>NC_090440.1:256543473-266543473 GCF_031143425.1 Pleurodeles waltl
ACTGTGGACATGGAATGTTGGTGGCCGTAAGCACGGCGATCAGCGGACTTTACCATCAGGGTTGTAATGAGGGCCTTAATTTCCTAAACTTTCCAAGCCAGTGGTACCATATAACCCATATATGCCAAACCACCAACACTTACGAGGTTAGAAGAATGACTAGGAAAAAAAGCAGTATTATGGCTGGCATTCTCTGCAGACCTAAGGCAAGTATCTCAAATCTCAGGGCAATAGGTGACTCCCACTGACAGAAAACAGCCTATACAAAACTAGAGGTTAAGTTCCAGGGCTAGCATGGTGAAAATAATAATCATTATCAATTTGACATATCAGAAGACACATCAAATATGAGGACCACTTTTGAGCCAGCAACCCCAAAGGCCACACTAACTTAAATGAAGCCATCGTACAGCATGTGACAATTGCTCCTTCAGCGGGGAGAAGACACAGGATTGTGCTTCAACTGAATGTGATAAGGACAGATAAAGTATGCCACAGTGCCATATAAATAATCAAAATAAAAAGCAGTTGACAGACGCACATGAATTTTATTGAATTACCAAGGCTTAACAAAGTTAAGCAATTAACTAACTACTTTGGAAACAGAAAAAGCTGAGTCGAACTTATCAAAAGCAGTTGTTAGGTCAGCATCAGATGATTAACTGACATGGCCTCCTGAGAACATTCAGCAGCTTTGAACACACCCACTCCCAATGAAGAGTCCAATGCTGTAGCCATAAAGTATAGGCAACAACAGAGAGGGGCTTGACCACTGCTGAAGACCTGCACTGGCTGTGCAAAGAAGGCTAAATAAAGTCATGACCGCCAGGCTACGACCAGTAGCAGTCAGTTGCAGCTCGCGGCACTCACGCGAGGTGGGGTGAGGAGGGGTGGGTGCACCGCACTGGTTGGGGAAGGAGGTAGGGGTGGTAGTGGGTCAATTAAACAAAATAAATAAATAAATTACCTGCATGCCACTCCGCTCCTCTGTCTCCTCTGCTGTATGCAGCCACAGGCTCCCACCCTGCCCTGCAGCCAGTACTGACGCTGCTCAAAGAAGTGTCAGGATTGGCTGATAGAGCCCAGCCAGAGTGCCACCAGGCAGACTGGGAGACTGTGCATGCTCTCTCCAATCCAGCAAATGTGTTGCTGGTCTGGACAGAGCCTACTGCGCATGTGTGTTTGGCAGGTCCGAGACAGGTGGCCAAACATAAATGTGCACTGAGGGAGTGCTCGTCATAGCCTGTGGCCCTGCCCCTTTTACTAACAAAAGATAATAAATACAGTTTCTTAGCGTTTTTTGGTAAAAGGTTTGCAGCTGCCGTTGCTGGGGGGTGGGTGACACTCCTCTGCCCTAATGGAGGAGCCACCCGGGTAGCAGTGCATCTCTATCACCTCATCCTGTCACCCTCAAATGCCCCAATGCCACCTAAAGAAAGACAATATATAAATGAGCCCAGGGGAGGGAGGGAGATAGTGTGTACAGGAAGTCAGGGCTATGAAATCCAGATCGCAGAGACCTCCAATCCACACAAGACTGCTGCTATCTTAGAATCAGAGCTGCAGACCAGGCAGCTCACAACAGAAACGTCTCACACTAGTGGCCCATACCGTCTTGTGCATAGAATTCCCTGCACACCTGGTGCCACCAGGGTGACATGGCCACGACTCACCTTGCTTGGCAGAAGAGTGACATGCCCATCACTCTCCTTGCTTGGCAGAATATTACACAACCACCAGTACTCTCTACAGGCTCTCTCCGATTGGAACAGACAGACCAACAACTGTCAATTCTGTATAGAAGCAGGAACAAACACCACCACAGCCACTGGTACCACAGCATCAGGGGTAGAAGATCCCAGGCAATGCAAGGACAGCAAAGACGACACTCAAATAAGATGTCGTGCTCACAAGCAAAACATAAGTTGAACAATACCCACTTCACTGGCTACGGCACAGCCACAATGGTTTTGCAAGCAAGCCAGGGGTGGCTGGTACCCTGTGAAAGTGGTGGGGCGACCTGGTCCCTAAAAAAAAATCAAAACACCCCCTCCCTCCAAAACCCCAAAGTAAACCACCCCTCCCTCCAAAAGCCCAAAATAAAATATGCCCTCTCTCCAAAGCCCAAATATAAACATAACACTAACTGCAAAATAAACACAACCACTACAATTACATACATTACACACTTACATGCATTAAACATTTGTAATAAAATTAAAAAACAGTACTTACCCATGGGCTGTGCGTCTCCTCACGGGTTCTTCTGATGTCTCTGCTGTCAAATAGAGGAAGAGTTTCCCTAACTAATTTAGACACTGCTCTCATGTTGTTAAGTGTCTGGATTGGACAGAGCGGGCTGGCTGGGTGCTACTTCAGGCCCTGAAGGACTGTTCTTGGTCTCCACCTAGCTGTCTTAAGACTGCTGACTGGAGAGCTTCAAGGTAGGCATGTCACTTTGGCCGGTGCAAAACAGCGGGCCAAAGTGACATGCGCACTTTGGAGCGCACACTTAGCCCCTCTTCACTCCTCTGCTGCCAGTCGGCAACAAAGGACACACCCATGCTTCTGGGCTTGGGACTGGTGCTGCTGCAGTGCACACTGCACGAGTAAAAATAAAATAGCAATTCATTATTTTCATTGCCATTTTATTTTTACCTGTGTGGCTCGCAACAGGCTGGGAGGATGACGCCGCCTTGCCCTGAGAAGAAACAGCCACTGAAGCAATAATCAAAACAGATGAGCCTCCCCTATGTAGCCAATACTCTGTACATTGTAAAGCTAGGATTTCCTATTCTGGACCAATAGTAGTCAAAATCTTTAACTGTATCATTTTTGATTTTACACAGGAGGGTCAGTACTAGGAAATATAAATTATGCCATTGTTCCAAGTTGCATATTTATGCCATGATTTGCAGCAAAGTCATAGAATGGAAGCATGGCAACACCACAAACAACCAGAAAGAGAGCGGCTGTTGGTCTTGGCAATTATATAATGATTGCTATCTGTTAGCACAAAATGTGTCCTCAGCAAAAATTCATGTGAGGATGCATTTCATGCTAATATATAGCACTAAATGATGGATTTGCATGTTGTGTAACTATGCGTAACTTTAATGAAATCTCACTTCATTACCTGAAAGTAAAGTATGAAAATTTTACACACCACTAGACAGGACAGAGTTAGAACTTGGTATAAAGCTAGTGACACTGAAGTCTTGAACAGGCAACTTGATAATGCACTATGGCCCTCATTATGACATTGGCTGTAAATCCCGCTTACCGCCACAGTGACTGCCGCCAACATACCGCTGCAGCGGCGGATATCCGTTCACCATATTATGACACACACACACCAATCTGTCACTATTCAGCCACAGACACGAGTCCGCCACACCAAAGGTCAGTGATAAACTGGCAGTATCCAAACCCAGACCGTTACACCAACAGAACTACGGCCATCACATTATGACCCACAAATCACCATGGTGGACATTCAATGGCAGTAAACCATTGGCGGTACATACTGCCGCTCTCAAAATACACACACTCAAACCAAACAGCACCACATTGGACAATCCAAACAACACTCACCTGACAACCATATATACACTACACCCACACACCCACACCACTATAAAACACCCCTCCACGTTACCCAAAAACCTTTACGAATACAAACCATGGACACAAGACAGACACCACGACCAGACAAAAGCAGAGCAACACACCGCATCAACTATACACCACCCACGCACCTTACATCACACACCCCAACACATCACCCTACACACCCTCAACCACACTACTCACACAACACCCATGGCACCCCAAAGACACTCCCGATTCTCAGAGGAGAAGCTATGGGGCATGGTGGAGGAAATCATCTGGGTAGAGCCACAGCTATTTGGAGCACAGGTGCAGTAGATATCCATTGCTAGGAAGATGGAGCTATGGCGGAGAATCGTGGACAGGTTCAATGCCGTGGGACAGCACCCCAGAACAAGGGAAGACATCAGGAAGAGGTGGATCGACCTACCGAGGAAGGTACGTTCCATAGCAGCAAGACACCAAATCGCTGTACAGAGGACTGGCAGTGGACCCCCATCTCTTTCCCCACAACTAACAACATGGGAGGAGCAAGTCTTGGCAATCATGCATCCTGAGGGCCTGGCCGAAGTAGGAGGAGGACTGGACTCTGGTAAGTCAACTCTATACTATTCACACACCCCTATCTGCATGCCATCAAATACCCCCACCAACCCTCACTCCCATCACTCTACCACCTCCCAAACATCCCACCATCACATATCACCCATCCCGATGCCAAGCCCTGCATGCACCACCAATGCTCTGACATCAATCACAGCCCTGCATGTACACCAGTCACTAAAGCATGCACATTAGAGAGAATCAGCTAGCCCACCACATACCAACTCACACAAGTGAAAGCTGCCAGGGCGAATACAACCAAAGAGAGCAACCCACCAATGCACAATATATAACAGACAGAAACAATAACACTGCATTTACATCCCCACAGGTACCCAGCCAAAGTCAGCGGCGAAGAGGTGCCAGCACTATCCAGTCCCCCCACAGAAGAGGCCCACAGTGATGACAACGACTCTGGTTGCCTGGATCGGGACACATCAATCCGCAGTGTGTCCACCACTACAGGGAGCCCAGGGCACACTTTGCCCCCAAGACAATCAGGGACCTGGGGTCAGTGGCAGTGGGCATACGGTTCAGGGGACAGAGGCACAGGACAACAGGGAAACTGGGAGGAGTGCTGTGTGCCGGGGGGACAGGCCCAGGGAACCGGCTCTCCAGGAGGCAATCACCGAGATCCTGGGAGCATATCAACATTCCAAGGATACGCTGGGCCAGATCCTGGCCAACGTGCAGGAGAACAGGCGGCTGCAGGAGGGACAGTACTAGGGGATCAGGGAGGACTTGCAGGCCATCAACACCACCCTGGTCTTCATAGCAGGGTTGCTGGCAGACATGGCCAACATTATGAGGGAGGCAGTCTTACAACAGTAGGCCCCTGCCACTAGCCAGACATCTGAACTGCCTTCCACCTCTGCTGCCACTAGTGGGCAGGAGGCCCCACCACAGGACCAACAGGCCACCAGCACCCCTCCCCCTGCAGAAGGAGAACCACCCTGCAAACGTTCCCTGCGATCCAGGCAGAAGCCAGAGACTATTGCTAAGACCCCCGCCAGGAAATTAGACTTTCCTGATTGTCACCCTTGTGTCCCACTCTGTCACCCTGTTCACCTTGAACTGCCATTGCTCCCCTTCCTATGTCCCCATGTACAATGCACCTGTGCTACAAATAGACTGCAACTCTACCCTGGACTTTCCTCCATCATTAACCCATCCCAATGCACTTGCTCCACTCCTCTTTATCACTTCAATAAATACCCTTTGAACAAATGCAAGTATGGAGTATGACAAATGATTTAAGTAATGTACACATAGGATAGACATGTACTTGGCTTCAGTGATCACACCACAAGCGATAGTGGGGCACCAACATCTGCAAATAGAGTTGCCAAAGGGTACAGTGAGTGGGCATAGAAGTGGGAAATAACAGCATGCCAGTGCCAAAGATAATCTAAATAATGTCAATGAAATGTGAAGTAACACTGTCTTACCTGTGTGCCACTGGAAGTATTGTCAAATCACTGAAGTTCTGTTGTCCTCATCCTCATCCTCTGCCTCCTCATCCTCACTGTCCAAAGGGTCGTATGCTGCCACATGGCCATCTCCAGCCTCCTCCTCCTGCAGAAAAGGCACATGGCATCTCAAGGCAAGGTTGTGCAACATGCAGCATGCCACGATTATCTGGCAGACCTTCTTGGGTGAGTAGCACAGGGATCCACCTGTTAGATGGAGGCACCAAAACCTGGCCTTCAGGAGGCCAAAGGTACGTTCAATAATCCTTCTTGTCACGTTCCTCTGCCCTTGTCCTGAGATTCCTCACAGGGGTCAGTAGCCATGATAGGTTGGGGTAACCAGAGTCACCAGCTAATATCGAGGGACAACATTTAGCCACACACTATCCCATATGGCCCACATCACACCCATACACCAGCATCTACTGGGTGGGAACCAGGGATCACCTTTAACCATACTCGGTGCCTCTGTAGTTGTCCCACCACATTAGGAATGCTGCTATTCCTCAGTATAAAGGCATCATGCACCGACCCAGGATACTTAGCATTGACATAGGAGATGTACTGGTCCGCCAGGCACACCATCTCGACATTCATGGAGTGAAAACTCTTTAGATTTCTGAACAGCTGTTCATTTTGGCGAGGTAGGTCAAATGCAATATGTGTCCCATCAATTGCCCCTATGGGGTATGTCCCAGTGCTTAGAAGTCAGCCTTCACAGTGGCCAAATCCTCCACCTGTGGGAAAACACTGTAGCTGCACATGTGTTTAATCAGGGCAGACAACACTCTGGTCAGCACTATTGAGAACATTGGCTGTGATATTCCTGCTGCCAAGCCCACTGTCACTTGGAAAGAACCTGTCGCCAGGAAATGGAGCACTGATAGCGCTTGCACAAGAGGGGGGATCCCAGTGGGGTGGCAGATAGCAGATATCAGGTCAGGCTCCAATTGGGCACACAGCTCTGTGATTGTGGCCTTGTCAGGTCTATAGGTGAGGATGATGTGCCTGTGGTATGTCTTCATCTCTTATTAATCCACAGCGGAATAAATCTATGGGGCAAAAGAGTGAGGAGCCAGTCACAAACTGTACATCATAGCCTCAACATGTACAATGCATGATGTCCATTTTTTATGCATATGTGGCATTTATCCTGTATATCCAATTGTGTACTGTGACGCAGTTATAATCCAGGGCCTGAAGACCCCGCCCAAAATGGAGTCCGCCTTCCTGTGTGGATGGACAGGTGGAAGTGAGGTAATTCCGCTGACGTTGTGCGCCATTGCTGGAGGCGGTCGTGAACCGCTGTGCAACTCCTCATTGGATAATATTGGCCCCTGTGGGGTACAGTGGCCAATGGTTATGTACGGCGGCAGTGACGGTATGCACCACCGCGGACGTGACTGCCATTTTCTATCTGATCACTCACTTGTTACCTGACCTTCAACAGGAGAGGACCTACACTGCATGTGCTGCTGTGACCTGTGTCTGGAACCTACCATGGCTCTTGTGACTGGGAGATGGGCCCCTGCCTTCACCTCGGTAGAGTTGGAGTGACTGGTGGATGGGGTCCTACCCCAGTAATGTCTGCTGTATGGGCCTACAGACCAACAGGTGTGTACACTGTGAGCACGACACATGGGGCATGAAATGCATGGAGTGGTGTGTGTGAAGGCCTCGTGTAGGGGGGGTGGTGGATGGTCCCTGGGCAGTGGACAGGTTGTGTGCTGGGCCCTGTGTGTGCAAATGGCGATGGGAAGGGGTATGGTGGGCCATGAGTGTAAGAGGCAGGACTGGACAGAGCCTACTGCGCATGTGTGTTTGGCCAGCCCGAGACAGCTGGCCAAACATAAATGCACACTAAGAGGGAGTGCTGTGCACTCCCCCTCAGTGCCCGTCATAGCCTGTGGCCCTGCCCCTTTTACTAAAAAACGGTAATAAACACAGTTTCGTAGCGTTTTTTGGTAAAAGGTTTGCAGCTGCCGTTGTTGGCGGGTGGGCGGCACTCCTAATACCTTTCCCTATGTGTATTTCTCTGCAGGTCAGTGCCCATCAAAAGAAGGGTATATGGCACCCACTGTCGGAAACGGTGGGAGGACCTGAGTAGCTGGGCACAGAAGACGGCAGAGGCCCAGCTGAGGATTGCCTCCCAATGAGGAAGGGGTGCCCATCGAACCCTGACCCCCCCGATAGCCTGCATGCTGGCGGTGGCCTATCCTCAGCTGGATGGGCACTTGAGGGCATCACAGCAGCCACAAGGGGGTGAGTACAGTGCCCATTATTACTGTCAGAGTCACCAGATCCTCAGGGTCTGTGCACGTTCCCAACACGTCCACCACTGAACAGCTCCAAGACTCTGATAGATAAATCACAGAGACTGAGAGAGTCCAAGAGGGGAAGAGGGGATTAGGAAGGGAACAGCTGGGAAGGAGACCTGTGGTAAGAAAAAGGTTAGAACACACATTATGAAAATTATATCTCCTGAAATC
The DNA here is from genome assembly GCF_031143425.1 of Pleurodeles waltl. Classification (NCBI taxonomy): domain Eukaryota; kingdom Metazoa; phylum Chordata; class Amphibia; order Caudata; family Salamandridae; genus Pleurodeles; species Pleurodeles waltl. Next base: position 256,551,644 of record NC_090440.1, read on the forward strand.
AATACTACAGTAGACTATGATTCTAAGCCTAGTCACTCTGAAAACATGAACAATCTAAGAGTTAAGTTTAAAATTACTAAATTTCAAGATGGCCGGATACCTGTTCGGGAATCAAGATGAATTAAATGAAAACTTTCTTATTCAAGTACTTTCCTTTATATGAGAATCAGAAAAAACATTCTGACTAAATTTTAAACCAGTCATATAAATCCTGTTTTGAGAATGTATATTAGGACCATACAATATTGCATCTAGAAACTCTGGCCTTCTGTGTACTCTTAAAATGTTTCAACACAAATTGCGCATATTGCAGATATATATATATATATATATATATATATAGTAAACACCTTAAAAGGATTGTGCACCATGAATAACACAATATGGATTCAGGAAACAAATCACATAACTTCTCAACTTGAATATTACATAATAAATATTTCAGAATAGTAGCATACAATAAACAACATGAATTAAACTCGAGGAGAGAATTGTGTGTCTTGCCAATTCGAGTGTTACCATGTAAAATACCAAGAAATGGTAGCATGCAATGAATATCAAAGTCAAATCATCATTAATCGAATCGCGCGTCTTGCTGATTTGTAAAACACGATGTAAATGTCAAGGAATAACAGCTCACAATAAATAACAAGATCAAAGTACAATGAAAAGAATCGCGCTTCTTTTGCCGATTCTTAAGCCACCATGTAAAATGTTCAGAAATGGTAGCGCGTAATGAACAACAAAGTTAAATGCTCATGAAATGAGTTGTGTGTCTTGCCAATGCGTAAAACATCATGTAAATGTCAAAAAATAGTAGCGCGCAATGGACAACAATGTTTAAACACCATAAAACGAATCGCGCATCTTGCCGATTCTTAAGCCACCATGTAAATGTCAAGAAATGGTAGCGCGCAATGAATAACAAAGTCAAACCTTTATGAAATAAATTGCGCGTCTTGCCTATTTGTAAACTTCCATATAAATGTCAAGAAATGGTAGCGCGCAAGTAATCTGTTACTCATTTAAGAATTTAAACCAAGAATATGAAAATTCTAAATAACTGTGTCGAGACAGTCCAACCACCGTCTTACCGCCTGGAACAATGACCACCAATGAAGGATTAGGGCAGAAGACTGGAAGATCCAAATAGACCGCCGGGACAGGAGCTCAGGAAGAAGCTGCTGCTCTGCACCGGGACCTCTAAATAGTGAGCACTGTGAGTTGGGCTGGCTCTCTTTTATAGAGTCTTGGCTCAGCCCAGAACCACACCCAGGCATGTTGCAGGGAAAGTCTCTGGAAGGCCCTGGAAAGGGGCCCCACCGTAACACACTCTGAAAACCTGCAGCAATACATTGCAAAGGAACAGTATTTGTAAGCATAATAAAAATAAGTTTTCAGGATTGAACTCTGCAATGCAAAAGGTTAAACCACAACATATCAGCACAATGCATAAATTACTTTGCTTTGAGAGTGCTGGGTTTTTGCATTTTTGTCGCCAATAGAGCCCGTATTGCTTTGGTGTTGACAATTACAACTTACGCATGAAGGGGGGGGACCCGGGTGGGGAATGTGTGTCAGTGGGTGCCTTTAGGCCAGGCCTGACATTGCAGAATAGGTCCCATGTTGGGCAGGGTTCAGAAGTGATAATCCTGCTACCTAGCTTGTAGGCATCCACTACTGGTCAGGGCTGTGTGCGTCCCAGGTATGCTGCAGTTGGCAGTATGGGTCCCTCCCCATGCCCTGGTGACTGGCATTGTTACTGGTAGGATATTGTGTGTGAGGGTGGTATGTAAGCCAACGGTGGTGTTGGTGCAGCCATTGAGCAAGTGTATCTTTTGTCTCTTCCCTTCCTTTTTGTTTTGTCACCCTGTCCCTATGTGCATTAGCATAATCTGGTGGAGGAGCAGAAGCACCGGCGACAGAGGGAGCTGCATCCCACAGAACCGAGGAGGCAGAGTCCACCAACGCTGAGGCCACCAGTGGGACAGAGGGCGAGGGGAGCACCACGGTGGAGACTGGAGGGGACAGTTCGGGCACAGATACCTCCTCCGATGAGAGCTCCCTGGTGGTGGTGGACACTTCTGTGACCACCCCACCTACAGATACAGCCACCACCACCTGCACCAGCACCTCCCTACCAGCAGCCCCTCATCGAGATGCCCCTCGTCGAGATGCCCTTGCATGCTCACTCAGAAGGGTGGCCATCTCCTTCGCCCCAGGCACCTCAGGCCCTGCCCCAGTTAGCCCTGCTGCCCTGAGTGAGGAGGCTATTGACCTCCTGCGATCCATCTTTGGAGGGCAGTCAACCAATGTGAATGCCATAGAAGGGCTGGCAGCCCAAATGCAACAGACAAATGCATTTCTGGAGGGCATTCACACTGGCTTTGCGGCCCAATAGAGATCAATCCAAGCTCTGGCCTCCTCTCTGATGGCAGCCATTGTCCCTGTTTCCACCCTCCCCCCTCCAACTTCCTCTTCCCAGTCCCATTCTCCTCAACCCCAACCTATCCCAAGCACACAGGCAGACTTGTATGCACACAGGACAACACACGAGTGGCACAGGCAAACACAAGCACCACACATCATCCCACAGGCACTCACACAAACACCATCCAGATGCAGACATACCAACATCCACTGCCTCCACTGTGTCTCCCTCGCCCTTCTCCTCCAGCTCCCTCCCAGTTGCGTCTACACTCACACCTCCATGCACTGCACCATTATCCACTACCAGCATCACCACCACACCTAGCAGAACACACACCTCACTTGCAGACTCCACTACAACAGCCATACACACGTCCCTTGTGTCCTCTCCCACTGTGTCTGCCCCCACCAAGGTACACAAACACAAGCACTCAGACACCCAATAGCCATCCACCTCACAACAGCATCCAGCCCATATACCTGCACTCAAACACAGCAGACAGACACCTCCTTCAACCACTCCCTCTTCCTCCACTCCCAAACCTTCTCCCTCTTCCTACCCCATTGTCCCTAAGAAGCTTTTCCTCTCTGCCATTGACCTCTTCCCTACCCCTCCCCCCATCCTTCGCGTCTGGCCAGGGTGGCAATAACCCAGGCAAGCACCTCAGCCACCCATTCCACAGGCAGTAGTCTCCACACCCACTCGTGGTGGGAAAGGATCCAGGGCACCAGCCAGCCTCAAAGAAAGTGTGCCTGCCCCAGGTGCTGCCAGGAAGGGAAAGGAGCCTGCCACAAGTGCTGCCAGGAAGGGCAAGGAGCCTAACCCAAGTGCTGCCAGGAAGGAAAAGGAGGCTGGTACAAGTGCTGCCAGGAAGGGCAAGGAGCCTGTCTTAAGTGCTGCCAGGAAGGGCAAGGGGCATGCATCAGCAGGCAGGAAGGACAAGGGGCCTGGTGCAGGGACTCAGTCAGAGCCCACACCACTGCCCATGGTTGTGCAGCCGTCTGAGGCTGCAGGGGATGGGCTGGAGCCTCCCCCCACCACTACCAGTAGCAGCAGCAGCACCACCACCACCACTACCAGCAGTGGGCAGCTGTCTGAGGCTGCAGGGGATGGGCTGGAGCCTTCCCTCACCACTACCAGCAGCAGCAGCACCACCACCAGCAGTGGTCAGCCGTCCGAGGCTGCAGGGGAGGGGCTGGAGCCTCCCCCCACCAGCAGCTGCAGCATTAGCAGCACCACCACTGATCAGCCGTCACCACCAGTGGACAGTCTGTAGTCCTGCCTCCATGGGCTGTTGTGCAGCCTGCCCCCTGCAAATCCTATGGGAATGACACCCATCTGAGAGACTGTGACCTTGCACTCCCCAGGATCTAAAGCACAGGGCATGATGCCCCCTCCAGAACCAGTGGGTATGGCACCCACTCACCCCATCCTCACCAGGATCTACAGCACAGGGCACAATGCCCCCTCCAGAACCAGTGGGTATGGCATCCACTTGACAGACTGTGGCCTTGCACTCCCCAGGACCATGCACAGGGTATGTTGCCCCCTCCAGGACCTGTGGTGTTGTTCCATCTGCCGGCTAAGGTGTCCCCCCGTTCCCCATCCCCCTGAGGTGCCTGCCTATTTTCCAACTGATGCCCCTGCAGTGTTCTCTCCGTGTTGCTGCAGGAAACAAGTGGGGCCTTGGACTTTGTCATGTGGCCCATGCACATTGAGGACTGGGCTGTGCCCCTTGAACTGTAAATATGTATATACCATTAGATTGTATTTTCTTATTTCTACCATATCTATATTATTACACTCACTTTTGTTTATTCCTGTAGTCCTTGCATTATTCCTGAGGGGTACAGGGTAAATACGTTTTCTTACTGCATCTGACTGTGTATGGTGTTTGGGGTGTGGGGGGGGTGTGGTGCGTGTGTGTGTGTCACTCTCTTACCCCCCTCCCGTGTGTGCTAGGCAGCTGTACTCACCGTGGTCGTCTTCCCCATCGTTGGTGTTCGTGGTGGAGCAGGACGTAGAAGATCATTGGAAAGATCTGCAGCTCGGGCTCCATTGTGGCATGGTTGTTCCCTGTGTCTCCAAAAGTGAGTCCTTTCCCTTCTGTTCAGTGTTTGCGCCAGGCTTTTGATGTCGTTGGTACCGCTCCGGAAAAGGTGGCGGATTGGGTTGTCTTAATACGGTGGGCGGAACATTGGCTTCCCCCTGGCTGTAGGCGGCTACAGCCGTAGTGACTGTTGTTTCCGCCCTGGTGGTCGGTGTGGTAAAGTGACTATCTATCTGAGGTCTCACCGCCATGGTCATAATTTGGCGCTAATTACCGCCAGCCTGTTGGCGGTATTACCGCCACTTTATCATTGACCGCCAGGGTTGTAATGAGGGCCTATAGCTTTAACATTCAAATTTAGCTTAATGCATTTTTATGGTTTAATATATTCCAATTTTCAAGATTGTTGAGTTTTAATAGGGGTCAACAGATTACAACCAAGGGCTTTGAGGTAATAGACTATGGCCCTGATTATGACTTTGATGGACGGAAAAGCCAGTCCGCCGAAGTTCCAACAGGTAGCTTGCCGCCAGTGTGGCAGCCTCCCCGCCAGGGCCATTAAGAGTTTCCCACTGGGTCAGCGGGCGTAAACTCAGTTTCCGCATGCTGGCCTAGTGGGAAACGGCCTACAGCATTGTCTTTCGGCATGCTGGCCCAGCGGGAAGTGGCCTACAGCATTGTCTCCGGCTCATAATAGAGCAGGCGGCAATGCTGTAGTGCGTAGGGTGCACCAGCATCCGTCGCAATGTTCACTGTCTGCAAAGCAAAGCCCCCTGCCCCCCGTCTCCCCCATCATTTTCATGGCAGTGCTACCGCCATGAAATCGCTAGCTGAGAGGGGGTCGTAATCCCCAGGGCAGCGCTGCTTGTGCCCTGGCGGATTAGGACCACCAGCACGTCATGTAGTCGAAATCTGGCGGTGCTGGCAGTCCAACCGAGGCTCTACCAACATGGTCGTAACAATGTGGCGGTCCGCAGCCACCGCGACCCTGGCGGTCATCAGACCGCCAGGGTCGTAATGAGACCTAATGTTATTGTCCTCATTTGAATTTCTGAAAGACAATCTTAAAACGAGAGGTGTGTTGGAGTGTAACCTTTGAAATTAATATTAACATGAAATGCTTGCAATATAATGTGTAATGAAACTGCACAGAAATGTTCCAATATAGAAAAAATAAACGTGTTTGCAATGTGCCCACAGGGAGTGGCCACCAGTGTATACGATGATTAATGAAACTGACGAATAACGAAATAATAGTGTACTAATGTATGATTTGTATTAGCATTAAGAGTTATGTATTAAGGTTTTGCTAAATTAATTACCAGGCCTTAGTTAGCAAGGGTCTGGGCCTAGCTGCCTGGTCTCATATTAAACTGTGTTTTTCTAACGTGCAATGTGCTGTTTTCCTGAAGGACACAAAGCTGTACTTTTCCAGAAGCTAGAGATATGTGTGTGTAGCCGTAGTAAATTCTTTCTCATGGGACCCGACTTGCTCAAGGAAACATTCCTGCCGAATGCAACAGTGTAATTCGCGACAGGTGCAAGGTCGCCTGGACTAGGGAAGACAATAGAACTACTGACTGGAGCGACAAGTGTAACTTTTCTTACCTGACATTCTACCCGATGAAGACGTCAATCACAGGAGCCAATAAACTATGTGAGAACTGTTTTAGGTGAAAATTCTAGTAAGGTGTGTGATGGATCATTGGACAGAGATAACCATGCACCAAATATTGCCCAATGGGAAATTAGAGACTTGTTTGACAACTTTGATATAACGGTGTGACACAAGAAGAAATCAGCCATTCTTAGCCATTCTTCTTAGACCATTCTTTGCCATACTTTGCCATTCTTCATCATCCCTTGCCCTTCTGAGAGACTTTGCTTTAGCTGTCTTCTACTTTAAACCATCCTCACCTTCTTATTTGCCCGATACTTACTTCTCCTCCTTAAGAGGGAAGAGCCCTATTCTTAGCCATGCACTGCTGAACCTGCCTGTCCTGTTCTGGCTGATGGCGAATCGACTGATGTCCTGAGGACGAAGACTGACGTTGTATGCTGACCCATTTGGATGGGTAACTATCTGATGATTACTTGTAATTGTCTGTTTGCCTTTTCTTTCTAGGTACCAACTACTCTTTTGATAGAGGCCATAGATAGATGTTTTCTAAATCCGTGTTGCTAAAATGTTTTGCATGAAGCCCAACATGCTGATGCTAATTCAAGGTGAGTTGGGGAGTTCATTAATCCTGAATGTAAATAGACAAATGACTGAATTCTTGCTTTGTTGAATAACGTGCTAATGATACTCTGCTAAAGTTGATTCATATTAACATCGTGCTTTGTTCTAATGTTCATGATCTATGCTCTGCTAAAGTTTTACTCAAGTTGCCATATTGTAGTGGTTTTGATGTGCTTACTGATATTGAGACTAATAAATATGCTGCTAGATTGTAACTAATAGGGAATAAATATCCTAACTCTTACTATATTTGCATGGTTATTCATGACCACGAGGTTAAGCTGTGTGTGATTCTTATTAAATGTTATTGATTAGTTTGATTGATTAGTTGTTGCAAACATTGATGAGGTTATTGATCTATTAATTGCAATGTTAAATAGATATCTCGTCCTGGGAAGTCTCCAAACAGTGTCAAAAAATTCATTGGCCTAAAACGAGTCCCAGTGCAAGGTAAATTATCAAGGTTGGGATGCGTTATCAGTTCTGGTAGCAGAGGATGATTTCGGCCCTTTGGGGCCCTAGGACGAGGGACCATTGTTTGAAAATTGTTTTGGAATAATGCAAATTGGAGAGATGATGTGCCCCTAAGTCCCAAATGACTTTCCCGGAATCTCAGAGCTTGCTAAATTGAGTTGGGTAGGTTCTCGGCATTCTAGTGATAGTGTTAGTGACATAGGGTTTGCGCTTGCACAGCTTATGCACACCGCAGGTGAATTGTGAGGTTTGTGAGAATTATAGGCCAGGTAATGTTTTAGTAGGAGTGTGCGTACTCCGCAGTATGAGAGTAGGGAAGTCGACGAACTTCATGTGAGTGTGGCGCTTTGTGCTAAACAAAATCCACGTGGTTGTTGGTGATGTGTGGACCCTGCATGGTCTAAGACTCCGGAGTATATTGATAAGTGTATGAGACACTTGGTTTATGTTGTAATTTGTGCGGTTTAATAGGTCAATCAGGCATGGTTGACGAGTCGAGTTTGAGTCAATGTGAGTGAATAAAAACTTTGATGGAGATTTGGCGAGTTCTAAAGTGCACTAGGACAATCCATTGACAAGTCGAGAGTAGAATTTGCGGGTCAAATTTTGCTTGCGAGTGCAGGATCTGAGAAGGAGAGAGTAGCGGCCGAGGCTTCAAGTAAAATCTCTGTAAAGTTCTGAAGTGATTGTGTTACCCTTTCCTGTAGTAAACCGGCACATTTGAGCTTTTGTTGGTGCTCGCAATATATTGCATTAGTTTTGTGTGGATTGAGAGTGAGGAAGACAAGCCGCAAGACTTTGTCAGCTGCAGTGTGTGAGTGTGTGACGTCATTGGAGCTGCGCTGGGATAGGTCGGTTAGTGAGAAGGGTCTCGCACGGATTGGCAGCCATCCATGAGGTTGAGAAGGTGGGCGAAGAGAGGTCTGGGAATTAAAGTCACTTCCTGATTCGATTGTAAACAAAATAAAAGAAGGAAAAATGAAGCACTTTGAGGGGAGATATGTACATTACCGCGAGTGTGGGGGAGCCTACACCGCCAGAGGATACACCGGCTTATGCCATAATGGAGGAGAGGGGAGTCGCGCCATGTCTTTGGCTAAAGCAGTGGTGTAAAATGACAGAAAAAGACGGGTGTTTAGCGTTTCCGGAGCACAGAACGTTCAATATAATGACGTTAGAGAATTTGCCGAAGGCGTTAAATGAACAAAAGCCACCTCCGAGGCCAGCACAGTTTGAGGCATTAGCAATTTGGGAAATGATGGCCATACAACATCGGCAACAAAAGTGTGAGAGGAGAAAAAGGAAAGCAGAAAAGACAGTAGCAGAGGCTAGGTGGGATAGTGAGCATAGGATGTGGAGAAGAGAAATAATAGATGGAGTTAGGATGTTCCCAGCAATAACTCAGGAAGGTGAAACACAAGGAGGGAAAGCTACTTGTAAGACTGACAAGGGTTCTAGCAAAAAGAAGGATACTAAGAAGTCCTGGGCAGAGACAGATGACTCAGATGATGATGAGTTCCTAAATCAGTTGTTACATGATCTACATCCACCATATGCCATAAATGACAATAGACCAAGTACTAGTGCAGGTCCTGTAAATTCGACGCAAAACCAGGGAACAACAAACCAGGTACAGGTAAACACTGTTGCAACACCAGTTCTGATACAGAATAGTGTCAGTGTGTCTACTGCCCCAGAGATGCAGACACAGTTACAGCCACCACCAGTTCACAGGCTTTACCCTGATGTCCCAGTACTAGAGACTACTACGAATTTGATGGTGTCGTCAGATCCGGCATATACGAGACCAAAGCTGATACAAACTGAGCCAACTCCACTTTTACTGCCTCAGGCACAGCAACAATTGATACCAAATTGCACTTCGGTCACAGGACCGCAGTCAGCCACAGCACCCGTAATAAATCAGAACATGGGAGCTAATGCTCCACATGATTTGGGAAGCAGGCAGCCGCTATATTATTACCTATTACAGTTGGTACGCCAGTACCATTATATGCACAGGCAAAGCCTAGTGTATGTGATCAGGGAATAATGACCCAAGAGATGGCAAGAGGAGGGTTTGTATGGAGCTCTCAAGGGATGACTCCAGTGGAACAGACAACAATAGAGAGATCTAGTTCTTTGTTAGACTTCAGTCTGATTGGGGTTCCTCCAGATACCATGAGACAATCAGGTTTGGGACTGCTGACTCCGCAGATCTCAAGAGCGAATGTACCGCAAACACCAGTGATGCAAGCTGGAGATGTCTTGTTGCAAGGTTTAACTGCGCAACAATTAAATGAATGGTTAGACAAGCTAAATTCACCACATACTACTCCTGCGACAGCAGAGCGGTCAGAAAGAGAAGAGTACCTGAATTTTGTGAGGTTGGACGTGAAAGCAGCTGAGCTAGTTGAAGGGAGCATGGGAGTGAACAGGCTAGAATCATATACTGAAGCAGAATTAAGGTATTTTTGCCCAAAGATAACTAAAGAAGCGGCTAAGGTGTGCCAGAGGTTAGAGAACCTGGCTGATAAGTACGACATAGACTTAGACAACACAAAACATCCGAAAAGGAGTTATAGGTTAGACTTCGAGCCTAAGGATGTTGATCACATTAGGTCTACTGGGATGAAGGCACACCTTAAAGAAATACTGCAGAGTGCGCAAATTTGGGGAGCATTAGAAAAGTGGAAAGGCAGATAGGCAAAGAAAAGAGATAAAAGGAAAAGTGACTGCTCAGAGCAGCAGCAGGCGAAACTAGCACCGGATACCAGTACAATAAAGATGTTACCCATGAGAGAAACGGCTGGAGGGGTTCTGGTCCATGTATCGTGGTTGAGGGGTGATATCTTGTCTTTCACAAATGGCTTCCCCAGGCTGAAGGAGAAGCCAGTAGAGTGGTACCAGCAGACAGACAGGTTTGTGAAGCTTGCAAAGTATCTTTGGGAAGACCTGAATACTCTCTTTGAGATCATAGTTCCAGCTGACTTGTGGCTTGAGTGTAAGAGGAGTGTGGATTGGCTGACAGCAGAACCGGCAAGAGATAGAGTCACAGGAGCACCGTCTCCTGATGTAATGAGGTACTACTATAAGGTGATTGAGTTCTTAAAGCAGACGGTATGGCCGCAAAATACTGATTGGCAAAAGATTGATCGAACGGAGCAGGAGGCCAAAGAGTCGATACATGCCTACTATGAGAGGTTTTTGAAGGTGTTCAAACACTACAGTGGTACAGAGGTTATAGAGCCGAAGGACATGAATCACCTAGTGTTCAGGTTTGTTGAAGGACTGAGACCTGAGATTAGTCAGATGATTAAGAATCATTTGATCTGTGGCAAGAGAAGCCAATTGACAAGGTGTTGCAGGATGCAAAATACTGTAGTGATGAAATTGAGAAGAAGCAGAGAAAGTTGAAGGAGAAGTGATGGTGATGCAAATTAAGGCATCACAAGCAGGGATGCAGGGAAATGGTTTACAGCAGATGGTGCAACAGCCGCAGGGAAACTGGATGTTTCAGGTGCAAGTGAGAGGCAGAGGTCGAGGAGGTTTTGTGAACTGTGGGCCAGACTTGAATACTGTAGTGGTTCAAAATGATGTGCAGGGGATGAAGAAGGTGCTTGCGGGGGCGTTGGACATTGGAAGCGGGAATGCCAAATTATGGTGCAGGAGGGTGTTGTTCAGCAAAGCAATGATGTCAATGCATTCCAAAATGTTAAAGGACCAAGAATGAGGGGTCCAAATTCGAACTTTCAGAATAACATGTTTCAGATGCAGGGACTCCAACCCATGCAACAAGTGCAGATGCCACATGTACAACCAGTGCAGATGCAGCAAGTGCAACAGCAGATTCCCATGGTACCTAGACAGCAAATGCAGTTGCCCTTAGTACCAATGGGACAGCAACAAGTGATGCTTCCTCAACAGGTCACAAGTCAAGGAATGAGTCAAATGCAGTACAACAGTTCCCATTGTGTGGTGAGAATGGAATAAACGATGAATGGTCGAAGGAGAGCTCAGACAGTGAGGAGTGCAGGCTTGCAGCATCCTTAGAAGTAGATCAGAGAGGACCCTACGTTCAGGGAAAGGTAATGTGTCACAAGGTTTTGTTCTTGGTTGACACAGGAGCTACACGCTCTACAGTCAGAAGTGCAGAAGTTCCGAAGCTGCCTCTTTCGGACGTACAATAAAAGGAGTAGGAGTGGCAAACCAGCTCCTGACTAACCCGATCACAGATCCGGTCCAGGTTGAGATTGGTACTTTCCAGGGATTGCACAGGTTTGTAGTCTGTGATTCAAGTCCTGTGTCCCTACTGGGAAGAGACTTACTGTGCAAGACGAGGTGTTCTATCACCTGTTCCAATGATGGAATTGAGGTGCAGACAAACAGTGATGATTAAGGAGATGACGGGCAGGTCTCAGAGCCTGAGAAGGAGACAAAAGATGAGGAGTACCCCTTGATTAGCTTCCTCCCAATGTTCACAGTGACTGATCTGCCAGTAGATTTGCAGGGGACAGTCAGAGAGAAAGTGTGGGATTTGACAGGGAAAGAAGTAGGGCTGATAAATGGAGTAGAACCAGTTAAAGTTAGTGTGAAGCCTAATGCTGTGTTTCCCCAAGTACTGCAGTATCATTTGTCGCATGATGTCCTTATACAGGTAACACAGATAATTGCAGACTTTGTGAAGCAAGGGGTTTTGAAGGAGGTGATGAGTAGTCCATGTAATTCACCAATAATGGGACTGAGAAAGCCTTGTGGGAAAGTTCGAATTCTCCAAGACTTGAGAAAGATTAACGACATAGTGGTGAAATGTTGCCCAGTGGTGCCAAATCCAGCTGTAATAATGTTCCAGGTTCCATGTGATGCAGAATGGTTCACAGTTGTAGACTTGTCCCAAGCATTCTTTTCTGTGCCTCTTCATGAGGACAGCCAATTTATCTTCAGTTTCAAATTCTTGGACAAGGTTTACAGTTGGTGTCGAATTCCTCAAGGTTTTTCGGAATCACCTTCCATCTTCAATCAGATATTGAAGAAGGATTTGGAGTCATTGCAATTGCCTTTTCAATCAACTCTAGTGCAGTACATTGATGATTTGTTGATTGCATCCAAAACGAGAGATGACTGCAAATATGATACTATTGCCTTACTGAACCACTTGGGAAAGAATGGGCATAAAGTGTCTCCAAAGAAGCTGCATTACTGTCAGAAGGAGGTGAAATACTTAGGTCATATAATTGAGAAGGGGTCGAGGAAAATATCCAAGGAGAGAGTGACCGCCTTATTGCAGATGAATCCCCCACCAACACGGAGAGATGTTAGGATATTTCTGGGAATGGTGGGTTACTGTCGTCAGCGGATCCCGAATTTCTCAGTCATCTCAAAGCCATTGGTGAGACTGACTGTTGAGGAGGTTAAAGATGAGCCAGATGTCATAACTTTGTCAGAGAAAGAAATGAAGGCATTCACTGAGCTAAGGGAGTGTATGTGTGGGGCTCCAGCTTTAGGTATGCCTGATTACACAAAGCCTTTTGTCCTGTTTTGTCATGAACGTGATGCTTGTTCCTTGTCTGTCTTGACACAGGTCCATGGAGGTGCAAACCGACCTGTAGCATATTTTTCAGCTGCTTTGGACCCTGTTGCAGCAGCCTTACCCGGTTGTCTGCGTGCGGTAGAATCAGTTGGTCAAAGCCTTACACAATGTGAAGGCATAGTGATGGGACATCCTTTAACAGTAATGGCCCCACACTCAGTTGAAATTTTGTTAACCCATACCAAAACGCAGCACATGACAAATACAAGACTGATGAAATATGAAACAATTATATTGGGGTCACCAAATGCAACTTGAAAAGATGTACAGTGCTGAACCCGGCAACTTTGCTTCCAAATGAGAATACAGAAGTTGAGGATGCTGATGATGTAGAACATGATTGTCTTGAGGTAACAGAAATGTGCACCAAACCAAGACCTGGCATTAAAGACACCCTATTGGAAGAAAATGACTACATTATCTTTGTTGATGGCTCATGTTTGAGAGACTCAGTAGGAGTGCTGAGAGCCGGATATGCTGTGTGTACAATCACTGGTATCCTGGAAGCATCTTGTCTTGAAAGAGTATACTCTGATCAAGTGGCATAATTGGTTGCTCTTACCAGGGCATGCCATGCCGCTGCCGAATTAAAGGTAACTATCTATACTGACAGCAGATACGGATTTGGAATTGTCCATGACTTTGGCCAGCTATGGTCACAGAGAGGTTTTCTGACCTCTTCTGGTTCTCCAGTGAAAAATGGTGAAAGAACTAAGGAGTTGTTGCATGCGATTCAGTTACCTCATGAAATTGTAGTGGTGAAATGCAGCGCTCATTTGAAATCACAAGACTTTGTTTCAATGGGAAATGGATATGCGGATCAAGTCGCAAGGTTTGGCACATTGAACTGTATATCATTTAAAGATTGTAACTAATAGGGAATAAATATCCTAACTCTTACTAGATTTCTGTGGTTATTCATGACTGCGAGGTCAAGCTGTGTGTGATTCTTATTAAATGTTATTGATTCGTTTGATTGATTAGTTGTTGCAAAAATTGATGAGGTTATTGATCCATTAATTGCAATGTAAAATAGATATCTGGTCCTGGGAAGTCTCCTAACAGGGTCAGAAGATTAATTGGCCTAAAACGAGTCCCTGTCCAAGTTAAATTATCAAGGTTGCTTTAAAAATATTCCAGGTAATGTCTTTTTTATGAATTCCTCTCATCTCTAGGAGTGCCTAATGATCAAAATATTTTTGGGGAAATTCAAATACTTCCTCAAAAGAGTATTTTATTTGTGGTTGATTGAGGCAGAAAACTAATCAGTCAAATCGCAGGTCTTATTACTGAGCTGTTACTTTATATTTTGCGATTTCGGTTTTATTTGTTCATGATATATACGTTCTCAAACATATTTACTGAATGAAACTAAACACGGAGAAAAGAGGCATTGCTAGTTTTTCTACGCATTGCTAGTCAATCATTTTCACCCCTCCTGGAACAGGTCTATTGCTCCTTCTTCCCTTCATCATCCTCTCCCATTATTCTTTAACCCATTTCCTGCCGTCCCAATCTAACATATTTACACTAATTTCCGATTTGTCTTTCCAGTTCATGTTTTTTACTCCTTTGCCTAGTCTGAAATTCCTTAGCTGGGATGGGCGACCCCTACAATTGGTCATATTCCAATGTGTGTTGTTTATTTGTCCATCCAAAAATCCCTTTGCGGCAAAACATTCCAAAGGGGAACTGGATCCAGCCTCGCTACTGCTCCAAACTCTACATACATTGGAGTGTTTTTACTTCTCTTCCTCCGTAGTACACACTCTCTGAAGCTATCCCATACATCATATTTGCAGCCAAGGTGCTGTCTCGTCCATTTCTCCTGTCAGCCATTTTACTAAATTTCCAACCTTTGAAACTTGTCAGTTCCCAGTTCCCGAAAAGTTCCAAAACCTATGAATACAAAATAAATATTTTGATATCAATCTGCAAAACAAATGTGCTATTTACAGTGTGTTAAAAAGTCACATTCAGATACTTGGAACACAAAACAGTGTACTATGAGTGATTAAGCTGCACAAAGATGCTTTTTAGAACAGCTTCTTTAATGTATGAAAGCTGAACAGCTCATTGTTTTCGTTTTTACTTTACTACAACACAGTCATTCCAATGAGGGAGGAAGGGGGAGGAACTGCAACAAAAAGTTCGTTTCCCTTGTGAAGTAGGAATGCGCTTACTGAAGCTTTTTTACTTCTTGTATCTGTACAGAGATAGTAAACCACAGTAACTAAAGCATTCGTCCACGGTGCATACACATTCCATTCATGTAAAGGAGACGGGGCTGCTGTCACTGAGGTATGAATGGAAAGGAGGGGCAAGAAAGAGTCTTGAAAGAACACTTCCAAGGCTGCAGACAATCGTGGATCAGGTTTACTAATAAACATATAAACAACAACAGAAAATTACCTTTATTACAAGAATCAGTCAGTTACCTAGGTGCAATAAAAAGTGATACCAATACTCCATTTATCTTTCACATTAGTAAGGCTCAATGGTATCACGGAGCGTATTCAGGCCAACCCAGTTTAATAATGTGTTAACTGGTCTGGGTTTTGCTGCAATGAGTCTGATATGTTCAACGATGTCCAATGGCCTGTAAAGACAGCATACTGAAACAATTCACAGCAGTCCAACAGGTGCTGTCTGCTTCTCAACCACAAGGTTCGGCACATAAAGAAAAGGGCGGTGCCAGTAGGCCACAAATTGGGATCGAGGAGCTTAGTAGTACAACTCCAGCCACTTTTTTTGGAGAGTCAACATCTCCCAGTCAGTCTTAGGCTGGCACACTACCCATACCACCATGCTAGTTATGTTCTATTAGTTGCCCAAATTGGCCCCTAGAGAGGTATTGGGATGCTTCAGGAAAAGCAAAACAACTTTGGGAGTGCAATCATCTGTATTAAATCTACATGACAGGCCATGCATAGTGGCCACGTTGTCCACTAATGTACCCAACCATATAGTCTGTCAACTACAGGGCCTGTGAGGGTCTGACAGCTGCTGCAGGGAATATCCCCACCAACGGAAACTATTTAGTCATGTACCCCATCAACAGTCAAAAATGTCTGTTGGGCATCATGTGATGCATCTTTCTAGCCTCTGCCAATAAACGTTTAGGCCCATATTTATCAAAAGTGGCACACAACTGCGTTAGCACAGCTGTGCGTAATTTTTTTAACGCAAGCTAACGCTATTGCCTAACGCCATTCATGCGCCATATTTAAGAAATTACACATGATGGCACTAAGGAATGGCTAGCGTCTCAAAAAAAGATGTTAGCCTGTGAGGGTTGGCATTAGGGGAAATGGCATTAGTTGGTAAAAAATGAAGGTAGGCTGATTAGTGGCAAAAAATCTGCTGCTAGTCAGCCTAGAGTCATTTTTTGATGCACAAGCAGCCAAAAAATGACTCCTGTCTAAGTATAGACAGCAGCCATTACCACCACCCCAATGCCCACCACAGGGGACCAGTGTTCCCAGGGCAAGCCCAGCATACCCAGTGCCAGCCAGGGGTCCCCATGTAAGGGGCCTCTAGGGCACACCACACACATACACTTACCTGCAACTTACCTGGGATGGGCTCCTTCCTCCTGTAGTGTCCCTGAGGTGTGGGTGATGGTGATGCTGGGGATTGGGCTGGGCATCTTTGTGCCCATTCCATGGTGTTTCCCCACAGAAATGGGCCTACCAGCACATTAACGCCTGGTCTGACCAGGACTTAAATAATGCCTCTAATCAGGCTTAGCACCATTATTTAGGCTTGCCTCCTAGTTGTGTGTCGTTTCTGCATTGGGTGTTAAATATGGTGCTCGGGGCTAGCAACATTTTTAGGAAGCAAACACCGACCTTGAATCTTATTGATGCAAGGTGGCTTGGCGCTTCCTAGAAATGGCGCTAACTCCAATAGTTTGACGCTAGAAGGGTGTAGCATCAATATGGAGTTAAGTTAGCGTCGCTTTAGCATCAAAATAAATGATGCTAAGGTGACGCTAACTCTCCTTAAATATGGTCCTAAGTCAATTGCCGGGTCCTGTCCAGTAAAGTGTCAAGAATGTTATATGACCCCTCCTATAAAATGTTTTCCTGCGTAACATAATTCACGATGTTGGGACATGTTTATATAATGCAAGATTGTTTATGTTATACCTACACCTGTTAACAATGGCCATTAGAATGAGTGCCAGCTAAAACCCTTGCACCACCAGATGTTAACCTTTGGCATCAGTGGAAGAATGATGGTACCTAAAGTCAAGACATTTGCACACATGCTTTGTCATTCAACAAGGTAATATTCTGTAAGTGGCAAAACCCATCTATCCGACATAGCTGAAGCTAGGTGTGCCACCTGTATCTATGTAATAGCAGCAATATATGCTAGTTTGTATTGGACCTTTTATGTGGTATAACCTCTTAGCTGTTTCATGTAAAACAGTGCGACATAGTGCATGTGGCATCTGGTGACTGGGTACTGCCCACAAAGAAAGCACAACAGTAAAATACAGCCACACTCCAATCCTGCAGTTTAGTATAAAATGGAGAGACGAAAATTAAACAAGAAAGTGTGATACAGTGACACAATTATAATAGCTTTTTGGGCTTCTTCACAGTACGGACATGTGTGACATTAAGGGCCAGATGTACCAGAAAATGGCGCATCAGCCACTTTTCTTGCACCCCCCTAACGACACCATGTGTGCGCTGTGGTGCATGTTAGGACAACAGGGTCAGAATTTATGACGCTATTGTGGTACTTTGCAGGATTAGTGCCATAAATTATGGTGCTAATCCTGCAAAGTAAAGGGAGGCCCATTGAAAGTAATGGGCGTGTCATTTTAAAACCTGCTTTGAGCAGGCGTTAAAAATGACGCTAAAAATGTCACAGTGAAATGTTGTCAATTTCACTGCACCATTTTTACGGGCCTCCCTCCTGGGGAACGCCCCCCTTGCATACATTATGGCCCTCATTCTGACCTTGGCGGGCGGCGGAGGCCGCCCGCCAAAGTCCCGCCGTCAGGTTACCGTTCCGCGGTCGAAAGACCGCGGCGGTAATTCTGACTTTCCCGCTGGGCTGGCGGGCGGTCGCCTTCAGACCGCCAGCCAGCCCAGCGGGAAAGAGGCTTCCACGATGAAGCCGGCTCGGAATCGAGCCGGCGGAGTGGAAGCTGTGCGACGGGTGCAGTTGCACCCGTCGCGTATTTCACTGTCTGCGCAGCAGACAGTGAAATACATGTAGGGGCCCTCTTACGGGGGCCCCTGCAATGCCCATGCCAGTGGCATGGGCACTGCAGGGGCCCCCAGGGGCCCCGCGCCCCCCCCTACCGCCATCCGGATCTTGGCGGTCCGACCGCCGGGATCTGGATGGCGGTAGGGGGGGTCGGAATCCCCGCGGCGGTGCAGCAAGCTGCGCCGCCGCGGAGGATTCAATGGGGCCGCGGTACACTGGCGGGACCCCGCCAGTGGTGCCGGTCCGACCGCGGCTTTACCGCCGCGGTCGGAATCCCCATTGGAGCACCGCCGGCCTGTCGGCGGTGCTCCCGCGGTCCTCCGCCCTGGCGGTCAAAGACCGCCAGGGCCAGAATGACCACCTATGTCTTGAGCAGGTATAATATGGCACAAGGGTTTACAAAGTGGCATAATGCAAGTATTGCGCCACTTTGTAAATATGGCAAAGGAGACTGGCCTCCTTAATGCCTCATTAGCATAAAAAATTACACTACTGTGGCAGAAGGAGGCACTAGGGCCTTGTAAATCTGGCCCCAAATGTCTACATGTCCTTCTTCTAAATACCATGCATCCTCCCTTAGGGTTTATAAGGCCCACATAGTACTGGTGTATTAATATTCAAAAGCAAAGTCTTTACCTGTTAAAAGGTTTAGTTTGACAGGCCAAATAGTTTTTAAAATGTCACAGACAGGCTACAGTATAGGATTGCAGTCATGTCTGTACTTTGACTATAGTGGTGGCATGATGGGTGGTGCAGTCCACCTGCAACACTGTCCATATGAAGGAATTAGCAAATTTAAATGTTCTGGCTTAAACATACTCTCTAGTCAATGAACAGAATGTCAATAAAACTTTTTAAGTAGAAAGAGGGGACTACACCTATGGGATAGGGGCACAAAAATAATTGTGAATCATTTTGTATGGATGAGCTGGCAAAGATTACAGGCGTTGCGCACACAACATTAAAGTGATGGAGTATGCAACTTCATCTTGGGAGAGTTCCTGTAATGAGCAGAGAATAAGAACAGGATTGGAGAAATTGAAACAGCAGAATATAATTGAGAAAATTAAGGTTCAGAATGGATGGCATTTGTTGTCTTGGTTCGCAAATCTACTGATGATTTTAGAATGTGTGTAGACGTGCAAGACCTTTACAAGAACATTTGTGTAGATTGGACTCCAGTACCCAATGTAACAGAGATGCTGGCATTGTTCAAAGGGACTTCTGTATTTTCTACATTAGTAATGTTTTCTGCCTATCATGAGGTGGAATATTCCGGAGGCAACCGGTGTGCTGATTGCCTCATTAGGAGTTCTGTAGCTTCTGTGAGTTCACCTTTGCTCTATGCTGGATGACCCCACCGCTATGATTCCCTACCTCCTGATGTGAGTCTTGGTCACCTAATGCCTGGATGCTGCCTCCTGGAGTCTTGCTCTGGAGTCTCCTGAGCCTGCTGCGCTGCCGGATTGCCTTTGGGGCTGTTGCCGCCTGCAGATTGTCTTCCTTCAACAGTGCGTATGGCTCGAAGTGCCAGCATGCTTGGATTGCCACGGACACTGACCCAGAGGAGCCTCTAAACCCCCATCTAGGGTCCGCCGTGCTGCTGGACTGTCTGCAAGGTTGTGAGGTTGTTTTTGCCTGAGAGCCTCTGATCAATTTGTCGTGGTGGGTGGGCTTCAGTAAACATCCTCTTTTTGGACATCTATACGCCATAGAGATAGAGAAGAAACTATGAGGAGGGCTCTCTCTGGTGCGGTCCAAAAAGACTAGAGACTGAGGGACATCTTTATACTTTTTGGTGCAAAACTGCACTGACGCAGTTTTGTACCAAAAGATTTAGCACCAGCTTGCGCCATTCCTGAGCACCAGCCAGGTGCCATATTTATGGAATGGCGCAAGCCAGTGCAAAGGGTGGGCTAGCATTAAAAAAAAATGATGTTATCCCGGTGGGGCTGGCGGTGTGGGAGAAGGGGGTTTTGCATCCAAAAAATGACATTAGGCTGGTTATAGTAAAAAAAGATGACTCTAACCAGCCTAGCGTCATTTTCTAATGCAAAACCATCCATACCACATGACTCCTGTCCTAGAAAAGACAGGAGTCATGCCCACCACCCCAATGGCCAGCACAGGGGACCAGTGTCTCCTGGGTATGGCCATTGCACCCTGTGCCATGCAGGGGGCCCCAAGTTGGGCCCCCGATGGCACTTTAATGAAAAAGAAAATACTTACCTATACTTACCCTCGTTACCTGGGATGGGGTCCCCCATCCTCTGGTGTCCCTCTGGTGTGGGTGGGGGTGTTCCTGGGGCCTGAGGAAGGCACCTGTAGAGCCATTCCATGGTGTTTAACCATGGAAATGGCTCCACAGGTCCCTTAACGCCTGGTCTGGAGCAAAGCAAGCCCCTTCTCCCACCCGTGTGTCGTTTTAGCACGGGGTGATAAATATGGGGCTATAGAGTTAGCACCATTTTTTAGATGGGAACGTCTACCTTGCATCTCAGTGACGCAAGGTAGGTTCACACATCTAAAAAATGGTGCAAACTTAAATATTTAAACATTAGACGGGTCTAACATCAAAATATAAATATGGTGTTAGTTTTGCGCCGAATATGCGTTAAAAAAATACACAAATTCAGCACAAATGGGGTATAAATATGCCCCTGAATGACTGCTGGAGTGTAAGGTGAGAGAAAATGTTGGCGCCTGACGCTTCCTTAAATCGAAGGCCACAGTGATTCTTAAAGACTCTGGGGGTCATTCTGACCCTGGCAGTCTTTGACTGCCAGGGTCGCGAATGACGGAAGCACCGCCAACAGGCTGGCGGTGCTTCCAAGCCCATTCTGACCGCGGCGGTAAAGCCGCGGTCAGAAAACCGGGGCCGGCGGTTTCCTGCCATTTTTACCCCGGCTGGGCGAATCAGCCAGAGCAGCGCTGCAAGCAGCGCTGCCCTGGGGATTCTGACCCCCTTCCCGCCAGCCTGTTTCTTGTGGTTTTCACCGCCAGGAAGAGGCTGGCGGGAACGGGTGTCCTGGGGCCCCTGGGGGCCCCTGCACTGCCCATGCCACTGGCATGGGCAGTGCAGGGGCCCCCTAACAGGGCCCCATTAAGCTTTTCACTGTCTGCTTAGCAGACAGTGAAAAGCGCGACGGGTGCAACTGCACCCGTAGCACGCCCGCAACACCGCCGGCTCCATTCGGAGCTGGCTTCTGTGTTGCAGGCCTCCTTCCCGCTGGGCCGGCAGGCACTAACATGGTTAGCGCCCGCCTGCCCAGAGGGAAGGTTGGAATGCCGGCAGCGATCTTTTGACCGCGTAGCGGGCAAATTGCGGTGCCCGCCAGAGTAGGAATGACCACCTCTGTGTGACTTCAGTGATTTACAGTGGCATTTTTCATTAAGATGTCTTAATTAACTGTTGAGTTTGATTGTAATTGCTGCAATTATTGGGGAGCAGATAATGAGAAGTACACTAAAGCTTGAAATGGCTGGTGTGAAATCTCGAGCTAGAAATTCTAGAAACCCAGGTATGTGCAAAACGGATTAACATAACCATGGTAAACTGAGCAATAGGGCATGGAGAGGCATGAAAAGCACTGAATTAGTCCTGGGGGTCTCTCACAATGCTCTGTAGGAGAGCGTGAGGTAATAAAGAGGCCTTCTATGAGTTCTAGGAGTCGCAAAATACCCCGACCAGGGGCCTTAACATAATGATGATATTAGTTCCAAATTACTTCCATATTGCTTGAGGTAGAATATTTGCTAGAAGCCGCAAGCCCAACTTTACTTAGTACTGGGACTGGGAATGCACAGCTTGAGGCATTGCCTTCCGGAGCACTTAATCATTGCCCTGACATTATTGCCTCTGGCGACAAGGCAAACTCAAGCACTCCTGAATCTCTGGCCATTGCAATTGCTCCTGTGTCTGGAACATTGAGCCAAGGCCTGATGAATTTGGAGAGGTCAGAGCTGCACCTGGATGGGAGGTAGCTCCACCTGGAAGCTTGAAACCTTAACCTATGTCTTCAGGACTATCAGATACATCAGTCATTTTGTCTGATCACAGCGATGCAATAGCATCATTGGGGGTAGTAGAGGCAGTAGTAGAGGCAGCGACTCTACTATTACTTATTATGTGTCTGGACATAGGTAGTGATCTATGTCCAATACACACATAAAATGGTGTCCCCGCATTTATGAAGTCCAGGAAAATGGAACTGGAGCTTGTCGGGGCACCTCTGCTAGTGCCCTCACACACTGCTACTTGAACCCTGCCCTCTGGGATAGGAGGGCCTGTCATAGGGGTGACTTACAGTGACCTGGTGCAGTGACCTGTAGTGAAAAGGGTGCATGCATCCTTTCACACAGGCTGCAATGGCAGGCCTGTAGATACACTTTGCATTGGCTCCCCATGAGTGGCATAATATAGGAGATGGCTTTATAAGTGTGGGGAAGAAGAATTTATTAAATAACCTTCTTAGTCTTACCAAATACCAGCTTGATGTATAGATTTACATGTAGCACCTTAACACTATTGTAACCTGAGAGAAATCAGTTAATTACTCTATTCAACAAAAAACACACAACCAGGAGTTTACATAAACCTTCACAAGGAGACCTATAATGCATAAAGGCTAAGCCAGTGGCATGTCAGGAGTCATAGTTGCTCATAGTGAATGTCTTAATTTTCAGAGGAATTCACGCCCCCTAGATTCCCAAAACTTATATCACAGATGTAGGAAGTTGGCTCTGTATGTACTATTTCAAAGTGAGAAATAGCATGCACAGAGTCCAAGGGTTCCCCTTAGAGGTAAGATAGTGGCAAAAAGAGATGATTCTAATGCTCTATTTTGTGGTAGTGTGGTCGAGCAGTAGGCTTATCAGAGGGTAGTGTTAAGCATTTGTTGTACACACACAGGCAATAAATGAGGAACACACACTCAAAGACAATTCCAGGCCAATAGGTTTTTATATAGAAAAATATATTTTCTTAGTTTATTTTAAGAACCACAGGTTCAAGATTTACAATCAATACTTCAAATGAAAGGTACTTCACTTAGGTATCATAGGAACTTTGAATCAGCAAAATAGCATCTACAGTTTTGGCAAAAATGGCGATAAGCTATTTTAAAACTAGACACTGCAAATTTCAACAGTTCCTGGGGGAGGTAAGTATTTGTTAGTTTTGCAGGTAAGTAAACCACCTACAGGGTTCAAAGTTGGGTCCAAGGTAGCCCACTGTTGGGGGTTCAGGGCAACCCCAAAGTCACCACACCAGCAGCTCAGGGCTGGTCAGGTGCAGAGGGTAAAGTGGTGCCCAATACGCATAGGCTTTAATGGAGAAGGGGGTGCCCCGGTTCCAGTCTGCCAGCAGGTAAGTACCCGTGACTTCGGAGGGCAGACCAGAGGGGTTTTGTAGGGCACCAGGGGGGACACCAGTCAGCACAAAAAGTACACCATCAGCGGCATGGGGGCGGCCGGGTGCAGAGTGCAAACAGGCATCGGGTTTGTAATAGGTTTCAATGGGAGACCCAGTGGTCTCTTCAGCGAAGCAGGCAGGCAAGGGGGGGTCTCCTTGGGGTAGCCACCACCTGGGCAAGGGAGAGGGCCACCTGGGGGTCGCTCCTGCACTGGAGGTCGGATATTTCAGGTCCTGGGGGCTGCGGGTGCAGTGTCTTTACCAGGCGTCGGGTTCTTGGAAGCAGGCAGTCGCGGTCAGGGGGAGCCTCTGGATTCCCTCTGCAGGAGGGTCAACTCTGGCTACTCACAGGGTCGCAGTCACCAGGGAGTCCTCCCTGTAGTGTTGTTTCTCCGCAGGTCGAGCCGGGGGTGTCGGGTGCAGAGTGGAAAGTCTCACACTTCCGGTGAGAAACCTGTTGTCTTTAAAAGTTGCTTCTTTGTTGCAAAGTTGCAGTTTCTTTGGAACAGAGCTGCTGTCCTCAGGAGTTGTTGGTCCTTTTAGATGCAGGGTAGTCCTCTGAGGCTTCAGAGGTTGCTGGACCCTGGGGAACGCGTTGCTGTTGCAGTTTTTCTTGAAGTGGGGAGACAGGCCGGTAGGGCTGGGGCCAAAACAGTTGGTGTCTCCGTCTTCTCTGCAGGGCTTCAGGTCAGCACTCCTTCTTCATCTTAGGTTGCAGGAATCTATCTTGCTAGGTTCTGGGAGCCCCTAAATACTCAATTTAGGGGGGTGTTTAGGTCGTGGGGGTTAGTAGCCAATGGCTACTAGCCCTGAGGGTGGCTATACCCTCTTTGTGCCTCGTCCCTGAGGGGAGGGGGGCACATCCCTAATCCTATTGGGGGAATCCTCCAAAATCAAGATGGAGGATTTCTAAAGGCAGGGGTCACCTCAGCTCAGGACACCATTGGGGCTGTCCTGACTGGTGGGTGACTCCTCCTTGTTTTTCTCATTATCTCCCCTGGACTTGCCGCCAAAAGTGGGGGCTGTGTCCAGGGGGCGGGCATCTCCACTAGCTGGAGTGCTCTGGGGCATTGTAACATGAAGCCTGAGCCTTTGAGGCTCACTGCTAGGTGTTACAGTTCCTGCAGAGGGGAGGTGTGAAGCACCTCCACCCAGAGCAGGCTTTTGTTTCTGTCCTCAGAGAGCACAAAGGCCCTCACCACATGGGGTCAGAAACTCGTCTCTCAGCAGCAGGCTGGCACAGACCAGTCAGTCTTGCACTGAACAACTGGGTAAAATACAGGGGGCATCTCTAAGATGCCCTCTGTGTGCATGTTTTAATAAATCCAGCACTGGAATCAGTGTGGGTTTATTATTGTGAGAAGTTTGATACCAAACTTCCCAGTATTCAGTGTAGCCATTATGGAGCTGTGGAGTTCATTTTTGACAAACTTCCAGACCATATACTTAATATGGCCACAACTGTACTTACAATGTCTAAGAATAGACTTAGACACTGTAGAGGCATATTGCTCATGCAGCTATGCCCTCACCTGTGGTATAGTGCACCCTGCCTTAGGGCTGTAAGGCCTGCTAGAGGGGTGACTTACCTATGCCACAGGCAGTATTTTGTGTCCATGGCATCCTGAGGGGGATGCCATGTCGACTTTGCCTTTTTCTCCCCACCAACACACACAGTCTGCAATGACAGTGTGCATGTGTTAGGTGAGGGGCCCCCTAGGGTGGCACAACATATGCTGCAGCCCTTAGGGACCTTCCCTGGTCACAGGGCCCTTGGTACCACTGGTACCTTTTACAAGGGACTTATCTGTGTGCCAGGGGTGTGCCAATTGTGGAAACAATGGTACATTTTAGGTGAAAGAACACTGGTGCTGGGGCCTGGTTAGCAGGGTCCCAGCACACTTCTCAGTCAAGTCAGCATCAGTATCAGGCAAAAAGTAGGGGGTAACTGCAACAGGGAGCCATTTCCTTACAACAGATATTCCATCTAAGTGGAAAAGTGAAAGGAAACAATCATTGACATTAGACTCTCATTAGAAAACTTAGAATATTGACAAACGTATAGCATCTCTCATTATCACTCAGATTCGAAGAAGTCTCTTTACATTTCACAGCAGATTTATCCTACCTGATACCTCTTCAAGAACCCTATGACCACCTGAAGATCCGTAAAGAAGAACACTTTACCCTTGTGAGAAAACACGTCAGATGGAGCATAGTTTAAAATACGTCTTGATTTAGTTATTTCCTCAGTAAATGGAGGTCCTTATTCCAGGTGGGCATCCTCACCAGATCCAAGCATCTTCGAACCCACCAACGAAAACATGGTTTCCCACATTATAGGCTCCATGCCGGGTCACACCACTGGAAACTACAGAGTAAGCCCACAAAGAGCCATAGATTAGGCTTGGGCATCCACCCTTCTCAACAATCAGACGCTGGCAGTCACAAGTGGTGCAGCATGATGAATGCAGCACCTGCTGACACCCTCACACAGTACTCATCCCAGGACAGTCCCCCTCCTCATTACCTGGCTATCCCTCATGCCACCTTCAGGACTGTGGCCTCTCCCATGATGCTAAATAGTATGGCTCGTTGAAGCCACAACTAGGCATAATCAGAGGGAGGAACCCTCCAGCACTTGCCATCTAATCTAATCTTCATGTCATCAGGACAATAACAAACCATTCCACCAGCCTGGCTGACTTGAGAGCTCAGGCGTGTTCACCTAAAATGCAGGCTCACCATTAAACTCTGTCACCATCAATCAATTGCAGAAAAGGATGCACGGAAGTAGGTGGCAAAATCAGCAAGCCTCTGAGTGTGCAGTTACCAGCTCCGAAAAACATTGTCAGGAGATCCTCAAAATCCACATTACTTCCTCTCTCAATGCACTGCAGTTTGGGTCACATGAGGAAGTATGAAGAGGGATGTGAAGAAGGGTCAGTTGAGCTTCTCAGAGCACAACCATCTATAAAATTAGCTACATAGCGCCTGTGCAGTTTCATAAAGCTGTCAGTAGACTGTATTGCACTACTCCAGGGCTGACATGTAAGTGGGAGGATAAAGAGTTTATTCTCATTGTAGTGATGGCTGTCCATTTACTACAGTAGTCATGCTAAGTAATCAGATGACTGGTTTTTATTTGCCCTTTTATTATCCTAGCTACCTGAGTGGAGCCCAACCTTAGGAAGACTAGAGGTTTTCACTCTAAAGAAGAAAAAAACAGCCTAGCGCCTTGAGACCCTCAGGGGTGAGTAGCGCGCTCTATAAATTTTTTGATTGATTGATTTAATCTGGCAGTCGTGTCCGGTTTACACAGAACAATAAGTCAAACTGTACTCATAGTATCAGTGAACAGGGTGAAAACATTCATTTGACATTGAATAACAACTGCCCTAGGTAGAGGACTCATCATTGGCAACTCACATGGTCTGAAACTGGCCAGTAGTAAAATTAACCTACTACTGACTACAGCTCACTTCACCACTTGGCCAGAGTAATATTTCAGAGATAATATTGATATTACAACCAAGGTGGAAATCAGCACACTCCACATATCATATGAACAGTACACAGCATTGTGAGCAGTATTACAATACGCACGTCTGTGGCTAAACTAAGCTAACGTACAGATGTCTGGCCCTAACTGGTTCCCACTGGTGTTCTGGTGCCTGGT
This sequence comes from Pleurodeles waltl, assembly GCF_031143425.1. NCBI lineage: Eukaryota > Metazoa > Chordata > Amphibia > Caudata > Salamandridae > Pleurodeles > Pleurodeles waltl. The sequence goes on from NC_090440.1 coordinate 256,578,752, forward strand.
GTGGCCCCAGGCAGGCCCATTGTTACTGGAGATGTTCCAGGAGGCTCTTGAGAAGGTGAGATGCCTCCTGACCTTAGAATAGCAGACACTGTGGTGATACCAAAGCTGGGTAAGGAAGGTGCACACTACAGAGATTCTAGGACAACCTTAGTCTTGAACGTAGAAGTGAATTTATGGGCCAAGATGTTGACTGTCACCCTAGGGAAAGTTATTAAATGCCTGGTCCATCCAGACCAGTCAGGGGTTTATGCCTCATTGGGCCAACTGCCATAACGTGTGGCACAATGCGGTTGCCCTGAGTGGATCATTCGGGATCATAGAGCCTTTCTGTCAGTCCATTTTCAGAAGGCCTTTGACTCAGTGGACTCGAGGGGTGCTTGGTACAAAGTTTATAGATGATGTCCACCTCTTATACGCCAATCTTAAAGACAGAGTACGATTTGGGGGGGTGACCTCTGACTGGTTCACAGTGGCACAGGGCACTCATCAGGGGTGCCCTCTGTGGCCCCTGCTGTTTAATTTAGTGTTTAAGCAATTAGCAGCCTGGATGAGAGACCTGGCAATTCTTACAAAGCATTCCAGTTCAATTCATTTGCAGTTTGTGCAATTTATGCAATTTACAAGTCTTTGAAGCAGATCTGAAAGTCCTTGGAGTGAGGAGAGGCCTCTTTTTGACATGGTTAGCCCTCCTCTTTTCGCCTAATGTCTGATGTAGCCTAGAAATTGTAGTGCCCAGGACTGCTGCTAATCAGGTTCCCTGAGCCTGAACTGTTGTGATGCCCTGGCATAATTGGAGACACTTTTAGCTACCACTATAAGCCCCTAGTAAATGGTACTTAGGTACTCAGGGCATGGGGGACTAAAGGTAGGCCCTGAGGGCAGAAGCACTGATTGTACCACCCTCTAGGTCCATTCATTCCAGTGCACCCAGCACTGCCATTGCTGGCTGAGTGCCCTGATGCAAACCTAAAAAGTCAACTCGACATGGCAAACCGCCAGTGAGCCCTGCCAACTACACACTGCATACACTATCAATTAAAAAACATTTATAGAGCGTGCTACTCACCCGTGAGGGTCTTAAGGCACTGATTGAGAGGGGGGTGGGGGAGCAGGTGTATTACTGTTCGAACAGCCACTTCTTGAGGTTTTTTCTGAAGAGCAGGAGGTTCTGAGTCTTGCGGATGTTGGTGGGGAGGGAGTTAAAGGCCTTGGGGGTGAGGTAGGAGAAGGATCTGCCTCTGGTGGTGGTGCGTTGGATGCGGGGGGACTGTGGCGAGTGCGAGGTTAGCGGAGCGGAGGTGGTCAGTGGGAGTGTGGAAGTTCACTCTTTCGTTGAGGTAGGTTGGTCCAGTGTTGTGGAGGGATTTGTGTGCATGGATAAGGATTTTGAAGATGATCCTCTTGTCGTTCAGAAGCCAGTGAAGGGATCTGAGGTGTGAGGAGATGTGTTCATGGCATGGGAGGTCCAGGATGAGGCGGGCGGCTGCGTTCTGGATCCTCTGGAGTTTGCGTTTGAGTCTGGGTGTGGTGCCAGAGTAGAGGGTGTTCCTGTAGTCTAGCCTGCAGCTGATGAATGCCTGGGTGATGGTCTTTCTCGTCTCTATGGGAATCCATTTGAAGGTTTTTCGCAGTATGCGGAGAGTGTTGAAACAGGAGGAGGTGATGGCGTTGATTTGCTGGGTCATGGAGAAGGAGGGGTCCAGGATGATGCCAAGGTTACGTGCGTGGTTTGAGGGGGTTGGTGGGAAGCCTAGGGCGGTGGGCCACCAGGAGTCATCCCGTATGGTTTTGTTGGGGCCGAAAATGATGATTTCGGTTTTGTTGGAGTTGAGCTTGAGGTGGTTTGCCGTCATCCATGTGGCAGTGTCAAGGAGTGCAGCATGGCAGTTGGTTTTGGTAGGGTGGCAGTGGTAGGGTTAGGGGTGAGGGAGATGATGAGCTGGGTGTTGTCTGCGTAGGATATGATGGTGATTCCCTGAGTTCGGAGGATGTTGGCGTGCGGGGTAATGTAAATGTTGAAAAGGGTAGGGCAGAGGGAGGACCCATGGGGGACTCTGCAGATAATATTGGTGGCTGTGGAGTGGAAGGGAGGGAGGCGGACTTTCTGGGTTCTTTCAGTGAGGATGGAGGTCAGCCAGCCTAGAGCCTTGTGTCGAATACCTGCCTTCTGGAGGCGTGTGCAGAGTGTTTGATGGCAGACAGTGTCGAAGGCAGCGGAGAGGTCCAGGAGGATGAGTGTGACGGTCTCGCACTTGTCCACTCTGGTTCTGATGTCGTCAGTACATGCGATGAGGGCGGTCTCAGTGCTGTGGTTCTTGCAGAACCCAGACTGGGAGGTGTAGAGTGTGTTGCTTTCCTCTAGGAAGTGGGACAGGCGGGTGTTCACTAGTTTCTCAGCGACCTTGGCAGAGAAGGGGAGGAGTGAAATCGGGCGGTAGTTGGTGGGGTCATCAGGGTCAGCTTTGGGCTTTTTCAGGAGTGCAGTGACTTCTGCGTGCTTCCAGGGGTCTGGGAAGGTTGTGGTGTCAAAAAAACTGTTGATTATGTCGCGAAGCTTGGGAGCGATGGTTGGGCTGACTTTGTTGTAAATGCGATAGTAGCAAGGGTCCGAGGGGGAGCCTGAGTGGATGGAATTCATCGTTTTTTCAGTCTCTTCATCGTTGGTAGGGGCCCAGGTGAGTTGTAGGTTGGGGGGAGGAGGGTCTTTGCTGGTCGAGTCGGTGGTGTGTGTGTCGGGTGCGTGTGGTGTGAAGCTGTTGTGTATGTCTAAGATTTTGCTGTGCAAATGGTTGGAGAGGGAGTTGCAGAGGAGTTGTGTGTGTGTGGGGTCTATGTTGCTGGCTGTAGGTTTGGAGAGCTCTTTGATGATGGTAAAGAGTTCCTTGCTGTTGTGAGAGTTACTGTCTATGCGTTCCTTGTAGTATGCTCTTTTGGTGGTGCGTATGAGTTGGTGGTGTTTGGGAGTGGCGGTTTTGAGGGTGGAGAAGTTAGTGGTTGAGGGTTCCTGTCGCCAAGCTTTCTCTGCTTTGCGGCATTCACGCTTGGAGGCTTGGAGTTCAGTGGTGAACCAGGGGGCGTTCTTGATGTTGCGGGTGGTGATGTTTCTTCTGAGAGGGTCGAGTGAGTCTGCGCAGGTTGTGATCTATTGTGTGAGGTTATGGGCAGCAATGTTGGGGTCGTTGGTGTGGGGGGTTCTGTGCGAGTTGGGAGTTCAGGTGTTCTGTGGGGATCTTGTCCCACATGGGGTAGGGTGTGGTGTGTTGGTGGTGGTGTGTGGGGGGTTTGGAGAAGGAGAAGTGGACGCAGTGGTGGTCAGTCCAGTGGAGTTCGGTGGTGTGAGTGTAGGTTATGTGGTTGCTCGAGGTGAAGATTGCATCTAGTGTGTGTCCTGCTGAGTGGGTGTGGGCTGTAACCAGTTGTTTGAGTCTGAGGTTCGTGAGGTTATCTAGAAGGGATGAGGAGTTGTGGTTGTGCGGGTTCTCCAGGTGAAAGGTAAAGTCACTGAGGAGGATGTAGTCTGTGGAGGTGAGGGCGTGAGGGCTGATGGTGTCAGCAATGGTGTCACAGAAGGGGGGTGAGGCTCTGGTGGTCTGTAGATGAGGGTTCCTCTGAGGGTGGTGTTGTTGTTTATGTGAATTAGGAAATGCATGTGTTCTGCACTGTCTAGGGTGTTGTGTGTGTTGGTGGTGACCTTAATGGTGTTTTTGTGTATAATGGTGATGCCACTTCCTGGTTTGTTTAGGCGGTCTCTGCGATGGAGTTTGAATCCATCGGGGTGGCTATGTCTGGCTCAGATGAGTGGTTCATCCAAGTTTCCGTGAGGAAGACAATGTCAGGTGAGTGTGATGTGATAAGGTCCCAGAGTTCGATGGCATGCTTGTGTAAGGAGCGGGTGTTTAGGAGTATTCAGTTAAGGTAGTTGTGGGGGCTGTTGTTTTTTGTGGTGCGCAATGGTGTTGGTGTGGGGGGTTTTGGTGTTCCTGTTGTGGAGTGTGTTCGGGTTGTGGGGCTTGTTGGGGTAGGGTCTGTTGGGGTGGGTGGGGCTGTGTGGGAGTCTTCTGTGTCGAAGTTGTGGTGTTTGTTGTGGGGAGCGTTGGGGTTGGTGTGGGGCATGTGGGTGTTTCTGGTGTTTGTGGGGGAACAGGAGAATCGGCAGGCATAGCAGGTGAAAGGTCCCTGCGTGTGTTTGGGGTTGGCTTGGGTGCAGGTGGGGAGTAGTCCTGGATTGAGGGAGTGGAGTGTGGTTGTGGAGTAATGTTGTCTGGGGGGGCCTGGGTTAGGGGGACAAGGGAGACTGGCACTGGGCGCGGTCCAAGCTTGGACCGACGCAGACGGGCTTGCCTCTGGCGTGCCCGTGCGGTGGCCGCCATTAGAGGGTGGGGTGGTGGAGCCGCTGGGAGGGAGGGCCAATGGGTGTGCGAGGGGGGCGGGCCGCAGGGGAGGCAGCAGCAGGGGTAAAAGTGACCGGCCAGAGCCTGTAGAAAAACAAACGGGCGGTGAGAACCAGGTAAAATGAGAGATAAGCGGGGGCAGGAGGGCAAAGGCGCGCTGAAAAACGTAGCAAAACAAACGGCAATACAAATATCAGAAAACAATTGTGGCAACACAGAAGGATTACTCAGGGAAGGGAAAACACGCTGAAACAAACGGCAATACAAATGGCAGTAACAGATTGTGGCAACACAGAAGGATTACTCAGGGAAGGGAAAACACAATAAAACAAACAGCAATACCAAATAGCAGAAACAGATTGCGGCAACACAGAAGGATTACTCAGGAAAGGGAAAACACAGTCAAACAAACAGCAATACAAATAGCAGAAACAGATTGTGGCAACAGAGAAGGATTACTCATGGAAGGGAAAACACGGTAAAACAAACGGCAATACAAATAGCAGAAACAGATTGTGGCAACACAGAAGGATTACGCAGGGAAGGGAAAACAAGGTAAAACAAATGGCAATACAAATAGCAGAAACAGATTGTGGCAACATAGGATTACTCAGGGAAGGGGAAACACAGTAAAACAAACGGCAATACAAATAGCAGAAACAGATTGTGGCAACACAGAAGGATTACTCATGCGACAACAGCAGGAAAAGCCTACCACTAGGCACCAGGGATGAGGCGCAGGCAGGTGCCTGCAGGTGGAGGAGGGCTTCGAACTGCTGTCCAGGCGGCAGTCGACAGTATCAGGGGCACGGGGCAGGCTGGTGGAGCCGAGTGAGACTCCTGACCAGAACCCGGTCAGGGAGTTTACACTATGGGTAAGTCACCCCTCTGGCAGTGGACAGAGTAGCCATTTTAATACATGTGCTGGACACTGGTCAACATGAGTTGCACAGATACATGATGGCCACTCTGAACCCTGGGTTGTTTGGTTTCAAATAACTCAGAATGATTAATCTAAACTGGTACCAGTCTTTGATTTATTACTAGATGTACCCAGGGGTCACCTTAGAGGTGACCCCTACAAAATCTAACTACCCTGGCATTATTGCTGACTGGTTCTAACCAGCTTGCCACCTCCAGACAGCCAATCTACAACCTTGGGGTGAGAAATGTTTCAATCTGAGATGCAGACCAAGCCCTTCCTGGGTGGAGGTGCTAACACCTCCTCCCTCAGGAATGTGCACTATCCTGGTGGCGAGCTTCAAAGGGCTGGACACTCGACCTCCATGGCTGCTGCTAGCAGCAGAGGGTCGCCCTGTTGCCAACTCCTACTTTGGCAGGAACAACAGCAGGAAATTCAAACCTAGGACAGGGGAGTGGCCATACCTAGCATGCACCACCCCCAAGGTGTTGTATGCAAGGTGGACACTCCAATTCATTTTCCTCCATCTTGGATGGAAGGAAAATAGCCAATCAGGTGTAGGGATGAGACCTCTGCCCACCTGAAGTGGTCACTTGGTGGGTGTAGCCACCCTAAGGTAGATGACCCATTGGTCACTACTAGGTTCCCCGTAACACCCCCACTAAATACAGTATTTAGTGGGCATCCCTAGACCAGGAAATCAAATTCCATGGACAAATGAAGACCAGCAACAAAAAGATCCGAGGCACAAGAACTGTGGACCTGCTGCATCAAAGAAAATGTGCCAAACCCTGCCTGCTACACCCAGGACCCAACAATTGCAGCTGAGGAGCTGCTGGACAACTGGGCAACAATATAAAACACCAGAGCATCTCCAGACTTCTCCAATTGCCAGAGAACTCCCTTCAGAGTGGAGGTACCACTCTAAAATTTCAAGGAACCAGCAAGCCAGTGAGGGTCACTTCATTGACCAGCAGCTAACTCATGAACCAGAAGTTGCGGCTGGACCAAACTGCACCTCAGTGACCAGTGTGCAAAGCTTGGTGGCACTGCCCCCTCCATTTGGTAATCCATGCCAATAGCCTGGGTATTGGTCAGCTAATGTCAGACACCAAGAAAAACAGCCCACCCAGGGTTGCACAAGGAGTGGAGGCCCCAGTGGAGGGAGTTCAGCAGCAACCTGGACCTCCCACCAGAGTGCTCCGCTGTCCTGTAAAAAGCCCCTTGAAAAACTTACCTCTTGCTTCTGAGGGTACACTATTGCGCAGCTCCTGGCTCACCGATTCGCTCTGCACCTGGTTGCCCTGTACTGAAGAACTGACTGTGCTCTAAGGGTCCCCCCAAACCTTGCAACCTCAACACTTCAAGGGGACCCCCAGTATTCACCGTTAAACTTGCCTGTGTAGTGCTTTTCCAACTGGTCCCTCGCCCTGGCCCTGCACCAGCTCCAGAGACCTTCTCCTGCTGCCCCCGCCAGAACCAGGAGCCACCGAAACTTCTCCAACTGGCACCACCAACAACCTTGACCAATCTGCAAAAGAGAACTTGGTAAACCAACTGTATGATTTTATATGTATTTTTAAAGGTGATCCTCCATTGATTCCTATGGTGTGCAATTACGCACAAAAAGACTATTTTGATTAAACTTCAAAAATTCATATCTTGAAAAGTACTTACCCAATTCTGATGATTTTGGTCTTAAAATGTATATAATCTGGAGTATTTTTATAACTTGGTCTCGAGTTACTCCATGGAGTGTGTGAGTTGCAGGATTGATACTGTGAGTACAGCAGATGCTTTGCACTTCCCCAGGATTGGCCTAACTGCTCGACCAAGCTATCATAAACATTAGAGCATTAGGTGGTCTAGTTTTTACCCCTATAAACCAATGTGTGGTTGCCTGAACTCCCTGCACAGTGTGCTTCGCTTTGCACACTACATAGAGAGCCAGCCTCCTACATTTGGTTCACAATCACACTACCTTACAAGAGAGCTGCAAACCTCATAGTAAGATTGCACCATAATTCAAGTGAACTTAACAAGTACTTATTTAACATCAAAAGAGTTATGACTAACTAGTCCAGCTACACATAAAAGCCAAAGTGGGAAGGTAGGAAGGGTTTAGTGTACCCAAAGTAATGTAGGACTCAGTATACAGAGATTCTTTGACTTGGTTTATTTTAATCGGTCTTTATGAAATGAGCATAATAAAACAAAAACTCTTTTATAAGCGTTAACTAGGATTGTTTTCTCTGGGAGATCTTGGAAGTCCTGGTTTCAAGTTAGCCTGGCTTATGAAGGGTGATACCCCGAAACTGCTCCCAAGATCCTTGTTTCCAGTCCAGGGAGGACCTGGCCTGGCAGTTCACGCTGGACTGTTCCGATGGGGAGCAGGGTAAAGACTGATTTGCATATGGCTGGATCCAAACTTGGGTGGTGTGGTGGGCAAAAAGCAATGGATGAAAGCCAGATCTTTGTGATGGAGGGTGAATGTTTGCATTGTTTAGCATTTCGTCCATCATCTGTTCTTTTTACATTTAGAAAGTTGGCATTATTCTTGCCTTAGCCATTTGGTGCCTGCAGCCTGTCGCTGATCACATGACTGGGTGTAGTTGGCAGTTGGGCTTTGTGTATTCTTCCTAAACAGCCACATGCAATGGGAACTTAGGTGTGACTTAATGGGCCATCCTGGGCAGGATGAGAGGGAGGAGCTGGACACAGCCTCACTTACACCTGAATAGGATGTGTCCTACCCACTCACAATGGGCTTGACAGCCCTGCATTGTTACTCTAGCCAGCTTAGAGCCAGGGGAGGCAGGGATCCCCTTGCATTTCAAAGCCACTGTCTAGATATTTCTTCCACCTTCCAGAGTCAGGTCACCAAGATGTAAATACTGGAGCTCAGATATCACCACTTCAGTGTGTCACTTTTTGTGATGCACCGGTGGCGCATAGTACAGGGCCATGTCTACAAGACCATGCAAAGCCACTCTGCATGGTTTTTCATGACCTTGTAGATATGGTGCAAGGCAATGCAGTGCAATTCGCTGTGTTGCCTTACACTGCGTCAGGGAGGTGTTCATTGGGTGTTGCGGTGGATTTCCCCAGGCAACAACCACGGGTTTTGGCACATTTCCAGATTTACAAGACATTGTAAACCTGGCAATACATCAAAATTGTATGACTTCTCAGGGAAGGCGCAACAAGGAGAAATATCTTTATTTCTCCTTATTTTTCAGCTTTCCATGTGTGCTGCATTCTGCAGCATACATAGAAAATGAGGAAAAATCTTCCATGGATTATTTTTGTGCAATAAGGTGTCCCTTCCTGGACAGAAACAACCCTCTCTGTGATGCAGGATTCCTTGCACCATGATGCAAGGGTGCCTGCGTTGGTGCTAGGCAGCCCATTGTGTGCCAGCGAAGAGGAAGAGGACAGAAATGAGGCATTTCTTGTATACAGCACATTTCTGCCCTTTCCCTGTGGTGCAGGGCAGAGCAGCAAGGTCACTTGCTACGCCACCATACATCACAGGCCTTGTAAATAAGCCCCCTGGACTCTGCCATCTGTGAGTCTACCCTGCCAAGTAGTGCCGCTGCAGTCCTAGACCCTAGGAAATGGGCCTAAGGTGCTTCCCAGTGAAACTGCTGCATCTTCTCTATTGAGCGGCGCATCCCCAAGCAGAACTGATGCATCTCCTTGGCTGAGCGATGCATCGTCGATCAGAACCGATGCATCACCGCTGCTGCGTGGATTGGATCCAGCACAGAAGACTCACATCTCCAGAGTATTCTGCATCTTGGGTTTGACACATTGCCTTTTTAAACAACCACTGTCCCCTGCTTCCCTGGAGTAGATCTTTGCATTTCTCATCAGCAGCATTCTTGATGACAATGCCAAAGCTTCACATCAGAGCTTCACCACTCATCTGAACCACCACATCGCCTCGGCTGCGCAATGGATCCCTAACACCAGCCTTTGCATCGCAAGCCCCATCGATGGGATCCTCAATGTGGATGCAGCATGACCTTGCATTGCTGTATCTTGGCTGTGCAACGCATCTTCAACTCAGATCCAGGCAATGTACCAGACAATGTTCCACAACCAAGACTTAAGTTACTTTGTTAAGCCGACCTAACTGGGTCCCTGTAGCTGGCCCACGCTCCATGGTTCTAGGCCTGATCTTGTAGCTTTGTCCTGGTCCGGCATTGCCAATATCCCCTCTTGGTGCTTCATGCTTTTAGGCTCCATTTCACTGTTTATTCTTTAAAAATGTCATAACTCCAGTTCAACTAATTAGATCTTTACTGTTTTGGTCTTGTTTTATTTATTAAATCAAGTTCTAACCAGGTGGAGGATCCTTTTTGTTTGGTGTTTTCACTGTTTTACTGTTTGAAGTGTTGCGCAAACACTTTACACATTGCCTTCAAGTTAAGCCTGATTGCTCTGTGCCAAGCTACCAAAGGGTGAGCACATGTTAATTTGGGGTTTGCTTGTCCCTTACCTGGACATGAATTGTGGCTGCTGCTTGACACAGGCTCACACCCCAATCAACCAACAATCCAATTTCTCGCACAGAGGTGTTCAGTCTGGAGTCTCTGTGCTCCCACAGGAGCGTGGCAGGATCAAGTGCCTCTCTGAAGGATCGCTCTTTGGGAGACACGTCTGTGGTTGAGGCTGCCTCCTGTTTCTCTGCTGGAGTTCCAGGTTTAATGGCTCCTTTCCAGATGCTGTTTCCTTCTTTGCTTGCCATTCTTTCACGTCTACAGTCTCGATGTTCCTCCATTTCTCCTGCTAACCACACCTCTTCTCTCCTCTGTCTGCCGCCGTCTTCTCTTTTTGACTCCCTGCTTCAGGAGGGAAGTTGAGGTAAGTTTCCCTCTCATATCCCACGTTACACAATCCTCCTCAGATGTTTTCGATCGTTTAAATAGGGATATCTTGATAGGAAATCTACCTTGCCCTGAGGACGACTTAATCCACGGCAGACCTCAAACCAAAACAGTTGAAGGGAGATGAACCAATGCTAGATCTAGATGTTAGTACCCTTATTTCTACTTAACCAAGTTAAAGGAGCGTGGTCTGTGAAGTAAAAAAGGATGGCCTTATAAATAATACTGTAATTTTTTAACTGCCCATTTAATCATTAGACACCCCTTTATGATTACTGGATAAAACATTCCAGTTTCGTTCATTTGTAATTTACGAGTCCTAGGACCAGGCCTAGAATTCCTTGATTTATAACCACACTACTTTACAAGAGAGCTGAAAACCCCACAGTACAATTGCACCATAACTGAAGTGAACTTAACAAGTATTTATTCAACACCAAGGCCCAGATTTGATAAGCACTAGCGCCACATTAGCATAATTTTTTTGACGCCAGTGTGGCGTTAGGCTTAAAAAAATCACTGCACCATAGTTACGAAGTGGCGCAATGCATGCATTATGCCACTTTGTAACCCTTTGCGCCACATTATGCATGTGCTATGCATAGGAGGTGTTCCCCCGTTAGGGGGACCGCAAAATTGGCACAGTGGAATCTAAGCGATTCCACTGCGTAATTTTTTGCAGCTACTTTTTACACCTGCTCAGAGCAGGCGTTAAAAGGGGGCACACCATTGGTTACAAGAGGCCCCTATGTACTGTCCGGTGTTAGTGCCAAAATTTTGGACTAACCGTGAACGGTACATCAATAGCGTAAAAATGTTTTACGCTATTGCCCCCTACCCTGCGCCATGGTGCACCATATTTTTTAATAGGGTGCACACATGATAGCAGTAAGGGGCGCTAAGGGGCACAAGAAAAGTGGCTCTGCACTGAGTGAAGCTCCACTTTTCTTAAATCTGCCCCCAAAAGGGTTACTTGTTACCACTTCAGCTTCATATTAAAGCCAGTGAGAATTTCACTGTACGGTGTTGTCTTGTTGAATTGCCAGCTTGACATGCCGCCTGACCTTCTCCCATTAACAAGGAAGCCAGATAGTGCAGCCATCACTCAACTGGCCACGAGATAGCCAGAGCGGTATTTTCAAAATCAAGGAGAAACGCTTCCGAATCTTTACCAGGGTTACATTTCAGCAGGAAATTGTGGGTCCTACCGGTACCAAACCCTTACTTTGAGAGATGTCCGGGGCAAACTGGAATTGTCCCTGCGACACCCTATGGAATTGTTCAGCCTGATTCTTTAAGGTAACTTGGATAACATTAGACTCAGATTCGGAAGTTTTAATATAGCGTTCTAGGCCCCATGCAATTGAGCAGGCCTGAAACCGCCAGGGACTGGCCGCTAGTGGGAGATGGTATAGCAGTCGCTGATTAGTTGAATCACAGAAGGAATCCGACCACCTCTTCTGTTGGTGAGGAAGAGCAGCACAAGTCAAACAATCACAAATATATTTAGGGAATTTACTTTATGAATTTGAAATAGATCAGACATATCCAAGGAGATGGGGAATATTTTTTCAGTCTTACTACAAACAGCTCCAGATGTGTGTCACAGACACCATTGTATTTCAGACTCCACCCAGCCAATCCTTGCTCAAGGCTGGATGACTTTCAGGTTAATTTCAGTTGCCTTGCTCTTATTTGTGGCAGGTTCCGAACTCAGCACTACGTCTAAGAAAAGAGTCAGGTTTAAACACCATTTTGCTGCATTTCAGTGCCAACTAGTACCTGCATCAAAAATATGGCACATACTAAATTGATCTCGACAGACATTGAAGACTGCTATAAAAAAAACATTGACAACCTGCCTTGCTTGTATGTAAAGGTAAATGAGATCAACTGGCATTGCCACCTGTTCATAATTCTGGCGCTAGCCAAGACATTTTGATTATGCTAAAATTACATGTATAATATACTTCCTTTTATGGCCTTTAGCCAGGCCTCTTCTTCCATTGGTGTATATTGTGTCATTCACGTTTTAATTTTGCCCGCCACAGCATACAGCATGGGGCAATATATCAGCCCACTTCAACCGTTGGCTAATTTCATTGTGAGTGATGGCATTCAGTCCTTTCACAAGGAGCTTATCCACACTCAAAGTATTTCCCTTAAGTGCCACTGACTACTAGGACAATGTTCTAGAGATAAAAATATTTTTGCTCTTAGACAATATTTTTAATAAAAATAATGACACAGCAGCTGTCTCAACAATAAAGTTTTGCAAACACCATGACAAAACAAAAACATTAATTTACGCAGATAAAAGGCCGAGAGCCAACACTTGAACTGAAGTTACAGAACTAAGGCCCATATTTATTATTTTTTAGCACTGCGTTTGAGCTGCGTTTTGATGCAAAAAACGGAGCAAACTTACAAAATTACACAAACGCGGCGCTAAAAAAGTATATACATGGGCCTAAGTAGCATGATGAAAGGGGTGGTGTTAGAAATGGGGTCTTTGGTTGGCAGTCAGGTTACCCTCTGTCCAAGCAAGGACCCTCACTCTAGTCAGGGTACGTCACACACAATCCAAATTATCCTGTGCCCACCCTCTGGGAGCTTGGCACTGAGCAGTCAGGTTAAACTTAGAAGGCACTGTGTAAAGTATTTGTGCAATAAATCATACAATAGCACAATATAGCACCACAAAAATACACCACACAGTGTTTAGAAAAATATATAATATTTATCTGGATATTTGCAGGTTAAAACGATAAAAGATGCAATAAGAAATTGTAAAGATATCACTGAAAAGTGATATAAAGGGCCTGATTCTGATTGAGGCGGGCGGCAGTAGCCGCCCGCCTCGCGAGAACCGCCATATGGCCATTCAGGCTTTCCCGCTGGGCTGGCGGGCGACCGCCAGAAGGCCGCCCGCCAGCCCAGCGGGAAACCCCTCCCCACGAGGAAGCCGGCTCCGAATGGAGGCGGCGGAGTGGGTATGTGCGACGGGTGCAGTGGCACCCGTCGCGTATTTCAGTGTCTGCATAGCAGACACTGAAATACATAGTGGGGCCCTCTTACGGGGGCCCCTGCAGTGCCCATGCCGTTGGCATGGGCACTGCAGGGGCCCCCAGGGGCCCCGCGGCACCCCCTACCGCCATCCTGTTCCTGGCGGGAGACCCGCCAGGAACAGGATGGCGGTAGGGGGTGTCAGAATCCCCCGCGCTCCGCCGCCATGGAGGATTCACACGGGCAGCGGAAAACCGGCGGGAGACCGCTGGTTTTCCGCATCTGACCGCGGCCGAACCGCCGCAGTCAGAATGCCCTGCGGGGCACCGCCGGCCTGTCGGCGGTGCTCCCGCCGACCCTGGCCCCGGCGGTCTCTGACCGCCGGGGTCAGAATGACCCCCAAAGTGTCTTAAGTCTTTAAAAAAAAAAAAAAGTCTCTTTCAAGCACAAAGTACCTGGTTGGAGTGAAAAATCTCTGCAAAGTGCCGCAGAGGAGGAGATGCGTGGAAAATGGTGTGTGCGTCGGTTTCGCCCCTTCACACACGGACTTGCGTCGTTATTTTTCACGCGGGGAAGACATTGTGTTGATTTCCGGCACGCGGACAGGTCTCCTCTTTGGGTCGTGGGGTTTTCAGACGCCCCGTGGTCTGTGCGTGGAATCCTGGGCTTGTTGACCGGCTGCGCGTCGTTCCGGTGGGCGATGCGTGGAATTTTCTCCCTCACAGCAGGCGCTGCGTCGATTTCCCCTCTGGAAGTCGGGCAGCGTTGTCCAGGCGGGCCGTGCGTCGAAGTTCCGGTCGCACCGCAGGCGCCGCGTCGATCTTTTCCTTGCGAAGTCGAGGGGCGTCTTTCCGGTTCGGTGTGCGGTGAATTTTTCGCCACACACGGAGTCCAGTTGCAAGAGAGAAGTCTTTTTGGTCCTGAGACTTCAGGGAACAGGAGGCAAGCTCTATCCAAGCCCTTGGAGAGCACTTCTGCAGCAAAGCAAGAGAGCAGCAAGACAGCAGGGCAACAGCAAGGCAGCAGTCCTTTGTAGAAAGCAGTCAGATGAGTCCTTTAGGCAGCCAGGCAGTTCTTCTTGTCAGGGTGCAGGTTCTGGTTCAGGTTTCTTCTCCAGGAAGTGTCTGAGGTGGTAGGGCAGAGGCCCTGTTTTATACCCAAATGTGCCTTTGAAGTGGGGGAGACTTCAAAGAGTGGCTTAGAAGTGCACTAGGTCCCCTTTCAGTTCAATCCTGTCTGCCAGGGTCCCAGTAGGGGGTGTGGCAGTCCTTTGTGTCAGAGCAGGCCCTCCACCCTCCCAGCCTAGGAAGACCCATTCAAAATGCAGATGTATGCAAGTGAGGCTGAGGACCCTGTGTTTGGGGTGTGTCTGAGTGTTTGCACAAGGAGCTGTCAACTAAACCCAGCCAGACGTGGATTGTAAGGCACAGAAAGATTTTAAGTGCAAAGAAATGCTCACTTTCTAAAAGTGGCATTTCTAAAATAGTAATATTAAATCCAACTTCACCAGTCAGCAGGATTTTGTATTACCATTCTGGCCATACTAAATATGACCTTCCTACTCCTTTCAGATCAGCAGCTACCACTTCAACAATGTATGAGGGCAGCCCCAATATTAGCCTATGAAGGGAGCAGGCCTCACAGTAGTGTAAAAACGAATTTAGGAGTTTTACACTACCAGGAAATGTAAACTACACAGGTACATGTCCTGCCTTCTACCCACACAGCACCCTGCTCTAGGAGTTACCTTGGGCACACACTAGGGGTGACTTATATGTAGAAAAAGGGGAGTTTTAGGCTTGGCAAGTACTTTTGAATGTCAAGTCGAAGTGACAGTGAAACTGCACACACAGGCCTTGCAATGGCATGCCTGAGACAAGGTAAAGGGGCTACTAAAGTGGGTGGCACAACCAGTGCTGCAGGCCCACTAGTAGCATTTAATCTACAAGCCCTGGGCACATACAGTGCACCTTACTAGAGACTTATAGGTAAATTAAATAGTCCAATTGGGTATGATCCAATGTTACCATGTTTAAAGGGAGAGAGCAAATGCACTTTAGCACTGGTTAGCAGTGGTAAAGTGCGCAGAGTCTAAAAACCAGTAAAAATTAGGTCAGAAAAAGAGAAGGAGGAAGGCAAAAAGTCTGGGGATAACCCTGCAGAAGGGACATTTCCAACAGGTGGGAAGAGGTAATTGGGACAGAGACAACATAATATACTGTTGGATTTGTTGACTAGGCATGTTTGAACGTAGTTCTGTTCAACTACACAGTTATACATATTTACAGTTTTAGACACAGGAACAGTAAGTGAGATGCTCAGACTAAGTAAAACAGAAAGGTTTTTGTAAAATTGGTTTCCAGATTCAATTGCCCCATAAATCAACAAAGGCATCCATTAGAATTTGCTGTCCACTAGAGGCTATTGAATAAAAAATACCTAACCAATGCTTTAAGATCATGGTTCAGGGCTTTTAGAAAAGCCACTAAACCTTTGCCAGTCCACATAGATATCATCAACCAGAGCTTTGATCTAACAACACTATTGAAAGTGCAGGGAAGATCCTTAAAGGTTAAGTAGGTGGAGCTGTGTTTTGCAATCATGTTTTTGCTTATCAGGAGATGTAAATTAAGACACTGTTCCATAGTACCCATCCCAGCCCTGACACCCTACCGCACCTTAGATATCACTCTGTTATTCAAAACATAATGTTAATCTGTCAAGAATGATCTTGCCTACAATTTATACTGTAGAATCTAACAGGGAAATAGATCAATAACAACTAGGGCCCATACAAGTCTCTTCCTTAAACACATGAACTATAATGGCAATTTGCCAGGACTGTGGGATACTAAATCTATAGGCAGAGTGTACATAATTAGTGAGTAATGGCACACACAATTGAGGATTAAGGCCCAGATTTACAAGAATCTGGTGCATCATTACTGATGCGCCAGATTTCTTGCGCCACCCTCCACTGCCACCTAACGACACCACGGGTGCGTCGCATTGACCATACGGTGCACCATGGTGCATGTTAGGCCAAGAGTGTCAACATTTTTTACACTATTGTAGAGCTTTGCTGCACTAGTGTCAGAAATCTTGACGCTAGTGCAGCAAAGTGCAAGGAGGTCCATTGACTTCAATGGGTGTGTCCTTTTAATGCCTGCTTTGAGTAGGCATTAAAATGATGCCAAAAACGGTGCAATGAAGATTTCATTGCACCATTTTTGTAGACTTACTAATGCCAGAACGCTCCCCTTGCATACTCTATGCCTGACGCAGGCATAATGTGGTGCAAGGGGTCGCAAAGTGGCGCAATGCAGGTATTGTGCCACTTTGTAAATATGAAGTGGCGATTTTTGCCTTGTTGAGCCTCATTAGCATAAAAAAATAACACTAATGTGGAGCAAGGAGGCGCTAGGGCCTGGTAAATCTGGCCCTAAGTTTGTTAAGTTCCAGCGCATCACCGCGGGAGGAGGCAGCAGCCTTGTTTGAAGGGGCAGGAGCCCTTTAAAGTACTTTCGTGCTCCCGCAACAGCGGGAAGCGCGTCACCGCGGGAGGAGGCAGCAGCCTTATTTGAAGGGGCAGATGCCCTTTAAAGTACTTTCGCGCTGTGGGAGGAGGCAGCAGCCTTGTTTGAAGGGGCAGGAGCCCTTTAAAGTACTTTCGTGCTCCCGCAACCGCGGGACGCGTGCGTGCGGTGCCCGGGCCAAGCCCGGGCCAAGGGCGGGCCCGTCTTGCGCCCGTCATTGCCTGTTGAGGCTGGGCTGGGCCACCCCTCTTTCATCTCCAGTGGAGGGTGACTTTTTATACATTTATTACTATTGGGGAACATTTTGGTGCCTTTTTAGTGGGTCTAGTGGGTTTTTCAAATTTTATTCATTAGTCTGTTTTGTTTGGTATTCTTTTATTGAAACTTTTGCTGCTAAAATGGGCAGGAAAAGAGGTCCGTTAATTGGTCTCATTGGGGGGGGGTGACAGGGAAGTGGCACCACCACATTGGACTCCTTCCTCGCAAGAGCTGTCGGAGTCGTAACGAAGGAGATTGATCTGGCAGAGAGGAGGTTATCCATGGAACTGGAGGACTGGCGTCTGGCCCCAATAGATAGTGGTCCCAGTGAGGTTGTGGATGTGGAGGTGACTTATCCGGGAGGAGACCAAGGTACTGTTATGGCTGCTGTTGAGCCTGCTCAAATTGAGCTAATAGAGACAACAGAGGGTTCTGGTGGCCACAGCTCCTCCAGAAGGAGCAAAAGACTTTTGTTATCTTCTCCCCCGGCCTGCCCCTTGGATAAATGCAGCCCCCCCGAGGAAAAAAAAGGTCCTAAAGAAATCAATCCCCAAGTCGAAAACATCCCCCTTAGAACTCCCTAAGGGTACGAGTAGTGACCCTGCACCTTGCCAGCAGTTGGGCTGTGATGCCACTATTTTATTGTCAAAATTTCGTGAAATGATCCAGGAGATTTTATTCCCCGTTGTGGCAAAACTATCGGCCATAGAAAAGGCAGTTTCTCTGATATCTGTGCAAGGAAGTCAAGGGAGGCACTGTGTAGGTAGATGTGTGGCCCTGTCCAGGCGATCCCATCCTTGTGAGGAGTTGCTCCGGCCGGTGGACTCCGCGGGCCATTGGGGCCTCTGGGAAAATCATCTCAGTTATTGGTCAATTCTGGAAATTCTGGGGTTCAGGGCGCCCATGCTGAGACTTCGCCGGCTGCACCAACTTCTATATTAAGGGCGGATAGGACTGTCAATAGGCCTAGCTGCAGTAGGCAGCCTGATCCTGATTCTGTGGTAGCGGGGGGATGACCAACAGTTGGTTGAGTATAATAATCTGAATTTCCCGACGGTCAGGCCTGCGTTGACCTGTTTGGATCTCCCTCCAGCTTGTGCCCCCTATGTGGTGGTATTGACGAATGTACCTGCTCTTGCCCCTGGGGTAACTGAGTCCATGGCCCAACTCATAAACAATGCTGGATATTGGTTGAGTAAGAACTGTGATTTCTCATGTAGGGATTTCAATGATATTCTGTTTGCCAGAAGAATTGGATGGGTCAGGCCTAAAAATAAGGTGGGGGATGAAGACTGTATTATTATAAATGTCAGATACCCAGCCTTGAGTCAGAGGCTCCTTTCTACTTACCGCCCTGCTGTATCTAGACCTGGTACAATTGGTATGGCCCCTTTGGGTTATTTTTATGACCACATGCGATTGAGTGCTAGGGTGTCTCCGGGCTCTGGTAGGTTTCCCCCCCAGGCCAGAATAGTCTCCAGGCAACTAGTAGAAGAACTGTCACTAACAGAAATTTATCCTTGGAAGGGGTGGACTGACAATGCGCCAAGACCCTGGCCATACGGGAAGAGGTGCCCCTACAGTGTAAACTTATCTCATGGAATATTGCGGGCTATGATCAGGCGTGCATTAGGTGTGTGACTAATTTTGATGTGATCATGGTTCAGGAAACCTGGTCGGAGGGGTTGTCTGTGTGGGATGGGTATAATAGATTTTCAATTCCAGCTGTGAAGTCTTCTGGTGGCCGCTCAAAAGGTGGCTTGGTTACCCTAATCCGCTTTTCTAAAATAGTGGGTGCTTTTCAAATCAACTGCAATCACCAAGGTATACTGCTGGTATGGGTAATTTTCTCTAATAATTTTAATGTTTTATTGGTTAACTTTTATAACGCTGTGTGGGATGTGGGGTGCCAATTTGGGGCTTTGTTTTCCGTTCTTCAGGTTTTGAAACACAGAATGGAGGAGATGGGATTAGAATTCTGTACTATTGTCTCTGGAGACTTTAATGCTAAATTGGGGAAGCTCAGTACTGCGGTTAATCCCTTTATTTTTGACTGCGGGGATTATTCAGTGGATGGTCTGCAGGACTCCAGAGGCAGGGCTCTAATCAAGGAACTCAGGAAGATGGGCCTTCTGAATTTGTGTGATATAGAAGCCATAGGCACTCATCAACTCCCAACCTATGTGGGAAGAGGATCTGAATCCACTATTGACTATATTTTTATGTCTCCACCTATGAAAGACCTGGTGACTGGGGGGGAGGTGCTGGGGGAGAGTTTTAGTGATCATAATCCCCTTATAGTATCCTTTAAACTCCCTTGGGCCCTACGTAAATTAGGACAAGGTAGGCCGGTAGTAGTGGAGATAAAGGAACAGGGTAGGCAGCTTGGGTGCAAACAAGTGGATTCCCTAAAAGTTGTAGAAAGGGTGGTGGGGGAAAATTTACACTTATTTATGGACACACTCTTGACAGAGGCTCCTAATCCCAAGACTGTTATGAATGCAATAACAGAAGTAAATGCAGCAGTGAGAGACTGCCTGTTTTCAGTAGGCAGCCAACCTAGTAAACATAAATATGGTTGGTATGATAAGACCTGCTATGTGGCAAGGGCAAACCTGAAGATGGCCACTAAGAAACATCCTAGGGATTGGGTCCTCGTAAAAGAAGCTAGAATGAAATATAAGAGGGCCCTGAGGGATAGCAAGATAAAACATAAAGATAAAGCCTGGAAAGAGTTAGAACGTGCCATAGCTCTGAAGGACCCTGGCCTGTTCTGGAAAGTGGTAAATAGAGGTTCCTTTGGAACAGATACATCTGAGGGCCTTGGCTGTAACATTGCCCCGGAAGCATGGCTGATTCACTTTTGTAGCATTTTTGAGGGTTCCCCCCTAAGAAATAATCGGGAGAACGAATATGAGATGGCTCCCAACCTAGCAATTAGGTTTACGCTCCAGGAGGTTATGGATGCGATTCAGAGTAGTGCGGGTAATAAAGCTCCTGGCCCGGATTCGATCCCTATGGACTTGTATAAAGCGAACCCCCAGTTATGGGCTCCTGTTCTCTTAAATGTTCTCAATGCAGCAGTTACTGCGGGTATCCCTGCCTCCTGGAGACTGGCATGTATTGTCCCAGTGTTTAAAAAGGGTGACCGTAATGATCCTAAGTTCTACTGCCCTATATCTCTACTGGACTCCTCGATGAAGATTCTGGGACGGATTATTTTAAGACGTCTGGAGTCCTGGATGACAGGGAATGATATTTTAAGCTGGGACCAGTATGGTTTTAGGGAAGGGCTTGGCACACAAGATGAATGTCTCAATCTACTGATGTTAATCTGCAAATACACGCAGGCCAGGAGAGGTACGCTCTATCTTGCTTTTATGGATCTTAGTTGTGCCTTTGATAAAGTGAACCGTTCTATATTATGGGAAAGGTTAAATCAGCTAGGGCTGGATCTGATATTGTAGAATTGCTCTGATATCTACATTTTGGGACAGTGGCAAATGTGAGGGTGGGGTCTAATGGGGAATGCTCAGAGGCTTGGAAGTGTTCAAGGGGGGTGCGCCAGGGGTGTGTTCTGGCTCCTACTTTGTTCCTTCTATATACAAATGGATTGTCTGATTTTCTGATGAAACATTGTAGGGATGTTCCAAAGGTGAATGGTACTGAGATCCCTGTGCTGACGTATGCGGATGACTCAGTCCTCATGACCCGCACTATGAATGGTCTCCGGTAAATAGCTAGAGCTTATGCCTCCTTTATGTCAGCTTTGGGTTTAGAGGTCAATTTTAAGAAATCTCATTTTATGGTGTGGTGAAGACCCTTGAGTAGGGTCGTGGAGCTAAGGGTGGAGGATCAAATTATTAGTAGGGTCCATGAGTTTCCATACCTAGGGATTATTTTTGATGAGAAAGGATCTTGGAAACCTTGTATTGCCAGAAGGGGTGCGCTTTTTCATGCAGCTGTTGGCGCAACTTTTGACTTTGCTGTAAGGGTAGGTAGTAAACCTATCAAGCCTTTGATCGAAATTTACAGGAGGAAATGCCTCCGTGTCCTGCTGTATGGTGCCGCAATTTGGGGGTATAGGGACACCTGAGCCCTTACAGTGGAAGAAAATCGGTTCTGTAGAAGGCTATTGGGAGTTGGACAAAATATCCCTGGTTTTAGCCTCGATTTGGAGCTGGAGCTTGAGTTTGTGCAGGACACTATTCAGTTGGCTCCCCTTCTGCTATGGATCTCAATTTGGACTAATGATCATGCCACTTTGAATAGGGATATCTTAAGGGATTGTCTGGCTTGCGACAATGTAAAGAATATTCCCTGGTTGATGTACATAAGGAAGATGGCTCGTGATTTGGGGCGGCCGGAATTGGTTGATTATCCTGAAGGCCTGACCAGCTGTGATAAGAAATGGGTTAAGGAGAATTTTTTACAAATCCAGAAGAACAGGAGGGAGGGGGAGGCCTTAGGGAAAAAATTGATCAGGGATTTCATTATGTTAAAGATGTGGGTAGGGCCTGAGCGCTATCTTTTAGAGATAAGGGATGTGAGGGAAAGGTCTCTCATAACCCGTTTCCGCTTGCGGATCATCAGAAGTAATCTGTGTTTCCCGCTTGGTCAGTATGGGGACAAATGTATCAGACCCTGCCCCTGCGATGGGGTGTCCCAACAGACCTTGCCCCATTTTACTTTGTTTTGTGTTTTTTATGCACCATTTAGAACTCGTTTTTTATTACCTCTCCTAAGGCCCAAGGGTTTCGTGCAATATCGTCCTGCTTTTATGTGGCTGCAGATGGCCTCAGATGTACTGGTGTGGAAGGGGCTGGGATCATTCCTGAAGGGAGCTATTACTTGGCGTAATAATGTGGAGTTTTTGGAATGAATTTTCTTTTTTTTTTCTATTTTATTGTTCCTATGCCTGTGGTTATATATGTTTTTATTCTTGATGGGTGTTCTTGTTATTTATGGTTTTATTGCTATTTTTTAACAAATGTATTGGTGATTATTTATTGTAATGGATGAACTCTTTCATACCGAATAAAGTTATTATTATATTGTTAAGTTCCATAGACACCCCAAACTGGTCAGGTGATTTTTAAGTGGGCTGCTATTAGTTGTCATAATATCCTCCACCAGGAAAAGGTAAGGGGCGAATGCTCGGTTAACTCAATATTACTATTTTCTGGACAATAGATCTTTTGAAAATGGTCCACCCACTGAGCTGGCCCTATATTCACAGTCACACTATTGCTGCCAGAGTTAGATAACTTATTACTCTTAACAACATGCCAAAACATAACAATATCTCTAATGCAGCAGGACAAGAATAAGTCGACCAAGATATCTAGCTGCAAATCCGATTTCCTATTCCTCAAAGCCTGTTCATAATCCCTTCTTCGCTCAGCTACTACATCTCTATTCCTTGGATTAGCCTGCAAAACCGTACGAAGGCGATTGTTGGCTTGCCTACACAGATCATCAAAGCATAATTTTTTATTTTCTTCTGTGGGCCTCTGGGGCTACATATAAAGCCCTGATTGTATGACCCAAAGGATCATAAGCCTCTATGCCATTAAGGAGACCCAGCTCAGATAGAAGACAGCTGTTAATCAGTACCAAATGTTTGGCACAAAGCTTAGGTTGTCACACTCCATACTAATCTACTTCCATTGTACCGGATGGAGGACTTTCCTACCAACAACCGCTATTTTCTTTGGTCTTGCAACAGGCCTCCTTAAGGTGATAATTAAAGGATTGTGATCACTTGAAATACTGGGATGTGTAGTCCTGTCCTGAATCTGATTCAGTAGATGTAACAAAGATGTAATTAAGGACTAAGGTGCATAAGTGTAAGTGACTACTGTACAGCAGGAAGGTGCAACAATTTCAATAGCATTGCACACATCGAAGTACACCAAGTGAGAGTACAGTGAACAGCCCTTACGATCCCTAACCTGCAAGCTTCCTTCCATTTAACCAGCTTCAAAAATATTTACCTTCAAAGTGAAGCTGTTGTTCCTAAATTTGGCCTTAAAATCCCCAGGAAGTATCAAGTTAAACCCCATACTTGCAATGAAGCTCACCAATTAAATAACAAATTAAACCATAGTTCGGATTATCCTTGGATGAAACGTTATCAATGTAAAAATTGATAATAACAATAATACAATTTCATGGCAGATGGCAGATGACAGATGGCTGGCACTTTGCAATCCTAGAACCCGTCTGTATACCTTCTATTGCCGACGCCAGCACATTTACGCCCGAATGGATCACTTTCTCCGCTCTCCTCCCCGCTCCTGCCGCTAATTCTCCATTATGATTATTTGGAGCGGGTAGTCTCCGACCACGATGCACACACACTGGATATTCACTGAGCGCCTTCTCATCCCCTTGTTCCCACATGGCGCTTGCCACAAAACTGTTTAGGAGACCCGGTCTTCAGAACAGAGCAGAATGATCAAATTTGTCATTATGTCTCTAAGAATTGGAACACAGCCTCCACTCAGGCACTAGAACGGGTTGCATTTAAGGGAGTAACGAGAGGTGTTTGCATCCAAAAAGTTGTGGGGGTCCGTAGAACACTAAAAAACGACATAACACCTGCTGAAAACAAGCTTGCTGCCTTGAGCAAAGACTCAGACACTGACCCGGCACTTCTCCCACACCTGACACAGACCAAAACTGGCTATGCGGCCCTCTTGGATGACCTGCACCTCTATAATTTTGCAGCACACTCCCCTAAAGTGCATAGGGAAGGTGATAATGCTGTCAGACGCCTCACCTGGTTTATCCAACAGGACTCAACTACATTCCCCATTACTTAACTAACAGACTACAAAGGAACCTCAATTCACCTTCCGATGAACATATTACACTCATTCTACAACTATTACTCCTCCAGATACAAGCCCACTGACGGTGAAGCTCATCGAGGCCTTTCTCACTAACATCATCCCCCTTCCTTCCATCCCCGCAACTGATAGGGACATGTTGCACGTGGTAATTACTTTAATGGACCTGACTCCGGCAATTCGAGACCTTGCACGGAATAAAACACTGTGGGCCTCATTATGACCCTGGCGGGCGGCGGAGGCCGCCCGCCAGGATCCCGCCCTCCAAATTACCGCGCCGCGGTCAAAAGACCGCGGCGGGTATTACGAGTTTTCCCCTGGGCTGGCGGGCGGTTCCAGTAAAACCGCCCGCCAGCCCAGGGGAAAACGACCTTCCCACGAGGATGCCGGCTCGTAATCGAGCCGGCGGAGTGGGAAGGTGCGACGGGTGCAGTGGCACCCGTCGCGTATTTCAGTGTCTGCAAGGCAGACACTGAAATACTTTTCGGGGCCCTCTTACGGGGGCCCCTGCCGTGCCCATGCCATTGGCATGGGCACGGCAGGGGCCCCCAGGGGCCCCGCGACCCCCCCTACCGCCATCCTGTTCATGGCGGCTTTCCCGCCATGAACTGGATGGCGGTAGGGGGGGTCAGAATCCTCATGGCTGCGGAGCGCGCTCCGCAGCCATGGAGGATTCCAAAGAGCAGCGGAAAGTCAGCGGGAGACCGCTGACTTTCCGCTTCTGACCGCGGCTGAACCGCCGCGGTCAGAATGCTCATTGGAGCACCGCCAGCCTGTTGGCGGTGCTCCCGTGGTCGGTGGCCCTGGCGGCCACCAGCCGCCAGGGTCAGAATGACCCTCTGTATCTGGATGGCATGCACTTAGAGTACTGTAGCACTTTTACATCCTCCCTTGCTACCCACCTCATGGAAATGCATCCATTTCTTACGATAATGGCATTACTCCTAGTCCTACTCCCTCGCCTTCCATTGAACCAATGAGGCTTCCTGCCTCCCTCTAGACCCTCCCTTCCCCCTTTTAAATCCCCCCCACCCCTACCACCTCCTGTACAAAAACAAGCCCAAGCAGCAACTCAGACAGTCTGTAACTGGGGGGGCGGGAGGGAATGGAAAGGAAGGCGAGGGAGTAGGACTAGGAGTAAGGCCATTATCGTAAGAAATGGATGCATTACCTCCCATCCCTCCCTCGCCTTCCTTTGAACCAATGAGACATAGCAAGAAAAACACAGGAGACGGACACTGAGTTGCAAGAAGTTTATTAAAATGCACACAGACCACCGAGACCCCACCCCTATTACCTCATAGAGGACAAGACCCGGTGACCCAACACCGACTCCAAACCACCAAAGTCCGTCAGCCTATAATGCCGAACAAACGTTGAAGGCGAGGCCCAAGTGGCGGCCCTGCAAATCTCCACCACCAAAGTCCCC
Organism: Pleurodeles waltl; assembly: GCF_031143425.1. Taxonomy (NCBI): domain Eukaryota; kingdom Metazoa; phylum Chordata; class Amphibia; order Caudata; family Salamandridae; genus Pleurodeles; species Pleurodeles waltl. The sequence continues at coordinate 256,604,040 of NC_090440.1, forward strand.
TGAAGCTCAGCCACTGTAGCCGCCATACCCCTCGTAGAACGGCCCTGAATCCCCTGTGGAGGAGCCACTCCGTTCAATGAATATGCCAACAGAATCAAAGATCTCACCCACCGACTCAATAAAGTCGTGGAAGGTTTCTCACCCTTCCGGGCCGGACCGAAATTCACAAAAAGCAAATCACCTTTACGGAAAGGAGCCACCACACGCAGATACTCCAACAACGCCCTGCGCACATCTAAAGAATGTAAACGAACCTCCTCATCCGAGGAGGGATTCGGACAAAATGAAGGAAGGATGACCTCCTGGCGAGCATGGAAAGAAGAATTAACTTTCGGAATAAAAGAAGGAACTGGCACAAGAACCACCCGATCCTGAAAAACTTTACAAAAAAGAAAAGAACAGGCCAAGGCCCCCAATTCCCCTAAACAGCGGGCCGAGGTAATGGCCACCAAAAAGAACGCCTTCAAAGAAAGATGGCGCAAGTCACAGTCCCCCAAAGGTTCAAAAGGTGCAGCAGTCAACGCATCCAAAACTAAAGAAAGATCCCAGGAAAGAAAAGAACGTACAGGGCGAGGAAACAAATTAAGAAGCCCCTGAAAAAATCTAGGCATCAAATGACCCTCATCCGGCAGATTACGCCAAGGACCCCTAAACGCCTGAATAGCCGCCCACTGCACCCGCAGAGAAGCCACCGACAACCCCAATTGTGCACCATCCTGTAGAAACTGCATCACATCAAATATAGAAGTGACGGTAGGATCCAATTCATGCCGGAAGCACCAAGAAGAAAAAACTTTCCACTGTCTACCATACGAAATCAAAGTGGAATGCCGCCTTGAAGCCAGTAAAGTAGAACTCAAAGCCACTGGGACCCCCAGACCCGTCAAACCTTGTCGTTCAACTTCCAGGCCGTCAAGTGTAACCTCCTCAATGACCCCATCGAGAGGCAAGGAAACTCCAGGGGAGACGGACAAAGAGGAAGAGGCCAGATGCCATCAGCTGCAGCAATGGAAACCAATTCGCCCTCGGCCAATGGGGCGCAACTAAGATAACCCTGGCACCCAGCTGCCTCACCCTCAACAGAAAGGACCGGATCAACTGAAACGGCGGGAAAGCGTACCAAAGGCCCCGAGGCCAAGGACACGACATCCCGTCCACCTCCCAAGCCTGAGGACACCGAAACCGGTAGCAGAAGCGACTGAGTTTTGCATTCTCCGGGGAAGCAAACACATCCAACACCGGAAGACCCCAGAGACAAACCAGATGAAGAAACAGCGACCTCCATAGGGAGAAGAGTTGCGAGGAAGGAATCACCCTGCTTAGCAGATCCACCCGAACATTGACCACCCCCCGAATGTAGATAGCCCAGAGACAAGGAACCCATTCCTGAGCCCACAAAAAAATCTTCCTGGCCAGACTGAACAAAGCCCTCGACCTGGTCCCCCCCTGCCGGTTGACATAAGCCTTGGCTACTAAATTGTCTGTCCAAATAAGAACCGCCACTCCCTTCAGGGACCCCTGGAAATGAATCAGAGCTAACAACACTGCCCTCAACTCGCGCCAATTCAACGATTGATTGGCCTCCAGCGGGGACCAAAATCCCTGAATCTGTGCCGACCCCATCCAAGCACCCCATCCTGAGAGGCTGGCATCCGTTGTTACCACTACTGGGCTCAGAGGAGACAAAGACACCCCTACCCGAAGATGATTGGACCCCAACCACCATCTCAACTCCCTGCGAATCAACCCTGACCCCGGAATCCGGGTCATCAGAGAACCAGACCCTGGCACCCACCTTCTCAGGAACCAGGTCATCAAGCAAAGAAGATGGAATCGCGCCCAAGGAACCAGAAATATTACAGACGCAACCATAGAAGCGCCCGGGGTGCAGACTGCAACACGACCTCCCTCACCATGGACTGGAGCACACCTAACCTCTTTTTGGACACCGTCACCAAACCCAGAAGAGTCCGAAACCGAGTCCCTAGAAAAACCAGATCTTGGGAAGGAACCAAATCTGACTTCCCCCACTTGATCAAAAACCCGTGGTTTTGCAGGACCACCAGAACCCGGGCCACCTGCCTCCGCAAAAGGTCCTGTGAAGGTGCATGTATTAGGATGTCGTCCAGATACGGATGAATAAACACCCCTTCTGAATGCAGCAAAGCCACCAGGGGGGCCGTCACCTTTGTAAAAATCCAGGGAGAAGACTTGAGGCCGAAAGGCAGTACACAAAACTGATAATGTTCCAGACCTACAGCAAACCGTAGGAACCGCTGAGAAGTCTTTGCCACAGGCACATGTAGGTATGCATCCTGCAGATCCAGTGACACCAGAAAATCCCCCTGACTGACCATCAGAAAAATAGTCTGAATTGACAGCATGCGGAAATGCACCGTCTTGATCCAAGCATTCACTCCTTTCAGATTGAGCACAGGCCGAAAACCCCCTGACACCTTCTGAACTAGAAACAAGACAGAATAAGTGCCCTGACCCCTTTCTTCTAGAGGAACGCGGGAAATGGCCCCTTTCAAAAGTAAGTCCTGGACTCCGTCCAACAACGCCTCTCTCGGTGCCCCGACTGCAGGCAGAGGAGTGGGACGCACCCCCGAATCTGGAGGCACCACATCGAAATCTATGACGTAACCATTGGCCACAATGTCCAGCACCCAATGATCTCTGACACTCTCCTGCCAAGCGGAAAGAAAGTGTCGCAGCCTGTCCCAACCCCCAACCTGCCCTATGCCAGGCCCACAGTGATTGTCAGGACCCCTTCTTGAACCCACCCCGGTTCGAAGGAGCAGTTTTCTTAGGGGAAAAACAGGGCTGAAAACGACGTTTCCTGAACGAAAAAGATTTTGCATTCATCTTGGGAGAAAAACGAGAATGCTTCTTCCACCCTTTGCCAGAAGCAGATCCCCCTTTATAAGGTAAGGCATGCTTCCTTTCCTTAAACGCCTTGCAAAGCATGGAAGGCAATTGATCTCCAAACAAGCTACGACCCTCAAAGGGCAGTCTCAGGAGAGCAGACTTCTCCCCCAGATCCGCCTTCCATGACAGCAACCCTAGGGACCTACGGGCCCCAATCAAAGCCCCAGATGCCAGAGCGGAAGTACGGACCACATCCGATGATACGTCTGCCAGCAACCTGGACTGTTGCTCCATACCAGCCAGAAGTTCGGAGCACTCCACACCTTCCTGAACAGCAACTGCCAGCTTATCAAAGTCCTGTACCAACGACTGGGCCGCATAAGCAGAATAAATACCTGCTCTCAGAGCCAGATTCTCAGCTGCAAAAGCCCTCTTGAGCCCAGAATCCACCTTACGGTCTGTGACATCAGTAGGCACACAATCCTCCGGATTGACAGCCGTCTTGCCAATCAGGGTAGCCAAAATTGAATCCAGGCGAACAGAGGAAGGCAGTACATCCTCCCCCTCTAGCAAATAAAGTTTCTGAAGGAACCGTGGAACTTGAGCTTTATCCACATCCTTCCATTCCCGAAACACTATATCCTTCACAGGTCCCTGAAAAGGAATGGCAAACTTATAAGGCGTCTGATACTGTGGGAACAAGTGGGAGTCAGAACTCGTAGGCTGAAACACTGGAAAACCTAAATTGTCCCGTACATGTGCCATCACCTCCCACATCTCTTCCCTGGAGACATATTTCCCCCCAGAGGAAGTAGATGGAGCCTCCCCCTCCTCATCCTCTGAGGAGGACCTCTCCACAGTAGTAGGTGGATGTGAAGTTTTAGACCGGGTTGGCCTGGCCATCCCTGCCTGGAGAGCCCTAGAAACAGCCACCTCTATCATGTCCTGCACCTCCTCCCTGGACATGAGGGGCGCAGCACCACAACCCGGAACCTGGTGACCCCCAGGGGTTGATATGTCAGCAGCACCCTCCTCCCCTGAGGAGGAGGAAGAAACAATCCTGCGTCGCTTTGCAGGAACTTTCGGCATGGTAGAATCAAACAGCACTACCACTGTACCGAACTCAATCCCAAATATACAGGGCCCAGGACCTCCCACCAACCATCCATTAACCAATCCCCACCAAGATCATAATTAAAGAATTTAGGTAAAAATGCGGGCAGAACGCCTGTCCTACCAGTCCGGAATCCAAAAAATGCCCACCGGCACCTCTGCGCGGCTCCGTGGCCCGAGGAACCCGAAATGGACGCCCCAGCCGCAAAGAGCCGACTGACCTTGTCAGACGACTCTCAGGACGCGTCTCACGAGCCGCCCGGCCCGCTCGTGAAAGACGCGACCAGCCAGAGCACACCTCGAGGAGCCCCGCGCCCCGAGGAGTGCAGGGATCGACGGCCCCCAGGCCCCGCCGTGGAAGAAAAGAGAAAGGTAAGTCTAGCGTGGGCTAGACAGAAAAAACAGGAGGTGGTAGTGGTGCGGTGGTTTTAAAAGGGGAAGGGAGGGTCTAGAGGGAGGCAGGAAGCCTCATTGGTTCAAAGGAAGGTGAGGGAGGGACGGGAGGTAATGTACTAGACAGTGCTCCACACTGGGGAGCTCCCGCAGTCGCGCAAGTCCCTCCTTATATCTATTCCCAAGCCAGATAAAGACCCTATACATTTAGGTTCCTACAGGCCTATTGCCATTCTTGGAGCAGAGTATAAAATACTGGGGAAACTCCTTGCAGATTAATATGCCCAAATCCTTCCGACCCTCATTGACGTGGCTAAAAACGGCTTTGTGCCAGGGCACACTACCTCTCAAAATACACGCTGACTATTTCGCACACAGGACCAGGTACAGGGTCTTAAGCATTCCTTATCCTTGATTTAGAAAGGAACTTTGACACACGGACATGGCAGTAGAAACCTGCATCAAAAATATGGCATCTCATCGCTGTTCTTACTCACATGGGGATAGAACCCGAACTATTGATTTATACCTGATTGCTATATTCTGACCCCATTTCCTGCATCTGATTAGGACATCTCATCTCAGCCCCCTTTGCGTTCGAAGGCGGCACACAGAAAGGGTGCCCGTTCTTTCTTCACTCTTATTCGCATTGGGGATGGAGCCCCTTGCTATCCATCTGTGCCGTGAACGCCGTGTTTGGGGCATCCCACTAGCGGATAGGACGCATGCAGTATCTCTGTAAGCAGACAATCTACTTACGAAACGTATCAGTTAGATCTCACACCTCTTCACACCACCCTAGCGGATTTAGCAGCAGTCGCTGTCCTTCAAGTCAATTGGGTGAAGTCAGCTATACATTCGTAATGCCCGGAACAGCTGCCCTTTAACCTGCACTTGGGGAGTATCCACTTGAACTGGCAGATGCAGGCAACTCTATATCTGTGAGTTTATTTATAGAACACCGACACAGACATTTATGAGGAGAACCACCGTAAACCCTGGCAGGGATTAAAATTCATGTCCAATTCTGCCAATCACTCCCATTGGCTCCCACGGGCAAGATAGCGTTGGCAAAGATGGTAATTCTTCCCTGTCTCCTCTACTATTTTGCAAACCTTCCTGTTATTCCCCTGCAATGAGAAAAAGCCATTACAACGTGGACATTACCATTTACCGTTACTAGAAAGCCATTACCATGCATATGCCTTCACCACGCATGCCTTTACCACGCTTGCCTTTACCACAAATATACCTTTACAATGCATGCCTGTACAACACATTTTGTTCTAAAGGCATAAATGGTGAATGCATATGCGTGGTCAAGGTTTCAAAGGTATTATTTTTTTTATTTTGTAAAGTCGTGAATGGTGAAAGTATATGAGTGGTAAAGGTTTTACAGGTGAGTACAGGTAAATAATAAGGCCCAGATTTAGGAGAGCCTAGCACCACTCTAGCACTGTTTTAGCATCATTTTTGTAACGCTAAGGTGGCCTTTTCCCCACGCCATATTTACAAAGTGGCACAATGCATGGATTGCACCTCTTTGTAACCTTTGCGCTACATTATGCCTGCGCCAGATATAATGTATGCAAAGGGGGCGTTCTCCTGTAAGGGGGGCTGAAAAAATGGTGAAAAGAACTCTAAGAGATTTCTTTGCATCATTTTTTCAGCACTTTTAACACCTGCTCAGAGCAGGTGTTAAAAAGGGGCACAACATTGTTTACATTGGCCCTTATGTACTGTTCAGGGTTAGCGCCAAAGTTTTTGTGCTAGCCCTGCTCAGTACACCAATAGCGTAACAAATGTTGACTCTATTTCCCCTACCCTGCGCCATGATGCTCTGTATCTCAGATACGGAGCACACATGGTGGCACTAGGGGGGGCGCTAAGGAGCGCAAGGAAATTGGCGCTGCACTGGGTTCAGCGCCACTTTCATTAAATCTGCCTCTAAGTGTTTTAAGTGTTTATATATGTATGTATAATTATATAGGGTTTTTTGCAGTAGGGTGGGTACCTCTTTTTGGGTGGTAAGGGTGTTTTAAGGTTTTATGATGGGTATTAGTTTTTGAGTGTTAAGGGAATTTTTAGGTTTTAGGGTGTCATAGTTTGGACTCTTGCTGTGAGCAAGACTGCTGTTCTCAGGATGACAGTACTTTCGTTTATAGGTGACTAAGGGGGTCATTCCAACCTCGGCGGTAAAAGGCGATTACCGCCGGTCAGAAGACTGCCACAACACCGCTGCGGTCGCGGTAAACCGCCACGGTCATTCTGACCCGCAACAGGCAAACCGCCAAAAACCCGACATCCACAAAAGTCCACCACATAAAAGGTCAGCGAAAAACTGGCGATGACCAAACCTCCACCGTCACGCCAACAGAGAAACGCCCATGCCATTCCGACCCACAAATCCACGCGGCGGTCTTTCAACCGCGGTATTCCATTGGCGGTACACACCGCCGCGGTCAAAATACACATACTTGTACAAAGCACTACCACATTGGACAATTCGAAATACACACACCTGATACACATACACACACCACTCCCACACACCCAATACAATATAAAACACACACCCACATCACCCACAAATCCCTACAACCACAATTACCGAGAGAAGGCCAGAGAGAGACAACACAGAATACAGAACACCATCACACAGAGGCACAATACACCATCACCCACACAACATCCACGCACAAAACACCACACACCACCACACTCACCACACTCATCAACACATACTCCACCCCACACCACATCCACACCACCCCAGGGCACCCCAAAGACACCCCAGGTTCTCAGACGCAGAACTTAGGGTCATGGTGGAGGAAATAGTTCAGGTAGAGCCCCAGCTCTTCGGGACACAGGTGCAGCACACCAGCATTGCTAGGAAGATGGAGCTATGGCAAAGAATAGTGGACAGGGTCAACGCTGTGGGACAGCATCCACGAAATCGGGACGACATCAGGAAGCGGTGGAACGACCTACGGGGGAAGGTGCGTTCCATGGTATCCAGACACAACATCGCGGTGCAGAAGACTGGCGGCGGACCCCCACCTCAACCCCCAGAATTTACAGCATGGGAGGAGCAAGTCTTGAACATCCTGCATCCTGAGGGCGTCGCAGGAGTATCTGGAGGAATGGACTCTGGTAAGTCAAATCTTCACTACTTCATCCCCCCCACCCCATCCAGCATGCCAACTCATACCCCCACCCTCACATCCCACCCCCATCACACATCCTCCTAGCTAATGTCTCACCCTCACAACCCACCCATCCCAAAACCAAACCCTGCATGCCACCACAAACCATGGACACCCATCACCTAAGCATGCCCACTGCACATACCCATCTCCCCCACAAACCACCGTCACAACAGCCCCCCAAGGAAATGCCAGCACTGGGGTACGCGGCCACCAACCCAATGCATGATATGGCACACACAGAAGCAATAACCATACTCTTATACCCCTGCAGGACCCGAACGCCACCACACCGCCCAGGAGGGTCCAGAAATGTCCATCCCACCCCCAGTGATGACAGCAGCTCTGTCTCCCTTGACCCAGATGACCAGCCCAGCCCATCAGGGACCTCGGGACAGTCGGTTCCCATCACACAGCCACAGGCCACAGCAGAACTACCCCCCTCTGGGAACACCAGCACAGCTCCCACCCAGCGGGCCCATGCCTCTGTCTCCAGGACACGTCAATCAGCGGTGTGTCCTCCACTACAGGGCACCCAGGTTAACCCACCACCCCAACAACAACAGGGACCTGGGGGCAGTGGTAGTGGGCACACCGTCCAGGGGACAGAGGCCCAGGGAAACAGGGGAACTGGGATGGCTACTGTGCGACGGGGGGGACAGGCCCAGGGAACCCACTCTCCACGAGGCCCTCTCCTCCATCATGGGAGCATACCACCACTCCCAGGAGACGATGGCGACGGTCCTGGCCAGGTTCCAGGAGATCCAGGCACTGCAGGAGGAACCGTTTATGGGGTTCAGGGAAGAACTCCGAAACATTACTTCCGCAATGGGCACCATCGTCGTGGCTCTCAACCGGATTGTCACCACATTGCGGGACACTGTGGCACCACAAAGGGCCCCTGTCACTAGCATGGACCAAGAACAGGCTACCACCTCCGCCGGGGCTAGTGGACAGGAGGCCCCCACACAAGAACAACAGGCCACCAGAACCCCACCCCCTGAAGAAGGAGAACCACCCTGCAAGCGGGCCTGAGATCTAGGAAGAAGACAGAGTAGAATGCCAAGACCCCCGCCAGGAGAGGATACCCCTGATGTCATCCTACTGTCCCACATTGTCACCCTGTCCAACCTTAACCTGCCCCTGTTCCACCTTCCACAGGCATATGGACAATGCACCTGTGAGACAGAAAACCTGGACTCTGCCATGGACATTCCTCCACCATCACCCATCACCGAGTTTTCAACCATGTCCCTAAATTGAGCACTTTAATAAAAACACTTATTGCACAAAAATAATCAGGAGTCTGCCTGTATTTTGAACAAATGTATTAGACTTAACCGTTGCAAAATGTCAAGTTACATTCTGATGACAACATACCACTGTCACAGAGCTGTAGTCCATGGGCAAACAAAGCAGAGGTCACGCAGTGGGCCCCACATCTCTGAAATTGGAAGGGAAAGTCACAACTCAGTTACCATACACTGGGGGAAAAGGACAGACAGTAGAGAGGCAGGAGATTGTAAGTAATTGTAAAATGCCGGTGTTGATTCTTACCTGTCTGTTATTGAAAATACTGCTCTATTACTGTGTCCCTGTTGTCTGTGTCGTCCTCGTCGTCTTCCTCCTCTTCACTCTCCACAGGCTCCACAGCTGCCACAACACCACCATCTGGACCATCCTCCTGCAGGAAAGGCACCTGGTGTCGCAAAGCCAGGTTGTGAAGCATACAGCAGGCCACGATGATATGACACACCTTCTTTGGTGAGTACATTAGGGATCCACGTGTCATATGCAGGCACCTAAACCTGGCCTTCAGGAGGCCGAAGGTTTGCTCGATCACCCTCCTAGTTCGCCCATGGGCCTCATTGTACCGTTCCCCTGCCCTTGTCCTGGGATTCCTCACTGGGGTCAGTAGCCACGACAGGTTGGGGTAACTAGAGTCACCAATTAGCCACACACGGTGTCTCTGTAGTTGTTCCATCACATAAGGGATGCTGCTATTTCGCATGATGTATGCGTCATGCACTGACCCAGGGAACTTGGCATTTACATGGGAGATGTACTGGTCAGCCAAACAGACCACCTGGACATTCATCGAATGATAACTCTTCCTGTTTCTGTACACCTGTTCACTCCGGCTGGGGGGGACCAAAGCCACATGTGTGCCATCAATGGCACCAATGATGTTGGGAATATGTCCAAGGGCATAGATATCACCCTTCACTGTAGCCAAATCGCCCACCTCAGGGAAAACAATGTAGCTCCACATGTATTTCATCAGGGCAGACAACACTCTGGACAACACCTTTGAAAACATAGGCTGAGACATCCCTGATGAAATGGCCACTGTTGATTGAAATGACCCACTTGCGAAAAAATGGAGTACTGACAGAACCTGCACTATAGGGGGGATCCCTGTGGGTTGGCGGATGGGTGACATCAGGTCTGGCTCCAGCTGGGCACACAGTTCATGTATAGTGGCTCTGTCAAGTCTGTATGTTAGTATGACATGTCTTTCTTCCATTGTCGACAGGTCCACCAGCGGTCTGTACACGGGAAGATTCCTCCATCTCCTCGCAAGTCCCAGCGGACGGTGCCTAGGAAGGACAACATGGAGCACAGAGTCAATCAACCCACAGGTACGTTCCCACAGCATGCACTGTACACGATTCTCTATGCAGTGAATGGCTTGTATGAGTGTTGATGCAAGGCCTAGGCATGTGTGACGCAGTAGGAATTTAGCCATGTGGGCCCTTGAAATGGCGGCTGCCTGACCTGTGAAGTGTGACAATGGGATGTGAGGTAAATGCGCTGGCATGGCACACCGTGGCGGTAGGCGGTCGAAGACCGCGGTGCAAAGCCGCATTGGCTAACATTGAACCCTATGGGTTTCAGGAGCCAATGACGATGTGCGCCGGCGGTCACGGTATGCACCGCCGCGGGCGTGACTGCCATTTTCTATCTGCTGATTCACTCGAGACCTGATCTTCCACAGGAGAGGACCTATACTGCAAGTGCTGTTGTGACCTCGGTCTGGAAGAGACAATGGCTGCTGCGACTGGGGAAAGGGCCCCTGCCTTCACTTCTGAAGAATTGGAAAAACTTGTGGATGGGGTCCTCCCCCAGTATGCGCTACACTACGGTCCTCCAGACCAACAGGTAAGTACACTGGGACCATGCTTTATGGCCAATGCCTGGGTTGAGTGGGGTGAATGAACGATGGTGGGGAGGGGAGCGAATGAGGCATGCATCAAACGACAGATGAGAGCATGTGCCATATGGCAAGGGTGGGGAGGGGGGGCCACTCACATCGAGCATGCAGAAAATGATGATATTTTCTTTTCTCCCCCTGTACATGTCACATAGGTCAGCGCCCATCAGAAAATCGACATTTGGCGTGCCATCGCCAAGGACGTCCGGACCCTAGGGGGTCCACAACAGACGGGGCACCCACTGCCGCAAGAGGTGGGAGGACATCCGCCGCGGGAGCAGGAAGACCGCAGAGGCTCTGCTGGGGATGGCCTCCCAACGTAGGAGGGGTGCCACTCGTCAATTGACCCCCCTGATGTCCCAGATCCTGGCGGTGGCCTACCCAGATTTGGATGGGCACGTGAGGACATCACAGCAGACACAAGGGGGTGAGTACAAGCACATTCTGCTATCTTAGCGCGCAGTGGAGGTGTCTGGGTGGGGGAGGAGGGCTGTGGGTATCCCTAGGCCAGGGCGATTTCTGTAGGCTAGGCCCCTCTGTAAAGCATGGCCCTGTGCCCCTGCCCCCCACCTCTGTAGGGTGCCTAGTACAGCTATCCATGGCCCTGTGTCACCTATGTGTGCAGTTGTCGTCCATAGGCTTGTAGGCCAAGTCCCAATGATTGAGTAGTGTACCCCAAGTGCGCGGCGTAGTGCAGTGGGCTTCTGTGTCTGTCCTCTCCGCCAACTGTGTTGCCAATGCATGCACTCAACATGTCTTTATTTCCCCCCCCCCTTTTTTGCTGCTCTTCCTGTTCATGTGTGCATTAACATCATCAGGCGGAGGAGAAGTGGCATTGGAGCATGAGGGAGCTGCATCTCACATGGCCCCGGAGGGTCATGCAACCGACTCGGAGTTCACCAGTGAGACCGAGGGCGAGCGGAGCTCCACAACGGGGACACGTGGAGACATCAGCGACACAGACACGTCCTCGGAAGGGAGCTCCCTTGTGGTGGCGGCAACATCCGTGCCCCCCACAAACAGGTAGAGCCGCCACCCAGCGCACCAGCTCCGCCCTCCAAGCAGCCCCTCAGCGTTCGCCCCGTGCCCGCTCGCACAAGAAGGCGAGCATCTCCTTCGCCCCAGGCACCTCAGGCCCTGCCCCAGTTACCCCTGCTGCCCTCAGTGAGGAGGTCATTGACCTCCTCAGGACGCTCATTGTTGGGCAGTCTACCCTTTTGAATGCCATCCAGGGTGTAGAAAGGGAGGTGCACCGGAGCAATGCATACCTGGAGGGCATTCATTCGGGTCAGGCTGCCCATCAGTGATCGTTCATCGCTCTGGCCTCAGCACTGACGGCAGCCATTGTCCCTGTCTCCTGCCTCCCTCCTCCAACTTCCTCAACCCAGTCCCACTCCCCTGTTCCTCTGCCTATCCCAGACACACCTACAGACCAGCCTGCACACACCTCAACACCCAAGGGCAGCTCATCCAGACATAAGCACCACACATCACACAAGCATTCACACAAGCAACAGCCACATGCAGACATGCCAACAGCCACTGCCTCCTCTGTGTCCCCCTCCTCCTCTTCTCCCTCCTCCCTCCCTGTGACGTCTCCACTCACAATTGCATGCACAACATCATCAGCCACTACGTCCATGACCAGCACACCCATCAGAACACTCTGCACACGTGCAGTCACCACCCCACTGCCATTTACACGTCCCCTGTGTCCTCTCCCAGTGTGTCTGTCACCCCCTCTTCCAAACCACACGAACGCAGGCAGCCACCCACCTAACAGCCATCCACCTCACGACAGCCTCCTTCACAAGCACCTGCACCCAAAGGCACCACACTTGACTCTCCTACAACCACATCCTCTTCCTCCACTCCCATACCTACTGCACCTACCCTTCCCACTGCTCCTAAAAAGTTTTTCCTGTCCAAAATTAACCTCTTCCCATCACCTGACCCACCCCCTTCATCTCGTAAGAGTCCAATCAGCACCTCAGCCACCACAACCCCTGGACCTACAAGGACCATAGTCCAAGAATATTGGAGTCCACCACATTCAAGGGCAGCTACATCGGCCAGCAGCAAAGGGACAGCCAGCCCACCCCCTGGGAAAAAAACAAAAAAAGTCAAGGGCCGGCGCGAGAGGCCAGAGACGGCAGCCTCCAAAGGCACTACCCTGGCACCGTCAGGAAGTGGGGTGCCACCTGGCACATCGCCAAAGGGAGTCAAGGGCCACAGAGAGTCATGGAAGGATGGCAAGGGCAGCACGGCAGACAAGTCCGGCAGCAGGCGAGCTGCCCAGGAGGGCCCCACCAGCCCCATTCCGGGTGTGAAGGAGGATACCCACGGTCCCGGGACTCCAGCACAGGAGGGCCCCGCAAGCGAGAAGTCGGATGGCGAGTGAACTCCAAATATTGGCCGGATCTGGTGCCTTGGAGACACATGTCAAGAACCGCTGAACAGGGCCCTTCAAGACAAGAACTGCTGAACAGGGCACCGCCGTCTCAAGAACCGCTGAACAGGCCCTTCAAGACAAGCACCGCTGAACAGGGCCCTTCAAGACAAGCACCGCTGAACAGGGCACCGCCGTCTCAAGAACCGCTGAACAGGGCCCTTCAAGACAAGCACCGCTGAACAGGGCCCTTCAAGACAAGCACCGCTGAACAGGGCACCGCCGTCTCAAGAACCGCTGAACAGGGCCCTTCAAGAGAAGCACCGCTGAACAGGGCCCTTCAAGACAAGAACCGCTGAACAGGGCACCGCCGTCTCAAGAACCGCTGAACAGGGCCCTTCAAGAGAAGCACCGCTGAACAGGGCCCTTCAAGACAAGAACCGCTGAACAGGGCACCGCCGTTTCAAGAACAGCTGAACAGGGCCCTTCAAGACAAGAACCGCTGAACAGGGCACCGCCGTCTCAAGAACCGCTGAACAGGGCCCTTCAAGACAAGAACCGCTGAACATGGCCCTTCAAGACAAGAACCGCTCCGCTGGGCACCGCCGTGTCAGCACCGCTCCGCTGGGCCCTTCATCTCAAGCACCGCTCCGCTGGGCCCTTCATCTCAAGCACCGCTCCGCTGGGCCCTTCATCTCAAGCACCGCTCTGCTGGGCACCGCCGTCTCTGCACCGCTCCGCTGGGCCCTTCATCTCAAGCACCGCTCCGCTGGGCCCTTCCTCTCAAGCACCGCTCCGCTGGGCCCTTCATCTCAAGCACCGCTGCGCTGGGCCCTTCATCTCAAGCACCGCTCCGCTGGGCCCTTCATCTCAAACACCGCTCCGCTGGGCACCGCCGTCTCTGCACCGCTCCGCTGAGCCCTTCATCTCAAGCACCGCTCCGCTGGGCCCTTCATCTCAAGCACCGCTCCGCTGGGCACCGCCGTCTCTGCACCACTCCGCTGGGCCCTTCATCTCAAGCACCGCTCCACTGGGCACCGCCGTCTCTGCACCGCTCCGCTGGGCCCTTCATCTCAAGCACCGCTCCGCTGGGCACCGCCGTCTCTGCACCGCTCTGCTGGGCCCTTCATCTCAAGCACCGCTCTGCTGGGCCCTTCATCTCAAGCACCCCTCCCCTGGGCCCTTCATCTCAAGCACCGCTCCGCAGGGCCCTTCATCTCAAGCACCGCTCCGCTGGGCACCGCCGTCTCTGCACCGCTCCGCTGGGCCCTTCATCTCAAGCACCGCTCCGCTGGGCCCTTCATCTCAAGCACCGCTCCGCTGGGCACCGCCGTCTCTGCACCGCTCCGCTGGGCCCTTCATCTCAAGCACTGCTCCGCTGGGCACCGCCGTCTCTGCACCGCTCCGCTGGGCCCTTCATCTCAAGCACCGCTCCGCTGGGCCCTTCATCTCAAGCACCGCTGGCCCATTGGCAGAAGGGGCAGGCCCGGATCTGTGTCGGGCAGGGCTGCACGATGCACTCTGGCCACCATGCCTCCTCCAGTACCAGTGGAGTCTGTAATCCACTTGAGAGACTGTGGCTTTGCACCCCCCAGGATGTGTCAGTGGGCAATCCACCCACTGTAGAGACTTGAGAGACTGTGGCTTTGCACTCCCCAGGATGGTACAGTGGGCAATCCACCCACTGTAGAGACTTGAGAGACTGTGGCTTTGCACTCCCCAGGATGGGACAGTGGGCAATCCACCCACTGTAGAGACTTGAGAGACTGTGGCTTTGCACTCCCCAGGATGGGAAAGTGGCCATGGAGGCCCCTCGTGGAACTGGCGTCGTGGACTCATGTGGCTGAGGTGCCCCCCCTTTCCTTCCCCCTGAGGTGCCTGTAGTTTTGCTATCTGATGCCCCTGCAGTGTTCTCTCCAATGGAATCGGGTCTCCTGTTTGGGCTTTGCCCATGTGTTGAGGCCCATTGGCCGAAGTACAATGACTGAAACCAAATTTGGACTGGACATTTTACATATGTGTATATAGTTATAGATGTTCGAATTAATTTTTAACTTAGCCGTACAATATATTTAAATTTCATGATCATTTTATTTTGTCTTTGCATTCTTCCGGGGGGTTTGGGGGGGTGTCACTCTGAGTTGTTGCTCTGCATTGATGTGTAGGTAGTAGTGGGTGAGGGTGGGTGTGTCGCGTATGTGTGTGCCCGTAATATTTTCCCTTCCCCGCTCCCCTATGTCGTAGGTGTAGTACTCACCGGTGTCTTCTGCGCCGGCGTTCGTGCTCCTGGTAGAGGAGCAGGTAGACAATAGCTGGTAGGATGTGTAGTTCTGGTTCCATGCTGTCCAGATTCCTCGTGGAGTGTGTAGAGGTGAGCGTTTTCCCGTTCGTAGTCTGTTTCTGCCGTGTTTTTATCGGCGGGGCTCCCGCCCCGGAAAAGGTGGCGGATTGGTGAGTTGTGATAGGGTGGGCGGTACATTGTCTCCCGCCTGTCTGTTGGCGGTGACCGCTGCGCTGTTTGTTTGTTCCACCGTGGCGGTCGGAGTGTTAAAGTGGCGGTCTCTGTTGGCGGTTCCCGCCAGGGTCAGAATTCCATTTTTTTGACCGCCTGCCTGTTGGCGGGTTGGCCGCCGCTTTAACACCGACCGCCAGGGTTGGAATGACCCCCTTTGTGTTTAATGGTGTTCCCTTTAGAATCTCTAAACCCGTTCAGTTTCCAATGATTGAGATATTCGTTGTATGACTGGACGCAGTAATATGAATCACAGACGATCAAAGTCTGTGTTCCTGCCTCAGAATGTTCGAGCGCTAGAAGAAGAGCCTTAAGCTCGGCCAACTGGGCTGTGCAGTCCCCTAAGGTCTGAGTATAGGTATTGTGAGGATGGAAAACTCCGTCTTCCATTATCCCGCACACGACTGCGCAAGCTGCCGAGTATTGATGTTTAGTACCCACAGCCGGTTGTGCCGATCCGTCAGAATAAATAATGGTATCATAACTGTCTATTGGCAATATATGTAGAGGAGCGGGGTACTCCTGTTCATACTGGAGATATTCTTGTGTCTGAAGTCTTGGGTCAAACACATAATCAACATCAGTGGCAGTCAGAGACGTTGCCCATTGAATCCAGCGTGGATGTAATGCCTTAGCTTTTGGAACGCTTGCTTTAGTGACAGCCTCTAAGGCCGGCACCGGGGAGACAACAATAATGCGTTTCCCCTGGGCAAGTGGCCTCTCCTTTATGACGGCCATCTGAACTGCTGTCAGAATTTTTTCTGTAGGAGCAAAACGTTTCTCAGCATTCGAGTGCAAATGTGATTTGTATGCTATCGGCACTGTGTCACCCTCATTAAAGGTGACATAGGTAAATCCAAGGGCACCAGCTATTATTCTGATGACCAAATTCGTTTTATTGTCACGTGTGTATAAGTGTCTAGCTTCCAGCATGTCCCGTTGTATGTCCCTAAGGATGTGTGTGTGTTCAATCGTCTGCTAGAAAAGTTGGGCTGAATTAAGTCATAAAGTGGTTTGATGCGTTCAGCATAATCTGGAATGTATGTTCTGCCAAAATTAAAGAAACCCAGTAATGACTGTAATTTCTTAAGCGTGTTCGGAGGCTGTAGCTGAGCACACTTTTCTAGGAAGTGCGGGCCAGGCTCTTCCCCTCGTTTGATAGTTCATATCCTAGGAACAATACACTAAGAAAGGCTATCCTGCTTTTCTTAAAATTTAATTTATAACCGAAGGCTGCAAATCCCAAAATGATCTGATCGACCCTCGCAAGATGAATGTCGAGGGCGTCGTCAGTGAGATAGATATCATCAACATAGGATAATGCATCGGAATCCAGCTCGTGCAATATTGATGTTACACGGGCTGAAAACAGTCCTGGGCTGTTTTTATAGCCTTGGGGTAAACGACAAAAGCGTTTCTGAGAGCCAAAGGAAAATGCACTTAGGTCCCTACTTTCATGTGCTAAATTCTGGCAGAAAAACCCATTAGATATATCCAATGTAGTTTTATATTTTTTACGCACTATATTGCTTATCAGCGCTGTGCTGTGTGAATTTTGTATAGCATATGTGCGTGTATAACTATTTAAGTGTCTATAATCAACCACTATTCAATATGAATGATCAGGTTTAGCAACGGGAAATAATGGATTATTCATTGCCGATGTACAGGGCTCAATCACTCCCTGGTATTCAAGTTGTGACAGTATCTCCGTCACCGGAGCTTTCGCTTCTTGTTTAACAGGGTATTGTGGCTGCGGGTGCGGTGTAGACCTAACGGGAATAACATGACAAGGAGAGTCCTTGTCCCATCCTACATCCTACATGATTACGGTATAGTGCAGGCTTTTTTGTCTGCCTCCGGAACAAGATCAGAGAAAGAAGGCAAAATGACATCTTCCCCACGTGGGAGCTTGCGGACATGTTCAGGTGGTCAGTCTCTCTCGGGCAACAGGATATCACTAGTAAGTTCATCCCAAAATATTACCCTAATAATGCGTTCCACGGCTCCCTCTATCTGAATCGGTAAATCATAAACCCGATCGGGTGGGAGAACGCGGCCATCCGCTGTCTCAACCGCGATGTAATCGCTAGTTGCTGTCGCAACCAGATGATCTTTCGGACTCTGGCGACATATCGTGATCTCTGCCGCGCTGTCCAACAGAGTCACTGCCCACCTCTTGTTCCTCAACAGTGTTCTCAATACTCCTGGCATTTTTAACGGTTAGTGCTGCCACTTTCTTCTTTTTAAATTGTGGCTTTTGCTGAGAAGTCTTTTCTTCTTTTTTAACGGTAGACTCTGACGAGTCTTTCTTTTCTTTCACGTATTCCGGACGTCGATCTTGACGGCCCCCTCTCTCGCTACGTTTATCCGGTGCGTCCTGAAAGGAACGAGAAGGACGTGAATCAGTATATCTGTCTGGAGTTCTAATGTTATCCCTATTTCTGAGATTATACCTCCTTCCGGAGTACTCCGGATGTGGAGAATCAGCTCTTTTATTTCTCCTTTCTTTGAAATCTTTTTGTTTGTCCCAGCGCTTTTTAGAGCCCTCTTGTGCCTGCTTTGTACCTTCCTTATGGGTGGTAGATGGTATGTCCAATTTTTTGGGTTTGGCTCCCAAACCATCCCGTCCTATACTAGTATAGGTATCGGATATTATTTTCGGTAGCTGTCTCTCTTGTTCCATATTTGGAGTTTCCCGGAGACGCTGGCGTATTGCCAGTGCCACCGCTTCTCCTTTAATATTACGTAGTATTATCAAGGAGACGGCATCAAAGTTACGCAACAATTTCATCCCCAGATCCAGGGCCGGTGCAGCCCCATGCTCATTTTGTATTTGTTTTAACACTTCCGGTAAATTGGCAAGTGTAGGGGTACCATGTGTGGTAGTATAAACGGCAGCGAAGACTGTACCCCAAGTGGCACATTCATCCACCGAGGGAACCATCCCAAACGGCAAGCACATAGTGAGCAATCTATGTTTTTCCTGTGGCTCTGTATGGGGGAACACAGGTTCCAGCTGATTTGTTTTCTGGGCAATCCAGAACGGTATTTTTTCCCGTTCCGTGGACACTTTACCCATAATAGTATGCACTGTTTGTGGATTAATCCCAGTAGCCAATTGATATCCACCAGCTACTGGTGGTGCTGGACGCGCTGGTGTAGTGTTCAATGTTCGCATTACGAACTGAACCAATCGTCTATATAATGCCACTAATTAATTATATAATATTCGTAAATCTGCGATCAGCATAGTCTGTATGCCTGGGTGAGGTGTATATGTGGCAAACATGGGCCATGTAGGCCTTTCATTACTTAAAGGACCTAGCCTCACCCGTCGTAGTACATGCGGTAGGGCGCCTTCAAACCAGTTCTGATGCTCTTGATATGTGAGCGATATTTCATGATACTGGTATGCTTTGTATCTTACTGGTACGTTTGCAATGTCCTATGTGTGAAATGTGTGCGTTCGTTGGTCAGCCTCAGGAAAGGCAACCCAACAGTAAAACGTTTCTGTTTGGTAGGCTTTAGTCGCTTCTATAATCAAAGTAACATCCCCACCCTCTTCTGTAAGGCCATGCGCTAATAAATGTTGTATAAGTGCATGACTAGCATTTGCAGGAATGTCTATGGTATTAGCCATAGTTCTTTTAGAGAAACGGAACACCAAAAAATAGGGGAAGCTTTTCCTTTTGATGAGTTCGAGCTCGAACAACCTACAGCCTAATTAGGTGTTACCTGTTCAGCTGAGGAGGATTCTCCCAAAGACCACGGACATCTCCGTATAATGGTACTGAGGGTACCTGTTGTCTGTGAGACAGTGATAGTCAGGGTATCCGTAAATTAGGGCCTAAACACCATCGTTGGTGGCGCCATGTCGTAGTTTGGACTCTTGCTCTGAGCAAGACTGCTGGTCTCAGGATGACAGTACTTTCGTTTATAGGTGACTAAGGGCCAGATGTAGCAAAGGTTTTTACCCATTCTGTGTCTATGGGAAAAAGTGTTTGTACATATGGCCCAAGTCTCTTCCTACAACTAGTTGCAACTGTTGTCCAAACCTAACCGGCTTACTCGCAGTACCTCACCAGAAACACAATAGTAAAAGGTGATTTGTAGCAGTCGCTTACGCATGGACTCAAAGTACGATATTTCAGGGTTGTTGTGGTTAAACGGAGATTACCCTTTTCTCACAGATTTATTATGTCTCATACAAACAAAGGCAATAACACAGTTGCAGTGAAGTTATAATAGTTTTTATTCCACATAACTGCAATTTGTGATAAGTTGCATGAACTGCAATGATTACGATAATGAATATACCAAGCAACAATATTGTGAAGAAGAGAGTCATTGTTATAAAGAACCCCACCATTGTGCAATATATGAAAGAAATATATGTATATGTAAAAGATGGAATAAGCCCTAGTACCCTAAGGAAAATAGGTCTAACCTCCTAGCTAAAGGAGAGCTGGGTTCGTTAAACCTAATCTGCCAAAGTTGTGTCCATGAGAGGAGCCCCCAACCCTCGTTACCATGGAATGAGGTCTCTATCTCAGACTCCGCAGGGACACGAAGACTGGGTCAGCGTCAAGATGACTGCAGCATTGGTATCAGCGATGGTGGCGATGCCCTCTGGTTGGAATCCCTCTGATTATCTATCTAAAGTGTGTTTTATTTATACAGATCTACAAGGTCCCCTGACATAAGTGTTATTCATAACAATAGATAACAGGCATGCTTGGGACGGCAATTAATATCAACAATCCCTCGAAAGTATAGAGAGAGAAAATCCCTAAGTGTGAATACCTACTGTATGTTTGTCTTTTGTGCTTGATCTTGACGCCTTGGCGCAGTGACACTGATAATAGAACCCATAACAAGTGGCCTAACAATAAACAAGGCCGCCATCTTAAAGCAAATAAATAATTAAATGGACTAAGACAGAGCAAGCTAAGTAGGTTAAAAGTCACTGGGTGACGGGGGCACGAGTTTACAAGCCTACGGCTAAGCTAACTCCTGTTATCGCTTTAAACAAACTAGGATTCACTACAAGTGTATGTATGGGTTTTTAGGTAGTAAGGGGTGTTTAGGGTTTAGTGTGGGTAAGGTTTTTTTTGGTGGTAAGGGTGTTTTTAGTTTTTGGGTGGGTATTGGTTTTTGGGTAGTAAGGACAGTTTTAGGTTTTAGGGTGGGTTTGAGTTTTTGAGTGGGTAGGGGTTTTTTAGGGTTTAGGCTCGGTATGGGATTTAGGGTGGTAAGGGAATTTTAGGGTTTAGTGGGGGTATGAGATTTAGGGTAGCAAGAGTATTCTTATGGTTCAGCATGGGTATGGGTTTTGGTTGGTAGGGGTGTTTTTAAGTTTTATGGTGGGTATGGGTTTTTGGGTGGCAAGGGCATTTTTAGGTTTTAGGGTGGGTATGGATTTTTTATGGGTAATGGGTTTTCAGGGCTATGGGTGGGTAATGGCTTTAGGGTGGTAAGGTTTTTAGGGTTTAAGGTGGGTATGGGATTTAGGGTAGTATGGGTATTATTTAGGGTTTAGGGTGGGTGTGGGTTTTTGGGTGTTAAGGGCATTTGTAGATTTTAGGGTGGGTATGGGTTTTTGGGTGGTAAGGACATTTTTAGGTTTAAGGGTGGGTATCGGTTTTTGGGTGGTAAGGGGTGTTTAGGATTTAGGGAGGACATGGGTTTTAGGGTGTTAAGGGCATTTTAGGGTTTAGGGCGGATAGGGTTTTTGGGTGGCAATATATGTATTTATACATATATATATATGAACATATATGCATATATATGTATATATGTAAGAGGGTTATACTTATCACTTTACTCTTTACCACGCATATGACTTTACCAACCTTGTCTTTAGAATGGTAATTTCATGGTAAAGGCATATTTTCATGGTAAAGGCATATGCGTGGTAAAAACTTTAGTTGTAAATACATACGTGTTAATGACGGATGCAGTGTAGACCATGTTGTAAAGGCATGGGTGGTAAACGCATGCATGGTTCAGTTGAACACCCCCCACAATCCTTTTTTTAAGCATTTAGACACTGGCCCTCATTCTGACCCTGGCGGTCGGTGATAAAGCGGCGGCCAACCCGCCAACAGGCCGGCGGTCCAAAATATGCAATTCTGACCCTGGCGGGAACCGCCAACACAGCCCGCCGCATTAACACTCCGCCCGCCACGGCGGAACAAACAAACAGCGCGGCGGTCCCCGCCAACAGCCAGGCGGCAGACAATGTACCGCCCACCCTATCACGACCCACCAATCCGCCACCTTTTCCGGGGCGGGAGCACCGCCGATAAAAACACGGCGGAAACAGACTACGAACGGGAAAACGCTCACCTCCACATACTCCACGCGAGATTAGGGCAGTATGGAACCCGAGTTGCAGGTCATCCCCGCACTCCTATACCTGCTCCTGTACCAGGAGCACGCCCGGCGGCGCGGAAGACATCGGTGAGTACTGCACCTACGACACAGGGGAGGGAAAAGATTACCGGCACACACCCACCCACCCACACCCACTACAACACACACATCAATGCATTCCCACAGATCACTGTCACAACCCACAAACCCCCCCCTTCCGAAATAATGCAAAGACCAAAAGAAGAGATCTCAAACGGGCAGATATATTGAAAAATGGACAGCAGTAATCCAAATAAATAAATAAACTATGTACAAAATATATACAGCTACTAAATGTAGTCCAACCACTGTCCGTGGACCACAGGGGTCCTGAGCAAAGGGGCAAGGCCCAGTCCCACGACAAGAACTCCACGGAGAGAACACTGCAGGGGCATCAGAAAGAAAAAAGGACAGGCACCTCAGGGGGAAGGGAAGGGGGGGCACCTCAGCCACTTGAGTACACGACGCCAGATCCACGAGGGGACTCCATGACCACTGGCCCATCCTGGGGAGAGCAAAGCCACAGTCCATACAGTCCATACAGTGGGTGGCCTGCCCACTGGGCCATCCTGGGGAGAGCAAAGCCACAGTCCAAACAGTCCATACAGTGGGTGGCCTGCCCACTGGGCCATCCTGGGGAGAGCAAAGCCACAGTCCATACAGTCCATACAGTGGGTGGCCTGCCCACTGGGCCATCCTGGGGAGTGCAAAGCCACAGTCCATACAGTCCATACAGTGGGTGGCCTGCCCACTGGGCCATCCTGGGGAGAGCAAAGCCACAGTCCAAACAGTCCATACAGTGGGTGGCCTGCCCACTGGGCCATCCTGGGGAGAGCAAAGCCACAGTCCATACAGTCCATACAGTGGGTGGCCTGCCCACTGGGCCATCCTGGGGAGAGCAAAGCCACAGTCCATACAGTCCATACAGTGGGTGGCCTGCCCACTGGGCCATCCTGGGGAGTGCAAAGCCACAGTCCAAACAGTCCATAACAGACTCCACTGCCACTGGAGGAGGCATGTTGGCCAGAGGACATCCTGCAGCCCTGCCCGAGACAGATCCTGCCCTGCCACGTCTGCCAAAGGGCCAGCGGTTCCTGCCTGGAAGGGCCCAGTTCAGCGGTTCTTGCCTTGAAGGGCCCAGTTAAGCGGTTCTTGAGACGGCGGTCCCCAGCGGAGCGGTGCTGGAGACGGCGGGGCCCAGTTCAGCGGTTCTTGCCTTGAAGGGCCCAGTTCAGCGGTTCTTGCCTTGAAGGGCCCAGTTCAGCGGTTCTTGAGACGGCGGTCCCCAGCGGAGCGGTGCTGGAGACGGCGGGGCCCAGTTCAGCGGTTCTTGCCTTGAAGGGCCCAGTTCAGCGGTTCTTGCCTTGAAGGGCCCAGTTCAGCGGTTCTTGCCTTGAAGGGCCCAGTTTAGCGGTTCTTGAGACGGCGGTCCCCAGCGGAGCGGTGCTGGAGACGGCGGGCCCAGTTCAGCGGTTCTTGCCTTGAAGGGCCCAGTTCAGCGGTTCTTGCATTGAAGGGCCCAGTTCAGCGGTTCTTGAGACGGCGGTCCCCAGCGGAGCGGTGCTGGAGACGGCGGCCATTCTATGGCCAACTACTCATTGCCTGGTGGTGCCCTCCTGGGCAGCGGGGATGGTGCTCCTTCAATGCCCACCTGGGCTGTGGGTGGTGGGGCCCTCCTGGCCAGCTGGGCTGGGTCCTCCCTGGGCAGCGGCTATGGGGGTGGTGGGCTCTCCCGGGGCAGCTGTGCTGGTTCCTCCCGGGGCAGCGGCTATGGGGGTTGCGGGCTCCTCCTGGGCAGCTGTGACGGGTCCTCCATGGGCAGCAGGCCTGCTGCCTGACTTCTCCGCCTTGCTGCCCTGGCCCTCCTTAGTCGGGAGTCTGTGGCCCTTTCCTCCCTTTGGAGCTGTGGCTGTTGACGGTGGCTGGCTAGTGTCCTGGGGGAATATCGAATCCGGGCTCCGGCGGCGGCCCTTCCGCCTTCTGCTCCTCTTCCCAGGGGGTGGGCTGGCTGTCCCCTTGCTGCTGGGCGAAGATCCAGACCTGCGGGCTGGTGGGCTCCAATACCCCTGCACCCTTGTCAAGGGGGCTGCAGGGCTGGTGGTGGCTGAGGGGCTCTTTTTACCCCGACGAGAAGGAGGGGGGGGCTCAGGGTCAGGAAAGAAGGTAGCAGTAGAGAGATAGATTTTCTTGGGACAATGGAGAGTGGTAGGTACAGTGGGTATGGGAGTGGAGGGAGAGGATGTGGTTGTAGGCGAGACAAGTTTGCTGTCTTTGGGTGCAGGTGCAGGAGCGGGAGGCTGTCGTGAGGTGGATGGCTGTTGGGTGGGTGGGTGGCTGCGTTTGTGTGGTGTGGAAGAGGGGGTGACAGACACAGTGGGAGAGGACACAGGGGACGTGTAAATGGCAGTGGGGGTGGTGACTGCACGTGTGCGGACTGTAGTGGAGGGTATGCTGGTGATGGAAACACTGGCTGATGGTGAGGTGAATGAAGGTGTGAGTGTAGACGTCACAGGGAGGGAGGAGGGAGACGAGGAGGTGGGGGTCACAGAGGTGGTAGTGACTGTTGGCATGTCTGCATCGGAATGTTGCTTGTGTGAATGTCTGCGTGATCTGTGGTGCTTATGTTTGGATGAGCTGCTCTTGGGTGTTGAGGTGTGTGCAGGCTGGTCTGATGGTGTGGGTGGGACAGGCAGAGGAACAGGAGACTGGGAGGAGGGAGTTAGTAGAGGGAGGCAGGAGACAGGGACAATGGCTGCCGTCAGTGCTGAGGCCAGAGCCTGGAACGATCGCTGATGGGCAGCCTGACCCGAATGAATGCCCTCCAGGTACGCATTGCTGCGATGAACCTCCCTCTCCACCCCCTGGATGGCATTCAAAAGGGTAGTCTGCCCAACAATGAGCGTTCGGAGGAGGTCAATGACCTCCTCACTGAGGGCAGCGGGGGTAACAGGGGCTGGGCCTGAGGTGCCTGGGGCGAAGGAGATGCCCGGCTTCCTGGCAGAGCGGGCACGGGGCGAACGCTGAGGGGCTGCTGGGAGGGCGGAGATGGTGCGCTGGGTGGCGGCTGTACCTGTAATGGCGGGGGGCACGGATGGTGCCACCCCCGCAAGGGAGCTCCCTTCCGAGGACGTGTCCGTGTCGCTGCAGGGTCCAGTCGTCCCCGTTGTGGAGCTCCCCTCGCCCTCCGTCTCACTGGTCCAGTCAGACTCTGTGGCATGGCCCTCCTGGGCCATGTGAGATGCAGCTCCCTCCTGCCCCGATGCCACTTCTCCTCCGCCTGATGATGCTGATGCACACAAGCACAGAAAGACAAACAAAAAGGGGGGGGAGAGAGAAATAAAGAGATTTTGAGTACATGGATCACCGGTACAGTTAGCGGACATGACAGACACAGATGCCCCCTGCACTAAGTTGCGCACTTGGGGTCCGCTACGCATTCCGTGGAACATGCCCTACACGCCTAGAGTTGACAACTGCACCCATGGATGACACGGCCCAGGGATGGCTGTACTGACACACTACTGAGGGTGGTGGCTGGGGACACAGGGGCTTACGGGGGTGCCCAGCCTACAGATATCGCCCTGGCCTAGGGGGACCCACAACCCTCCTCCCCCACCCAGACACCTCCACTGCGCGACAACAGAGCAGATAATGCTTGTACTCACCCCCTTGTGTCTGCTGTGCTGCCCTCACGCGCCCATCCAAATCAGGGTAGGCCACCGCCAGGATCCGGAACATCAGGGGGGTCAGTTGACGGCAGGCACCCCGCCTACGTTGGGAGGCCATCCCCAGCAGAGACTCGGCGGTCTTCTTGGTCCCGCGGCGGATGTCCTCCCACCTCTTGCGGCAGTGGGTGCCCCGTCGATGGTGGACCCCCAGGGTCCGGACTTCCTTGGCGATGGCACGCCAAATCCCGATCTTCTCATGGGCGCGGACCTATGTGACACGTACAGGGAGGGAGAAATACCACGTTCAAGTTTGTCTGCATTCTCGTTGCCAGTGGCCCAACGCCCCCCCATCCCCGCCAGGCCCCCCGCCAGGCCCCCCGCCAGGCCCAACATGCCCCCCATCCCCGCCAGGCCCCCCGCCAGGCCCAACATGTCCCCCATCCCCACCAGGCCCCCCGCCAGGCCCAACATGCCCCCCATCCCCGCCAGGCCCCCCGCCAGGCCCCCCGCCAGGCCCAACATGCCCCCAATCCCCGCCAGGCCCAACATGCCCCCCATCCCCGCCAGGCCCCCCGCCAGGCCCCCCGCCAGGCCCAACATGCCCCCCATCCCCGCCAGGCCCCCCGCCAGGCCCCCGCCAGGCCCAACATGCCCCCCATCCCCGCCAGGCCCCCCGCCAGGGCCCCCGCCAGGCCCCCAAGCCAGCCAGTGGCCCCAAATCCATATTGAATTAAACTCACTTGTTGGTCTGGAGGACCGTAGAGTAGCGCATACTGGGGGAGGACCCCATCCACAAGTTTCTCCAACTCTTCTCCAGTGAAGGCAGGGGCCCTTTCCCCAGGCGCAGCAGCCATTGTCCCTTCCAGACCGAGGTCACAGCAACACTTGCAGTATAGGTCCTCTCCTGTGAAAGTTCAAGTCGCGAGTGAATAAGTAGATAGAAAATGGCGGTCACGCCCGCGGCGGTGCGTACCGCGGCGGTGCGTACCGCCGGCACCCTTCGCCATTGGCTCCTGAAACCCATAGGCTTCAATGTTAACCAATGCGGCTTCGCGCCGCGGTCTTCGACCGCCGACCGCCGCAGTGTGCCACGCCAGCGCATTGACCTCACATCCCATTGTCACACTTCACAGGTCAGGCAGCCGCCATTTCGAGGGTCCACATGGCTCAATTTCAACTGCGTCACACAGGCCTAGGCCTTGCATAGCCACTCAGACACGCATAGAGAATCGTTTACTGTGCAAGCTGTGAGTACGTACCTGTGGGTTGCTTGACTCTGTGCTCCATGTTGTCCTTCCTAGGCACCGTCCGCTGGGTTTGGCGAGGAGACGGATGAATCCTCGCGTGTACCGACCGCTGGTGGACCTGTCGACAATGGAAGAACGCCACATTATCCTGACCTACCGGCTTGACCGTGCCACTATACATGAACTGTGTGCCCAGCTGGAGCCCGACCTGATGTCCCCCATCCGCCAACCCACAGGGATTCCCCCTCTGGTGCAGGTCCTGTCAGTACTCCATTTCTTGGCAAGTGGGTCATTTCAGACAACAGTGGGAATTGCTTCTGGGATGTCTCAGCCCATGTTTTCGAAGGTGTTATCCAGAGTGTTGTCTGCCCTGATGAAATACGTGAGGAGCTACATCATTTTCCCTGAGGTGGGCGAATTGGCTACAGTGAAGGGTGATTTCTACGCCCTTGGACATATTCCCAACGTCATTGGTGCCATTGATGGGACCCATGTGGCTTTGGTTCCCCCAAGAGACAGGGAGCAGGTGTACAGGAACAGAAAAAGTTACCATTCCATGAACATCCAGGTGGTGTGTTTGGCTGACCAGTACATCTCGCATGTAAATGCCAAATTCCCAGGGTCAGTGCATGACGCCTACATCCTGAGGAATAGCAGCATCCCTTACGTGATGGAACAGCTAGAGAGACACCGTGTATGGCTATTGGGGGACTCTGGGTACCCCAACCTGTCGTGGCTACTGACCCCAGTAAGGAATCCCCGGACCAGGGCAGAGGAACGGTACAATGAGGCCCATGGGCGTACTAGGAGGGTGATCAAACGCACCTTTGGCCTCCTAAAGGCCAGGTTTCGGTGCCTGCATATGACAGGGGGATCCCTAATGTACTCACCTAAGAAGGTGTGTCACATCATCGTGGCCTGCTGCATGCTTCACAACCTGGCTTTGCGCCGCCAGGTGCCTTTCCTGCAGGAGGATGGTCGAGACGGTGGTGTTGTGGCAGCTGTGGAACCTGTGGAGAGTGACGACGAGGAAGGCGACGGTGCTGAAACAGACAACAGGGACAGAATCATTGAACAGTACTTCCAATAGGACACAGGTAACAATTCAAACATAATTTAGTAAATGTGAACTACTCTCCTGCATCTCTGCTGCCTGTCTATTTGCCCCAGTGTATGATGACTGAGTTGTGGCTTTTCCCTCCCTATTTCAGATCTGGGGTCCCCACTACGAGTCCTGTGCTTCGTTTCCCCATGGACTACAGCTTTGTGGCAGCTGTTTGTTGACTTCACTATGTACAAGGACATATTTGCAATGTCATGTCAATTACAATATTTTGAAATCAAAGCCAGACTCCAGATAGTTTTGTGCAAAATAGGTGTTTATTTCAGTGCTCAAAATGGGATGGGTGGTTTCAAGTGGGTGGGGGCTATGGTGAAGGAATGTCCATGGCAGAGTCCAGAGTAACAGTCACACAGGTGCATTGTCCAGAGGCCTGTGGAGAGATGGAGCATGGGCAGTTCAAGGATGGACAGGGTGACAATGTGGGACAGTGGGCTGACATCAGGTGGTATCCTTTGCTGGCCGGGGTCTTGACATCCTACTCTGTCTTCTTGCGAGATCTCAGGGCCCTCTTGCGGGGTGGTTCTTCTCCTGCAGGAGGTGGGGGTCTGGTGGGCTGCTGTTGTGCGGGGGCCTCCTGTCCACTAGCGCCGGCGGAGGTGGTTGGCTGTTCTTGGGCCAGGCTAGTGGCAGGGGCCCTTTGTTGTTG
Source organism: Pleurodeles waltl (assembly GCF_031143425.1). NCBI lineage: Eukaryota > Metazoa > Chordata > Amphibia > Caudata > Salamandridae > Pleurodeles > Pleurodeles waltl. Next base: position 256,632,839 of record NC_090440.1, read on the forward strand.
TTGAGTGTCTGTCCTGGTGTTGATGAGGTCCTGCAGCAGCCCTACCATGGTAACCAGGGTGGAGGTGAGGGCTCTGATGTCCTCCCTGTACCCCCGATAGTGTTCCTCCTGCAGTACCTGGATCTCCTGGAACCGGGCCAGTACCGTCGCCATCGTCTCCTGGGTGCGGTTGTATGCTCCCATGATGGTGGTGAGGGCCTCGTGGAGAGTGGGTTCCCTTGGCCCGTCCCCCCCCTGTCGCACAGCTGCCCTCTGAGTTGCCCTGTTTCCCTGGGCCTCTGCCCCCTGGCCGGTGTGCCCACTACCACTGCCCCCAGGTCCCTGTTGTTGTTGGGGTGGTGGGTTATCCTGGGTGCCCTGTAGTGGTAGACACACCGCAGATTGACGCGCCCTGGAGACAGAGGCATGGGCCCGCTGGGTGGGAGCTGTGCTGGTGTTCCCAGAGGGGTTTGGGTCTGTAGTGGCCTGTGCCTGTGTGAGGGGAACCGACTGTCCAGAGGTCCCCGATGGTCCGGGCTGGTCATCAGTGTCCAGGTCGACAGAGCTGCTGTCATCGCTGACGGCCTCTTGGGTGGGGGGTGTGGAGAATTCTGGGTCCTCCGTGGCGGTGTGTTGACGGTCGGGTCCTGCAGGGGTATAGAGGTATGGTTATAGTTTCAATGTGTGGCATATGGGTGTATCTGTGGGTTCCCGTGTCCCCAAGTGCTGGCATTCGTGTGTGGGGGCTTTGGTGAGGGTGGCTTGTGGGGGGGATGTGTATATGCATTGGGCATGCTTTGGTGATGGGTGTCCATGCTTAGTGGACGCATGCAGGCCTAGGTTTTGGGATGTGTGGGTTGTGATGGTGAGACATTGGCAGGGAATAGGTGTGCTGGGGGTGGGGGTGAGGATGGTGGTGGGGGTGAGGATGGTGGTGGGGGTGAGGATGGTGGTGGGGGTGAGGGTGGGGGTGAGGATGGGGGTGGGGGTGAGGGTGGGGTTCGAGGATGGGGGTGAGGGTTGGGGTATGATTTGGCATGCAGGTGGGGGGGAAGCAGTATTGAAGCTTCAACTTACCAGTATCCATTCCTCCGCCGACTCCTGCGAGGCCGTCAGGATGCAGGATGTTCAAGACTTCCTCCTCCCATGTTGTAAATTGTGGGGGTTGAGGTGGGGGTCCTCCGCCAGTCTTCTGCACGGCGATGTTGTGCCTGGATACCATGGAACGCACCTTCCCCCGTAGGTTGTTCCATCGCTTCCTGATGTCTTCCCGATTTCTGGGGTGCTGTCCCACAGCGTTGACCCTGTCGACAATCCTCTGCCATAGCTCCGTCCTCCGGGCAATGCTGGTGTATTGGACCTGTGTGCCGAAGAGCTGGGGCTCTACCCGAACGATTTCCTCCACCATGACCCTGAGTTCTTCGTCTGAGAAGCGGGGGTGTCTTTGGGGTGCCATGGAGTGGTGTGTATGATGTGTGGGGTGGAGTATGTGTAGTTAAGTGTGTTGAGTGTGGTGGTGTGTGTTGTTTTGTGTGTGGATATTGTGTGGGTGATGGTGTAGTGTGCCTCTGTGTGATGGTATTCTGTGATCGCTGATGTGTCTCTCAGTGCTTCTTTCTGAATTTTTGGTCGTAGGGGTTTGTGGGTGATGTGGGTGTGTGTTTTATATTGTATTGTGTGTGTGGGAGTGGTGTGTGTATGTGTATCAGGTGTGTGGAATTCAAATCGGCCAATGTGGCTGAGTTTTGTTCGTTTGTGTGTATTCTGACCGCGGCGGTGTGTCCCGCCAATGGAAAACCGCGTTTGAAAGACCGCCGCGTGGATTCGTGGGTCGTAATGGCATGGGCGTATTTCTGTTGGCGTGACGGTGGAGGTTTTGTCACCTCCACTTTTCCGCCGACCGCTGGTCTGGCGGTCTGTTGTGGCTGTCGGATTTTCGGAGGTTTGGCTGCTGCGGGTCAGAATGACCGTGGCGGGTTACCGCGACCGCGGCGGAATTATGGAGGATTTCTGACCGGCGGTAGGCGCCTTTTACCGCCGAGGTCAGAATGACCACCACTGTCTTGTCCAACCTAATTTGGGATGCTAAAGGACATTGAGTAGCTTCCACCAAGCTCCAGCTGCTAACAGACCAAGGAGGCCTGGGTGGCCCATCCTGTGAAGCTAATAAGGATGTTAAGTTGGCCTGAATCATGGTCATAATTGCAATAAGGAGAGATTAATAAAACATATACAACTATCATATAAAGCCAATAAAAACCTTTATCAGAAATAAACGCTTGGGATTTGACTGTAATGCTCAGAACAGCCCCAGAGAACATCACAATGAAAATAGCATTTATCAGAAACATAATCATGTTACCATATAGTTACCCTCTAGATGACATAACCACATGAAAAGAGAATGAATAAAAGGATTGCAGTGTAAAAATATATTTAGCCCCTAGGGAGCATAGTACACTACACATTTTTGAGCTAGCAGACCTACTGAAATTATATTATTTAAAAAACCTTAAAACACAAACTACTCTCAGCTCTAAAACAACAGTTCCAACCATGAGAGAGATTAAAAAGATACTGAATGGAGGGAGGGGCTATTATTTTGGAGTCCCCACTAACCTAGTGTGGGGGAATGAGGCCGCAACATGGGAGCCGGCTCCTAATGGAGCCGGCGGTGTTGTGGCCGTGCGATGGGTGCAGTTGCACCCGTCGCGCTTTTCACTGTCTGCTATGCAGACAGTGAAAAGCTGGCTGGGGCCCTGTTAGGGGGCCCCTGCACTGCCCATGCCAGTGGCCCCCAGGGGCCCCAGGACACCCCTTACCGCCAGCCTCTTCCTGGTGGTGCAAACTGCCAGAAACAGGCTGGCGGTAAGGGGGTCATAATCCCCAGGGCAGCGCTGCTTGCAGCGCTGCCCTGGTGGATTATCACCGCCGGGGCAGAAATGGCGGAAAAACGCTGGCCCCGGCGGTGCGACCGCGGCGCTACCGCCGCGGTCGGAATAGGGAAGGAAGCACAGCCAGCCTGTTGGCGGTGCTTCCGTCATTCTTGCCCTGGTGGTCTCGGACCGCCATGGTCAGAATGACCCCCTATGTGGTGATTGTTCCAGAGTGCAGTGAATATTGTAGTATTAGCTGTTCCTCAGTTCTGGGAGAGCCCCGTTGAGGAGTTCTGTGTTTTTTAAGAAAACATTTATCAATTATAAGTGTTTTGGGGAAAGCTATGGAGGGAGAAGGGGAGAACCAAAAGAAATTACTCTGATTAGGTAACAGTGTGAACAATGTGGCCAGCGCTCCAATAGCACCGATGGCGTTTGCGTTGTTGGCGCTGTGAGGACCATGGCTGCCAAGGAGCACGAAGGGGAGAGACAAAAAAATATATAGTTCACCCAGACTGAAGTATATCAGCGATCGTGCAATTATCAATGTAACAGAGTCAGTCTGCTAAGTGGTAACAAAACCTCCCCAAGGCGGGACAAACATTAAGCAATTACCAATACCATCAAGGGATTTTTGAAAGGCAAGCTCATGGATAAGTGAAAGTGATGGGCGTGAGGTGGGCATGGTTAAAAGCCCACAATACTTACAACAGGTTACAGCACTTCTGTGCCCGACCTAAAACGATCCACCACAGTTATTATCCTCAACAATCACCTATTCACCACCTTGGATGGCTCTCAAGGAGTAATGATAACATATTAGCAAAGTAGGCAGCACCTAAGCGTCCACAGAGAGAGAGAGAGGCGTCTTTCAGTGAATTGGATTTTCTTATCAATGCCACCCACAGCCTGCTCAACAAAGCTGCCCAAGGTGGAGTTTTTGGTAACACTGGGTTTAGTGCCCCCTAATTTAAGCTTCCTCATATTAGCTGGTAATACAAGATTGCTAGGCACATGAACCTGGGCCTGGGGGAGTCAAACATGCTGCTTAAAAGTGGTCACAGGTATTAAAAAAAACGTCTATAAGTAGTTAACAATTTATATAAGGTTAGCTTTCAGTTAGTATTGGAGTCAGGGGCAGCATTATATAGCGCAAGGATTGTGGCTTTGCCCTGCAGCATGTCCTTTGATGTATGCTGGGACCATGAGTACCCGTAGAGCAGTCAGTATCTTGCGCAGCGGGGTCAGGTGCAGTGCAATATAGTACAAGGATTGTGGCTCTGCACCCTCTTGCAGTGTGCTCACTGTCCTTTAATGTACGCTGGGACCTGGAGTTCCCAAACATTAGTAAGTATTGTGCACAGCATGGTCGGTGGCAGCAGTATGATGCGAGGATCGTACCTTAGCCCCTCCTGCAGTGTTTTGTGTATGCTGGTACCTTTAGGGCGAGATTTAAGAAAAGTGGTGCTGCATCCAATGCAGTGCCACTTTTCTTGCGCCCCTTAAAACTCCCCTAATGCCTCCATTAGGATACCATGCACCATGGCGGTAGTTAGGCAAGTAGCTTCAACATGTTTTACGCTTGTTTGGCGCTTTGCAGGATTAGGATTAGTGCCAAAAATGTTGATGCTAATCCTGCAAAGCACATTGAGGCCCATTATAAATAATGGTGTGCCGCCTTTTAACGAGTGCTCTGTGCAGGTGTTAGAAATGAAGCAAAATTGGTGTAAATAAATCTTTTTTGCTGTCCCCCTGTGAGAAAACAGGGCTGATTGCAGAGGCCCCGTAACTTTTTGCCCCCATTTTTCACTTTTTTCTGGTGTTCTCCTGTGTAAAATCAGTATGCAAATTAGGCTAATTATAATTGGCTAAGTCAACCTACCCATAAGTCCCTAGTATATGGTAGGGCATGTAGGTTTAGGGACCCCACCCGTAGGTGCACTGCTGAGGTGCCCAGTGTCATTTTAAAGGCAGGTCTGCCTTGCTGGCGGCTTTTAAATTAAAGTTACATGCAAATTCGACTTTGGAATTAAAAGTAGTTCCAAAGCATTAATCGACCTTATTTTTACATATAAGTCACCCCTAAGGTGTGCCCTTTGTGCCCCTAGGGCTGAGTGCCATGTAACTATAAGCAGGGACCTTATAAAAATAGTTTTATAAGCCCTGGTGAGGTAAAACAGCCAAATTTGTTTTTCCCTCATTGTAGTGAATGGCCTCCATAGGCTATAATGGGGAGGCTTTATTTTAATTTTAAAAGTCCCCTTAAGTAACAGATACCACAAGTTTGGTATCAAATTTAATCAATCAATAAGTTGTTAAGCGCCCCACTCACCTGGTAGGGTCTCAAGGCGCTGGGGGGGGTTTCGGGGGTGGGTGCTACTGCTCAAAGAGCCATGTTTTGAGGTGCTTTCTGAAGGCTAGGAGGTCCTGGGTCTTGCGTAGGTTAGTAAGGAGGGAGTTCCAGGTTTTGGCGGTAAGGTGGGAGAAGGATCTGCCGCCGGAGGTGGTGCGTTGGATGTGGGGGACTGTTGCAAGGGCGGCGGAGTGGAGCTGGCGGGTCGGGGTGTGGAAGTTAAGTCGTTCGTTGAGGTGGGCCTGTCCGGTGTAGTGGAGGGCTTTGTGGCATGGATTAGGATTTTGAAGACGATCCTTTTGTTGATGGGCAGCCAGTGTAGGGATCTGAGGTGGGCGGAGATGTGCTCGTGGCGAGGGATGTTGAGGATGAGACGTGCAGCGGCGCTCTGGATGCGCTGGAGTTTTCTCTGAAGCTTGGCTGTGGTCCCCACGTAGAGTGCGTTACCATAGTCCAGTCTGCTGCTGACAAGGGCGTGTGTGACCATTCTTCTGGTTTCCACCACAATCCACTTAAAGGTCTTGCGTAGCATACGGAGGGTGTTGAAGCAAGAGGATGCTGAGGCCAGAGCCTGAAATGCTCTCTGTTGGGCTGCCTCCCAGAAGGAATGCCCTCCAGGTATGCATTTGTTTGTTGCAAATGCCTCTCTACACCCTGGGTGGCATTCACAATGGTAGATTGCCCAACAGTGAGGGATCTCAGGAGGTCAATAGCCTCCTCACTGAGGGCAGCAAGGCTGACTGGGGCAGGGCCTGAGGTGCCTGGGGCGAAGGAGATGCCCACCCTCTTGGGTGAGCGGGCACGGGAAACACGCTGAGGGGCTGCTGGGAGGGCGGTGCTGGTAGGGGGGGTGGCGGCTGTACCTGTTGATACTGTGGGCACAGAGGTGCCCGCCACCGCAAGTGAGCTCCCATCAGAGGAAGAGTCGCTGTCACTGCTGTCTGCTCCTGTCCCCGCCATGGAGCTCACCTCGCCCTCCAACCCACTGGTGGCTTCAGACTCCGTTGCTTCACCTTCCAGTGCCAAGTGGGTTGCAGCTCCCTCCTGCTCCACTGCCAATGCTCCTCCGCCTGATGATGCTATTCCACACAAGAACAGGGAGACCACAAAAAGGGGGGGAGACAGAAGAAAGCCATGTTCAGTGCATGCAACACCACTACTGTTGGCAGACACAACACACATGGAGCAGCCCTCTGCACTATGCCATGCACTGACAGTTCCTAGAAATTTAAGCTGCCATGGGTATGAGGCCTAAGACCAATTGCTGCACACCTGGAAGTCACAGGAGCCTGACTAGGTGTAGTTGGCTCTTACCACTGGTGGGGTTGGGGTGCCACATAGCCTGCCTCACAAGGGACCTTGCCTACCAAGTTCGCCCTGGCCTGGGGGAACCCACTGCCCAACTCCCCCACCCAGACACCTCGCAATGCATGCAGAGTCAGCTGAATGAGAGTGTATTCACCCCCTTGTGGCTGCTGTGATGCCCTCAAGCGCCCATCCAACTCCGGATAGGCCACCGCCAGGATCCGGAACAACAGGGGGGTCATGGTGCGACGGGCACCCCTCTCACTTTGGGAGGCCATCTGCAGCTGGGCCTCTGCCGTCTTCTTGCTCCAGCGGCGCAGGTCCTCCCATCTTTTACAGCAGTGGGTGCTCCGTCTGTGGTAGACCCCCTTCTGGTGGGGGCTGACCTAGAGGAATGGTACTGGGGGAAAGGAAATTACTTACCCGTCCGGACCGTCATACTCATTGCCCACCAGTTCCTACCCATGCCCTGACGCACATTCACTCACCATCCACACATGCAGGCCTCAGCTCCCCCCGGTATCTTCCATTCACACCACTCTAAACATGCATTGCCCGTGCAGAATGCTCACAGTGTACTCACCTGTTTGTCTGAAGAACCGTACAGTTGCGTGTACTGGGGGAGGACCCCATTCACTAGTTTCTCCAACTACTCCGAAGGCAGGGGCCCTTTCCCCAGACACTGTAGCCATTGTCGCTTCCAGACACAGTTCACTTGCAGTGTAGGTCCTCTCCTATTGAAGGTCAGGTATCAAGTGAAGGAACAGACAGAAAATGGCGGTCACGTCCGCAGCGGTGCGTACCGTCACCACCGACGTACATCGCCATTGGCTCCTGGGGCCCATAGGGCCCAATGTTAACCAATGCAGAATTGCGCCGCAGTCTTCGACCGCCCACCGCAAAGGTGTACAACGCCAGCGTAGTTACCTCATATCCCCTTGTCCCACCTTACAGGTCAGGCTTCCGCCATTTCAAAAGGCCACATGGGATGAATTTTAAATGCGTCACACCTATCTGGGCCGGGAATATAGACAGATACCGGCACATTGCGGATTAATAAAGTTTCTGCAAATAACAAATTGTGATACCTCAGTGTTGGATGACTCTCTGCTCGCTGTTCTCCTCCATAGGGCACTTCTGCTGGGGCAGGTGATGAGATGGCGCATTCTCCGGTGTACAGACCCCTGGTGGACCTGTCGATAATGGAAGAGAGACACATCCTAGGTCACATACAGGCTTGATTGTGCAACAATCCAGGAACTGTGTGCCCAGTTGGAGCCAGACCTGATTTCATCTAGCCGCCATCCCACAGGAATCCCCCCTCTAGTGCAGGTCCTGTCCGTACTCCATTTCCTGGTCAGTGGGTCTTTTCAAACAACAGTGGCCATGGCATCAGGGACGCCCCAGCCAATGTTCGCTAACGTGTTGTCCAGAGTGTTATCGGCCATGCTGAAGCACATGCACAGCTACATCGTTTTCCCTCAGGTGGAGGATTTGCCCACAGTGAAAGGTGACTTCTATGCCCTGGGACATATCCCCAACATCATTGGTGACATTGATGGGACACAAGTGGCATTTGTACCCCCCCGCAGAAATGAACAGGTGTATAGAAACCAGAAGAGCTACCATTTGATGAATGTGCAGATGGTGTGTTTGGCAGACCAGTACATCTCCCATGTCAATGCCAAGTATCCTTGCTCTGTGCATGACGCTTACATTTTGAGAAATAGCAGCATCCCTTATGTGATGGGGCAACTCCAGAGGCACCGTGTGGCAAATAGGTGAGGGCCAGGTCCCAATACAGTTGACATAGGTGTCTGGGTATGGGGCTGTCCCTAAGGGTTAGTGTGTGTCTAACAGATATACATTGACATTTGCAGGTGACTCTGGTTACCCCAACTTGTCATGGCTACTGACCCCAGTAAAGAATGCCAGAACAAGGGCAGGGGAACGCTACAATGAGGCACATGGGCGAACTAGGAGGTTGATCGGACGCACCTCCGGACTACTGAAGGCCAGATTCTGGTGCCTCCATCTGACAGGTGGCTCCCTCTACTACTTACCGAAAAAGGTGTGCCAGATAATCGTGGCCTGCTGAATGCTGCACAATCTGGCTTTAAGACAGCAGGTGCCTTTTCTGCAGGAGGATGGGCCGGACGGTGGTCTTGTGGCAGCTGTGGAGCCTGTGGAAGTGAAGAAGAGGAGGCAGAAGAAGAGGATATCGACAACCGAAATAACATCATCATGCAATACTTCCAGTGAGACATAGGTAAGAAGATGTAACTGCTTCCCACGTCTCATACTGTTGTTTGAGCTAGCATAAGTCTGTCATTTTTACTCAGTGTATGGACCCTGACTTGTCACTTTGACTTTCCATTTCACAGATCTGGGTCCCACTTTGTGCCCTCTGCTCTGTTTACTCCTGGCCTACAGCTGTGTTACATTGGTATGTGAACAAGTACATTGACATTGCTATATTCCATAGTTATTGCAATTACACATTTGTGAAAGCACAGACTGACTCCAGATTGTTTTGTGATTGAAGTGTGTGTATTCCTGTGCAAATAAGTGGAGGTGGGTTGTAAAATGGGCTGGGGTGATGGTGGAGGAATGTCCATGGCAGAGTCCAGTCTATTTGTTGGTGCATTGTCCAAAGGGGCACAGGAAGTGGAGCAATGGCAGTTTAAGGATGAACAGTTTGACATAGTGGGACAGAAGGGTGACATTCAGGGTGGTCTCATTTCCTGGCGGGGGTTTTGGCAATGTTCTCTGTCTTGTTCCTGGATCTCAGGGACGGTTTGCGGGGTGGTTCTCCATCTGCAGGGGGTGGGGTGCTGGTGTCCTGTTGTTCCTGTGACGGTGCCTCCTGTCCACTAGCACCGGCAGAGGTGGAGGGCTGTTCATCGTCCAGGCTAGTGTCAGGGGCCCCTTGTTGTGCCACTGTGTCCCTCCTGGTGTTGAGAAGGTCTGCCAGCACCGCTGCAATAGTGACCAGGATGGTGTTAATGGACTTCAAGTTCTCCCTGATCCTAAGGTAGTGTTCCTCCTGCAGCCGCTGGGTCTCCTGAAACTTGGCCAGTACCGTTGCCATGGTCTCCTGGGAATGATGGTAAGCTTCCATGATGTTGGAGAGTGCCTTGTGGAGTGTCGGTTCACTGGGTCTGTCCCCCCCCTGTCGCACAGCAGTCCTCCCAGTTTCCCTGTTATCCTGTGCCTCTGTCCCCTAAACCGTGTGCCCACTGCCACTGCCTCCATGCCCCTGATCATCCTGTGTTAGTGGGGTTGCCTGGGTTCCCTGTAGTGGTGGACACACTGCTGATTGACATGTTCCTGGGGACAGAGGGATAGGCCCGCTGGGTGGGTGCTGTGCTGGTGTTTCCTGAGGGGGGAGGCTCTGTGGTGGCTTGTGACAGTGGCAGGGGAATCGACTGTCCTGAGGTCCCAAATGGCCCGGGCTGGTCATCTTGATCCAGGCGTGCAGAGCTGCTGTCATCACTGTGGGCCTCTTCTGTGGGGGTACTGGATATGTCTGGCACCTCCTGTCCGGTGATGTTCGGTATGGGTCCTGTTGGGGTGTAAATGCATAGTTATTGTATCTGTGTGTGTGCCATCATGTGCAATGGGTGAGTGACCCTCTACTCCATTGCTTGCATTATTGGCTTGGTCCCTGTGTGATTGGTGAGTTTGGGGCATGAGTGAGTCTCTGTACTGGACATGCTTGGGTTATGGGTGTCCATGCATTGGTGTTACATGCAGGGCTTGGTTTTGGGATGTGTGGGTTGTGTTGGTGGGATATCTGTGGGTTGTTGGGATGATGGTTGTGAGGGTAAGGGTGGGAGTATGTGAAGGCATGCAGGTGGGGGGGATAAGGTAGTAAATATTTGCCTTACTAGAGTACAGTCCTCCTGCTACTCCTGTGAGGCCCTCAGGATGAATGATCACCAAGACTTGCTCCTCCCATGTTGTTAGTTGTGGGGGAGGAGGTGGGGGTCCACCACCAGTCCTCTGTACAGCAATCTGCTGTCTTGAGACCACGGAATGCACCTTCCCCGTAGGTCGTTCCACCTCTTCCTGACGTCATCCCCTGTTCATGGATGCTTTCCCACTGCGTTTACCCTGTTGACAATTCTTCACCATAGCTCCATCTTCCTTGCAATGGATGTCTGCTGCACCTGTGATCCGAATAGCTGTGGCTCTACCCGGATGATTTCCTCCACCATGACCCTGAGCTCCTCCTCAGAGAACCTGGGGTGTCTTTGAGGTGCCATGATGTGGTGGGGATGATGTGTGAGGTGTTGTTTGTTGTGATGTGTGAGGGGATGTATTGGTGTGTGTTGTTTGAGGTGTGTGGATGTTGTGTAAGTGATGGTATTGTGTGCCTGTGGATGCTGGTGTTGTTTTTGGTAGTGTCTCTCTCTGGCCTGCTTTCAAACTTTTGGTAGTAAGGGTTTGTGGGTAATGTGGGTGCGTGTTTTATATTGGATTGGGTGTGTGGGAGTGGTGTGTGTATGTGTATCAGGTGTGTGTAATTTGAATTGTCCAATGTGGTTGTGTTTTGTAAGTGTGTGTGTACTTTGAGAGCGGCGGTGTGTACCGCCAATGGTTTACCGCGGTTGAAAGACCGGCGCGTTGATTCGTGGGTCGTGATAGTGTGGCCGTATTCTTGTTGGCGTGACGGTGTGGGTTTTGGTATTGCCAGTTTACCACTGACCTTTGGTGTGGCGGACTTGTGTGGGTATCTGTATTGTGGCAGATTCCGAGCTGTGGGTCGTAATACCTGTAGCGGAATTCCGTGGGCGCAGCGGTATGTTGGCGGTCTTCTGCACGGCGGTAAGCGGGATTTACCAGCAGGGTTGCAATGAGTCCTAAGGTAAACTTTTGACCGAGGCCTCCAGCGGGCTGTAGCCGCGCAGGCTCCATCGCAGTCGGCCTTAAACTTTGACCTTGCCCTGGTCGAGGTGCGACCAGATGGTCAGATTGGCGCTTTTTGTTTCTATGCGCTAGAAAGCAGTAATTCTTTACAAATGATTATCTCCAGTTCCCCTCATCCGATTTTATTCATTTTGGTGTCATTTTAAAGCTAAAAATATTTCCTATTTTTATAAATTGATTTTGGATTTTTAAACTGTTTCTTGTGTTTTATTTAATTACTGTTTTGTGATATTCGAATGCTTTACACTTTGGGGGTCATTCTGACCCCGGCGGTCATGGACCGCCGGGGCCAGGGTTGGCGGGAGCACCGCCAACAGGCTGGCGGTGCCCCGCAGGGCATTCTGACCGCGGCGGTTTGGCCGCGGTCAGATGTGGAAAACCGGCGGTCTCCCGCCGGTTTTCCGCTGCCCAAATGAATCCTCCATGGCGGCGCAGCGAGCTGCGCCGCCATGGAGGATTCTGACACCCCATACCGCCATCCTGTTCCTGGCGGTTCGCCGGCCAGGATCAGGATGGCGGTATGGGGTGTCGTGGGGCCCCTGGGGGCCCCTGCAGTGCCCATGCCAATGGCATGGGCACTGCAGGGGCCCCCGTAAGAGGGCCCCACTTTGTATTTCAGTGTCTGCTTTGCAGACACTGAAATACGCGACGGGTGCCACTGCACCCGTCGCACCTTCCCACTCCGCCGGCTCAGAATCCTCGTGGGAAGGGTGTTTTGCACTGGGCTGGCGGGCGGCCTTTTGGTGGTCGCCCGCCAGCCCAGTGCAAAACCCAAAATACCCTCAGCGGTCTTTCGACCGCGGAGCGGTATTTTGGAGGGGGGAACTCTGGCGGGCGGCCTCCGCCGCCCGCCAGGGTGAGAATCACCCCCTTTGTCTCTTAAGTTAAGCCTTGTCGCTCATTGCCAAGCTACTTAAGGGTTGAGCTGGGTTTAATTTATTGAGACCTAACTGGACCCAAGTGGAGGTTAATGGCCTATTGCTAAGTGTAGTTACTTCCCTGCCCTTACCAATGAGCCATTTTCCAACATCCTCCTAATGGGGGAATGCCCCCCTTGCATACATTATGCCTGGCACAAGGGATTACAAAGTGGCCCAACGCATGCATTGAAATGTGGTCTCTGGTTGGCAGTCAGTTTGCACTCCATCTAAGTAGGGACCCTCACTCAGTCAGGGTAAAGGAGAAAAACACCTGGTTAAACCCTGCTCACCCCCTTGGTAACTTGGCACGAGCAGAAAGGCTTAACCCCAGAAGCAATGTGTAAAGTATTTGTTCACACACAGTAATACAGTGAAAACACTACAAAATGGACACCACACAAGATTAGAAAAATAGGTAATATTTATCTAAATCAAACAAGACCAAAACGACAAAAATCCAAAATACACAAGTCAAGATATGAATTCTCAAACAAATAAGAGTCTTAATCAATAGAAAACTGTGAGAATGCTGTTGGTACACAAAGTACCTGGTTTGTGTGAAAAATAAAGACGCACGGGCGAGCGTGCGTCGGAAAAGTCAGCAATGTGTTGATTCCTTACTCACAAGTGAGGCCCTGGGTCGTTTCTTCTCCGGTCGGGTAAGTGATGCATTGTTTTTCTTACTCGCAAGCGAGCCCTGTGTCGATTTCTGGATGGGCACCTTGGGTCTGGGCAGGCTTTGTGTCGATTTTTCACGCCCAGCAATGCTGTGTTCGACATCCGGTCACACGGTGTCAGGAAACTGCACTGCGTGGGGTTTGCATCACTATCAGCAGCCGCAAGCGGGTGTTGTGTGTCATTTCTCCAGCCACAATGCATCGATCTTCCAGCCGCAATGCAGGTGGAGCATCTATTTCAGCCGCAAGGCCAGTGGCGAGTCATTTAGCAGCCACGTTGCGGATGGTGCATTGAAAATGTCCTCGCACAGCGGTCTTTGCGTGGATTTCAGTCCTTTTCCACCAGCTTCACCTTTGAAAGGCCTAGGGACTGGATGGGGCACCACTTGGCAGGGCAGGACTCTCCCCAGACAGACCAGGTGGTGGCAGAGGAAGTCTTTGGTGGCCCTGAGACTTCAACAACAAGAGTCAAGCTCAACTCAAGCCCTTGGAGATTCTTCTCAAGCAGGAATGCACAACACAGTCCAGTCTTTGTCCCATTTCATAGGCAGAAGCAGCAACTGCAGAATAGCACAACAAAGTACAATCACAGGTAGGGGCAGCACTTCTCCTCAGCTCTTCAGCTCTTCTCCTTGGCAGAGGTTCCTCTTGAATCCTTAAAGAAATCTAATTTTCAGTGGTTTGGGTCCAATACTTATACCTCTTAATGCCTTTGAAGTTGGCAAACATTAGAGGGAAGTCTCTCTTGTTTACAGGATCCTGAGTTGCCCAGGCTAGGCCAAGACAAACACCAGGGGGATGGAGACTGCATTGTGAGAGGGCAGGCACAGCCCATTCAGGTGTAAGTGACCACTCCTCCCTCCTATTTAGCACAGATGGCCCATCAGGATATGCAGGCCTCACACCAGCTCCCTTTGGCTCACAGTCTAGAGGGGATTAATAAACAGCCCAACTGTCAAACTGACCCAGACAGGGAATCCACAAACAGGCAGAGTCACATAACAGTTAAAGCAAGAAAATGCCCACTTTCTAAAAGTGTCATTTTCAAACTAACAATCTAAAAATCACCTTCACCAAAAGATGTATTTTTAAATTGTGAGTTCGGAGACACCAAACTCCAAATTTCCATCTGCTCCCAAAGGGAATCTACACTTACAAGTGATTTAAGGCAGCCCACATGTTAACCTACGAGAGAGATATGCCTTCCAACAGTGAGAGCTGAGTTTAGCAGTACTGCTAGGACATGTTAAACACACCAGTACATGTTCCACCTTTAATATACACTGCACCCTGCCCATGGGGCTATCTAGGGCCTACCTTAGGGGTGCCTTATATGTAGAAAAAGGGAAGGTTTAGGCCTGGCAAGTGGGTACACTTGCCAAGTCAAATTGGCAGTGCAAGACTGCACATGCAGACACTGCAGTGGCAGGTCTGAGCCATGTTTACAGGGCTACTCAGGTTGGTAGCACAACCAGTGCTGAAGGCCCAATAGTAGCATTTGATTTACAGGCTTTAGGCACCTCTAGTGCACTTTACTAGGGACTTATTAGTAAATCAAATATGCCAATCAGGAATAAGCCAATTACACATACAATTTACACAAGAGCACTTGTACTTTAGTACTGGTCAGCAGTAGTTAAGTACCCAGAGGACCAAAAACAGCAAAAACAGAGTCCAGCACACAGTCAAAACATGGGAAGCAGAGGCAAAAAGGACAGGGGAGACCACGCCAAGGATGCCAGGTCTAACATGTGTCCCCCTAGCTGAAAGTGGGGAGAACTGCCCAACCTCATGGGAGTTCTCATCACTAAGGCGGAAGAATCTGGCCAAGCATCAGCATTGGCGTGTTCTGTGCCAGGGCGGTGTTCCACCATAAAGTCCATTCCCTGTAGGGAGATAGACCACCTCAACAGTTTTGGGTTCTCACCCCGCATCTGCATTAACCATCTGAGGGGCCTGTGGTCAGTCTGAACCCAGAAGTGAGACCCAAACAAATAGAGCCTTAGCTTCTTCAGCGCACAGACCACAGCAAGAGCCTCATGCTCAATTGCACTCCACCTACGTTCCCGGGGAAGCAACTTCCTACTAATGAAGGCTACAGGCTGGTCTGGCCCCTCTTCATTTAGCTGTGATAATACTGCTCCTACACCAAGCTCTGAAGCATCCATCTGCACAACAAATTTCTTAGAGAAGTCAGGTGCCTTCAGCACGGGTGGCATGCACATGGCTGCCTTCAGGGCAGAGAAAGCTGTCTGACAAATTTCAGTCCAGATCACATTTCTGGGCTGCTTGTTGAAGGTTAACCCAGCCAAATGAGCAACAATAGTGCCATACCCCTTGACAAACCTCCTGTAATATCCTGTGAGCCCTAAAAAGGCTCTCATCTCAGTCTGGGTCTTGGGAGGCTTCCAAACCAGAATGGTATCAATTTTTGCCTGTAGGGGTGCCACCTGGCCACTCAACACCTGGTAACCAAGTACACCACAGAACCCTGCCCTATTTGTCACTTACTTGCCTTAATAGTGAGGCCTGCCTTCTGCAGTGCCTCCAACACTTTACAGAGGTGCTGTAAGTGCTCCTCTAAAATGAAGCTGAACACAGCAATGTCATCCAGGTAGGCTGCACTGAAATCATTCAGCCCAGCCAACTCCTAGTTGACCAACCTCTAAAAGGTGGCAGGGGCATTCTTCATCCCAAAGGGCATCACTCTAAACTGGTAGTGCACATCTGATAGGAAGAATGCAGACCTCTTCTTAGCCCCCTCAGTTAGGGCAATCCACCAATACCCAGAGGTCAAATCAAATGTATTTAGGTTTTGGCAGCACCCAACCAGTCAATGAGCTCATCAGCTCGGGATGGGGTACATGTCAGTCATGGTGACCACATTGAGTCCCTGGTAGTCCACACAGAACCTGAGTTCTGGGGTCGCACCAGGAACAGCAGCCTCTGGGACCAAGACCACAGGGCTGGCCCAAGGGCTACTGGAAAACTCAATAACCTCTAATGCTAACATCTTAGATACTTCATCTTTGATGCTAGCCCTAACCTTGTCAGTCACTCTGTAAACCTTATGTTCCACAGAAGGACTGTTCCCAGTGTCCACTTCATGTGCACACAAATGAGTGACCCCTGGGGTCAAGGAAAACAGAGAGGCAAACTGCCCCAATACCTGGCGACAGTCCCTCTGTTCCTCTGTAGTCAGTGAGGGGGAGAGGTTCACACACTACACCCTCCACGGACCCATCCTTCTCCTTGCAGACAGGAGGTCAGGAAGAGGTTTACTCTTTCCTTCACCCCATCATCTGTTGCCAGGAGCATCATTATCTCAGACTTTTCAAAGTGGGGCTTGAGGCGGTTCACATGCAGGCCCCCTGAAGGGTTCCTGGGAGTCCACAAGTTCACCAGATAGGTGACATTGCTCTTGCGTCACACCACCTCAAAAGGACCAGTCCACTTATCTTAGAGTGCCCTATGCTTCACTGGGGCCATCACCTAAATCTTTTGCCCCAGCTGGAACTCAAGCAGAGGGGCGTGCTGGTAATACCAGTGCTTCATGTCTTCCTGGCTTGCCTCCAGGTTCTCCTGAGAAAGCCGCCGGAAGCGGGCTGTCTGGTTTCTGAAGGCCAGCATGTAACTGAATACATCCTGAGGGGGCTTACTGGGGGATTTCTCCAAGCCCTCCTTCACTGGACTCAGAGGTCCGCTGAAAGGTTGGCCATACAGTAACTCAAAGGGACTAAATCGAAGACCCTTTTGAGGCACCTCCATGTAGGTGAACAGAAGGCATGGCAAGAGGACGCCCCACTTCCGCCTCAAGGGCTCTGACAGGACAATAATCATGCCTTTCAAGGTGCGGTTGAATCTCTCTACCAGACCATTACTTTGGGGGTGGTAAGGAGTGGTGAACTTATATGTCACCCCACACTCCTTCCACAGAGACTTCATGTAAGTATCTTCATATCAGATCCCAATTCCTTGGGGAAACGTATTACAAGTAAAAGCACCCATCAATACACGTCCCACCACAGGGGCAGTGATTGATCTTAAGGGAATGGCTTCTGGGTACCGGGTGGCATGGTCCACCAAGACCAGGAAAGTATTGTTGCCCAAGACTGTCTTGGAGTCCAGAGGCCCCACAATGTCAATACCCACCATTTCAAAGGGGGTACTAATCACAGGCAAAGGTTGGAAGGGAGCCTTACATATCCCCCCACTCTTGCCACTTGCCTGACAGGTTGGGCAAGACCTACAGTAAGCATCTGAGTGCCTGTGCATTTTAGGCCAGTAAATGTTGGAAACAAGCCTCTCAAAGGTCTTGTCCTGCCCGAAATGTCCTGCGAAAAGGCACATCATGAGCCAGCCCCAGTAGGAAGGCTCTGAAGCACTGGGGTACCACCAGCACACTGGTTGACCCGGGCTCAGCAACCTTAGGCTCTCTGAACAGGAGGCCATCCTGACAGTAAATCAAATGTGATCCAGGCTCCTTGCTTGACTTTGCCTCACAGAATGCTTCCTTGGTGGGCCCCTCTTCCTTATGCCAGTGAGCCAGCTCAGGGACCTTCCCCAGTTCAGCCACCTGTTCACCTGTATGCTCCAGGGCCTCGCCCTCAGGTTCAACCTCCTCCTGGAACGTGGGAACTTTTGGAGCAGGTTTGCCTCGCCCCTTGCCCTTCCTCCTCCTGGCAGACACCTGGGCCACTCTTTTCAGCTCCAGGGTCTCCTGATCACCCTGACGGCTGCCATGGACCGGATGGACACACACCCATCCAGGCAGACCCAACATCTCCAAGTGAGATCTGCGTTCAACCTCCTTCCAAGGGGAATCCTTCAGGTCATTGCCAAGCAGCCAATCTACAGGCAGGGTTGGACTCACAGCTACCCTTAAGGAACCTGAGCCCCCCATTCAAAGGGAACCTGCACCACTCTGCACAGGCACTCTTAGTTGTCCACTGCAACTAATTGGTGAAGTGCATGGGGAACTACTTGCTCTTCAGACACCAGGTGACTTCTCACCGTAATCACACTGGCTCCTGTGTCTCTCAGAGCCTCCACCCTCTGTCCGTTGATGGTCACCCACTTCCTGTACTTTCAGACAAACGCCGATGCATCCCCAGATTGAGACACAATGGCAAGGTTCACTCACAGATGCAAAGTTCCAAGGCAGAAAAAGAGTTCACAATGAGAAGTTCAAAAATCAACAAAAAGATCACCAAAAATATGGAAGCAGGGGAAAAAAGTCCAAAAAGCAAAAAAGCAAAAATCACGAAGACAAATAGTATGTGGTCACGTAATGGTCTGCACTGAAACCAATAGTGTACACTTAATTTCTCTGCACGGCGGTCTTTACGTGGATTTCAGTCCTTTTCCACCAGCTTCACCTTTCAAGGGCCCAGGGACTGGATAAGGCACCACTTGGCATGGCAGGACTCTCACCAGAGGTCTTTGATGGCCCTGAGACTTCAACAACAGGAGACAAGCTCATCTAAAGCCCTTGGAGATCTTCTCAAGCAGGAATGCACAACAAAGTCCAGTCTTTCACAGGCAGAAGCAGCAACCGCAGAATAGCCCAACAAAGAACAGGCAGGGGAAGCACTTCTCCTCAGCTCTTCTCCTTGGCCGAGGTTCCTCTTGAATCCTTGAAGAAATCTAATTTTCAGGGGTTTTGGTTCCAATGCTTATAGCCCTTTCTGCCTTTGAAGTTGGCAAACTTCAAAGGGAAGTCGCTCTTGTTTACAGGATCATGCCTTCCCCAGACTAGGTCCAGACACACACCAAGGGGGTGGAGACTGCATTGTGAAAGGGCAGCCCAATCAGGTGTAAGTGATCACTCCTCCCTCCACTCTAGCACAGATGACCCATCAGGATATGCAGGCTACACCCCAGCTCCCCATGTCTCACTGTCTAGTGGGATTCACAAACAGTCCACCAGTCAAACTGACAAAGACAGGGAATCCACAAACAGGCAGAGTCACAGAATGGTTAAGGCAAGAAAATTCCCACTTTCTAAAAGTGCCATTTTCAAACTAACAATCCAAAAACCACCTTCAACAAAATATGTATTTTTAAATTGTGAGTTCAGACACACCAAACTTCATATTCCTCCCAAAATGAATCTGAACTTAAAAGTAATTTAAAGGCAGCCCCTATGTTAACCTATGAGAGAGATAGGCCTTGCAACAGTGAAAGCTGAGGTTAGCAGTATTTCACTGCTAGGACATGTAAAACACATTACATGTCCCACCTTTACCATACACTGCTCCCTGCCCCTGGGGCTACCGAGGGCCTACCTTAGGGGTGCCATACATGTAGACAAAGGAAAGGTTTAGGCCTGGCAAGTCGAATTGGCAGTGCAGGACTGCACACACAGACACTGCAGTGGCAGGTCTGAGCCATGTTTACAGGGCTACTCAGGTGGGTGGCACAACCAGTGCTGCAGACCCACTAGTAGCATTTGATTTATGGCCCTAGACACCTCTAGTGCACTTTACCAGGGACTTACTAGTGAATCAAATATGGCAATCGGGAATAAGCCAGTTACACATACAATTTACACAGGAGCAGTTGCACTTTAGCACTGGTCAGAGTACCAAAAACAGCAGAAACAGAGTCCAGCACAGAATCAAAACATGGGAAACAGAGACAAAAAAGACAAGGGCGACCACGCCAAGGATGCCAGGTCCAACACAGGGGCAACAATCAAAATAGGAAGGACTACAGCTGTCGAATGCTTTTTATGTGCTGTGATGTTCTTATTTGGAATTTTGTTTCTGACTTTGACTTTTAAAAAGCTGCTTAGAGTGGTAATAATATTTATGCATAATGGTAGCCTCGGTCCTGACATAAAATCAACTACAATTACATATTTTGTTTTTTTTTAAGTTGACATTCATATGTTAACACTTCTTGCAGTGTATGTTTGTGAGATAGTAAATCAACATAAATATCTTTCAAATGTGCAGCATTAGAGAAATAAACAACAACAAACTCTTGAATAAAGCTTTTAACTAAAGAGTCCTGGTTCACTGCCACATCCTCCCTCTCCAGGTAACATGCATAAGAAAACACCGCACACGAAGCTCATAGTTAATGTCTTTACTCATTAGCGGCATACAACATTTAATGTACTTTCAATATCCCAATAACCATTCAAGACCACACCTTGGCACCACACAGATAGATTACATAACTTCCTTCATAAGTCTGCCCCTTGTCACTGGGTCCTACTGCTTACAGTTCTAAGACACTACATCTTTCCCCTTCTGCCCCCTTGTTAAGTAAAAAGAACATAAACAAAAATATGAACAAACAGTAGCATTATATTTCTTCAATCAGCCGTCTAGGTGCTCGTACAGTTTGACCAGACTGTGTGGTATGAGGTAGGTGAGCTGTACCTGGGCTGGACACCCGGGGTACAGGCACGGCCGGCTTTAGCACTGGTGGTACCCTGTGCAACAATCTTTTTTGGCGCCCACCACACCATGTTCACCTCTTCGGATTCCCTCACTACTACCCAGCAAAAGTGCCCCTCATATCTCCATATCCCCTCTCACATACATTTAATTTGTTTTTAAGTGCTTGTAAAGGCTGGCTTTACTATTCCACTCAGCTCTTCCTATAAATGGTAGTTCTGTTCTTTAAAGCCAGCATATTAACCCACTGTACTACTTTATATTGAGTCAAAACTGCCGCTAGACAAAACGCCGATCTCTCGCTATAGCAAGAACATTAATCACAAGAGTTATCTTGACATTTTAATTGCTTCTTGAAGGCTGGACACACAAGGAACTTTTCAGCAGGTGCTTTTAAATCGCAAGTTTCGTGAGTTTATTGCTAAACACAATGCCCCCCTGAGGTCAGCACCCTCCCCCCATTCGGGTCAGCATCCGGTGCAGCCGCACCGGTCGCACTGCCCTAAAACCTTGGTACAGGGTCTAAAGTTTGAGCAGATTCTTCAGGTGGGACAGTTTCATCTGAACCTGTAGGGACTCATAATCCACAAGACAGATGTCTGAAGTGGGATGAGTCCCTTGTGATGGATTTGCTGCGACAATGCACCGTTATCATATGTTCCTTTCGGGCTACAATCTTTAGATGTTCAACATCAATTGGCGGATCTGTCTTTCGCCTTTGCTTGACAAGAACTAAATCACTCTTATCAAACATGATCTATTGAGTTTTACATGTCGATCAGCATACATCTTCATCTGATGCTTCTGAGCAGTATCAGAAACATGAACCACATCATCATGTAAAGTGTGTTAAGGGTCCACTCTGGTAGCTTGGTCCTCATGGCTCTCCTGAACATCAGAGTAGCAGGTCTTTCGCCTGTAAAGGAATGGGGAGCTGACTGATAAGCACGGAAGGCTTGGTATAATTCCCGCCTCAGATCAAGTACCTCTATTGATGCACGTTGAATCATCTGTTTCAGGGCCCCCATAAATCACTTCATGACACCGTTGGCTTGAGGCCACAAAAAGTGTGCTTTTCTGCTGCTTGATATTAGAACACGCTAGAAACTCCTTGAACTCTCTGCTGTTAAATGGTGGACCATTGTCAGACTTGAGAATGTTCAGTATGTCCCACATCACAAAGATGTTCAATGACTTAGTCGTGGGTTGTGCATGACGTGTCTTCTACCAGAAGAAATTGATAATGCTCATCAGTGATCATCATAAGGATATGTCCATAGGCCACAGGCCGAAAGTAAATCAACAGCAATTCCTTCCCACACATTACCGGGGAGATCAGACACTGTCATGGGATGCTGTGTCAACCTGGGAGGCAGGCAATTTGTATAAATAACACTCCTTTTGTTCCCTATCCACTTTCTCATTCAAGCGAGGGAACCACACACAATCCCTCAAAACGCTCTTGGTGGCGAAAATGCCATGATGGCCTTCATGGGCGAGTTTAAAAACTTGCTATCTCAAACTTGCAGGCCTGACAATCCGGGATCCTTTTAGCACAATCCCTTCTTTAGTGACACATAGTTAATCTTGGACATTGCAATATTTTTTAAACGTGACATCGTCACTTAAAGGTCGTACACTCTGTCTCTGGAACTAGGCTGCAATTATGTCTTTAAGGGCACGCATGTCCTTATCAGTATTGGTAGCAGCAATGATTTTCTCAATGGACAGAGCTGCAGACATGCTAGCCCTCACAATGAAGTTGATGTACTCGTCTGCAGTTCTCGATTTTGATTATGCCACTATACGGGACTCATGAAAAATAATCGGCAGGGTTTTGATTCTTGCCTGGCTTGTGCACAGTTGTATAGTCATACTTTTGTAGATGCAACCCCTACCTCTCAAAGCGAGGGGGCATCTTGGCTTTCAGACTGCTGAAAATGGTGAGTATAGCCTGGTGGTCAATAACAATCATAAAATGCTTTCCCTACAGAAACACATGCACATTCTGAGTCTGGCAAACTTTGACTGGCATACGCCACAATGTGTCTCTGAGTATTTGGATGTACACTATGCTGAGAAAGGATTGCTCCCAGCCCCATCACTCACATCAACAGTGATCTTAGTGTACAATGTAGGATCAAAGTAAACCTCATCACTCACATTTTCAGTTTTATGTTTTGAAGCTGAGGTCACATTCAGCGTTCCATCGGAACAGGACATTTAATTTTGCCAGGTCTTACAAAGGGGCACTCACTGTAGCAAAGTCCTGAATGTACCTTGAACAATAACTGGCCACGCCAAGAAAGTCTGTACCATGGTACATCTTGTGGACAACTGGTCTCTCATAGTGCTTGTACTTTGTCAGGATCAGGAGTCCTTCCTCCATCAGAAAATACATGTCCAAAGAACTTGAGCTTTGTTTTGTGACATTCACACTTTTCAGCATTGAATGCGAGGCATGCATCTGTGAGTAACTGACACACTTGTTTGAGGGCTTTATCATGTTCCTTCTGTGTTTCACCAAATACCAGCTTCTTATCACTGTAATTGAAGGCATGTGTCACAGGCTGAATAATCCTGCATATAACATCTTGGAAAATTTCTGCTACAGAAGACACACCAAAGTCTATTCTTTTGTATCTTAATAAACCAATGAGCCAAAAAAGTGGTAATATATCTGCAGTAGTCTTTCAGTTCAAGCTAATGATAACCTTTGTTCAGTTCAAGGCAGGAAACATTTTTGGCTCTATTGAACTGCATGATCATTTCTGCAATGTGCGGACCAGGGTGTCTTGCGCCCTGGATTGCTTTGTTGTCTTAGTGCATATCCATGCAGATGTGCACTGCACCTCCACTGTCCTTTTTCAGCACTACCACAATGGGCGACACCCATGGTGTGGGACTTATAGATCAAGCAATAATGTCATGCTTGAGCAAAGTTTCTAGCTCCTTTTTAATAGCTTTGTGTAGATGAAATTAAATACTATCCTGCTGTATCACTGTGCAACAGGCCTGATGTCTTCATTAATGTGAAGTTGCATCATCAGCGTTTTGAGCCTTCCTAGAACATGAAACAGTGACGGAAACTGACTCACAATTTCAAGCTGTGTATTTAAGTTGTAATTAATGGATATTAGTCTCATGTCAACAGCAGTTGTAAAGCTAAGTAGACATGCACTAGATAGGGTGCCTTAAAGAACATGAATTGGGGCCTGCACAGATTTCTTCTTATGCTGCAGGGTTGTTATCAATGCTCCTTGACTCTGCAGCAGTTTTTAAGTAGTCCATGTGTACACTTTTGTACTTGACACTTTGGGCCTCATTCTAACTTTGGCGGGCGGCAGTCGCCGCCCGCCGCCCGCCTGGCGGGAACCGCCAATTGGCTGCTCCGCAGTCAGAAGACCGCAGGGGCCATTCTGACTTTCCCGCTGCGCCACATTGTAAATACAGCGGCGTAGTGCACAGTCCCACCAGAGCGTCTCAAAAAGTAATGCTCCGGTGGGGCTAGAAGCTTGTAAATATGCCCCATGGAGCGCTTCAGCACAAAAAGTAAATAAGTGAATAAACGTGTTTCTGCAATCCTGCTTTTTTCATTCGTAATATTGCTGTTGAATTTCCTACTTTTGTGCAACGGTGTTGGTGTAACAGTTAGTTTAATTATTGCAATTTCCTTAAGTGCAAAAGCCACCTGCAAGCTGGCAAGCGCGCCTGCTATATGAAACCTTTACTAATTCTGACACACCTAGTAAAACCTTCCATAGAAAGTGAAAAACAACCAGTAATTTCATCAGCAGTGAGCCAATATGTTTTGGCTCAGTGAACCGGATTTTGGTGTTCAGTTAATGACATTGTTTGATCAACAAAAGTACGATTACACAGTATTAATGTGTGGTTAAACTGCGGCCATCCCAAATGTAATTCTTTAAACCTTCGACTGTGTGCAGTGTCATTCTTTTTACATCATATGATCTGAAGTATAAAGACAGCCAACTAATCCTTCAATGCATTTTAAGCTGATATTGAAAGAATATGTTGGGGTTCTAAAAATGCATTGGAATATGAAGGGGAAGTTCATGAAATATGTGTTGTCCTACAGAAATCCTGCTCTGGAGTGCAATCAAAATGTACGTCTGTGAGTTGCGAATTAATATGCAATAGACTCTAGATAATAAAACAGGTTAAACAATCTTGTTGCAAATTTATTCCCGTTCTTAGTATTTGCGCAATAAACCACAAACTTACTTGCCTTTATTCTCATGTTGCATGGCTTCGTCCTAAAAAAATCGCTAATGATGTACGTACATGACGTGCTCTTTTAATCTATACAAACTACTTTTCAGAATTGATACATTTAGGGAATTAGCTGTCGCGCTGTTGAGAAATTAAACATCCTGGGAAAGTGGTGACCTTTCACCTTTAAAGGAGTGAAGCTTTAAAGTGGGGGACAATGGAGTATTTCTTTGGTGCCAGCACACATTGTTCTGGTAGACACGCAAGCGCCTTTTGTCTGGGCACGGCTAGCAGTGTGGGACCCTCTTGCTTCAGAGGATGACTCGGGATGCGAGGGCCTTCGTATTGTCCTCTGATGTGGCGGTTGGGACTGTTGCCACCGACTTAGTAAATATGGGAAGAGCGGTGAATACAGAGGATATATCTTTACAGCAGCTGGCAGAGTGTGGCTAAATTGTCTACTTTTGGAAGCAACAAACATGGAAATCTATCTCTTCCCTACGTCCGCACAGGTGAAAACGCTGCTGGGACTATACTAAAAAACAAGCATTTGCAATGCAATACGTTTCGCGTTTTTGAGTTAGGGCTATTGGCATTGTAAATTCATAACTGGACTTTTCTTGCCCCATAAACTGTTCAACCCTGCCTCATAATTTCGTCTTTTCCTGCCAAATAATTCCAATGTCCCAGCATTTAACCAAAGCACTTCCATTTACCTTCTTCCTCTATCTTAAAACATGTACAATCATCATATAAACTTTTATCAGAGTGTAATGCTCAAAACACCATAACAAAAATATCATTTGGTATGGATTGAAGGGTGAAAGGAAAGAGGGAGTCGGGAGTAAAGATGAAAAGAAGAAGTGACGTAGGTATAGTGTCATGGGCCCTGGAATAAGAAAGGAAAATGGTTCACTGCACTTTCAGTAGGACAATACAGCAGTAATTAGAGTTTAGTGAGGTCCATAGGTCTCTAGGCCCAGGTGCCACTGCCCCTGTTGCACCATTGATAACTAGGCCTCAGGAGAGAAAGCGAATGGGGCAGAAAAACAAACGCAAAAGGAACACAACAGACAAAAGGAAGAAAGAGAAATGGTTGCAAAGAAATAAAAGAAAGAAGGGAAAGAAAGAAATATCAAGAAAAAAGAAAACAACTGAGGGAAGAAATAGAACAAATGTGTGAGGCAAAAGGAAAAAGGGAAGAAAGCTAGCGGACGAAAGATAATGGGGAAAAATAACGGAAGAAGTGTGTAAAGAAAGAGAAAAATGAACATTAGAGATAACAGAGAGATGGTGAGAGAAACAAGCAGCGAAAGAACCAGGGCATGTATGTGCTGATACATTTCCCACAGACACAGAAGGGGAAAACCACTTTGACACTTCTGGTCCCGACAAGTAACTGGTGGTGTCCACATACAGATTGGAAAAAGAGAGATTTATAGTAAAACGTGAATTGACAGATAAAGATAAGAAAAACACCAAAGGAAGGAAGAAAGAAAGATTTTAAAAAAAGTGAAATGACACATACATGGTCAAAGGAAAGAGCAAATAAAAAAGACAAAGATAGAGTGAAGGGAAGAGAAAGAAAATAGTGAAAGAATGAATGCCTGATGAAGAAAAAAAAGAGGAACGAAACAAGGAATGACCAAGTTTTTGCGTCTTTGATAGCGGTAGCAAGAGGAAGAGGGAAATTAAAAAAAAAATTAAAAAGGGGGAGGAGTAGGAATAAACAGTTGAAAGAAAGAGCAAAACTGTTAATATGTGGAAATAAAGATGGCAGCTAAGAATAGATTTAATTGGCTCCCCCACGTCCTCAAACAGAAACAGCAGGGGGCACTGCAGAACAGCAAGAGGTGCATTAGCGGAGTTGTATGTGAACCCCAATACAGCAATATTGGGACCCTTCAGATCAGGATTGGGGGTATAGACAGAGCTGTGTCCTGGCTAGGGCTGGAATAACAGAAAGGCAGTGGGTGAGGAATGAGAAACGGAGTGCAGTGTAATTCCTTGTATTGGAATAATGGGGTGCTGCAGGTTCGGGTTGAGGTGCACTGACAAAGTTGTATGTGGGCTATAGTACTGGAATAGTTACGGGCATACAAGTTCAGAAGTGCGGTATGTTATGGAGCTATGTGTAGAACCTAGAATTGGCGTGCCAGTGTTGCCGAGTGTTAACCTGGAGGTGCCCTGGTGAAGCTGCGAGAGGGGTCCAGTAAGGAAATGCCATTGCCTCTGAGCCACAGAAGCGAGGAGCCCTGAAGTGCATGTGTGAGCCTTAGTACTGAGAAGAAATGTTCACTGAATGTTAGACTTGATGGATTCTGGGGGAGCTGTGGTGGTTCCTATCAACAGTGGTGTTGGATTTTAGACTTGAGGTGCACTGGCTGAGCTGTGGTTTGCTCTTTTGGGTCCAGTATTGACTTGGCTGTGGGACTGAATATTAGAATTGAGCTGCTGTGTTGGAAATATGTGTGAGCGGGCTCCCAGTATGGGAAAGGAAGTAACCTCGCAGGGGTGGAACTGAGGTGCACTGATGGAGCTGCGTCTGAGTTCCCAGTAGTGGAACAGCAGAGTGTACTGACTGTAAGAACTGAGTTTCTGTGGCAGATGGCATGTGTGTGGTTCTGGCACAGGGCACAGCTGAGGGGCTTGGAGTGTGTGAACTGAAGTGCACTGATTGAGCTGTGCCTGAGGTCCCAGTAATGGACAAACAGTGTGTACTGACTGTAAGAATTAAGGTGCTCTGGCAGACAGTGTGAGTGTGGTTGTGGCACTGGCACAGTTGAGGGGCTTAGAGTTTGTGAACTGAGGTGCACTGATGGAGCTGCACCCGAGGTCTCAGTACTGGTACACTCAGTACAGTGTGCACTGACTGTAACAATTGAGGTGCTCTGACAGACAGCGTGTGTGGAGTTCTGGCACAGGCACATCTGAGGGGCTTGGAGTGTGTGAACTACGGTGCACTGATGGAGCTGTGCCCGAGGTCCCAGTACTAGAGCATCAAGGTGTACTGACTACAAGAACTGAGGTGCTCTGGCAGACAGTGTGTGTGGGGTTCCTGGCATTGGCATGGCTGAGTGCTTGGAGTGTTTGAACTGTGGTGCACTAATGGAGCTGCACCCAAGGTCCCAGTACTGGAGCAGCAGAGTGTACTGTCTGTGAAAACTGAGGTGCTCTGGCAGACAGTGTGTGTGGGGTTCTTGACACTGGCATGGGTGTGGGCTTGGAGTGTGTGAACTGCGGTGCACTGATGGAGCTGTGCCCGAGGTCGCAGTACTGGAGCAGCAGAGTGTACTGACTGCGAGAACTGAGGTGCTCTGGAAGACAGCATGTGTAGGGTCCCATGCATTGGCACGGCTGATGGCTTAGATTGTGGGAACTGGGGTGCACTGATGGAACTGCAAGTGGGATCCCAGTATGGAGCAGAAGTGGACCTGTCTTTACGGATTGCGGAGCTCTGGTAGAGCTGGGTGCCTAGACTATAAGCAATTACAAGTGATCCTCCACCCTTGCTCTCAGCACACAGATAGGCACACTTGGTAAAGAAAATCCAAGCCAAGGAAGGGCGGGAGCCAGGCAGCTGAGAGAGGGTGCAGAGTGCCCACAAAGACCAAATGTGACCAAGATAACAGCCTGATTTATAGCCTCGTTTACAGCTAAACTCAGAGGAAGAACGCTCTGCAAATGAAAAGGGATGCTTCCCTGGACAGGAGCAAGAAACAAAGTTAAGACTAAAGTCCCCTACAGACCAGATAAACATGACAAAGCGTAATTATACAGTAGTTGGTGCTTGCTCCCACACAGAAGAAGGTGGGACAAAGAGGCATGACTGACCTCTAGCAAACAAGTATTTTTAAATGACACTGAAACTAACAAATGAAGTAGCTGGAATCCCACAGAAGAAGGATACAAGAGGTTATATGCTTACGCTCGACCTAAAAAGTGGTCAGTACAAGGACACTAGTAAAGAGGCTATACTCCAGAGGAGAGGTAAACACAAGATGATCAAGGTAAGCCATTGAATTAGAAGCAAGCATATGTGACTGACAATAAAGCCAATCAGTGGTAAGAAAAGGGTTTGCGTTAAGCTCTCTTTAAATTCTTGTAAGCTGACTTTAGGTCTTGTGCAGCCACACAGCTTGCACAGTCTGGCAGGCTCGACATAAAGGGGGGACTTTTTTCCAGTGTCGCTGTGGTGCCCACACCCATTTGGCCAGTAATCCAAGCCGTCAACTTTCCTCATGCAATCTACAACACAGTACTTCTTATTGTGAGGCGCACAAAACTCATAAATATACATTATTTAAAAAAAAAATCAAACTACAATTATATATGTCCCAAAAATATATTTAGAGTCTATTAACACATGTTTGCATTTTCTTTTACATTTACATAACAATTATACATTTTAACTATCACACTTCAACACAATTATAAAATAGTTCATAAATTAGAGAATATTAGTGAATGTTCAGCCTACTAGATCATCATTGGTTTTGTGCTCCCCTCCATACCAAGAACTTTAGTGTATATTGCATGAAAACAGATATTTCACGTTGTCCTGTCAAGTTTGAGTTGCCTGTGATGTCCAGTTGCGCTTGTGAGTCTTTTGTATTCACCAGAAAAGCAAAACAACAAGTACCAGAATGCAAAGGGGAAAAACAGACTGTGTTAGCTAATGACAAGTGGCTCGGGCTACAATCAATGATGAGTTCAAAATTGCAGGACTGTATTATTGTGCCAAGGATACAATTAAATATATTTGCACAAAATAAATATAATAATGCTTAATGCGGAGATCCAGTTTGATTTGACCCCTCCTGCTAAAAAAAACTAAAAGTAGGTCCATCATGTGCTACAAAATTTACACACATAAAGTTAACACAATATATCCATTTTAAAAGCCATTTTACACACTCATACCTGCCATCTGATTTACGATTTCACACAGGGCAAACCCCAGAAGACGCACTACCACAAGGAGAGTTACTACACTTTTGATTGAGTAGCTTTCCGTGCCAGGTGTGAATGATTCGCACAGCAGGGTTCTATTTTATAGCTCCCCCAGATGATGCCTTAGGCGGGGGAGCATTTAAGCGTAGAAGCAGTGCTTTACTCTTCGGTACTGATTACCTGCACTTCTTTAATTGGAAAGGCAGAGTACCTGCAATTCTCAGCACTGTTGCAATACAACTAATTGTACAGAGCAGGCTTATCTCAGCACCACACGAGTACTCTAAAGAGTAGGTACCTGTACGCCTATATTTCCATTTAAAACACTACATAGAAGGAGGTCCAAAGCCCCACTACCCATGTCCCTCCCTGTTTCTGAACGATCGCACAGTGAAACTTTTTTAAGGTTCGAAGATCTGCACACAGCTTGTCATGTGAAGAGTGGAGCGAAAAAGGCTTCTGCAGACTATGGGGGTCATCTCGGGGCCAGGGTTGGCGAGAGCACCGCCAACAGGCTGGCGGTGCCCCGCAGGGAATTCTGACCGCGGCGGTTTGGCTGCGGTCAGATGCGGAAAACCGGCGGTCTCCCGCCGGTTTTCCGCTGCCCAAATGAATCCTCCATGGCGAGCCAGCGAGCTGCGCCGCCATGGAGGATTCTGACACCCCATACCGCCATCCTGTTCCTGGCGGTTCGCCCGCCAGGAACAGGATGGCGGTATGGGGTGTCGTGGGGCTCCTGGGGGCCCCTGCAGTGCCCATGACAATGGAATGGGCACTGCAGGGGCCCCCGTAAGAGGGCCCCACTTTGTATTTCAGTGTCTGCTTTGCAGACACTGAAATACGCGACGGGTGCCACTGCACCCGTCGTACCTTCCCACTCCGCCGGCTCAATTCTGAGCCGGCGTCCTCGTGGGAAGGGTGTTTTGCACTGGGCTAGCGGGCGGCCTTTTGGCGGTCGCCCGCCAGCCCAGTGCAAAACCCAAAATACCCTCAGCGGTCTTTCGACCGCGGAGCGGTATTTTGGACGGGGGAACTCTGGCGGGCGGCCTCCGCCGCCCGCCAGGGTGAGAATCACCCCCTATATTCCTCCAACATAAATACTCAGCTGCACATCTGGCTAGTGACTCCATGCCATGTGAACAGTTAACACTGGTCCCGGCTTTTCAGCTAACAACACTTTGCATGTAGAACATTTTAAAGCCCTTGTGTGCCCTATTAAAATTGAAACTTCAGTTCCCAGAATGCAACATGTTTGTTGACTGGAAAAGAGCAACTGGCTGGCGGTGATTATCACATGACACAAGACCCCTTGGCAGCTGGACAACCCACTGTTAGTCAACCCAGACCAAGCTAACCTGATCAGATATAAAAACGAGTTAGAGCTATTAGTGTTGTAAACTCCTAACCAGATTTTTATTGCCACATAAACTGAAAATGAAAAGTAAAACAATTTCACATAAGGGAGCTGATTAAAAGCATTACGCCATGTGCGTGAACCAATCAGAACCAGAACACTGCTCCGTTTCGACTTTGCATAGTAAGAATAAACAAAAGGAAAACAAGTCAGATGTAACGTTATAATCTGCACAGCTGGCACAATATGAGCTATGGTCTGATACACAAGATTGTATTCCTGGAGCTCTTGTGCCCATACCTCTTGTTTCCTGCTGTGGGCAAGCAAAATGCTAGCAGACACTTCTGACATATCCCTAGCGTAACAAATGGAACTGCTGACTTTGGGCCTGGAGAACTGGGTTTGAGTCTCTGCTTTGCCTCTTAAAAACATGCAGATGGAATAAATAAAATTAAACGAGGACAACTGGAAGGAGGAACCCCCTGATGCCTAGAAAGAACTAAGGACAGTGCCCAGCTGTCCCCAGGACAAATGGGCCTCTCCAAGGGCCATTGAGGCGGGCCTCCTTATGCAGCCTGAGGATCATTTGGGGGAAAGCCCGGGATGTTTGCACCCAGAGACCAAGACAAGAAGGAAGGCTGACACAGGAAACAAGGAGAACCAGCTCCCTGTGGATTACACCGTTTTAGATGTGAGAGGTCTGTTGAACTGCTCCCTTGTGACTAGAGTTCACCAAAAGGAGTAAAATGAGCGCAAGATTTACCAGATTGGCCCAACAGGGTCTATGTTATTGCATTTTGAAGACTGGTGAACTCTCACCCTTCTTTTTGGCTGAGCAGAGCGTGTGGGGTGCCACCTCGGTTCTAAGTTAACCCCCAGTGTGGGCCAGGGCCTTTGGTTGGCACAGGAGGAATTCCTTTAATTTTTCTAGGGAGGGGACAAGTGTGGGGCACCCTCCCCAGACTCTCCTTTGGCCCGGGGGATTCCCTAGGTCATTTTGCAAAGGAGGGAGCCGGGACCCTATCCCTGACCCCCAAAGAACAGGAGTGAAGAGGGAGCATTACACTATCCCTGTAATGGTGGTCCTGTCCCACTTCCTGTGTCTGGGAGGAGACAGTGGCCACCAACAGAGAAGAGAACCCTGCCCACTCACAGAAGCTGCCAGCTCCCTCGGCCGGACGGGAACCAGTGGGTCATTGAGGAGTGGGCTCCCTCAGGTGCCCCCAATGTAGTTAAGACATTGGGTGCCCGGGTGGGATTGGACAAACTGGAACAAAAAGTAACAAAAAGAAAAAGCCATGCTGCACGAGCACTGCACAACAAAGAAAAAAACAGCGGCTCTCCCCATCACAGTGGGAAAGCCAATCATCTCATAATTCACCATTCCAGGCTGGAGCACCCCATAATTCCTTGTGGGGCTTCTCCGTTTGCCTATTCTCTCCTCTTGTGGTGGCTACAGGTTGGCAGGGGCACTACCAACGTTATGAAGAAAGCATGGCGGGTTTCAGGAGCATAGCAGATCCCCCCAAAGGAGGTTTGAAAGGCTTAAGTCTGTGGGGGTCAGAAAAACAGGACCCCAGTGGAATTCTTCTTAATGTTTCAAATCATTCTCAAGGCCCGGACTTTGGCTCTACAACTGGGGGTGCAACACACTCTAGGGGCTTGTCTTATAGCTGCATTTACAGTGGCTAGAAGATGTTTAAAGAAGGTACATGTTGTACAGCACCCTCGAGGGACTACGTCTATGGTTGCATGTTATGTGATCAGAATGTGATGCCCTCATTGGGATGTTTTTGAATGATTGCATACTATATGGCTTGAAGTATACAAAAACACACAGAGACATTTTTGTTCATTTTAAAATGTTTTATTGCTCTAATAATGTTTACAGTGATTATGAATCACATTGAATACGCTTCTTTAATAGTAATGGTGCATTTACATATGATTATTATTGATGATTGCATTTAAATACAAAATTACGTCTTTAATATGTGCTTCCTTTGGCCAAGTCAATAGACTTACTTTATCCGTTTGTATGGTATTTCCAACTGCTTAATGTATATATTTGTAAATTACAACATAGCATTTAGTAGTGCGTGTGTGTGTGTGTGTGTAATAAATGTATTTTTACTTTTTTCTAAAGAAAAAGCACTGGCTGTACAATGAGTGTTATTATTGTGTGCCAGTGAACTGTGATTATTAGCCCACACCACCTCCCCTGAGTTGGGCTTGGACTGCTCTGCTTCACTACCCTGAGAGAGTCAAGTGCTACAGTGGGGCGCTAGGTTCTCAATAATGAGACATTGTGCACCTATTACTTGTGCAGACCACACACATATCAACCGAATTTCCTAAAAACACCATGTGCTGATCGTCCATGAAGGAGAAAAAACTAGCCTTGAGCTGCTAGGGAAGCTGTTCTCTAGGAGTCTGAGTTGAAAGTATAACAGTCATTGGCAAAGCCAATTGGTTTAATCTATGTGAGATCTACTGGCTTTGTTGGAGTGAAGTAGCATGGCATGGAGTGGCCTTTTGTGTCATGGAGTGGCACTGTGTGGTGCAGGGTGGAGTGGTATTGTGTTGCATGGAGTGACATTGTGTGGTGTGGAGAGGTGTGGCATTTTATGGAGTGGAGTAGAGTGGACTGGCATTGTGTGGAGTGAAGTCGGGTGGTGCTGAGTGGAGTGGAATGCTGCTGAGTGGGATTGAGTGGAGTGGAGTGGTATTGTGTGATGGGGAATTATATGGTGTAAAGTGGAACTGTGTGTTGTGGACTGGAATTGTGTGGAGTGGAATTGTGTGGCATTGAGTGGAATTGTGCAGAGTGGATCAGTGTGGAGTGGAGCGGAATTGTGCGGCATGGAGTAGAATTGTGTGGCATGGAGCGGAGTGAAGTGGAATTGTGTGGAGTGAAGTTGAGTTGAGTGGAATTGTATGGTATGGAGTGGAATTGTATGAAGTGAAGCAGAATGGTGTGGGGTGGAATGAAACTTTGTGGTATGGAATTGTGTGGAGTGGAATTGTGTGGGGTGGATTTGTGTGGCTTGGAGTGGAATTGTGTGGTGTGGACTGGAATTGTGTGGCATAGATTGGAACTGTGTAGCGTGGAGTGAATTAGCATGGTATTGTATACTGTGAAACTGCTTGGTATGAAATTGTGTGATACGGAGAGTTGTGAAATGGTGTGATGTGGAACTGTGTGGCATGGAGTGGAATTGTGTGGAGTAGAGTGGAATTGAATAGGGTGGCATGGAGTGGAATTATGTGGAGTGGAGTTGAGTGGGATTGTGTGGAGTGGAGTGGAATTGTGTGGCATGAAGTGGAATTGTGTGGAGGGGAATTATGTGGAGGGGCATGGAGTAGAATTGTGTG
Organism: Pleurodeles waltl; assembly: GCF_031143425.1. Taxonomy (NCBI): domain Eukaryota; kingdom Metazoa; phylum Chordata; class Amphibia; order Caudata; family Salamandridae; genus Pleurodeles; species Pleurodeles waltl. The sequence continues at coordinate 256,667,205 of NC_090440.1, forward strand.
GCTTGGGGTGGCATAGACGTGGGCGGAGTGGAATTGTGTGGTGTGGAATTGTGTGGCATGAAATTGTGTGGCGTGGAGTGTCATGGACGGGAAATGTGTGAAGTGGAAAGGAATTAAGTGGCCTGGGGTGAAACATAATTGTGCAGAGTGTAGTGGACTTGTGTGAAGTGGGATTGTGTGGACTACAGTGGAGTGGAGTGGCACTGTGCGGAGTGGAGTGGTACAGTGTGGAGTGAAGTGGAGTGCAGTGGCATTCAGCAGACTGGAGTGGCATTGTGTTGTGCGAAGTGGCATCTTGTCATATGCAGTGGAGTGGAGTAGAGTGGCAGTGTGTGGAGTGGAGTGGCACTGAGTGGAGTGTAATATGGCGTGGAGTGAAGTGGAATTGTGTGGCGTATACTGGAATTATGTAAAGTGGAGTGGAATTGTGTGGCATGGAATGGAATTGTGTAGAGTAGTGTGGAGTAGAATTATGAAGCATGGAGAGGAGTGGAATTCTGTTGAGTGGAATATTATGAAGTGGAGTAGAATTGCATGGCATAGAGTGGAATTGTGCAGGGTGGGGTGGGGTGGAATTGTGTGGGGTGGAGTGCAGTGAAACTGCATAGTGTGGAATTGCGTGGAGTGGAATTGTGTAGTGTGGAGTGGAATTGTGTGCCATGGAGTGAAGTGGCTTAAAACTGTGTGGTGTGAAATTGTGTGGTATAAAACTGTATGGCATGGACTGTAAATGTGTGGTGTGGAGTGGAGTGGAGTGGGGTCGAATTGTGTGACATGGAACTGTGTGGAGTGGCATGGCATGGAGTGAAAATATGTGGAGTGGAGTGCAATTGTGTGGCAATGAGTGGAATTGTGTGGTGGGGAGTGGAGTAGAACTGTGTGGTGTGGAATGGAGTGGAATTGTGTGGCATGGAGGGGAATTGTGTGAGTGGAGTGAAATTGTGAGCCATGGAGTGAAGTTGCTTAAAACTGTGTGGTGCAAAATTATGTGGCATAAAAGTGTGTGGCATGGAGTCTAATTGTGTGGTGTGGAGTGAGGTGGAATGGAACTGTGTGGCATGGAACTGTATGGAGTGACATGGCATGGAGTGAAAATATGTGGAGTGGAGTGCAATTGTGTGGTGTGGAGTGGAATTGTGTGGTGTGGAGTGGAGTAGAACTGTGTGAAATGGAGTGGAATTGTGTGGAATGGAGTGGAATTGTGTGAGTGGAGTGAAATTGTGTAGTGGAGTGAAATTAAATTGTGTGGCATGGAATTGTGTGGAATGGAGTGGAATTGTGTGGTATGGAGTGTAGTGAATAGTGTGGCATGGGGTGGAACTGTGTGGCTTTGATGAGAGTGACATTGTGTGGCAGGATGTGGAGTGGAGTGGCATTGTGTGGTATAGAAATTTGCCCAAGTTGCCACTGAATTGCCTTATAACATTTCAAAGTCTTGTGCTATATATTAGACCTGGCATCCTTGGTGTGGTCTCCCCTAACCTTTTGCCTCTGCTTCCCAGGTTGCTGCTATGTGCTCAACTCTGTTTTTGTTATTTTTGTTACTCTGGGCACAGTACCACTGCTGACCAGTGCTAAGGTGCAAGTGCTCCCTATGTGAAATTGTATGTGTAATTGGCTTTTCCATAATTTACATATTTGATTTACTAGTAAGTAAATCAAATGCTACTAGTGGGCCTGCAGCACTGATTGTGCCACCCACATGAGTAGCTGTGTAAACATGGATCAGACCTGCCACTGCAGTGTCTGTATGTGCAGTTTTAAACTGCTATTTCAACTTGGCAAGTGTACCCACTTGCCAGTTTTAAACCTTCCCTTTTTATACGTGTAAGGCACCCCTAAGATACACCCTAGTTAGCCCCATGGGCAGGGTGTAGTGTATGTTAAAGATGAGACATGTACTGATGTGTTTTACATGTTCCAACAGTGAAATACTGCCACATTCGTGTTTCACTGTTGCAAGGCCTATCTCTTTCATAGGTTAACATGGGGCTAACTTTAAATATCCTTAAAGTGCAGTTTCCCTTTGGGAGCAGATAGAAATTTGGATTTTGAGGTCTCTGAACTCACAATTTAAAAATACATATTTTAGTGAAGTTGGTTTTTAGATTGTTAGTTTGAAAATGCCACTTTTACAAAGTAGGTATTTTCTTGCTTAAATCCCTCTGTGACTCTGCCTATTTGTGGATTCCCTGTCTGGGTCAAACTGACAACTGGGCTGTTTGTGCATCTCCTTTAGATAGTGACATAAAGGGAGCTGGTGTGTAGCCTGCATATCCTGATGAGCCATCTGAGCTAGAGTGGAGGGAGGAGTGGTCACTTACACCTGAATGGGCTGTGCCTGTCCTCACACAATGCAGTCTCCAACCCCCTGGTGTGTGTCTTGGGCCTGGCCTGGGCAAGACAGGATTCTGTGAAAAACAGAGATTTTTCTATGAAATTGGGCAACTTCAAAGGCAGAAAGGGGTATAAGTATTGGACCCAATACCACAGACTTTAAATTTTGTTCAAGATCTGCTTCTGAAACCAATAGGAACCTCTACCAAGGAGAAGAGCCGAAGAGCTGAGGAGAGGTGCTGCCCCTGCCTGTGCTTTGTTGGGTTATCCTGCAGTTGCTGCTTCTGCCTGTGAAAGAGGACAAAGATTGGACGTTGTGGTATATTCCTTCTTGAGAAGAATCTCCATGGGCTTTGACTGAGCTTGCACCCTGTTCTGAAGTCTCAGTGCCATTAAAGACTTCCTCTGCCAGCACCTGGACTCTCTGCTGAGACTCCTGCCCTGCCAAGTGGTGCCTAATCCAGTCCCTGGGCCCTTGAAAGGAGAAGCTTGCAAAAAATGATGAAAAACCAAGTGCACCGACTTTGGGAGTCCCCGGACTGACTCCGCTGCCGGATTCCGCAACGCAGCCTGCACCTGACGCCATGGCCTTCGCTGGAGTGTGATGATCCTGCAGGCCCCACATCAGAGCAGCCCTACTTAAGTCTGTGCCTCTGTGAGTCCTGAAGTGCTGTGTCACCAAAATCTGTGACACCCAACTTTACCACACCATGCTGTGCCCGCCGGATATCGACCTCACCAGACGTGTGCGGATCCAGCCACTCCACCACTCCACAACATGAACTCGACGTCTCTTCGTGATGCCTCCCCTCTTCCTTTCCACAGCACCGGAACCGACGCCGCATCGGATCCAGCGATGCTGCATTCCCTGACTCCGTGCACCAGCTTGTTTCCTCATTTTCGCAAGGTTCTGTACCTGAAGGTCTGAGTGACTCAGCGACCGGTGCCATTAGTGTCAGATTGTTGGAAACAACTCCATCACAATGCTGTGATATCACCTAACCAAAGCATTAGTGTTTCTAAGTGCTATATTGAGGTTTAATCTTTGAAAATTTATATCTTGACTAGTGTATGCTGGACTTTTGTTGTTTTGGTCTCATTTCATTGAGATAAATATTGGTAATTTTCTAACATGGTGTTGAGTCATTTTGTGGGGTTTTCACTGCATTACTGTGTGTGTCGGTACAAATAATTTACACATTGTCTCTGGGTTAAGCCTTTCTGCTCATGCCAAGCTACCAAGGGTGTGAACAGGGGTTAGCCGGGTGTTATTCTCTTTTGCTCTGACTAGTGTGAGGGTCCTTGCTTGGAAAGGGGCAACCTGACTGCCAACCAAAGACCCCACTTCTTACACTATATAACTGAAGTATGATGTAATGTCACCAATTATCCCAACTGCGATCTATTTAAACGTTTGATGCCTTTGATCCAATTTATGAATGTGTCAGTAAATACAGTGCTTCTGCAAGAACTGGTTTTTAACAAATAAATTAGTTTTAGACCAGGAGGACTAGTGGGTGAGAGAGCAACACACATTGCATGAGTTGTGCCTGGTGGCATCAGTGTTGTGGAGTTAGACATTGAGGTCATAGGTTAGAGGGTAAGAAGCAACATGGAAAAGGGGTGGGAGGGGAAGAAGGAATAGTTCCTCAGTCACAGCAAAAGCGGTAGACGGACACTAAGATGAATCAATCTGTGATGGGTCCATGCTCCACAGAAAGAAAAAAGTGATGCCCGGCATCAGTGCATTCACTTTCGGCAGGTGAGATCAAAAAACGGGATCCCTCTGATGCGGACACAGAACGGATTTCCTTGCAGTAGTAGAACGAGACGGAATTCCTTGCAGTGGTAGGACGAGAGGTTCACAGAGGTCGTTAGGAGAACGTGGAAATCTCATCCTCCGACCTCTGCACTCAAGAGGTAAAAAAAACAGGAACCACTTCTCCTTATAATGTTTTATGTACTGAATGTTACGTCCAAGGTTCAAAAGGTGTCTAATCACACAAAAAAAGATGTCTGTGAGTTCTCAGAAAGCTAGCATTCACTATCAGTAAATAAACAGTGACTGCCTTTCTTGAAATGTGCATGAAAGGTTAGGACTCTTGTTTAAACTTTCACCTATCCTTTATTTAAGTAGAACAGTGCGCAATCTGCATTCGGACGTTGTACATTTTCTTTATTTCCAGACAATTTAGGACCTACATTCCTGTTGCATTTAGCCCACCCAATGAAAGATTACTTTCTACATTTTATTTTTATCTGTTGATTGTGTGTTGCTCCTAAAGTAGCAAGAAACCTTGCATTTGTTGTATTAAATGCATGTCACATAATACAATAAAAACACAGCTCTTTTAATCTTCAGACTTATACAGCACAACTCCTCTTCAGTCCAGACATATCTTACAGGGTCAGATACCAATGTTTGGTTGCACAAATCATACAGGCCTGCGAAATTCAAATACAACGTATCAAAATCATGACAAATCAAATACAATTGATTATGAATGCCTCCTCATAAAATACCCGCTGCCACAGCAAGAAAGTCCCATCTGTAATGAATGATGCCATAGTAACAGCAAAACATGTTGTCTAGCTATCATGAATTATCACTTTAATACCAGTTTGAATACATTTTAAATACTGTCATTTTGTTTTGAAACATAACATTGGCATTTCCCTTAAATAATTTGTGAAGTCACTAATCTACACATCAACTTGTCATATTGTGAAAAAATATTATCGGCCCCTTGGATACCTGTTTTCTGTTCCTATTAAATAAACAGTCATTTCATCCCCAAAGAAAAGCTTGTCACTTTTTTTAATACTTGTCAAAAAATTCCAGCTTTCCTTTTTCTAGCACATGAAGGCCCATATTTATAGAAAGTTAACGCTGTCTTAACGTCAGATTTGTTTACTGAGTTAGCGTCATTTTCTGGAAGCGTCAACCCACCTTGCATCACATTGTGACAATCATATGCAAGGTAGGCGTTCCCATCCAAAAAATGACGCTAACCCTCCAGCGCCATATTTACCTCCCAACGCAATACGACACACACTAAGGAGGCGGACCTAAACCAAACCAGGTCAGACCAGGAGTTCATGAGAGGCAACACACCACCATTTAAGGAAACACACATATGGAGCATTATCAAACTCCAGGATAACATGGAAGTGCCACTGCTCCAGCTTGGCACATGCAGCAAACGTTAACAATGACAAGAGGTCCCTCCCTCCACCACCACCGCAGCAACCCCAAACACAACCACAACAACCACGTAGGCAGCGCAGAAGGAGGGAGAAGATCTTATGACAGCATACACTTGCGCTTCCTCTTCTTCTCCTGCGACTTTGCTGGACCCTCCTAGCTGATACTTGGGTGGTTGGGGTTTCCCTGGGCTATATCCTGCCCTGCAATCACACCATCTTGTGTTTGAATTTGTATGTTTTCTTGCTTGTGCATTGTTTTTTGACGAAGGCGGTAGAAAATGGTGCTAACCCTTTTTGCATGAAAAATACGTACAGCAAAATGGTCTAGCACCACTTTTGCTGCACTAGTGACATTTTCCTTTAAGGCATATTGCATTACTTAGTGCTATCCTGCGTCATTTTTTAAATATGGCTCCTGGATGGCACTATGGAATGACATCAGCTTGCATTAGAAAAAACAACGCACAACTGCGCTAGCTCAGTTGCGCATCATATTTCATAAATATGGGCCAAAATGTTTCCAATGTTCAGGTATCCCCAGAACGTCAGTCCAATCTCAGGTATCCCCTACCTGAGGGGCAGATTTATGGAAAGTGGCGCTGCACCAAGTGCAGCACCACTTTCCCTGCACCCCTTAGCAGCCCACCTACCACCAACATGGGTGCACCGTATTTACATTACGGTTCACCATGGCACAGGGTAGTGGGCAATAGCATCATTTCTCATGATACTACTGATGTACTCTGCAGGAGTAGCGCCAAAATATTGGTGCTACTCCTGCAGAGTACATAGGGCTCCATTCTAAAGAATGGAAGCCCCATTTTAATACCTGCTCTTGAGCAGGTGTTAAAAGTGCCATAAAAAATGGCACAAGGAAATCTCTGGGATTTCCTTACGCTACTTTTCCGGCTCCCGTAATAGTGGAACGCCCCCTTTGCATACATTATGCCTGGCGCAGGCATAATGTAGTGCAAAGGGTTACAGAGTGGAGCAATGCATGGATTGCACCACCCTGTAAATACGGCGAAGGGATTTCGGCCTCGCTGGGCCACATTAACGTAAAAAATAATGACGTTAAGGGGGCGCAAGGTGGCGCTAGGGCATTATATATATGTCCCTAAGTGCCATGATGTCTCAAAATATTGTACTTATTCATTTTGATGTCAACATGTGTTCAAGCATCACATCCAAAGCTATCTTACATATGTCGGTCAATATCACCAAATGAATCAGGGGTCGATCATAGGCTATTCAATGCCATGATGTACCTACGAACTTCATTATTAGCTGCCATTTGTTTTCAATCCTTTCCTAAACATATGTCTGCACAGATATCCGAATCACAGTAGCAATTAGTGCACCCCAGGCAAATTGATGAAGAACACACCTGCCAAAATTTACCAGAGGAAAAGGCCAGTAAATGCTGGTACCCAACAAATTCTGCAGGGTTTAGTCTATATGAAGGGGATATTGTAATGAATGGCAGCATGAACCTGCGGAAGCTGAATGATCACTCCATACTAGCCGGTTCTGGGCCATAGCGCCTCCTCACTGGCTGTGCTTGACAGGCTCAGGCAATTAGGGAAGAAAGTATAAAATTCGGAACAGATTTGTTTGTGCTGAAAGAAAAGTAATTTGGGCCCAGTTGTATTAATTATTAGTTGCAAAAACCTGGTTGCAATTTGCAACCAATAGTCTTGCGACCAGCAAGGAATGTTATGAACTGACTTATGTACTATAAAGTCGGTTTGTAAAATTAAGATGAGGAGTGAACTGCCACCTGATCTACCTCGTGTATATTAATGGGACCCCTTTTTGCAGATCGCTTACCACTCTACTCAGAGCCAGAAATTTTTCAATGTTTTGCAACTGGATTTGGTAAGGAATCGCAAACCAATTGAAGGAGTTGGTAAAAATGTACTGATTCCTGAAATGTAATACGACAGTCGGAGCCGAAGACCATGGGCTGTATTTATAGGCCCCTACCGCCACAGGAGCGTCACTTTTTGTGACGCTCCTGTGGCGCTAAGCACAGCGCGGTATTTACAAGGTGGCGCTAAGACCCTTTTTGTGGCTTACCGCCACATTGTAAATATGGCCCCTTCCCACGCAGCACTGTGCGTGGAAGGGGCGTGCAATGGGTGTTGCTCTGGGCGTGCCACAGCAACACCCATTGAATTTTGATGCTGCCTTGGATTTATAAAATTTCGTAAACTTGAGGCAGCGCCAAAATGTAACGCAAGCCCCAGGGGTGGCGTTAGTAGGGTGCAACGAGGAGGAATACTTTTATTCCTCCTCGTTATTTGCTTTTTCTATGCATGCTCTATTCTGCTGCACGCATAGAAAAAGCAAAATGCCAGAAATGATTCTTTATGTGCAGGAAGGTTTCCTTCCTGCACATAAACAATCATTTGAATATGACGCTTTGGCACTTCTGTGTGTGCTGCATTGTGCAGCACACACAGAAGTGCCAAAGCGCCATTAGTGATTGTTTATGTGCAGGAAGGGACACCTTCCCGCACATAAACAATCGCACCCCTCAACACAGACATCCTTGCATGATGGTGCAAGGAAGTCAACGTTGGCGCTGGCAGCTAAATTTAGCGCCAGTGCAGGGGGAAACGTATGGGAGCGCCGTATTCCCTTAAATATGGCACATCCCTGCGTTTCTAAAGTGGCACTGCCAATTTTGGCGCAGCACCGCGCAGCGCCACTTTTCTTTAAATCTAGCCCCATGTTTTTGTGATTTGTAGGCCTGTCTGACCTATCATTCTGCGTACCGACTTACATATGGTACTTTATTTCTAGGTTTTCCCACTGAGTTAACCTTGGGGCCTTCTGAACTCTTAGGCATTGTAGTTAATCCTGGTTTCTTGTTCTCTGCCTTTTCCCCTTACTTTTTAATTTTTTTGGTATCTTTATACTTTCTTGAACATTTTTTCCACTTTTCAGTCTGCACCTTCAACGACTTTTTGTTAAAGTCTTTCTTCGTCTTAATTTTGCAGTTTTGTGAAATTGACTACCTGTGTGCATCATGAGTATTTGGGTGTTGTCTGCACCATTGTCTGGCAATGTTTGCTGTGCATTAAAAAATGATCATGAAAATATTTAAACACATATATGGGGTCATTACAACATTGCCGGTATAAGGCGCTTACCGCTGTGCAGAAGACCGCCAAAACACCGCCACGGCCGCAGTAGACCGCCACAGCTATTATGACACACATCATGGAATCCGCCGAAATTCAGACACCCACACAATACCGCCGCACCAAAGGTCAGCGAGAAACTTGCGGGAACACATCCTCCACCTCCACGCCAACAGAAACACGCCCATGCCATTACGACCCACGAATCCACGTGGCGGTCTTTCAACCGCGGTATTCCATTGGCGGTACACACCGCTGCGCTCAAAATACACACACATATACAAAACACCGCCACATTGGACATTTTGAAATACACACACCTGACACACATATACACACCACTCCCACACACCCAATACTATATAAAACACAGACCCACATCACACACAAACCCCTATGACCAAAAATTCAGACAGAAGGCCAGGAAGACAGCACAGAACAGACAACCCCATCACACAGAGGCACACAACACCATCATCCACGCAACATCGAAGCAAAAAACACCACATACCACTACACTCACCACACTCATCAACACATACACCAACCCACACATCACCTACACCACCCCATGTCACGCCAAAGACACCCCCGCTTCTCCGAGGAGGAGCTGAGGGTCATGGTGGAGGAAATCATCCAGGTAGAGCCACAGCTATTTGATTCACAGGTACAGCACACCTCCGTAGCCAGGAAGATGGAGCTATGACAAAGAATAGTGGACAGGGTCAACACAGTGGGACAGCACCCAAGAAAAGGGGAGGACATCAGGAAGAGGTGGAACGACCTACGGGGGAAGGTGCGTTCCACGGTATCCAGGCACCACATTACTGTACAGTGGACTGGCGGCGGACCCCCACCTCCTCCCCCACAACTAACAACATGGGAGGAGCAAGTCTTGTCCATCTTGCATCCTGAGGGCCTCGGAGGAGTCGTTGGAGGAACAGACACTGGTAAGTCTAATCTTAACCATCATAACCCCCACCCTACCTGCATGATATCACACCCCCCCGCCATCACACCCTCCCCTATCACCTCAAATCCACACCTATCTACCTATGACACCAACCACCCATCCCAACCCCAAGACCTGCATGACATAACTAAGCATGGACACCAATCACCAAAGCATGCCCACTGCACAGACCCACAACACCCCCCAACCATCAGCACACAAGCCCCCACACGGGAATGCCTGCACTGGGGTTCACGAACACCCAACCATTAAACTCCATAAAACACACACATGCAATAATCATGTACTTATACCCCCGCAGGAACCCGAAGGAACGTCACCACACCAGAGGGTCCAGACAGCACCACTCCACCCCCAGAAGAGGCCCACAGTGACGACAGCAGCTCTGCCCTACTGTATCTTGATGACCAGCCCGGACCATCGTGGGCCTCAGGACAGTCGGTTCCCCTTGCCCAGCCACAGCCCAACACCGAGCTTACACCCTCTGGTAACACCAGCACAGCACCCACCCAGCGGGCCCAAACCTCCCTACCCATGACAGGTCAATCAGTGGTGTGTCCACCACTACAGGGCACCAAGGGAAACCCAACACCCCAACAACAACAGGGACCTGAGGGCAGTGGTAGTGGGCACACGGTCCAGGGGACGGAGGCACAGGAACACAGGGGAACTGGGAGGGCTGCTGTGCGACAGAGGGAGGACAGACCAAGGGAACCAACTCTCCACGAGGCCCTCTCCTCCATCATGGGAGCATACCACCACTCCCAGGAGACGATGGCCACGGTCCTGGACAAGTTGCAGGAGACCCTGCGTCTGCAGGAGGAACAATATTTGGGGTTCAGGGAGGAGCTCAGGACCATCGGCTTCGCCCTGGGCACCATCATAGGGGTGCTGACGGACATTCAAAAGACCTTGAGGGACACCGTGGCACTCCAAGGGTCCCCTGACACTAGCCAGGACGACGAACTGCCCACCACCTCCGCCGGCGCTAGTGGACAGGACGCCCCGCCACAGGACCAACACACCAGCACCCCATCCCCTGCAGACGGACAACCACCACGCAAGCGGGCCCTGAGATCCAGGAACAGGACAGAGCAAGATGGCAAGACCCCTGCCAGGAAATGAGACCACCCTGATTGTCCCACCACTGTCCCACTTTGTTACCCTGTCCAAATCGGAACTGACCTAGCTCCACTTCCAATGCCCAGATGTGCAATGTACCTGTGAGACTAATAGACTGGACTCTGCCATGGACATTCCTCCACCATCACCCATCACCAGTTTACAACCCCCCATCATTTGTTTAGCACTTTAATAAACACCCTTGAAACACTAAAAACAAATGGAGTCAGTCTATGATTTGTAAATCTGTATTATCAATTACAGTTGCATAATGGGTTACCCATTGGAAGGCTAACATACCTATGTCACACATCACAAGCCCTTCAAGGATGCAAACAGTTGACACGTAGGTTACCACATTTGTGAAACTGAAATGGAAGGGGACAACTCAGTTAACACATAGTGAGTGAAATGGAGCTACAGGATAGAGGTAGATGTGTGAAAGTTTATGTAATGGTAAAAATGAAAATGTTCTCACCTGCGTCTCACTGGAAATATTGCTGTATGACTGACTCCCTGTTGTCGTTTTCTTCTTCCTCAGCTTCATCCTCATCACTGTCCACAGGCTCCACAGCTTCTACAACACCGTCATCTGGATCATTCTCCTGCAGAAAAGGCACCTGGCATCGCAATGGCAAGTTATGGAGCATGGAGCAGGCGATGATGATGTCGCACACCTTCTTCGGTGAGTAGAATAGGGACCCACCTGTCATATGATGGCACCGGAACCTGGCCTTAAGGAGGCCGAAGGTGCGTTCGATCACCCTCCCAGTCCGCCCATGGGCCTCATTGTAGCGTTCCTCTGCCCTGGTCCTGGGATTCCTCACTGGGGTCAATAGCCAGGAAAGGTTGGGGTAACCAGAGTCCCCCAGAAGCCATACAGGGTGCCTCTGGAGTTCACCCATCATATCAGGGATGCTGCTATTCCGCAGGATGTAGGCGTCATGCACTGAGCCAGGGAACATAGCATTTACCTGCGAGATGCACTGGTCTGCCAAACAGACCATCTGGACATTCATGGAATGATAACTCTTCCTGTTCCTGTACACCTGTTCAGTCCTGCGGGGGGGACCAGAGCTACATAGGTCCCATCAATGGCACCTATGACGTTGGGGATATGTCCAAGGGCATAGAAGTCACCTTTCACTGTAGGCAAATCCTCCACCTGAGGGAATATGATGTATCTCCTTACGTGTTTCAGCAGGGCAGACAACACTCTGGGCAACAGGTTGGAAAACATAGGCTGGGACATCCCTGATGCCATGGCCACAGTTGTTTGAAATGACCCACTTGCAAGGAAATGGAGCACTGACAGCACCTGCACGTCAGGGGGGATTCCAGTCGGATGGCGGATTGGTGACATCAGCTCTGGCTCCAACTGGGTACATAGTTCCTGGATTGTAGCACGGTCAAACCGGTAGGTCACGATTAAATGTCTCTCTTCCATTGTCAACAGGTCCACCAGCGGTCGGTACACCGGAGGATTCCGCCATCTTCTCATATGTCCAAGCTGACGGTGCCTACGAAGGACAACAGCGAAGAACCAGTCACTATTCTTCCAGGTATGTACCCACAGTTACACACAAGACTACAGCAGACACAAAACCCTTCCTGTAAGTGTGTTGAGTGTAGGCCTCAGTATGTGTGACGCAGTTGAAAATGAATGCATGTGGGCCCCTGAGATGGCGGCTGCCTGACCTCTAAACTAGGACAATGGGATTGTGGGGTAACAGCGCTGGCGTTGCACACTGTTGCGGTAGGCGGTCGTAGACCGCGGCACAATGCTGCATTGGTTAACTTTGGACCCTATGGGTCCCAGGAGCCAATGAACAGGTGTGCCGGCGGTGATGATGCGCCCCGCCACGGACGTCACCGCCGCGGACGTCACCACCATTTTCTATCTGTTCAATCACTAGATACCTGACTTTCGACAGGAGAGGACCTACACTGCTAGTGCTGCTGTGACCTCGGTCTGGAAGCGACGATGGCTGCTGCGTCTGGGGAAAGGGCCCCTGCCTTCACTGCACAAGAGTTGGAGAAACTTGTGGATGGGGTCCTCCCCTAGTACATGCTACTCTACGGCCCTCCAGACCAACAGGTTAGTACACAGGGAGCACGTTGTAGGGGCTAGGCCTGGGTGGACAGGGCTGGGTGGAAGAGGGAAGGGGGCAGAAGTCATACTACAGTAAAGCATGGGAATAAATGGGCCACATGGTCAGAGTAGGGAGGGGGCCACTCACATTGATGGTGCAGTTGGTAATGACTGTTCCCCTTTCCTTGTGCATGTCATGTAGGTCAGCGCCCACCAGAAGAGGGACATTTGGTGTGCCATCGCCAAGGAGGTCCGGTCCCTGGGGGCCCACCAGAGACGGGGCACCCACTGCCGTAAGAGATGGGAGGACATTCGCTGCTGCAGCAAGAAGACGTACCATGACCCTTCTGATGTTCCGGATCCTGGCGGTGGCCTACCCGGAGTTGGATGGGCGCTTAAGGACATCACAGCAGACACAAGGGGGTGAGTACAACCTCATTCTGCGGACTTTGCGGGCAATGGAGGTGTCTGGGTGGGGGAGGTGGGCTGTGGGTGTCCGTAGGCCAGGGCGAGTTAGTTAGGCAAAGCCCCTCCGTAATGTAGGCCATGTGGCACTCTACCCCACCTCAGTAAATTAGCAAGTTGAGGTATAATTACCCCTGTGGCATCTATGTGCGCAGATTTCCAACAATGCCATGTAGGCCATATCCCAGAAATTCCATGTGCAGAGGGCAGGAGCGCGGCGTTGTGCATGGGGCTGCTGCGTCTGTCTTGTCCGCCAACGGTAGCGGTATGCCATGCACTAAAACTCTCTTTCTTCTGTCCCCCCCCCTTTCCTGCTCTCCCTGTCCTTTTGTACATCAGCATCAACAGGCTGAGGTACAGTGGCACCGGAGCACGAGGGAGCTGCATCCCACATGGCCATGGAGGGCCACACTACAGACTCTGAATACACCAGTGGGACGGAGGGCGAGGGGAGCTTCACGTCGGCCACCGGATCACCAACCAGCGACACAGACTCGTCCGCCGATGTGAGCACCCCTGTGGTGGCGGCACCATATGTGCGCCCCACTTCTACAGGTACAGCCGCCACCCCCCCTACCAGCACCGCCCTCCCAGCAGCCCCTCAGCGTTCGCCCCGTGCCCGCTCACCCAGGAGGGTGGGCATCACCTTCGCCCCAGGCACCTCAGGCCCTGCCCCAGTCACCCCTGCTGCCCTCAGTGAGGAGGCCATTGACCTCCTCAGGTCACTCACTGTTAGGCAGTCTACCATTGTGAATGCCATCCAGGGTGTAGAACGAGAGTTGCAACACGGTAATGCATTCCTGGAGGGCATTCATTCTGGTCAGGCTGTCCTTCAGCGAACCCTGCAATCTCTGGCCTCAGCACTGATGGCAGCAATTGTCCCTGTGTCCAGCCTCCCCCCTCCAACTTCCTCCACCCAGACCCAATCCCCTGTACCCCAGCCCATCCCAAGCACACCTACAGACCAGCATGCACACAAGTCAACATACAAAAGTAGCTCAGGCAAACATAGGGATCACACATCCCACAGGCACTCACACAAGCATCACACCCATACAGACACAGCAACATCCACTGTCTCCACTGTGTCCCCCTCCTCCTCTTCTCCCTCCTCCCTCCCAGTCTCGTCTACACACACACCTGCATGCACCACATCTACAGCCACTAGGACTCGCACCAGGACACCCAGCACCACACGCCGCTCACCTGCACTCACCACCCCTACTACCATTTACACGTCCCCTGTGTCCTCTCCCAGTGTGTCTGTGACGCCTCCTCCCAAAGTACCCAAACGCCGGCAATCACTCACCCAACATCCATCCACCTCACGACAGCCTCCAGTACATGCACCTGCACCCAAAACAGCTAAAGTGACACCTCCTACAACCACCTCCTCTTCCTCCACTCCCAGACCCCCTCCAGCTACCCATCCCAGTGTTCGTCAGAAACTGTCCCTCTGTCAAATTCACCTTTTTGCCCCCACCCCCCCCCCTCCAATTCATCAGTTCCGTCGTAGCGCCTCAGCCAAAAAGCCACCAGTACCAGTGGTGCGTGTTCCAGGTTTTTGGAGTGCACCATCCACCAGGGCAGGCAGTAGGACCAGGAGCCAAGGCACTGGCAGCCCACCCCCTGTAAAGGCTCTGAAATTGGAGAGTGGACAACGGGACCGTGTCAAGACTCCTGGTGGGACAACAAGTGAAATGGGATCGAAGGCGATTGGTGAGTCAGCTGTAACTCCAAAAAAGGTGGGGAAGGTCCAGAGGAAGTCTGCCCAGCCTGTTGTGAATGTCACGGCGGAGAAGTGCGCCATCATTTCCGGCGGTCCAGACACAACCGCCAGCACCGTCGTCACTGGTCCAGAGCCCACCGCCAGAGTCAGTGCCCAGGAGGGCCCAAGTATCGTCACAGGTACAGAGCCCACCGCCAGAGTCAGTGCCCAGGAGGGCCCAAGTATCGTAACGGGTCCAGAGCCCAACGCCAGAGTCAGTGCCCAGGAGGGCCCAAGTATCATCAGGTGTCTAGAGCCCACCGCCAGAGTCAGTGCCCAGGAGGGCCCAAGTATCGTCACGGGTACAGAGCCCACCACCAGAGTCAGTGCCCAGGAGGGCCCAAGTATCGTCACGGGTACAGAGCCCACCGCCAGAGTCAGTGCCCAGGAGGGACCAAGTATCGTCACTGGTCCTGAGACCACCGCACAAGACATAGCCCAGGAGGGCCCAAGTATCGTCACTGGTCCTGAGACCACCGCACAAGACACAGCCCAGGAGGGCCCAAGCATCGTCACTGGTCCTGAGACCACCGCACAAGACACAGCCCAGGCGGGGCCAGGATGCCACAGCCCCACTGGGCAATGACCAGAGTCAGTGCCCAGGAGGACCCAAGTATCGTCACGGGTACAGAGCCCACCGCCAGAGTCAGTGCCCAGGAGGGACCAAGTATCGTCACTGGTCCTGAGACCACCGCACAAGACATAGCCCAGGAGGGCCCATGTATCGTCACTGGTCCTGAGACCACCGCACAAGACACAGCCCAGGAGGGCCCAAGCATCGTCACTGGTCCTGAGACCACCGCACAAGACACAGCCCAGGCGGGGCCAGGATGCCACAGCCCCACTGGGCAATGATGGAACGTCATGCCACACACCAATGTCCAGTGTGGAGATCGTCATGCCACACACCAATGTCCAGTATGGAGATCGTCATGCCAAACACCAATGTTCAGTATGGAGTTCGTCATGCCACACACCAATGTCCAGTGTGGAGATCGTCATGCCACACACCAATGTCCAGTAAGGAGATCGTCATGCCACACAGCAATGTCCAGTGTGTAGTTCGTCATGCCACACACCAATGTCCAGTGTGGAGATCGTCATGCCACACACCAGTGTCCAGTATGGAGATCGTCATGCCACACACCAATGTCCGTATCTGAACCGCCATGTCAAAGCACCGCTGAACAGTCCAGAACCGCCATGGCATAGCACCGCTGAACAGGGCAAAGACCGCCATGCCAAAGCACCGCTGAACAGGGCAAAGACCGCCATGCCAAAGCACCACTGAACAGGGCAAAGACAGCATTGCCAAAGCACCACTGAACAGGGCAAAGACCGCCATGCCAAAGCACCGCTGAACAGTTCAGAACCGCAATGGCAAAGCACCGCTGAACAGGGCAAAGACCGCCATGTCAAAGCACCGCTGAACAGTCCAGAACCGCCATGGCAAAGCACCGCTGAACAGGGCAAAGACCGCCATGGCAAAGCACCGCTGAACAGGGCAAAGACCGCCATGGCAAAGCACCGCTGAACAGGGCAAAGACCGCCATGTCAAAGCACCGCTGAACAGTCCAGAACCGCCATGGCAAAGCACCGCTGAACAGGGCAAAGACCGCCATGGCAAAGCACCGCTGAACAGTCCAGAACCGCCATGGCAAAGCACCTCTGAACAGGGCAAAGACCGCCATGGCAAAGCACCGCTGAACAGGGCAAAGACCGCCATGCCAAAGCACCGCTGAACAGGGCAAGGACCGCCATGGCAAAGCACCGCTGAACAGGGAAAGACCGCCATGGCAAAGCACCGCTGAACAGTCCAGAACCGCCATGGCAAAGCACCGCTGAACAGGGCAATGCACCGGGTAGGAATGAATGGCCCACCACATTAGGCATCCTTATCCCATGTGCAGCTGGGACAGTGACAGGACACTACCTTTCACGGGGAGACTCATCCAGTCTGGGCACCAGTCACCCCCCAGTACCAGTATGGACCTGCATCGACTTGAGAGACTGTGGCTTTGCACTCCCCAGGATTGTACAGTGGGCAACCCACCCACTGTAGAGACTTGAGAGACTGTGGCTTTGCACTCCCCAGGATTGTACAGTGGGCAACCCAGCCACTGTAGAGACTTGAGAGACTGTGGCTTTGCACTCCCCAGGATGGCACAGTGGGCAACCCAGCCACTGTAGAGACTTAAGAGACTGTGGCTTTGCACTCCCCAGGATACATCAATGGGCATGGAGCCCCGTCGTAGATCTGGCTTTGCATTCATCTGGCTGAGGTGCCCCCCCTTCCCTTCCCCCTGAGGTGCCTGTAGTGTTTCTATCTGATGCCCCGGCAGTGTTCTCTCGGATTTTGGTCAGGTATCTATTGTGGGCCTCGCCCATGCATTTTTGGACTGTTTGTGCACGGACATTGTTGTGTACATATCTGCAATACTTATCGGATTATTTATGTAAATAAGAGTGATTTTGGAATACATATATTTGTATATTTTTGTATGACATGTATATTGCCACATTATAATGTTTGACCGAAATTCACTTTGTCTTTGCATTCTTCCGGGTGGATAGTGGGTTGTTAATGTGATATTTTTGACTGCATTGGTGTGTATGTTTTCATATGCGAGGGTGGGGGTGGGGGGGTTTGGTGGGTGTCCCCCTAACTTTTGCCTCCCCTCTCCCCCATGTCATAGATGCAGTACTCACCGGTATGTTCTGCGCCTACGTCGCTGTTGGTCGTGAAGGAGCAGAAAGACAAGGGCAGGTAGTATTTGGAGTTCCGGCTCCATGGAGTCGTCGTTCCTCGTGGGATGTGTAGAAGGTGAGCGTTTTCCCATTGCAAAAGCTGTTTCCGCCGCCATGGTGAATCCGCCCCGGAAAAGGTGGCGGATTGGCCTGTTGTGATACTGTGGGCGGTACATTGTCTCCCGCCTGTATGTTGGCGGTAACCGCCGCGCTGCTTGTCTGTACCGCCGTGGCGGGCGGTGTGTTAAAGTGGCTGTCTTTGTTGGCGGTTTCCACCAGGGTCATAATTCCCTTTTTTTGTCCGTCTGACTGTTTGCGGTATTACCGCATCTTTAACACTGTCCGCCAGGGTTGTAATGACCCCCATTATTTGTAACCAGTATATGGCAAAAAAACGTTTTTGCGGTCACAAACCCTATTCGGACTGTTTGCGACCATGAAAAACGTTAAATATATCTGGCCCTTAATGCTTTCAGTGAGAAAATGTGCTGCCCTTGGCTTTTCCCCACTTAGGCAAATAAATACTAAGCATGTGGCTGGAGATTGACAGATCAATGCACCCTTCATTCAAACATGCTCAGGACGCATGTCAGTTCCCGCTAACAAGATGAGGCACAATTGCAGTGGCACCTAGCTAATTTGATGGGCCAGTCACCACTGGCAACATCACGGTAGGCTAAGACAAGTGGCGATTGTTATTTCTCTGTTATGAGAGACCCTAATAAATAATTGATTGCTCCGTCACATTACACCCCAGCTTCCCTGCTAGCATTGTTTAAGCCTTCATGGTTAGATGATCCGTATGGCCTGTCAATCTAGCCTTTTAGCTACAAAGAATGAGTCAATTTGTTTAGTCAGAATATAAAACAAAAGAAGAATTACATAAGAATTAACTCTGATGTTTTGTTAAATACGTAAAGAAGCGCATTTGCATTATTCTCAATACTCTCTTAATTTCCTATTACTAACGGAATGGTTTACAATTTATATTCATTCTGTTTTGTGTCATTGCCCTTCTTGTAATAATTTGACCCATAAAGATATCTCCATGAAAATTGGCCATAAGTTTCAAAACCTCGCTGGAAGCATGATGGTAGGTGACGTGTCCTGACCAAAGCATTTTGACAGGATTGTTTGAAATTCAATAAGGCAGAGGAAAACACTTGAGTTCTCTGTTCGTTAAACATTGTGATGTTACCACAATTGTTAGATCACTCCATGCCAGGAGGAGATAATGTTTCCAGTCCAGGGCTTCCATTTAACAAATCTCTGAACAGGATGATGAAGGACATACCATCAGTATCCCGCACGGATGAAGATGAGCACATTTCATGGAACCTTGATTCATTGACTACAAGGAACCTAGAACTCTAACACTGACTTTTACTAGAAAGAGAGTTCAATTGGAAAAACAGAACATGAACATTTGAATATAGCCCTCTAAGGTTAAAAGATGCTAAACCTGTGAACACATCTGCATGGAACAGTGCAGAGTAACCACAGGGATCCAACGTGAAAAATAAAAAATCAATCAATGTATACTTAATTCACTGCTAATGAAGAAGATATGTTGGTAGTTCTTCTCTGAAGGTGCACAAGAAAATAACCAAGATACGTTTAGCATCAAGAATTATAAATCAGAAACTCCAATGCAATTGCTTCTACTTGCACGACAGGCACAGCATACAGGCCTGGTCAGCCTTAGCACTGTTGGGAAAGCTTGCAACCATATAAACTTAAACACAAGCATTTGAATATGAGAAAAGCAAAAGTCAAAAGCATTAACAAGGATGCCAATTTCACATTGTATTCAGTTCAACTTCGGACCTGCACTATAAGAGAATCGTACTGACAATAGGGTGGAAGAACCAGGAAGTGACATCTATTTCAAGCCAATAAACATTTGTTGGGCATTACCTTCCGTGACTCTTAATAAGGACCACAGTTGCAAGACACGACTGACTTCCTGAAGCCACCCAGCCCGCATTCATGTGTTTCATCTTTAAAAACAATCAACAGCCAAGATTATCAACATCACCAAGCTTAAAAGGAGATGTGTGCGTAATCAAATAGGATCACCTCACTTGTATCATTTAAATCCATGGTCACGTGACCAGTGCACAGTCTAAAATGCTTGATCATGGGTCCGTTTTGGGTTGCCTAGGCTGTCAATTGTTGCTCACGCCCAAGGAACACAAGGACCATATTAGACCTTTTGTCCTTTGTCTACTGGTAATGCATCTTTGAGAAACTACCCTATATTAGTATGCCTAGCAGCACGGTCCACCAAAGTAAACAAGTTTCAGTTAGTACAACATTTACTTTCCGTTAGTAGCTGCAGCTGAGCGCCAGGGCAATTCTCAGAAAAACTTTGCTTAACAGAACGAAACATATAATAAAATAGAGACTTTAGAACCCAAGGTAAGTTTAATCAAAGAAATAAACATGTAATATAAAACAAAACGCAAAAATAGGTAAGTATTTCAAAACTTCTGGAAAAGGAGAACACGTCATCACACGATTCAACAGGTAAAAGCTGTTGCATTAGCTAAAAACAGAAAATAATAACAAATGTTGCCAAGAAGAAGAAATGGTCAAAAGCATCACATAATCAGAGAACCAGAACAACAGAAAAATGTAAATTGTTCTCCAAGGAGCTGTCCAGGAGCCCCTGAAGCCTACCTTCGAGCACAAATAATTATTGAGTAAACAAATGTCCAGCCCGGGGCGTTACTTCAGAGGGTGTGTGGGGTTTTACACCCCCCTAATAAATGTATTTTCCGATAAACATTTGGGTACAGGAACTCTCAGATGGGTATGGTGAGATGTCTTTTGAGTTTCTCCAGGAATTGTTACATGTACATAGCCAAAAACACACACACATTCTCTCCCTCTATGTTTTGAAAATCTTTATTTCACAAAATATTGTATCTTCTCTCTTAGTGCTTCTTCCAGTCAGCATCCTCTCCCTTTCCACCGCCCGCAGGCCTCTCACATGTATCCTATTTATTGTAAAAAGTATTTAAACATTATATGCCAGCCTGATTGTTGGAAAATCTGAAGCTCACCCCTCCACCGCCCCTGTGTCCAGCAGGACCAACCTAGCTGAGCCAGGGTGATCAGAAATATCTAGCAGATGCCATCAGTCAACCACTTGACCTGGTTGAAAATGCTCCAGCCAGTACAAAGTTATCTATCACTAAACCCACACCCCCCCCCCATCACACCCCTTCTGGCACTCTCAGATCCTGGCTCCCAAGTTGCACAATCACTCATTCCCAGTGGATCCCATGTCTGACCACACCACTGGTCACAGAGGGGTATATTTACAAGCCCGTGGCGCAGCACAGCACAACAAGTGGCCATGCTGCAATGCCCTGCACGACATGGAAAGGGCATAAATGCACCGTTTCTACAAGATAAAACAAAAAAAAGTGTCACACCAGTGGTACACAGGGCTTGTAAATATGCCCTATTGTCTGCAAGGAATCCAGAAGCAGATGATGCATTAGCCATTACTTATGGAAGGTCTCCTCTTGCTGGATTGAGTGCTCGTAGGTCAGTTTAGGTGTGAGTATGATCTTGTTTGTCAGCAATAGAGACCTTGGCCGTGATCCACATAGAGATGGATGAGTGGGAGACAACTGAGGCACTTTGGATTCCTGAGATTCCTGTTTTAAAAAAATAAATCACAGTTAACACATAACTTGGATGCCTGTTTGTGGGAGTGCTCATTTCCCCGGTGGGATTTAACAGCAGGAGTCTTCAATCTGTCACTGAGTACTGATCAGGGAGACAGCCCACTGCCACATGTTTTAGATTCATTGCATCAACTGTTACTTCCACATTTCAAAACAGGTTGTATCCGAATTATTTGTTTTCCTAAGACAGTACAGTTGTTACTTCCTTAACTTCACAAGTTACAAGACAGCAAACTGCAGAACATATGGAGCCACTATGCCACCTGTATGTATCTAATTTCTGCTGGAACTCACCTCAGTGGTGTAACTAAATATCTTGACCTTTTGAAGATGACCGATGTTTGGGTCCTATCTACATCAAGGGGCCACTTTAAGTCCATAGTGAGGAGATAACAGCATCTATGTTCCTTCCTGTAGACAACTCTGCATGTTTTCGAACAAAGTACATTGTTACTCTATTGTTCCCGTATGGCCAAAATTAAATGCAACCTTACCTTCTGACAGCACTCCTGCTCAGAATGAAACCTGTGCTTGCAAGACTGAGATTTAAACTATTTGATATAGACGAGATCAGACAACAATAGAAATACACCTAGCACTCCTCAAACTACCATGTTTGCCCCTATTGGAAGGAGTCACTGACCTATGTAGTTTGCTGCTGTCATGTCTTTTTAGTTGAACAATCTAAATTTGTACTTCCTTCCTTGAGGCATCTAAATATTAGATCATGCTCACTAGCACTGTAGGAATGTTTTAATCAGACAGATAAGCAATTGGGATACGCTTTTATAAATACATTTTAATGTTGTTTTGGCCAAATTAGCAAAAATAAGCAACCTAAGTTGACAAAAATGAGTAACCTTAGTCATAAATTAGTGTTTTGATAAAATTACATTTACCCATTATTTTAACAACTTAAGAATTAATGACCTGATTTAGAGTTTGACAGATGGGTTGCTCCATCTCAAACATGACGAATATCCTGTATTACGATCTCTATAGGGTATAATGGTATTGCAATATGGTGGATGGGATATCGGTCACATTTGTGACAGTGTATCTCCCTGCACCATGTTTTTAACAGCATTGTAAAATGGGTATATATTTTATAATTGTTTTGAATTCTATTTGTAACTGTTTTTTATTAATCATATAATAAAATTGACTGCAATTTCTGCTGGACTAATCACTAATTTTACTGTTTCACTTGTAGTCAACTTCTGCTCTCACATATACCTAAAGAGTCTCTGCTGGTTTGGATTTAGACTCCTTCTACTCTCTTGTAAACCCACTCTGATGCTCTCACTTGGGTCCTGTAGCAGTTCTAATGTCTATCCGCCTTGTTGTTCCTCAAAAACCTCCTTCAATCTATCAGTTTCACCTGCTGCCCGCAACCATAGATTAGTGGGATCCGGCTTGGCACATGGATAAATGCCATATGCAGATGACAATAGAATGTACAAGGGTTGATACAGTGCAAATCTGCTGGGGGCATGCTGCTGGGGGCTTGTCTCTGCTTAGTACTGCAGTAGTGTAATTATTTCGACTGAAATCCATCTCTACTTCTTTTCCATTCATCTTGGAGGCGAGGATTTCAGATTGTTGGAGTGTGACTTTTAGAATTAATATTAATATGAAAAGCTTGCAATATAATGTGTAATGAAGCAGTGTAGAAGATACGGTAACCTAGAAAAATAATGTACATGTTTGAAATGTGCCCACGTGGAGTGGCCATCAACGTATACGATGATTAATGAGACTGACTAATAATGAATTAACAATGTACTAATGTATGATTTTGCATTAGCATTAAGGATTATGCATTAGTGTTTGCTAAATTAATCACTAGGCCTTACTAAGCAAGGGTCTGGGCCTAGCTGCCTGGTCTCATTAGCTGTGTTTTCTAACGTGCAATGTGCTGCTTTCCTGAAGGAAACGAAGCTGTACTTTTCCAGAAGTTAGAGGTATGTGTGTAGTCGTAGTAAATTCTTTCTCATGGACCCCACTTGCTCAAGGAGACATTCTTGTAGAATGCAACAGTGTAATTCGCAACAGGTGCAAGGTCACCTGGACTAAGAGAAGACAATAGAACTACTGACTAGAGCGACAAGTGTAACTTTTCTTACCTGACATTCCACCCCGTTGAAGACGTCAATCACAGGAGCCAATCAACTGCATGAGAACTGTGTTAGGTGAAAATTCTAGTAAGGTGTGTGAAGGATTATTGGACAGAGATAACGATGCACCAAATATTGCCCAACGGGAAATTAGAGACTTGTTCGACAGTTTTGACATAACAGTGTGACCCGGGAAGAAATCGGGTATTCCTCGCCGTTCTTCCTCACCAAACCTTGCCATTACTATTCTGAGAGACTTCGTCCAATACTTTGAACCATCCTCACCCTATTCCTTGCCTGCTATGCACTTCTCCTCCTTATGAGGGAAGAGTCCTTTCTTACCATGCCCTACTGAGACTTACCTGTTTTATCCTGGCTGATGGCGAATCGACTGATGTCCTGAGGACGAAGACTGACGCTGTTTGATGACTTATTCGGATGGGTAACTATCTGATGATAAATTGTAATTGTCTGTTTGCCTTTTCTTTCTAGGTACCAACTGCTGTTTTGATAGAGACCATAGTTAGAAGTTTTCCAAATTCATGTTGCCAAATTGTTTTGCATGAAGCCCAACATGCCGCTGCTAATTCGAGGTTAGTTAAGGAGTTCACCAATACCGAAAGCAATAGACAAATTACTGAATTCTTGCTTTGTTGAATAAAGTACTAAGGATATTCTGCTAAAAGTTGATTCATGTTAATATCGTGCTTTATTCTAATGTTCATGGTCTATGCTTTGATAAAGTTTTGCTCGAGTTGCCAAATTATAGTGGTTTTGATGTGCTTGCTATTGTTGAAACGAATAAACATGATATTAGATTGTAACTAATAGGGAATAAATATCCTAACTCTTACTAGATTTGTTGTGGTTATTTATGGCTGAAAGGTCATGGTGCGTCCACTGTATTGATCCATATTAATGTTATTGATTAGCCTGGGTTATTAGTTATTGTGAATATTGACGAGATTATTGATCTATTGACTGCAATGCTAATCAGATACCTCGTTCTGGGAAGTCCCCAAACTTGGTCAAAAGGTTCATTGGCCTAGACGTGTCTCCTTGTAAGTTTACTTATCAAGGTTCAGACGCGTACCTTCGCTAAGTAACCAGTGACAAGATGACACATATTATTGGAGACACACAAAACAGCTCATCATGTCAATTTATTGTGTCAATTTCGTATACTCTGCCTGCTGAAAGCCATACTAGTTTCGTGCAGTTCCAGTGTCACAAAATCCACTGCGGGCAAGAGTAGCTAATGGTGTACCGAAAATAGGCCGTGCTCTGTGATAATGACTATTCAGTGTTATTTTATAACACCAGCCAAACTGCATGGAGAATATGGGTACAGTTCATATTCTGTGTTGTGAGGGCTCACGCAGTCAAAATGTTGCCTAGCTTCCGCTCCGGTATTCAAAATTGCATTAATACATTTTGACAAGTAGAAAAACAAATAATAGATGTGTTAGCTAGCTATAGCAACAAGCATGGGCTCTGCCAATGCATCTGGCCTTGGCCTGGCCAATGCTTGTTTTGATACCGCCAACGGCCATTAATAAACAACTATTTCTAAAGCAGTGAAAGATGGCTGAAAACACATGAGTGGCTTTATTTGAATATTGCAGAAATATTTTATCAATGCTTATCATTCCAACACGGCCATCTTGGAACAGTAAAGAATGAGGAAGTAGACCAAAAGCATTTTAAGATGGCTGTCCCTGTCTGTGCACACATGCGTGCACACGGCAGCCAGCTTGGAATGATTTTGTTCTATGTATGGCAAGAACTATTCCAATATGGATGCTTGTGTGTGCATTTATACACTAATAGGCAGTTATCTTGGAATAATTTCTTCTGGAATTTTTGGGCAAAAGTACTCATGAATGGCCGCACAGGCATATGCAAACATGCACAGCCATCTTTCAATGGTTTGTTCTCATTCGCTATTCCTCAAATTGTTGCAAGGGATATTTTAGTTATCATTAAATGGTAAACAATGATAAAGAAATATAAAAAAAATAAAAGATACCACCAAAGTAGTGCCAATTTGGGATACAGAGCATTGCAAATGTCAGAGAGCGGCCCAACAGCCATGCATAAAAATCTGCCAGGCCCTTGCAAATGAAAGAAAAAGTTGAATCAAATTTTTAAAAAACAAAACAAATGTGTGCTTTTTTTAAAGGGACACATTGGCACACCAGTCACTGACACAGAAGGGGATTACTTTTATGGCGTATATGCATATAGTGCACAGGCTGAATGCTGTCACTCACAATTGAGTCACATTGAGGAGAGTCAATGGGGGAAGTGAACGAACCCACTCCCCTATGCTATACATTCCTGGGCAGAAGTAAAATGTGAATCACAATTTAATAGATCAATCAAAAAATTATTGCAGACTTTCAAGAGACTAGAGAATGATCATTTAGTCTGTGTCATCATATTTGGCACACACTTGAATCAAATGAAGAAGCTGATTTTAAAACATTGTAAAGTTTTGACATTGTGCCCTTTAGACTTTAGGAAACCTTAGTTCACCTTTAAGAAGGGCAAATCATTGAGAGACCTCTTGTTTCACAACAAGACCACACTGAAGTGGGGGAACACCATAAGCCCTACCATCCATACCATTTGGAAACCTACTCCAGAAGTAGGCCACTATCCATGAGGACATTGTAACATCTGCCCTCTCACAAAACAAACCAAAGAACTGGATCCCGGTTTGCGGACAAAATGGATTGTAAGGCAACACACTAAGGCCCTCATTACAACCCTGGCGGTAAATCCTGCTTACCGCCGTGCAGAAGACCGCCAACATACCGCTGCAGCGGCAGAATTCCGCTACAGGTATTACGACCCACAGCTCGGAATCCGCCACAATGCAGACACCCACACAAGTCCGCCACACCCAAGGGCAGTGATAAACTGGCGATAACAAAACCAACACTGTCACGCCAACAAGAATACGCCCACACTATCACGACCCACGAATCAACGCAGCGGTCTTTCAACCTCGGTAAACCACTGGCGGTACACACTGCTGCGCTCAAAATACACACACATTTACAAAACACAACCACATTGGACAATTCAAAATACACACACCTGATACACATACACACACCACTCCCACACACCCAATCCAATATAAAACACACACTCACATTACCCACAAACCCTTACTACCAGAAATTTGAAAGCAGGCCAGAGAGAGACACTACCAAAAACAACACCAGCATCCACAGACACACAACACCATCACTTACACAACATCCACGCTCCTCAAACAACACACACCAACACATCCCCTCACACATCACAACAGACACCACCTCACACATCACCCACACCACATCATGGCACCTCAAAGAAACCCCAGGTTCTCTGAGGTAGAGCTCAGGGTCATGGTGGAGGAAATCATCCGGGTAGAGCCACAGCTATTCGGATCACAGGTGCAGCAGACATCCAGTGCAAGGAAGATGGAGCTATGGCGAGGAATTGTCGACAGGGTAAACGCAGTGGGACAGCATCCAAGAACACGGGATGACATCAGGAAGAGGTGGAACGACCTATGGGGAAGGTGTACAGAGGACTGGCGGTGTACCCCTACCTCCTCCCCCACAACTAACAACATGGGAGGAACAAGTCTTGACGATCATGCATCCTGAGGGCCTCGCAGGAGTAACAGGAGGACTGGACTCTGGTAAGAAAAATCTTTACTACCTTATCCCCCCACCCCACCTGCATGCCATCACATACTCCCACCCTTACCCTCACACCCATCTCCCCAACAACCCACAGATACCCTACCAACACAACCCACACATCCCAAAACCAAGCCCTGCATGTAACACCAATGCATGGACACCCATCACCCCAGCATGTTCAGTACAGAGACTCACTCATGCCCCAAAATCAGCAATCACACAGGGACCAAGCCAACAATGCAAGCCCAACAGGACCCCTACCCAACGTCACCGGACAGGAGGTGCCAGACATATCCAGTTCCCCACAGAAGAGGCCCACAGTGATAACAGCAGCTCTGCACACCTGGATCAAGATAACCAGCCTGACCCATCTGGGACCTCGGGACAGTCGGTTCCCCTGCCACTGTCACAAGCCACCACAGAGCATCCCCCCTCAGGAAACACCAGCACAGCACCCACCCAGCGGGCCCATCCCTCTGTCCCCAGGACACATCAATCAGCAGTGTGTCCACCACTACAGGGAACCCAGGCAAACCCACTAACACAGGACGATCAGGGACCTGGGGGCCGTGGCAGTGGGCACACAGTTCAGGGGACAGAGGTACAGGATAGAAGGGAAACTGGGAGGACTGCTGTGCGACAGGGGGTGGGACAGGCCCAGGGAACCGACACTCCACGAGGCACTCTCCAACATCATGGAAGCTTACCATCATTCTCAGGAGACCATGGCAACGGTACTGGCCAAGTTTCAGGAGACCCAGCGGCTGCAGGAGGAACACTACCTTGGGATCAGGGAGGACT
Organism: Pleurodeles waltl; assembly: GCF_031143425.1. Lineage (NCBI taxonomy): Eukaryota > Metazoa > Chordata > Amphibia > Caudata > Salamandridae > Pleurodeles > Pleurodeles waltl. The sequence goes on from NC_090440.1 coordinate 256,695,392, forward strand.
TGAAGTCCATTAACACCACCCTGGTCACCATTGCAGGGGTGCTGGCAGACCTTCTCAACACCAGGAGGGACACAGTGGCACAACAAGGGGCCCCTGACACTAGCCAGGACGATGAACAGCCCTCCACCTGAACCAGCGCTAGTGGACAGGAGGCACCGCCACAGGAACAACAGGACAACAGCACCCCACCCCCTGCAGATGGAGAACCACCCCGCAAACGGTCCCTGAGATCCAGGAACAAGACAGAGAACATTGCCAAGACCCCTGCCATGAAATGAGACCCCCCTGAATGTCACCCTTCTGTCCCACTATGTCAAACTGTCCATCCTTAAATTGCCATTGCTCCACTTCCTATGCCCCTTTGGACAATGCACATGTGAAACAAATAGACTGGACTCTGCCATGGACATTCCTCCACCATCACCCCAGCCCATTTTACAACCCACCTCCACTTATTTGCACAGGAATAAACACACTTCAATCACAAAAAAATCTGGAGTCAGGCTGTGCTTTTACAAATGTGTAATTGCAATAACTATGGAATATAGCAATGGCGATGTACTTGTTCACATACCAATGTTACACAGCTGTAGGCCAGGAGTGAACAGAGCAGAGGGCACAAAGTGGGACCCAGATCTGTGAAATGGAAATTCAAAGTCACAAGTCAGGGTCCATACACTGAGTGAAAATGACAGACTTATGCTAGCTCAAAAACAGTATGAGATGTGGGAAGCAGTTACATCTTCTTACTTGTATCACACTGGAAGTATTGCATGACGATGTTGTTTTGGTTGTCGATATCCTCTTCTTCTGCCTCCTCTTCTTTACTGTCCACAGGCTCCACAGCTGCCACAAGACCACCATCTGGCCCATCCTCCTGCAGAAAAGGCACCTGCCGTCACAAAGCCAGGTTGTGCAGCATACAGCAGGCCACGATTATCTGGCACACCTTCTTCGGTGAGCAGTATAGGGAGCCACCTGTCAGATGGAGGGACCGGAATCTGGCCTTCAGGAAGCCGAAGGTGCGTTCAATCGCCCTCCTAGTTCGCCCATGTGCCTCATTGTAGCATTCCTCTGCCCTTGTCCTGGGATTCCTCACTGGGGTCAGTAGCCATGACAGGTTGGGGTAACCAGAGTCACCTGAAAATGTCAATAGATATCTGTTAGACACACACTAACCCTTAGGGTCAGCCCCATTCCCAGACACCTATGTCAACTGTATTGGGACCTTGCCCTCACCTATTAGCCACAAACGGTGCCTCTGGAGTTGCCCCATCACGTAAGGGATGCTGCTATTTCTCAAAATGTAAGCATCATGCACAGAGCCAGGATACTTGGCATTGACATGGGAGATGTACTGGTCTGCCAAACACACCATCTGCACATTCATCGAATGGTAGCCCTTCCGGTTTCTATACACCTGTTCATTCCTGCGGGGGCACAAATGCCACATGTGTCCCATCAATGGCACCAATGTTGTTGGGGATATGTCCCAGGGCATAGAAGTCACCTTTCACTGTGGGCAAATCCTCCACCTGAGGGAAAACGGTGTAGCTGCGCATGTGTTTCAGCAGGGCAGACAACACACTAGAGAACATTGGCTGGGACATCCCTGATGTCATGGCCACTGTTGTTTGAAAAGACCCACTGGCCAGGAAATGGAGTACAGACAGGACCTGCACTAGAGGGGGGATTCCTATGGGATGGCGGATAGATGAAATCAGGTCTGGCTCCTACTGGGCACACAGTTCCTGGATTGTTGCACAATCAAGCCTGTATGTGACTAGGATGTGTCTCTCTTCCATTGTCGACAGGTCCACCAGGGGTCTGTACACCGGAGGATGCCGCCATCTCATCACCTGCCCCAGCAGACGTGCCCTATGGAGGAGAACAGCGAGCAGAGAATCATCCAACACTGAGGTACCACAATTTGTTATTTGCAGAAACTTTATTAATCCGCAATGTGCCGGTATCTGTCTATATTCCCGGCCCAGATAGGTGTGACGCAGTTAACCTTCATCCCATGTGGCCTCCTGAAATGGCGGCTGCCTGACCTGTAAGGTTCGACAAGGGGATATGAGGTAACTGCGCTGGCGTTGTACACCGTCGCGGTGGGCAGTCGAGGACCGCGGCACAATTCTACATTAGTTAACATTGGGACCTATAGGTCACAGGAGCCAATGACGATGTATGCCGGCAGTGACAGTATGCACTGGTGCGGATTTGACCGCCATTTTCTGTCTGTTCCCTCACTTGATACTTGACCTTCAACAGGAGAGGACCTACACTGCAAGTGCTGCTGTGACCTGTGTCTGGAAGCGACAATGGCTACAGTGTCTGGGGAAAGGGCCCCTGCCTTCACTTCGGAGGAGTTGGAGAAACTAGTGTATGGGGTCCTCCCCCAGTACACGCAACTGTACGGTCCTCCAGACAAACAGGTGATTACACTGTGAGCATGCTGCATGGGCAATGCCTGTTTAGAGTGGTGTGGATTTAAGATACATGGGGGGGCTGAGGCCTGCATGTGCGGATGGTGAGTGTATGTGCGTCACGGAATGGGTGGGAACTGGGGGACAATGACTATGACGGTCTGGACGGGTAAGTAATTTCCTTTCCCCCTGTACCATTCCTCTAGGTCAGCGACCACTAGAAGAAGGGTATTTGGTGTGCCATCGCCAAGGATGTCCGGACCCTAGGGGTCTACCACAGACTGAGCATGCACTACCGTAAAAGATGGGAGGACCTGCGCTGCTGGAGCAAGAAGACGGTGGAGGCTCAGCTGGGGATGGCCTCTCAACGTGGGAGGGGTTCCTGTCGCACCATGACCCCCTGATGTTCCGGATCCTGGCGGTGGCCTTTCCAGAGTTGGATGGGCGCTTCAGGGCCTCACAGCAGCCACAAGGGGGTGAGTACACTCTCATTCAGCTGACTCTGCGCGCATTACGAGGTGTCTGGGTGGTGGAGGAGGGCAGTGGGTTCCCCTAGGCCAGGGTGAACTTGGTAGGCAAGGTCCCTTGTGAGGCATGCTATGTGGCGCCCCAACCCCACCAGTGGTAAGAGTCATCTACACCTAGTCAGGCTCCTGTGACTTCCAGGTGTGCAGCCCAACAGAGAGCATTTCAGGCTCTGGCCACAGCACTGATGGCAGCCATTGTCCCTGTGTCCAGCCTCCCCCCTCTAACTTCCTCCACCCAGACCCAATCCCCTGTACCTCAGCCTATCCCAAGCACACCATCAGACCAGCATGTACACACATCAACACACAAGAGTGGACATGGCAAACATAAGCACCACACATACCACAGGCACTCACACAAGCACCATCCCCATGCAGACACACCAACATCCACTGCCTCCACTGTGTCCCCTTCCTCCAACGTCCTCCTCCTCCCTCCCTGTCTCGTCTTCACTCACACCTGCATGCACTACATCCTCAGCCACTACCTCCATCACCAGCACGCCCATCTCCACAAACCGCTCACGTGCACTCACCAACCCACTACCATTCACACATCCCCAGTGTCCTCTCCCAGTGTGTCAGTAAGCCGTCCTCCCAAAGTACACAAACGCAGGCACACACCCACCCAACAGCCATCCAGCTCACAACAGCCTCCGGCCCATGCACCTTCACCCAAATTCAGCAGACGTACACCTCCTACCACCACTATCTTTACCTCCACTCCCAAACCCCCTCCATCTTCCCGTCCCAAAGTGTCTAAAAAAACTCTTCCTGGCTAACATTGACCTCTTCCCTACACCTTCCCTCCCCCCCCGTCCTTCACCTAGGGCCAGGCTTTCCAGGTCCCAGCCCAGCACCTCAGCCACCACATCCCCAGGCACAGTGGTGCCAGCAACTGAGGGGTCATCGAGTGCGCCGCCCATCAGGGCTGCCAGCGTGCCACGTAGCAAGGGCAAGGACATTCCGCCACCTGCCAAGGTGAAAAAGGTGCCCACATCCCGGAGGGAGAATCCGAAACTACCAGCCACCAAGGGCTCAGCAAAAACAAAAGGGGATAGTGGAAAGACAACTGCGGCACCATCAAAGGTGGGGAAGGGCCAAAAGCAGAAGAGCAGGTCAGGAGAGGGCATGGTGGCACCGACTGAGGGACCAGTGTCACAACTTCTGTCCACGACTACGCCAACCTGTACAGCGGCGAACACCACTAGCTGCCCCGCCACCACAACCACCACCTGCACCGCCACCGGCATGTCTACAGCCTCAGCGACAGTCCCAGCCTCTTCCCCAGTGGGCAGCCATCCGAGGCTGCAGGAGATGTCCTGCTGTGTCCCTCAGCAGGTGCTGACCCATGCACCGCCGGCAGAACCGCCAACACAGACACCGCCGCAGGACCCGCTGCCACAGACCCCACCGCAAGCACGGCCACCACAGACACCGCCGCAAGCACCGCCACCAGCCCCGTGACCTGCTCGGACAGTGACACCACCGCTGACATGGCTACCATCCCCAGTGGTCAGTCGTCTGAGGCTGGAGGAGAGTTCCTGGACCCTGGGCAGCTTCCATGAGGCATGACTTTCATCACTGTTTGCGCCTGCAGGTGGAATGTGAAGCCGCAGCAGTGTGGGGTATGTTGCTCCCTCCCTGGCGTATCATGCTACCTGAACCGCACCAATCTCGTGGCACACACACTCAGGTGATGGAATTGTACCGGCCACACTGCATATGGAGCACTCTGGGCACCATGCCCCCTCCAGAACCAGTGGAGTATCACATCCACTACCTCAGTCCTTGGCAGGATGAAGCACTCTGGGCACAGGCCTCCTCCAGAACCAGTGGAGACTGTTATCCACTTGAGAGACTGTGGCTTTGCACTCCCCAGGATACAGCAGTGGGCAAACCACCCACTGGAGAGACTTGAGAGACTGTGGCTTTGCACTCCCCGGTATAACGCAGTGGGCAAACCACCCACTGGAGAGACTTGAGAGACTGTGGCTTTGCACTCCCCAGGATAAAGCAGTGGGCAAACCCCCCACTGGAGAGACTTGAGAGACTGTGGCTGTGCACTCCCCAGGATAGAGCAGTGGGAAAACCACCCACTGGAGAGACTTGAGAGACTGTGGCTTTGCACTCCCCAGGATACAGCAATGGTCATGGAGCCCCCTCATACAGCAGTGGCGTTGTGTGTTCATCAGGCTGAGGTGCTCCCCTTCTCCTCCTCCTGAGGTGCCTGTGCATTTTTGATCTGATGCCCCAGCAGTGTTCTCTTCGTTTCGAGTCAGGTATCATGTGTGGGCTTCACCCATGCATTTTGGGCCCAGTGGTCCACGGACAATGATTGGTACATGTTAGAAATGGGGTCTCTAGTTGGCAGTCGGTTTGCACCCTGTCCAAGTAGGGACCCTCACTCTAGTCAGGATAAGGGAGATACCAACTCAGATAACCCCTGATCACCCCCTTGGTAGCTTGGCACGAGCAGTCAGGCTTATCTCAGAAGCAATGTGTAAAGCATTTGCACATAACACACAGTAATAAATGAAAACACTACAAAAGGACACCACACCAGTTTTAGAAAAATAGCCAATATTTATCTATATAAAACAAGACCAAATACGATAACAAATCCAACATACAGTAATAAAAATATGAATGCTGCAAGATGTACTTAACAATACAGTTCCTAGAAGTCGATAACTCCACCTGGGGCTATCACGGAGTCATGAACAACAAAACCAAAAGTTCAGACTGGCCTCGGGGTCGCGGGCCAGCTGCGGTGTAGGGAAGACCCACAAACAGTACCTTGGATTCGCAGGGCGTCGTGATCCACGCGGTGAGCTCCGGGGAGTGGCATCACTGCGTTGGTTCCGGAGTCGGTGCAGGAGTCGTCAGGCCCTTGAAGTCACGCACCTCGGGGATCGAACTCCGGGCTGATGAAATCAGATGCGCTGGTGGGGATTGCGTCGGGGTTGCGGTGTGAAGCAGGGCGATGCGACGTGCGGTGCCCACAGGTCACAGTGCAGGCAACGGCTCAGTGAAGGCGTCCAGCGACGTTGGTGAGACAAGAGCTGTGGTGTTAAGCAGGGCGGTGCAATGTGCGGTGTCCACAGGTCACGGTGCAGGGAGCGTCATCTTCATTGCAGAAGCGCTGTCGTCTGTAGGACCAAGCCAGCAGTGTGGGACGGGACGGTGCTTTGTGACCCTCACGAGCGGTGTCCACAGGCCACGGTGCAGGCAAGGATGCCTGGTGACGACACTGGATCCGATGGTGCTGGCGTTAGTGGACCGGGGTTGCGGTGTGAAGCGTGGCGGTGCAATGTGCGGTGTCAACAGGTCACAGTGCAGGGAGCGGCAGCATCATTGCAGAAGGTCTGTCGTCTGTAGGACCAAGCCAGCAGTGCGGGACGGGATATGTGTTTCGTGACCCTCACAAGCGAGGTCCACAGGCCACGGTGCAGGCAATTATGCCTGGTGACGACACTGGAGCCAATGGTGCTGGCGTTTGTGGACCGGGGCTGTGGCGCGGGACGGCACGGTGCTTCGTGCTCCTCACGAGCGGTGTCCACAGGCCACGGTGCAGGCGACGGCGCCGGTGTCAGCAGGAGCGACATCGTCGGGGATGCCCAGGCTGCGGGGTGAGCAGGTAACGCCGGAGTGCGGGGCCCACAGGTCGCGGTGCGAGCAGCGGCTCGGTGAAGTCGTCCAATGACGGTGTCGTTGAGACCAGGGTCGCGGTGCGAAGCGGGGCAATGCAACTCCATGCGGCGTCGACAGGTCACGGTGCAGGCCAACTGCGTCGTTGGTGGCGTCGCAGTGGTTTCTCCTCTTGGACAGCACGAAACACACAGTTCCCAGTGCTGCAGGTCAAGGAAACTGACGTCTTTGGTGTCCCTGAGACTTCCAACAGGAGGCAAGCTCTACTCCAAGCCCTTGGAGAATTTTCTCAAGCAGGACACACAGCAAAGTTCACCCTTTGCACTCTTTTCAGGCAGAAGCAGCAACTGCAGGCAAGTCCAGCAAAGCAACACAGCAAAGGGACAGTACTCTTCCTTCAGTTCTTCAGCTCTTCTCCTGGGCAGATGTTCCTCTTGATTCCCGAAAGATTGTAAAAGTCTGGGGTTTGGGGTCTGCTTCTTATACCCAGTTCTGCCTTTGAAGTTTGCAAACTTCAAAGCAAAGTCTCAAGTGTTTGCAAGATCCTTCCTTGTCCAGGCCAGGCCCCAGACACTCACCAGGGGGTCGGAGACGGCATTGTGTGAGGGCAGGCACAGTCCTTTCAGGTGAGAGTGACCACTTCTCCCCTCCCCTCCCCTCCAGCACAGATTGCTAATCAAGATATGCAGGCTACACCCCAGCCCCATTTGTGTCACTGTCTAGAGGAGAGGTGTGAACAGCCCAACTGTCAAACTGAACAAGACAGGGAATCCACAAACAGAAAGAGTCACAGAATGGATTAAGCAAGAAAATGCCTACTTTCTAAAAGTGGCATTTTCAAACGCACAATCTTAAAATCAACTTTACTAAAAGATGTATTTTTAAATTGTGAGCTCAGAGACCCCAAACTCCACATGTCCATCTGCTCCCAAAGGGAATCTACATTTTAATCAGATTTAAAGGTAGCCTCCATGTTAACCTATGAGAGGGGCAGGCCTTGCAACAGTGAAAAACAAATTTAACAATATTTCACTGTCAGGACATATAAAACACATTACTATGGGGGTCATTACAACATTGGCGGTAAAAGTCGCTTACCGCCGTGCAGAAGACCACCAATACACCGCCGCAGCCGCAGTAGACCGCCACAGCTATTATGACACACATCTAGGAATCCGCCGAAATTCAGACACCCACATAACACCGCCACACCAAAGGTCAGCGATAAACATGCGGAAACAAATCCTCCACCTCCACGCCAACAGAAAAACGCCCATGCTATTATGACCCACGAATCCATGCGGCGGTCTTTCAAACCACAGTATTCCATTGGCGGTACACATCGCCGTGCTCAAAATACACACACATCTACAAAACACCGCCACATTGGACAATTTAAAATATACACACCTGATACACATACAAACAACACTCCCACACACCCAATACAATATAAAACACACACCCACATCACCCACAAACTCCTACGACCACAAATTCGGAAAGAAGGCCAGAGAGACAGCACAGCAATTGACAACCCCATCACACAGAGGCACACAACACCATCACCCACACAACATCCACGCACAAAACACCACACACCACTACACTCACCACACTCATCAACACATACACCACCCCACACATCACCCACACCACCCCATGGCACGCCAAAGACACCCCTGCTTCTCCGAGGAGGAGCTCAGGGTCATGGTGGAGGAAATTGTACGGGTAGAGCCACAGCTATTTGGCTCACAGGTACAGCACACATCAATAGCCAGGAAGATGGAGTTATGGCGCAGAATAGTGTACAGGGTGAACGCCGTAGGACAGCACCCAAGAAATCGGGAGGACATCAGGAAGAGCTGGAACGACCTACGGGGGAAGGTGCGTTCCACGGTCTCCAGGCACAACATCGCGGTACAGCGGACTGCCGGCCGACCCCCACCTCCTCCCCCACAACTAACAACATCGGAGGAGCAAGTCGTGACCATCCTGCATCCTGAGGGCCTCGGAGGAGTCGGTGGAGGATGGGACACTGGTAAGTCAAATCTTAACTATCAGATCCCCCACCCTACCTGCATGCTATCACACACCCCCACCCTCACCCCCTCCCCTATCACTCCAACTCATCAGTAATGTACCCATAACACAAACCACCCATCCCAACACCAAGCCCTGCATGACACAACTAAGCATGGTCACCCCTCACCAAAGCATGCTCACTGCACATACCCAGAACACCCCCCCAACCATCATCACACAAGCCCCCACACAGGAATGCTTGCACTGGGGTTCACGCACAGCCACCCATTGCACACGATTACACACACACATGCAATAATCATGCTCTTATGCCCCTGCAGGAACCCGAAGGACCGTCACCACACCAGAGGGTCCAGACAACACCACTCCACCCCCAGAAGAGGCCCACAGTGACGAGAGCAGCTCTGCCCTACTAGATCTTGATGACCAGCCCGGACCATCGTGGGCCTCAAGACAGTCGTTCCCCTTGCACAGGCACAGCCCAACACCGACCTTCCACCCTCTGGTAACACCAGCACAGCACCCACCCAGCGGGCCCAAACCTCCCTACCCAGGACAGGTCAATCAGCGGTGTGTCCACCACTACAGGGCACCCAGGGTAACCCACCCTCCCAACAACAACAGGGACCTGGGGGAAGAGGTAGTGGGCACATGGTCCAGGGGACGGAGGCACAGGAACACAGGGGAACTGGGAGGGCTGCTGTGCGACAGAGGGAGGAGAGGCCAAGGGAACCAACTCTCCACGATGCCCTCTCCTCCATCATGGGAGCGTACCACCACTCCCAGGAGACGACGGCGAGGGTCCTGGACAAGTTGCAGGAGACCCTGCGGTTACAGGAGGAGCAGTATTTGCGGTTCAGGGAGGAGCTCAGAACCATCAGCTCCGCCCTGGGCACCATCGTAGAGGTGCTGAAGGACATACAGCAGACCTTGAGGGACACCGTGGTTCTCCAAGGGGCCCCTGACACTAGCCAGAACGATGAACTGCCCACCACCTCCGCCGGCGCTAGTGGACAGGACGCCCCGCCACAGGACCACCACACCAGCACATTACCCCCGGCAGACGGACAACCACCACGCAAGCAGTCCCTGAGATCCAGGAACAGGACAGAGCAAGATGGCAAGACCCCCGCCAGGAAATAAGACCACCCTGATTGTCCTCCCACTGTCCCACTTTGTTACCCTGTCCATATTCGAACTGCCCCAGCTCCACTTCCTATGCCCAGATGGGCAGTGCACCTGTGAGACTAATAGACTGGACTCTGCCATGGACATTCCTCCACCATCACCCATCACCAATTTACAACCCCCCTTCATTTTTTGAGCACTTAAATAAACACCCTTGAAACACAAAACAATCTGGAGTCAGTCTATGATTTTGTACTTTGTATTATCAATGACAGTGTCATAATGGCTGTACCATTGTAAGGCTAACATACCTATGTCACACATCACAAGCCCTTGAAGGATGCAAGCAGTTGACACGTAAGTTACCACACCTGTGAAACCGTAATGGAAGGGTACAAATCAGTTAACAAATAGTGATTGAAATCGACAAACAGGATAGAGGTAGACGTGTGAAAGTTAATGTAATGTCAAACCAGAAAATGTTCTCAACTGTGTGTCACTGGAAATATTGCTGTATGACTGACTCCCTGTTGTCGTTTTCTTCTTCCTCAGCTTCATCCTCATCACTGTCCACAGGCTCCACAGACTCCACAGCTGCTACCACACCGTCATCTGGATCATCCTCCTGCAGAAAAGGCACCTGGCGTCGCAAAGCCAAATTATGGAGCAGGCGATGATGATGTCGCACACCTTCTTCGGTGAGTAGAATAGGAGGCCGAAGGTGCATTCGATCACCCTCCTAGTCCGCCCATGGGCATCATTGTACCGTTCCTCTGCCCTGGTCCTGGGATTCCTCACTGGGGTCAATAGCCACGAAAGGTTGGGGTAACCAGAGTCCCCCAATAGCCATACCTGGTGCCTCTGGAGTTGACCCATCATATCAGGGATGCTACAATTCCGCAGGATGTAGGCGTCATGCACTGAGCCAGGGAACATAGCATTTACCTGCGAGATGTACTGGTCTGCCAAACAGACCATCTGGACATTCATGGAATGATGACTCTTCCTGTTCCTGTACATCTGTTCACTCCTGTGGGGGGGGGGGGCAGAGCTACATGGGTCCCATCAATGGCACCTATGACGTTGGGGATATGTCCAAGGGCATAGAAGTCACCCTTCACTGTAGGCAAATCCTCCACCTGAGGGAAAATGATGTATCTCCTTATGTGTTTCAGCAGGGCAGACAACACTCTGGACAGCACGTTGGAAAACATAGGCTGGGACATCCCTGATGACATGGCCACTGTTGTCTGAAAAGACCCACTTGCAAGGAAATGGAGCACTGACAGCACCAGTCGATGGATTCCAGTCGGATGGCGGATCGGTGACATCAGGTCTGGCTCCAACTGGGTACATAGTTCCTGGATAGTGGCACGGTCAAACCGGTAGGTGACGATGACATGTGTTTCTTCCATTGTCAACAGGTCCACCAGCGGTCGGTACACCGGAGGATTCCGCCATCTTCTCATATGTCCCAGCTGACGGTGCCTACGAAGGACAACAGCGAAGAACCAGTCACTATTCCTCCAGGTATGTACCCACAGTTACACACAAGACTACACCACTCACAAAACCCTTCCTGTATGTGTGTTGAGTGTAGGCCTAGCTATGTGTGACGCAGTAGTAAATGAAGCCATGTGGGCCCCTGAAATGGCGGCTGCCTGACCTCTAAACTGGGACAATGGGATTGTGGGGTAACTGCGCTGGCGTTGCACACCATCGCGGTAGGCGGTCGTAGACCGCAGCGCAATGCTGCATTGGTTAACAGTGGACCCTATGGGTCCCAGGAGCCAATGAACAGGTGCGCCGGCGGTGATGATGCGCACCGCCGCGGACGTCACCGCTGCGGATGTCACCGCCATTTTCTATCTGTTCACTCACTAGATACCTGAACTTCGACAGGAGAGGACCTACACTGCTAGTGCTGCTGTGACCTCAGTCTGGAAGCGACAATGGCTGCTGCGTCTGGGGAAAGGGCCCCTGCCTTCACTGCACAGGAGTTGGAGAAACTTGTGGATGGGGTCCTCCCCCAGTACACGCTACTCTACGGTCCTCCAGACCAACAGGTTAGTACACAGGGAGCACGTTGTATGGGCTAGGCCTGGGTGGAGAGGGCTGGGTGGAAGAGGGTAGTGGGCAGAGTTGATTGAACATTAATGCATGGGAATGAATGGGCCACATGGCCAGAGTAGGGAGGGGGCCACTCACAACGACGGTGCAGTTGGTAATGACTGTTCCTCTTCCCTTGTGCATGTCAGGTAGGTCAGCGCCCACCAGAAGAGGGACATCTGGCGTGCCATCGCCAAGGAGGTTCGGACCCTGGGGGCCCACCACAGACGGGGCACCCACTGCCGGAAGAGATGGGAAGACATTTGCCACTGCAGCAAGAAGACGGCGGAGGCTCAGCTGGGGATGGCCTCCCAACGTGGGAGGGGTGCCCGTCGCACCATGACCCCCCTGATGTTCCGGATCCTGGCGGTGGCCTACGCGGAGTTGGATGGGCGCTTGAGGACATCACAGCAGACACAAGGGGGTGAGTACAACCTCATTCTGCGGACTTTGCGTGCAGTGGAGGTGTCTGGGTGGGGAGGTGGGCTGTGGGTGTCCCTAGGCCAGGGCGAGTTAGGTAGGCAAGGCCCCTCCGTAATGTAGGCCATGTGGCACTCAACCCCACCTCAGCAGAGTGCCAAGTCGAGGTATATTTGCCCCTGTGGCATCCATGTGCGCAGATGTCCACCATTGCCATGTAGGCCATAACCCATAAATTGCGGATGCAGAGTGCAGGAGCACAGCGTAATGCAGGAGGCTGCTGCGTCTGTCTTGTCCGCCAACGGTAGCGGAATACCATGCACTAAAACTCTTGTTCTTCTGTCTCCCCCCTTTTCCTGCTCTCCCTGTCCTTTTGTACATCAGCATCAACAGGCGGAGGTACAGTGGCACCGGAGCACGAGGGAGCTGCATCCCACATGGCCATGGAGGGCCCCATCACGGACTCTGAATGCACCAGTGGGACGGAGGGCGATTGGAGCTTCACGTCGGCCACCGGATCACCAACCAGAGACACAGACTCGTCCGCCGATGGGAGCTCCCCTGTGGTGGCGGCACCATCTGTGCGCACCACTTCTACAGGTACAGCCGCCACCTCCCCTACCAGCACCGCCCTCCTAGCAGCCCCTCAGCGTTCGCCCCGTACCCGTTCACCCAGGAGGGTGGGCATCACCTTCGCCCCAGGCACCTCAGGCACTGCCCCAGTCACCCCTGCTGCCCTCACTGAGGAGGCCATTGACCTCCTCAGGTCACTCACTGTTGGGCAGTCTACCATTGTGAATGCCATCAAGGGTGTAGAACGAAAGTTACAACACGGTAATGCATTCCTGGAGGGCATTCATTCTGGTCAGGCTGTCCTTCAGCGAACCCTGCAATCTCTGGCCTCAGCACTGATGGCAGCCATTGTCCCTGTGTCGAGCTCCCCCCTCCAACTTCCTCCACCCAGACCCAATCCCCTGTACCCCAGCCCATCCCAAGCACACCTACAGACCAGCATGCACACAAGTCAACACCCAAAAGTAGCTCAAGCAAACATAGGCACCACACATCCCACAGGCACTCACACAAGCATCACACCCATACAGACACAGCAACATCCACTGTCTCCACTGTATCCCCCTCCTCCTCTTCTCCCTCCTCCCTCCCAGTCTCGTCTACACACACACCTGCATGCACCACATCTACAGGCACCAGGACACCCAGCACCACAAGCCACTCACCTGCACGCACCACCTCCACTGCCATTTACACGTCCCCTGTGTCCTCTCCCAGTGTGTCTGTGACGCCCCCTCCCAAAGTACACAAACGCCGGCAATCACTCACCCAACATCCATCCACCTCACGACAGCCTCCTGTACCTGCACCTGCACCCTAAACAGCTAAAGTAACACCTCCCACAACCACCTCCTCTTCCTCCACTCCCAGACCCCCTCCAGCTACCCATCCCCGTGTTCGTCAGAAACTGTCCCTCTGTATAATTAACCTTTTTGCCCCTACCCCCCCCCCCTCCAATTCATCAGTCCCGTCGTAGCACCTCAGCCAAAAAGCCTCCAATACCAGTGGTGCGTGTTCAGGGATTGTGGAGTGCACCGGCCACTAGGCAGGCAGTAGGACCCGGAGCCAAGGCACTGGCAGCCCACCCCCTGTAAAGGCTCTAAAATTGGAGAGTGGACGACAGGACCGTGTTAAGACTCCTGGTGGGACAACAACTGACCTGGGTTCGAAGGGGATTGGAGAGTCAGCTGTGACTCCACCAAAGGTGGGGAAGGTCCAGAGGAAGTCTTGCCAGCCTGTTGTGAGTGTCACGGCGGAGAAGTGCGCCATCATTTCCGGTGGTCCAGACACAACCGCCAGCACTGTCGTCACTGGTCCAGAGTCCACCGCCAGAGTCACAGCCCAGGAGGGCCCAAGTATCGTCACTGGTCCAGAGACCACCGCCGGAGTCACAGCCCAGGAGGGCCACTGCCAGAGTCACAGCCCAGGAGGGCCCAAGTATCGTCACTGGTCCAGAGACCACTACCAGAGTCACAGCCCAGGAGGGCCCAAGTATCGTCACTGGTCCAGAGACCACCGCCGGAGTCACAGCCCAGGAGGGCCCAAGTATCGTCACTGGTCCTGAGTCCACCGCCAGAGTCACAGCCCAGGAGGGCCCACGTATCGTCACTGGTCCTGAGTCCACCACCAGAGTCACAGCCCAGGAGGGCCCAAGTATCGTCACTGCTCCAGAGACCACCGCCAGAGTCACAGCCCAGGAGGGCCCAATTATCGTCACTGGTCCAGAGACCACTGCCAGAGTCACAGTCCAGGAGGGCCCCGGCTGCCACAGCCCCGCTGGGCAATGATGGAACGTCATGCCACACACCAATGCCCAGTGTAGAGATCGTCATGCCACACACCAATGCCCAGTGTAGGGAACGTCATGCCACACACCAATGTCCGTACCAGAACCGCCATGGCAAAGCACTGCTTAACAGTCCTGAACCGCCATGGCAAAGCACCGCTGAACAGGGCAAAGACCGCCATGGCAAAGCACCGCTGAACAGGGCAAAGACCGCCATGGCAAAGCACGGTTGAACAGTCCTGAACCGCCATGGCAAAGCACCGCTGAACAGGGAAAAGACCGCCATGACAAAGCACAGCTGAACAGTCCAGAACCGCCATGGCAAAGCACCACTGAACAGGGCAAAGACCGCCATGGCAAAGCACCACTGAACAGTCCAGAACCGCTATGGCAAAGCACAGCTGAACAGTCCAGAACTGCCATGGCAAAGCACCGCTGAACAGGGCAAAGACCGCCATGGCAAAGCACCGCTGAACAGTCCAGAACCACCATGGCAAAGCACCGCTGAACAGGTCAAAGACCGCCATGGCAAAGCACCGCTGAACAGTCCAGAACCGCCATGGCAAAGCGCCGCTGAACAGTCCAGAACCGGCATGGCAAAGCACCGCTGAACAGGGCAAAGACCGCCATGGCAAAGCACCGCTGAACAGTCCAGAACCGCCATGGCAAAGCACCGCTGAACAGGGCAAAGACCGCCATGGTGAAGACCGCTGAACAGGGCAAAGTCCGCCATGGTGTAGACCGCTGAACAGGGCAAGCACCGTGTAGGAATGAAAAGGCCGCCACATCAGGCATCCTTATCCCATGTGCAGCTGGGACAGTGACAGGACATGAACTTTCACAGGGAGACTCATCAAGTATGGGCACCAGTCCCACCCAGTACCAGTAGAGAACTGCATCTACTTGAGAGACTGTAGCTTTGCACTCCCCAGGATGGCACAGTGGGCAAACCACCCACTGTATAGACTTGAGAGACTGTGGCTTTGCACTCCCCAGGATGGCACAGTGGGCAAACCACCCACTGTATAGACTTGAGAGACTGTGGCTTTGCACTCCCC
Organism: Pleurodeles waltl; assembly: GCF_031143425.1. NCBI lineage: Eukaryota > Metazoa > Chordata > Amphibia > Caudata > Salamandridae > Pleurodeles > Pleurodeles waltl. The sequence goes on from NC_090440.1 coordinate 256,711,119, forward strand.
AGGATGGCGCAGTGGGCAAGCCACCCACTGTATAGACTTGAGAGACTGTGGCTTTGCACTCCCCAGGATACATCAATGGGCATGGTGCCCCATCGTGGATCTGGCTTCGCATTCATCTGGCTGAGGTACCCCCCCTTCCATTCCCCCTGAGGTGCCTGTAGTATTTCTATCTGATGCCCCGGCAGTGTTCTCTCCGATTGTGGTCAGGTGTCGTTTGTGGGCCTCGCCTATCCATTTTTGGACTGTTGGTGCACGGACATTGTTGTGTACATATCTGCACTACTTCTCGTATTGGATATAATTATGAGTGATTTTCTAATATATATCTGTATATTTTTGTATGACATGTATATTGGCACATTATAATGTTTGACCGAATTTCGCATTGTCTTTTCATTCTTCCGGGGGGATTGTGGGTTGTTACTGTTATTTTTGTGAATGCATTGGTGTGTATGTTGTGATATGCGAGGGTGGGGGTGGGGGTGTTTGGTGGGTGTCCCCCTAACTTTTGCCTCCCCCCTTCCCTGTGTCGTAGGTGCAGTACTCACCGGTGTCTTCTGCGCCTACGTAGCTGTTGTTCGTAGAGGAGCAGAAAGACAAGGGCAGGGAGTATTTGTAATTCCGGGTCCATGGAGTCGTCGTTCCTCGTGGGATGTGTTCAGGTGAGCGTTTTCCCATAGCAAAAGCTGTTTCCGCCGTGTTTTTATCCACGGTGAATCCGCCCCAGAAAAGGTGGCGGATTGGCGGGTTGTAATAGTGTGGGCGGTACATTGTCTCCCGCCTGTCTGTTGGCGGTACCCGCCGCGCTGCTTGTCTGTACCGCCGTGGCGGGCAGAGTGTTAAAGTGGCTGTCTTTGTTGGCGGTTTCCGCCAGGGTCATAATTCCCTTTTTTTGTCCGCCGGCCTGTTTGCGGTATTTCCAAAGCTTTAACACCGTCCGCCAGGGTTGTAATGACCACCTATATGTCCTACCTTAACCATACACCTCACCCTGCCCTTGGGGCTACCTAGGGCCTACCTTAGGGGTGCCTTACATGTAAGAAAAGGGAAGGTTTAGGCCTGGCAAGTGAGTACACTTGCCAAGTCGAAGTTACAGTCCGAAACTGCACACACAGACACTGCAGTGGCAGGTCTGAGACATGATTACAGAGCTACTTATGTGGGTGGTACAACCAGTGCTGCAGGCCCACTAGTAGCATTTGATTTACAGGCCCTGGGCACCTCTAGTGCACTTTACTAGGGGCTTACCAGTAAATCAAATATGCCAATCATGGATAAATCAATCAACAGTACAATTTCAATAGGGAGCAGTTGCACTTTAGCACTGATTAGCAGTGATAAAGTGCGCAGAGACAATAAACCAGCAAAAACAGACCTGAAAAAATAGGAGGAAGAAGGCAAAAAGTTTGGGGATAACCCTGCAAAAAGGGCCATTTCCAACAGTACACTATCCGGACTTGTGTAGTTGGTGTACATATTTGTATATGCTGAATTTTGACTAATGGATTTTTAATGATTACAATTGTTACAATAATTTCCTTTTGTCCTTGCATTCTTCCGGGGGGGGGGTGTATATGTAATGTTGATGCATGTATTTGTGTGTATTTTGTTGGGTGTGAGGGTGAGGGTGGGGGTGTTGCGTGTTGTGTGTGTGTCACTCTCTTTCCTCCTCCCTCCCCTATGTTGTAGGTGCTGTCCTCACCGTAGTCACCGCCACCGCCCTTTGTACTCCTGGTAGAAGAGGAGGTAAACCAACATAGGTAACACCTGAAGTTCGGGCTCCATGGCGTCCTGGTTCCTCGTTGGGTGTCGAGAAGTGAGTGGTTTCCCTTCTGTGTACTGTTTCCGTTGTGCTTTTGATATCGTTGGTTCTGCCCCGGAAAAGGTGGTGGATAGGCATCTTGAAATACGATGGGCGGTACTTTGTCTTCCGCCTGTCTGTTGGCGGTTACCGCCGCAGTGTTTGTTTCTACCGCCGTGGCCGTCAGAGTGTTAAAGTGGCTGTCTATGTTGGCGGTTTCCGCCACGGTCGTAATCCCATTTTTTTTCGCCACCCTGTTTGCGGTATTACCGCCGCTTTAACACCGTCCGCCAGGGTTGTAATGAGGGCCTAAATGTTCATGTACCAAAGTAGGGTATATCTTGATATGTACATGCAGTTTGAAGTATGTTTGAAATGGGATCTCTGGTTAGCAGTCAGTTTGCACTCTAACTTGCAACAGGAGAAACACACCAGGGTAACCCCCACTAACCCCCCTGGTAGCTTGCCACAAGTATTTGTATCAACACACACAGTAATACAGTGAAGAAACTACAAAATGGGCACCACACCAGTTTAGAAAAATAGGTAATATTTATCTAAATCAAACAAGACCAAAACAACAAAAATCTAACATACGCAAGTCAAGTTATCAATTAAAAAAGAATAAGAGTCTTAATCCTTAGAAAACAATGAGAATGCTGTTGTTACACAAAAGTACCTGGTTTGCGTCAAAAATAAAGCCGCACAGGTGAGCATGCATTGAAAAAGCCAGCGATGTGTCAGTTCCTAACTCGAAAGCAAGAACATGCTTCATTTCCTTCTCCACTAGGGTCGGCGATGTGTTGTTTTTCTCCCTTGCAAGAGAGTGATGCATTGATTTCTGGATGGGGCACCTCGGATTCGGGCAGGCTTTGCGTCGATCTATCACGCCCAGTGATACTGCATTGAAATCTGGTCGCACGGTGTCAGAAAACCACGCTGCTTGGGGTTAGCGTCGTTATCAGCCTCCGTAAGCGGGTGTTGCGTGTCGATTCTCCAGCCACATTGCGTCATTCTCCCAGCAGGTGGAGTGTCAATTTTAGCCACGAAGCCAGCGACGCATCACTTATAAGCCATGTTGTGGAAGGTGCATCAAAAATTTCCCCGCACAGTGGTGTTTGCGGGGATTTTAGTCCTTTTCCACCTGCTTCACCTTTCAAGGGCACAGGGACTGGATGGCGCACCAATTGGCAGGGCAGGAGTCTCACCAGAGAGTCCAGGTGCTGGCAGAGAGAAGTCTTTGATGGCCCTGGGACTTAAACAACAGGAGACAAGCTCAACTCAAGCCCTTGGAGAGTCTTCTGAAGCGGAATGCCCCCAAAGTCCAGTCTTTGTCTCCTTTCACAAGCAGAAGCAGCAACTGCAGGATAGACCAACAAAGCACAGTCACAGGCAGGGGCAGCACTTCTCCTCAGCTTTTCAGCTCTTCTCCTTGGCAGAGGTTCCTCTTGAATCCTTGAAGAAATCTAAAAATGTGGGGTTTTGCGTCCACTACTTATACCCCTTTCTGTCTTTGAACTTGGCAAAAATCAAAGGAAAGTCTCTGTTGTTCACAAGATCCTGCCATGAGCAGGCCAGGCTCCAGGCTCACACCAGGGGGTTGGAGACTGCATTGTGTGAGGGCAGGCGCAGTCCATTCAGGTGTAAGTGACCACTCCTCCATCCACTTTAGTCAGATGGCCCATCAGTATATGCAGGCTACTACCCAGCTTCCTTTGTCTCACTGTCTTTCTAAAAGTGGCATTTTCAAACTGATAATTTAAACACCAACTTTACCGAAAAATGTATTTTTAAATTGTGAGTTCAGAAACACTAAACTCCATAATTCTATCTGCCCCCAAAGGAAATCTGTGCTTAAATATCATTTAAGGGCATCCCCAATGTTAACCTATGAAGGAGATAGGCCTTGCAACAGTGAAAGCTGAGTTTATCAGTATTTCATTGTTAGGACATGTACAAAACAGCAGTACGTGTCCCACCCTTAACATACACTGCACCCTGCCCATGGGGCTACCTAGGGCCTACCTTAGGGGTGCCTTACATGTAGTAAAAGGGAAGGTTTAGGTCTGGCAAGTGGGTACATTTGCCAGGTCGAATTGACAGCTCAAAACAGCCCACACAGACACTGCAGTGGCAGGTCTGAGCCATGTTAACGGGCTACTTATGTGGGTGGCACAACTAGTGCTGCAGGCCCACTAGTACCATTTGGTTTACAAGCCCTTGGCACCTCTAGTGCACTTTACTAGGGACTTAACAGTGAATCAGATATGCCTATCAGGGATAAGCCGATTGCACAGATAATTTACACAGGAGCACTTGCACTTTAGCACTGAGCACACAGTTTAAACATGGGAAGCAGAGGCAAAAAAGACAGGGGAGACCACATCAAGGATGCCAGGTCTAACAAAGTACATGGACATGACAACATGAAAACCCAGAGTTCACATCAATGAACACAGAAGTACCTTCAGGTGCAAAAAGACAGTCACCAAATTGATTCGCTACTTTGTGATGTTACCTGGCTTATCATTGAAAAACTACCCCATCCACGACCGAACAACTATTCAGATACGAGCAATGGTGGAGCTATAGGCTTTTCAGTACAGCTCTAGGCCTCAACGACAAAACTCCTTGGACTCAACTGACAGTAGGCTGAGGGTCAGAGATACACCAAGTGGTTTAGAACTACTATGCCTTTGAAAAAAACAAAAAACAAAATTTCACAGATTTTGGCATCAGGGCACCGCCGCCCCTTACACCATAGGCTGTGTCTGACACATCTCATGTTCAACATATAAAATAATTTGTAGGTTTGCAACCACTAACTATCCCCTGTCACTAGCCATGATATTCGTAGTGATATTTAACCCTGGTCAACATCACACTTTCTGTCTTTAATGTTTGACACACATTTATTAGTTGATATATCCGTTGACAGTCAACTACGTACTTTGAAAGTCTTGCATTCCTAACAATATGTTATAGCTATAATAAACCACATTTTTTTACCTTTCTGGTCATTTACAGACTGAAAAATGTTTTGATTTTAAAATGACAAAAAACGTTTTCCCTAGAATTATCCAGTCTCTGATAAGTCAACACATCACTAAGGTATTTCAACCACCGGACTTCATCGCCTAAAAGCCTGGTGGTCACTGATATAGAAGAATCATCTTATGCACATCCACTCAGGAGCCTCATATTTAGTGAAAGTCAGTACTAACGCATTCCAGCCACCGGACTTAATTTCCCAGAAGCCCAGTGGTCGCCAAGATAGATGCATCATCTCATCTGCATCCATTCAGGAGCCACCACTCTCCTTTTAGACCGTCCGACACGAACATGAGTTGTTCGATGGCGGTCTGAGTGGCAGCTGTAGGTTCCAGCACTGGTAGCCAATTCTTGATGAAGTAAGTCTCTTCTTCACAAAACCGATACCGCCGTGGGATACCTAACAATAGTGCAGTGAGGAACTGAGATTGGGGACAGCCTTAAGCATCTTCCAAAACATGTTTTTTATCAGACATTCCACGCTTGAAACTCGACCCTTGGCGGGAGCTTTAAACAAGCATTTACAATGCAATGGGTCTCGCTTTTGCTTGAGTTAGAGCTATTAGCGGTGCAAATTCCAAACTGGACTTCTCTTGCAACATAAATTGAAAATGAAAAGTCAAATATTTGACCTAAGCAAGACAATTCAAAGCGCCATGTCCACCACGAGCATGAGCGCGAAGGGGAGGTAAAAAAGGAAAAAGAAGTTCACTCGCAGTCAAACGTATCAGCAAACGTGCAATTATCCAAGTAACAGGGTCAATGGCCAAGGCAGTAACAAAGCTGCCCTAAGGAGGGACAAAGGTAAAGCATTTACTAATGATAAAAAATAATTTTTGAAGGGCAAGCCCATGAACAAGAGCTATGGATGGGCGTGCAGTGGGCGTGGTTAAAAGCCCACAGATAGATTACAACAGGCCGGAGTGCTTGCGGCCCAGACCTAAAAAAGAGGGTTGACAGACGTTTTAATTCAAGGTTTTCTTTTAATGCAGGGTTTTTAGGCTACCATACAAAAACTGTGGAAGGAAACAACATTATTGGCATGTGTTACAATAACACCAAACGCCACGAGAGCCCCATCTTTCACACAAATCTTCACCGTCCATCAGGTAAACTCAGTTAAATGAATATGGGTTCATTTTACCATAAAACCAATGAAAGGAAACCACAAAACAGGAATGTTGAATTTTAAATGATTGTGCTTGAGATGCTCCTCTCCTTTCCCTCTGACGATCAGGGTGGGACAAAGGGGTAAAAAAGCCTGGTTTAGTGTCCAGTCTGAAGCATCTACAGCACAGCCACAATGAAGTATGAGATTCTGCATCCGCCTGTTATTCAGCCTTCCTGTAGCAGTAATCAGACGCATAAAAGGAAAAGCCCTGCCTGGAAACCTCCTCACCTGAGCTACAGTAACTACTGACCCACCCTTCACACTTCCCAACTACCAAACTTGCAGTGTAAAGGGGTGGGCACAATTATTGTGCCTTTGGGGAGGTGGTGTTAAAAGCAGTGGTCAAAGCCATGCAGCTTCTTGGCGCTAATAAGAAGGAATCGGCATGCTAAAGTGTTAAGTGATGTTCCATTAAAATGAAGTGGTGCACACATTATGGCTCCTGGCTATCGTAAAACACTAATTCACCGCTTCGCTCCTCTGTACCTGGAGTAGATTTAAACTTCTGTGACCCCCGTTCCCACATTCCCTTTCTGAGAAGAGCACACGGTGATAGAGCGTTCCGTACTAATAATTTACCTGTATTCGGACGCTCTTTAGGCCGATGAATCTTTTGACTAAGTGGAACTCTCCGTACCCTATATCGATCAATTTCATCAAATCAATAATCAATAACGAACATAAGCAATACCCTGATCAACATAACACTTGACAATTAATCCAGAATACATTTAGGCGAACCCTGACCTTTCAGTCAGGAATAACCACACCAGTTTTATTCAAAGTTAGTTAATTTATTTCCCTATATTAACAAAGCTAGCACAATATAAATGTGTCTCAACACTAAATGATAAACGTAAATGAACATTAATAGCTGTCCATAACGGCGAAACAGGTGCAATCTATGTAGCATTTGAATAACAAGGCATTCGATAATAGCAATGCAAATCACTAATACGATAATCTGTAATGAACTAATTGCATACATTTAGTCAGCATAACAAGGTCTCAAATTGCATCGTGCAACAAAAGAGATCCTCATCTAACCACAAATTAGCATCGGCATGTGGGACTTCATGCAAAAACAATTTAGCAACATTAATTTGGAAAACTCTTAACTAGAGATCTTGTCAAAAATCAGCAGTTGGTTACCTAAAAGAAACACAATGCAATTGTACAATTTCCTTTCATATTTACCTATTACGATCAGCATACAAGAAAGTCTTCGTCTCACAGGTACCGTTTCTCGATCAGCATGGGTACCGTTTCGACCGGCATGGGACGGGGCAAAGGGGCAAGGTGGACGGGGCAATTGCCTCACGGCGGCAAGGTAAAACTACTACTTCATGCAAGGGGTTAAAGTTAAAGTCTCTAGGGTAAGAATCATTTAAAGTCTCTTTCTCTCGATTAGAGAAAGAATCAAAGTCTCTTTCAAAATGGCGTCGCAGCAAGATGGGCCATAATAGCTGCAATGTCCTGCAAAATGGCGGGATGTCCAGTAATGGCTACTTTCTTCTCGTGCACCTGGTTTAAATAGACAACAGTTCAAATCCAGTAGGGTCTTCCATTGGAGGGTTCATAGGTTAGCTTCAAATTGTCCAATCAAAAACAACAGTTCTCAAGCTTTTACTTAAGCATACATTATCCTTGGAGATGGGTACGCAAGTTGCAACATTTTATACCAATTAGCTCACTTTCAGAGCCTCCATTGTCCGCACCTGCAGATCGACCTTGGAGTAAGGAGAGAAATATGCCAGGCTGGCACGAAACTTTAAGATAAGCATGTGAACGATCTCAGTGGAAAAGTACAGCTTCAAGCAAAAATACACGTTTAATAGCACATTGGAAAAATACGAGCATCTAAACCGTGAGACCAGGCAACTAGGCCGAAGCCTCTACTAAAGTTATGCTTAGCTAAAACATTTCAAACAAGCAAATCGTAGCACACGTTTATAATTATGTTGGATTAGTGCAATTCTAATACATCACGTTATATAAAGCATGCTTATAAATGTTGGCAAACTACTCTGAGGGCACATTTTGTCCCCGTACAATCTTTATTAATGTGGTTAAAGTCACACATGATTATTGCAGTACTACGTTTAAGCGTAAATAAATGAAAACCTTCATTTTCTGCTTCATCAATCCCTCCTCTGATGACTACTTGTCATCACACCAAATTATGCCCACAAATTTTATTCCATTAAAATTCTGTCAGATCTCTTTTCCTTTTAATTCCCCTAGTTTTCGCTTTGTATTCTTCTGCCATTCTTTTCATTATTTTCTCTTCCTTCCTTCTTTTAATTCTTTCCATAATCATTATTATTCCCCTTTTTATTCCCCAAATTCCAAATACGCAAATACGCAAATTATAACTATCATAATTACCTCTATTATTTTTAGCAATATCCCATTCCAAATTCCCCCAATCCAATTTCCCACTGATGCAAGTCCTTTTCCAACCTTCTCCCACACTCCTGGTTCTTTCAGTTCCTTCAAATCTGCACTCTCTTTTGTTAGATTAGCAAGCATAGTTTTAATCTTCACACTATTGTCGGGAATATACGTACAACAGTGTCGTGCACCAAGCATTTTGCAAACGCCGCCATCCTTTGCTAAAAGAATGTCTAAAGCAAGCCTGTTTTGAAGAGTCATAGCTCTTTCCGCTGCAAGTTCAGCATCTATCAGGATTATAGCACCTGAAAACTTTGTCAACATGTTATCCACTATAGAAGACAACTTTCTTATTTTGATGGAATTCAACACAACTCCCAATGAAGGAATCATGGCTCCAAATATATCTCCTACCACAGCAGCTGCGGTCTCTCTTTTCTGGATACGATGGGATCCAGATGTCTTTGGAATCATCGATAGGTCATCCAGTTGATAAACTTTTGGGAACACTATACCCAAATAACATCTCCCCCACCATCCCTTTGGAAGACGATAATAGGCATTATACCCACAAATGTAATATACACCTGGAATGACAGGGTCAAGTCCGTTCATCATGAATGTCCATTTGGCCTTAAAGATAAACGTATGTTTACACTCACTCGCTCCTACAAAAATGTTGTCATAATAAGATTCACCCCGATATATACAAAATTTCCCTACATGCCAAGCATCTAAAGCTATTCTCCCTTGTGTCTTTATTGCGGCAAAATCATAATTGTCTACTGAAGTCCTCTTATGTAGCTCTTTTTCTAATTTCGCATTCATTTGTGCCCTTCTATCATCTGTGCGATCTAAAAAGCTTATTTCTACTGCAGAGAGCGAGCAGGTAAGATTTTCCCTATGAGCGTGAGCCGTTTCAAAAGGTTGCATTGGCTCGAAAAATTCCCTCATTATTTTAGCATCCCAATCTTTAGCAATCTGGCTTAGCTGCGCTATTATAGGAACATATGCAAAGGTAACATCATAATTTGAATAAAAATACTGTATGTTAGTTTGACCATAAAATGTAGACATTACTATACTACATGTAATCCCGTATGTAAGAGGCATGTGGTGATAAGTCACCCCTTCCTTTACTGATGTCGGTATCTGTGTACACACATAACAATCTTTCGCATCCATAGTCTCAACATATTCTGTTAGCAAGCGATAGAAAACGTTATATGAAAGCTCTTTCTTATCATGCAAGTGTCTCTCATCTAATTCTAATCTTTTCAATGCGGTTAGTTCAGTGACAGTAACAGGAGCAAAAGTAGAAGCATCAATTCTCTCATTCTCACCCTTACCATGCATTCCAAGTACAATTGCCATTATTATTAGTACACATGCAATTATCAAGCCTATACACACATATTTACAATATTTCTTTCTACTGTTTTGCGTCATGATCTGTATAGAATCAGAGAGCTAGAAGCACCTATAAAGAAACTGTTTAGCAATTCAGTTACAAAGCTGAACGAGCGCAATGTTCACACAGTCTTCTTCAAGAGGCCAGTCACTTATCGGTTAGCAGCATTTGTCTCAATTCGGCAATAACTCAGTCTTTTATCAGTTTAGCAAGTGTCTCATCCGGTTTAGCAATGTCTCAGCTGGTTGTTTGTATCACGTTAGATTGTAGCAAGCAATATCATTTATCACCCTTTCAATCGACAGAGTCCATAAAACTTTTCTTTTCTATTGGTATCTCTTCTTCTTCGTTCTCGAGGCTAAGAGATACAAACTCGTCAGTCCAATCGTCATTGGCTACATATGCCCATTCAGGACCGGAATATCTTCTGTTCGGTATTCTTTTCCTTTTCAATTTTGCTTCTCTTTTCGATTCTGCTTCGCTGGTACTTTCCACCTTTGTCAAGTCTTTTTCTTCACTCGGGGATGGTACCGCGACAGTTACTTCTTTTCTTTTCTCTTTCACTTTTGGCCTTTCTCCGTCGTTCAAACCTTCTTCAGTCCTTTGTTTTATTGGTGATATACTTAGGTGGTCATTCTGACCCTGGCGGTCTTTGACCGCCAGGGCGGAGGACCGCGGGAGCACCGCCGACAGGCCGGCGGTGCTCCAATGGGGATTCCGACCGCGGCGGTAAAGCCGCGGTCGGACCGGCACCACTGGTGGGGTCCCGCCAGTGTACCGCCGCCCCATTGAATCCTCTGCGGCGGCGCAGCTTGCTGCACCGCCGCGGGGATTCCGACCCCCCCTACCGCCATCCAGATCCCGGCGGTCGGACCGCCGGGATCCGGATGGCGGTAGGGGGGGTCGCGGGGCCCCTGGGGGCCCCTGCAGTGCCCATGCCACTGGCATGGGCATTGCAGGGGCCCCCGTAAGAGGGCCCCTCTCATGTATTTCACTGTCTGCTGCGCAGACAGTGAAATACGCGACGGGTGCAACTGCACCCGTCGCACAGCTTCCACTCCGCCGGCTCGATTCCGAGCCGGCTTCATCGTGGAAGCCTCTTTCCCGCTGGGCTGGCGGGCGGTCTGAAGGCGACCGCCCGCCAGCCCAGCGGGAAAGTCAGAATTACCGCCGCGGTCTTTCGACCGCGGAACGGTAATCTGACGGCGGGACTTTGGCGGGCGGCCTCCGCCGCCCGCCAAGGTCAGAATGAGGGCCTTAGTCTCCTCTTTGCACCATGTCCATTTGATGGACCTGCGACCTTTTCTGTGGAAGCTTGAACCCTTTCGTTCTGTTCTGCCTTGTCCCCTCCTTCTGGGGAATCGATCACGTTCTCTTTTTCTTTTTCTGTATCAGCTGCTTCTGGGAAAGCCCTCCTCTGATCAGGCTCTCCTGCTTTTTCACCTTTTTCGAGCCCTTCGTCACCGTTACTTTCGTCAGGCTCTGTATCACTTTCAGCTGCTTCAGGTTCCTTGTCACCCTCAGCTGCTTCAGGCTCTTTGCTACCCTCAGCTGCTTCAGGTTCTTTGTCACCTTCAGCTGCTTCGTCGCTGTCTGAACTTTCTCCTTGGTCTTCCCCAAGTGAGTTAGTCTCTTCGTCCTCAGAGAATATCTCTCTCTCTTCCGTTCCTGCCTGTTCGCTTTCAGTTCGGTTTTGCTCTGTCTCAGCACTCAGCACTGTTTTATCAGGCACTGGCAGTTTCAGCGCTTCAACTTCCTCATCTGTGGGACACAACACTTTCTTTGTGTGACTGGCGTGGATCCAGTTGGGAACCCCCGCACACTTCACAGCGGTAGTTGTCGTCAGGATCACTTGGAAAGGGCCTTTCCAACGGGGTTCCAGACACAACTTTCTCACGTGCTTCTTTACCACGACCCAGTCACCTGCTTTCAGTGCGTGTCCTGGACCTTGGATCGGTGGTAAGGTGGTTGCTTCCACCTGGTGAGAGAAAGAGCGAACCACGTCAGCCAGACCTTTGCAGTAGTCTAACACCATATCATCTGTAATATTCAAAAGCGCGTTTGCGGGAACTGCAGGAAGTCTCATAGCCCTGCCCATGAGAATTTCGTGCGGAGACAATCCAGTCTTTCTATCAGGGGTGTTTCTCATTGACATTAGCACCAAGGGCAATGCGTCAGGCCATTTCAAATTTGTCGATGCACATATTTTCACCATTCTTGATTTCAGTGTACCATTCATCTGCTCCACCAATCCTGAGGCTTCAGGGCGATAGCTACAATGCAGCTTTTGCTCAATGTTCAGCGCTTCGCAAAGTAACTTTATCACCTCGTTATTGAAGTGACTTCCCCTATCTGATTCTAAAGAGATCGGGAATCCGAAACGTGGTATTAACTCCCTCAACAATAGCTTTGCAACTGTAAGGCTGTCATTTCTACGTGTGGGGTATGCCTCAATCCAGTGACTGAAAATGCACACAATCACCAACACATACTTCAGACCTCCATGCACAGGCATCTCAATTAAATCTATCTGCATTCGGCTAAACGGGCCGCTGGCCCTGCCAATGTGGCTCGCGTTCACAACTGTTCCCTTTCCTGGGTTCATCTGCTGGCAAGTGACACATCGATGGCAAACTGCTTCTGCAGCTTGACGAAATCTGGGGTTAAACCAATCAGTTTTGAACAATCTTATCATGGCATCTCTCCCTAGGTGAGCTTGCCCATGATAGAACTGCGCAAGCTGTGATAAGAGACTGTTTGGCAAAACAAATTTTCCCTCATTTGAAACCCATAACTCATCTGGTCTTTTTATACATTGTGATTTAATCCAGGAATCTCTTTCATCCTCCCTGACGTTATTCTGTAATGCTTTTAGTTCATCTATTGTATCTACGACCTTCAAGGCAAATGCTTCAGCTGGTTCGAGTTCTGGCTCACTTATCGAATTCCATTCATCCCTGAGTAATATACAGTTCAAGGCACAAAATCTTGCGACTTGATCCGCATATCCATTTCCCAGAGAAACATAGTCCTGTCCTTTTGTATGAGCACTGCACTTTACCACTGCAACTTCAGCTGGCATTTGAATGGCGTGTAATAATTCCCTTATTCTCTCCCCGTTTTTCACTGGGGATCCTGAAGAAGTCAGGAAACCTCTCTGTGACCATAGTTGTCCAAAGTCGTGCACAATTCCAAACCCGTACTGACTATCAGTGTAAATGGTGACTTTCATCAATGCAGACAGTTGACATGCTCTTGTAAGGGCTACAAGTTCTGCTACTTGTGCAGAATAGACTCCCTGGAGCCAGCCTGCTTCCAGGACACCTGTTACAGTACATACAGCATATCCTGCTTTCAAAATTCCCATCCCATCTCTTAGACATGAACCATCAACGAAAACAATTTGGTAATTTTCATCAAGTTTAGTATCCTTAATGTCAGGTCGAGGTTTTGTGCAAAATTCAGTCACCTGAAGGCAGTCATGCTCGACGTCTTCAGCGTTCTCAACTTCAGCATTTTCACCAGGGAGCAAGGTTGCTGGATTCAACGTAGTGCACCTTTTCAGCTGCACATTCGGTGAGCCCAGAATTATCGTTTCATACCTTGTGAGTCTTGCTCCGGTCATGTGTTGCGTTCGGGAGCGGGTCAAAAGTATCTCAACTGAGTGAGGGACCATGACTGTTACTGGGTGTCCCATCACTATTCCTTCACTCTGAGTGAGGCTGATACCAACTGCTGCTACGGCACGCAAACACCCTGGGAGTGCTGCTGCGACCGGATCCAAAGTAGCTGAAAAATACGCTACTGGTCTGTTTATGCCACCATGGGCTTGAGTCAAGACAGACAAAGAACATGCATCACGTTCATGACAAAACAGTGTGAAAGGCTTTGTGTAATCAGGCATACCTAAAGCTGGAGCCCTGCACATGCACTCTTTCAATTCAACAAAAGCATCCATCTCATCTCCTTTCAGTTCAATTTGATCCAAGGCATCCTTCTGGGTCAGTTTCAGTAAAGGCTTTGCTAGAGTTGAGAAGTTGGGAATCCACTGGCGACAGTAGCCCACCATTCCCAAAAACTTCCTCACCTCCCTCCTTGTCTTTGGTGGACTCATTTGAAGTACACTTGTTATTCTTTCCTTCATTATTCTCCGTGACCCTTTCTCTATCTGGTGACCCAAGTATTTCACTTTCTTCTGACAGAACTGCAATTTGGAAGGAGACACCTTGTGCCCATTCCGTCCCAAATGGTTCAACAGAGCAATGGTATCGGCTGTGCAGCCACTTTCTGTCTTCGATGCAATCAGTAAGTCATCAATGTACTGTACTAGAGTTGACTCAAACGGCAATTCTAATGCTTCCAAGTCTTTCTTTAGAATCTGATTGAATATTGACGGTGACTCAGAAAACCCTTGAGGAATTCAACACCAACTGTACACTCTGTCTAGGAATTTGAAACAAAAGAGGAATTGGCTGTCCTCATGAAGAGGCACAGAAAAGAATGCTTGTGACAAGTCGATGACTGAGAACCATTCGGCATCGCAAGGGACTTGAAACATTATCACAGCTGGATTTGGTACGACAGGGCAACACTTGACTATGATGTCATTTATTTTCCTCAAGTCCTGCACAAGTCGGACCTTTCCACTTGGCTTTATTAGTCCCATTATTGGTGAATTACATGGACTGCTTAACACTTCTTTCAGTACCCCCTGTTTTACAAATTCGTCAATAAGTTGGGCAACTTTCATGAGGGTGTCCTGTGCCATGTGGTATTGTGGGGTCTGGGGAAAGATTGCATTGGGCTTTACAGTCACTTTCACTGGTTCCACTCCTTTCATCAATCCCACCTCTTTCCCTGTCATATCCCACACTTCCTTTCCGACTGTTTCCCGTAATTCGGCTGGAATATCTTCTTCAGTTATCATCGGGAAAAGACAAATCAGAGGATACTCTTCATCGACAGTTTCCATCTCATCCCCCTCTACACTGTCCTCGTCTTCCCCATCACTGCTCGTCTGGATTGTTATTCCTTCGTTCGAGCACATGATCGAACAACCCAATTTGCACAATAGGTCTCTTCCTAACAGTGCTATCGGGCTTGAGTCACATACCACAAACTGATGCACCCCTTGATAGTTACCGATGCTGACTGGTACCGGATCTGTTATTGGGTTCGTCAGGTGCCTGTTTGCTACTCCCACCACTTGAACTGTCCTCCCTGAGAGTGGCAAATTTGGTACTTCAATGCTCTTAACGGTTGAGCGTGTTGCTCCTGTGTCAACCAGGAATGAGACACGATGACCCATTACTCTTCCCTCCACGTACGGACCCTTTTGATCAACTTCCAAGGATGCTGCAAGCACACAATCTCCTTCCTCTCCTGAACTTTCACTCTCCCATACATTGTTTATTCCACTCTCACTGTGTAGTGGGAACTGTTGTACGGTGCCATTTGTGCTCATTACCTGACCCGAGACCTGTGGAGGAACCATCACTTGCTGCTGACTCATTGGTGCCAAAGGTATTTACATTTGCTGATTAGGTACCATGGGTAACTGCTGTTGCATTGGCTGCATTTGCGTCATCTGCATACGAGGCATCTGCATCTGCTGCGGCTGCATAGGTTGTAATCCCTGCAACTGATTTACGGTCTGAAAATTTGGGTTTGGACCTCTCATTTTCGGTCCCCTCATTGTCTGAAATGCATTGACATCATTGTTTTGCTGACCAACACCTGCACCTGCACCTGCACCTGCACCTTCCTGCACCACCATCGGGCACTCGCGTTTCCAATGACCGACAATTCCGCACACGTGACACGGCATCACCTTCTTCATTGCCTGCACGCCAGTCACAACAGTATTCAAATCCGGACCATTATTCGCAAAACCTCCTCTGCCTCTGCCTCTGGCCTGTGGCTGAAACATCATATTTCCCTGCAACTGCGGCTGCGATTGCGGTGCCTGTTGTTGGAACCCTTGCATCCCTTGCAAACCTTGTAAACCGGTCTGAGCTGCTTTAAGTTGCATCATCATCACCTTCTCTTTCAACCTCTTCTGTTTCACTTCAATTTTGTCGCTACAGTATTTCGCATAATTTAACACCTCATCACTCGGTTTCGACTGCCAGCAAATCAAATGCGACTTTATCATCTGACTTATTTCTGGTCTCAACCCTTCCACAAATCTAAACACAAAATGAAGCATGTCCTTCGCCTCTATTGTTTCCGTGCCGCTGTAGTTCTTGAACGCCTTCAACAACCTCTCATAGTAACTATGAATCGACTCTTTAGCCTCTTGGGCAGTTCGATCAATCTTCTGCCAATCCACATTTTTCGCGGCCACTTTCGTCTTCAAATGCTCAATCACCTTATAGTACAGGCTCATCACCATAGGCGATGGTGCACCCGTCTCCCTGTCTCTCTCTGGTTCACTCGTCGGCCAACCTACAGCTCTTTTGCAATCCTCCCACAAATCTGCCGGAACCACAATCTCAAAGAGGGTGTTCAGGTCTTCCCAGAGACATTTTGCAAGCTTCACAAACCTGTCAGTCTGCTGATACCATTCAATCGGTTTCTCTCTCAGTTTGGGAAAATCATCCGTAAAAGACTGAATGTCGCTTCTGTGCCATGGTACATGTATTAATTTTCCCCCTGCTGTCTCCCTCATTGGTAACATAGTTACTGTATCACTACTCTGTGGTCTTTTCTCATTGTGCTCTGTAGCACTGTCCCTCCTCTTTTCCTTTCTCTTTACCCACCTGCTTTCCCACTTGTCTAAGCACCTCCACACTTGTGCACTCTGCAACAATTCTCTAAGGTGCGCCTTCATGCCTGCTGACCTCATGTGTTCAAAATCTGTGGTCCCAAAATCCAATCTATAGCTCCTGCTCAAGTGTTTTGTCTTGTCTATGTCAACCCCGTTTTTGTCAGCTATTTCTTGCAAGCTTTTATGTACCTTGTTCACTTCTTTCGTAATCCTTGGGCATAGGTATCTCAGCTCTTCTTCTGAGTAGGACTCTAACCTATTCACACCCATAGTCCCTTCCACCAATTCTTGTGCTTCCATGTTCAACCTCATCCTATTCAGATAGTCTTCTCCCTTCCCACTGTCTGAGCTTTGTGTGGAATTCAAACTGTTGAACCACTGTGTCAGCTGTTGCGCATTCAACCCCATAAGTGTAGCATTTACATCGACTGCCATTGATGGTTGCGGCAACTTTTCAGTGTTCGATGACAGAGGTATTATCAGTGGGGGACTCGACCTCACCAGTGTCGACTGAGCACATATGGGACTAAACTCCATCAAGGACCCAGATCCGGTTGGCTGAGTCGCTATCGGAGTTGTCCCTGGAGTGTTTTCTATGCACCTCCTGTCTGTCCCACTCTGCAGCATTGATCCCTGACCGCTCATTCCTAAGTTAGGCTGACTGTACAAAGGTACCGGTGGACCTACAGTAATGGGTAGCGATATCGCATCTGGGTTTTGTCCATTTCCCATGTTCTGAGGCATGTTCATTCCCACACTATGGGTCATCATTGCCGGCATGCCCATCTGGCTCCCCGTCATCTGAGCATGTGCTGTTCCCCCCTGCATCTGCTTTTGAGGCATCAAAAACTGGGTTGATTCAGCTTGTGCCAATGTTGGATTGTGACCATTCTGTATTCCCATTACAGTCGGGTCTAGAACCATTCCCGTACTGTTGTCACTGCTGTAATATCTTGGGACCTGCGGCTGATAATTTTCTGCTGGTTTCAACATAGGCACATCAGGATATACAGGGAGTGCAGAATTATTAGGCAAGTTGTATTTTTGAGGATTAATTTTATTATTGAACAACAACCATGTTCTCAATGAACCCAAAAAACTCATCAATATCAAAGCTGAATATTTTTGGAAGTAGTTTTTAGTTTGTTTTTAGTTTTAGCTATGTTAGGGGGATATCTGTGTGTGCAGGTGACTATTACTGTGCATAATTATTAGGCAACTTAACAAAAAAAAATATATACCCATTTCAATTATTTATTATTACCAGTGAAACCAATATAACATCTCAACATTCACAAATATACATTTCTGACATTCAAAAACAAAACAAAAACAAATCAGTGACCAATATAGCCACCTTTCTTTGCAAGGACACTCAAAAGCCTGACATCCATGGATTCTGTCAGTGTTTTGATCTGTTCACCATCAACATTGCGTGCAGCAGCAACCACAGCCTCCCAGACACTGTTCAGAGAGGTGTACTGTTTTCCCTCCTTGTAAATCTCACATTTGATGATGGACCACAGGTTCTCAATGGGGTTCAGATCAGGTGAACAAGGAGGCCATGTCATTAGATTTCCTTCTTTTATACCCTTTCTTGCCAGCCACGCTGTGGAGTACTTGGACGCGTGTGATGGAGCATTGTCCTGCATGAAAATCATGTTTTTCTTGAAGGATGCAGACTTCTTCCTGTACCACTGCTTGAAGAAGGTGTCTTCCAGGAACTGGCAGTAGGACTGGGAGTTGAGCTTGACTCCATCCTCAACCCGAAAAGGCCCCACAAGCTCATCTTTGATGATACCAGCCCAAACCAGTACTCCACCTCCACCTTGCTGGCGTCTGAGTCGGACTGGAGCTCTCTGCCCTTTACCAATCCAGCCACGGGCCCATCCATCTGGCCCATCAAGACTCACTCTCATTTCATCAGTCCATAAAACCTTAGAAAAATCAGTCTTGAGATATTTCTTGGCCCAGTCTTGACGTTTCAGCTTGTGTGTCTTGTTCAGTGGTGGTCGTCTTTCAGCCTTTCTTACCTTGGCCATGTCTCTGAGTATTGCACACCTTGTGCTTTTGGGCACTCCAGTGATGTTGCAGCTCTGAAATATGGCCAAACTGGTGGCAAGTGGCATCGTGGCAGCTGCACGCTTGACTTTTCTCAGTTCATGGGCAGTTATTTTGCGCCTTGGTTTTTCCACACGCTTCTTGCGACCCTGTTGACTATTTTGAATGAAACGCTTGATTGTTCGATGATCACGCTTCAGAAGCTTTGCAATTTTAAGAGTGCTGCATCCCTCTGCAAGATATCTCACTATTTTTGACTTTTCTGAGCCTGTCAAGTCCTTCTTTTGACCCATTTTGCCAAAGGAAAGGAAGTTGCCTAATAATTATGCACACCTGATATAGGGTGTTGATGTCATTAGACCACACCCCTTCTCATTACAGAGATGCACATCACCTAATATGCTTAATTGGTAGTAGGATTTCGAGCCTATACAGCTTGGAGTAAGACAACATGCATAAAGAGGATGATGTGGTCAAAATACTCATTTGCCTAATAATTCTGCACTCCCTGTATTCTCCTAACCTGCGGTATCTGCGGGGTGAACAGTAACCTTGGGTCCTTAGACCCCGATGATGCTCCTGAACTCTGAGTTTCACTGTTCTGTACCGGTGCCGGAGGGGCAGAACTGGTACTTGGACCTTGTCCACTCTCTGCATAAGGTGGTGGACGGTCGTTCAGCAATTGCATTATTAACTCCTCATCCTCTAACTCCTCTTCTCTTCTCAACTTTTCCTCGTCCTCTCTCTCCTTGGAACACCTCCTGTTTGTCTTACAGGTAGCTTTCTTACCTGTCTCCTCTTCTTCCTTAGTAATTGCGGGGAACAATTTTATCCCCTGCAATACATCTGACCTCCACACCTTCTGTGCATTATCCCACCTAGCGTCCGCTAGTGTCTTTTCTACCTTCCTTATCCTAGTCTCGAACTTATTTTGCTGCTGCTGTCTAGCCATTAGTTCCCAAATTGCTAGAGCCTCAAACT
Organism: Pleurodeles waltl; assembly: GCF_031143425.1. Taxonomy (NCBI): domain Eukaryota; kingdom Metazoa; phylum Chordata; class Amphibia; order Caudata; family Salamandridae; genus Pleurodeles; species Pleurodeles waltl. The sequence goes on from NC_090440.1 coordinate 256,730,758, forward strand.
GTGCTGGCCTTGGAGGCACCTTCATGTCGTACATCGCGAATCTCAAATTCTCTAGAATCCTTATATTGAATGTCCCGTGGATCGGGAATGCTACGCTCCCATGTTTCTCTGTCAGCTTGTGCCATTGCTTTAGCCAAAGGCACGGAGCTACCCCCTTTTCCTCCATTACAATGTAAGCTGGTGTACCTTCGGGCGGCGTCTCCTCTCCTACACTCGCTTTAATGTAAGACTCCCCCTTCATCGCACTCTTGAATGCTTTAAAAAATTTCATTTTCTCGTCTTTTATTTCACAAAATATGTAATCAATAGGTGACTTTAATTCCCGGAATACTCTTCGCCTGCCTTTCCCCTTCCACTCGAGCCCCACGGACTGCGTCCAATCCGTGCGCGACCCTTCCCTGCAACCAACCTATCCCAGCGCGGCTCCTAGTGAGGTCACACTCACACACACTGCGGCTGACAAAGCCTTGCGGCTAGTCCTCCTTCACTCAGCTCCTTTCGCAACAACCTCTTGCATGTATCGCGAGCTACAAAAACTAAAACAGATCTGTCGGTTTACTACAGGAAGGGTAACACAGTCGCTTCAGGACCTTAGGGACTTTTCACTAGCCTCGGCAGTTATTCCATCTTTCTCGGTCCCCACTTTCGCAAGCAAATCTGACCCGCAGACCTACTCTCAACTTGTCAATGATCTATTCTAGTGCACTTAGAATTTTTGTCAGAGCCCGAAGTCGAAGTTTCTTTCACTCCCTTACACACGTACCGACTTGTTGACCAAGCCCGATCAACCTACTAAACCGACCAGACCACAACATAAAACAACATACTCCGGAGTCTCTTGACCTCGCAGGGCCCGTCTCAACAACAACAACCACGTGGACCTTTTTATGCACGAAGCGCCACATGCACATGAAGTTCGACGACTTCCCTACTCTCACACTCGGAGTCGCACCTCCGCTATTTCTATGAAGTTCGACGACTTCTCTACTTCTACACTCGGAGTCGCACCTCCGCTATCCTCTAAAAAAGAAAAAAGAAATTCCTCGCAACCTTCTCACACAATCTGCGGCAATAAGCTGTGCAAGCGCAAAACCCTAGCTTCACTCATACCATCACTAGTACCGCCAACGCCGATTCCACACCTCCATTCTCTCCATTCGCAAGCTCCGAGATCCCGGGAAAGTCGCGGTGGACTTAGCCCATCATCATTCTGTCAATCTATTTTACCCAAGAAAAATCTAATTCAACTTCTCGAGTGGGGTCTCAAAGGGCGTAACCGTTAACTCAACACCATGTACTCTAAGAGTACGGGGTCCCAAAAGACGAAACCGTCCTCTGCTACCATCTACTGATAGAGCGTTCCGTACTAATAATTTACCTGTATTCGGACGCTCTTCAGGCCGATGAATCTTTTGACTAAGTGGAACTCTCCGTACCCTATATCGATCAATTTCATCAAATCAATAATCAATAACGAACATAAGCAATACCCTGATCAACATAACACTTGACAATTAATCCAGAATACATTTCGGCGAACCCTGACCTTTCAGTCAGGAATAACCACACCAGTTTTATTCAAAGTTAGTTAATTTATTTCCCTATATTAACAAAGCTAGCACAATATAAATGTGTCTCAACACTAAATGATAAACGTAAATGAACATTAATAGCTGTCCATAACGGCGAAACAGGTGCAATCTATGTAGCATTTGAATAACAAGGCATTCGATAATAGCAATGCAAATCACTAATACGATAATCTGTAATGAACTAATTGCATACATTTAGTCAGCATAACAAGGTCTCAAATTGCATCGTGCAACAAAAGAGATCCTCATCTAACCACAAATTAGCATCGGCATGTGGGACTTCATGCAAAAACAATTTAGCAACATTAATTTGGAAAACTCTTAACTAGAGATCTTGTCAAAAATCAGCAGTTGGTTGCCTAAAAGAAACACAATGCAATTGTACAATTTCCTTTCATATTTACCAATTACGATCAGCATACAAGGAAGTCTTCGTCTCACAGGTACCGTTTCTCGATCAGCATGGGTACCGTTTCGACCGGCATGGGACGGGGCAAAGGGGCAAGGTGGACGGGGCAATTGCCTCACGGCGGCAAGGTAAAACTACTACTTCATGCAAGGGGTTAAAGTTAAAGTTAAAGTCTCTAGGGTAAGAATCATTTAAAGTCTCTTTCTCTCGATTAGAGAAAGAATCAAAGTCTCTTTCAAAATGGCGTCGCAGCAAGATGGGCCATAATAGCTGCCATGTCCTGCAAAATGGCGGGATGTCCAGTAATGGCTACTTTCTTCTCGTGCACCTGGTTTAAATAGACAACAGTTCAAATCCAGTAGGGTCTTCCATTGGAGGGTTCATAGGTTAGCTTCAAATTGTCCAATCAAAAACAACAGTTCTCAAGCTTTTACTTAAGCATACATTATCCTTGGAGATGGGTACGCAAGTTGCAACATTTTATACCAATTAGCTCACTTTCAGAGCCTCCATTGTCCGCACCTGCAGATCGACCTTGGAGTAAGGAGAGAAATATGCCAGGCTGGCACGAAACTTTAAGATAAGCATGTGAACGATCTCAGTGGAAAAGTACAGCTTCAAGCAAAAATACACGTTTAATAGCACATTGGAAAAATACGAGCATCTAAACCGTGAGACCAGGCAACTAGGCCGAAGCCTCTACTAAAGTTATGCTAAGCTAAAACATTTCAAACAAGCAAATCGTAGCACATGTTTATAATTATGTTGGATTAGTGCAATTCTAATACATCACGTTATATAAAGCACGCTTATAAATGTTGGCAAACTACTCTGAGGGCACATTTTGTCCCCGTACAATCTTTATTAATGTGGTTAAAGTCACACATGATTATTGCAGTACTACGTTTAAGCGTAAATAAATGAAAACCTTCATTTTCTGCTTCATCACGGTCTCCACGAAACGTTAGCTGCATGCCGCTGTGAAGTGGAATGAAAATGCAACGCAGCAGCCCAATTACTCATACCCTCCCCTTCTTCGAAAACGTCACATAAACCTCTTGAACTGGCTCCTTAGTGGAACAGCGTTCTGCCATCCGTTGGGGTCTAGGAGCACTTATATTAAACTAATACCTCAAATAAATGCCCACATAGAAGTGAGCGGGACATACAACACTTAAAGGGTGTGTATTTAGGTTGGGTGCCCCCTGGGAGCTGCTGGTCTAAGGGAAAGCAGCAAAGGCACAACCATAATTAATATAAAGTGACTCATGCTTGAAAGGCAGGGATTCACAGTTGGAGCACTCTGCAGTCATGCTTTTTTGCAGTTTTATAAAGCGACAATTCCACCCCAGGGTATTAGAGTGCTTTACAGGAGCGCCAGTTACGTAGGCACGGGGAGAGTAAGTGATTTGCCCAGTATCAGAGGATGTTGAGCCGACGCCGAGCCTCGAACCTAGTTCCCCAGCTCCTAAGTCAGTAGCTCTCAGTTACCCCACATCCTCTTCCCTTTGCTGGCTGAACACTTATCAGAAGTCCAATTCAGCCAAATGTCTGTGTACCAAAGGAGCAGCCAGTTTAAGTGATATTTTAGGGGTAGTCACCAAATATTGTGGCCGGTTGGGTGCAGGGGGAGGGGCAAAAGTGGGCGGATACAGCACCATTGCGAGATAATCCTCCGCTCTCATGTGCGCATCAGCCACGTATTCTTTCCAAAGGGCAGTAGCTACAACCAACCCCTTAACGTCACCTCACTCCTCTGTCCATGATCTCCCTGTGCGAGGAAGTGCTGATCTAGGGGAACTGTGAAAGGGACACTGTTAGTCGCTATGACTTGGGACTGCAATGCTGCTCTAGCACCTTGTGGGGGACACTGTTGTAATACAACTGGCCGTAACTGGAAATACGGGACCCCTGTAAAATGCGGTAACCATCGAGCCCATGTTGGAGGGGATGGAATGTTTGATGGTCTACATGTCTGCCCTGCACCATAATTGAAGGGACAGTTTCTATCAATTCCTTCGGGTCTACTGCCCTTTAAAGAAACCGTACAAACTTCATATTCATTCCCAAAGAATCAGTTATCTGCACAAGGGAGATGGGTTTTCACTGTTACCTTTTGCGGTAGGCGAGTGCGCTCTTATCTTGTAAAGTGCAATCCATCTGCTAATGCGCTTCGACTCCTCGTCAGGGGCAGGAATAGATACTGAAATGCAACTGCAATGCTATACAAGCATTTACAATGCAACGGGTCTCGCGTTTGCTCATGTTAGAGCTGATCGCGTTGTAAACTCCTAACCCGACTTTTCACCTATCGGGCAAAAGTGCATTTATGTACACAACCCGAAAAAGTGAAATTAACTATGTAAAGCGCTCGACTTCTGCCAAGCGAGATCGCACTCGTAAATTAAAGAAAAAGAAGTCCACAAGCCCGATGGAAAACAGCGAGCCTCGCATGTTTTCTGTACTTGGTCACTGCGCTCGAGGAGGACTAGCCACCGGAAAAGGCATGACGTATGCTTCCCTTCGACTAATGAAAGCAAGCAGATTTTATTAGGCAAGCCCACGAACCAATAAAAAACACTGACGTGAAGTTTACAGGGCTCCGAGACCTTTTCTAAATACAAAAGCGTCTCGCTGCGATACGCATGCGCGAGCTCATGCAACGCAGGCTCGACCCTAAAAAAGACCTTAACACGTTATATCGAGTGCTTGCCCTAGCTACTCACTTTGGTTACAAAAGCATTATAATGACCATGATCTTAAACTCCTAAAGGGTCTAGTGGGTGTAAAAAAATAACTTTCCAACCCCAGAAGGAATGATTGTTAATCCATCATGACACCATTTGGTAGTAAAAGCGAGTCTCGGATGCTCCTGGATAAAATCAGAATAAATTTACAATTCATTCAAATAGTTTGTGTGGCTTTTATTTGGGTAAATGAGAAACACCAGTATATTGATATTCATGACCCTATATGTCTCTTGTAAGTGTTTGTCTACAGGATGGAACTTTCCGCCAGACACACATGATCCCTGAACCACCCAAAAATACAGTAAGATGTGTGAGTGATGGAAGCATAATTCACAAGTGTGGCCGTTTTACAGTTAGTTTTTTGTGTTGCACTTTATGGCATGTGAGCATACCTTATAGCCTCTGTTACCTCTGAGATCTGTGTAACCACCTTAACAGTCGGAGCCACTTTTCACTTTAATTTTATCTTTCACTACCAATGTAAATAATTGTTCATGCTAGTAGGGATTAGGTGGGCTCTGATGGGCACAGTAAGCATTTTTTGCTAATGCTTAGTCACATGGAGGTTGTCAATTGGGGACCAAGCATTCTCTTGTGAAACACATAATAGCGACTTAAAAAAACACTCTGATTAATGCTCTATTTCATTCCCATTTCGCTGCACAATGCTTGTGCTGTCCCCGTGAAATCTCTTGTACTCAAATATAAATCTTAAAAGGGGCTTACAGCCCACCCTTACTTTTCATTGGTTTGTGTGCTTGCCTCTTTGTTTTTCTCTGTTTCTGTTGGATGTTGCTGATATTACCTGTTGTTCTTTGTGTGTTTTTCTTATCAGTGGAGTTAGTCTCAAGTATTCTTTCCTTTTAACTTTTCCTCCACTTTTCTTTTTACCTATTTCTTTCTCTGTGAGCAAGTGTGTTGGTGACTGCACATGATCTGTGCTGTGCTTCTTACAGAATTTATAATATTTTACTAATTTCTCTTGCTTGGTGCAAGTTTTTTGTATATTTTTAGACTGAGCATTTTGCTTGGTAAGCTGTTTGTTGTGTTTTACACCCAGTGTTGAGCTCAGCTTCATTCCATTTCTACCAGCAGCAGCATGCTTATTTATTTTCATATCTTATTGAGCACTACCCACCCTCCTCCTTCACACAGAGGATGTTCCTTTGGCACACAGTATGCATTCCACAGTGGTATTCTCCTGGGTGCGCTGAGTGTTCAGAACAGTGCCCTCACTTTGAAGGAATGAAGAATCTGGAGAGATCTGGCTTCTTTTCACTTTGCTGCAAGAACCCCCTCCAGCCCCACTCACCACGACCATTCACACCCAGGATGGGGACCCATGCGGCAGCGCTGAGAACAGGATACACAGATTGTCAGGAGCCTGGCAGCTGACAGATATGTGAAGGTCCCTAGGGAGGGGCTGGTGTTTGCATGCCAGGCCTTAATGGAAACTGACTCCAACATTTGGCGTTAATTAGCGCTGAGGCATAACATTTCTTCAGGATCTAACACAAACACAGAGCACCATTTTTTCCAATGTTAAGGTATATTTATAATTTCTGTTATACATCATCTGCGTAGACACGCGTCCAGGGGGTGTACTGACCTCTACAACAAAAATATCTGGAACACTATTCCATTTGTCTAAAGACATGAACTGAAAGGTAATATATTTTCTCATGTTTGGTTTAATCCAAGCCTGTTTCTCACATTTAAACCATAATGTACTTTAGACCGCATCTGATCCCCATGTACACGTCTGTAGGGGATCCCAGCAGCCATGCAATTAGCACATAGCCCAGATACCTTAAGGAACCAGGGGGCACACTCCACAGATGAGTGTTCAATTAAAGTTGGTGTGACCCAACATGTCCTTTTATCGTGTAAGAGGCATTGTACTAGTTGCAGGTAGGGCTAGCAAAGTTGGGTTTCATTGGGGGGCTTCTAGGGAGTTTGCCTAACCCTTACAGGATGGAGGATTATCTGGAGGAAACTCCAAAGACATCATGTAAATAGGGACAGAGTCAGATGGTGCATTGCAAGCACTGTACCCCATTTATTGCCTAAAACGATATATTGTATAGGCTGTACTATGAAGAAGCTCACAGATCATCCTACTTCTTTAGAATTTGGCTCAGTACCATGCAGCATTCTCACTACACAGCAGTGATTTTGAGAGTGTGTATGTAATGCTGAGCAAGTGACATGCTATCTTTGTGTTTAGTGAGTACCCACACGGTTACTACATTGTAGCTCTGCATTAGAGTCACATTTTGCATCAGCCCCTCTAATTCTGTCCTCCAGATGCCGCACTTTGCCAGACTCATGTGACTAAATTGGCTCATGTCAGGACGTAGCACTTTTTCTGCTGGCGCTGCATTAAAAAAAGGAAAAACAAAACAACAAGTAGTTGAAGGGCAATCAGAAAAAAATCAGGCGCGCTGCCAGTTTCAGACACTGGTTTCCTTGAGAGTTCTGCACATGCACGGGCACTGGAAAATACACATGCATGCACTGGGTGCATCATCCATGTCTAATGTGCACACTTGCAACTGGTCTTGCTTTGTGAAGTATTTTTACAGTGCAAATATGTACATTATACCTTTTACAGGGGCAGAGGCACACTATTAACATGACCCTATGTGTATAGAGCAATAGGAAAAATAAAAATTTGTACGTGTTTGTCCGTGCATAAGTTGAAGTAAAAAAAAAAACACTATGATGCTGTCTGGCCATTCCATATTGTGTTTATTTTAATTATTATTAGTTTTTACTTTAAGCTATGTAGCACAGCAGCTTCCGCTTTTGTGCGACATTAAAAAAAACATTAACAAAGACAATAGATCTCACACAGGTGAAACCTATTGGTCTTGCCTATATTTCTGTAGATACTTTTGAATGAAAAATCTCATTTTCAGGTGAGAGCCATATGCCTCATACATGTGCATGGAATGCAATGCATGAGTAGGTAAGCAGGGATATACATACAGTAGTGATGAAGACCTCAGACCTAGATGTGCTCTTGGGTGGGTCGAAACATGTCAACAATCAGGGGCAATTAAGACACAAATGCTCAATTGAATACTGTACTTGTTTTTATTTATGTCCATGGTACCCTACTAATCAAAGGGGTTCTTTTGGGGTATACAGTAAGGCATTTTTTGCATTTTCACCTTCCTGGATCCCTGCTTTATCCAGACAAATTATTTATATAAGAACTCCCAAGTCTGGTTGAATCTACCCTGGTGGTACCATCTTACCAAGGAATGGATAGGCACTGATAAAGAAGCATGCCACTATCTAGTGGGTGTGGCATCTACTACAAAATCTTTGGATGTCTTAATGGGAGTTTAAAGTGTCTTTTTTCCCTTTTCTTTTGTTTTTCTTAGCCTAGTTGCCCTATTGTGTATGGCAATCAAACAGTAACACTGACCAAAAGACCCTGTATGTATGTATTATGTCTAATTACGAAAAAACTAGTCTGGAGACACAGCTAACCTCATCTCAGAGTTCAGGTCTATGTACCAAGGTACCAAGAAACTCATGATTTGCATAAATATCTACATAATTACTATGTGAGTTCTCTTGTTCTGGTGGCAAGAACTGGGAGAATGGCAAACTTTGAGGTGGATTTTTGCTCATAGTTGCAATAAATAAATCCGCTCACCAAAAGCTATGCTGGAAAATATGGATGGGACCACAGAACATCATCTTACATTATCATCTTCTTCAGCTCCCATTGCAAGCACTGACACAAAAAACATTCGAGTAGAACTAAGTGTAAAGAGTAAACGGAGAGCCACTCGGGCTCTCCGTGTTTCAGTAACGTGCTCAGCGTGTCCGGGAGGGGCACGGAGCACGAAGTTATAAATAAAGGACGGAACTGGGGTGACGCAGTTCCGAGTGTGGCAGCACATATACCAGTCTGTGCGTGTTCTTTAAATGTCGCTGCGCCACATCTACAATGGCGACGAGCGGGATGCGAGTCATCGCGCAGTAGGTGCAGAGTATATAACGTTGTACAAGAAAGAAAACACACGTACCGAATGAGTGGTGCAGGCTGCCGCTGGAGAAAGAAATTCACGCGGTGTGGCGTCAACCTGGTGAGGATTGAAGTCCGGGGGTCCGGGGCCTCGTGGTGTGCCTCGCGCTTGCGGAGGGTGTTGACGTGTGGTTTCCCGATCGGGGAAACCCAGGAAGGTGAGCCCTGCCCCGCCCCCAGAAGAGGATTGTCGTTGGGAGCGAATCGCTCCATCGAGTGCCCGGCCCTAGGGCGTGTCCGCGCTGCCGGGAGAGCAGCTGAAATTTACGAGGTTCGTCAATTTCAGCCGAGCGCTCTGTTTCTGAGCGTCTCCGGAGGTGTGACGGCTTCGATTGAGGAGCGCGCTCCCCGAGCCTGTGGAGCTTTTGGAATGGACGTGTTCTCCATGGACTAAGAAAAAAAAAAATAAACAAACATTTTTTCCGATCTCAAACCGGACACATGTGCTCCCCGAGGCTGGGGAATCTCCTATAAAAAAAAAAAAAAAAAGGAAAAAGGAGAAGACATGTGATATATGCTCTCCTAAGCAGGGGAATCTGGTCCAAAAAAATAAATAAAAAAAAACAAAGGAAAAAAAAATAATAAAAGGAAAAGACCTAAAAAAAAAAAGAAAAGGAAATAGTAAGAAAAACTGGCAGGCAGACCCTCAGAAAAAAAAAAGACAAGAGATATCTTAGCCTGTGCAAGACACCGGAGTGAGACAGTGCAAACATGAGTGCCCCACCACAAGACAATGCTAATAATGCCAATCCTCCTCAACCACCAGGAAATCTTCAACTTCCAGCACAACTAAATAACAGTATTCATTCCTCACTTACCTCCTTACCACCGTTTAGCCAGCTGATTGACCCAGCCACAGCTGCGCCAAGGTGGCGTCTATGGATAAATCGCTTAGAAAACTATTTTTGTGCCACCCGAGAGACGGATGGAGCAGTGCGCAGGTCTGTGATGCTTTTGATGGGTGGAGATGAGTTACAGGAGCTTTTTGATTCCCTCCCTGATACAGGGGATAAATCTGATTTTGACGCAGCGGTGACTGCTTTAAATAGGCATTTTGATCCTCAACTTAACTCTGATTACGAACGTTTTAAGCTCAGACAGGCGCAACAGACAGAGGTAGAATCGATGGATATGTTTTATGCCAGGTTGAGAAAACTGGTGAGCTCGTGCACGGGTCTCAACCAACAAGAAGAGATTCGAGCACAGATCATTCAAGGATGTCGGTCGAATGCTTTGAGAAAACTCATTCTTCGGCAACAAGGAATGTCCCTTGATGACATTCTGATTCTGGCGAGGTCGCATGAACTGTCAGCGGTACGAGCAGATGCTATGGCGGCAGTGAGAGGTCAGTCAATGGCTGCAGCGTCGTCGACTCGCGTGGTTCAAGTCAAGGAGGAACAAGTGGATGCCGTCCAGACACGCCCGGCAACGCCTCGTAAGCTGAACCCCGCTAAACCTAGCGAGAGGGCCTGCGGAAGCTGTGGTTATGAACATCGATCGAATGCTGGGTGCCCCGCAAAAGGGCAATCGTGTAACCGCTGTGGTAAGCCGAACCATTTTGTGAAAATGTGCAGGTCCAGGAGAAACAAGCCAGGTGAACAAAAAGGAAGAGAAACAAATGTCAGAGCTGTATCCAAAGGTGCGGAGGAAGGAAGGGATCAGGCGACAGCGAGTGGTCCGGTATTTGAGGAAGATGAAGATGAGGACATTTTTGTAATATCTTTCACGGGAGGAAAACCAGGGAAAAAGAGGCCGCCGCCCATGAGTGATGTCTACATCAATGGCACGCGGGTTTCTGTACTCATTGACACTGGAGCGTCTGTCAATGTCATGGATGAAACCCTCTTCAAAAAGTTGGTACCTGCCCCGCCACTTACGTCAACAGCTACTAAAATATATAATTATGGGGGAAGAGAGCCCCTTCCCCTCAAAGGAATCGTGGAAGTGGCCGTAAGCAGTGGAGACCGATCGGCAGAGGCAAAGTTCTATGTCGTAGCCGGGGATCGTGGCACTTTGCTAGGGTGTCACACGGCTGAAGAGTTAGAGCTGGTATTCTTTGCGCGTCAAATATATGACACTCAAGTGGAACGCCTCCTACATGAATTCTCGCAGTTGTTTGAGGGTTTAGGATGTTTGAAAGGAAAACGCATCAAGTTGCACGTAGACCACAATGTGATCCCTGTGGCTCTACGACACCGTCGGGTGCCTTTTCATCTGCGGCCGGTTGTTGAAGAAGAGTTGCGGTCGTTGGAAGAACAAGGAGTCATTGAAAAGTGGATGGGCCTACGCCCTGGGTATCACCGTTGGTAATCGCACCGAAACCGAAACAGCCAGGAGCGATTCGTCTGTGTGTTGACATGCGCCTGCCAAACAAGGCTATCAAAAGAGAGAGGCACATAACTCCCACCATGGATGACATTATTGCGGATCTGAATGGAGCCCAGTGGTTCTCCAAGTTGGATCTTAATGCGGGGTATCATCAGCTGGAGCTGGACCCTGAAAGTAGGAACATTACCACTTTCTCGACACATGTGGGGCTAAGACGGTACAAGAGACTGAGTTTTGGAGTGTCGTCAGCTGCTGAAGTATTTCAGAATGCGATTCGAGAAACGTTGTCCGGATTGCCAGGGGTAATTAACTTAAGTGATGATATCTTGATCTACTCCAAGACGAGAGAAGAGCATCATCGTCATTTAAGATCAACGTTGAATCGACTGATGGAAGCTGGGCTAACACTTCATAAGAAGAAATGTGCTTTCTATCAAAACTCGGTAGAGTTTTTCGGATATATATTTTCAAAAGATGGTCTGCAAGTGGACCCACGGAAAGCAGAAGCGATCCGTCAAGCCCCTGTTCCGCAAAATCCAACGGAAGTTCGCAGCTTTCTAGGGATGGCCACGTATTGCGGAAGGTTTATACCACAACTGGCCACCATGTCTGAACCTCTTTGACGACTAACAAAAGGGCAACATCGGTGGGACTGGACTCCGGATGCACAACAAGCGTTTGTGGACATAAAAAATGCATTGCTGGATAAAGCGACTATGGCTTATTTCAACCCCGGTAGGAAAACTGAAGTGGTGGTGGATGCGAGCCCCGTTGGGCTTGGAGCTGTGCTCTTACAAGAACAGAGGCATCAAGAGTGGGTCCCTGTTGCCTACGCTAGTAGGGCACTGTCAACGGTTGAAACCCGGTATGCGCAAATCGAGCGTGAAGCTCTAGCCATTCGTTGGGCGTGCCGCCATTTCCACCTATATTTGTATGGGCACGAGTTTCAAGTAGTGACTGACCACAAGCCGTTAGTCCCCTTGTTTGCGGGTAGTACACGTTTGGCGCCTCCGAGAATTGAACGATGGGCTGTTCTACTTCAACCTTATAGGTTCACGTTGTGTATCGGCCTGGTGCGAATAATCCTGCAGATTATCTGTCTCGACACCCTCCTCCAAAGCTGTGTGATGGTCATCAAGAACAAGATGAAGAAAACACTGAACTCTTTGTTAGTATGGTTGTGCAGTCGGCATGCCCTAATGCACTTCTCGTAACTGACATTGTTAACGCTACCCAGGAAGATGTAATGTTGAGTCACGTCAAAGAAGCGTTGAGTCACAAAAGATGGAAATATTTTCTAGAGAAGACCCACATGTCCTGCCCTGATCAAAGAGTCACTATGCAGAGTATTTGGAAAGTGCGTGATGAGTTGTCTACTGACAATGATGGGTTGGTTCTAAGAGGAAGGCGAATCGTGCTTCCCCAATGTCTCTGGTCGAAGGTGATAGAGTTGGCTCATCAAGGGCACCAAGGGGCTGCTAAAACCAAAGCAAGACTACGAGCGAAGGTTTGGTTCCCGGGTATGGATACTCAGGTTGATGAAATGGTAGGGAGATGTCATTCTTGCATTATCACGTCAATGGATCCTTCGAGCTGCCCAGTAGAAACTGAACCGGCCACTCTGAAACCCTGGGCTAAAGTGAGCATGGACTTTGGGAGTTTCCCAGATGGCAGACTGACTGCTGTTTTGATTGATTCATATACCAAGTTCCCAGTGGTGGAAGTTATAGCGTCAACGGCGTTTGAAAATGGACGGCCCGTTCTACAAAAGACGTTTGCTTTGTTTGGCTTGCCTGACGAAATCCGAACTGATAATGGTCCTCCTTTCCAAGAGCAAGAGTTTAGGTCATACCTTGACTGCCTGGCAATTCGTCATCGTAAGATAATGCCTTACTGGCCTCAGGCCAATGGGGACGTGGAAAGGTTCATGCGCACCTTGAACAGAGCTCTAAGGATTGGAGTAGAGCAAAATGAAAACAGTGAACAATGTCTGTATCAGTTTTTGAGTGCGTATCGTCAAACACCTCATAGCACCACTGGCTGTGCTCCCTCCTCTTTGATGTTCAAAGTGTCTCCACGTGATTGTATTCCCTCTGGTCCTAAGTGGAGACCCCCTGCATTGGACGTAAAAGCCACTCAGAACCGGCGAGAAGCTACCAACCAACGAGCAAGTGTCCGACGACGAGCAAAATATCGAGGGTTCCAAGAAGGGGATCGAGTGGTCGTGAAACATCGGCGAGGAGGAGGAAAGTTCCGAACGCCGTTTGAGCCGGATGTATGGGAAATAATTGGCATAAAAGGGTCCATGATAACTGCAGCAAGAGGGAGAAAGAGAGTAACACGAAACGTATCACATTTTAAGAGGGCTGGTCTGAGAGAGTTGACCAATGATGAAGGAGAAATAGAGGACTTTTCTGATGATGTACCACTGCCGGCTGAGGAAAGGAAGGATGCTACCGAGCCAACAAGGATCGAGCAAACTAGACCTGGTTGTGTTTCTGAACACAGGAGTTGTAGCGCTAGAAGTGCGAGGTATGACTTGCGCCCTAACCCTGTACCGAATAGTCAGCTGAGAGATTTCATTTGTTGAACAGGGTGCAAGGATCTCCAGCTGTCTAATTTGGACTTTGCGAGTGACTTGAAGGTTCAGGGTGCTAAGGAACGAATTTGTAGTGTTCTCAGTTATTGACTATTTGTGTTTATTCATTCAATTTGTTATTGAGGGTTGTTCCGTATTGAAAATGTTTTCACTTTTTGTTTAAGTTCAGTTTGTTTATCTATGTCCATGTGGAGTAAAACATGGGAGGGATGTAAAGAGTAAACAGAGAGCCACTCGGGCTCTCCGTGTTTCAGTAACGTGCTCAGCGTGTCCGGGAGGGGCACGGAGCACGAAGTTATAAATAAAGGACGGAACTGGGGTGACGCAGTTCCGAGTGTGGCAGCACATATACCAGTCTGTGCGTGTTCTTTAAATGTCGCTGCGCCACATCTACACTAAGCAGACAAATGGTGCAGGCAGGATTTACTGTTCGGTTGCATTTTGATCTGTTAGTACGAACGTCATGTGCTACAAAATGAGCGGGAGGTGGTTGGCAGAGTGGTGAAGTAAACGGAGGAAAACGGATGGAAGACCCGGAGAGGTCAGAGGGAAATGCAGCAGTTAAATGCAGAGAAAATGACGAGGAAGAGAGAGAGGGGTATAGAGATAGAGGAAGGCACACAGAGTATTACATAGAGAGGTGAGGTTGTGAGAAAGGTAGAGGCTACGAAGAAGATGTGTTGAGAGAGATGAGGTAGACATGGGGAGGTAGAAATGGATGAACTGGAAGAGCTGGAGAGAATCATGAACATAAATATTAGGCATTATTGTTTAATTTGGCACCAAAGCCTGCCAGAAAAAGGCTTGAGGTTGGGCAGACCCACATGAGCACGAAATTAGTCAACTGCACATGCGTAGCTGTCTAAATATTTTGGTAAAAATCTGTTTGTAAACCATTATTACATTGGGACATGTGACTGGCCTAATCATTTAGCACGAGGCCCTTGGATTTTGGAAAATGGCCTTAAAACGGTTCTGGTGGGGCACTGGTGTGCACAATGTGGTCATGTTTTATTGTAACTCTTCTATAATACGTTCTGTTCCTTTTGCACAGTCCTTAAAGTGCTCCATAAATGGGCGAGCAGGAAGGGCCGAATCTTCCAATGCACGCATGAAGATGGTTGTTGGCTGAAGTATCAACTAAAGATCAGAGTTTACATGTCATACATAATGCTAAAAGCGTGTTCCAAATGTGTTGCAGCCTAGCGCAGCAGCGTTCTATGCGTGAGTGAAGAGTAAGGGACAGTGTGAGTGATGGTTTCGCAGGCAGAGTATACAAACTAGTGTCGTTTGAGGTCATAAGGAGAGCTCAATAGGCCTCATTTTAGGAAAGCCTAAGTCTTTGTAGGTGCTCTGAGTACCAATTAGTTTGACAATCATAATTCTTTATAGGGAAGGGAGGGAAGTAACAAGGTTATCAAGGCAGACCAAAAGGAAGGAGCCAACCTTCCCACCGAAGTGATGTCCAAACTCTAGAGGGGCCCACTAGTAAATTAATGCAAAGTGTCCTCCTAGGAGCAATATGAGCCCAACATACAGAGGCACTGTTATATCACAGGAAAACAATATTGGGTCTAGTGGCTCAGTGAACTAATGAAGCCACTCCATTAATCTGTGTTTGACCTCAAGGTTAAAGGTATAAGTCCAGGTAGGTCCACCTAGTCGTTAATGCTTCTGAGATCAAAAAATGAGTGCCATTGACGTGGGTGGCAATAAACATCTGTTGTTTGAGCACCAAGAGGGCCAACGGTTAATGTGTGCTTTGTAAATATCATGGTATATCACTGGAGTCCATCCATGAGGATTAGGAAGCCCACACCTCAGAGACACTGCTACAGCACAACTACATCACTTTATGTAGTCCACCTAGGAGCAAATTCTATAACACTTTCCTAAAATTTGCCAAGCAGCCTCTCCAACTGGTCGAGTAGGTGGTTATGTATTCTTCAAAACAATGAATATATGAAAATGTGTTGCTTTCACATTCACCTTTTAATATTAAGTTTTGGTGTTGTGCCAGAGGCCCAAAGACTGTGCTCCACTTCCACTCATGAAGCAGAGTACCAAGGAATTCTGAAGGGCAGTCGTGCAGGTATCATAAATAAATAATACGAGTTGTCTCCAGGTTTTGGTACTATCCAATTCTTTATTGCTAGTCTGAAATCAAGGTAGATTTGAGGATCCTTATTCCCTATGGGAGTGTGTTCAACGACATGGCACAGAGCACCTGATCTCGGCATGGTGCTAGGTAGGAGGCAACCCAGGTGCGATAAGGGAAAACCATTAAAGGTACAGACATGCATCAGTAAAACGATGGGGCATATTTACAAGCTCCTAGCGCCTCCTTGTGCCACCCTAGTGCCATTTATTTTACGCTAAGGCGGCGTCAAGGTGGCCTTTTCCCTGCGCCAGAATTACAAAGTGGCTCAATGCAAGCTTTGTGCCACTTTATAACCCCTTATGCCTGCGCCAGGCATAATGTATGCAAGGGGGGCGGTCCCCCATTAGGAGGCCCAGAAAAATGGCTCAGTGAAATTTACAAGATTTCACTGAGCCATGTTTCCAGCCATTTTTAACTCCTGCCCAAGGCAGGTATTAAAGTGATGCTCCCATTGTTTCCAATGGGCCTCCCCATGCATTACTGGGCTAGCACCATAATTTTTGGTGCTAGTCAACCATTGCGCCACAATAGCATCAAACATTTTGATGCTATTGTGCTAACATGCGCCATGGTGCACCGTATTGTAAATACAGTGCTACTATGGTGACATTAGTGAGGACGCAGTGGGGTGTAGGAAAAGTTGACTATCATAGCTAATGCTCCACTTTCTTGTAAATATGCCCTTTTACGTGAAGCATACCTCAAAGCAAATATGTTTTTAATTAGAAGTTGGGGTGTATGGAACACCGTTAGAACATCATCACATTTAAACTGCCACACCTGCGAGACTAGTCAATGAAAATCAGAACAGATGGCATAGCAACCCTATTTATCACTGACCTGATTCAAGGTCCAGTTTCTGGAATTTCAACCGCCACTCTGTGTTGTAATGCTATCTGTATTTAACAACCGATTCCGTCTTGACCACTGACTCCATTTTGTGCTTAGCGTAGCTTCAAATGCTGTTGTATTGGTTGCGCAGGTTTTTTCCATGCATGGCTTGTTAATGTGTTTTCACTTTTCTCGCCAAGGAAAGGAATATAACGTGGGGGATGCAATGGTGATAAGAGTGTACAAGGATGAGAATGTTTACAGCAGAGAAGGGTATGGCTCAGTCTTGGAAATACACCTTGGGACCTGGCCAATCTTTTTGCATGTTTTTCAACACTGACCTAGTAAAGCCAGCGCTTTAATTTCACAACTTACTCAAAGGGGTGCGGGTTACTAGAAGCTCCCTCTTAAGTTTGTTTAAAGTATATAAGGTGGGGATGCTTGGCGCTGAGGCATAAGGAACTCATTTCTGAGGGTGGACACATTGCTCAGAACAAGCCCGTTGGTGAAATTCCTCCTGTCTCAGCTGTTCCAGGTTCCACAGCTTGACATTGGCAGACACGGATGATGTTGGATTCGATCCCCATGGTGATGCATTTTGAATTATGAATTATCAAGCTTCACTGGGTGGAGGCATAAATATACTTATTCCCTGCATATATATTCATTGTTGATATATTGCATTTTCTCTGATCATTATTATCCAACTGCTGTGATTATTGCACCTGTGTTGCTGTATTCAAATGAAGTGCTCATGTAATTATTTTCGTATATTTGTTGGAGACCTGGGAAGTGAATAATAAATTAATTACTCAGACTAAGAGTGCTGCATTCTTCACATTCTTCCTCTTAGCTTGAAGCAAAGCAGAACATATTTATACTATGATTTGTAGGCCTGCACTTATAATGGAAAATATTACGCTGGGCAGGAGTGAAATATCCATTCCTTTGGCTCAGTTGGGAGCGGCCCTATATCCTTTCTGCCCTTGTCCCAGGATTACCCCAATCGTCAGGTTCCCCGACAGTCGGCTGCCTCAGCGTTCAGTACTGAGATTCCACCCTCAGCTCCTATATGTTGCTGTTTTTCTCATGAACTTGGAAAATTTCCCTTAATGTTTTGGGAGCATCTTACAAGAGGTAGTTCTCATATACACTACCTTAAAGCTTTGTTTCACTGGTTGGTCTCTCTGTATAATTGTATTGGTTGCCTGATTTTAGCTCTCATTCAATTACTTATTTTACTGCAGTGCCAGGGCACCAATCTGTTTAGAAAAACCTGATGTCCTGAGAACGGTCTTACATAGGAATGAGTGTACAAGACTGAAACATCTACTATATATATATATATATATATATATATATATATATGTATATATATATATATATATATATATATATATCCCTTGCTGAAATCCAAAGAATGACATGACCACTCTCCACATCACAATTTAGCTAACTTTTGTGGGTTGGGTTGGTTGACTAATTATATAACTTTGCATTGCATAGCCCAGAGCTGCTGTGATATCAGCTTGTCGGCCATGGGTTTGGTCATTACCCTTTGGAGGGTATAGTGAGGAAAGATGCACTTTTTCTCTATACATGGTGACCATTACAATCCAGCCTTCATGCCACATTCTTGGTGCCAAATTAAATTCCACTGTCTTCACTACATCATAAAACAACACAGCAGAAGCAGGTAGAAAAAAAAGAAAACAAGCATTTGCAAAGTCAATATGTCTCACCTACTAGAATGGAGTGGTATAGAGTGGAGTACAGTGCCACAGTTTGGAGTGGTGTAGAGTGGAGTAGTGTGCTGTAGATTGGAGTGGCACAGAGTGGAGTAAAGTGTCACAGTGGAGTGGTACAGAGTGAAGTACAGTGCCATAGAGTGGAATGGAGTGGGATAAAGTGGAGTGTCATAGAGTGGAGTAAAGGGTCAGAGAGGAGTGGAGTGGTGTAAAGTGGAATACAGTGGTGAATAGTGTAGTGGCATAGAGGGAGGTAAAGTAGAGTGGTGCAGTGTCATAAAGTGGAGTGCCAGAGTCTCATAGAGTAGAGTAGAGTAGAGTGGGGTAGGATGGAGCAGAGGAGCATAGGGTAGAGCAAAGTTGTATAGACAGAAGAAGAGTATCATTGAGTGAAGTGGCATAGAGTGGCGCAGAATTTTGTAGAGTGGAGTGACGTAAAGTGGCATAAACTGGAGTAGATTATAGTATTATGGTGCAGTAGCGCACTGCCATTACAATTTAATTTAAATTACCATTACATTTGCGCAGGCATACAGTTTTACTGAAAAAACTATACAGCACGCAAATGATAATGTGTGGAAAACGCATCACCTAGTTGTTGGACTTGGCCCTTTCTGCAGGGTCGTCCCCAAAAAGTTTGCCTTCACTCCTCCGTTTATCACTGAATGTGCTGTCGGCTTTAGGACCTTGCGCACTTTACCACTGCTAACTAGTGCTAAAGTGCTCGTGCTCTCTCCTCTAAAAATAGTAATATTTGCCCAGTTAGCATATTTAGGGGAAGATTTAAGGAAAGAGGCACTGCCCCTTAAGGCTCCCCTACCACCACTATGTGTGCGCGTATTTAAAATACGGCGCATCAAGGCGCAGGGTAGGGGACAATAGCGTCATTCTTTTGACACTATTGATGTACTCTGCAGGAGTAGCGCCAACACTCCTGCAGAGTACATAGGGGCCCATTATAAATAATGGTGCACACACTTTTAACGCCTGCTCTGAGCAGACGTTAAAAGTGCCCAAAAAAATGGCGCAAGGAAATCTCTTAGATTTCCTTGTGCCAATTTTTCAGCCCACCTAACAGGGGGACGTTCCCCTTGCATACATTATGCTTGTGGCAGGCATAATGTGGCACAAGGGTTTACAAAGTAGCGCAAGGCATCCATTGCGCCTCTTTGTAAATATGGCACAGGGAAAATGCCACTTTAGCGCTGGTTTAACATAAAAAAATGACGTTATGGTGGAACTAAGGTGGTGCTAGGGGCTTTTAATTATGCCCCTTAATTTACTTATAACTCCCTTGAAGTGGTATTACATGTACTCAGGGCATGTAAATTAAATGCTACTGGTGAGCCTGCAGCACTGATTGTGCCACCCACTTAAGTAGCTCTTTAAACATGTCTCAGGCCTGCCACTACAGCCTGTATGTGCAGTTTTAAACTGCCATGTCGACCTGGCAAAATAATTATTTTGATATGGGTATGACAATGTCTAATCAAACCAATATTTAACAAAAAACTACAATGCTCAATAATGTCAGTGCACGAATGATAGTGTGCTACGCTGGAGCAAGTTATTTCATCAAATTTTATTACAAGAATTATACTGTGAATTAAATATTGTTTCTCTTTACCAATGTGGACTAATATTTGTATGTACACTATGGAAAACAACAAAAAACTGTTAACAGTAAAGAAGCGTGTGCATGGTGTAGAAGAAGACGATATTTGAGGCTGTTTCCGTTTACTTTGTAAGCCTTTGGGCCAATTTAGTAGTGAACCCTGGCTAGCACAGCTGTGCATCAAACCTTTTAACGCAAGTTACTGTCATTCCCTAACGCCATCCGTGTCCCATATTTTAAAAATGAAGCACAATGCCGCTAAGGAATGGTTAGCGTAAAAAAATTCCACTAACCATTGCAACATGCCATAATGAGAAATTATGCTAATGCTGCGAAAGTGGCGCTAGACCATTTAGCGGCACTTATTTTTGACGAGAAACATTTTTTACTGCATTAGTGTAAAGAAAACATAGGAGCAAGAAAAATACAAATTGAAAGACAAGATGGAGATTGCAGGCCAGGAGAGATCCCAGGGATACCCCAATCACCCAAGTACCAGCCGGAGTGTACAGCAAAGTCCCAGGGGAAGGAGAAGAGGAAGTGCAAGTGTCGCTTTAGTGAGGAGGAGCATGGCATTATGGTTAGAGGGTGACAGAAGACCAACACCAGCTCTTTGTCACCTCCAAATTGCCAGTTGGTAAGAGACGCAATATGGCAGGCAATAGTAGACACAGTCAACAGCGAGGCAGAGGTGAAGAGGACTGTCAACGATTGCAAGAAGCGCTGGCACAATTGCAAGCGCAGGACTAAGGAGAAACTGGCCAGGAACCGAAAAGCAGCACTGCAGACTGGAGGTGGAAGTCCAGCACCACAGGAGGACCTGGATGAACTGGAGGAGATGGTTGCAGTGGTCATCCCAGAGGAGCTGGTCACTTAAATCGCAGGACAGTGCAGACTACCAAGAACTACCACAACTGCAGGGTAAGTTGCAGGGGGAATATCTGGAATTCCACAAATGGCAGAAGGGGGATGCACATAGGGCACACTCAATGCATGCTAAAGGGTTGCATCAGGACACATAGGCCCAGAATAAAGATGCACCATTCCCACCCAAGCCACACATGTACTGAAGCTTTGGATGTGCAATGCACTCCAACATATACACAACGTGGACATAAGCCACTATGGCTATACTCCACCATGTAAATATGCAGCACATTGCCTGGAAGGGATGTGCAAATAGTGTGGCTGTGCCATGACAACATCCATGGCATATTGTGAATGCCCCTGATCCTACACAACTTGTACATCAGAGACTAAGACTGAAGTCAATACCATCCAAGGGGTGGAGTCAGGGTGATGCAACAGACTAAAATGCTTCCCTTCCTCATTGTCTCATTGCCCTTCTCACTTGTGCTGCATCTTGCAGCACACATTGAAATGCCAACTTAGCAAAAATGGCTTGTACATGTGCAGGAATGGACATCTCCCTGCACATAAACAAATTATCCCCTCAAGGCAGACAGCCCTTCATCATTCTGCAACAATTCCTGTGTTGGTGCAGGGAGAACAAATCTGTTCAGGCGCAGGGGGAATTGCAGGGGTGTACCGTATTCCAGTAAACATGACACATCCCTGCATTTCTAAATGGGTGCAGCATCGTGCAGCACATATTGCGGCTGAACTGAGCTGTGCCACTTGAGAAAAATCAGGTCTAAAGTGCGCAAGCTGTGGAACACGAACCCACAGCAACTCACACACAACTCCATGCACCATATGGGAATGGCCACAAAATATATACAACACTTGGAACATGTCTGTAAACAACATGGGTGCAGCTGTACAAGTAGCTGCAATCTCACCATCCAACAAGATAGATTACCTCATTATGACTTTGGTGGTCTATTCCGTAGACCGCCGATGTCACCGCCGCCATATGACCAACAGTGTTGGTGGTCTTCAGACCGCCATATGATGTCTGCTGGCTGCTCTCTGCCACTATTTGATGCGGAAGCTGCCAGCAGCCATAATGGCAGTCAGCGGTCTAGTGGAGCTTGCTCCGTCACCAGCGCCACTTCACCACAACATCGCCCACCGTATTTCAACATTGTAAATGGTGTGGGGTTGGGTGTTGAGTGTTATGTGCATGAATGGGTGTGTGTGTGTGTGTGAATGATGGGGGAGGGGGGTGTTGTGTGTGTGTGTGCAAGTGTCTGTGTGCTTGTGTGAATACCTGTATGCAGGGAGGTACGGGGGTGTTGTGGCTGTGTGAGCATGTGTGTGTGAATGAGTGAGCATGGATGTGTGCGTGTATGTATGTAAGTGTAATGTGTGCATGCATGGATGAGGGGGTGGGGGTAATTATGGGGATTGGGGGTTAGGGGGTGTCAGAACGTGGGAGTAGCTGTTTGGGGTGTGAGAGGCATCTGATGGAGTCGGGGGAGGTGGGCTCCTACATGGAGGGGGGGTTGAAGAGTCCTGTTGTGGCAACAGGAATGAGTATTCCTGTCGCCAGTATCCTTACCACCAGGGATTTTGTGGCGGGGCTGCTGCCAGGGAATCCCTGGCGGTAAGGATACTCAAAATACCGCAGGCGGTGTTAGGTGGACCGCCGGATCGAAGGTGGTCAACCTTCGGCCAGGCGGATCCACCCTCCTGGCAGTACAGGTGGTAACCTGGCGGTGATGCAGCCAGTTCACTGCCGCAGGCATGGTGGGGCAGGACCGCCAAGGTCATAATGACCACCAGAGTGCCTTGTGTGAAAGGTTGGTCTACTGCTTAGTGGTACAATCAACACGCGTGAGAAATGGTAGAAGTGGCATCAATGTGGCACTACTGGCACAATATCACTACCCTTCAATACAACTGTATCATCATTAAAATAATAGCCCATGTGGAACCAAACTGCACATTCCCCTTGTGCCACATCTACAAAGTCACAAAGTGCATGCATTGATCCACATTCAACATCCTTACACTAGCATGCATACGCTGATATCTTGTGTGCAAGGAAATGTTACAAATTCAGGGAGGGACAATCTAATGGGGCAGACAATCCATAATGGTTGCCCTGTCCCTTCCAATTATCACATGTGTGGGGTATGCTACAGGCAGATGAGAATATAACAAGCATTGTATACAATGGACCTACCGGTGCTATGCTGCACTAGTCCCATCATTCATGGTGCCAATGCATCATTGCACCAAAAAAGTGACAGCACACATTACACTACTGTGGTAATGTGCACCATGGTAAATAGGAAGGCTAATTACATACCACAATTGTGTCAGTGCACCGGATATGCCCAGACGTGGGTCCCAGCCTGACTATGCCACTGGGTTCAAGCTAGCCTGGCTGATGAAGGGTGATACCCTGAAACCTGTCGCAGGATGCTTGTTTCCGGTCGAGGGAGGACTTGGCCTGGCAGTTCGGGCTGGACTATTCCCATGGGGAACATGGTCAAGACTGATTTGCATATGGCTGGGTCCATACTGGGGTGGTATGTTGAGCAAAATAATTGATGGCTTAAACCCAGAGCTGTGACTGGGGGTGATTGTTTGATTTGTTCTGCATTTTGTCCATCATCTGTGTTTGTATGCTTTTGTCGTCCTATGTGTGCAGGGTATGCCGGTGGGTCCCGGGCTCACTATGTCACTGGACGCAAGCTAGCCTGGCTAATGAAGGGTGATACCCTGACACCGGTCCTAGGATGTTTGTTTTTGGTCCAGTGAAGACCTGACCTGGCAGTTCGGGCTGGACTGTTCCCATTGGGAACAGGGTCAAGACTGATTTGTATATGGCTGGGTCCAAACTGGGGTGGCGTGGTAAGCAAAATAATTGATGGATTAAACTGACTGGGTGTGAATGATTGATTTGTTCTGCATTCTGTCCATCATTTGTGTTTGTTTACCATTGTGTCAGTGGCAGGGCCAAGGAGTCTGCAAGGATGTAGGTGGTGTGGGTAAAAAGCACAAAGGCCCAGATGTAATAGGAAATGATGGTGTGCCATGCTACCCCAAATTTGGCATCTTTGCAAACCGTCATTTTCAAAATTCACTGATGGCCAGTATTCACTAGAATACGGGGCACCCCTGTGTCACTCCTGGTGCCTGGGCTAAATTAGCTCATGTGGGCCAACGCAGCAAGCCTTGCACCATAGTGCAAGGGTGGCTGCGTTGATGGGGAGATTGTTTTTTGTGCAGGAAGGAACACTTTTCTGCACAAAAACATTCTTAAAAGGCTGCTAACTGTCTATGTCTGATGCTAAATGCAGCACACATGGAACAAGTTCAGAATGAGGAGAAAATATGGCATTTAACATCATTGCACCATGCCAATGCTACCCCTGGGGTGGTGTGATATTTTGGCAAGGACTCTGGTTTACAAAACCTTGTCAATCTGAGGCACTGTCAAAAAGCAATGGGTGTTGCTGTGGCACACCCACAGCAACACCCATTGCATGCCCCTACTACGCAAGGTGCTGCATGTGAAGAGGCTCTTCTTGCAAGATGGCCCTAAGACACAATAAGTCACTTAGCCCCCCATTGTAAAACCGTCACAGGGCATTTCACCACTCGAGTGTCACGAAAAGAAACGCTCAGGTGGCACTAGGGTCACCTAAATATGCCCAAAAATACCTTGTGAGCTTGACTCATGTGTGATGCACAATGCTACACATAATATACAATTACAACCTTGGGTCTATAAAATGTTACTGAGCCTCCAGTAGCAAGTACATGATGTGCCATGTCAACAGCCACCACAATCCAAGATTGACTTTTCACTATCTCATTGCAGAGGATAATGGCTTACCTCCTGCTGACCTGCCTGCCCTGGATTTTACAAATGACCTGGATAAACAGCTGCCAACCAATAATTAAGAGACTCTCCAGGATGTCCTAGGATCCCTCCAGACGCCACCTCCAGTCGCAGGGAGGACACACAACATTGCAGGATCTCCACATGAAACACCCAGCTCCCAACACACACCATCAACCAGTACTGAGACAGCCCTGGACTCCGAGGACCCAGACATCACCTTCCAGAGGACAGTGGTAGGAGTCCAGCGGGAACTGGCCAAGCAGGTACAGGTGGTGATGGAGACCATGGCAGTGCAGAGGTGCCTCAGTCCAATTGAGGACACCTCAGTTGCCATTAGAGGCACCCACTCCCCACTACGTGGACTCCAGCAGTCCCTGGCCGACATAGCTGTTGTCATGAGGCAGAGGCTTCAAGAAATGCCCTCTCACAGTGGCAGCAGCAGCAAGATATACAATATGCTAGGGGCTACACAGAATACCCTGAAGTCCATACAGCGGGAAGTGGCCTCTGTTAGGGAAAACATGGCTTCCTATCACTGTGATATTGCTGTGGTGTTGAAAATCAGCAGTTCCTCCTTGCTGCAGGGATGCCTTATGTGTTCCCACAAATGGCAGCTGCCGGGGACTTTGACTCCACATCTCTATCCCCTGATGTGTGTGTGGCCCCCTCAACCTCAACAACAGCACCAGCCATGGCACAGGAGTCATCATACAC
Source organism: Pleurodeles waltl (assembly GCF_031143425.1). Lineage (NCBI taxonomy): Eukaryota > Metazoa > Chordata > Amphibia > Caudata > Salamandridae > Pleurodeles > Pleurodeles waltl. The sequence goes on from NC_090440.1 coordinate 256,756,312, forward strand.
ATCAGAGGATAAAGATGTGAAAGAAACAACATTCACAAGGAAAACCACCTGGTAGCACCAGCCTGTGCCACATGTACAGTATCTCAGTAGTTCTGGGCTTAAGATCATGCCAGTGTTGTGACAGCAGGAAATGTGCTCTCTTCACTCAACCACCGTTGACTTGTCTGCTATGTACTGTCATTGTCTCTGTTCTTTCCTATTGGCTATTTGAAACCTCCTCACTAATGCATACTTCTCATAACCATGTCTCATGACATGTCCCTTACCCCTGGACTCTGATTGTACTACAAATAGCTAAGGTTCTCTTATGGGGTCTGGGAACTGGACATTGTATAGCATTTGAAATTACACTTGCACCTGTAAATAAAGCACTGTGTTTACATGTAACATTTCTATGTTTACTGTGATGTGTCAACTCAGCTAAATGATTGCATTGTGTGAATCCATGTCAATGAGTACAGAACATCATTGTATGAGTGCATTACTGTCAGACACAAAGCCACACACTAGGATCCTAATATGAGAAAAGTGAATGATGGTGTTGTGCAATTCTATACATATATTCAACAGAAATCCTTGGAAGTTGACTTACGGCATGTATGGCTCAGAACCAAGTCAATGGTAATTTATCCACATGAGAATATCAGTACAACTAATATGTGTGTTACAGAAGAGGCTAACCTTATCAGTAATGGGCACCTATCAGTGTTGCAGGATACAGTTCCAAATTTGCCTGTTGTCATATGTGCCACACTTGCCAACAATGATACTGCAAAACCCCACCAACAACAGTTGAAGTTCAATACTTACCTGTCCAAGATAACGTATACATACACAATGTGAATGGCTGGAACAGTGGATGGCAAATATATGGACTAGCTGATGTTATTTAGCTGCCAATGTAATAGCTCCTTGGTCATAGGGGCAGTAAGCATGCCCTAAGCCATTCCTCCAACTTGGCCAGTGCACACATGAGGACAAACAGACACTCAATAAAAATGGCAAAAACATAGGGGGTGATTCCAACCCTGGTGGTCGGTGTTAAAGCAGCGGCCAATCCGCCAACAGGCAGGCGGTCCAAAAAATGGAATTCTGACCCTGGCGGGAACCGCCAACACAGCCCGCCACTTTAACACTCCGACCGCCACGGCGGGACAGACAAACAGCGCGGCGGTCACCGCCAACAGGCAGGCGGCAGACAATGTACCGCCCACCCTATCACAACTCACCAATCCGCCACCTTTTCCGGGGCGGGAGCCCCGCCGATAAAAACACTGCGGAAACAGACTACGAACGGGAAAACGCTCACCTATACACGCTCCACGAGGAAGGAGGACAGCATGGAACCCGAATTAAACATCCTACCAGCTATTGTCTACCTGCTCATCTACCACGAGTACGAACGCCGGCACAGACGACAACGGTGAGTAATGCACCTACGACACAGGGGAGGGGGGAGGAGGAAAGGTTACGGGCACACACATACGCCATACACCCCCCCCCACCCCAAATACCCACACCCCAATGCAGAGCAACAAGTCAGAGTGACACCCCCCAAACCTCCCGGAATAATGCAAAGACATTATTAAAATGAATTTGAAATTTATGTACAGAATAGCTCTACTGAAGTTATGGGAAATTTGCAATATGAAAGATACAAAATAAAGAATGAACATAGTGAAAAATATATACATAGGCAATAAGTCCTGCACATTTTGTCAAAGTTCCATAGTCCGTGGGCCAATGTGCACAAACACATGGGCAAAGCCCACACAGGAGACCAGATACCATTGGAGAGAACACTGCTGGGGCATCAGATGAGAAAACTACAGGCACCACAGGGGGAAGGGAAGGGGGGGCACCTCAGCCACATGAGTCCACGACGCCAGATCCACGAGGGGCCTCCATGCCCACTGTGCCATCCTGGGGAGTGCAAAGCCACAGTCTCACATGTCTCTACAGTGGGTGGGTTGCCCACTGTGCCATCCTGGGGAGTGCAAAGCCACAGTCTCACAAGTCTCTACAGTGGGTGGGTTGCCCACTGTGCCATCCTGGGGAGTGCAAAGCCACAGTCCATCAGATGGATTACCGACTCCACTGGTAATGGAGGAGGCATGGTGCCCAGAGTGCTTCGTGAAGCCCTGCTCAACACAGAACCGGCACTGTCAATGGGCCAGCGGTGCTTGAGACGGCGGGGCCCAGCGGAGCGGTGCTTGACAGGAAGGGCCCAGCGGAGCGGTGCTTGACAGGAAGGGCCCAGCGGAGTGGTGCTTGAGACGGCGGGCCCAGCGGAGCGGTGCTTGACAGGAAGGGCCCAGTGGAGCGGTGCTTGACAGGAAGGGCCCAGCGGAGCGGTGCTTGAGACGGCGGGGCCCAGCGGAGCGGTGCTTGACAGGAAGGGCCCAGCGGAGCGGTGCTTGACAGGAAGGGCCCAGCGGAGCGGTGCTTGACAGGAAGGGCCCGGCGGAGCGGTGCTTGACAGGAAGGGCCCAGCGGAACGATGCTTGACAGGAAGGGCCCAGCGGAGCGGTGCTTGAGACGGCGGGGCCCAGCGGAGCGGTGCTTGACAGGAAGGGCCCAGCGGAGCGGTGCTTGAGACGGCGGGGCCCTGTTCAGCGGTTCTCCTCACGGCGGCCCCTGTTCAGCGGTTCTTGCCACGGCGGGGCCCTGTTCAGCGGTTCTCCTCACGGCGGGGCCCTGTTCAGCGGTTCTTGTCACGGCGGGGCCCTGTTCAGCGGTTCTCCTCACGGCGGCCCCTGTTCAGGGGCTCTTGTCACGGCGGGGCCCTGTTCAGCGGTGCTTGAGACGGCGGGGCCCTGTTCAGCGGTTCTTGTCACGGCGGGGCCCTGTTCAGCGGTTCTCCTCACGGCGGGCCCTGTTCAGCGGTTCTCCTCACGGCGGGGCCCTGTTCAGCGGTTATCCTCACGGCGGGGCCCTGTTCAGCGGTTCTCCTCACGGCGGCCCCTGTTCAGCGGTTCTTGTCACGGCGGGGCCCTGTTCAGCGGTTCTCCTCACGGCGGCCCCTGTTCAGCGGTGCTTGAGACGGCGGGGCCCTGTTCAGCGGTTCTTGTCACGGCGGGCCCTGTTCAGCGGTTCTCCTCACAGCGGGGCCCTGTTCAGCGGTGCCTGTCCTGTGTTTCTAGGGAGCCAGACCTGGCCAATACCTCCCGCTCAGTCGCCATCCGACGTTGCGGTCGTGGGGCCCTCCTGTGATGGAGTCCTGGGCCCGTGGGTGTCGTCCGTCACACCCGGAATGGGGCTGGTGGGGCCCTCCTGGGCAGCTCGCCTGCGGCCTGACTTCTCCGCCCTGCTGCCCTTGCCCTCCTTCGCTGAAGCTCTGTGGGCCTTGCCTCCCTTTGATGATGTGCCAGGTGACGGGGCAAGGCTACTGTCCTTGTTGGCAGCCGTCTCAGGCTTGTCGCACCGGCCCTTAGTTTTTTTGGTCCTCTTCCCAGGTGGTGGGCTGGCTGTCCCCTTGCTGCTGGCCGATGTTCCTGCCCTAGGAGCTGGTGGACTCCAATAGCCCTGCACTATGGTCCTAGTAGATGCAGGGCTGGTGGTGTAGTGGTTATGGGAGTGGAGGAAGAGGATGTGGTTGTAGGAGAGTCAAGTGTGCTGTCTTTGGGTGCAGGTGCTTGTGACGGAGGCTGTCGTGAGGTGGATGGCTGGGAGAGGACACAGGGGACGTGTAAATGTCAGTGGGGGTGGTGACTGCACGTGTGCGGACTGTTCTTGTGGGTGTGGTGGTGATGGACGTACTGGCTGATGGTGGTGTGCATGCAGGTGTGAGTGGAGACGTCACAGGGAGGGAGGAGGGAGACGAGGAGGTTGGGGACACAGAGGTGGTAGTGACTGTTGGGATGTCTGCATCTGGATGTTGCTTGGGTGAATGCTTGTGTGATCTGTGGTGCTTATGTCTGGATGTGCTGCCCTTTGGTGTTGAGGTGTGTGCAGGTTGGTCTGATGGTGTGGATGGGATAGGCAGAGGAACAGGAGACTTGGACTGGGTGGAGGGTGTTAGAAGAGGGAGGCTGGAGACAGGGACAATGGCTGCCGTCAGTGCTGAGGCCAGAGCGTTGAACGATCGCTGATGGGCAGCCTGACCCGAATGAATGCCCTCCAGGTATGCATTGCTCCGATGCACCTCCCTTTCTACACCCTGGATGGCATTCAAAAGGGTAGACTGCCCAACAATGATGGTCCTCAGGAGGTCAATGACCTCCTCACTGAGGGCAGCAGGGGTAACTGGGGCAGGGCCTGAGGTGCCTGGGGCGAAGGAGATGGCCGGCTTCCTGGCCGAGCGGGCACGGAGCGAAGGCTGAGGGGATGCTGGGAGGGCGGGGCTGGTGCGCTGGGTGGCGGCTGTACCTGTTGTGGCGGTGGGCACGGATGTTGCCGCCACCGCAAGGGAGCTCCCTTCCGAGGACGTGTCGGTGTCGCTGACGTCTCCACGGGTCCCCGTTGTGGAGCTCCCCTCGCCCTCCGTCTCACTGGTGTACTCGGAGTCTGTTACATGGCCCTCCGGGGCCATGTGAGATGCAGGTCCCTCGTGCGCCGATGCCACTTCTCCTCCGCCTGATGATGCTAATGCACACATGAACAGGAAGACAAAGAAATTGGGGGGGGGAGAAATGAAGACAGGTTGAGTGCATGCATTGGCAACACCGTTGGCGGAGAGGACAGAGACAAAAGCCCCCAGCACTAGGCCGCGCAATCGGGGTACACTACTCAGTTATTGTGACTAGGCCTACAGGTCTATGGACGACAAATGCACACATGGGTGAGGCCGGACCATGGATAGCTGTACTTGGCACCCTACAGAGGTGGGGGGCGGGGCACAGGGCCATGCCTAACGGAGGGGCCTAGCCTACAAAATGCGCCCTGGCCTAGAGATAGCCACAGCCCTCCCCCCCCACCCAGACACCGCCACTGCGCGCAAAGATAGCTGAATGTGCTGATACTCACCCCTTTGTGTCTGCTGTGATGTCCTCACGCGCCCATCCAAATCGGGGAAGGCCACCGCCAGGATCCGGGACATCAGGGGGGTCAATTGGCGGCTAGCACCCCTCCTACGTTGGGAGGCCATCCCCAGCAGAGACTCGGCGGTCTTTCTGGTCCCGCGGCGGATGTCCTCCCACCTCTTTCGGCAGTGGGTGCCCCGTCTGTTGTGGACCCCCAGGGCCCGGACGTCCTTGGCGATGGCACGCCAAATTTCGATCTTCTGATGGGCGCTGACCTATGTGACATGTACAGGGTGGGAAAGGAAATATCATCACTTTTCTGCCTGGTCAATGTGAGTGGCCCCCCCTCCCCAACCTTGCCATGTGGCACATGCTCTCGTCTGTCGTGCGTTGCACTCCTCATTCGCTCACCTCCCCACCATCTTACATCCACCCCACTCAACACAGGCATAGCCCATACAACGTGCACCCTGTGTACTAACCTGTTGGTCTGGAGGACCGTAGAGTAGTGCATACTGGGGGAGGACCCCATCAACAAGTTTCTCCAATTCTTCTGAAGTGAAGGCAGGGGCCCTTTCCCCAGTCGCAGCAGCCATTGTATCTCCCAGACCGATGTCACAGCAGCACTTGCAGTATAGGTCCTCTCCTGTGGATGATCAGGTCTCGAGTGATTAATCAGATAGAAAATGGCGGTCACGCCCGCGGCGGTGCGTACCGCCGCGGTGCGTACCACGACAGCCGGCGCACATCGTCATTGGCTACTGAGACCCATAGGGTTCAATGTTAACCAATGCGGCTTAGCACCGCGGTCTTCGACCGCCTACCGCCACGGTGTGCACCACGGCAGCGCATTGACCTCACATCCCACTGTCACACTTCACAGGTCAGGCAGCCGCCATTTCAAGGGCCCACATGGCATAATTTATACTGCGTCACACTAGGCCTTGCATTGCCACTCATACAAGCCTTTCAATGCATAGCGATTCGTTTACTGTGCAAGCTGTGTGAACGAACCTGTGGGTTGCTTGACTCTGTGCTCCATGTTGTCCTTCCTAGGCACCGTCCGCTGGGACTTGCGAGGAGAAGGATGAATCCTCCCGTGTACCGACCGCTGGTGGACCTGTCGACAATGGAAGAACGACATATCATACTTAGATACAGGCTTGACAGAGCCACTATACATGAACTGTGTGCCCAGCTGGAGCCAGACCTGATGTCCCCCATCCGCCAACCCACAACGAGTCCCCCTCTGGTGCAGGTTCTGTCAGTACTCCATTTTTTGGCAAGTGGGTCTTTTCAGACAACAGTGGCCATGTCATCAGAGATGTCTCAGCCTATGTTTTCTAAGGTTTTGTCCAGAGTGTTGTCTGCCCTGATGAAATACATGCGGAGCTACATTGTGTTCCCTGAGGTGGGAGTGATTTCTATGCCCTTGGACATATCCCCAACATCATTGGTGCCATTGATGGGACCAATGTGGCTTTGGTCCCCCCCAAAGAAAGTGAGGAGGTGTACAGAAACAGAAAAAGTTATCATTCGATGAATGTCCAGGTGGTCTGTTTGGCTGACCAGTACATCTCCCATGTAAATGCCAAGTTCCCTGGGTCAGTGCATGGCGCGTATGTCATGCGAAACAGCAGCATCCCTTATGTTATGGAACAGCTACAGAGACACCGTGTGTGGCTATTAGGTGACTCTGGTTACTGACCCCAGTGAGGAATCCCCGGACCAGGGCAGAGGAACGGTACAATGAGGCCCATGGGCGAACTAGGAGGATAATAGAAAGGACCTTCGGGCTCCTGAAGGCCAGGTTTAGGTGCCTGCATATGACAGGTGGATCCCTAATGTACTCACCAAAGAAGGTGTGCCATATCATCGTGGCCTGCTGTATGCTTCACAATCTTGCTTTGCGATGCCAGGTGCCTTTCCTGCAGGAGGATGGTCCAGATGATGGTGTTGTAGCAGCTGTGGAGCCTGTGGAGAGTGAAGAGGAGGAAGACGACGGGGACGACACGGACAACAGGGATACTGTCATACAACAGTATTTTCAGTAGCACACAGGTAAGATTCACCCACGCCATTTTACATTTACTTAAGGCCTCCTGCCTCTCTACTGTCTGTGTTTCCCCCCAGTTCCTGTTAACTGATTTGTGACTTTCCCTTCCCTTTTCAGAGCTGTATGACCCACTGCGTGACTTCTGCTTTGTTTGCCCATGGGCTAAAGCTTATTGACATTGGTATGTTGTCATCACAATGTAACTGAACAATATTGCACCATTATGTGTAAGACATTTGTTAAGAATACAAGCAGACTCCTGTTATTTTAAGTGCAATAAGTGATTTATTTCAAGTGCTACATATAGGTACATGATTGTAAAACGGTGATGGGTGGGGGTGGAGTAATGTCCATGGCAGAGTCCAGTTCTCAGTCTCACAGGTGCATTGTCCATATGCCTGTGGAAGGATGGAGCAGGGGCAGTTAAAGGTTGGACAGGGTGACAATGTGGGACAGTGGGATGACATCAGGGGGTATCTTATGCTGGCGGGGGTCTTGGCATCCTACTCTGTCTTCTTGTGAGATCTCAGGTTCCGCTTGCGGGGTGGTTCTTCTTCAGCAGGAGGTGGGGTTCTGGTGGCCTGTTGTTGTGTGGGGGCCTCCTGTCCACTAGCGCCGGTGGAGGTGGTAGGCTGTTCCTGGTCTGGGTTAGTGACAGGGGCCCTTTGGGGTGCCACATGGTCCCGCAATGTGGTGACTATCTGGTTAAGGGCCATGACGATGGTCCCCATTGCGGAACCAATGTTCCTCAGTTCCTCTCTGAACCCCATGTACCGTTCCTCCTGCTGTGCCTGGATCTCCTGGAACCTGGCCAGTACCGTCGCCATCGTCTCCTGGGAGTGGTGGTGGGCTCCCATGATGGAGGAGAGGGCCTCTTGGAGAGTGGGTTCCCTGGGCCTGTCCCCCCCCCCTGTCGCACAGCAGCCCTCCCAGTTCCCCTGTGTTCCTGGGCTTCTGTCCCCTGGACGGTGTGCCCACTACCACTGCCCCCAGGTCCCTGTTGTTGTTGGGGTGGTGGGTCAACCTGGGTGCCCTGTAGTGGCGGACACACCGCTGATTGACGTGTCCTGGAGACAGAGGCATGGGCCCGCTGGGTGGGAGCTGTGCTGGTGTTCCCAGAGGGGTTTAGGTCTGCTGTAGCCTGTGGCTGTCTGTGGGGAACCGACTGTCCAGAGGTCCCCGATGGGTCAGGCTGGTCATCTGGGTCCAGGGAAACAGAGCTGCTGTCATCGCTTGGGGCCTCTTCTGGGGGTGGGATGGACATCTCTGTACCCTCGTTGGCGGTGTGGTGGCGTTCGGGTCCTGCAGGGGTATAAGGGTATGGTTATTGCTTCTGTGTGTGGCATTTCGTGTGATGGGTGGGTGGCCGTGTACCCAAGTGCAGGCATTCGCTTGTGGGGGCTTTTGTGAGGGTGGCTTGTGGGGGTGATGTGTGTGTGCAGTGGGCATGCTTTGGTGATGGGTGTCCATGGTTTGTGGTCGCATGCAGGGCTTGGTGTTGGGATGGGTGGGTTGTGATGGTGAGCCATTTGCAAGGAGTTGTTGTGATGGGGGTGGGGGTGGAGGTATGTGCTGGCATGCAGGTGGGGTGGGGGTGGGAAGAAGTAGTTAAGAATTGACTTACCAGAGTCCATTCCTCCGCCTACTCCTGCGAGGCCCTCAGGATGCAGGATGTGCAAGACTTCCTCCTCCCATGCTGTAAATTCTGGGGGAGTAGGTGGGGGTCCGTCGCCAGTCTTCTGCACCGCAATGTTGTGCCTTGATACCATGGAACGCACCTTCACCCGTAGGTCGTTCCAACGCTTCCTGATGTCATCCCGATTGCGTGGATGCTGTCCCACCGCGTTGACCCTGTCCACTATCCTTTGCCATAGCTCCATCTTCCTAGCAATTGTTGTGTGCTGCACCTGTGCCCCGAAGAGCTGGGGCTCTACACAAACTATTTCCTCCACCATGACCCTGAGTTCTGCGTCAGAGAACCTGGGGTGTCTTTGGGGTGCCATGGGATGGTGTGGATGAGGTGAGGGAAGTTGTATGTGTTGTAGAGTGTGATGTGTGTGGTGGTGTATGGTGTTTTGTGCGTGGTAATTGTGTGGATGATGTTGTGTTTTGCCTCTGTGTGATGGTCTACTCTAAGCAGTGCTGTCTCTCTCTGTCATTAATTCGCAATTGTGGTCGTAGGGGTTTGTGGGTGATGTGGGTGTGTGTTTTATATTGTGTTGGGTGTGTGGGAGTGGTGTTTGTATGTGTATCAGGTGTGTGTATTTCAAATTGTCCAATGTGGCTGTGTTTTGTAAGGGTGTGTGTATTTTGAGCGCGGCGGTGTGTACTGCCAATGGAATACCGCGGTTGAAAGACCGCCGCGTGGATTCGTGGGTCGGAATGGCATGGGCGTACTTGTGTTGGCGTGACGGTGGAGGTTTGGTCATCGCCATTTTTTCGCTGACCTTTGGTGTGGCGGACTTTTGTGGATGTCGGGTTTTTGGAGGATTTCAAGTTGCGGGTCAGAATGACCGTGGCGGTTTCCCGCGACTGCGGCGGTGTTATGGCGGTCTTCTGACCCCCATAGTCTTATGAAAACAGGATTTATTTTAATATAATTAAAACTGCATACCTAAACCTATTCTAAGAACTACCCTACACTAAACTAACCTAAACTAACTTAACTTACAACTACACCTATCTAACCTAATCTAAACTAATCTTACACATTTAATGCTACACTCTAATCATTATCCCCCACCCTCCTTAAGAGACAAGATACAAGTAGGACACCATACACTAAGGCTACACATGTACTTACTTAACCTGTGGCCTAAACAAATAAGTATTCTTTTGGTATTTTATATTTTTTTAATTTGTTTTTTTTACACATATACCCCAACATAACCCGCTACCCAACCCACCCATTAAAAATGTACTAAAACCCACTGTTAGAAATGGGGTTTTTGGTTGGCAGTCAGGTTACCTGCTGTCCAAGCAAGGACCCTCACTCTAGTCAGGGCAAAGGTGAAATGCACCTGGTTGACCCCCACTCACCCCCCTTGGTAGCTTGGCATGAGCAGGAAGGCGTATCTTAGAAGCAATGTGTAAAGTATTTGTACCAACACACACAGTAATACAGTGAAAACACTAAAAATGGACACCACACCAGTTTAGAAAAATAGGCAATATTTATCTAAATCAAACAAGACCAAAACAACAAAAATCCAACATACACAAGTCAAAATATGAATTTTCAAAAGTGTAAGATTCTTACTCCATAGAAAACAATGGAAACGTTGATTTTTTCACTAAAGTTCCTGGTTTGTGTCAAAAATGAAGCCACACGGGCAAGAGTGCATCGGAAAAGTCAACGATGTAACAACTCCTCACTCGCAAGGGAGGTCGTGTGTCGTTCCTTCTCCGGTTGGGTAGGCGATGCGTTGTTTTTCTCCCTCATAGGAGACTGATGCATCAATTTCCGGATGGGGAACCTCTGATCCGCGGAGGTTCATGATGACTTTGATGCCCATGGATGATGCAAGAGAAATCGGGTTGCACAGTGTTAGAAAACCATGCTGCATGGGGTTTGCATCGTTACCAGCAGCCACAAGCAGGTGTTGCGTCGTTTCTCCAGCCGCGATATGTTGATCACCCAGCCACGATGAAGGTGGAGCATTGATTTCAGCATTGAAGCGGTGGCGTGGCGTTTATCAGCCGCGTTGCAGAAGGTGTGTCGAAAATGTCCCCACACGGCGTTCTGTGCGTGGACTTCAGCTCTTGTTCTGCCAACTTCACCATTCAAGGGCCCCAAACTCCGTATTTATGTCTGCTCTCAAAGGGAATCTGCTCGATAAGGATATTTAAAGGCAGCCCCCATGTTAACCTATGACAGATAGGCCTTGCAACAGTGAAAAACGAATTTGGCAGTATTCCACTGTTAGGACATGTAAACCACATCAGTACAGGTCACACCTTTAAAATACACTGCACCCTGCCCGTGGGGCTACCTAGGGCCTACATTAGGGGTGCCTTACATATATAAAAATAGAAGGGTTAGGCCTGGCAAGTGGGTACACTTGCCAAGTTGAATTAGCAGTTTAAAAATGCACAAAGTGGCAGGTCTGAGCCATGTTTACAGGGCTACCAATGTGGGTGGCACAACCAGTGCTGCAGGCCCACTAGTAGCATTTGATTTACAGGACTTACTAGTAAATCAAATATGCCAATCATGGAAAAGCCAATTACACATACACTTTACCCAGGAGCACTTGCACTTTAGCACTGGTCAGCAGTGGTAAAGTGCCCAGGGTAGCAATAACAGAGTCCAGCACACAGTCAAAACATGGGAAGCAGAGGCAAAAAAAGCAGGGGAGACTACGTCAACGATGCCAGGTCTAACACCCATCCCCCAACTATACTTACTCCAACCTATGTCTACCCTACACTATTTCACTAACCTAACACTACCCATCTAAAACCCAATCTAAAAAGAGTATCAACTGTAAACGAGAGAGGGAAGGAACTGGGAGGCTGTGCACTGACACATCACATTTTCTTCAATTTTCTTTTGCAGTACTTCAGTAACTTGTGACTTTTGGCACTCTCCTGCTCCAACCTGTCCAATCGGGCCATGTCCCGTATCATGTCACTTTCAAAGTTTGGTGTGATGACTGCAGCAGGTGGCTGGCTTGTAACTGGTGCAGCTGATGTGGAGGTGGTCGGCCCCACAGAGGCCCCCTGGACCTCTGATGTTTTCCCTAAAGTGGCCTGATTTTTTTGTGGCTGCTGTGGAGGTCCCCCATGTGGGAAAGCATGCCATGCCTTTGTGGCCTTTTCCTTCCGGAACCTTCCGGAACCTTCTCTCCATCTTCTGGTAACCGGCATTCACATCCAAAATGTGATGGTATCTCTCTACCCTTTTGTGGGATGCATGTCGTTCTTCAGGTCTCATATTGGCAGCTGAAACATGAGGAGCATTAAATACAGCATTGGGAGGAGGTAGAACAGACTTGTAATGTATACTGCATCCTCAATTGACACATGCAGTCAACCACACATTCCTCAACAATGACTTACTCCTAATCTATGACTATTTCCTGTCAGCCAACTACGGTATCATGTACATGTCACTGGGATGACGGCTAACCATTGTTGACCATCATGGCCCATAGGTGAGTGTACTACTGCATCCTTGCTCAACATAAGTGTTAACAATCACATGGCCCAACAAGTCTAGATTTCCCGTGTCCTTGTCAATATGGGGGGGTGGGGTTGTATGCAATCCACCACTTTGACACCCCTGGTCCTACATCAAGGCTTGCCCAGGTGTCATGGATGCAAGGTGGGGGTCATCTGATAGGGGCACTGGAAACTTCCCAAGGACTATTCTAAGGTTTGTTAGAGCTTCATTCATGTGTCCTGGTTTAAAACCTGGTCTGAGCATACATTTCAAGGGGGCACACCATTACTCATGATGTGCCCACATGTACATATAATCCAATGGCCCCATCAAGTTTGGCCAAAGCCTGACCAGCACATCAAAGTTGTCTACAGAATACGTAGCTAATGGCCCCTACCCTGGGCTATGTTGTGCAACATGTGTAATGCGACACACACATGGTGACTGTATGGGTGTCCTTAGGGCCACAGTAAGATTGGCACTGCACTGGGTGCTGCTACAGTGTTCTTATATATTGAACATCATGTGCACATACATGTCAGACATCACCTAACTACCAGGTACACACTCAGCATTCACGTCATATGCACATGTGATGTGAGCAAGATCACTCACAAATATCATGATGGCAGGACCATGATGGTAATTCTGCTGAGATCTAGCTTGGGGCAATCCATAGACATTTCCCACAACCATGTGAAGCTGAGTTGTAAACTAATTGTGTACTCTACTGACTGTTGCCCAGTACAATATGGTTCCTTGCACTACTACGGCCTCAATTTATATCTGAAGGGTACTGAGGCACCAGTGGTGCAAGTGTCTCCTACATACGCCCCCTAGAGACCTCTATACATTTTCTTCATCTGTACCGTTTCGTGACTATAGGCCTCATTACGACCCTGGCGGTACATTGGCGGTACATTGGCGGTAACACAGCCAACAGGCTGCCAGTGTACCACCAGTGTATTATGACCGCTTTAGCCACGGTCATACCGCCGGCCCCTGCAACTGACCACCAGGCTTCCGGCAGGCGGTCATAAAGTCCCCAACCGCCAGCCTGTCCATGGCAGTAAACACCACCATGGAATTTTCAGAGTTACTAAAAATAAAGGTACTTTATTTTAGTGACAAAATGCCAAAAGTATCTCAAAGGATATACTCCCTTAGGAGGTAAGTAATATACACAAAATATACACACAAACCAAAATCAGGTAAGTAAACAGTTAGAAACGTAGTGCAAACACTGTAGAATACAATAGGATGCAATAGGAGACAATAGGCCTAGGGGCAACACAAACCATATACTCCAAAAGTGGAATGCAAACCACGAATGGGCCCCAGGCCTAGTGTAGTGTGTAGAGGGTCGCTAGGAGTGTAAGAAAACACTAAGGGTGTCCAAGATACCCCATTCCAAGATCCTGACAAGTAGGAGTAAAGTTACCCTACTACCCCAGAAAGACAGTAAAGTCTAGATAGGGGATTCTGCAAAGGCAACAACTGACTGCAAAGCACTGAAGACGGATTCCTGGACCTGAGGACCTGTAAAGCAAGGGGACCAAGTCCAAGAGTCACGCAAGTGTCCAGGGGGGGCAGGAGCCCACTAAACCCCGGATGAAGGTGCAAAAGGGCTGCCTCCGGGTGGAAGAAGCCAAAGATTCTGCAACAACGGAGGGTGCCAGGAACTTCTACTTTGGTCAGAAGATGTCCCACAGCGTGCTGGAGGATGCAGAGTTGTGTCCACGCAGAAAGACTGCAAACAAGCCTTGCTAGCTGCAAGAGTTGCAGTTGAAGATAATGGGTGATGCCCCAGGCCCAGGAAAAACCAGGCGGTCGCCCCTTAGAGGAGGAGACAGAGGGGGCGCTCAGCAACAGAGAGAGCCCATGCAGAAGCAGGCAGCACCCACAGAAGCACTTGAACAGGCATTCAAGAAAACTGAGCAACTCAGCCACTTGAGCTATACAGGACGGAGTGCTGGGGACCTGGGCTCTGCTGTGCATGAAGGAATCATTGCAAGAGTGCCCAGAAGCCCTAGCAGCTGCAGATCACGCAGTACACAGGATTACTATCTGGCGTGGGGAGGCAAGGACTTACCTCCACCAAATTTGGACAGAAGGACCACTGGACTGTCGGGGTCACTTGGATCCAGCTCCTGTGTTCCAGGGACCACGCTCGTCAAGATGAGAGGGGACCCAGAGGACCGGTGATGCAGATGTTTGGTGCCTGCATTAGCAGGGGGAAGATTCCATCGACCCACAGGAGATTTCTTCTTGGCTTCCAGTGCAGGTTGAAGGCAGACAGCCCTCAGAGCATGCACCACCAGGAAACAGTCGGGAAAGCCGGCAGGATTAGGCGCTACAATGTTGCTGGCAGTCTTCTTGCTACTTTTTGCGGTTTTGCAGGCGTCCTGGAGCAGTCATCGGTCGATCCTTGGCAGAAGTTGAAGAGTGAGATGCAGAGGAACTCTGGTGAGCTCTTGCATTCGTTATCTGCAGAGAAACCCACAGGAGAGACCCTAAATAGCCCTCAGAGGAGGATTGGCCACCTAACCAGGTAAGCACCTATCAGGAGGGGTCTCTGACATCACCTGCTGTCACTGGCCTCTCAGAGGCCTCCATCGTGCCCTCACACCTCTGTATTCAAGATGGCAGAGGTCTGGAACACACTGGAGGAGCTCTGGACACCATCCCTGGGGTGGTGATGGACAGGGAGTGGTCCCTCTCCTTTCCTTTGTCCAGTTTCGCACCAGAGCAGGGGCTGGGGGATCCCTGAACCAGTGTAGACTGACTTATGCATGGAGGGCACTATCTGTGCCCTTCAAAGCATTTCCAGAGGCTGGGGAGGCTACTCCTACCCAGCCCTTAACACCTATTTCCAAAGGAAGAGGGTGTAACACCCTCTCTCAGAGGAAATCGTTTGATCTGCCTTCCTGGGCTTCCCAGACCCCAGGAGGGCAGAAGCCTGTCTGTGGGTTGGCAGCAGCGGTAGCTGCAGTGAAAACCCCAGAGAGCTAGTTTGGCAGTACCCGGGGTCCATGCTGGAGCCCCGGGGATGCATGGGATTGGCACCCCAATACCAGATTTTGCATGGGGGGGGGGCAATTCCACGATCTTAGACATGTTACATGGCCATATTCTGAGTTACCGTTGGGAAGCTAGATATAGGTATTGACATATATGTGGTGCATGCGTGTAATGGTGTCCCCGCACTCACAAAGTCCGGGGAAATTGCCCTGAACAATGTGGGGGCACCTTGGCTAGTGCCAGGGTGCCCTCACTCTTAGTAACTTAGCACCTAACCTTCACTAAGTGAGAGTTAGACATATAGGTGATTTATAAGTTACTTGAGTGCAGTGTAAAATGGCTGTGAAATAACGTGGACGTTATTTCACCCAGGCTGCAGTGGCAGTCCTGTGTAAGAATTGTCTGAGCTCCCTATGGGTGGCAAAAGAATGCTGCAGCCCGTAGGGATCTCCAGGAACCCCAATACCCTGGGTACCTAGGTACCATATACTAGGGAATTATAAGGGTGTTCCAGTGTGCCAATCAGAATTGGTAAAAATGGTCACTAGCCTGCAGTGACAATTTTAAAAGCAGAGAGAGCATAAACACTGAGGTTCTGGTTAGCAGAGCCTCAGTGATACAGTTAGGCACCACACAGGGAACACATATAGGCCAGAAACTATGAGCACTGGGGCCCTGGCTAGCATGGTCCCAGGGACACATATCAAACACACTGACAAAGATGGTTTCCACTATGAGCACTGGGGCTCTGGCTAGCAGGATCCCAGTGAGACAGTAAAAACACCCTGACATATACTTACAAACAGGCCAAAAGTGGGGGTAACAAGGCTAGAAAAGAGGCTACCTTCCTACAGCCGTGCATTATATTTCCTAACACCCACAATTCCATACCAGCACATGTTGCTCCTTGTGCAACAGTCAAGCAATTCTCAATGCTCAAAATTGCAACAGACATGGGTGGTCATTCTGACCCTGGCGGTCTTTGACCGCCAGGGCGGAGGACCGCGGGAGCACCGCCGACAGGCCGGCGGTGCTCCAATGGGGATTCTGACCGCGGCGGTAAAGCCGCGGTCGGACCGGCACCACTGGCGGGGTCCCGCCAGTGTACCGCCGCCCCATTGAATCCTCCGCGGCGGCGCAGCTTGCTGCACCGCCGCGGGGATTCCGACCCCCCCTACCGCCATCCAGATCCCGGCGGCGGTAGGGGGGGTCGCGGGGCCCCTGGGGGCCCCTGCAGTGCCCATGCCACTGGCATGGGCATTGCAGGGGCCCCCGTAAGAGGGCCCCTACATGTATTTCACTGTCTGCTGCGCAGACAGTGAAATACGCGACGGGTGCAACTGCACCCGTCGCACAGCTTCCACTCCGCCGGCTCGATTCCGAGCCGGCTTCATCGTGGAAGCCTCTTTCCCGCTGGGCTGGCGGGCGGTCTGAAGGCGACCGCCCGCCAGCCCAGCGGGAAAGTCAGAATTACCGCCGCGGTCTTTCGACCGCGGAACGGTAATCTGACGGCGGGACTTTGGCGGGCGGCCTCCACCGCCCGCCAAGGTCAGAATGAGGGCCATGATGTCACCATCCTAACTCCAACGATACCATGGCATTGATCACACAAAACTTTTATTCATTGCATTGCACACATCAGACTGTCTCACACCAAACCCTGGAATGCCACACATTATGCACAAGGTGACACTTACTGACAGCATTGGAGTCTTCAAATCTGGACACCTCTCCACTGGTGCAGGGTGGAGATCCACCTGCAATACATGAAAGGAAAACATAGCTTTGTGATATTTGAACATTTCTGTGAATGGACTTCAGTGTTAAAAATCAACTTGTTAGGATGAGTGAACAAGCCAACCTAGTGGTAGATCAGACCAACTGCCAAACATCGATGATCAGTCAATCACACATAGTCTCAGATAATGGAGACCCTGGCACCTACAAACCATCAGTTATCCGGACACTCCTGTGATGCATTTCACTGCACCATATGTACGTGGAATTGTCATGTAGTTGTTTTGTAGCTTTACACCTCCATGACCATATGGGACTGCATGACACTGCATTGTGCATCTGAGGGGCTGGCGATGGTTGTTGCAGTGCCCATCCCATTGTGTCACCCATAGCCGTTGAGCCTGTCCCAGATGTTGAAGGCATCTCACTCATTGTCACCGCAAACTGCCGGACAACTGCCCAGGGGCTGTATGAGTATTGAGTATTCAAAGTGGTGAGGAATGCTTTAATACATCTTTGTTTGTAGTTACTAATATGTGTGTGCCATTACAAGACACACACATGTGAGATATAATGCCATGATAGTTTACTTATGTTTATTTAATTGTTCCTACCTGCACATTAACTGATTGAAATTACAGATGTCTTGCCTATACTGTGTGGCCAGCCATTGTTGGCATAGTATTCCATTATTAGTCCAGGAAGGGATAACAACATGTGCATAGACATATGCCTCAACACAGACACACTCGCTCTGTGGTCCAAGGATGCATGTGTTGTTGGAGGTTTCTCAGTAATGTGCCAGTGCTGGTGCAGATGCGGGGCTGGTCCTTACTGTTAGTAAGATGCTCCAGGACTGTGATACAAAATCAGCACGTGTGGGGTAATAGACAAAGTTTGGGGTGTATGTGATACACAATGTTCAGGAAGAGGAAAGTGCTATTAGTCTGGACCCAGAGCCTAGTTAAGCTCCCTTAAATGGCGTTAGCCAACAACACAAAGAGGCAGATTAAAGGAAAGTGGTGCTGCACCCAGTGCATCACTACAGTCTTTGTGGCCCTTAGTGCACCCCTTTCCCACCACTCTTTCCCCTGCATCTATTTATACGCACGCAAATGATGTACTCAGCAGGAGTAGCAACAAAACCGATTATTATGACTTCTGCTGAGTACTCAGGGGCCCATCATATACAATTATATGCACCCTTATAACACCTTCTCTGACCAGCCGTTCAAAGTGCAGGAAATATGGCATTAGGTAATTGCTCATATTTCCCAAATCCATGTACTTTAGCCCCCCAAACACCTATAGGGCCCCCCTCCCATACATGATTACTGGCACAGGCCTCATGTTGTGCTGGTCTAAAAAGAGTGGAGCTATGTATGCATCACACCACTTTGTTATGATTGTGCAGGGAGTATGCACTTCTGCCCTGGCTCTGCTTCATAAATGTTTATTACAATGGCAGTCCTGGGTTAGGGCTCTTAATACAGGCACAATACTACATCTCCATTTCCTTTACAAAACATGGCGCACTCAACTTTATCAGCACCTGTCATGCACATGCAAATAATGGTGTTGCTATGGAAATGGGATACTTGCCAACTGCTCCACCAATATCAATCCCCAGGTGATCCAGCAGATCATGCTCCCTTGAGATTAGATCAGCCCAACAGTGTTTAAGTTGGTGGTCATTGCATCTGGTGCCGAATATTCATGTCAGGTGGTGGAGCACCTTGCCCCACCGCAGCTTCCCGGCCTCTGTGGGGTAGCTCTGGATAACGTGGCCACCCAATACAAGAATCATTGACCGGTAATGCTGCACAAGACAAATACAGCCCCCAGCTCATCTGCCCACATCTTGGACATCCTCCCTTTCCCTGACATCATTCAGTGTATATATACTGCAAATACAATTGCAGGGGAAAAAAATGTAACTACCCTAACTACCCAACAAACTATCCTACCTCTAGACAAACATCCCACAATACAGTGACAGATACAGTACAAGTAGACTACAAAAAACTGATTAAAAGACAAAAAAAGACACAACAGCTATAGGACACAGCCTGTGTGTCATGTATTCAGTTATGCGTCTGTTTTTTTTTAACGCATGACGGTCATGTGTCGATTTAGTCCCATTGTGTGTGACAAGGCTTGTGGACTTGCCATAGACACTAGGGGCCAGGCGTCTTTTTGCTGCATAGGAAAGTATGACGTTTAGGTATTAGTGTCTACATTTTTGACAAATGACGGTCACACGACGATTTTATCCCATTGTGCGTGAAAAGGCCTGTGGACTTGCAGTAGCCACCAGGCATCATTTTCCTGGTGGTGCTGAGTATGGAATTAAGCCATTTGTGTAAAACATTTTTGACGTATGATAGGAATGAGTGAAAATTTACTATGTAGGCTTAGAGTGCACCCAGATTCACATACCATGTCACAGGGGCTATGCAATAATGTTGTCAGTAAGGTATGGCTACATGTGTGTGCCTATCCATTCATATCTTGATGGTAACATTGGTATGTTTAACCTATTTATTTGTTCATGTGTGTGATGCAAGCTATGACTGATACCTTGTGCATATGTGCATGTGTAGCTACAGTGTGTCAGCATACATGTTAGCACATGCGTACTATGAGTGTACATATGTGTTCTAACACATAATTTTGGGTGTACCATATTGTTATGTCTGATATACAAATGTGCACATACCAACAACACAATAGATATGATGGACTGTGTCCAATACATGGTAAGGCATGTGACAGCCATGACAATTTGTACTCAGAGCCTGGCAATTTGCATGTGCATGTGTGTCCACTCTGTGCTGTGTTGTTGGTTTTGCCTTCATGATGCTCTGCTACACATGTGACATATAGTTCCCTCATGCATCTTAGTTGCAGGAGATGGTGTACACACATGTGTCAATGAAGGTTGCTATGTGCCATGTGTGTGTAAAGAAATATGTAGTGTAATTTCAGTAACATATCACCACAGTGGTGTGTTCATGGGATATGAAGCCTCACATATCTGTCTTCCTGCATGGACACATGTTGGACTTTGACAAATGCCTCTGTAGTCATATCAGTGCCATCTATGTTTCTGTATGTCGGAACACATGTGAAGGTCATCTATGTCTGTCAATGTTCTTGTAATACATATGCACTTACATTTGTGGTAAGTTGCCTTTTGTTCAGACTTCAATACAAATTACCAGGCATATGTCCTTTAAGTGGTACATGTGTACTGAGATATCTGGTATATGTGTGTATGCCACCAACTAGGCACTCACAATCGTCCACATCATGTTTGTTATGACTGTCGCATACAATGGCATACCGCTGTGTAGCAGTTTTGCAGTCTGGCAAAGATGGCAGCCTACTTTTCATCACTACTGTGGTAGTTTTGATGCCTACACAGACCCATGGTTGTATGTGAAGGTGCAGGTTTACTGAGCTCCAGACTACTCAGTTCGCTGTGCACATGCATCAGGCCCCTGACAATGTCAAGTCTATGTAGCCAGATCAGTGGTGTTAGGGTGTTTTGGGTGGGGATCTAGTCTCTTCATGATTGCTAATCAGCAGGGCAATGCACAGTTCCCTGCAGACAGACACATGCACAATTGTGATTAAACGGACTGGGATATCAATTTTTCCTCTGGGGTACTTGATCTATCATGTACAGAGGACTGGTTACTTGCACCTGTAGGACATGTCTCATCATTTGATGTCCTTAGTAATTTCCATGGGCAGCTTGGTTAGGGGTTGTATCTCTGTTGTGACTTCTATTTTGGGAACGTGACTGCCTCCTGTCATGTGTGCATGTGATGGGCAACTACCAGGTTATAGTAGTGGCTAACAACTGGGTTATGTACTAACCTACCCAGACTCTCTATACATATGATGGGTGATCACATGTAGACAAGGATGTGTTGCACAGTCAGTATTGGTCCATGTGTGTTCCTTCTTAACGTTTTACTGCATTACTTGTTAGGAATATTTTGTGTCCTACATTGCTGCCATTCTTTAGGCTGCTTACACTTTGTACACATTTTCTACTGCAACATTGTCTGGTCATACATGAAAAGGATGCAACATGTGACTTGTGTACATTGTAGATGTACACATCTTCTACTAATGGCTACATGATAGTTACCGTCCCATTGTCGGACTTTGAGAAATTTAATGAGTGCCACACACACATGACATTACACCTGCCACAGCACTTGTGTCATCTCCAAGTGACCTCCCATGTTGTATTTCTAAGTACCTGTGGGTATCTCTCAGCTGTCCATCCACATCCTCCATTGAACATGGGTATGCATTTATTCCTGCATTCCACAACCTACGTCACTTTTACCATGACTATATGATGTTGATGTGTGAAATCACCTCACTGCTGCTTTGTTCATTTTCCAGGTGCAACATATCTGTCTACTTCTACTCCCATTCATTTCTTAAATGGGTCTCTCACATGTTTGGGCATTGCTGGACATACTTGCACATCCCATACCTGATTTGCATGTTGGAGACCAAAACATATTAGGGAAATTTGTCACTGTTGATACCTTGCTCTTGGTCTGGCATGTGAGTGACAATGAGTGGGATGTATTGCTATGTGCTGTGCGATGGCATTATACAGAGCATACTAGGTCACCATGCTGACACATGTCAACCATTGTTGGTACTTGCAAACCCTTTGCTACCTAGGCCATACATCCGTACATCAGTCTTCCTGTGTATATCTGTATTTGTTGTAGGCATGTGTCAAGATAGCAGATTTGTGTGACAAGTGTGTATATCATGTACATAGGGAATGGAACACACTCTGCCTAAATTCCACCCAGACAATAATGTGGTGCTGCATTGTCCCATTTCAATATTAGACCCTGACAATGGGTCATATGTTTGCATAGCAATTCAGCACCCATTGCTGACTCATTTGTCTGGCAACCCATAGCACACTCCACAGCCAACATGTGTGTGCCATAAGTGAGTTATAGCGCACCATGTGTCAGGGTTGTGCCCAATGCTAGTGCCAGTACATAAGCCCATGTATACACAGTGCTGGCTCTGCCTGTAACATTGGTTACAAACCCTGTACAATTACTGTAGGTTCATAGTTACCAATGATGTCCCTCCCTTGTCATACATGCACAGAGCTGGCGAAGCAGCAATTCGCCTGAGATGTGACACTGTTCTGTTCCTACGTTACTTAAACACCAATTGATAACAGCCCCTACCTTATGTATGCCCCCTTTTATACATCCTGCCAAGCGTGGTGATGAGGCCCTAAAGGAACAGGATTTTGCGCATTGTCCACTTGATGGCATGTTATATGTTGTGGTGCATGTGCATGGATCTAGGCCTTCAAGAGTCACATGCCTGTGAGTTACGTGACACTGATGTGTGACATGGACGCACTAGACCCTCTTACATCATAAACTATGTTGCTACCATACTTGTAACTGTTGTGTTTCTTTCCTGCTCTCTGAGGTTTGAGTTACATTCCAACGGTAAATGTAGTGGAGAATGAGTAGACCATGGAGATTCAGGTGCAAAGTGTTTTATTGGTGATATTTACAAAGTGATAATAATTGTACAGCGACTATGTGTAAATGTCCTGTACAATTTGTAGTATCCCGTGAACTCCTGCAGCAGTGTTTTGTTGTTCCCCATACAAATGTGCTGCACCATTGTCATCCTCCTCCTCCTCATTGGGGGCATCTACCTGTTCATCCCAGGGAACATTGGTCCATATTGTCAGGGAGACTAGATCCTCGGGCCTGCGCACGTTCCCAACATGTCCACCACTAGACAGCTCCAAAGCTCCGATAGAAAAATCACAGAGCCAGAGAGAGTCCAAGTGGGGGAAAAGAGGATTAGGTAGGGAACAGCTGGGAAGGAGACCGGTAGGAAGCAAAAGGTTAAACAACACAATATCAAAATATAATCACATTGACTTTCAATAGACTATGGTTCCAAGAGTTCTCATACTGTAACCATGGATAACCTAAGAAGTGACTATAACTAGACCTCAAAAAATCTGGGTACCTGGACAAAATCAAGAATGGGTTAATACAATGTTTCATATGAGCTTTTCATGAAATATCACATACTGTCTAGAAATACAAGAACCTTCTAGAATACTATTTCAGAACAAACATTGCATTTTTACATGAGGACAAAAGGCTATCTGAAACATTCTATGGAAAACAATAGGAATTGTACTAGGGACTTAATATGCACAAAGAATGTCACATTTTGAATTTAGCATCTTCACAGAAAATCCAGAATCTCGGGATAAATGTGTGCACTTCAACAAACACTACACACCAAAGTTTTAATTGCCATGAAATGATCGCGCACACTGTTGCCGATCTGAACGTCAAGTTTTACAGGCTGGAAATGAATCGCGCACACTGCTGATTCGAACTAGAATATGCCAATGACATTAAATGACCGCGCACACTATTGCCGATCTGAACATCAAGTTTTGCATGCTAGAAATGAATCGCGCACACTGCCGATTCGAACAAGAATATGCAAATGCCATGAAATGATCGCGCACACTGTTGCCGATCTGAACATCAAGTTTTACATGCTGGAAATGAATCGCGCAGACTGCCGATTCGAACAAGAATCTGCAAATGCCATGAAATGATCGCGCACACTGTTGCCGATCTGAACATCAAGTTTTACATGCTGGAAATGAATTGCGCACACTGCCGATTCGAACAAGAATATGCAAATGCCATGAAATGATCGCGCAAGCTGTTGCTGATCTGAATATCAAGTTTTACATGCTAGAAATGAATCTCGCACACTGCCGATTCGAACAAAATTATGCAAATGTCATGAAATGATCGCGCAAGCTGTTGCCGATCTGAACATCAAGTTTTAAATGTTGGAAATGAATCGCGCACACTGCCGATTCGAACAAGAATATGCATATGCCATGAAATGATCGCGCAAGCTGTTGTCGATCTGAATGCCAAGGTTTACATTAGAGCAATGCATTGCGCATTCTGAAAGTTTTACAAGTAGGCCCAAAACTCAAGAGTCATTGAGAACGGGGTCGGGGGCCCAGCCCGACCTCCGCCTTACCGCCCTGCTCAAGGATCACCAATATAATGCGGGGCAGGCCTGGAACATCAAGGTAGGCCTCCGGAACAGGAGCTCAGGAAGTTGCTGCTGCTCTGCACAGGGACCTCTGAATAGTGAGCACATGGAGCTGGGCTGGCTCCCTTATATAGGGTCTGGCCCAGCCCACAAACCACACCCAGTCATGCTGCAGGGAAAGCTTCTAGAAGGTCCTAGAAAGGGACCACACCCTAACACACTCAGTAAGCCTGCAGCAATACCTTGCAAATGAACAGTTATTGCAAACATCATTAATAGTGTTTTTCAAGGTTAAACTCTGCAATGCAAAAGGTTAACATACTGCATATAAACACAATGCATGAATTATGGCTGGGTTTTTGCATTTTTGTCGCCCGTAGAGCGCGCACTGTCCTGATGTTGACACATATACATATATTATGCAGGATTTCACATACCAGTATGATCTTACATACCAGTGGTGGAGCATACAACAGGCTTCCTCCTGTCGGGACTAGGCACCTGAACCTTGACTTCAGAAGCCCAAATGTCCTCTTCACCACATTGCGTGTTCTTCTGTGCCCTTCATTATATGCCCGCACTTCCACCATTGTGGGATTGCCAAATGGAGTCATGACCCATGGCTGTATGCCGTAACCTTGGTCGGCTGCAAAGGAATGAGAGAAGATGTGTTTGTAAAGCTTGATAGTGGTTTGGTATATACCTTGGCAGTTGTAAGTTTTAGGTGGAGTGGTGACTCAGACTTGCTTCTTGTATAGTGTATGTTCCTGTTTTGTGAAAGGGTTTCATGGGTCTGTGTTAATGGACATGACAATCTTGGGTTGTGGTTCAGAGACCTGGGGATTGTAATATTCTATCCAAACAGATAGTTCTGCCCTAGCAAATATGTGTTGTGTTGTCCATAATTGTGCCAGTGTCCTAGTATTAGTGGATCCTTCAACCTCCTTGCACCACAGTGGTGCCATATGTAGAGACACCATGGTAGCCCTACAAAGCCAAACTCCGGCCTCCATGTTACCATGTGGCACTATGCATGCTGTGCAACACATAGTGACCCTTTATGGCAGTTTATGGGTGTGCCAGCCATCAAGTGTACTAGGGAGTGAATCACACATTTGTAGGATGATCAAAGGTTGAAACAGTGGAATCTCCAAAATTCCTATACATGATTTATCACAGACACTTTGAACACACGCACAGTGCAGGCATTTGGTGGGGGCACACCATTCTTTTACATGGGTCCCTAAGCATGTTGCATGAAAGGTCAGGTATATCCACTATACTTCTACAGAGTCCTATAATAGCATGCATGATCTTAACAGTATTGCCCATACTCTGTGCCATGGTGGACCGTTTCTTGTATATGGCACACACATGGTGGCATTAGCGGGCACTAAGGGGCGCATGTGAGGTGGCACTGGACTAGGTGCTGCACGACTTCCCATCATTCTGCCCCATTGTCTTTAATTGCAGGTAATGCTGTATTCCTCTTTGTGTGTCTGTTAGAAATGGGGTCTTTGGTTGGCAGTCAGGTTACCCCCTGTCCAAACAAGGACCCTCATTCTAGTAAGGGCAAAGGAGAAACACACCCAATTAAACCCCGCTCACCCCCTTGATAGCTTGGCACGAGCAGGAAGGCTTAACCCAGAGACAATGTGTAAAGTATTTGTACCAACACAAACAGCAATACAGTGAAACACTACAAAATGGACACCACACAGGTTTAGAAAAATAGCCAATATTATCTAAACAAAACAAGACCAAAATAACAAAAATCTAACATACACAATCAAGATATGAATTTTCAAAAGGATAAGTCATACTCCATGGAAAATAATGGAACAATGGAAACTTTGCTACACAAAGTACCTGGTTTGTGTCAAAAATAAAGCCACACGGGCGAGTGTGTGCGTCGGAAAAGTCAGCGATGCGTTGATTCCTTACTCCCAAGTAAGGCTGTGCATAATTTCTTCTCCGGTCAGGTAAGCGATGTGTCATTTTTCTACCTCACAAGAGAGTGATTTCTGGACAGGGCACTTTGGATCATCGCAGGTTCACAATGACTTTGACGCCCAGCGACGATGTGTGTGAAATACGGTCCACGGTGTTGGAAATCACGCTGCATAGGGTTTGCATCATTATCCGCAGCCGCAAACGGGTGTTGCGTCGTTTCTCCAGCTGCGATGCGTCAATCTCCCAGCCGCGATGCAGGTAGCGCATCGTTTATTAGTGAGTTGCAGGTGGTGCATCAAAAATGTCACCGCACAGTGTTCTGTGCGTGGATTTCAGTCTTGGTTCTGCCAACTTAACCTTTGAAGGACCCAGGGACTGGATGGGACACCACTTGGCACAGCAGGAGTCTCAGCAGAGAGTCTAGGTGCTGGCAGAGGAAGTCTTTGATGGCCCTGGGACTTCAAAGCAGGAGGCAAGCTCAGTCCAAACCCTTGGAGATTCTTCTCAAGCAGGAATGCACAACAAAGTCCAGTCTTTGTGCCCTTTCACAGGCAGAAGCAGCAACTGCAGGATAGCCCAACAAAGTCACAGGCAGGGGGCAGCACTTCTCCTCAGCATTTCAGCTCCAATACAAAACAATCTGCCTGAGTCACAGAACGGTTTAAGCAAGAAAATGCCTACTTTCTAAAAGTGGCATTTTCAAACTAACAATCTAAAAACCAACTCCGTTACAAGATGTATTTTTAAATTGTGAGTTCAGAGGCCCCAAACTCCATTTTTCTATCTGCTCTCAAAGGGAAACTCCACGTTACGGATATTTAAAGGCATTTCCCATGTTAACCTATGAGGGAGATAGACCGTGCAACAGTGAAATATGAATTTAGCAGTATTTCATTGTTAGGACATGTAAAACACTGCGCTCTGCCCATGGAGTTGCCTAGGGCCTACTTTAGGGGCGCCTTATATGTATGAAAAGGGAAGGTAAGGGCCTTGCAAGTGGGAGCGCTTGCCAGGTCGAATTGGCAGTTTAAAACCGCACACACAGACACTGCAGTGGCAGGTCTGAGCCATGTTTACAGTGCTACTCATGTGGGTGGCACAACAAGTGCTGCAGGCCCACTAGATGCATTTGATTTACAGGCCCTGGGCAACTGTGGTGCACTTTACTAGGGACTTACTAGTAAATCAAATATGGCAATCATGGAAAAGCAATTACACATACAATTTACACAGGGAGCACCTGCACTTTAGCACTGGTCAGCAGTGGTGAAGTGCCCAGAGTAACAAAAACAGCAAAAACAAAGTCCAGCACACATCACCAACCTGGGAAGCAGAGGCAAAAGGTTAGGGTAAACCTTGCCAAGGATGCTAGGTCTAACAGTATCACAATGCAGCATACAGGTGAATGTGCACACTACAGGTATGTCAGGTATGTATAGGTGCCATTTAGTTGGTCATGGCAACACTTGGGTGGCATTTTATATTGGTGCCGCCAGATGCTGGTACCCCATGACTGATGTGGGGCTGTGCCTATGTGTGACTTTGTTAATATTGAAATGGCCTATGCCATTCACATTGCTGAGCTAAACATTGTTAGGTGTAATGTGCATGGGATCTGTTTTTAGTTATCAACCAATAGACACTTGTAGTGGTTTGTGCCCAGCTTCTGTGTGCAAAGGGGACATAGCTCTACCTGTCCTCATGTGGTGTACCATGCAGGTTGTGGCAGTATTATCTACATGTGGATGTATATGTGTGTGTTATGTGCAATGATTGCAGTGTAGTGTGGCATGTGGCATATGTGTTGTTACCTGAACATCTGTGTTCCCCTGCCTATTTGTGTTTATTGTGGTGTATACCTTGTTTTTCCTACATTGTAGGTGTGTTGTCTGTGTACTGTTTGGTATGGTGGCTTACTTTCGAGTATGCCATTGCCATATTAACCATCCTGGAACCACTCATTGCCGGAATATGTAGGCATCATGTATGCTGCTGTGGTATTTTGCAAGGATTTTTGAGAAGAGTCCACAATGGTGCACAGTGGCCTGCACATTTATGGAATGGGTGTGCTTGCGGTTCTTGTATAGGTGTTCAGTTGCTGCAGGTGGCACCAGTTGGACATGGGTGCAGTCCTTTGCACCCAGCACATGCAGGATCCCAGAAACTAGATAGAAACCTTGCTTGGTCTCCTGCTGCAGTTGCTGGGTTATGGGGAAGCAGATGTGGTTGGGTGTGAGGCATATGATTGCATCCAGAACCTTTGGAAGGAAGACCAAAAAGGATGGCTGGGAGATACCAGACACTTGTGCACCCGTTGTCAGAAAGGATTGAAACACCAGCATATGGAGGACAGCAAAACGTTTGGTCATGGATGGTATGTTTGTTGGAGTGGCCACCCTTACAGTGATGTCTGGCACAATGTGGTGCAGCAGGCATATAACTGACTCCCAGTTCAGATGGTAAGCCCTGATGGCATCTTGTTCCCTGAGCCCAAAGATGATTGTATGCTGTCAAAGGATCCTCTTCCACCTTCTGCGCTGCCTTTATGGCTGCTGTGGTGGTTTTTTGGGTTGCTGCTGTGGTGGTGGAGGGATCTATTATCATCGCTGACGTCTGCAGCATGTGCCAAGCTGGAGCAGTAACACTCCTTCTGTGTCTTTTCATTAAGTGGTCATGTGTGGGCCTCTTTTTAACGCCTGGTCTGATCAGGCATTAAAAATCGGCCTTTGCATCCTTTTTTGGGTCCGCTTCCTTAGTGTGCATAATTTTTGCTTCGAGAGGTAAACATGACGCTGGAGCAATAGTGTCATTTTTTGTAAGGGAATGCCTAACTTGCATATTATTGTCGGAATACAACGCAAGGTGGGTTGGCGCTCCCAAAAACTAACTCGGTTATTCTGACACTAGAAAGGTTTAGGGTCAAAATATAAATATGGCGTTAAGTTAGCACCACCTTTGCGTAAACAAATGACACAAAGGCGGCACAAACGTTTCATAAATATGGCCCTAAATCTTTTACCAGGCCCAAACCTTCCTTTTTAATACATAAACTTCAGTCAATCTTTATTTCTGCATTTTGTTATAAAAGACTAGTAAATACAGCAATAGCAGGATAAAAAACAAAGAACTAAAACATTAATTTGCCTACTGGATAAGACAGAATCAATCATAAAACATTAATTATACTACTATAAAAAAACAAAACCAGACAGATCATATATTATTTAAAATACTGATTGATCCATATATACAAATAATAAAACAAATAAGTAAAAATTAGCTGCCATACTAAATGCATTGTAAACTTATTGGGCTAAAATGGTACATTGACAAGGAGATTCTGGTATTTATTAAAATCTTGATCTAAGAAGAATCAATGGACTGTACTAATCTCCTTGTTATACATCACATTGCGAATACAAATTTAAATAGCACCAATACAATAGATTGACTTATTTTGTTTTTTAAAATTCTATACGCCTCTTTATACTGGAAGACCCCTAGATTCCTACACATAAGCTATCCACTTTCGTCTAGGCGTTCTATAAGCATCACAGAAAAAAAGAACGTGGACTTCAGATTCGCTGGAACCACCACACAAGGGGCAGACCGGGTTTACAATCGCCATGGGGGAGACCCAGTTGGAAGTGTAAGAATATAAAGGCAAGGTGACAATCCTGAATTGAACATATAATTTCTCAGCCAAGCTGGGATCAATTCCATCCATAAAAACTTCTAGATTATAAGAATCCTTGTTCAGTACAAAACTGCCTGCCAAAGAACCTAGAGAAATGCTATTCAACATCAAGTTAATACATATAAGTAATCTCTAGCGTAGGCCCTGGACAGCCCAGAGGGCAGGGGGCACAATATTTTAAAAGTTGGACATGTACTTTTAAGTTTTACATGTCTTTGTAGTGAAAAACGTCTAAATTCAGTTTTCACTACTTCAAGGCCTATCCCTCCCATAGGATCAATCAATCAATCACTCAATAAAGATTTATAAAGTACAGCTAATCACCCAATAGCACAGCCAGGCACTTGCAGGCCCCAGCAGCTCATTCGAATAGGCAGGTATTGAGGGCTCTTCAGAATTCCGGATGTGAAATGATGGTCCAGAGTTGTGTGGGAAGGCTGTTCCAGGTCTTCACTGTGATGTGGGAGAAGGATCGTCCTCAACTTTTGCTTTGGTAGATGCGGGGCGTGTTGGCAAGTGATAGGGAGGCTGAGCGTAGTCTTCTTGGTAGCTGGTGGAAGTTCAGGTGGTGGTTGATGTAGGTGGGTCCTTTGTTGTGTAGAGCCTTGTGTGTGTGGGTCAGCAGCTTCAACTGGCATCTCTTCTGTACAGGGAGCCAGTGGAGTTGCCAGAGGTGCGGTGTGATGTGGGTTCATCGAGGAAGGTGGAGAATGAGTCTGGTTGCAGTGTTCTGTATGGTTTGAAGTCTTTATAGGAGGTGTGCAGCAATTTCTATGTAGAGAGAGTTGCCATATACAACTTGTCTAGTGATGAGGGCCTGTGTCACGGTGCGTCTCGTGTGCTTGGGTAGCCACTTAAAGATCTTGCATACCATATTCAGAGTGAGGAAGCAGGCAGAGGAGATGGCATTGATCTGTGATTCCATGGTGAGCTTGTTGTCAATAATGATTCCGAGGTTTCTGGCATGTTCAGAGGGAGTAAATGTGGGTCCCAGGTCTGAAGGCCACCAGGAGTCATTCCATGTGTTGCTGCTGTTGCCAAAGATCAGTACTTCTGTCTTGTCTGTAATCGACTGCAGGCAGTTGTTCTTCATCCAGTCGGCAACATTTTTCATGCATCCTGTGATGTCTGTGAGTGAGAGGATGAGTTGGGTGTCATTTGTGTAGGAGATTATGATGAGATCATGGGATCTGACTATGTTGGCCGGCAGGGTCATATATGCATTGAAAAGCATGGGGCTGAGGGATGAGCCTTGGGATATAACGCAGGTGATAAGCTTGGAGGATAACACTAGCGTTATCTTATTACATTTTATGTGTAACTTCCAAATGGGAATATGTAACCGTTCCACATTTGGCTTATCCGGAATCACAATTTAATCCTAAATTATAGTGAAGTTGGACTTTAAATTGCAGTTCTGAAAATCCCACTTTTAAAAAGTTGTCAATTTCTTGTCTTAGCCATTTGGTGCCGGTAGCCTGTCTCTGGTCAAATGATTGGGTGCAGCTGACATTTGGGCTTTGTGTATTCCTCCAAGACAGTCACACAAAATGGGGAGCTTACGGACGAAAGGATGGGTCTTCACTAGCAGGCTGGGTGGGAGGAGCTGGGCCGAGCCCCACTTACAGTTGAATAAGCTGTGTCCTGTCTCCACACAAAGGGCTGCATACCCACCTTAGTTAGTCTGGAGTTGGGGCCAGGAAAGCAGGGCATCTGTGCACTTTAAAGGCCTGTCTCTTGAAGCCTCTAGAAGCTTCTCAGCACTTCAAAGGCACAACTGTGTGTAAGTTCTGGACCTCAGACACAAATTCTTCAGTATACTTCTGGACCTGTGGATACTCTGTCAGGAAGAGGGACTGCTGTGCTGGTACAAATTCTGACACTCTGCTGGAGTGCTGTTCTAAAGGAACTGCTGTCCTGATGTGCTGACCTGGTGCCCACTACCTTCTTGCTTGGGGAAGGAGAACTGGACCTGCAACTTCATCATGAACCAAGGACCCCAGAGTGACTCCATGAGCTAGTCTGCTGGCCTCCTGATCCGAGCCTCAGGGACATAAAAGGTTCCTCAACATCCTGCACCAGCTGCCGTGTGTTCCTAGCCCCTAAGTGGTATCTCTCAGGTCCTGGATCCTTGGTGTGGCTCAAGGGCACTGAAATCAAGCTTTTGGGTTCTTTGTGTCTGCGAACGGGCCCATTTGCACAGAGACCTCGTCGCTCACACCGCAAATCAGCACAAAGCCCTGTCAGCCTGACACTTTACATTGCAGCATTCACTGCTCATGGGGACCGCCAACACGAAGCTCCAACAACGCCTGTCCATGACTCCAGCTGGCTCTTTGCACTTCGTTGACAGCCTCTCGTGACGCTCTCCCTGAGACTTGCGGCCCTATGCAACATGGACGGGCTCTTTGCACAAACTTAAAAAAATAAATTTCAGACTGTCTCCAATCTGCGCGCCATCACAGTCAGCCTGCAAATGTGATTTTTACCCGGTCCAGCACGACCAGATATTCTAAGTTGGCGATTTGTGCTTTTTGGTGCTATATTCCCTAGATTCTTTATACAATCATACCTCTGCTTCTACTGATTGGATTTTAGTCGTTTTAGTCTTGTTTTCTTTATTACATTTTGGTCTATTCTTCTAATGGTGTGGGATCTTTTGTGTGGTATTTTCACTGTTTGAACCTTTGCACAAATACTTTGCACATTGCTTCTAAGTTAAGCATGACTGCTTTGTGCCAAGTTACCAAGGGGTTGAGCACAAGATAATTTGGGATTTGCTTATGTCTTACCCTAACAAGGACTGTGGTAGCTGCTTGACCAGGACTCACGCCCCAATCAACCAGTAACCCAATATCTCACACTAGTGTATTGATTCGTTGTGAACCTATTCAAATATTTGTTTCCATCAGACCTCAGAATTACAAAAAAATTTGATTAATTTGTGCTTTCTCAATCCTGATATATACCGAAATATTTGTACAGTTTATTTACAGGCATTTAAGTTATGTTGTGTGCTAGAAAAAAATAACATTCTACAGTATTTCCTTTAACAGCTCAGTCATTTCCACATAAATCCTCTCACTTTGCAGTTAGAGACAGAAAAGTAAACACCTAGCTCCCTCAGAAGACAGAGCCTAACATTTGACCTCTGACTTTGAATGGGCAGCAAATGTGACAAGTTTAAAAGAAAATTTAAAGGCATGTTTATTACACATTCACTTCTGAACTCCAGCGTGGTTATTTTGGTGGTGTTTCAGCACCCACTCGCCTTCTTCCAGCACCAATGGCATGAGTGTGAAACTGACGAAGAGGATTGTTTATGGTATGCCATTAGTAGAGGCCAAAATAAATAAGCTCATAAGCGAACACTAATCCTCACAGGCATGTGAGTTTGATGAGTGGCAGAGATAAGTAGAATTGCTGAAGCAGAATGATAGTAGGCAGCAACCCTTTTCAAAGAAATACAGCATGTTTACTGCTATGAACTAGCCTCAAAGAGAGACAATTGAAAACGTATTTTTGTGGAGTGCCTCATGAAGAAGGAAAAAACAGTTTCCAGAAAGTGAGCACTCATGGAAAAATAAAAAGGAGCCAGTCAGAGATGTGGAAGACAGGTTATGCACCATGGGAGGGATAAAGACATGTTGGACAGCCTCAAACAAATAAAGCCAGTGAATAGAAAGCAAGTAAATGTGAGTTAGAAAACACAAAGCCAATAGTAAGCAATGGGTGGAATGGATTCCTAGGGAAGCTTTCAACATGTCCCAACATTTCTTTGCAACTGGTTTCGACCAAAGAAGAGACAGCAACGCAGCCCCCTTTCCTATAAAAACAAAAACAACAGAGTGAATGATGGGATGGGGCTGCAAAATCACCACAGGCCTAGAGTGTGTCTGTGTTTATTTCTGAGGGTGAGGAAGCTTACATGGGGGCTTCAGCATACTGACTGAGAACACACGTAAGCAACCTGATACAGCAATCTGACCTCACTATTCACGACCCACAACTCTTCAAAGCTAACAAATTCAACCTTAGAAAGGCTTACATATTCAGACAACTGACTGCACATCACCTCTACAGAACCAATGAGACTCTAGCCGAAGATGGAACTCTCTGAACCACCGAAAAAGCTATCCGCGGACTATGGAATGCTCTGCAATGTCTTAGAACTTCAGATCATGTGTTAGTAATATGGCAAATAGCAACAACAATAAGTGGGAACTAAAAAAGCACGGATGCATTTGGGCAAACGGCTGCTGCATACTGGAGTTTTTTAATAGTAACAGTCCTGCTAGTGCAACGTTTTCGATATTTGTGAATTACTTTTAGAGTGAATGAAACACCAAGCTCTCATGTGTACAAATTGTATGCTCTAGATAGGAAATAAACACAATCACAACAATTTCAAACATCATATGATTCGGTTTGCACAAACATTTCTGTTTGTGACCTATCCAAAAGTTGTCAACGTCACAAAATGGGTTGGTAAAAATTGTACCAAGAAAACATTTTCCTGCAAACTATTGCCATGCTAAAAGTAGGTGATCACTGGGGGTAGTTTTCAGCAAAATCTACTTTTGTGTTTTTTTTTCTCCGGAAAATGTAATTTTTTTAACTTCGCAGACTATGGAGGTGATTCCAACCCTGGCGGTCGGTGTTAAAGCAGCGGCCAACCCGCCAACAGGCAGGCGGTCCAAAAAATGGAATTCTGACCCTGGCGGGAACCGCCAACACAGCCTGCCACTTTAACACTCCGACCGCCACGGCGGGACAGACAAACAGCGCGGCGGTCACCGCCAACAGGCAGGCGGCAGACAATGTACCGCCCACCCTATCACAACTCACCAATCCGCCACCTTTTCCGGGGCGGGAGCCCCGCCGATAAAAACACGGCGGAAACAGACTACGAACGGGAAAACGCTCACCTATACACACTCCACAAGGAAGGAGGACAGCATGGAACCCGAATTAAACATCCTACCAGCTATTGTCTACCTGCTCATCTACCACGAGTACGAACGCCGGCACAGACGACAACGGTGAGTACTGCACCTACGACAAAGGGGAGGGGGGAGGAGGAAAGGTTACGGGCACACACATACGCCATACACCCCCCCCCACCCCAAATACCCACACCCCAATGCAGAGCAACAAGTCAGAGTGACACCCCCCAAACCTCCCGGAATAATGCAAAGACATAATTAAAATGAATTTGAAATTTATGTACAGAATAGCTCTACTGAAGTTATGGGAAATTTGCAATATGAAAGATACAAAATAAAGAATGAACATAGTGAAAAATATATACATAGGCAATAAGTCCTGCACATTTTGTCAAAGTTCCATAGTCTGTTGGCCAATGTGCACAAACACATGGGCAAAGCCCACACAGGAGACCAGATACCATTGGAGAGAACACTGCTGGGGCATCAGATGAGAAAACTACAGGCACCTCAGGGGGAAGGGAAGGGAGGCACCTCAGCCACATGAGTCCACGACGCCAGATCCACGAGGGGCCTCCATGCCCACTGTGCCATCCTGGGGAGTGCAAAGCCACAGTCTCACAAGTCTCTACAGTGGGTGGGTTGCCCACTGTGCCATCCAGGGGAGTGCAAAGCCACAGTCTCACAAGTCTCTACAGTGGGTGGGTTGCCCACTGTGCCACCCTGGGGAGTGCAAAGCCACAGTCTCACAAGTCTCTACAGTGGGTGGGTTGCCCACTGTGCCATCCTGGGGAGTGCAAAGCCACAGTCCATCAGATGGATTACCGACTCCACTGGTAATGGAGGAGGCATGGTGCCCAGAGTGCTTCGTGAAGCCCTGCTCGACACAGAACCGGCACTGTCAATGGGCCAGCGGTGCTTGAGACGGCGGGGCCCAGCGGAGCGGTGCTTGACAGGAAGGGCCCAGCGGAGCGGTGCTTGAGACGGCGGGGCCCAGCGGAGCGGTGCTTGACAGGAAGGGCCCAGCGGAGCGGTGCTTGACAGGAAGGGCCCAGCGGAGCGGTGCTTGACAGGAAGGGCCCAGCAGAGCGGTGCTTGACAGGAAGGGCCCAGCAGAGCGGTGCTTGACAGGAAGGGCCCAGCGGAGCGGTGCTTGAGACGGCGGGGCCCAGCGGAGCGGTGCTTGACAATAAGGGCCCAGCGGTGCTTGAGACGGCGGGGCCCAGCGGAGCGGTGCTTGACAGGAAGGGCCCAGCGGAGCGGTGCTTGAGACGGCGGGGCCCTGTTCAGCGGTTCTCCTCACGGCGGCCCCTGTTCAGCGGTTCTTGTCACGGCGGGGCCCTGTTCAGCGGTTCTCCTCACGGTGGGGCCCTGTTCAGCGGTTCTTGTCACGGCGGGGCCCTGTTCAGCGGTTCTCCTCACGGCGGCCCCTGTTCAGCGGTGCTTGAGACGGCGGGGCCCTGTTCAGCGGTTCTTGTCACGGCGGGGCCCTGTTCAGCGGTTCTCCTCACGGCGGGGCCCTGTTCAGCGGTGCCTGTCCTGTGTTTCTAGGGAGCCAGACCTGGCCAATACCTCCCGCTCAGTCGCCATCCGACGTTGCGGTCGCGGGGCCCTCCTGTGATGGAGTCCTGGGCCCGTGGGTGTCGTCCGTCACACCCGGAATGGGGCTGGTGGGGCCCCATTCCGGGGACTCGGGGTGAGTGTTTGACAATGTTCAGCATTCCATCCATCACTTGTTGTTTTTGCTTTGTCGCCCTAAGTGGGAAGGGTATGCCCAGACGTGGGTCCCGTGCTTCCCATGCCACTGGATTCAAGCTAGCCTGGCTGATGAGGGGTGAAACCCCGAAACCGGTCCGAGGATGCTTGTTTCCGGTCCAGTGAGGACCTGGCTTGGCAGTTCGGCCTGGACTGTTCCCACGAGGAACAGGGTCAAGACTGATTTGCATATGGCTGGGTCCAAACTGGGGTGGCATGGTGAGCAAAAAAATGATGGATTAAACCCAGATCTATGACTCGGGGTGAGTGTTTGACAATGTTCAGCATTCCATCCATCACTTGTTGTTTTTGCTTTGTCGCCCTAAGTGGGAAGGGTATGCCCAGACGTGGGTCCCGTGCTTCCCATGCCACTGGATTCAAGCTAGCCTGGCTGATGAGGGGTGAAACCCCGAAACCGGTCCCAGGATGCTTGTTTCCGGTCCAGTGAGGACCTGGCTTGGCAGTTCGGCCTGGACTGTTCCCACGAGGAACAGGGTCAAGACTGATTTGCATATGGCTGGGTCCAAACTGGGGTGGCATGGTGAGCAAAAAAATGATGGATTAAACCCAGATCTATGACTCGGGGTGAGTGTTTGACAATGTTCAGCATTCCATCCATCACTTGTTGTTTTTGCTTTGTCGCCCTAAGTGGGAAGGGTATGCCCAGATGTGGGTCCCGTGCTTCCCATGCCACTGGATTCAAGCTAGCCTGGCTGATGAGGGGTGAAACCCCGAAACCGGTCCCAGGATGCTTGTTTCCGGTCCAGTGAGGACCTGGCTTGGCAGTTCGGCCTGGACTGTTCCCACGAGGAACAGGGTCAAGACTGATTTGCATATGGCTGGGTCCAAACTGGGGTGGCATGGTGAGCAAAAAAATGATGGATTAAACCCAGATCTATGACTCGGGGTGAGTGTTTGACAATGTTCAGCATTCCATCCATCACTTGTTGTTTTTGCTTTGTCGCCCTAAGTGGGAAGGGTATGCCCAGACGTGGGTCCCGTGCTTCCCATGCCACTGGATTCAAGCTAGCCTGGCTGATGAGGGGTGAAACCCCGAAACCGGTCCCAGGATGCTTGTTTCCGGTCCAGTGAGGACCTGGCTTGGCAGTTCGGCCTGGACTGTTCCCACGAGGAACAGGGTCAAGACTGATTTGCATATGGCTGGGTCCAAACTGGGGTGGCGTGGTGAGCAAAAAAATGATGGATTAAACCCAGATCTATGACTCGGGGTGAGTGTTTGACAATGTTCAGCATTCCATCCATCACTTGTTGTTTTTGCTTTGTCGCCCTAAGTGGGAAGGGTATGCCCAGACGTGGGTCCCGTGCTTCCCATGCCACTGGATTCAAGCTAGCCTGGCTGATGAGGGGTGAAACCCCGAAACCGGTCCTAGGATGCTTGTTTCCGGTCCAGTGAGGACCTGGCTTGGCAGTTCGGCCTGGACTGTTCCCACGAGGAACAGGGTCAAGACTGATTTGCATATGGCTGGGTCCAAACTGGGGTGGCATGGTGAGCAAAAAAATGATGGATTAAACCCAGATCTATGACTCGGGGTGAGTGTTTGACAATGTTCAGCATTCCATCCATCACTTGTTGTTTTTGCTTTGTCGCCCTAAGTGGGAAGGGTATGCCCAGACGTGGGTCCCGTGCTTCCCATGCCACTGGATTCAAGCTAGCCTGGCTGATGAGGGGTGAAACCCCGAAACCGGTCCCAGGATGCTTGTTTCCGGTCCAGTGAGGACCTGGCTTGGCAGTTCGGCCTGGACTGTTCCCACGAGGAACAGGGTCAAGACTGATTTGCATATGGCTGGGTCCAAACTGGGGTGGCATGGTGAGCAAAAAAATGATGGATTAAACCCAGATCTATGACTCGGGGTGAGTGTTTGACAATGTTCAGCATTCCATCCATCACTTGTTGTTTTTGCTTTGTCGCCCTAAGTGGGAAGGGTATGCCCAGACGTGGGTCCCGTGCTTCCCATGCCACTGGATTCAAGCTAGCCTGGCTGATGAGGGGTGAAACCCCGAAACCGGTCCCAGGATGCTTGTTTCCGGTCCAGTGAGGACCTGGCTTGGCAGTTCGGCCTGGACTGTTCCCACGAGGAACAGGGTCAAGACTGATTTGCATATGGCTGGGTCCAAACTGGGGTGGCATGGTGAGCAAAAAAATGATGGATTAAACCCAGATCTATGACTCGGGGTGAGTGTTTGACAATGTTCAGCATTCCATCCATCACTTGTTGTTTTTGCTTTGTCGCCCTAAGTGGGAAGGGTATGCCCAGACGTGGGTCCCGTGCTTCCCATGCCACTGGATTCAAGCTAGCCTGGCTGATGAGGGGTGAAACCCCGAAACCGGTCCCAGGATGCTTGTTTCCGGTCCAGTGAGGACCTGGCTTGGCAGTTCGGCCTGGACTGTTCCCATGAGGAACAGGGTCAAGACTGATTTGCATATGGCTGGGTCCAAACTGGGGTGGCATGGTGAGCAAAAAAATGATGGATTAAACCCAGATCTATGACTTGGGGTGAGTGTTTGACAATGTTCAGCATTCCATCCATCACTTGTTGTTTTTGCTTTGTCGCCCTAAGTGGGAAGGGTATGCCCAGACGTGGGTCCCGTGCTTCCCATGCCACTGGATTCAAGCTAGCCTGGCTGATGAGGGGTGAAACCCCGAAACCGGTCCCAGGATGCTTGTTTCCGGTCCAGTGAGGACCTGGCTTGGCAGTTCGGCCTGGACTGTTCCCACGAGGAACAGGGTCAAGACTGATTTGCATATGGCTGGGTCGAAACTGGGGTGGCATGGTGAGCAAAAAAATGATGGATTAAACCCAGATCTATGACCCGGGGTGAGTGTTTGACAATGTTCAGCATTCCATCCATCACTTGTTGTTTTTGCTTTGTCGCCCTAAGTGGGAAGGGTATGCCCAGACGTGGGTCCCGTGCTTCCCATGCCACTGGATTCAAGCTAGCCTGGCTGATGAGGGGTGAAACCCCGAAACCGGTCCCAGGATGCTTGTTTCCGGTCCAGTGAGGACCTGGCTTGGCAGTTCGGCCTGGACTGTTCCCACGAGGAACAGGGTCAAGACTGATTTGCATATGGCTGGGTCCAAACTGGGGTGGCATGGTGAGCAAAAAAATGATGGATTAAACCCAGATCTATGACTCGGGGTGAGTGTTTGACAATGTTCAGCATTCCATCCATCACTTGTTGTTTTTGCTTTGTCGCCCTAAGTGGGAAGGGTATGCCCAGACGTGGGTCCCGTGCTTCCCATGCCACTGGATTCAAGCTAGCCTGGCTGATGAGGGGTGAAACCCCGAAACCGGTCCCAGGATGCTTGTTTCCGGTCCAGTGAGGACCTGGCTTGGCAGTTCGGCGTGGACTGTTCCCACGACGAACAGGGTCAAGACTGATTTGCATATGGCTGGGTCCAAACTGGGGTGGCATGGTGAGCAAAAAAATGATGGATTAAACCCAGATCTATGACTCGGGGTGAGTGTTTGACAATGTTCAGCATTCCATCCATCACTTGTTGTTTTTGCTGGTGGGGCCCTCCTGGGCAGCTCGCCTGCTGCCTGACTTCTCCGCCCTGCTGCCCTTGCCCTCCTTCGCTGAAGCTCTGTGGGCCTTGCCTCCCTTTGATGATGTGGCAGGTGACGGGGCAAGGCTACTGTCCTTGTTGGCAGCCGTCTCAGGCTTGTCACGCCGGCCCTTAGTTTTTTTGGTCCTCTTCCCAGGTGGTGGGCTGGCTGTCCCCTTGCTGCTGGCCGATGTTCCTGCCCTAGGAGCTGGTGGACTCCAATAGCCCTGCACTATGGTCCTAGTAGATGCAGGGCTGGTGGTGGCTGAGGTGCTCTTTGGACTCTTACCAGATGGAGGGGGTGGGTCAGTGTTTGGAAAGAGGTCAAGGTTGGAAAGGAAAAGCAATTTAGAAAGACAGGGACGGGTAGGTGTAGTGGTTATGGGAGTGGAGGAAGAGGATGTGGTTGTAGGAGAGTCAAGTGTGCTGTCTTTGGGTGCAGGTGCTTGTGACGGAGGCTGTCGTGAGGTGGATGGCTGTTGGGTGGGTGGCTACCTGCGTTTGTGTGGTTTGGAAGAGGGGGTGACAGACACACTGGGAGAGGACACAGGGGACGTGTGGTGACTGCACGTGTGCGGACTGTTCTTGTGGGTGTGGTGGTGATGGACGTACTGGCTGATGGTGGTGTGCATGCAGGTGTGAGTGGAGACGTCACAGGGAGGGAGGAGGGAGATGAGGAGGTGGGGGACACAGAGGTGGTAGTGACTGTTGGCATGTCTGCATCTGGATGTTGCTTGGGTGAATGCTTGTGTGATCTGTGGTGCTTATGTCTGGATGAGCTGCCCTTGGGTGTTGAGGTGTGTGCAGGCTGGTCTGATGGTGTGAATGGGATACGCAGAGGAACAGGAGACTGGGACTGGGTGGAGGGAGTTAGAAGAGGGAGGCTGGAGACAGGGACAATGGCTGCCGTCAGTGCTGAGGCCAGAGCGTTGAACGATCGCTGATGGGCAGCCTGACCCGAATGAATGCCCTCCAGGTATGCATTGCTCCGATGCACCTCCCTTTCTACACCCTGGATGGCATTCAAAAGGGTTAGACTGCCCAACAATGATGGTCAATGACCTCCTCACTGAGGGCAGCAGGGGTAACTGGGGCAGGGCCTGAGGTGCCTGGGGCGAAGGAGATGGCCGGCTTCCTGGCCAAGCGGGCACGGAGCGAAGGCTGAGGGGCTGCTGGGAGGGCGGGGCTGGTGCGCTGGGTGGCGGCTGTACCTGTTGTGGCGGTGGGCATGGATGTTGCCGCCACCGCAAGGGAGCTCCCTTCCGAGGATGTGTCGGTGTCGCTGACGTCTCCACGGGTCCCCGTTGTGGAGCTCCCCTCGCCCTCCGTCTCACTGGTGTACTCGGAGTCTGTTGCATGGCCCTCCGGGGCCATGTGAGATGCAGCTCCCTCGTGCGACGATGCCACTTCTCCTCCGCCTGATGATGCTAACATGAACAGGAAGACAAAGAAAATGGGGGGGGGGAGAAATGAAGACAGGTTGAGTGCATGCATTGGCAACACCGTTGGCGGAGAGGACAGAGACAGAAGCCCCCAGCACTAGGCCGCGCAATCGGGGTACACTACTCAGTTATTGTGACTAGGCCTACGGGTCTATGGACGACAAATGCACACATGGGTGAGGCCGGACCATGGATAGCTGTACTTAGCACCCTACAGAGGTGGGGGGCGGGGGCACAGGGCCATGCCTAACGGAGGGGCCTAGCCTACAGAATGCGCCCTGGCCTAGAGATAGCCACAGCCCTCCTCCCCCACCCAGACACCTCCACTGCGCGCAAAGTTAGCTGAATGTGCTGATACTCACCCCCTTGTGTCTGCTGTGATGTCCTCACGCGCCCATCCAAATCGGGGTAGGCCACTGCCAGGATCCGGGACATCAGGGGGGTCAATTGGCGGCTGGCACCCCTCCTACGTTGGGAGGCCATCCCCAGCAGAGACTCGGCGGTCTTTCTGGTCCCGCGGCGGATGTCCTCCCACCTCTTTCGGCAGTGGGTGCCCCATCTGTTGTGGACCCCCAGGGCCCGGACGTCCTTGGCGATGGCACGCCAAATTTCGATCTTCTGATGGGCGCTGACCTATGTGACATGTACAGGGTGGGAAAGGAAATATCATCACTTTTCTGCCTGGTCAATGTAAGTGGCCCCCCCTCCCCAACCTTGCCATGTGGCACATGCTCTCATCTGTCGTGCGTTGCACTCCTCATTCGCTCACCTCCCCACCATCTTACATCCACCCCACTCAACACAGGCATAGCCCATACAACGTGCACCCTGTGTACTAACCTGTTGGTCTGGAGGACCGTAGAGTAGCGCATACTGGGGGAGGACCCCATCAACAAGTTTCTCCAATTCTTCTGAAGTGAAGGCAGGGGCCCTTTCCCAAGTCGCAGCAGCCATTGTATCTCCCAGACCGAGGTCACAGCAGCACTTGCAGTATAGGTCCTCTCCTGTGGATGATCAGGTCTCGAGTGATTAATCAGATAGAAAATGGCGGTCACGCCCGCGGCGGTGCGTGCCGCCGCGGTGCGTACCGTGACCGCCGGCGCACATCGTCATTGGCTACTGAGACCCATAGGGTTCAATGTTAACCAATGCGGCTTAGCACCGCGGTCTTCGACCGCCTACTGCCACGGTGTGCCACGGCAGCGCATTGACCTCACATCCCACTGTCACACTTCACAGGTCAGGCAGCCGCCATTTCAAGGGCCCACATGGCATAATTTATACTGCGTCACACAGGCCTAGGCCTTGCATTGCCACTCATACAAGCCTTTCAATGCATAGCGATTCGTTTACTGTGCAAGCTGTGTGAACGAACCTGTGGGTTGCTTGACTCTGTGCTCCATGTTGTCCTTCCTAGGCACCGTCCGCTGGGACTTGCGAGGAGAAGGATGAATCCTCCCGTGTACCGACCGCTGGTGGACCTGTCGACAATGGAAGAACGACATATCATACTTAGATACAGGCTTGTCAGAGCCACTATACATGAACTGTGTGCCCAGCTGGAGCCAGACCTGATGTCCCCCATCCGCCAACCCACA
Source organism: Pleurodeles waltl (assembly GCF_031143425.1). NCBI lineage: Eukaryota > Metazoa > Chordata > Amphibia > Caudata > Salamandridae > Pleurodeles > Pleurodeles waltl. Next base: position 256,799,341 of record NC_090440.1, read on the forward strand.
GGGATTCCCCCTCTGGTGCAGGTTCTGTCAGTACTCCATTTTTTGGCAAGTGGGTCTTTTCAGACAACAGTGGCCATGTCATCAGGGATGACTCAGCCTATGTTTTCTAAGGTTTTGTCCAGAGTGTTGTCTGCCCTGATGAAATACATGCGGAGCTACATTGTGTTCCCTGAGGTGGGAGATTTGCCTACAGTGAAGGGTGCTTTCTATGCCCTTGGACATATCCCCAACATCATTGGTGCCATTGATGGGACCCATGTGGCTTTGGTCCCCCCCAAAGAAAGTGAGCAGGTGTACAGAAACAGAGAAAGTTATCATTCGATGAATGTCCAGGTGGTCTGTTTGGCTGACCAGTACATCTCCCATGTAAATGCCAAGTTCCCTGGGTCAGTGCATGACGCGTATGTCATGCGAAATAGCAGCATCCCTTATGTGATGGAACAGCTACAGAGACACTGTGTGTGGCTATTAGGTGACTCTGGTTACCCCCAACCTGTCGTGGCTACTGACCCCAGTGAGGAATCCCCGGACCAGGGCAGAGGAACGGTACAATGAGGCCCATGGGCGAACTAGGAGGATAATAGAAAGGACCTTCGGGCTCCTGAAGGCCAGGTTTAGGTGCCTGCATATGACAGGTGGATCCCTAATGTACTCACCCAAGAAGGTGTGCCATATCATCGTGGCCTGCTGTATGCTTCACAGTCTTGCTTTGCGACGCCAGGTGCCTTTCCTGCAGGAGGATGGTCCAGATGGTGATGTTGTAGCAGCTGTGGAGCCTGTGGAGAGTGAAGAGGAGGAAGACGACGGGGACGACACGGACAACAGGGATTCTGTCATACAACAGTATATTCAGTAGCACACAGGTAAGATTCACCCACGCCATTTTACATTTACTTAAGGCCTCCTGCCTCTCTACTGTTTGTGTTTCCCCCCAGTTCCTGTTAACTGATTTGTGACTTTCCCTTCCCTTTTCAGAGCTGTATGACCCACTGCGTGACTTCTGCTTTGTTTGCCCATGGACTAAAGCTTATTGACATTGGTATGTTGTCATCACAATGTAACTGAACAATATTGCACTGTTATGTGTAAGACATTTGTTAAGAATACAAGCAGACTCCTGTTATTTTAAGTGCAATAAGTGATTTATTTCAAGTGCTACATATAGGTACATGATTGTAAAACGGTGATGGGTGGGGGTAGAGTAATGTCCATGGCAGAGTCCAGTTCTCAGTCTCACAGGTGCATTGTCCATATGCCTGTGGAAGGATGGAGCAGGGGCAGTTAAAGGTTGGACAGGGTGACAATGTGGGACAGTGGGGTGACATCAGGGGGTATCTTATGCTGGCGGGGGTCTTGGCATCCTACTCTGTCTTCTTGTGAGATCTCAGGTTCCGCTTGCGGGGTGGTTCTTCTTCAGCAGGAGGTGGGGTTCTGGTGGCCTGTTGTTGTGTGGGGGCCTCCTGTCCACTAGCGCCGGCGGAGGTGGTAGGCTGTTCCTGGTCTGGGTTAGTGACAGGGGCCCTTTGGGGTGCCACATGGTCCCGCAATGTGGTGACTATCTGGTTAAGGGCCACGACGATGGTCCCCATTGCGGAACCAATGTTCCTCAGTTCCTCTCTGAACCCCATGTACCGTTCCTCCTGCTGTGCCTGGATCTCCTGGAACCTGGCCAGTACCGTCGCCATCGTCTCCTGGGAGTGGTGGTAGGCTCCCATGATGGAGGAGAGGGCCTCTTGGAGAGTGGGTTCCCTGGGCCTGTCCCCCCCCTGTCGCACAGCAGCCCTCCCAGTTCCCCTGTGTTCCTGGGCCTCTGTCCCCTGGACGGTCTGCCCACTACCACTGCCCCCAGGTCCCTGTTGTTGGGGTGGTGGGTCAACCTGGGTGCCCTGTAGTGGCGGACACACCGCTGATTGATGTGTCCTGGAGACAGAGGCATGGGCCCGCTGGGTGGGAGCTGTGCTGGTGTTCCCAGAGGGGTTTAGGTCTGCTGTAGCCTGTGGCTGTCTGTGGGGAACCGACTGTCCAGAGGTCTCCGATGGGCCGGGCTGGTCATCTGGGTCCAGGGAGACAGAGCTGCTGTCATCGCTGGGGGCCTCTTCTGGGGGTGGGATGGACATCTCTGTACCCTCCGTGGCGGTGTGGTGGCGTTCGGGTCCTGCAGGGTTATAAGGGTATGGTTATTGCTTCTGTGTGTGGCATTTCGTGTGATGGGTGGGTGGCCGTGTACCCAAGTGCAGGCAATCGCTTGTGGGGGCTTTTGTGAGGGTGGCTTGTGGGGGTGATGTGTGTGTGCAGTGGGCATGCTTTGGTGATGGGTGTCCATGGTTTGTGGTCGCATGCAGGGCTTGGTGTTGGGATGGTGAGCCATTTGCAAGGAGTTGTTGTGATGGGGGTGGGGGTGGAGGTATGTGCTGGCATGCAGGTGGGGTGGGGGTGGGAAGAAGTAGTTAAGAATTGACTTACCAGAGTCCATTCCTCCGCCTACTCCTGCGAGGCCCTCAGGATGCAGGATGTGCAAGACTTCCTCCTCCCATGCTGTAAATTCTGGGGGAGTAGGTGGGGGTCCGCCGCCAGTCTTCTGCACCGCAATGTTGTGCCTTGATACCATGGAACGCACCTTCACCCGTAGGTCGTTCCAACGCTTCCTGATGTCATCCCGATTGCGTGGATGCTGTCCCACCGCGTTGACCCTGTCCACTATCCTTTGCCATAGCTCCATCTTCCTAGCAATTGTTGTGTGCTGCACCTGTGCCCCGAAGAGCTGGGGCTCTACACAAACTGTTTCCTCCACCATGACCCTGAGTTCTGGGTCAGAGAACCTGGGGTGTCTTTGGGGTGCCATGGAGTGGTGTGGATGAGGTGAGGGAAGTTGTATGTGTTGTAGAGTGTGATGTGTGGGTGGTGTATGGTGTTTTGTGCATGGCAATTGTGTGGATGATGTTGTGTTTTGCCTCTGTGTGATGGTCTACTTAAGCAGTGCTGTCTCTCTCTGTCATTAATTTGCAATTGTGGTCGTAGGGGTTTGTGGGTGATGTGGGTATGTGTTTTATATTGTGTTGGGTGTGTGGGAGTGGCGTTTGTATGTGTATCAGGTGTGTGTATTTCAAATTGTCCAATGTGGCTGTGTTTTGTAAGGGTGTGTGTATTTTGAGCGCAGCGGTGTGTACCGCCAATGGAATACCGCGGTTAAAAGACCGCCGCGTGGATTCGTGGGTCGGAATGGCATGGGCGTATTTGTGTTGGCGTGACGGTGGAGGTTTGGTCATCGCCATTTTTTCGCTGACCTTTGGTGTGGCGGACTTTTGTGGATGTCGGGTTTTTGGAGGATTTCAAGTTGCGGGTCAGAATGACCGTGGCGGTTTCCCGCGACCGCGGCGGTGTTATGGCAGTCTTCTGACTGGCGGTAAGCGCCTTTTACCGGTGAGGTCAGAATGACCACCTATGTCCCCATAAGACTAAGGGGCACATTACAACATTGGCGCAGCCTACCGCCGTGGCGACGGCTGCTAAAAGACCGTCGCCGCTACAAACATCCATCTGCCAAATTATGACCACCGCCGGATTTCCGCCACAAGAAGGGCGGAAATCCGGCTGTGGACATACTAGCAGACGGTGTTAAGGTGGCGCTGCTACCACCAGCAGCGCCACGCCAGTAGACCGCCGCCAGACGTATTGTGTCAAATAATACGACCTGGCGGTGTTCTGCTGATGAGTTCTGCTGGTGAGCGCTGCTGGCGGTAGCAGCGCCCCATGCTGTCCCCGGCTGGAAGACCCCCTGAATGCAGGTAAGTCAGGTTTCCAACAGGGGAGGGGGGTGGGGGTGTTGTGTGTATGTGGGGGGCTGTGTGCATGAGGGGGGCTGTGTGCATGAATGTGTGCGTGAATGCGAATGTGTGTGTAGTGTTGTTTGCGTGTGTGTCTGCATGTGTGAGAAGGCGTGTATGAATGGAAATGTGAATGCGTATCTGCGTGTCAGTATGAATGTGTGTACGGATGTGTGCATGAATGAATGGATGATGCATGTATGAATGCATGTATGCTTGTGTGAGTGAGTGTGTGAATGCATGGTGTGTGCCTGCTAGTGTGCGTGTATGGGGAGGACTGGAAGAGGGGGGAGCGTGGATGGAGGGGGATGAGGGGTATCTGGGGAGTGTTAGGGGGGTGGGTGGGCCTCCTACCAGTGACAGGGAAGGAATTCCCTGTCACTAGTAGGGCCTACGGCCATGTTTTTCGTGGCGTTACGAATGCCACGAAAACCATGGCAGTAGACAGGGTTAAAATGCTGCCAGTGGTACATTAGCAGCAGTCGGGTTGGAGATTGTTATCTCCGGGCCGGCGGCTGCTACCGCCATGGCGGTCGATGTGGTATATTGGCCAATGTCATAATGTGGAGGTATGTACCACCAGCCTGTTGACAGTACTACCGCCACATTTACACCGACCGCCGGGGTCATAATGCCCCCCTAAGTGTACTAATGCACCAAAGGGCAAGGATGTGTACAAAAAATGTCTAGGAACAGAAACATGGGGCCTGATTTATGAAAAGTTAGCGCCTTAGTCTCAAAAAAGGACGCTAAGGCGACGCTAACTTTTCTTAAATCAGGCCCCTGGTGTCCTGATGACATGGAATGAAGCGCAAACCCAAGCTTTATTAATTATGGATGCTAATGTCCAAAATGGCAAGTCCTGCAGCTTAAAAGGAACTTACACTACAGCCTCTAAAACTGGTATAGAAACATGAAACAATAAGACTAATCAATGTATGTAGTTCAAAATCTAACTGAATGAGACTAAGCTGGCTACTTGTTAGGTCTCGCCTAGCAAGCTATTATCTATCTCTTATTGAAGTCCTATAATGGATAATACCAGTACTTAAGTGGGCTGTGGGCAGGGCCACTGGAATTATGCAGCAGAAGAGGGCCAAATTATGCAGCAGGGTTGTGTACATTATGCGTCAAGAAAAGGTAAATTATGCCAATTATGCAGAATTATGCGGCACAATTTGGTATAGTATTACTGCATTAGTTGGTCGTTTAAAAACTTGGTAACACTGTCTAGGTCTTGGTTGCACCTCATTGGTAACAATTTAACGCCCAAATATAACAATAAGCAACAGAAAGGTGACCAGTCCAGCTTTGCGAAGGGCCTTCCACCATGCAACACGTCACTGCATTTTTAGTAACTTTTGAACCGTTTGAGCTAGAAACATTTTGTGGTTGAAATCTGCAAATTATGCGGCAGATGATGCACTGTGTGGCAAATGGAGCAAATCTTTATTAAGGTGAAAATCACAGCACCTGCCCAATTGCATAATTCCAGTGCCCCTGGCTTGAGACCAGCCCACTACTTACCATTGGTTGGCTTTTGTAAGTCCCCTTTGCATATTTCTTATTTGATGGCCTGCCTTCCTTTTCCTCTTATTGCCACTCCTCTGAGCTACGTTGCCATCTATTTGACTATTTATACATTCAAGGAACTACTATATTTTGCTTCGACTGCTACATGTGAGTTCATGTGTTTTGTCTCTCTTGTGTGCTGCTTCTCCATCCAAAACCCCTCATGCTGTCCATCTTCTTCCCTATGCTTTCCCACTCATCCGTTGCCCTATCATATCTCTCGCAGTCCCACTCAGTTTTGTCTTTTCAAATTTTTTTAAAATTATTTTACACCCCCTCATCCTCCTCTGTTACTTCATTTGATGCTCCCAGCACTCGCCATCACTTACATCTCCCCCCCCCTTTCCACAATTGCCCCACCTCTCCTCTTTTTCTTAATTTGTTTCTTTAATGGAGGGGATTGAAGCTGCAATTTGCTGATGGACCATACCTTTCAAAAAACTAATTGCAAAAATTTATATTTTTTCAATTAAAACTCCAAGATGGGCATCAACTATCTTGGAGCCGTAAACGAAAACAAAATGTCTATGAAGTTGGCGCATATGTGGTGACTTTTTACTTATGCAGCACAGTATTGGCAAAAGGAATTGTTAATGCCAGTAGGTTTGCACTGACCGCCAAAAGGAGAGAGATGTTGGATTTGCCAGTGCCTGTTTTAGGCCTCTGTCACTTCATACAACCAAGCATGGTATTTCTACAATACTTTGTAAGGCACTGGATGCCTGTAGAGGTTTTATTAACTATATTGTACTTCCTTCAGCAAAATCCAAATTAAACGGACTACAGCATTTTCAAACTTTTAAATATTTTGGGCCAGATTTAAAAGGCCCTAGCGCCACCGGAGCTTTACTTTCAGTAACGCTCCAGTGTCGCTTTTCACTGCTCCGTATTTACAACAAGGTGTAGTGCCACTTTTTGTGGCATAACGCCTCCTTGTAAATATGGGCCCATCCAATGCGATTTTCTGCGTCAGAGGGGCGTGAAATGTGTGTTGCAATGGGCATTTCATTGCAACAACCATTGCTTTTGATGCTGCCCAGATTTACGAGAAATCGTAAATCTGTGGCAGTGCCAAAAACTAACACCACCCCATGGGTGGTGTTAGCATGGCAAAACAAGGAGGAGTGCTTTTATTCCTCCTTGTTTTTTGCTTTTTCAATGTGTGCTGCATTCTGCATCACACACAGAAGAAGCAAAATATCAAGGATGATTGTATGTGGAGGAAGATCATCCTTCTTGCACATAAACTATCAATCCCCTCAACACAGACACCCTTACACTATGGTGGAGGGATGCCTGCGTGCTTAATTTAGTGCAGGCGCAGGGGGAAACGCAGGGCTGCGCCCTACTCTTGTAAATAAGTATCAGCCCTGCGTTTCAAAACTGGTGTGATGCTGCTGATTTTGGCGCAGCACGGTGCTGAGCCAGGTTCTTTTTAATCGGGTCCTTTGTAGGAAGGTCGTGATTCAGAGGGTACTTGTTATGCATTGAGTCTGGGGGACTCATTTACTAAGTTTTGGCCCAGAGCAGTGTAGCAAGCCTTTTTGCTGCGCTGCCCGTGTCAAAACAAAAGGGCAGGAATGTGCTGTATCTACATGATACAGCACACTCCTGTCCTTGTCCCCTGCGCTGGCCCACAAACTGCTGCCTAGCGCCAATGCAGGCTCACTTGCACCATGGGGCAAGAGTGCATGCGTTGCAGGGATGATTGTTTATGTGCAGGAAGGAGCCCCTTCCTGCACATAAACAATCAATAATGGAGTTTTCCTCTATGGGTGCTGCAGAATGCATCAGTTATTGCTCCCCATTGTGCCATTTAAGTACCACCCCAGAGTGATGTAGGAAACTGGCCCATTACCAGACTTGCAAATCTGGAAATGCATCAGATTTCATTGGTTTCCATGGGTGTTGTGTGGTAAAACCCACAGCAACACCCATGGAATGTTCCTTTCACGCAGTGTTATGCATGAAAGGGGTCCATATTTACAATTCAATGAAAAGCCACGCAAGGTGGCTTTGCATGGCCTTGTAAATATGGGCTGGCATACTGCGCCACCTAAGCATAAAAAAAATGATGTTCAAGTGGCGCAATGTGCTGCTAAAGTCTTGTAAATGAGGCCCTTGGTTTTTAGGACGAAATGTGATTGATGCGTTTTCAGACCCCACGCCCTCTTCCATGGCCTCTGGTAATATAAAACCAATCATTAAGACTTCAGACCCAGCTGCTAAATCCTTTCCTAAGAAAATATGATCCTCAAAGAAGCCTATTCACGAGTACGAAGCATTCTTGGAAATTGGGAGCTACTATGATGGCTGCCACAGAGTACACTGCACTTATTGTCAGTGCGTTGTGTGCGTGCATTGTGCTGTGTTGAGGGCTTACCCTGAATTCCCTCGAAAGGACTTTTGAAGCTTGCAACAGATTATAGGTGCGATGCCAGTCCCACTGCCTACTCCATATATTAATGTTATACCCGCGCTTTCGGGGAATGGCGCTCTGTGACCAATAAAGCTTTTTCGTTTAATTTGTGATGATATTTTACTACAGAAAATATATTACTTCAGTTTGCTCAGCCCTTTATGAATGCCACTCACACTCACATGCAGTCGAAATACCTTGACGTTTAAATGTTATAATTTTAAGCCAGTCCTTTTTCATCAGTGCTTGTTGTTAAGAATGGGGGTGATTTGTACAAAGACTACTTTCTTAGGCAGTGGGGCCAGAGAGCATTTTACGGCCCTCTTCAAATCGCTGGCTTAAGCACCTAAAAGCACTGGCACATTCCCTTTACACCGAAAGAGGTTTTGATGTTTTACACCCACAGAGTGACAGGAAGGTCTTTTCACATCTCTGTTTATTTGCAAGGCCCAATCAATTGACCTAATGAATAGATATGCACTAAGCATCAGTACTGTGAATATCGTCAGGAGTAGGCAGATTGACAAAACAACCAAGACTTTAGAAGCTTTCTAGAAATACATCAGTGTTCCTTCTTGAGATGATGAAGGATTTAGAGGCATATTTATAAGCCCCTAGTGCCACCGTAGCGTCACTTTTTGTGATGCTCCGGTGGCGCTGTGCAATGTGCCATATTTACAAGGTGGTGCTAAACCAATTTTTGCAGCTTAACGCTGCCTTGTAAATATTACGAATCTTTCCAATTTAGCTGCACTACAGAGACAATCCTTTCCTTCCCTGCTGGCCCCGCTCCCATCAACCCTTACTTGCATGCTGACATGGAGACAAAAAGCATTTCTAGCTATTATGTCAATAATTTTCAGTTCTATTAAGGACACAGAAGTGCAGATTATGCTTCTCATTTATCTACTGAGCAGAGGCAGCAAAGCAACATACAGAAAAATACTACATTTCCCATGAGCCCTACAGCCCGTATTCCACTAATCAGGACCCCCACAGCCCAATATAATGTCATGGAGCTCTAGTCCTTCCTCTTTCTTTGCGAAACCAACAACTTCAAAATAACCTAACCAAACGACTCACATGTGAGCCAACTTTGCCCAAGCGACACTAGAACATTCCAAGCAGGTACATCTCAATCATCCATGAAAACAGGAACCTCTGAAAGTACAGGAACACAAGCAGAATCAGCCAGCTGAGCCAAGACATCATCTATGCTGGTTTGGAACCTTTGCAAAGGGTGGTTTAAAACAAACATCGATAATGACATCCCAGTGAATGTATACAAAAATGATACTGAAAGCGTAAAGTGAAGATACATAACACAATGTTTGTGGGTGGGATAATCCTCGCAGCTCTGTCCTTAATAGAACTGAAAATTATTTATACAAAAGCTAGAACATTTCTTATTCTTTGGCAGGACCAGAGGATTCGGATTATGCTTGTTCAAAGCTGAGCCACCACAATAGATGTAACATCTACAATTGGCTTATGATAAAACAGTTTAAATGTTGAATAAGAAGACCAATCTGCAGCTGCCATAATGTATTCATATCTAGAACCAGCTGAAAAGGCTTTATAAGCCATGGAGACCAAAAACAGATACATCAGTACCAGCCTCCCCAAGAATCCATTTAACACAACAAGCTAAGGTGGCATAAGAAACAGGCACAAAGGGCTTTTGCAGAGCTAAAAGTAACTGACCCGACTGATCTCTGCATAACTCGCAGGTACAGTCTTCATAGGATTTGATGGAATGAACAACCCATAACGTTGGATTGTTGTGGAAGGCTGGATAACTAACACAACGAGAATTAGTCTTGATTTGTTTGGAAATATGAAAAGAAACCCCCAAAGGGGTAACACTCTGGGCCTGATTCTAACTTTGGAGGACGGTGTTAAACCGTCCCAAAAGTGGCGGATATACCACCTACCGTATTACGAGTTCCATAGGATATAATGGACTCGTAATACGGTAGGTGGTATATCCGCCACTTTTGGGACGGTTTAACACCGTCCTCCAAAGTTAGAATCAGGCCCTCTATCTGTGATGTCCAGGGCCATTCATCACTTATCTGAAAGGAATTGAGACACAAAAAGGAAGTCAATTTTGTTGACAATTGTTTCTGTGATAGGTCCTCATTCGCGGGCCAAGCCAATAAGAAAACACAAAATCACATCAACATCCCACAAAACTGAGTATTTAGGAGCGATGGGGGTGAACCATCCTAACCTCATGAGGAAGTTTAGAAGTTCTTCCACTGGCCTACCTTCCACATGGAAGTGACCCTCCGAAATGGCAGAGTGAAAATCATTGACAGTTCTATAAGCTAACCCTCCAGAGGCAAGGTGTGAGAGAAAATTAACGATAATTTGCACAGTGGTCCCACAGCGATCCTCACTCTGTTCACTGTATCAAGAAACCCATCGCTTTCATGCTGCAAAGTATCTTTTGTGGGTATTAGGAGCCCATGTTTGGTATAAAAAGAAAGTAACTTAGGGGCATATTTATAAGCCCCTAGCGCCACCTTGAGTCACATTATGGTAATTCATTTTGACGTTAATGTGGCCCAACGAGGCCAAAATCCCCACGCCATATTTATAGGGTGGAGCAATGCATGAATTGTGCCACCCTGTAACCCTTTGTGCTACATTATGCTTGCGCCAGGCATAATGTATGCAAAGGGGGCATATCCCCCATTAGGGGAGCGGGTGAAATGGTGCAAGCAAATCTATGGGATTTCCTTGCGCCATTTAATACGGCACTTTTAACAAAAGGGGGCTTCCATTCTTTAGAATGGGACCCTGTGTACTCTGCAGAAAGTAGCTCCAACAGTTTGGCACTAACCCTGCAGAGTACATCAATGGAGTCATTAAAAATTACTCTATTGCCCCCTACCCTGCGCCGTGGTGCACCGTATTTTAAATATGGCGCACACATGGTGGTAGTAGGGGCGTTCTAAGGGGCGCAGGGAAAGTGGCGCTGCACTCAGTGCAGCGCCACCTTCTATAAATCTGCCCCTAGGTCTGAAATTCCCAGCATTTGCCAACATCCGCTGAAAGTCTCCATGCCATAAGAGAAAGATGATCCCAGAGCACAAGCTGATGTGGAAGCTCCATCGGATGCAGAAGCAGATCCAAAGAGGGATACATCTTCACTGTAGGGGCACACGGTAGAGACATGGCCACTGGAAACCATGGATGCCCCTTCCAATATGGGGCCACTAGCACTACTTTGGCACGTTGATGATGGATCTGGGAATGAAACAGTTCAACCATTGTTAGCAGAGGGAAGGTATACATCACTGCTCCCGACCAGGATAGCAGAAACGCATGCAAACTCTCTGCCAGAGGGTCAGGTCTCCAATGTAAAATCATGGAAGTTGAGAATTTAGGTGGATCACAAACAGATTCACTGCACAAGGACCCCATAAGTGATTCAGGGTCTGGAATATGTGAGGGAGAAGATGCCATTCACTGGAGTCACGAAGGAACCAAGAGTTCCAGTCCACTATTACAATCACCTGACATGGAATGTATTCTGCCTGTACTGCAATCTGATGCTCTAGGCAATAATGCCAAAAGTCTTTGGTAATTTCCACCAGGAGAAGATAGCGTGCCCCCCAACTTGTTGATGTATCAAATAGCGGAAATGTTGTCCATTCGAAGGAGAATACAACATTTTGTGTTGTGAGATGCCAACGTCTTCACCGTAAAGTAGCCTGCAAGGAGTTCTAGACAATTGATGTGGCGTAGAAGCTCCTCCAGAGACCAACGGACTGTCCTCTCAACAGAACTGTATCTCACTCCCCAGCCCCATCCACTGGAATCCGACACTATGATCATCTTCAGAACAGAGGCAAATATCACCTTGCCATTCCAGGCGTCTATATGAGCTAGCCACCTGGAGATCTCCGTTCTAGCTTCCTCCAACACCGCAGTGTGTTCCACTTAGGAAAGGCCTTTGAGGAGATAAAGAATTTTGAGCCTTTGAAGGGCTTGATAATGGAGAGGCCCCAGAAAGATGGCCTGAATAGATGATGCAGGAAGGCCCACCAGTTGTGCCAGAATCCTCAGAGATATGGTCAGAGATGCTAGGGCCCATCTCAACTCTTTCTTACTGAACAGGATCCTTGAAAGGGGAACTTTGATTTGCACAGACAAGGAGTCTACTTGAAACCCCAAGAACTCCAGATTTTGCAATAGAATCAGAAGAGACTTTTCACTGTTGATTATGAACCCCAGATCCTGGAGGAGTTGAATCGCGTAGGAGAGGTGTAGCAGAACAGTGTCACTTTGCTAGGCCATGATGAAAATATGGTGTAGGTAGGCAATAAACCTCACCCCTTTTTCCCTGAGGCATTTACCAATCTGTCTAAGAAGTTTGGTGAAACACCACGGAGCCGATAAGAGACCAAAGGAGAGAGCTGTGATTTCGTAACAATGGGCTCGCCAGAAAAATTTACGATATCTCAGGTGAGGGGGTAATATCGTAACTGACAGGCAAGCATCCTTCAAATTGAGGTGCACCATCCAATCGCCCTCCTTGAGGAGGTTTCAAAGAACACGGATGCACTTCATATTAAAGTGTCAATAGATTATCCAAGAGTTCAATTGGCGAAAACTGAGAACCAAGTGGAATCCTCCACCTTTTTTCTGCACAAGAAAGATAGTGCTTACGAACCCCTGAGAATGTGGAATGGAACACACAATAGCCCCTTTGCAAAGTAACTTCAGCTCTTCTGAGTCTATAAAGAGACTGTCAGGTTGGGAAAAATGGAGAGGGGGAGGGAGAGTCACTCTTAAAACTCCAAACGGAACCCTTGCACCATTGCCAGAACCCAAGCATCCTAGGTAACACATTCCCAGTTGTGAACAAAATACATTAACCTGCCACCCCAAAATTACAGTTGAATAATAAATGATTGGTGAATACAAACAGAGAAGGGCTAATATGTCGGGAGTGTTTAGAGAAAAGTTGGTCCTGTGTAAGGTACTCCCATCATAATACCAAAAAACCAAAAGTACACAGTTCCAGCCAATAGACAAAGTAATAGAGTCTATGAGTCTGCTCTTATTAGAACAAGAGCCCTCACTCACCAAATGGTGACATGCTTCATCATCTGGCTTTTGCTCCTCGTCAGGCCGGCACTACAATGCCTGACGGGCCCCTCGTTGGGCTCTTTGCTGGAGATCTTTTGAGTGTAAAGAATGCCGGTAGCTGAGTGCTAGTATGTGGGATTGGTATATGGGTATGTGAAAATAAAAATGGCTAGAGGTCTGGAAATATCGTATTTAATCAACCCAGACCCCTGTCATGATTAAAAACAGAGTGTGGGTAAGGATTAGAAGTAATGTCTAGTCCACCCTCAGAAACAAAAATATCTCCGGCTGGAACTGTGTACTTTTGTTTTTTTGGCAATAAATGATTGGTACCTGAATACATTGTGTCTGTTGCGGGTTGTCAACCTCTGTAGTTTTGCTTATTGTAGAGACCCCTGCCTCCTCTGGGATGGGAAGGGTAGAAGTTGGTAGCACCAGAGTAGGCATTTTATCTTTCTCTGTAAGCATAGGCACCTCTATGAGAGGTCTGGAAGTTACCCCAGTCTAGCGCATGACCTCTGTAGCACCCAACCCGCACAAAAAGGCCACTATTGAATACTTTTTTGATGTTCCATTGGGCCTTGTCTAAGGCGGAAAAAAGTGGGAACATATTTCCCTAGGTCCTTGACAAACTTATCTCTGAAGAGGAAGCCATTCGCCAACGATGCAGCCTCAGAGAAGGCTAATTCTGACAATTTAGGATTGATGCGGATTAGAAGGGACTTGCGTCTTTCAGCCAAAATGGCAAAGTTTGCATAGCTGAGGTCCAAAATCTTAATGAGTTGACTGGAAACATTCAGGAGCTTTTCCTGACATCCACATCAGGCCTGGTCTATCCCCTTCTTGGGATCCTTGGCATATGTTTTCAGAAACGTGGACATGTTAGGGTCTAGGTCCGGTGTGTCAGCAACTTTGCCTGGGAGCGATGGACAGGGGCACTCAGAGCGCAAAATATTGCACATATCTCTATCAAACTCCTGACGTAAACATGCCTGAACATAATCAGCCACTTCAGAGCATGGAATACAATCAGTGGATCGTGGGTGCACCAACTGATGTGGGTTAAACTTCAAATTCTTCCTCTGAGGGGTAGAGGTGGCATCAATATTATGGCACTTATGCTTAAGTTTTGAAGCTGGCACAGTTCCTGCTGTGACTTCTCTGAACTGGAAGATTGGGAATCTTAGTTGTCTGCGGCGTGGTCAGGCCCTTGTACAAACCTAGAGGGGCCCAGAGTAGCAGCTGTGACACATTTGTTGTCCTGTATGGCTGAGCTGTAAACCCTATCAAGATCCTTATGATGAGGTTGGCTGAGCTCTAAACTCTTAACCTCCAAGGGGGAGGGGAAATCCCCGAGCTCACACCAAATTCTCTTCTTTAAAATTGGTTGAGTGAAGGGCTTCAAGGCCCTGACCAGGGCCTTATTAACCGTGTCCTGCACATTGAAGTCCAGGGCTTCAACTTCCATTTGATGCTCATACGGAGCATGCAAAAATTCCACATAGAAGTCACCTTCCTGGTAATAGCATGTCATATGCAGAGCACCTGAAATGCCCCAAGGGAGCAGACTGATGAGGTATAAGGAGGCAAGGAGGAAGGATGGCCACAGGAGGTGCAAAGCCTGTATAAATGCCCAACTGGCAAGTAAGAAGTTGTGGGAGGCACCTGACCCCTAGGACAGAGCCCTGGTTCATATTGGCTGCCCTGTTGGGCGTAAGGGAAAGTGCAGAGCCCCACCAACGAGCCAACACCACTACAACTCATGTAAGCCAGTTGTGTAATAGAGAACTCCAGTGCATTGCAAACAAGCAAGTGTGAGGGTGGAAATATAAAAAGGACTGATGCTTTCTTTCTGCACGACACACAGCCTTTATTCCCCGCTCCACTCCAGGTAAATATAAATAAGGGGATGTAACCCTTGCGCTCAATTCAAGCAACTAGCTATAAGCAAACTAATAATCACAAAATGCAGTAATACGGCTGGACATAGCAGGATTGTTTGCAATTCCTAAATAGGATAGAAGACATCTAGTTACCCTCTCCTATACTAGGGTAAGGATTGTCAAGGGGGAGGGTGGAAGCAAAAAGACACTTCTAAAATTTATGCCTGTATATCGGTCATGATACTTATTGTGTTCTTTGTCATTTTCTAGGAGCCACAGAGACTAGGAGACTGGGCTGTCAGACTAAGATACCAGTCTACTGAGGTGCTATCCTGAAGTCTTTTGTCTTCTCTTCCTCCCTACCTACTCCTTTCCTTACCCCCTTTTACCATGGGCCATAATTCACAGACTCCTGTTCCTGTTTTGGGTGCTCTGAGGTTTTTCCTAGAAGGTACTGGGAGGACTATCTTCACTCCTGCAGATATCAGCTCCAAGGTGAGTGAAGTCTTGACAATCCACAGTAAGGAACTATTTTGCAAAGTAAGTATAGCTTGAACCCCTTCTTCTTGACAACACCATCTAAACATGCTTGACATTTGTTTCCATGTCCCAATTAAAGCACTGAGTTTTCACAAAGTCTGCAAATACCTAACACAGGAGAACATGAAGACAAACTGAACGGAAAGAGCACTTAAAAATAAGTGCCTTACATTTCAAGAAACTTGCTCTCCGCCAGTCAGTGATCTGGTTACCATTACCACTACCTCAAAAGTGTCAGATCTGGAGTGCACTTTTATCTCTGGAACAAAAGCTGGACCAGGAGTGTTAACTGGATGTTAAATAATAGCGGGAGCGAACATAAAGCAGATTCCAGGAGAAAGGTTCAGATGATTTTAAGGGGAGAGTTTGTGAATGCCCCCTAACTTCTGAAATTGTTACCTATCTTTAAGGAGGCACACAACGTAAGAGCAAGATCAGAGACTCCTACAATGGGTTCTAGAAGCTATTGGGTTAGGGCATGATCATCGGTGTTAGAAATGGGGTCTTTGGTTGTCAGTCATGTTACCCCCCTGTCCAAGCAAGGACCCTCACTCTAGTCAGGGTAAGTCACACACAATCTAAATTATCCTGTGCCCACCCTCTAGTAGCTTGGCACTGAGCAGTCAGGCTTAGAAGGCAATGTGTAAAGTATTTGTGCAATAAATCATGCAACAACACAGTGTAACACCACAAAAATACACCACGTAGTGTTTAGAAAAACATAGAATATTTATCTGGGTAAATGCAGGTCAAAACAATCAAGATTTGATAAGTACTTGTTGAAATATCACTTTAGAAAATGATAAAAAGAGCTTTTAGTCTTTAAAAAGTAACAAGTGTCTCTTGCAAGCACAAAGTACCTGGTTTGCTTCCAAATTCTCCACAACGGACCGCAGAGGAGGAGATGCGTGGAAAACAGGGAGGTGTGTATCGTTTCTCTGGGTGTACACAGACGATGCGTCGATAATTTTCCACACAGGGAAGGCTTTGCGTTGATTTCCAGTGCGTTGACTTGGATCCTCTTCGGGTTGCAGGGTATTCGGATGCCCCACAGGAGCTGCCTCGATCCGGTGGGCGATGCGGGGAAATTTCTGTCTCATGGCAGGCGCTGCGTCAATTCTTCTTGCTGCAAGTCGGCCTGCATCGTTCCAGCTCGGCTATGCGTCAATCCAGTGGGCCACGCATCGAAGTTCCAGTCACAACGCTGGCGCTGCGTCAATCTACTCTCAGGGAGCCAGGCTGTGTCGTTCCGGTACGGCATGCAGTGATTTTGTCACCGCAATGCAGGCTGGCCGTTGAATATGCGCCGCACAAGGAGTTCTTTGCAGGAGGAAGTCTTTTTGGCCCGGAGACTTCAAGGAACAGGAGGCAAGCTCCATCCAAGCCCTTGGAGAGCACTTCTCAGCAGAGCCAGAGGGCAGCAAGGCAGCAGGGCAACTGCAGGGCAGAAGTCCTTTGCAGAAAAGCAGTCAGGTGAGTCCTTTTGGCAGCCAGGCAGTTCCTCTTGGCAGGTTGCAGGGTCTGGTTCAGAGTTTCTTCACCATGGGTATCTTGTCCAGAAGTGTCTGAGGTGGTAGGGTGTGAGGCCCTGTTTAAATACCCAAATGTGCCTTTGAAGTGGAGGAGACTTCAAAGAGTGGCTTAGAAGCGCACAAGATCCCCTTTCATTTCCATCCTGTCCCAGGGTCCCAGTAGGGGGTTTGGCAGTCAATTGCATGAGGGCAGGCCACTGTCCTTTCAAATGAGAGTGTTAGGCCCTCCACCCTCTCATCTTAGGAAGACCCATTCAGTATGCAGATGTGTGCAGGTGTGACTGAGCATCCTGTGTTTGGGGTTGTCTGAGTGATATGCACAAGGGAGCTGTCACTAACCTAGCCAGATGTGGATTGTAAGGCACAGAAGGATGTAAGTGCAGAGAAATGCTCACTTTCTAAAAGTGGCATTTCTAAAATAGTAATAGTAAATCCAACTTCACCAGTCATCGGGATTTTGTATTACCATTCTGGCCTTACTAAATATGACCTTGTTACTCCTTTCAGATCAGAATCCAACGCTCAAACAGTATATGAGGGTAGCCCTAATGTTAGCCTATGAAGGGAGCAGGCCTCACAGCAGTGTAAGATGAATGTAGGTGTTCTACACTACCAGGACATATACTCTACATAGGTATATGTCCTGCCTCTTACCTATATAGCACCCTGCCCTATGGGTTACCTAGGGCCTACCTTAGGGATGACATATGTAGAAAAAGGGGACTTTAAGGCTTTGCAAGTACTTTTAAATGCCAAGTCGAAGTGGCAGTGAGACTGCACACACAGGCCTTGCAATGGCAGGCCTAAGGCATGGCTAAGGGGCTACTTATGTGGGTGGCACAATCAGTGCTGCAGGTCCACTAGTAGCAGTTAATCTACGGGCCCTGGGCACATGTAGTGTACTTTACTAGGGACTTACAAGTAGATGAAATAAGGCAATTGGGTATGAACCAATGTCACTATGTTTTAAGGTGGAGAGCATATGCACTTTAGCACTGGTAAAGTGCGCAGAGTCCAAAAACCAGCAAAAACAGTGTCCAAAACGTGGAGGGAGGCAGGCAAAATGTTAGGGGTGACCACCCCAAGGCTGTCAGGTCTAACAATCGGTGTTTAACACAACCAAGTGGTCAAGCACAGTCAGTAGAAACATTCTTCCCACATCCCAGATCTTTAAGAGATCATTTTAAGTATCTATCACAGCTGTCTTTTTCTGACTCAGAAGACAGACCTACGTTTACAGAGGCACCACAGACCTAAATGATTTGTGAGTATGCTGAAACTGTGAAAACTTTATTTTGACCAAATGTCCGGCACAGGAAAGCCATGGAAAAATCATGCAGTGGCTTATGAAGGATAACAAGCATGTACATACACAATCACTTTCACATTGCCAGACCATCTATTCAAACCATTGCACTGGCAGAGACATAACTGTCCTTGGTTTTGGAGCGCGGACCTTATACACTATCATACATGTTACAAATGTTCCCATTCACTGTTCGTGGTGGTGGCTTGAGGAAGTTTGCCAGTACCCGATGTCATCTGGGAACAAACAAACTGCAAACTGAAAGACCCTGGTGCTTACTTCAAGACTGCCTCAGTGATATGGAGAATATCACTGGGTTCTAGATGACCTGAGCTCAAATACTACGGTCTACCTTCACAGAAAGGCCACCCATTAAAATATTCCTAACACATTAAAAAGCCATACCTATCTGATACATCCAGATTCAGAGACACATAGAAACAAGTTGTGGTTCAAGCCTTGGAAGGGTCATGTTCTTGCATGAGGAAAATGGGATGGAATTGCCATGTTTTGAGAACACATTGCTGAAAACTTAGACCCATATTTAAAGGTAAATGACTAAGCGCAACACTGTGTGCTCTGTCATTTTCACAACGCAGGGATGACCATATTTAATTGAATACAGCACAACCGTGTGTTGTCCCCTGTGCATGTGCTAAATTTAGCTGCCAGCGCCAACGCATGTATCCTTGCACCATTGTGCATGGATGTCTGCGTTGAGTGGTTTGATTGTTTATGTGTGGGAAGGTGTCCTTTCCTGCACATAAACAATCACTAATGGCGATTTGGCACTTCTGTGTGTGCTGCAGAATGCACCTCACACAGAAGTGTCAAAGCGTCATTTTGAAATGATTGTTTATGTGGAGGAAGGGACACTTTCCCACACATAAACAATCATGTCTGGCATTTTGCTCTTTCTATGCATGCTGCAGAATGCAGCATACATAGAAAAAGCAAAAAACGTGGAGGAATAAAAGTATTCCTGCTTGTTGCACCTCTCTAACGCCACTCCTCGGGTGGCGTTAGATTTTGGTGCTGCCACAAGTTTATAAATACTAGTAAATCTGAGGCACCGTAAAAATGCAATGAGTGTTGCTGTGGCATGCCCACAGCAACACCCATTGCACGCCCATTCCACGCAAAGGGCTGGGTGTGAAGGGGTCTGTGACGGGCCGATCGGAGACATCCCGCACACAACACCGACTGGTGCTGACACTACCCCAGGTGCTCTGGAATGTCCTGGGGCAGGAACTAATCGGATGTCCCTGACGGCCGTGACGCAGAGACCAGGAAGCGGAACCGCAGAACCTGTAACGGAAGAAAAGCTGGCGTCCCGCAGACGAGAGGCGGGAGACCGGGAGGAAGAGGAGTGCGTCGTCGTTGAAGAGTGGAGATCGCACCAAAGGAGAGAAGAAGACGAGGAGGAGGCAGGCGGAAGAACGAACTCCACGGTGGCCCCGGGAGACGGAGCGAGGAACCCCGCCTCGCTTCTGGAGAAGTGTGGCACAATCAGGTGCGTGTCCCTACCAAACTGAGGGGAACTAGAGTGGCAGGAGGAAGGGAGGAGTAGGGAAATAAAAAGCAAGGGGGAGTGGGTGGCGGGGAGAACAAAAGGGCACTTTTTAAGGACACACACTCAAGAAAAGAACACACCGGGGTATAAAACCGCTACAGTACAAAGCAACAAGGTAGTTGCAGCACCGAGAGGAAGGGCCTCAGCAGCAAACCAACCAAACAGCAGCAAAGCAAGGAGAAGGAGCTGTAAGAGGAATTAATCCATGAAAGGCAGAGAGGTGCAGGAGGGGGAAGTAAAGACTATGAGAATCAAGGGAAAGCCAGTATATCAGAAAATAGTAGCAGAAGAAAAGAGACGCAGAATCCTAGAGAGGAAAGAGACAATAGAAAGAGAGAAAGACAGGATACAGTTACAACTGGAACAGAGAAAGGAAAAGAGAGAGCCAGACATATGAAAGACAGAGGAGGCAGGAAAAGAAGAGGTAGAAAAGGAAAAGGGACAGACTGAGAACAAAAACACTTACCGATACTTCTCTTGTTCTTCTCCACACATGCCCTTCCTGGGAGCCCTGAAAGGGAAGAAAAGACCAGAGAAGAGGTGAAGATCCAGGGAAACGAGACAGAAGCTATCTAGAAAAAATTACAAGAAAGATCAATTTGTCACTCCACTATGTTCTTCAATAAAGCACATTCGAAATCTAACCTAAAGCTTCGTGTCGTCCTTAAAACCGGCCAACCACAAGTGTTGTCAGAAGTGGGATCGGAAAAGGACCATCAACAACATGGAGGAGAAACCTACCTTAGCGGACATGATTGCACAGTTGGCCGAGGGGTAACGACATCTACAAATAGTTTGGGAGCAACAGCTGAAAGAGGCTAAGGAGGAACGAGAGGCCTTACAAACGGCTCTAAAAAGTCAAGCAACCATAATAGCCAACAACCAGTTGGTTCATGAAACCGCCCTGGGAAAACTGATTGATACCATTGCCTACACAAAAGTCCATCCTAACGTACCGAGTAGCGTGCTGCAAAGATATCAAGAACCAGAGGATCCTGATTCTTTCTTTACTAATTTCGAAAGGGTAGCCAGTACGGCAAACTGGCCTGAAGACAAGTTGGGGTCAATATATAGCCCCATTACTTACTGGACAGTTGCAAGCCGCCTATCAGGCAATTAACCCCGGAGGCCCCCTTCCTTATAATGAGGTAAAGAAAGCTATCCTGGAACGCATCAGATTGGATAGCGAGAGCTATAGAACCAAGTTCCGTCAGATAAAATGGCAACACCAAGAAAACCCCCGCACCCTATATTATCGGGTGCATCCTGCAGCAGGAAAATGGTTACACCCCACAGAAACTACTAGAGAGGAGATGTTCAATACCATTGTCCTTCAACAATATCTGGACGACCTACCACCCAGCACACGGAACTGGGTTAGACAACATCCGGGGTTGACAAACCAGACTGCTGTTGACCTAGCCTGTGCTTACCACCAGCCACCAGACTTTCATACTGCATCCGGTAGGCATCCCCTTCCTTCTTCTACCCGACCAGTCGTAGCCTAGAGTATAACCCAGCGACCTACGACCATACCTGGCCCGGAACGTTCTCTCCCTACGACTTCGGAAGCTCCAAGTTATCCAACCACAGGGCCACAATGTTGTCATTGTGCCAAATGGGGCCATATTGCTCGACACTGTCCATTAAAAAAAGATCCTGAAGAGCTGATGGAAATATGGCTGATGAAAGGGCGAGTATTATGGTCCGGAGGGAAAAGACCGACCTATACTCTAACAGTCCTACTCAATGATATTAAAAGAACGGCTCTAGTAGATTCGGGATGCAGTCAAAGCGTGATCAGACAGAACTTGGTCCTACCCAGACAAGGGAATCCGCAGAGTCAGGTATTGATAGCCTGTGTACATGGAGATCAATTACCCTATCCCGTGGCTACAGTACGTCTTAATTGGAAAGGAGAGGACGAAACAATAAAGGTGGGAGTAATTCCAAATCTGGGAGAAGATCTCATCCTTGTTACGGACTACGTGGATTTTTCCTCCCTCCTAAATAAAGCAGGACAAGAACAAGTCCTTAAGGCATGGTGTGAGGAGATACCTTTTGGGGTCGGCGAGGAAGAGAACAGAAAACCACGAATCAAACTTAGTAAAAAGCAAAAGAGAGAGGAACAGCAAAAGTATCGGCTTGCACGGGATCCCCGAAATACGGACTCCAAAGACCCCCCCAGCCGTCATCTGCACCATCACAGGAGATTTCCGACAGAGTCAACATGAAGATCCCACACTGAAACATGCATGGCACCAAGCCTTGAACCCAGATGACCATGTGGTAGGTCCCAAGTTCCTGGTAAAAAACAATTTACTGTATAGAAACACCTCTGCCGTAGGGGAAAGAGCACACCAGCTAGTAGTACCACGGAGCCATAGACAGCAGGTCCTACAATTAGCCCATGGGGATAATGGGGAAGGACATATGGGGAGAGAGAAAACCGAAGAAGCAGTATTGCGGCGATTTTATTGGCCTGGAGTGTTTGGAGATATTCGGAAACATTTTTCTGAGTGCCCAAAATGTCAACTCCTGAATCCCTCTCCGCACCGTCCAGCTCCCCTCCAACCCCTTCCCATTATAGAAACCCCTTTTTCTAGAGTCGGAATGGCCATTGTAGGGCCCCTGACTCCTTAGGTGAGAGGACGACAATATATTCTGGTATTAGTTGATTACGCAACCTGTTACCCTGAAGCTATACCAATCCCCAGTATGCACACAAAAACCCTAGCTCAGGCAATGATAGAATTTTTTTCACGAGTTGGGTTTCCTAAAGAAATACTCACAGATCAAGGGGCTCACTTTATGTCGAGGCTTATGGCAGAGGTATGCCGTTCCTTAGGGGTTAAGCAAATCAGAACCTCAGTTTACCATCCCCAAACAGACGGTCTAGTAGAGAGATATAATAAGACTATTAAATCCCTACTTCGAAAAAGTATTTCCGAAGCCGGAAAAGAAACTACCCCTAGTGCTCTATGCCATGCGCACCAATGTTCAGACATTCACAGTACATAGCCCCTTTGAGCTGTTATTCGGGAGACAGCACCGTACCCTTTTAGAGATGTTGGCCGAGCAATGGGAAGAATCGGAAGAAGAGGTTAAAGACCTCTTGACATACACCTGAGAACTACGAGAAAACCTCCACACGGTATGGGAAGAGGCCCATACCACCTTAAGCGAGGCCCAAAACAAACAAAAACAGCTGTACGATACTAAAAGTGCATATTGAAGTCTGAAGGTTGGAGATAAGGCATTAGTCCTATTACCTAGCTGTGAAAATAAGCTCTTAGCCCGTGGCAGGGTCCATTTGAGGTTTTAGAACACATCAATCCCACCACATATAGACTTGCCATGCCCCAAGGTTCAGGAAGGGAGCAAATATATATCATCAACTTGCTAGAAAAATGGCAGCAACCCACGCGTGACCATTCCGTCATGTATATCGAACAGGAGACAAATGTTGAGATTCCCTTCCTTTCCCATTGGCTCACCTCACGAGGACCCTCCCCATCAACTAAACCCCACACTCCCAGACCCCTATCTTAGGCAACTCAACCACCTGATCAATAACAATTGAGACGTATTCTCTAAATCCCCAGGACGTGCTTCGTTAGTACAGCATGCGATTTGTATCAAGTCCGACAGTATAGCCTGACAGCGGCCCTATCGTATCCCTGAGGCAAAAAAAAAATCATAGAACAAGAAGTACAATCTATGTTAGAGGCAGGCATCATTGAACCATCTACTAGCCCATGGTGTTCCCCTGTGGTACTTGTACCAAAGCCTGATGGAAGCACTCGCTTTTGAGTTGATTTCAGACGTGTCAATGCCCTGTCACAGTTTGACACCTACCCCATGCCCCGCATCAACGAACTTCTCGATAGATTGGGTCAAGCTCGTTATATGTCCACATTAGATCTGACGAAAGGATCCTGGCAAATACCATTACGGCCAGAAGATAAGGAAAAAAACGCCTTCAATACCCCATCCGGTCTCTATCACTTGACGGTCCCTCCGTTTGGTCTTCATGGGGCCCCAGCCACCTTTCAGAGACTTATAGACGGGATATTGTGACCTTACCATCAGTATGCAGCAGCATATCTCGATGATATCGTAGTCTACAGCATAACATGGGAAGACCACCTGAAACACTTAGACACCATCCTACAGGCCCTGAGAAAGGCCAGTCTTACAGCTAATCCGGAGAAATGCAGGTTGGGGCACACAAGAATTAAATACTTGGGCTATATACTTGGAGAAGGACAAGTTAGACTCCAGGTTGGGAAAATACAGGCCATCACTAAAATCACCCTTCCACGCACAAAGAAAGATGTACGAGCCTTCCTTGGACTCGTAGGATACTATAGATGATTCATACCACAATTCTCCACCATAGCAGGACCGCTTACCGACCTCTTATGGAAATCATGCCCAAACACCTTACCCCCTCTCTCTGATATAGAACGACAGAGCTTTGAAATGCTAAAGACCGCGTTGACATCCGGACCAGTGTTGTGTTGTCCGAATTTTCAGAAACCCTTTATCGTACAAACCGACACCTCACATGAAGGTCTTGGGGGCGTCCTTTCACAAGAACAGGACGATGGGACCCTTCACCCCGTTGTATACATAAGTTGGAAACTTCTTCCACGGGAACATTACCCCACATTAAAAAAGGAATGTTTGGCTGTCTAATGGGCGGTGGAGTCCCTGCAATACTATTTAGCAGGCAGAACGTTTACCTTAGTGACTGATCATGCTCCCCTTACCTGGCTTGCCCACAACAAAGATACCAACCCCGTGTACTACGATGGTTCCTCTCACTCCAGCCTTTCTCCTTTCAGATACGACATTCCCCAGGTTCCCTCATGGCAAACACTGACTTTTTATCGTGCTATCCATCTTCGGAGCGTCTCTATCAGCCGCTCGTTAGGGGGAGTGTATGTGACGGGCCGATCGGAGACAGCCTGCACATGACACCGACATGTGCTGACACTGCCCCAGGTGCTCAGGAACGTCCTGGGGCAGGAACCAATCGGATGTCCCTGACGGCCGTGACGCAGAGACCAGGAAGCCGAACCTGGAACGGAAGACAAGCCGGCATCCTGCAGACGAGAGGCGCGCGACTGGGAGGAAGAGGAGAGCTGCGTCGTTGAAGAGTGGAGATCGCACCAAAGGAGAGAAGAAGACAAGGAGGAGGCAGGCGGAAGAACAAACTCATATATCATACAAGAGCAGTCTCCTCACAACACCTGATCGTAGACATGTAGGTTGTGACCAATGGGGTGCACTCCGCAAAGTCTGCTTGACTGCACTCTTTGAATTTGAAGGCTGCATTGACACTTCCTGGCAGTGTGTAGTGGCATACCTTACTGAACTTGGAGATATATACCATGGAGCTTCCATGCAGCTTTCTTGAATAACATTTGGATTTCGACCTGTGTGAACACTGCTGCTATTTATGGTCATGGAACATAGAGTACTGTCTGTTTACTCCTAGCTAGGGGCAATATGAAGGCACCTGCTGCAAATCCAGTGGCCTAGCCTGCCACTGGAAAATCTCAGCCATTCCAGAAGTCCAGAGAAGTGGACAGTGCCTTCAGATCCTCTCTACCTCACTGCTGACTGGCACAAGGATGCCCTAAAACTACTTCTTGAAGTGTAGGTAACATAAATGGTAACTCCCTGGCATGAACACTGCCCCTCTTCACCACCTTTCTATTGTTTTGTTTATTAAAAGATTCTGCTGATTTTGCAGTGGCCCTGCACTCAAGAGGTTTGCCAGCCATCTGGATCAAAAGGCCTGCATCTACTCAAGTAATACTAAAATGCACATTTATTTAGATGTTCCAAGGTACAGTTGACTGATAGAGAACATTAGTCACCAGGTCCCTCTCCGAAATTGAAACCACAGCCATTATCTATGCAGGCCCCCAGTGTCAGAGGTCATCTGGTTCCCTGTAAGCTGAGGCCTCTACAAACATAGGGGCACATTTAAGAGCCCCTAGTGCCACCTTAGCACCACCATAGTGTTGTTTTCTTTACGCTAAAGTGGCATTTTCCCCGCGCCATATTTACAAAGTGGCATTGCGTCACTTTGTAAACCCATACGCCACAATATGCCTATGCCAGGCATAATGTATTCAAGGAGGGCATTGCCCCATTAGGGGGGCTGAAAAAATCTAAGAGAAGGGGCGCAAGGAAAGTGGCGTTGGACTGGATGCAGCGTCACTTTCCTTAAATCTGCCCTATAGTGTTTTGCAGCTTCACAGGTGTGTGGCATATTTGAAGCAAGAATACATGCAATTAGAAATAGTTTTAGCTTCTTAAAACACAACAGTAAGTAATGCTTAATAGTTCAGCTTTGTATAGTGATATATATGGAAAGCATTTTGTAAGGGCATCAAATGTCTCAAAGGAGACACTACTAGTTTGCAATATTTAACGGTCAACAGAGAATAAAAAGTGAGCTGTACCAATATTCTTGGTGTTGAGGAGAGAAACTCTGATCAGGAGGTCATATGACACAAGTTTAGATCTGTACACACATTGCTTCATGGGCACTGTTGAGTTTTGAATTTACCTTCTCCATTTGTCAACAATGCCTTTGTGGCTGTGGACTTTCCACTGTGTCCATGGGTCTGCCTACGATTTGCCCTCCTCAACTAAGGGTAGTATCACTGTGGGAGGAGTTCCAGATCAGGAGAGAGCAGGACCCACAAATCCCCATTCCAGGCAACTAACGCCAATAAAGCTAAACTCAGGAAGATGGTTTACCTCCCTTGATCAAGTACTTTGCAGGATGCGAGGAACACTTTATTTGACAGAAAGTAGAGTGTTATTTTAGGAAAAAATTACCTTTAGCAACTTAATAAACACACTCTGATTCAGTCTCAAAATGGTTCACAGTGAAACTCTGGTCAACCACTGGTAGCCATGGCACAAGCAGCAGGCAATCTCCCCCAAGTGTCGAGTGTAAGCACTACAGTAAAATCTTAAGTAGGATACTCAACACTCGGCTCCTCTTATGGATGACTGCCCTGATCCATGAGGATCAAACCGGCTTGTGTACCTGGGTGCAACACAGCTTTGAATATCCATCTGCTGTTTGAGATCCTTGATGCAGACAACACTGATAATATTGAGGCAATGATTGTAGCAATAGACATCAGAAAGGCCTTTGATAGCCTCCAGTGGAGCTTCTAATACCGGGGGATGGCAAAAATGGACCTAAGAGTGGGATTTATTAAGTGGGTGAAACTCTTGTACTCATATCAGAACCATATAAAGTGAGATGAGGCACCAGACAAGGTTGTCCACTCTCCCCATTACTGTTCGCCATTGCAGTCAAATCACTGGCTAGTAGGGCACGATCTTCCATGGCATATCAGGGATTGGTAATACGGGGGTAACACACCGCTAAGCCCTTTATGCTGATGATATGTTACTATTCCTGTGAGACGCAGCCGTTGAGCTGCCTATAGCGATTGCCCTCCTCGAGCTCTTTGGTGGCGCATCAGGCCTCTGCGTTAACTGGCAAAAGTCCAGCCTTTTTCCCCTTTTCAGGACGGCTCTCCAGCCACAGAAACTGTTGGGTCTTACCTGGGAGACAACATGCCTAAAATATCTTGGGGTTCAAATATACCATGATTTTACAGATCAACTAGAGGGCAATATTGGAATCTCCATGAGGAATCTGAGAACCAGTGTGGATTTCTGAAAGACCTTACCACTGTCTGTAGCAAGACAAAGTGCAATTTCTAAGATGTTGCCCCTTTCCAGATTATTGTATTTCTTCTACACATTGCCTATCATCATACCTGGAAGGATCCTTAAGGAACTTGGGGCCACATGTACGAAATACAGGTTTTGCGACTCGCAATTTGTGAGTCTCAAAACCTTATGTACAACAGTGTCAATGACACTGTTTGCGATTCGCAAGGGTGTCGCAAATGACCTACCTCATGAATATTCATGAGGTAGGTTGCAATTTGCGACCCCATTGTGAATGGCCACCCTCACAGGGATAGTGGCCTGCTGGAGACAGCAGCCTACCATGTCTGTGACCAATGTGCCCTGTAAGGTGCGCGCACCTTTCCTTCCCCCATCGCGCAGGCCCCTTTGGCAAGCGCGCACGTTGTGCTGTTATCAAATGTTCCACCATTCCTATACTTTGTGGTAGTTTATATGCGTTATCACTTTCTAAGCCTAAATAAGCCTTTTAGAGCGATATACGTGCTCCCCTAAGGCAGATAATGCTCATATTTGAATCTGGATTGAAGTCAATGAAAACAGCGTTTAAATGCCGTGGGGAGTGTTTTAAACATCATTTGGCGTACTTTAGCATACAAGCGAGCAAGTGATATTTGTCTTGGAAATTAATGGTTAATGAGCTAGGAAATGCTTCAGAACAGTAGAAAATGTGCTGTTATCAAATGTTCCACCATTCCTATACTTTGTGGTAGTTTATATGCGTTATCACTTCCTAAGCCTAAATAAGCCTTTTAGAGCGATATACGTGCTCCCCTAAGGCAGATAATGCTCATATTTGAATCTTGATTGAAGTCAATGAAAACAGCGTTTAAACGCAACAGGGAGTGTTTTAAACATCATTTGGCGTACTTTAGCATACAAGCGAGCAAGTGATATTTGTCTTGGAAATTAATGGTTAATGAGCTAGGAAATGCTTCAGAACAGTAGAAAATGTGCTGTTATCACATGATCCACCATTCCTATACTTTGTGGTAGTTTATATGCGTTATCACTTTCTAAGCCTAAATAAGCCTTTTAGAGCGATATACGTGCTCCCCTAAGGCAGATAATGCTCATATTTGAATCTGGATTGAAGTCAATGAAAACAGCGTTCAAATGCCGCGGGGAGTGTTTTAAACATCATTTGGCGTACTTTAGCATACAAGCGAGCAAGTGATATTTGTCTTGGAAATTAATGGTTAATGAGCTAGGAAATGCTTCAGAACAGTAGAAAATGTGCTGTTATCAAATGTTCCTCCATTCCTATACTTTGTGGTAGTTTATATGCGTTATCACTTTCTAAGCCTAAATAAGCCTTTTAGAGCGATATACGTGCTCCCCTAAGGCAGATAATGCTCATATTTGAATCTGGATTGAAGTCAATGAAAACAACGTTTAAATGCCGCAGGGAGTGTTTTAAACATCATTTGGCGTACTTTAGCATACAAGCGAGCAAGTGATATTTGTCTTGGAAATTAATGGTTAATGAGCTAGGAAATGCTTCAGAACAGTAGAAAATGTGCTGTTATCAAATGTTCCACCATTCCTATACTTTGTGGTAGTTTATATGCGTTATCACTTTCTAAGCCTAAATAAGCCTTTTAGAGCGATATACGTGCTCCCCTAAGGCAGATAATGCTCATATTTGAATCTGGATTGAAGTCAATGAAAACAGCGTTTAAATGCCGCGGGGAGTGTTTTAAACATCATTTGGCGTACTTTAGCATACAAGCGAGCAAGTGATATTTGTCTTGGAAATTAATGGTTAATGAGCTAGGAAATGCTTCAGAACAGTAGAAAATGTGCTGTTATCAAATGTTCCTCCAATCCTATACTTTGTGGTAGTTTATATGCGTTATCACTTTCTAAGCCTAAATAAGCCTTTTAGAGCGATATATACGTGCTCCCCTAAGGCAGATAATGCTCATGTTTGAATCTGGATTGAAGTCAATGAAAACAGCGTTTAAATGCCGTGGGGAGTGTTTTAAACATCATTTGGCGTACTTTAGCATACAAGCGAGCAAGTGATATTTGTCTTGGAAATTAATTGTTAATGAGCTAGGAAATGCTTCAGAACAGTAGAAAATGTGCTGTTATCAAATGATCCACCATTCCTATACTTTGTGGTAGTTTATATGCGTTATCACTTTCTAAGCCTAAATAAGCCTTTTAGAGCAATATACGTGCTCCCCTAAGGCAGATAATGCTCATATTTGAATCTGGATTGAAGTCAATGAAAACAGCGTTCAAATGCCGCGGGGAGTGTTTTAAACATCATTTGGCGTACTTTAGCATACAAGCGAGCAAGTGATATTTGTCTTGGAAATTAATGGTTAATGAGCTAGGAAATGCTTCAGAACAGTAGAAAATGTGCTGTTATCAAATGTTCCTCCATTCCTATACTTTGTGGTAGTTTATATGCGTTATCACTTTCTAAGCCTAAATAAGCCTTTTAGAGCGATATACGTGCTCCCCTAAGGCAGATAATGCTCATATTTGAATCTGGATTGAAGTCAATGAAAACAGCGTTTAAATGCCGCGGGGAGTGTTTTAAACATCATTTGGCGTACTTTAGCATACAAGCGAGCAAGTGATATTTGTCTTGGAAATTAATGGTTAATGAGCTAGGAAATGCTTCAGAACAGTAGAAAATGTGCTGTTATCAAATGTTCCACCATTCCTATACTTTGTGGTAGTTTATATGCGTTATCACTTTCTAAGCCTAAATAAGCCTTTTAGAGCGATATACGTGCTCCCCTAAGGCAGATAATGCTCATATTTGAATCTGGATTGAAGTCAATGAAAACAGCGTTTAAATGCCGCGGGGAGTGTTTTAAACATCATTTGGCGTACTTTAGCATACAAGCGAGCAAGTGATATTTGTCTTGGAAATTAATGGTTAATGAGCTAGGAAATGCTTCAGAACATTAGAAAATGTGCTGTTATCAAATGTTCCTCCAATCCTATACTTTGTGGTAGTTTATATGCGTTATCACTTTCTAAGCCTAAATAAGCCTTTTAGAGCGATATATACGTGCTCCCCTAAGGCAGATAATGCTCATGTTTGAATCTGGATTGAAGTCAATGAAAACAGTGTTTAAATGCCGTGGGGAGTGTTTTAAACATCATTTGGCGTACTTTAGCATACAAGCGAGCAAGTGATATTTGTCTTGGAAATTAATTGTTAATGAGCTAGGAAATGCTTCAGAACAGTAGAAAATGTGCTGTTATCAAATGATCCACCATTCCTATACTTTGTGGTAGTTTATATGCGTTATCACTTTCTAAGCCTAAATAAGCCTTTTAGAGCGATATACGTGCTCCCCTAAGGCAGATAATGCTCATATTTGAATCTGGATTGAAGTCAATGAAAACAGCGTTCAAATGCCGCGGGGAGTGTTTTAAACATCATTTGGCGTACTTTAGCATACAAGCGAGCAAGTGATATTTGTCTTGGAAATTAATGGTTAATGAGCTAGGAAATGCTTCAGAACAGTAGAAAATGTGCTGTTATCAAATGTTCCTCCATTCCTATACTTTGTGGTAGTTTATATGCGTTATCACTTTCTAAGCCTAAATAAGCCTTTTAGAGCGATATACGTGCTCCCCTAAGGCAGATAATGCTCATATTTGAATCTGGATTGAAGTCAATGAAAACAGCGTTTAAATGCCGCGGGGAGTGTTTTAAACATCATTTGGCATACTTTAGCATACAAGCGAGCAAGTGATATTTGTCTTGGAAATTAATGGTTAATGAGCTAGGAAATGCTTCAGAACAGTAGAAAATGTGCTGTTATCAAATGTTCCTCCAATCCTATACTTTGTGGTAGTTTATATGCGTTATCACTTTCTAAGCCTAAATAAGCCTTTTAGAGCGATATACGTGCTCCCCTAAGGCAGATAATGCTCATGTTTGAATCTGGATTGAAGTCAATGAAAACAGCGTTTAAATGCCGTGGGGAGTGTTTTAAACATCATTTGGCGTACTTTAGCATACAAGCGAGCAAGTGATATTTGTCTTGGAAATTAATGGTTAATGAGCTAGGAAATGCTTCAGAACAGTAGAAAATGTGCTGTTATCAAATGTTCCACCATTACTATACTTTGTGGTAGTTTATATGCGTTATCACTTTCTAAGCCTAAATAAGCCTTTTAGAGCGATATACGTGCTCCCCTAAGGCAGATAATGCTCATGTTTGAATCTGGATTGAAGTCAATGAAAACAGCGTTTAAATGCCGTGGGGAGTGTTTTAAACATCATTTGGCGTACTTTAGCATACAAGCGAGCAAGTGATATTTGTCTTGGAAATTAATGGTTAATGAGCTAGGAAATGCTTCAGAACAGTAGAAAATGTGCTGTTATCAAATGTTCCTCCAATCCTATACTTTGTGGTAGTTTATATGCGTTATCACTTTCTAAGCCTAAATAAGCCTTTTAGAGCGATATATACGTGCTCCCCTAAGGCAGATAATGCTCATGTTTGAATCTGGATTGAAGTCAATGAAAACAGCGTTTAAATGCCGCGGGGAGTGTTTTAAACATCATTTGGCGTACTTTAGCATACAAGCGAACAAGTGATATTTGTCTTGGAAATTAATTGTTAATGAGCTAGGAAATGCTTCAGAACAGTAGAAAATGTGCTGTTATCAAATGATCCACCATTCCTATACTTTGTGGTAGTTTATATGCGTTATCACTTTCTAAGCCTAAATAAGCCTTTTAGAGCAATATACGTGCTCCCCTAAGGCAGATAATGCTCATATTTGAATCTGGATTGAAGTCAATGAAAACAGCGTTCAAATGCCGCGGGGAGTGTTTTAAACATCATTTGGCGTACTTTAGCATACAAGCGAGCAAGTGATATTTGTCTTGGAAATTAATGGTTAATGAGCTAGGAAATGCTTCAGAACAGTAGAAAATGTGCTGTTATCAAATGTTCCTCCATTCCTATACTTTGTGGTAGTTTATATGCGTTATCACTTTCTAAGCCTAAATAAGCCTTTTAGAGCGATATACGTGCTCCCCTAAGGCAGATAATGCTCATATTTGAATCTGGATTGAAGTCAATGAAAACAGCGTTTAAATGCCGCGGGGAGTGTTTTAAACATCATTTGGCGTACTTTAGCATACAAGCGAGCAAGTGATATTTGTCTTGGAAATTAATGGTTAATGAGCTAGGAAATGCTTCAGAACAGTAGAAAATGTGCTGTTATCAAATGTTCCACCATTCCTATACTTTGTGGTAGTTTATATGCGTTATCACTTTCTAAGCCTAAATAAGCCTTTTAGAGCGATATACGTGCTCCCCTAAGGCAGATAATGCTCATATTTGAATCTGGATTGAAGTCAATGAAAACAGCGTTTAAATGCCGCGGGGAGTGTTTTAAACATCATTTGGCGTACTTTAGCATACAAGCGAGCAAGTGATATTTGTCTTGGAAATTAATGGTTAATGAGCTAGGAAATGCTTCAGAACAGTAGAAAATGTGCTGTTATCAAATGTTCCTCCAATCCTATACTTTGTGGTAGTTTATATGCGTTATCACTTTCTAAGCCTAAATAAGCCTTGTAGAGCGATATATACGTGCTCCCCTAAGGCAGATAATGCTCATGTTTGAATCTGGATTGAAGTCAATGAAAACAGCGTTTAAATGCCGTGGGGAGTGTTTTAAACATCATTTGGCGTACTTTAGCATACAAGCGAGCAAGTGATATTTGTCTTGGAAATTAATTGTTAATGAGCTAGGAAATGCTTCAGAACAGTAGAAAATGTGCTGTTATCAAATGTTCCTCCAATCCTATACTTTGTGGTAGTTTATATGCGTTATCACTTTCTAAGCCTAAATAAGCCTTTTAGAGCGATATACGTGCTCCCCTAAGGCAGATAATGCTCATGTTTGAATCTGGATTGAAGTCAATGAAAACAGCGTTTAAATGCCGTGGGGAGTGTTTTAAACATCATTTGGCGTACTTTAGCATACAAGCGAGCAAGTGATATTTGTCTTGGAAATTAATGGTTAATGAGCTAGGAAATGCTTCAGAACAGTAGAAAATGTGCTGTTATCAAATGTTCCTCCAATCCTATACTTTGTGGTAGTTTATATG
The DNA here is from genome assembly GCF_031143425.1 of Pleurodeles waltl. Taxonomy (NCBI): domain Eukaryota; kingdom Metazoa; phylum Chordata; class Amphibia; order Caudata; family Salamandridae; genus Pleurodeles; species Pleurodeles waltl. The sequence continues at coordinate 256,832,957 of NC_090440.1, forward strand.
CGTTATCACATTCTAAGCCTAAATAAGCCTTTTAGAGCGATATATACGTGCTCCCCTAAGGCAGATAATGCTCATGTTTGAATCTGGATTGAAGTCAATGAAAACAGCGTTTAAATGCCGTGGGGAGTGTTTTAAACATCATTTGGCGTACTTTAGCATACAAGCGAGCAAGTGATATTTGTCTTGGAAATTAATTGTTAATGAGCTAGGAAATGCTTCAGAACAGTAGAAAATGTGCTGTTATCAAATGATCCACCATTCCTATACTTTGTGGTAGTTTATATGCGTTATCACTTTCTAAGCCTAAATAAGCCTTTTAGAGCAATATACGTGCTCCCCTAAGGCAGATAATGCTCATATTTGAATCTGGATTGAAGTCAATGAAAACAGCGTTCAAATGCCGCGGGGAGTGTTTTAAACATCATTTGGCGTACTTTAGCATACAAGCGAGCAAGTGATATTTGTCTTGGAAATTAATGGTTAATGAGCTAGGAAATGCTTCAGAACAGTAGAAAATGTGCTGTTATCAAATGTTCCTCCATTCCTATACTTTGTGGTAGTTTATATGCGTTATCACTTTCTAAGCCTAAATAAGCCTTTTAGAGCGATATACGTGCTCCCCTAAGGCAGATAATGCTCATATTTGAATCTGGATTGAAGTCAATGAAAACAGCGTTTAAATGCCGCGGGGAGTGTTTTAAACATCATTTGGCGTACTTTAGCATACAAGCAAGCAAGTGATATTTGTCTTGGAAATTAATGGTTAATGAGCTAGGAAATGCTTCAGAACAGTAGAAAATGTGCTGTTATCAAATGTTCCACCATTCCTATACTTTGTGGTAGTTGATATGCGTTATCACTTTCTAAGCCTAAATAAGCCTTTTAGAGCGATATACGTGCTCCCCTAAGGCAGATAATGCTCATATTTGAATCTGGATTGAAGTCTATGAAAACAGCGTTTAAATGCCGCGGGGAGTGTTTTAAACATCATTTGGCGTACTTTAGCATACAAGCGAGCAAGTGATATTTGTCTTGGAAATTAATGGTTAATGAGCTAGGAAATGCTTCAGAACAGTAGAAAATGTGCTGTTATCAAATGTTCCTCCAATCCTATACTTTGTGGTAGTTTATATGCGTTATCACTTTCTAAGCCTAAATAAGCCTTTTAGAGCGATATATACGTGCTCCCCTAAGGCAGATAATGCTCATGTTTGAATCTGGATTGAAGTCAATGAAAACAGCGTTTAAATGCCGTGGGGAGTGTTTTAAACATCATTTGGCGTACTTTAGCATACAAGCTAGCAAGTGATATTTGTCTTGGAAATTAATTGTTAATGAGCTAGGAAATGCTTCAGAACAGTAGAAAATGTGCTGTTATCAAATGATCCACCATTCCTATACTTTGTGGTAGTTTATATGCGTTATCACTTTCTAAGCCTAAATAAGCCTTTTAGAGCAATATACGTGCTCCCCTAAGGCAGATAATGCTCATATTTGAATCTGGATTGAAGTCAATGAAAACAGCGTTCAAATGCCGCGGGGAGTGTTTTAAACATCATTTGGCGTACTTTAGCATACAAGCGAGCAAGTGATATTTGTCTTGGAAATTAATGGTTAATGAGCTAGGAAATGCTTCAGAACAGTAGAAAATGTGCTGTTATCAAATGTTCCTCCATTCCTATACTTTGTGGTAGTTTATATGCGTTATCACTTTCTAAGCCTAAATAAGCCTTTTAGAGCGATATACGTGCTCCCCTAAGGCAGATAATGCTCATATTTGAATCTGGATTGAAGTCAATGAAAACAGCGTTTAAATGCCGCGGGGAGTGTTTTAAACATCATTTGGCATACTTTAGCATACAAGCGAGCAAGTGATATTTGTCTTGGAAATTAATGGTTAATGAGCTAGGAAATGCTTCAGAACAGTAGAAAATGTGCTGTTATCAAATGTTCCTCCAATCCTATACTTTGTGGTAGTTTATATGCGTTATCACTTTCTAAGCCTAAATAAGCCTTTTAGAGCGATATACGTGCTCCCCTAAGGCAGATAATGCTCATGTTTGAATCTGGATTGAAGTCAATGAAAACAGCGTTTAAATGCCGTGGGGAGTGTTTTAAACATCATTTGGCGTACTTTAGCATACAAGCGAGCAAGTGATATTTGTCTTGGAAATTAATGGTTAATGAGCTAGGAAATGCTTCAGAACATTAGAAAATGTGCTGTTATCAAATGTTCCACCATTCCTATACTTTGTGGTAGTTTATATGCGTTATCACTTAAGCCTAAATAAGCCTTTTAGAGCGATATACGTGCTCCCCTAACAGGTCATGTCCTTGGGGTGTGCAACCAGGTCACAAAACTGCCTTGATGGCCTATTGCATGGGGCAATGATATCCCTTTTTTGCTTTAGTGGTATGGAGAGGCTAATGCCAAAGATCTTGGCTAGTTATGCGCTGTGCGCGCGTGAATGGTCAATTTTTTGGTGCACGTATCCTTGGCTGCAGCGCACAGAGACCGCACACTGCCACACACAGTGGAAAAAAATTAGAGGTAACATTGTCTGTGACTGCTTTTAAATAAAGCAGTTTTTTTTTTAAATGCAGTCCGTTTTCCTTAAAGGAAAACGAGCTGAATTTCAAAAACAAAAAATTAAAAGTTTTATTTTCATTTTTTCAGAGCAGGCAGTGGTCCTTAGGACCACTGCCTTCTCTGAAACAATATTTTCACTGCCATTCACAAAGGGGAAGGTTTTGCGAATGGGTTAGCACCATTCACGGTCACAAATCAGTCATACATGGGACTGCAACTCACAATTAGGAAGGGAACACCCCTTCCTAATTGCGACTCGCAAACCCTTTTTGCGATTCGGTAAATAGATGACCGAATCGCAAAAATGGGTCTGTATATCCCAAATTGCATTTTGCACGTCACAAACGGCCCGATTCGCTGTCTGAGACTTGCAAAATGCTTCTTACAGGTGGCCCTTGATTCCTTGCTAACTGAGCTCATATGGAGCACAGGTAGACTTAGAGTGGCATTAACCAAATTGCAGCGTTCAACAGCGAATGAGGGTTTGCAGAACCAGACATGGAGACGTACTACCTGGCGGCTCAGCTTCAGTGATTTGTCCAGTGGCTTTATTCCAAGGGGCAATGTAGGGGTAACAAGATGTGGACAATGCCGAACCTCCGGGTCCTTTACCGGTTCCTCCTGGATCCCAGGTGCCCTCTAAAGAACAGCAGCACCGAAATGGGAGTCGTACGTCAGTGCTAGAGATGGACCTTCCACAGCACCCAAACAGAGGTACCACATTCCCCAGAGCTTCCGCTACAAGGCCTACAGCACATAGCATGGAGTACCACCTTACAGAACATAGCAGAATGGTCCACGTACGGAGTGACATGACCTCACCATGCCATTAGGAGCACTGGGGGTACAATTGGAAAAGCATATCTCACACCCAATTGCTGAAATAGACTGGGTCAATATCCTTAAGAACACATACAATGTGTCCCGTAATTGATAAGTTTTTATTACTTACATAGGGCCTACATAACCCCAGGACGTATTACGAGACGATTTGGGGCTTATGAAGCATCCTGCCCAGGATGGAGCCAAATAGGAACAGGGATGTTCCACATCATATGGGCCTGCCCACCCCTGGAGGATTACTGAGGTGAGGTAGTGGCTTGCATCAATGAAGTGACGCTTGGGTCGATCCCGCACACCCCAGTGTCATGTCTGTTGGAGGGGCTCTCAAGGCCCTTGAAATGTAAAACAACCACCAGATTCACAGACTTAGCTCTGACATTATCCAAAATGCCTGGGGACCTACACTGATTAAATGGAAACAGGAACTCACTAAATGAGGGGGATACAAGAGTGCAGTACTACTTAGAGAAGCAACACGAGGCAGAGGATTGGTGGATGGGTTCTGAACTGAGAACACCTGGTAAACTGTCTAGATGACCCAGAATAGGATACCCCTCCTAGCACACCTACACATGTGGATAATTAAGGAACTGCACATCCACATCATCTCAACTGTAACTTCAGGAGCAGAAATAGGAAGTGTTCTAGCTAGGTCTGTGAATTACTGAAGAGGGGAGAGCCAGGCGTCACAGCCAAACCTTGAGAAGGATGAGGGTACTTGGCAGAAGTGGGGGGTAGGGAGGGGCGGATTGTTGTTTGCAGCTGGAGGGCTCTGGTCAAGCTTGTGAGTTATCACACTGTTTAAGAAGTACTGTCAAGGAAGATCACACAATGTGTCATTGTGATGTACAATGTAGAAGTATCTATGTGGTGCAATATTGCTTACCACTGTGAGTTGTGCTTGTACTATTTGGGAATGCAATAAAATATGTTTACCAAAAAAAGTGTAAGCAGTACAGAAAACACCAATTAAAATTGTCGGACCCATCTAACAAAAAAGAAATAAGCAGTAAATAAGCAAAAAGACACTAAAAGGATCAAAAGAGAATAAAGAGAGCTAAATATATGAACTTTTAACATTTACGGCAAAAAACACATGCAAAAAGTAAAATACCAACGTAAAATATCAGCTTGCAGCCAACCAAGACCTAGGTGCTATTTTAGGCTGGCTGAGACGCAGCATATTTTGGAAATACCAAGTGGGTAGCAATGGACAGTGTTGGCAGATAGTTGTGAGTACACAGACATACAGCATACAAAGCCACTGCCTCACTTGTCAGTCAGCACTGCACTGAATGTACTTGGCTCCTACTGTAGAAACCTCAGTGGATTAGTTGCCAAGAGTGGTAGACAAGATAGACAGAGTGTGTCAAGAAGAACGGACACAGCTCGAGGAGCTCTTTGCTGTGGGTGAATAATACCCAAGATGTTTGACTGTTGAACAGTTCCTAGTAAAACACTTGGATTATTCTTCCCAAGAATGAAACCACAGAACATCAGCTGTCTGTGGACTGCAGAGAACTCCACTTTGCCACCACCATGACATTTGATGTCTACTGCTTATATCTGATAAGCCTATTGACAAGTGAGGCCCTATACGATCAACATATAGTATCTACATTTAGGCCCTCCTTACTTATATGAAACAACCTACATTACACTTTATGTCTACAACTATGGTTAAATTCTTTGACCACAGGGTACTGTTTAACTTATTCACCACCTGAGAACTACCTTAGCACTGACAAAGTACTTTGACAGCTGCCACCCCACCAATAATATCTCCTGTCTTACTCTTTGGCATAGTTTCTAGCACCTGTGCCAACAAATGGTATTACAAGTCTCCAAGTCCCACATGTAAAAGTGATGACACATCTGCTGGCTGTATTCTTCATAACCATAATAAAAATCCTTAAAGAAACACACACCCCAAAAGGCATATGCTTAGTGATTGATTTTCAACCTATTTCTGGGACAATATTTACTCCTGTATGTCCTTGTGTATGAGTGTGTGGGATCCCTTGATTTTGTTAGGTTAAGCACCACTCATATGATATTTCTTTAAGGTAGTTTGGGATCCTATTCGGGTGTGCACTGGTATTTACCATTGTCACTCAGATTCATTATTCAACTTTTTTAGGAGCACCTGACAACAGTCAGGAATTGATTGTTCCAGTAAAATCAATAATGTGGGGTGCGGAACCCATTGTGCAACCCTCTACAGTATCACTGTAAAGCATGTCTAGAGGCCTGTCACTGCAGCCTGGCTGTTCAGTTTCTAGAGTGCCAATACAACATGTTAAAATCAGGCTTTTCACTGGCCTATACCTTACTTTTAAATCTTTGGTAACCCTTACGTACAACTTATGCCCAACAAGACCGGATGCATGGCTTTTAAAAGTAGGACATATAGAAATAAAAATTACAAGTGTCTAGACAGTGGAAAGGCAAAAATAAACTTTTCACTATAGCAAGGTTAGCTGCCCTATAGGAAACACTGGATTACATTATAATGCCTTAAGTACAATTGATGCCCAATATGACAGGGTGCATGGCATTTCAAAAGTAGGACATATAGAGATCAATGTTACACATCCCCAAACAGTGAAAAGACCTTGAAAGCCCTTTTCACTGTGGTAAGGTTAGTTGCCCCATAGGAAATACTAAATTAAATTATAACGCCGTATAAAGAGAATTTCAGGTTGGAAGTAGCTAACAATATAATTGAAGGACTCTTTTAAATTGTTAATCAAAATACAATTTAATGGTGAAATCGAATTTTGACTTTGTTGGAAAACATACTTTTATAAAGTTACCTTTTCCTGCCTAAACATGTGGAGATCTTTCTGCCAGTATTCAACTGTCACCTGAGTGTTGACGGCACCCCTGTGGTTGCATGTGGATTCCTCCCAGACAGAAGACAAAGGGCTTGAGTGGGGGCAGTGTTGGGCTTGTCCTTGAAAGGGTGTCCTGGGGCGGGGCCCAAGGACTAGTTACAATTCAAAGAGGCCTCCTCTTTCACAAGCAGATGAACCTGACACCACGTTGACCTCCTGTTTGAGCAACAGGGCTACAATAAGCTGCCATAGGCCTTTCCTTCTTACCATCTTACTCCAAACCCACAAGTATTGTCCCCAAATCCTGGAACCTTGGCTGTGGTCAGAGTGTACTCCTCCCTGCCTTACTGAAAGCTTCACAGGACTTAAGCTGAGCAGCATCCGAGCAGCGCCAACAATCTTCATTGACAGCTTCACTGCTTTTGATGTGAGCATCATCTGAGCAATGCCGACAACCTTCTTAAACAACTTTACCAGGTCCAATGCTGAGCGGCTTTCAATCGACTTTGATACTGTTAGCGCTTCGGTCCTTAATAAGTAAACTTACAAGGTGAAGCGTAAAGGTCGATGAACCTTTTGATTCGCATGGAGTATCCTAGCAAAGATATGACCAATGTTCTCAGTAATGAATGCACAACATTTCAATAACCATTGACAAATCATTAATCAATAAAAGCAATACACATCACACTATGACTTTTCAGTCATGAATAACCCCACCTCAGTGTACACTTTAGTTCTTTTATTGCCCTTTTAGTTACAATACTAAGTCATGAGATTAATTCAAACAAAAACAGCATTAATTAGATAGAAGACACTAAAAGCATAACTTAACCAAAGCTTGCATCAGAGAATATTCTAAAACATTTACACAAGTCAATAAGAAAATCAAAAGCAATAGAACATTTCTAGTCATGGAGTTCAGCAGAACAGTCCGTCAACCATTTGTCTCTGTAATCTGCCAATCGTCATGTAAGAAATGCCTATCTAAACCAGATTAGCATCAGCATATGGGACTTCATACAAAACAATTTAGGAACAGGAATTTAGAAAACATCTAGCTAAGAATAATATTTAGACAGCACAGTTAGTACCTAGAAAGTAAAGGCACAAAAATACAATTCAGTCACATTGTTATATATACCTATCCACGGTATGGGTCAGCAACAGGGTCAGTCTTCATCCTCAGGTCATCAGTCGATCAGCATCACATCAGGCTCTCAGTCAGAGAGTATGAGCCCAATGAGAGAATCTCAAATCACCTTTACCGTCTTGCAGTCTCGCTCCACTAGCATCTGATCTCTCTTCCCTCTGTCATGTTGTTATATCAAAGTCACCCAGACTATCCCCCAATTTCCAATTGGTCAATTAATTGTACATTATTACCATAACTAATAATGTCCGTAAATCAAATCTATGAATTCTAATATTTCACAGTCCACATGTCATTGATTGGTCCGTTTTAAAATGTTCTCATCATCTGGCTAGCCAGTGTCTTCATTGTTCGAATCCTGGGAAAGTACATCTAGCACACACTACACACTATTAGGTACATTCAAGAGGCATCATCTCCTGTCCATCGGTTCTCATCGAAAGCTCAGGTTAAGCATTTTTATTAAACAATGAGCCGTTCATAGTTAGTTCATTTTGTCAGCATTTTCCATTGAACATTAAGAAATACAGCTTCTGCATGAGGCCAGGCAATACTAGGCCAAGACACTCGCTAAGTTAAGGCCTACGATTATTGCAGAACATAAGTTATAACTCTCAATATGACATATTACTACATTAATCTAATACATTTTCAATATTTCATGTATGTTAATCACTCATTTAGCACAATTCGTAAATACTGGTGGCCATTCTCTGAGGTCACAATTTCAAACGTGCACATTCATTTTCTACGTTGATCTTTTTCGACTAATTTCATATTTGAAAATACATATTTATTCATTAATAATTGCTAATTAAGACATTTTGCGTTAACAATCCCTCCTCTGATGACTAAATATGTCATTACACTACTTTTACCATCTACAATTTTATAACTCAATTTCCTCAACATTTTGTCTTCTTCTCAAATTTTCCCTAAAGATTCTTTCCCTGTTTCGTTCTTCCCTCTTCTGATTGTTTTTAGACCTTTTTAATTTATTCTTTTGACACAATTTACATAATCCCCATGGTCCTGGTTCTATCGCCCCCAAACAGGGAAGTCCATCAAGATATTGATTGGTTTCCCCTGGCTTTAGGCTGGTAGGGGGTCATGTTGGACCTGGCCCCTTTTACAGGGTCATTGCCTTTTGCCTCCTTATTTTTCTGACCTTTGTTGGATGACGTTATGACTCTGAGCATTTTTGGCATATTTAATTTACCAATAAGTCCCTTGTAATGTGGTATCCCTATACCCAGGGCTTGTAAATTAAATGCTACTAGTGGACCTGCAGCGCTGCTTGTGCTACCCACTGAAGTAGCCTTTCAAACCTATCTCCGGCCTGCTAGCTTAGGGCCTGTGTGTGCAGTTTTCTGCCACAGGGACCTGGCATCCAAATTTACTTGCCAGGCACAGAACTTCCCTTTTACTATATGTAAGTTACCCCTAAGGTACGCGCTAGCTAGCCCTATGGGCAGGGTGCCATATATGTAGAAGGCAGGACATGTGCCAGGTTGCGTGGCCTGTCCTGGCAGTGACAAACAGCCTAACTTGGTGTCTCACTGCTGTGAGTGCTGCCTTCTCATAGGATTGCATTAGAAATGCCCTGCCTTATGTGTAAGGGCTATTGTCTGATTTATGAGGGGTAGCGTAGGCATGTTTGGTATGGTTGTGATAGTGATAAGAAATGCTGCTTACTGGTATAGGTGTATTTATATTACTATTACAGAAATGCCACTTCTAGAAAGTGCAAATTTTTCTGTGCTTATGACTGGTGTTTTTGCAGCTGCTGCCAATCCACTTCTGGGCAGACTGACAGTTGGGGCTTTGTGCATACTTTTCAGACAGCCTGTACACAGCGAGGGTGGAGGTGTCACAGAGGTGCATCTACTTACTGTATAGTGTTCCTGGGCTGAGAGAAGGGAGAGACGGGCACACCTGAATTTGTGAAGGCTGTGCCCTGGCCTCGCACAATAGGTTCGTTTACCCCCCACTGATGTTTGGAGTCTGTGCTAGAGTAGAGAAGGGGCACTCCCAGAACCAGTTGTAACTGGATGGAACCCCCTCTCCTCCTCATTGTAAGAGACACTGCAAACTAAGTATAAGTACAGGGGAATTTTCCCCACAATTTAGACATTCTTGAACCTTGAAGAAGCTTACCTGAAGCTGGACACTGGACGCTGCTGAATGGTCTCACCATGACCCACCTTGGACTGCTGCTGCAGTGCTGACCTGTGACCGGCCTGGTCACTAGGGGGAACTGCCATTGCTTGAATCCACTTTTTGCACTGGCCTGTAGCTGGGTTTGCCAGCCCTGTGTCCCTTCTTCATTGGTGTCTCCAGAGGCAGGGTGTTGTGGCCCCTGACCCCTGGAACTTACTTCAGCAAGAGGAGTTCTACTGGTAACAGAGACGCGCCTAGAGGAGCACTTTCTTGGGCTCCTTCGCGCATCCTGCGCACTCACTTGCAGAAAATAAATCACCGCCGCAGCCCGGGACTTGAGCGTTGCCTTGCGCGCTGTTTGAAGCGCTGTCTGTGTGGCCCGCATCATCGCCACAGCCCAGGACACCAGTATTGCTTTACGCGCTTTTAAAAGCGCTTCCTGGCTGCCAAGTTCACTGTTGCAACCTGGGAGTTTCAACTAGGCGAAGCGCAAGCGGCGCGCGCTCCCTAGTGCCCCCGGGGCACAGAGAAAAGGAAACCAAAGCAAGCGTGCTCCTATTGGTGCCTCTGGGGCAAGAATCGCTCCGAGCAGCGTCCCCGGGGCACCATCCAGCCTCCACTCGCTGGCTCCTACTGAGAAGGAGCGTCGCACGTTGAGGGAGGTGTCAGCCTCTCTCCCCGTTTTCTTCCGGCAGCCGCACCATGAGGGTGGCTGCCTTCAGCCTTGCAGGGCATGGGGGCGGAGAGGGAATTCCTTCCCCCCCGGCCACTGCCTTAGGGCGCGATCGCCCCAGTAATCAACGTTTGGCCTTCTTTGGTGGCCCCCCCTTGGTGGAAGGGCAAGTGGAGATCGCGGGCACCAGGAGGGGTCTGTCTGGCAACATAGAGATGGTGCCGACCACCCCTCTCCTCCAGGAGCTGAACATGGCCCCCGTTTTGCACACAGGAGCGCCAGGGGCCCTCCCTTCCTTTTCCAGGCACTAGGAGTGCCTTTTTCTCAAAAACAAGTACTCTTTTTGCAAAACATATTATTTTCCAATATTCCTCCCATGGATATTATTAATATATGTTTTTCCTAACTTGCCATAGGTGCTCTAATGTTCCTCTTATGGATATTTATGATGTGTTCATGACAAGTATATATAATTCTCTATTGTGATTCCTGACTACAGCTTGTGATGCAAAATCCTTACGTGTTCTAATGTGACAAGTGCTTATTCTTGCAGAGTATTATTAACTTGTGTAACGTTCTGACAACTGCTAAGGTAGCAGGGTATTACTGACGTGTAATGTTTGATCTAATTATGGGGGTCATTCTAACATTGGCGGGCAGCGGAGGCCACCCGCCAATGTTCCCCCTCCAAAATACCGCTCCGCGGTCGCAAGACCGCTGAGGGTATTTTGGGATTTGCCCTGGGCTGGCGGGCGGCCGCCAAAAGGCCGCCCGCCAACCCAGGGCAAATAAACCTTCCCACTAGGACGCCGGCTCAGAATTGAGCCGGCGGAGTGGGAAGGTGCGACGGGTGCTGTTGCACCCGTCGCGTATTTCAGTGTCTGCAAAGCAGACACTGAAATACTAAGTGGGGCCCTCTTACGGGGGCCCCTGCAGAGCCCATGCCATTGGCATGGGCACTGCAGGGGCCCCCAGGGGCCCCAAGGCACCCCCTACCGCCATCCTGTTCCTGGCGGGAGACCCACCAGGAACAGGATGGCGGTAGGGGGTGTCAGAATCCCCATGGCGGCGGAGCGCGCTCCGCCGCCATGGAGGATTCCCCCGAGCAGCGGAAAGTCGGCAGGAGACCGCCGACTTTCCGTTTCTGACCGCGGCTGAACCGCCGCGGTCAGAATGCTCGAGGGAGCACCGCCAGCCTGTTGGCGGTGCTCCCGTGGTCGGTGACCCTGGCGGTCACCGGCCGCCAGGGTCAGAATGACCCCCTATGTTTTGTGCAATACAGTTCATTTTTACATAGCTCAGTGTTGTGTTTACTTTGTGGTCTACATATTGCGTCACATGTGTTGTGTGTGTTGTGCAAACGCTTTACACATGTCCTCCGGGTTAGGCCTGACTGCTCGTGCCAAGCTACCAAGGGGGTGAGCAGGGGTTATCTTGGACGTGTAACTCCCTTGCCCTGACTAGAGTGGGTGGGTTCTGCCTGGCTTAGGTGCATACCCTAGCCAACCAGAAACCCCATTTCTAACACCCATATTCCTAATATGCAAGCAATTACAATTAGTATTCCCTGTATAATTTTTAGTAGCACCCCATTCCAAATATTACTAAGCCAATTTCTCACAGAAGTAAACCCTTTTCCAACCTTTTCCCAAACGCCTGGTTCTTTCAATTTCCTCAAATCACTACTTGAGTTAGTCAGATTAGTAAGTAAGGCCCTCATTACAACCCTGGCGGTCGGTGTTAAAGCGGAGGTAATACCGCCAACAGGCCAGTGGTAAAAATAATGAGATCACGACCATGGCGGAAACCGCCAACATAGACAGCCACTTTAACACTCCGACCGCAACTGCGGTAGAAACAAACACCGCGGCGGTAACTGCCAACAGACAGGCGGAAGACAAGGTTCCGCCCACTGTATTACAAGAGGCCTATCCGCCACCTTTTTTCCGGGGCAGTACCAACGCCATCAAAAGCACGGCAGAAACAGGACTTGGAACAGAAACCACTCACCTTTCAACACCCAACGAGGACCCAGGACACCATGGAGCCTGAGTTACAGGTCCTGCCCATGTTGCTTTACCTCCTCTTGTATCAGGAGCAGCAAAGATGCTGGCGACGACCACTGTGAGTACTGCACCTAGCACACAGGGGATAGGAGTAGGAAAAAGAGAGTGACACACACACGCAACACGAAACACCCCACCCTCACCCCCAACACCATACACACAAATACATGCAGCAACATTACATATACACCCCATAACCCTCTGGAAGAACGCAGGGACCAAATGAAATGATTGTAACAAGTGTAATCCTTGAAAAATCAGATAGGCCAAATTAAAATATCAGTATATACAAATATGTACACCAACTACACAAGTCCAGATAGTAATGAAATCATTGTCCGTGGACCAGTGGTCCCAAAATGCATGGGCGAAGCCCACACAAGATATCTGACTTGAAACGGAGAGAACACTGCAGGGGCAGAAGATCGAAAATAAACAGGTACCTCAGGGGGCGGGGGAGAGAGGGGCACCTCAGCCGGATAAACGGACAACGCCACTGCTGCACGAGGGGGCTCCATGCCCACAGTTTGGTCCTGGGGAGTGCAAAGTCACAGTCTCTCAAGTCTCTCCAGCGGGTGGTTTGCCCACTGCTTTATCCTGGGGAGTGCAAAGCAACAGTCTCTCAAATGGATGTGATTCTCCACTGGTTCTGGAGGGGGCATTGTGCCCAGAGTGCTTCATCCTGCCAAGGACTAGGGTAGTGGATGTGATTCTCCACTGGTTCTGGAGGGGGCATTGTGCCTAGAGTGCTTCATCCTGCAAAGGACTGGGGGAGTGGATGTGATTCTCCACTGGTTCTGGAAGGGGCATTGTGCCCAGAGTGCTACACATGCAGTGTGGCAGGTCTCTTTCCCTCACCTGGGTGTGTGTGCCACGAGATTGCCTGGGAACAAGTAGCATGATACTCCATGGAGGCAGAGACACACTCCACCCTGCTGCGACTCCGTCTGCCACATGCAGGTACAAACAGTGCTGGGTGTAGTGCCTCATGTACGCTGTGCAGGGTCCAGGACCCTCGGACGGCTGCCCACTGGGGATGTAGGAAAGTACCATCTTGCCTGGCATGTTACCCCCATATTTCACTGTATATATGTTGTTTTAGTTGTATGTGTCACTGGGACCCTGCCAGCCAGGGCCCCAGTGCTCATAAGTGTGCCCTGTATGTGTTACCTGTGTTATGACTAACTGTCTCACTGAGACTCTGCTATCCAGAACCTCAGTGGTTATGCTCTCTCATTTCTTTCCAAATTGTCACTAACAGGCTAGTAACCAATTTCACCTATTTACATTGGCATACTGGAACACCCTTATAATTCCCTAGTATATGGTACTGAGGTACCCAGGGTATTGGGGTTCCAGGAGATCCCTATGGCTGCAGCATTTCTTTTGCCACCCATAGGGAGCTCTGACAATTTTACACAGGCCGGCCCTTGCAGCCTGAGTGAAATAACGTCCACGTTATTTCACAGCCATTTACCACTGCACTTAATTAACTTATAAGACACCTATATGTCTAACCTTTACCTGGTAAAGGTTGGGTGCTAAGTTACTTAGTTTGTGGGCACCCTGGCACTAGCCAAGGTGCTCCCACATTGTTCAGGGCAAATTCCCCGGACTTTGTGAGTGCGGGGACACCATTACACGCGTGCACTATACATATGTCACGACATATGTATAGCATCACAATGGTAACTCCGAACATGGCCATGTAACATGTCTAAGATCATGGAATTGTCACCCCAATGCCATTCTGGCATTGGGGAGACAATTCCATGATCCCCCGAGTCTCTAGCACAGACCCGGGTACTGCCAAACTACCTTTCCTGGGGTTTCACTGCAGCTGCTGCTGCTGCCAACCCCTCAGACAGGTTTCTGCCCTCCTGGGGTCCAGCCAGGCTTGGCCCAGGAAGGCAGAACAAAGGACTTCCTCAGAGAGAGGGTGTTACACCCTCTCCCTTTGGAAAAAGGTGTTAGGGTTGGGGAGGAGTAGCCTCCCCAGCCTCTGGAAATGCTTTCATGGACACAGATGGTGCCCATTTCTGCATAAGCCAGTCTACACCGGTTCAGGGATCCCCCAGCCCTGCTCTGGCGCGAAACTGGACAAAGGAAAGGGGAGTGACCACTCCCCTGACCTGCACCTCCCCTGGGAGGTGCCCAGAGCTCCTCCAGTGTGCTCCAGACCTCTGCCATCTTGGAAACAGAGGTGCTGCTGGCACACTCGACTGCTCTGAGTGGCCAGTGCCAACAGGTGACGTAAGAGACTCCTTCTGATAGGCTCCTCCAGGTGTTGCTAGCCTATCCTCTCTCCTAAGTAGCCAAACCTCCTTTTCTGACTATTTAGGGTCTCTGCTTTGGGGAATTCTTTAGATAACGAATGCAAGAGCTCATCAGAGTTCCTCTGCATCTCTCTCTTCACCTTCTGCCAAGGAATCGACCGCTGACTGCTCTGGAAGCCTGCAAAACTGCAACAAAGTAGCTAAGACGACTACTGCAACCTTGTATCGCTGATACGGCCGCCTTCTCGACTGTTTTCCTGGTGGTGCATGCTGTGGGGGTAGTCTGCCTCCTCTCTGCACTAGAAGCTCCGAAGAAATCTCCTGTGGGTCGACGGAATCTTCCCCCTGCAACCGCAGGCACCAAAAGACTGCATCACCGGTCCTCTGGGTCCCCTCTCAGCACGACGAGCGTGGTCCCTGGAACTCAGCAACTCTGTCCAAGTGACTCCCATAGTCCAGTGACTCTTCAGTCCAAGTTTGGTGGAGGTAAGTCCTTGCCTCCCCACTCTAGACTGCATTGCTGGGAACTGCGTGTTTTGCAGCTTCTCCGGCTCCTGTGCACTCTTCCAGGATTTCCTTTGTGCACAACCAAGCCTGTGTCCCCGGCACTCTAACCTGCAGTGCACGATCTCCTGAGTTGTACTCCGGCGTCGTGGGACCTTCCTTTGTGACATCGGGTGAGCTCCGGTTCACTCCACTTCGTAGTGCCTGTTCTGGCACTTCTGCGGATGCTGCTTGCTTCTGAGTGGGCTCTTTGTCTTGCTGGATGCCCCCTCTGTCTCCTCACGCAATTGGCGACATCCTGGTCCCTCCTGGGCCACAGCAGCATCCAAAAACCCTAACCGCGACCCGTGCAGCTAGCAGGGCTTGTTTGCGGTCTTTCTGCACGGAAACACCTCTGCACGACTCTTCATGACGTGGGACATCCATCCTCCAAAGGCGAAGCTTCTAGCCCTTGTCATTCTTGCAGAATCCACAGCTTCTACCATCCGGTGGCAGCTTCTTTGCACCCACAGCTGGCATTTCCTGGGCATCTGCCCACTCCCGACTTGATCGTGACTCTTGGACTTGGTCCCCTTGTTCCACAGGTACTCTCGTCAGGAAATCCATCGTTGTTGCATTGCTGGTGTTGGTCTTCCTTGCAGAATTCCCCTATCACTACTTCTGTGCTCTTTGGGGAACTTAGGTGCACTTTGCACCCACTTTTCAGGGTCTTGGGGTGGGCTATTTTTCTAACCCTCACTGTTTTCTTACAGTCCCAGCGACCCTCTACAAGGTCACATAGGTTTGGGATCCATTCGTGGTTCGCATTCCACTTCTAGAGTATATGGTTTGTGTTGCCCCTATCCCTATGTCCCCCCATTGCATTCTATTGTGACTATACATTGTTTGCACTGTTTTCTATTGCTATTACTGCATATTTTGGTATTGTGTACATATATCTTGTGTATATTTGCTATCCTCATACTGAGGGTACTCACTGAGATACTTTGGCATATTGTCATAAAAATAAAGTATCTTTATTTTTAGTATATCTGTGTATTGTGTTTTCTTATGATATTGTGCACATGACACTAGTGGTACTGTAGGAGCTTCACTCGTCTCCTAGTTCAGCCTAAGCTGCTCTGCTAAGCTACCTTTTCTATCAGCCTAAGCTGCTAGACACCCCTCTACACTAATAAGGGATACCTGTACCTGGTGCAAGGTGTAAGTACCTCTTGGTACCCACTACAAACCAAGTTAGCCTCCTACAGGGGATGATAGCCATGTCAGCTGTGTTGGCACTGTCTGAGCACGTCGCAGGACTGGTGGTGGTGGTGGTTGCGGCGGTGTCTGTGTTGGGGGTGCTGGCGGTGTTGCATGTGTCAGCACCTGTGGAGGGACGTAGCAGGACATCTCCTGCAGCTTCAGACTGCTGCCCACTGGGGATGATGCTGGGGACTGTTGCTGAGGCAGCAGACGTGCAGGTGGCGGTGCAGGTGGCAGTGCAGGTGGCGGTGTCCACCGCCATACAGGTTGATGTTCTGGTTGACAGAAGGGGTGACTGTGGTCCCTCAGCCGGAGCCTCCGTGCCCTGTCCTGGCTTGCTCTTCTCCTTGTGTCCCTTCCCCACCTTTGATGTCGCTGCTGGTCCCTTGGCACTGTCCCCTTTTGGCTTGGAGGAGCCCTTGCTTGGTGGTTGGTGCAGCTTCTCCTTCCGGCATGTGGGCACCTTCTTCACCTTGGCAGGTGGCGGAATGGGCTTATCCTTGGCCTCGCTAGGTGGCACACTGGCAGCCCTGATGGGTGCCGCCCGCGATGTGATCGGACTTGCTGAGACCACTGTGCTGGATGATTTGGTGGCTGAGGTGCTGGGCTGGGATTTGGACAGCCTGGCCCTGGGGGAAGGATGGGGGGTGTAGGGAAGAGGTCAATGTTAGCCAGGAAGAGTTTCTTAGACACACTGGGATGGGAAGATGGAGGGGGTTTGGGAGTGGAGGAAGAGGTAGTGGTTGTAGGAGGTGTACGTCTGCTGAATTTGGGTGAAGGTGCATGGGCCAGAGGCTGTTGTGAGGTGGATGGCTGTTGGGTGGGTGTGTGCCTGCGTTTGTGTAGTTTGGGAGGAGGGCTCACAGACACACTGGGAGAGGACACAGGAGATGTGTGCATGGTTGTGGGGGTGGTGATTGCACGTGAGCGGTGTGTGGTGATGGGCATGCTGGTGATGGAGGTAGTGGCTGAGGATGTAGTGCATGCACGTGTGAGTGGAGACGAGACAGGGAGGGAGGAGGAGGACGTGGAGGAGGGGGACACAGTGGAGGCAGTGGATGTTGTTGTGTCTGCATGGGTATGGTGCTTGTGTGAGTGCCTGTGGGATGTGTGGTGCTTATGTTTGCCATGTCCACTCTTGTGTGTTAATGAGTGTGCATGCTGGTCTGATGGTGTGCTTGAGATAGGCTGAGGTACAGGGGATTGGGTCTGGGTAGAGGAAGTTGGAGGGGGAGGCTGGACACAGAGACAATGGCTGCCACCAGTGCTGAGGCCAGAGCCTGAAATGCTCTTTGTTGAGCTGTCACGCCAGAATGAATGTCCTCCAGGTATGCATTTGTTTGTTGCAAATGCCTCTCAACACCCTGGATGGCATTCAAAATGGTTGACTGCCCAACAGTGAGGGATCTCAGGAGGTCAATAGCCTCCTCACTGAGGGCAGCAGGGCTGACTGGGGCAGGGCCTGAGGTGCCTGGGGGCGAAGTAGATGCCCACCCTCCTGGGTGAGCGGGTATGGGAAACTTGATGAGGGGCTGCTGGAAGGGCGGTGCTGGTAGGGGGGGTGGTGACTGTACCTGTTGATGCGGTGGACACAGAGGTGCCCACCACCGCGAGGGAGCTCCCATCAGAGGAGGAGTTGCTGTCGCTGGTGTCTCCTCCTGTCCCCGTCGTGGAGCTCCCCTCACCCTCCGTCTCACTGGTGCCTTCTGACTCCGTTCCTTCACCCTCCAGGGCCATGTGGGATGCAGCTCCCTTCTGCTCCGGTGCCACTGCTCCTCCGCCAGATGATGCTAATGCACACAAGGACAGGGTGACAAAACAAAAAGGGGGGGAAAGACAGAGGAGACACATGGTCAATGCCTGCAACACCACTACCGTTGGTGGACACAACACACAGGGAGCCAGCTGAATGAGAGTGTACTCACCCCCTTGTGACTGCTGTGCCCATCCAACTTAGGATATGCCACCGCCAGGATCCGGTACATCAGGTGGGTCATGGTGCGACGGACACCCCTTCCACACTGGAAGGCCATCCCCAGCTGGGCCTCCGCCGTCTTCTTGGTCCAGCGGCGCAGGTCCTCCCATCTTTTCTGGCAGTGGGTGCTCCGTCTATGGTAGACCCCCAGGGTCCGCACTCCCTAGGCGATGGCACGGCAAATACCCTTCTTCTGGTGGGCGCTGACCTAGAGGAATAGTGAAGTTAAAAAGGATGTTACTTTCCTGTACATTTCATCTCACACATTGGACACAAACCTCCCACCCTGTCCCACAAAAACAAACACTCTCCTTCCTCACATGCTGGCCTGTCCCCCCGTCTCTTCCACCCATGACACTCAATACAATCATGTCCCATCCACCATGCACACAGTTCACTCACCTGTTTGTCTGGAGGACCGCAGAGTAGTGTGTACTGGGGGAGGACCCCATCCACCAGTTTCTCCAACTCCTCCGCAGTGAAGGCATGGGCCCTTTCCCTAGACACTGTAGCCATTGTGGCTTCCAGACCCAGGTCACAGCAGCACTTGGAGTGTAGGTCCCCTCCTGTTGAAGGTCAGGTATCAAGTGAGGGAACAGATAGAAAAAGGCGGTCACGTCCGCAGCGGTGCGTATCATCATTGGCTCCTGGAACCCATAGGGCCCAACGATAAGCAATGCTGAATTGCGTTGCGATCTTCGACCGCCTACTGCGATGCTGCACAACGGCAGCACAGTTACCTCATATCCCCGTGTCCCACCTTACAGGTCAGGCAGCTGCCATTTCAGGGGGCCACATGCCAGGCCAACTAACTGTGCCACACCTATTTAGGCCAGGAATATGGACAGACAAAGACACATAGACATAATGTAACGATTGTGCTATAACAGCCTTGTGAAACCTATGTGGTGTATGACCCTCTGTTCACCGTTCTCCTCAATAGGGCACGTCCGCTGGGGCAGGTGATGATATGGCGGCATCCTCCGGTGTATAGACCCCTGGTGGACCTGTCGACAATGGAAGACAGACACATTTATCACTTACATACTTGATCGTGCAACAATCCAGCTGTGTGCCCAGCTGGAGCCATACCTGATGTCAGCTATCCGCCATCCCACGGGAATCCCCCCTCTAGTGCAGGTCCTGTCAGTGCTCCATTTCCTGGCAAGTGGTTCTTTTCAAACAACAGTAGCCATGGCATCAGGGATGTCACAGCCAACGTTCACTAATGTGTTGTCCAGAGTGTTATCTGCCCTGCTGAAACACATGCGCACCCACATCGTTTTCCCTCAGGGGGAGGATCTGCCCACAGTGAAAGGTGACTTTTATGCCCTGGAACATATCCCCAACATCATTGGTGCCATTGATGGTACACATGTGGCATTTGTCTCCCCCCCCGCAGGAATGAACAGGTGTACAGAAACCAGAAAAGCTACCATTCAGTGAATGTGCAGATGGTGTGTTTGGCAGACCACAACATCTCCCATGTGAATGCCAAGTATCCTGGCTCTGTGCATGACGCATACATTTTGAGGAATAGCAGCATCCCTTATGTGATGGGCCAACTCCAGAGGCACAGTGTGTGGCTAATTGGTGAGCCCAAGGTCCCCACACAGTTTAATTAGGTGTCTGGGTATGGGAGATTCCCTAATGGTTGGAGGATGTCTAACAGTTGTTCCTCGATATTTGCAGGTGACTCTGGTTACCCCAACCTGTCATGGCTACTGACCCCAGTGAGGAATCCCAGGACAAGGGCAGAGGAACGCTACAATGAGGCACATGGGCGAACTAGGAGGATAATAGAGCACACCTTCGGCCTCCTGAAGGCCAGATTCCAGTACCTCCATCTGACAGGTGGCTCCCTATACTACTCATGAAGAAGGTGTGCCAGATCATCGTGGCATGCTGTATGTTGCACAACCTGGCTTTACGACGCCAGGTGCCTTTTCTGCAGGAGGATGGGCCTGATGGTGGTCTTGTGGCAGCTGTGGAGCCTGTGGACAGTGAAGAAGAGGTGGCAGAAGAAGAAGATGTAGACAACCGTAACAACATCATCATGCAATAGTTCCAGTGAAACACAGATAAGAGGATGGAACTGCTTCCCACATCTCATACTATTGTAGGACCTAGCATAAATCTGCCTTTTTAGCTCTGTGTATGGACCCTGACATGTCACTTTGACTTTCCATTTCACAGATCTGGGCCCCACTTTGTGCCCTCTGCTATGTTTACTGCTTGCCAACAACTGTGTAACATTGGTATGTGAACATGTACATTGACATTGCTCTATTTCTGAGAGGTTGCAATTACACATTTGTGAAAGTACATACTGACTTCAGATTGATTTGTGATTCAAGGGTGTTTATTTCTGTGCTAATAAGTGGACGGGGTGTGCAACGGGCTGGGGTGATGGTGGAGGAATGTCCATGGTGGAGTTCAGTCTCTTGGTCGCACAGGTGCATTGTCCATGGGGGCATAGGAAGGGGAGCAATGGCAGTTTAAGGTGGACAGGGTGACAAAGTGGGACAGAAGGGTGACATTCAGGAGGGTCTTATTTCCTGGTGGGGGTTGTTCTCTGTTTTGTTCCTGGATCTCAGGGACCGTTTGCGGGGTGGTAATCCTTCTGCAGGAGGTGGGGTGCTGGTGGCCTGTTGTTCCTGTGGCGGTGCCTCCTGTCCACTAGCGCCGGCAGAGGTGGAGGGATGTTTATCGTCCGGGCTAGTGTCAGGGGCCCACTTTGTGTGCCACTGTGTTCCTCATGGTGTTGGCCAGGTCTGCCAGCACCCCTGCAATGGTGACCAGGGTTGTGTTAATGGACTTCAATTCCTCTCTGATCCCAAGGTAGTGTTCCTCCTGCAGCCGCTGGGTCTCCTGAAACCCAGGGTCTCCTGGGAATGGGGATATGCTCCCATGATGTTGGAGAGTGCCTCGTGGAGGGTCGGTTCCTTGGGCCTGTCCTCCCCCTGTTGCAAAGCAGTCCTCCCACCTTCCCTGTTGTCCTGTGCCTCTGTCCCCTGAACCGTGTGCCCACTGCCACTGACCCCAGGCCCCTGATTGTCTTGGGTTGGTGGGTTTGCCTGGGGTCCCTGTAGTGGTGGACACACTGCTGATTGACGTGTCCTGGGGACAGTGGCATGGGCCCTCTGGGTGGGTGCTGTGCTGGTGTTTCCTGAGGGGGGAGGGTCTGTGGTGGTTTGTGACAGTGGCAGGGGAACCGACTGTCCAGAGGTTCCTGATGGGCCGGGCTGGTCATCTTGATCCAGGAGTGCTGAACTGCTGTCATCACTGTGGGCCATATTCTGTGGGGGGACTGGATATGTCTGGCACCTCCTGTCCGGTGACGTTGGGTATGGGTCCTGTTGGGGTGTAAATGCATAGTTTTAGTATCTGTGTGTGCCATCTCCTACATTGGGTGAGGTACCCTCTACTCCTGCGCTTGCATTATTGTGTTTGCCCTTTTGTGATAGTTGGTTTGGGGTCTGTGTGGGTATTTGTACTGGACATGCTTTGGTGATGGGGTCCATGCATAGGTATTGGGATGTATGGGTTGTGATAGTGGGGCATATGTGAGGTGTTGCAGTGATGGGGGTAAGGATGAGGGTGGGGGTATGTGATGGCATGGAGGTGGGGTGGGGGGATATGGTAAATAAGATATGTCTTACCAGAGTCCAGTCCTCCTGCTACTCCTGCAAGGCCCTCAGGATGCAGTATTGCCAAGAATTGCTCCTCCCATGTTGTTAGTTGTGCGGGAGGAAGTGGGGGTCCACTGCCAGTCCTCTGTACAGCAATCTGGTGTCTGGATACCACTGAACGCACCTTCCCCCGTAGGTCGTTCCACTTCTTCCTGATGTCATCCCGTGTTCTTGGATGCTGTCCCACTACGTTGACCCTGTCGATTATTCTCCACCATAGCTCCATCTTCCGTGCTGCACCTGTGATCCGAAAAGCTGTGGCTCTACCCTGATGATTTCCTCCACCATGACCCTGAGCTCCTCCTCTGAAAACCTGGGGTGTCTTTGAGGTGCCATGATGTTGTGTGGGTGATGTGTGAGGTGCTGTTTGTTGTGCTGTGTGGTGTGTTGTGTTGGGGTGTGTTGTGCGTGGATGCTGTATGAGTGATGGTGTTGTGTGCCTGTGGATGCTGGTGTTGTGTTTGCTATTTTCTCTCTCTCAGCTTTTTCAACAAAATGTCATTGTAAGGGTTTGTGGGTGATGTAGGTGTGTGTTTTATATTGTTGTGAGTGTGTGGGTGTGGTGTGTGTATGTGTATCAGGTGTGTGTATTTCAAATTGTCCAATATGGTTGTGTTTTGTAAATGTGTGTGTGTTTTTTGAGCGCAGCGGTGTGTACCGCCAATGGATTACCTCAGTTGAAAGACCGACATGGTGATTCATGGGTCATGATAGTGTGGACGTATTCTTGTTGGGGTGACGGTGTAGATTTTGGTATCGCCCGCTTATCACTGACCTTTGATGTGGCGGACTTGTGTGGGTGTCTGTATTTTGGCGTATTCCGAGATGTGGGTCGTAATACCTGTAGCGGAATTCTGCCGCCGCCACGGTATGTTGGCGGCCTTCAGCACGGCGGTAGGCGGGATTTACCGCCAGGGTTGTAATGAGGGCCTAGGTCTCTTATCTCTTTACTATTGTTAGGAATATAAGAACAACAATGCCTAGAGTTAATCATTTTACAGACCCTCCCATCCTTCGCTAGAAGGATGTCTAAAGCAAGACGATTTCGAAGAGTCATAGCTCTATCCGCAGCCAATGCAGTATCTATCAGGAGTATTGCCCCTGTAAAATTTGTCAGCAAACTTTTGAATTTTGATCAAATTAAGGATGACTCCCAGTGAAGGAATCACTGCCCCAAATATATCTCCCATTCCATCAGAAGAGGATTCCCTCCTCTGTCTCTTATGATGTAATTCAGTCAATTTCAGAAACTTTTTCAAATCCTCTATCTGGTAAATCTTTGGAAACACTATCCCCAGAAAACATGTCCCATACCATCCTCTTGGAAGATGGTAATAAGCAATAAGTCCACAAATATAATAAATCCCCGGAAACGGAGGGCCATGACCATTCAACATAAAAATCCAAGTACTGTGAAACAGAAACACATGCCTACATTCACCTGTACCCACAAATAAAGTGGCAGTGTGCGACTTTGGCCTATATATACAAAGCTTCCCTATGTGTAATGCATCTAGAGCTAATTTCCCCTGTGTTTTAATTGCAGTGTTAGCATAATCATTCTTGTAAGTTCTCTTCTCTAAGCCTTTCTTTAATTTCTCCTTTAATGCTTTTCTCCTATCGTCAGTATGACCTAAGAAGCTCTTCTCCAAAGGTGTAAGCAAGCATGTTAAGTTATTCTTGTGAGCGTAAACAGTCCCAAACGTTAGTGTAGGCTCAAAGAATCCTGTAACCAATACTATGGGCCTGATTACAACTTTGGAGGAAGGTGTTAATCCGTCCCAAATGTGACGGATATACCACCAGCCGTATTACGAGTCCATTATATCCTATGGAACTCGTAATACGGCTGGTGGTATATCCGTCACATTTGGGACGGATTAACACCTCCTCCAAAGTTGTAATCAGGACCTATGTCATGATCTTTAGCTACTCTACTCAGATACCTAATGATAGGAACAAACGAAAACACTACATCGTGATTTGAATAAAAATACTGAATAGACTCCTTATCATAAAAATTTGTTAGCAGCAGACTACAACTTTTCCCATAGGTTAATGGAAGACTATGGTAAGTAACTCCTTCCTCGACTGATGAAGGAATTTGCATACACACAAGACAATCTCTTGCATCCATCGTCTCAACATACTCACTCAACAAGCGATAGAAAACGTTAGAAGAAAGTTCTCCTTGAGCATTAGTATAATCATGCAAATATTTCTCATCTAACATAAACTTCTCCAAGGCCGTTAGTGTAGTAGTCTCAGAAGCAGAAGTGTGGTTGGCTCCTTTTGCATCAAGAACAGACTTACCCA
Source organism: Pleurodeles waltl (assembly GCF_031143425.1). Lineage (NCBI taxonomy): Eukaryota > Metazoa > Chordata > Amphibia > Caudata > Salamandridae > Pleurodeles > Pleurodeles waltl. The sequence goes on from NC_090440.1 coordinate 256,857,287, forward strand.
CAATCAACACTATAAACAAAATTCCACACATAATTGGCAAACCAATACTCGTGTATTTAAAGCGCTTAGCACCTCTAACCTGCTTATTAAACTCAGCCATGATCCATAAAGAATCAGAAAGCAGAAATAACTTAGAAAAGTGCAGCAAAAATCAAAATAGGCAATCTCTTCTTTCAGCAGTTCAGTTTCACATCCAGGAACCCTTCTCCCTGTCAAAATCGATTAGCAGCTTGTCACATCCAGTTTTCAATTTCAAATCAGGTTATCAATGTATTTTCCAGTTTATTTTCAACAGTCTCTTTTCTCCAAATATTTTTCAAATGTGTTTCAACAGTTCAGCTCCTTGATCATCTTCAGGTCACATCAAAATATTGACTCGGAACTTCCCTATCAAAACAAAAAAACATAAACTGCTGTTGTCTTGCTATCAGCTCCCAAACTGCTAATGCCTCAAACTGTGCCGGTTTCAGAAGGGACCTTGTTTCATACAGCGCCATCCGCAACTGATCCACAATTCTCAAATTAAACGTTCCATGCTCAGGAAACGCTAAAACTCCCTGTTTCTCTGTCAATTTGCACCACTGCTTTAACCAAAAACATGGCGCGACACCTCGCTCCTCCATCACAATGTAAGCCGGAGAATTTTCCGGTGGGGTAGGTTCTCCTACGGTCGCTTTAATATACCTAGCACTCTTAAATGCTATGAAAAACGTCATCTTTTCTACTTTTGTGTATTCTAATCAAATCAGGAAATGACTTTTACTCCCAAGATTCCCTTCACCCACGTTTTCAACCAATTGCCTCTCACGGACCGCTGCCAATCCGTGCGCGACCCGTCTCACTAACCAACCTATCCCAGTGTTGCTCCAATGATGTCACACTCACAAAGTCTTGCGGCTCGTCCTCCTAAAATTCTGAACCTCACAAACTAATGCAAAATATTGTGAACACTGACCTAAATCCAAAAACCAAAAACAAATCTGCTGGTTTACTACAGGAAATTAACAAAGTCGCTTCAGAGACCTTACGGATTTTCACTGATGGCCCTTTCGCTCATGCAGCTATTCCTCTTTCCCAGTCTTCCAAATTCGCAAGCAAAATTCAACCCGCAAATTTTACTCTCAACTGATCAATGGGCCTGTCCTGGTGCACCTAGGATGCGCCAAATATCAGACAAAATGTTCTCTCGCCCACTTTAACTTACACACTGACTTGTTGACCATGCCTGAGCAACCTATTAAACCAGACAGATTAAAACATATATCCAAGTGTCTCCTACACTTGTGAATATACTCCGGAGTCTTAGACCACACAGGGTCCGTACATCCATAAACATGTGGACAAATTTTGAGCACAAAGCGCAACACTCATATGAAGTTCGACAACTTCCTTACTCTCATACTGCAGAGTATGCACACTCCTACTAAAACTTCCTTTGGAGTACGCAGACTCCCTAACTTCCCTCACATACGTCACAATTCACCTGAGAGTTGCATAAGCTGTGTAAGCGCAACCTATCTTCTTTCACTCTATCACTGGAACGCCCGGAACATACGCAACACTACTAGCAGGATCCAGGATCTGGGAAAGTCATTTTCTGGGCTTAACGGGACATCATTCTTGCTACATTTGCCATCTCGAAAAACAAAATCTAAATCTCAATAATGATGAATAACTGACCAATCTTAAACTACCACCATGACCATCGGTCACCACATAACTAGTTCTCCAAGGAAACTAACCATCTAGCTGCGACCAAAAACTGTTAGCATGTCGTTCTTAATAAGTAAACTTACAAGGTGACGCATATAGGACGATGAACCTTTTGATTCGCATGGAGTATCCTAGCTATGATATGACCAATGTTCTCAGTAATCAATGCACAAAATTTCAATAGCCATTGACAAATCATTCATCAATAATCAATAAAAGCAATACACGTCACACCATGACTTTTCAGTCATGAATAACCACACCTCAGTATACGTTCTAGTAGTTTTATTGCCCTTTTAGTTGCAATACTAAGTCATGAGATTAATTCAAACTCAATTCAATTCAAACAAAAACAGCATTAATTAGTTAGAAGACCCCAAAAACATAACCTAACCAAAGCTTGCATCAGAGAATATTCAAAAGCATTTACGCAAGTTAATTAGAAAATCAAAAGCAATAGATCATTTCTAGTCATGGAGTTCAGTAGAACAGTCCGTCAACCATTTGTCTCTGTAATCTGTCAATCGTCATGTAAGAAATCCCTCATCTAAACCAGATAAGCATCAGCATATGGGACTTCATGCAAAACAATTTAGGAACAAGAATTTAGAAAACATCCAGCTAAGAATAATATTTAGACAGCGCAGTTGGTACCTAGAAAGCAAAGGCACAAAAATACAATTCCGTCACATTGTTATATCTACCTATCCACGGTATGGGTCAGCAACAGAGTCAGTCTTTGTCCTCAGGTCATCAGTCGATCAGCATCACATCAGTCAGAGAGCATGAGCCCAATGATGGAATCTCAAATCACCTTTACGGTCTCCCAGTCTTCCTCCGCTAGCATCTGATCTCTCTTCCCTCTGTCATGTTGTTATATCAAAGTCACCCAGACTATCCCCCAATTTCCAATTGGTCAATTAATCGTATGTTATTACCCTAACCAATAATGTCTGCAAATCAAATCTATGAATTCTAATATTTCACAGTTCACATGTCGTTGATTGGTCCGCTTTACGCTGTTCTCATCATCCGGCTCATCAGGTATCAAAAATGTTGCATCTCCTTCTCTAGTCAGTGTCTTCATTGTTTGAATCCTGGGAAAGTACATCTAGCACACACTACACACTATTAGATATATTCAAGAGACGTCATCGCCTGTCCGTCGGTTCATATTGAAAGCTCCAGTTAAGCATTTTTATTAAACAATGAGCAGTTCACGGTTAGTTCATTTTGTCAGCATTTTCCATTGAACGTTAAGAAATACAGTTTCTTCATGAGGCCTGGCAATACTAAGCCAAGACTCTCGCTAAGTTAAGGCCTACGATTATTACAGAACATAAGTTACAACTCTCAATATGACATATTACTACATTAATCTAATACATTTTCAATATTTCAAGTATGTTAATCACTCATTTAGTACAATTCGTAAATACTCGTGGCCATTCTCCAAGGTGACAATTTCAAAGGTGCACATTTAATTTTCTCTGTTGATATTTTTCTACTAATTTCAGATTTCAAAATACATAATCATTTATTAATAATTTTTAATTAAGACATTTTGCGTTAACAATACCTTGAGCAGCAGCTTCCGTCATCGTCGATCCCTTTAGTGGAACCAGACAGCTGCCCGGTCCCACTGGTCTTCCTACCTCCATAAATGTTTCTAAGTTACAAGGTTAACTGTGTGACCAGGATGAACCTGGACCTTGTATCTAACCTGCACTCCATCGAAGTCAGCCTTAAATCTTACCCTTGTCCCATTGAAACGCAACCAGTTGCTCACGGTTGGTACTTAGGGGCATATTTATACTCTGTTTGCGCCGGATTTGAGTCATTTTGTTTGCGTAAATCTGGCACAAAATTAACTCCATATTTATACTTTGTCACTAGACCCGTCTATTCCATAAATAAGGTACCCGGCTGTCGCGTTGGAATGGCGTTAGCCAGCGTTAAACTTTTTGACGCAAATCTGCCCAAGCGCTGATTTGCGTCAAAAAGTATAAATATGGGCCTTAGTGCTTTTGGCGCTATATTTAGGTACACAAATTAAAAATCCATAACCCCGAGTCCACCCATTTAATTTTTGTCATTTAGGCCCTCATTACAACCCTGGCGGTCGGTGATAAAGGCTGGCGGTAACTACTGCCAAATTATGACCATGGTGGAAAGATCTCCGAAAGACAGCCAAAATACCACACCGACCGCCAGGGCGGAAACAACAGACATCACGACGGTAGCTGTCTGTAGCCAGACAGAAGTCAAAGTTCTGCCCACCATATTACAACACAATCCACCACCTTTTCCGGGGCGGTACCAATGACATCAAAAGGCTGGTGGAAACAGACCTCAGAAGTGAAAGGACTCACCTTTGAAGACACAGGGAAGAACCACGCCGCCATGGAACCCGAACTGCGTGTTTTTCTGATGATATTCTACATTCTGCTCCACCTCGAACACCAACACCGGCGGAGATGACGACGGTGAGTACAGCCGCCGAGCACACATTTGAGGGGGGGGGGAACAACAGTGACACATACACGCACCATACACACCCCACACACACCATACACACAACCAGCTGCACAAGTAAACAAGTTAATCCCACTAAGTGAATGTAATAAGATCAACACAGTATAAATAATAATTTAGGCAATTTAACAGATATATACAAATGTACAGAACAAGGGACACAGCCCAGTCCTCATTTTGCGTGGTCCACATGGCCACAGGCCAAAGTCCAAGGCCCCACTTGTCACCTGCATCAACATGGAGAGAACACTGCAGGGGCATCAGTTGGTAAATAGGCAGGCACCTCATCCGGGAGCTGAAACAAGACCACTGGTTCTGGAGGGGGCAACATGCCCTGTGCTTGGTCCTGGGGAGTGCAAGGCCACAGTCTCTCGAGTGGGTGAATACCCCACTGGTTCTGGAGGGGGCAACATGCCCTGTGCTTGGTCCTGGGGAGTGCAAGGCCACAGTCTCTCAAGTGGGTGAATACCCCACTGGTTCTGGAGGGGCAACATACCCTGTGCTTGGTCCTGGGGAGTACAAGGCCACAGTCTCTCGAGTGGGTGACTTGCCCACTGGTTATGGAGGGGGCAGGCCGCACAGCAGCTAATGGACGCAGGATTACATTGCGTCCGCCAGCGGTAACGGCTGCACTGTGTTGGTGGTGGTGGGAGGCTCCGGCACATCCCCTGCACCCTCGGATGGATGCACTGTGGTGGTGCAGCTGGTGGTGGGAGGCTCCTGCACATCCACTGCACCCTCGGATGGATGCACTGTGGTAGTGCTGGTGGTGGTGGGAGGCTCCTGTATATCCCCTGCACCCATGGACGGATGCACTGTGGTGGTGCTGCTGGTGGTGGGAGGCATCTGCACATCCCCTGCACCCTCGGATGGATGCACAACCATGCTTGGTGGTGAGGGCTCCGTCACAGCTAATGGACCAGGCTCCTTGCCCTTCTTGCCTGCTGGTGCAGGCTCCTTGCCCTTCTTGCCTGCTGGTGTAGGCTCCTTGGCCTTTCGGGTGGCAGGTGCAGGCTCCTTGTCCTTCTTGCCTGCTGGTGCAGGCTCCTTGGCCTTTCGGGTGGCAGGTGTAGGCACCTTGCCCTTCTTGCCTGCTGGTGCAGGCTCCTTCCCCTTTAGGTTGGCTTGTGCAGGCTCCTTCCCCTTTGGTAAATGTGGTTGCGGATGGAACTGGGCCCGTGGACTGTGTGGCTGAGGTGCTTGGCTGGGTTCGTGATACCCTGGCCATACGGGCAGGATGGAGGGAGGGGCAGGAAAGAGGTCGGTGGTGGATAGGAACATTTTTTTAGGGACTCTGGGGTGGGAAGAGGGAAAAGGAATGGGAATGAGGGATGAGGGAGTGGTTGTTGAAGGTGTCTGTCTGCTGGATTTAGGTGCAGGTGCATGGGCTGAATGCTGTTGTGAGGTGGATGGCTGTTGGGTGTCTGAGTGCTTGAGTTTGTGTACTTTAGGAGGGGGGGACAGACACAGTTGGAGAGGACATAGGGGACGTGTGCATGGATGTTGTGGAGGTGTCTGCCAGTGAGGTGTGTGTTCTGCTTGGTGTGGTGATGTTGCTGGTAGTGAATGATGATGTAGTGCATGCAGGTGTGAGTGTGGACGTAACTAGGTGGGAGTGGGAGGTGGAGGAGGAGGAAGAGGGGGAGACAGTGGAAATAGTGGATGTTGTTGTGTCTGCAACTGGATAGTGCTTGTGTGAGTGCCTGTGGGATGAAGTGTGGTGCTTGTGTTTGCCTGTGACACTCTTGGGTGTTGTCTTGTGTGCTTGCTTGTCTGTATGTGTGCCTGGGATGGGTTGGGGTTGAGGAGAATAGACCTGGGCAGTGGAAGTTGGAGGGGGGACGGTAGAAACAGGGACAATGGCTGCCATCAGAGAGGAGGCCAGAACCTGAATCTATCTCTGTTGGGCCACCAATCCAGTGTGAATGCCCTCCAGGAATGCATTAGATTGTTGCATCTGGGCTACCAGCCCCTGGATGGCATTCACAATGGTTGACTGCCCTACAGAGATGGATCTCAGGAGGTCAATAGCCTCCTCACTCAGGGCAGCAGGGCTTACTGGGGCAGGACCTGAGGTGCCTGGGGCAAAGGAGATGCCCACCCTCCTGGGTGAGTGGGCACGGGCAACTCGATGATGGGCTGCTGGGAGGGTAGTACTGGTACGGGGGTGGCGGCTGTAGCTGGGATGGTCACAGAAGTGTCCACCACCACCAGGGAGCTTCCATCGGAGGAGGTATCTGTGTCTGAAGTGTCCCCTCCACTCTCCGCCGTGGTGCTCCCCTCGCCCTCCATCCCACTGGTGCCCTCATCATCGGTGGACTCTGCGTCCCGGGTCCTGTGGGATGCAGCTCCCTCCATCACCAGTGCCTCTGCTCCTCTGCCAGATGATGCTAATGCACATAAGGACAGGATGACAAAACAAGAAAGGAGGGGAGAGAGAGACAAAGGATACATTGGGTCAATAGCCAACACCACAGTTTGCGTACACAGCACCCTCACAAACAGGGAACAGGCCTATGCACTATGCATTGCACTACCAGTGATATTGCTAGCCACCAAGGCATGGGTAGGGGCTCACACTGGAAAATGCAGCACACTAGGGCCCACGCAGTCCTGACCAGTAGTGGATGCCTACGAGCTAGGTAGCAGGATTATCCCTTCAGAACCTTAGCCACCAGAGGACCTGCACTGCAATGTTATGCCTGGCCTAGGGGCACCCACTGACACACATCCACCACCCGGATACCATCCTACCATGCGTAAGCTGTAATGATGGGCACTGTACTCACTCCCTAGTGGCTGCTGTGATGCCCTAAAGTGCCCATCCAGCTCTGGATAGGCCACCACCACCAGTATGTTTGCAATCAGGGGGGTCAGGGTTCGAATGGGCACCTATTCCTCGTTGGGAGGCCATCCCCAGCTGGGCTTCCGCCGTCTTCCGTGCCCAGTGTCTCAGATCCTCCCACCGTTTGCGACAGTGGGTTCTCTGCCTGCCATAGACCCCCAAGGTCCACACCTCCTTGGCGATGGTACACCATATACCTTTATTTTGATGGGCGCTGACCTGCAGAGGCAATACACACAGGGAAATACCATTAGACAACGAGTCCAGCCTATTACACATATGGCCCATCATACCCGTTTCCATCACCATTGGCACACACATAGCCCAGCACACAACCTGTACACCGCCAAAAGGACATCCACCCTCCCCACTTTACAGGAGGACTTCACACACACCACTCCATGCATCCTTCCCACATAGATTGTGCTTACAGTGTACTCACCTGTTGGTCTGGAGACCCATACAGCAGTCCGTACTGGGGTAAGACCCCATCCATCAGTCTCTTCAACTCCTCTGAAGTGAAGACTGGGGCTCTTTCCCCAGTCACACAGCCCATGGTAGGTTCCAGACACAGGTCACAGCAGCACATGCAGTGTAGGTCCTCTCCTATGGAAGGTCAGGTAGCAAGTGAGGAATATGATAGAAAATGGCAGTCACGTCCACGACGGTGCATACCATCACCGCCGCCGTAGATCACCATTGGCCACTGTACCCCATAGGGCCCAATGTTAACCAATGAGGAGTTGCACAGCGGTTCCCGACCGCCTCCCGCAGCAGCGCACAACGTCAGCGGAATTACCTCACTTCCACCTGTCCCCCCACACAGGACAGGCGGACGCCATTTCAGTGAGGGGAACAGGCCTCTGGAATAATGCTGCATCACAAGAGATATTAACACATACTGGACAAATCACACTGACAATTACATATTTACAGAATGCAAACTACTGTTGTAGCTCCATTGTTCAGGTGGTGACCGGCTCCTCACTCCTTTGTCCCTTAGATTCCTACCACTGCAGATGAATAGGAGATGAAGACATACCCCGTGCACAGACACCTGGTGGACTTGGCAACACTGGAGGACAGGCACATTATCCTCACCTATAGACTTGACAGGGCCACAATCACAGAGCTATGTGCCTAATTGGAGCCTGACCTGATATCTGATATCCGTCACCCCACTGGGATCCCCCTCTCTTGTGCAAGTGCTATCAGTACTCCATTTCCTGGCAACTAGTTCTTTCCCAGTGACAGTGGGCTTGGCAGCATGAATTTCACAGCTAATGTTCTCAAACGTGCTGACAAGAGTGTTGTCTGCCCTGGTAAAACACATGTGCAGCTACATTGTTTTCCCCCAGGTTGAGGATTTGGCCACAGTGAAGGCTGAGTTTTATGCAATGGGACATATCCCCAACATAATTGGGGCGATTGATGGAGCACATATTGTATTTGTCCCCCCCTCAGGAGAATGAACGGGTGTTCAGGAATCGTAAGAGTTTCCATTCCATGAATATTCAGATGGCGTGCTTGGCGGACAAGTACATCTCCCACGTCAATGCTAAGTATCCTGGGTCGGTGCATGATGCCTTTGTCCTGAGGAATAGCAGCATCCAAAATATGATGGGCCAACTACAGAGGCACAAGGTGTGGCTAATAGGTGAGCCCTGGTTCCCACCCAGTATATGTTGGTGTATGGGTATGGTGTGGGCCATATTGGATAGTGTGTGGCTAAATGTTGTCCCTCAGTATTTGGAGGTGACTCTGGTTACCCAAACCTATCATGGCTGCTGACCCCTGTGAGGAATGCCAGGACAAGGGCAGAAGAATGTTATAATGAGGCACGCGGGTGAACCAGAAGGATCACTGAAAGAACCTTTGGCCTCCTGAAGGCCAGGTTCCGGTGCCTCCATCTAACAGGTAGATCCCTGTGCTACTCACCCAAGAAGGTCTGCCAGATAGTAGTGGCATGCTGCATGTTGCATAACCTGGCCCTCAGACTTCATGTCCATATTCTGCAGGAGGAGGAGACTGGAGATGCTTGTGTGCCAGCAGTAGACCCTGTGGACAATGAGGATGAGGAGGCAGAGGATGAGGATGAGAACAACAGAACATCTGTGATCCGTCAATACTTCCAATGACACACAGGTAGGACGGTGTAACTTTACATTTCAATGACATTGGTTGGAATCTGTGTGGCAATGGCATGCTGATATTTCCCACTTCTATGCCCACTTACTATTCTCTCTGGCAATTCATTTTGCAGACATTGGTGACCTGACATATACTCCTGGTGTGATCACAACAGCCAGCTACAGGTTATTAATCTATGCTCATTCTATGTACAGTTAATTTGCAACGTGTGTACCTGTTTCAATAAATACATATTTGATATAAATGGCATACTCAAAATTTATTTTTGTTCAAAGGGTGTTTATTGAAGTGCTAACGGGATAGGGTGATGATGGAGGAAAGTCCAGGGTATTGTTCCAGTCTGTTTGTAGCACAGGTGCAGTGTCCATGGGGACATAGGAAGGGGAACAATGGCAGTTCATGGTGGACAGGGTACAAGAACAAAATATTGAGCTACTTCATTGATCCTACACACTAACAAGATAATGTATAAAACAAAGACAATGCAATAAACTCCAACAAAATATTTATTAAATATGTATGTACAAAAAAACAGACCAATATATCACAAATTTATAAATATACAGATCCTGCGCAAAGAGATTAACAATATTCAAATACAAAAACATTCATAAATATTGAAAAATACAATACACAAAACAAAAAACAATACCACAGATACATAAACATGCAACAATAACTCACAAGGAAAATGTGCCACAAAACACAAGACAAATAGTTGTAGTACCACAATAATTAACATATATACACACAAAACATTAAATATAAGGTGGACAGGGTGACTGAGTGGGACACAAGGGTGACAATCAGGAGAGTCTCATTTCCTAGTGGGGGTCTTGGCAAGTGTCTCTGGTTTCTGTCTGGATCGATGGGAACGTTTGCGGGGTGGTTCACCTTCTGCAGGGGAGGGCTGCTGGTGGCCTGTGAGTCCTGTGGCAGGGCCTCCTGGCCACTAGCAGCAGCAGAGGTAAAAGGCTGTTCAAATGTCTGGTTAGTGGCAGGGGCCCGCTGGTGTGAGACTGCCTCCCTCATAATGTTGGCCATGTCTGCCAGCACCCCTGCTATGGAGATCAGGGTGTTGTTGATGGCCTGCAACTCCTCCCTGATCCCCTGGTACTATCCCTCCTGCAGCCGCCTGTTTTTTCTGCACGTTGTCCAGGATCTGGCCCATTGTGTCCTGGGAATGTTGGTAGGATCCCAGGATCTCGGAGAGTGCCTCCTGGAGAGTCGGTTCCCTAGGCCTGTCCTCCCCCTGGTGCACAGCAGTCCTCCCAGTGTCCCTGGTGGAGGGTGCCCCTGTCCCCTGAACTGTGTGCCCACTGCCACTGACCCCAGGTCCCTGATTGTCTTGGGGGCGAGGTGTGGCCTGGGGTCCCTGTAGACGTGGAAACACTGCTGATTGACGTATCCTGGGGACAGAGGAGTGGGTACGCTGGGTGGGTGCTGTGGTGGTGTTTCATGATGGGGAGGCTCTGTGGTGGTGGGTGACTGGGCCTGGGTAACCGGCCGTCCAGTGGTCCCTGATGGGCCAGGTAGGTCATCCAGATCCTGAAGACCAGAGTTGCTGTCATCACTGTGGGCCTCTTCAGTTGAGGGACTGGATAGTGCTGGCAGCTCCTCTCTGGTGACATTGGCTGGGGTACCTGTGGGGATGTAAATGATGTGTTATGGTTTATGCGTCTGACATATTGTACATCCGTGGCTTCCCCTCGATGGTTGGATTTGCCCTGCCAGCTTTCATTTCTGTATGTTAGTGTATGGTGGAATTATTAGTTCTCTATGGTCTGCATGCTTTAGTGATGAGTGTCCATGCAGGGTTGTGAGGGGTGTCCATGCATTAGTACAGCATGCAGGGCTTGGCATTGGGATGAGTGAGATGTGATGGTGGGGTGTGTGGGATGTAGTGGAGTGATGGGAGTGAGAGTGAGAGTATGTGATGGCATGGAGGTAGGGGGGTGATGACAGAAGAGAGTTGACTTACCAGAGTCCAGTCCTCCTCCAACTCCGGCCAGGCCCTCAGAATGCAGTATTGCCAGGACTTGCTCCTCCCATGCTGTGAGTCGTGGGGGAGGAGGTGGGGTCCATCGCCAGTCCTCTAGATAGCGAGTTGGTGTCTTGCTGCTATGGAATGTACTTCCCCCGTAGGTTGTTCCACCTCTTCCTGATGTCATCCCTAGTTCTGGGGTGCTGTTCCACGGCATTGACCCTATCCACGATTCTCCGCCATAGCCTTATCTCCCTGGCTATTGATATCTGCTGCACCTGTGCTCCAAATAGCTGTGGCTCTACCCTGACAATTTCCTCCACCAAGACCCTTAGCTCCTCCTCTGTGAAACGGGGGTGTCTTTGTGGTGCCATGGGTGTTCTGTGAAGTGTGTTGGTGAGGGCGTGTTGGGTAATGTTTTGGGGTGTGTGATGTGGAGTGTGTGAGTGTTGTATAGGTGTGAGTAGTGTGTGGCTCTAGTTGTGTCAGTGGTCTTGGTGTCTCTCTGGTGGCAATGGTTTGTAGCCATAAAGGGTTATGGATAATGTGGGTGGGTGTTTTATAGTGGTGTGGGTGTGCGGGTGTGGTGTGTGTATGGGTGTCAGGTGTGTGTTGTTCGAATTGTCCAATATAGTGTTGTTTTGTTTGTGGGTGTCCATGGTGAGTGCGGCTGTATGTACCGCCAATGGTTTGAATGTCCACTGTGGTGATTTGTGGGTAATAATGTGGTGGGTGTTGTTCTGTTGATGTAACGGTGTGGGTTTTGGGACCGCCACTTTATCACTGACCTTTGGTCTGGCGGATTTGTGTGTGTGGCTGTATTCTGTCAGATTGATGTGTTTGTGTCATAATATGGTGAACAGATTTCTGCCTCCGCGGCTGTAAGTTGGTGGCCGTCAGCGTGGTGGTAAGTGGGATTTACTGCCAATGTCATAATGAGGGTCTTATTGTCGTATTTATTCAAACATTCGCTATTTTTAAACTGGTTTCAGATTTTTTTTGCGCTATGTTTTCACTTTGACTATTTGAGAACTACATAAAACATTACACCTTGCCTCTAAGGTAAGCCTGGTTGCTCTGTGCCGTAGCTATCAGAGGATCGAGCACAGGTTTATTAAGTGACTTTTGTGGCATACCATGACGTGGATTGTGATTATTAGTTGAGGTGGATTTTCAGAAAACTCGTCAAATACGGAAATAATTTATAGAAACTAAAATATCTGAACAAAGAAGTGAGAAACGTGATCAAATGTTTAAGTACATTAGGCCTCTTCTGAGATGATCGCTGTGGCACCCAGCAGTTGTGGGCCTTGAAGGCATAGCAAAAAAGAGGAAGGTATATTAGCTTGCACTTAATATAACAGAAAAGACAAAATGTCTCCGTCCCTGAAGCCATTTAATGGCTCAAGCTCTTATGTGTAGCGCATATATCAAACATCTCTACTGCCACATCCCCGGGACAAGAATGGCATAGAGGTCTTCAGAAACTGAAAGGACAGTACCTTCCGTGCCATAAGAGAGGGGGAAGATCTTCTGAACACGGTCCAGCAAGATATTAGAGTTAATGAATGGTGACAGCTATTAATCTAATTTTTCGATATTTTGGTGAAAAGAAGGAGAATTGGAAATAAAAAAGAATATTCATAACCGCAGGATCTCCTGTCAAGTTTATAAGGATGTGGGGCAACCAGGAGATTATATTTCCAGTCAAGGGGCACCGTAAAAGTGGAAAGAGAGGTACTACACAAATGTGTAATTAGAGGTGCGACTAAATCCAACGCCTTGGGAAAGATAGCGGCAGTGCATGGGTTTGGGAGGCTGGTGTGCTAGCGGTGGCTAGAGAAGAAACCTTGCAGAGATCTGCAGTGTGCATTAAGAGAAATAAATTTCACCAACAACTACATACAATGCTTAAAGTGGTGGTGCCCTTACAATAACCTGTGAAACGACCCTATCGACTTAAGCAGAGAAAGTGGAGATCAGAAGAGAGTGTGCTGAGATGAAGGAATGTATCTGCTTCTTCTGGTTGCAAAATAGGATTTTCAGCTGCTGGAACAAATGGCCTTTGAGGTGACTTCCTCCCACAAGAGGCCACTCTGGCTCTTTGAGAAGGCGGCTTGCAGGCGGTTTTAGATCTGGGATTCCGACCCATGTCGCCCACCAACACACCCACAGTTCTTTCAAATTATTGCTAGGGAGACGTAGCTGCAAGAGTAGATAGCACTGACTGAAATCCATGTGTGAAATAGAGGGACTGCAAACATGGATGTCGAAGTTTCTTGCAGATTGCTACAGGCCACGCCCACAATCTTACTGTATTACAATTATCTAGCGCATCCTATTGCTGAAGCGTGTAATAGATAGATAGCACGCTACTTACTCCGTTATAGTGTCATACTGTATTTGTTATATGGCCTGCGTAGGTGTCGCTTGAAGGACAAATCTGTGTCTCTTGGTTTTGTGGCAATTAAGCTTAAAACGGACAACTTTGTGATAGCATACTTGTACAAAAGAGATGCTGTCATCTGATGAGCTCCCGTTTTCATGCAGTTTGCCCAGCATATCATGCAAATGTCCATGCAAGTAGACATGTAAATGAATAACTATCATAGGCTGTCATAGTATGGTGGCACTGGTATAGTTCTGTTGAAGAGAGATGAAGTACAGTTCTAACAAGATATATATCACAATTCATACATTTTTATTTTTTTGGAGTCTTGTACCTTTAACAGACACCATGAAAGGGGTTCACATTTCCATCCTCTAAGCAAGAGAACTGCAGTTGTTCTTTGTGGGCTGTGTAGTGTCCATGCTGAGCACTGAAAAAAATCCGGAAGTAACTTTTGATACTGCTAGTATAGTGCACAGATGGTGACCCCCTGGTCACTTTCGTGAGCTGGATAACCCAGCAAGATTGGCCACAGATTGGCCTATGGCTGACTATTGAGTATGCTTTAATGTGCAATTTCGGTTTTCTCTTTGATGACAAATTAGACTTTTCTGCCAAATTGCCAAAACCACCTCATTCGTCTGTTTCCTCTGAGATTGTAGTATTCTGTCTTTTTCAAGGGGGGTATGAGATTCCAAGTGATCAGTGCAGTAATAAGGATCAAGGCTAGATTATTGAAATTAATTATATCTTCCCCTTCCATGTATCCAAAATATCAAGCTGACTCAGAATTTAGTTGCTAGGATATTTTAGGGTTGCCTCAATTGGTGCCTCTCTCAACACCTCTGGCAACTTCACTGGGTTCCTATCGCCAAGCATGTTCAAACAAATTATTTATGACAGCAGCCCCACAGTCCTTCACAATTTACTAACTCCATCCCAGTATTCTAGAGCACATCACTACTGGTTCAAAAATCAAAAGTATGAGAGCGCGTATTCACACCTTCTCAGCTGCTAGCATCTGGAATGCACTCCCCTGTTCTTTGCAACTAATTTCAGACCACCTTACATTTAGGAAATTGATAAAGACATACCTGTTTAATCTGTAAATGGGCTCAGGCAATGCCCTGGTGGCTGGCTGCAGTAGCGAGTGCCGCAAATCCGTTGATGCATAAAAAGGAATGCCTGAGGTACAGGCATTTCAACAAAGCGAGGGGGGCGGCACAACTTCAATATGAAGACGACGGCCAAGAAAGGGAGTGGGTGGGGGTGGCTGTTAGTCAGGGGCCTTTATAAGAGAGCTGCAAACTGGGAAGGGGCGGGACAGCCAGAGGAAGAATGGGAAAGTAATGGGGGGTTATGGAGAAGAAGCGAAAAGGGCAGATGGGGGAAGAGAAGTGGTGGGAGGCCAGGGACCACCAGAGGAAGGGGGCGGGGCTATGACACGGTGCAGGAGGTAGGGCTGGTTTTAGCACGTACACAGGGGCACGGATTCAGCTGGAGAAGGGGATTCTAGGGGCCCCACAGGAGAAACTCTGCAGCGCCAGGACCCGCAGAGGGACTCGAATGGAGTTAAGGGAAGGGGGAGGAAGATGGGGGAGCGTGGAGGAGAGGCACTCAGAGTGGACCAGGAGAGAGCGAGAAGGGACCCCTAGAGACAGGCTCCTAAAGGTGTACACAAGTGTGGTACAGGAAAGGGGTGCCTTTGGGAAACCGGCGAGAAGGGGGTGACAGGTTGAGGGGGGTAGGAAGGGACATAGACAGGGAGGGGCTCCCAGCATGGAGTGATTAAGGGACCAGCCCACCAGAACATGAGTTTATTTTCCAGGTGCCCAGGTTCAGCAATGCAGAGGACTCAGGGGAGCCCAGTATGACTCTGCAACCCCGAGGCGAAGGGAAGGCTTGACCCCTTATGGCCAGATGGACGCCGCCTGGGGACAGCAAGATCACCGTAACAAGAAGCCCAGTACTGCATCAGCAGTGCACGCATATAGCGAGTACCAAACTATTGGTGATCAGCCCTATGTATGGAAGTAGCAGGTTTCGGTGGATAGTTTGGGAGAGTAGGGTACGTCCCCCCCCACCCGAGTAGGGCATGGAGCCCGGATTGTGATGTTGAATTAATGCTGGGGTGAAAGGCGCAAATGCTGCCACAGGGGGTGAATGTACTTACTTGAATGAGGATACAGTGCTGCATTACGATGAGGAGAGTTTAGAGGAAGGTGAACTTTTTGACTATGACAAGGGGAAGAGTGAAGAAAGAAAGTGGTGGAGTCAAGGCGAGGGAGGTCGGGGGGAGAGGTGACTCTCATAAATCTACGGTTATTGTTTTACAGGAAGAAAAGGCAAGGAAGCTACACAATGGGGATCAGGAAGTGATGCCCAAGAGAGACCAGCTGGCGAGGCGGTGAGCTCCGGCATGGGCACCGACCTTGGCACTAGGTAAGGATCGTGCAGGGGCACATAAGGCGGTGATAATATCTGTGGGAGAGGATGTGACTGAGTCACAAAAGGGTAATACAAGATTGCAGAATGGAGCTTATTAGACAGACACACGAGTGGGTGCTGAGAACTATATTGGCAACGCAGGTCAGACAGACAAGAAGACAGGAGGTAGTACAACAGACGGCAATCAGGGTGGCACATCAGGGGGACACATTCAGGAATACATGATGAGTTGGAAGAAAAGTCTGGCAGGGAGGCTAAAGAGAGGACAATGGAGGTGATAAGAAAGAACCCAAGGAGAGTAAAGATTTGAAAGTCTAAAAATTGCCATATATGGGGGTGTCAAAGCCATTAGGGGCACACCTTATGCCAGCAACGAACAAAAAAAAAAGACCTTGAATAGAGCATATGTGGAGATGCTGAAGCTCTTGCATGGGGAGCTGAGGGTAAAGGAAGGCTCGAAAGAGGAGGAGTATGAGCCGGCTAAACACCCAAAGGTACCCTTGACTATAGAGAACTGGACGACGGCTTTCCTTATTTATGCAAGCGAATATTGCGAGAATCACCCAGAGAAGTGTGTGGCTCTATTTAAATAAATGGACATGATTCGGAAGGCACAAATTAATTAAGGGGTTTAAGCATGGGCCCAGTACGATGACGAGTTCAGGCACAAAAGGCAGTAGACTCTGACACACAATGGGGGGGGGGTCGATTTCGAATTTTGGCACCATACCACTGGCCCTGCCAAGTTTGGCAAGACTATTTTCACAGCTGATAGTATATCATCCCTTTCAGGGGTGTCCCACTTGGGGACGGGTGGGGTCAACAATTAAAAGGGAATCAGCACAAATGGAAGACTTTTGGGACTTTAATAAAGGATTGTGCATAAGGGAGTATTGTAAGTTTAGGTATGAATGCTCCAAATGTGCAGGCAGACACACCCTTGTTAATTGTTTTGGCGCGGAGGCAATCAAATGCAGCAACGGGACAGTGGACAAAGACAGGAGGACTGCCAGCTTACCAGCAACATACCCCTCCTCAGGTTTCAGGGGACGACAGGGTGGGCATGGGGCTGGAGGAAAAAGCTCTTACTTCCATTAAGTTAAGTAGATTAAAAGTTTGGTTGACACAGTGTGAGAACAAAGACGATGCTAGAATACTATTGGAAGGGCTTGAAGGGGGTTTCTCTCTGAGGTATTTAGGCATGAGGATGTGTAAGCAATCTTAAATCTGTGGCTCACATGAGACAGGTTGTGCAGGACAAATTGATGAAAGAGATCAGAGAAGGTTGAATGGCAGGACCTTTCAATGACTGGTCAATGACTGGCCAATGGCAGACTTGATGGTGTCACCCATTGGAGTTGTGTTAAAGAAGGAGAAAGTGCAATATAAGCTCATGCAGCATCTCTTGTGGCCGGGGGGGAGCTCCACATCAACAATTTCATATGGGAGGAAGTGTTCTGTGACATATTCCTCGGTAGACGTGGCCCTGTGTATTGTCAAAGAAATGGGTAGGGGGACTTTGATGGCAAAAGGTGACTTTAAGTCTGCCTTATGCTTATTGCAAGTGCACCCAAATGATTTTCAACTACTATGTATTCAACTTGAGTGTCAGTAGTATGTGGACAAGGCACTTTCCGATGGGGTTTGCATTGTTTGAATGTTTAGCACGTTCCAACAATGGGCTTTTATGTGGGCAACGGGGTATGGATATGTGAATCATTACTTGGATGATTTTGAGGGAAGGAGGGGCACCCTGGACTGTCGAGAAATGTTGGAAATCTTTCACTGGGATTATGGCAGACTTAGGGGTTCCGCTAGCACCAGAAACAAGAGTGATCCCAGCACAGTGCTGCCTTTTTTGGGCATTGAACTTGACTAAGGGGCAAATGAGACCCGTTTCCCGGTGGACAAGAAACTGAAAATGTGTCTGCTTCAGCAGACAATGTTGACAAAGAACAAGGGGGCAGTCAAGGAGGTACAGGTGCTATTAGGACACCTACATTTCACATGCAGGGTTGTGAGAGCGGAGAGAACATTTTGTAGGAGGTTGGGGATGTCACTTTCTGGTTTACCGCTACCACACCACAACATACGGTTGTCAGCGGGACAAAGGAAGATTTGAGAATGTGGCTTTTCTTTTTAGAATCAATCAGTGGAGTGGCCCTCAGGGTGAGGCCAGCGCTGAAGTGAGAAGTGCAGGTTTACTCAGACGCTGAGGGGGGGAGATTGGGTTCGGTCTGTACCCAAGGGCCAGAGGTGTGCGAAGGAATGGCCACAGAACTGGAAAAGAGTGGGGAGGTGTATTGCATTCCTGGTAGTGGTGGTGTCAATGTGGGGAGAACAATTGGCACCCAGGAAGGTCATATTTCATATTGACAATATGGCGGTAGTGCAGGTAGCAAGCAAGCAGTCAGCTGGGGACACACAAGTATTGAAGTTGCTGCGGATTTTTGTTTTACAATGTCTGAAGTTTGACATTATGTTCAGGGTGCGACATGTACCAGGTGTGAACAATGACACTGCGGACGATTTGTTTCAATTACAGGTGGAGAAATTTCATGGGTTGACCAAGGACACAGACAAGGTCAGGAGCAGGATGCCCCTTGAATTGTGGACAGCAGGTGATGGAGGATGCTACAGCTGGTGGTAGAATTGCTGGCAGTTTTCGACACAGCAGGCTTTTAGTCAGGCTTGGGGGAGTTCCAGATTGTGGGGCCGCTAGTGAAAGGGAGCAGGGGAACAGGTGGAGGATGTGTTGCAATTTATCATGTTATTAATAGATAAGGGACAGTCCAGAGTCACGATAACAGGCAAGCTGACATGGACTGCGTTCATGGACAAGCTGTTTTGGGGGTATGTTCCAATGGCCAGTGAACTGGGTGGCAGGATAATTGAAAGGTGGGCCAGAGAGAATGGATAGGCTGGTCCAAAAAGACAGCCAGTATCATGAGAGCTACTTTGGGGAGTTATCCAACACTTACCATTAGTATGTGTCAGAAGCGGCTAAAATATTCTGTTTGCAACACTAAGGAAATGGCTGTTCTTCGGAGCATTTAGAGTTTCTGAGCTCTTGGGGGATAAAGGGACGAGAGGGCTATTATGGAGGGAGGTGGAGTCTTGCAGAGACGAGTTGGGAGTCTGGCTTCATAAGTCCAAGATGGATCAAAGGGAGCACGGTAAGTTTAGCACTCCTGCACAAGTACCCAGTAGCAAAGCTTTCCCTGGTAAGTTGGGCAAGCATGTTGAAGAAGAGAGAAGTTGCGGGAGAAGACAGGATTTTTTTAGCATCAGGATGGTAGGCCAGTGACTGTCTATCAGCTGTTGGTGGTTTCGAGCCAGGCATTGTCCCAGCTGGGTATGGTGACTCTGAACTGTGGACACATCGCTGTCGCATTGGAATGGCGACGGAAGCTGGAAAAAGGGAGTGGAGTAGGGACAATATCATAAAACTGGGAAGATGGTCCTCTGACTGTTTTCAGTGATACAAATGAGGGGAGGGTGGAGTCAGTATATGAGCATACACTAACATGTGTTGTCTGTGTTTTTCAGGTTCAGTGCCAGGCTTGGAAGCATCCGGCCTATCCATGTGGATAGTAGGACATCTCGTTTGTTAAATGGGCAGCGAAACAGGCTCGGAGACGTGCCCAGGGAGACAAGTTGGACTTCGATCTGGCGAGGCTGCATATTCAATGGCATGAAAAAGGGGGAATGTGATAGACGGAGTTATTACAATGTTTGAATAGGTTGCTAATTCGGGGACAATGCCCAGATATTGTACTTAGTCATTTAGGTGAAAACGATTTAGTTATGAAAAAAGGGCATAGTGGTAGTGCAGGACATGAAAGACGACCTTTTAGAAATCAAAAGACAATGGTCTGGGAGCCACCTTATGTGGACAGAATTAATTCTCATAAGAGTATGGAGGGGGGGCGATAAAATCAGCAGCCATAGAAAGGACAAGGCGAAAGATTAACAAAGAGATGAGGACTTTCTGTAGAAGGAATGGTATGGGCAGAATTGAACACACGGACCTGAGTTATGATACTGCAGAATTTTTCCAGGGGGATGGTGTGCATTTGTCCTTTTATGGCACAGAACTCTACCTACTATAGATTCACGAAATTATAGCAGCAGCGCTTAACATGCATTCGAAGGTGGTGTGGCTAGTTAAGGGGGGGCAGAAAAAGAAGGGGTAGGTTCCTTTTTCTGGGTGGTGGTTGTCCGAGAGGTTGGCAAGGGTTAGCCAAGTTTATTGTTGTTGGCAGGGGCAATCCAGACCAAAAGGGAACGGGTAGACAAGCACACGCCAGGAAGTTTAAAGTTCTTTAACAAGTTAAATTAGTTGCAGATTAATAGTTGCATTGAAAAGGTATGGGATGTTAAAGGCCTCAAGGGAGTAAATTTAAACCAGAAAGCAGTAGAGTTTTTGCTCGTTTAGGTTGTGGAGGGAGGGACCTTTACAGCGGTGGGAGGTAGTTTAACATAGGTAACCCATCTGTATATTGAGGTTTTGTTTTATAAGGCTTTAGGCCAGGGTTATATTATGTGCACCTGTTTCAATAAAGAGGTCTTTTTCACACAAATAAGGTGTCTGTGGTCTCTGCTGCTGACCAACAGAATGTCTGCCCTTGTGGCTATTTTGGGGAATGGTGGGGACTGGGCTTTTTGGACAGCGGTGGGTATATCAACAGCCGTTTTAAGGGGCGAGCCACCATCCTGTTAGTTATTAACATTGTGGCTGGCAATAGGTGAAGGGCTTCTCCCACACTCCCAGCCCTAAATCTTGAATAGTTTGTGAGGTGAGGTTTGGATTAGGCAAAAAGGGTCTCGGGTTGGAAAAGATGTGCAGGGCGGGGAATAACTTATGGTTGTCGCTTAGAACAGGTGCAGAGGCGGTTGTCCGAGAAGTTGGCTGGGGCAGTCCAGGCCAAAAGGGAAGGGGTATGCTAACGCAGACGTTTTGATGATATTACTAATGAATATTCATGCATTTTGAGTATTGAATTTGCGTAGAAAATGTATTAACCTAGAGAAAAATAATGTAGGCATTTGAAAGTGTGACCATGTGAGTGGCCACCATTTTTCACAAAGTGTACTTATTAATGGCTTATTAATATGAAATGTTGAGCTTATGTTTGACTAATGTAGTAATATGTCATATTAAGGGTTATGTATTGTGGATTAGCTTTATTAATTGTAGGCTTTAACTTAGCAGAGGTCTTGGCCTAGTTGCACCGCCTCATGTCAAGCTGCATTTCTTAGGCGTTTAATAAAATGCCTGCTTAGAGAACTCAATTGTGATTTTCCACTGTGCTGACCTAATGTGCTTGTGGCTAAAAAGTGTTTCCATTGAGAATTGCTTGCTAGAAGATCCTGTTCTTGCTAATGCAACATTGTAAATGTAATGTGTGTAAGACTGACTTTCCCAGGAGAGTACAATGAAGACACTGACTGGAGTATAAGCTGCAACAATATTGTTACCTCACGAGCCGGATGAATGAGAAGAGTTCGGAAGGAGCCAATCATCAACATGTGAACCATGTAATAGTAGAAATGTAGATTTGAAGTTTTAGGCTCATATTTATACTTTATTTGCGCTGCATTTGCGTAATTTTTTTATGCAAAAGCGGCGCTAACTTACAAAATACAATCGTATTTTGTAATTTAGCACGCTTTTGCATCAAAA
The DNA here is from genome assembly GCF_031143425.1 of Pleurodeles waltl. Taxonomy (NCBI): domain Eukaryota; kingdom Metazoa; phylum Chordata; class Amphibia; order Caudata; family Salamandridae; genus Pleurodeles; species Pleurodeles waltl. The sequence continues at coordinate 256,879,038 of NC_090440.1, forward strand.
AATGACGCAAATGTGGCGCAAAAAAAGTAATAAATATGGTCCTTAGTTTTATTGGACAAAGTGTGAACATGCGATCCCTTGACCAATAGGGACTTGGGAAGTAGCTTTGGGGAATCTAACTTAGCCGAACTGCATTGAGAGAAGGCAACGCAGTTGCCCATTTAATTTTTCCAAAAGGCCATTACTTTCTTAAGCGTCTTGTGAAGAGACGTGCTTAACTTTAATGCTTAAAAGATTTTGCCTTTTCTGAATTCTAATGCTGAATCCTAATGCCTTGCCAACCAGACTGATGCCCTGATGACGAAGACGGTCACAGCTTGCTGATCCAAACTCAGGATAGATATATTGACTATGAGATTGCTTGCTATATCTATTTGATTCCCTTTCCAGGTACCAACCACACTATTTTTATAGATCCATAGATGGATGTTTTTCCAAACTTATGTTGACCAAATTGTTTTGCATGAAGCCCAACATGCTAATTCTAATCTGGTGTTAGCCAGGATCCTCACTAATGAAAATCAATGTATGAAGTAACGTTTGATGTCTTTTCTTTGCTGAATCCAAATGTTTGTGATATCGTTTGCGCAGTTATTCTTGCTATTAATTTGCACCGTAACATTAGAACGTGTAGTAGCTCAAGCTTTGATTAGATTGCGATTCTTTCGTCATTTCGGTCAGCCAGTGTTGTTCCTGTATGTTTATCATTTGATTTTGAGATTATCCTACGTGACATTAGCATTGTTTAATATAGGAAAACAAATATTCTAAATTTTACATAAAGGTGTGTTTATTCATGACTGCAAAGTCATGGTGTGTGACAATTACTGACTCCTACTGATTACTAATGTTATTGATTGTATCATTGATTATTGATCTGCATGTACTGGATATATGGTGGGAACATCTTAAGTGCAGTCAAAAGGTTCATCGGCCTATTTGCATCCCCTTGGAAGTTTACTTATTAGGGTCAGACACGCCAACCGAGATGGTAGCAGATATTGATGGTTTCTCTCCTGAAGAGCCCATCATACGGTCCAGAAAGAGAGGTAGTAGAGTATTTGGTTCCAGAGATTGTAAGCGAGAAATAATAGGTGTCCCCAGAAATGGTAGTAGCTTGATGGTCATGTCTTTTGAGAGCTCATCATCCCCGAGATTTGAAATTATTATTTCAATGATGCAAATTGGAGAGAAAATGTGCCCACAAGTCCTGAAATGACTTTCCCAGAATCTTGAAGCCTGCCAATGGTTGTTTGAGGATGTTCTCAGCATTCTAGTGATAGTGTGAATGAAGTAGGTTTGCGTTTGCACAGCTTATGTAAATCGCAGGTGAATTGAGATGTTTGTGAGGATTTAGGGAGTTTGCGTACTCCAAATGAAGTTGTAGAAGGAGTGTGCATACTCCGAAGTGTGAGAGTAGGGAAGTCGTCGATCTTCACATGTGTGTGGCACTTTGTGGTAAAAAATTGGCCATGTGTCTGTTGATGTACGGACCCTGCGTGGTCTAAGACTCAAGAGTCTATTGAAAAGTGTATGAGACACTTGGGCCCGTATTTATACTTTTTGACGCTAAACTGCGCTAACGCAGTTTAGCGTCAAAAAGTTTTGCGCCGGCTAACGCCATTCTGAATCGCCATGCGGGCGCCGTATTTATTGAATGGCGTTAGCCGGCGCAAGCAGACCGGCGCTGCCTGGTGTGCGTGGGAAAAAACCACGTACACCAGGCAGCGCCGGCGTAGGGAAAAATGGCGTTAGGGCGTCTTAAAAATGGCGCAAGTCAGGTTGACGCAAAAACAACGTCTAAACCCGATTTGCGCCATTTGAAACGACGCCCTAGCGCCATTGACATGACTCCTGTCTTAGTAAAGACAGGAGTCATGCCCCCTTGCCCAATGGCCATGCCCAGGGGACTTATGTCCCCTGGGCATGGTCATTGGGCATTGAGGCATGTAGGGGGGCACAAATCAGGCCCCCCTATGCCAAAAAAAAATATTTAAAAAAATAAAAATGATACTTACCTGAACTTACCTGAATGTCCCTGGGGTGGGTCCCTCCATCCTTGGGTGTCCTCCTGGGGTGGGCAAGGGTGGCAGGGGGGGTCCCTGGGGGCATGGGAGGGCAGCTGTGGGCTCATTTTGAGCCCACAGGTCCCTTAACGCCTGCCCTGACCCAGCCGTTAAAAAGTGGCGCAAATGCGGGGTTTTCTGCCCCGCCAACTCCCGGGCGTGATTTTTGCCCGGGAGTATAAATACGACGCATTTGCGGCGCAGTCATTTTTTTGGACGGGAACGCCTACCTTGCATCTCATTAACGCAAGGAAGGCGTTCACGCAAAAAAATGACGCTCTTTCCTCACACTTTGGCGCTAGACGCGTCTAGCGCCAAAGTATAAATATGGCGTTAGTTTTGTGCCGAATTTGCGTCGAAGAAAACGACGCTAATTCGGCGCAAACGGAGTATAAATATGCCCCTTGTTTTTTTGTTGTAATTTGTTTGGTCTAATAGGTCGATCGGGCGTGGTCGACAAGTCAGAGAGTGAGTCAAAGTGAGTGAAAGAATTTTTTGAGTGAGATCTGGTGAGTCCTATGTGCACCAGGACAGACCCACTGATCAGTTAAGAGTGAAATTTGTTGGCCAAATTTTGCTTGCGAATCAGGGAAGCTAAGAAAGACAGAATAGTGGTGAAAAATCCATAAAGTTTCTGCAGTGATTGTGTTACCTTACCTGTAGTAAACCGGCAAATAGGGTTTGATTTTGTTTAGTGCTCGCAATACTTTGCATTAGTTTTGTGTGAATCTGAGTTTGGGAAGACAAGCCGCAGGACTTTGTCAGCAGCAGTACATGTGAGGGTGACGCCATTGGAGCCGCGCTGGGATAGGTTGGTTAGTGAGAAGGGTCACTCATGGATTGGCAGCCGCCTGTGAAGCGCAATTGGTTGAGAAGGTGGGTGAAGAGAATTCTGAGATTAAAAGTCACTTCCTGATTTGATTTTGAATAATATAAAGGTCAGAAAGATGACATTTTTCAAAGCTTTAAAGACTGCTTTTAGAGGAGATACATACATTACAGAGTATAGGGGATGTTACACCACCAGAAGGTACACCAGCTTACAATGTAATCGAGGAAAAGGATGTCACAACATGTCTTTGGCTAAAGCAATGGTGCAAAGTGACAGAGAGATATGGGAGTCTAGTGTTTCCTGCTAATGAAACATTCAATATGAGGAGTTTAGAAAATCTGGGGAGGGTGCTGTATGACCTGAAACCCTCTCCGAGACCAGCACAGTTTGAGGCACTAGCGATTTGGGAGCTAGTAGCCAGACAACAACAGCAACGGAAATTTGAAAGGAGAATGAGAAAGGCAGAAAATACACTAGCGGAGGCTGGATGGGACCATGCTCAGAAAATTTGGAGAAAGGAGACTTTGCAGGGAATTAAGTTATTTCCAGCAATTACACAAGACGGTGGGAAGGAAGATAGGAAAGATACTAGAAAGACTAACAAGAGCCCTTCCGAGAGCAGGGAAGTTAGAAAATCTTTGGCATATGAGGAGGAATCAGACAATGATGAGTTTCTTCTACAGCTATTGAGAAATTGTCTACCTCCATATCCAGCACATGAGAATGGTCCAAGCATTCGTGCTGAGCCTTCAGCTCTGACACAAGTTAATGGGACAGCGAGTCCGGTGCAGGTTAATCCTAGCCCAACACAGAGTCCGATGCAGAGCAGTCTTAACACACCTACACTCCAGTAGTACAAACTTAGGTGCCACAGTCAAATGTCCAGAGAATTTACCCATATGTGCCCATTGTGGAAACTGCCACAAATCTGATAATGCCTACAGAACTGCTTTTTCTGAGACCGACGTTGGTTCAGACAGACCCGACGCCACTTTTACTGCTGCAAGTGCAGCCACAGGTAATGCCAAGATACACTGCGATAACAGAGACCCAGGCAGATATGCCTGTACTAATGAGCCAAAATATGGGGCTACACAACCACAGAACTTACCATACCAAGCTTTATCTGTACCTGTTACCATAGGTCAGATTGTGCCATTGTTTGTACAAGAAAAACTCAGTGCAAATGGACAGGAAGTCCTAAGTCAGAATTCAATGAGGGGAAGATGCAACAAGAATATCTGAGTAGCCTCTCCTGTGGGACAGACCTTTGATGGATCTAGATCATTGCTAGACCTTAGTCCGTTCGGTGTTCCTCCAGATACTGTGATAGGGTCGAACATTAGTCAGAGCCTGGAATTACTGACACCGCAGACCCCAAATGCAGTTGTGCAACAGGTACCACCTGTCCAGGTCAGCAATATTTTATTGCAAGGTTTGACTGCTCAGCAATTTACCGAATGGATAGACAAGCCTAATACCCTGAACAGTACTCCAAAGGGAGAGGAGTACTTGAACTACACAAGATTAGGAATGGAAGAGGGTGAGCTCATTGAGGGATCTATGGGTGTAAATATTTTAGAGTCCTACACAGAAGCAGAATTGAGATACCTGTGCCCGAAGATTATGAGGGAAGTGAGCAATGTGCATCAGAAGCTAGCAGACCTAGTAGAAAAATACGGCATAGAAATAGAGAAAACAAAGCATATGAAAGGGAGTTACAGGTTAGATTTTGAAGCTAAAGATTTTGAACACATGAGATCCGTTGGAATGAAGGCACACCTTAGGGAGTTACTTCAAAGTGCCCAGACTTGGGGAGCATTAGACAAGTGGGAAGGCAGATGGGTGAAGAAAAGATATAAAAGGAAAAGGGATTCTGCGGAGTTAACTGCAAATGTGCAACAGGACAAGGATCTGGTGATAGTTTTACCAGTGAGGGAGATTCCCCGATGGTATTTTGTTCATGTCCCTTGGAGCAGAAGTGACATCCTGTGATTTACAAATGACTATCCCAGGTTGAGAGAGAAGCCGGTAAAATGTTGCCAGTGCCTGTGGGAGGACTTGAACACTTCATTAGAGATAGTGGTTCCAGCTGATCTATGGATGGGGTGTAAGAGGAGTATAGATTGGCTGACAAAAGAACCAGAGAGAGATCAAGTTACAGTTCCTGAGGTAATGAAATACTACTACAAGGTGATTGAATTTTTGAAAACAAGTATTTCGCCCAAAAACATTGACTGGCAGATAATTGATAGGACAGCTCAGGAAGCACAAGAGTCGATTCATGCATACTATGAGCGATTGTTGCAGGCATTCAAGCATTACAGTGGTACAGAGACAATTGAGCCGAAAGACATGATTCATTTTGTGTTCAGATTTGTGGAAGGATTGAGACCTGAAGTTAGCCAGATGATTAAGAATGATTTGATTTGCTGGCAAGCCAAGCCGATTGATGAGGTGTTGCAGTATGCAAAATACTGTACTGATGAGATTGAATTGAAGCAGAGAAAGCTGAAAGAAAAGGCAATGGTGATGCAAATTAAGGCTGCACAGACAGTGATGCAGGTAAGTTTTCCTCAACAGCTACCACATCTACAGCAGGGAAACATGGTATTTCAAAATCGGCCTGTGTGGAGGTAGAGGTCACAGAGGTAATGTAAACTGTGGTCCAGACATGAGTACTGTAGTGGTTCAGAATGATGTGCCGGGAATGAAGAAATCGTTGCCTTGTCACACTTGTGGAGCGGTCGGATATTGGAAACGGGAGTGTCCGATGATGGTGCAGTAAAGTGTAGTTCATCAAACTAACGACATGAACTCGTTCCAAAACATGAGAGGGCTGAGAATGAGAGGACCTAATCCGAATTTCCAAAGTAATGTGAATCAAATGCAGAATTTTCAACCCATGCAGCAGGTGTGCATGCCACATGTACAAATGACACAGTTGCAGCCGATGCAACAGCGGGTACCCATGGTACCTAGACAGCAAATCCAAATACTTCAAGCCCTAATGGAACAGCAGCAGGTGATGCTTCCTCAACAGGTCAGAGGTCCAACCAAAGTAATAACACAGTACACCAATTCCTGTTACGAAGTGAGAATGGAATAAACGATGATTGGGTGAGCGAGAGTTCGGATGAGGAGGAATGTGTGCTTGCAGCTTCCTTAGAAGTAGATCAGAAAGGTCCCTTTGTGAAGGGAAAAGTCATGGGTCTCAGAGTTTCCTTCTTGGTTGACACCGGAGCTACACGCTCCACAGTAAGATCTGCAGAAGTTCTGAATTTGCCCCTTTCAGGGAAGACAGTCCAGATTGTAGGAGTAGCAAATCAGTATGTGACCAACCCGATAACAGATCCAGTACAGGTTAAAATTGGCAACTTTCAGGGATTACACAAATTTGTAGTCTGTGATTCAAGTATCTCTACTGCTGTGTAAAACTACGTGCTTGGTTACTTGTTCAAATGATGGAATCGAGATACAGACAAATAGCGATGATGAGGATGGCCCAGCTCCCAAGATCGAATGTGAAAACACAAATGAAGAATACCCTCTGATTGATTTCTTTCTAGTGTTCACAGTGAAGGAGCTTTATTCTGATTTACAGGGAACAGTTAAAGAGAAAGTGTGGGCCCTGACAGGGAAAGAGATAGGTCTGATAAAGGGAGTTGAGCCAATTAAAGTTTCCGTAAAGCCGAATGCGATTTTTCCTCATATTTCCCAGTACCACATGCCACAAGATGTTCTTATGAAGATCACCAAAATAATTGCAGAATTTGTGAAACAAGTGGTCCTGAAAGAAATGTTGAGCATCCCGTGTAATTCACTGATAATGGGTTTGATAAAGCCCTGTGGGAAAGTTCGAATTGTCCAGAATTTGAGAAAAATAAATGACTTTGTGATTAAATGTTGTCCCATGGTACCAAATCCAGCTGTGATAATGTTTCAGATTCCATGTGATGCTGAATGGTTCACTGTCATTGACTTGTCACAAGCCTTCTTTTCTGTGCCTCTTCAAAAGGACAGCCAATTCTCTTTTTTTTCAAATTTTAAGTTCGAGTTTACTATTGGTGTCGAATTTCTCAAGGGTTTTCAGAGTCACCTTCCATATTCGATCAGATCTTGAAAAAGCATTTGGAGTCGTTGAAATTGCCTTTTCAGTTGACCTTGGTACAGTACATTGACGACTTACTGGTTGCGTCCAAAACAAGGGATGAGTGCAAGTATGACACGATTGCCTTGCTGAACCACTTGGGAAAGAATGGTCATAAAGTGTCACCACTTAAATTGCAATACTGTCAAAAAGAGGTGAAATACTTGGGTCACCAGATTGAGAAGAGGTCAAGAAAAATATCCAGAGAAAGGGTCACAACTATATTGCAGATGAATCCCCCAACCACAAAGAGAGATGTCAGGATGTTTCTAGGGATGGTAGGCGATTGCCATCATTGGATCCCTAATTTTTCAGTCATTTCCAAGCCTTTGCAGAAGCTGACCCACAAGGAGGTAACCGACCCCATAGTGTTAGACCAGGCTTTCATGCAAGCGTTTTCTGAGTTGAACGAGAGTCTGTGCAAAGCTCCAGCTTTGGGTACGCATGACTACACTAAACTTTTCACGTTGTTTTGTCATGAGCGTGATGCATGTTCTTTGTATGTTCGAGGTCCATGGAGTTGTAAACTGCCCAGTAGCATATTTTTCAGCTACTTTGGACACGGTCGCAGCAGCCTTACCAGGTTGTTTGTGTGCAGTTGCAGTGGTTGGACAGATCCTCACACACTGTGAAGGCATTCTGATGGGACACCCCTTAACTATTATGGTCCCTCACTCCAATGAGATCCTACTCACAAAGACGAAGACCTAACAGGTGCAAGATTATGATATGAGACGAATATTTTGGGATCACCAAATGTGTAATTGAAAAGATGTACACTGCTTAACCCTGCAACCTTATTTCCAAATGAAAATGTCGAAATTGAAAAATTGGAGGACATTGAGCATGATTGTCTTTAAGTAACTGACTTGTGCACAAAACCGAGACCTGATATTAGAGACACCCAATTGGAGGAGAATGACCAAATTATCTTTGTTGATGGTTCTTGTTTAAGAGACAATACAGGGACACTGAGAGCAGGATATGCTGTGTGCACAATTACTGGTATCCTGTAGGCATCTTGGCTTTGGGGAGTGTATTCTACTCAAGTAGCGGAGCTGGTAGCGCCTACTAGAGCATGCCATGTTTCTGCTCAGCTGAAAGTAACCATCTATACAGACAGCCTGTACGGATTTGGAATGGTCCATGATTTTGGCCAGTTATGGTCACAGAGAGGTTTCATGAACTCTTCTGGTTCGCCAGTGGGAAATGGAGAGAGAATTAAATAATTGTTGCATGCTATCCTAATGCCTGAAAAGAGTGCCGTGGTGAAATGCAGTACACATCTGAAATCACAAGACTTTGTGTCAATGGGAAAAAGATATGTGGATCAAGTCGCAAGGTTTTGCGCATTGAACTGCATATCATTCAAAGAAAAGTGTGAATTGTTACCTGAAGAAGATGACACATGTACAAGTTTTGCATTGAAAGTAATCGATGCATTGGAAGAATTGAAAACATTGCAGAATAATGTTGAGAGGGAGGAAAAGCGTTCCTGGAGTAAAATGAAATGTGTACAGAGACAAGGTGAACAGTGGGTTTCAGAAGAGGGTCAATTGGTTTTGCCTAATAGTCTGTTGTCTCAAATGGCTAGGTATTATCATGGTCAAGCACATGTTGGGAGGGATGCCATAATTTGGTTGTTGAAGCATAATTGGTTTAAGACAAGGAAAAGACTTTGATAACCTGATTTGACTTTTGAAACCTGATTTTGACAAGCTGCTAAACCGATTTTGACAAAGGATCCTGGAAGTGAGACTGAAAGCTGTAAATAACTGTGGAAAGAAGATTTTAGTGTTTTTGTTTTGATTTTTGCTGCAATGTTTCTAAATGTTCTCTTCTGCTTTGTGATTCTTTACAGATCATGAGTAACATTAGCCAGCAGGGTAGGAAGAATAGGTGCTGTAAATACATGAGCATTGGTTTGGCAATAGTGTGTGGGATACTGTTTATGATATTGATTGTGGGTATGATTGTTCTTGACAAGGGTAAAGCCAACCATACTTCAGCTTTCGAGACACCTACTGCATTAACAGCTTATAGAGAAGTTTAGGTTAGATGAGAAGTATCTGCGTGTAGACAATGCCCAAGGGGAACTTCCTTCTAATGTTTTCTATTGTTTATTGAGTGAGAATGTTGAAACAATGGATGTGAAGAATTGTTTTGTGTGTACACAGATTCCTTCATCAGTCGAAGAAGGAGTTACCTAGAATAGTTTGCCTCTAATTTATGGGATAAGTTGCAGTCTATTACTAACAAGATTCTATACCTAGGTGTAAATTCAGTATTTCTATTCCAACCATGATGTTGTGTTTTCGTTTGGCCCCATAATTAGGTATTTGAGTAGGGTAGCTAAGGATAATGACAAAGTATTAGTTAAAGGTTTCTCTGAGCCTACATTAACTTTTGGCATTAGAAATATCCTAACATGCTTGCTTACACCTTTAGAGAAGAGCTTCTTAGATCACACAGATGACAGGAGAAAGGCATTGAAGGAGAAATTAGAAAAAGGTTTAGAGAAGGACGTACACAAATGATTATGCTTTTAGTGCAATACAAACACAAGGGAAATTAGGTCTGGATGCGCAACACATAGGGAAGCTTTGTGTATATAGGCCTAAATCTCACAATGACACTTTATTTGTGGGAACAAGTCACTGTAAACATGTGTTTTTGTTTCAGAGTAAATGGACATTATGTTGAATGGACAGGATCCAGCGATTCCTGGGATAAATTACATCTGTGGTCCTAATGCTTATTACCATCTTCCAAAAGGATGGTACGGGACATGTTATATCATATAAGGGAGAGGAGGGAGTCTCCTTCTAGTAGAGTGGGAGATATATTTGGAGCAATAATTCCTTCACTGGGAGTTGTTCTGAATTCGATAAAGATTTGAAAGTTGTCTACTATTGTGGATAACTTGCTGACAATTGTTTTTCAGGAGCCATACTCCTGATGGATACTATTAGCTGCTAAAAGAGTTATAACTCTTCAGAACTGCCTTGCGTTAGACATTCTTTTAGCAAAGGATGGCGGAGTTTGCAAAATGCTTCATTCTAGGCATAGCTGTGCGTTCATTCCTGACAACAGTAAAGAAATTAGAAGCTTACTTACTAATTTAACTAATGAGAGTGCTGATTTGAAAGAATTGAAGGAACTAGATGTTTTAGGGAAAGATGGCAAGGGATTTGTTTCAGTGGGAAATTGGCTGAGCAACATTGGGTAAGGGATCTTGTTGAAAATAATACAGGGGATATTGATTATTGCGGTTTGCTTAATTGGAATATGGGGAATATGTATATTGTGTAAAAGGATCAAATTAAAGAAGACAAAGAATGATCAGAGGAGAGAAAAAATTAAAAGGGAAAAATGGCTTTGGGGGAAATTCAAAAGGGGAACAAAGATTTGAAGGGGTTGAAATCACAAACTTTTAGCTGATGCAAAAAAAAAAATTGTGAGAGAAAGTCTAGTGTGATGACACATTTAGTCATCAGAGGAGGGATTTCTAACGCAGAAGTTTTGATGATATTACTAAGGAATATTCTTGTATTTTGAGTACTGAATTTACGTAGAAATTGTATTAACCTAGAGAAAAACAATGCACGCATTTGAAAGTGTGACCACTTGAGTGGCCACCATTATTCACGAAGTGTACTTATTAATGGCTTATTAATATGAAATGTTGAGCTTATGTTTGATTAATGTAGTAATATGTCATATTAAGGGTTATGTATTAGCTTTATTAATTGCCGGCTTTAACTTAGCGGAGGTCTTGGCCTAGTTGCAAGGCCTCAAGTAAGCTGCATTTCTTAGCCGTTTAATAAAATGTCTGCTTGGAGAATTAAATTATGATTTTCCACTGTGCTGACCTAATGTGCTTGTAGCTAAAAGTCTTTCTCAAAAGGACTGCTTGCTAGAAGATACTAATCTTGCTAATGCAACATTGTAAATGTAATGTGTGTAGGACTGACTTTCCCAGGAGAGTACAATGAAGACACTGACTGGAGTATAAGCTGCAACAATATTGTTACCTGACGAGCCAGATGAATGAGAACAGTATGGAAGGAGCCAATCATCAACATGTGAACCCCCCACCAGGTCAGAGTTTACCCTCTGAACCTGGTCATCCAACCCAGGGTCACCACCCTGCGGTTGAACCACTGCCTGGCACACCAGGACTTCCAGGGGGGCACACTTACCCCCCTCAAGGGACACACTGTCCCCAAGGGCCACACAAGAGTCTGGCTGGCGCAGGTCTCTTGACCTCTGCCCATCTGACAGAGTCTGGATTTCCCCCCAACCCAGAAATGGTCTCACCAAGGTCATTCCTGGGGGGCTCTGCTCTCAGAGCTGACCCTTGGCCCTCCAGGTTCTCCACTGGGGTCCGCAACCCCCTCTCAACCCTCTGTCTGGACTTCTGCACCCCCTCACTAGGAGTGGTACTGCCAGACACCAGAACTGGTGGGACGCCTGCTACAGCGCCCCCCCCAAGTTCTCCTGACACTGTGGGATCTCCCTCAACAGATGGCCCTGTGGTACAGGCTAGGCTCCCCTCCTGGTGTTCCCTCATGGAACCCTCCAGGACCTGGGACCGGATCTCGGGCACCTTGGACCTCAGCCCATCCCCATTCTCTCTCCTCAGAGACTGGACATGGGGTCCCTCACCCATCCCACTACACTGGGACCTACCTGGGACACTACAATCTTTCCCTACCTCACCTGGTTGGGAAATACCTAGACCACTCCTCTCAGGAGCCCCCCCAAATGCCTCTTCAGACTCTCAGGTACTCACCAAGAGGTCTGCCTCCATTGTAAGCTCCCTGGGGTCAGAGAACTCACACTCCACCTGGTGTTGGCGTAGCTCTGGAAAGTAAGGACTAGACATATGCTCTCCAGCAATTACATTACTCAGTCCCTTACATGAATTAACCAAAGTACCCTTCACCCAACCATCCAGTGACTCTGCTTTGAAAAAGCACCCCACATCACCCTCCTGAGACTGGTGAGACAGTACCTGACTGTCCCTGACACTCAACCCACACTCTTCTGGGATGTCTTCACACTCCATAACCAGGACTTCTACCTGTGGGGAACCCCTCTCCCTGTCACTCTCACCTAGAGTCAGTAGAGTGTCCCTCCCACCAGTAGGAATATGACTCCCCATGCCAGTTTCCCAATCCACCTCAGGGACCCTGTGCATCACTGGAGCTACCTCATACCCCTGAACCTCCTGGTGTGTGTTAACTCCCTCCTTCAGGTAGGGCACCACATCTCTGGGCATGTGCACTTCTTCAGCAGTACTGGATACAAGATTTTTGCTGCCACCATCTGAACTGGACTCAGCCCTGATGGCCTCCAGCTTCAGCTCTTCACAGCTCAGCTCTTGAGCTGTAATCCTTTCTTTTTCCAGGTCTAAGGCTCTCTTCTCCTCAGCCCTCTCAAGCTCTGCATCTAGCTCTTCCAGACTCCGGATTCGAGCTCGGAGCCAATCATCTCTTTCTGTTCCCTCCTCAGGGCCACTGCCCTCCTCCTCAGAGTAGTCCTCCTCCTCAGAGTAGTTATCCTCCTCAGACTCATTTGGTGGTGTTGCCTGACAACGTTTCAATTCATACTGAAACAGGGCTGACTCAAGATCCTCCCTTCTGGATTTCTTGTTCGCAGCCAGTCCCCTTTCCATGCAGAATGCTTTAAGCTGCCACTTTTTATACATAAATAGGTGCCAGAAATTGACTTCCATTCTGCAAAGGCTTCACAACCAAAAACCAAAGTCCAAAAATATTAGCAATACTTCCAGGAGGACATCAGAGAACAAAAAGCAGAATCACAAGACAAGTAGTATGTGGTCACGTAGTGGTCTGACCTCAAAACAGTAGTGTACACTTAATTACTGCATGTCAAGTACAAATACAAGTCCAAATCCCAACCGCTGAACACCAATGTTAGAAATTGGGTCTTTGGTTGACAGTCAGGTTACCCCCTGTTCAAGTAAGGACCCTCACCCTAGTCAGGGTAAAAGAGAATCACCCTCAGCTAACCCCTGCTTACCCACTTGGTAGCTTGGCAGAGCAGTAGGCTTAACTTCAGAGCGCTAGGTGTAAAGTATTTGTACCAACACACACAGTAACCTAATGAAAACACTACAAAATGACACAACACTGGTTTAGAAAAATAGGAAATATTTATCTAAACAAAACAAGACCAAAACGACAATAATCCGACATACACAAGTCAAGTTATGAATTTTTAAAGATTAAACTCAAAAACAGCGCTTAGAAACAAAAATGCTTCGATGAGATGTTAAGACGGCGTCGTGACGGAGTCGTTCCCAACAAGCCGACACCAGCGGCGCCGGACACGGAGTCGTGTAGACCCCCAAGTACAGTACCTTTGGTGAAGAGTGAAAACAAGCCAATGCGCGAAGTCGGGGATCGCGGCATCTGTGCGAAACGTTGAATCCGCGCACTTCGAGCGGCGTCGGTCACGACGTGGTACGGTGACTTCCACGGAGTCGCGGACTTCAGCAGGGCTGCTGCGGCGTCGGGCCTGCAAAGAGCATCGCGTTCCAGCGAAGGTCACGGCGTCAGGTGCAGGCGGCGTTACCGGATTCAGCAGCGGCATCGGTCCGAAGTCGGCCGAAGTCGATTTCCTTGGATTCCACCAGCTTTCCTTTCAAGGGCCCAGGGACTGGATAGGGTACCACTTGTCGGGGCAGGAGTCTCTCCAGAGACTCTAGGTGCTGGCAGAGAGAAGTCTTTGCTGTCCCTGAGACTTCAACAGCAGGAGGCAAGCTCTAACTCAAGCCCTTGGAGATTTCTTCACAAGATGGAAGGCACACAAAGTCCAGTCTTTGCCCTCTTACTCTGGCAGAAGCAGCAGTGCAGGAAAGCTCCACAAACCACAGTCACAGGCAGGGCAGCACTTCTTCCTCAGCTATCAGCTCTTCTCCAGGCAGAGGTTCCTCTAGGTTCCAGAAGTGTTTCTCAAGTCTGTAGATTTGGGTGCCCTTCTTATACCCATTTTAGTCTTTGAAGTCACCTTTCTTCAAAGGGGACTCACACCTACTTGTGAAATCCTGCCTTGCCCAGGCAAGGCCTCAGACACACACCAGGGGGTTGGAGCCGGCATTGTCAGAGGCAGGCACAGTCCTTTCAAATGAGAGTGACCACTCCACCCCTCTAATCAGGAAATGCAGGTTACACCCCAGCCCCCTTTGTGTCACTCTCTAGTGCGAGATGAAAAACAACCCAACTGTCAAACTGACCCAGACAGGGAATCCACAAACAAGGCAGAGTCACAGAATGGTTTAAGCAAGAAAATGCTCACTTTCTAAAAGTGGCATTTTCAAACGCACAATCTTAAAATCAACTTTACTAAAAGATGTATTTTTAAATTGTGAGTTCAGGGACCCCAAACTCCACATGTCCATCTACTCTCTAGGGGAATCTACACTTTAATCATATTTAAAGGTAGCCCCCATGTTATCCTATGAGAGAGACAGGCCTTGCAACAGTGAAAAACGAAGTTGCCAGTATTTCACTGTCAGGACATATAAACCACATTGCTATATGTCCTACCTTATCCATACACTGCACCCTGCCCTTGGGGCTACCTAGGGCCTACCTTAGGGGTGCCTTACATGTAAGAAAAAGGAAGGTTTAGGCCTGGCAAGTGGGTACACTTGCCAAGTCGAATTTACAGTGTAAAAATACACACACAGACACTGCAGTGGCAGGTCTGAGACATGATTACAGAGCTACTTATATGGGTGGCAACACCCGTGCTGCAGGCCCACTAGTAGCATTTGATTTACAGGCCCTGGCACCACTAGTGCACCTTACTAGGGACTTACTAGTAAATCAAATATGCGAATCATGGATAAACCAATTACATACAATTTACACGGAGAGCATATGCACTTTAGCACTGGTTAGCAGTGGTAAAGTGCTCAGAGTTGAAAAGCCAACAGCAACAGGTCAGAAAAAAATAGGAGGCAGGAGGCAAAAAGACTGGGGATGACCCTGCATAAGCAAAAGTCCAACAGTAAGTCTTCGTCCTTGAGGTACCACTTCGATCAGCATGGGGCAGATTTCAAAGGGGCAAAGTTAAGGCAAGTTTTCCTTGCGGCAGCAAGGAAAATGGGGAAAAGTTATTGCATGGGCAAGACGGGGTAAAATTAAAGTTAAAGTCTCTAGGGTGAGAATTCTTCAAAGTCTCTTTCTCTGGGATAGAGAAAAGGCATCAAAGTGTCATTTAAAATGGCATCTTGAATCTGGCTTCAAAATGGCATCAAGGAAAAATGGCTGACTTCTCTTTGTCCGGTGGGTTTAAGTAAGAAACGCTCCAAATTCTTCAGGGTCTTCCATGGGAGGGTTCATAGGGTGGCTTCTCTTTGACCAATGAATAGTGTCTTTCTCTTAGTACTCATTTATGCATAAGGTGTCCTTGGAGTTTTGGAACACAAGTAGCAACAAAGTTTGCCAATTATTTTTGTATCAGTGACTTTATTGTCTGCACCTGCAGAAACTGACCTTGCTTCAAAGGGGATGAAACTTGCCTAGCACGAAACTTTGAGATAAGTGTATTAGTCATTCTACTGGAAAAATACAGCCTTTAAAGTTTAGAATACGTTTTTGTTAATACAAGTGAAAACCACGCAGTTACATTTGAGACCAGGCAACTAGGCCAAAGCCTCTGCTAAATTTAAGCTAAGCATATAACAGTTTCAACAAGAAAATCATAGAATACATCTGCAATTATGACGGATTACTACATTGTCGCTTCTTCATGATTAATTAAGCTTGTTTATAATAATGGCGAACTACTTCGTGGGCACATTTTCTACACACGTTATTTTTCTCTGCTAAAATCACATTTTCTTATACGATTTTGTTACATGATATATGAATGTTTGTTAGTTTTTCTTTTTCTGCTTCATCAATCCCTCCTCTGATGACTAATTATGTCATCACATTAAATCTTTCATCACAAATTTTATTTAATTAAAATTCTGTTTTAGTAATTTGATATTTCAGTAAATTCCCTTTTTCTCTTCACTCCTTATGATTTTTCCCTGTATATTTCTACCATTTTCTTTTGTTCTTTCTCTTCTCTTCTCCTCTTGTTTCTTGATTTCAATATTTTAATAGCTTTCCATATTCCCCAAATACCTATTAAGCAAATTAATATTATTAATATCCCTTTTACTATTTTCAGTGATATTCCGTTCCAAATGTTGCTGAGCCAATTTCCCACGGAAGCAAATCCTTTTCCAACCTTTTCCCATACTCCAGGTTCTTTCAATTCTTTCAAATCTGCACTATTGTTAGTTAAGTTTGCAAGCATGGTTCTAATTTGTTTACTGTTGTCCGGTATATAAGAACAACAGTGACGTGCACTAAGCATTTTGCAAACGCCGCCATTCTTTGCTAAAAGAATGTCTAAAGCAAGCCGATTTTGAAGAGTCGTACCTCTTTCTGCAGCAAATTCAGTTTCCATCAGGATCATTGTTCCTGAGAATTTTGTCAGCATGTTATCCACAATAGACGACAACTTTCGTATTTTGATTGAATTCAATATGACTCCTACTGAAGGAATCATTGCTCCAAATATATCTCCTATCACACCAGAAGCTGTCTCCCTTTTCTGAATACGATGTAATTCAGACAGCTTCAGAAATGTCTTTAAGTCTTCTAGTTGATGAATCTTTGGAAATACTATTCCCAAATGACATCTCCCATACCATCCCTTTGGAAGACGATAATAGGCGTTGAGTCCACAAATATAATATACTCCTGGAGTAGCTGGATCTAGGCCATTTAACATGAACGTCCATTTACTCTGAAACAAAAACATGTGTTTACATTCACTCGTTCCTACAAAGACTGTGTCATAATATGATTTAGGTCTATATATACACAAAGCTTCCCTATATGTACTGTGTCTAAAGCTAGTCTCCCTTGTGTCTTTATTGCGGCAAAAGCATAGTTATCTACAGATGTCCTTTTGTGTAATTATTTTTCTAATTTTTCCTTCACCATTTTCCTTCTATCTTCAGTGTGATCTAAAAAGCTTTTCTCTACCGGTGAAAGCAAGCATGTAAGGTTTTCTCTATGAGCTTGAGCTGCTGAAAAAGGTGATAGTGGTTCAAAGAAACCCCTAACTATGTTTATATAATAATCTCTTGCTACTTTACTCAAGTACTCTATTATGGTGACATAAGGAAACATGACATTATGATTGGAATAGAAATATTGAATATACTCCTGGCCATAAAATCTGGTAGGTAACAAACTACATGTTATCCCATATGTAAGAGGCATGCTATGATATGTCACTCCTTCTATTACTGAGGTAGGTATTTGTGTACACACATAACAATCTTTCGAATCCATTGTCTCAACATACTCATTCAGCAAGCGATAGAAGACGTTAGAAGAAAGTTCTTTCTTGTCATGTAAATATTTCTTGTCTTGTTCGAGTTTCTTCAAAGGAGTTAATTCAGTAGTATTTTTAGAGGTAGGAGCATCGTTCGCGTCTCTTTCATTCCCTCCATGCATTCCAAGAATTATTGCTATAATTATTAGTACACATGCAGTTATTAGACCTATACACATATAATTACAATATTTCATTTTATGTCCTTGTGTAGTATTGTGTGCCATGATCTATATAAAATCAGAAAGCTGAAGACACGTTATCGAATCAAATTTGCAGATATATATATAAAGGGTGAATGAGGTCAAAGTTTACACTGTTTTCTTTAGCAGCTTAGTCTCTTATCGGTTTAGCAGCTTTGTCTCAAAATCTGTTTCAAAATGTCAGTCAGGTTATCAATGTCTTATTCGGTTCAGAAGTCAATCAGGTTATCAATGTCTTATTCGGTAATGTTCATGAAGTTTCACTTTAAGTGCCAAAGTGTTGTTCTGCTTCTTCGTTTGCAAGACTAAGAGATAAAAATTCGTCTGACCAATCGTTAGTGGCGGTATATGCCCATTCGGGACCAGAGTACCTTCTGCTCGGTATTCTTTTCCTTTTCAATTTTGCATCTCCTTTTGATTCCTTTTCGCTTATGTCTGGTTCTTTGGCTGTGTCTTTTCCTTCGTTCAATGCTGTTATGAAAGATACTTCCTTTCTTTTCTCCTTCAGCTTCGGCCCTTCATTTTCATTTAATGTTTCTTTAGTCTTTGATTTCACTGGCGATATGCTTTGTCTCCATTTCGCGTTGTTTTTACCTGATGGACCTGCAACCAGTTCTGGAAGATTTGAAACAATTTCGCTTTGCTCTGTCTTGTTTCCTTCCTCGAGGAGGTCAATCAGGTTTTCTCCTTCTTTTCCCGTATCGTCTGCTTCTGGGAAAGCCCTCCTCTTATTAGGCTCTCCTGCTTCTTCACCTGTGATAGGATCTTTGTCACCTCCAGGAGCTTTGTCACCTCCTGAGGCTTCTCCTCTGCTGTCCTCAAAAGGATCGACTTCGTCTTCCTCAGAGTATATTTCTTCTGTTTCAATTTCTTCTTGTTCTCTTTCAGGCTCCTTTCGGTCTGGCTCAGTGCCTGGTACTTTTCTGTCAGTTGTGGGTAATTTCAGTGCTTCAATTTCCTCTTCTGTGGGACACGTCACCCTTTTCATGTGACTGGCGTGAATCCAGTTGGGAACCCCCGCACACTTCACAGCGGTGGTAGTTGTCAGAATTACTTGAAAAGGTCCTTTCCAACGGGGTTCCAAGCACAACTTCCTCACGTGCTTCTTTATCACCACCCAGTCACCTGCCTTTAGGGCGTGTCCTGGACCTTGGATCGGTGGCAAGGTGGTTGCCTCCACCTGATGAGAAAAAGAGCGGACCACATCAGCCAGACCTTTGCAGTAGTCCAATACCATATCATCTGTAATATTTACAAGAGCATTTGCAGGAACTGCTGGAAGCCTCATGGCTCTGCCCATGAGTATTTCATGCGGTGATAGTCCAGTTTTTCTATCAGGTGTGTTTCTCATTGACATTAACACCAAAGGCAACGCGTCAGGCCATTTCAAATTTGTGGATGCACATATTTTCGCCATTCTTGATTTTAGCGTGCCATTAATCTGTTCCACTAGTCCTGATGATTCAGGGCGATAGCTACAGTGCAATTTTTGTTCAATGTTCAGTGCTGCACACAATAATTTGATTACTTTGTTATTGAAGTGACTTCCCCTATCTGATTCTAAAGAGATCGGGAATCCGAAACGTGGTATTAGTTCTCTCAAGAGTAGTTTTGCAACTGTGAGACTGTCATTTCTGCATGTAGGGTATGCTTCAATCCAGTGACTAAAAATACACACAACCACCAACACATATTTCAAGCCTGCATGCATAGGCATCTCAATGAAATCCATTTGCATCCTGTTGAATGGCCCACCTGCTCTTCCAATGTGGCTCAAATTTACTACGGTTCCCTTCCCTGCGTTCATTTGTTGGCAAATGACGCAACGATGGCAAACTGCTTCAGCAACTTGGCGAAATTTAGGATTAAACCAATCGATTTTGAATAATCTAATCATGGCATCCCTTCCAAGGTGGGCTTGTCCATGATATAACCTGGCTAATTGGGACAAGAGACTGGCAAAACCAATCTCCCTTCACTTGAAACCCACAAATCATCTGGGTTTTTTACGCATTGTAATTTGCTCCATGAGAGTTTTTCATCCTTACTGACATTATTTTGTAGGAATTTCAATTCTTCTATTGTGTCCACAACTTTTAGAGCAAAGGCTTCATTTGGTTCAAGTTCTGGCTCATTTATCAAATTCCATTCGTCTCTGAGCAGTATACAGTTCAATGTGCGAAACCTTGCGACTTGATCTGCATATCCATTTCCCAAAAAAACGAAGTCTTGTGATTTCGAGTGTGCACTGCATTTTACCACTGCTAATTCTCCTGGTAACTGAATAGCATGTAACAATTCTCTTATTCTTTCACCATTTTTCACTGGTGATCCTGAAGAGGTCATAAAGCCTCTTTGTGACCACAATTGTCCAAAATCATGCACTATTCCAAATCCGTACTGACTGTCAGTGTAAATGGTGACTTTCATCAATGCGGAAAGTTGGCAAGCTCTAGTAAGGGATACTAGTTCCGCTGCTTGTGCAGAGTAAACTCCCTGAAGCCAAGATGCTTCTAGAACACTAGTTATTGTACATACAACATATCCTGCTTTCAATATTCCTAGTGCATCTCTTAAACATGAACCATCAACAAAAATAATTTGATCATTTTCTTCCAACTGAGTATCTTTGATATCAGGTCTTGGTTTAGTACAAAATTCAGTCACCTGAAGACAGTCGTGCTCAATGTCTTCGGCGTTCTCAATTTCGACATTTTCACTGGGAAACAAAGTTGCTGGATTCAACGTAGTGCACCTTTTTAGCTGCACATTGGGTGATCCCAAAATTACTATCTCGTACCTTGTAAGCCTAGCACCAGTCATGTGCTGTGTTCGGGAACGTGTCAAATGTATTTAGACTGAGTGAGGGACCATAACTGTTAAAGGATGTCCCATCACTATTCCTTCACTCTGATTTAGGCTTATACCAACTGCTGCTACAGCACGCAAGCATCCTGGTAAGGCTGCTGCGACTGGATCCAAAGTAGCTGAAAAATATGCTACTGGCCTGTTTACGCCACCATGGGCTTGAGTCAAGACAGACAAGGAACATGCATCATGTTCATGACAAAACAATGTGAACGGCTTTGTGTAATCAGACATATCTAAAGCTGGAGCTCTGCACATGCATTCCTTTAATTCAATAAAGGCATCCATTTCATCTCTTTTCAACCCGATTTCATCCTGCGCATCTTTCTGGGTCAGTTTCAGTAAAGGTTTGGCTAGAGTTGAGAAATTGGGAATCCATTGGTGACAGTAGCTCACCATTCCCAAAAACTTTCTCACCTCTTTCCTTGTTTTGGGTGGACTCATTTGAAGTACACTCGTTATTCTTTCTTTCATGATTCTTCTCAACCCTTTTTCTATTTGGTGACCCAAATATTTCACTTTCTTCTGGCAGAACTGCAATTTTGAAGGAGACACCTTGTGTCCATTCCTTCCCAAATGGTTCAGTAGGGCAATAGTGTCAACTGTACAGTCCTTTCTGTCTTTGATGCGATCAGTAAATCCTCAATATACTCTACTAAGGTTAATCCAAAGGGTAATTCCAATGATTCCAAATCTTTCTTTAGAATCTGATTGAAAATTGATGGGGACTCCGAAAACCCTTGAGGAATTCGACACCAACTGTTGACTCTGTCCAGGAATTTAAAGCAAAAGAGAAATTGGCTGTCCTCATGAAGAGGCAACAGAAAAGAATGCTTGTGATAAGTCAATGACTGAAAACCACTCTGCATCACAGGGAATTTGAAACATTATTACAGCTGGATTTGGTACTACGGGACAACATTTGACTATTATGTCATTTATTTTTCTCAAATCTTGAACAATTCGGACCTTTCCACTTGGTTTTACTAGTCCCATGATTGGTGAATTACATGGACTACTTAGTACTTCTTTCAGTACACCCTGTTTCACAAATTCGTCAATGAGTTGGGCGACTTTCATGAGAGTGTCTTGTGACATATGGTACTGCGGAGTCTAAGGAAAATTTACATTAGGTTTTACAGTCACTTTCACTGGTTCTGCTCCTTTGACCAATCCTACTTCTTTCCCTGTCATATCCCACACTTCCTTTTCAACTGTTTCCTGTAACTCAGCTGAAATATCTGCTTCAGTGAGCATAGGATATAGAGTAATCAGGGGATACTCTTCATCGACAGTTTCTGTTTCGTCCTCTCCTAAACTGTCCTCTTATTCCTCATCACTGTTTGTCTGAATTTTAATTCCATTATTTGAGCACATAATCGAGCATCCCAATTTGCACAATAAATCTCTCCCTAATAGGGATATCGGACTTGAATCACACACCACAAATTTATGTAACCCTTGAAAGTTACCAATGCTGACTTGCACTGGATCTGTAATTGGGTTTGTCAGATACCTATTTGCTACTCCCACTACTTGAACTGTTCTCCCTGAGAGCGGCAAATTTGGTACTTCGATACTTCTGACTGTAGAGCATGTAGCTCCTGTGTTAACCAAAAATGAAACGCTGTGACCCATAACTCTTCCTTCCACATATCGTCCCTTTTGATCAACTTCCAAAGATGCTGCAAGCATACAATTTCCCTCCTCATCTGAACTTTCACTCCCCCATACATTGTTTATTCCACTCTCACTGTGTAACGGGAATTGGTGTACTGTGTCACTTTGATTCATTCCTTGACCTGTGACCTGTTGAGGAAGCATTACTTGTTGCTGATTCATTGGTGCTAAGGGTACTTGCATTTGCTGATTAGGTACCATAGGAAACTGCTGTTGCATTGGCTGCAACTGTGCCATTTGTACACAGGGCATTTGCACCTGCTGTTGTTGTATAGGTTGTAGACCCTGCATCTGATTTACATTATTTTGGAAATTTGGGTTTGGACCTCTCAATTTTGGTCCTCTCACATTCTGAAAAGCATTGACATCATTGTTCTGCTGACCTACACCTTCCTGCACCAACATTGGGTACTCCCGTTTCCAATGTCCGACAATTCCGCACGTGTGACATGGCATCACCTTCTTCATTGCCTGTATACCATTGGGAATCACAACAGTATTTAAATCGGGACCATTATTCACAAAACCTGCTCGGCCTCTGCCTCTCATCTGTGGCTGAAACATAGCATTTCCCTGCTGTTGCTAATGCGGCAACTGTTGTTGGAAACCTTGCAAACCTTGCAAACCTTGCAAACGTGTCTGGGCTGCTCTAATCTGCATCACCATCACTTTCTCTTTCAACCTTTTCTGCTTTGTCTCAATCTCATCACTGCAGTATTTTGCATAGTTCAACACTTCATCGATCGGGCAGATTTCAAAGGGGCAAAGTTAAGGCAAGTTTTCCTTGCGGCAGCAAGGAAAATGGGGCAAAAGTTATTGCATGGGCAAGACGGGGTAAAATTAAAGTTAAAGTCTCTAGGGTGGGAATTCTTCAAAGTCTCTTTCTCTGGGATAGCGAAAAGGCATCAAAGTGTCATTTAAAATGGAGTCTTGAATCTGGCTTCAAAATGGCATCAAGGAAAAATGGCTGACTTCTCTTTGTCCGGTGGGTTTAAGTAAGAAACGCTCCAAATTCTTCAGGGTCTTCCATTGGAGGGTTCATAGGGTGGCTTCTCTTTGACCAATGAATAGTGTCTTTCTCTTAGTACTCATTTATGCATAAAGTGTCCTTGGAGTTTTGGAACACAATTAGCAACAAAGTTTGCCAATTATTTCTGTATCAGTGTCTTTATTGTCTGCACCTGCAGAAACTGACCTTGCTTCAAAGGGGATAAAATTTGCCTAGCACGAAACATTGAGATAAGTGTATTAGTCATTCTACTGGAAAAATACAGCCTTTAAAGTTTAGAATACGTTTTTGTTAATACAAGTGAAAACCACGCAGTTAAGTCTGAGACCAAGCAACTAGGCCAAAGCCTCTGCTTTAATTAAGCTTGTTTATAATAATGGCGAACTACTTCGTGGGCACATTTTCTACACACGTTATTTTTCTCTGCTAAATCACATTTTCTTATACGATTTTGTTACATGATATATGAATGTTTGTTAGTTTTTCTTTTTCTGCTTCATCAGGATCAAAGACGAAATGCCGCCAGGAGAAGGTGCCAAACGTCTCAGGATGTTGGGCCGAAAGAAATGCCGTTCACCATCCTCATCGCCAGTGTTAAATCGTGTTCACCAGACCACGGGTTCGTAGAGCAGCTTTCTCTTTATTTCTATGTAGGTCGATACAAGGCCCAGCCATCCGTTCCACACCTATAACAGGGACTCCGTCCGTCTCACCTACCTCCACCTCGTCTCCCCGGCGAATCGACAATCGACAGTGCTTGTTCTAGAATACTACAGCTGGTTGTCTGCATAGAAACTCATTGAAATTAACTCTGTAAGGACCATGTTGACAGTGAGCAGAAAACGAGACTGGAAAATCTGTTATTAGCCTTTCAGTTGGAGGTTGTCTACAGTCCGTCACGACAGGACATGACCCCAAATGGCCACTAAGTTGTTCACAGCAGACTATAAATACTGTTGTTTTAGTCTTACTGCGTCTGGTGTTGAACACGGAGTCGAAAGCTGAAGGCGTGATTACAGTTCTTTGTAACGGATATTTATAAACAATCAGTCCTCATATGCATACGTTTACTGCAGTCTATTATTGTTATAGACTATTGGTGCCACAAACGCTATATCATTTAGATCATCACATTAAAAAGTAAATATGCCATTTATTGGCGTTTTTAATATGCCCGCATACAACCACGGAGACAGTTATTCAATTTACGCCAGTTTCTGCCAGCCACTGATTATTACACAGGAACGTACTCTCTAAAATACTGTAATAAAACTCCCGTCTCAACAAAGATGGCTGTTATCCACTCAGTTAACAACATTTCTACGCCCCACTTTTAACACAATCCTTTGTGGTTCGAGCGCATCGACCTGAAGCCCACTAGCTATTACTACGGAGTGCGTCGAAAAACCGCGTGGCGAGGGCAGTTCCAACAACTGCAACATTTTAAGTGTCCATAAAACAATATTTAGGAACTCTCTCCGTCCTTCTGTTCATGCGAAAAATCTCATTAATTTAAACGATGGCCAGCACTATGTAAAGAGTCGTATTCTTGGTACTAGAAGAGGCAGAATGTTAGCCTGACCTTCTAATGGACGCAGCTTCAGACTTCAATCTTTCTGCTTTCCTATTGGCCGATAAACTAACAAATAGAAAACTATGACGTCAAAGATCAGGTGTTTTTCAAGCTCCTATAAGCAGAAAGTGATCATCATTCTCAGAGCCCAAGTAGCTCGCCGTGATCGTATAGTGGTTAGTACTCTGCGTTGTGGCCGCAGCAACCTCGGTTCGAATCCGAGTCACGGCATTGCGGTGAGGCAATGTCACGGCAGTTGGGCAGTATTTTTTTATTTCTTTAAAATTGATGCTAACATTAAAATAATTCAACTCATTAAATACGTTATATGATTATTCTGTTTTAGTTATTGTGTTTTAATTTTTTAATAAACATTAACTGTACCGAACACTATTATTGTCATTTTTTGGAACACGTAAAAACATTTGTCATTAATTTGTTCATCGTTTACCTTTAAAATAAAGTAAGGAAGAACAAGCTGCATTGTAAAGTTAGAAATTGCACTCAGGCCACTGCTGTATCTCTCATGACCCGGGGATCCTTATGCATTAACTTAATAGCCAGTACCAAAATGAGATCTTTGATGCATGGGAATAGCACTCGACCTAGTTCGTCTCCAAGGAGGGTGATTTTGTGGTGGGCTATCGTTCAGATCAGGAAGTGAATACTTCTTTGGGGAGGAGGAACGTTTGCAGCCCCACGGAAAGAAAACCCATTGACATCGATGGACGTGTGGCATTGTTGGCCGCTAAAATAGCAGAAGCTGAATTGCTATCATGCACCCTTCAGCTCAGTAACCTCACAACATACTCCTGTTTTCTGATGAGATGGACAAAGAGAATAACGTGGAGTGGAAAATACAAAAGTCAAACAGGGGTCTGATGAGATGGAAAAAGAGAATTTCGTGGAGTGGAAAATACAAAAGTCAAACAGGGATCCTAGAGAATCTGGTTTTATGAGCTCGGATATAAAGCTACCCAGATCAATGTGATGGTAAAGGGAATGCCAGGGGGTAGCACCAGCAACCTTCAGCTACCCTTAATCAGCATTCTTTGCTGGTGGGAGACTGCAGATGATGCCAGGGCGCATGACACCCACCAAAGAAGTGGGAGTTGGGATATATGGCTTTGATCCACTGCCAATTTAACAGGTTCCTATATTTGTTCGTTTAAGCTGTGAGGTCAAGCCTGGTTTGTATTTAGTTACCTGGCAGACTTGTGAAGTTACCGCTTTTCTCTTCTTTTGGGAACAATCTGCTCCTGAGCTAATCTTGAGTTGCAACGTTTGATAAGCAGTAGAAGAACATGTGTAATGGTGTATAGTTCAGTAGTTCGAAAGGTCTATTAGAAGAATGGACTTTCTAAATCGCTCATACAATTGTCCTGTGTTATTGCCTGTAGAACATGGAGGTTCAATGATACGTGCATGATGTATTGATGTTAGTAGATGCTACATTTGAGCACAATCAATATAGCTGGTACCACGTCCTCACACACGCCAGCTCTCAAAAACATAAATTAATTTGTTGCAGTTCGAGGCCACTTAACTGCATAAGCTCGAAAGGTTCACTGTAGGAACACACTAGAGTTTTGGCCCTGCATTCCTGGGGACACGTCAAGAGATGGCACCTGTCCTTTTTGGTACTGGGATGAGCCAAAAGGAGTACATTTCGAGCACAGAACTCGAAACTGGGTACAGACAAGCACATCTTGGACATCTTTCGTATACCTGAACTACTAACCGTTAAGCACCCCTGTTCTCGTTAAGCAATACAAGAACAAGCTAATTAAAAAATGTATTTTTTTTCTCACGCATCAAGGTACTCAGTTAAATGCTTTCTTCAGCACAGCACGTAAAGGTATGAATAATGAGATCTATAATAATCATCATCTATAGAGATAGATAACGCACAGTTTTTATTGCAATAAAATGTGAGTAAGGAATTATCATGTGTTTGTAGGCCATAGAATCAGAAAACAGTTAGAATGCTGTTAGTGCACAAAAGTACCTGGGTAGCGTCAAAATAAAGCCGTACGGGTGAGTTTGCGTCGGAAAAGGCCAACGATGTGTCCATTTCTCACTCGCAAACAAGACTGTGCGTTGTTCCTCATATGGTCGGGTTTGTGGGCATCGTTTCATCTTTCCTGCAACAGAGCAATGCGTTGATTCTGGACAGGCACCTCAGGTCCAGGCAGGCTTTTCGCTGATTTTCCGTGCCCAGCGATGTTGCATTGAAATCCAGTCGCACAGTGTCAAGAAGCCACGCTGCGTGCGGGCTTGTGTCATTAACAGCAGCCACTGCGGGTGTTGCGCATCATTTCTCTAGCTACGTTGTGTCGATCTCCCAGCTGCGATGCAGGTGGAGCGTCAATTTTAGCAGCGAGGCCGGCGGCGCGCCGTTTATTAGCCGCAAGGTGGGTGTTGTGTCAAAAGCTTTCCTGCACAGCGGTCTTTGCGTGGATTTCTGTCCTTGTCCACCAGCTGCACCTTTTAATGGTCTAGAGCAGAGGTCTTCAAACTGTGGGGCTGGCCCCCCTAGGGGGCCTCAAGTGCTCCCAGGGGGGGCGCCAAACTCTGGCCAAAAGAAGCATTATACCTATAACAGGCCTTTGTTTTAAACAAAAGCATGTTATTGCATTTCTAAAAAGGTAACAGCACCTAACTGCAATGTTTAAATAGGTCTGGACATATTTAAACATTGCAATCCTTATAAAATATTTGTGAAAAATTCTGAGGGGGGGCACATAGATTTTTATTTTTCAGCTGGGGGGATGCAGCATTAATAAGTTTGGAGACCACTGGTCTAGAGACAGGTTAGGGCACCACTTGGCAGACAGGACTCTCAGCAGAAAGTCCAAGTACTGGCAGAGAGAAGTCTTTGTTGTCCCGGAGTCTTCAACAACAGGAGGCAAGCTCAGTTCAAGCCCTTGGAGATTCTTCACCAGTGGGAAGTCACACAAAATCAGTCTTTGTCCTCTCTCAGGCAGAAGTAGCTACTGCAGGCCAACCCAGCAAAGCACAGTCACAGGCAAAGGGACAGTAATCCTCCTCCAGAATCTCTTCTCCTTTGCAGAGGTTTCTCTTGGTTCCAGAAGTAATCTAATTTTTAGGGGTTTTGGGTGCTCTTCTTATACCCCTTTCTGCTTTTGAAGTAGACCTACTTCAAAGAGAAGTCTCTGTTGTTTTCAAGATCCATCCTTGCCCAGGCCAGGCCCCAGACACACACCAGAGGGTTGGAGACTACATTGTGTGAGGGCATGCACAGCCCTTTCAGGTGTAAGAGACTATTCCTCCCCTTCTATCCTCTCCCCTCCCCTCCCCTCAGCTAAGCTCAGACTGTCCATCAGGATATGCAGGCTACACCCCAGCTCCCTTTGTGTCACTGTCTAGAGGAGAGGTGCAAACAGCCCAGCTGTCAAACTGACCCAGACAGGAAATCCACAAACAGGCAGAGTTACAAAATGGTTTAAGCAAGAAAATGCCTACTTTCCAAAAGTGGCATTTTCAAACACACAATCTAAAAACCAACTTCACTAAAAATGTATTTTAAAATTTTGAGTTCAGAGACCCCAAACTCCAAATGTCTATCTGCTTCCAAAGGGAATTTGTACTTTAATACTATTTAAAGGCAGCCCCCAATGTTAACCTATGAGAGAGATAGGCATTGCAACAGTTAAAACCCAAGTTGGCAGTATTTCACTGTCAAGACATGTAAAACACATAAGTACATGTTCCATCTTTAACATACACTGCACCCTGCCCATGGGGCTACTAGGGCCTCCCTTAGGGGTGCTTTATAAGTACAAAAAGTGCCAAGTCGTATTTGGCAGTTTAAAACTACACTCACAGACACTGAAATGGTAGGTTTGAGCCATGTTTACAGGGCTACTAATGTGGGGTGCACAACCAGTGCTGCAGGCCCACTAGTAGCATTTTATTTACAGGCCCTAGGCACTTCTAGTGCACTTTACTAGGGACTTACTAGCAAATCAAATATGCCAATCAGGGATAAGCCAATGTACACATACAATTTATACAGGGAACACTTACAATTTAGCACTGGGCAGCAGTGGAAAGTGTCCAGAGCAAACAAAACAGAAAAAACAGAGTCCAGCACACAGAAACAACCTGGGAAGTAGAGGAAAAAGTTAGAGGAGACCATGCCAATGGTGCCAAGTTTAACACATGTCCCCCCCAGCTGAAAGTGGGGAGCAACTACCCAACCTCATGGGAGTTCTCATCACTAAGGCGGAAGAATCTGGACAGACCATCAGCACTGGTGTGGTCGATGCCAGGGCAGTGTTCCACAGTAAAGTAGATTCCCTGTAGGGAGATGGACCCCCTCAACAATTTGGAATTCTCACTCCTCATCTGCATTAGCCATCTGAGGGGTCTGTAGTCAGTCTGAACCAGGAAGTGAGTCCCAAACAAGTAGGGTCTTAGCTTTTTTAGTGCCCAGATCACAGCAAAAGCTTCAAGCTCAATTGCACTCTACCTACGTTCCCTGGGAAGTAACCTCTTGCTAATGAAGGCTACAGGTTGATTTAGAGCCTCTTCATTAGTGAGAGTGCTGCTCTAATACCATGCTCTGAGGCATCTGTTTGCACAACAAATTCCTTGGAATAGTCAAGTGCCTCCAGCACAGGTGTTGTGCACATGGCAGCCATCAGGGCATAAAAGCAGTCTGGCAAGACTCAGTCCAGATCACATTTCTGGACTGTTTTTTGGAAGTTAACTCAGTCAAGGGAGCAGCAATTGTGTCATACCCCTTGACAAACCTCCTATAATATCCAGTGAGACCTAAAAAAGGCTCTCACCTTAGTCTGGGTCTTGGGGGGCTACCAAGCCAGAATGGTTTCAATTTGTGGCCACTCCCCACCTGGTGTCCCAAGTACACCACAGAACCCTGCCCTATTTGGCACTTGCTCGACTTAATAGGGAAGCCTTCTTTCTGCAGGGCATCCAACACTTTGCAGAGGTGTTGCAAGTGTTCCTCCCATGTGGAACTAAATACAACAATGTAATCCAGGTAGGCAGCACTGAAATCATCCAGTTCAGCCAACACCTGGTTGACCACCCTCTGAAAAGTGGCAGGGGCATTCTTCATCCCATACGGCATCACCCTAAACTGGTAGTGCCCATCTGGTGTGGCGAATGCAGACCTCTCAGCCCAGCTCAGTCAGGGTGATCTGCCAATACCCAGAGGTAAGATTAAACATACTTAGGTACTTGGCAGCTCCCAACCGATCAATGAGCTCATCAGCTCGGGGGATGGGGTGTGCGTCAGTTTTAGTGACCATATTGAGTCCCCGGTAATCCACACAGAACCGAAGTTAAGTTTTGGAGTGGCACCAGGAGCAGCAGGCTTGGGGACCAAAACCACTGGGCTGGCCCAAGGGCTGCTGGAAAACTCAATAACCCCCAACGTTAACATTTTAGAAACTTCATCTTTAATGTGAGCCCTCACCCTGTCAGTTACTCTGAAACTTTGTGTGGACACAAGCGTGTGACCCCAGGGATCAGGGAGAACAATGATGTGAACTGTCCCAACACCTGGCTACAGTCCCTCTGCTGCTCTGGGGTCAGGAAGGGGGAGAGGATCACTCCCTCCAAAGACCCATCTTATTCTCCAGCCGACAGGATGTCAGGAAGAGGCTCACTCTCTTCCTCCACCCAGTCACCTGTTGCTAGGAGCATGGACAATTCAGTCCGCTCAAAGTGTCCACCTCAAATGGCCCAGTCCACTTGTCCTAGAGTGCCCTAAGCTCCACTGGCACCATCACTCACACTTTGAAACTCGACCATAGTGGCATTCGGGTCATACCAGCATTTAATGTCTTCCTGGCTTGCTTCCAGGTTCTCTTGTGCGAGAGCTCTGAAGCGGGCAGTCTGGATTCTCAGAGCCAGCTTGTAACTGAATACATCCGGGGGGGGGGGGGGGGGGAGTTACTAGGGGCTTTCTCCAAAGCTTCCTATACAAGACTCAACGGTCCCCTCACAGGGTGGCAATACAACAGCTCAAAAGGACTAAAGCCAAGTCCTTTTTGAGGCGCCTCCCTGTATGAGAACAGAAGACATGGCAAGAGGATGTCCTACTTATGCCTCAAGGGCTCTGACTTGCCCATAATCATGCCCTTCAAGGTTCAGTTGAATCTCTCAGCCAGACCATTGCTTTGGGGTTGTAAGGTGTGGTGAACTTGTACGTTACCCCACACACCCTCCACAGAGACTTCATATAAGTTGATATGAAGTTGGTACCCCTCTCGGACACCACCTCCTTGGGGAACCCCATGAGGTTAAAATCCCCCTTCAATGCACGGGCCACCACAGGGGCAGTGATCGATCT
This sequence comes from Pleurodeles waltl, assembly GCF_031143425.1. Taxonomy (NCBI): domain Eukaryota; kingdom Metazoa; phylum Chordata; class Amphibia; order Caudata; family Salamandridae; genus Pleurodeles; species Pleurodeles waltl. The sequence continues at coordinate 256,910,202 of NC_090440.1, forward strand.
AAAAGGAATGTCTTCCGGGTGGCATGGTCCACTAAAACCAGGATACACGTGTTACAAATGGCTGTCTTGGGATCCAGAGGCCCCACAATGTCAATACCAACACGTTCAAAGGGGGTATTAACCACAGGGAAAGGTTGTAGGGGGCCTTGCATTCCCCCCCCAACTCTTGCCACTTACCTGACAAGTTGAGCAAGACTTACAATGAGCATCTGAGTGCCTGCACATTAGGGGCCAGTAAAAGTGGGTGACAAGACATTCAAAGGTCTTGTCCTGCACCAAATGTCCAGCTAAAGGCACATCATGAGCCAGGCTCAGTAGGAAGGCTCTGAAGCGCTGGGATACCAGCAGCACACAGGCTGACCCAGGCTTAGGAACTTGAGGCTTGCTATATAGGAGAACATCCTCCCAGTAAATTAAATGCAATCCAGGCTCCTTTCCAGACGCCTGGTCTGCAGCCTGCCACCGCAAACCCTCCAGAGTAGGGCATTTTCTGTGTCCCACAGAATGCTTCCCTGGTGGGCCCCCTTTCCTGCTGCCACTGTGACAGCTCAGGGACCTTACCCAATTCAGCCACCTGTTTCCCTATAGGCTCCAGGACCTCCCCCTCAGGTTCAGCCTCCTCCTGTACAGTGGGAACTTCTGGGGCCAGTTTCCCGTGCTCCTTGCCCTTCCTCTTTCTGGCAAACACCTTTGGCCACTCTCTCAGGCTCCAGGGTCTCCTGATCACCCTGATGGGCTGCTGTAGTCTGGGTACACACACAGGCCCACCCAGCAGACCCAACATTTCCAGGTGTGACCCGTGTTCCACCTCCTGCCAAGGGGAATCCTCCAGGTCATTGCCAAGCAAACAATCTACAGGCATGGTTGGACTCACAGCTACCTTCAAGGAACCTGAGGACCCACCCATTCAAAGGTAACCTGCACCACTCTGCACAGGTGCTATGGGTTGTCTACTGCAACTACTTGGTGAAGTACATGGGGATCTATCTGCTCTTCAGACACTAGGTGACCCCTCACTGTAGTCACACTGGCTCCTGTGTCTCTCAGAGCCTCCACCCTCTGTCCAATGATGGTCACCCACAGCCTGTATTTCTTAGTGTTATCAGGTACAAGGGTCCTCTGGACCATCTCACTGTCCCCTAGTGAGACAAGGGTTATCTCAGCTGGCTCCCACCCCCCTGGAACGAACTAAACCCCCAAGCACTACACTGGCTAAACCCTGTGACTGAGCACCAGTGGGTGCCGGTGTCCACTTGGGTCACTTGGGGTCCCCCCTCATGTGACCATCCTGATCACATGCAAAGCATTTGCGGGGACCCTTCTGTACAGGTTTCCCTGTAGAGACCCATGGTTTCTTTTCCACTGTGGGCTGGGATTCTTTACCCTGGGAACTATGTTGGGGGCCTTTAGAGAACTCTCCCTGTTTACCCTTACCCTCTGACTTCTTCTGATGGGAACCCTGCCCAAGATTGGCAAGGTCTCTCCCATACCTCTTTTGGACCCTGATGCTCTCCCAACGGTCCGCTTCCTGTGCAAGCTTCCTGGGGTCAGTCAGTTTGCTATCAATTAGGTGCTGGCGCAGCTCTGGAAAACATAAACTGTAGAAGTGCTCCCAAGCAATCAAATTGTAAAGCCCCTCATAGGTTGTTACTTTACTGCCCTTCACCCAACCATCTAGTGACCTGCAAAAAGAATCAACACATTCCAACCATGTTTGGGATTCTTTCTTCTTATAGGACCTAAACTTGTCCTTATACTGATCAGGGGTGAGAACATACCTTGTGAGTAGGACGTCCTTTATGATAGAATAAGTGAGCCCTTCAGGATCTCCTAAGGATGTCAGAGTATCCCTCCTCTCTACCTCAAAGTGCTTCCATAGACCCGTCCCCAATGAGCTTCAGGGACCAGATTCATATGGAGAGCAGACTCAGACCCCTTGAATCACAAGATTATGTCATCTGCCTTTTCGCAATCCTACACAAGGTCCTTAGGAATGTGCACCCTCCTCTCAGGCTGCACTGTGCTATTACTGCTACCATCCCTACTAGACTGTCTCCTCTGATCCAGCTCACTCAAGCTCAGCTCACGAGCCAACAATACCTTTTTCTCTTCTATGGCCATCCTCATTTTCTCCAACTTCAACTGGTGAGCCCTCTCTGCCTGCAACTCTTCAGGAGTCAGACCCTTGGATGACACACTGCTACCTGCCCTGGAGAACCTCTCCTTGGACATAACAGGCCCACCCACTACACAATTGTGTATGGATTGCTCTTCCTCCTCCTCATCCTCCTCAGTGTGCCACTTAGCATCCTTGGCTGCTACCCGGGCCCTCAGTGGCTTTTGAGGCTCCTCCTTCCTGGTGAAGCCCTTAATGGGACCAGGAAGGGTTTTGGAGCACTGCCTCAACTGGGCAACTGTATAGCTCTCTAGTTTCCCTAAATCAAAAGCAGCTCCAGCTGATGCATCTGCAGATTGAGTTCAAAGTGCAAAGTTCCAAAGGCAGAAAAACGAGTTCCCAAATGAAGTTCAAAGCTCAATAAAGGACTACCACCAAATGGAATTAGGGAAAAATCCAAAAAGAGGAAAAATCAAAAAGAGAAGTAGAATGTGGTCACATAATGGTCTGCACTGAAAACAGTAGTGTACACTTAATCACTGTATGTCAAGTACAAATACAAGTCCAATCCCAACCGTTGATCACCAGTGATAGAAATGGGTCTTTGGTTGGCAGTCAGGTTACCCCCTTTCCAAGCAAGGACCCTCACTCTAGTCAAGGTAAAGGAGAATCACCCTCAGTTAACCCCCGCTCACCCTCTTGGTAGGTTGACATGAGCAGGCAGGCAGGCAGGCTTAACTTCAGAAGCAATGTGTAAAGTATTTGTACCAGCACACACAGTAACTCAGTGAAAACACTACAAAATGACACAACACAGGTTTAGAAAAATAGCTAGTATTTATCTAAACAAAACAAGACCAAACCAACAAAAATCCAATATACACAAGTCACGTTATGAATTTAAAAAAGAATAAGAGTCCTAGATCCCTAGAAAACAGTGAGAAAGCAGTTAGCGCACAAAAGAACCTGGGTAGCGTCAAAATGAAGCTGCACGGGCGTAGTTTCTTCTTTCCCACAAGAGAGCGATGCGTCGCTTCCGGACAAGCACCCCGGGCCCGGGCAGGCTTTGCGTTGGTTTTCTGTGCCCACCAATATTGCGTTGAAATCTGGTCGCACAGTGTCAAGAAAACACACTGCATGGGGGCTTGCTTCGTTAATAGCAGCCGCTGCGGGTGTTGCACGTCATTTCTCCAGCCATGTTGCATTGATCTCCCAGCCGCGATCCAGGTGAAGCGTTCATTTTAGCCGCGAGGCCGGAGGGCGCGTTGTTTATCAGTCGCAAGACCGGTGGTGCGTTGAAAGTTTCCATAAACAGCCTGGATTTCGGTCCTTTTCCACCAGAGTTCAGAGAACCCAAACTCCATATGTCCGTCTGCTCCCAAAGGGAATCTGCGCTTTAATACCATTTAAAGTAGCCCCCATGTTAACCTATGAGAGAGATATGACTTGCAACAGTGAAAATCGAATTTGCCATTATTTCACTGTCAGGGCATGTAAAACACATAAGTAAATGTTCCACCTAAAACATACTCTGCACCCTGGGCCTAACTTAGGGGTGCCTTTCATGTATAAAAAGGGAAGGTTTAGGCCTGGCAAGTGGTTCGAATTTGGCAGTTTAAAACTGCACTCACAGACACTGCAGTGGCAGGTCTGTGCCATGTTTACAGGGCTACTAATGTGGGTGGCATAACCAGTGCTGCAGGCCCACTAGTAGCATTTTCATTTACAGGCCCTGGGCACCTGTTGCCCGCTTTACTAGATACTTACTAGCAAATCAAGTATGCCCATCAGGGATAAGCCAATGTACACATAAAATGTATACAGGGAACCCTTACACTTTAGCACTGATCAGCAATGGTAAAGTGTCCAGAGCAAACAATACAGCAAAACAGCACACAGAAACAACCTGGGAAGTAGAGGCAAAGAGTTAGGGGATACCATGCCAATTATGTCAAGACTAACACCAATGCTTCACAACAGACCACTTTTTTTAGGGGGCCACTATCACACGATGCTCTTCGTGGGGGTCTCCTCGTGGTGGCAGTCTGTCTGATGAGAATTACAGACTGCATATTTAAGCCCCAATTCATTGTGTTCAATTGCTTCTCTCCACCCACACCAATGTCTGTAATATAGCTCTCTTTTCTGCGCTCTCAGCCATGCACACCTAATGGACTTTCATGGAATGCCAATACCTTTTCACCAGTAACAATTTCAATTGCACACACTTTGAGGTTAGTTTACTGTTTTTTTTTTTAACTTGCAGACACAGCTTGGAGATACACCTAGGAGCCAGCCAGTGTACTCTGATATTCAGCCTCTTAGAAAGTCTAAATTACCAGACACTTTCACCATCTCTGGGTAAAAAAATCCCATTTCAATGTGGCACCTGGGGTAGCAGTCATTCAATTGTGGGTTAACTTAGTGTAACAAGTGGAGGTGATGACCAATTAGGACTCCAGGCTACCAGCGGCAGTTTCTTCTCGAGGGGTAGGGAGCGTCGGCCACCCGTCCGATGCGAGCCAGCACAGGCAAAAATAAAATTGCAATGAAAAGGTTTAATTGCCATTTTATTTTTTACCAATGCAGTGCATGCTGCAGCAGTGCCAGCCACGATTCCAGAGACATGCCGATTGGCAGCAGAGGACTGAAGCAGCGTTAAATGGGCGTTCCAAAGTGCTCATGTCACTTTGGCTGGCTGTTTTGCGCCCCCGCCAAAGTGACATGCACACTTTGAAGTTCTCCACTCAGTTATCTTAAGAAACAACATGAGAACAGTATCGGAAAGCAGAGACAGCAGAAGAACTCCTTAGGAGAATGTGCAGCCTGTGGATAAGTGCTGTTTTTTTATTTTATTTCAAATGTGTAATGCATGTAAGTGTGTAATGCATGTAATTGTAGTGGTTGTCTTTATTTTGTAGTTAATGTTATGTATGTTATTTTGGAATTTTGGGGGGAGGTGTGTTTTATGTTTTTTGGGAAGTGGTGGGGCACTTCACTCACCCCACCACTTTTGAAGGGTACGAGCCACCCTTGCAGGCTACCCCCTTGCAAACTTGAGGTTATCGCTCTAGTTGTGTACCCAGAAGGAATTCAAGAGGCTGGGCCAAATTTCCCTCATGTTGAAGCCTGCTGCACAGTCGCGACCGCTGGGCACTACATTTCCCAACCAACAGAGCGCAGGCGCTCCACCTGCAAGGCACTCTGCATTCTCTGAACTAGTACATATTACTGGGATATGATTACTAAGTACACTGCTCTGATTGCTATTGCTGATAAAGCCATCAAAATTACTTTGAATTTTTAAAATTGAACCAATTTTAAACACTGGGTTTTAAGTGTGAACATTATGAATGTGACCAATTAGGTCTCCAGGCTACCACCTTGCAACCTTGAAGTTGCCTCACTAATAGTGCACCCAGAAGGAATTTGGGAGGCGGGGCCAAACCAAATTTCCCCTTATGTTCAAGCCTGCAGCGTGGACATGCACAGGGGGCACGCTGCCAGCGAGCCAAATGAAGCCCGTCTGCGCCCACGAGCTGCAGTTGGGTGGCCAGCTCCAGCCAATATGTCTGTTTCGAAGCAGGTAAATCTCGAACTTCTGACTCTTTAAAATGCCTCATGAGTAAACCCACAAATAAAAGGCATATTTGGTGCCCAAATCGATTAATGGACCCAGTTGCTTACACTCGCTGCAGGGGCGAGTTTAGTCTTCTTTACAAGCCGCCCTCGGCTGCATTACATACATCCCCTCCAACCTCTTGATCCTTAGCTGGGGGGGGGGGGCTCATAAATGCACAGTCTTTGAGCAAGCATGCACAAGAAGTCAATGAATTTATTATAGCCTATCAGTTAGATGTTTTATTTATAACTGAAACCAGGTTAAAACCCAGGTGCAATCCTGAGCTTGTCACTTCCCTTCCCACGGATACACGATTAAGAGACAGAACCGAGTTGAAGGCCGAGGTGGTGCAATAGTTATCATCTTTCAGGACACCCTACAATGCAATTCCTTTGACCTAGTCTCCCTTAAAGGAGCAGAGGGCTTAGGGTTTTGCATTAAGGTCAGTCCTTCCCAGTCCTTTCTGGCTGCCTACTCTATCGTCCTCCCGGTCCAGGAACTTCCTTTCTAAACACATTAGGAGAGGCCCTTGTCCCTTTCCTGCTCCAAAACACCAATTTCACTGCCCTTGGAGATTTTAATTTCCACTTTGATGATTCACATAATCCAGAAGCCAACTGTCTTTCCGATACCCTTAGGATAATAGGGCTCCCCCAAATAATAGCCAATCCTACCCGCACACAAGACGGGATTTGCTCGAACCAACCCCGGTTAACTATTGAAGACCTCATCTTCCAATCATGGTTGGATCATTGTCTAATTCCTTTCAAATTGCCCCAAAGATATGAGCCCCATGTGTCACAAATGAGGAGTGATGAAAAACAACCCTATTCTAATCAACTGTCTCTCCACTACTGCAGCGATTCTAACTGGAGAGCTAGCCGAGGACCTCAAGTTATTTAATACATGGGTTTGTAACACTGCCTAAGAACTAGCTCCGCTTATTCACCTTAAAAAATGCCGGCCAATACTTTCTGCAACTTGGTTCTCCACAGCCTTAGCAGAACAAAAGTGTTGCTGTAAACAGCTTAAACGCAGATAGTGTCAGGCCTAAAAAATAAAAAAGGATGATTAGCCCAATCCAGGGAAGTTCAAAATACTTATCACAAGATGATCAAGGAATCAAAAAAAAAAAATCAAACTTCACAGCGCAAATTGAAGAGGCCCGCTATGACCCAAAAGATCTTTAATATTTCTAAATCCTTCCTTTAGCCTAAAGCACTTCTCAGGGACATTCCCCTATCCCGGGCACTGTGTGATCAGCTTTCGACCTTCTTTGAGTATAAAATACAATCTATACAATAGAGTTTAAGCTTCGCCTCGAGTACTGATTTCTTAAATAACCACTTCCCAGATGGCGACAACATTCCAAAGGCAGGATAAGCTGTCTTTCAGGAAATGTATCTCAGTCATGTCAAGTTATCTTATCATGTAAGTCTAGTTCCCCTCTTGACCCATGTCTACCAGCTATACAGCATGAGGGCATAGACACAGTCAATGCACTCATTAGCAAGATTCTCAACACATCCCTTGCTGAAGCAGACATTTTAACAGTGGAAACTGGCAATTGTCAACTCCCTACAAAAAAGCTTCTAGCAGGCTCTACTGTTCTGTCCAACTTAAGGCCTATTTCCCTTCTCCCAGTTGTAGCCAAAGTTCTGAAAAAAATCGTAAATCAACAACTTTTAACTTTCCTTGAAAACACGAATGCACTTAATATCTGCCAATCATGTTTTGGACCTAAACAATCTACAAAGTCCGCTTTAGTCTCAGTCTCAGAAACTCAGTGTCTCAGAAACCATCAAAATTTACGTTAGATTCTGGCACTAATGCATTGCTGATATTGCTGGATCTGTCAGCTGCCTTTGACACTTTCTTGCAAGCCATACATCTGCAGTGGATTTTTTACCAATAGAAGACAGAGTGGACAATGCCTGTCACCAGAAAGAGCAGTTACTATGGGGCTCCTCTCTTCGTCCTGCCCTCTCTAACGTTTATATGGCCTCCCTAGGTGGGGAGACTAGGGAGAGAGGAAGCAACAGGGCAGAAGTAACACAGAGTGGGGGGCGAAAGCAACACTGAGTGTAGTTGGGGGGTTCTAAGCAGCACAGAGTGTGTGGAGAGAAGCACACATACCAAAGAGAGAGCAACATGAAATGGGAAGAAGCAGTGGAGAGTGAATGTAACATGGAGGGATGTGGTGGAGAAGCACACAAGTGAGAGGCAGCAACACAGAGCAGAGACGGGAGGAGAACTACATGAGAAAGACAGCTGAAAAATATATGCACTCTCATGTAGTGCTTAACCAAAAAGAAAAAAGTAATGGTTGAAAATTAAGCAGTGAAAGGACACAACTAATCCATACTCCAGGGGTGGGACAAATAGAAGAAGAGCAAGGAAAGTCCACACAAGCTAACGAATAAAAAGCAAGCAAATAAAAGTGGCAATAAATTCAACCTATGGTAATGGGTGGGCTCTAAGCTGACTGTAAGCTGCCAGTAGGCCCTTCTGCAAGCAGACCTCTTGCGCTGTCTGGTCGGCAAGACCTAAAAAACAGAGACTGGCCAATCCCAAAGAGACAACCCCTAAAGACATCAGAGGCTGGCTGCAAATAGCAGATTGGGTGCAGGTGCTATGGCCACACCCTGAAACCATCCATCGGCGCGCAGTCTCAAAGACATGTCAAAGTCTGTGGCAATTATAAAATCCCCCTATTATTGTGTCATATTTATGTGTACTATCATACAAGCGTCTACAGGTACCTTAAATAAAGAGGCTACAAATTAAGAGGAAACAATCCGAATTTACAAGACCCATAACAATTGGAATCATCGTTTAAGTGCAGCAACTCTGCACAGTTCACATACATTGAGTCCCTTATACGATCTTCATTCTCTCATGGAGAGTATCTAAGTGATGTTTCCTTGTCTCGAATCCAGTTTAACCACTTCCACCACTTTCCATCTGATGTCGTCTGTGTGTCGTGTTTCCATGTTGTGTTTAACAAGGGCTGCCCCTTCACTTTGATGTTGACATATGCGCTGCGCCGTTCATTTGTGTTGCTTGTCCGAAATACAATAGGTTGCAGGGGCAACTGATGACTGATAACCATTCCTATTATAGTTGGAAACCCAACAGTAATAGGTACTTTTGACATCCCACTTTAAACACTTTTGTATTGATAGTAAACTTGCATACCTGGCAGTTCCTTCACTTGTAATGCCCTACCACAGAGAGTAATCCCCACCATGTAGTAATGCTCTTAATTGTAAGTTTCTCTATGGGCCTGTACTACCAAATCGCTTATGCGTTTATTACGTTTTAAGGCACAGAGGGTTACTGTTTGTCTTCAAATAAGTGACATTGTCTCGTCACACTCTTCTGAATATAGCTGCTCACAGGATTGAAAGTGGTCACCATTCTTAGTTTGTGTTGGTTGTCTCTTCCTTTAGGAATTCTCTAGATCAGTAACATGATCGTTTGACAGCTCTACACACCATCATCATGTGGTATCCTTTCTCTGTCAGTTTTTTGGAAAGTCCTTCAGCCTTTTTGAAGTAATCTCGTTTGTGACTACAGCAGCATCGTATTCCTAGGAACTACCCATAGAGGAGGTTGTCACTTAATGAGACCGTGGATGGTAACCACTATGCAATAAAAGGGGTTTTCCTGTCAGTTTGCGATAAATCGTAGTGTAAAGTTCGTCACCTTCATGTTTCTTAGGAGCTCTAAACAGTTGATCTCCTTATTGATAGATCTGAATTTGTAATCAGTATTGATTTTTCAGACAGCTGGTAAGTTCCTGTAAACGTGCCATGTGACCTTGATAGAACATGAAGATATTATCTATATATCTGCAGAACAGATATTGTGTCTGTGCACGTTTTATGGACAGGACTGTATTGGATTTTGCTACATAAAGGTAGCTGTGTCTGGTGCAAAACATACATCCAGGGCAACTCCTTTTGCTTGCAAATAGTTTTTTTTTTTTTTTTAAGAGTGGGTCTTAGCTGGTACTATTTCGTTAGTTGCATGATAGTCAACTAGAAAACCATCCTGTTTGTGACCAGCACCCTCCACAGCTGCATTCTGAGGAAAGTCTGTGTAGAGGGATTCTACATAAAGGATTACTAAAATGTGTTTTCCATTGTCGAAGGCAGTACCCTCATATAGTTTATAAAGTCAGTACCAAGTCTACAACTATGCACAGTGGGTCCAGAACTCAGCCTCAGCCCAAGATAACGAGTCTGTCTGGCCAGTCATGTAACCACCCATGTACTTTCGAATGTGTGTATATTACAGGTGCTCTAGGATGCGGTCTATTAAGGAATGCATTTTCCTTTTCACCGATGTACCAATCGCCTAATCACTCATCTGGGACATGTAATACTTCACACCGTCATTCAGATAGTGGCTCCTTAGGCTGTTTCCTGTAATAGCATTATTGATGAATTCCATTCTCATATTTGTCAATATCTTGTATCACAATTGCCCCGCACTTATCAGCAAGCTTGATAGTGATCTTGGTGTTAAGAGTAAATGACATTAAGGTTTTTTTGTACTTTAAACATTAAACACGAAAATGTCATGTTTTCTTCCCTAGTTTATGTACCTATCTGAGGACTATGTTTTCAAATGCTGGAATCTCAACGGGCATGAGTTAGCGGGGGTTAGGTCAAGGAAGGGTGTAATCCAGTACCCTATTGTAGCAATATTAGGTCTGTCCTTGAAGAATCTTCAAACCCCAGTCTTCAAGAACTAGTACGGTTCAGTACAAATTTTCAAAAAATTCTGTTTTTCCCATAATTATGAATCTTAACCTTCTACTGCGGATGTTGTTCTCGTGATGATTCAATAAATATAATGAGATATTAAAATGGGTGATTGCAGATCCATTGTAGAATTCAACCTCAACAGAGGCAGAATTGGTTGTATGTCCAGCTCTCCCCTGACTGGTGCTGTCCTCTTCGTCAGCATTTGCCTCTGCCCCTTCCTCTCGACCATCCCCGGTCTCTCAAGGAACTGGTGTAGCCTAAAAAATGTTGTGGTGTAAAGATGTGTGCATGCGGAACAAGAGTTGTTTGGACTGGGCTCTTCCACGGATTTAGAGCTAAGTTCCTTTTTCCCCTTTTTTCACATTACAGACACATTTAGCATCTCCATAGTGAGGACTAGGAAGTTGTTATTGGTCCTGATGAAACCCCACCTGATCTGTAGAGACGGTTTTAGGCGTGAAACATGTTGACCTACACACAGGGATAGAATGAATTTTTTATTCCCTTGACCGTCTCATAGTGAGTGCGAGAGCATTATTTCTGGCGACATTCCAACCCCTGTTTTTAACCTTGACATGGCCTCTGTGATAAACTGATAGGGTAGTGTGGTTTATAGTCAATTTTAACCCTTTCACTAGCTCCTCATTTCTTCCTTCACCTACAGGGCTAAGACACCCTTGCACTTGACTTTACTGCAGTGCACAGAAGATCTCAGGTAAAGAACCCGTCGGACATTGCAGCGCCGATTCAACGAGGAGCAGGCCCAAGGATGAAGCATGGCACCCAATTGGGTGTGTGAGGGCCCTTGCTTCTCTTGACAGAAGTGCCTAGCTAGACCTGAACCATATCTAGGGGTCCTAATCGAAACTCTGCCTTCAGAACTGTTTTTTACGTACATATTGGGGGGGACTGTACACTGGAAAGAATCAATTCCCACCCCCCCCTCCTTTTTTTTTCTTCTTCTCAATATAAATGACCCATTTTCATCTCCACACCTCAGACAGTATCTGCCCTACCAAATCTATGTAATCGGGCCCTATCATAGTATAGCCTGCGGAGGTTTCTGAATTGGTTCAGTTGCAAGCGCACTTTTATTGCAACCTCTCTTAGGTGCATCAGAGCTGCCTCCAAGTCCAGGTTGTCTAATTCCCCCATTTCCTGCTCCTACTTATCTCCAAATTACATTAGGGTGTCGGGATTGTATTAATAATCGTCTTATAGGTACGGGAGACTGCTTTACCTTCAATCGCACCCTGGAGGAGCCTTCCCTCCAACAGTGCATATTCTGTTTTCTTAAGTTACGTAAAGCCTCTCACCCTTCCATACATGCTGGATTTGTAGGTATTTAAAATATTTTGTTTTATGTAATTGATATTCTCGCTTGAGGGAGCTAAAAGTGCCATCCTCTATCAAGTCTTCCACTCTGGAGATTAAAATGGTATACCATTGACCAAAGCCCATGAGTTTCCCTATTTCTTTCAATCACCAAAGCCCATGAGTTTCCCTATTTCTTTCAATCATATTTCCATCCATAGGGGCGTTTCTCATGTGATCCGTGTATCCCATTTAGTTTATTTCTCTACTCACTTCCATGCTTCAACAGTCACCCGGGACGCTGGTAACAGCATTGTCATCCCCTCCACAAAAGAGGTAATGCAGGAGGGGCGCGATTGAAACTGGGCCCTCTATAGCACATTTTTGGTATGGTCTCCCGGTAGATTCCCTTAATCATTGATCGCAACCAGATGTGCCACCCAATAGTAGGCCTTAATGTTGGGAAGGGATATGCCGCCATTGTACTGATTTTGCTGCAGTGTTTCCAGCACCACCCTGGGGTGGCCCCATCCCACAGCAGCCTCCTAACCTTCCTCTCTCTTTTGATGTAGATATCATCAGGGATTTTTTGGGAAGTATTTTAAAGGATATACAAGAGCTTTGGTAAAGTGATCATCTTGTACATGGCGGTTTTCCCTAAGAGTGTTAGTACCAGTGACTTCCATCTTTCTATGTCCCTATGGAATTTTGTCAGTACCCTTTGAATGTTGTGGTCTAGGCTTTCGTCTCTGTCAAGGACCACATATATTCCTAGACATCAGAGCCCATGTCTATTCCTAGTCAACCTGGGCAGTCCTGTACGTCAAAATTACCACCTGTCGGGTATAAGCTTGACTTACCCCAGTTAATTTGATAACCTGCCTGGGCCTCTTTTACTGCAAGCAGTTGAAATGTCCATGGGAGTGTTGTACTCAGCTGGGTAACATATAACAGAATATTGTAGGCATACAGTGAGATTCGTTCCTCACTGGCCATCTCCTTCACTTTCCCTAAAACTGGTGAGATCCTGGCCATGCAGCCTAGGGCTTCCAGTACAAGGGCAAACAAGTGGGGAAACAGAGGACAGCCCTGTCTCGTGCACCCCTCAATTGAGAATTCTGTAGACATCTCCCCGGTTACTCTTACTCTGGCTACTAGGTCTCTATAGACCTGGCTACAAACTTGGAGCCAAACCAGAATCCCTACAGGGCATGTGTCCTGAAGGACCAATGTACAGTTTCAAATGCCTTTTTGGCATCTAGAAACAAGAATATATTGGGGTCTTTCCTCTATCTTACCGTCTCTAACCAATTGTAGAGCCTTCATAAGTTTAACCTAGTCGACCTCTATGGCATGAAGCCGGATTGATCAAGGTTATAATCAGCATTAGGAGTTGTTTAGCAAGAATTGTGGATAGAATTTTAGACTCAATATTCGAGTGAAATAGGCAGATAGGAGCTACAGTGTGTCGAGGGCCTCCCAGGTTTATGGATCACCTTTATGGCAGCGCTTCGGAGGTCTAGTGGGATAGTTCCTCCCTCTTTAGCTTCCTGAAATATCTTAAGGAGGTATGGGCCAAGGAGCCTGGCATTTCTCTTATGGAGCTCTGTGGATATACCGTTAGGGCCCAGGGATTTCTGGGTCTTTAGGGTGCCTATCCCGTTAATACTTCAGGAAGGACCATGTCGCTCTCCATGGACAAGCACTCCTCTTCTGTCAAAGTCGAGACTGGCACTTTATTAAGATAGTCTCTTATTTGTGTGGAGTTAGCCAGTGTGCGGGCTTTGTAAAAGGCATCATAATATCTTGCAGACTCTTTTGCAAGTTCCCGGGGATTAGTATATGAGGTACCATCTTCCCCCTGTATGGCATCTACCCACTAGGCTTCGGTTTCTCTCTTGCCCAGTCAGGCTAGCAATCGCCCCACTTTATCACCCTCGTCGTGTAGGTGGTGCTGCGTAGACAGGAGCAGGGTTCTAGCCTCATGCTGGGCCAAAACCTGATACTCTCTACAGACTATCACAATTTTGCGCTTTATATCAGGGTCAGTCTCTGCCCCTGGTTGTCTCTCCATGTTTAGGAGTCTCTTTTCTAGGTCTTCAGTATCCTGTGCCTCCTTCTTTCTTTTGTGTGCTATAATTTTTATGCCCTCTCTCCAAGTATCATCTTGTATGCCTCCCAGAATGTCACAGTGGATATTATGGATTTTTTCTTTTCATTGAAATATAATTCTATGTCTACTTTGATCTCCCTTGTGACCACCTCATCTGAGCTCCCGGGCATTTACTCTTCAACCCAGTTGGAATCTACGAGATCGTGCCCCAAAAATCAGTCAGGATGGCGAGTGGTCCTGGACCAGGTACTCTACTCCACCTACCTCTCTTTTTCCCCAGCTGGTGTAAAAATTTATCCTAATCTTGAAAATACCTTGTGTGTGCCTGAAAAGTAGAAGTATGCGCTTGCTAGGATGTTGACAGCACCAGAGGTCTAGGAGGCCCAATGTCATCACAAATTCCACCAGCATGGTCTGTTTCCGCAATTTCTGATTTAGGCTAGTGTGGTCCAGTGTGAGGTGTATCTTTGTGGTCTCAAGGGAGCATATACACTAATAAGGGTAACCTCTCTGTCTTAAAGTGGCCTTTATCGCCACATATATCTCATTAGGATCTGTCCATTTCTTCTCTATTCGGAATGGGGATGTTTTCCTGATCAGGATAGCCACTCAACGGAACCCGTAGTAAAACCTGCATGTCCCAGCATCATGTAAGCCCCTCTACCCAAGAAAGCACAGTTTGAGCCTCCCAGATGTGTCCCTTGTAGCAAGAGCACGTCAGGTTTGTGTTTCTTAATGTACGTGGCAACCAACCCTCTTTTTAATCTTACTTCCAAGCCCACTGGCGTTCCATGACATGATGCAGCAACTCCCATCTCCGTATGCATTAGCCTCGGTCATCTAGGCATTTTAATGGTGGTTTCCCAACCTGTAAGATACCCTCTCCTGCAGCTCATGAACATATCGTGGATGGATCTCTTTTATAACAACAACTTGCCCCTCCTCTTCCCAACCTCCCCATCCCTACCATCACTCCCTGCACACTTACCCCTAACCGTCAACATGACAAGTGTTACGCAGGTTACGCCAGGGAGGTCTGTAGCCTTTCCCTCCCTAGATCAAAACCCTTCCTCCCTTCTCTCCCAACTGTCTACTCGAGGAGTCACTTGCTAGTTGTTTGCTTAATATCCCTGGTGAGTCTGTTGCTGGGGGTCGTTCTTCGACCACTGTTTCTCACCGGGTCATCCCTGGTTTAAGAATCATGGCCATCGTTCGCTGGGTCTTCGACATGAACAGAGGGCATTCTTGGCCATAGGCTCATTCTCCATGTTGACAATCTGTTAGCAAGGGATGGCATCTTGCAGAGTCCGTGGATCAGTCGTGATCAGTCAGGCTCAGTGTATTGGCCCTCTTTGTATTGCTTTGTTTGTTCTTCTTAGGCCTCCGGGGCTGCTCCCCCTCTGTCTCTGTCAAGAGACCAGACTGTGAGATCTGTCTCCCATTCTGGAACAGGGTTCCTGGGTGTGTTTTGGCTGTGGCACCATCCCTGCGTCCCCTCCTCAGCCCATGCATTTTGGGCCTAGCCCCCTCTAGTGTAGCACTGTGTTGAGCGTTCCTTTGTTAAGTTTCCTGTCGCAGGGGCCGGCGTTCCTCCAACCAACTGTAGGCCTCATCTGGGGTATGAAAGAAGAATGTTTTAACTTCAAAGATTACTTTGTTTTGCAGAAAATAATACCATGTATTGTAGGTTGAGAGTCCTTAATTTTGTTTTGATGGAGTCAAGGGTGCATCTCTGTTTTGCAGCTCCCTGGAGTAGTCAAGAAACACTAGGATTTTTGAGTTTTCAGTCTGCACCTCTCCTATGTGCCGGACCTCCTGTAAAATCAGGTCATAGTCTTGACAGTTCAAAAAAGGTGCAATCACCGGTATGTAGGGTGCCCCCACACCAGGGGGTTTGACGGTCAGAGCCAGATGTGCTCACTCGATGATGAAGCAGGATAAAAATTGTGCCATCTGGAGTGAAGTTCTCAGCCATTTTTCAAGGAAGACATGCGGGCGTTCGATTCCCTCTGGGAACCGGACAAAGTGTAGTTTATTTTTCCTTGCCCAGTTTTCCGCATTGTCTACCCTCCAAGTTACCTCTTTCTTTGCCGCTCTCAGCTCCTTGACCTCCTTACTGAGGTTTTGGGTTGCATCTTCGACCTCTAGTAGTCTGTTTTCTACACGTCTGACTCTCTCAGAGTCATTACAGAGGTCTTGACAAAGCACGGTGACCTCTGAATGTACTTCCCCTATCTTCCCTTCTAGTGCGTCCCTGGAGGAGTTTATGGTTTGCAGAAGTTCAGCATTACTCTGCATGATGGGTGTTGCCTCTTGGGGTTCAGTCAGCTGAGCCATCTCTTTTGTACATTTGCCCTTTTTTTGGTGGCTCGGGTCTTTATCCTTGGCCATGATTATGTCATATGTCTCTTGGTCTTGTTAACCTTCTGTAGGGAAGTGGCATCTGCGTGGGCACCAGGAGGGTGGGGTGGGGTTGTGGGGAAAGACGATGGGAAGGGCATGTGGCAGTGCGGCAAGTCCTTTTTCTTTCCATGAGTTAGACCCCTTGGGTCTGTCGGTCCACCCTCTTCCCTCACCTTTATTGTGGCTTACAGGTTTGCAGGGACTACAAAGGCAGGGTGGATTGTCAGCTTTGTTTCCGGGCCATTGTATCGGAGGGCGTAGCTGCCTTGTAACTCCCACCTCCCCTCCAATCTCAACTCTCGGTATGTTGCGGGTAGGAGTGTGGACCCACAGCCACCCACACACCAGGGAGGTCGGACTGCTTCTAGCACTCCAAGTTTTTCTCTATTTGGGCGCCCAGTTCCCACGGTCCATGCTTGCATGGGATGGCATATGTCACACATTCACAGGTCCAGGCTGCAGCAATCAGCACCCATTTTGTGTTGCTACAGTTCAGTGGCAGGGGACCCGGAGGACGCCACACATCAGCAGGGGGGCCTGCAACGCACTCAGAGCAGGGTCACCTTTTAGCAATGTAGTGTCTTCCTTATATCAGCCACCACTGTGGCGAGTGTGTGGGCCGTAGTAGCATGGCAGTCATGCCGCTGACTTTACAGGTATCTTTCCGGTGCTGGTCCCCATCTGCATGCCCCCGCTTGGTCACACCTCTTCAATGCTTCCGTGTCTCTCTCCACTGTATGTGTCTCTGAGGGAACAGCAGCTGCCTTCATAGTGGGCCAGCCCGGACTCACCCGGGTGTATACACTGATGCCGCGGCTCCCTCCTCGGCAGCCACCTCTGGATCGTCGCCACCCAGTCACAATGGCTCACAAAGGTTGGGTCCTCGAACGTAGCATGGCAGAGTTCCGATTCATCAGGCATTTCGTGGGTCGCAGCCTAGGTGTCTTCCGCCTCCATAATTGGGGCTACCAGTTAGCACACGTTCCAAAGTGCATCTCTGATCACTTACCGGCCCAGGAATGTGCCTCATTGCAAGTCATCATCACCCATTATGTTGTGACCACTGTTACTTGGGAGGATGGTGCTCTAATGGCAGGATTTCAGCAGGGTATTTGAGATGAGCTGGTGGAGCTGGCAGAGAACACAGCTAGTCGGCCATCTTGCTTACCACAACCCCCCGGACATCTTGTTTCAACAGTTTTAAACTGGCAGGCCCATACATTCCTTGGGGCCAAAAGACAACAAGCTATACAATTATTGGTGCTATAGGACAACATAAAACTGAATGTTTCTAAACCTGAGATTGGGGTTCATAGCCTAAATTTTCTCCTCAAAAAATGATCCCATACATTTCAGGGTCGATTGTGCCAATCGAAAAAGTGATAACAATATTTTGTGCTTTAGCTGGCAAGAGACCACAACTCAAAGGGAACATTTTGAACACCCTTATCAGAAGCTCGTCTGTTAATCCCATCAACACTGGTCTCCCAAAGGATTTAAAGCGGCAAGGAATTTTAGACTCATGGTAGTCTAACCGTTGCTTGTAGTAAATAACATGTTGCACTGCTTCCATGAAATGGTTTCCGATTTCTCTCCAGTTGAGAGTCTCCTTCATGATCTGTCAGGCTACGGATACTTACCATGCTATGCAAATCGCACAGCAAACAAACGTATCCATGGCTCAGTCAACTAAGCTGGCCAACTAATCGACCATACTCGGGCAGATGTTTAGGCATGGGGCATAGCCACATAGTTCCATTTTTAACTAGAACATTTGAAAAACTGAGCATCTCTGATTTTCAGTGAACAATACAGGGATGATGGTGTCCAATACCAGAACCATTTTGCCCTAGAGGAGTAGGAGCAACTATACAGACCCCGCCTCATCTTTTTTGTGAGTTCGCAATTCTCATTTTGTCTGCAAAGTTCATTATGCCGGCTGCCCCCTATTTCTGTTAAGGAGGAAGCTAAAAAATAGAATATTTCTGAACAGTGATCGTTTTTCCTGTTTCGTTTTTCCAGTAATGCGTGTATATCGGCTGTCAGCACAGAGCACTTAACGTGCCCTTGTGGGCCTCGTTGGAGCCGGCAGAAGAGTAGCATTCACTCTATACAAATGTGTCCTGTGCTCCTTCACACCCCTATTCTTAGGTGACACTCAAAACAGAGAAAGTTATAATCCTTCCTGTTTCTTTTTTTGTGCAGGGCCGCTGTCTTTTCATTATAGCGGTGTGTTGAGAGGAGTAGCAAGAGGCGCCAAACCAGGAAGATTCTTTGAGGTTGCGAACGTGACATTGACTTTTACGACCTAGCTAATACATTATTCTTGTTTAAATACACGTTTCCAAATTAGCAGGTGTTCTGTGTCAGTTGTTTGAACAATTTAATGTGCTGTGTCCGTTCTAGAGCCTACTACGCCAGAAGCACACCTTCCCGCCATTAGCCAGGCTTTCTAAACCAATCACTTTTTCGCAGGTGTGACGTTAAACAACACCCTGCACAGCATGAATGTGTATGTGATCTGCATTAATATTTATAAGGCTCGTGCACCAATGCTGCTAGCAATTTCCTCTCTCAGAGAATTCTCCACAAGGAACTGTGCAAATGCAACGACGAGATACGAGAACTGAAAGGTTCGTGGCCTGCAACTGTTTTAGTGCCTCTGGTATCCGTCCATCTGCACCGCTCCCCCTCCATCAGAATACTGGACACTTGTACTCTTGGGCCCGGTTCGCTCTGACGCACACTGGTGGCTGGGTTCAGGAGCTGCAGGCACTTAAATTATCAAGTATCATATTTTAGCAATGGCTATTTCACGAGCAACATTGCAAAGTCCACCTTTTACAGGAATTACACCATACCAGTGCATTATGGACCGTAATTTGTGAGTAGGTGGTAATTTAAGGTAGTTACTGATCTTCACCCAATAGAAATAAACATGTTTTTTAAATTACATGATATAAAAAATACATAATGGGTAACGTTTATTATGATATGATGTAGGCAGCGCAGGGTTCTCCTGATGCACAAAAGCAGTCACCTTCACCTCATGGTTTATTTTCAAGTCAATACACTATACTTTCATAGTCCAGTTACGTGCATGAGGGTGATGGAAGAGAAGGGACAGGGTGATGGCAGATCAGGGGGAGGAAAGGGTGATGGTAAGCGAGAGTGGTGACATAACAGTTCTGTTAAAGTAAGGGGACAATGTGATGGTGGTGGCAGAGAAAGAGGATATCAGGAGTGTATTGGAAGTGGAGGTGCTTGCTGGGTGTGGTGATGGCAAGGAGGATGGTGGTGAAGGTAGAAGAGGTTGATGGCAATTACAGGGTGGATTAATGGCAGGAGACTGAAGGGAGGGGGTCTGTAAACTATGCTAAACCAAGATACAAAGGCAAAATAAAATCCCGCCAAAAAAGCATATTTGCGCACCTCAGAATTTCCATTTTGGATCCGCAAGATCCCTGGGGGGTGGGGGATTGGGGTTAATGGGGAAATAGGCCAAAACCAGCATTTGAAAATCACTTTGAGCTCCAAGATTTTGATGTGGCAGAGACTGTCTTCTCCCGCCCACCAGCACTGCAGCTGTTGTGAGCCTGTAACGAGTCTTACATCAAAACTTTGCCAAGGCATTTATGTAGTTAGTCTTCTTTCCAAAGTGTTATAGGGAAATAACTTTAATCACACTTCGGTCTTTTTAATTCATTGTTATGGTTAGCACTTGAGTAATTCTCTCAACATCAGTCTTGCTAATGTAATCACTAGTACGAAGCAAGTCATTTGTTCCACATCTCTTGGAAACGCTTGGGTTACCACAGAAACCCGAGTGACCAACACGGGTGCGGCCGCGAAGGCAACTCAGTGAAACAAAGTGGAAACCATGGGATAGTAAACTAATTTATAATACAGCACTTTATGAATTTAACAACACTAACTGCAGTGTAAAAACGTTTATGACTAACTGCCATGCGCCTAATCCAACAAAATAACAAGAGCATACTTTCAAGTAGGTTGTACAGATATTTTATTGAATTGGGTTTACTATTTACAAAAGGGTGTATTTCCACATATTCATTGCTGTTCCACACAGGCTACATTATTTTCAAATCAAATTGAAGAACTACAATAAAACAAAGTTCACTCAAAACAGCGCTACACAGAAACAAAAACGGAACTAAGTCATTAAATATAGAACAGTAGTGCATACGTTATACTTCTGAAAGCCAGCTTGTATTTTACAAACACTAAAAAGTTGAAAAATCCAGTCTTTGATTCTCAGAATGCTTAAATTTACATGATTCAAATCCATAAATTTTTGGGTGTCAGCAGTAGTTATTAAATCCGATTCTTTGCCTTTAATGGACTTTCCATCAGCTCCCTCCCCATTTTTTCCCTTAATATCCCCCCCCCCCATTCCTCCCTTGTATCCTTCGCCCACCCACCTCATATTTAGGAGTCAGTAACATACTTGTGAAAATGAAATTTAATTTTTAACATCTGATGCTGAACGTAATGAAATTCGGAAATGATGTCATTTATGGCAACAGTGGCCCAAAAAATAAATAAAAGAAATGCACATTTTAATATTTAAAGGGATTTCACATCTCTATTAATCATAGAGGTAATTCTCCGACATACCCTGGCAATTTAGGCATGCTCGCTATGCTTTTATATTACCCACGTGACTCGGTTTTGCATCTCAACCCTGGGATTAGAAACTAATGTCTATGTTACAAAGGTTCTAGAGGAGAATGTGAATAGGGAAATCTCGGGCAGTTTATATAGGCGCACACAGATTACCAAATTTGCCCATTACCCATAAAAGTGACCACCATCTTAATGTGTGCAAGGAGGACTTCAGCAATTGGCCAACACAAAGGAAAGCTACTGCAGCAGGCCAGCCCTCTTCACCGTCCAAAAACAAAGACGAAAAGCTTCCATGTACAGAATCCTCTATGCATAGGTTCCTCCAGTGATGAGAAGTTCGTAGGCCGGATCGCGACTCCGCCTGCACAACACTATGCAGGCACAGAGCATACCTAATAGCTGCAGGAGAAAAAAGGAAACTATTAGTATGTGAAAGGACCATACTAGTGGGAGATCACATATGATGGGTACAAATTATATATAATCAATATCTGTACTTTGTTCTCCATTTACAATAATTGAGAGACTGGAGCTTGCTTAGAGGACAGACCAAAGAGCTAATGAAACAGCTATGACAAATGGGAACATCAATTAGGCCTGGGCGGAGTTCACGGAGACCGACTCCGAGGAATTCCACAGAGTTGAGAAAAAACTTCGCAGAGGCGGCGTTCTGTGACCCGCAGAGTCCTGAATTCGCCCAATTTCGGAAGCGCTAAGCAGGGTCGGGCCTGATCAGCCAGGCTCAACCCTGCTTAGCTTTTCTGAGATCGGGTACATTCAGGAGAAGGCTGTAGGCAGTGAAAGCAGCCGTTTGAGGACTCTTGTGCACCAGCCTGTCCCGTATGCAGTGCACACAGGGTAGGCCGGTGCACACGAGATCTGAAACTGCAGCTTTTTTATGCTGCCTACGGCCCTGGCCTGAGTTCAGGTGTTCCTCTATGTGGGTGCAGTTCCCACAGTCCATGCTTGTATGGGGGTGGCCCATGTTGCACATTCACATGTCCATCCTGCGGCAATCAGCACCCATTTTGTGTTGCTGCCGTTCATTGGCGGGGGTGCATGAGATGCCAGACATTAGCAGGGGTGGGCCGCGATGGACTCTGAGCAGGGTCACCCCTTAGTAATGTAGCCGTCGGACGAGGAGGAGAGGAGTATCCCCTGGAAGACCCAGGTGTGTCCTCGTCTCTCCTTTGTTGTTGTTTGTGCACACTGGTGCATTAACAGACTGAAACAGCAGCTTTCTCCCAATACAAAACAATCTGCCCCAATCCAATCCAATCTGCCCCAATCCAATCCAAAACAATCTGCCCCACTCCAATCCAAAACAATCTGCCCCACTTCCATCTACTCCATTCCAGTCCACAACAATCTGCCCCACTTCCATCTACTCCACAACAATCTGCCCCACTGCAATCTGCTGCACTCCAGTCCAAAACAATCTGTCCCATTCCAACCTGCCCCACTCCAATCTCAAATAATATGCCCCACTTCAATCCACCTCACACCAACCCCATCTACCCTCAATCCCACCTACTCCCGAATCCACCCCACCACCACTTCAATACGCCCCCACCACCACTCCAATCCAAAACAATCTGCCCCAGTCCAATCCATTTCATTCTGCCCCTCTCCAATACAATCCACCTCACTTCAATCCAATCCAATATAACCCACTATAATCCAATCCACCACACTTCAGTCCACTCCAATCCACCCCAGTCCACCCTACTCCAATCCACCCCATCACTCCAACCCAAACCACCCACCCCAATCCAATCTAATCCACCCCAATCCCACCCACGTACTAAGGGGTACATAGAGAAAACCTCATAACTGATAAGTAGAACTAAATTAATTAGCCTTAATCTTGAAGTGCTAACAATATAGGCCATCCTCCACCAACCATTCAGGATCCTGTAATATGGGAAGGCTCAACAAGATGAAGGGCTACTGAATCACACAAAGGAATGACAAGGTTATTAAGTATGCTAATGGTATTACACAGCACACATTCTCATATTAGGGTATGCTCTTTAACTCTTCCAAGGTCCAGCACTTAAAAAGCTCCAAGGCAGTGGTGAACAGTGATCCAGTCTTGGTTAGGACAGTTTTGGACTCTGTTGCCTCTTACGGTGGGGTTCAGAATTGCTCAGCTGCTCCTCGAACAAGGAATCTATACATTATATCAAATATTGTTGATTTTAGTGTAGGAAATCTCCTTAAGGAAGTAGAGTACTCGATAACTGCCCCATCCGGAGAATCGAGGTTGACAACCTGTAAACTGCAGGTTCTAGTTCTCCTACGCAGCTCTCACGAGCAATGGCCAGCTACTCAGACTAACTACCGAAGCACTCAGAAGTGACAGATGCCCCTCTGTACCCGCGAAACTTGCAGAAAAGAGCTCACTGACCTTTTGCCACTTAACGCTGAAGTCATGGTCACTGATGCAGATGAAAGGCCTTCAACGTTTTTGACTTCAAAGAAGTGAATGATACAGAAAGGAATGCATGAAGAAACACAAGGGAGAAATGTTCTAGACCTTCAAACTGTGGGTCGCGACCCCAGTGGGGGCCCTGGAGTCATCCGAATTGGGGTGTGCATTCCTCAGCCACTTCTGCCTCGAATCCAAAACTCCTAGTTTTGGAAAACAACAACCGTCCTGGGGCGACTAATTTAGATAATTTAAAAAGCTTCAGCTGAATTGTCCTTCAGTGAGTCTCCTGCTAAGAGAATCTGAGTGAGGGGGCAGACATCAACAGAAGCGTTCTTGCCAGGATGCCTGCTTGCCTGAAAGAACTGCAAATATGCACTACCGATTAATCTGCAAATGTAAAGGATGCTTGGGAGCCCGTATTATCAAATCACTGGAAGCTTTGTAATGAAAAAGATTTTTTTTTTTTTGAGTGGTAGTGAAAGTTAACAAATGAACTGGGAAGTGTTGTGCTTTTAATTGTAATAGTATTTACATAGTGTTTACTACCCCTAAGGGGGTGTTGAAAGAACAGTTATGTAAAAATAATTGTATTACGCATGGTCTGTGTTTTATTAAAATCTATATTCTGGAAGCACTATTTTATGGTAAGACATTTTGCACATTCTGTAGTAGTCTATTTTATACTGCGTGTAATGCAAATATAAAAAAATGACTTACATATTCATAGTGCTTTCTGTCCTCTCCGGTTTCGCACAGACATCTACAGTACACTAATAGAGGTTTTATAACGCACTACAGTGCATTTCCCTCTGAGTAACAACTTTCTTTTATTTATTTTTGATTTAGGCGGGCTGTTATTTTATATGTAGCTAACTGACGGTGAAAGACCTACATTTTTATTTTTTTAAATAAATAAAAAATGTAAGAATATTTTGGGGCTTATTTATGAAAGGGTTTCAACACGGAGCATCACTTTTTCAGATGCTCCAGCAGCACAAGCCTCTCAATCATATCTATGAGGCAATGCAAAGTCACCCTACGTGTCTTTGCATGGCCTCTCAGATATGGAGTAAGGCAACACAGCGCAAGCCGCTGCATTGCCTTACTCTGCACCGTGGGGGAGTGCCACGGGCGCCGTGGTGGCTATTCCCACGCGACACCCATTGATTTTGACAGTGGTCCAGCTTTTCAAAATCACAAACTGGAGCAGCGCCAAAACCTTATGCCTCCCCAGAGCAGACGTAATAAGGAGAAATGTTTTCATTTTGCCTAATTTTTTGCTCTTTCCATGTGTGTTGCATTCTGCAGCACACATAGAAAGAGGAAAATGCCTCTCAGGATTGTTTTTATACAGGGAGGTGCACTATCCTGCACAAAAACAATCCTACCTACATTGGTGATAGGCAGCAATTTGTGAGCCAGCACAGGGGGAAAGGACAGAAATATACTGTATTTCATGAATACGGTCCATTCCTGCCTTTTTATATTGGTAAAGGGCAGTGTAGCAAGAAGACTTGAGGTGCTCCCTACGCGAATTCCTCATAAATGGGGACCTTTGTTTTTAGCCACACCTTTGACCACTCCACCACACTCACTGACCTTTGGTTTGCTAAACACTGTTTATTAGCATTTCTTCACTGTAAAAATGTTTTGCAGTGGGAATTGAGGGCATTTATGATTGTCGATGATAAGGAGTACCAGGTTCTAAAGGTTTTTTCCCCCGAAGGGGGTCCCCAAGTCTAAAAATTTTGAGAAAGGATCCCGGCATCAAAATGTTTGAAGACCTCTGCACTAGAGGGACAGAATAATGACAGCCTTGACCCTGCTTCTGCAGGCAGGTCGCTCACCGCTCCGCCGCCCAGCGCCACCTCCTTATTGTCCGTTCCTTACTAGTTAAAATCCCCAGCTGATGCATCCCCTGAGGCCCCTCCCGCCTCCCCCCTCCTCCTCACAGTCCATTCCTCCTTTGTTAAAACCCCAGCCGCTGCGTCCCCTGCGGCCCCTCCCGCCTCCCCCTCCTCACCGCCCATTCCTCCTTTGTTAAAACCCCAGCTGCTGCGTCCCCTCCCGCCTCCCCCTCCTCCTCACCGTCAATTCCTCCTTTGTTAAAACCCCAGCTGCTGCGTCCCATCCCGCCTCCCCCCTCCTCCTCACCGTCCATTCCTCCTTTGTTAAAACCCCAGCCGCTGCGTCCCTTGCGGCTCCTCCCGCCTCCCCCCCTCCTCACCGTCCATTCCTCCTTTGTTGAAACCCCAACCGCTGCGTCCCCTGCTGCCCCTCCCGCCTCTCCCCCACTCCTCACCGTCCATTCCTCCTTTGTTAAAACCCCAGCCGCTGCGTCCCCTCTGGCCCCACACCCCCTGCCTTCGCATTCGTCCAGCCCTACCTCCTCCCAGCTGCCACTCCCTCCCCACCCATTTATGGCAGCCGCGGCACGGAATGCGCCGCTGGCGTGCCGAAGGCGCACCAAAGGCAAGCCCGCCTGTGCCCATCCGCGCCAAGACCATGCCCAGCGCCAGTCCCCCTGGCCTTCTCAGACAAACCTACTCCCCCCACACCCTCCACTCACTCAACCCAGGCCCTCGCCCCACCTGCACCCTTTCCAGCCCCACACACACTCATGGTCCCTTCACCTGCCTCACCTGTCATTTCTCCTGCTCCTCATCCCTCACACCAACCATAGCGACGACCCCCCCCCCCAACAACAAACACAACACCCCCAACACAATACTCACCTGCTCTGCCCCCACCCCCACCAACCAGCCCCGCCGCACACTACCCCACAACCAGAACACACCCAGCAACACCCTCATGCACCACAGCAACACCACCCACCACAACCACCTCAACTGCCTGCTCCACAACACCCGCTCCCTTCACAAACATGTCATAGAACTCTGGGACCTCAGCACATCACACTCACCTGACATCGCCTTCCTCACTGAAACCTGGACCAACCCCTCCTCGGAACCAGACATAGCCATCGCCATCCCCAAGGGATACAAACTCCTACGCAAAGACCGCCTCAACAGGCCAGGTGGTGGCATCGCCATCCTACACAGGGACACCATCAAAGTCACCACCAGCTCCCAAGACACTATTGACAACACAGAACACATGCACTCCACCAATTAAGAGCACCCCTACTTAAATCATTTGGCTAGGATCAAGGCAAAGACTGGTCCTAGTTCTGTGAGCAGAAAAAGAAGACTTAAGAACAAAGTACAGAGCAGGGTCGAACTAGGAAAAAGAAAAGGCCCGGGCATCAAAATAAAAGTACCCCCAATTAGCGAAACAGATAACAAAAAACAAGAGTGGCCCACATTTGCAAGTCAGGACACTTTAAACTTGTATGCGTATTTGTGCCTACAAATGGCTAAAAAGAGAACGCACACGATCAGCCCATAGGCACTGTGTGATTGCCCAATAGGCCAGTCCGACCCTTGTACAAAGGGGATGAGGCTGAGGAAAGCTCCGAGCAGATTTCAGGCAGCTTTAGAGACCGCGATCAGTTCATAGTAACTGGTAAAATGAAAGATAACTCGAGAGAATTGTCATTACGCCAAGTTTAGTCTGGCATAGCCTCTGGTAATCAGACCAGGGAAAACTGATAAAGGGACTGTGTGGGAAGGCCTCCGAGCCGATCCATAACATGCTAAAATATTTATTGTGCCTGCCATTAGACAACAAAAACAGCTGTAACATGAACCCGTTTCCACTGCGCACAGAAGAGGACAGTACATAATGTGCCCGAGTTAGCAAGATATACTCGTGTTCGAAAGGACTAGAAATACCAAAGCAGAACATGCTCACTTTGTTAAGGTTATGCTAGGCACATTAGTGCAATAGTTCATGCTACTCTAGGTCATCTCAAAGTGCTGAGGGCGGGCAGGCTTTGAAAAGAGTCGACAAGTAGATCAAGAATCGCAGTTTCAAATCCATGCTAATGACAGGGCCAAGTTAACAAAAAACGGTGCCTTCTGCTACCGAAGGCGAGAGTCCTACTTGAGTGGGATTTTGCCGAGTATTACCAAAGACAAAGCACAAAATGAACGACAGACACACTGGGCCACCAACACCACTAGCCTATCCGCTGAGCTAAAGTGCAAGCTTTCATCACATGCACATGTGCATCCATGCTGCTTGAAAATATTTTTTGGGTGATAATTTACTAATACTCAACAATTCAAAGAAGACAGATGGGCAGTTTCAAATGGTAAACTAATATAGTATTGTAAGACTGCTCTGTAAATGGGCTGAATGAAGCAAGCAGCCTGCAGGTGTCAAAACCAAACTTAAACAATTAAAAAAAAAAAAAAAATGAAAAATAAAGTGGCTGGTTCATGGGTGTGTAGGAGATGACTGGACGGGCCAGGGGTGGAGAGATAGAGCAGGATAAGGTCAGAAAAAAAGGCCATGACTCTCAGCTATAATAGGAAAAAAAAATAAAAAAATGTCAATTAAAATGTAAAAAAAAATATATAAGTTAAAACGCCTCACATCCGCAGTGGAACGATACAGTTTCAGAAGCCGGATAAACAAGAACAGTTATGAAAGCCATTGCATAAAGGAGCAGAAAACTGAGAAAGAAAAGAAAGTCATCTAATCACGAGCAAGGGGGCTCGACCAAATGTTACTCTGTATTGTAGACAAAATGTTTCAGATAAAACATAGTTAAAGCTGACTGTCCTAAAGAGACTCGATTTAGACACTCGGACCCTGCTGCTTGAGTTGCCAGATTCAACTTCGCTTATAGATATGAAGCAGGCTAGTTCACAGTATACCACATACCCATAAAACAGGTACTTATTCGAATGCGAAAATCGGTTCATTGCCTCTCCTGACGACCTCCTTTTCCTTGCAGTGCTCCTGTCTCACAGCCTTCATTTTGATCATAAACAAAACACCACCTACCAAAAGCCTGTGTTGGATCAAGAACGAGGTAAAGTTCACCTCCAGTATGCGTCCACTACAATGTCACTGGGTGAACCAAAGATCTTCCCCTTTTTGAGCCCCTTCTCAATAGACCTAAAGTACCAACTGGTCCTACAATAAGAGTTCAATCCCCTTCCACCTCCAGTACTTACTTAGTCTTTATTTAATCTTGAAGCCAAGGAGAGAACGTTAAAGGATACTTAGAAGGTGTCAGTTTATGGAATTCCAGACCAAAAGGCACTCTCAATCCCAGGAACAAAGAGAAAAAGCAGGGCTTTTCGGCAAAAAGGTGAGCTAAACTGGGGAGCCATTAAATAACTGGGTAGTGGGGGCACTAGGCCAAATTATCACATTTGCGACTTTCTGCACCCGCAAACTGTAGTTTAGTGGTCATTAATCATCACGAAAAACCACTTAAAGTAGTAACGCAAATACATCTGAAAAAATACAAATGTGTAATAATTACAACCTAAAGAATCATTGCAGAAAAGCGGGACAGTACGATGAATTAGAGGGTAAGACAAGTAAATGCATTTGCAATTTCTCCATGTCAGTGTGTATTCTGACAATAATGCAGAAAACTGTGGAATCCAGTGAGCAATCAAAGATTATGATGTGAGAACAATGTACTATGGTACTCTTCTTAAACGCACAGTTTACCCACTAACTAAAATTATGTTAGCATGTATTTAATCAATCGCAGACACTACAGGTTTTGTGACACAAATTGCATGTTATCCTTTGCAGAATTTTAAATCCTTGGCATACAGGTTTTGTGTAATTTTCTTTTCATATTCAAAACCAGTAGAGTAAACATAACAAAATAATGCAATATGCAATGAATAAAGCATAATTAAATCTCTTGGTCTCACCTACTAATAGCTTTAGCTGTATGATGTCAAAAGATTCTTTTGTACAATACCAATTCTTACAGCGGACTTTGGTGAGCCCGTTGCCAACCACTGGGTGCCTCCTTGTCAATCTAATTTGCTTACTTCTTATTCAATGTCTATCCTTGCTCTTCTTGCGTTTGTCTGTCCCCTAAACCATAGCTTTTTTACCATCCTCATCACTGGATGACTTGTATCGTTCCACTGCCTATACTGAGGAAACTACTTTTGTCTTTTGATTACAAAACTTCATGGAAGTGCATGTTTTGTTTTTGTTCTCACCCTACTGTTTCTGATGTGGCGCTTTCACTGTGCAAATGAAGTAATGCTTCTGTTACACACTGTCCCTTGCACAGAAGTGTATGCTTTTACAAAGGATTTCTTCTACCTTTGTGACTTCAGCCTGGCCTAAGCGTCTCTGTTTGCTGGAAGAGACAATGTATATCCATTCATGCACAATGGTTTCTCTCAATATGCACTGCAATGATGAGATCCAGCTTCTCTTGACTTCAGTGACCTTTCTTTTAAGGCAGTTTGGCTTGTGTTTTTGTTTACTCCAGCTTATAGTGGGGGTTAGCTTAGCTTCCGAGGTCCTTACTGCACGCAGAGGTATTTCTGTAAGGCTTACTTCATGTGCATGGTTAGATTCACTTCCTGCTGTGTTTGCTCTGCTACGTTCTCTGTTGCTAGTGACTTGTAAAATATTTTCTGAAGATGCTGCTATGCATCATGCTCTGTTCTGTAAGTGTGCATTAAAAAGGGTGGCAGACTTTAAATTTCTATTATTAGGTTATTCTTGGGATGGTCCAGAAGAGAACACGCTTGTCTATTATCAAACAAATTCATAAGGCTAAAAAAAAACTGCACATTTCCCACAAAGTATTACATTGGTACACCATCTGACAAAAAGAGCTGTTTCTCACCATGAGACCATCAGACACCATGATCTACCACTCTGTCAATCCTCCTTTTAGGCAATTATGTGAGATTCTGTTCTCTTTTTGAGGAAGAAAATCACACAAAAAAAGAAATAAATCAGGGACGCAATCTGTCACCCTAGGAATATTATGGTAGAGGATCCCTGCAACTTGCGTAGGCAAATTACTTTACTTGTAAGCCAATCACACAATTGACTGACATAATCTAATAAACCAGACTTCCTGCTAAACTAGGACAAACTATCTATGCCCTTCGCAAGCCATGAAACAACTATCTTTACTTTAAAGGAGACCTTTTGGCACGTCTCAATCTCTTGGCATAGTATGAAAGAGTGGGAATGAGCAGTGATTAAAGGGACCTATGCAGAAAACAGACTGATGTCTTTCAGGCAGGATGTTTACTCTACCACATTATGGAATCAGCTGTTATTTAGGCAGTATAAGTAGGTTGGTGGGCAACAGTGATGTCGGGGCATTAGTACTATAAGATGCAGACTTGTTTTGACTTCACTGACCACAACATTATCATTAAAATCTTGGGGAGATGGAGTTCCCTGGTTTAGTTCCGAATTTAATTCAATCCTGACAGAGAAAGCAATCTGTGTCCCACACTCCGTCCTCCTCACAACAAAGACCCTTGAAGAGTGGTGTTCCAAAGAGTTTTAATCTTTCATTGCTGCAATTTAATATAAGCATATATTCCCTAGTCAATTTACTTCATCTGCAGTGGGCATAATTCTCTACTTATGCGGACAAGACAAATCCTTGTCACAATCACATTTTCTCTATGAAATCATATCTAAGTGACAATCAAGTCACAACAAGTAATAATTTAGGGATCACTGGTTGAAGCATGCCCACCAACTTTTTAAAACTGAATTACTGCTCACTCCTTCAAATTCAGATACGTGGAATAACATCCACTGGGCCTCTATTATGGGACCAGGCCTCTTGCCTTTTAATACTGTGAGGAACCTCTGCATCATTTTAGACTATCCACTCACACTTGAGCATCACGCCACCAAGGTCACCAGCAGTTTCTTCCATTTGACATTTTTAAAATTAATTTCTCCTTTCTCGACTCTTATATCCACCTGACAGTAATCAACATTTAATGCAGTCTAGATTGGATTATGGCAACACAATCTACCTAGCCTCTAAGGGTAAAGTATTTCAACATCACCTTATACATACACTCTCAGTCGCCTCACTCAAGAGTTCGAATCCACTGCCATTGGACCTTGTTCAGAATCTTGTTTCATTTAATTTAGGAAAAGCCTGACATTTTTTAAGCATTAACTCTTCTCTTAAGGCTCTTCTTTTAACGGTTTGCTCTTTTGGGCAAAGTTATGAAGTTAGGCCCTGTAGTGCCAAGAGCTTTTGGTATATCTGCGCTAAATAAATAAATTCAACAAAACATTTGACAAAGTGCTGGCAATCCTAAAAGGCAAGACTTATTGGCTTTTACAATGCTTGCTTAAATGGGCTGCAGAGATAGTTCTCTACTAGTAGCACTGGTACTTCTGATAATCTCATGCTGCTCCTCAATGAAACAGTCATTAAGAAAAGACGGCTGACAATCCTGCTTGGTTAACTCTACTACAAACCACACAAAAGAGAGAACCCCTAGCTTCAAATCGACATACCATGTTGTTGCAGCTCATAAAAAGTGCAATGAATTACCAGACGACCTGTTGTCTTAAGGCAAGAGTCATCAAAAGGGAAGTGACTAGGACCAATAGCTATCAGATAACCGGTGCATTTGGAAAGAAGGATAGCATGTGTACGTGTTTATAATTCAGTTATGAGGGATTAAAAGGGGTACAGCGCCTCGCTTACTTAAAGTCCCTAGGTGGGAAACGGGTTACAAGAGGATAACTAACACTAGCCAAAAATATTTTATCATTAGCAAAGCTCATGTGATTTTACCTGGCTCCTTCACTTCGGTACAACAAACATTCAGAACAGAAAAGGAAAATATGGCTATTGCACAGGCTCTGTAAGCCCCTCGAATTCTCTGTTTCAGTCACACCACGAACGCCATGCCTGGTGCTTTATTCACACTTGGCAATTTTAAAAGCTCTAGCAATTTATAGCTGACATACTGCCACGGCTATTTTGTAGTTCACTTTTCAACTTAATACAAGTGCACAATTTAGGCCACATGAGGTAAACCGATATTTTTTAGTAAATACAACTGCCCACCATAGTAAAATGAACTGTTCACCAGAGTAAAAGGAACGGTTCACTACAATAATACGTTAGCTTGGCACGTTAATACTTGTGAAGAATCCATGAGGTGGACAATGTTAATCCCGGTTTCAAAGATGGGAAATTGCGCAGGTACATAAGATGAAGGAGCTCTTCGAAACTAGCGCATAAATCTGCCAACAAATAATGTGTTCATGTAGTTCGATTGGGCAAGACTTGTAAACATGGCTAAAATATCTTTATTTCAATGATTCTTGTAAATCAAGTCACAGTGAACAAGTTTGCAATCTGCCCACCTGCATATTTTCTTTGGACATTGTACAAAAGAAACCTTGTACACAAGTCTGATTATAGAATGGAGTTGTTCTAATTTGTATAGTTGTGCGTGCAGCATTTAATGTATCCTCAAGGTTACTTTATGCAGATGATCTGTAAATGACATAAGAGCAGTGTTTCTATTTTTCACTTGAACCAGCATGAGAAAGAGTAAACAAGCATTGGCAAAGCCAATAGGTCTCACCTATACAAGCGCTATTGGCTTTGGCAATGTGTTTTGCCATGTTGTACCCCAGTGTGGCTGCCAATTCAACATGGCTAAAAGTTAGTGGCGTGGTGTGGGGGAGCAGAGTGTCGTACAGTTGAGTAGAGTTCAGTGGCAAAGTGTGACAAAGTGGAGCAGGGTGGAGTGGCTTGAGGGAGTGGATTGAGGTAGTGGAGTGGAGGACTGGGGTAATGTGGGGTAGATTGAAATGGGCTGAGGTGGATTTGTGTGGGGTGGATTAGATTGGATTTGGGTGGATTGGAGTGATCGGGCTGAGATGGGGTGGATTGGGGTGGGGTGGATTAGACTTGACTGGAGTCGGTGGATTGGATTGCAGTGGGGTACACTGGAGTCACTGGATTGGAGTGGTGTGGACTGGATTGGAATGGGGTCGATGAAAGTAGGGCTGGAGTGGACTGTTGTGGGGTGGATTGAACCGGGTTGGCTGAATGGAACTGGGATGGAGTGGGGTGGATGGAACTGGGATAGCGTGGGGTAGAATGGATTGGGATAGAGTGTGCTGTATTGGAGATTGGATTGGAGAGGAGTAGATTGGACAGGAATAGAGTTAATTAGAGTGGGGTAGACTTAACTGGAGTGGAATGGGATGGATTGGATTGTGGTGGGTGGATTACATTGGAGTAGGGTGGATTGGAGTGGGTTGGCTGAATGGAACTGGGATGGGGTGGGGTGGGGTGGGGTGGGGTGGATAGGACTGAAGCAGACTGGGGTGGTGTGGATTGCACTGGGGTGAGGTGTATTGGATTGGAATGGGGTAGACTTGACTAGGCCGGAATGGGGTGGATTGGATGGGTGAAGTTGACTGGATTGTAGTGGAGTGGATTATGGTGGATTGGTGTAGGGTGATTTACAATGGAGTAGATTGGATTGGGGTGGGGCAGATTGGAGTGGAGCAAATTGTTTTGGATTAAGGTGGTGCACATTGTAGTGAGACAGGTTAGAGAGGGGAAGACTGTTTTGGGTTGGAGTGCAGCAGACTGCAGCGAGGCAGAATCTTTTGGAGTGAGGCAGAATCTTTTGGAGTGGGGCAGACTGTTTTGGATTAGAGTGGAGCAGATTGTTCTGGATTGGAGTGGGGCAGATTGAAGTGAGGTAGATGGGAATGGGTGCATATTGTTTTGGATTAGAGAGGGGCATATTGTTTTGAAGTGAGGCAGATTGGAGTGGGGCATATTGCACTATTATGTGTTAAAGCATCATTTCAGAAATTACACATAATAAAGAAACAATGTTTCTTTGCAATATTTAGAACAAAATAATTTTCATATTTTGAGAACAGCACCAATGGGCAAAAACAAAAGAAAATATGAGTGCAAAGTGAGAAAAAACGATTTGGAAAAATATAACAGTTACATATAAAGTATAAAACCTGTGCAATTGTGTTTTTCCTGCTAGGCATGTTTTTGCTAGTCACAAGCCTTCTCTTAGCAGGGCATTAGAAGTTAAAAAAAAAAAAAAAAATAGTACCTTACTCACATCAGGAGCAGTGGAGAGACACCCATTAAAGTGAATCAATCAGTGCTAGGTCCCTGCTCCACACAGAGGAATGGAAATGATGCAGGCCTGCATAGACGAATTATGAGGCTGTAAAGCAGTGTAACGCAAACCAACAAATGGTAAGCAACAGGTGGGCTCCAAGCCATTTACTGCACACAATGGTCTCAGAAGCACTAGAGCATGCCCTCGAAGGCTCGACCTTAAAAACTAGGACTAGCAATGAAGTCCTTTAAATAAAGTGTGCTTTTCAATGCATCTGTGCTATTCCCCATGTTTGTGAAGTAGCTGCCAAAATATCAAGCAATAAATACCAAGCCTTGTATGTGTAGTTTGGTAAAAGCAATACAACCGCAATTTCAAATCCTGGCTCTACTGTATGCACAGAAACTAGATCCCTCTCGCAGCTAGTCTGCCTCTGATAAAATTCTAAGAGCTCTCTACACCCTCATGTTTCTCTCTATACTACTCAGGTTTCTTTATGCGGCTATCTTTGTGTTCTGTCAGCATCTAGGTGTCCCTTCCCACGTCTCTATTTGACCAGTCACTCTTTTCATGGGCAACATACTATTTGTCTACAATAGGCTATCTGTATACCTCTGCATGCCTGGTGTGTTCAAAGGTTAAGTACAGTACATGGGTGTGCAGTAACAGCAGCTGCCTTCCCCAGCCTTCTGAGTGGAGTGCACACAGGACAGAGAAGAAAGGCCTCGAACTAAATCAGCAAGTGGTGGGCGACTGCAGCTGTCGGGGCTTTACAGTCGGATGTTCTTTACCTCCTTCATGAATTTAGATGATGCCAGGTCTTAACATTTAATGAGCGACCCATCCCATTGCTATATAAAGAGAATGGTGGCGTTTGGAAAGGGAGGTGGCACACCTCACTGTGCTATGACTGCACTCACTGCTCTGGAACAATTTCAGATCTTCCCTGAATAAGTGCTGCAGAGGCTGTGTTCTCAAGCGTTGATCAAAGTTGCCCCAGGGTGTATAGCAAAGTGATCCATGGGAGCCTCTCAGAGTTCTCTAGGGGTGAACCAATTTTGACGGCGTACAAAGGAGACTGCTTGGAATGCAGGTTTTTGCTCAGCACATCGTGATTGTAACTGACCAAATTATCAGGACATTCTTTGCAGCCAACGTAAATGTTGACCAAAATTCATTTAGTGCATTTAATGTTTCGATCAAATCAACAGCTTTGTTCCATTTGCCCAGATAAAGGTTGTCTACTGGAAGTATACAGACGAGGCTCATAAACCAGACAACCATGCAACATAGCCACCCCAGTAATTAATCATGAAATGTGCATCAACTAGAGACTAACTGTAAAAGAAAATGAAAATGCTGGTTCTGGGGCTAATTCCATCTAGGGAAATTCTGTGGGACATGACTTCCTAAGACAGTGGTGTCTTCTCTCTAAAGGAATCATATCAGTCTGTCCACCTTCTAGTGTACATGACTAAAGCAATCTGTAGCGCTGCAAGGCACTTGCGGGATGACCTGGGCATCACAGACCTGTATGAATGGCACTACAAAACTTCAATGTTAGTCTGCTTTCGATCTGAGGCTCCTAGATTGCAATACTAGCTGAAGACCTCCAATTTCTTTCACTCCATACCCCAGTCACCATGTGCGAAGGTAGTGGGTGAGACATTCAAGCCATGATGGAGCCCTACTGGTGTACTATCCTAGAGTACTGTAATATAAGCATATGATACAGGAAAGATGTATTCAGGCCACTACCTCAGAGGAAGGAAACACTTTATTCAATTTCAAATATTCCTGCTTTAGGTCAACTTCACAGGTCAAAGTCAGTCACAACTTGAGATTCATCTTCACCTTTTTGAGGTTTCAAGAGCAACTGCCGAACCGACAATAGCAAAGGTTCTGGGACTTCAGAGGCATCCAAAGTTTCATATGATCTACCGCAATCTTATATTGATCAATGAGACACTCCATATATATCAGTCTCTCGATTTTGGGTGAACAAGGAAAGTAATCTCATAAAGGAGGAGATTAATTTTATCATAGAATATACATTAGAATTACTTTCACTGTATATTTGGAGCACATTCTTTGAAGTGGTAGACAAGACAGTTAAAAAACGAAGTATCCAGTTTGCTGTATACATTCAACTAAAAGTAAACAAAGCTTGATTAATGTAAGCTTAAATCAGCACAAAGTGTTGGGTGCAAAATACATATTGTCATCTTATTAAGAATTTACAATGAGGTTAAAGCCTGCCCATTGCTTACCATTTGGTTGGTTTTCCTGTCGCTCTTATTGGCTTGCTTATTATTCAATGGGTAAACTTGTCATTCTTGTGTTTGTGTCTTCCGTGCATTATCGCCTCTCTACTGGTGTCCTTCCACTGCTCACTTTCTCATCACTACTTCTAACTTCCGATTTCTCACCTTGTGAATTTCCCCAGGTGTCATACTGGCTCCAGAAAACTCAAAAGCAGTGCTCTTGCCAGCCATAAGTGTCGCTGTGCAAATCTACATCAATACCATTTCAGTCTGAAAGTGATGAACAGAGTTGCATCAAAGCGCCCCACATGTCACATCAGTACCTTTCTTACTGTGCCTTCAGATGTGTATCTGGGGCTCTGCTCCTTTCTTCACTATATGAAGAGATTTCCTTCCTAATTTTCCAGGGTCAAGGGCTGTCACCCACTAAAACAGGCAGGGATGCCACAGCCTATACTTAATCCATTTGACTACGACATGATTTCACCACCGCACAAAGACATTACACCAATTTGTTTGGCTTAGACTCTGATCAGAGCCTGCCATATGAAGACAACATTAGTGAGGATGGGGACGAGTTGGCTCACTCTATAATGACCACAACAAATACATGGACCTACAGGATGCTAGGAGGCTGGACTCACCTGATGCTGGGTTGGGTCTCTCTTCAAAGGAATGATATCAGTCTGTCCACTTTCTAGTTTACATGACCAAGGCAAACTGGAGTGCTGCAATGCACTTGGGGAATGCCCTTGCCATCACAGACATTTACAAGAAGAATTACCACACTTCAATTTTAGTCTGCTTTTGAAAGGAGGCTCTGTTTGTCCCTTCCGCTGTCTAAAATGGGTTTTCTGTATTCTTCCACAAACTCACTTTCTGTTAACGGGCCTTTAAATCTTGTTCTTGTCTCCTCATATTTGCTGTGCCTCCAAAGACAAAGGTCAAATGACAGGCACTTTCTTCCAAGGGTGCCTGTTTACTTTTCTTTCTCCGACTTAAAAGTGAGAGGATTTATGTGACAATCTTGCTGAATACTGGGGGATAGGAAAAAGTTGTTTTTCTAGCACACAGCATTTACATGTACTGTGTAAGCATTTCAGAATATATAAGAATTATGAACGCACAAATGAAGCACACTTTGTTATTTCTATAGTGTGTTCGAAGCAAATACTTAAATATGATCAAACTAGGTGATGCATTTTTCACCAATTTTCGCCTGTGCACCGTATATATAGCTTTATTAATAAAATGCAAATATGATGGTCATTTCAAATGAAAATGTGTTCCCTTTAATGGCTACAACACCATGAACACTCCACTCTACTCTGCACAACACCACTCTACTCTGCACCACACCACACCACTCAATGCTACTACACTCTGCACCACTCCACTCTACCTCATGCTATTCCACTCTACTCTATCCTGTACCACTCTACTCTATGCCAATGCACGTTTTGCCAATGCGCTCTATACCACTTCTATACCACTGCAGTTCGGGCCACACCAATCTACTCTGCACAACTCCACTCTACGGCATTGTACTCTACGCCACTCTGCTGCCCTGCACTCTACGCTAATGCACTTTACTCTAACATTCAACTCTATGCCCCTGCACTATACGCTAATCCACTGTACGCCACTCTAATCTACTCTACACCACTGCACTCTAGGCCACTGCACCCTACTCCACTCTGCGCCACTTCACTATTTAAATGCACTCTACGTCACTCAACTCTTAACCATTGGACTCTCTGCTAATGCACTCTAAACAACTGCACTCTGTGTCACTGCACTTTACGCCACTGTACTCCACTGCACTCGGTCATTCTACTCTGCACTCTCTGCCACTCTACTCTGCACTATTCCATTATGTCACTGCACTCTACAGCACTATACTCTACTCTGAGCAACTATATGCCACTCGACTCTACTCTGCACCTTATGCCACTGTACTTTATGCCACTTGACTCTACTCTGCACTCTACGCCACTGCACTCTATGCTGCTCAACTAGGCCACTACCCTCTGCATTGCTTAACTCTACGCCACTCCACTCTACCATGCTCTATTCTAATCTATGCCGCTTCATTCTACGATGCTGCATTGTATGACACTGAATTCGATACCACTGCACTCTAAGCCACTATACTCTGCAACACTCTACACCAATGCACAATCTATGCCACTCTATTCGACTCCACACTACACCACTCCAATAAATAACACTCTGCCACTACACTCTACTACACTCTTTGCCATTCCACTCTGCAACACTCGACACTACTCTCCTCTATGCCACTAACTTTTAGCCATGCTGATTAGCATCCATGCTGGTAAAAAAACCTGGCTAAAGCACATTGGCAAAGCCAATAGCTCTTGCATAGGCATGACCTATTGGCTTTGCCATTGCTTGTTTTATTTTGATTACATTTTTTGATTTTAATTGTATTTTTTGCGGGGCCCAAATTACACAAGTTGCTGCTGGAATACTCCTTCTTAATGAGCTGGTGTGACAGCCACCTTTCGCCAGACAATTAAGTGAGATTCACCAGAAAAGGAGATTTGACTCTGCCACCATGTTGGGAGCTGAGAGTACATGTTTTAATGGGCAGAAGGTGTTTGCTTCCACAAAAGAAGGGCTTGCCCCCTCCCACCCACCACACATACACACACACACACATACGCACACACACACACACACACACACCTGTGATAATTTCATTTATTTAACCAGCTGCCTGCCCATGAACTTTCAGGGGCACAACATACCATTGCAATACTATTTAAGTGTCTTAGATAACTAGATAGTTTATAGTGTTTTTCTCTGGCGGCAGTGGAAATGGGAGGAGGGCAGACATTGACATTACGTTTTATGTTTGGCTTGATAAGAGCATTCATAAGTCAGACCTATTGGCTTTGCAATGCTTGTTAAAATCATGATTTGGCGCACATTTAACTTCCTTGTTTATATACCGGTTCAAGATTGACATGAGCCCTCTTTGAGCAGTAAAAAACAGAAAAGGAAAAGAAAAGGAAGCAATCCCGCTGTGCTATATGTGCCCACATGTAGCAACAAGCATTTATTTCCTTTGTTTTGGCAAAGCTGAACAACATCGGCATGAAACATTGGGAAAATGAATTAGTCTGTATTGACATCAAAAATTAAAAAGCAAGATCTGTTGCTTATTTCACTTAAATTCTGTTGCTTATTTCACTTAATGCAGCAGTTGAAGTACATAATGGAGAATGAGAACTGTGCTCTTGAGTGTAATGTAGAGGGGTTAGAGGGTGCAGGGTCGAGGCTAAACTAATATGTAAGAAACACACTGTTTACGTTATGACTCAATTGGTTCATTTTATCACTGCAGTTTTTGTTAGCGTAACCATAGAGTCAAATAATTGAATCCTAGGTGGCACTATGGTGAATAGTGATTAGAGAATTTATGGTGCACTGCGATAGAAAGCAATGTGAATCCGCAAGTCTTCATTTTAAATTTGTATTATACACAGTATAAGACAGGGTGCCACAAAACGTAAATGTAGTGTTCAAGATAAAACAAGTACAAACAAGTACCTAGTCTAAATATTTTCTGAAGGGCCCACTAAAAGGACGAAAACTAGAACCCAGCTGGTTAATTGTTTTGAGAGGTAGTGTAAGGGTGTTAAAGCCTATACTGGCTTCCAAGCAGTCTTAATCAATGGCATACTTCTACCCTTCTTCCACATAGGTGTCACCCTGGCGAGAGGACTACTTTTTTATTTAACTCTCTATCCCGTCATCCGATTCACTGCACAGAAGGACCCACACAATCTGCACCCCTTCTCCCCAATTCCCCACCCGCCCCCTGCCTTCCAGCCAGAGACACCTCAAGGTCGCTATTAGCCGACCAAGAACGTCTGGTATCTTTTTTAAAGAATGGAAACTGTTTTGTCTAATAAAAGAAGGATGAGCATATGGTCAGCTTCCACCCTCTTCGAACTCAGTTTATCAGCTGATAAAAGTCTCTCTCTTCTTTTTTAGATCCTGTAGTTGGCTTCAACTGCGGCCTCGTCCTAAAGTAAGCTCTCGCGCTCTCCCGCTCACCCTCATTACCGTTACAGAGCAAAGTTTCTAAAAGGAGGAACTTTTATCCAGCTGGAGGGCAGTAGTATTCCTAGCATTAGGACATTAGTACTATTAATAGCACTGGGGCATCAGTAGTATAGATAGTGTTAGGACGTCATGATATGAAGTACCAACATAACTGTATTGCAAAGGTAACGTAGCCAGAATATAGACTACCAAAATATCATGAAGCTACGTAAATAAAGGAAAGTGGAAATTTACTACGTACGTGGAAAATGTATATACCATCAAGATATGTAGCAGTGGAGAGAAGTACTTACCTCATCTTTGGCATCAGTTAAAGTAATACCTGGTCTCTTGGTTGTTATTCTACACGACCTCCATGGCTGACAATGCTGTTTCAACTGCAAATTGCTTTTATAGTTTTCTATGAATTTTTAACAGTTACTTGTATCTTCAGTTTGTTTTTTTATGTCATGTGTCTTTCTTTCATGGCCATATATGGCGAATAAATATCGAAATAAAAAGTATTTACCTCATTATATTTAAGTAGGTGTTATTCTGGCTTCGATATTCTTGATGGACAATGTTTAAAACTTGATTTTCTGGTAATATGCCACATTATTACCAGAGGATGTACTAAGGGTAAAATCTGCCAGAATTTAACGTCAATTTTGCCAATCTTAAAATGAAGCTTTTACTCAATGTGACAGATTTTTAGTGTCATATCAGAAAAACACAATGTCGGTCTTACCTGAATAGCAGCAAAAGCCAACGCGGCCCAGATGACATACATCATGATTTCCTGCAGCTTTTTCACAACCAGAGCTTCACACCCCTGTAATCCACAAGGAAAACACATTTCTGAACACGCATTTGAAACTCTGCGATTCCATGAAATCAATCGTTTAAACGTGAAGTCAGTGCAAAAAATGGGTAGTGCTACTGAGGGTAGAGGCCTAAGAAGAAATCTTAGGCAACGTGTCAACATTGTTCCTGAAGTCTAAGCTTGATACATTTCGTGCTACCTAAAATCAACTCTAATGTAGAGACATTATTTACAAGAGACAGAACACCTATGGCAACTGACCAGCCTGGCCAAATGTGCAGCAGTGTAAACATGACTCCAGTGGTGGCACAGCAATGACTAAGAGATCGAGGACTGCCCAAATGGCTGAGTGGTCACTGAGGCTCAGTGAAAGAGGTGACTGTGGTAGGTAGGTATGAAAAAGAACATGTGTAAATCTTCACCATCAAATGGAGTTGGAGATAGCTGAATTGGAAAGGTTTGAGCAGGTTAGCAACATTTATGTAGCTAGTTGGTTGAACATCAGCAGCTGAACTGCTTTTGCCAGTTAGGATAAAGGACAGAATCTGGTCAAAGGGGAGGGGTTCAATAAATTGTCAACGAGGATAGCTGCTGATGTAAGGCGTTGGTTACAAGGGCCAGAAAGGAGAGTGTAGTTCAATAGCGAGGCAGGTTATGATTTGAAAGGGCTGGTGATTTACAAGTGCGAAGGCTGAAAAGGTCAGGTGAAGCACAAGATAAATAGGCTGATAAGAGAATGTTGATCAGCTCCAGAGAGCAGCTAGAGAGAAAGAAGTGAGATGGGAGAAGTGTTTTGTGTGAGAGTAGAGGGCGTTTTCTAACTGTGGTGAATTTGAAGGAAGAATACGTTGCAGGCTGTGATGCAGGGAAGAGCTCGGACAGTCCAGATGGAGTTGGAAGGAAAGAAGAAACGTGTCCAGCAGAGGTTCATCATTTTGCTACTTTACTTTCGAAAAGGTTTGTTTCATTCCTAATAAAGAAAGAGATAAGGCCATTTCCCACGCATGGCAGAGTGGTTGTGGAGGATGTAACAGGAGCAAGAGGTGCAGCGTGGGAAGGGAAGGTGTAGAGGCAGGTACCGCTGATCTTTGCTCTATAAAAAATAATGACTATGGACTATAGTTTAAGCGATGAGGAGCAAAATTCTAGGGCTTTTGACGAAGGCTGTAAACACAGATTATTCTATGACTAATGGGTATTGCCAGATTGAGTGAAACATTTAAGTGATATTATGAATCTTCTAAGAATCTTTCACGGAAAGTGTCTAATGGAAACTAGCCTATGAAGCAGAAGCAAAAGTTGTATTAGTGTCGAAGCTGTACAAGAACTGAAAGCAGTGGTAAGCAAACGAGACGTAGAAGGGGAAGAGG
This sequence comes from Pleurodeles waltl, assembly GCF_031143425.1. Classification (NCBI taxonomy): domain Eukaryota; kingdom Metazoa; phylum Chordata; class Amphibia; order Caudata; family Salamandridae; genus Pleurodeles; species Pleurodeles waltl. Next base: position 256,953,175 of record NC_090440.1, read on the forward strand.
GACATGTGAGTGCATGAAGTGATGCTGGAATGCAAGAAGAGAAGAAATGGGGAGTGAATAATGGATGTCAGGGAGAGAAGTAAGATGAGGCAAGAGAAGCTGTGAGGGGGAAGTGGATGAGAAGGAAAGATTTATGGGAAGGATGGAAGGTCAGATGTGGAGAAAGAAAAAGGAGCAAGGGAGAGGCGGGTGGAAGAGAGAAGAGATGGTAACAGAAGTCCACGATGGAAGAAGACTAGGCAGATTATTAAGGCAGAACAGACAGATGAAGTGTTGGACGGGAATATCTCATACATATTATAAAGATGTGCACCTCTTCCTTGGGTGTCTCAACTCCGCACGTGAAGACAGTTTCCTGACTTTTCTTCTTTTTCTTTTTGAATCAAGATAACGGGCTTATCTAACATGTACACTCAAGTCTAGGCCTGAACATGGTAATGTCAAAGTCCAGAACTGTTTTTGTTTTTTTCAGAGGGGTGCACCAGGCATGCCTTCTTCTCAATTACATGGAACTACTTTCCACATCCTGGGTTGTTGAATTCAGGTAGTGCTAGCAGCAACATTTATCTTTGCTAACAGTCTCAACTAGAACTTTTGTTGTCAGAAATGAGTGTGGCATTCTGGCCCACATTCATGATAAAAGTTCAGCTTCAATGTGGCACCAAGACCCTTACGCTGTCATTTAGAGTGTATGTGTGGTCCACACTTAAGAGAAATGATTTGTGCAGACTATAAGTATGTTTGCTGGGATCAATGGGATGCATGTTGGATGGTCCGTGGTTCAGCATAGCACAGGGTGGAGGATGGCTACAGTTTCCCAATAATGGAAAGTGGTGGCCCAGACACTTAATGGAGTGAGAATGGAGACAAGGCTACCTAGATTACAAGATCAATGCGCCAGACATTACATACAACCTACAGAAAAGCTGTACTTTCTAAACATGTCATGTTCGTATAAAGTCTTATAAGATCCCTTTAGGTGGAAAGCTAGAGTGCAGTCAGCTGAGAGTGTCGCCTAACTAACAAAGTGAGCCTGACAACCAGTTGAGTTCCTAGAGGAGGGCAAGTATTACCCCTTCTTGTGGTGTCCCCTCTTCCACACTACATTGCAAAGCTAGACGACAGTGATCAAGTTGAGAGAGTTGGCAAGCATGTGCCTTTAAAAACGTTGTACCTTCATAGCTGTGTGAGCCAAGAAGCAGCTAGCACCCAGCTCGTGTAGAGAATGTGAATTAGGATCCTGGGGCAGCAGTATGGTTGCCTGAGTGGCAGTATAATTCGAGGACTGATAAACATCGACAGACATGCAATGGCAAATGTGGCTGCACTTCCATAGGCAGTGCTGAACTTGCACGGGTCGGAAGGGAGGTTTAACAGGGGAAGGCAGAAATGTCTCAATGGTGCCTGTACAAAACTGGATTTATACCTTTGCGCACTCCTTGGAGAATCCCTTCTACCCACCGTACCTCAGATCCATCGTGCCATCTGCAAAAATGCTGCACATCAGCCTCTGCCCAGGCCCGAAAACAAAAGGAGGGAACTAAACTAATTGTGGCAGGGCAGGGGATTGGGGGGGGGGGGAGGTGAGGTTTATGCCAGGTTGCTTGCCAAAGCTCAAGGAGGCTTGCCTCACACTGCACCAGCAGAAGTGTTTTTATATCTGCCACACACTGACTTTAGTATTAAAAACAGCATGACACTGAAACCTAAACATGAACAACACCGATGGGGTTCATTGCCGATTTTATAGCATTTTGGCCCCTTGCCAGGCCTCTGCTCGTGCTCTAGGAGCTCAACACATATGCACAAAGGAAACACATTTTATGCCCAAGACCTGTGCTGGGAATGATTGTGGAGCATGACGTTTACCCTTGTCCCTGCTGTACTCAACTTTACTCTCAACATTCAAAGGACATTGTGATGTACGCCTGGGTTTCCGCTTAATCACACAGATAAAAGCTTAACGAGTAACACTCTCTGGCATGGAAGAGGGCACAGAAGCCTCACTTGGAATAAAAATGAGGTGATCAACAACAAGGACTAGGGACTTGACTGCATGGTCTTGCTGTTACAATATTAGAATCACTGGACTTCTCAAATCCACCAACACAAGAAAGGTGGTAGTAATCTTTGCAGAATGAAAGATATTCATGTTGTGTGATCATTGAAACTCCTTGCTCGGGTTCATAATAGAAAGGGCTCAAACAGATCATTCGCTCAGATACTGCTGCTGTTCTTGTCCTAAAACAGCAAGTTTCCCAAATTATGGGGCAGGAACACTGTCCTACACCTAGTGAGTATGGAAAGGCAGCTTTAAGGGTCCAACTCCTCATTATTACCAGACGTGAACAATCTAGGTGCAAAAAGCAAGACTAGACCTTTAAGAATTCCAGCACATTGAAGAAAGGAAGGTCGCAGAGCTCCGAGCAGGCTAGCAATGCTAATGACATCAAGGACGCCTGGGAGGGACTCGCTAAAAATAAGTTATTACTCAGTTTGTGAGCCAGGAAATTATTCTACTGCCTAAGTGGACCAGGGACACTAGCTACTAAAGTCGGATCGATAATCACATTATGTTAATGCATTAAGATCATGGATAGGGTAGGGGAGTGCTCCTACACTTACGTCACATATGCTGGTGTGATGATATATGACATTTGCATTTAGGCTACCCGAATGTGCGACTCCACTGTAAGCTTGCCAGCCGATAGCCACAGGGCTGGTAACGTGTCTCACTGCTATTTGCAGTTGAGATTTGAGAATTACACCCTGCAGCAATGACTAAAACATACATCACTACTTGATTTTCTTTGTTATAGATGGAATTTCTGAATGGCAACTTACAGGTAGTTCAGTGGATCAGTTTGGGTGAAGGGTATAATCTCTGGTTCATTGCTGTTTTATGCTGGTGGTTTATCAACAACTTAGCTCAGGTAAAGGGGGAGCAGTTATCACATACAAATTACAACTGTGATAAAGATCCATTAATGCCAACCCTATACGTCACCCCTGATTAAACAATGAGCAACATCCAGCTCTAAAATTAGCTCAACAATGCTCGCAAGGAGAGGCAAGTAGTTGTCTTCCTGGACTGGCACTGTGCAAATATTATGATGTTACAAAAGATGCATTTGGCACACAGGACAGCACTGGTCACACAAAATAGGGAACAAAACAGATTTCTTTTTCACCTCCTATGGTACATATTCTAAGGGTGAAGATACGACCACATGTAAAATCTTGACTTTTGGCTCTCCCAAACTAACATTAAAACAGAAATTAGCGATAAGTGTAATTTTATGATCGGGTCATGAAGAAAGCCAGAGACCCACCTGTTTTTTTTTAAAGCTGGATGAAACATGTTGACCTATGGACATTAGGGATAACTACTACACTCAGTCTCTCACATGCTTTAACCTTTACTTAGGGAGCCTTGCCTAAAACAGAATGTCTATTACTAGGTAATTTTTATCACTTTAGGCACCTCCATTCCTCTAAAAATTCAGAAGCTCAAAGATTACTTATTTAAATATTGATATCAACTTCTGCTTCGTGACAAGCCTTCTGTTCTGGTCCACAAATATGAATTCTCATTGTGCAGCCCACCCTGGTCAATAAATCATTGGCAGGGTGAGGAGGGGACCTGATGATGCATGCCACCTAAAACTGTAAGGAAACAGCGGAAACAGTCAGTATGACCACAGGACATACTGAACATCCAATATACACCTAACATAAATAACACCTAACATACCTGTAGAAAACAGCCTTTTGTTCTCACACAAAGAAGGGTCTGTTATTCCAGGTGTTTATAACCACTCAATGATGTTCTGTTATCTTGATAAACACCTACCTATGCAACAAAGAGATAGATTTATGTTGATGCTCCAGAAGTGCTGCAAAATAACTGCCTTTAACATCCTACTTGGAGGTAAAGGGGGACCTAGATAAAACTTGATTAGCTAACAGTCCATTAGGTATGGCTGTAAGGGGGAGCTGAATGGAAAAAAAATCACATAGGTGCTTGACACTGTTGATATATGAAGACTGCAACATGGATGTTAACAAGGGGATAACATTTCACTACTCTATGTCACAAAGACAATGGGTATCCTCTCCCAGCATCACTCCTTGGGCCACCTAAATGAATATAGATCCCAAAACATTATCTTATTACTGCACCATTACACTTGATCAAAACAATTCCCACAGCTAGCTCCATGTGATGCTTTTGATGACCTCTTACTCAGGATTTAGTCGAGTCAGTCTTCAGGAGTGTGGTTCGGCATTCCACTGAAGAATACTTTCAACTTAACACTGAGTTCAGTTCCCAAGAAGGACTTCATCCGGGAAGCCTTCAAAGTTTACATGGGGGCTATCTGTACCTCAAAACAAACATCAGGTCTTACAGTACTGGAGAGGCCGGTAAACACTACTGAGACTTAATTGAAGGGGCTGGAGCAGTAATATGCTACTACTGGAGTTGAAGAGCTGTGAGCACCACTGAAGTTGGCTCTGCTGTCCTTTCTAGTGTTTGTGGACAGCGAGTTGTGTTTCTTGGCAAAAATGAGAGGGCCTGAAAGTACAAGGATGGATGAGATGTCTGGAAGGACTCTGGATCACAAATTGGCCGATGTCTAGTGCAGAACAATGTTTGAGTGCTGCTTTAAGCAGGGGAAGGTGCAGAGATTTCCAGCTTGGGATTAATAGTTTCCCTCTTTAAACCTATGCCTCTCTCAAGACTCCAAATTCAGATCTATAAAGGTCTCTGTATAAGAGGTCAGACAGAGTTTTCATATGGAATGGGCCAATCAACTGTTTTTTGGGAGACAGCACAAGTTCAAATATACCAAGATTTCCTGGTCATGGAATGGCTACATCTTTACGAGAGGTGCACAACTACTATATTGGTACTACCGTACAACTTGTTACTGTAAGGAAGGCTAAAAGATATTAGAATTATAGCACTTTCTCGGAGATAGGCCTGTGTAGCTTGTAATAGACTAGAGGGAGGTTAACCTTCCAGCAAAGAGAAAATGAGGCTGAAAAACTAGCTGTACAGTGCAGACTGGAATGAAGGCTTCCACAACTCGCCCTCCATCACTGACTGACGGGAAAGCTATAATGCTAGCCTCACAGCACTGACTGGGAAAGAAGATTAAGAGCTAGCCTTATGGTACCGGCTGTGGGAAATGCTTGAACAGCCAGCCTTAAAAAGGAGCAACTGAGAGAGGCCTGAAAATTTAGGCTTACTGCAATGTCTGTAAAAGACTTAAAGAGCTACCATTATAGCATTATCTGGAATGCTCAAAAACACTAGCCTTACATCACTCGCTGTGGATGCTGCTTCTAGCCTCCACAGCGAGAAAAAAGCCTCTGATTGAGAAGAAAGATTAATGACTTACTCTTTAGGCGCAAACTAAGAGGAAAGCTTGAAGACCACCTTAAAGCACTGATAGGCAGACATTTTAGAGCAGGTGGTCTACTAGCAGGGACTGAAAAGAATACTGGAAGAGATGGCTTTAAATCCTTCAGTGGCAGTTGTTTGCTGATAAGAATAGGATACTCTGGAAATCTGAAGGCCATGGAGTGGGAAACTCATCATAGCCCAGAACAGAGATAATCACTACTCTAACACCTATAACTACCAGAACAATTTTATCACATTTCACAGCAGGTATACCTCAATGGGAACAGAGAATTGTTGCTGCACACTGCCTGCAGCCACCTAAATCCCTGACATCTAAATCCATTGAGCTTAAAAATCCCTGAGAAATAATAATTTTCCTGGAAATTGCCCTGCAACCCATAAACTTACACTGCTAGAACTACTGAGCTTAATGAAGAAAAAGACAGATATTTGGTTTGCAACCACATCTATGATGTTGCTGCTATGGATGGGGTACTGAAGCCTATTGTTTGCCTTTAAAAGAGATTATACCTTTGCATGGACAAACAGAACAAGCCATTTTGTGTTCCAGTGTCCTAATTCTCAGAAAGGACATCCTTTCAGCCAGTGACAAGAATACACCTGTATGCAGATCTAGAAACCAGCTACAAGGACCAAACATTTTGTTAAGTTTGCAGAAGAGAAGCAGACTGAATTACTATTGGTTACACATTACTCCAAATTTCCCATCTATATTTCTTCTTGAATGCAATGCAAAATTATGCATACCGAAGTCCTTTGAGTAGAAAGAAACATTCTACTGTGTAAGAATGGAACACTTGAATGTTGACATCATCTTTATTCCCCTTCCCCTAAGAAATAAATAAAAGAATATCTTTTACAAAACACCTCAAAATAGAAGTTCTTTTTTAAGGCAAATAAAACCAGATTTCTTCCCGTGATGACTTACAAATATTACCATTTATGGCAAGTTTTTTTCCACCAAGAATATTTTACTACATAGCTCATGAGGATCGCACAAAGGGTAACTGTGAGACAATGTATTAAAGCATTTCTTGAGCTCAAACAGAAGTTAATGAACTTAGTCAATATCATCTACAGGATTTTCTAGAAAACTCTGCAGGAGGACCACAGAAAGTTTTCTTACTGTACTACTGTGCAACCATAGCAAGGATTCCAGTTACAAAAATGTCACTCCCAGAGTACTGGCCATCCTGTGCTTTACTCCTCTTTAACTGGATTATAATTGTTCTCTGTCTGTTTTGTCGTATGTGTGCTATTTAACACAATGGATCAATGGATATACAAAAGTATTAACAATTTGTGCGTAGGTTGATACATTTGAATTTTAACTTGGTATGATGTTGAAAACGGTAATAATATGCATCTTCTGTGTAAGAACATGTGTTTTATTATGATAGCTGTTGTACATATATTTCAAACATCTTGAACTGGGTACAGTATGTTTTCGCATTGACAAAGTCTTATTGACTTTTCTTAGTCTTTTCATCGGTTGAGCCACCATGTTGATGGTATGACTTATTTGTCTGATCGTCTATGTTGTTTTGACTTATTTTAATGGTTGTGATTTTCTCAAACACTATAGAGCAAAGTTTCAATTTACAGTCCCTGGGAAGGGTATACAATATGTAACCAGATTTCTACAATATACACAGTAGTGGCAGCCCCGAATGAGAGCATTCGTTGTACATTACAGTAGCTATTACTGGACAGAATATGGAATGGGCAAAGAAACATTTGTACAAAAAAATTCACAATGCTCAAAAAAAAAAAAAAAGAAAAAACCCACAGAGCTAACAAATATTTTTAACAGGCCTCACAAAAGTACTCCTCGAATGAAGATTCAGCAATAAGTTATGGTTTCTTTTCTATTAAACTTATGGAAACATTTGAGGTTTTACTTGAGCAGGTATGGTATTTTACCACACCTATGCTACAAGTAGGCCCACATTTTCCCTGTCGATATAGGTCTAAATGCAAAGAATGCAGTTACTAACTCCATGTAAACAGTTACTCCTAAGTTATGGAATGCGTCTAAACTGGTCAAGCCTGTCACCTACTGTGATTTTAATGAGTGATGATTAAAGGGTGCTATCTACACCCTCCCTTTTACCAACAAATAATCTACAGTTTGTGCATTATATAGGAAGAACTGTACATACCATAAACAACTTTAATATGTTAACCCTGTTGAGAGCACAGAATTAGTTAATTAAATCCATTTTAAAATGCTGCTGCTATATTCCCACCTCACAAGAATTCGAATGTAAACATGCAGCAGAAGACATTTTACCTGCCTGAAATGAAATTGCAATTACAGATTCAAATGTACTGGAATAGCTGGTGCTTTATACACTCTGTTTGAAAACTGTCTCACAGCAGAAAAAAAAAAAAAAACTGCCTTCCCTACTTGTCTGCAATGTTTAAATATCACTATTGAACACTTGGCATTTCTAATGCTCCTCTTATGATGTAGAGTCTAGGACGATGTCTTGAGATGGAAAAACGATAATCATGGCATGGTGATCTTTCGCAGAACAGTAAACAGAAGCAAAGTAGTCAAACATCAGTTCAGTTCTCTTTTAGGATTTTACATTTCAAGGGTGAGGCATGGACCGCTGCTGGTGAAATTTAAGAGATTTAAGATGCATAGGTTCAGCTGGGCACTAGCACTGTGCAACTGCACTCCACTGATGCTTGAGACACCCAGCTACACGCGTATTCTTTGGGGAAGGCAATTAGGCAAGAAGGGCACTCTGAATACTGAATGAAGTATGGGGGAAACCGCAGACAGAATTCCCCCCCTTCTAAACAAAATGCATGGGAAGCTTGTGGCTCAGTTCTCCTCTCCCCTGCACACAGTAATTAAACACAGAGATATAAGTTGGCTATTGAACCTGTTTGGTAGAAGACTGCATGCGAGGCGTGGACAGGGAAGGCTAAAGCTCTTTCCCTGTGTGAGGTTATGGCTTATCTGGATCAGGCAGCAAGCAAGACTTTCCCCATGAGAGTCAGAGAGGCACGGGAGAAGTGACATAAGGAACTGTGTGTCCTGTAAGGCCTTTCTTTCTTTCCAGTCTGGGGACAAAGTATGGGTAGCGCAAAAGAATAATGACAACCAAAGATACAAAGTTCAGGGACTTCAACCTTGAATAGCAATGGTACCTTGTGTTAGATAGAAGGTTCCATAAGAAGCTTCAACGCAGATCCCTCAAGGGTTAGTGTAAGGAAAAACAGGCAGAGGAAGCAGAGACTTATTACACTAATCATTCTGGCTTATTCCATGGATAATTTTTCCTCCCGAAATCTTGAGCCTCCCTTTTCAACGAAACTGGAGAAACAGACAATTTAGCCATCCATAGGTTGAACTTCTCAAACACTAAAGCAGAGATTACAAAGGCTAACAGAGTGAATGTAAGGCTTGTTAAGTAGGAGGGAGCTGGAATACAGAGCTGAACTCAGGAGAGAATACACTCAAAGAAATTAGCTGAAAAATGTAGTGTTGAAGTGACTGGAGCACAAAGAGATAATTACAGGTATCTGCTGTCAGACTGCTGGTGTATTAAGACGTAACTGGTGGTACATGGGGGAAATCATGGACACTGTGCTTATAGAAAGTTTCATGAATGTTGTGAATGTTTATAGAATGTTTCTTGATGGAGCGTAAGGAGATTAAATACTTCTTCGGAAGAAAATAGTTGGAAGTGGGTTTCTCTCAGCTCTTACAAACTGTCACCCTTTCCTTTATTGTTCCGTCCAGGAAACGAGGAAAGGACCCTTCTACAAAATAGTTGTTTTGAAGATTATAGTTAATTTAATGTGTAATAACGCGCGGTATTACAGTAAAAAAAAATACAGAAATCCTAAGAAAGATGAATTCGGAGGTAAAGTTCAAAAATGGGGTATAAAAAAAAAAAGAAGTGTGGCAGGGGCAGAAAATTACAGCTGTCATGCGGTTTCCTAGAACAAAAAGACACAAATAAATATTTTACACCCACAATCAGCGTATTCACTTCACAGATACTGAAGGATGTTTGGATGAATATGTCTGAATCCAGACATTCTTGGAAAATTGAGGAAACACAAATGAAAGTAAAATGAATGAAATAAGGCAGGGTGACAGAATATTTTTAGAACGGTAGTGCCATTTTTTGCATCAGGGCCATGGAGTCAACGTGATGGGGAGGGGGGTAGCTTGTTTAGACTGGTGCAGCAAGAAAAAACAAAATTAATGACGGGTAGCTCCCCTCCTGTTGTCCAAGCTGAAATGCTTTAACACCAGGTATTCTGAGTAACAAACTAAAAGGTTACGGTTCACAAAAAAAGAAATCACTGTGGATAATTTGTTTGATGGTGCAATATGTTATGACAGATTTCTTACCTCAGAGTAAAGATCTGAAGGACGACTCATGCTGCCCGTACAGTTGCTGATGCTGGCCCGGCAGCAGCTGAGGGGGACGCTGTTGTTTTTTGCTTCCACATACCAGCGTGTTTTCACCCAGTCTGAGTAGTTATGGATTCCACAGCAGTGTAGCTGCAACATATATATTCAGTTAGCACTTTCGAGTCTAGGTAGGCCTTTTATCCAACTACTATTTTGTTACCTCTATTAAGGAATGAAGGTTCAGGGGTGTGCTACATACACATCCTTTTGAGCTATTTTGAAAAAAATAAAAACAAATCCTAATTTGCACACTATTTTCAGGTGTTCAATGCTTTCTTCACATGCAGGCAAAATTATGAAAACGTTTTGGATCACCAAACAATGTGGATTCCATTAGTACTGGGGAAAACTAGAGGGAAAGAGGAGAGCGAGAGAGAGAGAGAGGAAAACTCAACAGTTTTACTTATCACAAAATAGGCATTCAAGGGCCACAGCAATTCAACGTAAACTACTGCATATCGAGCATCAGGGAGAGCTCGAGAGCCTTTTATAAGGTAGTCAAAAGCACATCTCTGCTGGGTGGTCTCAATGTTAGAAAAGGAACGCGTATCATTTTATGAAACAGAATATAAAGATTCCCTGCAACACTGCCTCTCCATCTCAGGTATCTTCATTCAAGTTATGCTAAAGATTTTTTTCTAACTCATTGCAATGGAACTAAAATGGGTAACATGCCCTATAACATCAGTGTATTGCTTTGTGAGAAGCAGAGTGGCATGGGTACCTCAGAATGCCTGAACCACCCACTGGTGAGTAACTTGTAATTCTTGAGAATGTAATTCTTAAGTCACACTATGTTACTACTTTGAATTCCACAGATGTACGGTCATGAATATGGACTATAGCCATCCTGGAAGTGAAGGGGAGTAGAGGAACAAACTGCCAGTCTTAGTTTTAAGAATGAATTCTAGATATAATATTCCTCCGAGACCGCTGCTCAGCGCTAATGTCTGCAGGACATGAAGCAGAAGTTAAGAAAGGTGTATGGCCTTTCAACTGAAGCTGCCATACCCACTGTGGAGTGTGGCCCTCCGACGAGGAGGGCAGGTAATTCGAGCACAGCAGTTCAATGCAGGAAACCCAAACATTTGTTATGCCCACTTCAATTCCACTTTTTAACAAGCATTTGCAATACAATAGGTCTTGCATTTGGTTCAATTGGAGCTACTGTCATTGCAAATTCATAACTGGACTTTTCTTGCCACATACATTTGTCAACCCTGCCTAATAATTTTGTCCTTTCCCGTCACATACTTCTTAACTAAAGGACTTCCATTTACCTTTCTTCCTCTATCTGCACCAAAAAAGAAAATGTGGCCCTTAGGCATCCTAATTTAAATCTGCCATGCTAATTGTAATAGAATACCACTTTCACCACCCCACTCTCAGAATTGCTGGCTGGCTAACACAATTCCCCCAAAAAAGACACAATACAGCCACAGAGGAGAAATAAACTAGAAAGGTCACCCAAACATATCAAGAGTGTTCAAACAGTCATAATGTAATAAGGATGTTAAGTTGGCTTGAATCACGGTCATAATTGCAATATGGAGATATTATTAAAACATACACTATTTATCATATACATTTTTTTCAGAAATAAACTTTTGTCAGTAGACTGTGATGCTCAAAACAGCCCCTAGAGGGCACCATAACAAACATTAATTTGTAAGAAGCATGGTCATGGCCCATATGGTTAGCCCCTAGAGGGCATAATCCCATGAAAAAAAACAGGAGAAAGAAATGCAGTGTAACCATAAATGTAGCCCCTAGAAGCCATTTTAAGGGCTAGCAGGCCTACTGCAATAATAATACAAACAAGGCCTTTAAAACAAAACTTCTCCCAGCTCTAAAACAAACGTTTTAGCAACGAGAAAGCTTAAAAGACACTGCATGGTGGGAGGGGTTATTTTGGGGTCCCCACTAATATAGTGTGGGGACCCAGAGATGATGTAGACAGAACAAGCATGTCATGCTGAACGTTTTGTAGGTGGTCCCACAATGCCCTAGGACCACAATAGGCTGAGTTATGAACAAAAAAGTTTTGTAAAAGTAATGCTCTGCAAAGCATTATAGGTGAATTTCCTGAGCGCAGTGAAAATTGTAGTAATGGCTCTCCCGCTGTGCTGGGAGAGCTGCTTTCGCTTTGAGGATTTCTGTTTTACCTAGAGCATTTACCAATTTCAAGTTTTTTAAGGGGAGAGCCACAAGAAATGACTCTGATTAGGTAGCTGTGAACAATGTGACCAGCATTCCTATACCGCTGATCATGCTGTTGTGCCTATTCGCTTTGTGAGTGCTATTGCCGCCATGCAGCACGAAGGGTAGAGACAAAAGAAAAAAATATAGTTTGCCCACTTTGAAGAATATCGGCAATCGTGCAATAATCCATGTAACGGGGCAGTCTGCAAGGTGTGACAAAAACAGCATCAAGACAGGTCAAACGTAAAGCATTTACCAATGACATCAAGTGATTTTTGAAAGACAAGCCCAGGAACATATAAAAGTGATGGGCAAGGTTAAAAGCCCACAATACTTACAATAGTTTAAAGCACTTGTGCGCTTGACCTAAAAAAACAATGTAACGGACATTGTAACAGAGGTACGGAATTTAAAGGCAATCATAGCAAAAGAGGCCCAAAAAGGTGAAATGATGAATGGAAACATGAAAACATGGATAGCTGCATGAAAGCCTTAAAGGATGTAGATATAGATGGACAGAAGGTGGTTATGAAGGGAGCTCATCTAGACCGGGCATGGCTTACTTGCTTTGCTCACCTTATGGCTCTAGAGGTATGGATCAAAGGGAGGGCTATTGTAATTTTCTGGCTACTCCCTTGTCTAGGTGTGGTTGTGGAGATTACCAGCGTGAGTTTTTAGGTGATGCACACAATTCTTTCTTACTGTTTAAGTGTCCAGTGGAAAAGGGGTTTTCACCCAAGGCCCATCCTGGTCCTAAAAGGACCAAACAAGTGATACCCTTGTTTGTGCCTGCCCTTTGCTGGATACGCCTGGGCAATGTGATCCCCAGAACATTTGGTCAAAGTAGGTGACAGGCAGGAAGACATGTCAATTCCTATGCAGAAGCATGATAGGAAATTGGTCTCTCGCCTCTGTGCTGCTTTCCACTTAACATTCTCCCCACATTCTGTGTGTTGTTCCTCTCACCCCGTAGGTCATCCATTGCTTCTTCCAACCATACCCCATCCACCTCAGTTGTTTTGTTTATTAAACCACACATGTGGCAGTTTTATAGTCCCAAGACACATTTATGTTTTGTCCATGGGCAAGTAGGCTCCACCATCCTATTGCACAAGGCCATGAGCTGTCAGTTTACAGTCTCAAACCATAGTTAACACAAAGAGGACTCCTGTGCTGATAAAGCAACATGTGTATTTGAATATTGATGTTTCAAGCTCTCAATATAATTCATTAATGCAAGGCTTTTATTATCAGCGGACATACAGTAAGCTGCAAGCTCACTCTGCACTGCTGACAGTCTCCAAACTAGAAACATTTTAAGCATGTGAAATATCAAACTATTAGTGGGCACTGTTAATTCTCCCTTAACACTCCTTCATTAGGTGCACATACATGAAGTAATTGTTACGCCAAAATTAATCCCACAATTGTTTTTCCTGTCCTGAAAATCATTTTACCTGTGGAGAAACCCCTTCCCCTACACCCCAACACATATGAAAGCACCCAATTCCCCTTCCAATTCTGAAAGGGATTTATTCCAGTCCTTCACTGGAGTAAATCTTTGACCTTTAAAAAGTTTGGTAGACGTTCGTGTACGGCCACACATTGATGTGTATTTGGGTGTCCACAAACACTGAAGGTTGAACATGCCTTGAAATACCAACTACTCAACCATTGCTTGGGAATTACTTCCCACTTAGTATTACCTTGTTAGGGTGCGATATTATGGGAGTAATATGGAGTAATAAATGGTTTTATGATTTCTAAGTTATCTTTTACTTAAAGTTCACCAGGTTTACCAGTAAGTTAATCAACACAAACGGCTAGGTGAGTCAGGACCTATGTTTTTGCTCAGGGCCTATATTTACTTCACTTTGAGGTGTATGGCACGCACTCAGTAATATTGACCCTGTTGCTGGGCACACAAAGGACTAGAGCCTTAAACTTCAAGCTGTGTGGTTTTGTCGATTTTAGTCTTCACATCTGCCTTGCTTTAACAATAAGACTATCTTCCAGCGTTCGGTGCTCTGCACCATTTCCTAGGTTTCCTGGGCCGCGCTTTGTGTATATGCCACTGTTAATCAAGTATGACCCTAGACATTTTGTTCTTCAGCTCCGTTTTTGTTCTTCTAGTATGATTAGTACTCTCAATAATGATGCATGCAGTTGGTTCCCTAACTTCCTATCATGCTTCCCTATTTGCTTTTAAACTGCTCTGCGTCTGCATTCAAGCGAGGATTGCTCCACTATAATTAGTTTATAGGATGTGTGATCTGTGAGAACTTGAAACGCTCTATGTGTAAATGTTGTTGACCTCTCAAAATTAAATGTTCTAGTTTTGTCATTGTGCCCTCATCAAGATTACTTCCCTGTTACAAGTTTGCATGGTGTGGGCTCCTGGGCTTTTACAGGGTGAAAATCAAAGGGATCAGGGTCAAATGAACTGTGGCAGCTTAGCTCTCAGTGCTTTCTTCACTCTCCTTCTGATAGTCTGTATGTTCTGAGATCCCCAAACCATTACATTTGTGGACCCAAGTTATCTTTTATTGTGAAGTTTGAGATCAATGGTAACACTACATGGATGTTTATACACAGTCGTAACTGATCCTCGACTTTCAGCCTAGAGCCCCGTCTTTCTTCTCCGAACAATGATGATTTCATGTTGCATCCTCGGAGGCTCCCTTTGTATTCTGCCACATTGCTGCTGCCCGCTGATAGAGGAGGTTACACACAAGTCTCCTATTCTGCCATGCGTGCATGCTGCGATTACTCCTTGTGATACGTTTCGAGTTGTATGCTCAGTGACATCCAAAGTGACACTTTGTGGCTGATGTAGACTCTGACAGATGACTTGGATTCATTTTATCTTTAGCTCCATCTTTGCTCTCATGCTTTGATTTTGATTTTGCTAATGGAATGAGCTGTGTGACGTGCTCATGGAGAACGCCATACAGCAAATTTGAGTGAAAGGTGTTGGTCTTTTGTTAGCCAACAATTAACTCTGTTTAAGCTTCAGCTCTGCTGTATTTTCAGGTGATAAGCTTCAAGTAAATCTCCAGGATTGGCTATGAGAGGATGTTGCTAAGATCTTGCAGCTGTGGGGCTCCCATGTACTTTTTCCAGCATACCTGGCCTACAGGCTTCCTTTCCTCAATGTGATGTGTCTGGTTCTACAGCCAACTGAGTAATCAATGGCACACTACATTCAGGTCTAGGCTCTTGCACCAACTAGGCACCTAGAAAAAAAAAGTCTAAACAACTGAGCACAAATGTTCCTGCCTGCCGCTGCAGAATGGAGCATACTAGATACAGTCAGAGAATCTGTATTTGGACACTAGGGGTGTCTACAAGAGGTGAAGTCGCAGGGGCAAGTCTGACCAGGTATGGTGATGAAAGTGATCGAAGGTAAGTGCAATCTGAGGGCAAAGACAATGATTACGGTAAAGTGGCTAGAGGAACATATTCAGAGACCGACGAAGACCTAAACATCGGGATACAAATAAAAAAAATCGGAGGTGCCCCTTGAGCATGACAGTGCCTCTAGCTCTCACCTAGCACAACCACCACCACTTGAATCCTCTTATTTTATGAAACAAAATGTTCCATGATCTTCTGCAGCATGAATGGTTAGCAAGGAGGCACCTGCGGTTCTCTGACTGAGCAATTCATAAAGTTTGGAGTGGTATGATTGGAAACCTAACATACATTTGAAAAGAATCGGGCACACACCATTGTGACCATGACGGCAAGTTCCTCAGTTGAAAAATTTAATTATTCAGTCATTAATAGAGCAATGGGAAATGCTTAGAACTTTGGCAAACAAGGAACACAGGCACAGTGAGGCAAACCTACTTGCCCGTGATTACACAGTGAAGTCATTGGAGAAGGTCAAACTGTGGGTGGTTACCTTGTACTCAGTTGAAAACTAAACCACAAGCATAACCTGGATATATTTACAGTAACATTGTGTAAAATCGGCTTAATGCTTTACAATATATAGGCTAAAGCAATACACAAAATGTTCCTACTGAACCCAAAGTAAGAACGAGAGCAAGGGCATAATTTGAACACTGATATGTCGGGAACTCTGCTACGTTTGGAGTTCTTCTGTGATCAGAAAGCTAACAGAATCCAATCAGGCAGAGCTGGTATATTCATAGTCTAGTACAGTGGTTCCCAACCTTTTGATTTCTGTGGACCCCCACTTTAACATTAATGGAACCCAGGGACCCCCACTGAATCATCATTAGAATCCGGGGACCCCCGTCTGAGTCATTACTGAAAGCTGGGGCCCTAATTTGTCAATATTTGTTAATATTTTTTAATTTTCTAGGCTCTCGCTGACCCCCTGAGAAGGCTTCGCGGACCCCCAGGGGTCCCCGGACCACAGGTTGGGAACCACTGGTCTAGTATAATTAGCGCTGTGGCAAAATCAAAGCTAGTGTTCAAAACCATGTCATAACATCAGCGATTCTGATCAAAGCTGTATTATAATGACAACAATAACATGATTTGTCACCTTACTGCTTAGCACCAAATAGGAAAAGTAGATATTTTGAGGGACAAGCAGATTTCTGAAGAATCTTGCCCTTGGACAAGTAGATGATTTATAAAATTCCATACTGCTGTAAATCCGTCTCCCTGGTTTGTTATTCCTCAGCCAGTTATGTTCATCACTGCTGATAGTCGATGTTCACTTAAGCATTAACCTCGGAGTGCTCCTCCGTTATTTTAAATAGTAATTTTTCTTTAACTTTTTAGGAGAGCACAGCAGCTCCAATTCGGTACTGGGCTGTTCGTTTTACTGATGCGGTTTTGCACACTTTTTATATTTTATTTAAACACACGTCATTATGTGCATACTTGCACTATAGCGCTTAGGCTGGCTTATGTCTTTCAAAAATTAGATCTAGTTATATTGTCAATTCTGGTTTCCTTATTACGTAGGCAAATACACATTAAAAATGAAAAAGTATTAAAAACAGAAATGCCACCATTGCAGGTTTGCATAAAGTGAAAAATTAACACTGCAAAAAAAAGACAAAAAAAAAAGAATAAAAAAAATTAAATAAAATCAGAAATGAAAACAGAGTGGTCTACCTTGATTAGAAGCTAGTCTCAGGATTTAAAACCCATCATCACACAATGACCCAGTCAATATGTTAAGAGACTTAAATTAAAATTCCAAGATGAATGTCTCAAATTCACAATGAGTGAAAAGACAAGTGACAAAACGTATCTTATACGGGCAACTACCACCTCACCTGTCTCTGTACATAATCAATAGCACGGCTTGCTGCATCAGGATAAGTACCATTGTACTCATTGTATACATTTGCAATGCTTTTATCCACTTCGCTTTCCACCTACAAAAGGAGAAAAAAATGAGACGCAGTCAGACTCTTAATTTCTTGCAGCAGTAGTAAAATTAAAAACTTTTCTTATTGTATCTGTAGGGGTTTGTAAACAACACTGCTACTGCACAGACCGAGATATTTTCTCGCATTAAAAAGCTAAATGCCATAAAAAAACAGATCACATGAAAAACTTATAAAAAAAATTACAATAAAAACAACGTGCATTCTACTTGCCACTTTGTAGCAAAAATCAGGCATGGCTTTCCATTCTTCCATTACAGAAAGTTCGAGTAATCAATGGCGAAAGGTTAAGTGTCCTAAAAACATAAGTTGTACACCAGATAAATGGGAAAGAGGGGCCAGGCAAGAGAACAGAATATTAAGCAGATCCAGGAAGGCAGAACAGCATGAGAGAGGAAATGAGTGTGTGTAGTATGTCATAGCTTGAAGAATGTTTAAGATGTCATAGCATGTAGAACTTAGAATTGAGAAGGGTAGAGATAGAATCCAGCAGTGAGGACAACGGAGACTGAGGAGAAGGAGTAGTTGGCAGTTGGTGGAGCTGGATGGGGCCTCTGTAAATAAATAAAAGCTACTTCGTGAATCCGAATGACTCACTGTGATTTATGGACCCAACTTTACAGTGTGACACTAACAAGCTGCGAAAGAAAAGAGCCAGGGCTGGCCAGGGTGGCCCGCACTGCTCATGCCAACTGCATGGGCAGTGCAATACTTACTGAAGCATATGATGTACGTTTGGACACTCAAAATACAGGTATCACTACAAAACCACTACATCCGGTTTTCACTCACAAGTGCCTTAATGGATGTTGGACCCAAAACCCTTATCACTCTAACAAGGGGCCTGTGGTCAGTATTATTAGGACCCTCCACAGACATTTCTCCACAGATCCCAAGTCCACACCATTCCTTTTGCCATACTGAGGGACTTGTCATGGTTCACACTGCTTTAGGACACCCATCAGCATATCTAATTCAGCACTCATCCCTCCTGAATCCAAACCCAGCGACTAATTGATTGGTCTCTTGCCCTGCTTCTCTTGTGCAACTAGAAACTCGCAGGCTGGGGTACTGGCAGAGGGGCTCAGAAGTACAGAGGCCTCCACTTGCCCTCTGTATTTTAGTCTTCCATATAATGTAATTTTTTAAAAAAAGTGTTATTCATACCCAAAATCTTCAACACTCGCCTAGAATAAGTTTCCTAATGCTCACCAAACTGCCGTGAACGCAAGTGTCAAGGTAAATTTGCGAATTTGTGTGCAATGGATTTTAATACTGCATTCTGTATTTTGGAATGAGCCACAAAATGGTTCCTTGGTGACAGTTCCATGTGACCACTGTATGTCACAAGCCATAGAAGAAGGTTGAATTAGTTCTCTTTCACGTACCCTTCTTGGGCCTGCACATCCAGACAGAAGCTTTATTGGAAGGGATGCATCCCACAGAAGGTAGCACTGGGGCTGGCTCCAAGCAGGAGTACAAACAAAAAGGACACAATGAAATGTCAGATCTCTGCAGCTGACCGTCATCTGCTGTCCTTAAGCAGCCATCAGGGACAGACAAAAGGGCAGACCTTGCTTAGAAACTGTCACCTTGAAGAACAGAAACTGAAGTCCAGTTCCTCAGCCCTATCATCCACTAGCAGGCAGTGCACATAAGAAAAACTAATCAGCAGTGTCTTTTTAACAAAGTTTTCATAGCATCTCTAAATGTAGTCCTGCCACCATCATCCTCACTTCAATGTATGGGTCTCAACCCCAGCCACATGAACACAGGCAAATCACTTATATTGTCTGGGAAGGTGGTCCTCGCCCACCATTTCGTGCTACAAGTACAAGCCTAGGGTATTCAAAAGGGGTCCCACTGACATCTGTATTTATAGAGACAGATATACCCACACATTCCTACTACAATACATGTGTCACATGTTTTCTGTACTTAGACCCAAGATGCCAGTGCCAGGTTCTAGGTTTCATCTAACTGCGGGACTGTAAGAGAGAGGCAGTAGACTGCACTCTCTCTTGACATGGTGAAAGAAGTCCAGTGATACTATACAGCCTCAACCTCCCTCGATTAGTCTATTACAAAGCAGGTCTTGAACCCTGCATTGTAAAGGCACAGGCCTAGGCCCCTACACACAAAATAAAATTAATTGGTGTGGCACTAGGGGCAAAACACATTTTAGGATAACAGTTTTATACGAGTGAGGCACTCCGGACAGGAAAAAGCCTGTACTGCATATGCATTGGACATTTCTTTCCCAACAGGAAGTCACCAAATTAAGGCCCAGCCAGGGGAGATAAATCTTGGCCCTCATTTTAGCCCAATATAAATTTACGAATTGTATAGAGGCGGCCTGTTCAATTATATATTGTCTTAGTATACGTAAAACTATGCTCACCAAAGAGAAAGCATGGTGAAATGTACTTTTAGCTGTGAACTTTGCACTGCCCAAGGTTAATGTATATATTCTGCATTCTTTTTATGCACAGTAACTTTTGTTAAAATTGAAACGATGGTCGACGACGGTATTGAAGCACTCCTGTACAGAGTTAAAGCAACGTGGGCAGGATTAAACCCTGGTATTCTTAGGTCAGTTTTCTCCCAAGATTAACTGTTTCTATGAACCTAAGAACTTCCAAGAAATTATAGTGTGTTTAGGTTTCGCCTGCATATCACTTGTGCTGTGGCAAAATCGTTTGTCTTTGAAGAAAAGAAAAAAAAAATCTTGAAAAGGGACTTACAGCTCGCCTACAGGCTTCCCATTACTTACCACTGGTTGGCTTCTCTGGCCACTCTCCTTTCCTTGCTTCTTATTGGTCAGCAAGAATCCTCATGTTACAGGTTGTACTTCCTCTATTCTCCTTCGGGCCTCGGCTGTTCTCTGGAGCATCGACTAAATACTCCTTCCGGTTGGTGATCAGTGGCTGGCCCCAGTGTCCTTCCACATGCCAGGTGGGCTTCTGAGGTATTTCTTTTTTACTTTCTGTAAAGCAGTCTGTGCGCCTGAAAGGTCGTCATTACCACCCTGTTTCTTACTGCTACCAAAAGGGTTACTTGTGGTGCTTCATTGGGACACTAAGTAGCTTTCCACATAGCATGCAGGCAGCGTTGCACTGCTTTCACTGCACAGCTCGCTCAGAGGCCACTCTCCGTTATTACTAAATGAATGTTGCTTGTTGATGGTGCAGACTTTAGGGACTGGAAGCATTTATGTAGTCGATTCAAGGCGTTACATGAAAAAGGTTGTGTCACAGCGCTAGATCACAGAAACTTCTTTCGGAAATGCTGCCAACAGACAAATGCGCCCTACCCCAGTGAAGGACGGTAAACAGAGGGCCGAAACAGAATGTTACCAGGCCAAGAGAACCGGATACTTACAAAATAAGCCTCAGAACACAACAGCGCCATCGAGAGGGCATGAGGGGAAAAAAACTATCAGGTTTATGTAGTTATGTATCATTTAGTTGTATTTCCCATCGCATTTAATTGATCGTTCAGGTATATCTGTGTTCAGCTTTCAATGAGGTACCAAGTGGAGCAGTGACATACGGTTCACCTCCAGCCATTCCATTTCTTTTCTTTCTTTTTTTTACCCAACACAACTCTGCGTCGCAGGCACACACAACTGAAAGGACAAGTTACGTAATTTAGATTACACCTGGTCCAAAAACTGACTTGCAGAAAGCGTTTAGAAAGTCACTGCTCTCGACAACTCTGAACTAGTTGATAATGTAAACGCAGAAACGGGCGGCTTGTTTAAACGATCTGCCCGAGGTCGTCCAGGGTTTTGTTTAGTTTTCTTTACCCTTACACTCAATAAGCATTTCCTTCTGTCGCTCCTGGTTATTTATTTTCAGTGACTGCATGCAGTGCTTGAGTTCAGAATCCTACTGGTGAACTCTGCTGCCTAGCTTTAAAATGATAAAATAGTTAAATTGACCCCCACGCCCTTTCTCCTCCGCATCCTTATGAAGCAATGAACGCATTGCTAACTCTGCTTTGTACGTCCTTTATTTTCTTGCTGCTCTAAGTGAACTACGGAGGAAGCACTGTTTGCTTTTATTTTTCCCTCGATGGATAAGGAAAATGTCACTTACCCAGTGTACATCTGTTCGTGGCATTAGTCGCTGCAGATTCACATGTTGTGCATAGTCCGCCGTCTGGTGTTGGGTCGGAGTGTTACAAGTTGTTTTTCTTCGAAGAAGTCTTTTCGAGTCCCGAGACCGAGGGACTCCTCCTCCTTTGTTCCATTGCGCATGGGCGTCGACTCCATGTTAGATTGTTTTCCCCGCAGAGGGTGAGGTAGGAGTTGTGTATGTTAGTAATAGTGCCCATGCAATGGAATGAATAAGTATGTACCAACTAAGGTTTAAGTAATATATTTACAAATGTACAAATGTTGAAGATAACTTCCAAACGGCTACAGGCTTCCGGGGAGGCGGGTGGGCACATGTGAATCTGCAGCGACTAATGCCACGAACAGATGTACACTGGGTAAGTGACATTTTCCGTTCGGTGGCATGTGTAGCTGCAGATACACATGTTGTGCATAGACTAGTAAGCAGTTATCTCCCCAAAAGCGGTGGCTCAGCCTGTAGGAGTGGAAGTAGTCTGAAATAAAGTTCTTAGTACGGCTTGACCTACTGTGGCTTGTTGTGCGGATAGCACATCTACACAGTAGTGCTTAGTAAATGTGTGAGGCGTAGACCATGTGGCTGCCTTACATATCTCGTTCATTGGAATGTTTCCTAGGAAGGCCATGGTAGCGCCTTTCTTTCTGGTTGAATGTGCCCTTGGTGTAATGGGCAGTTCTCTCTTTGCTTTAAGGTAGCAGGTTTGGATGCACTTAACTATCCATCTGGCTATACCCTGTTTTGATATTGGGTTTCCTGTATGAGGTTTTTGAAATGCAATAAACAGTTGTTTTGTTTTCCTAATTTCTTTTGTTCTGTCAATGTAGTACATTAGTGCTCTTCTGATGTCTAATGTATGTAGTGCCCTTTCAGCTACTGAGTCTGGCTGTGGGAAGAACACTGGTAGTTCTACCGTTTGATTTAAGTGGAACGGTGAAATAACTTTTGGTAAAAATTTTGGATTGGTTCTTAGGACTACCTTATTTTAGTGTATTTGAATAAAAGGTTCTTGTATAGTAAACGCCTGAATTTCACTTACTCTTCTTAGAGATGTGATGGCAATGAGAAATGCAACCTTCCACGTTAAGAATTGCATTTCGCAAGAGTGCATGGGTTCAAAAGGTGGGCCCATGAGTCTTGTTAAGACGATGTTGAGGTTCCATGAAGGAACAGGTGGTGTTCTTGGTGGTATAATTCTTTTCAGGCCTTCCATAAACGCTTTAATGACAGGTATCCTAAATAGTGAAGTTGAATGGGTAATTTGCAGGTATGCAGATATTGCTGCGAGGTGTATCTTTATGGAAGAGAAGGCTAGATTTGATTTTTGTAAATGTAGCAAGTATCCCACTACATCCTTTGGAGATGCATTTAATGGTTTAACTTGATTATTATGGCAGTAGCAAACAAATCTTTTCCATTTGCTTGCATAGCAGTGTCTAGTGGATGGTCTTCTAGCTTGTTTTATGACTTCCATACATTCTTGGGTGAGGTTTAAATGTCCGAATTCTAGGATCTCAGGAGCCAGATTGCTAGATTCAGCGATGCTGGGTTTGGATGCCTGATCTGTGGTTTGTGTTGTGTTAACAGATCTGGTCTGTTGGGCAACTTGACATGGGGTACTACTGACAGGTCTAGTAGTGTTGTGTACCAAGGTTGTCTTGCCCATGTTGGTGCTATTAGTATGAGTTTGAGTTTGTTTTGACTCAATTTGTTTACTAGATATGGAAGGAGAGGGAGAGGGGGAAAAGCGTATGCAAATATCCCTGACCAGTTCATCCAAAGAGCATTGCCTTGAGACTGCCTGTGTGGGTACCTGGATGCGAAGTTTTGGCATTTTGCGTTCTCCTTTGTTGCAAATAGGTCTATTTGAGGTGTCCCCCAAATTTTGAAGTAAGTGTTTAGAATTTGGGGGTGAATCTCCCATTCGTGGACCTGTTGGTGATCTCGAGAGAGATTGTCTGCTAGTTGATTTTGGATCCCTGGAATAAATTGTGCTATTAGGCGAATGTGGTTGTGAATCGCCCAATGCCATATTTTCTGTGTCAGGAGACACAACTGTGTCGAGTGTGTCCCTCCCTGTTTGTTTAGGTAATACATTGTTGTCATGTTGTCTGTTTTGACAAGAATGTATTTGTGGGTTATTATGGGTTGAAATGCTTTCAGCGCTAGAAATACCGCTAACAGTTCTAAGTGATTTATGTGAAACTGCTTTTGCTGTATGTCCCATTGTCCTTGGATGCTGTGTTGATTGAGGTGTGCTCCCCACCCTGTCATGGAAGCATGGAAGCATCTGTTGTTATCACGTATTGTGGCACTGGGTCTTGGAAAGGCCGCCCTTGGTTTAAATTTATACTGTTCCACCATAGAAGCGAGATGTATGTTTGGCAGTCTATCAACACCAGATCTTGAAGCTGACCCTGTGCTTGTGACCATTGTGATGCTAGGCACTGTTGTAAGGGCCGCATGTGCAACCTTGCGTTTGGGACAATGGCTATGCATGAAGACATCATGCCTAGCAGTTTCATTACCATTTTGACTTGTATCCTTTGTTTTGGATACATGGCCTGTATTACATTGTGAAATGTTTGAACCCTTTGTGGACTTGGAGTGGCAATCCCTTTTGCTGTGTTGATTGTCGCTCCTAAGTATTGCTGTGTTTGACACGGCATAAGGTGCGACTTTGTGTAGTTGATCGAGAAACCTAGTTTGTGGAGGATTTGTATGACATATTTTGTGTGCTGAGAACACTGTCTTAGCGTGTTGGTTTTGATTAACCAGTCGTCTAAGTACGGGAACACATGTATTTGTTGCCTTCTGATATGTGCAGCTACTACTGCCAGGCATTTTGTAAAAACTCTTGGCGCAGTTGTTATTCCGAATGGCAACACTTTGAATTGGTAATGTATTCCTTGGAATACGAACCTTAGGTATTTTCTGTGTGAAGGATGTATTGGTATATGGAAATACGCATCCTTTAGGTCTAGTGTTGTCATGTAGTCCTGTTGTTCGAGCAGTAGGATTACGTCTGTAACCATGTGAAAGTGGTCTGATTTGATGTAGGTATTTAGTGTTCTGAGATCTAGTATTGGTCTCAGACTGCCGTCCTTTTTGGGTATTAGAAAGTATAGTGAGTAAACTCCTGTGTTTATTTGTTGTTTTGGTACTAATTCTTTTGCTTCTTTTTGTAGCAATGCTTGAACTTCTAGTCCTAGAAGGTCTATATGTTGTTTTGACATACTGTGTGTTTTCGGTGGGATGTTTGGAGGGAATTTGAGGAATTCTATGCAATAACCATGCTAGATAATTGCTAAGACCCAATTGTCTGTTGTTATTTCCTCCCAATGATTGTAAAATTGGCTTAGTCTCCCCCCCACAGGTGTTATGTGATGGGGCTGTGTGACTTGTAAGTCACTGTTTATTTTGAGGAGTTTTGGGGCTTTGGAACTTTCCCCTATTCTTTTGGAATTGACCCCCTCTATATTGCCCCCGAAAACCTCCTCGCTGATATTGGCTCTGGTAAGTGGGCCTTGCTTGTGATGTTGTGGTTTCTGTTGGTTGACCTTGAAACCCTCCCCTAAAAGGTGTTTTGCGAAAAGTGCCTCTGCTCTGCGGGAAGTAGAGCGCGCCCATGGCTTTGGCCGTATCAGTGTCTTTCTTGAGTTTCTCAATAGCAGTGTCGACTTCCGGCCCAAACAACTGCTGTTCATTAAAGGGCATATTTAGCACGGCTTGTTGAATTTACGGCTTGAACCCTGAAGTACGCAGCCATGCGTGCCTTCTTATTGTAATTGCAGTGTTTACTGTCCTTGCAGCCGTATCTGCTGCATCCACTGAAGACCGTATCTGATTATTTGAGATACTTTGTCCTTCTTCCACCACCTGTTGCGCCCTTTTCTGGAACTCTTTGAGTAAGTGTTCTATGAAATGCTGCATCTCATCCCAATGAGCTCTATCATATCTTGCCAAAAGTGCCTGTGAATTGGCAATGCGCCATTGGTTTGCTGCTTGTGCTGCTACTCTTTTGCCCGCAGCATCAAATTTACGACTCTCCTTGTCTGGAGGTGGTGCGTCCCCTGAGGTATGAGAGTTTGCTCTCTTACGCGCTGCCCCGACAACTACTGAGTCCGGTGTCAATTGCGTTGTAATATAAACGGGATCTGTTGGCGGTGGCTTGTATTTTTTCTCCACCCTTGGGGTTATGGCTCTGCCTTTAACAGGATCTTGAAAGATTTGTTTGGCATGTTTTAGCATTCCTGGGAGCATAGGTAGGCTTTGGTACTGGCTATGGGTGGATGACAGGGTGTTAAACAAAAAGTCATCCTCAATTGGTTCGGAATGCAAGGTGACGTTGTGAAAAGCAGCCGCCCTTGCGACCACCTGTGTGCAAGATGTACTGTCCTCAGGTGGCGACGGCCTTGCAGGGTACGAGTCTGGGCTGTTGTCTGATACTGGGGCGTCGTAAAGGTCCCATGCATCGGGATCATCTTGACTCATTGTAGTATGAGCTGGGGAGTGCATCATTGGTGGAGTTGTTACTGGTGATGCATGTATTGATGGTGGTGGAGACGGTGGTGGAGTTGTTCTCTTCGCCACTTTTGCCTGTGGCTGCTTGTCCTTTTGTTGAAAGGCAAGTTTTCTTTTAATCTTAATTGGGGGAAGAGTGGTTATCTTCCCTGTGTCCTCATGAATGTGGAGCCTTCTTTGTGTGTAATCTGGCTCTACAGTTTCAAGTTCCACTCCAAATCTATGCTTTTGCATTTGGGAGGTTAATTCTTTTTCCTCTGTGTAGAAACTTGTTTTCGGCTCCGAGGCTGGATGTTTCGGAACCAAAACTTTTTCAGATGTCTTTTTAGGCTCCGAAGAAACCTTTTTTATTTTCGGCGTGGTGTCTCGGTGCCGAACGTCTTCGGTGCCGCTGTCTCAGTGCCGAATTTTTTCGGAGCCGCTGTCTCGGTGCCAATTTTTTCAGAGCCGCTGTCTCGGGTCCGAGGTTGCTGTGTGGCGGTATCTCGACCTGAGTCGGATGACTTCGCCACAAGCGTGCCCTTTTTCGGTGCCGATGGTCGGTCACCTATTTTTCGGGTTAAGCCATGGCCTGTTGGCGGTGGCGTCCCCTGGGCTTTTGTTGTCTTCTCGTGAGTCTTATGTTTCGACGTCTTACTCACGTTTTTTGGCGTTTCTTCGGCCTCGAGCTCTTCTGAGTCCGACTCGTGTATGGAGAAAGCTTCTTCTTCCTCCTCGAAACGCTCTTGTCCTGTCGACGCCATTTGCAGTCTTTCTGGCTCTTCGGTCTCTTAATGTCTTTCTTGACCGAAACGCTCGACAGGCTTCACAAGTATCTTCCTTGTGCTCGGGAGACAAGCACAAGTTACAGACCAGATGCTGATCCGTATACGGATACTTGTTATGGCATTTTGGGCAGAAGCGGAATGGGGTCCGTTCCATCAGCCTTGTAGTCACGTGTGGCCGGGCCAACCAGGCCCCGACGGGGGATCGAAAAAACCCCGAAGGGCCACCGGAGCTCTTCTGAATTCGGTGTCAATTTGTTCTAACTAACCCGATACCGAACGCAAACAATACCGACGTTTTTTTCCGAGATTCTAACTAACTTTCCGACCCGAAACACGGAGCGAAAAGGAACACGTCCGAACCCGATGGCGGAAAAAAAACAATCTAAGATGGAGTCGACGCCCATGCGCAATGGAGTCGAAATGGGAGGAGTCCCTCGGTCTCGTGACTCGAAAAGACTTCTTCGAAGAAAAACAACTTGTAACACTCCAAGCCCAACACCAGACTGCGGACTGTGCACAGCATGTGTATCTGCAGCTACACATGCCATCGAACATATATATATATATATATAGATGTACCTGTTTGTATGTTATGCATCTGCAGTTCAGTACAAATGGTCATAGTCATCTCTGCTTGCAAAGGCACAGAAGAAGCAGCATATAGTTGCACACCACACCAAGACTTTACCATGCCTGACCTAGTCAGTGAACTACTCGGCCTCCTTGTAGCTCAATGGGCAAGTACAGCCCTTCGTTCCTCTGAACTCTGACCTTTGTCAGGAGTTCAAGGCCCTCCTCCACCCACAGGCTTCTGCCTGCGCCTCATCACTGATGTTTAGTGGGCGAGCTCTGCTCTTCTACTAGGCTGCCTTCTGCCTCTCTTCTCCTTTTTTTCCTCTTTTGCATCTGATTCACTCTGTGTGCTTTTCCTTCAGTGTTCTGTCCCTTTTATCTTTTGCGTTTCACTCTCTCCTCCCCGTTTCTATCTCCTCTCTCTCACTCCACCCTCTCTCTCTCCCCCGCCGCTGCTGCCCCGCACCCGCTGTATTCCCACCGCTGCTGCCCGCCCCCTTTTTTTCACACCGTTTTGTGCTCCAGCTCCCTCCTCGCCGCTGTTCCCCTCCCCCCCCACCCTACTTAATGGCAACCACAAGCCTGTCTACGCCCGCCTGCACCTGGGCCGCCCCCAGAGCCGGAACCCCTGGTTCTCGCTTCTCCCACTGCCGCTACGACACCATCACCCTCCACTCACTCGACGTCGGCCGCTCATCCAAATGCCACCAGACCACCCTGAGGCTCACGCGCGGACCCTTCTCCTGCCAGAGCTGCACCTTAACCAGCCTCCATGCCAGGGCAGGACGCAACCATCTCAGATGCATCCTACTCAACACCCGCTCCATCCACAAACACCATCGAACTCTGGAACCTACACTACAGCCTCCACGGATGTCGCCTTCTTGACCGAGACCTGGATGAACCCCTCCTCAGTGCCCAACATCGCCACAGACATCCTGAAAAGCTACAAGATCACCCGTAGGGACCGCATCAACAGACCAGTAGGAGGCATCGCCATCGTCCAGAGGAATACCCTCAGAATCACGGCCATACCGAAGACACCCTCAGCGCCGCCGAACACCTACACTTCCAGATCCACACGATCCAAACACCATCCTCAGAGGGACCCTCGTATACAGACCCCTCCCACCCCCACCCCCCAGACCCAGACAGCTGTTCAGCGACTCCATCACCGACATCGTCAGCACGTACTCCCTCACATCCACAGACTACATACTCCTTGGGGACCTGAACTTCCACCTCGAGAACACCGACAACAACTCACCCACTCCGCAGGACACACGCTCGACCCCATCTTCTTCACCAGCAAACACGTCTCCTTCAGCCACACCACCGAACTCCACTGGACCGACCACTGCTGCATCCACTTCACTTTCTAGAAACCCACAACTCAAAACCACCCGCAGCCGATTCCCGCCGCAGCTGGAAAGAGGTCACTGAAGACCAGCTGATCACCACCCTCTCCACAAACGACACTGGCGCCCGCAACCCCAGGCAATGGATCGACGACTGTGCCAACACTCTCGCCACGATCAAGAAGCCTTCAAATAGACGCACCGACAGAAAGGCCATCTGGTTCACCACCAACCTCCAAGAATCCAAGCAAACATGCTGAAGACTCGAGAAGAAGTGGCACCAAGAACAGACATCGGACAACCACACAGCCCTCAAGAACAGCATCCGTAGACACCACCAACTCATCCGAACCTCCAAAACAACCTCCTATCAAAGAACGCATCGACAACAACGCACACAGCTATAAGGAGCTCTTCAACATCGTGAAGGAACTCTCCAACCCCGGTTCCAATGCCGACATCCCACCATCTTAAGACCTCTGCGACTTCCTCGCCACTTTCTTCTACCACAAGATCGCAGACAGCTTCAATACCCAGGCCCCCCGTCAACCACCAACACCACAGACTCACCGCCCTCCAGCCACACAAACCTCCTGCTCAACTGGACCCAAGTCAACGACACAATATAAATTATGAACACCATCCACTCCGGCTCACCATCCGACCCCTGCCCTCACCACATCTTCAACAAAGCGAGCTCTGTCATCGCACCCCAACTCCAGAAGATCATCAACAGCTCCTTCGAGACCGCCACCTTCCCATAGAGCTGGAAACACACAGAGATAAACGCCCTCCTCAAGAAACCCAAGGTAGACCCAAAGGACCTCAAGAACTTCCGGCCCATCTCCCTGCTCCCCTTCCCAGCAAAAGTCATTGAAAAGATTGTCAACAGACAACTGACCCACTTCCTCGAGGAGAACAACACACAGCACCGAAACCGCCCTCATCGCCGACATCAGGACCCTATTTGACAACGGCGAAACCGCAACCCTCATCCTCCTGGACCTCTCGCCCACCTTAGACACATTCTGCCACTACACCTCATGCACACACCTCAACGACGCAGGGACCGGCGACAGATCCCTGGACTGGATCACCTCCTTCCTCACCGGCAGAGCCTAGAGAGTCCGCCTCCCTCCATTCCGCTCTGAAGCCACCAAGATCATCTGCGGGGTACCCCAAGGGTCATCCCTCAGCCCGACCCTCTAACATTTACGTGACACCACTCGCAAACATCATCCGATCACACGACCTCAACATAGTCTCATACGTTGGTGACACTCAGCTGATCCTCTCCCTCACCAAGGACCCCGCCACCGCCAAAACCAACCTCCACAAAGGAATGAAGGCCATCACCGAATGGATGAAGAGCAACTGCATGAAACTGAACTCTGACAAGACTGAGGTCCTCATCCTCGCCTCCACCCCCCTCCGCCTAGGACGACTCCTGGTGGCCTGTCACACTGGGAACCACACCGACACCCACGCAACCTGGGGTTCATCCTGGACTCATCGCTATCAATGACCCAGCAAATCAACACTGACTCTTCCTCCTGCTTCAACACCTTCTGCATGCTTCGGAAAATCTACAGATGGATCCACCCGGAACCAGAAGGACGGTCACCCAAGCCCTCGTAAGCAGCAGACTGGACTACGGCAACGCCCCTTTACGCAGGAATCACAGCCAAGCTCCAGAAAAAAGAACGCCTTTGCACGCCTCATCCTGGACATCCACCGCCACATCACAGCCCACCTGAGAGACCTGCACTGGCTCCCCGTCAACAAGAGAATAACGTTCAAGTTCCTCACTCACGCTCACAAAGCACTGCACAACACCAGACCAGAATACCTCAACAGAAGACTCACCTTCTACACCCCAACCAGCCAGCTTCACTCCGCTGACCTTGCCCGAGCCACTGTTCCACGCATCCACAGAATGACCGCCGGTGGCAGATCGTTCTTCCACCTCGCCGCCAAGACGTGGAACACCCTTTCTATCCACTTGCGACAGACAGAGGACACTGCTAACCTTCAGGAGACACCTCAAGACCTGGCTGCTAGAGCAGTAGCAGCACCCCCTACCCCCTCCCCTCAGTGCCTTGAGACCCTCAAGGGCGAGTAGTGCGCTTTACAAATGCTATGATTGATCCCTACCTGTGATCCCCATGCTGGATGTCGTTCAGTAGTGGAGTTTAGGATGTAAAAAAAACATTGACAAAGCCAACAGATTTCACAAAGGCGAAACCTACTGGCTTTGCCAATACTTGTTTTGCTTTTGTAATTAATACTGTGAATCAAACATTAAGAATATACATCACAAGACATCAAATCCAGCATACGCATAATCTCCTCTTCAATATTTGAATTGTTTACCAGACTACTTTTTTACGATGCTGAGGTCATTGCTTCCTTATAGCACAGCTTAAAGCGCTTGATATTTCCCTGTATACAGCTATTACTTTATGTTTCTAAATCCTGAGCTGATCAGATGTCCTTGCTGAGACAGTGGTCTAGCAACATCCTAAAAGAGGGCAGCAAGCTCATCTGATTGTAGTGCATATTAATATTATCAAATATAGCGCTGTTCACATGCAAATAATGTCTTATTCTCAATCCTCAGACTGCATGCTTTCTCACAAAGCTTCCTTTATATTCCTAAAACTCTGCATGAAAAAACTGAACTTAAGTTCAAAATGCCTGATCACTGCCTTCCTATTTTTCAATGGAATTACCCTCTCCTATTATTTCATCCTCTGCATGCCTCCTCTCTCAGAGATAAGCCTACTATAAACTAGAGGCATGTATGCTTTAATCTTTGTTAATGTATTTCTCAAGTTGCCCACACCATCTCTATAACATCAAAACCTCTATGTGAAAGTCATCCCTCAGTAACCTAACTATGATATATCTGCTCTTAATCATTGATTAAGTCAACTGCATGAGTTCACATACCCCTCACTCCCCAACTAATGATCACACGTAACTCCCACTTAATTTAATCCACTGCAAAGAAACTGGAGTAAGTGGCATGGAATAGTTTCCTTGAAGGCAAAAGACTAATCCCATAAAACCAATAACCACTGGATTAACCACTAGCCATGCATACTTGAGCAGACTGTTGCCAGATGTGAAGGACTTTAACCCCTTCATAGCCAAGAACGTAACGCTTGGCTGCGGCACTGAAGCGCCAAGGACGTAACTGTTACGTCCTGGGACCGGCTCATAGGAGGCGCGCTAGCCTTTCCTTTGATGTCTTTATCAGCATTTCTAGACACCAGGAAGTTTTTTTTTTTTTTTTAACAGGTAATTGAGATGAGTGGAGCGGCCCCTTGGGCAAGGGTTGCTCCCCAAGGGGTGAAATTATTTTTAGGCCATTTATTTTTGTTTTTCTTTAATATATTATTGAATGAGAGGAGCAGGCCTCTCAGTTTTTTACTAGGCCGATCTCTCCCCCCCCCCCACCAGGGTGGGGGGGGGAGGGGGTATTAGAAACCACTTAGGCACCAGAGATTGGTGTGTGTGTGTGTGTATTGGTTGGAGGGGCCAGCCCCTTGGTTGCTCCCCATGGGGGCACATTACTGTTGGCCATACCTGCCCCCTTCTGCAGCCAGTTTGTCACATTTTTATTTATTTTTTTACAACAAACTTTTTGCTTTATTTTGGCTAATTTCTCGGTCTCCTTCAGGGGAACCCACAAAGTCTGGGTAGCTCTAGAATCCCTGGGATGTTGGAAAAAAAAAGGATGCTAATTTGGCCTGGGTAGGTTATGTGGACAAAAAGTTGAGTGTCTAAGTGCGAACTGCCCCAAACAGCCACAAAAAGGCTTGGCACCTGATGGGGAAAGGGCCTGGCAGCAAAGGGGTTAACGCCTTGTCAGAAGCAATAATCACTATAGGAATTTAATTTCAATGCTATACAAAACCTACCAACTGAAAACCTTGGAACACAGGTAGTCAAAGGAGCAGTAGAACATGTCTAAGTTCTTCATCCAACCATTCAAAGCTAGCAAATTCTTGCATCTACACAAAGCATTAGCGTTGCAATTTAAGTAGTGGTCATTTCAGTTTTGGTTAATGCTGCTGGTATTTTGAGTTTTCAATCCACCTTCTTCACTAAACTTTGAAATCTGGGTTATGACTCCAATTTTAGATGAAGTACATGTTTTTGTTTCTTTGATGTTTTGGATTGTAACCTTTTCACTACTTCAGTCAGGCCAGGCCAAAAACTCAAAATCTTTGGTAGTCGATTGGGAGAAGAACAGTGGAATATGATTGTATATCTATTCTGCAGCGCATTTTGAACTCCAGTTTCACCAATCATATGTTGCCACAGGGGGCAGATGACTAGATATGACGCATCTGTGGTGCAGAGTGCTATCGGTAAGCTGGGGGAGTAACTGTTTTGCTGTTTCTGCAACCACAAAAGATTGTAGGGTTCCACTTCCTCTAAAACTACCTTGGGTCTTAGAAAGGGCTTTAGATGTTGTTACTGAGAACACTGTAACTGTGGCATTTTTTTCGAAGGCCAGGCTGTGAACCAGTCATTGGCCTCATCTGTGGCTTTTCAGTTGGATCTTTCAAAACTCCATGGGCGTCATCAATAGCACTACTCCGAAATAAAAAGCTCAAAAAAGAAAGATCATTAGGCTTTAAGTGTTAGTGACATCAACAAAGCCAAAATTATGTCCTCGTAGAACTACACAGCAAAGGTCATGAGCCAACAGATGCAGTGTCTTTGTGTGGACTAATGATTTCTTATGAAATGACTATAGCATGCTTGAAGGTATCAATTTCTCAAGGCAGCCACAGCTCCACTAACTACTGTATTAGAATGTCCAGTGGGTTGATTTAAAACCGCTCAGAAACTAGGTGCCTAAATTATAGAGATCGAGGCTTGACATTTCCCTCCGCACTGAGTTCCAGCTGCTACGGAGAAGTAAAGCTTTGATAATTGTGTGGCTACATTGCAAATAATATAGATTATGTCGATATGAAGGAGTGATGCACAAATCCAGGATCCAAATATATAACCAAGTATGGATTTTCCATTATCCTTTAAAGACAATGCAGCTAGCAATTTCTGTATAGTAGATTCTAGCAGGGCTTCAATGAACAGAGTTCAGCAGTCTGATCTCAAAAACTGAAACATTTCAGCAGAGAGAAGTGTGACAAAATAGTGTTCTTTGGTTGCTCCGATTGGTAGCAACCTTGTAGCAGGAAATATCACGTACTGGCTTCCAAGATGTCAAAGTAGCCAGAGATTGAGGAGGAAGTGATCCCTAGGTTGACTAGATATGGATTTGAGGTGTCCGTTTAGTAGTCAGTGTTGTGTCCCTTCGATGCTGCTGATCCTCACTCCTAGAACATTCCTATCTTGCCTTATCTTCTCTAATATGTTCCTGATATGCCTGGACCAACTCCCAGCCTGTCATGCCAGATGTGTAGGAATCCCCCTCTACCTCAAATCCACCCCCACACATAATTGTTGATTCCATGAGCGTCTCTTTTTCGTACACTCGAAGTTCAGAGGCCACTTCCTTTTAATGAAAGAGTCTGGAACTCAGATGAGTTCACATCATGATCATAGCTTTTACCTCTGGTCTCTGGCAAGGGCTCCTTTGTTCAGGGATCCCAACTCTATGAGAGGGAGAAAAATGATCATACTGCCTGGATGCACAGCATCTTTCGGAATTCTTACAGGACCAGTGTTTGTACTTGTTACAGCATTAGTAAAAGACCACGATTTCTGCTTTTAATTTTCAGTCCGCATGCTGTTTTAGGGTGGCATTTTCATTGAAACGTACTTTACTGTAGATACGTTTGTTTAAAAGGATGAAAATATTTCCTCTTTACATGTACACGATTTTTTGGGAATTGCTTTTGAATATGAAAATAAATAATAGTTCTGCTTCGAGGTCACATAAGTAGAGATATTCTCATGTTTATAAATGTGAAAGAGAATTCCCTAATGGACAGCCGTTGTTGGCAAAGTCCTACCACTTCCCTTCAAATTAAACCATACATTTTTTGGCACCTTTTTTAAATACCCAGATTCTCAAATTGCTTTGTTTACCAATTATCTTGCCAAGTAAATATGGTTTTGGAATACTTAAAGAGAAACCGGACCACATTACTGTAATCCTCCTGTACTCAATTGGTTCTTCTTGGAGGTTCGCATGATTTGCATAATAAGCCCTCATAACTAGCACACCTGCCTACCTGGCTGAAAGGCTCATCCTCTCCACTGGCTCTCTGCACACCTAAAGCCAGTACATCTTCAGACTGGAGATTAAGTGAACAAAAAGAAAAAATAGAAAAAAAAACAAGGGCAATAGGCCTCCATCTTGACACCAAGGTTCTGGAAAAATATGCCTGTATTCATCAGGACTGCCTAACTCTGCTACAATTCAGGAAAAGGCTGAAGACTTACTGCTTTAAAGAACAATACTTCATAATAATACACAACTACCCCACCACACAATAACAGCCTCTTTGACCCTATGCAGCTCTCCGCTGCCTTTCGGCATAAATACATGCATACACACTAACTGAAGCTGCGTAGTTCTGCATGCTGGATAGGGCTAACAACAACTGCTTGCTATACGTGCTGAGCAAATCAAGGTCAGATATATAATTCACTAAACACTACTATTAACATTCCACAGGACTTGCCAAAGCTATAATACAGGTCATTTGCGTGCTCCATCACTGACATTTTGCCAAGCATGACTTAGAAAGGAATCACGATGAACTAACAACACTGAAGTGAGGGAGAATAAGGGAGAACATAACTATTGCTCTCAACATGAAAATTAGCAACCCATATGCTTGAAATTAGAGTTTTATTTTTCCTTGTGCCTAGTACCACCGGCTTCTTGAAGAAATTAAAAATAAAATTAAATAAACAAACACCCTGTCATATTAAAGAGCACGGATTTCAAACGGCCATGGTTACAGCAACCGCTGCTTCAACTCCCATTTCCCCTATACCATCCATGCTCCATCCATTGCTTACTGAGCAAAGCATTAAGTGTAGAGTGCTGTGCCTTCAACAACTGAGTCAGGCAGTAAGTTTTTGATAAATATTCCGCTGATCTTTTTCTTTGTTTAGGTCCCTATACTTGGATTGCAGCACTTGTTCAGATGTATTCACTGTACAAAAAGACACTGGAGACCAGTTTTATTCACAGAGACTCGGCACCAGGTTTTAAAAGCTAAATAAATAAAAGCAGACACATTTTCACTACTGCAGCATGTGTTCCCATCTTCTGCCAGGAATTTCTATTAGTGTTAGCTGTAGTCAAGATCAAGGAAGACAAAGGGCCTCATTCGAAGTAAAGCAACAGATTCTGGGGCAAAGAAACACAACTAGTGTAATATTGTTTATAGAAGGCTGTTTCACGCCAAATTACAACTTCCGTGACTAGTTATTAGGGGTGAGCAGGCCCCTGAAAGCCTGGCTCTGGCTCAGCTCGAGTTTTTTACTCGCTCGAGCATAAAACGAGCCGGACTTTGAGTTGACTTCTACCCGCCACCCACGCTCTAACCTCCTGCTCCAAGAACTGAACACAAAGCATTAGGCTTAGATGTAAAAAAAAGAGAGAAAGATAGCAGTGTAGGGCCTTAAGTGCACACTGACAGAGCAGAAAGCACGAGAGAAACACTAGCTTCCCCGTTTGACCAAACGGTGTGATCCTAGGCTAATTTTTTTTTATTTCACAAAGCTTCTTCTTTTTTTACATTATCACATGAGAAAACCTTCAAATGAGTACATATGACAAATGTCTCGCCTCAGTTCACTAATGGAACTGTCGTCAGGGCAGGGGACATGAATGCTTCCAAGTTAATATTTAAAAATGATCACACTAAATAAATGCCTCCCACAGTGCAGTAATTAAGGGCCCGATTTAGATTTCGACACAGAGGGTACTCAGTCACAAAGGTGACGGATATCCTTGTCCACTGAAACCCAAACCCCACAGGAAAAAATAGGATTTAGATTTCGGCAGACGGGGTATCTGTCACCGATGTGATGGAGTAACCCCTCCGCCGAAATCTAAATCGGCCTATAATCGAACAGGAGAAGCACTTTACCATGTTAAAGTAATACACTTTTTAAAATTTTGAAGACAATTGATCATAACTTTAAATGATGTTTGTTGCATGAATTACATTCCAAGCTGTTATGCCTTTTGGCATGTTTCCTCTGTTTTTGTCGTCTGACCTCCTGTTTTTATGGTATGCAGGACTCTGTTTTTGCTGGTTTATTGTCTCTGCGCACTTTACCACTGCTGATCAGAGCTAAAGTGCCAATGCTCCCTATGTATATTGCATTGGTGATTGGTTTATCCATGATTAGCATATCTGATTCACTCATAAGTCCCTAGTAAGGTCCACTATCTAAGCCCAGGGCCGGTAAATCAAATGCTATTAGTGGGCCTGCAGCACTGACTGTGCCCCCCACATAAGTAGCCCTCTAACTATGTCGCAGACCTGCCACTGCAGTGTCTGTGTGTGTAGTCTTGCACTGCCAATTCGCCCCTTCAAGTGTACCCACTTGCCAGGCCCAAACCTTCCCCTTTACGACATGCAAAGCACCCCTAAAGTAGGCCCTAGGTAGCTCCAGGGGCATGGTGCAGTGTATGTTAAAGGTAGGACATGTACTGATATGTTGTACATGTCCTGTGTGAAATACTGCCAAATTCGGTTTTCACTGTTACATGAGCTATCTCTCTTATAAGTTAACATAGGGACTGCTTTGAAATATCTTTTAAGTGCAATTTCCCATTGGGAGCAGACAGAGCTATGGAGTATGGGGTCTCTGAACCCACAATTAAAAAATACACCATTAGGTAAAGTTGGTTTTTAGATTGTCAGTTTGAAAATGCCACTTTTAGAAAGTAGGCATTTTCTTGCCTAAACTATTCTGTAACTCTGCCTACTTGTGTATTCCCTGTCTGGGTCAGACTGACAGTTGGTCTGTTTGCACCTCTCCTTTAGACAGTGACAGAAAGGGAGTTGGGGTGTAGCCTGCATATCCTGATGGGTTATCTGGGCTAGAGTGGAGTGAGGAGCTGCCACTTACACCTGAACGGCTGTTGCTGCCCTCACACAATGCAGTCTCCAACCTCCTGGTGTGTGTCTGGGGACAGGCATGGGCAAGGCAGGATCTTGTTAACAACAGAGACTTTCTTTTGAAATTTGCCTACTTCAAAGGCAGAAAGAGGTATAAGTAGTGGACCCAAAACCCCAGACACTTCTGGATCAAGAGCAACTGCTGCCAAGGAGAAGAGCTGAGGAGCTGGAAGAAGAGTACTGCCCCTTTGCTGTGTGTGCTTTGCTGGGTTAGCCTGCAGTTGCTGCTTCTGCCTTGAAGAGGACAAAGACAGGACCTTGCTGTGTATCCTGCTCCTGAAGTTTCTCCCAGGGCTTGAAATAGAGCTTGTATCCTCTTAGAAGTCTAAGGGATATCAAAGACTTCAGCTTCATCTGCCTACAGCACTGGGAACTGTGTGTTTTGTGCTGCAACAGAAGAAAAACCACAGTGAGTCCATCAAAGATGCAGCTGCCTGCACCGTGACCTGACGACGCCACATGAGCTGTTCCTCACGTCGCACCGCAACCCTGGTCTCACCGCCGTCTGACGCCGTTACCGAGCTGCTGCTTGCACTGTGACCGGTGGGTTCTGCATCACCTTGCTCAGACCGCAGCCTTGGCTTCCCTGACGCCGCTCCACGCTGACACCAGCGCCACTGCCTGCACCGAGGCCTGAGGACACTGCTTGAGAGGTACACAATGCACCATACCATCCCGCACCACACCACCCTGGTTCACCGACGCCAGAGCCATTCATTCTAGCGTCAGACACCTCTGTCTGCACCGCAACCCGTGGGCGCCGCACAGAGACAACCCCACGCCACTGCCTTGGGCCCACCGATGACATTGCTTCAGAAACAATGACGCCGCTGCCTGCACAGTGACCAGGAGTCACCGTACATCGCACCGCCCCACTTGACACAGCAGCCCTGGTCTCACAGACACTGCAGGACGCTGCCACCCAGCCGCTGCCTGCACCGTATCGTCCCGCTTTG
The DNA here is from genome assembly GCF_031143425.1 of Pleurodeles waltl. NCBI lineage: Eukaryota > Metazoa > Chordata > Amphibia > Caudata > Salamandridae > Pleurodeles > Pleurodeles waltl. The sequence continues at coordinate 256,992,078 of NC_090440.1, forward strand.
AACCGCAGCTCTGATGCCATCCACGCAGCGCTCCTGACTTCGTCATCAGCCCGGAGTTCGATCTGCAATGCGTATGACTTCAAGGGCCAGACAACTCCCGCACCGACCTCCGGAACCAACGCTGGTGATGCCGCACTCCGGATCTCATTGCAAGAATCACGATGCCCTGCATTTCCAAGGTACTGTTTGCGGTTCTTACCGACACTGTAGCTGGCCTGCAACGCCATGGCCAGCCTGAACTGTTGGATTTGTTGTTCACAACGCTGTGCTAGCCCCAGACGGAGACATCTACTTCAAGGAACTGTATTTTTAAGTAATTCTTGCAAAATTCACATCTTTATTATTGGATGTTGGATTTTTCTCGTTTTGGTCTTGTTTTACATAGATAAATATTGGCTACTTTTCTAAAACTAGTGTGGTGTCCTTTTGTAGTGTTTTTACTGCATTACTGTGTGTTATGTGCAAATGCTTTACACATTGCTTCTGAGATGAGCCTGACTGCTTGTGCCAAGCTACCAAGGGGGTGAGAAGGGGTTATCTGAGCTGGGTATGTCCCTTATCCTGACTAGAGTGAGGGGCCCTACTTGGACAGGGTGCAAACAGACAGCCAACTAGAGACCCCATTTCTAACACAAGCATTTTCAAGACTCAGCACAAACATGGGCTCTTAAAGGCAAACTCTGTCTCAACTCTTTATGTATTTGTTGGCTTTTCCACTTCTACTAGTTATGGAGCATAATGTGTAAAAATAGTTTTTGTTCCCATTTTTGAATGCCGTACTATGTCTACGGGAATGTTCTGCCAGTCTAATTCCACCCAACTGGACAGGAATGACTACTGTTTCCATTCATTCTGTAAAGCACTCTAGGTGAAAACCCGGGGCAAATATTTCTTGTGTCTGATTTTTTTTATTCTGTGCACCACTTAGGATGAGGCGAAAGTAATTTTCCCTTACACCTCAGTTTGAAAATTTGTAATCATTTTGTTTTTTAACTCCAACAGAAAACCAAACCAAAATGCATTTTGCTAGCATTGCAATTCCTCCCTCATTCAAGCTTCAGGCTAGCTGTCGGAGAGCCTACAATAAACACTTAGCTAGTAAGTTACCCTGTTCATTAAAATAATACTGCTGTATAAAATGTAGCTTTTAAGTACATTTGTCAATTAGACTAGCTAAACCTCCAAGGCTACCTAATCATACGTCAATATCTCTCCACCACTTTACTACCATTAGATTCTCCCACCATTCCCTTCCATTGTGGAATACACGATTGGAAATGTGCTTTTAACCACTAAGTTACTGAGGCTTTTCCTAACACCTCAAACAGGACCGGCTTTCTGATGTTTAGGGCACTTTCCGTTAAAGCCTTCATAGCTTTTTGTTTTTTGTTTTTTTGTTTTAACACAACAGAAAGCAAGGCAAAATTTAAGCCCACCCCCCAATACATGTTGGAGATTCAAAGCTCCCCATTCCTCCAGCAGGGAGCCCAGAAAATTACCAATATTAAGCTTTCTTTTTTAAAATTGGAAAAAATAAATTATGAATTTTTATTCTTAAATGACATTAACAAAATGAATGCTCTACTAAGCTGTCTTCCCAGCTTTGAGGAACCAGCAAAGTTTGTGCTTAGCAGGCAAGCAGTGTAAGTGAAGCAGTGTTAAATATAGTGTGCTGTGCACTGGAAAGGGAAAGAATGAGAAAAAATATCCTTGGTCATTGCTGGCTTCCGGACAGGAGTGGGCACAAGTGAATCTAGAGCACTGTACACTACAAAACAGATGCTTATAGTGTAAGCAGCAATTTCAATTTGTAGCATGGGTGGCTGTGGATACCCAGTTTCTAAACAGACTATAAGGTAGTTCCTCTCTAGTAATGGCAAGTGAGCAGGTGATACAGATATTTGGAACAGTGTTTGCAGAAAAGTGTGGCCAACTAAAGCCTGTTGATGGCCTAGAATATGCACAGAGTAGTGCTTGGTGGTATGTTATGCAGATTTGTAGGGTGCACTATGACCCGGGGAGGGTATCCTGGTGTTGAGCAGGTTGGAATCTAGCCACACCTAGGGCCTAGTGGGACTACTCGAAAAGCCAGGTCTTCAGGAGCAAGGAGTAGGCCTTTATGTGTACGGCAGGTCGTCCAACTCTTTAGACGCAATGTAGGAGAAGACTCGATCTGGTGTTTTGTATACATGGGACTTGTACAAGTAGGAGTCCAGAAAAGGAGAGATGTCTGGAAGGTTTGTGAAAGCAGATGCGATTGTTGAGGTATGCTGGGCCAGTGTTATGTAAAGTCTTGAAAGTGAGGGAGAGGAGTATGAATTGTCCTTGGTTGTGAATGGGGAGTCAATAAAGCTCCTTCTGATGTGGTGTGATTTGAGTGCGGCATGGGAGTTTGAGATGGATTGTGGATGCCAAGTTCTATATGGTCAGGCAGCATTCTGGTGGGTTCTTGAGTTTTTTTTGTGTTGTTGATCTCAGCATAGAGAGTGCTCTCGTAATCCAGCTTACTTGTGACACGGGTGCTGATTGGGAATCATTTGAAAATCTTCCTCAACATCTTTAGATTATAGAACCATGAGGCGGAGAGACTGTATTTACTTGAGTGGTCAAGTCAAGTTTGCTGTTGATGATGATCCTGAGGTTTGTGGTAGGGGTGGGTGTCGACTCTAGCTCTGTTTCCTCTAGCGAAGTCAGCAATTCCACAACCATTATTCCTGTATGCCTCTGGCTGGAAGGTTTGGTCTGCTGCGGGTCTTAAAAGGGCTCTGGTTTTGGTGATAGCCACCAGTTTAACGCCACCAGAGGTTTGTGTTCTGTGAAATACAGAACTGGTACTAGGTGATTGCAGGGCATCGACTGACTTGGCAATAGTGACCTTTATGATTTTTTAAGTATCTGGTCCACATAGGGGCTGAGCAGAGGCTGGTCATCGGAAAGGAACATTCACAAGTAATTCCTGCAGCTGGGCCAAAATAAGAAATTTTATGCCAGGCATGCCTGCAGAGGAGGATGCTGGTGTTAATCCTTCTAGCAGTAGTATCTGCTGCACGGAGGGTGCATCTAATATTTGTGTTGTAGATGACGATCTTGCACTCAGCAACAAGCTTTTAGTGGCCCCTGGTAGGTGCTTGATCAGTTTCTCCATCTTGTACCAGTGGTAAAGTTCGTAGCCAGGGAGGGACCCTACAGAATTGGCTATGCACCAATGGGCACTGTGTCTATGTTCTTATGGTGTGCATGAATATTCAGTTGGAGGTGGCTTGGGCACAGATCTAGATAGGGTCATCAGGAGTAAAATTAAACTTCTTCTTAATCCTGTGTGTGACCACCCATGCCTTACTCAGGTCTTTAAACCGACCTCAGCATTCCCTTTAGTTTATCCTGCATGTTGTGCATTTTAACCTGATGGTGCTGGGTGGTCTATTGAATTACGGCATAGTAGGGAGTGCCATCACTGGATGGCAAGGCTTTGGCGAGGGCTGGTTTACCATCGAATGCAAGCTTGCACTTCTTGCAGACAAGTCCTGAAGCCGAGGCCTGGTGAGAATTTTTTTATCGTAAGCAAGGGGTGGACAGTTTGTATGGCAGAGGACCTCAGGAAGTTCTTCAAATATAGATCAATCCCTTGGTAACATCTGATCTCGAATTGGATGGCAGGTTCTATGGGGATATCGATGTAGGTGGTGGTGCGTTTTAGGTGGATATTTCGGCTGTGAGTGGGCCTTAACAGGGACTTGGGGTTGAGGCAACACTGAAGAACTACTCTGTGCCCTTGGATGGGGCTGGATGAGCCATACCTCAAAGTTTATGCCATTTTTGGCTAAACTAGAGAATCGAAGACAGTCTACTGCAGGAGTGGTGCTCTGCCGCTGTCAAATGGCGTTTTAGGGGTTGGGACTGACCATGTGGAGCTGAAGAGGTGTGACGAGCCAATCATGTCTTCAGGCCCAGATCTGCCACCTCTTTCACTGAGTTCTTGCACCTCCTCCTCTTCTGCCTCAGAGGTCTCAGAGAACATGGTCTTTGAACTCACCATGCTAGGCTTCTGGAATGCTGGAGGGCCGGGCCTCTTCCTCCACAGTGCCGCTCACAACATTCCCTCTGGTATCATAGGTTTTTGTTTTACAGTATAAGGCACTGTAGGAGTCAAAGGAGGTCTCCTCATGAGTTGAGGAGTGAGACAGCTTACAAAGACTGCAATGGTTACTCTAGGTCAGATTGGAATGGTGTATGTTGCATACCTTTGCCTGAGGCACATTCTCCAAATAATCTGTAAGAAGAGTCAAGGTTCGCTGCTGAAGAAAGGATTCTGTGATGGGGGCGGTGTTCTGGTGGAGTGTGGAGTAAGGGTGAGTCACAACAGGTCTTGATACTTGTCTTAGATTAAACAAGTTCCAAACATCCAGGCCCAAAACTGGATGGTAGAAGTATGCAGAGCACGTGTATCTACCCCCACATATGTTAAGAACATCAAGATATGAAACATTCAATTGTGTAGTCTGTAACTACTTTACAACTGACTTTGCATACAGTGGATTTAAGCAAACGCAACCAATCCAGGACATCATTTAGCACACAAATAACAAATTCAGTGCATTGTCTTAGCATCAAATGTAATTTCTTCATGCATATATAGTACTATAGATGTATTTCTTGTATGAGGCATCCTATTATCTTTTACCATGGCCAATATGGGTGCGGAGGGGAGGACATTTTTGTACCTGATCCACAAGAATTATATTACATACCAAGCTGTTTGCCAATACAAGAGGACCAACCTACGCATCTTGTGACAAAAGTGACTGGTAGGTTCCAGAGACAAATTTTGAGGCAAAAGGTATGTCTAGATACTGTAGTTGAGCCCACAGTTAAGATGGAGCGAATATGTGGTTGGTTGGAATAAAATACATAAAAAAGAAATCCATGGCATTTCCCTCGGAGGATGTGCACACCTGAAGAATATCTGAACGTTTATCTCAGAATTATAGTTTATTGTATTGCTTACATACTAAGAAGAGACATAGGGGGTCATTCCTACCCCGGCGGGCGCTGCCCGCCAGGGGGTGACCGCCAAAAGACCGCACCGCGGTCATTTTGACTTTCCCGCTGGGCTGGCGGGCGACCGCCAAAAGGCCGCCCGCCCGCCCAGTGGGAAAGCCCCAGCAACGATGAAGCCGGCTCCGAATGGAGCCGGCGGAGTTGCTGGTGTGCGACGGGTGCAGTTGCACCTGTCGCGATTTTCAGTGTCTGCTTTGCAGACACTGAAAATCTTAATGGGGCCCTGTTAGGGGGCCCCTGCAGTGCCCATGCCAGTGGCATGGGCACTGCAGGGGCCCCCAGGGGCCCCACGACACCCGTTCCCGCCATCCTGTTTCTGGCGGTTTTCACCGCCAGAAACAGGATGGCGGGAAGGGGGTCGGAATCCCCATGGCGGCGCTGCTTGGAGCGCCGCCGTGGAGGATTCCCTGGGGCAGGGGAAAACTGGCGGGAAACCGCTGGTTTCCCTTTTCTGACCGCGGCTTTACCGCCGCGGTCAGAATTGCCCCTGAAGCACCGCCAGCCTGTTGGCGGTGCTTCCTCCGTCCCCTGCCCTGGCGGTCCATGACCGTCGGGGTAGGAATGACCCCCATAATACATTATGTTTCCTTTCCTTTTTATCATTTTAAATCCAGACTCCTTATACTTCATTATGGGAAAACTGGTTACTCTTGAAGCTCTTAGGACACCAGGAGGGTTAATGATGCCTCCTAGGCAAAAAAGTGCCCATATTTTTGTTAATGGCCGATCCGTGGATTTAAGGATCCTCCTCAGATCCTGGGGAAAAGCAAGGCCCTGATTCGCTGGCCACAACCTGACAGAAATATTACTGTGTGAATTAAAAAAAAAAAAAAAAACATAGAAATTCACTGAAAAAAAACAAAACAAAGTTTACAGGTATGTTATAGTTAGGTGGACGTTTTATCCATACACAATCATAGAAATTCAGCAGTTATAGTTCTACTTATCTGAAGAAACTATAGATCATGGCGGAAAACAACTTTGTGCAACCAGTTCTAGTTTCTTCAGAGAAGTATAACTATAACTGCTGAATTTCTATAGTTCTGTATGGGTTAAACAGTGAATCTAACTAGAACGCCCTGTAACCTTTGTTTTTTTCAGTGAGACTCCAAATGAGACTACATAACATTATGTAATGCACTGGAAATGTAGGATATATATTGAAGGTATTTCAACTGATGACAATCTGCCTCTGAGCAGAAAGTGGCCTCTGCTACCTATATACTTAGAAATAGGTCATATTGCTTGCCATCTTCCGGATATCAAATCAATATACTGTCTGACTCTGTCCCCCATGAACAGGATTAGCTATATATAACACAACACCATAGCACGAGAGATTTAAGACAAGTTCCTTCAGAGAAAGGACACAGTTTGTTGGCCTAAAGGTAGGGGTCCAAAACCCAGTAACATGCCACCTCCAAAAGAACCTTCTGGAAATTCACTGTCCAGGGAGGCCACTTCACCAGTAGAGTTTTGTTAGCGGACTATAGCCAGGGGTACTTGAATTATGCAATTCTGTGTTGTTTCTCCAGAATGATGGATTTGCAGCAACTGCCATATTCATGTCTGCTTCCTAATCCACAGGTGGATCAAAAATTACTAAACAAACACAGCACAAAACGTTATTAGCACAAAGTGTAACTGGTTGCTGACTGCTATTTTAGGTGTTATGCTTATACTAATACTGCCAAGGAATGTGTCACATGATTTGCCCTTTTTGTTCCATACGTTAGTCAACACCTTACTGAACAATTCGGTCCGGCACGGCCATATTATTGAAGTGGATCGACTGAATAAGATACAATATGAACGTTCAAATATTTACCTTTGCCCTATAGATGTAACCCAGAACCACAACCACAACCTCTGTAACGAAGACTAAAAGGAGGATGATGACAAACTGCAAAGGAAACAGAAACAGGCGACAATTATAAGACAGCATATATTTAAACATATAAAATAAGTACAATGTACAAACATAGGTTTACACTATTATTAATGGTTAATGATAATAAATATGTAACATTACAGTTATCCACGTATGCATTTATTGGACACTGCTCAACTCTTCAAGTATACAAATCAAGGAAAGCAGGTTATAATTTACACTTACAAACAAAAACACAAACCGTTAATCATCAGTGGTATTTTGCAATTCTATCTCTATGCCATGGATGCAATCTAGTTTTGGAGTTCATTTTATTTTGTATTCAATCGTTTACTTAACAGTAACCGTCTATCACACCACCACATATCAAGCGTCAGAGTAGAGTCTTTCAGTAACAAAAATAATCCAACAAGTTTTGTAATAGATTTGCATATATTCAAAAGTAACTCTTACTCACTGTGGGAAATGGGCTTTTCAAGTAACATATTATATTTATTTAAGAATTTAAAAAAAATAAGCACTTACAAATCCGTTTGTGCCAATTTTTTTTTATTTATTTTTTTTAAACGAGGCCTCAGCTATTGGCTTTGACAATAATTTCCCCTTCAAAATGGTCTCTGAATCTGTGTGCGTGAGCAATTATGCCATCTTGAAAGTTTTTAAAAAGCTTTATACCATCCTAATCTGTGTGCACGACAGCCTTCTCAGACTATTTATTTTTCATAAAGCTCAGGGCAGCAATACTGTAATGTTTCTTAGTTTTTTATAAAAAATCCAAGATGTACAACTGAGCGTGAGTTGATGGCTATCTTTGGCTGTTTTTTTTTCCAAACGAAAAAAAATATATACCTACATAATCACTGATGCAAACATGTTCATGTGCCAGGCATATTATAATGAAGGACGTTTTGAAACGATAAAATAAAAAAGAAAGTAGGCACACGGAAGCCACCTGAATACAGGCAAGCAAACGGCCAGGTAGCAGTGCGCAACTGCTGTGCCCTCTCAAAAGCATGTTTAAAAAAACAACAACAAAAAAAGACGCCAGGTGATGGAAGCAGATAGACACTGATGGGTAATGGATACACAGGGGAGGATCTACCACAGAGGGCTGATAAATTAAACAACATTGGCAAGGCCAAAGGGTATACCTTTAGATTATATTGGCTAAGCCAATGGTTTTAGCAATAGGGTACTGTAGTTAAATTGCATATTTCACATAAGTAAAGGCTGAAGGTGTTGAGATTTGTAGAATCTTTACCTTACCACACTTTTAGAATGCAATTGGAACTGACTTTAATAAATACTGGCATGTTGAGCTGCTGGATTTTCCCAGGCAAGAGCACTACCATTGTTGTTTATCTGAGGGGAGAGTTTTGCACTTCCATGTAAAAGCAGACAGCCCGACTTCCTCCGCTGTGAAATCCCAGGCTGTGATTGTAGGTCCCCAGGTAGTTTGTATGACTCAACACCTTTAGAATGGGAATTTGCCCCCCAGCGAAGCAAATCCAAATATCCTTAGCTTCTCTGTGAGTCAAGTACTAAGGAAGGAACACAAGTGTGGGGCAGTAACGTGGAGTGAGACAAAGATGCCAATTAAGCAGTTGTTATTGCCACTCAGAAGGCATTCTTGATGGAACGCAGCCGGAGGGGACAACTGTGCAGTGGCTCAAAGGGAGCACACATGAGATAAGTGAGAATTAGGTTAAGATCCCGCTGAGGCATGATAAATGGTGAAGGGTGAAACATATGTATAAGCCCTTTTCGAAACCTATTTACAATAGAGGACTTCAACAGAAAGGGTTGATCAGGCAGCCGCAGAAGGGCGGACAGAGCAGGAAGATAGCCCTTCAGAGTGCCCAAAGAGAAAGAATGAAAAGAAGAATATCAGACAGAGAAGCAGAGAGATGATCTATAGACTTCTCTGTACAATATTTCACAAATCTTAGCCAACGGCAGGCTTATACAGTTTTTGTAGAGGAACGCCTGGCTGGTTACAGACCTCGGAAGGAAGGTCAAAAGCTGTCAACTGCGCCTTCATGCATGGATATTGAGAGGCGACAGAGTTGGCAGGTTCAGGTGGAGAACCCTACCCTACTGCTGCAACAGAAGATCCTCACGAAGGGGCAGCCTGATCAGAAGATCAATGCTTATTTTCAAATGCTCAAGACACCAGACTCTTTGCCCCTAGTCCGGAGCCACAAGGATTACTTGGGTACGATAGTTCTTGATATTGTTGAGAACTCTGGGCAGGAGTGGATTGGGCAGAAAGGCGTACAGGAGGCCTTAACTCCAATTGGGACAAGGAGTGTCGCAGAATGATTGTCTACATGGAAACTCCAACGCGCAATACTGCTGACATTGCGCGTTCCCTTCGGAAGCGAATGGATCTACCAAGGCTCTCTCCACTGATAAAAGAGACCTTGCACCACCTCCAAATGGAGACTCCACTCGTGATCTGCCAGGCATCGATGGCTGAGTTTGTCCGCCCTGGCGTTCAGAGAACCTGCAAGGTGTTGAACCACCAGGGTTATGACCTGCTGTTCCAGTAATGTCAAGGGACGCAGGGCCTCTTGACAAACGGTTCACAACCCCAGCATGCCCTGCTTGTTGTAGTACCATATGACACAGGTGTGACTTCGACATGTTTATAGAAAACCCCAGTGAAAGTAGGAGGTTTGCCGTAGTATGGAGGTAGGAGGTGACAGCCTGGGGGAAAACCCGCCTTCAACAGCCAGTCATCGAGGTGGGGGGGGAAGACTGAAACCTCTGACCTGCACAGATGAGCTGCGACCACCTTGCTGAACAACCGAGGGGCACTGGTAAGGCAAACAGTGAATTGAAAGTGTTTGTGGCCACCTTGAACCGCAGGTAGCGCCTGTGGGCAGGCTGGATTGGAGTATGAAAATATGCATCCTGCAAGTCCAGCGCTCTCAACCAGTCTTCTACGTTTAGGGCAGCCAAGACCTGAGCCACCATGAGCATCTTGAACTTCTCCTTCTGGAGGAAGAGACTTACGGTCCGTAGGTTTAGAACAGGACAAAAACTCTTGTTCTTTTTGGGTTTCAGAAAGTAACAGGAATAACATCCACTACCTATGCCTACTTCTGATATCTGGACCATTTCTATGGCTCTCTTGTCCAAAAGAGCTGTAACTTCCTCCCACAGCAGTGAGAAATAATCCTCTGCCAGCAATTTGAAAGCTGGTGGTATTTGGAGGGAGGAGAATGGATTGGAAAGGCAGGGCAAACTCCCCTCCTGATGATCTGCAGTGCCCATGTGTCAGCGGTTATGGACTTCAACTGGAGGAGATGATGATGTATTCTCCCTCCAACTGGGCCAGGGTGGCCCTGCAGATGCAAACTAGTAGGGCTTTGAGGCTGCAGCTACCGGGGAGCAGATGACTTCTGGGGTGCAGACACACTAGGACTGAAGGTTCTGCGCCCACGTTCCCGTAGCCTGGGTTAGTTGCGTGAAATGGTGGCTGGCATAGGATTAGTGCGGTACCATGCCGTTCTCCGTAGCCACGAAAGAGGAGGAAGGCAGACAGTGATGGGAGGGGGTGGGGGGGGGGGGAATAGGTTTTGCTGAGAGGCCCAAGGACTTGACCGTAGTCCAAGATTCCTTAAAGTGTTCCAGACGTGAGTCTGCCTTCTTGACGAGCGTACTCCCATTGAAGGGTATAAGGTTTGCCCCTTAAAGTCACTGTTGATGCAATCGCTCTGCCTAGCGAGCCAGTCATATCTAAGCCACACCGAATGGTCAACATAGCTTTGTTCTTCCCATCTTTTACTGCTTGAGAGAGCATCGCCCGGCCTCCTCCAGGACTAAAGGCAGTACCTGTGCAGCTGAATCCCAAATGGTATGTAAGAAATTTCCCAAGAAACAAGGTGTCCACAGACCTCAGTGCCAAGCTGGTGAAAGAAAACAACAACTTCCTAAGACGGTCCAGCCTCTTGGATTCTCTGTCCGGAAGAACAAAAGGGAATGCCCCATGGGAAGTGAAGGCTGGACTACTAAGTTATCTCAGTGGTGGGGTGTTGACTGAGGATGCTAGGGTCGCCCAGTGCAAGGCGATGGTGGCAGGCGATCGTCCTATTTACAGGAGCCCCTGTGCTGAGCTTGGACCAAGTTCCCGGGTGAACGTACAAGTGCTTCGTTAAAGGGTAGAAGAGGTTCAGATGTAGAAGGCCCAGGCTGGAGCACTTCTGTCAAGATGTTCGTCCTGACAGTCACAGATGGCAGTTTGAGGTCGACCACCATTGCATAGTAAGTCCCTTCCTACGTAGCCACAATAGGGGGACAGAGCAAGCCAGTATCTGGAGAGGTGTCAAGGCCACTGGCCTCTCCTAGCTTCTGCTCCCTGTCCAAAGTACTCTCCAAATGTCATTCCAAAGGGTCCAGTGACCCCTCCCAAACCTTGCTGTGCAAAATAAGGCCCAGGCAACGATCTGGCACGCTGTTTCGGATCACTGGGAATCAGAATGGGGCTGGCAGCGCCAGGAGCAGCAGCATCAGGACCGGCGCCGCAGAAGGTTGTCTGTGGACACCTGTGGTGATCTGGATCCAGAATCAGATCCATGAGACCCCCACCGGAACGGAGGCTCAAGCTGCCGGCATGGAACCGGACAGGGGCTCCTCCGACCACACAGGGAGAGAAGGCATGCCAGAAGGGTGGGTCCGCTCGAACATGTAGCACGTGGCCTCGTAAAACTCTGATCTGAGCAGGTGTTGATCTGTCTCCCGGAAATGGCTTTCTATGGTCCGTGTGCTGCACTGCAGTCTTGCATGACCTGTAAGGTCATTTTGGTGCCCCTGCACACATCCCTCCTGCCGTCTGTTATCAGAGTGCATGGTGCCCCTGCCCATTCCTCCTGCCCTCAGTGATCAAATGTACCATACTTGCCAAGAGCGATATTATGGGGGGAAAAAACCTGGGGAACTGATTTTCCCTATTGACTTAAATTGAAAAAGAGGAGATTTTAGACAGGAGACAGATGAAATGAAGCCCTTTTGGGCTTCAATGCATCTTGAGTCTCCTGCCTGAATCAAGTGTGTTGACATGCATGGTTGTACTGCCACCGCCTCTTCTGCCCTCAATGGTCTATTTATGTGCACAGCCCCTCTTGCCTGTCCTGCATAGTTGGTTGATTGCCCCTTGGTCTCTTGCCCTCCATGGTCCCTTGTTCGGCAAGGCCAGCGTGGTCAACTTGCTGCCTCTGCACCCTCCTCCCTGCCCTCAGTATTCAAGTCTGTGCCCCTGACGTCTGCCTCTCCATAGCATTCTAATCAACAACTTGATTGGAAACATTCTATATTTATTTAGTACAAAAGTGTGTTTTTTTTTTATCCAGTTGATCACTTGATTATATGTAGCGCTTAGAGGAAAGAATGTGGTGTCACAGCCAGAACTGAAGACTTTGCAATTGGGGAACCAGGTTAGAGTTTCAGCATCAGCTCGACATCCTGATTCTGGGCAAATCTCTCAATCTCCCCATGCCTAAAAATAAAAGGGAATGTAACTAATGCCCATGAAAAGCACTTGAATACCTTCAGGTCAAGTCTGGGCTACATAAAACTGCAAAAACTAAAATAATTAAGTGTTTTGCGCACTTCTGTCATTGAGCTGTACTTGGGCTACATCTGTCCTAATTTAACTTTCTACAACACTAACCATATTTTCTATGACAAAATGAAACCACTCATTTTGATCCTTTCTAAATTAAATGTTTAAAATTTTACCAGTTTGATTCAACAAGATGGCTCCAGGTGTGCTACACTTTTGTTATAGGTAAGACTGTTAGCGCTCTCTTTAGAACCCTCTGGGAGACTACAGTAGAACACAAGGGAATCAACTGAGAGGCTACTCGTGTTGGAAGTACGTGTTTTATTGAGAATGTCTGACTTTATTTTCATATGGCTCAGAAAGATAGTGTGGACTTACAGAAAATATGCTCTTATTTTAGCTTCTGGAGCACCTTCCATAACCAGTATGGGAAAATCATGAAAAAAATAGCTCTACCAAACACGATTCATGAAATCCCAGCAGAAGGCTTTTCACAGTGTAACATCAAATTAGCAACAAATGATTTATATTGAAGCTAAAATCTTTTATCACACTTTATATATTCTCCTTTTTGGAAGCCACAAAACATGCCACTCACTACAATCCATTTCAATGGATGCCATCATTGTATATTGGTCCCAAGATGGCGGAGATCTGTGCTTAGGCTCCACCCAGATACACAAATTTGGATTTCCTTTAATATCTCAAAAACTACTGCACAGATTTACACCAAACAGAAAAAAAAAAACTTTTTTGTCAAATTTGGTGTAATTCCAACCAGTGGTTAGGGCTGCTGGCGTGTCTAAAGAGTCTGCGAGAATTAACATGGGAAAACCTTTTTTTGATTCCTCCTCCTCCTTTTTCTTGGCCCCCCACTTAGCAGATCATTCCAAAACTTTCCATGCACAACAAGACCCTTGGGCACACTTTTTTGGGGAAAAGTTTGTGAAGATACGTCAGACGGCACCAAAGATAAAGCCAAGTAAAAAAAAAAAAAATTCAATGGAAACTAGTTCCTAACTATAACTATCTACTGGCAACCATCTATCTATATACATACGTACATACATACATACATACAAAGTAAATGGGAAAAAAAAAAAAAAAAATTTGCTTTAAGAAAAGAACAGTAAGATCAAAGTTCAGCTGCCAGGCCCTCAAAAAGAAATCAAAAGTAAACAGAAGTATGCAACGTGGAGTGGGGTCAAGAGAGCAACTGAGCTGCTTTTTAACAGGGTTTGTGAAAGTCAGACTGGGAGGGGTACGAGAAGCAACAGGTGACTTGGGTAGTGCAGGGAGAGCAACATGGAAAGCAGAGTGGGGAATCGTAATTTGAAGATGGGAAGCAACACACAGAAAAAAGAAAGAACATACATTCACCTCCACTGAGTGCCAAAAGCAACAGAAACAAACATTGATCTTATCTCCTTGTTACTTTTTCTTTGCCAATGCCTTTTGATGATGTTGTACAACATCAGTAAGACGCTGTGCAGTATGGCCAAAAAGAAAAACAAAATGTAAGTTTATGCACCTGCAGCGAAGATGTAATTCTGTAGGCAACTGCATGTGTTATGACATGGGTGCGCACAGGTCACCATGAATGCATGTGCCTCACAATGGAAAGGAAAATGGGGTTGGGAAAAAAAACGAAAAATACGAGGGGTGTTTACAGCACACAAAGGAGGCATAATATGGAGCACAGGGAATAGCTATTTGGGGAGCACACAAGAGACAGAAAATACATGCACTCTCACGAAGTGCTTAAAGCAACAAAAACAAAAAATTGTTCCCCAAAAGTCAGCAATGGAAGGATACAAATCAGCCATGCAAAAGAATGGTAAAGAGGCACTACTGCAGGGAGGGAAAACAAGATGGACATGGCGAGTCATCTATTAAGCTACCAAGCAAATGAGAGTAACAAAACCAACCAATGTAAAGTAGTGGGTGGGATATGAGCAAGCTGTTCTTAGTAAGCCCAAAATACGTCGCTTTCCAATCAGACAGCTTTCCTGTTCCAGCAGGCGAGCCCTAAAAAGCAGCTTCCTTAATTTGGAAGGATGCAAATTATTTGAATAAAAAGGATGCTAAAGAAGCTGTGCTCCATGGTAGAAACAAACAAGAGAACGAGGGAGGAATTGAAAATTAAACAACCATGTGCGTGACAACAACTTGCAAGCAAAGTGTTTACCAAAAGCTACTGAAGTACTAGAACTGTCAACAGTAGGACTGCTAAAAAACTGTCTGTGGGTGAGACCTAAAAGAATCATGAAATGAATGATTTAAGAATTGTAAAGCTAAAAAGTGCAATTCGCTTTCTCCAGGGTGTAATTCGCATATTTTATTGTTCTTCAAGCTTAGTGAAATAGGAGTTGTAAGAGACTTGTATGTCTCCTGAAAACTATATTATATCAATATTTGTATTTATCCAAATTAACACATTTCATGGCAATCAAAGCACTGCTGAATGCTACTGAGGCCATTTCAATTGCCACTTGAACCCCAAAATGAAAGCATGTTTTATATATCTCATAAACAGAAAGCACAGTGAGGTAAAATTTCTTATCTTGAGCTAACTAGGCCTAGACCCGTTTCATGTTAGGGCAGTTATTTCCTGAATGGCGATAGCAGTAACAATAGCAACAACAGCACTATCAAGAATCTCAACCAAAGAAATCTGACATTTGGAAATCACAGGCGCCTTAAGTTTTGGGTACGCCGGTTCCCTTCAAGGCAAAAGTCCCCCTACAACAAGAACTGCTTCCCCAAAGGAAATAATCTTTCACCCAGACTATGTTTCCTGTGATAAAGAGGACATCTGTAATAGGGTGAACATTATAAAGCTCTGTTCAGCACTCTCAGGCCTAAAAGATATTTCCTCTAATGATATCATATTTTTTGCCTTTAAGCCTCCGGGACCAGGCAAATTCAACAAACGTACTGCAACACAGTTAATTAATTTACGATTGACCAGACTTTTTGAAAGCCATCATTGTAAACTGGTATACAAATCTCCAGCCCAGCTACACAGTAATATACAACATTTTTTTGCCCAAGCAAAATCCACAAGACTTCAGCAGTGTTACCAACAATACAGGCAGACAAAACCCTGCCCCACTGAAAGACTGGAGGCCAGTCCTGATCAACGCATTGGACCCAATGGATCAACCAAAATGTGGTTTCTCAAATATAATTATAAAAGCTCCTCAAACTAGGAGCACTCGGAGCTGCACCTATAAGGAAAACTTGACTGAAGACTAGACATGGCTACCGAGGGAGCTTCAGCGGAGCTCTTAGTTGTGCTTCTTTTAGGGCACATTTAATTTGCAGGAAGCAACCTTGCCAAACATTACACAGTGGAAATGTGTAATTTCGATTGGACGATTGAGTGAATTTGACAGAGTATATCTACAGGAGACATGGGGCTCAATTCCAGGGTCTAGTTATTTAGAGTTTACCTGCCTGGTCATTCCCTCAACCTGTGGAGGTCATCATTCTGAAGAGGAAACAATTTATGTCAATAGCTACTTGGAAGTAAAACAAATTTTAATAGGAAAAGGGGATGATGACTATTTTTTTAGGTTTTTTTTTAAGTTCAACTTGCCAAAACCAACAGCCATGGTCAAGTCACATACATAATAATCGTAGCATCTACATTCATCCTAGTCCAGTACTCCAGAAGAGAGCCTTAGATGTACTCCTCCCAATGTTAAGACCATTAAATCTGGAATATGGGAACGCAATATGGTTAACTGCTAGAGATTTCAATGGCAAATCATTTGATATTGGACCAGATTCACAATGGCGATAACTATTGCACCATACCGCCAAAACTCATGCAATTCCAAAGGAAAGATGAACATGGTTCTCGCTTGGCGGTATTTCTCAAGGTTCTGTTTTTTTTTAATGCTAAATAGGAGAAGCTCAAAAGATCATTCAGCGGCCTATACGCACATCTCTCCAGGCAGACCTGCAGCGCTAGATGATATGGGGGCCTCAATCATGCACTTCTACCACATCAGAAGTTTTAAAGTCACTCTATCGTTAGCATGGTTAGAATGGCAGATGGAGCTATGCAAATAGATGGACAGGAGGAAGAAGCAAAGCATGATTTCACTGGTTTTAGACAACCATCTGGAGATTACACATCCGGAAAGATAACCGGAGGTGATAACATTTCTACATAGGCAAGTTGAATCCTCGTCACCGGCTCCTTCGTTAATCCTAGTTGGAGAAGCTTTGTAAGCTGGATCGGCCTATTTTTGTTAGCCCCATCTGCCCCCAAGGGTGGCAGAATCCACTTAGCGCCAGGGATTGTGTGTGTGTGTGTGTACTTTGTGTGGGGGGTGGCCCCTTGGGCAAGGGTCACCTCCTAAAGGGGGCAATATATTCTATGCCATTTCTGCCCCCTTGGGGGCAGACTGGCCTATTGTTTTTAGGCCCATCTGCCCCCAAGCAGAGAACACTAGACACCAGGGAAAATTTTGAAATGGTTGGTGGCGGGGTGTTTGTCAACTGGCGAAGTATTTGCATTTGTGATTATAACAATTTATTTCTCCTTTTTGTTCTAGTTCAAAGCTTTTGCTTCCTTTGCCATGGCTTGTTTCGGTTTTGGCAGTGGTTGTCCTGCGGTCTGCATAGTTGCATGTTTTAGGTAAGTAAATAAATCTACTCCAAAGGAGTATTGTTGTAATTGTATTGTTGCCATGCATGAATGACATGTTTGTAGGTGGTGTACTGAATGCACTTTGTTTATTACTTTGTTTATTACTTTGTTTATTACTTATCTTACATAGTGCTGGTTGTTAGTGGTGCATTTGTCCAGTTACTTTTTGTATGAAGGATTATGGCTAGCCGTAGGATGACCACTCAGCAGGCTGTTGGTGTGCTTTTTGAGTCGTCTTCGGACAATGATTATGAGACTGACTGGTTCTGAGGCAGAGGAGGAAGTGCAAGATTCTGGAAGTGAATTTTCTGCCAGAGAGGAATTGTCCGATGATGAAGCCACTCTCAGTGCTGATGAAGGGCCTGTTTTAGAGGACACTGATGTGCCAATGGTGCAGCAGCCAGCGGCTGAAAGGCTTCCCATTAGAAGACCCAACACGTGGGTTGCACCAAACATGGAGTAGCCACAGTTGCCTGCATTTACTGTTTTCCCAGGGTGTCGAGTTAATATGGAAAACATTTTGCCTGGCAACTTCTTTGAGTTATTTATGGACGATATATTTTTGGAAGAGATTGAAGAGCAGACTAATTTGTATGCAGACTAATTTGTATGCAGAACAGTATTTGAGGGGCAACGCTGGCAGACTCGGGCCACACTCTAGAGCTAGCAGATGGATTCCCACAAATCTGGAAGAGTTGAAAAAGTTCTTGGATTTAACTTTTTTGATGGGGCTGATAAGGAATCCATCACGGTCTTCATATTGGTCTACTAGTCCCTTGATGGCAACTGCTATATTTCCTGCAATCATGAGTCGAAACCGGTATGAGCTTGTTCTTCAGATGTTGCATTTTGAAGATAATGCTTTAGCCTTGCCACAAGATCACCCTGATTCTGACCATCTTTTTAAGATTAGATCGGTCCTTGATCATTTGGTAGATCGGTTTTCAGAGATCTATGTTCCAGGCAAAGAAATATCTATAGATGAGTCTTTGGTCCTGTTCAAGGGTCGCTTGGTTTTTAAGCAGTACATTCCTAGCAAGAGGGCACGGTATGGAATTAAATTGTATGTGCTGTCTGAAAGTAGTACAGGATATGTTTATAAATTACAGGTCGACACTGGTAGGGATTCCAGTATTGACCCCCTGGTTGTCCACCTACTTTTGAAGTTAGTGAGAAAATTGTGTGGGAACTTGGTAGACAACTGTTTAACAAAGGTCACAATTTATATGTAGATAACTTCTACACTATGGTTCAGTTGTTCAGGGAGTTGTTCAGAGTAGACACTGTTGCTTGTGGCACAATCTGCTCTAATTGGAAAGGCTATCCAAGAGAGCTTGTCCGTAAAAACAACTTGAGAAGGGACAGTGCAGTGCCTTGCGGAATGATGAGCTGCTAGCTCTTAAAATTTGTAGAAAGAAGGAATGTGTACATGCTAACTACCATCCATGATGAGAGTACTTCACCTGTGGCCGTTTGGGGTCAAGTTGCTGAAGTGCTGTGTGCATTTTAGACTACAATAAGCACATGGGTGGTGTTGATAGAGTAGATCAGAGGTTGTAACCCTACACTGCTGCTCATAAGTCTTATGTTTGGTATAAGAAATTAGCGGTACACCAGTTCCACTTGGCAACTTTTAATGCTTTAGTTGTGTTCAAGGACAGTTCTCCAGAGTCAAGGATGACATTTGTGAAAATTCAGGAGTCTATCCTAGCGACCCTTGTTGTGCTAGAACAGGCAAGAGTTCCAAGAAAAGCAGTGGTGGAGGATGTGCCTAGATTGAAAGATCATTAGATTGCTGAGCACATTCCTCCCACAGCCCAAAAAAACTTTCCTGCTAAGAGATGTAGAGTTTGTGTTCGAGGAGGTATCAGGAAGAAAACTAGGATGTACTGCCCTGGTTGTCCTTCAAAGCCTGGGCCTTGTGTGGGTGGCTGTTTCAGGAGCTACCAGACACAGAAGATTTATTGGGAAATACCGTGAGTGTAAACTGCTGTTTTATATGTTTAGTTTCACGGTTGGCATTACTGTCATGTATATATTTAGAGCTTTTGTGTTTGTAGTTTTGTACTTATTTATAATTAGTGGTTTCTTTGTTGTTTAAAAACAACAAAAAAGTGATGGTGGTGTGCTTGACTGGCGCTGTGCGTGGGGTGGCGCTTGGCTGGCGCTGTGCGTGGGGTGGCGCTTGGCTGGCGGTGTAAATATTGACTTGCTGTTGGCTACTGCAACACACTGCCAGCCAAACACCAGTCCACACACTCCCATCAGCTGGTGTGATTGCTGTATCAGGTATGATGGCATATGTAAGTGATGGGCCCTTGAGTGGCACTGTCTGTCAATGCAAGTGTTGTAATGTGCTGGGCCCGTGGTTGGCGGAGTGAATGATCTTGTGCATGTCATATATGAAAGGTGTGTGAATGGACTGTGAAGCGGTTGGTGCCATGTCGTGGCTTTACAACTCAGGAGCTGCGAGTCATTGGTTCAGTTTTTTGGCTTTTCAGTTATTAACAGTGCATTTCGTTTTTGCGAAATCTCTTGTTAATAAAATTTGATCTACTGAACCATCACTCACCCTCGTGCCAAATCCAACCAGTATGTGTGGTCAAAATAACAAAATCTGCTCCTCTGTAATCAGGCACTGCAGCACACCCGTGACATGCTAGGTGTCACTGGTGGGACACCGATGATGAAGCATGCCACCAACTTGGTTGGTGGGTGAGGGGTCTTTTTAACATAACCTAAGTGCATTTCTTTTCACACTTTTAGTGTTTGGAACATCACATAAGTAAGTGGACACATCAAAATGATCTACTGCAAAACTACCTGTGTTTGCGGGGCGGGGGGGGGGGGCACCTATGTTTTTGGTACCAGGTGTGGCCTTCATCTAAGGAAGCCTACCAAACCCGGATATGTTTTAAAAGTAGACACAAGTCCAGGGAGGTGTGGCTTGCCTGGATCCCCCAACATTTTTTTACCCAGACTCCTCTGCAAACCTCAAAATTTGCTTAAAAAGCATATTTTCCCCTCTTTTCTTTGTAGGATCACTGCTCCAGCACAAAATTACTACCACCCAGCCTTCCCCTCAGTCTCCCAAGTAAAATGATACCTCACTTGTGTGGGTCCCCAAAGCAGAGTCAGCCTAAAAGATGTATAAAAGAAAAATATGTGCTTATCAACTCGCTGTGCTAACCCCTCAATCTCTACAGGCTATTTGCATTTTTCTGTTGCAGGCAACTGGGCCACACACATAAGTGAGGTATCATTATTATCGTGAAACTTGGGAGAAGGCTGAGTGGAAGGAAATTTGTGGCTCCTCTGAGATTCCAGAACTTTCGGTCACCGAAATGTGAGGAAAAAATGTTTTTTAGCCAGATTTTGAAGTTTGCAAAGGATTCTGGGTAAGACAACATTGGGGGATGCACACAAGTCACACCTCTCTGGACTCCCTCGGGTGTCTAGTTTTCAGAAATGTTTGGGTTTGGTAGGTTTCCCTATATGGCTGCTGAGCCCAGGACCAAAAACGTAGGTCTCCCCCCCCCCCCCCCCCCCCCCCCAAATCTCTTAGTTTTGTATTTGATAATTTTGATGTCTCCACATAGTGTCCACATAGCTCCTCTCAGATTCCAGAACTTTCTGTCACCGAAATGTGAGGAGAAAAAGTGTTTTTTTGGCCAAATGTTGAGGTTTGCAAAGGATTCTGGGTAACAGAACCTGGTGAGAGCCCCACAAGTCACCCCATCTTGGATTCCCCTAGGTGTCTAGTTTTCCAAAATGTGCAGGTTTGGTAGATTTCCCTAGGTACTGGCTGAGCTAGAGGCCAAAATCTACAGCTAGGCACTTTGCAAAAAACATGTCAGATTTCAATGTAAAATATGTGATGTCTCCATGTTGCGTTTCCAGTCGCAAGCATTAGGCCTACACATGCAAGTGAGGTACCATTTTTATCGGGAGACTTGGGGGAACACAGAATAGCAAAACAAGTGTTATTGCCCCTTGTCTTTCTCTACATTTTTTCCTTCCAAATTTCATTGATACGCCACAAGGTGACTCAATCCAACTGTTGCATATGCACACTTAATGGAAAAGCAGGGGAGGCACTCTGAGGAAATACATCACTAGAGGTCACTTGAAAAAAAAAGGTTGGTCAGGCATATCTAAAAAGGAAGCGAGACAACAATTACCTTGAACAGTGGCCACAGCAAAACCTTGCTGGGCTAGCGCCCAAACAGACAACACATCAGTTAGGCTGCCCTGGAGTGGGCTGACTCAACAGCCCCCACATTAGGCCCCAAACTATGCTCAGCACCCAAAGTAAATCAGTTTGGATGCCAGGCCTCTATTCTCCAAACTACCATCTATTATTTCTGTGGTCAGATCAAAACACCTCAATTAGTTCTGCTCAATCTTCATGCATAAAGGTGGAGGTTTGGGTGCAGAACACGTTTGTACTGCTGGGACAGGCAGCCATCCAGTAGAGGTAAAAGAAGGGATACACAGATTCTCAGACTCAGTAGGACAGAGCACTGCACTCCCCTGGCTCAAACTGGGACTAACACAAAGACCTGAGCCTGGTCCTCCCTGATCTTCAGAACTCATGGCAGGAGTGGAAGAGGTGGAAATGCCACTGCGGGCAAATTGAAATTGTTCTGATCCTGCCACGAACCGAAGGAAGCAAAACAAGTACATGAAAGCACATGCTGCAATTCGATAGAGACCATCCAGCCCATGTGAAGCTGAGCAGAGAGGAAGTGAGTAAGCATTTTCAACTAGTCCTTTTGAAGGAAAGTATTCAAGAACTGATGATCGAGAAATAGTCTGAGGCCGCTGTCCTTCTTAGAAACAAAACAGTAGCAGGAGAAGCAACCAGTGTCCTTAGCACCCATCCAATCAACAGTGACAAAATGTCCTGTGCAAGGGTTGAGGTATGCTGAGCTGAAGTCGGCGTAAGAATGGGACAATTAGCTTGCAGAACCCATTGTATGAGGCAACTGAAGGACATTCGGGGAGAAAGTACTGTATTTTGCTTCCAATCGGCTCCAAACAACCAAATTTTGAGGAATTGGGGTGGGGTGGTTTAGCAGCAGTTGTTGTAGAAGATAAGGAAGATGAATGCTGATCCTGCTGCCAGCTACAGCCTTTTCCAACACCACTTCCTCTAGCACTTTAAAAGGGCAACATGGGCTGAAAGCATTGCCTCACGAGTGCCCTCTGAATTTGTGGTACTGTTGGTGGGAATAACGTGCTGGAGACAAACAAACAGACTGTGACACACCTTTCCTTTTTTAGGGCTCCAAGGCGCAATCTGCCTTTGCTCGAAAAAGTCTGGATACATCAAAAGCCATAGCTGTAAATACATTTAGAAGATCCCTGCACATCACCAAGACATTCCTGTGAGATGCATCCATGCACGATATTGGAGCACAACATTAGTACCTTTGGCATGACCCACCCAATCTGTTGTGTCCAGGTCTCAAAACACACTAAGCTGCATTCCGACCATCATGGACTTTCTGTGCAAAAGCTTTCCTGAAGTCTTCCAGTATAGTTGACAAGACAACGCTTTCACATCTAAGTTACGTGGCTCCTGCACTCAAAGCTTCTTAGTTCCACTAAGACTGGTGCATGTAGTGAATCCATTGTCACCCCGTGAACTTTCATTTGAGTAACAGCACATCAAACCTCTACGCCAATATTGTCCACATAAACCTCCTATTTCCTTGCAAGATCTCATGAGATCGTTCGCATGTCTTCCCTCAAGCCGGTTACCCATTCCATGTATAGGTATTGTAGGTCCCTCTATTTACCAGGATGCATGCAACAATATGAAAGTTTCCCAAAAGACAGAACTACAATAATGTGAGACACACATCAGCTAGTGCTAAACAATCCAAAAACAAGCTATGTTCATGTTATACTAAGGACCCAAACCAGATTTCAACCCAGTACTGCAGTCCACTCTTTGTTTAATTCGGCATTAACAGACATAGGATATTCTCTATCTTAATAGGGTGCTCAACCATTCTTTGCTTTGTTCATGTGGAAAATGCACTTTTTCACAATCTGATCCCAATTCCATTAATTGTGGAAGCATGATGGGCTCCTTCACTAGGAGGTTGTCCTGGCTAATGACTGTCTTCTACAGAGAGAATGAAACTGTCTTCTGCGCTTAGCTTCACTTGTCCACTTACAAGGCAAGCAGACAAGACTCTTGTTGCTGTCCTCCAGAACAACACAAACATCTGTGAACCCAGCCACCTCAGAATACATTTGGTTCAAGTGTAACACAATATTAGACCCACATAAAGTATACATCCCTTGTCCTCACCTCAAAGACCACATGAAATTGTCTGCTAGTACTGAATATCATGCCATCAAGTATAGTCACACGCTCCTGGTAAAAATATACAAGAGTGGGTTTGTTTGAGTTTACATAACTCATATGATCGAGAGATGAACAGAGCAGCAATTAAATCAAGTGTAGTTTTGAATACATTGTGCTTTCAATTCCGATTCAGGAAGAGAAACTGAACATGACCTCTACCCTCTTTGATCAAAACACATTTTCGATACAACATTGTAAATCCAGGACAAGGTCGCTCATGTTATTCCTAGAATGCAGGAAATCCAAAGAATATTTTAAAAATCACTCTGGTTTTAGTATGAAAACCAAAGGGAAACTTAGGAAAATATACAACTGCATAATAATACATCATGAAATATTCACACATTTGTTCAAAAAGGTAAAAGACGCATAGGTTAATCCAGCGATATTAATGAATTGAAATAGGTCAAAACAACAGGCATATCACACAAGCTTTTTAGACCAAATTCGTAAATACAGTTTACTGAGTGGAAGACTTGTAATTTCCCACCCCAGGAAACTCTAATGTGTGATAACCACAACTATTTCTAAAATGTAGGTCTACTCAGTGATACATAATAGGGAAATCCTCAGTGACCACACAAACATTCTTGCTGCAAATTCACAGAACACTTAGTTTGTTTATAAAACGTACACTAACTGTGATCCACTGCTCTAGATGTTATGCTCTGTACAGTGCACTTTTACCAGGGAGGATATCCTGACGCTCCAACAGTATCCTGGCACTGAATATCACCTAATGCTTTTTTCCCTTAGTCCTGAGTTGGTCGACAGATATCACAGGCTATAAAGTAAAAAATACGGGCATATCAAAGTGGTTTCTAAACTACAATTGCTGTTCAAAATCCTGAAGTTGCAACCTTGCACTCTCACCTAGAAGTGTGGCTAAGCTATAGAGACTCAGTAAGTACACACCTTTCTGACAAACAGACATATTCAAGAAAATCCAATTTGGGTGTGAACGGAGTTGGTCACATGGGATTTCTCAAGAACACATTTGAAGCAAAGAAAAATATAATGTCAATTTATTGCAAAATATATCTTGGTGGTTCACGACAGCTGAATAAAGAATACTATGTGTACTCGTGTTCCTTATGTCTACCGATAAAAAACATTGTCAAAGCTAAAAGGTCTGGCATCTGCTGCTATCCTTTAGGCTTGGCAAATGATACATTTTGTTTATCTTTTTTAATGTAAAAAGCACTCAGCACCAGTAGCACTTACTGGGGCCGGAAGGGATGTGAACAAGAGCTAAATACCCTCATCAGTCAGGTAAGCCAACGGCAGAAGTGGGCTGACCCAGCGCCCGATATTGTATGCCTAGGTGGGAAGAAGCAAAGTGTGGATGACGCTACAGCAGATCAAAAGATTGAAGAGGGCTGACTGAAAGCCCAATAAATATGTATTGCATGAACTTAAAAACAAATCGTCGTGTTTAACACAAAACCTAACAAGCAATGACAAAGCTAACAGGACTGGCCTTTCGCATAACTGTAGTACCTCAAGTCACTACTAGACGTTCCATTGAGTCAGAAGCAACTGCCTAACATGTCTATCACAAAGTTGCAGGATATGAGTTTACTTATGTTTGCTTTCTATGGGAATAATAATTATGCCAAGGAGTGTTAATGATTATGAGCCAATATTGCAATTTTCAATAAATGTGTTTATCAGTATGGAACAGTTATGACAACCTTGCACAGATAAGCACCAGCAGTCACTGGTAAATTCAACTACCTTCAAACTTCCTTTTAGCTAATTGTTTTTTTCAGTGGCACTAAACGTATGGCACTAAACAGGAACTGTTCTTAATAAAACCCACTGCCTTATGTTGTGGGGTGGGGTAGGAAATTGAGCAAATCAATAAAGAAATTAAAGGTTTACAGGAATGTTATAGTTAGGAATTTGCATTAAAAAAAAAAAAAAAAAAGTTTACAGGGATGGTATCGTTCGGATCGTAATTTACACACACAAAACCATAGAAATGTAGCTGTTAGATCAGGCAACTATAAATCGGGCCCCCGCCATGCACAGTTTTCAGACCAATAATTTTACTGCAAATGCTGCAATGATATCATCAACAATGTCATAGAAGATGCAATTACTGATGTAATATGGGGGGTAATTAGCAATGGGTGTTGAGTGGGATTCAACCACCAGGCCTAGGGAATCAGGGTTTTCTTTCCCTGCACCCTTGTGGGTTTTTTTTTGTTTTACTTTTTTCTTGGTACTTGGCTGAGTCCGAGTCCCAAAATGGCTGCCAGCACTTTCTGGTTGAAGTGTTGGCAGCCAATCAGATCCCAGCATGAGATCTGTCGGATCCATGGAGGATCTGCATCCCTAAATATTTATATCTATTTTTCCTTTAATAGCTTTGTAACTACTGAATGGATTTACACCAAAACGAGATCTCTCTGGAACAACATCTACCTTCCTGCCAAATTTGGTGTAATTCCATTCAGCAGTTTGGGATGCAGCTGTGTCTAAAATCTCTATGGGAAATAAGAGAAAACATTTTTTTTTTTTTTTTTACCCCCCCTCCTTTTTTTTTCCCCTCAGCACCCACTTTTGACAGATCACCCCGAAACATCCCAGGCAGAACTAGACAAAGTAGAGCACTTTTTTGGGAATATTGTGTGAAAATTCGTCAAATGGCACCAAAGTTATAAGCAAACCCAAAAACGTTTTTCCTACGGAAACTAAGACCTAACTATAACTACCTACTGGTGACCGCCAGTAAGTAATTTTTATATAATATACATATGCACACACACCCACACACATACACCCACATACAAATAAATCAGTGCTCTGGAGGGAAAGAGCATCATTTGAGCAGTCTAATGGTTAACGAGAGTTGACTAAAGGCCCCTATATGCATGTATTTCAATTATATATTTTTGGAAAATATGAGGATGTTAAAACCAGAAGGCCAGGCCTAAAAAAAAAAGTGTGAATAAGTATGTGTAGGCTATCCTACTGTGCCAGTTGTGAGTGGACATGAAAAATGGGAGATACTGGCCTTTTACCAAAACCACCTGTTTCCCTAAAAACAGCACATTATCCAGGAACTATGTGGCAACGGAGGTACATGGAGTGCAATACAAAACTGGATGTTCTACAGACTTCAAGGGGTTGTCATTTATTTATTCTCCTTGAACATTTCAGACTTCAAAGGCCCAGAAGCTGGAAATTGTATATTGCAATATGGTACTGTAGTTTCAGAATACTCAGCTTGAAGAACATGAACCATTCAGAAAGAACTTGCATGCAATTATCTATCAAAAAGGATGTTTATTCAAACACTGGTAAAAATATTTCCAATCAGTAAACCACAATGAGTAAATATCATTTAGGCAACAGTTTTAAACGAAATGTCCAACGTTTTGACGTCTCCATAAGAAAATGTCCTTATTCACAATAGGAGTTGGTGGCAACTTGCTTTACTTTCTCATTGTCACACAAAAAGAGAGACAAAAACATCCCAGTGTGATGTAGCAGTTCACAGACCATATATGACAGTGGATGTAAGCTTAGTCAGTAGTTCCACATGAACATATAAGGCACTAGAAGGTGAGGATCGTCTTAGCACAACCCACTTCTCTAACCTTCCCCATTAGAATTTATGGAAATGTTCCTTGTGGCCCAGACAGGTACTTGACATTTCACTGGACCTTTACAGTCTCTCAGTAACATGGCCCACATCCTACCACCATGCTTTCTTACAGTTCAAGGCTGTGGATCCCAATAGGACTTGGACTACTTGGGTCAAGTAATTGATGAAGCACAGTGTTTACGAGCATATATTCCTTACGTTTCTGTAAAAGGCTGGAAAATATTCGGTTTTAAATCTGGACACATGGCTCTTCAAAGAAAACAATCACCAAAAGGGAAAGACTTGCAGTTGCTATGTATGTTAAAAGAATGTTCTGAACAGCCAGAAAGGAAAAGCATAACAATGTATATACACATTTCACAACTACATCAGCAAAGGATATTGTATTAAGTGCTTCCTCCTCTGAAGTAGCACAGGAAATATAATGGCGTGGAATACAACAGCTTGGAATCTTATGGACTGAACTGCCTCATCGTCGACTGTGTACTAAAACATTATACAAATCTGTTATTTCAGGAAATATTTTTTGGAACCAATTTGAATCAGAGGTTCAAAGAGAATCTCTTGTGACACACCAGAGTCATATGATCATGTACATTTACTATATTTGAAGACTTACTGTAGCAAGCCCGCAGCGGCTCTCTCGGATTGTGGCACAGCATCCAATAAGTCCAATGATAAACAGAAGCGTCCCCACCGCTATAATAATAATTGCAGGAATTAAAGTATAAATGTCTTCAAAGAAGTGGTCATAGTCATCGTACGTGATGAATACATAAGCTCCCACATAGCACAAGATGCCTGCCGCTGCCTGGGGAGGGAAGACGAGAGGAAAAAAAAGTTAAAACAAGTTAATGACTCAGTGATCATCATAGTCCATCGCTACGGATTTAAAAATAGTATTTGGATACACTTTAGAACGTACAGCTTCAGGTGCAGTATAAAACACTTGTGTCAAACAAGCTTCCCTGCACCACCGTTCACAACGCTCAGGGATCATCATCGTGCGTCACCTAGCACTACTTATTTGTATAGCACTGAAGGGCAGACCCTTCGTTAGACTGCAGATATGATGGGAAAGAATGCTTCCCCGCCATCAAGCGTTCTCCATTAGATCAACTTCTCACATTCACAAGCTGTTCAGATCCTTTGCTTTAGATGATACCAGTTTTCCACCAACCTAGAATGCGTTCATTCCTCATGTTCTTGCAGTTAGTCTTGCCTACAGCCCTCCCCATGAGCACAGAGAACGAGGTTGTCTCAGCTGGTGGCAAGTACCACAATTCATTTGGTACTTCACCGCAATCGTATATAATCACAATTTAATGGCATCCAAATGCAATATTCTATTCTGAAGATGTACAAGCTATGAGACATGCACAACTAGCTGTCCACCATGACCTAGCAAGTATTTAAGGAAAAAAACGTGAACTGCAATTACCGTAAGGCATTGCAGAGAACTAGTGTACGATGTGAGAGTAGCAACCAAACTCTGAGATATAGGCCTTAGGGAGATTACTTTTGTGGCATCTTATGGACCAGAAGAGGCTGACGGTTTTACTTCTCCTCGTGTGCGAATATTGCGGAATATGACTTGAATGAAAATGAAAAGCTCTCGACGGCACTCCAGGGCATCAGTCCAGATCCTGGAACGTGTTTGTATGTATAGTCCTGAATGTTATGAGTACAAAGCTTGACACGGCAACATGTGCGTAAATAAACAGAGCTTTATGAGAGACGAAGTTTTGTGTAGTACCAGTTAAAGCCATGCAAGGGGGATCTCATGAGACGAAAGGCCATCTATTCATCAACATGATGAATAACCAGTCTCCCTTCACCTCCACCAAAAGATAAACCTTTAGCCTGATAACTGGCCCCACTGTTGCCGTTACAGCACCTCGCCACTATACAAATGCACTCATAGATAAATAGATGTAAGCGTTCAATACATTCCTGCGTCTGGACAAACGTGTTCACTTTGCCACCGTCACACAGGACCCGCCTTCAGGTTGAGCAGCAGAAACTGTTGTGGAGTTCTAATCGCTTTACTAAACTAATCCAATCAGGTATGGGGGAAGGGAATTACTAAAAACAAACACCAGAAGGATTCGCCCGGAAGCGTAAACGCCCCGATGGTGCCCTAGATAAATGTTAATTATCGCCTGACAGGAAAAAAAACAATTGGCTACACTTAAAATAGACAACCAAGAGGTTCGACAATACAGATCATCTCTCATGGGCCGGGCTCACTAACATGACAACAATACTCTTGGAACTCCACGGGTTCAGGGCCAGAGGCACCGTCCTTTCAACCTGCATGCACTGCCCTGGGGTAAATTATTCAAGCTGCAGCCTTTACAGGGGTAAACTAAACGCCATTTGTTCACAACCACGTACACTTCGTAATTAAAAATCAAGCTTCTTAGCAAGGTACCAAAGAGAAGAGGCCAATTTTAAAGTACCTCAAATTTCCCTGAACACTTTGCTAAATCATCACACTGTCGCTAATATGTAAAACTACGACATCGGTCAGACACACTGTGAAAGTAATCTATATCATTAGTTCAGCCGCAACAGAGGAGGACTACCAGAATCTCTGAACACGTGACGTCCTAACATGGCTCAGAGAGAGAGATGTGGACAGGCGCACACTGACGGAGGAACAAGACGTCAACATATATACAGGCAGCAATTCTTCATTTTCATTGAGGAACGATCAGCAGGACAGACGTTAGGAAGGGAGACATCACCAATATATGACACTGAAATGCCTCTGCGACCACGTTCCTCCCTCACATCCATACACATAGTACTGCAGCACCTATATATTAAAGGCATACACGTACAGAACAGTAATAAATAAATCTAGTTGTCGAATGTTCTTGTGAATTCTTAGGCGAGTTCTGGTTTAATTGTATACGTATAGACTTAAATCCAAACAATGCACTGTATTATTATTGGATACATTATCAGAATGGACTCAAGGCGCAGTTCACAAATAGTGTGGACAAAGATTTGTTCTAAGCATCCCTTATTGACTGAAATTCAGTGGGAGGTCACGCCTTATGTCAGGAATAAGAAACAATTGAAGAAAAACAACTTGGCTCAATTTGCACACAGGCTCTGGGTCAGATTTCCCTTTATTTAGTCAAACTAAACAACCCCACACCGCCACGGTCCTCCTGTCCGGACAGAGAGGCATGTGGATTACAGGGAACTAAGTGCCAATCTCAGGCAGGTGCGGTTTACCGTTTAAACACAGCCTCGCAAACACTCCCCAGCCTTTCAATGGGTAGGTTACCCCCCCACCCCCAGCGGCTCTCCTTCTCCCAACACACCTAAGATGCTGCCTGGGTCAGGTCACAATGGATGTGACCCCGAAGTAGTTAAATAGCTAAAGTCCGGGCACTGGTTAGCTGGGAACGCAATTAAAGTGAACTAGAACACAGTTAAGGCAACAAGTAACCTCACCCAGTCACAAAACCCAAATCACAATTAATCCAAACTATTTTCATTTAAACGACATTAATCGCATCAGCTAATACGAGTTTGTACTTCAGACACTCCATTCTTTCATCTTCCAAAACACAGACTTGGTGTAAATTTGCCTGCTATGTTTTCGGGCTTGGTCTTAATTTGAATAAATTCTACTCTGGTGAAGAAGCAGGATGCAATCTCCTTGATCCATAAGATTGGTATTACTATTTTGTGGGGGAGGCGGACGTGTTTGTGGCAGGCTGCCATATAAAAGGAGTTAAAAAGTGGAATACTGCCTTATGGAAACATGAGACTGGTGAGGGGTAGCAGGAATCTGACATCAACAATGCTAATATATCGGATATTTTCAAATACATCTTTGTCTAAAGAAGATTTAGTAAAGTCGATAAACAGAATACTCTAAACTTGAACAAACTGTGTGATCCTAGACCTATCACATTACTATGACCATTGTGCCCCAAATGGCCCTATCGGGCAGAAGTGTAACACCAAGACATACACCCGTTGCTGGTATAAAATGTTATTTTAAAAACGGAGTGCTAGAACTTACCCCTCTGAGCTGGAGACAATGCAGGCATAGACTCATTTTGAGAAGGGTGATTGTCAGTTGAGTTGTTAGGTTGAAGCATGAGGAAACCATAAGCCTATTAACTCTCTATGGACATCGATATTCTGAGTCTCAATTCGGGAAAGTGAGCTGGGAAACATCCTTTTCAGAAACACTTATTTTACTGTATCTCTGAAAGGCACAGTTGCTCCTCACAAATCAAGCCCTGTAAAACATTTCTGCATGCTGTTTAGTTTGGGGACTGCAAGCCTTGGGCCGCATCTGGCCAACTTGTCGAGAAGCAATAATACCTTGGTTTAAATGGTGAAAGAACAGCAACCAGCATTGATCTTCTAGATATGTCGCCTCTCAAGTCTAAAAAAAAAAAAAAAATGCAAAAAGACAAAAAGTGCATTCTTCTCCTTAGCCACAAGCAGATCAAAGAATGCACCTATGTGAAACTAGTAGCAAAAATCTACTTGAGAGGAAGTGAGCAGCCATTTTCAGGTGGAGGACAACCACCATCACATTTCACTATATATCAACATAGAATATATATTTAGAAAATGCGTAAAACCAATCCAATTACGCATTACAAAATAAAACACTACAAAGAATGGTGGAGCAACTAGACAGCAGAAAAGATAACTCACAGGTACTTAACGACTGATATATATCCGTTAACGTTTGATGTCTATGCCTATTAACGTTTGGTATCAAGGATCTACTCTTACAGAGCTCTTTCGGTGACATAGCCATCAAACACCTAAGATGAGCACCTTCCCGTCTGATATCTTAATGACTACATACAAGTACTGCCTGAATGGAAAAGCTCTTCAGATCCACGGTTCCAATCGGGCTTGACTTCCTAGGGCTGCAGAGGTTTAAAACCCATCAGTCTAGATAGCTAAGGGGCATCATAAAAGCGTCACCAGGACTTGGCACTTGCTGTTCCTAACCATCGCACAGAAGGGGGTTATCAGATCACAATGATACTTTCTACAATGCTCTAAAACGCCATCAAGAAATATAACATTTAAAAAAAAAAAAAAAATCAACTACATGAACAACCACCTTACTATGCCAGAATTATAGGATTTGTCACGATCCGAATAAGACATTTGTCTGTTTTAACAAGTTAAGAATATTTACTGATTTGGGAAGTGACACTGTCATTGTTAATGCAAACACGAGGGGATTATTTTACATGAACTCAAAACCAAAAACGCATTTATCACAAACTCTTTACGATCTCTGGAATGCAAAAACACCAAGGATGCTAGGGAAGATAAACTATACACAGCTCTCATACTTAATACTTTCAAATGTTGGCAAAAATAATACAAAGTTCTGCCTTCATGTTTAAATATTCAAGAAAATGTTAAGTGATGCAAAACAGAAATCAATTAAGGAAAATGGAATGTAAATTTAGACACGCTTTCTCATCGTTGGTGGATCCTAAAGGCATTCCTTCATACATCATGCCTACAGTTTTCTTTGAGGTTCATTGATACTGCAGACAAAGGTTCTCATACATGCCAGAAGAGCCACACTGAAACATCATGCCTCTGACCTACTGAACTAAGAGAGAAAGGCAACAATGCAGCCATTGTAGATCCAGGCTCAAGTCACGCAGCTGAAACGCAGCATTGCACCAAAACAATTAAGAGCCATTTCTTTGAAGGAGTCCCCAAATGACAACCTGACCCACTATTCTCCTCAGCCGAGCCAACAATAATCAGCCTAATCACAAGTGCAACTCTAGTTATATAATTAGGCTCTTCTTTCAAAATAAAACCAAAAACAAATTAAAAAAGTAACTTTTGCCTTCGATGTTTAGTGATACAGACAATGGAATTCATTTGACTGAAATAGCTGTATTGCCACGGAACATATACGAAGTGCAGCTGAGGCATCACAGGCTTCTAAGGGTATGTCAGACCTGAGTATTCACAGGCAGAATCAGATATATCTATTACCTCATACATTTCACATAAAAAAACGATTTTCAAATATTAACAAGCACCTGTAAAGTCAATAGGTGAGGCTTTAATGTGCTAAAGGATGCAAACAGAATTTGTGCATGAAAACACATGCACGCCTGTGCCTATTTGTGTTCGCACCTGAAAGCTAGACGAACTGGCTTTGCCAATGCTTGTTTAAAATACAGCAGAATTTGAAGACAGCTGCCAAAACCACTGGTTAAGTAATAAGGGAGGACCGGATTACCTCCATCCAAAAGTGTCTACTCCACGCATTATTTTTACATTAATTCTTCTGATCAATAGAAGGGCTTCTTACCCTAGGGAATTGATTAAGCCCGCTATAAAGCAAAGCCAATTCAGAAGAAAACGCTGTGCAGAGCCCATTGTGTAGTGAGCACAACGTCGCCCAGCAGTTAAACACATGATCCCCTCTGCCAGAATCAGCCACTGGAAACACAACGGGGATACAAATATGTACTTCATTAGTCCAAGCTCGGTTTGCATGTTGATCAACACATGGACCATGACTGACCATCAGAAGAGCATGAATGGCCACTTAGTCAGCAATAGGAGAGGTGTGCTGCTGTTAGCTGATCCACATTGAGAGCACGGGTTCCTACAACAGAAGAAAACGCTGGTATCTGCAAGAAAAGCAAGACCAAGGAAATGCCTTGGCGTCATTGCAGAGGCACCAAGTGTTATGAGAGAGGGGCAGAGAGAGCTGGTCGGCATTGGTTATACACATCAACTCATTTTTTTACTGGCAACCAAGAGAGCTGACCCTTCCTAAATGCTGTACATTATGGTGGGCGAAAACAATGCATGAAAGACAGCAAAAAAGGCTAATAGATGAAGAGGATGACCAAAAGCCCACCTGTGTGTGTGTGTATATGTATAATATATATATATATATATATATATATATATATATATATATATATATATATATATATATATACACACACACATACACACACACATATATACATACATATATTCAGGGATGTGGATTCCTATCGCCCGACGCCCGGGACATCTTGTTTGGCGTCAAGGGCAACAAGTTTTTATGTTTACTTTGTCCTTGGGACAAGTAGGCCCAACCCCCTGCAGCACAAACCCTTTGGCTGCCTGTTTACAGAGAGTGGAACTCTCTGCAGTTGAGGTAATGCCTTTCCAAAAGATAATGCTGTTCGAACTTGTATTTATGGTTCATTATTTGAAAGCCTTCATTATTAGGGTGCGTGCTGTAAATAAATGATTTAAGGTCACACTTCACTACTGACGTTGGTTCCAGTACAAAAAAAAAAACGTGTACACACATGTTTGAAAAGTTGAGGCTAAGTATAATGCTCCCAGAATGCTCTCTGATTATATGCAAATGAAGTGTCATTTAGTAAAATGTGTTGATGCATGCTAGTATTTCCCAAAAATATTACTAATGGAAAATCAGTGTAACCATTTTCAACACGATAATGGGAAGCATGAAAATAAACAAACACTGACAAAGCCAACTGATCGGACATATTTTTATAAGTCTTTTAGTTTCATCAATGCGTGTCTTGTTTTGACATGGCTTTTGTAACACTTTATTGTTGTGGGAGCTACCAGGCCCTCAACATTGTAACAAACATTGGCAAAACCCCCCCAAAAAGTGTTTGAACTCTTAAAGCACACGTTGCCACCAGCGGCATAACAAAGGCCCCGCAGCCGCCCTCCAGGGGGCCCCTTCAGCACAGCACCTGCCCTGAGTGAGTCTGGAGAGGGGGCTCCTCCATGTTCTTTGCAAAGGGGCACCCTCCAGTTTCGTTACGTCACTGATTGCCACTGTAGTTCCTGACACTGAACAAAACTACTTTGTGTGGCAATATGCTCCATGTGGAAGAGCAGAATGCGATCACTCACAGTAAAGCCAGCCGAAAGAGAGAGAAATAGAAGTTTAATAAAAACAAAATGTCTTTGTTAACACCAGACCTAATTAGGGACCAAGACCCACATGTACGTAGCTTTTTGCATGTCGCAAACAGCGACTTTCGCTGTTTGCGACGTGCAAAAAGCACATTGCGATGCACAAACCCAGTTTTGCGATTCAGTAACCTGGTTACCGAATCACAAAACGGGTTTGCGACTCGCAATTAGTAAGGGGTGTTCCTTTCCTAATTGCAACTCGCAGTGCAATGTAGGATTGTTTTGTGACCGCAAACGCGGGCGCAAACCAATCGCAGTTTGCACCCATTTCAAATGGGTGCTAACACTTTCGCAAAAGGGAAGGGATCCCCATGGGACCCCTTCCCCCATTGTGAATGTCACTGTAAACATTTTTTCAGAGCAGGCAGTGGTCCTGCGGACCACTGCCTGCTCTGAAAAAATGAAACGAAAACGTTTCATTTTTCGTTTTTGTTATGCATCTCGTTTTCCTTTAAGGAAAACGGGCTGCATTACAAAAAAAAAAACCAAAAAACCTGCTTTATTGAAAAGCAGTCACAGACATGGTGGTCTGCTGTCTCCAGCAGGCCACCATTCGCGAGGGGGTCGCAAATTGCGACCCACCTCATGATTATTCATGATGTGGGCATTTGCGAAGCCCTTGCGAATCACAGATGGTGTCAAGGACACCATCCTACATTCGAATTTGCGACTCGCAATTTGCAGGTCACAAATCGGAACCTACCTACTTGTGGCCCCAAATTCTTAAAGAAAGTCACAAAAGTGCACCCATGGTATATGTCGTACCCCTATAAAATATTTGTGAACTGTATTTTAGCATGGGTAAATACGATGTGTAGATTTGCTCATGTGAAAATCTATTGAGCATTTGCAAGTTCATTTTCCCTCCAGCCACTTTCTTCCCAACCCTGGAAGAAGTTCTAATTCTGCCATTGTCAGTAGTAAATGTCCAACCTTTCTTATCATGGGAAAATATTAGAGAGAAGCTGGTAAAAATATTTAAAACATGCAGGTTAGTAGGTTTGCAGACTCAAAGGCATTCCAGCCCTGGAACTATTGCTTACTGATTCCTCCAGCCCCAGTATGCAGATCTGCAGAAAGGTGGCAAAATAAGGAAACTGCTACAGTAGGGATTGAAACTCCAAGTATTCAAGCCCTACTATGGTAGTAGCCCTGGCATAATCAGAGAGGCTATTAATTGCTGCCATAATTTGTCGCCACACTACATGGCACCAAAGGGACAAGTAGATCTTTTTACAGGACAAGTAGATTTGAGAAGCAACCTGTCCCCTGGACAAGTAGATATTTTAATAAATTCCACACCCCTGATATATACACATACAAAATTAAAGCGGTCTCTAGACCTCATATATAAACTAGCACTAGCAAAATCAATAGAGCTTGCCTATGTGAGAGCTATTGCTTTTGACAAGGTCTTTTAACCGTGTTAAGTGTGGCTGTGCAGCATGGCTAAAAGTTAGAAATAAAAATTTGCAATGCAATAGGCTTTGCATATTGCAAACAAGTTGACTGTCATGTTTTGACAACAGCGGCCACCAGCAAAAACACACAAAAAAAAAAAACACAATAAGAAACTGAGAAAAGATGACTTGGCAAAATATTTAAAGTTAGCCTTAAAAAAAATAAAAAAACACGTTGCATTTTGTGCCTGCTGGGCACGTTTTTGCCAGTCACAAGCCTTCTGTTTGAGCGGTACTCAAAGTTAAAAACAACAAATAGTACTTCAATCAAGTCGGGAGCAGCGGACGAGCACTGATTAAGTTGCATCAATTAGTGCTTGATCTCTGCTCCACACAGAGAAAAGGAAGTGATGCCAGGTGTGACTTAACGAATTACGAGGCTGTAAAGAAGAGTGTCACGCAAACCAACAAATGGTGAGCAACAAGCTGGCTCCAAGCCCTGTACTGAACAAAGGAAAGCAGAGTCTCGCAAGCGAGACGCATGCAATCACAGGCTCGACCCAAAAAAGCATTACGACTCGGCCAGCTCTGGGCAATAGGAGAATCGGAAAGATAAGGAACACAGACAACCTAAAAGCAACAAGGACAACCAAAAAGCAACACAGAGAAAGGGAGGTTGGGACGCAAGAAGCATCAAAGACAACGGGAATGAAGAAGCGACATGGACAACTTTGAAGCAACAGAAACAACGGGAGGGAACAAGCAACACGGACGACAAAGGAAGAAGTAAAAAAATTAATAAAAAATAAAAAAAAGAGAGAATAGTAGCTCGGTCACAGTGCGAGCAGCGGAATGGCAGTAGTCAACATGGAGCAATCATTACCCATTCCATGCCTAAAAGAAAGAAGAGGAAGTGAAATTGTCCTGCGCTGGCCAATTAGGATGTAGCACATAAGAATGGCAGTGAAGTCAATAAATGTTAAGCAATGGGCGATCTCCAAGTGCCTTTTAGTAAATAAAATGTCTCACAAGTGACAGTGCCTGCACTGCCTTTCAGGCGAGATCTAAAAATAAATGCTAAGGTATACACACTGCTACTTAATGTATTAAGCTCCCACAATGTCACCATTACAAATGTGCTGGTCAGGTGTTTGCAGGACATGGGTTACCAGGTGCAGCACACTGCATTCCATTAGACTGTGAGGATAACAACCCCACGTTAATTGATGACCACACTCATGTGTTGGCTATCTTCTATGAGGTGGTTCCCCTTAGAATGATCAGAACTCTAATTTCGTATATGCCTTGCTCCAATGATTGCCCCTAACGCTAGAAGGGTTTGGGCTCTCTTGCAGCACACCAGCAACACCAGTAGTAGCGGCAGTACTTTATACCTAGTCTGCTCTCCTACAGTGCTCAATCAGGGGCTCAACAATGCAAATCTAAACAGGGTAATGACCGATATGGGTTTCTTTTTTTCTGATGTACATGTGTTTGTTTTTACGTAAGAACTTATCTTGTACACTGCTTGCATGGAGTCGAAACTGTTCTCGTGTAAAGCACTGACATACTCTTCGTGGTCTTGTTCGCACTATACAAAGTTGAGAATAAATACAAATAAATCAAGGATCTCCTTTGCTAATCACCTTTGCAAAATCAAAAAGAGTTAAATACTCGTGCATTTAAAACAAATGGGAAATACACTTTCAAACAAGCAAAGGTTGACTTGGACTGGGCCATAGTATATTTGTGTGTTGATGGGAAGAGCTCTAGCTAACAGCTAATGCTGTGAGAAGGGAGGGATAAAAATAGACTGCATTGACCCTTTCATAAAACGCCATTTCTTTAAGGTTGGAAACGTCAAGGAACGCAAGAAAAAATTAACACGCATTTCACTTGGAACAGAATGCTGATTCTATTGTGTTAGATTAAAACATATCGCGGCATAATAATAAGCATTTGCAAAGTGAATAGGTCTGAGTTTAATGTATTAATGCATGTAAATACAAATGGCATTTGTAAAAGCCTGTATGTGTTGCTTGCACAAGTGCTACTTACACAACTAAGTCTATTCTTTTAGCTTTGTCGCTGAGCAAAAATGTTTATCACACATGACCAAGTATGTGCTATGATTATGACGCTGCAGTGGACATTTTCTTTTTTCTTTTAATTTATTGCTCCAAGATGGTGGGCACCAGTCTTGAAACAGTAAATTAAAAAATACAATGTATTCATAAGAGTATAGGCAAGAAAGGAGCACACCAGTAGTGAACCGCAGATGGCAGGCCACCCTACTACAATCCGAAAAAATACATATATAATATAAATAAAACAAGTATAGGCAAAGTCAATAGGTCCTACCTATACAAGAGCTGCTGGCTTTAGCACTGTGTCTTGCCATGTTGTACTCCCTTGTGTCTGCTGTCCAGCATGGCTAAATGTTAGTGGCATGGACAGTCAGTATGGAGTGGAGTACAGTTGATTTGTTGGAGAGCTGTACATTGGAGTAGGGAGAGTAGAGTGTCAAAGAATTAAGTAGAGGGGAGTAGGTTTCAGTGGCAGAGAGTGTTGTAGAGTAGAATGGAGTGGAATAGAGTGGATTGGAGTGGTTTGTGGTAGCAGGGTGGATTGGATTGGAGTAGAATGGGGTTGACTGAATTAGGATAAAGTGCGGTCAGTGGAGTGAGATGGACTGGTGTGGGGGTGGACTGGATTAAAATGGAGTGAAGTGGATTGGAGTTGGGTGGATTGGGTTGGAGTGGGGAGAATTGGATTGGTGTGGGGTGGACTGGATTGAGGTGGACTGAACTGGGACGAGGTGGGGTGGAGTGGATCGGAGTGGGGTTTGTTGGAATGGATTGTGGTGGATTAGGTTGAGGTGGATTAGAGTGTGGGGTGGATGTGAATGGTTTGGGGGTGTACTGAAGTGGGGTGGATGTGACTGGATTGGCGTAGGGGACTGGGTGGACTGGAGTGGGGTAGGCTGGATGGATTTGGAGTGGTGTGGACTGAACTGTAACTGGGTCGATTGGAGTGGGGTGGATTGGAGTGGAATGGTGGATTGGATTAGGGTGGAGTTAAATGGATTGGAGTGCGGTGGATCAGACTGAGTAGGGTGGGGGTTGACTAGGGTGTGGGTCGGACTGGGTGGGGTGTAGTGGACTGGATTAACTGGAGAGGGGTGGACTGGATTTGAGTGAGGTAGTTTAAGGTGGTTTGGAGTGGACTGGAGTAGGGTTGATTAATGTGGACTGAATTGGACTGGAGTGGGGTGGATTAAAGCAGATTGTATTGAAGTGGGATAGACAGGGGTGGTGTGGGTGGGTTGGATTAGAGTGGCATGACTTGGAGTGGGGAAAGGTGTACTGGACTGGAGTAAAGTAGATTGGACTGTTATGCAGTGGATTTGTGTGGGGTGAATTGGGATAGAGTTGGTTGGTTTGGAGTAGGGCAGATTGGAGTGCGGTGAACTGGGATGGAAAGGGGTGTAGTGGAGTGGATCGGACTGGAGAAGATCGGGGTGAAGTGGATTGGGGGGGTGAGGTAGCTTGGACTGGGCTGGACTGGATTGGTGTGGGTGACTTGGAGTGGGGCAAAATGGACTGAAGTGGGGCGAATTGGGATGAAGTGGGGTGGACTGGAGTAGGGCAGACTGTATTGGATTGTTTGGGATTGGAGTGGGGTAGGGAGGAGGGAGGTAGGCTGGAGTGGGGCGAATTAGGATGGAGTGGGGTGGACTGGACAGGGGTGAAGTGAAATGCAGCAAGGCATACTGTTTTGGATTGAAATGTGGAGGATGGGACGGATTGTTTTGGATTGGGGCAGATTATAGTAGTACAGATTGGAGTGGACTGGAGTGGGGCGGATTAGAGGGGGACAGTTTGTTATGGATTAAAGTGGAGCAGATTTGAGTGAGTCGGTTTTGGAGTGGGGCAGACTGTTTTGAATGGCAGTGGGACAGATTGTTGAGAATTGGAGTGCAGCAGATTGCAATGGGGCTGATTGTTTTGGATTTGCCAGACTGGGGAGAGGCAGATCGTTTTGGAGTTGCGTAGATTGTTTTGGATTGGAGTGGGGCAGACTGATGTAGAATGAGGTGGGGTGGACTGGGGTGGACTGCATGATTATGTGTTAGATTACACATAATAAAGAAACAATGTTGCTTTGCAATATTTAGAACAAAATAATCGTCATCTTTTGAGAACAGCGCCCATGAGCAAAACAAAAGAAAACATGAGTGCAAAGTGAGAAAAGACAACAACAACAAAAAAAGTAGCCATTAAAAAAAATATATATATATATCAAACTTTGCAGTTTTCTTTGGCCTGTCTGGGTACATTTGTGATAGTCACACGCCTGTTTGCAGGGCACTAGAAGTTTAAAAGGACAAAATAGTACCTCAATGAAGTCTGGAGCGACGGACGGCCACTGATTAAAGTTTAATCAATCAGTGCATGGTCCTTGCGCCACACAGAAGAAGGGCAATGATGCCAGGCCTGCAGTGACGAATTACAAGGCTGTAAAGAAGAATGCCATGCAATCCAACAAATGGTAAGTGACAGGCGGGCTCCAGACCCTTTACTGTACACAGAGTGTCGCAAGCAAGACATATGTGCTAGTGCATGCACTCACAGGCTCAACCCTAAAAATAAGACTTGGAGGGACTGGGTTCAACAACAGAGAGGGGAGAGGAAGTAAGCAAATAAAAGAGAAAGAGAAAGAGAAAGAGAAAGAGAAAGAGAAAGAGAAAGAGAAAGAGAAAGAGAAAGAGAAAGAGAAAGAGAAAGAGAAAAAAAAAAAAAACATGCAATCCCATGAATGCTGACAACATGAGGGGGAAAAGTGTCCTGAATGTCAAGGTTAAAGACAGTATATACAAAGGAGGGACAACAGAAGAAGGCAAACTATCAAATAAGAAGCACGCACATGAGATTGACAAGAAAACCAAATAAAGATAAGCAATGGGTAAACCCAAAGCCCACTATAAGAATTGGTATTGTGCACAATGGGTCTTACAACAACAGCTATAGCTCACTGTACGTGAGACCTAAGAAGAAACCAGCTAGAAGAAGAGTTACCCCACACTGGTTTCAAAGCAGTTCAGATATGTAAAATAACTTCATATTGTGGTATACTTAATTAGAAAGTAAAACATTGTATTCCCAAAGCGGAAGTATTTGTAAACCAAATACTGTTTGGAAAACTGAAAACTAGCATCAAGAGTTATTATGAGTGGGTAAATGTTTAACAGCTATCTAGGGGCCTGATTCCTAACATTTCTGCACACCCAATTACAAATCAGAAGCGCAAAAACACATTTGGGATTTTAAGTTTCACATTATGATTCAAAGAATTAGGAGTGTTCACTTACAATGGTAGAGAAATAAGCCAGAAGGTTTTATTTTACCATATGCACACTAGACCAAGGAATACAACAATTACCCCAGGATTATTAAGCTGTTTAGGGCGAAGGATGAGACTTTCACCCCCTCAGCACGACTTCTACATTTTTAAATTAAAAAGGGACGTTTGGGGGGGTGGGGCCTCCTAGAAAAAAAGGAACACACACACACACATATATGTGTGGAGAGAGGGAGAGAGTGCTAGTTAGAAATGGGGTCTCTAGTTGGCAGTGAGTTTACACGGTGTCCAAGTAGGGATAAGGAAAATACCCACTCAAATAACCCTTGCTCACCCCCTTGGTAGTTTGGCACAAGCACTCAGGCTTATCTCAGAGGCAATGTGTAAAGTATTTGTTCACACACCCAGTAACACAGCGAAAACACCACAAAAGTACTCAAAATCAGTTTAGAAAAATAGCCAATATTTTTCTGAGTAAAACAAGATCAAAACGACAAAAACATCAACATACACAAGTAAAGTTATCACTTTTTAAAGGTTTAAAATAGTCTTAATCCAGAAAAATCAGTGGTTGTATCCTTATAACACACAGTACCTTGAATGTGTCAAAAACAAAGATAATCTGGGCCGCAAAGGAGGTGGTGCATCAGATAAGCAAGTGATGCATCAATTTTCCTGCCCGCCTGGCGATGCATCGATTCTTTTCCCGCCGGACTAGTGATGTGTCAATTCCTGGGTGCGGAGCGAAGTCGATGAAGAAAATGATGCCTGGGGATGATGTATGGAAAATCCAGACGCGTGTCAATGATATATCTGCGCTGAAGCAGTTGATTTTGCAGCCGCAAGACAGGCGCTGTGTCAATTTCCTCAGCCACAGTGCATCGATTTTTTCTCCTGAAACGGCCTTGGTGCGTGGATTTTAACTAAGGTAACCAGCTTCTACTTCTAAGGGCCCAGGGACTGGATTTGGCACCACTTAGCAAGTCAGGACTCTCAGGAGAAAAGCCCACACACTGGCAGCGGACATCTTTGATGTCCATGAGACTTCACAATAGGAGGCAAGCTCAGTTCAAGCACATAGAGATCCTTGGAAAGCAAGATGTAGGAAGCAAAGTACAGTCCTTTCACTCCTGGGGCAGAAGCAGCAGGACAGCACAGCAAAGCAATAGGCAGTGGCAATTCCCCCTACAGCATCCAGCTCCTCTTCCTGGCAGACTGTCCGAAGTCCAGAAGTGTTCTGAAGTTATGGGGTCAGCAGTCCAATACTTATACTCATTGCTGCATTTGAAGCAGGCAAACTTCAAAGGGAAGTCTTTGTAGAGCACATGACCCTGTCTCTCCCTGTCCTTGTCTAGGGGGTTGGAGACTGCTTTGTGTCAGGGCAGGCAGAGCCTAATACAGGTTCAAGTGTCAGCTCCTCCCTCCACTCTAGCCCAGGAAGACTCATCAAAAAAATGCACAACGCACCTCAGCTCCCTTTGTCTAACTGTCTAGAGTGAATTCGCAAACAAACACCCTGTCAGTCTGAATCAGCCATGTATTCAGAAGCCAAGAAGGGACACAGAATGGTTAAGCAAGAAAATGCTCACTTTCTAAAAGTGGCATTTTCAAACTTTTTATCTAAAAACCAACTTTGTCAAAAGATGTATTTTAAACTTGTGAGTTCAGAGACCCCAAACTCAAAATCTTTATCTGCTCCTAATGGAAAACTTCACTTAAGAGATGTTTCAAAGCAATCCCCATGTTACCCTATGGGAGAGATAGACATTTCAATAGTGAAAAAAAAAATTAGCAGTATTTCACTATCAGGACATATAAAACACAGCAGTACATAGCACTGGTCAGCAGTGGTTAAGTGCCAAGAGTCCTATAACCAGATCACGGAAAAAAATAAGAATAAGAAGGAAAAAAGTTTAGGGATAACCCGAAAAAAGGGCTATTTCCAATGTATATATGTCCATGTGTGGTAAAGGAATCTGTGTGGTACAGGCATGGGTTGTAATGTTATCCACCCCCACTCCAAGGTCCCAATAGTCTTTATGTCCCAATGGAGGAGATACTGTGGAATCTATGCCCAATATGTCCTTCTTGTTGCTGGGGGCAGGAATGGTTCAAGGGGGTTGTGGGGAGGACCAAAAGTCCACCGGCTTTTGCTAATGCTATTTAGCATTGTCAGAAAAAATCAAGCATTTAAAATGCAACGGGTCTCGCATTTGACTTAGAGCTATTAGCGTTGTAAAGTCCTAACCGGACTTTTATTGCCACATAAAATGAAAATGAAAGGTAATACAGTTTACATAAGCAGCAGACGGCCACCATGAGTGTGAAGGAGACACACAAAAGGAAACAGAAGTTCGCCCACAGTCAAACGTAATGGCAAAAGTGCAGTTATCCATGTTACAGGGTCAATGTTATGCAAAGCGCTCAACTACTGCCTTGTGAGATCGCGCTGCGTAGCAAATTAAAAGAAAAAGTAGTCCAGAAACCGTGCAGAAAACATGGAACCTCATATGTTTTCAGTAGTTGGCCGGTGCGCTCGAGGAGGGCTAAACACCGGAAAAGAAATGACATATGCATGCCTTTCACAAATGAAATCAAGCAAAATTTAAAAGGCAAGCCCACAAACCAACAGAACTGATGGGTGTGGTTAAAAGCCCTTAGATAGATTAAAGCAGGCTATAGCGCTTGCACGCTCAACCCTAGAAAGGTATAATGAAGTGGCTACCGTTGGTGGTCGAGTGTAATCCTGTATGCATGTGCATATGTAACCACGTGCACACACATGCAAACATGCGTGCGTGCCCAGGCAGAAGGTTGTAGGCGCCATTTTATTTTACTTTTTATTGACAAATGTACATTGGCAAACACTGCTTTGATTGGTCAATTAGCAGCGCAACACGGAGCAGTGGAGATGCAAAATAAAGAGCGCAACACTGAACACATGGAATGGGAAAAGAAGCAGATGAGGAAGAAATCTGGAAAAAACACGC
This sequence comes from Pleurodeles waltl, assembly GCF_031143425.1. Classification (NCBI taxonomy): domain Eukaryota; kingdom Metazoa; phylum Chordata; class Amphibia; order Caudata; family Salamandridae; genus Pleurodeles; species Pleurodeles waltl. The sequence goes on from NC_090440.1 coordinate 257,037,000, forward strand.
ACTCTGATGGAGTGTTTAACCTAAAAGAAAAAAATAAGTTCCCAAAAAGTAAGAAATGGGAGGACAGAAGTCAGCCTGTAAAGAGGATGTGTAAACAGGATATGCTCTAATAGAGAGACAAATGCAAGATGGACATTGAAAACCATTGAATTAGAAGCAAGGAAATGAGGCTGACCACAGGACAAACCAATTGTAAACAATAGGTGGGCTCTAGGCTCCTGTAGGTTCTTGGTAAGCTCACAACAGATCTTTTGCAGCCAGAAAGTGTATGCTGTCTGGTAAACTCGACCTAAAAACAAACATGACATTCTGCATCTGAAGAGTTTCAAGCACAATTCGACGTTTCTTTGTGAATCAACAAAAAGTTGGAAATCTACTGAAATAGAAAGCAGCGCATTTGCAAGAGTACATTTTGGACGTTTTGAAGCCCTGGCTTGTGACTCAGGTCCAAGTTCACAACTGCAGAGATAAAAGCTTCAAGTAACCATGCAGCATTATCAATGAATGGGTCCTAACCACGTGAACACTCAGAATATTTTTTTTTTAATTATTTTGGGATTCATCATTCGAAGACATTGGGTAAGCCTGGTTCACAGCAGAGGGTGAATAACATATGGCAAAACAGGTCCCCTTCATGCTAAGAACCTGTTTAAAAACATAAGCCGTCTTTGCACTCTTCTCTTTAAAAAGTTGAGAAACTAAATGAATGACATCTTTCAACACCGCCTCTCTAGACACGTCATTCAAGCAAGAAAGGAAAAATAAAACAATGGATGGGGTCGTGACAGGCAACCGTGGGAAGTCGTATGTATAGCTTTCCAGGGAGAAGTGAGGTTATCACAGGGCGCCAATGTTCCATGTTAAGGACGGCAGGGCAGATGTATTAGAGTCGCAGCGTTCAGTTGCTATTTATTTATAGTGCTCCTTGACATGTCACCTTGCAGTTCATTCACAGTGCTTGGTTACAGAGAATCTACGCTAGCACGCTAAAACAATCCATCAGGGCAACGAAAATTAAGGATAGCTAGGCTGAAACCCAAAGAAGAAAGATTTATAACAATCGAACTCTATAAAAACGAACCTTATATTTGAAATCTGGATCTTGGATATACAAAAGTAAAAACAGTATGTCCAACATTTTTAAACATAGTTAATTTCTTCGAGACTTTGCATAATTGGCTGGAAGTTGTATTTATCAAAGTAAGTATTTCAAAAGCTGCTTTAAACAGTAGCACGACAAAATGAATACCACGTGGGGCTGACCCGACTAGTGATTAAAACAGATTCTCTTCGTTTCACCCCATTTGTATAATGTGTACCAATTTATAGTTGACTAAGAACCAAACCAATTCTTTTACACAAAGAGTATTTCATTTTTCCCAAAAGTGTTTTAAATTTGGTGCGCTGTTGTTCTACTTAGTTTTTAAATGGTATCTAGATGTCCCTATTAAACCCGCATTTAAAAGTCGCCAACTTGCCTTTCATCTTCTCCTTCCCTCTGCCCCCTTTCCCACACTTATTCACAATTCCGAACGGGCAGGGAGAAATGCAAAGACTACACCCCGAAGAAGAGGAAGAAACTTTATCACATTCACGTGGCTGCACGAGTCTCTTGGTCGGTTACTGGTGAGCATCTGAGGCAACAGTGGCGCTTATTGTGTACAAGGACCTTCAAATTCCATTATACAAAGACAGGCCTGTTCATTAGAAAAAAGGCACCAGTGATATAAACTTCATTTAGAAACAGGGGGGCACGACTCACAAAGCTCTGTTTAAAAAAGCAAGCAGGAAATCTACTTCTGACTCAACCTTCACTCTGACACTATGAGGAGCAGACTGGACATCTACAAAAGTCCAGTTTTCAGCAGTGCTCCTCCAATAAAACTGTACGTAAGATTATTCTCCACTGAGTAAATGTTGTGAATGCGTGCAATTGCACCTTATATGTTTTCCACAAGCCAAACATACTTGCTATGGCAAAACTCCGTTTCTTTGCACCCCCATTTCAAAACACTCGGTTGTGACACTCTTCAAGTCACTTACTACTTCCTGTCTGTAGTTCACTGGAAGTTGAAAAACAGAGAACTGATAAAATGTAATACTATAACATCCTTGTATAACAAGACAATATCTAAATGTAATCAACTCTACCAGGGCTTCTTATGTATGCACAAATCGCTATCCACAGTGTGCATGTATTTGGGCTACACCCTCGTTAGAAACAACCGTAAAGCAGCCAATCCGTTTCTGCTTGTTAACAAATGAAACAACAATGGTTGGTAAACCACGCGAGAAACTATCCTTCATGGGGTGTACATGCAGAGTAGATCACAGGCATCATCACAGAGTTAGTTTCTTAGGGTCATCCTTTGGTACACCACCCTATCTATACCAGTGAAACAACTGAAAAGATGAGTAAACTAAGATTTGACGCATTCTGTGTGTCTTGTTCAACCTACTGGAATTAACTACCAGCTCACAACTTGCATACGGAGATACCGCTCATGCACACAAGTGGAAAACACACATTCGGAATTGCTTTAACTCCTGCTTCATTTCATGTACATCTACTTCAAACTAATGATCGATTACCAGGCGTGGTTTGAGCAGCGCGACAACTCCTGCATTGCTTTAATCCCATTCCCAGACACTACAATTATGAAGGACGCCTTGCAATAGTCTCCCGGTCTGCATCACTCTCTCAGGTCAGGTCACAGTGACAATACCGCCCACACTTATTTGTATTTTAGTACAATTCAAGTGTGGCCTTGATGTTAGATGTTTGCATAAACTATGTCTTTATCGGTGTTAAATGGGGTAGTTTTTAAAGAACCGCATTTCCTAACAACTAGGAAACGACGAACACATACCCTGTAAACTTAACTTGAAGTAGATAAGCTCATGCGCTTAAAGTGAAATGTGTAAAGGGTGACAATGGTATGCTCCGAATTACAGTAAAAAGCTTACATGCTATAGCTAGGCCAAGGTATAAGTAACCGCTTCCCGCATAGTAAAGATTTTTCCTATATATATATATATAACAAACACAGTACGTTCCCATGTTTATGCTTTAAAGCATCTACATTACTTTCTTAAAACCATCAGAAGTAGTACAGACCTTAGACTAACGAGCACAGAAGTAAGGCTAACCACACAACACAGAGGATTGACGAAGTCCGCGGTAAACCACAAAGGATCATCAGCCTTCAGAAGACAGCTGAGCTAAGGAGTCTCAAAATACTTAAATGACTGCCAACAGGAGAATAGAAAAAACATCTCCAAAGACACCCTAATTGTGGCATATTTCAGCAGTGTAAACAACGAAGAAGAAACATCCAACCTGTCAAATTATTTAATGAAGTAAAACAATATGAATGGTTACTTTCGATACATATTCTTGTGGAAAACCTAGTCTGCACGCAACTGTACAGTTTAAAAGCAAAGGCTTGACATTTTTTAGTAAGGTATCAGCTTTTCAGGGCAACTTAGTTGGAGACCTTTAGAACTAGAACCTCAATGGAAATATGGCAGACTGGAAATAACTGAACGGCGTAGAGAATGAATGGAATGTGATGGCGATCCAAGGCCATGGTTGGTCGACTCTACATACTTAGCAACTGCCCACTGAGGACAGCTCTAAGTACCAACTGTTGCGATGACAGACACGTGAAAAAATGGTATTCTAAACAGCTGGACGAAGTCTTCTGTAAGACATGTTCCAACAATCCTACATCACAACGGTTGACACCAATTATACTGACACACACGTTTCCCATTGCTTTCTCCGCTCTACACCGATACTCTTTTTCAGGAAGAGTATCTTTCATCCAAAAACATTACCAATAACAGGCAGGAACAAACTCTGCTTTTCCCCCATAGCACCGGGAGGAAAAAATGGCTGGAAACCAATCTCTCATCGGCAGGTCTAGTGTATGCAGAACAGTATCGGCACACGTGTTTTTTGGTAGATGTGTACTGCCTTGATGTGGGAAGTCGTGCTCGGTAAAGAGAACACAAAGGTGCTGGGGATGTAAGAATGTAGCAATTCAACACTTCTAACGTGTGTTAGCCCTAGATTTATAGAGCCAAGAAGCCTGGGAGGCAGGAGCCGCGCAGTCACAGCGAAGTAGGAGATACTTTCAGCACAGCAGATCCAACATAGGGAGGTTATTGTTGGGTAAACCGGAAGTGTCCATCGTTGCAATGTGGGAATGCAGCAGGGTGTCTATTGACGCGGCAGATTTCCATTGACAATCCAGAGTAACTAAATGATTTCTGCTGCAATACAGGAGACTTTTTGGACACACAACGTGCCACAGGCAAAATGAGTAGTTTACTGCCACACAGTAAATAAACATTAGCTGTGTACTGTTACAACCCTGAAAAACCTGGGTGCACAATGTCGCAGCGTGGCGGATCTGTACTTGTACAGCAAGACAGTCCGTCCCTTTCGTGTTCGCCCTGACATTAGCGATGGACTGCAGAGTTGTCACCAGGAAAGATGGTGGGTGCCCTCACTTTCTGAACGGCCAACTAGTGCACCGTGACAGGCCCACCTATAGCACTCTTGAGCAAGCAGAGGGTAACAGTGGAGAGGAGTGTTCCGGAGATCTGTAATTTCCCGGGGTAAGGGAGCCTGCAAGGCGGTGGATCAACCAAACTGCAGCACCAGTACGGACCCTCTGGCTCGCGGCACATAATCACACCGGTACTACGGTGGCTAATACCCAGGCCTGTGAGGCTTCTCAGGCCCCACCGATCATATTCCGCGTTAAACACCACAAGGCCCTATGGTGGGGGCTCCGCGCACCTTAATGTAGGGGGACTTCTCTTGATACTGCAGCACTTACCCAGAATATCAGGTTCAGGAAGACCAGCACGGTCTTGGAGGAGGTAATCCCGCAGGTGCCCCCCATCGCCGCTGCCCGTCAGTGACCGTCTACGCCGCTCCAGGGAGACGACCAGCTCCAATGAGAGCAAGGGGGTGCGTGTGACATGGCACGTCACGTGATTACATCACACCCCGCTCAGTGCGCACGCGCTGGGGACGCGGGTGGATAGCGTGTAAAGAGACTCTTGTAATACTAGTTTGAGCCACTCTGCCCGGCATCTTGAACTTCACCCCCCGTTGACAGTAACGGTGAACTGCACAATAAGCAAAGTGCACTCTAGTAGGTTCTTTGTGAGGGGCCGCCGCGACTTGGCTACTTTCGTGTATCTGACCGACAGATAGCTCCCAAGTTTGACACTTATTGGTGTGTGGCATTTTCATGTTGGGTTTGTTATATATGGCGTCTCAGTGTTTTATGTGTGACAAAATGAGTGTCACTTTTTTGCAAGAAAAAATAAAAGTTACGTCCCTGTGGAATCCACAATGTTCACAAATAAACTCCAGGGCAGGTCCCAAGAATAAAGATCGGGAAGCAGTGTTGGCTGCCAAATAAGACAAGTCCTTTATTCAAACAATTACCCACGGCAACATCAACTACCCGCCAGGCTTCGAAATAACCAGACAACTGACACTTGCCTGTGCATTCCAGAGCCAGGCCAGTGTCCATGTCATCATGGTTCCAACATAGTTCTGTGAGCTCGTAATTTCTGTACAAATATTTTCCCAATATGTAATCATACTCATATTTCAATATATAAAACAATATATGTTAATTAAAATGTTAACACGAAAATTGTGGTCTACTTAGTGGCTAACGTTGTATTAACACTGTGATGAACTATATTCTCTCTTTAAGAGCGTGTTCTCTGCTAAAATAAATGCTGAAATAATATGAGTATTTCTTGTCCTCTGCTGGGTTTGAAGCACAGCTAGGTCACTGTGCAATGTTATCTATATTAAATGTTCCTAGTGTACTCTGTTCTTATGACTTCATGTCCGTTGCTTAATAGACTTCATTCATTGAACTTGCATATTTGTCTGTAGTTATGTTTTTACTCCATGTGTTTCTCTAGAGGGAAATGGTGCAACGAGAAATGTTTCCATATTTTGTAATCATTGCCAAGCCACAGGAATTCGGAAGGTGTCGAACAAAAGGGTCTACAGATGCAATCGGAGAAGGAAGTGTACAAGATACATTTAGTACAAACCTGAATTACGTACGAAGAGCAGAAGCAAATAAAAATTGTCAGAGCTAACATTTTATATATTTTGATATTTGTTAACTTTCTCATTGGAAATATTTTCCTCACCTTATGTTTGAGCCAATCACAAGAGTTTAGCAAGTTTAATTTAATGTTCAGTCACCATTGGTTTGGGGTCATTCGTGCTCTTGGATCCTGGTTTCCAGAGACTTCTCTTCGCATTCCTGTGATTTGTCACTTTGACATTTCATGCTTTACCAGTTAGTCTACTGACATTCTGATGTTTTATTATTTTCTGAGTTTACTATGTCTGTTCAGTACTGAACTAATTCTCTGATGGTTTAGTAATCTTATAGTCCAAATTCTAAACCATCTCCCCATACCTTGTTCCTGTTCCTAATGCTGATGTTGCTGTCCCCCTGATGAAGTTATGATCTGATTGCTGAGGACCTTAGGATAGGTAAGTATAACTGATCTGTACATTGTTATTTGTATTCTGTTTTTTAGGTATCAACTGCTACTGTTTTAATACTTCTGCCTATTTTTGATAGCGCCATAGCTAGATGTTTTCTGAATTCGCTTTACTAAATCTTTTACATGGAGCCCAAGATGTTAATGATAATTAGTGGTTAGTGAGGTGTTACTCTAATACTCATGAATGGTCATTGACTCTTTCCGTTTGTTGATTTAATGTATTCAATTTCTCTGGCTCAGATTCTATTGTTATGGTTTTGTGTATTCGCTATTGAAGTAATAATTCTTACAGCTTTGATTAAATTTAGAATAATTTGCCGACTCAATCAGCCGTTATTTTTTCTTTACAAGTATCAATTGAACTGGAGAATAATATTCGGACTTTAGCATTGTTAATATAGGAAAATAAACATTTTAGCTTCCTAATAAACTGGTGTGGTTATTGATGGTCGCATTGATCATGGTGGGTATATAGTGATGTGTAGTGTATTGTTTGGTATTTTTTAATATGATGTCTATGACGTTTTCTTTAACCCCTTTGCTGCCAGGCCTTTTCCCCCTCAGGTGCCAGGCCTTTTTTTGGCTATTTTGGGCAGTTCACGTTTAGGCCCTCATAACCTTTTGTCCATATAAGCTACCCATGCCAAATTTGTGTCCTCTTTTTCCGACATCGTAGGGATTCTAGAGGTACCCAGAGTTTGTGGGTTCCCCTGGAGGAGACCAAGAAATTAGCAAAAATGTAGCAAACATTTGTTTAAAAAAAAAATTGGAAAAAAGGGCTGCAGACGAAGGCTTGTGGGTTTTCCCCTGAAAATGGTATCAACAAAGCGTTTGCAGTGCTAAAATCACCATCTTCCCAGCTTTCAGGAACAGGCAGACTTAAATCAGAAAACTCAATTTTTCAACACAATTTTGGCATTTTACTGGGACATACCCCATTTTTACTATTTTGTGTGCTTTTAGCCTCCTTCCAGTTAGTGACAGAAATGGGTGTGAAACCAATGCTGGATCCAGGAAAGCTAAACATTTGTGAAAGGTAGACAAAATTCTAAATTCACTAAGGGGTCATTTTTGTAGATCCTGCAAGGTTTTCATACAGAAAATAATAGCTGAAATAAAAAAACATTGAAATTGAGGTGAAAAAAGCAATTTTTCTCCACGTTTTACTCTGTAGCTTTTTTCTGTGATGTCAGATTTTCAAAAGTAATATACCGTTAAGTCTGCTGGACTCTTCTGGTTGCGGGATATATTGGGCTTGTAGGTTCATCAAGAACTCTAAGTACCCAGAGCCAATAAAAAAGCTGCACCATGCAATGGGGTTTCATTTAATACCTGGTATACAGCAATTCATTTGGTGAAATATAAAGAGTGAAAAACAGGTATCAAGGAAAACTTTGTATTTCCAAAATGGGCACAAGATAAGGTGTTGAGAAGCAGTGGTTATTTGCACATCTCTGAATTCCGGGGTGCCCATACTAGCATGTGAATTACAGGGCATTTCTCAAATAGACATCTTTTTTTCACACTGTCTTGCATTTGGAAGGAGAAAATGTAGAGAAAGACAAGGGGCAATAACACTTGTTCAGCTATTCTGTGTTCCTCCAAGTCTCCCGATAAAAATGGTACCTCACTTGCGTGGATAGGCCTAATGCCGGCGACAGAAAATGCAACATGGATCACATTTTTACATTGAAAACTGACGTGTTTTTTGTAAAGTGCTTAGCTGTGGATTTTGATCTCTAGCTCAGCCAGTACCTAGGGAAACCTACGAAACCTGTGCATTTTTTAAAACTAGACACTTAGGGAAATCCAACATGAGGTGACTTGTGGGGCTACACCAGGTTCTGGTACCCAGAATTCTTTGCAAACCTCAACATTTGGAGAAAAAAAACACTTTTTCCTCACATTTCGGTGACAGAAAGTTCCGGAATCTGCAAGGAGCTGCAAATTTCCTTCCGCTTAGCATTCCCCCAAGTCTCCCGATAAAAAATGGTACCTCACTTGTGTGGGTAGGCCTAGATCCAGTGACAGGAAATGCCCCAAAACACAACAAGGACACATCACATTTTCCCAAAGAAAACAGCTGTTTTTTGCAAGGTGCCTAGCTGTGGATTTTGGCCTCTAGCTCAGCCGGCATCAAGGGAAACCTACCAAACCTGTGCGTTTTTTAAAACTAGACACCTAGAGGAATCCAAGATGGGGTGACTTTCACTAGGCTGTGTTACCCAGAATCCTTTGGAAACCTCAGAATTTGTAAATAAAAAACACTTCTACTTCACATTTTGGTGACAGAAAGTTCTGGAATCTGAGAGGAGCCACACATTTCCTGCCACCCAGTGTTCCCCCAAGTCTCCTGATAAAAATGGTACCTCACTTGTGTGAGTAGACCTAGTGCTCGCAACAGGAAATGCCCCAAAACACAACATGAACACATCACATTTTCCCAAAGAAAACAGACCTGTTTTTAGCAAAGTGCCTAGCTGTGGATTTTGGTCTCTAGCTCAGCTGGCACCTAGGGAAACCTACCAAACCTGTATATTTGTGAAAACTAGACACTGTGGGAAATCCTACATCGGGTGACTTGTTATGCGCTCACCATGTTCTGTTACCCAGAATCCTTTGCAAACCTCAACATTTGGAAAAAAACACTTTTTCCTCACATTTCGGTGATAGAAAGTTCTGGAATCTGAGAGGTGCCACACATTTCCTTCCACCCAGCATTCGCCCAAGTCTCATGATAAAAATGGTACCTCACTTGTGTGGGTAGGCCTAGTGCCTGCAACAGGAAATGCCCCAAAACACAACATGGACACATCACATTTTCCCAAAGAAAACAGACCTGTATTTTGCAAAGTGCCTAGCTGTGGATTTTGGCCTCTAGCTCAGCCGGCACCTAAGGAAACCTTCCAAACCTCTGCATTTTTAAAACTAGACACCTAGGGGAATCCAAAATGGGGTGACTTGTGGGGCTCTTACTAGGTTCTGTTACCCAGAATCCTTTGCAAACCTCAAAAGTTGGCAAAAAACACTTTTTTCCTCACATTTTGGTGATATGAAGTTCTGGAATCTGAGAGGAGCCACACATTTCCTTCCACCCAGCATTCCCCTAAGTCTCTAGATAAAAATGGTACCTTACTTGTGTGGGTAGGCCTAGTGCCCGCAAAGGGAAATGCCCCAAAACACTATGTGGACACATCAAAATTATCAAATACAAAACTACCTGTGTTTGCAGGGGGGGCACCTGCGTTTTTGGTCTTGGTCTCAGCAGCCATATAGGGAAACCTACCAAACCCAAACATTTCTGAAAACTAGACACCCGAGGGAGTCCAGGGAGGTGTGACATGCATGCATCCCCCAGTGTTTTCTTACCCAGAATCCTCAGCAAATCTCAAATGTAGCTAAAACATTTTCCCACATTTCTGTGTGGGATCACCGCACCAGGACAAATTTCCTACCACCCAACGTTCCCCTCAGTCTTCCGGTAAAAATGATATCTCACTTGTGAAGGTGGGCTAAGTGCCTGTGACAGGGAAGAGCCAAAAACATGTCAAAATTGAAGGGGAACCAAAGCGGATCCAAAAGGGTAGTTTGAAAAAAACATTTTTAGGCTGACAAGTGGGACAGAATTTTTATCCATATAGATGCGACAATGCTGGGTGGTAGGAACTTTGTGGATTCCTGCACATTCCGGAAGGTTCTGTCACAAAAAAGTGGGAAAAATGTGTGATGTCCAGCAAGGTTGGAGGTTTGCAGGGCATTGTGGGTAAGAAAATAGTGCGGGTGTATGTGAAGCACACCACCCTGGACTCACCCAGATGTTTAGTTTTCAGATGTGTCTAGGTCTTGTGGATTTTTCTACATGGCAGCATCCCAAAGTCCAAAAAGTGCACCCCTCACCATTCCAAGTGGGACGATTTTGAGAGTTAGACATGGCCCATATGTAAAACCAAAACCCAAGATAATCAAATGTTCTCTTGCTTGCCGTGGAATAAGATGTTTTAGTGTGCAGGGGGAGAGCTGAAAGACTGTTACCCCCTTCAGTTGGAGTGGGGGCATAACCATGCCCATACTGGTTGGTAGCTACCACCCCACTGTTTTTAATTATTTAGTTAATTCCCTGGCATCTAGTAGGCTTTCTGCCCCCCTGGGAAGTGGATCGGGGTAATTGCCCCATCTGCCCACCTGTGGGCAGAACAACTTTGGCCCCATTTATTTGGGGTGGGGTATGGCCATACCCCCACCCTCTTTTATTGAAAAAAAAAATCTTCCCTGGTCTTTGGTGGGCTTTCTTCCCCCCTTTGGGGGCAGACGGGCCTTCCAAAAATAGGCCGATAGTAATGTGCCCCCATGGGGAGCGATCCTTGCCCAAGGGGCTGCCCCCAAACAAAACACAAACATACACACACCCTAATCCCTTGTGCCTAAGTGGTTTCTGCCCCCAAGCGGGGCAGAAGTGGCCTAAAATAAATTTGCCCTCCAGGGAAACGACCCTTGCCTAAGGGGTCGCTCCCCTTGAGTGAAATTGACAAAAAAAAAAAAATTCCTGATGTCTAGTGGTTTCTACCCCCCTTGAGGCCAGATTGGCCTAATAAAAATAGGCCACTCAGCCCCCAAGGGGGGGGCGGAAATGGCCTAAAAAGATTTTCTCCCCAGGGGAATGCCCCTTGCCTAAGGGCTCACTCCCCAAGTCTAAAAAAAGAAAACGTAAAAAAAATGATCCCTGGTGCCTAGAGGTTTCTGCCCCACCTTGGGTCAGATCGGCTTGATTACAATAGGGCGATCTGCCCCCAAGGGGGGCAGAAATGGCCCAAAAAAAATTTGCCCTCCCAGGGGAGCGACCCTTGCCTAGGGGGTCGCTCCCCTTGCGTGAAATTGACCCTAAAACAATCCCTGGTTTCTAGTGTTTTCTGTCCCCCTTGGGGGCAGATTGGCCCAACAGAAATAGACCGATCGGGACCCAAGGGGAGCAGAAATAGCCTAAAAATAATTTGCCCCCTCCCCCCCCAGGAGAGCGACTGTTGCCTAAGGGGTCGCTTCCCTCCTGTAAAAAAAAAAGAAAAGTCAGCAATCCCTGATTTCTGCCCCCGGGTGGGGGCAGAAAAGGCCTTAAAAAAAAATTGCCCCCCTAGGGAGTGAACATTGCCCAAGGGGGCCGCTCCTCTTATTCATAAATAAATTAAAAAACAAACTCCATGGTGTCTAGTGGGCATTTCTGCAGCCCGATCGCATCACGATCGGGTTGCAGAAATGCTTGCAGAGACATGAAAGGAAAGAAAGGCCTTTCCTTTCCTTTCCTTTCATGCCTCTGCCTTCCCCCACATCCTGGTCGGAAGAGAAATGCTTAGCAATATTTTGTGGGACAACTTTATTGCTAATAACATCAGTGGCTAACTTGGATTCTTCATACTGTTAGAGTAAGTATGTAGATATCCACTTATAAATCAGATATCAGAACCACACTGTCTCTGTTCCCTTTCCATCCAAGAAAACAGAAGACTTGCTGGTTCTAATGACTTTAACAGGTAAGGAAATGTTTGACACTCCTTTACAGACTCTAAAAGGTGTTTTAATCAACACCCAATCATTTACATTAACTTGAGCATCCTTGACCCTTTTCGTCAAATCCTAAGTGTTTTTCTATGTCATTTGTATAGATAACACCCCTTTTCTTATCCGTTTTATAGAATCCACATTCTTCTCTTCAATCACATCATGTTTATTTAGAGAATACTTTGACAGCCATTCTGAGACTAACTTGATACTGGCTTCCCTCTTGAAAGCCTTAAACTGTGTCACAACAGTTGTGGAATGTGGTGTAGTAAGATATGCTCATTTTTTGTCTTGTAGAAAAATAGACACATCAATGTTAGCTGCAATAGCAGCCTGAATCCCTTCTTTTTAAATTCAGTTCACAATTTCAACCAAACCTTTGGAAGAAGGGCTATATAAACCAACTTATGAATGCTCAATAATTAATTTGCTCATACAGTCAGTCATTTGCTTAGAACCAAAATGTAAACCATTATTAGTAACAATGTTTGTTAGAGATATCTCTATCTTAAAATGCTGTCTAGAAAATAAATTACTGTTGTTGAGTTAGTAGTTTCCACAAAAGAATAACAGGTCAATTTAGAAAAATAGTGTATGGTAACTGTAAGGTATTTTTTTGTCTCTAAGTAAATAGTTAAATGGTTCTGAGAAGTCCAAGGCCACATTTTCCCAGGCCACATCTGGAAGTGGAACTGGAAATAAAGGTTTTATAGCAGTCCTCCAATGCTTGTCAGAAATCACACATTGTTAGCATTTGTCAATGAACACTGAGACTTGTTTGTCTAGACCTGGCCACCAAAACGTTTGTCCTAATTTTTTTACAAGTGGTAGAAATGCCCAAGTGGCCTTCATAGGCAATTCTGATATTTATTTGTCTCAATTCAGTGGGCTGAACAAACAAACCATTCCTTAAACACATATTGTTTCACAAGAAAGTTCCATGGCTACTTGACTAAAACACCTATGATCTCTGTCACGATTTTTCTCTGAAGGCCAACCAGCTTTGATGAACTGCAGTACTTTCAACAAATGTTTGTCATTATCCATAGCTAAATTCCATTTATTCGCAGTTCTGCTCCTATTGCAAGCTGACAAAGCATCCACCACCACTTCCACACATTCTGTGTCATAATCAGCAATAGTATTTGTAAAGCGTGGCACTGTCACCCCTAGGGGTATCTGGGTGCTGTGGGTGCGACATATCCGACAAAGAGTCAGGTCTTGAGTTTCTTCCTGAAATTTGCCAGGTAGGGTGCTGTACGAAGATGGAGGGATAGGTTGTTCCAGGACTTGGTGGCGATGTAGGAGAAGGAGCGACCCCTGCTGCGGCTGCGATGGATGCAGGGGGTGTGTGCACAGCTAGTGAGGCAGAGCGCAGGTGTCTTGAGAGGAGGTGAAAGTTCAGTCCATGGTTGATGTAGGCCGGTCCTTGATCATGCAGAGAACTGTAGGTGTGCTTGAGGATATTGAACTGGCATCTCTTCTGGATGGGTAGCCAGAGTGACGGTCTATCTGGTGCTGACTGGCATCCATCTGAAGATTCAGTGGAGCTTGCAAAGGGTGTGGAAGCAGGAGGAGGCAAATGCATTGATTTGTCGTTTCATGATCAGTTCACTGTCGAGGATGATGCCTAGGTTGCGTGCATGGTCTGTGGGTGTGGATGTTTGTCAGATTTCTGCTGGCCACCAGCTGTGGTCCTATATGGAGGTGTTCTTCCTGAAGATCAGTGCTTCTGTCTTGGTGGAGTTAAGTTTAAGACAGTTGTCTCTCATCGAGTTGGCTACGTTGAACATGGCATTAAAAAAGTTGATTCTAGTGGTGGAGGGGTCTTCAGTGAGCAAGAGTATGAGTTGAGTGTCATCTATGTAGAAAATTATGCTGAGGCTGTGGGATCTAATGATGTGTGCGAGGATGGTCATGCAGGTGTTAAACAAGGTGGTGCTGAGGGATGATTCTTGGGGTGCGCTGCATCAGATGTCCTTGGGTTCAGAGGTGAAGGGAGGCAGCCGAATGCTCTGTGTGCATCCTGTGAGGAAGCAGGCAATCTGCTTGAGGGTGTTTTGCATAATGCTGATGTTGTAGAATCTGTTGATCAAGGTGTGGTGGGAAACAGTGTCGAAAGTAGAAGGAATGGGGGCATGGCAAACTGCAGAGATGGTGGCAGCATAATCGAAACGCCATTGGGCTCAGTGGTAAAACAGCGATCCTGAAGTGGTATTAAAACACTCAGTGGCACTAAAGCACATCTCAGGAGACTTAGATGTCGGCGGAGGATTAATGGGAGCCAGACGAGGAGTGCCACAACTTACTGTCAGAGCGGGGCGGTGTGAGATGTAGGATACCACCGAGGCGTTCCGCTGAGGTCCCCTGAGGATTGCGCAAAACGAGATGTCACAAGAGGAGATCAAGCTGGACAAGTCCCCCACACCGGACCACTGACTAATGAGGTACTGCGCAGCAGGCCCAGGTGACTGGGGCAATGCAGTTTTAATGTGCGACGGAGAGATGGGGACTGCCGGCTCATTAGCCTCAAACTGCCTACAGGCCCACACGGGGAGAAATTGAATGGAGACTTGGCCTAAAGTTGTGGTGCCATCTGCCTGGGAGAGAGAAATACAGGGCACGATCTAGTGGCCGACCCCACAAATATGACAGTGGCCTGCAGCCATACGTGGAGGGAGTGGGCCAGGCAGCCATTTCGCAGCCACAGACGGGCCTCTTGAGGGGTATCTGATGCTTTGAGCGGACTGTGATCCCTTGGACGGCGAGACAACCCCGTTTGGAGAACTGGGTAAGGTGGCCTGAGTCTAGACAGCAGGAGCGGACTGACTAAGCCAAGCGAGCTGGGAGTAATGCAATGGGACTGCAGTACCAGTAACGCAAGCAAGACTGACACTCACATTCCTACCCCCAGGCTCTGCTCAGAGGCTAAACAGCCAGAGTGCTGACAGTCAGTACAATGGAATTACAGCAGACGCCCTGAAGATCTGGGTGACCTATCAGTCTGAGGCAACAGCATCACAGTACACTGTGTCATTGCAGGTTTGGACTCCAGACATCAAGAGAGCAACACGAGTGTGACTGGTGGTGACCAACTAAGTGTATGAGTATGCCGTCCTGTAAAGTGCAAGGGAACTTGCGTCACTTATGAACAGCACTAGTGAGAGAGGCACAAATTAACTCATGGCCTAAATAGCAACGAGGGCAAAGGGGTAACCGTCCCTTGGAAGGGCATATGGGGCTAAAGGAGAGACTTGTGAGCATAACCCCATAAAAATCCAAATTGTAGGTCACACTGAACCATAACGTGAAGATTACAGCACGAGGTGAAGGGCACCACCCTGCTCACATCAGCCTCCATCTCGGCCCACTCAACTCCATAATGGGCCACACTAAATCCAAGACACCTGGACCCAAAATGGACGCACAGGAGATGTCCCCGTCATTGGAGTGCTCATTGCAAATGGCCCCAGAAGATTTTGTCCAGTCTACACTTGTGAACTCACCAATGGTCAAGTTGGATGTCCCAGGAAATATGGGACTTCCGCCAATCTATCGAACAATGTCTAGGGGCCCTCACCATGTATCTAATTATTCCTAAGGACGACCACAACAAAGTAAGTGCTAGGGCCAAGTCAAATGGAAATACCCTTGCCTCCATGACTACATGGCAGAAAGAACAAACGGCCGCAGTGGCCCTGCTCCAGCAACAAGTGGGCCTACTTCAGAAGAAAGCCGATGACGCAGAAGGGAGAGCGTGTCACAACAACATTCAAATTATTGGGCTACCGGAGGGAAAGGAAGGCCATTACCCAATACAGTATGTCGAGGAGTGGTGCAAACGCAGGTGGCCCCTGAAGGCATATCGGTGCAGTTTGTGGTAGAGAGGGTTCATCGAGTGACGACCAAAAGACCGACCCCGGGAGCTCCCCCAAGACCGATTGGTCACCTTAGTGCCAGAGAAGCCCATAAACTCCACAAAAGGTGGAGGGGCAGCTCTTCCACACTTCTTATTCTGCCTTCTCTAGAAGGGCGGCAATCTGAATTAACGCTGGAGCGCTATTCCTAGTCTCAGAATCAAAAAATTGATGCACAGGGATGCTATGTTCTATTGTGAGGGACACTTGACAGTGCCTCAGTGGTATTTGGAAGTTTTTATCCCCTAATGTACACCAGGAAGCTTTCGTTTCGTACCTAAACACAATATTAGTGGAATGGGTGCAATATCCCTGGATCATAAGAGGGGATTTTAATGCACTACTTGATACTTGTCTAGACAGATCACACCCTCCCCTTCAGGGACAGAGACGTGATCCTACAATAAGCAAAGGAAAAAGCACTGATACTGCTTGACAATGCCTGAATTTCTGTGTTACCGGATTACACTTTGCTAGTCCAACACGAGAGAGCATTGTTCCAGGCAGTCAAACAACAACTCCGATCACATGGCCTTATGTACGCCCTCTTGTTCCCGGTGAATCTCAGGATAACCCAAGAACAGAAAACCAATTTTTTTTTACACTCCTGCTGACACACGTGATTGGTTGGAGCAAATATACCTGGACTCAGGTGGGCTGAGGCTGGGGCGTCAGCAAACAGCAGGGGAGAAAAATCAAAGTCTGAAGACATAGGGTCTCATTCCGACCCTGGGGGTCCAAGACCGCCAGGGCCGCGGGCAACAGAAGCACCGCCAACAGGCTGGCGGTGCTTCATTGCCCATTCTGACCGCGGCTAAGGGGATCCGGCGGTTTCCCGCCGGATTTCCAGATTCCGACCCCCTTCCCGCCAGCCTGTTTCTGGCGGTTTTTCCCGCCAGGAACAGGATGGCGGGAACGGGTGTCGTGGGGCCCCCTAACAGGGCCCCAGCATGATTTTCACTGTCTGCATAGCAGACAGTGAAAATAGCGACGGGTGCAACTGCACCCGTCGCACCCCTGCAACACCGCCCGCTCCATTCGGAGCCGGCTTCTGGGTTGCAGGGCCTTTCCCGCTGGGCCGGCGAGCGCTCCCTTGGCGGGCGCCCGCCGGCCCAGCGGGAAAGTCTGAATGGCCCCTGCGGTCTTTTGACCGTGGAGCGGCCAATTGGCGGCGTAAGTTTGGCGGGCGGCAACCGCCGCCCGCCAATATTGGAATGACCCCCATAGTCTCGGCAGGTGTGGCGCTCCTGCCGCGCAAGACCCCCCTCTGCCCTTGAGGGACAACGTGATGGTCTGCTGATGGCTGCCTCGATCCGCACCAGTAGGCCTGAGAACAGCCCATCTCCTTCTGGAACAGTGCAGCCAACTTGGACTTGGGAGACAGCGCTACTCTGTTCCCTACAATTACCCCGCAGAGGGCCTGAGACCCGTAGGGTATGATGCACAGTGAGTACACCTGTGCGTGGGGCCTAGAAACTATAAAACTCCCCCACATCGTGTAATTACCCAAGAGTAAATATAATAAAGGGTGGTGGACCGCCTGCCTTCACTGACACAATACAATTGTGAGACTTTGATGCATTACATAAAGCATCATGGCAGCCCTGAAGGGATCACAGAACAGCAAGGATAATAAGAGTGCATGCGACAAGTCCACTTAAGCTGCCAAACTTTAACATTCTTTATGCTATGTCAGGCTGGTTAGTAGGATTTTGGGTCAATTGCAACTTGAAAGGCACACATATTATATATACAAGAAACTCCGCTTATTGCTGGAGAAGCCCATAAACTCTGCAAAAGGTGGAGTGGCCAGCTCTTCCACACTTCTTATTCTCTAGAGGGTGGCGATATGGATTATAGCTGGAGTGCCATTTCTAGTCTCAAAATCGAAAATCAATGCACAGGGACGCTATGACGTGCCTCAGTGGTATTAGGAAGTTTATATGCCCCTAATGTAGAGCAGGAAGCTTTCCTTTCACACCTAAACACAATATTAGTGGAATGGGTGCAATATCCCTGGATTATAGGAGGGGATTGTAATGCAGTACTTGATACTTGTCTAGACAGATCACCCCCCACATGCTGCTTCAATGAGGAATCCTAGAACCCTAACGCACTGGACTGATAACTGGTCACTTATAGATGCCTGGTGTATCCTAAATGCAGGTATGAATGAATATTTGTTCTACTCCCCCATTCATCTCCTCCATTGATAGAATATTGTGCACAAGTTCACTACATATGAGCATTGCATCCACAACATACCTAGGGAAAACACTGTTGGACAATAACCCCCTGGAGGTCACATTCAAGTGGGGGCACACATCAACCCCCATACCCACATGGCTATAGGCACCACACCTTCTAGAAGATGCAATGTTCTGAGAAGCAATGGCAACCACAATCAATAATTACTTCCTCGAAAGCACAAACACTGTTTCTTAGCCGTTGATGTAGTGGGAGTAATTTAGGGCCAGATGTAGCAAATAACCAATTTGCGACTTGCAAATTGCGAGTCCCTGCGACTCGCAATTTGCAAGTCGCAAATTGGTATGCAGTACGGTGTCTCAGACACCGTCTGCGACTCGCTATGGGGTCGCAATGACCCACCTCATGAATATTCATGAGGTGGGTCGCAAATTGCGGCCTCATAGCGAGTCTAGGCACTCACAAACATGGAGGCCTGCTGTAGTCAGCAGACCTCCATGTTCGTGACAGCTTTAAATAAAGCATTTTTTTTTTTTTTAAGTGTAGCCCGTTTTCCTTAAAGGAAAACGAGCTGCACTTAAAAAAAAATCCGAAACCTTTAGTTTCGTTTTTTTTTCAGGGTAGGTAGTGGTCCCTTGGACCACTACCTACCCTGAAAAAATATTTGTGGGTCCATTCACAAAGTGCAAGGGGTCCCATGGGGACCCCTTCCAATTTGCGAGTGGGTTACCATCCACTTGAAGTGGATGGTAACTGCGACACCATTTGCGACCGCATATGCGATCGCAAATGGTATTGCATGCCACTCCGAATCGCAAATAGGAAGAGAACACCCCTTCCTATTTGCGATTCTGAAATGCATATTGCGAGTCGGTACCGACTCGCAATATGCATTTCTGCATAGGGAAACGCATTTAGCGAGTCGCAAACGGCAATGTTTGCCGTTTGCGAGTCGCTAAACGTTTCCTGCATCTGGCCCTTTAAGTGGTAATCAGAGGGACTACGATTAGCACTACTGCAGGGGCTCAACAGCTCTTAGGGCCTTAGAGGAAAGTCTGGGTCCCTTAGAAAAGGCAGCAGTGAATAGTGCCACAGGAGCTCAGACGTTTCTGTAGGCCAGGGCGGAATACACAGAACTACTAGAATGCCTAGGATTCATTGCTCACAAGACATACTTACAGAAAACACACTCTTACTTGATACAACCCATATCCTCTCCAACACCCATCCCTACGATTACTACAATACACAATACGCAGGTCAATACTCAGATGGATATTAATACTGCATTTTATTACTTCTGTTCACAACTGTATGCTCCCCCTGCCAATTACTTCTATGGCCATACCAAACTTCCTTGACCAAGTGACTCTACCCAAAGTGACACCTGACAAACACCCTCTCTCCTAGAAGAACCTTTAACAGCAGCTGAGATCTGTAGGGTGATCAAGAAATTAGCTAAGAATAAAAGACCCACAGCTGATGGCATACCAGCTGAGTTTTATGCCACATTTGCTGCCCAATTGGCCCCACAGTTGGAACGCCTATATAACACAGCCCTAATGAAAGGTGGATTGCTCCCCACTACATCACAAGCAATAGTAGTTGCACTACTGAAGGCTAATAAGCCACCATCTGATTTGTCCTCTGATAGACTACTCTTGTTACTTAATATTGAATATAAAATTCTTGGTAAAGTATTAGCGTGGCGACTATTCCCATTACTCCCTAAGTTGCGCCACATTGATCACAGTGTTTAATACACACTGGTTCTGGAGGCGGCTCCTTGCCCAATAGTCTCTGGAGGGGAGTTTAAGGCCACAGTCTCTGGAGTGGGTATCATGCCCACTGGTTCTGGAGGGCGCTTCTTGCACAATAGTCTCTGGAGGGGAGTTTTAGGCCACAGTCCCTGGGGGGTGGGCTACATGGCCTCTAGTGGTGGAGGGGGCTCCTTGCCTTCAGGTGGTGGATGGGTATCATTGCCCTCAGGTGGTGGAGGGGGCTCCTTGCCCTTAGGAGGTGGATGGGGATCCTTGGGTGGTTTCCTGTGACGGGCCCCATTGGCCTTTGTCATATGACTTGTGTCCTAGCCTCCAGGTCTAGGAGGTGCCTCCACTGACCCCATCCTCTATCCCTTAGGTTTCGCCACCCTAGACCTCTGTTTTTGAGGAGGAGGTGTGGTCTTACTTGGAGTGGCTACCGTTCCACTCAGGGGCCCCTTAGTGCAAGCAGCAGATTTGCTGGTGGAAGCAGTGGCAGACTGGTTGGCTGAGGTGCTGGGCTGGGTTGTTGGGACCCTGCACTTACGGGCAGGACAGAAGGGTGGGGGAGGGAAGAAGTCAAGATGGGCAAAGAATACTTCTTAGTGACTTTGGGGCGGGATGTGGGAGGAGGGATAGAGGGGAGGTAGAGGGAGTGGTTGGGGGTATACGTCTGCTGGACTTGGGTGCAGGTGCATGAACAGTGTGTGTGTGTGTGAGGTGGATGGCTGTTGGGGGTCTGCGTGCGAGCGTTTGTGTTTCTTGGGGGGCAGACAGAGTGGGAGAGGACAAACAGGACTTGTGGATGGATGTTTTGGTGTCTGCAAGTGAGGTGTTTGTGCTGCATGAGGTGGTGATGGTGGTGTGACGGCGCATGTGGTGTGTGGGGTGCATGTCTGCCTGTCTGCTCTTGTGGTGTGTGTGGGCAAGGGTCTACATGTTGCAGGGCCTGGGACTGTTGATGCAGTGCATGCAGGTGTGAGTGTGGGTGTGACTGTGAGGGAGGAAGAGAAGGAGAGGGAGACAGTGGAGCAGTGGATGTTGTTGTGTGTGCAACTGTCTATTGTTTGTGTGAGTGCTTGTTTCCTGAAGCTTGGTGCCGTGTTTGTCTGTGCCACTCTTATGTGATGTTTTGTGTGCATGCTTGTCTGAATGCGTGCATGGGATGGGTTGAGGTAGAGGAGACTGGGACTGGGAAGTGGTTGTTAGAGGGGGGACGGTGGGACCAGGGACTCTGATGGCCAGCAGAGAGGAGGCCAGAGCCTGAAATGATCTCCGTAGGGCCACTAAGCCCCCATGAATGCCCTCCAGGAAGGCATTGCTGAATCTGGGATGCCAGCCCCTGGATGGCATTCACTAAGATTGACTGCCCTACAGAGATGGATCTCAGGAGGTCAATAGCCTCCTCACTGAGGGCATCAGGGCTCACTGGGTCAGGGCCTGAGGTGCCTGGGGCAAAGGGGATTTCCACCTTCCTTGGTGAGTGGGCATGGGCAGCGCGGTGGGGGACTACTGGGAGGGCGGTGCTGGTACGGGGTGGTGGATGTACCTGTAGCTGGGGTGGTTCCAGAGGTGTCCATCACCACCAGTAAGCAACCATCGGAGGAGGTTTCAGAGTCAGTGTTTTCACCTCCTGTCCTTGCTGTGGTGCTCCCCTCGCCCTCCGTCCCACTGTTACCCTCAGATTCGGTGGACTCTGCCTCCTGGGTCCCGTGGACTGAAGTTCTTTCACTCACTGGTGCCCCTGCTCCTTCGCGAGATGATGCTAATGCACACATGGTCAGGATGACAGAAGAAAATAGGGGGGGATAAAGAAAGGGATCACTGGGTCAATTACAGCACCAACACCACAGATGGCATACACATCACCATCACACACAGGGACCAAGATTGAGCAATATGCACCACACTGGCATCCCATTGGCTAGGTAGCACAGCAGGATGAGAGCCAAACAATGCCATCTGCACCCCTCCTGGGACCTACTAAGCCCTGTCTGATATGGAATGCCACCTACCTAGCTATCCAGATTTTGCTAATCACCCATTTACCCTGAGCTGGACCATGGAGCAATGTATGAGCTTGCATAAAGGGGCACCCACTGATTAAAACCCACCACCAGAATCCCATGCCAGGCAACAAAGATGGTTGTCACACAAACTAGACTTACCCCCTTGTGGCTACTGTGATGCACTCAAGTGCCCATCCAGCTCTGGGTAGGCCACCGCCAGTATGTGGGCCATCAGGGGGGTCAGGTTCCAACGGGCACCCCTCCCTCATTGGGAGGCCATCCCCAACTGGGCCTCCACAGTCTTCTGGACCCAGCGTCTCAGTTCCTCCCACCGTTTCCTGCAGTGGGTGCGCCGCCTGCTGTAGACACCCAGGGTCCACACGTCCTTGGCGATGGCAAGCCACAATCCCTTCTTCTGATGGGCGCTGACCTGCAGAGGAAACACAGACAGAAGGACACCATTAACCATACAATCCAGCCTGTCACACATATGGCCCACTAAAAGCATTTCCCCTCATCAGGCACACATCACCCGGAGCCCTGCAAGTACACTATCAACAGCTATAGCCCCCACCCAATTGACACACTGTCAGCCCACACACAGCTCCATGCAGGCTTGTTGCATGCAACCTCTCATGGTGTACTCACCTGTTGGTCTGGAGGCCCATATAGCTGTTCATACAGGGGTAGGACCCCATCCACCAGGCACTCTAACTCCTCCGAAGTGAAGGCAGGGGCCCTTTCCCCTGTCACACGGGCCATGGCAGGTTCCAGACACAGGTCACAGCAGCACACGCAGTGGAGGTGTCGTCCTGTGGAATGTCTGGAATCAAGTGAGGTTATAGTCAGAAAATGTTGGTCACGTCCACGGCAGTGTACACAGTCACCGCCACCGGTGATCCTCATTGGATACTGTACTCAATAAAGCCCTATTCTAGCTAATGAGGAATAGCACGGTGGTGCAAGACTGCCTTCCGCCATGACACCAAACGCCTGCGGAGTTACATCACTTCCACCTGTTCCTACATACAGGACATGCGGTAGCCATGTTATAGTGCTGGTACAGAAATTTTAAATGAAAATTGGGTCACTGTTGTCGATTGTGCACACATAGCCATTTAAATTGCCCAGTTACATACATGCTCTATGTACTCTGAAGTGGTGGTTCCATAGTTCATTTTGTCACTCCCTCCTCACTCTTGCATCCCTTAGGTACCTACCACTGCAGAGGAATAGGAGAAGGAGGTAAGCCCCTGTGTACAGGCCCCTTGTGGACGTGGCTACACTGGAAGACAGCCACATAATACTCACCTATAGACTGGGCAGGGCCAATATCACAGAGCTGTGTGCTCAATTGGAGCCTGATCGATAGCTGATATCCGTCATCCCACTGGGATCCCCCGTCTTGTGCAGGTCCTATCAGTGCTCCATTTCTTGGCACCTGGCTCTTTCCAAGTGACATTGGGCTTGGCTGCAGGAATGTCATAGCCAATGTTCTCAATAGTGCTGGCAAGGGTTTTGTCTGTCTTGCTCAGACACATGTGCAGCTACATCGCTTCCCCCAAGTGGAAGATTTGGCAACTGTGAAGGCTGGATTCTATGCAATGGGACATATTCCAAATGTTATTAGGGCCATTGACGGAACACATATAGCATTTGTTCCCTCCCCACCTCCCGCGCCAATGAACAGGTGTTCAGGAATCAGAAGAGTTCCCACTCACTCAATGTCCAATTGGTGTGCCTGGCTGACCAGTACATCTCCCACTTCACTGCCAAGTATCCTGGGTCGGTGCATGACGCCTTCGTCCTGAGGAATAGCAGCATCCCACAAGTGATGGCACAACTAC
Source organism: Pleurodeles waltl (assembly GCF_031143425.1). Lineage (NCBI taxonomy): Eukaryota > Metazoa > Chordata > Amphibia > Caudata > Salamandridae > Pleurodeles > Pleurodeles waltl. The sequence continues at coordinate 257,060,858 of NC_090440.1, forward strand.
AGAGGCACAGAGTGTGGCTTATAGGTGAGCCTGAGTACCCACCCAATGTATGTCAGTGTATGCTTTCAGGAGTCATCCCCCATGCTATTGTGCAAGGCTAATGTTTGTCCCTCACTTATTACAGGTGACTCTGGCTTCTTTAACCTGTCCTGACTCTTGACCCCTGTAAGGAATCCAAGGACAAAGGCTAAGAATAGGTATACTGATGCTCATGGGCGTACCAGGAGAATTATTGAAAGGACCTTCGGTCTCCCAAAGGCCAGGTTCAGATGCCTCCATCTGACAGGTGGATCCCTCTGCTACTCCCCTGAGAAGGTCTGCCAGAGAGTTGTTGTATGCTCATGTTGCACAACCTGGCCATCAGACGACATGTGCCCTATCGGCAGGAGGAGGAGGGTGAAAATGCTCATGTGGCAGCAGTGGACCCTCAGGACAGTGAGGATGAGGAGGAAGAGGATGAGGATGTGGACAACAGGACATCAGTTATATGGCAGTACTTCCAGTGGCACACAGGTAAGAAAGCAGAACATTTCTCTAATAAATTATTTTTCTGTGTGGCTGTAGCATGATGGCAGTCACTTCCTTAGCATCCCAACTGACTGTCACCTAAGCGCTCCCATTTTGCAGATGATGGTGTGGTTACAATTGTGTACTGATGTGATGACTACAAACTGCTACAGTCCATTTGTTGGATGGAATCCCAAAGTTCTGGACAATTGCACAGGATGATACAGTTCAAAACACAAATAAAGCACTACTACTCAAGTTGTGTTCAAGGGTGTTTATTGAAGTGAAAATTATGAAGGAATAGTGCAAGGGAATGAGGTGATGGTAGAGGAAAGTCCAGGATATTAGTCCAATCTGTTTGTAGCACAGGCCCAGTGTCCAAGTGGCCATAGGAAGGGAAGCAATGGCAGTTCAAAGTGGACAAGGTGACACAGTGGAACACAAGGGGGACATTCAGGAGGGTCTAATTTCCTGGCGGTGATCTTGGCAAGTGTCTCTGGTGTCTGCCTGGGTCACAGAGAACGTTTGCGGGGTGGTTCACCTTCTGCAGGGGGAGGGGTGCTGGTGGCCTCTGGGTCCTGTGGCAGGGCCTCCTGTCCACTAGCTGCAGCAGATGTGGAGGGTTGTTCAGTTGACTGGCTAGTGGACTTTGGGTGGCTGCTGTGGTGATGGATACTGAGAGAGGAGGCTCTCTGGTGGACTGGGTGTGGGCTGGGGTATCTAACTAACCAGTGGGCCCTGATGGGCCAGGGAGTTCATCCAGATCCAGAGCTCCAGAGTTGCTGTCATCACTGGAGGCATCTTCTGGTGGGGGACTGGGTAGCCGCGGCACCTCCTCGCCATCGACATTGGCTGGGGCACCTGTGGGGATGTAAGTGGTGTATTATGCTACATGTCTGTGACATATTCTGCATCCCTAGCTTCCCCTATATCGTTGTTGTTGCCCTGCCATCTTTGTTTATGTATGGTGCCATTGTTGTTCAGATTTTTCCAGGAGGGAGGTGGGGTTGGCGTGAAAATTGAGGTGACAATTTAGGATGTTGTGGTAGGAGTCAATGGCTAGGGGAGCGATGAGGTTGGAGATGGTGTTGCAGAAAGCCAGTCGGGGTCCCAGGGGTCTGTATATGAGGGTGCCTCTTATCGTCGTCTTGGCGTCGGTCTGTAGTTGGAAGTTAAGGTATTCCATGATAGGTGTTGGGTCATCATTGGTGGTGAAAAGGAGCAGGAAAGGCAGAAAAATAATCAGAAAAGAAGCAAAAAAACAATCAGAAAACAAGAAGGAAAGGCAGAAAAATGGTCAGAAAAAGAGCAGAAGGCAGGAGAGGGTGGCGGACTGTGAGGCAGACTAGACAAGAGAACTGTCGCAGGGGGAGCTGGCATGAGGACCTGCTCCTGTCGGAAATTCTCACCAAGGGCAATGGCAACTTAGACAGAACGTCTGCACAAACATTCATGCCCACTTGACTATATTTCACAATTACATCATATTCTTACAACTTACACAACAGGTAAACCAAACAAGTAGATGTCTTAGCCAAATCATTGCAACTTAAGAGAGATACCAAAGGTTTATGGTCTGTGTAGATGTTAAATGTGGTATCCCAATGTAAGTCTTAAATTTCCGTTATGCTCAGACACACGCTAAGGCTTCCCGTTCAATAGTGCTATAATTGCTTTCTGCATTAGTAAGTGTTCTAGATGAATGTGCAACAGTATTCTTCTGTCCCTTGACCCATTGTCAAACACAACATCCAGGCCCTTAAGGCTAGCATCGACTGTGTTAAAAGATTTACCTGTGTTACCTTTTTTTAAGGAGTGAACGTAAAGGCTGCACAGCTAAAGCATATCCAGGCACAAAACAAACATAGTTTGCACACATTCCAAGAAAAGAATGCAAAGCATCCTTATTCTCAGGTGGAAGGGCATTCTTTATGGCCTCTATGTTACAAAAACTCAAGCCTTATACTCTTCTCAGGAATGGTATGCCCTAATAACTTACACTTTTTTGGCTTCACAATGATACCCCTGGTTTGTAACAAATGAAATCTTTATCTAACACTTGAATATGTTCCTGTTAGTGTCCGTAAAAAACAGAATGTCATCCTGGAAAACCTGCACATGGGGCATATCTCAAAATAGAGCTTTCATCATTTTTTGGAAAATACTCAATGAGGAGGTGAGACCGAATGATAGCCGCAGATACTTAAAAGCACAGTATGGAGTCACAAACATGGTAAGGGGTTGATATTTTACACTCAAGGGGATTTGGTGATATGCTGAGTGAAGGTTGATAGTGGAGAAATATCTTGCTCCCCTAATGTTTGGAATCATCTCTTGTATATGAGGCAGAGGATGACAATCCACTAAAATGTTTCAATTTACAGGACTCGTGCCAATACATAATCTCAGATCACCAGATTTTCTCTTGGTCATAACCACCAGATAGACCCACTCAGAGGAGTCAGTGGGTGCAATGATCCGTTCAGAAATCAGTTTCTCCAGTAATTTTCTTAAATACTGTCTGGGCACAATTTAGCTTGACGTCATGCTCGAAACCATGATGTCATGCTCGAAATAGTGCCTGCAGAATCCATGAAAACATAAGGAAATTTCAAAATCATGCAATTTATAACCACATCATCTTCCATACCTAGAAGAAAGGCATATCCCCAAAAACAATGATTTTATCGTGCCCTGGGTGCAACATTATTCCCAATTTCGCCAAATCCTTCAAACCCACAATGTCCCTTCCATTGACTGATATATAGACCTTGGTAACAGTAGATCTTCTTAAATTTTCTAAGGATGAACACAACAAAACGAAAACCAATATCTTGCTCACCAAAGGCCTTAAGGTTGATATCAGGATGCACCCGCACAAATGATTTTGGCCATAGCTTGTAAAAAGTGCCATCAGGCAAAATCGTGACAGGTGCCCCAGTATCAGCCATGACTGTCAGCTGCTCATCAATTATTGCTTCACAAAGGGAACCTAGAATTTGTTTCTGTGTGCAGGGACCTGGACCTTCAACCATGTAACTGTCAACAATACATAAGAAAACGTATTAACACAAGCTTGTGTCCCATCTGGCGAGTCACAAGCACATATGTGGCTTACTCTAACTTTGTTGGGGCCTTTAACCAAATTGGAAGCACTCTTGGATACCCCTTCGAAGGGCCCTATTTTGCAGCACTGATTACACTTTTTGCCAATTGCGGGTCAAGATGGATTGTTTCCAAACTGTATCTTCCTCTGTGACATAACTAACAGGTGGTTTACCCCATGGATGGACATAACATTTGATGTGATCATCGACCTGTCAAAGCTCTTAGCCACATCAATAGTCTTTGTCAATGTAGAATTGCGATATGCTAAAAAAAAATCTTGAATCTTTTTTGAAAAGCAATTAGAAACAGATTGGTCACTTATATAAATATATACATTGCTTCCAAAGTCACATGTGGATGCTAATGCCCTTAAAGTAGCAATATGCTCTTTCACAGTTTCATCGCTTGATTGTTTGCACTTGAAAAAATTTATATCTCTCCAAAAGTACACTTGACTCTCTGGAAAAATGAATTTTGATCCTCTCTTTTTCTTCCAAATACACATTCCATGGAGTGTATGCATTCAAGAGGGCCGGACCTGGAGGCAAATTATCAAATATTCTCTGACCAGCCGCCCCCAAATGGTTAAATAACAGCACCAGCTTCCAAGCAGGTTCATATCTTTTAGCATTAATTGCTGTCAAGTAATTTTTGAAAATACACAGCCACTCTTTCCATTTAATTTCTGGCCTGCCAGCTTTCTATAAGAAAGGTGGTGGTTGAGCCACTCCTTGACTAGTTGCCATGTGCAAATTGAAAAATTTAGAATATAAGAAAAGTACTGAGGCACACTGGAAGTGAAGCAAATAATGTAGAATCTTCAAATAATAACTGGGAAGGAAAAAAGGAGTCCTTACCATAAACAAAACATGCAATAGAAGAGGCAAATACAGTTACATATTCACATAGTGTGAAACTCTCGGGCATAAGTTGTTAGCAGCGCTGTCCAATAATACCAAACGTGGCAGTTAAGATTTGGAAAAAGCTGCCTCAAAGGTTCGTTACCTCAACGAAAAACTTGGACATCCCGATCCAAACTGGCCTCCAGATTATGGGGGTCAGTCCAACCCTGGCGGTCGGTGATAAAGTGGCGGCCAACCCGCCAACAGGCAGGCGGTAAAAAAAAAAGAATTCTGACCCTGGCGGGAACCGCCAACACAGACCGCCACTTTAACACTCCGACCGCCACGGCGGGACAAACAAACAGCGCGGCGGTCACCGCCAACAGGCAGGCGGCAGACAATGTACCGCCCACAGTATCACAACTCACCAATCCGCCACCTTTTCCGGGGCGGGAGCACCGCCGATAAAAACACGGCGGAAACAGACTACGAACGGGAAAACGCTCACCTCTACGCACTCCACGAGGAATCTGGACAGCATGGAACCCGAATTGAACATCCTACCTGCTCTCGTCTACCTGCTCATATACCACGAGTACGAACTCCGGCGCAGACGACAACGGTGAGTCCCGCACCTACGACACAGGGGAGGGGGGAGGACGAAAGGTTACGGGCACACACATACGCGATACACCCCCCCCAAATACCTACACACCAATGCAGAGCACCAAGTCACAGTGACACCACCCAAACCACCCGGAATAATGAAAAGATACAATTAAAATCAGAAAATAAATTTATGTATAAAATAGGTTCATTGAAGTCATGGTAAAAGAGCAAAAAGAATAATAAAAATACAAGTAAAAACATTGCGTAACCGATAAATAGAGGCAATAAATCCTGCACAGTCACTGAAATCACAACTGTCCGTGGGCCAATGTGTATCAACACAAGGGCAAAGCCCACACAGGAGACCTGAGTCCGTTGGAGAGAACACTGCAGGGGCATCAGATGTTAAAACTACAGGCACCTCAGGGGGAAGGGAAGGGGGGGCACCACAGCCACATGAGTCCACGACGCCAGATCCACGAAGGGGCCACCATGCCCACTGTGCCATCCTGGGGAGTGCAAAGCCACAGTCTCTCAAGTCCCTACAGTGGGTGACTTGCCCACTTTTCCATCCTGGGGAGTGCAAAGCCACAGTCTCGCAAGTCTCTACAGTGGGTGGCTTGCCCACTGTGCCATCCTGGGGAGTGCAAAGCCACAGTCTCTCAAGTCTCTACAGTGGGTGGTTTGCCCACTGTGCCATCCTGGGGAGTGCAAAGCCACAGTCTCTCAAGTCTCTACAGTGGGTGGCTTGCCCACTGTGCCATCCTGGGGAGTGCAAAGCCACAGTCTCTCAAGTCTCTACAGAGGGTGGTTTGCCCACTGTGCCATCCTGGGGAGTGCAAAGCCACAGTCTCTCAAGACTCTACAGTGGGTGGCTTGCCCACTGTGCCATCCTGGGGAGTGCAAAGCCACAGTCTCTCAAGTGGATAACAGTCTCCACAGGCAATGGAGGAGGCAGGGTGCCCCGAGTGCAGCGTGAACAGTAGCTCGACACAGAACCGGCACTGTCATTGGGCCAGCGGTGCTTGACAGGAAGGGTCCAGCGGAGCGGTGCTTGAGACGGCGGGGCCCAGCGGAGCGGTGCTTGACAGGAAGGGCCCGGTGCTTGACAGGAAGGGCCCAGCGGAGCGGTGCTTGAGACGGCGGGGCCCAGCGGAGCGGTGCTTGACAGGAAGGGCCCAGCGGAGCGGTGCTTGAGACGGCGGGGCCCAGCGGAGCGATGCTTGACGGCGGAGCCCAGCGGAGCGGTGCTTGACAGGAAGGGCCCAGCGGAGCGGGGCTTGAGACGGCGGGGCCCAGCGGAGCGGTGCTTGACAGGAAGGGCCCAGCGGAGCGGTGCTTGACGGCGGGGCCCAGCGGAGCGGTGCTTGAGACGGCGGGGCCCTGTTCAGCGGTGCCTTTCTGCACAGCGGGGCCCTCTTCAGCGGTGCCTTTCTGGACGGTGGGGCCCTGTTCAGCGGTGCCTTTCTGGACGGCGGGGCCCTGTTCAGCGGTGCCTTTCTGCACGGCGGGGCCCTGTTCAGCGGTGCCTTTCTGCACGGCGGGGCCCTGTTCAGCGGTGCCTTTCTGCATGGCGGGGGCCCTGTTCAGCGGTGCCTTTCTGCACGGCGGGGCCCTGTTCAGCGGTGCCGTTCTGGACGGCGGGGCCCTGTTCAGCAGTGCCTTTCTGCACGGCGGGGCCCTGTTCAGCGGTGCCTTTCTGGACGGCGGGGCCCTCTTCAGCGGTGCCTTTCTGGACGGCGGGGCCCTCTTCAGCGGTGCTTGTCCAGCCATTCAAGGGAGTCAGACCTCGCTAGGACTCCCTGCTCAGTCACCCTCCGACCGTGCACTTGCTGGACCCTTCGGTGACGGTGTCCTGGGCCCTTGGGTGTCACACCTCACACCCGGAATGGGGCTTGTGGGGCCCTCCTGCTTCGCGCTCCTGCTGGCTGACTTCTCCGCCCTGCTGCCCTTGCCCTCCTTCGATGTGGCTCTCTGGGCCTTGCCTCCCCTGGATGTTGTGGCAGGTGAAGTGGTTGAACTCTGGTCCTTGGGGGCAGCCGTGGCAGCCTTCTCGCGGCGGCCCCTTACTTTATGGGTCCTCTTTCCAGGGGGGGGGCTGGCTGTCCCCTTGCTGCTGACCGATGTGTCACTGCTGGCAAAGGGTGGACTCCAAAATCCATGCACTACGGTGACACTTGTAGCCGGGCTGGTGGTGGCTGAGGTGCTCTTGGGACTCTTAGAAGATGGAGGGGGTGGGTCAGGTGAGGGAAAGAGGTTTAGATTGGAGAGGTAAACTTTTTTAGGACCAAGGTAAAGGGTAGGTGTAGTGGTTATGGGAGCGGAGGAAGAGGAGGTGGTTGTAGGAGAGTCAGGTGTGCTGTCTTTGGGTGAAGGTGCATGGGCTGTAGGCTGTCGTGAGGTGGTTGGCTGTTGGGTGGGTGGCTGCCTGCGTTTATGTGTCTTGGAAGAGGGGGTGACAGACACAGTGGGAGAGGACACAGGGGACGTGTAAATGGCAGTGGGGGTGGTGACTGCACGTGTGCGGACTGTACTGGAGGGTGTGCTGGTGATGGAAGTACTGGCTGATGGGGGTGTGCATGCAGGTGTGAGTGGAGACGTCACAGGGAGGGAGGAGGGAGACGAGGAGGTGGGGGACACAGAGGAGGTAGTGACTGTTGTCATGTCTGCATCTGGATGTTGCTTGGGTGACTGTTTGTGTGATCTGTGGTGCTTATGTCTGGATGAGCTGGCCTTGGGTGTTGAGGTGTGTGCAGGCTGGTCAGATGGTGTGGATGGGATAGGCAGAGGAACAGGAGACGGAGACAGAGTGGAGGCAGTTAGAAGAGGGAGGCTGGAGACAGGGACAATGGCTGCCGTCAGTGCAGGCCAGAGCATTGACCGATCGTTGATGGGCAGCCTGACCCGAATGAATGCCCTTCAGGTATGCGTTGCTACGATGCACCTCCCTCTCTACCCCCTGGATGGCATTCAAAAGGGTAGACTGCCCAACAATGATGGTCTGTATGAGGTCAATGACCTCCTCACTGAGGGCAGCAGGGGTAACAGGGGCAGGGCCTGAGGTGCCTGGGGCGAAGGAGATGCCCGCCTTCTTGGGAGAGCGGGCACGGAGCGTAGGCTGAGGGGCTGCTGGGAGGGCGGAGCTGGCGCGCTGGGTGGCGGCTGTACCTGTAGAGGCGGGGGCACGGATGTTGCCACCTCCGCTAGGGAGCTCCCATCCGAGGACGTGTCGGTGTCGCTGGTATCACCACGGGTCCCCGTTGTGAAGCTCCCCTCGCCCTCCGTATCACTGGTGGCCACGGTGTCTGTGCCATGGCCCACCGGGGCCTTGTGACTAGCAGCTCCCTCGTGCTCCGGTGCCAAATCTCCTCCGCCTGATGATGCTAATGCACACATGCAGAAGTAGATAAAGAAAAAGGGTGGGGGGAGAAATAAAAACAGGTTGAGTGCATGCATTGTCAACACCGTTGTCGGAGAGGACAGATACAGGAGCCTCATGCACTAAGCCGCGCTATCGGGGAACACTACTCAGTACTTGTGACTAGGCCTACAGGTCTAGGGACAACAAATGCGCACATAGGTGATGCAGGACCATGGACAGCTGTACTCGTCACCCTACAGAGGTGGGGGGCGGGGGCACAGGGACATGGCTAAAGGAGAGGACTACACTACAGAAAGCGCCCTGGCCTAATGTCAGCCACAGCCCTCCTCCCCCACCCAGGCACCTCCACTGCACATAAAAATAGCTGAATGTGTTGGTACTCACCCCCTTGTGTCTGCTGTGATGTCCTCACGCGCCCATCCAAATCAGGGTAAGCCACCGCCAGGATCCGGGACATCAGGGGGGTCAGGGTACGACTGGCACCCCTCCTAGGTCGGGAGGCCATCCCCAGCAGTGACTCGGCGGTCTTCCTGGTCCCGCGGCGGATGTCCTCCCACCTCTTGCGGCAGTGGGTGCCCCGTCTGTTGTAGACCCCCAGGGTCCGGACTTCCTTGGCGATGGCACGCCAAATGTCGACTTTCTGATGGGCGCTGACCTATTTGACATGTACAGGGTGGGAAAGGAAATATCCTCATTTTTCTGCCTGTAAGATGTGATTGTCCCCCCCTCCCCAACCTTGCCATGTGGCACATGCACTCATCTGTCGTGCCTTGCACTCCTCATTCTCTCCCCACCCCAAACACCCGACTCAACACAGGCATTGCCCATTCAACGTGCACCCTGTGTACTTACCTGTTGGTCTGGAGGACCGTAGAGTAGCGCATACTGGGGGAGGACCCCATCCACTAGTTTATCCAACTCTTCAGAAGTGAAGGCAGGGGCCCTTTCCCCAGTCGCAGCAGCCATTGTCTCTTCCAGACCGAGTTCACAGCAGCACTTGCAGTATAGGTCCTCTCCTGTGGATGATCAGGTCTCGAGTGATTAAGCAGATAGAAAATGGCGGTCACGTCCGCGGCGGTGCGTACCGCGGCGGTGCGTGCCGCGACCGCCGGCGCACCTCGTCATTGGCTCCTGAAACCCATAGGGTTCAATGTTAACCAATGCGGCTTCGCACAGCTGTCTTCGACCGCCTACCGCCACGGTGTGCCACGCCAGCGCATTGACATCACATCCCAATGTCACACTTCACAGGTCAGGCAGCCGCCATTTCAAGGGCCCACGTGGCTTAATTTGTACCGCGTCACACAGGCCTAGGCCTTGCATTGCCACTCATACAAGCCTTTCAATGACTAGCGATTCTTGTACTGTGCCAGCTTTGGTTACGTACCTGTGGGTTTCTTCACTCCATACTCCATGTTGTCCTTCCTAGGCACCGTCCGCTGGGACTTGCGAGGAGAAGGAGGAATCCTCCCGTGTACCGACCGCTGGTGGACCTGTCGACAATGGAAGAACGCCACATTATACTTCGATACCGACTTGACCGAGCCACTATACATGAACTGTGTGCCCACCTGGAGCCAGCCTGATGTCCCCCATCCGCCAACCCACAGGGATTCCCCCTTTGGTGCAGGTTCTGTCAGTACTCCATTTCCTTGAAAGTGGATCATTCCAAACAACAGTGGCCATGTCATCTGGGATGTCTCAGCCTATGTTTTCTAAAATGTTGTCCAGAGTGTTGTCTGCCCTGATGAAATACATGCGGAGCTACATTGTTTTCCCAGAGGAGGGTGATTTGGCCACAGTGAAGGGTGATTTCTATGCCCTTGGACATATCCCCAACATCATTGGTGCCATAGATGGGACCCATGTGGCTTTAGTACCCCCAAAAGACAATGAGCAGGTGTACAGAAATCGTAAAAATTACCATTCGATGAATGTCCAGGTGGTCTGTTTGGCTGACCAGTACATCTTCCATGTAAATGCCAAGTTCCCTGGGTCAGTGCATGACGCGTATGTTATGCGAAATAGCAGCATCCCTTATGTGATGGAACAGCTACAGAGACAGCGTGTGTGGCTAATAGGTGACTCTGGTTACCCCAACCTGCCTTGGCTATTGACCCCAGTGAGGAATCCCCGTACCAGGGGTGAGGAACGGTACAATGAGGCCCATGGGCGAACTAGGAGGATCATAGAAAGGACCTTCGGCCTCCTGAAGGCCAGGTTTAGGTGCCTCCATATGACAGGTGGATCCCTAATGTACTCACCAAAGAAGGTGTGCCATATCATCGTGGCCTGCTGTATGCTTCACAATCTTGCATTGCGACGCCAGGTGCCTTTCCTGCAGGAGGATGGTCCAGATGGTGGTGTTGTAGCAGCTGTGGAGCCTGTGGAGAGTGAAGAGGAGGAAGACGACGGCGACGAGACAGAGAACAGGGACACAGTTATACAACAATATTTTCAGTAGCACTCAGGTAAGGATCACCCACGCCATTTTACATTGACTTCTGGCCTCCTGCATCTCTACTTTCTGTGTTTCCCCCCAGTTCCTTTTAACTGATTTGTGACTTTGCCTTCCCTTTTCAGAGCTGTATGACCCAGTGCGTGACTACTGCTTTGTTTGCCCATGGACTGAAGCTTATTGACATTGGTATGTTGTCATCACAATTTAACAAAACATAATTGAACCGTTGTGTGTAATACATTTGTTATGAATACAAGCTGACTCCAGAATATTTTCTGTGCAAATAGTGATTTATTTTTAGTGCTACATATTGGACCATGATAGTAAAACGGTGTAGGGTGGGGGTGGAGTAAAGTCCATGGCAGAGTCCAGTTCTCAGTTTCACAGGTGCATTGTCCATATGCCTGTGGAAGGATGGAGCAGGGGCAGTTTAAGGTTGGACAGGGTGACAATGTGGGACAGTGGGATGACTTCAGGGGGTATCTCATGCTGGCGGGGGTCTTGGCATCCTACTCTGTCTTCTTTTGTGATCTCAGGTTCCTCTTGCGGGGTGGTTGTTCTTCAGCAGGAGGTGGGGTTCTGGTGGCCTGTCGTTGTATGGGGGCCTCCTGTCCACTAGCGCCGGCGGAGGTGGTAGGCTGTTCCTGGTCCTGGCTAGTGACAGGGGCCCTGTGTGGTGGCACATGGTCCCGCAATGTGTTTTCTATCCGGTTGAGGGCCAGGACGATGGTCCCCAATGCGGAACCGATGTTCCTGAGTTTGTCTCTGAACCCCATGTAGCGTTCCTCCTGCTGTGCCTGGATCTCCGTGAACCTGGCCAGTACCGTCGCCATCGTCTCCTGGGAGTGGTGGTATGCTCCCATGATGGTGGTGAGGGCCTCTTGGAGAGTGGGTTCCCTGGCCCTGTCCTCCCCCGCCTGTCGCACAGCAGCCCTCCCAGTTGCCCTGTTTCACCGGGCCTCTGTCCCCTGGACGGTGTGCCCACTACCACTGCCCCCAGGTCCCTGTTGTTGTTGGGGTGGTGGGTCAGCCTGGGTGCCCTGTAGTGGCGGACACACCGCTGATTGACGTGTCCTGGAGACAGAGGCATGGGCCCGCTGGGTGGGAGCTGTGCTGGTGTTCCCAGAGGGGGTTGGGTCTGCTGGGCCTGTGTCTGTGTGTGGGGAACCAACTGTCCAGAGGTCCCCGATGGTCCGGGCTGGTCATCAGGTTCTAGGTCGACAGAGCTGCTGTCATCACTGGGGGCCTGTTGTGGGGGTGGGATGGACAAATCTGGACCCTCCGTGGCGGTGTGTTGGCGTTCGGGCCCTGCAGGGGTAAAAGAGTATGGTTATTGCTATTGTGTGTTCCATGTCGTGCGATTTATGGGTGCCCTTGTCCCCCAGTGCTGGCATTCCCTTGTGGGAGGAGTTGTGAGGGTGGTTTGGGGGGGTGGATGGGTATGTGCAGTGGTCATGCATAGGTGATGGGTGTCTATGGTTTGGGTTGGCATTCAGGGATTGTTGTTGGGTTGGGTGGGTTGTGCTGGTGAGACATTAGCAGGGAGGATGTGTGCTGGGGGGTTGGGGGTGAGGGTGGGGGTGTGGGTTGGCATGCTGGTGGTTGGGGGGGAGGGGGAAGTAGTTGAGAGTCGACTTACCAGAGTCCATTCCTCCGGGTACTCCAGTGAGGCCGTCAGGATGCAGGATGTTGAAGACCTCTTGCTCCCATGCTGTGAATTCGGGTGGAGTAGGTGGGGGTCCGCCGCCAGTCTTCTGCACAGCGATGTTGTGTCTTGACACCATCGAGCGCACCTTCCCCCGTAGGTCGATCCAGCGCTTTCGGATGTCTTCCCGATTTCTGGGATGCTGTCCCACAGCGTTGACCCTGTCGACGATCCTTTGCCATAGCTCGGCCTTCCTGGCTATTGTGGTGTGCTGCACCTGTGTGCCGAAGAGCTGGGGCTCTACCCTTATTATTTCCTCCACCATGACCCTGAGTTCTTGTTCTGAGAACCTGGGGTGTCTTTGGGGTGCCATGGGGTGGTGTGGGTGAGGTGTGGGGTGGTGTTTGTGGTGATGTGTGTGTTGGTGTGTGGTGTTTTGTGCGTAGATGTATTGTGGGTGATGATGTTGGGTTCCTGTGTGTGGTGTGGTTTGCGTTCCCTGTGCTCTCTCTCTGTGTATGGCGCCTTCTCTCAGTATTTCGGGTTGTAAGGGTTTGTGGGTGATGTGGGTGTGTGTTTTATATTGTATTGGGTGTCTGGGAGTGGTGTGTGTATGTGTCTCAGGTGTGTGTATTTCGAATTGTCCAATGTGGCTGCGTTTTGTATATGTGTGTGTATTTTGACCGCGGCGGTGTGTACCGCCAATGGAAGACCGCGGTTGAAAGACCGCTGCAGGGATTTGTGGGTCGGAATGGCATGGGCGTATTTCTGTTGGCGTGACGGTGGAGGTTTGGTCATCGCCATTTTTTCGCTGACCTTTGGTGTGGCGGACTTCTGTGGATGTCGGGTTTTGGGCGGTTTGCCAGTTGCGGGTCAGAATGACCGTGGCGGTTTACCGCGGCGGTGTAATGGCGGTCTTCTGACCGGCGGTAAGGGCCTTTTACCGCCGAGGTCAGAATCACCCCCTATGTCTCTCATTACAACCCTGGCGGTCGGTGTTAAAGTGGCGGTAATACCGCTAACAGGCCGGCGGTTAAAAAAATTGAATCACGACCATGGCGGAAATGGCCAACACAGATAGCCACTTTAACACTCCAACCGCCACGGCGGTAGCAACAAACACTGCAACAGTAACTGCCAACAGACAGGCGGAGGACAATGTACCGCCCACACTATTACAAGGCACCAATCTGCTATCTTTTCTAGGGCGGTACCAATGCCATCAAAAGCACGGCAGAAACAGTACACAGAAGGGAAACCACTCACCTCTCAACACTCAACGAAGAACCAGGACGCCATGGAGCCCGAGTTACAGTTCCTGCCCATGTTGCTGCATCTCTTAATACACAACGAAGTGGAAAGAAGGTGGCGATGACGACGGTGAGTAGTGCACCTAGCACACAGGGAAGGGAAGAAGGGCAAAGAGAGTGACACACACACACAAAATGCAACTCCCCCAACCCCCACCTACAACAACACACACATCCAATAACACCACAGATACACCCCGTCACCCCCTGGAAGAACGCAAGGAAAAAACAAAATGAGTTTAACTAAAGTAATATTCAAACAATCAAATAGCCCAAGAGAACAGCAAATAATCATTATGCACAAATATTTACACCAAGTACACAAGTCCATACACTGTCCCATGAAATGTCCGTGGACCAGTGGTCCCAAAAAGCATGGGCGAAGCCCACACATGACACCTGCCTCAAAACGGAGAGAACACTGCAGGGGCATCAGGTCGAAAAAAAAACAGGCACCTCAGGGGGAAGGGGAAGGGGGCACCTCAGCCGGATGATGGTACGACGCCACTGCTTCTCGAGAGGGCTCCATGCCCACTGCTTGGGCATGGGGAGTGCAAAGCCACAGTCTTTTAAGTCTCTCAAGTGGGTTTACTGCCCACTTCTTGCTCCTGGGGAGTGCAAAGCCACAGTCTCTCAAGTCTCTCAAGTGGGTGGTTTGCCCACTGCTTGGTCCTGGGGAGTGCAAAGCCACAGTCTCTCAAGTCTCTCAATGGGTGGTTTGCCCACTATTTGGTCCTGGGGAGTGCAAAGGCACAGTCTCTCAAGTCTCTCAAGTGGGTGGTTTGCCCACTGCTTGGTCCTGGGGAGTGCAAAGCCACAGTCTCTCAGGTCTCTCAAGTGGGTTCACTGCCCACTGCTCCGTCCTGGGGAGTGCAAACCCACAGTCTCTCAAGTCTCTCAAGTGGGTGGTTTGCCCAGTGCTTGGTCCCGGGGAGTGCAAAGCCACAGTCTCTCAAGTGGGTTCACTGCCCACTGCTTGGTCCTGGGGAGTGCAAAGCCACAGTCTCTCAAGTCTCTAAAGTGGGTGGTTTGCCCACTGCTTGGTCCTTGGGAGTGCAAGTCCACAGTCTCTCTAGTGGATGCCTTCTCCACTGGTTTTGGAGGGGACTTTGTGCCCAGAGTGCTTCATCCTGCCAAGGACCGCGTTAGTGGATACTTTTCTCCACTGGTTCTGGAGGGGGCTTTGTGCCCAGAGTGCTTCATCCTGCCAAGGACCGGGTTAGTGGATGCTTTTCTCCACTGGTTCTGGAGGGGGCTTTGTGCCCACAGTGCTTCATCCTGCCAAGGACTGGGTTAGTGGATGCTTTTCTCCACTGGTTCTCTAGGGGGCTTTGTGCCCAGAGTGCTTCATCCTGCCAAGGACTGGGTTAGTGGATGCTTTTCTCCACTGGTTCCGGAGGGGGCATTGTGCCCAGTGATGCTGCACCTGGGGTGTGGCAGTTGACTTCGTCTCACCTGGGTGTCCCAGCCACACGATGTACCTTGAACAGGTAGCATGATGCTCCCTGGAGGCAGACCCACACTCCATCCTGCGGCGACTTAGGCAGCCAATTGCTGGTTCGTGTCAGTGCTGGAGGTGGTGTCTCAAGTGGCGTGTCCAGGGTCCAGGACGTCACCTGCAGACTCTGACGGCTGCACTCTGGGAATGGGGCTGACATCCGACAGAGTGGCATCGGCTGTGCACGTGGCGGTGCTGATGGTGGTGCAGGCGGCGGTGGCTGCGGCGGAGATGCTGCCAGTGCTGGCCGTGGTGCAAGTGGCTGTTGCAGTGGATGGAGACACCATACCGTCTCCGGCAGCCTCGGTTGGCTGATCCTTGGGAAGGATGCTGCAGACTGACATTGTGGCAGCGGTGGTGCAGGTGGCGGGGCAGATGGTGGTGCAGGTGGCGGTCGGACTGCGGTGGTGACTGTGGTGCATGTGGCTGCCATCCCAGATGATTTGGTGGTGACCAGCCCCTCACCAGGTGACATCGTGCCGAGAGGTGATGTGCCCTTTGGCTTGTGGCCCTTCCCCATCTTGACAGTCAAAGCAGGGACCTTGGCGCTGTCCACTCGGTGTTTGTGCGAGGCCTTGCTGGGTGGGTGGTGTGACTGTCCCCTGCTGGAAGCCGGCCCCTTTTTGACCTTTGCAGGTGGTTGAATAGGGCGGTCCTTCTTTTCCGTCGGTGGCACACTGGCAGCTCTGACGGATGCCCCCTTTGACCGTACTGGAGTAGCAGGGACCACAGCGGATGCAGATTTGGTGGCTGAGGTGCTGGGCTGGGATCTAGACATCCTGGCCCTAGGGGAAGGACGGGGAGAGGTGTAGGGAAGAGGTCAAAGTTAGGTAGGAAAACCTTTTTTGACACACTGGGACGCGAAGATGGAGGGGGTTTGGGAGTGGAGGAAGAGGTAGTGGTTGTAGGAGGTGTACATCTGCTGAGTTTGGGTGAAGGTGCACAGGTTGGAGGCTGTTGTGAGGTGGATGGCTGTTGAGTGGGTGTGTGCCTGCATTTGTGTGCTTTGGGAGGAGGGCTTACAGACACACTGGGAGAGGACACAGGGGACGTGTGAATGGTAGTGGGGGTGGTGATTGCACGTGAGCGGTGTGTAGTGATGGGCATGCTGGTGATGGAGGTAGTGGCTGAAGATGTAGTGCATGCAGGTGTGAGTGGAGACAAGACTGGGAGGGAAGTGGAGGACGTGGAGGAGGGGGACACAGTGGAGGCAGAGGATGTTGGTGTGTCTGCATGGGTATGGTGCTTGTGTGAGTGCCTGTGGGATGTGTGGTGCTTATGTTTTCCTGAGCCACTTTTGTGTGTTGATGTGTGTGCATTCTGGTCTGAAGGTGTACTTGGGATAGGCTGAGGTAGAGGGGATTGGGTCTGGGTAGTGGAAGTTGGAGGGGGGAGACTAGACACAGGGACAATGGCTGCTTTCAGTGCTAAGGCCAGAGCCTGAAATGCTCTCTGTTGGGCCACCACGCCAGAATGAATGCCCTCCAGGTATGCATTTGTTTGCTGCAAATGCCTCTTGACACCCTGGATGGCATTTAGAATGGTTGACTGCCCAACAGTGAGGGATCTCAGGAGGTCAATAGCCACCTCACTGAAGGCAGCAGGGCTGACTGGAGCAGGGCCTGAGGTGCCTGGTGCGAAGGAGGTGCCCACCCTCCTGGGTGAGAGGGCATGGGAAACACGCTGAGTGGCTGCTGGGAGGGCGGTGCTGGTAAGGGGGGTGGCGGCTGTACCTGTTGTTGCAGTGGGCACAGAGGTGCCCGCCACTGCAAGGGAGCTTCCATTAGAGGAGGAGTCACTGTCGCTGGTGTCCCCTCCTGTCCCCGTCGTGGAGCTCCCCTCGCCCTCCGTCCCACTGGTGCCTTCAGACTCCGTAGATTCACCCTCACGGGCCATGTGAGATGCAGCTCCCTCTGTCGCCGGTGCCTCTGCTCCTCCGCCAGATGATGCTAATGCACACAAGGACGGGGTGATAAAAGAAGAATGGGGGAAGACAGAGGAGACACATGGTCAATGCCAGTAACATCACTACTGTTGGCGGACACAACACACAGGGAGCAGCCCTATGCACTAGGCCATGCACTACCAGTTAGTAGGAAGATCACCTGCCCATGGGGTACTATGCCTAACACCATTTGCTGCACACCTGGAACCCACAGGAGCCTGACTAGTTGTAGATGCTCACTAACACTATTGGGGTTGGAGTGCCTGAGAGCCTGCCTAACAAGGGACCTACCCTACCAAGTTCGCCCTGGCCTAGGGGAACCCACAGCCCACATCCCCCACCCAGACACTTCGTGAAGCGCGCAGAGTCAGCTGAATGACACTGTACTCACCCCCTTGTGGCTGCTGTGATGCCATCAAGCGCCCCTTCCAACTTCCGATATGTCACCGCCAGGATCCGGAACATCAGGGAGGTCATGGTGCGACGGGCACCCCTTCCATGTTGGGAGGCCAGCCCCATCTGGGCCTCCACCGTCTTCTTGCTCCAGCGGCGCAGGTCCTCCCATCTCTTGCGGCAGTGGGTGCTCCGTCTGTGAAAGACCCCCAGGGTCCGCACTTTCTTGGCGATGGCCAAATACCCTTCTTCTGGTGAGCGCTGACCTAGAGGAAAGGTACAGGATGAAAGGAAATTACTCTCCCGTCCGGGTCGTCATACTCATAGCCCACCAGTTCCCACCCTGTATGCCCTGACGCACATACACTCACCATCCTCACATACTGGCCTCAGCCCCCCCCCCCACATGTATCTTCCATCCACACCACTCCAAACAGGCATTGCCCACGCATCATGCTCACAGTGTACTCACTTGTTTGTCTGGAGGACCGTAGAGTAGCATGTACTGGGGGAGGACACCATCCCCCAGTTTGTCCAACTCCTCTGCGGTGAAAAGGGGTCCTTTCCCCAGACACTGTAGCCATTGTCGCTTCCAGACTGAGGTCACAGCAGCACTTGCAGTGTAGGGCCTCTCCTGTTGAAGGTCATGTATCAAATGAGTGAACAGATAGAAAATGGCGGTCACGTCCGCGGCGGTGCGTACCGTCACCGCCGGCGTACATTGTCATTGGCTCCTGGAACCCATAGGGTCCACTGATAACCAATGCTAAATTGCGCGACGGTCTTCGACCGCCTACCGCGATGCTGCACAACGCCAGCGCAGTTACCTCATTTCCCCTTGTCCCTCCTTACAGGTCAGGCAGCTGCCATTTCAGGGTGGCACATGGCATGGCACCTAACTGCGTCACAGCACCATTTGGCAGATATACTGACAAACAACACCACACACGGATTTACTCATATTACTGAAAACACACTTGTGCAAACTATGTGGTATATGACCCTCTGCTCAGCATTCTCCTCCATAGGGCACATCTGGTGGGGCAGATGATCAGATGGCGTCATCCTCCGGTGTACAGACCCCTGGTGGACCTGTCGACAATGGAAGATAGACATATCATTATCACCTACAGACTTGATCATTCCACAATCCAAGACCTGTGTTCCCAATTGGAGCCAGACCTGATGTCAGCTATCTGCCATCCCACAGGAATACCCCTTCTAGTGCAGGTCCTGTCAGTGCTCCATATCCTGGCAAGTGGCTCCTTTCAAATTACAGTGGCCATGGCATCAGGGATATCTCAGCCACTGTTTTCTAACGTGTTGACCAGAGTGTTGTCTGCCCTGCTGATACACATGCGCAGCTACATTGTTTTCCCCCAGGTGGAGGATTTGCCCACAGTGAAAGCTTACTTTTATGCCCTGGGGCACATCCCCAACATCATTGGTGCAATTGATAGTACACATGTGGCATTTGTCCCCCCCCACAGAAATGAACAAGTGTACAGAAATAGAAAAAGCTACCATTCTATGAATGTGCAGATGGTGTTTTTGGCAGACCAGTACATCTCTCATGTGAATGCCAAGTATCCTGGCTCTGTGCATGACGTTTACATTTTGAGTAATAGCAGTATCCCTTATGAGATGGGCCAACTCCAGAGGCACCGGGTGTGGCAAAAAGGTGAGCCCAAGGTCCCCACACAGTATGAATAGGTGTCTGGGTATGGGGCCGTCCCTAAGGGTTAGTGTGTGTCTAACAGATATCCCTTGACATTTGCAGGTAACTCTGGTTACCCCAGCCTCTCATGGCTACTGACCCCAGTGAGGAATGCCAGGACAAGGGTAGAGGAACGCTACAATGAGGCACATGGGCGAACTAGGCCTCCTGAAGGCCAGATTCCGGTGCCTCCATCTAACAGGTGGCTCCCTATACTACTCACCGAAGAAGGTGTGCCAGATAATCGTGGCATGCTGCATGTTGCACAACTTGGCATTGCGACTCCAGGTGCCTTTTCTGCAGGAGGATGGGCCTGATGATGGTCTTGTGGCATCTGTGGAGCCTGTGGACAGTGAGGAAGAGGAGGCAGAGTAAGAAGATATTGACAACCGAACGAACATCATCATGCAGTGCTTCCAGTGACACACAGGTAAGAGACTGGCACTGCTCCTCTCATATCTGACTACTGTAGGACATTGTATAAGTCAGCCTCTTAACCTCTGTCTATGGACACTGGCAGTTCACTTTGGCTTTCCATTTCACAGATCTGGGTACCTCATTCCGCCTTCTGCTATATTTACTGCTGCCCAACATCTGTCATACATTGGTATGAGCAAATGAACATTTACATTGATATTTGTGGATGATGATATAATTATACATTTGTGAAAGAACAGACTGACTCCAGATTGGTTTGTGATTCAAGGGTGTTTATTTATGGGCTAATGTGTGTAGGGGTATGTGGAAGGGGCTGGGGTGATGGTGGAGGAAGGTCCATAGTAGAGTCCAGTCTCTTGGTATCCCAGGTGCATTGTCCAAGGGGGCATAGGAAGTGGAGCAATGGCAATGTTCTCTGTCTTCTGCCTGGATCGCAGGGACCGTTTGCGGGGTTGGTTCTCCTTCTGCAGGAGGTGGGGTGCTGGTGGCCTGTTGGTCCTGTGGCGGGGCCTCCAGTCCACTAGCGCCGGCGGAGCTGGAAGGCTGTTCATCGGTTGGGCTGGTGTCTTGGGCCCGGTGGTATGCCACTGTTTCCCTCTTTTGTGTTGGCCATGTCTGCCAGCACCTCTGCAATGGTGACCAGGGTAGTGTTAATGGACATCAAGTCCTCCCTGATCCCCAGGTACTGTCCCTCCTGCAGCCGCTGGGTCTCCTGAAACTTGGCCAGTACTGTGCCCATGGTCTCCTGGGAATTGTGGTATGCTCCCATGATGTTTGAGAGTGCCTCGTGGAGAGTGGGTTCCCTTGGCCTGTCCTCCCCCTGTTGCACAGCAGTCCTTCCAGCCTCCCTGTTGTCCTGTGCCTCCGTCCCCTGAACCGTGTGCCCACTGCCACTGACCCCAGGTCCCTGATTTGTTTGGGTTAGTGGGTTTGCCTGGGGTCCCTGTAGTGGTGGCCACACTGCTGATTGACGTGTCCTGGGGACAGTGGCATGGGCCCGGTGGGTGCTGTGGTGGTGTTTCCTGAGGGGGGAGGTTCTGTGGTGGGTTGGGACTGTGGCAGGGGAACCAACTGTCCAGAGGTCCCTGTTGGGCCGGGCTGGTCATCTTGATCCAGGCATGCAGAGCTACTGTCATCACTGTTGGCCTCTTCTGTGGCGGGACTGGATATGGCTGGCACCTCCTGTCCGGCGACATTGGGTAGAGGTCCTGTTGGGGTGTAAATGCATTGTTATTTTAGATGTGTGTGCCATCTTGTGCAATGGGTGTGTTTCCCTCTATTACTGTGCTTGCACTATCGCCTTGGCCCTTGTGTGAGTGGTGATTGTGTGCCCTGGGTGAGTCTCTCTCTTGGACATGCTTTGGTTATGGGTGTCCATGGATGTCTGTGATGGGTGTCCATGCATTGTTGCTGCATGCAGGGCTTGGTATTGGGATGGGTGGGTTGTGATAGTGGGGTATATGTGAGGTGGTGGAGTGATGGGTGTGAGGGTAGGGGTAGGAGTTTGTAATGACATGCAGGTAGGGTGGGGAAGATATTAGTAAAGATTTGCCTTACCAGAGTCCAGTCCTCCTGCTGCTCCTGCCAGGCCATCAGGATGCATTATTGCCAAGACTTGCTCGTCCCATGTTGTTAGTTGTGGGGGAGGAGGTGGGGGTCCACCGCCAGTCCTCTGTACGGCTACCTGGTGTCTGGATACCACGGAACGTACCTTCCCCCGTAGGTTGTTCCACCTCTTCCTGATGTCATCCCGTGTTCTTGGATGCTGTCCCACTGCGTTGACCCTGTCGACAATTCTCCGCCATATCCCCATCTTCCTAGCAATGGATATCTGCTGCACCTGTGATCCGAATAGCTGTGGCTCTACCGGGATGATTTCCTCCACCATGACCCTGAGCTCCTCCTCAGAAAATGTGGGGTGTCTTTGAGGTGTCATGATGTGGTGTGAGTGATGTCTGAGGTGATGTTAGATGTGATGTGTGGGGTGATGTGTTGGGGTGTGTAGTGTTTTGTGTGTGGATGGTGTATGAGTGATGGTGTTGTGTGCCTCTGGATGCTGGTGTGATCTTTGCTTTTCTCTCTCTCTGCTTCTTCGAAATTTTTCATTGTAAGGGGTTGTGGGTCATGTAAGTGTGTGTTTTATAGTGGTGTGGTGTGTGTATGTTTATTTTTAATTGTCCAATGTGGTGTAGTTTTGTTAGTGTGTGCGTATTTTGAGCGCAGCGGTGTATACCGCCAATGGTTTTCCGTGGTTGAAAGACCGCTGCGTTGATTCGTGGGTCATGATAGTGTGGGCGTATTCCTGTTGGCGTGATGGTGTCGGTTTTGCTATCGCCAGTTTATCACTGACCTTTGGTGTGGCTGACTTGTGTGGGTGTCTGTATAGTGGTGGATTTCTCAGGGTCATAATACCTGTAGGGGATTTCCCCCGCGGACACGGTATGTTGGCGGACTTCGGCACGGCGGTCAGCGGAATTAACCACCTGGGTTGTAATGAGGGCCTATGTGTAGGACTTCATGGCATCACGTGTATAAACGTGACACTCCATAGGTTAGCTATGAAGCACTGTGATGACGCAGCGCGTAACTTCCTCACCAGTGTGTTGTGGTCAAACAGAGCAGTTATGCGCAGATCCCCTCGAGCTGCTGTTGTGCGCGCACTGGGTTGCGCGTGAGTCTTCAACAGTGTGCAGGCCTTCCGCTGCCTTTACCCAGGTAACAGGACAAACAATGGTTGGGGAAGCTATAATAGTCACATCAAATCAAAGCTTTTCTTTTCAAATAGATTACCCTCATCCAAAATTCGGTTCCTCCACAAAATGTTGAGGATGATAAGCAGTATCCAGCTGAGCCACTGCAGATATAAATTAAGAAGTGTGGGCGTAATTGGATCCCTCAAAATGCTAATATAGAGGTATCCCACTCCTGGTACCAAAATATGTAATCCACAATGTTCACAAATGAACTGCAGGACAGATCCCAAGAATTAATATCAGGAAGCAGGGTTGGTTTCCAAAGAAGATAAGTCCTTTATTCAAACTAATCATGGTGGGCCTTGCACATTGGTTTATTGGTTATTAATTTATTCACCACCACAAAATGGCAAAGGCACAAATAAGGAGAAAAAACACAACAGTGCATTGACCTTTGACTTGGCTAACAAGATCTGTAGTCCAGAAAAAAAAAAATCACTTGTACTGGGCTGATTTCTTGGTCTCTCTATAGTAGGCAAGCCAGAAGGAAATGTCTTTCCACCTGGTAAAAAAAAAATCACAGTTCTCTTAGAAAATGCTGTTTTTGTCTTATCAGCAAAAATCAGCTTAAATAATGTATTCTCCCAGAAGATGCTCTCAACACTTCACTGTCCAAACCTCTTCCCCATCAGACTTCTTCCCACAATTCTAAATGAACAGATGCTCAAATAGAGTTTTCTCAACTAGTCAAATCCACCAACACTTGTCCAGTGATCTATTCTTAAAAATCAGCTGCTGTAATCTGTTAGAAATGGGGTCTCTAGTTGGCAGTAGTTTGTATCCTATCCAAATAGGAACCCTCACTCTAGTCAGGGTAAGGGAGCCACAGAGCTAGATAACCCCTGTTCAACCCCTTGGTAGCTTGGCACAAAGTAGTCAGGCGTATCTCAAAAGCAATGTGTGAAGTATTTGTATACACACAGAAACACAGTAACAGTGAAAACACTACAAAAGGATTCCACACCAGTTAAAAATACTAGCTAACATTTATCCGAATAAAACAAGACCAAAAGTACAAAAATCCAAAATACACAAGTAAAGATATCACTTTTTAAAAGTTTCAATATGTCTTAATCCATAGGAATCAATGGTTGTATCTTTTTAGCCCAAAGTACCTGAATGTGTCAAAAACAAAGATTATGTGGGCAGCAGGGGAAGTGAGGCACTGAAAAGCAAAGTGATGTGACAGTTCCTTACTGTGCAGGGGATGTGATGTATCGATACTCTCATCACAGGGTAGGCAAGGGGTCAGTTCCTTACTGGCAGGATAGTCAATTCTTTCCTTGAAGGAAAGGTGATGTGTTGATTTCTGAACATGCAGCCTCGGTTCCTTACTGCGGTGTGGGGTCGATGAGAAATTGACGCCCGTGGATGATGCGTAGAAAATACAGACACACTGTATTGATGGAGCTGCAGGAAAACAGGTACTGTGTTGATTCTGCAGCCGTGAGGCAGACACTGTGTTGATTCTACAGCCGCTGAACAGCTGTTGCATTGATTTGTTTGCTGCAGCGCATCAGTACATGGATTTTCTCCTTCAGGTCACCAGCTTACACTTCCAAGGGACCAGGCACTGGAGTTGGCACCTCTTGGCAAGTCAGGACTCTCAGCTGTTCATCGGTTGGGCTGGTGTCTTGGGCCCGGTGGTATGCCACTGTTTCCCTCTTTTGTGTTGGCCATGTCTGCCAGCACCTCTGCAATGGTGACCAGGGTAGTGTTAATGGACATCAAGTCCTCCCTGATCCCCAGGTACTGTCCCTCCTGCAGCCGCTGGGTCTCCTGAAACTTGGCCAGTACTGTGCCCATGGTCTCCTGGGAATTGTGGTATGCTCCCATGATGTTTGAGAGTGCCTCGTGGAGAGTGGGTTCCCTTGGCCTGTCCTCCCCCTGTTGCACAGCAGTCCTTCCAGCCTCCCTGTTGTCCTGTGCCTCCGTCCCCTGAACCGTGTGCCCACTGCCACTGACCCCAGGTCCCTGATTTGTTTGGGTTAGTGGGTTTGCCTGGGGTCCCTGTAGTGGTGGCCACACTGCTGATTGACGTGTCCTGGGGACAGTGGCATGGGCCCGGTGGGTGCTGTGGTGGTGTTTCCTGAGGGGGGAGGTTCTGTGGTGGGTTGGGACTGTGGCAGGGGAACCAACTGTCCAGAGGTCCCTGTTGGGCCGGGCTGGTCATCTTGATCCAGGCATGCAGAGCTACTGTCATCACTGTTGGCCTCTTCTGTGGCGGGACTGGATATGGCTGGCACCTCCTGTCCGGCGACGTTGGGTAGAGGTCCTGTTGGGGTGTAAATGCATTGTTATTTTAGATGTGTGTGCCATCTTGTGCAATGGGTGTGTTTCCCTCTATTACTGTGCTTGCACTATCGCCTTGGCCCTTGTGTGAGTGGTGATTGTGTGCCCTGGGTGAGTCTCTCTCTTGGACATGCTTTGGTTATGGGTGTCCATGGATGTCTGTGATGGGTGTCCATGCATTGTTGCTGCATGCAGGGCTTGGTATTGGGATGGGTGGGTTGTGATAGTGGGGTATATGTGAGGTGGTGGAGTGATGGGTGTGAGGGTAGGGGTAGGAGTTTGTAATGACATGCAGGTAGGGTGGGGAAGATATTAGTAAAGATTTGCCTTACCAGAGTCCAGTCCTCCTGCTGCTCCTGCCAGGCCATCAGGATGCATTATTGCCAAGACTTGCTCGTCCCATGTTGTTAGTTGTGGGGGAGGAGGTGGGGGTCCACCGCCAGTCCTCTGTACGGCTACCTGGTGTCTGGATACCACGGAACGTACCTTCCCCCGTAGGTTGTTCCACCTCTTCCTGATGTCATCCCGTGTTCTTGGATGCTGTCCCACTGCGTTGACCCTGTCGACAATTCTCCGCCATATCCCCATCTTCCTAGCAATGGATATCTGCTGCACCTGTGATCCGAATAGCTGTGGCTCTACCGGGATGATTTCCTCCACCATGACCCTGAGCTCCTCCTCAGAAAATGTGGGGTGTCTTTGAGGTGTCATGATGTGGTGTGAGTGATGTCTGAGGTGATGTTAGATGTGATGTGTGGGGTGATGTGTTGGGGTGTGTAGTGTTTTGTGTGTGGATGGTGTATGAGTGATGGTGTTGTGTGCCTCTGGATGCTGGTGTGATCTTTGCTTTTCTCTCTCTCTGCTTCTTCGAAATTTTTCATTGTAAGGGGTTGTGGGTCATGTAAGTGTGTGTTTTATAGTGGTGTGGTGTGTGTATGTTTATTTTTAATTGTCCAATGTGGTGTAGTTTTGTTAGTGTGTGCGTATTTTGAGCGCAGCGGTGTATACCGCCAATGGTTTTCCGTGGTTGAAAGACCGCTGCGTTGATTCGTGGGTCATGATAGTGTGGGCGTATTCCTGTTGGCGTGATGGTGTCGGTTTTGCTATCGCCAGTTTATCACTGACCTTTGGTGTGGCTGACTTGTGTGGGTGTCTGTATAGTGGTGGATTTCTCAGGGTCATAATACCTGTAGGGGATTTCCCCCGCGGACACGGTATGTTGGCGGACTTCGGCACGGCGGTCAGCGGAATTAACCGCCTGGGTTGTAATGAGGGCCTATGTGTAGGACTTCATGGCATCACGTGTATAAACGTGACACTCCATAGGTTAGCTATGAAGCACTGTGATGACGCAGCGCGTAACTTCCTCACCAGTGTGTTGTGGTCAAACAGAGCAGTTATGCGCAGATCCCCTCGAGCTGCTGTTGTGCGCGCACTGGGTTGCGCGTGAGTCTTCAACAGTGTGCAGGCCTTCCGCTGCCTTTACCCAGGTAACAGGACAAACAATGGTTGGGGAAGCTATAATAGTCACATCAAATCAAAGCTTTTCTTTTCAAATAGATTACCCTCATCCAAAATTCGGTTCCTCCACAAAATGTTGAGGATGATAAGCAGTATCCAGCTGAGCCACTGCAGATATAAATTAAGAAGTGTGGGCGTAATTGGATCCCTCAAAATGCTAATATAGAGGTATCCCACTCCTGGTACCAAAATATGTAATCCACAATGTTCACAAATGAACTGCAGGACAGATCCCAAGAATTAATATCAGGAAGCAGGGTTGGTTTCCAAAGAAGATAAGTCCTTTATTCAAACTAATCATGGTGGGCCTTGCACATTGGTTTATTGGTTATTAATTTATTCACCACCACAAAATGGCAAAGGCACAAATAAGGAGAAAAAACACAACAGTGCATTGACCTTTGACTTGGCTAACAAGATCTGTAGTCCAGAAAAAAAAAAATCACTTGTACTGGGCTGATTTCTTGGTCTCTCTATAGTAGGCAAGCCAGAAGGAAATGTCTTTCCACCTGGTAAAAAAAAAATCACAGTTCTCTTAGAAAATGCTGTTTTTGTCTTATCAGCAAAAATCAGCTTAAATAATGTATTCTCCCAGAAGATGCTCTCAACACTTCACTGTCCAAACCTCTTCCCCATCAGACTTCTTCCCACAATTCTAAATGAACAGATGCTCAAATAGAGTTTTCTCAACTAGTCAAATCCACCAACACTTGTCCAGTGATCTATTCTTAAAAATCAGCTGCTGTAATCTGTTAGAAATGGGGTCTCTAGTTGGCAGTAGTTTGTATCCTATCCAAATAGGAACCCTCACTCTAGTCAGGGTAAGGGAGCCACAGAGCTAGATAACCCCTGTTCAACCCCTTGGTAGCTTGGCACAAAGTAGTCAGGCGTATCTCAAAAGCAATGTGTGAAGTATTTGTATACACACAGAAACACAGTAACAGTGAAAACACTACAAAAGGATTCCACACCAGTTAAAAATACTAGCTAACATTTATCCGAATAAAACAAGACCAAAAGTACAAAAATCCAAAATACACAAGTAATATCACTTTTTAAAAGTTTCAATATGTCTTAATCCATAGGAATCAATGGTTGTATCTTTTTAGCCCAAAGTACCTGAATGTGTCAAAAACAAAGATTATGTGGGCAGCAGGGGAAGTGAGGCACTGAAAAGCAAAGTGATGTGACAGTTCCTTACTGTGCAGGGGATGTGATGTATCGATACTCTCATCACAGGGTAGGCAAGGGGTCAGTTCCTTACTGGCAGGATAGTCAATTCTTTCCTTGAAGGAAAGGTGATGTGTTGATTTCTGAACATGCAGCCTCGGTTCCTTACTGCGGTGTGGGGTCGATGAGAAATTGACGCCCGTGGATGATGCGTAGAAAATACAGACACACTGTATTGATGGAGCTGCAGGAAAACAGGTACTGTGTTGATTCTGCAGCCGTGAGGCAGACACTGTGTTGATTCTACAGCCGCTGAACAGCTGTTGCATTGATTTGTTTGCTGCAGCGCATCAGTACATGGATTTTCTCCTTCAGGTCACCAGCTTACACTTCCAAGGGACCAGGCACTGGAGTTGGCACCTCTTGGCAAGTCAGGACTCTCAGCAGAAGAGCCCAGGCACTGGCAGGTGAAGTCTTTGATGTCCCTGATACTTCTTAACAGGAGGCAAACTCAATTCAAGCCCTTGGAGAACCTTGGAAAGCAGGATGTAGAAAGCAATGTCCAGTCCTTTCACTCCTAGGACAGGAGCAGCGGGCCAGCACAGTAAAGCACAGGCAGAGTGGCAGTCCCTCCTACAACATACAGCTTTTCTTCTTGGCAGAATGTCCTCAGTTCAGAAAGATTCTGACTTTGTGGGGTCAGAGATCCAGTACTTATATCCATTTCTATCTTGAAGTAGGCAAACTTTAAAGAAAAGACACCGCCTTTTCTACTCTGGCCCAAAACACACCAGGTGGTTGGAGACTGCTTTGTGTAAGGACAGGCACAGCCCTACTCAGGTGCAAGTGTCAGCTCCTCCCACCACCTTAGCTCAGGAAGACCCATCAGGATGTGCAGGGCACACCTCACTTCCCTTAGTGTGACTGCCTAGAGTAAATTCACAAATAGCCCTACCGTGATCATGATCCTGATGTGTATTCCACAGACAGGCAGAGGCAGAGTATGGTCAAGCAAGAAAATGCCTACTTTCTAAAAGTGACATTTTCAAACTTACAATATAAAAAACAACTTAACCAAAAGATGCATTTTTAAATTGTGAGTTCAGAGACCCCAAACTCCATATCTTTATCTGCTCCCAGTAGGATATTACACTTAAAAGATATTTCAAGGCAATCCAAGTGTTACTGTATGGGAGAGATAGGTCTTCTGACTGAAAAATGTGTTTAGCAGTATTTCACTATCAAGACATTTAAAACACACCCGTATGAGTCCTAGCTTTTCAATACACTGCACCCTACCTATAGGGCTGCCTTTGTCCTACTTTAGGAGAGACTTACATGTAAAAAAAGGAAGGTTTGGGCCTGGTAACTGGGTACACTTGCCAGGTTGAAATGGCAGATTAAAACTACACACACAGGCACTGCAATGGCAGGCCTGAGAAATGTTTGCAGGGCTACTCAGGTCGGTGGCACAGTCAGTGCTGCAGGCCCACTAGCAGCATTTGATTTGCAGGCACCAGGCACCTGTGATGAACTATAGTCGGGACTTACTGGTAAATCAGAAATGCCAATCACCAATACCATATAGACAGGGAGCACTTGTACTTTAGCACTGGTCAGCAGTGGTAAAGAGCCCAGAGTCCTACAGCCAACAAAAACGATATTCACCACAGGATCAAACACAGGAGGTCAGAAGCTAAAAAGACTCAAGAGCTGACAAGTCTAACAGAATCCATGCCCCAAGAGTATTAAAAAACCATACCTCGTGACCTTTGCCCACTTGCACTCTGCCATGGGATAACACACCACAATGCTGCACTGCTTGAAAGAGAGAGGGCAGGAATGCACCATACCTGCAATGATATGGTGCATTCCTCCTCTCTCCTTACCCCGGCACACTTTTGGCTGCCTAGAGCCAACTCAGGCCCTTACACCAGGATGCAAGGGGGCTCACATTGCAGGCAGATATGCTTTTGTACAGGAAGGGGCACCTTCTTGCACAAAAACAATTTTTTAGGCTTTTTCCCCTCCCTCATGTGTTGCAGAATGCAGCACATGTAAAAAGAGGAAAAAACAAGGAGAAATAAAGATATTTCTCCTTGTTACTCCTCCCCTGTGTAGATGTGGCATTTTGACGCTTTCCAAGTTCTACCACTCATGGTAGATCTGGGAATCCTCCAAACTCCATGGTTGGCTACGTGGGAACACCCACGCTCCACCCATAGCATGCCTCCCTGGGGCAGAGTAACATAAGGCAGCGACTTGCACTGCTATGCTTTACTCCAGATTTACCAAGAACAGCAGGGTTACACAAGGTGGCCTTGTATGACTTGGTAAATCTCATCTAGGTTTTGCATTGCTCTTGGGTTACCTTGCGTGGCATGGGGGTGTCCAAAACTTTAATAAATATGTCCGCAAGGTTTGTCATTTACAGTTGAATCCGATATTTTGAAAGAAAATGATAAAAGGTTGAGGAAATTGACCTATTTGTTTGATCCCTTTGAAGCCTTATAAACTACCTGCTATGATGCACCATAGACAGTTAAGGTGATGTTCCTAACGCAATATGTACATTTTCCATGGCAGAAAAGGCAGCATAATATTTTTCTCTATTCAAACTCTTGAGGAGAATTAACTTGATGGTAAACATTTTGGATTCTTTTTGTCTTTTTTTCAGTTGTGCAGGATTTCAGCCTGAGTTTTCTATTTTTTTTTTTTTTCTATCTGATTTTTGTTTGCTCATTTTACACAGTGGAGGGCCATAGGTGGAACATAAACTAGTATCTTAAACAGAGCTCTTCAAGTGCATTATTTTTAAAACAGCAGAAAAAGTACAGGGAAATGAGAAGAGGGAAACATGTTTGTCTATTGCAAGGGTCTCTGGCAGGTAGCTTGGAAGTTACTAGTAGCTCACCAGTACTGAGAAGTAGCTCTCTGGAGTGCAGCCCAGCACATTGTGTAAAGGGTCTAGCCACATTGATGAATGCAGCCCTGAACCTCTGCACCCTTAGAGTAGCAGCTAACCAAGCCAATGACAGGGCTAAATGCTTACACACAAACACATACTCTGACAGCCCACAGGACTTGCAACATGGCCACCTGTCATCACTCTCATGTTAAGACAGTCAAATAGAGATAGGCCACTTTTCCAACCCCAGTCTGGCAGTTATACAGTCTGTGTGAAAATGACAAGATGTTCTCACAAAGTGTTTACCCAAAATGAAAGGGGCATAAATAATAGAAAAAAGGTTCATTTTATGAAAGAGGTATGCTGATGTTTGGAAATGAAATAATTGAAAATACAAACATATTAAAGCTGATCTTTAAGTGACAATTCACGGTGTAACCAGAAATTTCAAGCACTCCAAAATTAATACACAGCAGAGTTCCGTTGTAAATTTTTAACCAATCAACAGTCTTTATTTCCATACATAGGCCTTCATTTTGAGACTGGCGGTAAAAACCGCCTACTGTGGCGGCGACGGCTGCCAAAAGACCATCGTCCTGGCTACCAGCCGTCCGCCGTATTATGACCACAGCCGCATTTCACAAGAATGGCAGAAATCCAGCTGTTGCCATGCCGGCAGATGGCAGTAAGTTGGCGCTGCCGCCACCAGCAGCACCACGCCTGTAGACCACCGACAGCCATATTATGACCAATAATACGGCCTGGCAGTGTTCTGCTGGCGGACGCTGCTGGTGACAGCAGCTTCCTATCCCGTCTGCTGCCGGAGGACCCCCTGCACACAGGTAAGTCAGGTCTCCGACAGGGGAGGGTTGTGGGAGCTGTTGTGTGTGTGTGTGTGGGGGTGTGTGGATGTGTGTGCGTGGATGCGGCTGTGTGTTGCATGTTGAATTCATGTGTGCATGTATGGAGGGGTGAGTGCGTGTATGTTGTGTTATGTGAAAGTGTGTCTGTGTGTATGTATGTAGGTGTGTGCTGATGTGTGTGTGAATGGATGTATGCATGCATGGATGCATGTGGGAATGAGCGTGTGTATGCATGTGTGTGGGTGTGAAGGGGGGCTTGAATGTGGGGGGTTGGGGGCCTTGGAAAGGTCGGGGGTTGGGGGGCTAACTGGAGAGGGAGGGGGGAGACGCCTATCAGTGACAGGGAAGGAATTCCCTGTCACTGACAGTGCCTACCGCCATGGTTTCCGTAGAGTTAAGAAAGCCTCAAAAACCATGGCGGTAGGTGGGGTCATAATCCTGCAGGCGGAACGATGACGACCGCCGGGCTGGAGATGTACATCTCCAGCCCGGCGGCTGTTACTGCTGTGGCGGTCAGAGGGGTACATTTGCGGGTTGGCTTCAGCCAACCCGCCAATGTCATAATATGGCGGTAAGTACCACCAGTCTGTTGGCAGTACTTACCACCATATTAACGCCGACCGCAGGGGTCGTAATGACCCCCATAGTCTTAGAGGTCTTTGCCACAGTCTTTATCCCCATACAGTGTCTTAGAAATCTTTGCCAACATGGTGTTTCGTCTATGCTGTCCGTATATAAGCAGACTTCATCAGGGCTACAGCAACAAATATACACATTTGAAATGTTACCCATAAATCGGGAAATTGGATAAGCACTAAAACCATCACCAGGGTCACACCCAAAATAACATCACATGTGAAAGAAATATGCGTGAAGTGGGTTTCAAGAAGATCAAAACCTATATTTGATGAAGATTTTTGTGCCTCCATTAGCATTCACTAATAAGTTTACCAGCAGAAATGAGACAAGAAGTGAATTAACAGGATAACCAAAAGGAGTGGGGAATATGAATGAGGGTGTTGGAGGTGACACATTCTGGTTGGCTGAGGCAAACCCCTAGCCAGGCAGAACCCGCCACTCCCGTTACGGTATAACCTGTGCTCACCCTTGGGTAGCTCCGCACAGAGCAGCCAGGCTTATCACAGAGGCAATGTGCAAAGAAAAGACACAGCATTTCCCCACCACAACCACGCTGCGCAGCACAAAGGAAACCTCACACAGTGTATGTATAAAAAGATTTTATTCAACACAAACCTTCTCAACACAGTATGGTTATAATGTAACTCTGGGCCTATGTCCCAATTTGCAATGGCA
Source organism: Pleurodeles waltl (assembly GCF_031143425.1). Lineage (NCBI taxonomy): Eukaryota > Metazoa > Chordata > Amphibia > Caudata > Salamandridae > Pleurodeles > Pleurodeles waltl. Next base: position 257,093,534 of record NC_090440.1, read on the forward strand.
GTCAAGATATGATGCCCAGCTTTGTTAAACACTATTACTGTATGCAGTCATGAGGAAAATGGTACATTCTCCCCCCGCACCCACATAAGGTGCAAAACGTTGTTAACACAAGACCCATCGTAGAATTCCCCACAATCAGTATAACACATAAATTCAGAGTGCACACCGGTCCCAACGTTAGCAGCAAAATTTACATACAAGGTTTACAACACTTTTGTGTAGCACTGCGGCCGCAGCTGCTGTAGATAGACTTAATGGCAACTGTAAGAACTCCCTGACAGGATAAATGTGACCAGCAGCACCATGGTTCTGCCTTCGCATGGAACGAAATCACCAACAAACAACTCACTTCATGGCTCACCAAATCCCTCCCTCCACCCTCCGATGACACCAACACAGCAGCGCACAATCTCAACGCGTGAATTACCGAATGCGCTGACACACTAGCCCCCCTCTGGCTGACATCGACCAAACACAAAAGAAAAGCCAGCTGGTTCACCACCAAACTCCAAGAATCAAAGCTACAGATGTTTAAAGAAAAAATGGAGGAACAGCCAAACCAGCGAAGGCCTTGCCTCACTCAGAGCCGCAACCACCACCCACTGCTGAAAAATGAAGAACGCTAGGAAGGACGCACTACAGGAGCACATCAACTCCTCCGCACACAGCTCTAAGCGACTCTTCTCAGTCATCAACGTGTTCACAGATCCCTCCTCCGAAGCCACCAGCATCCATTCATCACAGGACCTCTGCGACAAACTCGCCACCTTTTTCCACCACAAGATCCAGGACATCTACAGCAGTTTCCTCCTGGAAAATACTGGCACCGGAACCTGTGACTGACCCACCCCTCCAGAACCCACCCAGACAATCCACAGCTGGTCCACGCTCACCTCAGAGGAAACAGTCAGCATCATGAACAGCACCCACATCGGAGCTCCAACGAACCCCTCCCCGCACCACATATACAGCAGAGCCAGCGCAGCGATCGCCCCGAGCTCAGGAACACAATCAACTGCTCCATCAACACTGGCACCTTCTCTGAGGACTGGAAACACCCCAAAAATAGGCCCTCTCCTGAAGAAACCTTCGGCCAACCCATCAGAACTAAAGAATTTCCGGCCCATCTCGCTGCTACCCTACCCCGCCAAAGTACTGTACAAAGCAATCAATGTACAACTACAGAATTTCATCGATGCCAATAACTCCCTGGACAGCTCCCAGTCCGACTTCCGCAGCAACAACAGCAAGGAGACAGCCCTCCTGGTAGCCACCGACAACATCCAATTACTCTAAACCGCAGCCACACTGTAGCGCTCATACTCCTCGACCTCTCAGCAGCTTTCGTCACTGTCTCCCACAGCACTCTGCGCACCAGACTCCACGGCATAGGAATTCGCTGAGCCCTGGAATGGATCCACTCCTTCCTCTCTGCGAGGACACAGAGGGTTAGACTCCCACCCTACACTTCCAGACCCACAGAAGTAAACTTCTGAGTCCCCTAAGGATCCTCACTGAGTCCCACACTGTTCAACGTATACATGGCCCCTCTCGCTGCCATCATCAGAAGCCACAGTATGAACATCGTGTCATATGCCAATGACACACAACTCAACATTTTCCTCACCGAAGACCTGGACACGGGCAACAGGAACTTCCACTCAGGAATAGAAGCCAACAAGACTGAGCTCATCATCTTTGGAAACGCCACCTCAGCTTGGGACGACTCCGGGTGGCCCACATCCCTCAGCGCCCCCCTGCACCGAGTGAGCACGCCCACAACCAAGGAATCATCATCCCTATTCATGACCCGCCATGTAAACTCACTCGCCTCCTCCTGGTGGCACTCACTTTGCAAACTTCAGAAGATCTTCAGATGGATCCCAGCAGACTGTCGCAGATCAATCACCCCTGCCTTAGTCACTAGCAAGCTCGACTATGGCAATGCCCTCTACTCCGGCATCTCAACTAGAAACATCAAAAAACTACAACTCATCCAGAACGCCACCGCCAGACTCATTCTGGACCTCTCCTGATGAGAACACATCTCCAATCACCTGAGGACATTCCACTGGCTACCGGTCGAGAAGCAAATCACTTTCCAACTACTCATCCACACATACAAGGCCATACACAACGCAGGACCAGCCTACCTGAACCACCGCGTCTCCTGCCACACCCCTACCAGATCCCTTCGCTCCACCCAGATGGCCGTGGCCACCATCCCTCGCATCCGCAAAACCACCCCCGGAGGACAATCCTTCATCTACATTACAGCAAAGAGCTGGAACAACCTCCCCCTGCACTTCAGACAAAGCCCGTCCCTCACCATCTTCAGGATAACCTCAAGACATGCCTCTTCGTATGAGGCCCTTTCTTGCCCCCCAGTGCCTTGAGACCCTCACAGGTGAGTAGCCGCACTCTACAAAAACTGATTGATTGATTGATTTACCCGCATGGACTCCCACACATCCATTCTGCACTGCTGTACGGTGCCACAGGTATCAATTGGCATGTGCACACACACTTACTTGTATGCACTCACTTCCAGCACCCTAATTCAGTGTCTTGAAATCTGGATAGCGGATGCCACTGTCTTTGCAGGCACCTGGGTCCCAAACCCCCCTCACTCACCAACCAGCTTTGGCTATCCTGCCCCTCCACGAACCAAAGATTACATCAAACTTTCCCTGGTTACTGGGCCACTTGCGGCTAAGTCACAAGTCTCAGGGTTCCAGGGTCGAGGTTGGGGAAAGGAAAAACAACATTTGGTTAACAATTAAGTAGGAGATGTTTGGGCTACCTACAGGAGATTTACTTAGAGGACTGCAAAACACAGGTGGAGGATCACTGGGGCTGCCGTTAGACACTGAGGTGCCTAGCCCAGCCAGACAGTTCAATGTTACCAAATAGTTACCAATTTCAGCACCTCCAGAACAGAGAGGCGTCGTTGGGGTTTGTTGACGTGAATTGCCCTCGACACTTCCAGTTGCACATGTCAAGTTACTAGATCCACACCTCCTCTACCAGGAGATGCTGCGTCTGGAGCCTCAAAGACTCAAGTGACCCCAGATGGTTATGATCCCACGCAAAAAGTGTTCAGTGCTGTCCCTCCACAAAAAGGAGGCACAATGTCAGGGGTCCGCCGATCATTGGCAGTTTTCCTGACCGTACATTCATTCACAAGCCAATTCCCAAGATGGTACCTCCTGGGACAGAGGCACCAGTCTGGTGTGTGATGACTTGAACTACACTCACAGACTCTCCCACAAAGGATGTATATCTGGGAGACACAACATCTAGCACACAATGACCTGAAGTGCACTAGACCATCCTTTCACACTCGTAACTTGTTTTCCATAACTCTATGGAATGAGGCACACTGTCTAGCAGGAGTGGCACGCGGGGCACGGCAGGGGAGGGGTAGCGCCAGGTTTGGGGGGACATTCATATAAACTAAATGAAAAAAAAAACACTTATGTTCCCTGCCGCCATGCCTCTCCTCTTGCTCCTGTCACTGCTACAGGCACAGGCTCCCAGCCTGCCCTGCGGCCAATCCTGCCGCTGCTCAGAACACCATCAGGACTGGCTGGGAGCACCCAGCCAGGGCACTCCCAGGCAGACTGGGAGCTTGTGCAGGCTCTCTCCAGCCTGCTAACTGTGTTGCTGGGCTGGAGGGAGCACACTGCTCATGTGTGTTTGGCCGGCCTGAGAAGGCCGGCGAAACATACATGCGAAGTGAGGGAGAGTGCTGTGCACACCTCAATATATCATTAACACTCACTAGTCTTGTACTATCTGCCTTCATGCCAGTGGACACCTACAGACAAACTTAAATGAACCTATAAATCAAAATGTGACCATACAGGTGTGGGTAATCATTTACCATAAACTACCACATCAGATACATAAACATTACACATCATTGTAACTACAGAAATCCAATATAATGTAGTACTTGCACTACACAATGCAACAGGTGGGTTTACCCAGAATGTACAAAAAAAGCTACCACTAAACTTCAAACATGTCAGAGTTGTCTTGTGCAATTTCTGTCAAACATTAACTGTCAGTTAACTCCAAAGTGTAATTGTCCCTTTGTAATGCATATGTGTATATTATTAACACATATCATGTTGCAATAAACACGCCTGCATTCTCAAGTTCCAAAAATACCAACATGTATAATTTTGGTGTAAGTGCCCAGTATCATGATGAATGCTTTCACCAAAATTAACAGGTACATCACAAATGTCCAACATTAATGTATGCACTATATAAATATGTCAAAAATAATACCCGTGCATGTCACTGTCAGAAATGAGAATAAGTGCATGTCACACACATTGGCATAAATAACATTATGAACAATCAATTACTAATAATACACCATTAATTCCAGGCCAGGACAAAAGTATGAAAATAAATGAGTTTTGTACATGACAATGAGATAATTTCTCAAATATAACAAAAAATGAAAAAATATACAGAGTTAGGATAGTCCAGCCTGGGAACTTTTGGCTATTGGCCCCGAACTTGTCTCCTAATTACTCTGCCAGGTACAGCCTCCTCACTAGAGGGTATCTAGTGGGCCTAGCAGGCACTTCAATGATGTTTCTTCCTTGAGATAGGTTTGGGTCTGACAGGTGTCAGGGACAGGGCAAGATCAAAGGCATCTGAAGGATAAGGGGTTTAAGAGGATTGGGCTTGGGAAGTAGTGTGAGCTGGAGTGGGCGTTCTCTGTGTTTCTGTCTGTTGTGCCTGTAGGTCTGGTGTATGTGGTACATGTTTGAGTGTGTGTGTTTTGGAAGGTGTATGGTGTTTGGGTGAGTGTGTGTGTTTGTATTTGGTGAGTGTTGGGATGTTGGTGCTCTTCTGTGTGTGTGCATGTTTGGGTGTGGGTGGTTTTGTCGGTGTAGTGTTATCTGGTGATTGTGATCGTGTGCATCTAGTGGGTGTTGTTTTACATGTTGGTGTTTGTGCATGTGACTGTGTGTTTGGATAAGTGTGATGTAGAGGTGGATGCTGTGGTTGTGATGCTTGTGGGTGTGCTGGTGGATAGGGTGGTGGTGGTGCATGTGTCTGTGGTGGTGGGTGTTGTGGATGTGGTGGATGTGTCTGTTGTGGTGGATGTTGTGGTTGTGGTGGTTTTGTATGTGGTGGTGGGTGTTGTGGTGGGTGTTGTGGCAGCAGTGTGTGTATGTGGACTGAATGCATGCTTATGTTTTTTTCTGTGTTTGCATTTATGTGTGTGTGTATGTGTGCTGCTTATGTCTGTGTGAGTGGGTATGAGCAAGGAAGTGCGTATGCTTGGGATAGGGCTGGTAATAGGAAATTAGGATTGGGGAAGGGGCGGGAGTTGGGACACAAGGTTGGGATTGTTGGGAGGCTGCAGTCAGTGAAGATGCTAGACCTTGAAATGACCTCTGTAGGCCAGACATAGCACTATGAATTCCTTCCAGGTATGCTACCATTTGTTGCATATGGCAACTAAGCTCCCGGACGGCATTCAGGAGTGCAGTCTGGCTGACAAAGATGTACCATAGGAGGTCAATAGCCTCCTCACTCAGCAAAGCCAGGGGGACCGGGGCAGGAGGGAGGTGCCTGCAGTGAAGGAGACACCATAACTTTTAGAGGGATGAGTTCAGCCAACTTGGGGGAGGGTCAAGAGGGAGGGTACAGCTGGGAATCAGGGAGGTGGACAAGAATGCAGGTGTAGCAGTTGCTGTAAGGTCTGCCACCACTAGGGGCTGGTCTTCTATGGAGGCCTCTGAAGATGAAGAAGTGGAGCCTGTGGCCTCCGTGCCAGTTCCCTCACCCTCCATGCCACTGGGTCCCTCGGTGTCGGTGGTTTCAGAACCCAAACCACAGTTGCTAGGTGCTCCCCCCCATGTGGACAATGTCTCCTTCGCCTGCTCCTGATGCTGCTGAAATGATAGATACAACCGTTTTATTGTGCTTGTGTCAATAGAACTGACCATGAACTTTGATCAAAAACTATTTTCCAAGTTTTCATATTTTGCCTGCTTCAAGGCTCTCAAACTTTGGGTCATTATTATTATTATCTAATGCATTATCATTATCTCATGCATGTAGGGAACATTTTCAGAAATCATTTGTTCACAGTTTTGTATTTTCCCATGATACGTTCCATATCATGTATGACCTCTCACATCAATTTTAATTTCTCAGCAGAAACTGTTTAACACTTCTGAAGAGGTGGGCTTTGTTGTTTAGAATATTGAACTTATGTCACCTAAAAGGATATACATCACAAATACATCTGTACAGTGTGTTTACAAGACCCCAAAACTGCATTATTTGTAATCACAAAAAGTACAACATGAATCAAAGATTCACATGCAATTCACAATATGCTATAGATTATATCTTGATGAATTTATACATTTACAAAATGAGTTATGATTTGGGACTGATATTGAGTTTTTCACATGGGATATATTCCAACATATATGTGATGATACCTTCTATCTGCAAAAGTCCGTTTAAGTATCCCATTTTTCTCCATCATTGGTTTATCATCTGGACATAACAAAGGACATTGTAAAATGGTTCATGGTATGTGGTACTCTGTCACCAATGTGTACACATTCCTGTCTGTGTTGTAGTGATATACCAAAATTGAATTCCTCTCACAATTAGTTTTCACAAAACTGACTGCTAGCAGGGTCCTCTGTGTAGTCCGCTCAGGGTGTCTTAACCAACAGCTGGATCTTGGAGGGAAGCAATGGGCATAGACAAATCGTCGCGACAACCCTTGGCACAGACGCGCATAGGCCAATTCACTACGGGCTCTGGTGGGTCCCGTGCTGAGGACCGATCCCTGGGTGGCGGTGATGGTCCAGCGACCTGGCAGCAATCCTTCAAGCTATTCAGGTGTCTCAAACGGCTGTAGAGGCCAAGATTGGGGAAGTATGAGTGGATGTGGCCCTGGTACATCAAGATCTCCGCAACCCAATAGGCCGAATTATGGAGGCAGAATCAAGGATATCCACAGTGGAAGACGACCTGACTGCCCTGAAGACACAAGTATCTGTATTATCAACCCGCACGTCAGAACTATACCGGAGAGCCGAAGATGCTAAAAATAGGTCCACGCGCAACAACCTTCGTATTGTGGGCATTCCAGAGAACACTGCGACATCATCCCTGGCATCCTTCCTGGAGGGCTGGTTCCGCTCCTGGATGCCGGGGGACCGTCTCACTCCTTGGTTCACGATTGAACAGGCTCACAGGGTTCTGCAGTCCAGGCCTCCACCGGGCTCCATCTCTTCAATTTTAAGGACAGGGGTTGTGTACTGCAGGAGGCGCACGCCAAAGGGGATCTACTCTGTACCGGGACAAAGGTCCTTCTTTTTCCAGACTATACAAAGGATGAACAGCTGCAATGTCGCTCATTTCTCAAAGTGAAGCAGAATATGAGAGCGATAGACATATCATACCGCCTTCTATTCCCCGCTAAACTCCGAGTGGTACACGGTAACAAGATTTAGGGCTGGATGTATCAAGAATCCACTTTGTGTATCTCTAATAGCGAATTTTAAGAAATCGTTATTTCAGAGTCGCAAAATGGTATGTATCATATTTGCGATTCGGTAATAGCGATTTCTTAAAAATCACAAATGCTATTACTGAATCGCAAATAGCAATTCTGAGCCCATTCGCACCTATGGGCCTGTTGGCGCATATTTGCGAATTTTTAGCATTTCCCAAATTGCGAATTCCTAACTGGAATTCGCAATTTGGGAAATGCAAAACCCCAGGGTGTTGGGGGCCTAACACCCCCTCTGCCGCATCCCCAAAAATTATTTAACGACATGTAAGGGGCACACAAGCCAAAGGGGCATGTGTGCGTTACATGTCAATTTTAAAAATGCATTTTTAATGCATTTTTTTAATTTGCACATGTTTACCACTAAGTTCTACTTAGTGGTAATTGCGATTCCTTAATGCCCAATTTGCACTAAGGAAAAGCTTGATACATGTGCTTAAGAAATCGCAAATAAGGATTCCTTATTTGCGATTTGTTATTTAGAGAATCGCAATTTGCGATTCTCTAAACGGGCTCACAAATTTAAGGAATCCTTATTTTTAGCAATTCCTTAAAATTGCATAGCGAATGCCTTTCACACATACTGAAAGGCATTTTTGCATTCGCAAACGGCCATTCGCACTGTTTGCGAATGCAAAAACGCTTGATACATTTGGCCCTTACTTCTTTGAGCAGCCATCTGCGGCGTGGACTTGGTTAACAGAGGAGATACTGCTCGGCCCATCCGGTTGAGAGGCAATGGCAGATCCAGGACGGAGCGCCGACAAACAACCAGCAGAGACGGCCATCTGGCCTCCGCCAATGGACGCACTCGAGGAGGCGTAGAGCGCGCCGGGACTCTCGCTCAGGCTCCCCCATGGAAACCCCATCCGAGGAACTGACGGGACAATGGATGAAGGCAAATCAAAGGGGTGATGGGGGAGACCTGCGGCAGCAGGGATCAGCACAGGCACACTTGGAGACATTGGAGGACTCCAATCTGTCCCAAAGTCCGGCGCTCTGACTCTGCAAGTTAAAAAAAAAATAGTGGGACGGGTGATGCCGGCACAGATCTGGCTGGGTGAAGATGGGAGGGGGCCCCCCTGGGGCACCAGGACGGGGTTCAGAAACCAGGTCACAGTAGATGAAATTGTTCACACTAATGGGCCCAACTCAGGTTATCTTGTGGAATGTTAATGGTCTTCTAGACAAAATTAAGCACTCCGCCGTGTTTACCTCCATACACAGGCACTGGCCTGACATCCTCCTGTTGCAGGAGACACACCTCCTGGGAGACCAGTGTCCTTTTCTAGCCCGCAAGGGTTTCAATAGAGTATATCATGCAGGGTTCACACGTGGATCACAGGGGGTGGCGATACTGCTGCATTTAGGGGCACACGAGCCAATAGTGCTTTGGTGGGTACGAACCTGCTGGTTGCTAAGAGAGACATTGCTGCTGCTTGGAACTCATCTACGGGCCTGTCCCTTCAAAAATGGAGACTTGGGGTGGATTGGTGCGCAAACCAGGAAAAACTGGTCTACGAATCTAGGGGCTGTCTCCAGAAACATGAGAAGATATGGGGAGGGTGGCTGGGATTACCCTCGTAGTCTGCGGGGGGGCTTTGGCTCCCATTGCTGTGCTTAGAACTGAACTGTGCGTCTGTCACATTGAATGGTTTACCGTCAATGTTCTCTGGATCAGGAGCTCACCTTTTCACCTGTGCAAGCTGTTTTGATTTTTCTTTCTCTACTTGTTTTTCCTCCCCCTCTTCTTCTTATTCAAAACAATAAAAATGTGTTTATAAAAAAAATACTAATTTGTACCCTCAACATTGTCAAGGTCCTCATGTTACTAATCCATGCCACAAACATCACCTATGCCATGGGTCTGAAACCTTTCTTGTAGAGAGGGCCACAGCGGAGCAACACAAATCATTGTGAGCTACTAAGGGCTAAACAACTTGTACAATATTAGCACACACCTCCAAGGCAGAGCTATATTGGCTTAATGCCAACGTTTATTAGAGGCAGATACTATGGTTTGAAACACATACAAATGACTAAGGGCTACCATGTGTGTCAGTGGGAGCATGGTTTTTGGTGATGTATGAACAAGTATGTGTAGTAATGGGACATACTTGTATGGGTGATTGAGAGCCTGTGTCATTGATACTTGTAGCACAAGGTATCTCTTTCCCCAAATGTGGCACATGGCTAACACATCTTTCAGAAAATGGGATGTAGGTTAAATTAAAACAACTGTATAACTTGAAAGTTTCTTCTTGTAATATACATTTCCCTCATTTTGACATCTGGGTGTAGTTTTCACTTATACTACTGGTACAGTGTCTACTGGCCACTGGAAGTAAGGGGCACACAGTTTGTCAAAATAAATCTGGATTTGTGAGTAAAATGAACTAAAAAGTCATCTTATTTATTCAGGCAACTTTTCTTTTCAATTTACAGACATTTAAAATATTGTCAGACATCATTATGCCCCTTGCTACATCATTCAGTTCACTGAACTCCAATCACAACACTTCACTCATGAACAAAAAGGGACAAAAAGCCTGTGCATAAAAAAAAAACAAGTTACGTAGAAAACATTTCCCAATCAAACATGTACTTGTTACTTTTGGTTCCCATACAACTGGCTGTATAGGGACAGGACCTCCGTGGTGAGGAGTTCCGAATCCTCAGGCTAGAAGTTAGTGGCCCTGTAATGTGCTTTGCCCAGCATCCTGGCTCCCGGAGATCGGTAACAGCAGCACAAGTGGACGAGGTGTTTTTGGCTGTAGTGTTAGGATGCAAGTGAGATTCTTTCGAGAGTACAAGTATACAGCGTACACAATCCTCCATTGGCTTTAGTGTGCAGCCATCACTCATGTTAGCCTATGGCTGTGTCTGTCGTTAAGTGTTACACCTACTACACGGTCATGTTCCGTCCATGACTGCCAGATAGGCAATGTCCTGACATCAAGATCAGGCATCCGCCATTTTATGATGTAAGCAATGTATTTTTATATGTAATGTGGTCACCACCACTCAAAATGGTGGCTAGTTTGTTTACAAATGTAAGATATGTAGTACACTGTTATATTTAAAGTTTTACATATTAAAATGTAAACCGTTACTGTGTTTAACATCAATAGTGAAGCGAAGTATTTTATACTTCTGTTGATGGATTTTGAAAAGAAAAACAAAAAATTCATATATAAATAATACATCTGGAATGTATTATTTACACATTAAGATAAAAACATGAGACATGTAAACAAATTGTTCTTCCCAGTTGCAACATAACACAAAAAAGTGGTGTACATATATGTCACAAAAAGATATGTATTGTTACAAAGACATGATCTGTGTGTTGATTATCAAAGTATTGTAGGACCATTTTAAGCAATACTTTGTTTTTCTTAAATGCAGACATATTAACCCAGGGAGGGGTAGAAGATGACAGACTCAAACCTTCAGACCTTTCCAAGATCTTGCCACATTGGAATAAAGGGTCATCATATAAAATACAGATTGGACAGGCCAACTATTCTGCTATGTCACCAGCTGTAGGTTAATATTCTGCCTCACAATAGGAATACAACAGCAATAACACCAATAGTGAAAATCCTGGCAGTACTTCATTTTGTGACCATAGGATCTTTCCAGTACACTGTGGCATATCCCAGCCAGCTTTCAGTGGTGTGCTACAGGAAGTCTTTTTTCAATGATGAGACACACCAACAGCTTTATGCAGGTTTCCTGACATCAGGATTTTGCCAATGTGAAGGGAGATTTTTATGCTTTTGGTGGCATCCCACATGTGGTTGGAGAAATTGATGGCACACATAATGCTTTGGTGCCACCACACGCAAGGGAACAAGTCTACCACAATCAGAAGAACTTCCATTCAATCAGTATTCAAGTTGTCTGCTTACCTGATTTGCACATCTCAAGTGTGTGTGCCCATTTCCTAGGGTCAACATATTATTCCTATGTACTAGGAAACAGCACCATACCCCTGCAAATGTCATAACCTGGGCCCGAGCAGTCCTTGCTTGTTTGTAAGTACAATACAGAGTGAGTGAACTTGGAATAAGGGAATAAGTGTGGGGTGTTGCAGGGTTCTGCATTTAGCCCTAGACTTTTTTAATATTTATGTGTGTGGCCTCTACCTGACATTGTCATGGAATTTGGGCTGTCGATTGTCTCCTATGTTGACACCCTTTGGGTCGTGTCTCTTGCCACTGAGACAGGCGGGCAACAGCAGTTAGCCCAATGCCTAGAGAAGGTGGTTTGGTGGATGACTAACTGCTCATTGTAGCTAAATAGAGATAAAACTGAGCTGATGCTTTTGGGGAATAAACCTATGCCACACGTCTCACTCAGCTGGCCAGAGTGCTTGGGAACCCCACCAAATCCTTCTTCCTCAATAAAAAGTTTGGGCATGTGGTTGGACAGCTCCTTACCCATGGGTGCCCAAGTAAAAAAACTGTTGAAATCCTGGTTTCCACTGTTGAGACCTTTATGCAAAACCTTGACTTGCTACCTATCCAATCCAGGAGAAGAGTGGTTGAGGCAGTTATTCTTTTGCACCTGAACTATGGAAATTCCCTGTATATGGGCCGACCTAAAGCTATCATTAAGAGATTCCAAGTAGTCCAAAATATGGCAGTTAGAACCATTTTCAAAATAAATACCCAAATATGCAACAGTAATTAGCACCATGGCTACCTTGCACTGGCTTCTGGTGGAGGAAAGGATAACATTTAAGATGCTGTGCCTTGCACATAAGGGAATTAATCATAAGGGACCCACCTTGATTGATGCCATTCTGTTCCCCTTACCACCCCAGCAGGATTTTAAGAACCTTAAATGCAAATTCTTGAGGGTCCTGAGAATCCACAGGACAAGATGGGGGGGCTAAATCTTTTTCATATCTGACCACTAAATTATGGAATTCAATGCAGACTCAGTTAAGAAATTAACCTAATGAAACCACCTTCAGGAAATCACTCAAGACCTGGTTATATCCACAGTAGTTGGCTCCCTGACTCCCACATGGAATGGTCCATGGATGCATGCTTATATTCACCTAATGCTAGGAACCCTGCGGGTCGCTATGTGCTGAATAAATCTGTAATATAATACAATCCAACACAAGGATCATTTGCTTTAATCATAGTTTAGGAATATACAATGGGATGAGATATTTTTGATCAATATATTTTTACTTTCATGTAGGAGACTCAGCTTATCCTAACCAACCATGGTTGGTTATCAACAACACCAGGAGAAGTCTGCTTCAGTGAGGCCCATGAAAGAACACGAAGGCCAGTGGAGTAGGCTTTTGGGCTCTTAAAGGCCAGATTTAGATGTCTGGACCAGACAGTTGGATCCCTCCTCTACTCACCCGATAAAGTGTGCTAAATCATGGTTGTCTGTTGCATGTTGCACAACAAAGCCCTGCAACAGAACATCCCAATCATCGCATAGGATGGAGACCATGAAGAGCCACCAGGTGAGGATGTTGAAATACCCAGTGAAAATGATAGTAGTGAAGAGGATAGAATTGACATACATCAAGATATTATTGACAGTGTCTTCACTTGAGTGTAAGTTTACCCTTACATATTATAACATCAAATGTCAGAACAACTTGGAACCTAGTGAACAGGTCAGTCTGTGATGTTAATATAGTAGTAATGGTTAGTTCAGGAAAGTCCAGGACAAAGATGTGTGTTGATCAAAGTTTCCATACATTGACTACTGTGTTTAGTGACATAGTTTACCTTTGCTTGTGCTACGTATATATGTGTCCTCCTAACATCATTTGAGTCAATTTTCTTATGTGAAATCTTTAACTTTCCCTTGTTATTCTCTTTTAGGATCCTTCACCATGTCATCTTCATTTGGACATTTCAGAGTTGTAACATTTGCAGTGATATGTTGCTGTTGGAAAGTACAAAGGGAACATGGGCTGATCCTGGTGCAGACACACCCTTGGGATGTACAGATCCTGTACAGAGACACAGTGATTGAATGGAAGTTCTTGATATTGTATTAGACCTGTTTTCTGTTGGATGCTGCCACCAAGGCAATTTGTGCTGCCACATGTGCTCTAACCACATGTATATGCCAAGCCATAGCATACTGTTTTCCCTTCGCAGTGGCTAAATCTTTAATTTATGTTAAGTGTATGAGTCTGTTGATGTGTCTCATCATAGTAGAAAGGCCTTTTTGTGGAACACCACTGAAATCTGATTGTGTCATGCTTCCAGATACAGCCACAGTGTAATAAAAATATTATTGCCCACAAAGTGTAATACTGCCATCATTTTGACTATTGGTGTAATTGATGTGGAATTCCTGTTGTGAGGCAAGATGTCTGGCTCCAACTGATGACAAGAATCAATAATAGTTTGCCTATTAAATATGTTTATTTGGATTATTTCCCCTTCTTCAATGGTGTCACAGCCTTAGAGCGTCACATACTAAATGGCACAGATTATTTTGGTTATGCACAGGTTGTAAAAATTATCTAAAATTTTGACAAATAATTGGTACTTACAAATGTATGACACCAATAGATTGAAATTTCATTTTTTTAAATAATGTTTGTTAGAAATGGGAAACACATAACCTAATTGTTATCTTTCTTTTTGTTTAAAATATATTTATTAATATTTTTTAAAAATGATGGTGGAAGAAAGACATAAAAAAGGAAATACTTCAATTAATACAATACCAGTCTTTGACTTTGTGTTATGTGAAGTTATTTTACTAACACAAAATAAAACATAAAATCAAAGGAAAAAGAAAAAAAAGAAATAAAGTCCATCATGGTGGATGAAATTATTTATGATGAGTTTCAATTGTTTGAAGTCCAATGTACAAAATACAACTGTCCACAAAAATGGTAAATGTGTCCATGAAATAGTCCACAGAGTGAATGTTAGAGACACACTGGAGGAAATTACGTTTGGCGTCTTTAGGAGGTGGCGGTCTTGCTATCTTCTCTTGGTGGTTTGGATGAGCATCCCATCCTGGGGAGGAGGCAGGTCCGCAGTTGCAGGGACTGGGGTAGGTGGAGCAGTTTCCTTTCCTTTTGTGGCAGGGCCTAAGTGGCTGAGGAAGGTGTATTTTGTCTGGATATTGAAGAACCACAGACAGGGCTAGATAGTAGAGGATAAGCCTTGCACATATGATGATAAATGTAAAACATCACCCCATTCAGGGAGCACAAACTGGAGTTGTGATTCTGTATTTCTGCATTGTGCTCCCTCTAAAGCTGCCTCATGTCCTAGAGCTCTGTAAGGAAATCTTGGGACTGCTGTAGTACTCCCAAGACTTGGTCGATGGTGGTCTGGGTGGCAGTTATCCCAGTGGCCTCACTATGCTGGCCCACTGATCCCCTCCCACATTCTCTATCCCCACTAACATGTCCCCTTGAGGCAGTGTGCCCCATCCCACTGGGTCCTGGCAGAGGTGGTGGTGTTTGCTCAACAGAAGCCAGGACTGGTGGACACAAGATTGGTGTGATGTTTCTTTAGACATGGGAACTGGAGGTATCCTGAGGCTGATGTGTGGTTGCAGCTGTGGTGGGAGGTGTAGGTGTAGGCCAAGTGAGACTCACTGTAGCTATCTGCCCAGACAGAGCAGATGGACCTGCAGCTCCACATCATCCAGGCTTGCAGGAGTGGTGTCATCACTAAAGGGTTGATCCTGGTCTGGAGCGGAGGTGGACCTAAAATTAACTACAAAACAATGAAATTAAAAGTCTGGATTATACCTCAAATGGGTCTTCAGCTACAAATGAAGCAACCTAAAAGTGGGTATTATGATTAATAAAATGATTAGGCATTTGTGTGATTTTTATTAATTTACACATGCAGGTTCATTTGCACAGATGCAAACTTCAGTATTAATGTTGGAGGGATGTCCTGAAATGAAAATTATTTAGAAAGTGTACATTACATGGACCAGTCATCCAACCCAACACAGTAGTGAGGAGAATTGAGAACTAAACCATTCAAAGACCTAGCAGGCTAAAAATACTATTGTACAACTCATTGGAATTAATGGCATTGGTCCTCAAATGGACATTACAAAGTACATTGTGTATCAACAATACTTATATTTAGCATGCCACAGAACATGATTGAAGATCTTTGATTCAACAAACTATGAATTATGTAAACAATTACATCATTTCAATGGAGTACAAAGAAGCTGACAACATACTAGATCAACACAACAAATGGCATTTCCATACATAGCATGAAATGATGAATGACAAATGTATAACACTTTCACACATGTGCACATATGGAAGTTAAGGGAGATTGAGCAACATCACATTACACTATTGTTTTCCAGAGACAATTACAGAACTCTATTGACAATACTTGTTAAGATGTGAGGTAAACAGACCTATTAATAGCTGCAGTGAAAAAGAACACACATTTACAGTATGTACACATATGTGAGCGATGTCAATAGGTGAAAATCACTTACATGCACGATTCCTTCATGTGCAAATAGGTGGAATTTGGAACCTGTTGGAAACTAAGCTAATGTAAGGGATGATCTATGGAGCACAACACACATTCTGACAAAACATTTTGAGCATTGTTGAAAAGAGAGATACAACCATGATGTTAGTAATGTGGATAAAACAAGATATGTTGTTGAATCAAGCTTAGCTATATGTTTTGATAATGGTCTTGAAACATTCTGAACAGCTAACTTAAGGCCAAAAACTCTATTTGCAATTAGTGACACAGTGGTCGTGAGGGGCTGCAAGAACCACCACCACTCTTCTGGGCCTCCAGGCGAGACTTGAAAGCCAGAGAAAACCACCACAATTCTTCTGGGCCGCCAGTTGAAGCTAGGAGGCCAGATACTGTACTCTCCCCTTATTCCAACTCTTCCTGATTTTCTCCTGTGTGAACAGATTGTTTGCTACTGTATTCACTCTGTCAACTATCCTGGTCCATGTTTGCCTTTTCTGAGATGTGGTTAAATTTTGTACATGGCCTCCAAACAATTGTAGCTCTGACTGACAATTCTCTCTCTGTAAAACATGGATTCTTTCTCCCTATAGTGATTAACTAAAATAATTATGTCGTGTCCCAAAAGTTGATGGAAAATCAAAAAACGTGAAAGGAAAGGAAAATAAACAGAGGGAGAAAAAACAGAGAAAAAAAGACTTTTGTGTGGGAAAATTAGCAGCAAAATGGTATTCTGCAGTGGAATGGCAAAGGATCATGGTCTGAAATGGAGTGTGTTTTACAATTTGGTTTGCAGGTGTTCACAATTGGCCAATATACAGCACATGTGTGTTGCTAGCATCCATCCAATAGTCACAGCCATAGCACAATGCTGAACGGGACCCGCAATGGACTACTTCCATTGGGGGACCACTGCTGGTACACCGCCAGCACGACTGTATTATCTAAATATGGTCGGCGCAATCCTGCCATCCCGACAGAGTGCTATACGCCAGCATTGGAGTCTGCAACATCTGCTGCGAGACACCTCTTGAGTGATGGAGTACACTTTGTCGATGCAGACTGAGATTTAAATACAGCAGTCGGGATTCCACCAACTTGATGGAGTACTTGAGCTCGCTGCCACAGTGGGACAGCGGTAGCCCCACCAAGATTGAAATCACGCCCTTAGTCACAAAGTTGTAGATAATATTGAGAACAGATCCATGCATTATTGTGCCAGTAATCACAAAAGCAACTCATTATATCATAGGGGATACAAATATTATTTCTTACCCTACATCTGCTCTGCCTTCCACCATATCCCATACTGCCTAAAATCAACTAAACCATTACAACTCATTTACACGTGTCATGCTATAGCGTGTAGGTTCTAGTCCTAACAAACAGAAGCACCTGCTTAGTTAAAGTGAGCAAACACTACAGAGCCCGTGAAATAGCCTTACCAAAGGCGATTGGTCCAACAATCCTATAAACCAATGTGGAGTACCACGGTTTCTGAAACAATGTTCAATATAGTCACCATCTTGCGTCTCATATTTATAGTAGTCAGAAAAAGGACTAACTATATATCAGTCATAGCTATCATAATGATAGAAGATGGACTACACCACAGATGATGTAACCGCGGTCGCCATCTTGGAATAGGTTTAATTGGACGGTTGACCCTCTCCTTCACTGGTCAAACAAAATGAACACCAGAAACATGCCAATTGAAGGAAATTAAATTATTCCCATTCCCTCATAACAGGGAAATTAGCTATTAATTTCATATCTGTTAGTACTAGCTGGGTACATGTATAGCAAAGAGATGGCAAGTGATAAGGCACAACAGTAACCATAGGTCTTGATTGTTGTCACCTAACCACTGACTTCATTATTTCACACATTTTTCACTGGAAAGTCTCCAGCATCATTTGTCTGCAACACAATGATTAAAATAATTTTAACAAGCAGTGGCCAAGTCGATAGATCTGGCCTTTTAAAAAAAATTATTGCTAGTGAACATATAGGGGGTCATTACAACCCTGGCGGACGGTGTTAAAGCGGCGGTAAGACCGCCAACAGGCCGGCGGAAAAAAATGGGAATTATGACCATGGCGGAAACCGCCAACAAAGACAGACACTTTAACACTCCGACCGCCACGGCGGTACTGACAAACAGCGCGGCGGTCACCGCCAACAGACAGGCAGGAGACAATGTACCGCACACAGTATCACAACCTACCAATCCGCCACCTTTTCCGGGGCGGATTCACCGCGGATAAAAACACGGCGGAAACAGCCATTTCAAAGGGAAAACGCTTACCTCTACACACTCCACGAGGAACGGGGACACCATGGAACCGGAACTCCAAATTCTCCCTGCGATTGTCTTCCTGCTCCTATACGACGATCATCAACGCCGGCGCCGAAGACAACGGTGAGTACTTCACCTACGACATAGGGGAGGGGGAGGTAAAAGTCAGGGACACACACACGCAACACCCCCACCCCCACCCCGACCCTCACCCACTACAACACACACACCAATGCATATCCAAACATTACAGTAACAACCCCCAACCCCCCCGGAAGAATGCAAAGACAAAAGGAAATGAGTTCAACCATTGTAATATATCAAAATACAGTAACCAAATATATACAGATATATATTCACATTCAACAAAATATACATCACGATTAGTAGTGTAGGTAATGCACCATTCATTGTCCGTGGACCACTGGGCCCAAAATGCATGGGCGAGGCCCACATCAGATACCTGATCAAAATGGAGAGAACACTGCCGGGGCATCAGATCAAAATACAACAGGCACCTCAGGGGGAAGGGAAGGGGGGGCACCTCAGCCGGATGAGTGCACCACGCCAGATCCACGAGGGGGCTCCATGCCCATTGATGTATCCTGGGGAGTGCAAAGCCACAGTCTCTCAAGTCTCTACAGTGGGTGGGTTGCCCACTGTACCATCCTGGGGAGTGTAAAGCCACAGTCTCTCAAGTGGATAACAGTCTCCACAGGTTCTGGAGGGGGACTGGTGCCCAGAGTGCTTCATCCTGTGAAGGACAGACGGAGTGGATGCTGTTCTCCACTGATTCTGGAGGGGGACTGGTGTGCTTCATCCTGTTAAGGACAGACGGAGTGGATGCTGTTCTCCACTGGTTCTGGAGGGGGACTTGTGCCCAGAGTGCTTCATCCTGTTAAGGACAGATGGAGTGGATGCTGTTCTCCACTGGTTCTGGAGGGGGACTGGTGCCCAGAGTGCTTCATCCAGTGAAGGACAGACGGAGTGGATGCTGTTCTCCACTGGTTCTGGAGGGGGACTGGTGCCCAGAGTGCATCACTCACCCTGTGACGATCCCAGTTGTGTCACTGCCCCAGCCGCCCATGGGGTAACGGTGCTTGCCATGACGGTCTTTGCCCTGTTCAGCGGTGCTTGCCATGGCAGTCTTTGCCCTGTTCAGAGGTGCTTGAGTTTGCACTTTCTGACCTGTTCAGCGGTGCTTGCCATGGCGGTCTTTGCCCTGTTCAGCGGTGCTTGCCCTGTTCAGCGGTGCTTGCCATGGCGTTCTTTGCCCTGTTCAGTGGTGCTTGAGTTTGCAGTTTCTGACCTGTTCAGCGTGCTTGCCATGGCGGTCTTTGCCCTGTTCAGAGGTGCTTGAGTTTGCAGTTTCTGACCTGTTCAGCGGTGCTTGCCATGTTCAGCGGAGCTTGCCATGGCGGTCCTTCATTGCCCAGCTGGGCTGGGGCTGGCGGTCCTTCATTGGGCAGCTGGGCTGTGGCTGCGGGGGCCCTCCTGGGCACTGACTCTGGCGGTGGCCTCCTGACCAGTGACGATCGTGCTGCCCTCCTGGGCACTGACTCTGGCGGTGGCCTCCTGGCCAGTGACGACTGGGCTGCCCTCCTGGGCACTGACTCTGGCGGGGGCCTCCTGGCCAGTGACGACCGGGCTGCCCTCCTGGGCACAGACTCTGGCGGTGGCCTCCTGGCCAGTGACGATCGGGCTGCCCTCCTGGGCACTGACTCTGGCGGTGGCCTCCTGGCCAGTGATGATCAGGCTGCCCTCCTGGGCACTGACTCTGGCGGTGGCCTCCTGGCCAGTGACGATTGGGCTGGCGGTGGACTCCTGTGCAGCAGGGATGATGGCGGTCTTCTCTGCCGTGCTGCTCCTCCCAGACTTTGGCGATTTCTTCTGCCCCTTCCCCACCTTGGGAGGAGTCACAGCTGAGTCGACACTCCCCCCGGGACCCTTGTGAGTGGCTTTGCTGGCTGGAGTCTTCACCCTCTCCTGCCGGGCACTGTCCAACTTCTGGTGCTTCACAGGGGGGGGACTGGCTGTGCTGTGGCTCCGTGCCACACTGGCTGTCCTGGTGGCCGGTGCACTCCACATACCTGTAACAACAGGCACCACTGGTCCCGGAGATTTTTTGGCTGAGGTACTAGTACGGCACCTATGATTTGGAGGGGGGGTGGGAACGAGGTCAAGCTTGGTCAGGAAAAGTTTCTTAGGAACACTGGGATGGGTAGGTGGAGGGGGTTTGGGAGTGGAGGAAGAGGTAGTGGTTGTAGGAGGTGTACGTTTGGTGACTTTGGATGAAGGTGCATGCGCTGGAGGCTGTCGTGAGGTGGATGGCTGTTGGGTGGGTGTGTGCCTGCGTTTGTGTATCTTTGGAGGGGGCGTCACAGACACACTGGGAGAGGACACAGGGGACGTGTAAATGGGAGTGGGGGTGGTGAGTGCAGGTGAGCGTGGTGTGGTGGTGGGTGTGCTGGTGCGGGACGTAGTGGCTGTAGTGGTAGTGCATGCAGGTGAGAGTGTAGACGACACTGGGAGGGAGGAGGGAGATGACGAGGAGGGGGACACAGTGGAGGCAGTGGATGTTGCTGTGTCTGCATGTGTGTGATGCTTGCGTGAGTGCCTGTGGGATGTGTGGTGCTTATGTTTGCCTGAGCTTCCCTTGTGTGTTGACGTGTGTGCATACTGGTCTGATGGTGTGCTTGGGATAGGCTGGGGTACAGGGGATTGGGTCTGGGTGGAGGAAGTTGGAGGGGGCAGGCTAGAGACAGGGATAATGGCTGCCATCAGTGCTGAGGCCAGAGTTTGCAGGGTTCGAAGAAGGGCAGCCTGACCAGAATGAATGCCCTCCAGGAATGCATTTGTGTGTTGCAATTCCCTTTCTACACCCTGGATGGCATTCAAAATGGTAGACTGCCCAACAGTGAGTGACCTGAGGAGGTCAATGGCCTCCTCACTGAGGGCAGCAGAGGTGGCAGGGGCTGAGGTGCCTGGGGCGAAGGTGATGCCCACCCTCCTGGGTGAGCGGGCACGGGGCGAAGGCTGAGGGGCTGCTGGGAGGGCGGTGCTGGTAGGTGGGGTGGCGGCTGTACCTGTAGAAGTGGGAGGCACAGATTTTGCCGCCACCACAAGGGAGCTCCCATCGGAGGACGAGTCCGTGTCGCTGGTTGCTGATCCTGTGACCGCCGTGAAGCTCCCCTCGCCCTCCGTCCCACTGGTGTATTCCGAGTCCGTGGTGTGGCCCTCCATGGCCATGTGGGATGCAGCTCCCTCGTGCTCCGGTGCCACTGTACCTCCGCCTGATGATGCTGATGCACACAAGAACAGGGAGACCACAAAAAGGGGGGGGACGGCAGAAGAAAGACAGGTTGAGTGCCTGGCTTACCGCTACCGTTGGCAGACAATACAGACACAGAAGCCCCCTGCACTACTCCGCGCTGTTGAGCACTACAGATGCAATTCCTGGGATATATCCTACAATGCTATAGTCGACATCTGCACACATAGATGACACAGGGGCATGTATACCTGTACTTGGCACTCTACAGAGGTGGGGTGGGGTGCCACATGGCCTGCATTACAGAGGGGCCTAGCCTACGGAACTCGCCCTGGCCTAGGGAAAACCACAGCTCTCCTCCCCCCCAGATACCTTCACTGCACGCAAAGTCCGCTGAGTGTTGTTGTACTCACCCCCTTGTGTCTGCTGTGATGCCCTCAAGCGCCCATCCAACTCAGGGTAGGCCACCGCTAGGATCCAGAACATCAGGGGGGTCATGGTTCGACGGGCACCCCTCTCCCATGTTGGGAGGCCATCCCCAGCTGAGCCTCCGCTGTCTTCTTGCTCCAGCGGCGAATGTCCTCCCATCTTTTTCGGCAGTGGGTGCTCCGTCTGTGGTGGACCCCCAGGGTCCGGACGTCCTTGGCGATGGCATGCCAAATATCCTTTTTCTGGTGGGCGCTGACCTACATGAAATGTACAGGGGAAGAAGAGAAGTCATTACCAACTGCACCGTCGAAGTGAGTGGCCCACATCCCTAGCCTTGCCATGTGGCACATGCATTCACAATCCTTCATGCACACAGAACTGTGCCCCCTTCCTTCTTACAACCAGCCCTCTCCACACAGGCATAGCCCATACAACGTGCTCCCTGTGTACTTAACTGTTGGTCTGGAGAACCGTAGAGTAGTGTGTACTGGGGGAGGACCCCGTCCACGAGCTTCTCCAACTCCTCTGCAGTGAAGGCAGGGGCCCTTTCCACAGACGCACGAGCCATTGTCTCTTCCAGACCGAGGTCACAGCAGCACTTGCAGTGTAGGTCCTCTCCTGTTGAAGATCAGGTATCGAGTGATTGAACAGCTAGAAAATGGCGGTCACGTCCGCGGCGGTGCGTACCATGATCGCCGGCGTACATCGTCATTGTCTCCTGGGACCCATAGGGTCCAATGTTAACCAATGCAGCATTGCGCCGCGGTCTCCGACCGCCTAACGAGACGGTGTAGGACGCCAGCGCAGTTACCTCACATCCCATTGTCCCACTTTAGAAGTCAGGTAGCCGCCATTTCAGGGGCCCACATGGCCTGATTCACAACTGCGTCACACAACACAAATACAGGCCAGATTCTGAGTATGAATGGTGTTCTATATAGACTGTGGGTACATACCTCTGAGTTGTTTGACTCTGTGGTTGCTGTTGTCCTTCCTAGGCACCCTCCGCTGGGACATGTGAGGAGATGGCGGAATCCTCCGGTATACCGACCGCCGGTGGACCTGTTGACAATGGAGGAGCGACATTTGATCATCACCTACAGGTTTGACCATGCCACAATCCAGGAACTGTGTACACAGTTGGAGCCAGACCTGATGTCAGCAATCCGCCATCCCACAGGCATCCCCCCTCAAGTGCATGTGCTATCAGTGCTCCATTTCATTGCAAGTGGGTCATTTCAAACTACAGTGGCCATGGCATCAGGGATGTCTCAGCCTATGTTTTCTAACGTGTTGTCCAGAGTGTTGTCTGCCCTTCTGAAACACATGTGGAGCTACATCGTTTTCCCTCAGGTGGAGGATTTGGCTACAGTTAAAGGTGACTTCTATGCCCTTGGACATATCCCCAACATCATAGGTGCCATTGATAGGACCCATGTAGCACTGGTCCCCCCCCCACAGGAGTGAACAGGTGTACAGGAACCGGAAGAGTTATCATTCCATGAATGTACAGATGGTATGTTTGGGACACCAGTACATCTCCCAGGTAAATGCTATGTTCCCTGGCTCTGTGCATGACGCCTACATCCTGCAGAATAGCAGCATCCCTTTTGTGATGGGTCAACTCCAGAGGCACCGTGTGTGGCTATTAGGGGACTCTGGTTACCCCAACCTGTCATGGCTACTGACCCCAGTGAGGAATCCCAGGACCAGGGCAGAGAAACGCTACAATGAGGCCCATGGGCAGACTAGGAGGGTGATCGAACGCACCTTCGGCCTCCTGAAGTCCAGGTTCAGGTGCCTCCATATGACAGGTGGTTCCCTATTCTACTCACCAAGGAAGGTGTGCCAGATCATCGTGGCCTGCTGTATGCTTCACAATATGGCTTTGCGACGACAGGTGCCTTTTCTGCAGGAGGATGGTCCAGATGACGGTGTTGTGGCAGCTGTGGAACCTGTGGACAGTGATGAGGAGGAAGCAGAGGAAGAAGACATTGACAACAGGGACTCAGTTATCCAGCAATATTTCCAGTGACACACAGGTGAGAACACATTCCTGCCTACTACAAGTACTTTCACACTTCTACCTCTATCCTGTCTGTCAATTTCAATCAGTATATGGTAACTGAGTTGTACATTTCCATTACGGTTTCACAGGTGTGGTTACCAACGTGTGTCATCTGCTTACATTCCTCATGGACTTGAGATGTGTGACATAGGTATGTTGCCATTACATTTGAGAACAGATTTTGTCACTGTCATTGCTAATACACATTTTCAAAATCACAGACTGACTCCAGATTGTTTTGTGCTTCATGGGTGTTTATTGAAATGCTAAATATTGGAGGGGGGTGGTAAAATGGTGAGGGGTGATGGTGGAGGAATGTCCATGGCAGAGTCCAGTCTATTAGTCTCACAGGTGCACTGCCCATATGGGCATAGGAATTGGAGCTGGGTCAGTTTCAATATGGACAGGGTTACAAAGTGGGACAGTGGGATGACAATCAGGGTGGTCTCATTTCTTGGCGGGGGTCTTGGCATTGTGCTCTGTCCTGTTCCTGGATCTCAGTGACCGCTTGCGGGGTGGTTCTCCGTCTGCAGGGGGGGGGGGTGCTGGTGTAGTGGTCCTGTGGCGGTGCCTCCTGTCCACTAGCGCCGGCGGAGGTGGTGGGCAGTTCTTCGTCCATGCTAGTGTCAGGGGCCCCTTGGAATGCCACAGTGTCCCTCCTGGTGTTAAGTATCTCCTTCAGCACCCCTACAATGGTGCCCAGGGCGGTGCTGATGGTTCTGAGTTCCTCCCTGAGCCCCAAATACTGTTCCTCCTGCAGGCGCTGGGTCTCCTGAAACTTGGCCAGGACCGTTGCCATCGTCTCCTGGGAGTGGTGGCATGCTCCCATGATGGAGGAGAGGGCCTTGTGGAGAGTGGGTTACCTAGGCCTGTCCGCCCCCTGTAGCACAGCAGCCCTCCCAGTTCCCCTGTTTTTCCTGGGCCTCCGTCCCCAGGACCGGGTGCCCACTGCCAATGCCCCCAGGTCCCTGTTGTTGTTGGGGTTGTGGGTTATCCTGGGTTCCCTGTAGTGGTGGACACACAGCTGATTGACGTGTCCTGGGTACGGAGGTATGGGCCCGCTGGGTGGTTGCTGTGCTGGTGTTACCAGAGGGTGGAAGGTCTGTGGTGGCCTGTGACTGGGTGTGGGGAACCGACTGTCCCGAGGCCCAAGATGGTCTGGGCTGGTCATCTAGATCCAGTTGGACAGAGCTGCTCTCATCACTGTGGGCCTCTTCTGTGGGTGGGGTAGAGATGTCTGGACCTCCTGTCTGGTGACGTTGGGTAGTGGTCCTGCAGGGGTGGAAAAGCATGATTATTGTATCTGTGTGTGTCATGGTGTGCAATGGGTGGGTGACCGTGTACCCCAGTGCTAGCATTCCGGTGTGGGGGCTTGTGTGATGATGGTTGAAGGGGGTGTTATGGGTATGTGCAGTGGGCATGCTTTAGTGATGGGTGTCCGTGCTTTGTTGTGTCATGCAGGGCTTGGTGTTGGGATGGGTGGTTTGTGTTATTAGTACATATGTGAGGAGTTGGAGTGATAGGGGAGGGGGTGAGGGTGGGGGTCTGTGATAGCATGCAGGTAGGGTGGGGGATATGATAGTTAAGATTTGACTTACCAGAGTCCATTCCTCCACCGACTCCTCCGAGGCCCTCAGGATGCATAATAGTCAGGACCTGCTCCTCCCATGTTGTTAGTTGTGGGGGAGGAGGTGGGGGTCTGCCGCCATTCCGCTGTACAGCGATGTTCTGCCTGGAGACCACGGAACGCACCTTCCCCGTAGGTCGTTCCACCTCTTCCTGATGTCGTCCCGATTTCTTGGGTGCTGTCCCACTGCATTGACCCTGTCGACAATTCTGCGCCATAGCTCTATCTTCCTAGCTATGGAGGTGTGCTGCACCTGTGATTCAAATAGCTGTGGCTCTACCTGTACGATTTCCTCCACCATGACCCTGAGCTCCTCCTCCGAGAACCTGGGGTGTCTTTGCCGTGCCATGGGGTGGTGTAGGTGATGTGTGGGGTGGTGTATGTGGTGATAAGTGTGGTGATATGTAGTGGTGTGTGGTGTTTTGTGCGTGGAAGTAGTGTGGGTGATGGTGTTGTGTGCCTCTGTATGGTGGGGTTGTCTATGCTGTGCTGTCTCTCTGACCTTCATCTAAAATTTTGTTCGTAGGGGTTTGTGGGTGATGTGGGTGTGTGTTTTATATAGTATTGATTGTGTGTGAGTGGTGTGTGTATCAGGTGTGTGTATTTTGAATTGTCCAATGTGGTGGTGTTTTGGAGATGTGTGTGCATTTTGAGCGCGGATGTGTGTACCGCCAATGGAATACTGCGGTTGAAAGACCGCCGCGTGGATTCGTGGGTCGTGATAGCATGGGCATATTTCTGTTGGCGTGACGGTGGAGGTTTTGTTTTCGCCAGTTTATCACTGACCTTTGGTGTGGCGGACTTGTGTGGGTGTGTGAATTTTGGCAGATTCTGAAATGTGGGTCATAATAGCTGTGGCGGAATTCCGAGGCCGCGGCGGTGTGTTGGCGGTCTTCTGCGCAGTGGTAAGCGGCTTTTACCGCCAATGTTGTAATGACCCCCATAGTGTCTCTCACAAATCCCCAGATCATAGATTCTCTTACATATAACCAGCAATGTCAAGCACAAAATAGCCTTTCACACACAAAGACACTAGCATGCCATGGTGGTAGTAGTTCTAGATAGTACCGATGATGGTGGTAGTGGTACTATTGGTGATGACAGTAGAAGTGGAGTTGGTGGTAATGGTAGTAATAGTGCAGGTAGTAGTAGTAGTAGTAACAACAGTAGCAGTAGAGGCAAGGATGGCAGTGGTGGTCTTGGTAAAAGTGTCAGCGATGTTGATTTTGGAGATAGTGGTATTGGTGATGGTAGTGATGGTAGTGGTAGTGATGGTAGCATTGGTTGCCCTAGATTAAAGCACTGTTCAGGTGGTTCTGAAAGATGCGGGGAAGGAGTGCAAATCCTGGATGCATAGGTGAAAAAGGCCTGCTATCTTGTCTTTTTCTTTTTTACACCTCTTAGTCTGTTGGTGTCTTAGTTATGAGTGTGCCAGGAACCACAAGAGATGGTGAGCTTGTCATGCTGGTCCTGATGGGTTTGTAAATGATGCAGCTGGTTTTGAAGATGATGCAGGCCAGTAAAGTAAGCCAATGGAGGTCCATTAGGATAGCCATAGTGATTCTAATGTGGTAGTAGATAGGGCTAGGATGGTATTGGTAGCAGTTGCTGTGATAATAGTTTTGGCTGGGGTGGTTTTAATGATGTGAATGATGAGGTGGCAATGGTAGGGGTAATGTTGTCTAATGGTTTTAGTAATGTTGGTGGTGAGAGTGGGGGTAATGGTAGTGGCATTACTTCTGGCAGTGGTAATGGGGCTGATTATTGTGATGGTGACCTTAAAGTTTTTGGTGGCAGTGGTATTAGTGGTGGTAGTGATATAAATGGTGGTGGTAACTAGTTTTCAGTTGTACTTATGTTAACATTGGTGAAACTTGTGGTATTAACAATGGTGATGATAATGGTAGTAACAATAGTGGTTATAACGACGATGATGGTGGTGATAATGGTGGTAATAAAAGTGGTTGTAATGATGACAGAGATTGTCATGGTTTGAATGGTGTGTCGGGATAATGGTCATAATGTTGGTGAACATGGTGTTAATGATGGTCATTGTGGAGGTAGTTAATGATAGTTTTGATGGTGGTGCTGATGGTAATTCTTGTTTTGTGGTGGAGGTAATTGTGTTGATGATGTGGTGATATTGAGAGTAATGCTGGTGGCACTGGCGGTGTAAATGGTGGTGTGACTAATTGTGGGGCTGGCACTGTTAATAGTGGAGTTAGTGGTGGTGGTAATGGAGGTTAATGCTGGTGGTAGTAAAGGTGGCAATTGTAATGGTCAGGGTGGTTAATTTGGTGACTATAGAGGTTAATTTGATATTGATGGTAATTTCTGTAATGGTGGTAATGTTGGTAATAGTAATATTTATGGTAGCTATGAAGAGGTGATGATGCTAATGTTGGTAACATCGATTCTGGTAGCGTTAATGGTGCTACTTATAGTAATAATAATGATTGTGGTAGTCATAAGGATGTTAATCATGGTGGCAACTGTGGTGGTAATAGTGGTGTTAATGATTATTGTGATGGTGGTAGTTGTTGTTGGTCATAGAGTAAGAAAACAGGGCTGATTGCAGAGGACCCCTAATTTTTTGCCCCCATTTTTCACTTTTTACTGGTGTTTTCCTGACTCTGATGGTGCCCTGGTTACTCCTAACCAGTCACAGGACATGTGCTCTGTATAATATAAGTATGCAAATTAGGCCAATCATAATTGGCCATGTCAACCTACCTATAAGTCCCTGGTATATGGTAGGGCATTTAGGTTTTTAGAGACCCCAGCATAGGTAATGCCCCCATAGGTGCACTGCTGAGGTGCCCAGGGTCATTTTAAAGGCAGGCCTGCTTTGCTGGCTGCTTTTAAATTAAATTAACATTAAAGGCAAATTCCACTTTGGAATTAAAAGTACTTCCAAAGTCTTAAACTACCTTATTTTTACATATAAGTCACCGTTAAGGTGTGCCCTATGTGCCCCTAGGGTTGGGTGCCATGTAACTATAAGCAGGGACCTTGTAAAAATAGTTTTATAAGCCCTGGTAAGGTAAAACAGCCAAATTAGTTTTTCCCTCACTGTAGTGAATGGCCTCCATAGTCTAAAATGGGGAGACTTTATTTTAATTAACAAAGTCCCCTCAAGTGTCAGATACCTCAAGTTTGGTATCAAACTAATTGTTATAATAAATCCCACAACTTACAATTTTTGTAATTAATATAACTAGTTCAGGTAACGAGTGTTAAACTCTACCTAAAATGTTTCCAACTTCAGCTTTGTAGTGCCCTTCTCTGATTGGCCAGCCTCTGGCAATCTGGCTAGGCTGCCTTGATGAGTTGTGAAGTGTCCTGGGCTGAACACAAAGGATGTGCCTGGGGGAGGAGAACTACCTCAGCAGATGGGGAAGCAGGAAGTGGGGAGGGCTGCCAAACTGGTCTTCAAAGGCAAGGAGGACATTAGGCGCAACCCAGCAACTCCCTCACATCCTGCAACCACAGACAATTAGGTGCACTCTTGATTAGATTAGGAGAGGGCAGACAAGGGGTGTGTTTAGGATTTTTAGCCACAACATTGGGTGGGCTGAGCCAGTTGTAACCTCCAAAAATCAGTTTCAGCCATGATGGATTTTAGAAGAATGCTGCTCCCTGGGATTGATTTTTGCCCCAATTCCCAGGAAATGGTCATCACAGGGGGGAGGACCCCCCTGTATTTCACCCAGGAGCAAGGATAAAGATCGCAGAGCTGCACCCACACCGCAGATTCCTACCAGATCCCTACAAGGAAGAACATCAGGAGAAGGACTGTCCTGCTGGACCCCTGACCTTCACCTGGGCACTGCACAAAGTGCTAACCAGAGTCCCCTGCCTCAGATCCTGAAGAAACTGACCAGCTGACCACTGTCAAGTGACCCTTTTGAAATTTGAGCCAGGTGCATTCTGGGAGTTGTAGTCTGCACCCTCAACGAGTAACTCAGAGCTTCTGGAACCTTGGGGTGAACTGTAGACTCCAAAAGAACCTTAAAAGACATTCTGGAAGATTATCCAGAAGTTTGGAGAAGATTGGAGAACTTTTTGGAAAATGCTCCATAGAAGGACCGACCTGCCACGGCAACTCTAGCCGTCTTGCCTCAACCGTGACCCTCTTCAAATCTTCAAGAAAATGACTAAGTCCGAAGTTAAACTTTTGACTGAGGCCTTCCGCTTGCTGTAGCTGAGCAGGACTCCATGACCATCGGCCTTTAACTTTGACTTTGCCCGGCTCTTTGCCAAGCTACCAAGGGTTGAGCTGGGGTTAATTTATTGAGACCTAACTGAACCTAGTGGGGGTTAGTGGACTATTGCTAAGTGTAGGTACTTACCTGCTCTTACCAATAATCCACTTTCCAAAAATTTTGGTGCGCAGTTGTGGGATCCAGTACTTGTGTTTAAATTTACACTACAGTTTTTAGTGAAATAAGTTAAAAAACATCTAGATTGACCTAGAGCAAAAGTATTTTAGATTTTTCAAATTTGGAAATTCCCTGTCACCGGTGTAAGTGTAGGTGAATGGTTGTATGCATGGTGCCTGTGGGTGTCTGTGTGCATTTATGTGGGGGGCACTGGGACTGAAAGAGGGTGGGGGGTGCTATGACTGAAGGGGTGGAGGGTGCTGTGACTGAATAATCCACTTTCCAACACATGGTAATTGTGGTAATACTGATGGTGGTAATGTTGGTAATGCTTGTCATAACGATGGAGGTGACGGTGGTAATGACCTAAGTGGTGGTGGTGGTATTGATAGTGGAAGTTATGGTAGTATTAGAAATGGTGATGATAGTAACGTTGGTTGTAAAAATGTATGATGGCAGTGGTAAAATTGGTGCTGCTCGTAACAGTAATGTGGGTGTTAATGGTGTAGCAGTAATAGTAATGTAATGGTAGTAGTGAGAAACTGTTGTGGACCTTGCCTTGGCACCCTCACAGATACATTTGATAGTTATCATTTATATATATTCTACAAAGCATAATATTTTTCGAAGTTTTGTTTATAAGCTTCACTGTATAATTATGTTTTTGTTATAAGTTGGTAGTTTATCTATAGTTCATATGCAAAATATTCATTCAATGTGATATGCAAGGCAAACATAGAAAGGCAATTCACACATGTCTTGTCACACCATGCATCACAGACCTCACGGGACTCATTTCTGTCTCATAATAATGCTGAGGAAATGTTACATAAAGTTTATGCAGGAGTCTATCTGGGAGTGAGACTTCAGACATTCCAAAAGGAACAGCTGTACCAGTTTAAATCAAGACTATACACTGACAGCTGCTATCTGGTTCTTCTGAGAACACTGACAATACATAAACAAAGACTGGCCTTGCCCCTGGGTAGGCTGTGGACTGGAAAAATATGAAACATAAGCCAGTATTAGTGTTCGCAATATAACATCATATTTTCTGCAAGATTTGGGCCTACTGATTAAGAAGGAAGGGAACTGATTCTAACTCAGAATGCATCAATATTGTCATCAGTCATAACGCCACTTTTCTTTTATTGTACTCATTATAATAATGTTTATATGTGCAATTTTTCTTTTTCAAATAGCCTGCAATAGAAAAACAAAACAATATATCAAGAAAGCCTTTTAAAATTATAGTGTAGACTTCTTGTATCTGTTTATCCACGGAAAGGAATTCAAGTAACCCACACTCAGAATGTATTCATGACAGTCTGTGGCAGCATTTGATCGTCATTTGATACACTCTATCTCCAAGCATGTTGTGGGAGATGCTTGTGTCACAGCTTGTCTGCTTCTCCCTCCAAAGTTGTAAGGTTGGTTCAGACAGGTACTTGCTTGGGAGCCAGTGAGAATCAACTGTGCCATGTTTAAAATATTGACTTTGTGTAACCTCTGGATAAACACTACTATGTAGTGTGGGTGTCTCTGAAAAGAAATAAGCAGCATTATGTCGACAAAGTTGGGGCAGAGCAGAAGCTCTGACTACCGTGAACCACTGTAAAAATCCATACGGGGGAGATTAAGAGCCGGGATCACGAGCAGGAGTGAAACGTTCACAAGCATGTCAGGCAGAGTAGGATCACGCTCACTGTGAACAGTGAAGCCCTCACAAGGATTTCAGAGTAGAGCAGCATCCAGGATCTGCACAGTAGTGTGGTGCTCACAAGAAGGGTGGGATGTAAATAATTTTGCATTACAGCGGTGTTTCCATCCAGATACAGAAGTATACAGTAATCAGGCAAAATACAGTCACTCACACTGCCTGACCATCCAACAATGAACGTCTGTCCTCTGGGCTGATACAAAATTTGACTGATGTGTACAAGCCAGTGTCTTAAAGAGACCAGATTATGAGTTTCACGGTGCAAGAGTGTCACATTTACCAGGTCTGCAATCCTTGATTATTGAACCCTGAATACTTGAAAACTTTACTAGAAAAACAGACATTTGAGATGAGCAGATTCAGAGTGTTAGTGGTCTGGTAGAGTGCTCCATATGAAGGAGCTGCTTTCAGCCTAAACCTGGGAACTAACCAGAGTTCTTGCTTAAGGTGTTAGCCTTGGTTATAACACATTACTTTATGTTAAAAAACATCTTAGAAATTCACTGAAAAAAACATGCATTAAGTAGAGTTAAGGTTAAACTGAAACTAAAAACCACTGAAATCTGCATTCACAATAGACCGACAAACCATAAACGTTCACACCAGATACAGCCTTGAAGGTCCCAAATTGTCCAGTTGGTTCTGAGCAAGTAGTAGATGAGAGCATTCAATCGCTGTTGGGTTGGGGGAGGTAAAGGGGTCATCTGGACCAGGGAATGTAATGACAGGTGAGGGGAGCATTCCATACTTCCTCTTACCATCACTGATAGTCAGGTGAGAAGGAGATTGGACTTACTGAGTGCATTTCTTCCCTGTAAAATAAGATCCAGTGTTCCTGAACTCACTAACCATGGGCCACTTGCAATTGGCCAGAGCAGTATTCTCCCCTTTAGTATTCCAGGGCATTCAAATGGGCTAAATTAAAGTGTTATGGCACTCAAATGGAGCAATGCCGAAAGAAGCTGTCTTAATGCCCCTTTCTTTGTTTAGTATTACTTAGAGGGCCAGCAAACCAGTTTAAAATCTTTAAGCCAGACGTAGAGTATAAAAAGATTATGGGCTTGATTTAGCGGACGGGTTCCTCCTTCACAAACGTAACAGCTATCCCGTCCACAGTATTACTATTTCCACAGGCTGTAATGGAATCATAATACGGCGGATGGGGTATTTGTCATGTTTGTGACGGAGTAATACCCTCCGCCAATCTCTAAATCAGGCCCTATATCCTTTCTCCTCAAGCTATGTTAGTTGTTGGTGTCGTAGGTGCTCAATAGAAGGGAGCTGCTCTCCACCTAAAACGTGGGAACAACCCAGAGTTCCTTGCTTGCTTTTATGCAGAATTTATGCAGCAGTCTAAGCCTGCAAGGGTATTGTCTAGACTCCAACTGGATGCTCCCATATGTCTGAAAAAAGCTATACCTCTCTGACTACCTCTATGAGCAAAACATATGTCAGGGTTAAAACTGGGTGGAATTTTAATTCCACAGGTGGAATTGTAGAATTTTGGCAACTGTACTTTACTCTTGTAATGCAGTGTTCCCACCAAAATCCCCTAATTGCAGCATGCAGAATGTTTTTCCCATTCAAGCAACACTATGACAACAGTCACAACGCAAGGCTTCTGAATGCATGCAAAGGAGATTGAGTGAAATTTGCCATCACCTAGTACAATTCCTGGTTGCCAGGAGCCTTCCGGAGAGATTTTATGAATGCAGGCGGTCGCGGGCAGGCGGCTGCTTCCAGAGGATTTTTTACTTGAGCGGCACCAAAATAAACTCAAACGTAGTTTTTCGAGTAGGTATGAAAGTGCAAAATAGCTCAGAATAATATGACGCATCATTACTGCTATCATACATACAACCCCCATAAGTAAAGCAAGCTTGTGTTATGTGCAACATTGCCCCTATACCATACACTTCATGGATATCTGAGTTTATGTTGATTAAGAACCACAGTTGAAAGAGTAACCTATCCTGCACACGGTGTTCAATCTGTATACAGCTGTTCAGGGAAAACCATGTTCCTCCAGATACCGAAGCCCTGTTACAAAACGAATGCCCTAATACGGACAGTCCTTACCTGTATCAAACCCCTGACAATCACTGGACCTACATTATGAAAACTAGTTGATATGAGTAGAAAAGTGGGTACTGTAAACAATGATCACTCTATGGAGAGAGTTTACCCCATACCACACTTGTTTGCTGACAGTGAAACTGTAATAAGAAATGCACCACAGAATTTTAAAACGTATCTACGAAGAATAGTGTACACTCTATGCAAAACTTGTCCAAAGAGAGAATATTCACTTACATTAAACAAGGTCTGAACGTACTAAAGGTCATTCTACCTGCAGCATTCACTGTGGTGAAAGATATACAGATAGCCCATTTTCTGAAGCAAAACAAGTACCTGTGCTTAGGTTAGTACCTGGTTCCCACAGTCTTCTAGGTTAAGTAGAAACTGTCAAGCTGAGCTGAAAATAACTCAAGACTGCTTACAATTCTTAGTATGTAGTACGTAGAATATTTGCCCTGCTGGAAACTTTTTCTGCAGTATCAAGAAACATGTGGAACATAATAAACGCAAGCCATCACCTGTTATCTGCACAGAGTTACTCTTCTATAAAAAGATTTATAACGTGTTCAGAACCTCTACACACCTGTGGTGCATTAGGAGCACATGTGTTTTGTAAACACTTACACCAATTAGCTAAACACGAGCTGTAAAAAATTATGTAGAAAAGTAATATGATATTTACCCGCCACTATGTAAACTATAAAACAAACTAACACACTCATTGGATGATTTAACTAGTGATGTCAAGAGTGATGTCATCAATGATGTTTTGAGATGCCATCAGTGATGTCATCAGTGATGCCATGTCATGAGTGATGGGATATGTGAGGTCATTAGCCTGGAGTCTCGGGGAAAGGGCCGCATGGCCCCCCTCTACTTATTGATTAGACCTTGGGAGTGGGCTCACTAGGGATTATAATTAGTGAATGCGGCATCGCCATTTTTTATATCCCGTGGGATCGCAGCATTTTTTGCTATTTCTCTGTGGTCATGGGCTTGCCCCCTTACACTGGTTTTCTTTTTTTGCTTGAGGAAATGAGACTAAGTTCGCCAGTCCTGTATTGGCAGCCAGAAACATTTTTCTCATGTTGCTGGCAGCCAATCGGACCACTCGCTCTCGAGGGAGCCAGATAGTCCAAGGGGAATAAAGCTCTCTGTGCTAATCAGAATGCTTCCTTTTTAAAATTGGCACTTCCACAAGAGTCACTTGAGCCTCTCACAGATCCAGATATAAGATTATGTTTTACCCTTAAGTTCTCAAAAACGTCTGAAAGCATTCACACCAAATAACGAAAAGCCCAATCTGTGGACCAAGATCTAGCTTCCTGCCAAACTTGGTGTATTCTGTTCAGCAGTTTATGCAGTAGCCCATCTTAAAGAGGTCAATGGTAAATGCATGGGGATTTTGATTTTTGGGCTCCTTGTTTTGTCTCTGCCCCCACTTGATGAATCACTATGAAACTTTCCATGCACAAAGTAGTCAAAAAGTAGCACCTTTTTAGGAAGTTTCGTGAAAATTCTTCAAACAGTGCTAAAGTTATTAGCAACACAACAAACGCTTTTCTAATGGAAAAGCAATCCTAACTTCCTAACTATACCTAGTGGCAGCCACCACAATACATATATATATATATATATATATATATATATATATATATATATACGCAAACAGAGATCACAGCACACAGTATGCGAAGTATCGCACAGTATGCGAAGTAAAACAACCGTTTACGGTTAGTATGCGGTATTCTCTGCCTCCTAGGGAGGCCAAAACTCCGGCTTCTGTTCATATTTACGTTTTATAACGAGACAATTGAAATGTACAGTAAGATTTATGTATTCCTTTTTTTTTTGCTTATTCTACTATTCCTATAGAGACACACTTTTGGACCTACCGGGGTTCTCATTGATTGACAGCTTCACATGCCTTTTGGATTATTCATTTCATAGACTGATGAAGATACTGAAGAGGTACATTTACGCTTAATTTTTTCTTGGTTACGTCATATTCCTCCTTTTTTGTAAATTTGGAACTCTTTGCTTTACTCAACATGACTTACCTAGGTATACATTTTTACTTACCTCCCTATTTTTAGATTACTGAGTTTCATTTGGACTATTTATTATTTCTGAGACGTATCTGACTTAACCTGCCTGGAACTTTTTTGTCAATTTCGGGTAAGATTAGAGACCTGATCTTTCCTCACACTTTTCTTATCTCTCAACTCTCTATCTCTGTGACAACCACCTCTGTGTCACCAGTTTTTGGGCATCTTTCGCTCACATACCATCCTACTTAGGGCTAATGGGACAGCTTCCACTGTTTCCTCTGTATCCTTAGCACGTCTTTAGTCTTGGGCACCTTGGTATACACGTTTGTTCATGTTTCCTTTCATATCTCTCAGCCATGTCCTTAGGTACAGGTGTTAGCTTTGCTGAGCTTCCTTGATCTTGTCACCCCTTATGTACAGATTCTTTTATACAATGTCACTTATTTGTCACATTTAATTTATGTAATGTATTGATCTCTTTTTGCTTAAATCAGACACATATGTATATGTTTACTTACAGCCTTGAAAAAGTCACTGATGTGACGAAACACGTGTTGGTTGTTTTGGGGAAATGCTCTCTGTTCTATGAAATATCACTTCGTCCAGAATAAATGAACTCTTCTCTGGAGACAAGATTTGAACATCGCTGTGCTCGACTGCTTCATTCATTTTTTACCTTGCAATAACTAAATACTCTAACTCCTTTTTGTTTTACTTCGCATACTGTGTGCTGTGATCTCTGTTTGCGTATATATTATGTGTGTATTCATATTACACATCATTGTTGCCTAAGGGTAGTAGGGCATATGATCACGTGCACCACTGTTTGTTCACTATATTACATTTATGTACTTTTCCCTTTGAGTGCGGCCATCTCTCACCCTTACTACCTACTACAGCTATATATATATATATATATATATATATATATATATATATATATATATATATATATATATATATATATATATATATATATCTTTATAGTGTCCAGAGCTCTCACTGGGACCCGATACCCATGGGGGGTTGAGCACCCGTCAGAGGAGGAGCACACCGGCCCAAATATCAATCCAGCTTCCCAAATGAAACACACTCACTCAGATTGCATGTAAAGGACTTTACTCCAGCAAGAGATGCGCTTCGGCCATCACTGCGGCCTTGATCACATACCACATGAACAATGTACACCAAGTATATAGACAACATAAACAGTGAAAGTGGACAAAATGTGACATGTTATGGTGGGTGTCATATTTGAATAGGGTAAATGTCATAAAAGTAACATATGTACATCAAAATATAACGAGATTTGGGGTGTAATGGCCCTCAATAATGTATTTTTGTGGTTTGAATTAGAATTTCACATGAGGTGTATGTAGGCACCTCTATCTTACGATTTTACCTCATGGTGGAGAAGACATTGGACATTCCCATAATTAGAGCTGTTTGGGGTTCGTTATCTTTTGTCTATGTGACAACATTGACTACAGATACTGAATTTTTATGATGTGGGTCTGAGAACCCAACATACTGGTATCCTAACACCATAGGACACATGGAGGAGTCCCTTAGGGACCCCTCATGGGCAAAAGGTTGCCAACTTTTCTTTTTTCGGCCCATGGGCGGATCCTTGAATCCTCCTCGAATCCAGGGGAAAAGCAAGGCCCTAATTGGCTGGCCGCAACCTGACAGAAAAATTAATGTGTGCATTACAAAAATCATAGAAATCACTGAAAAATCTAAAGACTAAAGGGACTTAGCTCATTGTCATCATTGAAATAAATAACAGATTCTTGTAACTCGTTCTAAGTACTGAATAACATAATCACCAAGTTGGAGATCCTCCAACTCTTATGATGTTCACAGTCTGCACCAATCACTATTGTAATCAAACTCATATATTATTACATTAGGGAACAAAAATGAAAAAGGTTAACAAGGATACATCCCTAACTGGGCAAGCTGCATTTAAAGATGTCTTCAAATATCACATTGTTATACAAGGTTCTATTGCCCTGGGTGTACATAATAGTGCAGGCGCCATTTTGAAGTTCCCCCAACTCTCGTAATATTTGCAATCTACACCAATATAAAAAATAATATAAAAATAAATTGGAAAGGATACAGCCCCTGATGGGCACACTGACTATTGAAGACATCTTAAAATATAACAGTCTTATGCGAGGTTATGTTACCCTGTATGGGCACCTACAATCATCACCATCCACCAGAGCCAAATCAAATGAACAAACAAATTAAAAAGTAAAAAACAATACCATAATATTGGAACATCGGAAATTTCATTCAGAAACTTTTGGACAAGCCACAAACACATTGATTTTGTCCTCCCATCAACATCTACAAGTGTGCTGCAAGTTTATCATCCTTATTCAAACCACACGGTTACTTGGTTTGCAGGTCTATTACATATCAAAACTCCAGCCATCTTAATCTTAGGATTCTATCTCCTCCTCTTTCCCCATGTAGGACCTGATCAATGCAGAAAAACTTACAAATTACTATCACTTTGATGTAACAAGCTCAAAATGTCTGGCTATAGGATATGTAGCATCTCAATTTGTGATCGCACTCCTGTGTTTCAGAATACTTTTTTTCGTAGGATGTTTTGTACTCCCAATGTATTTCATATCACAGGGACAATTTAAACAGTAGATAGTGTGTGGGGTATTACAATTCAAAAACGTCAATATCTTTTTGGGTTTGCTACATCCCATCCTGGAACTATATATGACAAAACCTTGTCACTATGTTTACACACTTTACATCGCTTACATAGGAAAAAAACCTAAACTGCTCTCAGAGTCTTTGTACTCATTGGTTGCAGAAGGTAACTGGATACTATGGCCCTCATTCTGATTCTGGCGGGCGGCGGAGGCCGCCCGCCAGAATTCCGCCATCCAAAATACCGCGCCGCGGTCAAAAGACCGCGGCGGGTATTTCAAGTTTTCCCCTGGGCTGGCGGGCGGCCGCCAAAAGACCGCCCGCCAGCCCAGGGGAAAACGACCTTCCCACGAGGATGCCGGCTCGTAATAGAGCCGGCGGAGTGGGAAGGTGCGACGGGTGCATTTGCACCCGTCGCGTATTTCACTGTCTGCCAAGCAGACAGTGAAATACTTGTAGGGGCCCTCTTACGGGGGCCCCTGCAGTGCCCATGCCATTGGCATGGGCACTGCAGGGGCCCCCAGGGGCCCCGAGACTCCCCCTCCCGCCATCCGGTTCCCGGCGGGAGAACCGCCAGGAACTGGATGGCGGGAGGGGGAGTCGGAATCCCCAAGCCGGCGCAGCAAGCTGCGCCGGCTTGGAGGATTCCTGGGGGCAGCGGGAAACCGGCGGGAGACCGCCGGTTTCCCTTTACTGACCGCGGCTAAGCCGCCGCGGTCAGAATGCCCCGCGGGGCACCGCCGGCCTGTCGGCGGTGCCTCCGCGTCCCGCGGCCCTGGCGGTTCTATACCGCCAGGGTCGTAATGAGGGCCTATATGTTCTTTAATAGATCTCCCTCTCCTGTAGGTTACCGAAGGACAATCTGGTACATCTGGTCCTATAACCCAGTCTGATTTTAGAACATGACCATTTTTTTGTAAACTTTTATTTACTGCTGTTGAATCATTTGTAAACCCAGTAATTCTGAATTTGGTATCCTTTGCACGAGATTTTTCAGTATCTATCAACAGATCTTGTCTTGCTTTAGCTTGCACTTTTCCCATTGCTAAATCTACTACTCTACTGGGGTAACCACTCGCTTGAAATCTCTTTATGGCGTCTGTAACTACTCTCTGGAAGTCAGCTTCCTTCATGCAATTCTGTTTGACTCTTAGGAGTTCCCCATAGGGGATACTCCACTTTCATTTCACAGGATAACTACTTTTAGCATGTAGGAGGGAATTCCCCACTATTGCTTTTCTGAACAGGGTAGTACACGTTTTATTATCTGACACAAATAACTCCAAATCCAGAAAGTTCACTCTTTCAGTGCTTATTTTCCCTGAGAACTGTAAATTTAACAGTATTAGCATTCAATATGGAAAGAAATGCCTTTGCTGTCTACTCATTGCCGCTCTATATAATGAAGAGTTCATCAATGTATCTGTACCAAACGAGTAGCTTTTCCACAGAAATGCAGAACAATGTGTGATTTCAGTCAGATTTTGAAGTTTGCAGGGCTTTGTGCATAATAAAACCTGTTGGGATCCATGAGAGGCACACCACACTGTACTCCCCAGGATGTCTAGTTTTCAAACAGAGTTGGTAGATTTTCCCGAGATACCAAGCGAGCACTCTACCAAGTCTCTTACTTCTGTGATGTCCTAAACACTCAAATTGTGAAAAGAAACACCTTTAGGTTTTGTTAAAAAGACCCCTCAACCACCAACCTAGTTGGTGGCATGCTTCATCATTGGGGTTCCATCCGAGACACCTAACACGTCAGGGGTGTGCTTCGAAGCCTAACTATAGTGAAGCTGGGCTTTTTATGACAACATATACATACTGGTTGGATTTGGCGCAAGGGTGACTGATGGTTTAATAATAACATTTGATAAGCAAGAGATTTCACAAAATGAAATGCTCTGTTAATAAGTGATATGTCAAAAACCTGAACGAATTACTTACAGCTGGTGAGCTGTAGATGCAGGACAAGGCACCAACCACTTTACAGGCCATTCACACTTCCTTCATATGTGACAAATGATCAATCACGCCACCAGCCACGGGCCCAGCACCTTACAACATTCACGACAAGAGACAATGTAGAGACAATGTACACCCTGGCAGAGAAAGACAGAAACGACAATTACTACAGCACAACCATATATTCATCAAGTACACACATACTGGTTGGATTTGGCACAAGGGAGAGTGATGGTTCAATAAATAAAATGTTATTAACGAGATTTCACAAAAATGAAATACACTGTTAATAATTGAAAGGTCAAACAATTGAACCAATGACTCACAGCTCGTGAGTTGTAAAGTCACATCAAGGTACCAACCACTTTACAGGCCAGCCACACACCTTTCGTACATGACACACACAAGACCGTACCGCCAGCCGTGGGCCCAACACATTACAACACTCACATCCACAGACAGCGCTATTCAAGGGCCCATCACTTTCATACACCACATACCTGACACAGCAATCACACCAGCTGATAGAGTGTGTGCACTGGTGTTTGGCTAGCAGTGTATGTATTGACCAGAAGCAAGCCACTACTCACACACTGCCAGTCAAGTGCCAACTCACTCACACTGCCAGCCATATGCCAGCTCACTCACACCGCCAGCCAAGAGCCAGCCCATGCATACCGCCAGCCAAGTAGCAGTCCACACACACCGCCAGCCAAGCCCCAGTCCATGCACACCGCCATCAAATTTTTTTCTCAAAAAAAGAAAACACACACCAACTGCAAGTAAACACAAAACTACAAACACAAACAGCTCTAATTAAATACATCTCACTAATGCCAACCATGAAACTTAACAAAAAATATAAAATGATACAGACCAGGCAACACT
Organism: Pleurodeles waltl; assembly: GCF_031143425.1. Taxonomy (NCBI): domain Eukaryota; kingdom Metazoa; phylum Chordata; class Amphibia; order Caudata; family Salamandridae; genus Pleurodeles; species Pleurodeles waltl. Next base: position 257,135,057 of record NC_090440.1, read on the forward strand.
CACCAGTGCTCCCAAAAAGTATTTTTCATGTGGTACATTCAAAAACAAGCAGGCACACACAGTCCACACAGTTTCGGATTAATGGGAAGTGCATATGACTGTCTTTCTGCATGCCTCTTTGCATACACACTCTACATCGCCTACAGGGATTTTGTTTTTTGGGCTTGGTAGGAATCTGATCAGGAAAGTGGTGATCTTTCAATCTAGCCACATCCTCCACCATTCCAACTCTAAAAACACTTGCTTGTTCCACTACAACAAGGTTGCCTATCACAGGAAGAGATGGATAGCCAACTTCTTATACCAAACGTAAGCCTTACGAACAGCAGAGTAAGGTTCCAATCTCTGATTTATTTTATCTACATCATTGTAGACTAAAATGCACACATGCTTGTTCACTTTAGCAACCTGACCCCAAACAGTACTTTCATGATGGATGGTAGTCAGCATGTAGACATCCCGCCTGTCTGCAAATTTCACAATTAGCAGTTCATCATTTTGCAAGGCATTGTAGTGTCCCCTCTCAAGTATTTTACACACAAGCTCCTTTGGGTAACCTTTAAGGCTAGAGCAGACTGTGCCACAAGCAACAGTGTCCACTTGAACAAATCCCTGAACAATTGCACACCAGTGTAGACGTTATCGAGGTACAAATGGTGACCTTTGACAAATTTGCCTACCAAGTTCCCAAACATTTTATTCTCAGTAAATCCAGAAGTGGACAGACAACCAAGGGGGTCAATAGTGGAATCCCTACCATTGTAGACCAGAAGTTATAGACGTATCCTGTACTACTCTCAGACAGCATATACATCTTAATTCCATAACATGCTCTCTTGCTAGGAACGTACTGCCTAAAAACCAAACGGTCTTTGAACAGGGCCAAAGACTCGTCGACAGCTATTTCTCTCCTTGGAACATAGAACTCTGAAAATCGATCTACAAAGTGATCAAGGACAGGTAAAATCTTAAAAAGACAGTCACAATCAGGTTGATCTTGTGGCAACACCAAAGCAATATCAACAAAATGCAGCACCTGAAGCAGAAGCAAATACTGATCTCAAATCATGATTGCAGGAAATATGGCCACTGCAATAAAGGACTGGTAGACCAATATGAAAACAGTGACGGTTTCCTTATCAAGCCCATCAAAAAATATAAACCCAAGAAGCTCTTCAAATCTTCCAGATTTTCAGGAGTCCACCGGGTGGCTCTAGAGTGGGGCTCAAGTCTGGCAGTGTTGTCCCTCAAATACTGTTCAGCATACAAATTGGTCTGCTAAAAAATCTCACCCAAAAATATATCGGCCATAAACAACTCAAAGAAATGTATAGGTAAAAACTTTTCAGTATTCACTGTACACCCTGCGACACCAGTAAAGGCAGGCAACGTTGACTGCACCATGTTTGGGGCAACACAGAGTTCAGATCTTCCACTGGGAAGCCTCTCAGCCCCAGGCTGCTATCCGTACATAAGTGTCCTCTAAAACAATCACTTTATCCACACTGAGAGTGGCTTCATTGTCAGATGATTCCTCTCGAATGGAAAATTCACTGCCAGAATCTTGCACTTCCTCCTCTGCCTCAGATGCGGAGTCAGTCTCATAATCATGGTCAGAGGAAGATTAAAAAAGCATACCAACAACCTGCTGAGCGGTCGTCTTGCAGCTCGTCATGATCTTTCATAATAAAAGTAATTTGACAAATACATCAACAACAACCAACACTGTGACCTATATACTCAAAAACAATACCACTCACTTGCCAGAGACAGTTAGGTTCACCAGCACCTACTCTGCACAGACACAGCAAACACCAACGATATTCCACTGAAAAGGAAAAAACAAGTAAAATTACACATGAGACAACACAATACACATATTCCACAAATCCAAGGAGAATATCACACACAATAATTACACCATTTACAAAAAACTCATCCATGCATGGCAATGATATGCACTGAGGTAAACAGTACAAAAAGGTTTTTCTTACCAACACAAGGAAATACGCAAACTGCAGATCTACCATGGCTGAAACAGCATGCAGGAGTCACAGCAAAGGAATCAAAACCATTGAACTAGAATAAAAAAGAAAAATAAACATTACGTTCACAAATGCAAATAATGCACCAGTCCGCGCACACTAAACTGGAGGACGGACGGACCTAAAAATATATCCAAAACATTCACCCCCTTCAGGGGAGCGACCCTTGCCCAGTGGTCTGCTTCCCACAATAACAGCAGCAATATAGTGAATAAAACATCCCTGGTGTCTAGGGTTTTTACCCCCGGTGGGCAGATGAGCCTCAAAAAAGAAAGAGGCCAATCAGCCCCCAAAGAGGGCAGAAACTGCCCAAATATGTGCCCCCTAAAGAGATCGAACCTTGACAAAGGGGCCGCTCCCCAAAATTACCAAAATATAAAATCCCTATTGTCTAGTGGTTTCTGTACCCCTTGGGGGTATATGGGTCCAAACAAAAGAGTCCGATCTGCCCCCAAGGGGACAGACATGACTAAAATATGTGCCCCCAGAAGGGAGTGTCACTCCCCAAAATTATCACAATTTATCATTCCCTGGTGTCTATTGGTTTATGCCCCTTTGGGGACAGATTGGCTTACAAAAACAGCCAATCTGCCCCAAGGGGGAGAGAAACAGGCAAAATATGTGCCCTAATATGAGCCCTGTAAAGGCTGCTCCTCATACATCAAAACACACACACACAGAAAAGAATTCCTGATGACCCAGTGGTATTCCTGCTGCATGATCACGACCCCATGTGCAATCGTGCAACAGGAATTCATTTCAAAGAGACACTGAGGGAAAGGAAAAAATCTTTCCTTTCCTGACGATGCCTCTCTAAAACCCTCCACCCCCGAGGAGAACACAACATTTGCATGTTCTCTCCTCCGGTGCTGAAAGCACATGGCTTCCAGAGCCGCTGGCTTGCTCTGATGACGCCAGCGCTCAGGGTGCATGCTGACATCATCAGATTGTGAGGGGGTCGATGTGGCAGTGGAAGCCTCTGCCATCCCTAGTGGAGGCTGTAGTGGGGCATCCCACGGGTAGAGCGCCAATGCTTCCCCAGTGGATGGGTGTTAGGACAGCCAGGAGCTGTCAGAAGCACCTGCCAACCGCGGCGTCTGATGGCCCCCTGCCGTCTGTAGGACCCAAGGGGATAAGCACAGAATTAGCTAGCGTCACTATGGAGAGATGAAACATGACGAAAGCCTTTTAACACTCCTGGCACAGTATTACAGCTTTGAATTGGTGATTTAACATTCAAGTTCATCTGGAATGAATAAAAACAACACCTAATTCGACCTGGGTGGAACTTGTAGAATTACACTCCACAAAATCACGCGGAGTTACATAAAAAGCTCTGCAGAGTTTCACCAACAGGCAGAAAATAAATTTTGTGCTGGACACGCTCTGATTTTAGTGTCGGTATTAAATTCTGCACTGAAAAATCACCACATAATGCGGAAGGGAGCGTCCATTTTATCCATCATGCTGCCTAACTTTCCCTTGCACTTTCCTGCTTTTAGGCCCCATCCAATCAAATCTACCTCATTCTGATCCAAATCACATCTATTTTTCTTTACTAAATGTTTTTGATATTTATTACTTCTGACATTCTCTGTGTATTTATTTAGTGCAAAATTCACAAACAACACACAGTGAAATTGAAAAAAAGGACTTTAAACCCAGGTAATAAAACTTTAAGGCAAAAAGATGAGCAGGCCCTGCTTCAGCAGCCTCAGCAAAAGCCAGTTGCAATATTTGGCTTATAAATTCAGACAATGAAAACTTTGTTTGTTGGGCACATTAAAATAATCTAAGGTACATCAATAAGGTTCCCTCCTTTTATGTGAAATTTAGAACTCTTGTGTATATGCTGTACTGTCTCATCATTAAATTATACATACAGCCTTACATTAAAACAAATGGCATACATCTTCAGTTACAACATAAGGATAACTTTGTGTGACTATATTTTATTGTAAGGAGCCAACTTGACAACTTTCAGCCAACACGAGTTTCGCTGCAGAATTCACCGCTTTTTCAGGGCTAGTTACCTCTGTCTGCAGTGCATCATATAGAAAGGTTTCTCAATAAACTTCAGTTCATAATGTGTGTGTGGACAGCTGATTCTATGTAGATTTCAAGGAGGTTTCCCCGGTCCTCTCAATACAGGTAAAAAGAAGTGAGCATGGATCAAAAAATATTCTTAATTACTATCACGATAAATGCGGACGTTTCATTAGAAATCATCCTAGTGGCTTGAACTACAGAATAGTATAGATCTCTTGTAGGCCAAAAGTCCATAACCTAGGGTATTATAAGCTTAGAAAGATGTAGAAGGGATGTTTAGCAGGGCATCCCGATCGATCTAGTGTTCAGTGGACTACAAGCAATCTATACTATTCCATAGCTTGAGCCGCAAGGAGGATTTCTAATGACGCTTCTATTGTTTTTGTTAATGTAAAGTAATATGTAAATACCATATGGTAATACAAATCCTGCTGCACATGGACAAGGGGATGGCCACAGGGCCTGGCCTGCACCCAACCCCACCACCCCCAACATGCACCCAACCCCACGGTATGCACGGCCTTTGGTCGTGCATGGCAGGAGTATGGTTTGTGAATTGGTGTGTTTTCTTCCATCAGGCTGAGGATTTGCGGGTACCTGTGGATCCAAAGCGGGTACCCGCAGATCTGCTGAGGATCTGTGGCCCTAGGGATCTATATTTTTTGCATTAATAACTCTGAAACTACTGAACAGATTTGCACCAAAAAAAACCAAAAAGAGATATTTCTGGACCAAGATCTAGCTTTCTGCCAAATTTAGTGTAAATCCCTTCAGTGGCTCGGGCTGTAGTTTTGTTCGAAAAATGCAAAATCCCCATAAACTTTGCATGGGGAAAAAGTGATTTGGAACTCCCCCTTATTCTTGGTCCATGCTTGATTAATCACGCCAAAACTTTTCAGACAGCAGCTGAACTAACTAGCATACTAGTTTTGAAAATGTAGTCAAGATTCTGAAAACTGCGCCAAAGTTATTAGCAAAACAAAAAATGCTTAATCTATGGCAAACATTTTATCCTAAGTGCAACTACCTACAGGTTATTGCAAGTAGGATATATATATATATATATATATCCTACTTGCAATATATATTTATATTTTTTTTTTAAACAAGCACACTAGAGTAGTACTCCAGTGCGGATTGATTATTGTTTACTGTTTATTATTTCTTCACAGTACAACCTGTACACGGCTGTATTGTGAAGAAATAATAAACAGTCATCAATTCGATCTGGAGTGCTACTGTATCATGTTTGTTTTCAAAATTAAGGAGGACGTCTGCCCTAAAGAGAGCCCCTGGAACTGGGAGTGCGTTGCAATGTTCACAGACCGAATTGGTTACAGATATATATATATATATATATATATATATATATAAATATATATATATATATGTTTCTGCACACCATGTTGCTTTCAACTGGCCCGTTACCCTTAGGGGGGTGGAGCATTAACCAGTGGAGCTAACCAATACATAATATACCATTTTTGTGCTATTAGAAAAATGCTCACTCAGATGGAAAGGAGAAAAGGGTTTTACTTCATAAAATCACGGGTTTTGGCTGACTACTTGGCCTTGATCACATGACCTGTGAACTTCATCCATAGTGTCTTATATACTTAGTAAGCATAAAAGGACAAAATAACACCCTGTGCAAAATGCCGCCATATCAGAATGATAAAAAATACATAAACTAGAACATGTTAACCCACTAAACTCTCAAAACAATCATCATCGGAAATGCTTTTCAATTCATTAATGCATGTTATCATAGACTAGAAACCACCTTTGTAGACTGTTCCTCCACACTTGTAAATCTATAGTTATCTCCCCAATTGGAACCGTAACCTTAATTCACTTGCCTTGCTCGGATGTACCTGTTCACGCAATAGTGAAAATAAACATTGCTTTGGAGAAAGTACAACCTGTAAAGTCACTCACCTCATTATATTTCGTCATTCCTATTTCTGTATTTTCATTTCTGTATTTTTGTATTTTCTCTTTTAATTTCTAATTATTGCTAAAACTTTTGTTTAGCAATCAAGCCAAAGTGGGCCGGTCCTGTACAATATAATCTATGTAGATTTCTAAATTGGGCAACACACATACTTGCATTAAGCATTTTATCTTCTAAGTTCTTAGTTGTTTCTAAAAATCTCATTTCTCAATCAAGCCCAAGTGGGCCAGTCCTATTCACTGTAATTCGTATAGATTACTATGCTAGGCAATATACACAAGTGGATCTCATGCCTTTTTCTAAATTCCTAGAGATGTAAAACAGATATATATATATATATATATATATATATATATATATATATATATATATATATATATATATCTCCTCTCAAATGTGAAGAAAATGTGATTTTTGTTTAGATAGATTAAAGGTTTGAGGGGATTATGGGTAAAAAAAACGTTAGGGGATTCACGCAAGGCACACCTCCCTGGACTCCCCTGGGTGTGTGGTTTTTCAGAAATGTCTTGGTTTGGAAGGTTTCTCTAGATGGCTGCTGAGCCTGGTACCAAAAACGCAGGTGCCCCCCTTGCAAAAACAGTTTTTTTGTGATAGATAATTTTAATGTGTCCACATTGTGTTTTGGGCCCTTCCATGTCATGCGCACTTGGTCCACCCACACAAGTGAGGTAGCATTTTTATCCGAAGACTTGGAGGAATGCTAGGTGGAAGGATGTTTGTGGCTCCCCTCAGATTCCAGAACTTTGCATCACCGAAATGTGAGGAAAATTAGTGTTTTTAGACAAATTTTGAGGTTTGCAAAGGAGTCTGGGTAACAGAACCTGGTGAGAGCCCCACAAGTCACCCCATTCTGGGTTCCCTGATGTGTCTAGCTTTAAAAAATGTTCAGGTTTGCTAGGTTTCCCTACGTGCCAGCTGAGTTACAGCCCAAAATCCACAGCTAGACACTTTGCAAAAAATGTGTCAGTTTTCAGTGGAAAAATGTGATGTGTTCACGTTGTGTTTTGGGGCATGTCCTGCTGTGTGCACTAGGTCTACCTACACAAGTGAGGTAGAATTTTTATTGGAAGACTTGGGGGAATGCTGAATTGAAGGAAGTTTGTGGCTCCCCTCAAATTCCACAACTTTGCATCCCTGAAATGTGAGGAGAATGTATTTTTTGGACAAATGTTCAGGTTTGCAAAGCATTCTGGGTGACAGAACCTGGTGAGAGCCCCACAAATCACCCCATCCTGGATTTCCCGAGGTGTCTAGTTTTAATAAATGTACAGGTTTGCTAGGTTTCTCATGGTGCTGGCTGAGCTAGAGCCCAAAATCCACAGCTAGGCACTTGCAAAAAACGTGTCAGTTTTCAGTGGAAAAATGTGATGTGTCCATGTTGTGTTTTGGGGCATTTCCTATTGAGGGCACTAGGTCTACCCACACAAGTGAGGTAGCATTTTTATCTAGAGACTTGGGGAATGCTGTATGGAAGGAAGAGGGAGATTGTGGATCCCCTCAGATTCCAGAACTTTGCACCACCAAAATGTGAGGAAATGTATTTTTTAGACAAATTTTGAGGTTTGAAAAGGATTCTGGGTGGCAAAACCTTGTGACAGCCCAAAAAGTCACCCCATCCTGGATTCCTTGAGGTGCCTAGTTTTTAAAAAATGTACAGGTTTGCTAGGTTTCCATAGGTGCCGTCTGAGCTAGTGCCTAATAGCCACAGCTAAGCACCTTGCAAAAAACATGTTAGTTTTCATTCTAAAAATGTGATGTGTCCACGTTGTATTTTGGAGTGTTTCCTGTCATGGGCACGAGGCCTACCCAAAAAAGTGAGGTAGCATTTTAATCAGGAGACTTCAGGGATTGCTGGATGGAAGGAAGATTGTGGCTCCGCTTAGATTCCAGAACTTTGGCATCACCAAAATATGAGGAAAATGTGTATTTTTGGACACATTGTAAGGTTTGCAAAGGATTCTGGGTGACAGGACCTGGTGAGAACCCCATAAGCCACCCCATCCTGGATTCCCGATAGTGTCTAGTTTTAAAAAATGTACAGGTTTGCTAGGTTTCCCTTGGTGCCGGGTGAGCTAGAGCCCAAAACCGTCAGCTACCCACTTTGCAAAAAACACGTCAGTTTGCAATGGAAAAATGTGATGTGCCCACATTGTGTTTTGGAGTCTTTCCTGTTGCGGGTACTAGGCCTAATCACACAAGTGAGGTAGCATTTGTATCGGGAACCTTGGGGGAATACTGGATAGAAGAAAGATTGTGACTCCCCTCAGATTCCAGAACTTTGCTTCACCAAAATATTAGGAAAGTGTGTTTTTTAGACACATTTTGAGGTTTGCAAACTATTCTGGGTGACAGAACCTGGAGCGAGCCCCACAAATCACCCCGTCATGGATTCTCTGAGCTGTCTAGTTTTAAAAAATGTACAGGTTTGCTAGGTTTCTGTAGGTGCCGGCTGAACTAGAGCCCAAAACCCACAGCTAGGCACCTTGAAAAACACGTGTCAGTTTTCAGTGGAAAAATGTGATGTGTCAATGTTGTGTTTTGGGGTGTTTCCTGTCGAGGGCACTAGGCCTACCCGCACAAGTGAGGCAGCATTTGTATCAGGAACACCTGGGGAATACTGGATGGAGGAAAATTATGGCTCTCCTCAGATTCCAAAACTTTGCATCACTAAAATGTGAGGAAAATTTGTTTTTTGTAGACAAATGTTAGGTTTGCAAAGGATTCTGAGTGCAGGACTTGGTGAGAACCCCACAAGTCACCCCATCCTGGATTCCCCTTAGTGTCTAGTTATAAAATATTTACAGGTTTGCTGGGTTTTCAAAGGTGCTGGCTGAGCTAGAGCCCAAAATCCACAGTTAGGCACTTTGTAAAATACACGTCAGTTTTCAGTGGAAATATGTAATGTGTCTGTGTTGCGTTTTGTGGCATTTCCTGTTGCAGACACTGGGCCTACCCAGAATAGCACAACATGCGTTATTAACAATTGTCCTTCTCTGCATTTGCATCTTCAAATGTAAAACAGTGTGTAAGAAAGGAGCCAGTTTGAGAAATGCCCTGTAATTCGCATGCTAGTATGGGTTCTTCCAAATTCAGAGATGTGCAAATAACCACTGCTTCTAAACTCCATATCTTGTGCTCATTTTGAAAATACATAGGTTTCCTTGATACACATTGTTCACTCTATATTTTACCAAATGAATTGCTGTATACCTAGTACAAAATAAAAATCCATTTCAAGGTGCAGCTTATTTATTGGCTCTGGGTACCTTGGGTTCTTGGTGAACCTACAAGGTATATATACCCCTGCAACCAGAAGGGTCCAGCGGATGTAATGGTATATTGCTTTTGAAAATCTGCCATAACTGGAAAAGGTTACAGATGAAGATGAAGACAGGAATGGCTGCTTTTATTCAATTTCAATATTATTTTATTCAGATGTTACTTTCTATAGGAACACCTTGAAGGATCTACATAAATGACCCCTTACTGAATTCAATTTTGTCTCCTTTGCAGAAATGTATAGCTGTCTGGGTTCCAATATTGGTTTCATACCCATTTCTGTCACTAACTGGAAGGAGGTTGAAAGCACAAAAACTAGGAAAAATGGGGTGTGTCCCAGTAAAATGCCAACACTGATGAAACATGTGGTTTTCTGATTCTAGTCTGCCTGTTTCTGAAAGCTGGTAAGATGGTGATTTTAGCATCACAAACCCTTTGTTGATGCCATTTACAGGGAAAAAAACAGATGCTTTCTTCTGCAGCACTTTTTCTCATTTTTCCAATAAACCCACCTTTTAGCTGTATTTTGGCTAATTTCTCTGTCCCCACCAAGGGAATCCAGAAACCCTAGGTACCTTTAGAATCCTTAAGATGCTGGAAAAAAGGACGCAAATTTGGCATGGATAGCTTATTTGGACAAAAAGCTATGGGGGCCTAAGTGGAAACTACCCCAAATAGTAAAACAATTGTACAAAAAAAGGCTTCGCACAGGAGGAGAAAAGGCTGAGCAGCGAAGGGGTTAAGGACTTTGTTTTAAAAATGAAAAAAAGCTTTGACAATTTTTAGCTTGGTGTGAATGGCACTGTGTTAATCCTATGTTTAAAAACATTGCTCGAAAAAATGACAATTGAGGTGAGAAGATTCAGTGTGTTGGTGGTGTTGTACAGTGCTCCATGTAAAGGAGCTGCTCTCAACCTAAAACTTTTGGAACCAACCAGAATTTCTTGCTTGCTTTTTTGCATAATTTGTGTGCCACTCTAAGCCTTAAAGGGTATTGTATTGATATATTGATATATGCTTTGTAAATGTACACATAGATACTGAAACATTCATGCACAGGCAGCCTTTCTCCTCTCTCTGTCTCTGTTGCATAATTTCTGTGGTTTCCCACTTTGCTTACTTCACACCTGTTTGTCATTATTGTGCAACGTTGTTAACTTCTCTCTTTGCCTTTCCCCCACTGGATAGGGTTTCCCTATGGTTTCCCTTCTTTGATACTCCCACAGTGTGCCAAATTTGAACTGCTCTTTGCCTGTACTCGCCACTGGCAATTAATTCCCAATGCCCGCACTTTGACAGTGTACCACCTTGTGGTTCTGTTTCTCTAAATTTGAGGTGAGCACAATTACAGAGTTTAATAAGTATTTATACTTTAAGAATAAAAATACCTGCCACTTTGGGTTGCCTGGATTAGTCTAATTTGCAGATCAAGCAATGTCTTCCTGTCATGTTGTTGTCTTCTTGTTTGCGCTTGCTTTTGCTTTATTACTCAGCTGGCAATCTGTCTTCTGGCTTCCTGGGGTTCTCGTTTGGTACCCTGGTCTATCAGGAACTCGTTACAGTGCATCCTGTCAGTATGATGGATAAGCATTCCTCTCTTCATATACCTGCTATAATTGGCTTACTTACATCAACTAAATCTCCAATTACACAAAGTCCCTCAAGTTGCTGAATAGCGGGCCCCGAATGCATCGCCAACTGCTTTTCTCCTACTCCTTTTACCTTTTTTACCTTAAGTTCTTCTGCAGGCCGCATCAGTTAACCGTACTCTGTGCCGGAATTTGAGGGACTTCAGAAATAAGGATGGGATAAGAGAGAGAAAAGAAACTCTGGATATGGTCACTCTGGTTTATGACGGTGACATCTACTGATTCATAGTGAATATAAAAAATAATAATACCTTATCTTTGTACTGAATTATTTAACATTTGCTACAGCAAATGATATATCTCCAGGGCATCACTGTGCCTCAAGCTCTGCGGGGAATTGTTAGAACTATGACATTACTGATACTGGCACATAAACAATACCTATATAATTTATAACACTTGAATTTTGGATAAACCTTACTCCATTCTTTAATAAAGGCAACTATTGTGTTTTGTAAGTACACATTCTCTGGGTCTCATATACTATCAAGATTATTTCGTATTCACTAATACAAACAGGCATTCATCAGGATAATATATCTCATATTGGAACTAATTAATAGCACATACCACTACCTTAAATACAGTATATATGTTAATTAGCAACAGTTATTTGAGGAGATGAGGATCCTTTTCGTTGCTCACTTAGAGTTATAATAATAAAATGTACAATACAAAATTTAAGTTTATCTTCCTTCAGTGATAGTTCTGAAGCAGTAGTTTAAAATGTTTCTAGTTTATTTTAAATATAAGACAAATCTTTACAAGACTTCTCTGAGCTCAACATCGCCTTCCAAACATTCTTTCACAGTAAAAACAGTCTTCAATGTTTGACGTGTCTAGTAAAATGTTCCTGGTATGAGCAATAACGTGTCTCTGTTGCCTAGAAACACCAACCAGAAAATTATACTCAGTAGCTCCAAAATGGCTGCTGACATTGCCGAACATTGTGAGGGTTTTGGGGCTTTGTTGACCACGCATGAGTTGAGAAGTGAGTCTGAGCTACAGATCATAAAAGTTACCCCTGATATGCCCTTACCTTTGCTAGGCATAGCATGAGAACAGTGTCATGATTGCATGGGGAGCCTGTGCTGGTGTGTCAGGGACTGCTGGGACACCAGTAGAGAAGAGGCGCAACACAGCAGGCAGCGTCAGAAAGGTATGTATTTTAAAAAAGTTTTTTTTTTATTTCCATTCCCCCTTTACAGATCCATAATCTATGCAAATGTGAAGGTGTTAATTTATTGAATCAAAGAAAAAAGTAATGACACATATGCAAAAAGGAAGAAGAGGGGTTTATATTTTTTTCAGAGAACAAGTTAAGTCCTTATTATCGAAGATATTGCCTTTGCTACATAGGAGTCAGTTCTATAGGAAAGGTTCCAGCAACATTTTGTGTCACTATTTTCCTTGAGTGAGACAACGGTAGAGTTGTTATTGTAGTAATTAAAGTTGATGATACAACTTATCTTTAGCTAATTTCTAAGCCTCCAATGATGTTTACAAAATTTTCTTTGGCCACTTAATGACCTTTCTTGAAGTAGCACAACCTTCACTATGTCTTTGTGGCAGATAAATTCAGTGTTACCCTTGAACCAGCTATTGAATGGTCCAAAACATTCCTCATGTCAGAATTGTAAGGATATTGGCACAGAAGGAAGCTGCATTGGGGTCATGTGGTGCCTCGCACAGGAAGAAAGCTAGTTATTGCATTATTATTTCCCTAAGTGAATTACAAAATTATCTGATCCTGAGAGGTCTCAAGGTGGAGGCTATAGAAGACCTAACAATGGGATCTATTAATAGCTAGATCACTTACCACCACAGGGATGTGAACTCCCTAGGGTAGGAGTCAGTTCTTGGTTGTCACGTGAAGAACATATTTAACACTACTGCAAACAGGGCTGCGTGCCTGACCACCATCCGTAGTTGGTTGGTTCTCTGCACCTGGATAGTTTATCCATTCTTCCTTGCACTTCAACAGCTTTGTTGTTTTTTTTTCCCAATTTCCTGTTACTCCAGTCCCTGTCCTTTTGCTTATAGGTTTCCCTTCATTGTCTCTGTCTACTTGTACTTTTTTGTAAATGTTTAAAAATGATTTTAGTTAAGCAAAGAGAACAATGCGGCAATAGTGAATTACATTGCATCAGTAAAGAAATAGTAGACCACTGAGTAACTCAATGAGCAATTTGAGATAGGTTTGGAAATGCGTACAGTCATTCCAAAGTTGCAGAAACCATGGGATCAGGCAGGTGACCACCAATGCTGGATGTTTGTGATGCCGAGTCCAAAGTTCTCAAATTCGGGCATATTTAGAAGCCAGCCACACCCGCCATTGTGTGCTGTGCCCTAGAGCCATCTCACCCAAGAGCTGATGCAACCATCCCCAGGAGCAAACAATAAGTTGAAATTCCCAAATAACATCGAGTAGGGTTGTGGTTGGACGGTGCATCTGAAGCACGAAGGGTTGGGAGCCCTTTCCATGTGCCAAAGTCTCCGAGACATCATTTTTCACAAGACATCTTCAAGTAGTACGGATTTCAATAATTTCAGTCTGTTATTCTATCTTTCATTCTTGTCAAGCACATGCTGAGAATCCCAGCCTTCCCTGAGTCTCACTACAGGTGTTGAACCCTCCCTCGCTTCAGCAGAGACAGAAGCGGAAACAGGGAAAGGGAAGAGAAACAAAGGAGCCCTTGTTGTCGCAGGATGACGAGGGTAAACCCCATACCAGAATTACCTTGGCTTCCAGGCTCGTATGCTGCCCTCCTTGGCTCAAAGGTGGAGTGCGTTCTGAAGGAGGGTATGCATCAGAAAGTTAGAAATTAGGCAGATATGAGCTACTACAGCACCTTTTAAGTTTATTGAAAATATTTTACCCTGCTCAAAGATGGAGGGAACAATCTTGAGAACAGACTTAAACCACAACACCAATGCTGATCTCCAGGACGCCAGAGCAGTTAGGCTTGCTTGCAGAAGTTTCAAGTAGACAGACATTGAGTGTGCCCAGCAAACCAGCATAGTGGCCGCATAACTCCGTGTCTCACAAACCCCCTACCGTCCACCGCAACCCTATGTAGCAGACACGAATCTGCTCCTGAGTTTTTAACCCTGAGGCGGCTCTCACAGCTCCATCAGAGAGCCTGGCGACCAGTGGCCCGATGGAGACATACCAAAGAACAGCTGCAGAATCTCTAAGATGGCAGCTTGTGTGTTTGGACATGCATCCCTGAAAAGATGCAGGAGATGTCCAGCTCAGAGGAGAGCCTGCTCTCGCTGCCCCTGGTGACATATGCCCAATAACTGGGAAATCACACAGGAATCTGGCATTTTTTGGGTGGGGAGTGGATATGGGTCCTGGTCCCCACATCCTGCCCAAAGTGGCTGTGGCTCCTGTGGCTATTGCTGGGCCCTCTCGTGGAGATCGGCGCCTGGTAACCCGACTAGGGCGCAAAAGGCAGCCAGCGAGGCCCCAAATGTGGCAGCCAGTGTGCTTCAAAGCAGCAAGCCTCTCCTGACAATGAAGCAGTAGAAGGGGAGCAACAAGGAATCTGTGGTCAGCAGATACTGTCAGACCGGGTGACCTGCAGGCCAATTGGTGGTTTTCTTGGGAGACAGCATGATTTTCTCCTTCACCAAGTTGCTCATTTGGACATGTACAAGCTGACTGAGAGCCGAGGGGCCTGGCACAGGATATGAGGCCTGAGACTGGGCCCTGGAGGAGTGGACGTGTGGTGAGGGGGAATGATGTCTGATCCTGAGAGCAGACTTGAGGTGCAGTAGGAAGACACATGCCTCCCACCAGACTAAATACTGTAGTAAGGAGAAGGTCATCTCTATTGGCAGGGGGTCCCAAGAATATGCGAGGCTTGGGGCCCTGCCTCTGGCTCACTCTTCTTCCCCCTGTTCCTCTCCTTTGGCAGACTTGGTCACTCAGCCCAAATCCTGAAGTGGTCGCAGTGCTAGCAGGACCTGCATAGATAGGGGATTGAGAGGTGGCCCGGTTGGTGGAGCTCTGGAGGACTGCTCCAAATCATGAGCTCTAGACACAGAAGCACTGTGCAGTTGCGACCCGCATCAGGTGGTGTTGGTCTGTGACTGCCTCCCTTCCACAAGTAGCAGGATGAGATGTTTGTGAACTACCTTACGAATATTAATGAGGTAGGGCAGATGGCAACCCACTCTGAATCTGAATTTTTCAAACCAATCTATTTCTACATAGGTCAGTTTGGGAAATTATTTACTGATCACAAGAATACTGGTCACAAATTGTGATCAGCATTTTGTGAGCTTTAAGTTCTGAACCATATTCTAAGGGATAGTTTGATGCTGAGGTTTACATTTTTAGCATTCAAATATAAAATTAAGGAATTGGAAAGACATAGTTATGTTATTGTGAAACAAATGCTATTAAGGACGCCATCACTCTTTTTTTGTGTTTTTTTTGTGTTTTTTACTAAAACCACCTCTACTTCAATTTATGAAGAAAACCAATGTGCCTGCCATGACGCGGTACCAGTTGTTGATGTGATATGGTCCAATTCATGGAAAAAGGTTTAAATCTATACCCATAGAGGTATGCCTGTGTGCAGGTGCAGATAAGCACCAGGTGCAGTTTTACAAGCATGCTACTGGAGTATCAGGTGTCACTTCCCTTGGGGCTCGATGTCCACAATGAGGAGTTCTGTAGTTGAAAAGTCTGCACAGGAGGAAGCGGAGCACAATAATTTTTTGTGCTTTTTCCTCCATGTGAACGTTTTTTCCTGTGGAGAAGGCCCTTGCGATACACTCACACCAATCTGGATTTGATCTGTTCCCCTTACAATTCTGGAATAAATCTCGGACCCTTTCCACAGGTGGAAAAGCGATGGAGAGGAGTTTGGAAATGCCTTCAACCATGAGTGTGGGATTTCCCAAACCTCCAAGGCAAACTATGCCATGGAACTGCCACTCCACACCCCTTGAGTGGGATTTACAAGACTGGCTACCTCCCCACACTTGGAAAAGATGTTCGAACTTAACCAAGTATGCCTTCCTTTTCCCCTTTATGGACTTATGCTTGCATGCTTTAAACTTTCTGTCAGTAGACTTGCTGAAAACCCTTTCAAATTAGGTGAATTCTTATCTGAATCCTTTTGGTCAGAATTTTTAAGGGTGGCTTTCACTCAAGCAGATGACCAGGGATTACTTCTTATTCATCAAAGACTTCTTTACAGAACCTGTCTACTATGAAAAACATAAATCAAGTATTACCGAGAATGAGCAGCATGTACTCTTGAACCACATTTTTGAGCCGCACAGTTTTTTTTCTTGCATGTGTCGTTCAAGTCAAATTCAAGAGCTGAACAGGATATATTTATGATTCCTCTTGTGGGTTTCAACACCTTTTCCCATAATGAAGATTCATAGAGTTGGCATCTTTTTTTCCTGATTCATTGCCTCTTTTTCCCTGAAGTATTGCGGCGCTCATAAAAGTACTTCAGACCACGCCATCTTCTCTCATGCCCATTGAAATTCTTCCTAAGTCCAATGTGAGAATTGCTTGGAGTGTGCTACACATCGCTGTCACCGGGCCCGCTTTGAATGTCAGTGTATTGTTTATTCAAGTTCAGTTTATGTAAAGGTCCGTGCAGTGCCTACACAGCCTCGGGGCTGTAAAAGAGTGGGGATATAAAATGCCAGGAATAGTTTCGCTTTGGTGGGAATTGTTTTTTCTGAAGATTTTCAGTGGGCACGCCTGTGCACACGTGAGAGGCATGAATGGGAACAGCAGACCCGCAGTAAGCCATGCACACTTCAGTGAGACTGTTCACTGCGTCAGTGGGTGATAAAGAATTGCAGTGTCCTGGCGACAAAGGAATACGATTCCTCCTGCTCTCAGGTCTAGTCCTTTCTAGGCACTTAAGGGTTCACTGTCTGCACATCCGCCACTGCCACCACCACCACCCCCACTCCGCCAAGGTCAAACTTTCTCAGATTCAGTAGGGGTGATGCTTCTTACACATGGTGGAGGTGCATTGCACCTCTGAACGCCCCTTCATACACATAGAACAGATTTGGAGCGGGCAACAGGTGTGCTAGCTTCATAATGCACACATGGTAGGTAGGCTCACATACACCAGAACAAGGAGCAGTAATAGCTTCCCTCACAAATAACACGACATTTCAATACAGTTCCAAAATCAGAGTGAGCTTGGAGAGGATAAAGAGAGTACGGGCACTATAGTGCCCTTCAGGACGTAGCAGTTTACCAGCCACACCATGAGGGCTGACCCTAACACCCTCCCAACACAGGAGTCACGGATCAGGTGACCCTGCCCGCGTGCACGTGCAAAACATGTAACCCACAAAGCAGTGTCTGTGTACCCTTCATGCTGAGTGTGGGCCTAGGGCCCAGAACATTACAATGGTGACAAGGCATCTGACCCCACATGCTGTGTCGCCTCACGCCTCAACTGCAGTGAAGAAGGAGGATACATCTCCGTAGGCACTGCACCCTACCGCCTGCCCCAGGAAGTGGTCACGTCGCTCCCTAGAAGAGGGTGACCCTGTCCCCGAGTGAGAAGGTGGAAACAGAGATATCGCTGTGCTAACAAAATATAAAACATGTTTCACAATCTGTCTCTTGTGAAGAACTTTTCTGTCTTTGGGCAAGGTTTGCACTATCTAAATTGTCCAAAATAAAACATGGAGTCTGTCTGTCACCTGCAATTTAATCTCCCTTGCTGCCCTCCTGCTGTGAGACTTTGTGAGGTGGGCAGCAAGGACGTAAAAGACACCAAGGGGCAGATTTATGAAATGTGACGCTGCACTTATTGCAGTGCCACTTTTCTTGCACCCCTTAGCGCTCCCCTGACGCCACGATGTGTGCAATGTATTTAAAATACGCCGCACCATGGTGGTAGTCAGGGATACTAGCGTCATAATTTTTTACTCTAGCTCGGCGCTTTGCAGGATTAGCATCAAGAATTTTGACGCTAATCCTGCAAAGCACCTAGAGGCCCATTGAAAACAATGGGAGCCTCCCTTTAATGCCTGCTCTTAGCAGGCGTTAAAAATGCTGATAAAATGGCACAAAGAAATCTCTTAGATTTCTTTGAGCCATTTGTTTGGTCCCCCTAGCGCCGGAATGCCCTCCTTGCATACATTATGCCTGGTGCAGGCATAATGTAGTGCAAGGGGTTACAAAGTGGCGCAATGCCACTTTATGAATATAGCGCTGTGCTTTAGGCCTCCCAATGCAACATTAGCATAAAAAATGACACTAATATGGCGTTGGAATGGTGCTAGGCCCTCCTACATCTTGACCTTAATTTCTGGGGGGGACAGGGACAGTCCTGGGGACATTCCTATTCAAAGTGCATGTGATCTGCGATGCCGCTGGCACTGATAAACTTATACAGTCACAAAGTTCTAAAGTGAAATGGAAAGGCAGACATGTAGGCGTAGTTTGCAAGTATGCTTTATTGTAATATACATTCTACAGTAATTTAAGAGTGGTCATGTGATGTCCGGCATAGGTATTGGACTGGAAGGGTACCCTTTAGTACTTTTACCACTCTGTGTGTATGCTATAAAGTGTAGTATGTACGCAAAGTACTAGAAGTTGGGAGAAAGGAAAACTTTCCTCAAACTGTATGACTGCCTCGAGGGAGTGGAAATTTTGGAACAAAGTCCTGTCCCCTTTTTCAATAGCTATATCTTTCAATCAAAAACCATGGGTGGTAGCATGGAAATGTCCATTTACAACCCATGGAATGTCCCCCTGCTGCAAAGTAGCACATAGCTCTACTTTGTACTACGATAGGCAATTTTCAACTGCCATAATCACACACTTTGCCTGGGATTGTATTATTTTGTGACGCAAACTTAGTGAAAACTGCTAGTATATTTTCCCATAAGTCTTTTTGCACATTCTGTGGCAGTGTGTAGAGCCTATCATACACTGTGTGTAATATTTTGTTTAACTGACCTACATATTCACAATGCTTTCTCTACCAGGCTGGGACTTCATAGGTCTATATACACACGTAAGTAGTCCCCTGTGCACCAACCAGTTATACACACAGACATCTGAAGTCATTATTTTAAACAACTAAGCTTTCCTACCAGAACAATCCATTTTCCACATTTTGGTTTCTCTTGTATTTACTTTTCACTCCAGGTGTCTGCATTATATTTTAGATGCGTTTATCACCCACGGTCAGACCCACTGGTATTATGTAGTAGAGAGGACCAAATGTTGTGGCATAGTTGACTCAATTATGCAGCAATAAAAGGAAAATTATGAGACATAACGCAGAACATTTTGAGATGGTATTATTTTATTATTTTGACATTTTTACAAATCTTAATAAAAGTGTGACATCATTAGTATCCGTTTAAAAGTCAATTACAGGAATAAGCCACTGGAAGGCTGACAGGTCACCATGTGAATGGCTCTCCACTGCAGGGCGATGTGAGTGGCTGCAGGTTTAGTAGCTTTTAATCCGTTTGAGCTAGAAACAAGAATTTCTTGGTAAACTCGGAAGGTTATGCAGCAGAAGACAGAATATCTTACAAGTGCAGCAAATCCATAATTATGCAGAAAATGCAGCAGCCACAGAATTGCATTATTCCAGTGGCCTCGCTCATGGCACATTTCTCTACAGGTTATTAGTAAAAGTCACAAGCTGGTCTGCACACACGTTACAAAATGTTAGCATAGATACTACTTCACAAGACTGCCTGTCCTTAGTTTGATCTGAAATGCAGTCACCATCAAGTGACCCAACATGAATTAAAAAAGCAGTAAATTACATTTTTACAGAGAATGTTAGAAAATGGAGAACAGGAAAAACTGTTGGTGAAAGGTAGCAAATTGGTAAATCTTCAACACAGTAGCCTTGAAGATTCTATCAACAGCCATTGAAACGTTGTGTTTCAGGGAGCAAATTAATTTACATAATCAGGGAGCAAATTAATTTACAGAAGCAACTCAACCTCTGGCTGTACAGTCCTGACGTGATTGAGTAGTACAGATTTCAAGGATCTGGCTTAGGTGGCGGCTCCTTGAAAAGAGAAAAGGTGAATCTAAGTCAAGACTAAACTTGATTAATTAAAGGATTAAAACATTTTTTTAGCTTAGGTTCCTCAATTTTTAAATCAGAATATATTGAATAAATATTTCATAAAATAGAAAACAACAAAACCTTGACAGGGAGGTAAAATGTCGGCTGGGTCGATAAATAAAACTGTATCCACAAGTTATCTATAAGTCAAACACAAGCAAAATGGTGAAATAATATGATGTTATTTTTTTCCACATCTCTATCCCCATCTCAGCTGTAATCAGAATCACAGTTCCACTGCTTTTGTGCACTGAAAAACAGGACTGCATTGCTGTGTCTGTTTAAACTTTACATGTTGTTGGAGTGTGCATGGTTACACTCTATTAATCTCTTGCCTGGCACTGGTAGTATACAGGCATTCGGTTGGGCGGCACACTGATCGTCCTCTTTTTCAGCATGAAACTTGGCTTCGAAGCAGCCAACTTTCCCAGGTGCATGCAAAATGACTGCTCTATTCATGTTATTTCTATGGAATTTTGGGACTTTTTGCGCTGGTTTTATAATTCAAGAAACAAGACTACAATCCCACAGTTCAAAGAAAAAATCTAGACAGAAGCTGTTTATAACACATGCATGTAGGAAACTTGGTAGGGCTGTTTCTGAGGAGGGCCTGGGGCACTAGATGATACAGAGCCTGGTTCTGCCAGCCAGTGGGTAGTATGTGGAGGTCCTAGTTCTCATCATTGAAAGGCTGGAGGCAGTAAAGAGTAGATAGCAAACAGCTTCCTTTTCTTTTGTCCTCAGTGGCATAGGCCACTGAATCTGTGGGCGACCAGGCGCACAAACAATGGGCAAAGCCTTGGAGGCTAATTAAAAAGGTAGAGGGATTAAGGCTAAAGTGAACTTCATGACAGTCGGTTACATTACTAGGGCCTGGCCAGACAGACAAAAGCAGGGCCATAATGGGTTAAAGTGACAACATTTTGAAAATGAAAAACCGGGACATTTGACAAACATAGAAGTAGGACTACAATTTTAAATCGACTAATGGACACAGTGAACAAAAAGTAGATTTGGTGAACTAAAGTAGTTGCCTAGGATCACACAAGTTATGGAAACTGGGTTTAATCCCAGATTTTCTAGTTTTAAACTGAGCAATTCCGGAGCTAGATGCATATTTCTTTCTGAAATCAAAGAGTAATGCCATGTCTGTAATTCTTAGAGAATGAGATTAAAGTGCAGTTGACAGACAGACTTCATATTTAAATTTGGACAATTTTAGATAGTGCAAACCTTGCCCAAGGACAGAAATTTCTTCACAACGATATTTGCCAAGGTTCACAGAATGTGAAGCTGAGGCCAATATTCAAACAGGGTTCCCCATGTGACATGGTTGGCAGCTGTAGCCGTGAAGCCACAACATCTCTTGTAAACTCAGATCGTTTTGGGCTCGAGGGTCCAAGAGGACCTCGAGATGATTCACAGCCATGCGTCTGGCTCAGACCTAGCTGAAGCTGATAGTGGCTTGCCCAACTCGACATTCAGTTTGGTTGCATTCTGGTGCTTGTAGTTTTGCCTCTAGAAAAGTAAAAATAGAGCTGCAAGATCCAGAAAGAAAAATATAAAACCAGGACTTAATATGTGTAATATGTGCCTCCTAGACAGAAGGGAAGGTAGTGAAGAGAGGCACAAGGATATATTAAACAAACTGCCTTTTCTACAATCTGGAACCAAAAAAGAAAACATACATGCCTTTTTTTTAAACTCGATATAGCATCAAAGGTTGGCAAATTTTGTTATAATTTAAATGAGCAAACATGTTTTCATTATATAGCCCCTCTCCTTTTCAAAAGTTTGTTCTACAGCTAAGAGGAAATCTCAGGAACTCGGGCGTCAGCTAAGGGTCTTTTCAGATGCTGATTTACCAATGTTTACGTCCTGCTGCACTGCTTCACTGAGGCATTGCAGCACAACAGGGGTGTCTAAAACTGCTTTAAAACAATTACCATATATCCTTGTGATGATAGGAGTGGGATTGAGAAAGTGCCTCTGCTAATGGTGCAGATTCCCCCTAATTTTTTTTATTCCCTTCACCTCCCCCACATTGTCCCCGTGTTCTTTCCACTCCATATCCCCCACACGTCCTATCCCCATGGCAGGCAGCACAGAGAAGAGCAAGCAGCACTACACCCTGGCCCCTCAAGGTGAGAGAGGGGCATCAGTAAAGCCATGGTAAGCGAGTGCAGTGCGCCGTCAATGTATGTCAATGTATGAGGCGCCGGGACTGTACTCAGTGCACCGCTGCAGCTCCTGCAAGTTGGAGCTCCCATAAGGATTTATTTGAAGTACCCATGAAGAAAGCTGCCTGAGCAACTGCTGCAGTAAGCTGGAAGAAAAAGAGACCACATATCTCCTTTGATGGTCTGGCAACACTAGCCGACAGAAATGGGCCCTCATTATGAACCTGGCGGTAATCACTGCCTACCGCCGTGGCAACAGTGTACAGAAGCCCGCCAGTGGCGGTAGACTGGACACCACTAAATAATGATGCCAAAAAGTCAAGGCTCCAAAAATCCTGCATCCTCCTCCCACCGCCAGGGCCTACAACAGCAGAAAGGCAGTACATCCCTCCCCCACCGCCAGGCAGACAAATCCTCAGCCCACCAAATAATAAAGCACAAATCAGCGTGGCGGATAGTGGATGTCAAACGACCATTGGCGGTATGGACCGCCACAGCCAGCAATGGGACCCACCAACATCAAATGCACACATTGGCAACCTTGAAACCCACACAGCTGACACAAATCCACAGCACTATAAAATACCCACACACATACCCCACAATCCTTTGCATCGTCAATAACACGACTGAGATTGACAACACAACACGTGTACACTGAACAAAACATAACACAAGTCGCACACACAAATACACCACAAAAACACATACAAACCCCAAACACCAATATAAGCCACACACACAACTACACAACAGGACCCTCACCAATACACCCACAGCACACCACCCACAACACACACCATGGCTCCCCCTAAACACCCCCGCTTCACAGATAGGGAACAAAGGACCATGGTTGATGAAATACTCAGGGTCAGGCCACAACTATTCGGGGCACAGGTGCAGCAGACACCCATGGCCAGGAAGATGGAGCTATGGCAGACAATATTCAACAAGGCCAGTGCAGTGAGAAACCAACCACGCACAAGGGATGACATCCGGAAGAGATGGCACGACCTGCATGGGAAGAGTCGGTCAATGGCATCCAGACACAACATCGCCGTACAAAAGACTGGTAGCGGTCCCCCACCGAATACACAGACTGGGAGGAGAAGGTCCTGGTTATCCTGCACCAGGAGAGCCTCACTGGACTCACTGGAGGACTGGACTCAGGTAAGTCAACTACTATACAGTAACATTAACCCCACCTATAATGCATCTATCACCCACCCCTGTACTCCCACCAGGACCCCATCCCCAGCCAGTCCACAACACCCACATCCAACTACCCTGCATGCCTCCTAGCCCACAAACAGACCTCCATCCTGCCCCCTGTGCACAGTCACCTACCCCTGCATGGATTCCCAGTGGCACTCCAGCACCCACAATGCACCTCCACCCCCCACATAAAATGCAAAGAAATGTACACAAAGGGACCTTGCATGCCAAGACAGGGGAACATAAGCACAAAACAGGGCAGAGCAGTGCATCAATTGCCGAAAAAGTACCTGACACCACATGTCCATTCCCCCCCCACAGGCACCACCACCCATGCCACCCGGATGGAAATGCCAAGTAGTGCCAGAGCCCCACATGAAGACAGAGGCCCCACTCAGGAGAGTGCAGAGGGATGGCTGGAAATTGAGGAATACCATGGCCCATCACACAGTCCTGGACTGTCACCTCCCAGCAGCTCCACCCAGGATACCACTGACAGCCCTACCACCCAGCCACCATCATCAGCTCTGGCCAAATGACCCCACACCAGTGTCTCCCGGCCACGGGCTGGTGGCCCACACGTACAGAGGCCAGAGTCTCCACCCACCAACAGGCAGGATGATGAAGGGCCAACTTTAGTGGGACTGCCAGACCTGTGCAGGGGACACAGGCACAGGGGGCTAGGGCCAGTGGGAGGGCATCAGTGGCCCAGGGGGGTGGACAAAGGATGGATGCAGCAGCCCAGGAGGTGATATCTGAGGTCCAAGGTGCATACCACCATACCCAGGACAGGATGGGCCAGATCCTGGCCACCTAGGATCAGAATCAGAGGCTGCAGGTAGCAAACCACCAGGAGGCGAGGGCCATGGGGCAATGGAAACAGCTCAGTGCCACCATGGGCTCCATTGCAGGGGTGCTGCAGCAGCAGTACCACAGCCAGTCTGAGTCCTCCACCCACCTGCAAGCCCCCACCACTAGCCAGGACACTGCCCTGCCCTCTACATCTGCAGCAGCTACTGGACTGGTGACACTGTCAGAGGACACACAGAAAACCATCACCCCTACCCCTGAAGCCCAGCTCCAGCCACACAAACGTGCCCTCAGACCCAGACATGCCACTGAAACACCAGCCAAGACCAAGCCCACCGCTAGGAAGTGACTCTGCCCTGAACTGTCTCATTTCTGTGCCACTGTGCTCCCTTGTTGACATGCCACTGCCATCACACCATCTATCAATCGCCACATGGACCGAAACCCAGTGCTACCAACAGCTGAGCATATGTACCTGAGTATGGATATGCACCATGTACCCCTCCCTATCACTGTCCCACAAAATATGTATATTTTGGCATTTAATAAATACACCTATGCACTTAAATCATATGTCCCTCGTCAATATGAGATATCAATTGTGAATGTGTATGTATTAGCCAGTCAATAACATAATCATACCTTTATTGCAGGAAGGGATCCAATGCACTGTAGTGACTGAAGTATGTCACACTGTACACAATATTGGGTTACCTGGCAAATGCCACTTCAGTCATCAGTTAATATTGTCACTGACAATAGACACCACATTACCAATTACATGAGTCAGACTGAAACTATGCAGTGAAGACATCATCATCATTGAACAGTACCTTATAGTCACTGGAAGTGTAGGCGGATAAGCTGGTTCCTGGAGTTGATATCTTCCCCCTCTTCTTCCTCACCATCACTCTCATCCCCTCTCTGAGGTTTCTGGGCTGGTTGTACAGCACCCTCCTCTTCCAGAAGGGGGATAGCTTTCCTCACAGCCAAGTTGTGCAGCATTCAGCAGGGACACCCCTATCCTACACACCTTGTCAGGGACATAGCACAGGGATTCCCCCAGAGAGATGGAGGCAACAAAATCTAGCCTTTAGGAGACCTATAGTGCTCTCAGTCACCCTCCTAGTACGTCCATGGGCCTCACTATAATTCCTCTCTGCAGCAGTCCTGGGATTCCTCACAGGGGTCAGGAGTTTGGGTAGACAGAATCACCTGCAAAAGTGGGCGAAAGAGGACCTTAATGAACTGACTTTACATGCACGTAGCCTGGCTGTCAGCTATGTACAGATCCAGTGTAATAAACACTCACCTATGAGCCATCCTCTGTCCTCTTGTAATTGTTCCATCAAGTGTGGTACACTGCTGTTTCTCAGGACAAAGGAATCATGGACTGAGCCTGGGGACCTGGCATTGCCATTTGATATGTACTGGTCAGCAGTACACACCAATTGTATATTCATGGAGTGATAGTTCTTCTGATTCCTGTACACCTGTTCATTCACTCTTGGGGGTATGAGAGCTATGTGGGTTCCATCAACCGCACCTATCACATGGGGGAAGTTAGAAAAGGCATACAATTCAGATTTGATGGTGGGGAGTTCAGCTCTTTGGGGAAACTGGACATATGTTTGCAGGTGTTGGACAAATGCATCCAGGAATTTTGACAGGATGAGGCTGAGATCCCTGCACCCATGCCCGCTGTCACTTGAAATTAGCCTGTAGCCAAAAAATGGAGTACAGATAGCAGTTGCACGGTTGTAGGGATAGCATGCTGATTCCGATTAGCCGGTTTCAGTACAGGATCCATTATTGCACAGAGGTCATGAACAGTAGCTCTTTTGAGTCTGTAGGTGACAATGTTGTAACATTCCGCCATAGATTCCAAATCAAGTAGGGGTGTGTAAACAGATGGGGCCCCCCCTCGCCACATGGGCCTGTACCTATGGAGGAGGAAAGAACACATATTGAGGGTAAACATACACTTGCATCACATGATGTCACTGTATCTTTGTAAGTGCGACACGTAGGTAACACAGACGCAAAGTATGAAGTACACCGTCAGGCATATTTGTGCTGAGTTAACTCTGTCATAATGGCATCCCAGTGTAGACACAATTCCAAAGAGGGGTACATGTGAGGATTCTAGACTCCTGTCAGCAAGCGACTAAGGTCGGAGATTTTGAACCCCTGGTTGAGACCCCTTGCCAGGTTATGGTGATGTGGTGGTAGCAAAATGACAGCCTCCTGCCATCCAGGTATGAGAGAGTGGAAGTGATTTCATTCCGCTGGCATTAATCGTCATGGCGGAAGGCTGTGTTCATCGCCGTGCACCCCATCATTGGATTACATGGTTGTCAATGGGGAACCTGGGCAAATGATGATCGCCACCGTGGTGACAGAGTACCCCTCCGCGGTACCTATGTCATTTCATCAGACCCTTGACACTTGATTCATGTGCAGGCTAGTACTCCACTGTGTGTGCTGCTGTGTCCTGACTCTGGTCCCTGAGATGGCGCAGGTCACAGAGGAACAGGCCCCGGCCTCCACCGCGGAGGAGCTGGAGAAGCTGGTGGACGGGGTCCTGCCCCTGTATGCCAAGTTGTATGGGCGACCAGAGGAGCAGGTGAGTTGGCATCTGTCTTCCTTAGATGTGTGTGATTGTGGCAGATGCCTGTATGCATGTGGGTTTGATGTGTGACTGCCCAGCCATAGACTGTCTGGCATGTACTTTATGTGAGTTGTTAACTTGCCTTTCAACAATGGCCGTTCCATAGTTGTTATCTGTATTCGGTGCACACATACTGACTTCTGTTTTTTTTGCCCTGTCCCATGCAGGTCAGCGCCCATCAAAAGAAAGGCCTGTGGCAAGCCATCGCCAAGGAGGTGTAGACCCTGGTGGTCTACAACCGTCGGAGCACCCACTGCAGGAAGCGGTGGGAGGACGTAAGGCGCTGAGCCAGGAAGACCGGAGTGGCCCAGCTGGGGAAGGCCTCCCAACGAGGAAGGCGTGCCCGTTGGACCCTGACCACCCCATGGCCCGCATTCTGGCAGTGGCGTATCCGGATCTGGATGGGTGCTTGAAGGCAGCACAGCAGCCACAAGGGGGTGAATACCTACACTATTGTGATACTGCTGAGATATATGTATGTTGGTGCTCTGTTATGTATGCATTCTAGTGCCAGGCACTTGGTCAGGTGTGTTCCTGCAGTCCTTCCCCCTCAAAGTACCTGGGATGGTGTGAGGGCTAGTTTGGGCAGTCTTTATTGGCCCATGGGGTGGTCCCCTTTCTGTCATCTGGTATGCTTTGTGGCCTCAAGGACTTGTAAATGTCTTGGCTGGGCATGGTCTCTCATGGGTGTACTCCACACAGTGTATCAGGTCCGTGTTTTATGTGGGTTTTGTGGTGTATTCTGGGGTAATGGACACTAGTCAGGGGCACAGTCATGACTTATGTTGTAGGTGCTGCGTGTAGGTGTGTGACCTGGATGGGAGTGTGTGTGGGCCAGAGATGTACATATATACTCAGTTTTTGACAAAGTTCTCCCTTGTTTTGTTTCTCCGCCACTGTACTCTTGTGTCCTTTGTGTACATCAGCATCATCTGGCGAGGGAGAAGTGGCACTGGTGAGTGGGGATGCAGGAACCCACGTTTTCAAGGAGGCAGAGTCAAGCGACGCCAAGGTTGGAGTGCGAGGGGAGTACCACAGGGAGGCAACTACCACTGGAGGTAGTGACTCTGATACATCCTCCGATGGGAGCTCCCTGGTGGTGGCAGACCCTACTGGGCACACCCATTCTATGCCATCTTCCGTCACCCCCATGCCATCACCGCCCTCCCAGGTGTTCCCTTATCCAGTTGCCCGTACCCGCTCACCCAGGAGGGTGGGTGTCTCCTTCGCCCTACTCACCCCATCCTCTGCCCAGTTAGCCCTGCTGCCCCACGGAGGAGGCTATTGACCTCCTGAGAACCATCTCTGTAGGGCAGACAACCATCGTGAATGCCATCCAGGGGCTAGCATCCCAGATGCATCAATGCAAGGCATACCTGGAAGGCATTCACAGTGCCATGTCTGACCTACAGAGATCTTTTCAGGTTCTGGCCTCTTTGATGGCAGCCAGTGTTCCTGGTATTTCCGTCCCCCCTCCCACCACCTCTACACCTTCCAGCACCCCACTCCTTTCACCCATCCCAAGCACACGTACAGACAGCCATGCACACAGATCAACACACAAGAAGCACACTGACAAACACAAGCACCATACTTCCCACCACAGGCAGGCACACACCCAACATACAAAAGCACACACAACAGCATCCACTTCCCTGAGTGTGTCAACCTCCCCTGCCACCCTGTCTGTCACCTCACCATGCACACTCACACTCACTGCACCCTCAGTCACTGCTGCTGCCCCCATTCATGCAGTCACCACAACATCTGACATCCAGACATGCACCCCAGACACCACACGTGCACTCACTACAACTATATTGTCAGACACTTGCAGCACACTCACCAGACCTGCAGACACCCATGCAAACTGTACATGTACACTGGTAGCCTGTCTTGTCCCACTGTGTCCACCCCCCTCCTCCCAAAACACTCAAACATTTGCAGACATCCACAAATCAAATCAAATCAGTAACATTTATAAAGTGCGCTACTCACCCGTGCGGGTCTCAAGGTGCTAGGGGAAAAAGGGGGGGTTATCGCTGCTCGAACAGCCAGGTCTTTAGGAGTCTCCGGAAAGCGGAGTGGTCCTGGGTGGTCCTGAGGCTGATCGGGAGGGAGTTCCAGGTCTTGGCCGCCAGGAAGGAGAAAGATCTCCCACCCGCCGTGGAGCGGCGGATGCGAGGGACAGCAGCGAGTGCGAGGCCAGAGGAGCGGAGGAGGCGGGTGGGGACGTAGAAGCTGAGGCGTCTGTTGAGGTATTCCGGTCCCTTGTCGTGGAGGGCTTTGTGTGCGTGGGTGAGAAGTCGGAAGGTGATCCTTTTGCTGACTGGGAGCCAGTGCAGGTGTCTCAGGTGTGGGGAGATGTGGCTGCTGCGGGGTATGTCGAGGATGAGGCGGGCCGAGGCGTTTTGAATGCGTTGCAGGCGATTTTGGAGTTTGGCTGTGGTCCCGGCGTAGAGGGTGTTGCCGTAGTCCAGGCGGCTCGTGACGAGGGCGTGGGTCACGGTTTTTCTGGTGTCGGCGGGATCCAGCGGAAGATCTTGCGGAGCATGCGGAGGGTGAGGAAGCAGGCGGAGGACACGGCGTTGACTTGCTTGGTCATGGTGAGAAAAGGGTCCAAGATGAAGCCGAGATTGCAGGCGTGGTCTGTGGGGGTCGGTGCGGTGCCGAGGGCCGTGGGCCACCAGGAGTCGTCCCAGGCGGATGGGGTGTTGCCGAGGATGAGGACTTCCATTTTTTCAGAGTTCAGCTTTAGGCGGCTGAGCCTCATCCAATCTGCGACGTCCTTCATACCCTCTTGTAGGTTGGTCTTGGCGCTGGCGGGGTCCTTGGTGAGGGAGAGTATAAGTTGGGTGTCGTCGGCGTAGGAGGTGATGATGATGTCGTGCTTCGTACGATGTTGGCGAGGGGGCTCATGTAGACATTGAAGAGTGTCGGGCTGAGTGATGAGCCTTCGGGTACGCTGCAGATGATCTCGGTGGGTTCTGAGCGAAACGAAGGGAGGTAAACTCTTTGGGAACGGTTTGAGAGGAAGGAGGCGATCCAGTCCAGGGCCTGGCCTTGGATTCCGGTGGAGCGGAGGCGGGTGATTAGGGTGCGGTGACAGACGGTGTCAAAGGCAGCCGAGAGGTCGAGCAGAATGAGGGCAACTGTTTCACCGTTGTCCATCAGGGTTCTGATGTCGTCAGTGACTGAGATGAGGGCGGTTTCAGTGCTGTGGTTAGTTCGGAATCCGGTTTGTGAGGGGTCGAGCAGGTTGTTGTCTTCCAGGAAGGTGGTCAGCTGTTTGTTGACGGTCTTCACTATTACTTTGGCTGGGAAAGGCAGAAGAGAGATGGGGCGGAAGTTTTTCAGGTCGCTCGGGTCAGCCGTAGGTTTCTTTAGTAGGGCGTTGACTTCGGCGTGTTTCCAGCATTCGGGGAAGGTAGCAGAAGAAAAAGAAGAGTTGATGACGGTCTGGAGGTGCGGGGCGATGATGTCGTCGGCTTTGTTAAGGATGAAGTGCGGGCAGGGGTCCGAAGGGGTGCCGGAGTGGATAGAGTTCATGATGGATTTGGATTCTTCCGTGTTGATGTGGGACCAGTTGTTGAGGGTGATGGCCGTGGATGCCGGTTCGGTGGTGTTTGGTTGGGTCTGGTGTCCGAAGCTGTCGTGGAGGTCGCTAATCTTGCGATGGAAGAAAGTGGCGAGGGATTCGCACAGATCCTGTGAGGGCGTGACGGCGTTGGCGTTGGCGCTGGGGTTGGAGAACTCCTTGACGATGCTGAAGAGTTCTCTGCTGTTGTGTCTGTTTTTGTCCAGTCTGTCGGTGAAAAAGTTCCTTTTGGCGGCGCGGATCAGGTGGTGGTGTTCGCGGGTAGCGTTCTTGAGGGCGGTCATGTTGTCGGCGGTGCGGTCCTTGCGCCAGGCTTTCTCAAGGGCGCGACAAGTTTTCTTTGATTCTTTGAGGGTGTCAGAGAACCAGAGAGGTTTTTTGGTGTTGGTCTGTCGATGTGTGCGTTTGAGGGGAGCAAGGATGTCTGCGCAGTTGGAGATCCAGTTTGTGAGGTTGAGGGCTGCGTCGTTGGGGTCGGTGGTGAGGGTGGGTTGGTTGGCGGCGAGTGCGGAGAAGAGTTGCTCCTCGGGGATCTTGTTCCACTGTCGACGAGGGATGGGTTGGGTGCGGAAGTGGCGGGTCTCGCGTCGGAATGTGAAGTGGACGCAGCTGTGGTCGGTCCAGTGTAGGGCGGAGGCGTGGCTGAAGAAGACGTGTTTGCTGGCGGAGAAGATGGGGTCAAGCGTGTGTCCGGCGATGTGGGTGGCGGTGTTCACCAGTTGTTTGAGGCCGAGGTTGGCGAGGTTGTCGAGCAGGGTGGTGGTGTTGGGGTCATTGTTTTGTTCCAGATGGAAGTTGAGGTCACCTAGGAGGATGTAGTCCGGCGAGGCGAGGGCGTGCGGGGAGATGAAGTCGGCGATGGCGTCGCTGAAAGGGGCGCGTGGCCCGGGAGGACAGTAGATGAGGGATCCTCTGAGGGTGGTCCTCGGATCGGTGCGAATCTGAAAATGCAGGTGTTCAGCGGCGAGAGGGGTGTCTTCGGTGGAGGTGGTGACGCTGATGGAGTCTTTGAAGACGATGGCGATCCACACCACACACATTCACCACACATCAGCATACTTTACAGACACTTGCATCCATGACCGGCACATCTATACCTGATACAAGCACTCCCTCAAACTCCACACCCAGACCTGCCTCCATCCCCTCCAACTGCCCCTATGAAGCTTTTCCTCTCCTGTATTGACCTGTTGGAACTCACTGGCCCACCCCATCTTGTCCCTAAACGTGCCCATCTCCTTGCCCAGTCCACTCCTTCACGTCCAAGTCCACCACAGTCCACCCTTCCCATTCCCGTGCCCCCTTCCCCAAGGAGGAAGAAGCCCCGGGTTGCCCAAGGTCCCTATGGCCCCCTCCGGTCCAAGCCCACTCCCCCTCCTTCCAGGGGCAAGCACAAACCCCCTCCACCTCCGAAACCTAAGCCCAAATCCCCCCTTCCAGATGTAAGTTCTCACCCCACCACTATCTGCCTCTGTTCCCTGAGGTGCATGGCTGCCCCATTGATGCCCCTTTCCAGTGGAGTACTCTTTGCACACGTGGGAGTCAAGTCCAGGCTATGGAGGCCCTTAAAGGACTTACCGATGGACGGGCCAATGGTCTTATTTGGACATTAGTTTTGAATTTTCAAATAAATATCAGTGCCAAGTAGTACTGTTGGCACAAAATAGTGACGTTTATTGCATTTCACTGTAGTGGTGTGGTGTGCACATGTGTGTTCTTTGGTGCAGGTCTTTGTTGGCTTATGTCTGGTGAGTACATTTTGTTAAGATACGTTTGGCTTGGGATGTGGGAGGGTTTTGGAGTGTGTTGTAGGGTGGGTGGGGTGGGTGTGTAACTGTGTCCTTTCTTTCCATGTGTACTAGGTTGCGGTACTTACCGTCGTCGTCTTCGTCAGCGGTCACGGTCCCGGAGGTTTATGCAAAGGAACAGCACTGGCATTATTTCCAACTCTCTCCATGTCTGTGTCAGCGTGTTCTGTATGCCTCCAGTGAGTGTGTCCTTTTATATTGTTCATTTCCACCACGCTTTGCCTGGAGGTGGTTCCCGCCCTGGAACTGATTGTGGTGTTGTGTTTCATTATTTGGTGGGCGGGTAGGACCTTTCCACTGGCCTGAGGGCGGCCTCCTCCATCCTTGTTGGGACTACAAAGATGGCGGTGTGTGGATGGACCGCTACTTTTTTCTCATTGGTTTCATTATTTGACGATCCGGACTGCCAGCATGTTGGTGGTAGTTACCGCCACCGCCGATGGGGCGGTGTTTATTGCCATGTTGATAATGACCACCAAAGAGCATACCCCAGCATAGTGCAGAGAGGACATACCTGCCCTGATTCACCCTCGTGACAGCGCAAACATAAGACAAGCATTTGCAAGGTCTCGCATTTTCTTGAGCTAGAGCTATTGGCATTGCAAATTCTTAAATGGACTTTTCTTGCCACATAAATTGGTCAGCCCTGCCTCATAATTTCATCTTTTCCTGCCATATAATTCCAGTGGCCCTGCGTATATCTAATGAACTTCCATTTACCTTCTTTCTCTACATAAAGGGAAGCTAGAAAATATTATTCTGCCACTATAGGTTTCTTTTTTTTTAGTAAATGTGAATCTGCTGCACATGAGGCATCATCCATTACATGCTTTAATACTATTTCTAGCTCAAATAGATCAAAATCTTTCTAATTTTGGGTCCATGGGCCTGCAATGCTGCACCAGCCACTTTGCAAGACTTAACCTTTCACATCTCTGCTGCTGACGGCTGTATTCAGCTATGTCCAGAGGTTAAAAAGTATCCCAGATGGTTTAAGCATCCTCACATGATTTCTTCTTTCGCAAGAAAATATTCTGTTTTACTAGTCCCAAAAATCCATGCCTAATTAAAGTTATTCCTAAAGTAGCATTTTCACAGGAGAAATCTCAATACTTAATTCCAAACATGTCCCATCTCTTTTTAAAATTTGGTATCTTAGGTCCGAAAGGGCTACTTCCTAATATAAATAGTGGGTTTAAGTCACAACATTATGGTGGAAATATCCACCTATGCCACATTCCCATTATCGAAAATGACTATACAATTAAGGTAAGCTTATATGGGAAAGTACAGCTCTGCTATTCCTAACATCACATCTCCCTCTCTTCACAATAATGTGGTAGATGATACTGTGATGCAGGTGTGATTGTAGGTCAGTATTTCATATTGAAATATCACAACAGCAATATAACAGTACCACAGAAATAATTGTAAAGCTTATCTTTAATTGTATGGTATGCGATATAATTGTTTTTCCGTTCTGTGTCATGAGCATTTCATTACTGAATAATTAAGCATACCTGCTACATTAATTGATCCTCTGTTTCCACATAATTGCAGAGCCACTTACTGTAATGCTAAATGAAGTTGGTTACTAAGGAGGACTTTCTGAACTTTACATTTTCTATCTAAATTCAAAGGGGCCTAAAGAATACTTCCCATGGTGTGACCCGACCACTGAGACAAATTTGGAGCCACCTTTCTAAACAAACTTTCTTTCCATCCTTTATTACACATTGTTGAAAGGAGCCCAGAACCTAATTGCTTGAGAGCAAACTCAGCAATGCCAAGTAATTCTGTCAAGATCAACAATCACAAGATCCACTGGAAGCCCCATCTCTTGATCTGTTTTCATCAAGTTCAAAGCAAAAACCGGTATTGGTGACAAAATGCACAAATCAGCGCAAGGACACAGATTACACTGGTTATTATGCCCCCCCCACCATGAATGAACAACTTGTAAGTGATTTACTGTCCTATGCTTTTTCCACTGCAGACTTATACTAATGAAAGTCCTGACACATGCACACACACACAACACATGCACACATGCAAGCACAAGCACACACACACGCCCACGACACACATACACACACACACCAACACACTCACAGGCACACACAAGCTCCTGTAAACTGAGCGTGCAAGATCAGATCCACACTTGTGTTTCTGTCCATCCGGCGTGGTGCCCCAGTGTGCCTGCCCAAACACACATATGCACCATTCACATTAAAAGGTTTCATGGACTATATACCTCACTTTCAGCAAGCATATTAAGACTTCCTTTATTTGCTAGTTCATTAACTATTATCTTACACACAAACTGAGTTAAACTCTCGGCGGTACCACCGAAGTTAATAGTCCTCCCGGTTCCTGTTTCACTGGTGATTAGATGATTTCTGGACTTTTCCAACGTCATCTGAAGCACCCTTTTAACCATCAATCCAGATAAGCTGTGTACCTAGACTAAAATAAATAAAACCAAACTGGATTCAACATCCACATGATTCCCCCATCCCCAAAAACACACATGGATGGTATTTTAAGAGGAAGAAGTGCCAAGAACACTGCATGCTCTGTTTTGTCTTTTTAGACTTTTGAGGGTTAGCAAACCAAGCAGGAGAAAGGACAGAAACAGATACCGCTTGCAAATTCTCACTCAATTTGGTTCTCTGGGTCATACTAGCCCCTCCATGTTTATCAGACACAGGGAGGATGAGGAGGTGCTGCTTATAGGGGTCTGGGCACATCCAGCATGGGAGACAGGAAGAGGGAGGGGTGGAAGCAGAGCAGATATATGCAAGCCAGGATTTAAAGGCGCAGGATCTCCTAAGAAGAAGTGCTCAATGTAAATAATAATCAAAAATAGTGAAACAAGATATAATGGGAGGTGGTGGAGTAGGGATGGCACAAGGAGAGTAAGTAAGTTGGGATCTGTGCCGTGGCCAAAGTTGAACCCAAACCTGAACAGTCACCGAAGACACGAGCAGGTCGAATTTGCAAGAAACAGTTAAAACAAAGAAGTTCAAAATGAGCTGCAAGAGGTCAAACAAGTGGGAGGGGTTTGGTGCATGAATAGGCGCACTCGGAACATCTGATATTTGATCTCTCAGGAAACAAAGCAATGTTTTAAGTATGATCCCCAGGTCATAGTGTACAGGGTGTATGTAAATAATACCATCAGGAGAGCTCAATCAAAGTAACCTGTTGGTAATCAAAGTAAACCCAGTGTGTTTCTCCATGTGTTTGAAAACATCAGCTGTGCGTGTTGGTCTCAGAAAGCCAACAAACACAGCATTCTAAACACATGACCAGAGACAAAGAGAGCAAGGGCGAGCTGGCTCTGGAAACGGCCCCCACTGCTGTTGTTTTTTGTTTGCAGAGGGAGTGAAAGGGGGAAGGGAAACTTGCTGGAGGACTTGCCCGAGGAAGCGTGGCTGCTCTGAAACACACACTCATAGTGGAAGATGAACAGGCAAATACTAAAAAAAAAAGTCCACTACAGAATACATAAACAGGGCATAGTGTAGTTATACAGTAGTTTGTGCTCCCAAAGTCAAAAAGGCGGGAGAAAGAGGCAGAACTGACCAGTAGCAAGTAGGGATTTTTAAAAGACACCATAACCAATAAATGAAATTGCTGGAATCCACAGTATAACTATACTTAAAAGTATACAACACGTTGAATGCTTACGCTCGACCTAAAAACCATAATGCCCCAACACGGAGTGACCCTCTCCATACCTATGGCACCAGCGTGGGCGAGAAAATGGCACCTGTTTTAAGTGGCAACACTTCTACTGTTCACCTGCCTGCCACCAGTGAAGAAAAAAAACCTGCACCTACTTAAGCATTTACAAAAGCAGCCCCAGCGCTCCTCATCATCACCGGTGCATGAACAGTGCTGTGTAATGGCGAGAGGTACGCCGTTGTGCGCACCAGCTGGCAGCAGAGAAATATGACACCCCACCAGCAGGGAAAAAGAGAACCTCCGGAGTCCATACCTGTATTGAGCGCCTGCAGTGCCTGGCCCAACAATGCCCACCTGGAGAGGCCTGTGAAGGAGTGAAGACTCCAGGCAGCAATCATCCCATGAAGTGGCAGCAGAACAGAGTGGTCATTTTCTCCTCGTCCTGACCCAAGCACCAGTGGCACTGAGAACAGCTTCCCGCAGGACCAAGAAACGGCTGTGAGGAGTGTGTTTGTTTTCTGCTGCAACTTCACAACCGGCAAGTGATTTTTGTGCCAGAAAATTGAGGGGAAGATAATGTCAGTGCAGCATCTTTAAAAGAAGGACAGCCACCTCGGATCGGCTCAATGTGTTTATAAATGACCCCAGGCTGACTTCAGTGATCGGCAGAAGTGACAGTCGATGGCAGAGGCAGCCCAATAGAGGGCGTGCGTGTCTCAAAGAAAAACATTGTTGCAGAGTGTTGGACCTGGCCCTTTTACAGGTTCTTTCTCCAGACTTTTTGTCTCCTTATTTTTCTGACCTTTGTTGGCTGACGTTTTGACTCTGAGCACTTTTTCACTGCAAACCAGTGCTAAAGTGCATGTGCTCTCCGTTACAAAATTGGTATGATTGGCTTATACCCAATTGGCATATTTAATTTACCTATAAGTCCCTTGTAAAGTGGTATCCCTATACCCAGGGCCTGTAAATTAAATTCTACTAGTGGGCCTGCAGTGCTGCTTGCGCCACCCACTGAAGTAGCCTGTCAAACCTATCGCAGGCCTGCTAGCACAGGGCCTGTGTGCTCAGTTTTCTGCCACAGGGGCCTGGCATCTAAATTTACTTGCCAGGCCCAGACCTCCACTTTTACTACATGTAACTCACCCCTAAGGTACACCCTAGCTAGCCCTATGGGCAGGTTGCCATGTATGTAGAAGGCAGGACATGTGCCATGTTGAGTGGCCTGTCCTGGTAGTGACAAACAGCCTAACTTGGTGTCTCACTGCTGTGAGTGCTGCCTTCTCATAGGATTGCATTGGAAATGCCCTGCCTTAGGTGTGAGGGGTATTGTCTGATTTATAAGGGGTAGCATAGGCATGTTTGGTATGGTTGTGATAGTGGTGGGAAATGCTGATTATTGGCAGAGGTGTATTTTTTATTACTATCACAGAAATGCCACTTCTAGAAAGTGCGCATTTATCTGTGCTTATGACTTTTGTGTTTTGCAGCTTGCTTCCAATCCACATCTGGGCAGACTGACAGTTGGGGCTTTGTACATACTTTTCAGAGAGCCTGAACACAGGGAGGGTGGAGGTGTCACAGAGGTGCATTTACATATTGTAAAGCCTTCCTGGGCTGAGAGAAGGGAGAGGCGGGTCACACCTGCATTTGTAAAGGTTGTGCCCTGGCCGCACACAATAGGGTTGTTTACTCCCCACTGAAGTTTGGAGCCTGTACTGGAGGAGAGAAAGGGCACTCCCAGAACCAGTTGTAACTGGTTGGAACTCCCTCTCCTCCCCATTGTAGAACACACTGAAAACTTAGTATAAGTACAGGGGAATTTTCCCCACAATTTAGACATCATTTGACACCACTTTGGACATTCTGGGAACTCCAGGAACCTTACCTGGAGCTGGACAGGACGCTGTTAATAGGACTCAACAGTACCACCTTGGACTGCTGCTGCTGTGCTGACCTGTGACCTGCTTGGTCACAAGGAGGAACTGCCACTGCTGGCACCCCCTTGCTGTGCTGGCCTGCTGCTGGATTTTCCAGTCCTGCGCCCCCCTTCTTTATTTGGAGTCTCCAGAGGCAAGGTGCTGTGGCCCTTGTCCTCTGCAACTTTCTGCACCTTAAGAGTGCTGCTGCGGTTGTATAGCGCTCCTTTTGGACTTCAAAGCACTTTTCTACAAACGCATCTTGCTGCCTGAGAGAACATCACTGCCACCGCCCGGGCTGTAGAGTTGGGCAGTAACGCTTTTAAAAGCGTCCTCTTAATTGCTCCCAAATCACAGCTGCAACCCAGGCATCTAATTTTTATCCAGTGGGAGGATAGCGTTCTCTCTGGTGCCCCTGGGGCGCAGGAAGAAGCCAAGCTCAGCAATTGTGCTCCTGTCGGTGCCCCCGGGGCACAGTCCGCTCTTGGGAACGCCCCAGGGGCACCAGCCGCCTCCGATTCACCAGGAATCACCGCGGTGGCCCCGGAACAGCTTCCTACACTCACGCACCACATCGGGTGCGGGCAACTGCCTCTTTGGGCCCCCGGAGGGGTCCGAGCTTCAAACTGCCTCAAAGCTGGACTCAGGGAAGGCACGGGGAGCACTTCCCTTCCCCGGTCTCTGCACTAGGAGCAGGACGCTCCTTTTACTCTTTCTGAAATCCAAATGCGCATTGTTTTCTTGCAAACCAGGAAGGGAGACCTCAACGGAGGCTCACTTCCGCTCTCCCTAATTTTTGTTGGGCCTCGCCTGGCTCCCACACATAGGACAGGGTGTGAGGAGGCCGAGGCAGGCCCCCATCTAAATTGCAGGCCCCTGGAGGGGCCCGTTTCCTACAAGGAGAGGGTGGCGACCACCCCACTCCCCCAGGAGCACCGTGTGGCCCCCATAGTGCACGCAGGAGCACCGTGCCCCCCCCCCATGTTCTTCTAGGCACTGGGAGTGCCTCTTTACCAGGAAACAAGGTAAGGAGGCGGGGATATAGTGGCTCAATGAGCTGAGTACGAACCTAGGGGAATTTATGTTTTGCCTGCTTTTTCTTGCCATTACATATATGTGCTGATGTTCCTTTTATAGACATGACATGCTTGTTAGAAATGGGGTCTTTGGTTGGCAGTCAGGTTACCCCCTGTCCAAGCAAGGACCCTCACTCTAGTCAGGGTAAGTCACACACAATCCACATTATCCTGTGCCCACCCTCTGATAGCTTGGCACTGAGCAGTCAGGCTTAACTTAGAAGGCAATGTGTAAAGTATTTGTGCGATAAATCATACAATAACACAATATAGCACCACAAAAATACACCACATAGTGTTTAGAAAAATATATAATATTTATCTGGATATTTATAGGTCAAAACGATAAAAAGATGCAATAAGAAATTGTAGAGATATCCCTGGAAAGTGATATGAAGTGTCTTAAGTCTTTAAAAAGCAAACAAAGTCTCTTTCAAGCACAAAGTACCTGGTTTGGAGTGAAAAATCTCTGCAAAGGGCCGCAGAGGAGGAGATGCGTGGAAAATGGTGTGTGCGTCGGTTTCGCCCCTTCACACACAGACTTGCGTTGTTATTTTGCACGCGGGGAAGATGTTGTGTCAATTTCTGGTGCGCGGACAGTCTCCTCTGGGGGTCGCTGGGTTTTCAGACGCCCTGGGGTCTGTGCATAGAATTCTGGGCTTGTAGTATGGCTGCGCATCGTTCCGGTGGGCTGTGCATGGAATCTTCTCCCTCACAGCAGGTGCTGGGTCGATTTCCTCTCTGGAAGTCGGGCGGCGTTGTCCAGGCAGGCCGTGCATTGAAGTTCCGGTTGCACCGCAGGCGTCGCGTTGATCTTTTCCTTGCGGGGTCGAGCGGCGTCTTTCCGGTTCGGCGTGCAGTAAATTTTTCACTGCGGAGCACGCTGTTCGTCTAATTGTTCGGTGCACAAGGAGTCCAGTTGAAAGATAGAAGTCTTTTTGGTCCTGAGACTTCAGGGAACAGGAGGCAAGCTCTATCCTAGCCCTTGGAGAGCACTTCTGCAGCAAGGCAAGAGTTCAGCAAGGCAGCAGGGCAACAGCAAGGCAGCAGTCCTCTGTAGAAAGCAGTCAGGTGAGTCCTTTCGGCACCCAGGCAGTTCTTCTTGGCAGGATGCAGGTTCTGGTTCAGGTTTCTTCTGCAGCAAATGTCTGAGGTGGTAGGGCAGAGGCCCTGTTTTATACCCACATGTGCCTTTGAAGTGGGGGAAACTTCAAAGAGTGGTTAAGAAGTGCACCAGGTCCCCTTTCAGTTCAATCCTGTCTGCCAGGGTCCCAGTAGGGGGTGTGGCAGTCCTTTGTGTGAGAGCAGGCCCTGCACCCTCCCAGCCCAGGAAGACCCATTCAAAATGCAGATGTATGCAAGTGAGGATGAGTACCCTGTGTTTGGGGTGTGTCTGAGTGAATGCACAAGGAGCTGTCAACTAAACCCAGCCAGACGTGGATTGTAAGGCACAGAAAGATTTTAAGTGCAAAGAAATGCTCACTTTCTAAAAGTGGCACTTCTAGAATAGTAATATTAAATCCAATTTCACCAGTCAGCAGGATTTTGTATTACCATTCTGGCAATACTAAATATGGCCTTCCTACTCCTTTCAGATCAGCAGCACCCACTTCAGTAATGTATGAGGGCAGCCCCAATGTTAGCCTATGAAGGGAGCAGGTCTCACAGAAGTGTAATAACGAATTTAGGAGTTTGGGAGTACACTACCAGGACATGCAAACTACACAGGTGCATGTCCTGCCTTTTACCCACACAGCACCCTGCTCTAGGGCTTACCTAGGGAACACATTAGGGGTGACTTATATGTAGAAAAAGGGGAGTTTTAGGCTTGGCAAGTACTTTTAAATGCCAAGTCGAAGTGACAGTGAAACTGCACACACAGGCCTTGCAATGGCAGGCCTGAGACAAGGTAAAAGGGCTACTTAAGTGGGTGGCACAACCAGTGCTGCAGGCCCACTAGTAGCATTTAATCTACAGGCCCTAGGCACATATAGTGCACATTACTAGGGACTTATAAGTAAATTAAATAGTCCAATTGGGTATAATCCAAGGTTACCATGCTTAAAGGGAGAGAGCATATGCACTTTAGCACTGGTTCGCAGTGGTAAAGTGCGCAAAGTCTAAAAGCCAGCAAAAACAGTGTCCAAAAAGTGGAGGGAGGCAGGCAGGCAAAAAGTTAGGGGTGCCCACCCTAAGGCTGTCAGGTCTAACATGTGTCCCCCCCAGCTGAAAGTGGGGAGAGCTACCCAACGTCCTGGGAGCTCTCATTGCTAAGGCGGAAGTATCTGGGGAGACCATCAGCATTGGTGTGGTCAACCCCTGGGCGATGCTCCACCGTAAAGTCCATCCCCTGTAGGGAAATGGACCACCTCAAGAATTTTGGATTTTCACCCCTCATCTGCATGAGCCATCTGAGGGGCCTGTGGTCTGTCTGAACCCGGAAGTGAGTCCCAAACAGGTATGGCCTCAGCTTCTTCAGTGCCCAGACCACAGCAAAAGCTTCTCTCTCAATAGCACTCCACCTCTGTTCCCGTGGTAATAGTCTTCTGCTAATAAAGACTACTGGTTGGTCTAGGCCCTCCTCGTTTAGCTGTGCTAGGACCGCCCCTATGCCAT
Organism: Pleurodeles waltl; assembly: GCF_031143425.1. Classification (NCBI taxonomy): domain Eukaryota; kingdom Metazoa; phylum Chordata; class Amphibia; order Caudata; family Salamandridae; genus Pleurodeles; species Pleurodeles waltl. The sequence continues at coordinate 257,176,747 of NC_090440.1, forward strand.
GCTCTGAAGCGTCTGTCTGCACGATAAATTCCTTGGAGTAGTCAGGGGCCCTGAGCACGGGGGTCGTGCACATGGCTTCCTTCAGGGAGTGAAAGGCTTTCTGACAAGCCTCTGTCCAATTCACCAACCTAGATTGTTTCTTGGAAGTGAGTTCTGTCAAGGGTAACACAATGGTACTATAGCCCTTGATGAATCTGCGGTAGTATCCTGTGAGGCCTAAAAAGGCTCTCACCTCAGTCTGTGTTCTAGGTGGTTGCCAGGCCTTGATAGTTTCAATCTTGGCCTGGAGTGGCTGCACCTTGCCACCACCTACTAGGTGTCCCAAGTACACCACGGAACCCTGCCCAATCTGGCACTTACTAGCCTTGATGGTCAGGCCTGTTTGTCGCAGAGCCTGAAACACCTCCTTGAGGTGGAGCAGGTGTTCCTCTCAGCTGGAACTGTAGACAGCTATGTCGTCCAGGTAGGCTGCACAGTAGGCATCCTTGCCAGCTAGGACCCCGTTAACCAACTGTTGGAAGGTAGCAGGGGCATTTTTCAACCCAAATGGCATCACCCGGAACTGGTAATGGCCATCAGGTGTGGAAAATGCTGATCTCTCTTTAGCCCCCTCAGTCAGGGCGATCTGACAGTACCCTGAAGTAAGATCAAACGTACTCAGGAACTTGGCAGCGCCTAGTCTGTCAACGAGCTCATCAGCTCAGGGATGTGGTGAGCATCAGTCCGTGTGACTGAGGTGAGACCCCGGTAGTCCACACAGAACCTGAGTTCTGGCTTCGCACCTGGGGCAGTAGCCTTAGGAACCAACACCAAAGGGCTGGCCCAGGGACTACTGGATTTCTCAATAACCCCTAAAGCTAACATCTTGGAGACCTCTTCCTTGATGCTGGCCTTCACCTTATCTGATAACCTGTAAATTTTGTTCTTCACAGGTGGACTGTCACCTGTGTCAATGTCATGAACACAGATGTGGGTCAGTCCAGGAGTAAGGGAGAACAGGGGGGAGAACTGCTCCAGCAGCTCATAGCAGTCTCCTCTCTGGTTAGGAGTCAGGGAGTCAGACAGAATGACACCTCTCACTGACCCATCACCTTCTTGGGCAGAGAGGAGGTCGGGGAGAGGTTCAGTCTCCTCTTCCATGCCCTCATCTGTGACCAGAAGCATGTTGACTTCAGACCTCTCAAAATGAGGCTTCATTCAGTTGACATGGAGCACCCTTAGCGGGTTCCTAGGGGATTGGAGGTCCACTAGGTAAGTGGCCTCCCCTTTCCGCTCCTTCACTTGAAATGGGCCAGACCAGTGGTCCTGGAGAGCTCTAGGCTCTACTGGCTCCATTACCCACACTTTGTCTCCAGGTTAAAACTCTACCAGGGTGGCCTTCTGGTCATACCAGCATTTCATTACCTCTTGACTGGCCTCAAGGTTACTTTTGGCCTCTTTCCAGAAGCGGTTCATTTGGTTGCGGAGGGCCAGCATGTAGCTGACCACATCCTGATGGGGTGCCTTTGGAGCTTTCTCCAACCCCTCCTTGACAATGCTTAAGGGTCCCCCGACAGGGTACATATAGTGGAGCTCAAAGGGACTGAACCCTACCCCCTTCTGGGATACCTCTCTGTAAGCAAAGAGAAGGCATGGTAAGAGGACGTCCCACTTACTCCTCAGGGCCTCAGGGAGGCCAACGATCATGCCTTTCAATGTCTTGTTGAATCTCTCCACAAGACCATTATATTGGGGGTGATAGGGTGTGGTGAACTTGTAGGTTACACCACACGCATCCCACATAGACTTCATGTGTGCAGACATGAAGTTAGTGCCTCTGTCAGACACTATCTCCTTTAGGAATCCCACAAGGGTAAATATCCCAATCAGAGTTCTGGTCACCACCGGTGCAGTTACGGTCCTCAGAGGGATTGCCTCTGGGTAACGGGTGGCATGGTCCACCAAAACCAGGATGAACCTGCTGCCTAGGGCAGTTTTGGGGTCCAATGGACCAACAATGTCGATGCCCACCCTTTCAAAGGGGGCGCCAATGACAGGAAGTGAAATCAGGGGGGCCTTAACCCTTTTTTCTGTTTTACCACTGGCCTGCAGGTAGGCCAGGATCTACAGAACGCATCTGAGTTTGTCCTCATTCTGGGCCAATAGAAGTGGGTGACAAGCCTGGCAAAGGTCTTGTCTTGCCCCAAATGTCCTGCCAGGGGAACGTTGTGAGCCAGTCCCAGTAGGAAGGTTCGGTAACACTGGGGGACCACCAGCACACGAGCTGCCCCAATGGCCTGAACCTTAGGCTCAATGTAGAGGAGATCATTCTCCCAATATATGTCGTGATCGCCAGAGGCCTCACCTGCTGCCTGGGCTGAGGGTTGCTGCCTCATGCCCTCTAGAGTGGAACATTCTTTCTGCGCCTTGCAGAATTCCTCCCTGGTGGGCCCACCCTCAATTTACCAGCCAGCAAGCTCAGGTAGGTCACCTAGGGCGGCAATGTCTTCCCCAGTTGGCTCGGGGGCCTCCTCCTCAGGAACCCCGTCAACCACTGCAGGAAGTTCTGCGACCGGTTTCCCGTGCCCCTTGCCCCTCCTCTTGGCAGTTGTCTGGGCCATTGTTCCAGGCTCCAGACGCCCTTGACTTCCCTCTCGGTCAGCCATGGACCGTGAGGTCATGCAGACCCATTCAGGCAATCCTAACATCTACAAGTGAGACCTTAACTCTACCTCCTTCCAGAAAGTGTGCTCAAGGTCTTTGCCTAAAGACAATCTACAGGCATGGCAGGACTCACAGCTACTTGTAGAGTACCAGAGACCCCCTCCCCCACTCAAAGGGAACTATAGCTACCAGTAGTTGGCTCTCACGATTGTCTGCGACTATGACTTGATGGAATGTATTTGGGATGACCTGCTCTGCTGACACCAGCTGACCCTTGACAGTAGTCATGCTGGCTCCTGTGTCACGCAGAGCCTCCACCCTTTGCCCATTGATGGTGACCCCATGTGGGCTTTTGGCACCATCTCTGCATCCCCCAGGGACACTAGTGTTACCTCTGTCTGCTCCCCAAAAATGACTGGGACCATCTCCTCCCCGAGCGCTACGCTAGCCAACCCAGGTGTTTGCCCTCCTTTGGGGGGCTGTGCCCTCTTGGGACACTTGGCGTTGCCCTCAGAGTGCCCATACTCATTGCACTCTGCACAGTGGGTTACATACCTCCCTGTCTTTTGGTCACTAAAACCTTTCTTCTGAAAATCAGACCGGGACTGGTTACCACTACTCCCTTGGGAACTATTTTGGGGGCCTTTTGAGAACTCTTGCCTTACGATCCAGCTCCTTGAGATTCAGTAACAAAAGTTTATTTTCAGCCAAGGCTCTCTCAGCTGCAGCTTCAGCTCTTTCAGCTTCAATCTGTTCGGCTGCTCTTTCAGCCTCAGCTTGCTTGGCTTCTCTCTCTGCCCTTCTTTCCTCCTGTTGAGCCTCAATTTTCAGTCTTGTCATTTGCAATTGGAACTCCCTCTCTTCTCTCCTTTCCTCTGTGGTCAGGCCTTGCTCAGAGACACTGCTCCCTGGTCTGCAAGGGGGCACAATTGCAGTGGTAACATCACCCACTGGTGGCAAGAAATCCTCAGAGGGGCCATTTTCTGGCTCCTCTTTCTCATCAACCTCCTTTAAATGGGCTTCTTCCCAGGCCCTCAGCACCACTTGAAAGTCCTCCTTTCTGGAGGCCCCTTAGATGGGTACACTCATCTCACTGCAGAACCATTTTAGCTGTTTGACAGTATATGTCTCCACCAGGGCTAGGTCAAAACCTCCTGCTTGAGACCCAGCCAGAGACATGTTGAATGAGGATTTAGGTTTTGAAAATTGTCAGGAAAAACGAATTTGCAAAAAGAGATAAAAATCAAGTTGACCTTTAACTGTGGGTAGGTAGTGAAATACTTAGCTACTGTATGTCACTGCACAAATACAAGTCCTATCCTCACCGCTGATCACCAATGTTAGAAATGGGGTCTTTGGTTGGCAGTCAGGTTACCCCCTGTCCAAGCAAGGACCCTCACTCTAGTCAGGGTATGTCACACACAATCTAAATTATCCTGTGCCCACCCTCTGGTAGCTTGGCACTGAGCAGACAGGCTTAACTTAGAAGGCGATGTGTAAAGTATTTGTGCAATAAATCATACAATAACACAATATAGCACCACAAAAATACAACACACAGTGTTCAGAAAAATATATAATATTTATCTGGATATTTGCAGGTCAAAATGATGAAAAGATGCAATAAGAAATTGTAGAGATATCACTGGAAAGTGATATGAAGTGTCTTAAGTCTTTTTAAAGCAAACAAAGGCCCTCATTACAACATTGGCGCTAAAAGCCGCTTAACACCGCCAAAACACCGCCGCGGCCGCGGAATTCCGCCACAACAATGATGACCCACAGTTCTGAATCCGCCAAAATCTAGACACCCACACAATTCCGCCACACCAAAGGTCAGTGATAAACTGGCGAAAACAAAACCTCCACCGTCACGCCAACAGAAATACGCCCACACTAGCACAACCCACGAATCCATGCGACGGTCTTTCAACCGCGGTATTCCATTGGCGGTACACACCACTGCGTTCAAAATACACACACATTTACAAAACACAGCCACAGTGGACAAATCGAAATATACACACCTGATGCACATACACACATCACTCCCACTCACCCAATACAATATAAAACACACACCCACATCACCCACAAACCCTTACAACAACTAATCACGAACGAAAGCCAGAGAGAGACAGCACCAGCAAGAACAACAGCATCCACAGGCACACAACACCATCACCCACAGAACTTCCACGCACCTCACACAACACCCCACTACATGTCAGCACACTTATCACACCACACTCCACCCCACACATCACCTACACTACCCCATGGCACGGCAAAGACACCCCAGGTTCTCGGAGGAGAAGCTCAGGGTCATGGTGGAGGAAATCGTCCGGGTAGAGCCACAGCTATTCGGAGCACAGGTGCAGCACACCTCCATTGCAAGGAAGATGGAGCTATGGCGAAGAATAGTGGACAGGGTCAACGCAGTGGGATAGCACCCAAGAAATCGGGAAGACATCAGGAAGAGTTGGAACGACCTACGGGTGAAGGTGCGCTCGGTGGTCTCAAGACACCACCTGGCGGTTCAGCGGACTGGCGGCGGACCCCCACAACTAACAACATGGGAAGAGAAGGTCTTGGCAATTCTGCATCCTGAGGGCCTCGCAGGAGTAGGTGGAGGAATAGACTCTGGTCAGACAAATCTCAACTATTACATCCCCCACCCTACCTGCATGCCAGCACATACCCCCACGCTCATCCTCACCCCCAGCACTCCAACTCCTAACATATATCCCAACATCACAATCCACCCATCCCAACACCAAGCCCTGCAGGCAACAACAAAGCATGGACACCCATCACTAAAGCATGCCCACTGCACATACCCATACACCCCCCTAATCATCATCACACAAGGTCCCACACAGGAATCGGGGACCTTGGGACAGTCGTTTCCCCTCACACAGTCACAGGCCACTATAGAGCTTCCCCCCTCTGGAAACACCAGCACAGCACCCAACCAGCGGGCCCATACCTCCGTCCCCAGGACACGTCAATCAGCTGTGTGTCCACCACTACAGGGAACCCAGGCTAACCCACCACCCCAACAACAACAGGGATCTGGGGGCAGTGGCAGTGGGCACACAGTCCAGGAGACGGAGGCCCAGGAACACAGGGGAACTGGGTGGGCTGTTGTGCGACAGGGGGGCAGACAGGCCATGGGAACCCACTCTTCACGAGGCCCTCTCCTCCATCATGGAAGCCTACCCCCACTCCCAGGAGATGATGGCAACGGTACTGGCCAAATTTCAGGGAAACCCAGCACCTGCAGGAGGAACAGTATTTGGGCTTCAGGGAGGAACTCAGAACCATCAGCTCCACCCTGGGCACCATCGTAGGGGTGCTGAAGGAAGTACTCAACACCAGGAGGGACACTGTGGCACTACAAGGGGCCCCTGACACTAGCATGGACGATGAACTGCCCACCACCTCCGCTGGCGCTAGTGGACAGGACTCCCCGCCACAGGACCACCACACCAGCACCCCACCCCCTGCAGAGGGAGAACCACCCCGCAAACGGTCCCTGAGATCCAGGAACAAGACAGAGCACGATGCCAAGACCTTTGCCAAGAAATGAGACCACCCTGATTGTCATCCTACTGTCCCACTTTGTCACCCTGTCCATACTTAAACTGCCCCAGCTCCACTTCCTATGCCCATATGTGCAATGCCAAGTGAGACTAATAGACTGGACTCTGCCATGGACATTCCTCGGCCATCACCCCTCACCATTTTACTACCCTCTCAAATATTGAGCACTTAAATAAACACACTTAAAGCACAAAACAATCTGGAGTCTGTCTGTGATTTCGAAATAGTGTATTAGCAATTACAGAGACAAAATGCTCTTTCAATTGTAATGTCAACATATCTATGTCACACAGCTCTAGTCCATGAGGAATCTAAGCAGATGTCACACAGTGGGACCCACATCTGTGAAATCGTAAGAAAAAGTGACAACTCAGTGACCATACACTGGGTGAAAACGACAGACAGTAGAGAGGCAGTAGTGTTTAAGTACAAGTAGTAGGCAGGTCTGTACTCTTACCTGTGTCTCACTGGAAATATTGCTGAATCACTGAGTCCCTGTTGTTCATGTCTTCTTCCTCTGCTTCCTCGTCTTTACTGTCCACAGGCTCCACAGCTGCCACAACACCGCCATCTGGACCATCCTCCTGCAGAAAAGGCACCTGTCGTCGCAAAGACAAGTTGTGAAGCATACAGCAGGCCACGATGATCTGGCACACCTTCTTTGGTGAGTAGAATAGGGATCCACCTGTCATATGGAGGCACCGGAACCTGGCCTTCAGGAGGCCCAAGGTCCGCTCGATCACCCTCCTAGTTCGCCCATGGGCCTCATTGTAGCGCTCCTGTGCCCTTGTCCTGGGATTCCTCACTGGGGTCAGTAGCCATGACAGGTTGGGGTAACCAGAGTCACCTGCAAATGGCGAGGGACAACTGTTAGACACGCACTAACCTGTAGGGATAACACCAGACCCAGACAACCATTCCAACTGTCTTGCTTCCAGGTGCTCACCTAATAGCCACACACGGTGCCTCTGGAGTTGACCCATCACATAAGGGATGCTGCTATTCCGCAGGATGTAGGTGTTATGCACTGAGCCAGGGAACTTGGCATTCACATGGGAGATGTACTGGTCTGCCAAACATACCATCTGTACATTCATTGAATGATAACTCTTCCGGTTTCTGTACACCTGTTCACTCCTGTCGGGGGGTACCAAAGCCACATGGGTCCCATCAATGGCACCTATGATGTTGGGGATATGTCCCAGGGCATAGAAATCACCTTTCACTGTAGGTAAATCCTCCACCTGAAGGAAAACGATGTAGCTCCGCATGTGTTTCAGAAGGGCAGACAACACTCTGGACAACACGTTGGAAAATATAGGCTGGGACATCCCTGATGCTATGGCCACTGTTGTTTGAAATGACCCACTTGCAAGGAAATGGAGCACTGACAGCACCTGCACTTGAGGGGGGATTCCTGTGGGATGGCGGATTGCTGACATCAGGTCTGGCTCCAACTGGGAACAAAGTTCCTGGATTGTGCCACGGTCAAGCCTGTATGTGATAATCACATGCCTTTCCTCCATTGTCGACAGGTCCACCAACGGTCGGTACACCGGAGGATGCCGCTATCTCCTCACATGTCCCAGCGGACGGTGCCTATGAAGGACAACAGTGAGCACAGAGTCAAACAACTCAGAGGTACGTACCCATAGTTTACACAGAACACCATTCATACACAAAAAGTGTCCTGTATGTGTGTTGAGTCTAGGCCTAGATATGTGTGATACAGTTAAAAATGAAGCCATGTGGGCCCCTGAAATGGCGGCTGCCTGACCTGTTAAGTGGGACAATGGGATGTGAGGTAACTGCACTGGCGTTGTACACCGTAGCGGTAGGCGGTCGAAGACCGCGGCGCAATGCTGCATTGGTTAACATTGGACCCAATGGGTCCCAGGAGCCAATGACGATGTACGCCGGTGCACCGCCGCGGACGTGACCGCCATTTTCTGTCTGTTGAATCACTCGATACCTGATCTTCGACAGGAGAGGACGTACACTGCAAGTGCTGCTGTGACCTCGGTCTGGAAGAGACAATGGCTCGAGTGTCTGGGGAAAGGGCCCCTGCCTTCACATCTGAGGAGTTGGAGAAACTTGTGGATGGGGCCCTCCCCCAGTACACGGTACTCTACGGTCCTCCAGACAAACAGGTAAGTACACAGGGAGCATGATGTATGGGCTATGCCTAAGTGTAGAGGGCTGGATGTAAGAAGGAAGGGGGGAGAGTGCGGCGTGCATGAAACGACGGGGAATGCATGTGCCACATGGCAAGGGTAGGAATGGGGGCCAATCACTTTGACGGTGCAGTTGGTAATAACTTACTCTTCCCCCTGTACATTTCATGTAGGTCAGCGCCCACCAGAAAAAACATATTTGGCGTGCCATCGCCAAGGACGTCCGGACCCTGGGGGTCTTCCACAGACGGAGCATCCACTGCCGGAAAAGATGGGAGGACATTCGCCGCTAGAGCAAGAAGACGGCAGAGGCTCATCTGGGGATGGCCTCCCAACGTGGGAGGGGTGCCCGTCACACTATGACCCCCCTGATGTTCAGGATCCTGGCAGTGGCCTACCCAGAGTTGGATGGGCGCTTGAGGGCATCACAGCAGCAACAAGGGGGTGAGTACACTCTCATTCTGCTGACTTTGCGCGCAGTGGAGGGGTCTGGGTGGGGGAGGTGGGCTGTGGGTTTCCCTAGGCCAGGGCGAGTTCCGTAGGCAAGGTTGCTCCGTAAGGCAGGCCATGTGGCACCCCACCCCTGTAGAGTGCCAAGTACACCTAGTCATGCCCCTGTGTCATCTATGTGTGCAGATGTCGTCCATAGCCTTGTAGGTCATTTCTTAGGAATTGAACAGTGGAGCCCAAGAGCGTGGCGTAGTGCAGGGGGCTTCTGTGTCTGTCGTGTCCGCCAACGGTAGCGGTAATGCATGCACTCAACATGTCTTTCTTCTGTCTTCCCCCCCATTTTTGTGGTCTCCCTGTTCTTGTGTGCATTAGCATCATCAGGCGGAGGAGCAGTGACACCGGAGCACTAGGGGGCTGCATCCCACATGGCCATGGAGGGCCACACTACGGACTCGGACTTCAGCAGTGGGACGGAGTGCGAGGGGAGCTCCACGGCGGGACAGGAGCTGAGACCAATGACACAGACTCGTCCTCTGATGGGAGCTCCCTTGTGGTGGCGGCAACATCTGTGCCACCCCCATCTACAGGTTCAGCCGCCACCACCCCTTCCCCCTCAGCCTTCACCCTGTGCCCGTTCACCCAGGAGGGTGGGCATCACCTTTGCCCCAGGCACCTCAGGCCCTGCCCCAGTCACCCCTGCTGCCCTCAGTGAGGAGGCCATTGACCTCCTCAGGTCCCTCACTGCTGGGCAGTCTACCATTTTGAATGCCATCCAGGGTCTAGAAAGGCAGTTGCAACAAACAAATGCATTCCTGGAGGGCATTCATTCTGGTCAGGCGGCCCTTCCGCGAGCTTTTCAGACTCTGGCCTCAGCAGTGATGGCAGCCATTGTCCCTGTGTCTAGCCTCCCCCTCCAACTTCCTCCACCCCGACCCAATCCCCTGTACCTCAGCCTATCCCAAGCACACCTACAGACCAGCATGCACACACGTCAACACACAAGGGAAGCTCAGGCAAACATAAGCACCACACATCCCACAGGCACTCACGCAAGCATCACACACATGCAGATACACCAAACTCCACTGCCTCCACTGTGTCCCCCTCCTCCTTGTCTCCCTCCTCCCTCCCTGTCTCGTCTACACTCACAACTGCATGCACTACCTCTACAGCCACTACGTCCCTCTCCAGCACACCCACCACCACACCCGCTCACCACCCCCACTACCATTCACACGTCCCCTGTGTCCTCTTCCAGTGTGTCTGTGACGTCACCTCCCAAGATACACAAACGCAGGCACACACCCACCCAACAGCCATCCACCTCACGACAGCCTCCAGCGCATGCACCTTCACCCAAAGTCAGCAAACGAACACCACCTACAACCACCACCTCTTCCTCCACTCCCAACCCCCCTCCAGCTACCCGTCCCAGTGTGTCAAAAAAACTTTTCCTGTCCAACCTTGACCTCTTTCCCACACCTCCCCCACCCCGTCCGTCTCGTAGGTCCAGAACTAGCACCTCAGCCACAACATCTCCGGGACCAGTGGTGCCTGTAGTCACCAGAATCTGGAGTGCACCGGCCACCAGGGCAGCCATTGTGGCACAGAGCCACAGCACATACAGTCCCCCACCTGTGAAGCATCAAAAGTTGGCCAGTGCACGGCAGGAGAGGGGGAAGACTCCAGCCACCAAAGCCGCTCCCAGGGGTCCCGGTGGGAGTGTGGACTCAGCTGTGACACCTTCCAAGGTGGGGAAGGGCCACAAGAAACCTGGCAAGTCTGGGAAGAGCAGCACAGCGGAGAAGACCGCCATCATCCCTGCTGCCCAGGAGGCCACCTCCAGCACCAGCCCAGCTGCCCAGGACAGGACCGCCAGCACAAGCCCAGCTGCCCAGGACAGGACCACCAGCACAAGCCCACCTGCCCAGGACAGGCCCGCCAGCACCAGCCCAGCTGCCCAGGGCAGGACCCCCAGCACCAGCCCACCTGCCCAGGACAGGCCCGCCAGCCCCAGCTCAGCTGCCCAGGGCAGGACCGCCAGCACCAGCCCAGCTGCCCAGGACAGGACTGCCAGCACAAGCCCAGGTGCCCAGGACAGGCCCGCCAGCACCAGCCCGCCTGCCCAGGACAGGCCAGCCAGCACCAGCCCAGCTGCCCAGGACAGGACGGCCAGCACCAGCCCACCTGCCCAGGACAGGACCACCAGCACCAGCCCACCTGCCCAGGAGACCACCGCCAGCATAGGCCCAGATGCCCAGGAGGCCACGGCCAGCACAGGCCCAGCTGCCAAGGAGGCCACTGCCAACAAAAGCCCCGCTGGGCCATGAAGGACCGCCAGCAAAAGCCCCGCTGGGCCATGAAGGACCGCCAGCAGCTGAGTCCATGCAATGGAGACCGCTGCCTCAAGCACCGCTGAACAGGGCACCGCCGTCTCAAGCACCGCTGAACAGGGCACCACCGTTTCAACCACCACTGAACAGGGCACCGCCGTCTCAAGCACTGCTGGCCCATGAGCGGCAAGGGCACTGATGCAACTGAGTCCATCACGGGGTGAATGATGCACTCTGGGCACAAAGCCCCCTCCAGAACCAGTGGAGAAAGGCATCCACTACATCTGTCCTTAGCAGGATGAAGCACTCTGGGCACCATGCCCCCTCCAGAACCAGTGGAGAAAGGCATCCACTACCTCAGTCCTTAGCAGGATGAAGCACTCTGGGCACAAAGCCCCCTCCAGAACCAGTGGAGAAAGGCATCCATTACCTCAGTCCTTAGCAGGATGAAGCACTCTGGGCACAAAGCCCCCTCCAGAACCAGTGGAGAAAGGCATCCACTACCTCTGTCCTTAGCAGGATGAAGCACTCTGGGCACCATGCCCCCTCCAAAACCAGTGGAGACTGTCATCCACTTGTGAGACTGTGGCTTTGCACTCCCCAGGATTGAACAGTGGGCAAACCACCCACAATAGAGACTTGAGAGACTGTGGCTTTGCACTCCCCAGGATTGAACAGTGGGCAAACCATCCACTGTAGGGACTTGTGAGACTGTGGCTTTGCACTCCCCAGGATTGAACAGTGGGCAACCCACCCACTGTAGAGACTTGTGAGACTGCTGCTTTGCACTCCCCAGGATTGAACAGTGGGCAACCCACCCACTGTAAAGACTTGTGAGACTGCGGCTTTGCACTCCCCATGATTGAACAGTGGGCAAACCACCCACTGTAGAGACTTGTGAGACTGTGGCTTTGCACTCCCCAGGATGGAACAGTGGGCATGTGGCCCCCTCATGGATTTGGTGTCGTGCACTCAAGCGGCTGAGGTGCCCCCCCTTCCCTCCCCCTGAGGTGCCTGTTTAGTTGCTCTCTGATGCCCCTGCAGTGTTCTCTCCGTCATGGTCGGGGATCTTGTGTGGGCCTCGCCCATACCGTGCGGTCCCAGTGTTTCACGGACTTTATTAGAGCTCTACCTGGACTACTATGCTTGGTTTATATTTTGTACATGTTGTATATATATATTTCTGCCTACTTGCTTTTAATATATTACAATGGTTACACTCATTTTCTATTGTCTTTGCATTCTTCCGGGGGGTTTGGAGGGTGTAACTGTGATGTATTGATATGCATTAGTGTGTGTGTTGTAGTGGGTGAGGGTGGGGGTGTTGCATGTGTATGTCCCTGTTTTTTCCCTCCCCTGTGTCGTAGGTGCAGTACTCAAAGTGGTCTTCGCCGCCGGTATTCGTGCTCCTGGTAGAGGAGCAGGAAGACTATTGCAGGTAGAATTTGGAGTTCCGGATCCATGGCGTCCTCGTTCCTCGTGGGGTGTGTAGAGGTGAGCATTTTTCCTTCGGTATTCCTGTTTTCGCCGTGTTTTTATCTGCGGTGAATCCGCCCCAGAAAAGTTGGCGGATTGTCCTGTCATAATAGTGTGGGCGGTACATTGTTCTCCGCCTGTCTGTTGGCGGTGACCGCCAAGCTGTTTGTTTGTACCGCCGTGGCGGTCGGAGTGATAAAGTGGCTGTCTTTGTTGGCGGTTTCCGCCACGTTTGTAATGACAATTTATTTTCCGACGGACTGTTGGCCAGGGTTATAATGACCACCAAAGTCTCTTTCAAGCACAAAGTACCTGGTTTGGAGTGAAAAATCTCCGCAAAGGGCCGCAGAGGAGAAGATGCGTGGAAAATGGTGTGTGAGTCGGTTTTGCCCCTTTACACACGGACTTGTGTCATTATTTTCCATGCGGGGAAGACGTTGCATCGCTTTCCGGCATGCGGACAGTCTCCTCTGGGGGTCGCGGGTTTTCAGGCGCCCCGGGGTCTGTGCGTGGAATCCTGGGCTTGTAGTCCGGCTGCGCGTCGTTCCGATGGGCTGTGCGTGGAATCTTCTCCCTCACGGCAGGCGCTGTGTCGATTTCCTCTCTGGAAGTCGGGCGCCGTTGTCCAGGCGGGCCGTGCGTCGAAGTTCCGGTCGCACCGCAGGCGTCGCGTTGATCTTTTTCTTGCGGGGTCGAGCGGCGTCTTTCCGGTTCGGCGTGCAGTGAATTTTTCACTGCGGAGCAAGCTGTGCGTCTAATTTTTTGGCGCACAAGGAGTCCAGTTGAAAGACAGAAGTCTTTTTGGTCCTGAGACTTCAGGGAACAGGAGGCAAGCTCTATCCAAGCCCTTGGAGAGCACTTCTGCAGCAAGGCAAGAGTTCAGCAAGGCAGCAGGGCAACAGCAAGGCAGCAGTCCTCTGTAGAAAGCAGTCAGGTGAGTCCTTTAGGCACCCAGGCAGTTCTTCTTGTCAGGGTGCAGGTTCTGGTTCAGGTATCTTCTCCAGGAAGTATCTGAGGTGGTAGGGCAGAGGCCCTGTTTTATACCCACATGTACCTTTAAAGTGGGGGAGACTTCAAAGAGTGGCTAAGAAGTACACCAGGTCCCCTTTCAGTTCAATCCTGTCTGCCAGGGTCCCAGTAGGGGGTGTGGCAGTCCTTTGTGTGAGAGCAGGCCCTCCACCCTCCAAGCCCGTGAAGACCCATTCAAAATGAAGATGTATGCAAGTGAGGCTGAGTACCTTGTGTTTCGGGTGTGTCTGAGTGAATGCACAAGGAGCTGTCAACTAAACCCAGCCAGACGTGGATTGTAAGGCACAGAAGGATTTTAAGTGCAAAGAAATGCTCACTTTCTAAAAGTGGCATTTCTAGAATAGTAATATTAAATCCAACTTCACCAGTCAGCAGGATTTTGTATTTGCATTCTGGCCATACTAAATATGACCTTCCTACTCCTTTCAGATCAGCAGCTACCACTTCAATAATGTATGAGGGCAGCTCCAATGTTAGCCTATGAAGGGAGCAGGTCTCACAGTATTTTAAAAACAAATTTAGGAGTTTTACACTACCAGGATATGTAAACTACACAGGTACATGTCCTGCCTTTACCCACACAGCACCCTGCTCTAGGGATTACCTAGGGCACACATTAGGGGTGACTTATATGTAGAAAAGGGGGAGTTTTAGGCTTGGCAAGTACTTTTAAATGCCAAGTCTAAGTGACAGTGAAACTGCACACAGAGGCCTTGCAATGGCAGGCCTGAGACAAGGTAAAGGGGCTACTTAAGTGTGTGGCACAACCAGTGCTGCAGGCCTACTAGTAGCACTTAATCTACAGGCCCTAGGCACAGATAGTGCACATTACTAGGGACTTATAAGTAAATTAAATAGTCCAATTCGGTATGATCCAAGGTTACCATGTTTAAAGGAAGAGAGCATATGCACTTTAGCACTGGTTCGCAGTGGTAAAGTGCGCAGAGTCTAAAAGCCAGCAAAAACAGTGTCCAAAAAGTGGAGGGAGGCAGGCAAAAGGTTAGGGGTGACCACCCTAAGGCTGTCAGGTCTAACAATGCTGATATGTATTTTTATGACTTGTGATATGTTCTCTAATGTTCCTTTTATGGGTATTTATGAGGTATTCATGACAAGTGCATAGAATTCTTACTGTAATTCCAGACTACTGCTTATGTTGCAGAATCCTGAGTACTTATGTGTTCTAATGAAACAGCTGCATATTCTTGTAGAGTATTAGTAACTTGTGTAACATTCTGACAACTGCTAAGGTAGCAGGGTATTACTTACATGTAATGTTGGTCTAACTATGTTTTGTGCAATACAGTTTATTTTTACATAGCTCAGTGTTGGGTTTACTTTGTGGTGTACATTTTGCGTCACGTGTGTTGTGTGTGTTGAGCAAACGCTTTACACATTGCCTCTGGGATGGGCCTGACTGCTTGTGCCAAGCTACCAAGGGGTTGAGCAGGGTTTATCTTGGACATGTAACTCCCTTGCCCTGACTAGAGTGGGTGGGTTCTGCTTGGCTTAGGTAAATACCCTAGCCAACCAGAAACCCCATTTCTAGCACAGGGGAAGCCCATTCAACCGCATGACCTTCCAACGCAAAAGTGCACACTAGAGCACCAGGGTGATCGTTTTCAAGCAGACTTTGAGAACAGTGCAAGAGCTGGGGATAAGATTCTATCCGACTATGCTGACCTAATGGTCAAATTATAAGCCACCAGGTTTTCCCTCAGAATGTTGAACTCACTGACTCATGGATTGTTGCAAGCCTACAGCACCAGACCTTTCTTGACTTCTCTGAGCTAATGCAGTTACCAACAGATGTCAACCCAGTAATGAGGTGCCATCCCAGCATTTAAATTCCAATTAACAACCACTGCTCACAAGCTAAGGACAGTACAGCAGCGGCAAAGAAGAAACCTATTCCCCAGCCATTGGAAAAATGGCTGGAAAGGAAAAGGGCTGAACTATCTGCAAAGAGAGTAGCAAGCAGTGAGGCACGCCTTGTCCTCAGAATACACCATTATCTGCCTGCACCACAGTGAACCTGCAGTGCACATCCAACTGTCCCATACCAAAGAGCCACCGTAACCAGAGAAAAGGGAAAGCTTTCAGTAGAAGAAACTACAATGGTGTTGTGGGGAAGCCAGCGTGCCGCCAGGCAATTTTAGCTGCATGAATGAGGCTGTCCTAACTCCATGCCCAGCACTGAATGGCCACCATTGGACCATCAATGAGAATGTCACATGGAGTGACCAACCCTGCCAAGCATGCACGACTCTAAACAGGACCAAAATCCACAATGGTCCAGACTCAAGGCACAAATACTGCGCCCTCAAGCAAAGTAGAGGTGGAAGGTAAGTTACCCGCCACCCACAAGGAGGAGCACCATGGAGATCCAGGAGGAGATCCAGGAGGAGGATCCCAGTGTGCCCCAAATGCAGGAAGGATATCGTATTCACCCTAACTACACTAGCACTGCCCCGCAGTGGGCCAAAGACTGTTCAGGGAGTGTCCTCCTCCACTCTTTCTTAAGACAGAGTCACCAGTGGCCCATGACAAGCAAGAGGAGAGTCGCACCCCCTGAGTGGCAAGCTTCCACCACTGCAACATGAAGAGGAGAAGACGCACAGTCGTACAGACAGGACAGGGCCAGTGAGAGGACCACGCAAAGAGAAGACATGCCACATGTGGCTGACACCACATCACAGAAAGCAGGAACCAAAAAGGAGAAGAGAGAAGTGGGTCTGACCAGATCTAGTCAGAAGAAGTCATGCCGCCACATAACAGACAAGAAATTAAAAGGAGAGGAAAGTAAGGTGGGTGATAAACCTGTCACACTGAAGAATCTGATGACCACAGGTGCGCAAGAGGAATGAACAGGGTGACAAGACTAAAAACCTGTACCAATACCTAAGAGTGCACCTACCAACACAAGCCAGCCACCGTGGTGCAGAAAAGTCACTGGAGACAGCCCAGCAAGAGTACCAAAAGTAAGGCGCCTGCAACTGCAAACCGCGAACCTGCCTCACGCTTCACAGGGGACTTAGAGGCGTGACCTACATGGAGTCAGAATACCCTCTGAGAAACATCTGCTGTGGACTCCACCAATGCTCCTGATGCACCATGTTTGAGCTGTTGACACCAACTGCATCACTGTAAGAGCACACAAGACTGGTCAACATTGTGTAGGTATACTTTGACCCAACCGACATTCTGTCCAAGTACTCCATCTAAACTGCGTTTGTGCCCAGTGTAACTGGTGAAACCATGGATGTGTGCAGAGATGCCCAGGTTCTCCTAGCTGTACCTGTCCAATGTCTATTGCTGTTGAGCTGACTGCCTTCTGAGGCTGAGAGATTAAGTTGGTGTCTAGTTTTTTTGATTTATTCTTATAGGTTTCGCTTGTTTTTATTTTCAATAAAGTTTGGGAGGATTGAAGTGTCCTACTGGGCACACACATGCTCTTCACCACCTACCAGGTTACCAGCCACTCCTTGAGGTCTGGCCTTAACACCCACCCTACACCCATCCAGCACAGGCATCACCGATCAGAATACCCTGCCAATAAAAGAGACCGAGTGCACAGGCTCGTGGCTAGTTCAGTAACTCACACAGAAAAGTCTGCGTCGTTCTTCATTCTGCATGTAGGCCTAGGGTTCCGAACATTACAAGCACCAGAGTATCTACATTAGTCAGTTTTTGTGCCATGTTTTGTTTTCTATTTTAACTTCCACATCAATGTTGGCATTTGCACCTTTAATGTTTGGACTAATGGCTGCCTATGTGTCAGCCCTTTTCCTGAAATCACATTTATGCTAGAAGAAAGCAAGATCAAAACTTATTTTTAAGGTTGAACGTGTGCAAGCGCTCTGGACCATGTTGTAATCACTATGTGGGCTTCTAACCACACCCATGTAATGGCCATCACTTTCATTAGTTTTTGGGCTTGCCTTTAAAAATCGATTGATTCCATTTGTGAGAGGCATGCATATGTCATGACTTTACCGGTGTTTAGCCCTCCTCCAGCGCACCAGTGAACTACTGAAAACATGAGGCTCCATGTTTTCAGCTGCTTTCTGGACTACTTTATCTTTTTATTTCTTGTGCAGCGTGATCTCGCTGGGCAGAAGCCGATCGCTTTGCATGACATCGACCATTACATGGTTAACTACACTTTTGCTGGTTACATGGATAAATGCACTTTTGCGGGTAACAATGATAATGTAGATTTTCCAAGTATTTTATGATGGAAAGACTTAATTTTATTAAAGACACGGAGGCGAGTATTATGCTTTCTTTTCCTGCTTTATTTTAATAGCAGCCAAGAGAGAAACACCAATCCCAGAGGTTTGCGAAACAAGCAGCCAATGGGACTTAAGAGTAATACCGTTAACCAATCAGTATATTATAACACGTTAGATATACCAATCCTGACTGCAGGCAGCCCTCTTTTCAGATGCGAGACAGTCAAGAAAAGGATTTGAATAAAGGTACAATACAACAAATTAAACGTAATGCCAGGATTAGAGCTAAAAAGTATTGAATTCTGTCCAGGTTAGGTGAGTAGGATGACTTCACAGGATGATGGATGCAGGGTTCCGAGATCAATGGAAATTGAGGTGAATGGTTACTGCGAGGAGAATCGGCATCCGTTGAATTAGGTTGAAGAGGATGCTGGAGCGTTGGTAGTAACTAGAAGGGGTGGGAGAGAACAACATTAGTGCAAGAAGCGGTGGGATAATATTAGCCTCCGTGTCTTTAATAAAATTAAGACTTTCCATCATAAAATACTTGGAAAATCTACATTTTATGACAAGACCGGAGGCTCCTATTATGCTTGTTTAAAGCATGTTAACTACTACAGAAGTTGCTGAACTAACAGGTTTACAATAAAATGTGCGAAAGGTAGAATCATTTGACCAATCTGCCGATCTTAGAATATCTTCCAAGCGTGAACCAGCACAAAAGGCTTTTGACGCCATGGCCCCTCTAGCAGAATGGGCACCAAATTTTGACGTATCAATACCCGCTAGGGACATCACCCATTTGACCCAATGAGCCAAGGTAGGGAAGATACAGGTTTATAGGGTTTCCTGAAGGAAATTAAGAGTTGGGAAGCAGAAGATGTTACAAGATCGGCCGTTTTCTGTTCATAAACCTTTAAACAGTTTCCCACACAGAGTTTCGGGTGATTTGGAAAAAAGGGATAGAAAACAGAAGTAATGTTGGTTTTGGTACGACGAGAAACATTGAACAGAACACCAGTAGGTGTGAAGTGACAAGCCGATATATCCAGGGCTTTGACATCTGACAGACGTTTGATAGACACAAGACAAAGTAACATAGTTAGCTTAGCCAAAAGCATTTTCAAAGATAAAAGTCATTATCCTGCCATGAAACAAACATTTGTAAGATGAGGTTCACATCCCATAAAGTGGAGTATTTAGGAATTGGGGGGATTGGAGAATTGTATTACTTTTAATAGACGACAAATGATAGGATGTTCTCCTACGGGTTTTCCGTTTATAAACGGGTGATGTAAAGATATAGCTGATCTATATAGATTGATGGTTCTGTATGATTTGCCGGCGCTAGCTTGAGAAGCAAGAAAATTAGCTATGAGAGTTAGATCTGCTGAAAAGGGATCACATGCTTTTCCCAAACACCAGCTAGACCAAATGGACCAAGCTGATTTGTAAGCCTTGGAAGTGCCTGGAGCCCAGGAATTGTTGATATAGGTTGAAGCCTCGAGTGAAATTCCTGGATAAGATGAGGAAGACCTGAAACTTTCCAGGCGGATAGGAGAAGGGTTTTGTTGAGAATGAGGTCGTGAGGGAGACCTTGTGGATTGAGAAGGAGGGAGGGAAAGGAGGGCAGAAGGACAGGGAAGTTGATAGCTAATTCTAGGAGAGTGGGATACCACACTTGGGCTTGCCACAATGGGACTACTAAGACTACTGTGGCTTTTTGACGCTGAAGATGGGTGAGGACTCTGTTTATCATGATGAAAGGAGGGAATGCGAAGTTTATTGCATGATGCAATTGTTGAAGAAATGCATTGGTCGCCAAGGCGTGAGGATCTGGGCCCGTATTTATACTTTTTTTGCGCCGCATTTGCGTCGTTTTTTGACGCAAAAACGGCGCAAACTTGCAAAATACCATTGTATTTTGTAGGTTTGCGCCATTTTGCGTCAAAAAGCGGCGCAAATGCAGCGCTAAAAAAAGTATAAATACGGGCCCTGGTCTCCAGCTGAAGAAACGAGGAAGTTGTGCGTTCAGACGGGAAGCGAAGAGATCTATGTGGAAGGGACCCCATTTGCGATGAATAGAGTTGAAGACTGAAGAGTGAAGCTTCCAGTCGCTGTAATCGGAAAGATGACAAGAATACCAGTCTGGTACTGAGTTGAGTGAACCTGGCAAATATTCTGCTTGAACCGAAATTTTTCGATGAAGGCAGAATTCCCAAAAGTTTTTTCTTAGTTCTGCTAGAGGTTTGGACTTGGTACCGCCAAGGTAATTGATGTATTTTACCGCTGTGCGATTGTCCATACGAAGAAGAACGGAACAAGAGACTCTGTTTTTGGTGAAGGTTTTGATTGCAAAGGAGCCTGCAAGCATCTCTAAATAGTTGATGTGCAATGAAGACTCCTGTCGAGACCATGTGCCTCCAGTCGATATCTGCCCACACCTTGCGCCCCAGCCTGTTAGACTTGCGTCAGATTCTAATACAAGATCTGGGGCTGAGGCAAAGATGGTCCTGCCATTCCAGGCTTCGAGATGATCGAGCCACCATTGGAGTTCTGTACGGGATTCGAGGTCGAGGGGGATGTAATCTGAATAAGCAAGTCCTTTGCGTAAGTGTTGAAATTTTAATCTTTGGAGAGCCCGATAGTGCAGAGGGCTTGGGAAAATTGCCTGAATCAAGGAAGAAAGAAGACCTACAATCCTTGCAAGAGACCTGAGGGAGAGAGAAGTTTGCTGTAAAGATAGGGTTATCTCTGATTTGATACTTTCTATTTTTGAGGCTGGGAGTTGTAGGAGGCCTTGAGAGGAATTGATTAGGAATCCTAGGAATTCCATTGTCTGTGTCGGGGTAAACATTGATTTCTCGTTGTTGATTAGAAAGCCTAGATCTGAAAGGAGTGAGATTGTGTAAGAGAGTTGAGACCGGAGAGTAGAAATGTCTTGATGCATTAGAACGATATCGTCTAGATAGATTATCAGTCTAAATCCTTGAGATCGGAGAAGAGCTACAATAGGTTTCATTAACTTGGTGAAGCACCAGGGGGCCTAGGAAAGACCGAAGGGTAGGCAAGTGAACTTGTAGGTGTGATAATTCCATTGGAATTGAAGAAACTTTCTGTGAGAGTAATGTATAGGAACTGTTAAGTAAGCGTCTTGAAGGTCTAGACGGACCATCCAGTCATTGAGGAGAAGCGAATCTCTTAGATGGAGAATCGTTTCCATCGTGAAGTGTCTGTAGACAATGAACTGATTGAATTGCCAGAGATTGATGACCGGCCTTATTTTCTTGTTTTTTCTGATTACTAAAAACATAGGGTTTATGAAGCCTGAGTGAAGGGGACGAGCTGGTTGAATAGCACGTTTTTGAAGGAGATCTTGGATTTCTGTAGAGATAAGATTTGACATTTCTTCTGAAAATCTGAGGGGAAGAAGGGGGGACAACTGAGAAGGAGTTTCGTAAAGTTCTATTAAATAAACTTTGACGGTATTGAGAACCCAGGGGTCTGAGGTAATCTCTTTCCATTTGTGGAGGAAAAATTTTAGACGACCCCCTATAGAAAGATGGCCAGAAGGTTGGCTTACCTGAATTGTTATAGGACCTGCGTTGGTTCCTTCCTCTGAAGCCTCTGGTACGCTCGGGGTAGAATTGTGGACTAAAGTCCTGTTGCTGTTGGTAATTATAGGAGCCTCTGAAGCCTTGGTTCCTGAAGGACCGGCCGGTGGAGCGGCTTCTTCCTCTAGCGGCCCTGGCAAAAACCTGTGAGTTAAATACTTTTTTGAACGACTGTTGGGCTTTGTCAATCGAAGCAAAGGTGGTGACGTATTTACTTAGTTCTTTGATAAAGTTATCTCCAAAGAGTAAGCCATCGGCTTTAGCTCCTGGATCCATAGCTGCCAGATTCGCAAGCTTAGGATCTAGCTTGAGCAGTAGACCTTTTCGACGCTCGTGCATCATGGCTGAATTTGCATCACCCAGCAAACAAAAAGCTCTCTGTATCCAGAGGGACAGTTCTTCAGGATCGATTGATTCATTGTTAATTCTGGCGGATTCTTTAAAGTAAAAAATGCGGGATAAGCGACCGACCAAATCAAGGACTTTATCCTGGCACAGGGCCCAGGCTCTGTCCACCCCTTTACGGGGATCTTTCCCAAATTTGGAGAAAAAGGTTAGGAGGGACAGATCTATAGATGGGGTAGCAGTAATGTGTAAGGGAGGGGAAGGTCTGGGACATTCTGAGCGAAGCTTAGCTCGTACCTGTTTATCTAGGGGAAGACGTAATTTTGCAAGAATATAGCTTGCAACATGGTCAGAAGGTAACCATTCAGTGGAATTGGGATGGTGAATTAGGCCAGGATCAAACATGGGGTTACCATCTGAATCTAATAGAGGGGCATGGGTTTGTTCAGCGGATGTTGGTTTAGATTTTTTAGGGGGGGGGACCAATCCAACAATTTGAGGTGCTGTCATCCTCATTGTCTGAGGAAGAAACATTGATGTCACCATCATCATCAGTGTCTTTAATGTCCGCAATCACAATTTTATGGGTGTTAGACACATTTTTGTTTTATTTTTACTTTTAGTGCCCATAACTTTGTTCCCCTCCGTAGTAGGAGGCCTTTGAGGAACCTCGTCCTCCATCCTGTGTGAGCTTGACTCACCATCCATTAGCGCAGATGAGGCGTTAGCCTGATTAAAAGAAGCCTCTGAGGCTTTGCGCTTTCTACTTTCCCCCGCAGAATGGGCCACTTGTGATTGGGATAAACAGGATGATACTGTAGATTGGATTTGTTTGGAAATCTTTCCCATTGAAGCATTAACTGCTTTTTTAACTGAAGATTGAATAAAGTTATTTAGATTATAGGAGAAATTCTCTTCAGAATCATCATTTTCTGTGAAGAAATCTGAAAAATCCATCTTGCTATAGAGAGAAGAGGAAAAACTGGTAAGTAAGGGGTTAACTAAGAAGGGCAGATTTAGAAACTAAGAGGCGTGTGACTCACCAGGAAGTAAAGTAATGAAAGGCTGTAACCCGAAGCCAAGCCTCACTGAAAGGTAATTAGGTCAGCCGTGGAACTGCAGAGGAGAGCTCCGAGGAAACGTCTCATAAACGGTGCAGGCGGCCGAAATAACATGAGTGCTTCACTAGGAATGCGCTCCGGAATGAAAACAATGAGCGTTTGAAGCTCGTGTCAGCCAGCGTTCAAAATAGAACGTTCACGGCGACGCGAGCCGACTGAAGGAATAAAGGGGAAATTATCTACGCGCGTGAAAGGTAAAGGCTAAGTGCAGCCGAAGAGAGAAAAACACGCGCATTCAAAGCCACAACATTAACAATAATAAATACGTAAAGTAGTAAAACCACATCAAAATTACATTAAAATTAGCGAAATATATGGAGCAACGAAAGATATACTTATCTTGACTGCGAGCAGCAAGAAAAGAGGGCTGCCTGCAGTCAGGATTGGTATATCTAACGTGTTATAATATACTGATTGGTTAACGGTATTACTCTTAACTCCCATTGGCTGCTTGTTTCGCAGACCTCTGGGATTGGTGTTTCTCTCTTGGCTGCTATTAAAATAAAGCAGGAAAAGAAAGCATAATAGGAGCCTCCGGTCTTGTCATAAAATTGCACTTTTGCCCATAAATTTCACATCCAGCGAGCGAACTTCTGTTTCCTTTTCACGCTCATGGTGGCAGTCGTCTCGCATATATGAAATCGTTTTACTTTTCATTATCAGTTTATGTGGCAAGAAAAGTCCGTTTAAGAGTTTACAGTACAACGCTAATAGCTCTAACGCGAGCAAACACGAGACCTTTGCTTTGCAAGTGCTTGTTTTTTTAGCATGGATCCCTAGGCTTACAATAGGACCAACTTGTCTACTCTCTCTCCAAGAGATAATGTTACATCAGATTCATTGCAGCCCCCCT
Source organism: Pleurodeles waltl (assembly GCF_031143425.1). Lineage (NCBI taxonomy): Eukaryota > Metazoa > Chordata > Amphibia > Caudata > Salamandridae > Pleurodeles > Pleurodeles waltl. Next base: position 257,200,626 of record NC_090440.1, read on the forward strand.
CCCCCATGCAGAAAATATGAAGCGCTAATCAACGCCCTGACCTAATCCAATTCTACAATCGGGTGCAGCGGCTGCTATCTAGTGGCGAAAAAACATAACTAAACCGAACTCAACTGCTCTTCGAATAAAGAAGGTAAACTCGTTATTGAATTGAAACCGCACTGCAGACCTATCCTCCCCTTTTTTAAGTATATTGTGAATTTAGTGGTCGTTCCGTGATTTGATGAAACGGTTCCATGTGTGGCTTATAAGTAAGTGACCACGAATGCCTCTGATGTATTTGTGGGATCCTGTTGTAAACAGATACAAATCTGTTCATGTCATAAATGTTGTTTCCTAATCTCCCTCAGGGTAGGGCCGCGGTCACACGAGTATGAGTCAGTTTCTGAATATGAGCTTCAAATGTTTATACATGACTCTGAGGCATCCGAAAATGCCAGTGGAACCAGTTATAGAAAGATAGTGCTCGTTCCAGCCAATTTGAATTCCAGGGGAGAGAGCACGTGGCCGGAGCTGGCCACTTAGGAACTGGTGAACCACGTTCAAGTTCGGCGTCAGTTCAACATCCTGCGATCCTGGACAATTCACTTTAGTCTCCCGTGCCTTAAAAACAAAAAAATGAATACCGCCTTAAGGTAACTGGTGTGGCTGTAAAGCGCTCCAATACTGTCAGATTGAGTTCGTGCTATTAAAATGCACTACAAAAGAAGAAAATGTATAGAAGTACTTGAAAACATTGTTTGGGAAGCACGCCGAGGTTGCAGCATTGAAATTGTATTTATAATGTTGTTTCTCGTGGGTGTACATCAGGAATCAGGTTGGGGGGTGAGGGGGGTATATTCTGTTTTGACTACCAGTTTTCAGATGTTGGTCTGTGGAAGTCTTCTTAGCCACTTAAAAGTCAAACGCAAAATAAACTTTGTTCGATTTCACTTGAAAACTCATAAAAGCGTGTAATACATCACGTTAAAACATGCACTGAAAACAATATATTAAAACACATATACATTTAAATTAAAAATTAAAGTACTCCGTGGAGACAAAGTTTTTTTCCAGGCTTTTAATGTCTTTCTGAAGTTAATCATAGCCCATAAAAACCTTGAAATATTACAAATATAGACAGTCGGTAAAGATTATAAAAACAGATATGCAGGCCGACATTGTATGAAGTTTTGGAACCTCAACAATGGGAACATCAAGTGCTGGCTCTGTACGTTATAAAATTGACTAAATAAAACAATGTATTGTATTTCGGGTTGACACATTGTCACAGGGATATCGTTTATATTAGGGAAGCTAGTCAAATGATGAAATATATCCAATCTAAAATAAATTAAAATAAACTTGTGTTGGGCATTATGCACCAGTTTTAAATAGAGTTTCATATCATATGTAATCAGCATCATTTGATTTGAGTACACTGGCCTTCAACAGTTCAGTGGACAACCTTAGATCCTCAAGTAATGACAAACAATCCACTTTCAGTTTCTTTCTACTAATACATTCTAGGGTTCCAGGGTGATCAAAATACTCTGGGAGCCCCAGATCACCCACAAAATTTTAAATGTATTTTACCCACAGTCTTTAAGGGCATAAAGCGATTTAAGGCAGTCCCTAATGATTTCACGATTCAGTCTAGTGTTCTCAGAGGACAAATTCTTATACCAGAGTTGAATTGGCTGAATCTTTGCTATGCCTGTTAAAAAGGATAACCCTAACTCAGCGTGGCATATATACGAGGAGCTACTATTGGGTACAGGGCATAGATGACTTAAGAAAACATTTCCCACCATTTGCAAGGCATAACAGTTGGTATGTCCCCACACACCCACCCCGTATAAGGTAGTGGACAGACACTTTGCTTTATAAATAATAAGCAACTTGGGGAGTTTCTTGCCAAGTTTCCTAAAAAAATAACACAAGGATGTGGTAGTTTTCATGGAGCTTCCTACTGCCTGTATTCAAGGGTCTGTATTCAAGAGCCCTCCTGATTAAATGAAATGACCAGGTAGGAAAAGACTTTAGTAAAACAGATCTTTGTACCACTGATCATTATATCTTGGCACTTCAGTTACCTTTTCCTGATCAATCAATCAGAGTTTTATAAAGCGCAGCTAAACACCCGCTAGGGTCTAAAAGTGCTGGGGGGGTGTAGCGAGTACCGCAGTTGGATTAAAAAGGCCATGTCTTCAGTTCCTTCGTGAAGCTGGTGATGGAAGTAGTTTGTCTGATGTGGATGGGTAGGGCGTTCCAGGTGGTGGCGGCGAGGTAGCAGACAAGCGTCCTCCTGTTCTGGGGTTTCCGGATGTGGGGTACTTCTGTGAGAGAGAGCTGGGCTGAGCGTAGGGTCCTGTGGGGTATATGGCAGTTGAGTCACTGGTTAAGGTAGGCAGGTCCGGTATTGTGGAGGGCTTTGTGTGTGTAGGTGAGTATTTTTAAAGTGATTCTTTTCTTAATGGGGAGCCAGTGCAGGGTGCGTTGGTGTTGTGTAATGTGGCAGTGTCGGGGTAGGTCGAGGATCAATCTGGTGGCGGCGTTATGGATGTTTTGCAATTTACGCGTGAGTTTTTAGTTGATTCTGATGTAGAGTGCGTTGCTGTAGTCGAGTCTGCTGGTGATGATGGTGTGTGATGGTCTTTCTATGCTCGAGAGGGATCTATTTGAAGGTCTTGAGTAGGAGGCGGAGAGTGTGGAAGCAGGTGACTGAGTTGATCTGATGGTTCATGCTGAGGTCTGGGTCCAGGATGAATCCGAGGTTCTGGGCTTGGCTGGCGGGGGTGGGTGGGTTTCTGAGGGTGGGTGGCCACCAGAAGTCGCTCTATGCATTGGGTTTAGGATCCAGGATGAGTACCTCAGTCTTGTTTGTGTTGAGTTGAAGGCAGCTATCTCTCATCCAGTTGGCGATGGCTTTCATGCCCTTCTGGAAGTTGTGTGTGGCCTTGTCTGGCTCGTTTGAGAGGATGAGATGGGTGTGGTTGACATAGGAGATGATGTTTATTCTGTAGCTTCTGACAATGGTGGGTAGCAGGGCCATGTAGACGTTGAACAGCGTGGGGCTGAGGGAGGATCCTTGGGGCACTCCGCAGGTGGTGGGTGTGGGTTCTGCGAGGAAGGGAGCAAGTCTCACACGTTGCTTTCTGGCAGAGAGGAAGGACTGGATCCAGTCGAGGTCCTTGTCTCTAATGTCAGCTTCGTGGAGGCTTCTTATCAGGGTGTAATGGGAGACTGTGTCGAACGCTGCAGAGATATCAAGTAGGATAAGTGCCACCATCTCTCCCTTGTCCAGTAGGGAGGTGATGTCATCTGTTGCAGACAGGAGAGCCGTTTCGTGCGGTGGTTTGACCTGAATCTCGATTGGGAGATGTTGAGGATGTTGTGGCTTTCTAAAAACATGGTGAGTTGGCTGTTGACTGCTTTTTCTATGACTTTCGCAGGAAGTGGAAGTCGGGCGATGGGCCACACTTCATGACAAAGGTTTTGCATATAGGAGACAAAGCTGGTGAGTAGACGCTGCAATCCAACTGAGATATGGGCCATGAGCGCGGCATCGTCAGCATAGAGAAGGGCAGAAATCGGGCAACATCTGATTTTGGGAAGATCTCTACATTGCTTTACCAGCACACTTCCCAAACTGTTTATGTACAATGTAAAGAGGTGCAGTGCAAGTACACAGGCCTGCCTAACCCCCCCTCTTTATGCTAAGCGATCAGGTGCACTTTTAACACCATTCTGTACCCTGGCCCTACTCACCAATTATAGTTACCTAAGAAATTGTACTATAGGTGGACCCACTCCGAGGTCTATCACAATGGTCCACAACTTATGCTCAACACAGTCAAATGTGGACAATAAGTCTACAAAAGCTAAAAACAAACTACCCTGTTTGACTTGGGTATAATTCCCAATTAAAAGAGTTTAAGATTAAGTCCCTGCTCGATCATCCCCAAACCTATGCGAAATCCATATTGTAGATCCGATAGAATGTTTTTTAGATTCTGCCCAGTCCTGCAATCTATTCAAAATAATACATCCGGCTACCTTTACCAGTGAGTCTAATAATGAAATCAGCCAGTATCAGGCAGGATTAAGTCAGCCTCCCTTCTTGTAAATGAGGACAATAAGTGACTCTGAGCAGGTTTTTAGCAAGCCTTCACTACAGCAAGCTCCTAGGACCAGAGTCAGTAAGGGACCCCACAAGGGGATATTAGCTTTAAAGAGATCCACAGGAATGCCAATGGGACCCAGTGCTTTCCACCTCTTACTCGCATATAAGACCTTGATAACCTTCTCTAATGTAAGAGAGAGGCTAATGCCACTGTAAGTTGGAACATCAGAGTGAATAATGGGTACAGAGGGTCAAGGACCTGCCCGCCCCTCAAGGTTTTTTTTATAGATGTTAGAAAAGTGGGCTACCTATTCTGCTTCACTAATGGCAGTCTCCAAATGGGGGCCATCTACTGCTCTCAAAAAGGGAGAATTAACACGCTAGAAGGCAGTAATATCATTACTGAGGCTTGCTTCATGAAGGGATTCCCAGGCTCCGCCCCTCAGATCATTTCTCGGCTCCTTCAAATCTAACTGTTGGACCTGGCCCTTTTTGCACGGATATCCCCAGACTTTTTGCCTTTTGCCTCCTATTTTTCTGACCCTCTTTTTGCTGGCTTTAGGACTCTGGGTACTTTACCACTGCTAACCAGTGCTAAAAGTCAAATGCTCTGTGTCTAAAATGTATTGGTGATTGGTTTCTCCATGACTGGTAGTAAGTCCCAAGTACAGTGCACAGTGTTTGCCCAGGGCCTGCAAATCAAATGCTACTAGTGGGCCGGCAGCAATGAGTGTGCCACCCACATGTGTAGCCCTGTAACATGTCTCAGACCTGCCACTGCAGTGTCTGTGTGCAGTTTTAAACTGCCAGTTCGACCAGGCAAGTGCACCCACTTGCCAGGCCCAAACCTTCCCTTTTACTACATGTAAGTCACACCTAAAGTGGGTCCGAGGCATTTCATGGGCAGGGTGCAGTGTATTTAAAAAGTAGGACATGTACTGGTGTGTTTTTCATGTCCTGATAGTTAATAGTCAATTCGCTTTTCACTATTGCAAGGCCTATCTTTCTCATAGGGTAACATGGGGATTGCCTAGAAATATCTTTTAAGTGTAATTTCCTATTGGGAGCTAATAGAGATATGGAGTTTGAGGTCTCTGAACTCACAATTTAATTTTTTTTTTTGGGTGAAGTTGGGTTTTGAATTATAGATTTGAAAATGCCATTTTTAGAAAGTTGACGTTTTCTTGATTAACCATTCTGTGCCTCAGCCTTGCTGTGGAAAATACGTTTGCGTCAGGATGACAGTTGGGCTGTTTGTGCATTCACTCTAGACAGTCACACAAAGCACAAGGGGAGATGAGGTGTGCCCTGTATCTCCTGACGGCCCATCACCAGGCTGATGAGTTTTCCTGAGCTAGAGTAGTGGGGGGAGCTGACAATTGCACCTGAATAGGGCTGTGCCTGTCCATACACAATGCAGTCTCCAACACCCAAGACTGTGCCTGTGACCATGGCAGGGAAAGGCAGAGTCTTGTGCGCTAAAAAGACTTCTCTTTGAAGGTTGCCTACTTCAAAGACAGAAATGGGTATAAGTACTGGACCTCTGACACCACATAGTTAGAACACTTTTGGACTGAGGACATCCTGCTTTCTAAGGTTTTCCAAAGGCTTGAACTGAGCTTGCTTTCACCTGCCAGTGCCTGGGCTCTCTGAGAGTCCTGACTTGCCAAGTGATGCCCAATTCAGTGCCTGGGCCCTTGGAAGTGAACTCTGGTGCAACCAAGAAGAAACTAAGCACATCTACTCCAGAGCGACTTCAGAATGGGCCCCACTGTCTGACTCCTCACCACTGCCTGCACCTTATCCGTGGGCTCTGCTGAGTGCAACAGCTGTGATCTGCAACACAGGCCTTACGCCACTGCAGTGCCTCCAAAGTCCTGCCACAGTATGAGTCCCCAGTGGCATGTCACCGATGTCCGTGACACCCGACTCTGCCGCAGCATCTGTGGCCCCGTGGTTTGATCGTGACACCGCAAAGTTGGCACTTTCCATCTTAATCTGCTGGATTCATCGACCCCCAACTTGTCGTAAGGAACTGGTGCCTTGCCACCAATGCCACATCTCCTCCCCTGCAACTGTAAGGAACCAGCGCTTCGCCTCCCCTGTCTAGCAGGAAGGTACCAATATCTCACCTTCTCGGTAGCACTAAGGAACCAACACTGCACAGGCTCCAGCAGCGCCTCACCTCCCTGACTCCAGGCAAAGCCTTTGTTTCCTCATAGTTTATCACAGTAATGTAGCCTGGGTCCGTTTGACTCCATCATCGGCCCACACTCCCTCGCAAGTGTCGTTGGACTGTTGGAAGTGACTCCGTCATGACGCCATTATAGCCCCATTTGGAGCTACTTTATTTCTAAGCACCATACTAACATTAATGTTTGAAAATTTTGATCTTTACTTGTGTATGTTGGATTTTTTTTTGTTTGGTCTTATTTTACTCAGATAAATATTTACTATTTTTCTAAACTGGTTGGAGTATTTTTGTGGTGTTTTCATGGTGTTACTGTGTGTGTGTGTGTACGTGTGTATGTGTGTGTGTGTGTGTAAAAAGTATTTATACATTGTGTTAGAAATGGGGTCTTTGGTTGACAGTCAGGTTACCCCCTGTTCAAGCAAGGACCCTCACTCTAGTTAGGATAAAAGAGAATCACCCTCAGCTAACCCCTGCTTACCCCCTTGGTAGCTTGGCAGAGCAGTAGGCTTAACCTCAGAGTGCTGGGCGTAAAGTATTTGTACCAACACACACAGTAACTTAATGAAAACACTACAAAATGACACAACACCAGTTTAGAAAAATAGGAAATATTTATCTAGACAAAACAAGACCAAAACGACAAAAATCCAACATACACAAGTCAAGTTATGATTTTTTAAAGGTTTAAAAAAAAGAGTCTTTAGGTAGTTGTAACAACACACTAGCGCTGCTAGCGTGTAAATGTACCTGGTTTGCGTCAAAAATAACCCCGCACGGGCGGTGTGCGTCGAAAATAACTCGGCACGGCGATGCGCGTCGAAAAAGCCAGCCACGCGACAGTCCGAAAGTCCCGCGGCGCAGGTTGCGATCTCTCAGCCTTCGTCAGCGATGCTGCGCGTCGTTTCTCCTGCTCCGGGCGTCGATTCTCCGGTCGCGTTCCCTGCGGCGTCGTTTCTCAGCTGCGGAGGCGGCGTCGCGTCGTTTTCTCAGCCGCGATCGGATTCGCGTCGATCTTTTCCCCGCACGGCGCTCGGTGCGTGTATTTTTGTCCTTAGGCTGCCAGCCTCTCCTTTCAGGGTCCCAGGAACTGGAAGGGCACCACAGAGCAGAGTAGGGGTCTCTCCAGAGACTCCAGGTGCTGGCAGGAAGAAGTCTTTGCTATCCCTGAGACTTCAATAACAGGAGGCAAGCTCTACATCAAGCCCTTGGAGATTTCTTCTTCAAGATGGAAGGCACACAAAGTCCAGTCTTTGCCCTCTTACTCTGGCAGAAGCAGCACTGCAGGAAAGCTCCACAAAGCACAGTCACAGGCAGGGCAGCACTTGTTCCTCAGCGATCAGCTCTTCTCCAGGCAGAGGTTCCCCTTGATTCCAGAAGTGTTTCTAAAGTTTGTAAGTTTGGGTGCCCTTCTTATACCCATTTTAGTCTTTGAAGTCACCTTCCTTCAAAGGGGACTCACACCTTCTTGTGAAATCCTGCCTTGCCCAGGCAAGGCCTCAGACACACACCAGGGGGTTGGAGACAGCATTGTCAGAGGCAGGCACAGTCCTTTCAGATGAGAGTGACCACTCCACCCCTCCCTCCTAGCAGAGATGGCTAATCAGGAAATGCAGATTACACCCCAGCTCCCTTTGTGTCACTGTCTGGTGTGAGGTGAAAAACAACCCAACTGTCAAACTGACCCAGACAGGGAATCCACAAACAAGGCAGAGTCACAGAATGGTTTAAGCAAGAAAATGCTCACTTTCTAAAAGTGGCATTTCCAAACTCACAATCTTAAAATCAACTTTACTAAAAGATGTATTTTTAAATTGTGAGTTCAGGGATCCCAAACTCCACATGTCCATCTACTCTCTAGGGGAATCTACACTTTAATCATATTTAAAGGTAGCCCCCATATTATCCTATGAGAGAGACAGACCTTGCAACAGTGAAAACGAAATTGGCAGTATTTCACTGTTAGGACATATAAACCACATTACTATATGTCCTACCTTATCCATACACTGCACCCTGCCCTTGGGGCTACCTAGGGCATACCTTAGGGGTGCCTTACATGTAAGGAAAGGGAAGGTTTAGGCCTGGCAAGTGGGTACACTTGCCAAGTCGAATTTACAGTGTAAAAATACACATACAGACACTGCAGTGGCAGGTCTGAGACATGATTACAGAGCTACTTATGTGGGTGGCACAACCAGTGCTGCAGGCCCACTAGTAGCATTTGATTTACAGGCCCTGGCAACTCTAGTGCACCTTACTAGGGACTTACTAGTAAATCAAATATGCCAATCATGGATAAACCACTTACATACAATTTAAACAGGAGAGCATATGCACTTTAGCACTGGTTAGCAGTGGTAAAGTGCTCAGAGTTGAAAAGCCAACAGCGACAGGTCAGAAAAAAATAGGAGGCAGGAGGCAAAAAAGTCTGGGGATGACCCTGCATAAGCAAAAGTCCAACACATTGCCTCTGAGATAATCCTGACTGCTTGTGCCAAGCTACCAAGGGAGTGAGCAGGGGTTATCTTAGCTGTGTGGCTCCCTTACCCTGACTAGAGTGAGGGTCCGTACTTGGACAGGGTGCAAACCACTGCCAACTAGACAGCCCTTTTCTAATAAACACATCCATTGCTACTATTGCTACTAATTTATTTGCCTCTTTAGCTCTAGGAGATCTTGCAGGATCAGGTTCAAATACCTGCGTTAGGTGTACTATTGTGCCATTAGTACAAGTAGACAAGGTCTCTTCAACACTCATAATTTGTTTTTCAGTCGCCCCCATAGCACCCGTGATATAATTAATTAAAGATGTGTGTGTTTTACCTGGAGATTTGGCCTTGGCACAGAGGTGGGGTGCTTTCTCTTACCCATCCTCTTAGCTAGATGACTTGAAAGATAATCTTAGAAAGTCACCAGTGGCTACTAGGGTAAAAACGACCTTGTATATACACAAATTAAGCATGTAATGATACATTGGTGACTAAAATGATGATGTTAACCCCTAAACCAGAAGAAAGCAGTTCCCCGATACCAAGGAAGTAGCATCTCCTAACTAAGAACTCTCGGGCCTGTATAACCATTGAAGTTGAGCCGATCTGGTACCCTGTTATAAATCACAGTGGATGGACTATACACGTCACAACCCTTTCAAGACTGAGAACAGCTTCACGGTCAATAAAGTGGATCAGATGACCCAAAGAGCCAAGTGATTCACAAACAGGGAATTAGACTGACCCCAGTGGGAATATCGGCAAGGAGGGGTCGGTAGTGTCAAAGAAAAATATTCAAAATCCCCAGAGCTTAGTTTATACAATATCCGTTCATAAGTGTCAAAATTACAGTCAAGGAAGCCCTAGAACAGAACCAAAGGGGGTCGTCGTGCCTTGCATCTTCCTGACGCTGACTGACGTAGAATGAACCCAATCTTTGCCCAGGCTTCGCCCGGATGCATCCTGCACCACGGTGATAGAGGCAATGCTTTAAGCACGTTGACATTGCCTTCCCCTCTACAAAGCTTTGGTGATACAGGTCACCATGGGACAGCTGTTATGTCCATCCCATGTTGCCAGTCAGTGGCAAGGGGTGTTTACGAAAGGTGCAGAGTGCATCATCGCGGTAAACCCCTCTGTACTGATGGGGGAATGGTTTAGCCGAGGAATGGTTTGGCGGGCAAAATAAAAAGCTTGGTGCTTGGGCGCCTAGGGCAGAACGACGTGGTCACTAACTAAATACCTGTGTGGTGTCTATTTATTTGCTACCGGGTGCAGTCGGTACAACACCTCAAAGCCCCCAGCTTTCCTGTGGATCCCCGTACCGGGATCCAACAAACTGGTGGCGAGGACAATGTCGGAACCTCGTATCTCGCGTCAGTGCTGCGTCTCGGCCTGCTGCTGTGTCCGTGAGGTGGAGCGCGTCTGCCGTGAACCAGCATTTCATCGGGCGTGCAGTGTGCCACACGCGAGTGCCGCAGAGATTAGCCACACCCCCACTCGCCTGTGAAAGTCGTACTGGAAGATTTGGGTGAGTGGAAACATCGTGGGAGACGTGTGCTCGCCCATTAACAAGACAATAACAAATAAAAAGGGCATAGGACAGCTGCATCCAACGGCAGAGTATATACACTCAATCAATAAGGGTACACCCATGGACTATCACTAGTATCGCCACCCATGTGTTTTGCTGTTGGTTCATCCTTTGCCATCTCTGCCTACTGAACAGTATCACGCATTGGTGTCACTGTGCCACCTGTTATTAACGTGCTCCCTGCTTGCCCTACGGTACACTAAGGAAGGGCTCTTACAGAAGGGCCCATAGTAGACACAGGAGGTGGCAGTTATGTGCTGGGACATACCCTTTGGTATCTCTTGTGGCACTCCGGATCGTCATTTGCTAGTATGGACACTTTTCCAGCGCTTGAACCATTCTTGGTGGATGGGCCCCCATCGGCGCACGCAGTGAAATGGTAACTATGGGTAGAGAGACTTGAAAATTATTTTGCTGCAATGGCCTTAAAGCAGGACAGAAAACGGCCCATGCTTCTACATCTGGGGGGTCCCGAGATCCATAAAATCAGCAAGTCCGTGGTGGATGAAGGCCTGCCATTTTCATACCAGACACTAAAACGAGCAATCACAGCCTATTTTGAGCCCCTAGCGAACCCTGATTATGAATGTTTCCTACTGAGGCAAGCGAAACAGCTTCCTGAGGAATTTGTCGATGCATTCTATGCCAGGCTAAGAGAATTAGCGAGTACGTGTGTGTTACCCAAACCAGGGGATGAAATACGTGCGCAATTCATTCAAGGATGTAATTCCACGAAGCTACGTGAACACATTTTGCAAGTCCCAGGCATGGCAATGGCAGACATGTTAACAGTGGCAAGATCCAAAGAGCTGTCTCGAGTCCGGGCGGCACACATGGAGTCAGCGCTCATGAAAACCGTCAAGGTGGAACCAGTCAATGCAGTGGTGGCCAAGACAACGGTGAAACGGAAGGATAAAAACAGAGGAGCAAGCGGAAGTCATACCTGCTACATGTGTGGCGGAGGATACCCACACCAAGGGAAATGCCCAGCGGCTGGAAAACAATGTACCAACTGCCACCACTTAACCCATTTTGCTAAGGTTTGCTGCTCCACCTCAAAGACAAAATCAGTGGGACCAAGATGACTCACAAAGAGCAAGTGGTCCAACAACAGGAGGACTCGCAAGACATGGACGACGATGACTAGCCAGAAGGAACTCTATATGTCACACATGCCACTCACCCAGGAAACGTACCCCGGCGCCGGAACCCGAGATGTCGAGTGTTGGTGGCAGGTCATCCCGTAACAGCTCTCTTTGACACAGGAGCCTCAATAAACATTCTAGCACAATCGGTGTTTAGTCAAATTCCTGATTGTCCTCAACTTCGCCCCACCACGGTACGAGTATTTGCGTTTGGATCAACCACGCCTATTCCACTCGCAGGGATGTTCATGACGGACATCACACATGAAGACGTCACGAAACGAGCAAAAATATATGTTGCAAAGGTTGGAACCGGAATGCTGTTGAGCTGTCGCACGGCAGAAGAACTTGAGCTAATCACGTTTGCTCTCAGTGTACACATGGAAACCCTCGAGAATATGAAGGAAGAATACTCTGAGATGTTCAAAGGAATCGGTTGCCTGAAGGAACGACAAATAAAACTGCATATCGACAAGTCCATCGAGCCGGTGGCGCTGAAACACAGACACATTGCGTTCCATCTTCAACCTAAAGTAGAAGTCGAACTAGCCAAGTTAGAAGAGGCTGACATAATTGAAAAGGTGGAAGGCCCGACACCGTGGGTATCACCAATTGTGGTTACTAGTAAACCAAAACAGCCTGGTGAAGTGCGCATTTGCGTGGCTATGAGACTACCAAACATGGGCATACGGAGAGAACGTCATCTCACCCCCACCGTGAACGACATTGTGGCGGAGGTCAGCGGGTCAAGGTGGTTCTTTAAAATGGATCTCCGAGCTGGTTACCACCAACTCATGCTAGCACCAGAATCAAGAGCAATCACCACTTTTTCCACCCACGTCAGACTAAGAAGGTACAAACGTCTACGTTTTGGCATTGTCATTGCTGCAGACGTGTTTTAAGACATGATCAGAGGTGTGCTGGCAGGTCTGGAAGGAGTCATCAATGTAAGTGATGACATTCTGGTGCACGCTCCCACCATTGAAGAGCATCTCAAGAGACTTTAAACCACGTTTAACAGGCTTCATCAGAATGGATTAACATTTCATCGCAAGAAATGTGAATTTCTAAAACAAGAGATTGCGTTTTATGGATATCTCTTTTCGGAGAGAGGGGTTCAGCCGGACCTGGAGAAAGTGGAGGTCATTCAATAAGCACCCCCACCTACCTCAGTGACAGGCGTACGCAGTTTTTTGGGCATGGTCACATATTGCGGGAGATTCATCAACAATCTGACGTCACTCACGGCTCCGCTCAGGGAACTCACGAAGGCTCACAATCTGTGGGAGTGGACTTCACCTCATGAGCAGGTGTTCCTTGCAACCAAACAGGCCCTGTCAGCGGACACAACTCTGGTGTATTTTGATCCCTCGAAAGACACGGAAATCTCCGTAGATGCCAGCCCAGTAGGTTTGGGAGCTTTGCTGTCTCAGAAAGGTGGAGACGGAGAGTGGGCGCCAGTAGCATACGCCAGCCGAGCGTTGACAGCAACGGAACAGAGGTACTCACACATTGAAAAAGAAGCGTTGGCAGTGCACTGGAGTTGTCGGCATTTCCACCTATATATATATGGCCATCCGTTTGTGGTGCATACGGATCACAAAACGCTCATACCACTATTTAACAAATCTGAATGTCAACCACCACCCAGGATCGAGAAATGGATCTTGCAACTTCAGTGCTATCGATTCTCGGTGGTATATCGACCCAGTGCACAGAATCCGGCCAACTACCTGTCAAGACACACAAGACCACCTACCACTAAAGAGGAAGAAGAATCTGAAGAGGTGGAAGAGTATGTGAGGTTGGTGGTGGAGCAGTCCCGGCCTCTTCCCATGTCAGTACAAGATATTCAAGCAGCCACCAGGGGAGATGAGGTCTTACAGCTGGTAATCTCATGTGTTCGGGATGGCAAGTGGCATCGGCTAAAACAGGACACAGCACGGAGAACAGCAGAAGCAAGCCTCACGTTGTCATCTCTTCACAGTGTACGCCAAGAACTGGCTGTATCCTCTGAGGAATGTCTGTTACAAGGCCATCGTCTAGTGATTCCAATGGCGTTACCGCAGATAACTATTGATCTTGCCCATGCGGTACATCAAGGAATAGTGAAAACCAAGGCAAGACTGCGAAGCAAAGTGTGGTTCCTAGTAGAGCAGACCATCCAAAACTGCCACATATAACAAACTCTCAGTCCAGCTGACTCACCGTCTCCAATTATAATGGAACCAATTCCTTCGATTCCATGGTATCAATCCAGTGCTGATCTTAGGAGTACCCCCAGACGGGCACCACATGCTGGTGGTTACTGACGACTTCTCAAAATACTTGGAGGTGGAGGTGTTGGATTCTTCTACCACAGAAAAGGTGGTGCCTTGCCTGGAAAAGATAATGGCAACTCATGGCAACCCATGGGATCATTCAATAACTGATAACGGCCCCCCATTTTCCAGCAACGAGTTTGCCTCGTACCTGGCATCTCATGCCATTCACCATCGGAAGATCACGCCCCGGTGGCCTCAAGCCAGTGGGAATCTGAATGCTTCATGAGGACACTAAATAAGGTGCTGCGCTTTGCGGTGTCTCAAGGGTGAAATCTGGAACATGCCCCGTTGAATTCTTAAGAGAGTACCGGGTGACTCCCCATGTCACAACAGGAGTGGCTCCCAGTGAAGTTTGCATGTTTCGCTGTAAGGGACATGCTCCTACAGGTAACTGAAGCCTCCCGGATATATGATCGAGTGGCAGTTCGGCTACGCCATCGCCAAGCACAGAACGATAGAGTGTTTCACAGGAGACAAGCCCGCGTGAGGGACTTACGAGTGGGAGATGCCGTGCTGGTGAAGAATGGGTGTTCAGGTGGCAAATTCAGACTACCGTTCGAATCAGTGCCATGGACAGTGATCAAGGTGACAGGCACGATGGTGACAGTTCGACGAGGCATGGAGAGTGTGACGAGGAACATTTCTTATTTCAAGCCTTACAACAGACCCCCAGAGCCAGCGAATCCAGCCACTGAGACCAGGTCACCACCCTCGGAAGAGGAGGACTCCGAACAGATGGTGATCCCTGCTGAGAGTGCCAGGCGAGAACCAAGGTGGTCCTCTCAGGAAGGGTCAGTGTCGTCAGAAACAACAGTGTCAATCGAAGGGGCTCCAGGGGACCATGACACATCATCCAGCTCGTCTGATCTTGGTGGTTTGACTGCCATTCAAGGGAGAGAAGGAGGAGCTAGATATAACCTACGTCCAAGACCAGCTGCACCGGTCAGGCTCCAGGATTATGTCTGCACGTAGAAACTGTGTGCACAATGTTTTCTGGTGTGGGTGTTTTGTTTTTTCCACCATCAGAACAGTTAATATGACCGCATATGTTTTGGAGAAATTTTATGTCCATACCATGACGCCTGTCAGTGGCGAGGGGTGTTTATGAAAGGCGCAGAGGACACCATCGCGGTACACCCCTCTGTACTGACGGGGGAATGGTTTAGCTGAGGAATGGTTTGGCGGGCAAAATAAAAGTCTCAGAGCTTGGGCACCTTGGGCAGAGCGACGTGGTCACCGACTAAATAGCTGTGTGGTGTCTATTTATTTGCTACCGGGTGCAGTTGGTACAACACCCAAAGCCCCCAGCTTTCCTGTGGATCCCCGTCCCAGGATCCAACAAACTGGCGACGAGGAACAAGGTCGGCACCTCGCATCTCGGCGCTGGCGGGTGCCCGTCTCGGCCTGCTGCTGTGCCCGTGAGGCAGAGCGCGTCTGCTATGAACCGGCATTTCATCGGGTGTGCAGTGTGCAGGTGGCCAAGCTTTCCTGTGGATCCCCGTCCTGGGATCCAACAACAGCGAGTCCCACCAGGGTTTGCAGAAGATGTAGCCATAAGCTGCCTCTAGTCAAAGAAGCATCCCACGCCACGGGGAGAGGAGCAGCGCTATAGCGTGTTGACAGCAACCACGATGCACAGCTGTGGTGATGCAGGGCACCCTGGGACAGCGAGTCTCACCAAGATTTGCAGAAGATATAGTCAAAAGCTGCCCACAGTCAACGAAGAATCCTGTGCGGCGGGAAGAGAGGCAGCTGTTAAAGCACATTGACAGCACCTCCCTTTCTTCACAGCTGTGGTGATGCAGCGCACCCTGGGACAACAAATCCCACCAGGGATCGCAGAAGATGTAGCCAAAAGCTGCCCTAGTCAAAGAAACGCCCCACACTGCGAGCAAGAAGGCAGCACTTTAAGTGCATTGACAGTGCATCCACCTCCGGACAGCATCAGTGATGTAGGGCGCACTGGGACAGCGAGTCCCACCAGGGTTTGCAGAAGATGTAGCCAAAAGCTGCACCCAGTCAAAGAAGCGTCTCTATAGGAACTCTAGTAAATACGTCTTTTCTGTTAAAAACACGTTTATCTTCTTTGATCTAATTCCAAAACAAAGCATAGAGTCTCAGTCACTGTTCTTGGTTTCTAAAATCCCTTCACACAGCTTTTTCCAATACCTGTTTTGGTTTATTCTTTCAATGACATATTGAAGGGTGCTTGTGTATCGTGACATTTTAGAGATCAATTTTAATTAATCACTGCAACCGACTACAAGCATAATCAGTCGGTGTTTAATGTGTATGCTAATAATATTATTACAATGACAACAATATTAGTGAAATGGCTTAAAGTTTCTCTTAGACTATTGCTATCACTTTTGTAGGTTATTTTCATCCCTCCTTCCCTCTTTTGTTACTCTTTTCATATTTTTCTCTTCACGCTTGTTTCGCCTTTTTCTGCTTTTCTCTGTCTTATTCTGAGTCAAAGCCAGATAATGAAAAATAGGTCCCAGTTCGCAAACGCGAGTGCAGGTGCTCACACTCTGCAACCACCAACAACAAATCAAGCACAGAATTAGCATAAGTTAGGAAAATGCAGCATTTCTACAAAGCTCCTGTTACTACATAGCAGATATTTGGAAGTAACATGGCAGGTATGCAATAGGAACACACCCATTCCCACGTTCTCTAATACTCCGTAGCTGGTATGTAAATTGCTGCCATTCTACACATTAATTGCAGTGTGGCCTACTTGAGAAGTGGTTTAACCAAAGTGGTGCTCTTATCCTTCCTTAGGCCTCTGTGCCTCGGCGTGTAATAGTGGGACGAGTGAGAAACAGAACACACAATCTTACATGAGTTCATTAATGTGCCTGATTAAGTGCTTCTCCACAGAATCCAGCTCTGGGTGGCAGAGGATCACAGATGGTATGCACTAAATAGAGCAGTCACGCCAATTGTTCTCTATAATCCCTCAAAGCAACAGATGAGCGACACACCAACATGCTCTTTATATAGAAAGCCGCCTTACATGTTCTGCGTCCATCCAAGAGTAACAAGGAGTAACCCTCATGCTTGCACAGGAGAAATGGAGCCACAATAACTGTTCTTTATAGACTACCCAGTGTGACCCACAGCAGTGCAGTGGTTATATGGAGCCAGGATAAATGCTTTATAGGGTCAATCCCGGAGTGACAGGGGAGTTGCCCGTGGCATGCACAGGTTACAGGAAGTCATCTTAAATGCTTTATAGGGTATGCCCAAGAGTGACACAGCTGCAACCCCATTGAGTGAACTGTTACAGGCAGTCATACTAAATGATGTACTGTACTGAGGCGTGAGTGACAGGAGAGCACCCAACAGACATCCACTGCTACTGTAAGTTACCGTAAATGAGTTTGGACCGGAGCGATGAAGAATAACTTGCAGTCCTGCTTAGGACATAGTGAACTGTCTTTGAAGGGTACCAAGGTGTGAACAACTGCCAGTCTGCAGACATGCACTAATAAAAGGCAAGCATGTCCCCAAGATTCTAGTTGTGTGTGCAGGCCCACTAAAATCTAGACAAATCCATTTGACAGTTCACAAATTGAAGAGGCTATAGCCTAGTGCCCAGCCTCCTGCAAATAGCATTCATAATTTTGTTCATTGACAGTTTTCACATTTTGTTTGGTACAGTCCACCCAGTAGTGACAGCGGAGTTGCCATGACACACACTGGTCACAGGCAGCCAGGGTAAATGTTCTGGAAGATCCATAGATGAGCAGTCGGCAGCTGGCACCATTGTCAGGCAGCCTGGTGAAATTCTCTTTAGGGTCCGTGTAGTGACAGAGGAGGAGTGATAAAGGAGCACTCGCAGCTTGCACTGGTTACAGGAAGCCACAGCAGGCGCTCTGTATAGTCAATTCATGACAGGCTGGTGGCAACACATAAGAGCGTAAGTGGCACTACCAGAAATAATAGAGTTGGAAGTAGAGAAAGTTTGTAAGAGGTCCCGCAGATGAGGTGAGAGGAGAAGACTGTCAGGCTAAGTCTGAAACAAAAACCTGGAAAGTAAGGATGGAAGAAACCCACATGGAGTGCTTTAAGTGGCCCAGTGCTCACTGGTACTGAGTACCAGCAGTTCTAAAATGTTCACTCTTCAGTACCAGAACTACTTCTCAGACAGGAAAAGTACCATTACTTAGCACAGATATTCCCATACCCAGT
Organism: Pleurodeles waltl; assembly: GCF_031143425.1. NCBI lineage: Eukaryota > Metazoa > Chordata > Amphibia > Caudata > Salamandridae > Pleurodeles > Pleurodeles waltl. The sequence goes on from NC_090440.1 coordinate 257,218,677, forward strand.
CCCACACACTAAATTACACGGACCAGATACATGCAAGGGAGAAGTACACGAGTAAATGACCGAGACCACACCAATTAGTTTGGAGAAAATTATGTTGTAGGTTTATTTGGTACAGTAGTGGGTTAACTTATGGGTGATCCAAGGGCAGCCAGTGATGATAGGACCTAAGCTGCCTGCCCACCTGATTAGCCAATGCAGACCAGGAATACACAACATCTGATGCAGAACCTTTTGGGAATTCACTCCACATCTGGACCCCATAGTCCAGGGAAAAGAACTCTGGCCCAGAAGTGGAGCATCACTAGGCAAGCCCCCAGTTGCTCAGGTTTACAACTGTTCTTTTGATTAATGGGGCACTGTCGCTTTCTTCCTGGGGCCCTGCCATAAGGACACCTGGGGTATTGGCTTAAAGCCCCTCTGGGCTAGTTCTAGTGGTTGTTTTTTGAGCAAAGTCCTTTGGGTTGCCCTGTAACTCTGCCAAGCCTCAGAGTTGGCAACCGCCGGCCCTGAGGCCCCCAGCCATTACCTGTACCTTAACTGACCTGACTTCATTCCACATTTAGTGCCAAGCACAGTTGCTGCCACCAGGCATTCAGTCAAATGTTACTGTTGTGTACAGTGATCATACAGCCTTGGCAACCGTTACTTCAAGGTGTGGTGGATTGCCTTGATCTGTCCTCCCAAAGTAGATCAGCTATGTGTCATGCTATTTTTTAGAGAGCAAAACTTGTCACTTAGATCACTGATCATGAGGGTGGATGAGAGTGAAGAGGGGGTTCTCATACCTTTGATGTTTCCTTTGGTATTGGCATGGTGATGTGCCTGCTCTGGCAGCCCAGATCATCTGCTCTGGAGCTGGTTTTATCCCGGTACGCCAATGCAATACTGTTGCACATTTTTTAAATGAAAGAGAGGCTGATGTTGTTAAACCATTGTCTTCACTCAAGGTTCTGCCCCATTGTGTCCTTACTGGAATATGGGTTGAATTGCGCCTGATAAGTATTGCTCCTAGGGCCATATGTACAAAAGCTTTTTCCCATAGACACAGAATGGGTAAAATCCTTTGGTACATCTGGCTCCTAGTTCCTGAACTGCTAAAGAAACCACAAAGCACCTGTCCTTAAATGGTGCAGTAGTTTGTCAAAGTCACCCCAGGCCTTATCATGGGTTATAAGCAAACCCACTTTACCCCAACCATCTTTACCACATAGTTGCCAATTGCTGGACACTGTTATGAGGGAGTGTCCATCACCAATAGGTGTGGCTTATTACCATCCGGTATGCAAAGATATTATAGGTTTCAAGGAGTCTTAAGTATACTCAAATTAACAAACTTGCTCACGGTCAGCCTAATAAGTTATCTTAACTGATATCTACCCATTTTTACACCTTCTAAAAGGTCCCTTAGGGGTGATTGTAATCACTTTTCCCACAGTTCTGTGTGAAATACTGTATGAAGCTCAGTGTACGGTGTTACTGATCTGTGATCCAGCCATTTGCGACCAGTTGCTAAGTGGGTGACCTGTTTTAAAGTGTACCAAGTGGACTCTTCATATGCAAGCTGATAAACAGTCTTTTGTGTCAGATACTGTGGATGCCTTGCTTTAGTTGGGATAAGAAGCACAGCCTAGAGCGTAGCTTCTCGTGCACCCTGCTTGACGTACAATGTATTTGACCATTTTGTGTGCGCATGATTGATGGAAAATTCTGAAAGCTGACACCTCTTAATCTTACAAACCACGCTACACCCTTGGGCATAGCCCTCCCCCAAAGGGAGCAGTTTGGATCCATGACTAATATCCACTTGAAGTTGCCTAATCATGAATGGGCTGACTCTACCCACCCAAAACTAGGCCTGTGTGAGGCTGAAACTGACCTTGGCCCAAGGACAACCTGAAGATACTCCTGGTGTTCTACTTCCGTTTGTGTCCATCTTGACTGGAAACACATCCTCATCCTAAAACCACACACTGTGGGGTTGTGCTGATGCCCTACACTAATAGTGGGTGCTTAAAAGTGAAAAAGCAGATTAATAAAATATATGTAAAGTAAAAAAGAAAATGTAAAACTGAAAATTGTAAACGTTCCAGGCTTGGCGATGTTATATCATGCTGAGGAGTAATCGAAACACTCCATTGCCCGTGCAGCTATGGGCCCCCACTGGGATTTCGAATCATGAAATGAAACACACTTCGGCAATTCTGGGCGCTACAATTGGAAATCATGCATGTTCCCTATATTCCATATGGTATGCACTGCGGTGTATATTCAATGATAAAATCATTGACATAAGTATTTGGAGGAGCCAATTAGTGTGACGAGTAACTGTTCAGTAATTATTTGCTGTTCTTTAGTAAGGTTGTTGTAGGATATGCTGTACCTCCTTCTCCTGCCAGCGGTAGACTCAGACTCAGTGGGATACTTTACCGTAGATCAATAATTCTGAACAGTAAGTAGTCTAGCAGTCAACCTTCAGGATAGGTCTGCATGGCATGTACCAGCATCCTTTACCAAGAATACAAAAAAGGGATGGGGATGGATGGACTGCTTGAATTAATCTCAACCGCTGTTAATTGCTTTTACTGACAGTGCTCTCTTCCTCTTCCTGCCCCTGCTAGATTACTGCTATCAGTGCTTAGTCTCCCTGCAGCTGGGTAACATTGACTGGCAGTGCTGTCTTTCCGATAGTGCCATTCTACTTTTAGTACCCGCTAGCAATGTTCACAGTTTAGGTGGTGGTTAACTTGAGCAAGGCAAGCAGACTTTTTTTCAGTGTGACAAACGTCTGATGACAGAGGTAGGTCTTCAAGTCACTAGCGAGGATCTCCAAAGGTGCTCAACGATTGTGCAGTCCACTTGCCCTTCTGTAAGCTCCATAATCATTTTACCCTTGGCCCTAGACAGCCTGTCCTAGGGAGAGTTAAAGATCTTACTATAGGCCTGGCCATTCACATTCCCATGACTTTTGCCACAAAACACACCTTCGTATCTGCAAGCTTGCAGATTCCGGTCATAAGGCATAAATACCCACACGTTGGGTCGGGTTCATGTGACTAGCATGATAAAAGACCGAAACAACATCATTTGGTTCTATTCTGGCTTAAAATCCATGATTTAAAGCAACATATTTTCAAAGGTTTAAATAAAGAAACTGAAGTCCTGTTAGAGGGAAATCTGTTAATAAAATAAAACAAATCATTTTGACACAATAATATAGGTTTAATCGATTTTCAGCTGGGAACAACAGGCAGTCTCACATAAAGGCCATGACTGAAGTTCAAAGTTCTGGTTCAAACACCAGTAGCATTTATACTGTAAAAACCACAAAAAACTGTGGTGAAGAGTTCACCATTGACGTAAGCAACTACAAGCAGTACAGATAAGATAATGAGGTGCCTCTGGAAAGAAGCACTTGCACTTGTTGGCCTCATGGGTGTGTAAGTTACAATGACGTCATTCACCATATCTATCTTTCTGCACAACAAGAGATTATATGTTGCGTGCTGCTCATGGTAGCCCTCCCTTGCAAATACTTTACACAGTTCCCCTTAACACAATATGAATGACTTGTGGTTTTTAGGACCCCTGTGCTAAGGAAGGATACGCCCTTCTGTTTCACCCTGTTCATGCTAAGTGAACATTTTGAAAGCAACCGTTGGTGCAGCTTTAAAGAAAAACTCTCATTCTAATGTGGCTTGGGCCTCTTGTGTGTTTCAGCACAGCTAACTTAACAATGCAGCATGTGTAGAAGTTTCCTAAATAATAAGTGTGTGTTTGTCCTAAATATGACCTTCCTTTTCTATTGATCCCACAGTCTGTCTTTTTTAACATGTCATGTATTAAGCCTTTCACTACTTACATTGGTTTACAACTATCTAGCCTAAAATGTTTGTATTGGGATTTGGGAACTTTTGTTTGTTTGTATGTGATGTATTCCTATTCTTCCTACATCAGTCCTTTAGGGCAAGGCTCCTTCTATGACCAATTGTGTCCCAAACTTGCAAACAGGTTTGGCATAGCTAAAACAGTATGCCAATGACGAAGTAGAAAAGGGTGAGACGCTGCGTCTCTCCAGTCCAGATAGAGGCTGGACCCAGACCGCTCAAATCCAATCTGCACCTGAATTAACAGATTGTGGAAAACCTACTGCTTAGTCGAAACCCTCCTTAATTGTGTGGCATTAAACTGCAGCACAACATATCTGTGTGTGTTACTTGCACAGCGCCATCCTGTAAAAAAGGCAACAGAGCTTTACACAAGGTCAAAATAATGACCCAGTTGAGGCGTTGTCGAGAATTATTGGGGTGGGCGGTGCTAAGACAATTACTGCGAGCAAAATTGGACTGTTTCTGTAACATGAACTTACAACTCAGGGAAAATAAACAGCCCAGTGCATGTGCTATGTTAGATCATATCAAAGCATATGGTAGTGATCCCAAAGAGTGACAACAGGTGATGCCATGCCTGGAGCAAGAGGATGACGAAGTGAAGGCTACCAAGGAATCGGATCAGGACCTAAAACTGTCACTACTGTATAAGTCCGTGTCATATAATAAAGACAAATTGCATCCTCAAAATAAAAAATGAATTCTTAAAAGCTAAAATTAACTCTTATCTCTTGGAAAAGCAGAATGGCAAAATGTGATCCGGGGCCCGAAAGTCTCCTCTAAATCCCTCTCTAATTCACTGGCCTCTTGAAGGTTGTGTCCTACTAAAGTGTCAATAAGGGTGTGGGGGCCTGCCTTACTCCCCCTAGGTGGTGAACTTGATTGTAGGGAAGAACCACGCAGCTGCAACATAGTCACCTGTGCTGTTGGTCATAGCTTCAAAACCCACAAACACACCCAGCCTAACATTCACCCCCTAAAATGTGTGAGGTAAATTAACCATTTGTAAGACAAAGTGATACTCCCTTCTGTGAACTGTTGTTGGGGAGCTGGAGTCTTCCATATTCCCCGGATATTCAGCAGACATTCAGGGGCCCTGAACGATTGTGGACCTCTGCTCTCCACTGGTTTATGCCACGTAATGCCCCTTGTAACAGATGACCCAACAAGGGCCAAAAATGGCGAAGTACTGCCTAGAACGTATGCATTCGGGCATAGTGGAAAGGCATTTATTTTAAGGCAAAAGAATAAAGACTAGTGTGAGTAGACCACCTCAGCAAACTAACAGCCCCTTAAAAGATGCCAGCATTTGCTTTACTTAGGACTGCAAACTGGCTGGTATTCTATTGGGGTTCATCTGTACATGTTTAAAACAGCCTTAGTAAATAAAAAACACTTCCTAAATTAGTTCAGAACTGCACTATTAAAACGTCACTTGGAGGTGTGTAGGAAATTGGGAGAACCTTGATAAGCTACAGCTCCAGAGAATGCAGCGTTAGCTGTGGTAGAAAGTCCCCCCTTTGAAAGCTCACTAGGCTATTTGATGATAAGATCTGTAAGGCTTTAGTACAGTCTCAAATGAGGTCGTCAGATGCCTACCTCTTAAGCAAAACCATTGCGCAGACTTGCAGTCCTGAACAAATAAAGTGTGGCCCCCTTCTACCGTACAAGAGCCAGGCTTCTGGGCCACCCCTAACTTAATAATTTTACCATGGAACATTTAATTGTAATAAAAATGTATTGCTTAAAAACCTCAGGATGCAGTGTTCAAAATATAGCACACCAAGCTAACTAAAACAATTAAATAATCCGGAGACAGTATGACTAACTGGACGAGTGCACCCAGCAACAGTTGCTTGTAATAAAAATGACTGCTTGTAAACATCAGGGTGAAGCATTCAACATATGGCACACCAATCTACTGTAACAATCAAATAAGCAGCAGATAGGCTACATTACCTGGCCATGAAGTAAGGGCAGTGTAAAACAATTCAAGGCTATGAATGGTATCATTTAAGTGTGTGGACGGGCCACGCAAGAGTAGAATATTGTGCATAAGATTTCAAAGGTATTAAGTGACTATTAGACTTTTCATCCTTGGAGTGGTCTCCCTTAAATTTTTGCCTCTGTTTCCCAGGTTGTTGATGTGTGCTGGACTCTGTTTTTGCTGTTTGTGTTACTCTGGGCACTTTACGACTGTTAACCAGTGCTAAAGTGCAAGTGCTCCTATACAAAATGTGTATGTAATTGGTTTATCCATGATGGGCATATTTGATTTACTAGTAAGTCCCTAGTACAGTGCACTAGAGGAGCCCAGGGCCTGTAAATCAAATGCTACTAGTGGGCCTGCAGCACTGATTGTGTCACCCACATAGGTAGCTCTGTAATCATGTCTCAGACCTGCCACTGCAGTGTCTGTGTGTGCAGTTTATAACTGTCAATTCGACACGGCAAGTGTACCCACTTGCCAGGCCTAAACCTTCCCTTTTCTTACTCGTAAGGCACCCCTAAACGAGGCCCTAGGTAGCCCCAAGGGCAGGGTGCAGTGTATGGTTAAGGTAGGACATATAGGCCCTCATTACAACCTTGGCGGGCGGCAACCAATGTGGCCGCACTCCCGCGGGGTCTATTATGAGATCCCCGCTGGGCCGCAACACAGGAGCCGGCTCCAAATAGAGCTGGCGGTGTTGCGGCTGTGCGACGGGTGCAGTTGCACCCGTCGTGCTTTTCACTGTCTGCAGAAAGTGAAAAGCTCCATGGGGCCGTGGCAGGGGGCCCCTGCACTGGCCATGCCACTGGCATGACTCCCCTTTCCGCCAGCCTTTTCATGGCGGTTCTTACCACCATGAAAAGGCTGGCGGGAGGGGAACTCGTAATCCCCTGGGCAGCGCTGCAAGCAGCGCTGCCCTGGGGGATTTAAACTGCCGGGACCAATGTGGCGGGAAACCGCCGGTCCCAGGCGGGGCGACTGCGGCGCTTCCGCCGTGGTCGTAATGCCCTTGGAAGCACCGCCAGCCTGTTGGCGGTGCTTCCTCCAAAACACCCCTGGCGGTCAAAGACCGCCAGGGTTGTAATGACCCCCATAGTAATGTGTTTTATATGTCCTGACAGTGAAATATTGCTAAATTCGTTTTTCACTGTTGCAAGGCCTGTCCCTCTCGTAGGCTAACCTGGGGGCTACCTTTAAATATGATTAAAGTGTAGATTCCCTTTGGGAGCGGATAGATGTGGAGTTTGGGGTCTCTGAGGTCACAATTTAAAAATACATCTTTTAGTAAAGTTGATTTTAAGATTGTGTGTTTGAAAATGCCACTTTTAGAAAGTGGGCATTTTCTTGCTTAAACCATTTCTGTGACTCTGCCTGTTTGTGGATTCACTGTCTGTGTCAGTTCGACAGTTAGGCTGGTTGCACCTCTCACTAGACAGTGACACAAAGGGAGCTGGGATGTAGTCTGCATTTCCTGATGAGCCGTCTGTGCTAGGAGGGAGGGGAGGAGTGGTCACTCACTCCTGAAAGGGCTGCGCCTGCCCTCACACAATGCAGTCTCCAACCCCCTGGTATGTGTCTGGGGCCTGGCCAGGGCAAGGCAGGAATTTACAAACAAGAGAGACTTTCCTTTGAAGTAGGCGTACTTCAAAAAGCAAAATGGGTATAAAATGGGCACCCAAAACCACAGACTTTAGAACACTTCTGGAAACCAAGAGGAACCTCTGCCTGGTGAAGAGCTGAAAAGCTGAGGAAGGAGAGCTGCCCTGCCTGTGACTGTGCTTTGTGGAGCCCTCCTGCAGTTGCTGCTTCTGCCTGTGCTAGAGGACAAAGGCTGGACTTTGTGTTGCCTTCCTTCTTGTGAAAAACTCTCCAAGGGCTTGATTTAGAGCTTGCCTCCTGTTGTTTGAAGTCTCAGGGACAGCAAAGACTTCTCTCTGCCAGCACCTGGAGCCTCTGGAGAGACTCCTACTCTGCCAAGTGGTGCCCATCCAGTTCCTGGGACCCTGAGAAGAGAAGCTGGTAGTCCACGAGTGAGAAATCCACTCAAAGACCGCCGTGTGGGGAAAAGATTGATGCAACGCCGATCTGTGGATGAAAAATCACTGCGCCACTATCTTTGTGGCTGAAAATCGACGCTCGCCTGCAACGTGACCGGAAGATCGATGCTCGCAGCTGGAGAAACGACGTGCAGCATCGCTGACGGAGACTGGTGAGATCGCAACCCGCGGTGTGTGGATTTCAGACCATCGTGCAGCTGAATTTCTGACGCAAACCCCGCTGGGCATGTAAAAACAACGCAAGAGTGCTGACCGGATCGATGCATCGCTCTCCTGCGGAGAAAAGAAACGGCGCACGCTGACCTGACTGAAGGAGAAACAATGCAAGGTCTCGCTCATGAGTGAAAGCCCTTTTTGATGCACACTCACCTGTGCGGGGTTATTTTTGACGCACCCATGGTACATTTTCACGCTAACAGCGTTGTCCTTAAAACTACATGAAGCCTCTTTTTGGTTTTAAATTGATAACTTGACTTGTGTATTGTGGATTTTTGTAATTTTGGTCTTGTTTTGTTAAGATAAATATTCTCTATTTTTCTAAACCTGTGTTGTGTCATTTTGTAGTGTTCTCATTATGTTACTGTGTGTGTTGGTACAAATACTTTACACCTAGTACTCTGAAGTTAAGCCTACTGCTCGTGCCAAGCTACCAAGGGGGTAAGCAGGGGTTAGCTGAGGGTGATTCTCTTTTACCCTGACTAGAGTGAGGGTCCTTGCTTAGACGGGGGTAACCTGACTGTCAACCAAAGACCCCATTTCTAACAGTGCCCACTCAAGGTTACAAAGAAACATAACGTACAGCAGGCACTGGCCAACCACTTCTCCTCGTATGTGAGCGCACTGAAACTGGAAGCGGTAGCAAATGAATACCATCATCCTTAATATTTCGAGCCAGTGGTCTGTGTAAAGCTAGGGATGCTACATTAAAACTTATCCACGAAGACCATGCACATTCGACCCTGCAATGTCTGTTGACATCAACAGCCAAATAAGGACAAATCCACTGCTAGTGCTGTTATGGATGGGAAAAGGTTAACCCCAGCAAAAAGTAATAAACCTGCTCATATATCCCTGAGAGGGATGGCTTGCATGAAGCAAGTCTGCTGACCCTCGTGTTTAAAAAAAAAAAGATTTAAATAAAGTAAACAAATAAAATTGGCACTGGCATAGTTGGAACCAGCGACGTGCTGCCTTCCTAACCAAATATTCCACCACTTGTGCTATTTAGAATTACATATGCTATAAAGATACACCCGCAGTAAGCAGCTTGAAAGATAATTCCATTTTTAAATAAAAACCCTGACCTCATATGCCTTCCTAACTAGCACCGTATTAAATCATGCCATCTTAAAACTCGCAACAGATTTAAATCAGTGCGCTTCACTCTACTGCAAATTTTACCTATTAATTTTTATTAAAAAAATGCCCAGTACAAGCACCCAATAAAATATAATTAGGGCTCCTGGTTTTATGGTATTTATTTTTTAACATTTCCGTCGGTATTTGTCTATATTTATTTTTTGCCCATCCTATTTGTATTTTTCCATATTTACTGTGTGTTTTGTGAACAGATTAGGTGATAATTTGTATATTTCCACATTTATTTAACGGTCAAACGTGCGCTCATACTTTGATGTCTGTCAGAATTTAGCACATTACACTGCCAAAAATAATAATATAGTAAACTCACATTAAAAAAAACATAATAGCACAAATATTGTTGCGATATGCAGCAATTTAAACAAATCACACTGGGTTTTGTGCCATGCGAGGTTTGCGGTGCTGCCAATATGTAGCTGAAAGTCATTAATCTCAGGATGGTGAGTCACTCAAAAGAAGCCAAATTTTCTGTATTTTCCTGCTTTTAAAACATTATGAACATTATGGCCCTCATTACAACCCTGGCGGTAAATACCACTTTCCGCCATGCCAAAGACCGCCAACATCCCGTTGCGGCAGCGGAATTCCGCTAGAGGTATCACGACCCACAGCTCAGAATCCGCCACAATACAGACACCCACACAAGTCCGCCACACCAAAGGTCAGTGATAAACTGGCGATAGCAAAACCTACACCCTCACACCAACAAGAATACGCGCACACTATCACGACCCACGAATCAACGCAGCGGTCTTTCAACTGCGGTAATCCATTGATGGTACACACAGCCGCGCTCAAAATACACACACATTTACAAAACACAACAACATTGGAGAATTCGAAATACACACACCTGATACACATACACACACCACACCCACACACCCAATCCAATATAAAGCACACACCCACATTACCCACAAACCCTTACAACCAAAAATCTGAAAGAAGCAGAGAGAGAGATTAGCTAACACAACACCAGCATCCACAGACACAGAACACCATCAACTATACAACAGCCACGCACCTCAAACAACACACAACAACACATCACCCACACCACATCATGGCACCTCAAAGATACCCCAGGTTGTCAGAGGAGGAGCTCAGGGTCATGGTGGAGGAAATCACCCGGTAGAGCCACAGCTATTCGGATCACAGGTGCAGCAGACATCCACTGCTAGGAATATGGAGCTATGGCGGAGAATTGTCGACAGGGTCAACGCAGTGGGACAGCATCCAAGAACACGGGATGACATCAGGAAGAGGTGGAACAACCTACGGGGGAAGGTGCGTTCTATGGTTTCAAGACACCAGATTGCTGTACAGAGGACTGGCGGTGGACCCTCACCTCCTCCCCCACAACTAACAACATGGGAGGAGCAAGTCTTGATGACCATGCATCCTGAGGGCCTCGCAGGGGTGGCTGGAGGACTGGACTCTAGTAACTCATATCTTTACTACCATATCCCCCCACCCCACCTGCATGCCATCACATACTCCGACTCTTATTCTCACCCCCATCACTCCATCAACTCCATATGTCCCACAATCACAAACCACACATCTCAATACCCAGGCCCTGCATGCAACACCTATGCATGGACCACCGTCACCAAAGCATGGCCAGTACAGAAACCCACACAGACCCCAATCAACTATCACAAAAGGATTAACACAATGACGCAAGCACAGGAGTAGAGGGTACCGCACCCAATGCACAGGATGGCACACACAGATACTAAAATTATGCATCTACACCCCAACAGGACCCATACCCAACGTCACCAGACAGGAGGTGCCAGACATATCCAGTCCCCCCACAGACGAGGTCCACAGTGATGACAGCAGCTCTGCACACCTGAATTAAGATGACCAGCCTGGCCCATCAGGGACCTCGGGACAGTCGGTTCCCCTGACACAGTCACAAACCACCACAGAGCCTACCCCCTCAGGAAACACCACTACAGCACCCACCCAGCGGGCCCATCCCTCTGTCCCCAGGACACGTCAATCAGCAGTGTGTCCACCACTACAGGGAACCCAGGCAAACCCACCAACCCAAGACAATCAGGGACCTGGGGTCAGTGGCAGTGGGCACACGGTTCAGGGGACGTAGGCACTGGGAGGACTGCTGTGCGACAGGGGGAGGACAGGCCCAGGGAACCCACTCTCCACGAGGCACTCTCCAACATCATGGGAGCATACCACCATTCCCAGGAGACCATGGGCACTGGCCAAGTTTAAGGAGACCCAGCGGCTGCAGGAGGAACACTACCTTGGGATCAGGGAGGACTTGAAGTCCATTAACACCACCCTGGTCACCATTGCAGGGGTGCTGGGAGACTTTGTCAACACCATGAGGGACACAGTGGCACACAAACGGGCCCCTGACACTAGCCTGGACGATGAACAGCCCTCCACCTCCGCCAGCGCTAGTGGACAGGAGGCACCATCACAGGAACAACAGGCCACCAGCACCCCACTCCCTTCAGAAGGAGAACCAGCCCGCAAACGGTCCCTGAGATCCAGGAACAAGACAGAGAACATTGCCAAGACCCCTGCCAGGAAATAAGACCCTCCTGAATGTCACCCATTTGTCCCGCTTTGTCATCCTGTCCACCTTAAACTGCCATTGCTCCACTTCCTATGCCCCATTGGACAATGCACCTATGATACAAATAGACTGGACTCTGCCATGGACATTCCTCCACCATCACCCCAGCCCATTTCACTCCCCCCTCCACTTATTTGCACATAAAAAACACCCTTGATTCACAAAACAATCTGGAGTCAGTGTGCTTTCACAAATGTGTAATTGCAAAATCTCTGGAACATAGCAATGTCAATGTACTTGTTCACATACCAAGGTTACACAGCTGTAGGCCAGGAGCAAACATAGCAGAGACACAAATTGGGAGGCAGGTCTATGAAATGGAAAGCCAAAGTGACAAGTCAGGGTCCATACACAGAGTGAACAAGGCAGATTTATGCTAGCTCCTACAATAGTATGAGATGTGGGAAGCAATTCCATCTTCTTACCTGTGTCTCACTGGAAGTATTGCATGATGACGTTGTTTCGGTTGTCTACATCTTCTTCTTCTGGCTCCTCTTCCTCACTATCCACAGGCTCCACAGCTGCCCCAAGACCAACATCAGGCCCATCCTCCCGCAGAAAAGGCACCTGGCATCGCAAAGCCAGGTTGTGCAACATACAGCAGGGCGCAATGATCTGGCACACCTTCTTCGGTGAATAGTATAAGGATCCACCTGTAGGATGGAGGCACCGGAATCTGGCCTTCAGGAGGCCGAAGGTGCACTCTATAATCTTCCTAGTTTGCCCATGTGCCTCATTGTGGCGTTCCTCTGCCCTTGTCCTGGGATTTCCTCACTGGGGTCAGTAGCCATGACAGGTTGGGGTAACCAGAGTCACCTGCAAATATCGAGGGACAACAGTTAGACATCCTCCAAACATTAGGGAATCTCCCATACCCAGACACCAAATGGAACTGTGTGGGGACTTTAGGCTCACCTATTAGCCACGCACGGTGCCTCTGGAATTGCCCCATTACATAAGGGATGCTGCTATTTCTCAAAATGTAAGCGTCATGCACTGAGCCCGGATACTTATCATTCACATGGGAGATGTACTGGTCTGCCAAACACACCATCTGCACATTCATAGAATGGTAGCTTTTGCGTTTTCTGCAGACCTGTTCATTCCTGTGGGGGTGGGGGGTAGGAGACAAATGCCACATGTGTACCATCAATGGCACCAATGATGTTGGGGATATGTCCCAGGGCATAAAAGTCACCTTTCACTGTGGGCAAATCCTCCACTTGAGGGAAAGCGATGTAGCTGCGCATGTGTTTCAGCAGGGCAGACAAAACTCTGGAAAACACGTTAGAGAACATTGGGTGGGACATCCCTGATGCCATGGCCACTGTTGTTTGAAAAGATCCACTGGCCAGGAAATGGAGTACAGACAGAACCTGCACTAGAGGGGGGATTCCTGTGGGATACAGTTCATGGATTGTTGCACGATCAAGTCTGTAAGTGATAATGATGTGTCTCTCTTCCATTGTCGACAGGTCCACCAGGGGTCTGTGCACCGGAGGATGCCGCCATCTCATCACCTGCCCCAGCGAACGTGCCCTATGGAGGAGAACGGTGAGCAGAGGGTCATACAACACTTAGGTATCACAATGTGTTTTTTGCAAAAACTTTACTAATTCTCCATGTGCCTTTGTCTGTCCATATTCCTGGCCTAAATAGGTGTGATGCAGTTATTTGCCTGCCATGTGGCCCCCTGAAATGGTGGCTGCCTGACCTGTAAGGTGGGACAAAAGTATATGAGGTAACTGCGCTGGCGTTGTACACCGTCGCTCTAGGCGGTCGAAGACCGCGGCGCAATTCAGCATTGGTTAGCATTGGGCCCTATGGGTTCCAGGAGCCAATGACGTTGTATGCCGGCGGTGACGGTATGCACTGCTGCGGACTTGGCCGCCATTTTCTAACTGTTCCCTCCCTTGATACCTGACCTTCAACAGGAGAGGACCTACACTGCAAGTGCTGCTATGACCTGTGTCTGGAAGCGACGATGGCTACAGTGTCTGGGGAAAGGTCCCCTGCCTTCACTTCGGAGGAGTTGGAGAAACTAGTGGATGAGGTCCTCCCCCAGTACACGCAACTGTACGGTCCTGCAGACAAACAGGTGAGTACACTGTGAGCATGGTGGATGGCACATGATTGTATGGAGTGTCGTGGATGGAAGAGGGTGGGGAGGGGGGCAGGCCAGCATGTGAGGATAGTGTGTGTTTGTATGTCTGGGCCAGGGTGGGAGGTGTTTAGGCAATGCGTGAGAAGAACGGTACGGGATCGTAACATCCATTGTAACTTCACTTTTCCTCTATGTCAGGGCCCACCGGAAGAAGGGTATTTGGCGTGCCATCACCAAGGACGTCCGGACCCTAGGGGTCTACCATAGACGGAGCACCCACTGCTGGAAAAGATGGAAGGACCTGCTCCGCTGGAGCAAGAAGATGGCGGAGGCCCAGCTGGGGATGGCCTCCCAACGTGGAAGGGGTGCCCGTCGCACCATGACCACTGTGCGTTAACGGATCCTGGCAGTGGCCTATCCGAAGTTGGATGGGCGCTAGAGGGCATCACAGCAGCCACAAGGGGTGAGTATAGTCTCATTCAGCTGACTCTGCATGCTTTATGAGGTGTCTGGCTGGGGGAAGTGGGCTGTGCGTTCCCTTAGGCCAGTGCAAACTTGGTAGGGTAGGTCCTTTGTTAGGCAGGCTCTGTGGCACTCCAACCCTAATAGTGGTAGTAGCCATCTACACCTAGTCAGGCTCCTGTGGGTTCCAGTTGTGCAGCAAATGGGTTTAAGCATCGTCCCCCATGGGCATGTGAATTTCCTAAGAACTGTTAGTGCATGGCTTAGTGCATAGGGATGCTCCCTGTGTGTTGTGTCTGCCAACGGTAGTGGTGTTGCATGCACTGACCATGTGTATCTTCTGTCTTTCCCCCCCTTTTTGTTTTGTCACCCTGTCCTTGCATGCATTAGCATCATCTGGCGGAGGAGCAGTGGCACCGGAGCAGGAGGGAGCTGCATCCCACATGGCCCTGGAGGGTGAATTTACGGAGTCTGAAGGCACCAGTGGGACGGAGGGCGAGGGGAGCTCCACGACAGCGACAGGAGCAAACACCAGCGACTCCTCCTCTGATGGGAGCTCCCTTGCGGTGGCGGGCACCTCTGTGCCCACCGCATCAACAGTTACAGCCGCCACCCCCCCTACCAGCACCGCCCTCCCAGCAGCCCCTCAGCGTGTGTCCTGTGCCCGCTCACCCAGGAAGGTGGGCATCTCCTTCGCCCCAGGCACCTCAGCCCCTGCCCCAGTGAGCCCTGCTGCCCTCAGTGAGGAGGCTATTGACCTCCTGAGATCCCTCACTGTTGGGCAATCTACCATTTTGAAATCCATCCAGGGTAATGAGAGGCATTTGCAACAAACAAATGCATACCTGGAGGGCATTCATTCTGGGCAGGCGGCCCAACAGAGAGCATTTAAGGCTCTGGCCTCAGCACTGATGGCAGCCATTGTCCCTGTGTCCAGCCTCCCCCCTTCAACTTCCTCCACCCAGAGCCAATTCCCTGTACCCTATCCCAAGCACACCATCAGACCAGCATGCACACTCATCAGCACACAAGAGTGGACATGGCAAACATAAGCACCACACATCCTACCGGCACTCACACAAGCATCATCCCCATGCAGACACAGCAACATCCACTGCCTCCTCTGTGTCCCCCACCTCCACATCCTCCTCCTCCCTCCCTGTCTCGTCTCCACTCGCACCTGCTTGCACTACATCCTAAGCCACTACCTCCATCACCAGCATGCCCATCACCACACACTGCTCACGTGCAATCACCATCCCCACTACCATTTACACATCCCCAGTGTCCTCTCCCAGTGTGTTTGTGAGCCCTCCTCCCAAAGTATACAAACGCAGGCACACACCCACCCAACAGCCATCCACCTCACAACAGCTTCCAGCCCATGCACCTTCACCCAAATTCAGCATACGTACACCTCCTACAGCCATTACCTCTTCCTCCACTCCCAAACCCCCTCCATCTTCCCGTCCCAGTGTGTCTAAGAAACTTTTCCTGGCTAACATTGACCTCTTCCCTACACCTCTCCCCCCCCCCCCTCCCTGTCGTTCCCCTAGGGCCAGGCTTTCCAGGTCCTAGCCCAGCACCTCAGCCACCATATCCCCAAGCACAGTGGTTCCAGCAACTCCGGTCTCATCAAGTGGGCCAACCATCAGGGCTGCAGGTGTGCCACCTAGCGAGGCCAAGAAGCAGGCCATTCCGCCACCTGCCAAGGTGAAGAAGGTGCCCACATCCCAGAGGGAGAAGCCGCACCTACCAGCAAGGAAGGGCTCCTCCAAACCAAAAGGGGACAGTGGCAAGACACCAGCGGCAACATCAAAGGTGGGGAAGGGACACAAGCCGAAGAGCAGGTCAGGACACCACCTGCACCGCCACCTGCACGTTTGCTGCCTCAGCAACAGTCCCCAGCATCATCCCCAGTGGCAGCCGTCCGAGGCTGCAGGAGACGTCCTGCTGTGTCCCTCAACAGGTGCAAACACATGCACTACCGCCAGCACCTCCGCCACAGACACCACCGCAAGCACCGTCACCAGCCCTGTGACGTGCTCAGACACTGCCACCACACCTGACATGGCAATCATCCCCAGTAGGCAGCCGTCCAAGGCTGCAGGAGACGTCCTGGACCCAGCCCAGCTTCCATGAGGCATGACTCTCAGCACTGTTTGTACCTGCTGGTGGCAGGCGAAGCCGCAGCAGGGTGGGGTATGTCTCTGCCTCCATGGCGTATCATGCTACTTGTTTCCAGGCACTCTCATGGCACACACACCCAGGTGAGGGAATGGGACCTGCCACACTGCATGTGCAGCACTCTGGGCACCAAGCCCCCTCCAGAACCAGTGGAGATTCACATCCACTACCCCAGTCCTTGGCAGGATGAAGCACTCTGGGCACCAAGCCCCCTCCAGAACCAGTGGAGAACTGAATCCACTCACGCAGTCCTTGGCAGGATGAAGCCCTCTGGGCACCAAGCCCCCTCCAGAACCAGTGGAGAAAGGCATCCACAACCCAAGTCCTTGGCAGGATGAAGCACTCTGGGCACCCAGCCCCCTCCAGAACCAGTGGAGAACTGCATCCACTCACACAGTCCTTGGCAGGATGAAGAACTCTGGGCAACAGGCCCCCTCCAGAACCAGTGGAGATTCACACCTACTACCACAGTCCTTGGCAGGATGAAGCACTCTGGGCACCAAGCCCCCTCCAGAGCCAGTGGAGAACTGCATCCACTCACACAGTCCTTGGCAGGATGAAGCACTCTGGGCACCAAGCCCCCTCCAGAACCAGTGGAGACTGTTATCTACTTTTGAGACTGTGGTTTTTCACTCCACAGGATAGAGCAGTGGGCAAACCACCCACTGGAAAGACCTGTGAGACTGTGGCTTTGCACTCCCCAGAATAGAGCAGTGGGCAAACCACCCACTGGAAAGACTTGTGAGACTGTGGCTTTGCACTCCCCAGGATACAGCAGTGGGCATGGAGCCCCCTCGTGGAGCAGTGCCGTTGTGCGTTCATCCGATTGAGGTGCCCCCTTCCCCCTCCCCCTGAGGTGCCTGTTTCATTTCGATCTGATGCCCCTGCAGTGTTCTCTCCGTTTTGAGTCAGGTATCTTGTGTGGGCTTTGCCCATGCATTTCGGGACACTGATCCACAGACGATGTTTGAATAATATCCGGACTTGTGTAGTTGGTGTACATATTTGTATATACTGATTTTTGAACTTGCACTATCTGATTTTTATTGATTACAATCGTTACAATCATTTAATTTTGTCCTTGCGTTCTTTCAGGGGGTGAGGGGGAGTATATGTAATGTTGCTGCATGTATTTGTGTGTATGGTGTTGTGGGTGAGGGTGGGGGTATTGTGTGTTGCGCGTGTGTGTCACTCTCTTTTCCCTCCCCCCTCCCCTGTGTTGTAGGTGCAGTACTCACCGTAGTCGTTGACAAAGTCTTTCCAGCTCCTGAAACAGAAGGAGGAAGACCAGAATGGGCAGGACGTGTAGTTCGGGCTCCATGGCGTCCTTGTTCCTCGTTGGGTGTCGAGAGGTGAGTGGTTTCCCTTCTGTGTACTGTTTCCGCCGTGCTTTTGATTGCGTTGGTACCGCCCCAGAAAAGGTGGCGGATAGGCCTCTTGTAATAGTGTGGGCGGTACTTTGTCTTCCGCCTGTTTGTTTGCGGTTACCGCCACAGTGTTTGTTTCTACCGCCATGGCGGTCGGAGTGTTAAAGTGGCTGTCTATGTTGGAGGTTTCCGCCATGGTCGTAATTCCGTTTTATTTTTCTGCCGGGCTGTTGGCGGAATTACCACTGCTTTAACACCGACCGTCAGGGTTGTAATGAGGACCTATGTTTTCTGTCTGTATTTATCTGTAAATATCAGTAAGAACAGAAAACAGGGAGCCCTAAATATAAATAACATGCTCGATGACAGTTGTTTGGAAATGAAATCGTTTACTCACAGTAGTATTGCACAGGAGTAAGTCTAAGCCCCTATCTTAACATTATTACTCCAGTGGCCTACAGCAAAGAAAGATAAACTGGGAATTATATTTTGGTACCTTAAGTAACAAATCTTTACCCCAGATTCAGCTCACAGGTTAACATATCCGACTCAATGGGATGAAAATACAGGCGTGGGACACCATCATTTAAATTATAATGAAGAATAACCTAAGCAACAGGCATATGGAACAATGGGGGCATGTGTGCCGAGCCGAGTTAAATAGATGTAATAGTATCACAACTAGATGCAAATGTAGGTGCGGGGTCACCCTAATTGAAAAGGAAAATTAAAAGCCAGAGCAACATGAGGAATACCCTAGTCAAAAAAGCATTCAGAAACAATGGGGGACATTGGTGCCGAGCTAAATAGATGTGATAGTCAGCCATCCAAAGAAAACATTTCTTGGATGATGTAACCAATCCACACTACCCCTTAATTAAGAAGGAGCCTCCATCCAACATGGCTGCCTGCAGCTCCCCCATGTTTCACGAGGTTGAGAAGTTAACCCCTCAAACCTCACTGCTTGAAAGGAAAGGGGATCCTTCTTTTGTTTCAGTAGCTGCTGGCCTGGCCTTTGACATGACCCCTTGTCTCCCATACATGGGACAAAAAAACGATGAGAAGGTGGCCCGCTCAACCCAGATCAAAGGGAACTACCTAAATGCTGGAGGGTCCCATCAAGTCCCACACACAAAGCAACCCACCATTACACTACCCAACCAACACTAAGCGCAAGTATACAAGCGCTGCAATACAGCCGGAGACCAATGAAGGTAAGCCCAACTGCAGTGGAGGTGAGCAAATAACAAAATAGATGGGTTCAAACAGAAGATGTTCTAACACAAAACTCACATGAGGCCCATCGCACACACAGCATGAGAGGGGGCAGAGGCAGAAATCTAAAAGCCAGACAAACCCCTTTCTAAAATGCACTGGCTAGATAAATTGACTAAGAGGAAGTGGACACCAAAATACAATTCTGCCCTGGTCAGCCAGCTCACCTACTCTCCTGACTGTGATATCTAAAGCTGCCACGAGCAGCTGCCTAACAGTATTCCATTCTGGAATGTGAATGGGATCTGGATGGTACAGCAGTTGGTAGCAGGCGAGGTACTGGAAGCTTTGTGTAACTTGCTCTCCAATAAATAGATATAAGTCGTACCTTTGTGTGGAGGACGTTCTTACAATTTGGCGCCAACCGTGCCCAGCATGTGGAGGAGGGGAGCTGTGGCACCGCAGTGGAGCGTACGCGTGGTAGCAGGGATTAGGGCAGCTGAGGGAGAGCAGGTTGGAGATCTGGCTTCTGATTGTGACTAGCATTATCAGACAAGTCTTGCTGCACAAGAATTGTCAGACGAACCACCCGGGATCATAAAGTTGGATGTGGTGAGACCTTATACGTTATTCCTATTGGTGGAGGCTCAAAGATAGAGTGCCGTCTACATTGCTCTACTTGCACGTGCTGTGCAACGTCAGATACAACGTAATACGTCACGCACAGTGTTGTGCTGCCTGGAGTTCGCCCATTGCGCCATACTTAGTTCAAGCAGCATTGTAACAAAGAAAATCTTACCCATGTGTGCACAAACATTTTCACCTACACCTCCAGTTCCTTCTCTTCCCAAGGCTAGCAAACTATCAATTAAATGGTCAGATTGGGAGGACTATTTCCTAAATTACATTGGCGCTATCGGGACCAGTGTCAGGAAAAAACTAATTTTATTACACAGCTTAGGACCCAAAGGGTTAAGGGTGTATGAACAAAAGGAAAAAAAATGAGAGTGGCAGACGATCCAGATGTATTTTAACATGCGTTGGAAGATCTCAGTGGATATTACCAGCCTATAGTTTGAGCTGCTATAGACAGGTACAATTTTTCCAGCGTAAGCAAAATAAGGATGAGACCATAGAAGATTATGGCCCTCATTATGATCTCGGTGGTAAAGAGTGGAGGAAAAGGGATCATTATCCAGAGCAGCGCTGCCCTGTCAGATAATGATTTCTGCCATCATCAGGCTGCCTGTTGGCGGTAGCCTGGCGGTGGTGGAAGGCCGCCTGTGGCGGTCCCTACAGACTTCATTATTTGGTGGCTGAGCCAGCTATGCCGCTGGCAGTCATTACCGCCACTACCGGCATGGCGGGCTCAGCCGCAAATGTTCATTATGAGGGCCTATGTGTCTGCCCTTAAGAAATTGGCGATAACATGTACATTTGGACAATTACATGATGAACTAATTCGAGATCAAATCATCATGCGCTCTAATAATGCTAGCTGCAAGAAGAGTTATGGGTGTGTTGTGACGTGTCTCTGAATGAAATAATTGCCATAGTAAAAAAAGCTGAATTGTCAAAGCATTGCGCAAAATCAGCCTTAAAGAATGGAAATGAAGTAGAGTCAGTATGGAAAGTAACTGATGATGAGAAGAAAAGTGGAAATATCAAGAATTTTTCACAAAAACCTGTGACTGGAAAATATCGAACAGATAAGCATCCAGTATGTTTCAGGTGCAGGAACAAAGGACACTTAGCAAAAGATAGAAATTGCCCAGCATCAAAATCTAAATGTTCCTTTTGTGGTATTGTGGAGATCTTAGGTCTGCATTATCATCATTGGCCATGCTACCCAAAGTCAAAAAAGGCAGATGGGGCAGTGCTACAATGGCATACCTGGGGGGTAAATTGTGGAATTCCCTTCTCCTCAGGATCCGACTAACTAGCCATCAACTTATTTTCCGAAAGGCACTCAAAACCTGCCTTTTTTAGATCTAGCCGTCCCCTCTCTATAGTTCTTCTTGTTGTCCTTTAGCACTGCGAGGCCTTCAGGTAGTCATGCGTTTTATAAGTCTTATTAACATAACATAACATAACATTTTGCCAAAGTGTGTGGGAAGAAAAGGCAGCTATTCTATGGTCAAGGGTGTTTTTGATGAGCAAGAGGATCCAGCTGTAGGCAATTAATCTGATGTTGAAGACTGTATTTTAAGTATTGCGGATGCTGTGGATACTGTGCTAGGAATCGTCAAGAGAAAAAAAGAAACCAGTTAGCGGCATAAAAATTGGTGGTGTAAAAATACAAATTGCAGCTGATTCGGGGTCACCCTACACACTTGTTCGCAAAGAGATATGGGATGGAAAATTTGCAAGGATCTTAGGGGACCAATTAATGTCTTCTTATGTGTGTTAAGTCACATTTACAGGTGACAAAATTCCCATGCTGGAGTAAAGATCACTAATGTTCAAATTCAAGGGTAAAAAGGCACACTGGACTCTATGTGTGGCAGAAAAAGGACCATCAGTCTTAGGTTAGACAGACCAGGGGGCTTTGGGCATCATACTAGACTTGAATAGCAATGATCAAGTATTGCTACTAGAGGAACCAGGAAAGCCAATAGAAGAAGAATTACAAAGACAATTTCCAGAGGTATTTTCAGGAAAAGTAGGTAAACTGTTAAAGTTTAAACATAAAATAGTTGTTAAAGAAGGAAGATTCCTATGAAAATGAGAGAAGTTGTGATGGAGGAATTTGACTAATTGGAAAGTTGTGGAATTATAGAGACCATAGAAAGTGCAGAGTGGCTAGCCCCCTTGGTGGTCGCACGTAAACCTAACGGATAGATCAGGCTATGCGTAGACTTAAGAGAACTGAACAAAAACATAGTGGTAGATAAATTTCCACTTCCTAAGACTGATGAACTGTTAGACGAACTAGAGGCATTCAGTGGTTCTCAACTATAGATTTGACATCTGTGTACCATTGAATTCCTTGGCACCATTCAAGTAAGAAACAAACATCTTTTATAACACTTTTTGGATGCTACAGATTTGTTCACATGCGGTTTGGACCGGCCTCGGCAGTTACAGTCTTCCAACGGTTAATACATAGGTTATTTAAGGATCCGGAAGGAGTTACGTACCTCCAGGACGATATACTTATAATGAGGAAAGACAAGCAGGAACACGATGCAAGATTAATAAAAGTATTGGAAAGACTGGCTGCCAAATGGTTGACTGCCGAACTTAAAAAATGTAGGTTTGCCGTGAAATCCATAACATACCTAGGGTATGAGGTTGGAAGGAAAGGCATATTACAAAAAAAGTATTTTGACAACAATTTGTGAGGCACCAGCTCCTGTATCTAAAGAAGAGGTAAGGTCCTTCTTAGGACTAGCATAGTTTTACTCCAAATTTGTGGAAAGGTTTGCAACCAAAAAATATAAGTTGAGACAACTACTTAAGAACAAACAAGAATTTGTGTGGAAAGAGGGTTTAAACGAGGAATTTGAACTGATTAAACATAATATTTGTACAGCAATTCCCTTGCAAAGTTACAACAGTCAAGAGCATAGCATTTTAACCACTGAAGCGAGTGGTAAAGGTCTTGGCACTGTTTTAACACAAAGATCGAATGAAGGGTTGGAGAGCACGATAATATTTGCATCATGAGCTGTGACCCGAAATGAACATAAGTTCTCTGTGTTTGAAACACCCCACATTGCAAAAATGACAATAAGGTTACTGGTCTTTGTTTATGATGTAGAATATTTACCAGGTAACAAGAACAAGGTAGCTGTCTTTTTGAGTCACCTCTTGGTGACTTTTTTGGAAACGAGTGGGAAGAATATAGTGTTGCTCTCACTGATGATGAGAATGTAGCACTCATGGATGATGAGAATAATGTTATAAAAAGTGAAGCTTGGGTTGCTGCCTTTGGAGAAGATGTAGCCTTAAAAGCTATGATGGAATATGTTACGAAGGGTGGGCCACGTAAAAACAAGTTGTCGAAGGAGTGTCTGAAATTGTGGGAAGTCAAAGATTAACTATCATTCAATGAGGATGGATTTCTCATGAGAGGGGGCAGGATTGTTCCACCAAAGGGTCTTAGAGAAGGAATTTGTAAGATTACACATGAAGGCCATTTTGGTATTGTCAAATCTAAAAGAGGGAAAAATCATCTTAATGTTGGCCTGCTTTAGATAATGTTGAAAGGACGGTACATGCTTGTGATATGTGTGCGAATGCTGACAAATCCTTGACAGTTTTTGGACCAGCATTCGGTGAGAACAAACACCCTGACAATCCATGGGAGGATTTAGCCGTGGATATATTGGGACCTATTCTAGACTCATGGGGAGTACCCAAGTATGTATAGTTCTACAGGATTCGTACTCACAGTAGCCTGAATTTGAAATATATGGTAAAGTGGATACCTCTGTGGTAATATCATTTTTATCAAAAACATTTTTGAGGGAAGGTATTCCTAGGATGATAGTAAGAGATAACGGTCCTCTGTGTTAGAAATGGGGTCTTTGGTTGGCAGTCAGGTTACCCCCTGTCCAAGCAAGGACCCTCACTCTAGTCAGGGTAAGTCACACGCAATCCAAATGATCCTGTGCCCTTCCTCTGGTAGCTTGGCACTGAGCAGTCAGGCTTAACTCAGAAGGCAATGTGTAAAGTATTTGTGCAATAAATCCCAAAATACCACAATATAACACCACACAGTGTTTAGAAAAATATATAATATTTATCTGGATAAATGAAGGTCAAAACAATTAAAGATGAAATAAGCAAATGTAGGGATATCACTGAAAGTGATATCAAGTGTCTTTAAAGTTAAAGTATTACTGTAAAAGCAATACAAAGTTTCTTAAGTTCTCCTAGAAACAACAAGTGTCTCTTGCAGGGCAAAGTACCTGGTTTGCGTTGAAAAATCCTCGCAAGGGACAGCAGAGGAGGTGATGTGTGGAAAACGGTGAGTGTGCATCGGTTTCGCCCCTTCGCACACGGACGTGTGTCGTTATTTTCCATGCGGGGAAGACATTGCGTAGATTTCCGGCACGTGGACTTGGTTCCTCTTTGGGTTGCGGGGTTTTCAGATGCCCCGGGGACGATGCGTGGAATCCTGGGCTTGTGGAGCGTAGTCACACCAGCTGTGTCAATTCTGGTAGGCAATGCGTGGAATTTTCTTCTGCACAGCAGGCACTGCGTCGATTCCTCTCAGGAAGTTGGGCGTCGTTGTTCTGAGTTGGCTTGCATCGATCCAGTAGGGCTGTGGGTTGAAGTTCCGGCTGCGTCGCTGGCGCTGCGTCGATCTTCTGTCGTGAAGTCGGGCTGCGTCATTCCGGACTCAGCGTGCAGTGAAATTTTCACCATGGGCAGGGTGTGCATGGTTCTTGGCAGGCGGTGCGTCAAATTTTCGCCACACGGGGATTTCAGCTGCAGGAGAGAAGTCTTTTTGGTCCTGAGAGTTCAGGGAACAGGAGGCAAGCTCTATCCAAGCCCTTGGAGAGCACTTGTGCAGCACAGCAAGAGAGCAGCAAGACAGCAGGGCAACAGCAAGGCAGCAGTTCTCTTCAGAAAGCAGTCAGGTGAGTCCTTTAGGCAGCCAGGCAGTTCTTCTTGTCAGGGTGCAGGTTCTGGTTCAGGTATCTTCTCCAGGAAGTATCTGAGGTGGTAGGGTAGAGGCCCTGTTTTTATACCCAAATGTGCTTTTGAAGTGGGGGAGACTTCAAAGAGTGGGTTAGAAGTGCACCAGGTCCCCTTTCAGTTCAATCCTGTCTGCCAGGGTCCCAGTAGGGGGGTGGCAGTCCTTTGTGTGAGAGCAGGCCCTCCACCCTCCCAGCCCAGGAAGACCCATTCAAAATGCACATGTATGCAAGTGAGGCTGAGTATCCAGTGTTTGGGGTGTGTCTGAGTGAATGCACGAGGAGCTGTCAACTAAACCCCTCCAGACGTGGATTGTAAGGCACAGAAAGATTTAACTGCAGAGAAATGCTCACTTTCTCAAAGTGGCATTTCCAAAATAGTAATATTAAATCCAACTTCACCAGTCAGCAGGATTTTGTATTACCATTCTGGCCATACTAAATATGACCTTCCTACTCCTTTCAGATCAGTAGCTACCACTCAATGTATGAGGGCAGCCCCAATGTTAGACTATGAAGGGAGCAGGCCTCACAGTAGTGTAAAAATGAATTTAGGAGTTTTACACTCCCAGGACATATAAACTACACAGGTACATGTCCTGCCTTTTGCCTACACAACACCCTGCCCTAGGGGTTACTTAGGGCACACTTTAGGGGCGACTTATATGTAGAAAAGGGGGAATTTTAGGCTTGGCAAGTACTTTTAAATGCCAAGTCGAATTGGCAGTGAAACTGCACACACACAGGCCTTGCAATGGCAGGCCTGAGACAAGGTTAAGGGGCTACTGAAGTCGGTGGCACAATCAGTGCTGCAGGCCCACTAGTAGCTTTTAATCTACAGGCCCTGGGCACATATAGTGCACTCTTCTAGGGACTTATAAGTAAATTAAATAGCCCAATTGGGTATGATCCAATGTCACCATATTTTAAGGAGAGAGCATCTGCACTTTATCCCTGGTTAGCAGTGGTAAAGTGCGCAGAGTCCTAAAGCCAGCAAAAATGAGGTCAGAAAAAGAGGAGGAGGAAGGCAAAAAGTCTGGGGATGACCCTGAAGAAAGGCCATTTACAACACTCTGTGGAAGAACTTTTTGGTGAGGAATGGTATTAAAGAGAAACACACCCCTGTGAACCATCCCGCAGGCAATGGTGCTGTAGAACAGTTCAACTATGTTGCCAGGGGTTCAGCACAAGCAGCCATCAACGCTGGAATTGATATGAAAAAGAATGACCAAATATGGTGTGGGCTTGTAGGATCACTCCTACACTTACCAGTTACAGTCCCTTTAAAATACTAAGAGAAAGAGACTGTTCACAAGGGGTTTTAGAGCATGGATGAATTTGAGGGTACGAGTAAGCGGTCTTCATCTATGGTTAAGTGTAATATGTTGAAAGCGCAAAGAGTGTACAAGGAACACTACCACAGGAAACATGGTGCAAGAGATGTAAAATTGTCTTCTAGAGACTGAGTGAGGGTAAAACTGGAAATGAAGACGAAAAAGGGAGACAGTACGTTTTCAAGTTTATTTAAAGTAAAGAAGGTCTTTTCGTGTTCAGCCTTGTTGAGCAATGGGAAGGTCTGGCACCTCGGAAGAATGGCGAAATGTAACAAGATTTTGAAGTAGAAGCTTGATGAGAATATGCATTGTGGTTCTACCTCTGCCAATGAATGGTAGTGGTCGGAGGTAGTCCATGAGAGAGAGGCAGTGCACGGTAGTAGCGGAGGTGCAAGGGAAAACATGGAAGGACGTGTCCAGGTTGATGAAGGAATGGAAGATCATATTTGGGGTGGAGGAGAGAATGATTGAAGTGAAGAAGGAGTTGTAAGTGAACTATCTTCTACTAATAAAGACATATCAACACACAGTGAAAGATCAATTGTACTTTCAAAAAAGGATGATGATTTTGTAATGAAGTAGCGAATTTATGTAAATTAGACTTGTTAGAAATGATTTATAAATGTTGTCATAGGATGAGCATTAGTTGTTTCATGTTAAACAATGGGATGTTTTATTTGATTAAAGGGGTGGAATGTGTGGGATCTAGAACTGCCACGACCCGCTGCCTAACAGTATTCCATTCTGGAATGTGAATGGGATCGGGATGTTACTGCAGTTGGTAGCAGGCGAGTTACTATAAGCTTTGTGTACTTGCTCTCCAATAAAATATATATACATCGTACCTTTGTGTGGAGAACGTTCTTACAATGAGAAATAAAGGGACCTCATGCCGCCTCTCATCAAAGTAAAGAAAACCCGACGCTGCCTCTGCTCGTCGCTGTGAAGGCCTGGCCAAAGTGGGGGGGCCCTTTGGGCAGGGGGGCTCTTAAAGGAAGCCCTTGCCCCGCATGTGATAACACTGCGTAGCCCATCCCCTGGGTGCACAACACTCTACGTCTGTCCCCCAATCCCTGAGGGGGGTGGCTGAACTAATGGAAAGGGTGTATGGACCAGCAATGCTGTGCTAAGGCGCTGCCTGCCAAAATTGTCGCCCTGCATCAGTGATAGACAGCAGAGGAGTGGGCATGGCAGACTCGGGTTAGGTATGTGCAGTAGCGCACGACAGCTGCTGCTCTTCTGCTGATGAGCTCGAAGGCTCACCAAGTCTATGTGTATTTTAAGTGGAGTTGTTGTTAAAAAATCCAGAAGCACGTATGTCAGTGTACACTGGGCTGTCGTAGGCTGCCAGGTGTTAAACAGGGCCTCCATCGCCCTGTGTTTAACAGTGCACACAGGGGCGTAACGAAACTGGAAGGTTCATTTTCACCCGGCCTTGGTTCTGCATTTTGAGGGCGTCTCTCCATTTCTGTTGGTATTTCAGAAACAGAAATTCTGAGAAAGCAACAAAAGATGAAGTTTACTGCCCAGTTTTATTATTTCAGTGATGGTTATTGGTTACTCACTCAAATGCCCGGCGACGTGGGACACATAGGGCTTCATTTATGAGGAAATGGTGACGAGCGGTGCTGCAAGCAATTTTGCTGCGCTGAGCTACGTCATTTCCAAAATGCAAGGATGCACCGTATTTAGCAAAATACAGTGCATCTCTGTGTTTTCCCCTGTGCCGGCGCTAAATCATCTGCCTAGCGCCAACGCAGCCACCCTTGCGCCATGGTGCAAGGATGCCTGCGTTGCAAGGGTGGTTGTTTATGTGCAGGAAGGGACACCTTCCTGCATTAAAACAATAATTTATGGCAATATGCTCTTTCTGTATGTGCTGCAGAACGCAGAACACATAAAAAGAGCATAAAAAAGAGGAGAATTGAAAGTATTTCTTCTGACTGCGCCACTCTAACACCAAACTGTTTTGCAGTATCTGAGGCAAGACTCACAAAAGGGGAAACATTGTACAATATATGTTTTTGATAGTATGAAAGGAATACACTGTGTGACGTTTTCTCTACTAGTGACATTAATGGAATCCATTGAAACGAACACCCAACATTCATGGTACTTATCTAAATTAAAGCAAAACCGCAGAAAGTCTGACATGTTTGTCATTCTCATCAAGTAAGGCACTGACTTGTGCGCTACTTGTCTGCTTGGGAGCTACACTTTTGCCTTTGGATCCTGGAAGGTCTGACCATGGGGCCTACGCCCATGCAGTATAAACAAATGATTCAATTCTAGTGCATTCATTAAGTCAAGTCTTTCCTACTGTTAGGAATCACTAACAGTGTACAATGCATTAGTAAAACTCATCTCTTCATAGGCTTTGGAGTTCAGTAAAGCAAAACAAGGGTATTTGTGTCACACAAAAAACACAATCGCCCTTCTCTGTTAATACTCAACCTCTAAGTTACTGCAGGCCATTAAAAAGTAATGCATTTACACAAATGTTTGCATTTTCTCTATTTAAACGTAGCTTTGTTTAGCTTTATCCATAAGTTTAGTCTCTTTTATTCTGAAGGTACCTAACATTCTCATGTTATGGATGTGAAACTCCATCTAGAGCACTCAAATAACTCTGACTCTCACACACTGAGTTCCCATCTCGCTTGGCGTCTCCAATTTCACAACACCCTACCCACAAATACAGTCAAATGATTGATGCCATTCTTAGGTTTCGCCTACAATGCGCATGCGCTGTCAGTGAAACCTATTTACAAAAAAGCTTACAAACTGGCTTGGAGCGAAGAAATGGACAGCGGAGGAACGGGGACCAAACAATGCGCAGGTGGTAGGGGAAGGGGACAAACAGGAGCAGGATGGTATGAGACCCTACAGTGCCATGCACTCTCTAAGACGAAACTACTTACAGAGAAGAACACATGTGCTTTCTTTCAGATGAAAAGTGCACAGACCTCACTGAATCCTTTTACAACAACCACTGGGTCAACTGTGGAGGAAGCTATAATGGCAGGATGGATAATATCGGGGTAGGGCTCATATTGGAACCGTTCAAGTTTGTCGACTTTTTTTTTATCCAGCCATTTGTTAGGATTATGCCTCAAAGATTATAATAATACACTTAGGCCCTCATTACAACCCTGGCGGTCGGTGTTAAAGTGGTGGTAATACCGCCAACAGGCCAGCGGTAAAAAAATGTGATCACTACCATGGTGGAAACCGCCATCACAGACAGCCACTTTAACACTCGACCGCTATGGTGGTAGCAACAAACACCGCGGCGGTAACCGCCAACAAACAGGTGTAAGACAATGTACCTCCCACACTATTAAAAGGCACCAATCCACCAGCTTTTCTGGGGCAGTACCAACGCCATCAAAAGCACGGCGGAAACAGTACTTTGAACGGAGACCACTCACCTTTCGACACCCAAGGAAGAACTAGGACGCCATGCAGCCGGAATTGCAGATGCTACCCATGTTGCTGTATCTACTAATACACCACAAAGTGGAAAGAAGGCGGCGGCGGCGACGACGACAGTGAGCACAGCACCTCGCACACAGGGGAGGAGGGAAAAGAGAGTGACACATACACACGCAACACGCAAAACCCCCACCCACAACAACATACACAAACACATATCCAACAACATCACCAATACACCCCGTCACCACCTGGAAGAACACAAGGACAAAACAAAATGAGGTTAACTAGTGTTATATTGGAACAATCAGATAGATCAAGACAACAGCAAATAATCAGTATACACAAATATTTACATCAAGTACACAAGTCCGTACACTGTCCCATGAAATGTCCGTGGACCAGTGGTCCCAAAAAGCATGGGCAACGTCCACACGTGACACCTGCCTCAAAACGGAGAGAACACTGCAGGGGCATCAGGTCGAAAAAAAAACAGGCACCTCAGGGGGAAGGGGAGGGGGGCACCTCAGCTGGATGATGGTACAACACCACTGCTCCTCGAGGGGGTTCCATGCCCACTGCTTGCTCGTGGGGAGTGCAAAGCCACAGTCTCTCAAGTCTCTCAAGTGGGTTCACTGCCCACTGCTTGGTCCTGGGGAGTGCAAAGCCACAGTCTCTCAAGTCTCTCAAGTGGGTGCTCTGCCCACTGCTTGGTCCTGGGGAGTGCAAAGCCACAGTCTTTCAAGTGGGTGGTTTGCCCACATGCTCTGGAGGGGGCTTTTTGCCCATTGTGCTTCATCCTGCCAAGGACTAGGTGAGTGGATGCATTTCTCCACTGGTTCTGGAGGGGGCTTTGTGCCCAGAGTGCTTCATCCTGCCAAGGACTGGGTGAGTGGATGCATTTCTCCACTGGTTCTGGAGGGGGCTTTATGCCCAGAGTGCTTCATCCCGCCAAGGACTGGGTGAGTGGATGCATTTCTCCACTGGTTCTGGATGGGGCTTTGTGCCCAGTGATGCTGCCCCGGGGGTGTGGCAGATGACATCCTCTCACCTGGGTGTCTTAGCCACACAATGTACCTGGAACAGGTAGCATGATACTCCATGGAGGCAGAGCCACACTCCATCCTGCGGTTTGTGTCAGTGCTGGAGGTGGTGTATCAAGTGGTGTGTCCAGGGTCCAGGACGACACCTGCAGATTCAGACGGCTGCCCACTGGGGATACGGCTAACGTCCGATAGAGTGGCATCGGCTGTGCACGTGGCAGTGCTGATGGTGGTGCAGGTGGTGTTGGCTGCAGCGGAGATGCTGCCAGTGCTGGCCGTGGTGCAAGTGTCTGTTGTGGTGGATGGGGACACCATACCCTCTCCGGCAGCCTCGGATGGCTGATCCTTGGGGAGGATGCTGCAGCCTGACGTTGTGGCAGCGGCGGTGCAGGTGGCGGTGCAGGATGTGGTCGGAGTGGTGGTGGTGACTGTGGTGATGATATGGTGGTCACCAGCCCCTCACCAGGAGACATCATGCCCTGAAGTGACGTGCCCTTTGGCTTGTGGCCCTTCCCCATTTTGACAGTCGCTGCAGGGACCTTGGCACTGTCCTCTCGGTGTTTGGGCGAGGCCTTGCTGAGTGGGTGGTGTGACTTTGCCCTGCTGGAAGTAGGTCCCTTTTTGACCTTTGCAGGTGGTGGAATAGGGTAGTCCTTCTTATCTGTCGGTGGCACACTGGCAGCTCTGACGGGTGCCCCTTCGATCGTACTGGACTAGCAGGGACCACAGCGGATGCAGATTTGGTGGCTGAGGTGCTGGGCTGGGATCTCAACATCCTAGCCCAGGGGAAGGACGGGAGGGGAGGTGTAGGGAAGAGGTTAATGTTAGCTAGGAAAAGTATTTTAGACACACTGGGATGGGAAGATGGAGGGGGTGTGGGAGTGGAGGAAGAGGTAGTTGATGTAGGAGTTGTGCGTCTGCTGAGTTTGGGTGAAGGTACATGGGCTGGAGGTTGTTGTGAGGATGGCTGTTGAGTGGGTGTGTGCCTGCGTTTGTGTACTTTGGGAGGAGGGCTCACAGACACACTGGGAGAGGACACAGGGGACATGTGAATGGTAGTGGGGGTGGTGATTGCAAGTGAGGGGTGTGTAGTGATGAGCGTGCTGGTGATGGAGGAAGTGGCTGATGATGTAGTGCATGCAGGTGTGAGTAGAGACGAGACAGGGAGGGATGTGAAGGATGTGAAGGAGGGGGACACAGTGGAGGAAGTGGATGTTGGTATGTGTGCATGGGTATGGTGCTTGTGTGAGTGCCTGTGGGATGTGTGGTGATTATATTTTCCTGAGCCACTTTTGTGTGTTGATGTGTGTGCATGCTGGTCTGATGGTGTGTTTGGGATAGGCTGAGGTAGAGGGGATTGGGTCTGGGTAGTGGAAGTTGGAGGGGGGAGGCTGGACACAGGGACAATGGCTGCCGTCAGTGCTGAGGCCAGAGCCTTAAATGCTCTCTGGTAGGCCACCACGCCAGAATGAATGCCCTCAAGGTATACATTTGTTTGCTGCAAATGCCTCTCGACACCCTGAATGGCATCCAGAATGGTTTACTGCCCAACAGTGAGGGATCTCAGGAGGTCTATAGCCTCCTCACTGAGGGCAGCAGGGCTGACTGGGAGATGCCCACCCTCCTGGGTGAGCAGGCACGGGAAACTTGCTGAGGGGCTGCTGGGAGGGTGGTGCTGGTAGGGGGGGTGGCAGCTGTACCTGTTGTTGGGGTGGGCACAGAGGTGTCCGCCACCGCCAGGGAGCTTCCATCAGAGGAGTCGCCGCTGTCGCTGGTATCCTCTCCTGTCCCCGTCGTGGGGCTCGCCTTGCCCTCCATCCCACTGGTGCCTTCACCCTCTGTGGATTCACCCTTCGGGGCCATGTGGGATGAAGCTCCCTCAGTCGCCGGTGCCTCTGCTCCTCCGTCAGATGATGCTAATGCACACAAGGACAGGGTGACAAAACAGGACGGGGGGGAAAGACAGTGAACACACATGGTCAATGCCAGCAACACCACTACCGTTGGTGGACACAACACACAGGGAGCAGCCCTTTGCACTAGGCCATGCACTACCAGTTAGTAGGAAAGTCACCAGGCCATGGGGTACAATGCCTAATGCCATTAGCTGCACACTTGGAACCCATAGGAGCCTGCCCAGTAGTAGATGCCCACTAACACTATTGGGGTTGGAGTACCTCAGAGCCTGCCCAACAAGGGACCTACACTGCCATGTTCGCCCTGGCCTATGGGCACCCACAGCCCACATCCCCCACCCAGATACTTCCTAAAGCGCGCAGAGTCAGCTTTATGACACTGTACTCACCTGCTTGTGGCTTCTGTGATGGCCTCAAGCGCCCATCCAACTCCGGATAGGTCACCGCCAGGATACAGAACATCAGGGTGGTCATGGTGCGACGGGCACCCCTTCCACGTTGGGAGGCCAGCCCCAGCTGGGCCTCCGCCATCCTCTTGCTCCAGCGGCACAGGTCCTCCCATCTCTTATGGAAGTGGGTGCTCCGTCTATGATAGACCCCCAGAGTCTGCACTTCCTTGGCGATGGCACTCCAAATTCCCTTCTTCTGGTGGGCACTGACCTAGAGGAAAGGTACAGGAGGAAAGGACATTACTCACCCGTCCGGACCGTCAGACTCATTGCCCACCAGTTCCCAACCATGCCCTGATGCACATACACTCACCATCCTCACATGATGCCCTCAGCAGCCTTCACATGTATCTTCCATCCACACCACTCCAAACAGGCATTGCCCATGCATCATGCTCACAGTGTACTCACCTGTTTGTCTGGAGGACTGTAGAGTAGCGTTTACTGGGAGAGGACCCCCTCCACCAGTTTGTCCACCTCCTCCGCGGTGAGGGCAGGGGCCCTTTCCCCAGACACTCGAGCCATTGTCGCTTCCAGACTGAGATCACAGCAGCACTTGCAGTGTAGGTCCTCTCCTGTTGAAGGTCAGGTATCAAGTGAGTGAACAGATAGAAAATGGCGGTCACGTCTGCGACAGTGCGTACCGTCACCACCGGTGTACATCGCCATTGGCTCCTGGAACCCATAGTGCCCAATGATAACCAATGCTGAATTACGCGGCGGTCTTCGACCGCCTACCACGACGCAGCACAACGCCAGCGCAATTACCTCATTTCCCCTTGTCCCTCCTCACAAGTCAGGCAGCCGCCATTTCAGGGGGGCACATGGCATGGCACCTAACTGCGTCACAGCACATTTTGGCACATATACGGACTAACTACCCACACACGGATTTACTCACACACATTACTGCAGACACACTTTTGCAACCTATGTGGTACATGACCCTCTGCTCACCGTTCTCCTCCATAGGCCACAACCGCTGGGGCAGATGATGAGATGGTGTACAGACCCCTGGTGGGCCTGTCGACAATGGAAGACAGACACATCATAATCACCCGCAGACTTGATCGTGCCACAATCCAAGACCTGTGTGCCCAATTGGAGCCAGACCTGATGTCATTTATCCACCATCCCACAGAAATCCCCCCTCTAGTGCAGGTCCTGTCATTGCTCCATTTCCTGGCAAGTGGCTCCTTTCAAACAACAGTGGCCATGGCATCAGAGATGTCTCAGCCAATGTTTTCTAACATGTTGACCAGAGTGTTGTCTGCCCTGCTGAAACAAATGCGCAGCTACATTGTGTTTCCCCAGGTGGAGGATTTGCCCACAGTGAAGGCTGACTTTTATATCCTGGGACATATCCCCAACATCATTGGTGCCATTGATGGTACACATGTGGCATTTGTCCCCCCGCAGAAGTGAACAAGTGTACAGAAATAGAAAAAGCTACCATTCGATGAATGTGCAAATGGTGTGTTTGGCAGACCAGTACAACTCTCATATGAATGCCAAGTATCCTGGCTCTGTGC
Source organism: Pleurodeles waltl (assembly GCF_031143425.1). Taxonomy (NCBI): domain Eukaryota; kingdom Metazoa; phylum Chordata; class Amphibia; order Caudata; family Salamandridae; genus Pleurodeles; species Pleurodeles waltl. The sequence goes on from NC_090440.1 coordinate 257,253,300, forward strand.
ATGATGCCTACATTTTGAGGAATAGCAGTATCCCTTATGTGATGGGCCAACTCCAGAGGCACCCGGTGTGGCTAATAGGTGAGGCCAAGGTCCCCACACAGTATGAGTAGGTGTCTGGGTATGGGGTAGTCCCTAAGAGTTAGTGTGTATCTAACAGTTATCCCTTGACATTTGCAGGTGACTCTGGTTACCCCAACCTCTCATGGCTACTGACCCCAGTGAGGAATGCCAGGACAAGGGCAGAGGACAGGTACAATGAGGCACATGGGCGAACTAGGTGTATTATTGAGAGGATGTTTGGCCTCCAGAAGGCCAGATTCCGGTGCCTCCATCTAACAGGTGGCTCCCTATACTACTCACCGAAGAAGGTGTGCCAGATAATCATGGCATGCTGCATGTTGCACAACCTGGCATTGCGATGCCATGTGCCTTTTCTGCAGGAGAATGAGCATGGGGATGGTCTTGTGGCACCGGTGGAGCCTGTGGACAGTGAGGAAGAGGAGGCAGAGGAAGATGATATTGACAACTGAACGAACATGTTATGTTAAATTACAATGTTTTATATAGCGCTGTGCTACCCGGAGGCTTCATAGTGCTAATCGGACTTAACATTAAAACAAGCTGGAGGGATAGTGCAACCTTGAAATACATTGAGAAAAATGCTAAATTAAAGTTAAAATAGCCATGTTTTGATGGCCTTCCGAAATTCCAACTCCTGTCTCATCAGAAGGATATTAAGCGGCAGTGAATTCCACAGTCTGGCTCCCTGATATTTCAGAGATCTGCCTCCCCAACTTGCTCTTTTTACTTTAGGGAGCACAACTAAGGCTTTAGAAGAGGATCTTAAAGCTCTCGTAGGTGCATAGAACGAAACTAATGTTTTTAGTTGATGAGGACCTCTTTTGTATAAAGCTCTATGAAAAATACATAAAGCCTTAAACTTAATTCTCTTCCCCACTGGAAGCCAATGCAAAGCAATCAGAGCTTTCTTTGCCGAAGTAAACTTAGGCATATTATACACTAACCGAGCAGCCACATTTTGGACTATTTGTAGTTTGTTAAGCACATACTCTGGGGAGCCCAAGAGTAGACTGTTACCATAGTCCAGCCTAGATAAAATGAGGGCGTGTACAGTAAGTCTTTTGGCTGGGGGGGGGGAAGCAAACCAATAACCTTACGAAGTAACTTCAGTATTCCAAAACAGGTAGCAGAAAGCCTCCTGGCCTGATAATCTAAAGTTAGTCTGGCATCTAACCAGATTCCTAATGCTTTAATATAGTCTTTCGGTGGCGGTAAGTATTCCAAATGTATTGCTGGCAAAGTATTCTTCGCCGGACTGGAAAGCTTTCCCAAAAACATTATTTCAGTCTTTTCTTCATTGAGCTGAAGCCTACTATCTGTCATCCAAGCTGACACAGCTTGAAAGCAGGCAGGTAACACTGAATTATCAACATCCTTAACAGAGGAAAAAGAGACGACCAACTGTGTGTCGTCAGCATATGATACCAGCGATAAACCAAAAGGTTCCACAACATCTGCTAAGGGGGCCATATAAATGTTAAAAAGAGTCAGGCTCAGAGACGAACCCTGTGGTACTCCACATAGAAATCTAAACTGATTTGAAAAGAAAGAACAATCTAAAACCTTGAAAGATCTGTTTTGAAGAAAAGAACTCAACCATTTAAGTGCTTGGCCTTTTATACTTCTCTTTTCCATCCTTTGGATCAATAGTCCATGATTAACTGTATCAAATGCGGCACTTAAGTCCAGCATTATGACAGCTGTCACCAGTCCCAGATCCATCCGTTTTCTGGCTTCTTCCGCAATAGCTATCATATCTGATTCGGTGCTGTGGGCAGGTCTAAAGCCCATTTGCGTAGGGTGCAAAATCTTATGTTCTTCCAGAAATCCGGATATTTGTGTGTTGACATGCTTGTCAATTAATTTTGCCATAATTGAAAGAAGAGAAATTGGCCTATAGTTCTTAAGTTCGGCTCCATCTAGGTTAGGTTTCTTTAGCAGGGGTTTCACCACTGCGTGCTTCCATGATTCAGGTACAATGCCACTTTGTAAAGAGCTATTCAACAGCTCCGTTATCACCGATATTGTGGCAGATCCTCCCTGCATAAGCATATGAGGATGCGCAGGATCTAATGGAGAACCAGATTAAAATTTACTAAGAAGCAGGGAGGTACTTTCTTCAGAGATAGAGGAGAAACTCTGTAGAATGGTGTTACACTCCTTATGATCATTGGGCTGAACAAGCATTGTCACATCTTCCCCTGGGAAATTCTTATAGATATCCTCAATCTTCTGTAAGAAGAATGGGGCAAAATTATTGCTGTGTTCCACTGAAGCTACTGTTGCTTCAGGGCAGATAGGAGAATAAAGCAACTCCTTCAAAACACGAAATAATTCTTTCGGGGAGCCCGAAGCCTTTTTAATCTTATCGCCATAATCGGTTGCTTGAGCTAGCCTTATCTCACTATGATAGAGCCTGATTGAACATCTATACTCTTCCTTGTCTACCTGCTTTAATGATATCCTCCATTTTCTTTCAAACCGCCTACAATTCCTCTTCAGTGTTATCAAATGGGGGAGAACCATGGGGACTTGTCACCACTCCTCTGCCCAGAAGGATCCTTGTAGGGAAGCAACATATCAAAACTGTTGGAAATCCAGTCATCAAAGAGGGTGGAGTCCATCTGGTAGTCCCTCACAAAATCTTTTTTACTCCTGATTAGCAGATTAACCCATTCTTCCACATTAAGACTATACCATTTCCTTACCTTCCTATTTATAGACTGATGAAAACCTAGATCATTGGGCAGCTTGATTTTTAATGTGATTAGAAAATGATCAGACCATGCTACAGGAACGGGAGGCAGAGCGCTCAACGAAGAAAGATTGCTAAATACCAAATCTATTGTATGTCCTCTCTCCTGTGTTGGACCACAAATTAATTGATGTAGTCCTAACGTTTCCAGATCATTCACCAGACGCTTAGCTGCAGTCTGTTCTAAATAGTCCACTTGGATATTGAAATCTCCTAACACTGTTAAATTAGGTTTCATACAAATTAATTCAGCTATCTGATCCGGTAAAATGTTAAGGAATTTTTCATAGGGCCCTGGTGGTCGATACAATAAGACTCCCGTGAATGTGAAAGTATCATGCAGTACTTCCTGTGACACACAGGTAAGAGACTGTAACTCCTCCTCACATTTCTGAATACTGTAGGACATTGTATAAGTCAGCCTCTTAACCTCTGTCTATGGACACTGACAGTTTACTATGGATTTCCATTTTTTAGATCTGGGTATCTCATTCTGCCTTCTGCTATATGTACTGCTGCCCACCAACTGTCATACACTGGTATGAGCAAATGAACATTTACATTACTATTTGTTGCTAATGTTGTAATAATACATTTGTGAAAGATCAGACTGACTCCAGATTGGTTTGTGATTAAAGGGTGTTTATTTAGGGGCTAATGAGTATAGGGGTATGTGAAAGGGGCTACAGTGATGGTGGAGGATGGCCCATAGTAGAGTCCAGTCTCTTGGTATCACAGGTGCATTGTCCAGTGGGGCATAGGGAGGGGAGTAATGGCAGTTCAAGGTGGACAGGGTGACATAGTGGGACAGAAGGGTGACAATCAGGAGGGCCTTATTTCCTGGTGGGGGTCTTGGCAATGTTCTCTGTCTTCTGCCTGGATCGCATAGACTGTTTGCAGGGTGGTTCTCCTTCTGCAGGGGTTGGGGTGCTGGTGGCCTGTTGTTCCTGTGGCAGGGCCTCCTGTCCACTAGCGCCGGCGGAGGTGGAGGGCTGTCCCTCAATTTGGCTAGTGTCAGGGGCCCTTTGTTGTGCCACTGCCTCCCTCATGGTCTTGCCTATTTCAGCCAGCACCCCTGCTATGGTGACCAGGATGGTGTATATGTTGGTGATGTCCTCCCTGATCCCCATGTATTGTCCCTCCTGCAGCCACTGGGTCTCCTGAAACTTGGCCAGTACCGTGCCCATGGTCTTCTGGGAATGGTGGTATGGTCCCATGATGTTTGAGAGTGCCTTGCGGAGGGTTGGTTCCCTGGGCATGTCCTCCCCCTGTCGCACAGCAGTCCTCCCAGCTTCCCTGTTGTCCTGTGCCTCTGTCCCCTGAACCATGTGCCCTCTGTACTGACCCCAGGTCCCTGATCATCCTGGGTTAGTGGGTTTGCCTGGAGTTCCTGTAGTGGTGGACACACTGCTGATTGATGTGTCCTGGGGACAGTGGCATGGGCCTGCTGGGTGGGTGCTGTGGTGGTGTTTCCTGAGGGGGGAGGGAACTGTGGCAGGGGAACCAACTGTCCAGAGGTCCCTGATGGGCCAGGCTGGTCATCTTGATCCAGGCGTGCAGAGATGCTGTCATCATTGTGGGCCTCTTCTGTGGGGGGACTGGATATGGCTGGTACCTTCTGTCTGATGACGTTGGGTAGGGTTCCTGTTGGGATGTAAATGCATTGTTATTTTATCTGTCTGTGCCATCTTGTGCAATGGGTGTGTTTCCCTCTATTACTGTGCTTCCTCTATCGCCTTGGCCCCGGTGTGAGTGGTGATTGTGTGCGCTGGGTGAGTCTCTCTATTGGACATGCTTTGGTGATGGGTGTACATGCATGTCTGTGATGGGTGTCCATGCATTGTTGTTGCATGCAGGGCTTGGTTGTGGGAGTGGTGGGTTGTGATAGTGGGGTGTGCGGGAGGTGGTGGAGTCATGGGAGTGAGGGTGAGGGTCGGGGGAGTATGTGATGGCATGCAGGTAGGGTGGGGGGAATATAGTAGTAAAGATTTGCCTTACCAGAGTCCAGTCCTCCTGCTACTCCTGCGAGGCCCTGAGGATGCATGATTGCCAAGACTTGCTCCTCCTATGTTGTTAGTTGTGGGGGAGAAGGTGTGGGTCCACCGCCAGTCCTCTGTACGGCTACCTGGTGTCTTGATACCACGGACCGTACCTTTCCCCGTAGGTCGTTCCACCTCTTCCTGATGTCATCCCGTGTTCTTGGATGCTGTCCCACTGCGTTGACCCTGTCCACAATTCTCCCCCATAGCTCCATCTTCCTTGCAATGGAGGTCTGCTGCATCTGTGATCCAAATAGCTGTGGCTCTACCCAGATGATTTCCTCCACCATGACACTGAGCTCCTCCTCAGAAAACCTGGGGTGTCTTTGAGGTGCCATGATGTGGTGTGAGTGATGTGTGAGGTGATGGTTGATGTGATGTGTGGGGTGATGTGTTGGGGTGTGTGGAGTGAGGTGCGTGGATGGTGTATGAGTGATGGTGTTCTGTGCCTCTGGATGCTGATTTGGTCTCCGCTTTTCTCTCTCTCTGCTTCTTCAGGTGCGTGTATTTTGAAATTTCCAGTGTGGTGTAGTTTTGTTCGTGTGTGTGTAATTTGAGCGTGGTGGTGTGTACCGCCAATGGTTTACCGCAGTTGTAAGACTGCTGCGTTGATTCGTGGGTCGTGACTGTGGGCGTATTCCTGTTGGCGTAACGGTGTGGGTTTTGCTATCGCTAGTTTAGCACTGACCTTTGGTGTGGCAGACTTGTGTGGGTGTCTGTATAGTGGCAGAATTCTCAGTGTGGGTCATAATACCCGTTGCGGATTTCCGATGTGGACACGGTATGTTGGCGGCCGTCAGCATGGCAGTAAGTGGGATTTACCGCCAGGGTTGTAACGAGGGCCTTAATCTTAAGACTCTCAAATTTCCTGACACACAAATTATGAATTCACAAGATATGGAGGCATTATATTCTAATAACCTGCAGACTGCCACACTTTTGTCCTCATTACGAGTTTGCACATCTTGTTGCAAGAATACTCAAGTACTCTAATTTTGCCATTTTAAACGAGGGCCTAAGTGAAATAGGAGTTCTACTCAGATCAGTACACTGGCCCTAACACATTTACATCAGTTTTATTATGGAGTGTGCTAACCTTGTTGTTAGACCTGTCAGCTCTTGGCGTGCTTTCCCCTGTCGTTTTGGCCTCTGGCCTCCTGTTATAATCCTGTGCTTAAATTTGTTTTTGCTGGTTTTCCATGATTTGCACATTTGATTTACTGGTAAGTCCCTAGTATAGTGCACCATGTGTGCCCAGGAGCAGTAAATCAAATGCTACTAGTAGTCCTGCAGCACTAATTGTGCCACCCACATGAGTAGCCTGTAAACATGTTTCAAGCCTGCCATTTCAGTGTCTGTGTGTGTAGTTTTGTACTGCCAATTTGACTTGGCAAGTGTACCCACTTGCCAAGCACAAACGTTCACTTTTACTACTTGTAGGTCACCCGTAAGGTAGGCCCTAGTTAGCCCCATGGTCAGAGTGCAGTGTATTTGAAAGGTAGGACATGTACTTGTGTCTTTTACATATCATGATAGTGAAATACTACCACATTTGTTTTTTCACTATTGCAAGGCCTATATCTCCCGTAGGTTAACATGGGGGTTGCCTAGAATTACTTTCCAAGTGTATTTTCCCATTGGGAGCAGATAGAGATGTGGAGTTTGGGATCTCTATACTCACAATTTAAAAATACATATTTTAGTGAAGTTGTTTTTTAGATTGTAGGTTTGAAAATGCCACTTTTAGAAAGTGGACATTTTCTTACTTAACCATTCTGTGCTTCTGCCTGGCTACTTAATACAGGTCTGGGTCAGAATGACAGTTGGGCTGTTTGTGAATTCACTCTAGACAGTGACATAAAGGAAGCTGAGGTGTGTCCTGCATATCCTGATGAGTCTTCCTGGGTTAGAGCGAGAGGGAATAGATGATGCTTTCACTTGAAAAGACTGTGCCTACCTTCACACAATACAGTCTCTCACCCACTAGGGTGTGTCTGAGGCAGGGCAAGTAAGAGGCTTGAGCACCACAAGTACAATATTTTCCTTTGAAGTTTGCCTACTTCAAATGCAGAAATGAGTATAAGTATTGGACTGCTTACCCAGCAATTTTAGATTACTTCTGGATCAAGCGGAACCTCTGCAAAGGAGAAGAGCTTGACGCTTGAGGAGGACCTGCCACTCTTCCTGTTGCTTTGCTGGCCTGCTGCTTCTGCCTTTAGAGGGAAAGGACTGGACTTTGCTTTCTGAAATCCTGCTTGTGAAGTTTCTCGAAGGGCTTGGACTGAGCTTGCCACCTGTTCTGAAGTCTTGGGGCCATCAAAGACTTCATCTGCCAGCACCTGGGCTCTCTTTCTGAGACCCCTACCCTGCAAAGTGGTGCCACATCCAGTCCCTGGTTGAAAAGAGAAGCTGGTGAACCCAAGGTGAAAATCCATGCATAGGAGCAAAGCAGCAGAAAAATCGACACAGCGCCTGCAGTGTGGCTGAAAAATTGACATAGCATCAGTAAACTCGAAGCATCGCCAGCTCGCACACATTCATAGCTGCCGTGCTTCTGGATTTTCCAAGCATTGTCCCTGGGCATCAAAATCTTCAACATCACCACACAGACCTGTTTGTTCGGAAACCGATGCATTGCTAACCCAGCGGAGACAGAATCGACACACGGCCACAGTTGTGAGTCAGGAATAGACGCATTGCTTGCTTTTCTGCTGCCCGCCCGTGCGGCTTTACTTGGACAGGGTGTAATCTGACTGCCAACTAGAGACCCTACTTCTAACACTAACACTTGTACTAACCAAAAAACTTTTTAGGTATGAGCATATTGAGGGCCATATTTATACTTCTTGACGCAAAGCTGCGCCGGCGCAGCTTTGCGTAAATTTTTTTATCGCCGGCTAACGCCATTTTGATGCGCCGTGCGGGCGTCAAATTTATACTTTGACGCACGGCGGCACAACCAACAGGTGAGAGTCATTATTTCGTGACGCACACAGCGGCGTCAAGTCGTAAAGAAAACCAACGTTTACGAGACGCACATCACTGTGGGTCGATTTACGACAGCGCAACCCGGAATGGCTGTTTTTTTGACGCAATAGCGTCAAATTTACCCGCGATCACTGCCCTTTCAGCAGAGGAGAGCCAAAATGGATCCCAGATGCCACAACAGACCCCAGGAAGATGACAGCAGACCAGGAACCAGCCAGGAGGACCCATACCGGATCCAGGACATTTTCAGAAAAAAAAGAAAGCGTTGCTTCAGTGCAGAGGAGCAGGAAATCCTGGTTAAAGAGGTGACGGAACGCCAGCACCAATTGTTCATCACCTCTAAATTGCCAATCAGTAGGAGAGAGGCCATATGGCAAAAAATTGTGGACAAGATCAACAGTGTGGCTGAAGAACGCAGGACAGTCACCGAGTGTAAGAAACGCTGGCATGACTGCAAACGTAGGACAAAAGAAAAAATGGCCAGGAACAGGAAGGCAGCACTGCAGACTGGAGGGGGGAGTCCAGCACAACAGGAGGCCCTGGACCACATGGAGGAGATGGTCGCAGCCGTCATCCCTGAGGAGATCGTCACAGGGATTCAAGGACAGGACAGCGCAGACTATCACGACACAACGCACATGCAGGGTAAGTCGCATGGGTAATTAAAAAGCAATAATGATACATGCTACCGGAGGGGGGAATACCTACTACCCAATGCATGTAAGTCAGCATATATATGAAGTGGCATGGGTAAAGGGCCACGGCAGGGGGGCATGGCCAGCGCAGACTGAAGCTGGGGCACGACAAAATACAGCACCAACAACAGTCCCATGGGGCCATCCTGTAATTACAACAATAGAGCCAAGGGAAAGCAGCGACAGGTGGGAAGGCCACTACGTCAAACTCACATCCAGGCACTCGTCTGTCAAAATGTATCCTACATCAACTAGGTCCCTATCAGTAATCCAGTAGCCAAAACAACAACTGCAATGTAACTGCGACAACAGTTGACAATAACACCTCTGATCTCTGTGCAGCTATAGTAGCAAATGGCAGGAACCTCCCCATGGAACATACATACCTAAATTAGGGGCTGAGGATGACATCTGCAACTATTTCTAGAAATAAGACAAAGGCACCAGTACACTCAAATGCCAATGCCCATACTTGACACATACATAAGCCAAAGTAAACAGCAATAGGAGCCACACAGCACTAAGGACACACACATGCTGCATATGTCAGGGTCCCTCACGTGCCTGGCTAACAAGGCAACATCACTAATGTCATACTGCTCAGACAACAACATTGAGGAGGGGACACATGCAACTGGTCACTGAAACACACCTGCACAGTCTGACAAGCAAATAGGAGTTTGATACGATAAACAGGGCAATCCAATTAAACACACATTACCCAACATCATCTAGAAACATCAACAATGTTTACATCCATACCACATCCTAACATTGCCATGCATAGGATATGCCACATTACATGTACATTTAGGTCAATGTGAATAAAAAGTGTTTGGGGCAGGTCCTGAGAGGCAAGTGTGCTGCCAGGGCATTCACAACACCCACAGCCAGTCAAAGTGTAGTGTGGTAAGTTTTACGTATACTTTGCGCATTAGCTTCAGGCTTTAGGCCTTTGTGCACCTTGCCCTGAATGTACTTTTACTCATTTTATTACATCTAAGAGCCTCTGAGCACTTTGCACTAAATGCTTTTTATTAGGCTTCGTATCAGTTAATTTTGCAAATAGCCAGTTCTACGGTGTTGTTTATTAGTCAAATCACACTGTTTTGCCTACTTCAGCACTGGAGTTCGCCAGAACATATTCACTCTGTGCCCCAGTCAAGGATACAGTCTGGTACATTGCCGATAGACGTGGTAGGGGTTTAGATTTGGCATTCCTGCGTAGGGACACTTTGTCATCATGATGACATGTTACTTATAAAATCACTTCCTTGTCCCAAGACATGCAAGAGGGAGTTTCCGAACAGAGAACCACAACTAGACGCTGCCTGCCTTGCTGCAGATGCTGAACCAGATCACAGGCCATTGCTCAGATATGAGGGATGATGTCTCCCCAGTGATTCATACAGGCAAGCTCGATGCTTAACATGCTGTGCTCTAAATAGAACAAGCAGAGGGATAGTAGAAACAGTTAGACACCATGATAGCTTTGTTCAAATGTTTTACTCTCCTGGTGACTATTTCAATTCTACCATGTTGTATTGTTTGGGTTATTGTGGCTCACACCTAAATATCTACAAGTCAGTTGTTCAATGAAATCATCATATAAAACAAATACTGTCTTTGTCATTTGTGTATGAGATCATACTGGAAAAGAGAGAATTGGTTTGGATCTGAGTGACCACGACTTCCCTGAGAAGTTCCAAAGATGTCATGCGCTCGGATGTCTAATCATTCCTTTGCCGTGGGAGACATGAGGCACTGCTAGTTAGCCAGAGCAAAAAGAAAGAATCAGGGTGACAGAGTTATTTACAAGTGGGTCAGACTCAGTCCCCCACACCATTAGCTATCCTGCTGCCTAGAAAGCCAGTAATCTCATGTAGGATAATGAGAGCCCACGCAACAAAATGTCTCTCCATAAGAATAGATATACACAGAGGGACGAGTAGGACAAAAAGATGGCTATTCCTAAATTGTTACAAAGCAACACCTAGAGGCAATTAGGCAGACAAGTCTGATAACTCTATATCATACATGTGACACACAGGTGGGCCATAGGCCTATAACAATGCCCATATGAAGGACAGCAGATACCAAGACAAAAACAGAGCACAAAGTTAAGGCATCCAAAGGCTTGTATCTCATTGCAAAATTGTCACAACACAGACACACTAATTGTACCCTGTTTCATTGCAGAGGAACATGGATCTCCTGCCGATATGCCTGTCCCTGATTTCCCTGATGACATGGATGACGAGCCCATAAACATTCCACAGGAGACCATCCAAAAGGTCCTTGAAAGCCTCCAAACCCCACCTTCAGTCACAAGGAGGAGCACAGAAGAAGCAGCCATCACAGTAGAACCACCCGCCACCCCAATTGTAAGACCTGCCAGCTCCAACACAGCTAAGGACTCTGACGACACTGGCACCAGCTTTGAAAGAACCGTAGTTGGGGTACAGCGGGAGCTGGCCAAGGAGGTGCGGGTGGGGATGCAAAATATGGCAGCCAGCCTTGAGGGGGTGCGTTCGTGCATGATGTCTTCTGCAGATCAGGCAACTGCTATGCAAGCCCTAACATCTCTCTTGCAGGAACTTGCCAAAACACAGAAGGAAATCAGCACAGCTGTCATCCAGTTGACACAACATCTACAACTGCAATCCAGTCAACGTGTGCACGAATGCAACATTGAACCCCTCAGGGCCAATCTGGCTGCCTACCATCGTGATGTGGCTGCCATTCTCAAAAACCAGCAGGCCCTCCTTGCTGCAGTACTGCCCTTAATAACTCCACAGGGAGCAGCCCCCGGGATGTCTGCCTCCACGTCTTCTAACACTGAGGTGTATTGCCCCTTCACAACCAACAACAACAAGGACAAACCAGGCAACACACACATCAGAAGAAGAAGACATGGAACAGATCACATTCTCATGGAAGAGTACCTGGAAGCACTAGTCCCTGCACCATGGCCTACTTTGACCAAGGTCCTACGTTTTGTCAAATGCCAGTCTCACTACAACTACACTCAATGACTGTTCTGCAATCCACTGTATGACTTGTCAGCATTGCCAGTGAATGTCTCTCTCCTACTATTTGCCAATTCCTGTCCCTCTGCACTGTCTGTGACATCACCCCAGCATGTCAGGAGCATCATCCACACCCCTTCTGTAGGATCACCATGTAAGAATGCACCAGAACGGACCCAGCAAACATGGACAATGGACATTTTGCACTACAGCACCTATAAATAAATAGCACTTGCACACCTATTATGTCTCTGTGTTATTTCACACTTCAACTGTGCAGTACATAACTCCAAAGTGCCTGTGTGGCAACCATGTAGATTGTCAATACAACTGTCCTGACATCATGTAGTCTGAAACATCTGTGCAGTGGCCAGGATTGCATCATAGCCTTACCATACTGAGGAGAATAACTGATGAAGGGACTAACCACACACAATCATGCTGTGTTGGACAGAATGATGCACCATCTATAGCAATTCTAGTCAATTAATGGTGGCTGAGAAATGTAGGCACCATGCAATACTAAAACATGGAATTATGCTGTAAATTGTAAGGAAACATTAACAAATAACACTGCATCAATCACCCTTTCTGAGTATACTTCCATGAAGGAAAGTCATGCTGAATTAGTACACACATGATGTAGGTCAGCAATGAAGGCAACAAGACAAGAGTGTTAACAACTCCTCATCTACAAAGATCTCCCTGAACTTCACACTGCAGTCCGACCTATTAAATTACCCACAATAACAAGTCTGGAAGCATACTTTGTGAAGTAGAATACATACTCACCAACACAAAACCTTGGTGATCAATGCAAACTACCAATGGTGGGTCTCCCAAATGGTGGATACTTACCAAGTTATCACACGGGTAGCTGGCATGTTAAACCTCCATTTCCTGGGGATGGCGAGCATAGGACACTAATGTCATACAAAAACATTCACCTACACTGATGTCAAGGCCATGATAAAGTAGCACCTAACGCATCATGTAAAGGGTTAACTATATATTTATTACTATTTATTAACACAAGAGGCAACTAAGGGAAAAGTAATACCTACACTAACTGTCCCTAACTAACCTAAGCTAAACTTACTCTACACATGTAACGAAACAATCTAAACATCAACCCCCCACCCACCATTATGAGACAGGACACATGCAGGACAACACTTAGGGGGTGATTCCAATCTTGGCGGGCGGCAGGAGCCGCCCGCCAAGCGGGAACCGCCAGAAGACCGTACCGCGGTCAAAAGATCGCCGCGGTCATTCTGAGTTTCCCGCTGGGCTGGCGGGCGACCGCCAGAAGGCCGCCCGCCCGCCCAGCGGGAAACCCCCGTCCACGAGGATGCCGGCTCCGAATGGAGCCGGCGGAGTGGAAAGGGTGCGACGGGTGCAGTTGCACCCGTCGCGATTTTCAGTGTCTGCTATGCAGACACTGAAACTCTTTGTGGGGCCCTGTTAGGGGGGCCCTGCAGTGCCCATGCCAGTGGCATGGGCACTGCAGGGGCCCCCAGGGTCCCCACGACACCCGTTACCGCCATCCTCTCGCCAGGAACAGGATGGCGGTAAGGGGGTCGGAATACCCATGGCGGCGCTGCAAGCAGCGCCGCCATGGAGGATTCCCTGGGGCAGCGGGAAACCGGCGGGACACCGCCGGTTTCCCGTTTCTGACCGCGGCTGTACCGCCGTGGTCAGAATGCCCATGGAAGCACCGCAAGCCTGTTGGCGGTGCTTCCGCGGTCGGTGGCCCTGGCGGTCAGAATGACCCTCTTACTAACCTACACACATACTATCCTAAACAAACATATATTTTTTTGTAATTTTTATTTTTTTATTTTATTTTTTTTAACTAACAGGAATCCCAACATTGCCCCCCACCCACACAAAAAATAAAGATAGAAAGAATAAGGACCCCCCACCCTCTTCCCTAACACTAACTAAGCTAATTACCTATACTAATCTAATACTAATCCCCAAAACCCAACTATCAGTAGAAAATAGGAAAGAGGAGAGAGGGGAGGGGTAAAAGTTCAACACGGCAAATGTCCTAGAGGTTCGCCCTCCGTAGGGTCCGCCTGATGGAGCGAACCCTTTTTTTTATATAGGCCACATCCTGGCTCAGCTTGTCCACCTTATTGAACACCTTGTCCAATTTACGGCTCAATGCCAGGAATGCGGCTGGGTCCACAGGAGGGGCTGATGCAGTTTGTGTGCTGGCCGAGGTGAAGCTTGTGCCAACAGTTGACTGCCCACTGGACTGTCCTGGTTGTAGAACATGGCTGGGCCCAGGTCTTGAGGATGAGCCAGGGTCTACTGTTCCAGATGCTGCTGGGGCCACTTGGGGAGACCTGGTGGATGTGGTGTTGGTGGCTGTTGTGGGCAATGTAGGTCGACCCTGTGGTGAGGCCCACCATGCCCCGGAGGCCCGATCCGATTGATATTTGCGGGCCATCCTCCGGTACCCAGACTGCACCTGCAGGATGTGCCTGTATCGCATGGCACGCCTCTCAAATTGGTGTCTATCTGCGGCACTCATGTTTGCAGCTGTGAAGAGAAATGGCAAATATTTACCTTTGGAATTGCATTGGGTGGAATAGCACAATGGGTTATTTGTACATTACTAGTAATGTATTTGTTGCAGCAATTGTCACAACATAGTTCACTTAAAGGCTCAGAGGAAGTACATGTGAAGCCTGCATACATAAGGGCATCTCACACCTAGCATATCCATGTCTCTACATGATGGATGACATCACCCTAAACTACTCATCCAAATTATGCCTAAGGCATCTGACATTATGGCTGCACCTCTTCCGCATACTGACTTCACTACATATGTCCCTCTATGTGCTAACTATCACTACCCTCACTCAATGCCATTTGTAATTTGTTGTTTGCTAATATTGAACCCATGGGCCATATTGAATGTGTACACTAGGGGCCAGATGTATGAAGATGGAAAATTGCGACTTGCAATTTGCTATGGAGAACGGTGTCTCCGACACCGTCTGCGAGTCGCTATGGGGTCGCAAAGACCCACCTCATTAACATCAATGAGGTGGGTACCAATTTGCGCCCCCTTAGCGACTATTGGCACTCACGGGGATGGAGGCCTGCTGGGAACAGCAGACCTCCATGTCCGTGACTGCTTTTAAATAAAGCAGGTTTTTTTTCCCCAAGTGTAGCCCGTTTACCTTAAAGGAAAACGAGCTGCACTTAGAAAAAAAAACAAAAACGTTAGTTTTGGATTTTTTCAGAGCAGGTAGTGGTCCCTTGGACCACTGCCTGCTTTGAAAATTTTTTTTGGGGTCCACTCACAAAGGGGAAGGGTTCCTATGGGGACCCCTTCCAGTTTGCGAGTGGGTTACTATCCACTTCAAGTGGATGGTAACTGCGACTCCCTTTGCGACCACGTACACGGTTGCAAATGGAATTGCATACCACTGCGAGTCGCAATTAGGAAGGGAACACCCCTTCCTATTTGCGAGTCGGAAATGCATTTTGCGAGTATGTTCAGAATCACAAAATACATTTCTGCATAGCAAACAGACGTTTGCGACTCACAAAGGGCAATTTATGCCATTTGCAACTTGAAAACTGTTTGCTACATCTGGCCCTAGGTTCTAAACAAAGTTGCAAAAGGTCACAAGTACGTGTAACATACTTGTTGCCACAGTCCTAGGTACCCTGTTTCCCATTAACATGGCAGTCTTTGAGGGTGGGGTGGGAAGAACAACCAACAATCCCATGTACAATGCACACCCAGGAGTGTATAGAAAGGTCAACAAGTATGTGCCTTCACACACAACACCTATGAAGGGCTAGCAACACGTTGGAGTCAGCCAAACATTGTCATATCCAAGGTCCACACATGTCAAAATGCTCTGACTTAGGCCAACATCACATACTATCAGTGAGGCATGTTTTACAACACACACAGAGGAGCAAGAACACCCATGATCATGAGTCGACAGAACACCTAGGCCATTGCACTCTAGTCACACACACTTCTAGTTCAACTAGTGGAAGTACATGCCCCCGGAAGATCCAACCTACAGTGTACACAGTGCATCCTCAACTAGGAAGATGCACATTTCATCAAAGCCATTTGCCAAAGCTATCTGGGAGAATGTCAGTCTGATATGCAGACTCAGTTCAAGCCAAGTCCCAGAGCAACTCTTACATTAACCAGTGTATTCCACATGACTCATCCCATTCCCCATAGCGGCCCAACTGGAATGACCTACAGCCCCTAAATCTGAGAGATGGCTAAGTATTGGTCTACAGAAACAGAAGTGATATTTGAAATCCCACTAAAGCAACAATGCCAATGAACGGGCAGCGCATCAAATCATGAATTCTGTTGAACACACAGTAGTCCATCATGCATCACTAGCAAAAAATAAATATAGCACTCAGGCCACACTCACTGTAGGTATCGGGGTCCTCAAAATGTGCCACCTCTCCCACGGTGTACGGTGCTGGTCCACCTGTAAAGCATGAAAGGAAGAATATACTCAGACTCGGTGCTCTGACAAATAATTGCAGTTACTATGACACTGTGTGAATATGACATGGTAATAATACACTTTCCCACATGCTCATACTGCATGGATGATTTTTTAAACAACATTAACATTGGATGAGTCTCCTGCTACAGTTACAGACCCTACTACACACATGCAGTGGCCAGGACAGTCAGGTGTTGTCAAAGATACCCCTCCATTAGTATGCCCCAACAATAATGGCTTGCATACATCTCATCATGTGCATCCCAGAGAGACATCCAAAAGCTGGTTACTTGAGGACTGCATGACCCCTCACAATCAAACAGGCTAGGTGGACATTTTCAAAACACAGCATCCAGACACACATGTGACATATGTGTGGACAACATAGCTGAATTCATGTGACGTGAAGGCACCACACATTTATAGCATCATCATGGGTATACAATTTTCTGTCTAGCTATGGCGTCAACATATGTAGGTATGTTGTTTCTACATAACTTTCTCACTGGCCAATATGACCTTTAGGTTTAAGATAGAGGCATTAACGTGTTGCTTGTCTGACACAAAGGCAACACTACATTACATACAGCTACAGGCATCCGGTATGTGTTGAAAACATGAGCCATCTGACTGTTAGCATTGGTCTTCCTACACATTGTGCAACAAATACACATTAGGTTTCCCTAGCATTATACACAGTCAGCTACTTATCTAGCAGATTGGGTAACAATCATCACATGTCCCCACACAGATTTAATTTATTCACATGTAATTGATTTGTACTCACCAACATGGCCACCAATCCTGATTCCCAGGTGGTCCAGCAGGTCCTGCTCCCCGGATATGAGATTAGCCCAGCGGTGCTTCAGTTGATGCTCATTCCTCATGCTCCCGTACACCCGGACCAGGTGATGGCGCACCTTCCCCCACCGGACTTTCCGTACCTCCGTGTGATACCCCTGTATCACACGGCCCCCAGCCTCCAGCATGAGTGGGAGGAAATGGCAAACGAGCCAAATGAATCCCCCCAATTCCTCCTCACCCATCCTGGCAAGCCGAGGCCTACCTGACATATTTACTAATTTAAAGGAGAAAAATGAGATAGACAAGTAAAAGTGGGAAATGGGGAAAGGTAGAGTAGTGAAGGAAAAATAAAACTTAAGAAAAATAGCCCAACTAACCCCAAAGTTAAACTACCCAGAACAGACTCCCACAGACAATACAAACAAAAACAGGATTGGACAAAAGTACACTAAACAGACTAAGACAATATTAGACAACAAGACTATGATCACAAAAAGACAAAATACAAGGTACACAGGACACAAAAGCAGTTAAACACAGGACTACACTTTTCACACAACCACACAGTCTAGATAAATCTGAGACTGCAAAGTGAAAGTGAAAGTTAACTCACAGTACAGATTTTGTAAACAGGATATCCTATTACATCACTTCCTGCATAAAATGGCCACCGTTTTTATTTTCCCGTTATGAGTCATATTTTCACGCATACACATTGCACATAATGCAGACTCAAAATTAATTTCTTCATTGTTACCTTACATTATTGTGAGGCTGAGTTTACAGTTCTAGTGTAGAATTAATAAATTAATAAGGTACATGACATGTCCAACATATTGTCCATGTTGCGTCCAATTTCCACGCATACAGCATGGGCGTCATAATTTTTCCATGTAAAGTAGTGGGGTTCCCAAATGGTGTCATTAACCAAGGCTGGATGCCATACCCCTGATCAGCTGAAATAGAAACACAGAATGGGATCAATTGGATGTAGAAAGCACTCTTGTACAGACCTTTGATTGCAGTAGTTGTCTTGTGTTGTCTGTGACTCTTTTGTGTACTAATGTGACAACCTATACTTGTAGGGTACAAGTTTTGCATTGGGTTTTTTCCTTGGCTGAGCAAGTGTTTGTTAGCTAGCCTTTTGTCAGCAGTCTGTATTTTTTTTTTTTATAACAGTGTGCCCTCCCTTGCATTGTGACTTGTGATACAGGTGTCCGTGTGTCTTCACTGGGGGTGAGATGATAGTTCCATGCAGAGTTAAAACATGAAAGTGTAGTTGAAACGTTCATATGAAAGTACCCTGGACACCCCATACCTTAAGACTTATGCAATGTGTTAATGTACAGGTTATTGTGACACTTCCAATTTGCAAGGTGACATTTAGGCAACCACACTCATTAATGTCTTCACATTAAGCTGTGGAGTACATTCCAATGTGCGACAGGTTCAATGGTGACTTCTGACACATGGCTAGTGATGTGAGTACCTCAGTGTGTTCCTGGCTAGGTGTTGCTAATGTGGTGTATGTGTCGTTTGTCCTAGAGGGTTGCTGTGCGGTGTGTATATGAGTTAGATTTTTGTCCTTACCAACAAGTAGTCCATTGCCATACCGTCCATCCTGGAAGTGTTGGTTGATGGTGCTGTGACGGAAGATGAATGCGTCATGTACACTCCCAGGATATTTAGCCACGATGTTGCTGATCAATCCCTGGTGATCGACTATGGCCTGCACGTTGATTCAATGTGTGTGCTTCCTGTTGCGGTAGAGGTGTTCAGTCGCAGCAGGTGGCACAAGGCGTACGTGTGTGCAGTCGATTGCACCAAGGACGTGTGGGAAGCCACTGATGGCGTAGAACCCCTGTTTAGTTTCCTGCTGCTTCTGCAGTGTGTTAGGGAAGCAGATGTGGCGGGGTGTCAGGCGAATGATGGCATCCAGTACTTTTGGCAGGAATGCAGAGAATGATGGTTGGGATATTCCACCAACTAGGGCACCAGTTGTCTGAAACGAGCCACTTGCCAGCAGGTGAAGTACGGCAAGCAGCTTTGTTTCTGTTGGTATGGTGCGGGGTGTCACCAAAGTGGGGGCCAACTGCTGTTCGATATTTCTCAGAAGCTGCTGAATGGCCTGCCAGTTCAACCGGTACTTCTGGATGATGTCGTGTTCCCTGAGGCCATGCAGGGTTGTTCTTGGGCGGAATATCCTCTCCTGCCTTCTGCGCTGTCTTTGGGGTCCCTGCTGTTGTTGTTGTGGCTGCTGTTGTTGCTGCAGGGCTCTGCGTCTACGTGCATGCTGAAGTAAAATCACCTCCATGTCTCCCTGTTGCTGCTCTGCTGCTCTGCTGCTCTGCTGTTTGTTCTGTGTGTTCTGATTAAATACAGGTGTGTTTGCCCCATTTTAACACCTGCCCTGACCCAGGCGTTAAATTTTGACGCACATCGGGTTTTGCGCCATTTTTTTGCTCCGCCTACCGGCCGGGAGTCCTTTTTGCCCGGAAGCATAAATACGACGCGCGGCCGTGTGCGTCGTTTTTTGGACGGGAACGCCTACCCTGCATATCATTAACGCAGGGCGGGGTACCGCTTCCAGAAAACGGCGCACACTGCGGATTTTTCTTGTGCGCGGCCTCGGGCGTCAGGGTTTAAATATGGGGCAACGTTTGCGCTGATTGTGTGTCAAAATTTTTGACGCACATTCGGCGCAAACGGAGTATAAATATGCCCCTTACTTCTTACAAATAAGGGGCAATGGTATGGGCAGTGTCTATGCTCCAGATTTAGCTAGTTTCAGTTTGAATCAACAGCAATCCCACATGACAATAGACCCTGTAGAGCACCGATAAAAATATGTCTCTGTTACATAGACTCACAAAAATATGATGGACGGAGTGCTGAAACTTTTCACAGACTCACCCTGTCACAGATCTGGGTTGAATCCTTTGTTATTTTGCTCACCATGCCACCCCAGTTTGTACCTAGCCATATGCAAATTAGTCTTGACCCTACTCCCCATGGGAACAGTCCAGCCCGAACTGCCAGGGCAGGTCTTCCCTGGACCGAAACAAGCATCCTGGGACCGGTTTTGGGGTATCATCCCTCATCAGTCAAGCTAGCTTGAATCAATTGGCACACGTTTGGGCATACCCTGGCCACTTAGGGAAAACTTTAGCTATACAAAAGGATGATGGACGGAGTGCTGAAACTTTTCAAGTTATGGTGTTCATCGCCACGCACATGACCACCATTTTCTTCCTTCTACTTCACTTGATTCCTGACTTTCCAATGGACTACATCTCCACTGTGTGTGCTGTTGTGGCCTGTGTCCGTTACCTGCCATGGCCCATGCTACAGGGGAAAGGGCCCCAGCCTTCACGTCAGAGGAGTTGGAGAGGCTTGTGGATGGGGTCCTACCCCTGTATGGGCAGTGTATAAGCATCCAGACCAACAGGTGAGTACATCATGGGTACGTTTCATGCAACATGGCTGCATGTTGCAGTACATCATGGGTACGTTAAATGCGACATGGCTGCATGTAGATGTCTGTGTGTGCTGGCAGTGTGTCATTTGGGGGGCATGGCTGGTGTCAGTTTGAATGCAGATGTGTGGGTCATGTGTGTGCTTGATGAGGGGCAAATGCAGTATGTAGGCCATATGTGTGTCAGGCTGGATTGTCTGGTTCATGGTGTTCCTCTGTCTGTATTTCCTCTGCAGGTCAGCGCCCATCAGAAGAAGGGGTTGTGGCGTGCCATCGCCAAGGACGTGCAGACCCTGGGGGTTCATAGCCGGCGGAGCACCCACTGCAAGAAACGGTGGGAGGACCTGAGACACTGGGCCCGGAAGACCGCGGAGGCCCAGCTGGGGATGGCTTCCCAACAAGGGAGTGGTGCCCTTTGGACCCGACCCCCCTAATGGCCCTCATACTGGCGGTGGTCTACCCAGAGCTGGATGGGCACTTGAGGGCATCACAGCAGCCACAAGGGGGTGAGTAGTGTGTGTGCTAACCATCATTTGTTTGCTGGCATGGGAACTGGGTGCAGTCGATGTCCCATTATGCCAGATCAGACATTGTTACCTGGTCCAGCTTAGGTATTTTCAGTGTAATGCATATTTTTGATAGCTAGGTAGCTGGCTTTCCATGGCAGACAGGGCTTAGTTGGTCCCAGCAGATGTGCAGATGGCAGTATTAATGTCCTACCTGCTGTAGTACCTAGCCTATGGTATGCCAGTGTGGTCCATACTGCCCATTCTTAGTCCCAATGAGTGCAAGTGATATGTATGCCATCTGTGCTGTTGGTCCTGTGATTGACCGTGTGCTCCCTTTCTTTCTTTTCTCCTTATCTCTCCTTTTGTCATCCTGTCCATGTGTGCATTAGCATCACCTGGCAAAGGAGCAGGGGCACCAGCCAGTGAGGGAGGTGCAGCCCATGGGACCCTGAGTTCAGTACTGCCCTGGCTAAATACAACTCAGACTGCCGCCATGCCACCGGGAATCATGTTCCAATGGGGACGGTGGTTCCCTGGCGGGTCCGCCCGCCAGGTTTGTAACTGGGCGATCGGACTGCTTGGAGTGCGGCGGTCCGACTGTTAACGTGAGTGTGGCGGTCCTCGGACCACCAAACTCGTAATGAGGCCCAGAATGTGTCTCGTACCTCTGCTTCACACCTTTTATCACTGGACCCCCACACTGCATCTTCTAAGCGTACTTTTTTTGAGCAGGTTGAACAGTAAAATGCAGGGTTGGATAAACACCACAGATGGTCTGACCCTCAAATTGATCCTGTGAGCTACTGCTCAACTAACCAGAGCCAGGCAATAACTGATCACTATGTTGGAAAACGATTCTAATGTTTGTAAAGCATGTTGTAGGAAGCACGCTCTGTATATGCTATATCAGAATGAGATACAGTGTGCACAGAGTCCAGGGGTTCCCCAAAGGCTTTACAGAGGCTAAAGTAGATAGTACTAATACTCTCTATTGTGGTAGTGTGGTTGAGCAGTTAGGCTTATCAGAGGGTAGTGCAAAGCATTTTTTGTACACACACAGAAAAAAGAAGAAGCACACAGTCAATGACTTAACTCCAGATCAATGGTTTTTATATAGCAAAAATATATTTTCTTAATTTCTTTTTAGAACCACAAGATTCAAGTTGATATGGTGTGGTGAATTTATAAGTCACCCCACACTCATTCCACATGTGTTTCAGGTAAGCTGACAAGTTTGTACTTCTGTCAGAAACCATCTCCTTAGGAAAACCCACTCTGGTAAAAATACCAATCAGGGCCTTGGCTACTGCAGGAGCTGTAGTAGACCTAAAGGGAATTTCTTCAGGGTATCTGGTAGTATGATCCACTACTATCAGGATGTATTGGTTTTCTAAGGCTGTGGGTGGTTCAAGTGGACACACAATGTCCACACCAAACCTTTCAAAGGGAACCCCCACCAGAGGAAGTGGAATGAGGGGGGCCTTTGGGTGGCCACCTTTCTTGCCACTGGGTTGACAAGCGACACAGGAGCTACTAAACTCCTTCACCTTCTGGGACACATTGAGCCAATAAAAGTGGTTGACAAGTCTGCTTCACGTTTTGGTTTGTCCCAAATACCCAGTTAAGGGGATATCATGGGCCAAAGTGAGGCTAAACTCTCTAAACGTCTGAGGCACTACCACTCTCTTAGTGGCACCAGGTTTGGGGTCTCTGGCCTCAGTGCAAAGGAGTCCATCTTCCCAATAAACAGTGTGGGAGCCACTGACATCTCCCTTCTCCTCTGCAGCATCTTGCTGCCTTAGGCCTTCAAGAGTGGGACAAGTCTTCCTGCGTCCAAAAACTATACATAATAATGCTCCAGCTCCATGGACTCAGTTCCCTCAGGGGATAAGACTTCTTCCTGGGAAGTGAGGTCATGTTTCTTTTGCTGTTCAGAGTCTGGTTCCCCAGTCCTATTACCTTTTCTTTTGGAAGGTTGGGCCATTATTCCGGGCTCCAACACTTCTTTTTCACCCTGTGCTCTGCTTTGTGCTGTAGGTGTCACACACACCACTTCAGGGATTCCCAGCATGGCTGCATAGGTTTTGAGCTCTACCTCAGGCCAAGCTGAGGACTCCAGATCATCCCTAGCAAGCATTCCATTGGGATTGCAGAAGAGACCACTGCCTGTCTCAGGCTAGTAACCCCTCCTCATTCTAAAGTCACCATAGCCATGGGATGGACTTTGGCCACATCGCCAGCATTGGTAACTGAATAGGTTTGTCCAACTAAATACTGTCCTTGGAAACCAGCTTCTCTGTCATCATGGTGACACTGGCACCAGTATCCCTCAGGGCGTCTACCTTTGTGCCATTGATTAAGAGCTTCTGCCTGTACCTTTGCATGTTAGGCAGCGAGGTATCCAGTGTGGCTATATCCACCCCACCCTCAGAGACTAGAGTAGCTTCAGTGTGGACCCTGATTTGCCCTGGGCACTCTGTTGATCCCACCTGGAGACTGGCTATTCCAGAACTAACTGGAGCAGTACTAGGGGATTTTTTCTTGGGACAGGCCATGTCCTCAGTCTGGTGTCCATTCTGTCTACAGGTGTGACACCAGGCCTTCTTGGGATCAAAGTTTTTACCCTTGTACCCATTTGTGTACTGTGAAGAGGCTTGGGGCCCACCCTCCTGGGCAGGCTTTTGGGGCCCTTGTAAAGGCTCTTTGTTTTTGTCCTTAGGTGTCTCACAACCCTTCCCCTGGGGAGGCTTTGTGACCCCTTTCTTTTGGTCACCACCTGTGGAAGTCTTGGTCACCCTAGTCTTGACCCAATGGTCTGCCTTCTTTCCCAATTCTTGGGGAGAAATTGGTCCTAGGTCTACAAGATGTTGATACAACTTGTCATTGAATCAGTTACTTAACAGGTGTTCCTTCATAAACAAATTATAAAGCTCATTATAGTCATGCACTCAACAGCCAGTTATCCAGCCATCTAGTGTTTTCACTGAGTAGTCAGCATAATCAACCCAGGACTGGCTTGAGGTTTTGTGAGCCTCCCTGAACCAAATTCTATACTCCTTAGTGGTGAATCCAAAGCCCTCAATCAGGGTAGCCTTCATGTGGTCATAGGATTCAGCATCTGCACCAGTGAGTGTGAGAAGTCTACCCCTACACTTACCAGTAAACACTTCCCAAAGGAGAGCTCCCCAGTGAGATCTGTTTAACTTTCTGGTTGCGCAGACCCTCTCAAAGTCTGTGAACCACTTGGTGATATCATCACCCTCTTCATATTTTGAGACAATCCCTTTTGGGATTTGTATGATGTCACTATTCTCTCTAATCCTATTTATATTGCTGCCATTGTTAATGGGTGCTAAGCCCATGTCTGCTCTCACCCTTTCTATAGCTTGGAGTTGTTGCTCCAAAGCTAACCTTTTGCCCATCCTTGCTAAAAGGATGTCCTCTTCATTTAGGCTGTCCCCAGTGTTCCCAGAGGAGCTGGACTCCCCTGTGGAAGTTCCAGATCCAGTTAGCATTATCATTGGAGACAGGGATCTTGGGACCCTGGTCTCCCTAGTTAGGTGAGGAGGAGGTAAGTCATCCTCTTCATCTCTAATATCTTCCCTGTCTGAGTGGAGTTTTTCCTCCTCAGCAGGGTGCTCCCTGGTGTACTCTGCCAAACGTTCCTGGAGCTTGACCTTGGTGGAGTTGGAACCTGTTCTAATATTTTTCAGATTACAGAGGGACCTTAACTCTGCCCTAGATGGAGGTAAGGGGAGAGGACGAGTTCCACAACCATTTCCTCTGAGCTGCTCATTATGTTACAAAAAGTTGGAATTACTTTTTATAAACTAAAAACTACTTCTAGTAACTAAATTCTAACTTAAAAATATCTTTTAAATCTAAAAAGAGATGCTAAGGGTACGTAACCAAAGCCCTAGCAGGACGTTAAAAATGTTGCAAAATATGCCAAATTCAAAAATCAGTTTTCTAAAGGCAATTTTGGAATTGAGGGGCATATTTATACTCTATTTGCGCCGGATTTGCCTAATTTGTTTTTACACAAATCCGGTGCAAGCATAACTCCATATTTATACTTTGGCGCTAGACCTGTCTAGCAGCAAAGTTATGGAATTAGCGTAATTTTTTGCTTGCGGAAAACTACCTTGCCTCAATTAGATGCAAGGTAGGCGTTCCCGGGCAAAAAATGACTCTAAGGGCTTTGTGCCTTATTTATCCTCCCGTGCAAAAATGACACACAGGAGGAGGAGGAGGGTCTTAAATAATGGCGCTAAGCCTGATTAGCGCCATTATTTAACGCCTGGGTCAGGGCAGGTGTTAGGGGACCTGTGGCCTCAATTCCATGGTCAGAGACCATGGAAGCAGTCCACAGGTGCCCTTTCCTGCACCCAGGGACACCCCCACCCACCCCCACTCACACCTGGAGGGCACCCAAGGATAGGGGGACCCAACCAAGGTAAGTCCAGGTAAGCTTTTTTTGTTTTCTAAGTGCCATGGGGGGCCTAACTAGGGTCCCCCTACATGGCACTGTGCCCAATGGCCAGTACAAGCGGAAGGAGACTGTACTTGAGCAGTGCTCCTCTGCAGCAGAACGGAAGTGACCTATTGCTGCATGAACTATTTAGCAGGCTGCAAAGGGGAGCGACACTAGACTAAACCAATTGCAAGCAGCAGGCGGGAGCAAAGTCCTTTATTCAATACAACAGGTCTTCCAGACAGCGCATGCATGCTGCCTAGGCTCGACCTAAAAAGCCATATGTCGCAGCTGCTACGTCATTTATGGGAACACAGCAATATGCATGCTTACAAAATGAGGTAACTATTTTTTTCTTTTTATTTGCCAATCTGAGATATATTGCAACACAGAGAGACGTAGGCTGGGTAGAAGTGCACAGGCAAGAACATATTCACAGTGAGTGATCTATGCTTTTGAGAGATGTCCCTCACTTACGTACTCAGGCAGACTTCACCAATATGTAGTTCATAGTAGTATACTGCTATTAATCTTTTGTGGGAGCGTGAACTATATAGGTCAGTGAAAGCCAACAGTGTGAGAGTGCTTTTTTTAAGGACACCAAAGTGAGGAGCAGGTTGCGGGGAGTGCAACGGGCACTGAATGTGGGAGGGTGAGACAAAACCACAACAGGCTTAGAAGGTGGGAGGGCAGGGGCAAATGAACCATGCCATTGGAAGTAGGGGAAGCAAATAGCAATCAAGTGCGTTTGGATTTGCGGTCAGAACATAGGAACAACATTCAGTGCTGGGGTGGGCAGAGAAGCAGACAAGGAATATATATGTATTCTCATGGAGTGCTTGACAGAAAAAGATTTTTTTTTTTTCCTGAAATGTGAGAACTCCTGGAAGAATAGGAGGAGCCAATTAGAGAGGTAGTAAACAGGCTACGCTCCACAGGAGAAACAGTTCCAAGCTTCCCAAGCTATGCTGTCTGATAGGCTCCGACTAATGAAAGGAAATAAAATATATTAGTGAGGAAAGATGCAATGCAGAATGATAGGCCATGAGAAATTGAAATATCTAAACTGTCTGTATTAATTGCGCCATTTCACCTATTTTTAGAACAATAGTGGTAGAAAATGTATAATTTTCCACTGTTTTTCCAAACCTATTTTAGGACAGGTAAAACCTCAATACTGCCATGGCATTGGGCTTGCTTGGCAACTCTTTATTCTAAATGTATTTTTTTATGGGTGTTTCAAGAGTGTGACGCCAGCCATAAAAGCAATTGAGTGTTTTACACAGGACATAACAGTCCAATCAAAACGTAATATGGCAAACAGCAGTGACAAATATGTAGTAGAAACGTACAGCAACAGAAAATTCACAAATTACCATGTCATGGTGAGATCATAATGGGGCACAAGAAAGCTTTTCCATGGGAACTAAACAGAGTGGGTTTGAGATGAAACATAATTGTAGATCATGTGTAGCTATAATATGTCTGAGAGCAGTGCCCAAGAAAAGTAGAGCAATAGGCTTGTAGAAATTTGAGGGAATATCGTTGAGGCGCGGACATGAAGGTAAGTAGGAAACTATTTACTGAAGACTTTGAGAAAGAATAGAAGAGGCTATTATAATATTTTATGGTGGGACTAATTTGCATACACTCTCATGTGGATGTTATACAGAGCACTTGGGTCAAGCTTCCTGAGTATGAGATCTTGTTCCGGTCCTGGGGCAGTCATTGGTTACATGGCTGTTAGAAATGGGGTTTCTGGTTGGCTAGGGTATGCACCTCATCCAGGCAGAACCTACCCACTCTAGTCAGGGATAGGGAGTTACACGTCCAAGATAACCCCTGCTCACCCCCTTGGTAGCTTTGCACGAGCAGTCAGGTTAACCCGGAGGCAATGTGTAAAGCGTTTGCGCAACACACACAACATAAGTGACGCAAAAGGTACACCACAAAGTAAACACAACACTGAGCTATGTAAAAATAATCTGTATTGCACAAAACATCATTAGACCAACATTACACATGAATAATACCCTGCTACCTTAGCAGTTGTCAGAATGTTCCACAAGTTACTAATACTCTGCAGGAATATGCATTTGTCACTATAGAACACGTAAAATGAAAAGTGCGCGTCACCCAGGGACAAGGTAGGAGCGTACGAGCTCCTTTCTTTACCTTCCTGAAGTGCCCCGGGGGCACTGGAGTCAGCGCGATCCTCACGCTGCAATCCCAAATGTGGCGCCCGGGCTGCGGCAGTGATTATCACAAGGCAGAGGCGCCGGGGGGAGCGCTAGGGGCTCCAAAGAAAGCGCTTCACACAGCGCTAGTTTAAATCAGCAGCCTGGGCTGCGGCTGTGAATTTTCTTCTCAGCAATGAATAGAGAGCGCTTTTACCAAGCGCTTCAGGCAAGGCTGGAGAGATCGTGGCAGGGGTCAGGGGCCACAACACCCTGCCCCTGGGAACAACCAGAAAAAGCACAGGGCTGGTGGATCCAGCTGCAGGCCAGCACAAGGGGTGCAGATGATGGCAGTTCCTTCTAGTAACCAGGCAGGTCACAGGTCAGCACAGCAACAGCAGTCCAAGGTGTTTTCCTGGTGAGCCCATTCATCAGCGTTCTGTGTCCAGTTTCAGTTCCAAGAGTGTTCAAATTGTGGGGAAAATTCCCCTGTACTTATAGTCAGTTCTTACAGTGTTTTTCAATGGTAGGGAGAAGAGGTTCCAGCCAGTTACAACTGGTTCTGGGAGTGCCCCCTCTCTCCTTTCAGCACAGGCTCCAAACATCAGTGGGGGGTGAACGACCCTATTGTGTGAGGCCAGGGCACAGTCTTTACAAATGCAGGTGTGCCCCGCCTCTCCCTTCTCTCAGCCCATGAAGGCTTTACAATATGTAGATGCACCTCTGTGTCACCTCCACCCTCCCTGTGTTCAGGCTGTCTGACAAGTATGCACAAAGCCCCAACTGTCAGTCTGCCCAGACGTTGATTGGAGACAAGCTGCAAAACACCAAAGTCATAAGCACAGATAAATGCGCACTTTCTAGAAGTGGCATTTCTGTGATAGTAATAAAAAATACACCTACACTAGTAAGCAGCATTTCTTACCACTGTCACAACCATACCAAACATGCCTACGCTACCCCTCATAAATCAGACAAAACACCTTACACCTAAGGCAGGGCATTTCCAATGCAATCCTATGAGAGGGCAGCACTCACAGCAGTGAGACACCAAGTTAGGCTGTCTGTCACTACCAGGACAGGCCACGCAACATGGCACATGTCCTGCCTTCTACATACATGGCACCCTGCCCAAAGGGCTAGCTAGGGTGTACCTTAGGGGTGACTCACATGTAGTAAAGGGGAGTTCTGGGCCTGG
The DNA here is from genome assembly GCF_031143425.1 of Pleurodeles waltl. NCBI lineage: Eukaryota > Metazoa > Chordata > Amphibia > Caudata > Salamandridae > Pleurodeles > Pleurodeles waltl. The sequence continues at coordinate 257,282,041 of NC_090440.1, forward strand.
CAATTAAATTTAGATGCCAGGTCCCTGTGGCAGAAAACTGCGCACACAGGCTCTGCGCTAGCAGGCCTCAGATAGGTTTAACAGGCTACTTCAGTGGGTGGCGCAAGCAGCGCTGCAGGCCCACTAGTAGCATTTAATTTACAGGCCCTGGTTATAGGGATACCACTTTACAAGGGACTTATAGGTAAATTTGTAAGAAAGAGCACATGCACTTTAGCTCTGGTTTGCAGTGAAAAACTGCTCAGAGTTAAAAAACGTCAGCCAACAAAGGTCAGAAAACTAAGGAGGCAAAAAGCAAAAAGTCTGGGGAATGACCCTGTAAAAGGGCCTTGTCCAACAAGGGCATTATTCAGAGTGGGTATCAATTTTTTACCTTTGGTTAACCAACTTGCTCCTCTTGTACAAGTGACTACAATAAGAGCTAGGTGGAGTCTTCAAGGCGTCCGTACAAGAGGTGGCAGTAGACATAAAACTGAAAAAAAAAAAATTCATAGAGCGTATGTTAATGCTATGAGGTAATCCTAAACTTAACAGCTTAAAAATGTACAACTGAAGAGAGGCCTTGAGATAGACAGACAACCAGGAGCAATATTATACAGTGCCTTAGGAGTACAAAATACATGTTTACCTGCTTTGTTTCTCCGTGTGCCAATCTGGTATTGCACAAGGTGCCGAAGACACGTGTTCACCCTGTAACGTTGGACGCATTGAAGCAATCCAAATAGTACGTTCCCTACTTGGACTGCGTAATGTTACAACTAATGAGGGTACTCATTTGCAGCCATGCTGTATTATAGACGGGTGCATGGGCAAAACCGTTAGAATGTTCACTGGCGGTGCACTACATATGAGGAAGCACACAGGGCGGCCTGCATAGTATCCCCTTGGTAGGAGTGTGTATGAGTCCCAGGGATGCACCAGTCATCCTCCAGGAGGTGGATGCAGTTACACCATACACATTGCAGATCTTTGATCCTCTTCCGAACGTGGCCCTGTATACTAGAAGTCAAATCCGGGTTTCATCTTTCACTGATGCTACTCCCCCGGCACAGGTGCAAACAGCTTTCTGCCATTGAACGTTTTTCTCCATAATAGAGTCCTTGTCTGCCCCGGGTGAACGCAGTGAAAGGACAGTGCGCCCTATATCTAACATGACCACAGTTTTTTAAAACATATCTACTTTTCAAGTGATCTGGTATTAGGTGTTTTCTATTGCTGTTGTTTCAATTTTTCTGCATCATTTTTGGAAGGCCCCAGAAAATTGTATTAATATTCATGTCGTGAACCAACAAACTTGAACTACGAATAACTGTTATAGAACGCCAGGTCTGCTAGTAATGTATGAAGTAGACTGGGTTGAATAAAGTATTCGTACAAGTCACTACTATCTGTGGTTCCAAGGAGAACTCAACAACCATCAAGACACTGAGGTTGCACAACTCACTAAGTGCGATAGGGCATGGACCCATCAGCTCTGGTCTAAACTTGCAACACCACCAATTTCTTACGTTGTGATGAGTAAGTGACACTTTTACCATCAGTGACTTAAGTGTTAACATATGTTGAGTTATCTTTTCTGCAGTGTGTGCCAAGGAATTCATAGTTTGTGCAGGTGTTATTCCCAAATCTCCATACAACTGGAGGAGAATATCTGTCAGCCAAAACCTCGTATAAATAAGACCATTAGCCGCCCCGTGATACTCAACCATTCGCTTCTCTCTAGTTTTACTACAATCACTGGCAATGCCAAAAGGTCCGAATTTAAAGAAATACTCTTTGGTAATATGTGTGTAGAATAATATTGACATAGTTTAAAAGGTCAGGGGACAGTTTCACTGCCAAGTCAGCCCTAAACATCTATTTTAATCTGCTGCTGCCAGATAAAAACATCATAAATTAGCTAGTTATCTAATATTAATCTAAGCTTTATAATATTATGTGTGTGCCCCTGAAAGTTCAAGCTCGGGGAGCTGGATTAATGAACAAAGTGATCTCAGCTGTGTGGAGGGTAGACACTTCTTCCTATGTATGCACACAACTTTTCCCACACCGTGCATGAACTCTTGGCTCTCAACATGTGGGGCGCCAAAGCCCTCTCAAGTGATGCTGACATAATTGTCTGGCAACAGTTGTGCTGTTAAGCCAGACCATAAAAATAGGGTAGTGCTGCTGAGAGTCTCCACAATAGATATAATTCATACCTTGATAATCCTTTGCCTTGGATTCTGTTTGCTAGCCTTTCCAAAGGATTTCCCAGTGTCCGTGGGTGCTGGTACATCTAGCAGTGCAAATGCACTGGGGCCACCAGTCTCACTACTGCTCACAAATCATCAGCGGTGACTGTCCCTGACTTTGTATCTCTGTTGGGGATAATGTCAAAACAAAGACCAAACAGGATACTAGTCCTGCCAACCAAGCTCTGCAATTGAATATTAGCAGCCTGCCCTGCAACACACTTAGCACTCACAACAAACTAAATGTAGAATCAGAGAGTTATGTCATTAGAAAAGGATATCTCTTTATTTAAATACAGGATGTGTATAGCAGTTAAAGTGATGAACAACAAAGGAAAACAAACGCCGTCTTATCTAGAAAATGAACCCAAATTTTTAAATATTTTTTATGTGGCACAAAAAGTCAAGTAACATGGTCCTTGCTATGTTTCAAGAATTTGGAGTGCCTATTCTGTTACCAAGATGTATGGAAATACGCATTGCAGTGCCCAGCATAATTTCACAATGTATGAACTATTCTATGATACGTCTGGCCTTTGTCCTCGCTTCTCAGTGACTCTGATTGCAAGAGGAACTGCCAACTACACTTACACCCAGAATCCTCTCTTGAGGGTAAATGACCTGTGCCAATCAGCAGAATCGTGGCTGCACCAAGTGCAATCTTTTACATAGCCTAGTAAGTGTGCAGAAAACACCATCTTCCATGTGTCGGAAACACTTTAAGTGTATCCCCTTGTTGGACCTGGTCCGTTCTGCGGTCATCCCCAAACCTTTTGGCCTTTCTCTTCCTATTTTTGTTCAATTTGTTTTTGTTGCCATTAGGACTCTGTGCACTTTACCACAGCTGACCAGTGCTAACATTCTTGTGCTCTCTCCTCCAAACACGGTAATTTTGGTTTATAAACAATTTCCTTATTTAATGGTCCCTAGTAAATACACAACATATTCCCAGGGACTGTAGAATTTATGCTACTAGCAGCACTGACTGAGCCACCCACTTACGTAGCCCTTTAAACACATCTCAAGCCTGCCATCCCAGATCCTGTGTGTACAGTTTTAAACTGCCATTTCAACCTGGCAAATTAAACCTTTTGCCAGGCCCAAACCTTCCCTTTTACTACATATAAGGCACCCCTAAGGTAGGCCCTGGACAGCCCAGTGTGCAGGGTGCGATGTATTTAAAAAGTAGGACATGTACCTTTTAGTTTTACATGTCCTGGTAGTGAAAAACTCTTAAATTTGTTTTTCATTATTGCAAGCCCTATAATTACATAGAAGTTGCTTTCCCAAATGGGAAGAGATAACCCATTCAAGTTTGGTGCCTCCGGAATCACAATTTAAAATCCTACCTGATTGTGAAAGCAGATTTTAAATTGCAATTCTGAAAATGCCACTTTTAGAACGTTGCCATTTTCTTGCCTTAGTCATTTGGCGCCTGCAGCCTATCTCTGGTCAGATGACTGGATGTAGTTGGCAGTTGGGCGTATTCCTTCTAGACAGCCACACACAATGGGAGCTTAGATGTAACTTAATGGGACATCCCAGGAAGGATGGGAGAAAGGAGAAAGACACAGCCTCACTTACAACTGAATAGGCTGTGTCCTCTCCACACACAGACGGCCTAACAACCCTGCATTATCACCCCAGCCACCCTGGAGCCAGGCAGGGGAAGCAGGGAATTGCTTGCACTTCAAAGCCACTGTCTTGAAGCGTTCCCACCTTCCAGAACCTGGACACCATGGTAAAAGAGATGAACTTCAGACACCACCACTTAAGTACACTTGTGGACCAGTGGATAATCTGCCAGGAAGAAGGACAGCTGTGCTGCTGATGGACTGTCACTATGCTGGACTGCACTCTACTGGACTCCTGCTTTGCTGTACTGACATGCTGCCCTCTTGCATGGGTGAGAAGGACTAGACCTGCATTTCTTGAATCCAGAGTATCTAAAGGGCTAGTTGGCTGGCTTCCTGATCTGAAGCCACAGGCTTCCAATACCTTGCATCTGCACCTGAACTCTGCCATCTGTGAGTTTGCCCTGCCAAGTGGTGTCACCCCAGTTCTGGACCCCTGGAAGTGGGCCAAAGGTTCTCTGCCAGCCTGTGGATGAAGTGGAACCTATGCATCTGCTCCGCGGTGCAACCCCAAGCTGAACTGACACACCACTGCTGCTGTGTGGATTGGACCCATTACAAAGATCCCCATCGCTGCTGCAGCTCGCATAGCCTTCGGAACTGACACTGCATGACAAAACCTCTGCACCGATCCTAGCATCTCTTGTTGATGGCAACCTCGATGATGGCGCCAGACCCTGCATCGCAGCCTTGCAGCTCTTCGGAACCAATGTATCACCCCGATGGCGCATTGCATTCTCAACACCGGACTCACATCGCAAGCCCTGTTGACAGGATTCTCACTGTTGATGCAACAGGACCTTGCACACAGCCTTGCCGCATCTCGGAACCGGTACATCTCCTCGGCTACACCCTGATCCACACAGTGCTCCATAAACCAGGATCAAAGATTCTTGAAGGTATTTCTGAAGTAGTGTCTAAATTAAGAGCAGGAGCAAAGGAGGCCACAGATCTATAGAATTTATGAGGGCCTTGCCACATTTTCCCATAATCAAGCAGTGCCTCTCTTGAATACCTAACCCGAATATATGGCTGGGAGGCCAAATGCACAACATGGCTAATGCTCACCGTGGCCAGGGCATGGATGGGCGCAGATGGACTTGCTTTGGGTCAGGCCATGCAATAGTCTCTTTATAAATGCCCCTTCCTGTCTGTACATTGCAGGGACAAAAAAACAACTAGAGTGCCAACCTAAGATGGTGTATCTCAATGTCCTGCTCAGTACAAACAAAATAGAGGCAAACTAGGCCAGGCTGAACATCGGGTCAGTCTGCCAGAAGCAGGCTTCAAGAAAATACCTATGATCATCCCTCACCCCGCCTAAGCTCACCAATGTTAAATGCTTCTAATTTATCTTGGAGCCAGAAATTTTAAAAGTGTTTAAAAAGCACAGCAAAAATTCTCAATTAATCATTAAAATCATTAAAATCATAAAAATAAAAATTGGTTAGCTGTCACCTTCAATGTAGCGCAAAATACCAAATAAAAACACTGAATATAAAAATGCAGTTCCTCAAGCACTTAAAAGGTAACAAAAACGAGAAGCAGCAGATAGCAATTATAAACAGTCTCTCTGTTTATATCACTGTCTTGGTTTGCTTCATTTCTACTAACTAAACTAAAACACTTGAAAAAAATGATTTGTATTTGAAAAGTTCAGACCTGGAGACAGTATCCATACTGACCTGGGCCCGTAATACAAATAGGGCACATTTGACCTGTTTGCACCACAGCGCACCTTTAAACAGATGCACCGGGCACAGACATGGAAAGTGCACTCTATTATGATGATTGTGCTGCTCTTAGAGCAGCGGCAAACTCGCGCTGACCTGGGTGCAGTGCACTGAATTGAAATACTTATACTTTTTAAGCGCCGCATTTGTGCTGCTTCTTAACATTAATGCAGCGCAAACTTACAAAATACAAATGTAGTTTCTACGTTTGTGCCGCTTTTGTGTAAAGAAATAACACAAATGAGGCGCTAAAAAGTATAAACATGGGCCTTAGTGGTAGCTTCAAAGCTACTTTAGGTTTCTCTCTGCAGGCAGCAACCTGCTTACACTTTGAAGAGGGATTAGAGATCCCATTGTAGGTGAGTGCAGTGAGCAAGTGCACCTGCCAGCTGGGAGATGTATGGGGGTCCATGGGACCTCCTGGAGGCCGTTGAGAGGGTTGCCTTCAGGGAAATACTGACAGTGCGCCACCTTTTTGTGGTGCACTTTTAGTGCACCTCCTGAGGGCTTGTTTGCCTCTGTGCCCGCATCTATAATTAGGGGTGGGAGCAGCGTCAAAGACAATCCCTCATTTGCATGGGGCAACGCCCTCATGCAAATGAGGGAACACCCTCTCATGATAGCGCTGGCAGTACATGTGCACCTTGCTGTCAGTATAAAAGAATGGGATGCACAAGCATCTGCAGTCCTGTCTGTAATACGGTTGTGTCCTGGGGACACACAAAGCGGGTGCACACGACCTTTATAGCCCCAAGATACATTGTATAATACAGTCCCGAGTGAAGTGGCCACCTTAATCAAAATGCATACCTGATGCTGCTCTGCAAATGTCTTTCACAGCCTTATATTCTGATGTCATCAAAAAATTGCTGATGCACTCCTCTCAGTGCTTGTTTGATTGTTTCCCTTACTATGTAAACAGTTTCTACTATATCTCTAAATGTGTAGTGTTTCACAGTTTTCTAACGCTTTGAATTCAAAGAGGTGCTAGGTGTTAAATCACTGTCCAAATTAGATGAGGCAAAGTTTCAAAATGAGACCAAGTCTTGCAGCTTTGTGGCTCAGAGCTTTAGGTGAAGAAAGCACTATAAGAGAGGCAGTAATGAGAGATCACAAATGAACGGGCTTCATAAGTGGAAAAATGCAGTTGTGAAGAGGTATATTTCTTCTCACGCTTAAAGTTTAAATGTTTTAATCTTTAGCTTGGGGCATTTTCACCACTTCACTCAAAGTGTTTAATGTCATTGCTTTTACTCACAAGAGAGTACTATGCAGAAGCCTGTCCCTGCAAAACATTTTCCAATGAGTTGGTTTTCACTTGTTTGATCGTGACTTAGTTAGCTTTTCTTGGTGAATCACTCTAAGCACTGGATCATCTTTAGGAGAATGACCATGATTGCAGGATCTATAGTCCAGTATAGTACACTGATTTTCGGCTTGCGGCTCATCTGGTTGGCTATTTCTCACACTTGACAACTCTAGTGAACTGGTTTTCTCTTGGATAATGAGTGGCTTGGCTAATTCTGTTGGTAGAAATATCTAGCGATCTTATTTACACCCTGGTTATTGAACAGGTTAGCTAGTTCTCTCAGCAGACGTCCTCTGTTCTCTAGGTTTCCTCTAGAGAATCATTAATTTAGCAAGTTTTGTCTGTAGACATCTCCAGTCACTTGCTTCCCCCAGAGAACTATTGAGTTAGCTAGTTCTCTGGAGAAATCTCCAGTGCTCTGGTTCTTCCACCCTTCCCACCCCAGGTAATTCGTCAAGTTAGCTAGCCCTCTGTAGATATCATCAGTTGCCTGTTTTTTTCCATGGAGAATTATCAGGTTAGATTTTACTCTCTACTTCTTTCTCTGTTGAGCTGTGTTCTTTTGCACTCCCATGAATTATGCCTTCTGTATGATTTCTGAGGGGCAGATGAAAATTGTTAGAGGCAGCACATTCTGGTTGGCTAAGGCAGGACCCTAGCCAGGCAGAACTCGCCACTCCTGTCAAGGGAGGGTGATTACACTTACTATATAACCTGTGCTCACCCTTGGGTAGCTTTGCACAGAGCAGTCAGGCTTCTCACAGAGGCAACATGTAAAGCAACAAGAGAGCACTTTGCTACCACAACCATGCTGCGACGCACAAGATAGACGTCACACACAGTGTATGTATAAAAAAGTTTGTATTCAACACACACCTTGACACCACAGTACAGTTATAATGTAACTCTGGGCATGAGCCCCAATTTACAGTGGAAATCAAGATATGAGGCCCAACCATGTTAAACACTACTACACTATGTACACATGAGGAAAACAATACATTCCCTACCCGCACCCACGTAAGGTGTCAAACATTATCAGCACAAGACCCACCCTAGAATTCCCCACAATCATTGTAACACATAAATTTAGGGTGCACCCTGGTTCCCAACTTTAGCAGCAAAATGTTCATACAATGTTTACAACACTTTTGCGTAGCTTCGTGGCTGGAGCTGCACTAGTAAGATGTTAAGCCAACTTTAAAAACTTCCTGACAGGATTCATGTGACCAGCAGCACCACTGTACTGCCTTCATATTCACCCGCACTCACTCTCACACATCCACTCTGTGCTGCCGTGCGGTGCCACAGGTATCAGCCGCTGCGTGCACACACTCACTCGTAGGTATTCAATCCCAGCACCCTAACGCGGTGCCCTGATACCCAGATAGTGGATGTCACTGTGTTTGCAAGCACCCTGGGGCCCAAACCGCCTCCCACCCACCAACCAGCTCCACTTATCCCACCCCTCCACCAACTAAAGATTGCATCAACCTTTCCATGGTTATTGGGCCGCTTACAGCTAGGTCACCAGTCTCAGTGTCCTGGGGTCGAGGTGGGGAAAAGGAAAGACAACAGCCGGTAAACAATTAAGGCAGAGACATGTGGGCTTCTCAGAGGACGTTCACTCAGAGGTCTGCAAAACACGTGGAGGATAACTGGTGCCACTGTTAGAGACCAAGGCGCCCAGCCAGACAGTTCACTGTTACCAAGTAGTTACCAATCTCAGCACCTCTGGAACAGAGAGGCGCTCTTGGGGCTTGTTGATGTGAGCCGCCCTCAACACTTCCAGTTGCACATGACACATTACTAGGCCTACACCTCCTCTACCAGGAAATGTAGCTAGGGCACGAAGACTCAAGTGACCCCAGACGGTTGTGATTCTACACGAAACGTGCTCAGTGACGTGCCTCCTCAAAAAGGAGGCACAGCGTCAGGGGTCGGCTGGCCTGAGTCTCTGTGACCTTATGATTCTTCTACAGCCAATTCCCAAGGTGGTACCTCCTCGGACAGAGGCACAAGTCTGGTGTGCGATGACTTGAACTGCACCAGACCATCCCGGACTCTCTCGCACAAGGATGTAAATACCGCAACCCTATGGGAGACACAACGTCTAGCACACAATGACTTGAGTTGAACTGAACCATCCAGTCACACTCAGTACATGGGTTTCATACCTTTCAGGAATGAGGCACACTGTCTAGTACACAATGCCTTTTAGTTGCAACCCCGGTCACACACCTGGACGCAAGTGCAGCCAAAAAGGGCCAAGTACAGCACAACTCAGGTTGAACCCCTAACCTCGAGGGTTGCAACCAATAAACGGGGCACCACACACAATGAGCATGGAACCGAGGCTCACACGAGAGAAATGCGACACACTCGACAAAATCATCAACCAATCAATCAGTATTTGTAAAGCACGGTTACACACCAGTGAGGGTCTCAAGGTGCTTGGGTGGAGGGGAGGGGCCTCATCCGAAAAGCCATGTCTTGAGGTTCTTCCTGAAGGTAGTGAGCAACGGGATGTGTCTGAGGTGCAGGGGAGGTGTTCCAGCTCTTTTCTGCAGTGTAGGTGAAAGATCGTCCTCTGGCAGTGGTTTTGCAGATGCAAGGGATGGTGGCCAGGGCCATCTAGGTGGAGCAGAGGGATCTGGCGGGGTTGTGGAGGGAGATGCAGTGGTTCAGGTAGGCTGGTCCTGCATTGTGTATGGCCTTGTACGTGTGGGTGAGAAGCTTGAAGGTGATTCGCTTCTCGACCAGTAGCCAGTGGAGTGTCCTCAGGTGTTGAGGTATGTGTTCTCATGAGAGAGGTCTAGAATGAGTCTGGTTGCAGCATTCTGGATGAGTTGAAGTTTTTTTGATCTTCCTAGTTGAGGTGCCGACATAGGAGGCGTTGCCATACTCAGGCTTGCTTTTCACTAAGGTGTGGGTGACTGTCCGGCGACAGTCTGCTGGGATCTATCTGAAGATTTTCCAGAGTTCGTTGAGTGTGTGCAGCAGGAGGAGGCAGCAGAGTTTACCTGGCGGTCATGAATATGGAGGAGTTGAGGATGATTCCTAAGCTGCGGGTCTGCTCGGTCAGTGCAGGGTGGGTGCTGAGGGATGTGGGCCACCAGGAGTCGCCCCAAGCTGAGTTGGCGTTTCTGATGATAATGAGCTCCGTCTTGTCAGAGTTGAGCTTGAGGCAGCTTTCTCTTATCCAGGTGGTGATGGCTTCCATTCCTGCGTGAAAGTTCCTTTTGGCTGTGTCCAGATCTTCGGTGAGGGAAACAATGAGTTATGTGTCATCAGCACATGACACAATGTTCATACCATGGCTTCTGACGATGGCAGCAAAAGGGGCCATGTATACGTTGAACAGTGTAGGACTCAGTGAGGATCCTTGGGGGACTCCGCAGTTGAATCCTGTGGCTTTGGAGTGTGGGGCGGGAGTCTGACCCTCTGTATCCTCCCAGACAGGAAGGAGTGGATCCATTCCAGGGCTCTTCCTCGGATTCAGGTTGGTAAGCACCACCTCCCCTCTAGGGGAGGACATACACATGCACTTCCCCCCTGCCCGCATATGGGGGGACAGTGCCTATGGCCCACGGCCACTAGTGGAGGACTGGCCCACCCTTGTGGTCATGTCCGACCCTGGCCCCCTTTAGGTAGAGGACTCCCACATGGAAGTGCTCCCCCAACTGGTTAGGGTATTCCTTTGTATCCCCACCCCGCCCTCTGCCTACCATCTGCCCCACTGTTGGGGCCCTCCGGGGAAGGTGTAAGTCAGCTCAGAGTTGGCCCCCCTATCAAGACTGCCACCTTGAGTGCAAGCGCACTAGCACCCCTGCAGGCCTCTTCCATAGGCGTAGGACATGGTTAATAGGGGGTGGCACACTCAGTGCACATCCCCCTAGTAACCAGAGCTGTACCTGCCCCAGGTATGTGTTATACCTGTTCTACAGGGCCCTCCTGGGTAAAGCACCTCACCCATGTCCCTACCCACACCTTCTTACCATAGGTAGGATAGGCGTGCACACTTTCCCTCTGCCAGACAGTGGGGAAGCGCCCAGATTCCTGAGATCACACACAGATAGTCAGCAAAGGCGAGGAGAAAAAAAGCAAGAAGTTTCAGGAAATTTCTCTCAGCAGAGCCATCTCCTTCAAAAATGTTATGGGATTGTCCTTGTTGGAAGTATATTGTGTCACTTCTATCACAGACTTTCTACCTACTATCTGTTTGATGTAGGTGGCAAGTTAGAAAAACCTAAGTAATACAGGAGTGAGAAGAGGGTGGAATGAGGTCATTTGTTGGTCATGGTAAAGGCTTGATCAATTGAATGTAGATGTCAAAAGAACTAACGCAATGATTGTAAATCAGAAATGTGATGTCTTCTAGGAAAGTCAGTGAGCGCTACAGACTCGCAATAAGAAATACTATTCAAATGAATATGCAGGATACTTTCGGAAAGAGAGCTAGCGGAATATTATTATAGATAGATTATTATTGATTGTAAGCACTTTTTTGCTGACACATTGATTGCTTTAAGAATGCACATGGAAATAACATATCACTTCAAATGTGCACAGTCCACCAGAGGTGAGTAGATTGTATGTCTCCCTTGTTTTCTCGCTTAATTATTCCACATGGCATACAAAATATGGCCATCTGTTGTCATGAACAGCAACCATGCCGATCTTCAATGCAGCCTTAAGGCAAAACGCTCAGGACTCACGTTGCTTAGCAGCAAATCAACTAGCTTCCAAATTGCCATGGTGGTAGGCAGATCACAGCTAAATGCTATATTGATTATGCTGACTAACGAAGAGGACCTATCAGGGGTGGATCCTCCTCAATGGCAGAGGAGTGTCATCCCCCTGGCCAAGAGCCAGGAGATAAAAAATTAAACAATAGTTCCACTATTGTTTAATTTTTCATCTGCTGGCTCAGCCAGCAGTACAGGGAGGGGTGGGGCTGAGCCACCGCAGGTGGGAGAGGGTAAGGGGAGAGAGTGCACCTACATGCGCATGTGTGTTTGGCCTGCCGTCTCAAGCTGACAAAACACACATGCTCACTTAGGTTTTGCTAGCCTGGCTGTGTTTAACAGCCAGGCTGGAGAAACTGCACAGACCCCAGGGCTGTGTCTGAGCGTCAGTCCAAGTCTCTCAGACCAATCCAGGCGCTGCTTTCATGCTAGCTTTAACATTAAAGCAGCACCAGGATTGCTGAGGAGCCTGTGCTGGTGTCCCAGTGAATGCTAGAACACCACAAGAAGAGCAACGAGTGAGGCAGCAGAAGAGGGCGGCGGCGGCGGAAGGTAAGTGTCTTTTTTTAATTTCTATTTTTTGTTCTTTCCCTTGTCCCCTTCATCACCCTCCACCCCATTGAGATTTGCGGCGGCTGCCGCTAGGAACTATCCACGTTCTTCCACTACTAGTAGCCTTCATACATCACAACTGTCCTCCACTCCTGAAAGTTGATTAGAAATCAGTTTAGCACAGGAACAAATTGGCCACTTGCGGTAAACTAAATAATGGCATTATTGCCGCAGACAATGTTGCTTTGTAGCGGAGGACAAGTTGAGCATGTTATCTTATTTATTTCCTTATTTATATGTTTGTTTTTTTAAGAGTGAGCTCCACCCACAGTGTTTCAAAACACAGTACAGAAAATATGAGATACAGGACGCCGAAATTCGGCCTTTCACTGACTGAGGTAACACAAAAGACAAGGGGTCGTGTTTAAAAGAAAGTGGTGCATCGGTCCTGATGCACCACTTTTCTTTTGTCGCCCCTGTCCCACCTAGCGTCACAATAGTTGCCCCATATTTGCAATACAGTGGTTAATAGCATAAAAGTTTTTGCCACTTTTGTGGCGCTTTGCTGCACTAGCGTGAAAAATGTTGAAGCTGATGCAGCAAAGCACAGGGAGGCCCATTGATTCAAATGGGTGCATCATTTTAATGCCTGCTCTGAGCATACGTTAAAAATGACAGAAAAAGTGGCGCAGTGACATGTTGTAAACTTTACTGTGCCATTTTCCCTGCTGCAGGCATAATATGATGCAAGGGTTTACAAAGTGCCACTTTGTAAATACGACGCAAGAGAAATGCCTCCCTGACGCTGCCTTAGCATAAAAAAAATTACCCCAGGTTGGCGCAAGGTGGAGCAAGAGGCCTGACCCATGGTTTTCAAAAACTAGCAACATTAGTCCCACTATTTAGAGAGCTAAGGAAGACAACACCTAAGAGATGTGAAATAAAATGCCATCAACCACATAGGTTATAAATACTGCATCAGTTCAAATGGTATTGCAGAGCAACAACACAGAGAAATACGAAATAGATAAATAGCTTGTTGCAGTTGGGCCATGCTGCTCATTTCCATTTTGTGCAACCCTTTTGGCAACCCATTGTTTGCAGATAGTACCAGTTGCTTTAAGTGATTTTTTTAAGGTAAAATACATGCTGCCTGAATTTTTGTGACAAATGCAAAAAGAACAGATGATGGACGGAATGCTGAACAATGCAAACATTCACCCTCATTCACAGAGATCTGGGTTTAGTCCATCATTTGTTTGCCCAGCACCCCAGTTTAGACCCAGCACTATGCAAATCAGTCTTGACCCTACTCCCCATGGGAACAGGGGGCCCAGATCTCTGTACTGGGGAGAATGTTTGAAATTATTCAGCATTCCTTCTATCACTTGTTCTTTTTGCATTTGTTGCCCTAAGTGGGATGGGTATACTCAGACGTGGTTCCCATGCTCCTCATGCCACTGGAGTCAAACTAGCCTGGCTCATGGGGGTTGATACCCCAAAACGAGTCCCAGGATGCTTGTTTCCTGTCCAGGAAAGACCTGGCATGGCAGGACTGTTCCCATGGGGAGCAGGGTAAAGACTGATTTGCATATGCCTGGGTCCAAACTGGAATGGCATAGGTAGCAAAAGAATGATGGATTTAGTCCCAGATCTCTGAACTGATGCTTGAATGTTTGACATTGTTCAGCATTCTTTCCTTCACATGTTCTCGTTTATTATTTTGATTTTTACTTGCACTCATCTCCGAGTTTTTCAGCAAGCAGAAGATGACTGAAGGAGTCAAAATTCTTGGCCTTTATCCCTTTTACCAAGCCATCTGATTTTCTCAAAGCCACAGGCAGTCTTCCCCTGATCCTGAAAGTATTTTCTGTACTGGGCTGGGATCACACTAAACCTTCCACACGTCAATCACTCATTCTCACTTAAATTAAAGATGGCTACATTCCCACTTAAGGGAAGACAAATCAGCTGAGGCATTGCCTGTTTAGGAGAGCCTAGCTGCACATGGAAGTTCAAAAGTTTGCAGTCATACCAGCACATCTGCACTTATTGTGTTTGCAGCATATAGCCTGGGAGGGGACTGACTAACTACTGGCAGGAAACTGTGGGGACTAGGTCTACCTTTGCTGTTTTTAACTAGGGCTCTTCCTCCTCCATCTCCCTGCCCCCCTTTCCCCCTCTTTTTTTCTTCTATTTCTCTACAAGGGCTAATCTGATTTTTCCAGTTCGTAATCCATAGTCTTCAGATCCCCCCTAACCTTTGCCTTAGCTGTGACTACTTCTAGCCATTTAAGCTCTAGAGCCTGAATTTTCAGAGGAACCTGGAGAGGGGCAAAGGTGGCTTTCTTCTAGAAGCCCTGCACTAAATGTTATCCATGGGAAAGAAGAGTTCCCCACTTGACTGGATGTTGTGATGGCAGCACGCAGCTGTTGTTTGTTAGTGACATGGGGTTTGAGCCCCATGTCCGTACAGCCAGCGTCAGCTTTATGCCATTCCTGACTCTAAGCTAGACTCTTGCTCCTTACGTGCCATTTTAATTGTAATTTACATGTTAAACTGAAATGTATAAAGTAACATCCAGTGTCTTCTGAGAACTTGAATCTAGGTACCTCACTGTGTGCCCAACAATGCTGAGGCCTTTTATTAGTGAGGGGTTAATGAGCATTATGTATGAATGTACTAGGTATGGTGACAGGCAATATGCCCAATTGGTGTACTGGCAAACGTTATACACGATGTCATGGGTCTGGTCTGCTTATCATGAAACTTTATGACAAAGACAGCAGGTCTGGCTTATGTATTGTGAAAAGTATTTGTTAAAGCCAGCAAGGCTTTAACAGGTGGTTGTTATCTCGTTGTTTACTGGCTATAAACAGCAAGTAAGGTTTTTGTGTTGGCCACCCACTCTGACAAAACTTAGGATTTTTCTCTGTGATGATTCTTTTTAGGCCATATTGAGAGGGCTTGTATATTGCTTTGCAAATGGTATTATTTACATTTTTGTAATTTTTTAACTGTATGCATGATGGTGACCAGTTTATGTGTACTTGAACAGACCTGTGTTGGTTAAGGTGTAAAGCCAATAGTCAAGTGTATTGACCTTATAGGTTCATTGGGAAAAGGTGTGATCTTTTCAGTCTGAAAAAATATGACAAAGCCAGGAGGCAAAAGGTGTGATCTTTTTAGTATGAAACATTATGACAAAGTCAGTAGGCCTGACTTACTTAACGTAAGAAGCATGTATTAGAGGCAACAGACTTTTAACAATGGATTGTTGTTACACTATGCTAAAAACTGTAGGCAAGTATTGTTTTACAATGAGTCTCACACATTACAGGAGTAGGCAAGGGCTTAGTGCTGGTGACCCATCAAAACAAACTATAGGGATAGAAGATATGTACTACAGTAGTCTATATTAAGCTCTTTTATGACAGGAAATGGTTTGCATTTCCCAAGTCTAATTTTATGACTGCTTGTCTGATGGTGGGAAAACATACACTCATTACAGTAGGCATAGGTTGGTTATGGTGACAAGCCAATGATAACTGCAATAGGCTTGGTTGGTTCACTAGAAAACCACAATTCAGAAGCCACAGGTCTAACCTGTTTAATGTGAAAAGCTATCGCAACTGCAGTGGGTCTGCCTTATTTTATTGTAAAAAAGCATTTGTTAAAGCCAATAGATCTCTCACAATAGATTGTTGTCACATCATGATACAGGCTGTAGAAAGGCATTTGGTCATATGTAATATCACAGACAAGTATTTCGGTATTGGTCACCCACTTTGACAAATTATGGGAGTAGAATTTCACTGTGGTGATTTTTGCTGGGCCCTATTGAGGGGGCTGCGTATTGTTTTGCCAACTGTAATTTTGTACATATTTGTACTTTTATAACTGTATTCCTGACAGTTGTCAGTTTACTCTCACTTCAGTAGGCCTATGTTGGATATGATGCTGAGTCAATGGTAAAGGCTTTAAGCATTATTGGTTTGCTGTGAAGAGGTATGTCATATGTCTTAGGTTTGATCTGTTTATAATGAAAAGTTATGAGGAAGCAAGTATGCCTTACTTATTGTGAAAAGCATTTGTTAAAAAGAAGAAACTTTGAAGGGTGAGCTACTTACGGTGACAAATCAATGCTAAAGGTTATAGACCTGATTGTTTACAATGAAAAGGAACGATTAAGGCGCTAGTCACAATCCTTGTCATGCCCGCTTAGGTGAGGTTTGCCACCTGTAATTTTGTATATGTTTGAATTTACATAACTGTATGATTGATGGTTGATTTGTGGGAAAGCTAAAGCTCAATACAGGAGGCCTGAGTTGGCTTTGGTTACAAGCCAGTAACAATAGCTGGAGGCCGAATTGGTACAGTAGGAAAAGGTATCTCAGATGCCATAGGTGTGATCTGTTTATTATGAACAAATACAATGAAAGCAGCATGCCTGGCATTTTCATTGTATGAAGCATATTTTAAAGCATATATTTAAGGGAGGATTGTTATTTCTCTGTATTAACTCCTACTGATAGGTATTTTGTTACATGAAATGCCACTGATTAGCTTCGTAGGGAAGAATGTTGGTGTTGGTTACTCCCCCTGACAAATCACTAAAACGTATACATTCATATATTAAAATAATACACAGGATTTCTCAATCCTTGTATAAAAACCCATCTCTCTTTTCTCTAAAATAGGCAACTTTTAATGCACCCATTTGCCTACTAGAAAGACGTGACGTAGCCACTCAACTTTAATAAATTATTACAGCTGAGTTCTGATGTAAGAATGCCTGCTGCCAGAGGCAGCAGTCAAGGTGAAAGGCAGGTCAGGTCACGGAGGTCAGGTCAGGTCACAGAGCATAATTACAGCAGTTGTTTAAAGAAATACAATGAAACATGTTTTTTCTTCCTTCTGCCTGCTCTGCTGTTCTAGCTGTACAGTGACACGCAGAGAGACGATTTATGGCAACATATTTATTGCTTGCACTCCCGAGGTAATTATTAAAAGCTCTGACTCCATGACAATGATACAAAAGCTACTTACATACATAAGTCAGAACAACTGGTGTTGTCAATGATTTTTTAACTGAGCTTCAATTATTTACGTTGTTTGTAGATCTTTACATTTTTTATCTGTAAGCCACAGTGCCATTTAAATCCTCATTAGCTCCGCTCCAGCCCATGTTACTGCTTCACTGGGAAAAACTGGAGTGGAATAGCTACTGGTTTACAGTGCCTTCCCTAGTCGTAATGATTTCCTTTACAAGGTGAACCTTATGTACAGTCTTATTAGCCCCAAGTGTAATTCCTTCTATTCTTCTTGTATGTATTGTTAAAAACAAAAACCCTCACATAGGTCACTCTTTAACTGAGACTCAAGTCCTGATTGCCTTATCGAAGGCTGTTTTCCCAGACTGATGAAGATATTTCAACAATGGCTCTGTCTTTTGTATTATGTTTATTTTTAGAGTGCTCCCCGTGCCACGGGGATTCAAGCTAGCCTGGTTGATGAGAGTTGATACCCCAAAACCAGTCCCAGGATGCTTGTTTCCAGTCCAGGGAGGACCTGGCTTGGCAGTTCTGGATGACTGTTTCCATGGGGGACGTGGTGAACAAAATAACGATGGATTAAACCCAGATCAGTGACTTGGGGTGAGTGTTTGAAAAGTTTTAACACTCTTTCCATCATTTTATTTTGTAATGTTGCTTTTTACCTAGATGGCCTCACTCTGTCCAAAGTTTTAGTATCCTTGTCTACCCTCCTAATTCTATTTTGTGCCATGAAACCCTTCTTTTGTTTTCTGCTCTTTCTCTCCATAAACTTTAGCAGTCACATGTAGTGATTCTATCACAGGTTCTTCATTTCAACTGCACTTCAACTCCCAGGCTTTATAACAAACCTAAAGTGAGAGAAGCCTTTCTAAACATCTTTAACACGGTCTACACACTGAAACTTTTCTCTTACATCTTATCTTGTGTTAGGCTTTGTAGATTTTCCTCCTGTTGGGGTTTGATTACTCCCTAAACCCCGTATCCTTTCTTCCACCAGTAATAACATCTCTGAGACTGTTTCATAAACTCTTCAAAACTATTCTGGTTCTTTACATTGTCAGCACATTTCCTTGACCCTGTGGTGTCTCCAACTGTGAGAGTCGTAGGACTCTCATTATTTGAACAAGACTGTTGGATTCAGGGCGGCAGCAACACCCCTTGTTGCTGACAGAGTCATTCCCACATCAGGTGGTGGCTGCCAGCTCAACCTTAACACCACTTCAGCTAACCCAAGAAGGAGAGGTGACTTGTGGCAGCCTATCATATGACACTCTAGTGACCTCTCAGGGAAGTTGCGGTGAACAGATCTCACCCCTTTCTCTCGTTAGCGAAAGGTTTCATACGCATACAGGCAATAAAAACATGCAGTGGTTTACAATATATTTATTGAAAATATTTCAATCTATGATCAAATATATGAGCTGCAATACTTAGGATAATGGGGCATAACAAAATTAGGATTGTGACGGTTAGTGAGAAAAAGATTAAAAATCCCAACAAATTGCAATGAACATGTATTCAGAATTCCTACTTAACACCTAGCTTTTAGTTTCTAGCGAGAGCCCACTGGTGATGGCCCAGTCTGTCCATACTCAGTCCACGAGAGGAGCACCTCTCAAGGTCTGCCCTTCGTCTCCTTAGATGGCTTGCAGAGACAAGGCTGAGGTCTTGCTAAAAATGGCATACAGCATAGATGGAAATCTTGGACGTAAAGACCCCTCTTAACCCCTTTTGGCCTAGATGGTGTTTTATAGAAAAGCATGTTTTGTTCTGAGAAATAGGCCTGACATGGGCATGTGCCTAAATGTTAGACTGTTTGCGAGCTCTTGTGGCGGCAATGCAAAACATTATCTTGTGTTGGTCTCTTACTATTCCTTGTCAATCTTGGGTTAGGAACATGATGAGAAATGTTGTGTGTAATAATAATAATGCTGTGGCAGAATAACAGCTGATTAGGAAAAATAAAACATCCTCATAATAAATTCATGAGAATAGAGTAAATTATCTAGGTAAAAGGGAACAAACTGCAGGCCTAAGCTAGGTTTAAATATATGTGCTCAAGCAAGGTACTAAAATGAACCCAAGACATCCTCTACTTTGCTGGAACAAGAGTGCCAGTCCAAAGACCTAACAAAAAAATGCTCTAAACTAAAGGATACTAAAATCATTTTACAATATACACAAAAGAGATAACATGTTGAAGATGACAAGGCAGGCAGGCCAACAGACAAACCAAATTTAAAAAGACCATTTGGAAACACGTTTGGGATTTGAAATTTTTTTAATGTTCGCATGTCAACAATAATTGTGATCTTGCCAAAAACGTTCAATGTCAGCGATGGAGGCCAGGAAAGACTTCATTTCAGCAGGCAATAAGCTGACCAACACATTAGTTAAAGGATCCACGGAACAATACTGTGCAGAAGCCTCACCCCCAGATGACGAGTAGGAGGCAGCATCCCTAATTGCACATGATGTAGACGGAGCCAGCAAATCTACAAGTGTCAGCTTACAAGATGCCTCACGTTTGAACTGCAGTCTCAATGGGCATGTCCTTGAATAAGCCTCATCAAGAAAGAAGGCTCAGGCTGTACTGCAAGACACACTCTCGGTGCACACTCAAAGAAGCACCATATGCAATGTAAAATAGATTGCACACAATTCAGAACTGGTGGGAATGTCAAAAAACAATTCAGCTCTAGTTCCTCCAGCAAGGAAGTTCTGAATTACTGCATCATGCTATCACAACACAGCTGGGCTGGTGGCAGCTCCATCACCCATCTTTGCTGATATGGGACAGTCACTGCATATAAAAAATAGCAGAATACCGCCAATCAATGGCAAAGTTATTGGGAATCCAACAAAGACACTCGAAAAGAGTGAATGAATGGCTGACGGAATGACTCCAAATACTGTTTGGAATGTGCTGGACAAATCCAGACCCAACAGCCTTAAAAAAGTGTACAATTCCCACAGTATTAGATGCTCATCAATTCTCCAAAGTGTTTAAGGAAGTTGATATTTAATAAGGAATGTAACTCTGCTGAATACCTTGCTAGATGCAGGCCATAGGTCTCTCTAGCTGATGTCAGAGCCACATTTTTTTTGAGTCTGCTCAGCTTGTCAAAATGTACATTGGAAGTAGCAATGAGCGTCCACAATTCTGCTACTTTTATTGTTCATGTTGGGGGAAATAACACATGGCCACAACAAGTTACAATTTGGGAAAACAAAATTACATAGGTAATTCCAGGTTTCATTCCACAGCGGCTTTGATCATACAGCATAACATAACTTCCATTGGAAAGTATCTGAAACCCTGGGTGAATCTAAAAGACAGAAGTACCCTTCAGATAGCTGGCCAAATTTAAAATGGCTGGTTGCAAGTGGCGTGCAATGACACCTGCTTACAAATCATAGAATGACTAACATTTGTCTCACATTCACTTCCACTAAGAAAGAATTCAGTTTTGCCGTTCAGTCATTTGTAATCAAAAGGCAAACTCTCTCACCTCGTGGATATAACTGTCCCCCGTGGACTTCTACACGATGATGGCCCAATGTATGTATCCCATGAGCTTTTGGTAGCCTGTCTTTAAGATCATCTACCGTCCACACATGGTTTTGTGTTTGATGGTCTTCCCTTTGGAATCCCAGTACCTGTTCAAGTGCCAATTATGTAAGTCATCATTGCAGGACTGGACACAGTAATATGAATCACACACAATCAGTGTTTGATATTCAAAATCCGAGCAATGGCCAAGCTCCAAAAGAAACTCCAGTGCATCCAGAACGCTTCAGCACGACTCATCCTCAACTTCCCTTGCCACAAACACATCTCTGCCCACCTCCGAGACCAACACTGGCTACCCTTCAACAAAAGGATCGTCTTCAAACTCCTAATCCACGCTCACAAAACTCTCCACGACGCCGGACCGGCATACCTCAACGAGCGTCTTAACTTCCACATCCCGACACGCCATCTCCGCTCCGCCAACCTCGCACTCGCAACCGTCCCCCGCATACACCATACCACAACTGGCGGAAGATCCTTCTCCCACCTTGCCGCCAACACCTTGAACTCCCTCCCCGCCAACCTATGTCTGACCCAGGACTTCAAGCTGAGTAGCACGCTTAACAAATTTCTGATTGATTGATTGATTGAAGGCACTAAGGTCCTGACTTTGAGGCGCTAGAATGTGGCGGAAAAAAACACATTGGAAATATCCAAGTTTTTTTTGTATTTTTTCTGCACTATATTGTTTATTAGTGCTGTGCTGTGTCCATTTTGTATTGCAAATGTGCGTGTAAGGCTGTTAAAATGTCTGTAATCTAAGCCTAGTCTATATGAATGGTCTTGTTTTGCTATGGGGAATAATGGGTTATTCATTGCATTGATGCAGGATTTGATTACACCCTGGTACGCCAGTTGTGTGAAAATTTCTCTCACAGGTGCTTTAGCTTAAGGGGATATTGAGGCAGGATCTAGGCTGTTGATCAAATTGGAATTACATGGTAGGGGGAATCTTTATCCCATCCTACGTGGTTGGGGAACAGTCCAGGAGCCTATGCCAAAGTGCAATCAGAAACATAGGCTTCCTTTAGAACGTCTGGAACTAGGAAAGAGAAAGAAGGCAAAATGACATCTTCCCCTTGTGGGAGCTTGAAGACAAATCTAGGTGGCCAATTTTTTCTGCAAAGTGTATGTCATAATTTTGTGTTAATCTCCTCCATAGGACTACTAGAATAGTGCGCTTTATGTCTCCCACAATTTGAATGTTTAATTTATAGACCTTGTCGTTTGAGGAAAAGTGTCTGTCTGCTGTTTAACAAGAAAGATGTTAGGTGCTGTCACATCTAGAAGATCTATAAGATTCTGGTGACATATTGTGACCTCTGCCACGCTGTCTTGCAGAGTCACTGCCCACGTCCTGTTCTTCAACAACATTCTCAATGTGAGTGGCATCCTTAATTGAAATCGCTGCCACCTTCTTTTTAAATTGGAGCTTTTGTTGGAGAACTTTTTCCTCCTTTTTACTGTAAGCTTCTGAAGACCGTTGTGATCAGTGCTTTATATGAATATATGGAAGTGCAGGTACTCACCATTCAGAGTACCTGTTTGCTCCTGAGAAGTGACGGTACTCTACCCATGGATTTTATTGCATCAGTGCAGAGAAGTGTAGGTACTCTCACTTTCATATCACAGAACCTGCCCATTTCAACCACGTTGTGAGTCCTTTTTCGACTTCACATAGTCGCTTTGGTGTTCTGACCGTCCCACTCTGTCACTCCGTTTATCTGGTGTGTCCTAGAAGGAATGAGATGGGCGATTGCCAGTATATTGATATCTATTGGGAATTTTTATAGTGTCTCTATTTCTGAGATTATATCTTCTTTCTGATTTCTCCGAATGTCACGCTCCTGGTCCCACTGAGGAACCTCCCAGAGCCACTGGCGAATTGCCAGTGTAGCTACTGCTTCCCCTTTAATGTTACTTAATATTATTGAGGACACTATGTCAAAAGTGTGCATCAGTTTCATCCTGAAATCCAGGTCCAGGGCTGCCTCATGTTCATTTTGAATTTGTTTTAACACTTCCAGTAAGTTTGAAGGTGTCAGGGTACCATGCATGGTGGTATATATTGCGGCATAGACTGTGCCCCAAGTGGTACATTCCTCTATTGAGGGAACCATTCCAAATGGCAAGCAAATTGTGAGAATTCTATATTTATCTTGGGTTCATGTATGGGGAAACACTGCTTCTAGCTGGTTCGTTTTTTGTGCAACCTGGAATGGAATCTTCTCCCACTCAGTGAGTGCTTTACCTATAATGGAGTTGACTGTTTGTGGATTTATTCCTGTAATGGCCAATTGGTTAAAAGCTGGAGCAGCCCTCACTGGGGCAATATTTAAGGTCAGCATTTACAAATTGTATTAATAATCTACATATTGCTACTAGCTCATTGTATAGTGTGGCTACATCAAATATTTGCATAGCCTGTGCATTGGGATGTGGTGTATATGTGGCAAATGTAGGCCACGTAGGTCCATTATTGCTTACGGGACCTAATCAAACAAGTTTTACTACATGTGGAAGAGCACCATCAAACCAATTATGGTCTTCATGATAAGTTAGAGTTATTTTTAAATATTGATATGCTCTGTACTGTTTGGTACATTTGCAATTCTGTACATGTGGAATTTGTTGGAGTCTGCTGATTTGCTTCAGGAAAGGTGACCTAAGAATAAATTATTTCTGTTATGTATGTGTCATGAGCTTCTATGATTAATGTAACCTCCCCATGCTCATTTGTTAAGCCATCAACTAAAAGAAACTGTGTGACTGGTAATCTACAGTTTTCTCGGATATTTACTGGTTGTACCATGTTAAGCAATAGGTATCAGACATGGGAACACCAATGGTGGAAATCATTTTGAGGTTCAAGCTTGAGAAACCTACAATCTAGCTAGGTACTCCCTATTCCAATGAGGAGGATTTTCCCTAAGACCACAGACGTCACTGTATACTGGTATTTAGGGTACCTTTAGTGTGTGTCAGACAGAGATACTCAGGAAACCTGTATTATTTGTGTCTAACCATCTTTGGCGATGCCACATCGTAGGGCTCTCATTATTGAAACGAGACTGCTGGATGCATGGGGCAGCACCACCACTTATGGGTGACTAAGTCATTTCCACATCAGTTGGTGGCTGCCAGCCCGTCCCTACTGGCTTGCTAGCAGCACCTCACTCAACCCAAGAAGAAAAAGTGACTTGCGACAGCCTATTGCATGACACTATAGTGAACTCTCAGGGAAGTTGCGGTGAACAGATCTCACCCCTTTCTCTCGTTAGCAAAAGGTCTCATACACAGACAGGCAATAAAGAGATGCAGGGTGGTTTTTATTGAACAGACTGCAATCCACGATAAAATATGTGAGCTGAATTTATTAGGATAATGAGGCATAACAAAATTAGGATTATGACGATTAGTGAGAAAAAGATGAGCAATCCCAACATATTGCAATGAACATGTATTTAGAATTCCTATCTAATGCCTAGCATCTAGCTTCCTGCAAGAGCCCAGTGGTGATGGCCCAATCTGTCCATACACAGTCCATGAGAGGAGCACCCACCCCCATTACCTTAGAATGGTCTCCTTAGCTGACTTGAAGAGACAAGGCTGAGGTCTTGCTGAAAATAGTATGCAGCATAGATGGAAGCCCCCCTCAACCCCCTTTTGTCCTACATGGTGTTTTATAGAAAAGCACGCTTTGCTCTGAGAAATAGGCATTACGTGGGCATGTGCCTAAGTGTTGTGGCAGCAATGCAAAACATTATCTTGTGTTGGTCTGTACTGTTCCTTGTCAAACTCGGGTCAGAAACATGATGAGAAATGTCATGCACAACATAATAACAAAGCTCTCACAGAATAGCAGCTGATTGGGAAAAATAAAACATACCCACTGAAAAGCAAGCTATTCTAAAATGTCTGTAGGCAAGTATTTTGTTACAATGAGTCTCACACAGTGCAGTAGTGAGCAAGGGCTTAGTGTTGGTGACCTACCAAAACAAACTATAGGGATAAAAGATATGTACTATAAGTTCTTTTACGAGAAGAAGTGTTTTGTATTGCCAACTCAAATTTTATGTGTGTCTGATGGTGGGAAAACATACACTCATTTCAGTATGCATGATTTGGTTGTGACTAAAAGCCAATGATAACTGCTGTAGGCTTGGTTGGTTCACTAGAAAACGACATTCAGAAGCCACAGGTCAAACTGTTTATTGTGAAAAGATATTGCAAAGGCAGTGAGTCTGCCTTATTTTACTGTAAAAAGCATTTGTTAAAGCCAAAAGACCTCTCACAGTGGGTTGTTATACAGGCTGTAGAAAGGCATTTGTTCATATGTAATATCATAGACAATGAATTTGGTATTGGTCACGCACTTTGAGAAATTATGGAAGTAGAATATCACTGTGGTGATTTTTGCTGGGCCCTATGGAGGGGGCTGAATATTGTTTTGCCAACTGTAATATTGTACATATTTCTAATTTTATAACTGTATTCCTGACAGTTGCTAGTTTACACTCACTTCAGTAGGCCTGTGTTGGATATAGTGCCAAGGCCATGGTAAAGGCTTTAAGCATTATCAATTTGCTGTGAAAAGTTATGTCAGATCTCTTAGGTGTGATATGTTTATAATGAAAAGTTATGACAAAGCAAGTATGCCTTACTTATTGTGAAAATAATGTGTTAAAGAGAATAAACTTTGAAGGGTGTCCTAAAGCCTGTAGGCAGTTATTTTGTTACACGGAATCTCACAGAATAACATATTAAGCACCGGTTTTAGTCTTGGCAAACCACCTAAATAACCATGGGGACAGAAGATTTGCACCATGGTAATACCTACCGGGCTCTGTATGTAGGGCCTTCATATTGTTTTGAAAACTATAATATTTTACATATTTGCAGTTTTATTACAGTTTACCTGATGGTTGCCCTGTAGAAAAGATCTGAACAAGTAGCTCACACAGTAGGTGTGATCTAGGTATGGTGACAAGCCAATGATAAACATAATGTTTATAGTGAAAATTTAGGATTAAGGTGGTAGGCCTCAAATATTGATTGTGAAAAGCTCATGTTAAAGTCAATAGTGATTTAGAAGTGGATTGTTATCAAACTGTATTGAAGCCTAGAGAGGGGTATCTTGTTACATGCAATTGCTCAAATCACAGCAGTAGAATAGGGTTTTGGTGCTGCCTGACTGACACTCTGTGTATACAAAAGAGTTGCAATGTCACAATCCTTGTCAGGCCCGCTTAGGGTCTATTGGTTTGACACCTATAATTGTATATATGTTTGAATTTATACGACTGTATAATTGATGGTTCCCTTGTGGGAAAGCTCAAGCCCAATACGGGAGGCCTGAGTTGGCTATGGTGACAAGCCAGTTACAACAGCTAGAGGCCAGATTGGTGCACTAGGAACAGATATTTCAGATGCCATAGGTGTGATCTGTTTATTATGAAAAGAAACAATAAACGCAGCAGGCCTGGCATACTGATTGTATGAAGCATATGTTAAAGCACATGCTGAAGGGTGGATTGTTACTTCTCTGTATTAACACCTACTGATAGGTATTTTGTTACATGGGACATCACAGATTAGCTTTGTAGAGAAGAATGTTGGTGTTGGTTACTCCCACTGACAAACCCTAGGAATAGAAAATTCATGTGGTAATACTTCTTGCTAGAATCTCTTAAAACAGTCAGACCAACTTAGACTACTAGGATTTTGTAATGAAAGAAAAAAATCTTTAAATAAAGCATACATTCATATAGATAAAAATAATACACAGGATTTCTTAATCCCTCAAAACCCATCTCTAATTTCTCTAAAACAGGCAACTTTTAATGCACCCATTTGCCTATTATAAAGAAGTGACATAGCTACTCAATTGTAATAAATTATTACAGTTGAGTTCTGATGTAAAAATGCTATCAGAGGCAGCAGTCAAGGTGAAAGGCAGGTCAGGTCACAGAGCATAATTACAGCAGTTGTTTAAAGAAATAAAATGAAATGTCTTTTCTTACTTCTGCTCTGCTGTTCTAGCTGTATAGTGACAAGCAGAGAGAAGATGCATGGCAACAGATTTAGGCCCTCATTATGACCTTGGCGGGCGGCGGAAGATCTGACCGCCGGGTGGCCGCCAATGCAGCCACCCTCCCGCCACGGTCATTATGAGATCCCCGCTGGGCCGCAACACAGGAGCCGGCTCCAAATGGAGCTGGCGGTGTTGCGGCCGTGCGACGAGTGCAGTTGCACCTATCACGCTTTTCACTGTCTGCTATGCAGA
This sequence comes from Pleurodeles waltl, assembly GCF_031143425.1. Taxonomy (NCBI): domain Eukaryota; kingdom Metazoa; phylum Chordata; class Amphibia; order Caudata; family Salamandridae; genus Pleurodeles; species Pleurodeles waltl. The sequence continues at coordinate 257,309,169 of NC_090440.1, forward strand.
CAGTGAAAAGCTGCATGGGCCCTCAGGGGCCCGCAACTCCCCGTACCGCCAGCCTTTTCCTGAAAAGGCTGGCGGTCGGAGACTCGTAATCCCCTGGGCAGCGCTGCAAGAAGCGCTGCCCAGGCGGATTATCACCGCCGGGGCAAATGTGGTGGGAAACCGCCGGCCCCGGCCATAATTCCCGGGATTGCACCGCCAGCCTGTTTGCGGTGCAATCGCCTCAACAGCCCTGGCGGTCTTTGACCGCCAGGGTTGTAATGACCCCCTGTATTTTTGCACTCCTTAGTTAATTATGGAAAAGTTTGAATCTTTCATCATGTTTCTACACATTCCAAGTAAATTCACCTTTTTTTTTAAAACAATTAAATGACTTGTATTAAACTTCTAATATCATTTAACACAATATATCTAACAGCATGTTAGTGTGTTTCATTTTGCAGTAGATATTTTATGTATAGTCTTGATGCTTTGTAACATGCTCTCACTTTCAAATAAAAGAGCTGCGCACTAAGGATATAAGTGGTTTGTCTGAATGGTAATGTTGTGACCATGTATTATTAGGAAAGAAGTACCCCTTGCAGTATATGAAAAGAATATTACAAGCCACCTCAGAGTTTCATAACCTTATACAGGAAATAGCATTCAGCCATCTACTATTTGGTTATGGAACTCCTCAATGAATTGCAATATCCTTATAATGTACAGCAGGGGACTCTTTATCCCATATTTATACATACATATATATATATATATATAAAAACACAAACCGTCGCCTAAACTAGGCAGCCTTCTTCATCAGGCCACTCTTTATCTAAGACGCAAGTCCAGGACTAGAAACAAGCATCCTGTGACCGGTTTCAGGATATCACCCCTCATCAGCAAAAAGAAAATATAATGCAAGGGTGAAGTGGCAAGCAAAATAACATTGGATTAAACCCAGATCAGTGACTGGAGGTGAGTGTTTGAAAAGTTTCAACACTCCACCCATCATTTTATTTTATGATGTTGCTTTTTATCTAGATTGCCTCGCTCTGTCCAGTGTTCTAGTATCCTTCTCTACCTTCCCAATTCTATTTTGTGTGGTGAAATCCTTCTTTTGTTTCTGCTCTTTACACTTGTTCCATTTCTTCCTCTCTCCATAACCTTTAGGAGCCACATATCTACCGTATAGTGATTCTATTGCAAGTTTTTCATGTCAACTGCACTTCAGTAACTGACAGGGCCCTTCACTCCCAGGCTTTATGCCATACCTAAAGTGAGAGAAACCTTTCTGAATATCTTTAAAATGTTGTACACACTGAACTTTCCCCCTTACATCTTAGCTTGTGTTAGGCTTTGTAGCTTTTCATCCTATTGGTTATTCAATAGTCCCTAAACCCGTATCCTTTCTTCCACTAGTAAGAACCTCTCTGAGACTGTTTCATAAACTCTTCAAACCTATTCTGGTTCTTTACATTGTCAACACAATATTTCCTTGACCCTTTGGTGTCTCCAACTGTTGGCCCCCATCAAGACTCTTGCTGTTCCCACAGCCCTTCCTCTAGCACCAGTTCTTTGTAAGACAAACCAGGAGTTCTCCCACTTTTCCTTTTTTTTTTGTTAATAGGAACCTCACAAACTATGAGAAATCCTTGTTATCCGTGTTGATGGTCATCAAGACAATGAAGAATCTTTTACCCCACAAGGCATTGTGTACAATGATACCCTGCTACCCACAAAGGTGCAGTCAGCTTGAAGTCTCTTTCTTGACCATTGGTCCTACCTGCTACCAGTCATCAGTAGATGATTCTCTACTGCCAACGCTTTAACTAAAAAGTTAAAAAGGGTGATGCACACAATTGTGGCTGTGTGAGTTCAACAGGATGGTGGCCCTTTGCCATTAAAGACAACATTCAAAGTCAAAGCCATAAAGATTTATTCACAGTCAACACTCATTATAAAAATCAAAACATTAGTCACTCATATACAAATCTGCCTCAATAATAATAATGCATCATAAAATGTCAGTTGCGAGAGATCATACCATAAGGTGCCCTCCAAAAACATGTTAATAGCCAGAACCAAAATATAGTTCAGCAAAGGACAAGCATAAATCTGCTTAGCACAAGAGTTGAGGAAAGTCTAAGTATCAATGAGCAAGAGGACTGACATGAAGACTACCTCCAGGAAAATAGTCAAAAGTCTACTTGAGAGCAGGAGGCAGACCCTCCAAGATATTATGATATAGATTGGCAAATTTTGTGGTATCAAAATTATAATTTTGTGTCACCAATATGGAAATTTTGTGCCATTTTTATGGCACTTTATTTTGCATTCCTTTCACCTCCAAACACAGAACATATATGTTCTTGAGGTATATTTGAACATAAAAGTCTATGCCAAGACATTGTTTGAGGTATTTATGCTGCCAGGTCATCTTGGTCATGTATCTCAAATAGTTCTGAGCACCCAAATACAGACCAACATCCCGCTGCTGACTATAATGTAAAAATAATGATGCATGGATGGATTGCTCTGAAAAGGACTGAAGACCGGTTGACAAAATCATTTTATAGATGCTTTTACTCCTTTTGGCATCTGCAAAACAGGTCACACAGTCCGTGTACACGGATGCCACCTATGAAAGGACTGGAATGCAGTCAGCCATCCAATGGCAAAAGAGGTCATTATCAATCTCTCTGAAAAACCAAAGCCTGTACTACGGCTCAGCCTACATTTTCAAAGTAAAGACAAATCTTCTGATCAGGAACCTTGCCCAAATTAGGAATAGCTGAATATGCTCTAGTGTCCTTGTGAAGGAATCAGAGTTGACAAGGATTGAAAACACATACGTATTTTAAGAATCTGATGCCTAGTTGGGCCTCACCCATGTACCTGCCCGCCTTTTCAAGGGCCTATTCTAAAGCTTCATTTACCTGGGATTTTATCAGTTACCTGCCAGTCAATTTAGTCCCTGCAGAAGTCTCAGGAAAGGGATGCAGCAGCTCCAAAGTGAGTACTGAATTGTTTGTGAGGTTCCAGATAATAGGTCCATCAGACAAAATATTTTGACATTTTGACATTTGTCTGCAACAATGTCCAAATGAACTTTAATATAGTTCTTTATTGTTGCTGTTCAGAATCCTCTGCAGTTTGTTAGGGAATCAGCAGGAGACATTCTGATTTGCATGTCAGACTCAACAAATCCAGCATTGGTGCCAAAGTGGTTGCAGTGCTACTAGACTGCAGCAAACTAAGAATTCCAATGTGTATGTAAGGGTCAGGTGCCATTTGCAGTTTCATTTCATGGGTCTTTGCAAGGTGTTTCAGGTAACTTTGCTTTCTGCTACTAGCCTTGTACAAGATTCAAGAGAAGTAAAACAGGAAAAAAGTCAGCTCCACAAAGGCTTCTGAGTCGATTCCCCCAAAAAGTTCATGAAGTGTGTCAAGCAGGTGATGTGTATTGGGTTGGTATATATATTAGCAAAACTCAGTGTTGTTTACCTTGACATTGTACACAACATTATCTATATTAAATGAAAAAGCATTCTAAAATGCAATATTGTGATCAATGAGGACTTGCACAACTACTTATGCTACAGTCCCATGGTTGCACTGTGAGAGGAACACTGTGTCTGCTAGGTGGGTGTGGCAGCCACTCTGTGATGAGGCCACTGCAAATAAAATATTCATCACACATCGTCCTAAAATATCAGGTGTCTAGTTGACTATGACACTGATCTTGCAATTGCTTCTTCAGGTCATCCCTAGCTCCTATATATCTTTCTGGGCGATAGCATTCATGAAGTGGATGACTTGCTGGGATTGCTGCATCATGTCATACTCGCTTGTGGAGGATCCTGCACAACACAGGGTGGTTGCTTTTGCTCAGTGAAAGTTCAGTGCTGTGCAAACGCTGACCCACTCACTCATTATTTCCTGCTGCGACGCACTGGCAGGTGTACACTTGGTGAAACGCGAGTTCACAGTTATCTGATAGGCATGTTTCAGTGAAGAGTAGAGGTCTGCAGCATCAGTGTAGCACTTCAAGTGTTTTTGGGATCTCACATACATATCCACTGTGTTTTTGATCATGGTCCACTGCCATACTACACTGAGAGCGAAAAATCACTCCACTGTCAGCATGTGTCATGCTACTATACTCACTTACCTAATCTGCTGCTATTTCCGTAGCCAAATATTATTGATTCTTCACAACCTTCACAGGCTGCATGAACTTCTTCATCATGCTTCTGGTGCAGTGGTTTGTTTCTTCCTATGAAGGCTTAAAAGCTTTGCATTGAAAGGGCATACTTGTTTGACCCCTCTTGGCAGACAGAGAAGTCTGGGGATAGACTCTGGACTGGTCTGCAATATATTCAGTGTTATATCATGTACTCCAAAGTCAATGCAATTGTTGAAACACAAAAAAGTGTAAACATTTAAAGGAACCGCAATTGCAAAATGCAAAAAAGTATGCTCTAAAGTGCTTGCAAAAAAAGAAAAACAACTACAAAAACACGCTGAAACAAAACCGCAATGGAAAGTCAAAGTCCTCAAATGGAGTTGCGCAAAAGAACGGTCATTTGAAAAGACAAGAGAATCTGAAATGTTTTGAAGGGAAGTTGCACACATGGAGTTTACATAGAAGAAAACAGACATCCTTTGCAGTGAGATTGCACACTTGTTTGATCCCTCTAGACAAGTCTGAGTCATCTGGGGGCAGAGGTGTAGTCAAAGGACTGGCCTCCAAATACATTCACTGTTACCACATAAGCCACAAGAGAAAATAAAATTCATGCAATCAGAAAGACAAAAAAATTAATGGGAAATACGATATTGACGTGCAGCAGATTCTGCTCTAATTTACATTCAACTAAAGAAAAATTAAAACTCCTGCCAAGAAATTCATAACGGAAAGACTGAAACATTTTAAAAACAGATCAAGTAGCTGGAAAAAACAGAAGACATAAAACCTTTTAAAGGAAAGCTGCATGAGCAGAGGTAAATTCAGGAAGATAAAAGTCCTTTGCTGGCAAGTGGCGTTCTTGTCAGATCCCTCTTGGCAAGTATGAGTCCTGCACTGGTTTGTGGTGTTCTCTCACTGAACTGGTCTGCAAATATATTAAGTTTTAATTTGATTACCCCACTTGATAGAGAAAAAAATGCAATCAGGGAAAAAAGGAAAACTTTAAACATGTACGGCAAATCTTACCCCAAAAAAGCACCAAAGCCTGTTCTAAATTACTCACAAATTTTTTTAAAAACAAAAGCATCTGAAACAAAACCACAATGGAAACCATTTAATTTTTGGCAAATGAGGTAGTGCGAACACTTAGGTGGAGAGTTAGGAACAGTATCAGTCAGCTGCAAATAAAGGGTAAAGCTAAAACCTTGTAAAACAAAGTGGCAGAATCAGAGTAGTCCTTTGCAATCGGGGGAGGTGGGGTAATTAAGATCAGGGAACAATGCTTAAGGGGAAGATGATTTCAGAATACAAAGTCTGCTCTAGAGTAACCCATTGTGATAGGGAAAACATCAGAAGAAAAATGTGTAAGGATAATCAAACTGAGCAGCAAAATCTTCTGTAAATCACCCTGTAACATGGAGCTGGAGGGGACAGAGACAACTGATGACTTACCCAAAATTAACTACAAGAAATATTCACCTCCAGTATCTGAAAGGTCATTTAAAAACATTAAGCCAGAAGAATGACAAAAGCAAAATCAAAACACAAAAACAAAGGAAGTAGAACACAGACAAGCATAAAAACGGAGGCGAGGCACAGTGAGGAGGCAAGGTGGCCAGAAGGAAATGAGGAGAAAAACAGGAGAACATGGGACGAGAGAGGAAACTGGTATTTGGATACAAGTGCCTGAACATGAGACCCTGATAGAGGAACAGAAGGACGCTACAACTGCCGAAGTGCATCCTGAAGAGGGATCCTTCTGGCGAGGCACTCGGTCCCGCCACACTCATGGAGAAGCATGGCTAGCACAGGTGAGTGCTTGAGTACACAGGTGGCAGGCGTAGGGTGGAGAAGGCAGGACAGCTATCACACCAAATACTAAGTAAACAAAGGATAGACAAAGAAAAACATCCTCACAGGAATGTGGTTGTAAGTGTTAGCATGATTTCTTAAAGACGTGAATTCTCAGCTGTAGGAGGCAAGAGGAAATAGGGAGGATTCTCCCAGGAGATTTGTTTTGGATTTTTATTTCCACTTTCCGTGAGGCTGGAAGTATTGTTTTTCCCTTAGTCCTTGATAACAGCTTGGGACAGAGGGGTTAATTAAGAGAGAGAAGAGGGACGAAGACTCTGTCTAAGCAACTCAGCCACTGGAATAGTAAGAGCAAGATAGTGTGAATACAGACTGATCAAAACCCAGGAAGAATAATAGATAGCCAACAGGAAGAGGCCGCTGAGAGAAGGAAGGAGGATAAGAAATGCACTATCAGAAATTCTAAGGAACAGGGAAGCGTAAGACAGGCCTTGTTAAAACTTTATTCGCTCAGTGAACTTATCTGTGCTTAATTTGTTCTTTTCTGAGGGACTACGGACTGGATACCTTTGACCCTATAAAAGAGAAAAAGAAGCATATAAAACTTAAGAAGACAAGCATTGAAAAAGCCAATAGGTTTCACCTATGCGAAATCTTTTGGCTTTGTCAGTGTCTTTTTACATGTTGCATAGCACTTCAGCTGCTATGCAAATTGGTTTAAAGTAAAAGGGCTTAAGGTGGGAAAACAGCAGCATTGAAAGAACTCAGTAGAATTTCTAGTGTAATTGTGACACCTGCATGGATGAGAATTTTTTTTAACACAAGAGCAATTCAGCAGCACTAGAACTCAAGAGATTCTGAGACTCAAGAGCGATCTGTTTAAGTGGGTTAATCGACAATTGCATTTACAAGGTGGATACAGAGCCATAGCCAGGTCCAGTGTCACTACTTTATGACTTTTACAGCATAATTATTAGTTTAGAAATTCTCAGCGATGAGCACATGGCCAAGTTTGACAGATGCTGCACTTTCAGTGCAAAAAATCCAAAGTAGGTCAGCGATGGGCCATGCAGCCCCCTACGAGCTGATTCGCAGTTTCTTGGAGGCCATACAGCAGAGAGCACATGAAGTAGGACTACAACGAGACAAGCACCTGACCAACTCACCCAGAACACTTTAGAAGAAAAAGGGGATATAACGGCTTCACCCAAAATAGACCTCTTCACCCTCATATGATGCAGTGAGGCCGTAACGGCCCCAAATAAAAAAACACACACAGGGGGTGTAGGATCAGGGAAACAACCAAAATGGTAGGAGGGTGGCAGGCCAGGAGACAACAGAGAGTGCTGAGAGTGGGCAAAACACAACCAAGAGTGCGAGGAGGGCAGGGGCACATGTCTAGAAGTAAAAACGCAAACAAGAGAGGGAGGAGGGCAGTGAAGTAGACAGTGGAAGAACACTGACCAGTAGCCAGTGGCCAGTGACCAGAAGATACACTTGGTCCAAGCTCTGTGTGATGGCATGGATGGCAAAAGCAGAGTAGGAAGAGCAGGAAGTGAAAACAGACAACGTGCTGCCTAATGAAAAGCAAAATAATTAGAGCGATGTTGGAATCAATGAATGGTAAGTTCAGGTAAGTATTGGGTGGATTAGATCCACAGTTAATGCAAACTAACTTTTGTTTTTATTTAAATAATGAATACCAAGGTGAAATAAACCAAGTCAAACAGTATCTGTATATAGGGTCCTATATTTCGCTGAGCAAACAACCCCCGCCTACATACCCACAAAAAAATATAAAAATTAACACTGAATCCCAATTGCAATGCAATGTTCACCTATGTATGAAGGTTAGCAACAGAACAATCAACTGAGGAGGAAAAAAGATAGCTTTTGAAATCAAGTTAGTGGATAGCTTATGTTTTAAAAAAAGGAAACCAGTTCAACAAAGGCATGCAGTTGATGCAAAATAATTCAAGAGTGAAAGCATGAAACATGAATGTATGAGTTTGAATTCGCAACAGGGCCAAATAAAACAAAACAAACACAGCACAAAAAAGTACACAAGTATTTGAAGTTACTTTTTGGAAAATGTTATGAAAGCAAAAACAATTCACTTACAAACACAAAAAAGTAAATCATTTGAAAAAATGACAAGGAAATGCAGAACTCCAACACAAAATCACAATTTGACGTTATACTACTCCCCATAAGTGTGCAGAACCCCAGACTGACCTGAGCTGTTGTCAGTAGAGCAAAAAGTGCATATTGTAGTTACAGACGGCCCAACAGCTCCAGAACAGGCAGACTCTTCCCTCCGAGACTCAACAAAAGAACAAAAAGGAGTTAGGGCAATCAAATCCTTTTCCCTGCCATCCTCCGCGTATTCTGCCACCTACCCTTAAACCACAGCCCCTTCTCCCAAACACTGTCTGTGCTCCCAAAACACTACTGCTAGTCCTTCTCATCAAAACACTGGCCCTTACAACCTTGCCCTTCCATTCTACTCCCAAAACACTGAACTGTTCACCTATCCCCTAAACACCACCCCCTTCAATTCTATCCAGAAATCATAGCCTGCCCTCAAACACCCTTACCCTAGCATCCCACTACTAAAATACTGGTGAGGGGGGTGGTTGGTTGAAAAGGGGTGTGCCAGGGCCCACCTCAAGCCCCGGGGGAGCGGGACCAAACGGCTCGTGAAGGTTTGGTGTAAAAAGGGGCACTGGTTCTAATCTGGCTTGTGGGCGATTAGGGGGGCCACCATAAGCCCCTTGGGCGGTAGGACAGACATAGGCCCTCATTATGAACATGCGGTAGGACCGCCATGCCGGAGGTGGCGGACATTACCGCCAACGGCATGGCAGTCCAGACTGCCATATTATGAACACAGGGAGACTGCCACAGGCTGAACTCCGCAACGGCCAGGCTACCGCCGCCAGACAGCCTGATGATGGCGGAGTTCCTTATCCGACATCCTGTGTTCCCCCAGCCTTTTGCTGGCTGTTTCCCCTGCCAGGGAAAGGCTGGCAGAATGGGTGCCCCGGGGCCCCCGTGCACAGCCCCGCCGCGCATGTCACTGCCCATTTTTACAGACAGTGATATGCGCAATTGGGTGCTGCTGCACCCGCCGCACTGCTACCTGGAGCAGTCGGCAATGTACAGGCCCAGCATTCTTCTGGGCCGGCTGGCCGAAACACTGTTTCCGCCCTCCGGCCCAGCGGAATGTTGTTTATATGGCCGGCAGGGTCTTCAACGTGCTGCCGGTCGATGTTCCAACCGCCAGCACAGAACTCGGCGGGATTTCCTGCCGAGTTCGTAATGGGGGCCATTGTCTTGAATGGTGGAGATAAAACTCGTGCTTGGCTGGGTGGGAGTCGCTGTGTAAGCCATGGTGTCCAACTTAGTCTTGGGTGAACGTGAATGTAGGGACCAGTAGGTTAATTGGGTAAGAAGTGGCTGGGGCTTGCTATGAGTCAAAGGGTGGCAGGTGGTGGGGTGGGTGGGAGTGACTGGGTCAGCTATTGGCCCATCTTACTTTTGGGTGGTGCATTGGGGGTGGGAGTGACTGAGCCAGATGTGGGTCCAGCTTACTTTTTGGTGGGTGTGGGTGGAGGAGGCACTGGCACTTTGGGTGGGTGGTAGTGAAAGGACCAGCTGTGGTGTCTCACTTATTTTCAGGTGTACACTAGTATTTGAAATTACCTTTGGCAAAATGTTATAAAAGCAATCACAATTCACTTACAATCACATAAAATGTAAATTATTTGAAAAAACAACAGGGAAATGCAGAACTTCAACACTAAATCACAATTTGACCTTCGACTACTCCCCAAAAGTGTGCAGAACCCCAGACTGACCTGAGCTGTTGTAATTACGACATCAAGTGCACATTGTAATTACAAGACAGCCCAACAGCTCCAATAACTGGCAGGTTTTTCCCTCTGAGGCTCTACAAAATAACAAAAAGGAGTTAGAACAACCTTGTCCTTTTCCCTGTCATCCTAATCCACTACACTGCCACCTACACTTAAACCACTGTCCCTTCACCCAAAACACTGCCTGTGCCCCTAAAACACTATTGCCATCCCTTCCCACCAAAACACTGGCCCTTACACATCCTTGCCCTGGCATCATACCCCTAAAAAGCTGCAAACAGTTCTGCCTGTCCCCTAACCATTACACCCCTACCATCCTGAAAACATTGCCCTCCTAGGTTTTCTTTTTAATTCTGTAATTTACCATTTTTTATTCCACTGTAGAACAAGACTATGGGGGTCATTCCGACCCTGGCGGTCGGTGTTAAAGCGGCGGCCAACCCGCCAACAGGCAGGCGGTAAAAAAAATGGAATTCTGACCCTGGCGGGAACCGCCAACACAGCCCGCCACTTTAACACTCCGACCGCCACGGCGGGACAAACAAACAGTGCGGCGGTCACCGCCAACAGACAGGCGGCAGACAATGTACCGCCCACCCTATCACGACCCACCAATCCGCCACCTTTTCCGGGGCGGGAGCCCCGCCGATAAAAACACGGCGGAAACAGAGCACGAACGGGAAAACGCTCACCTTTATACACTCCATGAGCAATCTGGACAGCATGGAACCCGAATTAAACATCCTACCAGCGATTGTCTACCTGCTCCTCTACCAGGAGCACGAACGCCGCCACAGGAGACAACGGTGAGTACTGCACCTACGACACAGGGGAGGGGGGAGGAGAAAAGGTAACGGGCACACACATGCGCGGCACCCCCCCCCCAAATCCCCACACACCAAAGCAGAGCAACAAGTCAGATTTACACCCCCCAAACCCCCCGGAATAATTCAAAGACAAAATAAAATGATCATTAAAATAGAAGTATATTATATATGAGATATTTAAAATAAATAAATCACAACATGAACAATGTATACATAGTCCAAAAGTCCGGCACATATTGGGTACATGCCATTGTTCGTGGGCCAATGTGCATTAACACATGGGCAAAGCCCACACACGAGACCCGATTCCATTGGAGAGAACACTGCTGGGGCATCAGATAATAAAACCACAGGCACCTCAGGGGGAATGGAAGGGGGGGCACCTCAGCCACATGAATCCACGACGCCAGATCCACGAGGGGTCTCCATGCCCACTGTACCATCCTGGGGAGTGCAAAGCCACAGTCTCTCAAGTCTCTACAGTGGGTGGGTTGCCCACTGTACCATCCTGGGGAGTGCAAAGCCACAGTCTCTCAAGTCTCTACAGTGGGTGGGTTGCCCACTGTACCATCCTGGGGAGTGCAAAGCCACAGTCCATCTGGTGGATTACAGACTCCACTGGTTATGGAGGAGGCATGGTGCCCAGAGTGCTTCGTGAAGCCCTGCCCGACACAGATCCAGCCCTGCCAATGGGCCAGCGGTGCTTGAGATGAAGGGCCCACCGGAGCGATGCTTGACTTGAAGGGCCCAGCGGAGCGGTGCTTGACAGGAAGGGCCCAGCGGAGCGGTGCTTGACAGGAAGGGCCCAGCGGAGCGGTGCAGAGACGGCGGGGCCCTGTTCAGCGGTGGTTCTCACGGCGGGGCCCTGTTCAGCGGTGCTTCTCACGGCGGGGCCCTGTTCAGCGGTGCTTCTCACGGCGGGGCCCTGTTCAGTGGTGCTTCTCACGGCGGGGCCCTGTTCAGTGGTGCTTCTCACGGCGGGGCCCTGTTCAGCGGTGCTTGTCTTGTGTTCCTAGGGAACCAGATCTGGGCAATCATTCCCGCTCAGTCGCCATCCGACCTATCGCTTGCGGGGCCCTCCTGTGCAGGACTCCTGGGCCCCTGGGTGTCCTCCGTCACACCCCAAATGGGGCTGGTGGGGCCCTCCTGGGCAGCTCGCCTGCTGCCGGACTTGTCCGCCCTGCTGCCCTTGCCCCCCTTGGCGGAATCTCTGGGGCCCTTGCCTCCCTTTGTGGATGGGCCAGGTGACGGTGCAAGGGTGGTGTCCTTGGGGGCAGCCGTCTCAGGCCTGTCGCGCAGGCCCTTCCCTTTTTTGGTTCTTTTCCCAGGGGGTGGGCTGGCGGTCCCCTTGCTGCTGGCCGATGTTCCTGCCCTAGGAGCTGGTGGACTCCAATAGCCGTGAACGATGGTCCTAGTAGGTGCAGGGCTTGTGGTGGCTGAGGTGCTGTTTGGACTCTTACGATATGGAGAGGGTGGGTCAGATGATGCAAAGAGGTTAATTTTGGAGAGGAACAACTTTTTAGGAGCAATGGGAAGGGTAGGTGCAGTGGGTATGGGAGTGGAGGGAGAGGATGTGGTTGTAGGAGAGTCAAGTGTGCTGTCTTTGGGTGCAGGTGCTTGTGCTGGAGGCTGTCGTGAGGTGGATGGCTGTTGGGTGGGTGACTGCCTGCGTTTGTGTGGTTTGGAAGAGGGGGTGACAGACACAGTGGGAGAGGACATAGGGGACGTGTAAATGGCAGTGGGGGTGGTGACTGCACGTGTGCGGACTGTTCTTGTGGGTGTGGTGGTGATGGACGTACTGGCTGATGGTGGTGTGCATGCAGGTGTGAGTGGAGACGTCACAGGGAGGGAGGAGGGAGACGAGGAGGAGGGGGACACAGAGGAGGCAGTGGCTGTTGGCATGTCTGCATGTGGATGTTGCTTGGGTGAATGCTTGTGTGATCTGTGGTGCTTATGTCTGGATGAGCTGCCCTTGGGTGTTGAGGTGTGTGCAGGCTGGTCTGTAGTTGTGTCTGGGGTAGGCAGAGGAACAGGGGAGTGGGACTGGGTTGAGGAAGTTGGAGGGGGGAGGCTAGACACAGGGACAATTGCTGCCGTCAGTGCTGAGGCCAGAGCGTTGAACGATCGCTGATGGGCAGCCTGACCCGAATGAATGCCCTCCAGGTATGCATTGCTCCGATGCACCTCCCTTTCTACCCCCTGGATGGCATTCAAAAGGGTAGACTGCCCAACAATGAGCGTCTGGAGGAGGTCAATGATCTCCGCACTGAGGGCAGCAGGAGTAACTGGGGCAGGACCTGAGGTGCCAGGGGCAAAGGAGATGCCCGGCTTCCTGGCCGAGCGGGCACGGGGCGAACGCTGAGGGGCTGCTGGGAGGGCGGGGCTGGTGCGCTGGGTGGCGGCTGTACCTGTTGTTGCGGTGGGCACGGGTGGTGCCGCCACCACAAGGGAGCTCCCTTCCGAGGACGTGTCGGTGTCGCTGACGTCTCCACGGGTCCCCGTTGTGGAGCCCCCCTCGCCCTCCGTCTCACTGGTGTACTCTGAGTCGGTTGCATGGCCCTCCGGGGCCATGTGAGATGCAGCTCCCTCGTGCGCCGATGCCACTTCTCCTCCGCCTGATGATACTAATGCACACATGAACAGGAAAACCAAAAAAAGGGGGGGAGAAGAAAGAAACACATGTTGAGTGCATGCATTGGCGGCACCGTTGGCGGAGAGGACAGACACAGAAGCTCCCTGCACTACGCCGCGCACTCGGGGTACACTACTCAATTATTGTGACTTGGCCTACAAGTCAAAGGACGACAAATGCACACATAGGTGAGGCCCAACCATGGATATCTGTACTTAGCACCCTACAGAGGTGGGGGGCGGGGGCACAGGGCCATGCCTAACGGAGAGGCCTAGCCTACAGAAACCGCCCTGGCCTAGAGATAGCCACAGCCCTCCTCCCCCACCCAGACACCTCCACTGTGCGCTAATATAGCAGAATGTGCTGATACTCACCCCCTTGTGTCTGCTGTGATGTCCTCACGCGCCCATCCAAATCGGGGTAGGCCACCGCCAGGATCCGGGACATCAGGGGGGTCAATTGCCGTGTGGCACCCCTCCTAGGTTGGGAGGCCATCCCCAGCAGAGCCTCCGCGGTCTTTCTGGTCCCGCGGCGGATGTCCTCCCACCTCTTGCGGCAGTGGGTGCCCCGTCTGTTGTGGACCCCCAGGGCCTGGACGTCCTTGGCGATGGCACGCCAAATGTCGATCTTCTGATGGGCGCTGACCTATGTGACATGGACAGGATGGAACAAGAAATATCATCACTTTCCTGCATGGTCGATGTGAGTGGCCCCCCCTCCCCAACCTTGCCATGTGGCACATGCTCTCATCTGTCGTGCGTTGCACTCCCCATTCGCACCCCTCCCCACCATTTTACACCCACCCCACTCAACACAGGCATAGCCCATACTACGTGCTCCCTGTGTACTTACCTGTTGGTCTGGAGGACCGTAGAGTAGCGCATACTGGGGGAGGACCCCATCCACAAGTTTCTCCAATTCCTCAGATGTGAAGGCAGGGGCCCTTTCCCCAGTCGCATCAGCCATTGTATCTCCCAGACCGAGGTCACAGCAGCACTTGCAGTATAGGTCCTCTCCTGTGGATGATCAGGTCTCGAGTGATTAAGCAGTTAGAAAATGGCGGTCACGCCCGCGGCGGTGCGTACCGCGACCGCCGGAGCACATCGTCATTGGCTCCTGAGACCCATAGGGTTCAATGTTAACCAATGCTGCTTTGCGCCGCGGTCTTCGACCGCCTACCGCCACGGTGTGCCACGCCAGCGCATTGACCTCACATCCCATTGTCACACTTCACAGGTCAGGCAGCCGCCATTTCAAGGGCCCACATGGCTTAATTTCTACTGCGTCACACAGGCCTAGGCCTTGCATTGCCACTCATACAAGCCATTCAATGCATAGCGAATCGTGTTTTGTGCAAGCTGTGGTTACGTACCTGTGGGTTGCTTGACTCTGTGCTCCATGTTGTCCTTCCTAGGCACCGTCCGCTGGGACTTGCGAGGAGATGGAGGAATCCTCCCGTGTACAGACCGCTGGTGGACCTGTCGACAATGGAAGAACGACATGTCATACTGACATACAGACTTGACCGAGCCACTATACAGGAACTGTGTGCCCAGCTGGAGCCAGACGTGATGTCCTCCATTCGCCAACCCACAGGGATTCCCCCTCTGGTGCAGGTTCTGTCAGTACTCCATTTTTTGGCAAGTGGATCATTCCAAACAACAGTGGCCATATCATCAGGGATGTCTCAGCCTATGTTTTCTAAGGTTTTGTCCAGAGTTTTGTCTGCCCTAATGAAATACATGCGGAGCTACATTGTTTTCCCTGAGGTGGGCGATTTGGCTACAGTGAAGGGTGATTTCTATGCCCTTGGACATATCCCCAACATCATTGGTGCCATTGATGGGACCCATGTGGCTTTGGTTCCCCCCAGTGGAAGTGAGCAGGTGTACAGGAACAGAAAAAGTTATCATTCGATGAATGTCCAGGTGGTCTGTTTGGCTGACCAGTACATCTCCCATGTAAATGCCAAGTTCCCTGGGTCTGTGCATGACACGTACATCATGCAAAATAGCAGCATCCCTTATGTGATGGAACAGCTACAGAGACACCGTTTGTGGCTAATAGGTGACTCTGGTTACCCCAACCTCTCGTGGCTACTTACCCCAGTGAGGAATCCCAGGACAAGGGCAGAGGAACGCTACAATGAGGCCCATGGGCGAACTAGGAGGGTTATAGAAAGAACCTTCGGCCTCCTGAAGGCCAGGTTTAGGTGTCTGCATATGACAGGTGGATCCCTAATGTACTCACCAAAGAAGGTGTGCCATATCATCGTGGCCTGCTGTATGCTTCACAACCTGGCTTTGCGACGCCAGGTGCCTTTCCTGCAGGAGGATGGTCCAGATGGTGGTGTTGTAGCAGCTGTGGAGCCTGTGGAGAGTGAAGAGGAGGAAGACGACGGGGACGACACAGACAACAGGGACACAGTGATACAACAGTATTTTCAGTAGCACACAGGTACGAATCAACCACGCCATTTTACATTTACTTAAAGTCTCCTGCCTCTCTACTGTCTGAGTTCCCCCCCAGTTCCTGTTAACTGAGTTGTGACTTTCCCTTCCGTTTTCAGAGCTGTGGGCCCCACTGCGTGACCTCTGCTTTGTTTGCCCATGGACTACAGCTGTGTGACAGTGGTATGTTGTCATCACAATGTAACTGAACATTTTGGCACCGTTATGTCTAATACATTTGTTCAAAATACAAGCAGACTCCAGATTTTTTTAGTGCAAGAAGTGATTTAATTAAAGTGCTAAATTTAAGGAACATGATTGTAAAAGGGGGATGGGTGATGGTGGAGTAATGTCCATGGCAGAGTCCAGTTCTCAGTCGCACAGGTGCATTGTCCATATGCCTGTGGAAGGATGGAGCAGGGGCAGTTCAAGGTTGGACAGGGTGACAATGTGGGACAGTGGGATGACATCAGGGGGTATCGTTTGCTGGCGGGGGTCTTGCAATCCTACTCTGTCTTCTTGTGAGATCTCAGGTTCCACTTGCGGGGTGGTTCTTCTTCTGCAGGAGGTGGGGTTCTGGTGGCCCGTCGTTGTGTGGGGGCCTCCTGTCCACTAGCACCGGCGGAGGTGGTAGGCTGTTCCTGGTCCAGGCTAGTGACAGGGGCCCTTTGTGGTGCCACATGGTCCCGCAATGTGGTGACTATCTGGGTTAGGGCCACGACAATGGTCCCCATTGCGGAACTAATGTTCCTCAGTTCCTCTCTGAACCCCATGTACTGTTGCTCCTGCATGACCTGGATCTCCTGGAACCTGGCCAGTACCGTAGCCATCGTCTCCTGGGAGTGGTGTTATGCTCCCATGATGGAGGAGAGGCCTCTTGGAGAGTCGGTTCCCTGGGCCTGTCCCCCCCCTGTCGCACAGCAGCCCTCCCAGTTGCCCTGTTTCCCTGGGCCTCTGTCCCCTGGACGGTGTGCCCACTACCACTGCCCCCAGGTCCCTGTTGTTGTTGGGGTGGTGGGTCAACCTGGGTGCCCTGTAGTGGTGGACACACCGCTGATTGGCGTGTCCTGGAGACAGAGGCATGGGCCCGCTGGGTGGGGGCTGTGCTGGTGTTCCCAGAGGGGGTTAGGTCTGGTGTAGCCTGTGGCTGTCTGTGGGGAACCGACTGTCCCGAGGTCCCCGATGGGCCGGGCTGGTCATCAGGGTCCAGGGAGACAGAGCTGCTGTCATCACTTGGGGCCTCTTCTGGGGGTGGGATGGACATCTCTGGACCCTCCGTGGCGGTGTGGTGGCGTTCGGGTCCTGCAGGGGTATAAGAGTTTGGTTATTGCTTCTGTGTGTGGCATTTCGTGTAATGGGTGGGTGGCCGTGTCCCCCAGTGCTGGCATTCCCTTGTGGGGGCTTATGTGACGGTGGCTTGTGGGGGTGATGAGTGTGTGCAGTGGGCATGCTTTGGGGATGGGTGTCCATGCTTTGGGGACGCACGCAGTGCTAGGTTTTGGGATGGGTGGGATGTGATGGTGAGCCATTTGCAAGGAGTTGGTGTGATGGGGGTGGGGGTGAGGGTGGGGGTATGATTTGGCATGCAGGTGGGGTGGGGGGAATGAAGTAGTGAAGATTTGACTTACCAGAGTCCATTCCTCCGCCTACTCCTGCGAGGCCCTCAGGATGCAGGATGTGCAAGACTTCCTCCTCCCATGCTGTGAATTCTGGGGGAGTAGGTAGGGGTCCGCCGCCAGTCTTCTGCACCGCAATGTTGTGCCTTGATACCATGGAACGCACCTTCCCCCGTAGGTCGTTCCACCGCTTCCTGATGTCGTCCCGATTGCGTGGATGCTGTCCCACAGCGTTGACCCTGTCCACTATTCTTTGCCATAGCTCCATCTTCCTGGCAATGGTGGTGTGCTGCACCTGTGCCCCGAAGAGCTGGGGCTCTACACGAACTATTTCCTCCACCATGACCCTGAGTTCTGCGTCAGAGAACCTGGGGTGTCTTTGGGGTGCCATGGGGTGGTGTGGTTGAGGTGAGGGGTGGTGTATGTGTTGTAGAGTGTGGTGGGTGTGGTGGTGTATAGTGTTTTGTGCGTGGAAATTGTGTGGGTGATGTTGTGATTTGCCTCTGTGTGATGGTGTACTCTATGCTGTGCTCTCTCTCTCTGTCCCTCACTCGCAATTGTGGTCGTAGGGGTTTGTGGGTGATGTGGGTGTGTGTTTTATATTTAATTGGGTGTGTGGGAGTGGTGTGTGTATGTGTCTCAGGTGTGTGTATTTTGAATTATCCAATGTGGTAGTGTTTTGTAGAGGTGTGTGTATTTTGAGCGCGGCGGTGTGTACCGCCAATGGAATACCGCGGTTGAAAGACCGCTGCAGGGATTTGTGGGTCGGAATGGTATGGGCGTATTTCTGTTGGCGTGACGGTGGAGGTTTGGTCATCGCCAGTTTCCCGCTGACCTTTGGTGTGGCGGACTTTTGTGGATGTCGGGTTTTTGGCGGTTTGCCAGTTGCGGGTCAGAATGACCGTGGCGGTTTACCGCGGCCGCGGCGGTGTTATGGCGGTCTTCTGGCCGGCGGTATGCGACTTTTACCGCCAAGGTCAGAATGACCCCCTATGTGTCCCTCAATTCAGAAGAAAAAACCTGGACAAGAACAGCACAATCCGCATGGACCTGGGAAACTGACAGCTATGTACCCAGGTCTGCCTTGGACCGCAAGCCCAGCAATCTATAATAATGTTGGTAATAGAACATTTGTTCCCTCAGGGCCCATTGTGTGCCCCGTGAGCGGTGGGTACAATCTTTATTTTTTTGGGCCCCTCAGCCCATCCCCTACTCCCCCATACCACTTCCCCACCTTCCAACCTTCACCCGCCCGCCAGTATGCTGTATAGTCAGCGGGACCCCTTTAGGTCCATGCCCCTTTCATTTCCTCACCTTAAGTGCCCTTAAGGCTGGGTGAGTAAATGGAATGGCGTGCATGAAAGTTGGAGGAGGCAGATCATACTGCAGGAGGCCTTAGGAGTAACTTGCCTTATCTTCTGTCCCAGTTTCCAAGTATGCGTCTCTCCTCCGGTCTGGGCTGCAGGCTGACCAGTCAGAAAGCCCTCTCCTTTGGGCAGTAGGTGGGAGCGAGACAGCCCTTCACGGTGCTACAGAGAAGACTGTGATGAGACAGCAGCTAGAAAGGCAAGGAATAGATCAATAAACATCTTGCCTGCCTACCTGCTGGCCCACCTTTTTTGGCCCAGTGCTGATCCAAGAGCCAATAAAAGGAGGGGGTCATATTTTTGTAATTTTACTGGCTGTTATAAAAATCACAGAAGTTTCACAAAACTGCCAATTTAGCTGCACATTTCCAAAAAGCAAGAAACGTCTGGCGCACATCGCAGAAAAAGCACATTTAGTAGTTTCAGACAGTAAAAAACCATACACTTGAAATGGTGTGAAGTTAGATCATAGGGCTGCACTAATAAAGTGAAATAATATGAACCAATCAACATTGGAGAAATTGTGTGACATGAAATAAACTTTAAAAAATCTACATTATGAATAATAACTGGGCAGCCTTTACCCTACAAACACGGGAAATGTAACTCCTCTTGCACTACTGAAGCAAAATATAATAAACCATTTAGTCAATGAATGAAGCATAGTTGTGGCCTAGGTAGCAGGCTTTGACATTGTTACTTGCACGGCACATCTCGTGAACATGGCTGAAGGAACACGAATTAATACATTTTACTTGCAACTTCTACACCACCATGGCAATGAACTCTAGAACATTTATCTTCTAAAATGAAAAAACACCAGTCAGAGACATGAACATGAAAGCTCATTCATGGAAAATAAAAGCAATTCTTTTCTGTCTATGAATGCCAAGTTCAAGCCAGTACAAGCAGAATTACACCTAGAAATGTTGCCTTAGTCCTTGTTATGCTAAGTTAAGCAACAGCTAGTCAAGTAGTATTTCTAATAAATAAAAAACACTTCCAACCTACCAGGTAACCACATATACCCAGTGGTTTTATTTGTTTAACATAATATCAAAAGTACGACTTACCTTGTTAAATAAGTGTTAATACCGACAAGTATGAGCCCGAACCACACCTACGGATATTTAACAAAAGGCATAACTAACAGAGGTTATTGCCCTGCATGCTAGGGCAATGAGCTATTAACACTTCCCACACCCCCAGGGTGCACTGTGGAAGCAGGTGTAGCCTCTCACTGCAATGGTTTTGTGAAAATGTTTCTTGTTTTGAGTGTCCTCAATGCCTAAACATATTCTTATCCAGTCCACATAATTTTCATTATATGTTTTGAGTCCTCCCCTCTAGCATAAGCTTTCCATTCATCCCTACCTCTTCTGCACACTATATGTGCGTGACAGTTTTTTTTAATGTTTCTCTATCCTATTTTAGTTCAGAATTTATTGTATGATGAGGTGTAACCCTTAGTTAGTCACGGCACCAATACCAGGAGGTTCTGAGCGCCAGTTTGCCTCTTACGTTAGTCCATTACCACCCAGTTTTTATTATTCACCTTCACCTCTAGGCTATTGCGCTAGGTGTTGCTTAGTAACAGGATCTTGGCCATGCCACCTCTCCCTCGATGTTGAGGCAGCTGGGCAGCCATTTAAAGCCACTGTGTAAGCAGATGTGCAACTATCATGCCTATGACAAGCCTGTTTATATCTGTTCTTGCACTGTCTATGCACAGCACAGCACCAGCAACTATGCCTGTAGTATTCTCAATGCCTCTTCTGTTCACATCTCCAGTCCTCTGTATTACTTATTTTGGTGGTGAATGGCTAAAACTCCACACTGCTTTTGCTCTGGCTTTGATTCCTCATTCTCAGAACCTAGAACCTTGGGCTTATCAATCTCTTGCCTTTTCTCCTGGCAACAAGACACCTCTACACCATCTCAGTGGCGATCTAATTAATGTCCAGTCACTGGTCAAACAATCTTAAAATTTGTATTACTTATTCAACAATGCCAACATAGATATTCTTTTCATCTCGGAGGCCAGGGCAACTGAGGCCTCCACACCTGACCTGTTTCTCATTAGCCCCCTCAGGATTTAGAGCCACTCATCTTCCATGCCTGGACAAGAAAGGTGGGGGATTTAGTCATTGTTTTTAAGGATAGCTTCAGACTTACTTCCCTCTTGTTAATCCTTTCCCTTATGTGGATTTTTCTGTTTACATTTAATCTACCTGCTCTCTCACAGGGATCTGGAAAACCTCCCACCTCCACCTGTAGCAACTTCAGCAGCATATTTGCAGGTTTTCTTTCTTCCATTGTCATTAACCACACACGCTGCTTGTGCTCGGTGATATCAACATTTGATTAGAACTGCCCACCCTAGCAGACCTAGCCTTTCCTGTCAAGCCCCTTATTAGTCTCAGTCCTACTCAAACTGTCAGGCTCCCTACTCATCAAGCTGGCCACCTACTTATTCTCATTTTATCTCATCTTGCTCATATATGTTGTGACATCTTGTGCCTCTTACGCTGGCCTGGTAATTTTCATGTCTACTTTTTCTGGTTTCTTTCTGACACATTTAGTTAAAAAAAGTCCACATTTCCATGAGTCACCCAAAACGTCCCTGGTCTAAACTCACTGCTGAGAATTTCTCTGCACCCTCACTTTTATAGCTTGTCGATTTAAGTAACTTGATCTTGAGAACACTTAATATTTTTCCGGTCAGTGCCTTAGTAGTGCCTTGGTATAATCAATATCTTAAACACATATATTGTTAATGTAAAGATCCTGAATGGAACTTCTTTAACTTCTGTAGACTTGCCAACCAGCAGGTTCTAAATTTATACACAAAGCAAATCCATTCTTCCCATGCTGATTATTATGCTATCCGTATCTTCCACTCTTACAATTCCAGAAAGGAACTTTCAAGATTGGCCACTCCTTATCTATTCCTGAGAGATGCTTGTTGAATACATACAGCCTCCAACAGCCACAGCTTCCTCAGCCAAACTCATCATTAACATTCCAATCACTAGGTAACCCTTTACAATTCCAGAATACCACACCACCCCTCCCCCATACAATATACAACAAACCCAAAAACATAAAATGCCTACACCAAGATGAACATTTTGGGAAATAACCTCAGCTATTGCCTTGCACAAACTCCAAATAAACAAAATGACTAATTATACATAGTCATGCAAATTGAATGGTCTCCTCCTCACACACTGACTCTTCCTTACATTTTGACTCTGAGAACCTGGAATCTGCAAACCCTGTTCAGGTTGCACAGGGTGATACTTGACCACCCTTCCAAGATTCCAAATTTTTTGATCACTCATCTTGGCTGCATTGTTGAACACTATGATCACTCTCATTGGTTCACTAAATTTAGAAATGTTCCCACCTTTTCTTGGAGATTTAGGGCCTGATTTAAATCTCGGTAGAAGGAATACTCCGTCTCAAATGTGACGGATATCCCATCTGACATTTTACAATCTCCATAGGGTATAATGGGATCGTAGTACGGCAGACGGGATATGCTCCACATTTGTGCTGGGGTATTCCCCTCCGGTAAGATCTAAATCAGGACCTGTATCTCTACCCTACCCCTCCGCACATTAATTTTATGGACTGCTTTCCTTCCATCATGATAGATTTTCCTATTTATAATTTTATCACACTGTCTCTCTCGACCTTCTACATTACCTACTTCACTGTCTATTTCCACTGTCTTCTCATTCACTCACACATCTCTCTACTCCCCTACCGAGCACTCCTCAACCACGGGGAAAGTACCACCCTGATCCTTCTTGCTCTATCAGCTGCATTTGGCACTGCCTCCCACTACACCCTCATCAACAGACTCCACAACATCGCAATACAAAACAATGCCCTCAAATGGATCACCTCCTTCCTGACAGGACGCACTTAGAGTGTCTGACTACCCTCTTTCACCTCTGCACCCAAGAGCATCATTTGTTGGTGTACTCCAAGGCTCATTCCTCAGCCCCACTCTGTTCAGTACCTACATGACCCCCCTGGTCAACATTTTTACATCCCATGGACTCAACATGATCTCCTATGCAGACGATACACAATTGATCCTCCCACTTACTGAAGACCCCTCCACCACCAGAACCAACTTTCGCAACAGCATGACCACCATAGCCGATTGGATGAAAACCAAATGCCTGAAGCTTAACTCAACCAAGACGGAAGTCCTGATCTTCTGGAAAAACACCTCCATTTGGGACCATAGCTGATGGCTAGCCAAACTCGGACTCACTCCCACGCCTACAGACCACGCTTGCAACCTTGCCATCATACTCAACAGTGAGCTGACCATGAAGTGGCAGATCAACGCAGTTGCCTCCTCCTGCTTCCACACCCTCTGCATGTTACCCAGAATCTTCAGATTGATCCCAGCCAACACCAGAAAAACCTTCACCCAGACCCTCATCACCAACCACCTCGATTACTGCAACGCTTTCTATGCCGGCATGTCCTCCCAGCTCCTAAAGAGACTCCAAACAATACAGAACACCACCAGCAGACTCATCCTGGACCTTCCCAGGTGCACCCACATCACCCACCACCTCAGAAACTTCCACTGGCTCCCAGTCCAGAAGAGATGAAATTTCAAGCTCCTCACTCACGCCTACAAGGCCCTAGACAACCAAGGACCAGACTACATCAACCACCATCTACACTTTCACCAACCCACCAGGCCCCTGTGCTCTTCCTCTCTGGCCCTTGCACACACACCCAGAATCCGGCACAGCCGCAGAGGCAGCTGCTCTTTCTCCTACATCGCCTCCAAGGCCTGGAACAGCATACCTCTCCTCCTCCAAACTGCACCCTCACTGGAAGCCTTTAGAAAGAGACTCAAGACCTTGCAACAGAGACATCACACCCCAGTGCCCATATACCCCCCGGGGTGACAGCAATACTCTCTACAAATGATTGATTGATTGATTTTTAGATCTCCCTTACAGTAATAGTTATCTCTCCATCCTTCCAACATCACCTTGACTACCTTCTGTAATGTTTGATCTGTACCAAGCTCCTTCCTTCATTCCTTTTCTTGAACAATACCTCTGGTGATTGAGCAGACATTCCCAGCTTCACCATACACTTCCTGGCAAAAAGCACATCAAAAACTTGGTCATCTGTGATTTGTGCCTGACACAACCTGGAAAAACAATCCACAATCAAATTGCCTGCTCCAGGGACATAGGAGAAGATAAATTCAAACTCTTGAAGTACGACAACCCATTTACGAATATGTGACCCACGTGACACAAACAAAATAACCCTTTCATGTCCACCTGATATCTGCATAAGAACTGGCATCCATCATCAAAATGGTCTAATCTTCAGACTCAAAACTACCAAAACTTGATGATACCACATGTGTATTGGCTAAAACATGAGAAGCTATAGATCGTACTTGAAATCTCTAGTCTCAATTTCTATACATGTACCTAGCTCACACGTTGCTTCTTTAGGCCCTCTTTTATTTTATTGGGCCTGATTTAGATGTTTGTGGTAACTTTTCAACTGAAAACCCATCTGCTATAGCAATGGTTTGCCCACTGTATTTAGATCTTGGTGGTCCCATAGACGAAAGAGCTCATTTGAACCTCTGTCTCTGGCAAGAAATACTGCCTGTGTTGACGATGGTAAAGGTAAAAGGGGATGCCTGTGGGACTGCAGCCAGCCTTCCAGCTGTGTAGATTAAGCTGTGCCTGCCCACCAAGGAAACAAGCATTTGCAATGCAGTAGGTGTCGCATTTGCGAGAGTTAAAGCTATTGGCATTGTAAATGCCTAATTGGACTTTTCTTCCCACATAAATTGCTCAACCCTGTTTTATAATTTGGTCCTTTCCTACCACATAATTCCAGTGGCACTTCATATAACTAAAGCACTTCAATTTACCTTCTTCCTCTATGTGGAGCAAAAAATTGAAATGTTGCCAATTACCATCCTAATTTAACCGGGCACCAAAATAAAAGTGCTTCCCGTTAGCAAATCAGATAGGGAAAAAATGTCCCACAGCTGCAAATGTAGAAAAGAGTTTATCATATTTTTAAATCCAGTGGTGTTGTGGCTGTATTATATTCTGCCCATAGTGACTAAAATCGGCAAACATCTCCCTGCCTGGTGCTTGTTGCAGACAAATGAAATTTCTGTTGCAACTGAAACGTCACACATCAGAAAGATGACAAACAATGAAGGGACCCGCACTTTCTTTCAGTTCAGTTTTTCAAATCCTGCACACTTGTGTAACACTGGCAGCTTCAACTTGGCACCCTTCCTAAAATATATATCCAGCGGAAGAAGGAGTGTGGATTATTAAACCCTTTTCTGTACCCAAGTTGAGTACTCATTTCTTTTGCCTCCCACAGTGATTAAATGCATCTTATTTCAATAGACCTGTGTGGTATAAAGCACTTATAAATGTTAGTGGGTCACCATCCTCTGTCAGCCAGATTACAAAGCGGCAGTGAGAAGCAACTACAGAAGGAGTAATAAATACCTCATGGGTACTGTAAGGAAATGCCTCCTAGGCATGGTTACCCCCTGACTTTTTGCCTTTGCTGATGCCAAGTTATGATTTGAAAGTGTGCTGAGGCCTGATAACCAGGCCCCTGCACCAATGTTCTTTCCCTAAAACTGTACCTTTGTCTCCACAATTGGCACACCCTGGCATCCAGGTAAGTCCCTTGTAACTGGTACCCCTGGTACCAATGGCCCTGATGCCAGGGAAGGTCTCTAAGGGCTGCAGCATGTCTTATGCCACCCTGGGGACCCCTCACTCAGCAAAGACACACTGCTTGCCAGCTTGTGTGTGCTGGTGGGGATAAAATGACTAAGTCGACATGGCACTCCCCTCAGGGTGCCATGCCAACCTCACACTGCCTATGGCATAGATAAGTCACCCCTCTAGCAGGCCTTACAGCCCTAAGGCAGGGTGCACTATACCATAGGTGAGGGCATAGGTGCATGAGCACTATGCCCCTACAGTGTCTAAGCAAAACCTTAGGCATTGTAAGTGCAGGGTAGCCATAAGAGTATATGGTCTGGGAGTCTGTCATACACGAACTCCACAGCACCATAATGGCTACACTGAAAACTGGGAAGTTTGGTATCAAACTTCTCAGCACAATAAATGCACACTGATGCCAGTGTACATTTTATTGTGAAATACACCCCAGAGGGCATCTTAGAGATGCCCCCTGAAAACATACCCGAATTCCAGTGTGGGCTGACTAGTTTTACCAGCCAGCCACACACCAGACATGTTGCTGGCCACATGGGGAGAGTGCCTTTGTCACTCTGTGGCCAGGAACAAAGCCTGTACTGGGTGGAGGTGCTTCTCACCTCCCCCTGCAGGAACTGTAACACCTGGCGGTGAGCCTCAAAGGCTCACCCCCTTTGTTACAGCGCCACAGGGCATTCCAGCTAGTGGAGATGCCCGCCCCCTCCGGCCACGGCCCCACTTTTTGCGGCAAGGCCGGAGGAGATAATGAGAAAAACAAGGAGGAGTCACTGGTCAGTCAGGACAGCCCCTAAGGTGTCCTAAGCTGAGGTGACTCTGACTTTTAGAAATCCTCCATCTTGCAGATGGAGGATTCCCCCAATAGGATTAGGGATGTGCCCCCTCCCCTCAGGGAGGAGGCACAAATAGGGTGTAGCCACCCGCAGGGGTAGTAGCCATTGGCTACTAACCCCCCAGACCCAAACACCCCCCTAAATTGAGTACTTAGGGGCTCCTAGAACCTAGCAAGATAGATTCCTGCAACCTGAAGACAGAGAAGGACTGCTGATCTGAAAGCCCTGCAGAGAAGATGGAGACACCAACTGCTTTGGCACCAGCCCTACCGGCCTGTCTGCCCACTTTAAGAAAAACTGCAACAGCAACGCGTCCCCCAGGGTCCAGCGACCTCTGAAGCCTCCGAGGACTACCCTGCATCTAAAAGGACCAAGAAATCCCGAGGACAGCAGCCCTGTTCCACAAAGACTGCAACTTTGCAACAAAGAAACAACTTTAAAAGGACTCCACGTTTCCCGCCGGAAGCGTGAGACTTTCCACTCTTCCTCCGACGCCCCCGGCTCAACCTGCGGAGAAATAACACTACAGGGAGGACTCCCCGGCGACTGCGAGCCCGTGAGTAGCCAGAGTTGACCCCCTGAACCCCTACAGCGTCCAGAGGCTCCCCCTGAACGTGACTGCCTGATTCCAAGAACCCGACGCCTGGTAAAGACACTGCACCCGCAGCCCCCAGGACCTGAAGGATCTGACCTCCAGTGCAGAAGTGACCCTCAGGTGGCCCTCTCCCTTGCCCAGGTGGTGGCTACCCCGAGGAGCCCCCCCCCCTTGCCTGCCTGCTTCGCTGAAGAGACCCCTGGGCCTCCCATTGAAACCAATTGCAAACTCGACGCCTGTTTGCACTCTGCACCCGGCCACCCCTGTGCCGCTGAGGGTGTACTTTTTGTGCTGACTTGTGTCCCCCCCCGGTGCCCTACAAAACCCCCATGGTTAGCCCTCCGAAGTCATGGGTACTTACCTGCTGGCAGACTGGAACCGGGGCACCCCCTTCTCCATTGAAGCCTATGCGTTTTGGGCACCACTTTGACCTCTGCACCTGACCATCCCTGAGCTGCTGGTGTGGTAACTTTGGGGTTGCCCTGAACCCCCAATGGTGGGCTACCTTGGACCCAACTTTGAACCCTGTAGGTGTTTTACTTACCTGCAAAAACTAACCAAAACTTACCTCCCCCAGGAACTGTTGAAAATTGCACTGTGTCTAGTTTTAAAATAGCTTATTGCCATTTTTGCTAATACTGTACATGGTATTGTGTTGATTCAAAGTTCCTAAGATACCTGAGTGAAATACCTTTAATTTAAAGTATTACTTGTAATTCTTGAACCTGTGGTTCTTAAAATAAACTAAGAAAAGATATTTTTCTCTATAAAAACCTATTGGCCTGGAATTGTCTTTTGAGTGTGTGTTCTTCATGTATTGCCTGCGTGTGTACAACAAATGCTTAACACTACCCTCTGAAAAGCCTACTGCTCGACCACACTACCCCAAAATAGAGCATTAGGATTAACTCGTTTTGCCACTATCTTACCTCTAAGGGGAACCCTTGGATCCTGTGCATACTATTTCTTACTTTGAAATAGTGCATACAGAGCCAATTTCCTACAGGTACCATTTACAATAAGGCAAATGATAAATACATGCCCTCTGTTTTAAACTCAAGGATAAAGTTGTGGTTTCACTGTCACATCTGACGTGAAAGCGAAAAAAATACACATTACACTAAACAGGGTGTTCATTAGCAGATAAAGCCATACACAATTTAGTTACCGCAAGCTTTTTACCAGCAGAAATAATTCTTAGTAAATAAAATTCAAGGAGCGGTAGGAGAATACAATTTTTTCCAGGCAGTGCCAGTTACAACGCTTTTCCAATTAAACTGTACTTACGGGAACGCCCCACAAGCACACAATATTTATGTCAATTCTTTGCTGCACATCAGCAAATGCTTTGCGGAAACATGCACTACCTACAAAAACGCAACTAATTGCGACAAGTACGAACATGAAAACAAAACGAAATGGGAACAGAGATGTAATGCATCAATGAAGGCATTTTGATATATCCTCCCTTTAAGGAGTGTAGATTACTAAACATGGCTGTAGAGTTTGTATATGTTTGGGAATGTAGCCAAGGATAGCGAGTGAGAACGCAGCTACTCAAAACACATGTGGTGGTAACAAGTGGGTGCGATCATCTACAGTTCTTAAACGTACACCCACTTGTATCACCTGGGTGTGCAGTTACCAACCACAGACAAATCTCCATCGCTGGACTACGGAATTGCGGCCATTATTAAAAATTACTGCGGAATTGGGGCCATCACCAATAAAATGTAAATAAACAAATTTCCATCCACAAATCTGTAATAAAAAAGGCAACTAACTGTTTTTAAAGAGATAAGCCATCAGCAGGAGCGTCCTACAACTCCTCCCAGACTCAGGCTGGTACTGCAAACTAAACCCCGCATACATTAATTATTTGTTATCGGAGGCCGGTTCCTGGTGCCGGCTTCAGAAAGCAACAAAAACAGGAAAAGCTAGGCAGGAAAAATGTGGAGTTCCGGGCCTTTCTGGGGAATTAAAGAGGCACCTCTTTTATTGCAGAGCTTGACTTTTGAAGCAATAGAATTCAGAAAACGAAAACAGGGGTTCTCTGAAGAGCAGCAGAATGCTGTTGTTCATTTAGTTTCAATGATGTGTGAAGGAGGGGGTAGGGGGCAGACAGGGAAGAATGATATGCAGAGCTGGGAGCTCACATTTCAACACTCTAGTGCGATGGTGAGACATGGAAGGGGCACGCCCACTCCAAGAGCACACATGCTACCTACCTCCTCAGAAGAAAAACAACAAGGAAATAACTTGATTTGCCTAGGATCACAATGTTTGGTTAAATGAGGAAGGTGTGGTTCGATCAGGCACAATGCTGTGTGACTGCGTAGGGGAGAGGGCACATGTAAGTAGTCTGCTATGATGGAGTGGATGCAAGGTGTGATGCCCCTCAGAACCAAAGTTCTACCTAAAGAAAGAACAAACAATAAACCCCAAGCCCACCAAATCCACCCTCTGTAAAATTCCTACCTCAAAAAAGCACCTATCGTTCCAGCCCAATATAGCAAAGAACAAACAATCTAATGAGGGGGAAAGGTTGAATCCTATCTACCATGGAATAAATCCCTACCAGAATACTGTGGTGCTGGCGTGCAATCAAATGTGGAGATCCATGCATGAACTAACAGTGTGCGGTCTAGTGGAGGGTGTGCTAGGATCAGCAGTGGATGGCTGACTATGAACCATTTCTAAATGCCCACTCTCTCCCTCCTTGTCCGAAGCAACATCCAAATTGCAATGACTCAACGGGTGCCATCGCGAGGATTTATGTTGATGTTTCTTCTTTGGCTTGGTAGTATCTCAGGTGGCATCCGGGTAGGAATCCGTGGAACCCCATGGAGCCGGCAGGCCAGTGCTGAGAGGCTGCTATTCAGTGAGCCAAGTCCAGGCTTCCATATGTGAGTCAATAAATAACACAGAATTTAGCTGGGGACAGAAGCATAGATGGGACCTGCATAGCTCTTAGTTTGAGTTTGACGTGGTCAAAAAATTTGTGCTGGGTCTGTACCATGCAGGTGTAATCCAGAAACATCATGATGCGCCCGGACTGGCAGGGAAGCTCTTTGGCGATTTCCAAACCCTTCAAAATGGTGTCTTGGTCTTTATAGTTCAAGAAGCACACAATGAGGGGCCTTGGCGGTGCTCCAGTGGGGGCCTCTGGGTGAGGGAATGGTGGGCACGCTCTATGAGAAATCAGTTGGACAGATTGGTGACATCCATCCAGGACCGGAGCCACTTCTCTCGAAAATGTTTGGGTGAGAATCCCTTGGCCCCCTCGGGGAATCCAACAAAGTTGAGGTTGTTGCACCAGGCCCTGTTTTCGGCATCTTTCATGCATCTTGTAAGCCTTTAGCACCCTTGGTCAGGCAAGCGACCTCCTATGAAAGCTGTTTGACTACATCTTCAAGGGTGGATATCTGTTCTTCTGCCTCTGAAACTCTCTCCACTGTGTGATGGAGGTCCTGGCAGAGCAAGGATACATCTGGCCCCAACTCCCCTATTTTAACCTCCAATGTCACTTTAGAGTCTCGTATCACCTGTTGTTGTTGCCGATTGCTGAGGATTCAACCCTGGTGGCGCCATTAGAGGGACCCTTAACGCCCATTGTGGTCGTATATTTGTCCATTTTAGTTTTCCCCCCTAGGCACTTGTCCCAGCCCATGGTGCTGTCTGGTGGCCAAAAGGATGACTCCTAGAGTGGTGATGCACCGCTCACCGGGATTTGCCCAAGGCCCGTCCCAGTCAGTGATAGATTGTTTGTGGGGACTGGGGGAGAGAGGGCCAACCTGCTTGCACTGGGCAGCACGAGCAGTCAGCTCCACTCCCACTCCATTTCCAACTCCTAGGGCCCTGGGCAGCCCACATCTCCAAACTCCACCCAGTGCAGGTCGCAATAGTCGCCCCTAAGGCCCAGGGACAGGGAGCAGTCGTCAGGCACATACTGTTGGGGGAATTCAAACCTTGCCACCGCAGCCCCTGTATCGATGTGCTGGGTATTCTGCCCAGACCATCTGGGGGTTGGGAGACCCCAAGCACACATGGCCCCAGCAAGCAGAGTCCAGCAGGATGCCTCTTCCGTCGGCTCCTAACTCTCAGTTCTTAAGGGCCAATGCGCTGTGCCCCCACTGGGCAGGAATCTGGTCCCAAGGCCTGCCTTACTTTACCCTGAAGGCCCTTGTGGCCTACCTCGTATGTCCAGCGGGTTTCCAGGTGTGGGGGGAGCTCCGGGACAGCTCCAGACACGCAGTCAGGCAGCAGTGGCTGGGATTTCACTGAGCCACTTATTGGGGGCCCGTTGGTCCCCAGATGGCAGACTTTATCCTGAAGCATGCAAAGACTGAGAGTTGGATGCAGCCGAGACCACGCAAGGAATGCCGCGTCCCAACCAGCCATCGTCCTCCAGGCTGCTCCATCGGCTGACTCCAAACGTGCCACCACGCTGGCTCCAGCCACTGCACAGAGAGTTGCCATGGGTTCAGACAGTCATATGGCTCGCAGTGCTTCACCTCCAGTGCACACCAACACCTGAAGAGGCCTCAGTAAGGAGCGGCGGAGTGGGAGCTCAGCAAAGTCCGCCCACCATCTTGGCAGTCCAGGCCACGCCCCCACAGTCATTTTTTTAATCACTGAGACATGCATATGTCGGGGATACAAATGGGTCATACAAGGATGGGGTCACACTGGTACACAACACATATTGCACACATACACAACTGTCATTATGGTGGCAGTCTTCATTGGCAAATTAATGCTGGCACCACAATGACGGTACATTCACACCTGACAACTGTGTCCATGTGTGCAGATTGCCAGGGTACCTGTACCTGTCATGTTGTGCTGTGAGTTGTCTGTGTGAGTCAGTACGTGTGTATGCAATGCGATTGGATGGCTGAGGTAGTGGGGCAGGTGTGGATGATGTGGTTGTGTCTGTATGAGTGTCACTTGCATGTGAGACCAATGTTGTTGTGTATGTTGTGTTGCCTGAGCAACATTTTAGTGAGTGTGGTTGTTGTGTTGCGGTCGAAGTCGTGATGTGTGTAGTTGAGGGTATGTTCGTGTAGCTGAGTGTGTAGTTGTGTTGTTTGTTGTGGTTGTGTGGTGAGTGAGTGCAGTGTCAATGGTGCGTGTATGTTGTGTCATGGATGTGCGTCAATATGTGTTTTAAGCATGTACAGGTTGTATTGTGTTGGACAGGCAATGAGTAATTGTGTGTATGTCTTGTGTAGTGTGTAGTGCGGGGGTACACCTAGGGACAGTGTGTGTATGTGTCACTTACCTCCCTTCCATAGCCGCTGTCATTGTAAGAAGTCTATTGAGTCCTGCCACCATCTCCCCCTGGCAGCAAACCGCCATCATTCAATCCGCCTGCAGAACTGTAACATCTAAACAGGACGGGCAGAAGACCATCGATGTGGCCATCTTTTTGAGTCCCCGCCTGACGCGGCTTGGCGGTGTGACCACCAAGATCTAAATCAGGCCCTTTGTCTAAGTCTTGCTTAATCTAGAAACTCATGTTCACACTGTTGACACCCAACAAACTCTTTACCGTTTTATCAATGTTCTAATGCATATGCTTTTCTCAGCAAGCTCAGGCACAAATTTACTATTATATTTCACCTTATCTAGAAATTTCACCACATCATCCTTGTAATGCTGAGAAGGCAAATTCTTGATGGCATTAAACAAGATCTTCCTTTATGAGAATACTAAACCCCGACATCACATGGCCTAGATACTCTTTCCATAACATTAAATTTGCATTTATCTGACTTAAAAGCTAAACCTCTCTCCTTTATTCTTTTAACACATCATGCAATCTCATATTGTGTCCCTCAAGATTCTTCTCAGGCACTAAAACATCATCTCGATAAATTTATCCTCCATCTATTCCTTTTAAAACGTTTTCCATTGCTTTTTTAAAAACTGAAGATGCATATGTTAAACCAAATGGCATCCTCAAAAACGTGTCATAAGGTGTTATGAAACCAGTCAATTCTTGAGCTATAGGATGCAGCTTGATCTGGTGATAAGCCGAAGCTCAATCAAGGGATCAGAAATGTTTGGCCCCATTTTGTGATTATAACATCTCATTAATGTTAAGAAGGGGACAATGATCCCCCACAACTGATTTGTTTAAGCTACATAATCTGGCCTCCTCATTTGCTTTACATGCCATCAAACAGGCACAAGGCACTTCATGGCCACCACCAATTGGATGATGCCACCTTCAATCAATCTCAATCAATTTATCCAGCTCCTTTTTAGCTTGAGCGTGCAAGCGCTCTGACCTGTTGTAATCTGTCTATCGGTAACCTATTTTAACCACACCTAACGCATGCCAATCACTATCACTCATTCCTGGGCTTGCCTTTTCAAAAGTCCTTTGTTATCATTGGTAAATGCTTTTCATTTGTCCCTCCTTGGGGAGGTTTTGTTACCGCTTTTCAGACTGCCCCTGTTACATGGATAATTGCTCGATTGCTGATACATTTGCCTGCAAGCAAACTTCTTTTTCCTTTTGTGTTTCTCCTTCAAGCTCATGCTCATGGCAGCTGTGGCCCTTTGAATTAGCTCACTTATGTCAACTGTTTTACAATTTCAATTTAAGTGGTAAGAAAAGTCCAGTTAGGAATTTACAACAGCTCTAACTCAAGCAAACACAGGACCCATTGCATTGCAAATACTTGTTCGTACTGTCCCTCACTAACAAGGGAAGATTTTAAACCTTTTCTACCTTACGTTGAGAATTGGGTTTCAGTTTGACCAAATGTACATAATATTTCAGACACCCCAAAACGTTTCTAAATATATCAGGAAATTCCTTCACATAATCATTGACAACCATGGAAACTTGGACAACATCAGAACATTGGCCCTCATTCCTACCTTGGCAGTCGCCGCCCGCCAAGCGGGAACCGCCACTTGGCCGCTCCGCGGTCAAAAGACCGCGGAGGCCATTCTGGCTTTCCCGCTGGGCCAGCGGGAAAGACCCTGCAACGAGGAAGCCGGCTCCGAATGGAGCCGGCGGAGTTGCAGGGGTGCGACGGGTGCAGTTGTACCCGTCGCGATTTTCACTGTCTGCAAAGCAGACAGTGAAAATCCTTATGGGGCCCTGTTAGGGGGCCCCTGCACTGCCCATGCCACGACACCCGTTCCCGCCATCCTGTTTCTGGCGGTGAAAAGCGCCAGAAACAGGGTGGAGGGAAGGGGGTCGGAATCCCCATGGCGGCGCTGCAAGCAGCGCCGCCATGGAGGATTCCCTGGGCCAGGGCAAAACCGGGGGGAAACCGCCGGTTCCCCTTTTCTGACCGCGGCTTTACCGCCGCGGTCAGAATGGCCCTGGAAGCACCGCCAGCCTGTTGGCGGTGCTTCCGTGGTCCCCGGCCATGGCGGTCATGGACCGCCAGGGTCGGAATGACCCCCATTGTCTAACTCCAACTGAGGGAGTTTCATTGGGATCAAGCATACATTTGTCAAAGTGCCCCTTTTTCCCCACACATCTTATGAAACACTTTCCACTCCAGACAATCTTTAAAATTTGCTACAGGACCTGTTTTTCCACTACAAAAATATTTTCCCTGAAACCTTTTCAAATTCTTAGCATACGGGATTGATTTTTCTTGTACAACTTTAACAAGAACATCGTCCCCTCTGTTGTAATGAAGAAAATCCTTCCAAATACAGTTGAAACAATCTCTGAAATGTTCATACATTTTGGCCATAGTGATTACTTCCTGTAATGAGGAATGGTCTTTCTGCCACATGCTTTCTCTACCTTTCCAAAAGACACAACCCAACATGAATTGATCTCATAAATGTTCATCAGTAGTGGTACCAAAATTACATGTTGAGGCCAAAGTATGCAATTCAGTAATGTATTGTTGAACAGATTACCCAGAGCATTTCACTCTTTTCCATAAGTGGTAACGTTCAAGAACCACGCTCACTTTGGGAAGATTATGCAAGTCTGATTTTTTTAAACAACTATTTTTCACATTCAAGTTAGCAGCATTTTCTTGAGAAAGGTCTCGGAGGTGTTTAAAGACAACTTGTCCTTCCAGGCCTAAACAGTGCATCAGTAATTACATTTTATGCTCAGCACTTAGTGAAGTGCCACACTCTGTCACATAATGATTCAACACTTTTTTCTACTTTGGCCACTGTGTGGAAGGGTCAGCAGAGATAAAGAGGACAAAATGGTGGCGCTGTTACATTTTACATCTAAGGAAAATAAATAAGAGAAAATGAGAACAGTAAAAAAACAGATAAAGAATGAAAGGAAAGGAAATAAAGTCCAATATAATTACACTGGTATTTAATATCAATACTCAAATTGTTCCACTCTACACCAGATGTCACCAATATCAGTAATGATACCCAAAGTTTCTTTGTCCTAAAAAATAATACAAATCCAGAAGATGATACAACCTTGAAGAGATGGAGAAGTTCCAATTGAGAATTGTGGCTTTTGAGCAAAATTCAATGTTAGTACTTAAAATAGTTTCAGAAACCTGAGAAAAATCCAATGGCAGCACTTAAAATTACTTTAGATATGAGCAGCAGTTAATTTCCAGCAGTTTCCAAAAGTAAAATGGCACCACGGGAGGGCCTGAGTCACGTGGCTCCTGAGGTCACCAGATGCCTGACACATCACATGACACCTGCTGCCCAGAGCATTGCTCTGAGGACAATGCATGAAGTGCTTTCTGCTTCTGTTTTCTACCTCACATAATGTGACAAGCCACAGATTCCGCAGCACGTTCGCTGTATGCATGACCACCACTATGGTCACACAAAAGTGAGAAGAGATAACTGCAAAGGTGCACACAAAGTAGGTGACTTCTGAATAGTACCCACCAATGTCACAATGTGGTGTCATGATGTGGCATTGTAAAATTATAGCATCGAAGCATGTTGAAGTCTTAGTCCCAGGTTCTTATTGTTTTCAAGGTTGCTTGTCCCCAGTGTTGAATTCAAGAAGCCAGAACACTTAAGATGTTGATAAGAGAGGTTTTCGATGCATAGGAGTTTATAAGAACCCAATACACAAACAGCCTCCAACAGCTTTAGCTCCTGCCTTAGGTAAACTGACCCCTCACTTTCCAATCACTAGGCAGCCCTTTAAAATTCCAAAAAAGCACACCACTTTACCTTCTTTGTGCTGTCACGAAATCACTGTGACAATCTTTCCACCTTTGCCAATAAATTGAGTCAATTAGCAAAGCCTCTCCCCAGGAATGAGCATGCTTCACTCTCCGCCATGATATGTAGGTCCCCAACTGCTCCCATTCAGAGTTCCTACCACCATCTCATGACTGTCGTAGTTTGGACTCTTGCTCTAGGCAAGACTGCTGGTTAAAGGATGACAGTGCTTTTGTTTGTAGGTGACTATGCCTATCCTACAACAAGTTGCAACTGTTGTCCCAATGTTACCGGCTCACTTGCAGCACCTCACCAGAAACACAATAGTAAAAGGTGATTTGTGGCAGCCTTTACGCATGGACTCGAGAATAAGACATCTCAGTGAGTGTCGTGGTTAAACGGAGATTACCCCTTTCTCACAGATATATCATGTCTCATACAAACACAGGCAATGACAAAGATGCAGTGAAGTTTCAATAGTTTTTATTTAACACAACTGCAATTTGCGATATGTTGCATGGGCTGCAATGATTAGGATAATGAATAATGCAAGGAACAGAATTGTGAAGCTGAGAGTCATTATTACAAAGACCCCCACCATCTTGCAATGCATGTAAAAGACATACGAGATGTAATATGCCCCAATACCCTAATGTGATAGGCCTAACGTCCTACCTAAAGGAGAGATGGGTTTGCTAAACCTAATCTGCCAATGCCAAGTCCATGAGAGGAACCCCCAACCCTTGTTACCTTGGAATGAGGTCTCTATCTTAGACTCCGCAGGGACACGAAGACTGGGTCAGAGTCAGGACAACGTGCAGCATCGGTATCAGCGATGGTGGCGATGCCCTCTGGTCGGAATCCCTCTGATTATCTGTCTAAAGTGTGATGTATTTATACAGATCTACCAGGACCCCTGACGTAGGTGTGTTCCTAAACAATAGATAACAGACATGCTTGGGACGGCAATTATTATAAACAATCCCTCGAAAGTATAGAGAGGGAAAATCCCTAAGTGTGAACACCTACTGTTTGTTTGTCTTTTCTGCTTGATCTTGACACCTTAGCACGGTGGCACTGATAATGCAATACATAACAAGAGGCATAACTATAAACAAGGCAGCTATCTTAGATGAATTAAATAATTAAATGGCTAAGACAGAGCAAGCTAAGTAGGTTAAAAGTCACTAGGTGATGGGGG
This sequence comes from Pleurodeles waltl, assembly GCF_031143425.1. Taxonomy (NCBI): domain Eukaryota; kingdom Metazoa; phylum Chordata; class Amphibia; order Caudata; family Salamandridae; genus Pleurodeles; species Pleurodeles waltl. The sequence continues at coordinate 257,346,486 of NC_090440.1, forward strand.
TACGAGTCTGCAAGCCAGAGGCTAAGGTAACTCCTGTTATCCCATTAAAACAAACTAGAATTCACTAGATGACCTTACAAAATAATTTGTCTGTTCTGCCCCTTTGGGTTCACCTTTGATTTCTTGCCCCATCTGCTTTCTTCATCTTGGGAAACTTGCCTCCACCTCAGCTCTTCAGGCTCTCTGCAATAAATCCATTTATTTTTCATTTATTCCCCCTCCTTGGAAGTATGCATTAGTAGATTTGTTTAAAAAAAATGAAATCAGCAAATTACTCCTTTGTTGTTTTTGGCCCATTTCTCCCTTGTCTCTCCCAATCATAATACTAGAAACCACCATTAATAAATAGCTCTCTACTTTTCCTGAAGGCTAACCATATCTGTACAATGTATTAATCTGGGTTCATATCCTCTCATAGTACCGAGTCCGCCCTGAGTGGACTTCAGTCCTTGATGATCTCTGCTGGTTGCTTGACCAAAGCAGCTATGTGGCCTTGGCTCTACTTGAATTCTTCCCACCTTCAATATGGTCTCATATGACCATCTTTTAGAACATTTGTTTGTGGCAGTGTTCAGGGACAAGGTACTTGCCTGGATCACTCAACTCAGTCATTCCTTTGGCTTCATCTGGTCTGTCATGTGTATGTATGTATACATATGATGTTTCTATAGTCCAAACCTGGCCAAAGGAAGAGGAGTGCTGTATATGGTCAAAAACAAGCATAAATTCAACAAATAAGAGGAGAGATAGTCATGGCTGTGAAATATTAATACATTTCGATGCAGTGTTCTTTGAGGAGGTTCCAGATCCTGGTGTATAGATGGAAAAGTCCTGCTGTCTTGTTTTTCCTTTTTTATACCAGTCAGTTTGCAATCTGATGGTATCTTGGCTGTGGGTGTGCCAAGATCCAACAAAAAGGTGAGCTTGTCTATAAAATAAACAGGGTTACTAGTCGTGATAGTTTTGTAAATCATGCAGCTTGTTTTAAAGATGGTGTGGACCAGCAAGTAGAGACAATGGAGTTCCTTCAGGATCGGTGTGATGTGATAATTTTTCTTCAGTCCCTGTTTGAGACATTCAGTGGTGTGTAGGATGCCCCGAAAGGGTGTTAGTGTGGAGTCTGGGAGCCCATGGAGTAAGGTACTATACCATTGAGATGTGAGCGTGCAAAAGCGTGAACAGCAGTTCTGAAGTCACTTTCTGGAAGAAATGGAGTGACTTTCTTTACATCTGAAATCTGGCACAAGGCCGTCTTTGTTTTTTTGTTAATATGTTTCTTGAGAGTGAGGTTGGTGTCCATGACGATTCCAAGTGACTTGGCATTCAGTGAAAATTGGGGTTCAAGACCATCAAGGATCATATTGTTGAGCCTGGTTCATACTGTATCTTGTTTATTGTTCTTGGCAAATAACACAAATTCTGTCTTGGTTGTGCTGAGCTTCAGGTAGGTGGTGGACATTCAGGTCTAGATGACTTGCAAGCAGTGATGCCTGAATCAGAGCAGACTTTCAAGTAGATTTGTCTATGGATTACATACTGGTAAATCTTGATGTTATCTGTGAGTAGAGCAACAAGCACCTCCATGTAAATGTTGAAGATGGCTTGAGACAGTATGGACTCCACGTATGATGGGGATTTTTTGTGGCCTTGCTGCACCCATGTGAACAGTGTGCTAGTTGGAAAGGTAGGAGGAGAACTAGTGAAGACTCCAGGGTGTGTATGCAGGTGAGGTGGCTTACTACGGGACATTAGAGACTTCTCCAATTGTAACACTCAGCGAGCAATGTACATGATCACTTGTGCATGCAACCTACATTATGTGGTGATGACCACCGCAAGGTTAAGATTCCCATCGGTGAACACCGTAGTAACCTGAGATGTGGACGGGATACGACTAACATGTCCACTCATTTCAGAGAGAAAGCACACACAGTGGAGGAATACCAGTGGGTTATCCTAGAACATCATACAGAGAGTAATTGTGAGTCTACACTGTTCGAAAAAGAACAACAATGGGTCTATAAATTACGCACACACCAAACTGGCCTCAATGAGAACATACCTTGGAGCCAGCTGACGAAGTATTAATATCACATTAATCATGAGTCGGATACACATCTCCTAAAATGAATGGTACACCTAGGCAGCGCAAAAGGTCCCATGTCCATCTCATTCCTTTGCAGTCTATAGTGTCACAAAGAGCAAACCTTCATCAATAAGTATTAGCCACTCACAGATATGTCACCATTACTGTAAGAAAGGAACGAGTAACCCTTCATTAAACACAAAAAAATACCTCCCAAATAAATTATCAAAATGATATGGGAATCCCCAGTTTTGCCTCTGGAAGCCCATGAAGACCCAATTACCTCCGTGCAATTACAGGGACCCACAAGGGATACCTACTTTTAGGGCCCTTCGTTCCACGGGAGGCCACAATCTTGGGGAAGTTAGTGGTCTAATGCCGCACGTTTTAGCATGCCGAGATGCAAGGGCTGGTGCACATTTAAACTCTGCTCCTATGTCAGCTTTCAAGATTCAGACCCTGGGAAGGTGAGCATTAGGTACAGAGTGGGAATGTCGCTTTGAGGAAGTAAGTGCCTTTTGAACATTGTTTACATTGCGCTACAGATACGGTAAGATTAATCAATTTTAAAACTTTGCCAAATCTTTAGAGTTGACTATAAGCACACACACCTCCCAGAGGAGCTATGATATGAGGGCCCAAATACTACCGAGTACGTATGCACAACGTGTGTGCTGTTTGGTGTGGTTCACTTGTTAACATGTTTAAAAGTTTTAAATTTCGTATGTCTTATATTGTTCATTGTGATAGTACTTTGGTCTCTCATTCCTGATATTCACAAGTGCTGTTTCCCATGAGTGGGGTGCAGTTTGCAAGTAGGTGGCACCACACCCACAAACAACATATATAGTGGCCCATTACAAATGGGGGCTATGATAACTATGCCTCTCATGTATTTCCATAGGTATCAATGAAGGACACCATAAACAATAGGTATCATCTTATGCCACCGCATTAGGTAGGTGAATTGTACCATATCACAGAGCATGTATTATTTTAGATGTAGTCAAACAAGGAGTGGCACTAGGGAGTCCACCTTGGTCCTGAAGAGAAGCCAAGGGGTAAGTTTCTGAAACATGTAGACTAGGAAGTCAGGTACATTACATCCCCCACTTCGGCAGCCCCCTTTTTAATCATACCACCTCCAAGAGAACTATTAAATCATTGGAATTACTAGGAGACAGGTATTTTTTAACTCACCTAAGACCCCACCACTCCTATCCCTCCTATGAATCACATTGACAAGACTACATCAGTGCTCCCACGTATCCTGTAGGTGGTAGAACACCCCTCTCCATAGCGGAACGGGAAGAAACCCAATGATGAAGCATGCCACCAAGGAGTAACGCTGGTGGGTGAGGGTTTTTCTAACTGGAAAATAATTTTTCCTATCCATCCTGTGGTAGTTCTTTTTAGCTGGGCCTCTTTTGTAATATTACTATTTAGAAGGCATCTGGATGCCCAAACATATCAAGATCATCTTCATCTGTGGTCAAGATCGTATCATCAACAATATGACTGGTAGCTGTGCAGAAAATGGTAAACACTGATGTTCTTGGAGTTGAACATAGACTGCTTTATAAATGATCTTGCCAATGAATGGTAGATGAGTAAAGATCTGGTAGTGAGTGAGAAAATCAGGGTCTAGTGTGTTTTGTTTTAGGAGTGGGATGATCTGGCCTGTCTAGAAAGCTTCTAGGAAGATGCTTTGAGTGAGGGAGGCATTAGTAATGGTAAGTACGCATAAGAGAACATCCCAAGAAAGAGCTATGATAAAGGACAATGGTAAGACATCACCTTAGTGAAATCTGGGAAAGATAGGACTTTGAAGGTTTATCATTCCCAGTTTCTATGGGAAGAAGTTGGTGTAAGAATTGTAGCCAGCTTGGTGTCATCTATATGCCGTTGGATCTTCCGTATTTTTACACTGAAGAAGAGGTTGATGGCATTGCAGTCGTTTGTGGAGTGAGGAATAGGTGAGTCTGGCAGCGGGTTGATGCTGTGCTTGATTGTCTTCAACAGAGTTCACCTTCTGTTAGTGGCTTCATTCATGGCGTTGGCATAATACTTTGCTTTGGCTGATGTGATGAGCTGTCTGCCTTTTAAGCAGTGGGACCTCAGTGTCAAGAGATCCACTGGAGTTTTATTTTTCTTACATTTTCTTTCCCTTCTTTAGATGAGTAATTTATTGTTAGCAATGTCTTTAGAGCACCAAGGTACTGAAGGCTTTGGTTTACAATTGTGTTTTGTAATTGAGATATGGATGTTCAGAGAGTTTTCCAAAACAAATTATTGAAGTTGATTAGAAGGGTGTTGGAGTCTGACATGGAGTTGATGGGGTGAGATGAGTTCAAGCATGGGTATGGGTCGTTTGCATTGGATATTTGGTGATATTGAGATGACAAGGTTAAGGAAGTGGCCTTTTGAGTATATGGCCCCCACCTATTCCCCCCAAACACATTGACTGGGAGGAGAAGGTCCTGGCTATCCTGCACCCGGAGGGCCTCATCGGACTCACTGGAGGACTGAACTTGGGTAAGTCAACTACAATTCCTTAACAGTCACAACACCTGTGAGATATGCTGTACCAGGTTGAGTGTATGGTACGGATGAGGTTGGAGAGGATTTGCTGTGTTTTTCAGGGAGGTTGAAGTCACCCAAGTGTGGGCATGTGTTATGGTCAAAATGGTGAGGAGATCTGAGAATTCATAATTTAAGCCCTTGTTCTGTCCTAGCGGTCTGCAGATGAGAAGTTGGCAGTCTGAGTTGCAGAGTGGGAAATGGCATGTCAGCAGCTCCATGAATTTGAGTGCTACATGCTTGTGTATGATGCAGGACCAGAAGGACCTATGGATGACAGATTGTTCTCCTCCCTTCACAATGGATATTGTAGCCTGTGGAAAGAACAACATCGACTATGTGTGAAGATGCGGTTGTGAACGTGAACCTGTTTCTATGATGAACTTTGAGGATGTGTGGTAGTTAGTGAGATGCATATGAGATTGCGTGTATGTGTTGTGCATATGCTATATGAGTGTCTGTGTTTTCTATATCTTAATGTAACTGTGGAGATTGGCAGTATGGAGTGCTGGCTGATGCACATCATTTTACCTTACCTTGTATGTTTCAGTGAAATAGTTGTTCCAGTCCATGGCCTTATCTGGCCCTTAACAGGTGTAAATAGACAATGGTCTTGTCTTCTCTTTGCAGGGGACTCTCAAGAGATTGGATGAAGAGGAGTTGATTGAAGTAGGAAGAAAGTGATGTTCCTTCCTGTACAGATGGATGAGGGGGGATCTAGTGATGTAATTTCATGTGCAGATGGATGATGGAAAATGCACTGGTGGCACATCCTGTGTTGCCCTGGCGACATTAAGATTTTTGTCAAACTTGATGACAGGTCCCTGTCTGGCATGGAAATCAAAAAGTGCCTCTTCAACATTGTGCCCTTGATTAACAATAACTTGCTAACACTCAACACAGATAAAACTGAGATACCCATGATTGGTAAAAGCAAACTCTCTTCTCTGCCACCATCCAACGTTTGCTCTGCTACCTCCTTTCGTAATGTTGGGGTATATTACAATCAAAAAGTCTCACTCACTGCTCATGTTAATAAATTCTCTTCGTCCTTCTTTCAAATAATGCTACTTAGAAAAATCCTTCCTGTTTTACCCCCCTGAATCCTGCTGCCTAGTGGTACAAGTGGCCATCTTAAGCTGCATTGGTCAATTTAAGATGCCAATCCACATCTACAAGGCCCTTTACAATCAAGGACCAGTATACATCAGCCACCGCCTGAACCTCCACCAACCCTCCAGACATCTGTGCGCCACTCTCCCTTGCACACATCCCCCGCATCAGCCAAAGCAACAGTGGACGACACTTCTTCTCCTACCTCGTGGTGAAATCCTGGAACGACCTCTCCCTTCACCAATGGACCTCATCCTATCTTCTGGAATTCAGGAAAGGACTCAAGACCTGGCTGTTCAACTGAACCCCTTAGCATCTGTGTTCCCAGCACCTGGCTACCTAAAATAACCTTTAAACTGCCTTATGAAAGCTGGAAGAGGGCCATTAAAAAAAACCTTTCCAAAAGACAAGGTGAAAGATAATACATGAACTGTATCAATTCAGACTTCTAGAGCTCAGGAAATCTGAGTATACCCTAGTGCAAATCCATCAAAATAATTATGAAAGTTGTAACAATGCAGGGAAATTACTAGTGGCCATCTTGCATAAAATGCATTCAATCTCATATTCTGTCTATCAGAGCCTCAAACGACACCCTTAAAATGGATGAAAATAACAGAAGTCATAATTCTACCTCTATATTCAGCTGAACCAATTGATGACATATCCACTAGATGAGTCCTAACTAATCCAGTCTTATCAAATTTATTGTGGATCAAATAGTATCCCTGAAAGACCCCGTAACTGCAGAAGACATTATCCTGGGCGTTAAGGGCCTTAGCTTTCCATTGCCCCTGGACTTGACACATTCACTCTAACATTTTACAGGAGCCTCTGGTCAACTCTTCTACAAAGAACAGTAAAAGTATTTAATGATATGGCTTCCTGAGAGGCGGTTACGCCATCCATGACAGAGGCGAGAATGTCAGTCATCCTTGAAACTGGGTACAGACAGATCATTGTTTAAAATCTACACTAAAATATTAAGCAACCAGCTACAACACCTGATTCACTCTGACCAAATAGAATGTATTCCCAAAAAGGGTGGTGGATATGCAAAAAGAGTCCTACATATTTTCATCATAATCAACAGGTGTAAAAATGCCTTGCTCCTGCTATGTCTCAAGACTAAAAATGCATCTGACAGTGTGGACTGGCCTTCTATGAAGGAAGTGCTGATGTACAGAGGAAGAAGACACTAGCAGAGTACACTAATCCCATGACAAACATTAGTGCCAACAGGACGTATTCATGTGCCCTGAAGATAGAGCAGGAGACAAGGTGAGAAGACACGACGGCCACCCCGCTCTTTGATCTTTATCTACAATCCCTTGCCGAGAGAGTTCATTCCAACCCATAAGATCCGAAAGGTCAAACTGGGCAAAGAGGAGTTTAAGTTTTCTCTATATGCCAACAACAGAAAGATCTTGCTAGCTTACACAAGAGTTTCTCTTGATCCTTTATAGGAGGAACTTTATGCCTTCTGTGAGGCTTCGGATTTAAACAAAAACGTCCATATCTGAGGTGAATGGACTCAATATGGGCGCCAATAGCTGCAAGAGCACTCCTCCATGCCTATTGCATATAGCAAGATGAATGCAGTGCAGAGGGGTGCTGTCTGCATTCCAGACCATCCCCCTAAAAGTTGTCCCACATGTCCTGAGATAGTTACAACAGGCATGCCTGAACTGTATAAAAATAGGACAAAAATCCAGAATAGGAACAACATTCATACCAGCTCTTGTTGGTGCAAGGGTTAGGTAACTTTAGCTTCCAGACCAACTACCAAGGAACTCATAAGAGGTGCTTATTAGAGTGGCCAAGAGCACAGTCAGCATGCCAATGGGGCTTTATTGTTCACCATTTAGCAGGGGGCTTCCTTTAGAAAATTCTGTGGTAACAACCAAAATCCAGGAAAAATGCAAATTGAATTCATTCTCATATAACTAGTACAACACTAAATCAGGCAGCGAAAAGCGCGACGGTGCTGTCCATGGGGGCCCCTGCACTGCCCATGCCAAGTGCATGGGCAGTGCAGGGGTTCCCCATGGAGCCCCCCGCACCTCGTCTCCGTCAGCCTATGCATGGCGGTGGAACCACCATGCAAAAGCTAGCAGACACAAGAGTTGTAATCCACCCTGATGGATTAAGACCGCTGGCATTGCCAGGCCGTCAGCCGGCCTAAAGGTAGTGGTGCAGGTGGTCTGACTGTGGTGCTTTCGCCACGGTTGTAATGTGAAGGTCAGACCGCCACTTTTGCAGTGGTCTGACCGCCACACTCGTAATGAGGGCCTAGGGTTCATTAACCACCCTGCCCCTTCTATACCCTTGCTCTGGAACCCAGAATTTCCAGCGGGCACAGATAGGGAGACTTCAAGGCAATAACGTGGATGAGGGTGCACAAAATAGGTGGTATGTTCTACCACAATGGATTCAAATCCTTTAAGCAAGTGAAGCAAGATTATGCCCTGGGAGAAGTGACAATTAGAGATATATCCTGATGAGTTGCAGTGTGTTACAAAAAAGAAACTCAAGAGGTAAAGAGAGTATATGCCCACTCATATACTTTGAAAAGCTATTAACGAGAGTAACAGGGAGAATGTTTTGAAATATATAGAAGAAGTAACCAACATTAATATCTCTAGGTCCCCGGGTAGCATTCTCTTTGGCTTGATGCCAACTTTGAAGGTTAGTACACAGGGAATGCAAAAAATCTTACAAGCACTCTATTGCTGGCTAGGAAACTGTGCGTTCTCACTATGCAAGGTAAACCACTTCTTTCCCCCATAAGAGACTTGTATAATAGACTCTAGCAGATGCTAGGCATGGAAAACAATCATCTCAGCACTCTACGACCAAGACCTGAGATTTGCTTAAACAAGATCTTTGCCAAATACTCCAGAGAGTTGACATGCCCCATAATGCTCAGAGCCCTACATGTAGTAGGGATCTAAACGAAAGCCGGCTGGAAGATGTACTATCGTCAAACTTTTCATGGGCACCTATAAGTGAGCATGCCACACTCTCACTGTCATAGGGGCGGAAGGGTTACCACACAGAGTTACTTACTTGGCACTGTGCTTATTGTTTGGCTGTTTCTTTGTTATTTTCTACAAAATGCAATAAAACAACTTGAATTATAAATTGTTCGGGATCAGGACAACCTCGTCCAGTGAGCAAAAAACAGACCTCACATCAGGAGTGTGAAGAATAACTGTCTCCTGGTCCATATAGAACAAAAAACAAAGTTTCTACAACCACCCTATGGGAACAAGACTGGTTAGTGATTATTCAGACTCACCGTCCTCGGCATTGAAGGCGATAGAGCAGGTTCTTCATAGAGTTTCTTTCACCTGGGCAGCTCTGCTGCTGTGACCATGTCCCTCATTATGAACTTGTCGGTAATCACTGCCAACTGGCGTGGCGGCGTTGACCAGAAGACGGTAGACTGCACACTGCTGAATAATGATGCCAAAAAGTGAAACCTCCAAAAATCCTGAAACCTCCATCCACCGCCAGAGCCTATGACAGCGGAAAGGCAGTACATACCACCCCGCCACCACAATGCAGACAATTCCTCTACAGTCCGCCATGGCCAGCAATGGGACCCATCTACAATAAATGCACACATTGGCAACTTTGAAACCCACACACCTGATACACATCCACAACACTATAAAACACTCACATACATACCCCACAATCCTTTGCATCATTAATAGCACAACAGATATTGACAACACAACACGTATACACTGAACCCAACATCACACGCAAGTCACACACACAAATACACCACTAGAACACATACATACCCCAAACACCATTACAAGCCACACACACAACCACACAACAGCACCCTCACCAATACACCCACAACACACACTGTGACACCCCCTAAGAACCCCCACTTCACAGACAGGGTGCTAAGGACCATGGTTGATGAAATACTCGGTTGAGCCACAACTATTCGGGGCACAGGTGCAGCAGACACCAATGGCCAGGAAGATGGAGCTATGGCAGAGGATAGTCAACAAGGTCAACACAGAGGGAAACCATACACGCACAAGGGACGACATTCGGAAGAGATGAATTGACCTGCGTGGAAAGGCTCGGTCAACGGCATCCAGACACAACATCGCCGTACAGAAGACTGGTGGTGGTCCCCCACCTATTCCCCCCAAACACATTGACTGGGAGGAGAAGGTCCTGGCTATCCTGCACCCGGAGGGCCTCATCGGACTCACTGGAGGACTGAACTTGGGTAAGTCAACTACAATTCCTTAACAGTCACAACACCTGTAATGCATGTATCACCCCAACCTTCTCACTACCACCAGGACGGCATCCCCTTTCCAGTCCCCAACACCCACATCCAACTTCCCTGTATGCCCACAATTCCACAAGCAGACCTCCATCCAGCCCCCTGTGCACATTCCCCTACCCCTGCATGGATTCCCAGTGGCACTACAGAACCCACCATGCACCTCCACCCCCTACATAAAATGCAACTAAATATACACAAAGGGACCTTGCATGCCACGACAGGGGAATATAACCATCAAATAGTGCAGAGCAGTGCAGCAATTGACAATAAAGCACCTGACACCCACCTGTCTATTCCTCCACACACAGGCACCACCACCCATGCCACCCGGATGGAGATGTCAACGAGTGCCAGCTCCCCACCTGAATACAGAGGCCCCACCCAGGAGAGTACAGAGGGATGTCTGGAAATAGAGGAACTCCCTGGCCCATCACAAAGTCATGGACTGTCATCCTCCAACAGCCCTACCCAGGATACCACTGACACCCCTACCCACCCAGCCACCATCATCAGCTGTGTCCAAACAACCCCACACCAGTGTCTCCCTGGCACGGACTGGTGGCCCACATGTACAGAGGCCAGAGTCTCCACCCACCAACAGGCAGGATGATGAAGGACCAACTGCAAGTGGGACTGCCAGACCTATGCAGGGGACACAGGCACAGGGGGCTAGGACCAGTGGGAGGGCATCAGTGTCCCAAGGGGTGGCCAAAGGATGGATGCAGCAGCGGAGGAGGTGATATCTGAGGTCCTGGGAGCATACCACCATACCTAAGACCTAATGGCATCACAGTGTGGACACACTTTCAAAGATGGGTACGTATGAGGATTATAGAATCACGTCAGCAAGCGACGAAGGGGAAAGAGATTGGGGCCCTGAATGAGGCCCCTGTCCAGGCTATGGTGACATGATGTCAGCAAAATGGCAGCTTCCTGCCATCCAGGTACGATAGAGTGGAAGTGACTTCATTCCGCTGGCGTTAGTCGTCATGGCAGAAGGCAGTGTTCACCGCTGCACACCTGATCATTGGATTACATGGTTGTCAATGGGGACCCTGGGCCAATCATGATCGCCGCCGGCGGTAACGGAGCAGACCGCCGCAGTACCTACGCCATTTTGTCAGACCCTTGACACTTGACTCCTGATTCCTGTGAGGGTAGTACTCCACTGCGTGTGCTGCTGTGTCCTGACTCTGGTCCCTGAGATGGTGCAGGTTACAGGGGAACGGGCCCCGGCCTTCACCGCGGAGGAGCTGGAGAAGCTGGTGGACGGGGTCCTACCCCTTTATGCGAGGTTGTATGGGTGACCAGAGGAGCAGGTGAGTTGCCATTTTTCATGCTTAGATGTGTGTGATTGTGGCAGATGCCTGTATGCATGTGGGTTTGATGTGTGACTGCCCAGCTCTAGATTGTCTGGCACGTTCTGCCTGTGAGTTGAAAACATGCCTGTCAACAATGGCCGTTCCATATGGAACAACATGGCATTTGTATTCAGTGCACACATACGGATGTCTGTTTACTTGCTCTGTGTGTCCCATGCAGGTCAGCGCCCATCAAAAGAAAGACAAGTGGCAAGCTATCGCCAAGGAGGTGCGGACCCTGGGGGTCTAAAACCAGCAGAGCACCCACTGCAGGAAGCGGTGGGAGGACCTGAGGCGCTGGGTCAGGAAGACCAGAGAGGCCCAGCTGGGGTAGGCCTCCCAACGAGAAAGGGGTGCCAGTCAGACCCTGGCCCCACTAATGGCCTGCATTCTGGTGGTGGCCTATCCGGATTTGGATGGGTGCTTGAAGGCAGCACAGCAGCCACAAGGGGGTGAGTAGCAACACTGTTGTGATGCCGCTTTGATGGATGTATGTTGGTGCTGTGGTATGTATGCATTGTAGTACCAGGCACTTGGACAGGTGTGTTCTTGCAGTCCTGCCCCCTCCAAGTCCTTGGGATGGTGTAAGGGCTAGTTTGGGCAGTCTCTATAGGCCTATGAGGGGTCCCCTTTCTGTCATCTGCTATTCATTGTGGCCTTATAGACTTGTAAGTGCATTGGCTGGGCATGGTCTCTCATGGGTGTACTGCACACAGTATATCAGGTTCGTGTTTCATGAGGGCTATGTGGTGTATCCTGGGGTAATGCCCACTAGTCAGGGGCACAATCATTAAGAATGTTGTCTGTGCTGAGGGTACGTGCGTGACCTGGATGGGAGTGTGTGTGAGCCAAAATTTACATATATTCCGTATTTGACAAAGTTCTCCCTTGTTTTGTTTCCCCACCCCTGTGCTCTTGTGTCCTTTATGTACATTAGCATCATCTGGCGAGGGAGCTGAGGCACCAGCAAGTGGGGATGCAGCAGCCCACGGTTCCCAGGAGGCAGAGTCGAGCGACGTCAAGAGGACCAGTGGGTTGGAGGGTTAGGGGAGTACCACGGGGGGTAACTACCACTGGAGGTAGTGACTCTGATACCTCCTCCAATGGCAGCTCCCTGGTGGTGGTGAACCCTAATGTGCCCACCCATTCTTTGCTATCTTCCACCACCCCCATACCATCACCAGTACCTCCCCACCGAGTTGGCCGTACCTGCTCACCCAGGAGGGTGGGCGTATCCTACTCAACTGACCTGCAGACACCCAGACAACATCCATGTACACTGGAAACCTGTCTTGTCCCACTGTGTCCACCCCCCCTCCTCACAAAACACTCAAACATTCACAAACATCTACACCACACCTGATACGAGCATACCGTCAACTTCTACTCCCAGACCTGCCTCCAAATCCCCTCCAACTGCACCTAAGAAGCTTTTCCAATCTCTTGTTGACCTGTTTGAACCCACTGGCCCACCCCGTCTTGTCCCTAAACATGCCCATGTCCTTGCCCAGTCCACTCCTTCCTCATCAAAGTCTGCCCCAGTCCTCCCTTCCCATTCCCGAGCCCCTTCCCCAGGGAGGAAGAGGCCCCGTGTTGCCCAAGATCCCTCTGCCACCCCCCAGGTCCAAGCCCACTCCCCCTCCTTCCAGGGTCAAGCCCAAACCTCCTACGCCTCCCTGCAGGCACTGGGGTACACAGTCACCCACCCATTGCACACCTTGACACACACAGATGCAATAATCATGCCTTTATACCCCTCCAGGACCCCTACCCAACGTCACCGGACGGGAGGGTCCACACATGTCCACACCACCAACAGAAGAGGCCCACTGTGATGACAGCACCTCTGTCCAATTGGATCTAGATGACCAGCCCGGCCCATAGGGGACCTCAGGACAGTCGGTTCCCCACACCCAGTCACAGGCCACTACAGAGCTTCCCCTCTCTGGAAACACCAGCACAGCACCCACCCAGCAGGCCCATACCTCCGTCCCCAGGACACGTCAATCAGCAGTGTGTCCGCCACTACAGGGAACCCAGGCTAACCCACCACCCCAACAGCAACAAGGACCTGGGGACAGTGGTAGTGGGCACACGGTCCAGGGGACGGAGGCCCAGGAACACAGGGGAACTGGGAGGGCTGCTGTGCGACAGGGGGCGGACAGGCCCAGGGAACCCACTCTCCACGAGGCCCTCTCCTCCATCATGGGAGCCTACCACCACTCCCAGGAGACGATGGCAACGGTACTGGCCAAGTTTCAGGAGACCCAGCTCCTGCAGGTGGAACAGTATATGGGCTTGAGGGAGGAACTCAGAACCATCAATTCTACCCTGGGCACCATTGTAGGGGTGCTGAAGGAAGTACTCAACACCAGGAGGGACACTGTGGCACAACAAGGGGCCCCTGATACTAGCCTGGACGATGAACTGCCCACCACCTCCGCCGGCGCTATTGGAGAGGACGCTCCGCCACAGGACCACCTCACCAGCACCCCACCCCCTGCCGAGGGAGAACCACCTCGCAAACTGTCCCTGAGATCCAGGACAAAGACAGAGAACGATGCCAAGACCCCCGCCAAGAAATGAGACCACCCTGATTGTCATCCCACTGTCCCACTTTGTAACCCTATCCATACTTAAACTGCCCCAGCTCCACTTCCTATGCCCATATGGGCAATGCACCTGTGAGACTAATAGACTGGACTCTGCCATGGACATTCCTCCGCCATCACCCCTCACCATTTTGCTACCCCCTCCAAATTTGAGCACTAAAATAAACACCCTTAAAGCACAAAACAATCTGGAGTCTGTCTGTGATTTTGGAATACTGTATTAGCAATAACTGTGGCAAAAAGCTCTTTCATTTGAAATGTCAACATACCTATGTCACACAGCTCTACTCCATGAGGAATCAAAGCAGATGGCACACTGTGGGACCCAGATCTGTGAAATCGTAAGGGAAAGTGACAACTCAGTGACCATACACTGGGTGAAAAAGACAGACAGTAGAGAGGCAGTAGTGTTTAAGTACATGTAGTAGGCAGGTTTGTATTCTTACCTGTGTTTCACTGGAAATATTGCTGGATCACGGAGTCCCTGTTGTCCATGTCTTCTTCCTCTGCTTTCTCGTCTTCACTGTCCACAGGCTCCACAGCTGCAACAACACCGCCATCTGGACCATCCTCCTGCAGAAAAGGCACCTGTTGTCGCAAAGCCACGTTGTGAAGCATACAGCAGGCCACGATGATCTGGCACACCTTCTTTGGTGAATAGAATAGGGATCCACCTGTCATATGGAGGCACCTGAACCTGGCCTTCAGGAGGCCGAAGGTCCGCTCGATCACCCTCCTAGTTCACCCATGGGCCTCATTGTAGCGTTCCTCTGCCCTTGTCCTGGGATTCCTCAATGGGGTCAGTAGCCATGACAGGTTGGGGTAACCAGAGTCACCTGCAAATGGCGAGGGACAACTGTTAGACACACACTAACCTGGAGGGATATCGCCAGACCCAGACAACCATTCCCACTGTCTTCCTTCCAGGTGCTCACCTAATAGCCACACACGGTGCCTCTGGAGTTGCCCCATCACATAAGGGATGCTGCTATTCCGCAGGATGTAAGCGTCATGCATTGAGCCAGGGAACATGGCATTCACATGGGAGATGTACTGGTCTGTCAAACATACCATCTGTACATTCATCGAATGATAACTCTTCCAGTTTCACTCCTGTGGGGGGGGGACCAAAGCCACATGGGTCCCATCAATGGCACCTATGATGTTGGGGATATGTCCCAAGGCATAGAAATCACCTTTCACTGTAGGCAAATCCTCCACCTGAGGGAAAACGATTTAGCCCTGCATGTGTTTCAGCAGGGCAGACAACACTCTGGACAATATGTTGGAAAACATAGGCTGGGACATCCCTGATGCCATGGCCACAGTTGTTTGAAATTACCCACTAGCAAGGAAATGGAGCACTGACAACACCTGCACTTGAGGGGGGATTCCTGTGGGATGGCGGATTGCTGACATCAGGTCTGGCTCCAACTGGGTACACAGTTCCTGTATTGTGGCACGGTCAAACCTGTATGTGATTATAACATGTCTTTCCTCCATTGTCGACAGGTCCACCAACGGTCGGTACACCGGAGGATGCCACCATCTCCTCACATGTCCCAGCGGACGGTGCCTATGAAGGACAACAGCGAGCACAGAGTCAAACAACTCAGAGGTTCGTACCCATAGCTTACACAGAACACCAATCATACTCAAAAAGTGGCCTGTATGTGTGTTGAGTCTAGGCCTAGGTATGTGTGACGCAGTTGAAAATGAAGCCATGTGGGCCCCTGAAATGGCGGCTGCCTGACCTCTAAAGTGGGACAATGGAATGTCAGGTAACTGCGCTGGCGTTGTGCACCGTCGCGGTAGGCGGTCGAAGACTGCGGCGCAATGCTGCATTGGTTAACATTGGACCCTATGGGTTCCAGGAGCCAATGACGATGTACGCCGGTGGTGACGGTACGCACCGCCGCGGACGTGACCACCATTTTCTATCTGTTCAATCACTCGATACCTGATCTTCGACAGGAGAGGACCTACACTGCAAGTGCTGCTGTGACCTCGGTCTGGAAGAGACAATGGCTCGAGTGTCTGGGGAAAAGGCCCCTGCCTTCACATCGGAGGAGTTGGAGAAACTCGTGGACGGGGTCCTCCCCCAGTACACGGTACTCTACGGTCCTCCAGACAAACAGGTAAGTACACTGGGAGCATGATGTATGGGCTATGCCTGTGTGGAGAGGGGTGGATGTAAGATTGAAGGGGGGAGAGTGCGGCGTGCATGAAACAACAGTGAGTGCATGTGCCACATGGCAAGGGTAGGGATGGGGGCCAATCACTTTGACGGTGCAGTTGGTAATTACTTTCTCTTTCGCCTGTTCAAATCATGTAGGTCAGTGCCCACCAGAAAAAACATATTTGGCGTGCCATCGCCAAGGACGTCCGGACCCTGGGGGTCTACCACAGACAGAGCACCCACTGGTGGAAAAGATGGGAGGACATTCTCCGCTGGAGCAAGAAGACGGTTGAGGCTCTCAACGTGGGAGGGGTGCCCGTCGCACCATGACTCCCCTGATGTTCAGGATCCTGGCGGTGGCGTACCCGGAGTTGGATGGGCACTAGAGGGCATCACAGCAGCCACAAGGGGGTGAGTACACTCGCATTCTGCTGACTTTGCGCGCAGTGAAGGTCCCTCCGTAAGGCAGGCCGTGTGGCACCCCACCCCACCTCTGTAGAGTGACAACTACACCTAGTCATGCCCCTGTGTCATCTATGTGTGCAGATGTCGTCCATAGCCTAGTAGGCCATTTCCCAGGGATTGAACAGTGGAGCCCAAGAGCGCAGCGTAGTGCAGGGGGCTTCTGTGTCTGTCGTGTCCGCCAACGGTAGCGGTAATACATGCACTCAACATGTCTTTCTTCTGTTGTCCCCCCTTTTTGTGGTCTCCCTGTTCTTGTGTGCATTAGCATCATCAGACGGAGGAGCAGTGGCACCAGAGCACCAGGGGGCTGCATCCTACATGGCCATGGAGGGCCACACTACGGAATCTGACTTCACCAGTGGGACGGCGAGGGGAGCTCCACTGCGGGGACAGGAGCTGAGACCAGTGACACGGACTCTTTCTCCGATAGGAGCTCCCTTGTGGTGGCGGCAACATCTGTGCCACCCCCCTCTACAGGTACAGCTGCCACCCCCCCTTCCAACACCACCCTCCCAGCAGCCCCTCAGCCTTCCCCCCGGGCTCGCTCACCCGGGAGGGTGGGCATCACCTTCGCCCCAGGCACCTCAGGCGCTGCCCCAGTCACCCCTGCTGCCCTCAGTGAGGAGGCCATTGACCTACTCAGGTCCCTCACTGTTGGGCAGACTACCATTTTGAATGTCATCCAGGGTGTAGAAAGGCAATTGCAACAAACAAATGCATTCCTGGAGGGCATTCATTCTGGTCAGGCGGCCCTTCAGCGAGCTTTTCAGACTCTGGCCTCAGCACTGATGGCAGCCATTGTCCCTGTGTCTAGCCTCCCCCTCCAACTTCCTCCACCCAGACCCAATCCCCTGTACCTCAGCCTATCCCAAGCACACCTACAGACCAGCATGCACACACGTCAACACACAAGGGAAGCTCAGGCAAACATTAGCACCACACATCCCACAGGCACTCATGCAAGCATCACACACATGCAGACATACCAACATCCACTGCCTCCACTATGTCCCCCTCCTCCTCGTCTCCCTCCTCCCTCCCTGTTTTGTCTACACTCACACCTGCATGCACTCCCTCTACAGCCACTACGTCCCTCTCCAGCAGACCCACCACCACACTCCGTTCATGTGCAGTCACCACCCCCACTACCATTCACACGTCCCCTGTGTCCTCTCCCAGTGTGTCTGTGACACCCCCTCCCAAGATACACAAACGCAGGCACACACCCACCCAACAGCCATCCACCTCACGACAGCCTCCAGCGCATGCACCTTCACCCAAAGTCAGCAAACGACCACCTCCTACAACCACCACCTCTTCCTCCACTCCCAAACCCCTTCCAGCTACCCATCCCAGTGTGTCCCAAAAACTTTTACTGTCCAACCTTGACCTCTTTCCCACACCTTCCGCACCCCGTCCATCTCATAGGTTCCGAACTAGCACCTCAGCCACAACATCTCCGGGACCAGTGGTGCCTGTAGTCACCAGAATCTGGAGTGCACCGGCCACCAGGGCAGCCAGTGTGGCACGGAGCCACAGCACAGACAGTCCCCGACCTGTGAAGCATCAGAAGTTGTCCAGTGCCCAGCGGGAGAGGGGGAAGGCTCCAGCCACCAAAGCTGCTCCCAGGGGTCCCGATGGGAGTGTGGAGTCAGCTGTGACACCTTCCAAGGTGGGGAAGGGCCACAAGAAACCCGGCAAGTCTGGGAAGAGCAGCACAGCGGAGAAGACCGCCAGCACCAGCCCAGCTGACCAGGAGGCCACCGCCAGCACCAGCTCCACTGCCCAGGAGGCCTCTGCCAGTACCAGCCCCGCTGCCCAGGAGGCCAGCACCAGCCCTCCTGCCCAGGAGGCCACCGCCAGCACCAGCCCAGCTGCCCAGGAGCCCACCGCCAGCACCAGCCCCGCTGCCCAGGAGGCCACCGCCAGCACCAGCCCAGCTGCCCAGGAGGCCACCGCCAGCACCAGCCCAGCTTCCCAGGAGCCCACCGCCAGCACCATCCCAGCTGCCCAGGAGGCCACCGCCAGCACAAGCCCCGCTGGGCCATGAAGGACCGCCAGCAAAAGCCACGCTTGGCCATGAAGAACCGCCAGCAAAAGCCCAGCTGGGCTATGAAGGACCGCCAGCAAAAGTCACGCTGGGCCATGAAGGTCTGCCAGCAGCTGAGTCCCTGCAATGGAGACCGCCGCCTCAAGCACCACTGAACAGGGCACCGCCGTCTCAAGCACCGCTGAACAGGGCACCGCCGTCTAAAGCACCGCTGAACAGGGCACCGCCGCCTCAAGCACCGCTGGCCCATGAGCGCCAAGGGCACTGACGCTACTGAGTCCGTCACGGAGTGAATGAAGCACTCTGGGCACCATGCCCCCTCCAGAACCAGTGGAGAGATACATCCACTACCTCTGTCCTTAGCAGGATGAAGCACTCTGAGCACAAGGCCCCCTCCAGAACCAGTGGAGAATCGCACCCACTACCTCTGTCCTTAGCAGGATGAAGCACTCTGGGCACAAGGCCCCCTCCAGAACCAGTGGAGAGATACATCCACTACCTCTGTCCTTAGCAGGATGAAGCACTCTGGGAACAAGGCCCCCTCCAGAACCAGTGGAGACTGTTATCCACTTGAGAGACTGTGGCTTTGCACTCCCCAGGATGGAACAGTGGCCAAGCCACCCAATGCAGAGACTTGTGAGACTGTGGCTTTGCACTCCCCAGGATTGAACAGTGGGCAACCCACCCACTGTAGAGACTTGAGAGACTGTGGCTTTGCACTCCCCAGGGTTGAACAGTAGGCAACCCACCCACTGTAGAGACTTGAGAGACTGTGGCTTTGCACTCCCCGGGATTGAACAGTGGGCAACCCACCCACTGTAGAGACTTGAGAGACTGTGGCTTTGCACTCCCCGGGATTGAACAGTGGGCAACCCACCCACTGTATAGACTTGAGAGACTGTGGCTTTGCACTCCCCAGGATTGAACAGTGGGCAACCCACCCACTTGTGAGACTTGAGAGACTGTGGCTTTGCACTCCCCAGGATGGAACAGTGGTCAAGCCACCCACTGTAGAGACTTGAGAGACTGTGGCTTTGCACTCCCCAGGATTGAACAGTGGGCATGTGGCCCCTCGTGGATTTGGCATCGTGCACTCAACCGGCTGAGGTGCCCCCCCTCTCCCTCCCCCTGAGGTGCCTGTTTAGTTGCTCTCTGATGCCCCTGCAGTGTTCTCTCCGTCATGGTCGGGGATCTTGTGTGGGCCTCGCCCATACAATGTGTGGTCCCAGTGTTCCACGGACTTAATTGGAGCACTACCTGGACTACTATGCTTGGTATTTATTTTGTACATGGTGTATATATATATTTCTGCCTACTTGATTTTAATAGATTATAATGGTAACACTCGTTTCCTATTGTCTTTGCATTCTTCCGGGGGGGTTGGTGGGTGTAACTGTGATGTATTAATATGCATTAGTGTGTGTGTTGTAGTGGGTGGGGGTGGGGGTGTTGCGTGTGTGTGTCCCTGTTTTTTGCCTCCCCTGTGTCATAGGTGCAGTACTCACTGTGTTCTTCGCCGCCGGCGTTCGTGCTCCTGGTAGAGAAGCAGGAAGACTATCGCAGGTAGAATTTGGAGTTCCGGGTCCATGGTGTCCTCGTTCCTCATGGGGTGTGTAAAGGTGAGCGTTTTCCCTTCGGAATTCCTGTTTCCGCTGTGTTTTTATCCGCGGTGAATCCGCCCCAGAAAAGGTGGCGGATTGGACGGTCATAATAGTGTGGGCGGTACTTTGTCCTCCGCCTGTCTGTTGGCGGTGACCGCCGAGATGTTTGTTTGTACCGCCGAGGCGGTCTGAGTGTTAAAGTGGCTGTCTTTGTTGGCGGTTTCCGCCACGGTCGTAATTGCAAATGTTTTACCACCGGCCTGTTGGCGGTCTTACTGCCGCTTTAACACCATACGCCAGGGTTATAATGACCACCTTAGTTTGTTTCTTACTCTCCACAGCTTGACCAAGCGGTCCTTCTCTGCCACATCCCAGTCCTTTGCGCTGTGAAGGAAGTCCTGCCAGGAGCCATATTCAAGGGCCTTCTTTACTCACATCAGAGCACCATCTTCTTGAGTGGCATCGGAAATCTCTTTCAGGCTTTGTGTCTTGGGACAACTGCTGACAGGTAAAGCCAGCACATGTGCCTCTGTGGCCTCCTCATCGGACTGTGGACTTGAATTGGCTCCCCAGGGTGATGTGAGAAGTCAGCAGGGTTCTTGGCACCAGGACGGTATGTCACTTCCATACAGTACTGCTGAAGTTGAATAGCCCACTGTTTGATCCTCGGTGGTGGGTGTGGCGCTGTCCCCTTGAACAAAGGGACAAGAGGCTGGTGATCCATGACCACACTGAATGGTCTTCCATCCAGATATAGATGAAAATGGCCACACGCCCACGTGCTGACCAGGGCCTCCCTTTCGATTTGAGAGTAGTGCTGTTCAGTGGGTGCTAGGGCCTTGCTGGCATATGTAAGTAGAGCCCACTTGCCTGTCTCAGTCTCCTGTGTCAGGACCATGCCAAGCCCTACTGGGCTTGTGTCAACAACCAGTTCATTTTTTTTAGTGGGGTCAAAATATGCCATGGTAGTCTCGCAAAGAAGTGCTTCTTTTAGTGCCTGAAATGCCTGATCTTCTTTATTTTCCCACACCCATGGCGCACCAGCTTTTGTCAACGCTCGGAGGGCCTCAGAGAGTGTTGCTAGCTGCAGAATAAAACGCCCACAATATGTTGCCATACCCAGGAAACTATACACATCCGTGATAGTTCATGGGGCTAGGGCTTGTATAATGGCATTTTGGTTGAACACATACCCACAAAAAAACAATTAAGTTCTGGAAGAACGAACATTTGTTTTGGTGTAGGGTGAGCCCATGTTCGGATAGCCATTTAAGGGTTGCTTTTAGGTGTTGGTGATGTTCTTCAGTGGTTTCAGAGAAGATAAGGATGTCATCACTGACGTTCATGACACCCTGTAGCCCAGACAAAGTCTGACGGATGGCTTCCTGGAACACCTCTGCAGTCAACAATATGCCAAAATGTAGTCGCTTGTATCTCCTCAGCCCTAGGTGCGTTGAAAATGTTGTGATGTATCTGCTGTCTTCCGTGAGGCTGAGCTGGTGGTATCCATCATTTAGATCCAACTTAGAAAACCACTTGGATCCGTTGAGGTCCACGATGATATCATCTATTGTGGGAATGATGTGTCTCTCCCTTTTTATCACCTTGTTGGGGAGCCTCATGTCAATGCAAAGTCTGATTTTACCTGGTTGTTTTGCTTTTTCGGCTATCACCATCGGCGAGACCCAGGGAGTGGGCACGGACCTTTTATTTTATAACTCCTTGTTCCTCTAGGCTGTTAAGCTCCTGCTCCACCAGCGGTCAGAGGTGAAATGGGACCCGCCTGTGTCACAGAACAACAGGTTTTACTGCCTTGTCGATGTGTAGTCTTACCGGGGGTGCCTTTAGACAGCCCGGTCCCATAAATAGCTCTGGGAATAGATTTAATACCTCTTCTACCTGGCATGTCCTTATGCTTCTTGTAAACAATATCAGACCTAGTTCCTCGGCCGACTGGCTGCCGAGAAGGGTGTCAGCTTCCCTGTCAACGACATGGAGTATGGTGTGGATTGCTTTCCATTCTGTCTGGATGGTCACTGCCATGCGTCCTTTTAGGGGTGGGGCGTGCTTCTCCCATATGTGAAATGTCTGGTCTTTGACAGTGTTAGTTGTGGGCGAGGTCGGAGTCATCAATATTGTTGGATGCCCATAACATTCACTGATGCTTCTGTGTCAATCAGTGCTTTGACTCTCGACCTGCAATCTGAATCAGGCATGTCGGTTGCAGGTGCCTGTGCTTCTTTAAGTTGTTTTCTAACGATATCATGAATGCCTCCTCTTCTTCTTCCGGGGAGGAGTCCTCCAGTTTATGACGGGACGGTGGATGCCGGGTGTTTCTGGATATCTGGTCACTCAACAACAGCTGTCTGATCGCCTGGGCGGGTGGCCTTCGGCTTCTCATCCCTCTCCCCTAGGCATTTCCTTTGCACACAGTGGTGAAATTGTTTATTTTCCCACAATATGAGCAGGTCTTTCCTAGAGCTGGAAAGTCTTTTGCATTGTGCTCCTCTCTCCCACATTGATTGCAGCGTACTTCTTGCTTGGTTGCGGCGTGCAATCTTGGCTTCCATTGTTCATGATTTATTAAAGTTTGAGTGCCAAGTGTTGCTGTTGGCACAATCTGGAGCCGCGGTTCATCATTTCATTGTGGGGGTGTGGTGTGCACATGTGTGTACTCTGGGCAGGTTGTATTGGCCTTGTGTCGGGTAATTACCTCTTATTCCGGTGTGTATGGCTTGTGAGGGTGTGAGGGGTTGGGTGTGCGTTGCAGGGTGGGTGGGTTTGCATTGGTGTGTAACTGTGCCCTTTCTTCCCTTGTTTACTATGTTGCAGTACTTACCGTCGTCATCTTCGTCGGCGGTCACGGTCGTGGATGGTATATGGCAAGGAGAAGTACTGGTATGATTTCCAACTTTTTCTGCATTTCTGCTTTGGCGTGTTGTGAGTGCCTACGGTGAGTGTTTCCTTTTATTTGGTTCGTTTCTGCCACGCAGAACTGACGGCGGTCTTGTGCTTCATTATTTGTTGAGCAGACGGGGCCTTTCCCTTGGCCTGGGGCGGCCTCTTCCGTTGCTGCCGGCACTCCTATGTTGGCAGATGTGGATTTCACACTGACTGTTTCTCATGTGCTTTATTATTTGGCGGTCTGTACTGCCAGCCTGTTGGCGGTAGTTACCTCCACTGCCGGCAGTGCGGTGTTTACCGCCGTGTTCGTAATGAGGGCCAAAGTCTCTATAAATGCCTTCTTTGCCCATAGCGACAACTTACTTTTATCTTAAAATTACGTTTGCATTATTGTTATTAGCAGTGCACATATTTCATATATTTGTGTGAATTGCTTTGTAATTATTAATTAACACATTTTATCAGTGCTGTCTGTACGTGCATGGGTTTTACTGTATTAGAAATATCAATAACTTGTGTTTTGTTATTATTTCTAACATCTATTATAGGTACTGGGTTAACGTGTTCGCCACCGTTTGTAAAAATCTGACATTTTATTTCCTTTATTTATTTTTTAATCCTGACATGTGCGACGCACAGGGCTTCAAATCATGCATTGCATAAATTTTTAGATTTTTTATTATCTTTTTTTGCTCTCAGCATGCACATCCTCCGCGTTAATTAACCAACAAACTGCCTTTTGACTCTTCTACATTGAGAGACAAATACTGCAAGAAAACTTCATTTTTAGCGAGGTGGAGGAAAGGGACCCTAAATATACATCTCTTTTCTGGCTGTTTGAACTGTAACTTGGGTGCTGTTAAAAAACAAGTAATGCGAACGTTTTTCTATGACTTTAACAATAGAGTTGATTGGCCTTAAGCTCAATGTAATTCGCCCTGACTTTCAGTTGCAATATTAAATTTCGTGTTAAACAGCAGTGTGGGTTGATTTAAACTAAATAAAAACAAAGTGTTAGAAATGGGGTCTTTGGTTGACAGTCAGGTTACCCCCATCCAAGTAAGGACCCTCACTCTAGTCAGGGTAAGTAACACACAATCCAAATTATCCTGTGCCCACCCTCTGGTAGCTGGGCACTGAGCAGTCAGGCTTACTTTAGAAGGCAACGTGTAAAGTATTTGTGCAATAAATCATGCAATAACACCGTATAACACCACAAGAATGCACCACACAGTGTTTAGAAAAATATATAATATTTATCTTGTTAAATGCAGGTTAAAACGATCAAGATTTGATAAGTACACGTTGAGATATCACTTTAGAAAATGATAAATAGTGTCTTTAGTCTTTAAAAAACAATAAGTGTCTCTTGCAAGCACAAAGTACCTGGTTTGCATTCAAATTCTCTGCAAGGGACCGCAGAGGAGGAGATGCTTGGAAAACGGGGAGGTGTGCATAATTTTCTCTGGGCGTACACAGACGATGCGTCGATAATTTTCCTCGCAGGGAAGGCTTTGCGTTGATTTCTAGCAAGCTGACTTGGATCCTCTTCGGGTTGCGGGGTATTCAGATGCCCCAGGGATGATGCAGAGAAATCCTGGGCATGCAGGATGAAGTCACAGGAGCTGCGTCAATCCAGTGGGCTATGCGGGTAAATTTATGTCGCACTGCAGGCGCTGGGTTGATTCTTCTCGCAGGAAGTCAAGCTGCGTCGTTCCGTCTTGGCTATGCGTCGATTCATTGGGCCATGCATTGAAGTTCTGGTTGCAATGCTGGCACTGCGCCGATCTCCAACCGGTTCAGCGTGCAGTGATTTCCTCACTGCGATGGAGGCTGTGCATTGTTTCTGACAGGCTATGCATCAAATTTTCATCACACAAGGAGTTCTTTGCAGGAGGAAGTCTTTTTGGCCCAGAGACTTCAAGGAACAGGAGGTAAGCTCTATACAAGCCCTTGGAGAGCACTTCTCAGCAGAGCCAGAGGGCAGCAAGGCAGCAGGGCAACAGCAGGGCAGCAGTCCTTTGCAGAAAAGCAGTCAGTTGGGTCCTTTGGACAGCCAGGCAGTTCTTCTTGGCAGGGTGCAGGGTCTGGTTCAGGGTTTCTTCACCAGTGGTATCTTGTCCAGACGTGTCTGAGTTGGTAGGGTCAGAGGCCCTGTTTAAATTCCCAAATGTGCCTTTGAAGTGGGGGAGACTTCAAAGGGCGGCTTAGAAGTGCACCAGGTCCCCTTTCAGTTCCATCCTTTCTGCCAGGGTCCCAGTAGGGGGTTTGGCAGTTCATTGTGTGAGGGCAGGCCACTGTCTTTTCAAATTTAAGTGTCAGGTCCTCCACCCTCCCAGCCCAGGAAGACCCATTCAGTATGCAGATGTGTGCAGGTGTGACTGAGCATCATGTGTTTGGGGTTGTCTGAGTGAATTGCACAAGGGAGTTGTCAACTAACCTAGCCAGACGTGGATTGTAAGGCACAGAGGATTTAAGTGCAGAGAAATGCTCAGTTTCTAAAAGTGCCATTTCTAAAATAGTAATATTAAATCCAACTTCTCCAGTCAGCAGGATTTTATATTACAATTCTGGCCATACTAAATATGACTTTGTTACTCCTTTCAGATCACAATCTGCCACTCAAACAGTATATGAGGGTAGCCCTAATGTTAGCCTATGAAAGAAGCAAGCCACACAGCAGTGTAAAAACGAATTTAGGAGTTTTACACTACCAGGACAAATATAACACACATCTTCATGTACTGCCTTTTACCTACGTAGCACCCTGCCCTGTGAGCTATCTAGGGCCTACCTTAGGGGTGACTTATGTGTAGAAAAAGGGGAGTTAAGGATTGGCAATGACTTTCAAATGCCAAACCGCCAATGTCATAATGGGGCGGTAATGACCACCGGCCTGTTTGGGGTCTTACCACCCTTTTTGCACCATCCGCCATGGTCGTAATGAGGGCCTTAATCTACTGGCCCTGGCACATGTAGTGCACTTTACTGGGGACTTACAAGTAAATTAAATAAGCCAATTGGGTAGGAACCAATGTCACCATGTTTTCAGGGAGAGAGCATATGAACTTTAGCACTGGTTATCAGTGGTAAAGTGTGCAGAGTCCTAAAACCAGCAAAAACTGTGTCCAAAAAGTAGAGGGAGGCAGGCAAAAAGTTAGGGGTGACCACCCTAAGCATGTCAGGTCTAACACAAAGGTTGGAAAAGACAAAGAGGGCCTTCAAACCCATACACACATAGGTGCATTTTACAAGAAAGTGGCACATCGGTCCCAATACACCACTTTTCTTGCATTGCCCCTGCCCCACCTAACAACACCATAGTTGTGCCTTATTTACAATACGGTGCACCATGGCAGTCTTAAGGAAAATAGTGTCAACATTTTTTACGCTATTGTGGCGCTTTGCTGCACCAGCATCAAAAATGTTCACGCTAGTGCAGTGAAGCACAGGGAGGTCCATTGATTAGAATGGGTACGTCATATTAATGCCTGATCTGAGCAGGCGTTAAAAATGATGGAAAAATGTAGCAGCGAAATGTTGTAAATTTCACTGCGCTAGTTTTTCGGGCCTCTCTGAATCGGAATGCCCCACTTGCATACCTATACCTACGCAAAGTGGCACAATGCAAGCATTACTTACCTGAACTTACCTTTGGCTTATACCAACTTTGCCTGAATTTCCTTGCTTCTCATTGGCCAGAAGGTCTGCTTTCACTTTCTCCTGCTTTTGCCATCCATGCCGTCACGTGGAGTTAGGACCGAGTACACCTTCCAGTCACTTGTCACTGGCTAGTGTCCTTCCACTGGCTATTTCACTCTGACTCCTTTCTTCTCTTGGCAGGTCTAGACCAGCTCGGCTACAAACGTGACCCAAAGGTATTGGAGTGCTTTCCATGAGCACCAGTTACATTACACATGGTCACTTTCATTTTGTTTTTTTTTTCTATTAAACAATGTGGTTGAGCTACTCAGGGGCATATTTATAAACTATATGCACCAGATTTGCGTCCCTTTTTTTTACGCAAGTCCGGCACAAACTTAACACTATATTTATATTTTGACACTAGACCCATCTAACGTCAAAATATTGGAGGTAACGTTAATTTTTGTCTGCGAAAAACTACCTTGCGTCAATGAAATGCAAGGTAGGCATTCTCGGGCAAAAATGACTCTAAGACCTTTGTGCCTTATTTATCCTCCCGTGTAAAAATCACGCATGGGAGGAGGAGAGCCTTAAATAATGGCGCTAAGCCTTTTTAGCACCATAATTTAACACCTGGGTCAGGACATGTGTTAGGGGACCTGTGGGCCATTTCCCATGGTCAGAGGCCATTTAAACAGCCTACAGGTGCCCTTCCCTGCACCCAGGGACACCCCCACTCACACCTGGAGGACACCTAAGGATGGGGGGACCCATTCCAGGTGAGTCCAGGTAAGTTTAAAAACAAAATGTAAAGTGCCATAGGGGAGCCTAACTTGGGCACATGGCACTGTGCCCAAAGGCCATGCCCAGGGGACATAAGTCACCTGGACATGGTCATTGGGGAGGGGTGCATGACTCCTGTCTTTACTAAGACAGGAGTCATGTCCATGGGTGGGGTTGTACGTCAAAACATGACGCTAGTCAAGTTAGAGTCATTTTTCTGACTCTAACCTGACTAGCGCCATTCTTTGATGCACAACCTCCTGTTTCCCCTATGCCTCCCCCACCCGGTTAGCGTCATTTATTTAGACGCTAATCGGGCCTTACTGCCAGCTAGCATCATTCCTTAAATATGACGCCTGGCTGGCATCCAGGAATGGCGCTAGTCAGCGGTAAACATTTTGACGCAAACCTGTGCTAACGCAGGTTTGCGTAAAAAAGTTAAAATCCGGGCCTCAGTGTGCTGATGCTTTTCTGCTAAATGTCACAGCTCATATAAGGTGCTGTGAGGTTGGACGGTGGATTGTAAATGTTATTTGTGTGCATCTTAGTATGTGTGCTCTGGGTCAACAGCCACATACTATTCTGGTTAGTGTTTAGGGACTGTGCTTGCCCGTCAGCCAGCTGTGATGCAGTGTGGAAGTCTGTCTTTGCTCTAATGTGACACAATATGTCCTTTGCCACATCCATGTAAATATCTCCTCATCTGTTCTTGGTCCAAAACGCAAACCAGTGACAGGGCCGATGGTGAAAAGCAGGACTTAGAAGGATGGTGATACTGCTCAGCAGGTTACGTGCCTGCTACGGACGTCTGTTCAAGTAGCCTTCCCTGTTCCGAAGAATGTAAATAATAATGACCCCATCTGGTTTAAGTGCCTGTTCTTTTTTTGTTTTGCAGTTTTATGTAACGTAAACACAACACAAAGCAATTGGAGCGCTTTGCATGAGCACTAGCTACATTACACAAGGACACATTCTTTTTTTTGGTGAGCACAGAGAGATATAGGGGGTCATTATGAACATGGCGGTAAACGCCGTTCCCCGCTGTGGCGACGATGAACAGAAACCCACCATTGGCGGTGAACAGAAACCCGTCATAGAAAGATGCAAAAATCAGAATCTTGCAAAAATTTCCCAGCCACCTGCCACTGCCAGGACCTTGTCGGCAAAAATGCAGGACATCCCACCCCGCCTCCGCCGAGGACACAAACTCTCCTCCCTCCAAATAATGATGCACAAATCACCACGGCGGTCAGTGGAAGTCGAACGACCATTGGTGGTACAGACCGCCATGGCCAACAATGGTATCCAACAGTAAGAATTGCACACATTGGCAAATTTGAAACCCACACACCTGACACACATCCATAACACTATAAAACACTCACAGACACACCCCACAATCCTTTGCATCGCGAATAGGACAACTGAGATTGAGAACTCCACAAGCAGACACTGAACGTCACAACAGATGAATCACACACTCAACCACACAACAGCACCTTCACCCTAGATCCACACAACACACCACTCACAACACACACCATTGCACCCCCCAAGCACCCACGCTCCACAGAAAGGGAGCTAAGGACCCTGGCGGATGAGATACTGAAGGTCAAGCCACAATTATTCGGGACACAGGTCCAGCACGCACCCATCGCCAGGAAGATGGGGTTATGGCAGACCATTGTCAACAAGGTCAATGCAGTGGGACACCATCCACGCACGAGGGACTACATCCACAAGAAATGGAACGACCTGCGCGGGAAGGTGAGGTACATGGCATCCCGGCACAACATAGAAGTCTAGAAGACTGGGGAAGGACCTCCACCAACACCACCCGACTACACTGACTGGGAGGAAAAGGTACGGCCATCCTGCACCCTGAGGGCCTCACTGGACTCACTGGAGGAATGGACTCGGGTAAGTCGTCTACAATTACCACATATCTATCACACCTGTAATGCATGTACTACCCCACCCCTCCAACATCCACCAGGACCACTACCCTACCCAGGCCACATTCACAACATCCAGTCACCCTGCAAGCCCACAATTCCACCAACAGGCCCACATACATCCCCCTGTGCACAGCCAGCTACCCATGCAAGTAATCACAAAGGCACTACAGCACCCACAATGCACCTCCACATCCTAAGCAAAATGCAGTGGCAACCTCACAAGGGCACCCTGCATGGCCCAAAAGTGGAAAACCTGCACAAAACAGGCCAACCCTGTGCACCCCAT
The DNA here is from genome assembly GCF_031143425.1 of Pleurodeles waltl. Classification (NCBI taxonomy): domain Eukaryota; kingdom Metazoa; phylum Chordata; class Amphibia; order Caudata; family Salamandridae; genus Pleurodeles; species Pleurodeles waltl. The sequence continues at coordinate 257,376,436 of NC_090440.1, forward strand.
CCGATTATGTAATTGTATCAGACATGTCCATTCCCCCCAACAGGCACCACCACCCATGCCACCCTGATGGACAGGACAAGGAGTGGCAGTGCCCCACATGGAGACAGAGGCAACACCCAGGACACTTGAGAGGGAACCCTGGACAGTGAGGAATACCTTGGCCCCTCACACAGTCCTGGACTGTCACCATCTAGCAGCCCCACCCAGGACACCACTGACACCCCTACCACACCCACCAACATCAGGCCAGGGCAACCATACCCACACCTCACCTATGTATCCAGGCCACAGACTGGGGGAACACAAGGACAGAGGCCACGGTCACCACCTACCAACAGGCAGGAAGATGATGGCCCCAGTACAAGTGGCACTGCCAGACCTGTGCAGGGGACACAGGCACAGGGGGCTAGGCCAAGTGGGAGGGCATCAGTGGCCCAGAGGGGAGGCCACACAATGGATGCTGCAGCACAGGATGTGATCTCTGAGGTCCTGGGAGCATATAACCAGACCTAAGACAGATTGGATCATATTGTGGCTATTATGGAGCAGAGTCAAAGGCTTCAGAGAGCCCAACACCAAGAGACCATGGAGCAGTGGAACGTGCACAATACCACCATGGCCACCATAGCAGGTGCGCTGCTGCACCTTGTCCCAACCCAGCCTGAGACTCCCACAAACCAGGAAGCCCCTACTACCGGCCATAATACAGACCAGCCAACAACAGCAGCAGCAGCAACTGGACTTGTGCCACCATCTGAGGACACACAGGAGACCTGCACCTCAACCCATACAGGCCAACACCAGGCACCCAAACGGTCCCTAAGGCCCAGATATGGCACTTGAACACCTGCCAAGACCAGGGGCCCCTCTAAGATGTGACTCTGACAAGAACCATCCTCCAAGTGTGCCACTGAACCACCGTCCACACCGTGCAATAACAATCCCAAAAACTGTAAATAATAGATGGACATATTACCACTGCCAACAATCGCTGAGACCACGTAGCCAATACGGACATCCACCAGTAGCCCACTCCCATCACTGTAAAGAGCACCATGGCATCCCTGACACCAAATAAAACACCTGTTCACCAATGTAAATGTCCCCTGTCATTATGGTGAATCAAATGGAAGTGTGTATGCAATTGTTATTGAAATCCTTTATTCATTTCTTAATTGCAGGAATGGAACCCCACGCATAACATGGGGTTGTGCCAACAGAAATGTCAAACAAGTTGTCCATAATGTCCAGACCCAAGCCCCCTCCACCTCCCAAACATAAACCAAGCCCCCCTCCCAGTTGTAAGTCCCTATCCTCACCACCCGTTGTACCTGTTCCCTGAGGTGCCTGGATGCCCCATTGTTTCCCCTTTAAGGTGGAGTACCATTTGCAGTTGTGGGAGTCAAGTTGGGGCCATTTAGGCCCATTGGACTTTGTACTATGGACTGTCCATTGTCCTTCTGTTGGACTTCTGTTGCTCCTGGAGCTTAATAAAAAGTTTTTGTGGCCAGTGTTGGTTTTGGCACATTCTGGATCTGTGGTTCATTGTTTCTTTGTGGGGGGGGGTGTTGTGCACATGTGTGTACTTTGGGCAGGTTGTCTTGGCCTTATGTCGGGTAAGTACCTCTTGCTCCGGGGTGTATGGCTTGTGCTGTTGTGAGGGGTTGTGGGTGCTTTGCGGGATGGGTGGAGTGGGTGGGTATGTAACTGTGCCCTTTCTTCCCTTGTTTAGTAGGTTGCTGTACTTACTGTCGCCGTCTTCGTCGGCGGTCTCGGTCGTGGAGGTATGTGGCAAGGAGCAGGACTGGCATGATTTGCAACTCTCTCTCCATGTCTGCTTCAGCTTGTTGTGTGAGCCTCTGGTGAGTGTTTCCTTATATTTGGTTCATTTCCACCTGGCTTTGTGTGGCAGTGGTTCCTGCCCTGGAACTGATGGCGGTCTAGTGCTTCATTATTTGATGGGCGGGTAGGGCCTTTCCGTCTGCCTGTGGGCGGCCTCTGCCGTCGTTGTCGGCACTCCTCTGCTGGTGGTGAGTGGTTTTCAGGCTGCCTGTTTTTCAGGTGGTTCATAATTTGGCGGCCCAGACCGCCTGTCTGTTGGCGGTAGTTACTGCCATCGACAGCGGAGCAGTCTTTCCCGCCGTGTTGATAATGAGGGCCTAAGTGATTTGTCCAGACTTTGACGCAGAGACTCCAACCTGGTTTACCATCTACACAGTTAGTAGCTCTGGCAGTTACGCCATAACTGCGCTTCTTCTCTCAAGCCACCTGACGAGCGCTTGATGGATTAAATTAAGATGGTTGCCACCATCTGCCTCTGAACCATGTTTTTCAGATCTATCCCTCACTTATCCTAAATATACTGTTTTCACGTTTGGTTAACTGCAAGGCTCTCCAATCAACCTATCCACCAGAGGGGACACATAAATAAATGCTGAGGTTGGTGAAGGCATGAAAAACAACAGGCAGAGTACAAATGGTGAAAGCAGATGCGTGAGCACTGCAGCAGAAACTAGGCTTAGAGTAAACAGATGTTGATATGGATCAGGCGTCTCATCACCCTGGTTAAAAGAAAAGCTCTATGATGCAGTTCTAAACTGGCTGTGTCAGGGCACTTTTTAGGTTTTGCCTGCACTTGCTCTTGCTCTGTGCTTGCAAAAATGTCTTGTAAATAAAAAAAATAACTACCCCTCAACTCTGTTGTTTATAATGAACCGTCCCCCACTGCTTTTAACCCACCACATTCTCGTCCCACTCTGTGTTGTTTTACCCACCCCCTCTTTCAGCCACCTCCTGCACTCTCCCTTGTGTCCCCCACCCTCCTCTCTTGTGTCCTTCTTATCTCCATTCAGGTTCTTTTATTTTGTATTTTTTTGCAGTTTTATATAGCACAAACTTGGCCCAAAGGTATTGGAGTGCTTTACATGAGCACCAGCTACATAACACACAGACACTTTCATTTTGGGATTTTTGTTTTCTATTAAACATGGGGAGATTAAGGCCCTCATTACAACCCTGGCGGTCGGTGTTAAAGCAGACAAGGAGGAGGGGGACACAGTGGAGGCAGTGGATGTTGGTGTGCCTGCATGGGGATGATGCTTATGTGAGATGAAGTGTGGTGCTTGTGTTTGCCTGAGCCACTTCTGTGTGTTTATTTGGGTGATTTCTGGTCTGAAGGTGTGCTTGGGATAGGTTAGGGTTGAGGGGACTGGGTAGAGGAAGTTAAAGGGGGAGGCTGGAAACAGGGACAATGGCTGCCATCAGTGCGGAGGCCAGAGCCTGGAATGCTCTCTGTTGGGCCGCCACGCCAGGTATGCATTTGTTTGTTGCAAATGTCTTTCGACATTCAGTATGGTTGACTGCCCAACAGTGAGGGATCTCAGGAGGACAATAACCTCCTCATTGAGTGCTGACTTAGGCAGGGCCTGAGGTGCCTGGGGCGAAGGAGATGCCCATCCTCCTGGGTGAGCGTGCACGGGAAACACGATGAGGGGCTGCTGGGATTGCGGTGCTGGTATGGGGGTGGGGGCTGTACCTGTTGTTGGGGTGGGCACAGAGGTGTCTGCCACCACCAGAGAGCTTCCATTGGAGGAGGAGTCTCTGTCGGTAGTGTCCCCTCCTGTCTCCATCGTGGTGCTCCCCTCGCCCTCACTGTCAGTGCCCTCACTGTCAGTGACTTCGGCCCCCAGGCCCATGTGGGATGCAGCTCCCTCCGTTGCCGGTGCCTCTGCTCCTCTGCCAGATGATGCTAATGCCCACAAGGACAGGGTGACAAAACAAAAAGGGGGGGAGACAGAGGACACACTTGGTCAGTGCCAGCATCAACACTACCATTGGCGTACACAGCACACAGGGATCAGCCCTATGCGCTAGGCCATGCAGTACCAGTTACAATGCTAGTTACCAGCCCATGGGGTACACTGCCTAACGCCATTAGCTGCACACCTGAAACCAACAGGACCCTGCCCAGTAGTAGATGCCCACTAACACCATTGGGTTTGGAGTGCTTCAAAGCCTGCCAAACTAGGGACCTACCCTGCCAGTTCACCCTGGCCTAGGGGGCACCCACATCCCCCACCCAGCTAAAACCTTAACACACACAAAGTCATTATTCTGAATCTGTACTCACCCCCTTGTGGCTGCTGTGATGCCTTCAAGCTCCCATCCAACTCTGGAAAGGCCACCGCCAGGATGCAAAACATCAGGGGGGTCAGGGTATGACGGGCACCCCTTCCTCGTTGGGAGGCCAGCCTCAACTGGGCCTCTGCCGTCTTCCATGCCCAGCGGTGCAGGTCCTCCCACCGCTTGCGGCAGTGGGTGCTCCACCTGTCAAAGACCCCCAAGGTCCGCACCTCCTTGGCGATGGCACGCCAAATACCCTTTTTCTGGTGGGCACTGACCTGCTGAAAAAATACAGCAGAAAAGGTATTATTCATACCATCCAGACTGTCCATCCAATATCCCTCCCATCCCCTTACGCAGACATTGACCACCAGACATGCAGCCCTGGCCCCCCCAGAATCCCCCCCACACAAGGATTACATACACAGCAATCGCTGCTTTCATGGCCCACGCATCATGCTCACAGTGTACTCACCTGTTTGTCTGGAGGACCATAGAGTAAAGTGTACTGGGGTAGTACCCCATCCACCAGTCTCGCCACCTCCTCCGAAGTGAAGACGGGGGCCCTTTCCCCAGATACTCGAGCCATTGTCACTTCCAGACACAGGTCACAGCAGCACTTGCAGTGTAGGTCCTCTCCTGTTGAAGGTCAGGTAGCAAGTGAGTAAACAGATAGAAAATGGCAGTCACGTCCACTGCGGTGAGTACCATCACCACCATTGGCTCCTGGAACCCATAGGGCCCAATGATAACCAATGTGAAGTTGCCCGGCGGTCATAGACTGGCGTCCGCTACGGCGCACAACGCCAGCAGAATTACCTCAGTGGCACTTGTCTCTCCTCACAGGTCAGGCAGCCGCCATTTCAGGGGGGCGCAGGCCATGGCACCTAACTGTGTCAGAGCAGACATTGGCACATCAACTGACTCTCGAATTCACATAATGTTTCTGTAAAGGATGAAATGCATTTTATGTTAACATATGTGTGAATATGACCCTCTGCTCACCGTTTTTCACCCTAGAGTTCAACCGCTTAGGATGAAAAGGAGATGGAGACATCCCCCATGCACAGACCCCTGGTGGACCTGGCGACAATGGAGGACAGGCACATTATCCTGACCTACAGACTTGATAGGGCCCCAATCCAAGAACTGTTTGCTGAGCTGATTTCAGCTATCCGCCACCCCACAGGTATCCCCCCTCTAGTGCAGGTCCTGTCAGTGCTCCATTTCCTGGCAAGTGGTTCCTTCCAAGCGACAGTGGCCATGGCATAAAGAATGTCTCAGCCAATGTTCTCCAACGTGCTGACCAGAGTGTTGTCTGCCATGCTGAAACACATGCGCAGCCACATCGTATTCCTCCAGGTGGATGATTTGGCCACAGTGAAGGCTGACTTTTATGCCCTGGGACATATCCCCAACATCATTGGTGCCATTGATGGTACACATATTGCATTTGTACGCCACTGGAGAAATGAACAAGTGTTCAGGAAGAGAAAAAACCTTCACTCTCTGAATGTGCAGATGGTGTGTTTGGTGGACCAGTACATCTCCCATGTGAATGCCAAGTATCCTGGCTCTGTGCATGATGCCTTTATCTTGAGCAATAGCAGCATTTCATATGTGATGTCTCAACTCCAGAGGCACCGGGTGTGGCTAATAGGTGAGCCCATGGTCCCAACCCAGTTGATGTAGGTATATGGGTGTGAGTTTGGCCCTAAGGGTGAGTGTGTGGCTAACAGGTATCCCGCGATATTTACAGGTGACTCTGGTTACCCCAACCTCTCATGGCTACTGACAGCAGTGCAGAATGCCAGGACAAGGGCAGAGGAATGCTACAATGAGGCACATGGGTGAACAAGGAGGATAATTGAGAGAACCTTTGGCCTCCTGAAGGCCAGATTCTGGTGCCTCCCTCTGACAGGTGGATCCCTGTACTGCTCACCCAAGAAGGTGTGCCAGATCATCGTTGCATGTTGCACAACCTGGCCTTGAGACGCCAGGTGCCTTTCCTGCAGGAGGATAAGCCTGGAGATGGTCTTGTGGCAGCAGTGGAGCCTGTGGACAGTGACGAAGAGGAGGCAGAGGAAGAAGATGTGGACAACAGACGTACACTCATTCAACAGTACTTCCAGTGACACACAGGTAAGACACTGTAACTTCACCTTCCATTGCAGTTTTGTGTTTGACATTGAACATGGCAGCCTGATTATCCTATGTGGGCCTGTCCTCCCCCTGGCGCACAGCAGTCCTCCCAGCTTCCCTGGTGTCCTGTGCCTCTGTCCCCTGAACCGTGTGCCCACTGACCCTAGGTCTATCATTGTCTTGGGTTTGTGGGGTTGCCTGGGGCCCCTGTAGTGGTGGACACACTGCTGATTGACGTGTCCTGGGGACAGAGGTATGGGCCCGCTGGGTGGGTGCTGTGCTGATGTTTCCTGAGGGGGGAGACTCTATGGTGTGTTGGGACTGTGGCAGGGTAACCAACTGTCCAGAATTCCCTGATGGGCCAGGTTGGTCATCGTGATCCAGGCGTGCAGAGCTGCTGTCATCACTGTGGGCCTCTTCTGGGGGGACTGGATCTTGGTGGCACCTCCTCTCTGGTGACGTTGAGTGGGGGTCCCGTGTGGATGTAAATGCAGTGTTATTGTATCTGTGTGTGCCATCGTGTGCATGGATATGTTTCCCATTATGGTTGTTATTACAAGGCAGCTTTGGCTCGTGTGAGTTGTGCTTGGTTTCGCTAAGTGATTGTCACTAGTTTGCATGCTGTGGTGATGGATGTCCATGCAGGTCTGTGATGGGTGTCCATGCAGGGCTTGGTATTGGGATGGGTGGGTTGTGATAGTGGGGTATATGTGAGGTGGTGGAGTGATGGGGGTAAGGGTAGGGGTAGGAGTTTGTGATGGCATGCAGGTAGGGTGGGGGATATAGTAGTAAAGATTTGACTTACCAGAGTCCAGTCCTCATGCTACTTTGCGAGGCCCTCAGGATGCATGATGGCCAAGACTTGCTCTTCCCATGTTGTTAGTTGTGGGGGAGGAGGTGGGGGTCTACCGCCAGTCCTCTGTACAGCTACCTGGTGTCTTGCAACCACGGAACGCACCTTCCCCCATAGGTCGTTCCACCTCTTCCTGATGTCATCCCTTGTTCTGGGTGCTTTCCCACGGCGTTGACCCTGTCCACGACTATCCGCTATAGCTCGATCTTCCTAGAAATAGACATCTGCTGCACCTGTGATCCGAATAGCTGTGGCACTTCCCGGATGATTTCCTCCACCATGACCCATAGCTCCTCGTCAGAGAACCTGGGGTGTCTTTGTGGTGCCATGGGTGTAGTGTGAGTGGTATGTGTGAGGGTGTGTAGGGTGATGTGTTGGGGTGTGTGCTGTGAGGTGCGTGGATGGTGTACAGGTGATGGTGTTCTGTGGCTCAGACTCAGTGGGTGCTCCTGGCTTGTCTCTCTCTCATTTGTCAAATTCTTTGGGTCGTAAAGGGTTGTGGTAAATGTGGGGGGGTGTTTTATAGTGTTGTGGGTGTGGTGTGTGTATGTGTGTCAGGTGTGTGTATTTTGAATTGTCCAATGTGGTGCTGTTTTGTTAGTGTGTGTATTATGAGCACAGCGGTCAGTACTGCCAATGGTTTACCGCGGTTGAATGACCGTTGCGGTGATTCGTGGGTCATGATGCTGTGGGCATATTTCTTTTGGCATAACGGTGTGGATTTTGCTACTGCCAGTTTATCACTGACCTTTGGTCTGGCGGACTTGTGTGGGTGTCTGTATAGTGGCGGATTTCTCTGTGTGGGTCATAATACCAGTAGCGGTATACTGCTGTGGTCACGGTATGTTGGCGGCCGTCAGCACGGCGGTAGGTAGCATTTCCCGCCAATGTTGTAATGAGGGCCTAAGTGATTTGCCTAGAGTTGAGCCAACTCCAAACCTCGAACTCAGTTCCCCAATTGCAAGGTCGGCTGCTCTGACTGCAGTGCCACATCCTTTCACCTTTTTATTTCCATTGCCTTTTAAAGAGAAATACATTCTGGTATTTTAAATTGTTGTAACATTAAGAGTGTTACTTGTTTATTCACATGGAAGATTAAATAGCAATAGGCTGTGTTACTCAATGTTGATGCGTGATAGAAATGCAATTGCAGTTCGCATATGTTCAGTGTTCTCTGTGGTCCCTGCGGGCATGACACACAAGAGTAATGTGCATCTAAGATTTCACATTATTGAGCAATGTTTTCATTTATTCTAACATAACACTCCCCCACCAAATACAACCATCCTCATTTTATGTGTGCACAAATTGGGGCAGGCTTTCCTCCTCAATTCGGGGCAGGCTGCCCTGAGGACTCCAAGCTGTCAGTACCTCAGACACACAAAGTATATTTGGGACAGTCACTCTAACATACTTTGTTTCCTGTTTGGGACTGCCATTAAAAGCCTGGTGTTCCCAAACAGAAGAAAATAACAAGCATTGGCAAAGCCAATAGATTTCACCTATGCGAAATATATTAGCTTTGTCAATGTTTTCTTTTACATGTTTCATGATAGCTGAGCTGCTGTGCAACTTGACTTAAAGTAAAAATAAACGCTATGACGTGGCCAGCTTTCACCTTCAATTTACTTTAAGCCATTTTCCACAGCAGCTCAACCATCATGCAGCGTATAATAAAGCACTGACTAAGCTAATAGATGTAGCATAGGCAAAACCTATTGGCTTTTCCAAAGCTTGGTAGGTTTTTTTTTATTTACAATAATTTTTGCAAGCACAGCACAAATGCTGTGTAGACTTAACCTAAAAATGAAAAGCTGATACTTGGAGAAAAAATAGTGTATTGCCAGAAAAGTGTGATCTACTGTTCAGCGAAATATAATAAATTCAGCAAATATGAAAAACTAGTATTTGAGGGCAAAATATGTGTATTTTTTTTAAATGTCAGGCTGATGTTCGAGCGAAAATGACTTGCCTCAAATTAAAAACCCAGTAAATTTGTAGTCATAGTATTACTGATGGTCAACTTAGAGGGGGCAGGAATGGTAAAATGAAAGGAAGCTTGGTACAAAAGTGAAGGGGGTCATGACAAATTACATACTGAGAATATTTGGACTAGCTGAACAACCATTTGGTTTTATCCAATTTTGGACAATTTCCTTTCGTAGAAAGAAAAACTTCCAACAACCCCTAAAACCCATTAGACTCTCTTGTGAGAGACGCCGGGGTAGTTGAAAGCATTAAACATTAGAACATTCTTTCATATCTTCCCGAAAATCATTGCAGTGTAACCAAGTAAAAGGCTGAGTAATGAGTTTGGGTGAGAAAGGACTGGAAGCCTGGGCTTCACAGAGTGTTAGCAGTACAAGTGACACAATTTCGTAAGTAAGCCATATTCTTTGTATTATTAATGTAGGTAATAACCATAAGGCACAACATAAATGCATATTTTTTTTTTATTATAGCATTAGTAACTGCACCATCAGTCAATAGCTCTAGGTAGCCGGCCTCACTAAGCTAATGCGCCAGAACCATAAGCAAGTTCGCATAAGGAGCCCAAGGGACAAAAAGTAACATTATTCACTAGCTTTAACTTCAGTAATCCGATCAGCTCAAGAACAAACGCACCATTCAACAGAATAGATTTTTAAGAAAACAATGCAAGCAAAATATATGAACATTTCACAAAAAAGGTCAGAGTCTGGTTGTTTTGCTAAAAAGTAGGAATAGATATAGTGTGAACTGTTAGCACTTTTGCTCCTTCCCACAATAAAAACATGAAGGAAAAGGGGTCTCCTGCAAAAGTTCCAAATAAGAAAAAAAGTAAATTGCAACTAATACCGATTTGCAATACGTGGTTTCTTACTTAGAATGTACTAAAATGGATTCAGTAGAAGTGGTCGGAATTTGCGCACCAACTTCTATAGAATACATTCATATTTTGTGAACTGATTGGTTGATTCTCAAAATATCGAATCGCAGAGGCTTGCAATACTTCATTAATATGCATGAGGTAGGAAGCAAATTGTGACCCACTACGATTGACCATGATCACATGGATGGCGGCCTGCAGGCCACCATGTCTATTACTGCTAGGCCCCACCGTCTCAGGATAAGCCCTCTCTAAATGCTATACAAATTTATTTACAAAAGTGAAGGCTATCATTATGCATAATCCTTCATTGCTGCCTCCAAATGCAGCTCTTCAAAGAAAGTAAACACATCACAAAGTAGAAATATTCCAGTTTGGAATCATAGTACAGTAGATATGACCATGAGAACAGCTATCTTCCTCTAGCTGCTCCCTCAACAGATAAGTACATTACTTTATTTTCCATTATATAACTTTAATACATTATTTGGTTGATGTTTTTCTTTTTATACTGCTAGTAGATACATGCTTAAATTATTGTGGAGCTATTCCAATATATGGAATAGGGATTCATGTCCTGCCTGCGCTGTTAATCTGTATTTATTTATCTAGTAAAACCAGTTAGGCAATGCGAATTCTAGGGATATTAATTCCATGGTCAGTCTTTTGAAGTTATTTCTTAACTGTATACAACGGGCACTTACTAGTGGCATGTTTTGATTTATCGCAGTGGGATATTCTGATTATCATGTTGTCCCTGCTGAGCAACGTAGCAGCATTAGTTTGTACCAAGGATCTTTGCCGAATCGATCTCACCCATGGTGAATCGCACACCCGGACGGCTCCCTGGCCACTCCAACAGGGCCAGAGACTCAGCCAGCAATAGGAACATCTTTCCCACTTTTACATGCAAAACCAGTACACCGGAGGTTATGGCAGAGGTTTGCAAACCTCATCAGGTTTCTACCCACAGAGAGGAAGATCTAGAACCAGAGGGGAAGGAGCAAGATCTCAAGGTTCAGTACACAAACGTAGGTGGAACAATTTGTACTAGTTCTTCCCAAGGAAAGGTAGCCAGAAGGCTACAACTACTTGTACACAAATAGGGAGAAGTGACAAATGATCCCTGGATTCTGGAAACTATAACAGGTTTCAAGATAGATTGTTGGGAAACTCCTATTTAGAGTTCTCAACCTTGGAAGATTGTCTTCCACAAGGAAAGAATGGATTTGGTGGATGTGGTGGTTGTTCAAATGTTGCAGAAGGGTGCAATAATATAAGTTGTAGACTCAAAGAATGGTTTTGTAAGTACAATTTGCAGACTCAATTGTAGACTCAAAGAATGATTTTGAAGGTGCAATTTCTTTGTGAAAAAGAAAGACAAAGAGTGGTGCCCAGTGATAACTATAGGAGAGCTAAACAAGTATTTTGTTTACAGACACTTCAAGATGCAGGGAATCCATCTTCTGAGGGACATTTTACATGAAAAGGATTGGTTAGTAAAACTGGATTTAAAGGATGCATACTTCAAGATTCCTCTGGAAACAGTTTCGCAGAAGTATCTCTGGTCCAAATGGAGAAGTGTACTATATCTGTTTTGCTGTCTTCCTTTTAGGTTATCCTCTGCTCCATGGTGATTTACCAAGGTCTTAAGACCGGAGGTGGCCTTACTGAGAGAGAGAGAGGGATTTCACTAATAATATATTTAGACAACATCCTCTTGATGATTCAAGAAAAAGCAAAGTTACTGGATCATCTACCTATGACAAGAGAACTTTTAGAAAATGTGGGGGTAATTGTGAACATGAAGGAGTCAGTCTTAGTACCGAGTCAGTCTTTAGAGTTTCTGGGTTTTCAGGTAGACATTTTATGATCACAGTTACTTCTCCCTCAGAAAAAGATAAAAAAGATAAGAAGTGAGATACATTCTAGGAAAGGAGGTAATAACACTCAGGGACTTGGCAAGGACTATTTCTCTTCTATCCTCTTCTATCCAAGTAATTTCTGCAGGGCCCCTGCATTACACGGCTTTTCAGATGGTAAAATCAGTAGTTTTAAGGAAGGGTCTATGGTATGTGTATTCAATGAGTTTGCGGTGGCTGAACGGTTTGGAATCGCAAAGCTATTTTTGGAAATGTGCCAGAGTATATTTTAGAAACAGATGTCAGTACTTTGGGCTCGGGGCTCGTTTGAGCAACCTACAGACAGGAGGAAGATGGGACTTAAAAGAGAAGCTAGTATAAATAAATTGTTTGGAGTTGATGGCCGGTCTGAATGTTTTGAGGAGTTTCAGAACATATTCAGCGAACAGTGTTGTACAGATTTGCATGGACAATGTTTCAGCAGTTCTTATATCAATCGCCTAGGAGGTTCTAAATCAAAGCAGTTAGCAGATTTAGCAAAGGACATATGGTATTTCTGTGGGGAACACAAGATTATTTATTTCGGCAAATCATATTCCAGACAAGCAGAATCAGAGGGCAGATTGAAATTCATACCATATCAGAGATTTTAGAGAATGGCAATTGAAACCAATGATTTTCAGGAAGGTACAAGCTCTCTGGGGGCCAATAGAGGCAGATCTATTTGCAAGCAGACTCAGATATCAGGTGCACAGTATTTCAGTTGGAGGCCAGACCCAGGGGCCATAGAAGTGGATTCTTTTGTATAGGATTGGTTGATGGGAGGGGCTTATGCATTTCCGACATTTGCAATGATCCAGAGAGTATTATGGAAGGTTCGGAAGGAGGGGTGCAAGTTTGTTCTAATGACCCCTTCTGGACTTCACAAGTTTGGTTCCCAGGAGCAATTAAGCTTGCAGTAGAGGAACCTTGTTTTATACCAATACATTGAGTTTTTACTAGTGGATCCAGCTGGAGAGGAACATACCTTGGTAGAAGAAGGAAAGCTGAACCTTTTTATTTGGAAGATATCAGGGACACCAGAAGATTCTCTAGCCTTTCAGGAAAGGCTAAGGACTTACTGGATGAGTCAGGGGCACCAAGTGCTAGAAAGAGATATAAGGGAGTTTGGTGTAGATGGAGTAGTTGGTGCATGAAAAGGTGTCTGTATCCCATGGAGGCTGATGTTACAGATTCGGCAAATTATTTAGCCAAACTATTTCAGGAAGGTCTATCTTACATGACAATTAATTGTCATAGGTTGGGCATATCAGCTGGCCATGCCCTGGTATGTGACATCGCAGTTGGATGTGAACACTAAAATATAGAATGATGAAGGAAATAAGACTCAAGAGACCGCCTAGGGCTCATTACTCTTCTTTATGGGACGTGAATTTGGTAAAAGTTACCTTTCCCTGTGACAAATTTCCCAGAAATTAGCAACACTACTCTGCTTATTATCTTTCAGAAGGGTTTCAGACATTAAAGCTCTTGAGACTTGCAACGGAGTTTATTCATCAGATGGTATGCATTTTGATATTTGGAAGAGAACAAAAAATATGCCTGGTTGCATTTTCTATCCTTCACTTCAGAAATGTTCAAGACTGTACATGGTTTGTTGCATGAAGGCTTATGAGCAGAGAATGTTAGAATTTAGACGTGATGGTGATACTCAATTCTAATATCTTATGTGATGCCATATGAAGCAGTATCTTCCATGTCAATAGCTAGGTGGGTTAGAGAAATAATGAGCGAGGCAGGAAGAGATCTATCTTAATTTGGTGTACATTCAACCAGTAAAGTATTCTTGGCAAGTGGCACTCTCTCCCAGATCATGAAAGCAGCAGACTGGTCGATTGTCAGCACCTCTGCAAATTTCCACTTGAGACCAGTAAAGCATTGATGTGTTGGCATTTGCTATGTCATGGCATTTGCTACGACATGGGAATTGTGTTGTGTAGGAGTTCTATGTTCGAGGGATTCAAGGTGGGACGGTTGAAGGAGATGGTTGGTGAATGACCTGTTTCCTGTATAACCGACATGATAATAAAAGGATGTAATCCAAGTTTGTGTTTCGCTGCAATTCGTATTAAGGTGGATATAACACAACAAAACATGGCGACGAGTGGTGACTTCTGGAGGTGTCGTGCCCACTAATTCTGTTGTAAATATTCGTCAACAAGGAAAAAGGAATTTACCAAGGACGAGTCATCCACGGAAACTTATTTTAAAATGTATTCTACGACACAGTAAGTAAAGTAGGTGCCGTTGTGCTGCTAGCATAAATAAAAGTGTATTCTTAAACTTACAGTTAAAGGCGCAAGAAGCAGCATGTAGCACAGTGAGCTTTGTTCGACTCACTGAAGCGTGCAAAACAGCGTTAGACAGCAGCGCGCGGCTCGGCAAGCTGTGTTCAGCTTTCTGAGGAGTAAGGGGCAGCGTGGCGTGCTGACGTACACTCCGCATCAGTGTTTGACATCCCACCAAGCGTCTCCATCAAGGCTGAAAAAATAAATACAAAGCCGATTTGTTGAAATGATTGTCAAGGCAACAGCTTCACATGAATGGAGTCAGAGTCAGTGTAACTAAAGCGTACACAAGTTGTCACAGATTTATTAATGAATGTCCGCGCAGGAAGAAACACAGAACCATTGTTTATGCTGGTCCTACATTTTAATTACAGGAAATAAGTCACAATCAACAAAAACTGTTAACATTATCTAAATTGTTATTCTTACATAAGTGCTGTAGAGTTTTTGTTATTGTCATCATGGCACAACAGAATTTTAGTATAAGTACTCCACATGCATTTTGAGTCTCAGGAACAGAACCCTCTATGAGATGGATAGAGTAGAAGGATTATTTTACAAATTATATTGAGACCATTGATGAAGAAGGAAAAATTTCAGTGGAACAGAAAAAAAGAATCCTCTTGCATTCCCTGGGACCTGCAGTTTGAAAACATAAAGTAGAAGCTAAAAATATTTACCAGGTGGAGATGGGAATGTTTTTTCTGCGGCTTTTCAAGACCGTGACAAATATTTTGCGCCAAAAGTGTGTATTGGCATTGCAAGATTCACATTTTTCCAAAGTAAACAGAATAAAGGGGAAAATGTTGACGATTATGTAGCAGATTTGAAGAGGTTAGCCATTGACTGTAAATTTGGCGTGACACATGATGATCTCATCAGAGATCAATTAGTCACGCATGCCAACAACCAGTCTATACAAGAGCAATTATGGATAAAGGGAGGTGCTCCGCTAGAGGATGTTGTAGCTGAGATTTCAGGAAGATGAGCAACAGAATTAAAACAACCACATAAAGAAGCTAGCGGCATTTACAAAGTGAACAATCGGAAGCTAGATAAAACACCTATAACTGACTACAGAGAGAAAGTAGGAAATAAAGAAAAAATATGTTATCGTTGGGCAGTAAAGAGCATTTAGCATTTTCAAAGTCTTGTCCTGCTACAAAACAAAAATGTAATAACTGTGGCAGATGGGTCATTTTGGGAAAGTATGTCAAAAGAAATAAAATAGTGTTAAATGCGTGTATGAAGACAAGGACTGCAGGAATAGTGATTCAGAGGCTGATAGTGGAAATGCTAATATTGTTAAAAAAATTGCAAGATAAATCGGTATTGAATTTTGAAGAATGTAACATCCCCAAAAAAACTGAATGAGAAATGAGGATTGGTGGCGTATATATCAAAATTTGTGCAGACTTGGGGTCACTGTTTACAATAATTAATGAAAATACATGGAAGAGAAAATTTGTGGGGAAGATTGGAGAATATTTGTTACCTCCTGACATTGAACTGGAAAGTTACACTGGTGAAAAAGTTAACATTTTAGGTTACAGATGGCTGTTTTTTTTCAATTCAAAGGCAGGAATACTAAAAAGCAAACTGTGGGGCATATTTATACTCTGTTTGCACCGAATTAGTGTCATTTTTTTTTTACTCTAATTCAGTGCAAAACTAACTCCATATTTATACTTTGGTGCTAGACCCCTCTAGCACCAAATTTATGGAGTTAAAGTCATTTTTTGAAAGTGGAGACCTACTTTGCCTTAATGAGATGCAAGGAAGGCGTTCCCGTGCAAAAAATCACTCTATGGGCTTAACGCCATATTTAGGGGCATATTTATACTATGCGGCATATTTATACTCTATTTGCACCGAATTAGTGTCATTTTTTTTTTTACTCTAATTCGGTGCAAAACTAACTCCATATTTATACTTTGGTGCTAGACTCATCTAGCACCAAGGCCCTGATTTAAACTTTTTTTGCACCGCATTAGTGTCATTTTATGATGCAAAAGTGGCGCAAACTTACAAAATATTGGCCCTTATTTATACTTTTTGCTGCAAAACTGCACTAACTCAGTTTTGCACCAAAAAGTTTAACACCGGCTTGCACCATTTCTGTGCACCAGCCGGGCACCATATTTATGGAATGGTGCAAGCCGGTGCAAAGTGTAGGCTAGAGTTTTAAAAAATGACTTTAGTCGGGTGGGGCTGGCAGTATAGAAGAAGAGGGTTTAGCACCAAAAAATGGCTTTAGGCAGGTTAGAGTAAAAAAAAATGACTCTAACCAGATTAGCGTCATTTTATGGTGCTAAACCTACCATGCCACATGACTCCTGCCTTAGAAAAGGCAGGAGTCATGCCTACAACCTCAGTGGCCAGCACAGAGGACAGGGGTCCCCTGGGCATGGCCATTGCACCCTGTGCCATGTATGGGGGCCCATTTCAGGGCTCCCTATGGCCCTTTCAAAAATAAAATGCACTTACCTGGGATGGGGTCCCCCATCCTCGCAGTCCCTCTAGTGTGGGTGGGGGTGCCCCTAGGGCCTAGGGAGGGCACCTCTGGGCTTATTCCATGGTGTTCCACCATGGAAATAGGGCCACAGGTCCCCTAACGCCTCCCCTGACCCTGGTCTTAAAAAATGGGGCAAAGCGAGCTTTGCCCCATTTTTTGACCCCTCCTCCCTGCCTTGCACCATTTTTACATGGGAGTATAAATATGGTGTTAAGGCCATAGAGTCATTTTTTTGCACGGGAACGCCTACCTTGCATCTCATTAAGGCAAGGTAGGTTTCCACTTCCAAAAAATGACTTTAACTCCATAAATTTGGTGCTAGACGGGTCTAGCACCAAAGTATAAATATGGAGTTAGTTTTGCACTGAATTAGAGTAAAAAAAAAATTACGCTAATTCAGTGCAAACAAAGTATAAATATGCCCCTTAGCGTCAAAAAATGATGCTAATCTGGTCAGAATCATTTATTTTGACTCAAAACTGCCTAACGTCATTTTTTTTTAAGCTAGCCTACCCTTTGCACCGGCTTGCACCATTCCATAAATATGGTGCCCAGCTGGTGCTAAAAAATGGTGCAAGCCGGTGCAAAACTTTTTGGGGCAAAACTGCCCTAGTGCAGTTTTGCACCAAAAAGTATAAATAAGGCCCTGTATGTGGCAGAAAGAGGACTTTTAGTTTTGGGTTGGCAAGATCACAGGAAGTTACATATGATATTCGACCCGAATAGCAAGGATAAAGTACTCATAGCAGATGTTCTATGGAAGTTGAATTGGAAAATAAGTTTCCAAAGGTTTTTTTGTAAACAGCTTGGAACACTAAAGGAGTTTGAGCATGAAGTTGTACTGAAAGAGCATGCAAAACCTAAAATACATAAGTTAAGACCAGTACCTATAATGGTGAGAGATTAAGTGTGGGATGCATTTGGGAAATTAGTACAAATGGATGTTATTAAGTCCGTTGAGAGTTCAGAGTGGATCTCAGCAGTAGTCGTGGCACGACATAGTAACGGAAAGATCCGTCTTTGTGTGGATTTGCGTCATCCTAATAATAACATGGTCATAGACCAATTTCCTATACCTAAAACTACAGAAATTATATCATGTTCAAAAGGTGCCTCTTGGTTTTCTAGCATTGACTTACCTACGGCAATTCACCAAATTGTCCTGTCACTGCACTCAAAAAAATTAACAGATTTTATTACCCATATCGGTTGTTTCTAGTTTAAAAGAATTCCCTTTTGAAATAGCATTTGCTGCAGCTGTTTTTCAACATTTGATGCATAAGCTGTTTGGAAAGGAAAGTGAAGTAATGATTTTTCAAGATGCTATTCTATTATTTGGAAATAATAGAGCGTGTCATGATAAAAGGGTTCAACGTGTACTTTGTTTTGGAAATCGAAGGGTTGACTGTTGAAATGAGCAAATGTAAGTTTGCGGAAAGGAGCGTAACATATTTGGGACATGTCATGAGTGGTGAGGGGTTAAGGCCTAAACCATCATTAGTGAGATCAATCAGGGAGACTTCACCACCATCTAACAAGGATGATGTGAGTTCGTTTTTGGGCATGGCAGAATTTTGAGCAAAATTCATTAAGAATTTTGCTGAAAATATGTATAACACAAGGCAACTCCTTATAAAAATGTAAAGTTTGAGTGGAACTCAAAGTGTGATATGGAATTCATGAACATCAAAGAAAGTTTGTGTAAAGTCTCTAATTTGAGCAGTTTTGATCCTCAACATCAGTGTTACTTAACTACAGGTGCAAATGCTAAAGGACTAGGTGCAGTACTATCACAGAGTGATGATCGAGGCAAAGAGAATATTGTTCTATTTGCATCTAGATCTTGAACACCTGCAGAGTTGCAATATAGAAAGGGAGGCATTTACGTGTGCATGGGGGTTGGAACATTTACGTTCTTTTGTGTGGGGAAGAATGGTTATCATTCAGTGTGATCATAAACCGTTGCTGAAACTATTATCTTCTGAAGGAAGTGTTGTAGCATTTGCTACAATTGCAGGGATTTACATGAGAATGAAATAATATATTTGCAGGATGCTGTATGTGCCAGATAAGAAGAATGTAATGGCTGATTTTTTATCCAGAATGCCGTGCCCATTAGAAGAATGTGGGAAGATCCCTGGGATGAATTTAAGGTTGTGCTCATTTCTGATTCAGGCAAACCGGCTTTAGGAAAGTACTTGTGGGAAAAAAAACAAAAAGAAGATGCTTAGTTACAGAATGTACTAAAGTATATGTTGGAAGAGTGGCCCAAGAAAGAAGTGTTATCAGAAGGTTGTAGGTATTTTTGGTAAATTAGTCTGAGTTATCTATTGAGAATGATTTGATATTGAGGGGCAGTAGGTTTGTTCCTCCCGGCACCTTACGAAAAAAGATCATACAATTGTGCCATTAAGGTCATTTTAGTTTAATGAGAACTAAAACCATTGTCAAGGAGTATTTTTGGTGGCCAGGAGTTGACAAGGCTATGGAGAAATTTGTGAAGAATTGTAGTGTGTGTTCATCTGCTGACAAGACTTCACACACTTTAAGACCACCTATCGATCAGAAAGTGGTTCCTAAGTTACCTTGGGAATGTGTAGCTGTGGATTTAGTGGGACCCACTGGGGAACAGCAAGAGTATTTATTTGTCATCATGGATCTTTTTTCCAAATGGCCGGTGGTAAAGGTAGTTTAAAAAGCTGAAACAGTGTCTGTGTTAGAATGTTTGGATCAAACTTTTTGTTCTAAAGGAATTCCAGCTTTACTTTTAAGCGATAACGGGGTACAGTTTGTTTCAAATAGTGCAAAAGTATATTTTGAAAGAATGGGTTTATCACATAAACTACCTCACTGTACAATCCCAGTGGGAATGGCAGTGTTGAGAGATTTAACAGGGTGTTGAAGGGAGTTATCCAAGATGCAATGAGGAAACAGTATGATTGGCACATTGCGTTTGGAAAGCTGTTTGGGCATATAGGGTAACAGAGACTGAGGCCACTGGTATCAGCCCACTTATAGCTATGAGAGGTAGGAAACCTAGATGTAAATTTAATCCTGCATGGTTATGCAAAAGCAAAATGGATTTTTGGTCTTTGAATAGTGTACAAAGAAGATTAGGAAGAACACAAGACATAAGCAAATCATATCATGATAAGGTACATAGTGTGAAACCTATTCAGATTAAAGTAGGAGACTGGGTGAGAGTTTAAAAACGTGGTGAAGGGGGAGAGTCAGTGCTTAGAACCGGAGCAAGTAAAGGATTTGTTACCCCTGACCTGCTTTTAAGGTCTGGGCTCACCCCTCACACTGCGCAGCTCCTCCAGTTTGTGCCCGTGCCTCCCACCCCACCCTCGCTGCTGCCGTAAGTTTGAGGCCCTCCACCACCCACAGGCACCCGCCTGCACCTCATCCCTGGTGCCTAGTGGGATCCGTATGTAATTTGTGTGTGTTCTTGTTACTATTCGTATTCTTTTTGTTTTATTGCCATTTCGTGTGTTCTTTTTACCGCTCGTATTCTTTTTGTTTTATTGCCATTTCTGTGCTTGTTCCAAATTTTGTGTGCTTTTAGCCTTCTCTCCGCTGTGCAGCTTTGTGCTCCCCCCCTGCCCGTTTTCGGCTCCTCTGAGCCGTCTGTTTCCCACCACGTGTCCCTGCGGCCCCGCCCCCCTCAAACCCCCATTCGCCCTCACCTCCCGCCTCCTAGCTGCTGCTCCTCCCTCCCACCTCCCCTTCTTAATGGCAGCCACTGCGCGGTGCATAGAGTGACCCCTGACCTGCTTTTAAGGTCTGGGCTCGCCCCTCATGCCGGGCAGCTCCTCCAGTTTGTGCCTTTCGCCTCCCATCCCACCCGCGATGCTGCCGTAAGTTCGAGGCCTTCCACCACCCGCAGGCACCCGCCTGTGCCTCATCCCTGGTGTCTAGTGGGGTCCGTATGCAATGTGAGTGTGTTATTGTTACAGTTCGTATTCTTTTTGTTTTATTGCTATTTCTGTGCTTGTTCCAAATTTTGTGTGCTTTTAGCCTTCTCTCCACCGTGCTGCTTTGCGCTCCCCCTCCCGCCCGTTTTCGGCTCCTCTGAGCTGTCCGTTTCCTGCCGCTGCATCCCTGTGGCCGCGCCCCCATTCGCCCTCACCTCCCACCTCCCAGCTGCTCCTCCCTCACACCTCCTCTTTTTAATGGCGGCCGTTGTGCAGCCGCGTGCAGCACCAGAGGTGCGCCAGAGGCAAGCCCGTCTGTGCCCGTCCGCGCCTGGACCGCGCCCAGCGCCAGTCCCCCTGCCCCTTGCACCCCCAGCATCACTAGACGCTGCTACACGGCCCACAAACTCCACGCCCTCAATCCTGGCTGCTCCACCGCCTGCGTCCTGGCCACCCAGAAGCACACCCATGGACCCTTCTCCTGCCGGATGTGCAACTTCACCTCTACACAAGCCACCAAGCACCGCAACAGCTCCACCCACAACAACCACATCAGCTGCGTCCTCCTCAACACCCGAACTTTGGGACCTTCTCACCTCAAACTCCCCAGACATCTCCTCCCTCACCGAAACATGGATGACTCCCTTCTCGGAACCCGACATTGCCATAGCCATCGCGGAAGGCTATATGATTACCCGCAGAGACTGCACCAACAAACCGGGAGGAGGAATCGCAATGGTCCACAGAAGCACCATCAGGATCTCAACCAACACCCTTGACACCATTGATGCCGCCGAACACCTGCACTTCCAGATTCACGTCAACGCCAACACCACCCTTAGAGGAACCCTTGTCTACAGACCCCCAGGCCCCGACCTCAGTTCTGCGACACCATCGCCGACACAATCAGCACTCACGCCCGCACCTCTATGGACTACATGCTCCTCGGTGACCTGAATTTTCACCTAGAGAGCACCAACGACAGCAACTCCTCAGCCTTGATCGCCAACCTCGCCAACCTCAGTCTCAAACAACTTGTCACAACGCCCACCCACTCAGCCGGCCACACACTCGACCCCATCTTCTCCACCAGCAGCCACATCACCTTCACCCATACCACCGAACTGCACTGAACCGACCACTGCTGTCTACACTTCTCCTTCCGGAAACCCACCGCTCACCACCACCAGCAACGGACCCCTCACCGCAGCTGGAACAAGATCTCGAAGGACCAACTGTTCTCCACCCTTGCCCACGCCCTGCCACCCAACACCAGTGAAACCAACACCACCGCCCTCAAACTCAAACAATGGCTAGACGACTGCGCCAACACCCTCGCTTTACTTAGGAAACCAACCAACACCCGTAACAGCAAGAAAGCACCCTGGTTCACCGCCGTCCTTCAGGACTCTAAGCGGGAGTGCCGGAAAACCAAGAAGATATGGCGCCAAGAACAAACAGAGAGCAACCACGCCGCCGACAAGACTGCCACCCGCAAGCATCACCAGCTCATCTGGACCACCAAAAGATAATTCTACAAAGAGAAAACCGACAACAACACACACAACAGCAAAAAGCTCTTCAGCATCATCAAAGAACTCCCCACCCCAAGTCCTGCTCCATCCACCCCCGCTCGGAAGACCTCTGCGACTCCATCGCTGCCTTTTTTCACCGCAAGATCACAGACATCCACTGCAGTTTCGCCTCCCCGATCCCCACGACCACCACTACCAACACCAACCCCAACGCACCCAACCACACCAACCTTCTTAGTGCCTGGACCCACACCAACGACGAGGACGCCACCAAGACCATGAGTACCATCCACTCCAGATCACCCGCCAACCCCTGCCCTCACCATGTCTTCAATAAAGCCAGCCAAATCATTGTCCCCCCCACTCTGTACCATCATTAACAGCTCCTTCGAGACCGCCACCTTCCCGGAGAGCTGGAAATACACAGAAGTCAACGCCCTGCTAAAAAAAAACAATGCAGACCCCGAAGACCTCAAGAATTACCGGCCTATTTTCCTCCTCCCCTTCCCAGTGAAGGTCATTGAGAAGATAGTCAACAGCCAACTATCACGCTTCCTGGAGGACAACAGCCTGCTCGACATCTCCCAATCCGGCTTCTGCAAGAACCACAGCACCAAGACCACTCTCAGTGCTGCTACCGACGACATCAGGATCATGCTTGACAAAGGTGAAACCGTGGCCCTCATCCTCCTTGACCTCTCGGCAGCCTTCGATACCGTCTGTCACCACACACTGCGCACACGCCTCCACAATGCCAGAATCCACCACAAGGCCCTGGACTGGATCACATCCTTCCTCTCCGGCAGAACTCAGAGAGTACACCTCCCTCCATTCCTGTCGAAAGCCACCAAGACCATCTGCGGAGTATCCCAAGGATCCTCTCTCAGCCCACCCTTTTCAACGTCTACATGGTGCCGTTCGCCAACATGGTCTGATCCCACGGCCTTAACATCGTCTCCTATGCGGATGACACACAACTGATCCTCTCACTCACAAAGGACCCCGCTACTACCAAGACCAATCTCCACAACGGACTTCACGCCATCGCCAACTGGATGGAGGTAAGCTGTCTCAAACTGAACTCAGATAAGACTGAGATCCTCATCCTCGGCTCCAACAGATCAGCATGGGGCAACTCCTGGTGGCCTGCCACACTAGGAGCCGCTCCAACTCCCACCACCCACGCACGCAACCTCGGCTTCATACTGGACTCATCGCTCACCATGACCCAGGAAGTCAACGCCATCTCATCCTCATGTTTCAACACCCTCCGCATGCTTCGCAAGACCTTCAGATGGATCCCCATCAAAACCAGAAGAATGGTCACCCACGCCCTCGGTAGCAGTAGACTGGACTACGGCAACGTACTCTACGCGGAAACAATGGCCAAGCTCCAAAGGAAACTTCAGCACATTCAGAACGCCTCAGCATGCCTCATCCTTAACCTCCCTCGCCACAAACACATCTCAGCTCACCTCAGAGACCTTAACTGGCTCCCCGTCAACAAGAGGATCATCTTCAAACTCCTGATCCACGCTCACAAGGCTCTCCATGACGCAGGCCCTGCCTACCTCAACGAGCGTCTCAGCTTCCACGTTCCTACCCGCCACCTCCGCTCCGCCAACCTCGCCCTTGCCACCGCCCCCCGCATCCACCATACCACAACCGGCGGCAGATCCTTCTCCCACCTCACTGCCAAAACCTGGAACTCCCTCCCCGTCAACCTACGTCTGACCAAGGACCTCCTGACCTTCAGGAAATGCCTCAAGACCTGGCTATTCGAGCAGTAGCATGCCAGCGCCTTGAGACCCTATTGGGTGAGTAGCGTGCTTAACAAATGATTGATTGATTGATTGATTAATGCTGTAAGTTTGCAGAGTGGGAAAATATGGAATTTGAAGCATATTGCTTTTTGTCCAGAGGAACATGAAGAGGAAGAACAGAATGACAGAAATATGGGTTTGGTGTAAGTGGTTCCATATGGATGGATGATATAGTGGATAAGGAAGATAAGCCAGGCACGTCAACTTTAGGTGACAGTACTTGTAGCACGTCGGGTGGTTCTTATAATGAAGTAGGTGAAGAGGTAGAAAGGAGTGATGAAGTGGAACAACTAGATGGCCAAGAAGTAGAAGAATTAGGTGAACAGGTTCAAGGGGAACAAGGGTCACAAAAGTTGAAACAGAATCAGAGTTCTGATACAAATAAGAGAATAAGAGAATTACCGGGGCAGTGATAAGATTTTGTATTAGATTGATTGTTCAGTATTTTTTTTCCCTGCATTTTTGTCATATTTATTTCAGTTTAGTTGTATTGTTGGTTTTAATTGTGTTCTAATTATTAAGATGGGGGTGTTGTGTTGGCATTTGCTACGTCATGGGAATTGTGTTGTGTAAGAGTTCTATGTTTGAGGGATTCGAGGTGGGACGGTTGAAGGAGACGGTTGGGGAATGACTTGGTCCTGTATAACCGACATGATGATAAAATAATGTAATCCAAGTTTGTGTTCCTCTACAATTTGTATTAAGGATGATATAACACAAGAATGTAAGCAACATAGTTATGGTAAACTTTAAACATGCATAATGATAGCCTCCGGTCTTGTAATGAAATGACAATATTCCAATTAACATGCAGAGAGAATCTTGTATTTACTGTACTATGATTCCAGAATGGAATATTTTTACTTTGTGATGTGTTTACGTTCTTTAAAGAGCAGCATATGGGGGCAGCAGTAAAGGTTTATGCATAATGATAACCTATGTTGTCTTTAATAAAATCAAGATTCTCTCTGCATTTTAATTGGAGAATCGTCATTCTTTGGAAAACTGTGATGTAAAATGCACTATTTCCAACTTTGTTAAGAATCTCCTGGATCTGGTTTGGGTGGTCTGGGCGTCATTGTGTGGCACATTTCTGCAAAGGGACATATCTCACTTGAAGGTCATCTGCCTCTGCTAGAGAAGACTACCCAGTGCAAAGAGTTATCTACCTGAGGCAAGGTGATATTTTGCACTCCTTCCACAGTAGCACATTTCAGTATATAGCAGCTATGCTATAGGAGTAGGGGTGGAAGTTTATCTCTCACATAATAGGTGAACAGACAACATATGTAGAGCAGAATGGTTATGGGACAAGGGCGCCCAAAATATCCCATTAAAACAATTCTCCTTGCTGTAATGGCATCTCTGCTGAATGAAGCACTAATAGGTAGACTTTGTCTCAGAATCGGCCAAATTTTGCTGTCTGGCTGTGTGAAGAAACCAAAGATATGAAGCAAAAGATTAGCTTATTTTCTGTTTCTATGCCATTTTGTCTTACTCACATATTGTGGTTATCTGTGTGCTGGGAAACCCTTCCTAATTTGCATAAAATCTGTGGCAAATTTTATTAATTTTAATCACATTCACAGTGGCCCCTCTACTTCCATGAAAACAGGCTTCAAGAGTGGGGAAACGGAAAATTGCACCTGGGAGATAAATAGCTTTTTTCTTGGTACAAATCTGGGGCCTATAATGCTCTGTCTGATGAACCGAAGATCACAACTGAGGCTGCACAACAAATCAGGGGCATAGCTTAGTCAATAATGTTAGGGGGTGTCAGTCTGAGAGTTCCCAACAAACAACATGGTGTACCAAACTTATATAGGTCAGGCTGGGGCAGCTGGCCGGGTTATTGGACAGAGTTAAAAACATTAGTTTTGCGTTATATACAAAAGTAGGGTGAGTCAGCACAGGGCCACAGTGCAATAGTCTTGACTTTTTGGTTTGCTCTAGTCCAGTTCCTACACACAGCAATATAGCAGAGGGAGGACAAGGAGAGCAGGCCTAACATGAGCAGACAGTCTTGGGGAGGGCAGTGAGAGCTGGTCTAGAAGTAATATGGTAGTAGCCCATGAGTCCAGTCCTGCAGATCTTCAAAGAAGATGGGTACATGCAGTGGATGCTAACAGTCAAGGTCACCTGCTTAAAACCCATACCCCCAATACACATCTTGGGCATCAACCGCCAGGTGCACCATAGAATTTGTGTTTAATTATTATTTTTTTATTATTGTCCTACAGTGCTTGTTTTCCCAGACAAGGTGTCCTGGCGCTAAACAGCCTAATTCAGTTAGTCATACCTTAGCCCACCCTTATCTACTAAAGAGCCAGGTTTTGAGAGAGTTCTTAAACTGGCCAAGATCTGGTGATTTTCACCACAAAATTAGTAGGTTGTTCCACAAACCAGATGCCTGCAATAAAAATGCTCTACTGCTAGCCCTAGACAGTCTATATTGTTTCTGAATGAACAGACCGGCTTTGATGGATCTCAACTGGTGTCCTAGGCAATAGTCCCTGAGCATATTCCTCAAATAGAAAGGTCCCATCTTGTAAACAATGCAGAGCAATTTAAAGATAATCCTCCTGTCTACTTGTAGCCAATACAACTTTTGAGCACCAAGAAGACAGACATTTTTGGGAGATCCAAGGTTAGGTGAGATGCTACATTTTGAATGTGAGTCAGTCAGTTATTCAGCAAATCAGACGCACCCAAAAGAGGTGCATTGCCATTATTTAACCGGCTAAGAATGGAAGCTTGAACCATAAGAGCTCTATGTTCTGCCAGAAGGAATTGTAATAGTTTCCTTAACATTTTATAAGAGGAAAACAAGTCTATGATAACCTATTAACATGAAAGGTCAGTGATAGGTCACTGTCACAAAAGACTCCAAGATTTTGGACCTTCAAAGATGCAGTATGTGGAAAATTGGTTTGAGATGGCTAAAAATCAGCCGGCAATAACCGTGCTACCTTATTTGCTGCACAAGGTATCTCTGTTGTGTCATTATTGAATTTAAGAAAATTCAAGGTCAGTCAGCTGATGACCTCCCAAGTGATGGAAACTATCATGGGGGCATGGGTTTTAGGGTCAACCGATATCATAAGCTGAGTGTTGTCAGCATATTGAATGAATGAATAAGCCATTTATAAAGTGCACAGATGTCTGACAGATGTCACGGCCCTGATTCATAAAGACAGCCGTCCTATAACAAAGTGGCATTGCTAATAGTCTCAAATATACAAATAGGGTTAGACTTAAAGGTGATCCTTGAGGTATCCCCTGTACTAAGGCTTTGGTTTCTGATTGATATGGTGGCAGAAACTGCCCAAGTTCTATCCTTCAAATACGACACACACCATTTTAGAGCAATGTCCTTCGCTCCAATATCTGCTTATCTTTCTTTCAATATCCTATGAGAAACAGTATTGAAAGCAGCTGACAAGTCTAATAATACCAAGGCCACAAAGTTGGCGTTATCATCTACCAACCTTAGATCATCTAGAACAGGTACCAATGTGGTCTCTGTCCCATGCACAGGAAGAAAGCCTGACTGAGCCAGATCCAGTAGCTCATTACTCTCCAGATGACTTACTAGATGGAGTGAAATATTTTTCTAGTAGTTTCACTGGGAATGGGAGGAGTAAGATAGGTCGATAGTTACTAAGAGTATTTAGGTCTGATGTTTGTTTCTTCAGAAGGGGTCTCACCAATGCATTTTTGCCATCTGGGGGAATTATTCCTTGGGATAAAGATGTGGTACTTGTAGGGCATTGGA
This sequence comes from Pleurodeles waltl, assembly GCF_031143425.1. Classification (NCBI taxonomy): domain Eukaryota; kingdom Metazoa; phylum Chordata; class Amphibia; order Caudata; family Salamandridae; genus Pleurodeles; species Pleurodeles waltl. The sequence goes on from NC_090440.1 coordinate 257,404,197, forward strand.
CGTAGGACAGAATATCTGCTAACAAGAGCCACACTTTAAGCGGCATTAAATTGTTAGGTAAGCCCAAGCTAATGAAGCGCAATAGGTCCATAAATTGACTGAGTCCTGGTCAAAATCACTCACCAGAATTTACCACCCTATGTGACTATGCCCTGTCCATTGTATCCATTCCCAACCTGCAGATTCTTATTCTGGGGAGCAATTCTCCTACCCCATTTACAGCAATTGAGAGATTTTACATAATGTTTGCAATTTTGTTCTAAAAAAATGTTGTCAATTCGTCACAAAACTTTTGCTTGTGTATTACTGAAAGTGTGACATTACTCTGATTTATTAAAGAATGCCTGGTGTCAATTTTTTTTTAAATATATTGATAGCTGTGAGAATTTCTTTTGAGTAATACCTTGCTTTTTATGTTTTATTTACTGCCTTTGAACTCTGTCAAGTTGAGCCTTCAAATGTGACACATAATTAGATCTCTGGCATTTCTCTGAATTCTTACATTCTCTCTTGGCTACCCTCCTCATTATATCAAGGTGCAGATAGTCAACTTTGTGGGTGATTCCAAGTTAACTTCACTGGTACCACTTTATCTTTCACCCTGTGTAAGGAAATGCCTCCTTGGCATGGTTACCCCCTAACGTTTTGCCTTTGCTGATGCTAAGTTTTGATTGAAAGTGTGCTGGGACCCTGCTAACCAGGCCCCAGCACCAGTGTTCTTTCCCTAAACTGTACCTTTGTCACCACAATTGGAACAGCCCTGGCACTCAGATACATCCCTTGTAACTGGTACCCCTGGTACCAAGGGCCCTGATGCCAGGGAATGTCTCTAAGGGCTGCAGCATGTCTTATGCCACCATGGGGACCCCCTCACTCAGCACATGCACACTGCCTCACAGCTTGTGTGTGCTGGTGGGGAGAAAAAGACTAAGTCGACATGGCACTCCCCTCAGAGTGCCATGCCAACCTCATACCACTCTAGCAGGAACTACAGCCCTAAGGCAGGGTGCACTATACCACAGGTGAGGGCATATGTGCATGAGCACTATGCCCCTACAGTGTCTAAGCAAAACCTTAGACATTGTAAGTGCAGGATAGCCATAAGAGTATATGGTCCGGGAGTTTGTCAAACACGAACTCCACAGTTTCATAATGGCTACACTGAAAACTGGGAAGTTTGGTATCAAACTTCTCAGCACAATAAATGCACACTGATGCCAGTGTGCAATTTATTGTAACATACACCCATAAGGGATTTTAGAGATGGTGCCTGAATACCAACCCGACTTCTAGTGTAGGCTGACCAGTTTCTGCCAGCCTGCCACACAACAGACATGTTGCTGGCCTCATGGGGAGAGTGCCTTTGTCACTCTGTGGCCAGGAACAAAGCCTGTACTGGGTGGAAGTGCTTCTCACCTCCCCCTGCAGGAACTGTAACACCTGGCGGTGAGCCTAAAAGGCTCACCCGTTTTGTTACAGCGCCCTAAGGCATCCCAGCTAGTGGAGATGCCCGCCCCTCCGGCCACTGCCCCCACTTTTGGTGGCAAGGCTGGAGGAGATAATAAGAAAAACAAGTAGGAGTCACCAGTCAGGACTGCCCCTAAGGTGTCCTGAGCTGAGGTGACCACTGCCTTTAGAAATCCTCCATCTTAGTTTTGGAGGATTCCCCCAATAGGATTAGGGATGTGCCCCCCTCCCCACAGGGAGGAAGCACAAAGAAGGTGTAGCCACCCTCCAGGACAGTAGCCATTGGCTACTGCCCTCCCAGACCTAAACACACCCCTAAATCTAGTATTTAGGGGCACCCCAGATCCCAGGAAATCAGATTCTTGCAACCTGAAGAAACAAGAAGGACTTATGACCTACAAGCCTTCAGAGAAGACGGAAGACGATAACTGCTTTGGCCCCAGCCCTACCGGCCTGTCTCCAGACTCGAAAACCTGCAACCAGCAACGCATCCGACAGGGACCAGCGACCTCTGAAGCCTCAGAGGACTGCCCTGGACTAAAGGACCAAGAAACTCCTGTGAGCAGCGGCTCTGCTGAAAACCAGCTACTTTTTCGCAACAAAGAAGCAACTTCCAAAGACTTCACGTTTCCTGCCGGAAGCATGAGACTTCACACTCTGCACCCGACGCCCCCGGCTCGAGATCCAGAGAACAAACACCACAGGGAGGACTGCCCGGCGAATGCGACCCCGTGAGTAGCCTGAGATGACCCCCCTGAGCCCCCACAGTGACGCCTGCAGATAGAATCCAGGGTCTCCCCCTGACCGCGACTACCTGTATAAAAAGGGACCCAACGCCTGGAACCAGCACTGCACCCGCAGCCCCCAGGACCTGAAGGAACCGAACCTCAGTGCAGGAGTGACCCCCAGGCAACCCTCTGTCTAGAACCAGGTGGTGGCTGTCCCGAGAAGCCCCCCCTGTGTCTGCCTGCACCGCTAGACTGACCCCCGGGTCCCTCCGTTTTTTCCTATCTGAAACCCGACACCTGAATTGCACACTGGACCCGGCCGCCCCTGTGCCGCTGAGGGTGTGTTTTATGTGCCTACTTGTGTCCCCCCTCAGTGCTCTACAAAACCCCCCTGGTCTGCCCCCCCCCCAAGGACCCGGGTACTTACCTGCTGGCAGACTGGAACCGGAGCACCCCTGTTCTCCATAGACGCCTATGTGTTTTGGGCACCTCTTTGACCTCTGCACCTGACCGGCCCTGAGCTGCTGGTGTGGTAACTTTGGGGTTGCCTTGAACCCCCAACAGTGGGCTGCCTATGTCCAGAAACTGAGACTTGTAAGTGTCTTACTTACCTCACAACCTAACCTTTACTTACCTCCCCCAGGAACTGTTGATTTGTGCACTGTGTCCACTTTTAAAATAGCTTATTGCAATTTTAACAAAGACTATATATGATATTGCTTTTATTAAAAGTTCCTAACTTACCTGTGTGAAGTACCTTATGTGTTTACTTCAAATCTTGAACCTGTGGTTCTTAAAATAAACAAAGAAAATATATTTTTCTATATAAAAACCTATTGGCCTGGAGTAAGTCTTTGAGTGTGTGTTCCTCATTTATTGCCTGTGTGTGTACAACAAATGCTCAACACTAACCTCTGATAAGCCTACTACTTGACCACAATACCACAAAATAGAGCATTAGAATTATCTAATTTTGCCACTATGTTATAACTGTTATGTTATACCTACTTATATAGCGCCTAAAACTGCCCGGAGGCCTCGTAGCGCTTTCTCTGCAAAACGGCCAATGTCACCATCTAAATTCAAATAGAGATTAAGCTTTAAATAGCCAGGTTTTCAAGGTCTTCCTGAACAAAATCTCTTGAGATATCGATCTAATACTAAAAGGAAGGCTATTCCAAAGAATGGCCTCTTGAGAGGATAAGGATCTTCCTCCCCATCTTACTTTCTTTATTGTGGGAACTGTGGCCAGCATAGCTGAGGAGGATGTCAGTAGTCTGGTCGGAATATATACAGATGCCAGGGTTTTAAGCATTTGAGGGCCATGATTAAATATGGATCTATAAAAATGGTATAACGTCTTAAACTGAATTCTTTTATCCACTGGAAGCCAATGTAGGGATGAGATTGTGGCCCGTATAGAATGATGTTTAGGGGTATTTAAAAGTAGACGTACGGCTGCATTTTGCACCCTCTGCAGCCTCTGGATAACATATTTTGGTGCTCCTAAAACAATGCATTGCCGTAATCGAGCCGAGAACCTATCAGTGCCTGGATAACCAGTCTCCTAGCAAGTAGTGGAAGTATTGTTATAACCTTCCTCAGGGTTCTAAGCAGAGCGAAGGAAGTTCCAGCTATTCTATTGACATGTTGTGACATTGAAAGTTGAGGATCTAACCATACCCCAAGACTCTTAATTATACATTTAGGGGGGGGAGAGTAAGATCTCCAATAAAAGATCTTGGATTGGTGGAGGAGGCTTTTGGTAGTCCAAAGAACATGACTTCTGTCTTGTCATCATTAAGTTTTAGTTTACTTCCTGACATCCAAGTTGCAATTGCTTTCAAACATGGACCCAATGCTGTGTCCATGTCCGGGTAGGAATTAAAAAAGGAGACAATTAGTTGAGTGTCATCTGCGTAGGACACCAACTTAAGTCCATATGATTCGATGATTTCTGCTAAAGGTTGCATGTAGACATTAAAAAGTAGTGGGCTCAGAGCGGATCCCTGTGGAACTCCACAGGTGCTAAGGGTACGCCTAGAGGTACATGATCTGTCTAGGACCTGGAAGGATCTTCCATGAAGAAACGAGAGAATCCACTCCAATGCTACTCCCGAAATGCCACATCGTTGTAATCTATCTTTCAGAATGTTCAAATCAACAGTATCGAACGCCGCACTCAGATCTAATAGGATGATGGCGGTTTCCATTCCTTTATCCATCCTCATTTTAGCTTCTTCTGTAATCGCAACCAAGGCGGTTTCCATCCCATGTTGTGGTCCAAAACCCATCTGAGTGGGATGTAGAATTTTTTTATCTTCCAGAAAAGTAGATAACTGAGTATGTATATACTTTTCTGTTATTTTGGCCATTATAGGTAGCAAAGAGATCGGTCTGTAATTGGACAGTATTTTTGGGTCCAGATTAGTTTTTTTCAAAAGAGGCTTAACAATAGCCCATTTCCAAGAATCGGGTACAGTACCAGAGGCTAACGAGGTATTAATGAGATTTGTAATTGCCGGACCTAACACTGGAATTCCCAGACAAAGAATCTGAGGGGGGGCAGGATCGAGTGGGGAGCCTGATTTAGTTGAATTCAGTAATCTAGTCACTATGTCCAAGCTAATAGGGATAACATTTGTTAAGGCGACTTCGGTTTCCTTCCTGGCCTCCAGGTTGACCACCACCTGATCTCTAATCAGGGAGTCAGGAAAGGAAACATAAATGTCCTGAATTTTACTTAGAAAAAAGCTTGAAGATCCTCCACATGATGCTGCGGGGATTCAAAAATTTCTGGCTCCTCCTTAGGATGAATAAGGTCTTTTAAGGCATTAAAGATTTCCTTAGGAGAATTAGCAGCGGCTTCAATTCTGCCAGAGTAATAAGTCGCCTGAACCTTTTTCATTTCTAAATGATATGCTTGAATCATATTCTTATATTCTTTTTTCAATGAGTCATCTAGGGAATGCCTCCATTTCCTTGCTTGCTTCCTGCATTCTCTTTTCATCTCAAGTAAACTTGTGGTAAACCAAGGAGCTGATTTCTTTCGAGGCAGTTTTTTTGAGGTAGAGAGAGGTATGGTTTCCTCCAAGCTATCCTCTATCCATTTGTTTATGAAGCAGGTGAGATCAGTTATATTTTTAGAATCTAAGTTTCCTGGTTTCTTCTTTTCCAATGAATTAATAAACTCTGCGGCCTTCAATTTATGCCATTTTCTTCTAAAAAGTGGGGGATTGCTAATCAAGGATTTCTGCCGAGAGACAGTTAACTCTAGTTCTATCAAAAAATGATCAGACCAAGCTAGCGGGCATGAGGATAAGAATTCTAAATCTAGCATATTGTAAAAAACAAGGTCAAGTGTATGACCTTTGTTATGCGTAGGGCCCTGCACTAGTTGCACTAACTTGCAGGCCTTCATGTCTGCTATTATCATCCTGGTCAAGGCTTTATCTTCCATTTCTGCATGTAGATTAAAATCTCCCAACAGTAGGAAGTTGGATTTAGTAAAAACCGATTGAGAGATAATCTCTGCAAGTGAGGTCGCAAAGTCTCCACTAGGGCCAGGTGGTCGGTAGACCAAAACACCCGAAATTGTATAGTGAGGATTAACATTAATAGAAAAGGACATGCTCTCACCTCCTTTAATTAGTGTGGGGGCTATTGTTATCCCACATGTTTCTTTGTAGACAACTGCGATACCACCACCTCAATTCGGTCTGTCAGTTCTACTGAGTTTATATCCAGTAGGAAGGGTCATAACAATATCTGGGCCAGAGCTTTCATCCAGCCAGGTTTCAGTGAGAAACAGAGCTAGGGTTTTTTTTTTGTTCCACCAAAAGGTGGATATCCATTATATGGGCCCCTAGCGAGCGACAATTAACTAGTAAAATCGGAAATTTGTCAGATTCGCTATCTTTTTGATGGTCCGTACCTCGTTGAGGGGTCCAGGCACATGCAGGGCATCTGTAGTTTTTCACACAAGGATCTAACCTTTGCAAACAGCTGTCATGAAATTTATTGTTCAGCGAGAATAGTGTATCCTAGCGTAAGTGATCATTACCTGCTCAGTAGTATTTGAATCATAATCTCTTGGCGCTTGCCACGATCTGGCGCGGACGGGCGCAGACGGGCTTGCCTTTGGCGAGCCAGCAGCGCGCCGCGGTCCTGTGGGCTAAAAATATCCCAGCAGCAGGAAAAAGCTAGAGCGCTTACTCCCAGAATGGCGCTCACTGACCTAAGATGGCGGCGGTACTTCCGATTTTTCTACATTTTAAAATGGATTCAAAAAGTGATAAAGTATCTATAAAAAACACTCTTTGTAATAGTTTTACAGTTTTACAGTTTTACACCTGCAGATCAGAACATGTGCAAAATGTGCTTCCGTGCAAATAAAGAACATCAGATTCAATACATTGACTCAGTTTAAAAAGAATTGATACATTTCTAAAAAATGGTGAACTTGCCGCTTGCAGCAAGCGTAAGTAGCCAGATAACACCTAGGACTACCTTCTGCTGCGCGCCGCGGTCATGTGGGCTAAAAATAGCCCAGCAGCAGGAAAAAGCTAGAGCACTTACTCCCAGAATGGCGCACACAATCTTACCTCTAAGGGGAACCCTTGGACTCTGTGCACACTATCTCTTCTTTGAGATAGTATATACAGAGCCAACTTCCTACATCCTGGCTTTCCACCCATTATAGGTCACCACCATCATGTCAAGTGACACACAAGTTGTTAGATGGGGGAGAGTCTGTTGTAATTGGCTGCTACCCTCCTTTATCCATCCTTTTCCATGGCCACTGAAGAGTTTTGGGTTCTTTCCATGCACCTTTCTGCCTTTTTTCTGCCTTTATTATTCTAAGACAATGAAAGGCCAGTTGCAAATTCCCCTACCTCACAAAATAGGTACAGCACACCATCAGCGGTGTACATGTCCCTCACATAACAGGTACAACTGGGCATAAACAGGGCAAGTTTCCCTCCTTCACGGAACAAGTACAACATAGTAGCTTGAGTGTGAACTTCACTCTCAAGGTATAGCACACTATATGCAGTTTCAGCATCAAATTCTCACAAAATAGGTACATAACAGCAGCAGAAGTACAAGCTTCTCCCTCACAGAACAGATACAGTACACCATAATACACAGTCCTCACAGAACAGGTAGAACTGAGCATCAGAACTGTAGGCTTCTCTCACAAACATGTACAACATGAAAACAGCAGTACAAGCTTTCTTCCCTGACAGAAACGTTTTGCCACTACATCAACAAAATAAGCTTCCTTTATACAACAGTCACAACACCTATTGATATTTGATATGAATACTTCCCTATGGCTGTGTGGACTCGTACGAATATGAATGGCTGAGTGGTTAAATGGTTAAATGTGGATGTAAGTGGGGGGTGAATGGCTGTATTGATGTGTGCGTAGATTGAGGAGTGGGTGGTATGATGGTGGAGTGTGTTGGTGGGCAGGTAAGGGGAGTTAGCGTTGGGATGCTCATGAATTTCTGTTTCCATGAATGTTTAATTTGTGTGGATGGATGGATAGATGGATTTGAAGATGTATGTAGATGAAGGATGATGTCTGGATTGACGGTATTAGTTCTAAGATGAGTGGTGGTTAGTTTGTGTGTTAATGGGTGGATTACAATCACTTTGTGTATGAGGTATATGTCTATGATGTGTGGGTGAATATGAAAAGATTATGGGCCTCATTATTCGGAGGTTGCACCGCCAACAGGCTGGCGGTGCAAACTCGGGGATTCCGACCGCGGCGGAAGCGCCACGGTCGCACCGCCAGGACCGGTATTTTTCCGCCACATTGGTCCCGGCAGTTTTAATCTGCCAGGCAGCGCCCTGCCCAGGGGATTAGGAGTCCCCTTCCTGCCAGCCCAGGCGTGGGCAGTGCAAGGGCCCCCTGGCACAGCCCCACACAGCTTTTCACTGTCTGCAGTGCAACTGCACCCGTGGCACGGCCGCAACACCGCCGGCTCCATTTGGAGCCGGCTCCCATGTTGCGGCTGACATCCCCACTGTTCCCGCCTGCCGGCCTAGTGGGGATGTCATAACGGCCACCGCAGGAGTGCGGCCGCACGGCGGTTACAACTTGCCGGGCGGCAATTGCCGCCCGCCAAAGTTGTAATGAGGGCCTATGTGTGCATGCAGTGGATCTATGTACCTTGATGCTGCTGCCATCTGAACTGCTCTGCTTGGTACATGCTGAGCAGTGAAAAAATGGCGTGTGATCTTACCTTGCAGGGCACTTGCCTACTGGGCAACAAGACACTGTAAATCACCATGATGGGACAACACTGCCATCTAATACCATGGTGAACCTTTATACTACAAAATGACTGTGGTGTTAGCTTTTTCTTTTTAAATATATTTTTATTAAATCAAAGCTCAGAACAGTAGTAGCGAATATAGTGAACTCTGAGATCTTGGTCAAGGGTATCAGCCTTCACTAAAACAAGCATGTCTACAGAAGATGTTATGACAATCATTAAATCTGCTATCCACACCTTACCCTGTAGCCCACTGTGTAGCTAGTATCCCAAGAGCACATTCTACCCCTTCTATAACTTCTCCTAGGCACCCATGCCCCCCCTCTATAGTCCATCATAACGTCCCCATTGCACCCACATTTTGTCAAATTTTTGGGGGCAACCCCTACCCTGGTAGACTACCCGCTCGGCATGATGACACCAGTCCATGTTCCTCTCTCAGCTTTGGACAGTTGGTGGCTCCGACACCCCCCAGGACCAGGCAACATGTCGTTTGGCCACCCCCGCTGCCAGTGTCAACCTAGTCTTTTGATGTTTCTACCAGGTTTCTTCCCCTGAGATCTGGAGCCATTGAGGCTCCTGAGCAACCCAGAGTCCTGTGACCTGTGAATTATGTGTACTAAATTCCCCCAGAACAGTTGTATGAGTGGACAGTCCCACAAAATATAAAAGAACGTGCCCACCTCCCCACATCCTCTTCGGCATAGATCTGAGTCCCCATGGCCCATGCGATGTAGGAGGGTTCTAGAGTAGTATGACCTATGAAGGATTCATAATTGCACAAGGCAGAATCTCGCCCAGATCGAGACCTCTCTTGGACTCTGGAGAGTGTCCTGCCAGTCATGGTCTTCAATGCACCCAACATACCTCTCCCATGCCTGGGAGCGTGTCCAGTGTAGGGCGATTTATTCAATTTTTTATAAATTAGAGAAACTGCTTTCTCCAGTATTGGGTCCATCAACAGGCGGTCTTCCAATGGGAAGAAGTCAGGAACATGTTCCCCTGCATGCAGATGCCTCGCCAGGGAATGGCTCAGTTGGATATGCTAAATGCCTCAGAGGATCCCAGGTCATATTCAGCCTGTAGATCTGAGTATGTAATCAGGGAGCCCACCCTCCACACATCCTGAGTTTGTCAATGCTGATTAGCCTCCAGGCACAGAAGCCCTTTAAAGTCCGAAGTTTGCGCAGTTGCTCACTACACCAGAGTGGAGTCTCTGCCGTTAATCTCCCGTCCCAGCCCAAAAACGTAGTGGCCTGCCTCCATCCCCACACCACTGCTTGTGTGTGAGGTGGGAGCAGGCCCTCCCCTCTCCAGGACATCCCATGGACTCCCTGTCAATTCTGTAGGTGGTCTCCCCCACCTCCGCATGGACCCAGTCCCCAACTGAGACAAGTTGGGACACCCAGTAGTACGCCCTGATATTAGGGATCGCTGTACCGCACTCATATATTCCTTTCTGCAGTTTCACCGGGGATATCCTCGGACTTCCCCCCCGCCACAGGAGCCTGCGGATTTCGCTATCAATCTTTATGAAAGAGTCAGGGGGTATTGCATGTGGGGTATTTTGGAATACATAGAGTAGGCGAGGTAGGAACATCATTTTGAATAGGGCGGCATGGCCCATCAGAGACAGGGGAAGCCTCTGCCAATGGAGGACATCCACCCCAAGTCGGGCCAGCTGGGGACAAAGATTCTTCCTGAGGAACTCTGTGGGTTCTCTTGTCACGTAGATTCCCAGGTACTTAAATCCCTCGGCATTCACCCGGGCCGAGCACCGCGCCGGCAGGGAGATGCTCCTGGTCATCAGAGGGAAGACCAGTGACATGTCCCAGTTTATTTGATACTCAGAGTATGTACCAAAGAGTTGAAAAAGGTGTATTAGTCTATCTTTGGACCGGTAGGGCCGTGTGACATATAGAAGGATGTCGTCTGCGTATACCGATATCCGGGCTTCCCACCCATTTCCTTTACATATACACCACACCAGGGGATCTTGGCGTACCCACATGGCCAGAGGCTCCAGCGCGAGGGCAAACAGCCATGGCAACAGTGGGAAGCCCTACCTATTGCCTCTATGAAGCTCAAATGAGCGGGACAACATCCCATTCACCGTGACTCGCGCCTGTGGTCCAGTATGTAGCAGACGGACCCATGCACAAAATCCAGGGCCAAACCTAGCCTGGTCAGGACCGCATGAATATAAGGCCACTCCATACTGTCAAAGTCCATTCCTGCGTCTAGTGAGAGCACCGCTGCCTCCTCCGCCCCCGGGACCCCTGTAGCATGAAGGATCCCATACAGGTGCCTTAGATTTAGCCTAGTGCTCTTATGTGGCATAAAGCCAGTTTGATCCCTGTGTATCAAAGTGGCCATGTGAGTGGCGTAATCTGTTTACCAGGATTTTCACTAAGACCTTGACCTATGGCTTCAGGAGAGAAATGGGGCGGTACGAGCCACAGGATGTCGGGAGTCTGATCTCCTTATGTATGACCACTTTGTGGCAAGTCTTTGGTCATCTGGGAAAACTTCCTCTGCCCTAGCCGCCCGAAACTTTTCCAACATGTGGGGCCACGATATTACCCATGGCCTTAAAAAGTTCCATTGGGAGCCCACTAGGGCCCGCTGCCTTCCCCGAAGCAATATCTTCCCAGGCCTGTTGCACCTCTTCCACTGTCAGTTCCTGATCTAACAGTTCTCTGTTGGCCCCTGCAACTCCGCCAGCGGGAGGTCACATAGTAACTCCTCACAATACCCTTGGGTAGCAGCCATCTGGGAGGAGTATACTCATTTATAATAGAAGGCAAAGGCCTGTGCTATGTCTTTGCTCACAGAGTACCGTACCCCCTCCTCGTTCCAGACCTCCGCAATCCAGTTCCTACCTCTGTCCCTTTTTTCGAGCCATGCTAATAGCTTTTTTGCCTTGTCTCCTACTCTATAGATCCTACATTGTGTGGCTCGCTCCTGGACCTGTGCCTCGCTGGTCCTCAGATCCTGCACTTCTTTCTGTTTAAGTTGGAGCTTGTGACGATGGTGTGGGTTGACCACCCCCCCTCTAAATACCACCCCTCACAAGTCTATTACCTCCTTCTCCAGTGCCATGTAGACCTTATTCTGCTCTTTTTTGAGGCCCCCTATCAGTGCCTCAGCCTGGCCCCTAAGCACCGTCTTGAATGCCTCCCATAGTGTACTCGCCGAATCCACTGACCCCCAGTTTTCAGAGAATTATCTTTTTGCGCCTTCCCGTATCTTGTCATAGAAACCTTCCACTATTAGCCACCCCAGATCTAGCCTGGACATCTGTGTCATGTCCCTCATGGGTCCCCTCAATGTTACTTCAACAGGAGAGTGGTCGGAGATACCTCGCGCTAGGTGGTTCGCCCCGTGGAAGATGCCCACCCACGAATGTTGGGTAAATAGGTAATCAAGGCTCGAGAAACTTTTATGAGAGGAAGAAAAAAAAGTATATTGCCTATCTCTGGGGTTGTGGACCCTCCACAAGTCCACTAGGCCCATCGAGTCTACAAAGGACTTCAATGCGGTCTACCCCCCCGGTCTCCCTCAGCTGAGCTGATCGGTCAAATGTAGGATTTATCGTATCATTCAAGTCCCCTTAAAATTAATATCCCTGGGGGCAAATGTAACAGCAGCGCTCCGATGGCTGGAAAGGTGCCTGAGTGTAGGTGAGGAGGGACATATACTGAGCATAAGTTGAGGGCCCATCCATGGCAGGTTTCAGACTGGGCCACAAACCTGCCCAAAGAATCAGTCCAAACAGCACCAGGAATAAAAGGCACTGCCCTCCTCAGCGGGATGCCCACTCCTATCGAAGCGGCGGTAAAGCTGGAGTGTGCCAACATGAAGTACCCCATTCTGTCTAAGGCTTTATGGTGATTGCCCTTCAGATGAGTTTCCTGTATGAAGGCTACATCTGGTGTGTGTCTCTTGATATACTGTAGGACTAAGGTGCGCTTAATTTTGTTGCCCAGGCCATTCATGTTCCACGTCATGGCCTTTAGAGGCAAAACTTTAGTGGTCATCTTAGTGGGTCCAGTACCATCGCATCCAGAGGCCACTGGCCCCTGTAGACTGATCACCCTCCCCGATCATCTCATCAAGACTTCCTCCCTTCTCCTGAGTACGAAATCCCTGAGCTCTTTGTATGTTAACAATAACTTTTGTGAAAGAACTAACCCCTTCGCCTTCCCAACTAGATCCCCCATCTTCCCTGCTACCCTGCATAGTGGGCTCAAAACTGCCCACCCCCCAACTTGCAGAGTGCCTGTCGCCCCAACAATAACATTAAGTGCGTTGAGGGTGGGCTGGCTCCACTCAGATGTGCCATGCGATGTTCGGATAAATAACTCCTGGTAGTTTGAATCATCAGGGTCTTATGTAACCTCTTGCCCTTGTCATCCGGTGTTTCAGTCTTATGGTTCGCCCTTTTCCGAGTCACCCAGATGACCATTGTCTTGGGGGTGTCTGGAAGGGCCAGACCACTCGTACACAGGTCCTTGCCCTTGTCCCGGGATTGTCTGCCTCCTTGACGTCAGCCCTCGAGCCAGACCCACGCATCGGCAGGCGAGGTGAAGTACCGTGATTTGCCTTCCACTATCACTCAGAACTTTACTGGAAAGAGCATCATATATTTAAGTTCCTTGGAGCGTAGCACTTTAACTTCAACAAAGCTGCGTCGTTGTTTCTGAATTTGAAGTATATAGTCTGGAAAGAACCTAATGACCGCCTTTTTGTAGTGGAGATCGCTGTGTGTGCGCGCCGCTTGTAAGATGGCATCACGATCGCGGTGGTTAAAGATTCTGGCAGTGATTGTCCTTGGGGGAGCCCCTAGTCTCAGAGGCAGGATAGGCACCCGGTGTGCCCTTTCCGCTGATAAAAAGTTCGATAGTCTCTTTGGGCAGAGGGTTTTCAAGATAAGATCTTCAAGAAAGAGGTTGACGGATGCTCCCTCCGCTCCTTCCAGAACCCCAACCACTCTGATATTATTGCGTCTGGTGTGGCCCTCCTGGTCCTCCAGCCTGGCTGCCATAGTTGCGAGTTGCGCAGTAAGTGTTTGCACTTGTTCCTCCACGCTCTTGGAGGTCAGCCACAACGTCTGTATATCAGATTCTGCCATGGACATCATGTCTGCCATCCTCTGTAGATCCGTGCACAGGAGAGAGACATCCAATGCCACTGTGTCCAGCTTGGGTTCCAAAATAGACTTGAGGTCTGAAATTGCCGCCATTATAGCTCCCAGGGAAGGTTCCGCTGGCCCCACTCCAGTGGAGCCCTGCCCCGACGAATTTGGTGTCTGTTTGGTGATGGCATAATTGTCCATTTTGTTTGATTGCTGGGGGCCTTGAATTTTAGGTTTCACCATGATATGTGGCAGTGTAGGTCTCTGTGGCTCAACACCAAAACTATTTGCCACCTGCATATTTCAAGTTCCACCTGGGAACTTCACACGTCCTCGTGCTCCGTCCGCTATGCCTCAGACTCTCTGGTACAGCTGATGGCCCTCTCAGGACTCCCACTCCGGGGTGGAGCCCTCTCTCTCAGGCGTCTCTGGCCGGAAGTGCACCCCCTCACAGGCTCTCTTGCTGCGGAGCTGACGGTCCCCCCTCAGTCGGCCCCGATTTAATCCTTCTTGCTGTCTCACCTCCTGTCCAGGCCCTCATCCTGCGTGTTCCTGAGGGCCCGGACATTTTCCACCAAGTTCAAAGTTTTTTTTTTAACTGTATTTTATTGATTTTCAAAACACAACAAAGAATGAGCATACAGTGCAAGAGTTTCAGTTGCACAGAAATCATCCCAAATATCAGGACATACACATGTGGGAAAAGAAGAATGACTATTAATCAGTGGCGACCGGCAGCTTTAGTAGGGAGGGGGGCGGGTGGGATACACACACACACTCATTCTTTCACACACAGACACTCACGCACATCCATTAACAACACTCATACCATTCAAACAGGCATGCACGTACCAAACATTCATTTTAAAAGATCACACACACTCATTCTTTCACACACACACGCATGCACATCCATTAACAACACTCATAACACTCAAACATGCACGCGCGCACCAAACATTCAATTTAAAACATCACACACACACTTACCTTCAGCCTCCAGGTCCCAGGAGGGTTGGGACTGCTGCCTTCCCTCATTGGCTGACCCCAGGTCAGCCAATGAGGGAAGGCAGCAGTTCCAGCCTCGTCACAGAGTGGGATGGGGTCAGTGAGACTACTGACCCCACCCCACTCTGTGACAAAGTGTCACTGATTGACACTCGCCCTGGGCACTTCAGGGCTTAAACCTGAAGCGCCCAGGGAGAGTGTCAAGTGGTGACGCTTTCCTCGTCACCCAGGGGAGGGCCTTGAGGCACCTTTGCTGAGCCGAGGAGGTCACGCCCATAGGAGCTGGCTGCCTGAGCTGAACATGGAGAGTGTCTGTCAGGCTGACCTTTGTTCAGCCTGACAGACACTCTTCATGAGGGGCAAAAGGTGGGGGGGCGTGGCCCCTCCGCCCTAAAGGACGGGCCGCCACTGCTATTAATTACTATTTAAATAGTTAAACAACACATAGTACATCTTATTAATTCAACCAAGACAACAATCAGTACAATAGTGGAGGTCCACAATACAAAACCCACTTGGCTACTTTATACTTGACAATGTAGATTCCGACCAGAAATTTCATCCCTCCTCCCCAGAACTACCACTGATACTTGAGCCTCCATCCCCATTACATTTTTCAGACGATTGGGCCCAAAGTAACATTGCTCCCACAACTCCCTCATCTATGCGTGATAAGTGCAGGTGATGTTCCTCCACCACCCCCGACTCCACTAAGTCTTTCAGCCATTGGCACCCTGGTGCCTAGCTACCTGATGGCCCACAATGTTCGCCAGGAGTAGAGCCAGCTGAGCCAGTTTGTAGGGGATTTTATATCCCCACACTACACTCAATAAACAAGCTATCAGGGTTAAAGGAATCGCCACACCCGTGGCAGTTGCAATCCCAGGCACCACCAACCGTCAGAAATCCCGCATTCCATGCATTTCCAGGCCAGGTGCAGAAAGGTAGCTCCCACCTCACTGCAGCGTAGACATTAAGCCCCTTGGAGGGATCCACTCTATTTAAATAATGAGGAGTCATGCAGGTGCAGTGGAAGCAAGGGAAAAGTAGCCGCTTAAACCTATGGTTGCAACAGCCGAGACACGAACAAATCACCAAGTTAGCTAGAATACATTAGTTAATATGAAGTTTAATCAATCAAGGACATATAAGAGGATGAACTATTATAAAGTTGTCTTAAAAGGAAAAGTTAAGTAAATCAGCTCATCCATAAAGAGAGCTTCCTAAATCTCCAACTATGTTCTGCTCTATTCAAAGTCTGGAACGAACTGCTCAGTAAGCATTTTAAGACTGTTCTGAACTGTAACCTACTCTGCCCTATCAAACAGTTCTAACATTTTCTACACCTAAATATAATTACCATAAAATGACATTAGCTTAACTTTTACCCCCGCAGCTCTTCGGTGCAGGGGGGCTACTTCCAGGGGATCCTCCCAGCACAGTACACTGTGCATGGGGGCGGGTCCCTGGCTTGAGAGCTCCTGACTGGGTCTAGGGGTCCCTTCCATCTACTTTGCAGGGGCTCCTCAAGTTTCATTACCCCACTGTAAAATGAGCTAGTCAGATTGGAGTAAAAAGATGTAATCTCAAACTCATTAGTTTCTCAGGATCCTCCACAATAAATTGCACACGTCAAGAAAGAGGATGGCAACCAACGTTAGCAATTTTACATACAGGCCTACCTTAGCGATGGTCAATCTGTACTGAATAATACACCGTTAATATTACTTGTGTATTTACATGTCGATCTCCATATAAATGCAACAGCTACTTATACTTCAATGTTTTAACAACCCTACTGAGCACACAGATGCATTGCACTCATGCGCAGTAACATGGCCAATTTTTTTGTTTTCCTGCTTACCTAGACTGTGGCAAGGAAACTCAAAAAATGCAATAGAGATATTCTAAGGTGGTAACGCCATTGTTGTGTATGTTGAAACTATCTGCCTTTCAAAATCTTAGTCTACCTGCGTGCCTAAACTGACTATAGTGAGGACATACGACAATATATGCCTTCAAGTATGTGAAGACGGGTGTTATCGTAGCAGATTATCCCTGCTAAACGTTTTGGCTATAGTCCTATGCCTCCTCCTGCACTTTAGAGGGAGCCTCGAAACAGTGATGATTTTGGGATGCACAGACACATTGAGCAATTTTACGGTTCAAGTATCTGCCTTGTTCTTCCTCTGCTGGGTCCGCTTCTTTATAAGTACTGGGCGGAGCTACTGGAATTATGCAGCAGGGAGGAGCAAATTATGCAGCCGGGCTGGCAAATTATGTGGCAAGAATAGGCAAATTGTGCGACCTAATGCAACTTATTTTGTGACATCATTACTTTATAATTTTGTATTTTTTTCATATGTTAAAACTGTCAGATCAAAGGTTTAATCTCGTTAGCACCAGTTTGACATTCAAATAGAGAAATAAGCAACTGATAGATGTCCAGTCAGCCTTTGCATAGGGCATTCCACTGCGCAACAGCACTGGCACCACCATTTTAATAACTTTGATACATTTAGGCTAGAAACAAAATTCTGTAGATTATGCATCATATGATGGATTATGTGGCAAATCCATAATTAAGTGGAGAACGCCGCAGAATCACACAATTTTAGCGGCCCTCCTGTTGAAACAAGACACCAGTGCTGGACAGTGTGGCACAGGGACAGAACGAGTGCAAGGTGCGCCAGGCGTGTATGGCCCCTTATTCTGTTGCAGTCTTCTGCGTTCTAAGCCCACACATAGACTTGTGAAATCAACAAGAATACTGCTGTATCCAGAAGAAATACAAAGCCTTATCATGGCTGGGTTACTTTGTGATCTTTGTAGGTGAAAAACGCTTATGAGAAAGGGAGATGCCGCTGTTTTCCTTTTCCAGCCAGCGGTACGTGTTTGCGAGCCAATGGCTTAACGCAAATGATGGGGCCCCGCGCATAATGTTCGAGGGCCCGCCGTGTTTCTTATATCTCAAACATATTCATTAGCCTTGGACTGGCTGGGGTTCTTTCACCGCCGCAGAGGCCTTTGTTACGTCCCTGTTGCAAGCACGGAGCAATGAAACGGAGAGCTGGAGAGCTGTGCCAACTAGCCCCTTCTTGGCAAGTATTTGCTCCGATTTGAATGCTTCGAAAGAAAAGCCAAACAAGCTGGTCGGTGAGTGGGCGGGAGCAGCTGCGAGAAGCAACTAAGGAGGCAGCGTTATAAAGAGACCCAGGAACCCGGATCTGACAGTCCAGCAAGGCTGTTTACATAGCTGCCCTGGAAAGTGCACAGTCTTTGGTGAGATTAACGTGCTCCATGTGCCACAAAGAACCATTCTTCGTCCGCACGCAATGTCTCTCACCCTGCCTAGCTCAAATTGGGAAAGACTGGCAGTTCTCCAAATAGGACACGGGGAAATTAGGTTTATGTCCCAGGGGGGCACTGGGTTTCTTTTAGACTATGTGGTGAAAACGCAAGGCACCTAGGGTGACCACCTGGCATTGAGGCAAATTCTGGACAGGACTGTAAAAAATTCAGGACAAATGGTCAAAATTCAGGACAAAAATTCTGGACAAAGGGTCAAATTCAGGACAAAAATTCAAGAACAAACGTCAGTTTTACAGACACATGCAAGAGAGGCCATGCCTCACTATGTTGTCAGTGCATTTATGTACTCTTTTTTAACATAGCACTATTTATTTACTGTGGACCTTTTGTGATTGCCTCCTGGTGTGCTACATTCAGGGGTCACAATATGTCCTTGTTCAGTAGTAAATTAATGCCCTTCACGGCAAGGCAATCACCCCTACCCAAATCTACCCGATCTTTCCTGAAGAGAAAGTAACAGCAACATTTTGATTAAGTTTCTGAACATTTCAAAACCCCTGGCAAACAGTTTGGGAAACATTAAGGTAATTAACCTTATGCTAGTTTAAACAAAGTGAACAAAAACATCTGGCTTACCCCAACCGCCCATGGACTTTCAACCTAATTTTTTTTAAAGAGGTAGGGCAGATGGTGTTGGTGACAGTCTCACATCTAATGTCAGGATGTGATGTACCCATAACTTGTCTGTAGTCTCACTGCACGAGAGTGTATGTTTGGGACTCTACATTTATCTCAGAAATTGGAGCCCGGACTACCAATCAAAGATAACAAAAGAGTAGGATAAAATCGAGATCAAATGGGAGATCCGCGGCAAGTAATTTAAAGGGTTGTTGCTAACAACTGGATAAATAAAGAAGAGAAGAACAAGGTGGGACAATTCCTAAAATCAGACAAGATGGGTCCACCAAGACTATTTGAAGGTATTGGGTACCTGGGGAGTTGTCTGCACACAGGGGCGAAACAGAAGGGGCACTGTCAAGTGGTTGAACAATCAACACCCATCCACCTTGGCAAACTCTTCTGGTGCAATGGTTCGCTGTTAGTGCTTGTGAAGGGTGAGCAGGGGCCAGACCCCTTGCAAGGTTGTGCAAGGCAATTGCCCGCTTAGTCCATGTCTTTATATGGTTTTGAAATTGAGCAAAAGCCAAACTAGAGATCTGGGTTATCCCTAAGTGTCAAGTACACATAGAATCTTCAAAATATTTGGGATGTAAATTGCACAAACAAAATTTACAAATTTTAAAATTGAATTAGTGTTTCTTTAACATATGGCACTGTTTTCGCCTTCATACACAATTAGATCTCAGATTAAACTGGGAACCAGTTACCTTTTGATACCTAGTGATTAATATCTACCATTCTTACACTGATTTCCAGGCAGAGCGAACGGTCCCTCCAAGCCCAGTTTGCTTTTTGGTCTTCTCTTCTGCTTTCTGTAGAGGCCATGTGGCACTAGCGAAGATGGTGTGCTACCCCAATGATAGTATTATTTTGCAAACCTTCCCCTGCTCGTCCTTCATTCCTTCT
This sequence comes from Pleurodeles waltl, assembly GCF_031143425.1. Lineage (NCBI taxonomy): Eukaryota > Metazoa > Chordata > Amphibia > Caudata > Salamandridae > Pleurodeles > Pleurodeles waltl. The sequence goes on from NC_090440.1 coordinate 257,423,726, forward strand.
TCAGACAGGCCACACATCTGATTTGGTCGCTGCAGTGCCATCAGGAGCTCTTTCCACTCTAAAGCTAACTGTGACTGCAGGTGGATTAGATCTTCTAGACTTAGAATGCTTTTATTCAGCTGCAGATGTCCAATGGGTGGCTCACTGGCTTTCTGCCCACCTCCCTGCATGAGATGGGGTTTACCAGTAAAGAATTTTAAGGAAGACTTAATGCACTGCTCATCGTTTCCTACTGACCATTCTATGGATCACCATCTGGGGTTATCATGCATGGCTTTCTCTTGCCTTGCCAGAACCTGTAAACTCACTTTCACGAAGAAACCCTATGCTCCTGCACTACCTTTGCTAAGCCTTCCCACTCGCACAGGATGGCTGTGCTCAGAGCAACTCCATCAGTGGCATGTTGCAGGTGTCTTAAAATTGGGGACTTTGTTTCTGAACAGTGAGCTACTAAATTTCCAAACCCTTGTGGCAGACTACCATCTTCACCACGGTCAACTCCTTACTTACAACCACCTTAAATAATCATTAAATGCCCTATTTCATGTCTGCTACCTAGCACTAACCCTACAAGAGGTGTGCCAGAAGCTCTGTATCATAGGAAATGGTGGCAAACTGATAGAATGGGTGTACAGACCTATCCTGCAACATGGAAACCACTCCAGGTCTTCTTGTCATACTACCTGGGTGATTGATGTAGCCAAACCTCTGCAAGATATGGACTAAAATACTGGACTTTCCCCACAAAGTACCCACAGCTGTCACTTTAAGTAAATTCATAGTGCTTCCTTGTGAATGCATTCTGACCGTTGCTTGCCATTGGCCTTGTGGTTTGTAACTCACAATTTGTTGCTTTCAATTTGCTGGCTTTATTTGTTCTAGGCTATGCAGCTTGAATCCGTCCCTTCCCTTGCCAAAACCTTATTTGCAGTATCCTGCCGAGTTCTCCCTTTCTGTAAACAGGCCTGTAAATCTTGTTCTTTTCTTATCATATTTGCTGTGCATTCAAAGAACAAAGTCAAATGTCAGGCTCTGTCTTCGGTGGGACCTTAGTGTTTACTTTCCTTTCTCTGACTTCAAAGTGAGAGGATTTATGCAACAATCTTGCTGGATACTGGGGTTAGGAAAGAGTTTTTGTTGTCACATGACAACATTTAAATAGACTTCAGAATATATCAGAATTTCACCCTACTCTGTATCACTCCACTTTACGCCACTCCATGCCACTGTTCTCTTCTCCATTCGGAACCACTTCACATTATGCCACTGCTCTCTATGCTACTTCACACTATGCCTCTCTACTCTACTCTGTTCTACTCTACTCTAAGCCACCGCACTTTGCGCCTCTCTACACCACTGCGCTCTGCTCGTCTGCACACCATACCACTCCAGTCTAGGCAACACCAATCTAATCCGCACAACTCCACTCTCTGCCACTCTGCAACGCTGCACTGTACGCCACTGCACTCTAAGCTAATACACTCTATGCTAATGCACTTTACTCTGTAACACTCAACTCTGTGCCCCTGCACTCTACATCAATACACTGTACATCATTCTAATCTACTCTGCACCTCTGCACTCTATGCCACGGCACTCTACACTACTTTACTCTATGCCATCACACTCTATGCCACTTTATGCAACTCCACTCTAACCTGCACTTCTCCACTCTAAGCCACCTCACTCTACTGTGAAATAATAAACTTTATGCCACTGCACTCTGTGCCACTGCATTCTATGCCACTGCACTCTACCCTGCCCCTCTCCACTCTATGCAATTGCACTCTACTCTGAAACAATCTATTCTACGCCACTGTACTCTATACCACTCTGACCACTGCACTCTAGTTCAGTGCACTCTACACCACTGCAAGCTGACACTCTGCAACACTGCTCTGGCCGCCACTATACTCTACACCACTCTGCCCTGTACTACTGCATTTTGCACCAATATACTCTATTCCACTGCATTCTATGCCACTCTACTCTGCCCAATGCCACTCTATGCAACTGCACTCCACACCAGTGCACTCTAAACAACTGCACTGCCCTTTACTCTGCACCACTGTACTCTATACCACTGTTCTCTGTACCACTCTATACCACTGCACTGACACTCTACTCTGCAACTCTGCACTCTACACCACTCTACTCTATGCCACTGCACTCTAGGCACTATACTCAACTCTACAATACTCCACTCTGCACCACTCTACACCACTACACTCTATGCCACATGAGTCTACTCTTCACTCTATGACACTGCACCACTCTGCATTACTGCACTCTCTGCTACTCTATTGTATGCCCTGTACTCCACTGCACTCTATGTAACTCTACCCCATGCCACTCTATGCCACTGCACTCTGCGCCAATGCACTCTAAACAACTGCACTGTACGCCACTGCCCTCTACTCTGTACCACTGTACTCTACGCCACTGCTCTGTGCCACTCTACTCCACTCTACATCACTGCACTGACACTCTACTCTGCAGTGTTGCACTCTCCACCACCATACTATACACCAATGTAATATGTACTACTGCATTCTATGCCACTGCACTCTATGCCACTCTACTCTGCATCACTCCACAGCACTTTGCCCTACTCTGCACCACTCTACACTACTACCAATTTTGCCTCGATTTCTGTGCTTTTTTGCCCCTTGTGCGCTCCCCGATCCCTGCCGCTGCCTCCCTGCGGCCCCGCCCCCCTCGCGTCCCCATTTGCCGCTCCCTCCCGCCTCCCAGCTGCTCCTCCCTCCCCCCTCCCTTCTTAATGGCTGGCGCTGCGCGTCACGAGTGAGCAAACTCTGACCTGTTTCAGGTCCTGAGCTCGCCCCCCACGACCGCAGCACCAACCTGCTGCCTCCTGCCTCTGTCCCACGACCACGCTGCCGTTTGCGTGTTCGAGGCCCTCCTCCACCCGCAGGCATCCTCCTGCGCCTCATCCCTGGTGGCTAGTGGGCTCACTTGACCCGTGTGCCGCTTCCGCCGTCCCGTAAGTTGTTTTTTGTTTTTTCTGCGCCTCGCCGCCGGCGCTTCTGCCCCCATTGTGCCCCCCTGATTGCTGTCTCCCCGATCGTGTATTGTGCCAGTATTGTATTTCTTATTGTGTATTTCTTCGTTTTGTGACTGCCTTGAATTTTGCCTCGATTTCTGTGCTTTTTTGCCCCTTGTGCGCTGCCCGATCCCTGCCGCTGCCTCCCTGCGGCCCCGCCCCCCTCGCGCCCCCATTTGCCGCTCCCTCCCGCCTCCCGCCTCCCAGCTGCTCCTCCCTCCCCCCTCCCTTCTTAATGGCTGGCGCTGCGCGTCCACGCAGTGGACGCGCGCAGCGGGCGCGCCGCCCAGAGGCAAGCCCGTCTGCGCCCGTCCGTGCCTGGACCGCGCCCAGCGCCACCCCCCCTGGTCCTCGCGCCCCCCGCGTCCGCTACTCAGCCAACGAACTCCGCGCTTTCAACACCGGCTCCTCCACGGATTGCTTCCTGGCGTCCCCGAAGCACACTAAAGGACCTTTTTCCTGCCGCTCCTGCAACTTCTCCTGCATCAGAACGACAAAACCAACAATAGAATCACTCAACCCCAACCACCTGAACTGCATCCTCATCAACACCCGCTCCGCACGAAAACACGCCATCGAGCTCTGGGATTTGCTCGACTCCACTGCACCCGACGTGGCCTTCCTGACCGAAACCTGGTGGAACCACATCTCTTTCAGCCACACCTCCGAACTCCACTGGACCGACCATCACTGCGTCCATTTCTCCTATAAGAAAATTACCGAGCAGCACCGCATCCATCTACCCCCTACCGCCGCTGGGGCAAAGTCACCCAAGACCAACTGACCAGCACCCTCGTTAAAAACCCTCCACCCGACGCGACCGACCCGAGCACAGCCGCCATCAACCTCCATCAATGGATCTTAGACTGCGCCAACACCTTAGCCCCACTCAAGAAGCCCACCGCCAACCAAGGAAAGAAAAAACCAGCCTGGTTCACAGACGAACTGACCACCTCCAAAAGCCGTTGTCAGAAGCTCAAAAAGAAATGGATCCTAGAACGCACGCCCGACAACCTCGCCTCCCTCAAAGACGCAAACCGTGAACACCACCAACGGATCCACGTCGCCAAGCGCGCCCACTTCACCGAACGCATCAACAACAACGCCCACAACTGCAAAGAACTCTTCGGCATCGTGAAAGAACTCTCAAATCCAAAAGCCAACGCCAACGACATCCCGCCCTCCCAGAAACTCTGCGACGACCTCTCCACCTTCTTCCACCAGAAAATCGCTACCATCCACAACAGCTTCAACACCGACCCACCGCCAGATCCCCCCCCGACGTCTCCAACCGCGACTGCCGCCTCACCGCCTGGACCCACGTGGACGACGCAGAAACCATGGCAACCATGAACACCATCCACTCAGGCTCCCCCACGGACCCATGCCCCCATCATGTTTTCAACACAGCCAACGCCACCATCGCCCCCAAACTCCGCAAGATCATCAACCTCTCCTTCACTTCCGCCACCTTCCCGGACAGCTGGAAACACGCTGAAATCCAACCCCTCCTCAAGAAACCCAAGGCCGACCCCAACGATCTCAAAAACTTCCGTCCGATCTCTCTCCTCCCTTTTCCAGCAAAAGTCATCGAGAAGATCGTCAACACACAACTCACCCACTTCCTCGAAGACAACTCCATCCTGGACCCCTCACAATCCGGATTCAGACGAAACCACAGCACGGAGACTGCTCTCCTCGCCGCCACAGATGACATCAGACATCAAATGGACAACGGCGAAACCTCGGCCCTCATCCTCCTCGACCTATCAGCCGCCTTTGACACAGTCTGCCACCGCACCCTACTGACCCGCCTCCAGGAAGCCGGCATCCAAGACAAAGCCCTCCACTGGATCTCATCCTTTCTCTCCGACAGAACTCAGAGAGTCCGACTCTCCCCCTTTCGCTCCAAAGCCACCAACCTCATCTGCGGCGTCCCCCAAGGATCCTCCCTCAGCCCTACTTTGTTCAACGTCTACATGGCCCCCCTCGCAAAACTGTCCCGCCAGCATCACCTCAGCATCATCTCCTACGCCGACGACACCCAGCTCGTCCTCTCCCTGACCAAAGACCCACTCACCGCCAAAACAAACCTCCACGAAGGACTAAAATCCATCGCCGAATGGATGAACAACAGTCGCCTGAAACTCAACTCCGACAAGACGGAAATCCTCATCCTCGGGCGCTCTCCTTCGGCCTGGAACGACTCATGGTGGCCCGCCGACCTCGGACCCCCACCCACCCCTGCCACCACGCAAGAAACCTCGGCTTCATCCTGGACTCTGCACTCACCATGTCCAAACAGGTCAGCACCGTCTCCTCCTCCTGTTTCAACACCCTCCGCATGCTCCGCAGAATCTTCAAGTGGATTCCAACAGAGACCAGAAAGATGGTGACCCAAGTCAGCAGCAGACTTGACTACGGCAACGCACTCTACACAGGCATCCCAACCAAAGACATCAAACGACTCCAGCGTATCCAAAATGCCTCCGCCCGACTGATCCTCGACATACCCCGCCGATGTCACATCTCCCCTCACCTGAGGGAACTCCACTGGCTCCCGGTGGAGAAGAGGATCACCTTCAAACTCCTCACCCACGCTCACAAGGCACTTCACAACGCCAGACCCTCCTACCTCAACTCCAGACTCAATTTCTACGCTCCCACACGTCAACTTCGATCCGCCAACCTCGCCCTCGCCGTCGTCCCCCGAATCCAGCGCAAGACCTGTGGCGGCAGATCCTTCTCCTTCCTCGCCCCCAAGTCCTGGAACTCTCTCCCCACATCTCTACGCCAGACCCAGGACCTCCTCGCCTTCAGGAGACTCCTCAAAACCTGGCTCTTCGACCGCTAACTGCAGCTCACCTCCACCCCCCCCCCCTTCCCCCCAGCGCCTCGAAACCCTGACGGGTACATAGCGTGCTTTATAAATATCGTGATTGATTGATTGATTGACACCACTGCACTCCCTGCAATGTGAGTCTACTCTGCAATCTATGCCACTGCACCACTCTACACTACTGCTCTCTCTGCTACTCTATTGTATGCCACTCTACTCCACTGCACTCTATGCCACTCTACTCTGTCCCATGCCACTCCATGCCACTGCACTCTAAACCACTGCACTCTACGCTAACGCACTCTAAACAACTGCACTGTACCCCACTGCACTGTACTTTGCACCACTGGGCTCTACACCACTGCTCCTATGCTACTCTACTCCACTCCACACCACTATGCCACTAGCTTTAAGCCATGCTGAACAGCAGCTACTCTGGTGTATAACATGGCTAATGGCTAACACACATTAGCAAAGCCAATAACTCTTTCGTAGATGAGACCTATTGGCTTTTCCAATGTTTGTTAGTACTATGAGGTACTGAGGTACCTGAAAGAACAGTGAAAAATACAATTACATCATAATAAAGGCTGCTACAAAATGCGCAAATACATTTCAGTTAAATAAATAAAAAGTGCTTCTCAAATACAGATTTGAATAATATACAGTTTATACCTAGTGATAAAAAAAATTATAACATTCCATTAAAACCACACACTCCACAGCTCACCTTGGAACACCATTAAAATACCTCTTTGAAAGAAATATCTTTGCCACCAGAAAACTTCAAGTGACTCCTTTTAGTAAAGTCAATGCAGGTTTTCAAGCCCCTTTGTATTTGCAGATTTACCAGTTGCCCACATTTGCATGTGGTTAGGGAAGGAGACCCCCTGGCAAGAAGGCCTTTTCTTATCTGTCTGCCCCTCCCTCCCTTAGAGCACAGGAGACCCCCTGCCTTCCAGCCCAGCTGGGGAAACTCCTCTGCCCCTACTTTCGCCCTGCCTCCGTTGCCCTTTATGTGAAAGGTTAAAATTACGGACAAATGCCGTCCGTTAAAGCTTTCATCACGGACAACGGACAGCAGGTCGAAATTACGGACAGTCCGTGAAATTTACAGACGGGTGGTCACCCTAAAGGCACCCACCACTTATTTGCAAGTCCCACATTTTATGGCTTTCTTCTTTTCAGGTTTTTGAGCAGAGGTGAAGACAATAGGAAAATAGAGAACATTTCTAATTGGTTTGGTGTCTTATAAACGATGGTGGCGTTGGGGAAAAGTCAGGTATATGTTAGGGTAGTTGAAACGCAGAGGCGCAGGAAGCAGGGATATGGGGGATGTTGCAGCACCCCCAAAATAACCATGCTCGAGTTAGGAAGGTGAATGAGCAAAAATGATACCTTTACATTTTACTTATATCTTATCACATTTGCGGTGTATTCAAAGACAGATCAAAAGTCAGGCTATATCACCTAATACATTGATTTTATTATTTACTGATAATCTTCATTACTCCGAGTACCCTTTTTCTCGTGCCAATACTTCCATACCCAGGCTCACATGCCATAGCCAGACGATATCAAAAAGGTCAATGCAAAGAACTTCCCCCTTCCTAATCTCCAATTAACTCACACCAACCTGGTAATAAAAAGGTATGAAGCCCAGAAAACCTCCTGTACGTACCCTAGCTGAAGAACCAGGGGTCAGGCTGTTATATGGGAAGCAACAGGGAGGGCGGACGTAAGTATTGGTACGAGAAACAGAATATTCAGAGTAATGCAGATTACTGGTAAGTAATGTAATCATTACCTCCTCAACCTTATTTTTCGTCTCAATGCTTTCTTACATGAGGATATACCAAAGCAAAAACAGAAAAACCTGAATCCACCTGAAGAAGAATGTCATAGGCTCCTGGTTACTGCGAAAACAAATTTATTGCAAACCAGAAAGGCATCATACAGGAGATCAGTGTGTTCACTTAGAAACAGCAGCCAATACACTAGAGCCGAAGACCAAGGAATAACTCACGTCCAACCTCTAATGTGAAACAAAGGTAGAGGGAGAAGCCCAAGTGGTCATCTGATAAATGTTCCAAATGGAAGCACCTGAGCCTCCACCCAGGAAGCCACTGTGCCCCTGGTGGACCGACCCTGGATAACATTGGGCAGACATACATGCTATGAATCACAGGCCAGGGAAATCAAGGACCATATTCATCAACTCAAAGTGCCCGTAGAAGCCTTGAAACCATGATAAAAACACCAAAGTTCACAAACAAGCTCTCACACTGACGAAAGCCCATGGTGCGAGACAAATAGATCTTCACAGCCCGTCACACATCTAATGTGTGTAAAGCCTCCTCGTAAGGAGTAGCAGGCTCTGAAAATAAAGAGGGCAAAGTTATCTGTTTGTGCTGGTGGAAGGAGGAAACCACTTTAGGAAGGAAACCAAGCCCTAATCGTATGACAAGCCTGTCAGAGAACACCTGCAAATAAGGAGGCCTAACAGATAAAGACCCCAGATCACTCAATCTATGAGCAGAAGTGATGGCAACCAGGAAAACATACTTTCAAGGAAAGGAACTTCAAATGCACACTTTCCAGAGGCACAAAAGGAGGCGACTGCAAGGCTCTAGGCACCAAAGGTAGATCCCAAGCAGCCTGCTCTCCTGAGGTGACACCGCCCCTGAATGGAGAGATCATCCAAAGTTGCACCCCACCTGAACCTGCTTGCATCTGTAGTAGTGACTCAGGGAGGGCAAGAGGGAAGCCTCGGGCCAAAGTCTCAGGATCCAAACACCCCAGCATCAACTGCCCTATGCGTGGCGAGACAGGCACTAGGTTATCCAGTGGATGGATGCTCGGTTTCCAATGTGAGAGCAGATGGTATACCAGAGGTCCTAGGTAAAGCCATGCCCAAGGAACGACAAACACGCAGGCAGCCTGAAAAAAAAAGGAACAAAAAAGAATGCCAAACCAGAAAGAAGCAGAATGTAACCAAGAGAAAACAAAATACACATACTGTGTGACACTGAAGGTGCAGCCAGTCCACAGCGGTCACCACATCGCTCCGGCCTAGAGTGAGCACCAGCTTCTGCAAAACCTGTGCTCTGCCTGAAGGAAGACTGATCATGCCCACAGCTATCTGGAAATGAGCCCCAGTGAATTGCAGATCATGTGTGGAGTGAGATGCGGCTTCTCTAAATTCACAATAAGGCCAAAATCCCCCACCACAATCTGGGCCTGAAGAATGGACAAGACGGAGAAGCCAGTCGTCCAGGTAGGGATGAATCATGACCGTCAGACTATGAAGATAAGCAGCCATGAGCATGACCTTGGTGAACACTCTGGAAGAAGTAGCAAGAAGTAACAAGTCCGAAGGGAAGGACCCTGAACTGCAATGCCTATACAAAAGTGAAGAAACTATTGATGTGGATGGGAAATAGTAATGTGCAGATAAACATACCTTAAGTCCAAAAAGGCCAACCATTCGCCTGGGCGGATAAGAGGGATGAACTGCTGTAGAGTGTCCATCTTGAAATGAGGCTTCTTCAGGAAGACATTCAGACGCTTTAGATTGAATATAAGCCTGACTTTCCCTGCAGGCTTCTGGACCAGAAAAACCATAGACAATAACCCCTTCCCCTGCTGACTTGCTGGAACTGGTATCACAGCTTGTTTCAGGTCTGCATTCACCTGAGAAAGAACTGGAAGGTCTGAAGAGTCCGAGAGAGATTCCACCGGACCCAACTAGGGAGGGTGGCTGTTGAAATCGAGGGAGTAGCCTTTCAATATGATCTGCAACCCCCGGGCGTCTGAAACATGGTTTTGCCAAGTTAGAAGGAAAAAGGAAAGATGCCCTCCCACCGGGAGGGCGTAATAGTCAGGAACCCTTCCTTTCTTTTGGTGCAAGTGACGGTTGAGACTTGAATAACTGTTGAACAGAAAAGATGGAAGCCTGTTTGGTCTTGTGCTGAAACCGCAACGAAGAACCTCGAGAGCATTTCTTATGTGGCACCTTCCAGAAGGAGTCACATTTGTGCTGAAAATGAAACAGCTGGGCATGCTTCTGATTTTTTAATGCTTTGTGAAGCATAGCCTCCAGATCATCTCCAAAGAGGCAGCTGTCAGTAAAGGGCATATGCAACAAACCCAACTTCTGAGCATAATCCACTTACAACATAATAAAAGGGCAGCTAGCCCAATGAGAAAGCAGGAGGTCAATCTTGAGTGAAGATGGAAACTGCACTTCTCCCTTGGCCAGAGGATAGAGACAAGTCAAGAACTTGGGCAGATCCCCCTTCTCAGGATCCTTCCAGTCATGTAGAAAACACCACTTTGTTGACATCCAAGCAATTAGGAGGGTGAGAATGAAGCTATTGGAAAAGACCTGATCTAGGACCTGGAAAGGCATCCTCCATAGGGATATTCAAATTGCCACTGTGAGAAAGTGCCTCTTTTGACATGGTTAGCCCCTCACTTTTTGCTTGGAACATAGGCCCTGATTCTGACCTTGGCGGACGGCGGAGGCCGTCCGCCAAGGTACCGCCGCCAAATGACCGCGGCCATTCAGACATTTCCTCTGGGCCGGCGGGCGCTCTCCAAAAGAGCGCCCGCCGGCCCAGAGGAAATGCCCCTGCAACGAGGACGCCGGCTCAGAATTGAGCCGGCGTAGTTGCAGGGGTGCGACGGGTGCAGTTGCACCCGTCGCGTATTTCAGTGTCTGCAAAGCAAAGCAGACACTGAAATACTTTGCGGGGCCCTCTTACGGGGGCCCCTGCAGTGCCCATGCTATTGGCATGGGCACTGCTGGGGCCCCCAGGGGCCCCGCGGCACCCCCTACCGCCATCCTGTTCATGGCAGGTTTCCCGCCATGAACAGGATGGCGGTAGGGGGTGTCAGAATCCCCAAGGCGGCGGAGCGCGCTCCGCCGCCATGGAGGATTCCCCCGAGCAGCGGAAAGTCGGCGGGAGCCCGCCGACTTTCCGCTTCTGACCGCGGCTGAACCGCCGCGGTCAGAATGCTCGTGGGAGCACCGCCAGCCTGTTGGCGGTGCTCCCGTGGTTGGTGGCCCTGGCGGCCGGAGTGCCCTGGGCCCCTGCTAAACAGGTTCCCAGGGCCAGATCTCTTTCCCCCAAACTGTACTATGATTGACACTTCAGCCACCCTTGTAAGTCCCTAATAAATGGTACCCCTGGTACCTACGCCATGGGTACTGAAGACGGCCCCCAGAGCTGCAGCACCAATTGTGGCACTCTGAGAGGCCACACACCAGCTACATGCAAACTGCCATTGCAAGTGCATGACAAGGTGTACCCAAAGTTGCAATCTCAACATAGCACTCACCACTTATCACTAACACTGCAAGCAATATAGGTAAGTCACTCTTCTGGCAGGCCTTACAGCCCTAAGACAGGGTGCGCTATAATGCATGTGAGGGCATATGTGTGCATGAGCAGGTATGCCCCATCTGTGTAATTTCCAAAACTTAGACATCGTAAGTTTACACGGAAGCCATAGCAAATGAATGTGTTTGACACTGGTCATTAGAGTTCCCCAGCTACATGATGGCCTCTCAGAATCCTGGGTTGTTTGGTATCAAACAATTCAGAATAATAAATCCACACTAATGCCAGTGTGGAATGTATTATAAAATGTTCCCAGAGGGCACCTTAGAGGTGCCCCCTGCAGAACATAACAGCCCTGGCATGGTTGCTGACTGGTCTTAACCAGCCTGCCACCACCAGACACGATTCTGGACTCCTGGGGTGAGAGCTTTTGCTCTCAGGAGCCAGAAGACAAAGCCTTTACTGGGCAGAGGTGTCATCCCAGACAGGCACACTGCTCCAGAAGTAAGCTTCAAAGGCTTTGCTGACCCTGCTGGCAACAGAAGGCAGCCCAATGGATTTACTACCACTTTGGGTGGGCAAACCAGTGTGAAACTTAGCAAGAATATGAGGAGTGGCCCCACTCTGCCTGCACCACCCCTCAGGTGTGGCATGCGAGTTGACCACTCCATTGCGTTTTCCTCCATCTTGGATGGGAGGAAAAATAGCCAATCAGGGGGTCAGGGATGTGTCCAGTTCCCACAGGAAGTGGTCACATAGTGGGTCTAGCCACCCTAGGGTAGGTGGTCCATTGGCCACTACCAGGTACTCCACTTAATGCCCCCTAAAGGCAGTATTTAGAGGGAATCCCCTGACTAAGAACTTTAGGTTCAACAGATACAAGAAGACCAGGACAAAGAATACCCAAGGGAGAACTGAAGTCCTGCTGCACAAAGAAAAAAGTGCCAAACCCTGCCTGCTTCTCCAAGGACTCAACCATCGCTGCTGAGGTGTCACCTGGAAACCTGAAGGACAAAACTCCAGAGCACCTCCAGTCTTTTAACAATTGCCAAGAACCTCCCTCAGAGTGAAGGTATCAGTCTCCTGCACCCTGCAGGCAAGGAACCCATGAAGTCCGGTTTGCTGACCTGATGCTAATTAAAGTCTTGGACCCAGCACCCCAACCAAAAGCCGTACAACAGCTTCAGAGGACAAGGCCGACCACTGTGCCAAATTTGGTGGCTAGGCCTTTCTAGTGCGTTGGCATACCAGTACCTGGGGTACCGGACTCTCAACATTAGACACCCAGAAGCAGAGTCCATTCTGGACTCCCAAAAGCACAGGAGCAAGCACCATCCCAAAGGACTTCAGGACACCTGAGATCCAACCCCTGAGTGGCACCTGCAATACACCCTCGAAGCTGCCTGCCTCTGACCCCGAGGACTCCAAAACACACACTGGCTTGTCTATCTGCACTGCACGTGGCCTCCCTGGACCCACAAAGACCGACCAGCTGTGCTCTTGTGGTCCCCAAACCCTTGCAACCTCCCTCCTCCAAGGGGACCCAGGGGACATACCTTTAAGTCCCTCTGTGCAGTGTGTTTCCAAGTGCCCCCTTCCCTTCTGTGCCCCCTGCTCAAGACCTTTACCCACTGCTCCTGCTCAAACCTGGAACCGCCCAAACTTCTTCTGCTAGACCATTGGCCCTGTCCATGACCTCAGCCTAAAAATAGAAGGGTTGCTTGATTTTATATGCATTTTTCTAATTTCTCCCATTGATTCCTATGGTACGTAATTACGCACAGAAACAGAACATTTTGTAATTTTTAAAAACTAGAACGATGATCTTGGCCTTAAAATTTGTAGAAAAATCGATATTATTTCTGTAAATTGGTCTTGAGTTATTCTTCCGAGTGTGTGTCTTCATTTATTGATAATGTGAGTACAACAGATGCTTAGCACATCTCCTGGATTAGTCTTACAGCTCGCCCACACTACCACAAAAACAGAGCATTAGTTGGTCTGTATTTTACTTCTGGATACCAAAGTGGGGTTGCTTGGACTGTTTGCACAGTGCACATAATTTTTGTACACTACATAGGGAGCCAGCCTCCTACATTTGGTGGATCAGCAGTGAGATCTAAGACTTTGAATTTGCTGATAACTCTTTGTCAATAAGTGATCACAGTAAGAACTCTCAAAAATTGTCTTTAGCCTAATTGCAATTGTTTTTCAATTGGACTATTTTCCAGTTTTTTTAAATTAATTGCTAGGGCCCTGGTTAGGTCCCTGAAGTAGTAAATAGAGAGTTGAAAGACTTGACTTTGGTTAGGTCTTAGACAAAGTGTTTAACAGTTTTTGAAAAGGTCCCAACTTTAGTAAGATAAAATGTGTGATGCTAGAACCAGGTTCAGGAGCTCAACATGACCCCTTGGATGGAGTATAACTATACCCTGCCAAGGGCTCTCTGTTAAGCATACCAAATTCACACTGGTTCCCACGCTACCACAGAAAAACGTAGAAGGCTTGTGGCATAATATGAGACTGAAAATGCAGTGGAAGTGGGAAACTCCTCAGAAAATAAAGAAAACTCAAATGAAGCTGAGGAGGAGGAAGGTTCCTCTGTGTCAGAAGTAGGAGTCCTCTCAGAGGAGGACCTGGCTTTAGAAAGAATGACTAAAAGGTTGGCTTTAAAAGCTCAACCTTTGGATATAGAGATAAAAAGAAGAGAGTTGGACCTAGGGCCCATATCTGGTTGCAGCATACATGTAATTAGGGAGAAACAGAAATCTTTTAACCTATAAATTCCCCAAAGGAGATGTTCCCCCGTACACAGAAGGTGCTGACATCATCAAATGGTTTTCTGCCTATGAAAAAGCCTGCATAGCCAGGGAAGTAGATAGTAAACATTTGGGGCTCTCTACTGTGGGAACTGTTCTCAGGTAAATGCTGGGATAGACTCCTGACATTGAATGAGGCAGATGCTAAGTCCAATGACCTCATGAAGGCTACCCTGATTGAGGGATTTAGACTTTAGATATAGTAGTGGTAGAGGTAAAACTGAAGAATACAGAATAACATTCAGGGAGACTCGAACAACCCAGAATCAGTCCTGGGTAAAATTTGTGGATATTTCAGTAAACATTCTGGGTGGCTGGTTAGACAGTAAGAATGTGCAAGATTATGATGGGCTTTTCAATTTGTTTGTGAAATTAGCATCTATTGAGTAATTGTTAAATTGAGAGACTGTTACCATGAGAAATTACATTAGTTCCTTTTAGACCTAGGTCCACTTTCTTCTTTAGAGTTGGGGAAGAAGGCAGACCACTGGGTCGAAACAAGGGTAACCAAATCTACCACTGGTGGGGGAAACCACAAGAAAGAGGCCAAAAAGCCCCCCAAGGGAAAGATGGAAACCAAAACAAAAACAAAAACAAAAAGTTTTCACCAGGCTCCCAAAAACCTGAACAGGAGAGCGGGCCTCAGGACTCCACACAGTTCAAGGGAGAGTGCAAAGGGAAGCACTTTGATCCTAAGAGAGCTTGGTGCCAAATCTGTAAAACTACAGGACACCAAACTGGAGATCCTAGCTGTAAAAACTAAAAGAATGCCTTTAGTCCACCTGCAGCAAATGCAGTTGCTAATCTCCAGATGGGGTCACAGTTGCTGCCTGACCATGTCAGCAAAACCACTGAGGCAACATTAGTTACTGAGGGAGGGGTAGACTTATCCTGTGCTACCTGGCCCACTAATATGCAAACATGCAGGCAGCACCCCTTGATTAATGGGACTAAAGTAGAAGCATTGAGGGACACTGGGGCTAGTGTCACTAGGGTGACCCAGCACCTGGTTCACTCAGATCAGTACCTGATTGACAAAACGTATCCTGTCACCATTGCTGACAATGTCACAAAGATCCATTCTATGGCTATGGTATCTTTAGACTGGTGGGGGGGGGAGTTGGACAGAAGGAAGTGGCTGTGTCCCCATCCATCCCTGTAGATTGTCTGCTTGATAATTACTTGGAGAATTCTCCCTGGGCTAAAGTAGAACTGAGGACCCATGCAGCAATGCTTGGGATCCCAGAATGGGGTTGTGTCAACACCGGAGCACTGAGCAAACTCCAAAGTAAACAAGAGGTGTTGGAACCTGGAAGAATGGGCAAACCCTCCAAGAGAAAAGGCAAGAAGACTGGGGGACCGGCTCCTGTTCCCAGGAAGAGGACTTGTTAGCCCCAGAGGTAACTGAGCCTTAAGAGCTTGGGCCTTACCACCCAGAGCTCCTAGGTCCAGGAGGACCCTCCAGGGAGGATCTGTGCCAAGGACAAAAAACGTGTCCCACTATTGAAAGCCTGAGGCAAAAAGGTGCACAGAAAGAACAGGTTGATGTCATTTGTACCCACAGGGTCTATTGGGAGGACGGACTCCTGTGTACTGAAGCCTGAGACCTCAAGCCTGGTGCAACCAGGAGGGTGATAGTACCTCAGAAGTACAGAGAACATCTTCTCTCTCTAGCCCATGACATTCCCCTGGCTGGGCACCTGGGCCAAAGCCAAACCTAGAGTAATTTAGTAAACAACTTTTACTGGTTTGGGTTGTCCCAAAAGGTGAAGGAATTTTTCCAGTCCTGTGTCTCCTGTCAAGCCAGCGGTAAAGCAGGAGGCTGCCTGAAGACCCCCTTAATCCCATTATCTGTGGTGGGCGTGCCCTTCAAAATGGTAGAGGTTGATATTGTTTGCCCCCTTGACCCTCAAACATCCTCAGGAAACAGATATAGTAGTGGTAGGGGATCATATCACTAGATATTCTGAATCCATTCCTCTTAGGACCATCACTGCCCCTGCAGTGGCCAAGGCCCTCCTAGGTATTTTTACTATGGTTTGCTTTCTTACAGAGGTAGTGTCATAGAGGGGTTCAAACTCTATGTCTTCATACTTAAAACACATGTGGCAAGAATGTGGTGTGACATATAAGTTCACTCCCCATACCATCCACAGACCAATGGATTGGTTGAAAGGTTTAACCAAACATAGAAAGGCATGATTGGAGGACTCCCTAAACAACACAGAAGGAGATGGGATGTCTTACTTCCATGTCTCTGTACAGTGCATGACATGTTTGTACACTATATAAAGAGGCAGCCTCCTACAGTTATCCAAGTACCTGAAGAGAGCCAAAAGATCTGACTTCATAATGAATTTGAGGCTGGGCATATCTTCAGCAACTGGAGGATCATTCTTTTTATCGTATTCTGAAAAAGGCCACGAAGAGCAAAAGGAGGGAGAAGACACTGTCAATGAAGAAACAGAAGAAGTGGGAAAAGATAGAGAGTAACAAGAGCTCCCAGCTTCCTTGGACTTCTGAAATACAGCAAATAGTGAAGAAAGAAACAGAAGAAGTGGAAAAAGATGGAGAGTAACAGGAGCTCCCAGCTTCCTTGGACTTCTGAAATGCAGCAAATAGTGAAGACAGCAGGAGCTGGAATTGATCATCAAAAAGCCCAAACCTCTGGGTGGATGGTCTAGGGGAATCTGCCTCATGCCTGCCTCTCCTCCTGATTAGCACTGGATCAATGATGGTGCTTAGCTGTTTGCTTCCTGTGTTCCATGGTGAACTGAAAGGAAAGGAAGCAACGGCCAGTTATAATGCCACTCAGGATCCCAAGTGGGCCAAACCATTGCCTGAAGAACGCAAAAACACTCCCAGTACACCACAAAAGAAGATATAAGGAACATAGCAGGAAATAGCATACTAGCTAAATCAGCAGTTGCTGCTAAGACATGACCCTAAGTTACGTTTGCTGCAGTGGAGGGACTTGAACCCGTGCATTAAAGGGGCCTGTGATACACAGTGCACATGACCATGTCTCCTTTCATTTGTGTCTTTTTATTGTCAAACAAAAAAGAAACGCAGAGCTTCAGAATATCAGCATGTCAAAAATATAGAAATGGTAGGATCCGAACCTATCATCATTTGCACAATAGCAACAGATTGTTGAGCCGAAATGAAACCTCCCACCATAAGGGGAAGCCAAAACACAGGCCAGAACCGACTAAGCCAGCACTGCAAGCAGGAAGTGCTCCTTGTTGGAAAGTCGGGACAGGCAATAGAGGCAATCCTAAAACTGTAGGCACTGAGTGCAAGATCATAGAAGCGCATTGTTCCAATAGAACAAAGCGGGTAGACTGACGGAGCCTCCAGGTACCACGCGCACACCCAGGAAAGAGCGCAGTGCCAGCAAAAAGAATGAAGGAGCAAAACAACAGTGGCCACATACATCGGCCACCCAGCAGGCAATGGAGGGTGGCTTTAAGCACAGCACCCTGCACATCACAAAGATGCAGGAAGACACGTGCTGGCTCAGGTCACAAGGAAAGCAGTCAAGCCCCTGCAGAGCTGTCACAAAAAACACAAGAAACAATTAAGGCCCAGCCAACCAACAAACTAGAAAGACAGCCAGGAACACAACCCCAACTCCAGGTACAGTGCCCAGCACAGTACCAACTTCCAGGGAGCCAACCACAAAAGGGGAGCCAAAAAACCCATGCCCAGGAGGCCCAGCCTACCCGGGCTTACCTATTGGAAAAGGCTCAAAGCACCATACCTGTATATATTGGAGCAGACAAAGAAAACAGGAGGTTTTCTGAGCTCCTTGCCTTTTTATCACTAGGTTGGTGTGAGGTGATCAGAAATTAGGAAGAGGGGATGATTCTTTGCATTGAGTTTTTTGATTGGTTCTGGCTAAAGCACGTAGCCCTAGGTAGGGGTGGTACACCTTATGTAGGTAAGTATTAGGACAAGAAATAGGGTTGAGGAGGTAATGCTGCTTATTATTTCAGCATGGAGATTGGTGTTACATTTATTTCTCTGACTGCAGAGTTAGAGGATTTTGTAAAGTGATCTTACTGCTAATCTTGCTGGGATACTGGAGTGTGAAACACTTTAGGACAACAACACACAACAACATAAAAATACCTGGCAAATAACTGTACAGGTGTTTTAAAATATATCAGAAGTTAATAAAGCGCAAATGAAGCACATTTGTTTGCAATGCTGACGTGTGATGGAAACAAAGATTTTCATGGGCTCAAAACTAATCGAGACACTTTACTTTGCGATATGCAAATGGTAAATATTTGCTGAAAACCAATTTCTACACATTATCATTTGTGTGCTTTAAACTTCTATTAGTAAAACTTAATGTGAGCGCAAATTTTGTGGCCATTTCAATAGAAAATGTGCTGTTTGTAAATGACAGTGTGCTATCACACCATGCTTTAGTAATGTATTTACAATGGTGAGCTCCAAAATGCACTACCAGCTACATACCACACCTTTAGCTTTTGCCTACTGAATGTAGGGGACTCATTTGCAACTCTTGTTCTTTGTGTGACACTAGGATTCATTTTTCATAATCTCCATGATTTCAGTGATGTAACATTGATGCAAGCACCCCCACTCTGAAACCTGTTCTAACACCACTGCTGAAACATGACTCCCCTTGCGCCAGATGCACTGACATTTCAAGGGTGCATACAAGCTGGAGCTTGCAATTATCAGGACTTTTTCAATGTTAAGTTTTTGGTAATACACAGACCCACTCAAAGCTCACTCAGGATATTAACCAAAATTAAAAAATAGGAATAACACCCAGATTCTGAAACAGTGAGCAATGGTCAATGTACACACATAATATAAATCAAGCATACTATGTAAGGAAGAGTAATAGCTACCAAGAACACTATGTGCAGTCAGAGTAGTGAGGTGCAATGGTTTGATGCTGCTCAAATTACTTGGCCACTGAAAATTACCCTCCAAATATAAGGTTCAATAATATCCAGAATATTGTGCTTTAGGATATGGTTTCATGATACACATTTCATTATATTAATATTCAATATAGAGTATTTTAAAATGTGTTCTGGTTGTATTGATGTAGGGTTAGTAAACATAAGCAGGCACTGCATGTTTCTACACCTTGCAAATAAAATGTTCTATTGTTTTTTTTCTATTTGTTACAATGAATTCAACCTTTGATACCTTCTACTCCTCCTCACAACTCTGACCTTCAATAATTGAGTTATCCAAACCTTTATTCTGAGAATACAAAGCTATTCTCACCAATCTGTTCTTGATAATGTCCCAGGTTCACACAAAGAACTACTCTTGATAAACTCAGTTACTGAAAGTTCTAATTTTGAAAATACATAGCTTCAATGAAAGTTATTATTCAAACACCTAGATTAATCGCAGATCTACAATAAATAACAGATAGTCTTACTCAGAGGTGTTGTGTATAATATTCAGTCTTCATACAGATCAATGGTCTACTCATGTTAACACAGATTCACTTGCAGAGAACTCTATTCCCACAAACTACTAAATAAATGGCCTACACACTGATCTGAGAAACCAGCCCATCTGGCATTGCCTAGTTGTTCTATAAGCCAGGCTAGCTCTGGATGAGACAGACTTCACAAGACCGGAGGGGGAATCGCGATCATCCACAAGAACACCATCAACTGCACCACATCCATGGACACATCATCCTCCAACAAGGAACACCTTTCGTTCAAGCTCTGTGTCACAGCCAACTTCACTTTAAACTGCAATATCATCTATAGACCACCTGGGACCGTACACCAACTTCACAGACACAATCATGGACATTGCTGCATCAGTTGCTCTTGATGCTAGCAATTACATCCTACTCAGAGACCTGAACTTCCACCTCAAAGCCCAAGCTGATCCCAACTCAAGAGCATTCATTAAAGAATTTGGAAGCCTGGGCCTCATCCAACAAGTAAAGGGACCTACCCACATCGCCGGACACCGCCTGGACCATATTCTCTCCAACTTTGAGAACATCCAAGTTGACGAGCCCACACCAGTCACTTGGAGAGACCATGTCCTCATCAAGTCTAGCATCCCTGTCCAACATACACCACCATCAGACCAGCCCAAAGAAACTGAAACTGCAACATTTTCAAGGACTGAAACACTGCTCTAAACACCCACTGACCCGAATACAGCAACAGACTCCCCAAACCTACCAGGAATTTCAACAATTGGATCACCTTCTGCGCTGACTCCCCGGTCCCCCTCAAACACAGCAATATAACAAGATCCAAACCCCAGGCCACTTAGAACTCGGAGGAACTCAGACTGATGGACCATCACTGCAAACAATTGGAGTGCAAATACAGACTGAGCAGGACAATGCAGACAGAAACATGGTCAAATCCACCCTAACATGCTACTACCAAATTATCCGGACCACCGAACATATTGCTGTGGTGAACTGCATCAATGCCAGCACAAACAAAAGCAAAGAAATGTTTGCCATTCTGAAGGAGTTCACCTCACAATCAGCCGCCTCCAACTCAATCACCCCCTCACAGGACATCTGCAACACGCAACAAAACTACTGCCATTTACAGCAACTTCAGCCCGCAGCTGGACCCTACAAACCTCAACAAACACCTTGCGATCTTATGCAAAGAACCAATACAAAGCACATGGCCCATCATCACCCTAGAAAAAATGCAGCCTTCATGAAGACATCCACTCAGGTGTTCCTGCTCCCCCATGCCTACTCCAGAGGACTGCAACCAATTAGCGCCATACTTACACCCATTCTGAATGCCTTGGCCTCTTCTGCAGCCTTCCTATGCACTTAGAAACATGCAGCTGTTGTCCCATTGCTGAAGAAACCCTTCAACGCTGGCCAACTACAGAACAATCTTCCTGCTGCCATTCCCAGCCAGTGCCTTGGAGAAAATCATTAACAGACACTTCACCCAATATGAGCACCAACTCATTGACATCACTCACTCCGGTTTCAGACCCAACTACAGCATAGAAACAGCCATCAGTGCCCATCAGAAGACATCTGCATGGCTCTGGATAGAGAAGATATGGTAGCCCTCATACTCCTGAACCTCTGTGCGGCTTCAGAATGCAAGGGTAAACACTCTGATGGATCTGCTCCTTCCTGACTAGAAGCACCCAGTCAGTCAGCCGGGCACAGTACACCTCAAGTGCCAGAGACCTCATCCATGGAGTTCCACAAGGATCCTCCCCGAGCCCAACCTTCTTGAATACATACATTATCCCTCTAGCCAGCGACATCCGCTCTCACAAAATCAACACTCTCTCCTATGCTGATAACACACAATTCATTCTCTTCCTCACAGACAAAACACCCCATACTCAGCTCATGACTGAGATAGCCCATTAGATGAAGACAAACTCTCTAAAGCTGAACACTGGCAATACCAAAATCAGCATCTTGAAGAAAAGCACATCACGGTGGGATTCCACCTGTTGGCCAACTGAGCTGGAACCAACATCCATCACCACCATCCACACCAAGAACCTCAGGATCAACAGCGACCAGAAACACAACATGACCGCCCAAGTTAATGCTGTCGCCGCTGCATGCTTCCATACCCTAAAGATATGAGTGAAATTTTCAAAAGAATCCAAATCAGCATCCAGAAAACCATCAAGCACAATTCAGACTCCTCACCCACATGTTCAAGGCACTACATAACACTGGCCCAGCATACCTCAACAGATGCATCTGCTTTCACAAACCTTCCAGACACATCAGGTTGGCCAGACTCCTACTTGCACAAAGCCTGTACATACGGAAAACCAGAACGGCAGTCAAGTCCTCTCCTACATCTCTCCTAAAGCGTGCCATGACCTGCTGCCACATATCAGAGACTACTCACTTCTTGAATTCCACAAGAAACTGAACACCTGGCTTTTAGAGTACTCCCACTTGGTCCTAGGTCTGACTAGACTTACACCAGTTCAGTTCCAGGTAACCTTCCCCAATGATAGTGCATGCACTCTACAAATCTACTTAACATAACATCTACCCTTGATAATGCTCAGGCTTACCCAGCCATATTCTCACAATAATGACCTGCACTGCACATTCTGTTTTGGATACTATCTAGACTCCTTTTCAGTGAGCATTCCATTTATAGCTTTAAATTTTTAGGGGGTGTTGTAGTCCATAGTTTAGCTAATTGTGGGACCAGTCAGGTTTCTGTGATGAATAATTCCCATCCCATTGCTTATATTTATCATTTTGAAATTTTGTAAATAACAACATCGTAGTGCTTTTTTGGCTAAGTACCAAATTATATAAGTGACACAAACAGTTGAGCTCAAACGTGGCCAAAGGTAGTGATTTTCTAACGCTTCCATGCGGCATCCTGGTGGGATGTATATTAAATCATGAAAAGAGACAATCATCAACAAAGTTGGCACATGCCTGGCCAGTCTTGGGCCAGGAACTGAGTAGAGTGAGCTGAAAATGTATGAGGTTATAATAAGACGGACCCGTCTACATTTGAAGATCAAGTTAGTTATATGCTGCTCGGAAAGATGAGTCTTAACCACTTTTGGGGTAATTGGGAAGTCACAATTGATTGTGAGATAAGCAGGGATGGCTTGCCCGCATTTTGAATAATGCGTGTAATAGAATCATCTATTAAATATTTTAGATCTTTCCTGGCACATGGCAAGTGTTAGAAATGGGTTTTCTGGTTGGCTAGGGTATGCACCTCAGCCAGGCAGAACCTACCCACTCTAGTCAGGGCTTGGGAGTTACACGTCCAAGATAACCCCTGCTCACCCCCTTGGTAGCTCGGCACGAGCAGTCAGGCTTAACCTGGAGGCAATGTGTAAAGCGTTTGCACAACACACAACACACGTGACGCAAAATATGCACCATAAAGTAAACAAAACACTGAGCTATGTCAAAATAATCTGTATTGCACAAAACATAATTAGACCACCATTACACGTGAATAATACCCTGCTATCTTAGCAGTTGTCAGAATGTTACACAAGTTACTAATACTCCGCAGGAATATGCAGTTGTCACATTAGAACACGTAAGTACTCAGGATTCTGCAACATAAGCAGTAGTCAGGAATTATAGTAAAAGGTATATGCACTTGTCATGAACAATTCCTAAATAAAAGAACCATTGGAGAATATATCACAAGTCATATAAATACATATCAGCTAGACATGCCCATAAAACGAACATTTAGCACATTTATGCATAACCAGTAAACAGGTAGGAAATAGTAAACAGCTGTAAGTCTGTATTAGGCTCCTAGAGCCTAGATTTTCTAAAGAGTACCTGCTTGCTGGTGGAAAAGGCACTTCCAGTGCCTAGAAACGGGCACGGGGGATGCCGGCGCTCCTGTGCGCAAAACGGGGGGGCCTCCCTCGTGGTGGGGGCCTGCCTCGGCCTCCTCACACCCTGTCCGTGGGGTAAGGGCCGGGCGTGGCCCAGTCACAATTACCGTGTAAAGGCGGGAAGGGACCTCTGACGATGTCTCCCTTCCCGATTCCATGGAGAGTAGGGAAAATGATGCCAAGAACTAGGAGCGTCCTGCTCCTAGTACAGCGACCGGGGAAGGAGGGCACTCCCTGCTCCATTCCCCGAATCCTGCTTCTGCGTTAGAGGGCACTCGGACCCCTCCGGGGGTCCGAGAAAATACTCGCTCGCACCCGAGGTGGTGCACGAGTACTAGGAGCCGCTCCCAGGCCGCCGGGAGGCTCAGTTGAAATCTGGAGGCAACTGGTGAACTCGGACCCCTCCGGGGGCCCGAGGAGGCACTCGCATGCACCCAAGGCGGTGCGCAAGTGTTGGGAAGCTGCTCCCAGTCGCCGGGACGCTTCCTGGTAAAGAGGAGGCGGCTGGTGCCCGAGGGCGCTCCTAGGAGCGGACCGTGCCCCGGGGGTGCCGCTAGGAACGCGCCGGCTCCAATTGAGTTATCTTCATGCCCCAGGGGCACTTAGTTTAGCGCGAACCTCGCGCTAATGATAGTCCAATAACCCGGACTGCGGCGGTGATTCGGGGGGAATAAATCAAGCGCTTCCAAAGCGCTGAAAGGAGGTTTGAGCCCCGGGCTGCGGCGGTGTCCTGGGGCAAAGGCAAAGCGCTTTTAGAGAGCTCAGGGCAAAATTAAAGCCCGGGCTGCGGCGGTGAGATTCCCCAGCTATTTCAAGAGAAAAGCGCTTTTCCAAAGCGCTAAGAAAACGCTGAAGAGATCGGTGCAGGGGTCAGGGGCACGGCACCCTGCCCCTGGGAGCAATCAGGAGGCCAAGGAGCACACGGCTGGGGGCCCAACTACAGACCAGCACAAGGGGTGCAGATGGTGGCAGTTCCTCCTAGTGACCAGGCAGGTCACAGGTCAGCACAACAGCAGCAGTCCAAGGTGGTTTCCTGGTGAGTCCATTCATCAGCGTTCTGTGTCCAGTCCCGGTTTCAAGAATGTTCAAATTGTGGGGAAAATTCCCCTGTACTTATAGTCAGTTCTTACAGTGTTTCACAATGGTAGGGAGAGGAGGTTCCAGCCAGTTACAACTGGTTCTGGGAGTGCCCCCTCTCTCCTTTCAGCACAGGCTCCAAACATCAGTGGGGGGTGAACGACCCTATTGTGTGAGGCCTGGGCACAGTCTTTACAAATGCAGGTGTGCCCCGCCTCTCCCTTCTCTCAGCCCAGGAAGGCTTTACAATATGTAGATGCACCTCTGTGTCACCTCCACCCTCCCGGTGTTCAGGCTGTCTGAGAAGTATGCACAAAGCCCCAACTGTCAGTCTGCCCAGATGTTGATTGGAGACAAGATGCAAAACACCAAGGTCATAAGCACAGATAAATGCGCACTTTCTAGAAGTGGCATTTCTGTGATAGTACTTAAAAATACACATACATCAGTAAGTAGCATTTCTTACCACTGTCACAACCATACCAAACATGCCTATGCTACTCCTCATAAATCAGACAATACCCCATACACATAAGGCAGGGTATTTCCAATGCAATCCTATGAGAGGGCAGCACTCACAGCAGTGAGACACCAAGTTAGGCTGTTTGTCACTACCAGGACAGGCCACGCAACTTGGCACATGTCCTGCCTTTCTACATACATGGCACCCTGCCCATAGGGCTAGCTAGGGCGTACCTTAGGGGTGACTTACATGTAGTAAAAGGAGAGTTCTGGGCCTGGCAAGGAAGTTTAGATGCCAGGTCCCTGTGGCAGAAAACTGCGCACACAGGCCCTGCGCTAGCAGGCCTGAGACAGGTTTGAAAGTCTACTTCAGTGGGTGGCGCAAGCAGCGCTACAGGCCCACTAGTAGTATTTAATTTACAGGCCCTGGGTATAGAGATACCACTGTACAAGGGACTTATGGGTAAATTAAATATGCCAATTAGGTATAATCCAATCATACCAAATTTGTTAGAGAGAGCACATGCATTTTAGCACTGGTTAGCAGTGAAAAAGTGTTCAGAGTCAAAACGTCAGCCAACAAAGGTCAGAAAAATAAGGAGGCAAAAAGCAAAAAGTCTGGGGAATGACCCTGTAAAAGGGCCAGGTCCAACAGCAAGAGTGTTGTGAGCACCTCATTTTGGGTATCTCGTACATTGATTCCTGCCTCTGAGCCGTGAACTAAGCTGCTGGTATTAATTACGTGTTTGATGTTTTATTATGCCTCCACGCACAGTAAAAAGTTGTCATTATTACTCAGTTTAATTATACTAATTATCTTGTTTTTGGAAAGAGAAAAAGCCAAATTGGCCTTGCCAAACATACACATTTTAGTTACTAATGCTTGCAGAAACACATGACCAGCTATCTGCGAAAATGTATGGCATTTATCTTGTGATATTAGGCATTCATTTGTAATACAGTTGGAAACTTATAAATAACTTGGATGGCTGAGCAGAAGTATAATGTGAAAAAAATATTTTCTCTATTTTTTCCTAATTAAATGTGAAATTGGAGGCAATAATTTGTTCTAGTTCATAGGAATTCTCAACACTATGGCCCTAATTCTGAGTCTGACGGGCGGCGGAGGCCGCCCGCCAGACTTCCCCCCTCCGAAATACCGCTCCGCGGTCGAAAGACCGCGGAGGGTATTCCGAGTTTTCCCCTGGGCTGGCGGGCGGTCTTCGCAAGACCGCCCGCCAGCCCAGGGGAAAACTCCCTTCCCACGATGACGCCGGCTCGTAATAGAGCCGGCGGAGTGGGAAGGTGCGACGGGTGCAGTTGCACCCGTCGCGTATTTCAGTGTCTGCTTTGCAGACACTGAAATACTTTTAGGGGCCCTCTTACGGGGGCCCCTGCCGTGCCCATGCCATAGGCATGGGCACGGCAGGGGCCCCCAGGGGCCCCGTGACTCCCCCTCCCGCCATCCGGTTCCCGGCGGGAGAACCGCCAGGAACTGGATGGCGGGAGGGGGAGTCGGAATCCTCCATGGCTGCGGAGCGCGCTCCGCAGCCATGGAGGATTCCTACGAGCGGCGGAAAGTCAGCGGGAGACCGCTGGCTTTCCGCGTCTGACCGCGGCTAAACCGCCGCGGTCAGAATGCTCGTAGGAGCACCGCCAGCCTGTTGGCGGTGCTCCCGTGGTCGGTGGCCCTGGCGGCCACCGACCGCCAGGGTCGGAATGACCCGCTTTGTGCAGAAGAGGGTACTCTGATTGTCTGAGTTACAGCGGCAGGACCGGAAGAGTTATCCAAACCACATGCGAGTTCCACATACTATTGTAAGAGATAAGGTATATGAATGGCTTTATGCGGCTTCTGCAAACGAACTAAAACACGCATAATCAGCTAAATGTCTGATGGAATGTCAATACGAGACAATGTGGCTACTTGCGATGCACTACTTGGAAGTAGGATCCTAGCAGCCTCATTGTTTATGTTATGAAGGTTGCTAACCCCTTGCTGTACAAAGGAACTGTGCGTTGTGAGGTGCGCAACTCCAAACTCTTTCAAATAAATGGGACAGGAAATCATTTTAAGCCTAATTGTGAGCAGGAGTGCATGCTAGGATGGAGGTCTGCATAAGACTGCAGAGCTCCGTCTCAGCATTCAAGTGTGCAGTATTCCAGCATTACGACTTTGTGCCTTCAAGGAACAGGGTGCATTGCCACAAAAAAGTCACGAATTGTGAAATAGACGAGAGTGGAGGCAGGCGCATTTTGTGGTTCATGATTATACTGTCTAGTGATGTAAATCGTGTGGAAATGCAGAGTGTAACTTGTCAGAAATAACCACGTACAATCTTCATATGGTTACTAATTGCTTATGGCAGTCTATAGCTATTCTGTGCTTTCTGACCGCACAAGAGGTTGCAAAGGTTGCATTACCTTGCGAGTTGCTAGGAAGGAAGACAAGCAAAGATTTGAGGGAACTGCAAACCAGTGCTATTAATTCGCAAAGTTATCTGTGCTGGCTTAACAAATGCCAAGCAATTATGTATATATAGCCATATCAAATATAAACAAGCATTTGTAATGCAATGGGTCTCGCATTTGCTCGACTTAGAGCTATTAGCGTTGTGAAGTCCTAAACGGACTTTTATTGCTACATGAAATGAAAATGAAAAATATTACAGTTTTACATAAGCAAACTGATTTAAAGCACCACACATGAGTGTGAAGGAGCACACAAAATGAAACAGACGTTTGCTCTCAGTCAAAAGTATGTGCAAATGTGCAAATGTGCAGTGAGATCACACTGCGTAGGAAATAAAAAGAAAATCCAGTCCAGAAACCATGCTGAAAACATGGAGCCTCGTGTTTTCAGAGGTTGGCCGGTGCGCTTGAGGAGGGCTAAACACCGGAAACGACATGACGTATGCATGCCTTTCACAAATAAAATCAATCGATTTTTGAAAGGCAAGTCCACAAACCTGCGAAACTGATGGGCGTGGTTAAAAGCCTTCAGACAGATTACAGCAGGCTACATCGCTTGCACGCTCGACCCTCAAATATAGGAATAACAGATATGGCCTCATTAAGAGTATGCTGGAAACTTTAAAATTAGGTACAAATGGTTATGTGCTCTTGTTTTGATATTGCTTGTCACGATCAAATACAAACCCCTGGTTTTTACCAATGCACATTTCCCAGGCAATACTGTCAAAGATTGCACAGAGAACAAAGATCCCGATTTTGAGTTTTGCAGCTTAAGACATGGAAATATAGAAGATTGAACAAGCTGATTAAACTCAATGAGAAGGAAATTAGCTCCAGGTAAAAGAAAGTACAGACTGTGGCAGCGCTTTTAACAGTGGTAATCTTATTTTTCATATTTCCAAGCAACTGCAATTGAGGACCAAACTATATATCATTAATACACTGAACCTGCTATGATTGCACAAAATGTATTGCCACAAAATACACTGATTTGTAAATCCGTATTGGTGCCAATTTCCACTACAAAAGGCCTGTGAATGAGCAATACAAACATGTAGATTTACAAAGATGTCACACAACACTGTGCTGTGATATGGTTGCTGTACTGAATCGCTTAAAAGGGATATTGCAAAATCGCATTGCTGCTAAGATATGTCACTATTTTGGTCCCCTACTGTGCTGGCGCACTTTTGGTTGCCTTGCGCTAAACACACACCCTGGCGCCATAGTGCAAGGATATATGCATTATGCCAACCATAGGTTTTAACCTCCACTACAAGAATTATGCTTTGCCATAGTTTAACACTTTCCCTAGTTTGTGTGTGCACTGCACAGTACTTCACACATTCAACGTTTGGACATTTTTGACAAAAGACAACATTCCTCAAACTTCACCTATGTCTCAACATGGCATAAATTTCTGTTTCAAAGTCCTGTCTACCTTTTTAGGTTTCGCCTGCACAGCGCTTGCGCTGTGCTTGGGAAATCTATTGTGTTCAATATACCTTAAAAGGGGCTTACATCCCGTCCTTGCTTATCATTGGTTCCTGTGCTTGCCACTTACTTTTTCTCAGTTTCCAATGGCTGTAGCATATTTCCTGCCTTTACCAATGCTTCTGTCTTGTATATTCGCTCTTATCAGTGTCTCGAAGCCCAAATACTGTTTCCTTCTGCTTCGTGGGACATTTTTTTAAGCTGATTTCTGCACAGTGCTTGCGCTCTCTATTTATAATGTGCAATAGCAGCATAGCACTTGCGCTGTGCTTATTCTTAGATTTACTCTGCATAGTGCTTACGCTTTGCTTGTTTACTGAATCTGCCCGTGGCTGCACGCGTTTCAAGATTGCCTTTAACATGCACGCTTGAAATGCATGCAGCCATGAGGAGACTAGGTGAGCAAACACAGTACTGTGTTTGTTTATCTAATCTCCCAGTGGCTGCACGCATTTCAACCGTGCATGTTGAAGGCAATCTTGAAATGCGTGCAACTACAGGGAGATCATAATTCAGATCTTGGCTTCACCACCCTTGCACTTGTAACACTGTTCCCCATGCACTTTGTTTTAGGTTTTGCCTGCACAGCGCATAGGCGAAACCTAAGTGCATTTACTAATGCTTGTTTTAGCAGGTAGCACTTTGCCTCAAAATCCATTGATGGCTGCTTGGTAACACCCGTTTCCACCCATGGAATGCCAACCCCTCTTGATGCACAGCAGCACAAAGTAGAGTGTGGTGGTACTTTGTGATACTTTGGGCAACTTTCCAACTCAAATCATTATTTGTGTCAGAAAATAAATCCCAACACAACACTCCGCACCAGGTTTACAGCATTTTTGTGGCTTAAACCTGGCACAAAGTGTTGGGAAATTTTACACCAAACGTTGAGTGGCTTTAACTTGATGTGCATCAAACAAACTATACATTTGTGTCTTGATTCGTTTCAATATTACTAAATATGGTCCCCTCCCGTAATACTCTATTAATGTGTAAAATGCCTCATCTGAAACCCCAGCGAGCGTTTTGTTTTAAAAATATTCACACATCTTAGAACAGTCATGGGAATTGAACAGTTTCTGAAGTCATGTTTTTTCCTTTCACTCTTACCCTCTTTGTGGGTAGTTTGATACCAAATGCTCCCATTATGCTTTCTGATCAACCTATAGATTTGCTTAACAAATTTAAAAAGCAGTGTTTTGTTAGCAACTATTGTTCCAGTTAATTTTCACCCAACAAATGACTAAGTGTTTCAACAAATATGCCTCAAACCAAAGTAGCACTATCAGGGGCATGGTAAACACCCCTTTGCAGCTACATTGTGGGGCGCGGTTGTTTATGGGAAAGCTTATAACGGCATAATTATTGCTATAAGGCAATGAAGGAAAAGAGAAAGATACAATTAAAAAGTAAAACGGAGAAAACAGAGATGATAAAATGGGAGCGAAAGAAAGGAAGAAATATGGTTAGAGAAGTGAAGGAAGCAAGACTTGTAATAAGGGTGGACGAAAGATGTGAATTTTGATAAGGCAAGGATAGATGAATGGAAGGTGAATGGATAGGTGGATGGACTGTTGAGAAAAAATGGATGATAGTGTAATTGAAGGGAATTGTTTTAGAAAATAAGGAAAAAAGAGATGATAAAATAGAAGAGCAAGCGGAAGCAAAGAAGATAGATGGGTATATCGAGAAGTGAAGGAAGAAAGGCAGAAAAGAAAAGTGAAAGAAAGGTGGGAATTGCGATGAGGCAAGTATAGGTGAATGGAAGGTGAAAGGATGGATAGTTGGATGGACGTTTGGAAATAAATGGATGGCAGAGTAAATGGAAAGGAGAGATAGTGAAAAGATGGATGAACAATAAATAATCAATTGGTGTTTTGATGGATTTCTTGATGGATGGCTAAATCTATGGGTAGATGGATGTTTGGATGCATGGAAGGATGATGGATATGGTTGGAATGGCAATGGATTGATGGTGAACGACTGAATGATGGATGAAAAAATGAATGGATGACAAAACAGAGAGGTGAAATGGTGGATATCAGCAGGTCGATGAAAGGGTAAAAAGATGAGAGGATACATGTTTGGACAGAAGAGTCAAGAGAGCTCTTCTGGGAACAGTCAGGCTCACTTGCTCAGCTTCCATGGTGCAATCAGTGCTTTGCTTCAGTGTGAGGGGTGTTTTAATTTTCTGGTTACTCCCCTGAGCATTATCATTTATCCTCCTCCTTCCCCTCACTGAGTTTTAGCTCCACTGAAGAATAAAGGGACTGGCAAGAGTGTAACACTTACCTAGACCTTGCAAAATACAAGATTGCTTTCACAGTACTGGAACAGCATGACTGCCTGCAATGATTCGACAAACACCACTGAAGCTTGAAAAAGCATGAGAAAAGAGTTACATACAAATTAACAGTGCAGTGTTTTTATGAAATATACATATTGTGGCATACAAGAAATGCGGGGGAACTGGGCATAGTGGCGAGTAGATGCAGGGTGAACGTCAAACACACTAAATATTTGGTCAGCAACAATGGCAAATTTGCGATGTTAGTACAGGCCCAAGCTATATTGCAGATGGGGTGATTGCAAGACCTTATAAATATGTAAATATGTAAAATAGTGATAGTTTGCAAGTATGTTTACCAGCAATGTTAAGGTACGGCATGTGGGAAGATCATAACGGCTAAATGAAGCCTAATCTATGAGGTCTTACGTCACTGAGATTACCCCATGGCAGAAGGTCAGACTGCTGGGTCTTCAACACTGACAAGACACTTCTACAAGGAAGTGGCAGATCTGTAGTCCTTTTGAACCATCAGGACACTTTGGTGGGGGGGGAGCTGGCGCCGTTGAGGTCCTAAAGCACTAAGAAGCCACCACTGGAAGAAGATCACTCTACTGGGACCTCTGGTACTGAGAAAACGCTGATCAAGGACACTCACAGTGCTTAACTTCTCTAACACTGAAAAAGCAATGCTAGTGAAAACTCTCTGAAAGCACAATGGCTGATAAGATGTTCCTGGAAAGCCTCCCTCTCCTGGAGCCCTCAGTACTGAAAAGTTTGGGGATGATGACACAGATGAGGTTCAGCACTACGAGAAGCCCATTGTCATGATCTATTGTCATGGCACTTCTGGAAGCAGCTCAAACTGCAGGAGTCCTATAGTGCTGATTGTGCACTGCCAGGGGCTTGGGAATCTCACACTGTTGAAGTCTTCTATGACAGAAAGGTTCTTGCTTATATGGTCCCTCCGAGCTGCTGTGAAACCTAAAAAGGTGTCTCACCCTATGTGTGTGTCTGCTGACTGTGCTGTATAGTCTCAGTCTGGCAGTACTTGTGGGCTCTTCTGAGGTCCTTCTCTGGCTCGCCAGCATTTCTTCCTTGATCATTTTCCTCTGGCGTTTAGTGGCACCATGACCTGCTGTGCCACTGCTGCTGTTTGTAGCCTGGAAGCTGTGTTGATGAAGTGCCAGGGTAGGCTTAGGTGAGGGCTGGCAATTAGTGATTAAGGTCTGCAACCTCTCATCGACCTTGGCTGGCTTGGCTGTAGCTCATTGTCTACTTTAAATAGACTGGGCATCGGATGTATGCTGTAGGCGTGGGTTTTGGGTTTGCTTCCTTTTTAAGTGTTCAGTGGACGGTTTACTTCTGCCCCGTACTCGTAGCTGTCCGGGGGATTCTGGCTGTTGGCTTTCTACTGTAATGATGGCAATGCAAACCAAAGGCGCCTAGACTGGCTTGTTTATGCTGTGCAGGTGAGTTCTTCAGTGAGTGCCGCGGCCTTTGGAGGAGAAGCTATCCCGTCCCCCTTCGACACTTCAAACCACACTGCAGTCTGATGGCCAGATAATGACACCAGGCCAGAACCATGCTATTGTTACAAACGAAATATGCACACAATGCCAGCAGACTTTAACCCTACTTACGTTAAAACTCAGGTCTTCAAACGTTGATAGCATGCATCAAAACAGGATTATCTGGAAGTTATTTCATTGCACACTTGAATGGGATGCTTACATCTCAAGGTCTTTCAGGTTTGAAATGTGCTGAGCAAGAGTCTGGGCGCAAGCAGTGAATATATGTGTATGTACAGCTGCAAACGCGCCCTACTTTCACCCACCTAGTCTCATGCACCGCTGTGAAAAACTTTGGCTGAAGTAGCATTTTGTGTAGTAATATTTTGTCATGGTGAGGGAGAATGACAATCTTCCAATTACAGGCAGGCAAAAATATGCGTTCTCTCGATATGAATGACTTTATTTTTTATCTAGTGCACACTGCAAACTGAATCAAATCTTTGCACTTTAAAATAGTTTTCAGGGAACGGAGGCAAAGAGGTGAAGTCATGTGACTAAAATTACAAAATATGATCAAATACTGAAACTAGCATTTCGATACTGGTCCTCTTGTTTTAAAGTCTACAATTTAGCAACTAAACCTTGTCTTCCCTATTGTGATCCTCCTAAAGGAACACAAATGCACACCTTCAGCCTTTAACTTTTAAGGCCCAAGTTGCAAACCTTTTGTACATTCACAGAATAGCTACAAGGGACAAACCTGCTAACTACACTTGTTGTTTCGTTGTATGTAGTCAAGTTCTGTAAAGCAAACAGCAATTCCAATAAGCTACATTGTCAACTTTTCAGGAATACTTATTAATCTGATATGATTTATTTCTGTTTTACCCAAGCATTACTCTTTTGTTAATAGGGCAAAAAGTGTTTTGTTCGGAGATGAACATAATGCACTTGACCAAACATCTAATCGTGAAGATGCAGGGACATTTTTCAAAGTGTCTAAGGAAGCAAAGTACTTCTTTGTGTTGTGCACCATATCATTCAGTAGCAGTCCCACCCTGGTCACTAATTGTGGGAGCTCAGACATTCTAACGCCTGTTGTGCGATAACTGCACCTCAGTGGTCATCACGCATGACGTGACAATAGTTCCCATATAGGCTCAGAACAAAAAAAAACAGCCTTCCTACTACACACCCTTACACTATAGCTTGCTGTCCATGTAAGTAAGCACTTCAGTGCTCCACACAGGAGTAGTAAGCGCTATACAAACTCTATAATATAATACATTCTAATACAATCCTGCCCTGAAGGGCGTCAGAGGCTGGAGACACCTGCAGACTCCGATCATGACACAGATGCTTGTCTGCACAAGTGCTCCCCGCTGTAGTGGGAAGCAGCACTGGAGCAGACTGCATTTGACTTACTGTGTGACCCAAACTAAAACAGTAAACTCTGACTGACAGCTCAAGCCCCTGTCCTCCGCACCCCAACTAGCCCTCCCCAAAAATATATCCATGCTGAGAATGGTCGAAGGGTACGATTCTCTGTCCAGACAGGAATTCCCAGTCCAGGCCGCTCTCTCAAAACAGGGATCAAAAATACCACCCTGACTACAGTGTCCAACAACAGTTTCCAAGCTAGTGCAGTTTTCGAGGCCTTTGCCAGCAAACCTGTAAGTTGGTTACACCCAAGAAATTAGTATGACAATGTTTAAGTAGTTCTCAACATGGAGGCTACATACAACACAGATGCACACTGAAGCCCAAAGTTAACACTTATCCACCAGCAGCAGCCGCAGCAAATGCCAAGGGTGGGGGCCGGTGGGGAGGGGATGGGGGAAACAATAAAGAAATAAAAAACACTTACAATTCCGCCATTATCGCCGCCTCCTGCCGCCTCGCTCCGCTGCTCCTGATGGTGTCCCAGCATTCACTGGGACTCATGGACAGGCTCCCCAGCAATCCTGGTGCTGCTTTCATGCTAAACCTTGCATGAAAGCAGTGCCAGGGTTGGTCTGAGAGTCTCTGACTGCCACTCGGACAGTACACTGGGGTCTGTGCAGTTTCTCCAGCCTGGCTGTGCAACTCTCCCCCTCCCTTGGCACAGCCCTGCCCCCCTGCACTTCTGGCTCTTTGCCAGGGGGGGGGGAGGGGTTCTCCTCTGCTGAGTGGAAACAACTGCAACTCTCAATTGCTCTCCAGTTCCTGTTCTTCCACTTCCTGTGCCTCTCCATATGGTTACAATCAAACATAACAGCTTGCCTCTCAATCCTCAAATGGGTGCCTACAGTGAGCCAGGTTTACTTGGCAATACGGCATTTCTAAAAAAGCCCCCTCTGTATTCCTAAATCCTGTATGAAAACTTGACCTGGACTTAAAATATTTCACTGTTTCTTCTTCTTGATCTTCTTTCAAATGACTCTCTTCTTACTCTCAATCCTCTACATGCCTCCTTTCTCAGGGCACAGCCTTAATTTCTATTATTGTATTTCTCCAAAATGCACCTACTGAATTTCATAGATCCCAACTCCCTCTTCTTTGAAACCATGCCACTACAATCTATCAATACCTATCTCTCCTAGCCTAAAGTTAATCTGTCTAATCGTTTGTGTGAACTCATATAGCCCAAACTAATAATTACACCTTGTCCCTATTACTTTAATCTGTAACAAAATAACTGGAGCAAATGCATGGAATGGTTCGTTTATTCCAGACACAAAACGAATCCCAAAAACCACTGGATTAACATAAACAGGTGCACAGCCATAGCTCACTTGGACTACACTGTGCCCAGTCCTCCACTCAGGTATGGTCGTTTTTCCCACTTCATTGTTGGTCTGTTTTGACATTTCACGGGCTGATTAATGTTGCCATTTCATTGTTATCCCCATCTGTTTTGTGCGTCCTCCTTCTGTTTATTTTTACCATTTCACTGTCTTTTCGTCCCGTTTTTGTGCCACTGTTTAACGCTGTTGTGGCATTTGTTTGTCTAGGTTTTCTTTGCCATTTCATTGTCATTCCCACCTGTTTTGTGCCTCCCCTTCTGTTTGTTTTTGTCATTTGACTGTCTTTTCCACCCGTTTTTGTGTTTTTTTTGCCTCTGTTTTGACCCTACTTTGACGGCCACTTCACCACTGTCTACCACTATGCCATTCTGTTTTACATCTCCAACTTCTTTCTCTTCTTTCTGATCTCCACCTTTGCCCACTGTCAGTTTGTCACTTTAGTACCTATTGCCTTTGGCTCTTTTTGGGCCATTTTAAGTTTTTTTCTGCCCTGCTCCTGGTGTGCTCTCCCACGTCTGGGGCTGTTTCCTGCTCTTTCTGCTCCCACCACCTCCCCACTCACTCATTACCTGCTCCTTGCGCTCTTCCTGCTCTCCTGTTCCCATTCTTCCACTTCCTGTGCCTCTCCCAGCCTCTCCCGCCTCACCCTGCTCTCTTGTCCACTCCCAGGAGTGCCACAGCAAACCTGTTTGCGCCTGGACTGCATCTAGCTCCAGGAACCCTCCTCCTTCCACTACCCACCACCACTCTGCCGCGTTCTTCCATGCTCTCAACCCCAGTTGTCTTTGCAACG
The DNA here is from genome assembly GCF_031143425.1 of Pleurodeles waltl. Lineage (NCBI taxonomy): Eukaryota > Metazoa > Chordata > Amphibia > Caudata > Salamandridae > Pleurodeles > Pleurodeles waltl. The sequence goes on from NC_090440.1 coordinate 257,460,068, forward strand.
CTGCTGCACCTTTCCATACATCATGGAGGGATCTTTCACCTGCACCTCCTACAAGTTCTCATGCACCCTCCCACACCCACAATGACTGCACCCAGCGCTTCACTCATCGACACCCACACAGACCACAGCACACCACACTCTCATGCATACTGCTCAACACTTGCTTACTCACTAATAACGGCACAGAAATCATAGACCTGCTGACCAAGTGCCAATTGCATGACTTGCTATTGCTACAGAAACATGGCTGAACCCAGCCTTGGCACCAGACAGCACCACTGCCATCCCCGTTGGCTACAATATTGCCAGACAAGACAGTTAGCACAAACCTGGAGGTGGAGTTGCAATAATATTCAAGGAGACCTTCAGCTGCAACAAATCAACGGATGTTGCGTCTAACTACAAGTAACACCTCACCTTGAAACTACAAATCACAGCCAGTGGAACCCATGTATGCAGACCACAAGGACCCCATGCCAGCTTTGCCACCGATATCACAGACTTTGTCACATCAGTTATCATTGTCTCCAGCACCTTCATCGCCCTAAGAGACCTGAACTTTCACCTTGAAGACCACACCAACTGCAACTCGATTGTCCATCTTAAAAGTCTCAGGGACCTTTCCCTCATCTAGCATGTCACTGAAGCCACCCATGTTGCCAGACATCTCCTATACCCAATTTTCCCATTCTTCAACAATGTCACAGTCAACAAACTATCACCTTTCACCTGGACAGATCATGCCCTCATCATCTTCAGCATCGCTCTCCCAAACCACAGAAGACACAACACGACTGAACTTGTCCACCGCTGCTATAAACAAATCCCAGAAATGGATTGGGGTTTCACCCTTTCTGCACACAGATCCAAACCCACCAGCAGCCTGATGGAAGACGTGAAGAACTTCAATGCCTGGATCACTGTGCCAACACCCTAGTCCATCTCAAGCAGGGCATAACAGCAAGAATAGAAATACAAGCCAGCTTGTACACAGAAGAACTCAGGCTGATGAAATGGCACTGTAAGCAACTGGAACGCAAGTAGAGAACAAGCCAAGACTGAGGACAAAGACATCTTCAATACCACCCTGAGACTCTATCACCAAAAAATCTGGAAGACCAAGCATGCAGCCCTATCAGACCGCATCAACGCTGACTACAACTGCAGCAAGGAAACCTTCCCTATCATCAGAAATTTCACCATGCCTGCAGCCATCTCTGACACCATTATCCCCTCTCAAGACATCTGCAACAATGTCTCAAAATGTTTCTGCAAAAAACTCACATCCATAAAAGGAAACTTCGGCCTGCAACTGGACCACTTTTGACTTTACGGTAAGTCTTTCTGTCTTGGTCAAAGATCTGACCCTGACCATGTAACCAGCCATCACCATAGACAAGACTGATGTTGACATTAAGCCCACCCACTCAGGCGTCCCATCAAACCCATGCCCCCCACAACTTCAACAAGAGACTCACCCCAATCAGCGAAACACTAACTCCGATGTTCAACACCTCCATCGACTCAGCCAGCTTCCCAGAAGCTTGAAAGGACAGGGGGAGAACAGAGGAAAAACAAAGAAGAATGGATGAGGGAGAGAGCAGAGGAAAACGAAGAGGAATGGACAAGGGAGAGAGCAGAGGAAAATGAAGAGGAATGGACAAGGGAGAGAGCAGAGAAGGAAGAAGAAAAATGGACGAGGGAGAGAGCAGAAGAAAACGAAGAGGAATGGACAAGGGAGGGAGCAGAGAAGGAAGAAGAAAAATGGGAGGGAGAGAGCCAACCACAGCACGGAAACCGCCCTCATCGCAGTCACCAACGACATCCGAACTCTGCTGGACAACGGAGAAACAGCCGCCCTCATCCTCCTCGACCTCTCGGCTGCCTTCGACACCGTCTGCCACCGCACCCTAATATCCCGCCTCCGCTCCACCGGTATCCAAGGACAGGCCCTGGATTGGATCGCCTCTTTTCTCTCTGACCGCTCCCAATCAGTCTACCTCCCGCCGTTCCGCTCGGATCCCACCGAGATCATCTGCGGTGGCCCACAGGGCTCCTCGCTCAGCCCGACTCTCTTCAATGTCTACATGAGCCCCCTCGCCGACATTGCATGCAAACACAACATCAACATCATCTCCTACGCCGACGACACCCAGTTGATACTCTCCCTCACCAAAGACCCAGCCACCACCAAACCCAACCTGCAGGATGGAATGAAAGACGTCACAGAATGGATGAAACTCAGCCGCCTGAAGCTGAACTCAGACAAAACGGAAGTCCTCATCCTCGGAAACACCCCGTCCGCCTGGGACGACTCCTGGTGGCCCACGGCCCTGGGCAACGCACCGACCCCCTTAGACCACGCACGCAACCTCGGATTCATCCTGGACCCCCTTCTCACCATGACCAAACAAGTCTACGCCGTCTCCTCCTCTTGCTTCCTCACTCTCCGCATGCTCCGAAAGATCATCCGCTGGATCCCCACCGACACCAGAAAAACTGTGACCCACGCCCTCGTCACGAGCCGTCTAGACTACGGAAACACCCTATACGCAGGAATCACCGCAAAACTTCAGAAACGTCTTCAGCGAATACAAAACGCCTCTGCACGCCTCATCCTCGACGTACCCCGCCACAGCCACATCTCCGCCCACCTGAGACACCTGCACTGGCTCCCCATCAACAAAAGGATCACCTTCAGGCTCCTCACCCAAGCACACAAAGCCCTCCACAATAAGGGCCCCGAATACCTCAACCGTCGCCTCTCCTTCTACACGCCCACCCGTCTACTTCGTTCCACTAGCCTCGCACTCGCTGCCGTCCCTCACATCCGCCGTACTACTGCGGGTGGGAGATCCTTCTCCTACCTGGCAGCCAAGACATGGAACTCCCTCCCCGCCCACCTTAGGACCACCCAGGACCACCTCGCCTTCTGGAGGCAGCTCAAGACCTGGCTCTTCGAGCAGCAGTGACCCCCACCCCTAGCGCCTTGAGACCCTCACGGGTGAGTAGCGCGCTTTATAAATTTAATTGATTGATTGATTGATTGAAAACACACCACTGTTACTGCCTTACTCAAGAAACCTTATGCTGATCCAGCCAAACTCAGAAATTGCGCACTGATCTCCCTCTTACTACACCGGCCAAGGTATTAAAGAAGATCATTAACAGACATTTCACCAACCACCACATCAACCACTATTTCTCAAACGTCACAAGGTCCAGATTCAGACACAACCGCAGCACTGAAACAGCACTTTTTACCGCAATAGATAACATTTGCATACATCTGCATCACCCTAGGTAGAGTAGAGACTGCAGCCCTCATCCTACAGGATATCACAGTGACCTTCAACACGGTATCACACACCATCCGGCATTCAACAACCTGCTCTCTCCGCTGGATCTGCTTCTTTTTGACGGATAGAACTCAAATGGTCAGCGTAGCACTGTACACCTTGGAAGCCTGAAATCTATTCTGGGGCATACCTCAAGGTTCTCCCCTCAGCCCTACTCTCTTCATCCCGACTCCAATAGCAAAGGTCATCCAACACTAACATATTCTTCTATGCTGATGACATGCACCTCATACAATCCCACGCTGATAAAACCCCAAACACAATGAACAAGCTCATCGCCTGCATGATCAAGGTCACCACCTAGATGAAGTCCAGCTTTCTCAAGCTCAACACTGACGACAGAAGTAATGATCTTCGGGACAGTCATCATGCATCCTGCTTCCACATACTCAGGAAGATCTTCAAATAGCTCTATAGCAACACCAGAAAAAACATCACCTACTACCTTGTCACCAACAGGCTAGACTGCAGGAACTCCCTCTATGCCAGAATCACCAAGCAATTCACCAGAACACTACTAACCATCCAGACCATGGCAGCTAGACTCATCCTCAACCTTCCATGTGGGACTTGCATCACACCACACCACACCTCAGGGAGCTCTGCTGGCTCCCAATACACAATTGCCCTCAGTTCAAACTCCTTACCCACACATTAACAGCACTATACAACACAGGCCCAGCATACCTGAACGGTTGCATCTCGTTCCATTAACCCTCAAAACACATTCGCTCAGCTGAACTCCTACTCACACATATTCCAGACAGACACAGAAACAAAGCCGGAGGTTGAGGCTTTTCCTATGCCACTCCTGAAGCATGGAACACCCTCCCTAACACATTAGAACTTCCTCCTCCCATCTGACCCAGCTCGTTGAGTAACTCCCCCACCCCCTGGTCCTTCAAGGCAAAGCTCTTCACCTGCTGAGTATCAGGATACCCTTGCTGGTGAGTAATCCCCTCCTGCCCTGCAAGGTGAAGCTCTTCACCTGCTCAGTGGCAGAATCCCTCCTGGCTGATAGTGTGCTCTACAAATACACATAACATACCACTAACTTTGGGATCAACTCTTTATCTGGGGTAGGAAGCACTACATCACTGCAATGCAATACATTAGCACTTCTAGTCTCACAGATTACTGTACATTTATTGATAGTTTTGGCTTTACTTTAAGTTGATCTGAGAAGAATAGCTAATTTAAGTGTCACTTTGTTAGTGGAGCCACACAACCGACTGAAGGGCTTACTTGGTCTCTGATGGTCCGCTACAAGGGGTTCTCCTCTGAAGAGGTACTCCACTAATCTCTCTCTGTTTATGATTGAGCTGCAAACAAATTTGTGAATGTCAACTATTCTGATGAGCCTAAAGAAAAGCAAGGAATTTCATAAAATAAATGGAGTCAAAACTGTTAAACCACAAATTACACAAAGAACAGTGAAATATCGACAGAGAAACATAATTACGAGCATATATGTATGAAATGAAGAGAAGTAAACTGTTTGGAAGGCATGTGTTTTTGTAAATAGTACCAACTTTTAGTAGTTGTAAAACGTCGATGAAAGAGATGTGTAGAAAATCAATAACTAACTCCCCCCACGACTTTATGCGTTCAAATCAGACTCCCTTTTCACAATCTTTGATTGATTGCATGCTTTGGTAAATGTGCTCCTCGGTAACATGTAAATTTTGACGGCCAGATTCAGAGATTTTTTTAGTTTTTGTTTAGCTAATTACTTACTCGAAGCCCAGATTATGCCATATTGGCATGTGTCATTTTGTACCATTTTCACATGTTTGCACTTGGGCAAATGTGGGGAGGCCTGTACCAACAAGAGACACTCATGAACAACCAGCATCCATAAAGATTTACGTTACTGAAGTCTAAGGCTTCCATGAGCACCTTGAGCAATGCCCAGGCCCTCTTGAGATTTACTCTAGTGCAAATGTGAATATCATATATATGATGACATGTGTCATTCGGGAGGCTCCAGAAACCTTGCCCCAGTGCAAAATCGTGTGATTCCGCCCAAGCGCTGAAGGTGAGTTCCCCCATGCACAACACAGCATAAGTGATTGACAGTGATTATAGGAAAAACAACGTTTTCCCACTAGCATCTCTAAACTCAGATGGTTTCAAAAGCCAAGAAAACGGAGCTGAATCCCAAACTAGAGGATGGCGGCTCTTTGTAGTGCTGGAGGTTACTCGCGGTCATTTCGTTGGCTCTTTCCCAGGTCTGATCGGAAGGGCTTTGTTGAGAGCTGGCTGACATGCCATCCTAAGAAGAGCCGCACATTTAAAACCCGTTTTCGCCTTTGACTCTGTTTGAACCACATCACTACAAAAAAGGTAAAGCTTCAATGAAAATTGCAGTGGAGGAGTATCATGTTTTATAAGATGCCCAATGTATCACGGTGTGCAAATAAATGTCCACGAATTCACATGGTTTGTAAATTGGTGATGGCGATGCATGCAGGCTGAGATCCCGGAGATAGCACTTGTTACCCATGTGCGGAAAAGGGAGGATATGGATGGGCTTCCAGTGCCCCTGTGTCACCAGAAGTTATGTTACATCCTTAAATTCCAGATCGTGCGAAAACAATCCTTAATCCTCCTGGACAGGAAGCAAAAGCCCTTTTAGACTTCGGAAAAGTGTGCGGAGGGCAGTGCTTCCCAGGCAGTGCTCTATCATGCACTTTACATGCTTGCAAGGTCATGCGGACAAATCATGCTAATACGTGCACTTAACACCAGATGGATAGTCTTAACTACACTTGCTGTACACAGTGAAATGATATGCAGCACTCCCAAAAAAATCCTTAAATGAAACATTTTACTTTTTAGAGCAATAGACACATTCGGAAGTCGTGCGACCATTTTAAGGCACACACGATGCATATCATGTTGCTAAACTTAGCTTAAACATTACGATAGATAGATAGATAGATAGATAGATAGATAGATAGATAGATAGATAGATAGATAGATAGATAGATAGACAGACAGATACAACATTCACAGAAACGAATATATTCCAACCGTACAGCCCCCATCTACAAAAATGTCCACCGATTCACACAGGTACCTCATGCTAACGACATTGGACGGTGCACAATTCAAATCTATATAGGCCACTTTAGTCTGAATCAAATTGGTTTAGTTGAATGGTTAGCAAATAAAGGAAGTACGTCAGTAGTTCCCTGGTCTGTGCTCTCATATTAGATCTGTATTACCTGGAGCCATGTGCTACAGTTTAGTACATTAGGTAGGAAAATTAAGAGGTAGAGAACGTTCATCTGTCCTTCTTCTCCTCCGCAGTTCGCTCTGTTGGATGGACCCCTTCATCGTACAAAGAATCCATGCGACTGCTGATGCAGCAGGTTCCATTGGGAGCAACAGGTTCCAGGTAGCCTTTGGAGAAGCCAAATTCTGCATGTGTCCCAAACAGTTTGTCCCAGTGGGCGAAGTGAGGTGCATAGTTGCTCATGGGTTTTTGATGGTGCATGTCATGCTTTATGGGTCCCCCATAGATGCCAAATGGGACCAGACGTGAAGTTGACCAAGGCAAGTCATAGCCACTATGGTCTTCCACTGACACATAGACGTGAAACAGCATGAAAACCCAAGTGGTGAGCAGATGGCACCGCAGGAGTATGGGATTGGCGGTGGTCCAGAAGCCGACAGTAATCAGTTCCCATCCACCCAGGCATTGGGTGGCCAATGAAAAGGGAGCTATGTAGTCATGGTGAAGAGCATGAAACGTCTTGTACAGCCACCTATTCTTGTGGTGGATCAGGTGCCAGATGAAGTACTGGAAATCAAAGAGAAGTAGGCTTCCTACCACTCCAACAACCATCTCAGGGATGGTTGGACACTCTTCTGGGAGGGGAACCGGGGGCCTCCAGTACCACTGTGCTACTGATGCTGGGAAGATGTAGAACAAGTGATTGCGTAGGGTCACACCTACACAGCTCAGTATCATGGCTGCTGTTGGGTTCCGGTTCTGTTGAATTTTGTACTTGTGGATTGAAGTCCATTTCCTCCCCATAATATTGAAGATTAGGTAGGGAATGCAGAAGATGACATACGAGGACACAGTCAGGATCACTGGGAAAAGGGGTGATCGCAAGGCATCCGAGTAGTTGAACCTCAGGTAATCCCACAGAGGCTGGAGTAAAGGTCTTCTGGAAAGAAAAGTCTCAAAAAGTTGAGATGGCTCAATCACTAAATCCATCTTGAAGACACTCTTGGCAAACAACGTTTGATGTTCAGAGCAGCATCTTCAGAATGCCTTGAGTGCGTTTAATTCCCGAAGAGGAATTTGTCCTTTCATGCCAGTGGCAGCACTGAAACCCCAGACAATCAATCGCTCCTCCCTACTCCTGGGCTCCCTGACAACCCAAGCTGGCACTGTCAGGCTCAAGTGACATACAGGAGCTGCGTTAAAGGGGCCGCTGATGTCAGTTATCCTGAGCTTTCTGCACAAGCGAGATGAGACGTATGCGGTACACGATTTTCACTGCTTACATCTAATCACTTGTTTTAACACAAGAGTAGGAAAACTGCAGGATAAAGCCTGTTTATTTTCAATTTACAACGAGAACTCGTGTTTTACACAAAATGAAATAAATACTATATTTTTCGTCCAGTCTTTATGTTAACCTACAAACTTGCACCAGCATATTATTTATAAATCTTTGCTAAAATGTTTGCTTTTGGTGAACCACAATTACTTTACAAGATGTACATCTCAACAAAGCCATGAAAGTGATGGTTACAGTTCTCAATTACTTCACAAGACAATTACTTCAAATACAATCCATGAAAAAGAAGGTTATTAATTCTGCAGTTTTCAAGGCGTGCTGTATTGTTCTTTCAGCATATGTTCCCCTGAAACGTTATTGAAGTCGGCTGTTAACATACGCGCACCACAACCTGAACTGCTCCTCAGCGGTGCAGGGTAACTTAAAAGCCGAACCATCGAGCAGTTCCTTCCTGGGCTGACAGACGAGATGAGGCGAACGGCCATAAAAGAGTGCTACCACGGTGCGCGCAGTCAGGTATGAAGTAGCATGGGGCTGAGCAAAGGGGACCAGCAGCGGCTTGAAATGGGCGGGGTGCCTCCCCCTCTCAGACAGCCAACAAAGGAGAATGTTTCGAGCTAGATGAGAGGTAAGGCCTGAGAAACGCCGGCTGGGAGTGGAGTGGAGTGGTTGCACGAACTGAACGGGGCCAGGAGATATACTAGGGGCCATATTTATACTTTTGCACAAACACAGTTTTACTGCAAAAAGTATAGCGCCGGCTTGCGTCATTCCAAAGCGCCGGGTTGGTGCCAAATTTATGGAACCCCGCAAGCCGGCCGTGAGGTTGGGCTAGCAGCAGGAGAAATTACGTTAGCTGAGTGGGGGTGGAGGTACGGGAAATGGGGTTTTGCCTTAAAAAATGATGCTAGACTGGTTAGAGGCAAAAAAAATGCAGTTAACCAGCCTAGCGTCATTTCCTGACGTAAAACCATGCATACCACATGACTCTTGTCTAGAAAAGACAGGAGTCATGCCCACCACCCCAACGGCCAGCACAGGGCACCAGTGTCCCCTGGGCATGGCCACTGCAACCAGTGTAATGGAGGGGGGCCCATTTCAGGCTCCCCAATGGCACTTAGATAATACAAAAAAAAATACTTACCCTACTTATCTGGGATTGGGTACCCCATCCTCTGGTGTCCCTCTGGTGTGGGCTGGGGTGTTCCTGGGGCTTCAGGTGGGCACCTGTGGGCCCATTCCATCGTGTTTGACCATGGAGATGGGTCCACACGTCCCCTAACGCTTGGTCTGACTCAGGCGTTAAATAATGGCACTAAGCAGGCTTAGCGCCACTATTTAGGCCCACCTCCCACCCATGCACCTTTTTTGCATGGAAGGATAAATGAGGCACAGGGGACTTTGAGTTATTTTTTGGACAGGAACGCCTACCTTGCATGTCATTGACGCAACGTGGGTTCACCCATCTAAAAAATCTCATTAAATCCTAGATTTTGATGCTAGATGGGTCTAGCGTCAAAATATAATTATGGAGTTAGGTTTGTGCTGAATTTGCATAAAAAAAGACGCAAATTCAGCGCAGAGTATAAATATGCCTCTAGGTGCTTCATTTGTCAAAAAAAAATAATAATAAGTGCCAGGGCCCACCTCAGGAAGCCACTGCTGCTTGCAACACCCATTTCCCCTGCCAACGCTGCCAATGACAGCACCAACACAGGTATTAACCCTCTCACTCTTAATGTGACAAATCAGACTATTTCAGCAAAGCCCAACCCCTCCAAGCAATACGAATGGATTTTTATTGCAGTTATTAGTAATGTATAATGTATACTTAATTATTAAACAGAAGGTGTTCTAGCCTTTTCTAAATTAGACAGGCAGCACTTCCATGTGGTAGTCTGTCTTAAGTGTTGACATTTAAGTGCGGGCGCCGAGCATCGGAAACCGCAGCTCAAATTAAGGACTGACCCACAAAAGATAACTCATTTTCCCTTCATGGAATGACATGTAAGCTCTTCTACAAACAGCTTCCTACCTATTTTTTTTTTTAATAAATGAAAATTACGATTCATTCTGTAACAAAACAGCACTGAAAGGACAACACACATATTGCAAAACTCAACACTTTGGCAAATAGGAATATCCTACTTGCCATGGTTCAAGAAGTGCTGTAAAAATTGATTTGTTCGCCCAATGGATCATTTCTGAATCCGACTGAGCTCAGGCTGATTGCTTCTAACACTGATGCGTTAACAACAGGGTTGTATTGAAGCCAAAATGAGGACCGGACACTAAAAGATAAGTGGCCCGCATATGTGCATCACAGTAGTTCTTAAAATATTGCTTGGTTAGTATCGAAGGATAGTTTTTGTGAGGACATTGAAAAATGTTCTAAAGTGTGTATGACCAATGACTGTGATCACAGTTAGAAGTGCTGTTATTTCACTGCAGAATAAAAAATGTAATATTTTTTTTGCCATCTCAATGTCTACTACCAGGTAGAAAGGTACCCACTCCCGACCAACCAGGGACGCAACTAGACCTGAATTTTGTTTGGGGGGAGGCTAATACCCCAAGGAATAGGGTGGGTCTACCACACCAACGGTTGTTGTGGAATTAACAAAGCAACTAATGGGGGCATGGTCATCCACACAGCCAATCTGATAAGGACTGAGAATGCATCCATTCATTTGCCATTGAGTCATTCTTGCATTCACCCACTTACCCCTCTGCAGCCCTGGAAGACTGCCTCCAAACTGCCAAAAGCTAGCAAGGGCCTGGCAGAAAACACCACCTAAATGGTCTTTCAAGGATTATCTCTGTGCAAATCTTCAAGGTATTGTATACTGAAGTAACCAACATCAAAATGCTTGTCTATTACAGTAATCTGAAGATTCTATGCAGCAAAAAAAACAGTGTACATGCTTTAACACAGTGTAGTAAGAATCTACCCTTAAAGTCCAATTGGTTTTGACATATGATTCACACACGAAGTCAGTCCTACTGTGCCTGTTGTCATTTTTCCTAAGAAACTGATGGAACCTATGGCATTGGACATTGGTTAATTAGTGTTAGAAATGGGGTTTCTGGTTGGCTAGGGTATGCACCTAGCCAGGCAGAACCCACCCACTCTAATCAGGGCGAGGGAGTTACACACCCAAGATAACCCCTCCTCACCCCTTTGGTAGCTTGGCACGAGCAGTCAGGCCTATCCCAGAGGCAATGTGTAAAGCAATTGCCCAACTCACACAACACACGTGATGCACTATCCCCACCACAAAGGAAGCACAACACCAAGTTATATAAAAATAAACTGTATTGTACACAACATCATTAGACCAAACACAACATGTCAATACCCGGCTTCCCAAGCAGTTGTAAGAACATTACAAAGTACTATTACTCTGCAAAAGCCAGCAGTAGTCATATAATACATAGGTTACTGGTTATCCTGCAACATAAGCAGTAGTCAGGTAGACATCACTAACAGAATGCATATGTCACCATAATTTTAGAGTCAGCATTGCCAAAACATTATCACGACTGTGCATAGTATGGCACAGTACCAAAGCTCATGGCGTTAGTATACAGGAAAGCAATATCATGACTGCAGCAACAACAACAACATGAATTCACCTAACACAAAAGGCCTATCATCAGGAATGCACATATCATTTTGCAATATTCTTACCAGGACTAGTGAGTGCGATCTGCCATCCGCACTAGGCGCCAAAACGATGTGGGCAAAATGGGGACGTCCGAGCCCCAATATCGGCGCTCCTGCGCTCTCATCTCAGCACCAGGAACAGGGTTAATGATGGCAGAACAAGGGACCTCTTTTGAGAGTCACCACCCCTGCCTGCTTATAGGTTATTAGCATCCAGTGGGGCCCCAGCGGTAACAGTGGACCTCCGGCGAGGTTACTACCCTCCCGCGAGTGGCAAAACAATGAGGGGGGCCTCCAGCAAGGTTTCCCTCCCGCCCGCCTACCCAAAAATCTCTAGAACAATGAGGGACCCAGTGGGAATGGGGGAACCTCTGTCAAGATTGCAACCCTGCCTGCGGTCCACAGAATAGAAAGGGGGCCTGGGGGAGGAACGGGGGACCTCTGTTGAGGTTTCCCTCCTCCAGACAATACGCTCACACCCGACCTGGTGTGTGAGCCTCCTTCCTTTAGCCCTCCCAGGCCGCAGTGGTGAAGGCCCGGGAGTGGCTCCGCTCAGTGCGCCTCGCCCCAGGAGAAGCACAAGGAGCATGTTCACTCTAGGCTTTGCTGTCCTGTTCCCCGGGGGCACCTGACCAAGCGCATTTCAGATGCGCTCGATCATCGCAGCCCGCACGGGTGGTGGCAGTGATTTATCAGGCAATCAAATAGCGAAGTGCCTCCAGACGCACTGTGTGGCAGATAAACAAAGTGCTCAGGCTGCGCTTTTAGTATTCCTCAAAGAGCGCTTGGCACTTACTATCCTATAACAAGGGAAGCGCTCAAGACAAGCTTTACCCCTCCACCATAAAGCGCTCCTCTGGCAGGGAATATAGCGCTTACAAAAGGTTGCAGTGGAGCAGTGGGCACACCACCCAGCCCCTGGAGACGGTGAAAGGGAGCACAGGGTGGCCGGACCCAAGCAAACATGCCAGCACAAAGGTATGCAAGCAGAGGCAGTTTCTCCTAGTGACCCAGAAGGTCACATGTCAGCACAACATCAGCAGTCCAAGGTGGTTCCTGGTGAGTCCCTCCAGCAGCATTCTGTGTCCACGTTAGTAGTCCCAAAGTGTCTCTTGTCTCTAAACATGGGTAAAAACTCCCTGTACATATACTCAGTTTTGCACAACACTTACAAAGAGGGGGAGAAGAGGTTCCAACCAGTTCTAACTGGTTCTAGGAGTGTCCCCTCTCTCCTCCAGCACAGGCTCCAGACATCAGTGGGAGGTAAACAAGCCCTTTGCGGGAGGCCAGGGCACATCCTTTACAAATGCAGGTGTGCCCTGCCTCTCCTTCTCTCAGCCCAGGAAGACCATTCAACATGTAGATGCACCTCTGTGACACTGCCTCCCTGCCTGTGTACAGGCTGTCTGAAAAGTATGCACAAAGCCCATCTGTCACTGTGCCCCAGACATGGATTGGAGTCAAGCTGCAAAACACCAGAGTCATAAGCACAGAGAAATGTTCACTTTCTAGAAGTGGCATTTCTATAATGGTAATAACAAATCCACCTACACCAGTAAGCAGCATTTGTATCTACCATTACAACCATACCAAACATGCCTGCTCTACCCCTCATATTTCTGATAATACCACCCAGACATAAGGCAGGGTATTTCTAATACAATCCTATTAGAAAGATAGCACTCACAGCAGTGAGAAACCAAACAGGCTGTTGGTTACTACCAGGACAGGCCACACAACTAGGCACATGTTCTGCCTTTTACATACATAGCACCCTGCCCATAGGGCTAGGTAGGGCCTAACTTAGGGGTGACTTAAATGTAGTAAAAGGGGAGTTCTAGGCCTGGCAAGTAAATTTAGGTCCAGGTCCCTGTGGTAGTAAACTGCGCACGCAGGCCTTGTGCTAGCAGGCCTGGGACAGGTTGGAAAGGATGTTTCTGTGGGTGGTGCAAGCAGTGCTGCAGGCCCACTAGTAGCATTTAATTTACAAACCCTGGGTATAGGGATACCACTGTACAAAGTATTTATAGGTAAATTAAATGTGCCAATCAGGTATAAGCCAATCATACCAAGTTTACAAGAGAGAGCACATGCACTTAAGCACTAATCAGCAGTGGTGAAGTGCCCAGAGTCCTAACGTCAACAAAAAGGGTCCGAAAAAAAAGGAGGAGGAAGGCAAAAAGTTTGGGGATGACCCTGTAAAAAGGGCCAGGTCCAACAATTAGGAAAAAGTAAGAAAGCTTAAAACCTTTATTATTAGCTCATCACCACAATAAACTCAGATCTTCCATACCAAGTATAAGCTATTTCACAAGGCAGGCACAAGGAAAAGAGTCAGCAAAATTACTAATACCTACAAAATTACTGTTGGAAAAACTCCTTAGGGAGGTGTAACAAGGACTATCACAGTGCAAATCTTCAACACTAGGGGTTTACTCAGAGAGGGAACCAAAACCAAAACCCTTGCCTACTACAGTGATTTGTGAGAATCTGTATAATGTAGTATCTGGCTGCCTTGCTATAACAATCCTTTCTTAATCCACCCACCCTTAAAACATTAGACTTATGGCCTGCCCGACATAATTTTCCAATAACCCATATCTATATTTTAAAGAATTGGTAACAATTTTTCCTCAGGGTGTTGTCCAACCAGCCAAGATACTGCCCTTCATGTACACTGGTGCTATTATGCTTCCAAGGTATGCTGGTCTCCTCCTCTCTCAGTTTACTGACCGGATCCTCTCTCCTCACTATGCTACCCATACTTTAATTTCAGTCTGTACCCCTCTCAATGTGCCGTTTTTTCTCTCTCTCTCTCTGTTGCCCATGAATCCTGGATTTCCTCTATGGGTCTACTGCTCTTTTTTTTCAGAATGGGCTTTCCTGTCACAGTCAGCGCAGCTCTCTGTCATAGGGTGTTGCACTAGAAAAGGGGTATTGCCCACACTGTAGATGCTACATCCAGCTCCTCATTAGGGTAACATTCTTTCCTTTCAAGGTGCTGTCCTGTCATTCTGATTGTGCTACTACCTCTGTGGATGCTCCCTCCCCTCAGGTGGTGTTTTTGCCTCTGGATTCCCCACCATCCTTCACTAAAACACACATATATTTGGGGTTCTGCTGTTACTTTTAGCTCATCCCAATGCTTCTCAGGTACTGCTCCACTTAAGGAAATCTTCTCATGGCGCTGCTGCCTTTAATGAGTGATGAACACTTTCCAGGAAATCCTTTGCAGGGTGCTACTTTTATAATATAATTATGGTGCCGCTGTATCTCAGGGTGCTGTCCCCTGCATGTGCAACCTCTCCTGAGGTGCAGGATTCTCTGTTATTCCTTACCAGTGACACCCCTCTCAGTGTATTGTTCATATCTGTAGTACTGCTTTCTAAAGTTGATGCTGCCCTCTCACTCTCGTGTTATTTCTCAGGTACTGCCCCTTACCTGTGAAATCCCTATCAAGGTATACAGTTCAGTCAACCTTCTCTGAGTGTTGATGTCTCTTTATTGCCCTCTCTTAGGACCACCCTGCCTCAATTGCCTTTTAAGCTGCCCTCCCATCAATCTGCTCCCCCCTCAAAATACTATTCTAGCTGTTTCTTCTTACATCTATGCAGGTTGGAAACAAAGGGCAATAGCACAGGTAAATGACGTTCACAAATAGACAATACTCATAAAGCAGTGACTAGGCTAATTGCTTGTATACCTCCACTAAAGATTACAAGGAACTGTGTAACTGCTAACTTTGTTGCCAGAATGCCAACCTTTGGCACACCTTTTTAACAAAAACCTTAGCACCGCTGTAACACCAATTAGCTCTTAAACACTTTTCAAAGTTTATCTAAAGACTAGAAGTAAAACACCAACTGGGTGCTGAAGTTGTCACGATATCCATGCCTTTAATGTTACAAGCGGGTTGCATTAAATGTGTCCTATGGCTGCTTTTTAAACATTTTGGCACTGTGCATGGGGTGTATCATCAAGCTGATTCTTGAAAGCTCTTCTTTTTGTTGCTGTCTTCCCAATGTTAAGGTGAGGTGATGCCTTGTATTTTGGCAGCTGTTGATGGACCTATCACTGGAGGGTGAAAAGCACTAACCTGTTTGTTCCATGGAGACACAATGTTGACCAAGTTGCTTATTCCCAATTCCTCCTAGACGTTTTGTGCCTCCTACTTAAATGCACATGATCGACATCGAAACGCCCCAGGGGAAAGGTGATGGATGAAAGAGAGACCCTGGAGCCACAGTTCCGAATCCGAAAGACTTGTGATGGTCCTTGAAGAGCCGCAATTCCTTATGATAAATTGCATATCAGTCAAACAGCTCATAACTCTTAACCATGTATATACTAGCCTCTGACTACTATGTGCAAGGTAGGACATGTTAGGTTCCCATTTCCTGCTTTAGATGGCTCTCCCTCCTTCTAGGAATTTTTGGGAAGCAATGTGGATTACCTGTAATTAAATGAAAACCTTGAACCTCTTATAATATCTATGACTGCTCCCACTGTGACCCCAGATTGATCCCACATCACCTTAATTAATGCTTACCTAAGTGTACTTGAAGTTCTGTGGATATCTTTTTTGATGACTTGGCTGAGATTTCCTAAGATGCTGACTCACTCGACTCCATAAACATTTAAATAGGTAACAAATAATGACAAGAAGATCTCAGGTAATTAGGTTTGCAGACATTCATTTTACGCACTGTACTTAGAATTCCAAGCAACACACATTCAGTGTCTTTTGATCACAGTGAAAACATAGGGTTAATATCTAAGATTATGGTGCAGTTTGCATCACTCTCGAAACATAGGGTTAATACCAAAAGATCACAGTACAATATTTGTAACACTCCTGAAACATAGGGTTAATATCAAAAGATCGCAAGTGATTGGTTTTATCACTGTTACATCACAGCGTACGTTGAGCATAGCAATAAAACTTTCAGCCATTTACAGAATGTTCCGTATCACCAGCACCAAATATGCAAATGTCATATTAAACTTAGCGATAACAAACATATTCACAATGCATTGTTTTGAAGATAATTGTGATATATATCAAGCAACAACGATAAGCGTTACTAAGCGACTAACAGCGAGCATCCTAGTGACCTTAAATGCCAATGGTGTGCCTTCTAATGTGCATTCCACTCCGAAACATCCGACTTTTGAATATCAAGTCAGCAAGTGGTAAGTTTTCATGAATAAATGCTTTTCAAGCATGTGCAGCGCGTTACTGCCTTTTAAGTGGTCAATTCTGTCATTCTTATGAGGTTACAACAAACATTGGTCCCTGCAAATGCAGATTAGTTTAAGAGTTCTTTACTGGAGCACATCAAGGTTTGCAGGCCCGAAAAGGGTGGATAAATGCATCAGCACTTTATGTTTAGTGCAATCTAAAACCTTGTACTGCAGTAGATGTTGATGGGCTCTGCGCTGGGCAGGTAAAACACACTTAAGGTCAGTGCACTTTAAAAGGTTAGCCAGTCACACCTTTCCCTTATCGAATTTAGCCATAATATACACCACACTAACACTAGGAGTGTACTAGTCATGATGTACCTGTTCAGCTTGAGCTATTTCCCAGAATACAGCGTCCTTGTGCACTTCGGGTCACAGGGAAACCCAAATGGTTATCATAAATGCATTGGTACTCTAATAGGTGGCTTCACCTGATGTTTATTTATTTATTCATTTATCTAAAAGTTAGGCAAATACTTTCTATCTCGGTAGCTGGCAAAGGGCCCATCCTTGAGGGGAGAGTAAATACATCTGTTGTGTACCACCTGTTATGGCTTGACAGCGCAACCTCTTTCCTCTCTTGAATTAGGTATAGTATTAGGTAGAGTATTTTCTGACACTCCTAGTGTCAAAGTACAAGAAAAAGTATTGATGTCTATTCAGGCAACCTCGTTTGTTACACTCATCCAGCATATTTAAGAGGAGTGCATGAGACTGGATCTCTGTCAATATTAATGACTCATTAAAATGTAAAGCCACAAGTTGGTTAAATGGCTAAAAAGTAATTGTTTTTTAATGACTGCCGATTGCACTGCACTGTTTTTAAATTAATGATTCTAAGATTTAACTGTGGATTCTTACTATAATAGAATACTAATTGTTATGGCCCGCTTGGCTGAAAATAAAAAAAACACAAAGTTTAGAGACTTGCACACTAATGTCTGATATCCAATAAAAAGATGATACTGATTTAAACAGTGTGTTTAGCTGCTGAGACAGCAATGCGGATCCTCTACGGGCCTCATGTGCTGCTGATCTCCCAAACGCATTTCCTTCCCTCCCTACTCCTAACTTCCTGGTTGAGTTTCTGTGTCCCAACAGAGCAACTTTTAGGTTTGTGCTGCAGCATAGATAATCATGTTCTGATGGGTGGGCTGAGCCAGCTTCTTAATAGAAGTAGCGCCACAGGTGATGCTTCCAGCCTGTCCCGTCAGGTCACCAGCTGCTGCTGATTAAGCGCCTCCTGGCTAGTAAGGTGAAAAAGGTATGACACTCAGTCCGGGGCTACGGGTGTGTATTGAAACCTCTGAATGCTGAGCAGCAATTCAAGGAATAGAGATACGCAGTCACTAAATTTAGGTCAATCCATGCCCTGAAGGAGAAGTTAGAGCCCAGGCTGAAGGTGGCGACGGGGGAGGCTGAAGCCCTTTTGGCCCAATGGGTGTTGCATGCCTGCGACCAACTATGTCTGGACTCTAAACACTACACTGACCAATTATCTAGTGCAAAGTGAGGTGAGAGTGTAGGTTAGGATCCCTGGGAAGAGACTGCATAATGACACACTTGATTTTCAGAGCTATAGAAATTATGAACAGAAGAATTTCATGACTAGGCATGTAAGAGGATTGAGCCCTTATCTAACACCCAGTGTCACACAGTGCGATTGATTCTCATATAACTGATCCACGTACATACAGGTTTGTGACTCAGGAATCAAATATTCAAACCCATCTATTAAGGGAAAGGCTGGAGAATATGGTCTAAGTTTTAAGAAAGTACTGTTGCATCCAAGTACTAGGAGGAATTAAACATCCTTTGCTAAAGTCAGTAGATGTGTGATCCAGATTATATGGCACTACAAAAGTATTTGGGAATAATAAGAATACATTTAAAATATTTGAAGCTTTTGGATACTGGTGAGTTTGGTGAAGCAGAAATTTTCCATAGGATGGAAAGAGGTGAAATTCTTTGACACAGAGAATCCGCAGTCCTGACCACAATGCATATTGGAGACAAGGGGATGCCACATAATGAATGACAATACTTTACCAATCGTTACCCGGCTTGAACCCTGGCATACAGGTTTAATATTAAAACCCTAAGCCTTAACAAGTGCCACCTTGCTCTGATGTTAGCATCATTGTTATGACGTTGGTGAGAAGTTCTGGCATGAATTAGTTCTTTAAAAAGCTTAGAGCCAGAGGGGTGTGGCTTAAGCGCCACCTAAAGTGGCCACCTGACAGTGGAGCTCAGCAACGCAACGGCCCCATTCATCAATTTAGTCATGATTTTGCTGCATGGCCAGTAGGGGAATGTATCCCTCTACCTCTTGGATGCTACCTGGAAGACAGTGACGCCACAAAAGGTATTCTTCTTATTCATGCCAATATTGCCTCTCCTCATATGGCGGCCACCATTTTGAATATGTGCTTGCTCGCTGAGGTGATTACTCTCTCTTCAGTAATGAGAGTACCAGTCATATGCATTCTCTTTGGGCTCTGCTAACCTTAATGGGGGAAGTTTCAGCCACCTGAAGCTTTGTGTACCAAGAAGTTTCTTCGCAACATTCCTCTGCCTCTATTTAAGTGATTTTCATTAAATTCCTCCTGAGGTTTCTTCGTTGTGGTTCTTCAGGCAGATTAACGCACCTTTATTTCTCCACCCATCTGCAGTCGCAAAACGTTCTGAGACCCACACCTATCCTGTAGTGCTCATTTGATGGTAAGTGGCTCCTTCTGAAGACATGACGTATTCTGTGCTTTTTCAATTACTGAGCGCCAATTTGCCTGCATTCCTTATTATTCTGCTAATTCAAAAGGGAGCAATTTTTACCAATTGATGTTTTGTGTGTACAGATTCATTTTCCTGACGCACCTCTCACTCAAACAATCTCTGCCTACATCCTTCCTGATATTTCTTAGGACCTACTGTATGGGCAGATTAAGGAGCCTTTATTTTTCCACCAAAGTAAAGTCATCTACACTCATAGACCCACGCCTGTCTTCTAATGAATAATTCATGGATAACTCTACGCCTTCTGATGACATGGCGCATTCTGCTACTCCTCGCTCATCTGCATTGATTATCTCAGTAAAACAATACTCCTCCTCATCTATAAATAAAAGACTGAAGCAAGACCCCGTCTCCTGAGAAAACACCCTCTCCTGTATCTATGGAGATTTTCTTGGAGAAAATAAGGGCTTTTTGTCCATTTGTTGAAGAAGCCAACAAGTGAATTCACAGTCTCACTGAGAAATGGTCTATTATGAAGAGGAGAGTATCTGAGGTGGAACAGCGAGTCAGTGACTTGCAGGATGAAACTAACAAGACTGCGGTATTGGAAAAATAAGTTCTCCAGTTAAAAAACACTCTAAGGACTTGGAAAACAGACATAGATGCAACAATCTGTGTATTTATGGTCTTCCAGAGGGTATAGAGGATGAGGGTCCAACCTTCATTTTCGCATCCTGTTTACCACAATTACTGGATCTCCCTACCTCCACGATTGAATAAACAATGAGGTCAAAGTCTTTCTTCTTCTGCTCCACAGTCTAAACCTCAATGAGCGATTATTGTATTTTTGGTGTTCATTGACCTTTTAAAAGTACTTAAATGAAGCTAAATCCAGAAGGGAAGTGGTATGGTCTGGTAGGAAGATTTTTATCACACAAGATTTTTCCAATGCTACAGCTAGTAGATGGAAACTATTTCTCAGCCTCTGCCATGAACTACGCACTTTGGGGGCTTGTTATGGTCTCTTTCATCTGTTTCTCTTCAAAGTCACTTGCCAAAACAAAACCAGCACATTCGAAGATGCTTCTGAACTCAGAAGAATCATAGACTCTCATGACGAATAATATATTTACTGCTGGTCCCTCCACACGCTAATGACTTTCATAATATTTTCATTTGTTCTTACTATTATAAGATGTCTCTTCTTGGAGTTGTTTGAATGCTTTTTCTGTTTAACTCTCCCTAAAAATATAAACAATTTCTAGGATTGCCCCTTATCCTCTTATGTTTCTTGCCGCTGTTGTGTGTGTGTGTCCCGTGTCGGATGTACCATCTACATCTGTGTTGTCACCACCCCAATTTTCTCCTTGTTGTATAGTAAGGTATATGCTTTCATTCATCAGTTTCTGACATGTACTGGCTTATTTTGTTCTCCTTCACATTTCCCTTTCTTGTATTTCTTTCCCCTACGTTTATTTTACTCACTTTGACCAGTATATATTTTTCACTCCAATTTGCTTCCTCTGTTCCTTATTTTATTTCATTTATGACTTGTGTTTGCTTTACTATTTGGATAGCCCTCCTGAGTCCTTGACATTGTTTTTCACATGTTACATTCAGAGTAATATCATGGTATATAAAGGGATATTTTAATCCTATAAAACAACAGAGTGTATTGCCTCATTTAGCCAGGGTTAATCCAGATTTAGTTTTATTGCATGAAACTCACCTTTCCCACTTCTAATAAAAAAGAATGGAAACATAATTTAAAGTAGAGAGAATTTAAATCTTACTGCTGTCTCACAATAAACTTATACTGAAGGTAGATGGCTTATTTTCAAATTATTGATTACGCAATTCCATAATGGTTTGTAATGTTTATGCCCATACCCAAGTTGATTACAGTTTTAGGCCCACCATTTCTCAAAAATGTCATCAGTATCACAATACTTACTTTATTTTGGGAGGTGATGATTGTAACCAGATTATGGACCTTTTTTCTTGATGGACAATCTTTGGTCATGTTTCTTCCTCAGAAGATGCATAAACATTTTCACTCCACTGTTTTGTACAACACTTTAATGGACTCATGGAGACTTTGCAATCCCACTTTACAAGACTATACTTTTTATCCCAATATACATGGCTCACCGACTGAATTAAATCACATCTTTTTTCACAACCTCTATCCCAAAATATTATTCAATCTACCAGTAGCCCTATCTTACTTTCAGATCATGCCATATTAATCACTGATTTGGACCTCAACCCTCAGATGCGTAAATGGTGGTAGAACAATTCCTTATGAAAAGACACTCAGTTTTTCTCATCCTTTGTACTATTTGCCTCTGAATGTTTTTTGTTCAATGAATCGCCTAACAGTTCAACTCAACTTTTATGGGACACTTTTAAAGCTGCTGCTCATGGTTTTATTATTGCATATGGATCAAAAAAGAATGTGGGTTGTGCTAAAGAACACACATCTTTATTGAATTCAATAACAATTTTAGACCAGAAATACTGTGCTTCCAAATTAAATAATGATCTGCAAAATCTCCTTAAAGCCAAACTACAATTTAATGAACTTTCAAATAACAAGGCTTCTTCATTCTTGCTGAAAATCTGTGCCCAATTTTACGGTGGCTGAAATAAAGTTTGTAAATTATTAGCTAATTATCTTAATGTTAAAAAACAACAATTTAAGATAGACTTCTTGACTGGCTCACAGGGAATTTCTCTGTTTAAAGATAAGGATATCTTGGAGGAATTTACTACGTTCTATAAAGCTGTATATATTCCTGAATCCCAAGTGCAATCTGCCCACATTACTTCATAGCTCATGAATACTCCTAAACCCATTCCCGCAGATTAAGACCTCAATTGTTTAGAAAAAGAAATCTCTATATTAGAAATTGTGCAACCACTTACATTCTTCTACCTCACCTATTAAAATTGTTCCAATTTTTTAACACAGTTGATTAGACTTCAAGAAGCCAAATTCTGTCTTATACATATGGATGTCAAAGATCCTACTCACTGTATAAACTATAGATCTATCTCTGCAGTAAATGTTGGTTATAAAATATTTGCAAACATTTTAGCATCTCACATTGAAGCTTTCCTTTCACATCTTATTGGTAAGGACCAATTCGGTTTCATAAAAGGAAGATTAATCATCGGAAATAACCATTTATTTTGTAATGTTTTAGGTAAAGCTCCTCTTCTACATACTTTTACCAATAACCATTGATGCTGAAAAGGTGTTTGATAGGATAAATTGGAAATTTATGCTAAAATACTTACCTTGGCATGGTCTTGGTCCTAAAATTATTGCCCTAATTTCACTCTTTTTTCATCACCCTACAGCTTCAGTGTTAGTTAACGGAATGATCTCTTCATATTTTCCTCTTTCCCCATTATTATATGTTTTAGCATTTGAATCCTTCCTATCTCATATTAGAGATAACTCATCCATAACAGGTTTTCCATATGGTTACCAATCTTTAAAATTAGCAGTTTATGCTGATGACGTCCTTCTTTTTATTCCTCATCCTGAGATGTCTGTTCCGGCACTACTCAGAGAAATTAACTCCTTCTTTGAGGTTTTAGGATATAAAGTTAATATGGATAAGACTGAAATACTTCCTTCAAATAAATATAAAACTAAACAGTCCTTTATTTACTCTTCTTTTCAGTGGGCACCTTCTAGAATAAAATATTTAGGTATCTAGTTTACACATTCTGTTCAGAATCTGTTGTGCTCAATCATGAGGATTGTATTGCTCATATTGAATTGAAAATTTTATTTAATCATGGAATCTGTTATTTGTGTCCTGTTGGGGACATTTAGACTCCATTAAAATGATGCTTTCTCCACTCTTACTATATATTAGTTCTATGATGCTATTAAATGTTCCCAAATTTACTTTTAAGAAGATTGATTCTATAATCTCTAAGGGGGTTATTACAACTTTGGAGGAGTTGTTAATCCGTCCCAAAAGTGACGGATATACCACCAGCCGTATTACGAGTTCCATAGGATATAATGGATTCGTAATACGGCTGGTGGTATATCCGTCACTTTACCGTCACTTTTGGGACGGATTAACATCTCCTCCAAAGTTGTAATAACCCTCTAAGTTTTTATGGGTAAATAAAAAAGATAGGATCTCTTTTTCTTCACTCAAGAAGTCTAAACTAGAGGGGAAGTAAACTACCCAGATTTAAGTCGCTATCATAAAGCTTTAAGATTGCGTCAAGCTTCACTTTGGATTTCGATGTCTAATTCTCCTTTCCATCCTTTTTGGTTAGATATTGAGAAAAAATTACTTCATCCCTTTATACCACAGGAAAATCTGTCTTTCTCGTCTAAGTCTTCTCTTACTTTCTCATTCCTTTTTGGACACACTTATTTTTTGTTTCGGTCAGTATATCTTTCTGCTGCTCTCTCCTGGACTATCATTTTGGCCATGCCTATATGGTATAATAAACGTGTTAAAATACACAACAGACCTATCTTATGGAAATCATGGAAAGACAAAGGTGTATTGTGGATATCACAATTATTCAAAGGGGATGTACTCATTTCTTTTCCTCACTTCAGGCACATATTTCACTGTCCACCATTCTTTAACACTAGTTTTTCATAGCTTATTAATACTGTCCTAGATGTTTTTTTCACTATACAGGATAACTTATCCTCCCTTACTTGCAATTCAGATCTGTCTAGACTCCCTCTTCTTATCCTAAGGCTTCCATATAAGTTTATTTTACCTCTGAATCCCATGTGAACCAAGTCCAAGTCTGAACTACTCTGGTAACATGATTTAGGAATTACTTGGAATAATACGTTTTGGAATTAGACATGGCTTCATATTTGTAAAATTTCCAGGTCAGCTAGCATAATTCAACCATTATTTTTTATTTATCACAGACTTTACATTACTCCACTTAATTGTGCTAAGCTATCTACAGACGAGTCAACCCAATGTTAGGGCTATCTTTTTATTCAGTTTTCACAGGTAAGAAACAAAAACTATAGCATAACTCCCCCAACTTTCGACGACATGTGAGGAAGTATACAGCAGTCATTGCATAAGTTCCCAAAGGCTGAGCAACAGCCAGAGTTTTTTCACAGCAGTACCAAAACCCAACATTTTATCTTGTGACTTAAGCCAGATCTGTCCTCTATTAATAGGTACCTCTTGCGTTTCCTCCCTCTTCCCTCAAATCTCTTCAAGGACCCCAGACATTCTCCAATTTGCGTGGGCAACCTCTCACTTGGTACATCAGTTTCTCCTCCCCCTTACACCAATCCATGCCTGCATCCCACTCCTGTATGGTAGGCAGCGTTTTCGCCCCCCAGTATTCAGCATATCCCTGAGTGCCACCAACAGGGCCAGGTTGCAGAACAGTAGGGCATGGCGTTCCAGGGGTTGTTTGCCCCAGATGCCTAGTGAGACCAGTTGGGGTATGAACCAAACTTCGTAGTCCAGGACTTCTCATATTCTGTCATTCATGCGCTTCCAGTAGGCCCCAATTTTCTCATTTTCCCACAATGAATGCACTAGCATGCCCTTCAGCCAACAGCCCCACAAGAACTATTTGTCAGTTGCTTGACCCACACGTAACAGGCAGGTCTGCCCTGTGGAGGATGTTTAACTGGATCAAACAGAATTCAGTCCTGACAGCAACCTCTCTAGGATACCCACATGCCTGCCCCCAACTAATCATCCTCAAGCCTTCCCATATCCCGTTCCCTTCTCTCTCATAAACATTCAAGTAATTGAAGGCTGTTTTCCAAGAGTGTGGAGTATAGCTGGGACACCTCAAGCTCTGACAGGGGGCACCCAGTACCCTGTATTCCAGTGGAGGCTCTTCCTCCAGCTCCCTCCTGAGAGCCTCACACTTGCCCAATATAAATCTAATCTGTTGGTATCTCAGAAAATCACCCCCTAACAGTTTGTATTCAGGTTGCAAATCAGTAAATGAGATCACTGTACCTTCTTTCCATACATCACCCAATTTGGAGATCCTTAAAAGATCCTACTTTTTGTGCCCCTCTCACGCAGACTACTTAAGAGGTCTGAGTCCCATAGTTGGGTATCGAATGTCGATCTGCCTCTCCACCCCAGTGTATTAGTTGCCCTCTTACATATATTGAATATTGACCACCATTTCCATGGAGAAGGGGGTGCAGCCCTCTTCCATCAGAGAGTCGGCGGAGGTACCCCTCCGGGGCCACGGCTGTATTGTCCACCCTGAAGGAAGGTACCTGTTGGGACGAAAATGCCCAGTCCTTAACAGTCAAGAGCTGCGAGGCCCAATAGCAGAGCCGGAGATTCGGGAGGGCAATCCCCCCCAACAGGTGTCCTGTCAGTTGTGAGAGAGCAATTCTCAGAACCCCACCATCCCATAGCAGAACCCTTGTGACGCTGTCCACCGTGTGGAAGAAAGTATCTGGTACCGGGAAGGGGGTATTTTGCAAAATACATAAGGATTTTGGTAAGGAGACCATTTTGTAGAGGGCCGGTTGCCCAGGAGCCCAGGAATGATAGCAAGAGTTTCCTACATCCCTCCACATCACTGCGATAGGCCTCCAGAATTTTCATCAGATGTTCCTGGAGAAACAAGTCCTGGCCTGGTGTCACAAAAATACCCAAGTATTGGAACCCCTGGGTCGCCCATTGAAAAGGGCAGCTCCAAGACCAGTCCAGTTCTCCCACTCCCATGGGGAAGGCTACTGACTTATGCCAGTTGATGCTGAACCACGTGTAGGTCCCAAAAAACTCCAGGGTGTGCAGAATTTTTGGCACACAAAGGGTGGGTCCGCAAGATAAAGAAGGATACCATCAGAGTATTGTGAGACAACATCCTCACAACCTGAATCACACTAGATGCCCCTTATTTGTGTGTCTACTCAGATGCATGACGCAAGGGGCTCAAGAGCCACCGCAAACAATAGGCGCAAGACGGGCAGCCCTATCAGGTGCTTCTAG
Organism: Pleurodeles waltl; assembly: GCF_031143425.1. Lineage (NCBI taxonomy): Eukaryota > Metazoa > Chordata > Amphibia > Caudata > Salamandridae > Pleurodeles > Pleurodeles waltl. The sequence goes on from NC_090440.1 coordinate 257,486,610, forward strand.
ACAGCCCAAACTCTTCTCAAGGACCCCGTTGACCGGGACTCTTGTCACTGGATCTTTCTACAGCAGGCCAGCCCGTGATAGAAAATCAATCCCAAAGCGCATCCTGATTAATATGGCCATCATCTATGGTCACACCAGGCAGTCAAAGGCCTTCTCAGCATCTAGGGACAGAAGGACCCCCGACTTGTGAAGTTCCCTACTGCTTACCAACCAAGCCATCAGCCTTCTCAGATTATGCCTCGTGGCCCTGTATGGCATAAATCTGTATTGGTCCGAGTTTGGTCCAGGTTGATATGTAAATCAATCACTTCTATAAGGCATTTCCCCAAAAAGCCAGGACTTTTGTTTCAGTATTACTCAATGAGATCGGCCTGTAAGAGACACAGACCCTCATTATGACATTGGCGGTCTTTTTCCAAGACCGACAATGCCACGGGCGCCAACATACCGCCAGTGCTGACGGTATGTTTGGCACCACATTATGACATTTCCGCTGGGCCAGTGGATCGAAATTGCGTTTCTGCCTGCTGGCCCAGCGGAAATGTCACTACAACATTGAAGCCGGCTCGTAATGGAGCCGGCGGCAATGTTGAGGTGCTTCGGGTGCAGCAGCACCTGTCGCGCATTCCACTGGCCGTAATTCGGGCTGTGGAATGCGCAATGGGGCTGTGTATGGGGGGCCCTGCAGTGCCCATGCCAGGTGCATGGGCACTGCAGGGTCCCCTAGGGGCCCGAGTCTCACATACTGCCAGCCTTCCCATGGCGATGTTTACTGCCATGGAAAGGCTGGCGGATGGGGACTCCAGCTTGCAGCGCTGCCCTGGCAGATTACAACCGCCAGGACCGCGAGGCTGATGGCTGGCGGCAGCCTGGCGGTATCAGTGCTATTACCATCGCATCTATGCCACGGTCATAATGTGGCGGTAAGTACCAATTTCCAATCACCATTAATATTTACCTCTCTGTCACTTTCCTTATTATTGGTATTTGTTTATTATTTATACTGTTTCTAACTTATATGCAATAATTGTACAGGTTGTGAGGTGTTTGTTGACATACATAGTTTCTTTCCCTTGTTTTCTCCCCCTAACAAAGCTTTACTTTTATCTTATATGATGTTTATTGTGTAACAAATCTAGATATTATTATATTTCTATCAGATCGTTACTATGGTTGCACTTGATGTTGATAAAGCTTTTTAAACCTAAAAACAAGCTTAGAGCCAGCAATAATAAGCATGAGTTTGCTGGGCATCGTTGACTGGACTGTTGAAGGAAGCTGTACTCCCAGTCCTCTGATAGTTATCTGTGAACTCCTCCCTTTACCAATTCTAGTGATGGCAATCTGTGGTGCTGCAGTTCCTTGCCCTCCTCCTGATTCACAGGATGTGCCTGTGAGTGTCTGTAGTACTAAGACAATTTGCAGCACGTTAACGCTTGTGCTGCCGGTCTCTGCAGTCTTTGTTCTGTGGTCTCTACTTCAATTCAGCCTCCTTCTTCCGTATTGGAGTGTGAATGAGGCTGATTGCAACCCTGCTGCCTATATGACGAGCATGTGACAGGATTGGATGATGTACCCCAGCCCCTTCTTCCCTTCACAGGTGAGGTAATGATATATTAATTTTTGTAGCTGTTATGTAAACCTCCTATTGTCTTACAGTAACTTCAGGGACCCAGTAAATGCGCAAGTAAGAAAGAAAAACATAAACAGTGCAGTAGGGTAGTAACCAGAATCCAGTCGTGTGGGTCTTTTCCAGAATTCTTCATTTGTGCAACCTGGAGCCAGATAAGATGAGATGCTGTGCTGTCTAGCCAACATGTTTGATGTGCAGTGCTCCTAGAGTAAGAGCTTGGATGGCCTGTTGACCTGTGCTCTCTGTCTCTCATAGACCGGAAAGCCAGAAAATAAGTGAGAGCCGTCCCAGATGTTTGGCTTAGTTCACAAAAGCCAAAGCATGAGCCGAGCCATCAAAACAGTTAACATGTAAAGCAGGAAACAACCGCTGTATATGAAAATGATAACGATTCATTAAAATTCAAAAATGTGTATTTAGCAATTTTCCTTTGGTATTTTAAATTATATAATTGCATTAAGTGATTTATTAAAAATAAATGTGCATAATACCATCTTAGAAAAATTAAAGAAACCCATTCTTGTCCTGACAACGATGCCATAATTGGAAAGAAGAAAAGGCTGTTTTCTAGTGCAAGTTCATACGGTAAAACCTTCAATATGTTTAGAGCAACAGTCTTCTAAATCAGGTCACTCCCTGAACTGAATTACTTCAAGGTGCTCTCAAGTTTGACAGCGAAGGAAAAACGAAATGGAGTGAAGTACAATTATTGCCTTGGACCACACAATTTGGTTAAGTGTTGAAGCCGCGATTTAAAAGCATCTTTCCTGGTTTAACGTTGTGCAATGCGGGCAATGTATGGCTATGTTATTATCTCTCCTACTTAACACCAAAGGACACTACGTTATGTATAAACATTTCAGGAGCTAAATTAAGGTACTTTGTTCACTGAACACAGGTATACAGTGATACATCGAATTGACACAAGAAGTTCTTGCCTGGAGAAAAAGTAAAAGATGAGTACCAAAATGCAGGATATTTTTCTGTTAATTACTGGCTTCCCCTGAAAGAGAAATAACGATTTCAGGAGATGCCTGTCACCTCAACCAAGGCAAATAGATGGATTAACAGAACATACGGGCCTCCTCCCACAGAGCCTGCTACTGAGTTACAAGACTTGAATGGGAGACCTATATGAAGAGCAATGTGTGGGAGGCCGACCGCTGAAGAAATGGGCGCACTTGCACTTATCTACGTTACTCCCCGTCCAGGCTGGCTCATTGTCATGCAGTTCATGGCATCGGGCTGACCAGACCCTGTAAATCGTGCATGCACTTTTCAAATGCTGCAAAACGAATCCTTAGGTGGTGCGATAGTGGCACGTCGCCGAAAGCCCGCCTGTCAACCCTTCTCCTTTCATGTCACGCTGAAAGCCCCAACTCTTGGTGGCATGAGTGCCATGAACTCATATCCAGGCTAAGACCAAGCATCGCAGAAGCACACTACTCTCCCACTGCATGAGCACCTTGTGCCTGCCTATAATACACAAGGCCAGGCATGTGTGTGCTGGTAAACCCAGTAGGCCATACGGACCCCCAGCTGAATCCCTACTTTGGTAGCTGATGTGGAATCTGAGGGAAAGTGATCAACTCCCCCAGGACAACCCATACCTGTAAAGATCCTGCAGTCAAATGTGGTATCACTCTGCAAGACTTCAAGGGCTGACAATCTTTAGGTCTCAGCGAGACAGCACCTGCACTGTCTCTTTACGACATTTTGTTTATGATCAGTGGGCATGGGGGCCGTCCTTACTCACCATTGGTTGGCTTCATGTCACTCTCAATTGTTTGCATCCCTGCTGATCAGCACTGTGGTCGCTACTTCCTCTTTCTATGTGTGGCCCTCCCCTAGAGCATGTCCCAAGTACTTGTGTCCTTACACTGCTTGAACTTTTGGGAGCTATTTTATTCTCTTGCTTGATGCACTCTACAGACTCAACGATGGGCAAGTCCAAAACACATGCAGGAGGTCAGCCCCATCCACCTGACATCTGGGACATTTGTCCGAAGCGCCATGAATCATTCTGTCTAGTCTGCTGGGCGTTAGATATGTACGCCATAATATATAAAATTATAGAAGTTTGAAGCCAGCATTTCCAGACACCCTAGGAGGGTATGCCACAAATTTCCCCCAAACCCTATCTGAAACGGTCCCATTCACATCTTCCACTAATGTGCCTGCTAGGGCTGTCAACTGAATCTTAGACATGTCCACAACTGCCTGATCAATATAGATTTCTGCTTTGCATGAGATGCCCAACTTGTGCTCAGTTCTGTTTTTGAGCCCCATATGCTCTGTATTTTGTTTGTAACACAGTATTAAAAGACATAGGGGGTCATTACAACACTGGCGGACGGTGTTAAAGCTGCGGTAATACCGCAAACAGGCCGGCGAAAAAAAAAGGGAATTATGACCGTGGCGGAAACCGCCAACATAGACAGCCACTTTAATGCTCCGACCGCCACGGCGGTACAGACAAGCAGCGCGGCGGTCACCGCCAACAGACAGGCGGAAGACAATGTGCCGCCCACAGTATTACAACACACCAATCCGCCACCTTTTCCGGGGCGGATTCACCGTGGATAAAAACATGGCAGAAACAGCTTTTGCAATGGGAAAACGCTCACCTGATCACACTCCATGAGGAAGGAAGCCACCATGGAGCCCGAACTCCAAATACTCCCTGCAATTGTGTTCCTGTTCCTCTATGAACACCAGCAACGGCGGCGCCGAAGACAACGGTGAGTACTGCACCTACGACATAGGGGAGGGTGGAGGCAAAAGTCAGGGGGACACACACGCAACACCCCCAGCCCCCACCCCGAACCTCACCCACTACAACACATACACCAATGCATATCCAAACATCACAGTAACAACCCACAACCCCCCGGAACAATGCAAAGACAAAAGGAAATGAGTGCAACCATTGTAATATAGCAAAATACAGTAAGTTCATATATACAGAAATATATACACATCAAAAATATATACATCACGATTAGTAGTGCAGGTATGCACATTTCAATGTCCGTGGACCACTGGGCCCACAATGCATGGGCGAGGCCCACACTAGATACCTGTCCACAAACGGAGAGAACACTGCAGGGGCATCAGATAGAAATACAACAGGCACCTCAGGGGGAACGGAAGGGGGGCACCTCAGCCGGATGACTGCACCACGCCAGATCCACTACGGGGCTCCATGCCCACTGTACCATCCTGGGGAGTGCAAAGCCACAGTCTCTCAAGTCTCTACAGTGGGTGGGTTGCCCACTGCTGCATCCTGGGGAGTGCAAAGCCACAGTCTCGCAGGTCTCTACAATGGGTGGGTTGCCCACTGTACCATCCTGGGGAGTGCAAAGCCACAGTCTCTCAAGTCTCAACAGTGGTTGGTTTGCCCACTGTACCATCCTGGGGAGTGCAAAGCCACAGTCTCTCAAGCCTCTACAGTGGTTGGTTTGCCCACTGTACCATCCTGGGGAATGCAAAGCCACAGTCTCTCAAGTCTCTACAGTGGTTGGTTTGCCCACTGTACCATCCTGGGGAGTGCAGCGCCACAGTCTCTCAAGTCTCTACAGTGGTTGGTTTGCCCACTGTACCATCCTGGGGAGTGCAAAGCCACAGTCTCTCAAGTCTCTACAGTGGTTGGTTTGCCCAATGTACCATCCTGGGGAGTGCAAAGCCACAGTCTCTCAAGTCTCTACAGTGGGTGGCCTGCCCACTGTACCATCCTGGGGAGTGCAAAGCCACAGTCTCTCAAGTCTCTACAGTGGGTGGTTTGCCCACTGTTCAATCCTGGGGAGTGCAAAGCCACTGTCTCTCAAGTCGATGCATGTCTCCACAGGTTTTGGAGGGGGACTGGTGCCCAGAGTCCTTCATCCTGTGAAGGATTCAGGTAGTGGATGCAGTTCTCCACTGGTTCTGGAGGGGGACTGGTGCCCAGAGTGCATCACGCTCCCCGTGACGCTCCCAGTTCCGTCACTGTCCCAGCTGCACATGGGCTAACGATGCTTGAGTTGGCGGTCTTTGCCCTGTTCAGCGGTGCTTGCCATGGCGGTCTTTGCCCTGTTCAGCGGTGCTTGCCATGGCGGTCTTTGCCCTGTTCAGCGGTGCTTGACTTTGCTGTCTCTGACCTGTTCAGTGGTGCTTGCCATGGCGGTCTTTGCCCTGTTTAGCGGTGCTTGCCATGGCGGTCTTTGCCCTGTTCAGCGGTGCTCGACTTTGCTGTCTCTGTCCTGTTCAGCGGTGTTTTGCCATGGCGGTCTGTGCCCTGTTGAGCGGTGCTTGACTTTGCTGTCTCTGACCTGTTCAGCGGTGTTTTGCCATGGCGGTCTGTGCCCTGTTCAGCGGTGCTTGACTTTGCTGTCTCTGACCTGTTCAGCGGTGTGTGGCATGACGGTCACTCAGTGCCCAGCGGGGCTGTGGCTGCCGGTGCCCTCCTGGGCACTGACTCTGGCGGTGGTCTCCTGAACAGTGACGATAGTGCTGCCCTCCTGGGCACTGACTCTGGCGGTGGTCTCCGGACCAGTGACGATGGGGCTGCCCTCCTGGGCACTGACTCTGGCGGTGGTCTCCTGACCAGTGACAATAGTGATGGTGGTGGCGTCCTGGCCAGCGGGGAGGAGGGCGGCCTTCTCCGCCGTGCTGCTCTTCCCAGACTTTGGAGACTTCTTCTGCCCCTTCCCCACCTTGTGAGGAGTCACAGCTGACTCGGCACTCCTCCCGGGACCTTTGTGAGCGGCTCTGCCGACAGGAGTCTTCACCCTCTCCCGTCGGGCACTGTCGAACTTCTGGTGCTTTACAGGGGGTGGACTGGCAGTGCTTTTGCTCCTTGTCACATTGGCTGCCCTGGTGCCCGGTGCACTCCATGTACCTTTAACACGCACCACTGGAACCTGACTTTTTTTGGCTGAGGTGCTAGTACGGGACCTATGAATTGGAGGGGTGGGGGTGGTGGGAAAGAGGTCAACGTTGCTCAGGAAAAGTTTCTGACGAACACTGGGACGGGTAGCTGGAGGGGGGTCTGGGAGTGGAGGAAGAGGAGGTGGTTGTAGGAGGTGTAACTTTAGATGATTTGGGTGCAGGTGCATGTTCTGGAGGCTGTCGTGAGGTGGATGGATGTTGGGTGTGTGGGTGCCCGCGTTTGTGTACTTTGGGAGGGGGCATCACAGACACACTGGGAGAGGACAAAGGGGACGTGTAAATGGTAGTGGGGGTGGTGAGTGCAGGTGAGCGGGGTGTGGTGCTGGGTGTTCTTGTGCGAGTCCTAGTGGCTGTAGATGTAGTGCATGCAGGTGAGAGTGTAGACGACACTGGGAGGGAGGAGGGAGACGACGAGGAGGGGGACACAGTGGAGGCAGTGGATGTTGCAGTGTCTGTATGTGGGTGATGCTTGTGTGAGTGCCTGTGGGATGTGTGGTGCCTATGTTTGCCTGAGCTGCCTTTGTGTGTTGACGTGTGTGCAGGCTGGTCTGATGGTGTGCTTGGGATAGGCTGGGGTACAGGGGACTGGGTCTGGGTGGAGGAAGTTGGAGGGGGAGGCTAGACACAGGGACAATGGCTGCCATCAGTGCTGAGGCCAGAGATTGCAGGGTTCGATGAAGGGCAGCCTGACCAGAATGAATGCCCTCCAGGAATGCATTACCGTGTTGCAACTCCCTTTCTACACCCTGGATGGCATTCACAATGGTAGACTGCCTAACAGTGAGTGACCTGAGGAGGTCAATGGCCTCCTCACTGAGGGCAGCAGGGGTGACTGGGGCAGGGGCTGAGGTGCCTGGGGCGAAGGTGATGCCCACCCTCATGGGTGAGCGGGCACAGAGCGAAGGCTGAGGGGCTGCTGGGAGGGCGGTGCTGGTAGGGGGGGTGGCGGCTGTACCTGTAGAAGTGGGGGGCACAGATGGTGCCACCACCACAAGGGAGCTCCCATCGGAGGACGAGTCTATGTCGCTGTCTGCTGATCCGGTTACCGACGTGAAGCTCCCCTCGCCCTCCGTCCCACTGGTGTATTCGGAGTCTGTGGTGTGGCCCTCCATGGCCATGTGGGATGCAGCTCCCTCGTGCTCCGGTGTCACCGTACCTCCGCCTGATGATGCTGATGCACAAAAGAACAGGGGGAGCACAAAAAGGGGGGGGGAACAGAAGAAAGACAGGTTGAGTGCATGGCTTACCGCTACCGTTGGCGGACAATACAGACACAGCAGCCCCCTGCACTATGCCATGCTCTTGGCCTCTACAGATGCAGTTCCTGGGATATGGCCTACATGGCTATGAGTGTCATCTGTCCACATAGATGACACAGGGGCATGTATACCTGTACTTGACACTCTACAGAGTTGGGGTGGAGTGGCACATGGCCTGCATTCCGGAGGGGCCTAGCCTACGGAACTCGCCCTGGCCTAGGGAAACCCACAGCCCTCCTCCCCCACCCAGACCCCTCCACTGCACGCAAAGTCATCAGAATGTGAGTGTACTCACCCCCTTGTGTCTGCTGTGATGCCCTCAAGCGCCCATCCAACTCAGGGTAGGCCACCGCCAGGATACGGAACATCAGGGGGGTCATGGTGCGACGGGCACCCCTCCCACGTTGGGAGGCCATCCCCAGCTGAGCCTCCGCCGTCTTCTTGCTCCAGCGGCGAATGTCCTCCCATCTTTTACGGCAGTAGGTGCTCCGTCTCTGGTGGACCCCCAGGGTCCGGACTTCCTTGGCGATGGCACCCCAAATCTCCTTCTTCTGGTGGGCGCTGACCTACATGACATGTACAGGGGAAGAAGAGAAGTCATTAGCAACAGCACCGTCGAAGTGAGTGGCCCACATCCCTGCCCTTGCCATGTGGCGCATGCATTCACACTCCTTCATGCTTGCATAACTCTGCCCCCTTCCTACTTACATCCAGGCCTCTCCACCCAGGCATAGCCCACACAACATGCACCCTATGTACTCACCTGTTGGTCTGGAGGACCGTAGAGTAGTGTGTACTGGGGGAGGACCCCGTCCACAAGCTTCTCCAACTCCTGTGTAGTAAAGGTAGGGGCCCTTTCCCCAGACGCACGAGCCATTGTCTCTTCCAGACCTAGGTCACAGCAGCACTTGCAGTGTAGGTCCTCTCCTGTCGAACATCAAGTATCGAGTGATTCAACAGATAGAAGATGGCAGTCACGTCCGCGGCGGTGCGTATCATCACCGCCGGCGCACTTCGTCATTGGCTCCTGGGACCCATAGGGTCCAATGTTAACCAATGTAGCATTGCGCCGCGGTCTTCGACCGCCTACCGCGACGGTGTACAACGCCAGCGCAGTTACCTCACATCCAATTGTCCCAGTTTAGAGGTCAGGCAGCCGTAATTTCAGGGGCCCACATGGCTTCATTTACAACTGCGTCACACATACCTAGGCCTGGACTCAACACACTTACAGACAACTTTTTGGATTATGTTTCGTGTACTGTGTAGCTGTGGGTACATACCTCTGAGTTGCTTGACTCTGTGGTCGCTGTTGTCCTTCCTAGGCACCGTCAGTTGGGACATGTGAAGAGATGGTGGAATCCTCCGGTGTACCGACCGCTGGTGGACCTGTTGACAATGGAGGAGCAACATTTAATCATCACCTATAGGTTTAACCGTGCCACAATCCAGGAACTGTGTACCCAGTTGGAGCCAGATCTGATATCACCAATCCGCCATCCCACAGGAATCCCCCCTGAAGTGCAGGTGCTGTCAGTACTCCATTTCCTTGCAAGTGGGTCATTTCAAACAACAGTGGCCATGGCATCAGGGATGTCCCAGCCTATGTTTTCCAATGTGTTGTCCAGAGTGTTGTCTGCCCTGCTGAAACACGTGAGGAGCTACATCGTTTTCCCTCAGGTGGAGGATTTGGCTACAGTTAAAGGTGACTTCTATGCCCTGGGACATATCCCCAACATCATTGGTGCCATTGATGCGACCCATGTGGCTTTGGTCCCCCCACGCAGGAGTGAACAGGTGTACAGGAACCAGAAGAGTTATCATTCCATGAATGTACAGATGGTATGTTTGGCAGACCAGTACATCTCGCAGGTAAATGCTATGTTCCCTGGCTCAGTGCATGACGCCTACATCCTGTGGAGTAGCAGCATCCCGTATGTGATGGGTCAACTCCAGAGACACCATGTGTGGCTATTAGGGGACTCTGGTTACCCCAACCTGTCATGGCTATTGACCCCAGTGAGGAATCCCAGGACCAGGGCAGAGGAACGCTACAATGAGGCCCATGGGCGGACTAGGAGGGTGATCGAACACACCTTCGGCCTCCTTAAGGCCAGGTTCAGGTGCCTCCATATGACAGGTGGTTCCCTATTCTACTCACCAAGGAAGGTGTGCCAGATCATCATCGTCTGCTCGATGCTTCACAATCTTGCTTTGCGACTCCAGATGCCTTTTCTGCAGGAGGATGGTCCAGATGACGGTGTTGTGGCAGCTGTGGAGCCTGTGGACAGTGATGAGGAGGAAGCAGAGGAAGAAGACATTAATAATAGGGACTCTGTCATACAGCAATATTTCCAGTGACACACAGGTGAGAACACAATTTATTACTATTACATTTACTTTCACACTTCTACCTCTATCCTGTCTGTCAATTTGAAGCAGTATATGCTAACTGAGTGGTACATTTCCATTACGGTTTCACAGGTGTGGTTACCAACGTGTGTCATCTGCTTGCATCCTGCATAGGCTTGTGATGAGTGACATAGGTATGTCATTTTCGAACAGAGTTTGTCATTGTCAAAGCTAGTACACATTTTCAAAATCACAGACTGACTCCAGATTGTTTTGTGGTTCAAGGGTGTTTATTGAAGTGCCAATTATTGGAGGGGGTGGCAAAATGGTGATGGGTGATGGTGGAGGAATGTCCATGGCAGAGTCCAGTCTATTAGTCTCACAGGTGCACTGCCCATATGGGCATAGGAAGTGGAGCCGGAACAGTTCCAATCTGGACAAGGTGACAAAGTGGGACAGAGGGATGACAATCAGGGTGGTCTCATTTCCTGGCGGGGGTCTTGCCATCTTGCTCTGTCCTGTTCCTGGATCTCAGGGACCACTTGCGGGGTGGTTGTCCGTCTGCAGGGGGTGGGGTGGTGGTCCTGTGGCGGGGCATCCTGTCCACTAGCGCCGGCGGAGGTGGTGGGCAGTTCATCGTCTAGGCTAGTGTCAGGGGCCCCTTGGAGTGCCACGGTGTCCCTCATGGTCTTCTGTATATCCTTCAGCACCCCTACTATGGTGCCCAGGGCGGAGCTGATGGTTCTGAGCTCCTCCCTGAACCCCAAATACAGTTCGTCCTGCAGGCGCTGGGTCTCCTGAAACTTTGCCAGGACCGTCGCCATCGTCTCCTGGGAGTGGTGGTATGCTCCCATGATGGAGTAGAGGGCCTCGTGGAGAGTGGGTTCCCTTGGCCTGTCCACCCCATGTCGCACAGCAGCCCTCCCAGTTCCCCTGTGTTCCTGTGCCTCCGTCCCCTGGACCGTGTGCCCACTACCACTGCCCCCAGGTCCCTGTTGTTGTTGGGGTGGTGGGTTATCCTGGGTTCCCTGTAGTGGTGGACACACAGCTGATTGACATGTCCTAGGGACGGAGGTATGGGCCCGCTGGGTGGTTGCTGTGCTGGTGTTACCAGAGGGTGGAAGGTCAGTGTTGGGCTGTGCCTGTGCGAGGGGAACCGACTGTCCCGAGGCCCACGATGGTCCGGGCTGGTCATCTTGATCCAGTTGGCCAGAGCTGCTGTAATCACTGTGGGCCTCTTCTGTGGGTGGGGTAGAGATATCTGGACCCTCCTGTCTGGTGATGTTATGTAGTGGTCCTGCAGGGGTATAAAAGCATGATTATTGCATGTGTGTGTGTCATGGTGTGCAATGGGTGGGTGAGCGGGTACCCCAGTGCTAGCTTTCCTGTGTGGGGGCTTGTGTGATGATGGTTAGGGGTTGTTATGGGTATGTGCAGTGGGCATGCTTTAATGAGGGGTGTCCATGCTTTGTTGTGTCATGCAGGGCCTGGTGTTGGGATGTGTGGTTTGTGTTATTAGTACATTAGTGAGGAGTTGGAGTGATAGGGGAGGGGGTGAATGTGGGGGTGTGTGATAGCATGCAGGTAGGGTGGGGGATATGATACTTAAGATTTGACTTACCAGTGTCCATTCCTCCACCAACTCCTCCGAGGCCCTCTGGATGCATGATGGTCAAGACCTGCTCCTCCCATGTTGTTAGTTGTGGGGGAGGGGGTGGGGGTCCGCCGCCAGTCCGCTGAATCGCGATGTTGTGCCTGGAGACCACAGAACGCACCTTCCCCCATAGGTTGTTCAACCTCTTCCTGATGTCCTCCCGATTTCTTGGGTGCTGTCCCACTGCGTTGACCCTGTCGACTATTCTTCGCCATAGCTCCATCTTCCTAGCAATGGAGGTGTGCTGCACCTGTGATCCAAATAGCTGTGGCTCTACCCGTACGATTTTTTCCACCATAACCCTGAGCTCCTCCTCCGAAAACCTGGGGTGTCTTTGGCGTGCCATGGGGTGGTGTAGGTGATGTGTGGGGTGGTGTATGTGGTGATGAGTGTGGTGATGTGTAGTGGTGTGTGGTGTTTTGTGCGTGGATGTTGTGTGGGTGATGGTGTTGTGCGCCTCTGTGTGGTGGGGTTGTCTATTGCTGTGCTCTCTGTCTGTCGCCTTCGTCTCTAATTTTTGGTCATAGGGGTTTGTGGGTGTTGTGGGTGTGTGTTTTATATTGTGTTGGGTGTGTGGGAGTGGTGTTTGTATGTGTATCAGTTGTGTGTATTTTGAATTGTCCAATGTGGTGGTGTTTTGGAGATGTGTATGTATTTTGAGCGCGGCGATGTGTACCGCCAATGGAATACCACGGTTGAAAGACCGCCGCGTGGATTCATGTGTCGTAATAGCATGGGCGTGTTTCTGTTGGCGTGAGGGGGAGGATTTGTTATCGCCAGTTTATCACTGACCTTTGGTGTGGCGGACTTGTGTTGGTGTCTGAATTTCAGCGGATTCCGAGATGTGGGTCATAATAGGTGTGGCGGAATTCCGCGGCCGCGGCGGTGTATTGGCGGTCTTCTGCACAACGGTAAGCGGCTTTTACCGCCAATGTTGTAATGACCCCCATAAACTTGCCTTGTGTATCATATCTGACTGTCTGAGCTGCAATCACGTGCAGAATCTAACGCCTTTAATCAAGTCTCAAAAATTTCTTTACTATGCAACTTTCCAAGAGCCCACATACATCCATTAATCAGCTTATGAAGAGCCTGCTGCTAAAACAAAGGATGTCTGGCACGAATGTCTCTCCGGATTTATGCGAGAAAATATTCTAGCCATGCAGTACATCACGGGCAACATTAATCATGTGCAATTTACATTTTTGTCATATGGTTCTAAACAAAACAGTAGATCCTGCCCTGCTTGACCTGATACCCAGAATCTTAAATCCATTCCTGGTCCATCTATCAGCCATTAGTCCACCAATTGTAATTACACAGGTAGGTAACTGAGGTCCGTGTTGGGTACTCCATGTCCTACCTCTGTGATCAGTAGCTGCAATTTCTTTAGGTCACATTTGTGATGGCGCCCCCATAACAAAACGCCTGGCAAATTATTAACCCTCCAAATAGACTCAGAGGATACCTCATCAGTGTTGTTGCAAAATAATAAAGCATTTTCGAAAGGATATTCTTTTTGATACAACCATCTTCTTCTGAGCCGATTGAGGGAGCCTTTTCCAGAACCCAGTGGACTCTTTAAGAAAGTTCAGTATATTACCAGATATCAGTTCTTCATCTGTATGGGCTTTTTACTCGCAGGTACTTAAGAGAAGTCTTTTCCCAGTGGAGCAAGAAGCCAGTCTCAAGACACAAAAGTCTTTGCAATATTCACCATCAGCACAGATTGTGGTCAGGCGAGTTAGAACTAGTAGAATTAGAATGTGGATCATCTGTTAGGAAACAGGGGATATGGAATGTTATGGTCGGCAGTTGGCGGCGGAGTTTATTCCGGTCAGTCAGTGCCGCTTTCTTCGTGTGAATACTTAATAAATACTGCCACGGAGCTCTGGATCTGTGTCTTACCTTCAAATCTTCACATTGGCGACGAGCAGGAGCCCTTCATGGTCTGGTCCCAGCGGCACCGAGCAATTTGGTTTCTTTGTGAATAGCTGACCGGAATGACATCTGCGCTACATTGCGCGTTGTATAATACGCGCTTTTAATTTGTGAGGAACCTTTACTGAGCGTCTTCCGTTTTCTTTTTGGGACGTCGTGTGAGGCGTTTACGAACCACCGGCAACTGTTATTTGACGCGTTCCTACACGTGTGTATCTCTAACAACTAGAACATGCCAAGGAAGCTGTGGGCAGCCTTTTTGGAGGACTTGAACCACCAGCAACTGTAATTTGACGCGTTACCTACGCTGGATAACAACTAGAACGTGTCAGGAAGCCATTTTGGAGGAATTCCCTGTTGCCATGCAACAGAGCTTATCGGCTGTTGTAGATATTCTGTAACTCTGGTGTTTTGACAGAAATAACTTGGTCTATAGCAGCGGCAATTAAATTTAACATGTGAATCATAGTCTGCCGTTTGAAATATATATGTTCGATGGCATGTGTAGTTGAAGATACACATGCTGTGCACTGTTCCTGCCATGTAGTGTTGGGCTCGGAGTGTTACAAGATGTTTTTCTTCGAAGAAGTCTTTTCGAGTCACAGGACCGAGTGACTCCTCCCTTTTGGCTCCATTGCGCATGGGCATCGACTCCATCTTAGATTGTTTTCTTTCCACCATCGGGTTCGGATGTGTTCCTCTTCACTCCGTGATTCGAATCGGGAAAGTTTAAAAATCATCGAAAATCCTTCGGTATTGTTGCGTTCGGGATTGGTTTCCTATAGATTCATCGGCACCGACGAGACAACCGCTTCGGCGGCCCTTCGGGGTTTCCGCACCCAGCCGAGGCCTTGTCGGCCCGACCACACCCGTCATCGAAGCCTCAGGGACCGGACCCCCTTCCGTTTCTGTCCGACGTGCCACACCAAGTATCCTTATACAGACCAGCATCGGGTCTGTAATCTGTGTCTGTCACCGGAGCACAGGGAGGATACCTCTGAGGCCTGCAAGGCTTTTCGGTCGAAAAAGACCTTGAGAGATCTGCGGGCAAGGCGCTTACAGATGGCATCGAAATCGACACAACACCTCGACATCGAAGAGGAAGAGATGGCTATCTCTATCCAGGGATCGGAATTGGATGACTCCGACGGAGACCGACCGCCGACAGCGGGACAAAAAGTGAGTACGCTTGCCCCGACCCAACCCCAAAGTCAGTTGAAAAAACAGAAGGCCTCGGGGACACCACTGCCTGAAGGCCATGGCTCGACCCACAAGAAAAGTGGTGACCAAGTAACATCTTCGGCACCGAAAAAGGCCAATATCGTGCAGAAGTCTTCCGACTCGAGTCGAGAAACCGACCGACTGGTCAAAACCAATAAGCCTCGAAAGAACCTTTCGGAGCCAAGACTAACCGTGACGTGACCATGGGTATTTCAGTGCTGAGGAAGCTGGCTTCGGAGCCGAAAAAGACTTCTTATACAGAAGAACATGGGCTCTCCAAACAACTTAAAGAGAGGCACAGGTTTGAGCAGGAGCTGGATGTGGAGGAGTTTGATCAAAGTCAACCAAGATTACAGATCCAGAAGGATACTTTAAAATTTCAAACTATCCCTCCTCTCAAATTTAAAAGGAAATTGCCTTTCCAAGAGACTGAAACTGATCAGCCAAGAGCAAAGGTGGCTAGAGAAAGGTCACCAACTCCACATTTCTCACCAGAAATATTGCCACCACATTCGCCACAAAGGACAAGGTCACCATTTGGCACCCCAACTGCACAGTCACCCACACATACTGTGCAAACACAGGACTATGCAGATCCCTGAGACCTCTATGACCCACCGGTTTCGGACAACAGTCCTGAGTGCTACCCCTCAAAGCCATCTCCTCCAGAGGATAGCACCTCCTATACACAAGTACTAGCCAGGGCTGCGACATTCCATAATGTCACAATGCACTCAGAACCATTGGAGAATGATTTTCTTTTCAATACCCTGGCGTCCACGCATGCGTCATATCAAACCCTGCCTATGCTACCAGGCATGCTTAAGCATGCACAACAAGTCTTTCAAGAGCCGGTCAAGGGAAGGGCCATCACACTGCGGGTGGAGAAAAAATATAAACCACCCCCATCGGACCATGTGTTCATTACACAACAGCTCCCTGCAGACTCTGTAGTAGTGGGAGCCGCAAGAAAGTGGGCAAACTCGCAATCATCAGGAGATGCACCACCTCCTGATAAAGAAAGCCACAAACTCGACGCAGCAGGGAAGAGAGTGGCGTCGCAAGCTGCCAACCAATGGCGTATCGCCAATTCATAGGCCCTCCTCGCCCGTTACGACCGAGCCTATTGGGATGAAATGCATGATATCATTCAGCATCTACCAAAAGAATATCAAAAACTGGCTCAACAGGTGGTTGAGGAAGGACAAGCCCTCTCCAACAACCAGATCCGTTCGGCACTGGACTCTGCCAATACCGCAGCAAGAACTGTAAACACAGCAGTCACCATCAGGAGGCATGCATGGCTACGAAGTTCAGGTTTCAAACCTGAAATACAGCAAGCGGTGTTAAACATGCCGTTCAACCAGCAGCAACTATTTGGGCCGGAGGTGGACACCGCCATTGAAAAAATGAAAAAGGACACAGACACGGCCAAAGCCATGGGCACACTCGACTCTTCCTAGTATAGGGGGACATTTAGGAAGCCACAATTTAGGGGAGGGTTTAGACCCTCAGAGGCATCCGCCTCCCAAACAAAACCCACCTACCAGTCAGAATACCAGAGAGAGGTTTTGCGGTTCACTCAGAGGACAATTCCAAAGAGCAAGGGGAAAATTTCAGCCTACCAAGCAGACCCCCGGTAACAAACAGTGACTTCAATGTCACACATCACCGGTAGGGGGAAGATTAACAAAATACCACAAACATTGGTCTGAAATAACGACGGGCACATGGGTTCTATCAATTATCCAACATGGTTACTGCATAGAGTTCACACATTTCCCACCTGATGTTCCCCCAAGAATGCACAAACTGTTGGCACAACATCTGGACCTGCTACAAATAGAGGTACAAGCACTATTAACAAAACAAGCCATAGAACTAGTACCTCACCATCAAAAAGGAACAGGGGTTTACTCCCTATATTTCCTTATTCCCAAAAAAGACAAAACACTAAGACCAATTTTAGATCTCAGGACATTAAACCTCTTCATCAAATCAGAACATTTTCACATGGTCACACTACAAGATGTAGTTCCCTTGCTAAAACAGGTAGAATACATGGCAACACTGGATTTAAAGGATGCGTATTTCCACATACCCATCCATCCATCTCACAGGAAATACCTCAGATTTGTCATACTGGGCAAACATTACCAATTCAAAGTATTGCCCTTCGGGATAACAACAGCTCCCAGAGTATTTACAAAATGTTTCACGGTAGTGGCAGCTCATATAAGGAGATATCACATGCACGTATTCCCATATCCCGACTATTGGCTAATAAATGCCAACACTCAACACTGGTGTCAAAGTCACACGCAATATGTAATAGATACCCTACACAAAACAGGGTTTTCTATAAATTACCAAAAATCTCACTTGCAACCATCCGAAGTACAACAATACTTGGGAGCCACACTCAACACTCAAAGAGCAATTGCCACTCCAAGCCCACAAAGAGTTCAATTGTTTCAAACTATAGTGTCAAGCATACAACCAAACCACCAGTACACAGTCAGGTTTGTCATGAAACTACTAGGCATGATGTCCTCATGTATCGCAATTGTCCCAAACGCACGGCTACACATGCGGCCCTTACAACAGTGCCTAGCAAAACAATGGACTCAGGCACAGGGTCAACTTCAGGATCTAGTGTTGATAGACCGCTAAATACACTCTTCGCTTCAATGGAGGACCCTGTAAATTTAAACAAAGGGCAGCCATTTCAAGACCCAGTGCCTCACGCCATTATTACAACAGACGCTTCCATGATTGGGTGGGGAGCACACCTCAACAATCACAATATACAAGGTCAATGGGACAATCAACAAAAACAACTACACATAAATCACTTCGAACTACTAGCGGTCTCCCTAGCACTAAAAGCTTTTCAACCCCTTCTAGTCCACAAACACATTCTTGTCAAAACAGACAATATGACAACAATGTACTATCTAAACAAACAAGGTGGGACACACTTATCACAACTATGACTCCTAGCACAAAAGATTTGCCATTGGGCAATTCACAACAACATTCGTCTGATAGCGCAATATATACCAGGCATTCACAATCAGTTAGCCGACAATCTCAGTCGGGATCACCAGCAAACTCACGAGTGGGAAATACATCCCCAGATTCTACAGGATTACTTCTACCGTTGGGGGACACCAGACATAGATCTGTTTGCAATAAAACAAAATGCAAAATGCCAAAACTTCGCATCCAGGTACCCACACCATCAGTCCAAGGGCAATGCTCTATGGATCAATTGGTCAGGGATATCTGCTTACGCTTTTCCCCCCTCTCCCACTCATTCCTTTCCTAGTCAACAAATGGAGTAAAAACAAACTCAAACTAATACTCATAGCACCAACGTGGGCTCACCAACCGTGGTACACCACACTGTTGGACTTCTCAGTAGTACCCCACATCAAACTCCCAAACAGACCAGACCTATTAACACAACACAAACAACAGATCAGACACCCCAATCCAGCATCACTCGACCTAGCAATCTGGCTCCTGAAGTCTTAGAATTTGGCTACCTAAACCTTTCAACTGAGTGTATGGAAGTCATTAAACAAGCAACAAAACCGACAACAAGGCATTGTTATGCTAATAAATGGAAAAGGTTTGTTTTCTACTGCCAAGCAAACCAAATCACGCCGTTAGATGCTTCCATACAAAACATTGTAAGTTACTTACTACATCTACAAAAAGCAAATCTCGCTTTTTCTTCTATTAAAATTCATCTCACTGCAATCTCTGCTTACCTGCAGATTGAACATACAAAGTCACTTTTTAGAATCCCAGTTCTTAAAGCCTTTATGAAAAGGGATTATACCTCCAAGAACCCCACCAGTACCCTCGTGGAATCTTAATATTGTACTTACACGACTCATGGGCCACCTTTTGAACCCATGCATTCTTGCCAAATCCAATTCTTGACTTGGAAAGTAGCATTTCTAATAGCCATCACTTCACTAGTGAAATACAGGCGTTCACTATCGAAGACCCATTTATACAAGTACACAAACATAAAGTGGTTCTACGCACAAATCCAAAATTTCTGCCAAAAGTCATTTCACTGTTTCATCTAAACCAAACTGTGGAACTCCCAGTCTTCTTTCCACAACCAGACTCGGTAGCAGAAAGAGCACTGCATACATTAGACATAAAGAGAGCACTAATGTATTACATAGACAGGACAAAGGGGGTTATTACAACTTTGGTGGAGGTGATAATCCGTCCCAAAGGTGACGGATATCCCACCAGCCGTATTACGAGTTCCATAGGATATAATGGACTCGTAATACGGCTGGTGGTATATCCGTCACTTTACTGTCACTTTTGGGACGGATTAACACCTCCTCCAAAGTTGTAATAACCCCCTTAATCTTTTCGGAAAACTAAATAATTGTTCGCTGCTTTCCAAAAGCCCCATGCTGGTAACCCTATAGCCAAACAGGGCATGGCCAGATAGATAGTCAAATGTATACAAACCTGTTACCTTAAAGCTAAAAGTGAGTTACCCGTTCCATCAAGGGCTCACTCCACTAGAAAGAAAGGAGCAACAATGGCCTTTCTAAGTAACATACCTATGACAGAGATTTGTAAGGCAGCCACTTGGTCTACACCTCATACGTTTACCAAACATTACTGAGTAGATTTGTTAGCAACACAACAAGCCACAGTAGGACAGGCTGTACTAAGAACATTATTTCAAACAACTTCAACTCCCACAGGCTGACCACCGCTTTGGGGAGGATTACTGCTTTGTAGTCTATGCACAGCATGTGTATCTGCAGCTACACATGCCATTGAACGGAAAATGTCACTTACCCAGTGTACATCTGTTCGTGGCATGTTGCGCTGCAGATTCACATGCGCCCTCCCAACTCCCCAGGAGCCTGTAGCCGTTTAAGTTTCATTAAAATTGTACATATGTAAATAAACATTCCTTTAACACAAACTATGTACATACATATCTATTTTATTGCATGGACATCATTAGTATCCTCATGCTACCACTCCTACCTCACCCTATGCGGGGAAAACAATCTAAGATGGAGTCGATGTCCATGCGCAATGGAGCCGAAAGGGAGGAGTCACTCGGTCCCGTGACTCGAAAAGACTTCTTCGAAGAAAAACAACTTGTAACACTCCGAGCCCAAAACTAGATGACAGGAACAGTGCACAGCATGTGAATCTGCAGCGCAACATGCCACGAACAGATGTACGCTGGGTAAGTGACATTTTCCATATATTTTTTTTCAGCTGGCAATATTTTGAGACTTTGTTGTAAGATTAAGTACTATTGTCACGCTATTATATAAAGTTAGTATGTTGAGTATTCAACCACCACCATTTTTTCTTGCGAACCTGGTGAGCCTCCTATTCAATGGGAACTATGGATTGACTTACTTGAAGCTTACGTGGAGATTTTAGAGGATCAGGAATTTTCTCCTGAAATACATTTGGCTTTATTGAAACATAGGTTGGGTGCCATAGGCTTGAGAGAATTTAAGAATTTACCCCCATTCGAAAATGTTGGAAATGTTGACGTTTATCAGCTTGCTAAGAAACAACTTCAGGAACGATATGGCAGGGAGATTAATGTAGTACTGGAACGCTACAAATGTTATTCTAGGTCACAACATGATGAAGAATCAATTGACCAGTTTGTAGCTGCTCTTAGAGGGTTAGCAGTTACTTGCAATTTTTAACAAATGTCTTATGACCAAGTCTTGCGGGATCAGATTTTAATGAAGACAAAGGTGGTCATTACAATCCTGGCGGACGGTGTTAAAGCGGCGGTAAGACCGCCAACAGGCCGGCGGTAAAAAAATTGCAATGACGACCGTGGCGGAAACTGCCAACAAAGACAGACACTTTTACACTCAGACCGCCACGGCGGTACAAACAAACAGCGCAGCGGTCACCGCCAACAGACAGGCGGGAGACAATGTACCGCCCACACTATTATGACAGGCCAATCTGCCACCTTTTCCGGGGTGGATTCACCGCGGATAAAAACACGGCGGAAACAGGAATTTCGAAGGGAAAACGCTCACCTCTACACACCCCACGAGGAACGAGGACACCATGGAATCGGAACTCCAAATTCTACCTGCGATAGTCTTCCTGCTCCTCTACCAGGAGCACGAACGCCGGTGGCGAAGACCACGGTGAGTACTGCCCCTACGACACAGGGGAGGGGGGAGGCAAAAAACAGGGACACACACAAGCAACACCCCCACCCTCACCCACTACAACACACACACTAATAAATGTTGATACATTACAGTTACACCCCCCAAATCCCCGGAAGAATGCAAAGACAAAAGGAAGTGATTGTAACAATTGTAAGCTATGAAAATCCAGTACTCCAAAATATATATACACTATAAACAAATATATACACCAATAATACAAGTCCAGGTATTGCACCATTTATAGTCCGTGGACCACTGGGCCCAAAATGCATGGGCGAGGCCCACACTCGATACCCGATCAAAACAGAGAGAACACTGCAGGGGCATCATATAGAAATATAACAGGCACCTCAGGGGGAAGGGAAGGGGGGGCACCTCAGCCAGATGAGTGCACAACACCAGATCCACTAGGGGGCTCAATGCCCACTGATGTATCCTGGGGAGTGCAAAGCCACAGTCTCTCAAGTCTCTACAGTGGGTGGTTTTTCCACTGTTCAATCCTGGGGAGTGTAAAGCCACAGTCTCTCAAGTCTCTACAGTGGGTGGGTTGCCCACTGTAACATCCTGGGGAGTGCAAAGCCACAGTCTCTCAAGTGAATAACAGTCTCCACTGGTTCTGGAGGGGGACTGGTGCCCAGAGTGCTTCATCCTGTGAAGGACACTGGTTCTGGAGGGGGACTGGTGCCCGGAGTGCTTCATCCTGTGAAGGACAGAGGTAGTGGATGGATGTCTCCACTGGTTCTGGAGGGGGACTGGTGCCCAGAGTGCTTCATCCTGTGAAGTACAGAGGTAGTGGATGGATCTCTCCACTGGTTCTGGAGGGGGACTGGTGCTCAGAGTGCTTCATCCTGTGAAGGACAGAGGTAGTGGATGGATCTCTCCACTGGTTCTGGAGGGGGACTGGTGCCCAGAGTGCATCACTCACCCCGTGACGGACCCAGTTGCGTCAGTGCCCCTGCCGCTCATGGGCTAGCGGTGCTTGAGTTGGCGGTGCCCTGTTCAGCAGTGTTTGAGTTGGGGGTGCCCGGTTCAGCGGTGCTGGAGTTGGCGGTGCCCTGTTCAGCGGTGCTTGTGCTGGCGGTCCTTCATGGCCCAGCGGGGCTGGTGCTGGCGGTCCTTCATGGCCCAGCGGTGCTTGTGCTGGCGGTTCTTCATGGCCCAGCGGTGCTTGTGCTGGCGATACTTCATGGCCCAGCAGTGCTTGTGCTGGCGGTCCTTCATGGTCCAGCGGTGCTTGTGCTGGCAGTCCTTCATGGCCCAGCGGTGCTTGTGCTGGCAGTCCTTCATGGCCCAGCGGTGCTTGTGCTGGTGGTCCTTCATGGCCCAGCGGGGCTGGGGCTGGCGGTCCTTCAGGGATCAGCGGGGCTGGGGCTGGCGGTGCCCTCCTGGGCTGGGGCTGGTGGTGCCCTCCTGGGCAGCTGGGCTGGGGCTAGCGGTGCCCTCCTGGCTAGCTGGGCTGGGGCTGGCAGTGGCCTCCTGGGCAGCCGGGCTGGGGCTGGTGGTGGCCTCCTGGGCAACTGGGCTGGGGATGGCGGTGGCCTCCTGGGCAGCAGGGCTGGGGCTGGCGGTGGCCTCCTAGACAGCGGGGATGATGGTGGTCTTCTCCGCCGTGCAGCTCTTCCCAGACTTGCCGGGTTTCTTGTGGCCCTTCCCCACCTTGGGAGGTGTCACAGCTGACTCCACACTCCCACCGGGACCCCTGGGAGCGGCTTTGGTGGCTGGAGTCTTCCCCCTCTCCCGCCGGGCACTGGCCAACTTCTGATGCTTCACAGGTGGGGGACTGGCTGTGCTGTGGCTCCGTGCCACACTGGCTGTCCTGGTGGCTGGTGCACTCCACATACGGGTGACTACAGGCACCACTGGTCCCGGAGATGTTGTGGCTGAGGTGCTACTTCGGGACCTATGAGATGGAAGGGGTGGGGGAGATGTGGGAAAAAGGTCAAGGCTGGACATGAAATATTTCTTGGACACACTGGGACGGGTAGCTGGAGGGGGTTTGGGAGTGGAGGAAGAGGTGGTGGTAGTAGGAGGTGTACGTTTGGTGACTTTGGGTGCAGGTGCATGCGCTGGAGGCTGTCGTGAGGTGGATGGCTGTTGGATGGGTGTGTGGCTGCGTTTGTGCATCTTGGGAGGGGGCGTCACAGACACACTGGGAGAGGACACGGGACGTGTGAATGGTAGTGGGGGTGGTGACTGCATGTGAGCGGGGTGTGCTGCTGGGTGTGCTGCTGAGGGATGTAGTGGCTGTAGAGGTAGTGCATGCAGGTGTGAGTGTAGATGAGACTGGGAGGGAGGAGGGAGACGACGAGGAGGGGGACACAGTGGAGGCAGTGGATGTTGGTGTGTCTGCATGTGTGTGTTGCTTGCGTGAGTGCCTGTGGGATGTGTGGTGCTTATGTTTGCCTGAGCTTCCTTTGTGTGTTGACGTGTGTGCATGCTGGTCTGATGGTGTGCTTGGGATAGGCAGAGGTACAGGGGATTGGGTCTGGGTGGAGGAAGTTGGAGGGGGGAGGCTAGAGACGGGGACAATGGCTGCCATCAGTGCTGAGGCCAGAGTTTGAAAAGCTCAGTGAAGGGCCGCCTGACCAGAATGAATGCCCTCCAGGAATGCATTAGTTTGTTGCAACTGCCTTTCTACACCCTGGATGGCATTCAAAATGCTAGACTGCCCAACAGTGAGAGACCTGAGGAGGTCAATGGCCTCCTCACTGAGGGCAGCAGGGGTGACTGGGGCAGGGCCTGAGGTGCCTGGGGCGAAGGTGATGCCCACCCTCCTGGGTGAGCGGGCACGGGGCAAAGGTAGAGGGGCTGCTGGGAGGGCGGTGCTGGTAGGGGGGGTGGCGGCTGTACCTGTAGATGCGGGGGGCACAGGTGTTGCTGCCACCACAAGGGAGCTCCCATCAGAGGACGTGTCCGTGTCGCTGGTGTCAGCTCCTGTCCCCGCCGTGAAGCTCCCCTCGCCCTCGTCCCACTGGTGAATTCCGAGTCCATAGTCTCGCCCTCCAGGGCCATGTGGGATGCAGCTTCCTCGTGCTCCGGTGCCACTGCTCCTCCGCCTGATGATGCTGATGCACACAAGAACAGGGAGACCACAAAAAGGGGGGAGGGACGACAGAAGAAAGACATGTTGAGTGCATGGATTACCGCTACCGTTGGCGGACAAGACAGACACAGAAGCCCCCTGCACTACGCCGCGCTCTTGGCCTCCACTGTTCAATTTCTGGGAAATGGCCTACAAGGCTATGGACGACATCTGAACATAGATGACACAGGGGCATGAATAGCTGTACTTGGCAGTCTACAGAGGTGGGGTGGGGTGCCGCATGGCCTGCCTTACGGAGGGGCCTTGCCTACGGAACTCGCCCTGGCCTAGGGAAACCCACAGCCTTCCTCCCCCACCCAGACAACTCCACTGCGCGCAAAGTCAGCAGAATGAGAGTGTACTCACCCCCTTGTGTCTGCTGTGATGCCCTCAAGCGCCCATCCAACTCCGGGTAGGCCACCGCCAGGATCCTGAACATCAGGGGGGTCATGGTGCGACGGGCACCCCTCCCACATTGGGAGGCCATCCCCAGCTGAGCCTCCGCCGTCTTCTTGCTCCAGCGGCGAATGTCCTCCCATCTTTTCCGGCAGTGGGTGCTCCGTCTGTGGTAGACCCCCAGGGTCCGGACGTCCTTGGCGATGGCACGCCAAATATCTTTCTTCTGGCGGGCGCTGACCTACATGAAATGTACAGGGGAAGAAGAGAAGTCATTACCAACTGCACCGTCAAAGTGATTGGCCCCCATCCCTACCCTTGCCATGTGGCACATGCATTCACCGTCTTTCATGCACACAGCACTCTGCCCCCTTCCTTCTTACATCCAGCCCTCTCCGCACAGGCATAGCCCATACAACATGCTCCCTGTGTACTTACCTGATTGTCTGGAGGACCGTAGAGTAGCGTGTACTGGTGGAGGACCCCATCCACGAGCTTCTCCAACTCCTCCGATGTGAAGGCAGGGGCCCTTTCCCCAGACACTCAAGCCATTGTCTCTTCTAGACCGAGGTCACAGCAGCACTTGCAGTGTAGGTCCTCTCCTGTCGAAGATCAGGTATTGAGTGATTGAACAGATAGAAAATAGCGGTCACGTTCGCGGCGGTCACATCCGCGGCGGTGCGTACCGTCACCGCCGTCGTACATCGTCATTGGCTCCTGGGACCCATAGGGTCCAATGTTAACCAATGCAGCATTGCGCCGCGGTCTCCGACCGCCTACCGCAACGGTGTACAACGCCAGCGCAGTTACCTGACATCCCATTGTCCCACTTTACAGGTCAGGCAGCCACCATTTCAGGGACCCACATGGCTTCATTTTCAACTGTGTCACACATACTTAGGCCTAGTCTCAACACACATACAGGCCACCTTTTGTGTATGATTGGTGTTCTGTGTAAACTGTGAGTACGTACCTCTGAGTTGTTTGACCCTGTGCTTGCTGTTGTCCTTCATAGGCACCGTCCGCTGGGACATGTGAGGAGATGGCGGCATCCTCCAGTGTACCGACCGTTGATGGACCTGTCAACAATGGAGGAGCGACATTTGATAATCACCTACAGGCTTGACCGTGCCACAATCCAGGAACTGTGTACCCAGTTGGAGCCAGACCTGATGTCAGCAATCCGCCATCCCACAGGAATCCCCCCTCAAGTGCAGGTGCTGTCAGTGCTCTATTTCCTTGCAAGTGGCTCTTTTCAAACAACTGTGGCCTTGGCATCAGGGATGTCCCAGCCTATGTTTTCCAACGTATTGTCCAGAGTGTTGTCTGCCCTTCTGAAACACATGCAGATCTACATCGTTTTCCCTCAGGTGGAGGATTTACCTACAGTGAAAGGTGATTTCTATGCCCAGGGACATATCCCCAACATCATAGGTGCCATTGATGGGACCCATGTGGCTTTGGTCCCCCCCCACAGGAGTGAACAGGTGTACAGAAACCGAAAGAGTTATCATTTTATGAATGTACAGATGGTATGTTTGGCCGACCAGTACATCTCCCATGTGAATGTCAGGTTCCCTGGCTCAGTGCATGACGCCTACATCCTGCGGAATAGCAGCATCCCTTATGTGATGGGTCAACTCCAGAGGCACCGTGTGTGGCTATTAGGTGAGCACCTGGAAGCAAGTCAGTGGGAATGGTTGTCTGGGTCTGGGGTTATCCCTCCAGGTTAGTGTGTGTCTAACAGTTGACCCTCACCATTTGCAGGTGACTCTGGTTACCCCAACCTGTCATGGCTACTGACCCCAGTGAGGAATCCCAGGACAAGGGCAGAGGAACGCTACAATGAGGCCCATGGGCGAACTAGGAGGGTGATCGAGCGGACCTTCAGCCTCCTGAAGGCCAGGTTCAGGTGCCTCCATATGACAGGTGGATCCCTATTCTACTCACCAAAGAAGGTGTGCCAGATCATCGTGGCCTGCTGTATGCTTCACAACTTGGCTTTGCGACGTCAGGTGACTTTTCTGCAGGAGGATGGTTCAGATGGCGGTGTTGTGGCAGCTGTGGAGCCAGTGGACGGTGATGAGGAGGAAGCAGAGGAAGAAGACATGCACAACAGGGACTCAGTGATCCAGCAATATTTCCAGTGAAACACAGGTAAGAATACAATCCTGCCTACTACATGTACTTTTACACTACTACCTCTCTCCTGTCTGTCGTTTTCACCCAGTGTATGGTCACTGAGTTGTCACTTTCCCTTACGGTTTCACAGATGTGGGTCCCACTGCGTGACATCTGCTTAAATTCCTCATGGACTAGAGCTGTGTGACATAGGTATGTTGACATTACTATTTCAAATACATTTTGTCACTGTAATTGCTAATACACTATTTCGAAATCACAGACAGACTCCATATCATTTTGTGCTTTAGCTGTGTTTATTTAAATGCTCAATATTGGAGGGGGTAGTGAAATGGTGAGGGGTGATGGTGGAGGAGTGTCCATGGCAGAGTCCAGTCTATTAGTCTCACAGGTGCATTGCCCATATGGGCATAGGAAGTGGAGCTGGGGCAGTTATTATGGACAGGGTGACAAAGTGGGACAGTAGGATGACAATCAGGGTGGTCTCATTTCTTGGCGGGGGTCTTGGCATCGTTCTCTGTCTTGTTCCTGGATCTCAGGGACCGTTTGCGGGGTGGTTCCCCCTCTGCAGGGGGTGGGGTGCTGGTGTGGTGGTCCTGTGGCGGGGCGTCCTGTCCACTAGCGCCAGCAGAGGTGGTGGGTAGTTCATTGTCCATGCTAGTGTCAGGGGCCCCTTGTAGTGCCACAGTGTCCCTCCTGGTGTTGAGTAGTTCCTTCAGCACCCCTACGATGGTGCCCAGGGTGGAGCTGATGGTTCTGAGTTCCTCCCTGAAGCCCATATACTGTTCCTCCAGCATGCGCTGGGTCTCCTGAAACTTGGCCAGTACCGTTGCCATCGTCTCCTGGGAGTGGTGGTATGCTGCCATGATGGAGGAGAGGTCCTCGAGGAGAGTGGGTTCCCTTGGCCTGTCCATCCCCTGACGCACGGCAGCCCTCCCAGTTCCCCTGTGTTCCAGTGCCTCCGTCCCCTGGACTGTGTGCCCACTGCCCCCAGGTCCCTGTTGTTGTTGGGGTGGTGGGTTATCCTGGGTTCCCTGTAGTGGTGGACACACAGCTGATTGACGTGTCCTGGGGACGGAGGTATGGGCCCGCTGGGTGGGTGCTGTGCTGGTGTTTCCAGAGGGGGGAAGGTCTGTGGTGGCCTGTGCCTGTGTGAGGGGAACCGACTCTCCCGAGGTCGCCAATGGTCCGGGCTGGTCATCTAGATCCAGTTGGACAGCGGTGCTGTCATCACTGTGGGCCTCTTCTGTTGGTGGTGTGGACATGTGTGGACCCTTCTGTCCAGTGACGTTGGGTAGGGGTCCTGCAGGGGTATAAAAGGATGTTTGTTAAATCTGTGTGTGTAATGGTGTGCAATGGGTGGGTGACCGCGTACCCAGGTGCTAGCATTCCTGTGTGGGAGCTTGTGTGATGGTGGTTTAGGGGGGTGTATGGGTATGTGCAGTGGCCATGCTTTGGTGATGGGTGTCCATGCTTTGTAGTTGCATGCAGGGCTTGGTGTTGGGATGTGTGGTTTGTGTTGTTGGGACATTTGTGACGAGTTGGGGTGCTGGGGGTGAGGGTGGGGGTATGTGATAGCATGCAGGTAGGGTGGGGGATGTAATAGTAAAGCTTTGACTTACCAGAGTCCATTCCTCCAGCTACTCCTGCGAGGCCCTCAGGATGCAGAATCGCCAAGACCTGCTCCTCCCATGTTGTTAGTTGTGGGTGAGGAGGTGGGGGTCCGCCGCCAGTCCGCTGAACCGCCAGGTGGTGTCTTGAGACCACGGAACGCACCTTCCCCCGTAGGTCGTTCCACCTCTTCCTGATGTCCTCCCGATTTCTTGGGTGTTGTCCCACTGTGTTGACCCTGTCCACTATTCTGCGCCATAGCTCCATCTTACTAGCTATGGAGGTGTGCTGCACCTGTGCTCCGAATAGCTGTGGCTCTACCCGGACGATTTCCTCCACCATGACCCTGAGCTCCTCCTCCGAGAACCTGGGGTGTCTTTGCCGTGCCATCGGGTGGTGTAGGTGATGTGTGGGGTGGAGTGTGTGGTGATAAGTGTGGTGATATGTAGTGGTGTGTTGTGTGAGGTGCGTGGAAGTTGTGTGGGTGATGGTGTTGTGTGCCTGTGGATGCTGTTGTTCTTGCTGGTGGTGTCTCTCTGGCCTTCTTTCTGAATTTTATGTCGTGGGGGTTTGTGGGTGATGTGGGTGTGTGTTTTATATTGTAATGGGTGTGTGGGAGTGGTGTGTGTATGTGTCTCAGGTGTGTGTATTTTGAATTGTCCAATGTGGGGATGTTTTGTAAGAGTATGTGTATTTTGAGCGCAGCGGTGTGTACCGCCAATGGAATACCGCGGATGAAAGACCGCGTGGATTCGTGTGGGCGTATTTCTGTTGGCGTGACGGTAGAGGATTTGTCTTTGCCAGTTTATCACTGACCTTTGGTGTGGCGGACTTGTGTGTGTGTCTGAATTTTGGCGGATTCAGAGATGTGGGTCATAATAGCTGTGGCGGAATTCTGCGGCCCCGGCGGTGTGTTGGCGGTCTTCTGCACGGCGGTAAGCGGCTTTTACTGCCAATGTTGTAATGAGGACCAAAGTCTTGAAAAATTCAGGAGAAATGATGGTCATGTGGAAGTGACTTGTCTTTGAAATGTGCTATTGATGTAGCACGTACAATGGAACTATCTGAGAAATGCATTTAGACTGTGAGAGAGAATATGAATGATTCTGAGCATGGTGTAGTCGATGTTAGCGCTGTAATTAAGGACTCAAAAAATGTTGAAAGGAAAATTGAATGGAAAAAAAATGCTACAAAGTATTTTTACAGATGTGGGGCTACTGACCACCTGGCAAATTCTAAGAAGTGTCCGGCATTTAATAAGTTGTGCAATTTGTGTAAAAAAAATGGGACACTTTGGTAAAGTGTGTAAGAGTAATTTGAAGGGGGTTAGTTATGTTTCGAATCAAGAAGACCCTGATTGTGCTAGAATGCAAGAGGTTGTTTTTAGTGTTTTACCTGATGGCGAAGAAATTCCTCTGGATCGGTCTTCTGGATTACCTACTTGCAACTTGTGCATGGATGGTATTGTGGTTACCGCCATGGTTGATTCGTGTGCGTGGTTTACGATCATGTGTTTGAATAAGTATAGGCGCCTGTGGCCTGGTAGAGAGTTAATATCTTCTGGTGTAAATCCTAGAAGTTACACTGGTCACAAAATGAATATAGTTGGTTACACCAACGTACACATTGTGTTTGGGCACAACCAGTGCAAAGGCAAACTGTATGTAGCTGAGAGGGGCCAGACAATACTAGGATGGCCACACATAAAGGAATTAGGGATTAAGGGGGTCATTCCGACCCTGGCGGTAAATACCGCCAGGGCCGGGGACCGCGGGAGCACCGCCAACAGGCTGGCGGTGCTCCCTTGGGCATTCTGACCGCAGCGGTTCGGCCGCGGTCAGAACAGGAAAACCGGCGGTCTCCCGCCGGTTTTCCGCTGCCCTGGGAATCCCCCATGGCGGCGCAGCTTGCTGCGCCGCCATGGGGGATTCCGACCCCCTCACCGCCATCCTGTTCTTGGCGGTTCCGCCCGCCAGGAACAGGATGGCGGTGAGGGGTGTCGTGGGGCCCCTGGGGGCCCCTGCAGTGCCCATGCCAATGGCATGGGCACTGCAGGGGCCCCCGTAAGAGGGACCCACTTTGTATTTCAGTGTCTGCATTGCAGACACTGAAATACGCGACGGGTGCCACTGCACCCGTCGCACATCCTCCACTCCGCCGGCTCCATTCGGAGCCGACATCCTCATGGAGGGCTGTTTCCCACTGGGCTGGCGGGCGGCCTTTTGGCGGTCGCCCGCCAGCCCAGTGGGAAACCCAGAATGACCGCCGTGGTCTTTTGACCGCGGTACGGTCTTCTGGCGGTTCCCTCCAGGCGGGCGGCGGTCAGAATGACCCCCTAAGATTGATCCTACAAAACCTTATCCTGTGTATGCAGATTTGGAGCAAAATTCCCATGGAGAGTTGCAGTATGACAAGTTAGATGAGTGTTTCCCTACAGTATTTTCAAAATCTTTGGGTAAATTGAAGGGATTTAAACACAAAATTATATTGCAAAAAAATGCAAGCCCCATAAGGCATAAATTACGCAATGTTCCTGTGAATTATACACCTAAATTAAAGGAATTGTTGAAGGACTTAGGTGACAAAAAGATCATTGAGCCAATGGAAAGTTCTGACTGGATATCTCCGGTAGTTTTATCCCTTAAGAGTAATGGAGATCTCAGATTATGTGTTGACTTAAGATCTCTGAATGAGGTGATTTTGGGCTGATACTTTTCCATTACCAAATTTACAGGAATTGGTGTCATCTGTGTGTCAGGCTTCAATCTTTTCCACCATTGACTTGTCCAGTGCATATCATCAGATTGAATTGGATGAGTGTTCAAAACATTATACTGCATTTGTAACAACTGAGGGTGCATTTCAATACATAAGGGTGTCTTTTGGCCTTGCCAGAGCATCTGCTGTCTTCCAAAGGGAGATGAGTAAGATTTTCAGTCACGTGCATAATGCCAAAGTGTTTCAAGATGACATATTGATATATGGCGAGGACAAGCAGGAGCATGATTAAGTCCTCAAGAATGTTTCAACATTACTTTGCAAGAATAGCTTGACTGTGAGGAAAGACAATTGTAAATTTGGTCAATCTCAGGTGGAGTATTTAGGGCATGTTATTTCCTCTGAGGGAATTCGTCCTAAAGTGAGTCATGTGAAAGCTATTGTTGATGCTTCTGAACCGGAATGTAAGGAGCAATTGATGTCATTCTTGGGTCTCACTGAATTTTATTCACGGTTCATAGAAAATTATGCAACCAAAGTCGAGAATTTAAGAAAGATGTTAAAGAAAAATGTTCAATTTGTATGGGGGCAGGAACAATCAGAATGCTTTGATTGCATGTTTGAAACCGTTTGTAACAACTGCTGATAGTGTGATTGCAGTGGATGCAAGTAACAATGGCATTAGGGCTTTTATCACAGAAAAATAGTTCTGAGAAGTGGATTGTGGCCTATGCTTTGCGCACTCTATCACAATCTGAGAGAAATTATTCTGTGATTCAGAAGGAACTGTTAGCAGCTTCATGGGATGTGGAAAGATTTCAAATGTATGTGTGGGGATGGAAGTTCAAATTGCGTACAGACCATAAGCCTCTAGTGAATATTTTAAAACCAGGTGGTGTGCAGAACTTATCTCCAAGACTAGCAAGACATGCTTCCAAATTGCAAGTGTATTTTTTTTAAATAGAATATATACCTGGTAGAAACAACTTTATTGCTGATGGATTGTCCAGATTACCTATTGAAGATGCATACGTGGATATGGAGTGTGACGTTGTGTACACGCATGCTGATGTGGTTTGGAGGCGAATGGTGAGACTGAACAAACGGTGTTAACTGAACAAGTATGGGAAGAAGAAATGATGAAAGATAATGAAATGCAGTTGATGAAAAAGTATATAAGCAATGGGTCGGCGAGTCGGCTGTGGGGTGGGAGTGCAGCATTGTGGAAACTATAGGTGAACTTAGTTTAGAGAGTGGTATAATCCTGCGAGGTGACAGAATAATTCCCCCAAAGGGGGTACGTGATATTATTGTAAGAAGAAGTCATGTTGGGCATAGTGGAATGTCCAGGAATAACCAGCAAGTTAAAGAATTTTGGTGGTGGACAGGTTTGTACGAAATTGTGCTGTTTGTGCTCAGAGTGACAAAGTGCCAAACATTGTTCTGCACCGTTATTACCAGTTGAATGACCAGATAGGCCTTGGAGAAAATTGGCTATCGATTTCATAGGTCGGTTTTCTACTTTGCCTA
The DNA here is from genome assembly GCF_031143425.1 of Pleurodeles waltl. NCBI lineage: Eukaryota > Metazoa > Chordata > Amphibia > Caudata > Salamandridae > Pleurodeles > Pleurodeles waltl. The sequence goes on from NC_090440.1 coordinate 257,519,296, forward strand.
CAAGCGAAGCATATGCTATTGTTTTAATGGATTATTTTTCCAAATGGCCAGAGGTTGAATTTGTAAACAAAATTTCCACTGAAATTGTCATAGAATTTTTGGAAATGTATTTGCTAAGGAAGGGGTCACTGAGACACTCTGTGTCTGACAATGGTGTACAGTTTACTTCTGCAAAAATGGTTGCGTTTTTGGAAAGGAATGGTATCAAACATGTCAGGGTGGCTTTGTATACTCCTTCCTCGAATGGACTGGTTGAGCGATTTAATAGAGTTGTTAAAGAAACAATACAATTGGCTTGGAAGTCGGGTATTCCGTGGAAAGAGGCGTTAAGGAAGATGCTTTCTTCCAACAGGGTATCACCGCCGTCTGTGACAGGAAAGATGCCTTTTGAACTGTTAAGAGGAAGGAAGCCTTTTACCGGTTTGGTAAAAGCTTCCTTCCTGGTTAATGGAAAGGAATTGTGTGAAATTTGAGGTACAGTGTGATGTGGAAATGAGAAACAGGGTGCTGGATTTCCAATCACATGTTAAGTCGCGCCATAATGTAGGATCAAGTATTAGTGGATTGAAAGTGGGGCAAAGTGTCCGTGTTAAGATACCAGGATTTGTGGAAAAGGGGAAATCCCAATGGTCTGAACCAAGGAAAATTGTAAAGGTTTTGAAGAATGCTGTAAAACTGGATGATGGTAGAGTATTGTCAATATGTAGGCGAGATCTGAGTGTTGTGAGTAAGCGGAACGTGGAGTGTATGGAAGAATGCAATGGGTATTTGTTTGGAAATGATTTTGACAATGTTGAAGGAATGGCCTGTCATGACGCTCAAGCGAGTGTGAGTGAGGCGCCATGCCGCAGCAAGAGAGATAGGAAGATTCCTAATTATTTAAGGGACAATGTAATCAACAAGTGATGTTTTTACTTATTGTATATCTCATTGTTCACTTATTGCATGCCACTTATTGTATGAACTGTTTTACGCCCTGAACTAAGGGGGTCATTTCAACCCTGGCGGTACAGGACCGCCAGGGCTGAAATGACAGAAGCACCGCCAACAGGCTGGCAGTGCTTCCAAGGTCATTACGACCGTGGCGGAAGCGCCGCGTCGCACCGCGTCGCACCGCCGGGGCCGCGCCGGCCCCGGCGGTAGTAATCCTCCAGGGCAGCGCTGCTAGCAGCGCTGCCCAGGGGATTACGAGTCCCCCTACCGCCAGCCTTTTCCTGGTGGTTTGAACTGCCAGGAAAAGGCTGGCGGTAAGGGGAGTCGCGGGGCCCCTGCACTGCCCATGCCTCTGGCATGGGCAGTGCAGGGGCCCCCTGACAGGGCCCCATGCTGCTTTTCACTGTCTGCTCTGCAGAGAGTGAAAAGCGCGACAGGTGCAACTGCACCCGTCGCACGGCTGCAACACCGCCAGCTCCATTTGGAGCCGGCTCCCATGTTGCGGCCCACATCCCCGCTGGGCCGGCGGGCGGAAACTCTGTTTCCGCCCGCCGGCCCAGCGGGGATGTCATAATGGGCACAGCGGGAGTGCGGCTGCATTGGCGGGCGCACAGCGGTTACAACTTGACAGGCGGTGGTTGCCGCCCGCCAATGTTGTAATGAGGGCCTAAGTGTCACCTTAGTTGACTTAATAAATACTGTCATGGAGCTCTGGATCTGCGTCTTACCTTAATATCTTCACACAGATCCCCTCTCAAATTCCTTGAGTTCACATTGTGCCTGCTTTATATCTTCAAACACCTGCATCAGATATAGCACAATATCGCCCACGTACAGCAAGATAATATGAGCATCTTGGCTTAAAACCATCCCCAGTTGTTGAGCCTCCCTTCTACGCCTTGAGGCTTAAGGTTCCATGGACAAGGCAAACAGGAGATAAGGAAAGCAGGAAACCTTTGTCGAGTTCCTGTCTCAGTGGACCAGTTTGCTGAAACAATCCTTCCCATTCTTACTCTGGCCATCGGGTATGCATACAGAAGACAGAACCATCTGATGATCCTCACTCTAAATCCTTTTGCTTCTAGGACAGTAAATAAATATTCTCATCTTGAAGTGTCAGAAGCTTTTTCTATGTCTATCGACACACATGGTATCTCATGGCACTCTGCCATAATGTGCAGCAGTCGTCTAATATTCATTGCCATACAGCTATTGGGAGAAAAAGATGTATGATCAGGTAAATCATATCTGCCATCAAATAGGTCTTGTTGGCCACAATCCTGGCCAATATTTTATAATCATGGTTAAACATTGATATGGGATGCTATGCTTTGATGCCAGTGAGTTTTGATTTGTTTTAGGGCTGGCAACTATAATCACCTCTCTTGAAGGTTGTGGCAGTGCCCTACCATCATATCTTGCCTTGTCAACCTTGTGTAGGTTTGGGGTCAAGATAGTACTATATGCAGAATAATACTCAACCGGTAGGCCATCCTCACCTGGATTCTTACCAGTGACTGTTGCCCCAATGACAACCCTGATTTCTTCCATTCTCAGTAGAATGTTCAGTTCCTCCCTTTGTGCTTCAATCCATTGTTTTAGCCTCTGCACCTCTGACATATTCTGTCATGCGCTTTTATCATATTCATTTGTGCTGTGGTGCAGAACCCAAAAATAAACATCTCCGTATTAATCTGTCCCTGTGTGGCCCCTACATTCCCTTCCTTGATTTTGACTGCCATTATATGCCCTCTACTATCTTCATGCCTTTTATCAGCCTAGCTAAGAGACAATTGGTACTGCAGCCTTATAGCCCAGTTTACATTTGCTATTTATCAGTCCACAGTACCTCATAGGTAGCCTGCGTAAGTGCCTAAAATATTTGTGCATCCATAACTACCTCCTGCCAAGTCAAGCTATTTCCTTTTAAAGAGCACAGGTTTCTAGCCTTGGCACTGATCCTAATCCATAGGTTGTTGATATATATACAGCACATTTTCATCTTCAAGGCATCCCATTCTGTTTGGGTGACATTTGTCAAGGCTTCATTCAATTCAAAATATAGTCTAATATGCAACCCTTTAGTTTGCTCTGGGAATAGTTTAGTCTGAACTGCTAGGCCAGGTACTCGCCGAAACAGAAAATAAGCAACCAAGGACCGGTTTCAACCCAGTTAGGGCTCTTCAGGCAGCTACAGCTTGGTTCCAGTGACACACTACGCATGGGACCCACATCTGGGATATCCATCCAGCTTAGGTCAACACACTGAGGTATTAAAAAAAGTGATGAATGGAATGCTTGAATTAATTTCAGCCACTGCTAATCATTCAAGGACGCATCCCAGTCCATTGTTATTTTGCTCAACGTGCCATCTCAGTTTGGGCCCAACCATATGCTAATTAGTCTTGCCCCTGCTCCAGTATGAAGAGATATTATGTTCACCAGATGATTTGCTTGAGTCAGAGTTCCCACTAGGTGTTCTGAGAATAGTATCAAATCTAACCTAGAGGATAGCATATGGACCTGTGAATAATGTGTAATCCCTGTTTGCGATGGATGGATTCGCTGCCAGACATCCCATAAACGCCAGTCGTCCAACCAGGCAGCTAATGCGTCTGATATTCTTCCCATGTTCGTATTAGGGACCAATGGAAATCTAGTGCCTTGTGAGGCACACTGCTAAAGACCCTACCCCAAATAGGGGAGGGTAGGAAGCCCAGAAACCACCTGCTGCTGCAATGAGTGCAAACAAATCCTCATGGTCAGAGTTGGCTGTAGATACGCTAATTAAAGGAGTAAAGTAAGAACCCCTCTGTCTAATCGACCTTATACAAACACAAATCACTTTCCAAATCTATGTCTACTTTTTGCATGGCATACGGAATCCTCAGTCTAATCCAAACCAATGCCTCTCTGGCTTAAGAAGAATATTTAGTGCAGTATAGCTGACAGTTCCATTATCTACATATTATATAATCTTTAGACCTTGCTAGGTGAGTTTCTTGAAGGTACAACACATCAGTTCCCTGTCTGCACAAGAACTTTTAAATTTGATATCTTTTAGTAAGGTTCCCCATGCCACAACTATTCCAAGTCAGAAATGTATAACTATTCAACCCTGCTATGTACTCTTATCATCCTGGATAGGAGCGCAGCAAAATAATTCTCAATCAATTTTTGTCTCTTTCTCTTAAAAATTGTCTCAATAGATACCTTCATTCACACATGAAAAGGTTTGTGCCCAGTAACTTACACAGAACCAATTGACAACTGTTAAACAGCATCAATATTTGAATGAATGAATTAATACAGAACTTGTAAAGTAAACTGTAAAGCTGTCAGGATACTTCAATTCGATTTCCTCAGAAGCAGAAGATAACTCCTCAGTCCAGACCCGAGCTACTCACAACGAATATTAATCCTTCGTGCTGAGTACCCCGGAGGGGGAAAGGGGAATGGGATGGTAGAGAGACTGCCACAGAGATGATGAACGCCAGTACTCAGTCTGCCTCTTCACATCTAAGATTGGATACAGCACCTGCAAGAGTCACAGTCGCAATTACTGGGGACATACAACATAATTTTTTCACTTTCTACTCTCAACACTTAATTCTCTTTAATTCTATTATTTCTTCACTCACCCTGAGTTCTCTGTAGCCTTGCTTCTCTCTATAAATGATAGCTCTTCTTAAAAAAATGCTTATTACTGATTCTGGAAGAACTTCTCAACCTTTGTTAGAGATTGGTTTTATGTTGCTATATATATATATATATATATATATATATAGTTGGTGATAATGCGTTCTTCAAATCAGCTGATGTTATTTAATTTCTCCTGTCTTATTGTGACTTCTGTCAATACTTGTATTGGTAAATGCTTGTTTATTAAAGTTCGTTTCTCCTTTCTTACTTCGACATTTGTTGATAACTTGTATTTGTAAATGTTTGTTTATTACAGTTAGTTTCTCCTTCCTTACTTCGACATCTGTCGATAACTTGTAGTTGTAAATGCTTGTTTATTTAAGTTCGTTTCTCTTTTAAACTCTATTTTGGTTTATTACCATTGAATTTGTAAATGTTTATTTGTTATAGTTCGTTTCTCCTTTAAACTTGGCCTTTGTTTATAACCTTGACCTTTGTAGATACTTGCTCTTTTAAAGTTCGTTTTTTCTTTGACTTTAATATCTTAAACAAGAACCTTGTAAACATAGGTTAATTCATACATTAACTCTGTAGCCTTGCCGACTTACATGGGAACGGTCTACTATCAAACTCTTCGAATAAACCTTGACAATATTTATCCGTTTTCTGTAATATAATCTTCAAATGTAATTTTACCTCACAGGAGTTTCTGTTATGAAGCGCGCTCTCTCTCCACACAGCTGATTCCTGTCAGACCTCAGTTAAAGTGCAAGGCTTCCAGCTGGAGAGCTCGTAACCTAGCAACCAACCGATTGCAAGACTAGAACTGTAACTAACCTTCAGGACTCACAGCGGCCATCTTGGATCTTCTCTTCTTGATTCTTCCTTTGAAATAAGCGCAAGATTACTCTGCAAACCTTTTTCCAGTTTGGGCTTTGCTGTCTCCACTAAGGATATCTCTTTGCTTTTCTCATGCACTTCTTTGATTTGACTTGGCAAGTTTGTGTGGTCATGACAGTACTCCCCCTCAAGGAACAGTTCTCCAATTTAGCTTTGCTTGGGTAGGTTCTATGAAAGTTTCTCACTAATCTTGAAGCATGTACATACTCGTGCGGCTCCCAGGATCGTTCCTCTGGACCATAACCTTTCCAATCAATTAGATAATAAAGCTGGTCATTACGGATTTTGGAATCTAAGATTTGATTGACCTCATACTCTTCTGCAGAGCTAATCTGGATAGGAATTGGAGGGGAGTTTTGAGGTAAATTTGGAGGACTGTTCTTTAACAAGGAGACATGGAAAACAGGATGTATCTTTAGATGAGCTGGCAACTGCAATTTAACTGCCACTGGATTGATCATCTTGTCAACTTTGAATGGGCCTATAAATCATGGCTGAAATTTGCGATTTCCTTTGAGACGTAAATGACGAGTGGATAACCAAACTTTGTCTCCTTTCGAATAAATGGGTCTCTCTCTTCTTTTTCTATCAGCCTGAGTCTTATATGAGTCTTTTGCTTGAATGATGTTTTTTCTAGCCCTAACTAACGTGGTCTGCAAATCCCTCACCATCTCTTCTACTGCAGGCACTGAATCATCTTCTTTATCCAACATTACATTAGGATGTCTACCATGGTTCAGATAAAAGGGGGTGAACCCAGTGGTGGAATGAACAGCATTATTGTAAGCAAATTCAGCTGCCCACATCAACTCGGGCCATTCCTTCTCTTTATCGAATAAATTGAGTCTTAAATACTGTTCTAACTCTTGATTCACTCTCTCTGTTTGCCCATCGGTTTCAGGATGGTAACTGGTAGAGTAATGAGAATCAATTCCTAATCTTTTACTAAAGGCCTTCCAAAATCAAGAAACAAATTGGGACTCCCTGTCTGAAACTAGAATTTTTGGGATACCATGGGCGCGTACTATGTGTTGTGTAAACAACTGTGCTACCTGTGGGGCTCGAGGGATTTCTTTCAAAGGAATGAAATGCGCCATTTTAGTGAAAGTGTCTACAAAAACTAGGATAGTGTTAAAACCTTGGCTACTAGGGAGGTCCACTATAAGATCCATAGTAACAGTATGCCAGGCATGGGGTGCAGTGGGCAAAGGTCTTAACAGACCTTGTGAAGCTGTTCTATTTGATTTCCCTCTTTGACATTTGTCACAAGTTGACACATAGGGGGTTATTCTAACTTTGGAGGAGGTGTTAATCCGTCCCAAAAGTGACGGTAAAGTGACGGATTTACCACCAGCCGTATTACGAGTCCATTATATCCTATGGAACTCGTAATACGGCTGGTGGTATATCCGTCACTTTACCGTCACTTTTGAGATGGATTAACACTCCTCCAAAGTTAGAATAACCCCCATATTGTCTTATCTGAGTTTTCATTTTTGGCCACCAAAATTCTCGTTGTATTAGATTTTGAGTCTTTTGAATTCCTTTGTGTCCAGCCAATTGATCGTCATGGTAAGCCTGAAGAATTTTTTCTTGCAGCTCCACAGTCGGAACATACAGTGCACCTTTAAAGTATGGCAAACCTTTTTTGATTTCTCTTCCTTGGCCTTCTTTGGACCACTTCAGCATTCCTTCGAATGTTAAGTTTTCTTGAATTTCTTTGGTTAAATTTTCATATAATATGGCAGATATGAACTTCTCTTGTGGAATAATCAATTCTTTTTCTGGAGGCTCTTTAACTGCACTGGTATCAATTCGAGATAGAGCATCTGCCTTCCCATTTACTTTTCCTGGTCTGAAAGTGATAACAAAATCAAAGTCTGCAAAATATAGGGACCAACGCAGTTGTCTAGCTGTTAGAGTTCGAGCTGATTTTAAAAACTGTAAATTTTGGTGGTCCGTGTAAACGGTCACTTTATGCTTAGCTCCCAAAATGTAATGCCTCCACTCACGAAAAGTTTCTTTGACTGCCAATAGCTCCTTATCCGCAATTGAATAATTTATCTCTGGTGGTGTTAATTTTCGAGAGAAATAGGCCACTGGATGTAATTGACCTGTATCTTTATGACGCTGGGAAAGGATACCTCCTATGGCAACACCTGAAGCATCTGCCTCCACATAATATGGCTCATCTGGATTGGGGTGGAGCAAGATTGGAGCTGAGACGAAGGAATTCTTCAAAAAATTAAAAGCATTTTCAGCTTCTTTTGTCCACTCAAACTTCACTCCTTTCTTCAACAATCGAGTAATGGGAGTAACTGTTTGAGAAAAATTGGATATGAATCTTCGATAAAAATTAGCGAACCCCAAGAAACTCTGGATCTCTTTGACATTGCAAGGAGAAGGCCAATGTTGCACTGTCTTTATCTTGGCAGGATCCATACTAACTCCTTCTGGTGACAAAATGAATTCTAAGAACTCAACTCGTTCCACATGAAATGCACACTTCTCCAATTTTACATAGAGATGGTTTTCTTGCAACCTTGTGAGGATGGATCGAACATGGGAAATGTGCTCCTGTAGATTGTCGGAAAAGATTAAAATGTAATCTATATAAACCACGGCAATCCGGTCGAGGAATTCTCGTAATATATCATTAACGAAATGCTGGAAGGCAGCGGGGGCATTGCACAACCCATAAGGCATCACTTGATATTCAAATAATCCGTATCGAGTCCGAAAAGCGGTTTTCCATTCATCCCCTGAAGCCACTTGAATCAAATGATATGCTCCTCGCAGGTCCAATTTGGTGTAGATTCTAGCATTCTTTACTTGATCTAATAAAACTGACACTAAAGGCAGTGGGTATCGATTCTTGATGGTAACCTGATTGAGGGCTCGATAATCAATGCAAGTTCGAAGACTCCCATCCTTCTTTGGTATGAAAAATAGTGGGGATTACACTGGAGATTCAGAAGGACGAATAAAACCATTAGCAAGATATTGATCCAAATACTCCTTTAAATGTTGATTCTCTGCTTCGGTCAATGCGTATATTCTGCTACATGGCAATATCGCACCTGGCTCCAGTTCAATTTTGCCGTCGCAGGGTCGATGTGGTGGCAATTTCTCAGCCTCCTTTTCATCAAAAACGGCGACTAAATCCTCATATTCTTTTGGGATTTCTGCTGTCTTTAGTGCACAGATCATTGAAGAGTGTGATGATAAACAGGCCGCTTGGGACTTGGTGGACACTTCCACTCCATCATGAAAGCAATTCTCCTTGCAGTAAGAGGAATTCATCTTGATCGTTCTTTTGCTCCAATCAATTTGTGGATTATGTTCTGTAAGCCAGGGCAGACCCAAAATGAGTTGAAATTGTGGAGCATCTATCGAATTAAAGATTATCTGCTCCTGATGTCCACCAAAACCTTGCATCTGAATTGGTTCGGTCTCATGGGAAATGGGTCCTGAAGAAAGATTGGTTCCATCCACAACTCTTACTACTTCCAAAGTAGATTTCTTGATAAATCGAATACCCATTTTACGAGCGTATTTGATATCACAGAAGTTGCCCGTAGCTCCAGAGTCTATCATAACTGAGATCCCTTGAATTTCCTTCTCAAGGGTCTTAACTGATACTGTTTGTACCAAATGTGGCGCTGCGGTTTGTAAGGTATTCGCCGCTCGTTGATCTAAAGGAGTTGTCTTGGGTTCTGCTTTCATCAGGGCAACTCCCTCTACTGATGAAGCTGGCCTTTTCCCGACTGAAGAGCTTTGGGTTCTTGGGACAGTTTTTAACAAAATTCCCAGATGCACTGCAATATAAACATAGTTGATTCACTCTTCTTTTCTCTTTTTCTTCCTTAGATAAAGGACCTCGGATGGAACCAATTTGCATTGGTTCTTCTATCGTTATCCCTTCTCCGGCTCTCGTATGATCATTTCTTACACAATCAATTCTCAGGGGAAATGGTCGATACTCTCTTCTCTTTTCTGCTCTTCGTTCAGTTAACCGGTGGTCAATCTGTAACACAAGATCAATTAACTCCGAAATTTCGGTGGGTCTATTTGGAACTTGTGCTAAGGCATCTTTCAATTCATCTCTCAGTCCACGATAAAATATGGCGGCTCTTTTTGACTCCGGCCAGGCAGTCTCTACAATGAGTTTATTGAAATGAGCCAGATAGGCTACTAGATCTTTATTACCTTGCCTGATTTCCAGTAGTTCATTGTCAGTGGCTTGAGCTGCAGTTCGCCGATCAAATATTCTTAAGAACTCTTCCTTGAAATTTTGGAAATTATATAAAACAGGATCATTTCTGGAAATTATTGGCATAGACCATGCGGCCGCATCTCCTGTCAGATAAAACAATATAAATGCCACTTTGGACTGGTCTTCGGAAAAAATGACTGGTCTACATAAAAAATGCAATGAGCATTGGGTCAGAAAAATCTGTGCCTTATTTGGATCCCCACCAAAGCGCTCGGGTTGAGCCAAAGGAATAATAGGGGAAACCGCATGAATTACTTGAGTGGATATACCTGCAGACTGTGAAGGGCTAGGGATTTGTGAAAAAACAGATTCATTTGATTTAGCGGTGTTCCCTAACTCATTTATTCGCTGTTTTATTTGGACTGTTTCTTCTATGGTGTTATTTAATTGTTTCTGTAACCCTTCCAAAACGGTGGCTAATGCTTTTATATCAATTCCTTCTGCCATTCTGCTCAGGAGGAAATCTGTTTTTTCCCTAAAATTAGGGTGATGGCACTTCAATCTGTCAGGATACTTCAATTCGATTTCCTCAGAAGCAGAAGATAACTCCTCAGTCCCGACCCGAGCTACTCACAACGAATATTAATCCTTCGTGCTGAGTACCCCGGAGGGGGAAAGGGGAATGGGATAGAGAGACTGCCACAGAGATGATGAACGCCAGTACTCAGTCTGCTTCTTCACATCTAAGATTGGATACAGCACCTGCAAGAGTCACAGTCGCAATTACTAGGGACAGACAACATCAGTTTTTTCACTTTCTACTCTCAACACTTAATTCTCTTTAATTCTATTATTTCTTCACTCACCCTGAGTTCTCTGTAGCCTTGCTTCTCTCTATAAATGATAGCTCTTCTTAAAAAAATGCTTATTACTGATTCTGGAAGAACTTCTCAACCTTTGTTAGAGATTGGTTTTATGTTGCTATATATATATATATATAGTTGGTGATAATGCGTTCTTCAAATCAGCTGATGTTATTTAATTTCTCCTGTCTTATTGTGACTTCTGTCAATACTTGTATTGGTAAATGCTTGTTTATTAAAGTTCGTTTCTCCTTTCTTACTTCGACATTTGTTGATAACTTGTATTTGTAAATGCTTGTTTATTACAGTTAGTTTCTCCTTCCTTACTTCGACATCTGTCGATAACTTGTAGTTGTAAATGCTTGTTTATTTAAGTTCGTTTCTCTTTTAAACTCTATTTTGGTTTATTACCATTGAATTTGTAAATGTTTATTTGTTATAGTTTGTTTCTCTTTTAAACTTGGCCTTTGTTTATAACCTTGACATTTGTAGATACTTGCTCTTTTAAAGTTCGTTTTTTCTTTGACTTTAATATCTTAAACAAGAACCTTGTAAACATAGGTTAATTCATACATTAACTCTGTAGCCTTGCCGACTTCCAGGGGAACGGTCTACTATCAAACTCTTCGAATAAACCTTGACAATATTTATCCGTTTTCTGTAATATAATCTTCAAATGTAATTTTACCTCACAGGAGTTTCTGTTCTGAAGCGCGCTCTCTCTCCACACAGCTGATTCCTGTCAGACCTCAGTTGAAGTGCAAGGCTTCCAGCTGGAGAGCTCGTAACCTAGCAACCAACCGATTGCAAGTCTAGAACTGTAACTAACCTTCAGGACTCACAGCGGCCATCTTGGATCTTCTCTTCTTGATTCTTCCTTTGAAATAAGCACAAGATTACTCTGCAAACCTTTTTCCAGTTTGGGCTTTGCTGTCTCCACTGACGATATCTCTTTGCTTTTCTCATGCACTTCTATGATTTGACTTGGCAAGTTTGTGTGGTCATGACAAAAGCAAAAAGAGCATCCTGGTGCCAACTGTAACACAACTTCTTAATCAGCTGCCGCAAGATAAATCAACCAGAAAAGATAGGAATAAAACAGAGAAAGAAGAAAAAAGCCCCTGAGCAAGAACAATTAAACTGGGTGACAACAGAGTTCTGCAAGGGCTGTCGAGTCTGCATGCCAATGGGCACAAGAACCAATTGTTACCCACAGCCTGTGCCCCCACTTGGCTATCTGTGACCAGAAGCCTGGAAGATGGAGTACCCTGAAAGACTGGAGTAGCAGCAGCCATAGTGTTTGTAGTTCATTAATGCCTCAGTATATGCATAGGACCATGACACATACATGGTAACATTTTAGAAGAGAAAAGTGGGAGGTTTCTAGAAAGAAAATCAGGATAATGTAATTCCCCAATGGACTTCAATTGGGGCCTGAATCGGGTTACTGTTATGTATGGGATTTGCAAGTCTGCTGCTGCAGGATCGGATATTAGATACGCAAATGTACGTTTTTTTCCTTACCTGTCAGGAGCATGGAGAAAAGCGCTATAGCAGGCAGATAGAGAGCGTGCTGGAAGTGCTGTGCACTGGCCTGCAGGAGCAGGTTACTGGCAGTGCATACACCAAGTTTCACAAACCAGGCCCTGTCAGCTGAAGTAATGAAAATTACTTTACGTTAATAAAGTCATAGAAGTTCACTGAATAAAACAAAGGTTATAGGAAAGTTATAGTTAGACTGGGGGAGCACATCTGGGCATTCCCCCAAAACAGCTCTTTAAATTAGACATGCAACTGGCACAACAGACCTCTGCCATTTGAGGGCTTGGCTAGATAAGTTGGAGGGAGAGGTTTTGACACTTGGCCTCTGGGAGCCAGCTCATGGCCCCACTAGAGATTAAGATCTGCATTCATTCCATGGCCTCATTCCACACAGGACTGAAATGTAGGGGAGACATCTGTGGTTCAAAGGGAAAACCTCTGTACCACCCCCAACTTCAAAGGCACACTGCAGAATAACTACTGGTGCCATACTTCAGCAGGGCAGAGATACACTTGTGAGGACAGGAAAACCTGGTCCACGTGATGCACACTGCAGGAGGAAACTGTTGTACACAAGGAAGATTACTGCAATTGGAAGGGACCGTGTACCCTTCCTCAATAGTGGCTGCCCTGGGCAGATGACCTTCTGCTGTTTGGCACCATGAAGTGTGCTCTCCAAGGGTTTCTTAGCCTTCCCCCTTTACTCTTGTGAAGGTCTCAGAGACATCAAGGACCGCCTGCAATGGACACAAACTGACTACTTGTGACACCTGCAAAGCATTGCCCTCATAAGTGCCCACATTGTCTGCTGAATCCCAACTGGTAGCGCAACATGAGCGTGGAACTAAGAAGTATGCCTGGAGACCAGGTTGCCTGGTGAGGAGCCCCAATACCATTGCTAGCATCTAAGGAGTGTGGCCCCACATCGTGGGGCCTAAACACCCATATGTGTCTTGTTGGCAAGGAGCGGATTTACTGGTTGCATGACCATGCGAGGCCCGGTTCGTAGAACGTGCAAGATCTATCTTGTGCGATTTGCCAAGTGCTCGCTCATTGCATGTGGTATTCATGTGTTATTCAATTCACAGGGGCGACCCTCAGAGGTAACCTAATTTCCAGGGAGGCACAGAATTTGCACCTCTTCATTGTGTGTTATCAGAACTGTCTGCCGCAACCTGTTTCAATGTGCCCCAGGCATTGTGCATCATTTCCCGGGAGGCATGGAAATGATAACTCTTCGTTGTGTGTGACAGGAACTGTCTGGTGCGACCCGTATCAACACGTACCAGGCATTGTGCCTCATTTTCAGGGAGGCATGCAATTTATAACTCTTTGCTGTGTGTGACCAGGACAGTCTGGTGCAACCCAGATCAACGTGCACCACACATTGTGCCCTGATCGATGTGTAACTGACAGGATGCCTCTCTCTTCCATTCCATGCTACATTCCTCTTTATTGTTAATTCCTTTTGGGCCCTCCTTGCAGCGAACTACCTGTCCTCTCCTTATCCGGCCCCGACGAAATTATGTTGCCATTAATATTGATTGGATCGGGCCTGGGTGGTTAGAATAATTGACTGCGCTGAAGGAATGCTTCAGATAGAAACCAGAAGCAGGTCAAGAGACTGCGTGGCCTCCTCCCCCAGTGCTTCGCAGAACTGGCTGGAGTCAGAAGGCACATTGCAGAAACTTTGGGTTGAACAAACTGTTGCCCTCATCTGCTTTTGCTCCGCATCCTGGGGGTGAACTTCCTGAGTGGTGGTCAAACCCCCCATTTGCCAACTGCCTCCTACTCACTGCTGCTACCTACCCCGCCTTCTCCCCTGGGATCCTCACTAAGTGTGACTCCGGCCACAATCAGCCTAGTATGAGGGGAGGGTGATTTCTCTCTAACCTGTGGGTGTGGGGTAGTCAGGGTGAGCTAGAGGGTGGAGGATGGCTTGGGCCACAAGGTCAGCATTGTGCTATCAATTGACCTGCCGGATGTCAGTTGCACTGTATTACTGTGCTGCGTGCATGTGTGTGTGAGTGTATTTGGTGTGAAACTACCTGATATCCGGGGTACCGCTTATCAGTGCTGAGTGAGTGCAGGCATGTGGCTGCCGGAGAACCACCTACTAGCAATTACATCAACTAGTGGTGTTGCTTTACACGTTGATTACTTGCCAACAGAATACTACATTTGACATTGGTTATACCCATGTGGCCTTTGCCCATGGTATTGATTAAAAGTGTTGTCATTATCTGTGTGTAAACATTTCTGATATCGTTGTGATCTGGGGTGCACCCTAAACTGTGTGGTATTGAATTAGAATAATTCCCAGTGTGGGCCTAAGGCTGACAATGTTATGCACCGCATGAGGTGGCTAAGGGGTAAGGAAGGATATCTTCCCGGGTTTGGGCCTAGTACTGCTAGTAATATTTCCAAGTGTGATATATGCACAGGAGTCCACAATTAGTGTGTGTTGAATACAATCTTTATTTACATACCACATGTGTGAAGTCTCTTTTGTGACGCTCAGTGTATTTATTGTGGGAGTGCTTTGCCAATGCTTTACACATTGCCTCTGTGATAACCCTGACTGGTCAATGCAAGCTACCAAAGGGTGAACACAGGTAATACAATGAATGTAATCACCCACCAATGACAGGAGTGGTAAGGTCTGCCTGGCTGGGGCACCATCACAACCACCCAGAACGGGCCGCTTCCAACACTCAGGCTTTTGTATATGCCCACCCAGACGCTAAGGTTCATCTGGAAGCCTTTGAATTACTGTCAGAAACACAGGTAGCACAGCTGATGATGGAAGTTACATTTGGCTCTCTTTTTGACCCCTGTCTTCATTTTATCAACTCCTAATTAGCTACGATTCTAGTCCCCTATTTTACTCAAATATTTAATCAATCTCTGTCACAGTCAACTTATCCAGGGATTTGGAAGGAAGCCATATGACTACCAATGGCAAAACATGTTGTATTGATGAGTCACTCCTCTCTAATTATCGACCTATATCTCTCCTCCCCTATATGTTTAAAATTCTAGGAAAATGGTGAATTAACAACTGAATAATTCTTTAGAGATCAACAAGTTGTTGGATCCCTCTGATGTGGTTTTTGAGCTAATAACAACACCGAGTCCACAGTGCTAGCTGTGTTGGAGGATATCAGGTCAGTCGTTAATCAGGACAGGGCCATGGCCCTGATCCTACTCAAACCTGTCTATAGCTTTTGACACCGTCTCTCGCAGCTTGCTGATGGGCAAGCTTCAGAAGATTGTTTTACATGTTTATGCCCTTAGGTGTATGAGCGCTTTCTTATTGAACAGAACACAGATAGGGCAGTTGGGTGTGTGTAAATCGCACCACTTTATGTGGAGTTCCCCAAGGCCTCTTATTGAGCCCCACTCTTTTTTATGTTTATGGAGCTCTGCTGGCAACATTCATCAGGCAATGGGCCTTTGAGGTCACTTCTTATGCAGACAATACACAGCTGATGATATTACTGCGAGAGAATCACAATGAGACCCGAAGCAATGCCTCTCTGAAGTAACGGGATGAATGACAAGGCATTGTCTAAAACCTAATGCACAGAAAACAGATATCCTGCTGTTTGATGGTGCACATCTGATTTGGGATACCTCTTGGTGGCCTGAGTCATTAGGGGAGATGTTCACCCCTAAGAAATCTGCTAACAAATATGGGGGTCATTATTGATGACCAACTCCGAATGCAAGAATATGTAAGGTCTACGTCTGGCAAGTGCTATGGCATTCACAAGCTTTTGAGAAGGCTGTTCAAATGGATCCTAAAAGCTTGGCGGAAAACCACAGTCCAGGTCCTCATAACGAGTAGAATGTATTATGGCAATGCAATATTTGTAGGCATGAATGATTACCTGTTCACAAGGTTGCAGGTAATCCAAAATGACGTGGCCAAGCTAATCTGTAATAAAGGTACAGATTTAGCTCTGCATCTGCCTGTATAGCCTCTTTACATTGGCTGACTATGAGAGCTAATTTCAAACTCTTATGCTATGCACATGAAGCTTAGCACAATGAGGGTCTGGAGATCCTTCAAGCCATAGTAGAATTTTACAAACCCACTGGCGATCTAAGATCTCGTAACTTGGCACTAGCTAAAACCAAATGTTTAAGGAAAGTCAGATCAGGGGGCCAATTATTTTGTTACCTGGATGCTGTTCAGTGGAGTTCCCTTCCTTTGGGTATTCATCTCATTGATAATCATACCAGGTTTAGGAAAGAATTAAAAACCTGGCTTTTTCAGAGTTAATGATCTGGATGATGTTTCCATGTGCAGTGACTTATCTCCATGGATAGTTTGGGCTACTACTTAGCGCCATGACATCGGATACGGGCTAATTACTGTGCTTTACAAATATGCTAACTAAATAAATCAAACAATAAAATAAATCATATTTGAAGGACCCACGCTTCAGCGTGTTCTGGAAGTAGCCACCCTCTCAGTCATGGGTAAAATAGCAATTATCAAAATGGTGGTGTTGCTCCACTTTCTTTAATTCTACAGCACTTTACCTGTGTGCCTTAAAAAGCACTTGATTTGCTGACATAGACACTGTGCTAACTGATATAATATAGAGTGGGCACAGGCACAAGGTATCTATTCAGAAATTTCAACTTATTTATTTCTTCATCCATGTAAGTTTATACTCTACAATAAACTTTGTTATATAAGGTCCAAAATTGCAAATTGCCCGATCATTATATAAGGCACTGAATTTCCCATGTATGCTTTACAACTTTACAGCAGTCCACTCTATAATAAACATAGATCATTAGGTAAGGTCCAAGCTTAACAATTAGCAAATCACTATATATGGCACAGAATTACAACTGCTGAAGATGTAGGTAGTATAATATGCATCAGTGATTGGGTTACCAACTAGTTCCAAATTCCAGAAAAAACTAATGCAAAGGAGGTAGTGCAGTTAGTCTCGGGTCCATGGTCAGAGACTAAGCCATAAAGGTGAGAGAGCATGTTCCCTAGGAGGGTAAGCAAAGATGTAATTAGCTAAAATGTCTTTGAGGGAGAAGAGGTTTCACCTCTAGTTGAAGATCAACCTCAAGGTGGTAGTGCATAGGTTTGGGGTTAAGGCATTCCGCAGTCTCGTCTCATTTTCTGAGAAGGATTGGGTCATGAGTCTTTTTTTAAAGTTTGGGTGTTCTAGCAACAGTTTATTTGGCATTTTGCAATTGTCTAGCGCCTCCCAAAAGCTTATGTTTGTCCGCCAGGTACAAAGGAGTATATGAATGTATGGCCTTATGGGTGATACAAGCCATCATGTTTATGGCCCGGGCTTCAATGGGCAACCAGCCTAGAGTGGCCGGCACAGATAAGATGTGCTCATTCCTTTTGGCTCAAAGATTAAGGCCTGTTAGAAATGGGGTCTCTGGTTGACAGTCAGGTTACCCCCTGTTCAAGCAAGGACCCTCACTCTTGTTAGGATAAAAGAGAATCACCCTCAGCTAACCCCTGCTTACCCCCTTGGTAGCTTGGCAGAGCAGTAGGCTTAACCTCAGAGTGCTGGGCGTAAAGTATTTGTACCAACACACACAGTAACTTAATGAAAACACTACAAAATGACACAACACCAGTTTAGAAAAATAGGAAATATTTATCTAGACAAAACAAGACCAAAACGACAAAAATCCAACATACACAAGTCAAGTTATGATTTTTTTAAAGGTTTAAAATAAAAAGAGTCTTTAGGTAGTTGTAACACCACACTAGCGCTGCTAGCGTGAAAATGTACCTGGTTTGCGTCAAAAATAACCCCGCACGGGCGGTGTGCGTCGAAAGTAACCCTGCACGGCTGTGTGCGTCGAAAACAACTCGGAACGGCGGTGCGTGTTGAAAAAGCCAGCCACACGACGATCCGAAAGTCCCGCGGCGCAGGGTGCGATCTCTCAGCCTCCGTCAGCGATGCTGCGCGTCGTTTCTCCTGCTCCGGGCGTCGGTTTTTCGGTCGCGTTTCCTGCGGCGTCGTTTCTCAGTTGCGGAACCGGCGTCGCGTCGTTTTCTCAGCCGCGATCGGATTCGCGTCGATCTTTTCTCCGCACGGTGCTCGGTGCGTGTATTTTTGTCCTTAGGCTGCCAGCCTCTCCTTTCAGGGTCCCAGGAACTGGAAGGGCACCACAGAGCAGAGTAGGGGTCTCTCCAGAGACTCCAGGTGCTGGCAGGAAGAAGTCTTTGCTATCCCTGAGACTTCAACAACAGGAGGCAAGCTCTACATCAAGCCCTTGGAGATTTCTTCTTCAAGATGGAAGGCACACAAAGTCCAGTCTTTGCCCTCTTACTCTGGCAGAAGCAGTACTGCAGGAAAGCTCCACAAAGCACAGTCACAGGCAGGGCAGCACGTTTTCCTCAGCTATCAGCTCTTCTCCAGGCAGAGGTTCCTCTTGGTTCCAGAAGTGTTTCTAAAGTTTGTAAGTTTGGGTGCCCTTCTTATACCCATTTTAGTCTTTGAAGTCACCTTTCTTCAAAGGGGACTCACACCTTCTTGTGAAATCCTGCCTTGCCCAGGCAAGGCCTCAGACACACACCAGGGGGCTGGAGACAGCATTGTCAGAGGCAGGCACAGTCCTTTCAGATGAGAGTGACCACTCCACCCCTCCCTCCTAGCAGAGATGGCTAATCAGGAAATGCAGATCACACCCCAGCTCCCTTTGTGTCACTGTCTGGTGTGAGGTGAAAAACAACCCAACTGTCAAACTGACCCAGACAGGGAATCCACAAACCAGGCAGAGTCACAGAATGGTTTAAGCAAGAAAATGCTCACTTTCTAAAAGTGGCATTTCCAAACGCACAATCTCAAAATCAACTTTACTAAAAGATGTATTTTTAAATTGTGAGTTCAGGGATCCCAAACTCCACATGTCCATCTACTCTCTAGGGGAATCTACACTTTAATCATATTTAAAGGTAGCCCCCATATTATCCTATGAGAGAGAGACAGACCTTGCAACAGTGAAAACGAAATTGGCAGTATTTCACTGTCAGGACATATAAACCACATTACTATATGTCCTACCTTATCCATACACTGCACCCTGCCCTTGGGGCTACCTCGGGCCTACCTTAGGGGTGCCTTACATGTAAGGAAAGGGAAGGTTTAGGCCTGGCAAGTGGGTACACTTGCCAAGTCGAATTTACCGTGTAAGAATACACACACAGACACTGCAGTGGCAGGTCTGAGACATGATTACAGAGCTACTTATGTGGGTGGCACAACCAGTGCTGCAGGCCCACTAGTAGCATTTGATTTACAGGCCCTGGCACCTCTAGTGCACCTTACTAGGGACTTACTAGTAAATCAAATATGCCAATCATGGATAAACCACTTACATACAATTTAAACAGGAGAGCATATGCACTTTAGCACTGGTTAGCAGTGGTAAAGTGCTCAGAGTTGAAAAGCCAACAGCAACATGTCAGAAAAAAATAGGAGGCAGGAGGCGAAAAAGACTGGGGATGACCCTGCATAAGCAAAAGTCCAACACGACCCCCTACCAGCCTAAAGCCAGGGGAGAACAATCAATACCTTGATGTACTTCCCTGATTGGGGCGATAGAACAGGGACCCAGGCCCACAACAGCAGGGGCATGTTCCAGTTCTACGCCTTCCTGACTCCAGTTGGATCCCTCTGTCCATACTCTCAGGGCCCACTAAGCTAACCCATGGGGAATCCTTCTCCACATCTACAGACACCATCTGTGCAACACCTAACTTTACTTTGCTCACAGATGTATTGCAATGGGCAGATAGTACCACCAGGGCCAACACAGTGGTGTTGCCCACTCCACCCCCGGGGTGTGACTCTCGTCCTCCCCCCCCCAGGGGCAACTCTGTCCACCAGGACAGCAAGCCACAGTGGCCCCAGACAACTGTCAGGGATGAGAGCCCGACCTCAGGCCTCTCTAACCACTGTGACTGTGGAGAGTGGGGGGTGGTAGCCCCAGGTGCCTGGCACCCTTTGACCACTCTCTCTTCCACCAGGTCAGGGATGACAACCTGACCCTGGTCCTCCCCTCTGGGGCTCTGTAACCTCCCTGCCGAAGCGGCACCCCCAGAGTCAAAAACTGTCAGGGTGCTTGTAGAAGCAGTCCTGCACAATTCTTCCACCAGTGCAGGGATGTTAACCTGCAACTGATCCTCCAACCTGGGGTCTGTACCTTCAGGTTGGACCAGGGCCAGGGGTGAGGCTCCCCTCCCCCTGCCCTCTCTTCTGGGGTCCTGAACCACCCAACTAGGAGTGGCCCCCCCAGGAGACAACATGGTAGGGGCACTGTTAGCAGTAGCCCCTTCCTCCAGGTCAGGGGGGACACCCTTAACCTGGCCTCCCAATCCAGGGTCTGTACCCACAGACTGGATCACTGCCTGGCAAACCAGGACTTCCTGGGGGGCATACCTACCCCCTACCAGGTCAGAGTTTACCCTCTGAACCTGGTCATCCAACCCAGGGTCACCACCCTGCGGTTGAACCACTGCCTGGCACACCAGGACTTCCTTGGGAGCACACTTACCCCCCATCAGGTCAGAGTTTACCCCCTGAACCTGATCATTCAACCCAGAGTCACCACCCTGCGGTTGAACCATTGCCTGGCACACCAGGACTTCCAGGGGGGCACACTTACCCCCCTCAAGGGACACACTGTCCCGAAGGGCCACACAAGAGTCTGGCTGGCTTAGGTCTCCTGACCTCTGCCCATCTGACAGAGTCTGGATTCCCCCCAACCCAGAAATGGTCTCACCAAGGTCATTCATGGGGGGCTCTGCTCTCAGAGCTGACCCCTGACGCTCCAGGTTCTCCACTGGGGTCCGCAACCCCCTCTCAACCCTCTGTCTGGACTTCTGCACCCCCTCACTAGGAGTGGTACTGCCAGACACCAGAACTGGTGGGACGCTGGCTACAGCCGCCCCCCCAAGTTCTCCTGACACTGTGGGGTCTCCCTCAACAGATGGCCCTATGGTACAGGCTAGGCTCCCCTCCTGGTGTTCCCGCAGGGAACCCTCCAGGACCTGGGACCGGATCTCGGGCACCTTGGGCCTCAACCCATCCCCATTCCCTCTCCTCTGAGACTGGACATGGGGTCCCTCACCCATCCCACTACACTGGGACCTACCTGGGACACTACAATCCTTCCCTACCTCACCTGGTTGGGAACTACCTAGACCACTCCTCTCAGGAGCACCCCCAAATGCCTTTTCAGACTCTCTGGTACTCACCCAGAAGTCTGCCTCCATTGTAAGCTCCCTGGGGTCAGAGAACTCACACTCCACCTGGTGTTGGCATAGCTCTGGAAAATAAGGACTAGACATATGCTCTCCAGCAATTACATCACTCAGCCCCTCACATGAATTAACAAAAGTACCCTTCACCCAACCATCCAGTGACTCTGCCTTGAAAAAGCACCCCACATCACCCTCCTGAGACTGGTGAGACAGTACCTGACTGTCCCTGACACTCAACCCACACTCTTCTGGGATGTTTTCACACTCCATAACCAGGACTTCTACCTGGGGGGAACCCCTCTCCCTGTCACTCTCACCTAGAGTCAGTAGAGTGTCCCTCCCACCAGTAGGAATATGACTCCCCATGCCAGTTCCCCAATCCACCTCAGGGACCCTGTGCATCACTGGAGCTACCTCATACCCCTGAACCTCCTGGCGTGTGTTAACTCCCTCCTTCAAGTAGGGCACCACCTCTCTGGGCATGTGCACTTCTGCAGCATCACTGGATATACAATTGTTGCTGCCACCATTCCAGCTGGACTCAGCCCTCATGACTTCCAGCTCTTTCAATTTAAGCTCGTAAGCATAAATCATTTTTTTAATCTCTAAGTTCCTCCTCCTTTCTTCCAACTCCCAATCGAGCTTTTTCAGCTCCCATTGGTACTCCCTCTCTGCCTGTCTGTCCTGTAACTCTTCAGGAGTCAGACCCTTGGGTGACACCCTGCCATCCCTCCTGGGGACCCTCCCCCCAGGCGTAACAGGTTCCTCCCCTACACCACTGTGTATCCTCTGCACTTCCCCCCCCATATTCTCCTCCTCTGTGTGCCCTCCAGCCTTCTTGATTGTCACCCAGGCCCTCTGTGCCTGTTGCAGCTCCCCCTCCCCGGTGGAGCTCTCAGTGGGACAGTCAAGATCTTTAAGGAACTGTTTCAATTGAGCAACTGAGTACTCCTTCAGTTTCTCCATTTCAAACACAGCTCCAGCTGTTGCATCTCCAGATTGAGACATGATGGTCACAAGTGCAAAGTTCCAAAAGGCAGAAAAAAATAATTTCCCAATGAAGTAAAAAGAATCAGTCAAGGGATCAGCAAAATCATGGAAGTAGAATAAAAAGAGTCCTTAAGAGAAAAATCAAAAGATCACCAAACAAGTAGTATGTGGTCACGTAGTGGTCTGAAATCAAAACAGTAGTGTACACTTAATTACTGTATGTCAAGTACAAATACAAGTCCAATCCCGACCGCTGGTCACCAATGTTAGAAATGGGGTCTCTGGTTGACAGTCAGGTTACCCCCTGTTCAAGCAAGGACCCTCACTCTTGTTAGGATAAAAGAGAATCACCCTCAGCTAACCCCTGCTTACCCCCTTGGTAGCTTGGCAGAGCAGTAGGCTTAACCTCAGAGTGCTGGGCGTAAAGTATTTGTACCAACACACACAGTAACTTAATGAAAACACTACAAAATGACACAACACCAGTTTAGAAAAATAGGAAATATTTATCTAGACAAAACAAGACCAAAACGACAAAAATCCAACATACACAAGTCAAGTTATGATTTTTTTAAAGGTTTAAAATAAAAAGAGTCTTTAGGTAGTTGTAACACCACACTAGCGCTGCTAGCGTGAAAATGTACCTGGTTTGCGTCAAAAATAACCCCGCACGGGCGGTGTGCGTCGAAAGTAACCCTGCACGGCTGTGTGCGTCGAAAACAACTCGGAACGGCGGTGCGTGTTGAAAAAGCCAGCCACACGACGATCCGAAAGTCCCGCGGCGCAGGGTGCGATCTCTCAGCCTCCGTCAGCGATGCTGCGCGTCGTTTCTCCTGCTCCGGGCGTCGGTTTTTCGGTCGCGTTTCCTGCGGCGTCGTTTCTCAGTTGCGGAACCGGCGTCGCGTCGTTTTCTCAGCCGCGATCGGATTCGCGTCGATCTTTTCTCCGCACGGTGCTCGGTGCGTGTATTTTTGTCCTTAGGCTGCCAGCCTCTCCTTTCAGGGTCCCAGGAACTGGAAGGGCACCACAGAGCAGAGTAGGGGTCTCTCCAGAGACTCCAGGTGCTGGCAGGAAGAAGTCTTTGCTATCCCTGAGACTTCAACAACAGGAGGCAAGCTCTACATCAAGCCCTTGGAGATTTCTTCTTCAAGATGGAAGGCACACAAAGTCCAGTCTTTGCCCTCTTACTCTGGCAGAAGCAGTACTGCAGGAAAGCTCCACAAAGCACAGTCACAGGCAGGGCAGCACGTTTTCCTCAGCTATCAGCTCTTCTCCAGGCAGAGGTTCCTCTTGGTTCCAGAAGTGTTTCTAAAGTTTGTAAGTTTGGGTGCCCTTCTTATACCCATTTTAGTCTTTGAAGTCACCTTTCTTCAAAGGGGACTCACACCTTCTTGTGAAATCCTGCCTTGCCCAGGCAAGGCCTCAGACACACACCAGGGGGCTGGAGACAGCATTGTCAGAGGCAGGCACAGTCCTTTCAGATGAGAGTGACCACTCCACCCCTCCCTCCTAGCAGAGATGGCTAATCAGGAAATGCAGATCACACCCCAGCTCCCTTTGTGTCACTGTCTGGTGTGAGGTGAAAAACAACCCAACTGTCAAACTGACCCAGACAGGGAATCCACAAACCAGGCAGAGTCACAGAATGGTTTAAGCAAGAAAATGCTCACTTTCTAAAAGTGGCATTTCCAAACGCACAATCTCAAAATCAACTTTACTAAAAGATGTATTTTTAAATTGTGAGTTCAGGGATCCCAAACTCCACATGTCCATCTACTCTCTAGGGGAATCTACACTTTAATCATATTTAAAGGTAGCCCCCATATTATCCTATGAGAGAGAGACAGACCTTGCAACAGTGAAAACGAAATTGGCAGTATTTCACTGTCAGGACATATAAACCACATTACTATATGTCCTACCTTATCCATACACTGCACCCTGCCCTTGGGGCTACCTCGGGCCTACCTTAGGGGTGCCTTACATGTAAGGAAAGGGAAGGTTTAGGCCTGGCAAGTGGGTACACTTGCCAAGTCGAATTTACCGTGTAAGAATACACACACAGACACTGCAGTGGCAGGTCTGAGACATGATTACAGAGCTACTTATGTGGGTGGCACAACCAGTGCTGCAGGCCCACTAGTAGCATTTGATTTACAGGCCCTGGCACCTCTAGTGCACCTTACTAGGGACTTACTAGTAAATCAAATATGCCAATCATGGATAAACCACTTACATACAATTTAAACAGGAGAGCATATGCACTTTAGCACTGGTTAGCAGTGGTAAAGTGCTCAGAGTTGAAAAGCCAACAGCAACATGTCAGAAAAAAATAGGAGGCAGGAGGCGAAAAAGACTGGGGATGACCCTGCATAAGCAAAAGTCCAACAAGGCCCATATTTATACTTTTTTAGCGCAGCATTTGCGTAATGTTTTTACGCAAAAACAGCGCAAACTTATGCGGAGCTAAAAAAGTATAAATAAGGGCCAAAGCGTGCTGCCAAATGAAAAAAGCTGTGGTAGGAACTACAAGACATGTTGGGCCCAGCAGTGTGAAGTATCTAAAACACACACCATACTGGAAGCCTTGCTTCAAATTTAGCTTTAGATTTGGTGATGGGAATACAGAATTGAGTTCATTTATTCATCTGAAAAATCTTCCACAGAATATGCTCAAAAACCACATACAAGTAAAAAACATAAATACAGTACAAAATGTAAAAAGTGCACAAGATAATTCAATTCATTGGTGTAAGAATTTGGGCTGTTGGTTGACTGGAGTGACCTGGTCAAGAAGCAACCACAATCTTTGTCAGGGTAAGGCACAAGGAAAACCCCAAATTTACCTATGCTCATCCCCCTGGTAGTTTGGTGGGCTGCTCGTGGCTCACGCTGATTTTCCAGTGCAAATGGTCCCAAAGAGCCCAAAAGCTTGATTTCAAGAGCTCGAGAGCCACACCAAGGGTCCAGGACCTGAAAGGCTCTGCTTTAGAATCAGGAACTCGTTGAAGACAGGTCCAGGAGCTGTTGGTGAGCCTTCTATGTCCCTAAGGCTCAGATCAGGAGGCTAGCAGACTAGCCCTTTCAGTCACTCTGGAGCCTGGGTTCAAGATGGAGTTGCAGGCCCAGTTTGTCTTCCGTAGGCAAGAAGGCAGCAGGCCAGCACAGTGGGGTTGCAGTTCTTTGTAGAGCAGCAGTCCAGCATAGTGGTAGTCCTTGTAGCCTTGTATCCTTGTAGTCATCCTGGCAGAGTATCCACAGGCCCAGAAGTGTACTGAAGAGTTAGTGTCTAATGTCCTTTTTTGGAAGGCAGGAGAAGCTTCTAGACAGTGGCTTTAAGGTACATGGAATTTCCTGCCACCCCTGCCCTGGCTCCAAGCTGGCTGAAGTGACAATGCTGGGCCGTTAAGCCCTTTCTGTGAAAGCAATGCACAGGCCATTCAGGTGTAAAAGGGACTATGCTCAGGTCCACCCGACCCTACCAGAAGATGGCCCACTTAGGCACACCTTATCCCTCTATTGTGTGACTGTCTGGGAGCAATTCACAAAGCCTGTGACCCAGGACAGGCTGTAGGCACAAAAGGGCTAAAGGCAGAAAAATGGCAACTTTCTAAAAGTGGCATTTGTAGAATTGTCATCAAAAACCCAACTTCAACACTAACTAGGGCTTTTCACCCCAATTCCAAAGGCACCAAACATGAACTGGTTATCTCTTCCCATTTTGAAATTACACTTATAAAATGTAACAAGGCAAGAGTATCCCATGTGACCGATAAGCCGTGCAGTAGTGAAAAATTAATTTTTCACTACCAGGACATCTAAAACTTAAAAGTACATGTCCAACTCCAGGCTGTCCAGTGACTACCCTTGGTTACGTGTATGTATTAAAATGGAAGGTATGGGCTTATCAAAATGTTTATTTTGGCAAGTCGAAATGGCAGTAAAAAACTGCACACTCCGGTTCTGCAATGGCAGGCCTGAGACATGTTTAAAGAACTACTTAAGTGGGTGACACAATCAGTGCTGCAGTCCTATTAGCAGCATTTAATTTACAGGCCCTGGGTACATGTAGTGCCCCTTTACTAGAGTCTTACAAATTAATTAAATATGCCAATTGGGTATAAGCCAATTAAATCATGTGTAGGAGAGAGCATAAGTACTTCAGCACTGGTTAGCAGTGGTGAAGTGCGCAGAATTCTAATGCCAGGAAAAACAAGACCAGAAAAAAAGGAGGTGGATAGAAAAAAGGTTGGAGAGAAGACCATCCTAAGGCCAACTGGTCTAACAACTGCTATATATAAACATTTTCAATTAAGGAGGACATATTTAAATACAGATGAAAAAATATCTAAAAGATAGATCATTATAAGACAAGAAACATTCCAAAATACTTCATCAAGTTGTAGCATACATTCACTGCAGGGGGAGGTCAACAATAAATAAAGTGATTTCTAACACATTACTATAAAGTGCCTAGAAATAACTGGATTAATAGTTTTCTCTGGAAATGTAAAAGGCCAGTGCAAGAAACATGATTTTAATTATGTTTCTCAGCACCACAGTATTGTAAACCAGAAT
The DNA here is from genome assembly GCF_031143425.1 of Pleurodeles waltl. NCBI lineage: Eukaryota > Metazoa > Chordata > Amphibia > Caudata > Salamandridae > Pleurodeles > Pleurodeles waltl. The sequence continues at coordinate 257,546,228 of NC_090440.1, forward strand.
AAAAGGACAGCCCTTCCTAATCCAAACATTTTCTACAGCCAGTATTTGGTTCAACCTAAATTTCATAAAAAAATTACAGAAATTGGCATTTAAGTAAATTGCATCTCACCACATCGTGCAAATATACAACTCAAGTGTAGTTTTTTTTCTGTGAACAGTTTTGCAAGTCTTCATAAAAACGAAGGGCCTGATTGAGATCTAGGCTGAACGGCCCGGCTTCGATTTTTAACCAAAAACCCATCTGCTTATTAGGCGGTCCGCCAGCCCAATTAAGAAGTTGGTGGGACCATAGGCAAAAGAACATCCAAGTCCCGCTGACTCCACCAAGAATCTCCAGCTGCGTTGATGGCAGCATTAGTAATAGGGGCTGGTGGCTGGATTCCAGTCACCTTTACCGCAGATCAGATTTGGATGTGCCTTGCAACCAAGCCAACTGTGGCTGGCCGACCACCACACCTGAGTTGGTGAATTGGAGGGGCAAACAGCACAAAACCTAGCTCTTTACAAGTTTCCACATTTGTTTTGGACTGGACATCACCTGCTGTCTCTGTTGCCACTGTGCAACGGAGGACGCATGACCCCGCTATCGCCAAACTCAAAGGTAGGGATACTGCATATACTGTGTACAATGTGTGGGCACTGCACAAGAGCTTGGGACCTCTGCAGAAATACACATGCCACAGGTATTTTCTTTTAAATACTTCTGGCATGCATGTGTCTGGAATACATTTGGGTCAGTGATTGATGGGGACACAATGGTACAAGCCACATATTGCACACATACACAACTGTTATTGTGGCATCAGTATTCATAGTCAAATAAATGCTGGCATCACAATAATGATGGCACAACACTTGTCACCATGTCCATGCATGCACATTGCAAGTGAATCTGTACCTGTGATGTTAGGAGTGATGTGTGAGTCAGTACATGTATGTGTGTCTGAGATAGGGTTGGCTGGTCGAGGTAGAGGGAACTAGACTGGGTGATGTGGTTGTGTCTGTATGCGTTACACGTGCATGTGGGTCTGATGTCTGTTGTGTGGCTTGGGTTGTGTGTTGTATGCAACATTCAGGTGTGTGCTGTTGTGTGGTGGTCGTTGTGATGTGTGAAATTGTGCTTTATGTAGATGAGTGTGTCATTGTGTTGGTTGTTGTGGTTGTGTTGTATGTGTGTGTGTAGTATCAATGGTGTATGTTGTGTCATAGATGTATGGCAATGTGTGTTTTCTGCATGTAGATGTCGTGTTGTGGCAGAATGGCTCAGCCACAATGCATCTAAATACGGCGGTCAGGAACACCATCAACTTGGTTGTGCTTTCAAGTTTCAAGTCTGCAGTTGCTGAGGGTTGGCAGTAATACCGCCAAGATCTAACTCAGGCCCTTATTGAGTTGGCAACCTTTTTTAAGTGAGACTTTAAGACACCACTATTAAAACATGATAACAACTTGCCACTATTCAAAGCCATCTGTTTAAGACTATGAGTAAAGATATTCCCAAACGTATAAAACCCTTTCATGTACCTCTAAAGTTCCTGCCAAATAACTTTCTTCAACTATTGTCCTGGCTGCTAATCAGTTGCATAAAAATAGTGAGTAACCTGGGAATAAGCTTGATAGTTTATTCCAGCCTAACCAAGCTTGCGACAAATCACCAAGGGAACATTTATACAGAACAGATTTAATGCTAGCTAGTTTTTAAAAAAGGAAATCAACTTTGCATCTATACCATACAATGCAACAGGGGTGCAATATTAGCTATGTACATCTCTACTCTCGTATTAACGAATTGCAAAAGTTTAATTCCTGTAGACTTGATTTTAGAAAAGTGTACTGTGGTGTCCATGACAAATTATTGGAGATCCTCACTCCTAAATATTTATATTTTGTCACCACCTCTAATTTACTCCTATTATGAAACAAAGACCTGAGATTTAATACCTCTTGCCCCATTATCATAATGTTAGTTTTCCTCTCATTAACTGAAAGATTATGTACAAGTGCAAAAGAGGTTAAAATGTCATGTTGTTTCTGTAAACCAATCGGGGTAAGTGACAGTAATAACAAGTCGTAGGAATACAGCAAACTTGAGAATTCCCTACATCCAAATTTAGGGGGGGTCTGTGGCACCTTGGCTTAAAAGAGATGGAAAATCAAACAAAAAATGGGAAAATAACAAAGGATCCAATATACAACTTTGTTTAAGGCCATTATATAAGCAAATTTTGTCGGAATATTCGTGCCTAGAGCCCAGAAGTGCTTTTAGTCAATTATTCAAGTGAAGGGACATCATTCGTTGTGATAACTCATACGGAATGCGGAATTTCAGTTTATACCAAAGTGTTAATTCGATCCACAGCATCAAAAGCACTGGTAAAATCAACATATGCCACCTATATCTTCAATTTCTGTGAGTTCACATACTTTTTCACTCACTATATACAAACACACAGTATTGTCTATTCTAGCCTTCCGGTAGCCTGACTGTTCAATAGGCAAGAGCTGAGCAGCATTCACCCAAGAAGCTAAATGATTTAGTAAATATTTAGCAAAAAGCTTCCCTCTTACATAAAAGGTGCAACAGGACAATATCTTTCATAAGATTATGATCCCCTTTTTTTATAGCGGGGAATTAAATTACTAGCTTGCCATGACCTGGAGATTACATTTGCCTTCACACAATAATCAAACAGTGGCTTCAAGATTCCAGCTCATAGATGAGGATCAGCTTTGACAAGACAAACTGGTTTATCTCCTGGTCCCTGTGCCCGACATTTATTTAGCCCTAGACCAACATTAGCAAATTCATCAAGACAAAAATTCAAGATGGCTAGAACTTCCATAAGGAAATAACAATTTCAGATTGTGAAGGTCAATGATAGCTGATGCATCCCACTCACAAAAATAAGAGCACCAAGTATCTTCATCTAACTAGATCAGTGTTTATAGTATCTTTGTCTAAACTTTTGGCTATGAAAAAGTAGGATTTATGCATATCGCAAATTGTAACCACAGTTTGAAGATTAAACCAGAGCTTCCCCTTTTGATTGTTTTCAAAAAATTGTTGCTCAAACTTAGAGTATTTAATAGATCTAAGAATAGAAGGATTATTCAACAGCTTTAGAACCACCCTAGGGAGTTTTGGTCTTCTTCCATAGGTAACCCGCAATGAGCTCAAAGTAGCTTCAAAAGCAGTGACTTTCACTTTTTTGGGAAGTGCTTTCAAAGCATTATACAACCTATTCATAAGTGTTTAATTTACCACATATTTCCAAACATAATCACGGTCTGAGCTAGTTCTTATATAAAAACTAGAAACCTTAGCGTCTCTCCTTTCAACCACATTAGGATTAAGTGTAACATAAAGGTGTGAATGATCACTCCATACACTGAGGCATTGTTCTGCCTTTGTGATAACATCTGTGCCCCAATATTTCATAAAAATATAATCAATCAGGGAATGCTGCAGGCCTCTATGCCAAAGAAAATTACGGTTAAACGCTTGACCAAAACGGCCAGATATCACAGCCAAATTTAACTCCAAAGCCCAGGTTAATAAAAGAGAGGAATAGGCATAACACTTCGTATTTTGAAAAATGGTGGACGAAAGTCCCCAAAGAGCATTTGATTCCAAAAATCCCAGTTTCCTATATGCTGAGGTTGTGCTCCAGGCACAATTAAGATAGATTTTGGATATTTAACCAATAGACTTAGAAGAACCCTTTGAAGATTAGATAATAATAATCTAAAATTAATATTAGGTCCACAATAGACATTACATAGTAAGAATTCATACAACAAAGCATCTGATTCCCATATATTAGCAACAAACAACAATGGCATAAAGTAATGTGGTTAGCAATTGTGAGTTTTCCAACCAAAGGAGGATCACAACAATATGGACAATTCCCTACCTGCACAACTTGTGATTCAAGGAGTGCTGGCGTACAGAAAACTAAACACTTATCTAAATCATTTGTTCCTTAGGCTTCCAGTAGACAAATAATTAACATGCAGTCAAAATAAGATTTAAAATTATCCAATGACAAAAATGCATGTAGCTCAACCACATTCCAACTACAGAATTTCAACAGAATACTAAGAAGACGACAACTGGTAAGCACACATTGAAGCCAAGACCGGTTGTTATCCTCCAACATTATAAGGTCATTATTAGCCATATACATTACTTTCTCCTTGCCTATGGCCATTGAGATTAACAATTGCTGAATGGGGGCTTTAACTTTCTGTGTGAAGTAATTTGAGAAGAACAGTGGTGATACACAAAAGAATGAGATGTAAGAAAGCATGAAGGACATTGTTCTCACCACTCTAAAAAACAGGTAGAACATCTACACTTATTTTTATAAAACAGCATACTGTGTTTTAAAATCAGGGACGACATTAACTCAGAATGGAAATGTACAGTGGACTTATGGACAACTTGATCCTCATTCACATATGACTTTAACTCAACTAAAGCGATATCCTAAGTTCATGTGCATCAAAAGAATGTATTTAAGATGGCCTGACAATTCAAGAAGGAGTGGGTGCTCAATGTGGGAAACAATTCAATAAATGTTAGAATACGTGAGTGGGCACCATAAAAATTGGTGTTTTCTGAGTGGTAGCTAACTCGCCGTTACATGATTCCTAACTCAAAAGCAAGAGGATGACTACTTGCTCCCCATGACAGGCCTGCTTGTATGGGGCAGTTCCTAAAAGATCTTCAGTGTCTGGTTTAAGAGTTGCATGAAGACTTATCTGTGAGCCCTTTTAGATTTGATGATAGCATTGACAGTTGATGTTCTTGGACTATTAGTTGTTGATTGATTAATTTTAATAATGAATATTAAATTGAATAGATGTAGGTCATAATAATAGACATTGTAGGGTCATCTATCTGTGGTTGAGGCACAGTATCATCCAGTTGGGAGAACAAGTTCCTTGCTCCAAGACTGATGCATATTTCATTAGACCTTGATCTGAAGAGAGAAGATCCACCATACAGAGATCATATTTAGCAAAAACATCTTATTTAAATTGTGTCCCAAAGGTTTCAGAAAATTCATATGATTTATTATTATCATTTATATCATTAAAAAGCGGCAAAGAGGTATTCCTTGACCATAATAGTTTGAAATTAAAGATGATGATTTGATCAAAGAACCATCTAGCCATCAATTTTCTCCCATAATTTCTCTTTGCAGAGATGAGGATTTCAAATCTTTTATTGTGGCATTGTCACTTACCGGTGCCCGATCCAAGGCCGACTGATTGAAGTCTATTCTTAATTTCTTCAGATTTCTACCCTCAAGAGAGAAGAAAAATGAGGAATGGTTCTCCTCACAGGAGTGGAAAAAATTGTGAGCCTCTTAAGAGGATATGAGTACACTGGCTGCTCCATACAGAGGTTTGATATAAAACAGTCAGACGCCATAATTCTCTAGTTCACAGAGACATACCTGCTTGTGCCAAACTGAAGAGCCTTGGCAATCCAAGTGGCCTCACTCAGCCCTAAAGAAAGGAGTTTGAATAATTAACAGAAACTGAGCAAAGCCTATGATATCGATTAATTACACAGTATTCAGAATAAAACTGATAACAGATCACTGCATCCAGAAGTGCTAACAGATATCAACAGAATAAAAACAGGTGCATTGGAATCAGGCACATCTCCTTAACTGAAGGAACAGGGCTAAAAGCACCGTGTGATGGCTTGGAGACACCACCCTTCCCATTTACCAGCACTCCCAGCTGGCAGAGCCGAGTTTGTTGCAATGACCCACCATCCCACAAAAAAAGAATGAGGTGAGGAAAGAAGACTGCATTCTGCTACTCCCCGCCTTTGGTGTGCTTCAACTGCTCCCACTCAGAACTCTTTAATCAGTTTAACACCATAGATAGAGGACAATGAAGTCCCCTGGGGGAGTTCTAGGGCTAGTGTTTCCCTAAGTATAGCAGAGGTGCCACCACTACAAATAAACTACAAGGGTTCTGCTACCCTTAAACTGTCTTCAGCCCACTGGGCACTCATGGACACTGATAAATGTCAAAAGTGTACCACAGCAACAGTAAAGCTGAATAGCATAGAAACAATGGTAGCAGTTAATCACCAGCCAGCTTGAAGGACACCGCTGCCATAGTTCAATGAGAAAAAATAAAATGAGGGCAGGCACACAAAGTGTAAGTCCAATTAGCCACTTTTCCAAGATTTTGTTAAAAGATAGTGCAAGTGACCATAACGATAACTGAGAACCGGAATGTTTTCTGCGGAAACCACACTTAGGGGGTTATTCTAACTTTGGAGGAGGTGTTAATCCGTCCCAAAAGTGACGGAAAAGTGACGGATTTACCACCAGCCGTATTACGAGTCCATTATATCCTATGGAACTCGTAATACGGCTGGTGGTATATCCGTCACTTTACCGTCACTTTTGGGACGGATTAACACTCCTCCAAAGTTAGAATAACCCCCTTAGTTTGTCTCCCTGCAATGGAGGGGCCCAAGGGAGGAAGAAGCAGTCTAGTCCTCCCCCGGGTAGTTTTGTGGGAAGCGTGAGGGATGACAGGATTGGCCCGGGCAGAAGGTGGAGGTCACGTGGGTTAAGGGGTTATAGGGAGCCGGAGGAGGAAGTGACGTCATCTTCCGGCTCTCAGGCAGTGCGGTGCACGTAGCTTTAGGTCAGCTCCGGGCCAGACTTAAATATGGATTCGCGGCCCGACCACGAAGCAGAGTGGGCCGCGCTGTGTACTCTAGGGGCAGCCGGGTGTGCAGATTTGCTGCAGCCCGGTGTGTTAGAGGAGGCCTGGATAGGAATGGAGCGAGTGACCTGGGCAGCCTCAAGGGGCGTGGCAGCTGCAGTCACAGCATATAGCCCCCTCCAAAAGGAAGAGGTGGCAATAGGGCCATAGGGGGGAAGCGTAAGGCAGTTTCCCCTCGGTGGCAGGCACCTCTGCGGTGGGACGGCGTAGAAGCCGTCAGTCAGCTGGGGGAGCGGGGGAGGTGGATGTAGAGGCTGGCCCTAGTGGCATGGGCAGAAAGGTCCCTGGTGGGGGTTGAGGCTTCTCTGGATGGGTTTTACCAAGGGGACAAGGACAGGCTGCTGGGGACGTTGAGAGCACAGGGTGGGCCCACTGGACTTAAGTGTGGGTGGGAGTGGGTCAGGTTCGCCGAGGGCGGTGGCCCATGCTTCAAGCCAGGGGGGCAAGAGAAAGCAGCGGGGGAGGGAGGAGGTGGTGTCAGGCAAGGTGCACCTGGGAGTAGTAAGGGGTGAGAAGTTGTGAGCCTGGTGGCTGCAGGGCCCAAGGGTGCCATGGTAGTGGGGGGACAGTGGACATGAGCAGTGGAGATCAGATTAATCTGGGGGGTAGGCAAGATAGTGAGCAGGTACAGCTGGTTAAGAAGGTGAAAGTAGACAGTTATGGCCCGCTGAGGCGGACGAGGCAGATGGGTCGCGGGCTAATGGAGTAAAAGGTTTTTCTGGATCAGTTCATGGCCCGACACCCCTGGTTAGTGGCTCGAGACGCACAGTGAAAGCTGATAAGAGGATAGGGTTACCAATGGGGAGTATGACGGCCCCTGGACGTTGGTCTGAAGAAATAGGGGAGTTTAATGCGGCCCTTCCTACATCACAGGAGCATGGGCATTCTGCGATGCCCAAGGTCAGGGCACCACGGGAATGGGTCTCAAGACCTTCCACGGCCACAAACACAAAGGTGGTTGATACATTTGAGTGTCAGGATGAACTGGTTTTGTATTACGATGACATGTTTAAGCTTCTTCACAGAGATATCCAGGCCATGGAAGGATCAAAGGAGGAAGAATGGGAGTAAGCAAGGAGACCCAGAGTGCATATTACTATGGAAAACTGGATGTCGGCATTTTTAATGTACGCCAGTGTGTATTGTGGTGAATATCATGACAGGGTGATCGCCTTGTTTAAATATAAGCATATTATTAGGAAGGCACAGCTGCACTTTGGGGGGTTTGCATGGCTTAGCTGTGATGAGGAGTTCAAGGCACGAGTCAGTGTCAACAAGGACAAACCATGGGGTGATGTACATCCGGAGCTATGAATGCAGTGGATGTCATTCATGCAGTCTACGGCATCCACTCATAGAGCGAGTGGCTTGCCTATTACTTATAAGTCCTTTCAGCCGTGTCCCGCCCAACAGAGGGCGGGTAGTGCAATCAACGAGGGGGCCAGAAGTAATTCAGCCTGGGGGACCCCTGGTACGTGTTGGAACTACAACAAGGGCTTTTGCAATAGGAATCCGTGTAGATTCAAGCATGAATGCTCCAGGTGCGGGGGCAGGCATCCCATTACACAATGCTTTACGCTGGCCTGCCCGGCAGATCAATTGAAGGCCGGAACAGGCAGGGGACAGCAGGGACCTGCTGGTCCAAAGGGCTCCTATGCCAGTTAACGTGGAGGAATGTTGCCATGGCTAGCACGGTATCTGGTAGTGGATGTGGCATCGAGATTAGAAGGGGGGTTTCATGAAGGCTTTCGATTGGGGTACCAGGGACCGAGGGGTCATAGATGGGCTGACAATTTGCGGTCAACTAAAGAGCTACTGGAGATAGTAAAACAAAAATTGTGCAAAGAAGTGAAGAAGGGGAGGATTGCAGGCTCATGTTTGACCTCATGATTTCCGCATTGGGGTAGTGCCTTAGAAGCAGGAATGGAAGTACAGGCTGATATACCACTTGTCCTGGCCTGAGGGGACATCGGTCAATGACATCATAGCTTCGGAAGACACTAGAGTGGGATATGCATCAGTGGACGATGTTATTGTGTTGGTATGCCAATGTGGGCAGGAGGCTTGTTTGGCAAAATGCAACATCAAATCTGCGTTTCATTCACTACCTATTCACCCAGGGGATTTTTCCTTGTTGGGCATGCAGTTTGATGGGGCTATTTACGTTGACAGGGCGTTGCCTGTGGTTTACGCCATTTTGTGTTCACTTTTTGAGACATTCCGCTTTTTCTTGCAATGGGTCTTTGTGAAGGGCAGCGGATATGCAGGGGTTATGCACTACCTGGCCGACTTCTTATTTGTTGGCAAGGCGGGTACAGGTGAGTGAGGCAGGGCGCTGTGTCAGTTTAGGGCTATGGTTGCTGAATTTGGGGTGCCCTTGACTCCTGAGAAGACAGAGGGTCCTACTACCACACAGTTTTTTCTGGGAATTGAATTAGACACAGTTCATATGATTGCAAGGCTGCCCAGATGGAAAGTGGTGGAGTTTTAGGGCTGCTTGGAGGAAGTGATGGGTGAGAGACGTGTGGAACTCCGGAAGATGCAAAAGTTGTTGGGTTTCTTGACATTTGCTTGCGGGGTGGTACGGCTGGGTAGGATGTTTTTGCACGCGGCTTGGCCTGGCCCTTTCTGGGGCAACTTTTGCCACATCACAGGATTCAGATGTCCATGGCGGTGAGAGCAGATTTGGATGTTTGGCACTCTTTTCTTGAAGATTTCAATGGAGTTTCTATGTGGTTTCAAAAAGAGAAGATGGTGTGGCAGATTCAGATTTTCTCTGATGCATCTGGGGCACATGGCTTTAGCTTGTTTTGGGATGGCAGGTGGTGTGCAGAGCCGTGGCCTCAGTCTTGGCTACAGCAGGGACGGAGCATTGCATTTTTTTAGTTTTTCCCCTCCTGGTGGCATTGGCGGTGTGGGGGGACAAGGTGCAGAACAAGACTGTGGTTTCACGTGAACAACATGACAGTAGTGGAGTTGGTGAATAGGCAGAGAGCTCGCGACCTGATAGTTCTGCGGCTTCTGAGGTGCGTTATGCGTTGTGCATGCGCAGGAATATTGTCTTTAGGGCAACTCATGTGCCGGGTATGAACAATGTTATAGCAGACTCATTATTTCGTTCACAGTGGCATCGTTTTCACAGTATGGCTGTGGCCAGGAGCAGAGGAGGTCAGGATGTTGGTCCCTGCAGAAGTTTGGGAGTGGGGGGCTTGAGAGCTCTTGGGCTGGTGGAGAAGTCTTTATCCGACTCTACTCGAAGGAGATATCAGCTGGCATTGATGGATTTTATGAAGTTCTAGGAGACAACGGTTGTGCGTCATTGATGGACAGGTATGACAGGGAAGGATCTGTTATGCTGTATGTGTTGGGTTTGATGGATAAAGGGCTGTCTTCGAGGACGATAGAAGGCAAGCTGGCTGGTGTGTCCTTTTACAGAAAGCTGTGGTGGGGCTTTGACCCTGCAGGAGATGAGATGTTGGGGAGGGTTTTGAAGGGTTGGGGTAGGGAAAGACCAGGATCGGGGTGTGGCTGAGGGAAGCAGTGACATTTCAGCTGTTAGTGGATATGTTTGCCTGTTTGGAAGGGTGTTGTTATGACAGTTTTAAAGTGGCAGCTTTCCGGTTGTGTATGATTTGTATGTTTTTTGGGGCTATCAGAGTGCCAGAGGTTTTGGGTCTGGGGCATGCAGAGGGCATCAGTAGCGATGAGGTGCATTTGGAGGCTCGACGTGTTGGTATATGGTTGCGAAGGTCTAAGACAGATCAGATGGGGAGAGGAAAATGGATTTGGTTGAATGAAGGCAGGTGTGAGTTGGCATGCCCTATGAAATAATGGCAGGTTTTTCTCGCATGGCCGGGGTGCAGGCAGGTTTTTTTGTCATCAAAATGATACTAAGGACACTACTTTTCAGCTGGTGGCTGTGCTGCGCTGGGCTGTGGCGGTAGCCGGTTGGGATCCTGCAGCGTTCGGGACCCATTCCTTTAGGATCGGGGCAGTGACATCAGCAGTGCGTCTGGGGTGGGGACCGTCGAGAATTTGCTAGATTGGGAGATGGAAGTCGAGATGCAGTGAGCGTTACATGAGGAAGTAACAGGGTGAATGGGAATGGGGGAGTGGGGAGGAAAAGGGTGTGTGGTAGAAATGAGGTCAGTTGTTTTTTTTGTTTTTTCCTAGGATGTATGAAAGGCCTGTTGAGCAGCAAAGCTGTGACATGGATAGTGGGACACTCCTTTGTGCACTGGGTGGCAAAGTATGCTGAGCGGCAGAACTATGGACGTAACTTAGGACTGCCAAGCAGACAGCATGAAGTGATATGGTGGGGAAGGGGGTATGAGATGGGGAAGCTTGCTGCCTTTTCTGGCATCATTGGTGCCAAGGAGAGGTTGTCTGGACATGTTACTGGTTCATCTGGGGGAGAATGATTTGGTGCATTTGTCAGGGTTGTCACTACTGCAACACATGCAACAGAATCTAGAGATACTGACTCGGAAATTGCACGGAACTTATCTAGTGTGGACGGAATTTGTGCCTCACAGGCATTGAAGGGGTGCAGTTAAACACATTGCGATTGATAAGGCTCGTAAGAAAGTTAACAGGGTGATGAGGGTCTTATGTGCGGGCCTTGGAGTGAAAGTGGTGGCTCACGGGGAAATATGGGAAGAGGTACAGGTGCTTTTTCGGGATGATGGGGTCCACCTTTCTGATTTGGGTTATGGTTACTACATTATGGAACTCGGAAATGATGGCAAGGTTGTGGAATGAAAAAGTATGGTGTGGGAAGAGCCAGTGGGTATGATGGTGTTGCAGTTGTGACAGCATTCAAGGGTGGCGATACATCAGGGGGTGGAGAATCAGATGTAAGCGGATCCACCCCTTGTGAGGAGGAAGAAGGAATGCAGGTGAAAGGAGATCTGGGGGTAGATTGGCTGGAACTAGCGAATGAAGTGGTGTTTGGAGGATGTTTGGAAAGGTAGGGAGGAAGACGTTGACGATGGGAGGAAGTGATGTGGAAGAATGGCAATAGAATGCATGAGGCATTATGTGGTGAGAAGGGGAAGGAAGGGATAACAAAAAGACAAAGCTGTAATGTTAATAAGTTTAAATGGTTATTGTTGTTATACGTTATGTTGTTTATGACAATCCTGCCCTAATAAATGGCATTTGCACAATCGTGGAGCTATGATGCTTTCCCACGATGCAATGATGTAATTTATTGCTGTATCGTGCAGAGGCGTAGCTTGGTCATTAAGACTGGGGGAGTGGCTTCAGATTTCCCAACAATCACTGTGGCATAAAATGTTGAAATACATTATACAACAAGCAGGGTGCAGGAGAGGGGCTTAAGGGGCAGAAGAAAGGGAGCAGAATACAGATTGGTAGACGTACTAAGCGAACATTATTTCATGAAATAACCAACATTTGTGAAGTCTGTCCAAACGGAGAGAGGGAGAGAGTGTATGTGGTGGTTTCGGCTGTGTCTGTGTAAAAATTCCTCTTGAACTTCAACAGACACGGCCGGACTGTCTGTACCAGGCAGGGGCATCCACAGTCTTAAGCCCACATTGTTGATGTGGTCCAGTAAAAGTATTAATTTGAAGTCTGTCTTAGTACACACTTATGGATATATTACAACGTTGAAATGATTTCTGACAATGTAAATGCAATATGAACATCTCAATCAATCAATCAATAAGTGATTTCTGAAGTGAGGCTAGTCACCTGTAGGGTCTCAAGACGCTCTTAAATTGCTTTTAATTTCAATTGACAACCATGCCAAGGATGCCCCCCAGTTGAAAGTGGGGAAAACTATCCAACTCGTTAGGAGTTCTCTTCAATGGGGCAGAAAAACCTAGAGAGACCACCAACATTGATGTGTGTTCTAGGACAGTGCTCCACCAAGAAGTCCAATCCCTGAAGGGAGATGGACCACCTCAACAGTTTTAGATTTTGCATCTGATAGGTCTGCGGTATGTCTGAATACTAAAGGGAGCACCAAATAGGTATAGTCTTAGCTTTTTAAGTGCACAGACAACTGCAAAGGTTTTCTTGTGGCTTGCACTCCACCTCTGTTACCTGGGAAGTAACCTCCTACTGATGAAGGCTGCAGGTTGATCCAGGGCTTCTTAGCTTAGCTATAAAAGCATGCACCCTTTGCCATGCTCTGATGTGTCTTTCTGTACAATGAAAGCTTTGGCGAAGTCAAGGGCATTCGGCATGGATACTGTGACTATGTCCTCCTTCAGGGTGTAAAAAGCATTCTGGAATGAGTCTGTCCATATCGCCTATCTGGGCTGCTTCTTAGAAGTCACCTCTGTCAAGGGTGCAATAATGGTGCAATACCCCTTGACGAATCTCCTGTAATAACCAGTGAGGCCTAAGAAGGCTCTCACCTCTGTCAGGGTCTTGGGGTTCTCAAGCCAGAGTGGTTTGGATCTTGGCCTTTAGGGGCTATCCTCAAGTGCCTCCTCCCACTTGGTGTCCCAAGTAGACCACAAAACTAGGGTGACCGACCGTCAGTAATTTCCACAGACAGTCTGTAATTTGGGCCCTCTGTCCGTTGTCAGTGACCATTTTTTTAACGGATGCCATTTGTCCCAAATTGTAATGCCTTTATGTGACAGTCAATGATTTGGCATGTTTCACCCTAAACTTGTTGCCCAGGACGTTGTGTGGAGAGGCTATAAAGCTAACTAGGATTGGCTTGAAAGCTATCAGCCAATCCTAGTGCTTGGAACTCCAATGGGGCCAATGAGAACAGCTTTAGGCCTCCCACCCTTGGGTTACTTTAGGTCATGCAGAAGGCTAGAAGCACCTTTTAGTTGTCTGCACATTTTGAAGAGCAATGACCTCATGTGCCAGCAGAGTCTCCCAGAAGAACCGGACCACCAAGACAGCTACGGGTATCATTAACCCCTGCTATCAACTTCTCAAAAGGTAAGTTCAATCAAAGTGCTTTCCTCTAATTTTAACAGCTTTCTCATTTCTCCTTCCCATATTCATTGTGTGCCTTCATGGTGATTTTCTCATTGTGACTGCTTTTTCCTTGCTCTTTCCCCTGTTTATTGTGTGACAACTTCTGCCTTTCCTCTCATTTTGACTGCTTTTTCCCTTGCTTTTTCCCCCGTTGTTTGGGTGCCCACTTCAGCCTTTTCTGTTGTTGTGACTGCTTTTTCCTTGCTCTTTTCCCCGTTGTTTGTGTGCCTACTTTTGCCATTTTTCCCATTGTGACTGCTTTTTCCTTGCTCTTTCGCCATTGTTTGTGTGCCCACTTCTACCTTTTCTCTCATTGTGACTGCTTTTTCCTTGCTCTTTTCCCTATTTATTGTGGGCCTCCTCCTTGCTGGTAGTTTAGGCTACAGGATAAGGGCTGCCTGAGCGCAGGTTAGCCAAAATAATGCAGTCTCCAGTTTGTTTCTCTAAATTTCCAATATTTATTTTCTTTTCTTTTCTAACTGCCTGTTCTGCAATTAAGATGTTAACCATGAATTTAAAAGTCAAACAGAGGAGAGATGTGCTCCAAAAGGAAAAGTAGTAATCAGATCAGAACTTTTTCACCTATTTTCCCCATTGGCCAAAACGATGTGATCTGAGCACATTACTTTATCTCCCATTGCCACTGATGCCTTTATCTGCTAACGTGGGAGCAGCCTGAGACAAGGTGAATCCCATTATTACCTACCAGATAAACTAACTGGACTAGTTCTTCAAATTGACAGAGATTTCTAGTGGGAGAACACCAGTACTGTCTCATAAGAAATATCTGTGTATTTAAAGCATCAAACTGGACCATATAGCTGCTGGGAGGCCCTTTAGGGATTCTTGAAGTTACAGGGACGAGTGTGTTAATTGTAGGTAAGTGAGCATGTGATCTGTATTGATCAGGACACTCAAAACTTGGTTTTAAGCTGATAGTTATCCCTCCATGCCTTCTTGGCTCTCATAAGGTTGTTGCTCTAGCAGTCAATGCCTAGTTCATGGAGGGGGGTATGATGAACATTTAGCCAGTTAAAGAAAAACACTATCATTACTCACAAGAACTATGACTTCCAGCCAGAGTTACCACTTAAATATAGCTAACATGTTAAAAATATATTAGAAACATCATGTGGTATAAACAATGGTTGTAGCAGAAAGTCTCTTGCCCTAGATGTTCCACAAATGTTGCAGACATTACCTTTGTCCAGTCCTCCTCTTCACAGATTGGTTCTGGTTCTGTTCTGCACACATCAACACAAAGACACCTTCTTAGAGTTAGAAACTCTCCAGCTTTCACAATTATGGAGCACTGACCAGATGATTGTTGTGTTAATTTAAATAATTCCACCTCCAACAATAAACTTGTAATTCCTGCCCTGTTGGGCACTGTTCATATTGTGAACCTCACAGATCTAGTGCATGAGCTCTGAATTCTAGGATGAAGGGAAAAGAATGGAGATGGACATCTGCTTGGATCAGCATGGTGGCCCAATAGTGAACACTGTGGACCCTCTTTCAATATGAAGGCCCAAAGCTAGTGGGGTCTGTGCCCATATCATGCAGAACAAAGGCTAGAGATGACCAGTAGCAGTGGAAGAGGGAACCCCATTAGTGGTTCAGGGATGAGAGCATACCCGCTCTGAAGGTGTTAGTTCATTTCTATTTTGTCATGTTTGTTCTCACTAGACCCACACTGCTGTGTCCAAGAATGGAGGGTAAATGTCACACTGTATCTTCTTATACATTTCTGCTTATTCCTTTAACATGTAGATGTTCTCTAAATTCTGCTTTTAAAAACAAAGACAGAATAGTAGAGTGGACTAGTTGAGAATCTTGTTGTGGTGGTAAAGGGCATGTGAAAGCAAAGGCTGTACACTGTTAGTTTGTTTTGTAAGACACTCTTTTTAAATACCTGTAAATGAACTGCGCAAATGTGTCAAAATATATCAGCAGTTAGGAAACCACAAATTGGCCATTTGTTTTTAATTCTGAAGTGTGCAGGAAACAGAGTTTTAATAGGATCAACACAATCAAGACACTTCACTTGGTGATATTCAAATGAAACATATTTGTTGAAACCACATTTACACACAATGTGCACAACATAGTTTTATCGGTAAAACTGCATATTGGCATTTTGCTGCCATTTCATAGGAAAATATCTGTAGGTAAAAGATAGTGACTCCATCTGACCTACAATAATGCCTCAACAATGTATACAGCTTGTATCCTGTAGCACACTTCTGTGCATCAATGAGAATCTTTGACTGTACCCGCCCCAAAACCAGTCATCACCAGATGAACAGACACGGAATACCGGAAGCGCTCTGCCACACAAAGCTGGCCACTCAGAGGTCTGCACTCTAGTCCAGCAATGCAGGTCCCAATCACCTGCATTCTATGCATGCTTCTTTAAATCTTATAATGGCACTCAGATACGAAATGCTAGTAACAAAGTCCATCCAAACAGCTTTTCCCAACCACTCCTCTCACCAAACATGCCTGCTCAGGACCATGAACTGTAAACAAAATATGATACTGAACAACCAGTGCAGTAACCATATAAATATATTATGATCATATGAAATACCACAAAAAGACCTGCACAGTTGCTCCACACTGCTTGCATACTAAAAAACCTAGAAGTGCACACTTGTCTCTCACACCTCTTCACCACATAGCAAATCACTATGCCTCCTAACATAATATCTACACCTCAGTGGTTATCACACACAACATGGGAACACTCCTCACACAGGATCAAAAACAAAGACCACATACTGTTAGCTGCCATCACCTCTCCCCACTGTAAGCACCCCAAGTCTACATCACCCTCCCACCACCACGATGATGTACGCACACTAACTTGAACTATAGTTTTCTTTGTCCCTCTGCTTTGGTGAGGAAATTAAAAATGTTCAGAGCTGCTTGTGACATCATGATTGGGAAAGAATCAGTCCTGTGTCAAATGCAGCATATGGTAACTCTTCCTAGCACTGCCAGGCCTTTAAGAATTATTTGATTCATTAATTAATTGAATACAGTATGCATCTACAACTCAAGTTTGGGTGTTTTACAAAGTACTTTCAGGAAAAAGCACAATGTCTGATTATGAGTCAGGCGAAGGTGCTGCAGAGGCAACATTCCATCAAATTTTGAGGCCTATTCGGATGCAACATCTACCTCGCAGGCAGACTCCTTGCCAGAGTGACCCAAGAAAAAAGCAAAAAAAAGGATTTGTGAAGTACAGACGAGAATGGGAACTTACATACCCCATCATCCACAAGTCTTCAGATGATGCTTCCAAGGCCAAGTGCAACTTCTGTAATAAAGAATTTTCTATTGTCCCCGGAAGAGAGAGGGATATCAAAATGCATGAGGCAGGATCACACCATAAGAAAAGTGCTTCAGGCAGGGTGAAGATGGCAACAATTTCAGCATACCTGCAACGGAGCTTCCAGGTGGAAGTAGCCAAAGTAAGTCATTGTTTCTTTCAGCGTAATGTAACATAAGTTGCATGTACTTCATGTAGCCTCATCTTGATTTATCACACTCTTTTTAAGACTTCCCTGTTGATTATTCCAGACATTTAGCCATTTCCTGTTACTCTCTTTAAATATGCATTTAACATGCTTTTTTCAGTCTGTTTATATCAAAAGAACATTATAATTGCTTATCAAATCACTCATTGAAATTTGTACCTTTAAGCCACACTGTGTTAACTATTTTCTTCACCAGTGGGGACTTTCTCTATGTACTGCTTACACCTTTGTATTTTTTCTTTTTTTGCATTTTAGCTGCAGAGGTGACCCAGGTGTACCATGCTGTCAAGCATCACATCTTCTACTGTTCCCTGGATTTTGGCTTCATGCTCCCCAAAGACATTTATCCTGACTCATTCATTGTGATGAAAGCATCATGTGGCTGCGCAAAGGCATCAAGCATCACAAAAAAATGTGTTTGCACCTCTCGTTGCAGCAAGCATATTGAAGACTTACAAGATGGATATTTCTCAGTTTGAAGCAATGCCTCAAACAAAGGAAAACATTAACCTCTATCCACTTTTGGTGTTGTACTTTAATTTCACTTCCTGTGTGACCTATACTCTGCTGGATTTCTATGATGACGACGCTGACACTACTACTGCAATTGCACAGCAATCACAACAAAATTAAAAAAGCATGGGTTGAAATTGGAACAGATCTCTGCATACTGTGAAGACAAGGCAATTGTCAACTAGGGGCGACATTACTCTGTATTTCGGCTATCGAAGGGAGTAAATAATTACATTCTACCTGCAAACTGCTCTGCCCACATAATACACAACTCTTCTAAACAAGCCATAAGTGGAGTTTTTATGGATGTTGAATCCTTTATTCTAAAAGTCTACAACAATTTCTCTTCTTCAGCTAAGTGAACAGCGGAGTGAAAATAATTTATTTATTTTGTGGACCTAGAGTGGCAGACTTTGTTTCAGCATGTCCCAACACTTCGTTGATCGAGTGTTGAAGTGCTTGGCAGCACAGAAATCCAATTTACTTTCTCTCTGACAAGAAAAGACAGTCAGAGCAATATGGGAGTTTCTAGGACTTGAAAATGGGAGGTCACCATGTCACAAGGTGAAGCTTACCTTTTCTTTGTTCATGATATTTTGATCATTTTCAGCACATCTATCCTGCAACTTGAGAAGGGTGAGTTGAGTGCCCCTGAAGTACCAAGCATCTTCAGGATATTGCAGAACAACTTAAAGGACCAAATGGAAAATCAGTTCTTTGGCTTCCAAGTGCACAATTTTTAAAGTCCGATGATTCGGAGTTGAGCGCAAGCATGCATAGAGATTTTTACAAATTTTTAGAGCGATCCTTAAAGTATTTAGAAAAATGGTTTGATTTTTCAGAGCCATTGCTTGTCGAATCTAGAACCAAGCTGCTGAAGAGAAATGATCACCTTTCAGCATCTCTGCAAAGCTGCTGATGCAGTTACCTTGACCCATCATCTGGAACTGCAATACTTATTAAATGTATACAGTATAATTGCTCCTGCTTTGCCAGCTGTGGCAGGCACCAACCAACCATATGTGCAGAAATAAATCAATGTTTTGTCAAAGTTGCCATGTGATTTTCCTAACATAAAAAAAAAACTCATTTAATTTATACTTACGTTGCCAGACAGCAATGCATCTACTGAGAGGTTTATTTCTCCATTAAAGTTCACCTGGACTGACACACAAAATAGGTGTGATGTTGAGCTTGTTAAGGCGGAATTGCAGATCCAGGTGAACTTGAAACATTCATGCGAAGAGTTCTATCAGTTTTCTCCTAGGAACAAATGACTTCAGAAGTATGTTAGTGCAGAGAAAAAGTACAATTTGAAAACAAACAGAAACTAATATTGCTACTGTCTGCGAGTCTATAGGATGCCGTTCATGTCAAAATTACAGCTCCCAATATCAGACTCCTCCTGAAATGCATATCATGCGACAAAATTAATATATGGCACACACCAGAATGAATGTAATATGTGTGAAAATAAATATGATACCTGGCAGAGTGAATCTGACTTTAACCAAAACAAATATGAAACCTGTCAAAGTAAATATGCTACTAAGGGCCAGATGTAGGCAGCCTTTTGCACGTCGCAAACTGCGGAAAACGCAGTTTGCGACGTGCAAAATGCCAAACGCGATGCACAACCCCAAATTGCGGGTCGGTACCGACTCGCAATTTGAGGCTGCGACTCGCAAATAGGAAGGGGGGTTCCCTTCCTGTTTGCGACCGCATCGCCATGCTGAGTTGCTTTGTGACCGCGAATGCGGTCGCAAACCAACTCACAGTTACCATCCACTTGAAGTGGGTGGTAACTCATTCGCAAAAGGGAAGGGGTCCCCATGGGACCCCTTCCCCTTTGTGAATGTCGAAAAAAATGTTTTTTCAGAGCAGGCAGTGGTCCTATGGATCACTGCCTACTCTGAAAAAAACGAAACCAAATGGTTTTGGAAGTTTTTCATTTTGCAGCTCGTTTTCCTTTAAGGAAAATGGGCTGCAAAAAGAAAAAAAAACTGCTTTATTAAAAAAGCAGTCACAGACATGGAGGTCTGCTGTCTCCAGCAGGCTATCATCCCTGTGAGTGCATGAACTCGCTATGGGGTCGCAAACTGCGACCCACCTCATTAATATTCATGAGGTGGGTCTTTGCGACCCCATAGCGAGTCGCAGAAGGTGTCTGAGACACCTTTCTGCATTTGGTTTTGCGAGTTGCAATTTGCGAGTCGCTATGACTCGCAAATTGCAAGTCGCAAAATTATACCTACCTACATCTGGCCCTTAGTGAATAATATGAAAAACACACAGTGAATTGAATGAGATATACTGATATATATATCAATCAAACTGAAATCAATATGGCCCTCACTTTAAACAATATAGCAGTCACTGAAATGAATGCAATATTCATCATAAAGAATGAGACATGTCTTGAAATGACTGACATATTTCAAGAGTAATATGACACACATTGAAATGAATCAACAGATTGAAATGAAGATAATGTACTGAAATAAATACATAATATTCTGAAAAGAATAATGCACATTGAAAATAATATAACATACACTGACATGAACATTACAAATGTTGAAATGAATATGAGTTACTTTGAAATGAATATTACCCATATTGCAATGATTATAAGATATACAGCAAGAAATAGGAGGGGATTTAAAATTAATATGGCTTGCGCTGAAGTTAACATAAACCCCTTTGAGTTGAATTTTATATGCCTCCAAATGACTATGACCAAAGCTGATATTCTCATGACATTTGTCAAAATGAATATGGCATGCATTGAAATTAATATGATAGATATTCAAATGAATATGATATGTGTTAAAATGGATAGGTTGCATCTTAAACTTAATATAACAAGTGTTAATATGATTATGAGATCCATTGAAATACATTTAACATTAATTTAAAGGAATTTAGCAAATGCTAAAATGAATATGAGATGAGTTGAAATTAATGAGTTTCATTGAAATGAATTTGACATGAATACAAGTAACATTTAAATGAACATGACATTTATCAAAATGAATACTGATTGCATTGAAAGTAATGTGATACACATTGACATGATTATGATACTTGTTACGATGAATATGATTCATGTTAAAATGAATATGATATGGTAATATGAATGAGACATCCATTGAAAGGATATGATACATGCTAAGATTATACATGAGATGCACTGAAATGAATATGAGCCCCATTAAAATTAATTTAACATGCCTTAAAATGAGTATGACCAATGCTGTAATTAAATTGAAACTTATCAAAATTAACATCTTATGCTTTGCAATCAATATGATGTATTGAAATGAATATGACATATGGTTAAATGGATATGACCCATGTTAAAATATTATGACAGGTGCTAAGATGAATATGACATCCATTAAAACGAAGACTGACTTTCATTGAAAGGAACATGACACATTAAGATGAATATGAACCACTTGGAAATGAATATGACACCTGGTGAAATTAATTTGGCCCACATCAAAATTAATATGGCATTCATTAACATGAATATGACACTTTTTTAGATGAATATGAAAGTATGTGAGATAAACGTAGCATGGTTTGAAATGAATAAAACACATATGGAAATGAACACAAGCCATGTTTAAATTAATATGACCCCTGTTTTAATGAATATGGCTTGCACTGAACTTATGTTGATTTGCTTTAAAATTAATATTATATATCAAAATTAAAATTACATATTCTGAAAGATATGATATGGACTAAAATGAATTAACTAAAATTAATTTACCACATACTTAATAGAATATAAAACAAGGAACTAGCCTTTATCATACATCCATTTACAACACAGTACTTTATCACACAGGTAAATATTTTTGTATACAACGTAGGGACAGATGTATGAAGCTCTTTTATCAGCCACAAATGGCCAATTATGACCGGTAAAAGGCTTTTTGCCATGTACCATCCCTATTTTGGGTGTTAGTAACCTATTACCAACTCGCAAAATAGGGTTTGCAAGTCGCTATTAGGGAGAGGCATGCCAAGGGCGTCCCTTCCTAATAACAAGTCGCAGGTGGATGTAAGAATGTTTTGTGACCAGGAATGCGGTCGACAAAACATTGGCGGTCACCACCAACTTCAAGTTGGTTGTAAGCCATTTGCAAACGGGAAGGGGTCCCCAAGGGACTCCTTCTCCTTTGAGTGCAAACAATTTTTCAGAGCAGGCACTGGTCCGATGGACTACTGCTTACTATTGAAAAAAGAAAATTTTCCTTTAAGGAAAACAGGCTGCATTACAACAAAAAAAAAGATAGCTTTGTTTAACAGAAATCACAGACATGGTGATCTGCTGACCCCAGCAGGCCACCATCCCTGTGATTGTAGCCATTCACAATGGGTCACAAATTGAGACCTCTCTCGTGAATATTGATAAGGCAGGTCCATTTGCGACCCATTTGCGAATCGCAAAACAGTGTCTGAGTCTCTACATCTCAGAATTTGCGAGTCGCAAAACAAGACATGCGGCCCATAATTTTCTATGTGTGCGTAGAGGTAAAGGGAGGTGAGGATAATTTTAGGATTTAAAGGTGGGTAGAGGTAAAGGGAGGTAAGGATAATGTTTGAATTTAGGGGTGGGCACAGGTATAAGGAGGTAAAGGTGATTTTAGAGTTTAGGCAGTGGGTAGAGGTAAAGGGAAAAAAGGGTTTCCCCCTTAAAAATTAAAGAGACACACACATATGTGTATATCTGTATTGTTTCAGGATTAGAGTGGCACATAAAATATGCAAAAAAAAGAAGCCAGGAACTCTGGGCAGTTTCTAAGCTTGGTGGGAGAGCAGCTCCTTTCTATAGAGCACCCTATGACACCATTAGCACTCTGAATCTGCTCACCTCAAATGTCCAGTTTTCTAGTAATGTTTTTAAGAATAGGTCTGTACAGCTCCATCCACACCAAGCTAGAAAGTTACAAAAGGGGTTATTCTGGAGGTCTTTTGCCCACCATATTTGGAGTGTTTCACTGGGCCAGCAGGACAAAACAGTGTTTCCGCTCGCTGGCCCAGCGGAACACTCACCACAACATTGACGCTGGCTCTTAATTGAGCTGGCGGCAATGTTGTGGTGTGTCGGGAGCCTCTAAGTCTTTTGCCATTTTTACAGAAAAGTTTTTAAGCATAGGATTATCTAGTGCCATCCATACCAAGCTAAAAAATAACAAAAGCTTTTTACGTAATTAGTGAGAGGTGAGTACTGCTGCTTGAGGTATGAGGAGCAATAGGTGAGAAGTGGGGGATGAGTGATTAAGAGTGAAGGTTCAGAAATGAAGAATGAAAAGTAAAAACACAAAACCAAAGATGAATGGTGAGAGAAGAGGAGTGAGGAATTAGGAGTAAGGGATGAGAGTTAAATAATGAGAAAGTGGGAGTGAAAAGAGATTAAGACAGAGGTATGAAAGGTGATTGAAGGGCAAGGGGTAATGAGTGAGTAGTCAAGGATGGAAAGTAAGAAAGGAGAAGTGTAGGACAAGCAGTAAGCGAAGAGAGGTAAAGAATGGGGTGTGAGGGTTGAGAAGTGAGGGATGATGACCAAGGGTTGAGGCCCGAGCAGTGAAAAATGTGGAGAGTGAGGTACAACGAATATGGCACGAGAAGTAAGGACTGATGCATGAGCGGTAAGGCATGAGGAAGGAAAGATGAGAAGTGAACGATGCAGGATGAAGAATGAGAAGTGAAAAAAGAGAAATGAGGGGTTATGAAACGGAAGCAAGGAATGAAGAACAATGAGGAAAGAATGAGAAATGAAGAATGGGAGATGAACATTGAAGGATGAGAAGTCTGAAGTAAGGGATAAACAATAAAGAGGTGAAAATGAAAAGAACGTGGCGTGAGAGATGAGTAATGAGAGATAGAGAGTGATCTATGAGGAGTGAGAGCAGAAGAGGGTGAGATAAATGATTAGGGGTGAGGCATTAGGACTAATGAATAAGAATTGAGGGGTAGAGAATGAGGGTTAAGGAGGGAGGTTTGATGAATGAGGGATTAGATACTACACATTTGAAGGATGAAGAATGGGGAATGATAGATGAGGAGTAAGAGATGAGAAATACACAATCCGAGCTGAAGTGTTAGGACCGAAGGTAGATTGGTGAGGCTTGCTGCCATCGTCAGAAGCCATGGTATGAACATCGTGTCATATGCCGATGACACACAAATCATAATTTCCCTCACCAAAGACCTGGACACTGCCAAAAGAAACTTTCACTCAGGAATGGAAGCCCTCACCGCCTGGATGAGAAAAAGCTTCCTCATGCTCAACTCCGACAAGACATAGGGGGTCATTATGACCTTGGCGGTCTTTTTGCAAGACTGCCGAGGGACCGCATTGCGGATGACTGTTGGGTGCTCTCTGTCGTTATTCCGACGGAGAGCCACCAACAGCCATATTTGCGGGCGGCGGGGATGTGGAGGTTGCTCCACCGCCACGCCAACAGAACACCGCCCAGCGAATCACGTCCTGTGATTCGCCGTAGCGGTGTTCTGTTGGCGGTGTGGTGTCGGCGGAGCTGCCCCAATGGCTCCCGTCCCCTCCCGGAGGATCGACGGACCAGGTAAGTCGATCGTCCGTTAGGGGAGGGGGTGGGGGGGTGTTGGGTGTTGTGTGGGTGCATGGGGGTGTGCGTGTGTGTATGTAGAGGGGGGTGTGAGTTTGTGTATGCTTGCGGGGTGTTGTGTGTATGGGAATGAGTGCGTGTATGTCTGTGGGTATGTCTGTATGGATGTGTGCGTGTATGTTTGAATGTGGGTGTGCGTGTCTGACTGTGTGTGTGGATGTAGGCATGTGTGTCGGGGTGTGTGTGTGTTGGTGGGGCCTGCATGCGTGTCGGGTGTGTGTGAGTAATGTTATATTGGGGGTCGGGGTGGGGAGGGGGGCCCTGCCACCTTTGGGGGGTGGCAGGGGTGGTGGGGGGTGTAGGGTGGGGAGTCGGGGTGGGGGAGACCCCTATCAGTGCCAGGGAAGGAATTCCCTGGCACTGATAGTGCTTACCGCCATGGATTTCATGGCGTTTCAAACCACTGGAAATCCACGGCGGTAAGCCGGGTCCAAATACGCCGGCGGTATACTGACGGCTGCCAGGCTGGAGACCCAGGTCCCCAGCCTGGCGGTCGTCTCCGCCCTGGCGGGCGGGATGGAGAACCGGCGGTTGACCATGGCGGTAACCGCCATGGTCATAATACACCAAGGTAAGACCGCCAGCCTGTTGGCGGTCTTACCGCCGGTTCTCCACCATCCGCCAGGATTGTAATGACCCCCATAATCTTCGGAAATGCCACCTCAGCTTGGGTCAACTCCTAGTGGGCCACATCCCTCAGCGCCCCCCTGCACCGATCAAGCATGCCCGCAACTTAGGAATCATCCTCGACTCCTCCCTATCCATGACCAGCCAGGTAAACTCTGTCGCCTCCTCCTGCTGGCACACACTCCTCAAACTTCAGAAGATCTTCAGATGGATCCCAGCAGACTGTCACAGGACAGTCACCCATGCCTTAGTCATTAACAAGCTACGACTACGGCAATGCCCTCTACGCCGGCACCTCAACTAGGAACATCAAAAAACTTCAACTCAACCAGAACGCTGCCGCCAGACTCATTCTGGACCTCCCTCACCGAGAACACATCTACCAACACCTGAGGACCCTCCACTGGCTACCGGTTGAGCTCCGAATCACCTTCAAGCTTCTCACCCACACGTACAAGGCCATACACAATGCAGGACCAGCCTACCTGAACCACCACGTCTCCTTCTACACCCCCGCCAGATCCCTCCACTCTACCCAGATGGCCCGGGCCACCATCCCAAAACCACGCCGGAGAATGATCTTTCACCTACACTGCAGCAAAGAGCTGGAACATCCTCCTCCAGCACTTCAGACAAAGCGCGTTGCTCACCATCTTCAGGAAGAACCTCAAGACGTGGCTGTTCGGATGAGGCTCCTCCCCTCCCCCTCAGCACCTTGAGACCCTCATGGGTGAGTAGCCAAGCTTTACAGATGCTGATTGATTGATTGATTGATTTATTGAGGCTATAGTGAGGGATGTAGACTGAGGGCACAGTGAGGGATGATGAGTGAGAAATATAAGGTGAAGATTGAGATCTGTGTCATGAAGAGGGAGGGGTGAGGACCTTATATGGTCAGGGTGGTGGACATTTTAATAAACATCATTCGTCCAGTTCCATTGTCACTGCTGAAGTGAGGGGGAGTGAACAGTGATAGAGGGGGGATGTCCAGTAAGAAACAAGGGGTGAAGAGTGTGGAATGAGGGAAGAAGAGTGAGGAAAGAGGTTGGGATAGTGATCAAATCAAATCAAATCAAATCAAATCATTAGCATTTATAAAGCGTGCTACTCACCCGTGCGGGTCTCAAGGCGCTAGGGACAAAGGGGGTGGTTATCGCTGCTCGAACAGCCAGGTCTTTAGGAGTCTCCGGAAAGCGGAGTGGTCCTGGGTGGTCCTGAGGCTGGTGGGGAGGGAGTTCCAGGTCTTGGCCGCCAGGAAGGAGAAAGATCTCCCACCCGCCGTGGAGCGTCGGATGCGAGGGACGGCGGCGAGTGCGAGGCCAGAGGAGCGGAGGGGGCGGGTGGGGACGTAGAAGTTGAGGCGTCTGTTGAGGTATTCCGGTCCCTTGTCGTGTAGGGCTTTGTGTGCGTGGGTGAGAAGTCGGAAGGTGATCCTTTTGCTGACTGGGAGCCAATGCAGGTGTCTCAGGTGTGCGGAGATGTGGCTGTTGCGGGGTACGTCGAGGATGAGGCGGGCTGAGGCGTTTTGAATGCGTTGCAGGCGATTTTGGAGTTTGCCGGTGGTCCCAGCGTAGAGGGTGTTGCCGTAGTCCAGGCGGCTCGTGACGAGGGCGTGGGTCACGGTTTTTCTGGTGTCGGCGGGGATCCAGCGGAAGATCTTGCGGAGCATGCGGAGGGTGAGGAAGCAGGCGGAGGACACGGCGTTGACTTGCTTGGTCATGGTGAGAAGGGGGTCCAAGATGAAGCCAAGGTTGCGGGCGTGGTCTGCGGGGGTCGGTGCGGTACCGAGGGCCGTGGGCCACCAGGAGTCGTCCCAGGCGGACGGGGTGTTGCCGAGGATGAGGACTTCAGTTTTTTCAGAGTTCAGCTTTAGGCGGCTGAGCCTCATCCAATCTGCGACGTCCTTCATACCCTCTTGTAGGTTGGTCTTGGCGCTGGCGGGGTCCTTGGTGAGGGAGAGTATAAGTTGGGTGTCGTCGGCGTAGGAGGTGATGATGATGTCGTGCTTGCGTACGATGTTAGCGAGGGGGCTCATGTAGACATTGAAGAGTGTCGGGCTGAGTGATGAGCCTTGAGGTACGCCGCAGATGATCTCAGTGGGTTCTGAGCGAAACGGAGGGAGGTAGACTCTTTGGGAGCGGTTTACGAGGAAGGAGGCGATCCAGTCCAGGGCCTGGTCTTGGATCCCGGTGGAGCGGAGGCGGGTGATTAGGGTGCGGTGACAGACGGTGTCAAAGGCAGCCGAGAGGTCGAGAAGAATGAGGGCGACTGTTTCACCGTTGTCCATCAGGGTTCTGATGTCGTCTGTGACTGAGATGAGGGCGGTTTCAGTGCTGTGGTTGGTTCGGAATCCGGTCTGTGAGGGGTCGAGCAGGTTGTTGTCTTCCAGGAAGGTGGTCAGCTGTTTGTTGACGGTCTTCTCTATTACTTTGGCTGGGAAAGGCAGAAGGGAGATGGGGCGGAAGTTTTTCAGGTCGCTCGGGTCAGCCGTAGGTTTCTTTAGTAGGGCGTTGACTTCGGCGTGTTTCCAGCATTCGGGGAAGGTAGCAGAAGAAAAAGAAGAGTTGATGACGGT
The DNA here is from genome assembly GCF_031143425.1 of Pleurodeles waltl. Taxonomy (NCBI): domain Eukaryota; kingdom Metazoa; phylum Chordata; class Amphibia; order Caudata; family Salamandridae; genus Pleurodeles; species Pleurodeles waltl. Next base: position 257,573,890 of record NC_090440.1, read on the forward strand.
CTGGAGGTGCGGGGCGATGATGTTGTCGGCTTTGTTAAAGATGAAGTGCGGGCAGGGGTCCGAAGGGGCGCCGGAGTGGATAGAGTTCATGATGGATTTGGTTTCTTCCGTGCTGATGTGGGTCCAGTTGTTGAGGGTGATGGTCGGGGATGTGGGTTCGGTGGTGTTAGGTTGGGTCTGGTGTCCGAAGCTGTCGTGGAGGTCGCTGATCTTGCGATGGAAGAAAGTGGCGAGGGATTCGCATAGATCCTGTGAGGGTGTGACGGCGTTGGCGGCGAAGGATTAAGCAAGAGGATAATGACTGAGATTTGAGTGGTGAAGATCAGGAATGAGGGGGAGAGAAGAATAGGGAGAGGTGAGGAATGAAGTGTGACAAATAAGTGACGTAGAGTGAGTACAAAACACTGGTAGCTAAAGGGCTGTAAAAAGGGATGAGGGATGTGGAGGGACAACTGAGGGGTGAGGGATGAAACATAAAAAGTAGATTGAGTGATACAGAGGGAGAGATGCAAAGTGATTATTAAAAAACAGAAATGAGAGATGACATATGCATGGGGAATAGAGGATGGCTGCTGGATGGTGAGGGATGATGAGTGAGGGTAGAGGAGGAAGTAGGGTATTTAGGGGCCTCCTTTAAATTTTGTCGGTTGGCCCTTCCTCTGCCAAGGTGATGGAGTAAATTACCATGTTGCCCTGACAGAGGTGCCCACCGACATATTTTGAAATGTCCTTTGGCCCGATGGACATTTCAAGCATAGATAGATGCCACCATTCCCTTTCCACCAAAAATTTAAATCAGGTCCTAAGCATGCTAGAAGAAGTAAAGAATGAGGAGTAAAGAAGATGGGAAGGGCTGAAGGTTGAAAAGAAAGTCAGGAGTGAGGTGTGATGAGTAATGGATAAGGACTGATGAGAGGGTTGAGGAATAAGAGGGTATGCATGAGTAGTAAAGGATGTAGAGAGCGTGTGCCATGTGTGGAGGGGGGATCGCATATTCACAGTGCAGACATGGTTGTATGATAATAAATACTGCAGCAAACCAACTAGAACTCTATAATTCCACCATTCCCCAAGCTCTGTGGCCAAGCAACATCTGGGGCCCATTGAGAGAATATCTGTTAACTCGTTATATCAATGGCATCAAAACTGGTTAAAGCTTGGGTCAAACATGCAGAATGGGGGAGGGATGGGCAAATTATGAGAATGTGTATACAGACTAGTTCCTGGACAAGAGCTCCAAATGTAATGGTACCTAAAGCACCCTTATGGCCCCATTTCAGCTGTGATTAATGCCACTGTACGTTGGAGGTACCATCCTGATGTGTGGAAAGGAGTTCTGGGACAAAGTTGACACTGCTGGACTGTTGATGTATTATTCGCAGGGCCACTGGAATTATGCAGTAGAGGAGAGCCAAATTGTGTCGCAGCGTAGACTAAATTATGCAGCAAGAAAAGGCAATTTAGGAGGCACAGTGTGGCACATTTTGGGATAGTATTACTGCATTATTTTGACATTTATACTCATGTTACCATCCTCCAAGACCACGTCCAGTCTTCTGTAACTTAATCGCCAACTTCATTGCCCCCTCACCATAGACTCCCACAACTACACTTTCCTGGTGATCTCAACTTCCATCTCCATCTCGACGACCACAATGACATCAATACTACCAACCTCAACGACAGGATGAACAACATCAGACTCACCCAACTCATCCACGACAACACGCACACAGCAGGCCACACACCAGACCCCTATCTTCACCTCTTTTGACTGCATCAGGTACGCTACATCACAGAACCCCCCCCCATGGATCGACCACACCATTGTTCACTTCAACATCACCAACTCACGGACCTCCACCCCCAGTCTGCCCAATGGCCCACACAGCAGTTGGGGCAAAGTCTCAAAGGACACATGAATCAACACTCTCAAAACCACCACCCCAACTCCTGCAACAACCTATACCAGAAAGTCAGATACTTCAACAATTGGATCACCAACTGCACAGCAGCATTACTCTCATCGGCAACAACACCCACAGAAGGTCCATCAAGCAGGCAAGCTGGTACATTGAAGACCTCAGACCCCTATACATCACTGTAAACAACTGGAAAGGAGATGGCACACCATTAAAGACATGGCAGATAAGAACTCCTTTAAGATAGCCCTCAACCTCTACCATGGACATTTGAGAGAATCAAAGAAAAGGACATTAGTCTCAAAATATCGAATCAATCTCCAATAGCTACAAAGATCTCTTCAACATCATCAAAGAATTCTCCAAACCCTCAGTCACAACAAACAACATCACTCTCTCACAGGAATGCTGCGACAGCCTTGCAAATTTCTGCCACAACAAGATCTCCAACATCTACAGAAACTTCAAGCCCATGCCCAAAGCCACTGACTTCTTCAAGCAACACAACAACCCTGCTACTGCCACAGACATCTGACTAACTGAATGGAGCCATCTTGCCCCACAGGACACCGCTTCCATCATGAACTCAGTCCATTCAGAGGCCCCAACCGATCCATGCCCTCACCACATCTTCACATCCTCACCACCTTGTTCAACACTTTAATTGCCATGGCCACCTTCCCCAGGGACTGAAAACATGCAGAAGGCAATGCTCTACTAAAAAAACAATCGGCAGGCCCCAGCAAAGTCAATAACTACCAACTGATCTCCCTGCTCCCATTCTTGGCCCAGGTATTAGAAAAAACACATCCAACAACTCTCCTCACAATTGGAATGGAACCTCCTACTCAACTCCTCCCAGTCTGTGTCGGCAGCAACCACAGCACCGAGACATCCCACATCACAGCTACCACCGACATCTGAGTGTTACCTAACTGAGGGCTTAACCTGTCACTTAACTGAGGAGGAACTGTAGCTCTGATCCTCCTAGATCCCTCAGTAGCCTTCAGTACGGTCTCCCACCACACATTCATCACAAGGCAGCACAACATAGGCATCCAAGGAGCTGCTTTCAGGTGACTTGCCTCTTGCCTCACCAGAAATATGCCAAACGTTTGCCTTCCCCTTTTCACCTCTGAACCCAAGGAAATCATCTGTGGAGTACCGCAAGGATCTTCACTCAGACCCACCCTCTTCAACACTTATATGACACCTCTGGCCAGCATCTCCAAAATCCACAGACTCGATATCATATCCTATGTTGATGAGACACTATCCATCCTCTTCCCCTCTGAAGACATCACCAACACCAATTTCCACAACTGCCTGACAGATGTCGCCAACTGGATGAAGGGCAACTGCCTGAAGCTCAGCATGGCAAGACAGAGGTACTGATTTTTGGAAACAAACGCTCCCCATGGGACGCATCCTGGTAGCCCTCCGAACTCAGACGTACTCCTACCCCCACTAATCATGCTAGGAACCTTGGCATTCCTCTGGACAGCAAGCTAATCATGACTGTGGTAGTAACAGGGTTGTTGTGTTGCTTGAAGAAGTCGATGGCCTTGGGCTTGGGTTTGAAGTTTCTGTGGATGTTGGCGATCTTGTCATGGAAAAAGTTTGCAAGGTTTTTGCAGAGTTTCTGTGTGGGGGTTATGTTGTTTGTTGTGCTGAGGAGTTGGAGAATTCTTTGACGATTTTGAAGAGTTCTTTCCCGTTATTGGTGCTTGATTCGATGGGTGAGGCTGATAGTTTTCCAAATCGAAGTTGTGATACAGAGCCTGGAGTGGTAAAAGGCTTTTGCAATCTTTTAGCTCAGCACGGATGGCTCTAACTAAACCTATGTTTAAAGATGTTGCTGTAAAAGTGGCTAAAGACTTAGGGCCTGATTGAGAGCTTGGCGGACAAGGTAGTCCATCAGAATGGTGACAGATATCCTGTCCTTCAAAATATAAACCCTATAGGACATAATGGGATTTATATTTCGCAGGACGGGATATCCGTCACCATTGTGACAGAGTAACTGGTCCGCCATGATCTCAATCAGGCCCTTTATCACGTTCTAGCTTGGCATGAATGGAACTGTACAATCCTATGCTTAAATACTTTGCTAGAAAAAATGGACACTTGAGGTGAGCAGATTCGGAGTGTCGGTGGTGCTGTAGGGTGCCCCATAAAAAGGAGCTGACTTCCATCTAAACTTGGGAACTACACAGAGTTCCCCGCTTTTTTTTTTGCATAATTTATGAGGCACTGTAATCCTGAAATGATAACGATATATACATATGGGTGTACACACATATATATGGATCAATTGTTATACATATGTATATATATATATATATATATATATATATATGTGTGTGTGGGTGGGTGTCTTTTTATTTTTTAAGGGGGAACCGTTTTTTTCTTATTCCTTACCTCCCCCTACCCACTTCCTAAACCCTAAAATCACCCTTACCTCCCCTTACCTGTACCTACCCCTAAACTCAAAAATGCTCTTTACATACCTTTACCTCTAGCCACCTTTAAACCCTAAAATAATCCTTACCTCCATTTATCTCTACGCGCTCATAAAACATTATGGCCCTTGTTGAAACCCTGGCGGTTGGTGTAAAAGTGGCGGTAATACCAACAGGCCCGCGGTAATTACCACCAAATTAAGACCATGGCGGTGTTATCTCTGATAGACAGCCAATGTACCACACCGATACCTGGGTGGAAACAACAGGCACCACGGCGGTAGCTGCCTACAGCCCGAAAGAATTCAATTTTCCGCCCACCATGTTATGACCTAGAAAACTGCCCTCTTTTCTCGGCCAGTACCAATGACATCAAAAGCCTGGCGGAAACAGACCTCAGAAGGGAAAGGACTCACCATTGAAGACACAGGGAACAACCACGCCACCATGGTGCCCAAGTTGCATGTCTTCCACATGGTCTTCTACATGCTGCTCCACCATAAACACCAACGACGGCTAGACGACGGTGAGTACAGCCACCTAGCACATAAGGGAGGGGGGGAGGAAAAGAGAGTAACACACACGCACAACACACACACACACCAACACCATTCACACAAACAGCTGCAGTGCTAAAACATATTTACCCCATACCTCGGATGAATAATGCAAGGACAAAACTTTTTAGAAAAAGTGAATGTAATGAGAGCAACACATCAAGATAAATAAGTGAGGCAAGATAATAGATATATGCATATATACATAAAAAGGGACACAGCCCAGTCCACAATGTACGTTGTCGACATGGCCACAGGGCAAATTCCAAGGCCACACATGGCACTTGCCTCAACACGGAGAGAACACTGCAGGGGCATCAGTTTGGAAATAGGCAGGCACCTCAGAGAGACGGGAGACGGGGGCACCTCAGCAGGCAGATGGAACAAGACCACTGGTTCTGGAGGGGGCAACATTCCCTGTGCTTGGTCCTGGGGAGTGCAAGGCCACAGTCTCTCCAGTGGGTGACTTGCCCACTTGTCTGGAGGGGACAACAAGCCCTGTGCTTGGTCCTGGGGAGTGCAAGGCCACAGTCTCTCGAGTGGGTGTCTTACCCACTTGTCTGGAGGGGACAACAAGCCCTGTGCTTGGTCCTGGGGAGTGCAAGGCCACAGTCTCTCGAGTGGGTGTCTTACCCACTGGTTCTGGAGGGGGCATTGTGCCTTGTGCTCTTGATCCTGTGGAGTCTGGGGTAGGTGGGTGTCTTACCCACTGGTTCTGGAGAGGTCATCGTGCCCTGTGCTCCTGATCCTGGTGAGTCTGGGGTAGATGGGTGTCTTACCCACTGGTTCTGGAGGGGGCATCGTGCCCTGTGCTCTTGATCCTGGGGAGTCTGGGGTAGGTGGGTGTCTTACCCACTGGTTCTGGAGGAGGCATTGTGCCCTGTGCTCTTGATCCTGGGGAGTCTGGGCTAGGTGGGTGTCTTACCCACTGGTTCTGGAGGGAGCATCATGCCCTGTGCTCCTGACCCTGGCGATGCAAGGTCACAGTCTCTCAGGCGGGTGTCATACCACTGGATTTGCGGGGGCAGGCCGCACAGCAGCCCATGGAGGCAGCATTACATACCGTCCGCCGGGGGTGACTGGTGGTGGTGGTGGTGGTGCTACTGGGGGGAGGGAGGCTCCTGCCCATCCCCTGCAACCTCGGATGGCTGCTCAATGGTGGTGGTGGTGCTGCTGCTGCTAGGAGGGGAGGCTCCTGCCCATCCCCTGCAACCTCGGACGGCTGCTCACTGGTGGTGGTGGTGCTGCTTGGGTGGGGAGGTCCTGCCCATCCCCTGCAGCCTCGGACAGCTGCACAACCATGGTTGGTGGTGGGGGCTCCATCACAGTTCCTGCCCCAGGGCCCTTGCCCTTCTTGCCTGGTACAGCTCGATCCTTGCTCTTCCTGGCAGCTGGGGCAGGTTCCTTAGTCTTCCTGGCAGCTTCTGCGGCAGGCTCCTTAGTCTTCCTGGCAGCAGCTGGGGAAGGCTCCTTTAACTTCTTACCAGCAGCTGGGGAAGGCTCTTTAGTCTTCCTGGCAGGAGCTGGGGCAGGCTCCTTTGTCTTCCTGGCAGCAGTTTGGGCAGGGTCCTTGCTCCTTCCGGCAGCTGCGGCAGGCTCCTTTCCTTTGAGGCTGCCTGGTGCAGGCTCCTTCACCCTCAGGACATTTGCCCTGGATCCTTTTCCACCACGAGTGGGTATGGTGACAACTGGGCCCGTGGACTGGGAGGCTGAGGTGCTTGGCTGGGTTTTTGCCACCCTGGCCAGACGTGCAGGATGGAGGGGAGGGGTAGGGAAGAGGTAAATGGCAGATAGGAAACGTTTTTAGGGACATTGGGGCGGGAAGAGAGAGAATGTTGGGAGTGGAGGAAGAGGGAGTGGTTGTAGGAGGTGTCTGTCTGCTGATTTTGGGTGCAGGTGCATTGGTGGATGCTGTAGTGAGGTGGATGGTTGTTGGGTGTTTGAGTGCTTGCGTTTGTGTACCTGGGGGGGCAGACACAGTGGGAGAGGACACATGGGACGTGTGTGTGACTGTTGTGGAGGTGTCTGCCAGTGAGGTGTGTGTTCTGCTAGGTATGGTGGTGATACTGGTAGTGGATGATGGTGTAGTGCAGGCAGGTGTGAGTCTAGACGGAACTAGGAGGGAGGTAGAGGAGGGGGAGACAGTGTAAATTTTAGATGTTGGTATGTCTGCATCTGGACGGTATTGAGTGCCTGTGGGATGAAGTGTGATACTTGTGTTTGCCTGTTGTCTTGTGTGCGTGCTCGTCTGCCTGTGTGCTTGGGATAGGTTAGGTTTGAGGAGAATGGGATTGGGAAGATGAAGTTGGAGGAGGGAGGGTGGAAACAGGGACAGTGGCTGCCATCAGAGAGGAGGCCAGAGCCTGGATCGATCTCTGTTGGGCCGACTAGGCATTGTGAATGCCCTCCAGGAATACATCAGTCTGTTGCATCTGGGCTGCCAGCCCCTGGATGGCATTCACAATGGTTGACTGCCCTACTGAGATGGATCTCAGAAAGTCAATAGCCTCCTCACTCAGGGCAGCATGGCTCACTGGGGCAGGGCCTGAGGTGCCTGGGGCAAAGGAGATGCACACCATCCTGGATGAAAGGGCACGGGCAACTCGCTGTGGGGCTGCTGGGAGTGCGGTGCTGGTACGGGGTGGCGGTTGTACCTGTGGCTGTGGTGGTCATAGAGGTGTCCGCCACCAGGGAGCTTCCATCGGAGGAGGTATCTGTGTCAGAACTGTCCACTCCAGTCTCTGCTGTGATGCTCCCCTCGCCCTCTGTCCCACTGGTGCCCTCAGCGTTGGTGGACTCTGCCTCCTGAGTCCTATTGGATGCAGCTCCCTCCATCGCTGGTGCCTCTGCTCCTCTGCCAGATGATGCTAATGCACATAAGGACAGGTTGACAAAACATGAAGGGGGAAGAGACAAAGGATACACTTAGTCAATGGCTGCACCAACACCACCGTTGGCGTACACAGCACCGTCACACAAACGGAACAGGCCTACGCACTATTCATTGCACTACCAGTGATATTGTTAGCCACCAAGGCATGGGGAGGGGCACACACCGGCAAATCCAGCACACCTGGGACCCACGCAGCCCTGACTAGTAGTGGATGCCTACAAGCTAGGTAGCAGGATTATCCCTTCAGAACCCTAGCCACCAGGGGACCTACGCTGCAATGTCTGACCTGGCCTAGGGGCACCCACTGACACACATCCACCACCTGGATACCACCCCACCAGGCATTAGTAATGAATTGCACTGCACTCACCCCTTGTGGCTGCTGTGATGCCCTCAAGCGCCCATCCGGCTCTGAATAGGCCACCGCCAGTATGTGGGCCATCAGGGGGTCAGGGTTCGACAGGCACCCCTTCCTCGTTGGGAGGCCATCCCCAGCTGGGCCTCTGCAGTCTTCCGGGCCCAGTGTCTCAGGTCCTCCTACCGTTTCCGACAGTGGGTGCTCCGCCTGCCGTAGACCCCTAGGGTCTGCAGGTCCTTGGTGATGGCACACCTTGTACCCTTCTTTTAATGGGCACTGACTTGCAGAGGAAATACACACAGGAAAATAGTATTAGTCAGACAGTCCTGCCTGTTACACTTATGGCCCACCATACCCCTTCACATCACCATTTCCACACACATGGCCCAGCACACAACCAATACGCCGCCCAGAGGACCTCTACCCATCCCCCTTACACAAGGCCTTCACACACCACTCCATACATTCATGCCACATGCATCGTGCCCACAGAGTACTCACCTGTTGATCTGGAGGCCCATACAGCAGTCCGTACTGGGGTAGGACCCCATCCACCAGTCTCTCCAAGTCTGCCAAAGTGAAGGCAGGGGCTCTTTCCCCAGTCACACGGGCCATGGTAGGTTCCAGACACAGGTCACATGAGCACATGCAGTGAAGGTCCTCTTCTGTTGAAGATCAGGTAGCAAGTGAGGAATGTGATATAAAATGGCGTTCACGTCCGCGGCGGCGCATACCATCACCGCCAGCGTAGATCACCATTGGCCACTGTAACCCATTAGGCCCAATTATAACCAATGAGGAGTTGCACAGCGGTTCCCGACCGCCTCCCGCAACGGCGCACAACGTCAGCGGAATAACCTCACTTCCACCTGTCCCTCCACACAGGACAGACGGATGCCATTTCTGGGGGGGGGTGGGGTGCAGGCCCTGGATAATTGCTGCGTCACTGTTTAAATTTTGACATACTGGACTATTCACACTGACCCATTATAAGTTAACAGCATGCAAAGTTCTGTTGTAGCCCCATTGTTCAGTTTTTGACCAGCTCCTCACCCTTTTGCCCCACAGATTGCTACCGCTGTGGATGAATAGGAGATGGAGACATACCCCCATGTACAGACTCCCGGTGGACTTGGCAACAATGGAGGACAGGCACATCATCCTCACCTATAGACTTGACAGGGCCACAATCACAGAGCTGTGTGCCCAATTGGAGCCTGACCTGATATCTGCTGTCCGTCACACCACTGGAATCCCCCCTCTTGTGCAAATTCTATCTGTGCTCCATTTCCTGGCAACTGGTTCTTTCCAAGTGACAGTGGGCTTGGCAGCAGGAATGTCACAGCCAATGTTCTCAATAGTACTGACAAGAGTGTTGTCTTCCCTGATTAAACACATGTGCAGCTACATTGTATTTCCCCAGGTGGAAGATTTGGCCAAAGTGAAGGCTGACTTCTATGCAATAGGACATATCCCCAATATAATTGGGGCGATTGATGGAACATATATTGCATTTGTTCCCCCCCTGTCAAAATGAACAGGTGTTCAGAAATCGTAAGAGTTTCCACTCTATGAATGTACAGATGGTGTGTTTGGCGGACCAGTACATTTCTCATGTCAATGCTAAGTATCCTGGGTCAGTGCATGATGCCTTTGTCCTGAGGAATAGCAGCATCCCAAATGTAATGCCCAACTACAGAGGCACAGGGTGTGGCTAATAGGTGAGCTCTGGTTCCCACCCAGTAGATGTTGGTGTATGGGTATGGTGTGGGCCATATGGGATAGTGTGTGGCTTAATGTTGTCCCTCAATATTGGAGGTGACTCTGGTTACCCCAACCTATCTTGGCTGCTGACCCCTGTGAGGAATGCCAGGACAAGGGCAGAAGACCTTTACAATGAGGCATATGGGTGAACCTGAAGGATTATATAAAGGACCTTTGGCCTCCTGAAGGCCAGGTTCAGGTGCCTCCATCCAACAGGTGGATCCCTGTGCTACTCACCCAAGAAGGTCTGCCATATAATAGTGGCATGCTGCATGTTGCACAACCTTACCCTGAGACGCCATGTGCCTTTTCTGCAGGAGGAGGAGGCTGAACATGCCTGTGTGGCAGCAGTGGACCCTGTTGACAGTGAGGATGAGGATGAGGACAACAGAACAGCAGTCATCAGACAATACTTCCAATGACACACAGGTAAGACAGTGTTACTTCACACTTCATTGTAATTATTTTGAATTTCTGTGGCACTGGCATGCTGTTATTTCCCACTTCTATGCCCACTTACTGTACCCTTTGGCAATTTATTTTACAGATGTTGGTGCCTCACAATAGCTCTTGTTGGGGTCATCGCAGCCAGCTACAGGTGATTAACATATGCTCATTTACTGTACAGTTGAATTGCAATGTTTGAACCTGGTTAAATGAATACATACTTGAAACATTTGACACACTCCACACTTCTATTTTTTTCAAGGGTGTTTATTGAAGTGCTAAAATATTGAGGAGCAAGTGCAATGGGATGGAGTGATGATGGACGAAAGTCCAGGGTATTGTTCCAGTCTGTAGCGCAGGTGCATTGTCCAAGGGGACATAGGAAGGGGAGCAATGGCAGTTGAAGGTGGACAGGGTGACTGTGTCGGACACAAGGGTGACAATCAGGAGAGTCTCATTTCCTGGCTGGGGTCTTGGCAAGTGTCTCTGGCTTCTGTCTGGAGCGCAGGGAATGTTTGCGGGGTGGTTCACCTTCTGCAGGGGGAGGGGTGCTGGTGGCCTGTTGGGCCTGTGGCGGGGCCTCCTGTCCATTAGAGGCAGCGGAGGTGGAAGGCAGTTCAGATGTCTGGCTAGTGGCAGGGGCCGCTGTTGTGTGACTGCCTCCCTCATATTATTGGCCATGTCTGCCAGCACCCCTGCTATGTACACCAGGGTGGTGTTGATGACCTGCAAGTCCTCCCTGATCCCCTGGTACTGTCCCTCCTGCAGATCTGGCCCATTGTGTCCTGGGAATGTTGATATGCTCCCAGGATCTCTGTAAGTGCCTCCTGGAGAGTCGGTTCCCTGGGCCTGTCCTCCCCCTGGCACACAGCAGTCCTCCCAGTTTCCCTTTTGGCCTGTGCCTTTGGCCCCTAAACTGTGTACCCACTGCCACTGACCCCAGGTCCCTGATTGTCTTGGGTATGAGGTGTGGCCTGTGGTCCCTGTAAAGGTGGGCACACTGCTGATTGACGTGTTCTGGGGACAGAGGTGTTGGTTCGCTGGGTGGGTGCTGTGGTGGTGTTTCCTGATGGGGGAGGTTCTGTGGTGGTGTGTGACTGTGCCTGGGCAACCAACTGTCCAGAGGTCCCTAATGGGCCAGGCTGGTCATCCAGATCCAGAAAAAGAGAGTTGCTGTCATCACTCTGGGCCTCTTCAGTTGGGGGACTGGATATTGTTGGTACCTCCTCTCCGCTGACATTGGCTGGGGTACCCAGGGGGATGTAAATTATGTGTTATGGTTTCTGTGTATTACATATTGTGCATCCATGGCTTGCCCTCTTTGGTTGTATTTGCCCTGGCAGCTTTCACTTGTGTAAGTTGGTATGTGGTGGGATAGTTGATTCTCTCTACTGTGCATGCTTTTGTGATAGGTGTCCATGCAGGGCTGTGAGTAGTGTCCATGCATTGGTATGGCATGCAGGGCTTGGCATTGGGATGAGTGAGATGTGATGGTGGGGGTGTGGGATGTGGTGGAATGATGGGAGTGAGGGTGAGGGTCAGGGTGGAGGTGTGTGATGGCATGCAGGTAGGGGGGTGATAGTAGTAAAGAGTTGACTTACCAGAGTCTAGTCCTCCTCCTACTCCGGCCAGGCCCTCAGGATGCATGATTGCCAAGATTTGCTCCTCCCATGCTGTGAGTTGCGGGGGAGGAGGTGGGGGTCCACTGTCAGTCCTTTGTACAGCGAGTTGGTGTCTTGCTGCAATGGAACATACCTTCCCCCGTAGGTCGTTCCACCTCTTCCTGATGTCATCCCTAGTTCTTGGGTGTCGTCCCACAGCATTGACCCTGTCCACCATTCTCTGCCATAGCTCCATCTTCCGAGCTATCTATATCTGCTGCACCTGTGCTCCAAATAGCTGAGGCTCTACCCTGATAATTTTCTCCATTATGACCCTTAGCTCCTCCTCTGTGAATCAGGGATGTCTTTGTGTGGCCATGAGTGTTGTGTGAGGTGTGTAGGTGAGGGTGTGTTGGGGTGTGTGATATGGTGTGCGTGAGTAGTGTATAGGTGTATGTAGTGTGTGGCTCTGGTTGTGTCTGTGGTCTTGCTGACTCTCTGATAGCAATTGTTTGTAATGGTAAAGGGTTGTGGGTGTGTGTTGTATATGGGTGTGGTGTGTGAATGGGTGTCAGGTGTGTGTTGTTGGAATTGTCCAATGTGGTGCTGTTTTGTTTGTGTTTGTGTATTTTGGGTGCAGCGGTATGTACCACCAATGGTTTACCGCCATTGAATGTCCACTATGGTGATTCATGGGTCATAATGTGATGGGCAGTGTTCTGTTGGCCTAACAGTGTGGGTTTTGATACCGCCAGTTTATCACTGACCTTTTGTGTGGCAGAATTGTGTATGTGGCTGAATAGTGATGGATTGGTGTGTGTGTGTGTCATAATATAATGAATGGATATCCGCCGTGGCGGCCGTAAGTTGGCAGCAGTCAGTGTGGCGGTAAGTGGGATTTACCGCTAATGTCATAATGAGGGTCTATGTTATTTATGACAATGCTTACCTGCTTGATAAAGTACTGTGTGACAAATGTAGAAATACTTACCTGCGTTGCAATTGGATGCATGTAATGGATTTGTGGTAAAGGTTGGTTCCTTGTTTTATATTCTGTTAAATATGCAGTATATTCATTTTAGTTAATTAATTTCTGTAGATACAATATCAATTCAGAATATGTAATTTAATTTTAAAGCAAATTAACAAAAGTTCAATACAAGCCATATTCATTTAAACAGGGGTCACATTCATTTAACATTTCTTGTGTTAATTTTGATATGTGCTTTATTCATTTCAAAGCAAAGCATGCTACATTTATCTCATATAGTTTCATATTAATTTCAAAACGTGTCATATTCATGTTAATGAATGTCATATTAATATTGTTATGGGCCACAATATTTTCACCAGATGTCATATTCAATTCAAAGTGGTTCATTTTCATCCTAACATGTTATATTCCATTCAATGAATGTCATTCATTTCAATGGATGCCAGATTCACCTTAACACCTGTCATAATAAGTTTAACATGGGTCATATCCATTTCAACATTGGTCATATTTATTTCAATATATGCAGTATTCATTTGATGTGTATCGTATTATTTTCAAAGCATAACATAGTCATCTTGACAAGTTTCATTTTAATTTCAGCAATGCTCATAGTCAGTTTAAGGCACGTTGAATTAATTTCAATGGGGCTCCTATTAATTTCAGTGCATACCATATTCATCTTAGCATGTGTTGTATTTATTTTAAGAGATGTTTCATTCAAATTAACACATCATATTAATTTTAACATGAATCACATCCATCACAACATGTATCTTAATCATGCCAATGTTTATCATATTACTTTCAATGCAAGCCATATTCATTTTGAGAAATGTCATGTTCTTTTTAACATTACTCATGTTAATTTTAAAACATGTCGCATTCATTTCAATGAAGCTCATGTTCATTTCAACTCATTTCATATTCATTTTAACATGTGTTGTATTCCTTTCAATCAATGTTATATTTATTTCAACTGATGTCATATTCACATTATCAATGTTAAGATGCAACTTATCAATTTTTACAAATATCATAATCATTTCAATGTGTATCATAAGAATTTCAATGCATGCCATATTCATGTTGACAAATGACATGAGATTTTTAGCTCTGGTCATACTCATTTGAAGGCATATCAAATTCAGTTCAATGGGGCTTATGTTCATTTAAACCAAAGATACTCAAACTACGGCCCGGGGGCCGCATGCAGCCCCTCTGACCTTTACATGCGCCCCCCATGTCAAAAGCAGCACTGGGCTACCATTTTCTTGAATCAGCACTAACATTAACGAAGAAGTTAAATAAAGAAACAAGCCTTTATGTAAAGGTTAACTGAAGTTAAAGAAAAGAAGTAACTAGGTTATCCTGCAGTGTTTAACTTCAGAAAATCCTTTATTTTTAAAGACCTCTTGCATCAAAAAAGTAAAAATATGATAAAATCTATTTAAAATTCCGAAAGTGTATTTCATTAACATATATTCTGTTTCACCTTCGTACATCACATGTTATCAGAGCCTTGATAACTATTTGTTTTTTAAGCTGTAATTTTCAAAGATGAATTTACATTCATTTTTTTCCCACCCTAACAACCGTGTCAATAGTGAGCTAAGATGCAAGTCACTTGTTAAGTGCACTCTGGGCTGGGTTCCTCTTATACACGAACAACATATGGCTTATTAAAGCGAACACAGGAGAAGGTTTTGCACATCTTGAAGTCATGTATTTCAACAAAAGCGAAAGTGGAACAAAACAATTGCCTAGGATAACACTATTTGGTAAAGTGGGGAAACTGGGATTAATTCCAGGTGTTCTGGATTCACATTGTGCAGTTCAGCGGCTGTATATGCTTTGTTTCCAGCACACCCACCTTACTGGCACCACCCCGTGGAACTTTCTCCTCCTGAGTGCCACTCTGCTAGCATTAATGCGGCCCTCAGTCACATCACAGACGAAACATTTTGGCCCCCGGGAAAATGTTTGTGAGTACCCATGATTTAAACACTAGCCATATTCATTTGAAATCATCTCCTATTTATTTCTATATCTCATATTCATTGCAAACTCTGTAATATTCATTTCAAAACATTTCAAGTTCATTGCAACATGTGTAATGTTCATTTCAGTGTATGTTATATTATTTCAATGTGCACTATATTCTTTTCATAATAGCTAATCGTAATATATTCATTTCAGTAGCTTATATTCATTTCAATCTGTCATATTCTTTTCAATATATGTCGTATTCCTTTTGCCATATGTCAGTCATTTCAAGAAATGTCCCATTCATTTTTATGAATATTGTCTTTGTTTCACTGATTGCTTTATTTTTACAGTGAGGGCCATATTTATTACAGTATGATTGCTATATATTCCGGTATGTCTCTTATTCACTTTGGAGTGTGTGTTATTCAAATTATTCACTAAGTAGCATATTCACTCTGCCAGGTTTCATATTTGTTTTAGTTCAAGTCAGATTCCCTTTGACAGGTATCTCATTTACTTTGACACATATTACATTAATTCTGTTGTGTGTCAGATTAATTTTGCACCACGCTATGCATTTCAGTAGGTGCCCTATATGGGGAGCTATATTGTTGACATGAAGGGCTTCCCACACAAGTCCATGTACTAGCAATCTTATTAAGGGGATAAAATCCTCTGATAACTATCACTTACATCATTGGTCATATTTTGCTTGGCAGGCTTTGCTTGTTTTTACCCAATAGAAATGGATTTTGACTTGTACTTATGTTGGTTGTCTATTTACTTACTTGTATACTATTGTGCCACCTTCTCTGATGTGTCTGTAAAATGTAGCTTTTGTCCTGCATTTTTGTCCTGAATTTGATATTCCGGCCTGAATTTCTGTCCTGAATTTGACCCCTTTGTCCTGAATTTTTACAATCACTGTCCTGAATTTGCACTCATGCCAGTTGGCCAACCTACACTGAAGCTTGCCCTATTTGGTACTTACTAACCTTGATAGTCAGGACTACTATCTGCAGAGCCTGAAACACTTACCTGAAGTAGCTCAAACTGTCCTCCCAGCTGGAACAATGTCATCTACGTAGGCGCACTGACGTTCTCCAACCCTGGCATGACCTAGAACTGGAAGTGCCCTTCTGGGGTAGAGAACACAAACCTCTTTTTGGTCCCCTTAGTAAAGGTAATTTGCCAGTACCCAGACATTAGGTCAAACATGCAGAAGAACATAGCAGCTCCTAATCGGTCTATGAGCACATCAGCATGGGAAATGGGGTGTGTTTCAGTGTTGGTGACTTCAGCTAGCCCCCAGTATTTCACACAGAACATAAGTTCTCAGGTCAATCAATCAATCAATCAATCAGTCAGTGATTTGTTAAGCGCGCTACTCACCTGGGAGGGTCTCAAGGCTCTGGTTGGGTGCTACTGCTCGAAGAGCCAGGTCTTGAGGTGCTTCCTGAAGGTCAGGTGGTCCTGGGTCAGACGTAGGTTGACGGGGAGGGAGTTCCAGGTTTTGGCGGCAAGGTGGGAGAAGGATCTACTGCCAGATGTGGTGCGGTGAATGCGGGGGACGGTAGCAAGGGCGAGGTTGGTGGAGCGGAGTTGGCGTGTAGGGATGCGGAAGTTGAGACGCTCGTTGAGATAGGCCGGTCCGGAGTCATGGAGAACTTTGTAAGCGTGGATCAGGAGCTTGAAGACGATCCTTTTGTTGATGGGGAGCCAGTGGAGATCTCTGAGGTGGACTGAGATGTGTTTGTGGCAAGGGAGGTTGAGGATGAGTCATGCTGAGGCGTTCTGGATGCGCTGGAGTTTCTTCTGGAGCTTGGCCATTCTTCCCGCATAGAGAGCGTTGCCGTAGTCCAGTCTACTGCTGACAAGAGCATGTGTGACCGTTCTTCTGGTTTCCACGGGGGTCCATCTGAAGGTCTTGTGGAGCAAGCGAAGGGTGTTGTAGCATGAGGATTTGATGGCGTTGACTTGCTGGGTCATGGAGAGAGAAGAGTCCAGTATGAAGTCAAGGTTGCGTGCATGGGTGGTGGGCTTTGCTAACACATAGGCATAATGTGGCACCTCGAGAGGCAGTCTTGTGGACCGACACCAATGTGCTGCATCAAGGACTGTTTGAGGGCTCAATGACCCCTAACTCTAGCATCTTGATGACTCTCACCTCCTCAGATAAACTGCAGATTTTATCTTGACAGGCATACTCTCCCCCCTATCAATATCAGGGGTGTACCATGTAGTGAGTCCTCAGTTAAGGGAGAAGAGAGAGGAGAACTGCCCCAACAGCTGTCGGAAGTTTCTCTGCTTTTCTAAGATCATGTGGAGGAGAGGCTGACACCCTCCACTGAACTATCGTGCTCCTTGGAAAATGGAGGTTGGGGAGAGGTTCACACGTCCCATCCACTCCATCATCCGTGACCTGGAGCATGGTTGCCTGGGACTTCTCAGAGTGGAGTATGAGGCGACTGATGTACAAAGCACTTTAAAGGTTCCTGGGAGTCTTGAGATCCTCGAAGTAGGTAACTTCACTGTTGTGTTCTTTCACCTCATAGTGCCCAGACCAGAGGTCTTGCAGGGTCCTGGGCTCGACAGCTTCCATAACCCACACATTATGGCCAAGGTGAAACTGCACCAGGGTGGCCTTCTGGTCATAGCACTGTTTCATGACCTCCTGGCTGGCTCCTAGATTATCTTTGACTTTCTTCCAGAAGTGCTTCCTTTGGGTATGGAGTGCCAGCGGGTAACTGACCACATCCATGAAGGGGCCCTTCCAGGGAGCTTTCTCACCAGATTGAGAGGTCCTCTCACAAGATGCCCTTACAGTTTGTGCGGTACCTCCATCCAAGCAAACAAAAGGCGAGGCAGGAGGATGTCCCACGTCTGCCTGAAGGGCTCCGACAGGCCCATGATTATGCCTTTTAGGGTATTGTTGAACCTCTCAACCAGCCCATTCATTTAAGGTGGTAAGGATTGGAGAATTTATAGGTTAACCCACACTCTTTTCACATGGATTTCATGTGTGCAGACAAGAAGGTAGTACCTCAGTAAGATACATTCTTCTTGGGGAACCCCACACGGGTAAAGATTCCCATCAGTGTCCTGGGCAAAGTCACCGATCTCAAAGGTATAGCCTCCTGGTACTGGGTGGCATTGTCCACCAACTCCAGAATGACCTTTTGCCAAGGGCTGCATTAGGGTCCAGGAGCCCTGCAATGTTGATGCCCATCCATTCAAAAGGAGTGGCAACAACGAGGAATTACTGCAGAGGAGCCTTGGGCTTCTCGCCTGACTTACCACTGGCCTAACACATAGGCATAACCTGCAGAACACATCTGAGGCCACCCCCATCTGAGGCCAGTAAGAGTGGGTGACAAGACTTTCTAAGGTCTTGCTCTGCCCTGTATGACCTGCCAAGGGAATATCATCGGCCATCCCCAGTAGGAAGGCCCTGTAGCACTGGGGGACCACCAACACACGGGTTGCACCAGGTTCAGGAACCTGAGGCTAGCAATACAGGAGACTATTCTCCCAGTAAATCAGGTCATCACCCAGAGGAATTACCAGCTGCCTCGGCCTCGGCCTACTGGCATAGGCCCTCAAGAGTAGGGTACTCGATGGGCATCTTGCAGAACTCCTCCTTGGTGGGACCCCTTTCCTTCTGCCAGTTGTGAATTCTGGTAGGTTTCCCAGAGCGGCAGAGTCCTCCCCTGTATGTTCTGGGGTGTCACGCTCATGCTTCGTCTCCTCCAGGACCAAGATTCATCTTTTTAGCAGCCACCTCAGCCATTCTTCCAGGCTCCAGGTCCTTCTGACTACACCATCAGAAAGCCATGTAACGTGTTGTCAGGCACACCCACTCAGGCTACCCAAACATCTCCAAGTGCAACCTGAGCTCCACCTCCTTCAGATGGTGTGCTCGAGATCTTTGCCATGCAGGCAATTTGCAGGCATATATAGACTCACAGCTACCCTCAAGGAACCTGAAACCCCCCCACTCAGAGGGAACCAGAGCCAGTGGGTAGTGACTCATGGTTGTTGGCTGCACTAACCTGGTGGAATGCATTAGGATTACCTGCTCTGACATCTAACAGTTGTCATGCTGGCTCCAGTGCCTTCAAATCCTCCCCCCCCTGCCCATTGATTACTAGGCATGTCAGTGCTCTGCACCCTCTCTCCATCACACAGGGACTCTGGGGTAACGTCTACACTGTTTCGCACACTATCTGGGGAAGTCTCCTCCCAAGTGCTGCACTAACCGACTCCATTGTCTGCCCACCAGTGGGGAGCTGTGCCTGCTTGGGACACTTGGCACCCCCCTTGTAGTGCCCAACCTATTGGCACTCATAGCACTCCAGCTTCTGTTCAGTTAGGGATTGGAAGCCCTGACCCTTAGAGCTAGTTTGGGGCTCTTTAGAGAACTCCTGTGTTTATGTTTGTATTCCCCTTTTTCTTTTGGAGGGTAACCTGGCCACCCTTGTGGTGGCCCCCCACCCCCAGATTCCCTCTTGTGGACCTGGTGCAGAGCCAGCAGTCCACCTTCTTGGCAAATTCCCTTGTGTCAGTGAGCTTGCTGTCAATAAGGTGTTGGCACAGATCTGCAAAACAAAGACTGAACATGTGCTCTGTCACAATAAAATTGTACAGCCTTTGACAGTCCTTTGTTTCACTGTCCATCAGAGTTTACACAATTCATCCAGGACTGCTGGTCCAGCTTTCAGCTGTCCCTAAACCGCTGCCTGTACTTCTCAGGGATGAGCCTGTACTTTCTGACAAGAGTGTCCTTCATGGGAGAATAGCTCATCCTGTCCCCCTATCTAAGGCCAGTATGGCATCCCTTCCCACACCCGGGGCGTGCTACCAGAGACTAGCCCCCCCAATCCTCCTCAGGGATCCTATGCACCTGCAAAGCCACCTCATTATTTTCAACCCACTTGTTGGTGTCATGCCCCATAACAAAGTCAGGCGCCTGACCATTGGGAGCATAGACCCTCTTATCTCCAGAGGGAAGAGCTGGAATGCTGCCACCATCACTGCTGGGCCCCTTCTGTTTGGCCTTTAGGTCCAATTCCTTCAGGCTCAGTTCGGAAGCCAGCAATATTTTTCTCCCCTCCATGGCCAATTTCTTCTCCATTCTCAACTGGGCCATTTGTGGCTTGAACTCCCTCTCTGCCCTCCTGCTTGGCAAGTCCTCTGGGGAAAGGCTATGGGAAGATACACTGCTCTCTTCCCTGGCAGCGAGCTCCACTTCGGGGGTCAAGTCAACCCCCTCAACTACAGACTGCATCACAGGAAGTTCCTCTCCCTTCCATCTTATTATCGCCCTCTATGGATGCAAACAATGACTGGTGAGCTTCCTCCCAGGTCCCCAGTGCCTTTTGGAACTTCACCTTGCTGGTGGTGCTCTTTTCTGGAAGTCCCATCTCATTGCAGAACTCCTTGAGCTTGAAGACTATGTAGACATCCAAATGGACCAGCTCAAACTCCATTCTTGCAGGTGTGGTTACAGGTACAAGTCAGGGAGAAACTTTGGAAAAACAAAAAAACAGTCAAGGAGAATTTAAATTCAAATTGGTCTCAGATATGAGATGGTAATTTAACACAAAACCCCTGTATGGCACTGCACAAACACAAGTCAAAAATCCTCACCACTGATCACAAATGTAGGAAATTGGGTTGGTGTTTGACTGGGGTGTGAACCCCAGTCAAGCAAGAAACACAATTCTTGTCAGGTTGAGGCACAATCCAGTCTTATGCTCAACAATCTGGTAGCCAGCCCAGAGCAGTCAGGCTTAACTTAGAAGCAATATGTGAAACAGTAATAAAGTGAGAACACCACACAAAATGATTCCTCCGCCACATTAGAGCAGTTTTTAATAAACAAAACAAGATAAAAATGACAAAATTGCAATCAGTAGAACCAGAGATATGCAATTTTAAAGATTTCTGTGAAAATACCACCAAAAAGTTAAAAGCGGCAACTGTGGATATCTGGTTGTGCTGGACTGTGACAATCTCACAAGTTCATGCAGACCTCAATGGAGCGCAGGCCCCATTTAGCCCCATAGAACGAAGGCCCATATTTATACTCAGTTTGTGCTGAATTCGTGTCATTTTTTGCTACACTAATTTAGCACAAACCTAACTCCACATTTATATGCCAAAGTAATGGAGTTAACGTCGTTTTCTGATGTAAAAACCTACCTTGCGTCAATGAGATGCAAGGTAGGCATTCCCATCCAGAAAAGGATGATATGGCCCTAGCCATATTTATCCCCCTGTGCTAAAATCCAGCACGGGGGAGTTGGGGCCTTAAATAATGGTGCTGCACCATTATTTAACGCTTGGGAATGGGCAGGCGTGAGGAGACCATTCACCGGCCCTAGGACACCCACACCCACACTGGAGTGACATCACAGGATGGGGGACACATCCCAGGTAAGTCCCTGTGAGTATATATATATTTGTATCTTTTTTTTTTATGCCCGGGGGCCCTGACTTGGAGCCCCCTGCATGGCGCTGGCCCCAGTGGCCATGCCCAGGGGACATCCATCTCCTGAGCATGGCCTTTGGGGTGGTGTGCATGGCTCCTGTCTGTACTAAGACAGGAGCCATGTCCATGGGGGTTGTGCACCAGAAAATGGCGCTACAATGCTTAGAGGCCTTTTTTTGCCTCTAAACAGTGTACCGCCATAATTCAGCGCAGAAGCTCTTGTTTCTCCTATGCCTCTTCCACCATGCTTGCATTCTTTACAAGGACACTAACAGGGCATTAGCGCCATTACATAAATATGACTCCCGGCCGGCGTCTTGGAATGGCGCTAGCTGGCGCTATACTTTTTCACGCAAATCTGCACTAATGCAGTTTTGCGTGAGAAAGTATACATTTGGGCCGAAGTACCCAAAATCCTGGTTTGTAGAGTGTTGCGAAGGTCAGTGTCAAGCATGCGTCGCTCAGCCGAGGCAATGCATTGGTTCAGAGATGCGGTGAGGTTGCGGTGAGAGGTGCTGCTTTCTTGCCAAAGATCCCTTCAATGCGGGCTTGTGGTGCAAAGTCTGGCATAAAGGATGCTTTGCACAGTCGGGACTATTTGTCAGTTCTGGGGAGCTGTGATGAAGAGTCTGGCATTCTCATCGAGGCTGCCATCGATTAGTGATGCAAAGGCCTGTGCTACGGATGCCTTGCGTGGCGGTGATTCTGATGAGGCAATGGGCTGTGGTGTGGGATCTTTGCGACTAGGAAGATCCATGCATCGGCGCCAATGCGTTGGTTCTGCTCAGGGTTGCGCTGTACAGCTGAGGAGATGCATCAGTTCCACTGGATCCACAGAGGCTGGCAGAGCATCTTAGGACCACTTCCAAGGGTCCTGGAGAGGGGTTGTGCCACTAGGCAGCATACACTCACAGACAGCAGAGCCCAGACGCTGGGGTCGAGGTTGTTGGAGCCTTCTGTCCCCGAGGTTCGAGTCAGGAGGCTAGCCAACTAGCTCTTTGAGTCAATCTTGGGTCCTGGGTTCAAGAAATGCAGGTCTAGTCCTTTCAAAGGGCAGCAGGTCAGCACAGCAGGGCAGCAGTCCTTGTAAGTTGCAGAGTGGCAGTCCATTTAGTAGCATTGTAGTGCTTCTTCCTGGAAGAGTCTCCACAGGTCCATATATGTACTGAAGAGTTGGGGTCTGGGGCCAATATTTATACCCAGTTTTGCCTTTGAAGTGGAAGAAGCTTCGAGAGGATTGCGACCAATGTGACAGCAGGCACCTGAAGCTAAGCACAAAATGGAGTCACTGGTTAAATACAGATAGCATTACATAAGGTAACTTCAATGTTATCCAATGGGAGAGGTAAGCCTTGAAGTAGTGAAAAACAGTAGTGCCTACCCCAGGAGTGACTTCTATGTATTAAAAAAGTAAGGTGTGAGCCTGGCAAAAAATGTATTTTGCCAGGTTTAAAATGGCAGTTTAAAACTGCACACACAGGCTGCAATGGCAGGTCTAGGACATGTTTAAAGTGCCTTAATGAGTGGCACAATCAGTGCTGTAGGTCCTCTAGGCTGTAAATTAAACAGGCCACAGGTAGTGCCACTTAACTAGGAACTTACTTGTGAACTAAACATTCCATTTGGGTATAAGCCAGTTCTGCCATGTTTTAAGAAGAGAGCACAAGCACGTTAGCACTAGCTAGGAGCAGTAAAGTGTACATTATCCTAAAGTCAGCAGAAATAAAGTGAGCAAATAGGAGGTCTGAAGGCAAAAAGTAAGGGTGAAAACTATGCAAAGGATGCCAGTTCTAACAGGGAGCTGTAAGGGAACAAAAGGGATTGGTGATTGGTATCTCATAGGAAAGACAAGGCTCAGAAAAGGGCTAATGCAGCCCCCTCTTTGAATCAATGTCATGCTTTGGCTTGGTTCCCACTTGAAACGAATGGTGCTTGTTCCATTACTCCAGATACATGAGTTTCACCTTGCTATTGTTTTCCCCAGGTCTGAGAATTAAGGATCTCTGTAGTGGAGCTAGAAAAGGACACGGCAGCTCGCAATTTGTTTTGTAGACTAACATCTTCTGGAACATAAACCTCAAACTCCTCAAGTTCTTGACAGTTATGTTTTGGTGTGTTATGTTATTGTGAAAAACATAGGTGAGCACACTCTCATGTGAGAGCAATGAGTATCTTCTCACGGGTCACCATGCCTTTTTATTAATACTTCAATTCAATTGCGTTTCTCTACCGCATGTCTACCTCAACCGGGCCTCCCAGCGCTAGTTGAACAACCACTCCCAGATCACCAATTTAGACTCCTCGCGATTCACAGATCAAAGAGATGGGTTTTAAGAAGTCTTCTAAAGACCAGTTCAGACTGCTGCTCCTGAATGGAGACTATTCCATAGCATTGGAGCCAGAAATGAAAAGGACCTCCCCGCACATCTAGCTCTTTTGACCTTTGGTACTGAGAGAAGTCCCTGGGAGCTAAACCGAAGAAATCTTCCTGGAACATAAGGAAACAATAGGTTCTGGATAATGATTGGGCATCCCCCCCCTGAATGGCCTGGTAACCAAACACAAGGCTTTCAAACATTTTTTAAACAACAGTATCGAAATCCAAATACTTAATGATGCTAACACATACACTTACTATCCAGATGTTATTTTTAAAAAGCAAGCGGAAATGTGTCAGGAAACAGGCTGATACGACGTTTAAGAAGTTAGATCAAGATTTCTTCTTGTATGATGTTGTGTTATGTTATAAGTATTTGTATAATGCACCATATACCTGAAAGGTATTCTGGCAAAGATAGATGTGGCCTAGCTTAATGAGGGCTGTTGAGCGGGCTTATTTTAGGAGCCAGGGCTTTATCTTCTTGCGGAACTCAAATAGTAAGGAGGAGGCTCAGATGTGTAAGGGAAGGTTGTTCTAGGCCTTGGGAGTGATATGTGAGAATGCCAGACTGTTAGTTCTGCTTTTGAGTATGCACAGGATGTGTGCAATAAAGAGTCCAGCAGAGAGGAAGTGCCTGGTCGGTTTGTGAAATGTGATGCAACTGTTGAGGTAGATAGGGCCCGTGTTGTGTAGTGCTTTGAAAGTCTGCATGAAGAGTGGAGCTCTCTAAGGTGGGTGCATTATGAGTGTGGCGTGGGAGCTTGAGTATGAATCTGGCTACAGAGTTCTGGATGGTTTGGAGTAATCTGGCGTGGTATTGGCTGATCCAGGGCACTGCTGTAGTCCAAAATGTTTGTGACTAGGGTGTGAGTGACAGTTTTTCCTTTGCTGTTAAGAAGTCACTTGAAGATTTTCTAGAACATCTTCAGGGTGTGGAAGCAGACAGTGGTAATGTTATTGACATTGCCATGGTGAGGTGGTTGTTGCTGCAGGAATAGGTTCCAATCCAGCTGACCAGCAGGTGGAGTCCCATAGTGATGGATTATTCCCGAAGTTCATGACTTCTTTTTTGCCAGCGTTGAGTTTGAGAGAGTTGGTTTCTATCCAATTGGTGATCTCAGCCATGCAGGCGGCATACTTAGCCCCGGTATTGGGAGTCTTTTCTGTAAGGGAGGGTATCAGCTGAGTGTCATTGGTGCAGCAAAGGGCTTGATGTCATGGTATGGACAATGCTGGCAAGTGGGGTCATGTAGACGTTGAAGAGAGTAGGGCTGAAGAGTATTCTCTGCATAGATGAGGTTGTGGGCTTTCAATGAGTAGGGAGCCTGACTAACAGATTGTGTTCATCCAGTCAGGTAGAGACAGATCCAGTAGAAGGCAGGTTCTTAGATTCCATTGTTATGTAGACATCAGATGGGAATTGGTGTGGGATACTGTGTCAAATGCTGTGGAGAGGTCCAGGTGGATAAGGGCAGATGTGTATCCTCTGTCCACAATCATACAGATGTTATCTGTACCCGTGATGACGTACATTTCTGTGCTGTGGTTGGGTATGAAGCTGGATTGAGGGATGTTGAGGAGATGGTGGTCATTGAGGTGGTTGGTGAGTGTTAGACCTGTCCGCCTTAGTGTGATCTTTCCCCAAATGTTTTGCCTTGTCCCTCCTATTTATTTAAATTTGTTTTGCTGGGCTTAGGACTCTGTGCATTTAACCACAGCTAACCAGTACTAAAGTGCTTTTGCTCACTCCCTATAAATGTTAAGATTGGCTTACACTTAATTGGCATATTTAATTTGCTTACAAGTCCCTAGTAAAGTGGTATACCATATCCCCAGAGGGTAAATTAAGTGCTCCTAGTGGGCCTGCAGCAATGTATCTGCCACCCATTAAAGTAGCCCCTTAAAACATGTGTCAGGCCTGCCTTTGTAACCTGTTGGCAGTTTTAAACTGCCAATTCGACTTTGCAAAATAACCCTCTTGCCAAGCCTTAAAGTCTCTTTTTATTTCATATATAAGTCATCCATAAAGTAGGCCCTATACAACCCATAGGGAAAGGTACATTGTAATTAAAATGTTAGACATATACTTTTAAGTTTTAATGTCCTGGGTGTGAAAAACTCACAAATTTGTTTTTCACTACTATGAGGCCTACTTCCCACATAGGATAACATTGGGCTACCTTATTACATTTAATGAATGATAACTTTTGATTGGAAGCAGGAGGGAAAGTCATCTGTGGTGTCTGAGGAATTGTAATTTAAAATCCTCTGTAATGATAAAGTCAGATTTTAAGTCAAAATTCAGAAAATGTCACTTTTAGAAAGTTGGAATTTTCCCGTCCTGACCATTTTGTGCCTGCAGCCCGTTCCTGGGTCACATGACTGGGTGTAGTTGGCAGTTGGCCGTTAGCTTTTGTATACTCCTCACAGACAGCCACACAACAGAGCAGTGATACTCAAAGTACGGCCTGGGGCCACATGTGGCCCTCCTGACCTTCACATGCAGCCCCCCACAGAACGACTGCACTGGCTTCTTGATCGAGTACTAACATTCAGAAATAGGTTAAATAAATGACACGTGTGTATTCAAACTAACTGAAATAAAAGAGAAGAAGCAAATGAGGTGTCTTGTACCACTTAACTTTAGGAACACTTTAATATTTTAAGACATTTATACCAAATAAAAAGTCTGGTCAAAATTTTTAAAAGTGTATTTCATTAACATGCAGATGTGTTTCACCTTAGTATATTAGAATATATCAGTGCATTCAGAGTATTTTTAAAAGTGATGGTTTTAAAAAATTAACGTAGAAACATTCATGCCTCCGGCCACCCTGGCAGAAATGCCAATAGTGAAGTAAGAGGTAGGTCAATTGTCACATAGAACCTTCTGGGTCGTCTGAGTCGTTATTTTACTTGGGCAACATTATAGTTTATTAAATCAAACACAAGAGATGATTTTGTTCACTGCAAATCCTGAGATCACGTATTTCAAGGTGCTCTCTATCATAATGAACAAAATGAGGCAAAGTGAAATTAGAGAGTTGTCTAGAATCACACAATTTGGTTAAGTGGGGAAACCAGAATTGATCCCAGGTTTTCTCATTTCACATAGTGCAATTCTATTTCATTCCAATGCAATAATCATGTTACTACTTTTGCACACTTTAATCTCCCTTCACAAGCCCCACTCCCACTGTCTTGGCATCAATGCGGCCCCAGGCCACACCACAGACCACAATTTCTGGCCGCTGGGTAAATGTTTGTGAGTACCCATGCGACATAGGGACTAAGGCCCATATTCATACTTTTTTAGCGCTGCATTTGTGTAATTTCTTTACGCAAAAACGGTGCAAACTTGCAAAATACAATTGTATTTTATAGGTTTGCGCCGTTTTTGCATCAAAAAACGGCGCAAATGCGGCACTAAACAAGTATAAATATGGACCTAAGTGTGCCTGGATGAGACGTCTCAGGCAGGATGGGGGTGGAGTTGTGCACAGCCCCACTTGCACTTCAATAGGCTGTGCCCTACTGTCACACAAAGAACTTCACACAATCATATTGTGCCTGCAGACAGATCAGGACCAGGGCAGCGAGGCAGGAAATTCTAAACACTTCAGAAAGGGAAAACTTTCAGAAACTTCTCCTACACCAGGTATAAAAATAATGCCCTCAGACCCACACTTCAGTTCACTTTCTGGATCTGGGGAAGGACTCTCAGAGGACTGCCTGCTGCTGTGGTCTGCTTTGTACCTCAGAAGACTACATTGCTGCACCATGAAGGACTGCTCTGATGCCTGGAGCCTCCTTTGAGGCCCCGCTGCTTGATCCCTACACTTCTTCTTGAACCTAGGACTTCCACAGTAACTCCAAGGGCTAGTTGTCTGGTCTCTTGATCAGATCCTCAGGGACAGAAAAGGCTTGAACCATCTTGAACCTCACCTCGACCCTGCCTGAGTGAGTCCTGACCTTCCAAGTGGTGCTCCTTCATTCCTGTAAAGTTCAAAGTGGTGCTAAAGGTGTCCAGATAGTACAAATCCAAAACTTGGAACTTAGAAAGTTTTCAACTAAAAAGTGCTCTGAGAAAGAGGAGACCAGGATCTACCTTCTCACTGAATAGGCCCAAGATGCATCGCTGGGTGGCCTAAATTCACATCAGTTCCAGCTACGGTCTTCTCCGCAGCAGAAAATCCTACTTAACAGCCCCTCGCAGAAAGGGTATCCGGCCTTGTGGAGCCCCCACTGGATATAGCGTGCATGTTCGTCCCACTGGAGATCCTAACTTTCAAAAAAGAGACTAAGGGCCAGATTTAGATTTCAGTGGAGTGGTTACACTGTCACAACGGTGATGGATATCCCATCCGGCGAAACATAAATCCCATAGGAAATATTGGGATTTATATTTCGGCAGACGAGATATCCTTCACCGTTGTGATGGAGTAACCCATCCGCCGAATTCTAAATCATACCCTAAGTCTCCAAATAGAAATCTTCACCACTACTTCGTCCAGCGGCTCCCCGATAACACTTCCTCCTCACACACCGCCAGTTGCTTTGCCCCTCTGAACTATATCTTCTCAAACATTTTTCTTAAAAATTTATTCTAAGACTGAAGGTAGGCGGAGACCGGGACCAATCCACTTTGTGGATCCAGCCCGCTCTCTATCACGGTTGGCCATACCTTTTTATTTTGACCTAATCTTGCGCAACTAGATGTCTGTGGTTGACGCTTTGATTTTTTAGGCACTATTTTTCACCATAATATTTTAAAATTCATAACTCCGGTTCTGCTGATTGGATTTTTGTTGTTTAAATGTTGAATAATTTAGTAAAATTTTCTCTTTGGGGCATATTTATACTTTGATTGCACCAGATTTGCGTAATTTTGTTGCCCAAATCCACCGCAAACTCAACTCCATATTTATATTTTGATGCTAGACCCGTCAAGCGTCAACATTTTGGAGTTTGCATCATTTGAAGGATGCGTGAAACCGCCTTGCGTCTATGAGATGCAAGGTAGGCGTTCCCGTCTAAAAAATGGCACCCTAGCACCATATTTATCCAACAGGGCAAAAATGACTCACGCGTGGGATGAGGACACAAAAAATGACGCAAAGCGTCAAATTTTAGAGCCTGGGTCAGGGCAGGCGTTAAAATGGGGCAAACACATCACTACTTAAGGAAAACACACACAAGCAACATCATTGCTCAAGAAGGACAACATGGAGGTGCTACTGATGCAGCATGCCAGACAACGCAGAGCACAGGACCAACAGCAGCAGCCACCACCATCCCAATGTGGACCCCAAAGGCAACGCCGAAGGCAGGGGAGGGTAATCAGGACCAGGACAACCCTCCAGGGCCTCAGGGAACAGGATATCATCCGGAGGTAAAGACTCAACTGGCAAGCCATACAGCAGCTGCTGTGCCAAATTGAGCCACAGATAACAGCCAGCCTGCTGACACCACACAATGTATCACCTGTGACCAAGCTGCTAGCTGTCCTGCACATGTTGACAAGTGGCTCCATCCAAGCAATGGGTGCCCTGGTCGCTGGGGTATTACAGCCCTCATTCTCCGCCTTCCTTCCCAAGGTCCTAGATGCCATCATCTCCCTCACACTCCGCCACATCAGCTTCCCCAACACACAGCAGAAGCAGCAGGTGACTAAACAGGGGTTTTACCAAATACATGGCTTCCCGCCTGTGCTTGGTGTTATTGACTGCACCCATGTCCAGACTGTACCACTTGCTGCAACGGAGCATCTATACTGGAACAGAAAGCACACCCACTCCATAAATGTGCAGGCCATAGTTGACCACCAGGGATTGTTTACCAACATCTTGGCCAAGTATCCTGGGAGTGAACATGATTCCTTCATCTTTCGCCACAGCACCATCAATCTGCACCTCCACGACAGGCGATATGGCAATGGCCTTCTTGTCGGTAAGTCCATAAACCTAGCAATATACACACGGCACAGCAACCCTATACATACACCACTACATTGACACATGGGCAGGAAGACACTGAGGTGTGACACAAGTAGTTATGTTGTACAGCCTGACACAATGGGATACACACCTATGGACAAATGACAGATGCCAATAATAATAGATGCCACTCTAGAGCTACAAGGGACCAATGTCAAAGCACACAGTGACAATGACATGGCCTGCCCTGGAAGTACAATTTGGAAGATGAATAATTTACTATTACATTAGGCCACATAGTCAATCTCACACCCTCCCAAGCAATAAGTACTGTGAAAGGGGTGTGCAATGTGTGTTGCTGCAGGTCAAACACCATGAGACACATAGCAAGATGATGCTGACTCACATGTAGGTGACATGGAAATACTGAGGCAGTCCCAACATCACACATCACTCCTGCGGTGACGTTGCCAGGTAGCAATAAGGAAGTGGACTGTGCTATGAACACACATTGATGTGCCACTAATGCAAAATGCACACTGCTGCACACACTGAAAGAGCCAATTGTCCATCAAAATAACAGAAGTACAGGGAGATGGCCCTTCCTACACAGATACATCCACCTCCACAAGGCAGTTGGGCAGGTTACCTGGAGCAAGTTCGGTAGTGTAGGTGCACAGTTGCATATGAGCCACTTGCAGAGGGAACCACAAAGGACTACACAGAACCAAGTCACACATGGGACAACTGTGCATTGTCAATACTGAATACCTCTGTGCTGCCAACTTAGGGAGATGTGTTGGGCATTGTCACCAAGCCTACTCAAAGGGCCTCATTTCTGGATTTCATCAGCAATGACATATGTCTAAGTGGATGGGATGTCCAGGCCATGTAGTGAAACCATGTTACCACCACATCAGAATCTATTTTGTGTGTGGAAGTATCATGTCCTCTCCAGTGAAAGCACACTAAAACATGTTGCTCACTACACAATGCATGGTACATACATATTGACCAGCAGTTTGGAAACTAAACCATAGATATCAGGTCAATGAGCCAAACACAAGTTGTCAAGTCATACAACCCAATGAAGAAAGAACCTCACAGAAGCCCAGGATCTCACACAATGCCACAAACACATATGAGTCAAGATATCAACTGCCATGCTACATGACATTCCTGGTGCAAGCACTAACAAAATACTTACTCCTACTTTCATTTTCAGCTGATCAGGATTAAGGGGTCCATCCATGGATCATGACCCCATTCCCCAACCCAAGCACAGCAGCAGAGTGTGCCTATAATAAGGCACATCGGAGGACACGCACCATTGTGAAGTGGACCTTTGGCATCCTGAAGTCCAGATTCAGATGCCTGAACATCACAGGAGGCAGCCTACTATATTCCCCAGAAATGGTCTGCAAGATCATATTGACTTGTGCCATCCTGCACAACATTTGTGTTAGGAGGAGCATCCCCCTATATGAACCCGAACAAGAACTGCCTGAGGAGGAGGAGGCAGATGGTGCCAGGAAAAATGAGGGGGAACATCCAAACACAGCTGCAGGAATGCATCGCAGACAGCAGTTTGTTCAAAACCTTTTTCACCAATAGTCACTGGAATGTATGAACAGACCGCTGACATTAGTATGTGTCACATTTCCTATCTCTGCAAGACAAGAGGTGCATCAAACCTGAAAATGGATAGCATGAGTGTCCCAAGTATGACAAGCAATGGTCACAACACATGCCCTGCGCAGTCCATCCCTGGTAATAAGTCCTGCCACTGCCACGTGTTAAGTCTCTGCCCTCCCTTATATAGGGGGCGCTGTAAATGGACCATCTGTACCCTGGGAATCATCATTAACACTCACCCAGACTTCCATTCTGACTCCAGTTTGCTTCCCTTTTCCATATGGCATGCTATAGAAGAACTACATTAGCCTGCACTGCCTGGTAGTTGGTAAGACCTGTAATCTTCTGTTCATAGCTTCCTGTGGGAAAAGTGTGGTTGTCCCCTTATACTGGATTCTCTTCTCCAGGAGTTGTGAGAGACTGAAGCTGCACACACCTGTGAGCTCTCTTGTGCAGCCCAGCCATATGACTCTGCCCTGGCCTTGCTGCTGTCTGGAACTGGTTAGAAGCTGTCATTCCCTGGAGCTCGTCATCATGCATTGGTGTACAATTCATTTGTGTACCAGAGCCCTTGTTGGATTGTGTTACAGTCCTGATTACGCCTGAACTGCTATCTGTTTGCACAGTGCTGTTCCTGCTTGTTCCAGTCAGACTCTGCTCCCTCTTTTTCAGCCTTGTTCATGTTTGTTCCTGCCAGAGCCTGCTTTCTGTCACCCAGACCTGTTCCAGTCTTTGCATCAACCAGAGCCTGTTCCCTGTGCCTGCCTTTGCCTCCAAGTTGGTTCCCTTGCCCTCTGGGGGTATCGTGTTTGGTAAGTGTACCATCAGTCCTCAGCTGTATAGAATTGTTTAACTTTGTATTTGTTCTGGCACCTGGTTTCCAGGAGGCTAATCCAGCCCCCATCCTTTGTCTAGTTTTGCATGTAGTCATTAGTGACTAACAGTGACAGTGTGCTATGGCTGTAGTCCAGGATTTGTTACTGTGTCTCCAGCCCAACAAACAAGGGTTAGTCTTGTGCATGTAAGGACAATCCATGTTTATGCCCTGAGGGTCCAGACACAGATTGACTTCTGCTGCCGCCTTTCTATGGGGCTTGCGTGGTGACTAGCTGTGAGATTAATCTGCACAGAGGCACTGACGTTCCCTGTTGCTGTGGGAAGTTCTGAGCCCTACCCTATGTACAATCTTAGTGATGAGCCTTGCATGTTTGTCCATTACTGACCCGTTACATATTTGTCCACGCTAAGGTTGCTCTGTATTCACTCTTCTGTATTATCTGCCGTACCATAGCTGCCATATCCCCTTGTATGCCTTTAGCTGATCTTCTGCTTTAGGACAAATCTGCTTTGCAAGATACTCTTTGAACTCAAAGGTTGCCCCAACAGACTCCTGACTAGACCTTCACAAAGCCATAACACCATGGAGCCCAATACCGACACAGGGTACACATGCCCACACACTTGAACTGAACACTTCTGAACAATGCACCACTGAAAATATTCGAACACATGCAGCCAGGGCTTCAGGTCCACCACAGAAACATGAGTAACATAGGTAATTTTCATTAGTCAAACTGACTTGTACATAACAATTTTATGATTGGAATTGAGGCTCAGTGTCGCAAACACTGTACCTACCAAACATGTACAAATGGGCGACATATGGGTAGTTTACACACAAGTCATCATGAAGTCGTAGCCAACAATTAATGACATGTGAGGGGCAACATATCCGCATAGCCCCCATTAGCCTTGCTCAATCCTTTCTGTGTATTGTTTGTCGTGGGAAATGTAATGTCCCCAAAGTCAAACAACTACACACATCAAATGAGTCAACACATATTACAAACACATATCATGACTGTTGCACATCATTGATTGCCACCTGATGTCGATACCCATTTGTAACACATTCATACATGACCATAACGCCAAATGTATTGCATGCCGTTCCATCAGAAGCACACACATAGTTGTAACAGTTAATTCACACACAAAACACACAGACCAGGACTTATACTTTAGTAGCACAACCTTGCCGTCATTTATTGATGCAAAATCAGCGCAAACTTACAAATTCCAATAGAATTTTGTGACTTTGCGCTGCTTTTGTGTCAGAAAAAAAAAGGAAATGCTGCGCAAAGATAGTATAAATGTGGGATGCAGTTGCATGGTCTACCACATGTGGCCAAACACTATAACGCACACTGCAGGCCATACCATCCTATTTTCATCTAGATACAGGCTGCATGCATGTTAAATATTTTAAATTCACGCAAACACAGTTTGAGTCAGACATTTTGATGCAAATGTGTCGAAAAACTACGCAAATGCATAGTAAACATCAATGGGCCCCTAGCATTAGTTCCACCAGTGCACCCCACGCATGCAGATATCCATCAAAATAGTAGCTTCCCGGTAATGCGTGTTATATTGCTGCACATGTAGGTTGTGCGTCAAATATATTCACGCAAACTACGTATGCGTCAGAAAAATACACGCAAGACGGAAAACGTGGCGCAAAGGGGACAGGAAGAGATGTAATAGGAAATCCTGTTCACAGACATGGTACAGTGGGTGTACTTTCACTTTACAGTCTGTGCTTTATCTTGACTGCGTGGCTGTGTCTTAGTGTTGCTCTTGTTTGGATTGCGTATATTGTATCTTGTGGTGTCTAACTTCTGTCTTTTTGTGTATTCTATTTGTATATTGTACCTGTGTAGGTGTTTCTGTGTATTTTAGGGTTGTCTGAATTGTATTTGTACTGTCGGGTGTCTGTTTAGGGGTAAGATTAGTTGGGTTAGTTGGGGTTTGTAATTTGGGTTGTAAGTTTCCTTTTTTCAGATTTTTTCCTTAATTTTTCCCTTTTATTATTGAAATTTTGTACTATAACTTGTTGGGAAGGGCAAGGCTGAGCCGCATGGGGGAGGAGGAGTTTGGGGCCTTTGTGTGGCTGGTGTGCCACTTTCTTCCAATGATGCTGGAGTCAGGAGGCCATGTGATATAGGGGTATCACACGGAGACAAGGCGGCTTAGTTGGGCCAAGGTGCTCTTCCACCTGAAACATGTGTTCAACACCTCAAGGAACGAGCACCAGCTGAAGCATTGCGGGGCTGACCTGGTGGCCCGAGAACAGGACCTGCTGGACCACCTGGGTGTGGTGATCGGTGGCCCTGTTGGTGAGTATCACATTGACAAGTGGGTACAGTAGAATGCTCCTGAGTGACAGTAGCAGATGTCTTGACGTGCTGCATGCAATGTTTGTAGCCATGTGGAATGCAAGTAGAACAAACTGTTAGTTTACCAGCACTGAGATGTATTACACATGTTTATACATGTTAACAATGCAGTCCAGAGTTTCGCTGAGCCATGTCCGACTATTACTTAGGGCCATATGTATCAAGCTATTTACAATTTTCACAAATGGCCTAGTTTTCTGAATTTTTGTGTTTACTTCAGGACAAATATTCATTAAAATGCACAACCCAAATTTTGCCATTCTGCTATCACATTGCACAATCACAAAACAGGGTTTGCTAGTGGCATTTAGGAATGGGCGTACCTATCCTATTATCGATTCGCAGGCTGCTGATTTTTGCTTGCTTGGGCACAAATGCTGCCACTAAGCAATTGCAGTAACCATCCGTTTCCAGTTAATGCTAACCGATTTGCAAAAGGGGAGGGGTCCCCATGGCATCCCTTCCCCTTTGTGAATGCATGGCCAAAAATTTATTCTGAGCAGGAAGTTGTGAAACGGACCACTGACTGCTTCCACGGCCAGCATCCCTGTGAGTGCCGCCATTCCCAAAGGGGTTTGCAAAATGAGACCTACCTCATCATTATTCATGATGTAGGTCATTTGCTACCCCATTTTTTTATTGCAAACAGTGTCATTGAGAGTGTTCTACCTCAGATCATCCAACGTGCTTGTTGCTAAGTCTCCTTTCTTTCCATGTCTTTCAGGTGGACCGGCCTCCTATACCATCGTGGAAGTGGCTCCATTTGAGGACCCAGATGTATCCAGTAAGTGTGAAAATGTCTGTCGTGTGGTGAGATTGCAGCTGTTGTGTGAGTGACTCTTGTGTGTTGCACTCATTGCAAGATATGATGAGCTGGCACGTGATCTGATATATTACTTGACTGGAGGTTGACATAGTGTTCCATGCAATGGTTAGACATTCACAGGCAGAGAGTCATATCTTAGGGGTCTTGTGCTGTGCAATAGGCAGCAGCATGTGAACAAGGTGATTAGTAGCCACATGTAGGCCCACATTTGATTTGGAAGTGCTCCACTGTCAGAATATTGTCAGCAAGCCATAACCTCATTTTCACAAGACAGTGATGCATCAGTTTTCAACAAAAAAATTGTGCATCCCTGTATTGTAATGTACATGTAGGGCTGTATGGGTAACTGTCCCCACAATCTAGCCCCATATGTTGTACTCCATTTACATGACACTTATGTGGTGTGTAATAGGCGTGCATGCAGGTCAAGGTCAGACATGTGCTGGGATCAATGTGGGTGATGTTGGAAGTGTGTTGGCAGATCAGGTGTTGATGGTTGTCCACAAATGGAAACATGAATGTAGATGTGATTGACCAATGGATACCTCATTCTTAGTTGGCAGTCCTCCTTACATGTGTTCCACTCACTAAATCCATGTACAGGTGGACATGGCTTTGTGGTTGTCCTTGACAGTTGCGATGATGTATTGCATGACCATCCCCCCTGAGGCACAGGGGTAGGGGGAGCACATATATGTAGGTAGGTGTGTTGGTCACAGTGTAGATGACAGTCATGATTGGCAATGGCATACCAGCCGGTCTTGGGTGCCTTGAAGTTGATCCAGATGATAGGGATTAGTCGGCCTGGCCCATGTTAAGTACTTGCTGCATTGCATTGTGACACATTCCACTGCATAAATGCACAGATCACTTTATTTGGTACACCCCTTGTTGTGCTTTTCTGTGCTGTTAAATACTTGATGGTTAGGCAGCGTTGGCATGTCATTCCTCAGGGACAATATCTCATCTGTACTGTGATTCAGACTGCATGTGCAATTTGAGGGAGTGTTAGATTATCATCTGTACATGCATCACAAAATGATGATGGTTGCCTGTCTAATTTTTTCAGCGTGGAGATAAGGGTTTTGCAGAGGCGGGCAGTGAGGTACAGGCATATCTTGGATGTAGAGTCTGGGTTCCGGATGATGGCAAGACGCTATCGGAGGGAGAGAGCCACAGGAGCATGGTGAGCTTTCAGCCAAGGGGGACCGGCATTGGCCACAACAGGTGGAGTCACCACCATGACTGCAGGCAGTAGCACAGCAGCCACCAGTTCATCAGCACCACCTGCTGCACCCTCAACCTCGGGACCAGCACCCACAACACCTGCTGCACCTTCTGTTCCAGCACCCCCGACCAAGACACCTGTAGGAGCAACTTCGTCAGGGACACAGACCACCACAGCAGCTGCTTTGGACATTGCAGCAATATCAGAGCTACAGAGGGACATGAGGAAAGTACTAAAGAAGCTTGACACTCTCCAGCGGGACGTGGACAGGAATAGCTGGAGGCTAAAGTCAATCAAAAAATTCTGAAGAGGACAAACCTCTGAACTCCTGCCTTACCTCACCCCTAATTCCATTCCCTCCCTCCATTCCCTCCCTCCTCTTTCCTTATCCAGTTTTTTAGTGGGTTTACGGGGTTTAGTGATAGGTTAGAGTAGGCCAGTAGTTTAGATAGGATAAGTAAGTTGGGGGGTGGAGAGGTTTCATATTATTACATGTTAGTTTGTGGGTGGGTGGAAGGGGGTTAATGTTGAGGCTTTCGTGTATTCTAATAAAAAAATTTAAAAAAATTAAAAATACAAAAAAATATATATTTGTTTAGTATTAGCTAGTATCTGTTTAGAGTAGTGTATGTTGTCCTACATGTGTCCCGTCACATAAGGAAGGTGGGGGGTAAATGTTTAGAGTGTTTAGTAAATGTGGTAAGTAAGTTTTGCATAGGGTAGTTAGGGCCAGTTGTGGGTAATGTATAGTTAGGATAGGTTAGGTTAGTATAGGTGTGTGACATAGTTTTAAGTTCTCTTTTATACATAGTTATTAAAGTTTTAGGTACTCCTTTATGGCATGCGTCATATGCTTGGGAATCTGGGTCTTTGCATGAGTGTACATGGCCAATTTTCTGTTGGCCTGTGTATTCCGTCCTGCATCCACATCCCACTCTTGACATGTTAATTTCCACTTCCAACTGAGCTGTCACATTGGCAGCTACAACAAAGCTAAATGTCTATGCATCTGCCATCCACTGTAACCACCACTCAAGGTGACTATGGTTCCCATGTATTCAACAGGTAGGTGTGATTTTAAAGCGGTCATCGTTTGGGTCCTGTGTTGGATTCTTGGGCACTGTGGGACGTCTGCCTGCAGCCTGATGTTCATGTGAACACTGTTAAACAGAGAAGTGTCAATTTCTGATGAGGTCAAGCATACAAAATTCACACCTAGGTGTTTTAATTGTACTCCCAGCTGACGTTATTGGCAAAACACTCTTACACAGCCATTCCTGCTGTATGTTGTGGGTGTGGCATGTATGTTTTGAGGCAAATGTCACATACATAATGACTGTCTTGTAGAAGATGTGGCAAGCATTGAGTTTCATCTTGTAGACACCTTGAGCCTGAAATATACTATTATTATACTGCATTTGCTTAATTTTTTAATGCAACAGCAGCGCAAACTTACAAATTACAATTATATTTTGTAAGTTTGTGCTGCTTTTACTTCAGAAATGAGGCACAGGCAACACAGAAGATTTAGAAGTCCTAGCCCTTGTGCGTAAATATCTGCCCACATTATTTCTGCACTCTGGTATTGACACTCTGGGGGTCATTCTGACCCCGGCGGGCGGCGGGAGCCGCCCGCCTGGAGGGAACCGCCAGAAGACCGTACCGCGGTCAAAAGACCGCAGCGGTCATTCTGGGTTTCCCACTGGGCTGGCGGGCGACCGCCAAAAGGCCGCCCGCCAGCCCAGTGGGAAACAGCCCTCCATGAGGAGGACGGCTCCGAATGGAGCCGGCGGAGTGGAGGGTGTGCGACGGGTGCAGTGGCACCCGTCGCGTATTTCAGTGTCTGCAATGCAGACACTGAAATACAAAGTGGGGCCCTCTTACGGGGGCCCCTGCAGTGCCCATGCCGTTGGCATGGGCACTGCAGGGGCCCCCAGGGGCCCCACGACACCCCTCACCGCCATCCTGTTCCTGGCGGGCGGAACTGCCAGGAACAGGATGGCGGTGAGGGGGTCGGAATCCCCCATGGCGACCGCCGGTTTTCCTCTTCTGACTGCTAGCCGAACCGCCGCGGTCAGAATGCCCAAGGGAGCACCGCCAGCCTGTTGGCGGTGCTCCCGCGGTCCCCGGCCCTGGCGGTAATTACCGCCAGGGTCGGAATGACCCCCTCTGTGACCATTGACATGTTACATGCATCACAAATCTCCAGCAAAGTAGATGTGTCACATTACACAGAGACAAAGTGGTTGTGTAGGTGCTGTTTATTTTAAAGTGCTGTTGTGCAATATTTACATAGTCCAGGTTTGTGAGCCCATTAGTGTAAAGCATTCTATTGTGATGCACCACAAGTGCAAGTTTGAGGGACATGTCATTGGACATGCTGAGATGAAGTGTCATTCAGTGCAGAGGAACATGAATTGCCAATTG
Organism: Pleurodeles waltl; assembly: GCF_031143425.1. Lineage (NCBI taxonomy): Eukaryota > Metazoa > Chordata > Amphibia > Caudata > Salamandridae > Pleurodeles > Pleurodeles waltl. Next base: position 257,613,041 of record NC_090440.1, read on the forward strand.
CGTAGTGAGAGGCAATTGCAGTCCATAGTGATAAGGTTAACAGTGTGTCGGTGAAAAGTGCATGCCACTTTTAGAAATAGGATTTCTGGTTGGCTAGGGTATGGACCTAAGCCAGGCAGAATCCATCCACTCTAGTCAGGTCAAGGGAGTTACACGTCCAAGATAACCCCTGCTCACCCCCTTGGTAGCTTGGCACGAGCAGTCAGGCCTAACCCGGAGGCAATGTGTAAAGCATTTGCACAACACACACAACACATGTGATGCAATGTGTAAACCACAAAGTAAACACAACACTGAGCTGTGTAAAAATAAACTGTATTGCACAAAATATAATTAGACCAAACATTACATGTCAGTAACACCCTGCTACCTTAGCAGTTGTCAGAACGTTACACAGGTTACTAATACTCTGCAATAATAAGCAGTAGTCACATTAAAACACGTAAATACTCAGGATTCTGCAACATAAGCAGTAGTCAGGAATCACAGTAAAGAAATATATTCACTTGTCATGGAATATAATAAATCCCTATACTAAGAACATTATAAAAACCTCTGACAAGTCATGAAACACATATCAGCATGTCATGTCCATAAAAGGTACACCAGCACGTATATGTGACATAAAAAAAAAATGGGTAGGTAACAAATAACTCTAATTTCCATATAAGGCACATAGAGCAAATATGTCCCCAAACGTACCTGGTTTTATGAAGACGGGCACTTCCAGTGCCAGGAAAATCCAAATGGGGCCCCCAGCGCTCCGTGCACTCCTTCGAGGGCCACTTCGCTGATTTTGGGGCAGGAGAGGGGCGACATGCACCCCCTCTGACTTTATAACGTGCCCCTCCTGGGGCCCACGATCTCTGGGAGCCCTTCCACAAGGGGGGCCCACAACAATGCCCAAAAAACAAAAAGGGGTCCGACGGTGCGGGGAGCCTCCGATGAGGCTTCCACCCCTCCCACCCTTTGAGATGCTGGTATCGGGCCCCTCCTGGGGCCTGCGATTGCACAGGGGCCAAAAGGAAGGGATCCTAAGGGCAGGCGGGGCCTTCGATAAGGCTACTGATCCCTCCGGCCTGTTCAACAGCACAGCGAGGGGCCTGGAGGGGCGAGGAACCTCCGACGAGGTTTCCTTTCCCCGCCCGGCTTCCAGACAGGCCCGTCCGGGCTGCGGTGGTGTGCAGGCACCAAGGTAGGTGCCTGCTTGTTCCCCGGGGGCACCTCTCTCAGCGCGCTTCACCTCTGGGCGCTTACAGGAGCACAGCAGCTCTCGTTGTCGCTCCTTCGTGCCCCAGGGGCACCAGCAGAAGCGTGTCTCTGACACGCTCGGATTTCTTGTGAAGAGCCCGGTCGCGGCAGTTTAAAGGGACATAGGAACGCACTTTTCAAAGCGCTAAGGCCCTCCCATGAGCCCGGGTCAGGGTGGTGATTTTGGCAGCAGAAAAGCACTTACAAGCTGTAAGGGCAACTAAAATGAGCCTGGGTTGTGGTGGTGAGTCTCCCTCACGGCCCGGTGCTAAGAAGCGCAGAGGGGGCACAGGAAAGCGCTCTCCAGGTGCTACATAGGAACAAATTAGCACTCCCCGTACTGGATGGTTGCAGGGGTCTGGGAACACAGCACCCTGCCCCTGGAGACAGAAGAGGGTAGCACAGGACTACCAGGCCCTAACAACAGGCCAGCACAAGGGATGCAGATGGTGGCAGTTCCTTCTAATGACCAGGCAGGTCACAGATCAGCACAGCAGCAGCAGTAAGGTGAGTCCTGGTGAGTCCATTTAGCAGCGTCCTGTGTCCAGTTTCAAGTAAATCTCTGGAGTCCCAAGAATGTCTAAATGGTGGGGAAACTTCCCCTCTACTTACACTCAGTTGACAGTGTGTTTTCAATGAGGAGGAGAGGGGGTTTCAACCAGTTACAACTCCTCTGGTACAACTCGCTCCTCCAGCACATGCTCCAGAACATCAGTTGGGGGTAAACAATCCTATTGTGTGAGGACAGGGCACAGCCTTTACAAATGCAGATGTGCCCCACCTCTCCTTTCTCTCAGCCCAGGAAGACTATTCAGTATGTAGATGCACCTCTGTGTACAGGCTGTCTGAAAAGTATGCACAAAGCCCAACTCTCACTCTGCCCAGACGTGGATTGGAGTCAAGCTGCAAAACACCAGAGTCATTATCACAGAGAAATGCTCACTTTCTAGGAATGCCATTTCTGTAATGATAATAAAAAAATCCACCTACACCTAGTAAGCAGCATTTCTCACTACCATTACAACCATACCAGACATGCACATGCTACCCTTCATAAATCAGACAATACCCCTTACACTTAAGGTAGGGCATTTCCAATGCAATCCTATCAGAAGGCAGCACTCACAGCAGTGAGAAAACAAATAGGCTGTTTGTCACTACAGGCCTCATTACTAGGCACATGTCCTGCCCTCTACATACATGGCACCATGCCCATATGGCTAGCTAGGTCGAACCTTAGGGGAGACTCACAAGTAGTAAAAGGGGAATTCTGGGCCTGGCAAGTAAAATTAGATGCCAGGTCTCAGTGGCAGAAAACTGCGCACACAGGCCCTGCGCTACCAGGCTTCAGACAGGTTTGAAAGGCTACTTCAGTGGGTGGCGCAAGCAGCGCTGCAGGCCCACTAGTAGCATTTAATTTACATGCCCTGGGTATAGGGATACCACTTTACAAGGGACTTATAGGTACATTAAATATGCCAATTAGGTATAAGCCAATCATACAAAGTTTACTAGAGAGAGCACATGCACTTTAGCATTGATTAGCAGTGAAAATATGCTCAGAGTCATAACGTCAGCCAATAAGGGTCAGAAAAATAAAGAGGAAAAGGTAAAAAGTTTGGGGAATGACCATGTAAAAGGGCCAGGTCCAAAAGTACCAACTGTAGCAAAACTGGCATGTTGTCAAGCACAGACTAAAGGAAAAACAGTGCCCATGTGACATGGGCTGGTGCTACCAGGTACTCCTACGGGTGAAGTTGATCTGTTCCACATCTTCATCCTCTGATGTGTGTGTCATCTCCTCTGCCCTTGATGGTGGTGGTGGTGGGTTTGAGGGGGCAACACACACTTCAGTGGTTGGAGAAGTGGACTCCAAATTTCCGGCAGCTGCCATCTGTGGAACTAGATATGGCATAACTGCAGCAAGGAGGAGCTGCTGATTATTGAGTATGGCAGCAACATCCCTGTGGTAGTCAGCCAAGTCTGCCCTGAGGGAGTCCAGTTTGTTGTCATGCATGCAGCTGCAAGATTGGGAGGGCAGGTGTTCTGGCAACTCCCTCACAGCAGTGGTGAGGTCCCTCACACACTGTTGGACTCCTTGCAGTAGTGATTGGGTGACTTGTATGGCTGTTGACTGTTCTGCAGATGTCATCATGCACATGCGCATACCCTCAAGGCTGCCTGCCATAGTTTGCATCCCCACCCGCACCTCCTTAGCCAGCTCCTGCTGTACTCCCACAGCTGTCCTCTCAAAGGTGGTCCCAGTGTCATCAGAGTCCTCAGCTGTGTTTGAGCTTGCAGGTCGTACAATTGGGGTAGTGGGTGGGTCCTCTTGGATGGCTGCTACATGTGTGATCCTCCTTGCGACTGGAGGTGGTGTATTGAGGGTTCCCAGGACATATTAGAGGGTTTCCTGGCTGATGGTTGTCAGCTGGTCATCCGTGTCATCAGGGTAGTCCAGGACAAGCATATCCACAGGAGAGCCATCGTTCTCTGCAATGAGAAATTGTACAGTTAGTGTTTCTGTGTTGTGCCAGTTGTAATGTGACGTCACTGACTTCCTATTAGTGGTATGTTGTAATCTGGGTTCCCATGTTTTGTTCCTGTCATTAATGTTTGCCGTCTCTCAGGCCTATGCCCCACCTCCATGTCACATGTAGCGTGGGCAGTTGGGGGATTTGTCTGCGTCACATCTGCGAGGTGTGGTTTCTGTCCAAATTGTGGTTTGCCACCTTCTTATCCCAATCAAACCTCCCTCTGCTACCATTAGCATGGTGAGTCCTTGTAATGCTTGCACCACACATAACAATTTGGCCCTGTCCCCGTCTATCATTTTTCACATACACCTATACGGTGCTGAGAGCTAGCACCGTACCATGTATTGAATATCCATGAAACAATACAAGTCTCACCATTGGTACCTTCCCATGTTGATGTTTGTGTATGTGTGCTGCATTGCATTGCACTGATGAGCCATGGCAGAGTTGATTTCCTCTTATGACCGTGCGGGTGTGTTTGCCTAGCTACACACATATGTCCTCCCCTGAATGCAGTTGTCTAAGCACTATGACACCTGAGATGTTGCCTGGAGACATTGCAGCTATTGTGACACAGGGGTAGACCATGGAATGGGCAGCATGGGTATGAGATTACTGCTGTGTACTTCATAATGTATGTTACAGTGGCTGATGTTTATTGAGTCTATGGACATGAGCATTTAACAGGATTTGCACTTGGATAGGGATTGATCAAGTAGTCATACTGATCCCTCATTTTGAGTGTGTTTGTGCTACGCACACCGAACTGCCATTTCCTAATTGACCAGCACATACAGCACAGGTAGCAGTGGCAAGTGTTTTCAATGGTAAATGCCGCTTGAGCCAATGGCCTGAGACTGGGCATTGTCCTCTAGCTTACATTCTGACAATACCAGCTGTCATGTGACAGCAGCCCAGTTTTACGTTCTTCCCTACCCTCCCGGTCTGCTTCAGCATTCCCAGCAGCCTTGGCATGGCAGTGTACCCCCATGCAAAGGTTGTTGGTGATGTGTTGTGCTGTGCCCCTGGAGTCCCCTGCACAGCCCTTGCACCCGTGCCGTGCCCCTGTGCCCTTTCCACTGCCTGATTTTCAGGGCTGACATGCATTGTGCAGTAGGTATGTGCTCCCCCTTCTTGCACTTGATATTTAGGCATTTCGGTCCCCATGCAACTTACCCTGCATGTATGTTGTTTCCTGGTAGTCTGCGCTGTCCTGCGATTCCTGTGACGATTTCCTCTGGGATGACGGCTGCAACCATCTCCTCCATCTCGTCCAGGGCTTCTTGCGGTGCTGGACTCCCACCTCCGGCCTGCAGTGCTGCCTTCCTGTTCCTTGCCATTTTCTCCTTTGTCCTGAGCATTCAGTCATGCCAGCGTTTCTTACACTCAGTGACAGTTCTCCTGACCTCTGCCACACTGTTAATCTTGTCCACAATTTGTTGCCAAATTGCCTCTCTCATTCCAATTGGCAATTTAGAGGTGATGAATAATTGATGCTGGTGCTCCGTCACCTCTCTGACCAGGATTTCATACTCCTCTGTGCTGAAGTGATACTTCCTCTTCTTGTCTCTTCCATGGGTCTTGTCTGTGTTCTCCTGGCTGGTTCCTAGTTGATTGAGGTCTCCCTGGGGTCTCTCCTGACTTCTGGGCTCCTTAGCACTGTTTGCTGCTTTTGGGGAGCTTTTTGACTCTATTGCAGTGAAAAATGGTGCATATACCTTTTACAATGTTTTTCCATGTCGCAAACCGGATTAGAGTCATTTTTCCTGCGATTCTCAAGCATCATGGAATCTGACAAAGACGTTTTGAACAGGAAGAGTACAGTGGCATGTTTCTATTGATCCAGGAAGGTGGATGAAAAGATAGAGGCATTCAGGATCGAGTTGAGGGCTGTACTGATGAGGTGTAGTCCTTTGGCAAAGGCGTAGTGGGGGCAAGGGACCAAGGAAGTCCCAGAGTGGATGGACAGCATGATAGAAGTGGTTTTATTTGTCATGATGGTGGGCCAGGTGGTCATGTTGATGTCCTTTGATTCAGTGGGTCTGAGTCCGACTGAGGGTTGAAGTTGGCATATATGGAGGTTATATTGATGCAGAAAAAATGTGAGATCCTGTTGCAGAGGTTGTGTCTTTGAGAGGGTGACTGTTGGCAGCAACTACTGGGGAGGGGAAACCTTTCAAAATAGTGAAGATCTCTTTGCTGCACATTTGGTGGCCCACATCTGCTGGTGATAAGGCAGATTTCAAGGTGTTTCAATTTGCGTTATCTTGGGTCAATCTCCATCTGCGCTCCAGTTGTTTGCAGTTGAGCTTTTTTATCCTGAGTTCTTCCATGTACCAGCTGGTTTATGGTGTGGCTTTGCCGGGTTTGAGGGGATCTACGGCGTTAGTACAGGTGATGTCCAATTGATGAAGTTGATTATGGCATTGGGAAGGCTGCGGCGTTGGTGCTGGTGTTCCATGAGTGTGGTTGTCGAGTCTTCCTCTGTATTGCTGTTAAAGTCGCTGCATGCTGGCCTGGTTGCTATATACTGTGACCTGTGCATAACTTTAAGATAATACAAGCAGAAATTTAACATCAAACACAATGTAGTTCTCACAGCTGATTTACAATTTAAAAAGCAGAAAGTAGGAGAGCTCTTGTAAGGGTCCTAAGTATAAGACAAATCTCTGAACATGTCTAATTACAAATAGTGAATCTGTACTATGTTCAACATATTTTCAGTATGTAAAGGAGGCATAAGCAGAGTACAATTAAGTATGTCGCATAAAGGTCTAGAAAGGCTTCCCACGTTTTACTAAATGTATCTTCTTTGTGACCCTGTTGCATTCTGGTAAATTTAGTTCTCTAAAGCAATTTTTGTATTTTCACATTTATCATTGTGAGCTGTATTAAATAAGAGATCAATTGACAGGTTCCACAGACGTAACTGATCAACAACTGATATGAAATGTACCTTTGTCAAGGTTGCCACATTGTTACATTGTCAAATTTGCTTCGGAAGTACAGCATAGACCAGCCGACACATGGGAAACCAACAAAATTACAATATTTTATTGGTTTGGAGATATCCAAATCATAAATAATTCATGAGGGTACTTGGATACTATCGAGGCTGTGTTACAGGTCACGTGATGTAACTGGCGAAAGGGTGCAATTTGGTGAACAGTCAAGCTTTAATGGTTTTCCTGAATGGGAGAGGTTTCTCGGGTTAACCCAATGGCATAACCAGGACAATTGGGGTTTTCAAAGGAGATTCTCAGCACTAACATAGCTACCTCTGACTCTTCTGCTGGCCTTTTTAAAGCGTTGTTCGATAGTTAAAATAACACTTGAACAGATCAAAGTGTAAAAGAATCAATTGTATTTCCTGACGGGAAAGCAAGGCCTACCTACTCAAGGAATAGAGACTCCAAAAATCTTTCTGACTTGCAGTAAATATTTTGCTGTCCCGATCCAGTAAGAACTGCAATATTCCCACTGTTAAACAGCCTGGGTCTATTTAGCACATTTGGCACATTGATGAAATGAAAAATGATCTAATTTTCAATATTTAGGCCCTGATGATTAGTGTCCATTCAGCAGCACAGGATTTGGAACTGACAAATCAACATGCAGTAATAGTATTATATTAAATGAAACCTTCACTCCCCTTACGCCCCCCATACTCAATTGGCCCCTCTTCCTCCCATGAACACAAAAATAAGCTCAATCAGAATCTTACAACCTGTAAAGAGTCACATTAACCGTCACATTAGCCCCGGTCCCTGACCCAAGACAAAGCAAAATTAGGGCTCATATTTACAAGTGGCCTGCGCTGCTGGTGCCCCACCTTTTTTGATGCACCGGAGGCACAGGCCGCACACCCTCATCTACAAGACCATGCAAAGCCACATGGGCTTGAAGATATGGAGTAAGGCAGCGCAAGTCGCTGCGCTGCCTTACTTTGTGCCAGGGAGGTGTGTCCATGAGTGTTGCGTGGGTCTTCCCACGCAACACTAATGGATTTTGAGGCATTCCCAGATTTACAAGGTTTCCTAAATCTGGGAATGCATCAACAGCCTACACCTTCCCGGGGTGGTGTAAGAGTGGCACAATGGGGAGAAATAGCATTATTTTCCCTGTTTTATCCTCTTTCACACATAGAAGGAGGAAATCGTCTCCATTGATAGCTTTTGTGCAGGAAGAAGTCCCTTCATGCACAAAAACAATCATGTCCACAACTCAGGTACCCGTGCATCATGATGCAAGGTGCCTGTGTTGGCGCATAGCAGCAATTTGTGCGCCAGCGCAGAGGGAGAGGATAGAAATGCACTGAATCTTGTAGATATAGTGCATTTCTTCCCTTTCCCAGTGGCACAGGGCAGAGCAGCAAAGCTCTTGCTGTGCCGCCATGGGCCTTGTAAATATGGCCCTAGGTAACTTTCAGAGCCTCATCAACATCTTCAACCTCATCCACAGCCACTCACTTGTTCTCTTAACAGCCTAGTCTTCCCCTACACACAACTATCAGTCATCACTCTCTGCGAATTACTTTGACTCACACTTTTCCTCTGAAATCTTTATTTGTGACACTATCGCTACACTACTTACAGCACCGCTCCCCCTCCCCTCTATCATCTACATTCAGGCCCTCATTTTGAGTTTGGCGAGCGGCGGAGGACGCCCACCAAGCTCTGTAGGATGGAAAACTGCCACTCTGGTTTTCCGCCCGCTGGCCCTATCATGAGCTTTCCGCTGGGCCAGCAGGTGGAAACAGCATTTCTGCCTGCTGGCCCAGCGGGGTACAGGCCACAACATTGACACTGGCTCGTAATCGAGCCGGGGGCAATGTTGCGGTGAGTCGGGTGCGACAGCACCCGTCGTACTTTTCATTGCCTGGAATTCAGGCAGTGAAAAGCGTGACAGGGTTGTCCATAGGGGCCCCTGCACTACTCATGCCAAGTGCATGGGCCCCCATTGGGACCACAGCACCCTGTCTCCGCCAGCTTTGCATGGCAGTGAGGGGACTCGTAATCCCCAAGGCAGCGCTGCTTGCAGCACTGCCCTGGCGAATTAAGACCGCCAGCACTGCCAGGTTGTTGACCTGCAGCAACCTGGCAGTGCCGGTAGTCGGACTATGGCGGCTCCGCCACGGTCATGATGTGGAGGCCGGACCGCTGCTTTGGCGGCGGTCTGACTGCCACCACGAGTTTGGCAGTCCCAGGACCACCAGACTCGTAATAAGTCCCTCAGTCCGCTTCGCTCTGAGACTTAAACACTACTTCATCTTCAGAGAGCTCTTTCCAGTAACGAAATATGCCAAATCCCTCCAGTGCTCCATCTGTTTCTTTCAGTCCATGAACCATTAAGACTTTTGTTCGTGCCTATAATGATCCCCTTAGCCTTACTTCGCTCTTCAATAACTCCCTAATTTCCGATACATACACTCACTGCTTCAAATGTGCAGTGGGAATCACCTCTTCTTAAAACCCTCACTAGACCGTTTGTCAGCTTCAAATTACTACTGTGCATGTTCTCATTTTTCTATGAAATACTCGAGTACCTTGTTTTTATCCTGCTTTCTCTTTCTATCCTATAATAATCTGCTCAGTCCTTCGATGTGCTTTGTCAGCCCTCTATTGAGGCAGCACACAGACGTTCCCAGCTTCATCACAACTGGCCATCACAACCATCTCCATCACCATGTTCCTTGATCTTTGTGGCTGGTTTGAAACAGTTGATCACACTACCCTCTCTACCAGGTGGCATCCCTCATAGTTCATTTGTGGGTTTCTCGTTGGATCAACCCTCTTGGTAATATCATTTTCTCCCTCTCAAACAGGAAAAAAATATATTTACAAAAAGGATTTAGAGAAATGCTCATAAAATTAGTTGGATCCGAAAGCGCTTCAAACAAATGCATAAATCATACAAAAGAAGCAATTGTGAATACCAAAAGACAAGTACACAGTAAGTTTGGGAACACATTCCTAACAACATGCAACAAAGGTAACTCTAGAGCCTTTTGAGCCACCATCAACAGATTGGCTCATTATCATGTAAAGTCACAAAGACAAAAATAACTGAAGATCGATCCTCAGGCATTCCTCAGTGTTTCTCACTTGAAGAACTAATCAGTAAGAATTCATCATCTAGTAACCTTCAGAAGCGCATATTCAAAGTGATGGAAAGGATTAGTAACATCATCGCCCAAATGGTTTACCAGCCACCCCTTTCAAATTCAATCAAGATTTTGGGCAACACCCCATTTCAATCAATCATTCAATCAAATAATTTCTTAAGCGCACTACTCACCCGGTAGGGTCTTAAGGCGCTAGGAGGGGGGAGGGGCACGAGGGGTGGGGTAGTGGCCAGTTACTACTCAAAAAGCCATGTTTTTAGGTGCTTTCTGAATGTTAGTAGGTCTTTTCTGTCTTGCATAGGTTGGTGAGGAGGGAGTTCCAGGTCTTGGCGGCGAGGTGGGAGAAGGATCTGCCACCGGAGGTGGTGCGTTGGATGCGGGGGACTGTGGCAAGGGCGAGGTCGGAGGAGCGGAGCTGGCGAGTAGGTATGAGGAAGTTTACTTGTTCGTTGAGGTAGGCCGGTCCAGTGTCGTGGAGGGCCTTGTGAGCGTGGAGGAGGAGTTTGAAAATGATCCTTTTGTTGATGGGCAGCCAGTGTAGGGATCTGAGGTGGGTGGATATGTGTTCGTGGCGAGGGCGGTTGAGGATGAGTCGTGCGGCTGCGTTCTGAATTCGCTGGAGTTTTCTTTGAAGTTTGGCTGCGGTCCTAGCGTAGAGGGCATTGCCGTAGTCCAGTCTGCTGCTGAAGAGGGTGTGGGTGACTGTTCTTCTTGTTTCTAGGGCTAGCCCTTTGAAAGTCTTGCGTAGCATGCGAAGGGTGTTGAAACGGAAGGATGATATGGCGTTGATTTGCTGGGTCATTGAAAGGGGTGAGTCAAGTATGATGCCAAGGTTGCGTGCGTGGGTGGTGGGTGCTGGGGGTGGTCCGAGGGTGGTGGGCCACCAGGAGTCCTCCCATGCTGTCTTGTTGGGGACGAAGATGATGATCTCTGTTTTCTTTGAGTTCAATTTGAGGTGGCTTGTTTCATCCATTTGGCGGCGTCGCGGAGTCCGGCGTGCAGGTTAATCTTGGCGGTGGCTGGGTTCTTGGTGAGGGAGATGATGAGCTGGGTGTCTCCCTCAGCCCCACCCTCTTCAACATCTACATGGCTCCTCTCGCCAACATTCACCGACCCCACGGCATCACCATCATTTCTTACACTGACCGCACAGATGATCTTGGTGGCTGTAGACCGGAAAGGAGGGAGACGAACTCTTTGGGTTCTTTCGGAGAGGAATGAGGTGAGCCAGTCCAGGGCCTTGTGGTAAATTCCGACGTTGATCAGGCTTGCGCGGAGGGTTTGGTGGCATAAGGTGTCTAAAGCTGCAGAGAGGTCTAGGAGGAATAGGGTGACGGTCTCGCCCTTGTCCACTCTAGTCCTGATGTCGTCTGTGCAGGCGATGAGGGTGGTCTCAGTTCTGTGGTTCTTGTGGAATCCAGATTGGAAGGTGTCAAGTATGTTGTTTTCTTCAAGGAAGTGAGATAGTTGTGCGTTGACTATCTTCTCCGTGACCTTTGCGGAGAAGGGGAGAGGAGAAATGTGACAGTAGTTTGTGAGGTCTTCCGGGTCTGTTTGGGTTTTTGGAGAAGAGCGTTGACTTCGGCGTGCTTCCAAATGTCTGGGAAGGTTGCGGTGTCGAAGGAGCTTTTGATGACAGCGTGGAGCTGGGGAGCGATGATTTGGCTGGCCTTGTTGAAAATGTGGTGGGGGCCCGGGTCTGTTCGGGAGCCTGAGTGGATGGAGTTCATGGTTTTGCTGATTTCTTCGTCGTTGGTGGGGGTCCAGGTGTTTAGTCGGTTGGTGCAGTAGGGTGTTGTGGTGTTGGTTTTGTTGGTGGTGGCGGTGGTGGGTGTTGATGATGAGGGTGTTGTGAAGCTGTAGGGTATGTCTGTGGTTTTGTGGTGAAAGTAGTTGGAGAGGGGGTTGTAGAGGTCTTGGGAGTGTGGGGGGGTCAATGGTGCAGGATTTGGGTTTGGTGAGTTCCTTGATGATGCAAAGAGTTCCTTGCTGTTGTGTGTGTTGTTGTCTATGCGTTCTTTGTAGAATGATCGTTTGGTGGTCCGGATTAGTTGGTGGTGTTTGCGCATGGCTGTTTTGAGGGCAGAGAAGTTGCTCATTGAGGGTTCTTGGCTTTCTCAGTTTTTTGGCATTCTCGTTTGGTAGATTGAAGTGCTGTGGTGAACCAGGGGATGGTCTTGGTGGTGCGGGTGTTGTTTGTTTTCAATGGGGCGAGGGAGACTGTGCAGGTTTCTAGCCATCATGTGAGGTTGTGGGCAGCGGTGTTGGGGTCGTTGGTGATGCGCGGTAGAGTTTGTGAGAGGTAGGAGATTAGGTGTTCCTTGGAGAGCTTGTTCCACTTGCGGCAGGGTGTGGTGAGTTGTTGTTGGTGGGTGGTGGGTTTCATGAAGGAGAAGTGGACGCAGTGGTGGTCAGTCCAGTGGAGTTTGGTGGTGTGAGTGAAGGTGATGTGGTTGCTGGAGGTGAAAATGGCGTCTACCTTGTGTCCAGCTCAGTGGGTGGGTGAGGTGACCAGTTGCTTGAGGCTGAGGTTTGTGAGGTTGTCCAGCAGGGCTGTGGTGTTGCAGTTGTGGGTGTTTTCCAGGTGAAAGTTGAGTATGTAGTCTGTGGAGGGGAGGGCGTGGGAGCTGATGGTATCGGCGATGGTGTCACAGAATGAGGGGCGGGGTCCTGGTGGTCTGTAGATGAGGGTTCCTCTAAGGGTGGTGTTAGCGTTTATGTATATCTGAAAGTGTAGGTGTTCTGCGTTGTCTAGGGAGTCGTCGGTGTTGGTCGAGATTTTGATGGAGTTTTTCTGTATTATGGCGATGCCTCCTCCTGGTTTGTTGGTGCAGTCTCTACGGGTGATTTTGTAATTCTCTGGGATGGCTATGGCAATGTCTGGTTCTGAAGAGGTGTCCATCCATGTTTTAGTGAGGAAGGCAATGTCAGGGGAGTTTGTGGTGAGTATGTCCCAAAGTGCGATGGCGTGCTTGTGGATGGAGCGGGTGTTTAGGAGGATGCAGTTGAGGTGGTTGCGTGGTTGGGTGTTGTTGCGGTGCTTGTTGGTGTTGCTGGTGTTAGTGTGAGTGCAGGAGAAGTGGCAAGAGTGGCATGAGAAAGGGCAATGTGTGTGTGTATGGAGGTGGCCTGGGTGCAGGTGGGTTGCAGGCCTGGGTTGACAGCAAGGAGTTCAGTGGAGGAGTAGTGGTACTTCGGGGGGTCAGAGGAGCGAGGACCAGGAGGACGGGTGCTGGGAGCGGTCCAGGCGCAGATGGGCGCAGACGGGCATGCCTCTGGCGCGCCTCCAGCGCACCAGCGGCACGCCCACTGCGCGTAGCCGGCATTAAGAAGGGAGGTGGGAGGGAGGAGCAGCTGAGAGGTGGGAGGGAGTGTCCAATGGAGGTGTGAGGGGGGCGGGGCCGCAGGGGACGCAGCGGCTGGGTTAACGGCAATCGGCGAGAGCCAGAATGGAAACGGGAACAATAGAAGCGCAAAAAGCAAAGCGGGGCACAAAAGGCCACAGTCCAGATACAAAACAACTGTAAAAACGAATACTGAAATACAAAAAAACAAATACAGACTGCTGAATGAAAATGACAGACACGCCTACCACTAGGCACCAGAGTTGAGGCGCAGATGGGTGCCTGCGGGTGGTGGAGGGCCTGGGATCTTCTTCAGGTAATAGCAACGGCGGGGTCAGGGGCACGGAGGTAGGCTGGTGGAGCCGAAGTGTACTCCTGACCCAAGCAGGTCAGGGGGTCACACTAGGCTCCGCGCAGCAGCCGCCATTAAGAAGGGAGGTGGGAGGAAGGAGCAGCTGGGAGGTGGGAAGGAGTGTCCAATGGGGCACGAGGGGGGCGGGGCCGCAGGGGACGCAGCAGCTGGGTTGGCTGCAACCGGCGAAGGCCGGAATGGAAACGGGCACAATAGAAGTGCAAAAAGCAAAGCGGGGCACAAAAGGCCACAGTCCTGATACGAAACAATTGTAAAAACGAATACTGAAATACAAAAAATTAAATACCTACTGCTGAATGAAAATATCAGACACGCCTACCACTAGGCACCAGGGATGAGGCGCAGGCGAGTGCCTGCGGGTGGTTGAGTGCCTCGAACTTCTTCAGGTAACAGCAACGGCAGGGTCAGGTGCACGGAGGCAGGCTGGTGGAGCCGAAGTGTACTCCTGGCCCAAGCAGGTCAGGGGGTCACTCAATTTCAATCAATGCCTATTCACACAAGCTCTTCCACAGTCATGGCACATGCCCATCCTCAGGCAAGACATAAAAAGGCAAATTACTGTTTAATTGCTCTACTGGACTTTAAAGCCAAATACTTCGTAAACTGTATTTTTCACCACTTTGAGCTCTGTGCTGTTGAACATAATTGCATCCCTTTTTTACAAACACGATTTCGGACAGGCATTGGACCTTAACATTCTTACACTCTCAGGGTTCGTGATTGCTACCCGAGTATGATGACTGCCTGAGCTGGCAGCTCTGCACCATCCCGCCTGTACTGCCATTTCTCTATGGTGAATAACAATGGAGATGGATGATTTTCCCAAATAGTGTTGGCAGGGGCCTGAATTCACTCCAGCTGTTTACCTGATGACCAGCAGTGATGTTTGACAGGAGGTTGCTTCTCAATGCTGAATCCAGACTGATCCAAGATGGCTGCCGGCTGTGGCAGAACCAGTGGAATTTCAGAGCAGTACACCAGCCCTAATGGCAAGAAAAACATTGGGCCTATGCAGGTATTCCATCTACCATGTGGTAACTACATGATTACAAAGAAAATGCCATCCGAGGGTCTAGTGGAGAATATTATTTATGGCATGGGGCTTTCAGAGGATCGCCTCTCACCCATCTCACTCCACTGGATTTTCTGTCAAGACCCAGAGGCTATCTGTAGTGGTTATTCATGTAATGTAGGCTGCCTCTGCAAGATTCGCACGAGGCATTGTGATGTGTAGCATTCGAAATGTGAGGTGATCGATGGGGCTGGGCATGACAGTTGGGCAGCTGAGTAGTTTGATTCGGAGCAACGTACGTTGTAATCCAACGTGGCACCTGTTATGAAATAAACACTACATTTATCTTTAACGAGGATCAGCCTGATTACTACAATTTTATTGGTGATGAGTTGACAGGTGCCTGAGGACCCGCGCATTTGTTTATTCATTGATGCTTGATGCCTAACATCAATTGAAAGCATTTCCGTTTACCTGAAGACGATGTCTCCCAAGACAACTGCTTCTCCCAGGAGCTCTTCACACTTAAGGACAACGAGACATGATGTGATTTGACGAGGAATCCTCACATTTGTAAGCATGTTATGTGGGGTGCGCTGAGAGTATGACTGACAAAGCCGTCAGCTAGACCTATGGAGGTCAGATTTATCTGTTAGTGAAGCGCTTTTCAACAGCCATCTTGTGAAGTGCAGCCTAACAACTTTAGAAGCCACGTATCTCCATGGGGAATTAACCTTTTCTCATGGTGATACGCACACTAAGGGCCATATTTATACTTTTTGATGCAAAACTGCGCTAACGCAGTTTTGCGTCAAAAAAATTAGCGCCGGCTAACGCCATTCTGAAGCGCCATGCGGGCGCCGTATTTAATCAATGACGTTAGCCGGCGTTAGCCGCCGGCGCTGCCTGGTGTGCGTGAAAAAAAACGACGTACACCAGGCAGCGCCGGCGTAGGGGGATATGGAGCTTGGGCGTCAAAAAATGGGGCAAGTCAGGCTGAGGCAAATTTTTCGCCTCAACCCGATTTGCGCAGTTTTTTCCGACTCCCAACCCCCATAGAAATGACTCCTGTCTTAGCAAAGACAGGAGTCATGCCCCCTTGCCCAATGGCCATGCCCAGGGGACTTCTGTCCCCTGGGCATGGTCATTGGGCATAGTGGCATGTAGGGGGGGCACAAATCAGGCCCCCCTATGCTACAAAAAAAACAACAAAAAAAAACCTACCTGAACTTACCTTAATGTCCCTGGGATGGGTCCCTCCAGCCTTGGGTGTCCTCCTGGGGTGGGCACGGGTGACATAGGGTGTCCCTGGGGGCATGGGAGGGCACCTCTGGGCTCCTTCAGAGCCCACAGGTCCCTTAACGCCTGCCTTTACCAGGCGCTAAAAAACGGCGCAAAAGCGGCCGTACGTCATTTTTTTTGACCCGCCCACTCCTGGGCGTGAATTTTGCCCGGGAGTGTAAATACGGCGCACATGCCTCGGAGTCGATTTTTTAGACGGGAACGCCTACCTTGCATGTCATTAACGCAAAGTAGGTGTCCACGCTAAAAAATCACGCAAACTCCATGGACTTTGGCGCTAGACGCGTCTAACGCCAAAGTATAAATATGGAGTTAGTTTTGCACCGGAATTGCGTCAAAAAAAACTACGCAATTCCGGCGCAAACAGAGTATAAATATGCCCCTAAGTATTTGAATATAAACAATTTGATTCTGACAGTGATACGCACACCATGTGTTTTGGTACATCCAGCACACCAAGTATTTGAATATAACCAATTTGATTCTGATGGTGATACACATACGATGTGTTTCACTACACCCAGTTAAAGCATATGTTGAAAAGTGCAGTCTCATGATTTTGGCACCAGATATCACAGCGTGGTTTTATCTATTGAATGCGCACACCAAGTACATTTCTGAATACATTATTTTGTATAGGCTATCACATATAAATTCAGGTGAAGTGTATGCATGTGATGTTTTTTTTTTCTCCATGCATACACAAAGTCCATAAAGGGAAGTTATGTCAGGCAATTGTAAAGTTCATTTTGCTTGGAGTAATTGTAAAAAATGTTTTTTTGCATAGTTTAGTTATTGTTGGGGTGTGAACTGTAGACTCAAAGTTTGTATCTGAAATTACATGTAGTGGGGTTCAATTTGCCAAATTGTTATATTATCAGACACTCTTATTTACAGGATGCAATCAGTAACACCACCACCACCTTTTTTGGAAGTACCCGGTTCTCCACCCTTGCAATGGAAAAATTGGTTTGAAGCTTTTATCACATATTTGGGAGCCATAGGCTCCTCGCATTATAGAGCAGAAAAAAATGCATGTTGCTGCATTCATTAGGATTCAAAGGCAGGTCCATTTTTAAACATCTACCACCTTTGGTAAGAAACAATGATAAAGAAGAAGAGTTAGATGAATATGTTGAAGCAGCCAAGAAATTAGAATTACCTTTCGGCATTCAGCCAAGCATTGTTGTCATAAGACATATATTTTCAAAAGAGAACAAAGGACTGGGGAGGATGTAGACTCTTTCATATAGGCTTTGAGGAAGCTGAGTGCTGACTGTCAATTTGAAGCCTTCACTGAACAACTAGTCAGGGATCAATACATTTGCAAATGTTCAGACAAAATGATACAGCAGAAGTTGTTTTCTATGGGTAATCCTTCTCTCGAAGAGACTATTCATGCGTCAAAGAGCATTGGACTATCCAAAGTATCTGTTAAGGAGTTAGAAGAGAAAACTACTGAAGTGGTAGGGGCTGTTAGATTTAAAGAATCTAGAAATAATTCCTCATCCACGAAATGACAGTAAGCTGTTCTTCAAACAAGCTAACATCTGTTTTCCATGTGGAAATGTGGCACATAATAAAAGCTTCAAGGCTTGTCCTACAAGGAGGGTAACCTGCAGAACGTGTGGCAAAATTGGTCACTTTGCTAAAGTGTGTCAAAATGGGAAATGTTTTGGAGGAAATGGGCAATTGTATAAGGCGCATAACAAAACTACAAATGTAGCTAATGTTTCTGAATCTGTATCTGATGACATGGATAACATTCAGAAAATTCAAGATGATCTATGAGAAAAGGTGAAGGTAGTGGATGTTGACCTTATTCTCACTGGTGTTATGTCTTCATGTGTTGATCTTTACGTTGAAGTGGGCATTGGCAAGAAGAGAGCAAGCTTGTTAGTGGACTCTGGTGCGAGGATAACCATGATCACTCAGGAATTGTTTCGAGATTTTTGGGGAACATTGTTGTACATAATATTATTTACAATATTAAGACGTAAAAACATCAATAGTAAAATACATCATCTATATTGAGTACAGACGTACTTCAAATTCAGAAGTCCCTTAATCACATAAAATGCCAACACCACAAGAAAATTCTCAGAATGATCAATCCTGTACACTATCACACTAAATTAGAGTACAGCTGCCTCCATTAATTCTCTATTGCTTTCTGATAGCAATAGCTAGTCTTAAGAAATGTAAAATGGCATAACAAATATCAATCAAATTTGGTTGTTGTATGTACATTAAAGATTCATTATAAAATGTAATTTGTAATTTCCGTAAAAGTGGTAGTAAAAATGTACGTCTAGGAGCAGAATAAAGCTAACAGAATAAGAGAAAGTGACCTGTGCTTTGTTTAGTAATAGAGTCACTCAGACAATTCGGAAGCGCTTTTTGCCAGAAACATTGCTTAGGAAAAGCCACTCTAAAGTGAATCAAGTTTAATCTAAATAAAACAAGAAGGGAATATTCTGGAAAATTCAGTAACCAAGATAAATAGGGTTCCATCCAAGATGTTGTTGAGATCTGAATATAGGGGTCAGAAGTTTTCAATTGCGACGCCCCATGTAATCTCTTATTTGAGATATATTCAGAAAATCGAATTTTAACCATATCCTTAGCATTCGAAGGCAGCGACTCAGGATGAGAAAACATATTCTCCAATCCTAAAATCCGGAAATTAGTTTGTAAATAAGAAAGCCACGGGATCCTGCTAGAGTTGGTCAGATGGATACAATCAAATAAACTTGTACCAAAATGGCAGCAGGATTCAACTAGACTTTCAGCCATAATAAAAGTGGGGCAACACCAACCAAATCCCCGATGTAACTTAGGGGGTCATTACGACCTCGGAGGTCTTTTCAAAAGACTGCCGAGGCCGCGGGAGACAGAATACCGCCATTGTCGGCGGTATTTCTGTCTCCCTATTATGACATTTCCGCTGGCCCAGCGGAAATGTCACATCAACATTGCAGCCGGCTCGTAATAGAGCCGGCGGCAATGCTGATGTGCAGTGGGTGCAGTAGCACCCATCGCGCATTTCACTGCCCGAAAAACGGGCAGTGAAATGCGCGACGGGGCTCTGCCTGGGGGCCCCTGCACTGCCCATGCCAAGTGCATGGGCAGTGCAGGGGCCCCCAGGGGCACCCCAAGTCCCCTTACCGCCGGCCTTTCCATGGCGGTGTGTACCGCCATGGACAGGCCGGCGGTCGGGGACTCATAATCACCAGGGCAGCGGTGCTTGCACCGCTACCCTGGGGATTATGACCGCCAGGCGGAATCCTGGCGGTAAAGTGGAGGGGCCGGCGGTATGGCCGTGGCTTTTCCGCCACGGTCATAATAGCTGGCGGAACACCGCCAGCCTGTTGGCGGTGTTACCGCCAACATACCGCCGACCGCCAGGGTCGTAATGACCCCCTTAGTCTCAATTCTTCATGCTGAGTAAAATTTGCAACATTCTTAGGCACCATCAATACCCTATGTGCAAATTTATTCTCAGCACATTCGAGAGAATCGGCTTTATTCAAACCCGACATACCTGCCCCATAAGTAGCTGCAGATACACATTTTGCTTTATAAAGCCTAATTATATGAAAAACTGGCCTATGACCTAGTTTGCGAGCAAACCGTAAAATTGCTTCCAAGTTTCTCATCATCTGTTGGGTCTTGCAGGTAAGACGGGACTTCCATTGTAAGGAGGAATGAAGATGTAAACACAGATAGCAAAACTCCTTAACTTTATTTATAGTGATCCCTCCCATAGTAAAACGTTTAGCTCTTGTATTTCTAGGACCAGATGTAATCACATACGTCTTCGTATAATTTAATTTCAGATCTAAATCTTGCATGAAGATTAAAAAATTATCCATCAAACTTTGTAAACCGTTAGCAGTGTGGGCAATCAAAACCGCATCATCTGCATACAGTAATGCAGGGAGCTTTCTTGCACCCATTCTATGGAAATCTTTAACATTTGCTATTAAAAAACTGTAAAGGCCGTTTATATATAACAGGAATAAAAACAGCGCTAAAACACAGCCCTGCCTGACTCCTCTCAAAGAAGAGAAAGGGCAGACCTCTCCCCATGTGATCCGTAATGCACTGAAACCCTCAAATCCGTATATATAAACGTTTGATTAACTCAAAGATGTTCCGATCCAACCGAGGGATTCCATAATTGACCAAAGTTTCACTCTATTCACCATGTCGAAATCACTAGATAAATCTATAAAAGCCAGGTTGATAGAGTCCTTCCTTGCGGTCACATATTTACTCAAAATGAGGTGCAAGTTCAACGATTGTTCAATAGTGCCAAGACCGGGTCTAAAGCCATATTGGATTGGAGAGATAATCTTTGCCTCAGTAGTCCAATCCTCCAATTGGGTAAAAATGACACTTACCTGTATCTTGGCTGTGGAATCTATAAGGGAAATTGGTCTGTAACAAGATGGATCTTTCCTACAGCCCTTTTTTAAAATAGTGATAATAGTAGCCAATTTCCACGAAGAGGGGTTCTTGCTCATAACTACACACCTTAGTACATTAGTAACTAAAGGACCCCAAAGGTCCGGCATGGACTTAAAGAGATCAATCGGAACCCCGTCCGGTCCAGCAGCTTTCCCAGATCTCGGACGGAAAAGGGCATCATTGACCTCATACAGGTCAAATGACAAATCAATAGTAGTCAAGTTGAAGTCCACAGGGCTCTGATTATCTCTTTCATCCCTTACGAACGATGTATTGTTCTCTGGCTGAAAAACCTTAGTAAAATGGGTTACCCACGCTGTTTCCGGTATCAAACATTCATCCTCCTTATTATTCTGATCCATAAAATAAGAATGACTGACCACCCTCAAGAATTGTGTGGTACCCTTCAGCTCGGTAGCTGCCATTAGTTCGTCCCATGCGCTAGATCTGATTTCATTTTCTCTCACTGCCAAGGCTGCCTTGTATTGTGCCCTGGCTGTTCGTACTAAATCGCGGGAAAAAGGGCTTGATCTAAGAGCCCTTTTCAAATCTTTATGGGCCTTTGTGCAAGCAGAATTGAACCAACGGCATGCCCTTGGACCGCAGATAGGCCTATCAATTACCAAAGATTCTGAGATAGCGGAACATAATTTCACATATTCTAATGCTAACTCATTGGGGTGCTTTGTTGCAACAGACAAAAATTAATAGAATCCAAATTTTGTTCAATCATTTACCGGTTTAAATATTTTAGGGTCTACTCTTTCCCACTTCATACGTAGACCAAAATCTTTATTAAAAGTGGTTGCCCTATTTAAATCCCTGTTACTTGTAACTGGTTTACTATTACATGCAAGTTCAATAAATAATGGGTTGTGGTCACTGGCACAATGAGGTATTATCTTAAAATCAAGAATTAAAAGGAAGTCAACAGCACTAATAATAATAAAATCAATAATGCTCCCTTTAGAAATCCCCGTAAAAGTTGATCATTTTTGGATAGCTGCATTTGACTTATCTCTAGCGTATACAAGGTCAAGTCTGTAAACAAAAGTATTTAAGACCTCCTGTTGATTAGTATGAATAAAATGAGTTAAAGCCTCTCTATCCTCCATAAGAGTACAATGAGCATCTGAAACTTTCATATTACATAATGGAGTATTAAAGTCCCCAGCCCATATAATAGTATACTCCTTGTCTTGGAGCTTACCAGAAAAATCCAGAAAATCTGTAACCTCTTCAAAGCTTCCCTTCAAAAGATCATTGGGAATGTTATTATAAACATGTATTATCAGGAGGCCTTTACTTCCTTCATACAACAATAAAACAGTCATAAATTAGGGTGAGGACCAAATTAAGGAAACCTCCAGTTTTGGGAGATACAAAGAGACAAGAACCATAAGGCCCCCGCTTGCCCTTCCCGCTGAGGAGGGGATTGCCGGTTGACGTACAGAATAATATCCATCTAAAAAAAGGGGTTCCGTTGACCAGGTCTCCTGAAAACAAATTACGTCATAAGAGGATATAAATTCTAACCATTCTGGATTTTTTACCTTCGACCGAAGTCCTGCAATATTCCAACAAATAGCGTTAGCGATTTTGATCCTGAACCTACCACCATATCCTCATCGCTGACTGCCTCTAATGGGGGAGTATCTGTCTCATCGGGGCCCCCTTCCACGAAGCACTTATCCAACCCAATATCATCAACAGAACCCTCCCAAACGTCTTCCAATGCCCTAGCCCTGATTAGATGTCAATCGTTCTCATCAAGGGGGGTTAAGGCCTGTAAGTGGCCGGAGGAACTTAGAGACTCTACTTGAGTTGTGGGCAGTCCTAGATTATAAACACATTGTGCTGCCCTCACTGAAACCTTTTCCCAAAGAAGGGTCATAGAAATGGCTAAGTGGGAAGACTATAACTCCTTCTTCCTTCCCGGAAGGTGAGACACATCTGCCATCAAGCATTTTACTAAGCAAGGATTGTCAAAATTAATCACAATACAATCACCTTCATAGACCTTATTTGTTGGGCTGGCCCAATTTACTCTGCGAGCCATTAGAATCCTATCATTTAGATCACCCTTGTATCTGGACTTAGATCCTAACTAATGAACACATTTTCTCATTAATGCCTCAGTGTCTTCTTCATGACAAGGGTCTAAAGGAGGTACTCTTGCAAGAACCAAAATGTATGGCATACAAGCTGGAGGGAGTTGCAATGCCTGTTTGCTTTAAGAAGTAGAAATAGGATTGACATAAGGAAGAAGTGGGCGGCCTGGATGAAACCCGGTTCTGGACTCAACAGGGGGATTTGTCTCCAAAGATGATAAACCATGCCCATCCGACAGCCGTGCCAAAGGTAGAACTTGAGTAATCGATGGTGTGTTATACAGAACTTCTCCTTTGTCTGCCACCGCATCCATCGTTGAACGATTACCCAAATTAATAGATCCTGAAATTAATTGGGGATTTAGTTTAGACAGGGTTATATAAAATTGGTCCAGTTTTCTGTCTAGCAGACTGAACAGTTTCTCCTCCCAAGCAGCACAGAATGATTTAAGTATAGAATCAACTGTATGAATGAGTTCATCTTGCCAAGTTCCCTTCTCATTTTTATCAGATGGGAGATTAGTCAAATTCAAATCAGGGACCGACAAGTGACAGACAGAGTGATCCAAGGGTGGTGAAGATTTCCTCTTAGTCCCTGCATCACGTTTGATGGTTTTAGAGCGGCCTCCCGCTTTCCTCTTTTTTGGTGGCGGAGAGACCACGGGAGAGCGGGCTGCAATTGGATCATTGGGAACACTTGGGGCTTGCATAGGAGAAACTCTATGCCAGGCTGTGGGGCATTAGTTGAAGAAACAATCAAAGGTACCTCATGAGTAGACTTAGTTAAAATAATAGGCTCAAGGGGTAAATTCTGAGTTGATTTGTGAACAGCCCCAATTTGTTCTTCAACCTGCACCAATTCAGTTTCAATGGCCCCTATAAAAGATGACAGATAGCTGAAAATTGATGGCTGTGTCGACAGTCAATGAGCACCCTCACTCTTATGTGTGCTTATCTTCCTCTTGCCCATTGTAATCAGTAGTTTACACCTCTGACGGTGGTCGGCGGAATATCACTACACGCTGGTAAAAAATTTCCTATCCCTGAATAAGGGGTTAAAGGTGATCACCCAAGACCTGGCCAAGAGTGCAGAAACTGTCGTTTACACAGTCTAAGGCAGCTTTAACAATGAAAACTACCTCCTGTCACTTTATTAAATGCTCACCTCCTCGGGTAGCACTTTTTGGGGTGTGGCCCAGCCCGGCCTCATCCGGTCGCTGACAGGCGCAGGCCCTTCGCGTGAATAATGGTTCTGGGACACCGAGTCCCCAAGCCCCCTTCCGTGGGGGTGCTGCCGCACTC
This sequence comes from Pleurodeles waltl, assembly GCF_031143425.1. Taxonomy (NCBI): domain Eukaryota; kingdom Metazoa; phylum Chordata; class Amphibia; order Caudata; family Salamandridae; genus Pleurodeles; species Pleurodeles waltl. The sequence goes on from NC_090440.1 coordinate 257,636,870, forward strand.
TCTGTTCCCACGGCGCGGGAGTCCGATGGCGCTAAAAGCGCAGAGGATTTTCTGGCCCCACCCCCTGGGCGTGAATGATGGTTTCTGGGACACTGAGTCCCCGAGCCCCCTTCCGTGGGAGTGCTGCCACTCTCTCTGTTCCCGTGGCGCGGGAGTCCGATGGCGCTAAAAGTGCTGAGGATTTTCTGTCCCCGCCCCCTGGGCGTCAATGATGGTTCTGGTACACCGAGTCACCGAGCCCCCTTCCGTGGGGGTGCTGCCACTCTCTCTGTTCCCATTGTAAGTAATTTCCTGGAGTGTTCGGTGAACATTTAGAGGTTTGCTCACCAAATCAGGGCTAAGGATCATGCTACTCCTGCTAAGCACAAGTTGTGGAGTGTACCTTTTAGTGTCAGGGAGCAATTAGAGAAAGAGCTGAATAAGCTGTGTGCTAAGGGTGGAATTAAACACATTGAATCAGCACTGTGGCTTTCTACATTGGTGGTGGCTAAAAAAAATGGGGACTTACGTGTTTGTGTGGACCTTCGCAGTCTCAATAAAAACATATGGGTAGATTCTCCCTACCCAACATTTTGGAATTATTGAATAAGATTGGTTGTTCCAAATGGATCACAAAATTGGATATGGCATCTGCCTACCATCAAGTCATACTTGATCCATTATCAAGACACTTTTTCATTTGTGTCTCCCATTGGTACGTTTCAGTACTGTAGGATGCCTTTTGGACTGGCATCAGCTGTGTCAGTTTGACAGAGGGTCATGTTCAACATACTGAAAGATGTCAGTGGGGTTTTAGTGTTCCAAGGTGATGTTTTAATTTTTGGTGACACTAGAGAGGAACATGACAAAACGTTGTTTCAGGTTCTTATAATATTACAAGAAAAATGTGTGGTCCTCAAGAGTGAGAAATGTCAGTTCCTAAAAAACGGGTGTGAGCATAGACCTGGGCTAGTCAATGCCATCTTAGATGCAAAGGCACCTTTTGACAAAGCTGGGCTGAAATCTTTCATAGGATTATGCAAATTCTATTCTAGATTTGTACAAGATTATGCATCCGAGATCCAACCTCTTACCAACCTGTTGAAAAGGAGAGTCCATTTTCATGGGATAAGAATTGTCAAGCCATTTTTGAGTGGACCAAAGCTCAATTGGTTGGGTCAAACGTTTTGAAACCTTTTGATTTCAGTGTCAAATGTACCATCTGTTGATGCAAGCAGGTTTGGTCTTGGTGCAATACTTGCTCAAAATAAGGACGGTGTAGAAAATACTGTAGGTTATGCGTCACGAGTTCGAAGAGGTTCTGAGCTGAATTTCTCTCTGATTGAGAAGGAACTGTTGGCTTGTTGGTGGGCAATCAGGAAAATGTAACCCTTATGTCTGGGGTAGCCATTTTGAGCTGTGTACTGATCATTATCCGTTAATTGCGATCCTTTCAGGAGATAGGTCAATGATCAAACCCCAAGCATTGCCAGGTTCACAACTAATCTGTTGCAATATGACTTCACTATTACGTATGTAACCTGCAGTAAAAATGTAAGAGCAGACTATGGCCCTCATTCTGACCTTGGCGGGCGGCGGAGGCCGCCCGCCAAAGTCCTGCCGTCAGGTTACCGTTCCGCGGTCGAAAGACCGTGGCGGTAATTCTGACTTTCCCGCAGAGCTGGCGGGCGGTCGCCTTCAGACTGCCAGCCAGCCCAGCGGGAAAGAGGCTTCCACGATGAAGCCGGCTCGGAATCGAGCCGGCGGAGTGGAAGCTGTGCGACGGGTGCAGTTGCACCCGTCGCGTATTTCACTGTCTGCGCAGCAGACAGTGAAATACATGTAGGGGCCCTCTTACGGGGGCCCCTGCAATGCCCATGCCAGTGGCATGGGCACTGCAGGGGCCCCCAGGGGCCCCGCGACCCCCCCTACCGCCATCTGGATCTCGGCGGTCCGACCGCCGGGATCTGGATGGCGGTAGGGGGGGGTCGGAATCCCCGCGGCGGTGCAGCAAGCTGCGCCGCCGCGGAGGATTCAATGGGGCGGCGGTACACTGGCGGGACCCCGCCAGTGGTGCCGGTCCGACCGCGGCTTTACCGCCGCGGTCGGAATCCCCATTGGAGCACCGCCGGCCTGTCGGCGGTGCTCCCGCGGTCCTCCGCCCTGGCGGTCAAAGACCGCCAGGGTCAGAATGACCACCTATTTGTCTAGGAATCCTATTAAGGAGACATATGAGGAAACAATTGAGGATGAAGTACAAGAGAGTTGTTTTATTGCATCAGTTGGTGTGGAAAAAATGTGCGCTATCAGTGAGAAAGAATGGAGAGCTAAGTTGTCTAAAGATGAAGTGTTGCTTCAAGTGATGGAATACGTGAAGGGTGCTTGGCCTAGAGAAAGGAATGGTCTTACCAGTTCCAAACATATGTGACTGTTTCTAGTGAATTATCTATAGAAGAGGGAATTCTCATGCGTAGTGGAAAAATGGTGCCCCCAGAGAGCGTAAGAACCAAGCTGGTGCATGGAGCACACGAAGGACATTTGGGGAAAACCTTGACAAAACACAGGTTGCGTGAGGTGGCCCTATATGGATAAGTCTGTTGAAGAATTGGTTGACGATTGTGTGGTATGTTCCAAGGCTGAGAAAGTGTTCAAAGTTAGAACTCCACCCATGCAGTCAATAGAATACTCAAAAGGACCATGGGGAAAAATAGGGATTCACTTAGTAGGCCCGTTTAACATTCTGCCATTTGCATCTAGATATGCAGTGGTAGTCATTGATTATTACTGAAAGTGGCCTGAGCTACGATTCATGAGAGAACCAACTTCAAACAATATTGTGGAGTTTCTGAAGGATATTTTCCTTAAAGAGGGTTTTCCTTCATTAATTGTTTCTGACAATGGTGTTCAGATTGACAGTTCAGGATTTCAAGGTTTCTTAAAACAAGGGGGCATTACACATTGTAGAAGCTCACTTTACCATCCACAAACCAATGGTTTGGTTGAGCGTGTGAATCGAGTTCTAAACAATTGTATACAATGGGCGGTTACAAATGGTTACGTTGTGCAAAATGCTGTACTTTCAATGCTGTGGATTTACTGTAGCACTCCACGTTCCTCGTCTAAGGTACCTCCTTTTGAGCTGTTAAGAGGTAGGAAACCATCAACAAAAATTTGTCCAGGATGGATGTCCAAATGGGTGAAGATGGATGTTATCGAAGGAGTAGATTAAGTGGTGCGAAGGAATGTTGAAAGTTCACAAAAATATCAAAAACAATATTTTGATTCCAGAGAAAATGTTTCCCAACAACCAACTAGGGTGGAGGACATTGTGCGTATAAAAGCTCCCTTTAATGTAAAAATAGGAATATCAAAATATTATGAATCTAAAGTGGTTGAAATGCCATTCATGTTGATAAGAAGTACTGGTGGAACAAGGCAAGGGTGTTCAAGATAAAGAGTACAGTAAAAAGAAATGAAGACGAAAATGTGCCTATCTTTCTTGATCATTCTGATAATGATCTGCTTGAAGCACAGGATATTTCCAGTAGAAGTAAACACCTGATTTCAGTTCCCATGAGGTATCGACAATAAGTTGTGGTGCCTGTTGGTGCAAATCATCTGATTGCTCTGGGTCTATTGCAATTGCTCCTGTACATGATGTGTATGTAAATATTTTGGTTATTTCTGTTTTCTTGTTATTGTTTTTCTTCATTCAAACCTCAGTTCTAATTGTTATCCTAAGTTAGTACTGTATTAACTCACTTTAGTGTTCATTTGTTAATATGCTTTATTATTTATCATGTATTAATGAGACTAAGTTTTATTTGTTGTTCTTTAATTTATTTGGGTTACTTAGGCCCTCATTATGACATTGGCAGTAAATACCAAATACTGCTGCTGTGACTGCCACCAACATACCACTGCAGAGGCGAACATCCATCTGCCAGATTATGACACATACACACAAAATCAACAGAAACCCGCCACAACCACAAATCCACCAGACCTACTGAACGTGATTAACTGTCGTAACAAGCACCCATACCGTTACGCACCCAAAGCAGCGCACCACAGCGGACATTCAATGGCGGTGAACCATTGGTCAAGGCTGGAATGGCCACCCAAATTCAAAACAATACAAGATTGGCCAGAACAAAAAAAAAACTGACACAATTGCACACACCCCACACACCCACCAAGGGTACTATAAAACACACCCCACAACACCCACAAACCTTTACAAACACGAGAAGACCACCACTCCTTGCCAGGTCAATCCCAAAGACAACTGCACACACATACCACAACTACCTATACATCAGTCAGGCACCACACATCACACACACCACCACATCACACATCACCCTCTGCACAACACACACACCACACAACACCCATGTCCCCACAAAGGCACCCCTGTTTAACTGATGAGGAGTTGCGGGTCATGGTGGAGGAAATAGTCAGGGTAGAGCCTCAGCTGTGTGGAGCACAGGTGCAGCAGATCTCCATTGCTAGAAAGATGGAGCTCTGGCAGAGAATCGTGGACAGGCTGAACGCCGTGGGACAACATCCACGCACAAGGGACAACATAAGGAAGAGGTGGTATGACCTACGGGGGTGAAGGTGTGTTCCATTGCAGCAATGCACCAGCTTGCCATCAGGAGGACTGGGCTGGACCCCCACCTCCTCCCCCACAGCTGACAGCATAGGAGGAGCAAGTCTTGGCAATATTGCATCCTGAGGGACTCACTGGAGTAGCAGGAGGACTGGACACTGGTGAGTCACCATTAACAACCTACCACCCCCCAATACCTGCATGCCATCTCACCCCCTCATCCTGACTCCCTTCACCCCACTCCATTTCACACAGTGCTCCACCCCAATTACCACACCTAAATGTCAACCCCTGCATGCCATACACACTGCAAGCACATCCCTTCCAGATCTGCATGCGCACCCACCACCAATGCATGCACAGCATGTAGAACTACCAATCCCACAATTCATCACCACACACTACCAAAGATGGGAGGACAACACAATCTCATTGGGAAAGGTAGAAATGTGTAATATGTCACAGACAAGTACCCTAACACATCACTTACATCCCCACAGGTGCCCCAGCCAATGTCAGTGGCGAGGAGGTGCCACGGCTACCCAGTCCCTCACCAGAAGATGCCCCCAGTGATGACAGCAACTCAGGAGGTCTGGATCTGCATGAACTCCCTGGCCCATCTGGAACCATTGGTCAGTCGGCTACCCCATCCCACAGACAGTCAACTGCAGTGTCCTCCCTCTCTGAATCAAACACCACAGCAGCCAGCCAACGCTCCCAGACCACTGTCCCCAGGAGAGGTCAATCAGTAGTGTGCCCCTTGTATAGGGACCCAAGCCCACACCACAGTGGCAAGACAATGAGGGTCCTGGTGTCAGTGGGAGTGGGGCACACCGTTCAGGGGACACAGGCACAGGGGGCCAGGGACAGTCGGAGGACAGCTGTGTGCCAGGGGGAGGACAGGCCCAGGGAACCCACTGCCCAGGAGGCACTCAAAAATGTCCTGGAGGCATAGCAACAATCCCAGGACAGGATGGGTCAGGTGCTCAACATCATGCAGGAGAACCAGCGGCTGCAGGGGGAACACCACCAGGAGGCCATGCAACAATTGCACGCCTTGAATACCACCATGGCCTCCATTGCAGGGGTGCTGGGTGACATGGTCAACATCATGCAGAGTACACAGCACACCAGCGGGCCCCTACCACTAGCCAGTGTACTGACCAGCCCCCCACATCTGCTGCAGCTAGTGGACAGGAGGCCCTGCCACAGGACTCACAGGCCACCAGCACCCCTCCCCCTGCAGAAGGTGAACCATCCTGCAAACGTTCCCTATGACCCAGACAGACACCAGAGACAGTTGCCAAGACCAAGACCACCACCAGGAAATTAGCCCCTCCAGAATGCCCCCCTTGTGTTCCACTGTATTACCTTGTTCACGTTGAACTGCCATTGCTCCTCTTCCTATGGCCCCTTGGACCCTAGACTTGTGCTACAAACAGACTGCCCACTACACTGGACTTTTCCCAACCATCACCCCACCTTATTGCACTTTGCATTGTATACCTAATTTATAAATAAACACCCTTGGACACAACTTGAGTAATAGTGCTTTATCAGAAAGAAATGTAAAATGTTGTCAACTGTTTTGAACCACATGATCCTGTGCAGTTGTCCTCAAATGTGTGAATCCATCCTACATATGGTTTTTTAGCAGTCTGTACACACTGCAGAATTACACTGTTGTAACCACACCAACATCTGCAATAAGGGAAGGCATAGGTGACAGTCAGTTGGGATGCAAAGGTAGTGACTGTCATTATACTACAGCCACATAGCATTTCACTTAAATGGAGAAATGTATAGTTCAACAGTCTTACCTGAGCGTCATTGGAAGTACTGCTGTATGATATGTGTCCTGTTAGCCTCCTCCTCCTCCTCCTCTTCCTCCTCCTCACTGTCCTCAGTGTCCACTGCTCCCACAGGTGCATTGCACCCCCTCCTCCTGCAGATAGGGCACATGGCGCCTGAGGGCCAAATTGTGCAGCATGCAGCATACCACAACAATCTTGCAGACCTTCTCAGGGGAGTAGCATAGGGATCCACCTGTCAGATGGAGACACCTGAGCCTGGCCTTCAGGAGACCGAAGGTCCATCCAACAATCCTCCTGGTAACACCCATGCGCATCATTGTAACTATTCTCAGTCCCTGTTCTCGGATTTCTAACAGAGGTCAGGAGCCAGGACAGGTTTGGGTATCCAGAGTCAACTGGAAGAAGTGAGGAACACACATTGGCCTTGCACAATGGCATGGGGTATGACTCCTGAAGGCATACACTGACATAGATTGGGTGGGGACTCAGGCTCACCTATAAGCCACTCTCTGTGTCTCTGTAGTTGTGCCATCACTTGTGGGATGCTGCTATTCCTCACGACGAAGGCGTCATGCACTGACCCAGGATACTTGGCAGTGACGTGGGAGATGTACTGGTCAGCCAGGCACACCATTTGGACATTGAGTGAGTGGAAACTCTTCAGATTCCTGTACACCTGTTCATTAGCCCTGGCAGGGACTGAGGCAATTTTCGTCTCATCAATGGCCCCAATCACATGTGGTATATGTCCCATTGCGCAGAATCCAGCCTTCACAGTGGGCAAATCATCAACTTGGGGGAATGCGATGTAGCTGCACATGTGTTTGAGCAAGGCAGCCAAAACCCTTCCAAGCACAAGAGAGAACATTGGCTGGGAGATTCCTGCAGCCAAGCCCACAGTCACCTGGAAAGAACCTGTTGCCAGAAAATGGAGCACTGATAGAACCTGCACAAGAGGGGGAATTACTGTGGTGCAACGGATAGCAGGTAGCAGATCAGGCTCCAATTGTGCACACAGTTCTGTGATTGTGGCCGTGTCCAAACGATAGGTGAGTATGATGTGCCTGTCCTCCAGTGTAGCCAAGTCCACAAGGGGTCTGTAAACGGGTGCTTGTCTCCTCCTCCTATTCCTCCACAGTGGTTGGTACCTAAGTGAGCCAAAAGTCAAAAGGGTGTGACAACAGGACCTATGGACACACAACTTCAGAGTACACAGAGCATGATGTATGTTGGACCCTAGAATTGTCTAGGTGTATACAGTCGACACCAATGGTGCACTTTTAAATTTAATACATGGGTACTAGCAGGTGGAAATGGCAACCGCCTGTCCAGTATGCAGGGACAGGTGGAAGTGACCTCACTCCGCCGGCGTTATGCGTCATGGCGGAAGACAATCTGCACCGTCATGCAATTCCTCATTGGCTAACATGGGGTTCTATGTAGTACAGAAACTAATGATGATCAACAACGGCGGTGATGGTGTTCACCACCCCGGACGTGACCACCATTTTATTCCTACGACTTCACTTGATTCCTGACTTTCCATTGGACTACATCTCCACTGCGTGTGCTGCTGTGACCTGTGTCTGTGTCTTGAACATGCCATGGCCTGTGCAACAGGGGAAAGGGCCCCAGACCTCACATCTGAGGAGTTGAAGAGGCTCTTGGGTGGGGTCCTATCCCTGTATAGGCAGTTGTATGGGTCTCTAGACCAACAGGTGAGTACATCTAGGGTACGTTGCATGCGACATGGCTGTATGTAGTGTGCTGGCAGTGTGTCATTTGGTGGGGGTATGGCTGCAAGCAATGTGAGTGAAGAGGTACGGGTCATGTGTGTGCTTGATGAGTGGCAAATGCAGCATGTAGGCCATATGTATGACAGGTTATATTATATGGGTCATGGTGTCCCTCTGTCTCTGTTTCCTCTGCAGGTCGGCGCCCATCAGAAGAAGGGGTTGTGGCATGCCATCGCCAAGGACGTGCGGACCCTCGGGTCCATAGCCGGCAGAGTACCCACTGCAGGAAACAGTGGGAGGACCTGAGACACTGGGCCCGGAAGACCGCGGAGGCCCACCCAACGAGGGAGGGGTACCATTCGGAGACTGACCCCCTAATGGCCCAAATACTGGAGGTGGCCCACACAGAGCTGGATGGGCACTTGAGGGCATCACAGCAGCCACAAGGGGGAGAGTACAGTGTGTGTGATATTCATCATTTGTTGCCTAGCATGGGATTTGGGTTCAGGGTTCAGGGTTCTAGTCAGTGGATGCCCCAATATGCCAGTTTAGACATTGTTGAGAGGTCCTGCTTAGGTATGTAGGGTGGTATGCATGTTTTGAATTGCTAGGTAGCTAGTTTTCCATGGCAGACAGAGCTTAGTTGGTCCCAATAGGTGTGCAAATGGAAGTGTTTGAGCCCTACCTGCTTTAGTACCTAGACAATGATATGACACTGTGGTCGATACTGCCCATTCTTAGTCCCAGTGAGTGATAGTAATGTGTATGCCATCTGTGCTGTTAGTGCTGTAATTGACCCTGTGCTCCCTTTCTTTCTCCCCACCTCCTTTTGTCATCCTGTCCATGTGTGCATTAGCATCATCCGGCAAAGGAGCAGGGGCACCAGCGAGTGAGGGAGCTGCAGTCCACAGGACCCAAGAGGGAGAGTCCACCGAAGCCGAGGGTACCAGTGGGACGGAGGGCAAGGGGAGCACCATGGGGGAGACTAGAGCTGATACAACTGACTCTGATTCCTCATCCGATAGAAGCTCCATGGTGGTGGCAGACCCCTCTTGGACAACCCCAGCAACTTCATCTTCCGCCACCCCCGTACCAGCATCGCCCTCCCAGTAGTCCCCCACTGAGTTGCCAGTGCCTGCTCACTCAGGAGGGTGGGCATCTCCTTCACCCCAGGCACCTCAGGCCCTGACCCAGCCAGCCCTGCTGCCCTCAGTGAGGAGGCTATTGACCTTCTGAGTTCCATCTCTGTAGGGCAGTCAAACATAGTGAATACCATCTAGGGTCTGGTTTCCCAGATGCAGCAATGCAATGCCTTCCTGGAGCGCATTCACAGTGGCTTGGTGGCCCTACAGAGATCCTTTCAGGCTCTGGCCTCTCTCTGATGGCAGCCAGTGTCCCTGTTTCTTCCGTCCCCCCTCCAACTACCTCTTCCCAGTCCCTGTCTCCTGTCCCCAACCCATCCCACGCACACATTCTGATAAGCATGCACCCAAAACAACAGACAGGACTCGCTCAGACAAACACAGGCACCACACTTCAGTCCACAAGCACACACACAGCCAACACACAGATGCACATGCAACATCAGCCACTGCCTCCACTGTCTCCCCCTTCTCCTGATCCCTCACAGTCACATCAGCACTCATAACTGCATGCACAGCATCAACAGTCCCAGATCCTGCCACCTGCACAGCCCTGCCCACAGTCACCACAACAGCAGACCCGCAGACATGCACCCCACACACCACATGCGCAGTCACCACCATCACTACCTCATGCAGCACACCCACCTCACTTGCAGACACCACCACAACATCCATCCACACATCCTGTTTGTCCTCCCCCACCCTGTATGCCTCCTTCCAAAGACATGCAAACGATCTCGCTCAGACCCCCAACAGCCATCCACCTCACACACGCACACTGTTGATGCACCTGCACCCACATCCAGCACATCTCCTCCTCCTACAACCACTCCCATACCTCCTCCCTCATCCCACCCCACTGGTCCTAAGAAGCTTTTCCTTTCCCACCTTGACCTCTTCCCTACCCCACCCCCTGTCCAGCCCATAAAATGAAAGTCCCACTCCCCCAGCCCAGTACCTCCAGCTCCAAACCGACTCCTGTTCCTCTCCCTAAGTGTACTCCTGCCACTAAGCTGAAGAAATGTGGCACCGACCCCCTGTCCCAAGGCCACTCATTCACCCCTAAGCTGGAAGGGCAAGAACCTGTACCCTACCAAAACCAAGCCCAAGGACCCCCCTGTGAAAGAGAACACCCCCGAGGTGCCTGCCTACCGTTACCATGATGCCCCTGCCCAATGGAGTGACTGGGCTGTCAGGACTCAAGTTGGACCTTGGACGTTGCCCTGTGGCATTTTGACTCACTTGGACTGTCCCATGGCCCTATCTGTAAATATTTGTATTTACAATCTTGAGGTCGCTTTACCCAAGGTGTTACAGTGGTTGGAACAAAGGTATGTGTCCTGGCTTTCTTTCTTTCTGGATTGTGTTGGGATTTCTCTGCAATTGGTTCTGGGTGTGTGGTATGTATGTATGGTGTGTGAGTGTGTCACTCTTCCCTCCCTCCCTCCCTTGTGTGCTAGGCGGCTGTACTCACCATCATCGTCTTCGTTGGTGTTGGTCCTCCTGGACTGCCATCGTATGGTACAGCATCAGGCAGACTTCCAGTTCTGGTTCCATGGCAGCCGTGGACTCGTCTGTGTCCCTGGAGGTGAGCGTCTCCTTTTATATGATGTGTTTCCACCAAGCTTTTGCTGGCATTGCTAACGCCCCGGAAATCCTGGCTGTCTGCTATGTCATGATATGGTGGGTGGATCCTTGTCTTGCGCCTGCCTGGAGATTGCTACCGCCATGTTCAGTGGTAGTACCACACTGGCGGTTGGGGTGGTACATTGGCTGTCCATGGGAGGGATCACCGCCATGGTCATAATTTGGCGGTCATTACCGCCAGCCTCGCGGCGGTAATACCACCATCGCGGGCGTGGCGGTCAGATGACCGCCAATGTCCTAATGACCACCTAAATGTTTAGCTTTGTAGTTATGAGAGAGAAGGGATAATGTAGACGCTATTCATGTAATGTACGCAGCCTCTGCAAGATTCGTATGAGGCATTGTGATGTGTAGCATTTAAAATGTGAGGTGATCGATGGGGCTGGGCATGACAGTTGGGCAGCAGAGTCGTTTGATTCAGAGCGACGAAGGTTGTGCTCCAACCAGCACCTGTTATGGAATAAATACTACATTTATCTTTAACGAGGATCAGCCTGATTACTACATTAACATTATACATTAATCTCTTTATTGCTATCCACTTAGCAGCTATTATAAAATCACCAGAACTTGGATCAATTAAACATTCTAAAGGTTATAAATCTCCTTAACAACAGTGCTCTTCCTCCTTTTATTGCTACTGCTCCAAGAGCTAAGTACTATATCATTATCTTCTGTATGTTTCTATACTCTGCTTATCGTAGGAGCTTTTTTTACTGTGGCTAACAGTGTGCACATTGGCATTAGTTAATGTTTCTTTGTGGCTAAGTGTAACGTATGCGCCGACCAGAGCATTATTTCATTAGCCAAACTGTAATCTGTTTTATTTTACACTCATGCATGCATTTTAAAGCATACCTGTTTCTTTTGTTGAAGACTAGGAGGTTATTTATTTTCAAGGGCTATTCCTGAATCCTCTTCTTACATGGCAACCAAATGGTCTCCACCATGCGCCTTCACCGCACGCTATGTGTTAGCACACGTGATCACTCACTCTGCGGCGAGTGAGTGAGGGTCGCACGGTTCAGTCCAACCCAAATATCTGCACATTGTGCGCCTTAAGCGCGCACCTCCTGGTTGCACCTGTGATCACTCAAGTCGTGCAGTTCAATCGAACTGAATGCAGCCTCGCGCACTTCAGACGAGCGGAACGTACGCTGTTTAACACTAGCGTGCACATGTTTTTTTTGATTGGCGGCCATAATAATAGTATCATTTGCAAATATTACACGCTGTATAGCGCGTTTGAACGCAGTTTGGCCCAATCCTTAGTTCAGATTACCTCAACCATTCAGACAGTTGACTACTGAAGTGATTTGAGGTTGTGGGTGTTAGGTGACAGGATTTAAGAATATTTCACACTTTATTTCCAATGGAGCAAATTGTGGGATCATGTATGTCTAGTCTAGCTGAATGAAGCCATTAAGAAAGTAACCAAACAGGTCTCTATTGGAATGGACAGGAAACTAGAATTGATGCTGTCCAGAACTAACACCTTCGTGGAGCATTTTTTTTGGTCAGCAGTAGAGGCTGAGGTGTCTACTAAAAAAGAGGGTAAAGTAGACAAAGAAGGGAAACATTTGAATTCTGCCTCAGATGTGGTGGGGAAAAAGAGAAAAGCTGCAGAGGCAGATCAGAACGTCTGTGTAGACAGATAAAGCGATAGTACTGAGGGCACACGCAGAAAAGAATGCAGCATCTGGGTAGTCCAACATAAAGAAAGTGCAGAGGGTGCAAATGATGGGCATACAGGCCCAAACACAAGGGAAAGCAGAGGTGAAAAATCATAGAAGTGTTTCTTGCAAATACTTTCAGGAAGGGTAGAAATAGAATTAAGCTGTTCACTGGTTTTTGACTCCGATGACATGGCTCAAATAAAACCAAAAAACTTTATTTCTGGTGATCTTTTGGAAGTAAGGGAAGATAGAGTCTCTTCTAAGGAGAATGATGCATTGACAGACCCCTTGGATCAACTCATTGTCAACCCCCTTCTCATTAAACACCCACTTTCCCCTGAATGGACATCTTCAAATCATGTGGCGGAATATGGTAAATTTTGGATGAGAAGAGAAATTCCTAAATAAGTGTGGGCTTGTTTAAGATCGGAATGCCCCAGACCCTCAATTAGGGATCGAGTTCTGGTTACCCCTGAGTTGGACCCAAAAATTATCACCCTCCTAGGCAAAGGGGGCATGATCCAAAGAAGGGTTTAGACAAGAGCTTACATTCCTGCCAGGATAGGCTTGTAGATATTGTGGTCCCATTGACCAAAATATTCGATATGACTGAAGAAGCCTACGTTTCTAACAAAAGAATTGATGTTAATGAACTACGCCAATGGGTTCAAAGAACAGTGTGCCTTCTGGGAAACACCAACACTGCTTTATCGATTGAGAGACGTAAGAGTCTCCTTTTAAAAATATATCCCAAATTGGCTGAGTTAGCTGGGAAAGATGAAGGCCCCTCTGCCAATGTTTTTCTATTTGGTGAGGTCTTCATCAAGGATCAGTCCAAATTTGTGGGAGCATTCTGCCCATACAGAAATTGCAAAGGGACATCAAAATGGTATTTCAGGAAAAGGTTTTTGGTTTGGTCCAGAGAACAAGGGATCGGTTCCCCGGCTGAGGCCAATGAATTTCTAGAAACTCCTTTTGCATAGGCTTCAGAAATTCTCATGGACATGCCTCATATCAGAAAGGAAACTTCAACCCCCAGAGACAGAGAGCAGAGGGAAGAGGATCCATTGGAGAGAGGAAGATCCAAGGACTTCAAGGAAAATGTAGACCCTACTGTTATTCCCTTAAATCTGTGTGGCAGACTTGCCCAGTTTTATCAAAATTGGGTTCCGATAGCGAGAGATCCTTGGGTTTTGGAAACAGTAAACAGATTTTGAATAGAATTTTTAGACGAGCTAGTACAAACAATACTGCCAAGAAGCTTGTCTCACTTGAAAGATCAGGAGAAGTCAATGGATTTTGAGGTTCACAACTTGATCGCAACGGGCACAATAGCTTTGCAGAAGGATCCAAGACCAGGATTTGTAAGCAACATCTTCCTAGTAGAGAAAAAGGACAAAGGCATTAGTTATAAACCTAAGAGATGTGAATGATTGGCTGGTGTATCATCACTTCAAAATGGAGGGAATCCATTTATTGAAGGATATTTTGCAAGAGGGAGATTGGGTGACTTTCCGGGATCTAAAAGATGCTTATCTGATCGTTCCAATTTCGAGGGAATATCAGACATTTTGGAGGTTTGTATGGTGGGCAGTACCTGTAAGTTTATATGTCTCCCTCTTGGGCTTTCATCAGCTCCCTGGTGCTTTACGAAGATTCTTCATCCTGTAACAGCATTTTTGAGAGAAAGAGGAATAAGCTTGATTATATATTTAGACAATGTTCTAATTATGGATCAGGACAAAAACCTTTTGAAAGCACACACGAGTCTGGCCCTACCTGTTCTAGACAATTTGGGTTTTGTGGTAAACAAAACAAATCAGATTTACTTCCAAGTCACCAAATACAATTTCTGGGCTTCATTATAGATATGGTAAAAGGTGTGTTAGGTTTACCAAAAGACAAATTTAAAAAAATAAGGAAGAAACTGAAATATGTTCTGAAATTAAATGTTATTTCTCTGAGAACGTTGTCTCGACTTGTGGGTCTTTTATCTCCTACTATTCAGGCGATTATCCCTGGTCCTTTACATTATGGAGTCTAAGAGAGATTGAAAGGAGATTACTTGAGAAGAGGTTTATGTTACTAACAGAAAATCAAACTAAATATGCAAGCGAGAGAGGAGCTGATGTGGTGGTTAAGACATATGGAAGTGTGGAATGGGCATGCAATATGTGGAGTGAGTGCAGATTTTATTGTGGTATCAGATGCAAGCCTGGAAGGCTGGGGTTTAAGATGTGGTTCTTTAATAACTGGCGGTCGATGGACAGATCAGGAAAGGAACTTACATATAAATTGTTTAGAATTATTGGCAGGTTCCTTTGCAATAAAGTGTTTCTCACGAAACTCTGTGACATGTTCTGTTCTGGTTTGCATGGAAAATACTTCAGCTGTGAGGTATGTGTACAAGTTAGAGGGACCTCGGTAGAAGGGATTAGCAGATTTAGCAAGCAGTTTAGAGGCATTTCCAAGATTCCAGCATTTGGATGCTTGATTGGAATGTTGTCAAGAAAGTAAAGAAGATTTGGGGTCTGTTTCAGGAAGAACTCTTTGTGAACAGTCTGAATGCTCAATAGGGGAGATTCTTCAGTTGGAGGTCAGATCAAGAGGCAGAGGGAGTCGATGCATTCTTCCAAAATTGGAAGGGTCTGTGCCCTTATGCGTTCCCTCCATTTTCAGTGATTGGCAGGGTAACAGGAATGATTCACAGATGGAAGGAGAGTGTATTAGTAGTCACCCCCTTATGGAGGTTACAAGCTTGGTATCCAATTATGTTAGAGATGATTGTAGATTTTACACTTCTACTGCAGAGATTTCCCGGGCTCTTGCAGGGACCACAAGGAGAATTCCACAGTTTGGTGATTTCTAATTAGTTGACTCTAGTGGCTTGGAGAGTTTCAGAAGACTTTGGAAAAAGCCAGGACTTTCATCAGAGGCTACAACACTTATCAAGGAGTCCCGGGCTCCTGGAACTAGAAAAGCATATCGATTGGCATGGAGCAAATGGGTTTGCTGGTATCTGGAAAGGGAATTTGATCCCATTTCAGTTGATGTAGTACAGGTAGTCAATTTTCTATCCGAACTATTTGCAGAGAGTTTTGTTATAGGATGATTAACTTGTATAAATCGGCTACATCTGCTGCACATGTATTAATAAATGGTTTGTCTGTGCGACAGGACATTATGGTGAAAATACAACTGATGTGTTTTAGGATATCAAACCCCCTAGAACTAGATACAATTCTCTCTGGGACGTTGCTTTGGTGCTGAAATCGATTGAAAGTCTAGATCATAATGAAAATCTCACCTTACAATATTTGTCTCTAAAGTTGGCAATGTTTCTTTGTTTGCTTTAATTTAGAAGAGTGTCTGATGTGAGAGCTATGGATGTATCAAGCAGGGCTTTTACTCCTGAAGAGTTATGTTTTCACTTGAAGCAAAGAACCAAGGATCACTCAAGTGCCGCTTTTTACCCATATTTTGATAAGCTATGTGTGATTAGATGTGTGAAAGAGTATGAAAAGAAAACTGTGAATTTAAGACAGATTGGTGAATCTCAATATTTGATTTGTTTTAGACATCCATTCAAAGGAGTTTCCTCTCCAGCTCTTGCAAGATGGGTGAAAGACTTTATGTTTAGGTCGGGTGTGGACGTAAGATTGTTTAACGCACATTAAGTGAGAGGTGCTGACACTTCAAAAGCTTGTATGATGGGTGTCAGCCTGATAGATATGTTACACAGAAAATCTGGATTTTATAAACTGCTTCTGTGCCGCGGATGTAACAGTTACTTCCCACGGCACAGTGCTCCAGTGCAGAGGACGTAACCATTTAGTCCTGACACTGGTACATGGGAGGAGCGCTAGCGCTCCACCCAGGGGCCTCTTCCACACACCCCTAAGGCAGAGATGGGAAGGGAATCGCTTCCCCTTCTACCCTGACCGCTCCACCCCCATCTAATGACAACAGCTTGCGATTGCGCGCTTACATCATCTAAGGGTGCTGGTCACAATGGCTTCCAGTGCTTCTAAGGAGAAACACGTAAGTTTCTGCACGCTGCTGGGGGGGGGATTCCTAACAAAGAGGCATCGGGGGAAAGGGTTTTCCTTTCCCTCGATGTCTCTTTTAGCATTCATGCTGCCCGATCGCACTGCGATTTGGCAGCAGGAATGCCCACTAGACACCAGGGATTTTCTTTTTTTCTTTATTGTACTATGGGGGAGTGGCCCCTTAAGCAGGGGTCACTCCCCTTAGGGTGGCATATTATTTATTGCCATTTCTGCCCCCCCTTGGGGGCAGATCAGCCTATTATTAGGGGCAGAAACCACTGGAACGCCAGGGATTTTTTTCTTTGTTTTTTTCCTGTGGGGGGGGGGGGGAGGGGGGTAGCCCCTTGGGCAAGGGTCACCCCCCAAAGGGGGCATAGAAGTGTTGGCCATTTCTGCTCCCATTTGGGGCAGATCAGCCTATTTATTTTAGGCCCATCTGCCCCCAAGGTGGACAGAACCCACTTAATCACCAGGGATCATGGTTGTGTGTTTTTTATTTGGGGGTGATGGCCCCTTGGGCAAGGGTTGCTCTCCATGGGGGCACATTACTAATGGCCATTTCTGCCCCCCTTGGGGGCAGATCGGCCTATTTTTTTTTAGGTCCCTCTGCCCCAAGGGGGTCGAAGACACCAGGGATTGTTTTCATTTTGTTTTTTGTGTGGGGGGGAGCGCCCCTTGGGCAAGGGTTGCCCCCAAAGGGCGCACAGAACTGTTGGCCATTTCTGCCCCCCTTAGGGGCAGATCGGCCTATTTTTTAAGGCATATCTGCTCCCCAAGGGGAGCAGTAGCCACTTAGGCACCAGGGGATATTTCTAAATGTTTGGTGGCGGGATATTTGTCAACTGGCAAAGTATTTACATTTGTGATTATAAGGATTTATTTCTCTTTTTTGTTCTAGTTCAAGGCTTTTGGTTCCTTTGCTGCGACTCCTTGCAGTTTTGGCAAGTGGTGGACCTGCAGTTTGCGTTGTTGCATGTTTTAGGTAAGAAAAAATCATTTACTCAGAACGAGTATTGTTGCCATGCATGAATAACATTTTTGAAAGTGGCGTACTAACTGCAGGATTGTGTGTGAAATTGTCCCTAGATTTGTGCATGATGGTATTTGTGCTGTCGTATGCCTAATATTCTTTTCTTTTTTTCTTTTTAGTGGGATATCGTTGGTGATTGCTGTGTCTGTGCAGAGTAGTTGCTGGTGAGTCTAGCTTTTTCAGGCAAGTGAGTGGTATAGTTTTTGAGTAAATAACTCTTTGTGATAAAGGCACATTTTGTTTATTACTCATCTTATGCAGTGTTGGTTGTTGGTGGCGCATTTGTCCAGTTAATTTTCTCAGTAAGGATCGTGGCTAGCCACAGGATGACCACTTAGCAGGATGTTGGTATGCTTTTTGAGTCGTCTTCCAATCATGATTATGAGACTGACTCTGTATCTGAGGCAGAGGAGGAAGTGAGGGATTCTGGCAGTGAATTTTCCGTCCAAGAGGAATCTTCTGATGAGGAAGCCACTCTCAGTGCAGATGAAGGGCCTGTTTTAGAGGAGGACACTGATGTGCCAATAATGCAGCAGCCAGAGTTGCCTGCCTTTACTGGTCTCCCGGGGTGTAGAGTCAATACGGAAAACTTTTTGCCTGTCAATTTCTTTCAGTTGTTTATGGACAATGTATTTTTGGAAGTGATTGTTGAGCAGACTAATTTGTATGCAGAGCAGTATTTGAAAGGACAACGCTTTCATACTTAGGCCACACTCTAGAGCTATCCAGTGGATTCCCACAAATTTGGAAGAGATGAAAAAGTTCTTGGGTTTGACTTTTTGATGGGGTTGATAAGTAAGCTGTCACTGGCTTCTTATTGGTCTACTAGTCCCTTGAGGGCAACGGCTATATTTCCTGCAACCATGAGTCGTAATCGGTATTTCTTGGGATGTTGCATTTTGTTGTCAATGCTTTAGCCTTGCCACGAAATCACTCAGATTTTGACCGCCTTTTTAAGATTAGGCCTGTCTTTGATCATTTTGTAGATCGGTTGTCAGAGGTCTGTGTTCCAGGAAAAGAAATAGCCGTGGACGAGTCTTTGGTCCTGTTCAAGGGTCATTTGTTTTTTAGGCAGTACATTCCTAGCAAGAGGGCACGGTATGGAATTAAAATGTATATGCTGTCTGAAAGTAGTACAGGATATGTGTATAATTTCCGGGTCTACACTGGTAGGGATTCAATCAATCATCAATCAATAGTTTATTCGGTCCAAATTTGGACCATTTGAAAAGTAAAAAGTAATATATATAAAAAGGACATTGACAATTAATACAGGAAAAAAGTTCACAAAATTACATAAAAGGTTTCAAAAATAGTTAAGACAAGACTCACAAAATAGTCTCTGGATCCTACCCTATGCAAGACGCTAAATGCTAAAATGATACTGATCAGTTGTTAAAAGCATAAAAAGCATTTTAAAACGGGTTTATACAATAAAAATAAGACCTAAAAACTACATACAATAGCTCCTGTTAGCAAAAGTTAAAAAATCAACCAGTGGAAAATGATGCCCTAAGTTAATCAGTTCTATTGACTGAGTTGATCAAGTAGATTGCATCTTACCATTTGTAAACAGGGTGCTAGTTCGCTAACTTCTAGACTGTACTTCAACCGGTGGATTAAGATCTATAGTGATCCTACTGCGGATTTTCCATGCTGCTGCCAAATATTTAGAAACAGAACTCACTATCAGCATGGAAGTATCATATTTACATATTCTATATGCACTGTTACGATTTTGTATTGACAGTGTTTTACACAGAGGGGTAATCCACATCCCTCGGGGGCATTTGTACAAAGGACAGAAAAATAGGACATGCTCAGAAGTTTCCTTGCATAGATGGCAGTTTGTGCATTTGTCAGATAAGGAACTATTGGTCGACCAGCAGGCCGTGAAGCTGTTGACTGCCAATGTTCCATATCTGAACTGAAGTAATAGAGAACGAGCACGGGCTGGTATAGGGAGATCCAGGAAGCTTTCAGGCAGAGGTTCGTGCTTAACCAGCAGGAACTCTGCTGTCAGCTGACCTAACCCATTTGAGCCGAGAGATTCCTCATGGATCTTTTCCCAATAACGGTCTTTGATCAAGCGTTTAGCGTTACCAGGAATCATCTTGGGATTCTCCCAATAATGGGATAGATTCAGTTTAACCCAAGCTGCTTTCATCTCCCTTAGCCATCGTACTTTTTCCCATCCATAGCAAGGTGGCAATAATTCTTTAACTGCTAACCTGAAAGGTTCGAGTTCATCCGTTTTCCATAGTCTGACCCAGTACAGAAGTGGTCTTAAGTATGCTGTGTCTTTAATACTATTTAGACCCAGGTCCAGTCTTAGGGGGAGCATCGGCGTACCCTTCCCTCGTCTAGATATGTGTCTAAGGAAATTATTTTCTTTAACTTGAAGAGTATCCATTTGTCTGTGAGATCCCCAAAAATCCGCTCCATATAAGGCCGCGGCGCTGGATTCCCATATTGACCCCCCTGGTTCTCCCCCCACTTTTGGAGTTAGTGAGAAAATTGTGTGCAAACTTGGTAGGCGACTGTTTAACAAAGGTCAATAGTTGTACGTAGATAACTTCTATTAGTGGAGTGCAGTTCTTCAAGGAATTGTTAAGAGTGGACACTGTTGCTTGTGGCACAATACGTTCTAACCAGAAAGACTAGCCAAGGGAGCTTGTCTGTAAACAAACTTGAGGGGGACAGTACAGTGCCTTGCGGGATGATGAGCTGCTAGCTCTGAAATTTACAGACAGGAGTGATGTCTACATGCTAACTACCATCCATGATGAGGGTACTTCCTCTGTGCCTGTTTGGGGTCAGGTTGCCGAAGTGCCCCAACTGTGAGCATTTTAGATTATAATAAGCACATGGGAAGTGTAGATCAAGTTGATCCGAGGTTGGAACCTTATACTGCTGTTCGTAAGTCTTACGTTTAGTATAAAAAAGTTAGAGATTCACCTTTTCCACTTGGCAACTTTTAATGCTTTTATAGTGTTAAAGGATAGTTTTCCAGAGTCAAAGATGACATTTGTGAAATTTCAGGAGTCAGTGACAGAGAGCCTGATTGTGGTGGAACAGTCAAGAGTTCCTAGAGAAACAGTGGTGGAGGATATGGCTAGATTGATAGATCATCACTTTGCTGAGCACATTCCTCCCACGTCCAAAAAATACTTTCTCACCAAGAAATGTAGAGTTTGTGCTCAAAGAGATATCCAGAGGGAGACTGGTATGTACTGCCCAGATTGTCATTCAAAGTCTGGGCTGTGTGTGGGTGGCTGTTTCAGGAGTTACCACACTGTGGGCACATGAAAGTGATGGGCCCTTTCAATGGAGCTTTCTGTTGATGCGAGTGTTGTAATGTGCTGAGGTCGCGGCTGGCAGCGTGAATGATCTTGTGCATGTCATCTATGAAAGGTGTGTGAATGGACTGTAAAGCGGTTGGTGCCTTGACGCAGCTTTACAGCTCACGAGCTGTGAGTCATTGGTTCAGTTTTTTGGCCTTTCAAATAAAATTCTCTCACTTAACTCCAGGGGCCTAAATCATCCCACCAAACAGAGGAAGATTGAAGATTACTGCAATAGACTGAGAGGAAATATTATCATTTTACAAGAAATGCTACTCAGTTCTCTCAATGAGGCCAAATTATATAGCTTGTGGATCACAGAGATCCCATGATGTCTGGCTATCCATAAGAAAAATGGGGTAGTCACCACCATTTCCAAAAGGTCCATAATAACTATAATGCCACATTTCCATGATCCCCAAGATAGATGACTCATAACCAAAGTCAATAAAAATGACAATTAATTTTATATTGTAAACATATATGCCCCTACAGACAACTCAGCAGAATTCTGGCAGGATCTAGACAAGATGATGTCCAGTGTACCAGGACCATGGAGGTGATTCTGGCATGCGACTTGAATCTCCCTGTGGATGGGATCCTGGAAGACTAACAAATATTAACTTCCTTAGTTGTAAATCTCAATCCCACATGAAAGTATGTTGTGAACATAATATTCTGAATGATGTTTGGAGATTATACAACCCCACAGGTAGTGACTACATGTTTTAAACTAATCCATTCCACTCTTTCTCAAGAATTGACTACCTAATGATAAGTAAATAGCTACTCCCCATGTCCATAAACCTTAGAATAGAACCAATAGTGATTTCCAACCAGTCCTGCATTACAATGGTTATTACATTAGGTAATCCCACACCATCACCCAAACAATGTAGATTCAATGATGATCTCTTAGAATATACAGGGGCATATTTAAGGAAAGTCTAGTGCAGCACCACTTTCCTTGGGCCCCCAAGCGTCCCCCTACCGCCACCATGTGTGCGCCGTATTTAAGATATGGTGCACCATGGTGCAGGGTAGGGGGCAATAGCCTCATTTGATGTACTCTGCAGGAGCATATAGGGGCACATTATAAATAATGAAAGCCCCCTTTTAATGCCCGCTTTGAGCAGGCATTAAAAGTGGCATAAATCATGAGGGAAGGAAATCTGTTAGATTTCCTTGCGCCATTTTTTTGCCCCCCCCCCTAATAGGGGAACACCCCCTTTGCATACATTATGCCTGGCACAAGCATAATGTACCACAAAGTGGTGCAATGCACGCATTGCGCCACTTTGTGAATATGGCGCGAGGATTTTGGCCTTGTTGGGCCACATTAGTGTACAAACAAATTACGCTAATGTGGTGCAAAGTGGTGCTAGAGGCCTATAAATATGCCCCAGAGCTTGGAAACATAAAATAGTTGAAGCATTACTCAGTTTTTAGATGAAAATGAAATCACTGAAATCACTAGATGTGATGCACTTAAAGCCACAATCAGAGAGATATTGCTGAACTTAATGACTGCTAAAAATAAGGCAATCAACCAAACAATTTGCAACATTAGAGGCTG
The DNA here is from genome assembly GCF_031143425.1 of Pleurodeles waltl. NCBI lineage: Eukaryota > Metazoa > Chordata > Amphibia > Caudata > Salamandridae > Pleurodeles > Pleurodeles waltl. Next base: position 257,659,481 of record NC_090440.1, read on the forward strand.
AGTTTAAAAATGTAGATACTAAACTTAGAGACACAAAGGTTTCATAGTTCTGTTGCATCTTTGTGATCTACAATTTGAGTATACCAAAATACAGAGTAAGAGAGCCCAACAAATTGGTGCATATAACTAAAGTAGAAAAGATGTGTGCCTGAAACAGAGCTGGAAAATTGCTAGCAAACTATTCAAATACACTAAAAACAAATCTCTCATACCCATCATCAAGAGCGACACCAGGGAAGTCCTAACTTCGACACAGAGTATTCTCAATTCCTTTGAAGTATTGCTAACACAGAAGTCTTAATAAAATTACTAATGAATATTCTTGTATTTCGAGTGTTGGATTTGCCTAGACAACGTATTAACGTAGGGAAAAATAATGCACGCACTTGAAAGTGTGACCATGTGAGTGGCCACTCTTGATCACAAAGTGTACCTATTAATGGCTTATTAATATGAAATGTTGAGCTATGTTTGATTAATGTAGTAATACATCATATTAAAGGTTGTGTGTTTTGTATTAGCTTTATTCATTGAAAGCCTTAACTTAGTGGAGGTCTTGGCCTAGTTGAACGGCCTCATGTCATGCTGTATTTCTTAGGCGTTTAAGAAAATGTCTGCTTAGAGAATTAAATTGTGATTTTCCACTGTGCTGACCTAATGTGCTCCTGTAGCTAAAAAGACCTTCTCATGAGAACTGCTTGCTAGAATATGCTGTTCTTACTAATGCAACATTGTAAATGTAATGTGTGTAAGACTAACTTTCCCAGGAGAGTACAATAAGACTAACTTTCCCAGGAGAGTACAATGAAGACACTGAATGGAGTAGAAGCTGCAACAATATTGTTACCTGACAAGCCGGATAGATGAGAACAGTACGGAAGGAGCCAATCATCAACATTTGAACCGTGACCTAGTAGAAATGTAAATTTGAAGTTTTTGTTTTATTGGACATAGTGTGAACATGCTATCCCTTGACCAATAGCGACTTGGGAAGTAGTTTTAGGAAATCTTACTTAGCCAGACTGCACAGAGAGAAGAGACCACCATTTCTTTTGAACTGCCCAACGAGTCACTTTGGCTCTAGTTCTTGTCATTTTCCGTCTTGAGAAGAGACGTGTTTAACTTTGATGCTTAAAAGACTTTGCCTTTTCTGAACTCTGATGCTGAATCCTGATGTTTGCTGATGTGACTGATGTCCTGATGACGAAGACGGTCACAGCTTGCTGATCCATACTGAGGATAGGTATATTGACTATGATGTTGTTTGCTATGTCTATTTGATTTTCTTTCTATGTACCAACCGTGCTATTTTGATAGAACCATAATTGGATGTTTTTCCAAATTTGTGTGACTAAATTGTTTTGCATGAAGCCCAACATGCTAATTCTAATCTGGTGTTAGTTGGGATCCTCACTAATGGAGTAACATTTGATGTCTTTTCTTTGCTGAATCTAAATGTATGTAATATCGTTTGTGCAGTTATTCTTGCTATTAATCTGCACTGTAACATTAGAATGTATAGTAGCTCAAGCTCTGATTAGATTGCGATTCTTTCGTCGCTTCGGTCAGCCGGTATTGTTTCTGTATGTCTATCAATTGATTTTGAGATTATTTTATGTGACATTAGCGTTGTTAATATAGGAAAATAAATATTCTAACTTTTAAATAAAGGTGTGGTTATTCATGACTGAAAGGTCATGGTGTGTGGCATTTACTGACTTCTATTGATTACTAATGTTATTGATTGTTATTGTTTATTTATCTACATGTATTGGATATATGGTGGGAACATTGTAAGCGAGTCAAAAGGTTCATCAGCCTATTCGCATCCCCTTGTAAGGTTACTAATTAAGGTCAGATGCGCCAACAGTCTTCTACTCTAAACTCTACAACTCTAACACATCAGTGTCCCCAGTGGAATACTCAAATGACCTAGATTCCATCGACCTTCCACACATCAGTCATGAAGATGAGTCGCACTTTACTGCTTCTATTCAAAGAGTGGAGATTCTGAAGGCTGTTCACAGTATTAAGCCAGAGAAGTCTCCTGGTCCTGATAGCTACTCAAAACTTCTAAAAGACATTCACTGATTTGATTGCAGACCCACTGGAAGCTGCCTTCCATCAGTTTTCAGTTCCTGGTCCGTTTCAGGGACAATAGTGGTTATTATGAAGGAAGGGAAAGACCACCTAGATGTTAAGTATTTCCTGGCTCATATCTTTAATAATCTTAACTGTAAACTACATGCAAACATTCTGGCATTCAGGCTAGAGACAGCTATATCCAAACGTATCCCTTCTTCTCAAAGGTACATTAGTCAACAACAATATCAGGTTGTTCTGCCATGTAATTGAAAAAGCCAAATCCATTTGTTCCCTGGCAGCCGCATTGGCACCTGATGAATAAAAGGCCTTTAGTAAGGTTTCATGGACCTTTCTAAATACATAAATACAGATTGGGTGAAGACTTTATACATATGGTTATGGCTCACTATTCAAAACCAGTTGCGAGAGTGAGGGTGTATAGTCACTTACACCAACCATTCCAGTTATTTCAGGACACACTAGGATTGCCCTTGTGTCTCTCTCCTATTTCTATTAGTAATGGAACTGCTGCTTTTGCCATTCACAAACAATCATGCTATAAAAGTCATATGATTCCAGTCAGGCAGACAACTAGTCGCAGCCTGCACTCATGATGTGTTATTGCTCACATAAGAAGTCGAGCAAGCTATCCTGGTCATCATACAGGAGATAGAGAGACACTCAAAAGTGTCAACTATGATTGGCGCCTCTGGCCTAAATTGACTAGCCTCTTTCCTCCAATACCTGGGTATTTGGTTTTGCAATGATTTGAAATGCTCAATAGCTCTTAAAGAAAATAAAATGCTATCCAAGATCAGACACTTGTTGGCTGCTTAGTCTCCCACATATGCAGCTTGGCACAAGAGAACGGAAACCATTGAAATGATGGTGGTGTCTATTGTGAATTTCCTATCAAGTATGCTACTGATCTCTCTCACCTTCCTTTTTCAATTAAGTAGACAATACATTTCAGTTTTTTTGTGAAAGAGCAAAAGAGCTTGGATACCATGAACCGCTCAAAATGCACAAAACTATGGGAGTGAGGACTCAATCTCCCTTAATTCACGAGATACCAATTTGCATGTATGGCTGCACCAGGTACATGGTAGTTTATATCACAGGAGTGCCAAGCCCCACTTTAGTTACAGATAGTATTGTGGCTACTGCATCCTTGTGCGTTAGTGCCACCATAATCGTATATTAAACCTCCATCTAAATTCAGAATATTCACAGACCATAATGCTAGACACTGTCCACACTCTGAAACAGTTTGATTAAAAAGTAACTAGATAAACACATATGTGGCTCTACACAGGCCTTTGTGACATAACAATAAAATCAAGGTGTTTCACAAAACAAAATACTGGGAACACTGGGCTGTAAGGGCATCAGCTTTATAGGTCAATCAATCAAGGGATTTGTATAGCGCGGCTAATCACCTGTGAGGGTCTCAAGGCGCTGGGGGAAGGAAGGATCAGTCGAAGAGTCAGGTCTTGAGGTCCTTCCTGAACTGAGACAGGGTGGGGGATTGCCTGAGGTGGATGGGAAGGGTGTTCCAGGTCTTGGCGGCGATGTGGGAGAAGGATCTTCCTCCGACTGTGGTTTTCTGGATGCGGGGGACCTTGGCGAGGGCCTGGTGGGCGGAGCGGAGTTGTCTGGCAGAAGTGTAGAAGGTGAGTCTGTGGCTGAGATTGGCTGGTCCGGCGTCTGTAGGGTCTTGTAGGCATGGGTCAGAAGTTTAAAGGTGATGCTCTTGTCGATTGGCAAACAGTGTAGGTCCATTAGGAGGGCGGAGATGTGGCTGTGTTGTGGGGTGTTCTTGGTGAGCCGGTGGAAGTGTTTTAGATGAGTTGCAGTCTTCTCCGGGCCTTGGCGGTGGTTCCGGCATAGAGAGCATTGCCGTAGTCGAGTCGGCTGCTGACAAGGGCCTGGGTGACTGTCCTTCTGGTTTCAGTGGGGATCCATTTGTAGATCTTTCGGAGCATGCGCAGGGTGTGGAAGCAGCCCGATGAGACAGCGCTCACCTGTCGGTCCATTGAGAGCGATGAGTCTCAGATGACGCTGAGGTTGCTGGTGTGGTCGGTTGGGGTGTTTCCGAGTGCAGAGGGCCACCAGGAGTGGTTCCAGGCGGAGGGTGTGGAGCCGAGGATGAGGATTTTTGTTTTGTCCGAGTTCAGTTTGAGGCAACTTTCTTTCATCCAGGCGGCGACTACTTTCATTCCTTCGTGGAAATTATTTTTGGCAGTGGTCGGGTTGTTGGTGAGGGAGACTATCAGTATGGGTGTCGTCGGCATAGGAGACGATGTTGAGTGCGTGACTTTTGACGATGGTGGTTAATGGGGTCATGTAGAGGTTGAAGAGGGTGGGACTCAGCGAGGATCCTTGGGAGACGCCACAGTTGATCTTGGTGGCTTCCAAGAGAAAGGGGGGGAGTCGGACCCTCAGTGTTCTGCTGGTGAGAAACAAGGAGAGCCATTGCAGTGCTGAGTCTCAGATGCCGGCGTATTAGAGGCATGTGCGTAGTGTGTCGTGACAGACTGTGTCAAAGGCGGCAGTCAGATCCACCAAGATGAGGGTGACGGTTTCACCTCGGTCAAGAAGGGTGCGGATGTCGTATGTGGCAGCGAGCAGGGCGGTCTCAATGCTATGCTATGATGCAGGGCAGTCTCAATGCTCAATGCTTCTGAATCCTGACTGAGAGGGGTTCAGGATGTTGTTGGTTTCCAGGAAAGCTGTGAGTTGTTTGTTGACTGCCTTCTCAATGACTTTGGCCAGAAAGGGGAGCAGGGAGATGGGCCGGTAGTTCTTTAGGTCTGTCGGGTCTACAGTGGGTTTCTTCAGTCGTGGTTTGATCTCGGTGTGATTCCAACTCTCAGGGAAGGTGGCAGATTCGAAGGAGCGGTTGATGATATGCTAGAGTTTGGGTGCGATGATGTTGCTGACTCTGTTGAAGATGTGGTGAGGGCAGGGGTCGGTGGGAGCACCTGAGTGGATGTTTGTCATGATGTTGCGGGTCTCTGTTTCGGTGATGATGATCCAGCAGAGGAGGGTGTGGGGGTGATGAAGCTGTCGTAAATGTCTGCGATCTTGCGATGGAAGTAGTTGGCGAGGTTTTCGCAGAGTTCTTGCACTTGGGGGATGTCAGTGGAGTTGGAGTTGGGGTTGGTGAACTCTTTGATAACAGAAAAAAGTTCCTTGCTGTTGTGGGCATTTTTATTGATGCATTGTTGCAGGGTGAGTCTCTTGGTGGTCCTAATGAATTGGTGGTGATGTTTGATGGCGTTCTTGAAGTTTTCGTGACTTGCAGGGGTCGTGTTGGTGCGCCACTTCCTCTCCAGACATCTGCAGACATGTTTTGATTCTTTGAGTGCTGTGGTGAACCAGTTTGCTTTCTTGGCTGTGCTTCTGTGGTGGGGCGCCTTAAGGGGGGGGGGCGAGGGTGTTGGCGCAGTGGGTGATCCATGCATGGAGTTTGTGTGCGGCGGTGTTGGCGTCGTCGTCGGGTTGGGTAGTGTTGTGTTGAGGCTGACGGTGAGCTGGTCTTCAGTGACTTTGTTCCAATTTCTGCGGGGATATTGGACAGTGTGGTGTCAACCAATGGGTTTGTTGAAGGTGGTGTGGCAGCTGGAGATGTGGTTGCTGACGGAGAAAATGGGGTCCAGAGTGTGACCGGCCGAGTGGGTGAGTGTGGTGATGAGTTGCTTGAATTCCAGGTTGGTGAGGTTTTCGATCAGGGCTGTGGAGTTGTTGTTGTTTGGTTTTACAAGGTGGAAGTTGTGGTCCCCCAGTAGGATGTAGTCCTTGGATGTAAAGGGCTAGGTCAGTGATGGTGTCACACAATGCGGGGTGAGGGTGCCCCGCAGGGTGGTGTTAGGTTTGGTTCCAATCTCAAAGTGGAGGAGTTCCATGTTGGTTGCGGAGTCTTCGGTGCTGGTGGATAGGCGTAGGGACTCTTTGTAGACGATGGCGATGCCTCCCCCGGGGCAGTTCGTGCAGTCTCTGCAGATGATCTTGTAACCGTCTGAGATGCCGATGGCAATGGTGATGTCAGGAGCCAAGGAGGGGTTAAGCCATGTTTCCGTGAGGAAGGGGACATCCGGGGATGTGGTGTTGATGAGGTTCCAGAGTTCGATGGCGTGCCTGTGGATGGAACGAGTGTTGATCAGGATGCATCTGAGGCTGTGATCTGCTTTGTGGGTCCTTGGGAGTGGGCTTGAGTGATGGAGGCTGGTGAATCTGCAGTGGCGACAGGTGAAGGGTCCCTTGGTGTTGCTCTGAGATACCTTCTTGCAGTTGTTGTTGTGTCATAGGTGTTCTGAGAACACAGGATAACCCTCTACCCTCCACACACAAGATCTTTTTCTTACAAAGAATTTTAACATTTTCTTAAACTGAAAGACATGCTTAGAAAATGAGCTCACCCACATCCCTGCCCTCCCTGATCTTTTAGGTAAATTTAAAAAGATTGGTAATTCGCATCACATATATAAAAACTTCTTGAACCTCCTAAGAACTATTTGGTAAAATGTCTAAAAAAACTAAATCAGCCTGAGGTGGCGATGAGGTGGTGGGCTCTTTGGAACTTATGCTTTACTCTTGTAAACTGGGCAACCTTTTTTGGGTTAGATTACAAAACATGGTTCAATAAACATTTGAAGTAACTTTTATGATTGATTTTCTGACAATTGCTTTGTGAATTTTAGTCCACTCAATCTCGTCTGCCCTACCCATGCATGCTTTACTACTCCTGGCCCTATTCCTAGCCTTAGGAACTAAGAGCCAGATGTATCAAACATTTTTGCGATCGCAAAAATTTGTTTTGGTATGTAACAAGTCCAATTTGCGATTCGGTAACTTGTTACCGAATCACAAATTGGATTTGCGACTACATACCAATTCGGTATTAGGAGGGGGTTTGTCAAGGGTGTCCCTTCCTAATACCGAATCGCAGAGGTATGTATGATTATTTTGTGACCGTGAATGTGGTCGCAAAGCAATCGCAGTTACCACCTACCTCAAGTAGGTGGTAACCCATTCGCAAAGGGGAAGGGGTCCCCAAGGGACCTTTTCCCCTTTGTGAATGCATGCGAAAAAGTTATTTTAAGAGCAGGCAGTGGTCCCATGGACCACTGCCTACTCCTAAAAAATGAAAAGAAAACTTTTTATTTTTCATTTTTAAACGCATCCCGTTTTCCTTTAAGGAAAAGGGGCTGCATTTAAAAAAGAAAGAGATTGCTTTATTGAAAAGCAATCACAGACATGGTGGTCTGCTGGGCCCAGCAGGCCACCATCCCTGTGATTGTAGCCATTCGCAATGGCTCGCAAATTGCGACCTACCTCATGAATATTAATGAGGTAGGTCGATTTGCGAGACCTTGCGAATTGCGGTATGAAACTCCTGGAGTTTCATACATTCTAATAGCGATTACTTAATTGCGATTCGCTAAAAATCGCAATTAGGTAATCGCTATTGTAAAAAATTATACATTTGGCCGTAAGGTAATACTGATGGAGTGGAAATTAACCTCCATAGACCTTGTTCTGTGCTACTAGAAGTGTGGGTAACATAATGCATTTGAAGTTCCATATGTTTCTTAGTTCGAGACAGCTACGGGATAGCTTTGATTAGTACCTACAGAAAAGCTTTCCCCCATAATTAGCATTTTTTTAGGTAGAACCTTGAACATGCAACTCACAACGGTCCCTCCCCCTATTTTGAATAATGCTTACACATAGGTAGGGTGGCCAAAGGTGTTATCGAATCCCTATTTATTACGCAAGATCTACCAAATATTTACTGATAATCTGTCAGCTTTTGAAGATTGCGATCTTAAGGTTATTCCACTTCTTGGTATTCATGAAAACATGATTGTGAAACTCCAAAGTGTTTTCTATAAAAAAACTTATGGTAACCCCGCGATGTAGGGTTCCGACTAACAATAGATGGTTCAATTATTCATGTATGAGGGCCAAGTCTGGCCTTAAAAAGGCTATTAAGGATGGGACCCCGGGGGCGATCCAACAAGCCAGATGTCTGTATAAGAGGACAATCTCGCAATCAAAGAAATCTTGGGAAGACTCTATTTGGCAGGAGCTGTTGGTTGCCACAAATGCAAATAATAACACGCTCTTCTGGGAATTGTTGACTAAATGTGAGAAAGGGGGCAGGTCCAACTTAAGGAATCATATTCAACCTGAAAGTTGGGTGGAACACTTCTCCCTCCTCTATGAGGAAACTACTATTCCAGGGGCTCTTGACAGTGACAACGTGAGATTAGATCCCCCCACTTTGCCAAATACTAACCTTGTTATTTCTTCCCCTGATGGGAGCCTAAATGATCACAAGGGTTTTATTTGTTTCACCCTAGAAGAAACTGCTGACGCCATTAACTCCTTGAAACCTGGCAAAGCCCCAGGACCAGATAAAATCCCAGGTGATCTCTTTAGATCTGAGCCATCTATATGGACCTGGTATATCAACTCATTGTCGAATAAAATCACAGAAGGAGGACAGATTCCCAGGACGTGGAAGGGTGCCGAAATTATCCCCATCTACAAAAAGGGTAACGCAAATCTCCCATCCAACTATAGACCGATTAGCCTAATTGATAACCTGCAAAAAATCTTCGCCAAACAGCTCCTAGGCAGACTATTGAGTTGGGTTACAGAACAGCAGATTCTTTCTCCGCTAGAGGCTGGGTTCCGGCCCAGAATAAGTACGGTAGATCAGGCCTTTAGGTTGGCGGTGCTACATTGGAAATATGTAGTCCTGGCAAAGCAAACCCTATATGTTGCATTTGTTGATTTGCGATCTGCCTTTGACTTGGTTCCAAGAGAAAAGTGGTGGGAAGTGCTATACAAAATAGGGATACCAGCTAATATAACCCATCTATTGAAACGCATGCACGAAGACACATACGCGCAAGTGAGATGGGGCAACCATGGTGAGTTGACCAACAAATTCCCCATTAAAAGGGTGTCCGCCAGGGTTGTGTACTAGTACCACTCCTGTTCTCTTTATTCATTAACGAGGTGGTGCAAGAACTAAGGGCATGCCAGAATGATGTTCCTACTTTAATCAATCAGAAAATTCCTATTCTTCTCTTTGCGGATGACTCTCTACTCATCTCAAAAACCCCTATGGGTTTGCAAATTCTTGTGGATGAATTTAATCTATTTTGTCGGAATTCTGGTCTTGAGTTGAATTTGAAAAAAACTAAATTGATGGTGCTCCGCTCTGGTACTCGGAAGAAATGCACTATAATGTTAGACGGTGTTATTTTGGATCAGGTTAGTTCCATCGACTACTTGGGTGTGAGGCTTACAGATTCACTCCACTGGGAGGAACAGGTTAGCAAGAGTGCTGGGCTCTTGCAACATCGGGCAGCACCCATATTGCCTCTCTATAGGAGTACGATGGCCAAAGCTGTATCTCCAGCATTAAAGATCTATGTGGCCAAGGCGCAGGGTGCTGCTGCCTATGGTGCAGAGATCTGGGGCACCTCTGATGATAGTAGGATAACTAAAATTGAGAACAGCTTTGCAAGGGCTCTATGCGCTTGTCCCATTAGCACCCCATTAATCCCCCTGTTTTTAGATCTAGGGCTAAAACGGATGGCCGGCATAATTGCTTTACGTCCTCTGTTGTATTGGGTGAGGCTATGGATAGTCCCCGAATTGGTCGTATACAAGTCCTCACTGCTAGAACTGGTAAAATGTTCCAACTCCACTCCCATCCCATGGATCAAACACGTATCTAATTGGCTTTTTACATTGGGATTGAGAGACTTATGGGAGAACCCCCATCAACTTGAGAAGTCTCATGTAAAAGTGTTGAAGGGTGCTTACTGGTCTTATATACAGAACAATTATATCTCTCATAAATCCAATGGTCGTCTAACCAATCTTTTTATTGATTTTAAATGGTACCCAGAGTTTGAACCATATCTGGATATAATACCTGACTTATTAGGTAAAGGACTGTATGCTAGATTCCGTTTTGGGACGCTACCATTGATGACCCTAACGAGCAGATGGTGATCCAATACCACTTCTGAAATTTGCCCTGTGTGTGACAAATCCCCAGAAACAGTAGAACATTTTATGTTCTTTTTTTCTGCTTACCTAGTCCCAAGGTCCAAATGGATCCGTAAAATCTGCCGGGAACTGAAGATAAGGAAATGTGCCTTAGCTTTGAGGATCCTAAAAAGTCACAATTCAAATGTGTTAATTTACGCAGCAAGCATCTAGTTGCTGCATGGCGTATACATAATTTTTATATAAACAATGATCTTAACTGATTTTAAGCTTGGGTAACCAGCGATTTTATTCATTTTACTTATTTACTCATCTTTTACTTTCTGGTTTATGGTAGATCTGTATTGTTTTTACTTATGATGATATTTTATCTTTGTATTGTATTGCTTTGATGGTCTGCTGGCCGAATAAAGCTTATTATTATTATTATTATTAGCATTTTCCGTCTCACTCTACAGAATTGCTGTTGATGGCCTGTGATTGTGAGTGTGACCACTTGGGTAGCTTTACTGGGAACGCTAGATAGGCAGTAGGACTTTGTGAGTCCCTTCCAGAAGCATGATCATGTCATACTTGGTTGACATACCACAAATAGCTCCCCCCCCCCCTCCCCGGTCCTCCACACACACTTTGCTGTTTCTCTTCTCTCTTCTCTAGTCTCTGTTTGAATTCTAGCTCTCTTGTTATTTTTGAGTTCACTATCAGTTAGATATTATGGTATTATTGTCATGATTGGGTTACATTTACTTCACTAGATGAACAATCTTTACTGAACTGTAACTTAAAACAAAGTATCTCCTTCATAGTTATGTTCTTTATAATTGCTCATCTTCATTAGAATATGATATGCGTTTTGTGTTTTTTATTGATTGTGCTCTCAATGTATATGACTGCACAGTCGAAGGGTACCTTCCCTTATATAAAATTCAATTAATCATGATTTTAAAGTTTAAAAAACATCCTTACACTCTCAAATCTAACCAAAAACGCTGTACTTTCTAAATCGTTACGACACATGCTTCATTGATTTGGGAGCTGTATTCAAGAAAGTGTTCTGGGAAAAACAGTAGGAATGGAATATCCATCCACTTCTATTAAAGGCCATCCAGTTACTTTATACAGACATGTAAGCGCAGGCCAAAACTGGAAAGAAAGGAGCAATTGCCAGAAAAAACGTCACCACAAATGTCCTCAAACAAGGATGTGTTCCGGCTCCCATCTACTTTAATCTCTTAATAGCAGCCCTTAAAGATGCCCTTGGTAAAGTGACTGCAGACCCTCAAAGGATACAACAGCGCCATCTATATTACAATATGCTTCCAACACAGTCCTCTTAAGTACACCCCCTTCAGGGCTTCAAAGACCTCTCAATGAACAATGAAGCAATGGGTATATTTTGCTCCAAAAAATACGTTGGAAAAAAACTTAGACACAACAAAGAAAATAATCATCAGCCGAGAAATCAAAAAACAAAGTTCCTGGCATTTAAACAAAGGGTAACTTGGATCTGTAAAATCCTTTTTTTTAAAAAAATATTTTTTATTAACATCATGACAATACAGATCTGAGCAGGTAGTATCACGAACCAGTACAGAAGGCTCATAAAAGGGTAATAACGTCTCAACATCTTAGCAGATATCAGTACAATGTCAGCCCCAGTATGTGCAACTATTCGAGTTTAGGTAAACTTCCATAGTATGTAGGAATTCAAACACATGAATAGTAAGGGAAGCTGTGTTTGGGGTGAAAGGTTTTCTGCATCAAGTATCAGGGGAATGGACAATGTAACTATCGGGCGATGTCACAAAGAAAGAATAATAGACTCAGAGACAATTCCTTTTCTCTCCCTTGAAGTGTGGGCCCTCCGGGAGATTTCCAAAACAAAGTTGTCTGCGGTCATGCAAGGACCAGGGCTAGGTTTACAAACCTCAAAGTGATTATATTGGTTTTAGATTTGGGAAATAGGCCCAGGAGGGAGGTTGCCGGGAATCTGACTATGCTGCGTCCCATAGTGGAGTTAATGAAATTCACCACCGTTTTCCGGGTACGGTTAAGGGTCGTACATCCCCATACCACATAAAGGACGTTCGCCACAATCTCTTGGCAGTGGGGGCATGCTGCCTGTGTCCCAGTGAATATGTGATTAATGTGTTCAGGTGTAAGATACGCTCTTTTGATATAATAGACTTGGATTAGTCATAATCGAGCACTGTGAGATGTGTAGGGTATGTGCCATAGGATGTTATGTAAGTCCCCTTTAGTACTTGACCCATTCCTCGGCACTAGCGATCTTGTAATTCAGCCAGTGCACTCTGGGTCTGTGCTGACAGCACTTTGTAGATAAGAGTGATCACGTGGGGTTGGGCCAGTGATGGATCACATATTCTCCAAGCCCGTATGGCCAGAGGGTTCCTGTCCATCCTCCCCCCACATCCACTGCACACTTGGCGCAACTGCCCAATACAATAGGAAATAGTGGGCGGGTAGGGCTTAGTTGTTGACGAGATCAGTGAAGTTTTGCATTTTCCCTTCCGCATACTAATTTCCAAGCACTGTCATACCTCTTCTCTCCCAGTCCCGTAACCCAGGCCAATCTCCTTGATGCAGGAGATGTGTGTGATAATTCTGTCAGGGTAAGGACTTTTGCATAGGGGCTTCTCACCCATGTCCGTTGTAAAGACGTGGCCCATGTGACTGTAGAGTATCCAATAAAATTCCAGGGTGGTTGTTACTCAGACAAGTATTTCGGTTAATCAATATGGTTAATGGAGAGATGCAATTCGGAATAACGCGTACACGAGTTGCCAAACGCTCATCTGCAATGCTTCCAATAATCCACCCATTCTAGTTCTACAGGGTAATAGAGTTCTAGGTCTGGGACTGTTGGACTGAAGGGATGTCAATCCCAATTGCAGATTACCCTCGAGAATATCAGCCTCTGTGTGGTAGATACAGACTCTCAGGTACCACAACGTGTGTGGTTCCCAGCGAAGATCATGGCCTTCCTCTGGTGGTGTAGCAGTCAACTGAGTGCATCGGAAAAGTGTTCAGCTTATCCCAGTTTACCCGAAGTCCCGATCAACAACAAGAATACCTTAGGTTGCAGCAGGCGCCCTGTACATCCAAGCGTTCCACTCAACGTTATAATAGTTTGTCTGCATATAGGGATATGTAGTGGAGGTGACCATCAATCAGTAGGCCTTGGGAATACTGGCAGGCCAATTGGTTCTTTAGGCATTGCAAAAATTATTGGTGATAACAGGCAACCCTGTCATGTGCCATGCTCAATCCTGCAGGATGCCAAATTGCTGCCCCCGATGCTGACCCAATCTGTTGGGGATCAGCATAAGAGCAGTGTCTAGGTTAGAAAACCACTCCCCAGCCCCATGTTGGCCATTGTAGCATAGAGAAAGTTCCAGTGCAAGGAATTAAATGCTTACTCCATGTCTACGTGCTTAGGTAGTCCACTAACGTGGTATGGATAATGAGCAGTAGTTTCCGGATATTAGAGATCATAGTACGCTTGGGTATAAATCCTGTTTGATCGTTATATGAGGTCACGAAGATTAGAAAGCAGTCTGACAACCATGATTTTGCTGAGCCCTAGTAATGTAAAATCGATGATAGTATGCTTAAAGTTGTGCTATTAATTCAAAGAGTTTTTTCTCTTTAGTCTCTCATTGTGCCCTAGGGTCCCGGGGCACCCTCAGTAGGTCATTCCAGGCTCATTAAAAGACGTTCATGCATAATGATCTCAGTATGAATTTGGCACGAGTCCCCACCGTCATGGGTTGAGATGCAGCGAAATGTTTAGCTCCTTACTACCTTCTTCCATCTTTACCTGCTATAATCCTACCGGTTTTCGAGGATCTGCAGACCAGAATATTCTGATCCCACTCAAGCCACCCAGTGCAAGTCAAGATTCTGGTACTTTCAACTGCTTGGCCACTTTTTCTCTTCCTCCAGGCTTTATATCCAGCTCCTCCGTCCAGGAATTCAAATCTGTCTTAAGGAATATTCTCCTGGCACTGGAAGGCTGGAAGGCAAATGTTGATTTTGATCGCTCCAGTTCTCACACTGTACACAGGTACTTTAGTAGTTTTGCATTCTTACCTATGCCTTTCATGGGCTGTTCATGTCCACAAGTAGCATGTGCACCTCACATCACTTACAGCATACTTAGGTTTCTGTTTACCACACAACCTCTGCGCTTCTAGACATTGTGAAATAATAATGGTCGAAATCAGGGTGTTCAGAGAGAATATCGGAAACAGAAATATCATGGGACAAAATATTGTGTCAAGATCATTGAGGGTCAGAATATTGTGAAGGTAATTTTTAATAGGTAAGCAAAGTTCTACAATAACTCCTCATATATGTAGCTTGACAATACATGTCTTTAAGGTAGGTACATGTGGAGTGAAGAATAGTAAATCTATATTTACCTATTGGTACTTACCTTCTAGATATTTTGAGCCTCGATATTTTTGACACGGTATTATGGCCACACCATATTTCTGTTTCAGATATTCTGTCAGTGATCCCGAAACCACGACACAAATTGGGGGGCAGGGGGAAGAATGTGAGGACAGTCCCCACATTAATTTTAGAGAGGAGCCGGGCAGCCGTCCCCTTAACCCAAAGCCAAGGAACCAAGGAAGTGCTCTATATTATTAAGCTGAAGCTGAACACTGGCTGATTTTTGGTGCCATTACGTTGGCCCCCACCACCCATCTAGTGTTTCTTCGGAAACCGTTGCTGTCGCCGGACCCTTTTGGACTTTCTCTGTGCGGGCAATACGTTTTCTTAACCATCTTCGGGTGAGTGCTAGTACGTGCCCATTAGAAATGCGATCATCTGCACTTGAAATTCCACCTCCGCCCTCGCCCCCTCTTACCTCATACACAGGTGCTCCTCAGAGTCCTGTTACAGCCTGGGTCAGGTTGCAGTGAAGAGCAGGGCTAGCTGCAGCACACACAAACGTGGGGGTTGCTATCAAGAACAATGTTTACTTTTCATACCAAAACCAAAAAAAAAAGAAAGAAAAATTAAGTTCTACACCGTTAAAATGTACGAATTACAGTGTGGGTATGGGAGAGGGAAAAAAGGGCTAAATTAACCACAAGCTGCATTTTATTTTGCTTGTTATGCATTTTATTTTGCTTGTTATTCTACAGTCAAGTGGCTCCCCGTCATCGGACGTTTGAGCCAAAAGGTTTCCTGTTATAACACTGCCATTATGCGTTCAAAAATTAGAATATACAATATTCTGATTAATAAACCAGGGCTTGCTAAAGGTTTGAAACATGACATTACGAAATATTCTACTCAACTTCCAAAACTGTGACTGTTTTCCCACCCAGAACCAAGAAACTTTGCTCACGTCGTTCTGATAGGTCACTCTTTCAGCCTCATCATCGTCAGTATAGCATCAAAGCAAGCGTGCACAATGCCAATCTTTTTCTAGGTTTTTCTAAATATCCACTCAGGCAGCAAGTCAAGCATCCACCCCTTACAGAACAGATATGACCCAAACATCATTGGTAGAAGGCTTGCATCCTCACAAAATATGTACATTTCGAGCACCAGCAGTGCAAGCTTCCCTTGACAATACACAGCAGAACATCTTTGCTAGGTAGCAGCAGGGTAATATTCCCTCAGTCATGAAACCGCAATAAGGCAACAACAGCAGTACAAGCTTCCCATCCTCACAGAATGGGAACAGCATAACAGCAGCAAAGCATGTTTACCTCTCTCACAGAAGGCAGGTGCAGTGGAAGGTTCCTTTTGCAGCACAACAGATCTTGCATAGTGGTGTTAAGCTTCAGGGTCATGTAGGTTACACACACAGATGTGTGCGGCGGATGCTTATTTGCATGAGATGAGTGTATGTGTGGATGAACGAGTGAATAGGTGAGTGCTGCTGCTACTTTCACTCATGTTTCATGCACGGTGAGTGCACCTGACACTGTAACTGTCTTGCACTTCTGGTTGCACTTGCTGTGCTGTAAGAAATACTTCAGTCATGACCTGAAAGGTCCTGCTGAGGCCATTGTGAACCTTACAATGTAGCTGTAACTCCTGCGGTTGTCACATCCTGCAGTTTGCTACTGCCACTGACCTGTTGTCATGGTCTCTAGCTACTACTGACATATCCTGTTGGTCCTGCTGCTGTCACAGTATGAAACTCCTGCAGTCATCTTATCCCACTTGTCCAGAAACTGTCACTTAGGCCCTCATTATGACATTGACGGTGACTGTTAAAGTGGCGATAATACCACCAACAGGCTGGCTATAATTACTGCCAAATTATGACCATGGATGTGATCCCTCCCATAGACAGCCAATGTACCACACCAACGGCCAGGATGTTAACACCACTGACCATTGCAGTAGCCATCAACAGCCAGGCGTGAAGCCAAGGTACCGCCCACCATATTATGGCATAGCAAACCGCCAAGATTTCCGGGGCGGTACCAACACCATCAAAAGCCTGGGGGAAACACTGCATAGAAAATGAACGGCTAACCATCAGAGACACAGAGGAGACCGCCGCCTCCATGGAATCGGAACTTCAAGTCTCCCCGATGCTCTTCTACGCCATGGTCCTTCTGGAACACCAATGCAGATGAAGATGACGACGGTGAGTACAGCCACCTAGCACACAAGGGAGGGAGGAAAAGGAGAGTGACACACACACGCACAACATACACCATTCACAAACACCATACACAGATCCAGCTGCAGAGTTAAACCAATGTCGGAGGACACACATCTAATTAAAACAAGGACCGCATTGAGGTTTAAGTGACACTGTTATTTGATGCCAACAGCCACCATGTTGTCCATGCAAAAACAAAAACATCCATCAATGTTCAGAAAGGGCCAATGGCCAGTCCAAAGTACAAAAGGCCCATATGGCCACAGGGCACAGTCCAAGGCTCAACTTGACTCCTGACATTATCCGGACTCCACTGTGCAGGGGCATCATGTTGGAAATGGGCAGGCACCTCAGTGGGAAAGGGGGTGGGGGTGGCGGTTACCTCAGCTGAAGTGGGGAGCATGCCCACTGGTTCTGGAGGGGGCTCCATGCCCAATTGTCCCTGTTGGGGAGTGGAAGGCCACAGTCTCTGAAGTGGGGAACATGCCCACTGGTTCTGGAAGGGGCTTCTTGCCCAATTGTCCCTGGTGGGGAGTGTAAGGCCACAGTCTCTGAAGTGGGGAACATGGCCACTGGTTCTGGAGGGAGCTCCTTGCCCAATTGTCTCTGGTGGGTGGCCTACATGCCCTCTGCTGGAGGAGAGGGCTCCTTGCTCACTGCTGGTGGAGGTGTTACCCTGGCTGCCTCTGCTGGAGGTGAGGGCTCCTTGCCCACTGCTGGTGGAGATGTAACCCTGGCTGCCTCTGCTGGAGGTGAAGGCTCCTTGCCCTCCACTGTTGGAGGGGGCCTCTTGTCTCTCTTTGCTGGTGGAGTAAGAACCTTCCTTTTCTTGGGTGGTGGAGTGGGTACCTATCCTTTCTTGGGTGGTGGATTGGGAACCTTCCCTTTCTTGCCTCCAGTACTAGGAGTTACCTCCACTGTACCCGTCTCCTGTCCCTTGGTTTTCACCACCCTAGTCCTCCCTTTCTGAGACGGAGGTGTGCTCACGGTAGGAGTGGCAGCCGTCACACTCTGGGGCCCCTTTGTGCCAGAAGCTGAGGATTTGATGGGAGCAGTGGCTGAGGGGCTGTGCTAGGTCATTGAGATCCTGCTCTTACGGACAGGATGGGTTGGTGTAGAGGGAAGGAAGAGGTCAAGATGGTAAAGAAAAATCTTCTTAGGTATGTTGGGGCGGTGTTCTGCCTTCCTACATATCTCCTATCGGAGCTTACAGAACCTCTCTGGAATGCACTTCTGAGTTCAAAGAAGACCTTTATTGTTGTTAATTCTTCCCACCCACAAGTTCTTGAGAGACAAAATTAGTAGATTTCAAGCACAAAGTAGTCGCAGCAATGAAAGCAAAATATATCACAGTACTTCTCAGTTGCAATGTACACAGCAAATATATATATGAATTGCAAAGCAAAGCATAAAAGTCAAAATTCATCACTGTTTGGGCAAGTAGGGCCTATCTTCAGCTTCATCTTTCTGGGGTCTGCAAGTTGATGACTCTGGTCAACTGCGAGAAAGAGATTATCTACCCAAATGGGAGACTGGCAACTGACGTCTAGCTCCAGCCTGAAGTCAAGCAGATTTGAATCCAACTCACTGTAGCCCAGAGTCATCCTTAAAAGCAAACTCAATGTGAGATTTGAACGGCCTTGGAGAATGGCCAGTTCTCTGAGCCATTCCGCTCTCAGACTGGATTGCGAGGTAAACACAAAATCTACGTGCTCTCATCAGCTAAGGTCTGCTGTGAAGAAAACAGCTTGTTTCATCTTGTGGAAAAACACAGCTTGGAAAAACACAGACATGTAATGTCTCAACTGCAATGTCTAACTCCACGTTAAAGCCAATAGGCAGCTAACCTAAATATCAAATGTAATGTCTAATGTCATGTCAAAGCCAATAGGCAGCTAACCTAAATATCAAATACAATGTCTAATATCATGTCAAAGCCAATAGACAGCTAAACTGAATACAGAATGTAATGGCTAATGCCATGTCAAAGCTAATAGGCAGCTGAACCGAATACAACATGTAATGGCTAACTCCATATTAAAGCCAATAGGCAGCTAAACTGAACAAAACATATAGGGGGTCATTCCGACCCTGGCGGTCAAAGACCGCCAGGGCCGCGAATGACGGAAGCACCACCAACAGGCTGGCGGTGCTTCCTAGCCCATTCTGACCGCGGCGGTAAAGCCGCGGTCAGAAAACCGGGGCCGGCGGTTTCCCGCCGGTTTACCCCCGGCTGGGCGAATCTGCCAGGGCAGCGCTGCAAGCAGCGCTGCCTTGGGGATTCTGACCCCCTTCCCGCCAGCCTGTTTCTGGTGGTTTTCACCGCCAGGAAGAGGCTGGCAGGAACGGGTGTCCTGGGGCCCCTGGGGGCCCCTGCACTGCACATGCCACTGGCATGGGCAGTGCAGGGGTCCCCTAACAGGGCCCAGGGCGGCTTTTCACTGTCTGCTTAGCAGACAGTGAAAAGCGCGACGGGTGCAACTGCACCCGTCGCACCGCCGCAACTCCGCCGGCTCCGCTCCTGTGTTGCGGCCCTCGTTCCCGCTGGGCCGGCGGGCGCTAACTTGCTTAGCGCCCGCCGGCCCAGCGGGAATGTTAGAATGCGGGAAGCGGTATTTTGGCCGTGTGGCGGCCAAATGGCGCATCCCGCCTGGCGGGCGGCAACCGCCGCCCGCCAGAGTTAGAATGAGGGCCATAGTGTGCTACTGGTGAACATTGAGAAACTAATATGCGCAGTGGTGAAACACAAAGTCATTGGTCAAACACAATTAATAGCATCACAGGCGGGATGTGGGAGGAGGGATGGGAGTGGAGGTTGAGGGAGTGGTTGTCAGAGGTGTAACTCTGCTGGACTTGGGTGCATGTGCATGGACAGTGTACGTGTGTGAGGTGGATGGCTGTTGGGAGTCTGAGTGCATGCGTTTGTGTCTTTTGGGGGGGCAGACAGAGTGGGAGATGACAAAGGAGATGCGTGGATGGATGTTGTGGAGGTGTCTGCAAGTGAGGTGTGTGTGCTGTATGATGTGGTGATGGCGGTGGTGGCTGTTGATGCTGTGCATGCAGGTGTGAGTGCGGATGTGACTGTGAGAGAGGAGGAGGAGGGGGAGACAGTGGAGGCAGTGGGTGTGGTTGTGTGTGCAACTGTCTGTTGTTTTTGTGAGTGCTTGTGACCTGAAGAGTGCTGCCTGTGTTCAACTGTGCTACTCTTGTCTGATGTTTTGTGTGCATGCTTGTCTGTATGTGTGCATGGGATGGGTTGGGGTTAAGGAGACTGGGTCTGGGAAGTGGTAGTTGGAGGGGGGATGGTAGGAACAGGGACACTGGCTGACATCAGAGAGGAGGCCAGAGCCTGAAACGATCTCTGTAGGGCCGCCAACCCACTGTGGATGCCCTCCAGGAACGCATTGCATTGCTGCATCTGTGATGCCAGCCCCTGGATGGCATTCAGTATGGTTTACTGTCCTACAGAGATGGCTCTCTGGAGGTCAATAGCCTCCTCACTGAGGGCAGCAGGGCTCACTGGGTCAGGGCCTGAGGTGCCTGGGGCGAAGGAGATGCCAACCCTTCGGGGTGAGCGGACACGGGCAACTCAGTGGGGGCTACTGGGAGGGCGGAGTTGGTACGGGGGTGGCAGCTGTACCTGTAGCCGGGGTGGTTCCAGAGGTGTCCGTCACCACCAGGAAGCTCCCATCTGAGAAGGAATCAGAGTCAGTGTTGTCACCTCCTGTCTCTGCCATTGTGCTCCCCTTGCCCTCCGTCCCACTGGTCCCCTCGGCGGACTCTGCCTCCTGGGTCTTGTGGGATGCAGCTCCCTCAGTCGCCGGTGCCCCTGCTCCTCTGCCAAATGATGCTAACGCATACATGTGCAGGATGACAGAAGAAAATAGGGGGGAGAGACAAAGGGAGCACTGGGTCAATTACAGCACCAACATCACAGATGACATACACATTACCATCACACACAATTATCAAAATTGGGCACTATGCATCGCACTGGCATTCCATTGGCTAGGTACCACAGCAAGATGAGAGCCAACCACAGCCAACTGCACCCCTCCTGGGACCCACTAAGCCCTGTCTGACCTGGAATGCCACCTAGCTGGAATACAAAATTTTGCTGTACACCCATTTACCTTGTGCTGGACCACGCAGTAATGTCTGACCTGGCATTAAGGGGCAGCCACTAACTGAAACTCACCACCAGGATCCTATGCCAGCCAACAAAAATGGTTGTCATGCTCACTGTACTCACCCCTTTGTGGCTGCTGTGCAGCCCTCAAGAGCCCGTCCAGCTCTGGGTAGGCCACTGCCAGTATGCGGGCCATCAGGGGAGTCAGGTGCCGACAGGCACCCCGCCCTCGTTGGGAGGCCATCCCCAGATGGGCCTCTGCAGTCTTCCGGGCCCAGCGTCTCAGGTCCTCCCACCTTTTCCTGCAGGGGGTGCTCTGCCTGCTATAGACCCACAGGGTCCGCACATCCTTGGCGATGGCACACCACAATCCCTTCTTCTGAAGGACGCTGACCTACAGAGGTAATACAGACAGGAGGACACCATTAACAATACAATCCAGCCTGTCACCCATATGGCCCACAAATTACATTTCTATTTCCATTGGCACACACATCACCCGGAGCCCTGCATGTACACTACCACTAGACATACCCATATCTTGTCGCAAGCATCGACTCCATGGTGTACTCACCTGTTGGTCTGGAGGCCCATACAGCTGGCCATACAGGATAGGACCCCATCCACCAGGTGTTCTAACTGCTCCGAAGTGAAGGCAGGGACCCTTTAGCCAGTCACACAGGCCATGGCAGGATCCAGACACAGGTCACAGTAGCACATGCAGTGTAGGTATTGTCCTGTGGAAAGTCAGGAATCAAGTGAGGTTGTAGATAGAAAATGGCGGTCACGTCTTCGGCGGCGTATATCGTCACCGCTGCCGGTGATCCTCATTGGATGCTGTACTCTATAGAGCCCCATGTTAGCCAAGGAGGAATAGCACGGTGATGCAAGACTGCCTTCTGCCATGACGACCAGCGCTGGCGGAGTTACATCACTTCCACCTGTCCATACTTACAGGACATGCGGTCGCCATTTCATGGTGGTGGACAACACTCAGAAATTGAAAACTGTGTCATTGCTGTGAATTGTGCATACATTGCCATTCACATTGTTCGATTACATACGTGCCCAGTTGCATTGGTGTGGTGGTTCCATTGCTCAGTCTGTGACACCCTTCTCACTCTTGTGTCCCTTAGATACCTATCACTGCGGAGGAATAGGGGGAGGATGCAAGCCCCTGTGTACAGACCCCTTGTGGACTTGGCTACACTGGAGGAGAGGCATACAATATTGACCTATAGACTGGACAGGGCCACAATCACAGAGCTGTGTACTCAATTGGAGCCTGATCTGATATCAGCTATCCGTCATCCCACTGGGATCCCCCCTCTTGTGCAAGTTTTATCAGTGCTCCATTTCCTGGCAACTGGTTCTTTCCAAGTGACAGTGGGCTTGGCAGCAGGAATGTCACAGCCAATGTTCTCAATAGTGCTGGCAAGGGTTTTGTCTGCCTTGGTCAAACACATCTGCAGCTACATCACTTTCCCCCAAGTGGAAGAATTGGCCACTGTGAAGGCTGGATTCTTTGCAATGGGACATATTCCTAATACCATTGGGGCAATTGACAGAACACATATTGCATTTGTCCCCCCCAACCGCAATGAACAGGTGTTCAGAAATTGTAAAAGTTTCCACTCACTCAATGTGCAAATGGTGTGCCTGACGGACCAGTACATCTCCCAGGTCACTGCCAAGTATCCTGGGTCTGTGCACGACACCTTTGTCCTGAGGAATAGCAGCATCCCAAATGTGATGGCACAATTACAGAGGCACAGGGTGTGGCTGATAGGTGAGCCTGAGTCCCCACCCAAGATATGTCCGTGTATGCCTTCTGGAGTAATCCCCCATACCATTGTGTAAGGAAATGTGTTCCCCTCAATTCTTGCAGGTGACTCTGGCTACCCAAAGCTGTCATGGTTCCTGACCCCTGTGAGTAATGCCAGGACAGGGGCTGAGAATCAGTACAATGATGCACATGGGCAAACCAGGCGAATCATCGAACGTACCTTCGGCCTCCAGTTGGCCAGGTTCAGATGCCTCCATCAGACATGTGGATCCTTGTGATACTTCCCTGAGAAGGTCTGCCAGATACTTGTAGTATGCTGCATGTTGCACAACCTGGCCCTCAGACGGCATGTGCCGTATCTGCAGGAGGAGGAGATTGGAAATGCCCCTGTGGCAGCAGTGGACCCTGAGGACAGTGAGAATGAGGAGGCAGAGGATGATGATGTGGACAACAGAACATCAGTAATACGGCAGTACTTCCAATGACACACAGGTAAGACAGTGGAACTGACCATTCCTCTAATTATTTATGTTTTCAGTGTGGCTGTAGCAGGATGGCAGTCACTCCCTTTGCATCTTAACTGACTGTCACCTATACCTTCTCTATTTGCAGATATTGGTTTTATTACTACTGTGCACTGATGTCATGACTACAGACAGCTCATCATTTGTAAACTATACGAAAGTTCATGTCAATTGCACAAGATGTAACTGTTATCATAAGTGCACATTATCATCACATAAAGCACTATCACTCAAGTTGTGTTCAAGGGTGTTTATTGTAGTGCAATTAATAGAAGGAATAGTGCAATGGAATGGGGTGATGGTAGAGGAAAGTCCAGGGTAATGGTCCAGTCTGTTTGTAGCACAGGTCCAGTGTGTCCATGGGGCCATACGAAGGGGAGTGATGGCAATTCCAAGTGGACATGATGACAGAGTGGAACACAAGGTGGACATTCAGGAGGGTCTCATTTACTGGTGGTGGTCTTGGTCTTGGCAAGTGTCTCTGGCATCTGTCTGAGTCGCAGGGAACGTTTGCGGGGTGGTTCACCTTCTGCAGGGGGAGGGGTGCTGGTGGCCTGTGGGTCCTGTGGCAGGGCCTCCTGTCCACTAGCTGCAGCAGATGTGGTGGGCTGTTCAGTTGACTGGCTAGTGAAAGGGGTTCGCTAGTGTGCTGTACATTCCCTCATGATGTTGGCCATATCAGCCAGCACCCCTTCTATGGTGGTGTTGAGGGCCTGCAAATCTTCCCTGATCTCCTGATGGTGTACCTCCTGCAGCTGCTTGTTGTCCTACATGTTGTTAAGAATCTGGTCCATCTGTCCTGGAATGTTTGGTAAGCTCGCAGGACATTAGTGAGTGCCTCCTGGAGAGTCGGTTCCCTAGGCCTGTCCTCCCCCTGGCACACAGCTGTCTCTGAGTGTCCCCATCCCCCTGTGCCTGTGTCCCCTGAACGGAGTGCCCAATGCCACTGACCTCAGGACCCTGACTGTCTTGGCTGTGAGGTATGGACTGGGGTCCCTGTACAAGTGGGAACACTACTGATTGACATGTCCTGGGGACAGAGGTGTGGGGACGTTGGGTGTGTGCTGTGGTGTTGGATACTAAGGGGGGAGGCTCTGTGGTGGACTGGGAGTGGGCTGGGGTGGCCAACTGACCAGTGGTCCCTGTTGGGCCAGGTAGTTCATCCAGATCCAGAAGTCCAGAGTTGATGTTATCACTGGGGACATCTTCTGTTGGGGGACTGGATAGTCGTAGCGCCTCCTCCCCACTGGGATTGGCTGGGGCACCTATAGAGGTGTAAGTGATGTATTATGCTTCATGTCTGTGACATATTGTACATCCCTAGCTTCCCCAATATCGTTGCTGTTGCCCTGCCACCATTGTTTGTATATGGTGATGTATTGTGGGATTGTTAGTTCTCCATGCTGTGCATGCTTTGGTGATGGGTGTACATGCAGGGCTGGGAGGGCTGTACATGCATTGGTATGGCATGCTGGGCTTGGCATTGGGGTTAGTCACTGTGTGGGATGGAGTGAATGGATGGGAGTCAGGGTGAGGGGGTGAGATGGCATGCAGGTATGGGGTTGATAAGCAGTAAATATTGACTTACCAGTGTCCAGTCCTCCAGCTACTCCAGTCAGTCCCTAAGGATGCAGGATTGCCATGACTTTGCTCCTCCCATGCTGTCAGCTGTGGGGGAGGAGGCGGAGGTCCACTGCCAGTCCTCTGGATGGCGAGCTGGTGCATTGCTGCCATGGAACATACCTTCCCCCCGTAGGTCATTCCACCTCTTCCTGATGTTGTCCCTTGTTCTTGGATGCTGTCCCATGGCGTTCACCCTGTCCACGATTCTTCGCCATAGCTCCATCTTCCTGGAAATGGATATTTGCTGTACCTGTGCTCCGAAGAGCTGTGGCTCTACCCTGACTATTTCCTCCACCATGACCTGCAACTCCTCATCTGTGAAACAGAGGTGCCTTAATGGGGACATGGGTGTTGTGTGGTGTGTGTTGTGCAAAGGGTGTTGAGTAATGTAGTGGGGTGTGGGATCTGGAGTGAGTAACGGATATATGGGTGGTTGTGATGTGTGTGTGTAGTTGTCTCTGTGATTTGCGTGGCTAGCTATTGCAGTCTTTTCGTGTTGGCAAAGGATTGTGTGTAAAGTGGGGGGGTGTTTTATAGTGCTGTGGGTGGGTGTATGTGGTGTGTGCATGAGTGTCAGGTGGCTGATTTTACTTTTGGCCAATGTTGTGTTGCTTTGCATTTGAGTGGCCATTCTGACCGCGTCATTTTGTACCGCCAATGGTTTACCATTGTTGAATGTCCGCCATGGTGATTTGTGGTTAATAATGTGGTGTGCATTGTTTTGTTGGCGCAACAGTATGGGTGTTCGTACCAACCCTTTAACACTGAGATTTGGTCTGACGGATTCGTGTTTGTGGCAGTGTTCTGTCGGTTTAGTGTGTGTGTATCATAATATGGCGAACCAATGTTCGCCTCCAAGGCAGTATGTTGGCGACATCACCACGGAAGTAAGCGGCATTTACCACCAATGTCATAATGACCACCTTAATGTTACTCCTGGTGAGCCCTGCTGCTGCCTCCGCCTTTCACACACAATGCAGTCATTCTTGGCTAATCTGTCTGGGAAACCCACTTCTACCACTCCCTCTGGCTTGGTTAAAAGGGAGAAAACACCAAGCTGTGTGAATGGCAGTATGTTACATAGAGCCCAAGAGGACAGCACAGCTTCAAGGATGCATACATAGAGATGTCCTGCAGTAACCTCCGAATGCATGTGTCACATTCATTAGAATATGATAAGCTGTGTATTCTCACTTGGACTGTAGTTTGTACCTTTAATTTTCCTGCACAAGAGCAACTCGTCTGACCACTCAAAGAAGAAAGTGATGCACACTTTCAGAGGGTGCAGAAGTTATCACCACCTGAGCTGTATGAGCATGCAGGTTTAGGGATGCTTCATGTTTGTGGGCAGACGTGTTTTTCTATGACCATATGTATCCCTGTGTCTCTATCTAGCTAGCCCCATTTGTCCCAATCTAATGCTGCTGCATTGTCTTGTGCAATAGTAGTTATACATAAATATATTTTAGACAGCTTTTACTACACCCACAGCAATGGCCACTAATTCTGCTTCCTGTCACAGCTACACTTTCATATATTGTATGATCCTCTGTGTTGCTTCTGGCAGGGGGCAATGCAAAACACAGTTTAGACAAAGCAAGGATATATTATGGGTCCACCTACTTCCTGCCTGTATTACAGTACCAATAGATTTCCTCAAGTAGAGGAAAAGGACCACCTATGTAAATAAGCAATTCAAAAGCAATGGGTCTTGCATTTGCTTGAGTTGTAGCTACTGGCATTGTAAATTCATAACTGGCCATTTCTCGCCACATAAATTGGTCAATCCTGCCTCATAATTTAATCTTTTCCTGCCACATAATTCCAGTGGCCCTGCATATAACTAAAGCAGTTCCATTTACCTTCCTCCTCTATCTGCAGCCAAAAATAAAAATGTTGCCATTTAGAATCCTAATTTAAATCTGCCATGCTAATTCCATTCCAATAGAATACCACTTTCACCACTCCACCATCAGAGTTGCTGGCTGGCTAACACAATTCCCCAACAAAAGACACAAGACAGCCGAGAAATAAACTAGAAGGGTCACTCAAATATATCAGGAGTGTTTAAACAGTCATAGTGTAATAAGAATGTTAAGATGGCCTGAATCATGGTCATAACTGCAATAACCAGAGATTAATAAAACATGTACAATTATCAAAACCCCAATAATAACCTTTACCAGACATAAACTTTTGACATTAGACTAGCGGACAGCACAATCAAAATAGCATTTGTAAGGAACATGGTCATGAAACCATACAGTTAGCCTCTAGAGGACATAACCACATTAAAAAAAGAATGGCAGAAAGTAATGCAATACAACCATATATTTAGCCCCTAGAGGGAATAGTGCATTGAATATTTTCAGGACTAGCAGGCCTACTGCAATACTAAGTCCCTTAGAACACAAACTACTCCCAGCTGTAAAACAAAAGGTCCAGCTGTAAGAGAGCTTAAAAAGGGACTGAATGGTGGGATGGGTTATTATTTTGGGGTCACCAGTAATGTCGTTTAGGGACCCAGAGATGGCCTAAACAGAAAGAGCGCATCGCGCTGAATGTTTTGGTGGTGGTCCTTTTGTCCTAGGACCACCACAGGCTGAGTTATGGGCAAACATGTTCTGAAAAAGAATGCTTGCAAAGCGTTATGGGTCGAGTTTTCCCCGAGTGCAGTGAATATTGTAGTATTGGCTCTCCAACTGTGCCAGGAGAGCAGTTTTCACATTGAGGATTTCTGTTTTATGTAAAGCACTTAGCAGTTTAAAGTGTTTTAAGGAGAGAGGCGCAAGAAATAATTGATTAGGTAACTGTGAACAATGTGACCAGCACTCCAATACTGCAGATAGAGTTCACGCTGTTGTGCCTATTCGCCTGTGAGTCCCATGGCCGCCATGCAGCACAAAGGGGAGAGACAAAAGAAAAAAATAATTTGCCCCCGCTGAAGTTTATCAGCATTCGTGCAATAATCCCTGTAACAGGGGCAGTCTGCAAGGCATGACAAAAACAGCCTCAAGGTGAGACAATCGTGAAGTATATACCAATGACATTAAAGCCCTCATTACAACATTGGTGGTAAGTGCAGCTTACCGCCAGGCTGACTGCTGCCAACATACCACAACTGCGGCCAAGTCCGCCACACCAAAGGTCAGTGTAGACGGGTCTCTTCGACCGCATCTACCGATGCACGGAGCTGGCGGCCATTGCCCCTCCTTCAGGAGCGGCGAGCGCGTTCCCATGATGACATGGGAACACTGGCGGACGCATCGGACCCGGACTTCCGGGTCCGAACTAGAAAAGAAACGACGGACTCGCCAAACGGGGTGAAATGCCGGGAGAAAGAAGACGCGGAGAGAGCGAAGGAGGAGACGCCGACTTCAGAAGCACGGTCGCCGGATTCAAGGGAGGAGTGGAATACCGGAGCCGAGAAGCGCGCTTGGACGGTCCCAGAGAACACTCGAACCAACGCTAAAGAGCCCAGCCACGACCCTGGAGGGTCGTGGCTCCGCAAGGTACGGTCCTTTATAGGACTCTCGAATATACAACGCAGTAAAGGGAAGCAAGGAAGGGAAACCGGGAACGAGGGGAAGGCTGGGGAGGGGAGCGGGAAAAGGGGCACGGGGTGCACATTAAAAGCACAGTATGTATAAAACAGATAAGAGAGTGGCAACACCTAAGAAAAAGCACGTGTGACCCAAACCCTGCACCGTTGGACACTCCCTGTTTTACCTTTTTCCTACAACCCGGTATACTTTTCCCTTGCATGCTACTAACAACAAAACCCCAGGAAAACACAGTTGACTTACCTGCTCCTACTATTTCTTTTCCTTCCCGGTATCCTCGGGCAAGACGCGCGGACATCCACCACACCTACAAAAAGAACAGAGAAGAAGAGACAGCTGATAATGAGATAAAGAAGACACCATAAATCTGTGTTTCTTGAAAGCCGTCCCTTTTTGTTATTCCTCATCCACAAAACTGCATCCAAGCTCACATCAATAAACACATCTTGCCATATCACCGCGTTTGCGTCCTCTGTACCTAAAGTAGCCTACCACAGTGGTGTCAGAAGTGGGAACTTTTTTTACCCACAAGGCTACGGAGGGGTACAGAAATGGAGGAGAAACCAACAATAGAGGACATGATAAAGCAGCTGGCGGAGGGGCAGCGACACCTCCAATTGGTCTGGGAAGCCCAACAAAGAGAGGCGAAAGAAGATAGAGAGGCCTTGTAAATGGCTTTAAAGAGTCAAGCCACAATAATGGCGAATAATCAGCTCGTACATGAGACTGCGCTGCAAAAACTAATGGACACCATAGCAGCCAGCAAGGTCCATCCCAACGTCCCGAGCTCGGTTTTACAAAAGTTTCAGGAAGGAGAAGACCCCGACTCCTTCTTTACAAACTTCGAGCGGGTAGCCTCTTCGGCACAATGGCCGGAAGAGCGGTGGGGACAGTATATTGCTCCACTACTAACAGGATTCCTGCAGACTGCCTACCAGGCCGCTAACCCAGGAGGTAACACGCCCTACAAAGATATCAAGCATAGCATCTTAGAACGGGTTGGACACGATGCGGAATACTACCGAATGAAATTTAGGAAAGTGAAGTGGGGACAGAGTGAAGATCCCCGAACTTTCTATTTTAGAGTGAAAGATCTAGGGTTAAAATAGTTGGGTCCTCTGGGAACGAGTAGAGAAGACGTAATCAAAACAATCATTCTAGAACAATACCTAGACTCACTCCCGAACAGCACCCGGAATTGGATCAGGCAGCACCCCAAGGTCGACACAGAGGTGGCCATAGACCTGGCTTGTGCCTATCACCGATCTACAGATGTGAAAGCAATAACTCCCAGACCCACTGTGAAACCACCCATGGCTCCACTTAAATATACACCCAGACATGCTATGGAAGAAACAATGACATCTAAACAGGGGGAGGGTAGCCACATGCAGCAACCCCAATGTTTCAGTTGTGGGTAATGGGGTCATATCGCGAGAGTGTGTCCCAGGAAATACGAAGGGGCTGAACCCATGGAAATCGGGGTTACCCGGCGCAAAGTACTATGCACAGGAGGGGGCCATTACAAGTTCAGACAGCTTATACAGATCAATGGGCAACCCACTGAAGCCTTAGTGGACTCAGGCTGTAGCCAGTCCGTGATAAGGAAGGATCTTGTGAAACCCTTAGACCAGGCTTCACAGCAGAGTGTCACTATTTGTTGTATTCATGGAGACAAGAGACAGTATCCCCTAGGCTTGGTTAGGATAGAATGGGATGACTACTACGATTTCCTTCCAGTAGGAATCATGGACAAGCTGATAGAAGATTGTATTATCGGAACTGGTTACATCCGTTTTTCTCAATTGTTAGAAAAGACAAAAGCACTGTAGGAGGCTGGACTGGCTTGTAGTGAGTACCTAGGGGTACTTGCACCTTGCACCAGGCCCAGTTATCCCTTATTAGTGTATAGGGTGTCTAGCAGCATAGGCTGATAGATAATGGTAGCTTAGCAGAACAGCTTAGGCTGAACTAGGAGACGAGTGTACCACTTAGTGTCATATGCACAATATCATAAGAAAACACAATACACAGATATACTAAAAATAAAGGTACTTTATTTTTATGACCATATGCCAAAAGTATCTCAGTGAGTACCCTCAGTATGAGGATAGCAAATATACACAAGATATATGTACACAATACCAAAATATGCAGTAATAGTATTAGAAAACAGTGCAAACAATGTATAGTTACAATAGGATGCAATGGAGACACATAGGGATAGGGGCCACACAAACCATATACTCCAAAAGTGGAATGCGAACCACGAATGGACCCCAAACCTATGTGACCTTGTAGAGGGTCGCTGGGACTATTAGCAAATAGTAAGGGTTAGAAAAATAGCCCACCCCAAGACCCTGAAAAGTGAGTGCAAAGTGCACTAAAGTTACCCAAAGGACATAGAAGTCGTGATAGGGGAATTCTGCAGGAAAGACACAAACCAACAATGCAACAACGATGGATTTCCAGTCGAGGGTACCTGTGGAACAAGGGGACCAAGTCCAAAAGTCACAAGCAAGTCGGATATGGGCAGATGCCCAAGAAATGCCAGCTGTGGGTGCAAAGGAGCTGCTACTGGACAGTAGAAGCGTAGGTTTCTGCAAGAACGACAAGGGCTAGAGACTTCCCCTTTGGAGGACGGATCCCTCACGCCGTGGAGAGTCGTACAGAAGTGTTTTCCCGCCGAAAGACCGCCAACAAGCCTTGCTAGCTGCAAATCGTGCAGTAAGGGTTTTTGGACGCTGCTGTGGCCCAGGAGGGACCAGGATGTCGCAAATTGCGTCAGGAGACAGAGGGGACGTCGAGCAAGACAAAGAGCCCTCTCAGCAGCAGGTAGCACCCAGAGAAGTGCCAGAAACAGGCACTATGAGGATTTGTGAAACGATGCTCACCCGAAGTCGCACAAAGGAGCCCCACGTCGTCGGAGAACAACTTAGGAGGTCGTGCAATGCAGGTTAGAGTGCCGTGGACCCAGGCTGGACTGTGCACAAAGGATTTCCGCCGGAAGTGCACGGAGGCCGGAGTAGCTGCAAAAGTCGTGGTTTTCCAACAATGCAGTCTGGCGTGGGGAGGCAAGGACTTACCTCCACCAAACTTGGACTGAAGAGTCACTGGACTGTGGGAGTCACTTGGACAGAGTTGCTGGATTCAAGGGACCTCGCTCGTCGTGCTGAGAGTAGACCCAAGGTACCGGTGATGCAGTTCTTTGGTGCCTGCGGTTGCAGGGGGACGATTCCGTCGACCCACGGGAGATTTCTTCGGAGCTTCTAGTGCAGAGAGAGGCAGACTACCCCCACAGCATGCACCACCAGGAAAACAGTCGAGAAGGCGGCAGGATCAGCGTTACAGAGTTGCAGTAGTCGTCTTTGCTACTATGTTGCAGTTTTGCAGGCTTCCAGCACGGTCAGCAGTCGATTCCTTGGCAGAAGGTGAAGAGAGAGATGCAGAGGAACTCGGGTGAGCTCTTGCATTCGTTATCTAAGGAATCCCAAGAGACAGAGACCCTAAATAGCCAGAAAAGAGGGTTTGGCTACCTAGGAGAGGGGATAGGCTAGCAACACCTGAAGGAGCCTATCAGGAGGAGTCTCTGACGTCACCTGATGGCACTGGCCACTCAGAGCAGTCCAGTGTGCCAGCAGCACCTCTGTTTCCAAGATGGCAGAGGTCTGGAGCACACTGGAGGAGCTCTGGGCACCTCCCAGGGGAGGTACAGGTCAGGGGAGTGGTCACTCCCCTTTCCTTTGTCCAGTTTCGCGCCAGAGCAGGGCTAAGGGGTCCCTGAACCGGTGTAGACTGGCTTATGCAGAAATGGGCACCAAATGTGCCCATGAAAGCATTTCCAGAGGCTGGGGGAGGCTACTCCTCCCCTGCCTTCACACCATTTTCCAAAGGGAGAGGGTGTAACACCCTCTCTCAGAGGAAGTCCTTTGTTCTGCCATCCTGGGCCAGGCCTGGCTGGACCCCAGGAGGGCAGATGCCTGTCTGAGGGGTTGGCAGCAGCAGCAGCTGCAGTGAAACCCCGGGAAAGGCAGTTTGGCAGTACCAGGGTCTGTGCTACAGACCACTGGGATCATGGGATTGTGCCAACTATGCCAGGATGGTATAGAGGGGGCAATTCCATGATCATAGACATATTACATGGCCATATTCGGAGTTACCATTGTGAAGCTACATATAGGTAGTGACCTATATGTAGTGCACGCGTGTAATGGTGTCCCCGCACTCAAAAAGTCCGGGGAATTGGCCCTGAACAATGTGGGGGCACCTTGGCTAGTGCCAGGGTGCCCACACATTAAGTAACTTAGCACCCAACCTTTACCAGGTAAAGGTTAGACATATAGGTGACTTATAAGTTACTTAAGTGCAGTGTAAAATGGCTGTGAAATAACGTGGACGTTATTTCACTCAGGCTGCAGTGGCAGGCCTGTGTAAGAATTGTCAGAGCTCCCTATGGGTGGCAAAAGAAATGCTGCAGCCCGTAGGGATCTCCTGGAACCCCAATACCCTGGGTACCTCAGTACCATATACTAGGGAATTATAAGGGTGTTCCAGTAAGCCAATGTAAATTGTTAAAATTGGTCACTAGCCTGTTAGTGACAATTTGAAAGTAATGAGAGAGCATAACCACTGAGGTTCTGGTTAGCAGAGCCTCAGTGAGACAGTTAGTCACTACACAGGTAACACATTCAGGCACACTTATGAGCACTGGGGCCCTGACTAGCAGGGTCCCAGTGACACATACAACTAAAACAACATATATACAGTGAAAAATGGGGGTAACATGCCAGGCAAGATGGTACTTTCCTACAAGCACCCCGACAAAACCCGGACTGGTGGGCAAAAGCTCCTTCCACCACTAGAGCTATTGAGGGACCTCCCGCTCGCATCAAACTAACACGAAAGGAAAAAAGACAAGGAAAGCTAAAATATCAAGAATCGCAGTGTGAACACAACTCTAGTAAAGTGATAGCAGAAGTTGGGGACGCTGTTTTTTCCTTCAGGGATAGCCAACGACAGGACCCTACACTCAGCCATGCCTGGACAATAGCCAAAACAGAACCATCTACAGAGGTGGGTCCTTACTTCCTAGTTCAAAAAAACCTTCTATACAGAGTCACTAACTCTACAAAGGGGAAAAAAAAGCAATTAGTGGTTCCAGAATCCTATCGCAAACAGGTCCTGTTTCTAGCTCATAACCAGCCAGGGGGTGGTCATTACGGCCAAGACAAGACAGAAGAATATCTCTTACGAAGGTTCTATTGGCCAGGGATTTATGCACAGCTGAGACGTTATTGTATGCAGTGCCCGAGGTGTCAACTGACGGAACCTGGAGTTCCTAGGAGAGCCCCGCTACAACCTCTACCCATTATAGATGTTCCCTTTAGCCGCATGGGTATGGATCTCATCAGTCCTCTCATACCCTCCTCCCGAGGTTACACACACATTTTGGTACTCGTGGATTATGCCACAAGGTACCCAGAAGCTATTCCCCTATCTAGTATGACTACCAAAACAGTAGCTCAGGCCATGATAAAGTTTTTTTCCAGAACGGGTTTTCCTCAGGAGCTTCTCACCGATCAAGGCACCCCTTTCATGTCAGGCCTTATGAAGCAAACATGCAAACTACTAGGGATCAGTCAGATAAAAACTTCTGTATATCACCCCCAAACAGACGGTTTGGTTGAGCGGTATAATCGTACCATTAAAACCCTATTGCGAAAAATAGTGAATGATTCCGGAAAGGATTGGGACCAGAAATTACCCCTGGTCCTTTACGCCATCCGGACTCATGAACAATCCTCCACGGGACATAGTCCATTCGAATTAGTTTTCGGGAGACAACCACGTAGTCTCCTAGATATGGCTGTGGAAACCTGGGAAGAAGAAGCGGAGGAAGGAAAACCCCTATTGGACTATGTCAACCAATTGAAATCCCAGTTGCAGTCCATATGGGAAGATGTACGAAGTAATCTAGAAAAAGCCCAAACCAACCAAAAAACGTATTATGACCAAGGAACCAAATTATGGTCCTTCCACCCAGAGGAACAGGTTCTTATAATGTGGCCAACCTCTGAAAACAAACTGTTAGCGAGATGGCAGGGTCCCTATAAAGTAATAAAAGCCGTCACCTATCTCATTGAGGTAAACCAACATCCCCGGAAAACCCAAATATACCATGTCAATCTGTTAAAGAAATGGGAACAGCCAGACGTCAGCAATGACACCATCGCTACCGGGTTCCTCATTACACCATCCCCGACACTGGGATTAGAGCTCTTCCCCATGACGCACATAAAAGAGGAAATAGCCCCCGAGATAAACAAATCGCTTACAAACAAGGAAAAATCACAACTGTCCACCCTCACACAGAATCACTCATTATTCTTTTCTGAGACCCCCGGTAGGACGACATCAAAACCCCAGAGGG
This sequence comes from Pleurodeles waltl, assembly GCF_031143425.1. Lineage (NCBI taxonomy): Eukaryota > Metazoa > Chordata > Amphibia > Caudata > Salamandridae > Pleurodeles > Pleurodeles waltl. The sequence continues at coordinate 257,694,319 of NC_090440.1, forward strand.
AAAAATCGTGAGACTCCGTCCTTATCGGATTCCGGAAGCCCGGAAACACCTAATTGAGGAAGAAATAAAATAAATGCTGGCACGGAAGTAATCGAACCCTCGGTGAGTCCATGGTGCTCCCCAGTGGTTCTTGTTCCAAAACCCGATGGTTCTGTGCGATTCTGCATCGATTTTCGCAAATTAAATGACATATCGCTTTTTGACACCTATCTTATCCCTCGGGTAGACGATGTCTTAGAGAAATTAGGTAAAGCTAAATATCTGTCTACCCTCGACCTCACGAAAGAGTACTGGCAAATTCCCCTCTCATCCGAAGACAAAGCAAAGACCGCTTTTTCGACCCCATCAGGCCTATACCACTTTACCGTCCTTCCTTTTGGGCTCCACGGGGCCCCCGCTACTTTCCAACGACTCATGGACCGATTATTGAAACCATTCCATGACTTTGCGGCTGCCTACCTAGATGACATAGTGATCTATAGTGATTCATGGGAAGACCATTTACACCATCTAGATGAGGTATTTAGAGCCCTGGCCAATGCAGGACTCATGGCGAATCCAAAAAAATGTACCCTGGGAAATACCCAAATATCCTACCTTGGGTATTTAATTGGTAACGGAACTCTAAAACCCCAACAAAGCAAAATTGAGGCCATTTCACGAGTACCTATGCCAAAGACTAAGAAAGATTTACGATCCTTTTTGGGCTTCGTAGGATACTATCGTAGGTTTATCCCACAGTACTCCACCATTGCTGCCCCCCTTACCGACCTCCTACAAAAGCAACATCCCTCGACATTGGCCCCGTTGTCTGTCTCTCAACTGTCCAATTTTGAAACCTTAAAACAATCCCTTACCACCGAACCCGTCCTTCAGTGTCTGGATTTTTCCTCCCCTTTCCATCTCTATACTGATGCCTCTAATGTGGGTCTAGGTGCGGTCCTCGCCCAGCCTGATCGAGAGGGTCAGGATCACCCAGTTGTTTTTATTAGCAGGAAACTCCTCCCTCGCGAGTGTCATTACCCTGCTATTGAAAAGGAGTGTCTCGCCATTAAATGGGCGGTGGAAAGCTTGCAATATTACCTTTTGGGCAGGCCTTTCATTCTGTATATGGACCATGCTCCTCTTACGTGGCTCGCCTCTCACAAAGACACTAATTCTCGAATCCTTCACTGGTTCCTTGAACTCCAACCTTTTACATTTCAGGTCCGCCACGTCCCGGGTTCACAACAGGCTCCGGCTGATTTTTTGTCCCGCTTCCCTACCTCTTCGGTCCTCTACCAGTCCCGCTCTTGGGATGGGGAGTGTAGACGGGTCTCTTCGACCGCATCTACCGATGCACGGAGCTGGCGGCCATTGCCCCTCCTTCAGGAGCGACGAGCGCGTTCCCATGACAACATGGGAACGCTGGCAGACGCATCGAACCCAGACTTCCAGGTCCGAACTAGAAAAGAAACGACGGACTCGCCAAACGGGGTGAAATGCCGGGAGAAAGAAGACGCGGAGAGAGCAAAGGAGGAGACGCCGACTACAGAAGCACGGTCGCCGGATTCAAGGGAGGAGTGGAAACCGGAGCCGAGAAGCGCGCTTGGACGGTCCCAGAGAACACTCGAACCGACGCTAAAGAGCCCAGCCACGACCCTGGAGGGTCGTGACTCCGCAAGGTACGGTCCTTTATAGGACTCTCAAATATACAATGCAGTAAAGGGAAGCAAGGAAGGGAAACCGGGAACGAGGGGAAGGCTGGGGAGGGGAGCGGGAAAAGGGGCACGGGGTGCACATTAAAAGCACAGTATGTATAAAACAGATAAGAGAGTGGCAACACCTAAGAAAAAGCACGTGTGACCCAAACCCTGCACTGTTGGACACTCCTTGTTTTACCTTTTTCCTACAACCCGGTATACTTTTCCCTTGCATGCTACTAACAACAAAACCCCAGGAAAACACAGTTGACTTACCTGCTCCTACTATTTCTTTTCCTTCCCGGTATCCTCGGGCAAGATGCGCGGACATCCACCACACCTACAAAAAGAACAGAGAAGAAGAGACAGCTGATAACGGGATAAAGAAGACACCATAAATCCGTGTTTCTTGAAAGCCGTCCCTTTTTGTTATTCCTCATCCACAAAACTGCATCCAATCACACATCAATAAACACATCTTGCCATATCACCGCGTTTGCGTCCTCTGTACCTAAAGTAGCCTACCACAGTCAGTGATAAGCTGGCAGTACGAAAACCCACACCATTGCACCAACAGAAATACGCCCACAGAATCATGACCCACGAATTACCACACTAACAAAACAACACCATATTGGACAATTCAAACTACACACACCTGACACACCACACCTGCACACCCACAACACTATAAAACACACACCCACACTACCCACAACCCTTTACGACCCAAAGATTTTGGCAAGTGAGAGAGAGACAAACCAGGAGCACCACTGAATCTGAGCCACAAAACACCATCACCCATACACCATCCACGCACCTCACAGCACACACCCCAAAACATCACGCCACACACCCTCACACATACCACTCACAGTACACCCATGGCACTACAAAGACACCACAGGTTTTCAGAGGAGGAGCTAAGGGTCATGGTGGAGGAAATCATCCAGGTAGAGCCCCAGCTATTCGGATCACAGGTGCAGCAGACCTCTATTGCAAGGAAGATGAAGCTATCGCGGAGAGTCGTGTACAGGGTCAACGCCGTGGAACAGCACCCAAGAACAAGGGATGATATCAAGAAGAGATGAAACGACCGATGGGGGAAGGTGCGGTCCGTGGTTACAAGACACCAGGTAGCTGTACAGAGGACTGGCGATGGGCCCACACCTCCTCCCCCACAACCGACAATATGGGAGGAGCAAGTCTTGGCGATCATGCATCCTGAGGGCCTGGCAGGAGTAGCAGGAGGACTGGACTCTGGTAAGTCAAATCTTCACTACTTTACCGCCCACCCTACCTGCATGCCATCACAAACAGGAACCCCTACCCACACCCTCATCACCGCAGCACCTCCCACATACCCCACCATCACAACCCACCCATCCCAATACCAAGTCCTGTATGCATCAACAATGCATGGACACCACTCACAGACCTGCATGGACACCCGTCACCACAGCATGCACACTAGTGACAATCACTTAGCCAAACAAATCACAACTCACACGAGCCAAAGCTGCCTTGCTAATAACAACCATAGAGGGAAACATATCCATACACAAGATGGCACCAGCATAAACAATAACACTGCATTTAAATCCCCACAGGACCCCCACACAACGTCACCGGAGAGGAGGTGCCAGCCACATCCAGTCCCTCCCCACAGAAGAGGCCCACAGTGATGACAGCAGCTCCACACGCCTGGATCACGATGACCAACCTGGCCCATCAGGGACCTCTGGACAGTCGGTGACCCAGGCACAGTCCCAACCCACCACAGTGCCTCCCCCCTCAGGAAACACCACCACAAAACCCACCCAGTGGGCCCATCCTTCTGTCCCCAGGACACATCAATCAGCAATGTGTCCACTACTACAGGGACCCCAGGCAACTCCATTAACACAGGACGATCGTGGAACTGGGGTCAGTGGCAGTTGGCACACAGTTCAGGGGACAGAGGCACAGGACAACAGGGAAGCTGGGAGGACTGCTGTGCGACAGAGGGAGGACAGGCCCAGGGAACTGACTCTCCATGAGGCACTCACCAACACCCTGGGAGCATACCACCATTCCCAGGAGACCATGGGTCAGATACTGGCCAAGTTGCAGGAGACCCAGTGGCTGTAGGAGGGACAGTACCTGAGAATCAGAGAGGACCTGAGGGACATCCACAGCTCCCTGGTCACTATTGCAGGGGTGCTGTCAGACATGGCCAACACCATGAGGTAGGAAGTGGCACACCAACGGGCCCCTGACACTATCCAAACCGAAGAACAGCCCTCCACCTCGGCCGACGCAAGGCCCTGCCACAGGAACAACAGGCCACCAGCACCCCACCCCGTGCAGAAGGAGAACAACCATGCAAACGGTCTCTGCGATCCAGGCAGAAGCCAGAGAACATTGCCAAGACTCCCACCAGGAAATAAGACTCTCCTGATTGTCACCCTTGTGTCCCACTCAGTCACCATGTCCACCTTGAACTGCCATTGCTCCCCTTCCTATGCCCCCTTGGGTAATGCACCTGTGATACAAATAGACTTGACTCTACCCTGGACTTTCCTCCATCAGCAACCCAGCCCATTGCAATACCCCCTCCACTTATTAGCACCTAAATAAACACCCTTGGAACAAAATCAAATATGGAGTCTGTCAATTGTTTGACAAATGTATTAGTTTCACAAACTGTAAACATTGCAATTCAAATGCACTGTAATATTTACATAGATATGACCTGTAGTGGGCAGCAGTAAACACAACAGGAGCCAGAGTGGGGAACAGAGATCTGAAAATAGAGATGCCAAAGGGTACAGTAAGTGGCCATAGAAATAGGGAATTCAGGCTGCCATGTTCAATGTCCAACACAAAACTGCAATGGAAAGTGAAGTTACAGTGTCTTACCTGTGTGTCACTGGAAGTACTGTTGAATTAGTGTAGTTCTGTTGTCCACATCTTCGTCCTCTGCCTCCTCTTGGTCACTGTCCACAGGCTCCACCGCTACCACACAACCATCCCCAGGCTCATCCTCCTGCAGAAAAGGCACCTGGCGTCTCAAGGCCAGGTTGGGCAACACGCAACATGCAACATGCAACGATGATCTGGCACACCTTCTTGGGTGAGTAGTACAGGGATCCACCTGTCAGGTGGAGGCACCGGAATCTGGCCTTTAGGAGGCCAAAGGTACGCTCAATGATCCTCCTTGTTCGCCCATGTGCCTCATTGTAACTTTCCTCTCCCTTTGTCCTAGCATTCCTCACTGGGGTCAGTAGCCATGAGAGGTTGGGGTAACCAGAGTCACCTGCAAATATCGAGGGATACCTGTTAACCACACACTCACCCTTAGGGCCAAACCCACACCCATAAACCTACATCAACTGGGTGAGGACCATGGGCTTACCTACTAGAAACACCCGTTGCCTCTGGAGTTGAGACATCACATATGGGATGCTGCTATTCCTCAAGATAAAGGCATCATGCACAGAGCCAGGATACTTGGCATTGGCATGGGTGATGTACTGGTCCGCCAAACACACCATCTGCACATTCAGAGAGTGAAAGCTTTTTCTATTTCTAAAGACTTGTTCATTTCTCTGGGGGGGGGGGAAATGCAATATGTGTACCATCAATGGCAACAATGATGTTGGGGATATGTCCCAGTGCATAGAAGTCAGCCTTCAGTGTGGCCAAATCCTCCACCTGGAGGAATACGATGTAGCTGCGCATGTGTTTCATCAGGGCAGACAACATTCTGGTCAGCACGTTTGAGAAAATAGGCTGTGACATCCCTGATGCCATGGCCACTGTCGCTTGGAATGAACCACTTGCCAGGAAATGGAGCACTGACAGGAGCTGCACTAGAGGGGAGATACCTATGGGGTGGCGGATAGCTGAGATCAGGTCTGTCTTCAATTGGGCACACAGTTCTTGGAGTGTGGCCCTATCAAGTCTGTAGGTCAGGATAATGTGCCTGTCCTCCATTGTCGCCAGGTCCACCAGGGGTCTGTACACGGGGGGATGTCTCCATTTCCTATTCATCCTCAGTGGTTGAACTCTAGGATACAAAATGGTGAGCAGAAGGTCATATTCACACATATTTCAACATTAATATGCAATTTTTGCTTTACTGAAACAGCATGTGAACTCGTGAGTCAGTTGATGTGCCAATGTCTGCTGTAATGCAGTTAGGTGCCATGGCCTGTGCCCCCCTGAAATGGCGGCTGCCTGACCTGTGAGGACAGACAAGTGGAAATGAGGTAATTCCGCTGGCGTTGTGCGCCGTTGCGGTCGACGACCACCGCGCAACACAGCATTGGTTATTATTGGGCCCTATAAATTCCAGGAGCCAATGCACGCCGGCGGTGACAGTACGCACCGCCGTGGACGTGACCACCATTTTCTATCTGTGCACTCACTTGCTACCTGACCTTCAACAGGAGAGGACCTACACTGCAAGTGCTGCTGTGACCTATGTCTATGTCACCAAGGAGGTGCGAACCCTGGCAGTCTTTGACAGGCGGAGCACTCACTGCCGCAAATGGTGGGAGGACCTGCGCCACTGGGCAAGGAAGACGGCGTAGGCCCAGCTGGGGCTGGCCTCCCAACGAGGAAGGGGTGCCCATCGTACTCTGACATCCCCTGATGTTCCGCATCCTGGCGGTGGCCTATCCGGAGTTAGATGGGATCTTGAAGGCATCACAGCAGCCACAAGAGGGTGAGTGCAGATTCTGATTCATGACTTTGCGCATGTTAAGGTATTACCTGGGTGGGGAATGTGGGCTGTGGGTGCCCCTAGGCCAGGGCGAACATGGCAGGGTATGTTCAATGATGGTCAAACTCAGATGCACTCCAACCCCAATAATGTTAGTGGGCATCTACTACTGGGCAGGGTCCTGTGGGTTTCAGGTGTGCAGCTAATGGCATTAGGCATTGTACCCCATGGGCTGGTGACTAGCATTGTAACTGGTAGTACATGGCCTAGTGCATAGGGCTGTTCCCTGTGAGTTGTGTATGCCAACGGTAGTGTTGTTGCTGGCATTGACCAAGTGTAGCCTCTCTCTCTCTACCCCCTTTTTGTTTTGTCACCCTGTCCTTGTGTGCATTAGCATCATCTGGTGGAGGAGCAGAGGCACCGGCGACGGAGGGAGCTGCATCCCACATGGACCTGGAGGTTGAATCCACTGACGGTGAAGGCACCAGTGGGACGGAGGGTGAGGGGAGCACTACGACGGAGACGGGAGGGGACAGTACCGACAGCGACACCTCCTTCGATGGCAGCTCCCTGGCAGTGGCGGACACCTCTGTGGCAACCACAACTACAGGTAGAGCTGCCACCCCCTGTACCAACACTGCCCTCCCAGCAGCACCTCAGCGTGTTTCCCGTGCCCGCTCACCTAGGAGGGCGGGCATCTCCTTCACCCCAGGCACCTGAGGCCCTGCCCCAGTCAGCCCTGCTGCCCTCAGGGAAGAGGCTATTGACCTCCTGAGATCCCTCTATGTTGGGCAGTCAACCATACTGAATGCCATCCAGGGTGTAGTAGGGCATTTGCAACAAACAAATGCATACCTGGAGGGCATTCACTCTGGTAGTGGCGGCCCAACAGAGAGCCTTCCAGGCTCTGGCCAACGCAATGATGGTAGCCATTGTCCCCCCTCCAACTTCCTCTACCCCAGTCCCAATCCCCTCAACCCCAGGCTATCCCAAGCACACCTTCAGACCAGCAATCACCCAAATCAACTCACAGAAGCGTCTCAGGCAAACACAAGCACCACACTTCATCTCACAGACACTCACACAAGCACCATCCCCATGCAGACACACCAACATCCACTGCCTTCACTGAATCCCCCTCCTCCTCGTCCACCTCCCTCCCAGTAGCGTCTCCACTCCCACCTGCATGCACTACATCCTCATCCACTACCTCCAACACCAGCACGCCTATCACTACACGCCCCTCACTGGCATTTACCAACCCCACATCTATGCACACGTCCCCTGTGTCCTCTCCCACTGTGTCTGTGACCCCTCCTCCCAAAGTACACAAATGCAAGCACACAGACACCCAACAGCCATCCACCTCACAACAGCATCCAGCCCATGCAACCGCACCCAAACACAGCAGACTGACCCCACCTACAACCACTCCCTCTGACTCCACTCCCAAACCTTCACCCTCTTCCCACCCCAGTGTCCCTAAGAAGCTTTTTCTTACCAACATTGACCTATTCCCTACCCCTCCCTCACCCCTCCTGTCCTTCACCTCGGGCTAGGGTGGCCAAAACCCAGCCCAGCACCTCAGCCACCCAGTCCACGGCCACTGCGGTTTCTGCAGCAACTGCAGTTGTGTGAGAGGCTCCAAGGAGTCACCCGTCAGCCCAGCCAGTGTGCCAGCACCACCTGCCAAGACCAAGAAGGGTCGGCCACCTAGCAAGGGCAAGAAGGGGACACCAGCCAGCAAGGGGAAGGAGGCACCACCAACCAGCAAGGGCAAGAAAAAGACACCAGCTGGCAGGAGCAAGGAGGCACCACCATCTGCCATGGCACTTCAGCCATCTGAGGCTGCAGGTGAAGGCCTGGAGGCTACCACCACGACTGCCAGTACCAGTGGGCACCCGTCCGAGTCTGCAGGTGAAGGCCTGGAGGCTACCACCACCACTGCCAGCACCGCCACCTGCAGCACAACTGGCATCTACTGAGCAGCCGTCACCGCACAGCAGTGTGTAGTGGTGACTACATGGGCTGCAGTGCGTCCTGGCCCCTGCAACTCCTGTTGGTGTGACACACAGGTGAGAGACTTTGACCTTTCCCCATAAAGGATGAAGCACACTGGGGACAAGGTCTCCTCCAGAACCAGTGGAAGAAAACATCCACTAGAGAGACTGTGGCTTTGCACACCCGCGGACCAAGCAGTGGGCAAACCACCCACTTGAGAGACTGTGGCTTTGTACTTCCCACGACCAAGCAGTGGGCAAACCACCCACTTAAGAGACTATGGGGGTCATTCTGACCCTGGCGGTAAAAGGCAGTTACCGCCGGTCAGAAGACCGCCATAACACCGCCGCGGCCGCGGTAACCCGCCAGGGTCATTCTGACCCACAACTGCCAAACCGCCAAAAACCCGACCTCCACTGAAGGCCGCCACATCAGCAGTCAGCGATAAACTGGAGATGAGCAAACCTCCACCGTCACGCCAACAGAAATACGCCCATGCCATTACGACCCACCAATCCACGCGGCGGTCTTTCAACCGCGGCATCCCATTGGCGGTACACACCGCCGCGGTCAAAATACACACACCTTTACAAAACACAGCCACATTGGATAATTCAAAATACACACACCTGATACACATACAAACACCACTCCCACACAATCAATACGATATAAAACACACACCCACATCACCCACAAACCCCCACAAATCGAAATTCAGAGACAAGGCGCAATACACAGAGAGAGAGCACAGGAAACGCAAACCACAAAACACACAGGAACCCAACATCATCCCCCACACTACATCTACGCACAAAACACCACACACCACTACACTCATCACCACAAACACCACCCCACACCTCATCCACACCACCCCATGGCACCCCAAAGACACCCCAGGTTCTCGGACCAAGAACTCAGGGTCATGGTGGAGGAAATAATTAGGGTAGAGCCCCAGCTCTTCGGCACACAGGTGCAGCACACCACAATAGCCAGGAAGGCGGAGCTAAGGCTAAGGATCGTCGACAGGGTCAACGCTGTGGGACAGCATCCCAGAAATCGGGAAGACATCCGAAAGCGCTGGAACGACCTACGGGGGAAGGTGCGGGCGATGGTGTCAAGACACAACATCACTGTGCAGAAGACTGGCGGCGGACCCCCACCCACTCCACCCGAATTCACAGCATGGGAGCAAGAGGTCTTGAACATCCTGCATCCTGAGGGCCTCGCTGGAGTAGGCGGAGGAATGGACTCTGGTAAGTCTAATCTCAACTACTTCACCCCCCCCAACCACCAGCATGCCAACCCACACCCCCACCCTCACCCCCAACCCCCCAGCACATATCCTCCCTGCTAATGTCTCACCAGCACAACCCACCCAAACCAACACCAACCCCTGAATGCCAACACAAACCATGGACACCCATCACCTAAGCATGACCACTGCACATACCCATCCCCCCCCCCCAAACCACCCTCACAACTCCTCCCACAAGGGAATGCCAGCACTGGGGGACAAGGGCACCCACAAATCGCACGCCATGGCACACACAGAAGCAATAACCAGACTCTTTTACCCCTGCAGGGCCCGAACGCCAACACACCGGCCCGGAGGGTCCAGAAATGTCCATCCCACCCCCAGAACAGGCCCCCAGTGATGACAGCAGCTCTGTCGACCTAGAACCTGATGACCAGCCCGGACCATCGGGGACCTCTAGACAGTCGGTTCCCCTCAGGCAGCCACAGGCCCCAGCAGACCTACCCCCCTCTGGAAACCCCAGCACAGCACCCACCCAGCGGGCCCATACCTCTGTCTCCAGGACAGGTCAAGCAGCGGTGTGTCTACCACTACAGGGCACCCAGGGCAACCCACCACCCCAACAACAACAGGGACCTGGGGGCAGTGGTAGTGGGCACACCGTCCAGGGGACAGAGGCCCAGGAACAAAGGGGAACTGGGAGGGCTGCTGTGCGACAGAGGGAGGACAGGCCTAGGGAACCCACTGTCCAAGAGGCCCTCACCACCATCATGGGAGCGTACCACCACTCCCAAGAGACGATGGCGACGGTCCTGGCCAGGTTCCAGGAGATCCAGGCCATGCAGGAGGGCCAGTACATGGGGTTCCGGGAAGAACTGCGCAGCATCAGTTCCGCAATGGGTACAATCGTGGTGGCACTCAACCAGATTGTCACCACATTGCGGGACCATGTGGCCCCCCAAAGGGCCCCTGCCACTAGCATGGAGGAAGAACAGCCCACCACCTCCGCCGGCGCTAGTGGTCAGGAGGCCCCGACACAACAGCAACGGCCCACCCGGACCCCACCCCCTGCAGAACATGAACCACCCCGCAAGAAAGGCCTGAGATCGAGGAAGAAGACAGAGTAGGATGTCAAGACCCCCGCCATGCACGGATACCCCCGGATGTCATCCCACTGTCCCACTTGTTCACCCTGTCCAACCTTGAACTGCCCCTGCTCCACCTTCCACAGGCATATGGACAATGCACCTGTGCGAACGTGAGTCTGGACTCTGCCATGGACATGCCTCCACCATCACCCATCACCCTTTTTGAATTATACCCCAATTTTTGCACTTCAATAAACACAAATATTGCACAAAAACCATCTGGAGTCTGCTATTTATTTTTTTAAACCAAATGTATTAGATATAACCAACCAAAAATGTCCAAATACATTGTGATGACAACATACCAGTGTCACACAGCGGTAGTCCATGGGGAAATAAACCAGAGGGCACTCCGTGGGGACCACATCACTGAAATAGGAAGGCAAATTCACAACTAAGTTACCATACATTGGGGTGAAAGGTCAGACAGTAGAGAGCCAGTACTGTTACAGATATAATAAAATGCAGGAGTAGATTCTTACCTGTGTGTTACTGGAAATACTGCAGTATCACTCTGTCCCTGTTGTCTGTGTCGTCCTCTTCGTCTTCCTCCTCTTCACTCTCCGCAGGCTCCACAGTGGCCACAACACCACCATCTGGACCATCCTCCTGCAGGAAAGGCACCTGGCGTCGCAAAGCCAGGTTGTGAAGCATGCAGCAGGCCACGATGATATGACACACCTTCTTTGGTGAGTACATTAGGGATCCACCTGTCATATGCAGGCACCTAAACCTGGCCTTCAGGAGTCCGAAGGTTCTTTCTATAATCCTCCTAGTACGCCCATGGGCCTCATTGTACCGTTCCTCTGCCCTTGTCCTGGGATTCCTCACTGGGGTCAATAGCCAAGGCAGGTTGGGGTAACCAGAGTCACCAATTAGCCACACACGCTGTCTCTGTAGCTGTTCCATCACATAAGGGATGCTGCTATTTCGCATGACGTACGCGTCATGCACTGACCCTGGGAACTTGGCATTTACATGGGAGATGTACTGGTCAGCCAAACAGACCACCTGGACATTCATGGAATGATAACTTTTCCGGTTCCTGTACACCTGTTCATTGTCTTTTGGGGGGACCAAAGCCACATGGGTACCATCAATGGCACCAATGATATTGGGAATGTGTCCAAGGACATAGAAATCACCCTTCACTGTAGGCAAGTCACCCACCTCAGGGAAAATGATGTAGCTCCGCATGTATTTCATCAGGGCAGACAACACTCTGGACAACACCCTTGAAAACATAGGCTGAGACATCCCAGATGAAATGGCCACTGTAGTTTGAAATGATCCACTAGCCAAAAAATGGAGTACTGACAGCACCTGCACTAGAGGCGGAATCCCTGTGGGTTGGCGGATGGGTGACATCAGGTCTGGCTCCAGCTGGGCACACAGTTCCTGTATAGTGGCAGTGTTGAGTCTGTAGGTGAGTATGACATGTCGTTCTTCCATTGTCGACAGGTCCACCAGCGGTCTGTACACGGGAACATTCCTCCGTCTCCTCGCAAGTCCCAGCGGACGGTGCCTAGGAAGGACAACATGGAGCACAGAGTCAATCAACCCACAGGTAAGTTCCCACAGCCTGCACAGTACACGAATCTCTCTGGATTGAATAGCTTGTATGAGTGTCGATGCAAGGCCTAGCCATGTGTGACGCAGTAGGAATTAAGCCATGTGGGCCCTTGAAATGGCGGCTGCCTGACCTGTGAAGTGTGACAATGTGAAGTGAGGTCATTGCGCTGGCATGGCACGCCGTGGCGGTAGGCGGTCGAAGACCGCGGCGCAAAGCAGCATTGGTTAACATTGAACCCTATGGGTTTCAGGAGCCAATGACGATGTGCGCCGGCGGTCGCGGTACGCACCGCCGCGGAACGCACCGCCGCGGGCGTGACCGCCATTTTCTCTCTGCTTAATCACACGAGACCTGACCATCCACAGGAGAGGACCTATACTGCAAGTGCTGCTGTGACCTCGGTCTGGAAGTGACAATGGCTGCTGCGACTGGGGAAAGGGCCCCCGCCTTCAGTTCCGAAGAGTTGGAGAAGCTCGTGGACGGGGTCCTCCCCCAGTATGCGGTACTCTACAGTCCTCCAGACCAACAGGTGAGTACACGGGGGCCAATGCAAAGTGGGCAATGCCTGTGATGAGTGGGGTGGATGTACGATGGAGGGGAGGGGAGCGAATTACGAATGCATGGCACGACAGATGAGAGCATGTGCCACCTGGCAAGTTTGGGGAGGGGGGGCCACTCACATCGAGCATGCAGAAAAGTGATGATGTTTCTTTTCCCCTCCAGTACATGTCACATAGGTCAGCGCCCATCAAAAGATCGATATTTGGCGTGCCATCGCCAAGGACGTCCGGGCCCTGGGGGTCCACAACAGACGGGGCACACACTGCCGCAAGAGGTGGGAGGACATCCGCCGCGGGAGCAGGAAGACCGCCGAGGCTCTGCTGGGGATGGCCTCCCAACCTAGGAGGGGTGCCAGTCGTACCTTGACCCCCCTGATGTCCCGGATCCTGGCGGTGGCCTACCCCGATTTAGATGGGCGCTTGAGGACATCACAGCAGACACAAGGGGGTGAGTACCAGCACATTCAGCTAAATTTGCGCGCAGTGGAGGTGCCTGGGTGGGGGAGGAGGGCTGTGGGTATCCCTAGGCCAGGGTGATTTCTGTAGGCTAGGCCCCTCCGTGAGGTATGGTCCTGTGCCCCCGCCCCCCACCTCTGTAGGGTGCCTAGTAACGCTATTCATGGACCTGTGTATTCTGTGTGGGCAGTTGTCGCCCATAGGCTTGTAGGGCATGTCCCAGGGAATGAGTAGTGTACCCCAAGTGCACAGCGTAGTGCAGGGGGCTTCTGTGTCTGTCCTCTCCGCCAACGGTGTCCCCAATGCATGCACTCAACTTGTCTTTATTTCTCCATCCCCCCCCCCCATTTTCTTTGTTTTTCGGTGAATGTGTGCATTAGCATCATCAGGTGGAGGAGAAGTGGCATCGGCGCAAGAGGGAGCTGCATCTCACATGGCCCCGGAGGGCCATGCAACGGACTCCGACATGACCAGTGAGACGGAGGGCGAGGGGGGCTCCACCACGGGGACCCGTGCAGACGTCAGTGACACCGACACGTCCTCGGATGGGAGCTCCCTTGCGGTGGCAGCAACATCCGTGCCCACCGATACTACAGGTACAGCCGCCACCCAGCGCACCAGCTCCGCCCTCCCAGCAGCCCCTCGGCCTTCGGCCCGTGCCCGCACGGCCAGGAAGGTGGCCATCTCCTTCGCCCCTGGCACCTCAGGCCCTGCCCCAGTCACCCCTGCTGCCCTCAGTGAGGAGGTCATTGACCTCCTGAGGACCATCATTGTTGGGCAGTCTACCCTTTTGAATGCCATCCAGGGTGTGGAGAGGGAGGTGCATCAAAGCAATGCATACCTGGAGGGCCTTCATTCGGGTCAGGCTGCCCATCAGCGATCGTTCAACGCTCTGGCCTCAGCACTGACGGCAGCGATTGTCCCTGTCTCCAGCCTCCCTCTTCTAACTCCCTCCACCCAGTCCCACTCCCCTGTTCCTCTGCCTATCCCATCCACACCTACAGACCAGCCTGCACACACCCAAGGGAAGCTCATCCAGACATAAGCACCACAGAACACACAAGCATTCACACAAGCAACATACAGATGCAGACATGCCAACAGCCACTACCTCCTCTGTGTCCCCCACATCCTCGTCTCCCTCCTCCTTCCCTGTGACGTCTACACTCACACCTGCATGCACACCACCATCAGCCAGTACGCCCATCACCAGCACACCCTCCACACCAGTCCGCACACGTGCAGTCACCACCCCCACTGCCATGTACACGTCCCCTGTGTCCTCTCCCAGTGTGTCTGTCACCCCCGCTTCCAAACCACACAAACGCAGGCAGGCACCCAACCAACAGCCATCCACCTCACCTCAGCCTCCAGCCCAAGCACCTGCACCCAAAGACACCAGACTTGACTCTCCTACAACCACATCCTCTTCCTCCACTCCCATACCCACTCCAGCTACCCTTCCCATGGCTCCTAAAAAACTAATCCTCTATAAACTGGACCTCTTTTCCTCACCTGACCCACCCCCTCCATCTCGTAAGAGTTCCAAGAACACCTCAGCCACCACCAGCCCAGCAACTCCCAAGAACGTCGTGGCTGGTTTTTGGAGTCCGCCCTTTCCTTGTGCAGGGACATCGGCCAGCAGCAAAAGCACAACCAGCCCTCCCCCGGGAAGAGGAGCAAAAAGCTGAAGGGCAGGCGCGACAGGCCTGATACGCCTGTCCCCAAGGAGGGTAGCCTTGCACCGTCACCTGCCACATCAGGTAAGGGAGCCAAGGGCCACGGAGAGTCTGCCAAGGAGGGCAAGGGCAGCAAAGCGCAGAAGGCAGGGAGCAGCCGACCTGGCCATGAGGGCCCCACCAGCCCCATTCCGGGGGTATCGGAGGAGACCCAGGGCCCCAGGACTCCATCACAGGAGGGCCCCGCAACGGAAAGGTCCGATGCTGACTGAGCAGGAAGTATTGGCCAGGTGTGGTTCACTCGAAACACAAGACAGGCACCGCTGAACAGGGCCCCGCCAAGACAGGCACCGCTGAACAGGGCCCCGCCGTGAGAAGCACCGCTGAACAGGGCCCCGCCGTGAGGAGCACCGCTGAACAGGGCCCCGCCGTGAGGAGCACCGATGAACAGGGCCCCGCCGTGAGGAGCACCGCTGAACAGGGCCCCGCCAAGAAAGCCACCGCTGAACAGGGCCCCGCCGTGAGAAGCACAGCTGAACAGGGCCCCGCCGTGAGGAGCACCGCTGAACAGTGCCCCGCCAAGACAGGCACTGCTGAACAGGGCCCCGCCGTGAGAAGCACCGCTGAACAGGGCCCCGCCGTGAGGAGCACCGCTGAACAGGGCCCCGCCAAGACAGGCACCGCTGAACAGGGCCCTGCCAAGACAGGCACCGCTGAACAGGGCCCCGCCGTGAGAAGCACCGCTGAACAGGGCCCCGCCAAGACAGGCACTGCTGAACAGGGCCCTCCTGTCAAGCACCGCTCCGCTGGGCCCTCCTGTCAAGCACCGCTCCGCTGGGCCCTCCTGTCAAGCACCGCTCCGCTGGGCCCTCCTGTCAAGCTCCGCTGGGCCCTCATCTCAAGCACCGCTCCGCTGGGCCCTCCTGTCAAGCACCGCTCCACTGGGCCCTCATCTCAAGCACCGCTCCGCTGGGCCCTCCTGTCAAGCACCGCTCCGCTGGGCCCTCATCTCAAGCACCGCTCCGCTGGGCCCTCCTGTCAAGCACCGCTTCGCTGGGCCCTCATCTCAAGCACCACTCCGCTGGGCCCTCCTGTCAAGCACCGCTGGCCCATTGGCAGGCCCGGTTCTGTGTCGGGCAGGGCTTCACGAGGCACTCTGCCCACCATGCCTCCTCCATGACCAGTGGACTCTGTAATCCACCTGGCTTTGCACCCCCCAGGATGGCACTGTGGGCAATCCACCCACTGTAGAGACTTGAGAGACTGTGGCTTTGCACTCCCCAGGATGGCACAGTGGGCATGGAGGCCCTTCGTGGATCTGGCATCGTGGACTCATGTGGCTGAGGTGCCCCCCCTCCCTTCCCCCTGAGGTGCCAGTATTTTATTTTTGTGATGCCCCAGCAGTGTTCTCTCCAATGGACTCGATCTCGTGTGTGGGCTTTGCCCATGTGTTGCTGCACATTGGCCCACGGACATTTGGACTTTGCAAAACTGTGCCGGACTTTTGCTACTTGTATATATATAGTTCTAGATGTGTATTAATTATTTATATATTGGTAAGTTCGCTATACTTAATTATTGATATAATATAGTTCTATTTTTACAATCATTGCCTTTTGTCTTTGCATTTTTGTTTTTGGGGTTTGGGGGTGTCACTCTGACTTTTCAATCTGCATTGGTGTGTAGGTATTTCGGTGGGGGTGAGGGTGGGGGTGGGTGTGTGGCGTATGTGTGTGCCCGTAAGCTTTCCTCCTCCCCCCTCCCCTGTGTCGTAGGTGCAGTACTCACCGTTGTCGTCTGCGGCGACGTTCGGGATCCTGGAAGAAGAGCAGGAAGGCAATGGCTGGGAGGATGTGGAGTTCCGGTTCCATGCTGTCCCGATTCCGTGTGGAGTGTGTCGAGGTGAGCGTTTTCCATTGGAAATGTCTGTTTCCGCCGTGTTTTTATCGGCGGGGCTCCCGCCCCGGAAAAGGTGGCGGATTGGTGAGTTATGATGGGGTGGGCGGTACATTGTCTGCCGCCTGGCTGTTGGCGGTGACCGCCGCGCTATTTGTTTGTGCCGCCGCGGCGGTCGGAGTGTTAAAGCGGCGGCCTGTGTTGGCGGTTCCCGCCAGGGTCAGAATACCTTTTTTTGGACCGCCAGCCTGTTGGCGGGTTGGCCGCCGCTTTAACACTGACCGCCAGGGTCAGAATGACCCCCTATGTCTCTGCACTGCAAAGGACCAAGCAGTGGGCATGGAGGCCCCTCCAGGCCAGTGGAGTTGTACTATCTTCCGGCTGAGGTGCCCCCCCATTCCCTATCCCATTGAGGTGCCTGTGTGTTTTTGAACTGATGCCCCTGCAGTGTTCTCTCTGTATTGAGGCAGGAGTCAAGTGTGGCCTTGGCCTATGTGTTTTGGCCCAGTGGGCCATGGACTTTTTGGAGTGGGCATTGTCACTCCTTTTGTATATATTGTACATTGTACATACTGTTTATTGATTTAAGTATGTATTTTTCTAAAACTGTACTATTACACTCATTTTACTCCATTCCTTTTGTCCTTGCGTTATTCCTGAGGGTTACGGGGTGTTTATGTAATGTTGTTGCATCTGTTTGTGTGTGTGGTGTTGTGGGTGGGGGTGCGTGCAGGGGTGTTGCATGTTTGTTTCACTCTCTTTTTCCTCCCCCCCCTTGTGTGCTAGGTGCAGTACGCACCGTGATTGTCTTTGCTGGCGTTTGTGTTGCTGGTTTATGAGAAGGTACACCAGCATTGGGAAAAAGTGCAGCTCGGGCTCCATGGCGTTGTGGTTCTTCCTTGAGTGTCGAGAGGTGAGTCGTTTCCCTTCAGTGTTCTGTTTCTGCCATGCTCTTGATGGCGTTGGTACCGCCACAGAAAAGCT
This sequence comes from Pleurodeles waltl, assembly GCF_031143425.1. Lineage (NCBI taxonomy): Eukaryota > Metazoa > Chordata > Amphibia > Caudata > Salamandridae > Pleurodeles > Pleurodeles waltl. Next base: position 257,712,267 of record NC_090440.1, read on the forward strand.
GGTTGGATAGGCATGTTGTAATGCAGTGGGCGGTACATTGTCTTCCGCCTGGCTGTTGGCGGGTACCATTGTGGTGTTTGTTGCTACCGCCGTGATGGTCGGTGTGTTAAAGTGGCTGTTTGTGTTGGCGGTTTCCGCAGTGGTCATGATTTCAATTTTTTTACCGCCGGCCTGTTGGCGGTGTTACTGCCGCATTATCACCGACCGCCAGGGTTGTATTGAGAGCCTACGTTATCGAAAGGGAAGCCAGGACCAATTGAAAGTGATGGGCGTTATATGAGCGTGGTTAAAAGTACACAATACTTACAACAAGTCAAATCGCTTGCACGCTCGACCTAAAACTAGTAAGCATAATGTCTGCATCATGGAATTACTTGCACGATCATGCTGAGTGTTTAGGTTGGTGTCTCCTACCCATAGCCAGCAAGTGCAGATCGCACTCCTGTCATGTTGTCATTTTTAAGTGGGCTCCTACTGGTGATGGGGAAGTATTGACTTGAACAAATATAGTAGTGCAGAGTGAAGCAAAACAGAAAAACAAAGGGGTGCATTATAGGCTGGAGAGCAAGCCAAATACAAGAAACAGTGACATGGCATTAGGCATTGTGCTGAATGGAAAGACACAGTAACAAGATGGGAGAGAAGAAACAAGAAGATGTCTTTGAATAGTGTTGCTTGTTGCTGCACAGTGCTTAAGTTTTTAAAAAGATAAGTACCAGGCCTAACGTTTCTCTCAGATGCCCACAGCTGGCACTTCCGCATGTTGCAGGTCAGGAAAAAGGTACATCCCCTCTGTACCAGGATTTTGGAAACAAATATCCTAGATTTGTTAAGGTCCCTCACCCATCTGGTGTAAGTTTTACTCTCTATTTATACCCTTTGTTCCCCTTTCACTTTCTTGCAATTTATTTTTATCCTCACAATTCATTCTCTCTGCTACTTGTTTTGCCTTCATCTCTTTTATCCCTCTATACTCTTTTCTCTCTCCACATACCTTTCTCTTTTTCATCGCCTTCTCTCATCACCTTCTATCCCACCATGCTCTCTAAAATGTATTTCCTCACTCTTTTCTTGTTTCCCTCTCCTTTCTCACATTGTTCTGTCTCTCAGCTACTTCCTCTCTTAAATTATTTTACCTCTTACCTTATCTCCTCTTCACCTCTTAAGACACATGAAAGTATGTTTGCTCCTGTAGCTGCACGTAACGTTTTATGAAGCACCCCCTCCAGTAGTAGTTCCAAATTTGCACTTGTATTGGTAATATGACTCCCTTTCTGGAGAAGCCCCAGCCATGCACTGTTGGAGGTTGCACATTCTGGTTGGCTGAACAAGACACTAGCCAGGCACAACCAACCACTCCCATCAAGGGTGGGTGATAACACTCACTATATAACCTGTGCTCACATTGGGTAGCTTGGCACAGAGCAATCAGGCTTATCACAGAGGCAATGTGTAATGCAAAGACACAGCATTTCCCACCACAACCACTCTGTGTGGCACAAAGGAGAATTCACACACTGTGGGGGTCATTCTGACCTCGGCGGTAAAAGGCGCCTACCGCCGGTCAGAAATCCTCCATAATCCCGCCGCGGTCGCGGAAACCCGCCACGGTCATTCTGACCCGCAGAAGGCAAACCTCCGAAAATCCGACCGCCACAACAGACCGCCAGACCAGCGGTCGGCGGAAAGGTGGAGGTGACCAAACCTCCACCGCCACGCCAACAGAAATACGCCCATCCCATTACGACCCACGAATCCACGCGGCGGTCATTCAAACGCGGTATTCCATTGGCGGGACACACCGGCGCGGTCAGAATACCCACCAACGAACAAAACTCACCCACATTGGACGATTTGAATCCCACACACCTGATACACATACACACACCACTCCCACACACACAATACAATATAAAACACCCACCCACATCACCCACAAACCCCTACGCTTACAAAATCGTAAAGAAGGCAAGAGCGAGACACCAGCATCCAAAACATAACAGCCACAGCCACTCAACACCATCACCCACACACTATCCACACACAAAACAACACACACCACCACACTCAACTCACTTAAATACACATACTCCACCCCACACATCATACACACCACCCCATGGCACCCCAAAGACAACCCCGCTTCACAGACGAAGAACTCAGGGTTATGGTGGAGGAAATCGTTCGTGTAGAGCCCCAGCTGTTCGGCACACAGGTCCAATACACCAGCATTGCCCGGAGGACGGAGCTATGGCAGAGGATTGTCGACAGGGTGAACGCAGTGGGACAGCACCCCAGAAATCGGGAAGACATCAGGAAGCGATGGAACGACCTACGGGGGAAGGTGCGTTCCATGGTATCCAGGCACAACATCGCCGTGCAGAAGACTGGCGGAGGACCCCCACCTCAACCCCCACAATTCACATCATGGGAGGAGGAAGTCTTGAACATCCTGCATCCTGACGGCCTCGCAGGAGTCGGCGGAGGAATGGATACTGGTAAGTTGAAGCTTCAATACTGCTTCCCCCCCACCTGCATGCCAAATCAGACCCCAACCCTCACCCCCATCCTCGAACCCCACCCTCACCCCCACCCTCACCCCCACCACCATCCTCACCCCCACCCTCACCCCCACCACCATCCTCACCCCCACCACCATCCTCACCCCCACCCCCAGCACACCTATTCCCCGCCAATGTCTCACCATCACAACCCACACATCCCAAAACCTAGGCCTGCATGCGTCCACTAAGCATGGACACCCATCACCAAAGCATGCCCAATGCATATACACATCCCCCCCACAAGCCACCCTCACCAAAGCCCCCACACACGAATGCCAGCACTTGGGGACACGGGAACCCACAGATACACCCATATGCCACACATTGAAACTATAACCATACCTCTATACCCCTGCAGGACCCGACCGTCAACACACCGCGGCGGAGGGGCCAGAATTATCCACACCCCCCACCCAAGAGGCCGTCAGCGATGACAGCAGCTCTGTCGATCTGGACACCGATGACCAGCCCGGACCATCGGGGACCTCTGGACAGTCGGTTCCCCTCACACAGGCACAGGCCACTATAGACCCTAACCCCTCTGGGAACACCAGCACAGCTCCCACCCAGCGGGCCCATGCCTCTGTCTCCAGGGCGCGTCAATCTGCGGTGTGTCTACCACTACAGGGCACCCAGGATAACCCACCACCCCAACAACAACAGGGACCTGGGGGCAGTGGTAGTGGGCACACCGGCCAGGGGGCAGAGGCCCAGGGAAACAGGGCAACTCGGCGGGCAGCTGTGCGACAGGGGGGGGAGGAGAGGCCCAGGGAACCCACTCTCCACGAGGTCCTCACCACCATCATGGGAGCATACAACCGCTCCCAGGAGACGATGGCGACGGTACTGGCCCGGTTCCAGGAGATCGAGGTGCTGCAGGAGGAACACTATCGGGGGTACAGGGAGGACATCCGAGCCATCAACACCACCCTGGTTACCATGGTAGGGCTGCTGCAGGACCTCGTAAACAGCAGGGCGGACACTGAACAACACCCAAGGGCCCCTGCCACTAGCCGGGACCAAGAACAGCCATCCACCTCCGCCGGCGCTAGTGGACAGGAGGCCCCCGCACAGCAGCAGCCCACCAGACCCCCACCTCCTGCAGGAGAAGAACCACCCCGCAAGAGGGCCCTGAGATCTCGCAAGACAGAGTAGGATGTCAAGACCCCCGCCAGCAATGGATACCACCTGATGTCATCCCACTGTCCCACATTGTCACCCTGTCCATCCTCGAACTGCCCATGCTCCATCTCTCCACAGGCCTCTGGACAATGCACCTGTGTGACTGTTACTCTGGACTCTGCCATGGACATTCCTTCACCATAGCCCCCACCCACTTGAAACCACCCATCCCATTTTGAGCACTTCAATAAACACCTATTTTGCACCAAAATATCAGGAGTCTGGCTGTGATTTCAATAGATTGTAATTGACATGACAGTGCAAATATGTCCTTGTACATGGTGAAGTCAACAAACAGCTGCCACAAAGCTGTAGTCCATGGGGAAACGAAGCACAGGACTCGTAGTGGGGACCCCAGATCTGAAATAGGGAGGGAAAAGCCAAAACTCAGTCATCATACACTGGGGCAAATAGACAGGCAGCAGAGATGCTGCAGAGTAGTTAACTTTTACTAAATTATCTTTGAAATGTTACCTGTGTCCTATTGGAAGTACTGTTCAATGATTCTGTCCCTGTTGTCTGTTTCAGCCCCGTCGTCTTCCTCCTCGTCACTCTCCTCAGGTTCCACCGCTGCCACAACACCACCGTCTCGACCATCCTCCTGCAGGAAAGGCACCTGGCGGCGCAAAGCCAGGTTGTGAAGCATGCAGCAGGCCACGATGATGTGACACACCTTCTTAGGTGAGTACATTAGGGATCCACCGGTCATATGCAGGCAGCGAAACCTGGCCTTTAGGAGGCCAAAGGTGCGTTCGATCACCCTCCTAGTACGCCCATGGGCCTCATTGTACCGTTCCTCTGCCCTGGTCCGGGGATTCCTTACTGGGGTCAGTAGCCACGACAGGTTGGGGTACCCAGAGTCCCCCACTAGCCATACACGGTGTCTCTGTAGCTGTTCCATCACGTAAGGGATGCTGCTATTCCTGAGGATGTAGGCGTCATGCACTGACCCTGGGAATTTGGCATTTACATGCGAGATGTACTGGTCAGCCAAACACACCACCTGGATGTTCATTGAATGGTAACTTTTTCTGTTCCTGTACACCTGCTCCCTGTCTCTTGGGGGAACCAAAGCCACATGGGTCCCATCAATGGCACCAATTACGTTGGGAATATGTCCAAGGGCGTAGAAATCACCCTTCACTGTAGCCAGTTCGCCCACCTCAGGGAAAATGATGTAGTTCCTCACGGATTTCATCAGGGCAGACAACACTCTGGATAACACCTTTGAAAACATGGGCTGAGACATCCCAGAAGCAATTCCCACGGTTGTCTGAAATGACCCACTTGCCAAGAAATGGAGTACTGACATGACCTGCACCAGAGGGGGAATCCCTGTGGGTTGGCGGATGGGGGACATCAGGTCGGGCTCCAGCCGGGCACACAGTTCATGGATAGTGGCACGGTTAAGACGGTAGGTCAGGATAATGTGGCGTTCTTCCATTGTCGACAGGTCCACCAGCGGTCGGTACACGGGAGGATTCATCCGTCTCCTCGCCCAACCCAGCGGACGGTGCCTAGGAAGGACAACATGGAGCACACAGTCAGGCAACCCACAGGTACGTACTCACAGCTAGCACAGTATACGATTCTCTATGCAGTGAATGGCGTGTATGAGTGGCTATGCAAGGCCTAGGCCTGTGTGACGCAGTTGAAATTGAGCCATGTGGGCCCTGGAAATGGCGGCTGCCTGACCTGTGAAGTGTGACAATGGGATGTGAGGTCAATGCGCTGGCGTGGCACACCGCGGCGGGCGGCGGGCCAAGACCGCGGCGCGAAGCCGCATTGGTTAACATTGAAGCCTATGGGTTTCAGGAGCCAATGGCGAAGGGCGCCGGCGGTGGCGGGACGCACCGCCGCGGTACGCACCGCCGCGGACGTGACCGCCATTTTCTATCTACTTATCCACTTGCGACTTGAACTTTCACAGGAGAGGACCTATACTGCAAGTGTTGCTGTGACCTCGGTCTGGAAGGGACAATGGCTGCTGCGACTGGGGAAAGGGCCCCTGCCTTCACTGGAGAGGAGTTGGAGAAACTTGTGGATGGGGTCCTCCCCCAGTATGCGCTACTCTACGGTCCTCCAGACCAACAAGTGAGTTTAATTCTATCTGGATTTGGGGCCACTGGCTGGCTTGGGGGCCTGGCGGGGATGGGGGGCATGTTGGGGCTGGCGGGGGCCTGGCGGGGATGGGGTGCATGTTGGGCATGGCGGGGGGCCTGGCGGGGGGCCTGGCGGGGATGGGGGGCATGTTGGGCATGGCGGGGGCCTGGCGGGGATGGGGTGCATGTTGGGCATGGCGGGGGGCCTGGCGGGGGGCCTGGCGGGGATGGGGGGCATGTTGTGCATGGCGGGGGGCCTGGCGGGGGGCCTGGCGGGGATGGGGGGCATGTTGGGCATGGCGGGGGGCCTGGCGGGGAGCCTGGCGGGGATGGGGGGCGTTGGGCCACTGGAAAGGAAAATGCTGAGTAACTTGAACGTGGTATTTCTCCCTCCCTGTACGTGTCACATAGGTCCGCGCCCATGAGAAGATCGGGATTTGGCGTGCCATCGCCAAGGAAGTCCGGGGCCTGGGGGTCCACCATCAACGGGGCACCCACTGCCGCAAGAGGTGGGAGGATATCCGCCGCGGGACCAAGAAGACCGCCGAGTCTCTGCTGGGGATGGCCTCCCAACGTAGGCGGGGTGCCTGCCGTCAACTGAGCCCCCTGATGTTCCGGATCCTGGCGGTGGCCTACCCTGATTTGGATGGGCGCGTGAGGGCAGCACAGCAGACACAAGGGGGTGAGTACAAGCATCATCTACTCTGTTGTCGTGCAGTGGAGGTGTCTGGGTGGGGGAGGAGGGCTGTGGGTCCCCCTAGGCCAGGGCGATATCTGTAGGCTGGGCACCCCCGTAAGCCCCTGTGTCCCCAGCCACCACCCTCAGTAGTGTGTCAGTACAGCCATCCCTGGGCCGTGTCATCCATGGGTGCAGTTGACAACTCTAGGCGTGTAGGGCATGTTCCACGGAATGCGTAGCGGACCCCAAGTGCGCAACTTAGTGCAGGGGGCATCTGTGTCTGTCATGTCCGCTAACTGTACCGGAGATCCATGTACTCAATATCCCTTTATTTCTCTCTCCCCCCCCCTTTTTGTTTGTCTTTCTGTGCTTGTGTGCATCAGCATCATCAGGCGGAGGAGAAGTGGCATCGGGGCAGGAGGGAGCTGCATCTCACATGGCCCAGGAGGGCCATGCCACAGAGTCAGACTGGACCAGTGAGACGGAGGGCGAGGGGAGCTCCACGACGGGGACGACTGGAGCCTGCAGCGACACGGACACGTCCTCGGAAGGGGGCTCCCTTGCGGGGGTGGCACCATCCGTGCCCCCCGCCATTACAGGTACAGCCGCCACCCAGCGCACCATCTCCGCCCTCCCAGCAGCCCCTCCGCGTTCGCCCCGTGCCCGCTCTGCCAGGAAGCCGGGCATCTCCTTCGCCCCAGGCACCTCAGGCCCTGCCCCTGTTACCCCCGCTGCCCTCAGTGAGGAGGTCATTGACCTCCTCCGAACGCTCATTGTTGGGCAGACTACCCTTTTGAATGCCATCCAGGGGGTGGAGAGGGAGGTTCATCGCAGCAATGCGTACCTGGAGGGCATTCATTCGGGTCAGGCTGCCCATCAGCGATCGTTCCAGGCTCTGGCCTCAGCACTGACGGCAGCCATTGTCCCTGTCTCCTGCCTGCCTCTACTAACTCCCTCCTCCCAGTCTCCTGTTCCTCTGCCTGTCCCACCCACACCATCAGACCAGCCTGCACACACCTCAACACCCAAGAGAAGCTCATCCAAACATAAGCACCACAGATCACGCAGACATTCACACACGCAACATTCCGATGCAGACATGCCAACAGTCACTACCACCTCTGTGACCCCCACCTCCTCGTCTCCCTCCTCCCTCCCTGTGACGTCTACACTCACACCTCCATTCACCTCACCATCAGCCAGTGTTTCCATCACCAGCACACCCTCCACTCCAGTCCGCACACGTGCAGTCACCACCCCCACTGCCATTTACACGTCCCCTGTGTCCTCTCCCACTGTGTCTGTCACCCCCTCTTCCACACCACACAAACGCAGCCACCCACCCACCCAACAGCCATCCACCTCACGACAGCCTATCCCTCCTGCACCTGCACCCAAAGACAGCAAACGTGACTCACCTACAACCACATCCTCTCCCTCCACTCCCATTCCCACTGTACCTACCACTCTCCATTGTCCCAAGAAGCTCTTCCTCGCCACTACTAACTTCTTTCCTGACCCTGAGCCCCCCCCTCCTTCTCGTCGGGGTAAGAAGAGCACCTCAGCCACCACCAGCCCTGCAGCCCCCTTGACAAGGGTGCAGGGGTATTGGAGCCCGCCAGCCCGCATGTCTGGATCTTCGCCCAGCAGCAAGGGGACAGCCAGCCCACCCCCTGGGAAGAGGAGCAGAAGGCGGAAGGGGCGCCGCAGGAGCCCGCCTTCTACATCCCCCCCGGACACCACCCAGAGACAGTCACCAGCCACAGCTCCAAAGGGAGGCAAGGGCCACAGGCCGACGACTAAGGAGGGCAAGGGCAGCAAGTTGGAGAGGTCAGGCAGCAGGCCTGCTGCCCAGGAGGAGCCCACAACCCCCATAGCCGCTGCCCAGGGAGGAACCGGCACAGCTGCCCCGGGAGAGCCCACCACCCCCATAGCCGCTGCCCAGGGAGGACCCAGCCCAGCTGGCCAGGAGGGCCCCACCACCCACAGCCCAGGTGGGCAGTGAAGGAGCACCATCCCCGCTGCCCAGGAGGGCACCACCAGGCAATTAGCAGTTGGCCATAGACCGTCCGCCGTCTCAAGAACCGCTGAACTGGGCCCCGCCGTCTCAAGAACCGCTGAACTGGGCCCTTCAAGGCAAGAACCGCTGAACTGGGCCCCGGCGTCTCAAGAACCGCTGAACTGGGCCCCGCCGTCTCAAGAACCGCTGAACTGGGCCCCGCCGTCTCCAGAACCGCTGAACTGGGCCCTTCAGGGCAAGAACCGCTGAACTGGGCCCCGCCGTCTCAAGAACCGCTGAACTGGGCCCTTCAAGGCAAGAACCGCTGAACTGGGCCCTTCAAGGCAAGAACCGCTGAACTGGGCCCCGCCGTCTCCAGAACCGCTGAACTGGGCCCTTCAGGGCAAGAACCGCTGAACTGGGCCCCGCCGTCTCAAGAACCGCTGAACTGGGCCCTTCAAGGCAAGAACCGCTGAACTGGGCCCCGCCGTCTCAAGAACCGCTGAACTGGGCCCCGCCGTCTCAAGAACCGCTGAACTGGGCCCTTCAAGGCAAGAACCGCTGAACTGGGCCCCGCCGTCTCAAGAACCGCTGAACTGGGCCCCGCCGTCTCAAGAACCGCTGAACTGGGCCCCGCCGTCTCCAGAACCGCTGAACTGGGCCCTTCAAGGCAAGAACCGCTGAACTGGGCCCCGCCGTCTCAAGAACCGCTGAACTGGGCCCCGCCGTCTCAAGAACCGCTGAACTGGGCCCTTCAAGGCAAGAACCGCTGAACTGGGCCCCGCCGTCTCAAGAACCGCTGAACTGGGCCCCGCCGTCTCAAGAACCGCTGAACTGGGCCCCGCCGTCTCAAGAACCGCTGAACTGGGCCCTTCAGGGCAAGAACCGCTGGCCCTTTGGCAGACGTGGCAGGGCAGGATCTATCTCGGGCAGGGCTGCAGGATGTCCTCTGGCCAACTTGCCTCCTCCAGTGGCAGTGGGGTCTGTTATGGACTGTATGGACTGTGGCTTTGCTCTCCCCAGGATGGCCCAGTGGGCAGGCCACCCACTGTATGGACTGTATGGACTGTGGCTTTGCTCTCCCCAGGATGGCCCAGTGGACAGGCCACCCACTGTATGGACTGTTTGAACTGTGGCTTTGCTCTCCCCAGGATGGCCCAGTGGGCAGGCCACCCACTGTATGGACTGTATGGACTGTGGCTTTGCTCTCCCCAGGATGGCCCAGTGGGCAGGCCACCCACTGTATGGACTGTATGGACTGTGGCTTTGCTCTCCCCAGGATGGCCCAGTGGGCAGGCCACCCACTGTATGGACTGTATGGACTGTGGCTTTGCTCTCCCCAGGATGGCCCAGTGGGCAGGCCACCCACTGTATGGACTGTATGGACTGTGGCTTTGCTCTCCCCAGGATGGCCCAGTGGGCAGGCCACCCACTGTATGGACTGTATGGACTGTGGCTTTGCACTCCCCAGGATGGGCCAGTGGTCATGGAGTCCCCTCGTGGATCTGGCGTCGTGTACTCAAGTGGCTGAGGTGCCCCCCCTTCCCTTCCCCCTGAGGTGCCTGTCCTATTTTCTTTCTGATGCCCCTGCAGTGTTCTCTCCGTGGAGTTCTTGTCGTGGGACTGGGCCTTGCCCCTTTGCACAGGACCCCTGTGATCCACGGACAGTGGTTGGACTACATTTAGTAGCTGTATATATTTTGTACATAGTTTATTTATTTATTTGGATTACTGGTGTCCATATTTCAATATATCTGGCCGTTTATGATCTCTTCTTTTGGTCTTTGCATTATTTCGGAGGGGGGTGGTTTGTGGGTTGTGACAGTGATCTGTGGGAATGCATTGATGTGTGTGTTGTAGTGGGTGTGGGTGGGTGGGTGTGTGCCGGTAATCTTTTCCCTCCCCTGTGTCGTAGGTGCAGTACTCACCGATGTCTTCCGCGCCGCCGGGCGTGCTCCTGGTATATGAGGAGGAATAGGAGTGCGGGGATGACCTGTAACTCTGGCTCCATACTGCCGGAATCTCGCGTGGAGTGCGTAGAGGTGAGCGTTTTCCCGTTCGTAGTCTGTTTCCGCCGTGTTCTTATCGGCGGTGCTCCCGCCCCGGAAAAGGTGGCAGATTGGTGGGTCGTAATAGGGTGGGCGGTACTTTGTCTGCCGCCGGGCTGTTGGCGGGAACCGCCGCGCTGTTTGTTTGTACCGCTGTGGCGGTCGGAGTGTTAAGTTGGCGGGCTGTGTTGGCGGTTCCCGCCAGGGTCAGAATGCCATTTTTAATACCGCCGGTCTGTTCGCGGTCCGACCGCCGCCTCTCCGCCGACCGCCAGGGTCAGAATGAGGGCCTATATGTATAAAAATATTGTATTCAACACACACATTCTCAACACAGTATGGTTATAATGTAACTCTGGGCCTATACCCCAATTAGCAATGGATGTCACAATATGAGGTCCAACAGTATTAAACACTAACTACTGTATGTGCACATGAGGAAAACAGACCACTCTCTCCCCACACCCAAATAAGGTGCCAAACGTTTTCAGCACAGGACCCACTCTAGAATTTTCACAATCAGTGTAACACATAAATTCAGAGTGCACCCTGGTTCCTGTTAGCAGCAAAATGTACATACAAGGTTTACAACACTTTCGCATAGCAATGCGGTCAAAGCCACATGAGGAAGATGTAATGTCAATTGTAACGATAAACATGATCGGCAGCACCACATTATTACTACAATCACATTCACTCACACTCATTCCTGCACATCTACTATGCATCGTCTTGTAGTGCCACAGGTATCAGCCGGCATGTGCACACACTCACTCGTATGCACTCACTCCTGGCACCCTAATGCCATGCCCTGCTATCCGGAGAGAGGATGCCAATGTATCTACAAGCACCCTGGGTCCCAAACCGCCCTTCACCCACCAACCAGCTTGCATCAACCTTTCCCTGGTTTCTAGGTTGCTCGCGACTAAGTCACAACTCTCAGGGTTCTGGGGTCATAATGGGGGAGGAAAAAACAACAGCTGGTAAACAATTAAGGAGGAGACATTCAGGCTTCCCACACAAGGTTCACTCAGAGGTCTGCAAAGCACAGGTGGAGGGTAAATGAGACAGTCGTTAGACACTGAGGAGCCCAGCCAGACAGTTCAATGTTACCAAATAGTTATAAATTTCAGCACTTCCGGAACTGTGAGGTGCCGTCGGTGCCTGTTGGTGTGAGCCACTCCCAACACTTCCAGTTGCACACAGCAAGTTACTAGGCCTGCGCCTCCTGTCCCAGGAGATGCTGCATCTGTGGCATGAAGTGACCCCAGGCAGTTACGATCCCACGTGAAAAGTGCTCAGTGCTGTACCTCCACATAAAGGAGGCACAACATCATTGGTCCGCCAATCTGAGTCGCACTGACTGTGCATTCATTCACAAGTCAATTCCCAAGGCCATACCTCCTCAGACAGAGGCCCCAGTCTGATGTGTGATGACTTGAACCTCACCAGACAATCCCAGACTCTACCCCAAGGGAAGTAAATCCTGCACCCCTCTGGGAGGCACAACGTCCAGCACACGTTGACTTCAGTCACACTAGATCATCCAGTCACACTAGGAACTTGGTTTTTGTACCTCTCTGGAATGAGGTACACTGTCTACTACATGATGACTTGCATTTGCACCAGACTCCCAGGTCACAAACTTTGATGCAAGTTCAGCCGTGCCATACAAGGCCAAGTATAGCTCAACCCAGGTTACACCCCAACCTCCAAGGGTTGCAACCAATGAACAGGGCAACGCACGCAAAGAGCATGCAGCTGAAGCTCACACAAGGGAAATGCAACATATTTGACAAAAGTAGGCCCCGTTGGGGGGGGGGGGTCCCACATTGGATGATCCTGTTCACACCAACAAGACGTTTCAGTGTGCAATGGTCCCCAGAGTGAAGGGCCACTCACCTGAAGTGCTGGTAGTCCTTGGCAATCTCTGCACCAGGCGGTCTCCAGACACAATGCTTAGGCCACGCTAACCACACTGCTACCAGGTGAAGTCCGGCATACAATGTAGGCGCAGCAGAGGGCACCACTCTCCAGTTATTACTGGTCACCAATTTAAGTCCCTCTTAGGACATCTTTGATGTCCTTGTGACCTCCTCAGATAACAGGGGGCAAGCCAACGTGCCCTTGGAGAGTTACCCTTCAGGATGCTACACAGAAGCAGGCAATCAGCCCTAGGCCAGTCTCTGAACAGTAAGGGGAGCGCACATCACCTCCTCGGACAGTTATCCTCCTGGGCACAATAGATTCCTCTGGCAGTGAGCCCACGCGGTCCAGCAGCACATTGCCCGCGTCACCATAAAGGTTACTCCACCTTGCAGATGTTGAGCACCCCTAGTTATACTAGATGGTTCCTTTGAAGTTGGGGGTGGTTCACAGATGTCGCCCTCAAATTTCCTCCCAGTCCGCCTTGAGGCTCTGGAATGCAGATCTTTATCTTTAGTGGGTTATGCTCTGGCTCTGACAGGTTAAAAACCTCTCCCCCCAAACTATCTATCCAGGCCCCAAATGGCAGAGATCTGTCATTCTGGATGCCCAAGTTTTAAAGTGGTCGCCTGGGGAATGCACAGATGAGCTCTGCACCAGTGGAATGAGACTTAATTTATAAGGCACCAGAACTACTTCAGAACCTAGAAATGCCACTTCTCGGAATGACAAAACCACTTTTACCATCAGAAGGGGTTTGTCATCTTGAATCCAACGATACTAAACATCATGAGGTTGCTCCCTTGCAACCCACTATTGCAGCCAGACTGAATTCCCCCATGTTACTTTATGGGCAGAGTAGCTCTCAGACGTAGTAAGAACACTCATGGGTTTTCAGCACTCCTTGGGGCACATATGTCCTGGAGCGTCCCCATGCCTGCCAAGGCATGTGGGGCACTTTTGTTAAGGCCCCTGCAAAGTTTCACGGGCCCCAATATGGGCCTGCTCTATCAGGCTCAGTTCCTATATTAGAATACCTGTGCGCAAATGTGCACACCTTGGCAAGTGATGCCAGCTCCTGTACCTACATAGGAAAACTACCAGGGTGCAAGTTGCACACTCAAGCGAGTGATACCGGTCACCACTTACACATGACAACCCCTGTGTGCAAGTATGCACACACTGGTAAGTTTGACATCCTTGTGCAAGTATATATATTAACTCCCATGTGCACTTGGGCACAGAGAGGCTCCCTGGGTCTGGCCCACTATATGATCTGGCTCCCCCCTAACAAGAGTGCCCCTATTGGCAAGCTGTGCCAGACGCAACATACATGAAATGTGTAAGTGTAATGTGTAAGTGTACACACACTGGCCTTGTATGCTAGGCTTAGTACCTCTGAAGGCTCCACGGCCTCTTTCTACACCATGGGCACTGCCATGTCGAGACCCACAAATGTGAGTCAGCGCCACCTCATCTCCAAGGGAGGACATGTACGCGCACTTCCAACCTGCCCATACACGGGGACAGTGCCCAAGGTCCACGGCCACTAGTACAGGGCTGGGCCACCCTAATGAACGCCACCACCCTCCCCCTTTATGTAGGGGACACCCACATGGGGGTGCTCCTCTTCCCAGACAGGGTACACCTTTGTATACCAACCCTGCCCTCTGCCTACCACCAGCCCCAGGGAATATATAAGCCAGCTCAGAGCTAGCTGCAGCATAGGTACTGCCAATATTAATTGCAGGCGCTAACGCCCCTGCAGGCCTCTTCCAGAGGCCTAGGACACAGTTTACAGGGTCTTCCAGGGGCTGGCACACTCAGTGCACATCCTCCTAATAGCTGGGGATGTACCTGCAATGGGTATGTGACATACCTGTTTCACAGGGCCCTTCTGGGTACAGCGCTTCAACCATTTCCAACCATTTCCCTATCCACCCCTCCCTATCATAGGTAGGACAGGCACACCCATTTTCCCACTGCCAGACAGTAGGGAAGTGTCCAGAGTCTTAAGATCACAGCAAACACTGGGTGAAAAAAACAAAACGTTTCAGGAAAATGTCCTCAGCATGGCCGTGTCCAACAAGCACTTATTATGCGCCTCAAAAATTGCTCATGCTTTCGCCTCTGTCTCCACATCTTCCTTGACATCATGCACTAGCGCATGTGCCTCATTTGCAAGACACTCTTGTAAACTAAAAAGGGCATGGAGCCCACCTATTGCTTACCATTTGTTGGCTTGCGTGGCACTCTTCTTTAAAGCCTCGTAATTCGTCACTGTAGGCCAAGCATCATTTCTGTTCCTGTCTGTGGAGTAGGGACCAAGCACTGATTAATTCAATTTACTCAGTTCTCGTCTGCTGCTCCAGATGTGATTGAAGTACTTCTTTTAAACTTCTAGGGCGCTGCAAACAGAAGGCATGTGACTGTCAAAAACGTGCTCAGCAGGACAAACAAAATTGCAAAGTTTTATTTTCTATAGTTATCCCTTTTCTTTTGTTTCGCAAAGTCATCTTTTCTCACTTTGCGCTCATGTTTTCTTTTGTTTTAGCTTGTGGGCACTGTTTCAGAAAATGAAGATTATCGTGTTCAAAATATTGCAAAAGGACTTTGTTTCTTTCATATGTGTATTTTCCAACATTATGCTTTAACCCATAATCGGGCAGCATACCCCAATTCACCCCACTCCAATCCAATCTGCCCTACTTCAATCCACACCAATACACCCCACCTCACCCCACCCCAATCTCACACCTCTCAATCCAATTCACTCCACTCAATCCAGTTGACCACAGACCATTTCAATCCACCCCACTCCCATACGCCCCTTTCCACACCATATCACTCACCCTAATCCATTCCAACCCACCACACCCCAGTTCTCCTAACCCACTCAACTCAAACCTGCCTCATCTGCCTCACTGTAATCTGCCCCACTCCAATCCAAAACAACCTGTCCCATGCCAATCCAAACTAATCTGCCCCACTCCAATCTAAAACAACCTGCCCCACTCCAATCCAAACAATCTTCCCCACTCCAATCAAAAAAGGAACTGTCCCATTCCAATCTGCCCCTTTCAAATCCAAAACAATCTGGCCATTCCAGTGTGCCCCACTCCAATCCAAAACAACCTTCCTGACTCCAACCTGACCCCCTCCAGGCCCAAACCATCTGCCCCACTCCCATCTACTCTATGCCAATCTAAAGAAATGTGCCCCACTCCAAAACAATCTGCCCCCTCAATCCAAAATAATCTGTCCCACTCTTCTCTGCCCCACTCATTCCAAAATAAGCTGTTGCACACCAAACTGCTCACTCCAATCCCAAACAATTTCCCCACTCCAATCTGCCCCACCCCAATCCAAAACAACCTTCCTCAATCCAATCTGCTTCAGTCCAATCTGTGCCACTCCAATCCAAAACAACCTCTTTCACTCCAATCCTAAACAACCTGCCCCACTCCAATCTGCCCCACTCTAATTCCAAACTATCTGCCCACTCCAATCTGCCCCACACCAATCCAAAACAATCTGCAGCTCTCTAATCTAAAACAATCTGCCTGCTTCAATCCAAAACAATCTGTCCCACCCCAAACCACACCAACCCTCCACACTCCAGTCATCCTCACCTACCCCATGCCAATCTGTCCCATCTGCCTCACTCCAATCTGCCCCACTCCAATCCATAACAATGTGCCCCATTCTAATCAGCCCCACTCCAATCCAAAACAATGTGCTCCACTCCAACCTGCCCTACTCCAATCCAAAACAATCTGTCCCACTCCAATTCCAAACAATCTGTCCCACCCTAATCCACTCCCACCTTCCACACTTCAGTCCTCCTAACCCACCCCGCTCCAATCTGCCCCATCAGCCTCATTCCAATCTGCCCCACTCCAATCCAAAACAATCTGCCCCATGCCAATCCAAATCTGCCCACTCCAATCTGACCCACTTCAATCCAAAACAACCTTTCCCTCTCAATCTTCCCCACTCCAATCCAAAACAATTTGCCCCACTCCAATCTAAAACAATCTGCCCCACTCCAATCCAAAACAATCTGAACTACTCCACTCCATTCCAAAACAATCAGCCCCAGGCCAAAACAAAGCAATCTTCCCCAATCCAATCTAAAACAATCTACCCCAAACTAAAACAATCTTCTCCACTCCAATCAAAAACAATCTGTCCAGTACTAAGGGGCATATTTATACTCTGTTTGCGCCGAATGTGCGTCAAAATTTTTGACGCACAATCAGCGCAAACCCTGCCCCATATTTATACTTTGACGTCCGACCCCGCGGGCGTCAAAATTCCACCATGTGCGTCATTTTTTGGAAGGGGGAACCAGCCTTGCGTTAATTATATGCAAGGTAGGCGTTCCCTTCCAAAAAATGACTTTAAGGGCGCCGTTTTTTAACGCCTGGGTCAGGGCAGGCGTTAAGGGACCTGTGGGCTCAGAAGGAGCCCAGAGGTGCCCTCCCCTGCCCCCAGGGACACCCCCGCCACCCTTGCCCACCCCAGGAGGACACCCAAGGATGGAGGGACCCATCCAGGGAAGTAAAGGTAAGTTTGGGTTAGTATTTTTTTCCGATTTTTTTTGTGGCATAGGGGGGCCTGATTTGGGCCCCCCTACATGCCACTATGCCCAATGGCCATGCCCAGGGGACATAAGTCCCCTGGGCATGGTCATTGGGCTAGGGGGCATGACTCCTGTCTTTGCTAAGACAGGGGTCGTGTCAATGGAGGTTGGGCGTAAAAAAAAATGGTGCAAATCCGGTTTGAGGCCTGAATTTTGCCTCAGACCTGACTTGCACCGTTTTTTGACGCACAACCCCCATTTTCCCATACGCCGGAGCTGCCTGGTGTGAGTCATTTTTTTTGACGCACACCAGTCCGCAGCGCCGACTAACGTCATTCCATTAATAAGGCGCCCGCAAGGCGCGTTGGAATGGCGTTAGCCGGCAGTAACATTTTTGACGCACAACTGCGTTGGCGCAGTTGTGCGTCAAAAAGTATAAATATGGGCCTTCATTTGTAAAGAAAGAAGTGTCGGGCCCTTTTCAGGAGACTACTACAACTGACACCACCCATTGCCTCTGTCAGCGCTACTATTAACAATTCAGAATTTGTTTAGATTAAAAATGACTAATACCAGCCAACCAAGCTATTCCTATACCTTTGGGTGACAGGTATTAGTCTTTTGTAATGTACATAGCATTATTAACCCATTAGCTGCTGGGCTTTCCACCGCCCAGTGCTGAGCCCTTTTTTGGCTATTTGAGGTAGTTCATACTTAGGACCTCATAACTCTTTGTCCATATAAGCAATCCACGCCAAATTTGCATACTTTTTTCCAACATCCTGGGGATTCTAAAGGTACGCAGTGTTTGTGGGTTTCCTGGGAGGAGACCAAGAATTTAGCCAAAATACAGCTAAAATGTAGGTTTTTCTTTGGTAAATGGGAAAGAAGTGCTGCAGACGTAAGCATCTGTGTTTTCCCTTGCAAATGGAATCAATAAAAGGTTTGCAATGCTAAAATCGCCATCTTCCCACCTTTCAGGAACAGGCAGACATGAATCATAAAAACAAGTTTTTCAACACAGTTTTGGCATTTTACAGAGATATACCACATTTGTACTATTTTTTGTGCTCTCAGCCTCCTTCCAGTTAGTGACAGAAATGGATGTGAAACCAATGGCGTATCGAGGACAGCTAAACATTTTTGAAAAGTAGATAAAATTGTGAATTCAGCAAGGGGCCATTTGTGTAGATCCTTCAAGGTTTTCCTATTGAAAGTAAAAGTTGAATAGAAAAAAATATTGAAATTGAGTTGAAAAAAACAGCCATTTCTGTCTACATTTTCTCCTGTAATTTGTTCCAGCTATGGTAGATTTTTTAAAGCAATAAACTGCTACATCTGCTAATCCCTTCTGGTTGTGGGGATATATAGGACTTGCAGGTTCATCAAGAACCCAAGGTACCCAGAGCCAAAAAATGAGCACCACTTTGTAATGGGTTTTCATTGTATAAGGGGTAAACAGAAATTCATATCGTAAAATATAAAGAGTGAAAAATCAGTATCAGGGAATCCTATGTATTTCTGAAATGGGCACAAGATATGGAGTTTTGAAGCAGTGGTTATGCACATCTCTGAATTTGTGGGTACCCATACTAGCATTTGAATTACAGGGCATTTCTCAAAATGACTTCTTTCTGACACACTGTCTTACATTTGGAAGGCACAAATGTACAGAAGACAATTGGCAATGACACTTGTTCTTCTATTCTGTGTTCCTCCAAGCCTCCTGATAAAAATGGTACCTCACTTGTGTAAGTAGGCTTAGTGCCCGCAACAGGAAACACCACAAAACAAAACGTAGACACAGCACATTTTTATACTGAAAACTAACACGTTCTTCCAAAATGCCTAGCTGTGAATTTTGGGCTCTAGCTCAGCCGGCACCTACGGAAACCAAGCAAAGCTATACATTTTTTTTAAACTAGACTCCTAGGGCAGTCCAGAGTGGGGTGACTTGCAGGGCTTTCATCAGAGTCTGACACCCAGAATCCTTTGCACACCTCAAGATTTGGCTAAAAAACACTTTTTCCTCACATTTCAGCGATTCAAAGTTCTGGAATCTGAGGGGAGCCACAACCTTCCTCACACGCAGGATTGCCCTAAGTCTCCTGATAAAAATTGTACCTCACTTGTGTGGGTAGGCCTAGTGACCGCAGCAGTAAATGCCCCAAAACACAATGGGGACACATCACATTTTTTCCAAAGAAAAAGGACATAATTATTGCAAAGTACCTAGCTGTAGGTTTTGGGCTCTAGCTCAGCCGAAACCTACGTATCTTTGAAACCTAGACACCTAGGGAAATCCAGAATGGGGTGACTTGTGACCCTCTTGCCAGTTTCTGCCACCCAGAATCCTTTGCAAATCTCAATAATTGTATAAAAAAAGATCATTTTCCTCACATTTCAACGATGCAAAGTTCTGGAATCTGAGGGGAGCTACAAACGTCCTTCCACCCAGCATTCCCCCATGTCTCCTGAAAAAAATGGTACCTCACTTGTGTGGGTAGGCCTAGTGCCCACGGCAGGAAACACCCCAAAACACAACATGGACACATCAAATTTTTCCAAAGAAAACAGACGCCTTTTTTGCAAAGTGCCTGGCTGTGGAATTTGTGCTCTAACTCAACTGGCACCAAGGGAATCCTAGCAAACCTATATGTTTTTGAAAACTAGACACCAAGGGGAATCCAGAATGGGGTGACCTGTGGGGCTCTCACTAGGTTCTGTCACTCAGAATCCTTTCCAAACCTCAAAATATGCCTAAAAACACATTTTCCTCAAATGTCAATCATGCAAAGTCCTGGAATCTGAGGGGAGCCACAAACTTCCTTCCACCCAGCATTTCCCCAAGTCTCCAGATATAAATGGTACCCCACTTGTGTGGGTAGGCCTAGTGCCAGGAAATATCCCAAAACACAATGTGAACACATCACATTTTTCCAAAGAAAACAAACGTGTTTCTTTCAAATGTCTATATGTTTTTGAAAACTAGACATCTAAGGGAATCCAGAATGGGGTGACTTGTGATCCTCTCGCCAGTTTCTGCCACCCAGAATCATTTGCAAACCTCAATATTTGTATGAAAAAGCACATGTTCCTCACATTTCAACAATGCAAAGTTCTGGAATCTGAGGGGAGCCACAAACTCCCTTCCACCCAGCATTCCCCCACGTCTTCTGTTAAAAATGGTACCTCACTTATGTGTGTAGCTCTAATGCCCGCAACAGGAAATGCCCCAAAACACAACGTAGACACATCACATTCTTCCAAAGAAAACGTAAGCATTTTTTGTAAAGTGCCTAGCTGTGGATTTTGGGTTATAGCTCAGCCGGCACCTAGGGTAACCTAGCAAACCTATGTGTCTTTGAAAACTAGACACTTAGGGGAATCCAGAATGGGATGACTTGTGGGGCTCTAACCAGGTTCTGTCACCCAGAATGCTTTGCAAACCTCAAAATTAGTCTAAAAAACACATTGTCCTCACAGTTAAGTGATTCAAAGTTCTGGAATCTGAGGGGAGCCACAAACTTCCTTCCATCCAGCATTCCCCTAAGTCTTCCGCTACAAATGTTACCTCACTTGTGTGGGTAGGCCTAATGCCTGCGACAGGAAATGCCCCAAAGCACAATGTGGACACATCACATTTTTCCCAAAAAAACATAAGCGTTTTTTGCTAAGTGCCTAGTTGTGGATTTTCGGCTCTAACTAAGCTGGCGCCTCGGGAAACCTAGAAAACCTGTATGTCTTTTTAAAGACTAGGCACCTAGGGGAATCACACTATTCACAGCCATTTTTACTGCACTTAAGTAACTTATAAGTCACCTACATGTCTAGCATTCACTTGCTGAAGGTTAGGTGCAAAGTTACTAAGTGTGAGGGCAGCCTTGCACTAGCAAAGGTGCCCCCACATAGTTCAGGGCCATTTCCCCAGACTTTGTGAGTGGGTGGACACCATTACACGTGTGCACTACATATAGGTCAATAACTATATGTAGCTTTACAATGGTAACTCAGAATATGGCCATGTAACATGTCTAAGATCATGGAATTGACCCCCCCATGCCAAATCTGGTATTGGGGTGCCAATCCCATGCATCCCCGGGGCTCCACTATGGACCCCGGGTACTGCCAAACCAGCTCTCTGGGGTTTTCTCTGGAGATACGGCTGCTGCCAGCCCAGTCCCAGGAAGGCAGAACAAAGAATTTCCTCGAGAGAGGGTGTTACACCCCCTCCCTTTGGAAATAGGTGTTAAGGGCTGGGGAGGAGTAGCCTCCCCCAGCCTCTGGAAATGCTTTGAAGGGCACAGATGGTGCCTGGCTTGCATAAGCCAGTCTACACCGGTTCAGGGAACTCCCAGTCCCTGCTCTGGCGCAAAACTGGACAAAGGAAAGAGGGGTGACCACTCCCCTGTCCATCACCACCCCAGGGGTAGTGCCCAGAGCTCCTCCAGTGTGTCCCAGACTTCTGCCATCTTGAATCCAGAGGTGTGAGGGCACGCTGGAGGCCTCTGAGTGGCCAGTGCCAGCAGGTGACGTCAGAGACCCCTCCTGAGGTGCTTACCTGACTAGGTGGCCAATCCTCCTCTGAGGGCTATTTAGGGTCTCTCCTGTGGGCTTTTCCTCAGATAACGACTTGCAAGAATTCACCAGAGTTCCTCTCCATCTCCCTCTTCGACTTCTGCCAAGGATCGACCGCTGACTGCTCCAGGACGCCTGCAAAACTTCAACAAAGTAGCAAGAAGACTACTAGTGACATTGTAGCGCCTAATCCTGCCGGCTTTCTCAACTGTTCCCTGGTGGTGCATGCTTTGGGGGCTGCCTGCCTTCATCCTGCACTGGAAGCCACAACGAAATCTCCTGTGGGTTGACAGAATCTTCCCCCTGCTCCAGCAGGCACCAAACTTCAGCGTACCCGGCACTCTGGGACCCCTCTCATCCTGACGAGCGTGGCCCCTGGAACACAAGTGGTGGATCCAAATGACCCAGACTGTCCAGTGGTTCAACTGTCCAAATTTGGAGGAGGTAAGTCCTTGCCTCCCCTCTCCAGACAGTAATCCTGTGCACCGCGTAAACTTCAGCAGCTGGGGCTTCTGTGCACTTTTGCCAGGAATCCTTTGTGCACAGCCAAGCCCAGGTCCCCAGCACTCCGTCCTTCATTGCTCAACTCCCTGAGTTGACCTCTGGCTTCGTTGGACCCTCTTTTGTAGTGTTGAGATGACCACTGTGCTCAGTCTTCTTGAACCCATGTTCAAGGACTTCTGTGGGTGCTGCCTTCTTGTGTGTGGGCTCTCTATGTTACTGAGGGCCCCCCTCTGTCTCCTCTCCCACGGGGCAATATCCTGGTCCTTCCTGGGCTCAGGCAGCGCCCTTTTTTTTCAACCATGACCTTTGCAGCTATCAAGGCTTGTTTGCAGTCTTTTGCCAAAGAAACAACTCTGCATCCTCCAGCATTCCATGGGACATCTTCTGCATGAAGAAGTTCCAAGCGCCTTTCGTTGTTGCAGAATCTTCAGCTTCTTCCATTCGGAGGCAGCCAATTTGCACCTTCATCCGGGTTTTAGTGGGCTCCTGCCCCCCGGACACTTTCACGACTCTTGGACTTGGTCCCCTTCCTTTGCGGGTCCTCAGGTCCAGGAATCCATCTTAAGTGCTTTGCAGTCTGGTGTGGTCTTTGCAAAATCCTCTATCACAAGTTTAGTGTGCTTCTGGGGAAATAGTAGTACTTTACTCCTACTTTCCAGGGTCTTGGGGTGGGGTATCTTGGACACCCTTAGTGTTTTCGTACACTCCCAGTGACCCTCTACACACTACACTAGCCGAGGGGTCCATTTGTGGTTTGCATTCCACTTTCAGAGTATATGGTTTGTGTTGCCCCTAGGCCTATTGCATCCTATTGTATTCTACAGTGTTTGCACTACTTTCCGACTGTTTTACTTACCTGATTTTGGTTTGTGTGTATATTTTACTTACCTCCTAAGGGAGTATATCCTCTGAGATACTTTTGGCACATTGTCACTAGAATAAAGTACCTTTATTTTTAGTAACTGAGTATTGTGTTTCTTATGATATAGTACCTATATGATATAAGTGGTATATTAGGAGCTTTGCATGTCTCCTAGTTCAGCCTAAAGTGCTCTGCTATAGGTACCTCTATCAGCCTAAGCTGCTAGAACACTACTAATAAGGGATAACTGGACTAGGCACAAGGTGTAAGTACCATCAGGTACCAACTATAAGCCAGGCCAGCCGCCTACACCAGAATACCTAGAATACCTTGCAAAGGTGAAACGTTGAATAAAAACAGGATTTTTTGTTTGCATTTCTGTGAAGTATACTACAGGAATATGCATAGATCCACACACATCTTACTACCTCGCGTTCCCCAACTTGTCCCAATAAAAATGCTACCCCACAGGTGTGCCTGGACCTAGTGTCCGTGACAGGAATGGATCACACAAGGGTCAATGGTAGTCCTTGCTTGATGACTACTATTGACCCTGGAGTGATCCATTACTGACGCGGGCACGAGGCACAGGCACACAAGTGGGGTTGTGTTTTTATCAGGACAAGTGGGGAAACACATGGTGGTATGAATTTTGTGGATCCCTGCACATTCCTGTAGTTTATGTGACGGAAAAGCAAAGAAAAATAGTGTTTTCAATCGACTTTTCACCTTTGCAGGATATTCTTGGTAAGAAAACTTTGTGGGATCTACACACGCCACACCTCCCTTGACTGCCTTGGGTGTCTAGTTTTCAGAAATGTTGTCTGGGTTTGGTAGGTTCCCCTAAATGGCCGCCGAGCCCAGGACCAAATACGCAGGTGATTGTGCCAGGTAATTTTGATGTCTCCACAAAACATTCTGAGCACTTTCCTGTCATGGACACTAGCCCACCCACACAAGTGAGGCAATGTTTTTCTCTGGAAACTTAGGGGAATGCTAGGTAGTAGAAAAATTGTGGTTGCCTGCAGATTCCAGGACTTTCCATCACGTAAATGCAAGGAAAATGTGTTTTTTTATAGCAACGTTTATGATTGCAAGGGGATTCTGGGTGAAGGAAAAATGGTGAGAGCCACGCAAATCCTGCATCCTTGGACTTCCCTGGTACTAGTATGTTAACATTAATAAGCCACTCACACTAGTTGGTTTTGGCACCTGCAGAAATTTTGGTTTCAAAGAATGAATACTTATCAAAGTATCTGAATATTGGAACCAAGCCTTCTGAAGGTGAGCCATAAAGCCATTTCAAGGCACCAACTGCTTTATTCGCATGCCATTTATGCACAACACACAACACTTTCATACAGCCGGCCACTGGCCCAATCCAATCACTGCACGCACATCAAATTACCGCTGCCTGAAAAAGGGCCCATCAAAGGAATACGTTTGACTACATTTTGCTACCTGTCAAGTGATCCCCTCCTTCTTCCTGAACACTACAGAAGGCATGCCTAAGGAACCTCAACTAATGGCTCCCATGACAGCCACATGAGGCTCAGGAAGACCTGTTTTTCATGCACCTTTGGCATGCTCACTGTGCTAAATCCAACTCCTTCCAGTTTGTGAATGCAAGTTGGGGGATTCTGACTATGCCTTGTGAGGCCTTGTGAGGCCTTGTGAGGCATATGCCTCAAACTACTAAGCGAGCATATCTACCTTTGAAACTAAGGCAGACATGCTGGGGGATTTTTGCAAAGTTCCCTAAAGAGAATGTCATAAACTATGAAGAAGGGTAGTGTTTGGCACACAGGGAAGTCTGTGAGAATGTAGCATATGTCCCGGCCATATGCTACGCTGTGCTGTGACTGTAATGCAATTATCAAACAGCAAATTGAATACTAAGTTCTGATGGAGGATGAACATGGAAAGTAGGTCAAACAGACCCATAAATGTTTTTGTCCCAGACTGCCAGGGTGGCACCATTGGGTTTGAATCCATAAGTGTAGATGATGTGCATCTGTACTGCCTTTACTATCTGCCTTCTACCTGTACGTTATCCCTGGGAAAGCACACCTACCATAAGCTTTTCTTACCCGTTCATATCTCTGTTCTCATCAGAGTCCTGACTAATCCTGTATAATGGCTTGAAGATCAAGAAAACATGTCTTTCATGTGCCATCAGGTCACTTAGGCCCTGATTTTAAAAAAATCTACAGCGGGCTTACGCAATTTTATTGCGTCATCCATGCACCATAGTTTAAAAACACAATGCACTATGGCGATAAGGAAAGGTTAGTGTAAAAAAAAAGGATGCTAACCATTGCTTCATGCCAGAAAGAAAAATGACGCTAATGCTGTAAAAGTGACGTTAGAACATTTTGTGGCACGTTTTTTGGTGCTAAATGTGCCATATTTAACAGCATTAGCATTAACATGAAAAAAACGCATGAGCAAGAAAAGAAAATAGGGAGGCAAGATGGGGAATACAGACTAGGAGAGATCCCAGAGAGACCCCAATCAGCCCAGTACCAGCCAAAGAGGTCAGCAAAGTCCCAGGAGAAGTGGAAGCGGAAGTATCGCTTTAGCGAGGAGGAGAATTACATCTTGATCCGAGAGCTGACAGAGCACCAACAACAGCTCTTCATCACCTCCAAATTTCCATTAGGTAGGAGAAAGGCCATATGGCAGGCAATAGTAAATAAAGTCAACAACGTGGCAGAGGTGAAGAGGACCTTCACTGATTGTAAGAAGCGCTGGAATGATTGCAAGCACAAAACTAAGGCAAAACTGGCCAGGAACCGAGAGGCAGCACTGCCGACTGGAGGTGGAAGTCCTGCACCAAAGGAGGACCAGATAAGCTGGAGGAGATGCTGGCAGTGGTCATCTCGAAAGAGCTCGTCTATGTAATCGCAGGACAGGACAGCGCAGACTACCGAGAACTACCATAAATGCATGGAAAGTTGCAGGAGTGGGCCATCTGGAATTTTACAAATGGCAGAAGGAGGAGGCACATAGGACACACTGAATGCATGCAAAAGGGTTGCATCATGACGCATAGGGCCAGAATCAAAAGGCTCCATCGCCACCGGAGCCTCACTTTCAGTGAGGCTCTGGTGGCACTATGCACCCTGACGTGTACACAACGTGGTCTTAAGCCACTTACTGTGCAACATGCAACACTTTGCCTGGAAGTGGCATGCAATCAGTGTGGCTGTGGCACAACAACACCCATTGCATATTGATGTTGCACCAGATCCAAGACTACATGTTAACCTGAGGCTGTGCTTAAATTCAACACCACTCCAGAGGTGGTGTTAGGATGGCACAACAAGGCAAAATGCTTTCCTTCATCCTTGTGTCATTGACCTTCTTATGTGTGCTGCATCCGGCAGCACACATGGAAATGCCGAATCGCCATAATAGATTGTTTATGTGCTCGAAGGAACAATCTATCCCCTCAACACAGGCACCAGGATGCCTGCATTGGTGCAGGGAGCTTAAATCTGCACATGCAAATGGGGAAATGCAGGGGTCAATCAATCAAATAATTTCTTAAGCGCACTACTCACCCGGTAGGGTCTCAAGGCGCGGGGCGGTTACTGCTCGAAAGGCCATGTTTTTAGGTGCTTTCTGAAGGTTAGGAGGTCCTGGGTCTTGCGTAGGTTGGTGGGGAGGGAGTTCCAGGTATTGGCGGTGAGGTGGGAGAAGGATCTGCCGCCGGAGGTGCTGTGTTGGGTGCGGGGAACTGTAGCAAAGGCGAGGTCGGCGGAGCAGAGCTGCCGAGTTGGTATGTGGAAGTTGATTCGTTCGTTGCAGTATGCCGGTCCAGTGTCATGGAGGGCTTTTTTGAGCGTGGACGAGGATTTTGAAAATTATCCTTTTGTTGATGTCAGCCAGTGTAGGGATCTGAGGCGGGTGATATGTGTTCGTGGTGAGGGAGGTTGAGGATGAGATGTGTAGCTGCGTTCTGGATTCACTGGAGTTTTCTTTGAAGCTTGGCTGTGGTCCCTGCATAGAGGGCATTGCCGTAGTCCAGTCTACTGCTTATGAGGGTGTGGGTGACAGTTTTTCTTGTTTCTAAAGGGATCCATTTGAAAGTCTTGCATAGCATGCGAAGGGTGTTGAAACAGGAGGATGATATGGCATTGATTTGCTGGGTCATGGAGAGAGACGAGTCCAGTATGATGCCAAGGTTGCATGCGTGGTTGGTGGGTGCTGGGGGTGGTCCGAGGGTGGTGGGCCACCAGGAGTCATTCCATGCTGTCTTGTTGGGGCCGAAGATGATGATCTCTGTTTTGTCTGAGTTCAATTTGAGGTGGCTTGCTGTCATCCATTTGGCGACGTCGAGGAGTCCGGAGTGCAGGTTCTTCTTGGCGGTGGCTGAGTTCCTAGTGAGTGAGATGATGAGCTGGGTGTCGTCAGCGTATGAAATGATGGTAATGCCGTGGGGGCGGAGGATGTTGGCGAGAGGAGCCATGTAGATGTTGAAAAGGGTGGGGCTGAGGGAGGATCCTTGGGGGACCCCAGAGATGATCTTGGTGGCTGTAGACCGGAAAGGAGGGAGGCAAACTCTTTGGGTTCTTTCGGAGAGGAAGGAGGTGAGCCAGTCCAGGGCTTTGTGGCGAGTTCCGGCGTCGAAAAGGCGTGCACTGAGTGTTTGGTGGCATACAGTGTCAAAAGCTGCAGAGCGGTCTAGGAGGATGAGGGCGACGGTCTCACCCTTGTCCACTCTGGTCCTGATGTCATCTGTGCAGGCGATGAGGGCGGTCTCAGTGCTGTGGTTCTTGTGGAATCCAGACTGGGAGGCATTGAGTATGTTGTTCTCTTCAAGGAAGCGATACAGTTGTACGTTTACTATCTTCTCAGCGACCTTTGCAGGGAAGGGGAGAAGAGAAATTGGTCGGTAGTTTGTGAGGTCTTCAGGGTCTGCTTTGAGTTTTTTGAGAAGAGCATTGACTTCGGCGTGCTTCCAAATATCTGGAAAGGTTGCATTGTCGAAGGAACTGTTGATGACAACATGGAGCTGGGGGGCGATGATTTGGCTGGCCTTGTTGAAAATGTGGTGGGGGCAAGGGTCTGTTGGGGAGCCTGAGTGGATGGAGTTCATGGTTTTGCCAATTTCTTTGTCGTTGGTGGGGGTCCAGGTGTTCAGTAGGTTGGTGCGGCAGGGTGTTGTGGTGTTGGTTGTATTGGTGGTGGTGATGATGGGTGCTGATGATGTGAAGCTGTCATATATGTCTGCGATTTTGCGGTGGAAGTAGTTGGAGAGGGAGTTGCAGAGGTCTTGGGAGTGTGGAGGGTCGAAGATGCAGGATTTGGGTTTGGTGAGTTCTTTGATGATGGCGAAGAGTTCCTTGCTGTTGTGTGTGTTGTTGTCTATGCGTTCTTTGTAGAAGGACCGTTTGGTGGTCCGGATGAGTTGGTGGTGTTTGCGCATGGCTGTTTTGAGGGCAGAGAAGTTGCTTATTGAGGGTTCTTGGCGCCAGGATTTCTCAATTTTTCTGTATTCTTGTTTGGAAGACTGAAGTTCTGTGGTGAACCAGGGGGCAGTCTTGATGGTGCGGGTGTTGTTGTTTGTTTTCATAGGGGCAAGGGAGTCTGCACAAGTTTCTAGCCATCATGTGAGGTTGAGGGCGGCAGTGTTGGGGTCGTTGGTGATGAGAGGTGGAGCTTGTTCGAGGTTGGAGATCAGGTGTTCTTTGGAGATCTTGTTCCACTTGTGGTAGGGTGTAGTGTGTTGTTGGTGGTGGGTTTCATGAAGGAGAAGTGGACGCAGTGGTGGTCAGTCCAGTGGAGTTCGGTGGTGTGAGTGAAGCTGATTTGTCTGCTGGAGGTGAAGATGGCATCTAGCGTTTGTCCCGCTGAGTGGGTGGGTAAGATGACTAGTTGCTTGAGGCCGAGGTTCGTGAGGTTGTCCAGCAGGGCTGTGGAGTTGCAGTCATGGGTGCTTTCCAGGTGAAAGTTGAGGTCACCAAGGAGTATGAAGTCTGTGGAGGTGAGGGCTTGGGAGCTGATGGTATCGGCGATGGTGTCACAGAATGGGGGGACGGGGTCCTGGTGGTCTGTAGATGAGGGTTCCTCTAAGGGTGGTGTTGGCGTTGATGTGTATTTGAAAGTGTAGGTGTTCTGCGTTGTCTAGGGTGTCATTGGTGTTGGTGGAAATTTTGATGGATTTTTTTTGTGTATTATGGCGATACCTCCTCCTGGTTTGTTGGTGCGGTCTCTACGGGTGATTTTGTAACCTTCTGGGATGGCTATGGTGATGTCGGGTTCTGATGAGGAGTTCATCCATGTTTCAGTGAGGAAGGTGATGTCAGGAGAGTTTGTGGTGAGCAGGTCCCAAAGCTCGATGGTGTGCTTGTGGACGGAGCGGGTGTTAAGGAGGATGCAGTTAAGGTGATTGCAGGGTTTGGTGTTGTTGCGGTGCTTGTTGGTGTTGCTGGTGTTGGTGTGAGTGCAGGAGAAATGGCATGAGTGGCATGTGAAAGGTCTGTGTGTGTGTTTGGGGTTGGCCTGGGCGCAGGCGGGGTGCTGGCCTGGGTTGAGAGCAATGAGTTCTGAGGAGGAGTAGTGGCACTTGGGGGGGGAGAAACGTGGACCACGGGGACGGGCGCTAGGCACAGACCAGGCGCGTACGGATGCAGACGGGCTTGGGTCTGGCAGGCCACTGGCGTGCCATCGACACGGCCACACAGCAGCCACCATTAAGTAGGGGAGGTGGAAGGGAGGAGCAGCTGGGAGCCGGGAGGGAGTGTCCAATGGGGGCGCAAGGGGGGCGGGCCGTAGGGGACCCCATGGCTGGGTTTAATGGAACCGGCAAGAGCCAGAAAAGAAAACAGGCAGAATTAAAGCACAAACACAAAGCGGAGCACAAAATAGGCACAGTTAAGGGTAAAAACAGTATGAAAAATGAAAAACTAAATACAAAAAATGAAATACGAGCTATGGAACGAAATACACGGTATACTAGACACGCCTACCACTAGGCACAGCGCATCCCTGCTTTTTAAAAGTGGTGCAGCACGGTGCAGCTATTTTATAATCAAGGCCTCAGTGTGTAACATGTCCTACGCTACTTGCACAGGGTGGCCCTGACAACAACTCTCACGTACCTCCATACACCATTTGGGAACGGGCACAAAAGTGAACGTCTACAACATATGGGGCATGTCTGTGATCATCGTTTGTGCTGCTGTACAAGTAGCTTCAATTCCACCATGTAACAAGGTTGCCTGTGTTGTGGGAATGGTTGGCGTTGTGCATAAAGGGACACCTTCATGATTAAGAACATGCACAAGTGGCATCAATGTTGCACTACGGGCACAGTGTCACTAGCCCGTAATGCAACAGTACTATCATACAAATAGTTGCCAATGTGGATTCAAGCTGCCCATTCCCCTCATACCAAATTAACAAACTCAAAATGCATGCATTGATCCACATTGTGCATTTTTACAACAACAAATGCCTGTGGCAGATATGCTGTATGCAAGGAAATGTCCCTAATGTAGGGAGGGATGAACTAATGGGGCTGACAATCCATAAATCTTGCACTGTGCTATCCAATTAGCACATGTGTGGGGCCTGCTAAAGGCAGATGACAAAGTTGTGATACACAATGCAACGCATAATAAACAGCTACAACCTATGGTCTGCAATATGTCACTGAGCCACCAGTAACAAGTAAATGATGAGCCATGTCAACAGCCACTGCAGTCAAAGACAGGCATTTCACTGCCCTATTGCAGAGGATGATGCCTTACCTCCTATCGACCTGCCTGTCCTGGATTTTACAGATGATATGGATGACTAGCTGCGAACCATCAATGAAGATACTCTCCATGATGTCCTACATTCCTTCCAGACACAGGGAGGACACACAGCATTGCGGGGTCCCCACATGAACCACCCAACTACCAACACCCAGCACCAACCAGTCCTGCCACAGCCCTGGACTCTGAGGACCCAGACATCACCTTTTGGATGACAGTAGTGGGGGTGCAGCAGGAGCTGGCAAAGCAGGTGCGGGTGGGGTGGAGACCATGGCAAGCAGCCTAGAGGAAGTGCAGAGGTGCCTCAGTCCAAATAAGGGCAACTCAGCAGCCATCAGAGGTATCCATTCCCTGCTACGTGGACTCCAGCAACCCCTAGCCAACATAGCTGTTGTCATGAGGCAGAGGCTTGAACGATTGCCCTCCCAAAGTGACAGCAGCATGATTGATAAAAGGCTGGGGGCAATACAAAATACCCTGGAGTCCATACAGCGGGAAGTGGCCTCCCTCAGGGAGAACATGGCTGCCTACCACTGTGATGTATCTGCGGTGTTGAGAAAGCAGCAGTTCCTCCTTGATGCAGTGATGCCTTATGTGTTCCCACAAATGGATGCTGCTGGGACCATTGATTCCACATCTCTATCCCCTGATGTGTGTCTGACCCCCTCAACTTCAACAACAGCACCACTCATGACATAGGGGGCACCACACACATCAGAGGGTGAAGATGTAGAGGGAACAACATTCACACGTAAAACCATGAGGTACCACCAGTCTGAGCCACATGGACAGTATCTCCTTAGTACTATGCTTAAGATCATGCCAGCGTTGTGACAACTGGCAATGTGCCCTCTTCACTCAACCACTGTTGACTTATCTTCTATGGACTGTTGTTGTCTCAATTCCTACCCATTGTCCATGTGGACACCTCCTCACTACTGCACACTTCTCCGACCAATGTCTCATGGCACGTTCCTCACTGTTGGACTCTGAATGTACATCAAATGACTCAGGATCACTCTTGGGGTCAGTGATCTGGACATTGTACTGCATTGGAAAATAAGCTTGCACATGTAAATAAATCACCATGATCACGTGCATCATTCACTTTTTCAGTGTTTAATCATCTCATATAAATGTCTGTATTGTGTGAAGCAATATCAATGAGAACAGAACCAAATGACATGTGTGGCTTACTGTCTGACACAAAGGCACACACAGGACTCAAACATGATAAAGGTGATCAATAGTATTGTGGACTAAAAACACCTTACTGAGCACGTATTGAACATATTTCCATTCAAGTTGACATTTGGCATGAATAGTTCAGATTTCAAGTGTCAGGAAATTTCCCTGATGAATGTACCAATATAACAAATATGTGAGGAACTGAAGAGCATATTCAAAACTGTGTCAGGCAGCTGTCAATTTGCCAGTATCCATACCCCAAATATGGTTGAGTATAATGTGCAAACATTTTCTAAACAGATTTTGATAGATCTTAGCAAAGACAATTCATGTAGCATCATTACATGTCAAATATATTGTATCCATACACAATCAGAATGTCAGGAACTGCGCTGAAAACTGTCTTGAGTAGCTGATGTCATAGTGCTGCCAATCAGACAGGTCATTGAGGACACACATAGTCATACATGTAAATCAATACTGAATGCAGACCCTAAGGTATTTACCCAGCTTGGCCAGTGCAGACATGAGAACACCCAGACAGTCAATCATCATGGACACCTAATTGTCCAAAATATGACAGGATTTATTGGTAGCTAAAAACGCAATCTATAAAAAACCTAACCTACTCACTACCCTAAACTAAGCTAACCTATACTAACTTATCATAACTTAACTCTACAGCTATATATCCTATTCTAAACTTATCTTACAGACATAGGTCCTTTTTATGACAATGGCAGTCATCTGACCACCATGCTGGTGATGGCGGTAGTACAGTCGCAGGCTGGCAGTGGACCACCTGAACTGCCAGTGCAGTCCGGCCACCGACCATGGCAGTTGACATCTTCAGGCTGGCGGATCACCATTCCCAGCCCACCATATTATGACATAGAAGACCACCAGGATTTCCAGGAGACCATGGCCACGAACATCCTGGCAGAAACGAATCATATAAAGGAGATACTCACTTCCAGGGACACAGAGGAGTCCGCGGCAGCCATGGAACCCGAACGTGAAGCACTGCCAATGCTAAACCACACAATGGCAATCCAGGAACAGCAATGCCTACAACGATGGTGCGTACAGCCGCTTAGCACACAAGGGAGGGAGGGGAGAGTGACACACCCACAAGAACAACACACACCATACACACATACCACACACCAAGAACAATCTGCAGAGAAATCCAACAACAACATAAGCCAGAAGTGAAGAAAGCCAGGACACATACCTTTGTTCAAACCACTGTGTTCGGTGGGAATAGCAAGCACATTAAAATAACTATATAGACAAAGGGCCATTGGCAGTCCAATGTTCAGTTCGACCCACAGGGCAACGTACAAGGCCCAACTTGACTCCTGACAGCCCAAGTCGCTCCACTGAGCAGGGACATCATGATTGAAGGTAGACACCTCAGGGGGTGGGGAGCTTCTTGGGAGGGGGTCCTTGGACTTGGGTTATTGAGGGGCGGGTCATTGCTCTTTTGTTTAGGGGGCGGAAGAGTGGCCTTGGAGCGGGGGGTCAGAGTGGCAGGCTTGTGCCACTTAGTGGTAGGTTCTGCTGCAGGGGGAGAAACATGAGAGGACTGGAAGCTAGAGGTACCGGGCTGGGGGCGCGGGACCTTCCTTTTCCAGGCAGGACGGGGGGGAGGGAAGAGGTCAAGGTTGGTAAGGAAAAGTTATTTTGTCCAATGGGGTGGGTTGTGGCAGCAGGTTTGGGAGTGGAGGTAGAGGGAGTGGTTGTCGGTGGACTCTGCCTCCTGGGTCGCATGGGCTGCAGCTCCCCCACTCACCAGTGATCCTGCTCCTTTGCCAGATGAGGTTGATGCTCACAAGGACAGGATGAGAAAAGGAGAGAGGGTGGGGGAGAAAGAAAGGGAACACAGGGTCAGTTTCAGCAACAACAGCATATATGGCATACACATCACAAGGACTCACTGGGACTAACACTAAGCACTATGAACCACAATACCAAACCATTGCCTGGGAACAACAGCAGAAATTAACTCAAACACTACCATCTGCATACCTACTGGGACTCACTAAGCCATGTCTGCCATGGTATGCCAGCTACTTGTCAATACCAAATGTACATACCACTCATCATTGCTAAGCAGGACTCTACAAGATTAGCTAAACAGGCATATTGGGTCATCCACTGACTAGAACCTTGCATCCATACACCATGGCAGGCAGCAAGAAAGAATTCCACACAGTGTGTACTCACCCCCTTGTGCCTGCTGTGCTGCCCTCGAGCGCCGATCCAACTCCAAATTGGCCACCGCCAGTATGCAGGCCATTAGGGGGTCAGTGTCCGACGGGCACCCCTCCCTCGTTGGGAGGACATCCCCAGCTAGGCCTCTGTGGTCTTCTGGGCCCAGCGTCGCAGGTCCTCCCACCTCTTTCTGCAGCAGGTGTTCTGGAGGATATGTACCCCTAGGGCCCACACGTTCTTGGCGATGGCACTCTACAACCCTTTCTCCTGATGGGCGCTGACCTGCATAGGGAACACAGACGAAAGGACACCATGAACTCAACACTCCATCCTGTTACATCAGTGGCTTACATACTTCATAGATCCCACATTAACCTCACACATAACTCATACCTCTGCATACAAATTGCATGCAGCAAAAATACACTCCCCAAATGACACATCTCCAAACAGCCATTTTGCATTCAAAGTACCCAAAATGGGCTCACCTGTTGATCTGGAGGCCCATACAACTGTCCATACAAAGGTAGGACCTCATCCACAAGCTTTTCCAATTCCTCCGATGTGAAGGCTGGGGCCCTAACCCCTGTAGCACGGGCCATCGCAGGTTCTAGGAACAGGACACAGAAGCACATGCAGTGGAGGTGTTGATGTGTTGATACTCAGGAATCAAGAGAAGTGGCATAGAGAAAATGGGGGTCACGTCCCCGGCGGTGTACACCATCATCTCCGGCGGTGATCATCATTGGTTCCTGTGCTCCATAGGCTTCCATGTTAACCAATGAGGAGTTGCACGGTGATGCAGACCACCTCCCGTCATGACACCAAATGCTGGTGGTGTGAGGTCACTTCCACCTGTCACTGCATACAGGACAGGCGGTTGCCAATTCCTAATGCTGGTACTGATGGCAGTCAATCTAATGTGCGTCATAGGTACCGATGGTAGACAGCAAGGCAATTACAGTCCGCAACATACATTTGTTTGCTCGGACACTCAAATAGGATCTCATACCATTGACACGCTTGGAGATCAGTAATTGACAGGACATTTGAAGTGAGATGCTACTAATCACGACACACAACTCCGAATAAATCTGTGCAACACAATAAATAATGAAAAGTATTGGTATTTTTGCTGAAGTCCGTTTGTATGTAGAGGACACCAGTTCAATTTACAATCATTGTTGGAGTATGTCAGATGGGACGGTTCTACGTACTGTGATATTGTGTGTCCATCCTTCCTGTAGTCACACGCTTCTCATGTTTGGTTTACTTAGATACCAACCACTGCGAAGGAGGAGGAGAAGACAAGTACCAGTGTACAGACTCCTAGTGGACTTGGCTACACTGGAGGAACAGCACATCACAATGACCTATCGTCTGGACAGGGCCACAATTACTGAACTGTGTCAACAATTGGAGTCCGATCTGATTCGTGGTATCTGCAGCACTACAGCAATACCCCCTGCAGTACAGGTACTGTCAGTGCTCCACTTCCTGGCAAGTGGTTCTTTCCAGGTGACTGTGGGCTTGGCTGCATGAATGTCACAGCTAATGTTTTCTTATGTGCTTAAAAGAGTTTTGGCTGCCTTGTTGAAACACATGATCAGCTATATCTCATTCCCCCAGAGGGAAGATTTGCTCACTGTGAAGGCTGCATTCTACACCATGGCACACATACCTCATGTGACTGAGGCCATTGATGGGACCCATATTACCTTGGTCCCTCCAAGGACAAATGAGCAGGTCGACAGTAATAGGAACAGTTACCAATCAATAAATGTCTAGATTGTGTGCCTTGCAGATCAATACATCTCCCATGTTACTGCCAAGTTTCCTGGATCTGTGTATGATATATATGTGTTGAGCAATAGCAGCGTCCCACAGGTGATGGCACAACTACAGAGGGAGAGAGTGTGGCTCATAGGTGAGCTTGAGTTTTCACTCAATGAATGTCACTGTATGCCACCTGAAGTTGTACTCTGTGACATTGTACATGAGTAATGTGTGTCTCTCACAACTTCCAGTTGACTCCGGCTACCCAAACCTGCCCTGGCTGTTGACCCCAGTCAGAAATCCAAGAACAGGGGCAGAAACTCGGTACAGTGAAGCACATAGGCATACCAGGATGATAATTGAATGTACTTTTGGCTACTGAAAGTCAGGTTCCAGTGCCTCCATGTAACTGGTGGATCCTTACTCTACGCCCCTGGGAAGGTCTGCCAGATAGTGGTGGCTTGCTGCATGCTGCACAATTTGGCCCTCAGGCTCCATGTGCCATTCCTGCAGGAGGAGAGGGGAGACAATGCACCTGTGGCAGCAGAGGACATTGAAGACAGTGATGAGGAGGATGTGGACAACAGGACACATCTGATACAGCAGTACTTCCAATGACACTCACACGTCTGTTCATACCTCCATTGCAGTTAAGTGCTGTGTGGTTGCTGTGTTGTGCCAAGCACAAATGTGTGCAATATGTGACCTGACACTGTACCATCTGTGATAAGTCGTGCCAGTGTTATGGTGATGGTGAACAAGCTTATTCTGCTGAAGCAATGTCTCAGTAGTTTAGCTTTCTCATATACATGCCCACTGCAAACTGTGTCCTCATCCCATACAGTACTTAGCATGTGGTACTACGAATGTAATGTGACTTACAATGTGCTCACACAACCGCTCTATGACTTTAATTTCCCTGACAGTGTGCCCAGACTAGGTGGTACAGAGGAGGGATTGGCATGCTGACAACGTGCCATAACTAATACTGTGGCATCTTGTGTGAGGGCCTGAAATGGGTTGTTTCTCCTCACTTAGGGTGTTTGGAGTCAATTGCTGTGCAAATTACTGAGTAGAAGTGACCAGCTGAATGTAGGCTGTTATGTTACAGTGGCTCATGTTGCTCTACTACCTTTACTTCTCAATTGATTGTCACTAATGCTTTCCTTTTTTACAGATGTTGGTGTGGTCACAACTGTGAACTAATGTGGTGACTACAGACTGCTTTCACACATTTGGTGGATGGATTCACACTTTAACTGACATTAGCACAGGATAATGCAGGTCAAGACTTTGCATATTGTTGTAAATAAAGCACAAATAGTTCAGTTGTTTTCAAGGGTGTTTATTGAAGTGACAAAAAGGAAGGGATAGTGCAATAGAGTGGGGTGATGGTGGACGAAAACTTCAGTGAAGTTGTCCAGATGGTTTGTAGAACAGGTCTAGTATCCATGGGGCCATAGGAAAAGGCTCAATGGCAGTCCAAAGTACCAAGTTGTCTTAGTGGCCCACAGGGGAGACATTCAGGAGGGGCTAATTTCCTGGCGCTGGTTTGGGTCTTGGCTACCGTCTCTGGTGTCTGCTTGTGTCACCGGAAATATTTGTGTGTTGGGGTGCTGGTGGCCTGTGAGTCTTGTGGCACGTCCTCCTGTCCACTAGCTGCAGCAGATTTTGAAGGCTGGTGGGTATATTGGCTAGTGGAAGGGGCCCCCTGGTGTGTTGTGTACTCACTCATTATGTTGGCCACGTCACCCAAACCCCCCGCAATGGAGGCCATGTTGGCATTGAAGTCCTGCAACTGCTGCATGACCTCCTGGTGGTGTTCCCCCTGCAGACCCTGGTTCTTCTACAAGATGGTAAACACCTGGCCCATCCTGTCCTGGGATTTTGGGTAGGCTCCCAGGATATGTGTGAGTGCCTCCTGGGCAGTCGGTTCCCTGGGTTGAGCCTCCCCTTAATACACAGCTAACCTCCAACTGGCGGGGGCTCCCTGTGCCTGTGTCCCCTGAACTGTGTGCTCACTCCCACTAACACCGGGACCTTTAACGTCTTGCCTGTGTGGTGTTGGCTTGGGCCCCTGTACAGGTGGGCACACTGTTGATCGACGTGTCCTGGGGACAATGGTTTGGGGACATTGGCTGGATGCTGTGGTATTGAAGTCGGATGGGGGGGGCACAGTGGTGGACTGGGTGTTGGCTGTGCTACCCGACTGACCAGTGGTCCCAGATGGGCCAGGGAGATCATCTTGATTGAGACTTCCAGAGTTGGTGTCATCACTGAGGGCTTCTTCTGGTGGAGGACTGGGTTGCTGTGGCACATGGTCACCGCTGACATCGGCTGGGGTACCTGTAAACTTGTTACAGTCATTGTCAGTTACATATTCAGCATTTCTGGCTTTCCCTATGGGATGGGTGTTGTCCTACCATGTTTGGTATGTGTATGGTGATGGACTGTGGGATTGGTGCTACATGCTGCCCATGTTTTACTGTTGTGTGTGCATGCAGAGATGGAAGGGGTGTGCTTGCAGTGGGTAGGGCATGCAGGGGTACACAGTTGAGGGTGGTAATGGGGGTGGTTCTCTGTATGGGATGGAGTGGGGTGAAGGGAGTCAAGGTGGTGGGTTAGTAATGGTGACTTACCAGTGTCCAGCCCTCCAGTGATTCCAGTGAGGCCCTCTGGATGCAGGATAGCCAAGACTTTCTCCTCCCATGCTGTCAACTGTGGGGGAGGAGGTGGGGATCCACTGCCAGTCTTCATGATGGCAACGTGGTGCCTGGAGGCCACTGCACTCATCTTTCCCCGTAGGTCGTTCCACCTCTTTCTTATGTCCTCCCTTGTGCATGGATAGGTTCCCACAGAGTTCACCTTGTCCACGATGCTCCACCATAACTCCATCTTCCTGGCAATGGATATATCCTGGACCTGGACCTGTGCACTGAACAGCTGTGGCTCTACCCTGACAATTTCTTCCACCATCACCCACAGCTCCTCATCAGTGAAACAGGGGTTATTTTGTGGGGGCATGCCTACTGTGAAGTGGGTGCAGTGTGTGTGTTTTACAGAGTGTGTTAGATGTTGAAGTATGGTGTGTGTGTGGTGTGTGATGCGTGATGGGTGTATAGATGGCTGTGGTTTGTGTGTGCATTTCAGGAGATGTTTAAGCTGGCAAGGCGTAGCTAGATTTTTGAGTTTGTAAAGAATTGTGGGTTGTGTGGGGGGGGTTATAGTGCTGTTGGTGGGTGTGTACAGTGGGTGTATATGTATCAGGTGTGGGTTTTTCCAATCTGGCCAATGTTGACTTCTGTGGTGTGGAGTGGTCAACTGTACCATGGCAGTCTGCACCGCCAAGGGCTGACCACCGCTGAGTGTCCGTTGTGGTGATTTGTGGTTCATAATTTGGAGGGCAGTGTGTTGCAAGTGTAGCGGGGAGGGTGGTGGGTCAGAAAATTCTTTCCTCTGTCAACGGACGTCACCACAGCAGTCTTAAGTGAAGACCTCCAATGTCATAATGAGGCCATAATGCCACTCAATAAACATTGTCCTCCCCACTCCCCTTACAAGAAAATAGACATGTAGGACAACATGAACTAAACTACACACATACTAACTATTCCTATGTTCTAAACAAATATATATATATATGTATATATATATATATTGTATTTCTTTTTGTGTACATATACCCCTAAACATAACTCCCCACCCAACTGCCCCCAAAACAAAAACAATGTCTAAATCCCACCTCAAACTACATTAACTATATCCTACAACTAACCTACACTGTCCTACCTAACCTATGTCTAACCCCCTAAAACTCACTAAAACTTTGAGCGATGCACACTTTGGAAGGGAAGATCAGTGGAAGTGGTGAGTGGCCACACATACAGCCTCTTGAGCTTTCTCTTTATGAACTTCAGCATTTCATAATTTCGGACATTGTCTGCCTCGTGTTGGCCAATTTAACCTTCCGCTCGCTCATGTCTTTCATATTTCTGCATCAAAGCTGGTCCCAGTGGCAGATGGTGGTGGCTGTCGTGGTGCTGGTGCTGTCTCATGTGCCGCTGATGTTGAGTGTTCCGGACCTGAAGGAGCACATTACGGACTCTGTGTGCGGAGGACACTCCTGCACTTGAGGTGGTTTTAGGATGTTTGGCTGGTCCACCATTAGGGAAGGCCTTCCACACCCCAGATGACTTTTCTGTGCGGTATCTCCTCGCCATCTTCCTGTAACCAGCCTGGACCTTGCAAGTGTGCCGGAACCTTTCCACATGTTTAGCAAACTTCTGTTTTTGCACTGAAGTCATTGTGACAGCTAAAATATGAGGATAACATGTCAACAATAACTGCATTGGGTAGAGGAAGAACATGCATGCATAGTAAACAGCATTTTGTGATGAAACATTTTGTCAAGCAGTAAGCCAACAACAAGGGCAAGACCCAAGTCCATACAAATCTACCTAGCAAGCATCTATAGTATTTTGTACATGTCATGGGGATAATGGCTCTCCAAAGTTGCACAATAGTGCCAAAATGTGAGAAAGTCTATGGCCTCCTTCCACCACATTACCTTCGTAAGCAATATGATGTAAATACAGTCAACAAGGCCAAATGGCCAGCAGAATTTCAACAAAGTGGTGCAATAACTGTATTGTGCCCTTTGTCACCTCTTGCCCCACATTCAGCCGGTGCCAAGCATGATGTATGGAAGGTTTGCGTTACCTTGATAGGGTGACTGCCAAAATTGTGCACTACAATCTAAGAGATTCAGCTGCCTCATTTTTTTATTCCTAGTTTTAATGCCAGCTCAGAGCTGGAAATAAAAGGGGGCACATCATTGGTCACAATGGGCCCCTATGTACAGTCCAGGGTTAGCATTAGATTTTCTTGCAGTAACCATGAATGGTACATCATGTCCATCAAGATGTTAACAACATTTGGCACATATCCAGCGCCATGGTCTCGTCGTATGTTATATACGGCACACACATGCTGGGGACCTAAGGACCGCAAGAGAAGAGGTGCAGCACTGGGTGCAGTGCCTGTTTACCTGTATCTGCCCCTATCTGTACACAAACTTGATACACCTCCTGACTACCAGGTACACAGTCACCTTTGATACACAAGCGATGTGATCATGCTTGCTCACAACTATCATGATGGCTAAAACCTGTTGTTTTCTCTACACACATCTTAATCACTACAATCCATGGACTTGTCCCACATCCATCTTGAGAAGAACGCAAATCTCAATGTGTACTCAACTGACTGTTGTCTTTATCAACAGAGCTCCTTGCCTCACTTCATTATTGAACAGTAGTGAAGTACCGGGGTGCAAGTGTCTCCTTGCAAAAGGCCCTAGGAGAGCTATACCCAGGTACATATATTGTACCATGTCCTGACTAAATTTGTGCAATGTGTGGCTGTGAAAACATATGTTTGCTACATCCATGCATTGCAGAGTGTCAGCACCTCTGACACCAGTGTGTTTGTGGCCATACAAAACATTTCCTGAGACCCACTAATCCATGGCAGTACACGTTGGCACCTATGTAAATTCCACAATACCCAAGGATAGATGATGGTGTTGAAATGTGCACACATGCCATTTGTACATGGCTTAATACACATCATACCCTCTCAGACACAACAGTGTATGTACATATGTGACATACAAGGTGACACTTACTGGTTGCCTCGGGGTCTTCAAAAGTGGAAACCTCTCCTATGGTGTAGTTTGAAGATCCGCCTGCAAGGCAAGACAGCAAAAGATAGCTTTATGATTTGTGAACAAAGATGAGCATAGACAACTGTTACACATTGCACCTGTTTAGCTGAGTGACCTAGTCAACTTAGTGTTAGGAATGACCCACTGCCATCTACAACATGTCAGTCACACAGACATAGGTAGCACCTAAAAACATATATAGCAATGTGACTCACCCATACATACATCTCTGATTCATACGTCACACTTACTTGGGGACAGGACACTGTTAATTTTGCAGACCTTAGGGGCAGATAATAGGGAAGTGTTGCTGAACCCAGTGCAGCACCAATTTCCTTGCACCCCTTAGCACCCCCCTACAGTCACCATGTGAGTGCTTTATCTCATGGCAGTAGGGGGGTGCTAAGGGTTGCAAGGAAAGTGTAATTGCACTGGGTGTTCCCACCTTTCTCATGAAATGCTATTATTTTCCTAATGTTCTACTGTCAAGCACATGCAAAGGAGGATGTAGCAATGTTATATGTTTACTTACCAAAACGTCCACCAACCAGGACTACCAGGTGATCCAGGAGATCGCCCTTCCTGGCAATGAGGTCTGCCCACCAGAAAATGATCTGATGGTCTGTGCGGTCTACCTTGAAGATCCTGCCCAGCTGGAACAGGACCTTCCCCCAACACAGCTTCCTGGCCTCGGTAGGGTAGCCCATGACCACACGGCCACCCATTCTCAACATGTTGGGGATGTAGTGGCACACTAACCAAATGAACCCGCCCAGTTCATCTGGACTTATGAGCTAGGCCCCTTCCTTGCCAGACATCCTGCTGTCTCCTTCCACAGCAACCAATGACCCCCAAAAAAGATAGAATAAGCCCACCTAACCCAAAACACCCCAAAAAACTACACTACCCCAAGACGAACACCCAACAACACTAATACAATGACAGGACAATTACACTATACAAAACTCACAAATACAACAACAAGGACTGAACAGCAACAGGACACAGCACAAAACTCTTACCAACCACCACTCCTCAACCAACACCAGCTCCACATAACCTCTCTCAACCACAGACAGAATAGACTGTAACATAAAAATGAAAGTAAATTCACTTTCCTATGTGCACAGCAAGGAAGCCCTCTTACATCACTTCCTGGGTGTATGCGTCACGTTTCCTGATATGCGTCGTTTTTTTTTTTATGCATGACAGCCATAAGTGGATCTTTAACATGATGGCTGACAAGGCCTGTCAACTTGTAATTGACGCGGAGAGGCCAGGTGTCACTTTTGGAATTTGCGATGTTTGTAGGACAATTATATGCGTCAAATTATTAGATGCATTCCAGGCATGCGTGGATTTTTGAGGGAAGGCTGAGACAGGAAGACAGTTCAGGCATGCATGGTGCCAGGCGTCATTTTAGTCATTTGCGCTGTATGGAGATGTGCCATATGCGTCAAAAATGTTGACGCAAAAAGTCCATGCATGGATTTAGGTGGAAATGCTGACAGTGCACCCACATTCACATTCTAAATCTCAAATACAGCTATCTTATATACAGGCAATTGTTCCAAAGATGTGTACTCATACCCTTGTAACACATGTTTCACAATGGGGGGACATTTGTACTGGTCATGATCAGTTGTAAGTAAGCATGTGGCACGTACACATTTAATGATGTTGATTGTACACATTTGTCCATCCACAAATTGATAGCAACAAGCCTGGGCCACCTAGCTAGGACATGTGTGGATACATTTAGGTATGTTGTGCTAACAACATGCATTTTATAAGTTCAATTACTCAAACGTATATGTTATTGGCTGATTGATGAAATTTAATACAATCTGTACAACAGGGGTACTCTTGTGCAGTGATGGCACCCTAGTCATCAATTTGCAGTTTGAATGGCCATATGGGGTCATTGTTGCATGTATGAACACCAGTTGACTGTGGTCACCACTGCTCAGTTCACTGTGCACAATCAGTGGGCCCGTGACTGTGTCAAGGATCAATGTAGCCTACTCCGGACTTTGAGGGGGGGCATTGGTTGGTGATCTCACATCCTCATGATGGATCATCTGCACTGCGATGCACAGTCCCCTGCAGACATACACCTGCTCATTTGTGATCCCATGGCCAAGTATGTGTAGTTGTCTTTTAGGGACTTTATGTCAGGCTTGCACTATCTTATACTGGGAAATGGAAACTTGTTTGTGTAGGACATGTCTCATCAGTTCCCATTGTTTCACATGATTTGCCAAGAATCGGTGTGGTTACTCCTTAGATGCATGGTTAGGTCATTGATATATTTTGGCACTGTGACTTGTCT
This sequence comes from Pleurodeles waltl, assembly GCF_031143425.1. Classification (NCBI taxonomy): domain Eukaryota; kingdom Metazoa; phylum Chordata; class Amphibia; order Caudata; family Salamandridae; genus Pleurodeles; species Pleurodeles waltl. The sequence goes on from NC_090440.1 coordinate 257,756,303, forward strand.
GTAGACCCAGGGTACAGATACTGTCCTCCCAAGGCCTCCCTTCTTTGTGGATGACCACTATGGATGCCTGGCACTGGTGTAATGGGAGTAGTCGCCCCTTCCAACTCTTGTCATATATCTGTTTCAGTTGTGAGGCAAGCTAAGTGTCTGTCAACATATATGGTTTCATTATTACCCCTTTGGGCCCCGATGCTTTGACGGCCTTCACATCCCTGATGCCTCTTAGAATTTCATCCAGGGAAACTGTGTCTTCTAAGGCTTCCCTATCCTTTGTAGTGAGGCTTGGGTGGGGCATGTCACGCAGGAGCTCGTCCGCTTGTTTTTTGTGGCAAAATACCTTGCATAATCAATTTTCCCACAGTAGTAGCCAGACATCAGGTATGCCGGCCTCAAGGGACAGAAACTCACATTCAAGAGCCTTCAGTTTGTCACTTTTTAGTTGGTTCCCTTGTGGCATCATGGTGAGACCCACCCCCTTGGCTACTGCCTCATAGGCCACCCACAATGTGAGTGGAGACTCGGCTGATGTGCCGTTTCCCTGTAAATGATGCTCATTTACGTCGAACATCCATTCTCAACTTTTTGGCTCTTCAAGGTACCAAGGCCTCAATATGATGCAGGCAGTGTTTATCCTATCAGGCCCACCCTACACTAGCCACAGGGGAGAATCGTCAGAAATACCCCTGGTTAAGTTAATGCCCTCACTGACGTTTAACAACTGGTGAGTCGGCATGAGAAAGTGATCAATTCAGGCAAGACTACCATGCACCCCCAAGTAAAAGAATGAAGTGCTGACTTGGTGGTTAAGGGTACACCATACATTTGGCAGCCCATGGGCAGTGAGGAAGTCTGCTAATGGTCGTCTGACTGAGTCCAGAGGCCCAGGGTGATGTAGGTGTATGCTATCATTGTTGCGTTGAGGTCCCCTCACATGATCACTTCCACATCTGGAAGACTGTGTAGCAGAATGGTAAGGGCTGGTAGGATAGAGTTGCAAAGTCATGTTGTGATATCAACTGAAGGTATGTTTAAGATGCCCCCATCCCAGGTCCCAGAGAGAACCACATAGGGACCCAGCGTATCAGGCCATATTTGCCAAATGACCAGGGGCAGCATTTCCCCCACAAACATTACTACTCCTCTAGAGTAGGTGGTATGGCCCACATTAGCAGCCTTATTATTACCCCAATGGTGAAGAGCATTACACCTATGGCCTAGGAGGTCAGTCTCTTGTGGGAGAACCATCTCAGGGGAACCTGGGGCACCACTCCCCATTTAACTTTGTCAGGTAGGCCATTAACATTCCAGGATACTATTCTTAGGGTTAACATACTAACTTTGGACATTCACTGTATGGTTAAAGGACCACACACGAGGGTGCCGGCCCTAAGCTGTTTGGGGTTCAGACTGTGAGAGTGATTATCCTGTGTGCCTCAGGTATGTCGACTGGCCATATGCATCTTGCCTGACCATCAACTACAACAACAATCCAATTAACCCTCTGCAATCATCACTCCCCCTCCCTGCTACACTGTGCTGCAGATTTCTAACTGCCCACCACCCCCAACTGCGCATAGGGCCTGTTGTCCCAAACAAACATTCTGCTAACTAGTATACACCACTACCGCCTTCTGGCCCCCACCCAGCCCCTTACTTAAATGTATTTACCAAGTTGGTTTTGCATATCCTCTCCCTCAATTTTGCTGCCGATTTCCAATTTAGGACCATGGCAGCCTGCTCCTAGCCCACCCACAAGATGCTTTAGGTGCATATCCAGTGGCACATCTACGATCCCCTTTCATCTTCCATGGGTAGTAAGATCCGTTTGGGTGATGTGGATGACCCACACCTCCACTTCACTATAATCCTTTGCTTGCCGCCACCCCGGTGCCTCTTAGGGTGGTTGCAGTATCTTGACCCTTCTGCCAGCTAACATTCAATCCAGTCAATCACAACCAGCTTCTGGGCTTGCTAAAAAGTGAGTTTTGCATGCTGGAACTAATGAAAGCTATACCCGAAAAGTAATTCTGTACTTGTGATCCCATTCCTCAGAGCCTTTGTCACCTAAAGGACACTGCGATGCAGCCTGTAGATCCAAAGACAGATATTGTGTGCAAAGGTAACCCAAGCGTTACCTATATGCAATGGAGGGGAACAGCAAGCTGCTCGGAGACTTACGACCCGGTATTGGATGTTTATGAGTCTTGCTATGATGGGCCAAGGATGTGCTCCAGGCTTTCATGGTGCACCTGGGATGTGGTAGGCTACCCCCACTTAAAAGATTTTTGGGAGTCCATGTGTTTGCGTCTGTTTCAGGATGATATCATCCACAAACAGGACCATGGCTAGATCCTTGGTATTTTGAGGTACCACTAGGATCCATACATCATTACAGCAGGACCAGCCTTCCAAGTCTTCCAACTTCTCCCACTGCTGTTCTACTGTGGCTTCACATCATTTTTCATACATGGCCACATACTCACATTTGCTTTCCATAACCTATGTACATTCCGAATGAGTATATCTTAGTACCGTGATTACTCATGTCAGCTATGAGTAGAGGGATCAACACAATCAAGCTTTCCATGTCATTCTTCACACATACAATTTGGCAAGGGTCTGTGACTTGTGAGTACATTGCTTGACTTGAACACACATTCTGAGTTCATTGGGTGTAATACACCTTGGCATTTGTGTCTATTGGTCCCTGTATGTCAGTCTCTTGCTAATGCATATGAGTGGCACTGAGAAGTTTTTTTATTTAGAATTAGCTAGGTTACCTGGCAGACACAAACCTTCCATTGTAGGTACTTGCTAGGCTTTTCCTACCTAGTTCATACATCAGTCTTCGTGTATATTTCCTGGATTGCAACCAGCATATGTCAAGCCAACACACTTGTGTGATATGTGTGTGACAATGTGAATTATATTAGCTAGAGAAAACACCCACATTCATGTGGTAGTGAATTATTTAGGAGATGCTTATTGTTCCTGACTATGGGGTAGATTAAAATAAAGTGGTGCAGAAGCCAGTGCAGGGTCACTTGTCTTTCCACCCTTAGCATCCCCTAATACAACCATGTGTGTGCCGTATTTTACAGAATCCACACCATGGAACAGGGTAGGAGGCAATAGCATGAGGTATTTGAGGCAATTTATGTACTGTTCAGGCTTCAAGCTAAGATTCAGGTCCTTACCATAAACAGTACTCCGGGTATCATTCGTAGCAATGGTGTGCCCCCTTTAAGCAGCTGCTCTGAGCAGGTGTCAAACGTAGCAGCAATATATGGCACAATGTTTTTGTTAGATTCCACTGTGCCATTTTAGCTACCCCCTTACCAGCTGTACAGCCCCTTGTGTACTTAATGCCTGTTGATGCCATTTTATGGCACCAGGTGTTACAAAGTGGCACAATGCCTGACTTGCGCCACTATGAGTTTCTGCTGCTTAGATATTAGCATTGTTGGGCTACATTAGCATGTGATATTTAACACTAATGTTGCACAAGGATGCATAAGGCCCTATTTAGATCAGGGCCTATGTCCCAAAGTTGTTTACAACTGTTGTGGTGTAGTCATGCTCTCTAAGATATGTGCAAGTTACAATTGATTTGTGATGGTGTAAAAGAGTACGCCATGTACATTCTGAGTTTTCGTGATTTGATTTTATTATTTACATGGTGATTCTTGGAGTACAGTTCTTTGTGAAAAAAGTTTTCTCTTCTGGGTACTTCAGCAGCAGTATTTTGTTGTTCCCCCTCCTCCAGTGGTACACCATTGTTGTCATCCTCCTCACTGGGGACACCTACGTGGTCATCCAAGGGGACATGTGTGCGTACACATATGTTGTGCAAAATGGCACACACAAGGATGATTTTGCAGACAAGGTGTGGTGCATATAACTGTCCTCCTCCTGTAAGATGTAGCCACCTGAACTTTGATTTGAGGAGGCCAAATGTCCGCTCTGCGACATTTCTCATCCTTATGTGGGCTTCATTGTAGGCCCGCTGTGCATCCGTTGAAGGATTTCCAATAGGTTCGGGCTGGACTGTTCCCATGAGGAACAGGGTCAAGACTGATTTGCATATGGCTGGGTTCAAACTGGGGTGGCATGGTGAGCAAAATAATGGATGGATTAAACCCAGATCTGTGACTGGGGGTGAATGTTTGATTGGTTCTGCATTCCGTCCATCCACTTACGCTATCCCACAGCGTTTGTGTTTTGCTTTGGATTTCCAATAGGTGTCATGACCCATGGCTGGATGCCGTAACCCTTCTCAGCTACAAAGAAATATCAATCATACACATTAGTCAGTTGCTAGGTGCCATGGCCCATATTTGTTTTGAGTAAAGTGCTGTATCATACTAACATCTGGTATTGTGTGTGCTCCTGTTTGGATGTATGCTTGCATTGGTCTGTGGTGGTGCACTTTCAGATCATGGGTTGTGGCTTAGGTAAATGGTGATTGTAATTGTCTGACGGTTCACCCATGCCAAATGTGGTCAGTGGTCTCTATGCTTGAGCCAGGGGACCAACGTTACAAGGCCTTGGAACTTCCTTGAACCACATTAGCCTCATTTTTGTAGACACTATTGTGGGCCAAGTAGGCAAATAATCACAGTGCCATCTTTAGAAAGTGCCACTACCCCTGCTGTGCAACACTTAGGTCCAGATTTATGGTAGCCTAGCACCATTCCATATTAGCATCATTTTTTTACGCTAATGTGGCGTTGGAAGGACAAAAACGCAGTGCCATATTTACAATGTGGCATAATGTTTGCATTGCGCCACTTTGTAACCCCTTGTGCCACATTATCAAGGGAGACATTCCGGCACTAGGGGGGCTGTAAGAATTGCGCAAAGTAATCTACAAGATTCCTTTGCACCCTTTTTATCTTCATTTTTAACACCTGCCAGGGGTTAGAAAGAGGCTCCCATTGGGTTCAATGGGCCTCTGGGTGCTTTGCAGGATTAGCGTCAAAGGTTTTGGTGCTAGTCCTGCAAAGCGCTGGACTAGCGTAAAAAATTATGATGCTAGTCCCCCTGACTACTGCCATGGTGTGCCGTATTTTAAATATGGCGCACACATGGTGGTTTTAGGGGGGTGCTAAGGAGCGTTAGAAAAGTGGCGCTGCAATCTGGACCTTAGTGTACATTAGCAACACATTAAGCCTGTGCAAAGCATCATGTATGCACTGGGTGTGTTCCCCCATTGGGCTAATGCTAAAATGGTGCAGAGGTATAGAAGAGGTTCCAATGGATATATTTTATCTCGTACTTTTGACACCTGCATAGAGCAAGAATAAAAATAGGACACACCATTGTTTTACATGTGGGCCTGTGTACTGTGTAGGATTTGCACCATACATTTGGCATTTATCCTACACAGTCTATCGATGGCATCCATCATGTTGACACTATTGCACCTACTATGCGTCATGGTGTGCTATATATTGACTACGGCACACACATGTTGGGTGTAGGGGGCTCTAAGGTGCCCAAGTGAGGTAGCACTGCTTTAGATGCTGGCCAATGTTTCTGACATGTGGCCCTCAGCGCCTTCACTTTAGACCTGCAGAAGAGTGATATAGTAGACATGTGTTCCTATTTTGTGTGTTGAGTGCCAGATAACAGGTGTAGGGCCCTGTGTGTTGCATGTGAATCCCATCCCTTTGCCTAGGAATACCTCCTTTGCACAAAGTGGTGCTATTGGCAATTGCTGGCTGGCATACATATGTTCATGAGGTTCATATGCCCTGTGTGGGACAGTATATAGGATGTATTGTGATGTATGCTCAATTTATCAGACAGCTGTGGAACAGGACTGGGCATGCTATGCTTTTCAGCAGTGTCCTGCATCAGGAGTCCAGCCCCAAAAAACTCCATTTATCTTCATTCATGTGTATTTCTGGCCTCTCCCTGTACCTTGTCAGTAGTACATCTGGGACAGTCCATTGTTGGTACCCTTGTATCATGGTATGGAGATGTGGGATTCACTGGTCTGTTTGGTGGTGTGCTGTGAGGTGTCCATTCTTGCACATGATCTTTCGTTGATGGTGATGTTGTATTTCAATGTGTGCTGCACTATGCATCACACTAGGGAAAGTTGTACACAATGTGTATACCTATCATATTTAGGTGATATGCAGATGGTGATGGGACCACTCGGGTGGCAATAGATATCAGTACTGCCTGAGACTTCTACTGCATAGTTGATCTAGGTCAATGCCAATATGCATGTTTTTTGACGTTTGAATACCCAGTCCAAATCACATAGCAGAGTTATCCCTTGGTAAGTGTTTTATGTGTGTAGGATCTGTGTTTTTTTGTGAATCTGTGGACACGTATTTGTTTGAGTCCAGCTTTTGTATTCAGATGGGGCATTGTTCCACCTGTCCATCCAGTGATGTGTCAGTCAGGTGGTACCAGGAACTTGTAGACATGGGCTTATGTGAGGGTGATGTGCGTTGCATGAAGTGTAGTGTGACATGTGGCTTATGTGTTGTGGTCTATACATCTGTGTTTTCCTGTCCATGTACTTTTGATGATATGTTTGTATGGTTTGTACTACAAGTTTGTTGTGTTGTGTGTATTATGATTCATATGGTTTCTTACTTACAAGTAGGCCGTTGTCATATTGTCCATCCTGTAATTGTTGGTTTATAATGGAATGCCTGAAGATATAAGCATCATGGACGCTTCTGGGATATTTGGCAAGGATGTTTGTGATAATTCCACGGTGGTCCACGATGGCCTGCACATTGATGGAGTGGGTAAGTTTGCGGTTAGAGGTATTTAGCTGCTGCAGGAGGGACAAGATGGACATGGGTGAAGTCCATAGAACCCAGCAAATGCAGGAAGCCTGATTAGAAACCTTGATTGGTCTCCTGCTCCAGTTCCTGGGTGTTGGGGAAGCAGATGTGGTGGGGTGTGAGTCTGATGATGGCATACAGAACCTTTGTAAGGAAGGCAGAGAGGGATGGTTGTGAGATCCCTGGAATGAATCTGATGCCAGTAAGTGGAGGACAGCCAGAAGTTTGGTCATGGGTGAAATTGCTGTGTGACTTCGCACTCTTACCGTGATGTCTGGCGCTATGTGGTGGAGTTGGTGTACAATGGACTCCCACCTCAGATGGTAGAGTCTGATCACCTCTTCTTCCCTGAGGGCCAGGATGCTTGCACGCTGGTGAAATATCCTCTCCCATCTTCTACGCTGCGTTTGTGGCTGCTGTGGTGGTGTTTGCAGTTACTGCAGTGGTGCTTATAGCACTTGTCGCTATCGCCTTCTATGGGGGCCAAACTAAACGCTTAACACTTCAATGGTGTCCTGTTGCTTTCCAAAGCTCCTTCTGTGTGTTTCCCTTATGTAGTTGTGTGTGGGTCTCATTTTAACGACTGCTCTGACCAGGCATTACAATTTTTACGCTAATGGGACTTAATGTCATTTTTTGGAGCCGGTCCTTTGCATGTGTTTTGTTTCCATCTGGATGTAAATTTGTGCTAGAGGGCTAGTGTCATTTTTTAGGAGGGAACACCCACCTTCCATAGCATTGTACCTAAACAACGTAATGTGAGGTGGCACTCCCACAAAATTAAGCTAAGTCAAACATTTTGATGTTAGCATCAAAATCTAAATGCGCCGTTCAGTCAGCAACTCTTTTGCTTTAAAAAAATGGCACAAACGCAGCGCTAACCTTTCTTAAATCTGGGCCTTACTGTGCTAAATCCAACTCCTTCCAGTTTGTGGATGCAAGAATGGGGTGTCCGAGTATGCCTTAGGAGGCCTATTCTTCAAACTGAGCGAGCGTATCTACTGTTGAAACTAAGGCAGACATGATTGTGAATACATCTTAAGGTCTCTAGAGTAAAAAAACAAACAAATATCCTGTGGTTCTCATTCACTAACAATTCTACTTTTTCTTTGAACGTGAAGCTACAAATTAAATTTCCACACTTTCAAACAAGTAGAAATGTTGGTGAATATGTCCCACAGAACATTTGTTTGACTTATTACATTAACTCTGGCATTCATTGTGGTCCTTGTGTAGCATAGATAAGTTTCCTAACAAGCACTTCAAAATTCAGTCTTGCCTTGTAACAATTTCCCACACAGTGTACTCCATGACAATGTGGAACATGTTCTGTCCACTAATATGTGCAGTGTGGGGACTATAATGCACGTTAATTGAACAGAACACCTACCATGTTCTGACAGCAGATAAAGGTGTCGAGCAGGCCAAAAGGAAGTCCATGATTTCTTAAAGTAGATAAACTACAATTCTGGGGATGCTTGCCTAACGAAGCAGTGGCCCATGGAAGTTCAGTTTCCATGCACAGCCACTGAAAGCTATACCCAACGGCAGCTCCACTTCAGTTGATTTCCAAGAACTTTGCTTTAGTACAATACAACATAAACAAGTAGGTAAACAGAGATCTGGCTGAGATGGGCACTGGGGACAGTAATAACGAGACTCCTGCTTCATTCCATGCTTTGAGCACACTTTACAGCAATGAAATGGATGATCCTTTTTGGGTGTTTAAGGAAAGCGATCTGCAAAGTATCGCTCTTACAGCCATGCCACATCCGCCAGAACATATGAAGTTGAGGCTGCTGCGTATGTAGCAGCAGTGAGGCTTTCAATTATAGACAACTGGACATCAAGAAAATACATGAGTCTTCCTGTGGTTGTCTGACAATAAACAACATATTAATTGTATGTTGTCATCTGGATTAGGTGGGTAAACAATTTCTTGTACCACGTGCAAGTTTTACAACACGCATTGTATGGTTGAAGAACCTGGTTGCTCTTGTCCAGTTTGCCCATGTACTTATTGTAATCAAGTGTACAGGTGGGCTTGTAGGCTTTGGCCATCTGACCTCAAACCATGATGGGGAAATGCTCTCATCATGAACTGTAATGAGCACGTATACATCCCACCTATCCAAGAACTTGACTGTGAGCACACAATGCAATACTGTGGGATTTCTGAAGCTTCTTGCAAACAAGCTCCTGTGGGAATCCTTTGCGGTTACAGCAAAGTGTACTGCAGGCCACAGTGCCAGCTTTGTAGAGCTCACGAACAACTCTACTCATATAGAAATTGTCCATATCCTTTGTGAAGGAGTGGCTGGACAAGCTCCCATGCAATCTTCCCTGTGACCCCTAACGTGGGAGGGCAACCTACAGGGTTAGCGTGAAGTCCTTCCCTGTATACACTAACAAGCTGTACACATAGCCAGAAGAGCTCTCACACAGCTTGTACAGCTTAATGCTATAGCAAGCTCTATTTCTCGCAATGTACTGTCTGAAAAGCAGCTGCTTTTTTCACAGGATCAAGGACTCATTGACTGCTAAATTCTTTCCAGGAGTATAGATCTCTGGAAACCTGGCAGACAAATGTTCCATGACAGGCCAAATTTTGAACAACCTGTCATGATCTGGATGATCCCAGGCAATGCAGCAGAATTGTCATTGAAATGCAGCATGCGCTGCAATAGCAAAAAACAATCTCTGCTCATATACGGTGTGAAGATGGGGGTTACACAAACCGTGCAAGCCGTTCAGCAGGACTGCAAGGTGGCTTTCTGCACTATACCCATTTTGAGCGTAAGGCCCAAAAATATCTTCAACTCTGACCAGCGAAGTGGGAGTCCACTGACGTGCCCTAGAACGGGGTACTAGGATGCCGCCATGCTCCCTCAGAAATTGTTCTGCATGCTAATTTGTTTGCTGCACAGTTTGCTGAAGGAGGCCAACATCCAAAAAGAGATGGACATTGTCAATTGGCAAAAAGTTGGCCGTATCGACTGTACATCCAGCGTCACCAGTAAAAGGTGGTATATGGGGTGAACTAAATTAGGGGGCTGTCAAAAGAGCACTCTGTCTGTGTTTGCAGCTGCATGTACCTGCTCTCTGGGTTGGGCTAACCCGCAGTTGTCCGCTGCACAGACTGTGCTTGCGAAGGCACAGCATGACTGTCCTCATCTTCTCCCTCAGAATCACTGGAAGAGGTGTCGTCGGATGGGACTCCGCCAACTGAAAAATCACTCCAAGATTCTGCTCCATTGTCCTGTCCCTCAGATGCTGTCTCAGTAGCTGCTGTCTCAGTCTCTGGTCCTGCCTCAGAGCTGTCCGCCATAACCCGAGTTATGGCTTCAGCCACAGTCATCCAACAAGACACCATCTCTGCTAATGGGTAAGCTTCCCTCTAATACACTAGCCTATGTAGAAGGAAAATATCTTGTCAGCAGAACTGCTGGTGGGTGTGTGTGTTTGTGTGTGAGTGTGCGTGATGTGTGATGTGTGCAACAATAAATGTCAGTCACTTTACTTTCACTTCTTCCTTCAAGTGAGCAGGCTCTGTAAAGACAATGAAAAAACAAAAAAGTTACACTATTATTTTACCTTCATCATCACAGCCTTTGTGCTAGTGGCACCCAATGCAACAATCATTTTTGGCGCTCCTGTCCTGTGACCTCCTCCTTGTATTCCCTCACTACCACCTACCAAAAGTGCCCTTCATCTCTCCATAGCCTCCCTCCCACATACATTTAATTTGTTATAAAGCGCAGGTAACTGCTGGCTTTACTGATCCACTCAACTACTGACATATAATACAGATCTGTTCTTTGCAGCTGGCATATAAACCTTCTGAGCTACTTTATGGCATCAAAACTGCCACTAGACAAAAGTCTGATCTCTTTCTCTAGAAGGAATAATCACAAGAGTTATTATGACATTTTTATTGCTGCCTGACAGCTGTCTATGCCTGAGATATATATATCTATTTTTATATCTATATATCTATATATAAATATATAGATAGATATCATATAAAAATATCCCTCGATATAGATATATATCTCTCTCTCTCTCATCACTATATTCATATAGGGGGTCATTACAACCCTGGCGGACGGCGTTAAAGGTGCGGTAATACCGCAAACAGGCCGGCGGACAAAAAAAGGGAATTATGACCCTGGCGGAAATTGCCAACCAAGACAGCCACTTTAACACACCGCCCGCCACGGCAGTACAGACAAGCAGCGCAGCGGTCACCACCAACAGAAAGGCGGAAGACAGTGTACCGCCCATAGTATCACAACCTACCAATCCGCCACCTTTTCCGGGGCGGATTCACCGTGGATAAAAACACGGCGGAAACAGCCATTTCAATGGGAAAATGCTCACCTGAATACATCCCACGAGGAAGGAGGACTCCATGGAGCCGGAATTACAAATCCTACCGGCCCTTGTATTCCTACTCATCTACGAAGAACAACGCCGGTGCCGGCGAAGACAGCGGTGAGTACTGCACCTACGACATAGGGGAAGGGGGAGGCAAAAGTTAGGGGGACACACACGAAACACCCCCCCCACCCTTGCATAGTACAACACACACACCAATGCATGTAGAAACATCACAGTAACAACCCACAACCCCCCCAGAAGAATGCAAAGACAAAACGAAATCAGTTCAAACATTGTAATGTATCAATATACATGTTTAAAAAATATACAGATATATTATAAATTAATTCAAAAATATGTACATTACGAGAAGTAGTGCAGATATGCACATATCAATGTCCGTGCACCACTAGTCCAAAAATGCATGGGCGAGGCCCACAAAAGATCCCTGTCCACAATCGGAGAGAACACTGCCGGGGCATCAGATAGAAATACAACAGGCACCTCAGGGGGAAGGGAAGGGGGGGCACCTCAGCCGGATGAGTGCAAAGCCAGATCCACGACGGGGCTCCAATCCCATTGATGTATACTGGGGAGTGCAAAGCCACAGTCTCTCAAGTCTCTACAGTGGGTGGCTTGCCCACTGTACCATCCTGGGGAGTGCAAAGCCACAGTCTCTCAAGTCTCTACAGTGGGTTGGTTGCCCACTGTTCCATCCTGGGGAGTGCAAAGCCTCAGTCTCTCAAGTGGATAACAGTCTCCACTGGTTCTGGAGGGGGACTGGTGCCCAGAGTGCTTCATCCTGTGAAGGACAGAGGTAGTGGATGGATGTCTCCACTGGTTCTGGAGGGGGACTGGTGCCCAGAGTGCTTCATCCTGTGAAGGACAGAGGTAGTGGATGGATGTCTCCACTGGTTCTGGAGGGGGACTGGTGCCCAGACTGGATTAGTCTCCCCGTGAAAGTTCCTGTTCCGTCACTGTCCCAGCTGCACATGGGATAACGATGCTTGATGTGGCGGCCTTTTCATTCTTCCCCGGTGCATGCCCTGTTCAGCGGTGCTTTGCCATGGCTGTTCTGGACTGTTCAGCGGTGCTTTGCCATGGTGGTTCTGGACTGTTCAGCGGTGCTTTGCCATGGCGGTTCTGGACTGTTCAGCGGTGCTTTGCCATGGCGGTTCTGGACTGTTCAGCGGTGCTTTGCCATGGCGGTCTCTGGACTGTTCAGCGGTGCTTTGCCATGGCGGTCTCTGGACTGTTCAGCGGTGCTTTGCCATGGTGGTTATGGACTGTTCAGCGGTGCTTTGCCATGGTGGATCTGGACTGTTCAGCGGTGCTTTGCCATGGCGGTTCTGGACTGTTCAGCGGTGCTTTGCCATGGTGGTTCTGGACTGGGCATTGGTGTGTGGCATGACGTTCCCTGGACTGGGCATTGGTGTGTGGCATGACATTCCCTGGACTGGGCATTGGTGTGTGGCATGACGTTCCATCATTGCCCAGCGGGGCTGTGGCATCCGGGGCCCTCCTGGGCACTGACTCCGGCGGTGGTCTCCTGACCAGTGACGATACTTGGGCCCTCCTGGGCACTGACTCCGGCGGTGGTCTCCTGACCAGTGACGATACTTGGGCCCTCCTGGGCACTGACTCCGGCGGTGGCGGTGGTCTCCTGACCAGTGATGATACTTGGGCCCTCCTGGGCACTGACTCCGGTGGTGGCGGTTGTCTCCTGACCAGTGACGATACTTGGGCCCTCCTGGGCAATGACTCCGGCGGTGGCGGTGGTCTCCTGACCAGTGACGATACTTGGGCCCTCCTGGGCACTGACTCCGGCGGTGGCGGTGGTCTCATGACCAGTGAAGATACTTGGGCCCTCCTGGGCACTGACTCCGACGGTGGCGGTGGTCTCCTGACCAGTGACGATACTTGGGCCCTCCTGGGCACTGACTCCGGCGGTGGCGGTGGTCTCCTGACCAGTGACGATACTTGGGCCCTCCTGGGCAATGACTCCGGCGGTGGCGGTGGTCTCCTGACCAGTGACGATACTTGGGCCCTCCTGGGCACTGACTCCAGTGGTGGCGGTGGTCTCCTGACCAGTGACGATACTTGGGCCCTCCTGGGCACTGACTCCGGCGGTGGTCTCCTGACCAGTGACGACACTTGGGCCCTCCTGGGCACTGACTCCGGCGGTGGCGGTGGTCTTCTGACCAGTGACGATACTTGGGCCCTCCTGGGCAATGACTTCGGCGGTGGCGGTAGTCTCCTGACCAGTGACGATACTTGGGCCCTCCTGGGCACTGACTCCCCTGCGGTGGCGGTGGTCTCCTGACCACTGACGATACTTGGGCCCTCCTGGGCAATGACTCTGGTGGTGGTCTCCTGACCAGTGACGACGGTGCTGGCGGTGGCGTCCCGACCGCCGGGAAGGATGCCGCCCTTCTCCGCCGTGATGCTCACACCAGGCTGTGTAGACTTCCTCTGGCCCTTCCCCACCTTTGGAGGAGTCAAAGCTGACTCTGCAATCCCCCTGGGACCCCTGTGAGTTGTTTTGCCTCCAGGAGTCTTCACAGGGTCCCGTCGGCCACTTTCCAATTTCAGAGCCTTTACATGGGGTGGGCTGCCAGTGCCTTGGCTCCGGGTCACACTGCCTGCCCTGGTGGCCGGTGCACTCCACACACCTTGAACAGGCACCACTGGTATTGGAGGCTTTTTGGCTGAGGCGCTATGACGGGACTGATGAATTGGAGGGGGGGGGTGGGGGCAAAAAGGTCAACTTTACAGAGGGACAGTTCCTGATGAACACTGGGATGGGTAGTTTGTGGGGGCCTGGGAGTGGAGGAAGAGGAGGTGGTTGTAGGAGGTGTCACTTTAGGTGTTTTGGGTGCAGGTGCAGGTACTGGAGGCTGTCGTGAGGTGGATGGATGTTGGGTGTGTGGGTGCCCGCGTTTGTGTACTTTGGGAGGGGGCGTCACAGACACAATGGGAGAGGACACAGGGAACGTTTAAATGGGAGTGGAGGTGGTGAGTGCAGGTGAGCGGGGTGTGGTGCTGGGTGTTCTGGTGCGAGTCCTGGTGCCTGTAGATGTAGTGCATGCAGGTGAGAGTGTAGATGGGACTGGGAGGGAGGAGGGAGACAACGAGGAGGGGGACACAGTGGAGGCAGTGGATGTTGCTGTGTCTGCATGTGGGTGATGCTTGTGTGTGTGCCTGTGGGTTGTGTGGAGCCTATGTTTGCCTGAGCTTCCCTTGTGCGTTGACTTGTGTGCATGCTGGTCTGTAGGTGTGCTTGGGATGGGCTGGGGTACAGGGGGTTGGGTCTGGGTGGAGGAGGTTGGAGGGGGGAGGCTAGACACAGGGACAATGGCTGCCATCAGTGCTGAGGCCAGAGATTGCAGGGTTCGCTGAAGGACAGCCTGACCAGAATGAATGCCCTCCAGGAATGCATTACCGTGTTGCAACTCCCTTTCTACACCCTGAATGGCATTCTCAATGGTAGACTGCCCAACAGTGAGTGAACTGAGGAGGTCAATGGTCTCCTCACTGAGGGCAGCAGGGGTGACTGGAGCAGGGCCTGAGGTGCCTGGGGCGAAGGTGATGCCCACCCTCCTGGGTGAGCGGGCACAGGGCGAACGCTGAGGGGCTGCTGGGAGGGCGGTGTTGGTAGGGGAGGTGCCGGCTGTAACTGTAGAAGTGGGGCGCACAGATGGTGCCGCCACCACAAAGGAGCTCCCATCGGCGGACGAGTCAGTGTCGCTGCTTGGTGATCCGGTGGCCAATGTGAAGCTCCCCTCGCCCTCCGTCCCACTGGTGCATTCTGAGTCCGTGGTGTGGCCCTCCATGGCCATGTGGGATGCAGCTCCCTCGTGCTCCGGTGCCACTGTACCTCCGCCTGATGATGCTGATGCACAAAAGAACAGGGAGACCACAAAAAGGGGGGGGGGAGACAGAAGAAAGACAGGTTGAGTGCATGGCATACCGCTACCGTTGGCTGACAATACAGACACAGCAGCCCCCTGCACTACGCCGTGCTCCTGGCCTCTGCAGATGCAATTTCTGGAATCTGGCCTACATGGCTATGGTGGACATCTGCACACATGGATGCCACAGGGGCATCTATACCTGTACTTGGCACTCTACTGCAGTGGGGTGGAGTGCCACATGGCCTGCATTACGGAGGGGCCTAGTCTACGTTTTTCTGCCTGGCCTAGGTACACCCACAGGCCTCCTCCCCCACCCAGACCCCTCCACTGCGCGCAAAGTCCGCAGATTGAGAGAGTACTCACCCCCTTGTGTCTGCTGTGATGCCTTCAAGCACCCATCCAACTCCGGGTAGGCCACCGCCAGGATCATGAACATCAGGGGGGTCATGGGGCGACGGGCACCCCTCCCACGTTGGAAGGCCATCCCCAGCTGAGCCTCCGCCGTCTTCTTGCTCCAGCGGCGAATGTCCTCCCATCTTTTACGGCAGTGGGTGCCCCGTCTCTGGTGGACCCCCAGGGTCCGGACGTCCTTGGCGAGTGCACACCAAATGTCCTTCTTCTGGTGGGCGCTGACCTACATGACATGCACAGGGGAAGAGGAGAAGTCATTACCAACTGCACCATCGATGTGAGTGGCCCCCCTCCCTACTCTAGCCATGTGGCCCATTCATTCACATCCATTCATGGTCCCTGAACTCTGCCCCCTTCCCTCTTACAACCAGCCCTCTCCACCCAGGCCTAGCCCATACAACGTGCTCCCTGTGTACTAACCTGTTGGTCTGGAGGACCGTAGAGTAGCGTGTACTGGGGGAGGACCCCGTCTACCAGTTTCTCCAACTCCTGAGCAATGAAGGCAGGGGCCCTTTCCCCAGACGCAGCAGCCATTGTCTCTTCCAGACCGAGGTCACAGCAGCACTTGCAGTGTAGGTCCTCTCCTGTCGAAGATCAGGTATCTAGTGATTGAACAGATAGAAAATGGTGGTGACGTCCGTGGCTGTGACGTCCGCGGTGGTGCGTATCATCACCGCCGGCGCACCTGTTCATTGGCTCCTGGAACCCATAGGGTCCTATGTTAACCAATGCAGCATTGCGCCGCGGTCTACGACCGCCTACTGCGACGGTGTGCAACGCCAACGCAGTTACCCCACAATCCCATTGTCCCAGTTTAGAGGTCAGGCAGCCGCCATTTCAGGGGCCCATATGGCATCATTTACTTCTGCGTCACACATAGCTAGGTCTACACTCAACACACATACAGGAAGGGTTTTGTGTTTGGTGTCGTCTTCTGTGTAACTGTGGGTACATACCTGGAAAAAATGTACTCGATCGTCGCTGTTGTCCTTCCTAGGCGCCGTCAGCTGGGACATTTGAGAAGATGGCGGAATCCTCCGGTGTACCGACCGCTGGTGGACCTGTTGACAATGGAGGAGCGACATTTAATGGTCACCTACAGGTTTGACCGTGCCACAATCCAGGAACTATGTACTCAGTTGGAGCCAGACCTGATGTCACCAATCCGCCATCCCACTGGAATCCCACCTGACGTGCAGGTGCTGTCAGTGCTCCATTTCCTTGCAAGTGGGTCTTTTCAGACAACAGTGGGCATGGCATCAGGGATGTCCCAGCCTATGTTTTCCAGCGTGCTGTCCAGAGTGTTGTCTGCCCCGCTGAAACACGTAAGGAGATACATAATTTTCCCTGAGGTGGAAGATTTGGCTTCTATGCCCTTGGACATATCCCCAATATCATAGGTGCTATTGATGGCACCCATGTAGCTCTGGTCCCCCCCCCACAGGAGTGAACAGGTGTACAGGAACAGGAAGAGTTATCATTCCATGAATGTACAGATGTTATGTTTGGCAGACCAGTACATCTCCCAGGTTAATGTTATGTTCCCTGGCTCAGTGCATGACGCCTACATCCTGCGTAATAGCAGCATCCCGGATATGATGGGTCAACTCCAGAGGCACCGGGTGCGGCTATTAGGGGACTCTGGTTACCCCAACCTGTCCTGGCTACTGACCCCAGTGAGGAATCCCAGGACCAGGGCAGAGGAAAGCTACAATGAGGCCCAAGGGCGGACTAGGAGGGTGATCGAACGCACCTTCGGCCTCCTGAAGGCCAGGTTCAGGTGCCTCCATATGACAGGTGGTTCCCTATTCTACTCACCGAAGAAGGTGTGCCAGATCATCATCGCCTGCTCGATGCTTCACAATCTTGCTTTGCGACGCCAGGTGCCTTTTCTGCTGGAGGATGGTCCAGATGATGGTGTTGTGGCAGCTGTGGAGCCTGTGGAGCCTGTGGACAGTGATGAGGAGGAAGCTGAGGAAGAAGACATAGACAACAGGGAGTCAGTCATACAGCAATATTTCCAGTGACACACAGGTGAGAACATTTTCATTGTTAACATTACATTCACTGTCACACGTCTTCCTCTATCCTGTGTGTAATTTCATGGGATTATTTGGTAACGGAGTTGTTTCTTTCCATTACGGTTTCACAGGGGTGGTTACCAACATGTGTCATCTGCATGCATCCTTCAAGGACTTGTGATGTGTGACATTGGTATGTTGCCTTTACAACTAACAATGCATTTTGACACTGTCATTGATAATACATTTTACCAAATCATGGACTGACTCCAGATTGTTTTGTGTTTCAAGGGTGTTTATTTAAGTGCTCAAAAATGGAGGGGGGTTGTAAAATGGTGATGGGTGATGGTGGAGGAATGTCCATGGTAGAGTCCAGTCTATTAGTCTCACAGGTGCACTGCCCATCATGGCATAGGAAGTGGAGCTGGGGCAGTTAAAGTATGGACAGGGTAACAAAGTGGGACGGTGGGGGGACAATCAGGGTGGTCTCATTTCCTGGCGGGGGTCTTGCCATCTTGCTCTGTCCTGTTCCTGGATCTCAGAGACAGCTTGCGTGGTGGTTGTCCGTCTGCAGGGTGTGGGGTGCTGGTGTGGTGGTCCTGTGGCGGGGCGTCCTGTCCACTAGCGCCGGCGGAGGTGGTGGGCAGTTCATCGTCCATGCTAGTGTCAGGGGCCCCTTGGAGTGCCACGGTGTCCCTCATGGTCTGCTGCATGTCCTTCAGCACCCCTACGATGGTGCCCAAGGCAGAGCTGATGGTCCTGAGCTCCTCCCTGAACCCCAAATACTGGTCCTCCTGCAGGTGCTGGGTCTCCTGAAACTTGACCAGGACCGTCGCCATCGTCTCCTGGGAGTGGTGGTATGCTCCCATGATGGAGGAGAGGGCCTCATGGAGAGTGGGTTCCCTTGGCCTGTCCGCCCCCTGTCGCACAGCAGCCCTCCCAGTTCCCCTGTGTTCCTGTGAATCCGTCCCCTGGACCGTGTGCCCACTACCACTGCCACCAGGTCCCTGTTGTTGTTGGGGTGGTGGGTTATCCTGGGTTCCCTGTAGTGGTGGACACACAGCTGATTGACCTGTCCTGGGTACGGAGGTTTGGGTCTGCTGGGTGGGTGCTGTACTGGTGTTACCAGAGGGTGGAAGGTCAGTGTTGGGCTGTGCCTGTGCGAGGGGAACCGACTGTCCCGAGGCCCACGATGGTCCGGGCTGGTCATCAGGCTCCAGTAGGGCAGAGCTGCTATCGTCACTGTGGGCCTCTTCTGTGGGTGGAGTGGTCTGGACCCTCCGGTGTGGTGACGGTCCTTCGTGATCCTGCAGGGGCATAAGAGCATGATTATTGCATGTGTGTGTGTGATGGTGTGCAATGGGTGGGTGTGCGTGTACCCCAGTGCAAACATTCCTGTGTGGGGGCTTGTGTGATAATGGTTAGGGGGTTGTTATGGGTATGTGCAGTGGCCATGCTTTCGTGATGGGTGTCCATGCTTAGTTGTGTCATGCAGGGGTTGGTGTTGGGATGTGTGGTTTGTGTTATTAGTACATTTGTGAGGAGTTGGAGTGATAGGGGAGGGTGTGAGGGTGGGGGTGTGTGATGGCATGCAGGTAGGGTGGGGGATATGATAGTTAAGATTTGACTTACCAGTGTCCATTCCTCCACCGACTCCTCCGAGGCCCTCTCGATGCATGATGGTCAAGACTTGCTCCTCCCATGTTGTTAGTTGTGGGGGAGGAGGTGGGGGTCCGCCGCCAGTCCGCTGAATCGCGATGTTGTGCCTGGAGACCGTTGAACGCACCTTCCCCCGTAGGTCGCTCCACCTCTTCCTGATGTCTTCCCTATTTCTTGGGTGCTGTCCCACAGCATTGACCCTGTCAACTATTCTGCGCCATAGCTCCATCTTCCTGGCTATGGATGTGTGCTGCACCTGTGAGCCAAATAGCTGTGGCTCTACCCGTAGGATTTCCTCCACCATGACCCTGAGCTCCTCCTCGGAAAAGCGGGGGTGTCTTTGGCGTGACATGGGGTGGTGTGTGTGATGTGTGGGGCGGTGTGAGTGTTGATGTGTGTCGTGATGTGTAGTGGTGTGTGGTGTTTTGTGCGTGGATGTTGTGTGGGTGATGGTGTTGTGTGCCTCTGTGTGGTGGGATTGTCTAATCAGTGCTGTCTCGCTGTCGCCTTCGTCTCTGATTTTTGGTCGTAGGGGTTTGTGGGTGATGTGGGTGTGTCTTTTATATTGTAATGGGTGTGTGGGAGTGGTGTGTGTATGTGTATCAGGTGTGTGTATTTGGAATTGTCCAATGTGGCGGTGTTTAGGAAATGTGTGTGTATTTTGAGCGCAGCTGTGTGTACCGCCAATGGAATACCGCGGTTGAAAGACCGCCGCATGGATTCGTGGGTCGTAATAGCATGGTCGTGTTTCTGTTGGCGTGGAGGTGGAGGTTTTGTTTTCGCCAGTTTAACACTGACCTTTGGTGTGGCGGAGTTGTGTGGGTGTCTGAATTTCGGCGGATTCCGAGATGTGTGTCATAATAGCTATGGTGGAATTCCGCGGCCGCGGCGGTGTATTGGCGGTCTTCTGCACGGCGGTAAGCGGCTTTTACCGCCAATGTTGTAATGACCCCCATAGTGTATGTCTCTCTCTCTCATCACTATATATATATATAGCAAAAGTCAGTCTCTCACTCTCTATAATTTTTATTTTATACACGTGGATTCCCTGGGGGCCGATCACGACCCCAAGTGAAACAACATGTATAAAAAAACAATTTGGAAGGTCAGCCCGTGCCAGGAGGGCCAATTCGACATTTTTATTATTTATATATTTTTTTACTTTTTTTTATCCCCTGGGGGGCTCGATTGTCCCCCAGGGGAAAAAACCTTCATTTAAAAAAAAAATATTGTGCGCGGGGAGGGGGTAATCCACTTACACAGGGGCCGACTCCCCCAAACAAAATCCCTGGTGCCAATGGCTGTTTCCTGACGTCAGAGATGGGCGGGGAGGTGGAGGGAGACGCTGAAGATCTTCTGCGTCTCCCAAGGGTATTGAAAAAAAAATCCTCTTGTGCAAAGCACTGGAGGCTTTTTTAAAGCCCTCCCTGGTGTCGGCCAGTGGTCATGGCCCAGAGCAGGGAGGTGTGCGTGTGTCGGCCACTGACCGACACACACACACTGATGGGGTTAAACAATCAGCGCCATGTGGCTTGCTGGCATAAGTTCCGGTGTTGATGATTAAGTGCTGGTTCTGAAACCACATGCTCAAATTAAGCACTGAATCTGCCCTACTCCAAACCAAAACAATCTGACCCACTCCAATCCCAAAAAGATCTCCCCCACTCCAATCTTCCCCACTTAAATCCAGAACAATCAGCCCCAGACCAATTCAAAACAATCTGCCCCACTCCGATCTAAAAACAAACTGTCCACTCCAATCCAAAACAATGTGTCCCACTCTAAACCAAGACAATGTGCC
Organism: Pleurodeles waltl; assembly: GCF_031143425.1. Taxonomy (NCBI): domain Eukaryota; kingdom Metazoa; phylum Chordata; class Amphibia; order Caudata; family Salamandridae; genus Pleurodeles; species Pleurodeles waltl. Next base: position 257,777,301 of record NC_090440.1, read on the forward strand.
CCACTCCAATCTGCCCACTCCAATCCCAAACAATCTTCCCCACTCCAATCCCTATCTGCCCGAAACAAATCCAAAATATTCTGCCCTACTCCAGTCTAAAACAATCTGCCCCACTCTAAGCTGCTCCCACTCCAATCTAAACAAAATCTGTCCCACTCCAGCCCAAAGCAATGTTCCCCACTCCAATACAAAACAATTTGCCCCAATCCAATCTTCCCCACCCAATCCAAGACAATCTGCCTCACTCTAATCTGCCCAACTCCCATCCAAAACAATCTGCTGTGCTCTAAACTGCCCCACTCAAACCCAAAAAACCTTCCCCACTCCAATCCAAAACAACCTTCTCTACTCCAATCTGCCCCACCCCAATCCAAAACAATCTGCCTCACTCCAATCCAAAACAACCTACCCCAGCCCAAACTGCCCGACTCCAATCCAAAACAATCTGCCCCACTCCAGTCTGCCCCACTCCAATCCAATCCGCCCTACTCCAGGCTGTCCAATGCCAATACGAAACAATCTGTCCCACTCTAATCTAAAGCAATCTGCCTGCTCCAGTACACCCCACTGCAACCTAAAAGAATCTGCCCCATTCCAATCCAAATCAATCTGCCCCATTCCAATCTAAAATAATCTGCCCCAATCCAAAACAATTTGCCTCACTCCAATCTAAAACAATCTGCCGCACTCTACCATGCCCCACTCTAATCTAAAAAAATTGTCCCACTCCAGCTCATAACAATGTGCTCCACTCCAATACATAACCATATGCCCCACTCCAATCTGCCCTTCTCAATCCAAAACAATCTGCCCCACTCCCATCCAAAGCAATCTGCTGCACTCTAAACTGCCCCACCCAATCCCAAAAAACCTTCCCCATTCCAATGTGCCCCACTCCAATCCAAACAACCTTCCCCATTCCAATCTGCCCCACCCCAATCCAAAACAATCTGCTGCACTACAATCTGCCCCACTCCAATCCAAAACAACCTACACCAGTCCAAACTGCCCGACTCCAATCCAAAACAATCTGACACACTCCAGTCCACCCCATTCCAATCCAAAACAATCTGCCCTGCTCCAGTCTGCCCAACACCAATCCAAAACAATCTGCCCCACTCTAACCTAAAGCAATGTGCCCCGCTCCAATACACCTCACTGCAATCTAAAACAATCTGTCTCGTTCCAATCCAAAACAATCTGACCCACTCCACCCGAAAACAATCTGCCCCACACCAGTCCAAATAAATCTGCCCCCTTCCAATCTAAAATAATCTGCCCCAATCCAAAACAATTTGCCTCACTCCAATCCAAAACAATATTGCACCACTCCTATAGAAAACAAACAGCCTCACTCCAATCCAAAACAATCTGCCCCACTCTAATATGCCCCATTCCAACCCGTCCCACTCCAATCCAAAACAATGTGTCCCACTCCAATCTACCTTACTTCAATTCTAAACAATCTACCCCACTCCAATTGCAATCTGCCTCACACAAATCCAAAACAATCTGCCCTATTCCAATCTGAAACAATCTGCCCCACTCTAATCTGCCCCACTCCAGTCTGCCCCAGTGCAATCCAAAACAATCTGCTTAAGTCCAATCAGCCCAGTCCAATCTGTCCCACTCAAATACAAAACAGTGTGTCCCACTCCAATCTGTCCCCCAATCCCAAACAAACTTCCCCACTCCAATCCCAATCTGCCCCATACAAATCCAAAATATTCTGCCATAATCCAATCTGAAAAATCCGGTCCACTCCAATCTAAAAATGTTTTGCCCCACTTCAATCCAAAATAATCGATATCACTCCAATCCCCTCAACCATTGCCCCATTCTAATCTGCCCCACTCCAATCCAAGACAACCTGCTACACTCCAATCTGCCCCACTCCAATCCAAGACAACCTGCTACACTCCAAACTGCCCCACTCCAATCCAAAACAACCTGCCCCACTCAAATCCAAAACACCCCTCCTCAACCCAATCTGCCCCACTCCAATCCAAAACGATCCGCCCTACTCCAATCTAAAACAATTTGTCCCACTCCAATCTAAAACAATATGCCCAACTCCAATACAAAACAATCCAACCCACACAAATCTAAATCAATCCTCCTCACTCCAATCCAAAACAATCTCCCCAGTCCAAAGCAATTTGCCACACTCCAGTCCAAAACAATCTACCCCACTCTACTCGGCCCAAATCCAATCCAAAACAATCTGCCCCACACCTATCTTCCACACTTCAATTGAAAACAATCTGCCCCACTCCAATCCCAATCAATCGATCCCACTCTAATCTGCTGCAGACCAATCCAAAACGATCTGCCCACTCCAGTCTGCCCCACTCCAACAGTCCAAAACAATTTGCCCAACTCAATCTAAACCAATCTGTCCCACTCCAACAAAAAAAAATCTACCCCACTCTAATCTGTGCCACTCCAATCCAAAACAGTCTGCCCCACTCCAATCCAAAACAATCTGCCCATTCAAATCTGCCCATACCAATCTGTCCACTCCAATCCAAAACAATCTGACCCACTCCAATCTGCCCCATTCCAGTCAGCCACAGTCCAATTCAAAACAATCTGATCCACTCCAATCTAAAAAACAATCTGCCTACTCCAATCCAAAACATTGCGCCCCACTCTAAACCAAGACAATGTGCCCCACTCCAATCTGCCCCACGCCAATCCAAAACAATCTGCGTCACTTCAATTCAAAGAGATCTGCCCCACTCCAATCTGCCCATTCCAATTTGTCCCACTCCAATCCAAAACAACGTGTCCCACTCCCATCTGCTCCATTCCAGTCCCAAACAATCTTCCCCACTCCAATCCCCTCAGCCCCACACAAATCCAAAATAATGTCTCCCACTCTAAACTGCCCCACTCCAATCTAAAAACAGATGCCCACTCCAGCCCAAAACAGTGTGCCCCACTCCAATTCAAAACAACCTACTCCGTTCCAATTTGCCCCACTGCAATCCAAAACAATCTGCCCCACTCCAATCCCGAACAATCTGACCCTCTCTTGTCTGTCCCACTCCAATCCAAAACAATCTTCCCCTCTCCAATCGAAAACAATCTGCCTCACTCCAATCCAAAACAGTCAGTCCCACTCCACACTAAAACAATATGCCCCACGCCAATTTGGCCCACTCCAATTCAAAACAATATGCCCCACTTCAATCTGCCCCATGCCAATCCAAAGCAATTTGCCACACTCCAATCTAAAACAATCAGCCCCACTCCATTCCTAAACACTCTGCCTCACTCCAATCTTCCCCACTCCAACCTGTCCCCCTACAATCCAAAACAATTTGCCTCACTGCAATCTGGCCTATTCCAATTCCAAACAATCTTCCCCACTGCAATTGCAATCTGCCTCACACAAATCCAGAACAATCTGCCTCACTCCAGTCTGCCCCAGTGCAATCCCAAAAAATCTGCTGCACGCCAATTCAGAATAAACTGCTCTACTCCAATCCGTCCTCTCCAATGTGTTTCACTCAAATACAAAACAATGTGTCCCATCCAATGTGCCCCACTCCAATCCCAAACAAACTACTGCACTCCAGTCCCAATTTCGCCAACACAAATCCAAAATAATCTGCCTTAATCCAATCCCACTCCAATAAAAAAGAAAAAATGTGCCCCACTCCAATCCAAAACAATCTGTCCCACTTCAATCCCCAAAAAAGTTGCCCCATTCTAATATGCCCCACTCAATCCAAAACAATCTGCCCTACTTTACTCTGCCCCACTCCAACCCAACACTGTCTGCTGCACTTCAAACTGCTACATTCCAGTCAAAAACAACCTGCCCCACTTCAATCCAAAATAACCTTCTCCACTCTAATCTGCCCCACTGCAATCCAAAACAATTTTCCCCACTCCAATCTGCTCCACTCCAGTCCAAAACAATCTGCCTCACTTCAATTTAAAACAATCTGCCCAACTCCAATCCAAAACAATCCGACCCACTTTACTCCAAAACAACCTGCCCCTCACCAAACCAAATCACTCTGCCCCACTCCAATCTAAAGCAATCTGCCCCAATCCAAAACAATTGACCCCACTTCAATCTGTCCCACTTCAATACAAGACAATCTGCCCCACTCCAATCAACCCAATTCCAATCCAAAATAATCTGCCTCACTTCAATCCAAAACAACCATCCCCACTCCAATCCAAAACAATGTGCCCCACTCTAATCTGCCCTACGCCAATCCAAAATGATCCGCCCAGTCCAGACTGCTGCACTCCAATCTCCCTCATGCCAATCCAAAACAATTTGCCTAACCCAATCTAAAACAATGTGCACCACTCCAATTTAAAAAAAAATCTATTCCACTCCAATCTGCCCCACTCAATCCAAAAAAAGATCTCCCCCACTCCAATCTTCCCCACTTCAAACCAGAACAATCTGCCCCAATCCAGTCTGCCCCAGTCCAATAAAAAAAAAATCTCCCCCACCCCAATCTAAAAAACAATCTGCCTACTCCAATCCAAAACAACGTGTCCCACTCTAAACCAAGACAATTGCCCCACTCCAATTTACCCTACTCCAATAAAAAACAATGTGCCCCACCCCAATCTCCCCATGTCAATCCAAAACGATCTGCCCCACTCCAAACTGCCCCACTCCAGTCCAAAACCATGTGCCCTACTCCTATCTGCCCCACTTCAATCACAGTCTAACCCATTACAATCTGCCCATGCCAATTTAAAACATTCTGCTTCACTCCTATTAAAAAAGAAACAGACCCTCTCCAATCCAAAATAATCTGCCCCACTCCAATCTGTCCCACTCCAATCCACAAAAATGTGCCCCACTCCAATCTGCCCCACTCCAATCTTCCCCATGTCAACTCAAAACAATCTGCCCAACTCCAATCTAGAAAAAATCTACCTCACTCCAATCCAAAAGAATCTGCCCCACTCCAATACAAAACAATGTGCCCTACTCCAATCTGCCCCACCCCAATCCAAACCAATCTACCCCACTCCAATCCAAAACAACCTGCCCCACTTCAGTCTCCCCCACTCCAATCCAGAACATTCTGCCACACTCCAAACCAAAACAATTTGGCCACTCCAAACCATAACATTATGCCCCACTGCAATCTGCCCCACTCCAATCCAATACAATCTGTCCCACTCCAATCTGCCCCATGCCATTCTAAAATAATCTACCCCACTACAGTCTGCCCCACTCCAATCTGCCCCACGCCAATGTAAAACACTGTTCTATTTCACTCTTTAAAAAAAAACTGCCCCACTCCAATGTGCCCAACTCCAATCCAAAACAATCTGTCCCACTCCAATCCAAAACTTCTGCCCCACTCTAATCTGTCCCTTTCCAATCCCAATCTGCCCCACTCCAATTCCAATCTGCCCCACACAGATCCAAAATATTCTGCCCTAATCCAGTCTGAAAAATCTGTCACACTTCAATCTTCCTACCTCAGTCTAAAAAAAACAAATTGCCCCACTCCAGTCCAAAATAATCTGCCCCACTCCAATAAAGACAATTTGCTCCATTTCAGTTTCAGTGCTTATCTAGTTTGTGATTTATTCTTGTTTCCCTTGCCAACAATAATCCTAAAAAATGCCCGGATCAATTAATTAAAAAAAAGATTACTAGTAAAACAGCCACATCACAGATTTTTTATTTATTTAGCAATTTCATTGCAAGCAAATGGTGGTGTGGGTTGTGGCTTATTTTATTTTTTCCCTTGTCATTTTTTGTGTGATTGCTTTACATTTAAAAAGTATTTTTAAACCATTAAGCTATTGCACCAGCGAGCCATGGTTTAACGTTTTCCCTGGCCGAAATTATATGCTTAACGATAAACTAATAAGCTTTCTCAAAAACGTTATAGCTTTTCTCACTGAATACCTTGTAAAATATTCGGGGAGAGGAGTTCTGGCAGGACGTGTTTCATGTCGCTGACAACTGAAAACCTGTTTTTTACCAAATTGTTTGCTATCAGCATAACCACGATCGACAATGTAGGTTATATAGTTATGCATCGCCATCTTGTGGCAGTTGACGATATTGCAGTTTAGTGTACTGGTGATGAAGAAGGTCATACGCAGGTCATACACAGGTTCAAACCAAGTTCAATAGCAACCGCAGGCACTTGATCTAATACCAAATTCAGACTGTACAATATCGAGTTCCAGTTTACCTGATAACAATAACTGTATTTAGCAAGATTGCTCATATTTATGTCACTCATTTAATTTGAAAAGGTTTTAGTTACATTTATAAGAGCACGTTTAGATTTTGTTGTAGGAAATATAAAAAATAAACACACTGTAGTAAATATGAAAATATCATTCTTAGTTATAAACCAGTTTAGTTAGAGACTAGTTTAGGCCTAACCAACAAATGGCAAGGTGAAATGTTCATTTTAGGATATAATGGAATACGAGTCCCCAGAATACTCTCTGTGCCTACAATCAGATTGTAGCCAGGAAATACAATGAGTACATAATTGAATTAGCCCATAGCACGCAGGTGCACGATTAAACAATGGGTGCAATGAAGAAACCAAATTCTGAGCTCAGAGGTCTAAGACACACAATGCCGCCAGCACAAACGTCATGTAAATCACATTTGCCATAAAGCACACACACATTCTTGGGTCAAAGAACACCCTGTCAGAAAGCATTGTTGAATGTATAGTAAAGAACGTGTGATGTATTAGCTCAGGAATTCAGAGTTATGGGGTCACATATTTTCAAGTGTTTTTTTCATTTTAAATCTAAAACTTGCTAGTTCACTATTACTTACTATGTGTAATAATGCATTGTGTCAAATTATATAACAAGCATTGGCATAGCCAATAGGTCTCGCCGATGGCTTTGTACTTTTTTGTTGTTGTATATTTGTTTTATTGCTATGTAGTATGTGTTGGACCTGGCTTTTTGACAGGGACATCCCCAAACGTTTTGCCTCCTTCCTCCTATTTTTTTCTGACCTGTTGTTGTTGGCTTTTGACCTCTGGGCACTTTACCACTGCTAACCAGTGCTAAAGTGCATATGCTCTCTGTGTAAATTGTACTACTGATTGGTTTATCCATGATTGACTATTTAATTTACTTGTAAGTCCCTGGAAGAGTGCACTACATGTGCCTAGGGCAGGTAGATTAAATGCTACTAGTGGGCCTGCAGCACTGGTTGTGCCACCCACCTCAGTAGCCCCTTAACCTTGTCTCAGGCCTGCCATTGCAAGGCCTGTGTGTGCAGTTTCACTGCCACTGCGACTTGGCATTTAAAGGTACTTGCCAAGCCTAGAACTCCCACTTTTCTATACATAAGTCACCCCTAATGTGTGCCCTAGGTAACCCCTAGAGCAGGGTGCTGTGTGGGTAAAAGGCAGGTACTTGTGTGGTTATATGTCCTGGTAGTGTAAAACTCCTAAATTAGTTTTTACACTACTGTGAGGCCTGCTCCCTTCATAGGCTAACATTGGGGCTGCTCTCATACATTGTTGAAGTGGCAGCTGCTGATCTGAAAGGAGCAGGAAGGTCATATTTAGTATGGCCAGAATGGTAATATAAAATCCTGCTGACTGGTGAAGTCGGATTTAATATTACTATTCTAGAAATGCACTTTTAGAAAGTGAGCATTTCTTTGCACTAAAACCTTGTTGTGCCCTTCAATCCACGTCTGGCTAGGTTTAGTTGACAGCTCCTTGTGCATTCACTCAGACACACCCCAAACACAGGGTACTCAGCCTCACTTGCATACATCTGCATTTTGAATGGGTCTTCCTGGGCTGGGAGGGTGGAGGGCCTGCCCTCACACAAAGGACTGCCACACCCCCTACTGGGACTCTGGCAGACAGGATTGAACTGAAAGGGGGCTTGGTGCATTTCTTAGACACTCTTTGAAGTCACCCCCACTTCAAAGGCACAACTTAGTATAAAACAGGGCCTCTGCCCTACCTCATGAGACACTTGCTGGAGAAGAAACCTGAACCAGAAACTACATCCTGCCAAGAAGAACTGCCTGGCTGCTCAAAGGACTCACCTGTCTGCTTTTCTACAAAGGACTGCTGCCTTGCTGTTGGCCTGCTGCCCTGCTGAACTGCCTGGCTGCTCAAAGGACTCACCTGTCTGCTTTTCTACAAAGGACTGCTGCCTTGCTGTTGGCCTGCTGCCTTGCTGAACTCTTGTCTGGCTGTAAAAGTGCTCTCCAAGGGCTTGGATAGAGCTTGCCTCCTGTTCCCTGAAGTCTCAGGACCAAAAAGACTTCTCTCTTCCTCTTGGACGCTCCGTGCGCCGAACTTTTCGATGCACAGCTTGTTCCGCGGCAAGAAAAACGCCGCACACCGACGCTAATCGACGCAACGCCTTCGGGACGACCGAAACTTTGACGCACGGCCTCGCAAGGACAACGCCGCCCGACTTCCCGGGAGAAATCGATGCCTGCTGTGAGACTGAAACTTTGACGCACGGCCTTGCAAGGACAACGCCGCCCGACTTCCCAGGAGAAATCGACGCGACGCCTGCCGTGAGATCAAAACTTTGACGCACGGCCTCGCAAGGACAACGCCGCCCGACTCCGCAGGAGAAATCGACGCGACGCCTGCCGTGAGATCGAAACTTCGACGCGCAGCCCCGCAGAACGACGCGCAGCCGGAAAACAAGCAGGAAAATCCACGCACAGACCCGGGACATCTGGTACTCCCCGCAAACCACAGTAAGAGACTGTCCGCACGCCGGAAAACGACGCACGACTCCCCGCGTGGAAAATAACGACGCAAGTCCGTGTGTGCTGAGGAGAAATCGACGCACACACCAGTTTTCCACGTACCTCTTCTCCTGTGGCCCTCTGAGGAGATTTTCCACCAGAAACCAGGTACTTTGTGTTTGAAAGAGACTTTGGTTTACTTTCTAAAGACTTAAGACACTTTATATCACTTTTCAGTGATATCTTTACAAATTCGTATTGCAACTTTGATCGTTTTGACCTGAAGATACCCAGATAAATATTATATATTTTTCTAAACACTGTGTGGTGTATTTTTGTGGTGTTAGGCTATGGTGTTGTATGATTTATTGCACAAATGCTTTACACATTGCCTTCTAAGTTAAGCCTGACTGCTCGTGCCAAGCTACCGGAGGGTGAGCACAGGCTGATTTTGGATTGTGTGTGACTTACCCTGACTAGAGTGAGGGTTCTTGCTTGGACAGAGGGCAACCTGACTGCCAACCAAAAACCCCATTTCTAACATTGGTGATGAGCGGTGAGGATAGGACTTGTGTTTGTGCAGTGACATACAGTAGCTAAGTATTTCACTACCTACCCACAGTTGAAGGTCAACTTGATTTTTTTTCATCTTTTTTGGCTTTTAAATCTCTGATGTCCTCCTGGATATACTATTGATATTTTGGACTTTGGATTTTGGTTTTTGCTGGTAAGATCTTATCAGAATGGGATTGTGTACCTACTCATTCTTTGTTCGTACTGACCACCTCACTAAGGCTGACCTAAGGAAGCTTTGCAGAAAATGGGGCCTTCCTGTAGCAAGGAGATCTACTAAGGCGGAGATGCTACATAACTACATAGTCTGGGGGGAGGAAAGAGAGAGGCAGCAAGAAACCAAATGACTAAGTACCCCTCAGATGAGGAGGAGGACTACGCACATGAGGAGGAAGACTGCTCACATGAGGAGGAAGACTACTCAGATGAGGAAAGAGACCCAGAGATAGATGCATGGCTCCGAAGTCAAAGGCGACAGGAGCAACAATTAGAGGAGTATCTTGCAGAGGTTGAGGCAAAAAGACTCTTAGCCCTGGAAGAAGAAAAGATTGCAGCTCAAGAGCTGAGCTGTAAAGAGCTGAAACTGGAGGCCGGAAGGGCTGAGTCCAGTTCAGATGGTGGCAGCAAAAATCTTGCATCTAGTACTGCTGAAGAAGGGCACAAGCCCAGAGATGTGGTGCCCAACTTGAAGAAGGGAGTTGACACACCCCAGGCGGTTCAAGGGTATGAGGTAGTTCCCGTTATGCACAGGGTACCTGAGAAGGATTGGGGAACTGGCACAGGGAGTCAAATTCCTACTGGGGGGAGGGACACTTTACTGACTCTAGCAGAGAGTGACAGAGAAAAGGGTTCCCCCCTGGTGGACGTCCTGGATATAGAGTGTAGAGACATCCCAGAAGAGTATGGGTTGAGTGTCAGGGACAGACAGATACTGTCTCACCAGTCTCAGGAGGGTGAGGTAGAGTGCTTTTCCAAGGTTGAGTTACTGGGTGGTTGGGTGAAGGGTACTGTGGTTAATACATGTGAAGGGCAGAATGATGTAATTGCTGGAGAGCATATGTCTGGTCCTTATTTTCCAGAGCTACGCCAACACCAGGTGGAGTGTGAGTTCTCTGACCACAGGGAACTTACAATGGAGGCAGACTTCTGGGTGAGTACCAGAGAGTCTGAAGAGGCATTTGGGGGTGCTCCTGAAGGGAGTGGTCTAGGTGGTTCCCAACTGAGTGAGGTGGGAAAGGATTGTAGTGTCCCAGGAAGGTCCCAGGTCCTAGAGGGTTCCATGAGGGAACACCAGGAGGGAAGCCTAGCCTGTACCGTAGGGCCACCTTTTGAGGGAAGCCCCGCAGTGTCAGAAGAACTTGGGGGGGTGACTGTAGCCAGCATCCCAACAGTTCTGGTGTCTGGCAGTACCCCTCCCAGTGAGGGGGTGCAGAAGTCCAGACATAGGGTTGAGAGGGGGTTGCAGACCCCAGTGGAGGACCTTGAGAGTCAGGGGACAGCTCTGAGAGCAGAGCCCCCCAGGAATGACCCAGGTGAAACCGTTTCTGGTTTGGGGGAAACCCAGAATCTGCCGGATGGGTAGAGGTCGGGAGACCTGCGCCAACCAGACTCTTGTGTGGCCCTTGGGGACGGTGTGTCCCTTGTGGGGGGTGAGAGTGCCCCCCAGGAAGTCCTGGCATGTCAGGCAAAGATTCAACCTCAGGGTGGTGACTCTGGGTTGGATACCCAGGTTCAGAGGTTAAACTCTGACCTGGTGGGAGGTAGATGTGCCTCCCAAGAAGTCCTGCTGTGCCAGGCAATTGTCCAACCTCAGGGTGTTGACTCTGGGTTGGATGACCAGGTTCAGAGGTTAAACTCTGACCTGGTGGGGGGTAGGTGTGCCCCCCAGAAAGTCCTGGCGTGCCAGGCAATTGCCCAACCTCAGGGTGGTGACCCTGGGTTGGGGAACCAGGCTCGGAGGTTAAACTCTGACCTGGTGGGAGGTAGGTGTGCCTCCCTGGAAGTCCTGGCCTGCCAGGCAATGGTTCAACCTCAGGGTGGTGACTCTGGGTTGGCTAACCAGGTTCAGGGGATAAACTCTGACCTGTTGGGGGGTAGGTGTGCCCCCCAGAAAGTCCTGGTGTACCAGGCAGTTGTCCAACCTCAGAGTGCTGACTCTGGGTTGGATAACCGGGTTCAGAGGTTAAACTCTGACCTGGTGGGGGGTAGGTGTGCCCCCCAGAAAGTCCTGGCGTGCCAGGCAATTGTTCAACCTCAGGGTGGTGACCCTGGGTTGGAGAACCAGGTTCAAAGGTTAACCTCTGACCTGGTGGGAGGTAGGCGTGCCTCCCAGAAAGTCCTGGTGTGCCAGGCAGTTGCCCAACCTCAGGGTGGTGACTCTGGGTTGGATACCCAGGTTCAGAGGTTAAACTCTGACCTGGTGGGAGGTAGGTGTGCCTCCCAAGAAGTCCTGCTGTGCCAGGCAATTGTCCAACCTCAGGGTGTTGACTCTGGGTTGGATGACCAGGTTCAGAGGTTAAACTCTGACCTGGTGGGGGGTAGGTGTAACCCCCCAGAAAGTCTTGGCGTGCCAGGCAATTGCCCAACCTCAGGGTGGTGACCCTGGGTTGGGGAACCAGGCTCAAAGGTTAAACTCTGACCTGGTGGGGGGTAGGTGTGCCCCCCAGAAAGTCCTGGCGTGCCAGGCAATTGTTCAACCGCAGGGTGGTGACTCTGAGTTGAATGGCCAAGTTCAGAGGTTAAACTCTGACCTGGTGGAGGGTCAGTGTGCCCTCCAGGAAGTCCTGGCGTGCCAGGCAATTGTTCAACTTCAGGGTGGTGACTCTGAGTTGAATGGTCAGGTGCAGAGGTTAAACTCTGACCTGGTGGGGGGTAGGTGTGCCTCCCAGAAAGTCCTGGTTTGCCAGGCAGTGATCCAGTCTGAGGGTACAGACCCTGGGCTGGAAGACCAGGTTCAGGGTGTCCCCCCGGACCTGGAGGGAGGGGCTACTGATAACAGTGCCCCTACCATGTTGTCTTCTGAGGAGGCCACTCCTAGTTGGAGGGTGCTGGACCCCAGGAGGGAGGGCAGGGGGAGGGAAGCCTCACCCCAGGCCCTAGTCCAACCTGAAGGTAGAGACCCCAGGTTGGAGGGCCAGTTGCAGGTTAACAGCCCTGCACTGGTGGAGGAATGGTACAGGGTGACTTCTGTAAGCACCCTGACCATGTTGGACTCTGGGGGTACCGCTCCAGGAGGGAGGGTACAGAGCCCCAGAGGGGAGGACCAGGTTCAGGCTGTCATCCCTGACCTGGTGGAAGGGAGAGTGGTTAAAGGGTGCCCAGCACCTGGGGCTACCGCCCCCCACTCTCCACAGCCACAGTGGTTGGAGAGCTTTGAGAGGCCTGGGGCCTGGCTCTCATCCCTGGCAGCTGTCAGTAATCACTGTGGCTTGCTGTCCGGGTGGACAGAGTTATCCCTGGGGAGGGGACAAGTGTCACACCCCGGGGGTAGAGTGGGCAACACCACTGTGTTGGTCATGGTGGTACTATCCTGCTCCTGGGATACATCTGTGAGCAAAGTAAGGTTAGGTGCTGCACAGATGGGATCCGCAGGTAAGGAGAAAGGTTCCCCATGGGTTGGCTTAGTGGGCCCTGACAGTATGGACAGAGGGATCCAATTGGAGTCAGGAAGGCGAAGAACTGGAGCATGCCCCTGCTGTTGTGGGCCTGGGTCCTTGTTCTGTCGCCTCAAACAGGGAAGTACATCAGGATAGTGATTGTTCTCCCCTGGCTTTAGGCTGGTAGGGGGTCATTGTGGACCTGGCTTTTTGACAGGGACATTCCCAAACTTTTTGCCTCCTTCCTCCTATTTTTTTCTGACCTGTTGTTGTTGGCTTTTGACCTCTGGGCACTTTACCACTGCTAACCAGTGCTAAAGTGTACATGCTCTCTGTGTAAATTGTACTACTGATTGGTTTATCCATGATTGACTATTTAATTTACTTGTAAGTCCCTGGTAGAGTGCACTACATGTGCCTAGGGCAGGTAGATTAAATGCTACTAGTGGGCCTGAAGCACTGGTTGTGCCACCCACCTCAGTAGCCCCTTAACCTTGTCTCAGGCCTGCCATTGCAAGGCCTGTGTGTGCAGTTTCACTGCCACTTCGACTTGGCATTTAAAGGTACTTGCCAAGCCTAGAACTCCCCTTTTTCTATACATAAATCACCCCTAATGTGTGCCCTAGGTAACTCCTAGAGCAGGGTGCTGTGTGGGTAAAAGGCAGGACATGTACTTGTGTGGTTATATGTCCTGGTAGTGTAAAACTCCTAAATTCGTTTTTACACTACTGTGAGGCCTGCTCCCTTCATAGGCTAACATTGGGGCTGCTCTCATACATTGTTGAAGTGGCAGCTGCTGATCTGAAAGGAGCAGGAAGGTCATATTTAGTATGGCCAGAATGGTAATATAAAATCCTGCTGACTGGTGAAGTCGGATTTAATATTACTATTCTAGAAATGCCACTTTTAGAAAGTGAGCATTTCTTTGCACTAAAACCTTGTTGTGCCCTTCAATCCACGTCTGGCTAGGTTTAGTTGACAGCTCCTTGTGCATTCACTCAGACACACCCCAAACACAGGGTACTCAGCCTCACTTGCATACATCTGCATTTTGAATGGGTCTTCCTGGGCTGGGAGGGTGGAGGGCCTGCCCTCACACAAAGGACTGCCACACCCCCTACTGGGACTCTGGCAGACAGGATTGAACTGAAAGGGGGCTTGGTGCATTTCTCAGACACTCTTTGAAGTCACCCCCACTTCAAAGGCACAACTTAGTATAAAACAGGGCCTCTGCCCTACCTCATGAGACACTTGCTGGAGAAGAAACCTGAACCAGAAACTACATCCTGCCAAGAAGAACTGCCTGGCTGCTCAAAGGACTCACCTGTCTGCTTTTCTACAAAGGACTGCTGCCTTGCTGTTGGCCTGCTGCCTTGCTGAACTGCCTGGCTGCTCAAAGGACTCACCTGTTTGCTTTTCTACAAAGGACTGCTGCCTTGCTGTTGGCCTGCTGCCTTGCTGAACTCTTGTCTGGCTGTAAAAGTGCTCTCCAAGGGCTTGGATAGAGCTTGCCTCCTGTTCCCTGAAGTCTCAGGACCAAAAAGACTTCTCTCTTCCTCTTGGACGCTCCGTGCGCCGAACTTTTCGACGCACAGCTTGTTCCGCGGCAAGAAAAACGCCGCACACCGATGCTGATCGACGCGACGCCTTCGGGACGACCAAAACTTTGACGCACGGCCTCGCAAGGACAAAGCCGCCCGACTTCCCGGGAGAAATCGACGCAACGCCTGCCGTGAGATCGAAACTTTGACGCATGGCCTCGCAAGGACAACGCCGCCCGACTTCCCAGGAGAAATCGACGCGACGCCTGCCGTGAGATCAAAACTTTGACGCACGGCCTCGCAAGGACAACGCCACCCGACTCTGCAGGAGAAATCGACGCGACGCCTGCCGTGAGATCGAAACTTTGACGCGCAGCCCCGCAGAACGACGCGCAGCCGGAAAACAAGCAGGAAAATCCACGCACAGACCCGGGACATCTGGTACTCCCCGCAAACCACAGTAAGAGACTGTCCGCGCGCCGGAAAATGACGCACGACTCCCCGCGTGGAAAATAACGACTCAAGTCCGTGTGTGCTGAGGAGAAATCGACGCACACACCAGTTTTCCACATACCTCTTCTCCTGTGGCCCTCTGAGGAGATTTTCCACCAGAAACCAGGTACTTTGTGTTTGAAAGAGACTTTGTTTACTTTCTAAAGACTTAAGACACTTTATATCACTTTTCAGTGATATCTTTACAAATTCGTATTGCAACTTTGATCATTTTGACCTGAAGATACCCAGATAAATATTATATATTTTTCTAAACACTGTGTGGTGTATTTTTGTGGTGTTATGCTATGGTGTTGTATGATTTATTGCACAAATGCTTTACACATTGCCTTCTAAGTTAAGCCTGACTGCTCGTGCCAAGCTACCGGAGGGTGAGCACAGGCTGATTTTGGATTGTGTGTGACTTACCCTGACTAGAGTGAGGGTTCTTGCTTGGACAGAGGGCAACTTGACTGCCAACCAAAAACCCCATTTCTAACAGTATGTCTAAATGTTTTTGGTGTAATGGAGTGAAGGTTTATAAATTAAACCTAAGGCAGGCAGAGATGGCCGTGTAGCTAGCTGCTCACTGTTGTAAGACAGCCAAGAAAGAATGGCAGTGTGCAAATGAAACAAAGCTGCTGATCCTCCTCCCTCCTTCGGGCAGTGCAGCCGGTACAGCTGAAGAGTTCAGAGTACACCCATCGCTGCATCTGGACCATAAGCAGATCCCTTTAAACATTCCTAAGATTTGGAGCGATGCCATCCCTGTGGTCGCACCAGACGCAGCCTTCCCACTGCAATGCCAGGCCCTCACCATGCTTACTACCTAACCAGCACACGGATGTGCAAAAGGGTGACTTTAACAGAAGACAATGATGCCTTAAAGAGGTGGCAAGTCCCTTTAAAAACATCCCATTTCAGAAATGGAAAATGGAAACATGTTAAAAACAACAGAATTTAATAGAAAAAAATAAGACTGCAAGGGCATTTGGTGAACATGTAAAGCAAAGCTGCGCAGCAGAAAATATAAAGTTGCATACTTCACTGTTCCTAGCATTACCCTGCCCCCTGCATCACCCCAACCTCCCAAGATGAAAGGAAGCAGACACTTGTTTAGAGCTTGTAAATTCTGAACCAACTGGCCTGCTTCCCTGAATTTGAAAGGGTCTCAATAAGATCTCCTTGTGGGCCTTTGTCGGGAGTGTGCTGTTTTTTAACATCTCAATGTAGAGCAGGGAGCCTTTTCTACTGCAAGTTTTCCCGGTGGCTCCGATCAAACTCAGCACAACCAGATTAGAAGGATTTCCAAACAAAACAACAAAAACTCCCCAATCAACTCAGAAGGACCCTCAAAGGGTCAATGGCCAGGTCTGGTGAGATGCCACAGTAATTACAGCAGATACAGTGCAAGGGCAGCAGAGGCTATCTCAGATGACAGTAAACCTTGTTTTAGTTATTTACATGTTATAAATGTTCACATGGATGTAAGCACCAGATTTGCATGAATAGTTGAAGTAAATAGGCACCTTTAGAATTTGTGCACATCGCTGGATCTGGCTGGATTACGCTTACAAACAATCAACAGCCAGGAGCGGATGTCAGATGGTGTTAATGTCGGTTTCGTGGCAAAAGTATCTTTACGGTATACAAATGCACCCAGATTAGCTATAGTATATTAAATTTATTATTCATGGGTAATTTGTATAACATTATTTAGAATTCGTTCCTAAAATCCAGATAGATTGTTTAACAAATAGATCCGATGTTGTCTTCATAGTGAAAAAAATAGATTATTTTTTCAAATTTGAGTTAATATTGTCTACAAAGTGAAAAAAGATACTAAAGCATAAAAAGGAAATGCCAAAAACATTCTGCAGGTAAATTATCTGAATTACTCAACAAAAGTACTAAAAAGTAAAAATAAGAAGCATTCACCAACTATTGTTAGAAGCTGGCTGAATCTTCTGTGTTTAGTTCAACAGCTCCCGAAGTCTCAACAGTGAATGGGGCTTAAAACAGTGTGAATTGCCCAAGATCACCATATGTTTGAGTGGTGCCAAGACTTGAATGAGCTTTTGGCCTTTAAAATTACCTCGAGGTCATCCTCTATTTGCCGCAAATGTAGCTGGCTATTTCCTGTGAAAAGGTCTTAAGCTGCAACAGAGAATTTGCTAATGTCTGGACCGTCAACGAACCATAAACAGTGTAAAGTGCTAAAAACCTCCCACCATATGGTAGCCTGTCAACAACGCTCTGAAAAAAATATCCAGCGAATGGAGTTTTACATTTTAGTGCCCTTCAAAGTATGCAGACTCCGTTCTCCAGCCAGCAGAAAGTGCTATGCTTACATTCCAAAGCGCTATGGCAGTTTTGTGTCACTGTGAAATTATACAGAAGTAAAATAATTTGTAAAACAAATCATCCCTTCACACTGCCACAGGCCTTGCGCATATAGAGCACTACAAAACCGTCGGACCTGTTACCACTAGTTCGAGTTGTTTTTTTGTTGTTTTTTTTAGAACAATGGAGCACCGAAAGCTGCGATTGCATTTTTCAACCTCCAAAGAATAAAAAATGAAATAAGTGCTACCCTAATTTTATCTCATAAATTGCAGATGGCTCCAAAATCAATTTCCAGCTTTTCGCTACATCATCATTTTGCTTGTTTATGTAATAAATAAAACATACACCAAAAGTTACAGCATTTTTTTGTACCGGGGATAATACAATCTACACAATACAGGCAATGATATTATGACCAGCAGAAGGGATATGCAGCAATCACATCGCCATGTTAATAATCCAAGCAGTTGTCTAGTGTGGTAATATCATAGAGAAATAAAACATTCAGTAAAACAAATAATTCCTTCACACCGCCATGGACTGTGCTCATAAAAGGCACTACAATACCTTTGGTCATGTTATAGCTGCACCATTGCATGTTTTAAAAAATAACACATATATAAAATAGTGCAAAAAATACTAAGACACAAACAAACTAGACAAGCTTCTAAGCGCTCGAACAACAATGCCCGCCGGCTAGAACGTTTGAAGGCAGTGCTGTTAAAAGTATGCAGCCTCTCTTATACGGCCAGCAAAAGGAACAGGCTGCAATCACCAAAATTAAGGATTATCATCTGTGGAAAAAATTGGTTTATTTATTCGGCATAGTTTGAAAATTAAACATTCTCTACTCCTTCAGCAGGTTACCCAAAAAAATCAAAAGGCAGTAACATTACGCTCAGCAAAAGGGATGGGCTGCAATCACATTGCCGTGTTTTCAAACCAAGCAGTTGTCTGGCACATACAGAAGTCGAACAATATGTAAAACAAATCATCCCTTCACACCAGCCACTGAGTGGCGGTGCTTTTTATGAGCGTGCTCACATAAAGCACTACAACACCTTAAGAAATGTTACTGCTACATCAGTGCATGTTTTTAAAAGTAACATATATATAAGAGCAAATATAACAAATAAATGAAAATAGTAAAACACAAAATAGACAAGCTTCTTAGCGATACAACCACAATGCCTGACGGCTGGAGATTTATATGCCAGTGTTCTTGAAGTATACAGTCTTCCTTCTCTGGCCACCAAAGAAACAAGCTGCAAACACAAATCTTGAGGACTATCATCCGTGGTTGAAATGGACAGGTCAAAATGAAGACAATTAAAGGAACGGTAGCCAGCAGGCGTGTCCCTCTTTCAAGGGGATGCCTTGCTGATAAAGGGAAACACACAAACGTCTGTGAAGAGCTCCGAAGAGCTGTTCAGAATTTAAAAGCAACCATTTGAACTGCAATGGGTCCCACGTTCCCTCGAGTTAGAGCTATTAGCGTTTTATTGCCACACAAACTGAAATTAAAATGTAAAACAGTTGACATAAGCGGCCAGTTCAAAGCGCCGCTGTGAGCTCGCAGAGTCAGACAAAAGGAACAAGTATTTGCAATGCAAGAACAGAAAATGCTCGAGCAAGAGTACGGAATGGAATAAACAAAGTCATACATGACTGCAGATGAAAATAAGTAATAGACTGGAGCCCTGTTAACAGAAACAGACTGGAGCCACTGAAACGTCCACACTCTTAGGCTTTGAAAAAAGTAATCCCTAAGCATGTGCTGCATATGCACAAGTGGAAGGGTACAAGTACTAGGGTCATGCTCCAGGGGAGTGTACAACTGTGGAAAAAGTGGGACAAAGAGCAAGGACTGACCACTAGAAAGCAAGGATTTTTTAACGACACTGAAACAAACCAGTGAAAAAGCAGAGACCCCACAAAGAAGTATAGGAGTATATACTAAAGTATATACAAGAGGTCTTGAATGCTCAACCTAAAAATGACTGTCTGTAAACAGGTATTTGAGAAAAACCATAGAGGCAGGGTGTGCAGGGCTGATATGCAGTCCACAGTGTTTTTCTCCATGTGACGGCATTTAATAAATACTATCTTTGGACTGCCAAAAGGAGTCTGCATGGTTGTTTGAGGTCTTGGGAGGAAATTTTGTTTACCCCACAACAATTCTAAGGTGAGTTTGATATAAATGGAATTGTATGGTTGAGAGTCTTTTCCAACCTCACCACAGTCACCCAGAACATGTTCCAGTAACTTGATGGAATCTGACTATACAGCACGGATAGGATCATTGTTCAAACAGCAGCGCTATGCACTAGGCTACAAAGGTCATAACTACTGCATCTGGACAAGACAGCTACGCAATCAGAGATCATACAGGCTCAGACATCTCAGAGGAAAGATAACCCTTTGAGGGACAAAGAACATACAAATTCTGGTGTCAGGTCACACATTTTGCCACTATGCATAAGTTTACACTGGTCTTAAGAGGACCAGGCCCACGCAGCAGAGCAATCCATCTTGTTACCAAGATCTTGAAGGAAACACCCGAAGACAGCAGAGATAAGGCTGAGGTTGCACCATTCTTACAGGTGCTAGCATGTTGATGGCAAATCTATATCTCATATTATCCCTACGTCCAATGTCCTCATTCCAGTTTTTAATTTTGAGGTGAACTTCACCTCAGTCCAGGAAAGAAAAACAGGAAGTGGTAAAGTAATCCCACCCACTCAGGGATAATATATGCACTCCCGTCCCTGTCCTCCCACATTAGTTCCTATTATTTTTTTCCTGTCGAAGCTGGGTGAGGACACAGGGCTTGGGACCACTTTGTACTCAGGTCTCCACCTTGGCTTCTGTTCCGCCTTCTGTGCAAGGCACAGAGGGTTTTAGGAGCCCCCTGCCTGACACAGGAGGTAGGTGGTGAAATTTGGCCCTAACCTCCGTGAACGTCTCTCATGCCAGAGAGGAGATTTCTGGCAGTCGAGGCAGGTCACTTGAGTTGGGTCTTGACCCATTTGAAAAGTGCTTACCTTTTTTTGCAGGGGCGCAGGTGTTATTTCATTCCTGATTCGATGCATTGTTCTAATTCGGCGTGCTTGCGCATAGGATTCCTCGCACATACGCTGGGTATTCTGAGTTAATTTGGTTCAGGTATGGATGCGCTCTAGTTTTATAAGCAATGTCCTCAAGAGTTACTTTGTTTCTGTGTAACTCTTGAGGATGATGCCGGACGCATTGATGTCTGAAGCTGAATCTTACCTTTACTGCAGTTCTTACCTTGCTGGAAGTTGTTCAGAATGCCTAAACAGACTAGGAAGTGAAACCATCCTGATTCTATGTCAGGACAAGTAATCCTCATCCCCGGGGTCTTTACCTACTTCCACTGGCTTAACGTTCCTTCACTGCGCTCAGGAGCTGTTCTACTCAGAGACACAGGAGCCGTCTCCTCAAGTGCACCAAGATGCTGCCTTTGCCTGTCGCACTGCACTCTTCCGGCATCCGTGTTTCTGTGTTGGAGGCCATGCACTCATTCTGCAGTGTAAGAAGAGCCTTCTGACTCGGACAAAGACAGTCCATCTTGCCATACTGCCTCTCGCCCTGAGCCCACCTTCTTTTACAAGGACATGCCTTGAGGTTGTCTACTTTTTTGGGATACGCCCTCAGCCATTGCGTCTATAACTGTGTTTTTTTATTCACCTCAAAGTTCATTCAGGTTTTCTTCAAGAAGTATTAATTGTTTATGTATATGTTCTAGTTTATTTTGTTTGCTGCCCTCATTTCTTCCTTTTTCATATTTTCATGAATACAAATATCAAGACTTATTCTGAAGATGAAGAGGCTCAAATATATGAAGATAAGTTTAATTATTTTAAAAAGATTCTGTGCAACAGGTTGTAATTCTTTCATTGTCAAATATTTCTAAGAATCTAGAGGCCTCTATGCAAAACATTTCTGGCAAATGATTCTAAAGAAATTAATGCAAAAAAAGCAAAAAACGTCTTTCGGATAATACCAGTACATCCAATGGCACTCCGCCATTACAACCTTTATCTGAAGAAGATAATATTTTTAAAATGTTTAAATTGCCTAATAATGTTGTTCACCTACGTGGCACAGACAATGGTATGGATACGGATTATCCAGACATAATGATCTGGTCTGGGTCTCTGGAGATGAGGTGTAAAACTTCTCTAACTGAATTGGGAGAGTCATCTAAATCTTCTAATAATTCTTCTGATATTCTACTTGATTTTTCTGGTCAACCGATGTTTGATACTTCGCTTTTCTATCACCCTAGCTCTACAGAATGGTCTCTTTATGTGCACGTACCTTTATATGTCTCTAACAAATTGAGACAACCTTTGGATAACATTTCTCAAAATAGTCTCCGTTCTGAATGTCCTTGCCCTTCCTTACCTAATAGCATGACTACTGTTCCCGCTATAGATCCAAATATGCTTCTGTTCTTCATGATATTCAGAAAAGGCTCTAAAAAAAGAAGTGGACCAGTTGCCAGGATAGATTGTTAGATCTTTCAGGTCCTATTACCAGAATTTTAGACCTGGTGGAAGAAGCAAGAAATGAGGGCTTTTAGAAAATGCAAATTTGGCCATGGCACAGAAGAGGCTCAAAATCTTACTTTATAAAAATAGATCCCAAATTACGTAGTTTGACATCCAAAAAAGTGGGTCAAGAGGAAAATAGTTGGAGATTCATTTATCAAATAACTCTCTAGATTTGTGGCCACCTATGCATGTATACACCAAGCACAATCTTCTTTACAAAAGATTTTTAACCAACAGATTTTTGTCAGGGCCGGCAAAGGCAGGAGCTGCTTTGTTGGCAGCCATATCTCACGGAGTGCATTCAATCAAACCAGAGGCTCCAACAGATGGCAGCAGGACTACAAATCACAATTTTACCCTCCAAAGAAACGAGGTTTCAGACAATGTTGTTTTAGAAACAAGATCCCAGAGCTCAGGTAGCCAGTCTATTTTCCAGCCATCCTCCAGTGAGAGGTCGCATAAGTTTGTTTCTTCCGGCTCGGAGTGAGATAACCTCAGACCCAGGGGATCTACAAACAATGCAGGACTATTGTATACAACTTTATGCTATTCTGTTTTAACAAATTAAACCCCTTCCTTTTTCAAAGGGACAAGAAGCCCTAATGTTTTGGAGATCCAATCTCTTCTTCACAAACAAGCAACAGAAATGCCGTCCCTTCTTCCATCAGGTTTTGTAAATACAAAATTCTTGGTTCAGAAGAAAAACAAAAAGGTTGGACCAGTAATTAACCTGTGGTCATTCAACAATTATGTAGCATATCATCATTTCATAATGGAGATGATGCTACAACTCAGAGATTATTTGTTGGGAAAAGATTGGATGGTACGACTGGATCTTCAGGATGCATATCTTTCAATTCCGATTCACCATTCCTTCTAGAAATACCTTCAATTCCAATGGTAAAACACATGTTATCAGTTCAAAAGCCTTCCTTTTGGTCTTTCTTTAGCTCCTTGGCGTTTCACCAAGGTATGAAAACCAGTTATAACACGAGAGCTCAGGGTGTCAGATTACTACCTACTATTACCTAGACAATTTCCTTCTCTTACATCAGAGCAAAGATTTGCTGCCAACACTTCTAACCAATTTTATATCTCTTCTTCAAAACTTAGGTTTCATCATCAACAAGAACAACTCGGTATGACACCCAACTCAACAGTTGGAATTTCTAGAATTCATAATAGACTAGAACGAGATAACTCAGGTACAGAATCAGTCCAATTTACAAAAAGGGGGACGAGGAGCACATCTAGGTCTACCATGCATGCTCCAATTAATTCTAGAGTAAGAAGAAAGAAAGGGTATGCAGTTCCTTAATTGACAGAAAAATAGAGGAATAAATCAGTGACAGAACTGAGAAATCCGATGGGGTGTCTGATTGCTCAGGAGCAAAAGCCCTCATGCACCCAAATAGGTGTCATGCTTCATCATAGGACATGCTCCTCGTCGGGCTGGTGCTGCATTGTCCTGCGGACACCCTCAAGTTGGCTCTTTGCAGAAGGTCTTCTGCTTTGTGCCATATGTGAAGTCTCGGTCTAAGTGCGTGAGCTTGAAAGTGTAGAATGGTATACGATAAGACTAAAAGGTATCCTGAGGCATGAAGTATGACACATATCTGGGTGTGTGAAGGTTTTTGCTTCTGAGCATTCAGATGGCCCCCCATCTGATTTTGCAGTTTTGTCACTGACTTTTTGCTCTATTTTTCTGTCTATTGAGGAAAAGCATACCCTTTCTTCTTACTGAAGCAGTCCAACCTGACTCTCAGAATTTTAGCTTGGTCTTCTCACCTCTTCAATGTAGCCCATTTTTCCAGGTCCCCTCCATTATCAGGCGTTACAAAGGTTGAACATTCGCCATTTTCAAAAAGGCCTCAGCTATGAAGACGTCATTCCTTTAGATCATGGGTACTCACAAACATTTTTCCCGGGGGTCCAAAATGTTTTGTCTGTGATGTGACTGAGGGCCGCATTAATGCTAGCAGCGTGGCACTCAGGAGGAGAAAGTTCCTCTGGGTGGTGCCAGTAAGGTGGGTGTACTGGAAGCAAAGCATACACAGCTGCTGAACTGCACAATGTGAAACCAGAACACCTGGAATTAATCCCAGTTTCCCCACTTTACCAAATTGTGTGATCCTAGGCAATTGTTTTGTTCAACGTTCCCTTTTTTTCCCCTTCATTATCACATATAAAAGGATGTTGAAATACATGGCTTCAAGATGTGCAAAACCTTCTCCTGTGTTCGATTTAATAAGCCATAATGTTGTTCGTGTATAAGAGGAACCCAGCCCAGAGTCCACTTAACAAGTGACTTGCATCTTAGCTCACTATTGACACTGTTGTTAGGGTGGGGAAAAAATGAATGTAAATTCAGGTTTGAAAACTATCGCTTAAAAAACAAATAGTTATCAAGGCTCTGATAACATGTGATGTACGAAGGTGAAACGGAATATATGTTAATGAAATACACTTTCTGAATTTTAAATAGATGTTATCATATTTTTTACATTTTTGATGCCAAGGTCTTTAAAAATAAAGGAGTTTCTGAAGTTAAACAGTGCAGGATAACCTAGTTACTTCTTTTCTTTAACTTCAGTTAACTTTTACATAAAGGCTTGTTTCTTTATTTAGCCTCTTCGTTAATGTTAGTGCTGATTCAAAAAATGGTAGCCCAGTGCTGCTTTTGACCTGGGGGCTGCATGTAAAGGTCAGAGGGGCCGCATGTGGCCCACGGGCCGTACTTTGAGTATCAATGCTTTAGATCAAGTGTCCCGTTTAGAGCTCCAATGGTGGTTATGTCACCTAGATGCATGGAATGGAAGAGCAATGTTCTCTACAGTACCAGATCTTGGTTTAGAATCCAACATAAGTAGGACTGGTTGGGACGCAAGACGTGATCTTTTCTCAGTTGGCGGCACATGGTCACAAGAGGAGTCATCACTGCAAATCAATTGTTTAGAGATGCTTGCAGGTTCCTTATCGATACAAACATTTATGAAGGACAAGATAAATTGATTCATTCTCCTTCAGATGGACAACTTTTCTGCCATCCAGCCTATAAACCATCTGGAAGGTACAAAATAAAAACATTTAGCCGAACTGGCCAAGAATTTGTGGGAGTTTTGACTTCAAAGAAGGTTCAGTCCAAGCTGAATACCTACCAGCGAAACTGAATACCGTAGCAGACTGGTACTCCAGGCACCTTCGGGATTCAAGCGACTGGTGTCATCCGTCAGTCTTCAGAAAACTTTCTTCCAAATTTGGGTCCTTGTCAATAGACCTTTTTGCTTCATGCTTAAATACTCAGCTTCCTTCTTACTACAGTTGGAGACCCTTTAGCAACAGATGCCTTCCTTCAGGACTGGTCTTATCAGGTGAATTATGCCTTTCCGCCCTTTGTTATGATATCTCGAATCCTCCCATTAGGTCATGTGGGAGCCAATGACATCTCCCTTTTCATGTTCAGCAACTTACTGTCTCAGGTTTTCAAGAGTGGGACAGGTCCTCGCTCCCTGGCAAAGATCTTCCCTAAAGGGTCCCTCTGGGCCTAGGAGCTCTGCCATGTAAAACCCACATTCCTGGGGCTCAGATCAATCAAGGGCTGACAGATCTTCTCCCTGAGGAGAGGAGACCTGAGCTTGTGTCTCCTCAGAAGTTGGTCTCTCAGACTTCTTGCCTTTTCTCTAGGAGGGTTGGGCAATTATTCCTGGCTCGGCTCCAACACCTCTTTTTCCCCCTGGGCTTTGCTTTGCACTCTAGATTTCACAAATACCAATTCAGCATGACTGCGTGGGTTTTCAACTCTTCCTCAGCCCATGCTGAGGCCCAAGATCATTCCTTAGCAGACATTCTACTGGAATTGCAGAGGACACAACCAGTAACTCCTACCCATTCCAAGGTCACCATAGCAGTGAGATGAACCTTGACTATGTTATCAGCATTGATAACTGGATAAACTTGTCTACCTATGTACTTCTCTGGGGATATTAGTTTTTCAGTCTTCATGGTGACACTTGACCCTATAGCCGTCAGTGCTTCCACTTCAAACCCATTGATTGTGGCTTTTGTCTGTATTTCTCCAGGTTACTGGGCCAGATAGCCAGGGTAACTAAACCCACCCCACCCTCAGAGATTAAAGTGACTTCAGTGTTGTCAGGGCACATCAAAGATCCCATCTGGAGAGCCACCATCCCAGTGGTAACTGGAGGTGCGCTAGTTGGGGCCTTTTTGGGACAGAAAGAGTCCCTGGTTCGGTGTCCATTGGCCTTGCAATTGAAACATCAAGCATTTTTGAGATCCCAATTCTTACCCTGGTACCCATCCTCTTATTGGGAAGAGTCTAGGGCCCTTACCCCCGAGCCAGTTTTTGGGGGCCTTTGGAAGACCCTTTGCATTTTTCACTTTGTGTCCATTAACTTTGCCCTGGGTGGGAGACTAGCAACCCTTTTGCTTTGGCCTTCCTGGACTCCCTTGTTTTGACCCAGTGGTCAGCCTTCTTCCCCAACTCTAAGACCAACCCTAAGTCCACTAGCTGCTGATGTAATATTTCTGAGGTACAGTTACTTAACAGAAACTCTTTCATAATTAAATTGTAGAGCCCTTCATAATCATGCACCTTACTGCTTTTAAACCAGCCTTCTAGTGTTTTGACTGAAAAGTCAACAAAATCTACCCAGACTGAATCTCCTTGAACTTAATTCTGTACTCTTCAGTGGTGAGTCTAAAGCCCTCAATCATGGTATTCTTCATGCGGTCATAGGACTTAGCATCTTCCTCAATAAGTGTCAGGAAACTATCCCTCCACTTGCCTGAGAAAAGCTCCCACACCAGAATGCCCCATTACGTTTTGTTGAGCTTTCCCATTTTATAAGCCCTCTGTACGCTGTAAACCATTTTGTGATGTGATATCACCCTCAAAATATTTCGGGATAATCCCTTTGGGGATTTTAGGGTCTAAAGATTCCTCTCTCTCTTCCTATTTGTCTTGTTGCTGCCACCATTCATGGGTGCTAGACCCAATTCAGACCTTTCTTTTTCTATGGCCTCAAGGGATACTCTTTTGGTTAGTCTGGATCCTCTAGTTCTTATGTGGTCCTGGAGGGACCTGGCCTACCTCCAAATATAGTTCTAGGTGTGCGAAAGACATCCTTTTAGCATGTTCACCCCAATGTGTCTGACTGATACTCGTGGTAGCTGACTTTGACTCTGCCCTGGACTCTGCTAAACAGGCCCAGGGCTCTGAATAAAAGTTATATGGAAAAATGGTACAATTGCAATTGGCAATAAGTCCCTAGTAGATAATAGGGGAAGGGGGATTCAAACTACCTATAAGTCCCTAATTTATAATAGGGCAGGGAGGTTTAGAGGCCCAGTAGATTTCCTGCACTGGAGTATGCACTGCTGTCAATGTTAAAGGCAGCCCTTCCATACGGATTGTCTTTAAAAAGTAAAATGTGTACAAATTTGACTTTGGAATTAAAAGTACTTCCAAAGTGATAATCTACCTTGTATATACAAGTGACCCTCAAGGTCTCTCCTAGATGCCCCAGGGGTGGGGTGCCATGGAACTACATGCAGGGACATTATAAAAAATGTTTTATATGCCCTGGTGAAAAAAAAAATACACCTTTCATTTTTCCTCATTGTAGGTAGTGTACTGAATATAAGGGGATACTATGTAGGTAGTCCAGGCAACCCTTATTGGTTTACAGGGGGTTAACATAATGATCCAAAATGTTCTTTTTTTTGGCAGTGTGGGCAAGAAGCATAGGCTTATCAAAATGTAGTGCTATGCATTTGTTGAACACACAGTCAATAAATGAGACACACACACAAGAAGAAACTCGAGAACAAAAAAATCTTCAAAGCAAGGTAAGTACTGCTGCTGTTGCACAGTGGGGGTAAGTAAATACAACATTGCACTTTTATGCAGAAATTACTTTCAATGGGTAAAGTACATTTACTGAATAGGGGTCTTTGCAGAAGGATCTCGGGGTCCCCTTTTGGCCGTAGGGTATTAGGGGGGCAAGGCCACAAGAAACACCAGCAGTTCAGTTTTACCTCCCCTGGCTCATCCAGGTGCAGAGGTGCTAGATGGGTTGGGTGCCTTGTACACTGTACAGTTGGCGAGGGGGGGCACCTAGAAACAGGCTGCAGAGAAGGACCTGGGGACAAGTTTGGGAGTTCCTAAAGGGGGAGCTCGGTTTGTGGGAACCCTGGGAGTAACGGATCACAGCCGATGATCTTAGATCCAGGCTGAGGAGCTGAGGTGCAGAGGGTTTAGGTAGGTTGGTCCTGTGCATCAATGGCTCTCACTGTGCTTGGGGACACCTGCAAAGGGAAAAGAAAAAGAGACAGTTGGGTCACTCTCATGGGCAGTCTCATCGGTTTTGTCTTCACTGGGGTGCAGGTCATCTTTGTGAGGCAGTGGTGTCTGGTCTAGGCACAAACAAGCCTTGGTTTTAGAAAATGTTCCAGTGCCCTAGGTATTGGTGCTGTGTGCTTCATGAAGTAGGCAGCATCTTGAGGCTGGGCAGAAGCATCTGGGCTGGTCTTCTGGTGACCCAAAAGCTTCCTCCTGGTGATTGGTTCCCTCTGTGGGCCCGATGGCCAGCAACAGATAGGACCTGGCTAGTGCAGTTGGTGGGTGCAGATGCAGCTAGTGGCTCCTCCACTCCAAGGAAGATGCTGGCTATTTTACAAAGTGCTAGTAGCCCACTGTCGCTTTTGAGAGATGCACAGCTGCAGAACGAGTCGGCTCGGGCGATTATTAGGACAGTAGCAAGTAAGGCAGGGTTTGGTGCTGCAAGTCCAGGCTGGTCTTCTGTTACCACATTGGTTGGCTCTTCTTTATCCTCCTTCTTCTTCAGTCAGACAAATCTAATCATCTGGTGTCAGGGGGCTACCCAAATACTCAACTTAGGAGCATTTAGGGTAGTGTAGGGTAGTAACCCCTGTGGCGACTACACCTCCAATATTACTACTTCCTGTGGGGAGTGGCCATAACCATGTCCCAGAATTCCTAATTCCACCAAAACCAAGATGGTGGAACCCTTCTTTCGTGGAGCACATCAGGCTGCCCACCTTAGGGGCTTGACTATCCTGGTAGTGGAGCACGCCTACTTGCATAGCTAATTTCCTGTCTGTGCAGGTTCCAAATGGGCCTCAGGGCAGGGGGTGGTAACTTCCAGGTCTGGGGGAACCAGGAGTTGCATATCAAAGGTGGCAGGGACCATAGGGTCCCTGGCCTGGTATGTAGATTCACTAGCTATCCTGCTGGAGGAGTTGATATCACCTCTGAGAGCGCTAGCTCTCACTTTCAGGGGATCGGAAACAGGTCTGTGGTTGCAGGCTGGTCGATAGCAGTCAGCCAGCACACTAAGGATATGGTAGGTTTCATGGGGGCACCTCTTAGGTACCCTCTGGGTGCAAGTCATAATAAATCCTAGACTGACATCAGTCTGGATTTATTAAGATGAGGTGTTTGTTTGATACCAAATTTCATAGGTTTCAGTGAAGCCATTATGTAGCTGTGTAACTCATAATGATGAGTGTACGGAAATACCTTCAAATGGCTTCCCTATTCACCTGTAACATCTAGTGATCCAACTAGATATCACAGGGGCATATCTGCTGATGCAGGTATGTCTTCACATCAAATATAATTCACCAAGCCTTAGGGCTCTAAGTCCTGGTGCAGGGGTAACCTACATATATTTAGATGCAGTGATTTGAGGCATGGCACACAATGAGTGTGTCATGCTGTGTTTTCCCTCATGGTTTGCACCATGACATCCAGTCTGCGATGGCAGGCTCTGAGCGATTTTTAGGGGGGAGTCCCTTAGGGTGGCACAATACATGCTTCATCCCTTAGGGACCTTTTCTAGTGCCTAGGTCTAGGTAACAGGGATTCCATTTTAAAGGCACTTGCAGAGGTACTAAAGTGTGTGCCAATTGTGCACAATTTGACCTTTTACCTTATTTTAAAGAAAGAGCACTGACACTGGCGACCTGTTTAGCAGGAACCTAGTGCACCTTCAGTTGAAAAGCCTCAGTATCAGTGGCCAAAAAGTGAGGGGGATGGTGTCAAAAAGGACAGTTTCCTACAGACAGCATAACTGATTGATATCTATCCGCTAGAAAGGACTGCAACCATTTTAGTGCTAGACTACATAGTCCCATCTCTGCCAGACTAGAGTGGAAGAGAATGCCATACGATGACGCTGGTGAGAGATCTAAAAGAATAAGGACAGTGTTCATGCCACTATCTAGCGTGACCTCAGGTATTCTGAGACTTCCTGCAAGGCAGATTCGGTACTTAAAACTGCTGGAGCATTTTCATCCTTTGCTGGAATCAGTGCTCATCAAGGCCAATGAACCTTTGGACTCTGCGACAGGGTGTGGTACAACCATTCAACTCAACTTCAATACAGATTAATTAAATCAAACAATATGACCCATTGGGCCATACAAGGAAAACTCCAGTTAGAAATAAAGTTAAGAGATTTATTGCAAACTCAAACTAAAATTCATGTAAATGACTCTCAAAACAAAGCTATAAAGATACAAAATCACCAAAGTTTGCCCAAAGCTACAAAATTAGTTCAGGCGAACTAACATTAATAAAACTTGGCATTCAATAAGAAAAACACAAAACATTAATAATATCAACTGAGATACAGAAAAAAACATTGCTCAGGTATAGCATGCACCAGTTAGCAATCTCAGCTAAGCAAGGGAAAACCCTACCATGGCCAAATTAAATATTAGCATGTTTGGAGACGAACATATGCAGGCAAAAGACAAATAGGACGAAAAGGATTTCGAAAAAGGAAATCTCGGGCAAAAGGGCACTAACTAAGGTGAGCAAAAGATATTAAAAAGGGAAAGCGTCAGTGTTGGAGTTTTTTGCTTATGCAGGGTCATCCCCAATCTTTTTGCCTCCTGCCTCATATTTTTTCTGACTTGTTGCTGTTGGCTTTTAAACTCTGAAAACGTTACCACTGCTAACTAGTGCTAAAGTGCATATGGTCTCTGTGTAAATTGAATGTAATTGGTTTATCCATGATTGGCATATTTGATTTACTAGTAAGTCCCTAGTAAAGTGCACTAGAGGTGCCAGGACATGTAAATCAAATGCTACTAGTGGGCCTGCAGCACTGGTTGTGCCACCCACATAAGTAGCTCTGTAATCATGTCTCAGACCTGCCACTGCAGTGTCTGTGTGTGCAGTTTGTAACTGTAAATTTGACTTGGCAAGTGTAACCACTTGCCAGGCCTAAACCTTCCCTTTTCTTACATGTAAGACACCCTAAGGTAGGCCCTAGGAAGCCTCAAGGGCAGGGTGTAGTGTATGGTCAAGGTAGGACATATACGCCCCCATTACAACATTGGCGGTAAATGCCGCTTACCGCCATTCTGACGGCCACCAACATACCGTGACCGCGGCGGTATACCGCTACGGGTATTATGACCCACACAGAGAAATCCGCCACTATACAGACACCCACACAAGTCCGCCAGACCAAAGGTCAGTGATAAGCCCACACCGTTTCGCCAACAGAAATACGCCCACAGAATCATGACCCACGAATCACCGCGGCAGTTATTCAACCAAAGTAAACCATTGGCGGTACACACCGCAGCCCTCAAAATACACACACACTAACAAAACAACACCACATTGGACAATTCAAACTACACACATCTGACACACACCACACCCACACACCCAATCCAATATAAAACACACACACACAATACCCACAACCCCTTACAACAAAATAAAATATTGCTAACTGAGAGAGAGACAAGCCAGGAGCACCCACTGAATCTGAGCCACATAACACCATCACCAATACACCATCCACGCACCTCACAGCACACACCCCAACAAATCACCCCACACACCCTCACACATACCACTCACACTACACCCATGGCACCACAAAGACACCCCAGGTTCACAGAGGAGGAGCTAAGGGTCATGGTGGAGGAAATCATCCAGGTAGAGCCACAGCTATTAAGATCACAGGTGCAGCAGACGTCCATTGCTAGGAAGATGGAGCTATGGAGGAGAGTCGTGGACAGGTTCAACGCCGTGGGACAGCACCCAAGAACAAGGGATGACATCGGGAAGAGGTGGAACGACCTACGGGGGAATGTGCGTTCCATGGTTGCAAGACACCAGGTAGCTGTACAGAGGACTGGCAGTGGCCCCCCACCTCCTCCCCCACAACGTACAACATGGGAGGAGCAAGTCTTGGCGATCATGCATCTTGATGGCCTCGCAGGAGTAGCAGGAGGACTGGACTCTGGTGAGTCAAATCTTTACTACTTCCCCCCCAACAGCATGCCATCACAAACTCCTAACCCTAACCTCACCCCATCACTCCACCACCTCACATATACCCCACCATCACAACCCACCCATCCCAATACCAAGCCCTGCATGCAACACCAATGTATGGACACCCATCAAAGACCTGTATGGACACCCATCACCACAGCATGCACACTAGTGACAATCACTTAGCCAAACCAAGCACAACTCACACAAGTCAATGCTGCCTTGCTAATAACAACCATAGAAGGAAACATACCCATGCACAAGATGGCACATGCAGATACAATAACACTGCATTTACATCCCCACAGGACCCCCACTCAACGTCACCGGTGAGGAGGTGCCAGCAACATCTAGTCCCGCCACCAGAAGAGGCCCACAGTGATGACAGCAGCTCTGCACGTCTGGATCAAGATGACCAACCTGGCCCATCAGGGACCTCTGGACAGTCGGTTACCCAGCCACAGTCCTAACCCACCACAGAGCCTTCCCCCTCAGGAAACACCACCAAAGCACCCACCCAGCGGGCCCATACCTCTGTCCCCAGGACACGTCAATCAGCAGTGTGTCCACCACTACAGGGACCCCTGGCAACCCCACAAACACAACACGATCAGGAACCTGGGGTCAGTGGCAGTGGGCACACGGTTCAGGGGACAGAGGCACAGGACAGCAGGGAAGCTGGGAGGACTGCTGTGCGATAGGGGGAGGCCCAGGGAACCCACTCTCCACGAGGCACTTGCCTGGATCCTGGGAGCATATTACCATTCCCAGGAGACCATGGGCCAGATACTGTACAAGTTGCAGGAGACCCAGCGGCTGCAGGAGGGACAGTAGCTGGGGATCAGGGAGGACTTGAAAGACATCCACACCACCCTGGTCACCATTGCAGGGGTGCTCGCAGACATGGCCAATACCATGAGGGAGGCAGTGACACACCAACAGGCCCCTGACACTAGCCACATTGATGAACAGCACTCCACCTCCGCCGGCGCTAGTGGACAGGAGGCCCCGCCACAGGACCAACAGGCCACCAGCACCCCACACCCTGAAGAAGGAGAACCACCATGCAAACAGTTCCTGCAATCCAGGCAGAAGCCAGAGAACATTGCCAAGACCCCCGCCAGGAAATAAGACTCTCCTGATTGTCACCCTTGTGTCCCACTCTGTCACCCTGTCCACCTTGAACTGCCATTGCTCCCCTTCCTATGCCCCCTTGGACAATGCACCTGTGATACAATTAGACTGGACTCTATCCTAGACTTTCCTCCATCAGCAATCCAGCCCATTGCAATACCCACTACACTTTTTAGCACCTAAATAAACACCCTTTGAACAAATTCAAGTATGGAGTCTGTGGATTATATGACAAATGTACTAGCTTCACAAACTGTAAGCATTGCAATTCTAATCTACTGTAATATTAACATAGGTATGACCTGTAGTGGGCAGCAGTAAACACATCAGGAGCCAGAGTGGGGCACAGAGATCTGAAAACAGAGGTGCCAAAGGGTAGAGTAAGTGGCCATAGAAATAGGGAAATCAGGCTGCCATGTTCAATGTCAAACACAATACTGCAATGGAAGGTGAAGTTACAGTGTCTTACCTGTGTGTCACTGGAAGTACTGTTGAATGAGTGTACTTCTGTAGTCCACATCTTCTTCCTCTGCCTCCTCTTCCTCACTGTCCACAGGTTCCACCACTGCCACACAACCATCTCCAGGCTCATCCTCCTGCACAAAAGGCACCTGGCGTCTCAAGGCCAGGTTGTGCAACATGCAACACGCAATGATGATCTGGCACACCTTCTTGGGTGAGTAGTACAGGGATCCATCTGTCAGATGGAGGCAGCAGAATATGCCCTTCAGGAGGCCAAAGGTTCTCTCAATGATCCTCCTTGTTCGCCCATGTGCCTCATTGTAACATTCCTCTGCCCTTGTCCCGGCATTCCTCACAGGGGTCAGTAGCCATGAGAGGTTGGGGTAACCAGAGTCACCTGTAAATATCGAGGTATACCTGTTAGACACACACTAACCCTTAGGGCCAACCCCATACCCATATACCAACATCAACTGGGTGGGGACCATGGGCTCACCTATTAGCCACACCCGGTGCCTCTGGAGTTGAGACGTCACATATGGAATGCTGCTATTCCTCAGGCATCATGCACAGAGCCAGGATATTTGGCATTGACATGGGAGATGTACTGGTCCGCCAAACACATCATCTGCACATTCTGAGTGAAAGCTTTTTCTATTCCTGAACACTTGTTCATTTCTCCGGGGTGGGGGGGACAAATGCAATATGTGTACCATCAATGGCACCAATGATGCTGGGGATATGTCCCAGGGCATAAAAGTCATTCTTCACTGTGGCCAAATCCTCCACCTGGGGGAATACGATGTAGCTGCGCATGTGTTTCAGCAGGGCACACAACACTCTGGTCAGCACGTTTGAGAACATTGGCTGAGACATCCCTGATGCCATGGCCACTGTCGCTTGGAAGGAACCACTTTCCAAGAAATGGAGCACTGACAGGACCTGCACTAGAGGGGGGATACCTGTGGGTTGGCGGATAGCTGAAATCAGGTCTGGCTCCAATTGGGCACACAGTTCTTGGATTGTGGCCCTATCAAGTCTGTAGGTCAGGATAATGTGCCTGTCCTCCATTGTCGCCAGGTCCACCAGGGGTCTGTACACGGGGACATGTCTCCATCTCCTGTTCATCCTCAGGGTTTGAACTCTAGGGTGAAAAACAGGGAGCAGAGGGTCATCTTCACACATATTTTAAAATATATATGCATTTCTTCCTTTACAGAAACAGTATGTGAACTCGAGAGTCAGTTGATGTGCCAATGTCTGCTGTGACGCAGTTAGGTGCCATGGCCTTTGGCCCCCTGAAATGGCGGCTGTCTGACCTGTGAGGAGAGACAAGTGGAAATGAGATGATTCCACTGGCGTTGTGCGCCTTTTTGGTCAGCTGTCCATGACCGCCGTGCAACTTCACATTGGTTATCAATGGGCCCTATGGGTTCCAGGAGCCAATGGCGATGTACGTTGGTGGTGACGGTATGCAACGCCGCGGATGTGACTGCCATTTTCTATCTGTTTACTCACTTGCTACCTGACCTTCAACAGGAGAGGACCTACACTGTGAGTGCTGCTGTGACCTGTGTCTGGAAGCGACAATGGCTCGAGTGTCTGGGGAAAGGGTCCCCACTTTCACTTCGGAGGAGTTGGAGAGACTGGTGGATGGGATCTTACCCCAGTACACTTTACTCTATGGTCCTCCAGACAAACAGGTGAGTACACTGTGAGCATGATGAGTGGGCCATGAATGTAATGATTGCTTTGTGTGTAAGCCTCGTGCAGAGGGATGGCTGAGGGGTCCTGGGTAGAGTGCTGCATGTCTGGTGGTCAATGTCTGTGCGTAAGGGGATGGGAGGTTTATGGTGGGCAATGAGTGTAACAGGCCGGACGGTATAACTCATACCTTTGTCTATGCATATTTTCCTGCAGGTCAGCGCCCATCAGAAAAAGGGTATTTGGCGTGCCATCGCCAAGGAGGTGCGGACCCTGGGGGTCTTTGACAGGCAGAGCACCCACTGCCGCAAACAGTGGGAGGACCTGCCCCGCTGGGCAAGGAAGTCGGCGGAGGCAAACCTGGGGCTGGCCTCGCTGATGTTCTGCATCCTGGCGGTGGCCTATCCGGAGTTGGATGGGCACTTGAAGGTATCACAGCAGCCACAAGGGGTGAGTACAGATTCAGAATCATGACTTTGCACGTGTTAAGGTTTTACCTGGGTGGAGGATGTGAGTGCCTCTAGGCCAGGGCAAACATGGCAGGGTAGGTCCCATGTTGGGCAGGCTCTGAAGAACTCCAACCCCAATAGTGTTAGTGGGCATTTACTAATGGGCAGGGTCCTGTGGGTTTCAGGTGTGCAGCTAATGGCGTTAGGCATTGTACCCCACGGGCTGGTGACTAGCATTGTAACTGGTAGTGCATGGCCTAGTGCATAGGGTTGTTCCATGTCTGTTGTGTACGCCAACTGTAGTGTTGTTGCTGGCATTGACCAAGTGTATCCTCTGTCTCTCCCCCCCCCTTTTTGTTTTGTCACCCCGTCCTTGTGTGCATTAGCATCGTATGGTGGAGGAGCAGAGGCACCGATGACAGAGGGAGCTGCATCCTACATAGGCCTGGAGGCCGAATCCACCAACGGCGAGGGCACCAGTGGGACGGAGGGCGAGGGGAGCACCACGACAGAGACAGGAGGGGACACTGCCGACAGCAACTCCTCCTCCGATGGAAGCTCCCTGGCGGTGGCGGACTCCTCTGTGCCCACCCGAACAACAGGTACAGCAGCCACCCCCGTACCAGCACCGCCTTCCCAGCAGCCCCTCAGTGTGTTTCCCGTGCCCCCTCACCCAGGAGGGTGGTCATCTCCTTCGCCCCAGGCACCCCAGGCCTTGCCCCAGTCAGCCCTGCTGCGCTCAGTGAGGAGGCTATTGACCTCCTGAGATCTCTCACTGTTGGGCAGTCAACCATAGTGAATGCCATCCAGGGTGTAGCAGGGCATTTGCAACAAACAAATGCATACCTGGAGGGCATTCACTCTTGCGTGGCGGCCCAACAGAGTGCATTCCAGGCACTGGCCTCTGCACTGATGGCAGCCATTGTCCCTGTCTCCAGCCTCCCCCCTTCAACTTCCTCTAACCAGTCCCAGTCCCCTCACCCCCAGCCTATCCAAAGCACAATTTCAGACCAGCAATCACCCAAATCAACACACAGAAGTGGCTCAGGCAAACACAAGCACCACACTTCATCTCACAGGCACTCACACAAGCACCATCCCCATGCAGACACACCAACATCCACTGCCTCCACTGTGTCCCCCTCATCCTTGTCGTCCACCTCCCTCCCAGTAGCGTCTCCACTCACACCTGTATGCACTACATCCTCATCAA
Source organism: Pleurodeles waltl (assembly GCF_031143425.1). Lineage (NCBI taxonomy): Eukaryota > Metazoa > Chordata > Amphibia > Caudata > Salamandridae > Pleurodeles > Pleurodeles waltl. The sequence continues at coordinate 257,814,449 of NC_090440.1, forward strand.
CTACCTCCATCACCAGCACGCCTATCTCTACACGCCCCTCATTGGCAGTCACCACCCCCACATCCATGCACACGTCCCCTGTGTCCTCTCCCACTGTGTCTGTGACCCCCTCCCAAAGTACACAAACGCAAGCACACACCCACCCAACAGACATCCACCTCACAACAGCATCCAGCCCATGCACCTGCACCCAAACACAGTAGACTGACACCTCCTACAACCACTCCCTCTCCCTCCACTCCCAAACCTTCACCCTCTTCCCGCCCCAGTGTCCCGAAGAAGCTTTTCCTCGCTATTCCCTACCCCTCCCCCCATCCTTCACCTCGGGCCAGGGTGGTCAGAACCCAGCCCAGAACCTCAGCCACCCAGTCCACGGCCACTGTGGTTTCTGCAGCTGTGAGAGGCTCCAAGGAGGCACCCGTCAGCCCAGCCAGTGTGCCCACCAACTGGCAAGGGCAAGAAGGGGACAGCATCCAGCAAGGGGAAGGAGGCACAACCAGCCAGCAAGGCCAAGTCAAAGACTCCAGCTGGCAGAAGCCAAGAGGCACCAACATCTGCCAAGGGCAGAAAGGGGCACAGAACACCAGCCATGGTACTTCAGCCGTCCGAGGCTGCAGTTGAAGGCCGGGAGGCTACCACCACAACTGCCAGCACCGTCACTTGCACCACGGCCAGCACCACCACCTGCAACGCCGCAAGCAGCACCACTGCCAGCAGCAGCAGCCCCAGTGGAAAGCCGTCCGAGGCTGCAAGTGAAGGCCTGGTGGCTACCACCACCACTGCCAACACTGCCACCTGCACTGATGCCAGCACCGCCACCTGCACCGCTGCCAGCAGCACCACTGGAGGCCTGGAGGCTACCACCACCATTAATAGCACCGCCACCTGCAGCGCAACTGGCATCCACTGAGCAGCCGTCACCACCGGCGAGCAGTGGGTAGTAGTGACTACATGGGCTGCAGTGCATCCTGGCCCCTGCAACACCTGTCGGTATGACACACAGGTGAGAGACTGTGACCTTGCACCATCCAGGATGAAGCACACTGGGGACAAGGCCGCCTCCAGAACCAGTGGACGAAGGCATCCACTCAACCCCTCTTTGCCACGATGAAGCAGACTGGGCACAAGGCCCCCTCCAGGACAAGTGGAAGAAGCCATCCACTCAGCTCCTCCTTGCCAGGATGAAGCACACTGGGGACAAGGCCCCCTCCAGAACCAGTGGAAGAAGGCATCCACTCAGCCCCTCTTTGCCAGGAATAAGCAGACTGGGCACAAGGCCCCCTCCAGAACCAGTGGAAGAAGCCATCCACTCAGCCCCTCCTTGCCAGGATGAAGCACAGTGGGGACAAGGCCCCCTCCAGAACGAGTGGAAGAAGGCATCCACTCAGCCCCTCTTTGCCAGGATGAAGCAGACTGGGCACAAGGCCCCCTCCAGAACCAGTGGAGAAGACATCCACTCAGCCCCTCCTTGCCAGGATGAAGCACAGTGGGGACAAGGCCCCCTCCAGAACGAGTGGAAGAAGGCATCCACTCAGCCCCTCTTTGCCAGTATGAAGCAGACTGGGCACAAGGCCCCCTCCAGAACCAGTGGAAGAAGCCATCCACTCAGCCCCTCCTTGCCAGGATGAAGCACAGTGGGGACAAGGCCCCCTCCAGAATGAGTGGAAGAAGGCATCCACTCAGCCCCTCTTTGCCAGGATGAAGCAGACTGGACACAAGGCCCCCTCCAGAACCAGTGGAGAAGCCATCCACTTGAGAGACTGTGGCCTTGCACTCCCCAGGACCAAGCAGTGGGCAAACCACCGACTTGAGAGACTGTGGCTTTGCACTCCCCAGGATCAAGCAGTGGGCAAACCACCAACTTGAGAGACTGTAGATTTGCACTCCCTAGGGCCAAGCAGTGGGCAAACCACCCACTTGAAAGACGGTGGCTTTGGACTCCCCAGGACCAAGCAGTGGGCAACCCACCCAATTGAGAGACTGTGGCTTTGCAGTCCCCAGGACCAAGCAGTGGGCATGGAACCCCCTCCAGGAGCAGTGGCGTTGTACCATCTTCCGGCTGAGGTGCCCCCCATTCCCCATCCCCCTAAGGTGCCTGTGTGTTTTCAACCTGATGCCCCTGCAGTGTTCTCTCCGTATTGAGGCAGGAGTCAAGTGTGGCCTCGGCCTATGTGTTTCGGCCCAGTGGGCCACGGACAATTTTGGAGTGGGCATTGTCCCACCTTTTGTATATATTGTACATACTGTTTTATCTTTATGAAAGTATTTCTAAATATTACTAATATTACACTCATTTTAATCCATTCCTTTTGTCCTTGCGTTATTCCAGAGGGTTACAGGGTGTATATGTAATGTTGTTGCATGTGTTTGTGTGTATGGTGCTGGGGGTGGGGGTGTTGCATTTTGCGTGTGTGTGTGTGTGTGTGTCACTCTCTTCCCCCCCTCCCTTGTGTGTTAGGTGCAGTACTCACCGTGGTCGTCGTCACCGGCGTTCATGTTCCTGGTATATGAGAAGATACACCAGCATGGGGAACACCTGCAGCTCGGGCTCCTTAGCGTCGTGGTTCTTCCTTGAGTGTCGAGAGGTGAGTGGTTTCCCTTCTGTGTTCTGTTTCCGCGGGGCTTCTGATGGCGTTGGTACCGCCCTGAAAAAGCTGGCATATGGGCGTGTTGTAATGCAGTGGGCGGTACATTGTCTTCCACCTGGCTGTTGGTGGTTACCGCTGCGGTGTTTGTGGCTACCGCTGTGACGGTCAGAGTGTTGAAGTGGCTGTCTGTGTTGGCGGTATCCGCTGTGGTCATGATTCCATTTTTTTTTTCCGCCGACCTGTTGGCGGTGTTACCGCCGCTTTATCACCGACCGCCAGGGTTGTAATGAGGGCCATAGTAACGTTTTTTAAATGTCCTATGAGTGAAATATTACTACATTTGTTTGCCACTGTTGCAAGGCCTGTCCCTCTCATAGGTTAACATGGAGGCTACCTAGATTCCATTTTGGAGCAGGTGGACATGTGGAGTTTGGGGTCTCTGAGCTCACAATTTAAAAATGCATCTTTTAGTAAAGTTGATTTTGAGATTATGGGCCTGATTCTAACTTTGGAGGACGGTGTTAAACCGTCCCAAAAGTGGCGGATATACCACCTACCGTATTACGAGTCCATTATATCCTATGGAACTCGTAATACGGTAGGTGGTATATCCGCCACTTTTGGGACGGTTTAACACCGTCCTCCAAAGTTAGAATCAGGCCCTATGTGTTTGAAAATGCCAAAGTGAGCATTTTCTTGCCTATACCATTTCTGTGACTCTGCCTGTTTGTGGATTCCCTGTCTGGGTCAGTTTGACAGTTGGGCTGGTTGCACCTCGCACTAGACAGTGATACAAAGGGACCTGAGGTGTAGCCTGCATATCCTGATGAGCCATCTGTGCTAGGAGAGAGGGGAGGAGTGGTCACTCACAACTGAAAGGGCTGCGCCTGCCCTCACACAATGCAGTCTCCAACCCCCTGGTGAGTGTCTGGGGCCTGGCCTTGGCAAGGCAAGATTTCACATTCAAAAGAGACTTTGCTTTGAAGTAGGCCTTCTTCAAAGGAGAAAATGGGTATAAGAAGGGCACCCAAAACCACAGACTTTAGAACACTTCTGGAAACCAAGAGGAACCTCTGCCTGGAGAAGAGCTGAAGAGCTGAGGAAGAAGAGCTGCCCTGCCTGTGACTGTGCTATGTGGAGTTATCCTGCAGTTGCTGCTTCTGCCAGAGTAAGAGGGCAAAGACTGGACTTTGTGTGCCTTCCATCTTGTGAAGATATCCAAGGGCTTGATTTAGAGCTTGCCTCCTGTTGTTTGAAGTCTCAGGGACAGCAAAGACTTCTCTCAGCCAGCACCTGTGGTGCCCATCCACTTCCTGGGACCCTGAAAGGAGAAGCTGGCATCCTAAGAGGAAGAAATCCACGCACAGAACACCGTGCGGGGAAAAGATCGACGCGACTCCGATCTGGGGCTAGGAAATCGACGCACCGCCAGCTTCGCAGCTGAAAATCAATGCTCGCCTGCAACGCGACCAAAGAATCAATGCACGGAGCTGGAGAAACGATGCGCAGCATCGCTGATGGAGGCTGGTGAGATCGCAACCCGCGATGCGTTGTTTTCTGATCATCGTGTGGCTGGATTTCTGACGCAAGTACCGCTGGGCATGTAAAAACAACGCAGGGCCTGCCCGGACCCGAGAGTGCTGGCCAGATCGACGCATCGCTCTTCTGGGAGAGAAGAAACGACACACCCGACCCGACGAAAGGAGAAACGACACAAGGTCTCGCTCGTGAGTGAAATCAATGCATTGCAAGCCCTTTTTGCCGCACACTCGCCCTTGCGGGGTAATTTTTGACGCACCCAAGGTTAATTTTCATGCTAACAGCGTTAGTGTGTGTTTAAAACTACATGAAGACTCTTTTTGCTTTTTAATTGACAACTTTAATTGTGTATTGTGGATTTTTGTCATTTTGGTCTTGTTTTGTTTAGATAAATATTTTCTATTTTTCTAAACCTGTGTTGTGTCATTTTGTAGTGTTTTCATTAAGTTACTCTGTGTTTTGGTACAAATACTTTACACCTAGCACTCTGAAGTTAAGCCTACTACTCGTGCCAAGCTACCAAGGGGGTAAGCAGGGGTTAGCTGAGGGTAAATCTCTTTTACCCTGACTAGGGTGAGGGTCCTTGCTTGGACAGGGGGTAACCTGACTGCCCACCAAAGACCCCATTTCTAACAGTCAGCATGTCAGTACCTGGGTCAAGAGTCCTCTGAAAGGGGTTAGAAAAGATTTTCTAAGTCTCAGTGGAGCAGCTCAAAGGGGCAATAAGAGAGGAACATACGTCTCCAAGGGGTTCAGCATGCGGGATTCTTCAGCAGCACAGGTTCTGCTCACAAGGCATCTGGAAAAGTGCAAAGCATCTGGAAAATCTGACCAAAGTCCAACTGATCAACCGTTTAGTAACGTTCATAAAGCAATTTGATTTGCTCCAGAAAGCAGTCAAGGGGCATCATCCAATAGTATTTGATCATACGACTCCAAGTTGCAACATCTACTTCCATTCCCAGGTCTGGTCATTGTGTTGTATAGCTATTATAGTTAGGTTTTAGACATGTTGTTTAGCTAACTAGGCCTGCCGCTGTGCACTTTCACCCTATTACATTTTACGTGGCATTGCTTTATTTTTCTAGCAATAGCTTCATTTGCGGTGCTGTTTTTATTTCTCTCCATCTTATTGTCCTTTCGCCTAGGAATGCATCGTGTCCTTAGTAGGACATATAGTTCACTTTGTGCTTTCTCCAAGGCTACAGTCAGATAGGAGTGCCGTCAAACGTAGCATGCTGTGTCTCCTGCATTCACAGAAAAACACACACTCATACATGGGGGCAGTTTCTTAGAATGTCAGCTGTTTTATTATACCTGTCTTATTATAAAACACCTCTTAGTCCCTGACATGTGAGAGGGAGATTCCAGCCAGATGACCGCGACTGTCTGCTGATTGCTGCACGCTTCGCTACAGCTACTTGCTTAGAATCCCAGCCCTTAACTGTATGGGGACTGTGTCTCTCTAGACCTCAGGCCTCTTTTTCAGGTATGAGGGATGATGTTCTCCCAGGGGGAAACCCGAAGGGCAGATTAGGTTTAGTATGCTATGATCATACTTAGCGTAGGTGAGGTGCTATAAAAACTACTCCTCTGTTTAGACAGCATGGTAGAACTGTTCTTGTGCTTTACTGTTGTTAGTCACATGCCTGCTCCTATTGTCTTTCATTATCCTCGCTATTGCTATGCACCTGCTTTTATCTAAGATGCAGATATTTTAATAAATGCGTATTTAAATATATTCTGCTTCTGTTGTCTTTGCCTGAGTGAGATCTTGGTAACTGAGAGAACGGGATGCAATCTGATGTACCATGATTCCCTGGGCAGTCTATCTTACCATGAACTCGGTTGGCACAATCATCTCGGTCAGAGATGGGGCGCTGCTAGTTAGCTAGAATCCCCGGATTAGGCTGACAGGTGTCACCAGCTGTGGAATTGTACTCAGGACTCACTACCTAGGCGATCCTACCGCCCAAATCCAGTAGCCTCATTACCCTAATGAGAACCTATGGCACAATGGAAACCTCATCCATCCAAGTAGCTTCACACAGGATTGAAACATTTGTTAAATTTATTAGTTCATCTATACAGGATGTTCCAATTTCAAGGATGTTACAATTTCTCTCTGTGTCTATGTCTAAAAAATAGGGCCTATTACCAAAGCTAGTCTTGTCATGGGAATGAAGTCTGAAAGAAAGTTCACGTTATGAAAAAATGAATCAGCATTTCCTGCACAGTCATGAATTACAAATCTAACAGGCCTCACAGCCTAACACAAGTAAATTAAAGCAATACATTTACTTAATACATTTTAATAAAACACATTTAATATGCAAACTTATGAACTCAACATTAATAATGCATCATTAATATGGATAACGTTCACTTTAAAGGAAAAATAACTTTGTTAATGCATTTCATATGTTATCACAGAGAAGTACATTTATTTCATTTTTCCATGCATTTTTAATCATTAGAAATGCAATATCATTTTAATATATTCTGTTATTGTGTAAATCTTGCAAATACTTGATTTAATTCAAATACCACAGAACTCTACAATGTAAATGAAGCCACATTATTACAGCCATTAGTGCTTTTGATTAACATAATGCATCAACTGTCATATTTTAATAACTTTTGTGGCTTGAGGGACAGCACTAAAATGTAGACTATATCAAAACATTACTGTGAATGACTTAGAAGGCCTGTTGTTTCTAAATATTCTGATAACTGTTTATTCACCATTTCTCCCAACACCTTGGAAAAGGCTCGGATTAAGGAGATGGTCGAAAGTTGGTCTGCGCATCTGGATTGGTGGAAGGTTTCTTCAATAGTGGTTTAATCTTAGCCTGATTCCACAGCGATGACATCGTTGCTGCAGTCAAAGTGTTTTTAAACAGAGCATTTATCACAGGGTTAAGGACTTCAGTGGCCTTAACCAGCAGCCTAGAGTGATGTTGATCTGACAGAGATGCACCCTTGCAGTTTCCAATTGTTTTTTCGCTTTCAGCTAAACTGACTGCCTAAAAACTGGACAGAGTTGCGTTGTTTTTTGACATAGAAACTAAAGGGGGTTGCAGCTCCTGAAGTTCTATGTTATTTACCTGAAAACCAGATTGCAGTTTCCTGATTAGCTCCTCAAAAAAATGAGAAAAGTCATTGCAAAGATTTAGTGAAGGTTTAACCTTTGTACTACATGCTTTAGGTTGTAGATAGAGATTCGCCACGTGAAAAAAATCCCACGTGGCTGGGTTTTGGAATTGTTAAACCTTCGGGAGAGCAAGTCTCCTTGAGAAGCTTTAACTGCTTTCCTAAACGATTTCAGAGTCGTTCTGTAGATCTCTTCTCATTTTCTGTTCCAAATGTTTTAATTGTTTTCTTCTCCAGGCCTAACTGCTTCGAAAACCAAGGAGCAATATTCTGAGGCTGGTGGTATACCTAGACGAATTCGGGGAAATAGCCGGAATTTCAATTAACAGAAGGAAAACTCCGCTCTTCCCATTAGGGACAGAGAGGGGGGATTGCCTTCTGGCCTACCTGCCTGACTTAGGCCTCAAGAGCTAGGTAACTGCAGGGTTTTGGGAAAAATGGTTGCCTGGATGACAGAGTGACAATATAAACATAATGTGGGCAAGATGCTCGAGGGCCAAGATCACCATTAGGGTTTTGGAATAAATTATCATAATCTATCATGGAAAGATCTGCTTTTGCAAAAATGGTGTTTCTACCCAGATGTTTTCATATAATCCATAATATACACACAATATACCTTAAAAAAGCTGAACAGTATTCTGGGCTCAGCAGACCACCATTTCTGTGATTGCTTTTAAATAAAGCATTTTTTTTTTTTTAAGTGCAGACGGTTTTCCTTAAAGAAAAACGGGATGCGTTTGAAAAAGAAAAATGAAAAGTTTTCTTTTCATTTCTTTAAGAGGAGGCAGTGGTGCATAGGACCACTCCCTGCTCTTAAAAAATGTTCTCCCATACATTCACAAAGGAGAAGGACCCCTTGGGGACCTCTTCCCGTTTGCAAATGGGTTACCACCTTCTTGAAATAGGTGGTAAAATGATTTGCGACTGCATTTCGGTCACAAAAAAATTCCTACATACTTCTGCGATTCAGTATTAGGAAAGAACGCCCTTGACAAGCCTCTTCCTAACTGAAAATTCCAAATTGCGATTCGCAACAAGTTAGAGAACCGCAAATTGGAATTCATACACACCTAAAAATGCATGATACATCTGGCCCTTAGTGCTGTAAAACTGAAATCATGATTGGTATGACTAGGGTATGGAGGTAAAATCTGTGACGTTGTTTCTGCTAAACACATAGGAAAAATGAAAATAAATATATTAAAAGAATAAATGCAGCAGAAAAGCGACACTGGGGAAAATCTGTAGTGCTTGATAGGGAAACATGTTTAAAGTCACATGGCGTTCTTCGCTCAAGATGGTCGTATGGTGGCTGAAATAACCACAATGCAGGTAATAATTTAAGAGCTGCAAATGCAACAAAGACCTTGTAAAATGATCCATTTGTTATTTGGCAACGAGTGACTAAAGATGCTAGACTTCCTGTCTGTTTTTCTAAAATAAGGCGATTTCGTTTGGTTGTGTAAATAAAAGTCAAGAAATTGTGTCCATTTGGTAAGGCAGCTGCTTTTTCTGCCAAATGATAAATGCAGTGTTTGCTGAGGTGAATAATGGGGATAGTTGGCTGGAATATTTGAATTTGGTCACAGACAATGTTCTTAAATAACACTATGCAGTGTTATGGACATGTTAATATACTTCTGATCACTAATGCTTGGTGCAGCATCCCTCGGTTCCACCTTCTCCCTTTCCCCTCTGCATCCTAACGTGTCTCTCTAACACCTTTGCTCCTGTACTCCACCTCCACTATCCTCCTTCAACCCCCTCACCATCACTTCTCACACCCCCTAACATAGTCTTCATCCATCACATCGATCACCTCCTTCCAGGGACATCTGGCCCGTTTGAGGTTACTCCTTTAACTCCAGCCACAATATGCATCTCTTTGAAGCCTTAAGTAATCTAATAAATGAATGCAGCAGTCCCACTCCGACTCTCTCTTCCTCTCCACCTCTCCCTATTCCCTGAAGCCCCTCACAGTGCAAAACGTTTCTTTTTCCCCCCCTCGCTGTCCCCACCCTGGACTGCCTCTTCCACTGACCATATAATACCTCTCCTCTCGTCGCCACCACTAACTAATCCCATTCCTCCCAGAAGTTAAATCCTTCCTGCTCCTCTGGTGCATGCAACCTTGCTTATCTGGCTGACAAGCGCACCACCTTAGGTGCTTCTTGTCACACCTGTAGCCAGACACCATCAGGCAGGAGACAAAAAAGTGCAAAAAAGGAAAACAACAAGACAACATATTTTCTCCATGTATGCACGAAGGAACTGGAATGATAACCCAGCTCCATCAGAACTGCCCCAATGTAGCGAAGGTCTGAAGACACACCTGTTCAAAAAGCACTACAGGATGACAGAGTAACAGACCCTTTTCACTCTAAGAACTAAAGAAACCCTTCAAACATTTGTTCACTGTAACGTTGTCTTTATATACTATATATAGCTCTCCACTGCCTTTTTGGCTGGGTACCAAATGTCATCTCTTCATCTCTGCAACTGTCTTCACTCTCAATCTTTACCCGTTCCACCTCTTCTCCTCCCTAAATATCCTCTTTACACAATGCGCACCTATCTCCATTCCACCTCTCTTGTCCGCTAAACTGTACTGCTTCCTTTTTATTGCACAATTGATAAACAAGAAGAACAAATAATCTGCCTTTAGATACGATGAGCAACCCCTTATGTGGCACAGTAAGCTCCAATAGCTGCAGAGTGCCATTCTACATGCACATCTGAACTGGGACAGCGCAGCATGGCATGCTGTGGATTCCCTTCTTCTAAGATGGCCACCACATCTAAACATAATGATATAGCAGTGTATGCAACCGGCTGGTGAGTGGTGAGTGGAATTGGTGCCTTCCTCTTCTCCTTCAGTGGTGCCTGCATCATGTATGGCTTTGCTGCTGCTACATTTCTCCCAGAGTCATTATCACTCAATCACGGTAGGAGATGATGGAGGTGGGAGTTTGGCACATGCGCTGCAAAGATATCCTGCCTCCCAAGCTCACTTCACCTCAGTACCACTCTTCTGAGCAAGCACACTCTGTAGAATGTACACAGGGTATCTGGATTGCCTAAAAGTTGGTGCACTTGGTTTGGTAACATCTAGCAAGAGCAGATACTATTGCAGACCTCTTCATGGGCAAATGGAGACAGAGAACTGCAGAAGACTTTGTGTCTGCGAGCACTAAGAGGTCTGGGGGAGGGTGCTGAGACTCTGTTCGTTGTGTAGGCAGTAAAAACTCCTGGGGGTCCCTGATTGGTGTGGGGAGGGGGTTAATGCAAGGGGACAGCCTGCGACCGATCACTGGCAAGGGATGTCAAAAGTAAATGTCTACCCCACTCCATCTATAAGCAGCCTCATTAGGGAAAGTAAGCAGTCAAGACTCATAAGTGGAGGAAGAGCATTCGGGTTACTAATGATTGTTGCAGCTGTGTTTTGGGGCTGAGACTTGCTCATCTTTAAGTGAGTACAAAGTGTGTCTTCAGCCATGGCTTCAACAAAAGCACAAGGGCAACTGCTATAGCCTGTATGATGGAAGACAAAAAATACCCTAAATACCAACAGCACTTTCACTCGTCTCACAGACTACCAGTCACCCAATACTGACAGCGTTCTCACAGCCCTCAAACGCAAGCAGACGTGCAAGCAGCCGAAAAAGCACTCACATCCCTCATAAACTAGCAGTAAAACCACCAGACCTGGCTGATAGCTGAAAGTGCTTCATCATTGGTGTATGTGGTATTGTCAATGGGTGAGTGGGTGAATGTAATATCGAGTCAATCGATGGATAAATGTCAGGAACCCTGCAGTTCGTGCTGGCTGAGGATTGTGTCCAGTGTTGCAGGGACATAGTCATATTTCTCAGACACCATGATACAAGCTTGCTATTGGATGGCCTTGGAGACTGTGTCACATGGCCCTGTGGCACCTGGAGAGGTGAAGGAGAGTGTAGCCACAGGATAAGAGTTATCAGTACTCCCACAGCAAGGTGGAAAGTAACAGAACATTCTGGAAAAGTCAGAACACTAGAGAAGGCCCCAGAAGGTTTTGAACATTTCCATGTCAGCAGTAGCTGTGAGAATTTAAGCACCAGTCACAGCATTATATTTTGCCAGCCAATAGCAGTTGATAGGTTCTCTGTTCCAGTTGCATTGTTTGTACTGTTTACGTTCCCTGCATATTTTTTGTTTTACTCCTCTTTGGTTCCCTCAAGTGGTTATGGCCGCTCAGGCTAACCATTTCTTCAACAGATTCTGAGCTTTGCCATCTGCCATTTTGGAATTCCTGTAACTTCAGATACTGCAAGGCATCCTGTCTCCCAGTATCTATACCATTGGTGATAAGCCTTCATATTCAGCTCATGGGCGGTATCAAGTTCATCAAGGGGCCAGTCACAGACTCTCCACTTGCATACACTGGTAAACTATTCTACTGATACTCACCAGTAGGGTGTGCGTGAAATTTGCATAATTTGGTTTTGCCTAATTACTCAAAATCGCATCACAATACACATCCCCCTCCCAGAGTCCTCCTCAATCCCCCTCCCTCTGCTGACCACCCGACATCCACACACCCACATGCGCACACATACACACTCATACACACACGCATACCCACATCCACCCACGCATGCACACATACATACCCACACACCGCAACACACACTAACATACAATGAAGCACACACGCATTCACAACACACAACATACACTCACATTCAGTCATTCACACATGCATGCACGCACACAAAAACAGACACAGACACACCCTCCACACACACAACACCCCCACTCCCCTCTCCTGTCGGAGAACCCAATTTACCTGCTTGCAGGGGGTCCTCTGGCAGGAAACAGGACATGGCGCTGCTGCCAGCAGCAGCGTCCGCCAGCAAAACACCGCCACGCCGTATCATGGACCATGATGCGATAGGTGGTGTTTTGCTGGCGTGGCGCTGCTGCTGGCACCTTACTGCTGTCCGCCGCCATGACCGTCAACGGAATTCCACCAGAAGGCCGTCGACAGCCATAATGCGGTTGGTGGCTGGTAACTACGGCAACGGTATGTTGGCGGCCATCGCAGTGGCGGTAGGCGGCATTTGACGCCAATGTCATAATGAGGGCCTAAGACCCCTGCTTTCATTATTGACTCTTTGGGGGGGGTGTATTCCAATAATGATTCAGTGGGGTCCCCGGGTTCCAGTAATGATAAAGTGGGGCCCACATAAGTCAAAAGGATGGGCACCACTGCAGTAGATTATGCTCTGCTGCCCAAAGTGACTCCCCGAAAAGTACACATTGAAGGAATTCTCAGCTCTCAAGCAGTGCCTTGGGGCACAAAAAGAAAATCGGATACCTCATAATGTGCTTGTACACCAGGCATAAGGATTTAAACTTCACCTTTTGGCTAACCAGTACCCAGGGCAATTTAACTAACACCCGCAAGATGGATTCATATTTCTTAGTATTTTAGGGCATTGTATAATTTTTGACCAATTGCAATTTATTCAAAGATTATGTGAGCAGACCCACATATGCATTATTACAGTAGTTCAGTGTGACTAACACAAAAGCATTTGTAATCTCTATTGGAAGTTGAAAAGATAGAACATTATTTCTAACATTCTCTGCTCGATAAAAACGGATCTTTACCACGGCTCTATTTGGCTCTCCACTGAGCGGTCTATGCCGATTTTGACGCCAAATTCTTCACACTGTTCACGGGAGTGAGTGTCGAATAAAGCCAGAAAAGGCAATTCCAGTCCATCGGAAAGGGAGTAGGAATTCTGTTTTTTCGCCATTTGGCTTTCTTCGATTTTGTGAACTGCAACATTGCACATTTCAAATAAACTTTTGAAAGGTTTCAGCACTTATACCAGGATCTCCATTAATCGCAAATAAATCATCGGTGCCACCCATGTACATCAGCGCCTCCGGGCCATACAACTGAATTAACCGGACCAGGGACACAATGCACAGATTGGACAACAAGAGTGATAAGACCGACTGCTGTGGCACTTCTTGAGGCTGTGGTCTTATTGTCAAGCATTTACACCGGTAGATGTAGTCCGATGCATCAGTGTAAATGTATGACTTGATAATTCACATACATTGCTAGTGGTATGACTAGAAAGCTGCAGCAGTCATGGCTTTACAGGCTACTATTGGGGATGAGATGTGACCCTGCTATTTCCCCCAGTAGAGAGTTATAAACCGGGCATAACACAGGGGTAGGCCGCCAGATGTGGAACTGCACTTCTCAAGTCTCGACTGACAGCGCAGCAGTCGCCAGACCTGATATGATCAATAGAAAAATACCTTTTTAGAAGCACCACTGAGAAAGGGTCCTTGGCACCACCTACATGTTGTTTTTCTTGAATACCGACTTTTATTTAATGGGATTAGTGTGCCTCCGCAGAAAAAGAGTGCTTGATTTGCAGTTTTTTCAACTTGGCAAAACATATACTCAACACAGCTGGACTGAGTGAGGAATAGTGACAAGACATTGAGCAAAGTTAGAGGCCAGAGTTATGTGTGTACTGTCATTACACTGTTTTAAAGCACATGGATATTTTGTTACAGGGATTCTCAGAGATTACCACACTATGCAAGGATTTCTGTTTTGCTTACCCCTTGTGACAAACATTTGGGATAGAAAATATGCACTTAGAGAATCCTTGTTGTGCCACTTCAGGAAGAATCGAAAATTGTTGTGTCAAATGTAGTTTTTCTGACATATTTGTAGTTTTATGACTACTGAGAGACGGGATTCGGTTCCACACAAGTGGTGCTCCCACCGAGCACAGGAATGAACGGACATGTATAAATTACTTTAGTTCCTTTCATTACTTTGCGAAGCCCATAACACAATACAAAGGAAATTATAACTTGTAGAAAGTGTCTGTGCACACGTGTGCCTGTAGTATTGTTTGGGTGGGAGTGTGTGCATGTATAGCTGTACATTTTCTGTGTGTGCCTCTAATGTTGGTGTGTATGCCTCTATACGTTTTCCCCTTAGACCTGTGCTATTGCCTGTCTGTACGAAACCTAAAACAAAGCCAGACCTTTTTAGCTATATCAATGTTTTGTTTTTTTTTTTGTTTAGAAAAAAAATTGTCCCTCTGTCTCCACAGGGAAAACAGTATTCCCCATGGAGAAACCCCACGCCCTACACATTCTGGCATATGGGAGTGTTCCCTTCTGTAGAAGGAGAGTTACTCCAGACTGTGCTGGGGTAAAACTGTAATCAGGGGTGGGCCAGTCAGCAAACCGGACCAGTTGAAAGCCCGCACGTAACATCTCCCTAGAGCAGGATGAAAGCTCGGGGAGGCCAGCAAGCCTTTGAGATGGGAGTGCCCGGAATGGCTGGCATGCTTTGAATCGGCCAATCCGGGCGCACTGAAGTAGGGGTAAAATGGGACTGAAGAGGGCACCCTTGAATTCAATCCTCAGGACCGCGGTCCAGCCCGAACTGTCAAAAATGCTTTTTGTGTTGCATTTTCATCCTAAGTGGGATGAGTATGCCCAGACGTTGATCCCGTGCTCACTATGCCACCAGTTCAACGCTAGCCTGGCTGATGAGGGGTGATACCCTGAAACTGGTCTCAGGATGCATGCTTTCCAGTTCAGGGAGGACCTGGCCTGCCAGTTCGGGCTGGACTGTTCCCATGGGAAGAAGGGTCAAGGCTGATTTGCATATGGCTGGGTCCAAACTGGAATGGTGTGGCAAGCAAAATAACAATAGATTAAACCCAGATCTGTGACTGGGGTGAATGTTTGACAATGTTCAGCATTTCACCCATCATTTTTTTGTGTCTAATTTTTGCCCTAAGTAGGGAGGGTGTGCCCAGGCATGTGTCCCATGCTCTCTACTCCACTGGTTTCAAGCTAGCCTGGCTGATGAGGGTTGATACCCTGAAACCGGTCCCAGGATGCATGTTTTCCAGGTTCAGGGAGCACCTGGCATGGCACAGTTTGGGTTGTACTGTTCACATGGGGAGCAGTGTCAAGGATGATTTGCATATGGCTGGGTCCAAACTGGAATGGAGTGGCACACAAAATAATGATGGATGAAACCTAGATCTGTGACTAGGGGGTGAATGTTTGACAATGTTCATCATTCCGTCCATCATCTTTTTGTGTTGCATTTAGGATTATGCTGCCTCAGTATTCTGTGCTCGCACATTTAAATGCTGCAGCCGGGTGTTTCAAAGGAGAGCTTTGTGCACCGGCACTTTCTTATTTACAAATTAACCTCTCCAAAACAAGCACTGGCAAAAAAAATGCCAGCAATTTTCTGCCTGGGTTTCTCCTCCCAACAGCCATGGACGTTATTTAGGGGTTGCAAGGGGTCGCAGCTGTGACCCCTAGCATGCCTCTTGCTACCCTTGGCTCTGCCTTTGCAACCACTGACCTCAGAGGTGGCAAAATTAGTGCCTGGAACACAGGGGATGCTCGTCTTAATGGACGTCGGTTCCACTTTCTTGTTTTCTGTCAATTTTATTATTAAACAAATAGTGAAAAATCTATTTGTGTAATAAAAATATTGTGCAATTAGCAGGAATATGACTCTATCTGACAGTTAAGGTAAGTAAAAATGCTCTGAAATATATGTTGTATGCATTGCTGCGAGTGAGAGCGTGTATATGTGACAGTTTGTGTATGTGTAAGCATGTGTATATGTGTGTGTGCGAGAGAGGTCAAATGGTGTGTGATGTCACTTTCGCTACCCCTGGCATTTTGGTGAATTGACGCCCACACCCACAAAAAACAGGTATCGGGGCAACAGAGGAACAAGTCGTGGGGAAGCAATTTAGGAGTGGGTTGCGGCAGGGGGAAAGCAGCACACACAGGAAAGTAATAAGGGATGTGGGGAGAAGAATACGAGTGAGAAAACAACACAGGCTTGAAGGCATAGCTGCTAAGTTTTCATGATGATTGTGTGGCATTTTCCATGATGTCAATATTCTTATCAGGGACATTCTACTGCCAATTGTGTGACACTTCCAGTGACATTTCAAATAATGACTAGCAGTACTTTAGCTGGTTATGACCTTGTGGCACAAGAAACACAACAAGCATTTGCAATGCAATCGGTCTCACATTTGTTTGATTTAGAGCTATTGGTGTTGTAAATGTATAACTGGGCTTTTCTTGGCACATAAATTGGTCAACCCGGCCGCATAATTTGGTCCTCTCTGCCACATAATTCCAGTGGCCCTGAATATAACTTAAGCGCTTCCATCTACCTTCTTCCTCTATCTGCAGCAAAAAAATAAATTGCTATTATTTATTATATTATATTTATATTATTATTTTGGGGCCCCCATAACCTAGTGTGGGGACCCAGAGATGACCTAAACAGAAAGGTCTTGTCGTGCTGACCGTTTTGATGGTGGCGCCATTGTGCTGGAACAATTGAAAGGTGTCCAGGCTGCTTTCAGGAGACCCACAACAGCTGGAGAGGAGACTCCAGCAAATTACCAAATATTTAAGGCAGTAGGCTACAGCTTTTCTGCAGTACTACTTCAGCCAAGACATTCTACTACTGTTAGGGATGCTGTGGAATGAACCAATGAAGAGATCACTGAGACATCCTTGAGCAGCAAGAGTTACCAACAAATCTCAGACAACTACAACGTGTTTTTAAATGTATTCGTCACAGCCAGTGCTGGTCTAGCAGATGACAACTCTGAGGGAGAGTTTGATAAAGATGTAACAGGGTAGTGACACCGTATTTTTCAACATTCTACCATCAAAAAGATTTCATGCTTCAAATGACCAATTAACATAAAATTACCGTAGGCGGCATCATATGAGCCACCACTTAGGTAATTTAACAACAGGAAATGTCATCACATTACTTAGGGGGGAACCCCCCTTCCATGAAGGCCAAATACATTCAAAGAAATGCTGCAGTTGGTAGCAGTTGCATTTCTATCAAGTTATTATGGTTTATTCGAACAAAACAATAAACCATCTGATAAGGGGACAATCTGGGGTGGAAGAAATTCATATTTCCTCAAAGTCACTACAGCAATTCAAAGAAGACGATAGCACCTGTGACATCATGTCTGCCCTTGAAGAGATGCTTATTCAAACTTGCGTGGCACAATGAAACTGAAATTCCTTCCAAAATGTGATTGGGATCCCAGAAACTCCCATCAGTAATCTCATTCCAGAGGGCTTGTACTAAATAGCGACCCTATCACCAGTGCTTAATTTGTAAATAAAAACGTGCCGGTGCCCAAAACTCTCCTCTGAAAATGCGGCTGCTGCAATTAAATGTGCGAGCAGAGAATACTGAGGCAGCATAACCCTAAAGCCATCTCGAGCCTTTTAATGCATTTAACATCCACTCCCTGCCCCTTCAGCTCACTCTTGTAGCTTTCTGCTTTCTCCCTTTGTGACTTTTTTTCAGCTTCTTTCTTCTTCGATCTTTCCAATATGTGACTTTTGCTCACAGTAAATGCCTAATGCAGAAAAATAAGTGCCAGCCCTCAAAAATACGTGCCAGTGCCCCTCACCAGAAACCACCGGCTCAAATTAAACAATGCCTACCACACTTCTTAACAGATGGTGTGCTTCTAGACGAGTCCGTTTATCAGGAAGGAGTGATAGAAGGGAGTGCAAAACGGGTGTTCAGACTGATTTAGTAACAAGGATAAATGGGAATCGTAATGTAAGAATATTAATGTATGTAGCTCTGTAGGTCGATAACGTTGCTTCTCACTGGGACTGCCAAGACAAGCTCTGGGGGGGTTGGGGGTACAATGGCTCCATCCTAAAGTCCTAACGTGCGTAGAGAAGGCCAACCACAGCCCTTTCTGGGCAGCCGTGCAGAGCTGCATAATGTGCTGCACTGGGGCAACTTGCAGTCCTGTTCAACTCTTTAAATCAGGAAGGTACAGAAGACAAATGGGTGAGTGAACTATTCACACATGGATCTGAGATGCTCCAGAGCGCCGGGACACACCAACAAACATTCCGTGTATATCAGAAGCTTAGCCTAAGGAGGAAGCGGGCCATCAACAAGCATCGAAAAATCAGAAAAGGAATAAAGATGTGATTTTTCACACCTGCTGTATCCCCGTGAAGGCGGAGCACAGCGGTGGGAGGTTTGTTTGTGCTGCTGGACATTTTATCCTAACAGCATAATCTGAAGCATATTGCCTTGGTCCCACACAGGGCAGCAACACTCAACAGCCACCCCTGCAGCACAGACATAGTAATAACTGACCCAATTGCTGGAAAGCACCTTGAGGCCACGGCGGGAGACATGAAAGCGCTACATGAGTGGCAGCATGCTGCATATGGAGACTGCGAAAAAGGGACTTCACCGCTTAGACGTAGACACGCTATAAACAGGCGTGGTCACCCTGTGACTGGGGTATAACCTTAGTTTGCACCTGGCTGCACATGTGACACGAAGGAGCAAGTGGCTGAGAGGGGCTTCCAGGCACACGCTGTGACAGAGGCAGAAGCCCCAGGTGCTGCTTGCACACGGTGTCATCACACACACGTGCTCTGAGACACGGGAGCAGGATTCCAGCCCAAGAATGAACGCTCACCCGTGATGTGACAGACCCATGCAGGGGACCTGTTGCAAGAGGTCAACGGAAGATTGTGTAAAAAAAAATGTATCATCCAGTTTTACCATTGATGTCTATTGAGGGGGAAGGGGTACAGTGACCGTCTGCCCCTTACTTCACACGGACAGATGGTGGGCTCAGCGTTCGCGCTAAATGAAACATAAAAAAAAAAAAGAACATTCCACCCCAGACCTTTTACCTTTGTTCATCCAAAAGGCCTGCGGCAGGCTGGGAATGGGGCAGATGGCTCAACAACCCCTCAATCCGCTAGTTTACTGGAACTAGAGCCCTCCAGGAGTTTATTTACAATACGTGGAGGACGAGAAGAACATAACAAGAGCTGTGGGCAGGGCAAGGCGGGCTGGCACAGATGGGAGAGCTTAACTCTTGCAGGCTGGGTGTGGATTCCACCCATCCTCATGTTTTCCTTCAAGCGCTTTTAAGTTGTGAGGAAGGAGCTGCTGCCTGTGTAGATTTCTGGACTGATCATGTTCACACGTGTGGCAGTACAGATCTGCCTCTTCATGGTTGTCTGTCACTCACACGATGGTGGCAAGTGCTCATTTGGGAGCGGAGAGCCCTGTTGCAAAAGGGTAACGGGGATGTGACTGGTACGGATGTGCTTGCATGCATGTGACGTGTACGTTTGTCGTGTGTGGGTTTAAATCTGTGTTAGTCTGCATCAGTGTGCACCAGGAGAGAGAGTCCATATAGGAGTGCATGCATGTGTGTGTGTCTGCTAAAGCTGAGCGGGCTCACATATTAACAGCAGGAGCTGAGCCAATCTTCTGGTATGGCTTTAAAATCCCTGCACGATCTTAGCTATAAACATGTTTGACCCATAAATCATGCAGAAAAGTACGATAAAGCCTCTTAAAAGTTCAGAAGAATGCAAAATAGTTCATCTTAGTAGATCAGATTGCTGTGAATGGCATCTCATGAAGCAATAGTTTTTTTAAACGAGTTAAGAAACATTCATGCTCTTCCTCTCCTCCTGCACCCTGATTCAGATGCCTTTAGTAAAACAGGAAGAAAGTTAATTATTTGCCTCCTCTATATCGCCTATTATACATTGTACAACAGTATAGTCTATTAAAAACAAGCATTTGGAATGCAATAGTCTCGTGTTTGCTCGAGTCAGAGCTCATAGGGTTGAAAATTACTGACTGGACTTTTATTGCCATACAGAGTGAAAAGAACGAGGAAGAGAGCGAGAGCGAGCTGGCCCTGGAAAAGCCCCCTCTTATGTTGGTTTATGTTAACAGAGGGAGCTGGTGGGGAGGAGGGACTGAACACACACCCACAGCGCAAGGCAAACAGGCCAATACTGAAAGAAAAAGTCCCCTTCAGAAGAGATAAACAGGACAGTGCGTAATTACACAGTACTTTGTGCTGCTCCCAAAGTGAAAAAAGGCAGGACAAAGAGGCAGAACTGACCACTAGCAAGCAAGGATTTTTGAAAGACACTGCAACTAACAACTCAAAACACTGGAACTCACTCTATTGTATACTTTAGTATACAGCAGGCCGAACGCTAACGCTCGACCTAAAAATGACTATTGCACGCTGCATCAACCATGATTCAATTCTGTTTCTCTCCAATTACACACAACACACAGACATCTGCAGTGACTGCATTAAACAATTTTCTTAATGTAAAATAATTTATTTCCCAGCGATTATTGCCACTTGCATTTATCTTTGATATAAGGTGTGTGCTTTGTTTTATTTGCAGTTACCTCTGCGATTCCTAAAAATACATATTTTTAAGGCACATTCATTTGTTATATTAAATATTTAAACAGCAACGGGCATATTTACTATGGCTTCAAGACTACTAAATTAAACAAAGTTGCTGCACTGCATTGTTTGAAATGGAGAGAGCAGAAATGCACTATATCTACTATGGCACACTTCTGCTCTCCCCTTGGACTGGCGCTGTGCTGCATCATGCTGCAAGGGTGTCTGCATTATGAACAGGAAAATGCCTTTCAGGATTATTTTTGTGCCATAAAGTACCCATTCATGTACAAAAAAATCCTTAATAGCATTTTCCTTTTTCTATGTGTGACGCGGAATGCATCACAAATAGAAAAATAGAAAAAGGAAGTAAGGAGGAGAAATAAAGATATTACTCTTCGTTACGCCTGGGTCTGAGAGGTGCACCATTGTGGCGCAATCCCAGGTTTACTGACTTTAGTAAATCTGGGGTTGCGTCAAATCCATGGGTGGATGTATGGGAACGCCCATGCTTCACCCATGGAACTCCTCTCAGATGTACAGTAATGCAATGCAAGCATGCAAAGCCACAAAAAAGTGGCTTTGGAAATCCAGGATAACGAATTGTGTTGCCCTGTGTCATGCAAGAGCAACTTGAGTTCTTTGTAAATCTGCCCCCTAATCTCTTTGTATATTTCATGACAGCCTATCTTATACTGTTGTTATACAACATTAAAATCATGACATGCATAGACACAGTGGTGCCTCAGTATCAGACTGGAACCTCCTAAAATTATATATACACAAGTGACTTTTCAGCACCAAGACAACCAGGATTAATTCATGTTTCCCTCTGGTTACACACACACAGGCCCAATTCACAAAGGCAAAGTTAGACTTTTGGTCTAAGTTTAGACCAGAAGTCTAACTTTATGACTTTTCGGTATTCAGAAAGGTAAGATACAAGTCGTATCTTTACATCCACCAGAGGGGCAGAATCTCCATACTCAGGCAGATTCCATCCTGAGTTCGGAGATTCCGCCCGCAGCTCTCACGATGAGTGCAGTATTCTGCTGAATTTGCTTGCATCAACAAGATATGCCTCCCTGTGACTGCCGGGCTGAGACAGAGGCCCTCATTATGACCCTGGCAGTCTTCGCGGTGGTGGATGGACTGCCGCCAATATGTGCTGGTGCACCCCACGCATTACAGCATTGCCGCCGGCTCTATTATGACAATGCTGTAGGCCATTTCCCGCTGGGCCAGCGAGCGGAAACTCTGTTTCTACCCACTGACCCAGCAGGAAACTCGCAATGGGGCTGACGGGGAGGTGGCCGTACTAGCGGCAACCTACCTGTTGGGACTTCGGCCGACTGGCTTTTCCGTCCGCCGAAGTCATAATCGGCCCTAGAGTGTCTTCAGGCTCGGCTGAAGGTCACCAGGCAACAGACAATGTGATAATAAGCAGACCTGATGGTGACTGGCCTGATAATTGCCTGAGCAGGTGGGCTAAGTGAGCACACTGACTGCTTTTGTTTAATGATATTATGCAGCACCTCACCAGAGGAGCTGTAACATGCGTGACTAATGCATTTTGGTGCAGTAACGGTGACACCAGCATTAAAATGCATTTGTCTAATCCCTGTTGCTTTGTACTTGGCAAGGCTGCATGAGGGAGGCAGGTATTTGGCTGGGGAGAAGAACACGAGTAAAAGAGCTAGAAAATATGTGCACTCTCAAGGAGAGCTCAAGAAAAAAATATGTTAGTTAATAGTGAGCAGTGGAAAGATTGAAGCCAACCAATTGGAGATGCTCAGAGATGCTTTAATTTTATATTTTGTTGCTCTATATTCATTGATGCCATGTCTTTTCTTTTCTTGTTCCAAGATGCTACAGTGGACTCTGCACTTATTGTTATTGCAAAAATAAATAAATAATGATAACAATAATAATAGATCAGTGATAGAACTGAAGCGTGATAATACATTCAAATATGTACAAGTCGGAAAAAGATGTGTGTATCAGAAAACAAAACACAAGTTAAATCTACTGCACATAACACGGCACGCGGATGCCACAATACTGCATGCCATGACCCAACTCTTTATAAATCACATTATTTCAAACACTAATATAAGTAAACCCACCAGGAGACAATTTCTATGGCTTTCCTGCTCTGGTCTCAACACCACCCCACATTTTGGACCCTTCCTACTTTCAGTGAGCTATTGATGTATACTTAAATCCCCTGAAATTGTCTCCAATTAAGGATGTCCTCCAGACAAATATGAAAAATGCTCATGAAGAAATCAACTGCACAGATACTTTGTACTCTACTCTGTATGGTTTTATTTATGCTTACATTGGTTCTTTTCTTTTTTGTTGAATAAAAAAATTAACATGCAATTATTTAGGTCTATATGCATATTCCTGTAAACAATAAAATAACATTCTGGATAGAAACACGTATTTCAGCGCTGTGAAGGAAGATGAAAGATGCCTTAACTTATGATGGCTTGTGAAAATAATCTAGGGGTAACACTGTTTTATATTGTTAAAAGATTATGGGCCACATGTACAAAGCCTTTTTGAGGTTGCGAATCAGCCTGTTTGTAAACGCAAAAAAGGCATTTTGACATGTACCAAACCCAGAGAATGATTCGGCAACATGTTACCGTAGTGCCATTTGGGTTTGCAATTCGGTATTAGGAAAGGGCACGTTGAAGGCGGCCTTTCATAATATCGAATCGTAGTGGTATATATGAATGTTTTGCTACCGAAATGTGGTTGCACAACATTCACATTTTACCACAGATTTCAAATTGGTGGTAACACATTTGCAAATGGGAAGGGGACCCAAGGGACTATTTCCCTTTCCTGAATTTTTCTTAAATCATTTTTTAAAGCAGGCAGAAAATGAAAACTTTTCTTTTTTTTTTTTTTTTTTTTTTTACATGCATCCCATTTTTCTTTAAGGAAAACAAGCCACATTTAAAAAAAAAAAAAAAGATTGCTTAATTTAAAAGCAATCACAGACCGTTGCAGGCCACCATCCCTGTGATTTTAGCGATTCCCAATGGATTGCAAACTAAGACCTACCTCATTAATATTCATAAGGTAGGTCTATTTGCGACCCACTGGGAATCTCAAATGAAACTCTAAAGAGTTTCATACATTTGAAATAGTGATTCCTAGTTGCAATTTACAGGAAAACGCAATTAGGAACTCATGATTTCAAACTGTGGGTTCGGGCCACTGACTGTTACCATGTAACCAGAACCGCTTAGTGCCATCAAGTAGCTGGGCTAAGCTTGAGCACATTGATAACTACCAAACTGGTGGTATGCCATGCTGCTGTCCTAGCCATAAGAATAGATTCCGGGTAAGTCTCCCTTACCTACATTGCCTCTTTTTTACCCTGAAATGTCAATCACTACTAAAGTTATTGTGGGACGAAATTCCTTTTGAAACTTGAAAGATTAAGAGTTGCTTAGATCTACGAAACATATTGGGCTAGCATAGAGGAGTGAGGACAGCAGTGAGACAAGCAGCAGGCCTATACGGTCTTGTGCTGGCAGTGCAGCAATCTGCCAAGCACTTCTTCTCTCACCCTTGCATATGTAAGGCGACACATTGGCTGGGTTATGTGCCATGACTCAACTATGGCTTGCCACCAATGGTGCTCGTCTGCCTTTGACAGCCTCCAGAAGCTTGAGAGGGCTATGGGGCATCAAGCTTGGCTCCTTCAGCTGAGGAGCAGTAGATGGAATGTGGGCCCTTTTCAAGTTTCTGCTCAGTTTGTCAGCTTTGACTGCTCTTCCACTTCCTTCCTCTTCGTGGGGTATATTTATTCTGCAATAAGTAAATAAATATATACATTAAAATAGTGTGTGGCTCCTGCTTATGAAACCAGTTCATATCCTTCCCCATGTCGCTCATTCGACAGCATCTCTGCTTGGCTGTGTCATCATATGTATTAATGGGCATTCTCTGATTACCACCCATTTTGGTTAACAGGTGCACACCATTCTGCAGCCCCTGTGGCTAAGCTGGTTAATTCATATTACAATTACAAAATTACAATTTGTGTGCTTATCTCTCACATACCCTCACCCATACAACAGTTGGGCACTGTGTCACATAACACGATAACCACACCTCAGTGGTCATCTTGCAGAACATAGGCTCAAAACATAAGAAACATCTTTGCAACAACCATTGGAACCAAAGTTGCACTTTTGCAACTTTTACCTGCCTGGTTGCAGCTTGCTAACCAGGCAGGTAAGAGTTTCAGTACCCCATATAGGGGTAGTACACGCTACAAAAATGGCACAATACAGTACAGTAGTCTTTACAAACTTACATATACATATTTTAATATCACCTTGGAGCAAACAAAAAATGTTAGGCTAAGCGTGTTTTATGCCTTCACATGGGATGTTCCAAAAATCATGTCCCAGTGTCCAAAGAATGGAGCGTAGTTTGTGTTCGGTTTCTGGTGATGAATGTCGTGGGCTCGGGCTCCACCATACAGACCAAATGGTATGACATTATGGAGACACCAAGGGAAATCATATCCCACGTGGTCTTCCACAGACATCCAGATACTCACCAGGTTACTTGACCAAGCTGCCAGAGGATGGCATTCCAAAAGGATAGGGTTGGTGGAGCTCCAGAAACCCATAGACAGTAGCTCCACACCACTAAGTTGCTGGCTTGACCACGAGAAGGGTGCTGTATTCTGATGGTGAACTGCATGGATATTTTTATAGAGCCAGCCGATTCTGTGGTGCAGCACATGCCAGACAAAGTACTGGAAATCAAAAAGAAGTAAACACCCTAGCACCTCTAGAAGAAGCTGTTTGAGTGTCGGAGCCTCAACTGGCAGGGGGCCGGGAGGCATCCACAGCTGGTTGATGACCACAGCAGGACAGACATAAATAACATGGTTGTAGAGCGCATGCCACATGCAAAGCCCCATCATTTTTATTGTTGGCTGTTTGTCTTTTTGAATTTTGTACTTGAACAGAAATGGACAACTCTGCCCAAGAACATCAATGACAGCAAAAGGAAAACTGAAGATAAGAAAACCAGAGAATGCCAGTAATACACTGAAAAAAGGAGATGTGACTGCAGGTTGCAGTTGATATATCACATAATCCCATAGTGGCTGAAGAAAAACAGGACCTTGACGGTAGTCTTCCAAAACATCAGGAGAGGAGCACTGAGACTGGGTCACATCCATCTTGTTCTCTGGGTAGGTAGCAATCTAGCTGGAAATCAGAAATCAGAAAGAGGAAATAGCGGGATGGATCACAACTAATGGTACATGCCCAGACCCAAAACAAGGAGTCTCTTCTCTACAACATTCTCTTACTGCAAGTACTCCTACCATGGATGTCGATTCACTACATGCCAAGGTTAGAAGTGACATCACACACTCTTTGACACCTAATGACATCACAGGGCTTACCTTTGGTCCCACACATAGACCCTTCAAACTCTCTTTTTTTTTTTTGACAGGTTAGGGTAGGGTCAAGAATTCAAAATACAAAAACTAAAGAGGGCTCTTAATTCCATTTTTGCATCCCGTTCCTCCAGCTAAACTACCTTCTTGACTTTTGAGATCAGAAGTAGCAAAGGCATTGCACCAGATGTACGAATGGGAATGCTAGGCGTAGAAGCTGCTACCAATAGGGTGCTTCTGAACGCTTTAATTTACATCAATTCCCCCCGACACATAACGTCCGCCAGGATCAATGGGCTAGAGACCACGAAAGTGGGCTTTTCAAAACAGGAGTGAAATGGCATGAAATCTAGTACTAGAATACCACCAAGTCCACAACGACAAGAACATATTTGAAGAGCCCAGACATTTGTTTCAAGCTCACCAATGTCAGAACTACATTCATCTTTCTTTTTCACACAGCAGACACCTAGTAACTAATCCCAGCATTCTTCACATTATCGCTTTTCTCAGTGACACCCTGCAGACAACATATGCCCCAACCAAATACCTTCAGCTATATCAGACTAAGAAGAATTTAACAAAGGGCCAGTAATGACCTACGTTAATAGAAAAGTAGAATATTCTGCACAAACATTCCAAAGAAAAAACAGTGCCTTACTCTTTTAAGACATGCTATGCCTCAAGACTTCAGGAAAACATGAAGAGGCACACATAACTACTAAAAGCCCTGTGACCTCTAAATGGTAAGAGATATCACCAGAGTGACTACGAGAGCCCGTGATTAAAATAAAGGCCAAATAGTACCGTCAAGTTTTCCACAGTAGTCCATATCCTCATTTGCTGCAATAACTTTACACACTACCATGACAGTGCCACCAGGAGTATCCTTCTGGAAATTAGATGTGCATTAGGCAATGCAGTAAACATTCATCATCTGTCAACAAAGATCTGACCTAAATGCAAACATGGCTGGAATACTCCTGTGATCCTACAACCACTCTCATTCACACAATACCCCACACAATATTTTATGTCAAAATATCCAGAAGCAGTAACTTAACCATTATCAACAACAGAGCAATTGTAAAAGGGCTTCTGCCTTTAGAACCCAGCCCTAGACGGTCTACTTCTCCACCAAATCATAATTTTCTCTTGTTTTACTTTACAGACTGTCTGCCCCAGGTAAGTGATTTAAAACTGTTTTCAAATTCATTGTTATTCTGTTTTGTAAATAAAACCTATTTGTCAAGAGTGATTTTAATGGGGGCGTGGCCTGTGAGACAATCTTGGTGACCATTCAGTAAAAGAGCTCCACACTGCCACAACCACTATCCGGCGGAACCAGTGCCTTTCCTCCAGGCTCTCCATGCCAAACTGAGCCCTGGCACGTGGCAATACCGTTTGCAGCAAAAGGGCCCTGCTAAAGCTGATAGAACTGCATGGAGGCAGAGTCAGAGTTCAGGAGACTAGGCGGCCCACACGATTCATGGCCTGCAGCACTGCTGGGCCGTCCACAACAAAACGTCCTGCAGAGCCCCCACTCTTGCTGGCCATCGCCAGCATTTTCTCTGGGTTACCCTCGACTGCGAGCAGGCCCCAAGAAGTGGTACCACAGCGTTCTACACCCCACTGTGTGGCCCTGGCCTTTAGGTGCCTGGGGAGGACCATGCGGCATGCAGGATTTGAGGAGTGTTTTTGTGGCCCCAGTGAGATGCAAGGCCTGGTCCTTGAGTGCTGCTGGACCACTGGCATGGGGGCCTCCACCAGATCCCAGAGTCTACTGCCTATGCCTTCCCCCAGGGTTCTGTGGCTGCAAGCTACCCCGGAACATCTCCAGCATCTCACTGAGCACTCCCAAGCTTGGGGAGAGCCAGGTGCAACAAAAGCTGCGAGGCCTCCTCTTCTTCCTTGAAGAAGAGGAGGCCTGGTCCTCAGGCCTGAGGCGGCCTGCACTGAGCTGGATTGGGAGCCAATGAGGCGGTGAGAGAAGGGGGTCTGCCAATTATTGCACAATTGTATTGGACCCATGGGGTACCTTGGACTGTCCTGTTGCCGGAGGTGAAAGATGAGGAAGGCAACTGGCCTTGTTTGGGGACAGATACCTCCGGGAGCCTGCCTCAGTGTGGCAAAGATCTGAGTTAAGAAGGGAACCTGGGGCTGTCTGGGGGCCATCCGAGCCAGCCCTGCAGTGGAGGGTCCCCCCTGTTGGGTCCCAGGACTAACATCTGAGGCAGCAAACAAGGCTGACAGCTAGGCCTGGTAAGACGGAGGGGTTGCTGGACTGCTTTTGACCCCCCTCTACTGCCCCCATATAATCCGAGCAGCTTGTATACATTGCCCAGGCTGGATCCAGCAGTGATATTCGACTGTCATAGGGTAGAGTAGTGACGGTCTGCTGCCACAGCGGACCGGGTTCTGTGAAGTCAACCATAGATGTTGTCAGGGTGAAGACAAGGAGCACACAGGGGCCCCTGGTGATCGGTGACAGCCTTGTGTCACGGGCGCTGTGGTGAACCTAGAGAGGCAGCACCGACATCTGGGCTGAGCAGTAGCCTGCTGCCCTCGCTGCCTGATATGGAGTGGACCTGGTCGTGTCCGGGGTGGTGGAACATGACGTCCTTCTTTGACTCTCTAGGCCCAGCGCTACTGAGTGGACACATCAAAGGGTCATCCCTTACACCACAAAGGGGGGACAGCATGGGGCAGATGAGGCCTACCGGAGCTGGGTGTCTCACATCCCCTCGGGAGGGAGGCCCCCACAAACCGACTGGTGGCATGGCCTGTGACAAACTCTTGGCCACCGTGGGCCTTCAGAAAATTGATATGTTCAACAAGCTGACCACACTGCCAGAGGAGGCTGGCACTACCGTAGGAAGTGCGACTTGTGCAGATAGCCCCCCAGACAGCCTCTTTCCTTCAGACCATCCAAAATCTGAAGGTGACAAAGGGGGAGAATGGGAGAGTTAAAAGTAGACATCCTTGATTCAACAGGACTTATGAAACACAGTTGACAGGGTAACGGAAGTGGAGGGCAGGGTTTCTTAGAACAAGGACACAGTCTGGTCCCATGAGTCCAGATTAGTTGGCTGCAGAAGCTGATTGGTCAACTGGAGGCTGAGTGGACCAGCTCCTGGTGCAACAACTTGTGTATTGTGGGCATCCCAGACGGGGGGGAGGGGACCACCCCCACTGCATTCATATCAGACTGGCTAGAAAGCTGGGTGCCTGCTGCTGAAGTCTCTCCCTGCTTCATAGTCGAGAAGGTGCACAGGGCGCTTCTTGCCAAACCCCCTGTGGGTTCCTCACCTCACCTGTTTATCACCTGCATCCTCAACTATGCAGACCAGGATGCTTCCCTTTGGTCCCAGGGAGACCTGAAATTCCCTTCCTTTATGGTGATGATCTTCCCAGACGACACCATCAAGTTCCAGCAACCGCAGAGATCCTTTCTGGAGGTGAAACAGAAGCTACAAGCTCTGTACTTCGCTATATGCTCCTATTTCTGGCTCAACTGAAGGTATTTTATAAAAACAAATCCCTCTTCTTTGACACACCCAAAGCCTCATGGGACTGAGCGGAGGAACGCCCTCAACTTGAATAGCCAGGGGACAATTGCAATGGAGGGTGTGGTGGGGACCAATGGTGGCGAGGGTGGGAGGCCTCCTGGCAATGGGTATTCTGTCCCACAAGAATCGACTATGAGAGCACAGGGTGCATTACCATGAACTGGGCAGTGCCTCAGAGAGGCAGTTGCCTTCACAGCCTGTGTGGTAGACCACAAATTATGCGGAGGCTGTCGACTCCCTGCTGGCTTACCAGGAACCTCTGGCTTGACTCACCTTAATGGAGAGACAACTGAGTGGAGGTGGTAGAAGATGACTGGTATTGATGCCCAACGCATCCTATTTTGTTGTTTTTCTTGTTATTGTTTGTGTTCTTGTGTGTTTCAAGGGGGGTTGAGGGCATGGACATTGCGAGGGTAGGGGGGTTGCATGGCTGTGGGGCACACACCTCAGGTTAGCACAGTTGGCTTTGATCTCTAGTTGCATCACAGTAGTTAATTCTTGTTGGCAAAGTAAAATGGGACAACAGGTAGGAGAGGGAGTTAGTGTAGAGGGATTTTTCTCATTTTTTCTTATTGTTAGTTTAGCCATGCCAAGTTTTTACTTGCCATTTCCTCCATTGCATGGCATACACACACCCACATCCACGATATGACCTTTGATGCAACCAACCCCTTGGTCTGATGACTAATGTACAGCCTCACGTCCCCTTGGAAAATCTCACAGTAATGTCATGGAATGTTAATGGCATGTTGGATAAGATCAAGAGAGGGGCAGTCCTAAAGGCTGCACACAAATATGACCCAGACATATTGTTACTGCAAGAAACACACTTAGGGCCATATGTACGAAAGCTTTTTCCCATAGACAAAGAATGGGTAAAAACCTTTGCTACATCTGGCCCTTAGTGTGTTACAATGTCCCTATTCTGGTGTGTAGGTGATTCTTGCAGGTGTTCCATGCTGGGTTTTGTTGTGGTTGGTGATCTTGGTGAGGTGCTGCATTTCCTTTGCAATGTCATAGGTGTGGTACAATAAACTGGGGGGGTATGAGGCAGTGACTGGATCCTTGCAGGGCTTCCCATTGTCCCTGATATGCATCTACACCCCTCTCCCATTAACTGCAGTGTTTAATCCATTACTGAGCCAGCTCCCTATGGAACTACCAGCAGCTCCCCTAGTTTTGGGGTGTGACCTCAACGATGTTCATGACTCCAGTCTGGATCAATCGTCCGCCATGGCCACAGCAGTGCTGCAGCCAACTAACCTTGCAACCTTTATGCGTAATATGTCTCTGCTTGATGTATGGTGGGCACAACACCCGGATTAGCGTGGTTATACTTTCTTCTCTCATCCATACAGGGCTTACTCTCGGCTTGATTAATGCTTCCAATGGCAGAAGGTCGTAGAGTTCTAAATGCGCAGATCTTGGCGCGAGGTTTGCCTGTGTAAATTACATTTAAGTGGAGGCTCAGAGGCACAGCAGCAGGATGGCATTTAAGCCACTGGTGCCTGCAGGATTGGGACTTCCACAAGGCTAGTAGATGTAGGGGTAAACAGTATTTGGCACAAAAAAGGGGTCTGTGGCATTCTCAGGGATCCTGTGGCAGGCCATGAAAGCCACCATCTGTGGTGACATTATCAGCTACAACAGTGGTCATAAGCAACGGTCCCAAAAGAAATGCACGGACTTAGAAGATCACATTTGTGAACTAGATTGGCAGTTCCTTGCTGAAGCGGCAGAGTCAACCCTGAGGGTTTCTTTACATACCCAAATGCTTTTACACCAGGAACATCTCCATGAGGCTCGGGCATCATGGCTAGCTGTGCGCAGTAGGGTGTATCAATGGGGCGATAAGGCTAGTAAGGTCCTACATTGGTTCTGCACATCCTGCAATACTGACACTCCTATATTGTTTCTTGATACAGAAGATGGACAGCGCACCACAGGCAACACTGACACAGCGCAAGCCTTTGCCTCTTGTTACGGGTGACTAATCCAGCGCTGCCCTGGGGATTATGAGTCCTCTCTCCGTCTGCTTTTTCATGCAAAGGCTGGCAGAGATGGGGTGCCGGGAGCCCCATGGGGGTCCCGGCACTTGGCATGGGCAGTGCAGGGGCCCCCATGGACAGCCCCGTCGTGCTTTTTAATTCCTGAATTACAGGCAGTGAAAAGCCCAACGGGTGATGTCGCACCTGACACATTGCAACATTGCCGCCTGCTTGATTACGAGCCGGCGTCAATGTTGTGGCCTGTTTCCCGCTGGGCCAGTGGGAAACTCGAAATAGGGCCAGTGGGTGGAAAACCAGAGTGGAGGTTTTCCGGCCTAAAGAGTTTGGCAGGCGGCCTCTGCTGTCTGCCACACTTGTAATGAGAGCCTGAGACTCCAGCCTACTCCCCACTGGAGGAAAACATTTGGTTGACCAACATTAGTGGACAAAGGTTGACGGCTATCTACCGAATGCGGTTACACTAACAATCGCACCCCATGGGAAAGGTGAGTGTAGTCCTATAGATGATGAGGATTGGTTGGAAGCAATGGCAGCCCCGAGACAGGCTGTGATAGCCTCACAGTGCCACCTCATTCAGTTTAAAATACTTCACCAGACATACAACTCTCACGCATGGGTCTCATTGGACCCTGGGGACTGCTTATGCTGCAGCGATGATAATGGGGATTTATTGCACACATTTTGGAGCTGCCAGGCGCTTTCACACTTTTTGGAGGTGGTGTTAGAGACCTTGGGAACTAAAGCAGGTCATGACACATGTCACTGAAGATGTGGGGGGGCAATAGATACCAAAAAGCACTACTTTGGTTGGGCTTGATGGTGGCTAGAAGAGATATCACGAGGGCGTGGAAAAGCACCAATGCCCCCTCTAGACAGGGCTAGGACAAGGGCATGGATTTTTGTATGGGCCTGGAACGGCTGATCTATCAAGCAAGAAGCTGCGCTCACAAACATTTTAAAACGTGAAAAGATTGGGCAGACCACAGCGGGATTCAGATGGAGCCCTGCCCATCGAAGGCCATGGCTCCTGGACAAAATATTGAGCTCATATGAGCCTACATCGGGTTGAGGTTTGGGAGTGAGGGGGTGGGGAGAGATGTCTAGATGTCTTTGAACACGGCAGCACCTTTGTTGCTGTGACGAGTAGGAAAGAGCTGTTTGACTTATAGGGCATGTGCACAATGCTATGGATTGCTGGGTGGACAGATAACGGCAATGGAATTTTTTTCTTGGTATGATGTATGTCAGGCTTGTTAAATGTACAAGGTGCACTGTTCCAGAGAGAGAGGAATAGGGCCTAATCCTACAGGAGTGAGAACCCTCATGCATCGCTTTGGATGACTGGCTTCATCATCGGGAAAGCTCCTCGTCAGGCCTGTGCTGCAATGCCTGACGGGCTCCCCGAAGGGGACTCTTAACCGTATTGCTCTGGGAGTAGCAAAGAAACCAGGTCGTATAGGTGAACTACCTTAATCAGAGTCCCTGAGCAATATGGGGAAAAAAGGGTTAAAATTGGTTATCTATCTTGGACATACATCATAAGTTTAATCAGCAACCATAAGATGGAGACCAAGGTTAAAACCATAAAGGTGAGTAAATAGGTGAGTGGTAGTGCTCACTTACTCTCTACAAGAACACAAGAGGACCAGACCTATTATGGTGCCTCAAGTCGTGGGTCTACATGTTTTGCGTCTAGTGGTCCAGCCGGATCCATTGACGCTTCATCAGGACCAGTGTAAAAATAACAACTTCTCCAAACAATAATTTAATGCCAAACCCTAATGGGGGGGGGGTCAAAGACAGAAACAAAGAGAAGTCACTTACTTTGAGTCTACCTGCTATGTCAAAAAAGGTCGCCTTAGGAAAAGACAAACACATATGGAAATCATAGCCACCATATGTCAGGCTTGGTCTTTGTTTTGAGTTGTTCTATGCAAAAAAATCAATAAAAAGCTGTTAACAAAGAATGATTTCAATCTGTGAGTGGGAATAAAGAACAACTAGTCACAATATCTTCATTTAGCATCTCAAAATATTGACCATTAATCAAATAATACATTTTGCAGCCAGCTCAAAAGGACACAAGTGCATGTTTTCACACACTCACCAAAGACATAAGTAACATCACTACTGTAAAATCGATTGCAGCAATACCACTAATTCCAATTAGACATTGGCCTTCCAATGAAACGAAACACCACCAGAAACCAATGAATGATTAGTAAAAAACAGGGCCAATGCCACACACTGATAACCGGCAATCCTATTCCACAGCAGGCAACTGCACAGAAACAAACTACCTTAACATGAATAGAAAGCTAGTATGTTTTGCCTACTAAGGCTGCCATGTCAGCCACTCATGACACAATCGAGTACACAGATCGGGCAATTCTAAATCAAGAAAATAACAGGAACCACAGAGGTAACTCGGGAATGGTTATCTTAATTTTCCAAAAAATGAGGGTCATGCAAGTACAAGCGCTGATACTGCCTTGCATGATTTATTTTGATAGCAGGCTCCTCATCACTTTGGATAGGTCTGAATAGTGATATAATCATAGTAAAATATTAACAGCACTTTAGAAAGGTATTTGAAAAGATTATTTCACTAGAGATCTGAATAACACTCAAATGTGGCAAGGTTCAGAAATTGGGGTATTACTTTGGAGGGGTGTGACCTATGCCAACATAATAGACTTTAACGGGTTAGGTCAAAACAACGTTCTGTGAGAATCTCTCCTCAACCCCTGTTACCTATGGTAAAACCAGCAGGACATCTCCAGAGAAGTGTGTGTTAAGATCAAGAAATTTCAACAAATTCAAAGTGAAGAACACAACATAATAATGTTTCCAAACCAATTGTTAGAAATTTGATCTTTGGTTAGCAGTCAGGTTATCCCCTGTCCAAGCAAGGACCCTCACTCTAATCAGGGGAAAAGAGAATCACCCTCAGCTAACCCCTTCTTACCCCCATGGGAGCTTGGCACAAACAGTAGGCTTAACTTCAGAGTGCTAGGTGTAAAGTATTTGTACCGTCTCACACAGTAATTCAATGAAAACACTACAAAATGACACAACACAAGTTTAGAAAAATAGAGAATGTTTATCTAAACAAAACAAGACCAAAACGACAAAAAATCACAATACACAAGTCAAGTTATCAATTAAAAAGCAAAAAGAGTTTTCATGTAGTTTCAAACACACACTAACACTGTTAGTGTGAAAATGTGCCTTGGGTGCGCACGGGCTAGTGTGGGTCAAAAAGGGCTTGCGATCAGTCAACTTCACTCACGAGCGAGACCTTGCGTCATTTCTCATTTCATTGGGCAGGGCGCGTCCTTTCTTCTCTCAGTAGGAAAGCGATGAGTCGATCCGGTCAGCACTCTCGTGTCCAGACAGGCCTTGCGTCGTTTTTACACACCCAGCGGTGTTTGCGTCGGAAATCCAGCTGCACGATGATCCGAAAACCATGCAGCACGGGGTGCGATCTCACCAGCCTCCATCAGCGATGCTGTGCATCGTTTCTCCAGCCCCGGGCGTCGACCTTCGGGTCGCATTGCAGGCGAGTGGGGATTTTCAGCCGCAAAGCCACTGGAGCGTCAATTTTTCAGCCGCAGATTGGAGTCGCATCGATCTTTTCCCCGCACAGCGTTCTGTGTGTGGATTTCTTCCTCTTAGGCTGACAGCTTCTCCTTTCAGGGTCCCAGGAAGTGGATGGGCACCACAGGGAAGAGACTCCAGGTGCTGACATAGAGAAGTCTTTGCTGTCCCTGAGAATTCAAACAACAGGAGGCAAGCTCTAAATCAATCCCTTGGAGATCTTCACAAGACGGACGGCACACAAAGTCCAGTCTTTGCCCTCTTACTCTGGCAGAAGCAGCCACTGCAGGATAGCTCCATAAAGCACAGTCACAGGCAGGGCAGCTCTTCTTCCTCAGCTCTTCAGCTCTTCTCCAGACAGAGATTCCTCTTGGTTTCCAAGAGTGTTCTGAAGTCTGTTGTTTTGGGTGCCCTTCTTATACCCATCTTCTCCTTTGAAGTAGGCCTACTTCAAAGCAAAGTCTCTCTTGGTGTGAAATCCTGCATTGCCAGGGCAGGCCCCAGACACTCACCAGGGGGTTGGAGACTGCATTGTGGGAGGGCAGGCACAGCCTTTTCAGGTGTGAGTGACCACTGCTTCCCTCCCTCCTTGCACAGATGGCTCATTAGGAAATGCAGACTACACCCCTGCTCCCTTTGTGTCACTGTCTAGTGAGAGGTGCAACCAGCCCAATTGTCAGACTGACCCAGACAGGGAACCCATAAACAGGCAGAGTCACAGAAATGGTTTAAGCATGAAAATGCTCACTTTCTAAAAGTGGCATTTTCAAACACAAAGTCTTAAAATCAACTTTACTAAAAGATGTATTTTTAAATTGTGAGCTCAGATACCCCAAACTCCACATGTCCACCTGCTCCCAAAGGGAATCTACACTTTAATCAGATTTAAAGGTAGCCCCCATGTTAACCTATGAGAGGGACAGGCATTGCAACAGTGAAAAATGAATTTAGCAGTATTTCACTGTCAGGATATATAAAACACATTACTATGGCCCTCATTACAACCCTGGTGGTAAATCCCGCTTACCGCCGTGCAGAAGACCGCCAACATACCGCTGCAGCCGCGGAATTCCTCTACAGGTATTGCGACACCCAGCTCGGAATCCGCCACAATACAGACACCCACACAAGTCCACCACACCAAAGGTCAGTGATAAACTGGTGATAAGAAAACCGACACGGTCAAGCCAACACGAATACGCCCACACTATCACAACCCACGAATCAACGCGGCGGTCTTTCAACCACGGTAAACCATTGGCGGTACACACCGCTGCGCTCAAAATACACACACATTTACAAAACACAACCACATTGCGTAATTCAAAATACACACACCTGATACACATACACACACCACACCCACACACTCACACCACTATAAAACACACACCCACATTACCCACAAACCCTTACTACCAGAAATGTGAAAGCAGGCCTGAGAGAGACACTACCTAAAACAACACTAGCACCCACAGAAACACAACACCATCACTTACACAACATCCACGCACCTCAAACAACACACACCAACACATCCCTTCACACATCACAACAGACACCACCTCACACATCACCCACACCACATCATGGCACCTCAAAGACACCCCAGGTTCTCTGAGGAGGAGCTCTGGGTCATGGTGGAGGAAATCGTCCAGGTAGAGCCACAGCTATTCGGATCACAGGTGCAGCAGACATCCATTGCAAGGAAGATGGCGCTATGGTGAAGAATTGTCGACAGGATAAACGCAGTGGGACAGCATCCAAGAACACAGGATGACATCAGGAAGAGGTGGAATGACCTATGGGGGAAGGTGAGTTCCGTGGTATCCAGACACCAGATTGCTGTACGGAGGACTGGCGGTGGACCCCCACCACCTCCCCCACAACTTACAACATGGGAGGAGCAGGTCTTCGCAATACTGCATCCTGGGGGCCTCGCAGGAGTAGCAGGAGGACTGGACTCTGGTAAGGCAAATCTTTACTACGTTATCCCCACCGCCCCACCTGCATGCCATCACATAGTCCAACCCCTAACCTCACACCCATCACTCCAACAACCCACAGATACCCCACCAACACAACCCACACATCCCAAAACCAAGCCCTGCATGTAACACCAATGCATGGACACCCATCACCCAAGCATGTCCAATACAGAGACTCGCTCATGCTCCAAAATCACCAATCACACAAGGACAAAGCCAATAATGCAAGCACAGGAGTAGAGGGTCACTCACCCATTGCACACGATGGCACACACAGATACAATAACTATGCATTTACACCCCAACAGGACCCCTACCCAACGTCACCAGACAGGAGGTGCCAGACATATCCAGTCCCCCCACAGAAGAGGCTCACAGTAATGTCAGCAGCTTTGCACACCTGGATCAAGATGACCAGCCCGGCCCATCTGGGACCTCAGGACAGTCGGTTCTCCTGCCACTGTCACAAGCCACCACAGAGCCTCCCCCCTCAGGAAACACCAGCACAGCACCCACCCAGCGGGCCCATCCCTCTGGCCCCAGGATACGTCAATCAGCAGTGTGTCCACCACTACAGGGAACCCAGGCATACCCACTAACACAGGACGATCAGGGACCTGGGGAAGTGGCAATGGGCACACGGTTCAGGGGACAGAGGCACATGATAACAGGGAAACTGGGAGTACTGCTGTGTGACGGGGGGACAGGCCCAGGGAACCGACACTCCACGAGGCACTCTCCAACATCATGGGAGCTTACCATCATTCCCAGGAGACCATGGCAACGGTACTGGCCAAGTTTCAGGAGACCCAGCGGCTGCAGGAGGAACACTACCTTGGGATCAGGAAGGACTTGAAGTCCATTAACACCACCCTGGTCACCATTGCATGGGGTGCTGGCAGATCTTCTCAACACCAGGAGGGACACAGTGGCACAACAAGGGGCCCCTGACACTAGCCTGGACGATGAACAGCCCTCCACCTCCGCCGGCACTAGTGGACAGGTGGCACTGCCACAGGAACAACAGGACACCAGCACCCCACCCCCTGCCGATGGAGAGCCACCCTGCAAATGGTCCCTGAGATCCAGGAACAAGACAGAGAACATTGCCAAGACCCCCGCCAGGAATTGAGACCCCCCTGAATGTCACCCTTCTGTCCCACTATGTCACCCTGTCCATCCTTAAACTGCCATTGCTCCACTTCCTATGCCCCCTTGGACAATGCACCAGTGGAACAAATAGACTGGACTCTGCCATGGACATACCTCCACCATCACCCCAGCCCATTTTACAACCCCCTCCACTTATTTGCACAGGAATAAACACACTTCAATCACAAAACAATCTGGTGTCAGTCTGTGCTTTCACAAATGTGTAATTGCAATAACTATGGAATATAGCAATGTCAATTTACTTGTTCACATACCAATGTAAAACAGCTGTACGCCAGGAGTAAACAGAGCAGAGGGCACAAAGTGGGACCCAGATCTGTGAAATGGAAAGTCAAAGTGACAAGTCAGGGTCCATACACTGAGGGAAAATGACAGACTTATGCTAGCTCAAACAATAGTATGAGATGTGGGAAGCAGTGACCTGTGTCTCACTGGAAGTATTGCATGATGATGTTGTTTTGGTTGTCAATATCCTCTTCTTCTGCCTCCTCTTCTTCACTGTCCATAGGCTCCACAGCTGCCCCAAGACCACCATCTGGCCCATCCTCCTGCAAAAAATGCACCTGCCGTCGCAAAGCCAGTTTGTGCAGCATACAGCAGGCCACGATTATTTGGCACACCTTCTTGGGTGAGTAGTATAGGGAGCCACCTGTCAGATGGAGGCACCAGAATTTGGCCTTCAGGAGACCGAAGGTGTGTTCGATCACCCTCCTAGTTCGCCCATGTGCCTCATTGTAGCGTTCCTCTGCCCTTGTCCTGGGATTCCTTACTGGGGTCAGTAGCCATGACAGGCTGGGGTAACCAGAGTCACCTGCAAATGAGGGACAACTGTTAGACACACACTAACCCTTAGGGATAGCCCCATACCCAGACACCTATGCCAACTGTATTGGGACCTTGAACTTACCTATTAGCCACACACTGTGCCTCTGGAGTTGCCCCATCACATAGGGGATGCTGCTATTTCTCAAAATGTAAGCGTCATGCACAGAGCCAGGATACTTGGCATTGACATGGGAGATGTACAGGTTTGCCAAACACACCATGTGCACATTCATCGAATGGTAGCTCTTCCAGTTTCTATACACCTGTTCATTCCTGCAGGGGGTACAAATACCACATGTGTCCCATCAATGGCACCAATGATGTTGGGGATATGTCCCAGGGCATAGAAATCACCTTTAACTGTGGGCAAATCCTCCACCTGAGGGAACACGATGTAGCTGCGCATGTGTTTCAGCAGGGCAGACAACACTCTGGACAACACGTTAGAGAATGTTGGCTGGGACATCCCTGATGCCATGGCCACTGTTATTTGAAAAGAGCCACTGGCCAGGAAATGGAGTACAGACAGTACGTGCACTAGAGGAGGGATTCTTGTGGGATGGCGGATAGATGAAATCAGGTCTGGCTCCAACTGGCACACAGTTCCTGGATTGTTGGACGATCAAGTCTGTATGTGACTAGGATGTGTCTCTTTTCCATTGTCGACAGGTCCACCAGAGGTCTGTACACCGGAGGATGCCGCCATCTCATCACCTGCCCTGTGGAGGAGAACAGCGAGCAGAGAGTCATCCACATTGAGGTATCACAATTTGTTATTTGCAGAAACGTTATTAATCCGCAATGTGCCGGTATCGGTCTATATTCGCGGCCTAGATAGGTGTGACGCACTTAACATTCAGCCCATGTGGCCTCCTGAAATGGTGGCTGCCTCACCTGTAAGGTGGGACAAGGGGATATGAGGTAACTGCGCTGGCGTTGAACACCGTCGCAGTGGGCAAAGACGTGGAGCAATTCTGCATTGGTTAACATTTGGCCCTATGGGTCCCAGGAGCCAATGGCAATGTACGCCGGCAGTGACGGTACACACCGGCGCAGACGTGACCGCCATTTTCTGTCTGTTCCCTCACTTGATACCTGACCTTCAACAGGAGAGGACCTACACTGCAAGTGCTGCTGTGACCTGTGTCTGGAAGCGACGATGGCTTGAGTGTCTGTGGAAAGGGCCCCTGCCTTCACTTTGGAGGAGTTGGAGAAACTAGTGGATGGGGTCCTACCCCAGTACAAGCAACTGTACGGTCCTCCAGACAAACAGGTGAGTACACTGTGAGCATGCTGCATGGTCAATGCCTGTTTTGAGTGGTGTGGATGGAAGATACATGGGGGGGCTGAGGCCTGCATGTGCGGATGGTGAGTGTATGTGCGTCAGGGCATGGGTGGGAACTGGTGGGCAATAAATATGACGGTCCAGACGGGTAAGTCATTTCTTACGGACCTGCGCCCCTGGAGCAAGAAGACGGCGGAGGCCCAGCTGGGGATAGCCTCCCAACGTGGGAGGGGTGCCCATCGCACCATGACCCCCCTGATGTTTCGGATCCTGCTGTGGCCTATCCGGAGTTGGATGGGAACTTGAGGGAATCACAGCAGCCACAAGGGGGGGAGTACACTCTCATTCAGCTGCTCCATGTGTGTTGTGTCCACCAACGGTAGTGGTGTTTCATGCACTGAACATGTCTTTCTTCTGTCTCCCCCCCACTTTTTGTGGAGTCCCTGTTCTTGTGTGCAACAGCATCATCAGGCAAAGGAGCATTGGCAATGGAGCAGGCGGGAGCTGCAACCCACCTGGCCCTGGAGGGAGAAGCAACGGAGCCTGTAGCCACCAGTGGGACGGAGGGTAAGGGCTAGGGGAGCTCCAAGGCGGGGACAGGAGCAGACAGCATTGACAGAAACTCCTCCTCTAATGGGAGCTCCCTTGCAGTGGTGGGCACCTCTGTGCCCACCGCATCAACAGGTACAGCCGTCACCCCCTCCACCAGCACCGCCCTCCCAGCAGCCCTTCAGCGTGTGTCCCATGCCCGCTCACCCAGGAGGGTGGGCATCTCCTTCACCCCAGGCACCTCATGCCCTGCCTCAGTCAGCCCTGCTGCCCTCAGTGAGGAGGCTATTGACCTCCTGAGATCCGTCACTGTTGGGCAATCTACCATTGTGAATGCCATCCAAGGTGTAGAGAGGTGTTTGCAACAAACAAATGCATACCTGGAGGGCATTCGTTCTGGGCAGGCAGTCCAACAGAGAGCATTTCAGGCTCTGGCCTCAGCACTGATGGCAGGCATTGTCCCTGTGTCCAGCTTCCCCCCTCCAACTTCCTTCACCCAGACCCAATCCCCTGTACCTCAGCCTATCCCAAGCACACCATCAGACCAGCATGCACACACATCAACACACCAGAGTGGACATGGCAAACATAAGCACCACACATCCCACAGGCACTCACACAAGCACCATCCCCATGCAGACACAGCAACATCCACTGCCTCCATTGTGTCCCCCTCCTCCACGTCCTCCTCCTCCCTCCCTGTCTCGTCTCCACTCACACCTGCATACACTACATCCTCAGCCACTACCTTCATCACCAGCACGCCCATCTCCACACACCGCTCACGTGCACTCACCACCCCCACTACCATTCACACCTCTCCCAGTGTGTCAGTGAGCCCTCCTCCCAAAGTACACAAACGCAGGCACACACCCACCCACCCAACAGCCATCCACCTCACAACAGCCTCCGGCCCATGCACCTTCACCCAAATTCAGCAGACGTACACCTCCTACAACCACTACCTCTACCTCCACTCCCAAACCCCCTCCATCTTCCCATCTCAGTGTGTCTAAAAAAACTCTTCCTAGCTAACATTGACCTCTTCCCTACTCCTCCATCCCCCTGTTCTTCACCTAGGGCCAGGCTTTCCAGGTCCCAACCCAGCACCTCAGCCACCACATCTCCAGGCACAGTGGTGGTAGCAACTGCGGGGTCATCGAGTGCGCAAGCCATCCGGGCTGCCAGTGTGCCATGTAGCAAGGGCAAGGACATTCCGCCACCTGCCAAGGTGAAAAAGGTGCCCACATCCCAGAGGGAGAAGCCGAAACTACCAGCTACCAAGGGCTCATCAATACAAAAGGGGATAATGGCAAGACAACTGCGGCATCATCAAAGGTGGGGAAGGGCCAAAACCAGAAGAGCAGGTCAGAAAAGGGCATGGTGGCACCTACTGAGGGACCAGAATCACACCTTCCGTCCACGACCACACCAACCTGTACGCCGGCGAACACCGCTAGCTGCCCCGCCAACACAACCGCCACCTGCACTGCCACCGGCACGTCTACAGCCTCAGCGACAGTCCCCAGCCTCTTCCCCAGTGGGCAACCTTCCGAGGCTGCAGGAGACGTCCTGCTTTGTCCCTCAGCAGGTGCTGACCCATGCCCTGCCGCCAGCACCGCCGCCACATCACGGCCGCCAGCACCGCCGCTACAGACACCGCCGCAAGCACTGCCACTGGCCCTGCGGCGTCCTTGGACACTGGCACCACCGCTGACATGGCTACGATCCCCAGTGGTCAGTCGTCTGAGGCTGGAGGAGAGTTCCTGGACCCTGGGCAGCTTCCATGAGGCATGACTTCCATCACTGTTTGCATCTGCAGGTGGAAGGCGAAGCCCCAGCAGTGTGGGGTATGTCGCTGCCTCCATGGCGTATCATGCTACCTGAACTTCACCAATCTCATGGCACGCATACCCAGGTGAGGGAATTGTACTGGCCACACTGCACGTGGAGCACTCTGGGCACCATGCCCCCTCGGGAACCAGTGGAGAGATACATCCACTACCTCAGTCCTTGGCAGGATGAAGCATTCTGGGCACCAGGCCCCCTCCAGAACCAGTGGAGAGATACATCCACGACCTCAGTCCTTGGCAGGATGAAGCACTCTGGACACCATGCCCCCTCCAGAACCAGAGGAGTATCACATCCACTACCTCAGTCCCTGGCAGGATGAAATACTCTGGGCACCATGCCCCCTCTAGAACCAGAGGAGTATCACATCCACTACCTCAGTCCTTGGCAGGATGAAGCACTCTGGGCACCATGCCCCCCCTCCAGAACCAGTGGAGTATCACATCCACTACCTCAGTCCTTGGCAGGATGAAGCACTCTGGGCACCAGGCCCCCTCCAGAACCAGTGGAGACTGTTGTCCACTTGAGAAACCGTGGATTTCCACTCCCCAGGATAGAGCAGTGGGCACACCACCCACTGGAGAGACTTGAGAGACTATGGCTTTGCACTCCCCAGGATAGAGCAGTGGGCAAACCACCCACTGGAGAGACTTGAGACTGTGTCTTTGCACTCCCCAGGATAGAGCAGTGGGCATGGAGCCCCCTTGTGCAGCAGTGGCATTGTACGTTCATCAGGCTGAGGAGTCCTCCCCTCCCCCTCCCCCTGAGGTGCCTGTGTATTTTCGATCTGATGCCCCAGCAGTGTTCTCTCCATTTCCAGTCAGGTATCATGTGTGGGCTTCGCCCATGCATTTTGGTCCCAGTGGTCCACGGACAATGATTGGTACACTATTCGGACTTGTGTGGTTGGTGTACATATTTGTATATACAGAATTATTTCTTTTGACTAAAGGATTTTTCATGATTACAATCATTACAATAATTTCCTTTTGTCCTTGCGTTCTTCCAGGGGGTGTATATGTAATGTTGATGCATGTATTTGTGTGTATGTTGTGTGTGAGGGTGAGGGTGGGGGTGTTGCGTGTTGCATCTGTGTGTCACTCTCTTTCCTCCCCCCCTCGCCTGTGTTGTAGGTGCAGTACTCACCGTAGTCGCCGCCGTTCGTACTCCTGGTAGAAGAGGAGGTAAACCAACATAGGTAACTCCTGAAGTTCGGGCTCCATGGTGTCCTGGTTCCTCATTGAGTGTCGAGAGGTGAGTGGTTTCCCTTCTGTGTACTGTTTCCGCCGTGCTTTTGATAGCGTTGGTTCCGCCCCGGAAAAGGTGGCGGATAGGCATCTTGAAATACAGTGAGCTGTACTTTGTCTTCCGCCTATATGTTGGCGGTTACCGCCGCAGTGTTTGTTTCTACCGCCGTGGCGGTCGGAGTGTTAAAGTGGCTGTCTATGTTGGCGGTTTCCACCACGGTCGTAATCCTATTTTTTTATCCGACAGCCTGTTTGTGCTATTACCGCCGCTCTAACACCGACCGCCAGGGTTGTAATGAGGGCCTATATGTCCTACCTTAATCATACACTGCACCCTGCCCTTGGGGCTACCTAGGGCCTACCTTAGGGTTGCTTTACATGGAAGAAAAGAGAAGGTTTAGGCCTGGCAAGTGGGTACACTTGCCAAGTTGAATTTCCA
Source organism: Pleurodeles waltl (assembly GCF_031143425.1). NCBI lineage: Eukaryota > Metazoa > Chordata > Amphibia > Caudata > Salamandridae > Pleurodeles > Pleurodeles waltl. The sequence goes on from NC_090440.1 coordinate 257,859,047, forward strand.
GGTAAAACTGCACACAGACACTGCAGTCGCAGGTCTGAGCCATGTTTACAGAGCTACTAATGTGGGTGGCACAACCAGTGCTGCAGACCCACTAGTGCATTTGATTTACAGGTCCTGGGCACCTCTAGTGCACTTCACTAGGGACTTACTAGTAAATCGAATATGTCAATCATGGATAAACCAAATAACCTTACAATTTACACAGAGAGCATATGCACTTTAGCACTGGTTAGCAGTGGTAAAGTGCTCAGAGTTCAAAAGCCAACAGCAACAAGTCAGAAAAAATAGAACGCAAGAGGCAAAAAGATTGGGGATGACCCCGCATAAGCAAAAAAGTCCAACACCAATGTAGAAAAAAGGAAATATTTAATGAGCAAAGAGACGTCAAGATCATTAAAATATAATAGAAACTGAAGATATGATTGTTTTTAAAAAATTGAAGGCAAAAAAGATCTCTCCATGGTTGACTGGGATCTAGATGCAATTTCAGATTGACTGGAATTGAGCAGAGGTCAGACACATCAAGCGGGGAATCCCAATCAAATTAATATTTACGTTTGGTGGACATTCAGTATTTCATCAACAGAGCCCTGTTGGCTCCATGAACAGATTACTTCCTCCAAATGCCCAACAGAGTAGGGGCTGTCAGACAAAGGATATTATACCAACAGTCATATTTAGAGTAGCTGTGTAATGCCTTTTTTTCCTCTTCTGAGAGATAGGAACTCTCTGTCCTTCCTCTGCTCATAGATAGACCATTGCCTTGTGAGACAGGTTTGTTAACTCTCCTAGCCATGGATGTGAGATCCAGCTCTAGGGGTGTGATGAGTAGCAGAACTGGTTTCAAGCCAGTTCTTGTTCAGGAAATCTAAAGTACTTTTTTTTACTTTTCCACTTACGTTATCAAAATTTGATTTTACCATTAAACCAGATTTTGAAAATTAAGAAATCACTTCATGGACTTTACTAGCACTTTCAGAAGCAGAGATATAAATCAAAATATTGTAATCACACCTATGTCTGTCTTATGGAAAATAGTTGGAACTATCAGTTAAATACATTGGAGGCCTTCAATCATAGTGAAGACAAACATTTTATATTTCATGCCAGTATATTAGGCACCCTATCTTGTGGGCTTACAAAGTACATTTTCGGAGAGACCTTTGTGAGAAAAGAGATGTTTCGTTTGTGCCTGTCGGCAAAATATGCAAGTTTTCTTTTGGGCCTCTCCTCCACTGGATGTCTGAAATGGGTCCCTTCCTACTTGATCAGGAGTGCTATCAGCGCAACCAAGAAAATAACAGCCTAAACCACCAAAAGGATCAGTGCCCTGGATCTACTAATAAATCACAATATTGGGTTTCACCCATGTACTGACAATGCACAGCTCTCTCGCTAAATGACAGGAGACCCAACAAAAGCCTCAGACACTTTCAATAGTGATCTTTTGATCATCGCCAAACATTTAATGGATGCCGATTGGTAAAGCCTCAGTGGTGACTAATATTGTTACTAGACCACCATTACAAAACTCACAAAAGCATTGTCTCACATAACGTTATGTGATGCTGAAATCACCATGAGGACTCTCAAAGTCCTTATAAAGACAAGCCAGGCAAGGGTAAACATAACACAGCAGTTTACCCAACATAACCACAAAAATTCTCCAATGGAAACTGCAAGGTTTTTAAAAAAGAGAGTGGAAGCTAAACTGTTGCGGGTGATCATTTGGTATACAGTAAACCATGGAAACATTCTTTACATCACGTATTCAACAAATTATCCAGATCATCCCGAATAGCATAGGGGCTCTAAATTTGCTCACACCACTCTAGTTCTTATGAAGATCCTCTTACTTTAAGATGAATCAAATTAAAAACATCCTGTCCAGATTCAGAAGAGCCTATACATGCATCCCCATATCAAAAAATGTCCAAAAAGGTCAAAAATAAATTCTACAACATATGACAAAACCTCACCTTAGTAGTCCAACACAAAGGGAAAGCACCACAATGTAATGAAGAAGCAATTTGTGGAAACAATGTTCTGTGGACCGATACAAGGTTTGATTCCCCAACCCTTTTGCATAAATTTGATGCTGGTAGTTTTTTTACAAGTGCAAAAATACGTTTCTTATTCAAGTCATTTTTGCTCTCATAAAGGAATTTATTCACACGGTTTCCTTGTGAGTATATGTCATCCTATGAGAAGGACATGGGCATTCTCGGGGAGGAATCAGTGGTGGCAAGTGTGAGGGAAAAGGGGGGGGTGGCACGTAGCAGGGGAGGAGATGGGAAAAATAAAATAAAATAAGAAAATAAAACGCACCTGAATGCCACGCCGCTTCTCCGTCCTCGCTGCAGGCTCCCATGCCTGCCCTGCAGCCAATCTTGACGCTGCTCAGAGCAGCATCGGGATTGGCTGGGAGCACCCAGCTAGGGCGCTCTGAGACAGACTGGGAGCCTTTGCAAGCTCTCTCCAGCCCGGCAACACAGTGTCGGGCTGCAGACAGCCTACTGCGCATGTGTGTTTGGCCGGTCTGAAGCAGCCCGCCAAACATACATGTGCAGTGAGGGGGAGTGCTGTGCACTTCCCCTCTGTCCCCATCACAACCGTGGCCCCACCACTTTTAATACAAAACGACAATAATTGTTGTTTATTATCGTTTTATATTAAAAGGTTTGCTGCTGTTGCTGGCAGGAGGCAGCGTTCCTTCACCCTAACAGAGGAGCCGCGCCTGGCAGGGATGCCGATGATGTTTGTGAACACCCACAAATGTGGATTCTCACACACTCCACCCTGATCCATTCCCATCTTAGAAACAGTTGAAGAAATACTACTGGCAGGCACAGGAGTTAATCCCTTTGTGCAGGATGAACGGTAAGGGAAACCGCCCAAATCTGGAGGGGGTGCAGCAGAAGAGGTTTCACGGCATGAAAACATATTCCCATGGAGAAGAAAAAAGTCAAGAAGTGCATTTTCACTTTATCTTTTTTAACATACATAAAGTTATGCATACTTTCACTTGAGAAAAAGGAATTCTTAAAGCTTTTTCAGGCTGACAACTGAAACGTTGTGGCTTTGAAAGGTCTTCAGGTGCAACTAGGAAAACGTTTGTAAATTCCCAAACATTTTCACCTCTGCAAGGTCGCACAGTTGCAGGTGGAAATTACCTATTTTGCGAATGAAGTTCCATAGAGTTCATTATGTTCAAACACTCCCAATCTGAGATAATTCCAACTGCATACACATTTGGGAATATACAAAGCCTTGTTTTGGAAAGAACACTCGGGTCAAGTAGTAAACTGACTCAATTCATTGGGTGTTGGCCACTGAGAAAAACCAAGATGGGGTTTGAATCCCGCCTCAGCATTGCACTCTTCCATGTAAGTTAAATTGAGTGCCATTACTTTGGATATGGTAACCTTTGGTATCTACTGTGCTTAGACACACAATAATTATGGTGAGAGGCCCTAAACAGAAATATTATTCAGGCAGAAAAATGCACTTTTTAGAGGTTGAAAATCGCATTTACCAAGAGAATACAGACAATCTTTGTGTACCCAAGCGAGTAAGTGCTATGTAACACACATACGGAAAAGCATATCCTGTTGGGAGGATTACAAAGCCCTTCTCAGGGTCCCAGGTTTGCGTGGCTATGCATTGGCAATCGTCTGTCCAGGTAAATCAAGGGAGCAGAGTAGCAATTTATGGTTGTACACCACTCACGAGGGACAGGGTACAAATGAGGATTATATTAATAATAGGAGCCTCTGTCTCTCTCTGAACTATGCAAAGGTCTTCTTGGACGACTTACCTGTCCAAGGGCAGCCTCTCTTCTCGTCTTTCATGTGTCTTTTCTCAGTTCCATCTTCACTGCTTGGTCTACTCTGTTCTCTAGCAAGTCAAGACAAGTGCGCACTTTACCATAGTTTTCTTCACTTCTGCCTGTCGACTGTCACTTTGGGCATCCACTGCTCCTCAGACAAGCTTTTCCAGTTATATCTGTTGCTTGCTAAGTACATCGGGCCACTCCCACACAATGAACCTTGTCACGCTAGCAGACTGTTCTTTAGGCTAAAAAAGTAATTTTTTGCTAAGGAGCCTTTCTCACACAGAGGGAATATGTTTATTGCGTGAACGGGAGGTTTGTTTCAGGATCACTATAACAAGGTGCTAAGGTCACGAGACCTATCTGCGCCTGGAGTTCACAGACTGGTCCACTTATAATTATGGTGTAGGAGATCCTGCAGACGACCATTAAGAAATGTGCATTTCATGGCTATAAAGTACTCCAGCAGATTCAGATCATGGAGCATATTTAACATGGTTGTGTGTCCTCCTTGCACCACACAAGGGAGCGCAAGGGCAAGGCAATACCTAGAAATACATTGTCCAAGCAATGCAAGGCCAACTTGCATGGCCTTTCGTGGCTTGTAAATGTGGAGTAACGCAAGGAAGCTCAAGTCCCTGCGCTTCTTTACTCTGCCCCAGGGAGGCATTCTGTGGGTGTTCCTACGCATCCACCAGTGGATTTTGGCACATTCACAGATTTACCATTAGTGATAGACCTGAGAATCTGTCAAAATGTTATGCCTCCCATGGGAGACGAAATAAGAAATATGCTTATTTCTCCTCGTTTTTTTACTTTTTCCGCGTGTGCTGCATTCTACAGCAGTTTGTGCGCCAGCAAATGCGAAGAGAAGGAATGCACTGTTTAATATTAAATATGGCACATTCCTTCCCCCTCCCTTTCACGCAGCACAGTGTAGAAAGGTGGCTTGCTGCATGGCATTGCATGAATATTTGATAAATATGCCCCACAACATCTTCCTTTTAGTCAACAATGTCCACTTTATGTGTCATTCCAATGCACGTGCTGGCTTAATATACATACATGACTTGCTTCTCTGGGCCTCCTACGTTTCCCTACAGGCTTAGTTGCTCAGGAGAGGGCCCAAATACCCTAGCTTATTACAATAAGTTATTCCATACAACTCTTTACTGCTTACTCGTGATTTTTATCAACTGATCTTTGCTGCAGTCCTTGCTGTTTGAGGAGCATCCAACTCCTCACACCAGCCTTGCAAGCCACCAATATGCATGGCATAAATATATTGCATATAGTAATGCCATGCAATTGAAATCAATCAATCAATCAATCACAGACATTTATAGAGCGCGCTACTTACCCGTTAGGGTTCCAAGGCGCTGGGGGGGGGGAGACTGCTACTGCTCGAAGAGCCAGGTCTTGAGGAGTCTTCTGAAGGCGAGTAGGTCCTGAGTCTGTCGGAGGTAGGTAGGGAGCGCGTTCCAGGTCTTGGCGGCGAGGTAGGAGAAGGATCTGCCGCCGGAGGTGGTTCGTTGGATGCGGGGGACGGCGGCGAGGGCGAGGCTCGCGGATCGCAGTTGGCGGGTCGGTGTGTAGAAATTAAGTCTGTCGTTGAGGTAGGTGGGGCCGGCGTTGTGGAGTGCTTTGTGTGCGTGGATAAGGAGCTTGAAGGTGACCCTTTTGTCGACGGGAAGCCAGTGGAGCTCTTTGAGGTGAGGGGTGATGTGGCTGTGTCGGGTTGCGTTGGTGATGAGTCGGGCTGAGGTGTTTTGGATGCGTTGGAGTCGTTGGAGGTGTTTTGCTGGGATTCCTGCATAGAGTGCGTTGCCATAGTCCAATCTGCTGCTGACGAGGGCGTGGGTCACTGTCTTCCTGGTGTCGGTCGGGATCCACTTGTAGATCCTGCGGAGGGTGTTGTAGCAGGAGGAGTTGACGGCGCTGACTTGTCTGTCCATGGAGAGTGCAGAGTCGAGGATGAATCTCAAGTTGCGGGCGTGGTCGGTGGGTGTCGGAGCTGTTCCAAGGGTGGTGGGCCACCACGAGCTGTCCCAGGCAGAGGGGGATGTCCCAAGGATGAGGATTTCTGTCTTGTCGGTGTTGAGTTTCAGGCGGCTATTTCTCATCCAGCCGGCGACTGCTTTCATTCCTTCGTGGAGGTTGGCTTTGGCGGTGGCGGGGTCGTTGGTGAGGGAGAGGATGAGCTGGGTGTCATCGGCGTAGGTGATGATGTTAAGGTCTTGACGGCGGGCCACTTGTGCGAGGGAGGCCATGTAAATGTTGAACAGCGTTGGGCTTAGGGAGGAGCCCTGGGGGACGCCGCAGATGATGTTGTTGGCTTCTGAGCGGAAGGGTGGGAGGCGGACGGTCTGTGTTCTTCCGGAGAGGAAGGAAGAGGTCCAGGCTAGGGCTTTTTCCTGGATGCCGGCTTTTTGGAGGCGTGATAGTAGGGTGCGGTGGCAGACCGTGTCGAAGGCTGCTGAGAGGTCTAGGAGGATGAGGGCGGAGGTCTCGCCGTGGTCGAGTTGGCGTCTGATGTCATCTGTGGCGGCGATGAGGGCGGGACGGTGCTGTGGTTGCGTCTAAATCCGGTTTGTGAGGGGTTGAGGACGTTGTTGTCTTCGATGTGGCGTGTCAGTTGAAGGTTGACGATCTTTTCTGTGACTTTTGCTGGGTAGGGGAGGAGGGAGATGGGGCGGAAGTTCTTGAGGTCCTTGGGATCGGCTTTGGGTTTCTTGAGGAGGGCGTTGATGTCTGCGTGCTTCCAGCTTTCTGGGAAGGTGCCTGATTCGAAGGAGGCGTTGATGATCTTGCAGAGTTGGGGCGCGATGATAGAGTCGGCTTTGTTGAAGATGTGGTGGGGGCAGGGGTCATACGGTGATCCGGAGTGGATGGTGTTCATGATTTTGCGTGTTGCGTCGACGTTGTACCAGGCGGTGAAGGGGTTGGCGATGCCTGGGTTCGAGGTGGTGACGGTGGTGGGCGTGGTTGGGGTGTTGAAACTGCTGTGGATGTCGGCGATCTTGCTGTGGAAAAAAGCGGCGAGGGAGTCGCAAAGTTCCTGAGAGGGCGGGATGTCGTTGGCGCTGGGGGCGGACAGTTCCTTTGCGATGCTGAAGAGCTCTTTGCTGTCGTGTGCGTTGTTGTCTAGGCAGTTTTTGAAGGAGGACTTCTTGGTGGTCCTGATGAGGTGGTGGTGTCGGCAAGTGGCGTCTTTGAGGGTTACGTGGTTGTCCGGTGTGCGATCTTGGAGCCATTTCTTTTCCAGTTTCCTGCAGGTGCGTTTGGAGGCCAGGAGTCCGTCGGTGAACCAGGAGGCTTTCTTGCTGGTGAGGTTGCTGGGGGGTTTCTTCAGTGGGGCGAGGATGTTGGCGCAGTCGATGATCCATTGTCTGAAGTTGCAGGCCGCGGTGCCTGGGTCGGTGGGCTCGTTCGGTGGGTTCTGGGAGAGGGTGCTGAGAAGTTGTTCTTCTGTGACTTTGCCCCAGTTGCGGCGGGGGAGTTGGCGTCTGTGGTGGTGTGCGATGTTTTTGTTGTAGGTGAAGTAGGTGCAGTGATGGTCTGTCCAGTAGGGTTCGGTGGTGTCTTTGAAGGTAACGTGGTCGCTGGTGTAGAAGATGGCGTCCAGTGTGTGTCTGGCGGTGTGGGTTGGTGACGTGATGAGTTGTCTGAGTCCGAGGGTTGCGAGGTTGCTGATCAACGTGGTGGAGTTGTGGTCGTTGTTGTTCTCGAGGTGAAAGTTGAGGTCCCCGAGGAGGATGTAGTCCGTGGAGGCGAGTGCATGGGTGCTTGCGAGGTCGGCCATGGCGTCACAGAACTGGGCCCGTGGTCCGGGAGGCCTGTAGACGAGCGTTCCTCTGAGGGTGGTGTTGGGGTCGGTGTAGATCCGGAAGTGTAGAAACTCTGCGGTGTTGAAGTGGTCGTCGGTGTGGGTGGTGATCTTGAGGGAGGATTTGTGGGCGATGGTGAGTCCTCCTCCGTAGTCGTTGATGCGGTCCCTGCGGGAGATCTTGTATCCATCTGGAAATAAATATGGAAAGGTCAAATTGAACGCTGCTGTGAAAGTGCAACCCAATTAACTTGAGAAATCTCTGCTCACTTCATCACAGAATGTCTTTGTGCTGGGAATTTACAGAGAAACAAAAACTAGTACCCTACTGCAATGCGCTTCGATTAAATGCCTGTGTTTTATCTCTTCAGATTAAAGAACAAAGTATGATATCAACCATGCATGCAGATCTGCCAAGAATAATATGCTCTTTATTAAAATTGTTCAGTGAGGATCATCTTGATCACTTAATCTTCACCTCCTCGGACGAAGGGCCCTCCCCACACTCAACAAAAGGTTAAAAAACACTCTGTGCTTCTGCTTGTACACTCTGGGGCATATTGACGTGCCCTTTGCGCCGCCGTTGTGTCACTTTTTGTGATGCAACAGCAGCACACACCTTTAAATCATATCAATAAGGCAATGCAAAGCCACTGTGGCTGGCTTTGAATGGCCTCATGGATATGGAGTAGGGCAAGGCAGAGCAAATTGTAGCATTGCCTTACTTTGCGCAGGGGAGGCATCCCATGAGCATTGCAGCTGACGTTCCCATGCAACACCCGTGGATTTTGACCCATCCCCAGATTTACAAGATCTTGTAAACCTGGGGATGCGCCAAAGCCTTATGCCTCCCCAGGGGAGGTGCAACATGGAGAAATATCTTTATTTTGTCTTGTTTTTCCTAGGTGTGCTCCCTGAGATGTTTGTGTGCAGGAAGATGCCCCTTCCTGCACAAAAACAATCTTGCCTACAATGCAGACACCCTTGTAACATGATGCAAGTGTGCCTGTACTGGTGCTAGGCTACCAAAACGGCACCAGCGCAGTTGGAAAGGACCGGGATACACCATATGTCCTAGATATGGCACATTTCTGCCCTTTCCTTTTGACTCAGGGCAGTGCAGCAAGGTGGGCTTACCCCACACACTCAGGGCGGCAAATGCAAAAACAACAACGTGATGGATGGAATGCTTGAATTAATCTTTGCTTTTAATTTCATGTAATTTTAATCAATTCGGTTTTTCTGTCTCCTTCAGCTGTATTTGGCACGCATGTCAGACTTCACCTAAGACCCCACAGCTGTCATGCCATTCTCCTTCTGTACTGTTTGAGAGTTTGTCTGCCAACCTGCAAAAGTAGGGGGGCAGGAAGAATTCATCAAACCTTTTGTGGAACCCAGCTTACCAGACCACCCTTTCCAGAGCTTCAGTGTGTCAATGTCGTAGTAAAAACATAATCAAAATTACGTTTATTTTGTTGTAACCAGCATTTGGAAACCGTGTTGATATGGTGGATTGTATTAAAAAGTCAATCAAGAAGTGACCTGAAGGCCACTGGAAAGCTGACTAATGTACAGGTAACATGGCTATAAACACACATAAACACCTCATCCACTGCCAACTGGAGATCAAATGACTCTGGATGACACACCAGTAGTAGAACCTTACCACAAAACATTCTTACTTCTACTGATCTGCATGTGGTCCTACTTTTAGTATCACATGCAGAAAACATCACACATCTTCCTTCCTTATTGTATATAAACAATACCATTGTCTTGTCAACTTATAAACCATAGTTGTGATTTAACAGCATAGCCACTACCTTAGCCTTTACTCAGTGTCAAAATCTTGCAGATAACGTGGTGGCCTTTTCCTACAATAATTCATTCTCACTTCCTCTTGTTAGAAATTAGGTCTCTGGTTGGCAGTCAGTTTGCACTCTGTCCAAGCAGGGACCCTCACTCTAGTCAGGGTAATGGAGATACATACCTAGGAAACCCCTGCTCACCCCCTTGGTAGCTTGACACAAGTAGTCAGGCTTATCTAAGAGGCAATAGGTAAAGTATTTGTACAAACACACACAGTAACCCAGTGAAAAAGTACTAAGCACCAGTTTAGAACAATATCCACTATTTATCTGAATAAAACAAAACCAAAATGACAAAACTCAAACATACACAAGCAAAGTTATGAAATTTCAAAGATTAAACTTCAATATAGCGCTAAAAAACACAAATGCTTCAATTTGGTGTTATCACGGTGTCGTGGCGGAGTCTTTCCCAACATGCTGACAATGGCACCGGTAACGAAGTCACCTGGACACCCAAGTACAGTACCTTTTGAAAGTGAGGAAACAAGCCGGTGCACGGAGTTAGAGAAACAGGGCATCGCTGGATCCGATGCAGCATTGGTTGTGGTGCTGCGGAGTGAAAGCATTGGTGCGAAGAGTCGGGTCCTTGCTGCGGATCAGTGGGCATGAGGTGGTGCCGGTGTGAGGCATTGGCTCCTTACACTCCGGCGGGGTCAATGTCCGGTGAGTCAAGATGCCGTGGGACGACCTCATGCGGTCACGGTCATGCCACAGGTCTGCAGGACCCTCAGCGGAGTCAGGTTTCACAGACGTCAGTGACACAGCACTTGGGACTCCCGAAGTTGCAGATGTCAGTGCGGCTGCGGCGGTGTTAGGCCTGCCATGTCAGTCGAGGTTGCCGCACTCCAGCGGCGACCACAGTCTCGGCTGCAGGCAGCATCGCGGGGTCAGGCAGCGGCGTCAGTCTGGGCATCGTCCAGCATCGGTAAACTTGGTTTATCTTGCTTTTCAATCAGCTTTCACTCCCAAGGGCCCAGAAACTGGAATAGGCACCACCTGGCGAGTTAGGGTCCACAGCAAGTGAACACAGAGGCTGGTAGGTGAAGTCTTTGCTGTCCCTGAGACTCCTTGACAGGAGGCAAGCCAGTCTTTCTCCTCTCTAAGGAAGCAGCAACTGCAGGCCAACCCAGCAACGCACACACAGCAAAGGGGCAGTACTCCTCCTCCAGCTCTTCAGCTCTTCTCCTTGGCAGAGGTTTTTCTTGATCCAGAAATGTTCTAAAAGTCTGGGGCTTTGGGTCCTCTGCATATACCCATTTCTGCCTTTCAAGTAGGCAAACTTCAAAGGAAGGTCTCCGTTGTTGACAGGATCCTGCCTTGCCCATACCTGGCTCCAGACATACATCAGAGGTTCGGAGACTGCATTGTGTGAGGACAGGCACAGCTCTTTCAGGTGCAGATGTCAGCTCTTCCTTCCCCACTCTAGCCCTGGAGACTCATCAGGATATGCAGGACACTCCCCAGCTCCCTTTGAGTCACTGTCTAGAGGGACTTCACAAACAGCCCGACTGTCAGTCTGACCCAGACGTGGATTCCACATGCAGGCAGAGGCACAGAATGGTTAAGCAAGAAAATGCCCACTTTCTAAAAGTGGCATTTTCAAACTGACAATCTAAAAACCACCTTTACCAAAATATGTACTTTTTAATTTTAATTGGGAGTTCAGAGGCTCCAAACTCCATATCTCTATCTGCTTCCAATGGGAAACTGCACTTAAAAGATATTCAAAGACAGTCTGCATGTTAACCTACGGGGAGAGAGGCCCAGGAATAGCGAAAAATGAATTTAGCAGTATTTCACTATCAGGACATGTAAAACACATCAGTATGTGTCTTACCTTTTAAATACACTGCACCGTGCTCATGTGGCTACCTTTAGCCTACCTTATGGGTGCCTTACCTGTACAAAAAGGGAAGGTTTGGGCCTGGCAATTGGGTACACTTGCCAGGTCGGACTGGCAGCTTCAAACTGCACACACAGACACTGCAGTGGCAGGTCTGAGACATGTTTACAGGGCTACTCATGTGGGTGGCACAATCAGTGTTGCAGGCCCACTAGTAGCATTTGATTTACAGGCCCTGGGCACTTCTAGTGCACTTTACCAGGGACTTGCAAGTAAATCAAGTATTCCAATCATGAAAAAGCCAATTACCAATACAATTTACACCGAGAGCACTTGCACCTTAGCACTGTTAAGCAGTGGGAAAGTGCCCAGTGTACCAAAACCAGCAAAAACTAACTTCAGCACCCACTCAAAAATACATGAAGCAGAGGCAAAAGATAGGGGAAACCATGCCAAGGATGCCAAGTCTAATGTAATTCTGTTCATTCAAAGATCTCACATCTGGTCTTACAATCACCCCCTCTCCTTTGTTTCTGATCGGCACATCACTTGGACTTCCTTCTCCACAATTTTCGTTTCACCACTCATGCTATTCTTACTTCTCATATCTATGTTTACTAGCACAACCCTGTTCTTATTCCATATCCTTCAATCAGCTTTTTATAGCATTTCAAAATAGCTTAATTACTTTTTGCCCCTTGGTGAACTTTGAATTATGCTGCACATCCTACAGCTGCTTTAATTTTCACTGCATCGCCTACTTTGATTTCAACATTACAGAAATGTTTTCTTCTGTCAAAATCCTTTTTTCTTTTTTCCATGAACCTTTATTCTCAACTTCTCCAGCCTGTAGGACCATTGAACATTATGCATGTGTTCCAGTCCATCCAACCTGGACACAAACACGTGTTGGTTGCTCTTCCCTTGAACGGTTTAAACGGTTTAAACAGAGTCTTCCCAGTGGTCATGTATAGAGACATACAGTACACAGTTATTCTCTCCTGTAACTGTGTTTGTTCAGTCTAAACAGTTCACCTTGGCTAACTGTATGCTCTCATTAATGTATTTATTGAACCTCTCAATTGCACCATTTGTTTCTGGATGACAAATGGCACATTTTTTTTTAGAGTAGAGAGTAGAGATCCATCAATACTCACATGCTCAACCCTGCAAAGGATCCACAGTATCAATTGATACCTCTTACCATGGTTGCCTCTGTAAATTCCTGCAAACCATGGGAAATTGATGAGTTCTCAACACTTTATTGCTAAAAGAACATTCCATAAACTCCCCAACAGCCGGTCCAATTTCCACATCCATTCCTAGCCACCAAAAACTAGCTCTCAAGTTTCCTTTTATTTTTACTATCCCAAGATGGCCTACGTGAGTCGGTTTTATTACTTTGTCTCTGAGTTTTGACTATGGGATTAATCTTGTTCCTCACAGCAATACATCACAATCTATAGCCAACTCCTCTTTAACCAAATTCCACACTCTTAAGATTTTTTGACTTATGGCATCTATGACTTCCTTTAAAGATTCATCATTTTGTGGCTCATATTTCCATTCCTCCTCAGTTACAGCACCAAGTGTAGTTCCACCTTATGTCCATTATTCATTTGTTCCTCATCCACCAGTCTTAATAAACAATCTGCACTAACATTTTATGTACTTGGCAAATAATTAACACTAAAACTAAATTCTTGTAATGCAATAAAACATTTACATATTGTTGCCTAAATTCAATCCAAACCCTTCTTTTTGAACACCTCCACTAGTTGCTTATGGTCTGATAACACAAAAAAAGGTGTTCCCCAAATGAAATTCTAAAATTCCTGAGGTCCAAGAAGATTGTCAGAGCCTCTCTTTCTATCACATAATAGGTTTTTTTCTGAGACATTCAGGGGGTCATTTTGACCCTGGCGGTCCGAGACCGCCAGGGCTAAAATGACGGATGCACCGTCAACAGGCTGGCGGTGCTTCCTGCCCTATTACGTCCGCGGCGGAAGCGCTGTGGTCGCACCGCCGGGGCCGGCGGTATACCGCCACTTTAGCCCCGGTGGTGACAATCCGCCTGGGCAGCGCTGCTTGCAGCGCTGCCTGGGGGATTACGAGTCCCCAACCGGCAGCCTTTTCTGGCGGTATGAACCGCCAGGAAAAAGCTGGCGGTACGGGGAGTCGTGGGGCCCCGTGGGGCCACTGGCATGGGCAGTGCAGGGGCCCCCTGACAGGGCCCCATGCGGCTTTTCACTGTCTGCCATGCAGACAGTGAAAAGCGCGACGGGTGCAACAGCACCCGTCGCACGGCAGCAACACCGCCGGCTCCATTTGGAGCCGGCTCCCATGTTGCGGCCCCCATCCCCGCTGGGCTGGCAGGCGGAAACTTGGTTTCCACCCGCCGGCCCAGCGGGGATGTCCAAATGGGCACTGCAGGAGTGTGGCTGCATTGGCGGCCGCCTGGCGGTTACAGCTTGGAGGGCGGCGGTAGCCGCCCGCCAAAGTTGTAATGACCCCCTCAATGTTTTTGAGGCACAGAGTATTATATTTCCTGTCCTTTGCTTCTCTGGGTCAACACGGCTCCCAAGCCTTCAGAACTGGCATCTGTAAGGATGTACGTCTCTTCACCTCAGCTTTTCCTTTATTGCCCTGAACTCCAAATCACATAGATAACTCCACTCAAATTCTTTACCTTCCTTTAACAGACTTCTTAAATTCACTGATTTCCCTGCCAAGTTTCTTATGCATCTTCCATAGTACTCTACCATCCCAAAAAATTAACTAAACTCTTCCTTAGACTGTGTTGTTTTTCTGATAACTTATGGTGTCAACCAGTTCCTGTTTGAGTTTCACACCTCCACCCGTAATCAGGTGTCCTACGTATCCTACCTCAACCATGCCAAACTGGCATTTGCTTCTTTTGAGCGCAAGACCTGCCACCTTTAGCCTCTCAAAGACTCTACAAACACAGACATTGTGTTCTTCGACAGTGTTACCAAATTACAGACCATCATCTTGGTAGCACTTGACTGCATCTAAACCCTTTAATACTTTATCCGTTATGCTTTGATATACTGATGCAGCCGACACAAGACCAAATGACATTCTTTTGAATTTAAAAGCACTCATGGGTAATATGAATGCCAAAAGGTCTTGTGACTTACCATCCAATTCCACCTGATGATAGGCCAATGCTAAGTCTAATATGGTGAAAAACTTTGCTCCCCTCAATGTCAAGATTATTTCCTCGATGTTGGGAAGAGGAAACGTATCCACCACAACTTCTCTGTTCATTTCTCTGAGGGCCACACTCAATCTGAGGTTTCCAGTAGATTTCTCCTTACTATTGCAGTGATCGGGTTTGCACCATCCTTTAACTTAATACAATATTTGTAGTTCTTCAGGCACCCTAAAGATTCCATAAAGACCTCAGGAACCTTAGAAACAAAAAACATGTCAGACAAGTGAATCTCTTGCACCTGAACTTGTGGCTCAGCATTAGGAGTGAGCACCACATTAGGAGTGAGCACCACATTTAACAGCCTTTGGTGTGGCAAACTCAATAAATTGTCTCCTTTGCTGGATATATAGACCTTGCCTACTACATATCTACCTCCTAACTCTAAATAACCTTCAAAGTAACCTAACATTTTGCGGTCCCCCATACTATTCTGGGTTCAGATCCATGGAGTGTAATTTAATTCTTCCCTCAACAAAATCATACAAAACAGTGTTTGGAAATATTTATCAAATGCGAACTGGTGTTTTTCTCCCCCTTTCTTCCCACAGGCATTGCAATAAACATTCAACGCTGAGCAAGAACTTGCATTTGCTGTGTGACCACTGTTGCCACACCTAAAACATTCTCCCATGAATTTTGTGTGTGTGTCTTTTTCTTTGGATTCTGCCTCTTTTTCTTTCACTACTTCCTTCTTTTTTTACCTCACACACCAACTCTTCCACGGTCTCTGAAATTGGCACATGTTTCTCTTCGGTTGAGTTTAATTCTGACACACTTTAACATATGTTCCACTCTCTTAGCCACCATAATTACTTCCTCCAAGGGTAACTCATCCTTCACCCACAATTCATCCCTGATCTTGTCACTTCCACATCTTAGGACAAACTGATCACAAATTGTTACCTCTAATGTCGCACAAATTTACACGTAGCTTTCAGTTATCTTAGACTCGTCATGTACTCTTTGCTCGCAAAGTAATACCGCTCCATCATCGTGCTCACTCTGGGAAGATACTGTCTGTCCATTTTCACTAAACAGGTCTCATATTCATTTAAATGTATTTTTTCATCCACACTCAGGACAGGTAAACTCTCCGTAACATCTTGTCCCTCACCCCCAAACAATGCATAAGTAAAGCATGCCTCCTTTCTGCACTTAACATTGGCCCACACACCCTCACATAATGATTGGACATCTTTTTCCATTTGCTCCATGGCATGGTGGCTCCCCTGGGCTGCTTAAGAAAAATGGGGGTGGCATTACGTTTTGCATAATAGTATAACTTTGTGTATATGTTCACTATAGAGGTACATTTTACCCCAATGTCACTTTTAAATATCTACCACAATCAAAAGGTACAGTTGCTGCAACACAATATAGTGTTCATGGAATGACAGGCTTAGGTGTGCCTGTCACCAAAACTATAGTACAAGCTGTGTGGAATATTATTCAAAAGTGCTCTGCCTGTCGCTGTACTACAACACAGACTGAATAGTACCTTTCATCAACCTCTTATGGCCGACTTGTTATTGCTTTCAAGGTGTGCAAGTCACAGCTATGCTTCCTCACTGACCGACAAATCTTTGTGGTGTGCCAGTCACAGGTGTGTTTCTTTGTGCTGTAAATCCGTCCTTTGTTTTACTCAAAAGCCGAGATTCTGTCACATTGTTTTTTCCCTTACCACGCAGCAGCTGAAACGCTCAAAAGGAAATCCTGGTGTAGCGATATTGGCGGTTAGTAATCACACATGAATCGGTCGTCAGATGTATACGTAATGTTTATTTGAAGTAAATAAGGTTTTGGGCTTATATAGTTCTTGTTTGCTCCTCTTTTCTTTCTTCTAGCTTTGTGTGATGCTCTTCTCCAGGATCGCACTTCTTACTCTTCTCTTTGGTTCCCTTCATCTCACAGGTTCCCCGGGAAGCGCATGCGGACAGACAGAGAGAGATAACGGTAAGTGATTTTGAACTGCACTCTTTTGTATCTTCCTCTCTTCTATCTCTTTCCTGCCTTTCCTTATTTCTGTTTCACTCTTGTTTTCCTGGTGTCTTTTCTTTCCTTTGTTCCTCCTGAACTGTTTGGTCTTACTTCTTCACCTCCCTTCTCTGCCACTATGACGGCTTTGGTCTGTTATGCCTTCCTCTACTCTCTTTCCTACTTCTCTGATCTGTCGCCTTAGGGTGGCGTATCTCCTATTTCTATTTTCTTGCCCTTGGGTTTTCCTGCTCCATTACACGGTCGGGAGCTTCTTGTTTTTCTAGTTTCTGTGCTTTTCTGTGCGCGGTGCCTTGGTGCTGATCCACATGATAGTGCCTATTTTGTGCTCAGTGCCTTGGTGCTACTTCATACAATTGTGCTCCTTTGTGTACCCCACCAAACCCCACCAAACCCCCCTCTCCAATTATAAGTATCCAGGTCTTTTCTCCTTTAGTCTCCTCTTCCTCTCCTCCTTCCTTTGTCCCTCCGCCCTCAGGGCAGTGCCCACACACACCTGGAACTTCCACGCTTCTCCAGAAGTGTGGCGGGAATGCAGCGCTCCGTCTCCCCGGGTTCCCGCGGTGCTTGGGCCTCTGTCCGTGGTTTTAAGTTCTCGTCGCTTGTGGGAAATCCATTCTCCCGTCCTCAGACTCTTCTCGGTTCTCGGGCTCGCCTCATCCTCTATCTGGTCATCTTCTTCTCCGCCTCCTTTCTCACTTCCCTCTGGTGCTAACGCTGAATCTTTTGACCTCCCGGCTTCCCGCGTTGGAGAAGTAGACAGCCAATCATGGGAAGGGAAGCCGGGGAGGTCTGGAGCAGCAATGACAGCGACAGCACAAGTCCGGTTCCTGCGCGGGCAGACCTCACTCAGCCTGTCAGCCTGTTACATACACTTCCCCTAGAGAGCGGCCGTTCGGGACGCTCGGACATCGGATATCGGGACAAGAAATCAGCGTTCGCCGTTTGGTTCCCCGGGAGGTGCTGAATCTGAAAGGAAAAAGGCTGTAAGGAAAGAAACCATCGCAGGATACGGGAATTTGTGTCCTTGTTACGAGCGAGCCAGGTGAGAGGAGCATGATCGGTAACCAGGGTAAACGACCTGCCTGACAGGTAGTACCTAAGGGATTCTATGGCCCATTTTATTGCCAGGCATTCCTTTTCGATAGTGGGATAGTGTCTTTCCCTCGGGAGGAGCTTTCTGCTGATGTATAGAATGGGATGCAGCGTCCCATCTGCCTGTGTCTGGGATAGTACCGCCCCAAGACCCACATCGGAGGCGTCAGTTTGTAAAATGAAAGGCTTACGGAAGTCCGGAAAACATAACACCGGACCCGAGGTGAGTATGGCCTTTAGTCTGTCAAGGCTTTTTTGGCAGACACAGTGGGAGGGGAAAGGGTATTGGGACATGTGTTCTGTGACAGATTAGTAAGAGGTTCTGCTATAGTAGTAAACTGTGGAATAAACCTACGATAATAGCCTATTAGTCCTAAGAAGGCTCTGACGTCTTTTTTCTTCTTAGGGAACGGTATGCTCTTAATGGCCTCTATTTTCTCCACCTGTGGGATAACCTGGCCTTCCCCCACTACGTAGCCCAAATATTTGATGCTGGTTTGTCCTAATCGTTATTTCTCCGGATTTGCTGTCAACTGAGCTGTTCGTAAGGCCCGTAGGACGTCGTCTAAATGTGCCATATGGTCACCCCATGTCTTTCTGTGTATGACAATATCATCAAGATATGCTGCTGCATATTGACAATAAGGCCGTAAGATCCTATCCATGAATCTCTGGAAGGTGGCAGGTGCCCCGTGAAGTCCAAAGGGTAGGACTGTGAATTGGTAAAGTCCTGAAGGGGTGGCAAAGGCTGTTTTTTCTTTGTCATCTCTTCTCATGGGTATTTGCCAATAACCCTTTGTGAGGTCAAGGGTGGATAGGTACCTGACTTGGCCTAATCTCTCAGTAAGCTCGCCAATACGTGGCATGGGGTAGGCATCAAAATGGGTTAGGTCATTGACTTGTCTATAATTTACACAAAACCGGGTACTTCCGTCCGGTATGGGGACTAGTACAACCGAGGAGCACCAGGGACTGGCAGATGGCTCAATAATACCGGCCACCAACATGGACTGTACTTCCTGTTCTATGATTGCCTTTTTGGCTTCCGGAATGAGATATGGTCTCTGCCGGGACACCATATCTACTTTGAGCAGAATGGGGTGTTGCACTAGATCTGTTCTACCCGGACACTTAGAGAAGACGTCTGGGTTTTTATCTATCAGCTGGGGTGAGTTGTTTACGACAGGGTTCTGTTAGTGTGGGATTTAGCCATGGTCTTGGTGTATCATAAAGGTTTTGGTTGGAGAGGGAGGGATACGGGATTTCTTCTGTAGTATCATGTGTAATGTATCGGACAGACTGCCCACCGAGGGCTCTTGCCATTTTTTAAGGAGATTAATATGGTAAATCTGTTCCCTTCCACTTCCTTGGGGAATGGCTAGTTTATAAGTGGTGGGATTAATTTGTGCAATAACGTCATATGGTCCCTGTCATCAAGCTAGCAGTTTGTTTTCACTACTAGGGAGTAGGACCAACGCCTTGTCTCCTACTGTCAAACTACGTACTACACTTCTAGCGTCATACACCTGCTTCTGTTTCATCTGGGTTTCTCGTAAAGCGGTGTGGGCTTTTTCCCACACTGTATGAAGATTGTCTCGCAAGTCTTGTGTATACGATACGAGATCTTTTACTTCTTCCTCTGTTTCCTCCCATTGTTCGGCCAACATGTCGAGCAGCGTACGTGGCTGTCTGCCGAACAACTCCTCGAAGGGGCTATGCCCCAGGGAGGTCTGGACGTGGGTACGTATTGCGTACAATAATACAAGAGGCAATTTCTTCTGCCGATCTTTACCGGCCTCAGATAAGCTTTTTCTGAGGAGCAATTTAATTGTCCTATTGTTCCTCTCTACTAACCCATCTGTCTGTGGATGATAAACAGAAGTCCTGATCTGTTTCACCCCAAGTGAGCGACTCACCTCTGTCATGAGTCTGGACATGAAGGGGGTCCCTTGGTCTGTGAGTATTTCTTTAGTGAAACCTACCCTGGAAAAGAACTCTATCATTGCTTGTGCAATGGCTTTGGTGTGCATGCTGGGTATGGGAATTGCTTCCGGATACCGGGTGGCATAGTCCACCAATACTAACACATATTGTCGCCCCCTGACTGAGGGTGTGAGAGGCCCAATAATATCCATCCCAACCCTGGAAAACGGGGTGTCTATAATTGGGAGGGGAACGGGTCTATGTGGAGAGGGGTTATAAAGTTGGCATTTTGGACACTCCGAACAATGTTTACGGATCTCCCTGAGTACCCCAGGCAAATAGAAGCGTCTGAGCACTGCTTCCTCCATCTTTTCCCTTCCCAGATGCCCTTCCCCGTTGTCTCCATGGGCTAGGTGCAACACATGCGGTCGGTGAGTCCTAGGAACGACTAATTGTAAGTCTTTTCCTCCCATTGTAATGGGTCTCCTATATAGTAAGTTATTTTGGAACAGAAACCTGAGACCTACCCCCTGTTCCTCTGGAGACAATGCTTGGTGCCATGCGTGTTTCAAAGAGGGGTCCTTGTGTTGATTCTGCCGAAAGTCTCCTGTAACAGTGCAGACTCTACTGGCAGTCTCTGGTCTGTCCCCCTGTAGACGTTCCGTGCATAGTAATGTCGCTGTTCACGTTTCTGTTTTCTACCGAGGTTAATCCGGGCTTTTTTGGGTTCGTCCGTATCAGATCCCATGGGTACCTCCTCCCACCAGGTTCTCAAGGTATGTTCCTGTCCTGCTTTAGCTAGGAGAGAGGGGAAGTCCTCATAATCAGTTCCGATGATTATTTCCTTGCCTAGTTGGGAAAGTACCCCCACCCGTAGTGTCTCCTTTTTATTTCTCCAATTCAACCGTATGGTAGCCACTGGGTAATACCTTTGATCGCCATGTACACATGCAATTAAGACCTGGGTTTGTGGATCCTCTTGACCGGGTAGTACTAGAGCTTGCCGGATTACATTCTGGCTCCACCCTGAGTCTATTAATGCTATCCTTTCAACCTCATTGATGAAGATAGAAAGTTTGTACTTTGGTTTCTCCCCTCCTGACCAGAAAACCCTCGCTCTCGTCAATCCAATCTCCATGGGTTCCTCTGTATCTTTTCTGTGTGGGCAATGTCTGGCAATATGACCCCATTCCGAACAGTAATAGCACGGGGGACCCATGCCTGGATAGCCGGGAGCTGCCGTGGCTGGTGGTTGGGAACGTTCTGGACCATGTATCAATACTGGTCGATGGGTGATGCTTTTGGTTATGGTGGGTCGAACGGGGGCGGGAGGTGATCTGCTAGCCATAGCACGGAAGTCCGGGCCTATGTGATAGGCACATGCAAGGCCTACAGCTGTTTCGTTAGTCAGTCCAGGATGTTGTCTGACCCAGTTCCGTGTTGTAGAGGGCCAGGCGTCTAGGTACTGTTCCAGGACTATAGTATCAAACATTTCTTCCCTGGATTTTTCTGTTGGGTGCAGCCGTCTTCCCGCACCATGCTGGACTCTGTAGTACAAGGTGCGAGGGTTCTCCTACTGTTGCCTCTTCACTTAGGCGGAACCTGGTGCGGTAATTTTCACTATCCAGCCGCACCCGTTCTAATATGGTTTTCTTGATTTCTCTGTAAGGTAAAGTACCACCGGGATTGATAGCTTGGTAAGTGGCCTGCAAATGGCCTGTGAGTAGTGGGGCTATATACTGTCCCCATTTCTCCTCTGGCCAGTTTGCAGTGCTGGCAACTCTTTAAAAATTCGTGAAGAAAGAGTCCGGGTCCTCCTGTTCTTGAGAGCGCTGCAGTACACTACTTGGTACAATTTGGTGCACCTTTGTATGTGCGATGGTGTCTGTAAGCTTCCCCAGGGCCGTTTCTTGTACCAGCTGGTTGTTCGCCATAATTGTCGCCTGACTCTTCAGAGCTGTCTGTAACGCCTCACGTTCTTCTTTTGCTTCTTTCATCTGTTGCTCCCATACCAGCTGGATGTGTCGCTGCCCCTCCGCCAGCTGGACTATCATGTCTGCCATAGTTGCCTTCTCTTCCATGGTGGTGGTCCTCAAAATCCCACTTCTGACACCACTTGTAACGATATTGGCGGGTAGTACTCACACATGAATCAGTCGTCAGATGTATACGTAATATTTATTTGATGTAAATAAGGTTTTGGGATTGTATAATTCTTGTTTTCTCCTCTTTTCTTTCTTTTAGCTTTGTGTGATGCTTTTCTCCAGGATCGCACTTCTTACTCTTCTCTTTGGTTCCCTTTGTCTCACAGGTTCCCCGGGAAGCGCATGCGGAGAGACAGAGAGAGATAACGGTAAGTGATTTTGTACTGCACTCTTTTGTATCTTCCTCTCTTCTATCTCTTTCCTGCCTTTCCTTATTTCTGTTTCACTCTTGTTTTCCTGGTGTCTTTTCTTTCCTTTGTTCCTCCTGAACTGTTTGGTCTTACTTCTTCACCTCCCTTCTCTGCCACTATGCCGGCTTTGGTCTGTTATGCCTTCCTCTACTCTCTTTCCTATTTCTCTGATCTGTCGCCTTAGGGTGGCGTATCTCCTATTTCTATTTTCCTGCCTTTGGGTTTTCCTGCTCCAGTAACCGGTCGGGAGCTTCTTGTTTTTCTAGTTTCTGTGCTTTTCTGTGCGTGGTGTCTTGGTGCTGATCCACACGATAGTGTCTATTTTGTGCTCAGTGCCTTGGTGCTACATCATACAATCGTGCTCCTTTGTGTACCCCACCAAACCCCCCCCTCTCCAATTATAAGTACCCAGGTCTTTTTTCCTTTAGTCTCCCCTTCCTCTCATCCTTCCTTTGTCCCTCTCCCCTCCCACTCCTCAGGGCAGTGCCCACACACACCTGGAACTGCCACGCTTCTCCAGAAGCGTGGCGGGATGCAGCGCTCCATCTCCCCGGGTTCCCGCGGTGCTTGGGCCTCCGTCCGTGGTTTTAAGTTCTCGTCGCTTGTGGGAAATCCATTCTCCCGTCCTCAGGCTCTTCTTGGTTCTCGGGCTCGCCTCGTCCTCTATCTGGTCATCTTCTTCTCCGCCTCCTTTCTCGCTTCCCTCTGGTGCTAACGCCGAATCTTTTGACCTCCCGGCTTCCCGTGTCGGAGAAGTAGACAGCCAATCACGGGAAGGGAAGCCGGGGAGGTCTGGAGCAGCGATGGTAGCGACAGCACAAGTCCGGTTCCTGTGCAGGCGGACCTCACTCAGCCCGTCACACCTGGTTACACCAAATATGGCCGATGTGCATCGCTGTTGCGTGCATTCTCAAGGCAGTGGAGCTTATTCTGCAAGCATCATTTCCTTGTTGATGTGCTTCTTTACCTTGGCGATCGGGTGCAAACAAGACTGAGGCTTAGAACGTACCTGCATTCCAGCACCCCTCACTCAAGCTCCACCGCCAAACCTGCAGGCCTCGAATGACGCCATCCTCCTCGGCACACCTGCACAAACTCTGCCTCCGTACTTCTCCACCCCACTCAGGTGGCAGCCTGTCAGCAATACCAACACCGAGCGTTTCCACCACTGCTGTCCAACACAGCTTTAATCAGATTATGTGTGTACCTTCACTCCAAAAGTCTGCTAAATGTACTTCAAACTTTTGTCTTGAATTATTACTCTTTCTCCATGTTGAGGTGTAACTACACACGTTGTTGCCAGTGTGAAATTGAGTAAATACTCTTCAGACGTGGTCAGTAGTTAAAGAGGTTTATTTTATAAACACTTCATCCATTGCAAGTTGGGGACCAACTGACTTTGGATGACGCAAAAATAATAGACTCTTACCATAAACCATTCTTAATTCTACTAATCTGCATGTGGTTCTACTTCTAAAACCACAGGCAGAAGATATCTCAGTGGTATGGAAAACGGACTAATGGACAGAGAACCTGGCAGCTGTCAGGAAGGTTTTATTGATC
Source organism: Pleurodeles waltl (assembly GCF_031143425.1). Taxonomy (NCBI): domain Eukaryota; kingdom Metazoa; phylum Chordata; class Amphibia; order Caudata; family Salamandridae; genus Pleurodeles; species Pleurodeles waltl. The sequence continues at coordinate 257,882,628 of NC_090440.1, forward strand.
TGAACAGGAGTTTGGAAGAGAGAAAGATACCACACATCAGGGTTCACTGCTCCCATTGGCTGGAATTATACAGTGCAACAAACTGGCTGCTGTAGAATGGGGGCACCTGCATCACGTAAACGTTCTGTGAATCTCTATACACTTATTTCGGGACACTGCAAACACAATGAATGAATGAAAGATAACGTGTGGTACCAAGACCGAGTATAGTGTCTGGTTGCTCAAAGATTGTGAAATGTGTAGATGTGGCTATGGGACGCTGTATTTTTTTCTACTAAATAATCACTTGAAAATTGTGTCCCCCCTAAACTGCAGATGTTCTGTATAGAACTAATTGGTCAGATCTTTGAATGCTGCTGTACTATAAAAGCCAATCAAATCAAATCAAATCATTAACATTTATAAAGCGCGCTACTCACCCGTGCGGGTCTCAAGGCGCTAGGGGGGAAAGGGGGGGTTATCGCTGCTCGAACAGCCAAGTCTTTAGGAGTCTCCGGAAAGCGGAGTGGTCCTGGGTGGTCCTGAGGCTGGTGGGGAGGGAGTTCCAGGTCTTGGCCGCCAGGAAGGAGAAAGATCTCCCACCCGCCGTGGAGCGGCGGGTGCGAGGGACGGCAGCAAGTGCGAGGCCAGCGGAGCGGAGGGGGCGGGTGGGGACGTAGAAGCTGAGGCGTCTGTTGAGGTATTCCGGTCCCTTGTTGTGGAGGGCTTTGTGTGCGTGGGTGAGAAGACGGAAGGTGATCCTTTTGCTGACTGGGAGCCAATGCAGGTGTCTCAGGTGTGCGGAGATGTGGCTGTTGCGGGGTACGTCAAGGATGAGGCGGGCCGAGGCGTTTTGGATGCGTTGCAGGCGGTTTTGGAGTTTGGCTGTGGTCCCGGCGTAGAGGGTGTTGCCGTAGTCCAGGCGGCTCGTGACGAGGGCGTGGGTCACGGTTTTTCTGGTGTCGGCGGGGATCCAGCGGAAGATCTTACGGAGCATGCGGAGAGTGAGGAAGCAGGCGGAGGACACGGCGTTGACTTGCTTGGTCATGGTGAGAAGAGGGTCCAAGATGAAGCCGAGGTTGCGGGCGTGGTCTGCGGGGGTCGGTGCGGTGCCGAGGGCCGTGGGCCACCAGGAGTCGTCCCAGGCGGACGGGGTGTTGCCGAGGATGAGGACTTCCGTTTTTTCAGAGTTCAGCTTTAGGCGGCTGAGCCTCATCCAATCTGCGACGTCCTTCATACCCTCTTGTAGGTTGGTCTTGGCGCTGGCGGGGTCCTTGGTGAGGGAGAGTACAAGTTGGGTGTCGTCGGCGTAGGAGGTGATGATGATGTCGTGCTTGCGTACGATGTCGGCGAGGGGGCTCATGTAGACATTGAAGAGTGTCGGGCTGAGCGATGAGCCTTGAGGTACGCCGCAGATGATCTTGGTGGGTTCTGAGCGAAACGGAGGGAGGTAAACTCTTTGGGAGCGGTTAGCGAGGAAGGAGGCGATCCAGTCCAGGGCCTGGCCTTGGATCCCGGTGGAGCGTAGGCGGGTGATTAGGGTGCGGTGACAGACGGTGTCAAAGGCAGCCGAGAGGTCGAGGAGAATGAGGGCGACTGTTTCACCGTTGTCCATCAGGGTTCTGATGTCGTCTGTGACTGAGATGAGGGCGGTTTCCGTGCTGTGGTTGGTTCGGAATCCGGTTTGTGAAGGGTCGAGCAGGTTGTTGTCTTCCAGGAAGGTGGTCAGCTGTTTGTTGACGGTCTTTTCTATTACCTTGGCTGGGAAAGGTAGAAGAGAGATGGGGCGGAAGTTTTTCAGGTCGCTTGGGTCAGCCGTAGGTTTCTTTAGTAGGGCGTTGACTTCAGCGTGCTTCCAGCATTCGGGGAAGGTAGCAGAAGAAAAAGAAGAGTTGATGACGGTCTGGAGGTGCGGGGCGATGATGTCGTCGGCTTTGTTAAAGATGAAGTGCGGGCAGGGGTCCGAAGGGGCGCCGGAGTGGATAGAGTTCATGATGGATTTGGTTTCTTCCGTGTTGATGTGGGTCCAGTTGTTGAGGGTGATGTCCGGGGAAGCGGGTTCAGTGGTGTATGGTTGGGTCTGGTGTCCGAAGCTGTCGTGGAGGTCGCTGATCTTGCGATGGAAGAAAGTGGCGAGGGATTCGCACAAATCCTGTGAGGGCGTGACGGCGTTGGCGCTGGCGCTGGGGTTGGAGAACTCTTTGACGATGCTGAAGAGTTCTCTGCTGTTGTGGCTGTTTTTGTTTAGTCTGTCGGTGAAAAAGTTCCTTTTGGCAGTGCGGATCAGGTGGTGGTGTTCGCGTGTAGCGTTCTTGAGGGCGGTCATGTTGTCAGCGGTGTGGTCCTTGCGCCAGGCCTTCTCAAGGGCACGACAAGTTTTCTTTGATTCTTTGAGGGTGTCAGAGAACCAGAGAGGTTTTTTGGTGTTGGTCTGTCGATGCGTGCGTTTGAGGGGAGCAAGGTTGTCAGCGCAGTTGGAGATCCAGTTTGTGAGGTTGAGAGCTGCGTCGTTGGGGTCGGTGGTGAGGGTGGGTTGGTTGGCGGCGAGAGCGGAGAAGAGTTGCTCTTCAGGGATCTTGTTCCACTGTCGATGAGGGATGGGTTGAGTGCGGAGGTGGGAGGTCTCGCGTCGGAATGTGAAGTGGACGCAGCTGTGGTCGGTCCAGTGTAGGGCAGAGGTGTGGCTGAAGAAGACGTGTTTGCTGGCGGAGAAGATAGGGTCGAGCGTGTGTCCGGCGATGTGGGTGGCGGTGTTCACCAGTTGTTTGAGGCCGAGGTTGGCGAGGTTGTCGAGCAGGGTGGTGGTGTTGGGGTGGTTGTTTTGTTCCAGATGGAAGTTGAGGTCGCCTAGGAGGATGTAGTCCGGTGAGGCGAGGGCGTGCGGGGAGATGAAGTCGGCGATGGCGTCGCTGAAAGAGGCGCGAGGTCCGGGAGGACGGTAGACCTATGCTTGACTATATTGTTCCATAGTACCAGGGTCCCTACAACATTAGTGACCTTCCTTTCAACTTCTGAGACCTCGAAGCACATGTGAGAGAGAAGTGATGTAACTGAACTGCTTATAGAGACAAAGGCCCTCATTATGAAATTGGCGGTAAGTACTGCTTACCATCATGCTGACTGCCGCTAACATACTGCCGCCGCAGTGGATTACCGCCACCCATATAATGACCCACACATAGCAATCCATCACTATATAGCCACACACACAAGTCCGCCAGCCCAAAGGTCAGTGATACACCGTTACACCAACAGAAATACGACTACAGCATTATGACCCACGAATCACCGCGGCGGACATTTAATGGCGCTAAACCATTGGCGGTACATACTGCTGCGCTCAAAATACACACAACCTAACAAAACAACACAACATTGGACAATTTGAATAACACACACCTTACACCCATACCCACACCACACCCACATCACTATAAAACCGACACCCACATTACCCACAACCCTTCACGACTAAAAACAACTGCCACCAGAGAGATAGCAAGACCACAGACAAGACCACAGCCACACACCACCATCACCTATACACCATCCACGCACCTTACATCACACACCCCAACACATCACCCCACACACCCTCACCACTCACACTACACCCATGGCACCACAACGACACCCCAGGTTCTTTGAGGAGGATCTAAGGGTCATGGTGGAGGAAATCATCAGGGTAGAGCCACAGCTATTCGGATCACTGGTCCAGCAGACATCCATTGCAAGGAAAATGGAGCTATGGCGGAGAATCGTGGACAGGGTCAACGCCGTGGGACAGCACCCCAGAACAAGGGATGGGTTCAGGAAGAGGTGGAATGACCTATGGAGGAAGGTTCGTTCCACAGCAGCAAGACACCAAATAGCTGTACAGAGGACTGGTGGTGGACCCCCACCTCCTCCCCCAGAACTAACAACATGGGAGGAGCAAGTCTTGGCAATCATGCATCCTGAGGGTCTGGCAGGAGTAGGAGGAGGACTGGACTCTGGTAAGTCAACTCTCTATTACTATCACCCCCTACCTGCATGCCATCACAAACCCCCACCCTTACCCTCACTCCCATCACTCCACCACCTCACACACACCCCACCATCACAACCCACCCCCCAATACCAAGCCTGCATGTAACACCAATGCACGTACACCCTTCACAGATCTGCATGGACAACCATCACTAAAGCATGCACAATAGAGATAATCACCTAGCCCACAAAATACCTACTCACACAAGGCAAAGCTGACAGGGCAATAACAACCATAGAGGGCAACACACCCATGCACAATAAGCCACACACAGAAACAATAACACTGCATTCACATCCCCACAGGTCCCCCATCCAACGTCACCGGAGAGGAGGTACCAGCAACATCCAGTCCCCCCCCTCCCCAGAAGAGTCCCACAGTGATGACAGCAGCTCTGGATGCCAGGATCTGGATGACCAACCTGGCCCATCAGGGATCTCTGGACAGTCGGTAACCCAGGCACAGTCACATACCACCACAGAGCCTCCCCCCTCAGGAAACACCACCACAGTACCCACCCAGTGGGCTCATACCTCTGTCACCAGGACACGTCAATCAGCAGTGTGTCCACCACTACAGCGACCCCAGGCCACCCCACAAACACAGGACGATCAGGGACTTGGGGTCAGTGGCAGTGGGCACACGGTTCAGGGGACAGAGACACAGGACAACAGAGAAGCTGGGAGGACTGCTGTGCGACAGGGGGAGGACAGGCCGAGGGAACTGACTCTCCAGGAGGCACTCACCAACATCCTGGGAACATACCACCATTCCCAGGAGACGATGGGCCAGATACTGGACAAGTTGCAGGAGACCCAGCGGCTGCAGGAGGGACAGTACCTGGGGATCAGGGAGGACTTGAAGGACTTGAAGGACATCAACACCACCCTGGTCACCATTACAGGGGTGCTGGCAGACATGGCCAACACCATGAGGGAGGCAGTGGCACACCGCCGGGCCCCTGACACTAGAGAAACCGATGAACAGCCTTCCACCTCTGAGGCCACTAGTGGACAGGAGGCCCCGCCACAGTAACAGCAGGCCACCAGCACCCCACATCCTGCAGAAGGAGAACCACCCTGCAAACAGTCCCTGCGATCCAGGAAGAAGCCAGAAACTATTGCCAAGACCCCCACCAGGAAATAAGACTCTCCTGACTGTCACCCTTGTGTCCCACCCTGTAATGTAATGCAAATTTGTACTTGTAAAGCGCACTTCGACCCTAAGGTATCAAGGTGCTGAACGCATACCGCTGTGGAACCCCTCCTGGCTTTTCCCTGTGAGGTGCCCACTCCTGGGCAACCCCCAAAGTGAAGCCAGGCATCCCAGAGCTGTTGGGGCCATTGTGGAGATTAAGCAAGCTATTGCCCAGAGTTGCAGAGTGACACCCATGAATTAGATTAGGCACCGAGGCGAGAAATATCATGTCCAGGGAAATTGAGCCCAAGAACCGCCAAGGCGCGAATTGAACCCTGGTCCCAGGATAGATCTCTACATCAGGGTCTGCCTCTCTAACCATTGTGCCACACTTCTCCACTTCTCCTGTCCACCTTTAACTGCCAATGCTCCACTTCTTATGCCCCCTTGGACAATGCACCTGTGATACAAATAAACTGGACTCTTACTTGGACATTCGTCCACTATCACCCCAGCCCATTGCACATCCCACTCTACTTATTAGTATTAAAATAAACACCATTTGAATAGATACAAGTATGGAGTCTGTCAAATGATTGAAATGTGTATTCGTTTAACAAGCTTTAAACACTGTAATACAAACTGTACAGTAATGTATACATAGGAATGACCTGTAGTTGGCTGCTGCCACACGCCCATCTCCAGCCTCATCCTCCTGCAGAAAAGGCACCTGGTGACGTAAGGCAAGGTTGTGCAACATACAGCATGCCACGATGATCTGGCATACCTTCTTGGGTGAGTAGTACAGGGATCCACTTGTTAGATGGAGGCAACGAAACCTGGCCATCAGGAGGCAGAATGTCCTTTCTATTATTCTTCTTGTTCACCCGTGTGCCTCATTGTAACGCTCCTCTGCCCTTGTCCTGGGATTCCTCACAGGGGTTGTAGTGTAGCCATTTTTATGTTGCCTTTGCGCGTTTGCTTCAGGCGTTAGGCCTTAGTGCGCTTTGCCCTGGATGTATTTTATTCCTTTGCTCGCAGCATCGGGCCTCTGTGCACTTTGCTCTAGATGCATTTTATTCAGCTTTGTACTGTTATTTTTTCAATAGCCAGTTCTACGGTCTTGTTTTATTCTTTATATCACACTGTTTAGCCTACTTCAGCATCGGAATTCTCAATAACACATTCTCGCTTACTCTGTGCTTCAGTCAAGGATACAGTCTGGTACATTGCCGATAGACGTGGTAGGAGTTTAGTCTTTGGTTTGTAGACGATACACATTCTTGCGTAGGGACGTTTTGTTACCACATCGACATGGTAGTTATAAAAACACTTCCTTGTCCTAATACGCGCAAGAGGGAGATTCCGACCAGGGAACCACCACTAGACACTGTCTGCCCTGTTGCAGATGCTGATCCAGATCACAGGCCTTTGCTCAGGTATGAGGGTTGATGTCTTCCCAGGGAAGCTGAAAGGCAAGCTTAGAGCTTAACATGCTGTGCTCAAAATAGAACATAAATAGAGAGAACGTAATCTGTTAACACTATGATAGCGTTATTCCTATGTTTCACTCTCTTCGTTACTATTTTAATCCTACTGTGTTGTATGGTTCTGGTTATTGCGGCTCATGCCTTATTATCTAGAATGCAGTCGTTTTATTAAATCAATCTATAAAACTTAAACTGTTTCTGTCATTTGTATATGAGATCATACAATAAATGAGAGAGCTGGTTGGGACCTGAGTGACCACGACTTCCCTGAGAAGTTCTGAGAGGTCATGCGCTCGGTTGCCAAATCATCACTTCCCCTTGGGAGAGATGAGGCACTGCTAGTTAGCCGGAGCAAAACCGGATTGAAGGTGACAGGGGTCTTTCTTAGTGGGTCAGACTTAGTCCCCCACACCAGGAACGACTCTGCCACCTAGAAATCCATTAGTCTCATTTAGGATAATGAGAGCCAACGCGACAGGGTCAGTAGCCATGAGAGGTTGGGGTAACCAGAGTCACCTGCAAATATCAAGGGACAACTGTTAGACACACACTAACCCTTAGGGCCCATACCATACCCATATACCAACACTTACTGGGTGGGAACCAGGGCTCACCTATTAGCTACACCCTGTGCCTCTGGAGTTGAGCCATCACATATGGGATGCTGCTATTCCTCAGGATAAAGGCATCATGCACAGACCCAGGATACTTTGGATTGACATGGGAGATGTACTGGTCTGCCAGACACACTATCTGCACATTCATGGAGTGAAAGCTCCTTCGATTTCTGAACATCTGTTCATTTCTGCAGGGGGGGGACAAATGCAATATGTGTACCATCTATTGCTCCAATAGTGTTGGGGGTATGTCCCATTGCACAGAAATCTGCTTTCACTGTGGCCAAATCCTCCACCTGGGGGAAAATGATGTAGCTGCGCATGTGTTTAATCCGGGCAGACAACACTCTGGTCAGCACTATTGAGAACATTGGATGAGACATTCCTGCTGCCAAGCCCACTGTCACTTGGAAGAAGCCAGTTGCCAGGAAATGGAACACTGATAGCACTTGCACAAGAGGGGTGATCCCGGTGGGCTGACGGATAGCAGATATCAGGTCAGGTTCCAGCTCTATGACTGTGGCCCTGTCCAGTGTAAAGGTGAGGATACTGTGCCTGTCCTCCTTTGTTGCCACGTCCACCAGGGGCCTGTACACGGGGGGATGTCGCCATCTCTTATTCATCCGCAGCGGTTGCAATCTAGGGGCAAACTGTGAGCAGCTGGTCAGTATTCCATATTTCCAAACACTGCACTGCATTGCATGTTGTGACTGTAACAGTATATTGTTGGATAGGCCCAAATGTTGCCTATGTGTACTGTGACGCAGTTAGGTGCCATGGGGAAAGGGCCCCTGCCTTCACCGCTGAGGAGTTGGTAAGACTGAATGCTGTATGAGCCTCCAGACCAACAGGTGAGTACACTGTGAGCACGATGCATGGGGCATGAATGCATAGAGTGCTGTGTGTGAGGGCCTCGTGTGGGGGGGTTGGTAGAAAGACCCTGGGCAGCGTGCTGCATGTATGGTGGGTAATGTCTGTGCGTAAGGGGATGTGAGGGCTTTGGTGGGCCATGAGTGTAACAGGCAGGATGGTCTGACTGATACCTTTTCCTATGTGTATTTCTCTGCAGGTCAGCGCCCATCAAAACAACCATTTGCAATGCAATCGGTCTCACATTTGCTTGAGTTAGCGCTATTAGCGTTGTAAACTCCTAACTGGACTTTTCTTGCCACGTAACTTGAAAATCAATAGTAAAACAGTTTCACATAAGCAAGCCGATTCACAGCGCCATGGCCGCCATGAGCATCAGCGATAAGGAGAGACAGAAAAGGAAAAAGAAGTTCGCTCGCAGTCAAACTTAACAAAAGTGCAGTAAGCCATGTAACAGGGGCGATAGCCAAGGCGGTTTTACAACGTCCCCAAGGAGGGACGAACATAAACCATTTACCAATGTCAAAGGATTTTTCAAAGGCAAGCCCACAAGCCAGTGATAGTGATGGATATGAGGTTGTTGCGTAGGCTCTCATTATTCTAATGAGACTACTGCATTTTGAGCAGCAAGATCGTCCATGGTGTGGGAGACTGAGTCTGACCCACTGTGGGTGACACCTGTTGCCCTAAATCCGGGTTTTGCTCCGGCTACCTAGCAGTGCCTCATCTCTACAAGAAGATAGGGATGATTGGGCAGCCGAGCGCATGACATATTAGGCTTCTCAGGGAAGTCGTGGTCACTCAGGTCACATCCGGTTCTCTCATTCACAATTTGGTCTCATATATAAATGACAATAAGAAGCAGTATAAGTTTTAATGACTGGTTTAATAAAACAACTGCATTTTAGATAGCAAAGCGTGAGCTGCAATAACCAGGATGACACAACATGGCAACGTTAAAATGGTGACGAGGAGAGTGAAGCATAAGAATAACCCTATCATATTGTCACTAGGATTTATGAACTATTTCCTATCTGAGTCATAATCTGAGCACAGCATGTTAAGCTCTAATTCTGCCTTTCAGTTTCCCCTGGGAGGACATCAACCCTCATACCCGAGCAAAGGCCTCTAGTCTGCGTTAGCATCTGCAGCGAAGCATTCAGCAATCAGCATACAGTTGTGGTTCCCTGGCTGGAATCTCCCTCTTAACATGTAATGGGACTAGGAAGTGATTTTATAATAACACAGCTGATGTTCTAAGAAAATGTCCCTACGTAAGGATGTGTATTTTCTACGAATGTTGGAGACTAAACATCTACCACGTTCACCGGCAATGTACCAAACTGTAGCTTTGACTGAAGCACAAAGTGATCAAGAATGTCTTGTTTGAGAACACAGTGTTGGGCTACGCAAAAACAGTTAGATAGATTAAAATAAAACAAGACCGTAAAACTGGTTATTGCAAAAATAACAATGCGAAGCCAAATAAAATGTATCTAGGTCAGAGTGCACAGCGGCCTAGTGTGTTAAACTAACGTGCCTGGAGCTATAACTAAAATGGCTACACAACAAGGTGGGCGTTATTAAAAGCCCACATACATACATATCAACACGTCAGAAAAGCAGCACATGCGCGCTGCTATGTTCGACCTAACATGTATGTACACATTAGGTGCACTTGTGTGGTTTGAAAGGATTAACCCCTGCTTTCCCTTTGAAAAGCCACGGCTATTAATTTACTGGGACTGTAATTCTGCCTTCCTGTCCTTGCATCGAAAGCAACTAAGGTGCGGGCTTCCTGGAGATAAGCCCCTATTTCTGAGGTGTTTGTGCTCGACCTAAAGGCCCCTTTTATGATGTTTTCTATCTGTTGCTGGAAGCTTCCCAGTTGTCCAGTCCCCATCTGTGTGGGACAGTAAAGGGAGATTTAGGATCCTTCAGCACTTTGCCAGAGCCTCCAAGATCAGAGCCACATATCGGGCAGTTTTGAATTTATCTTGTGCCTAAATGTTTAATGCCAAATTTTCTTGCAGCCAGACATGACCTGTATCTGGTGCATTCTTGAATGTTTCTTTCAACATACATGTTAAATGCCTGGGAAAAACCAACCACTGGCTAATTACTGTTAGAGAGCCCAACAAATCTATTTTTTCATCACATCACAGCCTTATTTTCTGCACAGTGTTAAATCTTTTGAACATTTCGCACAACTTTGGACACAGCCTTTTATGATGTTTGAAGCTAGAGGAAGATTGAGAAGTAAGTAAACATTCCAGAGAGACACCGGGCCTTATTTTTTGAGCAACGCTAAATATTTTGAAGCATAGCTCGCATCTTTGAAGTAAACCTTGAGCGATGTTTAAAACTAAGGAAAGATTGGGAAATAGATAAACATTCCCAAGAACACCAATCCCTATTTTCTGAACAACATTAAACATTTTGAAGCATAGCGTGCATCTATGGACAGCATCTTTAGAGATGTTTGAAGCATAAGGACAAATCGGGAAATAAGTAATTCCTAAGAAACACCATACTGTATCGAAGAAACATTTTTATTTTCATTCAGAGTTGTGTTTCAAACGCATTTTCAAAAAGACATTGAAGTGGGCATGTTAGACATGCTGTTTACCAAATTCGTTAAATGCATTATTGATGCATTTTTTAAACTTTGCTCTGATGGAAGGAGCAGTTAACCTGTGTCCCAACTCCTATAATATAGTGCAGAGTAAACATTCTTAACTCTTACTTTATGGTTTTCGGTCCACTCCCCGCACGACTTCTCCCAAATACCTTGAAAAAGTAAAAACACAGCGCGATCGCGCAATGTAAGATGCAACGCGATCGCGCACTGTAACAAGGAAACATTTTTATTTTCATTCAGAGCTTTGTTTCAAACGCATTTACAAAAAAACTTTGTGTCCAAAGCAATATAACACTGCATACGAAGTGGTCAACAGGACATTGAAGTGGGCACGTTAGACATGCTGTTTATCAAATTTCTTAAATGCATTATTGATGCATTTTTTAAACTTTGCTCTGATGCAAGGAGCAGTTAACCCGTGTTCCAACTCCTATAATATAGTGCAGAGTAAACATTCTTAACTCTTACTTTATGGTTTTCAGATGAAGCATCAGCTCCCCGTACAACATCTCCCAAATACCTTGAGAAAGTAAAAACACAGCGCTATTGCGCTGAAATTGAAAACAGAAAAACCGAGCGCGACTGCGCTATGTAAACCACAGCGCGATCGCGATGCATGGAAAATAATCCGATAAAGTAGTCCCGACCCCAGGCTGACAGATTCGAGCCTCAAATGTTTTTAGTACTTTACCGGTGCTGTGAAGGTGAGCTAAACTCCAGAAAAGGCATGACGTATGCATGCCTTTCTCAAATGAAAGCAAGTGGATTTGAAAAGACAAGCCCACGGACCAATGTAAGTGACTGACGTGACATGGGCGTGGTTTGAAGCCCAAAGAGAGATTACAGAATGGGCGGAGCGCTTTGTGCTTGCCCATAAACAGGGCATATGGCGTGCCATCGGCAAGAACATGCAGTCCCTGGAGGTCTACGGCAGGCGGGCACCCACTGTCAGAAATGGTGAGAGGACCTGAGACGCTGGGGACGGAAGACGGCGGAGGCCCAGCTGGGGATGGGCTTCCAATGAGGGAGGGGCGTCTGTTGAGCCCTGACCCCCCCGGATGGCCCGCATACTGGCGGTGGCCTAGCCGGAGCTGGATGGGTGCTTGGGGGCATCACAGCAGCCACAAGGGAGTGAGTACAGTGCCCCAATATACTACTTGATATACTACTTGCGCGTGGTGGGGTAGCATCCGGGTGGGGGATGTGGGCCTGTGGGTGCCCCTAGGCCAGGCCGGACATTACAGGGTTGGGCCCATGTTGGGCAGGGTCTGATGTACACCTCCTCCAACCAAGCTAGTACGCATCGACTACTGGGCAGGTGTCTGTGGGTCTCAGGTATGCTGCAAGTGGCGTTATGTATCCCTGTTCATGGGCTGGTGGCTAGCATTGTGACTGTTAGTGCATTGCCTAGTGTGTATTACTGTCCCCTGTGTGTGTTTGTTGTGTACGCCAACGTTGGTGTTGTTGCTGCCATTGACTAAGGGTATCTTTTGTCTCTCCCTACCCTTTTTGTTTTGTCACCCTATCCTTATGTGCATTAGCATCATCCGGCGGGGAGAACTGCATCCCACAGGGCCCAGGAGGCTGAATCCACTGACGGTGAGGGCACCAGTGGGACGGAGGGTGAGGGGAGCACCATGGCGGAGACTGGAGGGGACAGTTCTGACTGTGATACCTCCTTCGATGGAAGCTCCCTGGTGGGGGCGGACACCTCTGTACCCACCACAACTACAGGTACAGCCGCCACCCCTACCAGCACTACCCTCCCAGCAGCCCCTCAGCGTGTTTTCTGTGCCCGCTCACCCAGGAGGGTGGGCATCTCCTTCGTCCCAGGCACCTCAGAACCTGCCCTAGTTAGCCCTGCTGCCCTGAGTGAGACTATTGACCTCCTGTGATCCATCTCTGTGGGAAGTCAACAATTGTGAATTCTATCAAGGGGCTGGCAGCCCATTTGCAACAAACAAATGCATTCCTGGAGAGCATTCACTCTGGCATGGCGGCCCAACAGAGATCAATCCAGGCTCTGTCCTCCTCCCTGACGGCAGCCATTGTCCTTGTTTCTAGCCTCCCACCCCAGTTTCCTCTGCCCAATCCCATTCCCCTCAACCCCAGCCTTTCCCAAGCACACAGGCAGGCCAGCATGCACCCAGGACAACACACAGGAGTGGTTCAGGCAAACACAAGCACCACACATCATCCCACAGGCACTTACACAAACACTATCCAGATGCAGACATACCAACATCCACTGCCTCCACTGTGTCTCCCCCCTCCTCTTCGTCCACCTCCCTCCCAGTTGCGTCTCGCACCTGCATGCACTACATCCTCATCCACTACCACCATCACGCCTATCACTACACACCCCTCACTGGCAGTCACCACCCCCACATCCATGCATACGCCCCCTGAGTCCTCTCCCACTGTGTCTGTGCCCCCTCCTCCCAAAGTACACAAACACAAGCACTCAGACACCCAACAGCCACCCACCTCACAACAGCATCCAGGCCATGCACCTGCACTCAAACACAGCAGACACCTCCTACAATCAATTCGTCTCCCTCCACTGCCAAACCTTCACCCTCTTCCCGCCCCAATGTCCTTAAGAAGCTTTTCCTCTCCACAGTTGATCTCTTCTCTACTACTCCCCCCCCCATCCCTGTCCTTCTCGTCGGGCCAGGGTGGTCAGAACCCAGATAAGCACCTCAGCCACCCAGTCCATGGCCACAATAGTGTCGACAGCTACTGCAGGTGGGAGAGGATTTCGGGCACCAGGCAGAAACACTGACAGCGTGCCTGCACCAGGTGCATCAAGGAAGGGCAAGGAGGCACCACTAGCTGCAACAGGAAAGGGCAAGGAGGCACCACTAGCTGCAACAGGAAAGGGCAAGGAGGCACCACCAGCTGCGACAGGGAAGGGCAAGCAGGCACCACCAGCAGCGACAGGGAAGGGCAAGGAGGCACCACCAGCAGCATCTAGGAAGGGCAAGGAGGCACCACCAGCTGCAGGAGGGAAAGGTAAGGGGTAAGCCCCGGCTGCTGACAGGAAGGGCAAAGGGCCTGCACCAGCAGGCAGGAAGGACAGGAGGCTTGGTGCTGTGACTCATTCGGAGCCCCCACCACCAACCATGGTGTTTCAGCCATCCAAGGCTGCAGTGGAAGGGCTGGAGGCTCCCCCCACCACTGCCAGCACTGCCACCAGCACCGCCACAAGCACCACTGCCAGCAGCAGCAGCCCCAGTGGGCATCTGTCCGAGGCTGCAGGGGAAGGGCTGGAGCCTCTCCCCACCACTGCCAGCACCGCCACCAGCACCACTGCCAGCAGCCCCAGTGGGCAGCCGTCCGAGGCTACAGGTGAAGGGCTGGAGCCTCCCCCCCACCACTGCCAGCCCCAACACCACAATTGCCACCACTGAGCAGCCATCACCGCCGGTGGACAGTGGGTAGTCCTGCCTCCATGGGCTGTTGTGCATCCTGGCCCCTGCAAATCCTGTGGGTCTGACACCCAGGTGAGAGACTGTGACCTTGCACTCCCCAAGATCTGCATCACAGGGCACAATGCCCCCTCCAGAACCAGTGGAAGAAGCCAGGCACTCACCCCATCCTTCCCAGAAGCACACTGGGCACAAGGCCCCCTCCAGAACCAGTAGAAGAAGCGATCCACTCACTCCATCCTTCCCAGGATGAAGCACACTGGGCACCGGGCCCCCTCCAGAACCAGTGGAAGAAGTCATGCACTCACCCCATCTTTCCCAGGATGAAGCACACTGGGCACAAGGCGCCCTCCTGAACCAGTGGAAGAAGCCATCCACTCACCACATCCTTCCAAGGATGAATCACACTGGGGACAAGGCCCCCTCCAGAACCAGTGGAGAAGCCATCCACTAGAAAGACTGTGGCCTTGCACTCCCCAGGGCCAAGCACAGGGCATGTTGCCCCCTCCAAAGCATGTAGGCAAACCACCCACTTGAGAGACTGTGGCCTTGCACTCCCCAGGACCAAGCAGTGGGCAAACCACCCACTTGAGAGACTGTGGCCTTGCACTCCCCAGGACCAAGCACAGGGCATGTTGCCCCTTCCAGGACCAGTGGTGTTGTACCATCTTCCGGCTGAGGTGCCCCCCACCCCCCCATTGCCCGTCCCCCTGAGGTGCGTGTGTATTATCGACCTGATGCCCCTGCAGTGTTCTCTCCGTGTTGTTGCAGGAGTGAGGTGGGGCCTTGGCCTATGTGATGTGGCTCTGTGGCCCACAGACATTGAGGACTGGGCAGTGTCCCTACATTTGTACATATGTTGATACGTTTGTATTTTGATGCACTTATTCATGTTATTTTGTCGTATTACACTCACTTTCTTCCAATCATTTTGTCCTTGCATTATTCCTGAGGGGTACAGTGTGGATATGTATTGTTTGTGCATCTGTTTGTGTGTATGGTGTTGGGGTGGGTGTTGCGTGTGTGTGTCACTCTCTTTTTCCTCCCCCCTCCCTTGCGTGCTAGGCGGCAGTACTCACCGTGGTCGGCTTCGTCGGTGTTGCTGCTCATAATGCAGGAAAAGGTAGACGAGCATGGGAAATATATGCAGCTCGGGCTCCATGGCGTCGTGGTTGTTCCCTGAGTCTCAAGAGGTGAGACCTTTGACTTCTGTGTTCTGTTTCTGCCATGCTTTTGATGTCATTGGTACCGCCTTGGTAAAGGTGGCGGATAGGTCTGTCGTAATAGTGTGGGTGGTACATTGTCTTCCTCCTGGCTGTTGGCGTTTAACACAATGGTGCTTGTTGATACCGTTGTGGCGCTCGGTGTTTTAAAGTGGGTGTCTGTCTGAGCAGTTTCCGCCGTGGTCATAATTCCATTTTTGTTACCGTCGGCATGTTGGCGGTATTACCACCGCTTTATCAACAACAGCCAGGGTTGTAATGAGGGCCAAAGTCTGCAAAGCAGCCCAGAATAATGGACACAGAAACCTCCCAGGTGAGAGAATTTAGCAAAGTCCCCATTCGGCTGCTGCATCTTCACACAAAACTATTGCACTCCTCTTCATACACAACTGTCAACCTACCCCCTTCTGAAGATGACAACACACCTTGCATGTATTCTTATTCGATCAACAAACAAAGGTCCTCTACAGACTTCAATGTGCCTCATAGAGAGCAAAGGCTCTTCACATCACAATGTTTCTTCCATTTCATTAATATAAATGACACCATGATAGATAATAATATTTGACCTGCCAGTCAGGGCTGGACTGTTCCCTTGGGGAATGGGGTCAAGACTGATTTGCATATGGCTGGGTCCAAACTGGGGCAGCATGGTGAGCAAAAGAATTGCTGGATTAAACCCAGATCTGTGACTTGGGGTGAATGTTTGATTGGTTCCACATTCCATCGATCATCTGTGTTTGTTTGCTTTTGCTACCCTAAGTGCACCAGGTAAGCCCAGACGTGGGTCCCAGGCTAACTATGCCACTGGATTCAAGTTAGCCTGGCTGATGAAGGATGATACCCTGAAACCAGTCCCAGGATGCTTGATTCCGGACCAAGTGGGACCAGGCCTTGCAGTTTGGGCGGGACTGTTCCTATGGGGAACTGGGTCTAGACTGATTTGCATATGGTTGGGTCCATACTGCAGTGACGGATTAAACCCAAATCTGTCACTGGGTGTGATTGTTTGATTGGTTCCACAGTACGTCCACCATTTGTATTTATTTGAACATGAAAATCAGCATGTGGAAGTGTCTAAAGTATCTGGACATGGACGTCAGGATGTTTGTTTATGTCCGACACATGCGGATCACAGTACAGTTCCCCTGATGCCCTGTGACTGTAAACAGAGGGGCATATAATGAGCATGGCTGCACAGTGCAGCACAGATAATCTCCCTACTGCATGACTCTGTGTGAAAGGAAATTGCAAGTAATGCGCTGTATCTAACTGAAAACCATCATGCCATTTTTCCTGTGTTGGTGCTTCTTATGGCTGCCTAGGGCCAACGAAGACACACTTGCACCATGGAGCAAGAATGCAATTGTTGCATGCAAGTAATGTATGTGTGCATGAAGGGGCGTCTTCCTGCTAACCAAAATATCCTGTGAGCCATATTCAAACCATCTATCTATGTTGCAGGACCAAGCACATTTAGGGTCTAACTCCTTGTAATGCTTCTCCTGGGATGGCAGTACTTACTGGAACATTTCAAGGTTTACCAGGTTTGATATGTTTGTGAATGCATATATAACCATTGGGGGTGAATAGCTACACCCATGCAATGGTCAAGGAGCCTCTCTCTGGTGCAGAGTAGGACAGTGCAGTGATTTGCAATACATTGTGTCACTCGTGATAAATGACACTTGTCAGGCCTTGTTTGGCTCAAACAATATGCAAATTGATTTGCGTAGCACACTTGCCATGGTGCATTGTGCAAGTGCCACTCATATTGGTTCAGTCATATAGCCCTGAGTGCAGAAGTGTCTTTACCATGACATTGAATCGCAGACCTTGCCTAGCTTTGTGTGCAAATACACGACTGCCTGACAATCACATGTGCCATATGGGAATTACACCATATGTTTTTAAAAACTCCAGTAAAATTGCAAGCTGGGCTGCACGTCCACTGTAGTATGGGTGAGCCAGCCTGTCTCTGTGCTTCCCTAAGTGTGTGTTGCATCCATAACACATCTTATGGCAGGATTCCTGACAATCTGAATGAATGTAGATATTGGGCAGAATAGGGAATACAATAGTGTGGCACACAGGCCCCATGAGCAATCTTCGCATGACTATATGACTGTGACCGACATTCAGGTGTGTATCCTGGTAACGACTATGAAGTGTGATCAGTCAGGTCCTGATTCCTGCCATGCTGTGCTGCCATGTTGCCTGCTGTTCCCCTGGCTGGGTGAAGAGGGATGTACATGCTCTCCTTGATCCCAGACTAACTCCACGGACCATGTGCCAGCCCACTTCTCATGAAGTGACAGGGGCATGAATTAATTACACCCACCAAGATTCACCACCTAGACACTGCCCTCTGCCACACAGAACTGCTGACGGCAATCCAGTGCACAGCTATGCCAATTACCATGCAACACTGGTTGTAGTAATGCATTTATGAGTATAATTCCAGCATCACTGCGGCTACCGAAGTCCACACAAGCCTTCTTCAAATCCCAATAGGAAGATAAACCTGAAAATGTCTTGATACATTACAATATTTACTTGGGTCCCCTCACAATAAATTGTCACTCAAGAAGTCACACCTAAGAAGGTATAATGTCACACATAAGCACACTATGACCAATGAAATGCCACATATAACCAAACTTTAAACTTGTCTGCTATGAATCCAGGACCATTGGAAGTGTGTCCAAGGTGTGATTTCCTGAGTTTCATATTTCTCTACATCAGATCGCATACATTAGACCAGTTATGTGGGTCAGAACCCACGAATCACCCCTGTTCACAACGCATTCCACCATTTGTAATTTCAGTACTGATGTGTAATAAAAAAACAACATTTGTCGAAATGGATGGGGCACACCCAGGAAATTAAGCAATGGGTGTGGCAGGCTGCATACTGAGAAGTGTGAAGTTCCTCTTACTCTTTAGTTTGTGCTGGGTGCTGCATGTGTTTTGAGAGTGTCTGTGCAAGTTGTGATTTTATTTGGTCCTGTCCCTGTCTTGAGTCTTTGTAATACCTTTTTGTCCTTTTTCAATGTTTTATCAAGATGTTTGTCATTGTATTGTTAGGAGTTTGTCTTTTGGGGGTTTTATCTGTTAGGGGTAGTTATAGATGTTAGGGGGTGTTATTTTGGGTTTTATTGTGTTTGGGAGGAATAGGGACATGTCTGGGAGGGGGAGACGTTTTCAGAGGCAGAGTTGGGTAGACTTATTTGGTTAACCATTCATTACCTGCACAGGATGCTGGCGGCTGGAGGTAGGGTGAGCCAAAGAAAGATTGATGGGAGCGTGTGCACTGGCATCACCAGAAGATGATTCGGGTGGATCGGGCCAGGGCCCAGCTAAAACATTGATGGGCTGACATGGTAGCACTGGAGGCTGATCTCATCAACCTCCCTGGACTGGAGAATGGTGTACCCGTAGGTATGTTTGTATGTTCCATCTGCATTTTGTGATGTAGCTTTATCAGTAATGGCAAACATAAACATGGACTGTACATAATTTGTTTAGTTGTTTTTTCACATTGCAACATGCAAGATCTACATCAAAATAAAATGATAGAAGGAAATTAAGGGAACTAAGAGAACTTTGTGTGCCTCATAGTGGCTTCATTAAAAAATTTAAAGCAAGCACAGTGCCAATTGCTCCACTGCTATAAACTGGCACAAGAGGCTAATGGTTAGTGGGTGGTAGTTCTCAATGAAAATGCATGGAATTATGACCACTTCCTTATGTAACATACACAAATGACCAGGGGATGCGTCCAAATTTCCAGAGCACCACTGTTAAAAGCTAAGCAGGAGATCTATGTCCAAACTCCATTTATTGGAAATCTTCCATGTGTACTGCATTGTGCTACAGATGTACATAGATTAATATGCCTTATAATTGTCTACATGTGCAGAACTGTGTGTTTTTCAGGGTAACACTAAAACATTATACCTGCTGACAAGGCATGCTTCCTTTCACAAAGTTGGAAGATACAAAGATTTAACAATAGTCAGCACTCTGTGCACCACTGCCAGTAAACCCTTATATGGCTTTTACAATGTTACATATGGTGTATGCCTGTCCTTTTCCATCAAAGCACCACATAGTTATTCTGATGGGTCAATGTTGTCACCCATGTACTATGGTATAATGCAGTCTGACATGATACGGGCCAGCATTAATAAATATATCACATGCCTGAGGTATGCTTCAGAATGGTGATGATGGATACATCTGAACTTCATCATTAAGCCAGCTCAGGCCAGCATGTGGATTAGCTGCGTCCAATAATCTGGTCATATTTAGATATGTGTGTCTAAACTGTTGTTTAAATCTGAAATACTGTCATAGCTTAGTTTCTAAGATATACATGTAAGTATATGTGAAAGTACACACACTCCCTGAGAACATGGCACAGGAAATGGAGTCTCCCAGTTCAAAGGGACATTCAAAAGAATCCCATCCCATTGATGGCATGTGTGGCTCCATGTGTAGGACCCCTGGTGACTCAGGCCAGGTTAAATGAGGCCAACGTTTCCATCAAGCGAATCACTGAAGGGTCCTCAGACTTGTCTAAGTGCATATTAAAATCACCAAGCATGTTAAAATTGGCATAAGACACACACTTAGGAGCCTGTGCTTGATCCAGGTGGGCTAAAAAGTCTCCTGGATGCCCTGTGGGATGGTAAACAAACGCCCCAGAGAAGGACCATTGTCCACTGATCTATAAATTGAAGCCCAAAGCCTCTGCTCCCTGCAGCCCTCCATTTTAAAGCTGTTACACCTAAAATCTTTGTATAGATAAAGCTACCTCTCTGCCTTTTTTTCAACCCTGTTTAAGTAAACACACGTATAAGCCTCTGGAAGGGGAATATGCTGCTCTGGTTAGAAGGCCTCATTCAGCCAAGTGTCTGTTAAAAAGAGCAAATCAATACTCTCATCCTTTATCAAAATCAAAAATATCAAGGGCATGTTTCTGCAAGGAGAAGACATTCATTAACATCGCCTTCAGCTCCCTCAGGTGCTCATTTGAACTAGGTTTCCCATGAAAGAGCAGAAATAGGGGATATCTGTGACATTTACATTTTCACTATAATTAATTTTATTCTAGTGTAGTTTTAGCTGAAAGTTTAACAATGTACACTAGTGTATTGATGGGTTATATTATAGGTGAGTTTCAGAACATTATTAAACATTTGTATTCTTCAGCAAATCATGGTGAGTGTGATAGAACCAGTTAACACACAAGTGGCTCATTTGAAGATACATCTAATTTTAACGGTTAGCTGCTAATGTATTTAAGAGTGCTTGACAATGGAAGAAAACATACTGCTGGAGAAAATGATGGGAGTGATTACTTACCAGTTGCAGTCTAGACCTGATGTCGGATATCATAATTTTCACATTTTGTAATCTATTTCACATGGTTCTACTGTTACTATGTAATCGAGTTTCCACTAAAAAGATAGGACCCCATATTAGGGTGGCTAAACTTCAGGATGGGAGGACTGAGTCCGTTTACACCATCAGAAACTGCCAACCCAATTCCTAGCTAGCTCAAGTGCCTCACCTGAACCTCCAACCTTCCCAGGGTAACAGATGATTTCAGCAACCTCGAACATGACACTCGGACTCCCAAGGAAGTTGTGGAAACAGATCTTACCATTTTGTTGTTTTACTCATGCATGCTCAGGGTAAACACAAGAAAGATACGAAGAAAGGTTTTCAAACATTAATTGAAACAATCACATTCTTGCATAGAGAGCATGAGATGCGATTATTAGGGAGATGAAGCAAAGCACTAAAACCAGAGTTACTAACATGGTGAAAAGAATAAACAGTTTAACCATAGTAATTTTAGGTCTATATCCTTCTACCTAGCACTATCTACAATCTGAGAGCATAGCGGGTTTACCCTCTGCCTCCACCCGATCTAGAAGGATAGCCTGACACTGTCTTACCTGGAGAGCTGAGCCACGGTGTCTGTCTCGAGTGAAGTTGGCAATCCTTCTCTGCAAGGTGGAAGATCAGCATCAACAGAGCTGCATGTCTAACACAGAATTTGTTCTAGGGCAGTAGTGGCCGGAGACCTCCTCTGACCACTCTGTGGCAGCACACCATTCATATAATCAAAGCCACTGTGTGTTAGAGGCATGGCTCTAATGCAGTGACATGTCTGGATGTTAGATGCTGTCTCCAAACTGGCACCGCAAGCACTAGGCTATATTGTTCTAAAGCTCTTAGCCTTGTACAGAGTGGACATATTACGTGTCTAGAAATAATAATTAAAAACAACCAATATGCACAATGTATTCTTGGAATATTATCACACAAGCATAAAGTGTATAAAATGCCATTGCTAAAAAGCGATGTCAGCCTAAGACATGTAAAATGTAAAATTTAAACCTAAACTGAGATGGAAACCATGGTAGCCCCAAGGAGGCCTAGCAACAGCTCTCTTTAGGAACCTGAGAAATAGAATTGTTTTTCCTATCTTTGTCACTTTGATACGAGCAAATGCTGCCATTATCTATTGCCCCCCAAAAGTTTGCAAATATATATGAAAATATATCTTCCTAATGAGATATTTACACACAAGGCAAAATGGATCAGAAATAACAACATTGTTTTTCAGTTATTATATACAATTAAACATACATGATTGGAACACTGAATTTCTAAATTAATTGTTTGTTCTGTTTGTTTCTATTTTGTGACCATATTGCCCAGTTGGATCCCAGGCAATCATCAAGACCTATTTGAGGATATGCCCTAATCTAAATCTGCCCCTCTTGAATAATATAGAGGTTGTTGTAGGTAGGGCAAAACATATATAAACATAAATGACATATATAAATATGGCAACCCGAAAGTATCTTTAGACCTGTATAAAAATAATGGGACAAGTAATCCTTTTAAAGCATCCCTTATACAGGTGTATGCAGGAACATTATTATCACTCACAATGTGTCACACAGCACTGGAGAGTCACTGGACTAGTCACCGTGAAACATTCATTGGCTGGCCCTTGTTAATCTTCGTAAACTGGAAGGAAATTAAACTTTTCTGATTTTGTACAATGCAAATCATTTTACAAAATTGCATATAATACATGCAGGACAATTGTTGTTAGAAAAACACAATTATTTTCACATTTGTATCTAAACATAAATCGTATCATCCTTATGATTCAACTGTCCCGAGTAATGTGAAATATTGGATTGGTTGTGGGGATTTCCAGCCAAGTGGGTTTGTGTCTGTTTAGGGTCACTTGTCACATATAACAGTGTACCTTTAGCCTTACTTACAGAAGTGATATTGAAAATAGCGTTGGTCTTAGGTCTGCTTCAATGTGATTGACTGAAGTTCTTTTTAAATGGTGTGAGTTGGCTATTAAACTGAACGTCTGTAGCTTCTGCGGTTTATTTAACATTAGACTGCTATTGTAATAATACCATGAGGCTTCCAGCTCAATGACAGGGAAGATTCAAGCATGTGAAACAACAAATGATTAAATACTGAAAGATTATGCATTTCTAGCTGCTACCTTCCCTCCTATTTTAGAATTCTTTCCTCCCCCTTATTTATGGGGTTTCAAAATGTTAATCACAATGCCTCACATTGTTTAATCTTTATGTTCCACCCCATCCTTCCTCATTTGTTCATTTTATTTTTCATGACTTATGCAGCCCTGAAACCTGAGGCCAATATTAGTCAATCCACACCAAAATTCATAAGTGACTCTGTACTATTGCTGAGTGAAGGATAAGTAATGCCATCAAACCCAACTTCAGTACAACAGGCATTTTAGCAGTAGGCAATGTGATCTAGTGTGAAGTTGATTCTCCTGTTCCTGTGGCTTCAGAAAGAAAGCTATACTTTACCTTCCATGAGTTCTATCTGTTGCTTCTCATCTACATGAGGCGTTAATTTGTTTTGTCTATTTGGAAATGCCTAGAAAAACTTTGCCTGTCATCCTGTTTTCCCTTTCCTTACTAATTCTATATACCATCATTGGCTCATGTTTGCACTATTGCAATGCACTTTATCTTGGAGTGCCTCCTTACATTACTTAAAGACTCCAGATTATACAAAATGTTATTGCATGCATACTCCTAGGCCTTCCTTGGTGATCCTTCATTTATTTCCAATAAAATCTTGAAGGAGACTGGCTCAATGCCCTCAACACGGATCAACCTCAACGTGGACATCATCAACTTCAACAACTGAATCAAGAACTGTGCAGACACCCTTGCACCTATCAAATGCAACAAACGAAGAAGAACCAACAAGCAGGCCAGCTGGTATTTAGAGCACCTTTGAGACTCCAAACAACACTGCAAATAGGTAGAAAGAAAATGGCGAGCTAGCCACAAAACTACTAACAGAACCACCTACAAGGCAATACTCAGATGCTGCCACCAACAACTATGCGAGTCCAAGAAAGAGCACAAGCTGAATGCATCAAAGGGAGCTCCAACAAGTGCAAGGAGATCTTCTCGATCCTCAAGGACTTCACCACACTCTGCGCCTCTGTCAACAGCATCACACCCTTCCAAGAACTCTGCAATTACCTATCAAACTTCTTCCACAACACTGCAAACTACAGCAAGTTTGCACACCAACAAGACCTCAGCAATCTCATAGCAAACCTGCCTATCACCAAACAAAACAACCACCTAACTAGATGGAAACTCTCGCCAGAGAAGATACAGCAACAATCAATCAGTCCATTCACTCTGGAACCCCAACAGAGCCACAGAGCCATGCCCCCACCAAGTCTAAAACTTCGGTGCACCATCCATCAGTACCATCCTCACCCACATCATCAACACACCCATCACATCGCCATACTCCTGGAAGACTAGAAGCCCTGACAGACAAGACAACCATCACCACAACCAATGTCATCAATTACATGACCATGGGAGCCGAACGGATGCCAACCAACTGCTTGAAGCTCAACTCCGACAAGACAGAAGTACTACTCTTTGGAAACAGGAATGCCACCTGCTGGCTGAGAAAGCTAGGACCAACATCCACCGGCCACACCAGAAAATAAATCTGCCAACCATCCTGAACAACAAGCTCAATATGACGGCACAAGTCACTGCAATGAGTACTGCCTGCTTCCACCTCCTACATATGCTCCAAAAGGTCTTCAAGTGACTGCCACATAACACTAAACAGACTGTCACACAAGCATTCGTCACAAGCAGATTCTACAACGGCAACCCCTTCTACCCCAGAATCTCCAAGCAGCTCCTACACACAGACTTCAGATCATCCAGAACACTGCTGAAAGCCTCATTCACAACCTCCCATGCCGCACCCACATCTCACTCCACCTCAGAGAGCTCCAATGCCTCCTGATTCACAAACGCAGCCAATTGAAACTCCTCAGGCATACATACAGTGCATTGCACAACACTGGGCCAGCATACCCGGCCAGCTACATACACTTTCACCTTCCTGCCAGATGCCTACGCTCAGCCTCAATCTCACTCATACACACCCCCTACATTCACAAAAGCAGAGCAGGTGGTTGCTCATTCTTCTACATCGTACCCAAAACATGGAACAACCTCTCACAAGACATCAGAGCCTCCTCCTCCTCACTTAAGGAGTTCCGCAAGAATGTAAAGACTTGTACTTTTAATTAACTTTATGGGGACCACCCACCTACACATCTGCTCAAGAGTATGGATACCCTCACGCTATGCACTAAACAAATCAACATATAAACATATTAAGCTTAACTTGCTCTTGTTCATTAAGTATCCTTTGTATCAAAAGTCTTTGCACGTCATCAGGCAACAAATAGCAATGGGCCTAACATCATGCAATGTTTGTTTTAGCCATACGTTCTTTCTAGAGCTCTCAGTTCTTCCCCTATAAAGATTCTTTTTGATATCTGCGATGAGGAACTACTGTCAGGCCAGACTCTTTTTTTCTTACCTAAGATTTAAATACTGGAACTCTCTGTCACTTTCTAAAAACTGCTGAAAGCTGTTTTTTATCAACATAAATTGTGACCATTATTGACTCCTGCTGCTGATGCTTTCAGGGCCAGGATCGACTAATGAGTAACTGCGTGCTGTTCAAAAATATTTAAAAAAATTATTTAAAAAAAACGTGTGTAGCCTTTTGTTAAGAAACTGGGTTGGTACGTTGAGTGGTCTGAAACTGTGATCGAGCAACAGCCAGCATTCCTGTCAGGATGAACCACAAAAAGTCACAAAATTAACCTGTGCTTAACCCTCTGGTAGCTTGGCTCAAAAACAGTCACGTCTAACTTATAGGCACTGTGTTAAGTATTTATGCAACACGCACATTGTAATCAAGTGAAAACACAACACAAGAACATTTATCATACACATTTTTTAAGTTTACAAACAAGTCCCAATTATGAAGTGCCTTTCCGTCGAGCCAAATGTGGCGGGTTGAATGCCTGCTTCAAGGCAGCGAATTAGAAGGAAATGGTGTGCATACTCACCCATTTCGTTCTCTTTCCTTCAGTCTCTGATGTGGACCCCCCTGTCCAGGCCCCTCCTTTACAACAGCAACATGACCCAGAAGAAAACGACTGCGTCGGCGCTGAAATCCAGGTAAGGACGTTTTGCATTTTTCTCCCATTGACTGGAGTGGGCACATATGGTCCAAACTCCAGCAATGGAAAAGTACTCGTACAAGTTATTTTTTTCCATAAGTCATGCATATGTGTACATTTTACACTTATTTAGTCAAAATGTACACACCTGTATCAACACATATGAAAAATATTTCTTAAATTGCTGACTGTGTCCCGTGCCAGTCCCTCGCGGCCTGAAACACTGCAGCTGGGCCAGCGATGACATCTAAATACAGTGGGCAAAAGAATGCTGAGTCCCCAGAGTATTCGGGACCGCCGCTGTGCCAGAATGGCCGCGAGACTGCCAAATTCGTAATCAGGCCCTTAGTTTCTTTTTTAGAAGTCAAAGATCACGAACAAGACGCAGCTACAGGCTGATGGCTGCACCAGGTCGAACATCTCTTCTTTGTGGAGCCACTGAAGGAGAAGAAGGTAAAAGAATGCAGAGGGAGCTGCCATCAAGTCAGGCTGACCGGAAATGCAGCTTGGGCGGATGAACAAGCAGGTAGGTACCGGTTTCCTCTCTGTTTCTCAGAGCAGTTTTTGGGCTAAAATTTTCAAATTCCCTAGTTTTGGCCTGGGCTATTTAGGCAACACTTCCAAGTGTCCAAGACTGGAGGGACACCACTTGCAGGGACAGGCATCTCTCAGGCAGGGTAACAGGTGTAGGTTCAAGACAGTTGGAGTCTTTTTTTATATACGTGAGGCTCTGATGGCTATAGGCAGGCTTCAGGCTGCACAGCAGTCCTTCTGGTGCAGAAAAGCAGTCATCTGAAGTACACAGCATGTCACAGCAGCAGGCAGTCTTTTGAGAGGACTTCCACAGGTTCTGAAAGTAAACTGAAGAGGGTATCGGAGGGTCCTATTTCTATACCTGGTGTCTCCTTTCAAGTAGGAGAAGTTTCTTTGCCCAGGTCACAATCTGTCTGTAGGCACAAAAGTCTAGCTTAAAGTTCTTTGTGTGATGACAGGGCAACTTGGGCTGTGCCCAGCTCCGCCCCCCAATACTGTGTAGGATGGGCCATCTAGGCACACCTGATCCCTCTACTGTGTGGCTGTCGGGCGGAATATACAAAAGCCACGTGCCAACTACACTAAGGGGGTCATTACAACCCTGGCGGTCGGTGTTAAAGCGGCGGTAAGACCGCCAACAGGCCGGCGGACAAAAAAAGGGAATCATGACCCTGGTGGAAACCGCCAACTAAGACAGCCACTTTAACACTCCAACCGCCACGGCAGTACAGACAAACAGCTAGGCGGTCACCGCCAACAGACAGGCGGAAGACAATGTACCGCCCATAGTATCACAACCCGCCAATCCGCCACCTTTTCCGGGGCGGATTCACCGTGGATAAAAACACGGCGGAAACAGCTCTTGCAATGGGAAAACGCTCACCTGAACACATCCCACGAGGAAGGAGGACTCCATGGAGCCGGAACTCCAAATCCTACCTGCCCTTGTATTCCTACTCATCTACGAAGACCAACGCCGGCGACGACAACGGTGAGTACAGCACCTATGACATAGGGGAGGCAAAAGTTAGGGGGACACACACGCAACACCCCCACCCCCACTCCACCCTCGCATAGTACAACACACACACCAATGCATACACAAAAATCACAGTAACAACCCACAAGCCCCCCGGAAGTATGCAAAGACAAAACAAATTCAGTTCAAAAATTGTAATGTAGCAATATAAATTTCTCAAAAATATACAGATATGGTAGAAAATCATACAAAAGTATATACATTACGAGAAGTAGTGCAGATATGCACATATCAATGTCCGTGCACACTAGTCCAAAAAAAACGCATGGGCGAGGCCCACACAAGATACCTGTCCACAGACGTAGAGAACACTGCCGGGGCATCAGATAGAAATACTACAGGCCCCTCAGGGGGAAGGGAAGGGGGGGCACCTCAGCCGGAGGAGTGCAAAGCCAGATCCACAACGGGGCTCCATGCCCATTGATGTATCCTGGGGAGTGCAAAGCCACAGTCTCTCAAGTCTCTACAGTGGGTGGCTTGCCCACTGTTCCATCCTGGGGAGTGCAAAGCCACAGTCTCTCAAGTCTCTACAATGGGTGGGTTGCCCACTGGACCATCCTGGGGAGTGCAAAGCCACAGTCTCTCAAGTCCCTACAGTGGTTGGTTTGCCCACTGTTCCATCCTGGGGAGTGCAAAGCCACAGTCTCTCAAGTCTCTACAGTGGGTGGGTTGCCCACTGGACCATCCTGGGGAGTGCAAAGCCACAGTCTCTCAAGTCTCTACAGTGGGTGGGTTGCCCACTGGACCATCCTGGGGAGTGCAAAGCCACAGTCTCACAAGTCTCTACAGTGGGTGGGTTGCCCACTGGACCATCCTGGGGAGTGCAAAGCCACAGTCTCTCAAGTCCCTACAGTGGTTGGTTTGCCCACTGTTCCATCCTGGGGAGTGCAAAGCCACAGTCTCTCAAGTCTCTACAGTGGGTGGGTTGCCCACTGGACCATCCTGGGGAGTGCAAAGCCACAGTCTCTCAAGTCTCTACAGTGGGTGGGTTGCCCACTGGACCATCCTGGGGAGTGCAAAGCCACAGTCTCACAAGTCTCTACAGTGGGTGGGTTGCCCACTGGACCATCCTGGGGAGTGCAAAGCCACAGTCTCTCAAGTCCCTACTGTGGTTGGTTTGCCCACTGTTCCATCCTGGGGAGTGCAAAGCCACAGTCTCTCAAGTCTCTACAGTGGGTGGGATGCCCACTGGACCATCTTGGGGAGTGCAAAGCCACAGTCTCACAAGTCTCTACAGTGGGTGCTTTGCCATGGCGGTGTCTGGACTTTTCAGCGGTGCTTTGCCATGGCGGTCTCTGGACTGTTCAGCGGTGCTTTGCCATGGCGGTCTCTGGACTGTTCAGCGGTGCTTTGCCATGGCGGTCTCTGGACTGTTCAGCGGTGCTTTGCCATGTCGGAGTCTGGACTTTTCAGCGGTGCTTTGCCATGGCGGTCTCTGGACTGTTCAGCGGTGCTTTGCCATGACGGTCTCTGGACTGGGCATTGGTGTGTGGCATGATGTTCTCTGGACTGGGCATTGGTGTGTGGCATGACTTTCTCTGGACTGGGCATTGGTGTGTGGCATGACGTTCCCTCATTGCCCAGCAGGGCTGTGGCAGCCGGGGCCCTCCTGGGCACTGACTCCGGCTGTGGCAGTGGCCTCCTGACCAGTGACGATACTTGGGCCCTCCTGGGCACTGACTCCGACTGTGGTCTCCTGACCAGTGACGATACTTGGGCCCTCATGGGCTATGACTCTGGCGGTGGTCTCCTGACCAGTGACGATACTTGGGCCCTCCTGGGCTATGACTCCGGCGGTGGCGGTGGTCTCCTGGCCAGTGACGATACTTGGGCCCTCCTGGGCTATGACTCTGGCGGTGGTCTCCTGACCAGTGACGATACTTGGGCCCTCCTGGGCTATGATTCTGGCGGTGGTCTCCGGACCAGTGACGATACTTGGGCCCTCCTGGGCTATGACTCTGGTGGTGGTCTCCTGACCAGTGACGATACTTGGGCCCTCCTGGGCTATGACTCTGGCGGTGGTCTCCGGACCAGTGACGATACATGGGCCCTCCTGGGCACTGACTCTGGCGGTGGTCTCCTGACCAGTGACGATACTTGGGCCCTCCTGGGCTATGACTCCGGCGGTGGCGGTGGTCTCCTGACCAGTGACGATACTTGGGCCCTCCTGGGCTATGACTCTGGCGGTGGTCTCCTGACCAGTGACGATACTTGGGCCCTCCTGGGCTATGACTCTGGCGGTGGTCTCCGGACCAGTGACGATACTTGGGCCCTCCTGGGCACTGACTCCGGCGGTGGTCTCCTGACCAGTGACGATACTTGGGCCCTCCTGGGCTATGACTCCGGCCGTGGCGGTGGTCTCCTGACCAGTGACGATACTTGGGCCCTCCTGGGCTATGACTCTGGCGGTGGTCTCCAGACCAGTGACGATACTTGGGCCCTCCTAGGCGCTGACTCCGGCGGTGGTGTCCTGACCAGTGACAATACCTGGGCCCTCCTGGGCTATGACTCTGGCCGTGGCAGTGGTCTCCTGACCAGTGACGATACTTGGGCCCTCCTGGGCTATGACTCTGGTGGTGGTCTCCGGACCAGTGACGATACTTGGGCCCTCCTGGGCACTGACTCCGGTGGTGGTCTCCTGACCAGTGACGATACTTTGGCCCTCCTGGGCTATGACTCCGGCCGTGGCGGTGGTCTCCTGACCAGTGGCGATACTTGGGCCCTCCTGGGATATGACTCTGGCGGTGGTCTCCTGACCAGTGACAATACTTGGGCCCTCCTGGGCTATGACTCTGGTGGTGGTCTCCTGACCAGTGACGATACTTGGGCCCTCCTGGGCTATGTCTCTGGCGGTGGTCTCCGGACCAGTGACGATACTTGGGCCCTCCTGGGCACTGACTCCGGCGGTGGTGTCCTGACCAGTGACGATACTTGGGCCCTCCTGGGCTATGACTCCGGCTGTGGCGGTGGTCTCCTGACCAGTGACGATACTTGGGTCCTCCTGGGCTATGACTCTGGCGGTGGTCTCCTGACCAGTGACAATACTTGGGCCCTCCTGGGCTATGATTCTGGCAGTGGTCTCCTGACCAGTGACGATACTTGGGCCCTCCTGGGCTATGACTCTGGCGGTGGTCTCCGGACCAGTGACGATACTTGGGCCCTCCTGGGCACTGACTCCGGCGGTGGTGTCCTGACCAGTGACGATACTTGGGCCCTCCTGGGCTATGACTCCGGCCGTGGCGGTGGTCTCCTGACCAGTGACGATACTTGGGTCCTCCTGGGCTATGACTCTGGCGGTGGTCTCCTGACCAGTGACAATACTTGGGCCCTCCTGGGCTATGATTCTGGCAGTGGTCTCCGGACCAGTGGCGATACTTGGGCCCTCCTGGGCTATGACTCTGGCGGTGGTCTCCTGACCAGTGACGATACTTGGGCCCTCCTGGGCTATTACTCTGGCGGTGGTCTCCGGACCAGTGACGATACTTGGGCCCTCCTGGGCACTGACTCCAGTGGTGGTCTCCTGACCAGTGACAATACTTGGGCCCTCCTGGGCTATGACTCCGGCCGTGGTCTCCTGACCAGTGACGATACTTGGGCCCTCCTGGGCTATGACTCTGGCGGTGGTCTCCTGACCAGTGACGATACTTGGGCCCTCCTGGGCTATGACTCTGGCGGTGGTCTCCTCACCAGTGACGATACTTGGGCCCTCCTGGGCTATGACTCTGGCGGTGGTCTCCGGACCAGTGACGACGGTGCTGGCGGTGGCGTCCCGACCGCCGGGAAGGATGCCGCCCTTCTCCGCCGTGATGCTCACACCAGGCTGTGCAGACTTCCTCTGGCCCTTCCCCACCTTTGGAGGAGTCACAGCTACCTCTGCAATCCCCCTGGAACCCCTGTGAGTTGTTTTTCCTCCAGAAGTCTTCACAGGGTCCCGTCGGCCACTTTCCAATTTCAGAGCCTTTACAGGGGGTGGGGGATGCCAGTGCCTTGGCTCCAGGTCACACTGCCTGCCCTGGTGGCCGGTGCACTCCACACACCTTGAACAAACACCACTGGAATTGGAGGCTTTTTGGCTGAGGCGCTACAACGGGACTGATGAATTTGCAGAGGGACAGTTTCTGACGGACACTGGGATGGGTAGCTGGAGGGGGTCTGGGAGTGGAGGAAGAGGAGGTGGTTGTAGGAGGTGTCACTTTAGGTGTTTTGGGTGCAGGTGCAGGTACTGGAGGCTGTCGTGAGGTGGATGGATGTTGGGTGTGTGGTTGCCGGCGTTTGTGTACTTTGGGTGGGGGCGTCACAGACACACTGGGAGAGGACACAGGGGACGTGTAAATGGGAGTGGAGGTGGTGAGTGCAGGTGAGCGGCATGTGGTGCTGGGTGTCCCGGTGAGAGTCCTAGTGCCTGTAGATGTAGTGCATGCAGGTGAGAGTGTAGACGACACTGGGAGGGAGGAAGCAGACGACGAGGAGGGGGACACAGTGGAGGCAGTGTGTGTTGGTGTGTCTGCATGTGGGTGATGCTTGGTTGAGTGCCTGTGGGTCGTGTGGTGCCTATGTTTGCCAGAGCTTCCCTTGGGTGTTGACATGTGTGCATGCTGGTCTGTAGGTGCGCTTGGGATGGGCTGTGGTACAGGGGATTGGGTCTGGGTGGAGGAAGTTGGAGGGGGGAGGCTGGACACAGGGACAATGTCTGCCATCAGTGCTGAGGCCAGAGATTGCAGGGTTCGCTGAAGGACGGCCTGACCAGAATGAATGCCCTCCAGGAATGCATTACCGTGTTGCAACTCCCTTTCTACACCCTGGATGGTATTCACAATGGTAGACTACCCAACAGTGAGTGACCTGAGGAGGTCAATGGCCTACTCACTGAGGGCAGCAGGGGTGACTGGGGCAGGGCCTGAGGCGAAGGTGATGCTCACCCTCCTGGGTGAGCGGGCACGGGGCAAACGCTGAGGGGCTGCTGGGAGGGCGGTGCTGGTAGGGGAGGTGGCGGCTGTACCTGTAGAAGTGGGGCGCACAGATGGTGCCGCCACCACACGGGAGCTCCCATCGGCGGACGAGTCTGTGTCGCTGACTGGTGATCCGGTGGCCGACGTGAAGCTCCCCTCGCCCTACGTCCCACTGGTGCATTCAGAGTCTGTAGTGTGGCCCTCCATGGCCATGTGGGATGCAGCTCCCTCGTGCTCCGGTGCCACTGTACCTCCGCCTGATGATGCTGATGCACACAAGAACAGGGAGACCACAAAAAGGTGGGGGGGAAGACAGAAGAAGAACAGGTTGAGTGCATGGCATACCGTTACCGTTGGCGGACAATACAGACACAGCATCCCCCTGCACTACGCCGTGCTCCTGTCCTCTGCAGATGCAATTGCTGGGATGTGGCCTACATGTCTATGGTGGACATCTGCACACATGGATGTCACAGGGGCATCTATACCTGTACTTGGCACTATACTGCGTTGGGGTAGAGTGCCACATGGCCTGAATTACTGAGGGGACTAGTCTACGTATTTCTGCCTGGCCTAGGTACACCCACAGGCCTGCTCCCCCACCCAGACCCCTCCACTGCGCGCAAAGTTAGCAGAATGAGGTTGTACTCACCCCCTTGTGTCTGCTGTGATGCCCTCAAGCGCCCATCCAACTCAGGGTAGGCCACCGCCAGGATCCAGAACATCAGGGGGAGTCATGGTGCGACGGGCACCCCTCCCACGTTGGGAGGCCAACCCCAGCTGAGCCTCCGCCGTCTTCTTGCTGCAGCGGCGAATGTCCTCCCATCTCTTCCGGCAGTGGGTGCCCCGTCTCTGGTGGCCCCCAGGGTCCGGACGTCCTTGGCGATGGCATGCCAAATGTCCTTCTTCTGGTGGGCGCTGACCTACATGACATGCACAAGGGAAGAAGAGAAGTCATTACCTACTGCACAGTAGATGTAAGTGTCCCCCCCCACCCTTGCCATTTGGCACATGCATTCATGTTCCCTGAATTCTGCCCCCTTCCCTCTTACAACCAGCCCTCTCCACCCAGGCCTAGCCCATACAACGTGCTCCCTGTGTACTTACCTGTTGGTCTGGAGGACCGTAGAGTTGCGTGTACTGGGGGAGGACCCCGTCTACTAGTTTCTCCAACTCCTGAGCAGTGAAGGCAGGGGCCCTTTCCCCAGACGCACCAGCCATCGTCGCTTCCAGACCGAGGTCACAGCAGCACTTGCAGTGTAGGTCCTCTCCTGTCGAAGGTCAGGTATCTAGTGATTGAACAGATAGAAAATGGCGGTGATGTCCGCGGCGGTGACGTCCGCAGCGGTGCGCATCATCACCGCCGGCGCACTTGTTCATTGGCTCCTGGGACCCATAGGGTCCGATGTGAACCAATCCAGCATTGCGCCGCAGTCTACGACCGCCTCCCGCGACGGTGTGCAACGCCAACGCAGTTACCCCCACAATCCCATTGTCCCAGTGTAGAGGTCAGGCATCCGCCATTTCAGGGGCCTACATGGCTTAATTTACTTCTGCGTCACACATTGCTAGGCCTACACTCAACACACATGCAGGGAGGGTTTTGTGTTTGGTGTCGTCTTCTGTGTAACTGTGGGTACATACCTTGCAAAAAACTTGACTGTGTGGTCGCTGTTGTCCTTCCTAGGCGCCGTCAGCTGGGACATTTGAGAAGATGGCGGAATCCTCCGGTGTACCGACTGCTGGTGGACCTGTTGACAATGGAGGAGCGACATGTAATCGTCACCTACCGGTTTGACCATGCCACTATCCAGGAACTATGTACCCAGTTGGAGCCAGACCTGATGTCACCAATCCGCCATCGAACTTGAATCCCCCCTGACGTGCAGGTGCTGTCAGTGCTCCATTTCCTTGCAAGTGGGTCTTTTCAGACAACAGTGGCCCTGGCATCAGGGATGTCGCAGCCTATGTTTTCCAACGTGCTGTCCAGAGTGTTGGCTGCCCTGCTGAAACACGTAAGGAGATACATCATTTTCCCTGAGGTGGTGGATTTGCCTACTGTGAAAGGTGACTTCTATGCCCTTGGACATATCCCCAACGTCATAGGTGCTATTGATGGGACCCATGTAGCTCTGGTCCCCCCCCCCCACAGAAGTGAACAGGTGTACAGGAACCGTAAGAGTTATAATTCGATGAATGTACAGATGGTCTGTTTGGCAGACCAGTACATCTCCCAGGTTAATGCCATGTTCCCTGGCTCAGTGCATGACGCCTACATCCTGCGGAATAGCAGCATCCCTGATATGATGGGTCAACTCCAGAGGCACCTTGTGTGGCTATTAGGGGACTCTGGTTACCCCAACCTGTCCTGGCTATTGACTCCAGTGAGGAATCCCAGGACCAGGGCAGAGGAACGCTACAATGAGGCCCATGGGCAGACTAGGAGGGTGATCGAACGCACCTTGGGCCTCCTGAAGGCCAGGTTCAGGTGCCTCCATATAACAGGTGGTTCCCTATTCTACTCACCGAAGAAGGTGTGCCAGATCATCATCGCCTGCTTGATGCTTCACAATCTTGCATTGCGACGCCAGGTGCCTTTTCTGCAGGAGGATGGTCCAGATGACTCTGTTGTGGCAGCTGTGGAGCCTGTGGACAGTGATGAGGAGGAAGCTGAGGAAGAAGACAACGACAACAGGGAGTCAGTCATACAGCAATATTTCCAGTGACACACAGGTGAGAACATTTGAATTTTTAACATTACATTCACTGTCACACGTCTTACTCTATCCTGTGTGTAATTTAATCGGATTATTTGGTAACTGAGTTGTTCCTTTCCATTACGGTTTCACAGTTGTGGTTACCAACGTGTGTCATCTGCATGCATCCTTCAAGGACTTGTGATGTGTGACATAGGTATGTTGGCTTCACAAGTTGACACACATTTTGACACTGTCATTGTTAATACATCATACCAATTCGTAGACTGACTCCAGATTGTTTTGTGGTTCAAGGGTGTTTATTGAAGTGCTCAATATTGGAGGGGGGTTGTAAAATGGTGAGGGGTGATGGTGGAGGAATGTCCATGGCAGGGTCCAGTCTATTAGTCTCACAGGTACACTGCCCATCTGGGCATAGGAAGTGGAGCTGGGGCAGTTTAAGTATGGACAGGGTAACAAAGTGGGACAGTGGGAGGACAATCAGGGTGGTCTTATTTCCTGGCAGGGGTCTTGCCATCTTGCTCTGTTCTGTTCCTGGATCTCAGGGCCCGCTTGCGTGGTGGTTGTCCGTCTGCAGGGGTGGGGTGGTGGTCCTGTGGCGGGGCGTCCTGTCCACTAGCGCCGGCGGAGGTGGTGGGCAGTTCATCGTCCTGGCTAGTGTCAGGGGCCCCTTGGAGTGCCACGGTGTCCCTCAAGGTCTGCTGTATGTCCTTCAGCACCCCTACGAAGGCCCCAAATACTGTTCCTCCTGCAGGCACTGGGTCTCCTGAAACTTGACCAGGACCGTCGCCATCGTCTTCTGGGAGTGGTGGTATGCTCCCATGATGGAGGAGAGGGCCTCGTGGAGAGTGGGTTCCCTTGGCCTGTCCGCCCCCTGTCGCACAGCAGCCCTCCCAGTTCCCCTGTGTTCCTGTGCCTCCGTCCCCTGGACCGTGTGCCCACTACCACTGCCCCCAGGTCCCTGTTGTTGGGGTGGTGGGTTTTCCTGGGTTCCTTGGAGTGGTGGATACACCGCTGATTGACCTGTCCTGGGTAGGGAGGTTTGGGCCCGCTGGGTGGGTGCTGTGCTGGTGTTCCCAGAGGATGGAAGGTCAGTGTTGGGCTGTGCCTGTGCAAGGGGAACCGACTGTCCCGAGGCCCACGATGGTCCAGGATGGTCATCAGGCTCCAGTAGGGCAGAGCTGCTGTCGTCACTGTGGGCCTCTTCTGTGGGTGGAGTGGAGTTGTCTGGACCCTCCTGGGTGGTGACGGTCCTTCGTGATCCTGCAGGGGCATAAGGGCATGATTATTGCATGTGTGTGTGTCATGGTGTGCAATTGGTGGCTCACCGTGTACCCCAGTGCAAGCATTCCTGTGCGTGGGTTTGTGTGATGATGGTTAGGGGTTGCTATGGGTATGTGCAGTGGGCATGCTTTAGTGATGGGTGTCCATGCTTTGTTTTGTCATGCAGGGCTAGGTGTTGGGATGCGTGGTTTGTGTTAAGAGTACATTAGTGAGGAGTTGGAGTGATAGGGGAGGGGGTGAGGGTGGGGGTGTGTGATAGCATGCAGGTAGGGTGGGGGATATGATAGTTAAGATTTGACTTACCAGTGTCCATTCCTCCACCGACTCCTCCGAGGCCCTCTGGATGCATGATGGTCAAGACTTGCTCCTCCCATGTTGTTAGTTGTGGGGGAGGAGGTGGGGGTCCGCCGCAAGTCCGCTGAACCGCGATGTTGTGCCTGGAGACCGTTGAACGCACCTTCCCCCGTAGGTCGTTCCACCTCTTCCTGATGTCCTCCCTATTTCTTGGATGCTGTCCCACAGCGTTGACCCTGGCAACTATTCTTTGCCATAGCTCCATCTTCCTGGCTATGGATGTGAGCTGCACCTGTGAGCCAAATAGCTGTGGCTCTACCCGTATGATTTCCTCCACCATGACCCTGAGCTCCTCCTCGGAAAAGCGGGGGTGTCTTTGGCGTGACATGGGGTGGTGTGGGTGATGTGTGGGGTGGAGTGTGTGTTGATAAGTGTGGTGATATGTAGTGGTGTGTGGTGTTTTGTGCGTGGAAGTTGTGTGGGTGATGGTGTTGTGTGCCTGTGGATGGTGTTATTCTTGCTGGTGCTCTCGCTTTGTGCTTCTTTCAGATTTTCTGGTCGTAGGGGATTGTGGGTGATGTGGGTGTGTGGGAGTGGTGTTTGTATGTGTATCAGGTGTGTGTATTTTGAATTGTCCAATGTGGCGGTGTTTTGGAGATGTGTGTGTATTTTGAGCGCAGCAGTGTGTACCACCAATGGAATACCGCGGTTGAAAGACCGCCGCGTGGATTGGTGGGTCGTAATAGCATGGGCGTGTTTCTGTTGGCGTGGAGGTGGTGGTTTTGTTTTTGCCAGTTTAACACTGACCTTTGGTGTGGCGGACTTGTGTGGGTGTCTGAATTTCGGCAGATTTCCAGATGTGTGTCATAATAGCTGTGGCAGAATTCCACGGCCCCGGCGGTGTATTGGCGGTCTTCTGCACGGCGGTAAGCGGCTTTTACCGCCAATGTTGTAATGACCCCCTAAGTCATGTGACCCAGGAACAGACTGCAGGCACCAAATAGTTAAGACATGAAAATGCCAACTTTCAAATGCATTTTCAAAACTATGACTTAAAATCCAACTTCACCATTACACAGGATTGTAAATGACAATTAATCAGACGCAAAACATGACCATCATACCTGCTCCCAATGAAACGTCATCACTTATTAATAAGGTAACCCAATGCTATCCTATGGGAGAGATAGGCCTAAGAGTAGTGAAAAACGAATGTGTGAGTTTTTTACTATGAGGACATGTAAAACATAAAAGTATATGTCAAACTTTTTAATTAAAATGGACCCTGCCCTAAGGAATGTCTAGGGAGCTTAAGTCTTGGCAAGGGGTTTATTTTCACAAGTCGAAATGGCAGTTTAAACCTCATAACAGGGTGCAATGGCATGCCTGAGACATGTTTAAAAATACTATTTAAGTTGGTGGTACAATAAGTGCTGGAGGCCCATTAGTAGCATTTAATTTAAAGGCTCTGGTTACATGCAGTACCACTTTATTAGGGGCCAATAAGTAAATGTAATATGCCAGTTGGTTGTAATCCAATTTTCACTGTGTTTAAAGTAGACAGCACAAACACTTTATGGACTTTACCACTGCTAACGAGTGCTAGAGTCCTAATGCCAACCAAAATCAAATTCATAGGGGGCGTGGGTTGGCCAGAGAAGCGCATGGGTGCCTAACTGCGTTTCTCCTCACAGTGCGGAGCACAATGTGCTTAATCTGACCACTTGGGGATCTGATCCTGCCAATATAAAGGCATGTTCATCATTAGAAGGGGCCCTGTAATGGATAAGATGACCTGACAGGTGGATCAACCCCTTTGGGACGCTTATTTTGACATTTCTGACCCACCACACATACAAAATGGTGGCAAATGATCAAATCAGCAATTGGCGGGTGGCTCGCCTGTGCGCTTAACCACTGACCGTCTTTTCCCTTCTTCAGCCTACCTTGGCCTTATAAGGTACTTTTGGCAGCTTGTTCCTTTCACTACATGTTCCAGTAATTGTTTCCTATGTCCAGAACCAAATTACAGATGAGACTGCGTGACTTTTAAATGGTGATGGGGGCACCTCATTTGTCAGTGAACTTCACAACCCTAGCCTCTAAGGAGGGCTTACAGCCATCAAAGCCCTAACAAAGGTTGATTAATACCTCTTCTTTCTCCCCTGGGGTGCTGTTGATGATATTTACTACCTTACTGAGATACAGTATCTTGAGCTCAAATAATACACTTTATTTAGTAAGACCTATGTATTAGTGAATTAACAAGTACTCATTATTCTACACATGGTGGAAGCTTTGCTGGAAGACTTGCAGTGGTCTCAAACCCCAGATCTGGCACGTCACCTGACCTATTGAGTGACATATATTACTATGTCACCATTGTTGCTTCTCATTATATACCTTGGATCTGAACGAAGAGTCCATGAGACCTTGAGAATCTGGATTGAAATCATAATAGAGATATCCGACACGTCCAACAATATCTGTTTCAAAGTGACAAATCAACCATTCTTAAACTACTGACATCAAAGCCCTGCAGAGCAACGGTTTCTACACTCCATTTCTCCTGCCTGTGTCATGAGATAACTTCCTCAAATAACTGAAGTGGTGATCACCAATGTCGCTATTGCCATTAGATTGGG
This sequence comes from Pleurodeles waltl, assembly GCF_031143425.1. Classification (NCBI taxonomy): domain Eukaryota; kingdom Metazoa; phylum Chordata; class Amphibia; order Caudata; family Salamandridae; genus Pleurodeles; species Pleurodeles waltl. Next base: position 257,922,126 of record NC_090440.1, read on the forward strand.
AGTACGCTTAATCACGACCACGTTAACACAGACCTGTTCTCATACACGCTACATCAGAACAGATCTCAGCATTGGATATACTAGAGTGTGGCCATCAAGCTATCCAATATGGCAGAAAAAGAGTCCAAACCTCACTTTCAACGCTCAAAGGCTAGTAAAACAGAATAAACCAATTATCCTTCAGAACATCAAAGATAACTTAGAGAGCTGGACACCAAAATTGATCCCTTATTGGCGCCACACAAATAATAAAAATGGTTACCCCCAAAATTAATTATTAAATCAGTTTGCTACCCCTATTACGTTCAGAAAACTTCCACTGTAAATTGGACAAAATGATCAAAAATGTTATTTGGCAAGGTAAAAAGGCTGGAATAGAGCTAAAAAAAACTCTTCCTCCCTAACATACTAGGAGGAGTTAATCTCTCCAGTTTTAGAAACTGTAAGACATCCTTCCAGGCCAAACAGGGAACATACTGGTTCTCTATACCTGAAATGTAAACTCTCATTTTGTTGGAGGTTGAAAATGCCATTTTGGTCAACCTGGACCCTGCAACCCTCACACATCAAAAGAAAGTAATGGAAAACTTGGACGCCCACTCTTCCAACCCCACGTCTGAGGCTGAATGGATCGCCATTTGGAAATCAGTCCCTCACACAAGAGCACCAGTACTCTCCCAAGCTAAATATTGGCTAATCCACAAAGCCTACTGGACTCCCTCCCGTCTACACACCCTGAAAAATTTGGAAAGCCCCAAATGATGGAATTGTAAGGAAGAAATCGGGGTCCTTGCCCATATAATCCACCACTGTAAATCAGTGGGATTTTTGTGAGAAAATTATTTCTCCTTCATCTCCAAACTTTGAAATATATGCCCCAAAAAGAAATTCCCATTTCTTATCAAGGGATTCCTTGGGCCTAATATTAGATGACCCGATGATCGTATTGTACTCAATCTTTTGTTACCAGCTGCAGTTACAATGATTACCTCTAACTGGAAAGCCACACACAAAGCTGCATTTACAGCCTGGATAAACTGGGTATCACACATCAGTGAAGCTGATTACGTTGCTCTGTGACACTCCTCGTGGAAATCACAACACAATCCTATATGAAAACCCTTAGATGACTTCTTTGTTACCACCACCAAACAGCCTTGAGCTGGTAGTCTTTTGTCTACATCTTAGTAACTGGCATGGCAGACTTTTTTTATTCACGTTGGTGCAAGTGCCACATATGGTTTGAGCAAGGTAACTGACCTTCTTGCCTTCTATTTATTTTTTATGCTTCTCAATTTTGTAGTTTTTTTCTCTCTTATTGATCTTAATAATTCATTTACGTGAAAATTTGTGGAAGGTTTATCATAATTGTTTGTAATACTGCATTTTCCCTTCTCAAATGACATTGCGATCCTTGTACAATTATAGTTCTATTCCATTTGCTCTCTGTATATTTTTCTTTTCATGACTGCACCAATCATATCCTATAAGTTTATTTTCAATTAGGTCATATTTTGTCTTTGTTTTGTATAAAAATGAATAAAGATTATGTTGAAATTAAAAACAAAACAGAAAAATAGGAGGGGTGAGGGCAAAAAATGGCATTGAGAGGAAAACACTTGCAGTTAGGGGTTGCATAGTGGAAGATTGGTGATGTCTCATGATTTGAGTAGTGAGGATTAGATCATTTAAGGGAGCTACAAATTCACACAAAGAAGTACTACCCTTAGGCACACATAATCCACTGTTTTAGCTACATTGCATACCAAATTCCATCATTCTGGGGCTGTGGTAGAAGGGGAAGTTGGGTGCTACTATCAAGGTTTTTTCATGGTACACAGTCGAGATCTGAGAAGATTATTAGTGTCTTTTATGGGCCAATACCATCAGCCGGAGGACCCCCTACAAGCAGGTAAGTCGGGTTCTCCAACAGGAGATGGGGATGGGGAGTGTTGTGTGTATGTGGGAGGGGTTGTGTGTATATGGGGGGGGTGTGCATGTGGGTGTGTGTTTGTGTATGTTTTGGTATGCGGGTGTGAGTTGCGTTGAATGAGTGCATGAATGACTGAATGTGAGTGTATGTTGTGTGTTGTGAATGCGTGTGTGAGACAAAGTATGTTGGTCTGTGTTGCGGTGTCTGGGTATGTATGTGGGCATGCGTGGTTGGATGTGGGTATGCGTGTGTGCATGTGTGTATATGGGTGTGGGTGTGTACATGTGCGGGGGCGGGAAAGGGAGGGGGAGTGTGGGGGAGGACTCTGAGGAGAGGGGCAGGGGAGGCCCCTATCAGTGCCAGGGAAAGGATTCTCTGGCACTGATAGTGCCTACCGCCATGGTTTTCATCTCAGCAAGATTGGCACAAAAACCATGGCGGTAGGCCGGGTCGTAATCCCGAGGGTGGGATCGTGACGGTGGCCAGGCTGGATACCGAAGTCTCCAGCCCAGCGGCTGTTACCACCCTTGCGGTTGGTGTGTTAAGGTGGCTGTCTGTGATGGCGGTTACCGCCCAGGTCAAAATCCCATTTTCTTCACCGCCGGCCTGTTGGTGGTATTAACGCCGCTTTAATACAGACCCCCAGGGTCGTAATGAGCGTCTAAGTCAGAAGGTCAAATCTTTGACCAGGAAGGAGCTGGTTGATGTAGCCGACCTATGCTGCATCGCGTTGTCCCTAGGTCCCGTGTAATCCAAGCCTTGACTATCAATGGCGCTTTGTGCTTTTTTATGCTATTTCTAGTTAAAACTTAAAAAATTCTTATCTCCGGTTCCCCTTAGAGTTTTGCTGTTTTGATGTTATTTTGTTTATTAAATTGTATTCTTTTCTTTGAATTCAGTTTAGGACTTGTATTGTTTTGTGTTTTGAATTTATCACTGTTTTGGTACAGCAAAGATAATTTACACATTGCCCTAACTTGAGAATATCTGATCTGTGCCAGAGCTACCAGGGGGCTGATCTCAGGTTAAGTTACTTTTTGAGGGTTCACTCTCATAAGGGCTGTGATTAGTCTTTGAGGTGTGTAGTCACCCATCCTGAATAATAATCCAATTTCTTACAGAAACCCTTTAAGTAAACCAATGGAGAGACACTTCTGTAACGTTATAATGAACATCTGAATTATATTTAATATATTAAATGCGTCATTGTATTTGCTGATATGTGAATAGGCTGGTGCATAACTCTCTCAAAGCCAGCCGTGGCCCATCCTAATGGCCACAACTCCCTCACCTTTTGCCCAAAACGAAGAGTGTCTGCCAGGTGCAGCAAATGTCAGTTTGACAGACACTCTTCATTTTCAGGTCAGGTAGCCAGGAGCTAGACATGCACTAAATGCACAGGCGCCTGGTGGCCCTAGCTAAACTTTGCCGGGTGTGACCTCTTCAGCCTGACAAAGCACCTTTGAGGCCCTCCCCATCATGACGAGGTGGGGTGTCACTGTTTGCCCCAGACCTGGGCGCTTTAGTTCTCAGCCCTGAAGTGCCCAGGGCTGAGTGTCTATCACTGACATCTCGTCACAGAGTGGGGTGCGATCAGCAGTCTCAGTGACCCCATCCTACTCTGTGACGAGTCAGGGACTGCTGCCTTGCCTCAGTGGCTAACCTAAACATGTACACAGACAATGCATTGTCACACATTCCACACTAAAGAAAGATTCAAACTTTTCTCAACTCTTCCCCTTTTTGTGTATGTGGTGCCTTTTCGTAACTGTAATCTTTAATTTTCTCTCCATCACTCTACCGTCCACTCCAAGAAGACAGAGACCATAGTGTGAAATTACAGTAGCTCATATTTATTGAATTTCTTCATAACCAAGTTGATTTATCCAGTACTTTATAAGGCAGTTTCACATCACTTTGTTTGGTTTATAAAGTATATCATCGTAAAGATTTTATTTCATAAAAGCAGCAAAATATATTTGAATATACCCTGAATTTGCTTAAACCCTTTGATCTCTTTCTAAAACAACCAACAGATAGCACTTTAATTAAATGTTGAAATGTGGTACACTGATCGCTTCGAGGATCACAGTAAAGATGACACCCGAGAGGCATCTTTATCATAATAACTAGCCTAAAATATCCAAGGCCATCTTCCTCACAGGGTCGCAACAGTAAGGACAGAAAGGTCAAGACAGCTTGAGACACAAAGTAACTCATTTTGTTTACTGTCTTGACAAAGCATGTGCATATGACTGCATCTTGAATATTAACTGTCTTTGCTGATGCTTGCTGTGATAATTAGGCTGCTTATTCCCCCCATTACTGCTGACCAGGAACTTGCTGACTCTTGGAGGTGTATCACAGCATAACTTTAGAATGCCTTTCTTTGGGAGATCTACTTTTTTGCTTTTGTTATTTCTGTCTCCTTGTTGAGCCACAATGAAACATACTGGACGGTTGTTGCTGAGGTCTTCTACTAAAGTCTGGTTGTGCACTAAGAAATGAGATAATCATGTTCCTGACTGTATCCCTCTATGATCACTGCTCATAATAATAAATCAGAGACAGGGAAGATATTTGAACCAGGTGCTAGGGAGCACATAATACCCCATTTGACCGGAGTGCCTTCTCAATGAACCCTCAGATACAAATCTCTACCATTACCTCTGTGTCCTTGCATTCTGGATGAGTAGAGAGACATCTTTTTGGACTTGAACGCCGTTCAGAAATCATCCTGGTGGGTTCTAATAAAAAGAAACTCCTTCACAGATCAAGAACCAGTTCCAACAATGCTTCACTGTAAGGCAGGGACACTGTTCAGAAGCAGACACCTGGGTCATCACACACTTGTTCATATCATAAGGAGGTGATGCAGCAAGTGGCTGATACAAATCCAAGGGGAACAGAGGTGAAACTCTAAATTCCAATTTTATCTCACAGACTGACAACAATGTTGCCATCCAGAATGTGTCTTATGGAACATCCTCTTCCAATCTAATTAGTAGGAGGAGGTGTGTCCTCAGTATGTCCTATAACCATGTAATTTAGCTGGGGAAGAAGGGGAACTTCTAGAGATTTACACAAAATATGGGCGGGCATTCAAGGAGATAAAGAAGGGATGTACTTCAAAGCCAGAAGGATGGTAAGGTGTATAATGAGTCCTTAAGCAAAGGGCCCAGGCAAAATGAACAAGTTAAGACTTCTAAACAGATAAAGAAGATGGGCGGTTGAGTGAGAATGTTCACACACAACAGCATCCTAAGCATGGAACTCTACAGGAACTCCAATAGTGTCAGAGGACGTGAAGGTTGGTCAGTTGTCAATCTGAGTTCCACTGCATCTCCTCAAAGAAACAGAGCCTGGCCTTTAGGTGGCACATCCTCCTTGTCATGAAATAGGAAAAACAGATTCAACCCTGACAGCATCATGCAAAGCCAAGAAATCACCCAAGAAGTTTATTTTTATGTCAAGCCTGATGATCATAAATTGTCATTTAATGAACCAGCACCTATTGATAAACAGAAGCAGAATACTCAGCAGCACTGAAAAAAATAGAATGTTTCCTTACCTTCTTAACATAGCTTAAAATAGGTAAGGAAAAGGCCTTAATGTTCTACATTTTGTTGTATGACTACTTCGTCCAATTTGCAATGGCTAAAAATGCGCTTTAATCCCCATTTTAGACAGTATGACAATGGAGTTCCTGGAAGTGGTCATTAGATGAGAAGAAAATCATTGAGTCAACCCCCTGCTACAAAATGCACCCTAGCACAACAGTTCTTGTAGTTTTTTGGCCCTTCTTTGGTTCCACGCATTCCACGTAGCTACATTAGCTGGTCTGGAGGTCCATATCAGAATAAAATAAAGAAAACTAAGAGACCATAAACCTCAAAGCCAATACTTCATCACAACACAATGTACTTGATTGACGTAAAAAATCCATCCATTAACTATTACATAAAATGAGTATCACCTTGGCCAGTTTAGCAAGACAGAAAGCACTGTGGCCTGAACACAATGGACAGATACAATATAAATGTGGTAGCTGTCTTAAAACACTAGCATGTGACAAAGAGGTCTCGTATCACACAAGCCCATCAAGACGCACAGCTTGTGAGGGCGTGTGCCAGGATTTCTTACACTGCTTTGGTGTGAAAGAGAAAATCTGTATCAGATACACGAAAAGGTCCAGTGTAAAAGTCTAGTGTGACACGCTGACAATTATAATTCATATCAGCGCAGTAAGGTAAAATATTGCTTTGGACGAGCCCAGCCATTACAAACGTCAGGAAATTGGATCATGTGATAAAATGTCTGACTGAACGCTGTTCTATGCCATGCTATCGAAAGAACAGTCTCCATTCAGTTGTAAAGCCAACAATGAAATGCAACACATGGAAAGTATATGAAAGCACAGTATATGAACGAAGTATAAGTGCTGGAGGTGAAAAGGGTTGGTTCTACGTCCTCGCTGTATGTACAGAACTTTATACTAAACATGCCACACCCCGCTAACTTAGCCTCTTTTAACATTTTCCAATCTTATGCTACATATGAAATACATTTGATTTTGCAAAGCCATGTATATATTATTATTGATTATATTAGCTTGTACGCCCAGCTTAGGACAGATGGGCCACATCGTTTAAAAGAAAAAGAGCTATTGCTTTTGTTTCACGCGATCAGAGTGTGCACAGTCATACTGAAACAATGTACGAGGGCTATATGCGTGACACACATTCTGCAGAATATTTGCCGGACCTTGGCAAGATATTAAATCGCTCAGTTTGCAGAATATTTTCCTTTCGGATAAATACACGATGTCTATTTGCGAAGTGTGGTGTCACTCGGTGGGGCTAATGCTGATGGGAATATCCAGGATATGTATAGGACAATGGTTGTGGGAACCAGACTGGCTGTGCATTAGCAAGGGGGTGGCCTTGTGCTCGATGTGAGAATACTTCTGGGAAGTTCATTCAGAATATATGTAATGTGGAACATGAAGTGCACTCTGCAAGGGAGAAGGTGAAACAAACATTGCGCTACTTCTGGTGTTTCCTAGGTCCCTCTGGGGAGAGGAGAGCAAGTCTGAGATGGAAAGTCAGCAAGAGGTAACACCAGATGGGTATTCTCACATGTCCGCTTATCTTTCACTAAATGCTCAGCTGACCTGGTAACCAGATTCAGCTGTACACAGCCTTCTCCTGTATAGTCAGTGTATTCTTTGTCAGGTGCGGCCTGTCCTTTAAGTCGGAGGGGCCACACCCCCCCACCTTTTGCCCCTCATGAAGAGTGTCTCTGTCAGGCTGAACAAAGGTCAGCCTGACAGGCTCTCTTCATTTTCAGCTCAGACAGCCAGGAGTGAGACATGTGCGATTTGCGCAGACTCCTGTCTGCTTGAGCTGAACTTTGCTGGACTGAGGAGGTCAGAGCTCCTGTGGGCGTGACCTCCTCGGCTCAGCAAAGGTGCCTCGAGGCCCTCCCCCGGGTGACGAGGGAAGCGTCACCCATTGACTTTGAGTGTCAATCAGTGACACCTCATCACAGAGTGGGGTGGGGTCAGCAGTCTCACTGACCCCATCCCACTCTGTGACGAGGCTGGGACTACTGCCTTACCTCACTGGCTGACCTTAGGGAAGGCAGCAGCCCCAACCCTCCTAGGACCTCCGAGGCTGAAGGTAAAAGTGTGTGTGTGTGTGTGTGTGTGTGAGATCTTTTAAAATGAATGTTTGATGCATGCATGCATGTTTGAATGTTATGAGTGTTGTTAATGGATGTGCGTGCATGCGTGTGTGAAAGAATGAGTGTGTGTTAACTTTTAAAAGGAATGTTTGGTGCGTGCATGTTTGAATGTTATGAGTGTTGTTAATGGATGTGCGTGCGTGTCTGTGTGTGAAAGAATGAGTGTGTGTATGTGTGCTTCCTGCCCGCCCCCTCCCTCCTAAAGCAACCGGCCACCACTGTTCTTTGTATATGTATATTCTATGTACATAACATTAGAGGGTGGTTGTTACATGGATAATAAGAAGTGGCAACAATTACCACCCTGATTTTTTTTTTTTTTTTAGTTTTTCACCCATCACCATGACAGAGAGTAGGAATCTGTGCTTTAGTTTGTAAATGTGCCACTGGAAACAAAGTGGGCCGTTGATATTCCGGATCCTATATGCCCGATAGACTGCATGGATTGCATTCTTCAAAGCATGAATGGTCTGTCATGGAATATGTTGAAATGTGAAGGCTTTATTGGGGAATGTTTTTCCATAATAACATTCGACAAACTGGTCTTTAACCATGCCAGGGAATAATGCTGGGGTATGCTGTCAGTTCCTTAATATTACCTTCAAGAAAGAGAGGATCTCAGTTAAACAATCAATGGTGTTTCAATTCTTTCTGATTGCATGTATCCCACCTCGCTTTTCTGTAATATGGTAGGAGAATATCAACATGTTATCTTGGAAAATAGGGCCCTGCATGAAAGAGCAAACCCTAGTATGAATACGTAATTGCCACATCAACTTGTAGTAAATTCTCACTAGTATCACTTTTAATAACCACATTGTCAGAATGGTGATAATCCACTATTCGGGGACTCTTATTACAGCGACTATTACCATCTCTATTAAACAATCCCTTTCTAAATTAGAAGCCTTGTATTACAGTTGTGCTGTAAACTCCAAGACAGACAATTACTGCCATTTAATGATGGTTCACCCGAGCAGCTCCTTTTTTTTCTTATCCTTTCTCATAATACACATTTAATGGTTGAGTTCATCATCATTTCTTCTGCAGGTTGACAGTTCTGCGCGATATTGTCTTGGACGTATTTGCATATTTCTGTTTGTCCTTCCTGCATATGACAGAAACAAAATAAAGAGTAATTTAACTGTAGTATAATTCACTCCTGACTTCAAGGGGTGGCTACTGTGTCTGGAAAGTCAGATTTGATGACAGATCAGGATCTGTAACGTGCTTTCAAACCAAATGTACAATTTCTATTTTTTCACCTGCAAACCTATCTGAACACCGTTTTAGTAAAACTGCTTCTAGTGGTGAGAGGACAGTCACTTTTATTGGCCCCACTACGAAGTACTACAAATGTTCCAACTCAGAAAAGATTTGGCCTCTGCTTGTTTTCAAGGGCTAGGAAACGCCCTTGCCGCAAATGCAACCGCCTTAGAAGCGGAGTGGTGTATGGTTACAGCACCTTAGCTTGCCAGGGTGCGTCACCACAGCCATCATTTGTAACAGATACTGCAGTTTCCTGGAGTCAGTACAGCGTGGTGCAGAGTTTACCATAATTGGAGATTTAATACATGTAACGAAGGTCTCATTACAACCCATGAAGGGCTTGTATGAATAGATGGCAAAGGGGCAATTATGTTGAGACAATTCAAGGGCAGTAAAGACAGAGAAGTAAAAGTATTTAGACGGAAAGTAAAACAAGAACTTGCAGATTCGTTACTAAAATAAGAAGGTGCACTCTTTTCATTGGAACAGACCTGGACATTTTGATCCTGTTTCGACATCCTTGCCCTCCTTCCCAGTGACGCGACTGGGTTCCTCTGGTCATCATACTCGCACAAGAAATGCATGGTTTCCCATTGCTGTATGGCTAGACAAAAGAGAGACAATGTGTTGATTAGATCTACGAGTGGCGCACATCGGACTCTGCAGGCCAAAGCAGCAGAAGAGGCATATCTTTTCAAAATGCACGATTCTTTTAAAAAAAACACATACATTCACTTCTACTTTTCGAGAATATAGAACTGGTGGTATGTCTGCGCTCTAGTGCTAAAAGAGGCACATCCATGCCATATTAGATCCCCTAAAAGCAGGTCTAGGAAGCTAGCGGGGGATCAGCTGATCTGGTTGGAACCCTTGTGACTTTCGTGAACTGGTGTTTGGAGACCGGGGAGTCTACATTTCCTTTGGCAGACCTAAGAAACCTAAGCTGTTTTCATACTTCTGTTTTTGATTTCCTCTAGCTTATTTCCATTTGTCATACTAATGCATCTATTCAGGCATAGGAGGGGTGAATTACCCTTTAACTTTTTTACTCCCAAATACAACTTTTCAAGCTTTATCACTCTATCATTCATTTCCTTCAGCTTAGCCCAAGTATTTTGAAAGTTCCATGCAGCTTCTGCAATTGAAAGTCTGTTTCTAAAAATAAGGTACCTGTATTAACATTATTGGTTTAGATAAAGCTTAGAACAGAATTTCCTGGACCTTATCATCCCAGTGACGCATGTGGGGCCTGGTTTAGAGTTTAGTGGATGGGTACTCCATCTCAAACGGGATGGATATCCCATCCGCCTTATCACAAATGCATTATATCCTAATGTACTTGTAAAAAAAGTGCACAGGATATCTGTCACTCTTGAGATGGAGTACCCTGTCTGACGAAATTTAAATCAGGCCCTTAGCTCTGCGCTAACGATTTACCTTGATGAGAGAGTGTTCCATACTACCTTATTCATATTTTTGGGTAGATTTTCTTTTCTTTTGTAATTGCAAAAACTCTTAAACTGGAAAATCCCTTATAGCATCTATCCCTTAAAAACATTGGGCTCCCTGTCTCTTGTGGGATTCTTTATCTGTCTTATTGAGACGTTCATACTGATTTGTTAGTTCTGAAAGTGAATCACATTAAGTTAATGGACAATTTTAGCCCTTGAGACATGACAGTTTGCATACAATTTGGGTATTTAGAACATATCTGTTAGATCTGGCATCCTTGGTGTGGTTTTCTCCCTAACCTTTTGCCTTCAGCACTACTGCTTTGTGTTTGCTGACCTTAGGACTCTGCACACGTTACCACTGGTAACCACTGCTAGAATGCTAGTGCTCTTGCCTTAAAATAAGAAAGGATTGGCTTATACCCAATTTGCATTTGTTATTTACTTGTAAGTCCCTAGTAAAGTGACACTACCTGACCCCAGGGCCTGTAAATTAAATGCTACTAGAAGGCCTGCACAACCGATTGTGCCACCCACTTAAGTAGCCCTTTAAAAATCTCAACCTCATTGCAACCTGTGTTCCAGGCCTAAACATTCTTTTTTAATACATATAAGTGACTCCTAGAGTAGGTCCTGGACAGGCCAGAGGGTAAGGTGCAGTGTATCTAAAAAGTTGGATAGGTACCTTTACGTTTCACATGTCATGGTACTGAAAAACTCTTACATTCATTTTTCCCTACTGCAAGGCCTACCTCTCCCATAGGATAACATTGGAGTTACCTTATTACATTTAACTAGCTGTACCTTCCAAATGGGAACAGGTAACTAATTCATGTTTGGGGTCTTTGGAATTGTAGTGAAAAATCCTCTCTTATGGTGAAGTCGGATTTTCGGTTACAGACTTAGAAAGTTGGCATTTTCCTGCCTTAGCCATTTAGTGCATTTAGCCTGTCTTTGGGTCACATGACTGGGTGTAGCCGACAGTTAGGCTTTGTGTATTCCTCAAAGACAGCCACACATAAGAGAGCTTGGGGGTGCCTGGATGGGCCATCACTGGCAAGATGGGAGGGCGGAGCTGGGCACAGCCCTACTTACACTTGAATAGGCAGTGTCCTTCTTCCACACAAGGGGCTGCATACCCTTTGTCTGGAGCCAAAGCAGTGGAGGCAGGAAACATGCACTTCAAAGGGAAACTGCTAGCAGCTTCTCCCACTCCAAAGGAGGCACCTGCTATAAATACTGGACTTCAGATACCAACTCATCAGTAGACTTCTGGACCTGTGGAGACTCCAGAAAGAAGGACTGATGTGCTGTTGAAAGGTCTGACTGACTGACTGCTAGATTGTTGCCCTACTGGATTATTGCCTTGCAGGCTCCCAAACACCTGAACCATCACCAAGCCGCTGACCCCCCCAAGCTGCAGGTCCGGGACCTCTGGTGGGACCTCAGTGAGGCTTAATTGAAGGTTTTGGACTTTTTGGGACCGCAAATGGCCCTGTTGCCCTGGAAACCCTGCCGCGGGCACAGCCTTCAAACGCTAAGTTACATCAACTCAACTCGTTGGGCTACAGCATCACCGCTAGCAGGGATCGAAGCTCCGGCCTGATTGCCCACAACAAAAACAGGATCTTCATGATACAGTGACACCTCTCCTGCTTGTCATGCTACAATGACGACTGTCCACGATGCTTCTCTGCTACTTGCAGCCCCCTCCACTGTTAATACGACTCTTTGCACTTGACTGAGAATGTAACTTTTCAGCGGGACTAACCTAGTCCATGCGTCCTACCCACACTCCATCACGGTCAGCCTGAACTTGTGACTTTCTCCCAGTCTTGCAAGACCAATAACCTCAAGTGGCACTGTGGGATGTTTGGCCCTAGTTTCACTTAAATTAATAACACTGCAAATCTCAGTTTCTACTGATTGGAAATGTGTCATTTTGGCTATTTAACTATTACATTTTGCTCTATTTTTCTAAGTTGGTGTGGGATTGTTCTTGTGTTTTCACTTTTTTATTATTAGAAGTGCTGCATAAATACTTTAAAGATTGCCTTTAATTTAAGCCTGACTCTCTGTGCCAAGCTACCAGAGGTTTGAGGACAGGTTAATTTGGGGTTTTCTTGTGCCTCAACCTGATAAGGATTGTGCTTGATGCTAGAGTAGCCCAACCAGTACCCTCAACAAGTAACCCAATTTCTGACAGTATTTTTGTATACTATCACCTTTATTTTTACATGGGTTTCCTCTACTAGACTGCATCCCATGTTGATTGTTACTGAAGTTTACTTTGATCAAGCATAAATGTGCAAAATACCTAGAAATCTTGTTTTGGTTGTTGTGATACTGATACTGCCTTTAGGCACTTTCAGTCCATAGGTGCAATTAATAGCATAAATAGTAAGGCCAAGGTGTGCCTCTATCATTTCCCAAACACCCTCTTTTGCAGAGTTCATTGCAACTGATCCAACCTCTACCACTGACCTTCACCTCTGCTCCACAGGCAGATCTCACATCACAGGAAATTCAGTCAAACAGTCAACATCGCTGGCCAAGTTGCCCCCATCAAACCAGGTGAAACCCACAGATCCACCAAACAAGCCAGCCGGTATACACCAGAACTCAGCACAATGAAATGCAGCTGCAAGAAACTGGAAAGAAGATGATGCACTAGCAGAAGTGATACAGACCAAGTCACCTTCAAGACAGCCCTAAACAAATACCACTGAATGACTCAAGGACACAAAACAGGATGTCCTTGCAGTCTGCATCAAGCCTAGCTCCAACCACACCCAGGAACTCTCTCCAAGGAAGGAGGGTTCTCTGACCAACAGCCACTGAAAACACAATCCCTGCCTCACAAGAACTCTGCAACGCACTTGTGAATCACTTTCACAACAAGGTAGCAACAATCTACAGGGAACGTCAAGCCCCAATTCACTAATCTCCTCAGCCTCCTTATTCAAACGGAAACCTCCCCTGACTAACATCTAATGGCATGGAAACAGCTAACTACGCTGGACACCACAGCCATCATCAACTCCATCCATTCGGAAGCACCCACCAACCCCTGTCCCCACCATCTCTTCAACCTAGGAAGCTACAAGATCAGCCACCAACTCACCACCATCCTCAACACAACCATCACCACAGTCACCTTTCCCGATGCATGGAAACACGCAGAGGTCAATCCTTTCCCCCAGAAACCTTCCACAGACCCCAGCGAACTCCAGTACTACCGCCCCATCTCACTACTCCCTTTTGCCCCCAAAGTCCTGGAGAAGGTCATCAACCAGCAGCTCACAAAACACCTCGTGAGAAATAACCTGCTAGACTCCTCCCAATATGGTTTCCAAGCCAACCACAGCACTAAGACTGCCCTGATTGCCGCCACAGATAACATCCACACCCTACTAGACAGAGGAGAATTGGTTGCCCTGATCCTTCTCATCCTCTCAGCAGCCTTCAACACCGTTTCCCACCACACACTCATCAAGAGACTGCACCAAATCGGAATCAAAGGAGACACACTCAGATAGATTGCATCATTCCTCACAAGACACATGCATAGAACCCACCTACTCCCCTGCACATCGGAACCCACGAGCACCATTTGCGGAGTCCCTCAAGGCTCATCCCTGCCCTCTTCAACACCTACATGACACCCTTAGACAACAATGTCAGAGCCCACGATATCAACATCATGTCCTGCGCTGAAAATACAAAGCTCATCCGTTTGCTGTCAGCAGACCCCATTACCACCAAGACCAACTTCCATAACTGCAGGAAGAATCTCGCAGACTTAATGAAGGAGAACTGTCTGAAGCTCAACCTGGACAAAACCGAAGTGCTGATCTTTGGTAACCATGCCTCCCTATGGAATGACACCTTGAACTCGGACCCACACACACACACACACCAAAAGACCATGCCCACAGCCTCGGCATCATCCTGGACAACAGACTCACCATGAACCGACTGATCAACTCAGACTTCTCTGCCCGCTTCTCTGCATACTCTCAAGAATATTCAAATGGCTTCCCATAAGCAAGAGAAAACCCATCACGCACGCCCTTATAACTAGCCACCTGGACTACAGCAACGCACTGTATGCAGGAACCACCACCAAACTCATGAGAAGGCTCCAGACGATACAGATCTCGGCAGCAAGACTGAGCCTCAACCTGCCCAAACATACCCACATTACCCAGCCCCTGAAGATCCTTTACTGGTTTCCTGTCCAGAAAAGATGCCAATTCAAACTACTGACATGCTTATAAAGCTCTCCACGACCAAGGACCAGCATACATAAACCACCACCTGAACTTCCACCAACCATCCAAAAATCAGCGAAATGCCTCCCTAGCACAGATACAGCTCACCTGCCGGAACCACAGAGGAGGCCGCTCCTTTTCCCACCTCGCCCCCAAGTCCTGGAACGTCCTCCCTCTCAACCTCTGAACATGTCACTTGCTGACAGGCTTAGGATAGAGACTTAAGACCTGGCTTTTTGACTAAGCCCAGCTACCCAGCACCTGGGTACCCTCATGGGTGATAAACCACACTCTACAAGTAATGACTGATTGAGCATTACTGGAGCCTGTCCAGTGACTTTGAATACAGCTAGTCCTATCCTGCACACATTATGAACAAATAACCTAGTTGCAAATATACGTCTCTGCATCTACAGGGCATGGCCTCCTAGACACATAAAATGCATGCAAAAGGAAATAGATTGTAGTTAATTATTGCAGCCTTTCAATAGAGAAGGAAAGAGAGATAAATAGAAATACATTTGTGGATATAAGAAGTTACCATCTTGCAGCTTGTTAAAAGGAAAGAGGTTAACACTTCATCTAATGTGCAATGCTCCATTTTTCTCTGGAGCTGAGGCCAAACCTGCCAGGAAATTATTTCAGGATAAATTTAACTATCTACCTGGAATACAGACCTGAACTGTGAAACTATATGTCTGCTGAGGAAACAAACCTTTGGTGCGACGAAACAGTGCAGTGTTGCACACCTTGTTCTGGGAGAGCAAGCTGCTTCCAGTACCCAGGACTACTACTATTACTTTGGGCCACTTTCCACAACCTTTAACTAGACAGTGCTTGGCTTACTTTGGGTAAGAATCTTGTTAGAATTTCCAAGGTTTATTACACCAGATTGAATAAATTAATGCCCTTCCCAAAAAGAACGTCAGTGCAGAAAGACACAAAGGTAAGAGAGAAGAAGAAATAGCCCCAACAGATCACTGCACAATTGTAGCACACGCAAGGGATCTGTTTAATAAATTTGCTTAATATTTGATAGAAGAATATTCATTTCAAAGAGTATAATATTCCACAGTAACAGCTTGTGGTATTTTGGGTAACAATCCGAACTTCTTATCACATATTTACTTGTTTGATAATGATAAATGGATGAACAACCAACATGCTACACATTCAAATCAAGATCTTGCATTTGTGTGTACTAGACAAACGACAGAAGAGGGCATATGAAAAGAAAGGGCAACACTGCTGAGGTTACCTGCTCCTTTGCACAATAGCCACAGATCATTCTGGTGGCCAGCTCCATCTCGTGGTTCTGAGCTTCATTGTGACAGCTATCACAAGGGTAGGCCTTACCGCAGCAAGGAAATCTACAACAAATTTACAAGATTGACTGAGAAGATACATTTAAATCAGAAAAAGGCACTAATTCCACACTGCCCCTTTGTTGCACATTCAGATTCCTATACCTTACATTTGTGAAGGATAGCAGTAACCCTTGCTGTGGCCAATCAGAGCCTCATCTGAAGTACTGATGTGAGTGCCTACTGGTAGAAGGATGCAGGACGTCCACCAAGTCTCTCTTTCCCAAACTCATGCCTCTCCTGCCCCATTTAGAGATGGGGAAACCGCAGGTTCTCTGCCAGCAGGGCTTCGGCTGACTCTACTAGCAGAAAGACTTAAACTGATGACCTATCTAACAGAGGGTTTCCAGATCTTCTCTGTCTGGTAGTCTTATATAGTGAAAACAAACAAGAGACATTTAACCCCACCTATTGACTAACTTAGTAGTGCAGTAGACGTTAACAGGTCATCCTGAGGAGGGAGCTTGGGTGAACCTCCGATCCTCACACCAGAGGCTTCCTCTAATGAGAACACCAGTGGGACTGAGACAATATGGCTTTCATGTCAGCTCCCACCACACCACTGGCCCATCACAAATCCCACAGGACAGCACCACAAGGAACAGGTAAGAGCATGTCTGTTTTTTCTGGTGACAGTGCTCCTCAAGAAGGCACCCACAAATTTGAGGAAGGCGTCGCTGGAAATGGGAGAATCTCCCCTTTCCAACAATACCTCTTTCATCCTTGATTGTGGATTTGGGGCACACCACGATTCATGAGCACAGATCCCACAAGACACCAGGGATGTTTTGCTTTTTTTGCTTTTGGTGGGGTTAAAGCATTTGCCGCCCCAGGAATGGGTCAACACCTCCAGGGGGCAGGGAGGCACAGCACTATTTTAAATTTTCCCATCCATGGTGGGGGAGGGAGAGAGATCGCCTTACCCGGAAATAAAAATGAGGCAGTGCTTTTTATTTTACTACTGCTGTCTCGGGCCTTTCTGGTGACCCCTGTCCCCCAACCCCAACCCCAAATCCCCACCACCCTCTTCCGTGTCAAGCACGACTCTGAGGGTCAGCATGGGTCAACTACCCCAGTTAGGGCATAACAACATTTTGAGATTTTCCCTCACCTGGAGGGTTGATCTTTTCCTTGAGTGTGCGCGATCAGAATCCACAGGGAAAGGGGAATCTGGTGGCCATTTTGTCTTCAATTAATGCTTATGGCGCCCCTCTCAAGAGCATATAATGAAAGCGGCTGTGAAACAATGAGTGAACCCAATTCAGCCATTGATCCATTATCAAGCCATTCACCTTTTGCTATATCCACAACATTTAAAAAGCTTTGGGGGAGTGAGAGCAAAATGTGAATAGCTGGATAATTGACCAGTGGCTGAAAGGGGCACACCCATTGGGTGAAAGTAAAATGTGAATAGCACTATAACTGATCACTGGCTAAAAAGGGCTGACACTCTGCTTGAAGCTGTGGTGGGCAGAAACAAAATGTTAATGGTTAAATAACTGATCAGTGGCTGAAGTGGGCTTACCCACTGACCCTTGATGGACGTTCTGGCTGGTGGAAGTAAAATGTGAATAGCACAATAACTGGTCAATGGCTGAAGTGGGCTGATACACTGCCTGTGTTGTGGTCAGTGGAAGCAGAAGGGGATAAGGCTAATTTTATTCTGAGTCACCTGCATGCTGCTCTTTCACAAAAAGGCACAATGTCTTACAAGGAAGGTTCTCCTGGTGCGGTGGACTGCAATGACAGTATGTGCTTTTGTATATTTTTATTTTTATCTCTTTTAGCTTCTCTGGAGAAGGTCTTCGCATCACAGCGTGGTCAGATAAATGTTGCTCCCTTTTTATGGAGACTGCTATTATTAATACACTTTACTACATGGTTGCTCTCAGAGCATTGCATTGAATTTGTTCAGTTCTTATCAAACAGATAGCCTTAATTTCTACTAGTACCTCTGCATTCTACCTAGGACATAGCATTTGAGGAAGAAAGTTTTAGATAGAAAACAGAGATGGCGTTTCACTGTGCTTTCCAGTCCCTAACTCAAATAATGAAGGCAAATTATGAGGCTGAGGGAAAGAGCATGGAGCAAAATCTAAATGTGATTTTTTTTGTCAGAGTTCCATCCGATTGGGACTCGCCCTAAAGAGATTCTAATGAATATGTTGATGGCGGTCATGATGTCCTCTCACAAGCACAATCTGTGCAGCTGAGAGACAGGGGCAGGGTAGCCCTAACAAGTACAGGCATGTACCGTAATGAGCACAGGAGAGTGCTTGTTTGGCGGCCCCACAATTTAGTTGCCACATATATTCCCACATGCACTGCAGAAACTGTAAAATCAATAATACAAACTTTTTGCCTACTGACTTTTTTCATCTTTTTCTAGATGATGGCTTGCTTGAGGAAACTTTGATGCAAACTAATCTGAAAGCCAAGCAGTTTTTGAGGGAGCATTGAGGCACTGTGGGCCTCATTCTAGGTCATACCAGTGAACTCAAACTTCATTGAGGGAGTTGAAACAAATCCTTGGTATTACATCAATGAGAAAAATACACAAACCAACTGTACAGTCTTACTGTTCTACTCGTACGGTTTGAACAACACTCAGCTTTGCACCGGTGATTAGCAGGAGACAGGTTTTTGATTTAGCAGTGTATGCTGCATTTGAATGATAATTTTGTAGCATTGCCCTCGGACCATCCAGGCCACGACAGGTTGTTCAAAATCTGGCTAGTTGCAGATCATTTGTCTTAGATGTTTTCTGAGATTTATACCCATGGGAAGAATATAGCTGTGGACAAGTTGTTGATCCTATGCAAAGGCTGGCTGCTGTTGAGGCAGCCCACACCAAGTAAAAGAGCTTATTACAGCATCAAGAAGTACACTTTGGGTGAGAACTCCACTGGTTACATATACATCCTGAAAGTGAGACTCCTTAATAAAGGTTATAACCTTTATGTAGATAACGTCTAAATAGGAAGCCAGCTGTTCAGCAAGCTGTCGAAAGTTGGCACCATTGCTTGCGGTACAATTGAACACCAGCCCAAAGGATTCTCTAAGGAGCTTGTTTGTAAGAAGCTCCAGAAAGGCCAAGGAGGTATGCTCCATTGCAACAAATAGCTCACTGTCAAATTTTCAGATAGGCAGGACAAATATTTGTTTACTAAACTTTAAGATTAGAGCACTTCTGGTCAGTTCATTGCAGTCTGTAAGTCCACTGATACAATACGTATATAGGTGGAGTGGATACAAATGAGCAGGTTCTTCAACAAGTATGTGAGTCATAAAACGTGCACATGGCATAAGAAGTTGGCTACCTCCCTAATCCAGTTGGCAACATACAACGTGTATGCTGTCCACTAGAAGACTGATGTGCTTCCTTAACTTTCAGTCACTATCGAAGGTCTAACTTCTGTGAAAACAGTAGCCTCTACTACATCTGTTGTGGAGAATGCTGCAAGGCTGCAGGATCTGAATTCTGCTGATCGCATTAGGAACGGGGCAAAAACGTTGGTGATGCAGAGTTTGTGCTTGGCAAGGAAAGAAGCAGAAGAGTAGGTAATACTATCTCCAGTTCCTGTCTCAGCCTTGCTTGGTACAACTCAAAAATGGAGTTCTGGGCGATTGACAGAAGTTGAGGAGAGTGCCTTCCAGAGATGGCTGTGCTTGGATCCAGACCTTCAATGGTTTTTGCCTAACTAGCTGTGTAGCTTTTCAAACTGTTTCATTTAATTTGGAAATAAGTACTGTAATCTTCATAAACTCGATTAGAGTCATGGTGTCCTTGCTGACTTCAGTAGATTGGAACACTGGTCTTGCTTGTTGCTGTTTGCCACCTTCATACACCATCAAAATGTGATGGATGTTCTGTTTGATGTATTACAAGTACATTACAGTCAATGCACTACACATTACGGTGTACTATAGATGCGCCAGATTTTACCAGAGTATCCTGTGTAACGAACACTAAGGTCTTTTCTCTTTCTGGAAGGACTCTTTAGAGAACTTAAGAGTCGCTCCATGTTTACCCCAGTTTAATTGCCGTTAATAACTAACTGTCCAAGAAATGGAGAAGCAATTGTGTTGGAAATGTGCCCTTTCGGCAGGGTCTACCTGAAGGTTTTGGTCATTTTGCTGGCGATAGAAGTGCATGTTCCTCTTTTCAGCATGGTAAAACTGGTTTACTCCACACTGGCATATCTAACTAACCTATAAATCGTTTTTATGTGGTACCCACAGTGTATTCAGGGCCTGTAGATTAAATGGCACTAAGGATCTGCAAAGCTCATTTGCAATCCACCAATGATTCTAACCCAGTTTTTTGGTGTACTAACTACATGCAGATTCCTTCGATATTCTTCAGTTATTCCTGTCAGGTCCTATATTTCTATGCCCATGTTCTGCATTCTCATACAACCTAGCGTTGAGAGAATGCCTCTACTCGGGTCACATTCAAGTCCTCTTGAGTTGTGATACTTCTTTGAATGTTGTAAGAGGCTGGTGACTGGAATGTTGACATTAGCTCAACCATCTGCGAGCTTGCAAAGCACGTCTGGACCTAAAAAAACACAATCTGAGGTAGAAGTCTTTGTCCTGGTCCATTGTGGGTTTCTGGGGAGAGTCAAGAGGTGCCTTAAAACTTAAATGTGTACTTCAATGAGAAACAAGTTGCCACATTCACAACCAGAACTAGATAGCAGGAGGGTGCAGAGCAAGTGCTTTACATCTGCACATATTACAAACAGGACTTTCTTTTCCCTTGAGGTAGAAGGTGACATATCTAAATATTTACAAAGACCTTCTAAACCCACTGCCCTGGTCAGGGAGGTATTTCAAAGTTACCTCGTTGTTCTTAGCCAGGCCAAGGAAGGTTAAACATCCAGCCCAGATTTATTTAGGTTCTTATTCAGCACCATACACGCTGTGGAGATCCCATTTGATATATGCAGGAGTTCAAGTGCCCTATGCGCAAGAGTGAACAGCAAAAACCCAGAGAAGATCTAGTCTCCCTCATTGAAGGCACAGCTCTGAATAGAAGAAAGGAAATGGATAACCAAGAGTTCTACTGAAAGGAAGACTAACCGTAAGTCAGTTTAAATACTGCTTTCCTTTCTTGAAATGTTTCTACTCACATTTGCATCCTTCAAGTTTTTCTTACAGAAAGTAACAGCTAAAATAAACAAATATTGAAAATGTGTTGAAAAAAGAGCCATTTCTGTCCACGTTTTCTTCTATAACTGTTTCCAGCTACGGCAGATTTTTGAAAGAATTATACAGTTACGTCTGCTAGACTCTTCTGGTTGCGGGGATATATAGGGCTTGTAGGTTCATCACGAACCCTAGGCACCCAGAGCCAATAAAGGAGCTGCACATTGCAACGGGTTTTCATTGTATACCGGGGTATACAGCAATTCATTTGGTGAAATATAAAGAGTGAAAAATTGGTATCAAGGAAACCTTTGTATTTCCAAAATGGGCACAAGATAAGGTGTTGAGAAGCAGTGGTTATTTGCACATCTCTGAATTCCAGGGTCCCCATACTAGCATGTGAATTACAGGGCATTTCTCAATTAGACGTCTTTTTTACACACTGTCTTTCATTTGGAAGGAAATAATGTAGAGAAAGACAAGGGGCAATAACACTTTTTTTTTGTAAATAGATTTTATTGTTTTTTCAATTGAACAACAACTCCCTCACTGGGGTACTCAATGGCTGTATAAATACAATATAGGTCCATGAACAGGTCTGTTCCACTATAGATTAGTCGCTACTTTCGCTGTTATTACACAACGCAAAGCATGAAAATCATGAATGAGGAATCATACAATCCTCTTTTGCTCATCCCTCTCAGTACATCCTAGTCTTATTGTATACATGCTTGAGGGAAACATTAGTGAGTGTATTTCTCTGGTCAACAGACTAGGGTTCAAATATATTCAGCTCCATCTGCTTCTCGCTCAATTATTTCTGTTACGCATGCAGTCACTGCCATCCAGTATGTAGTCAAGTGGGGGCAGGACCACAGCATGTGTATAAATTCTGCAGCCTCTTCACCGCATTTGGGGCATTTTTCATCAAGTATATGTAGATGCTCCCGGAGTCTTTTCGGGGTAAGGTATGCCCTATGTATGACGCAGTAGTGTAAAAGTTGAAACTTGGCGTTTCTAGAGACCTTCGGTGCTCTGTCTAATATCTGGTCCCGGGCTTCCTCTGGTATGAGGATCCCCAGGGCTGTCTCTCATTTATGTCATAGGTCGTCTAGGGGGAGCATCACTCCTGAGGGAATCGCTCAATATAAACCAGAAATGCTTTTTGTGTGCCATTGGAGGTCATTAGGTAAGCGCTGGGCCCGTGAGGACATGGCTCGCCACTTCTTAGTGCGCCAGTAAGTACTAATAGTGCGTGTCAGTGCTCAATGCAGCAGAAGTGGCCCCTTGGCAGATCATAGCTACTGCAGCCATGTCATCGGTATCTCGGGTGTGTAGGGTGTAGTCATGTTCGTCCTATAGAGGCATCTTCTCCAGCACCGGTGGAGAACCCGAGTCTCCGGAGCGAGTGCTCGTTCCGATTGAGTCAGGTTGAGGAATAGGCCCGCCAGTGTCAAAACAAGGGGTGGGCCGTTGTGTTCCCATCTGCTGTTACGGTCCTGCCCTCTGCCATCCACCGGGCAAGCCACTGCAGCTGGGCCGCAAAACCCAGAAGCACCACGTCCCCCTCTGCTCTAGGTCACTTCAAAGTGGTTAGAGCCACTCTACGTCTCCCATCCCCCCATTTGAACACCGTAAGCAAGGAGTTGATTTCCCGGAATAGCGTGGTCTTTGATCCTCTCTCAAGAGTCCCAGATCCGTAGTGAGTGCTTCGATTTTAGATTCTAGGATTTCCCGGGAGGACGTGATGGCCTGTAATATATCTCCTAACGAAGGCCCTTTCGCTGGGGCACCTGGAAGTGTTGTTTGTTCTGCATTCGTAGGGGAGGGGGCGGAGCAATCTTGTTGTGTGTTGGGGGCTCCTGCTGTGTCCTTTTTCCTTGTTGGGTTTGCCCACTGTGCAATGTGTCTCTAGGGCTTTGCCCCAGTCGTGTTTTCTCATGTGACAAGGCCGACCAAGCTAGACTTGTTCCTCTCTATCCAGTCGCCTCCACACCGCACTCGCAAGTCTAGAAGGACCGATATCCAGCACTCAAAACCCTGTACCCTCTTCTCATTCAGGCACTGGGGGGAGTAGGAATACTCATAGTCTCACCTCTGCCCACTGTCTGGTTCGCACCGTCGCTCCGCGCCCAGTCTCGTGCGCTGCGGAGGTGCTCCCCGCCACACTCGTTCTGTGGTCTCCAGATGAGCAAGGTCCGCCCTGGAGGCCCACCGATTCGGCCCTCAGGCATCTCTCCGGGTCCGGTATAGCTCCCCGCCGCCGGGTGCCCCCTTTTCCGGCGTCCCTGCTCCTCCTGGGGGTTATCCGCATATATTGGTCGGCCTCAGTGTCTCCCGAAGGCTGCCCTCGCCTCATTCGCGGTCGAGCCCATCCCGTCTGCCATTTTAAGGTCAGGCGGCCGCTGTCGTCGTGGATCGCCTCCGGGACCCGCTGCCTCCTCTATTTTGTATTTCTCTGCACTCACCCCCCTCCTGGGCCTTGAGGGGGTCAAGTGGGCACACAGGGAGTAAAGCTGTTGGGTCAGGATGAGTGCAGACGGGGGACCTCGGGCCGGAGCTCCGTCCGTCGGCTGCTCACTCCCCTGCAGATCAAGGCCACGCCCCCCCAGGGTCAATAACACTTGTTTTGCTTTTCTGTGTTCCCCCAAGCCTCCTGATAAAAATGGTACCTCACTTGTGTGGGTGAGCCTATTGCCAGCGACAGGAAACACATTATGGACACATCACATTTTTACATTGAAATATGACATGTTTTTTTGAAAGTGCCTACCTGTGGATTTTGGCCCCTAGCTCAGCCGGTACCTAGGGAAACCTACCAAACCTGTGCATTTTTTAAAACTAGACACCTAGGGGAATCCAGGATGGGGTGACTTGTGAAGCTCTCACCAGGTTCTGTTACCCAGAATCCTTTGCCAACCTCAAAATTGTGCAAAGAAAACAACCCACTTTTTCCTCCTATTTCGGTGACAGAAAGTTTTGGAATCTGAGAGGAGCCACAAATTTCCTTCCACCCAACATTTCCTCAAGTCTTCTGATAAAAATGGTATCTCACTTGTGTGGGTAGGCCTAGTGCCCGCAACAGAAAATGCCCCAAAACACAACATGGACACATCACATTTTCCCAAAGAAAACTGACATGTTTTTTGCAAAGTGCCTACCTGTGGATTTTGGCCTCTAGCTCATCCGGCACCTAGGAAAACCTAGCAAACCTTGACATTTCTGAAAATAAGACACCTAGGGGAACCCAGGATGGGATAACTTGTGGCGATCTCACCAGGTTCTGTTACACAGAATCCTTAGCAAACCTCAAAATTTGGCACAAAAAAAAAATTTTCCTCACATTTCGGTGCTACAAAGTTTTGGAATCTGAGGGGAGCCACAAAGTTCCTTCCACCCAGAACTCCCCCAAGTCACCCAATAAAAATGGTACCTCACTTGTATTGGTAGGCCTAGTGTCCACGACAGGAAACGTCCCAAAACGCAACATGGACACATCATATCTTTACATTGACAACTGACGTGTTTTTTGGAAAGTGCCCAGCTGTTGATTTCGGTCTCTAGCTCAGCCAGCACCTAGGAAAACCTTGGGGAACCCAGGATTGGGTAACTTGTGGCACTCTCACCAGGTTCTGTTACCCAGGATCCTTTGCAAACCTCAAAATTTGTCAAAAAAACATTTTTTCCTCACATTTCAGTGTTAGAACGTTCTGAAATCTAAGAGACGCCACAAATTATCTTCCACCCAACATTCCCCCATGTATCCCGATAAAAATTGTACCTCACTTGTGTGGGTAGACCTAGTGCCCGCAAAACGAAATGCCCCAAAACACAACATGGACACATCACATTTTCCCAAAGAAAACTGACCTGTTTTTTGCACAGTGCCTAGCTGTGGATTGTGGCCTCTAGCTCATTCGGCAACCAGGAAAACCTAGCACACCTGCACATTTCTGAAAACTAAACACCAAGAGGAACCCAGGATGGGGTAACTTGTGGCGCCCTCACCAGGTTATGTTAACCAGAATCCTTAGCAAACCTCAAAATGTGGCAAAAATAAGCCTTTTTCCTCACATTTCGGAGCTGCAAAGCTCTGGAATCTGAGGGGAGCCACAAACTTCCTTCTACCCAGCTTTCCCCCTGGTCTCCTTATAAAAATGGTACCTCACGTGTGTGGGTAGGCCTAGTGCCCGTGACAGGAAATGCCCCAAAACATTACATGGACACATCAAAATTATCAAAACAAAACTAACTGCTTTAGTGTTGGGGGGGGGGGGGGGGGCCGAGGGAGTACATGGATGTGTGACTTGGGGGGGATCCCCCAGTATTTTCTTACCCAGAATCCTCAGCAAACCTCAAATTTAGCTAAAAAAAAATAAATCAAATTTTTCACACATTTCCTACCACCCAACATTCCCCTCAGACTCCCGATAAAAATGATACATCACTTGTGCAGGTGGGCCAAGTGCCTATGACAGGGAAAAGCCCAAAACATGTCGAAACTGAGGGGGAACCAAAGCGGGTCCAAAAGGGCAGTTTGGAAAAAAAAAAAACATTTTTTTAGGCTGACAAGTGGGGCAGAATTTTATCGGTATAGATGTGACAATGCTGGGTTGTAGGAATTTGGTAAATTCCTGCAGATTCGGAAAGGTTCTGTCACAAAAATGTGGGGAAAATGGGTGATTTCAAGCAAAGTTGGAGGTCTGCAGGACATTGTGGGTAGGAAAATGGTGTGGGGTGCATGTGAAGCACACCACCCTGGACTAACCCAGATGTTTAGTTTTCAGATGTGTCTAGGTCTCAAAGCTTTTTCTACATGGCAGTGTCCCAAAGCCCAAAAAGTGCAGCCCTCACCATTGCAAGTGGGACAATTTTGAGAGTCAGACAAGCTCTCATGGCCCAACTGTAAAACCGAAACCCAAAAGAATCAAATGTCCTCTTGCTTGCTGTTGGGATAAGATCTTTTAGTGTGCGGGGGAGAGCTGAAAGACTGTTCCCCCATTTAGTTGGGATGGGGCCATAGTGGTTGGTAACCACCACTCCACTATTTTTTTTTTATTCCCTGGCATCTACTGGGCTTTCTGTCCCCCGGGAAGTGGATCGGGGGTAATTGCCCCATCTGCCCACCGGTGGGCAGAACAACTTTGTCCTCATTTATTTGGGGTGGGGGTATGGACATACCTCCACCTTTAAAAAAAAATCTTCCCAGGTCTCTGCTGGGCTTTCTGCCCCTCTTGGGGGCAAGATGGGCCTTCTAAAAATAGGCCATGGGCAGAAATGGCCAACAGTAATGTGCCTCAATGGGGAATGACCCTTGCTCAAACAAAACATACGCGCACACACACACACGCACACACACACCAATCCCTGGTGCCTAAGTGGTTTCTGCCCCCGGGCAGAAATGGCTTTAAATAGATTTGCTCGTAATGGACCGCTCCCCTTGCGTGAAATTGGCGCCACAAAAAAAAATCCTTGGTGCCTAGTGGTTTTTGCCCCACTTGGGGGCAGACTGGCCTAAGAAAAGTAGGCCGATCAGCCCCAGAGGTGGGCAGAAATGGCCTAACATAAAATTGCCCCCAGGGGAGCCACCCTTACCTAAGGGGTCGCTCCCCATCTGTAAAATATTATTTAAAAATAATTCATGGTGCCTAGTGGTTTCTGCCCCAATCAGCCTAATTAAAATAGGCCGATCTGCCCCCAAAGGGGGCAGAAATGGCCTAAAATAAATTTGCCCCCCAGGCGAGCGACCCTTGCCTAAGGGGTCACTACCCTTGTGTGTAACTGACATTAAAAAAAAAATCCCTGGTGTCTAGTGGTTTCTGCCCAATAAAAATAGGCCGATCTGCACCTAAGAGTGGCAGAAATGGCCTAAAACAATTTGCTCACCCAGGGGAGCGACCCTTGCCCAAGGGATCGCTCTCCACGTGTAAAAAATAAAAAATAAAATGATCCCTGGTTTGTAGAGGTTTCTTCCCACCTGGGGGCAGATTGGCCTAATTACAATAGGACAATCTGCCCCGGAGGTGGGGGGGGGGGGGGGTTGGGTGGGGAGAGGGCAAAAAAGGCCTTAAATAAATGCCCCCCCACCCCCCACCGGGGAGCAAACCTTGTTCAAGGGATTGCTTCCCTTTATTGTTTACATATAAAATAACAAACTCCCTGGAGTCTAGTGGGCATTTCTGCAGCCTGATCGCTTTGGTCCTTTCATTTGATGCCGCTCTGCTGCACCCACCCCCGATCACGCTGGAAGCTCAGCTTGGGGGCAATCGTGCGCTGGCATCATCAGACGTCACTGGAGGGGGGAGGGAGGCCCACAGGGGCACGATGAGCTGGTCTCATCCCCGGCACATGGCAACCGTAGCCGAGGGCGAGACCAGATCGTCCAGGGCACGCGAGGGGTTAAACTTTAAACAACTGTTCTTCATCCATTTGGATACTTTCGTAAGGCAGAATTTAACTGTTTCCTATAGCGGACTGCTGACTTCTTGGGAGGAAAACATGACCTAGGTGTTTTCGCATATGACACCACCTTTGAGTCAAAAAGATGGATGATGCCAGCCAAGGAAGCCAGATAGACATTAAATAAGTTTGGGTTCAAAGCAGAGCTCTGAAAGACACCGTGATCAAAAATCTTTTTGGGAGAAGAGCAGGAGATAAACAGCCTGGCAATGGACTGATAGAAAAGACCTAAGCCAAAGCAGGGCAGGACCATATTTCACTCTTGGCCAACTATTCTTAAAGAACGAGATGAGACAGTGTAGAAAGATGCCTAAAGTTGTAACAGCACTATTACTGCTGCCCGTCCCTGGTCCAGGCCATCTTCATAAACTCCATTATATCAAGCAGAGCCGATTCCATGCTATGGCATGATCTGAAGCCTGACTGTGTGCTGTTGAGAAGATTGTTGGTTTCTAGGTATTGATTGATGGGTCGATGAACTATTTTTGCAAGCATCTTAGAGAAAGCCGGTAATAGAGAAAATGATCTAAAATTAGCCAGAACGTTGGGGTCAACTGTGTTGTTTTTTAATACAGCAAACACCTGTGCATGTTTCCAAAACTTTGGAACCACTGCACATCGCAAAGATAGTTTAAACAGATTTTTAAGAAATGGATTTAATATTTCCACAGCCTTTGCTAAGATATGAGGGGAATATGGGTCCAAAAGGCAACCTGACAGGCAGTTCAATACTGCCCATGGTGAATCATCTAAATAGGTACCCTCAAAATGGGCCAGGAGTGTTCCTGAGGAAAAACTCATGGATGAAGTAAGATGAGGACCAGATGTACTAGCTACACCTTCATTAAATTCAGGGTATAGTTTCTAAATTTTCTCATGCAAACACATATTTTAACAGAGTTCAGCTGAGGGTATAATATGCCTGCAGGCTTCCAAGGTAAGAAATGATTGAACTATTTTAAAAATCTCCCTAGATCTGTTCGTGGCTTATAAAATCTGATTGGAAAAATAATCAGCTTGTGTCTGGTGAATTGCTCGATGATTTATTTTTAAGGCAGATTTATATATCTCTTTCTCTTCTGGGTTGTATTTTTTTCTTCATAGATTCACCAGACCCCTACACTTGGTACTTTCAGCCATCAATCTGTCCGAAAGCCAGCGGGCTGAAGGCTGGCATCTGGAAGAGGATCTGAATCTAACAGGAGCAATTTGATTTGACTGTTGAGACAAGCCAGTTGTTTGTCCGGACCATGTCCTCCTGCATATCCCTCACTTAGTGTGGGATTTATATGTGAAAGTTGCAAAAACATTATAGAAAACCTGTAGTATTAATTTGAGAAAAACGGACAGACAATGGTAAGGCCCTGGTTTTCTTACATATAAAATACATAACCCTGTTCATGGAGTGATCAACATTTGGTTGCCATGGACGATACCGCCCATTAACGGTGTGGAACAGAGTGAATCAATATTTAAATTCGTCATTTAAACATTATAGAGTTGCGTAAAGCAAAACAGTGCTGACCCCTGTAGGTTTTCTGACAATGTGTCCCATAACTACAAACATTTTCTTATTGATGGATCCAAATTTATGCGAAGATAGTGAGATTCATAGGCAACAGCTGTGATCTATTCAATGTACCTTAGCCACCGACAACTCTTCCTGTAATGCTTACATGTACCACGTTCAGGCAAAGGTTTTCCACCTTGAATAGCGGGATCTCGAAATGATTTTCTTGGTCTTTGCAAAAGATCTCCTAAAAAGTAAACAACAAATGTGCAGGTGTGAGCATAACTCCACAATGCAGCCATTCTCTTGGTGAACACATAATCATGGCGCATTAACTAGGCTTTGTAAGTTCACAAAGCTAAAAATCAAAGGTCACTCTGGAACATGCTGCAAAACCATCCCAATATCACACCAGCAAGTAACATGAGCGACTGTGACACGCAGAAGTGTTTGGGGGGTGCAAAATGGCACGTTTTAAAAAAACAATTACAACAAAAACAAATGTTACAGAGAAATTAGCTAAACCCATACGTTTTTAGGCAGGTCCGTAGAGGAGCTGCTAAAATATTTAGGTTATTAAAAAAAACATAACATCAGCATTGTGTCGCTATAATTACCAGCTTAACTGCATTGGAAATTAACAATTTTTATTTCCAATGTCAGGATATAATTTTCATTGTGTACCCTAAATTTTCTCCAGCACCAGCTTTTCAATTCTATTAAACTGCCTCATTTTATCCGTGTTAGAAAGGGGATCCTGGTTGGCTGGGGGTAGGCACCTAAGCCAGCCAGAAACCACTACTCTAGTCATGGTAAGGTAGCTTTACTCCTAGGATAACCCCTGCTCACCCCCTTGGGGTAGCTTTAGCCAGAGCAGTCAGGCTTATTCTAGAGGCAATGTGTTAAACGTTTGTACAACACACACAAACCAGTGACACACTACAAATGAGACCTCACACCAGGTTATATCAAATAAACTGTATTGCGCATAAACTGTAGACCAAAACAACATAAATCAGTAATACTCTGCCAAACAGGCAATTGTCAAATCATCATAGGGCAACTCGAAAGAGATATTCTCACAGTGCACTTGTGTCATACATTATCACTGAACAAACTGCGCCATGTTACATTACAGTAATGCGAAAGGAGAAAAGTTTCTTTGTTACACCTGTCATGAACACACCTTCTCTAAGCAGGCAATGCCAATCCTGAAATACGCTTGTTGCTATAAACAGGTAAACAAACGACATTATAAACCAGGGCATAAAACACAGCATATGTCCTGAGGGCATAAGACCATTACAGTGAGCTGTGGAATACCTCACAAGCACCTCCTGCATGAGGGTCACAGTGCGCCTGCGCTTTCTTTCTAGGTTAAACTGTGGTTTACCAGTCCACTACATCGGGCCAGAAGCTTATGTGCTCCTATGACACAAGATGCTGTACTTTTCCTTTAGCGGGAATGGGGCCTCCGTCAATGTTTCTGTCCCATCCCACAAATGGTTGAACATATGCGCCCAAAGTTATGTGGAAGAAGGAGGGGGGGGGGGGGCACACACACTGTCTATGTTGGCGGGGAAACCTCTCTGGAATCCCCGCGAAGAGCGCGTCACCAGGCAGCCGTCCGCATCGGGGAGGTGTGGCTGCTCACTGCTGCAGTGTCCTCCCTAGCCGCTCGTCCCTTGTCTCTTGTCAGGGCTGGGGCAGGGGCAGGCAGCATGATGGTGAGACTCCCTCATGCTCACATTGGAGGGGGAGTGGACTAACGCTCTCCAGATGGCCTGTGTTTCAGCGTTATTCTTCTGCCTCCAAAAATTGATGCCTGCTTGTGCCCCAGTGGCACCAGAAAGTGATCACCTCATCCACGCTTTATAAAACCCTGCCAGCAGGCCCCACTGCACTACTCCTTCCCTTCGGCCCTCCAGGATGGAGGACAACTCAATACAGAGGCACACAGACACAGAGAGAGCAGGGACACTCACCATGCGCTCCCTGCAGGCTGAGGTTAACGCTCACCATATGCCCCAGTAGAAAAAGATTATAGTGCTCTCAAGGCACTAGGACAGCAGAGCTAGTGGCAGCATGTGTGTCAGGGGAAATCCTCTGCTGGCACCTGAGAGAGCACTGGGGGCACACAGAAACCAGGTACCAGCAGCAGGCCAGTCCATCTGGGTCCTTGGGGTGAAGTAGCAGTCTCCCTTGTGACCGAGCAGGCCACAGGGCAGCACAACAGCAGGACAGTCCTAATGGTAGTTCCTTGGAGCATGACAATTCCTTCCAGCAGCATCTGCTGCCAAGTCCACACAGTGTCTACCAACATGGGGTACAACCCCTGTACATATACTCAATTTGTCTTTGATCTAAGGTTGGCACTTCAAAAGACCTTTAGAAGTACACAATACCCCCTTTCGATCCCAGCCCTGGCTCCAGACATCAGTAGAGGGTAAACAAGCCTTCTGTGTGAGGGCAGGACAAAGTCTATACAGTTGTAAGTACGTCCTACCTCCCAATCTCCCATCCCAGGAAGACCATTCAGTAAGCAGAGGTAATCCTGTTACACCCTCCACCCTCCCTGTGTGACGGCTGCCTGGAAAGTATGCACAAAGCCCAGGTGTTCCTCTAACCCATAAGTGGATTAGAGTCAGGCTGCAAAGCACAAGAGTCATAAGCTCAGTGAAATACCCACTTTCTAAAAGTGGCATTTGTACAATAGTAATGAAAATCCACCTACAACAATAAGCAGGATTTCTCACTACCATTCCAAACATACCAAACATGCCCACACTACTACTCATAGATCAGCAATTACCACTTAGACATATATAAGAGAATTTCTAATGCCAACTTATGAGAGGGGCAGCACTCACAGCAGTGATAAACCAAATAGGCTGTTTGTCACCACCAGAACATGCCACACAATGACAGCGCATGTCTTACCTTTTACCGACACAACCCCCTGCCCATAGGGCTACCTATGGCCTACCTTAGGGGTGACCTTTATGTAGTAAAATGGGAGTTCCAGGCTTGGCAAGTAATTTTAGATGCCAAGCCAATGTTAAGGTAAACTGTGTATGAAGACCCTGCAGTGGCAGGCCTGAGATAGGTTTGAAAGGCTACATCTGTGGGTGGCTCAAGCTGCGCTGCAGGCTCACTAGTAGCGTTTAATTTACAGGCCCAGAGTATAAGGGATACCACTGCACAAGTGACTTATAGGTAAATTAAATGTGCCAAATAGGTGTAAGCCAATCATACCTAGATTAAAGGAGAGAGCACATGCACTTTAGCAAGGATTAGCAGTGATAAAGTGCCAGAGTCCTAAAGCCAACAAAACAGAGTCAGAAAAACAGGAAGAGGAAGGCAAAACGTTTGGGGATGACGCTGCAAAAAGCGTCAGGTCCAACAGACCACAACTCTGACTGTCATTTTCTGCAAAAAACACATTTGCTACCCAAATATCAACTTAATTCTTGTTTTTATTGGGGAGTCCTCATAATGAGACTTGGCGGGAGACCATTCATCTCCAAAGGCTGAGTTAAGGCTATTAACTAGCCTTGGCCTTACCTTGTAATCACTGTACATCAAAATGGGAACAAAAGGAACCCATCTCACTAGGCGCCTTTGTGGTATATGTGATTTTTGGAGCACAATATATCTTATGCATCATTAGGCTTTCATTTTCCCAGTGTCCATTGTCTGTCCCCGTGCCAGTGCTTCAGCTATTAAGGTGTGATTGTGAAGCTGATGGAAATCATATATCATGCCACAAGCCTCATGCCAAGCTTCGATTTTTTATGCATTTTTATGGAATGCAGCTACCATAATTTGCCACCATGTCACTTGTCTAATTTATTTTACAAAGTTGGTGGAGCCTAAGACCTGACCTCTCACTAATGTAAGCTTGATCACCACTGTTATGACCATTATCAAAATACATGTGATGAGTGAGTCTTTCTGAATTGTTATATTCTGACCAAAAAACAGTACAGTATAATCTAGATCCAGACATAAGTATTATTTGCTTTAAATAGACTGAGAAGCTTCATGCCATAGCTTATGAATGTCAACACATGCTATGAACATGTGCAAATGCCATCCTCTATTGATCTGAACCTTGGAAAAAAAGTTCTGTCAGCTTATCTTATTCATCTTGGTCAGAGTTAAATAAGTGTGGAGAACTGTCAAGAAAGGTCGCTTCCAATTTTTAGCCATAGAAAGGCAAATTGTCAAAAACCTTTTCTTACTGGGCACGGGCCACTACAATACCTTCCCTAACCCAGGCTTACCCCCACTGTAAGTTTCATAACAGAACATCTGTGACCTTAGACTGTTGAAATACGAGGGTGTCTACTCTTTTGTGGTTCATGGTGGCTGTGTGGAGTGGCATTACTATACTATCAGAATCTGTGCAGCTGCATCATATAATGTGCTGGTAGTGACTGCTGCTCCTGTATCATTCTCTTCACTAGTAATGTCTTAATCTGTCAATACTAAGGGATGTGGACCAGGCTGCAGCACAGAATCAATGACAGTTAGCATGCAGGAGCATGCAGGAGCTGAGAGGATAATACTGGAATGGTATCCTCCTTTATAGCTGGGTTAAATTTCTGTTTAGACAAAATTGCAGTTGTCTGCACTACATTTTAAAATTGCAAGTAGAAAGCAAACATACATGCAACACAATAAACAACCGGGATGTACTCAGAGACTAAGCAGGCTGCTGATTCCCAAAACCCATCCCTAACTTTGCCAATGCACATACTCAGCAGCATTATTACAATGCAGCAGCAACACCAGTATATAGTGAATATGTGTTTTTGGCACTAGTTGGCATTCCCTGTGCCCCTGACTGGCTGGGAAAAAAACTGTATAGGTGTGCCTCTTTCGTATGATTAAATAAGCATGGACCAACATATTGACAGAGTGCAGTTTGCTTACTGACTGGGACTGTCACATGTAAATGAGGAAATCCCACTTGACCTGCTATATGTTCTTGTTAGGAAACAGACACCCGCAAACCAAGCTTTTTATAGAAACAAAGAATAAGGACCACCCAGTTTGAGAAATATATGGGTAGTCAGGGGCTTTGAGAGGGAAAAGTAGTCCCCAGTAAAACCTTGAGTCATTCTATATTATCCCCTTGCAAAGTAAGACATGAAGGTTACTAGCACAGGGTATGACAGCACAGCTTCACATTGCAAACATTTGTTGAGGGATAATCAGAGAACATTTCTTAAAAAACAGGGCAGGTGCAATAAAAACACCACTATAAAAGAGTGTCCAGAGGCCAGTGCTTAGTTTGTGCTTGTTGTTTCTGGTGCTGAGCACTGGCACTTATTATTGCGGGCCGGGGCTTATTCTTCAGCCTCAAGCATTTGCTGCGAGCAAAAGACACATATGAGAAAGACGGAGGAAGGGAAAAACGAAAAAGCTCCACAAAGGGAGAAAGTAGAAAGTTGCCAGAGTGAGCTGAAGGGGCAGCAAGTGGCTGTAAATGGACTGAAGAGGCCGAGATGGTTTCAGGATTACGCCGCCTCAGTATTCCATATTCGCACATTTAAAAACAGCAGCCGTGTGTTTAAGAGAAGGGCTTTGGGCACCGGCACCTTTTTATTTACAAATTAAGCACTGCCGGGGGCAATACAGGCCTCTCAAGGCAAAAGTGTCTCCAGGCCCAATGCTAGGACTTTTGATACCCTGGGCAGAAAGGGAATGCGTGAAGCCCCCCCCCCCCTTAATTTGCACACAATGTGGAATAACACCTTTCTTGGTGCAGATATCAGTACAACAAAAACATAAATATTAACACTAATAAAGTAAGCACATATATTATAAAATTAAATTAACTGGAAATACATTATATTAGCCACACTGGATGGAAAGGTTTGGCCTAGCTCTCTCAAAAAATTATAAGCTCAATCGAATGTTAACAATTTTTTCCAGAGTAGTGCATTAGATACATGTATGTGTATGCAGTATTTATATAAAGCAAACCTGGCCGATTAGGCTGCTAAGCACTGTACAGGGTCAAAGACACAGCCAACATGTGATAGGAGGAGTAGATGCTTTGTGGATCATGACTGCATCATGATTTTGTTCTTTTTTTAAGTTGAATATTCGCTGTTTCCTAAATTGGACTGACTTTGGGATGGATATGGGAATAACATTCCAGATCCTTGGTGCACTGATGGGAAAGGCCTTTTTCTTTTTTCTCTCTTTAGCACATCTTCTTCCCTCTGAAGGTGTCCTTGCTGCAATTGCGTGAAGAACCACTGCTTATGGTGAGCTTGTCATCCTAGAAGGTAGGGGTACCATTCATGTAGTAAAAACCTCTCCAAAAGCAGCAGAGCACTGTACAGGACCAATGACAAGCATAAAGTCAAGGACAGATGGGAAAGGTAGCTGGTTTGTGGACTGTTAATGTGTTGTGATTGCTTCGCAGATAATGCAGCTGAGTTTGAAGATGGTGCGGGCCAGGAATGATGACCGGTGGAGTTCTATCACAATGTTAAGATGTCTGCATATTTCTTCAAGCCCTTTTGAGGTGTGCTGCAGCATGTAGAATGCCCTTAAGGGGGCCAGTGTGGATTAAAATGCCAAAATGGGTTCCTAAATGCCCAGTGGAAGATAGGGTATGTGCAAAAAAACATATGAAAGCAAAACAGTTGAAAATAGCTTGATGTCTATTGAAGGCATCACCCTAGTCTCTGAAAAACAACTGAAACTACCAGAATACAAACATGTAGGCTAAAAGGGTTTAATGTCAGGTGCTGTTAGCCATGTCTGCAACACCTCTATCAATGTCCTATGAAGGCTTTATATGTTTTGATACTAATAATTTGTATACACTTACATGATTCTAGAGTGCATTTCATTTAGTAAATTAGCATGATGTGGATTCAGTTAATAGATCTGAAGTACATTTCCTCTCATTTGATTTCTCCAAATGTTGAAGAAAACCTGGAAAGCACATGTTCAAATGCAATTAAATAATGCTACGAGCCAGGCTCACTAACCAGCCCATTTTCTTGGGCCTCACAGTGCTGGACTATGGCTGCAAGGCCCACGGGAGAGAGCACAGGCCTCTAAGATTGTCTGGTCAACATTTTACAGCCATGGATATTATTAACATGTCTAAAACAAAGCAACAAAGTAAAATCTCTCAATAGAACTTCCATGGTTATAACAATATAGAACAAAATATCTGAGCCTCAACAGCTAAGTAAAATCTCTCAGATTAGAAGTGCAAAAATATAAAGACAAATGGTGTAAGCAGAGGTCTTCAAAATGGGACAAGGATCTCCTGGTGGACCTCAAGTGATCATAGGGCGGCATCAACCTTAGCAGTGGCTGAGATTAATTCAAACATTTAATCTTTCACTTTTTTTGTATACTTTAGTGAGTTGGCCTAAGTGGGACGAGTATTCCCAGACATGGGGGTCCCATGCACTCTGTGTCACTGGAACCAAGTTATACCTGGCTGATGATCCCTTACTAGGCAACATTTGTCCTGGGTTGCTTGTGTTCTGGTCTCACCTGTTCCCAATGAAGCAGGGTCAAGACTGATTTGCATATGGCTGGGTCCAAATTGAGGTGGCATGCTGTGCAAAATAAGGATGGAGTGAGATGCAGCCCAAGTAATTACCGGTTGCTGAGATTAATTCAAGCATTCCATTCATCCCTTTTTGTATACTTTTTGTGGACATTAAAATACAGCCATAATTTGGGCCCATTGGACCCATAACTCCACGAGGCTGCAGTCCCACTGCACTTGCTGAACTAATGATAGTTATACCCTTCAGAGGGGCCTCTTTCCCTGGGCCTTGCAGCCACTGACCAGTGCTGCAAGGCCCAGAACAGCAGGCTTCCTCCCTTGGACCTCCCAGCACTTGAGATGGCTGTCAGGCGTAGGGGACGATGGACCTTTTCTGACCTTCGCAGCTCTAGATCATGGCTGTGAGATGCATTAGAGGAGGGATAGGTGGCATAGTAATGTAGCCATGGGTTCTGATGCAAGAAAACGATGCTAGACAGTAAATTGCAGCCATATCCTGGGTGCACTGGATCCAGACATCCATGCGACTTGGTGCAACTGCACCTACTGCACTACACTACTGATGCCTACACCCCTGGGATAGGTCCCAAATGAGCCTCAGAGCCATACTCCTGCTCTACTAAGGTCATAGACTGGTGCCTCCTCCCATGAGTGTCCAACCACGGGCAGCTGCAATGCCCATGGGAGGGAGGGCCTCTCTCAGGTCTCACAGCTCTGGAACAAGCCTGCAATGCACATGGAAGAGGCAAGTAGCACCGCAATGGTGCAGGTACAAAGAAAAATCACCCCATCACTGTTGTTCACTGGCTGCACAGTAAAACAAAGCCATAATTTGGGAACATTGCAAACTAAATATCCCTGGGTCCAGTGCCACTGCACCTGCTGCACTACTAATGGCTATGCCCCTGACCAATGACGATGCCTGGGCAGAAAGTGAACGTATTAGGCCCTCTAATCTACATACAACATGAAATCTTACTAAGTTACAGGACATTGACCTTGACATCAAAGATGTGAGACAGTTAGAATGGGGGCCAGGCAAGGAGCCCACACAAAGCGACCCACCTCCTGGGCCTTTCAGATGGTGTAGCACTGAGAGGATTAGGGGAAGAGTCCCACTAAAACATAGGCCTTGCAGCACATAAGCATGGCTGCAAGGCTTAGGGGAAGAGTGGCCCTCCCCATGACCTGGCAATGGTACACCACAGCTAGAAGGCATAAGGTATGGGCCTCCACTCCCCTAGGCCTCACAACCACTGTCTAGTGCTGTGAGGACCAGGTGAGGGGACCCAGGACAGGGAAGCCCTCTACCACTGGCCTCACAACAATGGTGTAGAACTGCAAGCCCAGGGGAAGGGTGTTCCCTCCCATGGACCACCCCACCATGATCCCCAGCTGTGAGGCCCATGGGAGAGTTGTCCCATCCTCTGGTCTCAAAGCTATGATGTAGTGTTGCAAGGCCAATGGGATGTGGCCCCACTGACCTGGGGTTCACATTCATGGTATGGTGCTGCAAGACCCAGGGAAGGAGAGTCTCCTTCCCTGGGCCTCATAGCCATGGTCCCTGACCATTGCTGCAAGAGCCAAGTAGGATGGCCAATTTTCTGTTTCAACTTTACTTAGGAGAAACAGTGCATGCGTGGAAACACATTTTGGGCCAGATGTACCATCACAGCCCATTGCGATTCGGTAATAGCGATTTTTAAGAAATCGCTATTACCGACTCACAAAGAGCCATGTATCACATTTGCGAATCGGTAATAACGATTTCTTAAAAATCGCAAAAGCTATTACCGCATCGCAAATTGCGATATCGGCCCCATTCGCAGGTATGGGCCTGTTGGCACATAGCTGCGAATTTTTGCATTCCCACAATTGTGATTTCTGAACCAGAAATCGCAATTTTGGAAATGCAAAAGGCCAGGGTGCTGGGGGCCTAAGGACCCCTCTCCTGCACCCCAAAAACTTTTTTTTCAACATGTAAGGTACACACATGCCAAAAGGGCATGTGTGCTTTACATGTTAAATTTAAAAATGCAGTTTAATTGCATTTTAAAATTTTGCACCAGGTTACCACCTGGTTGCAAAGCATGGTATTTTGCAAGTGCAAAATGCCATTTTTGGAAAAATCGCAATTTGCGTTTTTTTCCAGCATAGCCTTGCGACCTGGAAATTGCGAATCGCAAATTGCAACTCGCAATTTCCAGGTCACAACGCAAGAAATTGCAATTTTAGCGATTTCTTATTTGTGGTCTGCGAATGCATTTCATGCATCGCAGACCACTGTTTTGCACTCGGAAACGGCCAAATTTACCAATTCGCCCCGTTTGCGAGTGCAAAACATTTTGATACATCTGGCCCATTGTGTGCAGAAACTTTGGAAGATGTTATTGGGGAGCAGGGGACTTAGAGTCACATAGCAGGTTATTGGGGCTACGTTCTAAATCCCTCCTCTGAAACAGGTCATGTTAAAATATAACTCAGCCGCAGATTGAATTTATCAAGTGTGGCTACTCTTCATACATATTTGAGTTCTAATCCCTTTTCCCACAATTTTGAGCTACAAGTTTAGAAAATTAACTCTGTGTCAACATCAGGGCAGTGCGCACTCTACGGGCGACTAGAATGCAAAAACCCAGCACTCTCAAGATAACGTAATTTATGTATTGTGCTGATATGCTGTTTAACCTTTTGCATTGCAGAGTTTAATCCTGAAGACTTATGTTCAAGGTGCTTATAAATACTGTTCATTTGCAATGTATTGCTGCAGGCTTTCTGAGTGTGTCAGGGTGTGATCCCTTTCCAGGGCCTTCTAGAAGCTTTCCCTGCAGCATGCCTGGGTGTGGTTTGTGGGCTGGGCCAAGACTCTATATAAGGGAGCTCTAGTCCAGCTCCACGTGCTCACTATTCAGAGGTCCCGGTGCAGAGCAGCAGCAACTTCCTCAGCTCCTGTTCCGGAGGCCTACTTTGATCTTCCAGGCCTTGCCCTTTCACTTTGATGGTGATTCTTGATTGGGGCGGTAAGACGGAGGTTGGGCTGGGCCCCCAATCCCGTTCTCGAAGGCTTTTGAGTTCTTGGGCTTAATTTGCATGATAAAACAAATTTGCTCTTGTGAGTGTGAATGTGCGCTTGATGTTTTATGGCATTTACATGCTGACACTCGAATCGGCAAGACGCGCGAATCTTTACTCGTGTACAAACCCTTGATATTCATTAGGTGCTAGCCTTAATGGCATTTACAAGGCAGCATTTGAATTGGCAATACGCGCAATTCATTTCTTGTGCTTAATTCGTGTATTTCATTGTATGCTATTTCATGGCATTCACATGTTGTCATCCGAATCGGCAAGACGTGCGATTCACTTCTTGTGTTTAATTAATGAATATTCAGTGTGTGCTACCATTTCATGGCATTAGCAAGGTAGCATTCGAATCGGCAAAACACGCAATTCATTTCTTGTGTTTAATTCATGATATTCATTGTGTGTTACCATTTCATGACATCTACGTGGTAACTTTTGAATCGGCAGGACGCGCAATTCATTTCTTGTGCTAATCTCATGTTACTCATTGTGCGCTACCATTTCGTGGCATTCACATGGTGGTATTTGAATCGGCAGGACACACGATTCATTTCTCGTGCTTAATTCACGATGTTCATTGTGCGCTACCACTTCATGGCATTTACTTGGTGGCATTCGAATCGGCAAGACGCGCGATTCATTTCTTGTGCTAATCTCATGTTACTCATTGTGCGCTACCATTTCGTGGCATTCACATGGTGTTATTCGAATCGGCAAGACGCGCGATTCATTTCTCGTGCTTAATTCACGATGTTCATTGTGCGCTACCACTTCATGGCATTTACTTGGTGGCATTCGAATCGACAAGACGCGCGATTCATTTCTTGTGTCTAACTCATGTTATTCATTGTGCACAATCATTTCATGGCATTAACAAACCCTTGTGGAAATCCGCAATGTGCGCAATTCATGTTCCTGCATTCTAATAAAACTAAAGTGTTACAATTATAGATGTTATATTGTATGTGCATAATCAGTTTCATAAGTACAATTCATATGGTGTTATAGAAATCATTCAGATTATTTCCTGGTCCTCATGCAAAAGACTGCTTGAATTTGAAGAAAGCGTAATTCTAGAAGGGTCTGATGTTTCCAATCCATGTGTAACATTTCATTGAGAGGTTCATTGGTAAGTTGTATTCATCTTTCTTGATTCCTTCACAAGTATCCAGACATCTTGAGGCCTAGTTATTTTAGTCCATGCTTAAAGTTATCCATCTTTCCAGTATGACAATGTTTAGAATCATAGTCTAGTAATGATTAATATTATATAATCTTGATATTGTGTTTTAACCTTTATGCTTCCTACAGGTCTCCTTCCCAGCTGTTCCCTACCTAATCCCCTTTTCCCCATTTGGACTCTCTTAGACTATGTGACATTCTAATCAGAGTATTGGAGCTGTCTTGTGGTGGACGTGTTGGGAACCTACACAGACCCCGAGGATCTGGTGACTCTGACACTCTGGTATTCAAACAGAAGGCAATAGTCTTAAGCTTTGAAATACCAGTGCTAAATATCAGTATCTACCACGCATACTGTTCAGTAAGTACTCACCGCCACAGAACCTGGTCAAGATGGTACGTTTTAACCCTGCTTATTGCTCTGCTGCTTCCTTTTTGGACAAGAATAGGAGTATTTTGAATCCATGTTAAAAATGCTAGTTACAGAGATTTAAAAAAATGTATTGCCTATTTCCTAACAGGAGGGAGGTGCCCAGTCATATGTAATAGTCACCTACATTCAGTACAGTGGTAAATATATAGCGTTTCTACCAAGTAGCAGTGTACTACAGTCCTGTGTCTACCAATTTAACAAACTGTTTGATCCCGGGTAAATAGTCTCCTTGTGCCTCGTCCACTAATCTGACAATATGGCAGCACTTTGAAACCAGCCTACTGTGAGAAATAGACACCAAAGGTATAGTCCTTGGCTCTGGCTCAGCTCGAGGTCCAGTTTGAAACACAGGTCCATAAAGAGCTGAGCTTTCTGCGGCATCTGCCTGCCACCCTCCGTCTAACCAGGATATGGCAATATGGCTAGAGCTGCCGAATTTGCAACTGGGGAACCAGGTTCCAGGCTTAGGGGGTCATTACAACATTGGCGGTAAAAGCCGCTTACCGCCGTGCAGAAGAACGCCAATACACCGCGGCGGCGGCGGGAGACCGCCATAGCTATTATGACACACATCACGGATTCCGCCGAAATTCAGACACCCACACAAGTCCGCCACACCAAAGGTCAGCGATAAATATGCGGAAACAAATCCTCCACGCCAACAGAAACACGCCCATGCTATTACAACCCACGAATCCACGTGGCGGTCTTTCAACTGCGGTATTCCATTGGCGGTACACACCGCTGCGCTCAAAATACACACACATATACAAAACACCGCCACATTGGACACTTCCAAATACACACACCTGATACACATACAAACAACACTCCCACACACCCAACACAATAGAAAACACACACCCACATCACCCACAAACCCCTACGACCAGCATTTCTGAGAGAAGGCCAGAGAGAGACAGCACAGAATAGAGAACCCATCACACAGAGGCACACTACACCATCACCCACACAACACCCACGCACAAAACACCACATACCACTACACTCACCACACTCATCAACACATACACCACCCCACACATCACACACACCACCCCATGTCACACCAAAGACACCCCCGCTTCTCCGAGGAGGAGCTCAGGGTCATGGTCGAGGAAATCATCAGGGTAGAGCCACAGCTATTTGGCTCACAGGTACAGTACACATCCATAGCCAGGAAGATGGAGCTATGGCAAAGAATAGTCGACAGGGTCAACGCAGTGGGACAGCACCCAAGAAATAAGGAGGACATCAGGAAGAGGTGGAACGACCTACGGGGGAAGGTGCGTTCCACGGTATCCAGGCACCACATCTCGGTACAGCGGACTGGCAGCGGACACCCACCTCCTCCCCCAC
Organism: Pleurodeles waltl; assembly: GCF_031143425.1. Lineage (NCBI taxonomy): Eukaryota > Metazoa > Chordata > Amphibia > Caudata > Salamandridae > Pleurodeles > Pleurodeles waltl. Next base: position 257,964,895 of record NC_090440.1, read on the forward strand.
AACTAACAACATGGGAGGAGCAAGTCTTGTCCATCTTGCATCCTGAGGGCCTTGCAGGAGTCGTTGGAGGAACGGACACTGGTAAGTCAAATCTTAACTATCATATCCCCCACCCTACCTGCATACTATCACACACCCCCACCCTCGCCCCCTCCACTATCACCCTAACTCCTCACTAATCTACCCATAACACCAACCACCCATCCCAACCCCAAGACCTGCATGACACAACTAAGCATAGACACCCATCACTAAAGCATGCCCACTGCACAGACCCACAACACCCCCCAACCATCACCACACAAGCCCCCACACAGGAACGCCTGCACTGGGGTTCACGCACACCCAACCATTGCACACCATGAAACACACACATGCAATAATCATGTACTTATACCCCCGCAGGAACCCGAAGGAACATCACCACACCAGAGGGTCCAGACAACACCACTCCACCCCCAGAAGAGGAGGCCCACAGTGACGACAGCAGCTCTGCCCTACTGGATCTTGATGACCAGCCCGGACCATCGTGGGCCTCAGGACAGTCGGTTCCCCTTGCCCAGCCACAGCCCAACACCGAGATTACACCCTCTGGTAACACCAGCACAGCACCCACCCAGCGGGCCCATACCTCCCTACCCAGGACAGGTCAATCAGCGGTGTGTCCTCCACTACAGGGCACCCAGGCTAACCCACCACCCCAACAACAACAGGGACCTGGGGGCAGTGGTAGTGGGCACACGGTCCAGGGGACAGAGGCACAGGAACACCGGGGAACTGGGAGGGCTGCTGTGCGACAGAGGGAGGACAGGCCAAGGGAAACTACTCTCAACGAGGCCCTATCCTCCATCATGGGAGCCTACCACCACTCCCAGGAGACGATGGCAACGGTCCTGGACAAGTTGCAGGAGACCCTGCGTCTGCAGGAGGAGCAGTATTTGGGGTTCAGGGAGGAGCTCAGGACCATCGCCTCCGCCCTGGGCACCATCGTAGGGGTGCTGACGGACATTCAAAAGACCTTGAGGGACACCGTGGAACTCCAAGGGGCCCCTGACACTAGCCAGGACGACAAACTACCCACCACCTCCGCCGGCGCTAGTGGACAGGACACCCCGCCACAGGACCAACACACCAGCACCCCACCCCCTGCAGACGGACAACCACCACGAAAGTGGGCCTTGAGATCGAGCAACAGGACAGAGCAAGATGGCAAGACCCCCGCCAGGAAATAAGACCACCCTGATTGTCCCCCCACTGTCCTACTTTGTTACCCTGCCCAGATTGGAACTGCCCCAGCTCCACTTCCAATGGCCAGATGTGCAATGTACCTGTGAGACTAATAGACAGGACTCTGCCATGGACATTCTTCCACCATGACCTCTCCCCATTTCACAACCCCCCTACATTTTTATGCACTTCAATAAACACCCTTGAAACCTCAATAATATTGGAGTCAGTCAATGATTGTGAACTTTGTATTGTCAATTACAGTGTTAAAAAAGGTTACCCATTGGAAGGTCAACATACCAATGTCACACATCACAAGCCTTTCAAGGGTGCAAGCTGTTGACACGTAGGTTACCACATTACTTAAACTGAAATTAAAGGGGACAACTCAGTTACCAAATAGGGAGTGAAATGTAGAACAGGATAGAGGTAGACGTGTGAAATGTAATATAATGTGAAACATGAAATTGTACTCACCTGTGTCTCATTGAAAATATTGCTGTATGACTGACTCCCTGTTGTCGTTTTCATCTTCATCAGCTTCATCCTCATCACTGTCCACAGGCTCCACAGGCTCCACAGGCTCAACCGCTGCAACAACACCGTCATCTGGATCATCCTCCTGCAGAAAAGGCACCTGGCGTCGCAATGCCAAATTATGGAGCATGGAGCAGGCGATGATGATGTCGCACACCTTCTTCAGTGAGTAGAATAGGGACCCACCTGTCATATGGAGGCACCTGAACCTGGCCTTCAGGAGGCCGAAGGTCCGCTCGATCACCCTCCTAGTCCGCCCATGGGCCTCATTGTACCGTTCCTCTGCCCTGGTCCTGGGATTCCTCACTGGGGTCAGTAGCCAGGACAGGTTGGGGTAACCAGAGTCCCCTAATAGCCATACACGGTGCCTCTGGAGTTCACCCATCATATCAGGGATGCTGCTATTCCGCAGGATGTAGGCGTCATGCACAGAGCCAGGGAACATAGCATTAACCTGGGAGATGTACTGGTCTGCCAAACAGACCATCTGGACATTCATGGAATGATAACTCTTCCTGTTCCTGTACACCTGTTCATTCCTGCGGGGGGGACCAGAGCTACATGGGTCCCATCAATGGCACCTATGACGTTGGGGATATGTCCAAGGGCATAGAAGTCACCTTCCACTGTAGGCAAATCCGCCACCTCAGGGAAAATGATGTATCTCCTTACGTGTTTCAGCAGGGCAGACAAAACTCTGGACAACACGTTGGAAAAAATAGGCTGGGACATCCCTGATGCCATGGCCACTGTTGTCTGAAAAGACCCACTTGCAAGGAAATGGAGCACTGACAGCACCTGCACGTCAGGGGGGATTCCAGTCGGATGGTGGATTGGTGACATCAGGTCTGGCTCCAACTGGGTACATAGTTCCTGGATTGTGGCACGGTCAAACCGGTAGGTCACGATGACATGTCGCTCTTCCATTGTCAACAGGTCCACCAGCGGTCGGTACACCTGTGGATTCCGCCATCTTCCAATATGTCCCAACTGACGGTGCCTAAGAAGGACAACAGTGAAGAAACTGTCAGCATTCCTCCAGGTATGTACCCACAGTGACACACAAGACTACACCAGACAATTAACCCATCCGGGAAAGGTTTTGAGTGTAGGCCTCGGTATGTGTGACATAGTAGTAATTGAAGCCATGTGGGCCCCTGAAATGGCGGCTGCCTGACCTCTAAACTGGGACAATGGAATTGTGGGGTAACTGCGCTGGCGTTGGACACCGTCGCGGTAGGCAGTCGTAGAGCGTGGCGCAATGCTGCATTGGTTAACATTGGACCCTATGGGTCCCAGGAGCCAATGAACAGGTGTGCTGGCGGTGATGATGCGCACCGCCGCGGACGTCACCGCCGCGGACTTCACCACCATTTTCTATCTCTTCAATCACTAGATACCTGACCTTCGACAGGAGAGGACCTACACTGCTAGTGCTGCTGTGACCTCGGTCTGGAAGCGACGATGGCTGCTGCGTCTGGGGAAAGGGCCCCTGCCTTCACTGCACAGGAGTTGGAGAAACTTGTGGATGGGGTCCTCCCCCAGTATACGCTACTCTACGGTCCTCCAGACCAACAGGTTAGTACACAGGGAGCACGTTGTATGGGCTAGGCCTGGGTGGAGAGGCCTGGGTGGATGAGGGAAGGGGGCAGAGTACATAGAACAGTCATGCATGGGGATGAATGGGCCACAGGGATAGAGTTGGGAGGGGGCCAATTACAACAACGGTGCTGTAGGTAAAGACTGTTCCTCTTTCCTTGTGCATGTCATGTAGGTCAGCGCCCACCAGAAGAGGGACATTTGGCGTGCCATCGCCAAGGAAGTCCGGACCCTGGGGGCCCACCAGAGACGGGGCACCCACTGCCGGAAGAGATGGGAGGACATTCGCCGCTGCAGCAAGAAGACGGCGGAGGCTCAGCTGGGGATGGCCTCCCAACGTGGGAGGGGTGCCCGTCGCACCATGACCCCCCTGATGTTCCGGATCCTGGCGGTGGCCTACCCGGAGTTGGATGGGCGCTTAAGGACATCACAGCAGACACAAGGGGGTGAGTACAACCTCATCCTATGGACTTTGCGTGCAGTGGAGCTGTCTGGCTGGGGGTGGTGGGCTGTGGGTGTCCCTAGGCCAGGGCGAGTTAGGTAGGCAAGGCCCCTCCGTTATGTAGGCCATGTGGCACCCTACCCCAGCTCAAAAAAAAGGCAAATTGATGTATAGTTGCCCCTTTGCCATCCATGTGGGCAGATTTCTACCATTGCCATGTAGGCCATATCCCAGAAATTGCATGTGCAGAGGGCAGGAGCACGGCGTAAGGCAGGGGGCTGCTGCGTTTGTCTTGTCCGCTAACTGTAGCGGTATGCCATGCACTAAAACTCTCTTTCTTCTGTCTCCCCCCGTTTTCTGCTCTCCCTGTCCTTCTGTACATCAGCATCAACAGGCGGAGGTACAGTGGCACCGGAGCACGAGGGAGCTGCATCCCACATGGACATGGAGGGCCACACCACAGACTCTGAACTCACCAGTGGGACGGAGGGCGAGGGGAGCTTCACGTCAGCCACAGGATCACCAAACAGCGACACGGACTCGTCCGCCGATGTGAGCTCCCCTGTGGTGGCAGCACCATCTGTGCGCCCCACTTCTACAGGTACAGCCGCCACCTCCCCTACCAGCACTGCCCTCCCAGCAGCCCCTCAGCGTTCACCCCGTGCCCGCTCACCCAGGAGGGTGGGCATCACCTTCGCCCCAGGCACCTCAGGCCCTGCCCCAGTCACTCCTGCTCCCCTCAGTGAGGAGGCCATTGACCTCCTCAGGTCACTCACTGTTGGGCAGTCTACCATTGTGAATGCCATCCAGGGTGTAGAACGAGAGTTGAAACACGGTAATGCATTCCTGGAAGGCATTCATTCTGGTAAGACTGTCCTTCAGCGAACCCTGCAATCTCTGGCCTCAGCACTGATGGCAGCCATTGTCCCTGTGTCCAGCCTCCCCCCTCCAACTTCCTCCACCCAGACCCAATCCCCTGTATCCCAGCCCATCCAAAGCACACCTACAGACCAGCATGCACACAAGTCAACACACACAAGTAGCTCAAGCAAACATAGGCACCACACACACCACAGGCACTCACACAAGCATCAGACCCATACAGACACAGCAACATCCACGGTCTCAACTGTGTCCCCCTCCTCCTCTTCTCCCTCCTCCCTCCCAGTCTTGTCTACACACACACCTGCATGCACCATATCTACAGGCACTAGGACTCGCACCAGGACACCCAGCACCACAAGCCGCTCACCTGCACTCACCACCTCCACTGACATATACACGTCCCCTGTGTCCTCTCCCAGTGTGTCTGTGACGCCCCCTCCCAAAGTACACAAACGCCGGCACTCACTCACCCAACATCCATCCACCTCACGACAGCCTCCAGTACCTGCACCCAAAACACCTAAAGTGACACCTCCTACAACCACCTCCTCTTCCTCCACTCCCAGAGCCCCTCCAGCTACCCATCCCAGTGTACGTCAGAAACTGTCCCTATGTCAAATTGACCTTTTTGCCCCCACCCCCCTTCCAATTCATCAGTCCCATCGTAGCGCCTCAGCCAAAAAACCTCCAGTACCAGTGGTGCGTGTACCAGGTTTTTGGAGTGCTCCGTCCACCAGGGCAGGCAGTAGGACCCGGAGCCCACTCCCTGTAAAGGCTCCAAAATTGGAGAGTGGACGACGGGACCGTGTCAAGACTCCTGGTGGGACAAACAGTGAAATGGGATCGAAGGCGATTGGTGAGTCATCTGTAACTCAAAAGAAGGTGGGGAAGGTCCTGAGGAAGTCTCCCCAACCTGTTGTGAGTGTCACGGCAGAGAAGTGCGCCATCATTTCCGGCGGTCCAGAAACAACCGCCAGCACCGTCGTTACTGGTCAGGAGTCCACCGCCGGAGTCACAGCCCAGGAGGGCTCAAGTATCGTCACTGGTCCAGAGACCACCGCCAGAGTCATAGCACAGGAGGGCCCAAGTATCGTCACTGATCCAGAGACCACCGCCAGAGTCATAGCCCAGGAGGGCCCAAGTATCGTTACTGGTCAGGAGACCACCGCCACCGCCGGAGTCACAGCCCACGAGGGCTCAAGTATCGTAACTGGTCAGGAGACCACCGCCAGAGTCATAGCCCAGGAGGGCCCAAGTGTCGTTATTGGTCAGGAGACCACCGCCACCGCCGGAGTCACAGCCCATGAGGGTCCAGAATCCCACAGCCCCGCTGGGCAATGATGGAACGTCAAGCCACACACCAATGTCCAGTGTGTAGATCGTCATGCCACACACCAATGTCCAGTGTGGAGTTCGTCATGCCACACACCAATGTCCAGTGTGGAGTTCGTCATGCCACACACCAATGTCCATTGTGGAGTTCGTCATGCCACAAACCAATGTCCATTGTGGAGTTCGTCATGCCACACACCAATGTCCATTGTGGAGTTCGTCACGTCACACACCAATGTCCAGTGTGGAGTTCATCATACCACACACCAATGTCCATTGTGGAAATCGTAATGCCACACACCAAAATCCGTACCAGAACCGCCATGGCAAAGCACTGCTGAACAGGGCAAAGACTGCCATGCTGAAGACCGCTGAACAGGGCAAAGACCGCCATGCTGAAGACCACTGAACAGGGCAAAGACTGCCATGGCAAAGCACCGCTGAACAAGGCCAAGACTGCCATGGTGAAGACCGCTGAACAAGGCCAAGACCGCCATGGTGAAGACCGCTGAACAGGGCAAAGACCGCCATGGCAAAGCACCGCTGAACAAGGCCAAGACTGCCATGGTAAAGCACCGCTGAACAAGGCCAAGACTGCCATGGTGAAGACCGCTGAACAAGGCCAAGACCGCCAAGGTGAAGACCGCTGAACAGGGCAAAGACTGCCATGGCAAAGCACCGCTGAACAAGGCCAAGACTGCCATGGTGAAGACCGCTGAACAAGGCCAAGACCGCCATGCTGAAGACCGCTGAACAAGGCCAAGAGCGCCATGGTGAAGACCGCTGAACAAGGCCAAGAGTGCCATGGTGAAGACCGCTGAACAAGGCCAAGACCGCCATGGTGAAGACCGCTGAACAGGGCAAAGACCGCCATGGTGAAGACCGCTGAACAGGGCCAAGACCGCCATGGTGAAGACCGCTGAACAGGGCAAAGACCGCCATGGTGAAGACCGCTGAACAGGGCAAAGACCGTCATGGTGAAGACCGCTGAACAGGGCCAAGACCGCCATGGTGAAGACCGCTGAACAGGGCAAAGACCGTGTGGGTATGAATAGTCCGGCACATCAGGCATCGTTCTCCCATGTGCAGCTGGGACTGTGACAGGACATGTACTTTCACGGGGAGACTCATCCAGTCTGGGCACCAGTCCCACCCAGTACCAGTAGAGAACTGCATCTACTTGCGAAGATGTGTCTTTGCACTCCCCAGGATGGCACAGTGGGCAAGCCACCCACTGTAGAGACTTGAGAGACTGTGGCTTTGCACTCCCCAGGATAAAGCAGTGGGCAAGCCACCCACTGTAGAGACTTGAGAGACTGTGGCTTTGCACTCCCCAGGATGGCACAGTGGGCAACCCACCCACTGAAGTGACTTGAGAGACTGTGGCTTTGCACTCCCCAGGATACATCAATGGGCATGGAGCCCCGTCGTGGATCTGGCTTTGCATTCATCTGGCTGAGGTGCCCCCCCCCTTACAGTCCCCCTGAGGTGCCTGTATTGTTTCTATCTGATGCCCCGGCAGTGTTCTCTCGGATTTTGGTCAGGTATCTATTGTGGGCGTCGCCCATGCATTTTTGGACTGTTGGTGTACGGACATTGTTGTGTACATATCTGCACTACTTCTTGTATTGTACATTTATTTTTGACAGATTTCGTGATATATATATATACGTATATTTTTTAATGAGTAGTATATTGGCACAATACAAAGTTTGACCGCTATTCGCTTTGTCTTTGCATTCTTCCGGGGGGATTGTGGGTTGTTACTGTGATTTTTGTGAATGCATTGGTGTGTATGTTGTAATATGTGAGGGTGTTTGGTGGGTGTCCCCGTAACTTTTGCCTCCCCCCTCCCCCGTGTCGTAGGTGCTGTACTCACCGGTATGTTCTGCAGCTACGTTGCTGTTGGTCGTAGATGAGCAGGAATGCAAGGGCAGGGAGTATTTGTAGTTCCGGCTCCATGGTGTCCTCGTTCCTCGTGGGATTTGTAGAGGTGAGCGTTTTCCCATAGCACAAGCTGTTTCCGCCGTGTTTTTATCCACGGTGAATCCGCCACGGAAAAGGTGGCGGATTGGTGTGTTGTGATAGTGTGGGCGGTACATTGTCTTCCGCCTGTCTGTTGGCGGTAACCGCCGCGCTGTTTGTCTGTACCGCCGTGGCGGGCGGTGTGTTAAAGTGGCTGTCTTAGTTGGCGGTTTCCGCCAGGGTCGTAATTCCCTTTTTTTGTCCGCCGGCCTGTTTGCGGTATTACCGCAGCTTTAACACCGTCCGCCAGGGTTGTAATGACCACCATAGTCTCAGCTCAAGATACAGTGATTCTGGGCAAATCGCTTAATCTCCCAATGCCTAAAAACAGAATGGCTACTTGTCCAATGTAAGCGCTCTGATACCTAATAGTCCAGAATGCGCTGTACAAATATGCAAAAATGGCTTTCAATCCTCATTCAGGCTGTTTGCACCTGGAGGGCCACCTGGCTGGTTTTCTAACCTGTTCTGTTTCATGTCCTGGTCACTACAAAAATATGAATATCATCTAAAGCCATTATTTTTAGCCCTTATCTGGACATAATCTAAACAGCAACTATAAAAGAAAACACATTTAAAAGTGCTCTAGGGCTGCATTTGATCCTTGAATAATAACTGAAGTAAACAGAGGCAGAAACGACTTGTTACAAATTAATACATACAATTTTCATTTAGTCCTATTTAGTATTGTGTCCAGGACTTTGCAAACTACTAAAACAGCAACAAATGACATCAAATTTCCTCTTAGGAAGCTGGCAACCCTATTTGCATCCCAATAGTTGAAGGTGATCCTGAACCTGCATGGCACAGCAATGCACTCCTCCCAGACACTGACAAGCATCTCTTTTATAGCTCATCAGGGGCTGAAAGAGTGAGATTTGCTTGCCTTTGGAAGGGTCCCTTCCTTATTCCTGGCAGCGCTATCCATGCCTGCAAGGCACAAAAGAGAAGTGGGCCTTCCCTGGGCCTCGCACTGCTGGCGCATCGGTCAGGGGGGACACTGGTGCGAGGCCCCAAAATTGTTGGCTGAGCGCGGGGCCCTGAGCTGCTGCCCATGCCTAGCTCTGGCCTTGAGTGTCTCTGCTGCTTCATGTTGAGCCACTAATGGTTCTTGACATCTGCACATCTCTAGATGAATATGTGTTCAGAGGTGGTTCCTCCCTAGAGGCAAGAGGGGGCTGACCTACTTTGATCTCTCACTCACCTTGAAAATAAAGCAGCCTTCATTTTTAATTTAAATTTTAAGTGCAATTATAAAATTCATGTTTGGTGGGCCTTCTTACTGCCTAACGCCTGGCTGGAACAACTTGTATTGCTACCGTGGAGAGATGGGGTGTGGCTGATGTCCTGGAGATCTCTGCCGCTGTGTAAATAAAGTGAACATGACAGACTGACAGGTCTCCGGACTCGGCCAGCCTGATGTGTACTTTAGGACTGTGAGTTTAAAACTAGTGTGGAGGGTGAGGAATGGGGGAAGCTAATGCAGCTCTCATGACTTCACTTCGCAGCTGGGTTACTTCAGCCTGCCAAAATGTGATGCAGATCGCATGCTATTTAATATAACAAATATCATATGAGCTGCACAGGCATTGGCTCTTTCAAACAAAGCAACCTCCCCAAGCTCGAGCAGTGTGAAGCCAGGGAGAACGGGAGCAATATTAGCACATTTATAGTTGTGGCTTTATTTTCAAGTGCACAACGATGAGACAGTTTCTTGTCTGACAGTGTTCAGCTAGTGTGCACGAGCCAGGAAGATATCTTCTAAGACAGATGTCTTCAACCTTTTCCGTAGTAAAAGCTACTTATGTTCAATGAAATCATACAGAGCTACGAATATTATCTGAATTTTAATACTGACCATATCAGGCAAGTTTATTTCAAATATAAACTTTTCAGTTTGTGTAGGCTGGGCTGCACACAGGAGAGCTACTTATGGGTAGCTCCAGAGCTACAGGTAGCTCACGAGCTACTCATTGGAGACACCAGAGGACCATGCAGACAGCTGAGCTGTGTGTATCCCCAAAAACTTAATCAGGCTTTGGTTTACTTGCCTTAGTTTAATGATTCGTGACAGTGGCACTACAGAAAAGGAGGCTGCAGCCACAGTACTAAGGAAGCACAAGTGGGTGTTTTAAATAGCTGACTGGGACTGCTCTAATTACAAAAAGACATCATGTAAAACAGAAACGTTGTGAAATGCCTTTTATATTAACACAGCTACATTTTTAACCACTTATTTCATAAATGTGAACACATCATAGTTTGAAACTAAGCAATGATGGTGAGAAACATAAAAAGCAAGATGTTTATAGGTCACAGATTCAGAACATTTTTATTTAGCTAAGGAATTTCATGCCAAGGGCCAGAAAATAATAACGTGGACACTGCTGAAGGAAACAAGATTCTTGTAGAACTATACAGCAGAGTCAATATAAAGTGCTCATTTCAAAGGTAGGGCAGCCTTTTTACATTTCAGTCTGAGGTTGTGTGCATTTTATGTCATAAACATGTCACAAACGTTTTCTAGTTATAGCTGACAATAATCTATGTGCTTACGATTTAAAATGCACTGTCTTTCAATGCTTACACTAATTTTATTAGAGTACTAGAGATGGAAAAGCTGCTCCCACTATAATGAATATACAAGTGAAAGGACACTACTTTTGGCATGTTATAACGGGGTGAATTATTATAAAGGCGTAAAAGTTATCCATCATTTACCTATTTAGGATGTTCAAATTGCTCGTCCCAAAATTTCAGAGTTACGTTGCGGATTTATGGTAATTACCTCCTTCGGTCAATTGGTGACACTTGCTTTGTTCAAATTTGAAGATGACTTTTACATCCTACCTCTTTCAAATGTCAGCAGCCACTACTGTGTGTTATCAGGGGCCAGTGCGAGCTCAGGGTCTCAGGTCACCAGGTTGCCAAGCCTAAGGAGTTGTCCTTCAATTTTCCCGCCAACCCAAAGGCACATGTTCATTGGTACTTTGCCACCACTCTACTCCTTACTTGCTCTGCTGCCTCATGGGCCCGATGAGCTGCTTGAGCCAGTCTGCTGGAGCCTTCAGGTACATGTACCTGGAAGCCTAAGTGTTTTTATGGGTTTGTTGATTTGATTGCGGACTGGGCCAGACAGGACTATGATTTGGCTACTAAATGCAGCAGTCAGTGGGCCTCCTGCCCGTGCCAAGAGTGCATTGGGGACAGGCGGCTTACGAGAGCCCTGAGTCCCTTATGTGCTATAAGACATAAGACAATACAACAAACCCTCCCCTGACAAGCATAATGATGGCTAAGGGCAAGGCCCCCTACTATTTAAGGAAAGCTGGTCAAGTTCACCAAAATTCCTCCCTTATACAGGGAATATCCAGCTCACGGGTGGAACAGACGAGATGGCACTCAGAGGGCCACTCGTGAAGCAAATACCTCCACCCTGTGAGACTCACTGAGGGACTTGGAGGCATAAACCTGGAGCAATTCCTCGAGGCAAGGATATGATATACCCTGCTTCCTTATCAAGTGGGCACGTCTCACCCTTGCACAAAAGACTCTGCTCTGCTTTGGGCCCCACCAAGCCCCATAACTGCCTACTTCCTTAACTATAGGGACAGTTATTTAATTCTCAGAGACGAGGATAGGCCATCTGACACCGAACATTTGCAAAAGCTGGCATGTAACCACCCAACGTGAAGCTAAGTATACTTGCTTAACTGGTTCTTAAGATGTACTATAAGGCAAGGTAAGCAGGAGATGGGAATAAGAGCCTCGCCTGTTCACAGGTGAGGAGTTATGAAAAGTTAAGGTGGCAGATGCTTCCAGCTAGGAAGTATGGGTGGGGTGTTAGGGAACGGTTTGGTTGAGCGCATTAGGTTTAGGCAGACAGAAGAGGCTACTAGAGACCAGACAAAAATGTAGACATATAGCACTCAAGCAGACAATAAGCAACACCCAGAGGTATTATATGACTGCAACATGGAATGTTCATAGGACCCTGAACAAAACCAAAAGTGGGGCAGTCATGTTGTGTGCTATTACAAGAGACTCATCTTCTGGGAGCCTGTTATGAATTTTTAGGGCAGCACAGGTATAATAGCCTACCACGCAGTGTTTAAACAACTCTGCTGAGGTGTGGTGGTCCCACTACACAAGACCTTCCACTTGGTAGTCTCAAAGGTAAACATGGATGATTTAGGTAGGTTTATAGCGATAACAGGGATACTAGAGGGAATGCTACGGTCGATCTGCAGGGTTTATGTTCCTCACTCTAGTTAATAATACACAGTATCCAATGTCCTACTCCACACCCTGGTAGGAATGACAGTAGTGGAGGGCATTTCAGTGCTATCATGAATAATGAATAAGCCTCACAATATAGACTACCCCTCAGTTGCCAGAATGTTGGCAGTTTTTAAGTAGGTGACATCCCTGGGGTTAGATGATGCATGACATAAGTGATACGCAGAAAGAAACAATTCACAAACTACTCGCTCGCTCATCGATGCTTCTCCCAACTAGATTACCTACTTGTCCTGGCCATTAGCCTTAATGGCACTCTGGATGCCTGAGTATTGCCAAGGGTTGTCTGATCATGCCACAGTGGAGGTACTATTGTTGTTCCCTCATCGTGGCCCCAGAGGCAATTGGCACCTTAATGCATGGTGGCTAAAAGATGATGTATTTACTGTCTTTTTGCACAATGCCATAGAGCACGATTCTAAGCTAAATTCAACCTCAATATCATACTTGGTTACCTCTGGGAGGCATTCAACACAGTGATCCTGAGAAGGCCATTCTCCTACATCCAGGGAAAAAAGACAGAGTGAGATACAGTTGAGCAGGAGGAAGTCCTGGAGCTTAAATGGTTTCTGCCAAGCGAGCACAAAGAGGTGGAGAGCACGCAGCTTGTGCAGCTCCACCTGGTGCTAAAGAAAAAGCGTATAGAAAGAGCCAAGCTGTCACTGACAATATTCCAATACAACATTTATGAGGCAGTGAATAAAGCAGGCAAGCATATATGCTGTGTTGCACATAGGGATACTAAAGCCAAAATTCTTCCCCCAATACAAAACTCTGAGGGGCAGTGTGTCACAGACTCACTAGCAATCGCAGCAGTATTTGCAGACCACTATTGAGAGCTATATAATGAGAATACCCCCCTCTAGAATTGGAAATGCTCAACCCCATCAAAAACAACTTAATTGTATGGGCACTCTCCTACACCAAATGTGAAGAACTAGAGTTTCTGCTCTATTTGGAAGAGATATAGCGGGCCATATCTGATATGCCTTCAGGCCAAGACCAGCAGCTCAAATGTTTTCCCAATACATTTTGTTTACAACTCCTCGCTTATAGCACCTCATCTATTAGTTCTAGTTGAAAAGACTAGGTAGAGCAATTCTTTCCTTGTAGAACAATGCAGCGCAACAATAATCCCCATTCTAAAGCCTGTCAAGCCACCAGATGAGTGTGCCTCATATCGACCCATATTATTACTTAGTGTAGAAACCAAGGTCATAGCAAACATTCTGGGCTCCTCGCTAGAAAGGTTGATACATACAATGGTCCATATAACCCAAAATGGCTTTATGTGGGATAGGAGAACAAGGCACTGCTTTTGGCATGTCAATGGTGCTTTGGTCAATGCAGCTGACTTACATGATCCATTGCCACCAGTTCTTAAGGATTATGAAAAAAGCTTTTGATAGGTATATTTGCCCTTCTCATTCCAAGTGCTTCAGAAACAATGGGATCCTGTGGTTCCCATTCCCCACTGAGCGAGGCACTTCCAAGGGCTGCCCCTCTCTCCTCTCTTTTTTGCCCTACTCATCAAACCCCTTGCAGAATGGATTAGAAGGGGCACGCATATTGAAGGGTTTCACTGGCCAATGGGATGGAGGACAGAGTGTCCGCATACGTGGACGATCTCTTGCTTTTCATCCAGCATCAGGAGAGCTTGTTACAACAGCTGACACAGATGCTAAAAGTTTATGGAGATGCCCCTGGTTTGAAATGGAGTAAGTCTACTTAAAGCAAATATACAGCACTTGTTGCAGAGACCAGTACACACCGACCTTGAAATAGCTGAAGACCACTTTAAATACTTGGGTATGATAGTAACCCAAAGCAAATAGAGAGGATGGGGCCTAATCATCATCTCCACAATACGACTCACTTGTTGGGAGTTAGAAACATGGTCCGCTTTGCCCAGTTCCATGATGGGTAGAGCTGACATTAAAAAAAATTATCCCCTTGCCACGTATCATGTACATGCTATCCAACTCCCTTTTTTACTCTCCTGCCTACTTTCTTCCCAGGCCTGCAACCAATGATCACCTGTGGGCAGGAAAATTCCCTTGAGTATCCTCCCAGAAATGCACCATGTTCTCATATGAAGGGAGTTCCTGACATTCGCCTCTACCACTTGACTGCACAGCTGGTCCTGATTTGTGACTGACTGTTTAGGGACAGACAGGTTTCGGCCTCTGGCTGGAGATGGACCCTTAGAAGCTAGGCACTTTGCTCTTATTATATGGTGCCCTCCTCAGCCCCACAATCACTACATCAAATGGAGAGACTCCCACTCCTGTGCTGGCAGAGGACCCTAACGCACATCAAATGGTTAGATGGTCTCACCAAACTAGACCCCCCTGCCATGCGAGAAGTGTTTGGTGCAAGTAATGCAGGACCCTGGATTAAGAGCATAGGCCCTTATTTGAATCCAACACCTGGAGGACATCTTGGAACAAGACTATACAAAATCTTACGAAGAACTAGCAATAGATTTTGAACTGCACAAATTCCAGTTTTAAAGATACCTGTCGCTCCACCATGCCCTAACTGCGTTCAAAGATGATTTAGATACAGTCGATGTTAATCCACTGGAACCCAAGCTGATAAAGGAACCACCAGGCCACAAAGGTATCTCAATAATATATATGTTGTTGCTCCTCAGCACCATGGACCTGCTAGTTGGGACACAATCCACAAGGGAATGAGACCTGGGAGAGCTGACTGATGATGAATGGCAAAAGTCCATGATGGCTGCCATGGGCTGGCCATCACCTCCAATCTTGGGATAGCTCAATTAGTCTACTTTAATAGAAAGTTCTCTACAGTCCTGAAAGGGTCTGGAAGATGAATAAAGCGATAAAGCCTGCTTGCACCTGATGTGGTGACCTCACAGGCTCATTTTATCATGTTATATGGAAATATCCACACATTCACTTATACAGGAGGCAGATATACGAGTCTGTTGCCAGGATCTCACACTTGCCCACCACTCCTGACCCTGAAGTAACATTCTTAGGCATAATGGAGGGCTAGTCTGCTTTGAAAGAGCAGGGGATACTGGCTGGACTTGGCCTCATAGTTGCTAAAAGAGACATTGTACAACACTGGTGGTAAGATACACTACTGCTAAGAATAAATAGATAAGAGGAATGGACTATTTGCTGCATTGTAGAATTGGTTTGAAATTAATTAAAACCAATAAAACAGTGTACATGATGTACTAGCGCCTACAACAGCAGGAGACTGATGTGATCTTTATGTAATACAGTGCACTAACCCAGTGTGCAGGAGGATTCCACTTCTGCTTGCTGCACAGAAGACACAGTTTTAAATAATGTGGTGTCATAGTGTTACAAATTTTCCAAACAAGTTCTCCACACCTCTTTTCATTAAGGGTAATATGCATTTCTGATTTCTAAACAGCAATATGAAACTAAACATGTAAACTTACAAGTTAGTGTTTTAGCTAATAGGATGGCTTTCCTCCCTATTACTGTCTGTTCGATCAGCAGAATATGGGGGACTACTTTGTCTCCCTCAACCTCTCTCTGTTTCCGTCCTACTTTGGCTCCTTCAATCTCTCCCTGCTTCTGTCCTTCTCCATGTCCTTTGCTTGACACATCACTTTCCCACCTCTCACTCAGCATCCGCTTTTCCACCCCAGACCTCTTTACACATTGTGTGCTGCCAACACACTATCTGGATGGCCATCTTAAAATAGTTTTTCAACCATTCCAGGATGGCTGTCTGCACATACATGCGTGGTTGGTATCTTCAATTAGAATATGTTATATTTTAACAAATCCCATTCAAAAGTGAGATGTGGGCGTCCACTATAGCCAACTTTGCACAAAACGTGTGGTCCCAGGTGGAAAAAGAAAGTGATGCTGTGCTATTTTATAGCGTGGAATGATTGCCACTAAGACATGCTGACTGTGTCATACAGGCTGTTGGGTAAACTTTTTCTGTGTTGGAGACCCAAATGTTAACCCACCTCTACATGAGGTGAGGGAGTCTTGAATGTGGCAGAACAGTGCATCTACTGACAGCCCCTGCTTTTCAACCTGCAAAATATCCACACTGTACCTATGGTGTTCCGAGGAAAACTTATTTTCTGGAAACGGGTGGCTTCTGCAAGGATACTCAGTTTGCTATGGCAGTGCAAACAGCTTACGTCTCGGCTCTGCCCATAAGCAAGATTCTATAAAAAAAAAAAAAAACGAAAGACACAAGACATCAGAACTGGTGAGTGAGAACAAAAACAAAAAAACTGCAAGAAAAATGTATATCCAATTCAATGCCTGCACAACTCAATGGTTTGCTACTACCCACTTTCTCTTAGTATCTGGAGACAAGAAATGTTTAGAAAGAGACTAAGCAAGTGAATTAGTTTTCTCATATGACAGCCTGAGAATACCTCTGATAACATGACACATGTGCCCCAAGATAGCAATATATTTTAAGAGCCCTATAAGACCACCTGCTGCTTACGTTTCTGCATTATGCTTATACATATGCTTGGAAGCATAAGCCCAGAGTTGAAGGGCAGGTAAGGGGAACCTAACAATTAAAATAATCAGGGGAAAGACCCGGACATACCCCGTGTCATGCATGTGGAAAGGCAATCATTATTTATGCAAATTTGAAATGCCTTTAACAAGGTATGGGAAAATTAGTAATACCCCTATATGGGCATGTGGAACATAACAACGGTTTTATTATGCTTGTACTCCTAGATTACTAACATTTGTTCCTCTATGTCCTTGCTGATCCAGTCCTTTCACTTTTCACTCTATATTCTAAATAATTTGGGAGTGATAAAAAAGTTACTTACCTTCGTAACAATCAATCTGGTGGATTTTTTCTCTACCCTATAGATTCCTCACTATCTGAATATCTCAGAAGTCAGGCTGAATCTAGAAACTTCTCAATATTCCTCCACATCAGTAGGGGGCGCTGGCTTTGCTTTGAAGCCATAAACAGCATCCTTGTGGCACCATAAAGTGCACCCGCAGGCTTTCTCACATCATTTTCCAACCTTCTTTTTTTATTTATTTTTATTGTTTTTGTTTCAAACAAGAACACCAAGCAATACAGGGTTTGCAATGTTGGGTACACAAATGCATATTAGGATTGTTCATAGGCGTTTCTCACTTATTGCACCTTAACACTGGACATGTCCTCAGGACCAACATGGCGCTCTTACGACCTCTCCTGTCGAGTTCGTCCCCATCCCCAAGTCCACTCCCTCGAGCCGTTGCCCAGGCTCCCCATATCTTCTCTCATATCCTAGGACAGCCCCTGCCTCTATATATCACCTCCTCCGCTCTTTGGCACCAGTCCAGGTCATGCTGCCAATCTGATACTAGTAGGATGGCTATGCACCCCCACGCCCTTTCAATATTTAGTTTAGCTATTCCCGAAGCCAGTCTTAACCTAATGTCGGTTTATCTGGGCCAGGAATGGTCTCCTGATATTCCAAGGCTTAGCCACTTAGGGTCCAAAGGTACGGCGAGCGTGATGGTTCGGGACATTTCACTGATTATACTAGTCCAGCCCAGCCCCAGAGTGTGTGTATGAATGTGGCTTCTTCATTGCAGCCCTCAGACACTGCGAGTTCACTGTCCTACCGATTTTGTGTAGCAATGTGCGGGAGTAGTATGCTCTATGCAGGGTTTTCAGCTGGACAAACCGAAATCTGGCCCTAATGGCTATGTCCCTGGAGCTGCCAAGGGCTTCCCCCCACTTATGTTCTTCTAGGTGTCCAAGGTCTGCCTCCCATGCCTCCCGCAATTTGCTCAATCGGTCTGGGGAATTATTGATACATTTTTTGTAAATCAGTGAGATTCCTTTCTGGGAAGTGGTTCCACTAGGACCCTATCTTCCAGTGGTGAGGACTCTGGCAGTTGGTCCCCCTCCCTGAAATGTCTCCTAAGTGCGTGCCCCAGTTGCAGGTACCGGTAATGTTCAGTGTCTGCCATCGCGTATTCCTCTCCAAGTGTCTCGAAGCTGTTATAAGCCTGTCCCCTCCACACATCGCACAAGTGCCCTATGCCTTTTGTCTCCCATTTCTGGAAGCCCTGGAGGCCTCTCACCTCAGAAAAGTCATCACTATGCCCCAGCGGTGTGAGGTCAGTGAGCTTCCCAGCCTACCCCAAATAGTGAGTTGCTTCTTTCCATGCCTGGATCACAACCCTTGTGTCGTGCAGCAGGGTTCGTTCACACCTGGTGTCATGCAGTAGAGCCTAGGGCCCTCCTCTTCCCATCATGCTCCTGTCCATCCTGAGCGCTGGGTCCTGCTGATCTGCGAATACCCACTCATTAGCCACAATAAGGCGGGACACCCAGTAATATTTCCAGAAGTCCGGTATTGCTAGTCCCTCATCATACACCCCCCTTTGCAGTTTGGCCAGGGCGATTTTGGGCACACCCCTACCCCACAGCAGCCTATGCACCTCCGTGTCTATTGTGCTGAAAGTTTGTTTCAGAATCTTATAAGGAGTAGTCTGCATCACATATAGCAGTCTCGGCAGACTCATCATTTTGACCCCATCAGGGTCAAAAGGAGGTCATGCCAATGTGTTACATCCCCTTTCAGCCTTTCTAATTGGGGAGATACATTTCTTTTCAGGAAGTCCAGGGGATCTCTAGTCGTGTACATGCCTAAATAACAGAAGCCTTCTCTCACTACAGCAGCCTCCAATTCCAGGGTAGGCTGGGACTCTCCCAAGAGAGGGGGAACATCACAGATTTTGACCAGTTTATAGTGTAACCAGAATGTTCTCTGAAGATCTTAAAGATATGCATCAGCCAACCTATCGTAAGGGAGGGCTTCCAGACATATAGGAGTATGTCATCGGCATAAAGAGATATGCACTCCTCCCAGCCTCCCGGGACCTGTATCCTCCCTGACCAGTGGATCCTAACAGACACAGGCCGCCAGTGGTTCCAGAGCCAGAGCAAAGAGTAGAGGAGATAGGAGACACCCCTGACAGGTACCCCTCACCAACTTAAATTTCCTAGACACCACTCGGTTAACCCTCACACATGCCATGGGAGTAGTGTACACTAATTTGGTCCATGCACAAAACTGTGGGCCAAAGCCCCATCTCACAGGACAGCAAACATATAGTTTCATTCTAGTGAATCGAACGCCATCTTGGCGTCCAACACCGTTAAGGCCGCCTGTTCTGACCAGGGATCGGCTGTCAGATGTAGTACCCCATACAGTCGCATGATCCGGTATGGCATTAACCCGGACTGGTCCGGGTGTATGAGTGATGATCCCTCGTAGTCTGTTTGCCAAGACTTTTGCCAGTGCTTTTGCTTCCATATTTAACAAGGAGATGGGCCTATAGGAGCTGCAGGCTGTCAGGGGTTTACCCTCCTTATGAATCACTATGATCGTCGCTGCTCTTTGGTCTGCTGGAAGGCAGCCCCCTCCCTGGCATCCCTGAACATCTCTAACAGTGGGCCGGCAATTATATTAGCCATCCCTTTATACAGTTCAACTCAGATCCCAATCGGACCCGGGGCCTTTCCTGACTGAAGGTCCAATAAGGCGCAGGTCACCTCCTCTTCTGTCATATCTCCCTCTAAAGCGTCTCTATCGACCTCCTGTAACACCGGAAGGTGTATGTTCTGGAGGAAATCAGGGCAATCCTCCATGGACACAGTGGATCTGGAGGTGTATAAGTTCTCATAGTAGTCTGCAAAAGTCCGCGATATCTCAGCGTCCGACGTCTGCAGGACATGCCCTGCATTCTCCACCTTTAGCCCCACGCGTGCTCTCTATGCCTCCGTTCCAGCCACGCTAGCAGTTTGCCTGCTTTGTCCCAGACTTCGTACAGTCGACGATTGACTGCTGTTGTGTATATCCTGGCGTGATTTTCCACCAGGGCCCACAGCTCCTGCTGTTTTAATTTCAGTTTGTCCCGGTCCTCTGGATCCCCGGAAGCCAGGGCTAGTCCCCTCATCTCCATCAACTCTCTCTCCTTAACTGCACACTGCAGCTGCGTTTCTTTCCTTTCCATTCCGGGTAATGCCTGGGCCTGTCCTTGGAGGAACGCCTTAAAAGCTTCCCACAGCGTAACTGCTGAGGGTACTGAGCCCCGATTTTCTTTACAGTAGACAACCGCCCCTTCTCACAGTTTGTCTCTGGTCTCCTGCTCTTGCAATCCCCAGGCGTCCAGATGACCTGGTAGGGTGAAGTCTCTCACTGGACCCAACAACGTGACCCCCACCAGTGAGTGATCAGAGATCCCACTTGCATGAATAGTTACATCATGGAACCGGTGGGCTTGAGCCCTCAGTGTGAAGATGTAATCTAGGCGGGAGAAGCTCCCATGAGCTGCAGAAAAGTATGTGTATTGCCTCGTGTGTGGGCTGCCCTCCCTTCATAGATCAGTCAGACCCATTGCCCCTGCAAACTGAGAAAGTAATCCCCTGCTTCCTCCAGCCTCCAGCCCCCCTCCCAGCAAGCCTGCTCTGTGGGTCCAGTATTGCCCATCGACCCAACTTGCAGAGCGCCTTTAGCCCAAACTGTAACATGTCTCGCTGGGGGTATGCGTTTCCACCTGTATGGTGTCTGAACAAATTTCACCTAAACATTTGACCCATGTACCCCCCCCCCATACATCTGCTGGTTGCCATGCCCCTGGTCACAATCCATTGTCTGTTCCTTCCTCTATCTGCAGGATGCGCCTCCCCCTGCACAAGGTTGTGTCCTTCCTTCTGTGCCGGTGAAGCGGGGCTGTCCGTTGTCACCCTGCCGTTTGCCTGTTGGCCTCCTGCCCTCCAGCCAGTCCCTTGCCTCCTCTGGGGTCCCGAAGAGCCAGGTCTTGGCATCTGCCACCACACACGTAGCCAAGCCAGGAAAAGCATCATGTACTTCAACTCCTTGGCCCTCAGAGCTTTTTTAACTCCCTCAAAGTTCTTCCTTTGGCACTGTGCATTAAGGGTAAAGTCAGGGAACAAACCTGTCCTGTTTTAGATCCCCAAATGATCTGTCTGTCCGCAGGATGGCATCCCGGTCCCTATAGTTTAGGATCCTAGCTGCTATAGTGAGTGGTGGGGCCCCTGGTTTTGGCAGAGGGCTGGGTATCCTGTGTGCTCTCCCACTTCTCTAGTTGAGTGAACTGACCTGTTCTTCCAGATGTTTCGTGGTTGCATTCAGGCCATCTATGTGCGTTTCTGCCCTTGCCACTTCCTCCAAGACCTTGTTCATGTCAGCCCTAAGGAGAATGACATCGATTTGAACGGAGTCTAATTTCGGTTACAGAGGAGAGAGGGTGCCTCGGGTTTCCTGTATCGCAGCCATTATCGAACTTAATGAAGGCTCCCCTCCTGGGCTCCGTCCCTCGTCCTGGCCACGCCTCCTCCTGGCTCGGGCCCTCCATGGCCTCCATGTGCAAAGCGTATCTGTTCAAACTGTTCACTTGCCTAGATTTAGGGGTGTGGCCCTTCACCACTGTCGTCTCCACCTATTTTGCACCATCGACAGTCTTTTGTGACGGGTATGCTGCGGTCTGTCGCGCTGCCCTCTAGTTCTCGCCAGGGCCACTGATGCTCCCTTCCTGTTTTCTGCACCCTTGCTGTTCCACCAGGCTCTCCAGGGGCCCACCCGGTGGAACCCATGGGCCCCTTTCTGCACTTCTCCGGGGGCCCACACAGCCAATATATTTCCAGGGTCCAGGGGCACCGTCCCCCTCCGGGCTGCCGCTGCTGTGCTTTGCCTGGGCCGGGCCCTGCTGTCCTTGGTCCCGCTCTATCAGGGGGGCTCCCCTTTCACCTTCTGTCTGCCCCATGCCATCTATGTCTCACGGGCCCCCTTCTTCCCTTCTCCTGGGACCCGTGAGACCAATATATCTCAGGGCCTGGGGGCACCACTCACCTCCATGCTGCTGCTGTGGTTTTTTGTCTGAGCAGGGCCTTGCTGTCCTTGGCCCTGCTCCATGGGAGGTCGCTTGATGTGTCTCCCGACCTTTCCAGGCAGGCTATGTCTCACAGGCCCCCTACCTCCCTTCTCCGGGGGGGCCCTCATGACCGATGCCTCCTGGGGCTCCTCACTGCCACTGTTGTGCGTTTGCAGGGTTGAGCCTTGCTGTCCTTGATCTTGGGGCGGAGGTGGGAGCTCCCCTTTTTTTGCCCCTGGCTGCCCCAGGCCATCTGTGGCTCTCGAGCCCTCTTTCTCCCTTCTCCGGAGGCTCGCGTGATCAATATTTCTCCAGGCCCGGAGGAACTGCTCCCCAATGCACTGCCACCACGGAACTTGGTTGGCCCGGGCCTTTTTGTCCGTTGTTTTCGTTCTGCGGGGGGGCTTTCCTGTTGTCTCCTGCCTGCCCCCCACCGTATGAGTCCCGCGGGCCTCTTTCCTTTCGTCTCTGAGGGACCCGCTTGACCACTGTCTCCAAGAGCCTAGGAGCACTGGTCACCTCCACTCTGCCTCTGAAGTGCTTGGGCTGGGCCTGACTGTCCTGGGCCCCATTCTGTGGTAGGTCACCCGATGGACCGCCAAACCACTCCAAGCCGGACCCATTCCTCCTTTCTCCGGAGACCAATGGATCCTGGGGCCCTTTGGGGATTGCTCACTTCCTCGTTGCAGTGCTGTGGCCGGGCTGCCTCTTCTCTTTCATGCCACCTTGCTCAGTGGAGCACTACTGTGTCAGCCTTCCGAGCAAAGTGGGTCTCTCCGCTCTCTTGGCCTCAGTGCTGTTGGGAGGGGAAAAGGGGAAGGACACCCTCCACGAGTCCCGCACCACGCTGCCGCCCTACCACCGGCCTCCTCCTCTACAACCTCGGCTCCGCCGTCTGTCTGTCATTTTGCCCAGATGCCGCGCCGGGCAGAAAGCTCTTTTCTCGTCGCCTCACTGCTCTGGTGACAGCCCGGGCAGTTTTTTTTTTTACTCTTCGTGACCAGGGGCACAGGGCTCACTTTTAGCGGATTTTTGGGGGATATTCACCCCGCCGGCTCGGGAGTTCACCTAACTCGCGACAATCTTTCCTGGCAGAAAGCTCCACCCCCCATCCTTATTTTACACACCTTCAAGGTAGACAGATGAAAAAGACAAAAAATACAGGTGCAGTCCACTTTTAGAAATTGGGACCTTATTAAAAAGACTTACTTACTAACTAGCCATGGAACAGGTAGACGTGTAGGTCAGTGACAAATCTGCAAGTAGACAGAGTATTCACCCAAAAGATTGCTACTGAAGGTAAGTAACTTTTTCTTCCAATGGACACTTCTACCTACAGAAACCCCACCTTTTGAATTAATTCCCCACGCATTACCCAACCAAGATACGGCGGCATGGCTGGTTATACCAAAGAACGTGCAAAGTGACTTTCTCTCCAATCCTCCAAATTCAAGCAGTAATGCTTTGCAGAAGTGTAGCGAGAAGCCCAAATATGCACTTTTCACATTTCTGCCACCAGCACTTTCCTCACTAGCGCAGAGGATTTCACTCTAGTGGAATGAGCTGCGATACCTTTTGGTGGCTCTTTGTGACTTATGGCATAACACAATTTGATGAACAAGATGATTCAGGGTGATGATGCCCTGTTGTGAATTGCCTACCCTTTCCTCTAGCTGACATAGCCAATTGTAGGAAAGCGTCTAATTTCTTATAGTCATCCCCATTTTTTATGGAATGATGGTGCTGTTCTTTTGACTCTGCATAAGGGAGAACTGCCAACCAGGCCCCAGTGTCTGTGCTCTGACCCCTAAAACGTTTTGGAAAGGGCTGCACTCCTGACTGGTATATTTATCTTACCTATAAGACCCTAGTATATGGTGTAACAGTGTACCCATTGCCTGTAAGTTAAAGGTCACCATTGGACTGCCGCACATATTGTGCCACCACTAAAGCATGTCTCCAGTCCTGCCCCTCCAGCCTGGATAGGCAGCTTTAAAAGTCAGTTTGGCATGGCAAAATAAATATTGTTCCAGTCCTCAACCTTCCTTTTCAATACTTATAAGTCACCTTAAAATAGGCCCTCGGCGCCCTAGGGCAAGCGAGGTGCAAGGTATTTGACAAGGAGGGCATGTGTACTTATATATTTATTTTTTTAACATGCCCTAGCAGTAAAAATCTCAACAGTCGTTTCTCGCAGTGGCATTGCCATAGACAATCACTGGGTACAGTAAAACACCTTATAATACATAACTTCACTTTAGGAATAGCTGGAAAAATGATTCAAGGACTCATTTCAATAGTAATTTAAATTCCAACTTAATGGTCAAGTCGGATTCTATATTACTATTTAAAAAAATTGCTTTTTTAGAAAGTTTCAATTTTCATGCCTGTGCCAAATGTGTCTTTCTGTCTGTGTTCAGTGTCACCTGAATGTTAATGGCTCTCCTGTGATATATGTATTTCTCCCTGGCAATGGACAAGGGGCTTAGCTGTGTGAGCTATTTTTCTATTTTTCCTGATCTTCAAATGAAGGCCTTCCCTACCACTAGCAGATGTTGCTTGGCTTCCTTTTGTCCTCATAGCCAGCCTCTCTCCAAACTCAGCGGGAGGGGGAGCTACTGAAAAATTGTTATGAAGTGACCAAAAGGTCGGGCTTGCCATTGACTATAGCAGAATGGGAACAGGAAGCTCTGCACAGGAGAAAATGTTCTGCCATGTTGGTTTTTAGGTAGTGAGGGATTTTGTGTGATAGTTTACAGTTAGACACACAGGACGTGCTGCAAAAGTGAATAGGGTAACCACTGGGAATTTTTACCCTGCCGGTTATGGAGTGGCCAGGAGCTTCCCTCACCCACAGGCTGGCAATGGGCATAAATGTGGCAACACCAGTACCCTCTTCAGAACACCTCTGGACCTGTGGAAAACAAAAGGACTGCACTTTGCGTTGTCCCCTCTGAGGAGATGCCTGAGGGCTGGACCTGCTCCCACCCAGGAGTGAGAAGTGAACTCCAAGGGTTAATTGGCTGCCATCCCCTTAAGCTACAGGGACCTAGACCACGCTGGATGCTTGTACTAGAGTGCGTGTTGACCCCAAAGTGAAGTCCTTAAGGCCCTTTGGATAAGTGTCAAAGTGTACTCCTTCTGCCTAACCCTAAAGTTTGGCACTTAGAAACTTTTTCAAGACTTTTTTTCTGGGGAACAGTCAGGACCAACCTACCAAGTTGATCCTCAACGATGCACTGCTGTTCGCCTGATTTTGCCATAACTTCCACCACCTTCTCCATTTGAGATCAGAATCCGACAATGCCACCCCGCATTGACTCCACTCCATAGCTTTCTTAACGACGGCGAAGCCCAAAATAACTCTATTGACACATAAGACCGCCAGAACGTGGAAACCCCAAACTGTTCCTCCCTTCATCGACGACTGCATCAGGATCCCCATCTTTCAGTAACCCTTACAATCAAGCCCTGCTGCCTTCAACACCGACAATCCCATCAATGACCAATCAACAGCCAGAACTGTTTCTAAGATGGTAACTCCTAAACAGGATGGCCCAGGTCTTGTATCTGGCAGCGATCAACAGCAGTCAGCCTCAACTTTGACTTTGTCCCAGTTTAGGGCAACTAGTTGACGCTTTGCACATTTTGGTGCTAAAATCGAATTCAAACTTTAACAATTCAGCTCTCTGGTTCCCCTTAATGGATATTTGTAATTTTGGTCTCATTTTGTTCATTAAAATATTCACTATTTCTATCAATTGTATTGGGATTATTATTGTGTTGTGTTTCCGACCTTCTAACTGTTTTGGTACTTCTAAATGCTTTATACGTTTTCTTAAGTTAAGCCTGTCTGTTCTGTACCATAGCTATCAAGAGTTGAGCTCAGGTTTATACTACTGAAATGTTTACTGGATATAACAAAAATAGTGACATTATTACTTGTGAAAGGCTACAATCCAACCAACTAATCATCCACTTTCTCACACTGATGAACAGTTGGTTAACCAGTCTGAATTCCTTCATCATATCCACATGTAGGCTGATCACTCGCTTGGGGGTCTAGTCTGTGGAGCTTTTCTGCTTCCTTATTGGTATGCGGAGGAGGGAAGAAGGCCAGAAGAGTGATGGACTGTAACATGTGAAAAGGAGTAAACACCTTAGGCAGGAACACAACGTGGTTCTAAGAATCAACTTGTCCGGAAATAAACAAGCAAAGAGCGGTTTCATGCTCAATTCCTGTAGCTCACTCACATGTCTTGCTTCCATGATGGCAATTAGAAAAACTGTTCTGAAAGTAAGCAGTTGCAAGAGACAACTGTGCAAAGGTGCAAACGGGGAAACACCTTAAGCAAGGAAGAACAAGATTAAGGACCCACCGCAGCATTATGAATAGTGGCAAAGGAATTTGAAAGACCTTTCAAAACCTTATCATTATAGGTGATTTAGAGGGGACAACAAATCAGGGGGATTGAGACAGGTGTCTGAGAAACTAAATCAGAACCCTTTTATGCTATTTTATAACAATTTGAGTTTCTGAAAAACAGAGTCAAGGCCAGGACTTACAGAACTGAACTGATCCTGGACAGTATCCTAGAAGTCTTTCAGTGTTCAAATAATTCAAATTTAGTGTTAATAGCTACAAATAAAAATGTATGAAAGAAGAGTAACATTTGAACAGCCATAATATATGAAACAATGCAGTATTTTAAGAATTAGATATGAAGAGAAAACGTGTAAAATTAGGACTTACATTAAAAGATATCAAGATGAATGTTTTTAAGGTAACCCATGAGACTAGTCATTATGCCATGAAAAAAAGAAACAAATGCACTAGGGCAGTGGTTCTTAATATTTGGGCCAGGGAGGTTGTGAATGCTTAGAAAATAAATCATATTTAAAGAGTAATACATTGTATCAAAGAAGCTAATTAAAAACAACAATTTTAAAAATGGTCTGTTAATATTAATGTTAAGGAATTTGAAATTGGGGACTAATATTAAGTTGGTATCCTCTGATCTCTTCGTGGGAGCAATGCAAGTGCATCAAAAAGAATATAGTATGAACAATGGGTTGCCTCATATGAATTTAGAAAAGCTCCAACATTCGCATTAAAATTATTATTGTGTTTTTATATTTGCAACTTAAATATTTCATCATTTTTGTATTTGTTTGACAAATGCTTGTTTCCGTATTGCTTTCTGGTTCAAATTATTAAAATTGCTTAGGCTGAGGACCCTGGATTTCAATAATGATTTAGTGGAGGTCCCTGGATTCCAGTAATGATTAAGAAGGGGTCATTAGGGAATGAGTGATGAAAGCACTGCTTCTAAAGACAGCAAAAAGAATACAAAACAAATAGAAATGGAATGATAGAAGAGAAAAAAATAATATATTTTGCTAAGTACACAAACTAACCTTTAACAATGTAATACAAACCTAAAAGACTAATGCTACCCCAAAAGTATTTATATGTTTTCTGACATCAAGATCACACTTGGATGATAACTGTAATTAACAGAAGCCAATTCAAGTGTTTCACTGTCAGTGGAGCACTAACTTCTGGACCTATAACCTTTAATTGCTCCAGTCCAGTGGTATGACCAACAGCTACATATTCTGATGCAAAACACAAAGTTTAAGGGGCTGTTATAGTTAGGTAAAAATTACAATTAAACACACCGTTTTGAACAAACAAAACCACTGAAATTCACCAGTTACAGTTATCTCGTGCCCTAAAGCAACCTTAAACTTGTGTTATCAATAATGTAATTTCAGATGTTGCAGTGGAGTTATCAGTGATATCATAGAACATGTCATGAGTGATGTAATATAAGAGGTAATTAGCAGTGTATAGTAAGGGCGCAGGTTATAGTTACTTTAGGGCACTAGTTACAGTTACTTGTAACTGGTGAATTTCTGTTGTTTTGCTCTTTAAAATGCTCTGCT
Source organism: Pleurodeles waltl (assembly GCF_031143425.1). Lineage (NCBI taxonomy): Eukaryota > Metazoa > Chordata > Amphibia > Caudata > Salamandridae > Pleurodeles > Pleurodeles waltl. The sequence goes on from NC_090440.1 coordinate 257,993,098, forward strand.
TTGATTCCTTTAACCTTTGTTTTTCAAGTTAATTGCTAAGTTTTTTTAAATGTAAAGTAACATTATTACAATTCCTAAATATAACGTCACTTCAACATTTGATTTCTTAGTGAATTTCTATGTTTTTCTTTTTAATGCAAAGTAAGATGTCCATCGTCATGCGTGGCAAACTCCCCACAGGTGCCCAACCCCTGCTGCCATGCATGGTTGACTATATCATGTAAAAATATATACAGTAGGCTCTATGCTAGAGGATCTATTCTATGTGACTTTGACAGAAGAAGACGCCACTGATACAGACAGGGTGAGGGAGGGGGGAGTGGTTTGTCCCCAGTGACATACCGGACTGATGGTGTAGTGACAGAGTAGATTCATGTGTGCCCCAGGTCAGAGATCTGTGGCGTGGAAGATAATCTATAGAGGCCCTCCTTGAGAGATGCTACTTGCATCAACCCATGCTGCCCCCAAACAATTAAAATGTGCCTAGGGTTTTTGGAGGTCTTGCTTCCTCCCCCATCTGTGCCACCCAAAGACCCCCCTCACCCCCACCCCAAGCCCACTGGAGGGTTGCTGTGCTAAGAGACTGCTGCCGCTATTGTTATGTGTAGGATATTTTACCAGTTACGAAAGTTGTGCTTTGTAATATTGGATATGTAAACAGATCTGTAATTGGATCTGTATTTGTGCGCCCCCCACCTCCCAGAACTCATAATGGCCCTGGTGACACCATGCCCCAAGACCAGGCTCCTGCTATGTCCTGGGTTGCCTACCCCAAGGACATAGTGTGTTTGCTCTCGTTTGGCAAGAAAAATTTGAAAGCTCCCGCCAAGCGGGAGCAAACACTAAGGGCCTGATTTAGATATTGGCGACAGGTTACTTCTTCACAACGGTGACGGATATTCCATCTGCAGAAACTGTAAATCCGATAGGACATAATGGAATTTAGATTTTGGCAGAGGGGATATCTGCCACCATTGTGACGGAGTAAACCATACACCAATATCTAAATCAGGCTCCAAGTCTGCTCCCAGTGGGTGGGTGCATGTAAAATGCTCCTCCACCGTCCTTGCTGAGAGCGGATTTTTCATCTATTTCTTTTACCGCTGTGAAGCAGGCAGGGAAACAGATGAAATAATTGTTCCCATCCACAGGGGGCAAAATGGTTTGCTGCTCCTTGTGGGCAAAAGCAATGCTGGCACCTGCTGGGAGCAGGCTGGGGCTGTGGGGGAACTGGGGCTCCCCCGTGGCTCCCAACAATCTATGATCGTGCCCTGGATGGGCTTCAATTTTGGCCCAGGTAGGGCGGCAACATGCCACCCTCCTACCTTTATAAAGAATTAAATGAGTTCCAGGGATACAGTACTGGGGCCAATTTGTGTCCAGGGAGGGGAGCAACGTGCCCCTCTCCCTCTTCAATTAATAAGTGAATAGATCCCGGGGTATGGTGAGCCCGGGGCCATTACTGGCGGAGGAAAGAGGGATTTGTTACGCCTCCCTATTATTAATATGGCTGGGCCTTGGGACATGGGGTTCCGTGGGGCCAGAAATCAGCCCAAGAAGGTGGGCTGCGTGCTCCCTTCCCCATTTACAATATGGCCGGGCTCCGGGAGATGGGGTTCCTGGGGCCAAATGCAGCCTGGGGTACATACTACCTCCCCTAAAAGAATGTGGGAGTTGGAGTCCCCGGGGCCAAAGTCAGCCTGAGGAGGGAGGTTGTGTCCCCCATTTGGGTTGGGTGCCTTTCGCAGGTTTGCTAGAGGGCGATGTGCGGCCTGGGGTTGGCAGCAGGGCCTGACCCTAATGTAACTATAACTCGCACCCTCGCCATGCACTGCTGCTTAACCCCTCATACTACATCAGTCATGACATCTCCTATGATATTCTTGATAATATCACTGCAACATTTACAATAAAAGTATTGATCAGAAAACTGTGCATTGCTTACACATCTCAGCTTGACTCCGTACAGCACATAAAGAAGCCACTATACTCCGCGTGTGTTGTTGCAGTTAAATAGTTTATTAGGCAAGAAGAATGTCAAAGCGTTTTGACGCTGCAAACACCTTTGTCACTACACTGATTGCCTGCGCCCCGAACCTGTAAATATACACACTCTCCCATCCGTGCTGGATATAACAAACATGGTGAATGGACTAAACTGACACTAAAAAGTGGTATCACCATCTTAGGATGTCTTTTTAAGCACAAAAACTGTCATGTTTTCTAATACATTTCAACAAGCCTCACGTTCAAAATATCGGCAGATCTTAGCAGGGCGTTTGAAAAGTTAATCATTCAGAGGGACTGTGCCATTTGTACATACTAATAGGTTCTAATACAGCATCTCAACGTATTTAGTGGACATAAAATTCACAAACAACAGACTTATCCTGTACAAAAAAACTATCCAATGCCACACAAATTGCAGATTCCATATTACCATATTAATAGTTCAAAATTATTATATCTAGCATGGGTGGGAGAGTGTGCCCCAAAGTAACTGTAACTAACGCCTTCCCCATGCACTGCTAATTACCCCAGATATTACAAGAATCATGACATCTTTTATAATCTCATTGATAATATCAATGTAACATTTGTTGTACAATTATTCATAAAAAAACTGTGCATGGCGGGGCGCGAGTTATAGTTATCTTAGGGCACAAGTTATAGTTACTTGAAATAACTATAACTGGTGAATTTGTGCAAGTAAATTCAGAACCTACCTATAACGTCCCTGTAACCTTTGGTTTTTAAGTGAATTTCTATGTTTTTTTTCATTCTATTTCCTAGCTATAACGTCCCTGTAGCCGTTGTTTTTTTCAGTGAATACATACATATATATATATATCTCAATCACAGAGCATTCCAGTGCACACTGATAAAGAGGCTCACTCAGGACTGGATTCCAAAAAAAGTATGTTTTCAATTCAGCCAGACCAGTGTATGCTGAATTATAATTTTAATTTATTTGGAATTTTGATTGGGTCTGCTCCCGATGCTACGCACCACCCCTGTTGGGACCAGCAGCGTTTTTTGACTTGGCTATATCTTTAACACCATTTGACAAATCTTTATGATTGTTTTGTTAAGAGTGGCGGTGATTCTTGCTGCGCATGGAAAGTTTCAGAATGCGCCGTCCAGTGGGGGGCCGAGAAAAAGGGAGGGGTCAAAAAAAGGTTGTTTCACATGTTAATCCCCATTGGACATCTGAACACGACTACAGCCCGAACCACTGGACAGAATTATACCACATTTGGCAGAAAGCTAGCTTTCAGTACACAGGTTGTACTATCGCTTATTTGGTGTAAATCCGTCCAGTAGTTTTGGAGAAATTAAAGGGAAAATAAATGTGTATATCTCTGGCCATGACAACTTCATGAATAATGACGAGTTCATGCAAGGAACTGCACAGCTCTGATTGGCTGCCAACACATCAAACCAGGAAGTGTTAGCAGCCATCTTGGGACTCTGATTCAGACCCCTACTTAGCTAGAGCTAAAAAAAAAAAAAATACATTTTCACCACAATTCGCAGATTCGCGGCGGATCCAGGGACAAGCGCAGGCTCCAGCTCTTGTTTTGTATACAGCCCGCGAGAGGGCCAGGTCCCGGGGACATTGCCTTTTTAATACGGGGGGGCTGCCCGGCCTCCCCTGCTGCCCCGAGGAACATCACCTCCCCGGGGCTACAAAAATTATGTTTGTGGGAGGCCACTGGGCCCCCGCAACCCTGGGAACCGCCACCTTCTGGGCCTTTCAAATAATTTCATGTGGGGGGGGGGTGGCTTCCCCCGTAGCGCTAGGGGCCACCACCTTCCCAGAGCTTTAAAGAAATATGATGTGGGATGGCTGCACAAATCACCCCTCCCCCCCCCCCCCCCACAGCCCAGAGGACCACCATCTCCCCAGGGCTACAAAAAGTATGTGTGCTGGAGGCCACCAGGACCCTCTGCAGCCCTGGGGACAGCCACCTCCCCTGAGCTCTCAAATAAATTAATGCGGGGGGACAGGACACCTCAAAAGCACCAGGGACAGTTTGTTTATTTTGCAGTGACTGGGTTGAACATGAGCAATGATTGGTAGACAGATGTTGTAAGGCATTTTGTCATACTTGTGCTTAATTGTTAATTTGTATATCTATACAATAGTGTCTTGTGAATTTATGTACTTATGACCAAATTGCTGCCATACACATTTCCTGTAATTGTGTATTTGCTAGATAGACAATGGTTGCTACCTTCTTCTTGTTGAATGGGCTCTAGGTGCTGAAATCAATTTTTCTCCAGGATATGTATGGCATATCTGAATAGTCTTTGCCATTCATCTTGCAATTGTGTTTTTAGTTACAGGTCTTCCAATATAACTGTTTGCAAATTAAACAAATAGTTATTTAGTCTTCTTGTTTGTTTTGTCTTCTCAATATAGCACATTATAGCGCATCTTGTGTCTAATGTCTTCAACGATCTTTTTGCATGCACCTTTGGGTTTTGGAAAAAACATGGAATTTGAAAACATTTATTTATGGGAAAGTGTGATATTACTTTTGGCAAGAACTGTGGGTCTGTCCTCACGACAAGCCTGTCCTTGTGCACCTGAAAGTATGGTTCTTGTAGTGTGAATACCTGCAATTGACTCACCCTGTGCAGAGAAGTTATAGCTGCCAGGAATGCAATTTTCAAGGTGAGCATTTATAAAGAAGCCTTGTGCTAAGGTTTGAAGGGTGCTTCAATTAACTAAGCGAGTAACACATTTAGATTTAATGTGGGTGCAGGTACCTTTCTTGGTGGTGCTATTCTTTTGGCTGTCTCCAAGACCTCTTTATTACTAGTGCTGTGAAAAAGCTTCTTCCAATATGGCTTCTTGTGTAAGGCACTATTGCTGCTAAATATACTTTTAAAGATGCATAGGTTAGCTTGAAATCAAGAAGATGTGTGAGATATTTTAACCCTGTCTTGTCACTTGTGTTTTTCCATCATAATCCATTACTATAGTGAATATCTCTTCCACTTCGCCATATAACACTTTCTTGTTGCTGTCTTCCGTGCTTCTCCTAAACCAACCATTGTGTTTTCCAGCAGCTTAGATGTCCAAATTCTAAGTCCCCAGGACCTATGCTGCTAGGCTCAAAATCTCTAGTTCTGGGTGTAGCACCTTTCTTTTTTCCACTGACAACAGATCCTGGTGATTTGGTAGTTTTTTAAAGTTCCCTTGTGCTAGTGCTTTTAGCTCGGAAAATCATGTCTCCCTCAGCCACTTCGGGGAAATTAGTATTAGTGTCATCCTGCTTACTCTGCATTTGCTGATCACCTTGTGTAACAGTGGTGTTGAGGGATAAGCATACACAAATGTCCCTGATCAGTCTATCGACATAGCATTCCCCAGGGATTGTTGGTATGGTTGTCTATAGACAAAGCTTTGGCATTTTGGTTTCAGTGGTGAGGGGAACAGATCTATTTCTGGCGTTCCCAGTTCTGAAAGATCTTGCTGACTATCTCTTGGTTTAGCATGAGGCTTGTCTGCTGAGTCAGTCTGCCTCAATATTGTCTTTCCCTTGCAGATGAACTGCTATGATTTCTGTTCAAGGGCATGTGTAGCTGTAGATGCACATGCTTTGCATAGACTGTATATCAGTTCCCTCCAATTAAGGAGTGGCGTGAAAAGCTTTTTTGATAAAACATCCACACAATACTGTTTAATAAATGTATGTGTTGTAGACCAAGTAGCAGCTTTACAAATGTCATCTATTAGAATGTTACTGAAAAAATGCCATAGACCCTCCCTTTTTTTCTAGTGAAGTGTGCCCTACGAGTAATGGACAACTGTCTTTTAGATTTAAGATAAGTTTGAATACAGTTGACTATCCATCTGGCTATACCATTTTTTTTTTTTTTTTTTTAATGGGATTGCCTTTATGAGGCATGGAACATGTTACAAAAAGCTGTTGGATTTCCTAAACTGTGAGCTCTTTTAACATCCAATATGTGAAGAGCTCTATCTGCAACTGAGTCTGGTTGTGAGAAAAAAGCAGGTAACTCAATTGAGTGATTAATATGAAATGGTGAAACCACTTTTGGAAGGAATTTAGGATTTGTCCTAAGAAAGAATTTATATTTATGTAATTGGAAGAATGGTTCTTCTAAAGTTAGTGCCTGTATTTCACTTACACATCTTAAAGAAGTGATAGCTATCAAAAAGTCTACCTTCCACGAAAGAAACTGTAAAAAGCAAGAATGCATAGGCTCAAAAGGATCCCTGAGTTTCCTAAGAACAACATTTAAGTTCCATGATGGGACGGTGCGAATAACTCTGTTGAGACCTTCCATGAAGGCTTTAATAACTGGAATTCTGAATAAAGAGATATGTTGTCTGTTCAGAAGGTAAGCAGCTATAGCTGCCAAATGAAGTCTAATGGATGAGTATGCTAAGTTTGCCTTTTGTAAATGTAGCAGGTAACAAAAAATGTCCTGCACTGAGGCTTTGAGTGGGTCAATGTGTTTAGGTTCACAATAGCAAACAAAATGCTTCCATTTTGCAGAAAAACAATGTCTAGTTGTAGGTTTATGTGCCTCCCTAAATAAGGGGAGATTCAAATTACCGAATTCTATGACCTCAGAAGCCATATTGCAAGATTGAGTGTCTCGGTATCTGGATGCCTGATTTGACCGCAAGTTTGTGTGAGAAGGCCCGGCCTGTTGGGGAGTTTGTTGTGAGGGACCTCCGACAGATCCAACAGTGTTGTGAACCAAGGTTGACGTGCCCCTGTGGAAGCAACAAGGATCATGGTGAGTGATGTTTGTCTCATTTTGTGAGCTAGAGACAGAATGAATGGGAGAGGTGGAAAAGCGTAAGCAAGCATCCCTGACCAATTCATCCATAGACCATTGCCCTTGGACTGAGGGGTGGGTATCTGGATGCATTTTTTCTGCGGTGGCGAAGAGGTCTATTTCTGGCGTCCCCCACCTTTGAAAATACTCATGAAGTACTCCGGGTGAAGTTCCCATTTGTGGTCTTGTTGCAGCATCCTGCTGAGGAGGTCTGCAAACTGGTTGTCCATTCCTGGGAGATACTCTGCCAGTAAGTGAATGTGGTGGTGAATTACCCATTTCCAAATTGTCTGGGCAAGAAGGGACAGCTGAGAAGACCGTGTGCCCCTCTGTTTCTGCAAATAATACATGGCTGTCATGTTGTCAGTATGGACTAGAACCACTTTGTGGGAAAGGTGAGGTAGAAAAGTTTTGAGTGCTAGTAAGACTGCCTGTCACTCCAAATAATTGATGTCAGAAGTTTGTTTAACTGGATCCCATAAACCCTGTATTGTGAGGGTGTTGAGATGTGCTCCCCAACCTGTCTGTGATACATCCGTAGTCAGAGTGACCTGAGGAACAGGGTCTTGAAAGGGCTGCCCCTTGGAAAGGCTGTTGGAATTCCACCATTGCAGAGAGCTGTGAGTATGGTGGTCCAACAAAACTAGATCTTGGAGATGACCCTGTGACTGAGTCTACTGACAAGACAGACACTGCTGTAAGGGGCACATGTGTAGTCTGGCATGGGGGAATGATGGCAATACATGACACCATCATCCCTAATAACTGCATCACTGTCCTCACTGTGTAAGAGTGATTTTGTTGTATCTGTGTAAGGAATGTCTGAAAAGCTTGAATTCATGCTGGGTTTGTATATGCCAAAGCAGACTGAGTATTGAGAACTGCCCGAGATAGGGCTGTATCTGTAGAGATTGGATGTGGGATTTGAGAAAGTTGATTGTGAACCCCAGAGTGTGGAGAAGGTCTACTGTAGTTTGAGTATGACGCTGACATTTGCTGGATTGTACTGGCTTTGATGAGCAATCGTCCAAGTAGGGAAATACATGTATGTGTTTTCTTCTGAGGAATGCTGCAACTACTGTGACTGTGAGTGGTTGTCACCCCGAACTTTGAATTGATAATGTTTTCCCGCAATGACAAATCTTAGGTATTTGCAGTGTGATAGGTGAATGAGAATGAGAAAATATGCATCTTTCATATATACAGCTGTCATGAAGTTGCATTGCTGTAAAAGGGGAACATCTTGGAGAGTGAACATATGGAAATGCTCTGAGAGAATGTATAGAATGAGTGGTCTGAGATCTAGAGTTGATTTTAGTGACCCATCCTTCTTTGATATAAGGAAGAATAGAGAGTATACTCCTAGACCTTGTTGTGAGAGGGGAACTGACTCTATAGCCCCTTTGAGAAGAAGGGATTGTATCTCTTCTTTTGAAAGAGCAAGATAGTCTTGTGAAAGTCTGTGAACTTGAGGGGGAATATGTGGTGGGGTAGAAATGAGTTATAGGCAGTAACTATGTTGGATAATTGATAGAACCCAAAGATCTGTGGTGATATTAAACCATTGTTGATAAAAATGCATTAATCTTACCCCTACTGGAAAGGTGTGAGCCAGTGGGAGGTGTAAGTAGTCACTGGTGTGTATTGGCGGCAGATCTTCTAGAGGTGGACACCTTCCCTCTGCCTTTATTGTTTGCACCTCTGTATGACCCTCTAAAGGAACTTCTATGATAGAAATGGGTGCCTTGCTTAGTTTGTGAGGTAGAGGGCTCATTAGATGAGGGTTTGAAGCTTTGTCTGAATTGTGCGTGACAAAAAAGACCTCTTTGTGGTGTAGTGAGGAGAGCCCCCGTAGCAATTGCTGTTTTTGAATCCTATTTCAGCTTTTCTATATTGGTGTCTACCTCCTGCCCAAGCAAATGTTCTTTGTCAAAAGGCACATTAAGAATTGCCTGTTGCATTTCAGGGTTGAAACCTGAACACCTGAACCAAGCACGTCTTCTAATAATGATGCTGGTATTAATATCATGTGAATCAGTATCAGTTGTATCAGTGGCGTATCTAATAGCATTATTCAAAATAATCTGGCCCTCAAACTTTTTCTTGTACCCTTTTGCGATGTTCCTCTGGGAGATACTGGAGAAGGTCTTCCATCTCATCCCAGTGGGCCCTATCATAGCGTGCTAGGAGTGCCTGTGATTTGGCAATATGCCAATGATTAGCTGCTTGCACAGCTACTCATTTTCCCGCTGCATCTATTTTTCTTTCTTTGTCAGGGGGAGGTGCAACTCCCATTGACTGACAGTTAGCACGTTTATGTGCTGTGCTGACAACAATAGAATCAGGGTATATTTGTGACAAATTACTTATAGGGTCTGTAGGGGCTGAGTTATATTTCTTGTCAACTCTTGGGAGTAATAACTCTGGATCTAACAGGTTCTTTAAAAATGTCTGTTGCATGTCTGAGCATGCCTGGTAGCATAGGCAGAAACTGACTTTCTTTATAGGTGGCCATGAGTGTATCAGAGAGAAAATCGTCCTCATTTGGATCAGAATACATTTGTACATTATGATATGCAGCTGCCCGTGCTAAGACATGCTGATAAGATGTTGCGTCTTCAGGAGGTGAAGAGGGCACATGGTATAAATAAGCGTCATTTGCAAGTAAGGGATCTGGTCCATATGAATCCCATGGGTGTATGTCTTGTGGCATATCCACCAAATCATCTCCATGAGGTGATGGTGAGCCTTCTGGAGAAAATTGTGGCTGAATAATAGGTGGAGGAGATTGTGGAGGTGGTGGAGGAGTAAGAGGAAACATAGGAAAGTGATGTGGAGAAGGTCGAGGTTGAACTGGAGCCTTGTCCTCGTCTCTGAAGACCTTTTTAGGTGGAAGAGCAGCATCCAAAGTCTCTTGGAAAGTAAGTTTCCTCTTAATTGGGACAGAAGGAGAAGCAATAACTTGTCCTGTTCCCTTTTGAATATGAACTGATAAGCGTCCATTGTTTCGAGGATTGGCTCCACCGGTAAAGCTGCTTCCGAAGAAAGAGTTGAGTCTCTGGAAAACATAATTTTGGGTTCTGAAGCTTTCAGAGCAGAAGCCTTGTGTCGACTGGAAGCTGTCAGCCCCAAAACAGATGAAATGGCTTTTTGCTTGGACCCGAAGCACTCCAGGTCGATGCCGAACACATTTTGGTCTTGGCTATTTTCGGTGCCGGGCCCGAAGGTGGGACATCCAAATGTAATTTTTGGATCTGACCGTGGCCTGAAAGCAGTGGTGGACCCGATGACCTGTTTATGGGGATTTTTTAAAGACTTTGGGGGTGATTCTCACCCTGGCGGGCGGCGGAGGCCGCCCTCCAGAGTTCCCCCCTCCAAAATACCGCTCCGCGGTCGAAAGACCGCTGAGGGTATTTTGGGTTTTGCACTGGGCTGGCGGGCGACCGCCAAAAGGCCGCCCGCCAGCCCAGTGCAAAACACCCTTCCCACGAGGACGCCGGCTCAGAATTGAGCCGGCGGAGTGGGAAGGTGCGACGGGTGCAGTGGCACCCGTCGCGTATTTCAGTGTCTGCTAAGCAGACACTGAAATACAAAGTGGGGCCCTTGCAGTGCCCATGCCATTGGCATGGGCACTGCAGGGGCCCCCAGGGGCCCCACGACACCCCATACCGCCATCCTGTTCCTGGCGGGCGAACCGCCAGGAACAGGATGGCGGTATGGGGTGTCAGAATCCTCCATGGCGGCGCAGCGAGCTGCGCCGCCATGGAGGATTCATTTGGGCAGCGGAAAACCGGCAGGAGACCGCCGGTTTTCCACATCTGACCGCGGCCAAACCGCCGCGGTCAGAATGCCCTGCGGGGCACCACCAGCCTGTTGGCGGTGCTCCCGCCAACCCTGGCCTCCGGGGTCAGAATGACCCCCTTTGTATGGGAGGTCGGGCTGAAGTACTCACAGGTTGCGCCAAGGTGATAGGCTGACTTTCGATGTCCGATTGAACATCCAAATCTGAATCTTCTATGGAGAAAGCCTCTTTGTGTTCGATCTCCATCGCAGGCTCTTCCTCGAAGATCAGAGGAGTGTCATCCAGTGTCTTTGAAGCCATCTCCAATCGACGCACTCTTCGGTCCTGGAGGGTCTTTTTGGATTAAAAAAAACGACAGGCATTGCAGGTTTCTTCTTTATGTTCTGGGGACAAGGACAAGTTACACACCAGGTGGTGATCAGTGAGAGGGAATTTTGAATGGCATTGAGGAAAAAACCGAAATGGAGTGCATTCCATCAACCCTACATTTCTCAACACCATGTAGCGTAGTAGGCCCGAGGCGGGCGCTGCTGTCCTGAATGGCGGCTAACTGACCCCACATAGAAATTCGGGTTAAGTGTGTTGGAAATTACGACCAAAATACAAGACCGTCACTGAAAGAAAGACGGAAAAGACAAGTTTGGAATAGACTGAGCCGAGAAATACCGGAGCAAGAGGAATACATGTCCGAAACCGGCAGTGGAGAGAAAGCAATCCAACAAAGGACTGAATGCCCATGCGCAGTATTACTGAGAGGAGGAGTCACTCGATCTCATGACTTGAAGAGATTCTTCGAACAAAAACAACATGCAACACTCCGGACCCAACACTAGATGGCGGACTGTTGCAAAGCATGTGTATCTACAGCTACACATGCCATCAAACATATTTTTTCTTGTTCTGGTTGTGGAGATAACTTCTCAATGTTTACTGAGAACCTCAATGTGAATAGAGTTCTCATTACCTGTTGTATATGTTTTCCACACATGTGTTAGGAGTCTGCTCTTACTAACCAGTCATCCAGGCAAGGATAGCCATGTATGCGCTTCTCTTCTTAAGTGTGCTGCTACTGCTGCTAGACCTGGTTGTACATGCCAATGTCATCCAGAGGTGATGGCCTTGACGGATAACTGTCCACTCCTTCTAGGGCGTTGGTGTCTAGATCTTGACACTGTGGCTCTGTATATTCAGATTCCTGGGAACTTTGATACATTCCTGTCATTAGTTAATCTTCCACTTCCTAGAAGAGTAATTCCTTTTCTTGGAGCTCAATTGTTAAGGGAGGCCTGATTTTCTCAACCTCTTTTTCATTTTCCTCCTTTGGCATCCAACTCTTTGGCGGTATCCAAAAACCCTTTAGAATTTTGTCAAAGGTCTTCTTTTACTGTAGAAGTGCAACAATCTCGGCTTCTAGACACCTCTTCTTCTTGATTTCAGCCGCCCTTTCTTCAGCATCAAGGTTTGATATGTTGCTCTTTGGTGTCGAAGAGTCTTTTGAAGACGTTTCGATCATCGGGCTTTGATGTTCTGCTTGCGACTTGTCCGATTTCGATATCAAAATGTCCTTCCCAAGCATCTTTCGATGACTTGGATCTTTCAGGAGTTTTTCTTCCTACGGTGTCCTCTTCGAGGGATCTTAGGGGCTCATTGTCTCAGGGTGTGCCTTTGATCGGTGAATGCTTCCTTGCTGACGTTTCTTCGACACCCTTGAGTCCGTTTTTTGGTGACTCAGCCATTTTTTGCTAAAACGATAGTCCTCTTACCTCAATCTCTTCATCTTTTTGGCCACCTGGCCTTCGACTTTGATGATCCGCAGATCTGCGTCAGATGTTTTACCCTCAGCTTCTTTGGCAATGCTTTCCTCTTCTTCATTTGAGACACCCAGGTCTCTCAGGGACGGAGTTGTCTCTTGCCCCTGCATGTGGTGATGGCCTCATCTCTGTCTCTCTCTCTCACACACATTCAGCGTCTTTGACATGAGCACGGAGTAGGAGTTGCAGTCTTCACTTTGGTGCTCGACGAGCAGACAGAGGTTGCAGAGCGGGTACTTGACCTTCTACGAGAACTTGTGCTGGCAATTCTTGGAGAATTGGAATGGTGTCTTTTGCATTAGGCCATCCAGGGAGTCTCCTAAACGGACATTCTCAAAATCAGTTGAGGAAATTTTCCTCCTTCTCCCAAATCCTCCTCTGATACCTCTTCATCGGTGTTGTTATTTGATTACAGTGATCTTCACAGCTAACTTCTTCCAAAGTTCTTTCTCGTCTTGGAGATTCTTTGGCAAGCATCCAGGCCCTACAGCAGAAAAAAAATAATTCTGACGATGGTGACCAAAGGTGAGAGCTTCCCGGGGAAGCAGTACGAAGTCACAAGAGACACTAAATTGGGGGCAGGGGGTTCATCTTCACCCACCAAAGGAAGAAAACATAGAAGAAGGACTGCAAACAAGTGGCCAATTCCAACCCAACCACTAGATGGTGAAATAATGCACAGCATGTGCATTCAGAAAAGATACACGCTGCAAAAACCTTGTTTCGTTCTCATGTTGCATGGCCCCCTCGTACTGCAAGGAGAATGAAAAAACTCCGTAGCACGATATTCACCATGTTGCAACAGCAATGATGCAAATCATGACAAAAAAATAATTCACCCAGACAAACATATAGTATAGCCCTCATGAGGGCAATACAGAATAAGGACTGCCATTACCCAGAGCCTAGAAATTTTCTTGCACACCACAATAGTGATAGGAACTGCATAGCTTCTTTGCGACTGATAGAGTTCCCCTTCTCATTAGGGGAGGTATCCACAGAATGTTCCTTAGAAAGTTGGAATCAACAATGATTGGGTAATTAGAAACCAAGATATGGCAAGGGCTAAACACAGAGGAACAACTGAGCATATATTTGGGTATATAATAATGCATATCCCCTTCTCTGGGGATGCCTTGTACTATGTGTCTGGCTGGACTGCACATTAAATGGGTGTAGGAAAGTTGCCTCTTTCTAGCTTGGTTACCCCCAATTTTGGCCTGTTTGTCAGTGTGTTTGACTGTGTCTACTGGGATCCTGCTAATCAGAACCCCAGTAGTTATGATCGCTCCCTTAATTTAGGGTTGTTGCATACTGGTAACCCAGTATTTCACCCAAAACTGGCATACTGGTGTCCCCTTATACGTTCTTGCTATATGGTACTTAGGTACCCAGGGCATTGGGGTTCCAGGGGATCCCTATGGGCTGCAGCATATCTTTTGTCACCCATAGGAAGCCCATGCAAAGGCTTCTACAGGACTGCCATTGCCGCCTGTGTGAAAAGGTGCATGCACCCTTTCACTGCCATTTACACTGCACCAGGTTACTTAGAAGTCCCCCCTATAGCCGGCCCTCCAGCCTAGGTGCAGAGTACCTGTGTGTAAGGGCACTCCTGCACTAGCAGAGGTGGCCCCACAACCTCCAGGACCATTTTCCCAAACTTCGTGAGTGCGGGGTTCCATTTAACGTGTGTACTAGACATAGGTCACTACCTATGTCCAGCTCCATAATAGTAACTCCGAACATAGGCATCAAACATGTTGGAAACATACCCCAATGCTTTAGCAAGCATTGGTTGTATGATTCCATGCACTCTGGGGGCTCCTTAGAGGACCCCCAGTATTCCCATGCCAGCCTTCCGAGGTTTTCCAGGCAGCCCCAGCTGCTGCCACCTCTCAGACAGGTTTCAGCCCTCCTGCTGCTTGAGCAGCTCAAGCCCAGGAAGGCAGCACAAAGGATTTCCTTTTGGGGATGGGTGTAACACCCTCTCCCTTTGGAAATATGTGTTACAGGCTTGGGAGGGGTAGCCACCCAAGCCACTGGAAATGCTTTGAAGGGCACATTTGGTCCCCTCCTTGCAAAATCCAGTCTACACCAGTTCAGGGACCCCAGTCCCTGCTCTGTCGCGAAACTGGACAAAGGAAAGGGGAGTGACCACTCATCTGTCCATCAACACCCCAGGGGTGGTGCTCAGAGCTCCTCCAGAGGGTCCCTGGGTTTTACCGTCTTTGACTCCAAGTTGGCAGGGAATTCTGGGAGCATCTGAGTGGCCAGTGCCAGCAGGTGATGTCAGAACCCTCCCTTGATAGATGCTTACCTGTTTAGCTAACCAATCCCCCTTTCAGGACTATTTAGGGTCTCTCTCTTGGGTGGTTCTTCAGATTTGGATTGCAAGACTCCAGCAGGAATCCTTTGCATCATTTACTTCACCTTCTCACCGAATAAACAGCCTCTGGACCCTCCAGGAACTCTACAAACTTCAACAAAGAAGCACAGATGACTTCTGCAACATTGTATCTTCAGCTCCTGCCAGCAACTGCAACTGTTTCCCGGCCGTGCATTCTGAGAAAACAGCATGTCTTCTGCCTGCACCAGAAGAACAAAGCAATCTCCCTTGTGCTTCAGCAGGCACCTCTCTGCATTGACAACCTGGAGCGTGGGTCCCCTCTCCTGACAAGTTGCATGGATCCACCATCACAGGTGGTGGACTGAAGTGGTCCAGATGGTCCTGACATCCTACTGTCCAACTTTGGTGGAGGTAAGAGCCTTGCCTACCCATGCAAGACAGTACACCCCCATGTACTGTATGTTTTGCAGTTGAAAAGGCTTGTAGGCGTCCTTCCACGAAGCTGCCTGGTCTTCTGAGGGCTCTCTGAGTTGCTGAGAGCCCACTCTGACTTCCCCTCCTGGGTAGAGTCCACCAGGTCCCTCCTGTTCAGCGCCATTTTCCGCTAACCGCGATCTTGGTGTGTGCCAAGGCGTGTTGATGGACTCCAGTGATGCAAACCAGACTGCAATCATCCATTCGGGGTGGGACATCATCTGCACCAACCAGGAACCCATATCCGTCTTCTTGGGTGCAGTACTGACTGTTGGTCTTCACCAGTGGTTCCTCTTTTGCACCTTAATCCAGGTTAGCAGGGGCTCCTGTTCTCCCTGGACTCTTCAGTGCTTCTTGGACTTGGTCCCCTTCTTCCACAGGTCTTCAGATCTAGGAATCCACTGTTGGTGTCTTGCAGTCTCTTCTGGTTCTTGAATAATCTTCTTCCTTGTGTTCTTGTGCATTCTAGGAAAGTTACTGTGATTTACTCCTGCTTTCCTTGGCTCTGGGGTGGGTTTTATTACTTAACTTTGGTGTTTTTTTAATACTCCCAGCACCCCTCTACACACTACACTTGCCTAGGTGGGAAACCAACATTTGCATTCCACTTTCTTAGTATATGGTTTGTGTCCGCTCCAGGTCCATTTCTAACAATTGTGATTTTCACTATTTGCGTTTTCTAACTGTTTTTACAGCTATTTCTGCATACTAGTGTGTATAATTTGTGTATTACTTACCTCCTAAGGAAGTATAGTCTCTATAGTATTTTTGGTATTTGTGTCACCAAAATAAAGAACCTTTATTTTTGTAACACTGAGTTTTTTCTTCATCTGTGTGAGCACTGTGCGACTACAGTGGTATTGCATGAGCTTTGCATGTCTCCTAGATCAGCCTTAGCTGCTCAGC
Organism: Pleurodeles waltl; assembly: GCF_031143425.1. Classification (NCBI taxonomy): domain Eukaryota; kingdom Metazoa; phylum Chordata; class Amphibia; order Caudata; family Salamandridae; genus Pleurodeles; species Pleurodeles waltl. The sequence continues at coordinate 258,009,263 of NC_090440.1, forward strand.
TACGGCTACCTCTAGAGAGCATGGCTTCTAGACACTGCCTACATTTCACTAATAAGGGATAAATGGGCCTGGTATAAGGTGTAAGTACCATAGGTACCCACTACAAAAGAGGCCAGCCTTCGAAACTGGGTAATGTTCAGCTGTTTCCAATGTCGTTTTTAACACACATTACACAAATTTTTACACAGGTGAGGGTGGGAATGATGTTGAGGACACCCAGGTTCTTCTGAAAGTTAAGCATTTTCGTTTTTTTTTTTTTTACAATATGTCACTCATTGGGGCTGAATTTTGTGAGAAACTGAAATTCGAAATCATATTTATATATGAAGTTTACATTCTTTACAATGTATGTAATTCATATGGACTTGGGTACAAACTTGAGCTATGAAACTATTTGGTATTTCCTGTATGCCCAAGTCTTTAGATACAAGATTTCAATTACTTTAGCGCACTGGGCAAGATGTAGATCCTATCGCTGCACTTGAAATTATTGCATTGTTCAGTTTATGAAATGTATAGGAGCCTCTATACCCCGTACTCTTGCGGCCAATGATTATGTTTCCATGTGTACATTTGTTAGGAGAATTTATTGAAATTTGTTAGGAGGGTCTACTGTGGACGTTATGTCCTGTTTAGCTATGCTCTTTTCATATGACTATTGTGGACCACATGGGCTTAATTATGATTTTGATTCTTGATTGATTTAATTTTCACATTTTCTTTGTACATTGATTGTGAATGAATTTTTTGTTGTGATTTGCATTGTAATTAAGCCTCCCAGTTTTCCGTATTTATTGATTTTTTACAGATACATTTAGACAGAAAATGATGTGTTTTCTTTCTGTATTTATTTTTTAAATCAGAAAAATACAGAAAATTTGCCTTTTTTGAGTGAATCTCCATGTGTTATTCATGACTTCCCGGCCAATAGATGAGCAGATTCACAACATGGGAAGTTAACTGGTTAAGATTTCCTTAAATCAATGCATATCCCATTGTATGTTTGTTGTATAATGCTAAAATGTTCATATATTGGTGTATTGTGTTATTTTATTTGGCGATGTAATGTGTTTAAACCCAACAAGTAGGACTAAATATTTATTGTTTAAATAAATGCAGAAATATACAAACTCTAACTTAACTTATTCATCAAATAAATATGGCTAAATACCAATAAGATGGCCAAAACAAATACAGATACATACCGACTGAAATGCTATACAAATAAACACTTTAAAACCGGGAGCCCTAACTATAATATGTAATACCTTTAGCAAATTAACTTAAGCGGGTAGTTAGTTCTCTCTATTGTTTACTCCATTTGAATGTGATCAGCCATCAGCACCATTCCAAGATGGCGAAGCTTTCTCTAAGGCTGTATTTCCATTTGCACTGGCCTAGTTTGTGTTCATGATTGCAATATTCCTATGCCTGGTGTATGTAATCGAAACCAGCCAATGATCAGGGACGATTTTCGGCCGAAACAAAGCAAATCCCTTTGATATCTATCTAACTAACTATCTACCTATGAGCCGACACATATTCACTGAAAAAAAACGAAGGTTACAGTAACATTAGGTGAAATGTTCAGTAACAATGTAACGTTTTAAACTCTAGAAACTACAGTAATTAACCAGCTATAGTTAACTCAAGTAACCATGACTCATGCCCTAAGGTAACTATAAATTGCACTTCCACCATGCACAGTTTTCTCATCAATAATTTCATTATAAATGTTGGCGTGATATTATCAATGATGTCATAGAAGATATCATGAGTGTTGTAATACGTCGGGTAATTAGCAGTGTATGCAGGCCAGCACCCCGCATGCAGCCAACCCCAGGCCAGGTGGCCAAAAGGTCTGGCCTGTGGCCCTGTGGCCAAACTCCTCAAAGGCAGCCAACCCCATTTAGGACAGGACCTTTGGCGTCTTGGGGAATGTGGCCCCTCTCGCCGAGCCTATTATGACCCTCAGGAAACCATCCCCCACTGCTGTATATATCATTTGTTAAATGGGGAAAGTGCGTTTTGCCCCCCCGTCTTTTCTCTGGCCCCTCTTGACAGATCACCTTGAAACTTTACATGCACAAACTAGTTAAAATGTAGAGCTTCTTTGGAAAGTTTTGTTGAAATTGAAAAAACAGGGCAGGGGGTGTGGTCTGGCCGCCGGAGGAAATGGCTGCCTGAGAGCAGCGCTCCATGCGCCGGGCAGGCCACGTTGGAAAACAGAGGGTATCCCCCTGCGTCCCAGACCTCCTGTGCGGACTCCCAGGATGGTGTAGGGGATGGGCCTACAGAGTGGCAAGTTTGCGGGGCAGGACCGGCGGCGGCTGTGACCGGGGGCGCCGGAGCGGGTGCGGTCTTTCGATCCCTGCGGAGCCGCGGACTAAAGTGTGGCGCCGGCCCAGGGACGGGAGTGCGCCGGGAGAGCAGAGGGCCGCCGTGCCCCAAGCCAACCCTCTCCCTCCTCGGCTCTCCGGTCATTGAGACCCAGTTGCGCTACTCCCTCGGACACAGAGGGGAGGCGGCCCCGGGAGCGGTGAGACTCCGAGGCCCAGAACGACCCTAGTGACGCGGCAGAGAACCGGCACATCAGCAAGGAGGCACCATACGGCGGAGAACTGAGCCATACCACAGGAACTGCAGAACCCTCCCCTTCGGACCCAGGGGGGGAAAACTAACCTGAGGAGCGGCGAGGCGCCGATGCTCGGAGCAGCTCCTGCGACGCTGCTGAGACTCGGCAAGGAAACGGCCTGCGGTGGGGGACTAAGTCACATCTACAGAGGTCCGGTAACGGCGTACAGAAGTGGTGAGCTACATGGGTGGGATCTCCCAGTAATTACTACCCAGCTAGAAAGCCCTCAAGTGAAAAATAAGGGGCATACTCCCCACCCCCACTCCCCTAAACGACTCCCCAGCTCTACTTGCTAAAAAGACCACATACCCAGCCTCAAGTTACAGTTTGGCTCTTCTATGACGCGGAAGACTGAGGGATCGGGGCCTACCATAATATTGGCCCAGAGAACACCCCTATAAATGAACATCCTCCAGGACCCCAGATCCCTTGACCTACCAAATGAAGAAAGTAACAACACAGCATCGGCACCCGGAGGGAGAGCTGGGGAGAAGGGAAGGGAAGAAAGGGGGGGACAGCAAGAGGACAACAGAGAGAAATAAAAGGAGAAAAGGAGAAACAAGGGACAAACCCATGAGAAGCAACAAGAGGGAAAGGAGAAAAGTGAGGAGAGGAAGGTCGGAATAAGGAGGAGGGAGGAGGACAGAACAAGAAAAGAGGAGACCAGGCCCCCAAACGGAACTCTCTCCGTTAACTAACCCGGTTCCTACCACAATTGCCCCCAAAGAGATCACCGTACTGGGCAATGAAACAGGGGACCCTTCTAAGACAACGCATAGATGAGAAATTCCCCACTGGTAAATGCCGTAACTTACCCGAACCCGCAGACACCTCTCCCTCCCTCTAGCCCATTGTCAGTGACCATATTTCTCCCCCCGCTACACCAGCTTTCATCAGCCACTGGCGGGTTCTTGGAAGCTGATCAAGCTATAGGCTGTTTTCAACAGAACATGCTCTGAGACTAAGGAGGGTTCCAACTGTCTAGAGAACAGAGTGGGAACCTTACCCACAGACCCTACAACCCAATGATCAACCCACCCTCGGCAGACGAGGAAACCACCCGTGGGTCTGAACAGACTCATACAAGCAACGTGCCCTGGAACCATCTTACGTGTGCTTCTTAAAAGTGTCTCCTATCTAACCCCCACTCGATGAGAGCAATACCCAACGATAAGACTGCAGGCAAACATTCCTGCCAATTGCTGTTCTCTGAAGACATTGCACAACCCAAAACCATGGCAGCACAAACGGTGCCACAGGGGCATATATCACCCCTAATAGACTCACCCCACTAGAAGCCACAGATTGCATATTGCAAGAGATTGCCTCGGTTGGATGGCGTCTAGAGGTAATGGACCTAAAAATAACAGACTTCACTTTGGCCTCTTCCTCAATCCGCGCTGACATAGCTGGCTTCAGAGAGACAGTAACCAACCTGGACCAACATATATCAACAGTGGAAGACCATGAAGCAGCAATCATGGATCAGGAAGAGGAACTAAGGTCACTCAGAGCGAAACTTACTGACCTGGAGGACCGAAGTCGTAGAGACAATGTACGCTTTTTTGGTATCCTGGAACAAAAAGAAGGATCCAATATCAAAACCTTCCTCAGCTCGCTTCTGACTGACCATTTCGGCATAGAGTTCTCACCGCCTCCAGAATTTCAGAGGGTGCACAGAATTGGCCCCCGCATAAAGCGTCTGCAAATAAACCCTGTCCTATTATTGATGTTTCTTGCGCCATGAACAAGCCTGCCAGGTTACCTCTACAGCCAAAATGCAAAGACCGGTATCACTGGATGGACATGAAATTAGAGTGGCAGCAGATTTCTCAAGGATAACGAATGACAGGAGAAGAGCATTTCTTGCTCTTCACCCACAACTAAGATCCATGGACATCAAGTATGGCCTTTTTGAGCCAGCACTTATGTGGATCACATATCACGGCACATCCAGAGACTTTACTGACCCCGAGGACCTCAGCGCTTTCCTGAACAACCTGACCTTGCAATCTATGGATACCACCCCCGGACATCTGGAATCTACACTGTCACATACAGAGTCTGCTCTCAGCCCACCGTCTCCACGGCCTCAGTCTCAGCGTCCCTCTTCACAAAAAAGAGGCAGAATGTATGACCGACCCCCCAAAGTCACAAGACGCCCATGAACACATCCTCCAAACAGTAATTGATCACACACAAGATGCGGGTAGAGACAAATCCCGTTCCTCCCTGAAACCTTCACCAGATGAACACCATGTGGAACACTAATACCACAGTGGAACAGACGAATCGGGGACCCGAACCTGCTTCTAGACAAGTTATCCTTTACCTTCGGACAGCTAAGTGACAAACTCACCTACTCTACCTGTTGATTGTTTAGAGGAGGGAGGGGAGCTGCTAGAAACACGCCCACTAAATGCCGCTTAATGTAATGTAACGTATAGGAAAAACCACATACATTGGCTGCCAGCTCCACTACTGTAGTCAGGTCAACCCGGGTCCCGATTTAGGGCTGAGAGGGGAAGGGAAGGATGGGGGAGAAAAGAGGGGTTTTTTTTAAAACAAAAAACAAGGAAAGGATAGAAACAGGGAGGGAAAAAACATACTAAGAACAACGTTTCTGTTCAGTAGGTAACGCACAACATGATTCACAACCTCCATGGCAGGGGGTTCCTAACATAGCCACATCTAAACCATCTGTGTGTCCCTCTAAGGCAGGCGCACATAAACATGAACACACACATTGCGCTCCCCAGCACCGCATCGTACCGAACACTATATAAAATACATACAATTCACAGGGGAAGTAATTCTACTATCAGCTACTGTCTTCCCACCTCCCCATACCAAGAGCAGACTGGCAGAACATTCAGTACCCTCTGCCCAAGCATCCCACGCTCATCAGTACTAATATAACCTCCCAGGTGAACCCCACCACCCCACTAGGAGAACCTGCAGATGACTAACAGATAGCACCACGCCCCTAACTCTACTAAGGGTGAACCACTGAGGTCACGCCCATAGACCGCCACAGCAAATCCCCCCTCACATACTAATCATCTTGAAGGAAGTAATAAGATTGGCACAGTCTCACAGGCCCGCACCCGTGCGCCCCCGTTTTCGGCAGCTCCGGGACTGCCCCACGGAACGTATTCACGGACAATCACACGGAACGCAGCACCATATATCATAATATACTGCAAGTTTTGACACTCTACAAGAATTTAACAATTAGCAAACACGGAATATGTATTACAAGATATCCTGTGACTCGCCGCCCCTGGCTCCCCTCCTTCAGGCCCCAACGCTTACTCCGTACCCATATTCGGACCCCTCAATTCTCTATACATCCTCCTGTACGCCCACACGACTGGGAGGCCACCTAGGAGAACTCGCGAAGCTATGAACAAGGCATGTGCTCCCTCATTCCGTCCCAATGATATAATACCCCCCCCCGCGGCGCGCGGGCCTTACAGGTCAAGACCCGCAGATTAGAAGGATTTAAGTAGTGTTTACTCACCTCGACCAATACCCTCCTCCTATCTTTTTTATTAATTTATTATTTATCCCTTGTCTTTATGGCGGTTCCTAGACCCGATCTATTCCCACCCCTACCCCTGTCCACATCCACATAGTAATCACTGTTCGTTTGCCTGAGCACGTTGCTCTACCTCCCCTTACCTTCTCCCTCTTTCTCTTTAATCTCCCTCTTTCCGTGACCGAGGGGGTCCTTTTGAGTATTATTTCTACATTACCCCCTCCTCCATCCCCCTTCCACAACATATTTAAACAGTAACCCTCATTGTTCGCATCTCAGGCTTGCCCACACCCACTCCCTAGACCTATCTCACGGACCTTAACACATCCAATACACCGTAAACCACGACATATCGTGCATCCATGGGATCGACAACCCCACTCACAGTCCTGTCCTGGAATGTGCACAGTATGACCCACTATATTAAGCGACAAAAGATACGGTCTTATCTCCGCTCCAAACATGCCGACATCGCCCTACTACAGGAAACACATCTTTACCCGGCGGAATCAAAGAAGCTGCGCAGGGACCGGGTGGGAAAGGCATTATACAGCGGAACACCACCTACACTGGAAGGTACACACGGAACGGGAAGGAGATGTGGAGTGGCAATACTTCTTTGTCGCTCATTGCAATTCCGATTAATTAAGACATGGCATGACCCGGAGGGACGCTAAGTCCTCGCCAAGCTAGTGGTAGGATCCTCCACAATTTGTCTAGGCTCAATATACGCCCCCCCACCGGCTCCAATCGCTCCTTCTTCCTCCTTCTTCCTCTCTCTTAATCGCTTACGGACACAGATAGGCGCCTCACAATATATCCTTGGGGGGGACTGGAACATAGTCCAAGATGCTATCTTAGACCCGATCAAGCGGTCTTGATACGGGTAACAACGCAGATAGAGCCTTGTTAAAAGGCATCCTCTCAGACCATGGTTTAATAGACTGCTGGCGCCTCTCCCCCCCTCCAATAAGGAATATACCTTTGTCTCCTCAGTCCACGGGACTCAATCACAGCTAGACTATTTCCTACTTAACCACAGAATGATACAATCGATTAGGTCAGCAGAAATACTGGTGGCCGCACTATCGGATTATTGCCCAGTATTAATAACCCTTAAACTCAGGATGATCACGACTGGCCGCAAACCCTGACGCCTCTCTAACCCCAGATACCGATCCCCAAAAGGGAAGGAACAACTCAAGACTCATATTGCCACATACCTGAACGATAATAGGGGCTCAGTAACCTCACCGCAACTTCTCTGGGCCGCGGCGAAAGCAACTATTAGAGGGCAGCTAATGAGAGATGCAGCCATCTCCAACGCACATACAAGGGCTGAGCAGCGCACGCTAGAAGATAAAATAACCCAGGCCACAAAGAAATACACAAGACACCCTACCCCCCCAACATCCGTTACCTGGAACAGGCCAAAATGGAGCTTAATTCTCTTTATACCTCACAGGCAGAATATGCCTTAGGTTGAAGGGACGACACTACGAACACGGAGAGAAAACAGGCCACTTATTAGCTGCCCAACTACATCAACGAGAAACGGCGCTGGCAATACCGGCCCTGCGCACCCAAGATAACACGCTCATCATGCACCCCCAGGCGATCGCGGAGGAATTCGGTCGGTACTACCAGGCCCTATACACCTCAGAAACATCTGAAATTACTACCCGACTAGATGCCTTCCTACAAAGGACACAAATACACCGCCTCTCAGACGAGGGCAGAGCACTTTTAGAAGGAGGCATCAGTAAGGTAGAGATACAACAGGCAATAGCCAACCTATCATATCACAAAGCACCAGGCGAAGATGGGTTCATATCTGAATTCTATGAATGGACGGGAACCGACACAGTGGATGCCTTATACGAGGCATTCCAAGGGGCAGAGAAGGAGGGTTCCCTCCACCCTATATCTAATAAAGCCACCATCACAGTCTTGCCAAAACCCGGAAAAGACCCACTTTTCAGCGGAAGCTACCGTCCTATCTCCCTCTTGAATGGAGATATCAAAATACTGGCGGGAATACTGGCTACTCGTCTCAAAAAAGTTATCCCCTCTCTAATCTACCACACCCAAGTAGGTTTTGTGTCGGGCCGCTCCTCCAGGAATCATCTCTGCACACTCTTTCATGCTATCTGGGCAGCACGTGATACACGAGAGGAAGCCTTCCACTTCTTACCCCATCTCTCCTACTGCTACACGATACTGGAGAACTCTATAAGGTTTCACGAACACAAAGCAGACTGCTACACACCGCGCTAGCAACAGCCAAACTATGCATCCTTAGACATTGGTGCGCAGCGACCGCTCCCTCCCATGACGAATGGCTGGTAGCAATGTACCAAGCAGCCACACATGATTGACTTATTTATAGTTTACAGGACAGAACAGAGGTGTTTCTACAGACCTGGCCACCCTTCCTCTCGGGACCCCAGGACTAGATCCGCCTCAAAGAATTCTACACCACACCACACCACACAGCAGGAATATGCCATCCCAGATACCATGCCTTACGCAGCCACTCCCTCCCAAACTTATCACGCCTTTCTTCCAGAACTCAGGCGAGCTCCCCGGTAGGAAGCTACCACATAACCCACGGTAAACCCATTATCCACTGGCCTCTCGCTTTAACTCATATCTCCATCTCCATTCCGATCCTTATCGACATATTGTCATCGCCCATCTCGCCGTCCCATGCCCCTGCCCCCATGCCCCACAATGCTCTGTAACTTTGCTCTGTCTTTCTCATGCTGACACTGTCACTACGATAATTTTCTTCTTGAATATATATGATTCCCCCCCCTCTGTCACTACTGTTATTGTTATTGTGGTTATTCTATTATTGTTCTTTTTATTTATCTGCCGTCATGGATACTAACATAATTCATATATGTGTTATTTTTATTTATTTTTCTCCCTTTTTTCTCTTTCTTCCTCTCCAATCCCCTTCCTGATTTATATTTTTGCCCCCCCCACCCTTCTATTTCTATTCTTATTCTTATACCTCAACCTAACCATGACCCTTCCCTATATTTCTCAGTGAATTCATACTGTTCTCTCCCCACCCTTGACCATTTCCCATTTTTATTACGAAACATTGTGACTTATATTCCTCAACGACTAGCAGTATACCTTTGAGAGACTCAAGGAGAAGACTATTTGGTCATATGACAAGTATTGAGTCTGACTGCTACTATAATGGGACTATATAACGAGAACATCATGGAGTGAATGGGTTCTAGCCTTTTTTATTTTTACAAGATTGTTATAATGAAACGCTAAACGAGTGCCTGTTTGTATTTGTATTTTTATACGAGAACTATCACTGCTTCGGCAAATAATACTGATGAAGATAATTGATATTTAGAAATGTAAATACCTGCACGCACAGTTTTAAAAAACGGACATGTATATTAATACTGAACCACAGTATTTATACTTGTAAGTGTTGCTCACGCTAAGAGAAGATACGATTGGAAATAGGAATGGTATAGAATACTTTCTGTAAACTGTGTAATATGGTGAAATTAATTAAAAAATGCAACACAAAAAGAAAAAACAGGACAAAGATATTTGCAACACAAAATAAAATGCATTTCCTATGGAAACACAATCCTACTTCTAACTATGCAGTGATGACTGCCAGTGGAGATATATATATATATATATATATATATATATATATATATATATATATATATATAAATATATATATTTTTTATGTACACAATTTGTTTAAGCAGGACATAACTGTTGTAGAAAATATCCCTTGTGATTTACAGTTGATGTTTAAATGTTTTTTCAACAAATTTTCGAAGTAGTTCTTGTTTCAATACATTAAAAATCGCCAACAGACTACAGAGTGGTCAAAGGGAATGGGATAGACTAGGGCACACCTTCTCTCTCTCTCCTCTCAGTGAAGGGCATTCGAAACCCCATTGGACTTCAGTAATACCACCAGGGAATGTATTTCTAGTAACAAATTATTTTCAAACATCTGTGGCACACATCTTGTAAATTAATATATCAGTAACTCAGCTAAAAACAAGAATAGAAGTTATGTGCATGCTTCATCACAGTGAAAACACTGGTGCTGGGCTGTATTGTTTACATTTCAATAAAGCCATTGTAACCATTTCAAATAGCTTTTTCGGCTAGAAGCCATAAAAGAACAATAAAAGAAGATATAAATTAATAAAAAACAAATACAATCAAGCAACATACACAAAAAAAAATAAAACCTGATTAAATCAGATAGACCTTATAAATTTTTTATAAGAACAATACAATCAAAACATTTCATGACCTCAGTAAAATTGGTCACAACAAATGACCATATACACTTTTAGTCCAAACATTCTCAAGGTGCTAGTGCAGGAGGGAAAACAGAAATCTATAAAAGAACCCTATGCTCTAATAATGAGCAGATACAGACATAGGCCATACATCTCAAGGTGCTAGTGCGCAAGGGGTAGGTAGAGTGGCTAGAAATACCCTGTGCTGTTATGGTACTGGGTCCCACGTTGGGCTTAGACATTATATGCCTGTTCCTCTTCACTGAGAGGAGGTATCGGAAGACAGCAAAGACAGTGCTTTGACTTGTGTTGTATCTCAAAATACGAAGTGCCTCAACATGTTGTTTTACCCCTAAACTTCGGCAAACTGGGAGTATCCATTTCTTCCTTCCCTTCACATGGGCTGGGCAGAAAACAATGCATGCTCCACAGTTTCCTTACTGGCACCACACGAGAGGAAAACCCATTTGTCCTGCTCATGAGACCAACACCAGCCTGAGGTGAAGAAGAACAGAGAAATGGTGCCATAGTGGAACTGGAGATAGAGTTTCCTAGCTACTGCAGGTACAATCTCATCAAGGAATCGCTCTGACCTGAACTCATCCTTCACCAGAAGGAAAACGTCATGCAGAGGCCGAAAGAGGGTTGTGTTTGCATTAGGGCCATTATGTGCTGGTCATAGTTGGCTTTGAAGGTATTCTTACTAATGAACCCAAAAGTTATGAGGTCATTCCACAAAACCCCAAAACCCAACTTTCTTAGTGTGTCTCCACAGGATATTGCCAAAACATGGCAGACTCATAATTTCTTCCATCCCCTGGTGGTATGTTATAAGCTTGGGGGTAGCCCTGAGCCTACTACAGTAAAGGATTGGTCTCATCCCTATCCCTTCTGAGGCCAGCTGGATACCCATATCCAGTCTGAGTGGGAGCAATAGCATAAACAGAACATTAGGGGGAGATCACAGAGCTAAAGCGGCAAACTGCTGCACTTAGAGCTTAGGGCTATGAATGAAAAATAATCATATGAAACTATTTGCTGTTTGAAAACAATAAATAATACCTGCACAGGACCTTCCTGTGAGCAACTCAAGCAGCTCACAACAAAGATGCAGTCTTGGAGAACAAGATCGATGGGTGCCACTCCTCGAAGGTCCAGGTGGCCAACAACAGCGGAAAACTGATGCAGCATGCTGGGATGAAAGGTGGCATCAATGCGGGCACTGCATTTGTCACACTGCGCAGTGTAAGGATGCTTCCGCAGCATGGTTAGGTCAGCTGTGGTTTTACACCTTGGAAAGATAAAAAAGACATACATATAATTTATTTCACAAAATAAAACGCAGGTCTTCGGCTCAACAGCTCTCATGGTGAGAAACAAGTTTACAATCTTCACGATCTAATGCAAAAATCAATCCTGTCCTGTCCTCCCATTATCTGCCAGTGTGCTATGAAGCCATCCTCCTCAAATTAAGTCATATCTCAGTAAAAAATATTTCTTTAGCAAGAAAATCCTAAATTCAAACACAAGACCTAAATATGTTTATGTCATCTCTGATTTCTTAACAAAACAATGTATACTATCACTTAGTGAAGCCCTGACAAGTTTTGATATGGCATTAATTCTACCATTATAAAAGACATTGAGAACGGCCTTAATCTACCTTCAGCCACTTTGCTGTCTTTTTCTCCAACATACCAGCCTCTGATAAGTCACTGAGTTTTTCCTAAGTCTGATCTTTGTGGAAGAGGACCACGCTTCCTAATCAAGGACATATTTTAAAAGAGTGCCAAACGTCCAGCCTCTGCGTTTCGTTCTACTTACTTCACTGCATGTGGGATTACCCCTTCTCTAAAACATATAGATGTTAACATTAATAGGAAAACAAGTGCTTAATCTCAGAGTTTCAGTGTTTTATGTCCCACTACTCAAATCTTCATGCATCATCAATTTACCTTTGGGTAACCATTCTTGCTGCTAACATTCTTAGGACTTTCATGATACTATGTACAGTACTTCTGTTATAAGGGCTACCAATCCCTTATTAAATGCAATGTACAGAAAATAATACAAAAAGCAACATCTTTGGCCACTGAGGCACTGGCTTGAGGTGGATATGGTTGACCTCGGATAACAGCAGAAGCTCCATGAACCAGTGTTTCCTTGGGCCACCTGGGAGCTATCAGTATGATCCCACACCTGACCATCTTATCAAAAATGCATTTCCCCACTATCCTGGATGGTGATGCCAGCTTGCAAAGTACTGGCAATAGTTGTTCTGTGGTATCACAAACAAGTCCAGTGTTGGTTTGCCCCACCGAGAGAATACGTGGTCCAGAGTGGTCTGATCTAGCTCCCATTCATGACAGGTTGATGTCATTCTGCTGAGAGTGTTAGCCAAAGTGTTGCTGAACCCGGGGACATGCTCGGCTCTGAGAGTGATGCTGTGCTTCACTGTCCTATTCCGAATCCTCTGAGCTTCTGATGATAGGGGTACTGATCTGGTATCCCCCTGCTTGATTATGTAAAACATGCTTATTGTGGTGTCTGTGCACAAGAGGACAAAAGTGTTCTGTATTCTTGTGAAGAAAGGCTCAAAGACCGAAGTAAACTGCTTGAAGTTCCAGGTGGTTGATGTGAAGAGCTTTCTGACCTGCGGTCCACTTTCCATGGACTTGAAGTTCTTGCAAATGTCCTCCCCATCCTTTCAGGGATGCATCTGTGGTGATAATGTAATCAGAGAGCTGAGGAAGGAATGAGAGACCTTTGGCTAGATTGCCCGCCACTGTTCACCAAGGTACTGCCTATATCATTCAAGGTGTAACCTTGATTAAGTCGTCAAACTATCCTTTTTCCTACAGCCACTGTTTGTTGAGCTCTTCCTGCAATGGTCTCATTTTCAGCCGAGCGAAAGGCATGAGATCTATAGAAGATGACATCATTCCCAATTGCAATTTGTAAATGCATACTGAAATGCACTTTTTTGCTTGTATTTTTTGTGCTAGATGCTGTAGTCTCTGTTGTCTGTCCTGTGACAGCTGTGCTTTGTCTTGTAGGGTATCTAGAATAAGCCCCAGAAATAGGATTTGTGTTCCTGGAACTGTGGAGGATTTTAGGTGGTTGAGCGTCAGACCCAGATGCTTGAATAGTGCTAAGCAGGCTGCGGTGGTCTCCGTTGCCTGCGCTGCCGATGGCGCCTTGTTCAACCAGTTATCAAGATACAGGAATATTTGGTGTTTTGAGCTTCTCAACGTGGCAGCTACCGGGGCCAGGCACTTTGTGAATATACGTGGTGCCAATTTGGGGCCAAAAGGAAGAATTTTGAATTGGTAGTGAGTGTTGGCTACTGTGAACCAGAGGTATTTGCGGTGTTTGGTTTGGATAGGGATATGAAAGTATCTTGCAGATCCAGGTTGGTCATATAATCATTGCGGTTCAAGAGTTTGAGGACATCTGAAAGAGTGATCCTACAGAAAGATTGTTTCTTTAGGAATCTGTTCAGTTTCCGTAAATCTAATATAGCCCCCCGCTCTCCTGATTTCTTCTTGAGTAGGGAAAAACGGGAACAGAAACCCTTCCCCTCCTGTGATGCAGGAACTCTTTGTATTACTCCTTTCTCTAGCATGATGCGTGCTTCTTGACGCAGTAAGTGAAGATGAGGTGCGTGAGCACCTGATTGCACTGTTGTTGGCGGCTGATGGATGAATTCCAGAGGATGCCTGTGGGTAACAAGCTCTATAACCCACTTGTCTGAGGTTATGCTTCGCCAATGGTGATGGTGGTTAGAGATATTCGCACCAAGGTTTAATTTAGGAGAGGTGGGAGCCGACACTTGATACAGGTCACTTTGATCTGCTGGAGTCCTTTCTGTGAGAGACCTGCTTTCTGCAAGGATCTTGCTTATGATAAGCAGCCAGAGGTGGTTGCCTACATGTCTGCTGCTGGAAATAAGGTCTGTTTTCCTGGTAAGATTGATGGAACCTTTGACAACTACCTTGTATGAGGAGATGCCTCTTCCTCTAGCTCCTCTGAAGGGAGTTTTCCTGAACTGTAAGGTTTCTAATTACCAGGCTGTTTCCACGTCCACTTTTATTGCTTGTGGCGCTTCATCAATGTGTTTTCCAAAAAGTGCCTGTCCGTCAAAGGCCATGTCAAGTATCTTTGTCTGGACTTCTGGTCTAAATCATGTACTCTTTAACCAACCCTTCCTTCATAAGACGGCGGTCCCTGCTAGCTGTCAGAATCCAGTTGACGCTATATCCATAATTTTGGAGGCTGTTCTCTCTCCTTCTTGCAATAAATTCCTTGCTTCTGGTCTTTTTCCTTCCGGAATGAGATCTATAAAGTCCCAAATATTTGACCATATTTTCAGATCATAACGAGCAAGGATAGCTAGAGCTTTAGCTGCTCTTACAGTAACTGCAGACATTGTGGTGAATCTTTTCCCTATATTATCGAGGCATCGGACTTGCTTATTAGGGGGTATCGATATGGGTGTTAATGGATTCGTGCAGCAGTGTTGTGCTGCTTGAGTGATAACTGAATCTGCCTTCGGGTGACCCACCATACAGGCTGGTGCATCATTGGGGGCCTTATATTTCTTTTCTGTTCTTGGCAAAACAGGGGGCACTTTAGCCACATTTTGCATGCTCTTTTCTCCTTCTTGCCATATGAAGTCAACTATGGGTATCGATCTTACTGATTTTCTTTGAGGCTCCTTAAAGTCATACAGAAAGCAGTTCGTCTGTTTCACTGACATAGGGAGATGAAATAGGTCTGCAGCTCTTTCCATTATCGAATTAAATCCGCCAATATCTTCTGGCGGAGAATCTATTGGGTGGTAAGGTGGTGGCGATGGCGTAGGTAATAAGTATTCATCCCACTCATTGTGAGACTAGTATCCTGAATTTCTCCTTCCTCCTGATCATCACTAGATGAAGAAGGATCTTTTATCGGAGGGGCAGCGATGTTAGACCCTGGTGAGATTCTCTGTCTAATGACGGAGAAGATGTTTAGGAGTCGATTGCAGTTGAGGAGTTGGTGCAGATCCTTGATCTCACACTGTCTGGAGAGGTATATCAGCATATCTGGTTTGATAACCCTTTAAAATGTTTTTTTAGATCTTGTAGTAATGTTAAAGGAACTTGCACTACATCGTGAAGTTCTTGCGGTTGTTCACGTGATCTATATCTCTGAGGCAGGGAGGGCCTACGAGCATAAGTGGGCTCCTGATCGTAGGCACCATTATATTGATCATCATCCTTGTCCTCCACTGCAAAATATTGACATTTTACATTGAGTTGCAACGGACTATACCCTGTTCTGAATGTGCCATCGTCGTCAGAATCCTCCATGTCTAGCAGGTGACTAGGAGGATAATGAAAAACCTTGATGGAAGACGTACTCTGGTCTAGTTGTCTTTTTTGTTATTTTGAACACCGTTGATGGTGTTGTCGACGATGCCATCAAAGATGGTTTTAAAATTGTCAGTGGAGGCAACGTGGTCATTGAGACCCACGCCGAAGGGATATTCCCTCACTTTTTCCCACTCTTTTCTAGTTAGTTCTCTTCCCAGGTCTCTCTCCCATTCTCTATGGGTTGCTACTAATGGATCCCACAGGTAGTAGGTCTGTGCATTCCTCTCATTATATGTAGTGTGTGTGTATATCACGGGGTGTTGATCCGGTTCTGTGTCTGTGATGCCCCAGAACCGAAGCAGTTCCACCACCAGGAGTGCATGTGCTATAAACTGCCCTGCTGGGAGCCCATATTCTTCCCGTAGCAGCCGGTATGGCTGAAGTGTGCCCTCTCAGAACACAATTCCAATTTAAGTTGACTATAACAAGTTTCAGATCTGTGGTCCAATGAAATTAAAGAACTATCACAAGTGCACATTGGGCATATACATCAACTCCTCACTCAAGGGTTTCTTCAGGAACGACTTATGTTTGCAGTGGCCTCGTCTTTCACCTTTCACACATATTAATAAAACAGGTATGCCTTTGAATGAGCTTAAATGATGTAACATTGACAGAATTGTATAGGATAAAAGGATATGGGTACTAGAGAGACTTTCCATTTTATGATGGATTCAAGAAAATACTAATAGTTCGAATACATAACATATATATGTGTGTATATATATATATATATATATATATACACACACATATATATGTGTGTGTGAAATATTGTTTGGGGTCAAGGACAACAAGTTGTCATATTTTTTTGTTCTTGGCACAAGTAGGCCCAACCCCCCTGCAGCACAAACACAAACACTTTGGGTGCCAGTTTTCAGTATCACCTTATGATCAGGGAAGGGCATTGTCAGCAGTTAAGGTAATATCTGTACCATATGTTAATGCTGTTTGACCTTTTATTTATGGTTCCTTAATGCAAAGCCTTTATTATTAGGGTGAGCGCTCTAAGAAATGTTGCAATAAGCTTGGACTGCACTGCTGACAGTGGTCCCAGAACAAACATGGGTACACACATTTGCAAGCTTAACAATATGAGGCTAAGTATAATGCTCTCTGATTAGACTGAAATATTTGCTGAAGCTTAAAAGCAAGACTAATGAGTCTTTGCTTTCAAATTAAATGGTCACGAAAAATGCAACTTGGAAAAAAACGTTTTGCTAAACTACTGTGAATTTTTAGGTAGCTCTTTGTTAAGCATCATCTACTAAAATGTATTTATGCATGCTAGTATTTAAAAATATATTCATAATGGAAAATCAGTGCAACCAATTTCCACAAGATTATGGAAAACATGAAAATAAACTATCATTGGTAAAGCCAATATGTCTGAGATTGGTCTTCAGCTTTTTGGTTTTGTCAATGCATGCCTTGTTTTGACATTGCTTTTGTAAAACGTAAATGTTGTGGAAGCTGCCAGGCCCTTCCCATTTCAACAAGCACTGGCAAAAAGCAATATTATTTTCTGGTCTCAAAAAGCACACATTGCCAGAGTAGTCTCCTTGCAACTGCACCCGTCGCACCGCCGCAACACCGCCGGCTCCATTTGGAGCCGGCTCCCTTGTTGTGGCCGGCCCAGCGAGGATGTCATTATGGCCTCCGCGGGAGTGCGGCCGCATGGCGGATACAAGCCGCCTGCCAAAGTTGTAATGAGGGCCATAGTTCCCTCTATTACCATGTCAATACATGGTGAATTTTCATTTATAAAGAAGCATCTGTTCTAATCAATTAATACGCACTTATACAAACGCTTTTATTTATTTATTCATTTTGATTCTTATAGTGTATTTATGTGTTGTTTTCTCCCAGCATGGCTAAATGGCTATTGCGTTACTCCTTATAGAATTAAATTTAATAGAGTATGAATTCCCCTTGTTGTCATGGGTTCAATTTGCGGATTGTATCCTTTCTCTCCTATAGTCATTACATAAAGAGATTGTATCTTAACAAATATTGCACTGCAAAGTCCTTTAGTGCTAATTGTTTATTAGTACCAACTCAGACCTCACTGCCCCCTGTGGCGCAATCCATCTGTACTAATTTAGGTTATGTACTTCTCCTTTATTTGTGTAACCCATGAGACATACAATCCCCTCTACGCTGTATAAGCACGCTGCATTATGTGGTTTCTCTCCGTAATCCAGGCTTTTATAAAATTATGTGGATACCGTAATCAAATTAGCAATAAAACAGACCTAACCATAAGGATATGCAAAACTAACAAATATTAATCACTACTGCTGTGGCCTTATACTAAGTTAAGACTATTAATTTACTTTATAAGTGTACAAATAACTCTTCATCCTGGTTCAGTCCAAGAGGGGTCAATGAGTGAATGTCTAAAATATATCTAGATTCTAGCTGGTGCAACTATTTCTCTCTATCTCCCCCTCGTTCCTGTTTTGGTACTTGGTCAATTGCATAAAAGTCATTAGTTCCCATTTGCTACTATGTTTCTGTTCCATATGTCTTGCTGTAGCATAACTACTGTCCAAATTTGTCATTGCTTGGATATGTTCTAAAATCCGCTTTTTTGTCTCACATGTGGTGCTCCCTACATATTTCAGACCACAAGGACATTCAATGACATACACTGTAAAACGACTTTTGCACGTCAAGTGCTGTCGAATCAATCTCACACCGCCATTACCAGTCAAGTACTCTTTCATATTTTTCCCAATTTTGCAAGCTTTGCACTCACTGCATTTCCAAAACCCCAACTTCTGTAACCAATTCTGCTTTTTATAGCTAAAGTGACTTTGTGTGAGCTTGTCACTAAAGTTTGGTGCTCTCCTAAATGTCATTTATGGTTGTTGTCCCATGATCTCTCCAACAGTAGTATCCATTAATAATATGGACCAATGATTCTCCAAGATTTTACAAACTTCTGTGGCAATTTGAGAATATGTTGCTATGAACCGTATCTGTTTATCTGCATCCTGTTTAGGGGACGACCCTGTTTTTTTTAATTAGTTCAGTTCTCGAGACCGGATTCATGCGTTGTTTGGCCTGTATTAGGCAATTTTTTGGGGTATTATCTGGCTACGAATCTTTCCTCCAAAGGACTTAAGATGTTTCTCACATTCCAGAGGTTCCGAGCAAATTCTCTTTATTCGAAGGAATTCACCATAGGGAATATTCCACTTTATGTTGGAGGGGTGGAAGCTGTTTGCATGTAGTATTGAATTAGTTGCCGTTATTTTCCTGTTTAATGTTGTGTGGATTGATCCGTCTCTTATCTAAATTTCTGTATCTAAAAATGCCACTCTTGTGGCACTAGTCTCACATGTAAAGTTCAATTTTGTTATATTGGTATTTAATATCTAAAATATCCCTGGAATTCTAGCTCTGTTCCATCCCAGATGAGAAGTAAGTCATCAATAAACCTGAGCCAAGTTATTACTTTTTCCTGATATATCTCATTTTCTTCTGCCCCTGCAATACACTGTTCAAACCAGTCCATTGTTAAATTAGCAAAATTAGGAGAAAAAGAATAGTCCATGGCTGTGCCCTTCGTTTGTAACTACACTTGTTTGTTGAAGAGAAAAAAGTTATTAGTGAGACAGATATTAATCATTTCCAACAACATGTCATTATGTTGAAAAAAGTGATTATTTATTTGACTCAAGAAGAATTTGAATGCTTGGTTTCCTTTGAATAAAGATAATCTGCTCGGAACCTCTGGCATGTGAGAAACATCTTAAGGCCTCGGAGGAAAGATTCAAAGCCAGACAATACCCAATAAAGTGCCTAATTTAGGCCAAACAATGCATGAATCAGGTCTCGGGAACTGGACTAATTAAAAAAACAGGGTCTCCCCCTAAACAGGATGCAGATAAACAGCTATGGTTCATAACAACATATCCTCAAAGTGCCACAGAAGTTTGTAAAATCTTGGAGAATCATTGGTCCATATTATTAATGGATCCTACCATTGGAGAGATCATGGGACAACAACCAAAAATGACATTTAGGAGAGCACCGAACTTAAGTGACAAGCTGACACAAAGTCACTTTAGCTATAAAAAGCAGAACTGGTTACAGAAGTTAGGGTTTTGGAAATGCAGTGACTGCAAAGCTTGCAAAATTGGGAAAAATATGAAAGAGTACTTGACTGGTAATGGTGGTGTGAGATTGATTCGATAGCACTTGATGTGCAAAAGTCGTTTTACAGTGTATGTCACTGAATGTCCTTGTGGTCTGAAATATGTAGGGAGCAGCACATGTGAGACAAAAAAGTGGATTTTAGAACATATCCGAGCAACGATAAATTTGGACAGAATTTATGCTACAGCAAGACATGTGGAACAGAAACATAGTGGCAAATGGGAACGAATTACTTTTTATGCAATTGACCAAGTACCGAAACAGAAACGAGGGGGAGACAGAGAGAAATAGTTGCGCCAGCTAGAATCTAGATATATTTTAGACATTCGCTCATTGACCCCTCTTGGACTGAACCAGGATGAAGAGTTATTTGTACACTTATAAAGTAAATAAATAGTCTTAAACTTAGTATAAGGCCACAACATTAGTGATGAATATTTGTTAGTTTTGCATATCCTCATGATTAGGTCTGTTTTATTGATAATTTGATTACGGTATCCACACAATTTTATAAAAGCCTGCATTACGGGGAGAAACCACATAATGCAGCGTGCTTATGCAGCGTGGAGGGGATTGTATGTCTCATGGGTTACATAAATAAAGAAGAAGTATATAACCTAAATTAGTACAGATGAATGTGCCACGGGGGCAGTGAGATCTGAGTTGGCACTAATAACCAATTAGCACTAAAGGACTTTGCAGTCCAATATTTGTTAAGATACAATCTCTTTATGTAATCACGATAGGAGAGAAAGCATACAATCCGCAAATTGAACCCATGATAACAAGGGGAATTCATACTCTATTAAATTTAATTTTATAAAGAGTAACGCAATAGCCACTTAGCCATGCTAGGAGAAAACAACACATAAATAAACTATAAGAATCAAAATTAATGAATAAATAAAAGCGTTTGTATAAGTGCGTAGTATTGAGCCTAATTGGTGACTACAGTACCCAGAATTCACTTGAAATGTAAAAAAGTGTAAGTAGTGCAATACAGTTTAAATTAATTGAATAGAACAGATGCTTCTTTATAGATGAAAGTTCAACATGTATTGACATGGTAATAGAGGGAACTATGTTTTTTTCAGGTTTTGCTATGTGGTTTCTCTCGCGTATTTAAACATCGAAATGGGCTTGACAGGAAGTACCTGTGAACAAGGTCGGATAGACCAAAACGCGTCAGGTGTGATTTACAACTGTGGATTGATTTGAGCTCTGCATTAAAAGCAAGAAGACGTACAACTTCTGAGTGCGGTTTATCTTTTTGCAAATCAAAAGGAATAGGATGATATACATATATCTATATATATTTATATATATGCAGATGCTTCACTCACAGTCAAGTTTGTGTCACACTGTAGGCGAAAGGGACACATAGTACTGAGACAAATCCTTATTTCTCAGATACAAACGTAAATTTCATAACGTATAAGGTGCACTGGAATAATGTACTTAGATGTAAGCAAGTTTCCTAGACATCGTATCCCAGATGCTGGTTTGCTGGACTACTTTTGCTTAAACAGTGGAGAGCAGCAATAAAAAAAAGGATGCTTAAACGTTCTTAGCATTAGCACATTAAACATTTTCTTCCTTTGTAGTGACATAGGGAAACGGCTAAAAATGTAATAAAACTGTGTCTTTCCTATTTTATTTCCAAATGGACTCATTCCTAATTTGTGTTCGATGCAAAGCTGAAGAGGCCAACTTTATACACTTAATATGAGGTGTACTGCCATTCAGAGTTTCTGGGACAGAGTAGCATGGAACGTTAACACCACAGGTAGCATTATTGAATATTCTGAAAGACCTCGATAATGGTAGATATCTGTGACTGTCTGTGGGTTTGGACTTAAAAGCAAAACATGACATTACAGATATGTGGAGAGTAGAGGCGATGCCAGGCTTGTGAAGGAGAAAGGCTGGGCTGTTAATTGCAGAATCCTGAAAAGATCAATGTATGTCTTGCACAGGTGCATATAACAAAGATCAAAACATTTGGAGGCTGGCGCAGGAGATTAAGACTAGAATCGTTTTCAGCCTACAATGCTTGAGGAACATGGAATGATTTGGACGTTAATGGCAACAACCCAGTTCATATTTTGTTAGTGATGTATACAAATGTAAAACAACCATCAATAAAACAATTTTCGAAGATGCTGCCTCTGTTTTTATTAAAACGTTAATTCAATAGTCTTATTTAAACAAAATTGTCTCAACCGTTAATCTCTGTCCTACTATTATTGGTAACTGCATCATTACCTGTTGCACTGAAGTGAAACTGTGAGCTGCTGAGCCACAAGTGTGCCAACTCCTTCTCCCAAGTGTAAATCAAGTAAGCGGATCTCGGTCCCCTTCCTCGGACCAGGGCCTCCATCTTCCTCCACACGACGAACACTGGGGCCTGCAATATTGCTTGTAGATTGGGGTTCATCTTCATCACAGCTCACCCAGCTATCGGAGTCATCAATGTCTTCATCATCATCATCCTCTGCTCCACTGGTGGTTTCCAAACCTATTTTCCCCTCAGCTTTATTAATGGCACAAGCATCTGCGCTCTGGTGTTCATGGCCAGTCTTGGTCTCCGTGCCAGGGACTGTAGCTTGAGTGGAGCCTGCAGAGGCTGACACCTGAAGCTGCTGGTAGGGAACAAATTCAATTCCAGCCTTTTCTGCATCAATGTCCCTTTTCAACTGCATGTACAAAGAACAAACAATAACTGTTGTCATTAAAGGCGCAGGAAACATGATACAGTCCACATTTGCATTAGGAGTCAAATTTATCACCACTTTTGTGTTATATGTGCACCAACACTAACTATGTCTGTCCAGAAACCTTTTCTAAAGTGATTCTACATTCCTCCAATGCACGAGCTAAGAACTCGGAAATACAGATGGCTGATTTCATAAAGGTTCACTACAATCGGATGTTACCTTTGTTTCCTTACATATACATTATGTTTTACTTAAATATCCAACACAAAATAAGTACAGATGATACATTACTAATGCATCAACAGATTGCATTTGTCTATTGCAGGTGATATACTGGGAAACGCCCCAAGCAGGAACCATGCCAGAGGACTAAATCTCCCACGAGGCAAGCTCAGAGGTCAAACTACCTTCTCATAACAGACAACTTCAGAAACGTTGTGGTGTTCGCTAAATCGAAACAAAGCCCAGAGGAAGATTTGTTTCATTTACAACAAACGTCAAAACATGTAGAAAGGTGGCTTTGGAAAGTAATTTGCATCAGACCTTAGGTGCACTTGCACAGTCTTACTTAGCCTGTGTGATGATGTTACTTATGTAATACGTATAGCAGATGATCCTAACACATTATTACTCGTTTTATAAATAGCATAAATTACAACTTGTGTTCATGTTTTTGTAAAGAGGTCATGTGTACAGACAAAATAGGTTTCTTGACACTCCACCAACACCATAGATAAACAGACTGGAAGGAAAGGGTGAAGTCTTAAGACATTAGGCAGAAAATAAACTTTACTCCTAAGTAGAGGCCTACAAGGGGAAGGCACGACCGCGTTTGCTTTGGCTCGTGGAATGGACAACTGTTTCTACTCTACGGAAGGCAGACTGCATAAATATAATGTGAGAAAAACATGACGTTATGTAACTAAAATGGGTAGTTTACATCTCGATGTCACTGTGATAGTTTTGTTTAACATCTAGAACACGCTATGCCTCTAAAAACACCTGTTCATTCGCACATAATTATATTTGCAATCTAGTAAACGGGTCCGATTAACAAATGTTTTTCTTTAAAGTGTAGTTTACTACACATTTCTAGAAGCTAACACCTACTCGTGGGGAAAAAAAACTTTGTGAATCTGGTTCGACATGAATAATGTAATAATACGATGCTTTCATGTATCTCACCAGTCGGGCACCTTCCGTGAAAAGCCGCTCCATATTACGATCCAGCCAGCGCAGATAAGGTCGGAAAAGCAGTTCCACCTTCCCTATCAGTTGATTGGTGGCAAACTTTGCCTGTAACCACTCCAGAGATGCTTGGTAGATATGCCTGCATTGGAATAGAAAAACACCATACAACTCAACATGAAAGTAGCAATGATCGGTCAAAAAATACGGTCCAACCAGGCAGTGATGTTAACTTGTAGCAAGGCACTGAGCAACGGCAAGTCAGCCATAAAAGTACATTCAGGCAGGAGTATTCCGAGCAGCTGAAAATAGTAACCAGAACAGATGAAAAAGCTTTACTTTAACAAGTACATGTTTCAAAGAATCGGTGGCAGAGGAGGAAAACCTAAAAGAATACCAACGTTTATATTGCAATTCAAGGTTTTAGGATGGCTGCCATCAATCTACGACTGTTCATGTATTCTTGTCGTAACATCAATCTATTTCAATGACACAAATGCAGCAACACGTTCTGAGACCTGGCATGAGGGATTGTGGCTGACGTGACAAGGTGATACACCAACCAGTCCATAACTCAACAACCAAAACATACATGTTCAGGACATTCTTAAATGCGGGTTTTAAGCAAACAGGAGGAGCGATCCTTGGACACACAATACTTCCGCGAGCCTGCTCTGCGGCTCGTCCTGTCTACCTTCAGGAAGACCTGGCAAGGGGGTAGGGGTGCTCCCATAGTATGGAAGTATATGGGCAAAAACAAAGAGATACATCTAAAAGGTTTCAGTCCTAAACGCTATTCAAATATTTAATTAATATTAAGAATAAAAAATAAACCTGGAGAGATGCAGAAATGGCGAACACTCAAAGACCAGCATGTTAGTTATGTCACCAGGGAATTAGTATGTGGAAGGCAAGATGATTTAGGGAGCACGTGGATAAAGTTACGTATTTTAGTATAAAACTGCCAAATTGTCATGCTAGAAATATGTTTATGCACCTTAGAGAAATAAACTTTAATTTTCAACCTATTCAATGATTGGTCAGACATGAGGTATATCTCAAAACACTAGCACATGCAGCCAAACAGGAAGGAGATAGTTTGGCACAAGTTATGTTGACTGGTGAGGGCAGTTCCTAATAATAAAACAACCAATGGAAGTAATGATAAGTATGGTAGATACATTTAAGCAGGTTTAGCTCCCCTTCCAGACATTCATGAAATGCGACAGGAAGGTGGGTCCTGACCCTGGAGGTACCCCTGAGCTAGCGCATAGAGCAGGTCTCAATGTAATGAGCACTGATTAGGAGGACTTACATGTGGACGGATTCGAGTCCTGATCTCAATAAATCTCTACTGTACCAGTTTATTACCAATATATATTCTCCAGCGTACATGTGGATAACTCATCAAAGTTGATTCTCTTTTTGTACTATTTTTTGTTCTAAAATTTAAAAAAATGGTTAAAAAGATGTGTATGGTAAAAGATATAATATTTATATGCACAAGATAGCTGCTGCTTTACAAGATTTTAGAACAATTACATTGCAAATAGCTTCAGTCATCAGAGTATTGGATGATGGAGAAAAGAGAAATGTGTTTAATTTCTGTAACAATATTTCAGGTTGATATATGATCTTGTTACAGATTAATATGTGTATATGCCAAACTTGGGTCTGGAAACTGTTCGTCTTCAAAAGCATGAGGTCTCAGCTGTACCTCTCCTCACCCTGATGTGACAGCATAGAGGGTGTACAAAGTGCCAACCACCATGCTGTAATCAGTTCCTGATACTTTTTCAACACCTCATTGAGGCACATGGACAAGAACCGAGACATCATCAACTACAGAAACAAATACAGCACATAATATACTTTGCTACATTATTAATCAGAGAACAAATTCACCAGGAAGGAGAGAGGGCAGTGAGGAATCCGAGGGAAGTTAATGTAGCCACCAGAAAATTGTTACCAAAAGTAAATAATTTTGTTCTGATGGCTACACTTTTCTGCAGATTCCTCACCTAATGAATGCGTCTCAAAGTGATACCCTCTGGAAAGCAGGGCTGAGTAGGGCCAGTTAGTAAAGGAAGTTATACATCACAGCCCTGGCAAAGTACCAATCACTGTGTGCTTGGGCTGTGAGGCAGTAATGTTAGGAAAAGCAGGCAAAGATGACCAAGTGGCTGTCCAACAGTTCTCAACAACTGGGACACCTCAGTTGTGATCTGTGTGAAGCAGCCATGGCCCTACTAGGCTGGGCACAAATTGTAGCATGTGGGTGTTTCTTGGCCCTGGTGTAAGAGAGCTTAATACAAAGTGTGAGGAAAGTGGAATATTATTTGACATAGTTGTAAGACCTTACCCTGTAATATACTCACAATATAGACTTGGATCCGGTAAGGCTTGCTTGTAAAACCTTTAGTTCAACTCTGGATAGCTGGGGCTTTCAGAAGTCAAGCGTAGCCAAAGGAACAAGTGTGAAGCATTTAAAAAATACCAAAACAACGAAATAAAGTCATCGAACATGCAAGAAATACAACATCAATTTATAACAATAGACCTATATCTATGAATATTTAAGACACCTACATGAACAACTTCCACTGGAGGGTTCCGGAGATACAGATATTGAAGTAAAACGCAAACTACTGATTTTCACTCAAACAGCGAACACGCATTGTCAACTAGTGCTGTGAGCAGAAACCTTGTAAAACTAGTTGCGTTTGGCAACTCTGGCCAATTTGGGCTGCGAACCGTGGCAGGCAGGCAGGTCAAGGAGATCAATAAGGATTTGTAGGACAATTACCTTGCTACCAAAGCAGTCTCAAGTCCAGTTCCAGGCTCTATGGGCGAACTGCCATAGACTTCAATGGAGTGGTCCTGATGCAAGGGATACAGGATACGGAAGATGCTGTAAGGTTCTCAGGATGGTGTGTGGTTGAAAAGCAGTTTCCTGAGGCTACTCCTTGATCCACGGTCTTGGTGGTGCGACTTTGGCCACAGGGGTCGATGTCCCTCAAAGTCCTCTTGGGTCCAACAAAAGTCTAGTTGCCAACCGACTACTGGTCTCAGGTCACATCCAAACCAACGGTCCCCTTTGGTGAAGGCTACTGTCCGTCTTGGGTGGCCAAACTACACTCGGACGATTCTCCCAGGTCCAGCGGACCCAGCTGCTACTTTTGAGCATTAGGACTTGGTCCCCCTGGCTGCACAATGGTGGTCAGTGTCAATCAGGCAATGGTGACTACGTATCAGCCAAGACAGGCATCCTCAGCTTTTGTGGCCCTGGTGTTGTAAAAGGAAGTCAGCTAACTGACTTTTCCTCAAGTCAGACACCACAGGTGCACTCCAACAGTTAGTGTAGCCTCTCTTGCCTGGTCCAGGAAACAGCAGGGCAATTCTTCTTCGCTCCTGTCTCCAGTTCAGTTGTGATCCGAGGTCTAAGTGCCGGAGGTGCCACATTTATGCCCGAAGGGGCCCTCAGTGAATGTGGTGGCTACTAGCCAATGGGCTACTAGGATCTTTTCCACCTGATGACAACTTCCTGCACTGTGTGACATCTAGCTATCCCAGAGTGCCCACTGCCAAGACGGCTAAACCCTTCTCTCGGTGTGGGGAGTTTGGTAGCCTACTTAGAGGTGTGGCTACCTGAGGGCTACACGCCCACAGAAAAATTGGTTTGGCAACTGGTCTCCCATCTCTGTACCCGATGCCAACTGGTCTACCAGCCTCTCTCATGCTTGTCCACCATTGGCCCTTCAAAGGCAGCTTCCACTTTGAAGTTCATCTTTTGGGCTCACACCCTGTGTGTGTTTCTGCCATGCAGAGGTAACACCTCTTCTGCCAGCTGGCCACCATTGTTCCCACTCCTGGGAGTCGTTCACACTTCTTCCAGTGGGCAGGAGGCTGTCTTGCAGCCAGCATCTGAAAATGGACAGTGGAAAACCTGGGCAACAGAGTGGCAACATTCTAAACGTTGTAATTAGGTAAAAGTTACATTAAGTTCAGC
This sequence comes from Pleurodeles waltl, assembly GCF_031143425.1. Lineage (NCBI taxonomy): Eukaryota > Metazoa > Chordata > Amphibia > Caudata > Salamandridae > Pleurodeles > Pleurodeles waltl. The sequence goes on from NC_090440.1 coordinate 258,037,247, forward strand.
TTGGGCAACAAGTCAGGTTTAACGAAATAATTATTTTGATACCTTGAAGTACCAACTTTACTTGTACCCTTTCAGAAGTTAGCACTGCTGAGTTGTCAGCATGTAACCATGTACTCACCAATGGGGCCACTAGCCTTTCTGGAGTAAAAATGACATTTAAGGGTTTAACTGTTAGAACGTACAAAAATACATGTCCTACTTTTGAATATACAGCTTCCTGCCTTCAGACTCAACAGGACTACTGTAGAAGCAACTTGTATATAATAAAAAGGGAGATTTGGAGCTTTGCCATTAGCTTAAATGGCATAGTCGAGCGAGCAGTTTAAACCTGTTCCGCCAGGCTGCAGTGGCAGGCTCGGAGTCATGGTCTCCTGGTGTCAAATCCAGAATGGCACAATTAGTGATGCAGCCCTGGTGGGGTACTCTAACTCACAGGCCCTGGGTAACATGGTACAATATATTAAGGACTTAGAAGTAAGTAACAATATACAAATTGGGTTTTAGCCAATCAAACATATACTTTTAAGGTCAGAACACTGGTACTGAGGTCTGGTTAGCAGGCCTCAGTGGCATCTCAAATTCCAAACACCAGTGGCATTAGTCCAAAACGTTGGAGATGAATATGCAAAAAGTGGTATTTCTTTATACAAAGGGTAACCCAATGTGAAGTGGTGCATTTGGTCACTACCTTAATACTGTCTGCCACAGCCTATATGTAGCTGATCATCCATTCTGCCCTGTCAAGGGCAGCTGATGTAATAAATTATTGCACACTAGGGGCCCAGTCGTTGCAGCCACTCCTTCTCCTCAGTTGAGTGAGGAGGAGGGTAGAAAAACGGAAGAGTAATAAACTGGCCCATGTGTTAAGCAGACATCACTTCTGTACTAAAGGTGAGCAGGTACAAAGAACCAACTATATACCACACTTTAAACAATGTTAAACAACCTATTCTTAGGGTACAGAGCCTGGGCTGGTCTCTGTGGTGCCGAAACAGGAAGGGAAGTGAGCCTGGATGGGCTATGGCCCAGAACACATGTCAGCTGTAGGTCTGAAAAAAGGCCCATGGGCCTCAGGGCACATAAGCGCTGCCAGCACAGAGCGAAAGCAACTAGGTCACTGGTTCCCAACCTGTGATCCTGGGGCCCCTGGGGGTCCACAAAGCCCCCCTATATTAATAAAGTAGCTAAATGTACAATTCAAAATTTTAAAACATACTGTAAATGTCAAGGAATTTGAAATTCGAGGCTAGAAATTAAATTATGATCTTCAGATTGATTCGTCAGAGCAGTGCAGGTGCATCATAGTATGGACGATGTATGGTTTCATTTAAATTTAGAAAAGCTCCAACCTTCCTATTAAAATTGTTTTTAAAAACGTAATTATATTTGTTTGTAAGTTAAATAAAATATTTGTTTATGTGTTTGAAGAAAAGCTTGTTTCTGTATTTTATTGTGCATTGTTTGCGGTTCAAATCATCCGCCATGCTTGGGTCCGCGTCCTCTGCTTCCAGTAATGACTTCGGGGGAGTCCCAGGATTCCAATAATGATTCAGTGGGGGTCCCCAGGTTCCAGTAATGATAAAGTGGGGGTCCACAGAAGTCAAAAGGTTGGGAACCACTGATTCACCCCAACAACCGGGTTGACCCAAGGTAGACTGACGGGCTATAAAAGACCTGCAAAGTATGGGCCTGAGGGGTTACATTTTACATACACCCCCTTCAACGGCCCTGCAGGTCACCGCACAAGAGGATCTCTCAGACAGGACAGAAAACACAGCAGACCCGTTTGCACAGGCATCAAGGCTTCCAGGGCGTTGGGGCTAGTAATTGTGGCCAAAGCTCAGCGATGCGCTGGGCAGCTCCTCCGCTGTAAATGAATGAAGTGTGCAACACTCGCATAGCCTGAGGAGTGTCTCGCTGAACTGCAAGCACCCTGTAGTGGCCAGCAGTCACCACTGCTGCCATGAGGCCCCACTACTTGAAATACCCACCACGTGAAGAGCATCGGAGAGCGCCCCCGTGGTCATCTAGAAAACAAATCTCATAAAACAAACAATAACCTGCAGTATTGGCGCAAAAGAATGTTGTCAAATACCACAAATTACTCCTAAAATAAGCAGAGATTCGAGACACTTAACGTATGGCTGCTGGAGCAGTGAAGAAAGAGGGGGGCATGAACAGTGTCAAAAGACTATATTATGAGGACTGTTCATGGAAGGCTGTTCTGTTGTTCTGCTTTCCCCTAAGGTCAGTGAGAAAGGTAGTTTATTCTTAAGTAAGGCTGCAGTTGAATAAAGTGAAGAAAGAAGAGCATATTCCGAGCCTCCAGTCATGGGAGACATAGAATTGCCATTCGGGGCCCAGAGAAGCAAAAACTTTTTTCAAGGGAGGTGTATACGTATCCCACTATGAATCAATAAAAAGAGAGGGAGAAAGAGCCGTGGCATGGCTCTATTATTACCCAATCTCATTTAAGAAGAAAAGTACAGTGGGGTCAAGAGTACGGAATAACACTACACAACATAAAAAAAGTCATTTGGAGAGAGCAGCTTAAAGACGAACACAGTTCTTGACATTGCTACCGTCCGTTTTCTTTAAGGAGGCGATGATCTCGGGCGTTCTCATTTAACCTATTAAGGAAACCTAAGCCTCAGTTCTAGGAAGGGGAATATCTGAAATACAAGTCACAAATATCACACTAGCCCCTCCCCTTTCCCCAATGAGGAGCGAAGCTCACCACCACAAACGAATCTTTAATACCTCAGGTGATTTTACAATAAACATTATTTCCAAACTGCACCCAGATACTGATACACGCTCATAATAAATTGGGTACTGCATTAAACAATCTATATTCCAAGACTCTAAATGCAAAATCGGAAGATGCTATAAGCTTAAAATGCTTCTGCATAATATTACCAAAAAAGAATAGAAAATCTTAATGGCTTGCAAATTAGAGATAACTAACAGCTACAGAAGTAACTTTTCTTAGCGCCGGATGAGTAAATTAGACAAAGTGAGAGGGGAAGAAAGAGCCTCTCAGCTGCCCTTTTGTGAGCCACGAGTAAGGAAGGCATTAACCTACAGGTCATGGTGTTACAAGTTTTGGTGTCTATGTCAGTTTAGGAGTACTTTTTGGGCAGCACGACACCAATGGAATTGATTATGGGACCACCCCAAGTGTTGTTTTGCTTACAGATCAGAAGAGCTGGCTCCTAAGCCTTGGGGTAGAAGGACATGAAAGTGTCTATGATGAAAGCTTCTCCTTCTTTGAAGAAAGTTCAGTGGGATACAGCTTGTTATCTTCCCTGAAACAAATCAATAAATACAATGTAATTGCGCATGGAGGGGAAAGAGGACACTTATTGTGAGAAGGAGTAGCAAAAGGATCCTTCTTGAAGAGAGATGAGGGGTTTCCTAGCTCTCTTTGCCTTTACAACTGTACTCATTGTTTCGATTCTGGACAGCTCTAAAGCTTTAGAACCCTTTCATTTAGATAGCTATATCTGACATTTTCAGTGACTTACAGAACATATTACGAACAAAGCAGTTTTAACAAATTTGGCAGCAACATGATAAAAACTAGAGAAACACATTCACCCAGAGCTCAAAGTTAAGAAAAAATAAGTTAACCTGTGAAAGAAAATATTCGGTCACAAGTACAGCTTTTACCTTGGTAACGTACAACACTCGAAGAAGGTAGAACAATAAGTATGAATAAGAAAAACGTCACAATAATTAAAAAGCTCATAAATCTAAGTGAAATGAGACTTCAAAAATAGTGCCCCTGGTCCCTGTGATAGTGAAAAAGTAAAGGATTACACCATACAAGGGACAGTTCAACCCTCTTAGACCAGGCATCCTTGGTGTGGTTTTCCCTAACTTTTTGCCTTCTGACCTCCTCTTTTTCTGACCTATTTCTGTGGACTTTTATGGATCTGTTTACTTTACCACTGCCGACCAGTGCGAAAGCGCAGGTGGTTTATCCTCTAAAACATGATAACAATGGCTTTTCGACAACTGGCATATTCACGTGCTTGTAAGCCCCTAGTAAAGTGCACTATATGTGCCCAGGGCCTGTAAATCAAATGCTACTAGTAGGCCTGCAGCACTGATTGTGCCACCAACTAGAGTAGCCTTTCAAATATGTCTCAGGTCTACCACTGCAGGGCCTGTGTGTGCAGTTTTAAACTGCAATTTACATGTACGCCACAACTAAGGTAGGTCCCAGTTAGCCTTAAGGGCGAGTACAGTGTATAACAAAAGTTTGACTTTTTAAGTTTAACAAGTCTAGGTAGTGAAAGACTGCTAAATTTGATTTTCACTACTGCAAGGCCTATCTCTCCCATAGAATAGTATTGGGGATGCCGTAAAACATCTTGTAGGTATAACTTCCAAAGAGATAGAAATATGGGCTCTATCAACTGTCCTTGCTTCCCCCAAGAGTCTCCAAGGGCTTGTTGGCTTTCCCCCAGTTCTCCAGAGTTCCCCAGGACATCAAAGACCTCTTTCTAGGACTGAGCAGAGTGAGCTGGACTGTGCTTTGAAAGATTGGATGTGGTGCTGTTCTGGCTTGACACTGAACCTTGAAAACATCTTGCCCAGAAAAACTCAGAGCACAGCCTCATTGTCCTGTCGACACCGTGCCTGCCCTTGAGTGCTGTGTCCCTCTCAGCCATCGGACTGTGTCGCAGGCTGTGCTTCAATCACTAAGACTCTGAGCGTGGACTCTACCAGTTCACACCGGCTGTGCCGAAGCACAAAACCTCCCTTCAGGGTAGACTGTGTCTCCTACATTGGATATTGGTCCACGCCTGACCTGCCTTGAGCCCTTCCGTACACGGCCCACGCTTTCCTCACCTAAATTCTAAACGCAGCCACTGGGCTCACCTGATCAATGCAGCCGGTCTGCTGTACAATGACTCCTTCTAGGCCGGACTGTGTCCTTAGCGTCGGGCAACCCGCCGGCGTCCGCACGCACATCTATGGCGAGTCAGAGGCTCCTGGCTTTCAGGAAACTTCTACAACCACTGTACCAGCTCCGTAATCTGAAGAGGCGAGGCACTCCCAACTTACCTCCACAGGTACTGGAAGAGCTGCACCACCTATGGGCTGTATCGGCAAACACTTTGCGCCCAGGTCGTATTTCCCCTATAAGGAGCGCTGCATATACTTTCTGAGGCCGCATACAAACCCTCAGTACACCCTTTTGCGCTTGCCTCAGCACCATAAAGACAAGTAAGCAATCCTTTGATGAACCCACAATTTAATTCACTCTCAGTGGTAAAAGTCCTGATTAATTTATTGGATTTTTGTCATTTTGGTTTTATCCAGATTAAAAAATACCTATTTTTCTAAACTGGTGTTGAGTCTATTTGTGGTGTCTTTCACTGTATTACTCGAACGTAATTAAGTGTTGCACAAATACTCTACACATTGCCTTCTAAGTTAAGCCTGCCTGCTCTGAGCCACGTTACTAAGGGGTGAGTACAGGTTAATTTAGGTTGTGTATCTGACTAACCCTAACTAGGACTTTGGTCCCTCCTCGGACAGGGTGCATACCTCTGCCAACTAGAACCCTATTTTCCTAACAAATCCCATAAGGTCTAAAGAAAATGTTTAATAACAAAGGGGCAGAAAAGCTAGAAAGTACTGCACGGTCATTGTACTGACCACAATGACTACTGAAATACATGCTAGAGTTATTGGTCTGGTGACAAATTGAATGCCAGCATCTCCCTAAATTCAGCCACTGGCCAATGAACATTTGACATCTCTCCAGTCACAAATAACTGATTTTCCTACTGCTCATTCTAGACATGCCTGATGTGCTGTCACTTCCTCAGGCATCAACGCAGGACTCAATGGACCCATACATCGGCATGTTATCACAAGCATTGGCAAAACCAACAGAGACCTATTGGCTTTGCCAATGCCTTTTGATTATGCTGTACAGCATCAGCTCCAAAAGAACACACTTTTTTTTTAAAATAAAAAAGTGGAAATGTGAAAACATTTTTCAGCATAAAAAAGTAAAATTGTAATTAAAAATATGGCTGCGGGGTTGGGAAAACAGAGGACCAGGTGGGCAGAAAGTAATGGGGACTGGGTGAGGCAAGGGAAAGGAGCATGAGAAGGAGAGCAGTACAGAGAAGGGGAAACAACATGAGCTATAGAGAGCAACATGAAGGTGGGAGAGAGAAGAACACATGTGAGAGAAAGCAACACAAAACACTGTGGGGGAAGCACAGAAGGAACACAACTGGAAAAAAACAGGTCCTCAACTCATGGAGTTGGAAAGAAAAAAGTAATTATTCTGTTCAACTATCTACAATCAGGACACAAGGGTATGTTGTATAATGAATGCCTATTTGAAGACAGCGCCATCTTCTAAGTGAACCTGGGATATTGGACAAGAAAAATAAATCTTTATGTTTGATTAGAAACATTCTACACAGACCTTCCTTTTTAGATACCACACATACCCCTTTAATACTATATAAACTAAAAGAAGAAGAAAAATAACAATACAGTGAATTAATATACTACACAGGATTACAAAAAAACGCAAATGTTAATTTAAAGATTTTTAACAAAACGTTATTTTATGTAGGCAGCTTTTCTCAAGCTCTATCATGAACAATATGTTTTATAACTGATGACAATGTGACCACATAGGCTTTCCGCAAATGGTTTTGGGTACAACCTGATCTGCTATGTGCAAGGATGTGGAATTCCTATACCACTACACACAGGACATAATGTTTAAGGTCATGTACAACAAGATTTCATGTTTACTTTGTCCTTGGGACAAGTAGGCACAACCCTTTTGGCTGCCAGTTTACAGTACCACAGTATGGAGTACAGAAAGGAATTGTCTGCAGTTGAGTAATATTTGGGTCCATATGTTTAAGCTGTTCAAAATTGTATTTATGGTTCATTAATGCAAAGCCTTTACTATTAGGATGAGTAGTGTAAATAAATGTGGTAAACTCAAACTGCACTCCCGACTGTGGTTCCGAAAAAGAAAAAAAAAACACACACACACATATATATATATATATATATATATATATATATATATATATATAAAATAATATAAATATAGCGCCTTATTATGAGTTCTGCGAGCGGCTGTGGCCGTCCGCCAAACTCATACCGCCATTAGACTGCCATTGCGGTCTAAACACTGCCGGGCCTATTGTGAGTTTCCCGCTGGGCTGGTGGATGGAAACAGTGTTTCCGCCCGTCAGCCCAGCTGGAAATAGGGCCGTAACATTGCAGCCGGCTCCTAATCGAGCCGGCTGCAATGTGGCGAGCGGCGGGTGCAGCACCCGTTGCGCATTCCACTGCCCGTAATTCAGGCAGTGAAATGTGTGACGGGGCTGTGCATGCCATGTACTTGTCATGGGCAGTGCAGGGGCTGCCAGGGGGTCCCTACACCCCCATTCCGTCAGCCTTTCAATGGCGGTGGAATAGCCATGAAAAGGCTGGTGGTATGGGGACTCGTATTACAACAGCCGGGACCGCCTGGTGGTGTCAACAGCCCGACGGCTCTGCCACATCCATATTGTGGCGGTCGGACCGCCATGATCAAGGTGTTTGCTTTCAAAATAAATGTTTAAAAAAAAATGCAACTAGGAAAAAATGTTTTACTAAACTACTGTGAAATTGTAGGTACTATTTCTTTGAAGCATTATTGAGCAAAATGTATTGATGCATGCTAGCGTTTCCAAAACATATTCATAATGGAAAAATCAGTGTAACCAGTTTCAACAAGATTATGAGAAACATGAAAATAAACAAGCATTGGCAAAGTCGATAGATCCAACATTGGTGGTTAGTTTTTTAGTTTTTTTTCAATGTGTGTCTTTTTTTGACAAGGCTCTTGTAAAACTTCATTGTTGTGAGAGCTGCAAGCCCTCACTACTGTAACAAACATTGGCAAAAAGCAAGGGGAAACAGAATGCTTCCTGCGCGTGAGTGCTGTCACCGCAGCTCTTCAAAAGGCGTCATCACCTTTGATGTCTGACTTTTGGGCTAACACCCTGTTCCTGTGCTGGGAGGAGTTCACACGTTTCCTCAGCCAGGCGGAAACCTATCTCTGTCCCAGTGCCTCTGTAAAGTCACTGGACCAGCTGGGTCAAATTGTGGCAACTTTTGTACAGTGGCCAGCATTAAATTTGACATAAATGTTGACTGCACCATTGAGTCGCATTCAGGCCTCTGTCAGGAGTTAGACGCATTGGAGTGCCACCCATTAACCCTGCAATTACCTTATAAGCCTACTTAACTGTCCTCAGCAAACACCAGCTCTTTAGGGCTTTGCTGTATAGACATATCAAAATATATGTCTATCTTAACAATTAACAGCTCCTTTCCTTGACACTAGGGGTAATGGCGAAGTCAAGTGTGCAGCCTCTTCATTCTGCAATGACAGCTGTAAGTCATGTTTTCACTTTGTCACACAAAAAGTGCCTCATTACGATTTTGGTGGACAGAAAAGCCTGCTGCTGAAATTCCGATGGGGAGGTTGCCGCCGTCGTGGCTTTCTCCCCGCCGGGCCCATTACAAGTTTCCTGCTGGGTCAGAGGGCGGAAACCTCAGTTTCCACCTGCTGGCCTAGCGGGAAAAGGTCTACAGCGTTGTCTATGGCTCATAACAGAGCAGGCAGCAATGGCGGCAATGCTGGCAATGCTGTAGTGCGTAGTGTGCAACAGCACCCTCGCAAAGTTCATTGCAACAGTGCTGGCCAGGGTGCCCCCACACCAGTTTTCCACCAGCCTTTTCATGACGGTGTTACCACCATGAAATCTCTGGCGGAAAACAAAATCATAATCCCCAGGGCAGCGCTGCTTGCAGCGCTACTCTGGTGGATTAGGGCCCCCAGATCGCGGGACAATTAATCCTGTTAGTGCTGGCGGTCTGACAGCGGCCCGACCACTGCGGTCATAATATGGTGCTCAGACCACCACACTGGTATGAGACCGCTAGGTTCGTAATGAGGGCCACAGTGGCACAACCAGTGCTGCAGCTCGTGTAGATATTCAACATTGCATGCCCTGGGTACCAGGGTACCAAATACTAGGGACAAATAAGTAAGTAGGCATATGCCAATTAGAGGCACCAAATTAAACGTACCATTTTGAAAAGGAAAGAACACTGTCACTGAGGTCTGACCTGTTGGCCTCGGTGCACTCTCAAAGTCCAAACCAGCAGCTAATAGTCCAAAATTGGGCAAAAGTTGGGGGAAGCCTGCAAAGTTTTCTTACAGATATGTTAGCATATTTATCAAATTCTAAACTGACTGTTTATGGATAATATACTGTCTTTTGTTAATACACACAAATCTCTAAATTGCATAAAATATACAAATCTCTAAATTGTACACAATATGTGCAAAATGGCTTCAAAACTCATCAAGCAACACATATTGTAATTGGATTTATATAGTGGGTACCACCCCTGACGAGGCGTTGATGCACTTTTCAGTGAGTAACCTGCTACTCCAGAGCTCAAGCAATTAGTCGTGGATTAGTAAAGAGGAATATAAATTGTTAATTTGAGGGATGGACATGTGAGTCTCTTCGTTTGTTTGAATATGATAATGTAGGGGTAGAAGAGAGAAGATTTTAGATAGCTGTATTTGGAAGTTCAAATTAGTTAGATAAGTGTTGGAATGAGTTAAAGGAGGGAAAGAGTGGGGGAAGGTATAGAAACGGTTATTAGGAATATCGTTGTAGTAAAATGAGGTTTGGGCTGAGTCAAGGAGGGATAGAGGAAGGAAGATCTAGAATGTATTATATGGAAGATCATAGTAGTAGAATGAGTTTTGGGGCGAGTCAAGGACGAATAAAGGAGGGAAGAGTCAAGAAAGGATCTTAGGGAGAGCATAGTAATAGAATGAGGTTTGAAAGAGTGGAGGTAGAGCATATATTGAGAGCGGTACAAGATGAGACATAAGTAGTCTATTGGAGGAAATTCTTTGTTTTTTGAACAGGAGGAGTAAAATAATAAATATACAGATACATAACCAAATGGAAAGGGTATATATTTATAAGGAAAATAATTAAGTTCCATGTGTTCAAGTATGGATAGAAAGTTAGAAATCCAGACTCAGGTGTTGCCATACGTAAAAGCTAATTTATTTATGTATTTTTCATATTTTTATTTGATTTTGTAATACATTTATTTTATTTTGTATGTTGCCCTCAATATTGTGAAGCACTTACAGATACAATTGTTATGGTCATATAAACATATTGTGATAGATAAATAAAATAAACAGAGACCCATTAGCATCTATCAAATATCATATCTGAAAACTATGCAGTGAACTTTATACATAAAGCATAAAGTATAAAATTATATATATAAATATATATATATGGAAAATGTCACTTACCCAGTGTACATCTGTTCGTGGCATGTTCCGCTGCAGATTCACATGCTGTGCATTACTTCTGCCATCTAGTGTTGGGCTCGGAGTGTTACAAGTTGTTTTTCTTCGAAAAAGTGTTTGAGTCACTAAATCGAGTGACTCCTCCTCTTCAGTTCCATTACGCATGAGCATCGACTCCATTGTTCGATTGTTTTCCCGCAGAGGGTAAGGTGGGAGTAATAGAGAATATAGGTAAAAGAAAAGAGATGTCCATGCTAATGCAAAAATATATATATATACACACACACACGTACAAATGTTTGTAATGACTACAGGCTCCCTGGGAGGGTGCATGTGAATCTGCAGCGGAACGTGCTACAAAGAGATGTACACTGGGTAATTGACATTTTCCATTCCGTGGCATATGTAGCTGCAGATATACATGCTGTGCATAGACTACAAAGCAGTTTGTCCTCCCATAAAAATAGCGGTGGTTAGCCTGTAGGTTTTGAAGTTGTTTGAAATAATGTTCTGAGTACAGCTTGGCCTACTGTGGCTTGTTGTTGTGATAAAACATCTACACAGTAGTGTTTAGTGAATGTATGTGGTGTTGACCAAGTGGCTGCTTTACATATTTTAGCCATTGGTATATTGCCTAAAAAAGCCATTGTAGCACATTTTTTCCTTGTAGAATGTGCTTTAGGAGTAACTAAGAGTTGTCTTTTGGCTTTAACGTAGCATGTTTGGATGCAACTTACAATCCATCTAGCTAAACCTTGTTTTGATATGAGGTTGCCTGTATGAGGTTTATGGAAGGCTACAAACAGTTGTTTAGTTTTTTCTGAATGGTTTAGTTCTGTCTATATAGTACATTAAAGCTCTTTTGATGTCTAATGTATGTAGAGCTCTTTCTGCCAAAGAATGTGGCTGTGGGAAGAAGACTGCCAGTTCCACTGTTTGATTTATATGAAAAGGTGATACAACCTTTGGAAGAAATTTTGGGTTTGTTTTTGGTACAACTTTATGCTTGTGTACTTGGAAGAACGGTTCTTCAATAGTAAAGGCTTGGATTTTACTATAGCCTTAGAACCCGCCGTAGCGGGCTCTACTGGCTATTAAAAGGCCTACTCCCGCGTTAAAGGCCCGAGCCACTACTGCGGGTTCTAAGGCTATTAGAACATTCCACCATTAGAGGGCAGAATGTTCTCATAAATAAAACAAAGGCTTCACGGAACTGGAGGGGATTAAAATCCCCTCAGGCTCCGTGAGGCTTTGTTTACAGCTGTTGCTGTGAACAAAGAAGATTGGAATGTTGTCGCTCGGGCTTTTACCGGCCAGTTTCAATGGAGCTGCCAAAATTCCAATGTTCTAATTACTCTTCTTAAAGATGTGATTGCCACTAAGAAGGCAACCTTCCATGTTAATAATTGCATTTGGCAGGAGTGCATGGGCTCAAAAGTGGGTCCCATAAGTCGTGTAAGCACTATGTTTAAATTCCAAGAAGGGACTGGAGGTTTTCTGGGTGGAATGATGCGTTTTAAACCTTCCATGAAAGCTTTAAAGACAGGAACTCTAAATAATGAGCTGTGCTCAATATTTTGTAAATATGCTGAAATTGCAGTAAGATTAATTTTTATGGAAGAGAATGCTAAATTTGATTTTTGTAAATGAAGTAAATAGCATAAAATGTCTTGTATTTATGCTGTAAGAGGGTCAATATGTTTAGATTGACAGTAATATACACATCTTTTCCATTTGTTTGCATAGCATGGTCTAGTAGTGGGTTTTCTTGCTTGTTTAATAACTTTCATACATTCTGATGGGAGTTGTAAATATCCAAACTCTATGACCTCCTGAGCCAAATTGCTAGATTGAGTGTCTTGGGATTTGGGTGCCTGATTTGGCCTTTGTTTTGTGTCAACAGATCTGGTCAGTCTGGGAGTTTGGAGTGTGCTACTACTGACAGGTCTAACAATGCTGTGTACCACGGTTGAGGTGCCCATGTTGGTGCTATGAGTATCATGTTGAGTAAAGTTTGATGCAACTTGTTGACTAGAAACAGAATGAGTGGGAGAGGGGGAAAAACGTAAGCAAATATCTCTGACCAATTGATCCATAGAGCATTGCCCTTAGATAGGGGATGTGGGTGTCTGGATGCGAAGTTTTGGCATTTTGTGTTTTCACTTGTGGCAAACAGATCTATGTTTGGTGTTCACCATTGTTGAAAATATTTTTTAAGTACTTGAGGATGAATTTCCCATTCGTGTGTTTGTTGGTGATTTCTGCTGAGGGTATCTGCTAATTGATTGTCTATCCCTGGAATGTACTATGCTAACAGGTGAATTTGGTTGTGGATTGCCCATTTCCAACTTTTTGGGGCTAGAAGGGAGAGTTGGAACGAATGTGTCCTTCCCTGTTTGTTTAGGTAATACATGGTTGTCATGTTGTCTGTTTTGATAAGGACATTCTTCTGTGTAAGAAGAGGTTGAAAAACTTTGAGTGCTAGGAAGACAGCTAACAACTCCAAGTGATTTATGTGTAGCTGCTTGGGTTTGGCATCCCATTGTCCTTGAATGTTGTGATTGTTTAGGTGAGCTCCCCAACCAATCATTGATGCATCTGTAATTATGGTCTGAGGCACAGGGTCTTGAAATGGCCGCCCTTTGCTTAGATTTGTGGAATTCCACCACTGAAGGGACATGCATGTTTGGCGGTCTATCAACACTAGATCTTGAAGTTGACTGTGTGCCTGCGACCATTGTTGTGCAAGGCACTGTTGTAAGGGCTGCATGTTTAGTCTTGCATGCTGAACAATTGCAATACATGCTGCCATCATCCCTAAAATCTTCATGACAAATCTTACAGTGTACCGTTGATTTGTTTGTGTTTGTGTGATTACATTTTGGAATGCGTGTATCCTTTGTGTACTTGGACATGCTAGCGATTTCTGAGTATTTAGTATTGCGTCCAAATACCGTTGTATTTGTGCCAGTTGTAGATGTGATTTTTGGTAGTTTATTGAGAACCCTACTGTGGGCAAGGTTTGTATTACATAGTTCGTATGATTTTGGCATTGTGTATGACTGTTTGATTTTATTAGCCAATCGTCTAGAAATGGAAAGAAATGTATATGTTGTCTTCTTAGGTAGGCTGCTACTACCGCTAAGCACTTTGTGAATACCCTTGGGGCTGTTGTTATTCCAAAGGCTAACACTTTGAACTGAGAGTGCTTTCCTTGAATGACAAACATGAGATATTTTCTGTGTGCAGGATGGATGGGTATATGAAAATACGCCTATTTGAGGTCTAAATGCGGTCATGAAATTGTGTCTTTGGAGTAGTGGGATAACATCCTATAGAGTTACCATGTGCAAATTTTCTAACAGGATGTAAAGATTGAGGGTCCTGAGATGTAATATTGGCCTGAGGGTGCCATCTTTTTGGGGAAATAGGAAATATAGTGAGTAAACTCCTGTCCCTATTTGAGATTGTGGCACCGATTCTATTGCTTGTTTGAGTAATAGAGATTGGACCTCTTCTTGTAACAGACTGATGTGTTCTGTGAATAGTTTGTGTGTCCTTGGTGGTATATTTGGAGGAGTGTGTATCAATTCTAGGCAATAGCCATTGCGGATAATTGATAGTACCCAATTGTCTGTGGAAATGTTTGCCAATTTGTGTGGAACTGTTGTAGTCTTCCCCTCACAGGAGAGGTGTGGAGTGGAAGGGAATGAGACAAGTCACTGTTTAGGGTGCTGTGGAGGTTGCTTAGAGGTCTGAAATTCCCCTATATTTCTGGGGTACTGTCCTCTATATGTGCCCCTAAAACCACCTTGTTGGTATTGTGGTTGGTAGGTTGGTTTTGCCTGTGATGTGGATAGCTCTGTTGTCTGAACCCACCTCAAAACTGAGGTTTCTGAAAGGATCCCCTGTATGGTGTCGAGCATAGTGCGCCCATTGCTTTTGCTGTGTCTGAATCCTTTCTTAATTTTTCTATGGCTGTGTCAACTTCTGGCTCCAAAAAGATGTTTGTTATCGAATGGCATATTCAACACAGCCTGCTGTATTTCAGGTTTAAAACCAGAAGATCTGAGCCATACATGCCTACATATTGTCACTGCAGTATTGATACTTCTAGCAGCGGTGTCTGCTGCATCTAGGGCAGATCGAAATTGATTGTTAGTAATGGCTTGCCCTTCTTCCACTACTTGTTGTGCCCTCTTTTGGTGTTCTTTGGGGAAATGCTGGATTATGTCTTGCATCTCGTCCCAATGGGCTCTGTCATATCGAGCTAACAGTGCTTGTGAGTTGGCTATCCTCCACTGATTTGCTGTCTGGGATGCAACTCGTTTCCCTGCAGCATCAAATTTCCTGCTCTCCTTGTCAGGTGGGGGCGCATCTCCCGATGACTGACTGTTTGCTCTTTTTCTGGCAGCACTAATGACCACAGAATCTGGAGGTACCTGATAGGTGATGTAATAAGGATCAGAGGGTGGAGGTTTATACTTCTTCTCTATCCTGGGTGTTATTATATGTGCCTTAACAGGTTCACTAAATATTTGATCTGCATGTTTTAACTTGGGAAGCATTGATATTTTGAGTGTGTTGAGGATAGGGTGTTAAACAAGAAATCTTCTTTGCAGGGTTCTGTATGCATGGTGACCCCATGGTATGCTGCAGCCCTAGCTAAAACTTGATTGTACACAGTGCTATCCTCAGGTGGTGAAGGTTTACAGGGATAGCTGTCTGGGTCATTACTTGGAATGGGATCTGGATCATAAAGGTCCCATTGATCCACATTACCTTTTGTGAGTCGAAAGAGTGAGTAGGTGACTGCACTGGTGTAGGAGGAGAGATAGCTAGGTGTGGAGAGTGAGGAGGAGAATGAGGAGGAGAAGATTGAGGAGGTGGTGGTTTCGCCTTCTGCTTTGGCCCTTTTGCTGGAGGCTGCATAGTGTCCAATTCCTCCTGAAAGGCTAGCTTTCTTTTGGGTTTTAGAGGAGGTGCTGTCTGAATTCTGCCTGTTTCCTTATGGATGTGAATCCTGGACTGCTTTTCATACATAACCTCAAGTACTGGTTGTACTTGATACTCCTCTTCAGAGGTTTTGTGGCTTTCTTTATGTTTTTTTGAAAGTCCATGTTCCTCTGTGTATGCTGGCCTTTTTGGCTCCGAAGCAGGCTTTTTTGGGATTGAAAAAGATGATGCTGTTGATGCGCTCGGCTCTGAAAGCGATTTTCTAATTTTCGACTCCGAAAAATGATGTTTGCTGGACTCGGACACGGAGCTCTTTGTTGCCTCCGATGTTTTGGGAGGAGTGGTCTTTTTCTGTGCTGAGCTGGTAAGTTGGTCACCGGTAGTCTTTTTTCGGGCCGAGCCATGGCCTTCTGGCAGTGGCGTACCCAGGGCCTTATGTTTTTGCTTTTGTGAGGGTACAGGGGCAGGCGTACTCACATGTTGTCCTACTGTGACCGGTCTGTCTTCTTCTGATTCTTGTTCGGAGTCAGAATCTCGAACCAAGGCCGCTGTTTGCATGATTTCTTCCTTCTCCACATCGAGATGTTCACTGCTTCTCGACGCCATTCCGAGTCTTCATGCCCTCCTGTCTCAAAGAATCTTTTTGGATTGAAAGGATGGACAGGCCTCACAATTTTCTTCCCGATGATCCGGGGAAAGGCAAAGATTGCAAACCAGATGCTGGTCTGTATACGGGTATTTCGCATGGCACCGAGGACAGAACCGGAATGGAGTCCGATCCATGAGGCTTCCACGTGGTCGGCCTGAGTAGGCCCAAGTTGGGCGCGCACCCCAAAGGGCGAGTAAAGTTGTCTTCTCCGACGGTATAGAAGTGTCGATGGAAGATGTAAATGCGATCGATACAATACAGACGAAAAGAAAGTGTTTTCAAAGTTTTCCGAATTGAAATTTCAGAGCGAGAGGAAACCCGTCCGAACCCGACGGCGGAAAGAAAACAATCTAACAATGGAGTTGATGCCCATGCGCAATGGAACTGAAGAGGAGGAGTCACTCGATCTCGTGACTCAAAAACACTTCTTCGAAGAAAAACAGCTTGTAACACTTCGAGCCTATCACTAGATGGCAGAAGTAATGCACAGCATGTGTATCTGCAGCTACACATGCCACCGAACATATATATATATATATATATATATATATATAATAATGTATATATTAATTGAAAAAACAAATGTTACTGGTTCAGATTTTATGCACACAAAACCATAGAAATTCAGCAGTTATAGTAATCTCAAGTAACTATAAGTCCTGCCCAAAGGTAACTATAACTTGTGTCCCCCATCCACAGTTTTCTCATCAATAATTTCACTTCAAGTGTTTCAGTGATATTATCAATGATGTCATAGAAGAAAACTTTGTGAGTGATGTAATATTTGGGGTAATTAGCAGTGGATGGCGAGGGTGCAAGTTACAGTTACCCTAGGGCATGAGTTATAGATTCTTGAGATAACCACAACTGCTGAACTTTTATGGTGTTGTGTGTTTAAAATCTGAACCTAACTATCACGTTCCTGTAACATTTGTTTTTTTCAGTGAATGTCTACGTTTTTTTTTTTTTACATTTTATTTCCTAACTATAACATTCCTGTAACCTTTGGTCTTTACAGTCAATTTCTAGGGTTTTTAAAAAATGTATTTCCTAACTATAACGCCCCCTACAAGCTTTGGTTTTTTTCAGTGAATTTCCATGTTTTTAAAAATGATATTTCCTAATTATAACAACTCTGTAACCTGGGTGTGTGAGTGGTTGTGTGGGTGTGTGAATGCCTGTGTAACTTGCTGTGTGGATCTGTGACTGGGTGTGGCTGTCGGTGTGTGAGTAGGTGTATAAGTGGCTGTGTGGTTTGTTGATCCGTGAGAGGATATGTGAGTGGCTATCTTGGTGTGTGAGTGGTTGTGTGTGTTGGTAAGTTGGTGTGTGAGTGGCTGTGTGGGTCTGTGAGTAGGTGTGTGAGAACTTTTGTGGGTCTGTGAGTTGGTATGGGAGTGTCTGTATGGGTGTGTGAGTGGGTGTGTAAGTGGTTGTGGGGGTGTGTACGTGGTTGTGCAGGTGTGTAAGTGGTTGTGTGGGTGTGTAAGTGGTTGTGTGGGTGTGTGAGCATGTGAGTGAGTGTGTGAGTGGGTGGGTGTTTTTATTGGGGTCTGGAGCCATGAATCCACCCAAATCCGTGAGGATCGGTTGATCCACCCGAATCTGGGAGGATCCAGGAAGATCTGTGGATCCTCAAGAGCTAAAAAAAAATATGTTTTGGGATAATTTTTTGCCAATTTGGGGTTCCTCACAGACCCTTTCATCAGTCCCAGAGGTACCCTGACCTCTTCTATCAATTTAAAATTTTAGTTTTCATGCTGGGAACCAACTCCCGATGAACAACATGCCGGCCAGAACTTACCTCTCAGGTTGCGCAGTCATTCATGGCAATGCTGTTGGAGCTTGAGGTCCCGAATCCACTTAGATCCATAAAGGATCCGCGTCTCTAGATAAACATAAATCTTTTTTCTTTAATAAATCCCAAACTACTGAACACAGTTGCACCACATTAGAAAAAGAGATGTTTCTGGAAAAAAGATCTGGCTTTCTGCCAAATTAGGTGCACTTCCATTCAGCGGTTCAGACTGTAGTCGTGTCTAAAATCCTTGTGGGAAACTGCATGGGACCACCCCCTTCTTCTCTGCCCAGCTTGACAAATCACCCACAAACGTTACAGACAGCAGCTGAAGTGGCTGGCAAACTATTTTTGAAAGTTTTGTGAAATATTTTTCAAACGCAACACAGTTACTAGCAAAACAAAAAAGCTTTCTTTTGGAAACTAGGTCCTAACTATAGCTACCTACTGGCACGAGCCAGTAGGTAATTTGTAACCATAAGTAATATTGATAATTCGTATAAAGCGCACAAATGCCGAAATGCATCCTCCTGCTAAGTCCACAGGCACAGAGGGAGGAGCAGGATAACAGACTATGCTAGCAACGGCCAAACCTACATTTGTTTATCTAACATAAGAAAACAGACATGTTTTAAGGAGCTTCCTAAAACTGAGACAGACTGATTTCTAGGTTGAAAGGGTAACTTGTTCCACAGCTAATGTGTAATAAGAGAAAAACTCCTGTCTCCCCAGCATGTTCTTCTGAATTTGGAGATGCTAACGGTTTTGGAATATGCGTAATGCAGGGTTCTTGTGGCAATACAGCAGGTGAGACGTTTTGCCAAGTAGGCTGGACCGTTGCCATGCAAAGATTTATGTGCTATACATAAGGCTTTAAAAACGACTCTTTTCCTTACAGGGAGCCAATGAAGCTCATGCAATGCCTCAGACACTGACTCAAACGTAGGGATTTTTCTTTAGAAGTTGTGTCGCTGCATTTTTCATGCTCTGAAGTTTTACTAGAGAGCGCTGTTAAAAGTCTAGATATAGGGCATTGTAATAATCCGATCTGGATAGAATTAATGCATTAACCACTGATTTTTGCAGATCGTATGGTATGTAAGGAATAACTTTTTTTTTTTTTTAAACGCCAAACAAAAAGTAACAGGTTGAAGAGAGTTTATTAACCTGTGCATTAAATGAAAGACTTGCATCAAACAATACGCCTACATTTCTAACCAAAGGTACTAGAGAAGGAAGAGGGCCAAGCAACTTTGGCCACCAAGAGTGATTTAAAAAGAAGCAAAAACTCAGTTTTATCAGAATTCAGCATAAAAGGTTTGTTATTCATCCAACCTACGATAACACCTATACAGTAATTAAAATGATATGCAGTCTCATCAACAACATTAGAAAGTGACATGAGGAGTAGGCCACCAGCGTAAAGCCAAAGGAGCGAATCAATATAGTCAGCAGAGCCATATAAATATTAAAAAGTGTGGGACTCAGTGAAGAGCCTTAGGGAATGCCACATGGTAGCGAAAAGGGCTTGGATATAAAATCTCCCAAGGCAACACGTTGCTCTCTATCAGAGAGAAAATAACTAAATATCCATTTGTTAAGCAGATGAAAAAGAATATTTATATATGTTTAAACCATAAGTAATATATGTATATATTTATGCAAAAAATGCACATATCTAAATACATACATAAAATCAAATTGTACATATTTACATGCATAGGTAAATGCTGCACCTTTATGTTTGAGTGTGTTGATCATCTAGGAAAGGGCCAACTCTTAAGTAGTCTTCTGAAGATTACACAGTTATCCATTGCTCCCAAGTTTGGGGCCAACAAATTCCATGGTTTGGCTGCTTGAACAAAGAAAGATGTAACCACTCATGCTTTTTTTCTTGTATGTTGGGGTTTTGAACTGAGGTGCCAATCTTCAGCAGAGGTTTCTTTATTGCATGTATTTTGTGATTGTATTCTTGATCAAAAGAGGTCCTGTTCCCTGTAAGGCTTTGTAGATCAAACCGGCCTCCGGTAACAAATGTAGGGCCTTCAAGGCAGGGCAGATGTGGGCTTCTGGCTTTACATGTAGGAGTAGTCTGGCAGCAGAGTTCTGAATTCGTAGTAGTTTTTCATAGTTGATAAAGATGGTCTATGGTACAGGCTACTGGCGTAATTAAGTTTAGACTGTACAAGAGAGAGTCTTGTGTGGAAATCCTACGTGGGGGAAGATGCATTGCAGAATTTTCATAGTAAAGGAGCCTAATCTTTCCAACTTGTCCACTTGGGTTTATGTATGGCATATGTGTGTATGCATATAAATATATGGATATTGTCTACTCGGTTGTTTACCTTCATTTGTTGATATGCTAAATGTGCGTGTGTGTTTTCCAACTTTAAACAAGATGTGCGTATGATTCTTCTCTAATATGCTCAATATATTGTGGATATATCTTTAATTGTTAACTCTGGCGTTGGTGTCACTGATGTGTAATTGGCTTAGCGTACAAATTACTGTGAATGAGTTTGCATCATTTCCCAAGCTAAGATGGCTGCCACTTTAAACTTTTTGAGTACTATTTAATTCATACTGTAAATGGTGTGAAAATCACCACTATCAGATCCACCTTCAAAGCTGCAAAATATCTATCCCCGACTGTATCTCACATGATGTGGCAATGATGTCACTTGGGGTGCAGTTTATATCTTGTGCACACACATGTATTTCTGAAGTAGCACCATTTTCGCTCATGCTTCAGCTTGCATGTACAGCATAGTCCTCTCTGATGCTTAAAGCACTCACTCTTGAAGCACAGTAGTCGCTTATGCTTTTGCACTTGAGTAGCTTACTTCCTGAAAACGTATGTGCAGGATCTGCTTTCACACCACCTTGCCCCAAAACAAGCGCCACTGCTAACAGATTGTGTGAGGTTTGTTCTCGTGCACCCTCAGGTCCAGTGCCTCTAAAAAACACCAACTCCTTCACGTTTTATGCCTTAGTTCTCATGCCAGCTTCACCAAACTGATTGATCGGCTCTTAAAAGTATACATTTTTTTCTATTCCCTCACCCTCTCTGCAGCACTTCAGTGAAAAAAAAAGATCCTTCCTTTCAACTAACAATCTTCTATCTGTTGTTTGCTTCTGGTCCCTGGTTCCCGTTTTCCTTCATAAATCTGCTTATCTCCCTTGACTGTATTCTGCTGTCCACCATAAGGATAGTTGAATAACGTGGAGCTATTCAAAGGGGAGAATCAGTTCTTGAAAGGGGAGTCTTGAATCATGGCTTGACATGTAGTTTATAGGAGTGTCACCTTCTCCTCATACCAAGGCTATGGACACCACTTTAGAGTTATTTTCTAGGCCCTCTTTTAACCACTATCCCACCCCAGGTTGCCCACTACCTGCAAAATCCTTACACATTCTTCCTCCCAATAACCTTTAGGTTGCTCCCATCCTACTGAAAATCTTTGGTACGTGCGACACCATAGGTTGCATCAGACACACCCTATCCCCATTGCCTGAGTAGTTGTGGATCCTTCTCTGGATCACATAGGTTGCTGTCCCGATGTATGTTGAAGGTGAATCGATTTTGCAGACAGAGATATGAGCAAACTAATTGTGTAACTATGTCACTTGTACTGCTGCTGAAGGATGATACAAATTCAAATAAAACTAAAGTTAACAACATAAATACATAAGAGATACCAATTAAGAGTACAAAATAACGTGTGACGTACAAAACAAATGCACATATCAGTACATAAATCAGTATATGAAAATCCTAGTGATGTTTTTCAATGAAAGTGTTATAGCACAGGTAGGGTCTTTCCACTTTCATAACATTCCTCTTAATAAACTATCCTTCACTGAAGCACATTCTGCCGTATTCATGGGAGTTATTCTTACAAGGATTAGTCATGGATTGTCCCTTAATACAATGAACAAAATACAGAGCACATACTCGACTTTCTATGAAAAAATAAAAAAACAGAGCAATCAGGTATTCCACAGCAATCTAACAGTAGTAACATTGGCAACAATGCAACTACAGCTAATCACCTGAAAATATGGAACCAGGTTTATCAGGACAACGGGCGCCTTTGTTGCAAAACATCTTTGTAGCAGTAGGGAACATTTCTGTGACATACGGTCTAGAGACCAAATCATCCATGTTAAGGGAAACGTCAGCTATCCTGTAACTATCTGTTCATAGCCTAGAATGCTGTTGATTACAGCCCTTACCATGAGAGGACTTTGTGAAAAGGATGCAGCATCTTTTGGAATACCATCACCCTTTCTTAGTTGAGGTAAGCTTTGCTCGTGACAGCATTTAGAACAGACCCGAGGAAAGGCTGAACTTCCTACAGTTGGAGGTGGGACTTTTTGGCACTGCCATCTGGGTTTATGCTAGACATTGGCCTTTGCTGCTGCTCTTTATCAGTCAATGGTCTAGGTAAGAAAATATGTGAATGGCATTTCTGCAGAGGTATGGAGCTACTACTGTTGGATATCTGGTAAACATCTTTGGAGTTCAAGTGACCCCGAAGGGAAGAACTTTGTAGTACTGTCAACCAGCCATGAAGCACAGGTAACAATGGTGAATAGGATATATTGGGATCTGGAAGTAAGCATCCTTAACGTGGGAGAATGCCATGTACTCCCCTTTTCAGAACAGAAGGAAGATGTCCTGCAGGGCAGTCATATAGAGGTGCTTCAACAGGTTGTGGTGGCTTAAGTGTGGCTGCCTCAGGACTAGGATAGGCCAAGGAGTCCTGTCCTTTTTGGGGATTAAGAAGTACAGGAGTAGACTCCATCACTGTGTTTCAGTCAGTCCATCAGCTCTCAAGCTCTTTTGGGTAGGAGCACCTTCAGCTCCTCCAGTCGTGACTGAGGATGTGTAAGAGAAGAAAAACCACGGCACATCGCAGATATGTAGAGATTTCAATTTATTCCTCTGTGGTGTCTCAGGAAACACATCACCCAACCCAGTAAAACACAATGGGCATGGTGTCAAAAGGCCAATACCAATCTCATATTCAGAAAAACAACAGCCGACACGTGTTTTGCCAGAATTGACTTTTTCAAGGCTCCACCTTGTGGAAGTATCAAGTTGTATTATTAAGCTCCAATGGCCAATGATGATTTAGAGGTTACATAGCATGAGCTATAGAAAGTTGACTGAGGATGTGATGGCAAGATGGTATGGTTGGTGGTGTAGTTTGGAATGTCAGGTAGTAGCACTGCCACACCACCAAGAGTACCCATCAGTTGGAAGTAATTTCCTGAAACTGAGGAAGTAAGAATCTCATTCTTCCCTAGACAGGTGTTGAATGATTGGAAGGGGGGTGGTGTGGAAGCCACTATTAGAGACAGAGGTGCCCCTGCAGGAGCCACCTCTATTGCTACCATGGTACCTTCCCCTGCCATAGGTCTTAGGGGCTTGTGGGTCCTGAAAACACAGTTGCTAGAGATACTTTTGCCTCTGAAGAGGCGCTGATGTCTTTGCTCCTCCTCTGGCTTGCTGATTATGGAACGTAAGACCTAGGTGTTGAGGTCTGTAAGTCTCCATGGCAGTCTCCATGTTATTCTTTATCTTTTCTAGCATTGAATCGACCTGAGGGCTTAACAGATGCTCATCCTTGAAGGGTACATTGATGAGAAGTTGCTGACCTCTGGCCTGAAGCCAGCGATACCAGCTAGGCTTGATGCAGCAGGATACTGGTGTTCATTTCACACAAAAGGCAGTATCGTCAGAGACCAATAAACACCTGATATTGGTGTTCAAAATGATCTTACCTTATTCCACTATGGCCCCAGAGACTATGTGGCTAGCTCCTCTAGCTCTTCCTGTTGATGGTGCCGGCCGTGGAGAATAGTCCCATCAAATTGACAATTCTCCACCGTGTGGCTACCTCCAACAGCCAGACGCATTGCTTATCTGGGGGAGAAACATCCCCTGTGGCCTGGGCTGAGACTCTTTTTCTAGTGGTATGGACCAATAGCGAGGTAGGCATGACCTGGCCCCTGATGCATAGCTGGCTGGCTGGGACCCCTTTATACTTAATTTTGTCCCAGGAGGGGTTACAACTCTATCATTGACTGAACCCTTGTAGTTGGAAGTGTTAATCATGCTGCAGAGCATAGAGAGGTACTGAACCAATACTTCTGTCTTGAACAGAGTCTCCATTAAAAAGTCATCCTTGTTCTACATGAAGCTTGATGTTGTAGTGCTGAGAAGCCCTTTGTATAACTATGTGGTATACAGTGGTGTTGTTGGGAAGGGAAGCCTTAATTAGACAGGGGTCAAGGTCTGAGTCATCTCGATGGTTGGCCCAACAGTCCTCAAAGGAACTAAGCCAGGTGTGACAGGCTTGTAACATGGTTAAGCCCTTGAGGCATAGGCAGGGCCCCGGTCTGAGTGAAAAGCCGCAACAGCAAATGTACCGAAAAAGACTCACAAGTCTTTAATAACAGTTCTAGCATCAGCCGAGGGTTGTGGACAAACCCACAGAAATCTGGAGCATGAGACAACAGAGACTACAATAAATTTGTATGCACAGGGGACCACAATGGTCCAAGTACGCGTATTGTAATGGTTTGTTGGAAATTATGAGAGGTCTCTGTGGTGGGCACTTCACGGTGGACCCTTTTATTTGCAGGCATATGTCACAACAAAAAACATACTGCTTGGTCTGTTTTTATAGACTTGGCCACCAATATCGTGACTATAATATTAAAATTGTAGCCGCCACACCAGATTGGGCAGAAGCAACTCCCTCATGCTCTGCTTTTACTAACGCAGGTCTTAGTTCTTTATTGGGAATTATTCAAACTTCCAAACCTGTTTTTGTTACTTGTGCATCAAATAAACCTACCATCCAGTAGGAATTTTTAGCAGGATATGCTTTAGGAAAAGGCGTGCTATCAGCCGAAGCTGCCACGGCTGCCAGTGTTTCATCGTCCACTTTTAGTTTAGAATGAGTTACTGCAGCAACAGAAGCCATAGCTACTGCTGATTTGTCTGCTTCATCAACCAGACTATTGCCTTCAACGTGTATTCCAAAACGCTGATGTCCTAGTGTATGTACAACATGGACGTTGGATAGCGTTTCCTTCAGATCTGCTACTTTCCCCACGAAGTCTGTGTTTAATGGTGTTGCCTTTTTGAACCTCTGAACCCATTTTGCCGCCAGTAATGCAGCTATTCATTGAAGGAGTGGACACAATAGTACGAATCACAGACAATCAACGTCATCTGCTCAGGATCCGTATGGTCCAGTGCCATCACCAGAGTCTTGAGCTCTGCAAGTCGTGCAGTGCAATCTCCTAGAGTCTGCATGTAGATATTTTGTGGATGGAACATGCCATCCTTCATGTAACCACTCACAACTGCACAAGCAGTGGAGTATTGATGCTCTGTTCCTATCACTGGTTGGGCTGAACCATCAGTGTACAAAATGTTATGATATTGCTCGATAAGCAATGTATTTGCTGGAAGTTCATATTTCAAGACTTCTTGGGTCTGTAATTTGGAGTCAAAGACATAATCAATATCAGTGGCTGTCAGAGGCACTGCCCATTGAATCCAACGTGGATGTAGTGCTTTAGCATTAGGAATGCTTGCTTTGGCATCAGCCTCTAGGGCTGGAATAGGGGAGACAACAATATTGCGCTTCCCCTGGGCCAGAGGTCTCACTTTAAGGACCGCCATCTGGACAGCAGTGCTAATTTTCTCAGTGGGAGCAAAGTGTTGTTCAGAGGTGGAATATAAGCGTGATTTATATGCATTTGGGATGGTCTCACCCTCATTGAATACCACATAGGGAAACCAATGGCACCAGCAATTACTCGGATGACCAGATGTTTCTTCTTGTCTCTTGTTTGCAAGTGTTTTGCTTTTAGCATGTCTATTTGCAAAGCTTTTAAAATGCATGTGTGTTCAACTGTCCATAATTTACCAGTAAAATCAGGACATATTAGGTTGTACAATGGTTTGCTGCGTTGTGCATAATCTGGAATGTATGTTCTGCCAGAAAGTTTAAAGCCCAACACTGACAGGAGCTGTTTTATTGTGTTTGGAGGTTGTAGTTGTGCACATTTTTCTAAGAATTGGGGCGCCAGGCTCCTGCCTTCATCCGATAATTCGTATCCCAGAAACAGGACACTAAGGAAAGCTACTTTAGTTTTTTTGAAGCTGAATTTGTAGCCGATTTTGGCAAATCCTACAACAACGCGGGCTATCTGTCTTAAATGCTGTATGAGGTCGTGGTCTGTGAGATAAATGTCATCCACATATGACAACACCTCAGGGTCAATGCTGTGTAAAATAGATGTTACATGAGCTGAAAACAGTTGTGGGCTGTTCTTGTACCTCTGTGGGAGTCAGTAGAATTTTTCCTGAGAGCCAAGGGTGCTAAAACGTGTTAGGTCCCTACTTTCAGCCGCTATGTTTTGGCAGAAAAATCAGTTGGATATATCCATAGTCGTTGTTAGAAATGGGGTCTTTGGTTGGCAGTCAGGTTACCCCCTGTCCAAGCAAGGACCCTCACTCTAGTCAGGGTAATGGAGAATCACCCTCAGTTAACCTTTGCTCAACCCCTTGGTAGCTTGGCACAAGCAGGCAGGCTTAACTTCAGAGTCTAGGTGTAAAGTATTTGTACCAACACACAGAGTAACTCAGTGAAAACACTACAAAATGAAAACACAGGTTTAGGGAAATAGGAAACATTTATCTAAACAAAACAAGACCAAAACTACAAGAATTCACCATACACAAGTTAAGTTAGGAATTAAAAAGCAAAAACAGTCTTAAATCCTTGAGAAAACAGTAAAAACACTGTTAGTGTTAAAAAGTACCTGGGTAGCGTCAAAATAACATGCACGGGTGAGTGTGCATTGAAAAAGGTCAGCAATGCGTTGATTTCTCACCCACAAGCGAGACCGTGCATTGTTTCTCGTTCTCCGGTCGGGTCGGCGTGCGTCGTTTTTACTCTCCGCAGGAGAGTGATGCGTCGATCCGGGCAAGCACTCGGGTCCAAGCAGGCTTTGCATCATTTTTCCGTGCCCAAGGTTGCGAAAATCCTGCCGCACAGTATCAGAAAAACCACGCTTTGTGGGTTGCGACGTTAGCAGCTCCGTCAGCTGGTGTTGCACGTCATTTTCCAGCTGCGACTTCTCCAGTTGCGATGCCGGTGGAGCGTCGATTTCGGCTGCGAAGCCGGTGCACAGCGGTCTGTTTGTGGATTTTCAGTCTTGGTCTGCCATCTTCACTTTTCAGGGCCCCACGAACTGGATAGGGCACCACTTGGCAGGGCAGGAGTCTCAGCAGAGAGTCCAGGTGCTGGCAGGAGAAGTCTTTGATGGCCCTGAGACTTCAACAACAGGAGGCAAGCTCAGGACAAGCCCTTGGAGATTTCTTCACAAGCAGGAATGGAATGCACAACAAAGTCCAGTCTTTGTCCTCTTGCACAGGCAGAAGCAGCAACTGCAGGATAGCTCCACATAGCACAGTCACAGGGAGGGCAGCACTTCTCCTCAACTCTTCTCCAGGCAGAGGTTCCTCTTGACGTCTAGAAGTGATCCAAAGTCTGTGGTTTTGGGTGCCCTTCAAAGGAAAGTCTCTCTTGTTTGTGAAATCCTGCCTTGCCCAGGCCAGGCCCCAGACACACACCAGGGGGATGGAGACTGCATTGTGTGAGGGCAGGCACAGCTCTTTCAGGTGTACTTGACCACTCCTCCCCTCCCTCCTAGCCCAGATGGCTCATCAGGATATGCAGGCTACACCCCAGCTCCCTTTGTGTCACTGTCTAGAGTGAGAGGTGCCAACAGCTTAACTGTCAAACTGACCCAGACAGGGAATCCACAAACAGGCAGAGTCACACAATGGTTTAAGTAAGAAAATGCCCACTTTCTAAAAGTGGCATTTTCAAACACACAATCTCAAAAGTAACTTTACTAAAAGATGTATTTTTAAATTGTGAGCTCAGAGACCCCAAAGTCCATGTGTCTATCTGCTCCCAAAGGGAATCTACGCTTTAATCATTTTTAAAGGTAGCCCCCATGTTAACGTATGAGAGAGATAGGCCTTGCAACAGTGAAAACTGAATTTGGCAGTATTTCACTGTCAGGACATATTTAACACATTAGTATATGTCCTACCTTAAACATACACTGCACCATGGGGCTACCAAGGGCCTACCTTAGGGGTGTCTTACATGTAAGAAAAGGGAAAGTTTAGGCTTAGCAAGTGGGTACGCTTGTCAAGTGGAATTGGCAATTACAATCTGCACACACAGACACTGCAGTGGCAGGTCTGAGCCATGTTTACAGGGCTACTAATGTGGGTGGCACAACCAGTGCTGCAGGCCCACTAGTAGCATTTGATTTACAGGCCCTTGGCACCTCTAGTGCACTGTACTAGGGACTTACCAGTAAATCAAATATGCCAATCATGGAAAGCCAATTACATACACATTTTATTTAGGAGCACTTGCACTTTAGCACTGGATAGCAGTGGTAAAGTGCCCAGAGTAACAAAACAGCAAAAATAGAGTCCAGCACACATCAACAGCCTGGGAAACAGAAAAGACGTTAGGGGAGACCACGCCAAGGATGCCAAGTCTAACAGTTGTCTTGTATTTTCTGTGCACTATATTGTTCATAAGCGCTTTGCTGTGTGCATGTTTTTGTGTGACTATTTAAGTGTCTGTAGTCTAAGACTACTATATATAAATGGTCATGTGTAGTGCCTGGAAATAATGGATTATTCATGGATGAGTCTGAAGGTTCAATGAGGCCCTGGTACTCCAATTGATTAGGGATTTTCCTCACAGGTGCTATAGCATCATATTTTATTGGGTATTGTGGATGGGGTTTGGATTTTATTGGTATTATATGGTAGGGGGAATCTTTGTCCCATCCTACTTGGTTGCGATATAACACAGGTGCCTGTGCCAATGCTCAATCAATGGCATGCATTTCACTGAGCTTTCTGTGAACAAGGGGCAAGAAGAATTTTTCAATCACATCCTCTCCGTAAGAGAGATTACGGATGAATTTTGACGGCCAATCTTTTTCAGCCAGCAAGATTTCATAAATAGAGAAATCTCGGTCCCAAAAGATAGCGTCAATTACGCGTTCAATGTCCCCTTCTAACTGAATAGTTACTCTGTACACCCTATAGGGTGTGGAGACACTCATGCCCGCAGTCTCAAATTGGAAGAAGTCATCAGTTGCTTTCACCTCCAGATAGTCTTGAAGATCCTGGCGATCTATTGTGACCTCTGCTGCACTGTCGAGCAGTGCCAGTGCCCACTTCTTGTTCTTCAGTAAAGCCCTCTTCTTGAGTAGCATGTCAAATTGTAACTGCTGCCACTTTTTTATTTTTAAATTGGGGTTTTTGTTGGGGAAGTTTCTCTTCTTTTTTAACTGAAACTTTAGACAAGCGTTGTGAGTCCTTTCTCGGTTTCACGTACTCAGTTCGCTGCTCTAACCCCCCCACCTCTCACTGCGTTTTTCCGGGGAGTCCTGAAAGGAACGAGATTGGCGTGAATCAGTATATTGATATCTATCAGGCATTTTTATATTATCCCTATTTGTAAGGTTGTAACTATTTTGTGGAGTCTCCGCATGCGGAGGTTCTCCCCTTTCTTTTTTAGGTGTTTGTTGTTTTTTATCCCAGCGTTTTTTAGAAACTTCAGCACTTGCTTGGTAGTATCTTTATTAGATCTTCCTTGAAATTGTTGTTTAATCGGTCTGGCCCCAGAATATCTCGACCAATACTAGAATAGGTCTCTGCGATAATCTTTGTTCTTGATCCTGTGGAGGAACATCACGGAGCAGCATGAGCACTGCTAGTGCTACTGCTTCCCCTTTACGATTACTTAATAATATTAAAGATACTGTGGCGACATTGCCCATTAATTGCAGCCCCAATTCCAGGGATGGGACAGCCCCATATTCATCTTGAATATGTTTTAACACCTCTGGAAGATTGGCAAGTGTTGGTGTACCGTGTGCGGTAGTATAGAGCGTGGCAATCACCGTGCCCCATGTATTACATTTAACAACTGTGGGAACCACCCGAATGGCAAGCACATAGTGAGAATTCTAAGTTTATCCTGAGGTCATGTATGAGGAAAAACTGCTTCCAGTGCACTTATTTTTTGAGCTAACCAAAATGGAATTTCCTCCCACTTGGTGGGTACCGTACCCATGATTGAATGTACAGGGGCGGGATTAATGCCTGGCATAACAGCATGTTGTTGCACTGGGGCAGCACGTGCTGGGTTAGTATTTAATGTTTTCATGACAAACTGTACTAATAGTCTGTATAATGCATAGAGACTGTGAACCTCAGCTACCGCTAAGGTTGCTGCTTCAGGGTGTGGTGTACATGTGGCCAATAAAAGCCAAGTCGGGCCATCATTGCTCAGAGGACCTAACCTAACATGAAATATTTTATGTGGTAGGGCGCCATCAAGCCAATTATTATGGTCTTGATAAGCTGAAGGTATTTCTAAATATGCATATGCTCTGTATTGTGCAGGTAAGTTTGCAGGTGTATAGTGGGGAAATGTATTTGTGTTCCCATCTACTGCTGCAGAGGTGATCCAAGAAGAAAACATTTCTGTTCTATAGGCTGGATGAGCTTCAGCAACAAATGTAACTGGACCCCCCTGGGCCGTTAGGCCATTTTCCAATAGATGTCAAGTAAGGGGTGGTCTCATATTTACCACAATTGCTAACTTTTGTGGGTTCACCATTTTAATGGTAGTTGTTTGTTTAGAGATGAGGACACCAAGTGGGGATTGGTCCTTATAATGTTCAAGTTTGAACAACCTACAACTCAAAATAGGTACTACCTATCTAGCTGAGTAGGAAATCCTCAATACCACAGACGTCTCCATATATAGTATTGTGTTGGGGTGTCTTTAGCCTTAAACAAGACAGAGATACTTAGGAGGATCCGAATATTAGTGCCTGACCAAACGTTGGTGGCGCCATGTCACATAGGTTCTCATTAGGCTACTGGATTCAGGAGACAGGATCACATGGATTGTGACTACTAAGTAGGATTCCACACCACATGACACCTGTTGGCCTAATCCGTATTCTCCGGCTAATTAGCTAATTGGCAACCGGCCGCATGACAAGAAGACTCCTCAGGGGAAACGTGGTCGATCAGATCCCCTCCCTTTCTCTCAGTTACCAAAAAAAGTCTCATGCAGGCAAAGACAACAGAGGCAGAATATAGTTCATTGAGGATTTATTGAAGTAACTGCGTCTTGGATAGAAAGGCATTTATTGCAATAACTAGGATGATAAAACACAATAAAAACAATCAGGTGACTAACAGAGTAAAACACAAGAATAGTCCTACCATACTGTCACCAGGTGTGATGTATATATTTCTCCTACCTACACTATGTCTGAGCACAGGGTAATCAGCCTAATCTGCCCTTTGGGTTTTCCCCCTGGGGGTACACCATCCCTCGTACCTGGAGGAAGAAGCCTGTAGTCTAGAGAGACACCGTCCCCATACGGATCAGGGGTCTGGCTGTCTAGGCAGGTAGCTGCAGCAAAGCAATCAGCATACAGTTGTGGTCATCCGGCTGGAATCTCCCTTTAACGTTCTTGGACAAAGGGGTGTTTTTATAATAAAACAGCTGACATTCTAAAAAATGGTCCCCACATGTTAGTGTGTGTTTTCTGTGAAAGTTGGAGACACAGCATACCACGTTTGTCAGCAACCCTATCTGACTGTAGCCTTGAAGAAAAAACTAAGTGAAATAAATGTCTTACTAAGAACGCAATGCTTTCCTAGGCGAAAGTACAATGAGATAAAGAAAATAAAACAGGGCTAAAGTGCACAGTGGCAGGCCTAGTTAGCTTTAAACAATGTGTCTAAAACATGGCTAAAATAGCTATACAACAAACTCTTTATGAATAGAGGCTATGACAAGACTGTGTTGAAAAAGGCCAAAACTAGAGCAAGCCACCTCACACGGATGCCCATGCTTAGATCTAATCAGAAGGATACAGGTGACATTCTGGATAAAACACAACTTATTACGAGTTTTCACCCTGATTCTGGCATGTTTTACAGTTTTCTGAAGGAACACTGCAGTGCATTTCTTG
Source organism: Pleurodeles waltl (assembly GCF_031143425.1). Taxonomy (NCBI): domain Eukaryota; kingdom Metazoa; phylum Chordata; class Amphibia; order Caudata; family Salamandridae; genus Pleurodeles; species Pleurodeles waltl. The sequence goes on from NC_090440.1 coordinate 258,069,185, forward strand.
ATTTCAGATAGGTCTCTACACACTTACCTACAATTAACGCATGACATGACATTAGCTAATGTGATAAGCCCCAGCTACTCGTGAAATGAGGGCTTAAAATTGATAACAAACTGCAATATGTTTTAGGAAACTAACATTTGAACGTATTTTTGTAATTAAACCATGTACTTGTTACTAGTATGGCTTGTCAAATTCTTTTTCCTTGTTGTTACCATGACTGGTCTTGGTCATGCGTAGATCTCATAGGATTGGACTATTGCTTACTACATATTATTTTTGTACCCAGTGCTGTTGTAATAGGTCTATCCCTTACCCTTATTGTTCTGAAAACACTCTATACTTATTGGTGCACATGGTACGCCATTCACATGGGGGAACATGTGATGATAATGTCTGAATATAGACATTAAACACTTTTCATTCTTTTCTCACCCATGGTGTCCTTTTTGGCATGTATCTAACAAGGTCTGATCCTAACTACACTCTTTCTGTCTGTATTTCTTTTGTACTATACTTAGCATTTATAGGTAATTGGTAGCGCGATGTATGCATGTCCACATGGTCTGGTATCTTACATATGGTTGATATAGGAATACCACATGCTCTCATTTAATAAATGTTTCTTAGTTAATAACATTGTTTAGATGCCCTTATAGCAACTCGTGAATAGGGTGATGGATTTCTTATGTATTTAGTATTTAACTTGGTTCACCTACTAATGCCTTTGCATTCATTGTTGGCTGATTTCTGGTATATTTAGGACTGAGTGGAATATGGATCTTTCACTCTGCTGTGTTTATCATTGAGATTTTTTTGACGCGGGACGCCACGTTTTCTTTTTTAATGTGTACCATTACTGTTACCTTAGGATTAGACATTATTACTAAAAGATAACATTTCTTCCTTCTAACACTCCATGTTGACAATTAAAGCAGTAAACTATATTCTACACAACTTTTTCTCACTAAACTGTACGTCGCGTTTTTTTATAGGTACAGTAGTTATGTGAGTTATTTTAATACAGTTGTTCAAATTACTGGAACATTTGTGGCTATGGGTGTTTTTGGATTTCTCTTTCTTCGGCTTTAAACTCATTTTACTTACACGGGTTTCTTTTTCATACATAATTACACTGAGAGTTAAATACTTGGAACACATTACAAGACGGCTGCCGTAAAAAAACATGTGAACTGTCACCTGACTTGGATGTGCGAGTATATATAGGCGGTTAAGAGGTCGCTTTCGGTGCACGCTGATATTACCAAATGGAGTGCTCTCCGGTTCATGATGCTTTGATATGGAGTAAGTAGGATGGGAATTCTTTGACTGGGGGATACTATTTTTCACCTTGGTGATAAATGGTTGGTATTAGTAGGCGTTCAAAAATACGCTATGATCGAGTTACTGGATACCTGTTACAGGGATTTTGTTAAAGAACTGTAAGCATTGGCATAATTTACTAGCAGTCCATGTTACAGTGGTTCACCTCTTAAAGGATTATGTTAATTTAGTTGTTACTGTGTATGGCACTACTGAACAAGTTACTTACCTTCGGTAACGCTTTTTCTGGTGGATACACTAACTACCTGTGGATTCCTCACCTTATGAATTCGATCCATGCGCCAGCATCCGACGGAAAGTCTTCTTCCTAGCTGTCTACGTCGACGAGAACGTCATAATGGCACGCTCCACGTGACTCCGTAAGACGTCAACGTGCCAAAAGAGGTCCTCGTCGGCGTACTGACGTCAGTTTAACCTAATTTTTTTCGTGCCTTTGAGGCGAACAGGTGTAAACCGACCATGAAAAATGATATTAATAAATATATACGAACACAATATTGAATCCGTATATTTACATTATTACCTTAAATACATGAATATCCAAAAATATACATATATATATATATATATATATATATATATATATATATATATATATACACAAATATATAAATATAAGAAGAAATACTATTCCACATACTGCAAGATAAGAGTGTAACCAGGCAGGCAACGGGGAGGCGGGAGGGACCGTGAGGAATCCACAGGTAGTTAGTGTATCCACCAGAAAAAGCGTTACCGAAGGTAAGTAACTTGTTCTTCTGATGGATACAACTACCTGTGGATTCCTCACCTTATGAATAGAGTCCCAAGCAGTACCGCACTCGGTGATGGGTGCCCGCCTGATTACACCAAGAAATCTTGCAATACCGAGCGAGAAAAATGACCGTCCCTCCTCATCTCAGAGTCTAAACAATAATGTTTTACGAAAGTATGGAGGGACACCCAAGTTGCTGCTTTACATATATCTATTAACGGAACTCCTCTCGCTAGGGCCGAGGATGCAGACTTAGCCCTAGTAGAGTGGGCTCTGATACCTTTGTGAGGGACTTTTTTCGCTAGAGAGTAACAAACCTTAATACACAAGATGGCCCACCTGGAGAGTGTTCATTTCTGGACCGCTCTGCCCTTTCGTTGTCCAGCATACCCAACAAACAGTTGATCATCTAAGCAAAAGTCCTTAGTCCTCTCTAGGTAGAAACTCAGGGCCCTCCTAGGGTCCAACCTATGGAGTCTCTCTTCCTCTTTAGACGGGTGGGGAGGAGGGTAAAACGCAGGTAGAGTGATAGATTGCCCTATATGAAAAGGGGTGACAACTTTCGGCAGAAAAGCAGCCCTGGTTTTTAGAACCACTTTATCAGGGAAAAACATGGTAAAAGGAGGCTTAACAGAAAGTGCTTGGAGCTCTCCAATCCTCCTGGCAGAAGTGATTGCGATTAAGAAAACGGTCTTCAAGACAAAATATCTCAATGGACATGAATGCATGGGCTCGAAAGGCGAACCCATTAAGAATGTCAAAACAAGATTTAAGTCCCACTGAGGCATGTGAAAGGGAGTAGGAGGAAATCTATTCACCAAACCCTTAAGGAACCTATTTACAATTGGAGACTTAAATAAAGATGGCTGGTCCGGAAGGCAAAGAAATGCCAACAGAGTCGCCAAATAACCCTTAACTGTAGCTATCGCACAGCCTTTCTTTGCCAAACTAAGAGCAAACAAAAGTACATCTGAAAGGTGGGCTTTTAAGGGATCTTTTTGGTTCTCTCCACACCAAAGCACAAATTTTGCCCACCTACCAGCATAAATAGATTTAGTGGAGTGTCGCCTGGACGAGAGAATAACATCCACTACATCCGGAGGGAGAGAAAAGGAACTCAGGTTGCCCCGTTCAATCTCCAGGCATGAAGGTGCACGCTCTGGAGGTGGGGGTGTAGAACCTGCCCCTGCGATTGTGAGAGGAGGTATGCCCTGCGAGGGAGACAGAGCGGAGGGCACTGAGAGAGTTGAAGCAGGTCTGTATACCATACCCTTCTCGGCCAGTCCAGAGCCACCAAGATGACTTGGGCCCGGTCTTGACGAACCTTCCTCAGAACCCGAGGAATCAAGGGTATGGGAGGAAACACGTAAAGCAACTGGCCGCTCCAGGACATCTGAAACGCGTCCCCCAACGCCCCTTGCATCGGATACTGGAGGCTGCCGAATAACGGGCAATGCGCGTTCCCCCTAGTGGCGAATAAATCCACCTGAGGAGTACCCCACATCCCGAAGATGTGGAGGACTAGATCCGGATGGAGACGCCACTCATGATCTAATGAGAAGTGATGACTGAGACCGTCCGCTCGTACATTCAGCACCCCGGCCAAATGATTTGCTATTAAGCAAATCTGATGGTCCTGAGCCCAGGACCAGAGTCGCAGGGCTTCTCTGCAGAGAAGGTACAACCCTACTCCTCCCTGCTTGTTTATATACCACATCGCGGTAGTGTTGTCCGTCAGGATTTGAACTGACTGACCGCGAAGGGAAGGGAGGAAGGCCTTGAGCGCCAAACGTACTCCCCGCAATTCCAACAGATTAATATTGAACATCTGTTCCGCTGGAGACCAATGACCCTTGATCTCCAGGTCCCCCAGATGAGCTCCCCACCCTAGAGTGGAAGCATCCGAAATCACTGTGGCCACTGGAGGAGGAAGTGAAAACGGTTTTCCTTGGGAAAGGTTGCCGTCCTCTGCCCACCAAAGAAGATCCGCTACAGCGTCCTTGGAGATCTTTTTTGAATCCCTGAGATCCCCCTTGTGCTGGAACCACTGTCTGCGGAGGCACCACTGAAGGGCCCTCATATGCCAGCGAGCATGAGTGACCAACAGAATGCAAGAAGCAAACAGACCTAGCAGGCGTAAGACCTTGAGGACTGGAACTGCCGCTCCAATTTGAAACAACGGAATCAGCGCCTGAATGTCCCAAACCCGCTGAGGCGGGGGGTAGGCCCGAAACATTGTTGTGTCCAGTACTGCCCCTATGAACTGGAGGCGTTGAGAGGGCTCCAGGTGAGATTTGGGCACATTTACAGAAAAACCCAGATCGAACAACAACTGGGTTGTCATTCGCAGATGAGACAACACAAGCTCTGGAGACTTGGCTTTGATCAACCAATCGTCCAGGTAGGGAAAAACTGCTACCTCCCTCCATCTGAGATGTGCTGCAACAACTGACATCACCTTCGTGAAAACCCGAGGTGCTGAAGTAAGTCCAAAAGGAAGGACAGCAAACTGGTAGTGTTGCGATCCGACCACAAAACGGAGATACTTCCTGTGCGACTTGATTATGGGAACATGAAAATACGCGTCCTGCAAGTCGACAGACACCATCCAGTCTCCTTCGTTCAACGCCAATAGCACCTGCGCTAGGGTCAGCATTTTTAATTTTTCCTGCTTGAGGAACAAATTCAAAATCCTCAAGTCTAGGATCGGCCGCAACCGACCGTCCACTTTGGGAATCAGGAAATATCTTGAATAACAACCCTGACCCCTTTCCTGCAACGGCACCAACTCTATAGCGCCCTTTGCCAACATGGTGACAACCTCCTGTTGCAACAACAGAAGATGGTCTTCTGAACAAAAGGAGGGACCGGGGGGAAAGGGAGGAGGGAACTCCTGAAAGGGGAGAGCATAGCCCTTTTCTACAATTCCTAGCACCCACGAGTCTGTTGTAATTGACCTCCATTTCTGCAGAAAAAGACTCAATCTTCCCCCTACAGGAGAAGTATGGATGATAAAGTGGGGAAAACTAGGGCTGCTTCTGCTGTTGTCCACCAGAGGAGGATGAAGAAGAAGGGAGCTGCTGGGCTGGACCTCTAGCCCTAGCCCTACCCTGCCCTCTAAAGGCACGATAGGGCGGATTGGTAGGTTGCTGGGCGTAAGACTGTGACCTTCGAAAGGCAGAGCCTCGAATGAACCCTCGAAACCTACGAAAAGGTCTATAAGGCATTGTAGTAGAGGTCTGTAATCCCAGGGACTGAGCTGTAGCCCGACAGTCCTTAAACCGTTCAAGGGCAGAGTCTGCCTTGTCCCCAAACAGCTTTTCCCAGTCAAATGGAAGGTCCATTAAGGTGGATTGTACATGTCATGAGAAACCAGAGGACCTTAACCAGGCATGCCTCCTTGTAGCCACCAATGTTCTCATGGCCCTGGCAATGGAATCCGAAGTATCCAGGCCAGATTGTATAATCTGCTGTGCAGCAGCTTGAGCATCCAAGAAAAGGGACCCAAATGATTTCTGCATCTCCTGTGGCAGATCCCTCGCCATCTCCTTAGAAGAGTCCATTAGGGCATGGATGTATCTGCCTAGCACACAGGTGGAATTGGTAGCTTTAAGGGCCATGCTGCAAGATGAAAAAAATCTTCTTTGAAGACTGCTCCATCCTCTTGTATTCCCTATCAGTCGGAACTCCAGGGAATGTTCCAGGGGCAGTCTTTGCAGAACATGATGCCTGAACTACCAAGCTCTCCGGAGTCGGGTAACGAGACAGAAAAACCGGATCTCCTGGGGCACTTCTATGTCTCCTCGCCACTGCTCTGTTCACAGCAGGAGATGTCACTGGCTTTTTCCACAGGTCCAAAATAGGCTCAGTCAAAGCCTCATTGAAAGGCAGCAAAGGGTCAGCACTGGAGGAAGAGGGATGAAGTACCTCTGTGAGCAGGTTAGTTTTGACTTCTGCCACAGACAACGGCAAATCCAGATACTCAGCTGCCTTTCTCACCACTGCATGGAAGGAAGCGGCCTCTTCAGTAAACTCCCCCGGAGATGCAATGTCCCACTCCGGGGAAGTATCCAAACCACTTGCAGTGGCAAGACCCTGGAAGTCATCAGAAGGCTCGATCTCGCCTTCCTCAAGCTGTCTGTATTCCTCCTCCTCCAGAAGTCTCAATGCCTTCCTCCGAGATCTAAGATGTGTTTCCAGGACCGGCGTCGACAAAGAATCCATCGACACCGACGATCTCGAACCCCGAACAGGGTCAGGAAGGCTCCTAGGCTCATCCGGTGCCGGCGCCGACACGAAGTCGGCTGATGATCTTCTCGAAGTCGATTGGCCGGAAGGTGATGGAGCCGGTCTGGATGGAGACAACAACGATGCCGGATGGCGCCGAGAAGGAGTCGGTTGACATGCAGGCGGATCCACAGTCACAGGTGGAGGACGCCTGCCAGGGGAGACCCTAGGCGCCGAACCGCCAGTCTCTGTAGGGCAGAAGGGCATGAATGGAGCAGCCCTGTACGATGCCGGTGAGCCCAAATTGAATGCCAATGGCCCCGTGGGACCCGCTGGTGCACCAGCAGGGGCCATGGATTGAAAGACAGCATACATCGCATTCAAAAATGCGGCCGGATCCGTCCCTGGAGTCGGGAAAGCCGGGTACTGTTGTGCAGATGTCTGCTGAACATCGGGATCCCTTGGCGCCGGCGAAAAGTGAGGGCTACATTGAGTGACCTCAAAAACTGAAGGCACCGGTGACAACTCCGGACTCTCCTGCTGAGGCGTGACAGTAGGACTCATCTCCCATGCCTTCTGGCGTCGTGAAGAACGAGACCTCGACCGCGATCAGCTCCTCGATCGGCTCCGCTCCGAACGGCACCGAGAGTCATGATGACGCCGCTTCTTATGCTTTTTGGGAGAAGCATGTGAGGAATCCTTTTTATGGCCCTTCTTCTTTGCTTTAGCTAAGAAGAGCTTCGCCTCGCGCTCCTTCAGAGCTTCTGGATTCATGCTCTGACACGAAGAGCAACCTTCCACATCATGTTCCGAACTAAGGCACCAAATACAGTCTGAGTGGGGGTCGGTCACTGGCATTCGACCCCCGCATTCTCTACATGGCTTGAAACCGGATTTCTTCGGAGGCGACATTGTAACCTCCAAAAATCGTTACAGTTATCAACGAGCCAGGAAGAAAAAACGTTGGCGTCGAAGGCACGGAAAAAAGGAAAACTGACGTCAGTACGCCGACGAGGACCTCTTCTTGGCACGTTGACGTCAGATGGAGTCACGTGGAGCCGTGCCATTAGGACGTACGTAGACAGCTAGGAAGAAGACTTTCCGTCGGATGCTGGTGCAGGGATCGAATTCATAAGGTGAGGAATCCACATGTAGTTGTATCCATCAGAAGATATTGTTTGTACTGCATTTCATTGTTTCTTTTTATTATGCCTGCCGAATGTATTATTGCTGGTTTGATTGTCTAATGAGATATGGGTTGGAAATGGTGCCCCATGGAAGCTGATGTACTTTGTTTTGGATGGATAGTTTATGTTAATTTAGCTTTGTGATTTGTATTTTTGTTTGGGATGTCCGACTTACTGATTTATATATTGGGTATGTTACCTGATCTATATATTGGGTATGTTACTGTGTTTGAATTAAATGGAGGGCATCCTCCATGTACACTTTTCTATTGACTTGTGTTTACATTATCATTTATCTCTAACAATATATGTTTTGGACACTGGAACTGATACTGGCTTCTTTGTCTATACGTTAGCAATACTTTTCATGTTATGCCATTCAGGTTATTCATATATTTTCTTCGCTTTTTCTTTATTTTCTCTATTTATCTTTTCGTCTGCACTGTGTATTGGCGGGCTTATCTATGTAGGTTCATTGTATGCGCCTTGTCTTAACTTGTGGGTGGAACCGTACCCAATGAGACTTCCATTGTCATCACTATTCCTGGCTGGACTTGTTTCTTTCTCCCGCTATTCAACACCTATTCTATAGGTTAAACTATGTTCTTTGTCGACTTCACCTAGCTATATCAAACTTGAAGGGTGGATGATGGTGAGCCCTTTGCGTATTCCCGAGTGATTACATGTCTGATTTGACTTTATTTTATTAATTACAGCCCTGAGTAAATTAAGGGCCTACTTGCCATATGACAAAACACGTGTTGGTCATTTTTGGTTGTTCTTGTAAATACACCAATGCTGTATGAACCACATGGTGGACCTGAAATAAAACTACTTGAAACTTCACAACTCTTGGAATTAGACATTGACACTCACTTGAACTACTGAGTGCTCAGACCTCCCACTGTGCTTACCATCAACTAACCTGTCTGTGGGGTTATGTTTGGGATTGTTTGGTAGCCAATCCTTGTTTGAGAGCAGCACTCCAGTGTTACAAATTGCTCTTTATAATACCCCGGCTACTATCGGTGAGCGCCTTGTGCTAGGTCTGGCTACCCTATCTTAGTGAAGACTTCCATAAGTTGACTTGAGGAAACACCTTTCAGTACGTGCCCACCAGTGAATATCACCAGACACACTGCTGCAGGCTCCAGAGGTTGGGCTGCCAGAATGAAGATCTGCTGAGAGGCTCCTGGCTGCAGTGGCCCCCAGCTTGCATGTGGCACCGGGGAAAGATTGAGGGGGACGCACCCTGGGCCACAGCTTTTCTGTCCAAACACAAAGTAAGGACCAGGGAGGAGGGGCAGGGCATACATCATGCCGAGTACCTGCAGCAAGAACAGGGACAAACTGTGACCTGGCAGGAGGTGGCCTCACCCCCATCCCCCAACCAACATCCTGATTTCACAGTCTACATAGCTGAGGTGGACCTCACCTCTTTCATCGCCTGAACCTACCTGCAGCAGGCATTCTGCAGGGGAGGATCCCAGGTGACACTTCTGCAAAAGAGTTCTGAAGAGCCCTGGGGCATCATACCAGGGCACTTCATCTGCCTGGAGTCATTCTTAGAAACCATCCTGTGCTGCCACATCATGACACCGCCGAAACAAAGGTGACGTCTATTCATTTTTTCTGTAAACATTTTATTGAAAAGTTTATGCTTATGCAATCCAATCCCAACTGTGGTTGGGTGCGAATGCCACTGTACACTCGCCAGACATTTGCAATTCAATAAAGAACAGTGCATCGTACATACATACAGTAACTCGATGTAACATCTCCCCTGCCCTCACCCTCCCAGTCCCCTTGAGTCGTTCCCACAGTATACATAAATGAACTGTAACATCAATTGGTTGCTGTGTATATCATTGGATAGTGATAGAGTTGTGCTGGACATGTAAGGGTAGGAAGAACAGGACGGTGGAAGGGGCATGGGCAGGCCTCTCATATCTAGTCTCAGGCCTCCCGTGTCTCATGCCCCAACACAGTTAGGGGGTCAAAGCAGGTGATGGGTCTCCCATGGACCCTCTGGACTGAGTCTCTGGCTCCTTCAAGCAATCCACCAGCGCCTCGCAAACCTGCAGCCCCCTCTGTGCTTCCCTGAGTAGTGTTTCTTTTTGCCATACTGCTACATTGCTCCCCCACCCCCAACGCCTTCCAGTGTCCTCTGAGTTCTCTTTTCGCCAGAACAAGTGCCAGGTCCCGAACTCTGCTGGTGACATTTGTCTTGGAAGTGTGGGGGAACCATCCCAGGATACAATGTCCCAGCTGCATGCGCCCTCTCGGTCAATAACTTCTGCCACAACTCTTGTGACCTCTTCCAACTAAGTCCCCAGGAGTCATTAGTCCCAGAACATATTTTTAAACTCAGCTCCCACTTCCCCACAGCGTGGACAGGTAGCTCCCAGCATATGGAAGTATTTATTGACATGGCTCGGGTGTGATAGGCTCCATGTAGATTAAAGTAGTTAATCAGTTTAAAGCAGACATTGCGGGATACTTTTGCGAGTCTGTACAGGATAGTTGTACAGTCTTTAGCAGGCACAGGTACGCCCAAATCATCCTCCCATTTTGTTTTCAGGGCATCTAGTAGTTGAAACATATCCCCATGAATTGCCCTGTGTAGGCATGTAACTGTTTTTTCTGTGCCTGCCAAGAGAGCCAAATATTGGCCAGTAGTGTGAGACCGCGGTTCCACAAGGCCGGTCTTTCAATGTTCTCAAAATGCTGCCGTAACTGCCCTATGAAGTAAGAAATGACCCAGGGGCAAGTCAAATAATGCGCAGAAGTCCTCAGATAGTAAGAGCCGCCCGTCCTGAATAAATCCCCCACCTTCGTTGATCCTGCTGCTAGCCAGCCTGCTATCTCCTACGAACTACCCAGGTGGAATAGTCCTTTTAGTATAATCATGGGTAATTCGGGAGAATACAGGACGCACGTATGAGTTTTCTAATAGCAACAAACTCAGCATTGGTGCATAACTCCAAATTCCTGTGTGTTCCCCTCTTACTGTTCGGCACACCCCCAGCAGGACTCTTGTCAGCCCCAGCAGTGGTGGGGTAAAGGGCCTCATAGACTTGTCTGGGGTTTGATTACTTGCTCGTCATGGTATGTAACATCGTCCGATGGGTGTTGCAATTTATCAATCAATCAATCAATATATTTATAGAGCGCACTACATACCCGTTAGGGTTTCAAGGCGCTGAGTAGGGGGGGGGGGTAGGCTGCTACTGGTCGAAGAGCCAGGTCTTGAGGAGTCTTCTGAAGGCGAGTAGGTCCTGGGTCCGTCACAGGTTGGTTGGGAGAGTGTTCCATGTCTTGGCGGCGAGGTAGGAGAAGGATCTGCCGCCGGATGTCTTTCGGTGGATGTGGGGGACGGTGGCAGAGGGTAATCCTCCTCTGGCCTGATCCCCACAGAAATGCTATGGACAATGTGACCAGGTCTTTGAAAACTGCCCTAGGAATCTACAGTGGCAGCACAGAGAAGAAGTACAACAATCTTGAGTAGGGCTACTCTATCTGCTAATGAGAGCTGGAGTGTCTGCCAAAAGTCAATGCAGGACCTGAGCAATCTGATCGCTTGGCCCACGTTCCCATCAATCATGTGCTGTCTGTCATGATAGATTTTTGTCCCCAGGTATGATAGGCAATGGGGTTCCCTCTGCAGGTAATCCAGGCCGTTCTGGGGAGTACTATTAGGTTAGCTCTCAGGGGGGATAGATGAGATTTTTGCCAGTTGACCTGCAGGTCTGACAGTGCCCCAAAATCCACCAGCATTTTCTTGGCTTCCACTAAATCAGAGGGCCACCTAAGAAGCAATTCAGTGATGTGTCATGCCTAGTTGAAGCCCATGATATCTGCCCCGCTCCCTACCCAGGCGGGCCAATGGATCCGTAGCCGTGGCAAACAGCAGAGGGACCATAGACAGCCCTACTGCGTTCCCCTCATCACACTGTAGCTCTCCGAGAATGTCTGTCCCTTGCCGTCTCTGGCCATGGGATTGGTATACAAAAGTCTGACCCAGGCTAGGAACTCCCACAAATCCCATCAAAAGTCTTCTCAACGTCTACTGCGAAAGCCGCTGCCTCGGTCTTGTCGTAGGTGCTGTTGTCCATATTGCTAGAAGCTGACGGATGTTCAGAGCGGTGTTTCCGCAAGCGATAAACCCCAATTGGACTGGGTGCACTAGGTTAGGCATATGTGTGCGGAGCCTTGTGGCCAAGATCCTGCCTAGGATCTTGTAGTCTAAGTTAATCATTGAGAGGGGACTAAAGGCCCTGCAGTCGTATGCTGGCTTACCAGATTTTAGTAAGGGCACAACCAGTGCCTCGAGAGTGGAGGTCAGCACAGTTTCCACGATTTCTGCTGCTGTATAGAGGGCTGCTAAGTTCAGTGGCATATGTTGCATAAAATTCCATTGGAATCCCATCGGTTCGCAGTGTCTGGCCATGAGCCATTTCTTTGATTGCCCCTCATATCAAGGACCATTATTTCCCCTCTCAGGGTCTCTGCCTCTTCCCTCGTGAGGGAATCAAGGTGTGGAGGTATCAGAAATGTGTGCATCGCATTTCCATCATGCACAGTCACACTTCTGTAGAGCCCGGTATAATACTTCATGAAGTGGTCATTAATCTTCCCTGTCTATAGAGGCGGCCTTCATCCACGAGTATTTCCAGTACAGAGAAATTCATTTTGGATAGATTAGCCAGACAAGCAAGCAAGGAGCTGGTTTTATCATGTTGTGCATGAGCTTGGATCATTTCCTGTTTGTAATTGAAGCAGAGGAGCTGCTAAACCTGGGTCGTCAGTGTTTCCTTTGCCTCTAGTAGCATATTTTGCAAGTCGGGGTGCCCTGGTCTACGTTCTCCTGTCTCCATCAACATTCATCCTTCCACCAGACTATCTCTCAAAGACAGTGGACCACTGGCTTTACACAGGTTCAGGGGCGGACTGGGACAGGAATCAAAATAAAAGTGGTCCCCGTTACTGAATTCAATACTTTAAAATGTGGCAAATTGTGGCAACTTTGAACCTATAAAGACACGCTGTATAAGTATTTTTAAAGATTTGGAAGTTTGCATGGATTTGAGCTTGCCGCAATGTTTGTTTCAAAATCAGGAAAATCAGTAATAAAAAATAGCCCAGCAGACCACAAAACAGACCCACAAACAGACAGAAATCAACCCACACAATGACCTGTCAAAGCAGTCCATCAGGCACTGCTTGATTGCTCTATGGGCCTGTCCGACCCTGCATAGGTTCAGCATGTAGTTCGATGGTGCAGCAGACCAATGTCATGCCATATCTTTTTATCATGTCACAGGATTGAAGGTCCCATTTATGTAAATTTCTGCTTCAATGAGCTAGTCATAATCCTTGTGCTAACATTCCAAACCTGTTGTGCACATGGATTGTGTGGTACATGCACTATGTGCATGGGTGTGCCAGCATAACGGAGGCCTGAGGCTTCCATTTTGGAAACACCTAACCTGCTCCTGTGATGGAGGTGAGATTGTTGTCCCAGATGGTGGAAGTGTTTTGCTGGCATTCCTGAAGCTGGAAGGAGGGGGGCTTAGGCAATGAAGTGGGAACAGAGATGACTAGGCCCCTTTACAAATTTACAGAGGCCATTATTAGTCTTCCTGTGGCACTGCCATGTGGAAGATGGTTGTGGTGAAGTTTGGGACTGAAGTATCTTGTTCAGTGTTGCTCTAGTTAGATGAGTCAGCCTTTTTGCATTTCCCCTGATCACTGTACAGTGTGGCTGTTGGCAAGCCAGTTATAGAAAATCCATGCCCATTTTTGTCTCTTTTGTGGGCACTCCAGGTTGGAGACTATGCTGAGGAGCAGCACTCTGCTCTGCAGTATACTGTGATGACCACTGTGCACCCACAGCTAGTTTCTGGCCGACTGCCAACTCCTCAGATGAGAGGGTTTATTCACTGGAGTCTCGCCTGACTGGAAGAGCTGTATCTCTGAACTTAGTGCAGAGAAACCAGTCTGCCCACTGAAAGAGTGAAAGATCCAGCCAGAACTTGGTGCTGAGGGTTTACCTAGGGGAAGGGACATTGCACAGAGAGATTGGTGAGCATGAAAGTATGGGCACATTCTTGCGGAAGTGAAGTGCCAAGTGGGAATCGCTGTGCAATAAAATCGATTGCGGCTGAAGCCAGTGAAACCAAGGCCTGTGCCCGTGGCTGTCACAACTGCTGCTAGCATGCCACTGTGTCCCTGTCTACATGACTGCCCATCTGTTGCTCAGCACCAAGTAACCAAGAAGTGGGTTGATGCCTGCCACTAGCCACCATCAATAACACTATCTGCATTCAGCAAAGGACTTTCGACTACCACTCTGGCTACCAATCACTGGCAACTCCCACACTACCTACCGAAAATGCTTCTGACTACTTTCCATCACTACCACTGAGATCCAGGTGCACACCCATAGTCAGATGGACTCCTGGACATCAGAGGCAAACAACCGTAGTCCCAATGATGAGTCCCCATAGACCCTCCTTGTTCCAACAACCCCCTTAACATGGTCTGCTCTAATAGAAAGGGTATGTACTCAAACTGATAAACTTTGCACTGTGTGCCTCCTAACTTTATATAGTCACTGCAATTCACTTAATACTAAATTTTCAGTGCGAGTCCAGGGCCAAATGGGTGAGGACAGAAACGGTGCAAGATTCTCTGCACTGTAATGCATTAAGGCACAGGAGTGAAAAAAGCAGGAGTTTGAATAAAACTAATAGTATTACTAAAACCAGTTCACTGATTCTGGATTGTCACCAGTATTCCACAACACGAGGCATAACTTCATGTATTATTCTTCAGGGGTTAAACTTGTATAGTGGTTTGAATAGTTTTTTAACACCTTCATAGTTGTGTTTTAGTACTTCTGAGATTTACTTTGGAGATCAGTCTTGACAGTGCAGCTGTCACCAGAACTTGTATAATCAACAGAAAAATACAGTTTAAAGGCACAACTGGGAAGACATTAGCTCCATTTGTGTAATTTACCATGAGTAAAGCCCTTGGAGGATGCAGAGGTTTCCTGCATCTTGTTAAATCGCTTGCAATTTCAGTATGAATTGAATGGATCCTCCCCTGAATTCAACTTGACGCTTAGCTTTTCATTCGTGTCTCCCTTCCTATCACAGGTTTTTGGCCCAGCTTTTACCTCTTGTTGAGCGAGTATTTTTTGGATCATTTAAGTCTGGCTACTTAGTAGAGAGGAGTTAGTATTCTGTATCTGACCTCTTTGTCTGTTTTTGTAGTCACTCTTTGAGTGTAGCATGATGCAGCATGGGTAGATAGTGCATGGCGTTTAGGTGGCCTACTCGGGGGCACTCACTTCCAGTGGTGACACTGTTTTTCCAAATGTTTTTTTTCAAATGTGTCACCTGAGCGAGCACTAATGGAGTATTCTATGTTGTTGTTATTACATACAATTGTGTTTTTTTAATTATTAGGTTCTCTTTCCCTATATGTCCTGAGGAGGCTCTTAAGGATTTGAGCCGAAACATGTTGACATATTGTTGGAGGAGTTGAACTTAAATTATTGAAACATAAGGATTGGTGGATGGTGGTTGTGCATTACACATCCTAGGAGTGATGTTCCCTATGTTTCTTGTCACCATCCTCTAACTACAACTACCTCAACGTATTTGGACTGGTATCTATATTGTAAAATACAGCCTACCAGGAAAAAGAGATGTGAAAGGAATCAATGTTGATCTAAAAGCTGCTGCTTCATTGGGAAGTTTTTATCATGTTGATGTTTGATATTTGGTACAATCCCAGGGTTCACGGGGGTACCTTTAACCTCACCTTCTGAGACTAAGAAAATAAACTTAGTTGCCCAATTCATGTATTTTGGTTTTTCAGTGATTAATTAAGTTTTCACTGTGAAACAAACAATTGATTGAGATTTGTCCCTGCTACAGTCTGCTTTTCTCGTTATAAAACCCTTGATTGGGCTGCTGCCAAGAAAGAGGGTTTGTTGCACTCCTATAGGCTCCAGAGGGGTGTTCCCTTTCCTAATATGACTGCCTATTAAAATATAATATAATGACATGGCAATGTACAAGAGGATGACCCCTCAATCACGATTTCATTGTATTAGCTATAAGCATTGCTCCATGAGCCAGCAGCAGTATGACTGGTAGAAGTACTGATGAATAGATTTTGCCGATAAGGGTTTGTCACTCATCCAACATGGCTGCTACATACAGCGCGATGAGACTGTGGTGTCTGAGCCTCTTTATGTGTTTTCTTTCTCATTGGTGTTTGTGACATGCAGAAAACACACCCATCCTGTCTGGTGGTGCAGTCGCACTGGGTGCTGACCTGAAATGGTGTGGGGGTGCGGGGGCGACATCGGGGGGCGCTGTGTTTACAATAACTTATGAAACTTGCGATTTAAAAGCACCTACTGAAAAGTTCCTTGTGCTCGAGCCTTCAGGAAGCAACTAAAATGTCAAGATATCTCTTGCAATTAATGTTCCTGCTAGGGAGAGAGATGGGAGTTTTGTCCAGGGGCAGCTTTGACTCGCCATAAAGTGGCGCAGAAGATTAGTAAGCCTGCTGCAAATAACAGAACTATGCTTTATGTGGATAGCTGAGTGGATTAGTAAAGACAGCCTTTACAAGCTCTTTAAAACAAATGTTAGGAAAGGGGGGCTATGGAGAAATTCGGTACACATTTGCAGGGCAGTAGTGAGGGAATCTGAGGAGATGGTCATTGGATGTGGTGGGGGGGGTGCCAAAAAAGACTGTCGCACAGGGCGCCACAAGCGCAAAAGCCGGCCCTGACCCCACCCATACAGGTCGGGTGGGGCTAACTCTGGCCTGTTAATGCCCTTGAAAAAACTGATGGCGGTGGTGTAGAACAGACAAGTTCAAGAGAATATGGCTCCATTTCAAAACCTATATAAAACGAGATCGAACTCTGGTAAAGACTCCTTAGTGTCGTCGGCCCAGCTCGGCTTGTTTGAACAGGATACTCAGGACTAATTGTCCACAGACGGATGAGTCCTAACTGTGTTGTTATGAGCGCATTTTACCTACATTATATTTGAACCTATGTAAGTTCTGGAACACTGCTTGCTATTTGTTTATTTCAATGCTCTAACAGGAAAAACGTTTAAAAATAAAGTGGTTTAAAAAAGATCTAGGGCCAGATGTAGCAAAGTTTTGCGAGTCGCAAATGGCCTGAATCGCTATTTGCGACTGTGCAAAATCGGAAATGGGATGCAAAAATCCCATTTCCGACTCGCAAAAAGCGATGCGAGCCGTTACCGACTCGCAAAAATTGCAACCTCATTTTGCGACCCGCAAATAGGAAGTCGCAATTTGCGAGTCGCAAACCATATACAATTGCAAATCGCAAATTGCGACTAGTCGCAAAAAGCCCAGTTTGCATGTCCAATTTACCACTAACTCAGAGCAGGTGGTAACCATTACCAAAGTATAAAAGGAGACCCAGAAGGCATCTGGGTTACTCAAGATGGCGGAGATATACCTGATAGCAGTGAGGAGGAGAGTCCACGCAGCCCAGCAGAGGAGGAGGAGGAGCCACAGACAGGAGAAGATCTATAGAACAAGGCAGACTCTTTTTCAGCAAACTGAGGAAGAGATATTTGACAAATACCGCCTTAGCAGCGTAGCCATACTAGAATTAATTGAATTACTAAAACCACAGCTAGAACGCCAGACTTTGCGCGGCTGCGCCATCCCTACGCATGTGCAAGTGCTATGCTCACTGCACCTCTTGGCCTCGGGGAGCTATCAGGGGGTCATTGCAGGTGGGGTATCTCAAAGTGCACTGTCAAGGTTCCTCAGGGCATTCCTAGATGCCATACACACATGTCTCACTTCATATACCTACCCAGGAATGAGGCAGAAATTAACAGCACCAAGCTGGACTTTTACCGGATTGCCAACTTTCCCCATGTCATAGGATGTGTAGATGGGACACATATTCAAATATGCCCCCCTGCAAACCTGGAACATCTGTTCCGCAACAGAAAGTGTGCCCACTCACTCAATATTCAGGTTTGTTTGTGACGCCCATTATGTCATCACTGACATTGTCGCAAAATTTCCAGGCAGTATCCATGACTCCTACATTTTTAGGCACAGTGGGATACACCAACGCCTGGAACGTGGCGAGTTTGGAGACGGATACCTCCTAGGTAGAGCTGCATACACCTTGCAGACATACACACAGGTCACTGTACACACCAACCAGGACTTTCTAACAGTGTAATGTTTGTGCCCAACAGGTGACAGTGCATATGCTCTACGGCCATGGATAATTACTCCGTTCTTAACACCCAGCAATGATTCAGAGAGGCGATACAACAGTGCACATAAGAGGACCAGGAACATCATAGAACGCACCTTCGGATTACTGAAAGCAAGGTTCAGATGCCTCCACCGCAGTGGAGGTGCCCTCCAGTATACCCCCATTACAGCATTCAAAATTGTTGTCGCATGCGCCATCCTGCACAATATTGCCACCTGACGTGGGCTACCTGTCACCCCTGCAGACCCAGATTCTGAGGATGAAGAGCAAGAGCAACCACATCGCCATCATGGGGATCGGAGTATAGCAAATCAAGGCAGACTGAGACGGGAACACATCGCAACCCAATACTTTGGAAGGTACGTGTCAACATCAACCATACTCACCTATTGACCAAATAGTCCATTTGTTAAGTGGAACAAAAAAACTATTTAATATGTGCAGAAATTCAACTATTTACAATTACTAACTGTTCATGTACATCAAAATGCAAACGATGCATGGGGCACATTGCTGTCATGTGCCCCAACATCAGGGACAGGGTTCAGTCTATGTCCTACGGCGGCCCCTGCCAGCCTGGCTGGTCCCTGGTTGTTCTGCAGTGCTCTGCCTGGTACTCCCACTCCGGAGCACCCTAGTATCACTGGCAGAAACACTGCTCACTGTAGAGCCCTCTTCGCTGTCCTGGGGTGTGTCCCCTGTGCCCCTGGACAGATGCCGTGCCTCCATTAAATCAATCACATGTGTGATCCGACCCAGGCCTCTAGCCACATCCCCTGCAAAATGGCCCATTTCTACTTGGAGGCCAACTGTCCTTCTCGACAGGCCAGTGGTGTTAACTGCCAGTCTGCCAATTGATGTGGCCATCCTGTCAAGCCTCTGTAGCAGCTGACGGTCCCTGCGCCGCCCACCCTCGCCCTGTGCCAGTAGTCCTGCCACCAGTTCCCTCATGGAGAGGGCTACGTCCCCAGTGTTTGTACCAATCACGTCCAATTGGGAATGGAGCTGCTGCATGCTGGCCTCATTGCTTCTCACAAAGCGGTGCAGCACCCCACTAATACGCCCTAACATATTGTTCTGCAGGCGCTGACCACGGAGCAGCTGTGCCTCGCTGTTGGTGGTAGATGGACGGCCGGACTCAGCCTGCAGCCCTGCTCTCCTGAACCTGCGTTGCCTGCGCAGCAGTGATTGCCCTGTGTGCTCTACTGTGGCACTCCTGCCTGTTGCTGGCGCAGCCTCCTGAAACACTGTTGCAGCAGGTGTTGACATCACAGGGATGTTGTTGGTCGTGCAGGTGGGAGTGGTGGCAGCTCCTGTGCTGTCCTCATGGGGCTGGCTGCTGTGGCTTGTGGTGGTGTCTTGTGGGAGACCTGTGGGACATGGGGAACAGACTGTCAGTGTCTACTATCTGTTGCACACTTCCTAATAAACATTTGCCTATGAACTGCCTACTTGACTACATTTCCCATAATGCATCATTCTGGTGTTTGCTACCCTGTAATGGAGCTATCTTGGTTGTACATGCCCCTGTGTACATGGTGGGTGGTGGTATGGCATTGATGGGGGTACAGGCATATCACATGGTACTCACCGGTTGATGTAGTGGGCTCAGAGGTGTCCAGATCTCCTATTCCTGTCACTGCCTCCTGCTCCAGGGTCTCCTCCACCCTTTCTTCCAGGGGTGTGGGTGGTGGTACGGATGATGGTCCCCCTCCTGTGCCTCATCTCCCGGAGCCTTTCTGCCACCCTCTCCTTGGTCCGGGAGCGGAGGTCATACCACCGTTTTTTGATCTCTTCCACACTCCTGTGGCTCACCCCCAGGGAGTTCACTTTTTTTTGGATCTCCAGCCAGAGTTGTTTTTTGGTTGCTTCTGGCACATTGAGGGCTGCCTTTCCGAAGAGTTCATCATAGTGCTGACAGCATTCTTCTGTCAGCACCTCCAGCTCCTTCTCAGAAAATTTGAGTTTTCTTTTTCTTGGTGTTTCAGCCATTGTAGCTGCTGTTCCTCCTGTTGGCTGTGCAGCAGTTTAAAATGGGTGTGGTCCTCCCTCCTCCCAGGTGTATTAGTAAACTTCCTGGCTGTGATGTCATCATCATGTGCCAGGAAGTGTTTCCAGAGTGCTCTGGAGTGGTTTCTGGAGTGTTCTGCAGCACCTGCAATCAATTTACATGGTACTTGCAATTTGTGACACCCACTCGCAAATTGCGAGTTCGTTTTTTGTGCGGTCGCAAAAAGCGACCTCGCAGACAGCGGACTCGCTATCTGCGTTGCGACTCCGGGTGCGAGTCGCAAATTGTACACGGACATTGTACCTGCATTCCTATTAGCGACACGCAATTTGCGAGTCGCTAATTTTTTTGTACCTACATCTGGCCCCTAATTCTGAGGCCCGATGCTGAGTGAGCATATCTAATGCACAAACGAGCCCTATCAACATATATTAAAGCCTAAACTGTATACACTTACACTGTCAAATAACGTGTGAAGACGAAATGCTACACATCACAAACCGAGAACCACAACCTAATCTTTAATTGTATCTGTGAAAAAAGAAAATCAACTATTCTCAATAAACTTGGGAATTGATGCCATACGGAAACCGCATTCTCATAAACAGAGATAATGGTTTTGTAATGCGTTGAGAGCACCTTGCCACTAAGCGGATGAGCTGATCTTGCTCTTCAAACAACTGGAAGCAGAAAGAGATCCCGCTTTGCAGCTATGTAGCTAGGGGACTTAGGAAATATACACATCACGCAGGCAATTTTCATCTGGTTCAAGAATCTAAAGAAATCCAGCTGAGAATTATAAAGAGGATATCGGGAGCTCAGATTTACTGATCCCAGTGACTGATGTAAGCCTGAAGAATTTCTGTGAATCAGTTAAAAATGTCGATATGCTTATCACTGAGGTCAGTAGCAAAGGACGAAGGCGTAAATAAAACATATCAACGTGCCATTTATGGTTTATTTGCGCTCTTCGTCATTTAAACAAGAACATAACATTAAGAAGGGGATTGAAATGCTCTGTTCGGGTCCAGTCTAGCATCAGAATAAACCTCATACAGCACTGCTGCAGCAGGTGGTCAGCCCTTGACGTAAATTCAAACGCTTTTTCTGCCCAATTTGCAATCTCAAGGTAATTGCTGAGAAGTCATAAAGTAATCAGCAGATAAGGACTGCCTGCATTAGGTTCCTAAGAGATAAGCTATACAGTTCTAAATAATATGTATGATAGTCATCATATTTCAGCTAGGTCTATCCATGCAATTTACTAACATCATCGCTGACTGGATGGAACAAAGACAGGATTTCCTGTTCTAAAGAAATTGTGTTCTGAAATATGTTGATCTTAGAAATTCAGACTGACGTTTATGTGGGATTTATCCATTTCGATTTGTGCTAAGGTAGGAAAGTTAAATTGTTGACTTCATAGAATGTAATGGGCTTGAGTCATCAAGGATGAATTTGTCAAAGGTGGTGGTTGGTGTGGTTCAGAGGAAAAAGCGGTGAATTTAAGCGTATATCTTATTCAAGTAACAACAATTTTGTCAAACAATTCACCCCCACAAAGTCCCAAAAAACGCCACATTTGCAGACGGATAATATCATCATATAAATTTTATGGTAACATTTATCCTTTTTATTCAGGGGTCTGTCAGTCTCTTTGATTACGTTGAAGCAATGCAAAACTACAATTCCCAGAATGCAGAAGCTGCCATCACCGCAAGACTCCTCTTGGGAATAGGCTAATATCAACTCTAATCAATACCCACCTTACCAGCCACTATAGAGATTTCCAGAGCCAAACATTTTTTAGGAGGCAGGGTTTTGAGGGTGGGGTCAGACCCAAACACTATTGCTGTGCTATGTTCTTAACACATCATGATCTACAGCGGCATAGATATGATCGCAGTGGGTGCAGTGGCAACGGGGCCCAAGGCGCTAAGGGGTCAATAGACTCCAAATGTGGCTGTCTTTAACTACGCAACCGCAGAACATGAAACTCACTGGCCTTGCTTTAATCAGAGCCCACTGCACACTTGCAACAACATAGGTGGCTAATAACAATCTGTCCATGAAAATAGCTAGATACCAGCACCCTAGCAGAGTGTTTAATAATTTCCTGACTGTTAGTCATTTGTGATTATCCAGCTATTTGGACCTGGAGAACGCACCCACTACAAGTTTTGTAAAGAGATATCTGCTATTCGATTTCTGGAGGAGTTTTACCTAGTGCAATAGGGTAAACGGCCCTGAAGTACTCAACATCCTTACAATACATCCCATCATTTCTACATAAGGTGAGAGGGCACTGAAAGCTTCTTTTGAATACAGCCTACATGTTTAAAGGTATGTTTCACACAAAGAAATTTCGTGTTTGGTTATTTCTTCGCTAAATTGCCATGTGCGTTCGTCTATAGAGGATGGAAGAACCACATAAATCCTAGACCTAGAGGGCTACGTTCATCCCAAAATGTCTTGATGTCCCCTGGCTATGAATGTTTTCATGCTCATTTATTGTGTATAGATGACATAGATTAACGATCTTGTGTTCTGAATTCGACACAATACAGATGTGTCAGCCTCACCTAATTGGATCTTTGAGTTATTTGTGGTAATGTTCATCACAGGAACTTGGGCATCACAGTTCACAGTCCCCAATACCGCTAGAGTAGAATGGTGGTAAAGACCAGATTAAAGATGTTTTCACTGGTTGCATTAGTTAAGGTGTATTACTGAAGGAGTGATTGCTATCTAAGCTTCAAAGCAGCCCCTACAGAAATCTTTTGAATATGTCTGTTTTGTTTCTTTGCTCAGTTCACCGGTTCTTTGAGGTCTGTGTTGGCTATGCATATTACACCCCTCCATGAGTAAAATGCTGGATACAATTCATTCTGACCGTGCAACTTTCAAGGCCACACTGTGTGGACTAATACACTACTGGATTAATCTTCTCAAATGATAACACACAGCAACAGAATGTTTAATGTACATTTTGGGGGTTTATTCATTTATTGAATTTACATGATTTCAAGTGGGAGTTTCGTTGTATTTATGTTTTGTTGTACAGCGATTGTACTATACCAAGCCTGCTTTTGAACGCTGTA
Source organism: Pleurodeles waltl (assembly GCF_031143425.1). Classification (NCBI taxonomy): domain Eukaryota; kingdom Metazoa; phylum Chordata; class Amphibia; order Caudata; family Salamandridae; genus Pleurodeles; species Pleurodeles waltl. Next base: position 258,092,118 of record NC_090440.1, read on the forward strand.
AAGTGATAAACAGAAGCCTTTAATATAAACAAGTGGCAGCACTAGAAAGTCTCGAATACCAGTGTTTATCTGAAAAGAAAGGGCTTTTCTTTAATCCCTAAAATCTGTCTCTAGGAGACAAGAAGGCAGGATAGATGTTTAAGTGGATTGTGAGCTGCGAAACACATCGATCTCCCGCCACACTGTATGGCTCACGCAGCTAAAGACAGTCATCGCCGGCCAACATGAGGTGATATTGCTCAGACATACAAAAGCCACAGGTATATGAAATGTACCCTAACACAAAACACTTATAAATCTCCTTTTGAAAGTTTACGGATATTAACCAGCGTATGCAGATCCCGTAGACTCAGAATTGTGCTGCTTCGCAGCCTATCTGCGTTCCACATGAGGGTACATTAGTGATAACATACTTTGCCAGACACATAATTTTTAGGTCGGGCATTCGAGACCTGTTGTATATACTTTAGTATTTACTTCTATACTTCTTTGGAGACCTCTTGTATATACTTTAGTATATACTTCTATACTGCTTTGTGGGGTCTCTGCTTTTTCACTGGTTTGTTTCTGTGTCCTTAAAAAATCCTTGCTTGCTAGTGGTCAATCCTTGCTCTTTGTCCCACCTTTTCCACAGTTGTACACTCCCCTAGAGCATGGCCCTATTAGTTGTACCCTTCCACTTGTGCCTATGTAGCACGTGCTTAGGAATTACTTTTTTCAAAGGCTAATAGCATTTGACCAGAGCACTGGATGTTTCAGTGGCTCCGGTCTGTTTCTGTTAACAGTGCTGTAGTCTATTAATTATTTTAATCTGCAGTCATGTATGACTTCGTTTATTCCATTCCTTACTTTCCCTCTCGCATTTTGAGCTGCTTGAATTTTATTGCGGCATTCTTTCCTCCCACCTCCTCCTTCCAAGGCAGAAAAGACCAGCTGTTGTGCTCTGATTGGAGCTGCTCTCTCATTAAAAAGAGCTGGAAATGTGCTAAGCAGGACAAACAAAGGTACCAATGTTTTACTGGCTCTGTTTTCTTTCCTTACTGGTGTTATTTTTGATTTATTAGTTTCCTGCTTGTGGTTCAGGTTTTGCTCCTTTATTTTGTACTCTATCTGCCTGCCTGTATTTGTTTCCTCACTGCGCTATTTTTTGCAGAGCATTTCTGGCTCAGAGATCCTCTCTGTCTTTGTAAACAGGCCTGCACTGCATCTCCCTGCTTTCCGTGAAAGTACCTAATTGTTTATTTAAATGTTAACATTTATTGATTCTTTTGTGCAAAGGCAGCACCTCTCTTTAGTTTCCGAGATTCTGGTTTCAGAAGAAAGGAGGCCATTTGATCACCCTGTGTACACATCAGCAGGGAGACAGACATCAGCCCTGCTGTGACTAAATAACCAGGCAGGCAGCAAGACAAGAGCCATAAAGTATGTCGATTGTGGCCAAGGCATGGTGTTTTGACAGGATTGTATACATGTGTAAACCTTTGCCAGGCATTAGTACCACGAGTGAGCAGACAAAATACTGTAAATTACTATACTTGCATTGGAAAGTACATCTGAAAATTAGCATTTGTCTGATAAGTCGTGTGGTTTAAGGTAATGATGATTCATGCCACAGCCCGAGCACAGCGTCTTCAGACTGCAAATGTCCACCCCCCTCAGCTGAGCAGGGTGAACTACCTCCCTCAGCAGAGTGAGCCCCCCCCCCCCCTTATAGGCTAACTGGGCCAAGACAAATGCAGTGCCACAGTTCCCAAAACTACAAAGACCACAATTGCTTAATCCCTGTGTTAAGCGTGATTAAAAACTAAATGGTTTCTATGTGCTAGGCTTTCCACCTTTCAAAACGTATTTTATGGTAATTTCGGAGCAACTTTGGAGGGTTTAGAAAGTGTCTAAAATGCTGTTGATCTGTATTCAGTTGCATGGAACATGTTAAGACAGGGCAGTTTAAGAGCCTGGATGCTGCAGGTCAGGCTTAATGTGCAAAGAGGTAACTATTTTAGGGGCCCCTACATGGGTGGTGGTATCCAAGGTCAAAATGAAGATGCCCTGGCAGAGGTCCGAGAAAGTGCAAATACAACGTACACTAACCACAACTGGAAACGTGCAAATGCACTCTCTAGTAAGAAACATAAAACAAGCATTTGCAATGCAATAGGTATCGCATTTACGAGAGTTAGTGCTATTGGCATTGTAAATGCATAAGTGGACTTTTCTTGCTACATAAATTGGTCAATCCTGCCTCACAATTTGGTCCTTTCCTGCCACATAAAACCAGTGGCCCTGCGTATAAATAAAGCACTTCCATTTACCTTCTTTCTCTGTCTGTAGCAGAAATGTAAAAGGTTGCTATTTAGCATTCAAATTTAAATCTGCCATGCTAATTCTAATAGAATACTACTTTCACAACCCCACCATCAGAGTTGCTGGCTGGCTAACAAAATTCCCCCCCAAAATACATAAGACAGCCACAGAGGAGAAATAAACTAGAAGGGTCACCCAAACATATCAACGATGTTCAAACAGTCATAGTGTAAGAAAGATGTTACACTGGCCTAAAGCAAGGTCATAACTGCAATAAGGAGAGATCAATAAAACATATACAATCATCAGTAAAACCCCAAAAAACATTTATCAGGAATACCTTTTTGGCATTAGTCTGTAATGCTCAAAACAGCCCATAGAGGGCACCACAACGCACCCATATATACGCACCATGCCACATAATTCCACTACACAAATACACTCTGTACCACATAATTCCACACTACACAATTCCACGGGTAACAATTAAAATACACACCACAAATTTCCACTCCACACCATATACATCCTCTATGCTCCAAAACAAAAGAAAGACATAGCTAAAAAGACATTGCCATTTACAATGCCTATAGCTCTAACTCTCGCAAATGCGAGACCTATTGCATTGCAAATGCTTGTTTTTCTTGTATTCAATATTTCAGCGTAGCAGTTAGAAACAAATCTCAGCATTGCACAGGACTAGGTTCATCAGGCGTTCGTTACACAAACAACATGTTGCAATTCACTCTGACGAATGGACCTTCTGGAGGGGTCAAGTACACTCCCCCATGCACAGAGAAACCCTGCTATGAGATGTTTAGTTCGACCCTGTGTCAGTCCCTCGAGACATTACGTTGTATATGGTGCAGTCCTGAATGTTAGTGAAGCGCAGAATTCATTCCTGCGCTGAAGATAACCTTAAGCGCGATCCAAAGCGACCGTCCTATGCCGTCCAGCCCTGTATGCTTGCCTCTAAATCTAGCCGTCAATTCGCTGGTGGTTACAATCTGAGTACCAACGCCAGTACACAATATTTCAGCCCTCAGGTAAGTTGATCATTAAGATATTTATTGCTGGATTGGCTCCCAAAGGGTTTAGGCCTCAACACTTTGGATAATGTGCTTGCTAGCTTAGGCGCGGGTCGGACTGCTGCAATACACTAGGTCGGTCACCCAGTCTTGGCTCGGAGTGCAGGTCTTCTACCCTCCATTTATCCAATAAGCAGGCCATCGATGGACAGCATATCCCCACTTGGCATTCGCCGGGCATATCCTAGCAGGGCAACTAGGTCTAACCAGGCCAACTCAAGTCCTACCATTGTACTACGTATTTCTAAAAAATAACTCCACAGAGGGGCAAAGTCACGAGAGGTGCATTTACTCAGCTCTGTCATGGGAGTAGGAAGAGCTTCCCAGTTCTCCAGCTAAACCTATCGAATTAAGGACAGCTGTGTTGTAGTGAAATCTGTGAAGAAATGTGAAATGTTTATGTCTGCACCTGGAGCTTAAGGATATTTTTTCTGTTTGGGAGTAACAATATTCCCCGATTCTGTCCAACATCCTATGTCCTTCTCCCATTTGTTTCTTGCCTTAGAGACGGAATGTGTTCTAGTGTCTGGGATCGCCTAGTATTACCTAGACACTGATCCTTGGGAACAGGCATTAGTTATTACTTATTGAATCACCAACATCACAAGTGGCTCAGAGGGAAACGTGGAACATTCCTCCTGTGTAAAGTTCCGAAGCCTAAAGTAATGGCAGGCACATTCTTAATTTTCTTCTACATTTGCCCATTCATGCTCAGATGTTCACTTATTGTCATCCAAACAACTTGATATTTGGGTAATCTAAAAACCACAAGAATGGCAGTGGAAGAGTATCCTAGAGATTTGGCAAGCCAGGCTTGCAGAATAAAACACAGGTTCTTGGGTTTCGGTGAATGTGTAGTGTCCTACATGTACTAATCATGTTCCTCTGTTTTTCCCCCACTCAAGATCCTACATAAAGGATTTGGGGGCAGATTAGAAGATCACCCAAACTGTGATCATTTGTGCCTCTCAATGGGATCTCATGCATGACTACGTACATGTATGCTAGTTGGGTGCAGTATTTAATCAGTGACATAGGCCAATGGATTCTATTTTGGAACCCTAGGCCTGATCATGCGTACAAGATGGTGGTAAGGATGGGGGCTGGGAGAAGACTAACTGCATTGGGGTGAGCCGCACCTCTGAAGGTCTCCTCGCCTGGCCCGAGGCTTTTCCCAATATCTTACTATTGGAGCCCGGGGAGTGCTGGACTGCTGGAGGACTGCCTAAGAGAATCCCTGCTTGATCACGGCCCACTGCTGGCCGCTCCTCCTCAAGATGGTGATGACCGGATGCAAAGACTGAGCAGTGACGCATGAGGGGCTGGTGGCGGCTGCTGAGGTCTGAAGTGGTGCTGCTCTTAAGGAAGACTTCTCCTACTGGTTCAGAGCCACAGGAATCCTGAGCTCAGCCGTCTATCAGCAGCTGACTGGAAAAGGGCAGGTGTTGCTGGATGAGCGGTAGTGCACACGGCCGGGGGTCCTCTTGGCTTTGGATTGCTAAAGCCAGCGCCTTGCGGGAACTTCCACTCAGCTTTGCCCGGGTCATCTGCCTCCCCATCACTTGTCAAGAGCACATTTTGGTCTGTGACATCGGAGGCAGATGACACTATAAATCAGAGTCCTCCAAGGGAGGAGGAGCTGATGTGAAGTAACTGGACGCTTCGCCCCCACCTCTGATGGCCCAGCTCCTCCATTTTCAAGCCGAGATTATATATTGCCCGAGATGTGCACTGCAGGCCTCTTTCAGATGGGATATTGTAAGAGTCTCCATTTTCCCTGATTTTACAGCAGCCATCCAAAAACTCAGGGCTTTGTTTCTTACAGTCAAGAGTCACCTACGAAAACTTGATATCCCCTATGCATTGGTCTATACTGCCAAGCTCCATGTCCAGCAAGACGTAAAGTCACTATTTTTTGACACTCCAACGGCGGCATGGGAATGGCTTGACACCTATAACACACAGGGTCATTCAGACCACCAGTGAGACCTTCCTGGCAGACGGTGCAAATGCCCTCACTCAAGGAGACTACGATCTACAAGGTCTTCCAGATGACAGACCCATGTGGGCAGACGAGGCTCTGACTGCAGCCACACTGATGAGACGCTCCAGGGGTGACCAAAGGTGTTCGTAATCCTCAGGCAATGAGACCAGATCTGGAACAGAGTGTCCATTGTTCCAGTTCCAGCCCCCTCCAGCCCAAAGGTTACATCCCAAATTGGCAGATGATATTGTCAACCAGCAACATTTCTCTGTTTGCTTTGTTGAGGTGGGATGAGCTGTGATGTGTCGGTGTAGGGGGGTATCTAACAGTCTCCTCAATGATGTTTTGTTGCTCCTTCTACTTTTTTTACTTCCTTTTGGTCTAGGGGTAGGGCGACTGGGACAGAGAAATGAATGGTTTTGTCTTCCCCCTCCCTAATCTCAAGTGATGGGCATTTCAGATGTCACTGGAGAAGCATTTACGCAATAGTTCTTTTTTATTTGGACGGAATGCTGTGGCACAACTGACCTGCGGTGTACAGCTGAGGTATGTTCTTGTTGATCTACCACCAATATGAGGGAAATGTTTAAGTTCTGTGTTTAGTTCACATTGGGGCGAATTGCCTTCTCTTATACTTGCAGCTCCTCCTGGTTGGTAACACGGGGTCCGGGGTTTTTCTTCGACACTCAATTACATTGTTAGCACCACTTCCAGTGTTAGGGTGATCATGTGGAATGTCTGGGGACTCAGTTCCTCCTCCAACAGACACACAGTTTAATGTATCTTAAACAACATAAAGTGCAAATAGCCTTTTTCTAGGAGACAAATTTAACAAAAGACTCTTAACTGGTATTTGTAAATGGTATTACAAAACCGCTGGAGGGGAAAGGTCTATGCTACAACTTATTCTGCATTCGCAAGAGTGGAATTGGTATGGAATCTTCCTGGGGCACCATTCCTACCACAGGTAGGGAACACAGACCCCAATGGCTGATGTATGTATTACTGGCAGGGAAATTTTAGATGGCAAGGGCACAGCATTAGTGAAGATCTAAGCCCCCAGTGTGGGTTTATCTCCATTCCTAGCCTTCCTGATTCATCTCATCACCGAATACACCATTACCCAATATTATTTGGAGGGAACTTCAACTGTAAAGCTGATCAACTTCCCGGTCCCATCCCACACTGCCTACATCCCCAACCTATCAATGGTTCAACTATTTCACAAATGGATTGATGAATGGGGTTTATGGATACTTGGAGGGTCTACAACCTGTAAGACGATATCCATTCCTGTTACTCAGGCATGCACGAGTTGTTGGTTCACTTGGATACTTTCTTACGTTCACTAGCCTCCATGCAAGGACCGGAGGAACTGAGTACCTAGCAAAAAGACACTCTGACCACAACCCGTTGCTGCTGCCCCTTGACTAAATGATAGCTAGACCCTGCATCCCAAACTGGAAGCTCAATATTGCGACCCTCAATGACCCAGTCTTCAAAGTACAGCTAAGGGACACAATCTGAAATGACTTCAGGGAAAATGCGGGTACGGCCTCCTCTACATTAGTGGAGTGGGAAGCTCTGGAAAAGGTTGTAAGTGGTCACTTCATCTCAACCACGTGCGGAGGTGTGCCTTAGGCAAGGGTCGCTTCCCGGGGGGGGAGGGCAAATTATTTTTAGGGCATTTCTACCCCCACAGGGGCAGATCGGCCTGATATAATTAGGCCAATCTGCCCCAAAGGGGACAGAAACCACTAGACACCAGGGATTTTTTAATTTTTTTTATAGTTATACATAAGGGGAGCGGCCCCTTGGGCAAGGACCGCTCCCCAGAGGGGCAAAATATTTTTATGCCTTTTCTGCCCACCTTGGGGCGCTTACCCGTTTTTCCTGTGGGGAGACGAGACGACGATTCTATGATGAGCGACGCGGCAAGATGTAGACAATTAATCACTGTGTTGTGACGTTCCGTATTGCATGTGTGGTACATGCGAACTATATCGTCTCCCAGTAAAATCAAAGCATCTGATGTGGGCCCAATATGAAGTTATTCACGAATTGAACTTTTTTATAAGTTGTACTGCATCCAGTCCCAATGGGGATTGTGAGACTGATAGATATAGGAACGATTAAGCCTTGAAGAAGTCCAGTTTGGACGAAACACGTGTCGGCTGATGTCCTGTGCTCATCACAATTAGTGTTATTGTTGTATTATTATTTGCTATGTTTTGTTTTTGTTACATGTGTTTTATAATAAAAGTTTGGATGTATTTATATATAATTATGTCCTTGTAGAACATGCTAAGAGAACCAATTACCATTGTAGACAATTTGTAATATGCTTTTGCCAAAACAATTGGGAATTTTGTAATTTTGTTTCTAAGGCATAACTGGTCTTTTGAATTATGTATATAGTTGATCTGTTTGTGTGCTCCCCGAATTTTTTCTCTTTTGGTCTTTCACCGGTTTGCTGCATAGAATTCCGGTAACACACATCATGGCAACGATGTGGTTTAGTGTATGAGCACCTTGAATTATTCATACTTGTAGTAGACTATGGGAGTGTGCATATAGTATTGTTGTTGTGTTGCCATTTTTTTGTTCCCTTTTATAATTAGGCCGATCTGCCCCCCGGGGGGTGGGGGCGGGGGGCAGAAACCTGTAGACACCAGGGACATATATATTTTTTAATGTATTTAATGTTTTTATGTATGGGGCGTAACCTCTTAAGCAAGGGGCGCTCCCCTGGGGGGCAAATTGTATTTAGGCCGGGGCAGAAACCACTAGACACCAAGGATTTTTATTTTTTTGCGTCAATTTCATGCGAGGGGAGCGACCCCTCAGGAAAGGGTCGTTCCCCTGGTGGGCAAATTTATTTTAGGCCACTTTTGCCCCCCTTCGGGGCAGATCAGCCTATTTCTATTAGGCCGATCTGCTGCTGGGGAGGTGGTGGGTGGGGGGGGGGGGGGGGGGACAGAAACCACTTAGGCACCAGGGATTGGTGTGTGTGTATATGTGTGTTTTGTTTGGGGGAGCAGCCCCTTGGGCAAGGGTTGCTCCCCAAGGGGGCACATTACCATCAGCCTATTTTTGGAAGGCCCATCATCTCCCAAGTGGGGCACAAAGCCCACCAGAGACCAGGAAAAGATTTTTTTTCAAAATAAGATACCCCTCCCCCATAAAATGGGGCCAAAGTTGTTCTGCCCACCAGTGGGCAGATCGGGCAATTACCTCTGATCCACACCCCGGGAAGGGGGGGGTAGAAAGTCTACTAGATGCCAGGGAATAAAAAAAAAAAATAGTGGGGTGGTGGCTACCAACCAGTATGGACCGTGTTATGTCCCCACCCCAACTGAAAGAGGTAACAGTCTTTCAGCTCTCCCCCACACACTAAAACATCTTATCCCATGGCAAGCAAGAGGACATTTGATTATTTTGGGTTTTGGTTTTACATTTGGGCCATGAGAGCGTGGCTAACTCTCAAAAATGTCCCACTTTGAATGGTGAGGGCTGCACTTTTTGGACTTTGGGATGCTGCCATGTAGAAAAATCCACAAGACCGAGACACATCTGAAAACTAAAGATCTGGGTGATTCCAGGGTGGTGTGCTTCACATGCACCCAGCACCATTTTCTTACCCACAATGCCCTGTAAACCTTCAACTTAGCTGTAAATCACACATTTTTTCCACATTTTTGTGATAGAACCTTCCAGAATCTGCAGGAATACACAAAATATCTACCACCCAGCATTGTCTCATCTATACTGATAAAAAGTCTGCTGCACTTGTCAGCCTAGAAATGTTTTTTTTTCAAACTGCCCTTTTGGACTCGCTTTGGTTCCCCCTCAATTTCAACATGTTTTTCCCTGTCACAGGCACTTGGCACATCTACACAAGTGAAGTATCATTTTTACTAGGAGACTGAGGGGAACATTGGGTGGTAGGAAATGTGGGAAAAATTTGATTTTTTGTAGCTAAATTTCAGGTTTGCTGAGGATTCTGGGTAAGAAAACATTGGGGGATCGACGCAAGTCACACCTCCCTGGACTCCCTCGGGTGTCTAGTTTTTAGAAATGCCTGGGTTTGGTAGGTTTCCCTAGATGGCTGCTGAGCTCAGGACCAAAAACGCAGATGACCCCGCAAAAACAGGTAGTTTTGTATTTGATAATTTTGATAGTGTTTTGGGGCATTTCCTTTTGCGGGCACTAGGCCTACCCACACAAGTGAGGTACCATTTGTATTGGGAGACTTGGGGGAAAGCTGGGTGGAAGGAAATTTGTGGCTCCTCTCCGATTCCAGAACTTTCTGTCAACAAAATGTGAGGAAAAAGTGTTTTTCTGGCGATATTTTGAGGTTTGCAAATGATTCTGGGTAACAGAACCTGCTGAGAGCCCTACAAGTCACCCCAGCTTGATTTCCCCTAGGTGTCTAGTTTTAAAAAATGCGCAGGTTTAGTATGTTTCCCTAGGTGCCGGCGGAGCTAGAGGCCAAAATCTACAGCTAGGCAAAAAACACGTCAGATTTCACATTGAAAATGTGATTTGTACATATTGCGTTTCCTGTCGCAAGCATTAGGCCTACCCATCCAAGTGAGGTACCATTTTTGTTGGGAGACTGGGGGAAACAGAACAGCAAAACAAGTGTTATTGCCCCTTGTCTTTCTATACATTTTCTCCTTCCAAGTGTAAGACAGTGTGTAAAAAAGACGTCTATTTGAGAAATGCCCTGTAATTCACATGCTAGTATGGGCACCCCAGAATTCAGAGATGTGCAAATAACCACTGCTTCTCAACACCTTATCTTGTGCCCATTTTGGAAATACAAAGGTTTTCTTGATACCTATTTTTCAGCCTTTATATTTCACCAAATGAATTGCTCTATACCCAGTATAGAATGAAAACCCATTGCAAGGTGCAGCTCATCATTGGCCCTGGGTACCTAGGGTTCTTGATAAACCTACAAGCCCTATATATCCCCGCAACCAGAAGAGTCCAGAAGACGTAACAGTATATTGTTTACAAACATCTGACATCGCGGGAAAAAGTTAAAGAGTAAAACATTGAGAAAAATTGCTGGGTTTTTTTCACCTCAATTTCAATTTTTTTTTTTATTTCAGCTGTTGTTTTCTGTAAGAAAACTTATAGGATCTACACAAATGACCACTTGCTGAATTCAGAATTTTGTCTACTTTTCAGAAATGTTTAGCGTTCCGGGACCCTGCACTGGTTTCACACCCATTTCTGTCACTAAGTGGAAGGAGGTTGAAAGCACAAAAAATAGTAAAAATGGAGTATGTCCCAGTAAAATGGCAAAATTGTGTTGAAGAATGTGGTTTTCTGATTCAAGTCTGACTGTTCCTGAAAGCTGGGAAGCTTGTGATGTTAGCACTGCAAACCCTTTGTTGATGCCATTTTCAGGGAAAAAACAATCAGCCTTCTTCTGCAGCCCTTTTCCACATAAAAAAAAAAAAAAAAAAATTCTGCTGTATTTTGGCTAATTTCTTGGCCACAAACTCTGGGTACCTCTGAAATCCCTAGGATGTTGGAAAAAATGCACGCAAATTTGGCGTGGGTAGCTTATGTGGACAAAAGTTATGAGGGCCTAAGTGCAAACTGCCCCAAATAGACAAAAAAGGCCTGACACCTGAGGAGGAAAAGGCCTGGCAGTGAAGGGGTTAATTGATAGCATGACTCCAAGCATACAATTATCAGGCTTACATTGCCAGGGTTCACCCAGAAAGCGATAAATTTGGCAGACTGTTGGCTTGGTTGGGCAACCCAGATCGGCAGGGGTCCAAAGTATTCCAGATTCCTTGTGGGGGCGACGTGGCCTATTGAAGCTGAGATCAATATAGCCTTTTTGACCTATTACTCCTGCCTCTATTGCTCTTCTAACACAACCTTTACCAAGTATCTCCATGCCCTAGCAGTAGGCACAAAGGGGCTCCCCTTCAGCAGTGGCTGCCTCCATGGGAGGTGAAATTACATTCCAGGTGGTGAGAGGGGCAATCAAAGCCCTGGTCAGGGGCAAGGTATCAGGAACAGATGTTCCTACTCAAATGTATGCAACTTATGTTGACACTCTGGCCCCAATCTAGACTACACTGTTTATACACACAGGACAGCTTGGAGACTGCTGCCCACAATGGGAGAGGCCCTTCTAGTGCCCCTAAGCAAGAAGTGCAAAGATGAGTATCAGGTGACGCCTTATTGACCATTCTCCATATTAAATGTAGATTATAAAATACTCGGCAAACTCCGGGTTGCCAGACTACGTCCTCATCTTGAAGACCTCATACATAACAATCAAATGGGATTTATTCCCAAACGTAGTGCGATGCCTAACATCTGTCAACTGCTGCACATTATCCATACCCCATCAGTGGATTACTCTAAAGCCCTAGAAGTCTCCATAGATATGGAGAAAGTGTTTGATTTCTTGTGACATTCTCTGCGCTACAATTGCCAACATAGGGTTGAGAAGTGTTTTTATTTCCTGGGCGCAACTCTTATACTTGTTCCAAACAGCTTGTGTCAGGACCAAAATGGCACACGACAGGGTTGCCCGTTACTGCGGGTACTTTTCACAATAGCAATAGAAATATCGGCACAGGCCAGTATTACCAAGGGTTAGTGATCAATGGTCACCTCCTCTACATATCACTACATGCAGATGACCTATTATTATACCTTTGACAGGAATGCTTGGATGTAGAGGGTGCCTGCCAAGCCCTAGAGGATTATGGCTGTTTATCAGAACTCGACCGAAACTGGGGAAAGTTAAACACTTTTCCGATACATGTCCTGGAATTGACCGTCACACTACTACTACCGGGAACCATGCACATTGAGGTACCTGGTTGTCTATATCTACCACACAGCGGCCAATGTTCCCAAGGGTAATCTGTGAATGGCACTGACATTCCTTTGATCCTCCATTACTTTCTGGCAGACTGTACCTTTATCCATGGCGGGCACAGCTGCCCTGTCAAAGATGGTTCTCCTTGCACACCTCTTTAAATTAATTTGCAGCACTACTGATTCGGCTCCAAACAATCCAACTTTCGTGAGATGGACAGCCTCATGCACTGTATCATCTACGGTAAAGGACTTCAAAGACTGGCACTGGCCAAACTTCAGCTCCCCACTAATGGTGGCAGTCTGACAGTCCCAGACCTAGAACTCTATTACATTGTAGCACAAGTAAAATGGGTGGCTTATTGGAGGGGTTGCAGATGGTGTGGGAGGAGTTATGCTGACTGGGGTACATTTTATCCAGAATCGCACCTCTCTTCTGACAATACTGATTAACCCAAATGCATGACTGAGTACTGATCACCTCGGACTTTTATTGGATACTCTACAGTTTGTGTGGGACACAACTGACACAGATGAGAACCCCCCATGTGAAAGACCCCCCCCCACCGACAGCATTAATACATCTCCCACATAAGAGCAATTGGTCTGGATTACAAAATTGGGACTGCACAAAAGAGGTACGACAGTGCTTGTAAATGGTATGCGGAAGGGAAACTGCAGCACTTCACGGATCTTGTTGACAACTATATCCCATCATTTTCTACTGTATGGAGCAGTCGCTGCAAGCATGTATCAGCAGGAATACTCAGGCCATACAGGCCTGGAGACTACTTGCTCCATCACTGAACAACCCATGCAGTCACTCTTATTATCTACATTGTGCTGTCAGCACAGACCCAGAGTGACCTGACTGAATTACAAGACCGCTTGTCCCAAGATATGGGCCAAGTACTCACAGACGAGTACTGATACAACATCCTACGACACTCACTCTGCACATCTTGGATTGGCCTTTTCTGCCTGATCCAAGTCTTTTATATCCAAGGAGCGCATCTTACACCTAAACGCATTAATCTCATATTCCCATGGGACACAGGAAGCATAGCCCCACTGCCAAGAGATTGGGACAGACTTCTTTAATGTGGTATGGGGATGTACGGCCCTTACCTCTTACTGGGAAGCAGTGGTGAGTTTAATTAACTCCACCACAGGACACAATATAGTCAGATCCCTGGCAACCGGCGTCTTGGCCTTATTTCCCAAAACTGAAGTCAATATGACCCTCTCAAGATTTGCTGCCCTAGCCCTGGTCCTTGCATGACATCGGAGAACTTAGTTTTGGAAATACCCCAGAGGGCCAACACTTCAAGGGTAGGCAAAGGAATTTTCCAAATGGGCTGCTTTTGAGGATGGTATGCTAACAACTGAAGCGCAGAAAGGGCTTCAGAGCCCTGAGAATGTACAAGCATGGGACATGATTCTTCAGGACTGCCCTGTATAGACGTCACATGGCACTTAATTCTGATCTCGGAAGACGTTTCCAGTGAGTAGGACTAGTCCGATACACACTGGGCAGTGCAGCAGTACGGCCATGGGTGCCCTAACCTGGGGGAATCTCCCACCCTCACTTCCTGGACTTGCCTGGCAAACCACCACCTGGCTTCACCTTCACCAGATGCTCTGTGTCTAATATGCCTTCTCCATGTCATCACCCTGACTTAAGTTGTCCATTCCCCCTTATCCCTATGGCAAATACTTTTCACCCCACACACTGCTTTACCGCCTATTCAGGTGCCCAGGGCCTGTAAATAAAATGCTACTAGTGGGCCTGCAGCACTGATTTTGCTACCCACATGAGTAGCCCTGTAAATATGGCTTAGACTTGCCACTGTAGTGTCAGTGTGGGCAGTTTTAAACTGCCAATTCGACCTGGCAAGGGTACCCACTTGCCAGGCCCAAACCATCCCTTTTTGTACATGTAATGCACCCCTAAGGTAGGCCCTAGGTAGCACCATGGGTAGGGTGCAGTGTATGTTAAAGGTAGGACATGTACTTAGGTGTTCTACATGTCCTGACAGTGAAATACGGCCAAATTCGGTTTTCACTGTTGCAATGCCTATCTCACTCATAGGTTAACATAGGTTTTGCCTTTTAATATCTTTTAAGTGCAGTTTTCCATTGGGAGCAGATAGAGATCTGGAGTTTGGGGTCTCTGAAATCACAATTTAAAAACACATCTTTTGGTAAAGTTGATTTTTAGATTGTCGTTATGAAAATGCCACTTTTAGAAAGTGAGCTTTTTCTTGCTTAACAATTCTGTGCCTCTGCCTGCTTGCGCATTCCACGTTTAGGTCAGACTAGTATTTGGGCTGTTGTGAATTCCCTCTAGACCGTGACAGAAAGGGAGCTGGGGTGTAGCCTGCATATCCTGATGAGTCTCCTGGGCTAGAGTGGGGAGGGAGGAGCTGACACTTAAACCTGAAAGGGCTGTGCCTGTCCTCACGCAATGCAGTCTCCAACCCCCTGGTTTGTGTCTGGGACCAGGCCTGGTAAGGAAGGATCTTGTCAGCAACAGAGACTTTCTTTTGAAGTGTGATTACTTCAAACGCAGAAAGGAGTAGAAGTAGTGGACCAAAAACTCCAGATTTTTTAGGACACTTCTGGATCAAGAGGAACTTCTGCCAAGGAGAAGAGCTGAAGAGCTGAAAGAGGAATAATGCCCCTTTGCTGGATTGGCCTGCAGTTGCTGCTTCTGCCTTAGAGAGGGTAAAGACTGGACTTTACTGTGTATCCTGCTTGAGAAAGTTCTCCAAGGGCTTGGACTGAGCTTGCCTCCTGTCGAGAAGTATCAGGGACAGCAAAGACTCCACCTACCAGCCTATGTGTTCACTTGCTGTGGACCCTAACTCGCCAGGTGGTGCCTATTCCAGTTTCTGGGCCCTTGGGAGTGAAAGCTTGTGAAAAACCAAGTGCACTGACTTTGGATGCCGCCCGAACTGACACAGCTGCTGGATCCCGCAATGCGGCCTACAATTGAAGCCTGTGTCCCCGCTGCAGTGCGACGACCCCGACCTACCCCGCAGGCCCAAGGAAGCCGCAGCCTCGCCGAAGTCCACAGCTCTGTGAGTCCCAAAGTGCTGTGTCACCAATGTCCGTGACACCCGACTCCGCCACAATGCCTGCAACCTCGTGGCGTAACCGCACCTTGTGAGGTTGCCGCACTGTGTTTTGACCACCGTGGCATAAGGAACCAATGTTTTGCATCGACAACGCCTCATCTCCACTGCTCCACTGCAATGACGCAACGCTTCGCACCGAAGCCTCCACTCCTGTGCTCCGCAGCACCAGAACCGACACCGCACCGGATCCAGCAATGTTTTGATCCCCAACTCCGTGCACAGGCTTATTTCCTCATTTTTACAAGGTGCTGTTCCTGGGAGTTCCGTGCAAGTCCATGACCAGCACCATTGGCATCGGATTTTTGGGGACGACTCTGTCACAATGCCGTAATAACACTAAATTGAAGCATTTGTGTTTCTAAGCACTATATTGAAGTTTAATCTTTGAAAATTAATAACTTTTCTTGTATATGTTGGATTTTTGTCGTTTTGGTCTTGTTTTAGTCTTTTGGTCTTTTTCGACTCCACTCTCTCCATGACCAGGCAAGTCAACGCCGTCTCCGCATCCTGCTTCAACACCCTCCGTATGCTTCGCAGGATCTTCAAATGGATCCCCTACGACACGAGAAAAACCGTTACCCAGGCCCTCATCACCAACAGACTCGACTACGGGAACACCCTCTACTCAGGAACTACAAACAAGCTCCTGAGACCACTCCAACGCAGCCAGAACGCCTCGGCCCGACTCATCCTCGATGTCCCCCGCCGCAGCCACATCACACTCCACCTGAGAGGCCTGCACTGGCTCCCCGTCAACAAAAGGATCACCTTCAAGCTCCTGAGCCACGCACACAAAGCACTGCACACCACCGGACCCACCTACCTCAACAACAGACTCAGCTTCCACACCCCCACCCGAAGCCTCCGCTCAGCCAACCTCGCCCTTGCCACAGTCCCCCACATCTGAAAAACCACTGACGGCGGCAGATCCTTCTCCTACCTCGCCGCCAAGACTTGGAACACTCTCCCCACCATCCTACGACAGACCCAGGACCTGCTGGCCTTCAGAAGACTCCTCAAGACCTGGCTCTTCGACCAGTAGCACCCCTCCTCCCCAGCGCCTTGAGACCCTCGCAGGTATGTATCGCGCTTTACAAATGCAGTGATTGATTGATTGATTACTCAGATAGATATTGGCTATTTTCTAAACTGGTGTTGTGTTGTGTCCATTTTGTAGTATTTTCACTGTGTTACTGTGTGTTTGTTGGTACAAATACTTTACACATTGCCTCTGAGATAAGCCCGACGGCTTGTGCCAAGCTACCAAGGGGGTGTGCAGGGGTTATCTAAGCTGTGTATCTCCCTTACCCTGACTAGAGTGAAGGTTACTGCTTGGACAGAGTGCAAACTGACTGCCAACCAGAGACACCATTTCTAACAGCATACAACCATGCTTTCAATGTTTCTCAGCATCTAAATTAAGAAATTTCATTTTGGGTGGTCCGACCTATTCTTCACTATTATTCTGTGTCAAAATATGTCTATGTTTTCTCACCTGAAGACAGAAGACTAGATACAAGTTAGTTGTAAAAAGAGGTGATGGGCCAGCACAAAGTTGGAAGAGGCTTGAGGAGGTAGCCTGCTGAATAAAGGAGTATTTACAAGAAAAGAAAGTGGAGAGATCCTTTCGAGTTTAAGAGCAGGAGGTACAGAGGTGCAATATACCTAGGGAAAAAATCTGATTTTTCACGATGCAAAATATCTCATGGGACGAACTGGATATAGACTCAATTTTGTTTGAGCAGTAGGTAGATAGAGCAGTCTGGATTAGTAGTTGGTATTTTTTCATTATGGATTTATTAGTCAATTTGTCCATCAGACTGTAGGATGCGCTTCATCGTGGCTCTAAGAGTTTGCAATATCGCATGTTGGCTCTAAGCCCATTAGAGTACCAGGGAAAGGAAGGATGTGTAGGTGAGAAGTAATGCATTTGAGAGAGACTACCACTTCAAGGGGAGTCTGTCATCCAATAATTAAAAGATTCAAAAGAGATGAAGCTAAAGGGGGACGTTGGGTGAGAGCTACTACAAAGGGCCAAAGAAAGAGAGCTTTCTGATAGCCTGGACCCAGATCTGAAAAAGTGGGGAAGTAGGACGGTGCTAGGAAAAGGGACATTTCTTCAAAGGCAGATAGAAGGAACCAAGCATATAAGAGGAAGATGAGCAAAAGTGACAGAATTAGCAATGTTAGTAAAAATGGCATCAAGCATCTGACTGGATTTAAGGGTAGAGTGCTGTGAAAATAGATAATGGCCATGCAAGTTGAGAACTTCCATCAATGTGAGGGAGTCGCAAGTTATTTAAGTGCTCTGGAGTTTCACATCCCTAACATGAGAACGTTGGGTGCCTTCACAATAAAAGGAACTAAACTTACGGACAAAGCCAATAAAGCTATGTTTAAATAAATAAAATGTACTCATTACGTTTGAATGGTCTGGAATAATTCAATATTGTTATTGATTGTGACTACTGTATTATTATCTGTGAGCCTTAGGAGTTGTGTATTACAGGGGTGGCAGGTACCCTTTGAAGGTGGTGGGGGAGTGATGTGCCCCACCACTTCCCCCAGCAAAAAAACCTCTCTCCAAAACCCCAAAGCAAACCACCCCTCCCTCCCTCGAAAAGCCCAAAATAAAATACCCCTTCCTCCAAAAGCCCAAATAAAAATGTTACACTAGCTACAAAAAAAACACAACCACTACGCTTACATGCATTACACACTTACATGCATTACACATTTGAAATAAAATAAAAAGGGCTGCACATCGTCCTCAGTGTTCTGCTGTCTCTGCTAACCAATAGAGGAAGCGCTCCCCTAAGCAACCCAGACACCGCTCTCATGCTGTTAACCAGCATGAGAGAAGCGCCTGGATTGGATGGAGCGAGCTGACTGGACGCTCCTTCCGGCCGTGGTGGCCTGTGCTTTATCTCCACCCAGATGTCTTAAGACACTGATTGGAAAGCTTCAAAGTATGCATGTCACTTTGGCAAGTGCAAAACAGCCGGCCAAAGTGACATGCGCATTTTGGATCATCCAGTCAACCCTGCTTCAGTCTTCTACTGCCAATCTGCAACAGAGAGTACACACCCAGCATGTCTCCGGGTTCAGGTCTGGCGCTGCTGCAGTGCGCACTGCACCAGTAAAAATAAAATGGCAATGAAATATTTTCATTGCCGCTTTATTTTTGCCTGAGCAGCTCGCAGCAGGTGGGGGGGGGGGGAACAACGCTTCCCCGCCCTCAAGAAGAAACTGCCACTTGTGTATTAACAGAGATGGGAGAATGTGTGCTATTTCTTGGCCCAAATACCATTGTTTTGCTTTGCTGAGCTCAAATGGAGTGGTGACTTTTACTAATGTATTGTACACTGGTACTGTCTGCTATCAGTAAGGAACTCCTGAGGTAGATGTTTATTAATGTACTTGATTTGGATCAGTTGATTATATTGCAAGGGCGTAAGCCCCATGGTCTGACTTTCAGGGGGTTCAAAGGCAGAAGTGTCGCTCCTACACAGACAAGCGGGGCACCAATGCCTCACAGTGTTGTTATAGTTTTTTTTATGGGATGAGAATGACAAACATTTCAGATTAACTGCTGTTGTACTTCAATTTAGGTAAGTACTATGGCCCACATTACAACCTCGGCGATCTTCACAGAAGACCGCCAAAGCTGGGGGCGCCAGTATACCGCCAGTGCTTCGGTATTTCTGGCTCCCTATTTGGACTTTTCCGCTGGGCCAGCAGACGGTAACAGTGTTACAGTCTGCTGGCCCAGCAGAAAAGTCACGTCAACATTGCTGCCGGCTCGTAATAGAGCCGGAGGCAATGCTGACGTGCAGGGGGCGCAATTCGGGCAGTGAAATGTGTGATGGGGCAATGCCTAGGGGACCCTGCACTGCCCATGCCAAATGGATGGGCAGTGCAGGCGTACCCAGGGGCACCCCAAGTCCCCCTTACTGCCAGCCTTTCCATGGCGGTGTTACCACCGTGGCCAGGCTGGCGGTCTGGGACTCATAATCCCCAAGGCAGCGGTGCTTGCAGGCTGTGACCACACCTAGGGCACAGCCTGTTCACAGACAAGCATGGGAGCAAGCCTGGGAGCAAGCTTTACTGTGAAGATCCAATACCATCGCCTTGTGGCACTACACGCCATAGATGGTGCCTGGCAGCAGTGATGACGAAGACCTTAGCACCTGATCCGACTACTGCCACTGTGACTCAGGATGTAATCTGGAAGTGTGTTGCCATCGCTCGAGGCCCACGGCAGGAGAAGAGGATTGCCTTTACCCAGGGAGGACCAAGTGCAACCGACCAAAGACATACAAAGTGACTGGACCGGATCTGCTAAATGCACAACATCCACCCACACTAAGGACTTGTTAAAACTGGTGACGTCCCTAGTACTCTGAAGCCAATGGCTCATTGCAAAAGAGAGAAGAGAGAGAGAGAGAGAGAGAGAGAGAGAGAGAGAGAGAGAGAGGGAGGGAGGGAGGGGGTCAAGTTCTGTACTTATGACATGTGACGGGGGTACTTGGGCTTATAATGGCATTGCCTTTGGAAAGACTAGTAGGGCACGAGTTTTTGGGGAGTATCAGAGTAGATGGTGTTAATACCTAGGATGTGGGAAGAGAACCTGGGCATATGTAGGCAAAACCTGACAAGTTGTGTGAGTAACTGGGAAAATAAAGTAAAAACTTTTTGATGGCTGCACACTGACATATAACTTCAGCAATTAATATTTTAATTACTTTTTACCACATACTTTTCAAGGTACTATTAACTGGCAAAGATGGTATTTTATTTTCTGCCACACATATTTTATTCAGTTATTTAGTGACATAGATGGTACTATATTTTATCACACAATAATTTTGATCATCTTTTAACTGTTGCAAACGGTGAAAGTCACTGGCCCCAGGACAGAGGCCAGTATCCTGGCAGATTAGTACATGGAGTGCCAGACTATTGAAAGTACAAGGACTATTGGAACAGCACGTAGAAGTGCATGTTATCCACATAAATATATAAAGCCACGTAAATATAGAAATGTATACACCGAAAAACCATAGGTTAAAGTAACATTATAGTTAGGTGTGATAGAAAGATCTGTTTTTGTTTAAAAAATCCTTAGAAGTTCACTGAAAAAAACAAAGATGAAAGTAACATTATAGTTAGGTGAATAGGTCAGTGAGACCATTAGCGTTTTGAACTAAAAAAAAAAAACAGAGATTGACCAGTTATAACCACACACTGCTTCTGACCTCACATATTACATCATTCATGACATATTCCATGACATCTATTATGACAACACTGATGACATCTTAAATGACATCATTGATGACATCACTGATGGCATCATCCAATGAGCATGCTACTTTGTTTCATAGTTTAAATAGTGGTGGGTAGATACCATATTACTTTTATACCTAATTTTGTACAACCTGTGTCTGACTAACGGGTGTGTTTACAAAGCACATGTGCTTCTAATGCATCATAGGTGTGTAGAGGTACTGAAGATGTTATACATGTTTCTATTGAAGGGTAGCACTGTGAACAGATAACAGTTGAAATCGTGTATCTGGTATGTTCCACACAAGGTTTCTGGTTCTGCAGAAACCGTTTCCAACAATGCAAAAATTCTATGTAGTAGATAATAAATATTGTAAGCAGCCTCAAGTGAATACACACAATTGTCTCAGCATGACAAATTATACATAACACTGAAGATTTTGTGCACCAAGTACTAATCTATATGCATGTGCTTCTTTTGCTTCAGAAGATGAGCTATATGCAAGGTATTCACCACAAAATGAAGGCAGCAGGTAGTATACCATTTAGCACCTTCCAACCTTGGTTATGTTAAGCAAATAGTGTCTTTGTTAACAAGTGTTGCATACAGTGAACACTGTTCTTAGAAGATACTTCAACACTCTGTGGTGTATTTCTTATGAGAGTTTCACTGTCTGCAAACAGTATGGGAGAGAGTAACCTCTCTCCATAGAGTGAACAATGTTTACACTACCCACTTTTCTACTCGTATCAACTTCATTTCTCAATGTAGGTTTGGTGACTATGAGGGGTTTTATAAAGATAAAAGCAGTCCATAGTAGGGCATTCATTTTGGAACAGAGGTTGTAGTATCTTGAGGAACTTGGCTTTCTCTGAACAGTTGTATACAGATTGAACATCGTGTGCAGTAAGGGTTTCTCTTATATCTGTGGTTGATTGATCATTTGAACTAGGCTACATGTGAAGTGTATGCTATAGGGTCAATGCTGCACATAGTACATGCTTGCTACACCTAAGGGAGTTGTATCTGTGGTGGTATTAATGATGCTTCATATTATTCTCAACTATTTCTCACTTATTTTCAGGCCTCTAATGCCATACTGCTTTATCAAGCAATGTGTGCAAAAGAAGCTTGGGTGAAGTCATCAATGATGTCATTCGAGATGTTATGAGTGATGTCATAAATGTCATAGAATATGCCATGAGTGATGTCATATGAGACATCATAAGCAGTGTATGGCAGGGACGCAACTTATAGTTAGAGCTGCTAACTATAACTGGTGATTTTTTTTTTTTTTTTTGTTCAAAACATTATTGTTATTACTGACATATTCACATAAATATAAAGTTACCTTTGGGTTTTTCAGTGAACTTCTCAATTGTTTTTCTAAAAAAAAAAAAAAAAAATCCCCCAGAGCTATTTGCTTTTTAACTAATGAGGAGGGGGGAGGGGGCATGTGGCTCCTCTCCTTTCTCAAGGCTTGTTAGGCCCTGAGGACCCCACTTCCCATTTAAATATAAAGAGGAGGGGGCCATACAGCCCCATCCCAAGCCATTATCGGCCCCAGGGACCCTGATCCCCAGGGCCACTTGTTTGAATAAGGGTGAGGGGGACACGTGGCCTAATCCTTAAGCCTTGTTAGGCCCTGGGGACCCCATCCCTGGTGCCATTTCTAAAAAACTAAAGGGGAGGGTAGTCGAGCAGCCACCATCTCCAAGATGTTACCAGCCCTAGGTACCCTATCCCCCAGGGCTATTTGTTTAAACAAAGTCTCTTTAGGCCCTGGGGACCCCATCCTCCAGGACTGTGTATTTTATTAAGGCGAGTGGGCGTGTGGTCCCCCTCCCTGGGTCGATTTCAGCCCTGGGGACCCCATCCCCTGGGGCCCACCCAATAAAAGGTAAGTGCTCTGGTGCCAACCCAGGGCATCCACAAATTCCGTTGGGGGTGGGGGAGTGGGGGCAAGGCTCCTGCGTGCCCAGCCTGTTCCCCGCATACAGAGGGAGCGGCATCCCTAAGTGTGGGAGCAATATTTTGATCTGTGTGCCCATCCAATCACTGTGGGGGAGGGAAAGAGATCTAAAGTTGGTTGGGCTCCTGGGACATAGTTTGTGAGCCTGCCCTGGGGGACCGGGTCCTTTCAGGTAATCTGTCACAGATTGAGTTCCTCGGGGTCTTTTGAGGCATGGGAGGAGGGCCGACTGGCCTCTCCCATGCCCATTTTCTCACATTTTGGCCTCGGGGAGATGAGCTCCCCTGGGCCTCTCATGGCTCGAGGTGGGAGGCCATGCAGCCCCCCTCCAAATACAAAATAATATCAGCCCCAGGTGTGGGCTCCCCGGGGCCTTTGGAGGCATGGGGAGAGGAGCCACGCTGGCTCCTCCCCATTTTCACAGATTTCGGCCCCGGATGTGCGCTTCCTGGAGCCTCTGGAGGCTTGGGGAGGGGGGGCACTCCCTTTTATGAAATCAGCCACAGGGGTGGGGTCCCAGGACATAAGATAATTGAATGTCATCTGTCTGCCATTTTTTTCTCAAATCCCACTGGAGTCTGGCAGGATCGTGGAAATGTTTGCTTATTTTTTCCTTTTCTGGACCCGACTGGGGGAGGGGATCCCTCTGGGCCACCCCCCGCACCCCCCCAATAGGGCCTAGTGCGTCAGGGTATCCTATCCCTGCCCTCTTATAATTTTTTTTTATTTCAAAACAGTGGAATAAGGGCCATATGTACAAAATGATTTAGCATTTCTTAACAGAACGAATTGCAATTTTGGTCTGTTAAGAAATTCTAATATGCCTTTCTGTATGTACAAAAGCAGCTAGGGAATCGCAAAATACGTTTTCTACCCAATAGAACTCCCTAATTAGGAAATCGCCAACAGGGATTTCCTATTTGTGATTTCCTATACATATGTACAAAACAGTTCCTAAATGCGAAATAGGTATTTAGGAAATGCTATTACCATCAACTCTTAGTCGATGATAACCACGTGCAATGTAAAAAATGCATCTAAAATTAATTTTTAAAGTGCCATGTAGCGCACACATGCTACTAGGGCATTTGTGGGCTTTACATGTTCACCACTTTTTTGGGGGGTGCACCAAGGGGGGTTGGGGTGTAGGCCCCATAGGTACCCTTGGTTTTGCACTTCCCACTTTGCAATTTTCTATTAGGAAATCACAAATTTGGAAATGCAAAACCATTCGTACCTATGAGCTTTTAGGCGAATATGTCAGTGATGGCATTAGACAAACAAACGGTGTAGCATTTCCTAAACAGCAATTTGCTAGTAGTGATTCTTACTCTGTAGGAATCTCTATTAGGAAATCTCTATTTTGTACATTCCATTTTGCATTTCCTAAATAGCGATTTCTTAGGATTCGCTATTTAAGAAATGCAAAAACAGAATTTCTTATATATGGCCCTAAGTCCCCGAGTTCATCTTGCTGGCAGCCAGTCAAATTGCTAGGGTTCGCATGAGTCTGACTCCGGCGGGAGCGAGAGGGCCCAAGGGAAATAAAGCTCTCTTGACCAATATGAAAGCTCAATTTTTAAATTGGCATTCTCACAAGAACCTTTTGAGACTCTTGCAGGCTCAACCATCTAGAGAGCTATATTTTTTGGACCCTTTATTTTTTCCAAAAGCTATTGAACAGATTTACATCAAATCACAAAAAGCACAATGTGTGCACCAATATCTAGCTTCCTGACGAATTTGGTGTAATTCCATTGAGCAGTTTTTGCTGCAGCCCACTTGATGGATCACCCCCAAATATTCCATGCACAAACTAGTCAAAAAGTAGCACTTTTTTTGGAAAGTTTAGAGGAGATTCACCAAATGGTGCCAAAGTTATTAGCAACACAATAAATGTGTTCCCTATGGAACAGCAGACCTAATATTCTAATCAGCTGGTTAGAAAGGTTGTTCTCCTATAAGGAGACCAGCGTTATTCACTAATGAATTAAAATGTTGTACGACATGAACATTCATGCTTCTGTGTACTAAATGCTATGCCAGGAACATGGCATGCATCATCAGATTGTCGGTCTAGACAGTGGGGGATACCCATGCAGTAAAGAATGGCCATTACAACTGTTAAATAGATTCCTTTCAAGCACCACACATTCTGGAGTTTCACTAGCAGAACACGAGAAGAGCACTATCTTATAATTGGTGATGGACATCATAATACAAGCACACGTGGAAGTTGTGTCAGCATGAAGTCTGGACATTCTCATTCTTAGACAAGAAGAATCCAATAACAACTCTTTTACATGGTCATTTATTTGAAGAAGGTGTCTAGGGATTTTCATGGGCAGCATTCCAAATAAGTGGCTGAATCACCAGACACAGGGAGGGTACAGTCACATCCAGCTTAGAGAGAAGTGGCAGCCAATCATCAGCATACAGTAATGTTTTGATTTTACCTGCACTTGGGCCTATGCACTTGGTGGAAGCTCTAATTGCTACTGACCGAGATTTGGGATAAGACAAACAGCTACAGTGACAGGGGTCATCTTTGGCAAGTGCCTCTCGTGATGCAGAAGGATTGTGATACAGACACTGTACCTTCAAAATTAACTCTGGTCCTGGTTCTATTTGTATAAGGGTCCTCAATACGTATCCTCCATTCAACCCTGTTGAATGCTTTCCCTGCGTCTAAAAAAGTGCCACCATGTCATTGAGATCCTTGTGAATATCCTATAAAATGCAGTGCAAAGTGTATAAGCAGTTTCTGGTTGCTCTCCCTACAACAAATCCCACTTGAGATTTATGGGTATGTGCTGGGATCACAGATTTCAGACAGGTGGGCAACACTTTTGCCAAATTTTTGACAACTGAGATGATCAACAAAATTGGCCTATATCTAGCATAAAGAGAGGTGATCCTTACCCATTTTAGAAGTAGTTATACTAAGTCCATTAAATTCTGACCACAGAAGTCCTTCATTTTCTACTTCATTAAAGTTTGGGTTCAGTAGGGTCTCCAGGTGCTTTATTAGTTGGCACTGATTGGCTGGCTTTTTTTATTCCTTTATTTTGTCAATTGTAATCTCACCTTCCAAGAAACTCCTTGCCTCATGTGAGAGGAACAGAAGGTCTAGATTTCCAAAGTAGTCTTCCCTAGCCAGCAAGGAATTAACCTCCAAGGTGTAGAAGTTCAATCAATTAATCAATCAACATTTATAGAGCATGACTTATCACCTGGGGGTCTCAAGGCACTAGCTGGGGGATGCGGGTCAGTCGAACAGCCAGGTTTTGAGGTCCTTCCTGAACTGAGCCAGTGAGGGGGACTGCCAGAGGTGGAGCAGCATCGTGTTCCAGGTATGCGCAGAAAGGTAGGAGAAGGATCGTCCTTTAGCCATGTTCTTCCGGATCCTGGGGATGGAGGCGAGGAACAGCAGAGCACAGCGGAGTTGTCTGGAGGGTGTGTAGAAGGAGATGCAGTGGTTGAGGTAGGCAGGTCCGATTTTGTGAAGGGCCTTGTACGTGTATGTCAGAAGTTTGAAAGTGATGCGTTTGTTAACGGAGAGAGCCAGTGTAGGTCTCTCAGGTGGGCAGGCATGTGGCTGTGGCGGGTGATGTCTAGGATCAGTCTGTCCACAGCGTTCTGTATTCTCTAAAGTCTTGTTTGGAGTTTCTTGTTGATTCCGGCATAGAGTTCACTGCCATAGTCGAGCTTACTGCTGACGAGTGCCTGGGAGACTGTTCTTCTTACGTCAATGGGGATCCACTTAAACATTTTCCGGAGCAGGCGGAGAGTGTGGAAGCATGAGGATGAGACAGCGTTGCCTTGTCGAGCCATGGACAGTGTAAATGGGTTCGTTATCGGAATGAGGTAAGATATTGGAAGAATGCGACTGGCACCACTATTTGACGGAATAATAACTGTTTTATTTAAAGTTGGCCAATTCTCTCTTGTTTCTTTCCACAAGATTAGCCCTATTTTCTGTTTCCCCAAAGCCCTTCTTGGGTTTTACAGTCTCTGGTGGTGTCTTGGTTCCGTCTTGAGGCGGTCTGGTTTTTCCGTCCTCCGATCTCCCGTGTTCCCAAAAGAAAAAAAGAAAAAAGAAAAGTAATCAGGTAAGTGAATAAAGTAGGGGCAAGACAAGGGTTCAAACAGGGGTTAGTAGGGTGGTGTGGACTAGGTAGGGCTGGTGCTGGTGGTGGGTATCACTCTGTGGTTATTGTGCCCTTATTTCCTTTTTACTCCAAGAAAACCCCTTTCTTTTCCTTTTATTAGGGTTTCTCGGGTGGTGTCCCTGTCCGTGGGTTAAAGCAGTTTAGGTCCCCCTCTCCTTTTCTGCTAAGTCCCCTTCTTTCACGAGGTCTTCCCGTCCTCCCTTTCTTCCCCCCCCTCCCTCTTTTCCCTGTCAGCCAGCCTGACAGGGTCTGCCAGGCAGGGTATAGACGTACCTGGGAGGGCCACGTCCCTCCCGGGGCGCGGCCGGCACTTGGGTGGTCTCCCGATTTCTCTTCGTCTGGGCCGGGAGTTGCCCAGTGGTTCCTCCTTCCCTCGAGGCGTCCTGACTTCTGGGTCTCTTCCTCCGTCCCGGGCACTCGGATGGCGGTGCTTCCCCTCGCTGTAACCGACTCTCCGGCCTCGACGGTGTCCTTCTCTTCCTCCGGCCCCCTGGTGATGGCGGTTTCCCCTTCCGTTGTCGGCTCTCCGGTCACGGCGGTCTCTCTCTCTTCTTCCGATGGCGATCTCCTCACTCCGGCTTCCTCGCGTTCTCGGCTCCTCCTTCTTTTTCCCCGATCTCTCTCGTCCGTCTTCTCTTCTGATGTTTATGACGCCCTCAGCGTCATACGTCATCGCAGGGAGGTTCCCGCTCGTGCCCCCGGGCCATTGTGTTCCTCCCCCGACAGGTGTTTGGGAGCTGTGTTCGGCGGCACTCCCGTTACACATCCCCTCCCTTGGATGGGGCTGTTCGAGCCCCCCAGGTCCCGGAAATCGAGACAAGTAGTCTGCTTGTCCCATAAGGTCTCCAGGGAGATGGCAAACCTGGAAGGAGAAAGGTTGGAGCTCCATAAACCATCTTAAAATGCGAACGTTGGTGTCCTTATACCTCGAGAGCCAGGCAAGAGGGGCGTGGTCGGTATATAAAAGGAAGGACCTCCCTAGGAGATAATATTGAAGGCTTTCAACAGCCCATTTAATGGCCAGGCACTCACGCTCTATTATGGGATAGTTCTGTTCCCGTGGAAATAGCTTACGACTAATGAAGACCACCGGATGGCTTATCTCATTTTCATCTTTTTGGAACAGTACTGCACCCAGGCCTACGTCCGAGGCATCCGTTTGGAGATGGAAGGGACGACTGAATTCAGGGCATTTTAATACGGGTTGCGTGGTTAGACACCGTTGCAAGGTACGGTAGCTATGTGATTGTGGACCGGTTAGACTTGTGATGTTCTTGGGTTGACCCTTCCTCAAGAGGTCAGTGAGGGGGGCGGCCACTGTAGAGTAGTGGGGTATGAATCTTCGATAATACCCCACTAGTCCGAGGAAGGATCGGATCTCTTTCTTTGTGGTGGGTGCGCTTATACGTAAAATGGCTTCTGTTTTACTCATTTGGGGCCTGATATTCCCCTTCCCAATATGATAACCCAGATAGGGAATTTCATGGAAAGCCAGTCGGCTCTTGGAAGGATTGGCGGTCAATCCGGCCGCCGACAGTGCTTTAAAGATCTGTCCTACATGGTTTAAATGGTCTTCCCAGGTTTCGCTATGAATAACGATGTCATCCAGATAGGCGGCCGCGTATCTGGTATGTGGTCGTAATATAGTATCGATGAGTCTCTGAAAAGCGGCGGGGGCTCCATGCAGTCCAAAAGGGAGTACCTTAAAGTGATATAGACCGGAAGAGGTGGAGAACGCCGTTTTTTCTTTATCGGCTTTAGCTAAAGGAATCTGCCAGTATCCTTTTGTTAGGTCCAGGGTAGACATGTATTTGGCTTTACCGAGCCGTTCTATAAGTTCGTCTACCCTGGGAAGAGGATATGTATCAAATTGGGACACGGCATTGACTTGTCTAAAGTCGATACAAAAGCGTATGGATCCGTCCGGTTTTGGCACTAACACCACCGGGGAGCACCAGGGGCTTTGGGACGGCTCTATAATATCCAAATCTAACATCCTTTTTACCTCCTCTTGAACTATGACCTTCCTCGCTTCGGGAATGCGATAGGGATGTAACCGGATTATTTTACCCGGTTGGGTTATAATCTGGTGGTGGATTAGCTCTGTTTTACCTGGAACAGGGGAAAACACGTGGGGGTGCGCATTAAGGAGTTGGTTTAGTTGTTGGTTCTGTTGCACTGTTAACTCTGCATTTCGGAGGGGTATATCGCCCTTTGAGGGGGGGTCTGTGGGGCACCACCCTATTTCTAGCTCTTTTACTGTGTTAACTAAACAGTTTATATTTTGGTCTACTTGAGATTCCTCCCATCTTTTTAGTAAGTTAACATGAAAGATTTGAAATCGGTTGGGATTAGTCGCAAGTTGTAGTTTATAGGTAACCGGAGTTACTGCTTTTATTATTTTATATGGGCCTTGCCATTTTGCCAAAAGTTTATTGTCTGAACTGGGTAAAAGCACTAATACTTGGTCTCCCTCTACAAAAGATCTCATTTGAGTGTTCCTATCGTAATAACGCTTCTGTTTCTCCTGAGCTTTTTCCATGTGCCCTCTCACATCTTCCCATTTCGTTTGTAGTCGGGACTTTAACTCACTGGTGTACTCTAGGAGAGGTTTCTCCCCGCTTTCGTCTTCCTCCCATAACTCAGCTGCCATGTCTAATAGGGTCCTAGGCTGTCGCCCAAACAGCAGTTCGAATGGACTATGTCCTGTAGATGCTTGTTCATGGGTTCTGACGGCATATAACACTAGGGGAAGTTTCTTGTCCCACTCTTTACCTGACTCGGAGATCGCTTTCCTCAGAAGGGTTTTCAGGGTGCGATTATACCTTTCTACTAGTCCGTCTGTCTGGGGATGATGAACCGCTGTCCTTATCTGTCGTATCCCTAATAATTGACAAATCTGAGCCATCAAGTTGGACATAAACTGGGTCCCTTGGTCCGTCAATATTTCTCGGGGAAACCCTATTCGTGAGAAGAAACCTATCATGGCGTTGGCGACACTTTTAGTGCTAATACTAGTTAGGGGGATAGCTTCCGGATACCTAGAGGCGTAATCGACCAATACTAGAATGTAACGGTATCCCTTGGAAGACGGTAGGAGGGGCCCGACTAGATCCATTCCTACTCTAGAGAACGGTACGTCAATAATGGGAAGAGGATGTAGGGGGGCTTTTTTCCTGGGTCCGGGATCTATCAACTGACATCTAGGACATTGCTGACAGAACTTTCTGATATGGGAAAAAAAACCAGGCCAGTAGAATTTCCTTAATAGGTATTCCTCTGTTTTTTCTCTCACGTAATGACCCCCCCCCCGGCTGATTATGGGCTAGATGCAACACCTGCTGCCTATAGGGTTCGGGAATCAGTAACTGTTTCTTTTCCCCTCTCTCGTTACTGGTGATCCGATATAACAGATTTTTATTGATCACAAAGGAGGGACCCTTATCATCTATGGTTCGAGGTTTGGCACTTCTCCAGGCGTGGATCAAACTGGGATCGTCCCTTTGACTACATCGGAAGGGCGGAAGACCAACGAGGGCGAATACCTGTGCGTTATCTCTGTCGTGGTTTGTATCCTCTCTTCTATAGGACTTCCTGGCTTCTCGTTTTTCTCTTTTAGTGGGTTTATAGCGGATCGCCGGGGCTGGTATGGGTAATTCAGAAAAAGGGGCGCTTCCTAACCAGGCATCCAGGTCTTTCTTGCTCTGTGTGCTGTCCAAAAGGATCGGAAAGTCTTTAAAGTCTGTTCCTATGATGGCCTCTTCCACCAACCGTTCAACTACCCCCAGCCGTATGGGGGTATTTGTACCTTCCCAAAAAAGGGTAGTCCATATTAGGGGATATTCTCTTGTTTCCCCGTGAATACAACATATGGATACTGTGAAACCTGGGTCAAGTGTATGCTCGGCAATCAGATCCGCTCTGATTACGGACTGACTACATCCGGAGTCGATGAGCGCTACGGTGTCCCTCCCATTAATGGACAGTATCTTTTTGTATTGGGTATCTTTCCCCCCGGTGTAGAAAACCCGGCCTCTCGTAACCCCTATTTCCATGGGTTCGGGTTTTCCGGACTTCAGCGGGCAAAATCGGGCAATGTGTCCCCATTCCCCACAACTAAAACACTGGGGCTGCTGTCCATAGGGCTTCTCTATCCCTCGTAACCTTCCCGGTTCCTCTATCGGCCTTTTCCCCGAGGCTGCGGATTGTCCCGTGTTTTGCCTAACTGGTTGAGGTAACAACCGCGGAAGGTGTGTTTTGAATTCGAGGGAGCGGTGGAAAGCACAGGCCAGCTCAATAGTAGTATTCGTGTCGGGGTTCGGGTGCTGCTTGATCCAATGGCGAGTATTGGCGGGTAGGGCGTCTAGATACTGTTCTAGGAGAACGGCCTCAATAACATCTTCCCTATTCGTCCCTATGGGTCCAAGCCATTTGAGACCTAAATCTTTGACCCTAAAATATAAAGCTCGAGGGTTCTCAGAGGGGCCCCACTTGGCCTTCCTGAAGCGAACCCGATAGTGTTCTGTATCAAAGCCGACCCTTTCTAGGATGCTCTTCTTGATGTCCGGATAGGGTGTTGTCCCACCCGGGTTAACCGCTTGGTATGCTGCTTGGAGGGTCCCGGTTAATAAGGGAGCGATATATTGACCCCATCTTTCCTGCGGCCAGGTGGCTGAAATGGCGACGCGTTCAAAGTTAGTAAAGAAGGCGTCGGGGTCTTCGCCTTCCTGATATCTCTGCAAAACAGAACTAGGTACATTTGGATGTACCCGAGTTGCTGCAATGGTATCCGTCAAAGTCTTTATCGCGTTGTCATGTACCAACTGATTGTTGGCCATGATAGTAGCCTGACTTTTAAGCGCGTTTTGCAGAGCCTCCCTTTCCACCTTGGCTGCCTTCTGTTGCTCCTCCCATACAATTTGCAGATGGCGTTGCCCCTCAGCTAGTTGCTGCATCATATCCGCCATTGTGGGCGTACCCTCCATTTTCTAGGGTTCTCCTGTCGCCTGTTCCAATATCCCACTTCTGACACCACTGTAAATGGGTTCGTTATCGGAATGAGGTAAGATATTGGAAGAATGCGACTGGCACCACTATTTGACGGAATAATAACTGTTTTATTTAAAGTTGGCCAATTCTCTCTTGTTTCTTTCCACAAGATTAGCCCTATTTTCTGTTTCCCCTAAGCCCTTCTTGGGTTTTACAGTCTCTGGTGGTGTCTTGGTTCCGTCTTGAGGCGGTCTGGTTTTTCCGTCCTCCGATCTCCCGTGTTCCCAAAAGAAAAAAAGAAAAAATAAAAGTAATCAGGTAAGTGAATAAAGTAGGGGCAAGACAAGGGTTCAAACAGGGGTTAGTAGGGTGGTGTGGACTAGGTAGGGCTGGTGCTGGTGGTGGGTATCACTCTGTGGTTATTGAGCCCTTATTTCCTTTTTACTCCAAGAAAACCCCTTTCTTTTCCTTTTCTTAGGGTTTCTCGGGTGGTGTCCCTGTCCATGGGTTAAAGCAGTTTAGGTCCCCCTCTCCTTTTCTGCTAAGTCCCCTTCTTTCACGAGGTCTTCCCGTCCTCCCTTTCTTCCCCCCCCTCCCTCTTTTCCCTGTCAGCCAGCCTGACAGGGTCTGCCAGGCAGGGTATAGACGTACCTGGGAGGGCCACGTCCCTCCCGGGGCGCGGCCGGCACTTGGGTGGTCTCCCGATTTCTCTTCGTCTGGGCCGGGAGTTGCCCAGTGGTTCCTCCTTCCCTCGAGGCGTCCTGACTTCTGGGTCTCTTCCTCCGTCCCGGGCACTCGGATGGCGGTGCTTCCCCTCGCTGTAACCGACTCTCCGGCCTCGACGGTGTCCTTCTCTTCCTCCGGCCCCCTGGTGATGGCGGTTTCCCCTTCCGTTGTCGGCTCTCCGGTCACGGCGGTCTCTCTCTCTTCTTCCGATGCTCCGATGGCGATCTCCTCACTCCGGCTTCCTCGCGTTCTCGGCTCCTCCTTCTTTTTCCCCGATCTCTCTCGTCCGTCTTCTCTTCTGATGTTTATGACGCCCTCAGCGTCATACGTCATCGCAGGGAGGTTCCCGCTCGTGCCCCCGGGCCATTGTGTTCCTCCCCCGACAGGTGTTTGGGAGCTGTGTTCGGCGGCACTCCCGTTACAGACAGTAACGGGTCGAGAATGATGCAGAGGTTGCATGCGTGGTCAAATAGGAGGTGGGGTGGTTCTGTGGGCACTGGACCACCAGGACTCGTCCCAGGAGGTAGTGGTTGTGCCCAGGATTAGGATCTCTGTCTTGTCCGAGTTGAGCTTGAGGCAGCTGTCTCTCATCCAGTCGGCGACAGCCTTCATTCTGTAGTGAAAGTTATTTTTGCCTATTGATGATTCTTCGGTGAGGGACAGAATGAGCTGCGTGTCATTGGAGTATCAGACGATGTTGAGCTCGTGGTGTCCGACGATCTTGGTGAGCGGGGTCATATAGACATTGAAGAGAATGGGGCTCAGGGAGGAGGCCTGGGAACTCCGCATCTGGTTTCTGTCGGCTTCATGGTGAAAGGTGGGAGTCTGACTCCCTGGGTTCGGCCAGTGAGGGAGGAGCAGATCCACTCAAGGCTTTGTTGCGGATGCCGGCGTCCTGTAGTCTGGTGCACAAGGTGGTGTGGGAGACGGTGTCAAAGGTAGCAAAGAGGTCGAGGAGGATGAGGGCCAGCTGTTTCACCGTGGTCCATTAGGGTGCGGATGTCATCTGTGGTGTGTGATTTCGGTGCTGTGGTTGCTCCTGAATCCGAATTGAGAGGGGTCAGGGATGTGATCACTCTTGATGAACTTGGTGAGTGTGCATTGATTGCTTTTTCGATTACTTTGGATGGAAAAGGGAGCAGTAAGAT
Organism: Pleurodeles waltl; assembly: GCF_031143425.1. NCBI lineage: Eukaryota > Metazoa > Chordata > Amphibia > Caudata > Salamandridae > Pleurodeles > Pleurodeles waltl. Next base: position 258,125,792 of record NC_090440.1, read on the forward strand.
TGATCTGTAGTTTTTCAGCTGTGTTGGGTATGCGGAGGCCTTCTTCAGTAGTGGGTTTATCCCCACGTGTTTCCAGGCATCCGGGAAGGTGGTGGTCTCAATACAGCAGTTGATAGTAAGTCATAGTTCGGACGTGATGATGGCACCGGCCTCATTGAAGATGTGGTGGGGGAATGTGTCTGAGGGTGCCCCAGAGTAGATAGTATTCATGAGTTTTAGGGTGTCTTCCGGAGTGATGGGGGGGTCCAGTGGTTCACAATCGGTTGGTGGTTGGAATCTGTGGTGGTGCTGGTGGGTGGGCAGGGGCTGGCATTTGCTTGCGAATCCTTCGTAGATATCCTGAACTGTCAGGTGGAAGAAGGTGGTGAGGCTGATGCAGAGGTCGTGGGAGGGTGGGATGTCTGTGCTGCCCGACCGGGTTTCGTGAAGTCCTCGACTATGGTGAAAAGTTCACTGCTGTTGCGTGTGTTGGTGTTAATTCGCTCCTGACTGGCCGATTTTCTAGCTGATCTGATCAGCCTGTGGTGTGATGTGATGGCGTCCTGGAAGGCTTTGTGGTCCCCTGAGCTCTTTCTGCTTCTTCCCTTTCTCTTGTGTCATCTGCATGCGCTCTTGGATTCTTGGAGATCAGGGGAGAGCCAACTGGGACTCCAATGGTGAGACTGCTGGCAGGTTTCCTTAGGGGGGCTAGGGTGTTGGCGCAGTCGGCGATCCATTGGTGGAGTTTGTGGGTTGAAGCTGGTGGTATCTGATGGTGGGAGTGGCGGAGAGCAGTGGTGAGCTGGGCTTTGGTGACCTTGGTCCAGTTCCTACGAGGGGGGCGGTGGATGTGATGCTGTTCGACTGTCTTAGTGAAGGAGAAATGAACGCAATGGTGGTCAGTCCAGTGGAGTTCGGAGGTGTGTGAGAAAGAGATGTGGTTTCCGGCGGAGAAGACAGGGTCAAAGGTGTGTCCTGCTGAGTGCATGGAGAGGTTAACTAGTTGCTTGAGCCCGAAGGTGGCAAGGTGAGATTTCTCCCATGACATTGGGTAATTTACACATATTTCACATGGCAGTGACAGACAGTGAAAACTGGCCATTTGACTGCCCACTCTGAATCGGATGGGCAGTCAAACGGCCAAACCTCTGATGGCCCTTACTCAGTTAGGGGTGTATGGCAGCAGCAGAGGATACTAAAGGCCCATCTAACTCTAAATTACGCGGGTGGAATTTCAGTCCAGTGGAAAGGATATTCCGTTGCTTTTGAGAAGAAGTATCCTTTCCATCGTACTCTAAATCAGGCCCAATGTTTGCTGATTGAGTAGGCAAGTATTTAACCCACTGAGATTTAACATTAATTAGGGCCAAGCAGCAGCATTAGGCAGGAGTTACATGAGTGTGTTCTAGGAACGGAAAGGGGACTATAGTTGTAGTGAATACAGTTACAATGAGTAGGTATAAATTTCCTCTGCAGAGTGCTTTCCTAAAAACTCTCGGAGGATCGTTAACAGTTTGTGCAAGGCTGTGGTGCCACTACATCCCAAAAAGTCAGAGTTTCTGTAAACACCGTTGCATACATCACATGTGTGGAGCTAGGGCGGATGGCGTTGTGTTGGTCAAACAGTGAAACACAAAACTTGAAATTGCACTGTCACCCCGAACAAGTAAATGAATAACATATAACAAGGGCATGGGGGGGGGGGTCAACTATATACTGCTTCACCATACAGCCCAATTCTGTATACAGATTAGATGAACAGGATAACATGCCTGTTGCACATATGCCCTCATGGGCCCAATTCCCTCTTGAATGTGTTCACGTAGTTTTTGTATGGAGCACAAAGGCCTGGTAGGATAGAAGCGTTTTGTAATCTAGACAGCACATACCTCAGTGAGGGTTGTGAGCTGGGATAAGGATGAGACCAGTAGAAAGTACATGGATCTTTCTACAGTGTCAGGGGATTTGAACATTTTATTCTCTCAACGTCAGGTGGGGACTGGTCCTGGTCAGCTTATGGTCTCAAAAGAGCAGCAGGAAGCTTTTCAGATATGTCCGGGATCCACTGAAGAGCTGTTTCCACTGAAGAACCATCAAGCATGTTCAGGAAAACTATTAAGTAATCTGGCGTGTGAAATTCTTTGGAGCAGCCACATGACCACAGGTTATGGCACACCAAATTGTATATACCATTTCCTCAGCATGGAGCTTGAAATTTTAGACTTTTGGCATTCTTCTTGGGGGAGTAGTCAGTGGAGGTGAGGGTCTTGTTACCAAAAAATGGAAGTGTACCATTCTTGTGTGTAGGAACAATCTGCCTTGCAATACTGCTGTCTCAACAGATATACAGTGAAAGACCTTGGGTTATCACTATTGTCTATTCTCTGAGATTGTATCCTATCAGCTCTGTGGGAGTCCAGGGGAGGGTTGACAGAAAGACCCATCAGCATGCTGAAGGCGCGTCAGGAATGCCATCATGTCTGTACCGCCTTGTTTTTCCAGTGCCCTAAAAACATGTGTTATCCCTCCTGCTTAGGTCTTTGAGATGTGTGATTCCTTTGAAGATTCCAAATATCCTGCCCCCAGCCAGGGGTGGACGACAGGTGTTCTTCCATGAAGTTCAGCTGTTTATCAGTTTAGATCCAAGTCTCATCAGGTCTGTCTCTAAAGGGCTAGTGCAGTGTAAAAGACAGCAAATCAGCACCAGTGTGTGGACTACAGGCTTCATTCTCGCACAATAACCATCACTAGTGTAAACAAATCCTCAGTGTGTCATTTAAACACAGCAATAGCACAAATGCTAGACAGGAATCCATTCAATACACGATAAAAGGACATTGGAGAGAGCACCAGCTGTGCTCAATATAATATAAAGACTGTGGAATACTGCAAGCATAACATGAGACAGTGATTCTTACTTGTTTTATGGCCATAGGCAGATGTGCGGTATCATGCTGTCTTAGCAAGCTCAAAGCAACAGCAAACAAGTCCAAAACACCTTAGTAGTGACAGAGAGGCTACCACTGCCCAGCCAGCTGCAGTACCAGGTGGTTACCATATAAAGGCCTCAGTCACTATCATGAATAGTCAAAAAAGCCTCTCAGCTGTAATATGTGGCTCTGATAGTGGAAGAAAATGGTGTACTTGATCCCTGCAATATAATTTCGCTTTCAACTGCACTACACACTGTGTATCTCACAGCCCGGAGGTCTTGCATGTAGGTGTTCCTACAGCAGCAGTGCCTCACTCGGTGGGACTGCATTTGGACCCTTACTCCCCATTGTGCTCTGGCTACTCTATGGTATGTCCAGAAAGTCAGGTCACCCTGAGGATACAATGCTTATGCTATCAGTTGGTGGATCAGCCTGTACCAATGTTGATGCTGAACCTTAGTGCTTCACCAAGTGAATGATGTCTCCATCACCATTCCACACCACTTGCTGAGTTTTTGAGTCACCCCCACTCATGCAAGAAGCAGGAGGAGCTGACTGCATCAGAGCCCTACCTGAATGTATCCATCTTCATGAGGACTGAGCCCTGTCTCCCACTGCTTAACTTCTTGAGTTTCTGCTATTTTTAGGCTGCTTAAAGACAACATGCACATTCATTTTCTCTGGCAGAAGCCTGTCGTTCTAAGCCACATCTATACTACAATGGGGTAGCCTAGGATTCCTCACTGTAAGCTTCCTTTTTTTACTTATAGGGTACTGGGTTACTTAACTTTGAAAAAGCCTGTCCACTGCTGTCCCCTTGTTTAGAAACCAGTTTCTCATATGACACTTAAACAATGCCATGGAGAACTAAGGCAGATTGAAAAAAGCAGCATCATCAGTCACACAGGTCAGTTTCATTCATTAGAATTCGTTCTATTCACCCATTTCATTAGTTTCACAGGATTCTTAAAGTAGATATTTTGGAAACTCTAAAAGGCTCAAAGCAGAATGACTAGGAAGGAGGACAGTGAATCAGAATAAAACCTCCACATAGCCAGTTCGGAAATGTTAGGTCTCATTGCTCAGCACACTACTAACATACGGTGCTATAACTCTCAAGATGACTCAAAAGTAGGCTTTACAATATTTTAGATGTCACATCTGTTGGCACTGCCTAGTAAGGGTACACAGTTCTTTGAAACCTCCTGGCACACTGTAGACCTAGATAACTGACTTTTGGCTGGAAACAAACATTTCCAGCTTTCTCTGCAGAGATTGCCCAATGCCCTCCCATCCTCAAAGAATCAGAAGACCACACAATTTTCTGTGAGAAAGTGAAGAACTTCCCCCTACATATCAGTGTACAGACAGTTCTAATCCAAACCCTTCTCGCAAATACACTCTCTGAAAAGGCTCACCATAACATCAAAGTGCATCTTTCTACTGAAAGTTAATCAAAGCCATCTCACTATGTTAAAAAATCAAAACCAATTCACAAACAGTTGTAAAACTTCAAATTCCACAAAAAGTGCAAATAAGTTGTCACAAGTTAAAAGATGAATTAGAATCATCCTTTGCATGTGCTGGTGCGTAATTCTACACAAATTATTCTTGTCTGAAACCACAGTCTATATCTTTAATGGCAAAGAGGAAACTGAATATTAATTAATTGTATTTCATTGTTCCCTCACAAACGGAGAGATGATCTTTCTGAAATAACTTTCCAGGATACCTACCTGATATGTCTCTTTCTGATATATATATATTCCAAATGCTTCATTCTCAGTATTTCCATTACGTTAGCCTCAAAAGGCAATGTACTGTTGTGATTGAAACTTTTTTTAGCTGTATATATGAAGGATGATGTTGCAATATATCATAGAAATCAAGCTACTATTCTAGAAAGAGAAGACACCAGTTATTGCTATAAGTATAGTGTTGATCTAATCCCTCCCAGATCAGCACTTTGAAGACTATGTAGCAGAAAATTGAAAATTGGCCCAGAGTTCGACACGCTGTGCAACCTCCATTGATAATCAGGCTAAATTGTAGCATACTCATGGCTTTGCAATTGGAGCAAGAAGAGCAAGCAATGACTGCCCACGACTCAACTACTGAGTATACCTTTCTGGATGGGCTATCAAACCAATTCAGGGAGGGAAAACATGTAGTTTTTGAAACCTCAAGGTTAGGAGTGGCCGTGGAACTTGTCAACTTCACATGCAGTTTTTCTGTACACAAGTCAAAGATACTACTAGATTCTCTTTTTGGATGCCCAGACACTGTTACTTTGGTTTTAGGGCCATTCTCTAGTAGTTTACTAAGTTCTATTCACCCCAAGTTCTTATTGCTTGTTAGAGGACGACTTTGTTATCATCCAATAATCTACTTATTGGTAAATGGGCACAAGGGCAGAGACAAGTCAGGGTGGGCAGTTCCTTTCACTATTTATCAGTGTTCCCAATTCAGATGCTTATAAAATGAACAGTAATAGGAATGCCAGTAAGCACCCCCGTTTCAGAACTTAGGGCCAAATGTAAGAAGCATTTTTCAAGTCGCAAAGGGGCCGATTCGCAGAATTGGCCCGTTTGTGACTTGAAAAATGCTTTTTGGCATGTACAAAGCCCAAACTGGAATTCAGTAACTTTTTACCGAACCGCATTTTGGTTTTGCGATTCGGTATTAGGAAGGGGGGTGTGAAGGGCATCTATTCCTAATACCGAACCCAAATGGTATGTATGATTGTTTTGTGACTGCAAATGCGGTCGCAAAACAATCGCAGTTAGCACCAATTTCAAACTGGTGCTAATCCATTCACAAACAGGAAGGGGTCCCCAGGGGACCCCTTCCTCTTTGTGAATGGCAGCGAAAATATTTTTTTAGAGCAGGCAGTGGTCCCATGTGTTTAAATGTTCTGCCAACCTGTGTCCCACAAGATGCAGGGATATCTGACTGAGATCTCAAATTACTTTAACCTTAACGAGCACATGAACATAATTTCCTTTACTGGAATTTCTGAATCCCTCATCCACTATCGCCCTGTACTTGAGCAGGAGTCCACCTAGTTGCCGTTGCAGTTGTCTACCTCCATATTCTTGCCTTGGTTGAAGTCACTATCTTTCCTCAAATAAAGTGGATGCTTAAACCCCTTATTAGACACAATTACCCTACACATGCAAGACCAATAAGGACAAGTATACAGCAGACACATATCACAGACCACCTCGCCCTTTGCTCGATCAGCCGGCATGAAGCCCAGATCCTTATTACAATCGGTACCCAACCAGGCCACCCATGCTGAAGTTTATCGATCATCAACACCACCCTGCCCCTTCATAACATCTTTACCTGCCCATCCTCGACCACGTATCAGATTGGCGATCAAGGACTTGAACAATGCTACCTGAGAATGCCACTATGTAGTTTGGGTCAAAGGCAAAAAAAGGTGGTAGAAAAACAGTAGAAACATACTCACAATCTCCATCCCAAAACGCTTGAACAAAGAATACCAACAATTTGGTCTGTTTGCATCATTTCCCTAACCCATATTACCCTGTACCTAAATGAGCCCATCCAAACATACCAAGGCCCAACAAGGAGCAAAGGATGAAAACTGAGAGGCCACAGCACACCATGCTTCCTTGTGACCAGCTATTCTAGGCCAGAGATGCTTGCTGCTCCTCAAATATTGTCTGAGCAAGATGAAAAGACAAATAATTGATGGTCAGGCTTGCTGAACATTGGATTACAAGACCTGGGGGTCCAAGTACCACGCTGCAAAGCCACAGGGGCTAAACAGCAAGTACGAGTCACAAAATGGGAGGTAGGCTGACAAATCGGGATTGCCTTCTTGAACAAACTGGAATAATGAAAGACTAACAAAAACAATGTGAAGTTTAAAGGGCAGAGCAGGGAGTGCAAATGCTTGAACTCGTGAGCCTTGAATGGCAATCCAGTTCAAAGTATAATAACCACTGAAGAAGAGAACTCATTACATTACTATGATGGCAGACTATGGATAGGTGGGATCAGGAGGCCAGCAAAAGTAAATATCGATGGGGAACTAGGCTGTGTAGTAAGCATCTAATAACCCATTATACCTGTGGTAATATGGACGGAATTAATGTTTTATGGTGATTCATTTTATGGCTACCAAATAAAAAAAAACATATTTGGAGAGTTGCGGCGAGACTTAGTCACAGCAGTCTGAATGGAGTCATGGGAAGTGGACATAGCAGTTTGATGCTCTGCTACCACTTTAAGCAAGCTTATGTCACGGGTAAAGGCAGGTAAGCAAACACAAAAGGCAACACTTGGATTAATTTGCGAGGGAGAAAGAAAATACTTGTGGAACTATAACTTCACTTTCTTTAACTTGCACTCAAATAGAGATCATTTTATTGGGAGGAAGCCAACACCATATTTTTCTTGACAAAATTAGAGTTCCCGTCAAAACCAGGGGAGCATGCATGTATGAGTAAGGTAAGGGATAGATACAGCAGGCTGTCTAGGATGCAGGAGACAAGACCGACTTGGGGGGGGGGAGGAATGGGCCAGATCATACGTGGCGACAATCACATAGAAAACAGGCCCAGTGGGAGGGGACTAACAATTGAGGACCAGATCGTGAACACTCAATCTTCAGAAACAGTATGGCAATTGGGAGTTTGGGATCACCTTCATAAAGGAACAGCAAAATCCTAGATTAAATCAGTTTACCATCACCATAAGATTTAGAAGAGAGGGGGGGCGTGGCTTCGGGCGTCAAGATGGCGGTCGCACTCTGAGAGTGCTCTGGACCCCTCCGTCATCTACTATGCTGCCCTAGCCGTTCCCGCGAGCTCCCGGACCTCAGAGATACCTCCGGTACCGGTGTCGACGCAGCCCGAGCCGTGAACGCTGGCCGCGACCGGATCGATAGGTTCCCAAAGATGGCGGCCGGGCTGGCGGCGTCTCGGCGATCCCAGGGATCGGGGCCCGCCCGCTGACGGGGCCGCCTCCGATGCGAGTGCCGTGTGCGGCGCGTGAAGTGCCTGGAGCGGGCTGTGACCTGGGGCCCCCGCGGGTAGAGGAGCGATGCGGCCAGCTTCGTTGGTCCTCGGAGACTCGGGCTCCGTGGCGCCGGGCTCGGGGGACAGAGGAGAAGCCCGGAGAGGGTGAGCCCTGGGACGGGGGCTCCCCCGCCTGATTCGGACAGGCGCGGCCGGGCCCCGGGACAGGGGCCTGCCTGCTAAGAAGACCGCTGCGGGCGAGCGAACCGCGCGTGATACAGGGGGCGCCCGGACTTGGCCCTGTAATCTGGAGCCCCCGCAGGAGAAGTGGCGACGAGACTGGCTCGGTGTACCCCGCCCCGGCGAAATGAACATAACAATGCTGGCGCCGAAGAGGTGAGCCGAACGGTGGGGGCTACCTCGCTTGAGCCGGGTAGGGCGCAGTTGAGCGGTGCGACTGCACTCCTGTCCGCTGATCCCGGACGACTGGGGTGAGGGGAGTGGCCCTTGGCCCCCGGGTCCGGCCGCCCAAGAACGAAGCTGCCCCCTCCTGGAAGAAAGAGAGAGAGAGGAGGAAGGGAGAAGAGAGACCCGGGCCCTTCCCCCAAATAAACAATGCAATAGGAGCCCAAAAGGGCGCCGCAGATTTGGGCGACAGGGCTGTGCCCGCGCGATCCCCAATCTTCAATTTTGAAGAGACTCCCCGGAGACCTGTTCCCATCCCACGGCCATAACACTGATAACGCACGCCAACAGACCCCGGTGATGGGAACCTACTAAAGATGTGTTGAAGCCTCCAGAGGATCAAAGCGCTTCGCGACTTCTCAAAGTCGTCTGACTGGACCTGGAACGGGGAGAAACCAGCCACTTGGCAGACCAGCAACACGTGGCTGACCGGTGGCCACCGAGTCCCGGGGAAGGGACTGCGACATCTATCGCCGACGCGACCGGATGAGACCCTACTGATGGTCCTCCTCTGGGACCTTCCCTGTGGGTGCGCCTAGGGTGTTGAATTTGGACGGAAGGGCTGCATAATTCGAATAAGACACCTCATCCCCGCCGAGACAAAATGGGGAAGGATAGAGCGAGTAAACATCCCCCACCCTCTCAACAAAAGATTGATCAATTTACAACATCAACAGGCCCTAGAGGAGATGGAGAGACAGCCGCGGGGGGCCCAGCATCAGACGGAGTGAATGCCATCCTCCTGGCAATTCAGTCATCGCAAGCAGCTGTGGAGACTAAAATCGGGGAAGTGCGTGAGGACATGGGCCTCATCAGGCAGGACCTCAGAAACGCGGTGAATCGTATCACTGAAGTGGAGGGCCGAGTCTCCCACAACGAGGACGAACTGGCTGACCTTAGGACCAAGGTGGCCCAGTTACAAACTCGAACATCCGAACTACACCGCCGGGCGGAAGATGCAGAAAACCGATCGAGACGAAACATCCTACGTTTTGTAGGATTCCCGGAAGGCTCTGAGGAAGATAAAGCCACAGAATTCTTGGAGCAGTGGATAAAAACTTGGATGCCAGGCCAAACTCTTTCACCCTGGTTTGCAGTGGAGCGTGCTCACAGGGCCCTTGCCCCGCGCCCCCCTCCAGGTGGTCCAAAACGCCCGATGATTGCCCGAATCCTCAACTTTAGAGACCGTGACAATATCCTCAAAGAGGCAAGGCGCTCCGAAAATCTTCAGTGGGAAAATCACAAAATCTTAGTATTCCCGGACTACACCCGGGAGGTCCAGGCCCGTCGCCGCTCATATGAGCAAGTTAAACAAAAACTTAGGGCTATGCAACTTTCATACATGCTCCTCTTTCCTGCGAGACTTAAAGTCATTATGGCGGACAAGGCGTACTTCTTTGATTCCCCGGAAGAGGCATGGGACTGGCTAACTGAGGAGGGCATTGGGGCTCGAAAAGGGCCCGCGGCACGGAGGGGGGAGCCCTCCCGGGCGGATCCCCCCCCACTGGGGGGCCTTGGAAGGGGCCGTAAACGCACTAGATCTCGGAGAGGAAGAGGAAGAAACTCGGATGCTCCCATGGGTGGAGAGACGGTGGGAGAGGCTGGCTCACAGAAAGGAGGGTTGCCCGTTGAGTCTCCAGAGAGGCGGATCCAGATGCAGACCAGAGACGATGACCGCCTGAGTCAATCCCCGGCGCTTGGCTGACATGCTACACGGAGCTCCGAACGGGACGCGTGGGAGGGGCCGGAGAGCCCGGTCCATCTCGAGGAAATCCGTGTTGGGCTGCATCCGGGACATGGGCTCTCCCTAAGACTTGTAAAGTATGGCTTGACTTTTTGTGAACAGTTGTAAATGATCCGACCTAATGGAGGGGTCCACCACTCCACTCCTATGGCAGCCCCTTTGGCTGTTTTGTTCTGGTTAATTGTTAGGGCGACAGATGCTTCCTGGGTGGGAGTATGGGGAGGGGGGCGGTTCTGGGGGAAGAAGGTTAAGTTAGGGTTAGATAGATATATTTTGAGTATTGCACTGTTAAGTTTTAACTGGTCATTCCTTTGTCCACTGACTGACACCCGACACTATAAGACTCCTATGCAGCTCACGCTTGGTCCCCATTGACACAAATCATCTCATGGAATGTGAACGGGCTGCTAGATAAGATCAAAAGATCTGCAGTAATTAACACTCTCCGTAGATATTCCCCCTTGGTGGCCTTACTGCAGGAAACCCACCTTCTGGGAACTAAATGCCCTATGCTGGTTCGAGGAGGATTTGATAGGGTCTACCATTCAGGCTTCTCTAGGGGATTCAGGGGGGTAGCTATCCTGCTCCACCGCTCACTACCCATGGTGGTTACATCTACGAGATCCGATCCGCAAGGCAGATGTGTAGTAGTCTCGGGGTTACTCCGAGGCGCGACACTGAATCTTGTGTGCGTGTATGCCCCCCCAGCGGGATTTGATGCCTTTCTACCTTCACTTCGGCAGGTGGTAGCGGGACTCCCCCAAGGAATCACAATAGTAGGAGGGGACTTCAACGTGGTTCTAGACCCCAGATTAGATGTGTCAGGGGATGTCACTGCGGGCAGGTCCACCCGAGCCGCAGGCCTCAAGGGCTGGGCTGATAACCTAGGCCTATGTGAAGTATGGAGAACCTGGCACCCTATGGAGCGTCAATATACGCACACGTCTGCTGCCCACCGGACACACTCTAGAATTGACCTAGTATTTATGCCGGCCATGGACTTCACCGGTGTCACGGGGGCAGAGATACTGCCCCGAGGGGTGTCGGACCACGCACCGGTGCGAGTCCGGCTGGGTGGAGTAGATCTCACTAGACGCCCGGTATGGCGCCTGAATGCATGGCTGTTACAGGATGATGATTATACCCTCGAGATTAGGGATCGTCTCACGCAGTACTTTGAACTGAACGTGGGAACGGTCCAGTCGTCAGGCACACTATGGGCTGCCTACAAGGCTACTTTAAGAGGACATGCTAAGTGCCTCCTACGCGCACGTGAGCGCACCCGTGACTCACGAGTGTCCGAGTTAGAAGCTGAAGCGTTAAAATTGGAACGCCAACAAATGGCCTTATCGGAAGCCTCCGCATTGAGGCAGCTCACCAGGGTCCGAGAAGAAATCAAACACTTAGCACTTGAGTCAGCGAAGCATATGTGGAGGGCATCGTCCGCCCGAATATATGGCTGGGGGGATAAAAATGGGAAGCTCTTACACTGGTTGGCCACCCGGCCCTTAGTTAACAGAATCATTCCCAAAATAAGAGATGATACAGGCACCCTTCTTAAGACACCCATCGAGATTGCACAGAGTTTTGCTTCCTATTATGCACACCTGTATGCAGAGCACCCCCGGCCTACTGTTGAAAAAGCATCCCCCCTCTTGAATGACATAACACTCGCCAGAGTTTCTCAGGCGACCAAGGATAGGCTAGACGAGGCACTTGATATCACAGAAGTAACGAATGCGATCGCCAGTCTGGCTTCAGGCAAGACACCAGGACCAGATGGGTTTCCTGCGGAATTGTATAGGAAATGTAGTGACATTTTGGCCCGCACTTACTTGAGATGTATAAAGAAGCTGAGCAGAAAGGTCACTTCCCTTCAGGGATTGACCTAGCTACAATAGTAGTAATCCCGAAGACCCAACCCCCATCGCCAAACCGCTCGTCTTACCGACCTATCTCCCTCCTCAACACTGAGATCAAGGTGTTAGCTTTAATCCTCGCCACTAGATTAAAAGAGGCAATGCCCGCCTTTGTGCACCCTGACCAATGCGGCTTCATGCCTACGCGGAGCACCAGGCACTGCATTAGGCAACTGCATCTCGCCTTAGCACACCATAAAATCCTGTCACACACCCCCCTGGCGCTGCTCTTACTTGATTTTGAGAAGGCCTTTGACACAGTGGATTGGTCCTATCTTGAACAAGTATTAAAAAAAACGGACTTGGACCCAAGTTCCGAGGCCTTGTGGGACTACTCTACTCTAATCCAACGGCTCAGGTCCAAGTAAACGGTCTCGGGTGTGTTCCCGATTGGTCGTGGCACCCGACAAGGATGCCCGCTATCCCCCTTACTCTTTGCATTAATAATAGAACCCCTGGCGAAGTTATTTCGAGAGGACCCTCTGTTGGAGGGCTTTTCTTGGCCCGTGTGTCCAGAAGACCGTGTGGCACTATACACGGATGATGTCCTACTATACATAGCTAACCCGGCCAGGAGCGGCCCCCGTATCATGCAAATTCTAGACATCTTCTCGGAGGCATCGGGTCTCGCCCTAAACCCCAAAAAATCCCTGTTGGTTCCGCTCCATCAATCTAGAGACTGTATAGATTGGCAACAAAGCACACCAGTGCGGAGGAATAGCTTTAAATACCTGGGGGTGCATGTCGCAACGCTCCCTGAATTAACATGGGAGCTCAACGTCACGCCTTTAACCAGAAGAATTAAGGACGATCTTCAAAGGTGGAAGGACCTCCCCCTTAACTTGCTTGGAAGAATCGCACTCTATAAGATGATGGTCCTTCCCAGGCTTCTCTACCTCTTTCAAAATTATCCAAACCCTATCCCCATGAAATGGTTTAGAGAAATGGACTCGCTAGCACGTCAATTTCTGTGGAGTGGCACCCGTCCCCGCTTAGCGCTTAAAACCTGCCAGAGAGACGTCTACGAAGGGGGCCTGGGAATGTCTAATGTCCTTTACTACCACCTGGCGATGCAACTACTTGTGATCAACGACTGGTTGGGGGGGATGGACAGACCCGGTGTACCGACTGGAACTCCAGACACTGAGCTACCCCAAGATCTTCGACGCCCTGTACGGCGGCCCGATCACACGTGGGACTCCAGGGGTGATAGGGTTGGTGCTGCAGGGATGGCGGACGGCTCAAAAGATTTCAAGATGGTGGGGGCGCCCTACTCAGCAGACCCCACTGTGGCACGGGACATGCTTGGGAGAGGTGGCGGGTCTTGAGGGATTCCAGAAATGGGATAATATAGGTATCTCTACACTGGGTGATGTATGGGAGGGCACACATATGCGTTCCTTCGAGGATCTCCAAGAAACCTTTGCACTAAATAAGACACAATTCCACAAGTATCTTCAAGTACAACATGCCCTACTGATGCAGGTCCAAACAGGGGACAGCATACCCGAAAGCAGCCCTATGGAAAGGAGGGCTCTGATGGGGAATCTGGGTAGGGGAGGCGTTTCCCAGATATATCGCACATTAATCACTACCACTGCCTGTTCCCTAGAGGAACTTCGTCGGAAAAGGGAGGGATGGGTGGGCCCTGTGGAAGAGGAGGACTGGACTGAGGCATTGGCAGCTCCCCACGCCCTGACCATGGCGACACGTCTCCGACTAATACAGACTTATTATCTCCATACTGCCTACCTTACACCCTCCAAAATGCACAGGGCGGGGCTCCGACCTACAGCTGACTGTCCCCGATGTATGAGACCAGACGCTGATTTTTTCCACATGGTGTGGTCATGCTCGATTATTAATACTTATTGGAAGATGATCTCGCGAGAGATCTCGTTGACCCTGCAAGTGGACATGGAGCTGACACCATTGACATCCCTATTAGGGGTTATGGGAGATTCGGGATTACGCAAAGCACAACGAACCTTACTAGGGGTGGCATGCCTAGTGGCCAAAAGAGATATCGTGGCGGACTGGAAAGCCACTAAGGCACCGGCCCTGACCAAATGGAGGGGGGGGATGGATTGGTGTGCCCAATGTGAAAAACTTGTATATGAGGCTAGAGGGTGCCCGAATAAATATAACAAGATCTGGGGGAAGTGGGAGGGCACAACAACTTAACCCCCTATGCCGCAGACCGACACAATGAGAGGAAGAATCCATACACATTCCTCCAACTCCTCTGGAGGGAAATGAGGCACTTACGGGACACACCGACATTGACGTGTACAATCTATTCATTCAGGGTGTTGTCTGGGGCATTGGATTTGACCACTGTTTGGTGCCCATTGGCGCCTTGTTATTTATGTATATAATTGTTTTGTTTGTTTTGTATTACCTTACTCTATTGCAAAACCAATAAAAAATTCTTTATAAAAAAAAAGATTTAGAAGAGAGGCCTTCATAAAGGGAGGTGGTTGGCTTTGGGCTTTATTTATAATAACAAAAAAAACCCTCACAAATTCAAATCTAGTGCAAAAAAAAAATCGAGAATTAAATGAACCTATACATTAATCCAGCAGCTAAGAAATGTGATACTGTTTGAGGTGCTATGCTGAACTATTTGTTTGCACAGGTTCAAAACTTAGGGGTAATGCCGATCACTAAGGATAGGAAGACTGATCGCTGTACATGCTTTTAGACTAATACTACAAAATAGGCTTTAATATTCCTATTACTGTCTAATTTTAACCAAATGTTTAATAACAACAGGAAAAAAGAACAAGGAACTCTTTCAAATACTTTGAACTCATGTTCACTCTTACATTAGGCCATATTCTACATGGCCATTTGTATGTATGTATGTATGTATTGGGTATTTATAAAGCGCATTCCGGCCCAAGGGCATCGAAGCGCTAACTGGGTGAGGCGAGTTGACTTAACAAGGAGACTCCCAGACTTATTGCGGAAAAAGCCAAGTCTTGACCAGTTTCCTAAATCTTAGATAGTTATGTTCTTGCCTTATGTCCAATGGTAAAGAGTTCCAGATATTAGCAGCCGCAATAGTAAATGCTCTGTCTCCCCACTTTACTTTCTTAGTGCGGGATGTTTGAATTCGATAGGCACCGGCCGAGCGCAACAGCCGATTAGGCCTGTACCATTGCAGCTTGGTGGTTAAAGCCTTAGGCCCAATCCCATGAACAGCCTTATGGGTGATGCAGAGAGCCTTAAAAGAGAGCCGCTGGATTACCGGAAGCCAGTGTAGATCTTTAAGGCACCTCTTAGCAGAGGCCCCGCGAGGCAATTTTAATAAAAGCCTGGCAGCAGTGTTCTGCATCAACTGTAACTTGTTCAAAGATTCTTTATCCAGATTGAGCAAAAGCCCATTTCCATAATCCAATCTGGAAATGACTAAAGCCAAAATGACGGTAGTTCTGCAAATTTGTGGAATAAAAGGAAATTTTTTTTTTTATTTCTTCATAGTCCACATACAGGTCTTGATTATCAGATCGACCTGAGGTTTGAATGACAATTGCTCATCGAACACTAATCCTAAATTTCTTGAGGTAGACCGTGGAACAGGAAGCGTCCCACATTCTTCAGGCCACCAGCTAGAAGACCAATGTTCCCTTCCAATTCCAAAGCACAAAATCTCAGTTTTTTCACAATTGAGTTTCAACCAGTTGGTCTTCATCCAGTGATTCACTGCTGTCATACAGGCGTTGAAGCGGATGGCCACTTCTTCCAGATCTTTATTAATAGGGATGATAATTTGAGTATCGTCTGCGTATGAAGTAGGAATAAAGCCGAAAGAGCGAACCAGCTCTGCCAGCGGTGCCACGTACACGTTAAATAGCGTCGGGCTTAGAGAAGAGCCCTGAGGGACCCCACACGGCAAGAGGTAGGCAGGGGATCTAAAGTCACCACTACTAACTGTGGCCCACCTGTCCGATAAAAAAGATTCAATCAGCTTAAGAGCCTGGTCTCTAATACCTACCTGATAAAGACGGTCTAGCAGGATGTGGGGAGCAATGGTGTCAAAAGCTGCCGACAGGTCCAATAGCACCAGAAAGACCCCCTGCCCCTTATCCACCAATCTGCGTATGGTGTCAGATGATGCAATGAGAGCTGATTCAGTGCTGTGAGATTTCCGAAAGCCATGTTGCGAGCTGTCTAAGCCCTTAGAGGCAGACAGGAAATCAACCAATTCTTTATTAAGATGTTTTTCCAAGATTTTGGCCGCATAGGGGAGAAGGGCTATTGGGCGTAAGTTCGTCAGGTCATCAGGTTTACCAGCTGCCTTCTTTTTTAGCGGAATAATATTTGTTTCTTTCAATGCCCTAGGATACAAGCCAGTTGCAAGAACTTCCTGAAAAATCGGGGCCAGCATAGAAACCGCTAGCTCTGGTACTAATTGGAGGATAGCAGAGGGGCAGGGATCCATGGGGGAACCTGATTTAACTTCCAAGAGCAGTTTACACAAAACCTCTTGAGAGGGCATCTTAAACCTTGAGAGTAAGAGTGGCTTGTCTGGCAACCCGTTTATTGTCACCACAGGGTGCAGATGTGTAATTAACCAGGGGAAAGGGTTGGCTTGTTCCTTGTCCAACCTAAAGCTGGAGTAGATGTCAAGGACTTTACATTCAAATAATTTAGCTACTTTATTGCAGAAGTCTTGGGAATTTTCTACTTTGGGAGTGCCTAAGGGAGTGGTAAGATCATTAACGGTTCTAAATAACTCTCTAGAAGAGTTGGCTGCTTCGCTAATTTTACGTGTAAAATAGTCCGATTTGGCAGCCCGACAGGCTTCTTTGTAAATGTTTAGTGCGAGCTTTAGCTCCACCCTCTCGGCTTCTCGAGGGCTGAGTTTCCAGCAGCGCTCCTTCTGCCGGTATTTCCTCTGTAAAAGCTTGAGGGCTTGAGAGAACCAAGGTTGATTTGGTTTTTTCCTAGTACGGGGAACAGAGATCCATTTGTAACTCGGTATTTCTCCTACTTAGTTGCTCACTTATCTCCACCGTAACCTGTACTTCCAGTTGCATACACGTATATCCATGGGCCTCCCTGACTGTGCTGTAGCACTTCATTGCAGCATTTTGACATCATACACCTGAAATTTCTCCACTGTGTAAATGACAAACTACACGTGTATAGTCATTCGTCTATAGATGCTCACTAAATTGCATGGGAGGCAACCGTTTAGCAAAGTAAGCACACATGCACCAACTTAACACAAGAGATCATTAAAGGTCATCTGGTATCCGACAAGGAAAAGGTTATGACAAAGAGAATTTTACATATATGTATAAAAATAATTTTACCCTACCTGCCCATAACAGATCGTAATTCCTGATCCTCTGGTATGGTCAATGAGAACACCTGAAACCACAAATATTATATCATGTTATCTGTGACTACAACTAGAGATCCATAGTAAATAGGTGTTCATCATATGCAGCAGAGCATGATTACCAAAGTGGCACAAGTGTCAAGAAAACATAAAAAAACTTTATACATTTTCACATCATCAAGGGATCAATCCCTTTCATAAATAAGGCAAGGGCTTATCATCAACTACTGTGACAGTTGAATTAAATAAAGACTTCTGACAGATTTAAACAAGCTCCATATTTCCAACATGGAAGCGGTATTTGCCCAGTAAACAGCCAGGATCCTTAAGTGATTCCTTAAAATTTACCAAACTCTCACAAACCATATAGGTGTTAATCAAAGCAATGTTCCAGAGGCATGTCTCATATTCCTTTTGAAAGAAAGAAAGAGGTAGAGTAGAAGGAGAAGGAGGGGCATCAGGAGAGGAAGAGGTGAAAAAATGAAAGATGAGAGGGAAGAAGGGGCAGGAGACAAAAAGAAGGTGGTGACGAGGAAGTAAAGTTATTAAAGGGAGGAAAATGACATAGTTAAATAGTGAAATGACCAAGGTCAAGTGAAGGGAGAAATACGGCAAGATATGAATTACTGGAGACTGATCAGAAAAGAGATTGACACTGGCGAAAGTGGAGGAGAAATTGGGAAAAAAGAAAAGGTTAGAGAGTTACAAGATAACTGGTAAGGAGAAAAGAGGCTACAGAGAAGAGACAGAGGGAAGGTGTAAGAAAGAAGATATAAAGAAAAGGGCAAAGTATGTAAAAACGAGGGTGAGTAAAATGATGAAGATTTGAGGAGTGATAAAATGGAAATGAAGAAGCAAACATGAAGTTTCTGGAAGGAACATGAAAAAGAGAGATAAAGGGGAGCGGAGCTAACCGCCATGACCTGAACACATTCATGGTGCCCACTCCTCTCAGATATGCCTCCTGACATTCGCTGTCCCGACGGAGCCCTTGGGTGCCCTTCGGACAACAGGGTGGAGCCGGAGAACAGCGGCTGGAGACCACAGGCAGCTACCAGCACGACACAAGATGAAGGCCCCACACTGCTGATGAGGATGGTGCAGCTGCCCGACACAGCCTAGCCGCAACAGTACTGTGTCCCACTTCTGGAGCCCCCCCCCTCAACCCCTGGAGGGGACACTAGCATTACTGGGGTCCCGCCCGCCGCTCTAAGCAACAATGCAACAGGATTGGGCAAACAGCCCGCTATAGATAAGATGGAGGCCTCGCTGGTATAGTCAGGCCTGAGTAGGACACTGTTCAAAAAAGCAGTTCTCTTGAGGAAGTATTCATGAGTAGCTACACACCAGGCAGGGCTATTTTTACTGCACCATAGTCCTTCATGAATGACTGGAGATAACGCAGTGGACCAAGCCTGCAGCTTTGATCCCAGCTGTGGAGGGGCAGCTGAAGTGACTCTGGAGGAGTGGAATCACTGCGACCCCACAGCCCTCCTTCATCCCCCCCCACCCAGAGAGCAGACCTCTGCTTTCAGTCAGCTTGAAAATGGGCAATGCTGCTGTGTCTTCAGGTCCTGCCCCTGGACTGACTGGGTTGGCCTCCCAAGTGCATGTCATCGGAGGTCTGGGTTAACTTTAGCCTTGCTGTTTCACGCCCTGATGGTGCCTGCAGTATTGGTCGAGTAGACTGCTTGGAATGATCACCATACGGTTTGTAGCTCTTTCTTTTATGGCCTTTTGCACCCTCCATTACACAGTGCGGGCCAGGTGGTATTGGTGATAGGCCTGCTAATGCCCTCTAAAAACTTGGACTCTTGGTTGGTAGACAGTACTGCAGTTGCCTGGGGTCCTCCTTGACTGTTGCTTGGATGCCACAAGTGGCTTACACTGCCATAGAGCCACTGCTGGGTGGTGATGATTGCCTGCTCTTGTTCCTGTGACCTGCAGCAGCACTCAAGTTAAAAAACAAGAGTACTATGAAATGGGAGCTGTTGGGGTGGCAGGAGTCGCCATGGCCAAAGCGGTGTCAATCCCGGCATAGGGGGGCATATGGTGCCACTATGTCGCAGGTGGCTACCTGGGCAGTAGAGACAGCTGCCTTCTCAGAACTGATGAGGGCTCCCTGGAACAAACAAATCCCGGCTCCTCACAGTTGTACTTCCAATTCAGAGGAATCCGTTGTGCTGGGTTTGGAGAACATACTGCAGGGGGTCACCCCAGGCACTGCTGATGATGACTAACTGGATGGCCACAGCTATAGATACTATTGTAGTCTTGATACTGCGGAGGTGATGTGGCAGCTCCTACCTTTATAATATTGTTGTTTTCTTCTGTTTCCCATTTATGACTTGTTTGGGCTGGGTAGGAGCTGGGCGAGTGGGGAGGGGGGCTTGTGTGGTGTGTCCCATTGTACTGGACTGCCTTTCTGTTACCCCTTTCTCCTTCTTTGGCTGGTGACTCTACCCCACAGAATATGTCTCTCCCTTTTGGGATTTAGTTGGCTCCTT
This sequence comes from Pleurodeles waltl, assembly GCF_031143425.1. Classification (NCBI taxonomy): domain Eukaryota; kingdom Metazoa; phylum Chordata; class Amphibia; order Caudata; family Salamandridae; genus Pleurodeles; species Pleurodeles waltl. The sequence goes on from NC_090440.1 coordinate 258,145,683, forward strand.
CTTGGGCCCTGTGTTCTTTGTTATTTGAACTGGATGTTTTTATGTCACAGTCCTTGGGGGGTGTTGGAGATTTGTTGTTCAGTTCTGTTTTTTGTTCTTTTGTATTGGTTTCTTTTTTGGTGGAGGGGTGCACGGCTGTTCAATGCTATGAGTGATGTGGGTGGATCAAACTGACTAGAGAGGGTGGGAAGGCTTGTGGGTTCTTTCCTAGTATGGTTGTAGGGCCAGATGTATGACCCAGAGTTTTGTGACCCGCAATTTGCGACTCATTTGCCAGCTGCAAATTGCGAGTTGCAAAACCATCTGTGCAACAGTGTACCTCACACTGTTTGCAATTCCCAACTGCGTTGCAAGTGACCTACCTCATTAATATTCAAGAGGTAGGTCGCAATTTGTGACAACATTGGGAATGGCTGCACTCACAGGGATGGTGGTCTGCTAGGGACAGCAGACCACCATGTCTGTGACTGCTTTTAAATAAAGCAGTATTTTTTTAAAATGCAGCCTGTTTCCCTTAAAGGAAAACGTGATGCATTTCAAAAATAAAATTACAAGTTTTATTTTTTCAGAGCAGGCAGTGGTCCGTGGGATCACTACATGCTCTGAAAAATAATTTTCAAATGCATTCACAAAGGAGAAGGAGTCCCATGGGGACCCCTTTCCATTTGCGAATGGGTTAGTCCCAATTTGAAATTGGTGCTAACTGCGATTGTTTTGTGAATGGATTCACAGTCACAAAACAATCATACATTGCACTGCAACTCACAATTAGGAAGGGAATGCCACTTCCTAATTGGGACTCGCAAACCCTTTCTGCGAATCGGGCAGTTTGTGACAAGAAACAAGCTTTGTACATGTGGCCCTAAATGACCGTCCATGTTAAATAGATCACATGAAACATGCAGGCCTCTCTACCATTTCTAAATATTACAATGTGTTGCTTTACTTGAAGCGGGGGGGTGCACATTGTGTTCTAGCAGGAAACTCACAATACTGAGCCTGCAGGACGGTCCCTTCATTTGGGATGGAGAGGACAGTTCTATGCCACTACTCTGCTTTTTTTCTCGGGAGCCCCTCATTTGGATTAGGCCCGGGTGCCCTTTCACTTAAAGAGAGCAGTAATTGACCCCGATGACCAGTATGTATAGATGCTCGTACGCTTTGATGGTAGAAATGTTGCCCTATGTGGATGCACTGAATGAGGACCAGTCTGGCTTTCAGGCTAGTTTAGCCCCCACGTCCTCCCATTGATGATCCCCTATCTGAGGACCGTGGGGGGTGACTGATTGTGTAGTGGACCTGAGCTTAGATAGATTGCACCCACCTTTGCACGCCACGCCTGTGGGTATGTTAGCGGAAGCTGCCTGCATCATGACTACACAGTGGGATTCCTGTAGGGTGCAGAATCTGGAGCCCGGGTGTTTTCCTATCGTTCTCGATTACATAAATTGAAGGTCCGGATAGATAGAATCTATAGCTGCAAGACACTGTATAGTAAGGAGCTCAATGCAGATATTTGGCGAGAACATATTACAATCACTCCCCTATTTTGTGCTCTTTCCAGTGGTCTGCATATAGGCCAAATGTCCCCACTTAGCGATTGGACCTCATGATGCTAGAGGTTGCTCAATATTGGCTGTGCAGTGCAGGCTCTGCCTCGTCGGTGGGGGAGGAATGGGAAGCCATGTAAATGGTAATTCATGAAAATAGTAATTCACCCTGCGCCTCTAGCAGAGTAGAAGTGCGCACAGTGTTGCACTTTGATATCCAACAGCAGGAAGTGCAGCTAGATGATCTTCTCCGCAACCTGGCGAGGACCCCGGAGGGTAGAGAGCGCACTTAAGATGAGAAAAAGAAACTGTTGACCCTGGTTAACAGTCTGAAGCAATTTGATTATAGAGCCAATGTGGCCAGTGCTCACATGGAGGGAGACAAATTGGGCAGAATGCTTGTGTGGCTCTTGCAGAGTATCGGGGGCCTACTATCCTCCAGGTGTAGCATGTTTTGAGACAGTATATCTTCACTGAGGGGGGGAGGATCAATGCAGCGTTTCTCCATTATTATAGAGATCTGTACCTTGCAAGGGACTGGGGGTAGTGAGGAAGATGTGTTGAACTATAATGCAGATTCCTCCCCAGTAACCCTCAACTCTGCAGTAGCAGATCATGGGTGCAGATATTACAGAGCAGGAAGCGCGGAGTGCAATTAGGGAGATGGCAAGGAGGCAGGTTCCTGGGTTAGATGGCCCGCCCAAAGAGTTCTACGCTGCATATGCCGCATGTTGGAAAATGGGTTATTGGTAAGGGCAAGTAGGTACCTACACTTAGCAATAGGCCACTAAGGTCTCAGTAAATTAAACCCAGCTCAACCCTTGGTAGCTTGCCAACGAGCGACAAGGCTTAACTTAGGAGACAGAGTATAAAGCATTCAAATACCACAAAACAGTAATTAAATAAAACACAGGAAACAGTTTAAAAATCCAAAACCAATTTATAAAAATAGATTATATTTTTTATCTTTAAAATGACACAAAAACGAATAAAATCGGATAAGGGGAACCGGAGATATGAATTTTTAAAGAATTATTGTTTTCTAGCACCTAGAAACAAAAAGTGTCAATCTGGTCATCAGGTTGCACCTCGACCGGGGCTACAGCCCGCGAGAGGCCTCGGTCAAAAGTTTACTTTCTGACTTGTTTTTCTGAAGATTTTCTTCAGCGAGACGAACCTGCCAGTCCAGTCCGACCTCCTGGAACTCTTCCTCGGATACGCGTCGGGGGAGCCCTCGGTGGAGATTTTTACCATCAGACTTAGTCGTTTTTTCGAGGTGAAAATCCTTCGACCGGGGCAACCTGGATCTTGAGCCGACGTCCTTGGAGCCCTCCTCAGATACCCTGGCTGAGAGGACCCGGTCAACTTCCTACGTTCGGACTTAGTCTCTTTTTTGGAGATTTTCTTCACCGGGACGAACCTGCAAGTCAGGCCGGGTCGCGTTTGAGGCAAGCCGGCTGGAGTTGCCGCAGCGGGTTGGTCCTTCTATGGAGCTTTTTTTCAAAAGTTCTCCAAACTTCTGGATCTTCTTCCAGGTGTTCCTTTAAGGTTCTTTTGGGGTCCACAGCTCACCCCAAGGTTCCAGAAGCTCTGAGATGATCCTTGGGGGTGTGGACTACAACTCCCAGAATGCACCTGGCGCAAATTCCTTTTTGGCCACTGGACAGTGGTCAGCTGGTTGGGTTCTTCAGGAGTTGGTGCAGGGGACTCTGGTTAGCAATTTTTCACCTGTAGCAAACAGGGGGTCCCTCCTTGAACCAGTTGAAGCCAGACAATATCATTCTTGTGGTGAAGCCCAAGTGTGCAGCTGGTGCAGTTCTCAGAGTGCAGGGTCTAGGTGCAGGCTAGGGGTCCAGCAGGGCAGTCCTTCTTCTCCTGTAGTTCTTCCTTGTTGGAATCTGATGGGGATCTGAGGTGTGGGTGCAGGTCTGCCAGTTTTATCCCTGCTCCTGGGTGAAAAACAGGGGGGTCCTGGTTCTCCAGTCAGGGGCAGGGTCCTTCTCCCTGTGGTGACCACTTCCTGGGAAGTGTGGCAAAAATCAATCCCAGGTAGCAACATCCCTCAAAAATCCATCATGGCTGAAAGTGATTTTTGGAGGTTACATCTGGCTCAGCCCACACACTGGCGTGGCTAAAAAACTTAACCACACCCCTCTCCTGCCGTCTCCTAATCTAATCAAGGGGTCACCTAATTGTTTGGGGTTGCAGGATGTGGAGGTGTTGTTGGGTTGTTCCAAATGTCCTTCTTTGCCTTTGAAGACCAGTTTGGCAGCCCTACCCCTTCCTGCCTCACCATCTGCTGAGGGGAGATCTCCTCCCACAGGCACATCTCTTTGTGTGAAGCCAGGTCACTTCACACCTCATCAATGCAGCCTGACCAGGCTGCAAGAGGCTGGTCAATCAGAGCACAGCAGCAAAAACACTGCAGGGCTGAAGTTGGCAACTTTTCAGGTAAAGTTTAAAACTCTTTACCTGAACAAGTTATATTAAATCCAACAACTGGAAATTATGGGATGTATTATAACAATTAATTTGATACCAAACTCTTGGTATCTGTTACTTAAGGGGACTTTTTGAAATTAAAATTAAGTCTCCCCATTCTAGCCTATGGAGGCCATTCTCTACAATGAGGGAAAAACTAATTTGGCTGTTTTACCTCACCAGGGCGTATAAAACTATTTTTATAAGGTCCCTGCTTATAGTTACAGGGCACCCAGCCCTAGGGGCACAAAGGGCACATCTTAGGGGTGACTTATATGTACAAATAAGGTAGTTTAAGACTTTGGAACTACTTTTAATTCCAAAGTCGAATTTTCATGTAACTTTAATTTAAAAGCAGCCAGCAAGGCAGGCCTGCCTTTAAAATGGCACTGGGCACCTCAGCAGTGCACCTATGGGGGCACTACCTATGCTGGGTTCCCTAAACCTCCATGCCCTACCACATACTAGGGACTTATAGGTAGGTTAACTTTGCAAATTATTATTAGCCTAATTTGCATATCCACTTTACACACAGCACTGGCCCTGGGACTGGTAAGCAGTACCCAGGGCACAGCCAAGAGTCAGTAACCACCAGTACCTGTCCAAAAAGTTTGGGGGTGACCAGGGCAAAATGGAGGAATTTCCTACATGGCAGACCTTGTAACGTGGCTTTTGGCCCTCTTTAATGACTCTCGGAAACAGGGAGTGCTCCCTCTCTCCTTGCATGAGGTCACTATTGTGTTCCTGCCTAAGAAGGATAAGGGCCCACTTCTTGATTCGTATCACCCCCTCTCAATGCTCAATATATACTACAGGATTCTGAGCAAAGTCCTGGTGACTGGCCTAATGCCCCACATGTGCTCCCTGTTCCACCCTGACCAAAAACAAAGGTTTCATTCCTACGAATAGCACCTGTCCAACATTTGTCAGTTGCTTTTGGCTTTGGACCAGCAAGAGCAACTGCTGCCAAAAGGATTAGTCATCCCCGAGGAGAACCAGAAGGCATTTGACTCGCTCCGCTGGAAGTTTTTATATGCCACGTTGAATGGCATGGTGATTTGGGTTGCCCTTCGTCAAATGGATGAAACTTCTATACACTAGCCCACTTGCTAGGGTTCGCACTGGCAAGGTGATATCAAAGGCATGTGCAGTGGAGCGGGGCACCAGAGAGGGAACTGGGCAGTATCCTACTGAATTGATACTGGGGCATTTACCAGTGCTGCATGGCACTCCAGAAACTGTGTCGGCCGGTGACAGATAGCAGACAAGCCATGCTCGATTTTGAGCTTTACAATTTGGCAGCATTTCTGCAGATGTGGCTCGCTGGAGGTCTACACTGTGGAATGGAATGGACCTTGTGAGTGTGGCTTTTCCCCCAACAAAGATCTATTGATTAGCGTTTTGATAAAACCTGCGCCCACCTCCTTGATGTGGAATATGAATGTATTGATTGGAATGGGGCGGTTTGTTTGGGCTAGGACACTTCAGAGGACATGCATTCAATTTCCTTATTTGTGCAAGCTCCCAGTGTTGGCTGGCAGGTGCTGGGAGCAACCGGAGGTATGGTTGGAGCTCCGCAGGAGGACAGTGCCAGGGATTACTGTACTGGGTGATTTATTTGTGTGGGGTGAGGTTTGCCCCTTACTGGAGCTTGAGGAGACACACGGCCTCCCAGTTGGGCATTTTTTGTTATATGGAGCTCTTGTGTGTAGGACAAGGAACTGGAGGGGCTGTGGAGTTGAGGAAAAGCCAAAGCTGCGTCACTTCTTTCTCATCGCAGGTCAGATGAGGGCACCCACGTTGCTCTACAGGGCCACACTGAAGGGTTCGCAATTGGACCTGATGTTTGAGGACCATTGGTGCCTGAGGAGAACTTGGGGATGCCTTTGTCCAAGTCCGTTTGGAAGAGGGCACTAGAGCTCACCCCCAAGTTGTCGAGGAATTTTCGCTTCAAGCTTATTCAGTTCTACTATCTACACAGGGCATACTTCTCCCCCAATGAATTTATACCATGTTCCAGACACAGCATCAAACTGTCCTTGATTCTGTGCAGATGATGCAGATTTCTTCCACATGGTGTGGTCCTGCCCGATACTGCTCCTCTACTGAACCCCTGTCCTTCAGGTGGTTTGCAAAGCTACTGATTGGGACTTCGACCCCGAAGTATGTCTGCTGGGCCTGTACATGTGTGGTGTGACTCGGAAGGTGGCGGGTACATTTACCGACCTGGCATTGGTTCTCGCCTGCAGGCAACTGACAATGAGTTGGATGTTGGCTCCCAACTTTGTTGTGTATAGATGGGGATTGGAACTTGTAAAATGAGCGGAGTGTAAGAGGGAGGTGATTCAAAAGGAACAGTCTAGGGGAATACGGAAAGTGTCTATTATGCCCACTTGGGATGCTGTGCTACTGGCTTGCCCCAGGTTGGAACCTGACGGGTGAATTCTGGAGAACAAGAGCACTTCGGGGTTCTCTCTCTGGCTGCTGTGACACAGAGAACAGTCCCAACTTTAGGGGACTCTGCTTGAGTAGTTTCGAGTGCGAGGGTGTGACTGGCTGAGAATTCAGGTGGGTATGAATGGGGAGATGGATGATTGTGGCCCCTAACTGCTGGGATGGAATGATGGTCTCATGCATTGCTTCTGTGAATGGGTTCGGCCTTTTGGGGACCCTCCCCTAGAGCTCCACTGTGCAGCTTTATATTATTGATTTACTAGACACTATGCTCCTGGTTGCAATATTGCTTAACATGCTGCCTGCCTGCAACTCCCCACTGCGATCTGTTTTGTCTGATTTAAAAGCGAACAAAAAATATTTACAAAAAAAAGGAGAAATAAAGATAGGTGGAAATAAAATAAGCAGAAGAAAGTAAAGGAAACAAAGCAGATGAGAAAAGAGGAGAAAGGGGAAAATGATGAAAGAATAAGAGTAAAGAGAAATTCAAATTTAGAAATGGGACATGATGGAGAGGATCTGGTGTTGGTGATAAGACATGAAGATGAGTCTCTTACACTGAAAGCAGAGCAACAATGTCATACAAAGGGAAGAAGACTGATTTATTAGGATACTTTGAGAGTTTATTGCAGTTCAAAGGAAAGGCAATTTTTGGCAAAGTCTGTGTTGCCAGTAAACTGTTTAATATCTTAGAATGGTAAAATCAAGGTTTATTTGGTATTAGTCTGAGACGAGGAAATAAAGTACAAGTATCGTTGGTGAGGGAAGACATACGAATGCCATCTCAGACACGGTTGTTAACAATGTATGGACTGCAAAATTTCACAGAGTTTTAAATGGCAAACTAGGGAAGATTAAACACCAGATAAAGGTTCAGGAGGGTGCAATGCCTATTAAACATAAGCTGAGAAATCTACCTTTCAGCATTAGAGAGTATTTGACACACACGCTGGAGAAAATGTGTAGTGAAAGATTTATTGAACCTATAGAATCTTCACCAGGGCTATCTCTGTTCCTCATTGCTAGAAAACAAAATGGGGATTCGAGGGTCTGCATGAACTTGAGAAGTTTAAACACAGTAATAGGTGGATTTTATCCTTGGCCATGTATTGATAACATTTTGACAAGCTTTGCAGGAGCATCCATTTTCAGTAAAATTGACTTGCCGCCTGTATAGCACCAGGTTGAACTAGAACAATCATGCAGACATCTTACAGCTTTCATTTCTCCTGTAGGCACATTTCAGTTCAAAAGGATGCCGTTTAGCCTGGCATACACTGCTTCAGTTTTCCAACGCACCAGGGAATCAATTTTGAAAGGGATCAAAATGGTGGTCACATTTCAGGAAGATATTCTTATAGCTGTTAGGAACATCTAAGAGCATGATGAAACAATGCAATTAGTTTTAATTAAACTTGAACAGGCTGGTATTGTTGCAAACTTGAAGAAACCTGAATTTGCCAAGCCATAGAACATCTGGGTAATGGGATTTCCGAAGGTGTGGAACAACTTTCGGGTTTGGTAGATGTGATCAAAAATGCTCCCATTCTGGAAAACAAAGAACAGGTCTCATCCTTTTTGGGAGTTTGCAAATTTTATGAAAAATATATTAAAGCTTTTTCCAGTAAGACAGAAAGCGTGAGAGCTTTGTTAAAAAAAAAAAAACAACAAAGAATTTAGCTGGGAAGAGAGGTGCCAAACACATTTTGTCACTTTGAAAGAAGAAATTGGGTCTGCTAAGATCTTGGCACTATATGACACACACTTGTCAATGCTTAATTACAGTTGACCCTAGCAATTGTGGATTAGGGGCAACTTTGTCTCAAATGAGCAATGAGGTGGCGACAGCAGGGGTTTTGCATCTAGAGCTTTGCAAGATAATAAAAAGATGTTTTCGGTAATCAAAAAGAGTTGATAGCATACTTTTGGGCACATGAACTGTTCAAGTGTTTTGTACAGAGAAGCAAATTTGTGTTCTTAACAGATCACACACCATTTGTTAGACTTTTGAGAGGGGTGGTGTCAAGGATCACACACAAATTGCTAAATTCAGTTCAAAACTACGGCAATATAATTTTGACATCCAACACATTCCAGGGCAGATTATCTGTCAAGGTTACCTTCATCAATGGAATTGTATAGTATATAGGAGGAGGATGATGATGAAGAGTGTCTCACTGCCGCTGTTATGTGTGCAACAAAGGTGCTTTTGATGAAGATGATTGGGTTAAATGCTTAGAGAAGGATGAGGAATTGACGCTTGATGTTATGGAAGGATAGCCAAAAGAAAAATCTTTGCAGCTTAGGCTACAACATTATATTAACGTTGTGGATGAGTTAATCCTTGAAAAAAATAACATAATCATGAAGGGTGATACGTTCATGCCTCCTTCCTCACTGAGAGCCATAATCATACACGCAGGGCATGAGGGTCATCTGGAGCAGACCGTCATCAAGAGGAAAGTATGCTCTGTATAATGGTAACCCAGTATGGAAGTAGACATTGTCCAAGTTGTCAGAGAGTATGTAATTTGCTCAAACAGTGATAGATCTCTAAAAACAGCAACACCACCTCTTCATCCTGTTGAGAGACTGTGGTCAAAAGTGGCCACCCATTTCACTGGACCCTTCAGTACAAAGTAACCCATCGAAAGGGGTTGTAATTTTCACAGATGATCAGCAACAAGTTATATTTATGAATTGTGATTTGTCGGAAAACGATCTTCAATGCAATTATGTATATATAATTTCTTGTAAGAGATTATTTTGCTAGAAGTGTAAATACTGTAGTAGGCACTGGTGGTGGTTGATTATTATTATAGCAAATGGTGAGAAGTTGAATTTGTTGATGAACCAAACACCAAGGCTGTTATAACATTTTTCAACAAGATTTTTCTTACAGAAGGTTTCCCTAATGAGTTGGAGTCCGATAATGGAGTCCAATTTGTTTTGAAATAAATCAAAATTACCCAAAAAGTGCAGTATCACACACAAAAGAGTTACTTTATATCATCCCCAAGTGAATGGTTTAGTGGAGAAAATGAATTGTACATTGGTTAAGTATGTGCATTATGCAGTTAAGAACAAAGTAGATGTACATAAGGTTCTGGACATGTTGTTCTCATCACACGAGTCCCAATGGGATAACGGGTAAAAAACAGTTTGAAACCATATGGGGTAGGCGGCCAACATATGAAATGTGCCCATCATGGTTGAAAAATGGCAAGCTTTTTCATCGCATGGAACAACCCTGATTATAAAAATCCGTCCCAATGTTGAAGCTGCACAGATACAAATGAATCAGTGGTTTGATTTTAAACATGGGGTTGATGTATATGGAGATAAGATCCATCCTGAGGAGAGGTTCCAAGTTGGGGATTGGGTACATATTAAGGAACCATCACATATGTCAAAAGGCTGGTCAAAGTTCAGAGAACCAGTTAAAGTTGAAACAGTAAATGAATGTGCTGTTAGAGTAAGGAGTAATGAATGGCTGAATTTGAGCACAGTGGTGAAGATGAAAATTAGGAGCAAGATCTCAAGGGAGTTGCTTCGCCAGAAATTCTGGAAAATCTTCAATATCATAGCAGAGTGAAAAAGGTGATAAAGAAACCAGCAAGGTTTTGCAGTTAGATGCTTCTTATTTCATCTGTGTATTCACCTTACTGCATATTTATTACCAAATATGACTTTGCTTGTTTCTCTGTATATTTTTGTATTTTTTTTGCTCTAATTATGTTTAAGTTGCTGCATGAAGTCATTTAAGTTGTGGGTTGTATGAAAGGAGGAAGATGTTGTGACGATGTTTATATTTCTGATAGTGTTCTTTATTCTATCAGTTCTTAGAGTGTTAAAGTTTGCATTTCATTTTATACGACAATTAAAATTATGGTCTGTGCTAGGATGAATGGGATTCCAAGTAACATCTTATTGATTATCATACAACTGCATACAGAAAATTACACCTAGGCCAGATGGTGAGATCAGTCAAATCTGACTGTATTTCAGTAGAAAAAGAGGTGTGCCAGGGATGTGTCATGTCACCAATAATAGTTTCCTTTTACATATACAATGTTATCAATCACAATAATACTTGTGCTAATGATTCCACGATAATAGCTGGCCGTAGAACACCCACACTGTTGTTTGCAGATGCTACATTACTCATCTCTAAAACCCCAAGGGGCATGCACCTGTTCTTGGACAAGTTCGTGGAGTTTTTCAATGCACAAGGACTAGAGGTAAACCCTATCAAAACAAAATGTATGGCTCATAATCCACATAAAGCATTCAGAGGGGGAATTATGATGGGAGACTCTAGACTCAAAAGAGTAACACATTTCAATTATTTAGGGGTAACACTCCTAATATGAACTGCTCCAAGCAACTCAACAAGATTGCACTCACATTATAGCACAGCACTGCAGAGATACTTAGATTCTTCAAATCCACCACTTCCAGGTCTGTTTCGCAGCCCAAAAAATGTATAAAATACAGGCTACGGGAGGGGCTCTTTGTTGTTTAGAGATGTGGGGATACAAGAAGATGAATCAGGTATCATGAACAGAAAACAATTAATGACAGCCCTCGTTGGCCTGCCCACTGCAGTCCTTCAGTGCCCCTACATAGGGATATGGATGTAAAATCAATTGCCCTAATGACTGACCTAAGGAAGCTGGTATAATGAAGGAGACTCTGGAGCACTGAAGAGTTGCTAGATTACTGGATAGCCTTAGAAGAGGTCATTGCCCTGGATAGCTATCACAAGACATCTTGGCTTAAAAACGTTTGTTTGAAGCTTTTCTCTTTGGGAATGAATGAGCTATGGAATACTCTGGGGATGTATGAACTGTATCAAAAAAGTTGCGAACAGGAAGCTACTGGCTTACCTCTGATAGCAAATATACCGCAGCTCTACACTCACAGGTGACTTTTCGGATTTTAAGTTGGGTGACAATTCTGATCCTTTCTTGAAATATGTTGCTACTCCTACTGCAGAGCAATTTTATATTACATTCAGATAGTGGACACTCTCTACAGAGTTTTGTTCAAAATGGCACAACTTGTGTCCCAAAGTTGATACTGTCTATTCTGCAAAGAGGAGAAGGAATTGTTTTTCTGTAAAGCTTATGAGACCCCCCCCCTGGGTAAACAAAAAACAGATATTAGTAGTTGCAGCTCACTTTAGGTGAGATAATATTTCGTAGCATTGAAAGGTCTTACTTCTGATATCAGTGAAGTGACTGTTTATAGCTTAGCAAAGTTTCTCTATGCTGTATGGAGTATGATAAAGAGATTTCAGAGTCAGAGAAGGGCTAGCTGGAAAAACATGTCCATAGACTTTTCTGGATTTTATATTTTAACTGATTTTAAAAGTATACTTCATATTGTGATCTTTTAATTATTTCACTGTTGTACATAGTCAATGAAACGTACTGCTTTTGTATGAATGTTTCAAGGGGTCAAATGTCAAATAAACTTTGATTTAATTTTAGAAACAAATTCTACATTTTTTAAACCCTCAAAGGTTGTATCAGAGGGTAGGAGCAGGGTGATAACCAGACAATAACACAGGACACAGGCAAAACTGAACCCGGTCATCACTGTCCTCACATGGACCAGTTTGCATGGCAGGAAAGTCTGTACCGCTGTACTTATCCAGAGGAAGAAAAGTCCTTTGAGATATCCAGAACAACTGTTTTAAGTCAAGTCTCTTGAGGCAGCTGCAGGTGGATGAGAAGCAGCGGAGTTCAAAAACTCCTAAGTGGGAGGACCACAGATATGCAGCTATAGAGGAAGCCTGCTAATGAGAAGACTAAGAAGATCGAAACATTGATGCTTTGAATTTGGTCCAACATTGGCCTCTCTAGATTTCAAGTCCAAGACACTATGAGCACCATCATAGATCCTGTGACAGTCTGTCCTTGTCCCACACCAAGAAAGGTTGAATGAGATTCATACAAAATGATTGAAAATATACAATATGCAAGTGAAATGCACCCTTATCACAAAAGACAATAATAACCTATGTCATTTCGATTTTTATGTTATCTCAACTTTCAGAGCCCGGCTAATCAACCGTGAGGTATCCAGGCACTAAGCAGAAGTGTATGTCTTACGGCACCCCTAATCAAACAGCCAGGTCTTTTGCTTCCTCCCAAAGTCGATAAGGGATGGGGACATCATTATCTGTTGTGGGTGGCCATTCCGGGACTTGGCAGCGATGTAGAAGATAGTGCACCGTAACAGATTTTGTGGATGTGGGGAACTCATGCGGGGGAGATAGATGCTGAGCATAGTGGTCTGGAAGGCTGCTAGAAGTGAAGACAGTTGTTGTGGTATGCAGGTCCTGCGTTGTTTAGGGCTTTGTAGGCGTGGGTGAGTAGCTTGAAGTGGCATTGTTCCTGTATGGGTAGCCAATGGAGCACCTCTGAGGCGAGGGATGATGCAAGCGCTGCAGGGGATGTCCAGGATGGAGTCTGGTGGTGGTGTTCTGGGTTGTGTGGAGTCTTTGAATGAGCTGGTTGGAGGTGGCAGAATCAAGTGTGTTGCCATAGTCCAGTCTGTTGGTTGTGAGGGCTTAGGTGACTGTTTTGGGTATATGGGGAACCACTTGAAGATTTTGCAGAGCATTCTTAATATAAGGAGACAGGATGAGGACACGGCATTGACCTGCTTGGTCATTTGAGTTTGTTGTATTAGGTGAATCTGAGGTTTATTGCATGGTCTGTAGGTGTGGGTCCTAGTTCTGTTGGCCACCAGAAGAAGTCCCAAGGGCAGCTCCTGTACCAGAATATATAAGGACTTCTAACTTATCAGTGTTGTGTTTCAGGTACCAGTTGGTAATGTTGATCATAGATGTGAAATGAGTCCTGGTGGTGTTCTTTTTGTCAGTGAGGGAGAGGATAAGCTGGATCTCATCAATGTAGGAGGCCATGTTGATCTTGTGGGCTCTGAAGTTGCGTGCAAGGGGCATCTGTAGACGTTAAAGAGAATCGGGCAGAAGGAAGATCCCTGGGTACTCTGCAGATGAGCTGCTAGTGTTCGGAGGTGTAGATGTGGAGACTGACCCATTGTGTACTTTTGGAGAGGAAGGAGGTGATCAGTCTGAGGGCAGGACCTTGGAGTCTGGAGTCATGAAGTCTTGAGATGAGGGTGGTGTGGAATATGGTGCTAAATGCTACCAAGAAGTCGAGGAGGACAAAATGAGGCAAAGCACAAAACAGGAAAAAAAGGTGAAAAAATGAGGCAAAAGCACAAAAAGGCAGCAAGGTAATGTAAAAAAGAGGCACAAAGGGCAGAAGAGTGAAGTTAAAAGCAAAAAAGGCAGCAAGGCAAAAAGGTAAACAGAGGCAGAAAAACTAAAAGAAGGGAAGAAAGAAGAAGCAAAAGTGCAAGAGAGGCAGACAGAGAGGTGAGAAGCCTGAAGAAGAGGTGAGAAAGAGAGGAAGAGTGCAAGGAGGTGTGGCCTCAGACACAAAGGCCTGGTCTGGTGGGGCCTTAGACTGATTGAAGGACCAGTCCAGGTACATGGGAGGTAGGGACTAGGCACCTGCTCAATGGGGGCGCACAGTGGCAGCCATTAAGTAGGTCCTGGGAGGGAGAGGAGCACGGGGCTAGGCTAGGGAGGGGCGGGAAGCAGAAGGTGGGAGAAGCACGAGGAAGACAAAGGAGAAACAGGTAAGAAGCAAGGGGAGGAGGGAGGTGTGGGAAAAGGGCAGAAGAAGCACACAAAAGGCAGAGGCGCAATAAAAATGCCAGAAAAAAGAGGAAAAACACAAAAAGGCACTAAAAAGGCGGAAAAAACAAACGAGGAAAAAGCATAAAGAGGCTACAAGGCAATGGAAAAAATGCACAAAAGTTAGAAGAGCAAAAAAGCTAGAAAGGCCAAAAGGCAAACAGAGTGGAAGAAAAAAGAAAAGAAAGGCAGAAAGAGGAGGCAAAAGCACCACTGAGAGTCAGAGAGAGGCGAGAAGAATGAAGAAGAGGGGATAAAGCGTGAAAGAGGAAAAGAGAGAGATCAGGAGGAAGAGCGTGAGTAGGAGGGACCTCAAGCACAACAACCTGGTCTGGGAGGGCCTCAGAGTGGTCTGAGGACTAGTCCAGGTAAGTGGGAGCTGGCGCCGAGGCACCTGCTGTCCTATGCTCAGCCACTGAAAATAAACAGGAAGCCTTTCTGTCTAGGAATCCTCAGATGCTAAGCCATGCACCCGATGATCAATTCCTTCAACTCCCTTGCTCAGACCTGGCAAACCTAACAACCAACATCCAAAAGCATCAGGCAAAGCCTGTCACTGAAACCCTGCAGCTCCACACTACAATTGGTGTCCCACACAGTGCTCCTGACATCAACGCTCGTCTGAACAAGTGATAAGAATAGCTGAGTGCACACACCCTAAGTCATGTGTGAAAGGCATTACAATTCTAACTTTTGACACAAGAAAACCAGAAACAAACCCAGGCAACTTCAGATCATACATAGATAATCATATATGTTTATGATATTAAAGGTAGTTGTGGTGTGGGTGCCCTAGTCAAAAGATAATCTTGGCTAAACCGGAGATCAAGGGAGCAAAACAACTTGGGATGGAAAACTGGACTCGGGGGAGGGAAGGGGCATCCTATGTATCCATCTGCGAACACTACAAGGAAGAGCTGTCCACCGTCCACCACTCATAACCTGATCCAACTCTGGACCGCAAACTGGTGCTGTTTCTGTGACAGCACTTTCCACAGGCCCTAATGAAATGGCAGCATCACCAAAGGTAAGTCAAAGAAAGGTAATATCTCATAGGCAGCAGTGACACAAGCCAAGATTGTCTGCTACACCTTCTAGTACATATTGAGGTTACTAAAAGTGGCTATAGGAGGGGCACCAGATCCCATGTCCAGTGGCAAGAGGTCGTAAATGCATTCCAGACCAGCTCTACAGATTAATGGACAACATTGAGGCAGATTTGCAGTATTAGAGGGCAAGATGGATAGTGACTCAGAAATCCTCTGTCTTGTCGTTGGACTGGAGCTACAAGAGATACCAAATGATTTGTAGTTCATCAAGAAGAACAACCAAGAACAATGAAACCATTTTCAGATTAGTGGGTTGCCATGTATTTTTCAGGGAGTCTGAAAAAGGTAGAAAATGAACAAAGGTGTGATAGTGATCGGGTGTTGAACAATGTGCCACCTGTACAATCCTTGCTCCTGATATTTAAACCTTGTTTGTTGTTGTTGTTGTTGTTAATCAGGTGTGCTGTCTGGGTGTGTGCACTGTCCCACTAAGCACATATTTCTGTGACTACTATGTGTGCTGGTAGTGCACCCACTTACTAACACTCAGACGCATATTACTGTTACCTGAGGGTTCGTGAATTCTTATTGATACTCATTCATCAAAAAAATATTCAATCTTCTTTATCACAATAAATTTTCTTGAATAATGATCTCCACATGTGTCTTTCTTTACAAATAACTTGTGATAACATCTGTATCTGTGACGTATCGTCATGAACAGCAAACCAATCTTATTTACATCATCGGGTGACTTCTTGTAGCCAGTGCATTTCGGGCCATGGGTCCCTTCATCAGGGGTCTCTACAACAAATATATACAGCACCTTAAGAACAACTGCTCATACAATAAACAAGTCAGACTAAATGTAGTCTTCAATGGTGATGAGATGGTGATAAAAATAAATCTGCTCCCTTAAGACGAGGATCAGTTAAAGCAGCCAACCTCTTGGGAATCTGAGTGACTGTTAGACAGGCACATCTTTTGCCTAATTCTCATCATTGATGCCACAGTGTACTTCCTAAATTCCACGTTCCGCCACAGCAGGACTGTAGGAGGCTGGACTGGCTTGTAGTGGGTACCAAGAGGTACTTACACCTTGCACCAGGCCCAGGTATCCCTTATTAGTGTAGAGGGGTGTCTAGCAGCTTAGGCTGATAGAAAAGGTAGCTTAGCAGAGCAGCTTAGGCTGAACTAGGAGACGAGTGAAGCTCCTACAGTACCACTAGTGTCATATGCACAATATCATAAGAAAACACAATACACAGTTATACTAAAAATAAAGGTACTTTATTTTTATGACAATATGCCAAAGTATCTCAGTGAGTACCCTCAGTATGAGGATAGCAAATATACACAAGATATATGTACACAATACCAAAATATGCAGTAATAGCAATAGAAAACAGTGCAAACAATGTATAGTCACAATAGAATGCAATGGGGGCACATAGGGATAGGAGCAACACAAACCATATATTCTAGAAGTGGAATGCGAACCACGAATGGACCCCAAACCTATGTGACCTTGTAGAGGGTCGCTGGGACTGTAAGGAAACAGTGAGGGTTAGAAAAATAGACAACCCTAAGACCCTGAAAAGTGGGTGCAAAGTGCACATAAGTTCCCCAAAGAGCACAGAAGTCGTGATAGGGGAATTCTGCAAGGAAGACCAACACCAGCAATGCAACAACAATGGATTTCCTGACAAGAGTACCTGTGGAACAAGGGGACCAAGTCCAAGAGTCACGATCAAGTCGGGAGTGGGCAGATGCCCAGGAAATGCCAGCTGTGGGTGCAAAGAAGCTGCCACCGGATGGTAGAAGCTGTGGATTCTGCAAGAACAACAAGGGCTAGAAACTTCCCCTTTGGAGGATGGATGTCCCACGTCGTGAAGAGTCGTGCAGAGGTGTAGAAAGACAGCAAATAAGCCTTGCTAGCTGCAAGGGTCGCAGGTTAGGGTTTTTGGATGCTGCTGTGGCCCAGGAGGGACCAGGATGTCGCCAATTGCGTGAGGAGGCAGAGGGGGCATCCAGCAAGACAAGGAGCCCACTCAGAAGCAAGCAGCACCCGCAGAAGTGCCGGAACAGGCACTACGAAGTGGAGTGAACCGGAGCTCACCTGATGTCACAAAAGAGGGTCCCACGACGCCAGAGGACAACTCAGGAGGTCGTGCACTGCAGGTTAGAGTGCCGGGGACCCAGGCTTGGCTGTGCACAAAGGAAATCCTGGAAGAGTGCACAGGAGCCGGAGTAGCTGCAAAACACGCGGTTCCCAACAATGGAGTCTAGCGTGGGGAGGCAAAGACTTACCTCCACCAAACTTGGACTGAAGAGTCACTGGACTGTGGGAGTCACTTGGACAGAGTTGCTGAGTTCAAGGGACCTCGCTCGTCGTGCTGAGAGGAGACCCAGAGGACCGGTGATGCAGTTCTTTGGTGCCTGCGGTTGCAGGGGGAAGATTCTGTCGACCCACGGGAGATTTCTTCGGAGCTTCTAGTGCAGAGAGGAGGCAGACTACCCCCACAGCATGCACCACCAGGAAAACAGTTGAGAAGGCGGCAGGATCAGCGTTACAAGGTCGCAGTAGTCGTCTTTGCTACTTTGTTGCAGTTTTGCAGGCTTCCAGCGTGGTCAGCAGTCGATTCCTTGGCAGAAGGTGAAGAGAGAGATGCAGAGGAACTCTGATGAGATCTTGCATTCGTTATCTAAGGAATTCCCCAAAGCAGAGACCCTAAATAGCCAGAAAAGGAGGTTTGGCTACTTAGGAGAGAGGATAGGCTAGCAACACCTGGAAGAGCCTATCAGAAGGAGTCTCTGACGTCACCTGCTGGCACTGGCCACTCAGAGCAGTCCAGTGAGCCAGCAGCACCTCTGTTTCCAAGATGGCAGAGGTCTGGAGCACACTGGAGGAGCTCTGGGCACCTCCCAGGGGAGGTGCAGGGGAGTGGTCACTCCCCTTTCCTTTGTCCAGTTTCGTGCCAGAGCAGGGCTGAGGGATCCCTGAACCGGTGTAGACTGGTTTATGCAGAGATGGGCACCATCTGTGCCCATCAAAGCATTTCCAGAGGCTGGGGGAGGCTACTCCTCCCCAGCCCTGACACCTTTTTCCAAAGGGAGAGGGTGTAACACCCTCTCTCTGAGGAAGTTCTTTGTTCTGCCTTCCTGGGCCAAGCCTGGCTGGACCCCAGGAGGGCAGAAACCTGTCTGAGGGGTTGGCAGCAGCTGCAGTGAAACCCCGGGAAAGGTAGTTTGGCAGTACCCGGGTCTGAGCTAGAGACTCGGGGGATCATGGAATTGTCTCCCCAATGCCAGAATGGCATTGGGGTGACAATTCCATGATCTTAGACATGTTACATGGCCATGTTCGGAGTTACCATTATGACGCTATACATATGTCGTGACATATGTATAGTGCACGCGTGTAATGGTGTCCCCGCACTCACAAAGTCCGGGGAATTTGCCCTGAACAATGTGGGAGCACCTTGGCTAGTGCCAGGGTGCCCACACACTAAGTAACTTAGCACCCAACCTTTACCAGGTAAAGGTTAGACATATAGGTGACTTATAAGTTACTTAAGTGCAGTGGTAAATGGCTGTGAAATAATGTGGACGTTATTTCACTCAGGCTGCACTGGCAGGCCTGTGTAAGAATTGTCAGATCTCCCTATGGGTGGCACAAGAAATGCTGCAGCCCATAGGGATCTCCTGGAACCCCAATACCCTGGGTACCTCAGTACCATATACTAGGGAATTATAAGGGTGTTCCAGTATGCCAATGTAAATTGGTGAAATTGGTCACTAGCCTGTTAGTGACAATTTGGAATGAAATGAGAGAGCATAACCACTGAGGTTCTGGATAGCAGAGCCTCAGTGAGACAGTTAGTCATAACACAGGTAACACATACTGGGCACACTTATGAGCACTGGGGCCCTGGCTGGCAGGGTCCCAGTGACACATACAACTAAAACAACATATATATACAGTGAAATATGGGGGTAACATGCCAGGCAAGATGGTACTTTCCTACACAACCCCCCCCCCCCCCCCAAACGAAGGACAATAAGACTAGCCATGACTTAATGAGTCTTCATTGTCTAAGTGGAAATATCTGGAGAGTCCATCTGCATTGGAGTGGGTACTCCCAGGTCTATGTTCCACTGTATAGTCCATTCCCTGTAGGGATATGGACCACCTCAACAATTTAGGATTTTCACCTTTCATTTGTTTTAGCCAAAGTAGAGGTTTGTGGTCTGTCTGAACAATGAAGTGAGTGCCAAACAGGTATGGCCTCAACTTCTTTAGTGCCCAGACCACAGCAAAGGCCTCCCTCTCTATGGCAGACCAAAGCTTTTCTCTAGGGGTCAACCTCCTGCTGATAAAAGCAACAGGTTGATCCTGGCCCTCAGAATTAAGTTGTGATAAGACTGCCCCTACCCCTAATTCAGATGCATCAGTTTGGACAATGAATTTTTTGGAGTAACAGGGGCTTTTCAGGACAGGTGCAGAGCACATGGCCTGCTTCAGCTCCTCAAAAGCTTTCTGACAGTTTGCTGTCCATAATACCTTTATAGGCATTTTCTTAGATGTGAGGTCATTAAGAGGGGCTGCAATGGAGCCATAGTTCTTTATGAACCTCCTGTAGTACCTAGTGAGGCCTAAGAAGGCTCTCACCTGAGTCTGAGTTGTAGGGGGAACCCAATCTATAATAGTTTGGATTTTCCCCTGAAGTGGTGCAATCTGTTCTCCACCTACCAGGTGTCCCAGATAAACCACTTTCCCCTGCCCTATCTGGCACTTTGAAGCCTTGATAGTGAGGCCTGCCTTTTGCAGGGCCTCCAAAACTTTCCATAGGTGGACCAGGTGATCATCCCAGCTGGAGCTAAAAACAGCTATATCATCTAGATATGCTGCACTAAAAGCTTCCAGCCCTTGCAGGACTGTGTTCACCAACCTTTGAAAAGTGGCAGGTGCATTTTTCAATCCAAAAGGCATTACTGTGAATTGGTAGTGCCCTCCAATGGTTGAAAATGCAGTTTTTGCTTTTGCATCCTCTGATAACTTGATCTGCCAATACCCTGCAGTCAAATCAAAGGTGCGTAGATACTTGGCAGATGCCAGTGTATCTATTAGCTCATCTGCCCTGGGTATAGGGTGAGGATCAGTTTTGGTTACCTGGTTGAGACCTCTGTAGTCAACACAAAATCTCATATCCCTTTTACCATCTTTGGAATGAGGTTTTGGTACAAGTACCACAGGAGAGGCCCCTGGACTTTCAGAGTGCTCAACCACTCCCAGTTCAAGCATTTTCTGCACCTCTTGTTGTATGCAGTCTCTGACATGGTCAGGCTGCCTATAGATCTTACTTTTGACAGGCAAGCTGTCTCCAGTATCTATAGTGTGCTCACACCAAGAAGTGGTGCCTGGCACAGTAGAAAAGAGTTCAGAAAACTGACCCAGGAGATTTATGCAGTGGTCTTTCTGCTCAGCAGTAAGACAATCTGGCAAAACTACACCTTCCACTAGAGCATCTTGTTCAGTGGATGAGAAGAGATCAGGGAGAGGGTCACTCTCTTCTTCCTGTCCTTCATCTGTTGCCATGAGCAGGGTGAGATCAGCCCTGTCATAGTAGGGTTTCAGGTGATTGACAAGTAGCACCCTAAGGGGACTCCTGGCAGTGCCTAAATCAACCAAGTAGGTGACTTCTCCCTTCTTTTCAACAATTATGTGGGGTCCACTCCATTTGTCTTGGAGTGCTCTTGGGGCCACAGGCTCCAAGACCCACACTTTCTGCCCTGGTTGGTACTGAACCAAAACAGCCTTCTGGTCATGCCATTGCTTTTGGAGCTCTTGGCTGGCCTGAAGGTTTTTACTGGCCTTTTTCATGTACTCAGCCATCCTAGATCTTAGGCCAAGTACATAGTCCACTATGTCTTGCTTAGGAGCTTTTAAAGGTTGTTCCCAACCCTCCTTCACAAGTGTTAGAGGACCTCTTACAGGGTGTCCAAATAGGAGTTCAAAGGGGCTGAAGCCCACTCCTTTCTGGGGTACCTCCCTGTAAGCAAAAAGGAGGCAAGATAACAGGACATCCCATCTCCTGCGGAGTTTGTCAGGGAGTCCCATTATCATTCCTTTGAGAGTTTTATTAAACCTCTCAACCAGTCCATTTGTTTGTGGATGACAGGGTGTAGTGAACTTGTATGTCACACCACATTCCTTCCACATGGCCTTTAAGTAAGCAGACATGAAATTGCTTCCTCTGTCTGATACCACCTCTTTTGGGAAGCCCACCCTGGAAAAGATTCCCAGGAGGGCCTTTGCCACTGCAGGAGCTGTAGTGGTCCTTAGAGAAATTGCTTCAGGATATCTGGTGGCATGGTCCACTACCACTAAGATAAACCTATTGCCTGAAGCAGTAGGAGGGTCAAGGGGGCCAACTATGTCAACCCCTACCCTTTCAAAGGGGACCCCAACCACAGGCAGTGGAATAAAGGGTGCCTTTGGGGTGCCACCTGTCTTGCCACTGGCTTGACAGGTTTCACAGGACTTACAAAATTCCTTTGTGTCCTCTGACATTCTAGGCCAATGAAACAAGGGGACAAGCCTGTCCCAAGTTTTCATTTGCCCCAAATGTCCAGTTAAGGGAATGTCGTGGGCTAGAGTTAGGAGGAACTTTCTGTATTCCTGAGGAATCACCAATCTCCTGGCAGCTCCAGGTTTTGGATCCCTTGCTTCAGTATACAAAAGGTTGTCCTCCCAGTAAACTCTGTGAGAGTCACTGACATCCCCATTTGCTTGTTTGATAGCTTGCTGTCTTAGACCCTCTAGTGTGGGACAGGTTTGCTGTGCCACACTCAGCTCCTCCCTGGCAGGCCCCCCTTCGCCTAAAAGCTCAGCAGTATCTGCTTCCAGCTCCTCTGGTGTAGGTTCTGCACAGGGTGGAAATTCTTCTTCCTCAGAAGTTGAATCCACTGTAGAGGGAGGGATAGTAGGTAGTGTTTTACCTTTACTAACCCTAGCTTTAGAGAGCACTTGGTCCATTCTTCCAGGATCCAAGTCACCCTGTCCTTTTTGCTTTTTGGCCTGAGCCCTGGTTAAAGCAAAAATATGCCCTGGAATGCCCAGCATTGCTGCATGAGCCTCCAACTCCACTTCTGCCCAAGCTGATGTCTCTAAATCGTTCCCTAGTAGACAGTCTACAGGTAAATCTGAGGCAACCACAACTTTCTTTGGACCAGTAACCCCCCCCCCCCCAGTTGAGATTCGCAACAGCCATGGGGTGGCTAAGAGTGTTGTTATGAGCATCAGTCACTTGGTACTGGTGACCAAGTAGGTGTTGTTCAGGGTGGACCAGTTTCTCTATTACCATTATAACACTGGCACCTGTGTCCCTGTAGGCCTGAACCTCAACACCATTTATTAGGGGAAGTTGCTTGTACTTATCCATATTAAGGGGACAAGCAACCAAGGTGGCTAAATCAATAGCCCCCTCAGAGACTAACACAGCCTCTGTGGTCTCCCTAACAAGACCAACCCCAACTAAGTTACCAAAAGTGAGCCCAGCTACTCCCTTGGATTGGCTATTAGTAGGTCAGCTCCCACCACCACTGCTATTACTAGGGGCACTAGGTGTAGCAGCAGGGGTTGTAGTGGTAGGAGGCTTGGTGCTTTTCTTTGGGCAACTGGGATCAGTTGTCCAATGGCCTTTTATTTTACATAAATAGCACCATGGTTTCTTTTCCTTGTTTTGATTTGAAGAGGATTTGGGCCCACAACCCCCACCAGAGTGTTTTTGTGGGCCTGATGAAGACTCATTTTTAGATTTGTCCCCACCCTTGTCAGAAGACTTACCATCCTTTTTCTTGCCATCCTTGTCACCCCCTGTATGAACCTTTCTGTTCACCCCTGTTCTGACCCATTTGTCTGCCTTCTTTCCCAATTCTTGGGGAGAGGTCAGATCAGAGTCTACCAGGTACTGGTGTAACAAATCAGACACACAAGTATTAAGAATAGGCTCTCTCAGGATTAAGTTATACAGGCTTTCATAGTCAGAAACTTTACTGCCATGTAACCACCCCTCCAAGGCCTTCACTGAATGGTCAACAAAATCTACCCAGTCTTGTGAAGACTCCTTTTTGGTTTCTCTGAACTTCATCCTGTACTGTTCAGTGGTTAAGCCATAACCATCTAGGAGTGCATTCTTAAGAACTGTAAAATTATTGGCATCACTTTCATTAACAGTAAGGAGCCTATCCCTACCCTTTCCACTGAAAGATAGCCATAGGATAGCAGCCCACTGCCTTTGAAGGACCTCCTGTACAACACAGGCCCTCTCAAGTGCAGCAAACCACTTGTTAATGTCATCCCCCTCCTTGTAAGGGGGAACTATCTTGTGCCGATTCCTAGAATCATGCTCTTTTGCAGGATGACTATTTGGAATACTGCTGCTGCCACCATGGGGTCCTAACCCCAACCTTTGTCTTTCTTTTTCTAAATCAAAGGCTTGCCTATCTAAATCCAGCTGTTGCTTCTTGAGCTTCAGCCTGGATTCTTCCACTCTCAATCTATTGAGCTCCCTTTCTAACACTCTGTCATCAGGGTGGGTGGGTTGGGCATGCCTTGACACAGAAGAATGGTGAGAATGAACAGAGGGAGACCTTTCCCTAACAGATGGCACTCTAACATTCTGGCCTACATAAGTAACACTCCTACTGTGATGTGAAGTCACATCAGTACCAGCTATGCTAGGTGGCCTGCTAAGGGTCAGGTTGGGAAGGTTCCCTTCTAACTCTTTTACTAGGGGTGCTCCAGAATCAGAGTGGGAGCCATCAGCTAATCTCTCACCAGAAGTGCCAACTAAGGTCTTATCTTGTTCAACGAGCATGTTAACTAATAGTTCTCTAGAGGGATTCTTCCCTACCCCTAAACCTCTTTCAACACAGAGACTCCTTGCTGCCTTCCAGCTAAGGTGGTCATATGCAGTCTTGGACAGATCCAGAGTTTGACCTGTACCAGACATTATAGAAAAGGTTTAGGGGACAGAAAAAGAAAGATAAAGTTTCAGAACTTTTTAAAGAACAGGAAAAAAAAACTTTTTAAACTTTTAAAGAACTTTTTGAAAGTTTTACAGGTACTTTTTAGCACTTAGCAAAAGAGTAAGAGAAGAAAAGCAAAACTTTTTGGTTAGGTGTACATACACTGAACTTGTTTTGTATATTTTTCTCTTATGAAAAGTACAATATGACAAAGTGGTAAGTAGTTGCAAGTACTTATCCCACCGCTGCACAACCAATGTAGGAGGCTGGACTGGCTTGTAGTGGGTACCAAGAGGTACTTACACCTTGCACCAGGCCCAGGTATCCCTTATTAGTGTAGAGGAGTGTCTAGCAGCTTAGGCTGATAGAAAAGGTAGCTTAGCAGAGCAGCTTAGGCTGAACTAGGAGACGAGTGAAGCTCCTACAGTACCACTAGTGTCATATGCACAATATCATAAGAAAACACAATACACAGTTATACTAAAAATAAAGGTACAGTATGAGAATAGCAAATATGCACAAGATATATGTACACAATACCAAAATATGCAGTAATAGCAATAGAAAACAGTGCAAACAATGTATAGTCACAATAGAATGCAATGGGGGCACATAGGGCTAGGGGCAACACAAACCATATATTCTAGAAGTGGAATGCGAACCACAAATGGACCCCAAACTTATGTGACCTTGTAGAGGGTCGCTGGGACTGTAAGAAAACAGTGAGGGTTAGAAAAATAGCCCACTCCAAGACCCTGAAAAGTGGGTGCAAAGTGCACCTAAGTTCCCCAAAGAGCACAGAAGTCGTGATAGGGGAATTCTGCAAGGAAGACCAACACCAGCAATGCAACAACGATGGATTTCCTGACGAGAGTACCTGTGGAACAAGGGGACCAAGTCCAAGAGTCACGATCAAGTCGGTAGTGGGCAGATGCCCAGGAAATGCCAGCTGTGGGAGCAAAGAAGCTGCCACCGGATGGTAGAAGCTGTGGATTCTGCAAGAATGACAAGGGCTAGAAACTTCCCCTTTGAAGGATGGATGTCCCACGTCGTGAAGAGTCGTGCAGAGGTGTTTCCGTGCAGAAAGACCGCAAATAAGCCTTGCTAGCTGCAAGGGTCGCGGTTAGGGTTTTTGGATTCTGCTGTGGCCCAGGAGGGACCAGGATGTCACCAATTGCGTGAGGAGACAGAGGGGGCATCCAGCAAGACAAGGAGCCCACTCAGAAGCAAGCAGCACCCGCAGAAGTGCCGGAACAGGCACTACGAAGTGGAGTGAACCGGAGCTCACCCGAAGTCACAAAAGAGGGTCCCACGATGCCGGAGGACAACTCAGGAGGTCGTGCACTGCAGGTTAGAGTGCCGGGGACCCAGGCTTGGCTGTGCACAAAGGAAATCCTGGAAGAGTGCACAGGAGCCGGAGTAGCTGCAAAACACGCAGTTCACAGCAATGCAGTCTAGCGTGGGGAGGCAAGGACTTACCTCCACCAAACGTGGACTGAAGAGTCACTGGACTGTGGGAGTCACTTGGACAGAGTTGCTGAGTTCAAGGGACCTCGCTCGTCGTGCTGAGAGGAGAACCAGAGGACCGGTGATGCAG
The DNA here is from genome assembly GCF_031143425.1 of Pleurodeles waltl. Lineage (NCBI taxonomy): Eukaryota > Metazoa > Chordata > Amphibia > Caudata > Salamandridae > Pleurodeles > Pleurodeles waltl. Next base: position 258,171,585 of record NC_090440.1, read on the forward strand.
TTCTTTGGTGCCTGCGGTTGCAGGGGGAAGATTCCGTCGACCTACAGGAGATTTCTTCGGAGCTTCTAGTGCAGAGAGGAGGCAGATTACCCCCACAGCATGCACCACCAGGAAAACAGTCGAGAAGGCGGCAGGATCAGCGTTACAAGGTCGCAGTAGTCGTCTTTGCTACTTTGTTGCAGTTTAGCAGGCTTCCAGCGCGGTCAGCAGTCGATTCCTTGGCAGAAGGTGAAGAGAGAGATGCAGAGGAACTCTGATGAGCTCTTGCATTCGTTATCTAAGGAATTCCCCAAAGCAGAGACCCTAAATAGCCAGAAAAGGAGGTTTGGCTACTTAGGAGAGAGGATAGGCTAGCAACACCTGGAAGAGCCTATCAGAAGGAGTCTCTGACGTCACTTGCTGGCACTGGCCACTCAGAGCAGTCCAGGGTGCCAGCAGCACCTCTGTTTCCAAGATGGCAGAGGTCTGGAGCACACTGGAGGAGCTCTGGGCACCTCCCAGGGGAGGTGCAGGTCAGGGGAGTGGTCACTCCCCTTTCCTTTGTCCAGTTTCGTGCCAGAGCAGGGCTGAGGGATCCCTGAACCGGTGTAGACTGGTTTATGCAGAGATGGGCACCATCTGTGCCCATCAAAGCATTTCCAGAGGCTGGGGGAGGCTACTTCTCCCCAGCCCTGACACCTTTTTCCAAAGGGAGAGGGTGTAACACCCTCTCTCTGAGGAAGTCCTTTGTTCTGCCTTCCTGGGCCAAGCCTGGCTGGACCCCTGGAGGGCAGAAACCTGTCTGAGGGGTTGGCAGCAGCAGCAGCAGCAGCTGCAGTGAAACCCCGGGAAAGGTAGTTTGGCAGTACCCGGGTCTGAGCTAGAGACTCGGGGGATCATGGAATTGTCTCCCCAATGCCAGAATGGCATTGGGGTGACAATTCCATGATCTTAGACATGTTACATGGCCATGTTCGGAGTTACCATTGTGACACTATACATATGTCATGACATATGTATAGTGCACGCGTGTAATGGTGTCCCCGCACTCACAAAGTCCGGGGAATTTGCCCTGAACAATGTGGGAGCACCTTGGCTAGTGCCAGGGTGCCCACACACTAAGTAACTTAGCACCCAACCTTTACCATGTAAAGGTTAGACATATAGGTGACTTATAAGTTACTTAAGTGCAGTGGTAAATGGCTGTGAAATAACGTGGACGTTATTTCACTCAGGCTGCACTGGCAGGCCTGTGTAAGAATTGTCAGATCTCCCTATGGGTGGCACAACAAATGCTGCAGCCCATAGGGATCTCCTGGAACCCCAATACCCTGGGTACCTCAGTACCATATACTAGGGAATTATAAGGGTGTTCCAGTATGCCAATGTAAATTGGTGAAATTGGTCACTAGCCTGTTAGTGACAATTTGGAAAGAAATGAGAGAGCATAACCACTGAGGTTCTGGATAGCAGAGCCTCAGTGAGACAGTTAGTCATAACACAGGTAACACATACAGGGCACACTTATGAGCACTGGGGCCCTGGCTGGCAGGGTCCCAGTGACACATACAACTAAAACAACATATATGCAGTGAAATATGGGGGTAACATGCCAGGCCAATGGTACTTTCCTACAAGGACTATCCACATCCTTATCACCTTCAAGTAAGCTGGGCGGAAGAACAGAGTGTTTTCCTCTGTTTCCTTGATATTTCCACAGGATGGGCAAGCCTGCCTGCCAGGCTCACCTGTCCAAGCCCAACTATAAGTAAAGATAGAGAGGGGTGGTGCGCTGTAGCAGAACTGAAGGTACAGTTTCCGGGCAGATGCAGGTTCCATCTCATCCATGAACGGCTCCATCAGGAAAACATCCTTTATCTGCAGGAAGGCATCAGTCAAGGGCCCACAGGAGGGTTGTGCCAGCGGTAGGCTTTGCCATACTGGCCATAGTTCTCCTTAATGTTTATCTTGCTAATGGACAGGGCTGATGAGGGGTCATACCAAAGAATCCCGTTGCCTGACTTTGTGAGGGTTTCCCTTACATACTTAATCCATGGTGTATTACTGGAGCCAGAAAGGCCCAAGATCTCTTCCAAACTCAGGCAATAAGAAAAAAGCTTGGGAGTGGCCCAGATTCTCCACCAATAAATGACTGGTCTAATGCCTATCTCTTTGGAGAGTGACCTCAACCCTGTATCAAGTTGAATGGGGAATAAGGGGTGCTGACGGGGAGGTTCAACAATTGGTGCAAGAAATAAAGGACAGCCCCTTAGGTCTGCTGTTTACAAATTTGTAGTCCTGGCAGGATTGGCCGAAATTGGGATCTGCTTTGCATTTTGACCAACCCCCCATATGTTGCTCTGATTTAACCCTATACGTTTCAGTGTGGCTACGCCAGTTCAGCTGCTCTGTAAGAAACAGCTCAAGATACACTAAGGTGTGCACTTGCTCCGAGGGCACGCCTTTGAGCCTAGGATTGGATCTAGTGGAACCATAGGGATTGAGAACCATATATTGTGTTTTTGTCACGTTTATTTCCAAACCCCGCTGACTTCAAAAGGTGTCAAAGTTATCTAGGATTCTCTGCAACCCCACAGGGGACTTGGCAAGTAGCAGAGTTCTGTCCGTAAACATCAGGACAGGAACCCTGGTGTCAGCTAGGATTGGGATGTCGCCCTCACACTGATTCAGATGAGCTACCAACCCATTTACAAAAAGAGTGAACAGGGTGGGGGAAGGACATAACCATGCCTGACCCCTGTAGTGATGAGAAATTTCTCTGTCATCTCTCCCTGTTGGCTGCAACACACCTGGGCATAGTTATATTCATGTTATCTTATTATAATGGGCAAGAGACAGGCGGGTACACCCAGGTCTGACAGCACTTGCCAGAGCAGGGATCTGGGGACAAGGTCGAAGGCCGACCGCAGGTCCAGAAAGACTAAGTATAACCGGCCGCCCCAAAGAGTCACTATTTTCCAAAAGGGGAGTTGGAGGCGGAAGGCCTGGTCCACCGTGCTAGTACACTCTCGGAAGCTCACCTGTAAAGGAGTAAATATGTCTTCAGCAGCCATCCAATCTTGCACCCTTTCCAAAAGAATCCTGCTGAACAGCTTTGCAAGCTATCCAGCAGGCTTATCCGTCCAAAATTGGACAGCAGTGTGGAAGAGACCCTTATTTCTTTTTTCTTTTTAAACTGGAATGATTTCAGTCCCCTGCCAAGTTGGAGGGATGGATTCCCCCTTTAGGATAGCATTGAAGAGCAGAGAGAAGTGTGAGCTCCATACACCTACATTACTTAAGAACAAATCGCCAAGGACTTTGTCAGGCCCTGGAGCTTTGTTGGGAACGTTCTTAAGAATTGCTGAACTAACCTCCTGGTTCATGAAAATGGAGGGAGCTCCACCCATTCTCTCTCTGATGTCCTAACATCAATATTGCCACTGCTACAGGCAGTCATATGGGCATTGTCTATTTCAGCTCAGAGTAAATGCAAGAGAAAAAGAGGAACCCAATCTGTTGCTGGAATGGAGGCTTCAATTATGCGAAAACCCTCATTGGAACCGGTACAGACGATCTTCCTGAAGGCATGTTGGTCACCTTGATGTGCCACTTCAAACAAGCCATTACACTTCTCAGCCTCCCACTCCCTTTTAGCTTGGTTGATGGTTTGTTTAATAAGCCTCCCGCTGGTCTTTTGTTGCACCCCTATTATGGTGCCTGATGACGAGCATCAGAGCTGCTCTGGCACTGTTACAGGTTTGGGTTGTACCAAGAAGGAGTGGTATGCCTGGTTTGAACATAAAAGAGCTTCCCAAGCCCCTCAATCATGGTGCTATGAATGGTGGTGAACTTGTCCCTAGTTTCTCCAAGGTCGAGCGCCCCATCAAGGGTTATATGGCCTTCCATACTTAAAACTATGAGTGTGTATATTGCCTCAACCATCTCTTGGGAGTGCATCATCGTGCTCCACTTTATTCTGTGCATGTTATTAGAGGACCTTAACCTTGAATCAAAGGGTTTGATGGAGCTGGTTATTTTACAACAGGAGGGGAACGCTACCTCAAGGACTAAGGCATCGCGATCACTATCCTGTCTCGCCAGTACCACCATATCCACAACATGTTGCCAAACCCTCACATCCACCAGGATATTATCAATAAAACTAATATTCTGGGAGCAGTTGAATGTGTGCCTACCCTTCCTATTAGAGACAGTTCTACCGTTGGCTGCAAGCAGGCCCTGATTCAGGATAAGGGCGTTAATTTAAAGTGTCAGGTGAACCAGCTTATAACTGGAATATTACTGTTTAAGGGTTCTAATTGACAATTAAAGCCCTCTCCCACAATTTTCTGGGATGGAGAATAAAGGTGTATTTAATGTTTGTAGAACTAGTGAATCCCTTCTGCAAGCCCCGGCCCTAAGATATACGTTACATATGTAAAATGTGGCTTAAGGGAAAGTCAGGGGACTGCACAAAACATTAGTGGTAGTAACTGGAATTTTTCCCACCTTTCAAGTCAACACTGTGCTGACCCAAGTTGACAACCACCCCCCCACCCCCCCGAAGGCCTACTCCCCATGGTTGTTGCACCTTTGCTGTAGTTGGTATAACTCATTCGATGTACAGGCTTAATACACCAGGTCTCCCGGAATAGGCAAAGGTCATGAAGGTCAATGAACTGAGTCCACTCAGGGGAGTCTAGTTTGGAAGGGAGCCCAGCAATATTCCAGTAGGGCAGGTTTAAGGTGGGCTCAGGGTGGTTGGGTTCTATATCATTCGGGGAACTGTAACCGGGTCTCCTGTCCCTCGACACAGGGGAGTTGGGTCAGAGCGATGCCATTGTAAAAGAAGCCTACTCCATATTATGGGGCACTGGTCTATGCGGATCTTGAAGGCTACAGGTGTGGGTCCAGAGTGATTAGCTTCCCTTAAATTTAGAGAGTGATCTAACTGTTTTGGGCCATCAAGAAGGAGCTCCCAAGTACCACAAAATGTGTTAGGGAAAAGGCATTCCTAGAGCCTAGATTAGCCTGCATGCCAGTTAAAAGTGGGGTAAGTGGACCTCGCCCCAGGGAGATAGTGGATCCACCTCCTGAAAATATCCAACTCTATGTCCACATACTCCCACATCATGAATTACTAAAAAAGCATCTATTAGACCAGAGGCAGGGGAGAGGGAATGTCAATCAACCCCTGCCATTCAATGCGTTGTAGCGATTGGAGGTGGGGAAACCAAGTACACCTCGTGCACCAGCAGGAATTTTGGTGATAGTGGCCCTAGGATGATGCAGCGATTTGTTTTCTGGTTGAGAAGGGCCACTTGGTCCACCTGGTAGATGTGGCTTATATAAGCAGCCTAGCAGCAGCGGTTCCATTCTGTATGAACCCCACCCTCTGATTAGGGCAGAGGTCTTCAAACTGGGGGGTGGGCCTCCCTAGGGGGGCATCAAGTGGTCCCAGAGGGGGCGCCAGACTCTGGCCAAAAGAAGCATTATACAGTTAACAGGCCTTTGTTTAAAGCAAAAGCAGTTATAGCATTTTTAAAAAGGTAACAGTACTTAACTGCAATGTTTAAATAGGTCTAGACATATTTAAACATTCCCTTCTTGATAAAATAATTGTGAAAAATTCTGAAGGGTGGGGGGCAATGATTTTTATTTTTCAACTGGGGAGGGCGCGGCATTAAAAAGTTTGGAGACCACTGGATTAAGGTGACCTAAAAGCAATCCCTCCACCAGGAGGGGAGACCTGAAGTTAATCATAAAACCTGTCCTGGGCCTATCCATCCCACTCTACTGGTTAATAGAACATTGCTTGAATGACAAAGAGGGAAGTCCCTATGGAGAACCAGCCAATGCAAAACTTTATAAGTGAGCTCACCCGGGCCTCCCTCTGACCCTCACGCAACTGGAGAACTCCAGAAAGTACTGCCACATATGGGCAGGAGGCTGGTAGAAGGTTAATCACACGATGCCACTTGAACTGAGTTTGGGTTTCTGGTTGAAGGGAAGCTGCACTGCTGCCCTGTCCTTGATGTCCCAGCCACCTGGAATTACCTTGTGGCTTTTGGTTGTCAAATTCTCTAGTGACATGTATGGGTTGAGTGGGATAGGTGGAGGATGAGGTATTTTGGTGACTGTTAGCTGATGTGCAAACTGACAGGGCCAGACTTGCAAGGGCCTGAGTGGGAGGGTGACAGTTTACAGAGGACAGGCCAAATAACAGGCCTACCCTCAGGACTGGACTAGTGGCCAGGGGCACATGTGTCTAGGCCTGCCTAATATCCTTTCACCCCTGTTCAAGCGGGAAAAAATTTGTGTGAGCTCAGTAGACAGTATATTCTAAATTTGAGGAGACAGTCCTCTAATAAGTGAGCAGCCCAGGTAGCGTTAGAGTAAGGGGCTAGCTCCTCCGCTTCAATGCCAGGGTGACAATGTTTCAGAGGGTCTGAGACGCCTGGGGGGGTAAGGTGTTCTGCAGATATGCCAATAATCAATTGGATGGTCTGGGTGGACTGACTGGACTGGATGGGCCAGTTGGTCTGGACCTGCCACCTGGGCCTTTTGGTAGCCATGATTTACTTGGAACACCCCCAATTGTTTGACTTATTGGGACCAGTGCCAGGAGGCATTGGTAACGAGAGGACCCTGTCCCCATTTGAGACCTGAAGATCCTTCGGAAGATCCACTGAAGATACCAATGGAGAACGAGGAGGAACAGCATCTGTAGGGGTCACACGGGCTAGCTAGGGCCACGGGCGGGGACCCTGCGGCCCAAAAAGAGTCTGCTTTCGGTGAGTTCAATTTACATAGACATTACCCACATCTCTCTCTGCAACATCCTGTAGATGGAAATAGTTTTAGGTGAGAGCAGAGAGATTTGGGCCCCCGTAACTTTCTTCTTGACCATTGTTAATGAGGTCAACATGGGGTCAAAGGCAAGCAGACGTCCTTAAGATTATTCAGAACTATGAGCAAGGGTCTGTAGCTGAGGGAAACCTAAAAATATAAAAATATCTACAAGTCCAAAATGTACAAAAATATAGTGCCAGTGTGATAACAAAAGGTGGCTAATGCACCACTTACCTCCTCCCCCGGGCAAGACTGCGGCACGTAGCTGCAGTTTGGCTGCCACCTCCACCCACAGGTCGCAGGGCCTGAGTCTGATCGAAGCAGGAACACTAAGGTAGTGACAATTATTCTTGGCTCATTCTTGGCTTAACGTGAGTTTCCCAGCCAGGTCTTTCCAACATAGTCCACAAACCTTGCGGTCCACAAACCACCGGTCGCGGTAGGTCACTATCAACAAGCGCCAACTGCAACATGCGGAGTACTGGGTCTGCCTCAGGCTCAATTGATGCAGAGGGTGGCCTTCATGGGGCACTTGAGTAGGCAGAAGGGAAGACAATCCGAGACCTCATCTCTGTCTAGCACACCATCAACCACCGATAACCACCGCCCTGCCGCTCACCCCTAAATTCAACCAGCTTCCCGGGTGAATTGAGTGCAGTGAGGGCGGAGTAAAACATTGTGAGCCGAGACCAGTGGCAGTGAGGAGGTGGGCCTACTCGTTATGCCTGGCCACTGAGGACACAAGACAAAAGGAGCATCCTTCTGCAACGGATCCCCAGGGAACCCATGGAAAGGCAAGAACTTAGTCCTTGTGCGCAGCCGACATCACGACTCTACGCCTACACCTCTCACATCAGCAGCATCAACACAGTTAATACAGTTCAATGAGGCCTCGCAAAAACCTTGTGGTCTACCAACCTCAGATCAACCCCTGGCGGTAGGAGAAAGGCAGAAGGACCAGCAAAGGTCAGAAAACAGAGGGACCAATTCCGGCAACAACCAGGAGCAGAATGGAAACAGTCTGCTGTCGCGGCAGCATGTTGCATGTTGGCATTCAGCTTTGTCAGACCTATGGGCATGCACAAGCATGGCAGCCTATGTGAGGAGCATAATGTAATTGAACTTCAGCATGCCTGGAAATGAACAAATGTGCAAATGGTGCATTCACTGTGAGATGGGATACTCAGCAACTCACCCCTCCCCCTATTCAGCCCTCATCCCCCAACACTGTATATTAAATTTTTTCCAAAGATAGGTCATTTTCATATACATTTGAGTATACACTTTCAAATCTGTACCAAGCTTTCTTCCCCTTCCATGAATAAAAAATGAATTTGTTTCACCAGGTTAGCATATATTTTAATTATCTCTGGGGCAAGTACTCACTGGCCCAGCTGACATTAAAAATAGGACCCTTAAGGCTCTATACTTCTCTTGACCCCAACCGCCACTGAACCCCATGGGGCTCCCTGACAAAACAATAGATGTCTTCTCCAGGGTTCTAAACTATGAACTACCTACCTTTCACCTCTTCTATGATCGTCCCAAACAATTTTCTGGGAGATCCCGTTCAGCTTTTCCCTGACCAATCATTTCTTTAACTAACTGGATTGTCGGTGATTGAGCTATGGGCCCTGCATCGTCTCACTCAGGCCAGACGTCTGCCTAGTGGGAGTAATGACTGGGATTATATTCAGCCAAGTCTTAGAGGGTTGGGCTGCAATTTTGCAGAGGTGGTGGAACTCTCCAATCTGGTGGTCACACATTTCATTTGAGTTGTGCATTTTCTCTGGCCTAATGCACTATCTCTTAGATCATCAGGTAACCATTGCAAGTGATTTATCAAAGCTGTGAAATCTTCCTGTGCGACCATGTATGGGAAAATATGCAGGATGAGAATCTAGCACAGGTACTCAAATGGTGGGCAATCTTCAGAGCATGCAAGATGATGAAAGGACACAGCATCACACACTCAGATGACAGAGTCAGTCAGTGACGAATGGCCTTCAGAAAGAGAAGGAAAAAAAAGAGAGGTGAAGTCTGCCTCATCTAGCTGCAAAGACTAATTTGCGTGAGCCTTGACTGGTGTTTTAGGGCACGTAGGATAAAACAGCAGCTCTCACTAGCAAGATGGTGTTTCCTCATGAAGCATCCAAGTGAGGCTGACTCGTATAACTACTGTCTAGAACTGTTATGTACCAGACAAAAACACCTACCCTATACATGTGCAACTTTCACATAAGTTCTTCATCAGGCTACCTTCCTGGACACTCATTGACATGACATAAAGAATGAATAAGACACAAAGCTACAGAGCAGCTGCACTTCTGGAGGTCAGAGATCTCAGGCACCCCTTCTTTGCATGTTGGTCTGACATATGTCAGGCCTCCTTGCCTTGAATGCACACAAAACAGAGGCATACCATAGCATGGATTTGTAAAAAGCATGCGCACACAGAGGGGTATTTAGGTGCTGGATAACAGATGTTCATTGTTTCACAGTTCGATGGTCATCATTTTAATGAACCTCAGAAGAATGAAAGGCTAAGTGAACTCTGAGATCTGAACCTGGCACCATGGGGTTCAAATCCAAATTCCTCAGGTGGATGCCTCATTCCGTTGAGCAGCAGACACAGCATCTAATATAAGATTATTTACTTTCTGCTGCAATTACACTTTTAAGAAAAGTATTAGAAATTGCACATTTTAACACTAGTTTTAATACTTGACCTCTGTATTTGACTTGTTTGTGAGAGCAGACGGTCAGTGGAGTACATGGCGACCCAGTGTAATTTTTTACTCGTTTTTTACACGCTCTGTTTTGTCATCTTGGTTAGCGCTCTAGCTTCACCCACTTCCCACTTCATGAAGTTAGATATAAAGCAGTACGCAATGCAGTAGAACTCTGTCACGTGTAACTTGCATGCCTAAGGCAACCTGTCCATGCCTGGCCATACGTTTTGGCAACAGGTTAACTTCAAGCCACTAAATAAGGAAATTATGTGCAGTAATCAAACTGTTTCACCTACATGTCTTATAACCTATAGGCAGCCTCACTGAGCAAGCAGGGTAAGGCTATCGCTCCCAGATCTACTGGGCCATGATCTTGATTAACGTGCAGTCCTTCCCAAAACATCAACTAGAAATACATAATTTGTCAAGACTGGGCTGCGAGGTGGATTAGCCCCAGATATTGCAGAAGCGATACCGGTGGGGTATGCCATGGTCCATCACAATCAGATAACACAAAAGGGGTGGGGATGAAGTGATAGTCTCCAACTAAAGCTACACTTATACAGTCACCCCAATACTAATCTTAAAAACTCAGAGGGTCTATTGTTCTCACTTAAAGTAACACCCAACTATACATGCTCAGGAGCATTGATGTATAGACCACCTGGCTATGCTGCTGACTTTGCAAAACAAGCTGAAATGATTGCTCCCTATCAAATAAATACCCCAAATTGTCCAATTCTTATGATAGTTGGAGATTTTAATCCTCATATTGGTGTGGCCAACTACAGCACAGCTCAGCAGCTTTTGAAGGTGTTCTCGTCATTAAATCTTACCCAAGTAGGAACCGAGACCACTCACGAGAAGGCCGTTTATTGGATTTCATTTTCTCCAATGTAGAAAATCTCTCCTGTAGCAGTCCATTACCTCTTGCAAGGTCAGACCACTTAGTTATTCCATTTTTATCAATGTACATTCAAAACAGAGTAATAATACTAACTTGACCCCCATCCTGAGCTGTGAAGGCATCGGAACAATGATTCAGAATCAAGATATTGGATAAAAGCCACCTAAATATGTCTGCCTTGGATGATCACACCCCTAAAAGGGTAGCTAGACAAATTCTCTGTAAACTTTGTGCTTCCTGGTTAATTTTGGAACTAAGAATTCCAAGAACACAATGTTGCAAGTTTGAAATGGCAGACTACAAGGGATGACCTCAGTGTAAAGAAGTATTGCACAGATCTATCATAGTGTGATAACATTAGCTAAATCGAATTTAGATTCCAATAGGATCGAGGCCACATTAGTAACAAAGACAAAAGTTGAACATCACAAATGCATTGGGACACGTTAGAAACTTTTCAAAAATAAAAATGTGGCTATTCATGACTCCTTTGAGGACCCATACAAACCACTTAGCAGACAACTCTATGACAAAGATGGGCCATCTCCTACAGAGTTCGCCCCAATCTTCCAGTTGGTTCTCGTACATATATAAATATATACACCTCAGGTTTTCCCAGTGATCTGTGTCCTCTGTCCATTCCTAAATGAGCAGTTCTGGCTATAATAAGCACGCTCGGTAATTTACTGAATTCCTCTATTCAAACCTCTTTCTTACCAAGTAACTGGAAATTTGCGAAGGTGTCACTGATTTTGAAAAAGCCTAATGCCGACCCAAATAACCCCACTAACTATAGACCTAGGGCCCGATTTGGAGTTTGGCTGACGAATTACTCCTTCACAAATGTGACAGATATCCCATCAGCCATATTACGATCTCCACAGGCTATTATGGGATCATAATACAGCAGACAGGATATCCGTCACATCTAGGATGGAGTAACTTTGTCTGCAAAACTCTAAATCAGGCCTGTGTTTCTTTCTTCCCACCCCTACTAAAATGCTAGAAGCTCATAATAATACCCAGTTTTCTTCCTTTTTAGAGGAGAATAAAATATTAAATCCCACACAATTCAGCTTTTGTGCTGCCCACAGCATAGAGTCCTTTCTCCTCACAGCCTCAGAACATCATTGGCAGATATTGGACCTGAGGAGGGCACTGCTGCCCTTATTCTTCTTGATCTGTCTTGGGACTTTATCAGCACAGAGATTACATCCTTGGGAGCGGTCAGGGACTATGACTATGTCAAAATTATTCACGGGTGGCGTACTGATGCCCCACCTAGACTTTATACAAGCTCATGGCTTGCCAGACACACTGTTCCTAGTCCACGCAGGTTTGATTCATTTAGGAAGTCTACACTGGGGGCAGAACGGCACTGAACCTATTGCATTTGGATTCCCAAATGTATTACATACAGAAGGTCATGGCAATCATCTAGGCCGGTGGCTGTATAGAGGCCTAAGATCACACTTAGGAATATCATTACAAACACTCCGTCATAAGTGGGACACAGATCTCAACCGTGTAGTTCCGGACGCAAAATGGAAGAGACTGCTTACAATCCCCAAAACCATTTCCAGAAACTCCAGATTAAAATGTATCCAATTCTCTTCATAGGGCATACCCTACCCATATAGCATTAATAAACTATACTTGGGTGCAGGAGCTGGCTGCCCCCATTGCCAGCAGGCAGACACAGATCTAATACATATGCTATGGCGTTGCACGTAATTCCACACTCACTGGGTGGAAATGGCGCAGACACTCAAACGTGTAACAGGTTATGATTATTGTACGACAACAGAGGTATGTATACTAAGCTTGTACTCGCGTACACGAAAGAGTGAGGTGGCTATGCGCTTTGCTCACGGCGTTATTATTGGCACGACAGGCTATCACGCACCACTGGAAATCACCCATTCCCCCCCCATAGGTAGCACAGTGTAAACTAGAAGTGTGGGAATGGGGCCAGGCTGAAAGCGAAGCACTGCATAGAGACAAATACAGGGGGCTAGGCAAAACACACATCTCCTTAGACTGGGACATGCACTTAGAGAAATTTCTAACAGATGCGCTGGAGGACACGGGAGTGCACTGTTAAATCATACATTATCACAATACGAATCAGAAACCCAGCATAATAATGATGTGGCAGGGCTTATTCCCCTTTATTATAACCCCCCATATATGTACAGCAATATGAAATAACCTAACATTCATAATACACAGTCTAACTGAGACAGACCTGTACCTACTAATAGGCTCCGCCCAAGGACGTGTTGTTATTTTTCAATGTGGTCTCAAGGAGCAACCATAGGAGATGGGGAACTGCTCTTGCTTGTTGGGGATGTTAGTGGGAGGGAGGTTAGTTTTTCAGACAGTTTTCCACCATGATAATTTGAGTTCTTATAATAGGATGTTAATGACTTTGTACTTGTAAAGAGTATTACATGTATCATCGAGCCACTGTGGATTACTGTACCTTTGTAGCTGTTAACTAAAATGCAATAAAATGTGTGGAAAAAGAATTCTTCATGATCGGTCGACAGCCTTTGATACAATACTGCATGCCATGTTAAGACATTGTGTGGCTGAAATTGGTGTTGAGGGCTCTGTGCTTGTCTCATTTAAGAACAGTCTTGCTCACTGGCATCAAGAGGTCAGATGCTCACTCTTCAACACCACAGTGGGCACTCTAGAATGCAGAGTTCTTCAGGGCTCAGCCCTGAGTCCCACACGTTTTAATATTGACATGATCCTCCTGGCTGAGCTTACTCACAACACTGAGATGTTGTCAAATGCGAGTGATACAGCAGATTTTATCTTTGGTTGAGGGGGAATACAGCAGATTTTATCTTTGGTTGAGGGGGAATACTATTTTGACAATCAAAAAAGATTCATATCTGTTTAGATGCGGTTGCAACACATTTGAAATTAAACTGGTATGAAGCTAAATTACTGATTCTAGGAAATAACCATACAACCTGGACATTCATGGTGGCCACATGAACTAGGACCCACACTCATGGAAGACGTCAAAAATCTCAGTGTCAAATTTGAGACTCTTTCTTCCTTTAAAAAACAGATTCAAACAGTATCATCCTCTTGCTTTGGCATTTTGACAGTGCTATGGAACATTTTCATCTTTTTACATTTTGCTACTCAGAATTGTAATTCTTGAACTAATTACCTCTAGGTTGGACTATACTAACCCACTTGTATGTGGGTCTTTTGAGAAAATTAATAAAAAGACTCCAGCTTGTCCAGCCAGTGCTATATTACTGCATTATCTCCCTAGACATAGTCAAATTTCTGAAACTAAGGGATCTTAGCTGGCTTTCTATACTTAAGATGATACAATTTAAAATCCTAATTCAGGTTCAGAGAGCCTTTGATATGACTGGACCATATAGCTTGCAGAATCTGTTGGAGCACCACGTGTCCAGTACACATCGGAGATCACAAAACACATTATCCAAAAAAAACACCCAAATGTTGTAGGACAAGGATGGGAAGAAGTCTGGCAGCAGTTCAAGGAGCCTGACTATGGGACAGGTTGCCCCTCCAACTTCAGGGAAACAAAAGATCATACATGTTTTTTTAAAGATCTTCAAGCACAGCTCTTTAACCAAAGAAGCGCTTCAGCATTAGTAGCGCTTTTTAAATGTTACAAATATTACACCATATTCTATAATTTTGATATATATATATTTTTTTTTTAGATTTTTTTTATTGTAAATTGAGAAATGATACAGAGTAATACAAAATGCGATATAGGGCAGCGGCCATATTATTATGACGTAGGTTGAGTTCTCAGTTGACATTATTTTAACAGAGGTAGAATATGTACATTGGGGTATGAGACATAAGATAGAGAAGGGATAGGAGGGGGGATGGGGGAGAAATAAAGTTGGGTATGGGGGGAGTGGGATGGGGGAGTAGGGTGAGGAAGGTGAAGGGGGGGTGGGGAGGAAAGGAGAGAGAGGGAGGGGGGTAAAGCGAAAGGAAATGAATCTATGCATCTAGGTGGCTCAGAGTGTGGTGATGGTTACTTTTGTGGCATGGACTGTCATGTTGGTTATTGTGCGGATGTGAACATATTTGCCTATGGTGCAAAAGATAGGATCCAGAATAAAGGAATAGGATAATTGGTGGGCTGGTCAGGTGAAGCCTACATGTGTGTCTTCGAACCGTGTGGGTCTCAGGTTTTCTTCTGGGCTAGTCCTATAGGTCAGTGCTGATTTATCTGGAATTGAATTAGATATGGAAAAGGGGGGAGTAATGGGGGGGGGGGCACTGCGGTCCAGAGGGAGGAGGAAGGGTTACGAGGTTGTTGGTTGCAGCTTTGGGCATCGCAGAAATGGGGGGATGTTGTCCGGTGTGTGAGAGTTGGGTATCTGAAAAAGAGTGAGGTGGAGAGATTATCTTAGGGGAAGAAAGGGGAGGTAGATTAGAGCAAGAACCCGAACTGTGTAACGTATTTTATATATATATATCATGTTGGCATCCTCCAGCTATCTACCATCCAGTGCCCGTGGGTGGGATGGAAGTGAAGGAAGGGGTGGTGTGGGTAATGGGGACCCCTATGGCCCTGATAGAAAAGGGCTGCAGACTTCCATGAATAGAGCCGCTTGATCTTGTAGGTTATAGATTACTCGTTCATGCATGGCAGTTTGTATCATAGCCGTCATCCATTCTGTGGGTGTTGGGGCGACGCTGGATCTCCAATGCCGTAGTATGCAGATTTTGGCTGTGGCTAGTGTAGTGTGCAGTAATCTCTGCCGTGGGCGCTGTAAAGGGAGGGTACGGGTGCATGTCGTGGAGAAGGATGAGCAACGACGGGAACGGGCATGGTATCTGGAGGGTGTCCTAAAGAGCGTGGTGCACGGTATCCCACATGGGTTGTATCGAGGGGCAGAGGCACAAGATGTGTAATAGGTCGCAGTGAGGGTCTGTATATCTCCAACAGTTTGTATGCGGTATTAGACCCGCCCTGAACAGCCTCATGGGGGTCCAATACCAGTCTTGGAGGATTTTGAATAGACAGAACTTCAGCCGAGCTTCTTGCGTGCCTCTGTCAAGTGCTTCCAGGATATCTGACCAATCTTTCTCGGTATATGTCGTTTCAAGCCGGTCTTGCCACCTGCGGCGCAAGCTGTCAAGAAGGGGTTGCGAATAAAGGTGACTGACTAGTACTCCGTACAAACCTGCCATTACGCCTTTATGACGGCCCCACATCTGCAGATAGGTGACAATTGGTGAGGTTTTGACTTCCCACAAGAGGGTTCCCAGTATTTTGTGTAGGCAATGTATGAGCTGCAGATATCGCCATTCTTGACTCTTATGTATGTCAAACTCGTCTCTTAAAGTCGCAAAGGACCGGAGTTGTTTGCCATCTACGATTTGGGCTACAGTGCTGATACCAGCATTGCTCCATTGGGGCTATTTTAGGGTGTTACCCCCTATTTTAATGGTTTTGTTCCCCTCTATAGGGGCTTGTGAGTGGAAGAAGGGGTGTATTCCCAAAAGGCGGTGAGCCCTACGCCACGCCGCATTTGTTGCCGTGAGGACCGGGTTTGGCGATTGGGGGCAGTCTGCATATACACCTCCTAATCCTTCGCGATGCCCTCGTAGGAGATGCTCTGTGGCTACCCATTGTGGGGGGTCAGCGTTTCCGGGGAGTAGGTATGCAGGTTGCGACAGTTGTAGTGCCAACGAGTAGTGCTCCACTGAGGGGAGGCCTAAACTTCCGTGGGATCGCCTTGCCAGTATTTTGCTGGTGTCAGCCTCAGGTGTGTAGAGCCCCACACGAAGGTTCTTATTGAGGCGTCTATCCTGCGGAGCAGGGTAAGAGGCACATGTAGAGGGAGCATGCCTAGTATGTACGTTAAGCGCGGGAGGGTGACCATCCTGACCGCCTGTGACCTGCCCCACATGGAGAGTCCCAGCTGCGACCACTTGGCGAAGTCCTGTTTCATCCGATATATGAGAGGGTCTAGGTTGTCCTTGATCATATGCTCCAAACCTCCGTTTACAAGTGTCCCCAGGTATTTGAGGTGTGACGGTGTCCATTTAAATGGTAGCCCGTGGATTGCGGCCCTTGTTGTCATTCGGGAGAGGGGTAATGATTCGCTCTTATCCCAGTTCACTCGGTATCCTGACAGGGATACCAAGTCCCCTGTGATCGAGTAGTAGGGTGAGCAAGCTATCATCTGCATAGAGGTAGATTTTGGAGGTCCCTCCTGTTAGAGGAATGCCTTGTATCTGTTGAGAGTTCGTATGGTGGCCGCTGGGGGCTCCATTGCTAGTAAAAACAATAACGGTGGCAGAGGGCAGTTCTGCCTCGTGCCCCTGCCAATGGGAAATGGGTCCGAAATGAACCCCCCGCAGTTCACTTGTGCTGTGGGATGATCGTATAATAAGCGGACTTTGGAGATGAACTGTTCCCCGAGGCGGAAGTGTTTCATGCATGGTAGCGAAGAGGTAAGGCCATTCGATACGGTTGAACGCCTTTGCTGAGTCAAGGGACAGGGCCAGGGCCTCGTCAGGCATGTTGAGAGATTCGTGGAGAGTATGGCAGAGGGTACGCATATGGTTTCTGGAGGTATGGCCCGGAACGAATCCCACTTGGGTGTTATGGATCAAGGAAGGTATCACTTTCCGTAAGCGTGCTGCCAGCACGCTGGCCAAGACTTTGATGTCCCCGTTTTGGAGACAGATAGGATGATAGCTGCTGCATAGTAGGAGGGCCTTGCCTGGTTTAGGCAGGACAACGATAGTGGCCTTATTGGATAGGGCGCCAAGGGAGCCCTCCTTGCATGCCTCCGTGAGAGCCTCGTGCACATCGGTGGTCGCCTCCTCCTCCGCCCATCTATAGAATTCAGCCAGAAAGCCATCCTCGCCTGGGGATTTGTGGTAGGGGAGGTTTTTGATGCCTTGTACGATTTTTTCTCTGCTTATATAACCCTCTAAGAGAGCCCGCCCGCCTCTGAAAGGTAAGGCAGATTGGCTGCAGCGAGGAAGGTCTCTGTTTGCTCTGTGGTGGTTACTGTCTCGGAGGTGTAAAGATGACGATACTAGGCAGCGAATTCGTTTACTATGTCTTGCGGTCGGGTTATTACTGTTCCTGATGGGGACGTAATGGCCGGGATGGTGGAAGCAGCCTCTCGCTGCTGAAGTTGTGCTGCCAAAAGTCGACCCGCCTTCTCGCCCTGTTCATAATGACGGCCGTGCAATCTTTGCAGTGCATATTCTGCCTGCGAGGTGTATAGCTCATTGTGGTTCATGCAGGTTTGTTCGAGAGAGCGGCGTAACGCTAGGGATGGTTGGGTGGTGTATTGTCTGGTGAGACTCAGGATGTCATCTTCGAGGGTTCGTTGGCGCGACTGCCTCTCCTTATTGGCTAATGCTGCGTCTCGCATCATGTTACCTCTTAGGGTTGCTTTTGCCGCAGCCCATAGGACTCGTTTGGAGGAGACAGTGTCGGTGTTATCGGCCATGTATTTGGACATGTGGGTCCTTGGTTGTTCTTTCCCTTGGGGGGAGCGGTACCTATGTACCGCAAAGCGCCATGGTTTACAGCCAGGGGAGGCAAGGCCTATCTGGATCTGGAGCAAGACAGGAGAATGATCTGAGAGTCCGCTTTCAAGTATCCTGGAAGTGGAGTTGGGGGACTATGGTATGCAACACTAAAAAATAATCCAGTCGGGATTGGGTACCGTGGACTGGTGACAGGAATGTATATTCTTTATCTTTTGGATGCAATAATCTCCGGTAGTCAGCCAGGCCTGCGTCCGTGATTTGATCTGTCAGCAACGCTCTGTCATGAATATTGGCCGTGTCAATAGGCCCAGTTCTGTCTAGTATGGCGTCCTGGGCTAGGTTCCAGTCCCCTCCTATAATGTAGCGGGTGGTCCCTATTTCCGTCAGGAGGCGGTTTAGCTGTAGAAAAAAAGATTGTTTAGAGCTAGTCAGCGCATAGAATGAACCTACGCATAGGGAAGTGTCTCCTAACTTCAGTTTTGCAAATACATATCTCCCCTCCAGGTCGTTCCATGTTTTAATGATTGTAACCGGGAGGGTTTTACGTATCAGAATCGCTACTCCGCATTTGCGGGGGTGCCTCCTCCGGGCTCTAGCCCTGCTAAACAGCAGCTGAAGGAAACCCTTCCCACCCAATCCAGACGGAGCTTGCTGGTTTCCTCGTTGTCCAAATGGGTCTCCTGTATCAGGGCTATGATGCCATCGGTCGGGCGTCTGTCGGGGCGGGGGAGGAGAGGAACGGCCGCCATCGTCTTTTATTGAGAGGCTTTCTATCTGACTCTAGGGGGAGGAAGAAGGGGTATCTTAAGTGTATTGCAGAAGGATCATGTGGAGGAACAGCCATACTGGGGTTGTTGTTGTCTTTTGGCGAGGGTGATGGGAGGGGGGTGGGGGGAGAGGGGAAGGAGGGAGTAGTGAAGGGGGAGGGATATGCGTATTTATGGTTGTCGTCAAATTAGAGCCTCATGATATCATTAGTGAAGGGGAGACAGCTAGGTGTGGACGTAGATGGGGGATCATTCTGTTGGCGAGGGAGAACTATTATTATGTATGTACATTTATGTTGTCCTGGAAATGTAGTGGGGGACCTTCTTGTCTGTATGTTGTTACTGTGCAAGGTTCTGTGTTGTAGGGGCAGTATGACAGATGAGGAAGGGGGGGAGAGAAGTAAAGGTGAGGGGAGGCGGGAGAGGGTCAGGGTGGGGAGGGCAGATCGGGTCAGCAGTAGGTCAGGGGAGGGGTTGCAGGATATACAAGATTTTATATGTACGTACATTACATTACATCCCACATTAATGACATTTAGTTTTCGTTGCTTTGTATCATAGTTTTGCATGAATGGTGTTGGGTTAGGTTTTGGGACCTATCCGAGGTCTACGAGTAAATAGTGGGGGTATGTTAATTCTGAATCTTGATATAAGCAATATAAACAATGTAAACTCCACAATGGAACAGAGGTAGTTTCTATTATAGTATTGCTTCATACTACGTTGTAGAGAAAATTAGAGGCGAGCGAGCAATGGTATATCAATATCTGCATAGAGTATAAACCGTAAGCCTGACCTTTATGTGAGCAACGGATATCGGAAAGATCTGTCTTAGATACTAAAGAAGTGTGTATTCTTTTGAGGCCCGATCGTGCACATATGGCTCATCCTACACAGATAATGTTGCTCTGGATTAGCCCCATAACAATATCTGAAGAACATTTTAGTGTATATTTTAATGTTAATCCCTAGTCTATATATAATCGATGGGAATAAATGTTTTGTAACTTTAATACAAACAGTATAAACCCGGCTTAAGGCCATAGGTGACTTCTGCTATACTGGCACTGCATCCTGTTTCCTATTAGAGAAGGCATAAGCAAACAGACTGACTATGCATTCATTGCCTCAGTGTATGGCGGGTGCCCGTCCTGCATTAGAACAGTGGACAGCAGCAGAGTCTAGTCTAAGTGCTGGTAGTGAGTTTGCTAGGTCGAACTGTGGGTGAATTACGTTCTAACATTCTAACATTGCCCTATAAGGCCTCCTAGTGCAGTGAAGCGGGCAGGGTTTATTAGCGTTATGATAGCATTTTTATCAAAGGCAATAGAGGAGATATTGAACATAAATGCAGGGTCCGATCAAATACTAATCTGTCCATCAGGTAGGTGGCCGTCTTGCTCCATGGCTCTCATCGCGGTCTCGGTAAGTCCCCTCTATTGCCCCTAAGGCTAAACTGTAGCTCACGGGGGTGCAAGAGTCGGTTTCAGTGGTGAATGGGATTTGTCTCTTTCCGAGAGCTGGGTGTGTGCTACAACGGCATGTAGGACTTGTCCCCTATCATCATGTGCCCTAGTTAGTCTCTCCAAGTCTCTGCCTCTGGGGCAAGTATCTGTATTGTGCCGGTCGGTGTTTCCCTTCTCAAGCCCAGAGGAAGGGATGTGTCCGTCGTCTTCCATGGTGTCCTGTGACCGGTTTGGGGTAACAGAGTCTTTGGTCTGAGTTTGAAAGGAGTCCAGAAAAAGTCTTAGGTCCTCGGGATTGTAGAAGTCTCTGGAAACCCCATTTTTGGTGATCCACATTCTCGCGGGGTCGAAAAGACCGTATTTCATCTTCAGTTGGCGGAGTCAGTGTCTTAAGGTCAAAAAGGCCTTCCTGCGTTTGTTGGTATCCTTGGAGTATTCAGCCCTTATGCGGACCTCAAATTTATTTATCCGGAAGGGTCCATGGGTTCGTGCTGCTTGAAGAATTTGATGGGTCTGGGTGTGACGTAGCAGACAGGCAATGATCAGCCGGGGTCTTGAGGCCCCGTCAGAACGCTTCAGGCCCACTCTGTGTGCTCGTTGAAATTCCAGCGGTGGGTCGAAGGACAGCGAGGTTAGCTTGGGTATAACTGAGCTGAGGAAGGCCTGTACGTCTGGACCCTCTTCATTTTCCGGGATCCCGAGAAGACGGATGTTATCTCTTCTGCTTCTGTCTTCCAGGTCAGTCACTTTGCTCCGTAGGTAAGAAAGATCTTGGTCTCTATCCTGGATAGTGGACATATGGGTTTCTAGAGTCCAACCCCGTCACCCGTGAGTGAAAACTTGCGATGTCTGTCCGTATGGATTTGGTCTCCAGTGTCAGAGGAGATGGAAGCGTCCATCCCCTCTATCTGACGGCTGACGGCGGTGATCTCCTGCAGTATCCGTTCCATAGCTGCAGGTTGGTCTCCGTCTGCCATCGCGGAAGGTCGGTTTGACATTGGGGCAGTGTTCGGTCTTGCCGCCGGAGACATGGTACGTTTATGTTGGAGCGCCTCTGAAAATAGTAATTGTTGTGCCGGTTTGCCTATGGGTTTGTGGCCTGATTTGCCTCCGGGCATCTCAGTGCCAGTCTGTGGAGGAGGCCTTATGAGTTCTGAGGCCCTTGTCCTTTCTCTCCTGCCTCTCTGTGTGGCTGGTGGGGGTAAGAGAGCGTAGGCTGGTCTGTGCTCAGCCCCCCCTGTTGACGTTACAGGAGTATGTTCTCCGGAGTAGGACTGCACTTACTTTGGGTTGCTTCTTTGTCCTAATTTTCAGTGCCACGTAGGGCCGTTCGGCTAGGTCCTCGTCTTGCCTTGCCCTTAGTTAGCCGTAAGGGCAATGGTTTGTTCACCTCGTAGTAGCAAGGAGGGCTCCGGCTGTGGGGTTAGTGTTCATGCCCTTGTAGATGTGCTGTTGGTTGGGGTGCTGGGAGGGATGACCAGTGTTGGTCCGTTTTGATGTTTCCGTTGCTCCTTTGGGTCTCTGTGAGGGTGGGTGTCCTTTCCCCTCTGCTCGCCTATTACGATTCACTGATGATGGGAGGGGAACTCAGGGAGGAGGTAGCTGTGCCTAGATATGCAGCCCTTCTCTGCTATTTACTGATATTGGAAAAGGGCAATGATCCTCGTTCCTGAAAGGCCAGTTTGTTCAAGTCTCTGGGGTTGTAACTTTACCCCCTGTCCCAGCCCATCCTCTCAAGGCGCAGTGGCTCTTTCTGGCTTGTCTCTGGGCCTTCTTTTTTGAGATCAGGGCTTCTTAGGTTATAGGTAGTCGAAGACTTTCTTTCCTTCTTTTAAAAAAAATATTTTTATTTTTCCCCTTCCTTCAGAGTTTTCTTTTTATTTGCCTGTGTGAGGGAGCTCCAGAGGTGTTGCAATATTGTTTGCTGTGGCTGCCTTGTGTACGTCTTCTTCCCTCCGGCCAGAGCCGACTGGCAGGCTCTCAGGGAATGGTGCTGGGAGGAGGAGGTGATCATGGGGAGGAGGGGGAGAAATGCGGCGTCTAGAGGGTCGTGCTGTGCTGAGTGTGCAGTTAGCCGGTTGTGGGAGGACTAGGGAGGGGCCGATGTCTCCCTCCCGCCGGACAGTGCTCACCGGCCGCGGGAGACGTGTCTCCTCCCTCAGGGCAGGCCCCACCTGAGAAGGCACACGGCGGCCCTTCCTGCTGTTTTTCCCACTCCGTACCTCTCAGGCTGGAGTTTCGGTGGAGCGGGGAGTCCTCTCGCCAGACCAATGCTCGCTAGTCTCAGGGGACGCAACTCCTCCCCCAATGCAGGCCCTGTTTCACCGGGCGCGCTGCGGTCTTCCCCGGCGTCGTTTCGATCCATGTCACGGAGGGGTTCAAAGCTCCGAGGTTTCAGGGAGCCTCCGGTGAGTTTTCAGCATTCTTGGCAGCTGTCGCACAGCCCAACCGCCCCCTCATGCCCGCCTCGATGCGGAGCTCCGGGGTTAAGCGGCCATCTTGGGTCGCGATCCGGCCACGCCCCCCAATTTTGATATCTGGAACCTAACCAGATGATTTGTCTGTAATCTATCCAGACTCAACTAGGCACACATCATGGCACCAAGACATACAGCTGGATAAGCACTGGCATATGCAGATCAAGATATACTCTCACTGCACCATATACCAACAATACACAATATTTTATCTATTTATATTTTTTTGTTAAATGCTTAGACTACATGTTGTCATCTTGAAGTGCTAGAGATATAGGACTGGGGCCTGGAATACTACTACACCATGAGAAAAGTGAGATCAAGTGGCCAAAATATTCTGAAGGAATTCCCATCAAATTCAAAATGTCTTGGGTCATTGCTCAGAGAGCCGATTTGGTGGATACACTCGTTTACTTCCAGATACTCCTGCACTGGTGTCCCTAGCACATCAGTAGGCCACCCTGCTTGTGAGAACAGGTAACTGTGTGGCACCACCAAAGGAGGGATACAGTCAGCTGCTTGTACTCCCAGCAGCTGCAAACCAGAAAGAAACAAAGGGCTGCAAGGGGAGTTGGATGAAGGAGGCTAATCATGGCGAGCATTGAAGCAGGCAAAATGATTTCCTTTACACTGTGTTTTTAATCCTGCATGCTGGAGCCACAAATAAAGTCTTCAGTCAACCAGTAGGTAGTCTAAATCCTAGTTTTCATTCCTCTCTACACTAGACACAGTCCACATCAGAGATCCCGGCTTCCCTCAGCCACGCTGTGAAGTTTTTTTTTTACACCTCAAGTGTTTCCCTTATTCTCCTGGGAGTTGTAGCCCGCATTAATACTACCTTTCTACCAATGTGGGGAGTGGCCCAATGATGAAACATACCACCACTTGGACGGTTAGGACATTCGTCCTTAAAAACAAAGACCAAAGGTTTTTATTTTGAAGGCAAGAGATCTTTCACCTAATTCTTAATCTGCATTTTTTCCTGGCTACCAAATACTCTTTTGATTTGTGTGTTAGTATTGGGGAGGTCAAGACAAGTTATTTCTCTCTCTACCACTCTTGTGACTTATGGGGTATAGAAATGCCTGGTGATACATTTCTAGTGTTGTGGGAGGCTTGGAGAAGTATATCGGTCTACGGAAACTGACTGACAGCATGAATGGTTCCATAGAAGATTGCTTTTTCTGCAAGATATAAACTCACGGTTCAGTATCTAACACTGCACTTATTTCACCTGGATATTCTAGGTAGCAATCTGGTTCAGACTATTGATTGTGATACATGCACATGTGCCTTAGATTTATGTAACACAGCTGCTTAAGAGCTGTTTTTTTGTCGATTAAAAACGAATCAACTATTTCTATGACAAAAGGCACAATGTCTCCAGAAGTGTATAATCCTTTACGTCTGTGCAATGATGTGCCTGTCTTACGCTTGTGCCTAACACAATTGTATAAAATGAGTGAGGATTTGTAACACAAGTTGCATGGTTTTAATTTTGGATTAGAGGCCTTACAAGGATTGCAGTAGATTTGTCTTTTTCGCTAATGGCCGAGGTAGGGTGTCTATGGACTCAAAGATTTGGCACTACGCCTAAGTTCTAAGTTCTTTCACCAATTTCCCTAGTCTCCACACCAACAAATCTACAGACCTAAAGAAGTGAATAAACTCACCCTAAAAGCATGCAAACAGAATCGCATCAGAACCATATAATTTGAAAAGATGCCTCAAATTCCTAAATGAAACAAACAGTGAAGTTCTTTTGCACATTCATCCTTGCTGATAATTCTTTGCACAGTTATCTACTAGGATCTAGCAAACCACTATCCACTATAATCTATCTTTAAATAACACACTAGCTGTTCCTAAGTAGCTAGCCTCTACCTAACATGACCCACATCCAAACAATAGGAAACCACCAAATACAAGGTCAACACAGCGCTTTCACTCTGTTCAACAAGTATGTCAGAAGCAGGAGGAGTTGACAGTTTCAAAAGTGCTATGATACATACAAAAATGTGATAGCACTATATAATTATCAATGCTTTTATTAAGGCATATGTTGCATGATTACTGAAAATATAATACAAGCTGCTACTATTTCCATAAGCATCCATTGCTGGACACTGCATGATCGTAGTAATCATACAACAGGACTCGATATGTTCCACGTAAAGCATCTCCATCACGTTCATTCACCTGCCTATCTATAAAATGCATCTACTTGTATAAAAGAAATGCTCACACAAAAAAACAGAAAAAAACTCACACTTAGGGACGTAATAGTCTTTTCCCTCTTCTACTTCTTTTCTCTGAGCAGAAATATTAGCTGACAACTCACAAACGCATCTCACTAGTCATAAAAGTCTCATGGGAGGGTAGCAAATAAAAGGGCACCTCGGAAATAGCACATGCCTTTCAGACTTGGTAAAAATTCTCTGACCCACTGTGCCATGGCATATAAATGCAAGCCAGGAAACCTCCTGAGACATCGCTGAAAGCAGGAGCAGCGGACATGAGCCTTAAGGAAGTATATTCAAAACATTAAATCAAAATCATACAATAAATTCGCATCTCTGGTTGAGCAAGGTCGGTTTTGATTTTGCAAGACACATACAAAGAAGCATGTTGCTTAAAGATGGAAATAAATTACAAGGTAATTTTCTTCTGCCACAAACCCATTGAGAATCTGAATAAATATACATAAAGCTGTACACCTATCCTAGCACTGCCAAAACTTGCACATTTCTCTTCTATGATGAAAAATGATTTTCAGATAACTAGGTACACAGCCAACATGAACGAAACGCAGATCCTAAAGTGTCATTTAAATGAATTTTTTGATGCAAGATATGCAAATTGAGAGCAAACATTTAAACACTTTATGCCTGGAAAATAAACTAGCATTAAGAAAGCCAACAGGCCACACCTATGCGAGAGATATTGACTTTGTCAATCTCTTTTAGCCAGTTTGTATAGCAGCGTGGCTACTGCGCAGCATGGCTACAAGTTAGATAAAAATTGCTAAGACCCGAATGGGCCATAGCGATTTTTTTTGTTGGGGGGAGGGAATGGGCAAATCAGGCAAAGGGGGGTGGGGGTGTCGGATAACAAAAATGGACAACAGAAGGGTAAAAAAGGGATTAAGACACAGAAGCAACACAGACAAGGGGGAGTGGAAAGGAAGAAGCAACAGGGACAGGGGAAGGGATGGAAGAAACAACATGGAAAGAGGGGAGGGAGGAAAGAAGCAACAAGGACGGGGGCGACGGGGGTAGGGAGGTAAGAAACAAAGGTGGTGGGAAGACGCAACAAGGGCAAGGAAGGAAGGAGGGAAGGAAGAAGCAAAAATGACAAAAAGCAACAAGGACGGGGTGGGGGCAGGGAAAAAAACAATAAGGGGGTGGGAGAGAGGATGGAAAAACCAATAAGTACAAGGGGGGAGAGATGGAAGAAGCGACAAGGACAGGGGGAGGGAAAGAAGAAGCAACAAGGACAGGAGGAGGGAGGGAAGAAGCCAGAAGGACAGACGGGGAGAGAAAAGGACAAGGAGAAGTAGGGATGAAGCAAAGGGGACCGGAAGGTGGGAGGAAAGAACAAGGAAAGAGGGGCAGGAGCGAACAAGCAACTCAGAAGGGGGAGCCAGGATAAAAGAAGCAACATGTACAGGGGGGGTGGCAGGCTAGAAGCAACAAGGGTGGGGGTGGGTGGGAAGAAGCAACACAGACAAGGGGGGGAGGGTAAGAAGGAGCGACACGGACAAGGAGGGGTGGGAGGAAAGGAGCACCACGGACAAGGGGGCTGGTGGGAGGAAAGAAGCAACACGGACAAGGGGGCTGGTGGGAGGAAAGAAGCAACACGGACAAGGGAGGGTGGGAGGAAAGAAGCAACAGGGACAAGGGCGGGAGGGAAGAAGCAACAGGGACAAGGGAGGGCGGGAGGGAAGAAGCAACAGGGACAAGGGAGGGCGGGAGGGAAGAAGCAACAGGGACAAGGGAGGGCGGGAGGGAAGACGCAACAGGGACAAGGGAGGGCGGGAGGGAAGACGCAACACGGACAAGGAAGGGCGGGAGGGAAGAAGAAACACGGACAAGTGAGGGCGACAAGGGAGGGAGGCAGGGAGGGAGGTAAGAAGCAACACGGACAAGGGAGGGTGGGCGGTAAGAAGCAACACGGACAAGGGAGGGTGGGAGGGAAGAAGCAACACGGACAAGGGAGGGTGGGAGGGAAGAAGCAACACGGACAAGGGAGGGTGGGAGGGAAGAAGCAACACGGACAAGGGAGGGTGGGAGGGAAGAAGCAACACGGACAAGGGAGGGTGGGAGGGAAGAAGCAACACGGACAAGGATGGGTGAGAGGGAAGAAGCAACACGGACAAGGGAGGGTGGGAGGGAAGAAGCAACACGGACAAGGGAGGGTTGGAGAGAAGAAGCAAGACGGACAAGGGAGGGTGGGAGGGAAGAAGCAAGACGGACAAGGGAGGGTGGGAGGGAAGAAGCAAGACGGACAAGGGAGGGTGGGAGGGAAGAAGCAAGACGGACAAGGGAGGGTGGGAGGGAAGAAGCAACACGGACAAAGAAGCAACACGGACAAGGGAGGGTGGGAGGGAAGAAGCAACACGGACAAGGGAGAGTGGGAGGGAAGAAGCAACACGGACAAGGGAGAGTGGGAGAGAAGAAGCAACACGGACAAGGGAGGGTGGGAGGGAAGAAGCAACACGGACAAGGGAGGGTGGGAGGGAAGAAGCAACACGAACGAGGGTGGGAGGGAAGAAGCAACACGGACAAAGGAGGGTGGGAGGGAAGAAGCAACACGGACAAGGGAGGGTGGGAGGGAAGAAGCAGCATGTGCATGGGGGACAGAGGGCAGAAGCAACATGGACAGGAGGGGGTAAGAAGGAAGAAGCAACACGGATAAGGGGGAGAGGGAGGGAAGAAGCAACATTAAGAAGGAGAAGTGGGAGGGAAGAATCAACACAGACAAATGGGGGTGGGAGCGAAGAAGCAACATGGACAAGGGTGGGTGGGAAGGAAAAAGCAACACGGAAAAGGGGCGGGAGGGAAGAAGCAACATGGACAAGGGGGTGAGAGGGAAGAAGCAACACTGACAAGGAAAGGTTGGAGGGAAGAAGCAACACTGACAAGGGGGGCGGGAGGGAAGAAGCAACACTGACAAGGGGGGCGGGAGGGAAGAAGCAACACTGACAAGGGGGGGTGGGAGGGAAGAAGCAACACTGACAAGGGGGGGTGGGAGGGAAGAAGCAACACTGACAAGGGGGGGTGGGAGGGAAGAAGCAACACTGACAAGGGGGGGTGGGAGGGAAGAAGCAACACTGACAAGGGGGGGTGGGAGGGAAGAAGCAACACTGACAAGGGGGGGTGGGAGGGAAAAAGCAACACTGACAAGGGTGGTGGGAGGGAAGAAGCAACACTGACAAGGGGGGTGGGAGGGAAGAAGCAACACTGACCAGGGGGGGTGGGAGGGAAGAAGCAACACTGACAAGGGGGGGGGTGGGAGGGAAGAAGCAACACTGACAAGGGGGGGGTGGGAGGGAAGAAGCAACACTGACAGGGGGGGGGGAGGGAAGAAGCAACACTGACAAGGGGGGTGGGAGGGAAGAAGCAACACTGACAAGGGGGGTGGGAGGGAAGAAGCAACACTGACAAGGGGGGTGGGAGGGAAGAAGCAACACTGAAAATGGGGGTGGGAGGTAAGAAGCAACACTGACAAGGGGGGTGGGAGGGAAGAAGCAACACTGACAAGGGGGGGTGGGAGGGAAGAAGCAACACTGACAAGGGGGGGTGGGAGGGAAGAAGCAACACTGACAAGGGGGGGTGGGAGGGAAGAAGCAACACTGACAAGGGGGGTTGGGAGGGAAGAAGCAACACTGACAAGGGGGGTTGGGAGGAAAGAAGCAACATGAACAAGGATGGCTGGTGTTAAGAAACAACACAGACAAGGGTGGACTGGAGGGAAGAAGCAACATAGACAAGGGGGCAAGAGGGAAGAAGCAACGTGGACAAGTGGGGGGGGCGCGATAGAAGAAGCAACACAGACAAAGGGGGGAGGAGGGAAGAAGTACCATGGACCAAGGGGGTGGGAGAGAAGAAGCAACACAGACAATGGGTGGGTGGGAAGGAAGAAGCAACACAGAGATGGGCGAGGTAAGAAGCAAAACGGGCAAAGGGGAGGGAGGGTGAAACAACACAAGCAAGGGGGAGGCAGGGAAGAAGCAACAGGAGCAAGGGTGGAGGGAAGAAGATACCCTGGAAAGGAGGGAGGGAAGAAGCAACACTGGCATGAGGGGAGTGAGGGAAGAAGCAACATGGGCAAGGGGAGGGAAGAAGTAACACAGGCAAGGGGGTAGGGAGGGAAGAAGCAAAATAGGCAAGGAGGGGGAGGGAGGAGAGAAGCTATTCAGGTAATGGGGAGGGAGGGAAGAAGCAACAGATAAGGGAGGGTAGGAGGTAAGAAGCAACACAGATAAGGGAGGGTATAAGGTACCAAGCAACACAGACAATGACCAACATGGAAGGAAAAAATAGTTCCTCAAGTACAGTGCAAGGAGCAAAAGCACAGTAATCAAAATTAAGCAATCAAAAATTGGTCCATGTTCCACACAAAAGAAGAAGAAATTAAATGGGTATGCACTGGCCTGTTAGAAGGTAGAACATAAGAGAGTCCATAAAGTCAACAGATGGTAAGCAATGTGCAGAATCAAGCCCCTTTTAGTAAACAAAGTCTACTGCAAGCAACAGCGCATGCATGCTGTCCTAGATAAGACCTGAAAAAATACTGCAGACCTTATGATTGTGTCACCAGTTGCACCCGCAGAAAGTTCAAATCCCTCTGTGACTTCAGCCTCACTAGTCGCAACAGAAGGTGTATGGACCTAAAAAAGAACTTCTTGGGCAGATGTGACCAGCAGCCACCCACCACCCCCCGGGGCATACCTCAAGCAGGAGGTAAGCAGGGGCTACCAAAACCCCTCCACAACAATACATCACTCCTGTAGGGGTAACCATCATAAAACACCTTAAAGAGAAGAACGCACATTCTTGCTGAAAGCCATCAAATTATAATAGCTGCTACCAGACACAAGAGTCACACACTGGATTTCTTATTGCGAGTCTCCAAGCATACTCTCACCTCTCAATTTAAACAAATAAAGATCTTTATACACAATATTTACGGGGTTAAGCTTGATTTCAAGTATCCAAAAACACTATTTTCAGCACCTGGCACACAGGAGACTGTACCAAACATACATTTCACATATTTACATCTGGCTATCAAGTTGTCTAATTTTAGGACAGTTATAACAAATGAAATTCAGATCATGTACAACAAGCCTCTTTCACTTTATCGATTGTATTCAGTCTTAGTAGTCCCTATTTTGTCTGTGGTGGGGTTTGTGGAATTGGAGTTTTTCCAACTCTCTCAGGCCAGTTTGGAGCAGCCAGAATTAAGAACAAATAAATTCAACTTAGTCCCTTAAGCATTTATCTGATGGAGGATGGGCAACTTCCAACATGTTTTCAGTAGTAACCATCTGACTCTTGCTTTCAGTAGAAAAATGTGTTCCTTTTCTGGTCACTCCTGCATCTAGATCTGCCAAAAGATAGGCAACTTCTTCTCATTTTGTTATTTTCAGACACAAATTGAGACAGAACTTTTGCAATGGAAGTGTTCTTCAATGGGTATATCGAGGAGAGGGAGAAGGTATTAGACATCTTCAGTTTCCCTTTGGGACTGGGGTATGAGCTTAATGTTGCTGGTTCCTTCATTTTCTACATGATTGTTCAATCAAAGCAAGCCTTCTTTGACCAGGCAAACAGTTGTCTAATCTCAAAATGTTGAAGAACGTATGTATATATTTGAAGTTCCTCATAATTTTGTCAAAGAGTTTGCTGTTGAGAACTTCAGAGGTTCTGGATGTTTCAATTCCATGTTTTTGTTGAGTTCTACCATTAGGCTACTACTAGGCTCAATTCATTATCTTTTGTATGAAGAGCTTCTGTAAGCCATTTCCTTCTGTCTTTTGCTGTTGACTGAATTTTTTCTTCTGGAAGCCTCAGTTTCTCCAATAGTTTGAAACAAAGATTCAAGGGGGGTTCATGTAATGTGCTGGCATTTACCTGGTGCTCTGAGATTGACAAGCGCAGAAGAGCAACTTCCAGCATGCTTCCTGCTCCAGTTCCCTTATGCCACAATCCGTTTGCATATAGGCTGAGGGTAAGGCCCATGCCTCTGCCCTAATAAGCACAATTCATCCCATCTTTAGTTAAATGGCTTCCTGAATATAATGGTGTGAGCCACCCTCAAACCAGGGTGTGAATCTCATGATTCCATTTGCTCTACTTTCTGTTTTCTCATTAGATTTTGACGAGCAAGTTAGACCAGAAATTGGAGGGGTATGTGTGGAGGATGGCAGAATGAGATGCTTAGATATGTTAATTTAGCTGCTTTTTGGGGACCGTTAAAGGAGTACAGTAATTAGGCACCTTATGCCTCCCTGTTTAGTGGCACTTCACAGCACAATAATCTGTTACCATGAGGTAAATTAAAGCTTGTCTATGGGGACATAACACCTTGCTGCTTTAAAGTGCTTTAACTGTCCATGATTTGTTATTTATCCCCCATAAGTGGTAAAGATCCTGAATTCCTCCAGATGAAATAAAAAATTATTTGCAAGCTAGAAGCTTACATCCTGTGCAAGTTCTGCGATTAATCATTCCCACTTTGAAGTAGAAATTAGTAGGTGGCTCTACTTTTTGTCTGTACCTGCTGCCAAATCATGGAGCTCCCTCTCAGCAAAAAACACCTGGAATTCAGAAGAATATTCAGGAATTACATACACACAAGCTGACTATAATGAGGACCCAGTTGCATCATTATCATAAAGACGGGATAAGCTACAAGATGTCTGGCTGCTCTGTCCACTTGACATAAGCAGAGTAATCATGGAGAAATCAAAACCTGCTTTGTTGCATGCCTGAAAGGTCACATTAATAACTTTAAACTCAGTAAATACTCAAAGACCCTTTATATTCCCAAATCATAGCAAGCTGTAAACCCTACTCATTTGGTTACGAGTTGTTGCAGAAAAGAAGAAACACTTTTCATGGTATGTAGAACATGCATTGCTACTATTCAGAGGGAAGTCACAGAAAAGGGCTGATCCCCAGCCTTGGAGTACCAATACCACCTGTGTAAAAGGGACTATCACTTCTGAACGTATTAAGTTCACACAAGAACAAGGATGCAAACAGATAGTGTCAACGGTAGGCGCCCTGGCAAAACTGGTCTACATCCATAACAAAACGCACAGCTAGACTTTAGTTTCTGAAAATGACCAGAAGCGTCCCGTGCAAAACGCCTCAGCCACCTAT
Organism: Pleurodeles waltl; assembly: GCF_031143425.1. Taxonomy (NCBI): domain Eukaryota; kingdom Metazoa; phylum Chordata; class Amphibia; order Caudata; family Salamandridae; genus Pleurodeles; species Pleurodeles waltl. The sequence goes on from NC_090440.1 coordinate 258,203,705, forward strand.
CTACCTGGAAGCCTAAAGTCCACGATCTGGTGGATCTGTTTTAGAAAGGCACCAAGTGCCGTTTTTTCTCTTCAATAGGCAGCTTGACGCCTGCTTAGCACATCAGTCCTTAAAGTGCTCCTCATGCTTCTGTGCTTTCTCGGGCCCGGCCCAGGTGCTTAACTGGTATACCCTTCGGATTTAATAGGGAGTGTGGGCCCTAGGGCTGACACCTGGGTAGCCGCTTCTATGTCCAAAGCCCTCCCAAAGGCTTCAAACATCCACAAGACCAGCCCGTCAGGGGAAAGTTTTCAACACACAAAGACCCTACAGGGGACATAACTCCAGAGGCTCTTCCAGAGTTCAATTCCAAACCCAAACAGGTAAGGATTTACAATTCTTCCGAACGAAGAGTGGGCGGCAGGCTCTCATTGTTCAAACACAGTTGGGAAGAGATCACGTCAGATGTGTGGGTTTTGCAAACCATTCAAGGTTTTCGCATAGATTTCTACAGTACTCACGTACAGTTTGTTCCCCCATGCCTTCTGAACTTTGCCGAAGATCAGGCCACCTTAATAGATCAGGAAGTAGGGGATATTCTAGGTAAGGATGCCATATCCAGGACACAACTTCAACACCAAGTTTTTTTTAGCAATCTCTTTCTAGTAGAGAAACTGGATGGTGGTCAGAGTTCGGTAATCAATCTCAGAGAGTTCAATGGTTGGCTCGTCTTTCACCATTTCAAGATTTTTTGAGACCCAACAATTGGATGGTCCGGCTGGACCTTCAGGATGCCCAAGGTCCAGCCGGTTCCAATCTTTCCACCGCATTGCAGGTTTCTCCAGTTCAGTTGGGAGCGCCAGGTTTACGAGTTCAAGACTTTGCCGTTTGGCCTGCTGTCCGCACCCTGATGCTTCACTAAGATCCTCAAACCAGTCATGGAATACCTCCTAGTGTACTTAGACAAAATTCTGATCATGGATCAATGTCCTCATCATCTGTCAGACCGGCTTCAGGTGAGAATCAACCTTTTGGAGAATTTAGGATTCATTATCAACAGACGCAAATCCCTGCTCTCCCCAGCTCGAAAGACCACCTTCCTGGGATTCGTTATAGATTCAGTCAAAAAAATCCATGAGCCTTCCTACGTGCAAGATTGCAAAGATCCGCAGAAAGCTCAGGAGGACTCTGTCAAAGAGTTCAATCTCTCTACACCAGATAGCCAGGGTGGTAGGATTGCTGTCTTCCTCCATTCAGGTGATTTTTCCAGGCCCTCTTCATTACAGGGCCTTGCAATGCCAAAAGGCCTCTCATTTGAACAAAGGCCTGCAATACTCAGAGAAGGTTCCTCTCACGGAAGAAATGGTAGACGAGATGAGGCAGTGGTTGACACACATGGAGGCCTGGAATAGCAGAGCCATCTTCGGGTCCGATCACAACCTGGTGATCAAGTCAGATGCCAGCAAGTCCGGATGGGGAGGGCGTGCTACGAAGACTCCCATACAGGTGGAAAGTGGTCTGCAGAGGAGACACATCAACTGCCTGGGGGTCATGGCAGGGTCCTTTGCGATAAAGTGCTGGACGAAGGACAGGATCCATTGCACTGTCCTGGTGAAGATGGACAATCACTCGGCGTTCAGCTATATCAACAAATTATGGGGTGCCAAGTCGAAAATGTTGGCAGACTTGGCCAAAGATCTCTGGGAGTTCTTCCTGACCAAGAACATCTCTGTTACAGCGGAATATATACCTTGCACTGCCAATTCAGTGGCAGATTAGTATTCAAGACAGTGGTCAGACACAAGTCTTTGGCATCTAAACCTGTTGATTTTCAGAAGGCTAGATGCCCTATTGGGTCCCTTCTCAATAGACTTATTTGCATCCAGGTTGGACCATCAACTTCCCTGCTATTACAGCTGGAGGCCCGACCTTCTGGCAATAGCGAAGGATGCATTTCTACAGGACTGGTTGGAGGAACGGGGATATGCGTCTCCCCCCTTTGCAATGATCATGAGACTATTGGCGCTTGTCCGTCAACAGAAGGCCAAGGTAGTTCTGATCACACCGTGTTGGAGGTTGCAAGATTGGTTTCCGGTTCTTCTGGAACTTTCGTGGGATTCTCCAATCCTTCTACCCCACGTGCCGGATCTCCTACACAATCCCCTGCGCAATTGTCACCTATTGGTACTCCTAGATCGGATGCCATTCATAGCTCAGGCAACACTGGAGAGTCTCAGGATTATCGACGGAGGCTGTGAGAATATGGCAGCTGCATAGGTAGAAGGCACCAATAAATGTTACAAATCAGCGTGGTTTCAATGGGTATGTTGGTGTGTTCAAAACAACCACGATCCCAAGGGGTGCAAAGTGGTTCCCATCTTGAATTTCCTGGCGATCTTAGCTTCCCAAGGTTTGGCCTACAGGACCATAAACTCCTACAGGTCTGCCATAACAGCCGGTCATTTTCCTCTGGTGAGTTCTCTGGTAGGTAAATATCCCTTGGTGTGCAAACTCATGGGAATACGCTTGACATTGCCTCCAGTGCCTAGATATTCTTCACTTTGGGAGGTCAATTTAGTCCTGAATCTTTTTTTTGCCTGGCAATTAAATAAATTTTCATCATGTAAAGAACTATTGGCAAAATTCACCATGCTCCTATGTTTAGGTCATGTTGTTGAGTGTCAGACGTTAGGGCTCTGGACCTTTCAGGTAGGGCATTCACCCCCGGATAGCGTGACATACTTTCAGGCGAAGAAAAACAAATTCCAAGTGGTTTCATACCCTGTTTTTCACAGATTTTCAAAATTGTGTATGGTTCATTGCCCTAAAGCTTATGAGTATGTGATGGAAAAGTTCCGACCTCTGGGTGAAAGGCAACTGTTAATTTTCTTAAAAACCATTGCCAGATGGATTCGCTGGGTAATGCAGGAAGCGGGAATAGATGTCTCGCTATTCAGTGCTCACTCAGGCAGAGGAGCGATGGCCTCTATGGCTTTTCGCTTATGGGCTCCGTTAGAGAACATAACTAATGGTCTTCAGATTGCATGTTCAAGCGGTTTTATTTCAAACCTGTGCTAGACATGGCATCTTTGGTGGTGGATAAGCTTTGAACAGGCATAATCCTCGCCACCGGTCCTGCCATAGAATATAAAATTTCCTAATAAACATGAAGGAAAGTTTCAATTCTGTTAAGGACACGGAGGCGAGGATTATTCCCACCCAAAGCTTTAAAAAGACTCTTTTTCCCTACCCGATTGTTATTGGAATGTGGAATTCTTAAAGGGAGAGGTTATTTTATTCCTTCCTTCCAAGTTTCGGTTTTGGTTGTCTCCTTACTTACTAGGTAGACAGAGATCTAAATCGGAATGTGAGAGGAGGAGGGCACACATTTAAGAAAGAGGACGTTATGTGGAGAGCGACCCGGCTTATGATGGACTGTGCTTTGTTTATTGGATGTTAAAACTGTAGTTCTTTCCCTAAGGCTCATGGGAAAGGTAGTTTTGTTATTGTTGAAGTTGAAGATGCTGGAATGAAATAAAGCAAGAAAGCAAGGAATAATTCTAGCCTCCGTGTCGTTAATATAAATGAAACTTTCCTTCATGTTTATTAGGAAATTTTACATTCCTCACAAGTCTCCAGCAATAGTTTTTATTTTTTTGTCAAGAACAATAAGCCACAGGGGGCGTGGCCTGCAGCCCATGAGACGACTGCCACAGGAGAAGGGCCGAGGAAGAAACTCACGACCAGGTACTTTTTTGGGGAGAGGAGAGAAGGGGGGAGAGAGCGAAACGGAGATAGAGAGAGACGGCGTCTGCACTGTTGGAAGTGAGAGGCTCACTCCATTACCGGGAGCCGGCTCCTGCAGATCGGAGGAGGGGGCGAGGACCTGTGGTGGTGCCTCCTTTTGCCCTACCCTCGGCACCGATTGTTCTAGGACGGAGTGCATGTCACCACAGTGCTGCAATTGCCCTGCAGCGCATTGTTAGGTGCAGACGAGCAATATTAGAGGACACGACTATCCTGGCGATCGGAGGCCCTGAGGTCAATAGCATAGCAATCATTGGTGTTCCCATCCTGCAAAGCGAAGTGCAGGCACGTATCTCGGTGAAGCTGTGGAGCTGCATTACTCCCCAACGACGGATGCCAAGAATAAGTAAAAGAGACTTGAATCACAGCAGAGGAAACTGGTACTGGCCGATGTTCTTCCTGATTTAAACAAAGCCTGGTGACTTGTGGCTGCAGGCGGCGCTTGGTCCTCAACGAAGTAGGAGACTGTGCCTGGCACTATGGGTAAGCCGAATAGAAGGGAGGGCCAGGAACTAGACGGTATGGATGCTGATAAACCAACTGAACAAAAGTCTACCCCTGGAGGAAACATCGATGCCCCTTCCTCGGAGACCACACTGGACACGATACTCCAGGCGATCGAGGACTCTCGTGAGGCCCTTGAACAGAAAATAGACACTCTAACGGTGGATCTCTCTTTGCTGAGAGATGACCATCGCAGGTTAACGGACAGAGTGGTTTCCAATGAAAGGGCCCTGGAACAACTGACCCCAGTCCAAAAAGCCCTCTCCGAAGACCTAATAGGGCTTACTTCTCGAGTAAAATTGCTGGAAGCAAGGGCGGAGGATGCCGAAAATCATGCTCGAAGAAGCAATATCCGTCTAGTGGGACTGCCTGAAAAGGTGGAGCTGAGAGCAGCAAGCATGGAGATTTTCCTAGAGAACTGGATAGAGGACGTTGTGGCACCAGAGGGCTTAGCCCCCTTCTTTGCCATCGAAAGAGCCCATAGGGTGCCAACTAGACCTCTCCCCCCAGGAGCAGGACCTCACCTGGTTGTTGCCAAACTGCTTCACTTTAAAACCAGAGATTTTATCCTACCACAGGCACAACTAAAGGGGGAAATAATGCTGGACAGCCAACGGATAATGATTTTCCCTGACTTTACCTGGGAAACACAAAAGCAGAGGGCATCCTTCAAAGATTCCAGGCGGCGGCTCCGGGACCGTGGAATTCAATACGCTATGCTCTTCCCGGCTAAACTGAGAGTATCATATGGTGATAAGACCCACTTCTTTACCTCGCCCCAACTGGTATGAGACTGGTTGGAGACTCTGGACCCATCGACATCTGACCCACAGCGAGGAACCCCCGAACAACTAACAGAAGGTGTAACAGATCCAACAAGCAAGGAACAGACGTAGTTCCTCCACGACATCAGGCATTACAGGAAATGCCAGAAGCAGTGGATACTACAGTAGTTATGAGTGGGGGGAACCTTGTTTTGACTCAGTCCTCCGAGGTCCTTTCGCATCATAACTCCAATTCTGTTAGTATTTCCATTTAATCTTGACACACATCCGTCAGCATGCCCAAAGTAACCCCAAGATCATCAGAGGACCTTATTTCAACACCTTGTATTTAGGTATCTGTGAGTAGCGGAGAATTACCATGCAGTCGGACAGCAACAGCTTTTGTTAAACTACGAGGTTTGATGCTCCATAGGAGATGCGTGGGTGATGGGAGGGGGATGGTGTTGGCTCATCTGGAGAAGCTTCCATAGGAGGATGGGGTTCTGTTTTCGGATTGCGCAACATAATCAACCAAGACAGATACAGGGGCAATTGTGTAACAAGATTGTTGGTATATGATATAATCTGACTGGGACCTGGGGACACGCCGGAAAGCGGGCTCTCGGTTTCTGGTGTGCCACCCTACCTAAATGATGTTAGTTAGGGTTTCAAACAATTGGACAGGGATAGTTTTAGTTACCAGTCCTGGGGAAAGGGAGGGGGGATTGGGGTTTTAGTTATGTGTGTTATGAGAGATTTGCACCCAGCACAAAGGCACTAGCCACACTTCGCACTAAGGAAACACTGTTGAGGGTAATCCCCTGGCTGTCTGGGAGGAGCAAACACAATCTGGCTTTTTACACTTGTAATTTATGGGTTCCCCTTGAATTAAAAAATCGCTACCTGGAATGTCCGGGGCCTAAATAGCATGGGTAAAAAGTACAAAGTATACAATCAGCTTAGGAGACGGGGAGTCCACATAGCCATATTGCAGGAAACGCACCTATTAGAGCAGGAAGTCAGAGCCCTCGCGAAGAGATGGCGTGGCCAGGTATTCGCAACAACTTACTCGGCCTTTGCAAGAGGAGTCTTAATATGGGTACGTCACGGAGTGCCGTTTCAGAAAGTACAGGAAGTTATAGATAAGGAGGGGCAATAGGTCTTAATAGTTGGGAGACTAGAAGGTAGAGATATCACAATAGGGGGAGTATACGCACCAAACCAGGAAGAGGGAGCTTTTCTTACTACTCTTTTGCGGGTATTGGGTCCCTATTTTACATGAGCTACCTTGATAGGAGGAGACTAACTGTATTGCAGACCCTGCATTGGACAGGTCGCACCCACCCATGCCACGTTCCCAAACCACAAAAGTAGCTAGACTGTTCTCTGAATGGCAGCAACGATGGGGGTTTGATGATTGCTGAGGCATATCCACCCTACAGCCCGGCCTGGGGCAATTCTACATTACATGACTTGCATGTTCTTCTGGACACATTCCTTGTCTCCCCTGAGATACAAAGCGTAGCAGAAACAGCAGAATACCTATGCAGCATTATTTCAGATCATAATCCCCTGCTGCTGTCACTGGCCTGGTACAAGGAAAAACCAAGCATCCCAACCTGGCATCTCAGAGCAGAGATGCTCGAGGACGAGGCATTTAAACATTCACTATTGACGGCAATTGGAGATTTTTTTGCCTTTAATACAGGAACGGCATCTACTAGGGCAATAGAATGGGAGACATTTAAAATAGTCATCAGAGGAATGTGCATAACAGAGCGTGTAGGGGTTCGAAGGACCTTAGAATTAGAAATCCAAAAACATGAGGAATCCCTTAGAGACATTGAACGCCAGAAACCCAATAACCCAGAACTGGCCCTTTTGTCTTGCTGATCTCAAAGAAAAAATTGCAGCAGCAACCGAAAAGTTGAACCCTTTTGATTACAGAAAATACTTGGCTGGGCAGCACGCAGAGGGAGATAAAGCAGGCTCACTCCTGCCGTGGCTTGCGGCTCTGCCGAGACAGCAGACAGTGGTAACAGAAATTGAAGATGTGGCTGGATGTCGTCTCTATCGGCACAGTGCAATAAACACACAGTTTGCTAGCACCACACTTGTGTACCCCATATACTGAGGCGAGGGAGAGGGGATTTCTACCTCAGTCCACAAATGAAGCTATCATGATACCACTTCTAAAGCCGGACAAACCGGCGAGGGATGTGCGCTCATACCGCCCCCTGTCCATGCTCAACATGGTCTATAAGATACTTAGTCGAATTCTAGCTGCCCACCTGCTGCCCTATATGACAACATTGAACCATAGGGATCAATCTGGGTTTGTCCCCCAGCGTAGCACTGCACAGAACATAAGACGGCTGGTCTCCATGCTGCACTCTGAGTCTTCAACCTTGTAATGGGCGGCGATTATTTCAGTGGATACTGAGAAGGCTTTTGATAGCCTTAGGTGGGATTAATTAGAAAAGGTAATGCTGAAACTAGGCCTGGGGCTCGATTTTGTCTGGTGGATGCAACTGCTCTATACGAATCCCACAGCACAAGTACGTACGGGCAGGACTATATCTGATCCATACCAAATTGGCAGGGGCATCAGGCAGGGTTGTCCTTTGTCGCCCCTTCTCTTTGTGACAGAGGTGGAACCGCTTGCCCGAATGGCTAGATCAGGCATGTATTTTGAGGGGCTCCAAATGGGACCGCAGGTGCATCTATATGAAGACGAAATGCTCATCTTGCTGGGGGACAAGGAACCTGGCTTGCCGGGAGCTATGGCCATGTTGGAATGCTTTGGAGGAGCATCAGGTTTACAGATAAATTGGCAGAAATCTTCCATCTTTCCCTTAATGGAGGGGGTCTCGAGGATCAATGATACGCGAGGGCTCCCCTGGGCACCCACTACATTCCGTTACCTAGGAGTCAACATATACCATAATACAGAAGACTTACTAGAGGGGAATGTACACAGAGCAGTAAGAAAATTGAGAACTGATATGCAGTTTTGGGGGATGCTCCCACTAGTGGTTACGGGGAGAGTGGCATTACTAAAAATTATAATGCTGCCAAGATTATTGTACTATTTCTCTACTCTTCCACTGGTTATCCCAAAATCAGTATTCAGTAACATTAACACCATGATATCCAGTTTTGTCTGGGGATCAAGTAGACACAGACTGACATTGAGCACTCTTCAGAGACCCACCTTGGAGGGGGGGTTGGCAGCTCCAGACATGGAGATTTACTACTGGGCTGGCCAGTTGCAATGGTTAGCAAGATCTTTAAGTAAAGACCCAGCGGACCAAAATATGCAGTATAATCTGGGCGGACTAGGACTATTTCACGCCCTCCTGAGCGTGTTGCTGAACCCAAGAGGGAGAATGCGGCGACTACCGCCAGAGTGGCATGCTGTGCGGGTGTACTGGGAGCGTGGTCTCCAGCGCTCCCGTATGGCAATCCCATATGCTCCAGAAATTCCAATGGCAGGTCTGCTGCATGTGGTGGGGGGAGGAGGAGGCGGGCTCTAACAGGGAATAAGAGACTAGCTTCATATAATATTACAGTGCTGGGGGACTTGTATCATAATGGACAGTTACGCACCTTTGCAGAACTGCGGGAGCAGTATGATGTCCCATCCGGAATGTTTCTTATATATAACGCAATTATTAGGATTACACAAAAGACCTGGAAGCTGAGGTCTCACGAACCACCTATACATGAAGGTTGCATAATTATTTGTTCACAGGGGAGACAGGGGTGTGATTTCAGCAATTTACAAAGCCTTACATAAAGATACATTCACTCCTCTGGACAAACTTAGACTGAAGTGGCAGACGGAGTTGGGGACACCCATAGATGAGCGGAGATGGGCCACGATCACTACACATATTCATCCTGTGACTAGAAATGCTTGTTTTAAATTAATAAACATCTATATCTATCATAGAGCTTATCTTACGCCCCAAAGAATCGCAAAGATGCATGCCACTGGGGGTTGCCCCAGATGGCCAGAACCGGAGGCAGGGTTAGAGCACATGTTATGGGATTGTCCACAAATAGTGCCTTATTGGGAAGACATATTTAAGAAACTGGCCGCGGTTACAGATAGGAGACTGAAACTGTCTCCCTTGACAGTACTGTTAGGAGATTTTCCCCGCTCCTCCGCTAAAAAGACGAACAATAAATATATTGACCTGGCACTGATTTGGCCAAGACACAATTACGATCCATTGGAAGGACGCTGGGGACCCTCACATTCAAAGATGGCAGAATGCATTGATAAAATGGGCTGAGGCAGAGGGAAATATATTACATCAAGAGGCAGCATGGAGAAGGGGGTCAAGAGACACAGCACGTCAATGGGACACAATATCAGATTGCCTCAAACACCCAGATGACACAATCTCAGACAGCTCACGAGGAACCTCGGAATCGGACTCGGACGAAACCTCTACCACATAAATGTCAATGTACAATAAACTGTGAAGGATCAGTTTTTATATTCGGAAGTGCAATGACAATTGAGAAATTATATTTTGTATGCTGGGAGGGAAGCGGGGGAGGGTTTGGGAGAAGGGTGTGGGTTGTTTTTTACTATTTTTGCTTAAAAAGTTGATAAAAGATTTTTTATTTTTTTTTAAAAGAACAATAAGCCACAGGATAATGGCATCAAAGAGCATCCCCATTGTCAGGGAAGCAACGGTAAATTAAATGACAGAAGAACTATTCATGGAGATCAATGTAATCCTCAACCCGCACCTTCAAACAACCAAATCTACCCCTATGGCTTTGATGTCTCATTTCACTGCGAAGGCAACTTCTGCAGGTCTAAAACACAAAGAGCCTCAAAAAGACTTTCACACAGAAGCTTCAATAGCACTCTATGACTGTAGAACGTTTGGTCTGTTATGAAAGTGAGCATTTTGTACATCACATGCTGAATGATATCAGAAGTATCACTGACTAAGAGGTGTGGAACTGAGGATCTCTTCCCAAAGCTATTCCAAGGGCACTGGAAACTTAGAAGGGATCTAAATAAAGCTCAACACACAAAAATCAATTAAGCTAATTGCCAGACCCTACTGAGGAATCCAGGACAAAATCTAGAAGCAGGTGTTGAAGGAAGTCCATAATTCGCTGAATCGAGGACATAATCGAGATGCAAGTTTATTACTTTAGATTTCTCCAATTGTCCAGCTACTTATAAGGCAGATTGGTAGACAAATCAGAATTAGCATGGAAATTACAGCCATTACGTGGGTAAACAGAGCAGTTCGCCTTACAAGTCCTTGGTGACCCTAATTCTTTGAGTGTTGCCTTTAACCAGCATTATCCTTCTTCAGATTAATCCTGATAGACAATCCTGTTGCTCAGCTATTCCTATTATTCTGCCATTGTCCAATTTGGTCGTTTGAAGTAACCTATTGTCCAGTTTTCTTTTGTTTGCTGTCCCTTTCTTTTTGGACTGCAATGCTTGGCTCATCTTTGTTTTTGTTCTGTTGATAGTAAAAAACTACTATCCGAGCTGCAATCAAAAGAGAGCATATGCTGTATAACATGCCTCTGTTCTACTGATACTACCTTCTTCTTTATGATGCTACTTTGAGCACAATCAGATTTTTCACAGAATATCTGCCTATAGTCTTTTTATAAAATCTTGATTTTTCTCTGCACCGGCTAGCAAAACATGCATTAATTTGCACATTCAAGAAATCTACAAATAGCTCACTTCACTCAGAAACCCTTGCCTAAAGTACTCTGTCAAATACTTTGGGATTCTTGAAGCTCACATTATCACAGCAGTCTCGAGTTGAAATGTGTGGGATGACCTTATGTACATGCTGCTAGCTTAGAGTCCTCTAGTTTCAGCTAACAGGAGAAATGGTCTGAAAAGATACAATGTAAAAATATGCCTCCCTGAGGAAAATAGCAGTCTCGACTCAAGAGATACACTACTAGTAAAAAGGAAGCCTTTACACAAGCTGGACTCCAAGTTTGATTCTCATTCTAATACAGTACATGTCCCAGCGGTTCGATGATTGTAGAAGTTTGTAGGGGATAATTACTGTTTCTTCTCCCAATGGTCAGAGAAACACCTACACCTTCACTAGAGGACAGTCGCAACTTTGGAATAGAGAAGAACCATTAAAATGAATGGTAGAAGAATGTTCTTTCCCAAAGTAAAGTGTCAGAGGAATGCACACATATTCAGTTCAGTTTCAAGAACAGAGTCCAAAAAGGGTCCAGTAAGAAAAAAGTGTTTCCTCAAGTTCTATTGGCTTCTGAATTTATTTTTTTATTTCCAATGGATGCTTTCTGGTTGGAGGAAATGTGGTGTTATTATATCATCTGGGCGCTGCCAGTAGTAGTCACTATGCAATGCCAGGAGAGAACGAATGAGTGCCTATATGCTCACATGTAGGAGCAATGGATGAGTAGCTTGTCTTCACATAACCCCCTGCAATCTTACTCTTAGTCTGGCATACACCACAACACAGTAACCACAACAATAAATCAACTTGAATTTATTTCATGATGTCCGGTGTTCTCCCTTCACCAACCAAACTACAATGAAGGTAACTGTATTGCATCAAAATGGTATTCTGCGTGCATACACATCTTCATATCGGATGACAATGCCTGTATAGTGAAGCACAGCCAGCTGATAATTATTAATAGACTCAATTGGAAGGATTTTTGTTTTTAAAAAGTGTGAGTGAGTAGGGTCATATTGGACGGCCCTTCAAAAAGAATCACTGGGTTCCCAACAATTGCACTCTTAGTTCCTGCACCTCATCTAGAAGTAAGGGAACTGCTACGTTTTCCAACAGTAAAGGATCAGCTAACACCTCCACAGGAAATGTCCTGCCAGCAGGTCAGACACAAGAGAACTTCCAGCTATATAGCATTGGAAGGCCCACTGTATTTAAAGGGGCCTTCTCATGTGGCTTTCTCCAGCCTGAAAACTCCATGGAAGACATGGCAATCCAAGCCAGTAAAAAAACATTATCACTAGGCTAATACTTCCACCCGGTTCAACAGATTGCTTTTATGTTTTTCAAAAAACTAACCTCTGCTTAGGGCATTGGTTTTTGAAAAACAAACAGAAGCCATCTCAGCCACTACGACGCAGCATTTTTACCTGCATTACATTTTTTAAAAATGTGCATCTGTAGTGTCGGCAGAAGTACCCTTGGCAAACATTTGCCACCATAGCAGAGACCTCTAAAGTGAATGGGCCACGTTCACAAATTTTTGCACATAAATGCGTCTTAGGTGCTCAAGAAAATACATTTTCAATGTCACATATCTGATGCTGATTCACGGTATCTGGGTTAGTGGAATACACACCTACAACAATGAAAACTCTGCAGCTAAATTGGATTACTTACATAGTATTGTAGATTTGCAGTTAGCTTTCAGGAAGAGATAGTCACCCAGGTTGGTCCTGAAAAATGTGTGAACGCAAAAGACTCGTAAGGAGTAAGTGCCTTTCCATGGTTGAAAATGAACGGAGCATCACCAGATTTAATGTTTTATTGGATGGAGGAGGGGAAAAAGTAAAATATGCAAATACACATCTCTGCATGACATACTCTTGGTAGAAAATCTGCATCAGTACTTTGTGGGACAGACATATTTCCAGGTGTAATCACCAGAATCTTAGTGATTTCTCAATTGTCCAGTGCAAGCAATTGTTTCATTGAGCACCTGCATAACAGATAGCCAAATTACAGGCAAATACATAATCGCATTCCCTGGAACATTGTTTACTTATGGTAGGTTGTTGTGATAAAACAGTTCTTCTCCCCATCCAACCTCTTCTTCACTTCACTTAGATTGTAATAAGCCTCTGAAGCAGGAGGGACATATGAATAAAAAATGTCAGAACAGATATTGGTACCAATTTGCCAGTTACTGGTAGCACTAAAAGAAAAATTTAAAAGAAAAAACTTTAAGGATTTATTCAACTGAAAACTGGCAATACATTTTTTAATTTTGTGGTGCTGCCATGTGGACACTGCTACAGGCAGAACACTTATCAGGGGGAGATCACAAATCGACCTTGTACACGCAAAACGGGGAAACAGAGGATATAAAGCTGAGAGGTTTTTTCCCAGTCCAGCACTACCTTGGATTAAGACAAAATTGCTTCTGACATTAGCCCTGAGTACATTTTCCCATTCTACAGTTTATCTGGCAGGGACAAAAAAGAAACTCACTTCCTGGCCTGTCATCTACTCTTTGGTGAATCACAAAGCTCCTAAAGACATTGTTGACTTTTTTAAAGGCTCATGAGAAGTGTATAGTTGTTTACCAGGATGACATGACCGGTCAGGACAGTATTAATTCTTCTCAAGAGCCTGGCTTCATCGTCAACTGGGTGAATTCAGGAGAAGCTCTCAGTAGGCTAACTGGCTGCAACACTCCAACCTCAAGTTCCACAGTTCAGGTGACCAAGAAAGAACAAACATATGGAAAAGGGTTCTCTGCTGGAGAATTGACATGGACAAAGGGGGTTTTAGTCTCATCCATTCTCAATTTTTATGTTTTGGAGCTGATGCACTATGGGATCATATGTCTGAAAATGTTTACAGGGCTGATATGCTTTTAGTAGGTCGACTTGACAGAGAATTCCAGTACAGATACAGTGGTTGCTGGATCTTAGTGAGGCATTAAAGGGGTAGACAATATTCAGTACATCCCTATAGAAGCAGATATAGTGATGGCATTGGATGCTAGAAGACTAGGCTAGGGTGTCCTCTGTGAAAATATCTTTTTAGGGTAGGGTGACCATCGCACTTCAGTTTTGAACATTTACCATACAAATAGGGCCACCATCACATTCAAGATCATTATGGGCACTGTCCCCAGGTCTGAACTTTTCACTTACAAATCATTAATTTCAGGTGTCATTGTTTAATTCATTCAATGGAAGCAAAACAAGACTACAATACCCATAATGCATTAGCTAATCACACAAACGTTAAAGACAAACAGTGACTGTATTGACCTGGAAGGAGGTGGTCAACCTTCTTACAAATCATTTATTTCAGGTGTGTTACTTTAATTAGATCAATGGACTACAATATCAAGAGAGCATGAAGTTATCACTCAAAGATCCAGGAATATAAACAGTGTTGAAACTGAGCAGAAGGGACGTGGCCACATAACTCTGGAAGGAAACTGATCGGCACATCTGTGGATTTTGTATTCAAACTGTCCAGAACTTTTGGCTGTCTTGCTTTTAGGAACATGCCAGCCAAAAGATAGAGTCTGGTTCTGTATCCTCATTTGAAAGTGTCCAGCTTAGATACATCAATCATCTGACTGTGACACAGAATTTAAGCTTCTAGATGATCTGGCCCAGAACCTCAACCACTTCTGTGAGGAACAGAAAGCTCTGGTGGTAGCGTTACTCCGGAGACAGCAAACAAAAATATTGATTTGAATTCTTGGTTCCTGTGGAACTCCAGTGACTGGATGTAGGATCTAGTCAAGTTCAAGATTCTGGAAAACATGTGGGGGGGGGCATTTGTAAGGGACTTGTTTTAATCATAGCTTAACAATCAGACTTCAATTTTCTTAAGTTCAGGGAAGAATCCGGCTGTAATAAAGGTGGACACGTTCCTTCAAGCTAAGAGCATTGGGAGAACCAGTGTGCTTTCTTCTATTTATAATGTTCCACAGGAAGGGCATTACAGGTCACACGACAAGGAGACATTTGTTGCTAGTGATGATGATGTGGCCCTCACAGGCTTTTATTCGAGTTCATCAGGGCATTTTTTGGATTTCTCCAATCCTGCTTCCCTAATTTTCAAGCATCCTGATTGGTCCCATGGGGGAAATTACCCTCTAGTGAGTGACAGTCTGTTTTGTTAAATGGCATGGCAAATTTAAGGAGATGCTCTTTTTCATGAACCATGGCTGGTGAATAGTAATTAATAAAAGGAACCAGTCTCCATGGAAGCGAGTGAACAGTAGTTACATGATAAGCTATTACAAACCTATGGAGCAAGGGTTATCCACATCTTCAATGTTCTGTTGCAATTTCTGAAAGAAGAAAAGGCAGACGGGATGGGGACTTCCTTTAGATCAGCTATATTGCTGAAACGTCTCCTGCTGGCCCATGTGCCGGTAGGAGAACATCCTTTGGAATGTAAGCTCTTCAAGGGCAGAAGGTTGCCACTTGTGCTAAAACTTACTGATTAAAGTATTCATAGTTTGGAGTGTCAATAAGGTGTTGGACTTATTTCTAGCTTGGCCACTGAATAACAATCTTTTGAGAATGGTGGAATCAGCTGCAACACTTTTATGTCTAGTTTTGAGTATGAGGGAGTTTTTAATTGTCAGCATTGGGGGGAGTGAGTGCTGAGTGTCTATTCAAAAAGGTCTAACATTCACTCTCAAGGAGAATCAAATCCAACACTTTTACAATGACATAGAGCTTTCTGGACCTTCCTTGTACTTTGCCTTGACAGTACGTAAGGGGGTCAATTCTAGATGAGTCCATCAACCATAGATTTTGTTCAGAGCGACTTTTGCTTAGTTTTGTTTCTTACTCTGGCCCACTTGGGCAGGTAGATCATGCAGCAGGTGGAGATGGACTTGTTTAGGTTAGGAATTTGGTGAGAGGGGCATGGCCTCAAGGTCTTGATGGAAGCTGGAGTTCAGTGATGTTTATAAGTGCATGATTCTTGCCTCTGGTCCCAACACATGATGTAAAACTACCCAGCTATCTTGAAGCAAAGTAATGGTTCTATTAAGGACACAGGTATGACAATCATCCTTCCCTTGAAGCAAGACTATTGTTGGACTGAATCTATCTATATTGTTTCTTTCCAGACTGCTATATATTCTTATGGTTTGTTTTTTTGCACTGAACAAAACAAATTAAGGTTAAAAGATTAGTGTGGTGAAGTAAGAAAGGATAAATTGGGTGATTGTTACAAAGAAATATTAGGAGTGTGTGAATTATTGGAACTTTATACACAAAGTATATACTCAATTAGTTTGGCAGATGATATGTTTATGTAGCATATTTCTCAAACAGTCTAATGTTATTTTTTTAAATTCAACTACTGTGAAATAAGTAAAGTAAAAGACAGGTGATCCTCTACATGGGATTAACACAATCAGACCTTTTCTTCAGCATAACTCAGACATTTTTGATTCAGTGTCAAAACATATTAAAGCAAATTCAAGGACTTCAGGACTTTTTTAAAGCAGACATTTGGAAACACTTTCAGTGTAGTGTCCAAAATTAAGACAGGGGGATATTAGGTCACTTCATGTTTCCACTAAATCGGCCGCTCTTGTTACAATTAATGAGAGAGTTGGGCAGCATATGGCCAAACCATCTAAAGAACCCAGAAAGCCTTTCAGAATGACACCAGATTTTAAATAGTTTGCACCTAGGACGTTTCTTTCTTCTAACTTTTTAAATACTTTGGTTGCACATAAGGTTTTTGTAAAATACTCTACGTATACAGCAATACAATGTAGATGGCAGACCACTTACTTCTGAAGGGTAGTCTTCTGGGAAGCACACCATGATATCCATTTCCTTCAGGTCAAAAGGCTATGAAGAAAAGAGAACAGCATTGATAAATAAAGAGGAGCTTCGGGCACAGTGACATTCAGGCATCCCACTGGTGTGCCCTCTGCCATGAAAGAATAGCAATTTGACATCTATGATTTACACAGGCTTAGACTGACAGTCCAAGGCATTGGGGAAATGGACGTGTCCAAACTCAAGAAAAGTGGCAGTTAGGTTGGTAAAAATAAGGATGCAATACAATGGATAAGGTAGGAGGCAACACAATTCTAACTTGACAGAGCCTTTTCTTTAAAGTCTTCACTTCCATTTTTTATTAAATCAAAAATGTAAAACTCAAAAGTTAAAGTATTGAGTAAAGTTCATGCACTGTGGAACATTAATTCCTGAAATAAGGGAGAAGACAGATTGTGAAACAGAAATGACTTAATTATGTGATGCCTCAAAACACAATTTTGTGCAAAATTTTGTGTTTCTGCAGTGCTACCAAAACATGGTGTGCAAGGAGAAATCTTCCAGGTCAAACCTGCAGGAATATGTTCAAGCAAAAGGGCCAGGTTTAAATTAAATCAAAGAGCTACCACTCAATCAGTATGTTACTACCCACTCCATGGAATCCTATACAGAGGAACAGTTTTAATCCTGCTGTAATATGCAACTTGGAATTACTGATGCCCCGTATTGTAATACATGGCATGTCATTCTGCTCTCAGGACTTAGCCCGAAGAACAGCACCAACCAAAGCAATAGGCCTCATGTTTTTTGCATTTGTCACCCCAAGTGGGAAGGATATGCCCATACGTGGGTCCCGTGCTTGCAACGTCACCAGATTCAAACTAGCCTGGCTGATGAAGGGCGATACCACATGATGCTTGTTTCTGGTTCAGAGAGGACCTGGGCTGGACTGTTCCCATAGGGGAACAGGGTCAAGACTGATTTGCATATGGCTGGGTCCAAACTGCAATGGCATGGCAGGCAAATAAACTGGTGGATTAAACCCAGAGCTGTGACTGGGGGTGAATGTTTGATTTGTTCTGCATTCCGTCCATCATTGTTGTTTTTGCATTCATCCTTTTGCTAACTTGCTCGTTCCAACAATGAAAATGTGTTCAGTACTTGGTATGTGCGTAGGGTCATTTGTTGAGACATCTTCCAGAATGAGATAATAAAAGGAGAGTTTGGAGAAGCAGAATACATGTACCCGACCAATACTGGGCTGGTATTTTGAGGAGGTATTATTCTACCTGCTGGTTTAGAACAGCTGTAACACTATCTGGGTGAACTATCTCTCAATCTGAAGGGAGTTCTCAGGTATTTGGGCCTCTTCCATCTCAATTACAAGCAGAAGTACAACCTGGATCTAATATGGAGAGGTTTTCAAGGTCAAGGTTGGTCCAGCAGTCCCTGCCAATACTAATCGACCCCTTAAAGATAAACCACTTAATATCAGCAAAGGACTGCAATGTCAAAGGACAAGAAGATGTCAAGCAAGTCACAGAAGAGGCCCTAGGTATTGAAGCTCTCAAAACTGAAGTTCTTGCCATCAACCTTAATGATGGCATTTTAGCCTCTGGATATCTAGAAGTACTAGAGTAAGTCTCAATGACTTCTGAGATGGAAGTAATGATACCACCTCTTCAGTACCTCGCTTCCTTTGTGTTGAAAACCTGAGTTATCATTCTTTTATAAGGGGGAGCTCCATCACTTTCTGGGAGCCCAGCTTTGCCTACAGGTGAGTTTCCTTACTTCTGAAACCCAATAGTCTGAAAAATGCCACATTGCTCCATAGTACAACAACTTCAAAGACAAAACAGCCTTTTTATATTTATTGGGTAATTTTGAACTGCAGGAATGACACCTTTCAAACCTAGTCTACATGGTCAGAGAGATCAGAATAGGAAAATAATTCTAACATATGCAATTCACCTTCAAACAAACATTGGCAATGCCAATAGGTCTGGCGCTGGCCAGCCTTCTAGCAATACTTGCTTTATTTAGTCATGGTTTTTGCAAAATGTTATTGCTTGGGAATATGTTGTGTCCTCATCTATCTAAAAAAATAAGTTGCTACAGGCAAATAAAAACAAAACACACATTACCATAATACTCCCCTGCATTGAAGTGAACTACTTTGTGTGAGGGTATGTTCCTTGTGAGAGGGAGGCAAGCGGTAGCTCTCAGTGAAGTAAGACAATGGCTGAATTGGGCTGATACAATGACCCTTGATGCATGCTGGAGTGGGTGGAAGAAATATGTGAATGACACCAACCACTGACTAATGGATGAAGAAAAGAAGGAAAGAGAGAAGGAAAGAAGTAACAAAAGTAGAAAAGAGTAAAAAAAAAAAAAAGAAGAAAAGGAAAGAAAAAGAAGGCAAGAAAGAAAGAGCAAGCGAGCAGGAAAAAGAGAAGGAAATAAAACAATGAAAGGCAATAAGGAAAGAAGGTAAGAATAAAAGAAGAAAAGAGGAAGAAAGAGGGCAGGAAAGAAAGAAATTAGGAAAGAAAGAAAGAAAAAATGGATGATAATTTAATACAGAAGAGTTTCAAAATGACACAGTCTGGTATTCTGTGAAATAGCAGTATTCAGATAAGCAAAATGTCAGAAAAAGCAAAACACTCCAAAAGGAAATTACAACAGCTTTGGCAGGAGATGAGACGCCATAAAGATGGAATGTGTATCAGATGCATCCGGCTATCAAATTAGGCTCCAAACACGAAAGCAACACTAAAGTAATTATAAAGTACACAAAAACACTGGGACTGTAGGAAACTGGCTTGTGTGCAGATGTGCTCCTTGTAAAACAGCAAAATGCAGTCACTCAAAGCGAAGTTAACTAGTGGCTGAAGTACGCTGACCCAGTGTGTCATGCTGTATGCTGTAGTGGATGGAAGCAAAGTGTTAATAATACAACAGACCGATGGATGAAGAGAGCTGGCTAAAAGCCCCATATGTAAGTTTATCATACATATTGAAGTGTAAGGTGTCTTTACTAACACCAGAACTAAATATGGGTTTTTACACTGTAAAATATGTGAAAAATGTCCTAAGACACTGGTTGGAAATATAAAAAAACTTCCAGTGTCAAGTTTCTGGAGAAGTAAAACAAAACAAGCATATGTATATCCTTGCTTGAGAGTAGAAAAGGTAGCGGTCACACCTTTCAAGGTGCCAAAGGAGCGATCTGTCTTAAAATAAGTATTATCTGGTTTCACTTAGTGTTTTTCTTCCCTTTTAAAAGGGAGAATTCAAACAAAGCTTTTTAACCAAGCTGATTTGCTATGCCAGCTTGTATTAATAATTGAAGCTCTTAAAAATACAAATTATGTGCTACCACTAGACAGTTATCTGTTTAAGTGTAATTTTTTAAAGAGATATTTCTCTGCAAGAATAAGTTTCAGGATAATACATATATGCGGTGATTGTCACTATTTCAGGATTTTAATAAGGATGCCATGATGGAAACCTAAAAGGCTAGTGGTTTCTATGTGGATGTCCCTTTCATGAAAGCAATGATCCTTCAGGGTACCATTCTAATGCTGAAGAGGTTTTCAGTATCTGTTATCTGTGTTTCAGAGAACCCTTTGACAGATTTTATTCAGCACACCAGTGTCAGCATGGGAAGGGACTCTCCATTAGGTGAAGATGTGTTACTGCTCCAAATCTGCAGCCACAGGGTCAGCTCACTACTTATTGGTTCAGAGATCACTTATGGAGCCACGCAGAATAAAATGAATCCTCAATGATGTTGTTTTTAAATTCAGCGAATAGTGACTGCAGTGAAGGTCAGCTTATTTATAGATGACACAAAGACCTTACATATGGGTAATATCCAGAAGGAGGTTTTAAAAAAGAGAGGAGCAATGAATAGTGATTTAAGAAGCGGGAACTGGCATTCAAAGCTCCTATATACGAACTCATTAATTTAAGACTCAGAAAAGAGGGCACTACATGATAAGAGATGGGATTTAGAAAGTTGCTATATAAATGTCAAGGGGAGGAAATCTCATCTGGAGTACTGTGCCTAGATATAGTGGCTACAACACAAAAGGGATACAGTAAGATGAGAAGAACTCGCAAGATGAGCTAATGCAGGGCTGACCGACAGACTGCATGAAATTCACAATCACTAACATTATTTATTAGTACACTTGGACAAAAAAGGTGCACTTCTGTACAACATAACCACTTTAATAACGTGGTATGGGGATTCACTGAATTTTCACGCTTATTGCTGAGATCTGTATTTAACCTGTAGGTGATAGGTTATCATTCCAACCCTGCCAGAATCCTTCCAATGTCGATAAATTAAGTATTACTAAATGGAGTAATATTATTTATCTGTTATTTACAGTGCTAGGAAAAGGTGAAGCTCAGTCAACAGGCGATTAGCTCAATGTCTGATGTTAGGCCTTTCTTCAGTGATATATACAATCAGTGATTTTTAGCAATGGCCTGAAAGGCTCTTGATGCACTGTAGTAAATATCCATAAGCACTGCATCAACCATTGCAGCTACTAGATGGACGACTTAATTCAAGAAATAGAGCTTCAGTTTTCGTGTGGCATCCATTACAGAGCAGGTAAGCTGTGAGCACTTCTGCTCCATACCTTTAGTACGATAGGTTTGGGAAATCCAGGGATCCTCAAATTTGATAGTTGCAGAAGTGAAGCTGCTTCTCACTTTGTGGCTATCAGTCAGAGTTTAAGAGAGGCTGAAGGAAATATGTCATTATCAAATAATCTTTCAATTTGTTCTTCTTACTCTATCTACAACATTGTAACACTGATCAGATAACCTATGTCTGTCATACTAAGTAGCCATCCAAAATGTTCAGCGTCATATGGACATGCATGCCACCTGGGCATGCTTGTGGCTCATGTGCAGTTTTGTTCTATGCTTTCTGATTAAAACATTACTTTGATTATTAATATTTCAATATGTAGATGAATAGCACAACAACATTATGCAATGATAACTAGTCTATGTTTTATAGTTATTAGATCAGGAAGGGAGATACACCAAAGTAAATATTTAACTATTTACTATTGGAACATAGTATCAAAGGGGATTCTTATGCAGGATATTACTTGTGGTATTTTCTGAACCATGGACATGTGAAGGAAGTGTCAAGCACAAAGAAAACATGGGGAGTCACCTCTGTCTTACCAGCACAGGCATATGTATCTGCATGTAATCACCACGTTACTGAAAAAGAATTCAACACAATTCCAATATTTTCATTGTTAAGGTGAGTGGGTTACAAATAATCTGAAACCCAACTGAGCAAAGGTGCAAATTCAAAACAAGCATTCCCAATATCAAGCAGAAACGTTAGGAACTGATAGTATACTTATCATGTTATGTGTGTTAACCACTGATGTAAACCACTTAGTATGTAAAACAAGGCTACAAAAAAAAACATACCCAGTCCGGATCAGTGGGCTGCACAGTAACTCTGTAGTAGGTGACTTTGCCATCTTCCCTCTCCTGGATGATTATTTTATCCTTTGGAAACCTTTTAATCAGTTGGGTGATTTCTGTCTCCCTCAACTGCCTGGCAACTTCAGGAGTCATCTGACTCAACCTCATCTCTTCCTTGAGTACAGAAGGGCGACTATTGTGACTCTCTGATACTATTGGCTTGGCTTTTGGAGGTTCATGTCTTTTTACAGAGGAAGGTTGGCTGGGTAGTGGCTGCTCAGGGTGCCAGAATCGGCATTTGTTATCCATGGCACAGTAACCATTTGCAAAGTATCGGCATAACTTTGGAGCCCGTTGCTTTTTTGATTGAGCTTTTACTGGAGCACTTGCTGATGGCTGCAATGCTGGAGAGACATCAGCAGACGTGACCTCATTAGACTTGTCCACAGCACTACTTGTTGGGGTGCTCTCAGAGGATAATGAGGACCTTTGATGACCAGCATACTCTTGTTTCTGTGTAGGTCTTTTGGATGACGCCATCTGATCGGACTGTTGATGAAGGAACCGGCATCTTTTGCCAAATTGGCAGTACCTTCCCTGGGAATAGAAGCGACATAATCTTTGACCAGAGTGGACATTCTCTACTGTACACTGAGCTTGGTTTGCAGAACTCGTACTATCACGTACTGGATGAGGTTGAGGGGAAGGCTGTTGAATAACTTCCATTGTAAGCTGAAAATAAAAAAAATAAAAATGCATTTTTTGTAGAAGCATCAATCTAGGTAAACAATGCATTAGCTAGCTAGTCACTAATTGATGCAAGGATATATATAAATATACATATATAAATATATGAACAAGGCTACGGCTGAAACGCGTTGGGAGGAAGTCTTTTGTGTTATTATATATATATATCAAAAGTATCTATAGTCAGATAAGGCTTGATGTACTGTCCAAGAAGATTTTGGAAGAATCAGCAGGGTAAAGCGAGGTTGAACCATTCCATGTTATTGAATTAAATTAAAAAAGGCAACCTTTGAACATAGCACAGTAATGGCAAATTGCCAGCTTACACTAAAGGACAGCACCAACACTTTATTAAATTAAAGTAAAGGTTTTTGGAAGAGGTTCTCTTCTAATCACATCCAGTAATGCCATCAAATAGTAGACTTTGAATGCCAAAAACAGTAATGAAATAATATTGACCTAGGTTTCCGAGTGGATTCATCCATCAGGAAAGTGTTCGTGCAGTGGGCACATCAAAGCAAAAACTGAAGAATTAAAAAAAGCGAAATTTCACTAAGTGAAGGATGCGATTTCTGAGCATATGAACATTTTTAGTCTTTGTATTCTCAAGGACCCCTACTTACTCAGTAATGGTGTAGTCATTCAATAAGAACTAATTTTAATGGCAACATATTATATTGTAAAGAAAAAGCGCGTTAGAAAAGGGTTCATTTAGGAGAATCACATTAATCACTAATCAGGAAACATGAGCAGCAATTACAAAAAAAAAGGTAGCAGAAGCGGCTGGAGGAAGTTGTCATGCCATTACGCAGTTTGCCATTAGAGGTGGCCATGGCCAAGCCTAAAGCTGAAGCAGGAGCCGCGGTGACTGCAGCTGCCCCTCTGCCATCCCAGATCATGGACCACAGCTGTTGGATGAGGGGTGGGGAACTGGCAACATGGTTACAGGCAGAGGAGGACGACCTAGCTCTGCCTATTGTCCGAGTTGCGGCCCGCGTCTTAGTTTTCATAGTGCCGTGGGGCAGCCTGGGAAGTTAAGGGGTCAGCTACTCGGCCAGTTACCCTTCCGCTGTCCCTAGAAAACCACATCTTCGGCTGTGATTGGGGAGATGGCATCCAGGTACCCAGGAAGTTCCACTCACCACTGCGCAATAACAGCGCTTCAATTAAGGTTCTAGTGAGTCTCAGCTAGCCCCAATTGAGGAGGTAAGGAGAAGAGGGGGGTGTAAATAGAGGCGGGAGTGAGGCTGGAGTGAGGTGCGAGACAGTGTGAGCATATGCATCAGGCAGATCTACCGTGCCAACCGTAAACGACCGGCATTAGGCCGGTGCAGCTTGCTTATACGGGGGGGTTCCCCTTACACCGCCTCCATTTTGTCCTGCTGTGTTGGTACATGTGACAGCAGGAAGCCAGGAGCAGCCTCTCAGATATAGCCTCACATTTATTTCACCAGCCTGCTTACAGTTTTTGAGTACTCGACAGGCACTTAGGTTCCAAAGGCATCAAAGGCTTTTTTCAGTGTCTTTATATCCCTTCCCTGTAGCCACACGACAGCATCTTCCTACTAGGGAAGGTGAGATGGTGCTAACTCTCCAAGTCTGCTGGTTGTTAAGGCCTCTCAATAGGCCCGCAGCGGATGTTCCCACAGCGCTGTCTTGGGCCAAGATAAGGACATACTATTGAAGGCTAGGATAACTTAGGGCAACTGAGAGTATCATGCGATCTGTTAATGTGCACGGGGTCAGTAGACCAGACTGCAGAAGCAACAAGGGGCGATGCTAAAACAAAAACAAAAATCATAACATAGACACGCTCAAAGACAAGCTGAGGCAGGGAGAGACTGTCATCAACTCCCTGATCCAGTATTACCTCACCTGCTGCAATGAAATTAAGAATTACAGACTTTTTAAAGCTTGTCATAAACATTAATAGTATGCCATTGCTGCAACCCCCGGCTTGCCTATCGGTGGACACAAGCAAGCTAATAAGCTACCTAAGATCTTCAATCATCTAGTGATGGAGGGCCTTAGCCCGGTAAATAGGTGGTCATTCATTGTGAAAGCCGTAGTGCATTCAACTGGTTTGAGTTCATCGCTCTCCGTGAATGCGGGTGGGCCTGAGGTTCCTCATGAAGGGGCACTGCAGTAATTTGAGGAAGGAGGTATTTCTGTAAATCGAGGCAACTTCTTCAAGTAATTTCCATCACGTCTTCACAACAACAGCACTGACCATGGGGAGGTCATTGATACAGTAGCGGCTGACGAGCCAGCTAATTTGCTCCTGCTACAGGAGCTGGAATCGATCCTTCTCTGCCCCTTTGGACCACCTGAGTTGAGCCTGAGCATGACTAAACAAGAGAGAGACTGTGGGGGATTATAATCATTTGCTCATTCCCATAAAGTTACCTTTTGCTAAATCGCCTTTACCACCAGAGCAAATATCCCACGCTTACCTGGAATAATTCCCTTGATTCAATCCAAAGGAACTATTTGGGAATCACCTCTTAGTTGCCTAGGCCTATGCAACGCAGGGATGATGGCGCTGCTGTGAAGCTCAAAAGTATGCCCCAAAGAGTAGGATTTGCCACACTGGAGGTTGAAAGCAAAAGCGATGGGTAAACTGACAGTAATGCCTACCCTGCTTCTCCAATGGCACCACTTTGGGACTCTCTTCTACATGAATTGGACACAATTTCGTCGGCCCTTAAATTTCTCTCCATGACCAGTTACCACTCTTGCTTGTGTTCAACTACACATGATATCCTAGCCTATGTCCTGACCATTCTCTCTGTTATACTGGAGGAAGTCAAAGGCACCAGTCTCTGGCATGAACATTTTCCCCTCGTATGTGAAGCATGACGGAGTCCACATCAGAGGTGCAAACATTTGTTTCAACACATACAATCTCCCCTTTCAATGGTAAGGGATCATGGAGTTCTTATGAGGCAGCTCAGCAATGTTCCATCTCATCCTAAGCCTACAGGCTCTGCCCCACTGTTTACTGGGCTGCCTAACCAGGCGCATTATGCATCTCCTGCACCTTAAAGGACGCTCTCAAATAGTGAAAGAAAATGGGAGAGGAAAGTGAGAAAGAACCACAGTAACCAAGCTAGCCATCTCAGAGCTAATACATCTGACCAACATCAAAGTACCATGGTTCGGGTCACAACAACAGCCATTCCAGCACCTTCTTTTACTGAGAAAACACAACTAAAGGAAAAGCAGATTTACCCTATTTTCCAACCAACTCTTGCACCTAAGGCATTTCAACTGCCATTTGGATGGACAAATGCAACCAAGAGTCAACTTTTAACCCACAGGCTTCTTCTCAGTTTTGCTCAACCTCCCATCCTGATCCACCAACTATTTTGCGGCTCCCCTTTTTTCGGAAAAGCCAATAGCACCCTCTCTACTTCCTGTTAGACCTCATGACAATTCCATCATTCCCACAGAAGGTGCTGTGTCAAACACCTAGCAAGTTGACTATAATCATGTCAACACGGAGGGAGCACTCAAGTATCCACCAACAGGACCAGCATTATGGTGCTTGCCTTAAAGGGATTAGTAGTTGGATCCCTTTGTGGCACAGATGCTGCGGTTTCACCGCCCCTGCTTCAGAACCCACGGCTTAAGCCAGTGAACTTGGACTATCCAACTAATAGTGACTTTGAGACCCATGATGGGGCCACTGAGCTGTATACTGGTGTGGCAACATCAGCTGGCCCGCAGTTTAATAGCAGTCCCCGCCTACAGAAAAAAGAAACTAGTGTTGGTTCCCAGCTAGAAATCCAAAGGCAATCATGACATCCTCAAACAGAGCGCAATACTCAAACTGATTGGCACCTTAGTGGGTCTAGAACATATAGAAAGATGGCACCGAAGCACACAACAAAGTTCAACTAATTCTGATGAATACACAGTTCCATAAAGTATCAGCAGTAGAGATAACCAAATCTTTTTTTAAATATTCTTCACGTTTTCTCCAAATCTCAGTATTATGTACAACACATCTACGAAACGGCAGCCGACGTGTGTTTCATCTACAAAACTTTATCAAGGCGTATAGGTTGATGTACAATCCTATATCCAAGCAGTGCTCCATACAAGAATACAGGCAAAAAATAGTATATCTGTTGTTCAGTCCCAACGAACGAGTTACTTACCTTCGGTAACGACTTTTCTGGTGGATACATTAGCTACCTGTGGATTCCTCACCTCATGAATACTCCCATGGCGCCAGCATTTGACGGAAATCTTCTTACTAGTCTCTGCACGTCGACGAGGACGTCACTCTAGCCCACGCGACGCCGTCTGACGTCATACAGGCAATAAGAAGTCCTCGCCGACGTGCCGATGACAGTACCAACATTTTTTACGTGCATGAGAATAATAATAATAACCCAATGCAATGAAAGAGCAAAGCAACATCTCTTAATATTGTAAATCACACAACATTGCAATAAAATAGCTGTAGATTTAATATAACCTTTTTTTTTTTTTTTTTTTTAAACAAATAAATATATTTATACATACGAATCATGTATATACCCAATATATATATAGATTTATATATACATATACACATATATACAAATATCATACATGCAAAATGTATTGCAACTTTGAAGACCAAAAGGAGCACACTCAAGGATTGCTTGGAGAGACCAAAAAGGCAACGGGGAGGCGGGTGGGACCGTGAGGAATCCACAGGTAGCTAATGTATCCACCAGAAAAGTCGTTACCGAAGGTAAGTAACTCGTTCTTCTGATGGATACAACTACCTGTGGATTCCTCACCTCATGAATAGAGTCCCAAAGCAGTACCACGCCCGGCGGTGGGTGCCTAAATGGTCAAACCAAGAAATCCTGCAGCACTGACCGTGCAAAATGACCGTCCCTTCTGACCTCAGAGTCCAAACAGTAATGTTTCACAAAAGTGTGAAGGGACGACCAAGTTGCGGCCTTGCAGATGTCAACCACAGGAACACCCCTGGCCAAGGCCGAAGAGGCCGACTTAGCTCTGGTGGAGTGAGCTCTAATGCCCTCAGGCGGATCCTTCTTTGCCAAAGAGTAACAGATTTTAATGCAAAGAACAACCCACCTGGAGAGTGTTCTCTTGTGGACTGCCTTTCCTCTCCTCTTGCCCACGTATCCGACAAACAGCTGATCCTCCAGCCTGATATCCTTCATTCTGTCGATATAGAAGCTCAACGCCCTTTTTGGGTCCAGGCGATGTAGTCTTTCTTCCTCCTTTGAAGGATGAGGCGGAGGATAAAACGTGGACAAAGTGATTGTCTGAGCCAAATGGAAGGGTGAAACAACCTTCGGAAGGAAAGCAGCCTTGGTCCTCAACACCACCTTATCCCCATAAAACGTTATATAAGGGGGTTTAACCGATAAGGCCTGCAACTCGCTCACTCTCCTTGCAGATGTTATAGCTACCAGGAATACTGTTTTAATAACCAAATACCTTAAGGGGCAAGAATGCATAGGCTCAAAAGGGGACCCCATAAGGAAAGTCAGGACCAAGGACAAATCCCATTGAGGCATAACGAATGGTTTTGGAGGATATTGATTCAGAAGACCTTTCAAGAATCTGAGAACAATAGGGGATTTAAATAACGATGGTTGGTCTGGAAGACAAATGAAGGCTGACAAGGCCGACAAATAACCCTTAATGGTAGCTACTGCACAACCTTTCTGCGCTAGAGACAGTGCAAAAGACAAAACATGTGACAGATGAGCATGTAAGGGATCAATCTGTCTCTCTCCACACCACATAACAAATTTAGACCACCTATTAGCGTAGATAGATTTAGTGGAGTGTCGCCTGGCCGCTAAGATAACATCCACTACATCAGGCGGGAGAGAGAAGGAACTCAGGTTGCCCCGTTCAATCTCCAAGCATGTAGGTGCAGACTCTGGAGGTTGGGGTGTAAAACCTGCCCCTGCGACTGCGAGAGGAGGTCTGCCCTGAGAGGGAGACGGAGCGGAGGGCACAGTGAGAGTTGGAGAAGGTCGGAGTACCATACCCTCCTTGGCCAATCCGGAGCTATTAAGATGACTTGGGCCCGGTCTTGGCGAATTTTCCTCAACACTCGAGGAATCAAGGGTATGGGGGGAAACGCGTAAAGCAACTGGTCGCACCAGGTTATCTGAAACGCGTCCCCCAACGCTCCCTGCATCGGATACTGGAGGCTGCAGAATAACGGGCAATGCGCGTTCTCCCGAGTGGCAAACAGATCTATCCGAGGAAACCCCCACATCTGGAAGATTAAACAGACTTGATCTGGATGGAGACGCCACTCGTGGTCTGCCGAGAATTGGCGACTGAGACTGTCCGCACGTACATTCAAGACCCCGGCCAGATGATTTGCCACCAAGCAAATCTGATGGTCCTTTGCCCAGGACCATAGCCGAAGAGCTTCTCTGCAGAGAAGGTACGACCCTACTCCTCCCTGTTTGTTTATGTACCACATCGTGGTAGTATTGTCCGTCAGGACCTGTACCGACTGACCACGAAGGGATGGGAGGAAGGCCTTGAGAGCCAAACGTACAGCCCGTAACTCCAACAGATTGATATGAAACACCTGTTCCTCTGGAGACCAAAGCCCTTTGATCTCCAGATCCCCCAGATGAGCTCCCCATCCTAGGGTGGAGGCATCCGTTATTACCGTGGCCACTGGTGGCGACTGCGCGAACGGCTTCCCCTGTGAAAGATTGTTGCCCGCAATCCACCACTTCAATTCCACAGCAGCATCTCTGGAGATCTTGACAGTACCTTCTAAATCTCCCTTGTGTTGAGACCACTGCCTTCGGAGGCACCACTGAAGAGCCCTCATGTGCCAGCGAGCATGCGTGACCAACAGAATGCAGGAGGCGAACAGACCGAGCAGACGAAGGACCTTGAGGACTGGAACTACCGCTCCATTTCGAAACATTGGAACCAATTCCTGAATATCTTGAATCCGCTGAGGCGGAGGAAAGGCTCGACTCAATGTTGTATCCAGTACTGCCCCTATGAACAGGAGGCGCTGAGAGGGCTCCAGGTGAGATTTGGGCACGTTCACCGAAAAGCCCAGGTCGAACAACAACTGGGTTGTTGACTGCAGATGATGCGACACAAGCTCCGGGGACTTGGCTTTGATCAACCAGTCGTCCAAGTAAGGGAATACTGCTATCCCCTTCCTTCTGAGCTCCGCCGCAACCACTGACATCACCTTTGTGAAGACTCGAGGTGCTGAAGTAAGACCAAACGGGAGGACCGCAAACTGATAGTGCTGCGACCCTACCACAAACCGGAGATACTTCCTGTGCGACTTGAGTATCGGGATATGAAAGTAAGCATCCTGCAAGTCGACAGACACCATCCAATCTTCCTTGTTCAACGCCAAAAGCACCTGTGCTAGGGTCAGCATCTTGAACTTTTCCTGTTTGAGGAACCAATTCAAGATCCTCAGATCCAGGATTGGTCTCAACTGACCATCCTTTTTGGGAATCAGGAAGTATCTTGAGTAACAACCTCGACCCTTTTCCTGCTCTGGGACCAACTCTACCGCGCCCTTTGAAAGGAGGACTTGAACCTCCTGTTCTAGCAACAGGAGGTGTTCTTCTGAACAATAAGATGGGCGGGGCGGGATGAGGGGCGGGAACTCCCGAAAGGGAAGGGCGTAGCCTTTTCCCACAATGCCGAGAACCCAAGTGTCCGTTGTGATAGACCTCCACTTGTGGAGAAAACGCTGTAATCTTCCCCCTACAGGAGAGGAGTGAGTGGGAAACGGTGGAAGCCTAAGGCTGCTTCCCCTGCTGCACCCCTCCAGAGGACGAGGAAGAGGCAGAGTGCTGTTGAGAGGCTCCTCTGGTACGGACCCCACCCCTCCCCCTCCCTCTAAATGACCTATAGGGGAGGGAAGAGGCGGGTTGCTGGAACCTCCCCCGAAAGGAAGAGGAATAAGAGCCACGCCCAAATCCCCGAAACCTCCTGAAAATTCTAGAAGAGGCAGAGGAAGAAGGAGCTTGCAGTCCTAACGATTTGGCTGTGGCTCTGCTCTCCTTAAATCGTTCCAAGGCCGAATCTGCCTTGGCTCCAAACAGTCTGTCCCCATCAAACGGGAGGTCCAGCAGGGTCGACTGCACATCCGCAGAGAACCCTGAGTTTCGGAGCCAGGCCTGTCTTCTTGCCACCACAGCCGTGCCCATCGCCCTGGCCACCGAGTCGGTCGTGTCCAGCCCAGACTGGATAATCTGGGTCGCGGCAGCCTGGGCGTCCGAGACCACATCCAAAAGACCCTGGGGAAGCTCCGTGAATGAAGACGAAATATCATCCATCAGCGCATGGATGTACCTCCCCAGAATGCACGTGGCGTTGGTGGCCTTCAACGCCAAACTGCATGCCGAAAATATTTTCTTGGACTGCGCATCCAGTTTCTTGGAGTCTCTGTCTCCAGGCACCGTCGGGAAGGAACCAGGCGCTGACTTTGAGGAACAGGAGGCTTGCACCACCAAGCTCTCCGGCGTAGGGTGTCTAGAGAGAAAGCCAGGGTCAGATGGTGCAGCTCGATACCTCCTGGCCACAGCCCTATGAACGGCCGAGGAAGACACCGGCTTCTTCCACACCTCCAACACCGGATCCAGCAAAGCCTCATTAAATGGCAAGAGAGGCTCAGCTGCAGCAGAGGCCGGATGCAATACCTCTGTCAGCAAATTCTGCTTTGCCTCTGCCACCGGCAAAGGCAGGTCCAAAAAGCTCGCTGCCTTCCTCACCACAGCATGAAAGGAAGCAGCCTCCTCCGTATATTCCCCTGGAGATGAAAGGTCCCACTCAGGGGAAGTGTCCAGCCCACTGGCTGTATCCAGACCATGCAGTCCGTCTCCAGAGTCCTCAATCTCTCCCTCCTCTAGGACTCGCTGGTACTCTTGCTCTTCTAAAAGACGGAGAGCACGCCTCCTCGAATGAAGTCTCTCCTCGATACGCGGAGTCGACATGGCCTCCGCCGACGTCGAAGAACGGCGCCGATCTCCAGAAGCATCTGACGCCGCGTCCGGCGCCACAGGCAGCTTCGGCGCCGAGGCAGGAGCCGGAGGACGAGGTCTTGGAGCCGATGGACCAACCGGAGTCACAGGGCAAAATCCTGACTTCGACGGAGGGGCAACCTCCGGGGCCGAAACATCCGAAGCCACCGGAGCGGCCACCGACGCCGGCACCGGCGCCGAGCCCACATTCCCAAAAGGGAGAAAGGGCATAAAGGGTGCCGGCCGAAGAGGCGCAGGATCACCCAACGAAAAGGCCAAGGGCCCCGAAGGACCAGCCGGAGCAGCTCCTGGAGCCATCTGCTGAAAGATGGTATACATCGCATTAAGAAACGCGGTACTATCGGCTCCAGGAGTGGGAAAAGCCGGATACTGGGGTGCCTGGATCGAAGGCGACCCCGACGCCGGCCTCGACGTCTGCGACGCCGGAGAAAACACAAGAGGCTGCACCACCTCAATCACTGACGCCTGACCAGGTGAAGTCGGTGACGCCGGAGAGGGCAACGGCGTCGATGGATGCGGCGTGACCGTGGGGCTGACCTCCCAAGTCCTCCGACGCCGAGCCGAAGGTGACCTCGAATGAGACTCCTTGCTGGAGTGACGTCGTGAGTCTCTACGGCGCCGGGAGTCTCGATGACGCCGGTGAGACCTTGGCGAAGAAGACTTCTTATGATGTTTCTCCTTCTTCTTTGACTTTGCCATGAATAACTTGGCCTCGCGCTCTTTGAGGGCCTTCGGATTCATGTGTTGACATGAATCGCAAGTCGAGACGTCGTGGTCGGAGCTCAAACACCATAGACAGTCGGAGTGAGGATCTGTAACTGACATCTTGCCCCCACACTCTCGACAGGGCTTGAAACCCGACTTCCTCTGAGACATTGTTACCGCAGAGAAGACTACGCAGCAGACAATACACTGTAACCACGAAGGTAACAGTAACTCCCTCGAAGATAACCGTTTCGAATGCACGGAAAAAAGGGAACTGTCATCGGCACGTCGGCGAGGACTTCTTATTGCCTGTATGACGTCAGACGGCGTCGCGTGGGCTAGAGTGACGTCCTCGTCGACGTGCAGAGACTAGTAAGAAGATTTCCATCAAATGCTGGCGCCATGGGAGTATTCATGAGGTGAGGAATCCACAGGTAGTTGTATCCATCAGAAACAATGTACATGCTGAGTCCAACCTAGAGACAATGTAGTAGTTAAAGCCGTGATACGCCTCAAGCCTAAATTCCGTTGCAGTGACAGTTTGTGACCAGTTGGAACTTTTGGCACCACTGGTCTCAAATGCAGGGGTGTTGAATTCCTATAGCCCAATGCCCAGGACATATTGTTTGAAGTCAAGGACAGCAAGTTCTCAAGTTTATTTTGTCCTTGGGACAAGTAGGCCCAACACCCTGCAGCACAAACCCTTGGCTGCCAATTTACAGTACTACATTAAAGAGTAGGGAAAGGAATTTGGTTTGGGTTGAGACAATGTGCCCATACGTTCATGCTTTTCGAAATTGTATTTAAGGTTCATTAATACAAAGCCTTTATTACTAGGGCGAGAGTTCTAAATAAATGTTGTAAGCTCAGACTGCACTACTGATACTGGTTCCAGTAAAAAAAAGTGTACACATGCTTGCGAAGTTTAAAATATGAGGCTACCTATAATGCTCCCAGAATGCTCTCTAATTAATTGCAATTTTTTTGCAGAAGCTTGAAGGCAAGATTGATGATGTTTGCTTTCAAAATAAAATATTCACAAAAAATGCAACTGGGGAAAGAAATTTCTGGTAAACTACTGTGAAATTTAGGTACCATTTCTTTGAAGCATTATTTAGTAAAATGGGTTTATGCTAGCAAAAAATATTCATAGTGGAAAGTCAGTGTAATCAGTTTCAACAAGATAATGGGAAACATGAATGTAAACAAGCATTGGCATATCCAATAAGTCTAACATTGGTGGTCAGTCTTTTGGTTTTGTCAATTTGTGTGTGTTTTGACATGGCTTTTGTAAAACGTTATTGTTGTAGGAGCTGCAAGACCCTCGCCATTGTAACAAATATTAGCAACAAGCAAAAATATTTTTGGGTCGCAATAAGCACACATTGCCAAAGTAGTTCCTGGCACTGAGCAAAACTACCAATATGCAGCTATGCTCCTTGTGAAAGAGCAAATTACGATCATCGTAATGTAACTTAACATGAATTTATAGAGCGTGGAACTTGTCGTGTGTGAGAGTATCCAGGTGCTGAGTAGGAGCAGGTTCTGCAAGTAGGATCCCTCAGGTGCCTGGGACGAGGTGGTTACGTCCGCTGCTGTGGCGCTCAAGCGCCAGGGACGTCACAACCTTGTCCATGTATGGGCCCTCGGGGGAAGTGCTAGCGCTACCCTGAGGGCCTGGCACCACCCTCCCATGGGCAGGGATGGAAAGGGAATCGCTTCCCCTTCCACCCCACGCATCCCTCCTGACCCCTGTGGCGTCTGATGACGTCAGTGCGGGATCGCTCACTGACCTCATCAGAAGTCGCCCCCACCGCACTGGGTGAAGCTCAGCTTCCAGTGTGGATCGGAGGAGAAATTTAAAAATAATAACAAACGAGACCTAGACACATCTGAAAACTAAACATCTGGGTGAGTCAGGGGTGTTGTGATTTACATGCGCCCGCAACATTTAATTACCCATAATGCCCTGCAAACCTCCAACTTTGCTTGAAATCACACATTTGTCCCACATTTTTGTGATGGAACCTCCTGGAATCTGCAGGAATCCACAAAATTCCTACCACCCAGCATTATCGCATCTAAAACGATTAAAAAACTGCCCTTTTGGACCCGCTTTGGTTCCCCTTCAATTTCAACATGTTTTTGGCTCTTCCCTGTCACAGGCACTTGGCCCACTTACACACGCGAGGTATCATTTTTATCGGGAGACTGAGGGGAATGTTGGGTGGTAGGACATTTGTGCCAGTGTGGTGATTCCACAGAGAAATGTGATTTTTTTAGCTAAATTTGAGGTTTGCTGAGGATTCTGGGTAAAAAAACACTGGGGGATCCACGCAAGTCATACCTCCTCGGACTCCCTTGGCTGTCTAGTTTTCAGAAATGTCTGGGTTTGGTAGGTTTCCCTAGATGGCTGCTGAGCCCTGGACCAAAAAACGCAGGTGCCCCTCTCCCCCCGCAAAAACAGGTAGTTTTGGATTTGATAATTTTGATGTGTTGTTTCTTGGGGCATTTCCTTTCGCGGACACCAGGCCTACCCACACAAGTGAGGTACCATTGTTATCGGGAGACTTGGGGGAATGCTGAGTGGAAGCAAATTTGTGGCTCCTCTCAGATTCCTGAACTTTGTGTCACCGAAATGTGAGGAAAAGGTGTTTTTTTTGCCAAATGTTGAAGTTTGCTAAGGATTCTGGGTAACAGAACATGGTGAGAGCCCCACAAGACACCCAATCCTAGATTCCCCTAGGTGACTAGTTTTGAAAAATGTGCAGGTTTGATAGGTTTCCCTAGCTGAGCTAGCGGCCAAAATCCACAGCTAGACACTTTCCAAAAACACATCAAATTTCAAAGTAAAAATGTGATGTGTCCATGTTGCATTTCCTGTTGCGGGCACTAGGCCTACCCACACAAGTGAGGTATCATTTTTATCAGGAGACTTGGGGGAACACAGAAGGAGAAGTGTTATTGCCCCTTGTCTTTCTCTACATTTTTTCCTTCCAAATGTAAGACAGTGTGTAAAAAAGACGTCTATTTGAGAAATGCCCTGTAATTCACATGGGGCCCTCAGAATTCAGAGCTGTGCAAATAACTACTGCTTCTTAACACCTTATCTTGTGCCCATTTTGGAAATACAAATGCTTCCATTATACCTATTTTTCACTCTTTATATTTCACCAAGTGAATTGCTGTATCCCCGGTATACAATGAAAGCCCATTGCAAGGTGCAGTTCCTTTACTGGCTCTTGGTATCTAGGGTTCTTGGGGACCCTAAAAGCCCTAAATATCCACGCAACCACAAGACTCCACCGGATGTAACGATATATTGCTTTTGAAAATCTGACATTGCAGGAAAAAGTTACAGGGTAAAAAGTGGAGAAAAATTGCAGTTTTTTTCACCTCAATGTCAATATTTATTTTATTTCAGCTGTTATTTTCTGTAGGAAAACCTTGTAGGAGCTACACAAATGACCCTTGCTGAATTCAGAATGTTATCTACTTTTTAGAAATGTTTAGCTGTCCGGGATCCAGCATTGGTTTCACACCCATTTCTGTCACTAACTGAAAGGAGGCTAAAAGCACAAAAAAATAGTAAAAATTGGGTATGTCCCAGTAAAATGCCAAAATTGTGTTGAAAAATGTGATTTTCTGATTCAAGTCGGCCTGTTCCTGACAGCTGGGATGATGGTGATTTTAGCACCATAAACACTTTGTTGGTGCCATTTTCAGGGGGAAAACCTCAAGCCTTCTTCTGCAGCCCTTTTTTCCCATTTTTTTTTTTTAATGAAAATGTTGTTGTATTTTGGCTAATTTCTTGTTCTCCTTCAGGGGAACCCACAAACTCTGGGTAACTTTAGAATTCCTAGGATGTTGGGAAAAAAGGACGCAAATTTGGCAAGGGTAGCTTATGTGAACAAAAAGGTATGAGGGCCTAAGCCCGTACTGCTCTAAATAGCCAAAAAAAGGCCTGGCACCTTAGGGGGAAAAGGCCTGGCAGCGAAGGGGTTAAAGAAAGTCACAAAAGTTCGCGCATGGTATAGGTCTTTGCATTTGTGCAGATTTTTTTATTTCATGAATTTTGAAGAATTTACATAAGTAGACCAGGAAATCATAGTCCTAGAAAGTATTTGTGATCTGTATTTTAGAATGAGCAAATATGCAGGAGTAGATTTGCTCCTGCGAAAATCTGTTGAGCGTTTACAAGTTCACTTTCTCTTAAACAACTTTTCTCCCAACTCTGGAAGATGTTTTACTTCTGACCCTTGTCAGGAGTAAATTTCCAACCATTCTCAGTATGGGGAATGATTAGAGAACAGCTGGTGAAAACCCTTAAAACATGCAAGGTAATAGGTTTTCACAGGCTATAAAAGGCATTCCAGCCCTGGAACTATTGTGTACTGCTACCTCCCGCCCCAGTATGTAGATCTGCGGAAAGGTGGCAAAATAAAGAAATTGCTGGTATTCAAGCGCTACTATAGTACGAGCCCTGGCATAATCAGAGAGGCTATTTTCAGAGCTCTAATATGAGATTACTGCCATAATTTGTTGCCACACTACTTGGCACCAAAGGGACAATTAGATTTTTTTAAAGAACAAGTAGATTTATGAAGCAACCTGTCCCATATTTCGTTAAATTCCATACTCCTGCAAATATTCTACGGGTGGCAAGCTGCTTCAGCAAACTACCTACTTGGTCCCAAACAATCATCATCCCCATTTTTAAAGGGGAGACCGAGAGCATGCGAGCTGTTACTGCCCGATCTCTCTCCTGGACTCGGTGGTGAAGATCTTGACCTTGAGGCCTGGGCCGAGGACTCCACTACTCTCTCCGATATTCGTTATGGGTTTCAGAAGGGGGCTCGGTTTAGAGGATCAATATCTTCATCTCTCTCTCTCCTGTTGGCCATATCATCGCCAACAGTGCTCCCTGTTTTGGGGGCTTATGGACCTTTGACTGTGTTTCTGTATGGAACATAATGGAAGATCTCATCATGGACAGGTCCGTAATTAACCTCATTAGAGAGATTTATTGGGACTCTAATGCATCAGTGAGGTTTGACATTCAGGGGGGGAATGCTCAGAGTCCTTTGGTGTCCCCAGGGGAGTAAGGCAAGGCTTTGTCCTTTCACATTTCTTCTTCACACTTTACATCAATCACTTGGAGAGGGAATTAATTCAAAGGTGCAGGGACTTGCCCCAGATGGGACAGCACCGCATTCCAGCTCCCCTGTGTGCAGATGACACAGCCCTTAAAGGGCACGTACACCCTGGCATTGCAGCGACTCTTACATTGATTGTTAGTCTTTAGTATTCAGTCTTGTTTTGTCTTGTAGCCCTAAACTTGTGTTTAAAACAGTTTTTTTCTTGCGCTCTAAATGTATGCAATCTACAAACAGTTTGTTACCTTGGTCTTGTTTTCAACAACTCTGGGTCTTAACACCAGCAGTTGGAGACCACAAACACTGAGTTTGCACGGGGCACCAACACACTCTTCTGATTTGCCGCTAAACTAGGAAGGAGATCTGCACATCATGTTATAGATCTATCAGGCAAAATGCCTAAGCATGGCTACCTAAGGGGCAGGGGTCTGGGACCTCAATAAAACAATTGGGCTACCGTTAACTGAAAACAGGTTCACCCGTCACTTGCTTACCCTCCCCAAATGCACTGCCACTTTTATTTGTCTAATTGAGTTAGGGATAACCCCCTTTGAGGACAAAATATGGACCTGCCCCCTTACGTTGCTTCAACAAGTCTGAGAAATTGATGCACTGGTACTAATTAGAGCAAGCAATGAAGATATTTTATCACTGGATCGGGGCCTTGAAATCCCCTGGCTGAGAGAGAATAGGGATATGACTTTGACTCTGTCTAGACCACAGCTGTTTGACAATCCATCATCCCTCTTCTCCCTTAACAGAAGGATACTGAGGGACATGTGTTACAGAAAATAAGGGGCAGCAAGGTGGCACAAAGTTAGAACCATGCAATTAGTCAAATCTTATATCTTACTGGCCCAGTTTGACAGTCCACAGCCATTATTGCTACTTAATGCCCAGCACTACGAGGATTTCCTCCTTTTGAGATTCAGACTCAATTTATTCCATCAGCTAGTGGCATTTCCTTTTTGCAATAACTGGAACTTTATATTTAATGTTATTTTGTAGATTTTGCACTCAACCAAGATCACATACAATTAAAGTTATTTTAAACAAACTGTCCCCAAAACACTGCATGAAAGCAATTTATTTCCTTCAAAGTCTAGCCACTGATAAAATTATAGCAATGGTTTATACCTATCTCAGATTGGTAACAGAGATCAGGGGGAATCACCTCTCGTCTTTCATCGATCAATGACTCAGGTTAACAAGATGATGCAGTCCGGGTCGGCCCATTATGTGGACCGTCCGTCCCTTTGTCATGCCTACACTATTATATCTGAGGGTGGGGTCTCTTGTGGGGGAGGGGGTTTGATCTTGATTTGACTTTTTATCATTTTATTAATGTTTTCAGACTTGTGGTCTGCCAATTGATGATTCTTTATATGTCTTACCAAATGTTCTGGTACTGGCACTACACTATCAGTACTTTAGCTATTTCCCCTCTTGTAGCCCTCCATAGCCCTCTTCACTCCATAGGTCTACAACCCTCGTCCTTCCCTTTATCTCTTGTGGCGCGCGAGAACATGGTTTTGGGCCGCGAAGTTGAGGTTCTCTTCTTTAACCTCATAAAGACTTCGAAATCAATGGCCGCCTCGAAGCGGTACAAGGTTTCAAAGTTCGAAGTCAATGTGCTTCCACAATTTGTGCTTCGGTCATAAAATACACTTCCGCCCTGAAACTATTACTGAATTTGAACTACGATCGCATGCAGCTGAGTCATATCAATCTTCAATCCTCGTATTCACAAGGTCACACAAACGGTGGCAGCTGAGTTAATCATTAGGCACAGGAAGAAACGTTATGCCAAGACCCTTCCTGATTACCTCCTCATAAAACGCACACACGTAGTAACATTAACGTGCGCATCAATTTAATTTAAACATTCTATTGAGCGAGGCATCGATGCATGAATAGACAGGAAAAAAGTTATCGCTGGTAAAGCAATAATATATATTTTTAAGAACCATCTTACTGACAAGTTTATAATACAGAATGGAAATATAAATTACGTGCATGTCTTACTAGGGTTTCGCCCTGCATGGGCAATTATGTGATTATTTGACTCAGTCACTACATTGCGAGTCGTTGGTTGTGGTGCACTGATGGCAAATATCAAACAGAGGACCTTAGGGGATCTACAAACATTGTATATCTCGCAATTCGAAACTAATTAAGTAATCAAATGGTGGGAGTCACCCTTCTAACGACCAGTGCGCCACTAGCACTTCAAGAAAGAAAACGTGGCATTTATGTTTTAGCCCCTCACACAGAAGTATATCACAGGGGATGTACCAGTTCATCTGTGTATTTAGTGGGTGTGTGATTATTTTTTTCAGTGTGGTCTAGGTAAAATTAGATAAGTGTATGAAATGCATGACAATCCACTTTCAGTAGGGACTAGTCCGTGATAAGTTGTTTGATGTTTAGTTTAGGTTTGAGATTCAGTTCCCAAATGATGATTATTAAATGAATATGGACACTTCTTAGTGTCTAATTTTGTTCCACACTCAAGCTGTCTTTGTTGCGCACCTATTCTTTTGCTTTTTGTTGCTCTGCACTGCGTTGAAAAGTTTTGCTCTGTTTACGTTTTGTTTCCTTGATGATTCTTCAATTATTCTGTCTATTTATTAAAGAGATATCAGTAACTAATTGCATAACATAGTTTGTAAATGGCACCCTTCTTCAGAATATACTGTTCCCAAGCTCACAAGGTGTTATTGGGTTGCTCTTCCTAGCTGTACTGGCTTAATCTCAGCCACTGGCGACTGTCTGGAGCCGCATCCGAGCTCATTGTTTTTCCCCCCACTAAGCTATTCTACAGAGTCTAGTCTCTCCTAGACCCCATGTCTCACCTGGAGATACCAAACCATTTCACTTCTTGTAGTCTAGCCTTTTTGATTCTTCTCGTTAAGGTCTGGGGTGAAGTCTGTAGGTTAGTGAATGGGGAGGTGTAACTGGTGAATCGCTTTCATGTGTCCAACCTGTCCCACACCTCCACGGTCTCTTTTATTGAGAAGAGCACAGAGCCCAAGTCATAAGCTTTTCCCATACACATGGGACCGCAAAGATAGAAGTCCTGCAGTGAAGCAGTAAATGAAGCACCATTGTTTTTCTGTTTTAATCTGTCTCATTCAACTACAGCGCAGAGCTGGGTGGCCTGGTAGGAAGGTAGAGTTGGTAAAGCTGGTCTCCTGGCTGTTGCGGGAAGAAAGATAAAACTACTCAAAACATTTGGGTGCTTCCTGCTATAAATTCTGTTATAATGATCACCTGAAACGGTTGATTCAGGTAGAACAGATACAGTATATTAGGGAGGATCGTCAACTTTACAATGGCTACACTACCAAGTAATGAGACATAATTCATGTGCCACCTGTGGAGGTTTTTTCTCAGGCCACTCAGGAGCGGTTAAGTGCAGTGATTTGGGACATAGAATGAGCTATATTGATGCCCAGATTCATTACCACCCATCAGATGGGGAAAATCGTAGGCAAGGCAGGTCTTCAGTTTGGAGTGGAATTTAGAAGCAACGTTTCAGATCTCTGGCAATAATGATGCTGAAGTCAGAGATAACCTGAAAACTGTCCAGCTCTCTTAGGAGGTAAAGCATGGCGGATAGTGGATCTGAGAGCGATACCGTATTGTCGTCTGCAAACATGGTCAGTTTGAAAACGTCTTCTCTAATATGTCGCACCTCTGTCAGATGCAGTTCACAAACAGTTCACGCATGAGAGCAAACAAAGAACACCACGGGGGGCAGCCCTGTTTTGTTTCCCATATTAATGTATGTGGTAAGGCTGGGCTCTTTGGGTCTGATAGCTACCAAGGCGCCATTTAACAAAGCAAGGGACAAAATCTATAGTGTGTTCTAAACAGGCCATATACGTCCATCTCACTCTGCTTTAGTTTTTATTTAATATACCAGGTTTTAAATAACTGTAAATCAATGGCATTCCCAACAATTTACAGTTATACACATGACACAGGCAACAAGTACATATTCTGAAGTCTGATAAACAGTTTACTTAGAATTTGGAAGGCTGTATATCAGCCAATAGCTATAAATTATACCTAAATAACAGTTTAGTCAAGTTTGATGTCATCCTCAACCACTACGTGTATACCTGTGGTAGCAATATACATACTGTTCATGTGCAACTTGACAAATCAGATTAATAACTTCAGAAAAAACAACTGACCTGTTGAACAGATACGTTCTTAGAGAATCCCAAATAGCCTTTAGCCTACTCTTATTAGGTAATGAGGATCCTATTAGGATTCTCACCCATATATCCCAACAAGGCAAGTGGAGGCTTGTATACCTGATAGGCAGTTATCTCGCCAACATTCTCTAAGACAGATTCCCAGGATTCAAGTGTGCTTGGTCAGCACCAAGCCACATGAATAAAATCAGACGATGGGAATGAGAAACAGCGACACTGGTGTTTAAAATTTTGATGTATTTTATTTATTTTCATAGGAATATAGTAAAATATAGACAACAATTTATAGTATATGAACTTGTGTCTATAGTTTAAGGAAATACGTTTAGTCTGTCTGCTGCAGTAGAACGATACATCATCATCTAGTTTTGATTCCATTGTTCACCGATCAGATCAACAGTAAAGTTTTATTGAATATTATATATAGCTTAGAGACTCAACACCTCGAATTGTTTGATGCAATCATCCTTTATAATAATGGTACAAAAGTTGAATGGTTCCATGGGGAAAGAGGAAAATGCAGACACAGCTAATAAATTGAACCAGGAATACAGTCAAGTGAGGAATAGCAGTGGGCATCTCCACTTACAAATTACTCAAGTGAAATGAAATAGCCATCTAAAAAGAGATTAACCAGATGCATTAGGATTTTGATCATCAATATCTCCTTAACAGCTTGTTGTAGGGCCATAGGCAGTAGAGGACTATATGCTAGGTATAAATTATTTGTCTCATCTGATTGTAGGTTTCTTCCCTGCCTCTACTAGTCCGGAAGGTAAGATTGTTAGCCTCATAAAAATGATTTGTTGAGTGTTATGGGTATAATGTTAAAAACATACAGTAGCTTAGGGAGTATTATCACTTTAGTAACACCTATAAGTTCTGTGATTGGGAGGGGAAGCCTTAGCCAGTGTTCCACTTTTGCTTCTAGCTTGGATGTAGTTGGTCCATTGTATTCCCTTACAATCTATCATAATACTGAGATATTTAACTGAGGATGTAGCTAATTTAAGAGGACATTTATTTTCTACATGCTATATTGCATACGTCAGGGGAAACATTTTGCATTTTCCCAATTAATGTTAATGGACGCATAGCAGAAATGTAATAATTTCAGTTACTGAATGAGCAGAAAATGTAATCATTTCACTTATCACAGGTGAAAGGTTCACATTATGGTTTTTAATAAAGAGGACAATTATATCAGCTTAGAGAAATATTACTTTCTTCTGGTTGGGAATGCTATACCTCTGTTAAAGTATGTCTACTTCAGTAGGGTTGCCAAACGCTCCACTGCAGGAGCAAAGGGAATGGGGGAGCACAGACATCCCTGTACAGTCTCTCTGCAAACTGGAATGAGTTGTAAAAGAATCATTTACACAGATCAAAACTACTTGGATGGTGTAAAGGAGCCTAACAATTGAGATTAAGTATCTTCCAAGGCCCGTTATCTCACGTATTGTCAGCAGGAAGGACCCCTCATGCAAATAATAGCCTTCGTGGCATCGAGAAACAAGGCTATGGCTTAGGCATCTGGATGTAATTAGGTCATCAGTGAAATGAGAGTAAGAAGAATGTGGGATGCAGACTTGACTGGTACAAAGCTACACTGGGCTGGTGATAGTGCCAGTCTGTCCATTAGTCCAGCTTGTCTGCCTGCAATTGTTTTGGCTTGTATCTTATTATCCAAGTTAAGAAGTAAAAGAGAAAGTTAAGAAGGCAGAAAGGTCCCGGGACACCAGTGAAAAAGTAATTAAAAAGAAGAGGTGGGGGAGTGGGGCATTGCCCCACACTCTCACCCCAAAATGGACCCAGTATTCTTTCTGCCTCCCGACCCCCCACTGGCAACAGATATTTTGAGGGAGAGTGGGGGGGGGTGAGGGGGGGAGTTGGAGGCTGCCCACTAGACATCAGGAAACATGTATTACATATTACATAAAAAGAAGGGGTGGTCCGCACTGGGGCCGATACCTAAACCAAGAGGGCTCCAGCCTTTCTCCTCCCTTACCCACACATCCACAGGTTGGGGGGGGGGGGGGCTGGGCGGAAGGGGGGGACAGAAAGCCCACCAGAGATATTTTTTTTTTTAAGAAACACATATGGGGTGGGGGTCATTCCATTAATCAGGTCAAACCCTCACCCCTAAAACCAGCCCAAACATAAACAGTTTTTCTGCCTCCACTCAGCTTACAGAACCCCCACCCCCATGGCAAGCAAAAGGAAATTTGGATTCGTTTGGGCCTAGTTCTAAAATACAGGCTGCAAGGGGAAAGAAGTGGGTGGGGGTTAATTTCCATCTTCCTCTCACTTCCCCTGGTGAAAGGCTGCACTATTCAGGCTCTGGGTCAGGTGCCAACAAAGGTACCCTATGAACACTGTGTATTTCTGAAATGCACTTGAGACTCAGACAAATCCAGGGTGCTGTAGCTTGTGTGGGTCCCACTTTGTTTTCTTACCCAGAATGCCCTGCAAACCTTATACTTTGGCAAAAATCACATATTTTCTTCTCATTTATGTAAGGCAAGTT
This sequence comes from Pleurodeles waltl, assembly GCF_031143425.1. Lineage (NCBI taxonomy): Eukaryota > Metazoa > Chordata > Amphibia > Caudata > Salamandridae > Pleurodeles > Pleurodeles waltl. The sequence goes on from NC_090440.1 coordinate 258,248,142, forward strand.
CTAAAATCTATAGTAATGTACAACATTCCTAATATCCAGCATTCCCACACTTCTTCCCATAAAACCAGTACCTCACTTGAGTGAATGAGCCTACCACCCGCAACAGGTAAGACCCCAAAATGGAGCAAGGAAACATCATGTTTATACCATCAAAGTTGACTCATTTTGGGGATGTGGGTAGTTGCAGTATTTGGGCCTGGTCTCGATTAGCACCCATAGAAACCTAAAACTAGATTCTCAGTGGAGTCCACGGTGGTGTGAATTGTGTTGTTTCCATTAGTTTTTTTTTTTTCCAACCACAACACCTAGCAAACTTCACACTTCAGCTAAATTCATGCATTTATGTCATATTTCTTTGGGTCACGGAATCTGCGCCTCCACAAAATTACACACCTGCAGGTATTGAAACTCCTTCCCCAGGAGACGGCCCTCTAATCGTGTCACCACTTTCAACTGCAGCCTGATTTTGCATGCTGTATAGCTAATAATCTCCCATCTGTTCAAGGCCTTAAAGGCTTCCCACAAGGTCCCTGGGTATTTCCCAAAGTCCTAGTTCAAAATACATTTAAAAAAAGCATCAGACTCCTCTACAATGTCAACCTTAAATTCCAGGTCAGTCATCCACCAGATGCTAAGTTTGCAGGACACTCTCCCCATTGAAAGCCAAATTTTAGCATCATTTCAAATGATGAGCTCACCAAATGGTTAATATACATGTATCATCCACTTCACCAAATGCAGTATTTGAGTACAGAAACGGTCCAGCATGGAAAAGGACCTATATGCACCAGAATAGTATGTGTAGCAGTGCTACTGTGGATGGAAGAGGTGCCAAAATTCAGCCAGGTCATATACATCTAAGATCCGGGTGAGGCCAGTGGGCCCCTGATGTGGAGGCTGCCGAGTCCGATTAGTTCAATATCTGCTAAGCCACCCCATTAGGATCCACTCTCAGCAAACAAAACCCAGGTGGTAACTGTGCAATGAGAGAGACAAATATTTCTAGGAAGGTTGTGCGCAGTGGTGAAGGAGGATATATACTGATAACAGAAACAGGCCTCCGCTGCAATGTGTCAGTGACTGCCAATGTCCTTATAATGTCTCTCCATATCTTAGTGAGGGTGAATACCATCTGTTTTCGTATTAGTATGGCAACTAGTTTCCCTTCCCTAAGAATCCCTGGTGAATTCCACATGGTAACCCACCAAAACCCAGATCTCTCCAGAAAGGGGACTCTAGTGCCAGGTAGGTAAGTTTCTTACAGCAAAAATATATATCAGGGTTATATCTATTTGCTGGCCTAAGGACGGCTCCCCTTTTGATCTTATTAAGTTGGCCATTGATATTCCAGGTAATGACCGTCAGCCTACCAGAGTAGTTTTTCATGCCCGTACACGCCATGCCTTTTGAATCTAGCAAGGAAGGTCTGGGTGTTAAGGTTGATTGAGCTGTACCATTTAAACAAACTGGAATCTCCTGGCCCCCACCAATGGTACACTTCATAAGCCAGGAGTACCTCTAGCTTGACGTGTAATAGGGAGCTTCCAAAGTAGTGAGCAAACCAACAAAATCCTCTGTTACACAATCAACTCAATCCCCGCCACAGAGCCTAAACTGTTAAGCATACGATCCATAGCATTACTTGTCCCTGCCCCACCAAAGGAGACAGATCAGAAAATCAGCCTCACAAAGGAGTGGATAATCAGGAAGAGACAAGGCAAGAACCTAGAGGGCCAAGATCGACAAAGAGTCATAGGACAGCAGTTCAAATAGGAGAACTAGCAAGGGGATTGTGCCCTCTAAGCCCCAACACAAAAGGTTAGGGTAGGTGTCAAACACAAGATCTAATAGTTGTATGTATTGCAGTGAAGCTACAGGATCTTCCAATGGCGATACTGGCCGCCAATAATCAGCAAACGCTGTATGATCTTCTGCTGTATACCTCTACAGTTAGGCCGCTGCATAGCACCTGTACTTTCATTACAGTGGTCTTGCCTGGATATGCCCAGTCACCCAAGGCAGGTTTGGAGAAGGGGTGGGGCTGGGGATTGTGGGGGGCAGGGGTTTAGGGGAGGAGGTATTTTCTGAGGCATCAATCAACAGGGTCAGTGTTGAAAAAATTGCTATCCGCTGTAGTTTCTTAGTCTGCAATGTCCATCACAGAGTCCACGGAAGAATCTCACTCTTGCAGTTGGTTTCTTTTTTCTTTCAATGACCTTGATCATCTCAGTTTCCTGCTGCCTCTCTGAAACCAACCATCGCTGACCTTCGTCCCGAGTTCTATCTCTCGACACACCAGATTCCTATCCTAGGGAATCATCTTGAGCTCCTTTTTCTCCAAGAGCCAGTCCCACATTGCTTCCAGGTAACTGAAAAAGTAGGATTTAGACTGGAAAAGCACAACCCACAATTGAGCAAGATAAACCGATTGGTACTCTAAGTGCATTGCTCTCATCTTTTGTATTACACCTTCAAATGATTTCCTCTGCTGTCGTACAAGTTTCCTATAATCTGGCACTCTTAAGAATTTTTGTGGCATCATAGTGAAACGTTTTTTGCATGTGAGCTGTTCACAAAGTTGTGTCTTTCTCCTTATGTTTAAGCACACAAGCAATGAGCGATAGTATAGGGATCCAGGAGGGGGTCTCTGTGACAAGGCCTGATGTTTTATAAATATCATGGCTTTTTTCTCTTCTGGGAATCACATTTTTCTAGCTGCATCTGTTAATCATTTACCTATGAATGGCTAACACAGGATGCATGTTGTTTAATGTCACTTTATTTTGCAACATGATAATCAAGTCTGCTCCAGTATTTTCACAGTATTTATTCAGAAGTGTATTATTGGTTTTAAAATAACTACTGCTGAGTTGTGAACAAGGTTTCATAAAAACTGATAATTTAATTTCTTGTTTAATATTATTGTTCAAAAATTACATGTTCAAAGAATGAAAATATGTGAAAAAGCACCAGGACATTTTGTTTTTTTGCAAAATATTTAACAATGGCCAGATAATGTTATTAAAGTTAGGCACAGAATGTGAACAGGGTGAAGGACCACATGCCATGACAGAGAGAAGAGATAGGTCATACAGAATTGCTTCACATATTTTTGCGAAGGCCAATAGGTGACACATTTAGCCTTTAATTACTTGGGGCTTTTCAGCCTTCCTTACTGCGCAAATGAGAATAGCACACTATGGTACTTTATTGAATAACTTCATTATTTGAAGAAACATGTATGAGACTGTGAACCATTTCTGAAACTCAATTTAGATTTTTCTTTGCTGAATTAAGATTCATAAGCCAAAAATATGAGGGTAGGGTTGATAAAGGTTAAGCAGCCGATATCTTGGAATATTTTTTGCTGTTAACGTTATTGGTAAACACTGCAGTTACTACTCTGTTTGTTTTTATTACACTTACAATTCATATTGTGTGCACTAGGAAATCTCTAAAATGTATCCATTACTTTTTAGTGTTCTTGAGTCAATCAATCAATCAATCAATCAGGATTTATAAAGCACGGCTAATAACCTGATAGGGTATCCAGGCGCTTGCTGGTCCCGGAGGCTCATTTGAACATCCAGGTCCTGAGGGCCATTTTGTGGCTCTGTCGTCATTGCCTGTACTGTAATCTCTGATCCGTTTATCCTTCTTTCCCACTCAGTAACGTGTTCCACTGCATTTCTAAGATCTTGGCAGATCAGTAAGACGGATCTCACCTCTCCAATTTTGGCTTCCAATGTTGGCTTCAAGTGCCTTCCTCGTACTCTGAAGGCTTATAATATCACTGTTGCATCTGATGTCTGTGGATGAGTCTCCTCACCCTCCAATCCTGTCACTCCCTCGCAGGCAGAAGACTGGTTTCCAGCTGATTTGGTGAACCTGTCAATTTTCTACTGTTGAGATGGTCTGCCCTTGCATATGGTTTCGTCATAGTGGAAGATGGATCATGCTAAAGAGGGAGGGCATTTGCCAGATTTGCAAAGGGCCACTGTTCAGCTCACAGCTCAGAAAAGTTATCAGTCCGTGCCTGTACCCCTTCCACAAGCAATTTGCATTCCAATGAGGCCCAAGATATTCAGGGTGGCCACCTTCAGTGACCTCGGGGGAAGGGGAGGCCAGAGAAGGTCTCAGTCCCTAAAGGAAGCGTGACCCACCTCACCCCACAGGCATTTGCTTCTTGTCTCCCCCTGGGGGCCCTCTTATATGATCAACCCAGAGGAGGAATGAGTGCACTGGGGAGCAAAAGCAGTAAAGATTATCCAGGCCACCAAAGCTTACCACCCTTAACACATGAGATGCGACTGCCCTCGGGATCTACAAGTTGGGAAAATTCATAAAATGCAAGCATGATTGAGAACGCAGCCTTAGTGCTAGCCAAAAGGACCCTCACTTTGCACTGGAGAGCTAGCCAGCCCCCAGCTGTCTCCCAATTGCGCAAGACGCTCCTCAGATGGGGAAAAGCTGAGAGTATTGCACATTATGAAGAAGACTGCCAACTCTGGAAAAGGTCTATAGCGTCGGCCAGGGACAACATGCTCACTCAGTTTTGGGAACTGGTGTGCAAGGACCCCTTCACCCCACAGGGACACTCACAACCCGACTGAACTCTTGTCCTACACCAGGCCTGTTGGCCCCATCTGCAGGTCCACAGTGCAAAGCAGCGCAGCTCTTGTCTGCCGCCCAACAAGAGGCAGACATAGTGCTTCAAGCAGAAACCACAGATGCCACTACACCCAATGTATCCCCACCTGTACAGGATTCCCCCGAGATTCCCTGCCAGCTTTAGATCATGCTGTTGTTTAGTTGCTTCCCTTCTTCCCACAGCTCCTCTTTCTCCCTACCTACTTATTCCCTAGTTATCGCTCAGAGGATCACATCCTTCATTATCTAGCTTAAGGGCCACGAATCACCTCGACCACAACCATGACATATATGTCCATCACCTACATGCACCATGACCCAAACCAAGAAGTGCTTCATTACTTTGCTGTTTACTCCTGAACGTTAGTCATACAGTAATGCATAGAATCATCTAAGTTTAAGACTCCAACACTTAGCATGTTTCAATTAGTTCTTCACAAAGACTGTGTCAGTCACTTGCTCAAATGTAACAACATCCTCAATAAAGAGTTTGAAAGAAAAAAATCAGGTCAATTGAGATGAGGAAGAGAGGTAGCTTCACTAGAGGGCTACCTGCACTATTTTGGGGAGTCAACCCCCTCACTAGACCCAGTCTCAGCCCCAAAGGATTCTGCTTGGCTGTCTATTGTGGGCCAGTCAGTGGCAGTGTGGGGGGGATCACAAGTCCTCAGTGAGGTGGGCACCCACCTTATGGACTGCATGCAACAAAATACCATGCACAAGGAGGCCCCTCACATAAGCGTGGATGCTATGTAACAAAAATGGGGGGTGAGCTGTTTCATCTGCCACTGCTCCCCTCAGTGAGTACCCTGCTATTGTGCTGCCACTGCCAGTTCTCCTTCCAAGGGGACCCTGGGTCACCAGGACACAGGCCTGAGAGCAGAGGTCACAGTGAAGATAATCCTGCTGAGAGGGTAGACTGCCCACCTGCCTGGCACCGCACCATGCAGCTTGCCTCTCAGTGGCACCTTAAGGGACATTGGCTACCTCAGGGTCCCCAGCTGCTCACGGCCATTACATGTCCTGCAGAATACTGATCTTGCATTTGATGCAGGATTTACACAGGCCTGTACCAGGCACAGCCCACTGCTCATCTAACTTGTGGCAGCCATCTTGGTCGCTCAGCGACATCCCCCAATAATAGGCATTCTTAAAAGTTTAACCCATTAGTTATAGAAAATCTACCGAACAGGAGTGGACTTTGGCAAATCTGATTTGGGGATAATAGAATGTAGGTTTGAAAGTGACTTGCAGAGTAGCCTTGTGCCACTCCACTACATATTTCAACATTTCCAACTGACTCAATATGTTTTATTGAATAAGATACTGGTGTTATGAGTGTCCTGCGAGATGAATACACGTTTGTACAAGCAGCAACCCTGGACAACATTGCTGGAGATGAGCTTTATTAAAGGTAGATAGTATTTTAATATGGGTGATTACTGTTCCAGTCCCAGGCCATAATGTGACTAACAGTTTACAGTCAACACAACAACAATGAAAGTAGCATCAGTATTCTGTACAAATCTTGATGCAACAAAAACAAGGTGATGGATGGGATGCTTGAATTAATCTTAGCCAGTGGCTAGGTTGCTTGTTCAGAGAAGACCTCTCCTGGCAGTTTGGGCTAGACTGTTTCCATGGGAGCAGGGGCAAGGCTGATTTGCATATAGATGGAACCAAACTGAGGTGGCATGTGTGCAAAATAGTGATGGAAGAGGATATGGCCTAAGTAATTACCAGTGGCTGAGATGAATTCAAGCATTCCATCTATTCCATTGCCATCCCATACCCTAAGTGGGACAGGTGCTCTATCACCAGATATGGGCCCTGTGCACACTATGCACTGGAACCAAGCTATAACTGGCAGATTTGTGCTAATAAGGATAAAACCAGTCCTGGGTCGCTTGTGTTCTGGTTCAGGGATGACCTGAATGGGCATTTTGGGCCTGAATGTTCCCACTGGAGCACAATCAAAACAGATTTGCAGATTTGAAACTGTGGTGGAATGGTGTGCAACATATTGATGGACTGGGATGCGGCCTGAATAATTACCAGATTTGAGCTTAATTTATGCTCACTGTCCATCACTTTTGTTGTATATTTCAGTATAAAATCCTAATGACACAAAATTAGAACAAACAGTCCCAGATGAAAGAACAAATGGATGAAATGGATCTTACACATTCGGTCTGGTTGCTACACATTCTAACAAGACCACACAAAGAGGCATCCTTCCAAAATTGTTGCAATACCTTTTATAAGGTGGGGGGGACATCCTTCAAGTATCTCAGAGTGCGAGGCATCTACGTAAAAACTCACAAACAAAGTAATATTTTCCAAACTTTAATTTAATTTAAGAAGGCAACGCTGTATTCAAGGATTTTAGAACAAGGGTATTCCTGCCACAAATCACCAACTAAACAGAACTAAGAAGAAAATCTAAAAGGAGAAATATCTTATCTATTTTACAACAAAATAGGAAGTAAATTGTGGATTTAAAAGTATCCTATAAACTGGTCTCCTTGCCAAGGCAAAAACAGTAAACAAAAGGTCAGAAGTCAAACACCTCAAAAACCCTGCTGAACAATGGAAAAGAGGAAGGAAACATAAAACTTATTTGACCATATGAATGCAGCAGTAACTGCAGTCTGACAGAATCTTCCCCATTAACAAAAGCTAATCCATGCCAAAAAGAATGAAAGAGAGAAGTTGTGTTTAATGTTTGAGTAAACCATCTGGCCACTCCTAGCAGGTCATAAATAAATTCTGAACAAGTCTGAAGGCATTCCTCAGTATGCATTTTGAAAACATAAATTACAAGGGTGTGGTTTAACATAATTTTATGAACGCCCAAACAATTGCATCCTAGTCTTGTCCTGCCTTTTCTGGCTGTGTGAACTTTAAGTACTGCAGATGCGCTCTTGTATTAGGAGTTAAATGTGCAGTTCTACAAACTGTTTACATGGTGGCTACTAATCCCCGATAGAGGGGACATAATTGTTGAATCAAGGCTAAGGAAGACTGCCAAACTCACTGACCTTCACCTGAATCAGTCATGATTTTTATCTCCTTTCCTTAGCTGCCTCACCAAACAGTTTGTGTAGTGATGACCAGGCTCATGCAGCCATATTAATGAGGCATTAAGCCAGGGCATCTTATCAGGGTAGATAGCCAACATCTGAATACTAATCTGCTCTACACAGATCTTAATGCAGGGCAGCTCACCATTGTTTCACTGGACACAGATTAATGTGATTTCATACTTAGCATATTGAAAAATATGGCAGTAGATGAGAAGTTGGGAGATGCTGCAGGACAACAAACTAACAAGGGAAACATTGGATCCGTTGGAGTCCCTCACTAGAATAATTCAATCAAATTCAAAATGTGAAGTGATGAGTTGTGAAAAAAGTGGCTGGAAGTGAAATCGAACAACTCTTATGAAACAGCTATTGGGTGGCTATTTAACGTAATTCAGGACAAGTTTATCATTGTTCATAATAGCCCAACCTACAATATATTTTTGAATTAGGCCCCAAAACTATGATTCGTTGACATTTCAACCCCATTACAACTTTAAAAGGGTCTTCATCAGGACATAATGATGCACCCTAAGAGGACAGAGAAACCTGGGGTCAATAATATGTAGATTTCTAGAAATAGGGGTGTACGTTGGTGGTATAGCCCTTACTGATATTAAAAACATTTACTGTGTATTACAACTTGCAGTGATAAATCACTGGGTCTACCTACTAAAGGAGTCACCTGTACACCACATGCATGATATTAAGTGAGAAAAAACCTGTATTCATCTATTGTTTTGGGTGTAAGCAAGACACTGATTTTCCACCACCAATAAGAGCAGTGATTAAAATCTCATTAGAACTGTGGTAATGGAAAGTGAAAAAAACTGCACAAATACCATTATAATCAGAGACTGTCTTGGAAAGTTATAAAGGATGGGGCTTTATCGGCATCTCAAAAGTAGTTGAGGTCCCAGGAAGGTGCTGTAAAGATATCTGAAAAACTCAGAGAAAGTGAGCTGAACAACAAGGTTGTTTTAGAAATCTTGTAATTATGGGATACACTGATGTGGCAGTCTAAAACCTCAAGAAACTGTCACAATTCTTCCCCATAGAGTTCAGCGTGCTACCAAGAAAGCATGCTAAAAAGCAGATATAGATCATACACAAAAATGTAGCTTTTAATATACCAGACAATTTTAAAAAATTGAGGAAGAACTTGGAAGCTAACTCGAGACAAAAAAAGGAGGCAACCAGTCTGTCCACAGTATGACTGGGTACATGATGTGGCTTTCGCCTTCCTCTGTTTCAGTGTGGCTACTTAACTGTGCATAAAGACTCCCAGGGTCAGCGTATTGTAATCATACCGCCTCTTGCTTATCCTAGCCCGTAATCGCTAAATGAATGGGCTTAGAACACAAACTCTTGCTCTGAAGTCATGATGAAAATATTAATAAAGCATGCCTGGGAGGAACACAAATAGTTAGTTGAAGATATTGATACACTGACTCGTGAAATTAAGGCTGATGTGGATCAAGAGTGGGAAAAGGATACTTTGAAGGTGACTGATGAACATATACATATCTGTGAAAATGAAGAAATGGAAAGTAAACAACGCAAGTTCCTAAGTGATGAGCGGGATTATGACACAGGAAGGATTCTGACACTTGCTAGAAAGTTTGACAAAGTCTCCAAGCAGCTGGCGAGAGATAACATGTTGCAATCTATGGATGAAAGGGCTGGAGGATCTACCACGGAGGGGAGTAAAAAAAATTCTAGCTTACGCGTCAAGAATTTTCAATTCTATTAAGGACACGGAGGCGAGGATTATGCTATCTCTCTCTTTACTGAAATAATTGCAGCAGCCAATGAAATTACAACAAAAAAAAAAATACATTTCCCAAGATGCTCAAGTCCTAGCATCACATGCTCCAATCACCGATTGTGACCTTAGCCCACATAAGCCTTAACCTCAAACGTCATATCCTCTTTCTTTGATCAAACCAATAACTTTTCAACTCTTTTCAACGAACTTCTTCTGAAATGGATGATTCGAAAACTTCACCATCCAAATGGAACGTCCAACGAAAGGATTATGCTAGTTCAAAGCTGACCAATAACAACAGAGGCCACATCCATCACAGGTTTAAAATAGAACTTACGAAAAATACCTTCAGACGACCAGTCTGCCGTCTTCATAATATCCTCAAGACTAGAGCCTAAAGTATATGATTTTGACGCCATAGCTCCTCTCTCTGAATGAGCTCCGAAATGACTGGTATTAATACCTGCTTTACTCATTAACCATTTTATCCATCTCGCAAGAGTGGCTGAGGAAACTGGTTTAAATGGTTTCTGTAAAGAAATTAGCACTTGACCATTCATGTTATGTCTAAATTCCTCAGTAAACAATTCATAATCTTTTAAGCATTGCACCACACATAACTTTGAATTGTCCGGAAACCAAGGATAAGATAATGACCTGCAATTAGTTTTAGTTCTTCTGGAAATATTGAACGTAACACCTTCCGGAGAGTAAATTCTACCAGATAAGTCTAATGCCCTGACATCAGAGACCCTCTTACATGAAACTAAACATAACAAAATAGCCAACTTAGCTGAAAGCTGTTTGTGTGATAAATATTTGTTTCTGGGCCAAGAATCTATATATTTTAAAACAATGTTCACGTCCCATAGAACAGAGTATTTGGCCTGAGGGGGATTAGAAAAACGAATACCTCTCAACAACTTACAAACAAGGGGGTGGTCCCCCACTGGTTTACCATCAATGTATTTATGACCAGAAGAAATCGCTGATCTAAAATTATTGACCGTCCTATAGGCCAGACCTGAAGAAGCTAGTTCAGCTAAAAAATTGAGAATAAAATCAATACTTGACTCCAAGTGATTGACACCCCTTCCATTGCACCAACTATCCCATCTACGCCATGCAGATGCATACCTCTTGCGGGTGCTGAAGGCCCAGGCCTGCTTGATATACTTTTCAGCCTGTTGCGAAAGCCCTGGGGTTTTCCATCTTGTCCTGAAACCCTCCATGCCATCAGCGTTAGATTCCCTGATACAATCAAAGGATGTTGAAGGCCCTCCGGACTCAACAACAGATTCTGGCGAGGAGGGACGAGCAACGTCCGAGCACATGCTAGCTGAAGCGCAGTAGGGAACCAGGGCTGAGACCTCCACAATAGGGTCACCAAAACCAGATCTGCCTTCTGTCTCCGAACTTGAGACAGGACCCTGGGGATCAAGAGAAATGGAGGGAACTCATAACCCAGAAAAGGGTACCAACTCTGTAAGAAGGCATCTGTCGCTATAGCCAGGGGATCTGGTCTCCAACTGTAGAATTTGGGGTCTGAGCATTGACGCGAGACGCAAAGAGATCTATCTCGCAAGGACCCCATTCCTGTACTATCTGATGGTAAATCATTGGATCCAGTCTCCAATCACTGGGATCCGTCAGGTATCTGGAGTTCCAATCTGCTATGGTGTTCTGAACTCCCGGAAGGTGCTCTGCCAGCACCACTAACCTGTGACTCAAACAATAATGCCAAAACTCCTTGGCTATCTCCGCAAGAACCCTGAACTTCGTTCTCCCCAACTTGTTGACATAACACACTGCTGAAATATTGTCCATTCTCAGAAGAATGCAGCAGTCTGTCTTGTGAGAGGATAAACTCTTTATTGCAAAAGAGCCCGCTAGAAGCTCTAAGCAATTGATGTGGAGATCTTGCCCAGTCATTGACCAACGGCCCCATGTCACTATAGATCCGCAGCGGGCTCCCCAACCCCACTGACTGGCGTCTGATTCTATGACAATTTCTGGGTGAGATCCGAATATGGCTCTGCCATTCCATGCTTCCATGTGGTGAAGCCACCACTGAATCTCTTCCTTGACCTCTGGAGTTAAAGGAATCAAAGCCGAGTAACTCAAACCCTGTCTCAAGTATTGGATCTTCAGTCTCTGTAGAGCTCGATAATGTAAGGGGGCAGGGAAAATTGCCTGAATGGAGGAGGCTAACAGACCCACCAGACCGGCAATGTTCCTTAGAGAAATTAGTCGGACTGGATAATGCCGTTCTCAACTTCCTCTTGATGTTGCGAATTTTTTGCAAGGAAAGAATCAATTGCGATTGTACCGAATCGATCTTGAAGCCCAAAAACTCTATCACCTGAGATGGTTTCAACAATGACTTCTGCACATTGATAAGGAAACATAAATCCTGTAACAGACTGATTATCCAATTCAAATGCGTCAACAAAGTCTGGGAGTCCTGCGCCATCACTAAGATGTCGTCAAGGTAAATGATCAGGCGAACTCCCTTGGTTCTCAAACATTCCACCACTGGTCTCAACAGCTTTGTGAAACACCATGGGGCCGAAGACAGACCGAACGGTAGAGCTGTGAACTCCATCCAATGACCCTTCCATAGAAATTGGAGAAATCTCCTATGAGGGGCACAAATCAGAATTGAGAGGTACGCATCCTTTAGATCTAGTCGTACCATCCAGTGTCCTTCTAAAAGGATATCCCTCAGCATGTGAATCCCTTCCATCTTGAAGTGTCTGTGAATTATCCAAGAATTGAAGTCTTTTAGATTTAAAACCAGACGATGTCCTCCTCCCTTCTTGTCTACCACAAAGATGGGATTGCAGAACCCAGAAGGGTGAGGGGTTGAAAAAACTACTGCTCCTTTGTTTAGTAAAGCTTGAACTTCTACGTCTATAAAACTCGGATTTTTTCGGGAAAAACTCATATTTACAGGAGGGGACATTTGAATCGGAGTGCTGATAAACTCCAGATGAAAGCCTGCCACGGTCTGAAGAATCCAAGGATCCCCAGAGATTTCTCTACATTTGTCCACAAACAATCTCACTCTTCCCCCAAGCATAACATGAGAATGGTGAATAATGCTTACCGGTAAAGGAGGAGTCTTGTATAGCTCCTTGCTGTCCTGTGCGGTGCCCCCTGCGGAATCTGGATCTCCCTCCTGTAGAGCGAGAGGGGTAGAATGCGGCATCTGATTGGTCTCCTGACCAATTACCCCTACCTCTCGGGTAATAGTTTTGGGAACTGGTAAACTACCCCAGGCCGGGCATTCGTCCGCATAACGCCCAGCCCTGAGAAAAAGGCCTCTTCTAAAAACTTTTTGAGGGACAACTGAGCTTTGTCAAGGGTGGAGAAAGTGGAGCAAAATTTTGCCATCTCTTTAATAAAGGATGAGCCAAAAAGAAGGCCTTCTGCAGTTGGTCCCGCTTCTGAAGATGCTAAATCTACTAATTTAGGATCCATCCGCATAAGGATGGACTTCCTGCGCTCAGCGGAAAAAGCACAGTTAGTGTTACCTAACTGGCACACCGACCTCTGAGCCCAGCCTAAAAGGACATCTGTGTCTATAGGGGTGTCCGATTCTTTGGAAATGACAGCCAAATCTAAAAATTTTGTTAACGGACCTGTCATGTCGAGCAATTTGTCCTGACAAAGGCGGCAAGATCTGTCTAAACCTTTTTTAGGATCCTTCGCAAATTTTTTCAGAAAAGTTACCATAGTAGGATCAATTTCTGGAGTGTCCGTCACATTATTATCCAGATCTGGTCTAGGGCATTCCGCCTTGAGGCGAGAGCGAACCTCCTTATCAAAGCTTCTTCTTACGTTCGCGTGAACATATTGAGCAACTTCTGAAGTTGGAACCCAATTAGAGGACCTAGGGTGCATAATATCTGAAGGGTCAAAGTCTAACAATTGAAGGGGCGGAGGTTGTTTTTTCGCTTTTTTACTAGGAGCTGGTTCGTTTACATCATCAGAATTAAGATCATCAGAATCCCCAGAAGAGGAGGAATCATGCCGAGTGCTATAGTTATGTTCCGCACTGCTTTTCTTACGCAGTTTTTCAAACATATCAGCATGTAAATCCCCAGAGGGATCATCTCTTACAAGGTTCTTAGATTCAGCCTTGGACTTTGAGGCTACCTTAGGAATATTCTCTTCTGAAAGGGGGGAGGTACTGTCTGTCATCCAGCCTTGAGAGTGAGCGTACTCTAACAATTGCCCTGAGAAAGGGCCAAGCGCTCTCACCAGGGCATCATTTACTGACGGTTGCACTCTAGAATCGAGTACCTCAACCAAATTCACCTCTAATTGGTTATCAGTATCATCAGGGTAATACCCTGCATCCTGGTCACTCCATTGAGCCATAATCCTTATCAATATGCTCAAAAGGCAAGGACAAAAAAACGAGAGGGAGTGAAAAAAACCCTTACAGGCACCTTTAAATATATATATATATATGTAGTTGGAGGGAGCTGCCTGAAAATCACTCTAGGCAAAGCCTTATTAATATTTTACAACGCAGCAAGGATTTAAGCTGGGCATCAGGGAGGTGCTTTATCGCTCTGAAATAGATAACAAACTGTTGATGCCAGACGCGCTGTAGAAAACGAGCTGATTTCCTCACAGAACACAAGAAAAGGAGATCGGCTCGTAAAAACGTGCGTACACGGCAACACTCGTTGCCACTATAAAGAGACTACGCGCTAAGCTCGTAGAGCGCTACCGCTCCACAAATAAGCTGCAATACATCAATGTCAGGATATCGGCAGTGAGATGATTATAGTCTAAAACAAAAGCGGAAAGCGAGCGGAATCGCGTCGCTTGCATAAAAAGTACATACTAATACAAAAAACATATCACCATACAAAATATATCAGAGAGAAAGAAAATGTTACTTATCTGCTGCGAAGCAGCAAAGAAAGAGGATATGACGTTTGAGGTTCAGGCTTATGTGGGCTAAGGTCACAATTGGTGATTGGAGCATGTGATGCTAGGACTTGAGCATCTTGGGAAATGTAGTTTTTTTTGTTTGTTGTAATTTCATTGGCTGCTGCGATTATGAGAGAGACAGCATAATCCGAGCCTCCGGTCCTGGTATAGAATTCTGATTTAGACTCCAGTAATGATCCATCTACTGCTGTTACAAGTAGGATGTCTTTTTTCGAGGAATATTGACTGCTAAAATTGAGCAACTAAGGGCCATATGTACGAACACATTTTCCTATAGACACAGAATGGGCAAAACTGCTTGCTACATCTAGCCCTAAATGTCTCACAAAGGTCCAGGAAAGGGCAAAGGTCAAAAAAATCAAAACAGGAAACAGCAAGAACGGAAAAAAAAGGAACATAACCTTGATGAGAGCAAAGAGATGGGGAAAGAAGATGCAATAATGGATTCTATAAATCAATTCATGGTAATCAGTTTGTTGCAACATAAACTGACTGACACTGACGAAAATGGTTTCATATTAGGACTTTCCTTATGCCCTCTTGTTAATGAAAGCTATGCTCAATTGCGCATTGACTTATTCAATTTTTTTTAAAAATGTAAGCTACATAAAGCTCATGCTTTGAGATCTAGGGACCAAACTGTCCAGGAAAGAGTTGGCTCTCCTGTTGAACATTCAAACTTATTGACTAATTATACAGAAATGCTTAATTTTTATATGACCATAGCAATGCAAATGAAGAGACTAATGAAATGGATACGTGTGACTCATTTGATCCCATAGCCTCCAGAGATTTCTGTCATAGGTTTGGGATAGTTATAGATTTACCAGTTGAAACCACTTTCAGGCAACCCTCGTATTATTTATCCAAGGTACCCAAAGACAGTACTGATGCCTTTGGGGATATAGTGCCAAGTGACATGTTGAAACTTCTAAAGAAAGGTTTTGGGAGACACAATCTAAGTCAGGAACAATGGAATGCCATTAGAGCATTACAGAATGATGTTGATTTGGTCATCAAACCCTCGGATAAGGGTGGTAATATTGTTTTTTTTATCTAGGGAACAATATGAGAAGGAGGCACTGAGGCAACTCAGTGACCATACGTGTTGTGCAAAAGTGAACATGGGATATTTTCTTGATTTACAGAAGAGGTATACAGACCTATTGCAGGAATGGCATAATAACAAACTTCTCAGTTGGGATGAAGTGTGTTTTTTGAGAAATTACACACCTCTGGTACCTACACTCTACCTCCTTCCTAAGATACACAAACATAAGACAAATCCCCCAGGACGTCCGACAGTGTCTTCCACAAATAGCTTGCTGAAGAAAACGTCCATCTACATTGATCATTTTCTTTTTCCATTTGTCCGCGACTTGAATTCCTAAGTTAGGGACACTAAGGATTTTAGATCCAAGATTCAGAATCTAAACTGCGAAGAGTCATATATCATGGTCTGCTTTGATGTGGAGAGTTTATAAACCTCCATTAGACATAAAGGTGGACTTGAGGCTCAGACTGGTGGCTGCTGTTTGGGATGCCTGGGCACTCTGGTGGGTGCCCACCCACTCTGGGATGATTCTGCATATTTTTCCCGGGATTCTAGGCCTGCACTTACATTGGTAAAAAGTGACTAGTGGGCCTGGGGGGATCTCACCTTGGAGATGGGGGACCAGACCGGGCATATACTACTGAGCTGACACTGTGGATGTAGGCCTGGTTTTATGGCCAACCCGTAATACTCCAATAACTCGCGGTGACAAACTGTACTCCTTTAATCCTCTGGACCCGGGGACACTATGCTTGTAGGAGACAGTTGTCGCTCACCTAAGGGAACACTGCGCAACAATATCTACAATTGGCTTCTCTGTCGCTTCCCTTGGGGGCCTCCCCTTGTTCGGAGGCTGCTTGATGGGCCTCCCTGGGTGCTGTTGTGGAGGTCAGGCGGGGGGGGAGGGGTGAAGGAGTGAGATAGGTGGCCTGCATGCATCAGAAGAGGGATAGACGAAAGCTGCAGATTTCTCCCAATGGAGGGAAACAGGCAGTCAGCTCCCTTAAAGGGAAACACTATTGGGCAGTAGAGGGAAAGAAAGAGTGTCATTGGAGGTTAACCTCCTCCAAATGGATCTTCACAAGGTGTTAGACAAGGTACGACTAGAGGAGAGCTCTATCTCTGAACTACAGTCTGAGGTGACTGACTTACAAAAACAGGCTGCGGAGATTACCTCTCAAACTGGGACCCTGGATGCAAGAGTGGAGGATGTGGAGGGACACTCCCGCCACAACAATGTTCGTCTTCTGTGTTTCCCAGAATGCGCTAAGGGAGCTGCAATGGAGGTATAAGTGGAGCACTGGATACAAGACAACGTGAAAAAGGTTGTTCCCAGGTTGTTCCCACTGTTTGCAATCTGAAGGGTGCACAGGGCCTTAGTGATGCCTGAGACCGGAGGCGCCCCCGCTCGCATTTTGAACTACAAGGATAGGGACCGTATTCTCCACGCGGCCCGGGAAACAGACACTGCCCATTTTGAAAATCCTCGAATCTCTATTGAGTCAGACTACACCAATAATGTCCAGGAAGAGGTTTCTGGCAGTCAAAGCCAAACTTTGGTCAATGGGCCTTTGCTACATGCTATTATACCAGGCCCGGGTAAGACCAGGCTACATGCTAGTACACCAGGCCCACTTTTTTGATGCACCAGAAGATGTGTGGAAGTGGCTGGAGGCCTGGGACAAGGTGCTCAGGGAGCAGGCAGAATCTTGGTGAATCTGGACTGGAACTGCACAGAGAGCTCATGACCTGGATTGGAGGTCTAGGGAGGTGTCCATAATGGTTCGCTCCCAGTCCCCTGGAGGAGAAAGACCGATGAGAGTTGTGATCCAGGGGGAAGGTACCATGACCCTGGTGGCTCAGGACACTATAGGGGAATAGCAGCCGCCAGTGCCTACTACAGGTGCGGGCGACCCCATTGTCTAAATTGAGGCCCCCTGTAACTCTGCTATGTTGAGACACTAATTTCTTTGTTTTTTCTTGGTCATACCACATGCTGAATTGATTTCTCTTTGGTGCCTGATGTGGGTGTATACTGTGTGAAGGGTTGGGAACACTCTTGCCACCTATTCTGGTTTGACATGGTTGTGGGCCCTAGCGGTTAGGCTGTTGATCTTGACAGCGTGGATAATGCTGGATTTTCACTATGAGTTCTTGTTGTTTTACTGTCTATCCGTGTTGGGGATGTTGAGTTGTTTTGCACGCCAGTCAGTTGTGGGGTGCTTGTTTTGTGTTCGCAGTGCAGGGGTGGAGCGGAGTACTTATTTGCACGGGATGGATTCCTTCATGGTGGCACCCTAATGGGGGGGGGGTGTGAGTGTGTTCGAACCACATGGGAGAGAGTCGTAACACTATATGGCTGACAGTACTTCTGTCTTAACTTGGAATATCAGGGGCCTGAGAAGTTATGTCAAGAGATACTGGGTCCATTTATTTCTCAGAAGGCACATGGTACAAATAGTGTGCCTATAACAGATCCACCTGCTAGGGGGAAGTCACAGAAACTAGGGGAAAAAGTGGAGAGGCCAATTGTTTTAGGCTACATACTCATCATACACTTGAGAAGTGGCCATCTGGATTGCACCTGGGGTCCCATTTAAACACACCTACTGTGAGGCAGATATTGAGGGTTGTTATCTTCTACTCCAAGGTGAGCAGGATGGCAAGGATATTATGATTTTAAATGTCTATGCCCCAATGTTGACGACAGGCATTTCTTTGATCGAAAGCAGGGTCTCCCGGAGGTTGGGAGCACCACTGTTCGGGGCAGAGGATTATAATTATGTCATTGATGGTGAGTGGGATCGCTGTCCACCCAAGTAGGGCACTAAACCTTTGATGACCTCCTCCCTTGACAAGTCATACATAATTTGAGGTGTACTGATAGTCAACATGCACTTTATCCACGAGATCGGGAATACACTTGTCAATACCTAACCCATGCTATGTGTAGTCACCTGGATCGCATACTAGTGGCTGGAGTGAACTTGCAAAACTTGGCAGGGGTGACACATTTGGGGCGGTTCCCTTCTGACCATGCACCAGTGCTGCTTCGGATGCGGTGAAGTAGTGCTGGACGCCAGGCCCATATCTGGTGCATGCCTACTGATCTTCTGTCGGACACAGTGTGTCAGGATGCACGGGCAACGTCTCTCACTAACTATCTAGATACTAATTGGGAACTGCATCTTCTAGGGCTACAGATTGGGACACCCTTAAGGTAGTCATGAGGAAAGCATGCATTGGACTCACCTGGAAGATCCATCGGCAGCTAGAGGCGAAAACTCTGGTGCAGGAACACTGTTTGGCCTCCATCCAGGGCTCAGAGACTTCCTCAGTGGAGGCAAGACCTTGGATATCTTAGATAAATGCACCCTTTGAACGTATAAACAGCACTTGCACAGAGAGGGTGATAAGGCCTTAGGCATCTCGCATGGACTCTTTTGTGGGAGCAGGATATCCCCCCATAATACATATTCGTGCTCCTGGTGGTGCTCTAGTAAACTGATTGTCAGGATATTCTTAAGGTATTCGTAGAGCATTTTCGGAGGGTGTACAGCGCTGGGGTGGGGTGGGGTGGGGTGGGGTGGGGACTGGGGTTGGGGGAGAACTTCCCGGTAGCTTGGAGGAATTCTAGGAGGATGTAGGGTTGCCGGTCTTGTCTCCAGATGCAGCACAGGACTTGGAGGCCAAGATCACTTGCGAGGAGCTGGGTGAAGCACTGGGAGTCCCCAATAGATCTAAGGCTCCCAGGGGGGATGGGTTACACCCCTTGTGTTTTATCAAGCCTACTCTGCCACACTTAACAAAAAGTTACTGGTCGTCCTCCAAGAGGTGCAGAAGAGTGAAACTCTTCTGACTACCATGAGGGAAAGAATTATGGGCCTGATTCTAACTTTGGAGGATGGTGTTAAACCGTCCCAAAAGTGGCGGATATACCACCTACCGTATTACGAGTCCATTATATCCTATGGAACTCGTAATACGGTAGGTGGTATATCCGCCACTTTTGGGACGGTTTAACACCGTCCTCCAGAGTTAGAATCAGGCCCTATATGTCTTATGTTGAAACATATGCCGCTGACCCCTCCTCATACAGACCTCTCACTATGTTAAATTCTGATGTACAAGTATTGTGTAAACTCTTAGCAACCAGACTGGGAAGGGTGATCAGGGAATAGGTACATGAGGACCAGTGTGGCTTTATGCTAGCCCAGAGCACTACACCCCATCATAGACTCACTCATGTACTGCATGAAACCATTGGGGATCAGCGTGAATTGGCCCTGGTCTCCTTTGATCATGTGACGTGAGGGTGCAAGGTTTTGAGTGTGTGTTTGCACGTGGCCGTCTGCACATACGAGTTTGTAGAGATTGTGGATGTCCATGTGTTATCACCACTAGTTACTAATATAATGTTAACCTGACAATAGTTCCTCACTTATGTGTCTGTGGCATCAGTGTGCACTTTATTTGAGCACAAGGCAGGGGTTGATTTCCCGCAACCAGCTATAAAAACTATCCCGCTGATAATGCGGGATAAGCATTAGGGCAAACACACTTAGCAGCATATTTGCATGTAGAGTATTTGTGTCTGCCTTTTATTTAACTTCTTTATCTAATTCAAACCACAGAGTTTAGGCGAGATTGTTGTGCCACTAAACATTTACTGACAAAATTAAAAATATTGCTAAAGTTTGAAAGACTTGTAAGAATAGGTGTGGCATGAGATGTGATGCATTTAGAGTGTTTTCAGGAGACAGAAATAGAGATTGGGGGGGTCTAATGTTCAAACTTAGACTCCAAGGAGGTTTTGGAGACTTTTCTTGCATTATTCGTATCCAGAGAGGTGGAGGGGCAGGGGCAGAACAGAGCTGCAGTGGGACGGACACTCAAACCTTGCATAGAGAAGAAATAGTACCTTAATCATGTCGGGAGCAGCAGATGGGCACCGATTACATTTGATTAATCTGTGCTTGATCCCTACTCCACAGAAACAAACAGAAGTGATGTTAGGCAACCACTGGCCAATTAGAAAGCAAAAGAAGAAGACAAACTGCAACCAACAAATGGTAAGCATTGGCGGGCTGAAAACCCTTTACTGAATACAACGTCTCCCAAGCGAGAGCATGCACTAGTGCATGCTATAGCAGGTTCGACCCTAAAAAAACAGCACAGAAGTAGTGCACATGTCAAAGTATTTACAAGTAGGTAGGGAAGCCAGTTTACTTAAGAATTTCTCTCCTGGAGATTGTCATCTGAATCTCCAGGCTGCACAGGGCCAGAGAGTGAGGAGAAAATCACCTACTCCTCCACACTGGCAAACTGTGGGTGTAAGGCACAGTATACCAAACTCCCCTCGCCTTGCTCAAAGGTGAGGGGGTGGGAACAACACCTTGTCCATCAGATTGTGCAAGGAGGAGTGGGTGGGATATCCCAAACATTTGCATTTAAACCCCCACTGTGCACATGTTCTGTGATGGCTGTAAGCAACTTCGCTCTGACTTTGTTCATGGGCGATGTGGGGAATGGTTCTCTTTCACACTTCCACAAGAGAAGGGAGGGGATTTACAGAGAAGCCCTTCGCTCTACCCAACTGCAAAGGGGGAATGTTTCCCTGCTTTTCCCGTCATCTTCCCCAAGGATAAGAGAGCGGGGGGCTAAGGACCCCTATGTCCCTTCATCCTGCCCAAGGGAAAGGAGCCACAATGAGCATCTGCCTTGCCCAAGGACAAGAGTGGGCTTAAAAAAGCAGATAAGCTACCATCCGCTGTTTTGCCCTGTTCCCAGTTCAGAACTGTATGTAGGAGCGGGTGACAGCTGTTCTTTGTAGCCTGCACTATTGTGCTGGCCAATGTGGAGCAGGTTATTTGCCATGTGCCCCTGCACCTGTTACCAACTAGGAACAGAGTGCAGAGGTTAGTGTTAGGTAAAACAGAGGTGATGCTGACCTGCTCCTCCATAACCCACAATATTTTCTGGGCCTTGGAGAAAAGTGTTACCTGCCACACACCCCTGTATTCTGTTCCAAATCAGGCTCAGGAAAAATTCAGTATTTTTTTTGTTTCCTCACCAGCACATACCTAGACACATCTTATAACATACCAAGGAATGACTGCTGTCTAACTCTTATCCTATCATATCATTCGGATTTGTATAGAGCACTAATCACCCAGAGGGTATCCAGGCTCTGGGTCCACGCTGCTTGGGGTTTCAGTTTGAGACCCAGATCTTGAGTCCATCTCCGAACTCCCAAAGGGAGGGAGATGTCCTATGGTTCTCAGGAAGATTTCGGCGTGAGGTAGGAGAAGGAACGACCTCCACTGTTGCTGCGGTGAATGCAGGGGTGTGGCAGAAGGAGAGAGAGGTGGAGTGCAGGTGTCTGGAGGGTCGGTGGATGTTCAGGCAGTGGTTGATATATGCTGGTCCTTGGTTGTGTAGGGCTTTGTAGGCGTGCATCAGAATCTTGAATTGGCATCTCTTGTGAACGGGAGCCAGTGGAGCTTCTTCAGGTGGGGGGTGATGTGGGTCCATTTTGGAAGGTTTGGGAGTCTGGCCACCGAGTTCGGGATGGTGTGAAGTCTCTTCAAGAGGTGTGATGTGATTCCGGGGCTGAGAGCATTGCCATTCTCCAGGCGGCTGGTGAGGGGGGCTTGGGTGATGGAAGGTCTAGTGGATACAGAGAGGCATCTGAAGAACTTATGGAGCATGCGGAGGGTGGGGAATCAGGCGGATGAGACTGCATTGATTTGGTCCTTCATTGTGAGTTTGCTGTCCAGAATGATTCTGAGGTTCCGGGCTTGGTTTGTTGGGTTGGGAGGTGGTCCCAGATCGCCAGGCCACCAGGAGTCGTCCCACAATGTGGTAGTGCTCTCAAAGAGTAGTACTTCCATCTTGTCTGTGTTAAGTTTGAGGCACTTATCTTGCATCCAGTAGGTGACGCTGGTCATGCAGAGGTGGAAGTTCTCCTTCACGGGGGAGGGGTCTTTGCGGAGCAACAGGACGAGGGGATGAGGTGCTTTAATAGCACAGCACAGAGTGTAATGAGGGCTACACAGAGCTTAAGCCGGCTTGATGACGGAGCTTGCACATCTCGATGCAGACACCACTCAGCAGGACATCACACTTGCCTGGTCACCAAAAATGAGTTATTACCTAACTCCTTCTCAAGATCGAAAGCATGGTAAGCAATGAGATATATCGTACGCAGCCGGTTCAGGGGCGAACAAAGAAGCAATGCATTATAAGTGAACAGCGAAATATGCAGCTTATGAGGAGAACAACACAAGAAGAGAAAAGTCTTCAGTAACAATTTGAATGCACAAGTATGGGAAAACATATACTCCTTAATTTAACGGGTACCCCAGTGTATCGCAATCTCATGCTTGGCCAACAAGAGGGCCATAGCGGTGAAGCGTGTGGTGCTTTTAGGGAGAGACTGTGTATAATTTAGCAATGCCAAGAGCAGATCCGGATCAGGTTCTATTTCTGTCAACTGGGCCAGTTTAGAAAACACTTCGCTTTAGGAGGAAGCGATGTGTCTGCATCCACTTAACATATAAATGAAGTCTGCTCCTGTATAGTGGCATTTGGGGCAGTCGGATGATATAGCGTGATAAAATCTGTGTTGATCGTTAGGTCTGGCTTAAGCTAGTCTCAGGAATTAAAAATGTATGATGGTTGGGTGAGAGGAGTCTAGTTTGTGCACAGCAAGTGCCCTATATATATATTATCAGTCAGTGCCCGCCCCAGGTCTGCGGCCCAGTATTCCCTGAGTTTCATGTCGCCTGTAGGGAGCAGAGCCATGATAGCATGGTACAGTTTCAATACCAGTCAGGCCCCATCAACGTCAATTACCAGGGTCAGTGGTGAGAATTCATCTGGCGCCAATGGGTATGATGGGATGGTGGCATGCAGTGCATCATGTAATCTGTGCATAATAAAATGGTTCATTTGAGTAGCATTAGTGAAGCGGGTGTCAGTGGAGTGAGCAAGTGCATGGCCATCCGGGAAAAGATCCCCAATGGTACGGAGATCGTATTGCACAAAGTGCTTTTCACCAGAGCTTCACAGGTGATGGGGAGCCAAGGGTTATCCAACAGTACTAGAGATGGTGAGCATAGCATTGAGCCTCCCAGTTTGTGCTGCAGTTTCTGCCACACCCAGCTTGTAGTGGACAGAGTTTGTAAATCCTTGAGGTTGAGGGGGGTTCCCTTAGAGAGAATAGAGAATAGCGGCCAGATCCTTTTCAGGTTTGTCATAGGGAATTCTGGCATCCGTGTCAAACCAATAATGCGTATACTGGCATTCTGCGGCTAACTAACATAGGTGTAGCTGCTACTGCTAAGTAATACATGTATAGATGTGGTACATCAAATCCTCCCCTTCCATACAGGAGTACCAGGGTGTCCCAGCTAACACACGGATGGTTGCTGGCCCAGATGAGTTTCAGACATAGGCTGAGCAATGTATCCAAAAGTGTGTTGGTTAGTGGAATGAGGATATTTATAAAGAGATAAAGGAACTTAGGGAGTACCACCATTTGTAGGTTGAGCCTAGGGAGCGCACATGCGTGGTCTCTTCGAGACCTGCTGTGTTCAGCTTGTGGCGTTACAGCCTGCCCACCTCTTGTGATTGGTAACTTTTATTGTTGTTTACAAAGGGCTTGTTTGTATGTGGTTGTTTTCACTTTTATGTTGCTCCTTTCGTCATGCTGTTGCTGCCCATGGAGCACGCCTGCATTACTGGTCTCCTTTCACTTGAGTGTATTTATGTTTGTTGTATGCACTATTTTTGGGGGGGGGATTCTGTTTGTGTTCACCGTAGGAATTGCTGGTGTTCTACTCCATGTCCAATGGTTTGTTTCAGCTCACTTGGCTCTGTGCGAAATGATGTAGCGTGAATAAACGTTAACTCATGATAACTATTATCTGCTCCTTGGATTGAAACTACGTTTTTACAGTTTTTATTTAACATGGTAGAGCCGACAAGGAGACTTTAACCCAGCTTCCCAGGTCCAATGTCGGCAGCTCTAACTGATATGTCACATCTTTCCAAGAGAATTGCTATTTTTTTAGGATCATATCTCTGTTTCTCTTACTGAGTCACCCTGCATCCACCCTTAACCCCTTCTTCTCTTTTGTTTTCCTGAGCGCCCCATGTTTGCATTTAAAATAAACTGAATTATTATATTGCGCTTACTATCTTGTGTTAAGAAGCCTTGTTTCGTTCTTGTACCCCATTCATATCAGCGCCTTGTTATTTACAAACTAATTTTTCTCGGTGTGTGTGGGAGGGGTGCTACTACAGCAGTGAAAAACGAATGCAGCTAGGAGCTGGGAACACATTTGTTGTAAAACATGAGTTAAGGAAAGGAGACATTCCGGTTTGCCAAGGAATAACTGAGGGAGGGGAACAAGCCGAAGAATTATACAAATCATAACCGTTAATGTTTTTTCCTCATTAATTTAGCTGTTTCCACAATGTTCGAGAATCAGGGGTCTTTTTAAACCAATGGTCTGCAACCTTTTCCACAATAAGAGCTACTTATGTTCAATAAATATCCTCCTGAGCTATTACTATTATGTAACAGTAAACACAGACAAGATTACATTAGTGGCCATCATATGCAAGATTACCAGCGAACAAGTACGTGCATCAGGCACAGTTGTCAAAAGTAATATAAAAAATACTTTGTTAATGTGGAATGCCTCCATATGATTGATACATACCAGTGATAGCTCTAATGCCTCTAGCGCTAAGCTAATTGTATTAGTAATAGTTTGTTTATTTTTTCATATAAAAAAATATCATTTGTAGGTATATTTGGAAATTAATTCGTTTTTCTCCAAGCATCAGCTCATGAATTCTGAAAAAGCATACATTTCAACTTTGGTATACATATATTAATTCAACAAAGCAAAAGTTTCTAATTTGGTTCACTGGGCTGCACACATGAGAGCTACTTACAGGTGGCTGCAGAGCTACTAGTAGCCGGCCATCTACCTCTTGGAGAAACCTAGTTTAAACTCATTTGCCAAGCATACAGCATCTTGTTTGAAGGCAAATACCTGCCTTGTACACTGAGAGCTTGTGACATATTATCAGGAAACCTTTGGAGGTTCCAAAGTCAGCAATTAAGTCATTTTTTTTCTATTGCTAGGCACAGGGCGATTAAGTGATTTGCACAATCATGAGATGTTGAGCCGATGCCGAGACTCCAGCCTAGTTCACCAGTTCCACGGTCCACTTTTTAAAGTGCATCAGTGATGCTGCGGTCCTTCCTTTGTTTCCGCAGCCACTTCCTGCAAAATGTGAAAGTTTGCTGCATTTTGTTTTCCAGATGTAGCGCGGGACTCGGTGCGGGTTTCTGACATTGGTTCAGGTAGGAGAGGAAGAAGGTAAATGGAAGTGCTTTAGTTATATGAAGGGCCACTGGAATTATGTGGCAGGGTTGACTAATTTATGCGGCAAAAAAAGTCCATTTGTACATTTACAATGCCAGTACCTCCAACTCTCGCAAATGCAAGATCGATTGCATTGTTATGCGCTGGCCCATAGATAACGGCAATCGGATACACCTGATCAATTAGCGTGTCGATAGCAGAGCCATAGTTCAGGCGCAAGACCTGCTATTTATCGCGATGCAAAACAATACCTAGGTACTTAACTGGACCATTGCACCACTGCAGCGCGAATTCACACTGAAAAGGAATAGTGGTCTTCATTAGGGGAAACTTTTCAGACTTAGACTAGTTGATCTGGAGACCGAAGTGGCATTCAAATCGGACTACTTCCAGGAGTATGGGAAGTGGGTTGTCCACTAGGTGCCGAACAGAAGTAGGTCATCAGTGTAAAGTGAAATGAGGAGAGAACGGCAGGAAACTGTAAGCCGCTCTGCATGTGGGTCAACTGAAAGTGCAGGACTAGAGGACCCGTAGCTATAATAAAGAATAATAGGGATAGGGAGCAGCCCTGTCTAGTGCCGCAGATAAGGGAAAGGAAGGGGTATAAGAATTCATTGGCCCTAATATGCGTCGTAAGGTGTGGCGTATAAAAGTTTAATAAGAGAAGGGAACCCGCAGGGCATACCTAGCTTACGGACAATGGCATGGAGAAAGGGCCATTCTAGGGAATTGAACGCCTTCTCTGCGTTCAGGAGAGCCACTGCAGCTAGGGTGTCAGGGGAGACTCTATTTATGACAGAGAAGACAGATCGTAGGTTTAAGGAGGTGGAGCGGGGGGATGATTCCTGATTGTGCAGGAGACAGTATTGGTCCATCAGGAAAGCAAGTCAATTGGAGAGCACTTTGGTCAATATCTTGTTGTCAAGGTTCAGCAGCACCGCCATGTCTCCTGAGAAACAGGAGGTATAGAGGCGCATGCAGTATTGAAGCAGAGTCGACAGTATGGCCTCATTAGCGGTGACCCTGGCCCCTCCATCTAGGCGGAGCTCAGCTATGAAGGAGGAGCCTCTCGAAGGTCGCAGAACATTCACTAGCATCCCACACTCTCTAGCTCCCCATAGGTGAGATTTGGCACATTTACCCAAGAACAGGATATCCCATTCAGCTAGATCATGGTATTCTGTTAATAATGCAGTACACATAAACAGATTGGGCATGTCTTGGTGTAAGGAAGTAGCTGATTCAAGTTCAGTAATTTCCCTCTCGACATCCCCCAGTTTCTTGTGTATTTTCCACAGCACCCCTGAGTGTTTGGACATACAAATGCCCCTAATGTATGCTTTGAATGCCTACCATAGGATAGCATGGGTGGTCACTGAGCCCACATTGAGATGGTAATAGTAAATCACGCCATATGTAGCTCAGAACGGAATAGTGCATCCTGCAGAACCAT
Organism: Pleurodeles waltl; assembly: GCF_031143425.1. Lineage (NCBI taxonomy): Eukaryota > Metazoa > Chordata > Amphibia > Caudata > Salamandridae > Pleurodeles > Pleurodeles waltl. The sequence continues at coordinate 258,275,527 of NC_090440.1, forward strand.
TGTGGGAAAGTGCCATTGTCTCTCCCTGTCGCCTCCAAACAGGAGGTGTACTGTGAGGCATCCTGGAGCTTGGGCCGAAAGTGTGCAGACAATATGGTGAACCGTGCCCAGCCATGGGCGCGAGGTGGCTGAGAGGAAACAATAATCAATGGAAGACCATGTATTGCGGGGCGGAGTAATGGGTATATGCTAGTGCTGACACACCTTTCAGACCTCAGGCATCTTTGAGTGTACATGTGACAAAGATGTCACATAAAATACAAAGTGCTCGAGGTTTGCCTGCAGGGGAGATTGTTGAAGTATCTAAGGTGGTATCCATCAATAAACTGAAGTCCCCTCCCAGAAGTATGTGGTAAAAGTCCATGTGCACGATTTAGGCCTTAAGTCCCTGGAAGAATTCGGGGGAGTCAACTTTCGGGGTATATATATATATATATATATATATATATATATATATATATATATATATATATATATATACCAGGGTCCCCATCACTAAGGCGTATCTACTGTGTTTGTCTAAGCAGGAGTCTCTGGGGTGAAATTATAGACTTTTGTGAATGAGGGTGCACACGCCTCTGAAGTATGGGTTGTAGCGGTGAGGGCCCCATGAGGATGCAAATGTATGATGCCACCTGAGTCGGAGGTGCCATCACGATGCTAATATGCAGGTTTCGCCAGACAATTGGATGAGGAAATCACCCTGTGGGGAACAGGTCCACACTAGCACCTGAGTGGATTTTCAGCAGGGATTTATCTGGAGTTGAGCGTTGTGAGGGTGAGTAGTCTTGCAGGTATCGCTTGCAAAAAGTTTGTGCTGCCACTGGGGTTTCACTGAGTTTTGCCATCGGCGTCCGCGCTATGTTGGGCAGGGTACAACATGCCATAGCAGAGGCCCATTTTACGCAGTGAGAACCGGACATCTGCAAATTTTCATCAGACATCCTGTACAGTCACTGGGAAGAGGAAATCATGGAGCCCTGCCACTTCAATGGACTATGTTCCCTAGCCAGCCGCAGCACCGTGTCGTGGTCCTGAAAGATGGGCAGCTGGGCAATTAACGGTTGTGGGGGAAAGCCTGGAGTGTGTTACAAGCCCAGCGATCCATGGACACGTTCTTCCACAAATGTGGGTGTTTGGTCTTGTCAGTCAAGAAATTCAGATAGCAACCATTCAACAAAGAGATCTAGATGCCCTATCAGTGGACCCGTCAACTCCCAGGATGGGTAGGTTGTTGCGCCTCCCTCTTGCCTCTAAGTCTTCATTCTTATGGCCACAGCTTTCAGTAGTTTTTCTAGCCTCTTTAGGTGTTTTTTGGTTTGTGGGGTTCCGTCTTCGAGATTTGACACCCACTCCTCTGTGGCATCCAATATGGCCTGATGTCAGTCCATGCGTTCTCCCATTCTACTGATACGTCTAACGAGAGCATAAAATCTGCCATCAATGGCTGGGAATCCCACACTGAGTTTGGCCATAATAGTACCCGTACCTGTCTGGTGTTCTGTGCCCGAACCCCCATCAGTACCCCCTTCCACAATGGGTGCAAGCTCCATGGTGTCCGGCAGTTTATACCTGTCAAATGTGAGGCACCTTTGCTTTGGGTCCCCATTCACCATGTCTAGGGACTAGTGAAACTAGCACCGGCTCTGCCAGATCGCAACCACCAGGCTAGAGCAGCTTCTGGAAGGGGTGCAGAACCCAGGCCTCATATGTTAGAGCTTGCCGCAGGACGTCAAGTAGCAGAATACTGGAGGTTTCTTCAGGGAGAGCATCAAGTTCAACAGGCGACAGATGGGTATTTTATCAAGATTTGGCGGGCCCGGGTGGGTATGGGGTCCTAGATAGGTGCCAGACAATAGCAGTTATTAGTGGGCACTATTTGTTGCAGTGTGCCTTTTTAATGGCAGCCAGTATGAAGCATGTCAGAGAACCGCAGCATAACACAGTAGTACCAGCCACAGCACAACCACAGCGTGTTTCACAGGTAGCAGCAGTGGCTTACCACAGTTCATCAGCCAGGCATGGCATCCAGAAGGTCGTATGCCATATGGTGAGTTTCATTGGGCATCAGTAAGAGAGGGCCGCAGCTGGAGGTGACCGAGCCCGGCTGCACTCTGAAGCGTCACAGTCGAATATCATAGAGGGGGGCAGGCCCCCATAGGCGCTGCCGCGGAGGTCCAGCAATACTCAGAGTCTGGGCTGCCGCACATAATGAAAGCGTCCCTGTGCACCAGGCAGCCCTAGAAGGCCTCCGGCTTAGCCAGTAGGCCGTGTGGCCCAGGTCTGCACAGTGGGTGGATCAGAGCGGCCAGTAGTTCAGCACAGCAGGAGCACCAGCGGGTGCGAGCCGCGCAATATCAGGGGTGTCAGCCAGTGGTTCCAGGAGTAGAATCGGGTGGACCGAACAGCCTGGTGACCGTGGTAACTCAGGCTCACCTGCAGTCTGTCGCCACAGGGCCTCTGAGGTAAGAGCAGGCCGCCCGTTACTTAGCGAACTTGTTGGGCTGAGTGCCTCAGCTCATATTCCCCAAGACTACTCTGCTCACCCACACTCAGATTAATGCAAAGACGCCATCCTTGGAAAGGAGGAATGTGCGATGGGACCCATTTCTGCTAGATTAAGCATGGATTCTGCAGGAGCCGTGCGGCCATCATGGTCGCTGGCCAGGCCACGCCCTCCAGTTAACCTTAATTCCCAAACGAGCCATACTCATAGCTATAACCACCACATGCACTATTATATCTTTCTGTCTATCTTTATTACGGGTAACTGTGTTTCAGATGGTATCATAAACAATGAGGCCGAAGACCAAGTAATGTGTAAATGTCACAGGAAACATGAGATGGCAATATCATATCATATTACACATACTACCTAGTATGTTTTTTTTATATTACTTTTGGGGTAGTCAGCTTGAAAATGTAGTTTTCTTCAAAATGTAGCTAACAAGGTACTCTGACTGGAATTAGAAGGTATGGGTTTTGTTTACTTTTTATGAACACATTGGTAAATGGTGAGGCCCAGCGGATGTGTATGATTTTGTTGCTGCAGCATATTCTGCATAATTGTGGATTTGCCACATAATTTGAATATTTGACAAAAGTATTGTTTTAGCTGAAGTAGATGAAATAAACTGTCAGAGAATGCGCACATAATTTGCATTTTTACAGCACAGACATAGTTAGCATTACATTACCCATACAAACTGAACGATCATTTCCTTATAATTTCAGAAATCTGTGCATAATGATCACCAAACTATTTGGTTCCATGTGTTTGCAAATATGGTTTGACGTGGCAGTTGAGCAGCTGAGACTACTAGCTCAAAAAGGTCAAAGGGTGGGATTTCCATAGCACTGTGGCAGTGATGCTATACAAAAAGTGAACTTTGCTAGGAGGTGATGGCAACTTTCAATGTTGCAATGCCAATACCGCTTACCATGTCAGTTTGTTCACTCTTGCTTTGTCCCTTAGCTTTATTTTCTTCCACTTTAGGTTCCCTTGCAGGAGTGTGGAATTTAATAAAATAACTCCTTGTCCATGTGACAAGTTACTTCATAAATCTACTTGCCCTGTAAAAGAAAATCTAATGTCCCTTTAGTGCCATGTAGGGCAATGACAAATTATGGAAGCAATCTCATTATATTGGAGCTCTCATAATAGCTTCTCTGATTATGCCAGGGCTAATACTATAGTAGGGCTTGAAAACTAGCAATTTCATTATTTTGCCACCCTTCTGCAGATCTACTTGCTACATACTGGGGCTGGAGGTAGCGGTAAGAAATAGTTCAAGGGCTGGAATCTCCTTTTCAGTCTATGCAAACCTACTAACTTGTATGTTTTAAGGGTTTTCAACAGCTCTTCACTACTCTTTTCCCTAATGAGAAAGGTTGGGAATTTACTCTTGACAAGGGCAGAAGTAAAACTTTTTACAGGCTTGGGAAAAAAGTGGTTAGATGGAAAGTGAACTTATAAATGCTCAAAAGATTTTCGCATGAGCAAATCTAAACATGCATATTTGCACATGCTAAAATACAGTACAGTGTAAATTCATGAAATATGTATATCTGCACTAATGCCAAGACAATTGTTCAGGCAGATTTATTTTTGATGGCTGCGAAAATGTTAAACCACAACATGCAATGAGTTTCTACTTCAGCTAGTTTTGATACTAAAATGCACAATTATGCACGTGTGGTAGCTTTGTGGCACATCTGCGACAGAACCCTTCTGTAATCACACTTAAGATTCCACTGAAGATCACCGAAGTACGCACCTGCGGGAGCCAGGATACCCTCGCGGGTAATAAATAGCACACTTGACAAATACGCATAGCATAACGATGAGGCATGTGGCTTGTCACTGTCCAGCACTATTTTTATGCCCGTTCATGAATCGAAGTTATTGCGAAATGCCATTTAGACTTTAACAATAATCAATGGCATGAATGGAATCAGAATGTATTTAGACGTCGTGGGCTTGAAGCAGCTGAACAAAATTAAGCTGTCATTAGCCACATGGTACATCGTGTTTTCTGGCTCGCCAGCTCAGTAACATGATGGAGGTCGGTTACAATGAAAATAAGCTTGCACTCTCGTGTGAGCTCAAGGTGCATATGAAATCTCACTTATGCGCGTTTTTATCACTTCAAAAGTCGATAAATAACAAAAGATTTTTATATGAAACAAAAGTCAGTTCAGTCTGAAAAGAGGGCAGGCCAGGTAAAAAGATTAGTATACAAAAACAGTGTTTACTGCGAGAGGGGGGTCTACACATTAAACCCAACACATAAAACGCATAAACATCTCTTGAACGCATTCATTTAGTGGACGAGATATTTATATCCGCTATACTACCTCACTGGTGCAAAAAAAATGTCTTTCTGCCCGACACCCCTATGATAGGGCGACTGGGGTCTTTACTATTATGCCCACTAGACGCAGGGATGTGTTTTAAAAATGAAAAACAAAAACGGAATGGTGGGACAACCGTCCTTGGCTGTCCACATCGCCAAAAAGCACCAATAGTCTTTCGGTTTCCTTCAAGGGATAGGAAACCCACTAGTTACCAGCAATTGTAATATATATTAAATGAGAAATAGGGAGTGGGACCCCTGGCATCTGGCTGTACCTCCACCCATAACAGCCACAGCAGTCTTTCCAGCCCAAATCAGGCAACATAAATAGAGTTTTGGCCTCAATCTGTCCTCCCTGAGGTCAAGCAAATAGCTAGGGTTTTTTTTTCTTTCTAAATAATGGGGTGAGTGGCCATAGTCACATCCCTAAAGGCACCATCAGCCTTTCTGCCCCTCAGGGGCAGACTGTAGAATTTTCCTCCAGTCTCTCTGTAGGAGGCTGGCCTGGCTTATAGTGGGTACCTTGTGGTACTTACACCTTGTGCCAGGTCCAGTTATCCCTTATTAGTAGAATAGAGGTGTTTCTATCAGCTTAGGCTGATAGAGGTAGCTATGGCAAAGCAGCTTAGGCTGAACTAGGAGACATGAAAAGCTCCTACTATACCACTTATATCATGTAGCACTATATCATAAGAATACACAATACTCAGAGTTACTAAAAATAAAGGTACTTTATTTGAGTGACAATATGCCAAAAGTATCTAAGACGATACCCTCACTTAGGAGGTAAGTAATATACCCAAATTATATGTACACAAACCAAAATCAGGTAAGTAACAATAAGAAAAGTAGTGCAAACAATGTAGAATCACAATAAGATGCAATAAGTAGAAATATACCTAGGGGCAACACAAACCATATACTCAAAAAGTGGAATGCGAATCACGAATTTCCCCAGGCCTATGTTAGGTTGTAGAGGGTCGCTGGGACTGTAAGAAAAGAGTAAGGGTGTCCAAAATACCCCAACCCAAGACCCTGAAAAGTAGGAGTAAAGTTACCCTACTACCCCAGAAAGACAGTATAGTCGAGATAGGGGATTCTGCAAGAACCACAACAGCAACCAAAGCACTGAAGAATGATTCCTGGACCTGAGGACCTGTAAAAGAAGGGGACCAAGTCCAAGAGTCACGCAAGTGTCCGGGGGGGCAGGAGCCCACCAAACCCTGAATGAAGGTGCAAAAGGGCTGCCTCCGGGTGGAAGAAGCCGAAGATTCTGCAACAACGGATGGTGCCAGGAACTTCTCCTTTGGTCAGAAGATGTCCCACGGCATGCTGGAGGATGCAGGAGTGTTTCCACGCAGAAATACCACAAACAAGCCTTGCTAGCTGCAAGAGTTGCGGTTGAGGATTTTGGGTCTGCTGGGGCCCAGGAAGGACCAAGATGTCGCCCCTTAGAGGAGGAGACAGAGGGGGTGCTCAGCAACTCAGAGAGCCCCCGCAGAAGCAGGCAGCACCCACAGAAGTACCGGAACAGGCACTTGGAAGACCTGAGGACAGCGGTCGACTCAGAGTCACAAAGGAGGGTCCCACGACGTCGGAGTCCAACTCAGCGAGTTGGGCAATGCAGGACGGAGTGCTGGGGACCCAGGCTAGGCTGTGCACAAAGGAAGTCTTGGAAAAGTGCACAGAAGCCGGAGCAGCTACAGATCACGCAGTACACAGGTTTGCTGTCTGGCGTGGGGAGGCAAGGACTTACCTCCACCAAATTTGGACAGAAGGGCCACTGGACTGTGGGAGACACTTGGACCCTGCTCCTGTGTTCCAGGGACCACGCTCGTCAGGATGAGAGGGGACCCAGAGGACCGGTGATGCATAAGTTTGGTGCCTGCGTTGGCAGGGGGAAGATTCCGTCGACCCACAGGAGATTTCTTCTTGGCTTCCAGTGCAGGCTGAAGGCAGACAGCCCTCAGAGCATGCACCACCAGGAAACAGTCGAGAAAGCCGGCAGGATGAGGTGCTACAATGTTGCTTGTAGTCATCTTGCTACTTTGTTGCGGTTTTGCAGGCATCCTGGAGCAGTCAGCAGTCGATCCTCGGCAGAAGTCGAAGAGGGAAGTGCAGAGGAACTCTGGTGAGCTCTTGCCGTCGCTAGCAGATGAGACACCCACAGGAGAGACCCTAAATAGCCCTCAGAGGAGGATTGGCTACAGAGAAAGGTAAGCACCTATCAGGAGGGGTCTCTGACGCCACCTGCTGGCACTGGCCACTCAGAGCTGTCCACTGTGCCCCAACACCTCTGAATCCAAGATGGCAGAGGTCTGGGACACACTGGAGGAGCTCTGGGCACCTCCCCTGGGAGGTGCTGGCTCCTTTGTCCACTTTCGCGCCAGAGCAGGGATGGGGGATCCCTGAACCAGTGTAGACTGGCTTATGCAGAGATGGGCACCATCTGTGCCCATCAAAGCATTTCCAGAGGCTGGGGGAGGCTACTCCTCCCTAGCCCTTCACACCTATTTCCAAAGGGAGAGGGTGTAACACTCTCTCTCAGAGGAAATTCTTTGTTCTGCCTTCCTGGGACCAGGCTGCCCAGGATCCAGGGGGGCCGAAACCTGTCTGAGGGGTTGGCAGCAGCAGTTTGGTAGTACCAGGGTTCTGTGCTAGATACCCGGGTATGCATGGAATTGTCCCATGGGGTGACAATTCCATGATCCTAGACATGTTACATGGCCATGTTCGGAGTTACCATGGTGACGCTACATATAGGTATTGACCTATATGTAGTGCACGCGTGTAATGGTGTCCTCACACTCACAAATTCCGGGGAATTTGTCCTGAACAATGTGGGAGCACCTTGGCTAGTGCCAGGGTGCCCACACACTAAGTAACTTGGCACCGAACCTTCACCAAGTGAGGGTTAGACATATAGGTGACTTATAAGTTACTTATGTGCAGTGAAAATGGCTGTGAAATAACGTGGACGTTATTTCACTCAGGCTGCAGTGGCAGTCCTGTGTAAGAATTGTCTGAGCTCCCTATGGGTGGCAAAAGAAATGCTGCAGCCCCTAGGAATCTCCTGGAACCCCAATACCCTGGGTACCTAGGTACCATATACAAGAGAATTATAAGGGTGTTCCAGTGTGCCATGAGAATTGGTAAAATTAGTCACTAGCCTGCAGTGACAAATTTAAAGCAGAGAGAGAGCATAACAACTGAGGTTCTGGTTAGCAGTTAAAGTGATACAGTTAGGCACCACACAGGGAACACATACAGGGCATACATTATGAGCACTTGGGTCCTGCCTAGCAGGATCCCAGTGACAGATAGGCAAAAACAAACATACATACAGTGAAAATGGGGGTAACATGCCAGGCAAGATGGTACTTTCCTACACTGTCCTCCCTGAAAAGAGTAGAAAACACATTAGATAGGAACTGGCATTGGGCTGCACCATCATCACTAAAGGTTAGTTTTTCTGTTCCCCCCTCACCCTCCCCTCCCCTTGATGAGACCAGAAAGTGTTGCACTTGCATCCCGGCCGATATCTGCTCCTGAGCTCATATCAAGTGAGCAGGACGCGTGGCTTCCTGAGAGTGTTTCGGGCCAGGTTGCTGCCAGCGGGCCACCGCACATGGCTGTGAAAATGAAATAAAAAGAAAGTTTCTAAATTGCACTACTACACTAGGGAGTATAGGCACTAAACTCAGTGACAGGGCGGGCACACAGACATGAGTTAAGTAAAAAATAGAAATGTTATTGTTTAAAAAGCCAAGTTTTGAGTTCTTTCCTGAATGCTAACGATTGAGTCTCTTTCTAGAGGTCAAGGGGGAGGGAGTAACATAGCCTAGAAGTGTATAACACAAACCTCCTCCCACCCCAAGATTTTTAAAATTTAGGATCTACTAGATTGAAGGCCGCAACAGAATGGAACGATTTAGGTGGAAAGTACCAGTGAAAGCTTTGTCCGCAGTAATTGAGGCCTATGCCGTGAAGTGCCTTAAAAGCAATACAGAGAGCCTGGAAGTCAATAGCTTATAATCCGGAAGCCAATGGAGATGAGTCAGTAAGGACACCATCTTGTGTTTGGGAATGCAAAGAATAAGATGGGCTGCAGCATTTTGTAAAGTCTGAATCTTATTAAGGCATATTTTCTGGATATTTGTAAAAAGAATTTTACAACACTCATCTCTTGACAAAATGAGTGTCGAAATCACAGTTTTTTATAAGTCTAATGGGCTACATAGGAAGATTTTTCTGAGAAGCTTCATTATATCAAAAAGAGGCTGAAGTGACAGAGTTAATACGGCCATCAAAGGATAATTCTCTATCAAAAATCCATCCCTAAATTCTTAACCTTGGTGGTTGGGGTAGGAGGCTATCCAAGTTCCTGTGGCCACCAACTTGGGGACCCAAAAGATGCCTCACAGCCAAACAACAAAACCTCAGTTTTGCTAGAGTTAAGCTTCAAACTGTTGTGAGACATCTATCTGCTGACCTGAAGAATGCAATTATGAAAACGAGTAGTGGTGTCTTCTGGATCACTGTTAGACCTAACTCACTGCAGCCGGCCCACCAGTATGATTTACCACTCTCTCACTCTTCTCCCTGGGTGGGCCTCAGTGGCAGACTCTCTCCACATCTCCACACTGCTTTACCTTCTCTTTCCCAGAATACTCTAGTGAAAATTTCTAGAATACCTTCTGCCCTGTCCAAGATGGCCACTTTACCATTAGTTGCTGTGAGCTGATTCCTAATTTAATACGATTAAGCTCTCTTTCTGTTAAGTATTTCCTGTTTTTAGCAAATGGAAGCCATCTGACTTGTTTCTCCTTGCTTTGCAACACTTCTTGCTCCCTGTCGGTGTGTTTCCTCGCTCCTGATAAGCTTTGGGATGGTCTGCTTCTGCAGCCTTTTAGTTCCAGCTCCTAGCATTTCCTGTAGATCATGAAATCTCTTGCTCCTTGGCATCCAGCCTCCTGTCTTTCAGTTTCTACTGCTACCTGGATAGTTGCTGTAAGCTAGGTTTTTTCCTTCAGGCTTTTTCCCCCATCTGGAGCACCTTCTGGAAGGCATCACCTTCATAGGCGCTTTCATCTGTCAGCGGTATTGTGGCTATTGGAAGGTATGAGCCTTACCTCTGGCAGACCAAGAATGAAAAGAACTGGGCTTCTCAACCTCCCTGCAGTCATAGTTTTCTCACTAGGCATTCGGCTCATGACAGAAAGTCCACTAGATTTCAGGGATTTATAAAGACATAAAAAAAGAAAAGAAGCCGGGCTATACCCCCAACCTTAAAGTCCCAATAGTCTTTATGCTCCTTCCCTGGGGGAGACTGGAGGATTTACCCCAACTCCAAGCTGCCCCCTTCCCCTCCAGGCAGAGTCAGAAAGCCAATAGGGGCCAGGCAAATATTTTTTTTTATTTAAAAAAAAAAAAGAATCTCAAGGGAGCCAGTCACTCCTGATATTATGCTACACCCCACCCATAAAGCCCCAACAGTCTTTCTGCCCCTAATCCCCAGGGGATTAAAGTAACTTCATTTCTATAGCAAGAGAGAATAATTTTTGATAGGCTGGATTTTAGTTTAACAAATGGGCCGGCAGAGAGGGGGATACTCCCCCCCCCCCAACATTCTGCCTTCGCTGGGGGCAGAAAGGCCAACTGGTGCCTGGGGGTGTAGATGCAGTGTAGTACCACAATGGGCAAATCCCACACACCCAATCTTCTCACTAGGGAGGCTCAACGTCCATCAGATTGGACAAAGTCCAATGAAAGAAAGTGAGAAAATGAATGGGCTGGTCCACTTGGGCATCTGTCCCCAGTCCTTGGCCTCAGACTGTATGTATACCCCTAGGGGAGGCAGAATGGATGGGCCATATATCGAATCTATAAAACTGTGCCCAAAAAAAACAATTTCCTTCCACTTGCCATAATAAATGGCTGCAATATTCAGGCTTGGTAAGAAAAAGTGGGATCCACCCAATATATACCACCCTGGACTCCCCTTGGTGTCTTCTTCTCAGAAATGTCTACGTTGGTAGGTTTGCCAAGCTGCTGGCAGATCCCAGGCCCTAATACTGCAGCTACAAACAGCACCAGAATAGGTCAATTATTTTAATGGCAGAATCTAGTTTCCCTGGTATTTTTTGGGGCATTTCATGTTGTGGGTGACTCACCCAACAACACAAGTGGTGTACCCTTTTTTATCAGGAGGAATAAAATAATATTATCTCATTACTCCCCATTTTTGGCTTAGAATTGTAAGCCACTTGCAAAAAAGAACACATTTTGCAAAATGTTGTATGAATCACATGACATTATAGGTAAATGCTAATTCAGGGCTGTACAAAACAACACTAATTCCATGCCCTAGGCCATACTTCAAAAACACCTAGGCTTCCTTCACAGCTATCTTTAATTCAGTAGATTTTACCAAAAAAACGGATGCATAGTCAAGCCACAAAGAAATAATTATTAAAAGCTAAAGTAGTGTAGTTATGTTAGTTGCTGACTGAGTATTGTGTGCATTTGGACAATCAATAGACACTGTATAGTAGCACAATCAGAAGGGTCTGATGACATTTTTGGCAATCGACCTTCAATACACAAAAAATACATATGAAAATGTCGTCACTCATTTCTATTTTTCCAACTGATTTCATTAGGTTTTGATTTCAATGAATAGTTCATTTGAGAAAAGCACAAACGTTCCACAAAAGATCGCTTCCTGAATTCAGGATCTTGTCTACTTTTCAGAAATGTATAGCTATCTGGGTTTGCCCACAGGGTCAACACCTTTTCTCTTATGTGCTTAAAATAAGGGAAACAACAAAACTAGGAAAAATCAAATACCACCTAGAAAATTGCACCAAACATTAAAAAAAATGATTTTACAACTCTGCCTGTCCCTGAAAGCTGGGGCATTTTTAGGGGCAAGCGCAAAGCGCTCTGTTCCTCTTCTAATCTCTCTTTAGGGGGATTTTAACTATGCCCATGTTATGTCAATCACTTTCATTGGTTCGTGGGCTTGCCTTTTAAAATCCACTTCTTTTCATTCGTGAAAGGCATGCATACGTCTTGCCTTTTCCGGTGTTTAGCCCTCCTCAAGAGCACCGGTAAACTACTGGAAACATACGAGGCTCCATGTTTTCTGTATGGTTTCTGGACTACTTTTTGTCTTTATTTCGCAGCACGATTGCGCTGTGTTTTACACAGCGCGATCGTGCTTGTTTTTTTTTTTATTTAATGTGACAAGAAAAGACCGATAAGGGGTTTACAACGCTAATAGCTCTAACTTGACATAATGCGAGACCCGTTGCATTGCAAATGCTGGTTATTGATGCCATGCTTAAGAAAAAAAAACATACACTTTCTTGCACGGCACTTCCAAGTTTTGGCAATTTTCTGGTTTCTCTGCATGTGACTCCACAAACTCTGGATAATTTTAGAATCCTCAAGTTTTGGGAAACAAGGACACTAATTTTGACTGGATACATCTTGTGGAAATGGCTATGAATGCTCAAGCATGAAATGTCCCAAACATAAAAAAGTGGGTCAGGATGTGGGTGGATGCCTCAAAGGATTAAGTTGCATCCAAGCATGTTTATACCCTCAGTAGACAGTCTGGCCTATGTTTGCCAATTTTTTTCATTCTACAAGCCTGAGCACAAAAACCCAACCAAAACCTTAGCAGCCTACAAACAAAATCAATCCGTTTTTCATGAGGCTTTTGTACAAGTAGTGGATTGAAGCAACAGTATGTGAAGTAAACAATTTTAGCATAGGTCCTTCTAAAGACACTATCTAGATCACTGGGCATGGCGTACCAGGGTTATAGACTTTATACTGTGTAAACAAACACAGAGCTAAATTGTCCTAGTTTGGTTTGCATGACATAAATAAATTGAAATACACAAACACGCAAAACCACAATGTCTGCTATGTTGCTCCCACCAGCATTGTTCACAAAGATAGATATATCACACAGAAACACCCAACAGAGCACATCCGACAATAAAACCTAACATACACCATCGTACCTGAACGATGCCAAACAGCCAGGTCTAGGCTATCTTTCATCTGTGGACAAGGATATGTCATGGAGCAATGAAATGAGCAAGCAACTGGTGATGTCCTTTGGAAGACATTTCTTACATCAACATTTGCACAACCACAGCTCACTGAACATGACACTGGCACCGAACCAGAGACGGCCCAGAAAACAATACAAAGCAAAGACCATCACAGGACATTGCAGGACTGCTCAGTGAGACTCGTGTGCTTAGGCACTGCTAGCGCTGATGCCATACTAATGGCAGAACGTGCGCAATAAAAGCACTGATAACATAAAATATAGTGCCCAGGAACATCTTTGGGAGCGCTGGTTCGGAAAGTGTTGAGGTGGATAAGAAAGACGAAGACATGATATGTTTTTATTAAGGTGTGTTGATCTTAGTCGTTATGAACTGGTCACACCTTTCATTAGAAAGTAAGAGCAACTACAGTCTAAAGTTCTGAAACAAATCCCACAAAAATGTAATATATTTCTGAGCTGTGGAAAAGAGTCTAAACTAAAAAAAACACTATCTCCCTCAGTTGTGACAGATATATTGGAAAGCCAGCTGGAACTGCCAATTTAGAACAGTGGAGCAACAGAATAGGCGGGGTGATATTAGGGTTCATTGTTCTAGTTCGACACTGTTTTATAGGTTAAAATTATAATCTGAAGTGATGCTACAGATAATTCAGTGGAGACGTGTAGGTTGATATTCCTTGAGTATGGGTACCTGAAGGCTATTTTGCATCTGCGATTACTGGGATTATCTTTGTATCATCTTATTTGTACCTACAGATGTTATCGTACTATGTTTGCAGCTTACATACACACGATACTAGGAAATGCGCTTATGATGCTTTAGATATGCGCCATGTCATTCCATTCAAACGCTATTAAAGAAATACATTATCATAAAAACCTACAACAGTGGAGGAGTACTTTATCAATGTCTATGTTTGATTTCTCCAGTGTACTTTTGTAGCACCTAGTTCTTTTTTAGGCTTTTGTTGACTGTACATATATTATTTTCCGTACTTGTAGCAGGTGGGTGTATTGTTGTATATCAGGATACTGAGACCTTTAATGAGCCAACTGAAAAACTACACCTCTGACGTGTTTGTTCAAAGACCACAAGAAACAAGACTGCACTCAAATGTGTTGCCTTCGTTTGTTCAGCAAACTTTCAAAGAATGTGAATCACAGACCCTTTCTCTTGTTTTCGATGCCTTCCCTCTGCCCGTTCATCTAACTGACCCCTTCAATCTTACATTAGATCTCCCTTCCCACCTCTATGCTCACCACATCCCCTTTCTCTCTTACCCTCTTTAACCCCCAAATCTCTCCTCCCCACTAACACTCGATGTCATCTCGCTCATGTTCACTCTCTCTCACATAGCCAATCATTCACGCTCTCTGTCCTCTATCGCACCTATCAGCATACCCCTAACATCTAACTTCTCACTCCATACACTTGGTTGCACCACCCACTAGCTTATTCTTGTCACTTGCTTCTTCATTTAGTAAACTGTTCTATTCTATTAAGTAGCAGAAAAGAGCTATCTCATTTGTTTTCCCAGAACCTGGGGCTAGGTGGCTAGATCAGATGGGTCAGATTCTTTTCATTATTATTAATGGAGATATTTGTTTGATGGAGGTAGTCTCAAGTTCTGAAGGGAGGTCTCCAGAGCCTAAATAGGTGAGGATGTTCCTTGCTGCCCTGTCTGCTGATAGCTTGAAAGTTCAAGAAGGGACAGATTGAGTGCTGGATGTTCCTTGTGACCAGTTCACTGAAATCACTTGCAAAGCACTGTTTAAAGGAGTCCAGAGACTGTTGACTTTCTTTGGCATTTCTTTTTTTACATCATGTTCTTTGTAAGTTGCTTGGTTAATTAGGTAGCTTATGACCAGTTTTGGTCACAAGCAATGGAGTTGCTGAAGGCATGTAGATACTATTTTGATGGTCATGCATTCTGAATTATGGAATTCCGACAGCATCCTACGTTTTTTCTTTGATATGCATTTTGCATTGGAAATCCATACAGGGTAATGAAGTATTTTTACATTCCTGATGATTTCTCTATCCTGTTGTGGACACTTTAGCAATGTCATTTTTCTACTTCCTCAATTGTCATTGTGAAGCAACCCCAGTTCGGTGTTTAGATGTTTTAAAACATTTTTGCCCATTCAATGGCTCTTTTCTTTACTCTACTTAAAGGATGAGTATACTATTTACATACTGATATATGGAGGCTTTTCATGAGCCAGTTGTAGAACTAATCACTTTTTATGGACAGGACGAGCTTCTTTCAGTGGCTAAAAGTAGTTTCGTTTTCCACTGTTTGCCACTGTTCCTATGTTGGTAGGTCTCGCCAGGAGATTTATATGGACGGCAAAGAAGTGATCGCCACTCCAGATTATTGGAAAATTGGCTGATGGTGACCGGTCATAATGCCGCAAAAATTTGATCCAAGGTGTGTATTGGCGCATCACAAGTGGGGAGAAGGTCTCGGCCTGCAGGTTGCCATGAGAGATATTGTTTGGGCAAGGTCTGGTCAGATGTTCATGTTTCCCAGGACAGAGCATATTGCATCTTATTGTCTATCTGAGATGGCATCAAATAAGGCATAGGTGAATGTTCTGTTCTTCGGTCATGGTAAATATAACATTATTAAAGATAAAAACTTGGCAGACCACGTTCTTGTATTCTCATGTCACTAGTTCTGCACCTCTTAGGGTCTGTGACTGTGCCCTTGGATTCATCTTCTCATAAAGCATCCTACTGCCTCATTCCTCTCACTCTTCTGCTGTCCTGCTTACTTTTTACAACTGTATTCAACAGATCCATGACAAAAACAACGGATAAGAACCTACTGGGGTAAAAAGTTTCTGCCATGCAGACCAAAGCCCCTCTGCAGCTAGAAAACATAAATGTATGTATGTAACTAAAGCATATATATAGGTATGTAAACAATATATATTTTCTGAAAAACTGAAGTTGAAAGGAAGTTATGGCTGACGTTAATTGTGACTTTGCCATAAATGTAAAATATCCTAAAATTCACAAGTGAAGGTGCTGCCTTCAACTCGTGTCTCACCTGACCAAACTATGATGGGGACCGCACTTGTACATGCCATGCTCATCATTGAATGATTATTCTTTTAAAAAAAAAACTTACGTGCAAGCAAGCAAGGCACGATTACCAGTAACTGAGGGGTGCGGTGTGCATCTTTCGCCCCTATTGTCTGAGTAGATTACATGATATTCTCCATCACTGCATGTTAAATGTAACCATTGGTTGCCACGTTGTCACAAAATAAACGTGAATACAGAGCTTGAAGAATACTTTGTAGAAAAAGTAACTTTGTATGAACTGCTGATGTGTGTAACTCTTTATTAATCATTGGTATTTATGGGCTGCCTCACCCCCACCACCATTAAATGAACCACCCCTCTATTTTATTTTTTTAACTTGCAGGGTAATTAACACATTTATAGAGAGCTTTGCACTGACTTCTCGGCTGCTTCACCATGCTATTAGAGGTAGACATCAGTTGAATTTCACATCCACGTACTTTTGGGAAATAAATATACCATTAAAGTGGTAGACTGGACTAAAGGGAAATATGTAGACTTTTCAGAACAGGCTTGTGATTCTGCAAGGCAGGAAAGGTTGTGTTGTAGTCTCTTGACGGATTTGTCGAGACATACTAGTGACTAAGGGCCATAAGTACGAACAGTTTTTCCCATAGACACAGAATAGGTAAAAACCTTTGCTACATCTGGCCCTAAGTCACTACGCCCAGCTCACTGCTACAATTTCATTTTTACGTCTTGCATCAGTTACTAACCAGATATGATTCAGTCTCGAAATTGTACTCCATAACCAGTGAAAACGGTTCTTCGGAACCTCTACTGTTGAAACATTTCCACCCTGAACCTTATAATTGATTGTTTGCCGCACTCGCCCATGTCAAATAATGGGAAAATAACACTACCTTGTATCAGTGTATGACCTCGGCTCAGGCTAAACATCTCTAGTGTGACATGTCATAGGGGTATCTCAGAACTCCTCACATGCTGTGCAACTATGCTATTCTCACAATTTAGTCTAAGTCAACAGTAGTCTATCATGATATCAAAACTGAGTCGACAGTAGCAAGTTCTCACCTTCTGTTTGGTGCTCATCAGTCCGTATATCCATTGTATTGTATGTTATCACTGCTAACCTCTCCCGCTTTACTGTTGGTATTGTTATCTTCTCAACTCCGCACCTAAACTACCATATACCCTAAGCTCATCCCTTGAATTTCGGAACCCAATCACTCTTGTTTATAGAATTCCCTTTGGTCAGATCTCTTTTATAAGCAAACCTTATCAAAAGATATTTTCCCGGGCCATTCCCCCCACTCCAAATATACATCTATATCCCTGAATATTCTGCAACAGCATGGTCCAAAAGCATACCAACCCATTATTGAATTCTTTGGGTGTAAATTTAATTTCAATCTGCCTCCCCCCACCAAACAACATTTTTTGGAACTTAAATAGGGAATATGCACAGGCCAGTGCCTCCTTCAACTCTCTCCAACCAAAAGCAACTACCACCTCCTTTCCTACATTCATATGTGTTAACGCAACCTCCAGAACATAAGCACTGGCATCTAACATGTGTGCACCAAGCACAAGCCTTGCCAAAGCTGAAGCCTCTTTCCTTAAAGACACCAGACTTTTGTCTGCAAAATTCTGAATAAACTTGGCATTGAGATCAGTCAACCTTGAATTACAACAAGTATATTCAAGTACTGGCTTTTTTACAATGAATTTTTTCAGGTTCGTTGGCTACACACCCTGCCTATGCATCACAAGACCCGATCATTCCATCTTGTGCACATACTGCACTCCAACGTGAAGTTTCTTATTCAGCGCTTCAACCTCTCTTCACACTGTTGTCGATCACTTAAATTCAATAAAATGCCAGCCTGATATCTGCAAACTCCTCCTACCCTTTTGATAACCACAGACATATTCTGCTGAAAAACGATCAATGCAGGCACCATATCAAATGCCATATTTCTGGATTGGTACACCCCGTCTACTGAAATTTATGAAGTGAATCTGTGTAAAGAAGGGTGTGGTGGCTTAGAGATGCCAGCTAGGTGTAATACTGAAAACCTGTATTTCTCCTACCCATTAATTATATGAAATTATTAACGCTAAGCAATGGGAATACAACACTTTACATGAGTTGTGCAATTTGATAGTGTATGTCTCCTGTGCTCTTTCTGGTACACACCTCAGGCAACAGTTGCTAAAGCTGGAATTGCTGGCTTTATAGCATCATAACCTCAGTATTTCTAATGCCTATGAAACAACATTCCTCAGTTTCAGTGGTGTACACCTTTTATTTGATATTATAAGATGGCCACCCTTATGAATACCCATCCAAACTGCAAACCATTTCCCGCCTATAAATGCCCCTGAAACATCCTTAATTCATTGACTTCTCTCTGCACTCCCCCTCTGACCTCAAGCATTTCTCTTATGTTTCAGTACTGCCTGCTGAACCACTACTTGAAAGTTTGAACCCAAAACAATGCACAAGTGGAGCTGATGGAATCACCCAACCAACAAATAACTCTCCGTCTTTACATACACATGCCATGCTATTCTCCTTGCACTGTGCCTCTTTGCTATCTATGAATACACATACCAGACTTATAGAAATGTCCTAATACCCACCTGGAGAAGTACTGAACACATCTAAATCCACATTTTCTTCGTTTTGCCTGTCCTAGGACGCCATATTGCTGCCACTGAATCTATTAACATTGCAACACATCACTTTTTTTTACTCATCACAATGAGCGCAAACCTTTAACACAGCCTTTCGCTCACAACTCTCCTCTTATAGCAGATCAGCAGCCAAATGTATAATTCCAGTCAAAAAGCGATGTCATCACCTAGCCAAATAATCCTTTCTTTCATACAACCTGTATTTCAGTCTCAATCCCCAACACTCCTATGTTTGGTGAATTACTATGGACTGTCATACTAATAAAACACACACACTTCAAATGCTTTTGTTCTTTTTTCTTGTATGCTGTGTTCTCGCTTGTGTCAACCATGTCCCTTTCATCACTTGATCAAATGATCTCTACCTTTCCACCTTTAACCAGCATATCAACATATTTTATTGTGTATTCTACTATTTTTGCTATAAAAAGGAGTACTTCTGTGACGTAGATATTGAAACAAACTATTTTCTCTGATCATCCGGTCATCATTAAAGACAGAGCTAGAATGGATGGGTCTACATTGAATGCGTTACAACCATTCCCTGAAATGTCAACTTGTTCACACTGGGTCCACAAAATTCTGACCACATGAAATGCTATGACGTGGAGTACAACAGAGGTCCTCCTTTTCACTCCCGCTCTTGAATGTCTATGTTTACATTCTAGCACAACTCCTGGTTGCATCAGGGGGACCATCAAATGTAAGCTGACAACACTCAAACACATTTCCAGTTGGAGCAAGCCAAAAAAACTGATAAAAGGCCTTTCTGTGCAACATTCTGTACTGGATGGACCTCTTTCATTTGCCTTCTACTGCCTGAATGGAGAAAAACTGATGCTTTGATTAACAATGTCCACCAAAATGCCCTTTGAATAGCGTTGACCTTCTCATTTCTATATATTCTGTTAGAAAAAGACTCTACAGCAAACAGTAGGGTAGGAGGCGAGAAAGGGGACCCCCCGCCTGGGCTTCTTCTAATTCAGAATGAGAAATGTCCATGGAGTCTGACCTGGGCTAACAGATCCCTGTATCCAGCAAGGATCCATTTTTGAAATCTTGGTCCAATACTAAAAAGACTACAATAATATTTGAAAGAGGAACTGCCAGTCAACTTAGTTGAACACTTTCTTAGCATGAAGTGCAGCATGAAGTGTCAGAGACAAGATTGCCTGTCTGTGAGTTCTATGAATGGATGCTCTTTTTCAAATTTAGGTACGACATTACTTCTATCACGGCGAAAGCCACCAACCTTGTTTCAGGTCAGTTGAACTGCCTCCTTAGAAAAAAGGGCAGATGTCAGCAGAATTGGTATTATAAAATCTAGGCATATTTCAATCTGGACCCGGTGGTTAGCCAGCTTTCGCATCTGCAAAGCTTTGGATTACTGCTTGCACCAAAACTGGGAGCTATAGAAGGTCTAGGTGTTATAATATGGTGGGTAGGTTGTGGCCTTCAATGTATGCCTCTAGGTGGGAGGGTTCTTCCTCTCTATACAGTTCGATGTTAAAGTAGGTAAAGTTATTTGCTATCTCGATGTCACTTCACTCTTGTAATCCTATAGTTTATAACTTTAGCCCACAGTGTACAACGAAACAGTTTACCTGCCTTGTCACCTCCGTCATATTACTTCTGTTTAAGTCTAGGCATGGCGTATTCTTCTTCATCTAAATGAGGTACTATTAGCTGTGCTCTTAATACAGTGGTTTTCATCCAGATCTTTCAGGAGTTAGTTTTCTTGTGTATTCCCACCAACTCCTTAAATTGTGCCTGAAAGGACAGATATCTAATATATGTGTGTTGATTTGGGAAGAGTCCACTGTAAGATGACCTTTAAAGAAAACTCTCAATGCTCACCTCTCCTTGATCATTTTCTTTCAGGTAGCTTTTTAGTCTCCTTTATGTGTGACACTGTCTCTCAACAGGCCACCTTTAAGCCTTCATCGCTTGTCAGGCAGGGATTCATATGTGTGGGCAAAGTCATTTTCACTGGGGTGTGATCCGAAAGTGGTGTGACCTATAGACATATCTGTGGCCCTGGGGAGAAGCAAGTATCTCACCATACACTTTGTGAGCTGCAGAGAAGAAGGAATTGTCAATATCAGGGAGTTGTGACCTCAAGGCATCTATCAACCCATACTGCCGAGCAGTCCATACTGCTCAGCGGTCCATTCTCCGGGCAGCTCAACTTGCAGTACTTAGCTGCACTTTCTGAGTGCCACGCATCACAGGTTAGTAAATGCATTTCAGTGCTGGTGTCCTCATCACTGCACTAAAAAGCTATGTTGCAGGTTATGGGTGGGTGTTTTGATGTGGAATCATTGAAAACTCTGAAACGGAGACTGAAAGCAGTGAGTTTTTTTATGGTGCCTGTCAGTGACCATACATCAGTTCCGATTACATACTTATTCAGTTCTTGACCTCTCAGCAGAGTACTCAAAGCAATGGTAAAACCTTAAGGTAAACCAACTCAACAATGCAGTGCACGTTTGCATTTCAGGTTTTATTCCACCTTGCATTACCTAAGAATATATGTTTTTTTTTAAAGCTATGTTTTTCTAGCTTTTTCCCATGCAACACATGCCTCTTGATTGGTGCATACTCTGAACTGAAACACATATAGGTGTCTGGGTCAACTTATAGGTGGGTATAAAGACTGCGCACAATTGAGAGCTGGTGAATTGAGGCTGAAGGCAGTGAGAGCTTCTAATAGTGAATTTAGATGGATGATATTGGGTAGATTTGTAGTGAAGGGCCCACAAAAGAAAGTACATGCAGAAGAACAGAGTGAAAAGAAACTGAAGAACAGGAAGGAGATAGTGTGTAAGATATGCAGCTAGAATATTTCAGAAACATGTTAGGAATGATAAGTTTAGAATCACCGAAGACCACTACCTTTCCCAAAGATCTTTGTCATGTTTAATTTACAGTCGCATATTTTCAGAATTGAAACATTCCAAATCTAATTATTCACAACAAAATCATTGTTATTACTAATGTAGCTCAGTGCTTTAAATGGAAATAGACACGTGCAGGAATTCACTTTTTAGAGTACCTGTTTGCTCCTGAGAAATGCAGGTACTCTCCCATTGAACGTACTGCAACGGTGCCTATAAGTCCAAGTACTCTGAAGAACTGCAGGTACTCGGTACCGGACAGTACCTGCCCATTTAAAGCATTGATTTAGCTGCTACTATTAAAAAGCATTGTCAATGCCGACATCTCTGGCTTGTTTAGGTGTATGCTCATTTTTGTGTGATATGCCGAGATGCAATAGTAGAAAACACACACGCACTCAAATTGTAGTCATTGCTTTCATTTACGTATATAAAAGTTTCACCCAACGTCCAATTGGCAGTAGCATGTCACTCATACACAAATTTAAATCTTAGAAATGCCACTTATAAACAACCTGAAATATTAGTGGCTATAAAAAATGTCCCCTGTACAATCTACTACAAGGCAGTTAAATATAGTATAGGTAGAGGAAGACCACGGACTAAACCACTTCCACTGGATGATACCCACGATAATAAAAACCACTCGGTTATGGATGTTCAAAATGCAGCTGCTGCCTCTAAAGGCTGCCCACACCAGAAGCTGCTACCCACGTACATGCCAGTTCTCGTGAAAGAAGACATACTGGCAAACTTGGGCCTTACCTCCGACCTGTCCACAGATGATCTTTAAAGCCCGATATCCTTCGCTTTGCCAACTTCAATAGGTGAACTGTAGTGACAAGCCTACATTAGAGAAGTGATCCTTAGCAACCGCACAGCCTCGCGTGACCTGCTGTTACGGCTTAGCTGCTGCGCGTCACCTGTAAGGCGAGAAGTCCTATTAGAAGAAGGTCCATTAGCAACGACCTAAAATCACGTGATAAGGAAGTTAGTCACAGCCGCTGTGCGCTACAGCCGCCATCGGTGAGAGGGTAAATAAGCCAAGTCAACCTGCCAATTTCGAGAGACCGTTGCGTATGGTATAAACAAAAAAGACAGGGCGGACAGTTTAGCAGCGTTGCTTTACTACAGAGTTGGTGCAGCTGATGATTGAGCGCATTACCAAAAAAGACATGGGCTTGAGGTGTAGTATGGGCAGTCGTCACCCGAAAATTACCATTAATCAGTACGTGAGATGGAAAAAGTAGGGGCTTTCTAAAAGGGGCGTCGTTAATGAACTGACACTAAAGAATCCCTTTGAAGAGGTGTGGCCTTAGTTATTAAGGGCGTGGATAACAACCTCTGAACTAAAATCATGTGCTTCACTTAACTTGTACCTCGCCAGTATTTTGGGAATGAGGGTTCCCTGTGATGTCTCTGACCAGTATTTTGTGGGTAGGGTTCCCTGTGAATTTTCAGTTGTTGCAAGCGGAGTCCTGACTTATGGCACAACAGGCATAACAAGAAAGATTTGCTTTGTCAATGTTTATCACCAGTTAGAAACAAATTAGTGAAAACAATTATTTTGTTGTAACTATTTAAAATTAAAAATGTAAGTCTAAAAATAGAAGGGTGTCTAATAAACGGTCCTGTGCAATGTGTAGTGGTCTTTGAAGTGTCTCTAACAGCCCTGTTTTTCCATTCACTCTTGTCTGTAGGAATTCATCCTGTTACACATTTGCACCCTTTTTCTCCCCACATCTTTCTGAAATCCTCGATTTGTAACCCTTACAAGTCATCGTTTTCCGCTTCGACACAGTCTTTTTACTCTGTCCTTCTAAATGTACTTCCATACATGACCTCCACCTACTTGTACAGCATCCATTTTAGGACATCCTCATTCCTCACTCCTCTTCCTTACTTCTCATCCCTGCTTCTCATTCTTAATCTCTACTTCTCATCCATCATACCTACTTCTCATCCATCATCCCTGCTTCTCTTCCATCATCCCTACTCATATCATCCCTATTTTGCATCCATCATACATCATCCTTGCTTCTCATCCACATCCCTACTTCTCTTCCATCATCCCTACATCTTATCCCTGCATCTCATGCCTGCTTCTCATCCATCATCCATCATCTCTACTTCTCATCCATCATTCCTACTTCTCACCCATCATCTCTGCTTCTTTTCCATCATCCCTACTTCTCATTCATCATATATTATCCCTACTTCTCATCCATTATCACTGCTTCTCTTCCATCATCTACTTCTCATCCCTCTTCCCTGCTGCTCATCCATCATCCCTGATTCTCATCCATCATCTTTCTCTTCCATCATCCCTGCTTCTCATCCCTACTTCCCTTCCCTCATGCCTAATTCTCATCCCTCATCTCTGCTTCTCATCCATACTTCTCATTCATCTTCCATCATTCCTACTCCTCATACCTCATCCATCATCCCTACTCCTCACCTAGTAGGGAGTAGAGTTGATGGATGAGTAGTAGAGATGAGAGGCAGGGATGGGGATGAGAAGTAGGGATGATGGATGAGAAGCAGGAATGAGAAGCAGGGATGAGAAGTAGGGATCAGGAATGAGGAATGAGGATGTCCTCAAATGGATGCTGTACTAAGGACCAGATCAGCTTCAAATCCAGAGCCCTCAATCATGTCCCTTCGTAAACACACATCCACAATCAGAACTCACCCAGGCACCTAGAGGCGGCTCAGTTCACACTAAGCACAATACAGAAGTCGTATTTTAAATGAAAAAGAGTACATAAACATGTGAGAACCCCCTTCAGAGGGCTATGGGGCAAGCAGGAGTGACTGGGTCCAGCCGTAGGGGTTGAGGCCTTGTACTTCTGATGTCCCAAGGCACGACTTGTGGGTCCTAAGCAACTGATTCAAGTACCCCTTCAGCACTTGAAACTCAGTGGTAGTGAGGATTGAGCAGTCTTAGGCTAAATGGGGGATGATGGGTAGGAGGGGAGCTTCTGGGGATATTGGTGGGAGGTAGATGCAGAGGGTGAACACAGGCTTACAGCACAAAATACGTTCAATAGAGAAATGTACAGTCAAATACTTGCTTTTTTGAAAAAATAAGTATTTACATAGAAACAAAAAGTCAAATATGTTATACACAAATAATACACAGTCTCCTGAGGCCAGTACTCTACTGTTTGATAGCCATGTCCCTGAGTCCCACATCTCCATTCAAGATAGACAATGTTTAGGTTAGCCTTCACTAGCAGTCCATGTCTCAGGAGTCCCAGGCTGACTCTTCCAAAGTCAGAGGTTTTCCAGTGCCTCAAGCGCTATGAGGCAGAACAAGTTCTTCTGAGTCTCTCGGCTTAGCAACCAGTGTTATCCACTCCTACAGGGGTTGTTCTTCTGTAGTCCCAAGAAGCTTTCCCCTCTTGGATGTCATGAAGGTCTGCAGCGGCTGCTGATGGTGAGTAGCACTCTCAGCTCTGCAGGGGGAACACTTCTTCCGATGAAACAGTAAGCTCCTCTGATACTTCTCACAGACAGGGGGACGATCACTCAGGTTCTGATACTTTAGTTGGGGTTTGGACATGCACGGGTCACCATGACATCCTTTCCTCTCAGTGTCAATGTTAGACCTTGCATCTTTTTGGCATGTCTCCCCTGTCTTTTTGCCTTCTGACTTCCTTTTTTTATGGTATACTGGACTCTGTTTCTGCTGGTTTATTGTCTCTGTGCACTTTACCACAGCTAATCAGTGCTAAAGTGCAAGTGTTCCCTATATAAATGGTATTGGTGATGGGTTTATCCATTATTGGTATATTTGATTCACTGGTAAGTCCCTAGTAAAGTTCACCAGGGGTGCCCAGGGCCTGTGAATCAAATGATACTAGTAGGCCTGCAGCACTGGTTGTGCCACCCACATTAGTAGCCCTGTAAACATGTCTCAGACCTGCCACTGCAGTGTCTGTGTGTGCAGTCTTGCACTGCCAAGTCGACCTGGGAAGTGTACCCACTTCCAAAGCTCAAACTTTCCCTTTTTTTTTAGTTTACATGTAAGGCACCCCTAAGGTAGGCTCACAATTTAAAAATACATCTTTTAGTGAAGTTGGTTTTTAGATTGTTAGTTTGAAAATGCCACTTTTAGAAAGTAGGCATTTTCTTGCTTAAACCATTCTGTGACTCTGCCTGTTTGTGGATTCCCTGTCTGGGTCAGTTTGACAGTTGGGCTGTTTGCATCCCTCCTCTAGACAGTGACACAAAGGGAGCTGAGGTGTAGACTGCATATCCTGTAGATCCATCTGTGCTAGAGTGGTGGGAGAAGTGGTCAATTACACCCGAAAGGGCTGTGCTGGCCCTCACATAATGCAGTCTCCAACCCCTTGGTGTGTGTCTGGGGCCTGGCCTGGGCAAGGCAGGATCTTGTCAACAACAGAGACTTTCCTTTGAAGTATACCTACTTCAAAGGCAGAAAGGGGTAAAGTAGTGGACCCAAAACCCCAGACTTTTAGAATCTTTCTGGAATCAAGAGGAACCTCTGCCAAGGAGAAGAGCTGAAGAGCTTGAGGAGGAGTACCGCCCCTTTGCTGTGCTGCTTTGCTGGTTTGCCCTGCAGTTGCTGTTTCTGCCTTAAAAGAGAGCAAAGGGTGAACTTTGCTGTGTATCCTGCTTGAGAAAGTTCTCCAAGGGCTTAGAGTAGAGCTTGCCTCCTGTTGGAAGTCTCAGGGACACCAAAGACTTCAGTTTCATCTGTCTACAGCACTGGGAACTGTGTGTTTTGTGCTGTTCAAGAAGAAGAACGACTGTGGTGCTGTCAACGAGCCGCTGACTGCATCTTAACCTTCCGAAACCACACGGCGCCACACTGCTCCGCTTCGCAAGGCAACCCTGGTCTCTCCGACGACGCCATCTGACGATGCACAGAGCCGCTGCTTGCACTGTGACCTGTGGGCCCGCACTCCGGCATCACCTTGTTCATACCGCAGCTAGGGCATCCCTGACGACAATGCTCCTGCTGACACTGGTACCGCTGCCTGCACCATAGCCTGTGGACTCCGCACGTGGGGAATACGAAGCCCCGTCCCGCACCGCAGCCCCAGTCCACCGACGCCAGCACAATTGACTTCAGTGTGGTCACCAGGCGCTCCTGCCTGCACCACGACCCGTGGACACCGCACGGAGCCTGTCCCTTGCCACACCGCCAACTTGGGCCTACCGACGACAGCGCTTCAGCAACGATGACGCCGCTGTCTGCATCGTGACCTGGTGACACCGCATGTTGCACAACCCCACTTCACACCGCAACTTTAGTCTCCCCGATGCTGCTGGATGAAGTCACTGAGCCACTGCCTGCACCGTGACCTGTGGGCACGCACGTCGCATTGTCCCGCTTCGCACCACAGCCCTGACGCCATCTATGCCAGCGCTCCTGACTTCATCAGCACAGAGTTCGATCTGCAACGCGTGTGACTTCAAGGGCCAATGACCCCTGTACCAACCTCCGGAACCAACACCGCAACGCCACTCTCTGGATCTCATTGCGAGGATCATGATGTCCTTCAATTCCAAAGTTACTGTTGCGGGTCTTCCCAACACTGTAGCTGACCTGCAGTGCCTTGGCTGACCTGAACTGTTGATTTTGTTGATCATGACACAGTGATAGCCCCAGATGGAGCTATCGAATTCAAAGAACTGTCTTTTTAAGTTAATTCTTGCACAATTCATATCTTGATTACTAAATGTTGGATTGTTCTCATTTTAGTCTTCTTTTACACAGATAAATATTGCCTATTTTTCTAAAACTTGTGTGGTGTCCTTTTGTAGTGTTTTCACTGTATTACTGTGTGTTATGTGCAAATGCTTTAAACCATGCTTTTGAGATAAGCCTGACTGCTCATGCCAAGCTACCAAAGGGATGAGCAGGGGTTATCGGAGCTAGGCATCTCCCTTATCCTGACTAGAGCGAGGGTCCTTACTTGGATAGGGTGCAAACAGACTGCCAACTAGAGATCCCAGTTCTAACATTGGTTGTCAGAAGTGAGGATAGGACTTGCATTTGCACCGGACCTACAGTGATTGGTGTACACTACTACCATATTGCAGACCACTACGTGCCACATACAGATTTTTGTTTTTGATTCTTTCTCTTTGACCTATTATTGATCTCAAGTTCAAGTTGAACTTCCAACAACATCATGTCTCAGTCAAGAGCACCATCAGTTTCATCCAGGTTTTGGTTTTTGAGGAGCAGTTTGCATAACCTCAAAGTCCAGGTTAGAGACCTCACCAAGAAGGAGGAGCTACAAAAGGCAATGCGGTCCTGGGTAGCAGTCAGAGCTGCCAGTGGGCACTCTGAGGATCCAATTGGGGAGTCGGTGGAGCCAAATCCTAGGGAAGATGTACTTAGGGGGCAGGAGCTGCTAGGGGGGCAGCTACCCCCCCCGGGTCAGGCAGCAGTGGTGGTTCTAAGTGCCTGACTCCAGAGGAGCGTGAAGACAGGAGAGAAGCCAGGAGGCACCAGATTGAGTCGGATAGGAAAATGCTTTTGGATTATGAGTTTAGAGTAAAGGAGCTGGATTAAAAGAGTAGCTCCAGCAGCAATGGTGACAGCAATACCTCAGTGCACTCAGATAGGATAGTTCACATTCCCAAGAATTTAGGAAGGGAGTACAAGAAGGGAGATGATATCCAGAGGTGGTTTCAGGGATATGAGGCATCTATCCACATGAATGGGGTCCCTAAAAAGAATTGGGGAGCAGGATTGTGAAACCACTTCACAGAGGATGAGAGGGTTACTTTGCTAGCTTTGGGTAAGGGGTACAACCTCCCCTATGCTGACATGAAGGAGGCCCTTCTCACCAGGTTTGGTCTCACTCCTGACAAGTACAGAGATCAGTTTAGCGGGAATTAGAAAACTGATTCACAGACCTGGTTAGAATGTGTAGATTCTGTTTGCAGAGCACTGGATGGTTGGGTGAAGGGCAGAACTGTGACAGATTTTCATGGGCTGTACAACTTAATTGCATGGGAGCACTTGTCTAGTCTGTGTTTTGCAGAGCTGCTCCAGCACTTGACCGATAGTAGGCTGACTGACCCCAGGAAGCTTGCTATTCAGGCGGACCACTGGGTGAGTACCAGGGTCCACAAGAAGGTTTATGGGGGACACTACGCCAAAGATAGGCATGGTTCCCAGCAGCAGAGTAGGGGGGGGGGAGAAGAGTAAACAAAAGGAGTTCTCCAAAGAGCCCCAATCTAATAACCCGGGTAAGAATTCCGACCCCCCAAGAGATAAGAAATCATGGGCCTCTTCAGGAGAGCCTGAAGTGGTGGGACCCCATAAGTGCTTTACTTGTGACCAGGTGGGTCACATGAAGGGGGAATCCCAAATGTCCCAAGTGGACCCAGCCACCCACTGTTGGGCAGACTAAGGGGTTGGGCAGTGTAGTGCTTAGGGAGGAATTGGTCCCAGGTGGGTGTGGAGAACCAACAGAGATGACCCTTGTCTCACTAGGGACGGTGAGATGTTCCAGAGGAACTTAATGCCTAATAATACTAAGAAATACAGGCAGTGGTTGACCATCAATGGACAGAGGGTAAAGGCTCTCAGAGATACTGGAGCAAATGTGACCACGGTCCGGAGTCACCTGATGCCTGAAGAGCTGTTAACCTCTGGTGTATTCCACCAAGTAGTTGCAGTGCTCCAGTGTAGGGTGGCGCATGTTCCCTTTGATTTGGGGTGGGAGTCTCTGTTTCCTTGAGGGTAGCTGTGAGTCCCACTATGCCTGTTGACTGTCTGCCCAGCGAACGACCTAGAGACATCCGCCTGGAAGGAGGTGGAGCTTAGGTCACACTTGGGAATGTTGGGGTTATCAGAGTGGGCGTGTGTGATCACTCAGTCCATGGCAGCCATTCAGGGTGATCAGACATACCTGGCGTCTGAAACAGTGGCCCAGGTGACTGCCAAGCGAAAGGGGTGTGGGAAACCAGCCCCCGGAAGTTCCCACAGTCTGGGAGGAGGCTGACCTCAAGTGGGGCACCTCAGCACTTACTGGGGAACATATGGCCGAACTGGGAGACCTATCTGAGCTGACCCATTGGCAGCAAGAAGGGTTCCCAACAGAGATGAGTTCTGCGCAGAGCAGAAGGTGTGCCCTAATCTCACAGGTCTTAGGCAGCAGGCCGAGGACCATGCAGCTGGTGCTGAGCCCAAGGATGACCTGATCTACTTTGAGAATGGACTTCTTTATGGCGAGTCTAAGGCTGCTGAGCCTGGGGCAGCCCATGTGCTGGTGGTACCCCAGCGCTTCAGATTCTTCCTACTGGGTTTGGCTCATGATGTCACTCTGGTAGGACATTTGGGGCAGGGCAAGATCTTTGACAGGCTTGTCACCCACTTTTATTGGCCCCAAATGAGAAACAAATCAGATGCATTCTGTAGAACCTGTCAGACTTACCAAGCAAGTGGAAGGAATTGCAAAGCCCCTCCTCCAACCCTTTCCTGTCATGAACACCCATTTCGAGTGGGTGAGTATTGACATAGTAGGGTATCTGGACCCCAAGACAGCCCTAGGCAACAGGTGCATCTTGGTCTTGGTGGACCAAGCCAGTTGGCACCCGGGGGCTATCCCTCTGAGGACAGTGATGGCACCCGGGCACTGATGGGGATCTGTACCCGAGTGGGTTTCCCCAAGGAGGTAGTATCTGACCGGGGTACCAACTTTATATCCATGTACAATAAGGCCACGTGGAAGGACTGTGGTGTGAACTACAACTTCACCACTCCTTACCACCCCCAAAGTAATGGGTTGGTTGAGAGAGTCAACTGAACCCTGAAAGGCATGATTGGGAGTCTGTCAGACTCCACGAGGCATAAGTGGGATGTTCTCTTACCACGCCTTCTGTTTGCCTACTGGGAAGTACCACAGAAGGGGATTGGCTATAGCCCCTTTTAACTGTTGTATGGACAGCTGGTCAGAGGACCTCTGAGTCTGGTGAAAGAGGGCTGGGAGCAAGCTCCTAGGAAGCCACCCCTGGATGAATTTAGCTACATGCTGGCCTTCAGAAACCAGACCGCCCGCTTCAGGAAGCTCGCTCAAGAGAACCTAGAGGCAGCCAGAAGGACATGAAACGCTGGTATGACCAGACTACCACTCTGGTTGAGTTTCAGCCTGGCCAGAAAGTGTGGGTCATGGCCCCAGTAGAGCCTTGTGCTCTACATGAGAAGTGGACAAGGCCATTTGAGGTAAAGGAGTGCCAGAGTGATGTAATTTACTTAGTGGACTTGCAGACTCCAAGGAACCCCTTGAGGGTCCTACATGTGAACCACCTCAAACCCCACTTCGAGAGGTCTGAGTTAACCATGCTTCTGGCTACAGCTGATGGGGTGGAAGAGGAGAGTGAACCTCTCCCTGACCTCATGTCTGCTAGGGAGCAGGATGGGTCAGTAGAAGGCGTGGTCCTCTCCCCTTCTCTGACTCTAGAGCAGTAGAGTGACTGTTGCCAGTTACTGGGACAATTTGCAGCTCTATTCTCACTCACTCCAGGTGTCACCCATCTGTGCATGCATGATGTGGATAATGGAGACAGCCTGCCTGTGAAACACAAGGTTTAAAGGTTAGATGACAGAGTGAAGGCCAACATCAAGGATGAGGTGTCCAAGACGTTGGCTTCAGGGGTGATTGAGCGCTCCAGCAGCCCTTGGTCCAACCCAGTAGTTTTGGTACCCAAGGCTGCCACACCTGGTGCCACACCAGAACTCTGTGTGGACTACTGGAGGCTCAGTGCCACCACAAAGACTGACGCCCACCCATCCCTAGAGCAGATGAGCTCATTGATCGGTTGGGGGCTGTCAAGTTCCACAGTATGTTTGTTTTAACATCTGGGTACTGGCAGAGTGCCCTAACTGAGGGGGCCAAGGAGGGGTCGGTGTTCTCAATGCCAGAGGGGCATTTCCAGTTCTGGGTCATGCCCTTCGGGTTAAAAAAAAAGCCCTTGCCACCTTCCAGAGGTTGGTCAATCAGGTCTTAGCGGGGCTTGAAAACTTCAGTGCCGTCTACCTTGAAGACATTGCTGTTTACAGCTCCAATTGGGAGGACCATTTTTACTACCTCTGGGAAGTGTTGTAGGAGCTGCAAGCTCAGACCTCACTATCAGGGCCAGTAAATGCCAGATAGGGCAGGGGTCACTGGTGTACTTGGGACACCAGGAAGGAAGCGGCCTGGTGGCGCCCCTACAACCTAAAATTGGTGCCATTCAGGCTTGGGCACCCCCCAAGACCCAGTCAGAGGTGAGAGCTTTCTTAGGCCTCACCAGGTACTACAAGAGATTTGTCAAGGGGTATGGCACCATTGCTGCCCCCTTGACAGAGCTGACTTATAAGAAGTGGCCTAGACAGGTGATCTGGACTGAGGTGTGCCAAACTGTGATTGACACCCTGAACGACGCCATATGCACGGCACCTGTGCTGCTGCCCTTGACTTCTCCAAGGAGTTTGTGGTACAGACAGATGCTTCAGAGCATGGTGTGGGGGCAGTACTTTCATAGCTGAACGAAGAGGGCTTAGACCAGCCTGTAGTCTTCCTTAGCAGGAGACCATTCCCCAGGGAACAGAGGTGGAGTGCAATTGAAAGGGAAGCTTTTGCTGTGGTCTGGGGGATGAAGAAGCTAAGACCCTACTTGTTTGGGTCTCACTTCTGGGTTCAGACCAATCACAGGCCCCTTCAGATGGTTAATGCAGATGAAGGGTGAGAACCCAAAACTGTGGAGGTGGTCCATTTCCCTACAGGGGATGGACTTTACAGTGGAACACTGTCCTGGCACAGAACACGCCAATGCTGGTGGTCTATCCAGGTTCTTCCGCCTTACTAAGGAGAACTCCCCAAGGGTTGGGTAGGTCCCCCTACTCTCAGCTGGAGGGAACATGTGTTTGACCTGGCAGCTTTTTGGTGTGTCTGCCCTGTCCTTTTGCCTTTCAACCTCCTATTTTTATGGTATACTGGACTCTGTTTCTGCTGGCTTATTGTCTGTGCACACTTTACCACTGCTAATCAGTGCTAAAGTGCAAGTGCTCCCTATATAAATGGTATTGGTGAATGGTTTATCCATTATTGGCATATTTGATTCACTGTTAAGTCCCTAGTAAAGTGCACTGTAGGTGCCCAGGGCCTGTGAATCAAATGCTACTAGTGGGCCTGCAGCACTGATTGTGCCACCCACATATGTAGCCCTGTAAACATGTCTCAGACCTGCCACTGCAGTGTCTGTGTGAGCAGTCTTTCACTGCCAATTCGACCTGGTAAGTGTACCCACTTCCCAGGCCTAAACCTTTCCTTTTACCACATGTAAGGCACCCCTAAGATAGGCCCTAGGAAGCCCCATGAGCAGGGTGCAGTGTATTTAGAAGTTAGGACATATACTGCTGTGTTTTACATGTTCTAACAGTGAAATACTGCCAATGTCGCGGTTTTCAATGGTCTTACCGTCGCAGCTGAGAGGTGTAGGGGAACGGTCCTTGTTCCGACGGGTTCTGCTCTGGCCGAGGTAGGGGCGACCCCTTCCGGTAGCCATGGTGCTGTTTAGTATGAGCAAACCACTACAGTCCGTGCCCTCCAGAAGGAGTCCCAGAGGGAAAACCCCAGTAGGGTAAAAAACCTCCACAGGAACTCCCTGAAACAAAAAGGAGGACACCAGGGTATTAGGACCGTAGATCAGGAAGGCAGGGAAAACAAGGCAGATCAGGAACAGACACGATGCGCAGAAGGAGATCAAATAGGAGCGTGACTACCACCAAGAAGTGTTGCAACGCAATGGACAAGCAGTTGGAATCCCCTTATATACCCCTGGACAGGAAATAGAAAACAGGAAGTAGAACACCACC
Source organism: Pleurodeles waltl (assembly GCF_031143425.1). Lineage (NCBI taxonomy): Eukaryota > Metazoa > Chordata > Amphibia > Caudata > Salamandridae > Pleurodeles > Pleurodeles waltl. The sequence continues at coordinate 258,308,975 of NC_090440.1, forward strand.
ATCTTGGATTGGGAAAAAGAAAACAATAATGAATTAGGTATGTGTGTTTAAAAATGCATGCTGGGCAGAGAGGAAGTGGTAAGCATGCTGGGAAGAGAAAAAGGCGAGTATAAAGAACCCCAAGTGTAAGGGTTCGGTTTGTCCTAGGAACATCGGTAAGTGGTGGGCAGGAAATGACATGCAAGAAAATAAATGTTAAGCGCATGATGCGCTGTGTGCGGCCATGCCTGAAACCCCGTCGGGGTTTCAGGCTCTGCCGCGTCTGCCTTTATGGCAGAACTTGAAAAAAGGAAAGCGGCGAGCGCCGCGGCCCCCAGACCGGCTCTCTGGAGCCTCCATGGCTCTCGCCGGAGCCGCGGCAACCCTGCGACCTGGGCGTCCGCCGTGGCGTCTACCGCGACCCGGCCGCCGGCCGCAGCAGATTTAACGTGCCGCACCGCATCGCCGCGGCATAACAGCCAAAGTCGGTTTTCACTTTTGAAAGGCCTATCTCCCTCATAGGTTAACATGGGGGCTGCCTTTAAATAACATTTACGTGCCGTTTACCTTTGAGAGCAGATAGAGATGTGGAGTTTGGGACCTCTGAACTCACAATTTAAAATTACATCTTTTAGTGAAGTTGGATTTTAGACTGTTAGTTTTAAAATGCTTCTTTTAGAAAATAAAAACAACAGATGATGGATGGAATGCAGAACAATCAAGCATTCACCCCCAGTCACAGATTTGGGCTTAGTCCATCAATGTTTTTGCTTGCCATGCCATTGCAGTTTGGACCCAACCATATGCAAATTAGTCTTGACCCTCTTCCCCATGGGAGCAGCCAAGCCCGAACTGCCAGACCAGGTCCTCCCTGGACTAGAAACAAGCATTGTGGGACCAGTTTCAGGGTATCACCCTTCATCAGCCAGGTTAGCTTGAATCTGGTGGCATAGCAAGCACGGGGCCCACGTCTGGGCATACCCTTCCCACTTAGGGCAACAAGTGCAAAAACAACAGATGATGGATGGAATACAGAACAAATCAAACATTCACCCCCAGTCATAGATTTGAGTTTAATCCATCAATTCTGTTGCTTGCCATGCCATTCCAGTTTGGACCCAGCCATATGTAAATCAGTTTTGACCCTGTTCCACATGGAAACAGTCCAGCCCGAACTGCCAGGCCAGGTCCTCCCCGGATCAGAAACAAGCATCCTGGGACCGGTTTAAGGGCATCACCCTTCATCAGCCAGGCTAACTTGAATCTTGTGGCATAGCAAGCATGGGACCCAAATCTGGGCATACCCTTCCTAGTTAGTGTGACAAATGCAAAAACAACAGTTGATGGACGGAATGCAGAACAAATCAAACAGTCACCCTAGTCACAGATTTGGGTTTAATCCATCAGTGTTTTTTGCTTGCCATACCATTCCAGTTTGAACCCAGGCATATGTAAATCAGTCTTGACCCTATTCCCCATGGGAACAGTCCACCCCGAACTGCCAAGCCAGGTTCTCCCTGGACCAGAAACAAGCACATTGGGACCGGTTTCAGGTTATCACCCTTCATCAGCCAGGCTAGATTGAATCTAGTGGCATAGCAAGCACGGGACCCACATCTGGGCATACCCTTTCCACTTAGGGTGATAAATGCAAAAACGTCAGATCATGGACGGAATAAAGAACAAATCAAACAGCGCCGCTGCCTGCACAGTTGCCGGTGGACACCGCTCATGAGGTACACGAAGCACCATCCCATCCCGCACAGCAGCCCCGGTCCACCGACGCCAGCACCATCGACCCCACTGTTGTCACCAGGCGTCTCTGCCTGCACCGCGACCTGCAGAGGCTGCACCGAGCCCGTCCGGTGCAACAACGCTAACTTGGGCTTACCGACGACAGCGCTTCAGCAACTACGACAATGCTGCCTGCACTGTAACCTGTGGGCACTGCACATCACATTGTCCCGCGTCGCACTGCAGCCCCCACACCATCCACGTCAGTGCTCCTGACTTCATCAGCCCGGAGTTCGATCTGCAATGCATGTGACTTCAAGGGCCCGATGACCCCCGCACCGACCTCCCAAACCGACACTGTGACAGCAGCGACACCTCTCTGCGGATCTCATCGCGAGGATCACAACACCCTGCAATTCCAAATGTACTGTTGTGGGTCTTCCCAACACTGTATCTGGCCGTGGCCGGTCTGCACTGTTGGTTTTATTGAGCACAACGTCGTGATAGCCCCAGGTGGAGCTATCTACTTCAAGGAACTGTCTTTTCAAGTTAATTCCTGCAAAATGCATATCTTTATTACTGTATGTTAGAATTTTCTCATTTTGGTCTTGTTTTACACAGGGAAATATTGGCTATGTTTCTAAAACTGGTGTGGTGTCCTTTTGTAGTGTTTTCACTGTATTACTGTGTGTTATGTGCAAATGCTTTACACATTGCTTCTGAGATAAGCCTGACTGCTCGTGCCAAGCAACAAAGGGGGTGAGCAGGGGTTATCTGAGTTGGGTATCTCCCTTATCCTGACTAGAGCAAGGGTCCCAACTTGGATAGGGTGCAAAGCGAATGCCAACTAGAGACCCCTTTTCTAACAGTTGATGAAACAAGGCAACAATCTTTGCTCTTCGCAGCAGCCCCCTCTAGCATACAAAGTCATCAAATTGATTCCGCACATGGGCTATGTCACCATCAGCCTGGCAGTAATTTAATATTCACAGCGATCCCCTTTGGCATATTTAAGCTGTACACAGGCGATGGCCTGATTAGCATGGCCTTCATGCAATATTCACGGTGGCCCTTGCTTGTATACGGGGTTGCTGACTTTACTACAGGCATGGGTCTACGGGCCAATTAGCACAGCAGTAATGCAATCATCACTGTGGTCCCATATAGCACCGTGCACATGGGTGACGGCCTTATCAGTGCAGCAATGGTTAGCTTCACAATAGCCCCTTCTTGCATACTGGGTCGCCGATATGAATCTGCATAATAGTAAACAAACTCCAAGGCACTTGTGTAAGAAGTTAAAGATCCGATCCGTAGTCACGCTATTGATGAGGTTTTAAATTATTGCGGCCACTATGCTACTATCGAGATTAAAGAGAAAAGGAGTTGAAGTGAACATTTGAATATTATATTTTGGAGCTGCGGTCGCGAGTTGACAATACGAGGAACCATATTATATTTTGATATATGAGGACCGCTATACTCACGATAGAGCCTTGATGAAGTCAAAGGGAAAATTTGTTGCATGACGAAACACGTGTTGGCTGGAACGGATGGAGTTTGAAGATATGTTACATTAAATATAACCGGACTGAATATTTATGTGACTACGGATCGGATCTTTAACTTCTTACACGAGTGCCTTGGAGTTTGTTTACTAAGTTTTTCCTTTGGATATTTGGGGGAGTGGGGTGTTTTCGTCCCTTCCAAGAGCACCCTAAACAAAACCTGTTATTTGTGAAATTTGGATGCGATTCTAGTGCGCACCATTTCCTATCAGAAACACCCAACTTCTTTTATTTGAATCTCCATAATAGGCGACAGCCCAAATAGAATGGCATGGCAGTAGTACAGTCTTCATGGTGGCCTCCTTTGGCATACAAGGTCGACAACTTTACTCTGCATACAAGCTGTGGCCCAATCGTCAGGATAGTAATGCAATCTTCATGGTGGCCCCCTATGGTATACTGGGTTGCAGAGTTTACTCTGCACAATGGGGCAATGGCTCAATCGGGACGTCAGTAATGTATTCTTCATGGCATCCTTCTCTGTAATACGGGGCTGCTGACTTTACTCTGCACACGGGGTATGCCCCGATTGGTGCAGTAATGGCTAGCTTTATGACAGCCTCCTCTGGAATACAGGGTCACTGACTTGAACGGGGATCCACTCACCAGGATCCCCCACTGGACTTTGCTCCCTCCAAGTGTTCTTCCCTTCCTCACAGGGCACACTGGCCATGGCAAGCAAGCAGGCATTTGTGCTTCAGGCTCCAGGGCAGGTGGGTTTGGATTTCCCTGGGTGATACCCCCTCAATAAGCTGAAAGACTGGCAGACCTTAGCCCCAAGTCCTGGTTGCAGAAATAAGTCATGCAGAGCTTCTCCTTGACATATAGCCCAATTGGCTGCTTGGCATTTGACCATTTTGGGGACCTAGATTTCCCATTCTTATAGTCCATTTTCAGACCAAAAATTTGATTTAGTGCCTGAGTCTTTGAAGTTTGTGTTGATGGTCTGCTTGCATTGAGAGTGCTCACTCCTCTGGCCTTCCCTTCCTCCAGAAAGCATTCTGTCACAGAAGGAGTGACTCCACAAAACAGTCCACGGGAGTGACTGGAGGGTCACACATAAATGTCAGCAACAGTGATATCTGCATCAAAGGTTATCCAAGGGACCCAGTCCTCCTAATTAGGATTTCCATATCAGCCCCACCTCCTCTCTAAAATGTGCTCCGATCCCTTCCAAGTGACCTCTCTCCAAATCAAAGAGTTACTAAAAAGCCTGTCAATTCCTTCCTCCAATGTGTTTCCCACCCAGCTCTCAGGAATGCAGCAATCCACAAATCTGTTTATGGGGAGTCCTCAACACCCTCATGCTCTTCCATTCTTCCCTGGGTCTCCCAAAATGAAACCCAGAGCCTTCCATGTATTGTACCACTCAGAGACACACACACATGAATGCAATCAAACGTGTGCTGCACTAAATGCAAGCAAGGATGAATTAAGCACACAGCAGTGCAACTTTACATGAGTGGGGTTGTAGGCTTCACTTCAGTGACACAGGTAAAAAGACATGTTTATTCCTACGGATCACTACCTGGTATTTTGCCACCACTGCACTCGTGCTGCCTAACTCCTGGTAATGGCAGTAGCCTTTCACCATCATGATGGTAGCGCTTTGGGTACCCCTCTCAGTCCAATGAGACTGCAATCTGTGAGACAGGCCTATGACTCCAGCCTTGGAGTCATGCAATGACTGCAGACACTAGAGGCAGACCTCATGGGGATTTGTCACAGGCATCTGCTTGTGATAGTCTCCTGTGCACACAAATGATTCGTATTTGCCAATGACAACAAAAATTAGCACCAGGGATCCAGACACCTTTGAGGCTGGGGCACTTAGGGCAGGAGTACATGTCCATCTCCATGTAAGTGGCTTTTCCGTCCCAACAACACAACATCTAGAAAAAGTAAATACTCTGAGAGAATATAAGGTGAAGTATAATGTGAAATGTAAATGGAGATTGCATTGACGACATAGTTCACTTTAAGGGTTTTAAACAGTCTATTTTGAGAAATGGATCAGTGCAGTTGTCTGTGAAATTAAGGGCATAAATATATGGACCCGTTCCAGTTTCTTTTTACGTTTCTGTTAATTGGTTTTATACAAAGAAAAACAAAACAATCACTATAGTATGTAAATATAATGACTCTGGTCTGGGATATCAAATCTGGCCAGCCCCGTCCCCACCATACCCTTCAGATGCCTCTGTAGGTTTGCCAAGTGGACCACATTTCATCCCATTTCTTGATGCATCCCCAACCTTCATAGACCACCCACTACACCAGCCCATCTCCCTTTCCCATTCAGTCATTTCTGGCTCGGCCTTTGCCCCCCATAACTTGGCTATGTTTTGCTTCGCTGCTATTATCCCCAGGGCAATCCACAGTTTGGGGTGCTTTGGTACTGCTTCATCCCCCCATATGCTCAGCACAAACCATTTGCCATCTTGACCAATGGAATAGCTGTCACCTGTGCCATGCAGTTAATCAACCCCTACCAAAAACTTTGCAGTTTGCGTCATTCCCACATTCTATGCAAAAAATGTGGCAACTTGCCCTTACTCCCTGGCGCATAATTACAAGGCGCCCCTTTCCATCCTGTGCAAAACTGGGAATAGTAAGCTTAACTACTGCTTGATCTGAGATATGTCAAGATCTGCCCGCTTGAAGCCCTGTAATTAACCTTCATACACGGTCAATTTGCTTATAGCAGAGTTCAGCCATTGAGCTCCTCCCTCGTTATAATGCCCTTTTGTTTAGAGATTGGTAAGCCAAGGAATGCCCAGGCTGCGTTGATGGGTCTCGCGCAGCCCTTCTCCCATGGGGATTGACAAACCGAGACAGAGGCGAGCTTAGCATCCTGTGAACTATTTCGTCACTTCCTATTGCAGTCCTAAAAGACAATAAACTCAAACTGTAGGGTAGGTGAGCACAGGAAATCTGTGCTTATCTTCTTTGCGTCTGAGGTGAGCAGCAATTTGCATGTGCCTAACTGAAGATGTTTAGGAGGTCAGAATCCCCTATGTTTTGCTAATCATTGTAACTGACCTTACCTCTTTCACCTTTTTCTTAGATCTGGTGAATGCATATAAATAGTCTTCTCTAGTTCACACTTAGGCCCTCATTACGACACTGGCAGTAAGTCCTGCTTACTGCCACGATGACGCGGGCGCCAACTTACCGCTGTGGTGGCGGATATCCATTCACCATATTATGACACACACACACAGCAATCCAACAGAATTCGACCACATACACAAATCCGTCAGACCAAAGGTCAGTGATAAAGTGGCGGTCCCAAAACCCATACAGTTACGCCAACAAAACAATGCCCACGACATTATGACCCACGAATCACCACTCCACACATTCAACAGCGGTAAACCATTGGCGGTACATACCGCTGCGCTCAGAATGGACACCCATATACAAAACAGCACTGCATTGGCCAATACCAAACACACCCTACAACCATACACACACCACACCCACTCACCCACAGCACTATAAAACACCCACCCACAATACTCACAACCCTTTACAAACAACAATTACTGCCAGGAGACTGAGAAGAAGAGCACAGAGACAACTAGACACACACACCACATACACCCATACAACCCTGATGCACTCCACATCACACACCCCACCACATCACCCAACACACCCTCACCAATAAACATCACACAACACTCATGGCACCACAAAGGCACGTCCGTTTCACTGAGAAGGAGTTAAGGGCCATGATGGAGGAAATTGTCAGAATAGAGGCACAGCTCTTTGGAGCACAGGTACAGCAGATTTCTATAGCAAGGAAGATGGAGCTATGGTGGAGAATCGTGGACAGGGTCAACGCCGTGGGACAGCACCCAAGAACAAGGGACGACATCAGGAAGAGGTGGAATAACCTAGGGGAGAAGGTATGTTCCATAGCAGCAAGACACCAGCTCACTATACAGATGACTGGTGGTGGATCCCACCTCCTCCCCCACAGCTCACAGCATGGGAGGAGCAGGTACTGGCAATACTGCATCCGGAGGGACTCACTGGAGTTTCCAGAGGACTGGAAAATGGTAAGTCAACATTTACTACTTATCACCCCCCATACCTGCATGCCATCACACTCGCTCACTCTCATTACTCCACACCATCCAACAAACTGCACCTACACATATAACTAACAACAATGCCAAGCCCCGCATGCTATACCAATGCATGGACAGCCCCCCCAGCCCTGCATGGACACCCATCACTAAAGCATTCACAGCATAGGGAAACTAACAATCCCACAATACATCACCATACACAAGCAAAAGCTGGCAGGGCAACACCAACCATAGAGGGGAAGCTACAGAAGTACAGATGTCAGACACTTGAAGCATAATACATCATTTACATCCCCACAGGTACCCCAGACAATGCCAGTGGAAAGGAGGTGCCACCACTATCCAGTCCCCCAACTGAAGAGGCCTCCAGTGATGACAGTAACTCTGGTCTTCTGGATCTGGAGGACCTACCTGGCCATCAGCGACCACTGGACAGCTGGTCACCCAAGCCCACTCACAGACCACCACAGAGCCTCCCCCATCAAGAACCAACACCTCAGCACCCACCCAGCATACTCACCCCTCCGTCCCCAGGACACGTTAATGAGCGGTGTTCCCACCTGTACAGGGACCCCAGGCTACACCTCGCCCCCAAGACAATCAGGGACCTGGGGTCAGTGGGCACACCATTCAGGGGACAGGGGCAAAGGCCAACAGGGAAACTGGGAGGACTGCTGTGCACCAGGGGGAGGACAGGAGCAGGGAGCAGACTCTCCAGGAGGCACTCTTTGAGATCCTGGGAGCCTACCAACATTCCCATGACACGATGGGCCAGATCCTTGACAACGTGTAGGAGAACAGGCGGCTGCAGGAGGGACAGTATCAGGGAGGACTTGCAGGCCATTAACACCACCCTGCTCTCCATTGCAGGGGTGCTGGCAGACATGGCCAACATCATGAGGGAGGCAGCGTCACACCAGCGGGCCCCTACCACTAGCTGGTCAACTGAACAGCCCTCCACTTCCCCTGCCACTATTGGTCAGGAGGCCCCGCCACAGGACCCACAGGCCACCAGCATTCCTCCCTCTGCAGAAGTTGAACCACCCCGCAAACGTTCCCTGCAACCCAGACAAAAGCCAGAGACACTTGCCAAGACCATCGCCAGGAAATGAGACCCTCCTGATTGTCCCCCTTATGTCCCACTCTGTTAACTTGTCCACCTTGAACTGCCATTGCTCCCTTTCCTATGGCCCCTTGGACACTGCACCTATGGTACAAACAGGCTGGAACAATACCCTGGACTTTCCTCCTTCATCACCCCCATTCCATTGCACATTCACCTCAATATATTACCACTACAATAAACACCCTTGTATAAACCCCGACTACTAGTATTTCATGTATTGCAGATTTGTATTGATTGAAACAGCTACATCCATTGCAAATGAACTGTACATAGCGAGAGCATTGAATAAATGACCTGTTGCTGGCTATTGTGATCACATCACAACTTTGTTGTCATATCACCAACATCTGTAAATTGATAATCCACAGGTGACAGTAAGTGGAGGAAACACGTGGGTAATGCCAGCATGCCAATGCCACACAAAATACAACAATAGTAATAGAAATGTGAAGTTGCACTGTCTCACCTGTGTGTCATTGGAAGTACTGATGGATCACTAATGTTCTGTTGACCACATCCTCATCCTCTGCCTCCTCATCCTCACTGTCGTCAGGGTCCAATGCTGCCACAGAGGCATCTCCAGTCTCCTCTTCCTGCAGAAATGTACATGGCGTCTGAGGGCCAGGTTGTGCAACATGGAGCATTCCACTACTAGCTGGCAGACCTTCTCGCGTGATTAGCACAGGAATCCACCTGTCAGATGGAGGCACCTGAACCTGGCATTCAGGAGGCCGAAGGTCCTCTCAATTATCCTTCTGGTTCGCCCATGTGCCTCATTATAACGTTCTTCAGCCCTTGTCCTGGCATTCCTCACAGGGGTCAGCAGCCATGATAGGATTGGGTAGCAAGAGTCACCTGCAAGTATTGAGGGACAACATTTAGCCACACACTATCTTATTTGGCTAACAGCAGAGGCATACATCAACATTCACTGGGTGGGGACCAAGGGTCACCTATAAGCCACACCTGTGCCTCTGTAGTTGGGCCATCACATTTGGGATGCTGCTATTCCTCAGGACAAAGGCATCACACACCAACCCTGGATATTTAGCATTGACGTGGGAGATGTACTGGTCCGCCAGCCTCACCATCTGCACATTCATGGAGTGGAAACTCTTACGATTTCCTTCACACCTTTTCCTTCTGGCGGGGGGGGGGGAGAAACGCAATATGTGTACCGTCAATCCCCCCATTAATATTGGGGATATGTGCCATTGCATAAATTTGGCCTTCACAGTGGCCTAATCTTCCACCTGGGGGAAAGAAATGTTGCTGCACGTGTTTTACCAGGGAAGACAAGACTTGCCAGAACGATTGAGATCATTGGCTGTGACATTCCTGCTGCCAAGCCCACTGTCACTTGGAAAGAACCTGTTGCCAGGAAATGGAGCACTGATAGAACCTGCACAAGAGAGGAGGGTCCCAGTGGGATGCCGACTAGCTGAGATCAGGTCGGGCTCCAACTGGGCACACAATACTGTGATTGTGGCCCTGTCCAGTCTATAAGTGAGTATAATGTGCCTGTCCTCCAGTGAAGCTAAGTCCACCAGGGGTCTGTGCACGGGGGTATGTCCTCATCTCCTATTCATCCGCAGCAGTAGGTATCTAAGGGACACAAGAGTGAGTAGGCTGTCACAGCTTGAACAACTATACCACAACAGCAGTCCACATCGTGCAATCATGTTTTGGGACAGTGTTATTTAAAAGTATATGCCTATTTATCCTGTGATGCAGCAATTATCGATAGGCCTGTTCACCCTTCTCTGAAATGGCGACCGCCTGTCCTGTGTGGACGGACAGGTGGAAGTGAGGTAATTCCACCGACATTGTGCGCCGTGGCGGTAGGCAGTCGTGAACCGCCATGCAATTCCTCATTGGATAATATTGGGCCCTATGGGATACAGTAGCCAATGGGGATCTACGCCATTGACGGTGTACACCGCCGTGGATGTGACCGAAATTTTGTATCTCAATCCTCACTTGTTTCCTGACCTTCCACAGGAGAAGACCTACACTACATATGCTGCTGTGACCTGTGTCTGGAACCTACCATGGCCCATGTGACCGGGGAAAGGGCCCCAGCCTTCACTTCTGAGGAGTTGGAGCGACTGGTGGATGGGGTCCTACCCCACTGCGGACTGCTGTTTGGACCGCCTGACCAACAGGTGAGTACACTGTGGGCACGATGAAAGATGTGTGTGAAGGCATTGTGTAAGGGTTGGCGGTGTAAATGTTGTGAGCTGGCCTATGTGTGCTGCAATGGTGATGGGATCGAGTATGGTGGGCCATATGTGTGACATGCTGGACTGTTTGTTTAATGATGTTCTCCTGTATGTATTACCTCTGCAGGTCAGTGCCCATCAAAAGAAGGGATTATGCGCCATCACCATGGACGTGTGGGCCCTGGGGGTCTGTGGAAGGCAGAGCACCCACTGTCGGAAATGGTGGGAGGACCTGAGACGCTGGGCACGGAAGACCGCAGAGGCCCAGCTGGGGATGGCCTCCCAATGAGGAAGGGGACCCTGACCCCCTGATGGCCCACATACTGGCGGTGGCATACCCAGAACTGGATGGGCGCTTGAGGGAATCACAGCAGCCACAAGGGGGTGAGTACAGTGGGTATCATTACAATTTATGACTGTTGGGGTGGTATCCGAGTGGTGGTTGTGTGTTAGTGGGTGCCCCTAAGGCTAGGCCAGACATAGCAGCGTTGGTCCTCTGTAGGGTGATGGGTGCATGGCAAATACAGGTAACCTATCTTGTTAGTATTTACTTCTATACAGGGCTGCGTGGGTCCCAAGTGTGATGCAGTTGGCGGTGTGTTCTCTTCCTCATGGCTTGGTGACTAGCCTATTTATTGGTAGTGCAATGCATAGTGCGTAGGCCTGTTCCCTGTGTGTGAGGGTGCTGTGTATGCCAACAGTGGTGTTGGTGCAGTCATTGACCCAGTGTATCCATTATCTCTCTCTCCCGCTTTCTTGTTTTATCATCCTATCCTTTTGTGCATTAGCATCATCTGGCGGAGGAGCAGAGGCACCAGAGACATAGGGAGCTGCATCCTACAGGACCCTGGAGGCAGAGTCCACAAACGCCGAGGGAACAAGTGGGACAGAGAGTGAGGGGAGCACCATGGCGGAGACTGGAGGGGACAACACAGACTCTGATACTTCCTCTGATGGGAGCTCCCTGGCGGTGGCAGACACCTCTGTGACCACCCCAGCTGCAGGTACAGCTGCCACCCCGTACCAACACCGCCCTCCCAGTAGCCCCTCAGTGAGTTGCCCATGCCTGCTCATCTAGGAGGGTAGGCATCTCCTTCGCCCCAGGCACTTCAGGCCCTGCCCCAGTGAGCTCTGCAGCCCTGAGTGAGGAGGCTATTGACCTCCTGAGATCCATCTCTGTAGGGTAGTCAACCGTTGTGAATGCCATCAAGTGGCGGGCATCCCAGATGCAGCAATGCAATGCATTCCTGGAGGGCATTCATTGCTGTTTGGCAGCCCAACAGAGATCGATTCAGGCTCTGGCCTCCTCTCTGATGGCAACCATTGTCCCTGTTTCCACTGTCCCCCCTCCAACTTCCACTTCCCAGTCCCATTCTCTTCAACCCTAACCCATCCCAAGCACACAGGCAGAAGAGCATGCACACAAGGCAACACACAATAGTGGCACAGGCAAACACAAGCACCACACTTCATCCCACAGGCACTCCCACAAACATCATACCGTTACAGACACAACAGCATCCACAGCCTCCATTGTCTCCCCCTTCTCCTCCTCCACCTCCCTCCCAGTTACGTCCACTCTCACACCTGCGTGCACTACATCTACATCCACTGTCAGCATCACCACACCAAGCAGAACACACACCACACTGGTAGACACCTCCACAACATCCATGCATGCATCCCTTGTGTCCTCTCCCACCGTGTCTGCCCCCCCTCCTACAGGACACAAACGCAAGCAGGCAGACACCCAATAGCCATCTATCAGCATACAGCCCATGCACCTGTACCCAAATCCAGCAGAGATACAACTCCAACAACCACTCCCTCATCCTCCACTCCCATTACTCCTCCCTCCTCCTGCCCCAACGTCCCTAAAACATTTTTCCTTTTCTACCCCTCCCCCCATCCTGCACGTAAGGGCAGGGTACCGAAGACACAGCCCAGCACCTCAGCCAAACAGTCCACGGGGACAGTGGTAGCACCATCTACTCATGCTGGTAAGGATACCAGACCTACAATACTGAAGGGGAAGGAGCCAGCACCACCAGGGATGAAAGGGAAGAGCCCTGCACCAGCTGTGAGGAAGGGGAAGGAGCCTTCACCAGCTGTGAGGAAGGGGAAGGAACCTGCACCACCAGGCAGAGAGGGGAAGAGCCCATCCACCCCTGCCAGGAAGGGTAAGGGATCCCCAACCCATGAAAAGGAGGAGACGAGGCACTCTACGCCAGCAGAAGCTGTCAGGCTAACACCACCTCCACCACCACCAGCTGTCACAGGGCCCCCACCGCCAGCTGTGGATGTGCAGCCATCATGGAGAGCAGGGGCTGCCCAGGAGCCTCCTCCAACAACCACCACAATGCAGCCATCAAGGAGTGCAGGGGTTGCCCAGGAGCCTCCTCCAACAACCACCCCCATGCAGCTATGAGTGTGTGCAGGGGCTGCCCAGGAGCCTCCTCCAACAACCACCACCATGCAGCCATCAGTGAGTGCAAGGACTGCCCAGGAGCCTCCTCGAACCACCACCACAGTGCAGCCACCACCGGCGGACGCCATGTAGTCCACCCTCCAGGGGCTACTGTGCGGGCTGTCCCCTCCAGAACCAGTGGGCAAGACACCCACTCCAGAGACTGTGGCCTTGAACTCCCCAGGACAAAGCAATGGGCATGCTGCCCTTTCCAGAACCAGTGGGCAAGACACCCACTCCAGAGACTGTGGCCTTGCACTCCCCAGGACAAAGCAATGGGCATGTTGCCCCCTCAAGTACCAGTGGGCTTGTTCCTGCATCCGGCTGAGGTGCCCCCCCCCAACCCCACTGAGGTGCCTGCCTATTTGCAAACTGATGCCCCTGCAGTGTTCTATCTGGATGTTGTCAGGATTCGAGTTGGGCCTTAGACTGTGCCCTGTGGCCATGTGGGCTCTTTGAACATTGGACTGGGCAGGCTCCCTTTGTGTATATGTGTACATATCTGTTTCATTGACAAATCGAATTATTAATTTTGATGTTGATCTGATTCTAATCACTTTAGTCAATTCCTGTTGTCCTTGCATTATTCTGCCCGTTTTTCAGGGACAAATTGTTTTTCTTGTGCAGCTGGCTGTGTGTATGGTGTGCGTTTGTGTCGGGTGTGTGTTGTGCGTGTGAGGGTGTCACTCTCGTTTTCCTCCCACCCTCCCTTGTGTGCTGTGTGGCTGGACTCACCGTTGTCGTCTTCGGCGGCTTTGGTGCTCCAGGTGGAGCATAACGTAGAAGATCATCGGGAAAACATGAAGTTTGGGTTCCATGGCGGCGTGGTTCTTCCCTGTGTCGCCAGTGGTGAGTCTTTTCACTTCTGAGCTCTGTTTCCGCCAGGCTTTTGTTGGCGTTGGTACCGCCCCGGAAAAGGTTGCGGATTGCAGGGTCAAAATATGGTGGGTGGTACTTTGTCTTCCGCCTGGCTGTTGCCGGCTTACGCCTTGGTGGTTGTTGTTTCCGCCATGGTGGTTGGTGTGGTACATTGGCTGTCTATGGGAGTTATCACCGCCATGGTCACAATTTGGCAGTACTTACTGCTGGCCTGTTGGCGGTATTACCGCCACTTTATCACCCACCGCCAGGGTCGTAATGAGGGCATTAATGTTCAAAAATCAATTGTGACATTTTATACATATATTGAGTCAGATTGAATTTATTAAACATTGTACACTAGTTTAGATCAGTAGCTAGTTGAATACACATTAATGAAGCTAATGTAGTTAAAGCTGTTATTTCATTGCTGCAGAGCTTTTTGTGTAATCACTTGGTCATAATTTTGAATTATTAAAGTAATGATTCCTCTACAATAGAGTACTATATGCATGGTTTCTTAAAGCCATAGAGGCCTTTTGTAATACCTTAGCAGCTAACACCTCCTGATCAGTTTGGAACCCTACTCTTTGAAAAAAATAAGTTACTTACATTTGGTAACACTCTTTCTGGTGGTTATTCTATCTACCTTCAGACTCCTCACTTTATGGATACCCCCGTACAACAGACAGAATCCAGAGATTTTTTTTCAGAATTGCTCCCACGTGACATCAGGTTGTGTGGTTCCACGTCAACTCCATCCCACCCCGTAAGTGACAAGAGAGTCACAAATAAGTGCCGCCCCTGCGCAGTCAGTTGCTTCCTTGACTTTGTTCACATAGTTGGACACAGTGCTTAGTAACTGTTTCAAATGAGATAGTTTTCAGGTATCTAAATTGGGACATTTTTATAGCTGGAGAAAAAAATCAACTCCACAGAAAAGGGAGGTGGGAGGGCAGTGAGCAATTAGATTAATTAGATTATTCATCAGAAACAGCATTACTGAAGGTAAGTAACTTATTCTAATTACGACTTGTAACCACAGATTCCTCCCCTTGTAAATAGTTAACAAAAGCAATACCTCTTAAGGTGGTGGGTCTTTGAAGTGGCTTAAACCAAAAAGTCCTGAGGGACGAAAAGAGCGAAATACCCCTCTCACTGCACCTGGCTACCAAGGCACTAGTGCTTCATGAACATATTAATTCATACCCACGTTGTCACCTAACAGATGTCTAAGACAGGTGCTCCACCTGAAAACACAGTGGTAGCAGCCATGGCTCTGGTCGAATCAGTCTTCAGACTGTCCATAGGCTTCTCGGCCAAATTGTAACAGATCTTAACACAGCGGACTATTCACCTCAATGTGGTCCTTTTTTGCACCACCTCTCCCTTCTTTGCCCCAGTGAGCCCACAAAAAGCTTATTGTTCACCCAATGGGTCTTGGTATAATCAGTGTAAAAACTCAAGTCCCCTTGGTGCTAAATCAGTGAAGTCTCTTTTCCGCTTTCAAGGGGTAGTGCATAGAACGCTGGAAGGGTGATGGATTGCTCAACATGAAAATGTGTCACAGTCTTTGACAGGAATGCCTCTCTAGTCCACAACACCAGTTTTCTAAGGAATAAGGTGGTTTATGGTGGATAAACTTGCACAGCATGTAGCTCACTCACGTGGCAAGCTGAATGTATCACTATGAGAAAGTCTGGAGACTCAGACGAAGCAAAGGGCAGCTGTGCATTGGCTCAACCGAAGTACACACAAAAAGGTGAGATCCAAATTAAGGTACCACTGCAGCTTTACAAATGGCTTGCATGGAACGTTATGTACCAGACTTTTTAAAAAAAATGTATTCCAGGAAATGCAAAAGGCCAAACAAGTCTACAAATAACCTTCAGCAGTGCCCACATTAAGTCCTTACTGGGCTAAAGACGCCACAAAAAGCAAAACATCCAACAACTTTGCCTGCAATAGATTTGTATTGAGGGATGTACACCAGGCAACAAATCTTGCCCAGCATCCAACATAAACAGATTTTGCAAACTGAACACTGGATCCTAGGATGACAGCCTGCTGCTATCCCTGGAGATCCTACTAAAGTGACAGCCTGATGGAGGACAGATGCTAAGACCCAGATGTTCTAGGTACCACACTCTCCTGGCCCAATCAGGAGACACTAGAATGAGATGGGCCTGGTTGTTCCTTATCCTCTTCAGAACTCTGGCCAGGTGAGACAGAAGGCATACAGACGCCCGAGATCCACTGTAGGCAGAATGTGTCTCCAAGAGAGAAACTTGCTGGGAACTCCAGCAGACAAAAGTGTTGACAATTAACATTCTAGATGTAGTGAACAGATCGAGCTAGGGTTCTGCGCATTGCTTGAAGACACCCTGTGCCACCTATGGGTTTAGCTACTTTTCATGATCTGCTAGGTGTGGCTGCTGAATTTGTCCGCTCTGGCGTTTAAAGTCACTACCAGTGAGATGCCCTACATTTCTAGAGCAGCAGGTTCTCCTGGCACAGGGCCCAGGACCCCACTCCACCCTGCTCTTTGAAGTACCACATTATAGTGGTGGTGTTGTCCGTGAGGACTTGAAGCAGCCTCCCTTTGACAGAGGGTGCGGAAGGCATTCAACGACAAGTGAATTGACCGCAACTTCAACAAACTAATGTAGAGGCAGGTCTTCACCCGAGACAAGAGTCCGCTGTTTTCAACCTCTCCTAGATGACCTCCCCAGCCCAACAGCGACATATTTGTCACCACAGTCAGCTCTGGGTGGGGGTATGAAGAGGGGTCTGCCACAAGTCTAAATGCGGTAGAGTAGCCACTACTGCATGTTTTGGAGTCTCTTCTGAAACCTTCATGAAGTCGGACAGGATTCCTTGGTGCTGAACTCACTGACACTTCAGATCCAACAGCAGAGTCCGCATGTGCCATCTGGTGTAATCGAAAAACATGAGGACAAGAAGTCTAAGAACCACTTTCACTTAGACCCAGGACCACAGCCAAATCATCGGGACTGTAACCCAAATATCCTGGGCTTGTTGAACCAGAGAGAAAGCTAGAAATTGCACAGTATCCAGGATGGCTATGATAAATGGGAGGCTCTTGGGAAGGAGTCAAGTTTGACTTTTGCATGTTGAACGAGAACCCCAAAGATGCTACCAGGTTTGCCATGTTATGGACATGGTTTATGACTGACTGTGGGTCCACATTCAACAGCAAATTGTTGAGGTAGGTAACCTCCAAAGATGTGCTACAACCAGCCCATCACATTTGCGGACACCTTCGGGGTAGTGGTATAGCTGAAGGAGAATATGGAAAACTGAAAATGCTCCTGGACCACCTTGCACCGCAGGTAACACCTGTGAGGCTGCAGGTCAGGGATAGGCATCCTGCAGGCCAGATACTACCATCCAGTCTCCTTGATCCAGGACAGATATAAATTGGGGCAACTTGAGCATATCAAATTTGTCATTTTCAGGAAGACATTTAGAGGGCAAATATGTAAAAAAAAAAAAAAGGATTATTGTCCTTCAAAAGCTGATTTAAGGTAGTGGGATATGCGGCCGGTCTGACAGGAATAATAGTGCACAGCCCTGATCAATGGTTTAGAGCATCCATCAGTCAGATGTGATGCTCTGTCACCCCAGGAGGTAACAACTTATCCTCCCTCCTACAGGGTGGTCATGTGCCACTAATGGCAAATTAAGATGGCTTGGAAGCTGAAGATGGTGGGTGGTTGGCTGAGCTGCCCCTCCTTACCTTTCCTCTAGATACCTAGCCCCAGCCTCAAAAGGGCAGAGGGTTCATTGCATCTATTACTGAAGTGGAAGGCCTTAGCATTGTATTTGCATTGAACCCCTTTTGAGGCTTCAAAATGAGCAAAATTGCTGGAGATACTGCCCCACTGCCTTTGCCCCCATAATTGGGCTATTTTTCGCTAAGGAGTGTGCTGTGCTGTAGCCGTGCTTTCCTTGAAGTGCTTCAATGCTGACTCTGTCTTATGTCCAAAGAGACGGCTGCTGACAAATGGCATATCCATTAATGATGCTTGAACGTCACCCAAGAACCCCATGGACATCATCCATGCACGGTGCTGAAGCACTATGCTACTACTGACTATCCTGCCTAAGAAGTCATTAGTGTCCAGTCCAGAACTGACTATGCACTTTGCTACATCCTGGCCATCCTGGATGATATGTGCTAAATTTGTACTACACTCTTCTGGGACTGTAAAATCTCACTGTCCACATCCTGCAATGTGTGTTAATATCTGCCTCAGAGGCAACTAATATTCACCAATCCAAGAGCTAGGCTGGCAGAAGAAAACACTCATTTTCCGAATGCCACAATATATTTGGACTCTCTGTCAGGAGTCGTTGGAAAAGATGTGGGACTGAGCATGCTTGTAAAGGCCAGGACATTCAGGTTCGGTGGTGTAAGATGCTCGGATAAGAAGGTAAGGTCTCCCAGGGCAGGCCTGTGGCATCTGGCCACTTATCTATTTACAGTCTGCATGTGCAGGGTTTGGCTCAGGTGCATATCAGTCTGTCAATAAGCCCTTAATTGTAAGGAAGAAGTGACTCAGTAAATGCCTGTCCAAGCTGCAGAACCTGTGTCAACACATTTGTCGTGTCAGTGGGGCTCAAAGTCACAACAGAGGGATCCGGAAGGGTGCTAAATTTGCACAACATGGCTTCTCTGAAAGCCTCTCTCTGCTGTGACATTGATGACTGATCTGAAAACTCAGGGTGCCTTGTTTCCTCTGGAGTGGACTGAAATCGAGAGGAGCCTTGTCGTCCACTAAACATTGCTGGTCAGGAGTGATAGGATGGTGATGAATCCTATTTCGGCTTCTTGCTTTTCTTCTTTACATTTGTACTTCGAATGGGAGGAGTAGGTGTCTTGAAAAAAGGCCTTGAGAGATGAAGAGAATCCACACCCTTGACTTCAACTGGGAGCAGGGCTTATGTGCATTCCGTTGATGTTCAATAATGTAGAGTTTGGCTTTGGGTCCTGGATTCCCTTGGGGTTCATCCTAGCACAGTCCTTGCAAGCCTTGGAATAATGCAATGACCGCAGATGCCAGATGCAGACCTCATGGGGATTTGCCTCAGGCTTCTGCTTGTGACAGTCTCTGGTTTTAGGTAGGGAAATATCCCTTTGCAGACATGACATGGGTAACAAAATTATGTAGAGATAAAGAAAAAGTTAGGAAATAAGCTTCAGATCTGCGTCCAAAGGCATGCAAAGAAAGGACTGATATCAGCATGCAGGGGTGGTTCTTAAATATGGCTCTAGCATCACTTCTGGGGCAGGGCAAGCTGAGGAATCTGCAGTTAGAATTATCCATCAGAATAGAATGTACAAGTGAAATGCATAACTTTAACACTGTGTTTCTCATGGTATTGATTAAATATCAGCAATGTAATGTAATCATGTTAAACATATAAATTATCACATATATCTTGGTGGAGTAAAGTGCCTTCTGCAGAGCACTCCATATAATCTGCTGCTTATATGTGTGAATCCTAATAAAATAAGAGATCCTGCAGGTCACAAGTTTGTTTGCTGGTAAATTGTCCATTGGGTTATGTGTCACCGCAAACATCATTGTGTAAGCAGCAAGGCAGAAGAATGAATCCTTGAAAAAGTAACTCAAACTTAAATTCTCTCAGGTTTATTAAATACGTACCAGTGCAGCAAATTGCCACGTATTAGGTGCCAAATACATCTCAGTTTCTACTGAAGGCTACTGAAACTGTCAATATTGATATATTTACACAGAAATACCCGGATACATATGATATATTACATTTAATGTGCACTGCAGAGGCGTGTTATTTTCCTTGCCTAAATTGAATCCTGAGGCACAGTGTGCATGTAAATCACTAGGCTGGAAATCATCTGTGACCTGCTCTATGTAGTCCCGGGCCAGTTGGGGTCGAAGCTGTCTTGCCAGGGGGGTGCCTATCTTATTGCCCTTGTCATAGTGGGATTTCTGAAGTCTCAGCAGTGTCAATTCTGCCCTGTTTGTTTGGTAGCTTGTAATTTACCTTTGAGGGACACCACCCTCCTTTGAGCTTGCCAGGTCGGGGATAGTTTATGATCTCGTTCAGCTATCTTAAGTTCACTTTCCAGAAGAAGTTGGTCTTTAGCCTTTAATCAGTACATCGCGGATGCAAGTGAGATGCATTTGCCTCTTATGATCGCTTTAAAGGCATCCCAGACTTTATGGGGGTTAGTATCTCCCACCCTATTATGTTGGAAGTATTCCCTGATCGATTAGCGCAGATCGTTACGGGATGTTGTGTCACGGGCAAGTACATTGGGGAAGTACCAGTGCTTGGAAGAGGTGCGTGCTAGGGACCAATTCAGGCTAACCACCACCGGGGCATGATCCGATATGACAACTGGATGAATGGCTACAGAGTTAAGAATCTGTCTTCACGGTTTGCTCAGAAATACGTAGTCTATCCTCGAATAGGAGTGGTGGGTATGTGAAAAGAAAGTATAATCCCTCCAAAGGTTTCAGGGTCCGGCAGGAGTCAAAAATCCCCAATCGGCGAAAGGTGGACTTCACTGATCTGGCAAAAGCACTTGTCTGTGATCTCTGTGGATGTGTTGTGTCCAGAGCAGAGTCCCACACCAGGTTAAAGTCTCCCATTAAAATAATTTCTCCCTCTGCATAGCCCTCCAGTTCTCTCAAGAAATGTAACAGAAATTGGGTTTGACTGCTGTTAGGGGCGTGAATAGTAGATATCGTACACATTTTCCCGTCTAGGCTGCCTTTTACCATTAAGTATCTTCCCTCTTTATCTTTCTTGGAACCTGTTTCCCTGAAGTGGACTGATCTGCGAAACATCAAAGCCACCCCCACAATGTTTCGTTGGTGCTGAAGCTAAAGCAATCTGAGTGTAGTGTTTGTGACGGAGACAGTGCCCCCCCCCCTCTTCCAATGTGTTTCTTGTAGGGCCACAATGTCGTAATGGTGATCATCGAGGTACTTTCTCAATTGTGATCGCTTATTGGGAGAATTAAGTCCTTTCACATTCCATGAAAGTAATTCCAGCATCATCTCCCCGAAACAGCAACGCTCTCAACTAGACCCCTGATATTATCTCTAATACCCCGCACCTTGATTCCCATCCTCCCCCCTTCGGTACACCAAGCCTGCTTTGGACTTTCCACATGACTCTTTGAATATCGAAAGGGATGGTAACCAATGAACCAACCTAAGGAACATCTCAGAAGAGAAATATAAACATAGACTTGACAGTCTAAAACAACAAACTTCCCTATATTCTTCATTTCGTGGACAGGGTCCAAATCCGCCTCCTCTCCCCCCCAGGGCTCATCAAACCAGAGTGCATTTCAGTGGCAAGTCCCCCCCCAAACCTCCAGAAGCAGAGTATGTCAGAGTGGCAAGTATCGCTGAGACCTTTATCGTGCTCCTCACGTCCACACTATTCCCTGGGGGGAGGCGCCCCCGTCCTTCCATCTCTATCGAAACCCCCAACTGGGGTCGCACCCCAGCTCTCTCCAGTGGGCCGCTGGGGCCCTCCCTGAGGCCGGACCTCCATGTGACGTTATCTTCTGGGGGTCTTCCTACCCCTCCTCTGTTTCCATTGGTCCGTTGACGTGGAGGAGATATCTTCTCCTCGCCTCTCTCCAACCGCGACGCCAGTATCACCCCTCTCTCCTCCAGACTGCAGGCCCAATGTGGCTGCCGCATCATCCACAGTCGAGAAATGGCACGCTCTATTGTGAAGTTCGAATGCCACACCAAAGGGGAAAGTCCAACGATATCTTATGTTCTTCTCTCTCAGAGCCTCCGTCACCGGATGGAACTGTTGTCGTCGGGCCAGGGTTGCTGGGGCTATATCCTGATAGAGGGAGCATCTTGCACCCTGGAAGGAGATGGGATCTTGTTGTCTTGCCTTTAATAGAATTCGTTCCTTCACCTTGAACGAGCTTAATTTAGCCAGAATGTCCCTAGGTCTTCTCCCTTCGCCTGCAGCTCTACTGCCCACGCGGTGCACTCGTTCCACTTACACCTCCGGTTGATCCTCTCCCAGAAGGTTTGAAAACAGCCCAACCACAAAGGCCTCCAGATGAGTCCCCTCGGCTCCCTCCTCCAGACCTCTCACCCTTATGTTGTCTCTACGAGCTCAATTTTCCAAATCTTCGCATTTTAATGTGGCTAGATGTAACTGCGCTTTAATATTTGTAATCTCCGTCTCCACCTGGGCAACTTTCTGCTGTAAGTTCTGCAAGTGCGTTTCCAAGTCCATAGTACGGGCCCCTACTGAGTCTACATCTGTTTGAAGGGCGGATAGTTTCCCATTGACATCTGCTTGGAAGGAATCCAGCGTTGCTCTGATATCCGTTGTGAGCTCCTCACGCAGCTCGGTTTTGAAAGTGCGAAGGGAGGACAAGAGTGCCTCCTTTGTAAGCGCCATCTCTCCCCCCTGTATCTGGTCAACGCTCTCCACTCTGGCTGGGGAAAAGTAGCTGGAGGCTCTGTCGGCCTGTATCTTGCGTTGTGGAATAGGTGTCTTTCAGGGACCGGGCCCCAGTGCTTATTTGGAGGCTCTCGCTCTCTCTCTCTCTCTCTTCTCAGATCTGCTCTCCTTCTCATCGGGGTCCTCCTCTAGGTCTTTGCCCTCGTCTCACAGCCCACTTCTCAAGGGGGAGTTATGTGTCTCTCCTCTCCCCCCGCACCGTATTTGCTCCTGCTCATTTCAGCTGTCTCTCGCCCCCTTTGCGGGTGTGGCCCCCATTTGGAGTGTCCTGCCGTCAGTCGCCTGTGCTCGCACCACTGGACCCTATCCTCTCAGGGCCCCGTTCGGGTGGCTCTCCCCAGCTCAGCGCTCTTCAACTTGGCCTCTTTCTCCCTGCCTCGTCACCCCATGTGTGTAGCTGCGCTGTCGTAGCTCGGGGCTTGCTACAAAAAGTTTCCCCCGCACCCCCAGGGGAGGTCGTCCTGTTGCTTCCCCGGTTTCTCCGGTGGGCAAGGGGATTATTTGTGGGGGGCAGCCGCTCTCTCCAATTTGGGCCGCCA
Organism: Pleurodeles waltl; assembly: GCF_031143425.1. NCBI lineage: Eukaryota > Metazoa > Chordata > Amphibia > Caudata > Salamandridae > Pleurodeles > Pleurodeles waltl. The sequence continues at coordinate 258,332,091 of NC_090440.1, forward strand.
CCCCAAGTTTCACGGGAAAGAAAGGAGGCCCCTCCTGGACCCCACCTCGTCGCTGCTGTGTGTAGTGGCGTTCACCTCAATGGGGGCCTTCCCAGCTCCTGCGCGGCTCCGCCGGTGGGGATACCTCTCTCCCCTGCTCCTCGGGCCCCGCAGCTCTCACCTCCATGTCGGACACCAGTCTCCCGTTGTCTCCACCCAGCTCTGTCTCGACCGGCGCAAGGCCGCAAGACTGTGCCCGACGCGAGTCGCGCACTCGGTCGGTGGGCTCTGCCTCGAGCGACGCACCTCTCGCGGCCGGCAATCTCGACGGGTCTCCCCCTTTCTGGGGGCCTAGAAGCAAGTCCCCAGGTCAGGGGGAATCCTTTTGCGCCTCTTTACCACCTCAATCCATCGGGCCTGGGGGGATTTGGACGGAGCCGACGGAGCTCACGTCCGATCTGCCATGTTGGTTGGCCCTCCTCCTATGACGCGACTTTCGTCGTGTCGATTAAGGTGTGTTTAAGAAATAAAACAATATAATCTAGTTCTCCTCTGGTATCTGCGGTGTCGAGGTCAGAGTTGATGTGGCAGGGACTGGTATGGGTTGTTAGCCCTGAAGTTGGAGCGGACCCTGTATTGTACCCCTGAAGGAGACCAAGATATTAGCCAAAATACAGCAAAAATGTGTTTCTTTAAAAACAAATGGGAAAAAAGGGCTGCAGAAGGCGGTTTGTGGTTTTTTCCCTGAAAATGGCATCAACAAAGGGTTTGTGGTGTTAAAATTACCAGCTTCCCAACTTTCAGGAACAGGCAGACTTGAATCAAAAAACACATTTTTAGCACAATTTTGGCATTTTACTGGGACATACCCCATTTTTACTGTTTTTTGTGCTTTTAGCCTCCTTCCAGTTAGTGACAGAAATGGGTGTGAAACCAATGCTGGATCCTGGAAAGCTAAACATTTCTGAAAAGTAGACAGACTTCTGAATTCAGCAAGGGGCCATTTTTGTGTAGATCCGACAAAGTTTTCCTACAGCAAATAACAGCTGAATTAAAAATATATTGAAATTGAGGTGATAAAAAAACAGCCATTTTTCTTCACGTTTTACTCTGTAACTTATTACTGCGATGTCAGATCTTTGAAAGCAATATACTGTTACGTCTGCTGGACTCTTCTGGTTGTAGGGATATATAGGGCTTGTAGGTTCATCAAGAACCCTAGGTACTCAGAGCCAATAAATGAGCTGCACCTTGCAATGGGTTTTCATTTTAAACCGGGTATACAGCAATTTATTTGGTGAAATATAAAGAGTGAAAAATAGGCATCAAGAAAACCTTTGTATTTCCAATATGGGCACACGATGAGGTGCTGAGAAGCAGTGGTTATTTACACATCTCTGAAGTCTGGGACCCCTATACTAGCATGCGAACTACAGGGCATTTCTCAAATAGACGTCTTTTTTACACACTGTCTTACATTTGGAAGGAAAGAATGTAGAGAACATAAGCGGCAATAACACTTGTTCTGCTATTCTGTGTTTCCCCAAGTCTCTCGATACAAATGGTACCTCACTTGTGTGGGTAGGCCTAGCGCCTCTGACAGGAAATGCCCCCAAAACACAACATGGCCAAATCACATTTTCCCAAAGAAAACAGAGCTGTTTTTTGCAAAGTGCCAAGCTGTGGATTTTGGCCTCTAGCTCAGCCGGCACGTAGGGAAACCTACCAAACCTGTGGATTTTTAAAAACTAGACACTTAGGAGAATCCAGGATTGGTGTGACTTGTGGGGCTCTCACCAGGTTCTGTTACCCAGAATCCTTTGCAAACCTGTAAATTTGCCCAAAAAAACACTTTTTCCTTATGTTTCGGTGACAGAAAGATCTGGAATTTGAAAGGACTACCTCACTTGTGTGGGTAGGGCTAGTGCCTGCGAAAGGAAATTCCCTAAAACACTATGTGGGCTCATCAAAATTATCAAATACTAAACTACCTGTTTTTTCTGCGGGGGTGTGGACCTGCGTTTTTGGTCCTGGGCTCAGCAGCCATATATAGAAACCAACCAAACCCCAAAATGTTCTGAAAACTAGACACCTTAGGGAATTTAGGGAGGTGTGACTTGTGTGGATCCCCCAAATTTAGCTAAAAAAAAAATCAAATTTTTCCCACATGTCTGTGTGGGATCACCACACCAGGACAAATTTCCGACCACCCAATGTTACCCTCAGTCTCCCGGTAAAAATGGTACCTCACTTGTGTAGGTGGGCCAAGTGCCTGTGACAGGGAAGAGCCAAAAACATGTCAAAATTGAGGGGGAACCAAAGCAGTTTGAGAATTTTTAGGCTGACACCTGGGGCCAAATTTGTATCGGTATAGATGAGACAATGCTGGGTGGTAGGAATTTTGTGGATTCCTGCAGATTCCGGAAGGTTCCATCACAAAAATGTTGGAAAATGTGTGATTTCCAGAAACATTGAAGGTTTGCAAGGCATTGTGGGTAAGAAAATGGTGCAGGTGCAATTGAAGCACACCGCCCTGGAATCACCCAGATGTTTAGTTTTCAGATGTGTCTAGGTCTTGTGGATTTTTCTACAAGTCCAAAAAGTGCAGCCCTCACCATTCCAAGTGGGACGATTTTGAGAGTTAGCCAAGCTCTCATGGCCCAAATGTAAAACCAAATCCCAAAATAATCAAATGTCCTCTTGCTTGCCCTGGGATAAGATGTTTTAGTTGCGGGGAGAGCTGAAAGATTGTTACCCCCTTTATTTGGTGTGGGGGCATAACCAGGCCCTTACTGGTTGGTTGTCACCACCCCACTATTGTTTTTTTTATTTTATTCCCTGCCATCTAGTAGACTTTCTGCCCCCCTGGGGTGTGGATCGGGGGGGATTGCCCCATCTGCCCACTGGTGGGCAGAACAACTTTGGCCCCATTTATTTGGGGTTTGGGGTATAGCCATATCCCCACCCTCTTATTTTGAAAAAAAAAAGTCTTCCCTGGTTTCTGGTGGGCTTTCTGCCCCCCTCAGGGGCAGATGGGCCTTCCAAAAATAGGCCATTCAACGACCCTTTCCCAAGGGGCTGCCCCACCAAACAAAACACACACACACCAATCCTTGGTGCCTAAGTGGTTTCTGCCCCCCCCCGGGGGAAGATTGGCCTAATAGAAATAGGCAGATGTGCCCCCAAGGGGACCAGAAATGGCCTAAAAAAAAATTTGCCTCCCAGGGGAGCAACCCTTGCCTAAAGGGTCCCTACCCTTGCGTGAAATTGGTGGAAAAAAAATCGCCGGGGCCTAGTGGTTTCTGCCCCCCTTTTGGGCAGATCGGTCTAATAAAAATAGACTGATCTGCACCCAAGGGGGGAAGAAATGGCCTAAAATAAATTTGCCTCCCAGGGAAATGACCCTTGTCTATGGGGTCGCTCCCCTTGCGTGGAATTGACGCAAAAAAAAAAAAAAAATCCCTGGTGTCTAGTGGCTTCTGCCCCCCTTGGGGGCAGATTGGCTTAATAAAAATAGGTTGTTCTGCCCCCAATGGGAGCAGAAATGGACTAAAGACAATTTGCACCCTTGGGAGCGGCTCTTACCCAAGGGGCCACCCCCTTATGTATAAATATAAATTTAAAAAAAAATCCTGGTGTCTAGTGGTTTCTGTCCCCCTTGGGAGCAGATTGAGCTAACAACAATTAACCGATCTGCCCCAAAGGGAGGAAGAAATGGCCTAAAACTAATTTTGTCCCTAGGGGATTGACCCTTGCCTAAGGGGTCAGTCCCCACATATATAAAAATAAAAGAAACAAAAAAAAAATTATCCCTGGAGTCTAGCGGTTTCTGCCCCTGCGAGGGCCTAAAAATAAATTGCCCCCCTGGGGAGCGGCCCTTACCCAAGGGGCCACTCCCCTTATTCAATAATAAAATAAAATAAAAATAAAAAAAATCCCTGGTGTCTAGTGGCATTTCTGTGACCCGATCGCAATTGAGCAGCAGAAATGCAGAGAGAGACATCAAAGGAAAGGAAAGGCCTTTCATTTCCTTTGATGCCTCTCTCGGCCCCTCCACGTGATCGGAGGAGAAATGGGTAGGCCTCTGATGAGGTCATCGCGCGACCGCGTGCTGATGTCATCAGATGCCAAGGGTGAGGGGTCAAGGGGGGTTGGGGTGGAAGGGGAAGTAATTCCCCTTGTATCCCTGCCCAGGGGAGGGGGTGAAGGCCCCCAGGGGGACCACTTGCGCTTCCCCTGAGGGCCCCTACTTGGACGTAACGGTTACGTCCTGGGCACCTGAGGAGTTAATAACAGGAGATCCCCTGATGAGTCCCTTATAGCATCATTTATAATGGTAGTAAGACCAGAAATTACAAGTCCCAGACTACAACTCGCTCTTTCTTAAACCACCAGAATCCTCAAACTACATGGAGCACTAGCTGACCGTATAAAAAAGAGACCCTGAGACTCGTCATGATTGTCTCCACAATGCATACAAGTAGGGCAACTTTTTACCCCCACAATGCAAAGAATCAAGAGAATCTTATTATGCCACCAAAACGTTTAACTGAATTTTCTGGCGCAATTGTTCAGTTGGAGGAGAGCAATAGCTCTGCGTGCATAGAGGCCAATAGCATGTGCACAAAAGTAAAAACCCTAATCCAGCGCCCATGAGCAACACGACTTAGGGCCCGCAGTGCACCACAGGCCCTGGGGTTAGCCCCCCCATGCACAAGCTTTGCCCACACTCACTGTGGTTGAAGCTCAGTCTCAATGCAATGCTTGCAGAATTTCCAGATCACCGATGTCCATGCTACTGAGTCAGAAGAATCAGATAAACACAAGATGAAGGTGCACACAATACAACCATCTACCACTTGACAGTGACAGCAGCAAGGCACAATGGAAGAGCAACCTTTCTGCCCCAGCCAACTAGAGCCCAGTTGCTGGGATGGGTGTAGCCTGGCAATACCTCTCTGTGCTCTCCAGAGGTCTATGATGCACCCATTTACACAGTAAAGGTCTATAAATCCTGTGAGAAAGGTAAAGTGTACAACTCATAAAATGGGTACCATATTGGATATAATTGTGCTACTGCCCAAATATTTCTGAATACTGCTTTAAGAGTACATCAATTGAAAATAAAAATCACATTTAAGGCACGGATTATTGAGAGGGGTGGGCTAGCTTCTATCTGCTCACGGCAAATGTATGTACTGTGGCCTCCGTTTTTAGTTGTCTCTGTCATGGAAATTAATGGTGGATGCCGGTAAACTCCACCACGCGCAGGAGAAGTTTTTTGTCGAACTCCATGCTCCAAGCAGAGCAGGGAGTGGCAAAACTTTGTAAACTCTGCAGGTGGAGCGGAGTTTACCACCCACCACTAATCTAGATGCCCAGTATTGAAAATTTACCATTTCTGTAATGTCACCCTGGATATTTCTTGCTGAACCCTATTTTGCTAGCTATAGAACTCTGTGCACTTTACCCTTGCTAACCAGCGGTAAAGTGCTTGTGTTCCTCCTTTTAACATGGTAAAAATGGTATACGCCTGATTGATGTATTTATTTAATTTGCTTATAAGTCCCTAGTATATGGTACCAAGTGTACAAAGTGCTTGTAAATTAAAGGCTGAGTGGACTGCAGCACTGTTTGTGCAATTCGCTACAGTGGCACTGTAAAGCGTGCCCTGCAATTGTAGCCTGGCTGTGTAGTTCTAACCTCCAAATATAACCTGTCAAAATAAGCCCTTACAACAGGAAAACTTTCCTTTTAAACATGTCACCCTTAAGTAGGCCTTATTGCCCATAAGGCAGGTGCATGGTATGTAAAAGTAGAGCATGTAAATGTTTAATGTTAAACATGTCCTTGCAGTGAAAGGTCAAGAAATACTATTTTCGCTGTAACAGGGTTGCCAATTGCACAGGAAAACATTGGAATGCAATATTAATTTTAATAAATGCAGTCTCTGACTAAAGAACAGCTACAGATATATTGTTTGGACATTTTGAAATATTTATTACAAGCCCAATTCACTGGTGAAGTTGGACTTATAATAAATATTGTGGAAAGATGCATTTTATAAAGTTACCTTTGCCCTGCCTGAAGACTCTAGAAGCTAAATCTGTATTTTGCTCTGACTTTTCTGCCAGCAAGTAATTAACATTTGAGATGTACTCCTGTGGTGGTTTGGGTCTTAAATGTCAGGACGAATTTGGTTGGTGTATGTTAGACCTGGCATCCTTTCACATGTTTCCTCCTATCTTTTTTGCCCTCTGACCGCCTATTTTTATAATATGCTGGACTCTGTTTTTGCTGACTTATTGTCTCTGCACACTTTACCACTGCTGATCAGTGCAAGTGCTTCCCGTGTAAATTTTGTTGGTGAATTGGTTTATCCATGATTGGCATATTTAATTTACTAGTAAGTTCCTAGTAAAGGTCACTATATGTGTCCACTGCCTGTACATCAAATGCTACTGGTGGGCCTACAGCACTGATTGTGCCACCCACATAAGTAGCCCTGTAAACATGTCTCAGACCTGCCATTGCAGTGTCTGTGTGTGCAGTCCTGCACTGCCAATTCAACCTGGAAAGTGTACCCACTTGCCAGGCCTAAACCTTCCTTTTTACTACATGTAAGACCCCTTCAACGACCTCCTGACCCAACGCCCGCCGACACCTGACGTCGTACTCCTGATCTCATTGCGACGATCATGATGCCCTACATTTCCAAGGTACTGTTTGCAGGTCTTCTCAACAGTGTAGCTGGCCCGCGAAACCATGGTCAGCCTGATCTGTTGGATTTATTGTTGATGATGTTGGGATAGCCACAGATGGAGCAACGGACCTCATTCTCGCAAAATTAATATCTTTGTTAATGTATGTTGGATTTTTCTAATTTTGGTCTTCTTTTACACACATAAACTTTGGCTATTTTTCTACAACTGGTGTGGTGTCCATTTGTGGTGTTTTCACTGTATTATTGTGTGTTATGTGCAAATGCTTTACACATTGTTCCTGAGATAAGCCTGACTGCTCGTGTCAAGATACCAAGGGGATGAACAAGGATTATTTGAACTGGGTATCTCCCTTATCCTGACTAGAGTGAGAGTCCCTACTTGGAAAGGGTGTAAACTGACTGCCAACTAGAGACCCCATTTCTAACATTGGTTGTCAGTGGTGAGGATAGGACCTACATTTGCACTTGACCTACAGTGACTGTGCACAGTACTACCATATCGCAGACCACTATGTACCACATACAGGCTTTTTGTTTTTGATTTTTCCTTTGATCTATTTTTGGTCTTGAGTTCAAGTTGAACTTCCTAAAACATCATGTCTCAGTCAAGAGCACAATCAGTTACATCCCTGGATTTGGTTTTTGAGGAGGACAGGTTGGAAACCTATACCATGAAGGAACTGAAGTCAGTTTGCAAAAGCCTCAAAGTCCAAATTAGAAGCCTCACCAAGAAGGAGGAGCTACAAAAGGTGCTGAGGGCCTGGGTAGCAACCAGAAATGCCAGTGGGCATTCTGAGGGTCCAATTGGGGAGACTGTGGAGCCCAATCCAAGGGAATATGTGCTGGGGGTGCAGGAGCTGCTAGGGGGAAAGGTACCCTCCTAGTCAGGCAGCAGTGGTGGTTCAAAGATCTTGACTCCAGAGAAGCTGGAAGACAGGTGAGACACCAGGAGACATCAGATAGAGTTGGAGAGGTTAAAAATGTAGGAGAAGACAATGCTTTTAGACCATGAGCTCAGAGTAAAAGAGCTGGATCAGAGAAGTAGATCCAGCATTGATGTTGGCAGCAATACCCCAGTCACTCAGAGATAAAAGTACACATTCCCAAAAATGTAGGAAGGGAGTACAAAAAGGGAGATGATATCCGGAGGGGGTGTCAGGGATATGAGGCATATATCCCTGATATATGCACATAAATGGGGTCCTTGATAAGAATTGGGGAGCAGGATTGTGGGGCCATTTCACAGAGGAGGGGAGGATACCTTGTTAGCTATGGGTAAGGCATACAACCTCACCTATTCTGACATGAAGAAGGCCCTTCTCACTAGGTATGGTCTTATTCCTGACAAGTACAGGGATTAGTTTAGAGGAAGTAATAAAACTGATTTGCATACCTGGTTAGAATGTGTGGATTATTTTTAAAGATCACTGGATGTTTGGGTGAGGGGCAGTAATGTCACAGATTATCTGCTAGAGACTTCTAGCTGCAGATTCCTTACCTTTGAATTCCCTGGCGTCAGCTTTGAATCCGGAGTTTTTTACTGAGCAATAACCTGCACGCACTGTTGGGTGGTGTCGTTCGGATCAGCATGCGTTGTTCAAATCCGCGTGGCATCATCAGCGTCATTGGAGCCACCTGTGACATCACAGTCGTCTATAGAGGCACCCCCCTGGCGCGCGTACATCAGTTCTTTTCCTTCCCCGCTGGTTAAGCGCAGGTCCAGGATTGAGCTACACTCTGCCTTTTTTTCCAGGCCTTTTTTGACCTTTTTGTCAAAGATTTTTTCATCTCTGCGAGATGTCCTAGAGGAAGACGGGGTTCAAGCCGTGTGGTGCATGCCATAGTGCCATGTCAGTGACGGACCCCCACCAGGTATGTCTCTGGTGCCTTGACAGAGTCCACGACTCAAAGTCATGTTCTGACTGCCAGGCCATGGCCACGAAAGCTTTGAGAGAGCGGTCTCTGAAGCTCATGGTGGCCCGGCAGTTGATGTCAGTTGGCGCGACTCCTTGGAGGTCACGGTCCCTCATGAGGAGGAGGTCGCAGGACTGCTCCAGGAGCACTGTGTCCTCTTCTTTACACTCGAGGTTCTCGGGGTGCTCGGGTAAGAGGCACAAGAAGAAGAAGTCCAAGAGGACTTCGAGTTTTTCATGCCCGTTGGCCGATGAGGCGACTTGGGAACTTCGACGTACCGTGTATGGTTCCGTGGAACTGATGCGAGGGCCGATTTCATGTCTCCCCCCCTTATCCGGGCACCGGAGAGACCCCCCGCTCAATTTAAAGAATTTTACGAAGCCATGCGCCTCGTACTTGAGCGGTCTGCCCCTGCTGGTGAGCCTTCAGGCCCCGTGGGGTCAGCAGGGGCCTCATCAAATTCCACATCGGCGGCTTTGGCCCAACGCTGTTGGGGACCCCAAGATCTGAAATCAGATCCTGGTTGATGCCGGTCCAACACAGTTGACCTCCTCTGGCGTCGGTCCCGACGTCGATGCTCCCCCCGCCGCCGACGCCCACCAGTGGTGTGAACCTAATCCTCATTCCGGATGATCGGGAGCCAGAACAACGTCGCACCATGCTGATTCCGACGTCGACAGCCCCAACAAGGCCCAGATCAGTGCTTGAGGCTTATTTTGAAAAGCCAGGCACAGGTGAGGAATGGGAGGGGTTTGAGCCCTTTAGAATATGGATTGAAGCAGGACCGATATGAGGAAGTAGGGGAAGCCAGTGGACTGGATACTTCTCCAGATACTCGTATGCTCTCACCTCCTTCTGTGGCTATGGAGGAGGGTGCTTCATATGCTATGGTGTTGTGTAGCACAGCCGAGGTATTGGACCTAGAGCTGCCTACGGCACTGGTCAGGACTAACATCCTGACAGAGACGCTTCAGCCGAGGGTTTCCACATCGGAACTGATGTTACCCTTCAACAAAGCCCTCACTGATGTCCTGTTGGGGACGTGGTCCAAACCCAGCACAGGGGCTCCTGTAAATAGGACAATTGGCTGCCACCATCAACCCACTCTTACTGACCCTAGTTTCCTTACCCAACACCCCACCCCGGAGAGCTTGGTGGTCCTGGTCCCCACTTCCCATGGTGCCTTCCCTTCCACTCCCCTGGATAGGGAATCCAAGAGGCTGGATCAGCTTGGTAAGAAGATGTTTTCTTCCTCCAGCCTGGCATTGAGGTATGTAAAAACCTCATGCCTATTGAGCCGTTTTCCCATACTTTATGGGCTACGGTGGCACAGGTGCTTCCCTAGGTCCTGGAGGGCATACAGGACACTCTCACTCAAGCCGTCAAAGATGGGAGAGATGCAGCCTAGTTTACGATTCAGCGTGATTTGGGCACAACTGACTTGCTGGGCGATTTCATCGACAGTGGCCGTTTGACGCCTTGCCTGGCTTTGTACTTCTGGCTTTTCGGGGGATGTCCAGACAAACCTTAAGGACATGCCCTTCGATGGCTCACGCCTTTTTGGAGAAAAGGCAGACTCAGCGATTAAGTGGTTCACAGACTCTTGGGCTACGGCTAGGTCAAGTCTGCCTTTCGCCCCTTTCGAGGCTACAGAAGGGGTGTGGTACCATGCTACCCTTAAATCAGCCACCGTCCTCCATCATTTCATCATCCAGTGCGAGGACGAGGTTGTGGTACCTTTAGACCCTGATGGTCTAGACAGAGGTCAGCAACCACCCAGCTCCCTCTTCTGGCCCGCCCAAGTCCACTTGATATCATACAGAAGGGCTATTCCCTCCCCTTCCAGTCTTTCTCTCCATCTAAGCCTCCATTAAAAGAATGGCTGACGGAGGATTGTTGGACCTGGCCCTTTTTGCGGGTTCACCCCAGACTTTTTGCCTCCTTGCTCCTATTTTTTCTGACCTCTTGCTGTTGGCTCTAGGACTCTGATCACTTTATCACTGCTGATCAGTGCTAAAGTGCAGGTGCTCTCCCTTCTGAAAGCTGGTATGATTGGCTTACATCTAATTGGCATACTTAATTTACCTGTAAGTCTCTTGTACAGTGGTATCTCTATACCCACTGCCTGTAAATTAAATGCTACTATTGGGCCTGTAGCGCTGCTTGCACCACCCACAGAAGTAGCCTTTCAAACCTGTCTCAGGCCTGCTGGCGCAGGGCCTACACATTCGCAGTTTACCGCCACAGGGACCTGGTATCTAAATTTACTTGCCAGGGCCAGAACTCCCCTAAGGAAGTCCCTAGCTAGCCCTATGGGCAGGGTGCTATGTATGTGGAAGGCAGGACATGTACCTGGTTGTGGGCCTGTCCTGGTAGTGACAAACAGCCTATTTGGTTTCTCACTGCTGAGAGAGCTGCCTTGCTCATAGGATTGCATTGGAAATGCACTGCCTTATGTCTAGGGGGTATACTCTGATTTATGAGGGGTAGCGTAGGCATGTTTGGTATGGTTGTAATGGTAGTGAGAAATGCTGCTTACTGGTGTAGGTGGATTATTTATTATCTTACAGAAATGCCACTTCTAGAAAGTGAACATTTTTTGCAGCTTGACTCCAGTCCACGTCTGGGCAGAGTGACAGCTGGGATTTGCGCATACTTTTCAGAATGCCTGTACACAGGGAGGGTGGAGGTGTCACAGAGGTGCATCTACATTTTGAATAGTTTTCCTGGGCTAAGCGAAAGGGAGGCGGGGCACACATGCATCCATAAAGGCTGTGCTGTGGCCTCACACAAAGGGCTTGTTTACCCACAACTGATGTCTGGAGCCTGTGCTGGAGGAGAGAGAGGACACTCCCAGAACAAGTTGTAATTGGTTGGAACCTCTTCTCCCCCTCTTTGTTAAATATTTGCAAAACTGAGTATACGTACAGGGGGTTTTCCCCATGAAAATGAGACACTTGACACTTTTAACATGCTTGTAACTGGACACAGAATGCTGCTGGAGGGACTCACCAGGAACTGCCAGGGACTGCTGCTGCTGTGCTGGCATGTGACCTGCTGGGTCACTAGGAGGAACTGCCACTAACTGCAACCCTTTGTGCTGGCCTGCTGGTGGGCCCTGTCGCCCTGTGCTCCGTCCTTGTGTCCCCCAGAGGCTGGGTGCTGTGGCCCCTGACCCCTGTAACTGCTCATTTTCAGCACATTGAGAGCGTTTTCTTCACCTTGCTTTATGGGGTGGTTACAGTGTATGTAGAGTGCTTTTTCTCATCATCCAGAGCACTTAATTTTGTGTTTATAGTGCCTTGAGGGCGCTTTATTTTCTGGTCCTGAGCGCCTTGTGAGCGATTCGCCGAAGAGGAATCACTGCTGCTACCCAGGCATTCTTTGTCTTAAGCGCCGGAAAGCACGGTGCCCCCAGGGCATAAAGAAAAGAAACCTGGAGCGAGCACGCTCCTAGTGGTGCCCCTGAGGCGACGCACAATCCGAGGAGCACCGCTGGGGCACCAACCAGCCCCAACTATTGCCTGATTACTGCTGCGGCCGCGGGCGGGTTGCATTAGACTCTTGCACCAGGTTGGGTGCGGGCAAGCCAGCTGGTGTGGGCAGGACAGGCGTGGAGGAGGTTTCATCAGACGCACCGCCACTCCACCAAGGTCCAGTAATTAGTTCTGAGGATGGGCAGGTAGGAGGCCTCATCAGAGGCTCCCCGCCCTACCAGGCGCTTATCGTCCTGCAAGAGGTCGCGGATGGGGAGGAAGCCTCATCGGAGGACCCCTCGCACCGATTGGCCCCTTTGTTGTTTCTCTGCTCCCCCGGGAGGGCCGGTCGTGGCCCCGTGGGGCCAGCAGAGACCATGGGTGCCCTGGTTCGGGCTCGGGCCCCAGGAGGGGCCCCTATATAAAAGCAGAGGGGGTGCATGCCACCCCCTCCCCCAAACATAAAAACAACCCCCATTTTGGCACAGAGGAGCGCAGGGGGGGCCCATTTTCTTCATGGCACTCTATGTCTCTATGTGGAAGTGCCTTCCACATAGAGACACAAGTACCATTTTAATGCCATACTTGTTGCTAATGTTATTGTTATGGGCATTTATGCTGATCTTCTTTTTCTATGACTTGCCATATATTTTCTGATGTTTCTTTTATGGGCATTCTTGGAATGTTTGCTAACCTGTTTTCATGACTTGCCATGTATTTCCTAATTTTCCTGCTCTGGGCGTTTATGAGGATCTTATGACATGTGCATTACTGCAGTAATGTTTTTCCTGACTACTGCTTATGTTGCAAAATAATAAGTAACCTGTGTATTATATGTGGCTACTGCTGATTTCTGCAGATTAATAGTACAGTGTAATGTTCTTACAACTACTTAGGTCGCAGGGTATTACTGACATGATGTGCTTGGGCTAATAATGTTGTGTACAATACAGCTTATTTTTATATAACTTGGTGTTGTGTTTCCTTTGCGGTGGGGACAGTGCGTCACGTGTTGTGTGTGTTGTGCAAACACTTTACACTTTGCCTCTGAGATAGGCCTGACTTCTCGTGCTAAGCTACCAAGGGGGTGAGCAGTGGTTATCTTGGGTGTATAACTCCCTCACCCTGACTAGAGTGGGTGTGCTCTGCCTGGATTAGGTGCATACCCTAGCCAACCAGAAACCCAATTTCTAACAAGGATCATTTAATCTTGCTCCGCAAGGGAGTTACGGTTGTCTTGGCCAAGGGAGCTATTGAAAGGGCCCCGATGTCAGAAGTAGGCAGTGGTCGTTATTCCCACTACTTTCTGATTCCAAAAAAGAATGAGGGTCATCGACCTATCTTGGATATGACGGACATCAATCTCTTCCTCAAAAAGGAGAAATTCAGGATGCTCACTCTTGCTCAGGTGTGGTCTGCCCTAGATCAAGAAGACTGGATGGTAATGTTGGATTTGCAGGATGCGTATTTTCACATCGCAGTCCTGACTGCCCACAGGCGCTACTTGCAGTTCAAGGTGGGCCACGAGCACTTTCAGTTTACCGTGCTCCCCTTCGGTCTCACCAGTGCCCCTTGAGTGTTCACCAAGGAGATGGTGGTGGCAGCAGCTCATCTATGCAGGTTGGGGGTTTCAGTCTTCCCCTACCTCGACGCCTGGCTATTAAAGGCTGCTACACCCCAAGCTCTCATCATCCACTTTCAGACTACGGCGGTCCTCCCACATTCGCTGGGGTTCACTATAAACGTGCCAAAGTCACAACTGACTCCCTCTCAGAAGCTCCCTTTTATCGGAACCATTCTGGACACAGTGCTGTTTCAGGCTTATCCTCCAGAGCAACGAGTCCAGGATATTCAGGTCATGATACCTATGTTTTGGCCTCTATACTGGATTTCGGTGAGAAAGACTTTGAGGCTGTTAGGACCCATGGCCTCCTGCATCCTGTTAGTCATGCCATACCAGATGGCATATGAGGGCTCTGCAGTGGGACCTGAATTGTGGGCGCAGCATCAGGGTAATCTTACCAACATGGTTCAGATCTCGGAGGGAACTGCAGAAAACCTGCAGTGGTGGTTAGTGAACTGCGATTGGGTGAGATCCAGGCTCCTCTCCCTTTCCCAGCCACTTCTCACAGTAGTGACAGATGCGTCACTTCTGGGATGGGGTGGCCATCTGGGAGAGGTGGAGATCAGAAGTCTCTGGTCTCTGGCGGAATCCGGACTCCATATCAACTTACTGGAGCTCCGTGCGATCCAATGGGCATTTAAAGCATTTCTTCCTGTTGTAAAAGGAAGATAGTGGTGGTGTTCACGGACAACACCTCCACAATGTGGTACTGCAACAAGCAGGGTGCTGTGGCGTTGTGGGCCCTTTGTTAAGAGGCTTTGTTTCTCTGGACATGGCTGGAACAGCAGGGCATAACCATGGTGGTTCAGCACCTGGCAGGTTCTCTGAACGCCAGGGCAGACAAACTCAGCCATCACTGCCTAGCGGATCATGAATGGTATCTCCACCCGGAGGTGGTGCAAGGACTCTTTCAGCAGTGGGAAGAGCCTTGGTTAGATCTGTTTCCATCCACAGGGAACGTGCAATGTCAGCAGTATTGCGCAATGGAGTTTCCAAGGCGGCAATTGCTTGGTGACGCTTTTCGGCGCAAGTGGAGTTCAGGACCCCTGTACACCTTTCCACCCATACCACTTCTGCCCAGAGTTCTCAAGAACATCAAGAACGACCGGGCCCAAGTTATCCTTGTGGCTTCGGATTGGGCACGGAGAGTCTGGTGTCCGAGCCTCTGAAACTGACCATCAATCCTCTGATCAGGCTGCCTTTTCAGAAGGATCTTCTGTCGTAGCAGCAGGGTAAGGTTTTCCACCGGAACCTGTCAACTCTGCACCTTCATGCGTGGAGCAGCGGCAGTTGATGGTGGCAGTTGATGGCTTTTGACCTTCCTCCTGTAGTCTGTAAAGTTATTTTGGCAGCCAGGTGTCCGTCTACTAAAATGGTATACGCCTGCTGCTGGAAAAGTTTTGTATATTACTGTACAGAAAGGACTATTGATCCTCTTTCTGCTTCTCTTTCTGATATCCTTCACTGTATACTATCTCTTGCCCATCAGGGTTCTGCCTTGGGTACTCCCAATGGCTATCTTTCTGCCTGATCAGCCTTCACTTTTCAAATCTTCCATTGTAGATAGATTCCTCAAAGGGCTTGTACATATGTTTCCCCCTACGCCCTTTATCCCTCAATGGGACTTAAATCTGGTCCTCACATTTCTTATGTGTGCTCCCTTCGAGCTCTTACACAATTGTCCCATACAGCTTTTCACTACCAAGACAGCCTTCTTAGTGGCAATAACATCTGCCAGGAGGATGAGTGAGATGCAGGCTCTTTCATCCAAGCAACATATCTCACCATATTTTCAGACAAGATGGTTCACAGAACTTGTGCCTCTTCCCCCCCCCAAGGTAGTGACCCCATTTCATCTGGGTCAGAACATCACCTTGCCCACCAGCTTTGCTCCACCGCATCCCTCCAAAGAAGAGGAGTGACCGGCTTGACCCAAAAAGAGCGTTGTCGTTCTACCTTGACTACATAAAAGAGTTCCGGTGGATGACTAACTCTTTTTGGGGTGCATGGGAGCAAAGAACTGTCGGGCAGTGCAAAAACAAACCACTTCACGCTTGGTCATTCTCTGCTTTAAGATCTGAAAAACATTGGCCAGGAAGCAGCCTCTTGGGAGCTTGAGGGCTGCAGGGGCAAAGCTGCTACCACTGTACTAGCTCGGAGCATACCAGTCCTGGATGTGTCAGGCAGCAACGTGGGCATCCTTGCACTCGTTTGCAAAACATTACTGCTGGGAAATCAGGTCTGGAGGGGCAGCCAGTTTGCCAGTTCGGTCCTACAGGACTTTTTAGCGTAAAGGAGATTTATCCCCAGCCCACCACCAGGAGGTTATGGCTTGGGTATCTATTCAAAGGTAAGGAATCTGCAGCTAGAAGTCTCTGTCAGATGAACAAGTTACTTACCTTCGGTAACGCATTATCTGGTAGAGACTGTAGCTGCAGATTCCTTACACCCACCCATGCCTCCCTGCTCTGTGGATATGTCTAGTAGGGTAAGGGTTTATCCCTTTTAGGGCCCTAGTTTTGCACAGACATACTGTTGATTCTATCCATGACTCTGCGCTTCTGGCGTGGAAATTTGTGGGTAAAAGAATTGACGTACGTGTGCCGGGGTGGTGCCTTTATAGACGACTGTGATGTCACAGAACGCTCCAACAATGCTGACAATGCCACGCAGAGCAGAATGACGCATGCGGATTCGAACAACACCTCCTGACAGCACGCGCAGTGTATTGCTTAGCAAAAACTTCCAGATTCAAAGCTGACGCCAGGGAATTCAGCTAGACAGAGTCTCTACCAGATAATGTGTTACCAAAGGTAAGTAACTTGTTCTTCAGGGGCTGTACAACTTAATTACATGGGAGCACTTGTGTAGTCTCTGTTTTGCAGAGCTACGCCAGCACTTGACTGATAGTAAGCTGACTGACCCCTGGAAGCTTGCAATGGAGGACCTCTGTGTGAGTACCACGGTCCACAAGAAGATGTATGTGGGAGACTCCGCCAAAGGTGGGCAGGGTCCTCAGCAACTGAGTGGGGAGAACAAGGGTAAACAAAAGGAGTTCCCCAAAGGGCCCCAATCTCGTACCCATGGTACAAATTCCCACCCGCAGGAGATAAGAAACCATGGATCTCTTCAAGGAAGCCTGCAGAGATGAGACCCCGTAAGTGTTTTGCTTGTGACCAGGTGGGCCACATGAAGGGAATCCCAAATGTCCCAAGTGGACACAACCACCCACCAGTGGGCAGACCAGGGGGTTGGCTAGTGTAGCGCTTGGGGAGGAGTTGGTCCCAGGTGGGTGTGGGGAACCAACTGAGATGACCCTTCTCTCACTAGGAGACAGTGAGATGGTCCAGAGAAACCTAATGCTTAATAACACTAAAATGTACAGGCGGTGGGTGACTGTCAATGGGTAGAGGGCAGAGATTCTCAGAGATACTGGAGCCAGTGTGACCACTGTCTGGTGTCACCTGGTATCTGAAGAGCAGATAGTCCCTGGTGTATCCCATCAAGTAGTTGCAGTAGACAAGTCAGAGCACCAGTGTAGGGTGGCATTGAGTGGGGGGGAGTCTCAGGTTCCTTGAGAGTAGCAGTGAGCCCCACCATGCTTGTTGACTGTCTGCTGGATAACGACCTGCAGACTTCTGCCTGGACAGAGATGGAGCTCAGGTCACACTTGGGGATGCTGGGGTTGCCAGAGACGACGTGTGTGACCGCTCTGTCCACGGAAACCACTTGTGGTCAGAAGGACCTGGAGCTTGAGACAGTGGCTTAGCTGCCTACCTAGAGAAAGGGCAGGGGTGCAGGAAACCAGCCCCCTGAAGTTTCCACGGTCCGGGAAGAGGCTGACCTCACGGGGACCCCCCAGCACTTACAGGGGAACAAGTGGCCGAACTGGGAGACCGACCTGAGCTGAACCATTGGCAGCAAGAAAGGGGTCTCACCAGGGAGAAGTTCCGTGCAGAGCAGAAGGTGTGCCCTACTCTCATGGATCTGAGCCCAAGACTCACCTGAACTACTGGGAGAAAGAACTCCTGTATAGTGAGCCTAAGGCTGCTGAGCCTGGGGCAGCCCATGTGCTGGTGGTACCCCAGCGCTTCAGAGCCTTCCTACTGGGTTTGGCTCATGATGTATCTCTGGGCAGGGCACGACCTTTGACAGGCTTGTCACTCACTTCCACTGGCCCCAAATGAAAAAAATACTGATGCTTTTTGTAGGTCCTGCCAGACTTGCCAAGTGAGTGGCAAGAGTGGAGGGAAATTTAAAGCTCGCCTCAAACCCTCCCCTGTCATGAGCCCCTTTTTCGAGAGGGTGGAAATTAACATAGTAAGGCCTCTGGAACCCAAGACACCCCTGGGCAACAGATTCATCCTGGTCTTGGTGGACCATGCCACTCGGTACCCACAGACTATCCCTCTGAGGACAGTGACGGCGCCCGTCGTGGCCAGGGCTCTGATGGGAATATTCCCCAAGGAGGTGGTATCTGAACTGGGTACAAGCTTTATGTCCATGTACATGAAGGCCATCTGGAAGGAGTTTGGAGTCAACTGCAAGTTCACCACTCCTTACCACCCCCCCCAAAGTAAGGGGTTGGTTGAGAGATTCAACCAAACCCTGAAGAGCATGATTAGGGGTCTGTCAAACTCCCTGAGATGTAAGTGGGATGTCCTCTTGCCTTGCCTTCTCTTTGCTTATAGGGAAGTACCACAGAAAGGGGTTGGTTTTCGCCCATTTGAGCTGTTGTATGGGCATCCTGTGAGAGGACCTCTAAGTCTGGTGATAGAGGGCTGGGAGCAAGCTCCTAGGAAGTTACCCCAGGATGTATTTAGTTACATGCTGGCCTTCAGAAACCAGACTGGCCGTTTCGGGAAGCTCACTCAGGAGAACCTGGAGGCAAGCCAGCAGGCCATGAAACTCTGGCCTAACCAGAATACCACTCAGGTAGAGTTTCAGCCTGGCCAGAAAGTGTGGTTCATGGTGTTTTGCTTTCACTAATGACCGAGCTGGCAACAATCTCTGGAATGCACTTCTTAGTTTAAAGAAGGCATTTATTATTACTTCACCACGAGGTTCCTGAGAGAGGAGATTAGTGGGTTGGAGGCACACGTTTAAAAATAATCACAGCAATAAAAGGAAAATATATCAGAGTGATTCTCAATTGCAATGTACACAGCAAATATATGTGATTATATTATAGCATAACTGTGAAAGCAAAGAATAAAAGTCAAAATTCATCACCGTAGGGCCTATCACTGCTTGTCATCTTTCTCATGCCAGCAAGTTGATGACCCCTGTTCAACTGTGAGAAAGAGATTTTCAACCTCTCACGGGACAGGTTAGGCAGCCAACGTCCACTCCCCCGGAAAATCCTCCTCGCTGCTGCCCAGGGACACCTTTTATAGATTAAATAATGAAAAAGCCTGCTGAAAGGCTCTTCCCTCTAATAGTCAAAACATGCTGGCTACTGTAGGTCAAAGTTGGAAGAAACAAGCGTCGAAAGTTGGCCAAGTTTTCAAGGCTGTCTTTCCCAAGGCTGAGTCCTTCCCTGCACTAGAGAAAAACACAAAATATGTGCATCCTTATCATGCTAGTGTTTGGTGAGAGAAAAATACAAAAAACACAAGCTTAGTTTACCATGTGGAAAAACACAGCTCATCTGCAATGTCTCAACTGCAATGTCTAACGCCACGATAAAGCCAATAGGCAGCTAAACTGAATACAAAATGCAATGTCTAATGCCACCTTAAAGTCAATAGGCAGCTAAACTGAATGCAAAATGTAATGTGCTACTGGTGAACATTGAACAACTAATATGCACAGTGTTGAAACACAATGTCAGTGGTCAAACATACTTAATTTCAATACATCTCCACTCTCTGACCAATGACTTTTGTTTACTTTTCTCTTGTTTCAAAGAAAAAAAAAACATTATAAGCAAATCAGGTTTAAATGATAAAAGCAATCACTGTAAAGCAATGGAAGTGGATTAACATATTGATCTTATAAACGTTCAAATCAAACATACCTACAATGAAAAGACTGAACTGACTGAATAGTGTCTCTAATATAACAAGTTGGTGTAGAATTAGATGGAAACATCATGAGTTCTAATCATGAAAAGGTACTCTGTCCACCTGAAAGGTGGCTGGAATGTAAGTGAAAGTCAGGTTTCCACACGAAAAACAGCAAACTGGCAATGTTGCTTAGTTCCAGTGGAAAATTGTAATCAAAAAAGTTGCAATGGTACTCTGTATTGATCCCATGTAGAACATGAACCGGAGGCACCAGTTGTGCAAAATGGATCCATGGGTTTTGTACTTTAATCAATCAGGTTCAGGTTGGGGGTGTGGTCCCTCCCCCGACCCCACACGCAAACACCCGAAGGGAGACCACACAGCACACTCATGGTCAGTGGCGAGTCGTAGTAGAATCTGCAAAAGAAAAAAGTATGACTTTTCTTGCAAATAACATTTGTCATCTGAAATGTTCCCTCCTTTTTCTTTTCCTTGTTTTATAATCAGCAGGACGTTATTTGGGCCCTTTGTTATGATTTCTGCAGGTTCTGGAGGGTCATTTGGGGATTCAACCCACACCTTAGCACTGAGGTTTTTATCTGCTGCACCACAGCTTCCCTTTCCTTGCACTGTCAGAAGGGCTGGGGCAGACTCCTTCCTTACCAAACCTTCATTCACTGCACTTATGACAAGTTGGGCAATTCTGTCTCCAATCTGTATGAAAAAATCAGATTCTCTTCTAGTTATCAGAACAACTTTGATTTCTCCTTGGTAATCTGCATCAATCACTCCTCCTAA
Source organism: Pleurodeles waltl (assembly GCF_031143425.1). Classification (NCBI taxonomy): domain Eukaryota; kingdom Metazoa; phylum Chordata; class Amphibia; order Caudata; family Salamandridae; genus Pleurodeles; species Pleurodeles waltl. The sequence goes on from NC_090440.1 coordinate 258,352,614, forward strand.
AACCTGATCAATTTGCCATATCTGTCCTGGTAACTTTCATCTCCCCAACTACTCTTTGACTGTTTGTGGGTCAGATCTCTCTTGTGTGTACTGACAAATAGGACATTGCAAAATCACATTTTTTATCAACTCTAGAGGAATGTGCATCTCTCTAATCTCAGTCCACCAATAAGTGGCTTTTTCTCCCAGATGTCCACATTTCTGGTGCGCCCACTTAGTCATCCCCACCAAGTCAGAATTCTGGGTTGACTCTTCTGTCTTTGAAACTTTTGTCTGCAAGGGAATTGAACCAGCGTTCCAATGAGTCAATGGGACAATAAGCATCTGTGACTTTACTCTGTTCTAACATTTCCCAAATTACTTGCCACAACTCTTTGCTCCTGACTTCCTTTGAATTAATGAACCAGTTATGTGCAAGCCATGTGGAAAGCCAAACGGCTAATTCATTGGCAGTGAACCAAGAATCAGTGTAAAAATAACACATCTCAAACAGCTCTTGCTTTAAAGTCTCACACACCGTGTACAACTCTGCATATTGGTTACTTTTTCCTTCTCCTGTGGTAGACAACAACTTTTCAGTAACTGGATTGTATAACACTGCTTTCTGTTGTCTTTTAGTACCCACGTATTTCAATTAATCATTAGTCAAACAAACATGCTTTTTATCCTCGGGGAACAAGAATTCAAATGGTGCACTCAATTTCACTGGTAACTCTTTTATCTGTGGTACTCCCTGCACCCTCTCCTGATCCTATAAAGGGGCTTGTGACACCTGTTCATGTAGGGCTGTAGTGCCTGTCAGTCCTACTCGAGCCCTGTTTTGAATATACCAGATCCAAAGTATGATACTAGCCTCTTGTGCCTGTCCTATACTGTGAGATTTAGGTGAACTCATCACCCACTGCCTGATTGGTAGTTCAGGTTTCAGAATTAAATTATCATTTAATGTACTTTGCTCAGTATTCACTAGAGCCCAATAACAAGTCAAAAGCTGTTTTTCAAAAGGAGTACAGCGCTCCACAAAGTCAGATAGTTTTCTAATCCAAAGCCCCAGGGCACCCTTGTCCTCCCCTGTTTCTGCAACATACTCAAGTTTACATCAGTGTTTCCCTCTTGCACTGCGCACAGATCTAAAGTCTGTTGAATTAATTCATTTGCCAAATCAGAAGTACACAGCTGCTTCTCACTCCATTCAAACTCATGTTTTTTCCTAGTTACTTTGTACCAAAGTGTTAAGATTTTTCTCAGATGAGGGCTCTACTGTTTCCAAAAATCAAACAATTTCATGAAACTCTGTGTCTCTTGCTTAGCGCAAATAGTAAGAAACTCTAAAATCTTTTATTTTTCCTGTAACAACATCTCTGTATGATCTGGATTCCACTGAATTCCCAGAAACTGCACATTTTGCGACAGTACCTCTGCCTTGTCTGAATTAATTTTACACATCGCACTTTGCAAAAGTGGTCTGAATATAACATCCTCAACTTCTTGCTCAGTGTAATCTTTTAAAGAATGCACTCCAACTCCTGCCAAAAACTGTGGGCTGCTCTGCGCACTGAGATCTACACAGAGATCTACGCTCTGCTCATGAGGCTCACACTGGCCCCCACCTTTTTAACCTCCTCATTACTGGAATGTGAAAAGCCAGATTCTCCTGTAACAGCTTTGTAAATTTCAGCTTTATTTTACAATAATTTGTTTGCTAATTTGCTCACGTAAATTCTTATTTTCATGTTCTAACTGCTTAAATCTCTCATGCATTTTTCTGTAAGCAGACAAAAGTATCCAAACTCTTCTGTCAAGAACAAAAGGGACATAATTTCTTTCACAAAGCACCTTTTCTAAATATGAAAACACTTTGCTTCATCCAAGCACTCATCCCAAAACTTAGAAAGTCCTGATAATTACGAAAACATGTTTGCCACAGCACCATAAGGCAGTTTAACTTCACATGCATTTTCAAACATGGTCTGCGGTGCGTTCTTTAATTCTCTAAACAACAAAAGCAATTACACTTTTAAATTGTGCACTTCAAATCTCTAGTTCGACTCCCAGACTGCCGACTCGACAAAATGTTTTGCTTTATACTTCAGAATAACAGAACTATGCAATTCAGGACAATTTAGGGCACAACATGAAACAATCACTCCTTTAACTTGTTAAACATTTTTTCCCCTTCGAATTCTGCCGACTACGCCAAAATGTTTTGCTTTCACTAATGACCGAGCTGACAACAATCTCTGGAATGCACTTCTTAGTTTAAAGAAGACATTTATTATTACTTCACCATGAGGTTCATGAGAGAGAAGATTAGTAGGTTGGAGGCACACATTGAAAAATAGTCACAGCAATAAAAGGAAAATATATCAAAGTGATTCTCAATTGCAATGTACACAGCAAATATATGTGATTATATTATAGAATAACTGTCAAAGCAAAGAATAAAAGTCAAAATTCATCACCGTAGGACCTATCACTGCTTGTCATCTTTCTCATGCCAGCAAGTTGATGGCCCCTGTTCAACTGCGAGAAAGAGATTTTCCACCCTCACGGGACAGGTCAGGCAGCTAACGTCCACTCCTGACTGAAGTCTCAGAAAATTCCCCTGGCTGCTGCCGAGGGACACCTTTTATAGATTAAATAATGAAAAAACCTGCTGAAAGGCCCTTCCCTCTAATAGTCAAAACATGCTGGCTACTGTTTTCAAGGCTGTCTTTCCCAAGGCTGAGTCCTTCCCTGCACTAGAGAAAACCACAAAATATGCGCTTCCTTATCATGCTAGTGTTCGGTGAGAGAAAAATACGAAAAACACAAGCTTTGTTTACCATGTGGAAAAACCCAGCTCATCTGCAATGTCTCAACTGCAATGTCTAACGCCATGATAAAGCCAATAGGCAGCTAAACTGAATACAGAATGTAATGTCTAATGCCACGTTAAAGCCAATAGGCAGCTAAACTGAATACAAAATGTAATGTGCTACTGGTGAACATTGAACAACTAATATGCATAGTGGTGAAACACAAAGTCAGTGGTCAAATTTACTTAATTTCAATACACATGGCCATGAGCTCTGCAGGACAATTGGACAGGGCCATTTGAGAGCAAGAGTGATGTCACCTACTTGGTGGACTTGCAGACTCCTGGGAACCCCTTGAGAGTCCTACATGTGAACCGCCTCACACCTCACTTTGAGAGGTCTGAGTTAACCATGCTTCTGGGTACAGACGATGGGGTGGAAGAGGAGAGTGAGCCTCTCCCTGACCTCTTGTATGCCATGGAGCAAGATGGGTCAGAAGAAGGCGTGTGATCCTCTCCCTTTCTCTGACTGTAGAACAACAGAGTGACTGTCGCCAGTTACTGGGCCAATTTTCAACTTTGTTCTCACTCACTCCAGGTGTCACCCATCTATGCACGCATTATGTGGGCACTGGGGACTGCCTGCCTGTAAAACACAATGTTTATAGGTTAGCTGACAGAGTAAAGGCCAGCATCAAGGATGAGTTATCCAAGTTGTTAGTTTTAGGGGTGATTGAGCACTCCAGCAGCCCTTGGTCCAGCCCAGTGGTTTTAGTATCTAAGGCTGCTGCACCGGACTCCACACCAGAACTACAGTCCTGTGTGGACTCTCTTGGGCTCAAGTCAGTCACCAAGACTGACTCCCACCCCATCCCCAGAGCTCATTGATCAGTTAGGAGCTGCCAAGTTCCTCAGTATGTTTGATTCCATCGACTCCAACATTGTCAACAGACGCCCCTGTCTCCACCATGACCCGTGAGTGCCACACGGAGCCCGCCCGGCCTCGTACCACTGCCTTGAGCCTACCGATGACAGTGCACCAGCGACAGTGAAGACGCTGCCTGCACCACGACCTGGAGACACTGCACGCTGAATTGCCCCTCTTCACAGCACAGCCCTGGTCTCAGCTACACTGCAGGACACCCTCACTGAGCCGCCACCTGCACCGAGACTGGTGGGTGCCGCACATCGCATCTTCCCGCTTTGCACTGCATCCCCAACGCCATCAACACCAGCGCTCCTGACTTTGTCATCAACCCAGAGTTCGACCTGCAACGCATGTGACTTCAATACTTGACGACCCCTGCACTGACCTCCGGAACCGACATTCGCCAACGCCTGCTGACGCCAGCGACGCAGCACTCTGGATCTCATCGCAAGGATCACAACGCCCTACATTTACAAGGTACTGTCTGTAGGGCTTCCTGACACCGTATCTGGCAAGCAACACCGCGGTCAGCCTGAACCGTTGGATTTGTTTTTCACAATGCAGTGATAACCTCAGATGGAGCTATTGAGTTCAAGGAACTGTATTTTTAAGTCATTCTTGCAAAATTAATATCTTTATTACTGTATGTTAGATTTTTCACACAGAGTTTTACACAGATAGATATTTGCTATTTTCCTAAATCTGGTGTGGTGTCCTTTTGTAGTGATTTCACTGTATTACTGTGTGTTATTTGCAAATGCTTTATACATTGCTTCTGAGATAAACCTGACTGCTTATGCCAAGCTACCAAGGGGGTGAGCAGGAGTTATCTGAACTAGGTATCTCCCTTATCTTGACTAGAGTGAGGGTCCCTACTTTGACAGGGTGTAAACTGACTGCCAACTAGAGACCCCGTTTCTAACAGTGTATCCATCCCGTGCTCTATTGCGGTTAGTGTCAAATTGCACCTGGGTCCCAGTTACTGCAACCATTGACCATCATTCGCCTTCTGTCCTTTTTGGCACAACTTCTACTTAAAAGTTTAAAAATTCATATCTCCGGTTCCCCTTATTGGATTTTTGTTCTTTTTGTGTCAGCTTGTAAATTTTACTCTATTTTCTAATTTGTTTTGTGATTTTTATTATTTGGAATTTCAACTTTATTACTGTTTTAGTAATACATAAATACTTTACAAGTTGCATCTAAGCTCACCCAATATGCTCAGTCCCATAGCTACCAGGGGAGGTTGAGCCTAGGTTAATTTAGTGTCTCTTGTGATTCACCAGACAAAGAATGTGATAATTACCTAAAATTGTGCCTCCAAAGATATTGATTTAAATGATACATACTACAGTAAAACTGCTGTTCCTAAAGTTATTGGACTTATACTGCATTTAAAAAAAAAAAAAATGTAGTCACTTCACTTGACACAAATTGCCAAATCCGATGGTAAAAACACTGTTCTAATTGCATTAAAGCATAAGACATTTTTGCAGACTATCTGAGTCCCCACAATACCCAACAGTCCAAGCCATCCAATACAAGACCACATAATTCCAGCCTCACAACACTATCTAAACAGGTTGCTTATGCAGTGGGCATGTGGGCCTACATTTTGTGACTGGCTATGGTTTATACTTTGGGTATTGTACAGCTGCTGTAATGCTATAATGGTGGCAGAAAGGATCCAGGATATTCAGTATGACATTTGTAGGAAATCTGCCTTTCCTACATGATCACCCCAGATTGTATGCCTTTTTCCAGGAACCTATTTTTGCTTTAACATTAGAGCTCTGTGAACTTTACCCCTCCTGAACAGGAGTAAAATTCCAGTGGTTCCCATTTACATATGAGTTCCTTAGCTTATCACTGATTGACATGTTCGACTTGTCTATATGTCCTTAGTATGTGGTGTAGAAAATGTACCAAGGGCCTGGAAGCTAAATGCACATGTGAACTGCAGCACCTATTGTGCCATCCACATGGTTGGCCTATAACACATTGCTTTACACCTACCATATGTAGCTTGACTACAGCAGCCAAAACCTGTAAATAACCCATTCTGGCAGGCAAGAAAAACTACTTTTAAATATTAATGAGTCACCCCTAAATATACTATTTCACCCACAAGGTAGGGTGCCTGATATTAAAAAGTAGAACGTGTGCAAAAATGAAGTTGGCATGTTCCTCCATTGAATAGACCCCAAAAGCTGTTTTCACTGGCAGGTCTGCAGCAAGATTCTAGAAAATGTCAAAGTACAGATTGTAAACTTGAATGTGTAACGTTTGACAGGAAACTGATAAAATAGTCTTTGAAAATCTATTTTACATATGTATTATAATTTCAATTAATTATGAAGTTAGAGATTTAATAAATATTTAGGAAAAGTAACTTTTCCCTGCCTCACATTCCTGGCGGCTAAGTTGAATTAGCCTGCCAGCAACTGCCCAGCTCATGCTTGATGTTAAAGAGGTGTGAAAACTGCTCCCAGAGCAGAATAGTGACTTGAACCTGGTACCAGCATGGACTGGGTGTGGGCATGTGATCCCTATCAGCTCAGGTATGAGGGTTGGGTGGGCCCAGGTGCTTAATTAACTTGAAAGGGCCAGAGGTAAATCCTGCCAACTAAATATTTAGCATAAGTGGAGACTTGAATAAGGGAAAGCCTTGTACCCAAGGCCCACACTACCTGCCACGATTTGTACGCTTCTTACCACTGTAATCTGCCAGTCTCGGAGCACCACCTGGTTTCTTGCTTTTTCTGGATTGGCCAAGGTAAGGGCGACCCTTTCCAGTAGCCACATTGCTGCTGACAGTATTACGCCTAGCTGGCCGTAACCTCCAGAAGGAGTCCCAGAGGAAAAAAAACAATATTGGGAAAAAAAACTCAAATCACAGGAACTCCTGAAAAGAGGCAAAAGGAAAAAAGAAAAAACACAAGAAAAAACAGGAACAAGAAAACTGCAAGCAAAACAAGAGAGGTCCAAATCACAGGACACAGGAGCGAGGAGCACCACCAGGACGAAAGTGTTTACAACACAAGGAGCAGAAGACCTTCTGTGCTTATATACTGACAGACAGGAAGTGACATGCAGGAAGAGCTAAGACACCATCTTGGATTGGGAAAAGCCTCATACAGGTGAATGGAAAAATAGCCATAGCAGATAAGATGGTGAACAATGCATGCATGGAAGGAAACACAGACTCCTAGGAAGAAGAAGATATGGTCAAGGAAGGAGAAAAAAGAAAAAGAAAAGAAGAAAAAACTAATCCAGAAAGCAGGTGAGCAAACTATGGGGGTCGTGAAAGAGCGCAGCATGACCCAGAGCCCAAAAGAGAACTTCCAGACCACGCCGCTGCCCAAAAAGCAGGTTGCGGACCAAAAAGTGGCCCGCGGCAGAATCAGGCACCCAAGACCCGTAATGCCAATCTGACCGTGGCCCGCGAGGGGGACGCCGCTGCTCTCTGCAGCACCACAGTCGGTCCTTCCCTCAACCCCCCCCGAAGCCCCAGGCTTGTCTGGAAAATGCTGAAAAAAAGTGCAGGCCAAGCAGGGAGCATGGGCAGAGGAGGCATCCTCCCAAGAACAATCACTAATGGGATATTCTTCCCAGTGAACCAACAACTGAAGACGATTCTGAAAAATGTGAGAATCACAAATCTCCTGTACTTCATACTCAGGATGGCCATCATCCAAAAGAGGAGGAGGACAATAAGCATGTCTCTGGTAGGGATCAGGAACAAAAGGTTTGAGTTGAGACACATGAAAAACTGGATGAACTTTCCTAGACAGTGGTAGACGAAGTCGAACAGAAACTGGATTCAACACATGCAGAACTCTAAAAGGTCAATAGTAACAGGCTCAAACTTCTTCTGGGATAAGTGAAAAGGCAGAAACTTTGAAGAAAGCCATACTTTATCCCCAGGCTGGTAAGATGGTGCAGGACTACGCTGAGTATCAGCTACTTTCTTCCTATAACATTTTTTTGTAGCTAAGAGATTGGTATGTATAAGGTCCTGTACATGACGGAGACTTCCAGCAAATGAGATAACTGCTGGAACAGTGGAGTGTGCAGGAGTGACATTAGGAAAAGCCATAGGATGGAAATCATAAGTATGAAAAAACTTGTGGACTTTGTTGCACTGTGGACTGTATTGTTATAGGAAAACTCAGCCAATGGTAGATACGAGGACCAATTGCTTTGAGTCGCATTACAAAAACAGTGCAGATATTGTTGTAGTCCTTGATTAAGGCGTTCCATTTGACCATTAATCTGAGGATCAAATCCAGATAATAAAGCCACGTCTATGTGTAAAGATTTACAAAAAGCTCTCCAAAAACGGAACACATATTGGGGTTCTCAATCAGAAATGATTATTTGAGGAAGGCCATGCAATTGGCATATATCCTGTAGAAAGATCTGACTCATTTCCTTAGCGGTGGGTAATTTCTTTAAGGCTGTAAAATGAGATATTTTGGTAAACAAGTCAACAGTTACCACTATGACCTGATTAGCTGCAGAAGATGGCAAAGAACATATAAAATCTGTGAACAACGGATGCCACAGAACGGATGGCACAGGTAAGGGCATCAATAAATCTGCTGCCTTAAAATAATAAGTAATGGCACACGTGTAACATTACAATATTAATGAACTAGTACATAAATGTATCAAACAACATAGTAAAACATTAATTATAATGATATCATATGTATAAAGTCCTTCCTTGCATTTCAAATAGCGTTTATTCAGAATTAATTTCAACAGTCCAAACTCAATGATTCGTCCAGAATTTCACAAAATCACTTGTGAATCTTCACATTCCAATGGCTTATCCAACATTCACATCTATATATCCAAAAAACCAAAACCTTCAACTTGCTTGTCCGTCAACACGTGTTTCATCCGGGGAGTGCCCCTAGGATTTCTTCAGGACCTCCTAAAATAATATTTCCATAAATAACAGATCATTTTTCAACATCTATTTTACTCCCTTGGTCTTATTGTTAATAGTGTACCTACATAATCCAATCATGTAATGGGAACCATGCAAGTTATTAATCCATAATGGTTCATAACGTCCCTTTATGACACATTCTTATTAATATGAAGCAGAGTAAGAAAATTAAATTGCTTAATTGAAATATAAAATATTAGGTGAAATTAGATTCAAAATGTATTAAAAGTAAGATAATATTATTATTAAGGTGTCCCTCGTGTAAAGCATGCTCATAAAAGTTTAGAAAAGCCACCCCAAAGGTGCTGTATATCCAAAAATAAACCCCACATGTCCATTAAAATTTGAACCATAATGTGCAATCAGATGAGATATATGCTGTATACCTTTATATTTTCAATATTGCTCACTTCTTCATTATCTTGGAAACTCGTTCTTTTTTTTAAAATTACAATATATCTATACATGTGGCGAAAAAATAGATGGGGGATATGTGATTATTTAGTATACCTCACATTCTTCCACAGATGTATATTATAGTATTATTTGGATTTCCCAAAATGCTCACCTATTTCAACATGATTATTTCACATATCACATATATCCTGTATCCACGACTTTGCCTCCTGTGATATCTGCCATGAAATAAACTCCAAATAAGTTATCTCCCTAACCTGCTGCCTTAGTTCGAGATATCTTAGTTTGAGCACAGATTGGGCTAGAATTTATATATGTTTCAATGTCAGGCTTTCACGTTGGCCCCCAAAAGGAACAAAGGAGCAGTTCCTGTGTGTTCTTGATTCCACGGTGCCCAGCAATAGGGGAGTTGTGACACATTTGCAAGGATTCTGTTTGCACTTTTCTAGTAGGCACAAACAAGGTGTCTTGATCATAGTAGTATTCCTGATTCTTCTGTAGATGGGGACTTAAAGCGTTCCATTCTTCAAGATATAAATTCTGATACTCTGTCTTCACGGGTTAAGAAATGACTGAATGACTCCCACGATTCGACATGGGTCTATAGTGTGTGGAGAAGAAGTAAATGTGCTTTCTAGATATCGGCAGGATAAAGCATCTGCCACAACATTTTGGTGATCCAGGTATGGATGTAACTACAAAATCGTATTGACTGAAAAAGAATGCCCATATGGCTTGACGACTGTTTTGACACTGAAAGCTGCAGAGGCATTGTAGTTTGCTATGATCAGTTCTGACTTCAAATGTCTCCTTAGAACCTATTAAAAAATGCCTCCATTCTTTGCAGGCAGGTTTTAAAGCAAGCAATTCCCTTTCCAACACAGAATAGTTTTGTTCTGCATCCGATAGCACATGGGATATCTGAAAGACAGGATGTTCCAAGCCATTGTCGTCTTGTTTTTGTAGTATAACGGCTCCAATGGCTCTATTCGATGCGTCAGTTACCACTATGAATTTCTTAGTAGGGTCAGGATGACATTATATCGGGGCTTGTGTAAAGGCACTTTTAAGATTCTGAAAAGCCTTTTCTGCTTCTTCTGTTCAAATGAAACCCTTCTTTAGGTTTTCTTTCTTGAGGGTCTGCGTCATATGACCTTGTTGCTTAGGCAAAATCCTTTATAAATTGTCTATAAAAATTGGATAAGCCTAGAAAGCATTGTGTCTCCCTAATAGAAGCAGGAGAAGGCCAGTCAAGAATGGCTTGTACTTTTTCTGGGTCCATGGCGATGCCGACTTAATTGATACGGAAACCAAGATATTGAACCTCGGTCTTGTTGAACTCACAAGAGCTAAGACACCATCTTGGATTGGGAAAAGCCACATACAGGTGAATGGAAAAATAGCCATAGTAGAAAAGGTGATGAGCAATGCATGCAGGGAAGGAAATACAGACTCCTGGGAAGAAGAAGATATGGCCAAGGAAGGAGAAAAAAAGAAAAAGAAAAAGAAAAGCAGACAAAAGAAATCCAGAAAGCAAGTGAGTAAACTATGGGGGTCGTAAAAGAGCGCAGCACGACCCAGAGCCTCAAAAGAGGACTTCCAGACCACACCGCTGCCCAAAAAGTGGCAAGCAGCAGAATCAGCTGCCCGAGATGAGGACCGCCGATCCGACTGTGGCCCGCGAGGGGGACATCACTGGTCTCTGTGGCGTCACACTACCAGGCTAGCTCCAGACCCAGTTTGAGGGAAGCCACCCCAAACCCAGTTTTGGCTGGACACAGGGAAGGACACTGCTTGTTTCCCTAAACACTACTCTGACTGGCAGGCAAACTCCCTTCAAGGGCAGAAGTCTTGTGCCATCTTGATTTTCTTTAGAATGGTACAATATGGAATAGTTTCCAGTGAGACAAAAGGATATGCTGCAAAAGCGGGGAAGGTTGCCCACAGGTACTTTTTTCCCATTGATTGGGGAATGTCCAGGTATCACCCCCACCCACTGGCTACAGCAAATCATAAATGTGGCACTGAACGTAATCTTCTTCAGAACACGTTCTGGAACTGCTGATTATCAGAAGAGGGCTGTCTGTGACATGAGAAGACCCCTGAAGGGATTGACCTGCCTCCTTATGTACCCAGGACAAAGAAGTGGGTTCCAAGGATCAGTTGGAGGACCTTCTTTGTGGCTACATGGGCGATACAAGCTACAAGAGACCTTTTTCCTGAACTGACCAGTACCACTTGAATCTAGACAGGACTTTGTTGGTGGCCTCTGCTGGAGTACCTTTGCCTGGAATGCGTTTGCCAAGCCTTTAAGTGCTGTCCCTGAGGTCTGGGACTATTAGAAGTGACCCAGAGGAGCTGCTCCAGAAAAGCTGAAAAGCTGGGGCTTAAGACATTTTTCAACTTCCAAGACCTTTGGAGACATTAGCGGGACCTCGTGGCAATGGTATCGGATTTTGAAGCAACTTTGTCGGATACAGCTTCAGGCTTGTTCCGCTGGAGGATTTTGAGGTCCATAAAAAAGACTAAGGGCCTGATTTACAACTCGGTGGACTGGTTACTCTGTCACAACGGTGACGGATATCCTGTCCACTGAAATCTAAATCCCATTGGATATAAAGAGATTTAGATTTTGGCAGACAGGATATTCAGCACTGTTGTGACGAAGTAACCCATCCACTCAGTTCTAAATGGGGCCCTAAGTCAGTTGGTAAAATCCTTCTCTGGGAAGAATGTGCCTGATTTACCCGACCCATGCTCCATTGCAGTCGGCCTGAAATCACACGTAGTCCCTGCTGTACCACTTCCATAGATTATCATCAGCGGGTATCGCTTTTTAGTGCTATTGTCACTTAAATCTTTCAAAACTCACACGTCCATTTTCCCTTATTGGAGTTTTGTCCTTTTGGTGTCATTTTCTTTATTAAAATGTACTCAGTTTTTTCATATTCAATTTGTTATTTTTATTGTTTGGTGTTTTGATTTTACTACTGTCTTGGTACTGCATTCATACTCTACACAGTGCCTATTTAAATACATCAATACTCATTGCTTATTGGGATCCTGTTTGCTCTGTGCTCTACATATCACGGAGTTGATTTCAGGTTGAAATAGTGTTTTTGGGATTCACCCTGACAAATTAGTGTTATTATCCTTTGAGTTCAGCAACTGCCCTCTAAATAATCCACTTTTTATGACATGGCTTTTAGACTCTGAGCTCTCTTATACTTGAGGATTTGGAACTCAGCAAGTTGATACCAGAAATTACATTAGAAACAAAATGCAAGGCATGGTACATGAGTTATGTACCATTGTTTATCAGCACTCTGTGCTTGTCCATCTGAAAGCATCTAGGCCAACTTTTGATGTTTATCTGACTACCATGAAGGCTAGATCTACATCAGTATCTGGTGCAGTTTGTGTCTTGGGGCCGGCAGATGAGTATATCTGAGTTTGTAGTAAAGTGTTTATGAACCGTACCAAAGTGCACTATTTAACTAGATAATTTACTATTCTAATTTAACAGAGGGTTCTCCACAATTTATTTCAATTTACTGGCTCTTTTTAAGATGGTTTAGGTATAACATTCATACTAGCTGGATATTTGGCTCAGTGGACTACTGCTTTCACTTCAGCGGTCTGTGTTTTACCCCACTGTTACAGCTTAAAATTCCTGGGTAACCTTATATCCTTTCGAGGTCGATAAAACTAGTACCATTGAGTTGAGTAGCAATAAACATTCATATGCTTAAGTAGCGCCAATAGTCATCATGCATTAACCTGCAATCTATAAAAGCATCTATTACATTTGGTTATACTCACAAGCCCTGGGTGAACTAACTCAGCACAAATGTAATACACTCCAACTAATGATAAAAGAGGTCCCTTGAATAAAAGAAAATACTTTACCAAAGCCTAACAACATCACTCATAAATTCAGGGTGTTACTCTTCTTAACCTAAATTGTCTTATAAGAAACGTCTGTTGAGAAATTTAATTGTAAAGTCACTCTGTCTTTCCTCTTTCTTGTCTTCACATACTTAAAGGATTTGCTGTTCACCAAAGGTCAGATCAAGCACACAAAAGGTGATGGGAGGAATGCTTGCAAATACTCTAACTACAGAGAATTTCTCGGGGTAGCATGTCAACCAACTGTGTTGTGCCAGCTCAGATTAGACCAAGCCATATGCAAGTCAGCTTTGGTCCTGCTCCACTGCCCAACCAAACTGCCAAGCCAGGTCCTCTCTGTACCAGAACCCAAGCAACCCAAGACCGGTGTTGGCATAATTGGGCCTCTTCAGTTGGTTTCAGCTTGGTACCAGTCGCAGAGTGAGCATGGGGACCTCATGTTGTCTTACTCATGCCCATCTAGGGTATTATATCAAACACATAAAAGCCTATCTGCTACCTCCCCCCCCCCCACACACACACACACCACACAAAAGGTTAAGGGAGTATCATAGGTCAAGTAGCATTCAGGTTTAGGGGTAGAGGATGTTGGGCAGGTAAGACATAGGCCCTCATTACAACCCTGACGGTCGGTGTTAGAGCAGCAGTAATACCGCCAACAGGCCGGCGGTAACAAAAATGTGATCACGACCACGTTGGAAACCACCAACACAGACAGCCACTTCAACACACCAACCACCACGGCGGTAGCAACAAACACCGCGGCAGTCACCGCCAACAGACAGGCAGAAGACAATGTACTGCCCACACTATCACAACCTGCCAATCCGCCAGCTTTTCCAGGGCGCCATCAAATGCACGGCGGAAACCACTCACCTTCCGACAATCAACGAAAAACCAGGACGCCATGGAGCCCGAGCTGCATGACCTCCCCATGCTGGTCTACCTCCTCATACACGAGGAATATCTCAGGAGGCAGCGGCGACGACCACAGTGAGTACTGCACCTAGCACACAGGGGAGGGGGAGAGGTAAAAGAGAGTGACACACACAAGCAACACCCCCACCCCCACCCACAACACGATACACACAAAAACATGCATCAACATTACATGTACACCCCATAACCCCCTGGAAGAATGCAAGGACAAAAGGAATTTAGATAAATCAGTGATATTTTAGAAATAGGCAGATATACTTAACGAATCGAAAAACAGTATATACAATTATTTACAATATTTACAGAATACACTGTACTTTGTAAATGTCCGTGGTCCACTGGGCCAAACATCATGGGCAAAGCCCACACTTCACTCCTGCCTCAATACAGAGAGAACCCTGCAGGGGCATCAGGTCGAAAACACACAGGCACCTCAGGAGGATGGGGAAGGGGGGGCACCTGAGCCGGAAGATGGTACTACGCCACTGCTCCTCGAGGGGGCTCCATGCCCACAGTGATGTCCTGGGGAGTGCAAAGCCACAGTCTCTCAAGTGGGTGGTTTGCTCACTGCTTGATCCTGGGGAGTGAAAGCCACAGTCTCTCAAGTGGGTGGTTTGCCCACTGCTTGGTCGTGGGGAGTGCAAGGCCACAGTCTCTCAAGGGGGTGGCATCTCCACTGGATTTGGAGGGGGCTTTGTGCCCAGCCTGCTTCATCCTGCCAAGGATAAGGGGAGTAGATGCACTCCTCCATTGGTTCTGGAGGGGGCTTTGTGCCCATTCATCTTCATACTGCCAAAGATAGGGGGAGTGGAGAAAGGGAGTGGATGCATTTCTCCACTGGTTCTGGAGGGGGCTTTGTGACCAGTCATCTTCATCCTGCAAAGGATAGAGAGAGTGGATGCATTTCTCCACTGGTTCTGAAGGGGGCTTTGTGCCCAGTCTTCTTCATCCTGCCAAGGATAGGGGGAGTGGATGCATAGGGGGCTTTGTGCCCAGTCATCTTCATCCTGCCAAGGTTAGGGGGAGTGAATGCATTTCTCCACTGGTTCTGGAGGGGGCTTTGTGTCCAGTGATGCTGCCCTTGGGTTGTGGCAGTTCACATTCCCTCACCTGGGTGTCTGAGGCACAAGATTTGCAGGGAACAGGTAGCACGATACTCCATGGAGGCAAGGCCAAATTGCATCCTGCAGCGACTAAGGCTGCATACTGGTGGTAGTGCCGGTGCTGGTGAGGGTGCTTCCATTGGTGGTGGGAGGCTCCATGCCGTCTCCTGCAGCCTCGGACAGCTGCCCTCTGCAGGTGCTGCTGCTGACAGTTGTTAAGTCTGCGGTGGGGCAGGTGGTGGTGCAGGTGGCGGTGCCTACGGCGGGGATGCTGGCGGTGCAGTCCGTGGTGCAGGTTCTGGTAGTGGTGGAGGGAGGCACCAGCCCGTCTCCTGCAGCCTCGGACAGCTGCCCACCGTGGATGCTGCTGCTGACAGTTGTTGTGGTAGCGGCGGAGCAGGTGGCGGTGCTTGCGGCGGTGCTTGCTGCGGTACAGGTGGTGGGGGCTGTCGGTTCTGATGGTGGGCACCAGGCCCTCACCTGGAGCCTCCGAGGCCTGAAGTGCCTTGCCTTGGCTTTTCTGCCCCTTCCTCTGCTTGGCAGATGCTTCTGGGACCTTGGCACTGGCAGCTTGGGTTTTGGAGGAGGCCTTGCTGGGTGGATGGTGCTCCTTGGCCGTGCTGCATGCTGGCCCCTTCTTCACCTTGGCAGGTGGCGGAATGGGGTGGTCCTTTGCAGGGGTTGGGGGCACACTGCCTGGCCTGACTGGTGCCCCCTTTGATCCTCTGAGAGTTTCAGTGACCACAGCAGATGCTGACTTGGTGGCTGAGGTGCTGGCCTGGAATCTGGACACCCTGGCCCGAGGGAAGGGACGGGGGAGGGGTAGGGAAGAGGTCAAAATTAGCCAGGAAATGTTTCTTAGACACACTGGAACGGGAAGATGGAGAGGGTTTGGGAGTGGAGGAAGAGGGAGTGGTTGTAGGAGGTGTCTGTCTGCTGAGTTTGGTTGAAGGTGCATGGGCTGGATGCTGTTGTAAGGTCGATGGCTGTTGGGTGGGTGAGTGCTTGTGTTTGTGTACTTTGGGAGGAGGGGTCACAGACACACTGGGAAAGGACACAGCGGAAGTGTGCATGGTTCTGGGGGTGGTTACTGCCAGTGAGGGGTGTGTTGTGATGGGCGTGCTTGTGATGGAGGTAGTGGATGAGGATGTAGTGCGTGCAGGAGTGAGTGGAGATGATACTGGGAGGGAGGTGGACGATGAGGAGGAGGGATACACAGTGGAGGCAATGGATGTTGGTGTGTGTACATGGGCATGGTGCTTGTGTGAGTGCCTGTGAGATGAAGTGTGGTTCTTATGTTTGCCTGAGCCACTTTTGTGTGGTGATTTGGTGAATGCTGGTCTGAAGTTGTGCTCGGGATAGGCTGAGGTTGAGGGGATTGGGACTGGGTAGAGGAAGTTGGAGGGGGGAGGCTAGACACAGGGACAGTGGCTGCCATCAGTGCGGAGGCCAGAGCCTGAAATGCACTCTGTTGGGCTGCCACACCAGAGTGAATGCCTCCAGGTATGCATTTGTTTGTTGCAAATGCCTCTTGACACCCTGGATGGCATTCAGAATGGTTGACTGCCCAACAGAGAGGGCTCTAAGGAGGTCAATAGCCTCCTCACTGAGGGCAGCAGGGCTGACTGGGGCAGGGCCTGAGTTGCCTGGGGTGAAGGAGATGCCCACCCTTCTGGGTGAGCGGACACGGGAATCACACTGAGGGGCTGCTGGGAGCGCGGTGCTGGTAGGGAGGGTGGCGGCTGTACCTGTTGTTGGGGTGGCCACAGAGGCCACCACCGCCATGGAGCTTCCATCGGAGGAGGAGTCGCTGTCTTTGGTCTCCCCTCCTGTCCCCGTCATGGTGCTCCCCTCGTCCTCCGTCCCACTGGTGCCTTCACCCTTGTGGATTCGGCCTCCAGGCCCATGAGGGATGCAGCTCCCTCTGTCAGTGGCGCCTCTGCTCCTCCGCCAGATGGTGCTAATGCACACAAGGACGGGGTGACAAAACAAAAAGGGGGGGATAGACAGAGGATACACTTGGTCCATTGCAGCAACAACACCCCCGTTGGCGTGCACTGCACACAGGTAACAGCCCTATGCACTAGGCCATGCACTACCAGTTACACAGCTAGTCACCAGCCCATGGGGTACAATGCCGAACGCCAGCATCTGCACAACAGAAACTCACTGCACCCTGCCCAGTAGTACATGGCCACTTACACTATTGGGGTAGGAGTGCTCCAGAGCCTGCCCAACAAGGGACCTACATTGCGTGTTCGACCTGACCTAGGGGCACTCACAGCCCACATCCCTCACCCAGGTAACACCTTAACGCGTGCAAAGTCATGATTCTGAATCTGTACTCACCCCCTTGTGGCTGCTGTGATGCCCTCAAGCACTCATCCAACTCTGAATAGGCCACCGCCAGGATGCGGAACATTAAGGGGGTCAAGGTGCGACGGGCACCCCTTCCACGTTGGGAGGCCAGCCCCAGCTGGGCCTCTGCCGTCTTCTTTGACCAGTGGTGCGGCAGTGGGTGCTCCGTCTGTGAAAGACCCCCAGGGTCTGCACCTCCTTGGTGATGGCATACCTAATACCCTTCTTCTGGTGGGCTCTGACCTGGAGGAAAAAGACAGCAGAAATGGAAATCAATCACCCGTTCGGACCATCATACTCATTGCCCACCAGTTCCCACCCATGCCCTGACGCACATACACCGACCACCTTACTTGCTGCACTCTGGCTAGGACGCCTCAACACCCCCCAACATGTGGCTTACATCCACAGCAGTCCATACATTCATGGCCCACGCATCATGCTCACAGTGTACTCACCTGTTTGTCTGGAGGACCGTAGAGTAATGTGTACTGGGGTAGGACCCCATCCACCAGTTTCTCCAAATCCTCCACAGAGAAAGCAGGGGCCCTTTCCCCAGACACATGAGCCATTGTCCCTTGCAGACACAGGTCACAGCAGCACTTGCAGTGTAGGTCCTCTCCTGTTGAAGGTCAGGTAGCAAGTGAGTGAATAGTAAGAAAATGGCGGTCACGTCCGGGGCGGTGCGTACCATCACCACCGGCGTACATCGCCATTGGCTCCTGGACCCTTAAGGCCCATTAATAACCAATGCGAAGTTGTGCGGCGGTCATCGACCGTCTACCGCGACGGCGCACAACGCCAGTGCAATTACCTCATTACCACTTGTCCCTCCTCACAGGTCAGGCAGTCGCCATTTCAGGGGGCACAGGGCATGGCACCTAACTGCGTCACAGCAGACATTGGCACATCAACTGACTCTCAAGTTCACATACTGCTTCTGTAAAGTAAAACAAAATCAACATTAGTGCAATAGATGTGAAAATATGACCCTCTGCTCACCGTTCTCTTCCATAGGCTTCAACCGTTGAGGCAGCATATGAGATGGCGGCATCCTCTGGTGTACAGACCCCTGGTGGACCGTGCGACAATGGAAGACAGACACATTATCATCACATACAGACTTGATCGTGCCACAATCCTAAAACTGTGTGCCCAATTGGAGCCAGACCTGATGTCAGCTATCCGCCAGCCCACACAAATCCCCCCTCTAGTGCAGGTCCTGTCAGTGCTCCATTTCCTGGCAAGTGGTTCCTTCCAAACAACAGTGGCCATGGCATCAGGGATGTCTCAGCCAGTGTTCTCTAGCGTGTTGACCAGAGTGTTGTCTGCCCTGCTGAAACACATGTGCAGGTACATCATGCTCCCCCAGGTGGAGGATTTGGCCACAGTGAAAGCTGACTTTTATGCCCTTGGACATATCCCCAACATCATTGGTGCAATTGATGGTACACATGTAGCATTTGTCCCCCTCCGGAGAAATGAACAGGTTTAGAGGAATAGAAAAAGCTATGTCCAGATGGTGTGTTTGGAGGACCAGTACATCGACCATGTGAATGCAAAATATTCTGGCTCTGTGCATGACACCTATATATTGAGGAATAGCAGCATCCCATATGTGATGGGCCAACTCCAAAGGCACAGGGTGTGGAAATAGGTGAGCCAAAGGTCCCCGTCCGAGTATATGTTGATGTCTGGGTATGGGATTGCCCCTAAGGGTTACTGTGTGTCTAACAGTTGTCCCTCGAAATCTGCAGGTGACTCTGGTTACCCCAACCTCTCATGGCTACTGAACCCTGTGAGGAATGCCAGAACAAGGGCAGAGGAGTGTTACAATGAGGCACATGGACGTACCAGGAGGATTAAAGAAAGGACCTTCTGCCTCCTGAAGGTCAGGTTCCGGTGCCTCCATCTGACAGGTGGCCCCCTGTACTACTCACCCAAGAAGGTGTGCCAGATCATCGTGGCATGCTGTATGTTGCACAACCTGGCCTTGAGACGCCAGGTGCCTTTTCTGCAGGAGGATGTGCCTGGAGATGGTCTTGTGGCAGCGGTAGAGTCTGTGGACAGTGACGAGGAGGAGGCAGAGGAAGAAGATGTAGAGAACAGAACAAACATAATACAGCAGTGCTTCCAGTGACACACATGTAAGACACTGTAAGTTCACTTTACATTGCAGTTTTCTGTTGGACATAGTATATGGCAGCCTGTTTCCCTATGTCTATGGCCACTGACTGTGCCCTTTGGATTCTCTATTTTCAGATCACTGTGCCCCATCCTGTCTCCTGCTATATGTACTGCTGTCCACCAAAGGTCATCCTGTAGTATACTTCACTGTACATATGCTTTGATAATGTTGTACTAACACATTTGTGAATCATTCGACTGACTCCATATTGGTATTTGTTTCAAAGCTGTTTATTTAGGTGCTAATAAGTATAGAGGTATGTGCAAGGGTCTGGGCTGATGGTGGAGGAAAGTCCATGGTAGAGTCTCTTGGTATCACAGGCGCATCGTCCAAGGGGCCATGGGAAGGGGAGCAATGGCAGTTCAAGGTGGACAGGGTAACAGAGTGAGACAGAAGGGTGACTATCATGAGAGTCCTATTTCCTGGCGGGGGTCTTGGCAATGTTCTCTGTCTTCTGCCCTGATCGCAGGGACCGTTTGCGAGGTGGGTCTCCTTCTGCAGGGGGTGGGGTGCTGGTGGCCTGTTGTTCCTGTGGTGGGGCCTCCTGTCCACTAGTTCCGGCAGAGGTGGAAGGCTGCTCATTGGTTTGGCTAGTGTCAGGTGCCCTTTGTTGTGCCACTGCCTCCCTCATGGTCTTGCCCATGTCAGCCAGCACCCCAGCAATGGTGACCAGGATGGTGTATATTTTTGTTAGGTCATCCCTGATCCCCAGGTACTGTCCCTCCTGCAGCTGCTGGGTCTCCTGCAACTTGCCCAGTATCTGGCCCATGGTCTCCTGGGAATGGTGGTATGACCCCAGGATGTTTGAGAGTGTCTTGTGGAGAGTGGGTTCCTTGGGCCTGTCCTCTGCCTGTCGCACAGCAGTCCTCCCAGCTTCCCTGTTGTCCTGTGCCTCTGTCCCCTGAATCATGTGCCCACTGCCACTGACCCCAGGTCCTTGATCGTCCTGTGTTATGGGGTTGCCTGAAGTCCCTGTAGTGGTGGATACACTGCTGATTGACGTGTCCTGGGGACAGTGGCATGGGCCTGATGGGTGGGTACGGTGGTGGTGTTTCCTGAGGGGTGAGGCTCTATGGTAGGTTGGGACTGTGGCAGGGGAACCAACTGTCCAGAGGCCCCTGATGGGCCAGGTTGGTCATCCTGATCCAGGCGTGCAGAGCTGCTGTCGTCACTGTGGGCCTCCTCTGGGGGGGGGGGCTGGATGTAGCTGGCACCTCCTCTCCGGTGACGTTGAGTAGGGGTCCTGTTGGGATGCAAATGCATTGTTAATGTATCTGCGTGGGCCATATTGTGAATGGGTGTGTTTCCATCTCTGATTGTGATTTCCCTGTCGGCTTGCCCTTGTGTGAGAGGGCTTGGTTTTGGAATGGGTGGGTTGTGATAGTGGGGTATATGTGAGTTGGTGGAATGATGGGGTTGAGGGTAGGGTTAGGAGTTTGTGATGGCATGCGGGTAGGGTGGGGGATATAGTAGTAATGATTAGACTTGCCAGCGTCCAGTCCTCTTGCTACTCCTGCGAGGCCGCCGGGATGCATGATCACCAAGACTTGCTCCTCCCATGTTGTTAGTTGTGGAGGAGAAGGTGGGGGTCCACTGCCAGTCCTCTGTACAGAAATCTGGTGTCTTGATACCACGGAACCCACCTTCCCCGTAGGTCATTCCACCTTTTCCTGATGTCATCCCTGGTTCTTGGGTGCTGTCTCACGGCGTTGACCCTGTCCACGATCCTCCGCCATAGCTCCATCTTCCTTGCAATGGACATCTGCTGCACCTGTGATCCGAAAAGCTGTGGCTCTACCCGGATGATTTCCTCCACCATTTTCCTTAGCTCCTCTTCTGAAAACCTGGGGTGTCTTTGGGGTGCCATGGGTGTGGTGTGAGTGATATGTGTGAGGATATGTGGAGTGATGTGTGGGGTGATGTGTTGTGGTGTATGCTGTGATGTGTGTGACTGGTGTATGGGTGATGGTGTTCTGTGCCTCTGATTGAGTGGGTGCTCCTTTCTTGTCTCTCGGTGCTTGGTCTCTTTTTTTTGCTGTAAGGGGTTGTGGGTAATATGGGCGTGTGTTTTATAGTGGTGTGGGTGTGTGGGTGTGGTGTGTGTATGTGTGTCAGGTGTGTTTAGTTTGAATTGTCCAATGTGGTGGTGTTTTGTAAGTGTGTGTGTATATTGAGCGCGGCGATGTGTACCGCCAATGGTTTACTGCGTTTGAAAGACCACTGCGGTGATTCATGGGTCATGATACTGTGGGCGTATTCCTGTTGGCGTAACGGTGTGTGTTTTGCTATCAGCAGTTTATCACTGACCTTTGGTGTGGCGCACTTGTGTGGGTGTCTGTATAATGGTGGAATTCTATGTGTGGGTCATAATACCCATGACAGATTACCGCTGCGCTCACGGTATGTTGATGCCCGTCAGCACGGCGGTAGGCGACATTTATCGCCAGGGTTGTAATGAGGGCCATAGTCTTATAAGTGAGCAGGTAGAACATGGGCTCAGTGATGGATAGGGGAGAACACCAGTTCCAGATGACAACACATAGACTAATGGCTGTATTGGCAGGGGACCAGGTTCAGAAGTCTGCAGATAGCACAAAAGCTTAGGGATGGACAAGTAGCACATAGGCTCAAGGGGGTACAGACTAAGGGGGTGATTCTGACCCCGGCGGTACAAGACCGCCGGGGCCAGGGTCGGCGGCAGCACCGCCGACAGGCCGGCGGTGCTCCGCAGGGCATTCTGACCGTGGCGGTTCGGCGCGGTCAGAAGAGGCAAACCGGCGGTCTCCCGCCGGTTTACCGCTGCCCTTAGAATCCCCCATGGCGGCGCAGCTTGCTGCGCCGCCATGGGGGATTCTGACACCCCCTACCGCCATCCTGTTCCTGGCGGTTCGCCCGCCAGGAACAGGATGGCGGTAGGGGGTGCCGCGGGGCCCCTGGGGGCCCCTGCCGTGCCCATGCCAATGGCATGGGCACGGGCGGGGCCCCCGTAAGAGGGCCCCGCAAAGTATTTCAGTGTCTGCTAAGCAGACACTGAAATACGAGACGGGTGCAACTGCACCCGTCGCACCCCTGCAACTCCGCCGGCTCAATTCTGAGCCGGCGTCCTCATTGCAGGGGCATTTCCTCTGGGCCGGCGGGCGCTCTTTTGGAGAGCGCCCGCCGGCCCAGAGGAAATGTCTAAATGGCCGCCGCGGTCTTTTGACCGCGGTGCGGTCATTCAGCGGCGGTACCTTGGCGGACGGCCTCCGCCGTCCGCCAGGGTCATAATCAGGCCCTAAGTGACAAGGTGGTATGTAGGCTTGGTGTATAGTATATCAGCCCTATCAAGAAATTTAGCACTCAGGTTCTACTGGTGTCGGGTTGATCTTGTGAGACACAATCTTGGTGGTTAATAGGTACTCCACCAGTTCCTTGGGGATAGTTAGCACATAGTCTCATGGATGTACTGACAGGGGGCCAGGCTCAGTAGTCTGCAGATAGCGCAAAGGCTCAAGGGTGGGCAGGTAGCACAAAGGCTCAAGGGGGCACAGACTAAGTGGCAAGGTGGGATGTAGGCTGGGTGTAGGCAAATAGCATATCAGCTCCATCAAGAAATTTAGCACTCAGGTTCTACTGGTTTAGGGTTCATCTTGTGGGACACAATCTCAGTGATTAACAGGTAGCGTGCCAGTTCCTTGGGGATAGTTAGCACGAAGGACCATGGAAGGAAAGTAAGGGCCAGGCTCAGGGGAAAGCAGGTAGCACAGACGCTTTGGAGGTTGTTAGTTAGCACACAGACAGTGTTGGAGATGTAATCTGCTGGATTTATGGGGAGAGTTGACACAGAATGTATTGTGATGAGATAGTACACAGGTTTAGGGGTGGGCTTGTAGGACACAAGCTCAAAGGTGGGCAGACAGCACAAAAGTGCATAAGTGGGAGGTAACACAGACGTGAAGATGGGTGAATAGCACACTGGCTAGTAGATAGCACCAAGGCACAGGTGTTGGCAAGTAGCCCCGTAACATGTGGATAGACAGATAATTCACAGGGTCATTGGTGGATAGGAAGCATGCTAGACATTTGTGGGAACAAAAAGAACAGGGCCTCCTCCAAGGACAATCAAGGGGGATTCAAACAAGCCAATGTTAAGTGGAGGCTAGTAAATTGATCTTGTGTGTTTGATAGACTTAATCATTCTTGGACAGCACTCAGTCTAATCTTATTCATGAGGACTTTGCAGGTGGCCTGTCATTCAGACCTCATTTATAGCAGGCCCCATTAAAATACTGGAGCTTTTTGTGTAGTTTTTCTAGTTCTATCAGACCTTGTGCAGATAAACAAAACATTGACAAGTTACAGAGGGTTCTAGGAATATGTCAGTGGTACACACCAGAGCTGTGAAAGTTTTCCATCTGTCCCATATAAACGTATCCCAGCAGACAGGACTTTAAAGTGTAAATGAGGACTGAATGAGGGGAAGAAGCAGCCAATGAAGCCCTCATGGCCTTATTCACTCTGCGGGGTCAGTAGAGGGCCTTGGCCACAACTACTGTTTATTCATTTTTTAAGTTATTTATTTTTATAGAGCAGGGAGGACGTTCTATAGGCAACAGTATGCAATCACTTTCTTCTCAGATGCTGTGCTGCTGTTCCTATGGGATAAATGTAGGCAGAGCAGTGCAGAATTACTGCCTCTGACGATTGCAACTATTGTACAGAGCTCTACCTATCTACCAGAAATGCCAAAAAACCCAGGAATAGTGTCATTAAAGCCCCTGCAATGCCCCTACCATATAGCAAAGCAGAAGCATGGTCCGGGGCTCTAACCAGTTTCTTTTGCTGCTCTCACCCTTTTCTGTAATGACAGTGGCCTACTGGCTAGCCTTCCAATGTTTGCTCAGGGCCAGTCCACCAATCCAGGAAACCATGGACTCCTCCAGCTCCGCTTATTGACATGGCTACAGTGTTCCAAATCAATACAACAAGCTGCATGTGTCCTGCAGCAACCTAGAGGTGAGGGGATGACACAGGTGTCCTGCAGTTATGTGCTTTGCCATACTTTCCTCTGTTCCTCCTCTTATAAAGGCTATGTTTTGTCCTAGAAATACAGAACTAAAAATTTCTTGGATTGAATAGATCTCTCTGTGTTTGTCACATAGCCAAGCGCTGGAAAGGGCAAGCAAAATAAATTATAAGGATATTGCAAATCACCAAGGAGTTCCATAACCATATAGAGGAACAAGGCCAAAGACTGAATTGACTTATAGGTTTCTGGAACTTTGACGTGACTTGCAATTAGGGCTCCTGGTTTTATAGTATTTCTTTTTTTAACATTTCCGTCTGTATTTATCCATATTTATTTTTTGGCCATCTTATTTGTATTTATCCATATTTATTGTGTCAAATATGAGCTCATACTCATGCTTTGCTACCAGTCAGAATTTAGCACATTACATAGTCAAAAATAATAACATAATAAACCCACATAAAAAAAATGCCATAATAGCACAGATACTGTTGCGATATGCAGTCATTTAAAAAAAATCACATTGAGTTTTGTGCCCTGCGAGTTTTGCTGTGCTGCCAATATGCAGCTGAAAGTCATTAATCTCAGCATGCTGAGTCACTCAAAAGAAGCCAAACTATCTGTATTTTCCAGCTTTTAAAAATAAATACAGACAGGAAACATTATGTTTTCTGTCTGTATTTATCTGTAAATTTCAGTAAAAACGGAAAACAGGGAGCCCTTCTTGCAATATCCTTATTATGTAGGGCACGGGTCACACGATCACCCTATCACCTTTCTCACAAAGCACTTACATCCTTTGTGTATAGCTATTTTAGATGAAAAAGATTGCATGTTTGCAAACATGAAGAATAAAAAATAGAATTTCTAGTGCAAAATTAAACTCATCAAAAAGCTGTTAGATATTTGTTGCAAAAAGATATTAGAATTAGTTTATTACAAGTCATTTTTTTTTTTTTTTTAAAAAGGTCCCATAGCTCAGAATGTGTAGGATGACGCAGAAAGATTGCAACTTTTCTATAACTATCTAAGGGGTGCAAAACATAAACATGTTGTTATAAATATCTCATTTCTACTTGTAACTGTTCATCTAGAAAAACAGAGCCAACGAGAAAACCAATGTTTGATTTCCTTCTTTAAACTGCTGCTTTAATTATGCTGCATGACTTGACCTGCCCTTCCTCTGTCAGGCTTGCGCATGCCCAGACCTCTTGGTGCCGCAGGGGTGGAGTGTGTTGCAGTGTTTAATTTGTAAATAAAAACATGCTGGTGCCCAAATCCCAGCTGCTGTAATTAAATGTGCGAATAAGGAATACTGAGGCAGCATAATCCTGAAGCCTTCTCGGGTCTTTTCAAGCCATTTACAGCCACTCTCTGCCCCTTCAGCTCACTCTTGCAGATTTCTGCTTTCTCCTTTTGTTACGTTTTTTTGGTTTACTTTTCCTCCATCTTTCCCATATGTGTCTTTTGCTCGCAGTAAATGCTTGAGGTAGAAGAATAAGTGCCGGTCCTCAAAAATAAAGTGCCGGTGGTAAGCACCGTAAACGACAAACACAAATTAAACTCTATCCCAAGGATCAACGATTACCCATCTCCTCCTCTGCTCTTCAATTCTTCTTTTACATTTAAGCAGACAAGGTCCTTTTTCAGTAGGTCAAGGCTGGTCCCTATATTCAACCTGCGCTCCATCGCAGTCGGCCTGAATTTTCAGATCTGACTCGGTCCAGCATGACCGGATAGTCCTGGTTGGCGCTTTATGTTTTTAAGCACTGCAATTCAGTTTATTCTTTAAAACTTCATATACCTCATATTCTACCGGTTGGATTTTGTCGTTTTGGTCATTTTGTTTATTAAGTTAAGCTCTGTTTTTCTATCCAGGTGTGGTATTATTTTGTGTAGTGTTTTCACTGTTTCAATGAAGTATTGCACAAATACTTAACACATTGCCTCCGAAGTTAGGTTTGACTGCTGTGTGCCAAGCTACAAGGGGGAGAGCAAGGGTTAATTTAGGGTGCGTTGGTGACTTACCCTGACTGGGATTGTGGGTCCTGCTTGGACATCGTGCATACCTCTGCCAATTTCTAACACCATCCCCAGCTCTTCCTGCCAATCTAGCCTTGCCTTAGTGACTCCTGACAATTGGGCATTCCGCGAGAAAGTGTAGAGTTCTGTGATGAGGTGCTGCTGGGTTTCAATTTGCAACAAGTATGTCAGGACTGGCAGGTCATGGGGCTCCTTCAGTTCCTTCACCATCAGCTTCTGCATGGCATATTGCACCCTATAATATTGAAACATATCCAGCTCTGTGTGAGTGCCTTCCAGCACGTTCCCCTGTTCCCAGTTGCAAAATGCCCCTTTCTGAAAGAAGTCACCCATACACTGCAAGTGCAGACCATGCAATTTCCCCACCCCAGCTTTTCTTGCCCCAGTGGAAACCACATGCACCAGTCAAAGGGCAGCAGCACCAAATAAAGGAGTGGTCCTGACTGGTGTTTGGCCAGAGTTTTCCAAATCAAATCAATCAAATCAGCAGTGTCATAATGCTGCACAGACCTATCAAACAGTTTCTTAGGGAGCTGATGAGGAAAGGCAGCATATTTTTCTAGCCATAGGTGCGGAAATGTCACATGGGCCACGCAACCATTAATGGGTGAACATATATTGTGTGCTCTATAGTAGGCCTCCAGGTCAGGGGCATTCAACCCCGCCCTTGTCCTAAGGAAGAGTTAATGTAGCCTGTTAGAAATGGGGGCTTTGGTTGACAGTCAGGTTACCCCCTGTTCAAGCAAGGACCCTCACTCTAGTCAGGGTAAAAGAGAATCACCCTCAGCTAACCCCTGCTTACCCCCTTGGTAGCTTGGCAGAGCAGTAGGCTTAACTTAAGAGTACTAAGTGTAAAGTATTTGTACTAACACACACAGTAACTTAATGAAAAAACTACAAAATGACACAACACAGGTTTAGAAAAATAGGAAATATTTATCTAAACAAAACAAGACCAAAACGACAGAAATCCACCATACACAAGTCAAGTTATCAATAAAAATGCAAAAAGAGTCTTTAAGTAGTTTTAAACACACACTAGCGCTGCTAGAGTGAAAATGTACCTGGTGCGCGTCAAAAATAACCCCGCACGGGCGGGTGTGCGTCAAAAATAACTCTGCACAGCGGTACGTGAGTCGAAAATCCAGCCACACGATGATCCGAAAATCCCACAGCGCAGGTTGTGATCTCCCAGCCTCCGTCAGCGATGCTGCGCATTGTTTCTCCTGCTCAGTGCGTCGATTCTTCGGCCGCGTTTCCTGCGAGCGTCGTTTCTCAGTTGCAGGGCCGGCGGCGCATCGTTTTTTCAGCCGCAGATCGGATTTGCATCAATCTTTTCCCCGCACGGCGCTCTGTGTGTGGATATTCTTGTCTTTAGGCTGCCAGCTTCTCCTTTCAGGGTCCCAGGAACTGGATGGGCACCACAGGGCAGAGTAGGAGTCTCTCCAGAGACTCCAGGTGCTGGCAGAGGGAAGTCTTTGCTCTCCCTGAGACTTCAAACAACAGGAGGCAAGCTCTAGATCAAGCCTTGGAGATTTCTTCTCAAGATGGAAGGCACACAAAGTCCAGTCTTTGCCCTCTTACTCTGGCAGAACCAGCAACTGCAGGATAGATCCACAAAGCACAGTCACAGGCAGGGCAGCTCTTCTTCCTCAGCTATACAGCTCTTCTCCAGGCAGAGGTACCTCTTGGTTCCAGAAGTGTTTCTCAAGTCTGTGGTTTTGGGTGCCCTTCTTATACCCAATTTCTCCTTTGAAGTAGGCCTACTTCAAAGTAAAGTCTCCTTTGAATGTGAAATCCTGCCTTGCCCAGGCCAGGCCCCAGACACTCACCAGGGGGTTGGAGACTGCATTGTGTGAGGGCAGGCACAGCCCTTTCAATCAATCAATCAATCAATCATAGTATTTATAAAGCGCGCTATGTACCCGTCAGGGTTTCGAGGCGCTGAGGGGGGGGGGGGAGCGCTGCTGGTTTAGCGGTCGAAGAGCCAGGTCTTGAGGAGCCTTCTGAATGCGAGGAGGTCCTGGGTCTGGCGAAGAGATGTGGGGAGAGAGTTCCAGGTCTTGGCGGCGAGGAAGGAGAAGGATCTGCCGCCGGATGTCTTGCGCTGGATTCGGGGTACGATGGCGAGGGCGAGGTTGGCGGATCGGAGTTGACGTGTTGGAGTGTAGAAGTTGAGTCTGGTGTTGAGGTAGGAGGGTCCGGTGTTGTGAAGTGCCTTGTGAGCGTGGGTCAGGAGTTTGAAGGTGATCCTCTTGTCTACCGGGAGCCAGTGGAGTTCCTTTAGGTGAGGGGAGATGTGACTTCGGCGGGGTATGTTGAGGATCAGTCGGGCGGAGGCATTTTGGATACGTTGGAGGCGTTTGATGTCTTTGGTTGGGATGCCTGTGTAGAGTGCGTTGCCGTAGTCAAGTCTGCTGCTGACGAGGGCCTGGGTCACCGTCTTTCTGGTTTCTGTTGGAATCCACTTGAAGATTCTGCGGAGCATTCGAAGGGTGTTGAAACAGGAGGAGGAGACGGCGCTGACCTGTTTGGACATGGTGAGGGCAGAGTCCAGGATGAAGCCGAGGTTTCTTGCGTGGCTGGCAGGGGTGGGTGGGGGTCCGAGGACGGAGGGCCACCATGAGTCGTTCCAGGCCGAGGGAGTGCGTCCGAGGATGAGGACTTCCGTCTTGTCGGAGTTGAGTTTCAGGCGACTGTTGTTCATCCAATCGGCGATGGATTTTAGTCCCTCGTGGAGGTTTGTTTTGGCGGTGAGCGGGTCTTTGGTCAGGGAGAGGACGAGCTGGGTATCGTCGGCGTAGGAGATGATGCTGAGATGATGTTGGCGGGCCAGTTGAGCGAGGGGGGCCATGTAGACGTTGAACAACGTGGGGCTGAGGGAGGATCCTTGGGGGACGCCGCAGATGAGGTTGGTGGCTTTGGAGCAGAAAGGGGAGAGACGGACTCTCTGCGTTCTGTCGGAGAGGAAGGATGAGATCCAGTGGAGGGCTTTATCTTGGATGCCGGCTTCCTGGAGGCGGGTCAGTAGGGTGCGGTGGCAGACGGTGTCAAAAGCGGCTGATAGGTCGAGGAGGATGAGGGCTGAGGTTTCGCCGTTGTCCATTTGATGTCTGATGTCATCTGTGGCGGCGAGGAGGGCGGTCTCAGTGCTGTGGTTTCGTCTGAATCCGGATTGTGAGGGGTCCAGGATGGAATTGTCTTCGAGGAAGTGGGTGAGCTGAGTGTTGACGATCTTCTCGATGACTTTCGCTGGAAAAGGGAGGAGAGAGATCGGACGGAAGTTTTTGAGGTCGTTGGGGTCAGCCTTGGGTTTTTTGAGGAGGGGTTGGATTTCTGCGTGTTTCCAGCTGTCCGGGAAGGTGGCAGAAGTGAAGGAGAGGTTGATGATCTTGCGGAGTTCGGGGGCGATGGTGGCGTTGGCTGAGTTGAAAACATGATGGGGGCAGGGGTCCGTGGGGGAGCCTGAGTGGATGGTGTTCATGGTTGCTATGGTTTCTGCCTCGTCCACGTGGGTCCAGGCGGTGAGGCGGCAGTCGCGGGAGGAGACGTCGGGGGTGGGGTCTGGCGGTGGACCGGTGATGAAGCTGTCGTGGATGGTGGTGATTTTCTGGTGGAAGAAGGTGGAGAGGTCGTCGCAGAGTTTCTGGGAGGGCGGGATGTCGTTGGAGTTGGCTTTCGGATTGGAGAGTTCCTTCACGATGCCGAAGAGTTCTTTGCAGTCGTGGGCGTTGTTGTTGATGCGTTCGGTGAAGTGGGCGCGCTTGGCGGTGCGGATCCGTTGGTGGTGTTCGCGGTTGGCGTTTTTGAGGGCGGCGAGGTTGTCGGGTGTGCGTTCTTGGATCCATTTCTTTTTGAGCTTCTGGCAGTTGCTTTTGGAGGTGGTGAGATCGTCTGTGAACCAGGCTGGTTTTTTCTTTCCTTGGATGGTGGTGGGTTTCTTGAGAGGGGCAAGGGTGTTGGCGCAGTCGAGGATCCATTGATGGAGGTTGTTGGCGGCTGTGCTCGGGTCGATTGCGTCGGGTGGAAGGTTGTTGATGAGGGTGCTGGTCAGTTGTTCTTGGGTGACTTTGCCCCAGCGGCGGTGGGGAGGTAGCTGGATGCGGTGTTGCTCTGTGGTTTTCTTATAGGTGAAATGGACACAGTGATGGTCAGTCCAGTGGAGTTCGGAGGTGTGGCTGAAGGAAATGTGGTTGCTAGAGGTGAAGAGGGGGGTCAAGGGTGTGACCGGCGATGTGGGTAGGTGTGTTGACTAGTTGGCGGAGACCGAGGTTGAGGAGGTTGGAGGTCAGTGACGCGGTGTTGACGTCGTTGGCATTTTCCAGATGGTAGTTCAGATCTCCCAGGAGGATGTAATCCGGGGAAGCGAGGGCGTGGGTGCTTGCAAGGTCGGCGATGGTGTCGTTGAAGGGGGCTCTTGGTCCTGGAGGGCGGTAAATGAGGGTTCCTCTGAGGGTCGTGTTGGGGTCCGTGTGGATCTGGAAGTGGAGGTGTTCGGCTGTCCTGAGGGTGTCGTCCGAGTGGGTGTGGATTTTGAGGGTAGCTTTGTGAGCGATGGCTATTCCGCCGCCGATTCCGTTGGTTCGATCTCTTCTGGTGATTTTGTAGCCGTCCGGTATGGCGATGGCGATGTCCGGAGACGAGGAGTCGTTCCACCAGGTTTCGGTCAGGAAAGCCACGTCAGGAGCAGTGGTGTCGAGCAAATCCCAGAGCTCGATGGCGTGTTTTCATGCGGAGCGGGTGTTGATGAGGATGCAGTTCAGGTGGTTGGGGTTGGATGTTTTCGTAGTTGGATTGGTCGTTCTGATGCAGGAGAAGTTGCAGGTACGGCAGGAAAAAGGTCCTTTAGTGTGCTTCGGGGATGCCCGGTAGCATTCAGTGGAGGGGCCGGGGTTGAAGGCGCAGAGTTCGTTGATCGAGTAGCGGATGAGTGACCACTCCTCCCCTCCCTCCTAGCACAGATGGCTCATCAGGATATGCAGGCTACACCCCAGCTCCCTTTGTGTCACTGTCTAGTGTGCGGTGCAACCAGCCCAACTGTCAAACTGACCTAGACAGGGAATCCACAAACAGGCAGAGTCACAGAAATGGTATAAGCAAGAAAATGCTCACTTTCTAAAAGTGGCATTTTCAAACACACAATCTTAAAATCAACTGTACTAAAAGATGTATTTTTAAATTCTGGCCCAAACTCCACATGTCCATCCGCTCCCAAAGGGAATCTACACTTTAATCAGATTTAAAGGTAGCCCCCATGTTAACCTATGAGAGGGACAGGCCTTGCAAGAGTGAAAAACGAATTTAGCAATATTTCACTGTCAGGACATATAAAACACATTACTATATGTCAGACCTTAACCATACACTGCACCCTGCCCTTGGGGCTACCTAGGGCCTACCTTAGGGGTGTCTGACATGTAAGAGAAGGGAAGGTTTAGGCCTGGCAAGTGGGTACACTTGTCATGTCGAATTTACAGTTAAAACTGCACCCACAGACACTGCAGTGGCAGGTATGAGACATGATTACAGAGCTACTTATGTGGGTGGCACAACCAGTGTTGCAGGCCCACTAGTAGAATTTGATATTCAGGCCCTGGCACCTCTAGTGCACTTTACTAGGGACTTACTAGTAAATCAAATATGCCAATCATGAATAAACCAATTACATACAATTTTACACAGAGAACATATGCACTTTAGCACTGGTTAGCAGTGGTAAAGGGCTCAGAGTTCAAAAGCCAACAGCAACAGGTAAGAAAAAATAGAAGTCAGGAGGCAAAGAGATTGGGGATGACCCTGCATAAGCAAAAAAGTCCAACATAGCCCATTTGACGGGCAGATGCTTGCTTGCCTAGGCTAGAAGTGTCTGCAGGGTGCAAAAAAAGGTTTTTAGGGGCAGTATCTTAATATTCATAAAGAGGAACTGAAACCGGGGCAGCACTACCATCTCCATTATGCCTATGTGCCCGCTGAGCAACAGCGGAAGCTTAATCTGTCTGTCAATAGCATCCATGAGTCACTTGATAGCTTTCCCATAACTATCTAGCAGTACCACTACTACAAAAGATACTCTATCTTCACTGGCAACAGAGCAGCAGTGAGGGGGAATATTAAGTATTTGTCCCAATATCTGTAATGATTCTGGCCTATCAGCCATTATCTACCAACTATGTTGTCTGCTAGCTACCTCAGCAGCTCTCTGCGAATTTTGAGAT
Source organism: Pleurodeles waltl (assembly GCF_031143425.1). Classification (NCBI taxonomy): domain Eukaryota; kingdom Metazoa; phylum Chordata; class Amphibia; order Caudata; family Salamandridae; genus Pleurodeles; species Pleurodeles waltl. Next base: position 258,385,479 of record NC_090440.1, read on the forward strand.
AATCTGACCACAATATGTTGTAATTCTGATGTCTTTGATGCTTTGGTGAGCATTAGCTGATTTGGCATCTTGTTATACCTTTCTATTCCCACTGCTGTCTTAGGAATGTGGACTTCTCTTTGTGAAGGATTAGTTCTTTGTCGTGTATGCTCTGAATAGAAGCCCCAAACCACTTATAATTGTGTCTGTCTTTGCAAAAGTCAGTATTTTCTTTACTATCATTTGCGTTTCCAGGAAAGTCCACTGTACATTTTTGAATGGTGCCAGTAAGAGCTTGAGTGATATTTTACGTTGGAAGAGTCCTACAGAAGTGAAGAGGTGTGATGTAGGTGTGATGTACCTTGTCTTCTCATGCAGATCCTGTTGGTGGTACCTGTAGCGTCGCGCATTTAGCGCTCCCGCGCGGCTACATAAATAAACACGCTTGGAGCCAGGTGCGTGTTAACTACCTTTATTCATCGCTCACAGTTCCCGACTGCTTTCCCGCTCTTCTCCTCCTCCCTTTATGCCCTTCCCCTCCCGTCACTGGTGCAGACCACCTTGCCCTCGCTCAGTAGGGGTCTCCCTTCGGACCCCCCTCTCCTATCGCTCGCTTTGGTGTTGACCACATCCGTTGTCAACACTACATCCCTCCCCAACGGGGAAGAGATGAAAATTTTAAACATTTTTTTAAACTAAAAATAATCGTTAGCTGAGACAACTCAAAACCTCTACCATTGTAAGTATGTACGACTCTGATCATAACAGTATGAAACAGTGATCAGTCACATGCGAAGTCCGCATACCGCCGTGAAGGCCCAGGATTGTGCCGTAGTGAGTATCTCTTTGCGCCCGACCGCCCTGATGTCTGTGTTTCTCCTCTGCTTGGTTCGGACGCTTCTGCTTCAGTTGCTTGTGCTTGTCTTTGTTCTGTCGTTGGTCTGTTTCTTGGTTGTTCTTGACCGAGTCCTGGTCCATCTGGGGCGATGCTCCAATCGTTTGGTTCTACGTCTGACTCGGTTCTTGTCTCTCGGCTGGGTGTCTGTGGTGTTAGACGCTTGAAAAAAGCTACGTTCCTGGTTACTTGTTCTTGACCTCTCTGGGCTGTCACCATCGTGCCTTTTATGGTGACCACCGTCCATGGTTTAACTTCGAAAGGTAGTCGGAACTTGCTGGCTGGATGGCGGTCTTTCACTAGCACTGTGTCTCCCACTTGCAACGTTGTGTGCTTGGCTCCTCGTTTCTGGGAGGCATACTTGTTCGTGGCATTCCTCCTAGTTGTTGATTTGCTGGCTGGTTGTGTGCTTGCTGCCCAGGAGGGGTGATGTGGGATGGCATCTACTACTGTCCTGCCGAAACAGAGCCGGCTGGGCGTGACCCCTGTGGTGGCATGTGGTGTTACTCTGTATTCCCTCAGGAACACATATATTGCTCTCTCAATGTCTCTGGCTTCTGCCACGGCTATTCGGATAACTTTATTGAGTGTCCTCACAAACCTCTCTACCTCGCCGTTCGCTTGTGGCCATCGTGGGGTGATGCGCCTGTGTTTTGTGTTTGTGGATTCCAGGAACTGTGCCCACTCGCGGCTGTTGAACGGGGGTCCGTTGTCTGTGCGAATTTCGCTGAAAAAACCGTGGGTGGCCATGATTTTTTCTACTTTGGGAATGACTACTTGTGCTGACGTTGATTTTACTACTTCCACCTCTGGATACCGTGAAAAATCGTCTATCATAATGAGCATGTGCGACCCGTCTGGTAGGTGGCCAAAATCGGCACTCACTCTCTGCCATGGTGCTGTCGGGTCTTGTTCAGTTATGATGGGCGCAGGGGGATCTGGGTTTCCACTGGCTTGGCAGGCCATGCACTTTTGGACTGTGTCTTCCACTAGTTTGTCTATACCTGGAAACCAAACTTTGTTCCTGATGCGGGTTTTGGATTTGACAACCCCTTGATGTGCTTCGTGTGCCAACGATACTACTCTGTCGGTGAGGCTGGATGGTATGACTAGACGGAGTCCCCTGAGCAGGCAGCCTTCGTTGCTTACTGACAGTTCTTGGCGCACGTTGAATAGTGCGTGCAAACAAGCTTGAGCTTGTTGCGTGCGGAATGAGTCTGGTCTTTGGAGGGCTCTCCATTCTCCTGAGCGGGTTGCCGCTATGGCCAGTTGTAGACACTCGTCTTGCTTTGTTGCTTCCACTACCTCTTGGAGCGGTATGGGTGCTGGTCGTGCTCTTTCTACTATCAGCCTCACATATTCTTCTGTGTCTTTGGCTTCCTCTATTTCTTTCGGGGTGGCTGGGCGTGCGTGCCTGGATAGGAAATCCGCTGGGTTCCTCGTTCCGGGCTGATATGTGAGCGCGAAGTCATACTCTTGTAATTGCAGGATCCACTTTTCAATTCGCGGGGGTGGTTTGGATGACGACCCTTTGAATAGTGGAAGTAGTGGTTTGTGGTCTGTCACTACTGAGAATGACTTCCCATAAAGGTACAGGTGGAAGTGTCGGCATCCCCAGTGGATGGCGATGGCTTCCCTTTCGATTTGGGAGTACCTTTGTTCCGTGGGTGTGAGCGTGCGGCTTGCGAACGCGATGGGGGCCCATTCGCCACAGTCTTGTTGTTGTCCCAGCACTGCTCCTAGCCCTGTGGGGCTTGCATCAACTACGAGTTGTGACTGTCGTCGGGGGTCGAAAAATGCTAGAGTGGTGTCCGCTGAGAGCGCTTCTTTGGTGGCCTGGAATGCGGTCTCTTGCTCTTTCTCCCACGCCCACGGGTGTGCGGATTGTGTGAGCTTTCTCAGGGGCGCTGTGATGTCGGCCAGATTTTTCATGAATCTCCCACAATATGTGACCATTCCCAAAAAACTCCTTACCCCTGTGACTGTCGTTGGTGCTGGGGCGTCTTGGATGTCTTTGACCTTCTGTGGGTCCGGTCCGACTCCTTGCTTTGAGAATCGGTATCCGAAGAAGGAGATTTCTTCTTTGAGGAACTCACACTTGTCTCTGTGGAGTGTCAACCCTTTGGTCTGAAGTCTCACGAAAACAGCTCGTAGTCGTTTCATGTGCAGTTCGATGGTCGGGGCATGGACTAAAATGTCGTCACTGACGTTTAATACTCCTGGGAGGCCATGTAGGACATCCTTGATTACTTTCTGGAAGATTTCCGCAGCACTGGATATGCCAAAGTTCAATCTTTTGTAGCGCCATAGGCCGTTGTGTGTGGAAAATGTGGTGATGGGCCTCGAGTCGGGGTGCAGCATGATCTGGTGGTATCCCGATCGGAGGTCCATTTTTGAGAACCAACAGGACCCTGTCAATTCGCTCAGGATGTCATCGATTGTGGGGGTGAGGTGGCGCTCTCGTTTTATTGCGAGATTTGGTACACGCATGTCCACACAAATTCTGACCGCGTCGGGTTGTTTTGCCTTCTTTGCGACCACGATCGGGGACACCCATGGTGTTGGCCCTGTGACCCTTTCGATGATTCCTGCGTGTTCCAGCATGTGAAGTTCTTGTTCCACCTTGGGGCGGAGGTGGAAGGCAACTCGGCGGTGTCTTAGTGCTGTTGGGGTGACCGATTCGTCAATGTGGAGTCGTAGAGGGGGCTCTTTGAGGCACCCAATTCCGTCAAAAAGGGTCTGGAACTCTTTTGTGAGTTGGAGTAAGGTATGTGCATGTATGCTGAAAGCAAAATGTACCAGTTCGAGGTCCTGGGCCGTTTGGCAACCCAGGAGGAACCCTGTCCCGTCTTTTGATACATATATTTTCGTAGGTTTAGTGGCGTCGTTATGGCTGACTTCGGTGGTAAATGTCCCTGCTATGTTTAGCGGTTGGCTGTGTCCGAACGCGAACACTTGGACGTTTGTGGGTCTTAGCGGTGGCCGTGGTTTGGGTAGGGTGTCGTACACATCTGAGGCCATTAGGTTTATTGACGCTCCGGTATCCACCAATGCTGGTACTTGCATGCCTTGGAGTGTGATTGTGCACGTGGGGAGTCGCCGGCCTTTTATGGTGTGTATAATGTGTACCACTTGCGATTCGTTGTCGGTGTCGCTCTCTGAGTCGGGGTCCCAGGTGGTGTTCACCCGTTTGATTGTGGTTTTAGGGGCTGCCGGGTGCTGTTTTGGAGTTGACCTGCACACTTTCGCGAAATGATTCATCTTCCCACACGCACTGCACATTTTCCCCCACGCTGGGCAGGTCGTTGGGTGTGGCGCTGGTCCTCCGCACCATTTGCACTTCCTGCTTTTGGGTTTGTCTTTGTATGTTTCTTTTCGTCGCGTGGACTCCTTTGTCACCGCATTTGCTGTTTCCACGTTCGGTTGGGCTGTTGAGGGCTGTTCCATATGTGCTGCGCGAGCTCGTGCTAGCTCTTGTGATCGTCCTAGCGTTAGTATGTCTTTCATCGTCATATTAGGCTGTTGTAATATGCGTTCTCTGAGTTTTGATGACGAGCAGCCTTGGATGAACTGGGCTCTGACTTCGTCGTTTTCATCAGGCAGTGTGCAGGTGCTCGCCAACTCTTTTAGTCTGGTGTAGAACACGTCCACTGACTCATCAGTAATCTGTCTAGCCTGGCGCAAAAGAAACCTTTCGTAGTCTGCGTTTGCATACGGTTCGAAATGTGCCGTGATTGCTGCCTTTAGAGTGTCGTACGTGCGAGGTGTGGCCTCGGTGACGGTCTTGAAGATTTTGTGAATGTCTGCTCCCCCTATATGGAGAAGGAGTGGTCTTTTTCTTTCTGCCTGTATGCCCAGAGCTTCGAAGTACGTTTCTAGGCGTTCCACCCAGACTTTCCATTTTGCTGCTTGGGTGGGGGGGCACCTGTGACTTGAAATGGCTCTATGGGTGGTATTCCGGCCATGCTGGCTAGCGGGGTGTTGCAGGGGGTGTTATGCACTGCCTGCTTTATCTTTTGACTTTTGCGCCAGTGTCCTTTTTGTACTGCCAGTGTGAAAGTTCAGGAAAAATTTTCTTTTTTAAAAGAGAGTGAGGAGAAAACGTGCTTTGAGATTCTCCCTTTTTTTTTTTTTTTTTTTTTTGTGGTAGAGATTTATTTCTGCTCGTTTCTGACTTTTTTGCAGAGCAGCGCAGCGGGTGTTTGGGGCTTGGTGTTGCTGTAGGGCTTCCAGGCACGTGCGCGGTGATTTATAGTGCAGAGTTGTGCAGCGGAGCGTTCGAGTGTCGCTCTGAGCGTCTCACCTGGTGTGCTGCCTGTTCACCGATTACGCTCTGGGCCTGCAGGAGGACGTCTCTGCGGCCGGCGCGCGGCTCGTTGTGGGCTGTGAGACGCGTGTTCTTCTGTGCGGCAAATCGCGTCTCTGTTGGCGTCCGGCAGCGCCGTGCCGACGCGTCTCTGCGGCTTCAAGAAAACTCCTCGAACAGCGGCGAAACCCAGCGGGGGAGAGGTTTCTCACGGCGGTGAGAGTTTTCTTTGTTTTTTTTTTTTTTTTTTTTTGTTGATCGCAGTCCCGGAGAACGGAGCTCTTGGTGCGGGCCAAATTCTCCTAGGGTCGAGGCAGGTGGGTATCGTTAGTACCCTCGTCGCCAATTGTAGCGTCGCGCATTTAGCGCTCCCGCGCGGCTACATAAATAAACACGCTTGGAGCCAGGTGCGTGTTAACTACCTTTATTCATCGCTCACAGTTCCCGACTGCTTTCCCGCTCTTCTCCTCCTCCCTTTATGCCCTTCCCCTCCCGTCACTGGTGCAGACCACCTTGCCCTCGCTCAGTAGGGGTCTCCCTTCGGACCCCCCTCTCCTATCGCTCGCTTTGGTGTTGACCACATCCGTTGTCAACACTACAGTACCCATCTTTCAGACCTAGCTCATAGAATGATTAGACTCTGCTGAAGTCCTCTTTGATGTGACCTTTTGTGACAGTCAGATCTCTTTCTCTAATTGTTATGTTTTCCCCCCTGATGTGGATGTATTGAAAGCTGGGTAGTGCATATCACGCTGGTGATTTGCTGCTATTCAATCAAGCAGCTAACAAAAGATGCTACAACGGATGTTGGATGCTTTGCCTACTATGACCAGTTTTATTAATACTAATCTAGAAACAAAGCAAGTGATGCTTTTTCGTAATAACTCTTTTAATAAGAGATGATATATCGATGGTATTTTTAATTAGTTAATATTCACAAATATCTTGATAATTTATGTGACTCTTTTCTGAACTGAGGGACACTATAGAATCCAAAACCTAATTAGGATCAATGGTCAAAAACTAGCTTGCAATGCTTTATCTATCTCTATCATGGACACACATTGCAGCTCTTGCTCACCGTGTACTATAAAGAAATGATGCCTTCTATGGCATATGTTGCCCCATGTGGTTGGAACTACGATGGATACTAAAGAAGCTCCAATGTGAAGATAGCTCTGAGGTTTATAGCAGAAACCCCCATCAGCCCATCACCGCCGCCCACAATTCCACGAAAATGTCTGCACTGCATACTGATCAAAGCAAGATCCCTCTGTAAACACACCACAGAGATATGAGACACCCTGACCACCCGCAACCCAGACCTAATATTCATCACTGAAACATGGCTCATGCCCTCATCAGCCCCTGACCTAGCATGTGCCATTCCAGAAGGCTATAAGGTGATCCATAAAGACCACCAAAACAGGCACTGAGGGCATATTGCCATCATACACTAGCAAAACATCCCAAGCACCACGTTCAAAGACAGGACATCCCACCCCATGGCACACCTCAACGTTATCAGCAGAATAGATGCCAACATCTCCATCAGAGAGACGTTTGCATACAGACCTCCCGGCCCCTGCCCTGGCTTCTGCAAAGACATCACCGATGTTATCGCCCCACTGGCCATCGACTTAACAGACTACATATTTCTACGAGATCTCATTTTTCCCCAGGACGATACCCTTGATTACAGCACTGCCAACCTCTTGTACAACCTTGCCAACATAGGACTCAGACAACAGGTCACTACCCCACCCACACTGCGTGCCACATCCTAGACCCCATCTCCATAGCCAGCAACAAAGTCTTTTTTTTCACACCTCGAAACTCACGTGTACCGACCACCATCTGGTACGTTTCACCATAGACTACAAACTAGAGTCTGCAACTGCTCCTCTGCTACCCCCATATGCAAGTGAATGAAAATCACAGAAACCCAATGGATCAGCAGCCTCTACACCAACTGACCTATGCTCTTGAGCAACCCTGGACTACACACCAACAAACTGACTGCGTGCCTCCTCAACTGTGTCAACGAAGAAGCTCTCATCACTAGCTGCACCTCTAGAAGATCCAGTAAACCATCAAAATGGTTCAACCCTGAACTCTGCATGCTCAAAAGAGACTGCAAACGTCTGGAAATATGGTGGTACACCAGCAAAGACCTATCAGACCGAACAATATATAAAGAAGCACTGAAAAAATACCACCTCCAAATCAAGGAAACAAAAAAGAGAGCCCTCCTCCACCACATTGAGGAAAGCACCAACTGCCCAAAGGAGCTTTTCAAGATCGTCAAGCAGTTTGCCTGCCTGGGTGCCACTGAAAACACCATACAACTGTCTCGGACCCTGTGCGACTTACTGGCTAAATTCTTCCACAACAAGATCATAGAACTCTACAGTAACAGTTCTCACCAACGCCAAACACCTATACTTAGCTGAAGAAAGGGATCACAGACACCTGATCATGGACTGCATGCCCTTATCCACCCGGGAAACAGCAGACATCATGGGATCGACTTACTGCGACTCACCCAACAACCACTGTGCCAACCACATTTTCAACCTGGGCCAGAAGGAAATCATCCCAATCCTCGCTCACATCATCAACTCCTCCATCAGAACAGCCATCATTTCCAAAACCTGAAAACAAGCCAAAATGAAGCTACTCCTCAAAAAACCAACTGCAAACCCCTGTGAACTCAAAACCTACCGATCCATCTCACTGCTACCATTACCAGCAAAAATCCTGGAAAAGGCCATCAACAAACTCTTGGAACACCTGGAAAAATACAACATTTTAGCAGCATGTTCCATCATTTATTCAATAGAAGCCCTAAAGTGTTTTCTGATATAGCCATGGGTAGGATTTGGAGTGATGATCAGTCTAAACAAAGGTTCTGAAATGTGTGGCAATATATACCCCGAGAATTAGGTGTGCAGTGGTTCACAGTGAGTACACTGGGTGTGCAGAACCTTATGTCAGAGAACCATTTCTAGAAATAGTCATGTGTTGATTTTCCTGTACAAACAGATACCAATCTGGAAATACCAGTGTGGTTTGTATGAACTTGCATATATGAATGAAAGCAATTTTCCATGAACAGTGAATGATACACCTATAAAGCACAACTCACGGACCCTTTGTATGTTATGAAGAAAGCCAGATGACCTTAAGGGCATATAAAAGGTCAATTTAAACATGTAGTCCAAAGGTAGAGATGCATGAGAACTAACTGTCTTCATTGGCATGTTATATATTTTTTTTGATTTTGCCAAGGGACTCCCAGAAAGGGCTTGCCTATAGGCAATTGTAATTCCTGAAGACTCCCCCTTGAGAACAAAATATCTAAGCACTTGTTCCGAAAAAGTGGTGGAGCCCGCCCAGATGCACCTACATTCTAGGTGAGGACTCGTTGATGAAGCATGTCACAGATTAGCTGGGGGTGAGAGCAATATTAAAAACGACATGAGATTTTGTTTTATATAGGTTACATGAACAAGAATATAACAAATGTAATCTCAACCTCCTGATTTTCCTTTTTGATTCGTGTTTTTGGATCATTAAAGAAGTAATTTAGCTTAGATAGACATTGTTAATCCGGGCTGATTTTTCTGGACAACATTTTTAAAAATGGCAGATATGTTGCAGTGAAATGTAATATTTCAGGAACCATTAGACCTATATACTTCATTTTGGTGCCAAAACATAGGTTTTGAGGGGTCTGGGGGGCTCAAGTATTGTTATAGAGACAGGAAATAACTCTTCAGTGCAACCCTTCTGTCTTTTTCCAAAATGGCAGCTATAATAGAGGAGGAATAGACATATATAGAACTGAAACAAATAATAATGTTGTTTAGTCCTTTTATGTATGCACCAAACAATGTTTATGATCTGAATATGAAAAAATAATGTTTATCACTCCTGTTTTAGACACATTTTCATTGTTCACTTTATTTATTTGTTACGGCAATCACTTGTAGTAAATTTGCAGAACGTTGAACATTTGAGAAGAGCATATTGACAGGGAGAACTTTGTGCAGCACAGGTTTTGCAAATACATGTATGTATAAGTTCTGTGGGTAGAGCCTGTAGAAATTCCATAGGTTTTAGCACACCATCAATATCTTTCCAACCAAATTCAAACAAATCTTTCTCTACATATGCATGACCCAAAACATTTACACATATTCTGATCAAGTAAAATGCTCTTTTAATGTGTCCACTCACAGAATATGGCGCAGGTGGAAGATCACTTAGCAGGACTGATTTCTTGAACTCACTGTCAGATCGTCAAATGTGTGACAGTCAAGCTAGTTTTCCACATGCACACAAGGTATTTTTCTATGTCTTTAAAGTCACATTCTTCTTCTGTCTCAGCAAATCCTTTTCGCACTTCACAGGTCGTTTGTGACTGGGGTGAATGTTTGCATTGTTCAGCATTCCGTCTATCATCTGTTCTTTTTGCCTATGTTGCCCAAAGTGGGAAGGGTGTGCCCAGACATGGGTCCCGTGCTCACTGCACCACTAGATTCAAGGTAGCCTGGCTGATGAGGGGTGATACCCCAAAACTGGTCCCAGGATGCTTGTTTTCAGTCCAAGGAGGATCTTGCCTGGCAGTTCGGACTGGACTGTCCCCATGGGGAACAGGGTCAAGACTGATTTGCATATTGCTGGGTCCAAATTGGGGTGGCACGGTGGGCAGAAAAACAATGGATTAAACCCAGAGCTTTGTGACTAGGAGTGAATGTTTGCATTGTTCAGCATTACATCCATCATCTGTTCTTTTTGCTTTTGTTGCCCGACATGGGAAGGGTATGTCCAGACATGGGTCCAGTCCTCGCTGCACCACTGAATTCAAGCTAGCCTGGCTGATGAGTGGTGGTACCCTGAAACCGGTCCTAGGTTGCTTGTTTCCTTAATGATTCAAAAACAGATATCAAAAATGAAAGTCTCTGGACAACATTTTTTAGGGTGGTTTATCAAGGAGCCAGGACCAAATAGTGGGCCTACTCTTTTTGGTTGATGTTCTGAGCATCAGGGCAGACCTTTATAAACTCTTCAATAGAGGGCAGGTATGCCAGTCAAGGACTGGGTAAGCTGACCTTTTGCCAGTTGTGGCCCTGTTACTTATATGGTCTCTTTGACTTCACAAAATCTTTGTTGGGACTAGGCTCTGGTGTTGCTGCATTCCTTCTTTCCCCCACAAAACAGTTGTATTCTTGGAACAGGCTGGGATACAGGATGCTGTGTTGGCGATAGTCCTGAGCAACACTGATAGTATCTCAGACCAATTCATACCTCTGCGTAGGCAGGATCCAGGTGACAGACTGGCTTGACTTGCATTGCAAGTGTTACTTTGTGGGCCACAGGCCCACAATTTAGCAAAAAGACAAAAGGGACAACATAGACACTGGAGCAATGGTATAACTGGATAAGGGCATGTGTGGCCAGGTTCCTTGTTTTAGCAGGGTCATCTGACTATTGACGCCTCTGTTGGTGAGCGTAGGAACAGCCCTCTTAGAGAGGGGGTGCACTGTGACATGTCCTCAAGGCATTATAACCATGGGAACATGAGTTACGGATTACTTTCACCTTCTTCCCATTTCTGAAGTGAAGAAGTGTGAAAATTACCAAAAATTGATCATGGCTCTGAAAACTCAACTTCAAGAAGTTTGCATGAAAATCATGCCTGGTTACTTACCATTAGATCTCATTATCCTTAGTCCCTATTGTCTTCGACCACCGTCATTACTTTTGAAGTGGACCCCATCTGAACCAGGAAAGAAACACAGGAAGTGGAGGGGTAACCCACCCACCATCTGGGTTCTATAAGGACTAGCCTACCCACATGAGTTCCTGATAGTACCACGCCTGTGAAGCCAAGCTATCAGTGAAGGCCGTACTGACTGTGAAAAGGACAATAGAGATTAAGGATAACAAGATTAACCTGTAAGCAAACAGCATTATCCCTACGTCCCATATCCTTGCCCCAGTTATTACTTTTGAGGATTACTCAAGCTTACGCTGGCCTTAATGACCAACCCAGTTCTAACATACAATTGAAACAGTACACCAATCATACTTACTCATCTTTAATCAGTGCACCAAAAATATTTTAAACACAGCGGAAAATAGTGCATTTAACACTGTACAGCTTACTCTCCAAAACACTCTCAATATACTAGTCTTTAACAAAAGTTTGAGCAGAAGCCTTAGTGGCAGCTCCACAAATTTGAGGCAGAGCAACTCCCTGTGCCTCAACCTAAGAAGGATCTTCCCTGTATTTTTTCATGTAGATGAACATCAGATAAAAAAATATGCCAAAACAATTGTTCATCTGATCCATCTACTCAATATATTATATGACTTTTGCCCTTGATTGGCCCATCCAAAAGTCACAAGGAAATGTTCTGATTTTCTGGACTCCTCAGCTCACATCCAACAAATAAACAATTTCTTCCTCTTTGGAAGATGGAGACAGAAAAAACACAGGCAGCAATATTTCTTCTTTCCTATGCATCTTGGAAGTTACCTTATGGAGAAAAGCCTGATTGTGTTTACACAAAACCCCATCCTCCAGGATGTTTATAAAAGGGGATTGATACTATAAGGCAGCATGTTTACCAATCTTTTTTGCAGAGGTGATAGTCACAAAAAATGCCACCTTTAAATATTTTACATCAACCGAAATTAGTGGCTCAAAAGGTATTCCCTCCACTTCCTTTTTGGACAAGATCTATATCCCATAGAGCAACAGCAAGCCTAGGCAGGTCTTGAAATAGCAAAACTTTCCAGGAGCCTAACAACCAAAACAAAATCCTTGCTAGACTTAAACGAAGGTTCTCTAAATGCTTTGATGGCTGCCCACTGGACCCGTAAAGTAGTAACAGCCATCTGTTTCTGAAAAACATGCAGCAAAAACTGTAGAATAGAAGAAATCTCACAGTCTACTGCTGACAGAGATTGACATTAACACCATTCTACAAAATTTCTCCATTGTTTGGAGTAGGATTTCAAAGTAGAGGGGCACCAAGAACCGTTAATGTTTCATACTATGTGTCATGGCACCTCTCTCCTCTAAAGTCTGGTCCTCTCTAACTCAAGACCGACAGGGCCAGTTCAGGAAGAGGAACACCCCACGGATGAAAGAGAACGAGGAGATAATGGACTTCTCCATGGAAAAAGAATGTCCAAGCTCTTTAGGAGGGGAGACTAATAGCAACATGGCCAAAATCAAATTACAGCTGTAGCTTCTGCTGCTTTCCTCTGCATCTTTTGTAAGAAGTCGAGGGATGAGTGGAATAGATGGAAATGCATATAGCAGCTGTGGAAGCCAAGCTGAAAGTAGCACATATCAACCCACGGTTTCTGGAACCTGATATCTAGAGAAGAACCTCAGTAGCTCAGTGTCTTCTCTGGAAGCAAAAAGGTAAATGAAAACTCCGGCATATTTGGAAAAACAAAACAGGCTTGATGGACAGTTTAAGAAGACTCTGCCTAGTCTGTATGCTATCATATTGTCCTCTTCCTAGATGTTGCTTCCATGGAAAGGAGAGGATTTTCTGCCAAACCTCCAATCTTCAATACCACCAGACTGAGAGAGGCAGACTTTGTTCCCACTGTCTGTTCACATATGGCACTGCCGTCACGTTGTCTGTCACATGATGATACAAATGCCAATCCTGAAATGTATCATTGCTTGGAAGATTGTTGATAATTCTTTCCAATTCACTGCTCTCATATTGTCCATTGCTGCCTATCTTTCCTGAGCCTCCTTTCTCCCCAGTATTGCTCTTCAAACTATAAGACTGTCATTCATTATTATCACTATCTCTGGGGATGCCTGTATAAGAACTCCTTTGCTCAATGACACCTGTTTTAGCCACCACTGAAGCTGTCCATTGATTAGGTCATCACAGGGATCTTCTTCTTCTTCCAATCGATTGAAGACAGCCTCCAATACTTTGCTAGGTGAGCCACAAGATGCCTCATATGAAATCTTTTCCAAGGGACTACAAATATACACAATGCTATGTGCCCCTAAAACCTTAGCCACAGTCATACAGGTGCCTCTGTTTGGGATAAAAGTGATGTAAGTGTTGCTCTCGGTCTCTCCGCTCTTTCTTCTGGGAAGAAGTACCATGCCAGTATCTGTCCGGAAATGGTCCTCAGTGAATAGTCTGTTATATGAGGAATCCAGCTTACATTTCTCCATGTTGATTAAAAGCCCATGATGCTGTAGACATTCTTTCATTGTTTTCCAACCCTCCATCACCTCCTCCCTTAATGGAGCATGGGGGAGCCATCTGTACAGGAATTGAAACATCAGCCATGCAGATGAAAAAGTGTACTAAAAATGCCAACATCTTTGTAAAGACTTGATCCCAAAGTGCAACATCTGGAACTACCTGTGCTTCTTTAATGCAAAAAACATAATGTACTTTTGACACATCCTTATGATGAAATACGTGACGTAATGAAACTGAAAGAGGCGCCCTGCACAGAACACTGAGGGGGCTGCCTCTGGGTTCACTAAGGCCAGGTACTGTGCTGAGGGAGTCCCCTGGAGCTCGGGCTCCCCCCACACTGCGTGGGTTGTGGGGGTCCTTGTTACGCCCCTGATGGGAATGTGTAGCTAGGAATTGATCAGCTCCATCATAATCATAAAAGCCTTGTCCGAAATTAAAGGAGTAATCCTCTGTACTATCGCCATTTTTAATGTTTTTTTTAATCCATTTGTTTACTCCTTTTACGTGTGTAATCAAGCTGAATTGTCCTTGAAGGACTGAGGACTAGGAATATCCTTGAAAACAATACCTTATCCCTCTCCTTTCTCGGAATTGGAATAACAGCCCTTTTCTTCACCGGACTGCATATTGCTGCTTTCAATGCCTTTTCCTTTATTATATCACATGTTTGAGATTCTGGCACAGGTATGATCCCAGAATCAATGTGTGTCTCCCCAAACTCTATCTGATATCTTTCCTTCACCACTTGGTACACCCAGTACCGGAGGTAAGTTCCTCCCAGACTGCTTGGAAACATCTTATCCTTCATCCCAAAGGCTAAAAAAGGACTTCCCTGCCATATTCAGAGGGGCTTGTTTCTGGAAGGAGATCCAGACTTCCCTTTCTGATCCCCCTGGCTCCTGTTTCCTTTACTCTGTCTTTTGCAAAATAAAAATTGGTGCTGTAGACCAGTTTTTCCCTGAAGGCTGACGAAAGGAAGGCTTTGAACAAGAGGAACGAGATCCTGAGCCAAATGCCCCAACATTTTAGCAGAAAGATACGACTGTTTCTTTGAAAATTCAGTTTAATTTTTCTTCTAAGTCCATTCCAAACTGTATAATTCCCTCAAATAGCATAGTTATGCCACTGACCTCATCAACGCATCCATATGGCACTTCTTCAGATAAAGGTTCCTTCTACCTGAAATAGCTGTTCTGTCTGCCAGTGCAGACACTCTCTCCATATCAAAAGAAATATCAGATAAAACCAGAGTTTCCAGTGCCTCCAGAAGTGCTGAACATTCTGTTCTCTCCTGAACTGCCTTAAACAGGCGGTTGATGTCAATTATAAGGGACTGTCTTGCATAAGCCCCATAAAGTCTTGTCCTTATTGCTAATTGGGCTTTAGCATAGAATTTCTTCAATGCAGGCATTCATCTTTCCTATCCGGTCCTTAAGAATACTTTCACCCACCATAGATATTTCCCCCGACCAGACTGGCCAGAAAAGAATCAATTGAGAATGACTTTGGCATAGTCTCCTCTACTTCCGCCAAGGTATAATGCCTCGACCAGTGGTTCCCAACCTTTTGACTTCTGTCAGCCCCTGCTTTATCATTACTGTAACCTGGGGACCCCATTGAACCATTATTGGAATCTGGGGACCTCCTACTGAGTCATTACTGAAAGCTGGGGACCCAATCTGTTAAGATTATTTAATTTTCTAAGTTTTCACAGACCACCTGAGGAGGCTTTGTGGACCCCCATGGGAAACTTGACCACAGGTTGAGAATCACTGGCCTAGACATAAATCTAGGAATGTTGATTTTATTTGAGTGTTTCCATTCCCTTTTTACCACATCAGCAACATGTTGGTGTAGCTGTGAACCCAATAATACTGGTTGCTGGAATGACTTCAAAACTAGCATTGATAAAGTGAAGGGTAATTCTTTCACAGCAATACCCATATTATGCCTTATCCTTGGCAAGATCTCTGGCAGCCTCACTTTTTGAAAATATTTGCCCTTCAACTCCACAGGAAGCATTTCCAGGTTTTACTACTCTGCTTCTGAACTGGAAAGTGAATACTGATCCTCATTCTTAGGTTTAGCTGGCTCAACGGCATGAATTGCTGATCTTGCCTCCAGGACAATTTTCTTAATCCTGTCAACTAAATTTAGTAAACGAATTTTGTTGTAGGTAATAACAGCCGCCCAGAGATGACGAAAGACGCAATGTTTTCAAATGCAGATTATTTTTTTCTTTTATTGTTGCCAAATATATATTTTTGTTTTATATTTGCTCCCCTTTTAAGCAACTGTTTAAATGCATAGAAAAGTATTGGAATTATGATCTATGTGATAGGAGTAGGATCAGTCATTGTTCGGACGGGACCAGAGCATGGGTTAAAAAGAACAAAATATTCTGCAACTATCTTGTTCTATTTTCAAATTCAGGTGAACTCATGTAAAAGACAATGCACGCACTTCAAATGAAAAACAAATGTAAGTTAAAGTAATAGTTGTAAGTGCATTCTGTTATGTTATTTGAAGCTCGGTTGGTAAATGCAATCGTGCAGGTGTCTCTGTGGAGCTGGGCACTCACAGAAATGAACCCTGGGAGATGCAGTTATAACCGTATGAGGCCTGGGCCCAGCCTGCGGCTGAAAGCACTGTGAACATGCAAGTCATTGTTTTAAAACTGAATAACAATTAGTATAAGTTAGGCTTTCAGAGCACTTTAGGAGTGATCATTTAAAAGGGAACAGTCCTAAACAATTGTTCGTATTAAGTCTAGGAAGCCTGTTTTGTAATTATTTTTACTGTAATGATTGTAGAATTAAAACAACAATAAATTACTTTACTGAACAAGAGATGCCTCAGTCAATCCCCACTCTCAAAGCCGGGTTTGCCCCTGACCGGGGTTCTGGATAACAGTGCTCTCATCTGCTTTCTTCTCCACTGAGTATACATCCTAAACTTTTCTCTGAGTATATATGTATGTATATCCATTTATGCCAATATTTGGGAACGGGCAAAGAAGGCATAATGGAAAAAGTAGAGGATCTGGATTAAAATTTCTTTTGATTTGAAATTAAGATTTTTCTTTGTAGGGACAAAAGGAGGAATAAAGCTATTTTGGGCATTAGAGAATCGTGATTCTCCCACGTACAGCAGTAGTCTTGGCGTGTAAACATGTTTCTTTATTCATATTTGTTGTGTGTTTTCAGAAAAGTAATGTGCCTCTTCTGCTCTTCTGGAGTAAGCAATTCTAAAGCGTCTGGCTTTTCCACCACAATTGGTTCAATTTGAAATAAGCCTTCCAGGAAAGAGTGAGGGAAAGGGATAGGATTGCATAGTGCACAGTGGTCTGATGATGGTTTTCTGTTTCTCTGCGGGGGCTGTTAATAGCAATCAGATACCCTCTACTGATCACAAACCTTCTCAGCATTACACCAGTCTTTGCCCAGTCTTCACCTTCAAATCCTGCCATTGTCTCCCCCCTTCTCTCTGGTGATATATGCACCCACCAGAACAAGTATGTCTGAATAAGTTGCAATTATTGTTCTCAATCATTCTTAATAGGTCTCAACATTTTCCAGGTAAATGCGTGAGTAGAACAACCATTCCTCCATTTTGCTTTGATTTCTGTAAATTGTAATGGAATAAAGAGGATTACAAGTCTCAGGCTGCTAAACAGAAATCAAGACCAGATGAACTACTAGCACGCAATTCTGTGTTGAGAGCTCTGTCTTGTTAGTTTTGGTAACAACCTTTCCAGGAGTTCAACAAAACATACATTCCGTACTATGAGTAAATAATCGTACTTAGTAAAAATATAATAACAGAATAGTTATGCCAAGACTACTAATTTACAATAATCCCTAACAGTTAGTGGAGCTAATACAAAAGTCGTGGCCTGTTTAGCACTTCATATTTTATAAATATAGTTCTAAGTAGATTAGAGAATAGCCTTTCATTATCTTAAAGGCTAGGGCTACTGCAGTGTCAGAAGGGGAAGGATGCTCTCAGAGGACAGCACATCAAGCTCTACATCCATCTGGCACTTCCCAGGGGGCGTCATCAGTGCCTCTTGAACACCTGCAACCTGGTTATTTCTCTGCTCTGCCTCAAGAGGAACAGCCCTCCTTAACTTACTTCCCCATGACTCTGCTTGATTGGGTGGGGGCAGGAAGGATTAGTGCTGCTACAGCCTGAGGTCTGTGTGTGGGTGCAGGATAGATAGCGAGTGTTGTGCCTGTAAGAGTGCAGGGTGAGAACCGTGCCTGTCTGACTGCAGAGTGGGTTTTGTGACTGTATGAGGGTAGGGTGAGCAGTGTGCATGTATGAGTGTAGGTTCAGTAATCAGAGTCCACTGAGCAAGTGTAAGGTGAAGGGTTTGCCTGTGTGAGTGTAGGGTAAGTGAAGCAATGTGCGTCTGTAACTGCAAGTTGACCCAGTTGATGGGTCTGTTGAGTGTAGGGTGAGTGATGTGAGTGCAGGGAGAGTGGTAAGTCTTTGTTTGGGAGTCAATCTGCATCTTTTTTAAAGAAATACAAAAAATATTGTTTGTCAGATTTTCTTGTGAGGGTAGAACCTCCCCTGCAACCCCCACCTATGTTTGATTCAAGCACACTCACATTTTATATTCAACTTACAGCTTTCTTCCTCACCACTTTTAAAATGCACTATCTGCCACTGCTCAGTCCTATTCTAATATTCTATCTGGAAATTGACTACATTTTCACAATAAACAATTTGTAATAAAGCCCTTCTAACCTTTCACTTACGTACATTCTTTAAAACCAGAAGTCAAGATATCAGTTTCACTGAAGCCTTATTCGTTATTTAAAACTATCATTGGAAATGCAATTCAAAACCGTTTGGGCAAAACATGAATCGATATTCAAGCAATTCAGGTTGCAATGAATAACAATATTAATAAATGTGCATTTGCGTTTGAAACATATACTTAAACAAATGAGTACCTCTCTCTCTCTCTCTCTCTCTCTCTCTCTCTCTCTCTCTCTCTCTCTCTCTCTATATATATATATATATATATATATATATATATATATATATATATATATATCAATTGGGGGCTACCTAGGTGCAACATGCCCAGAATGATGATGTCTATGCTATGATTATATATGTATGTATTTATGCACAATGATGAATAAAAAAACACTGGGCTGTTATATCTGATTTCTTTTTCAATCTTTGCAACTGAGTACACAGAATCCAAAGAATAACCCCAAAGAAAATAAAAAGGCACAAAAATGCTTCATATAAACTAAAAAAGCAGTTTCCGATTGTTTCATTTATATGCACATTTTCATAAAACTATGATGTTTCTTCTGTGATAAAACGGACAAGCCTAAACTTTTTAGATTTCAGTGTCAAATGTATTCATTTTCTCCAGATGTAGATGATGGTGAAGTTGACACAAGTCCTTCAAAAAATAAAGATATTGAGACCACAGTTGAAAATAGTGTCATTGGAGATGTTGAAGATGAAGCTGAAGAATGGATTTTTGCACACCGCCAATCAAATCTGAAAATGCAGACACTGTTGATGTTAAAGATGGTGTTGATGCATTTTGTTTGTGTAGGACCTGACCCTTTTTGCAGGGTCACCCTCAAAGTTTTTGCCTCCTTCCTCATAATTTTTCTGACCAGTTTTTGTTGGCTTTAGGACTCTGGGCACTTTACCACTGCTAACCAGTGCTAAAGTGCATTTGCTTTCTGTGTAAAATGTATTGTTGATTGGTTTATCCATGATTGGCACATTTGATTTGCTAGTAAGCCTCCAGTAAAATGCACTAGAAGTGGTCAGGGCCTGTAAATCAAATGCTGCTAGTGGGCCTGCTGCACTGATTGTGTCACCCACATGAATAGCCCTGTAAACATGTCGCAGACCTGCCACTGCAGTAACTGTATGTGCAGTCTTACACTGCCAATTCGATCTGGCAGCCCCGATCCTTCTCTTTTTATACACGCAAGGCACCCCTAAGGTAGACCCTAGGTAGCCCCATGGGCAGGGTGCAGTGTCTGTCAAAGGTGAGACATGTACTCGCCTTTGAGTACATGAGGACATGTGTTTTACATGTCCTAAC
This sequence comes from Pleurodeles waltl, assembly GCF_031143425.1. NCBI lineage: Eukaryota > Metazoa > Chordata > Amphibia > Caudata > Salamandridae > Pleurodeles > Pleurodeles waltl. The sequence goes on from NC_090440.1 coordinate 258,405,017, forward strand.
AGTGAAATACTGCCAAATTCGGTTTTCATGGTTGCAAGGCCTATCTCTCTCATAGGTTAACATGGGGCTGCCTTTAAATATTCTAAAAGTGCTGTTTCCCTTTGAGAGCATATGGAAATCTGGAGTTTGGGGTCTCCGAACTCACAATTTAAAAATACATATTTAGTGAAGTTGGTTTTTAGATTGTTAGTTTGAAAATGCCACTTTTAGAAAGTAGGCATTTTCTTGCTCAAACTATTCTGGCTGTTTGTGGATTCCCTGTCTGGGTCAGTCTGACAGTTGGGTTGTTTGTAAATCTCCTCTAGATAGTGACAGAGAGCTGGGGTGTAGTCTGCATATCCTGATGAGCCATCTGGGCTAGAGTGGAGGGAGGAGTGGTCACTTGCACCTGAATGGGCTATGCCTGCCCACACACAATGCAGTCTACAACCCCCTGGTGTGTGTCTGGGGCCTGGCCTGAGCAAGTCAGGATCCTGTAAACAACAGAGACTTTTCTTTGAAGTTGGGCAACTTCAAAGGCAGAAAGGGATACTTTAGATTTCTTCAAGATAACATCTGAAACCAAGAGGAACCTCTGCTAAGGAGAAGAGCAGAAGAGCTGAGGAGAAGTGCTGCCACTGCCTATGACTGTGCTTTGTTGGGCTATCCTGCAGTTGCTGCTTCTGCCTGTGAAAGGAGACAAAGACTGTACTTTGTAATATATTCCTGCTTGAGACGAATCTCCAAGGGCTTGGACAGAGCTTTCCCCCCCATCCTGAAGTCTCAGGGCCATCAAAGACTTCCTCTGCCGGCACCTGGACTCTCTGCTGAGAGTCTTGCCCCGACAAATGGTGCCTAATCCAGTCCCTGGGCTGTCCAAAGGAGAAGCTGATGGAAAATCAAGAAGATTCAAGGAAACCGACTTTGGACGACTCCAGACAGACGCCGCTGCTGATTTCCATGATGCCGCCTACAATCAAAGCCATGGTCCTCACTGGAGTGCAACAACCCTGCAGACCAGACGCCACTGCAGCCTCGCTGAAGTCCGCAACTCTGTGGAAGTCACTGCACCACGTCGTGACCCTTAAATAATGACTCCCCCGGAAGTGCGTGGATCCAGTGCTTCACAACAATGCTGCCTCACCTCCACCGCTCTGCAGCAAGGATCAGTCGCCTCTTCGTGACACCTCCGCTCCTTTGTTCCACAGCACCGAAACTGATGCCACACCGACTCCAGTAACACCGGGATCCATGACTCCGTGCACCGACTTGTTTCCTCATTTTCACAAAGTACTGTACCTGGAGGTCCATGTGACTCCACAACTGGTGCCATTATTGTTGGATTGTGGGAAACAACTTTGTCACAACACCACTGTATCACCAATTTGAAGCATTTGTGTTTCTAAGTGCTATATTGAAGTTTAATCTTTAAAAATTCATAACTTTGTTTGCATATGTTGGATTTTTGTCGTTTTGGTCTTGTTTTGTGTAGGTAAATATTGGCTATTTTTCTAACCTGGTGTTGAGTCATTTTGTAGTGTTTTCACTATATTACTGTGTGTGTTGGTACAAATACTTTACACATTGTCTCTGGGGTCAAGCCTTTCTGCTTGTGCCAAGTTACCAAGGGGGTGAGCAGGTGTGTTTCTCCTTACCCTGACTAGAGTGAGGGTCCTTGCTTGGATAGAAGGCAAACTGACTGTCAACCAAAGACCCTATTTCTTACAGTATGACAATAACAACTGGATCCAAAAAAAGCAGCTACTGTTGACGGTCTTCTAGTTACCAGGGTTGGCATGGGTGGTGGTGACCCAGCTGACGCCATTGTTGGTTTGTCAAATTTTGCTCCTTTAACAATAGGCATCTGCATTGAGGTGCAATGCACATGATGCACTCTGATTGGTCGAATTATTTCCCCCATATCAAGGCCCATTATTGGAGGCTGTTCCAGTGGATTGTCCTGATAAGCTGCTTCAAAACAAGCAGGTACCATTTGGGGAGCCTGAAACTTGTGAAATCACTAAGTCCAATTCTCACCTATGCTGATCAACAGATCTGCTCAAAAATAGCATGCCAGTGCTTCTCAACATTATTGTCCAATTGTGTAGATTTTACTTTCATCCATTTTCACCTTAATGCTGTCTTTATTTATTTTCCAATGGGAAAATAAGAATTACACAACCAACTATCAGAAGTGTAGTCGAGATTCCACCAAATTTGAAAATGAAAAGAAAGGAATACATCCAAAACAGTCCCAAAACAGTCCTAAAGCCAGTCAATATGCCAGATCCAATGATTTAAAAAAAGATGAACTATGCCTGTTGTTTTTGATGCATGGTATATGGTATGCAGTAAATCAGCACAATTTGTCAGGAACTGGGTCTACATAAGCTGATGAATTTCTGATGGGCTCTTTGCTTAACAAATGTTTCTGCTGAAGAGGTTGAAGACAGCTCTTTCTGTGTCAGAGTAACAAGAAGTTTAATTTATCATAGCGTGCAAAGGAACGCTTTCAAACTGTTTCTTTGGGGGAGTATAAAATGTAATACTACAACATTTTACTGTTTTATGTACAATTAATATATAGGAGTGTATGTAATGAAAGAACCAGGTGCTACAAGCATAGTTTGGCTTCAAAAGATTACAAGCACCATGAAAAGTGATAGAATCACAAAGCAGTGAACGTCCTAATGGGTTGGTGCTTGCAGGTCAGCTAATGAATGCAGGATTTTCTTTTGTTAGAGCCAGCAGGAGAATTTACAGACAGGTTGAAGAAAAGCATTGTGCATTTTTTCTAACCAACCGAAGGATGTGTGTTTTCGACAATCATGAAAATGAAAGACATTGATTGGCAGGAAGATTACCCATACAGGTTCCACATAGGATGTGGCTCTTCTGCTACAGATAACGTAGCCCTCTCTATCTGCCCTAGTGATAAAACATTCCTTGATGTCTCCTTCGTAGAGATCGTTATCTGTTTTGAGGTGAAAATATAGGAGCAAAACACAGCTGACTTATTTATGTACTGCCACAGCACTTTATTCATTTTTAAGTTTGTAATACCTAAATCATTGGAGCTACTCCCTGCATCTGAGCCTGACATTGTTGCAGGAGATTCAATTCTTCTTTTAAAAGATTGAGAATGGAGGAAAGAATGGTTGAGATTTTTTATAGGTATCTTGAAAGTATTTGGAAACCATTGTCAATAATCTCAAATATGCTCTACATTATTTTTTGTCATCTCTCTAATTCTTTCTGCAGCTTCTCTTCCAAAGCGTGCCTGCTCTTCTTTTATAGCAGCATAAATTAGGGTATGTATGCATCTTTCATTTTTACAGGATATGCCCCAGGGTGAAAATCACTTAAGACTGTGGGCCTTATTACGAGTGTGAACTGCCAGCTCTGCCAGGATCTTGGATTCCAGCGATCTGGCGGTGGCAGAGATCCTAGCCCGCCAGGACAGCGCTGCATGCAGCGCTGCCCTGCGGATTACGACCTTGTTCTCCACCAGCCTTCTCATGGTGGTAACACCACCATGAAAGACTAGTGGAGAACAGGTGCAGGGGGCTACAGGGGGACGCCTGCACTGGTGCACCCTGTGGTGGCAGCATTGATTACAAGCCGGAGACAATACAGTAACCTGTTTCCCGCTAGGCTGGTGGGCGGAAAACTAGTTTTCCGTCTGCCAGCCTAGCGGGAAACTCTTAATGGGTCCAGTGGGGAGGTAGCCAGTGTGGTGGCAACCTCCTCGTTGGAAGTTCAGTGGGCGGTGAAGGCCCTATCTCTTATCTAAACTTTGACTTATGCTCTTTAACACCATTTAAACTGGGAAGAGACAACCCCTTTGACATATTTTGCAATATAGTATGTAGTCATAGGGATGTTATATCAGAGTTCTAGTCTTTTAGCTAATGGACCACCAGCTTTAGACAGCCTCACACTAGGGTAGTATTGTAAAACATGTCTCAGGACAGTTACTGCCTCATGTAGTGCAGTTTTAAACTGCTATTTCGACATGGTCAAACCGGACGAAACATTTTTCCAGGCCTAAACCTTCCTTTTTAATACTTATAAGTAACCCCTAAATTGGACCCTAAAGGCTCATACTGCAGGGTGCATTTTAGTTAAAAAGTAGGACATGTGCATTTAGGTTTTACATGTTCTGGCAGTGAATAACTCCTAAAATAATTTACCACTGTTGTAAGGTCTATCTCTCCTATTGAATTGATACTGGATTACATTATTACATTTAATAATTGCTATAGTCAGATGGGGAGTAGATAGAGATATGCTGATTGCACTAATGTGAATTGTAAGTTAAAATTAAATTTTGAAATCCAGTTTTAGAAGGTTGGCATTTCTAGTCTGAACCAACTGTGCCTTTTGCTGGTGTCCTGGGTCACATGACTGTGAATGGCTCTGCTGTTGGGGTTTGTGTATTGCATCCAGTCAGTGGCACAAGGGGGGCTTAGATCGCTAGGATGGGCCATCCTGGTAGGATGAGTGGGGAGGGAGTACTCAGACCCACTTTCACATCAAAGGGTTTTGCATACAGCACAAACAAAGGAACCTGACACCAGGCCTGTTCAGCCTTTTGTCACCCCAGACCCCTGAGAAAGGGGAAGAGCTTTATAAAAACCAGTATTGGGGATCAGTCAAGGAATACCCCTTCACAAAGGTTGGCACAAGGTATAAATATTGGCCCACCAGAGCCACTCATCAGAAAACATCTGGACTGGTGGAAAATTCCAAAGGAAGACCACCTTGCTGCTTGAAGAACTGACTTGCTGTCTGAAGAAGGAAGAATGGACCTGCTTGCGTTGCTCCCAAGCCATTCAGAGTGAATCCAAAGATAGGGTGGCTCACCTCCTGTGTAAGCTACAGAGGCACAACAAGATTCAGAAGTCTACATGCAAATGCCCAGCCGACCAGCTGAACTTGGCCTCCCTGAGGCCTGCTGCTGGCCTCTGCTGGAGTTAGCCCTGATCCCCAAGAGGTGACACCAGGTTCTGGACCTCGGGCTGGCATCAGTGGAAGCTCCTTCCAGAAGAAAAGATGACCATCCTGACAGTTTGGCTCCTTATATCCAAAAACTGGTCCATTTGTACTGAACCTCTGCCACCCCAACGACTGCCAACGTGATGCTCCGATGAGCCCTGTGCTTCGTGCAGACAGCAATCATCCACAAAGACAGGCAACGTGAGACCTATACTTCGCTCTAAAGAAATGTTATCCAATGACAATCACTAACAAGAAGCTCCAGTGACAATTGTGTCTACACTACAGCATTAACAATCTGCAATACTCGGCCTGCTGCTTGCTCCAAAAGCCTCCTCCTCTATCATGAATGAATTTCCTTATGCCAGACTTGAGAACGTAAACTGGTCCCTGTATCTAATCCGCGCCATCACAGCCAGTCTGAACTTGTGACTTTCTCCAGTTCTAGCACGACCAGATGACTGTGAGTGGCACTTTGTACTTTTAAACTTTAAAAGAGAATATCTCTGGTTTTACTGATTGGATTTTTGTCTTTCCGGTTACATTTATTTGTTAAAACTTACACTGTTTTTTGGTTTGGAATTTTTTTTGTGTTCATTTTGTTAATACTTATGTGCTGTATAAATACTTTACACATTGCCTCTACATTAAATCTGACTGCTTTTGTGTCAAGCTACCACAGCATTAAGCACAGGTTAATTTAATGACCTTTTAGGGTTCACACTGGCAAGGATTGTGGTCGTCGACTGAGTGGGGCTTCCACCTCCCTCAACAAATCAACCAGTAACCCAGTTTCTTACAGTGTTGAATTAATTTTGTAATTGATGTTGTCTTTAGATATTTAAAAGACTCAAAGCTTGTGTAAATTGTCTGCTGCACTGTCTTATTTAGAAATATAATTTCTCTGGGAATCATGTGTGCCCTAAGCAGGGTATCAGTGCCCTTAATTTGCCAAAATGTAGTCCCTCATACGTTCTGTCTTTTCCAATATGCATAACGTTTGCTCTGTAAATGCATCAATAAACTCTGTGGAAAAAATTAACCTGTGTTTTGTGATCAGACTCTTTTTTTACTTTTCTGGTTCTTGAGAACAATACTATTCAGATGGATCAGACCTATTACCACTATTAAAATGAGGAAAAACTCTCTGGAAGTTTTTAGGACTATTTATGGGCATTGTCTGATGATGCTCCCACTGTGTGTGTTTAATTATATATTTATCTGAGGTGTTCGATTGATCATTGTAATGATATCACTAATGATGAAAACAAAATGGGTTATGATGATTTTCTTTGTTTAAATAGGCATCCTGATTGTCCAAAAAGGCAAATGAACTCAAATCATCCATTGATTTTGTAACAGCATTTATGTCCCAGGAATTTGTGAAAGGTCTGGGAATTATGATGTAATCTAAAGAGATTTTAAAACATGTGGGTTCAGAATCATTTCTTTCAGAACCTTAATTTGGTAAGCAACCTTTTCCTAAATACCGTCCAGCACAGGATACACATGATGTTTACAGCATGATAATCACTTTGTGCTCTGGGAGAAGAAGAATGTGATTGTAATTAATTGACCGCAGGAAACAACACTGTTTTATCAGGAACACAGTTCCCATGTACCAAGCACAACATTTATAATCATTGTTATAATCCACATTAAAATGGAAAAAACTCCAATAGCAATACAGATATATGACCATGGTGGAAAAAAGAAACCAACAGAAAGCAAGACGCCATCTGTAGCACCAATTGACTTGAGTGATCATTATTTCTCTTGCTTTAAAACCTGAGTAATTTTCGTATATAGCATATTTTCATGCAATAATATCTTTTCAATGAATTTGGGTTCTGATGATGGTTCATAATTAAATAAAGCTGCAGAGTTTAACTTGTTGCTATTGCAGCATCAGGTTCACTTGTTGAAACTGTACTTGCATTGTGTCATTTGATATCATTGGCACTTGGTGTAAAGTTGGAGACACAACAGTCTCATCAGTCACTGGATTGTGTTTGACAATTTGAATGTGGTTGTATTCTTCAGGGAGTACTTCCTCCAGGGTAGAGAGATGATGCTTTGATCTACTTCAGGGACATCTTGGTTTCAATGGAGGTCTGCTAGACAGAATAAGTCAGATAATGCTTTTTGATGTAATCGATAAACATGTTCCTGTTTTCTTATCTCCAGGAAATGGCTTCAAAATTACTATCTGAGTACGTTCTACCTCAGAAACTGGGACAGTTGGTAGTCTGCACTATGGTCCAAAGACTTACTTTTCAGAAACCTCTCCTAAATTGCAAGCCACTCATCAGCGGTGGTAGTGACGTTATCTTCATCAGTGGCAGAGGTCTTTAAATTAGACGTAGCTTCTTCAACAGTCCATAAAAAAATTAACCATGAACTAAGGTCAGGTGCTTTGACTTTCAGCTTTGCCACTTTCCGGAGAAACCAAGATCATACACAAACATTTCTACTTATAACAGCAAGGAGTTCCATCAACGAAATACACTTCTGGCAAATTATTTTGTCTTCTCTGAACTCTATACAAACTATGTAGCCATGTCAATCCTGTGTGCAACACCCTAATGATTAAGGCTTGTTTAAGCATACAGTTGGTTTTCTCTACAATGCCATTTAGTTCCAGGTGGTGCGGGTGCAAATATGGGAGTCACACTCCTAGATCAGATATAGCAGTCATAAATGCCTTAGCTTAAAAATGCAGGGTCACTGTCAGAATGAAAGGTATGAACTGTTCCCACTGCAGCTAGGCACTGCAAATCTTTTATGATGGATGGTTGGCAGTTTTTATGTGGCTAAACCCAAAGTAACCTAAAAAATGAATTGACCCCAACCAATAGGTATTTATATTAATTGATTCTCAGTAATGGACAGACACAGTCAATGAGGATTAAACCAAACAGGCTGTCGGAGATAGTTAGGGGAGTAGTTGTTGGTCTTACAAAAGTTGAATGTTTTATTTGATGGCAAATGTTGCCTTGCTGCACATGTTTCTTCATAAACTTTGGTAAGTATGGCCACCAGTATCATTGCTGTAGCATTGGCATTTTAACACGGATGCCAGCATGAGCAGAATGTATCACTTCATGAGCTACTCTAGATCTAATTGTGCTCCCTAATTAGGAATATGCCTATCCTCGTTCCCAGGTATGAAAACCATAAGAATGTTGTCTTTAGTAAGAGTGTACGAGTATTCGAAGGGGAAACCACCCGGAGGCTTTTCTTCTTTCAATATTGCTTGTATTGCCACTAAATGTCTACATTGATGTTAGTTTGAGATCGAGTTATAGCAGCCACCCTAAAGGTTTGCACCTCTGTCTTTGCAACCAAGTCTGCTGCATAATTCCCTTTAGCATGGCTTCCTTCACTTTTATGGGCAATGGTGTGTTGTGCATGGAACAAAGAAAGGTAGTCCAATAGAACAGCTACATTTCCCCAAAGTTGTTTACTTTTTATTCAGTTCCCCTTTGAATCTGCTTAAGCGCCAGTGTGGTAAATGTAAATTGTATTCACTGAATGCTGAATAAGATACAATAAGTGTGGGAACTGATAGCTCAACCATCTGAAGGACAAGTAGAAGGGCAAGTATTTATGCTAGCTATGTATTGTATTCACCCAGAACTTGTGTGTGATTGTACACTTTCACATTGTAGCTTCAAACATTTCCTGCACTGCATAGAGTAGTTCTATTTAGTGATACCTGCAGGCTGTGCAGAGCTTTTCACATCAATCAGGACTTTTTACTAATGTATGGGTAGTATATTTCGAGTTTTTAGAATATTTTGTGTATGTTTCAAAAATTACTGATTGGGACGTGTCACATCATATTCAAATTTGACATCAATGGCATTTAAAGATGAAGTACACTGCACCCAATCAAGATGTAGAGCATCTGCATTAGAAAAACTAACTTCTTGTAGTTGCTGTCAGCATGCGTATGGGTGAAACTACAGTGATTTTTTCTTTACTGCAGTGTGGATTTTTTTCAGTTGAAGTGAATAATTCCTTCAGGAGAGGATTGAAAGGTTGAAAAACAAGCAATGGGAGTTGTCTGTCCCTTTTTGTAAACTACAGATGTGTCATCTTAAGTGCTGGGAACTACCCTAATCAATAGATGTCTCTTTTCGCTCCAAGTCTGTAAATTTGTAGTCTCTAATATTTCTGCTTGCATCCACATAAGATAGCATTTGTCTTCATTCAGTTTCTTTCAGAAAAGGTGTGAGTAATTCATTCATGCAAGGCGTTAACCCACTCAGTATAATGTGACAACCAAACTATTCCAAAGTTGAGAAATCCGATCAGGGCTTGTAACTTTCTTAATGTGTTTTGTAGGTTGTAAAGTAGCACACTGTAGGAAGTCAGGTGCTGATCTTTTACCCTTATTGGATAATTCATATTCAATTAGAATTACATAATATTGTTTATGGATCAGTGCTATTTTTTACGGTTTTTAAAGAAACACAGCTGTATGCCTACAACCTATTGGGACAGCAGTGGTAGTAGCAGTTAAAGAACCAGCTAACACAGCTTTGATGCCACAACCCGTTGGCCAGTAGCGTAATCAGTCGCAATTTAAACAATAAAAAAAAATGTGTAAACAAACGTAGTAACACGAACAAGTCCTCCTCCCTCTCTTTACCCTTCCCCATCCCACCCCACCTGTATGATCCCCAAAGTGTTAGTTAAGGTGGGTGAGGGCTCCCTCTAGCTGCTCAAAAGTGAAGAGTTAGACTTTGGGAGTGGAGTGCTGTTCTGTTGCTTTAATGTAGAAGTTATGACCTTTAAGTCATATAAGTTCATTGAATTCGGAGAAAAGAATTTGGATGAAGGGTGCCCATATAGTAGCAAGGTCTGTAGACCGGTGTTCCACCATGAGTGAGAGCTTCTCCATCCCCAGCAGATACCAGAGTTTGTGAAACAAGGACTTGTAATTGGGCACTCTGTCAGTGCGGCAGAGTAATAAAATGGTTTGATGGGCTGCTCCGAGAGCCAAAGCCATCTGTCAACCTTTTTAATTGAAGGAAGCTGGAATGTTAGTGGGTTAAGAAGAAGGAGAACTGTATATGTCAGTAGTCAAGGTATTTCCGTTTTGAAGGCCTTATCAATATCATCTAAGATACGACTCCAGTGGTTTTGCAACTTGGGGCAATGCCACAACAGGTGAAGTATTGTGCCTGTGTTACTGCAGTCTTCTCCAGCAAGTGGCCGGTTTAGTGTGGTCCCATGAGTGGATTTGTGCTGGGTTGTGGTACCGGTAGGAGGGGATTTTATAAGCCATCTTCGTGCGTGCTGCACTGTGTGGGTGTGATAGTGAATGTCTCCCCACTCTGTGTCTGACAGTTCTCTCCCTATCTCAGTCTCCCATTTCCGCTGCCCAGATGTTTTAGGCAAGTGTGTCTTGGTGGTTAGGTGTATATAAATCTCAGATATCAGTTGTTTGTCATCTTACTTGAGCATTACCCATTTCTCAAGTGGTGTAAGGGGTCTTGCTGCGAGGGATCGGATCGAGGGGTGAAGTACCCAATGCCTGACCTGCAGGTACATTAACCTGTTCACCTCAGTTAGCCCATATTCTTCTTTCAGGCGGTCGAAGGGGAAGACGCCGTCCATATCTAATAAGCTTTCTATTCTCTTACACCCACATTACCTACAACCCTTTACGATTACAACTCATTGGCACAAGACCAACACCAAGAACACTTTGACAACTAGATCCACACACCACTCACACCCATACATCACTCGCGCACTCCACATCACACACCCCACCACATCATCCAACACACCCACACCAACACACCTCACAGAATACCCATGTCACCACAAAGACACCCCCGTTTCACAGTAGAGGAGATAAGGGTCATGTGGAGGAAATTTTCAGGGTAGAGCCACAGCTCTTTGGAGCATAAGTGCACCAAATATCTATAGCTAGGAAGATGGAGCTAACATGGAGAATCGTGGACAGGGTCAATGCCGTGGGACAACACCCCAGAAGAAGGGATGACATCAGGAAGAGGTGGAACGACCTACGGGGGAAGGTACGTTCCATAGCAGCAAGACACCAACTCATTATCCAGAGGACTGACGGTGGACCCCCACCTCCTCCCCCACAACTCACACCATGGGAGGAGCAAGTCTTGGCTATACTGCATCCTGAGGGCCTGGCTAGAGTAGGACTGGACACTGGTAAGTCAACTCTCTACTACTATCACCCCCCTACCTGCATGCCATCACATACCCTCACTCCCATCACTCCACAACATCCCACAGACTCCACCATCACATCTCACTAATCCCAGTGCCAAGCCCTGCATACTGTACCAATGCAGGGACATCCCTCACAGCCCTGCATGGACACCCTTCACCAAAGCATGCACAGCATAGGGAACTAACAATCCCACCATACACCAACATACACAAGTAAAAGCTGGCAGGGCAACATCAACCATAGAGGGGAACCCAGGGATGTACAATATGTCATACACATAAACCATAACACATCATTTACATCCCCCCAGGTACCCCAGCCAATGTCACCGGAGAGGAGGTGCCAGCACCATCCAGTCCTCCAACTGAAGAGGCCCACAGTGATGACAGTAACTCTGGTCTTCAGGATCTGGACGATCTACCTGGCCCATCAGGGACCACTGGACAGCCAGCTACCCAAGCCCAGTCACACACCATCACAGAGCCTCCCCATCAGGAAACACCACCAAAGCACCCACCCAGCGTACCCACTCCTCTGTCCCCAGGACACGTCAATCAGCAGTGTGTCCACCTGTACAGGGACCCCATGCCACACGTCACACACAAGACAATCAGGAACCTGGGGTCAGTGGCAGTGGGCACACTGTTCAGGGGACAGAGGCACAGGCCAACAGGGAAACTGGGAGAAGTGCTGTATACCAGGGGGAGGACAGACCCAGGGAACCGACTCTCTAGGAGGCACTCTCTGAGATCCTGGGAGCCTACCAACATTCCCAGGACACAATGGGCCAGATCCTGGACAACATGCAAGAGAACAGGCGGCTGCAGGAGGGTCAGTACCAGGGGATCAGGGAGGACTTGCAGGACATCAACACCACCCTGATCTCCATAGCAGGGGTGCTGGCAGACATGGCCAACATTATGAGGGAGGCTGTCTCACACCAGCGGGCCCCTGCCAGTAGCCAGACATCTGAACAGCCTTCCACTTCCGCTGCCGTTAGTGGCCAGGAGGCCCTCCACAGGACTCACAGGCCACCAGCACCCCTCCCCCTGCAGAAGGTGAACCACCCCACAAACGTTCCCTGCGATCCAGAGAGACACATGCCAAGACCCCCACCAGGAAATGAGACTCTCCTGATTGTCCCCCGTGTCCCACTCAGTCACCTTGTCCACCTTGAACTGCCATTGCTCCCCTTCCTATGTCCCCTTGGACAATGCACCTGTGCTACAAACAGACTGGAACAATACCCTGGACTTTCCTCCATCATCACCCCATCCCATTGCACTTTCCCCCTATATGTTAGCACTTCAATAAACACCCTTTGAAAAAAATCTATTTGGAGTATGTCATGTATATCAAATATGTATTTTTCGAAACAGGTACAAACATTGGAAATGAACTGTACATAGAATGAGCATAGATTAACGACCTGTAGCTGTCTGTAGTGATCACACCAGTATTCTTTGTCAAATCACCAACATCTGCAAAATGAATTGCCAGAGGGAACAGTAAGTGGGCATAGAAGTTGGAAATATCAGCATGCCATTGCAACAGATTACAACCAAAGTCATTGAAATGTAAAGTTACACTGTCTTACCTGTGTGTCATTGGAAGTATTGACGGATCACATTTGTTCTGTTGTCCTCATCCTCATCCTCTGCCTCCTCATCCTCACTGTCCACAGGGTCTACTGCTGCTAGAGGGGCATCTCCAGTCTCCTCCTCCTGCACAAAAGGTACATGTTGTCTGAGGGCCAGGTTGTGCAACTTGCAGCCTGCCATTATTATCTGGCAGACCTTCTTGGGTGAATAGCACAGGGATCCACCTCTTAGATGGAGGCACCAGAACCTGGCCTTCAGGAGGCCAAAGGTTCTCTCAATTATCCTTCTGGTTTGCTCATGTGCCTCATTATAACATTCTTCTGCCCTTGTCCTGGCATTCCTCACAGGGGTCAGCAGCCATGATAGGTTTGGGTAACCAGAGTCACCTGCAAATATTGAGGGGTAACATTTAGCCACACACTATCCTAAATAGCCAGCAGCAAACCCATAAACCAACATCTACTGGGTGGGAACCAGGGCTCACATATTAGTCACACCCTGTGCCTCTGTAGTTGGCCCATCACATTTGGGATGCTGCTATTCCTTATGACAAAGGCATCATGCACCAACCCAGGATACTTAACACTGACGTAGGAGATGGACTGGTCCGCCAATCACACCATCTGAACATCCATGGAGTGGAAACTCTTACGATTCCTGAACACCTGTTCATTCTGCCGGGGGTGGAGGGGAAGGACAAATGCAACATGTGTTCCATCAGTCACCTCAATTATGTTGGGGATATGTCCCATTGCATAAAAACTCAGCCTTCATAGTGGCCAAATCCTCAACCTTGGGGAAAGCAATGCAGGTGCACATGTGTTTTATCAGGGCAGACAAAACTCTTGTCAGCACTATTGAGAACATTGGCTGTGAGATTCCTGCTGCCAAGCCCACTGTCACTTGGAAAGAACCAGTGCCAGGAAATGGATTATAGATAGCACTTGCACAAGAGGGGGGAATCACAGTGGGCTGCGGGATAGCAGATATCAGGTCACGCTCCAATTGAGCACACAGCTCTGTGATTGTGGCCCTGTCAAGTCTATAGGTGAGGATAATGTGCCTGTCCTCCAGTGTAGCCATGTCCACCAGGGGTCTATACAGGGGGGTATGTCTCCATCTGTAAACATATAATGGGTCAGTGTGATTTGTCCAGTATGTGTTTTTTTTCTCCTGTGACCCAGCATTATTCCATAGAGCTGCTTAGCCACCCCCGTCCCCGATATGGAATCTGCCTGTCCTGTGTGGAGGGACAGGTGGAAGTGAGGTAATTCTGCTGACGTTGTGCGCCGTGGCGGGAGGCGGTCTGGAACCACCGTGCAATTCCTCATTGGTTAAAATTGGGCCCTACAGGGCACAGTGGTGAATGGTTATCTACGCCGGCGGTGACGGTATGCACCGTCGAGGACTTGACCGCCATTTTCTATCATATTCCTCACTTGCTACCTGACCTTCCATAAGAGAGGACCTACACTGCATGTGCTGCTGTGACCTGTGTCTGGAACCTACCATGGCCCGTGTGACTGGGGAAAGGGCCCCAGCCTTCATTTTGGAGGAGATGGAGAGACTGGTGGATGGGGTCCTACCTCAGTACGGACTGCAGTATGGGCCTCCAGACCAACAGGTGCATACACTGTGGGCACGATGCATGTGGCATTCATGTATGGAGGTGTGTGTGATGGCTCTGTGTAAGGGGGGAGGGATGTACTTCTGGCTGGGTACACATTGAGTGCTTGGCTATGTGTGTTCCAATAGTGCTATAAACAGGTATGGTGGGCCATATGTGTAACTGGCTGGACTGTTTGTCTAATGGTGTTTTCCTGTGTGTATTGCCTCTGCAGGTCAGCTCCCATCAAAAGAAGGGGATATGGCGTGCCAAGGACGTGCGGACCCTGGGGGTCTATGGCAGGCAGAGCACCCAATGTCGCAAATGGTGGGAGGAACTGGGACGCTAGGCACGGAAGAAGCTGGGTTTGGCCTCCCAACGAGGAAGGGGTGCCCGTCGAATTCTGACCCCCCAATGGCCCGCATACTGGAGGTGGCCAATCCAGAGCTGGATGGGCGCTTCAGGGCATCACAGCAGCCACAAGGGGGTGAGTACAGTGGCTATCATTACAATGTACGGCTGGTGGTGGTGGTTGTGTGTCCTTGTGTGCTCCTAGGCCAGGCCTGACATAGCAGCATAGGTCCTCTGGTGGCTAGGGGTCTTAAGGGATAATACTGCCTACCTAGCTTGTTAGCATCCACAACTGCCCAGGTCTGGGTGAGTCCCTGGTGTGCTGCAGTTGGTGGTGTGTGCCCCACCTCATGCCTTGGTGGCAAGCAATATCAGTGGTGGTGCAATGCATAGTGCGTAGGCCTGTTCCCAGTGTGTGAGGGTGCTGTGTACGCCAACAGTGGTGTTGGTGCAGCCATTGACCCAGTGTATCCTTTGTCTCTCTCCCTCCTTTCTTTTTTTGTCATCCTGTCCTTATGTGCATTAGCATCATCTGGCGGAGGAGCAGAGGAACCGGCGATGGAGGGAGCTGCATGCCACAGGACCCAGGAGGCAGAGTCCAGAGACTGGAGGGGACAATACAGACTCAGATACCTCCTCTGAAGGAAGCTCCATGGTGGTGGCAGACACTTCTGTGACCACCCCAGCTACAGGTACTGCCGCCACCCCCGTACCAGCACCCCCTCCCAGCAGCTCCTCAGCGAGATGCCCGTGCCCGCTCACCCAGGAGGGTGGGAATCTCCTTCGCCCCAGGCACCTCAGACCCTGCCCCAGTGAGCCCTGCTGCCCTGAGTGAGGAGGCTATTGACCACCTGAGATCCATCTCTGTAGGGCAGTCAACCATTGTGAAAGCCATCCAGGGGCTAGCAGCCCAGATGCAACAATCTAATGCATTCCTGGAGGGCATTCACACTGGATTGGCAGACCAACAGAGATTGATCCAGGCTCTGGCCTCCTCTCTAATGGCAGCCATTGTCCCTGTTTCAACTGTCCCCCCTCCAACTACCACTTACCAGTCCCATTCCCCTCAACCCCAACCCATCCCAAGCACACAGCCAGATGAGCATGCACACAGGACAACACTCAAGAGTGTCAGAGGCAAACACAAGCACCACACTTCATCCTCGAGGCACTCACACAAACACCATCCAGTTGCAGACACAACAACATCCACTCTTTCCACTGTCTCCCCATTTTCCTTCTCCTCCACCTCCCACCTAGTTATGTCCACACTCACACCTGCATGCACTACATCATTATCCACTACCTGCATTATTACCACACCAAGCAGAACACACTCCTCACTGGCAGACACCTCCACAACATCCATGCAAGCGTCCCCTGTGTCCTCTCCCACTGTGTCTAGCCCCCCTCCTAAAGTACACAAACGCAAGCACTCAGACACCCAACAGCCATCCACCTCACAACAGCATAAAGCCCATGCACCTGCACCCAAATCCAGCAGACAGACACCTCCAACAACCACTCCCTCATCCTCCACTCCCATTACTTCTCCCTCTTCTCGCCCCAATGTCCCTAAAAAGCTTTTCCTTTCCACCATTGACCTCTTCCCTCCCCCTCCCCCCATCCTGCACGTATGGCCAGAGTATCAAGAACCCAGCCAAGCACCTCGGCCACACAGTCCACGGACCCGTTCCATCCGCACCTACTCATGGTGGAAAGGATTCCAGGCCAAATATACTTAAGGGGAAGGAGCCAGCACCAGCCATCCGAAAGGGAAAGGAGCCTGCACCTGCTGGAAGGAAGGGGAATGAGCCTTCACCTGCCATCTGAAAGGGGAAGGAGCCTGCACCAGCAGGCAAGAAGGGGAAGGAGCCTGCACCAGCAACTGTCACAGAGCCCCCACCACCAACCGTGGGTTGTGCAGACATCGGAGGGTGCAGGAGCTGTGCAGGAGCATCCCACCACCACAGTGCAGCCATCAGAGGGTGTAGGGGCTGTGCAGGAGCCTCCCACCACCACAGTGCAGCCATCAGAGGATGCAAGGGCTGAGCAGGAGCCTCCTACTACCACCACCACAGTGCAGCGGTCACCACTGGCAGACGCAATGTGATCCTGCCTCCATGGGCTGCTGTGCAGTCTGTCCCCTTCAGAACAACTGGTGAAGATACCCACTCGAGAGACTGTGACCTATCAATCCCCAGGACAAATCAATGGGCATGTTGCCCTATCCGGAACCAGTTGGGAAGACACCCACTCGAGAGACTGTGATTTATCACTCCCCAGGACCAAGCACAGGGCATGTTGTCCCCTCCAGAACCAGTGGGGAAGACACCCACTCGAGAGACTGTGGCCTAATACTCCACAGGACAAAGCACAGGGCATGTTGTCCCCTCCAGAACCAGTGGGTAAGACACCCACTCGAGAGACTATGGCCTTGCACTCCCCAGGACCAAGCACAGGACATGTTGCCCCTTGCAGGACCAGTGGTCTCGTTTCCGCTTCCAGCTGAGGAGCACCCCCTCCCCCTGAGGTGCCTGCCTATTTGCCAACTGATGCCCCTGCAGTGTTCTCTCCGTATTGATGCAGGTGACAAGTGGGGCATTGGGCTTTGCCCTGTGGCCGCACGAACTGAGGACTGGGCAGTTTCCCTTTTTAGTACATTTGTACATATCTGGAGCATTGGCAATATTTTTATTTATACTGTGTTGCGCTTAGTACAATCACTTTAGTAAATTCCTTTTGTCCTTGCATTATTCAGAAGATTTACAGGGATTAACTTGTTTTCTTGGGCAGCTGGTTGTATGTATGATGTGTGTATCTGGGGTGTGTATGATGCGTATGTGTGTCACTCTCGTTTTCCTCCCCCTCCCGTCCTCGCCGGCGTTGGTGTTCGCGGTGGAGCAAAACATAGAATATCATCGGGAGCACTTGCAGTTCGGGTTCCATGGCAGCGTGGTTCTTCCCTGTGTCTCCAATGGTGAGTCCCGCCCCGGAAAAGGTGGTGGATTGTGTAGTCATAATTTGGTGGGCAGAACTTCAGCTGTCTGGCTGTAGGCGGCTACCGCTGTGGTGCCTGTTGTTTCCACCCTGGGGGTCGGTGTGGTACATTGGCTGTCTTTTGGAGATCTTTCCTCCATGGTCATAATTTGGCGGTAGTTACCGCCAGCCTGTTGGCGGTATTACCGCCACTTTATCACCAACGGCCAGGGTCGTAATGAGGGCCTATATTCCTTTAACCCTGTGTTTGTGTGGAAGCCATGGTTCTTTCCATATGTGGGACCCTGCGACAGTCTGGTCCATGAAGCACCAGTAATTTTCAGTGTATGGGAGGCTCCATTAAATTATGAAACACAATTGAGCAGCCTGGAAGTATTTCATGAGGCATGGGACCGCCAGTCCCCCATTTCTCTTATGATAGAAAAGGAACTGCCTGGACAATTGTGGGGGTTTACTGCCCCAGATGAATTTGAAGATTGCAGACTGTATTGTAAATAGTACTTTAGCCAGAGGGGAGAGCGGATTTGTTTGAAAGTAGTACAAAATACGAGGAAGGGATGTCATTTTAACAGCTGCTACCTGTCCGAGCCAAGTAAGTTTATGCCGGCACTAAGGGGGTCATTCTGACCCTGGCGGTCATCGACCGCCAGGGTCAACGACCACGGAAGCACCGCCAACAGGCTGGCGGTGCTTCCTGGGCTATTCTGACCGCGGCGGTAAAGCCGCGGTCAGAAAAGGGGAACCGGCGGTTTCCCGCCGTTTTTCCCCTGGCCCAGGGAATCCTCCATGCAGCGCCGCCATGGGGATTCCGACCCCCTTCCCGCCACCCTGTTTCTGGCGGTTTTTACCGCCAGGAACAGGATGGCGGGAACGGGTGTCGTGGGGCCCCTGGGGGCCCCTGCACTGCCCATGCCACTGGCACTGGCATGGGCAGTGCAGGGGCCCCCTAACAGGGCCCCACAAAGATTTTCACTGTCTGCTTTGCAGACAGTGAAAATCGCGACGGGTGCCACTGCACCCGTCGCACCCCTGCAACTCCGCCGGCTCCATTCGGAGCCGGCTTCCTTGTTGCAGGGTCTTTCCCGCTGGGCCGGCGGGCGGCCTTTTGGCGGTCGCCCGCCGGCCCAGCGGGAAAGCCAGAATGGCCTCCGCGGTCTTCTGACCGCGGAGCAGCCATTTGGTGGTTCCCGCCAGGGTCAAAATGACCCTCTGAGTCTTTAAATTTGTCAAACACAAGTTTAGAAAGGGCAGTGTAGTTTTTATGGGCAGTATGTGATGACGATCCAGCTAGCTTAATGCCTAGGTATGGGATATGGGAGGAAAGAAAGGAGAATCGGGAGCGGAGTTCCACTACGTGTGCAGGGGAGACCATGATGTTCAGGATTTGGGATTTTCGCATATTGACTGGAAGTAGAGAAATAGTCCCAAACTCTTGCAATGATGTGACTAGGACTGGCAATGAGACCAAGTGGTTGAACAAGGCTAGTATCACGCCATCTGCAAATAGACTATTAAAGTGGTGGTCACAGTCGAATTTGATACCAGTTATGTTAGGGTTCATACTTATGTGCTGGGCTAGGGGTTCCATATAGAGGGGAAAAAGGAGGGAAGAGGGGGAATTCATGTCTTGTCCCTAGCCTAATCTTGAAAGGCTGAGAGGATATACCTTTTACCCAAGCAGAGGCCCTGGGCGCACTATATACTCTTTTAATCCAGCGCATTAGTTTAGGACTAAAGCGAGATAATACTTCAAAAAGGTAAGGCTAGTGGACCCTGTTGAATGCTTTCTCAGCATCGATGGACAGCAGAAAGCCTCCCGCTGCAAGCGTTGTGTCTTATCAATGAGATGTAGAAGGCGTTTTGTGTTGTCTCCGCATTGTCTATGCAGGATAAAGCCTGCTTAGTCAGGATCTACCAGCTCGGCATGAGAGGGTTAAGGCAATATGCTAGATCGCCTGTGAACAATTTGGTATCTATGTTAAGTAGTGAAATGGGCCAGTAGGACCCACACGCTTCAGGGTCTTTGCCCTGTTTCGGGATCACAGTGTTAGTCGCATCAAGCATGCTATCGGGAACGGAGCCGGTGTTGGCGAAACAGTTAAATAGTCTTGTGAGAAATAGGGCTAATTCTAGGCAGAAAATTTTGTAGAAGAGTGGGGTGAAGCCATCCGGACCCAGTGATTTCCCTGGTTTCAATCGGGAGATAGCTGAGATAACTTCGTCTATCTGAATTGGTTTGCCAAGGGTTTCGGGGCCAGTTTGGGGGAGTGGTATAAGGGCACACCGGTCTAAGTATGAAGAGGGATCTGTGTTTATGGACTATGTCAGTTGCATAGAGAGTTTGATGAAATTCGCGGAATGTAGCAGTGATTTGAGGATCCGTTTGCGCCTCACCAGTATGAGGAGACCATACCATTTTAACAGCAGCAGCGTGGGCACTTGCCCAGAGTTTATGGGCTAATAAGCGCCCACAACGGTTGCCCCCTATGTAAAATTTGTGCTTTAATCTTACGATGGTGTATTTAGCCTGGTCTAAGTCCAGGCGCTTCAGTTGAAGGCAAGCTTTTTCTAATTCTCTCCACACTCTAGGCACTCCTGCGTGTATGTGAAATCGCTCCTCTTCTGCTACCTTTTGTTCTAGTTGAAACCTCATTGCTCCCCGGGCTTTATTCTCTGTGGCACAGACAGAGATTGCCGCTCCCTGCACCACTAACTTGAGGGCTTCCCAAATGGATGAGAGCTCATTATTGTTGATGCTAAGATAGTCTTTAGTGATCTGGCGTATTGCCTCCACGAGCTAGGTGTCTGGAGTAAGGGATCTCGAAATCTCCAGCTAGGACAGCGGAAGTGAACTGAATCGAATTGGGCTGTAAGTGAAAGTGGGGCATGATCTGTTAGGGATCTGGGTTTTATTGTGGAATCTCTGATGCAGGCTTGAAAGGCCAGGGAGGCTAAGAAATAGTCGATAAGAGTGTACATTTTTGTCGCTGACGAATAAAAGGTATAGCCGCTGGTGTTCAGATTTGCTTCTCGCCATGTGTCAGTCAAACCACAGTCCCCAAGCCACTGAAACACTGCAGGGGAGAAGGTGCTGGTTTGGCTGTGTTGTTCCTCCAATCTGTCCAGGTCATTGTCCATAACTAGGTTGGGGTCGCCCCCTATAAGAAGCGCTGAGTCGGGGATGGTAAGTATTGAGGTTAAGGATTTCATGATGAGTGTCTCCTGTTTCACGTGAGGCGTGTAAATTGAGGAGATTGTGAAGTAGAAGATGCCTACTCACACCATATATGTGAGGAAGCTGCCCTTTATCTCAGCTACCTTAGTGAGGATTTCCCCTGGGAAAGCTCATGACACCAAGATCACCACCCCTTCATTTTTCAAATACGCTGAGGACCACAGCTGTTGAGTGAACCATTTGGAGCACATTTGATGAACATCCTTAGAGAAGAGGTGAGTTTCCTATAATAGACAAATGTGGCTCTCGGAGTGCTCAAGCAGGGAGAGTATTGTCAACTGTTTAGTGGGGTTGTTAAGACCTCGAACGTTGAGGCTCAGAAATTTGATTGTCATGTGTACTGTGGGGTGGAAAATGCATGTGCCACCTGTATGCTACAAGGGGGGATGAACTGTGTGTGATGCTGGGCGGTGTGGGTTATATGGTACAAAGAGGGTCTTGGGTTTGTTCTCTGAATAGAGGAGGCGGGCAATGTAACAAACATCAGTATAGCACAACATGTGCATAAACAAACATATAACACAGTCCCTTGATAGGGCCAGTCCATAGCGAGGGTGTCCACCATGGCCTAGGGAGGTCAGTCGGTGTACCCCGATCCTCGAGAGGGCTTTGCCGCCTCAGCCCCCCCCCCCCCCACTGAAGCATAACAGAGCCAGAGCCCCACAATCATAAGTAGGTTATAGCCACCATGTGTACACCCACTCTCAGCTTTGATTTGCTGGTGCGGGAAGCAATGATGTCCAAAACTGCTTGTCTCTCCTGAGCTCCTTCCTTCAAGGATCGTCTGTTGTGCTTTTGATGTCAGCCCCCCTGTTGCCAGTGGGGTCGCTTCCTTGGGGAAGTTCTGTCAGAGGGCCAGGCTTCCGAATCTGAGGGGTTCTCAGCCATATCCAGAACCCGTCGGGCCTCCTTAACCGTCTTTAGTTGGCAGAGCTGGCCCTCCAAGTAGAATATGAGCCAAAATGGGCTTGAACTGTCTGTGCTGTTGGAGCGCAAGTAGAGATATGTCTTGGAATAGGCTTTATTGTATAGCCTAGGAACTGGATGGGTTGTTTACCTCTTGCCTGGTGAAGAATGTCTTCTTTAGTCCAAAAATTTTGAACACATTAAAATGTCTTGCGGCCTAGAACCAGCTCTGCCTGGGAGACCAGCCCTAAGTACACAGTCTACAAGGAGATCTCTATTGTCCTCCCATCCTAGGATCGATCGGAAGAGGGCTGTAATGTATTCTCTAATGTCATACCCTTCGGCTCCGGTAGGAGCACCCCAGCCACAGATGTTGTGGCAATGGGAGCACTTTTCAAGATCCTCAGACAGCATCCGCAGTTGTCCCTGTTGTTCCTGTAGCCGCAAAATTTCTTGGCGTAGCTGCTCAACATCCTCCTCTCTCCCTATATCATTATCTTCCAGACCAAAGACCCCTTCCCCAGTCGAGGTGAGGTCTGAGCGAAGGTTGCGCATTTCCTGGGAGAGGTCTTTCCCAAGGTCCTGTAGTTCTGTCTTTAGAGAGTCGAACAAGCACATAAGAAAACCCCTTGTGACCAGGGCAAGCTGTTCGTCAGATACCCCCTTATTGTTGGTCTGCAGCGAAGGTTGAGGGATGTTGTGTTGTGCCGCTGTGGATCGAGTCTGCATCTCCCGGACTAATTGCTCTTTTTTGTGTTTCGAGGTGGCTGTGGTCAACGAAGTAGCAGAGGTCTCCCAGGCTTGTTATCCGTTCAAACCTGTCCGCCAGAGACCTATTCTGAAGGCAGGGTAGCCACGCTTATCTGTCGTGTTAAGTAGATCCAAGTCGCTCCCCCAGCTACTCTCGGCAAGTTCAGAATGGTACGTGGGGCCACAGGGAAATCAGATGCTTTCGTGATCTAGGGAGAGTTCATGCAGCGATTGTGCAACCTGGGATCTCAGCTATTGCAGGCCAGCTTAGTGCTGCAGTGCATGCATCAGCAAAAGTGCTCCACACCCCCGCAATTCCTCCCGCTGGAGATGCGCCTATGTAGCAGCAAGGGGGACTCCGATAGGGGCAGGAGTACCTCCAAATCCAGGAGGGGTGTACCCGGTGGTCACGGTCCTAGGTGACCCTTCCTCAGCAGGTGGACATATCGTGGGGGGTCCATCCAAGTGAGGCACAGCTCCTATTGGACCACTGGGCAGGGCAGGCACAGCAGCCATGAAAGGGCCCCTCTAGGATGCTGCGCAGTGCCCTCTGAGCTGCACCGGGCCAGCGTCACCTTCGTGTCCTGACCAACAGGGTGCCAAATGTCCATGGGCCCTAGGAGCCCAGGTAGTAATGGCGCTATGCGCGGTGTTCCGGGGCAGCAGGGGTTTGTCAAGATGCAGCACTCTCGCTTGCTGATCTCACCTCTACAGTGGTGCCCCCATGGCCCATACAGAACTCCTATGGTGTCCTCTGCAGTGTATTGGTGACTCTTCCGCAGGCCCATATCTGCCTGCCAGTGACAATGTCAAATCCAAAACTGTCAATGTAAAGTGTAATTACAGTGTCTTACCTGTGTGTCATTGGAAGTACTGTTGTATTATTGCACTTCTGTTGTCCTCATCCTCATCCTCATCCTGTGCCTCCTCATATTCACTGTGGACAGAGTTCACTGCTGCCACACGTCCATCTCCAGCCTCATCCTCCTGCAGAAAAGGAACCTGGCGATGTAACACAAGGTTGTGCAACATACAGCATGCCACGATGATCTGGCACACCTTTGTGGGTGAGTAGTACCACCTGTTAGATGGAGGCAATGAATCCTGGCCTTCATCGGGGTGAATGTCCTTTCTCTTATTCTTCTTGTTCACCTATGTGCCTCATTGTAACGTTCCTCTGCCCTTGTCCTGGGATTCCTCACAGGGGTCAGTAGCCATGAGGTAACCAGAGTCACCTGAAAATATCAAGAGACAAGTGTTAGACACACATTAACCCCTAGGGCCTACACCATACACATACACCAACAACCCCTGGGTGGGAACCAGGGCTCACCTATTAGCCACACCCAGTGCCCCTGGAGTTGAGCCATCACATATAGGATGCTGCTATTCCTCAGGATAAAGGCATCATGCACAGACCCAGGATACTTTGCATTGACATGGGAGATGTACTTGTCCGCCAGGTACACTATCTGCACATTCATGGAGTGAAAGCTCTTTCAATTTCTGAACACCTGTTCATTTCTCCGGTGGGTGGGGGGACAAATACAATATATGTACCATCAATAGACCCAATTGTGTTGGGCGATATGTCCCATTGCATAGAAATCAGCTTTCACTGTGACCAAATCCTCCACCTGGGAGAAAACAATGTATCTGTGCATGGGTTTAATCAGGGCAGACAATTCCCTGGTCAGCAATACTGAAAACATTGGCTGAGACATTCCTGCTGCCAAGCCCACTGTCACTTGGAAGGAGCCACTTGCCAGGAAATGGAACACAGATAGGACTTGCACAAGAGGGGGGATCCCGGTGGGCTGACGGATAGCTGATATCAGGTCAGGTTCCAATTGGGCACACAGCTCTGTGATTGTGGCCCTGTCCAGTCTATCGGTGAGGATTATGTGCCTGTCCTCCATTGTTACCAAGTCCACTAGGGGCCTGTACACGGGTGGATGTCTCCATCTCCTATTCATCCGCAGCGGTTGCAATCTAGGGGGCAAACAGTGATTAGCTGGTCAGTATTCCATATTTCCAAACATGTTGTGACTGTAACAAAATATTGTTGTATAGGCCCAAATGGTGCCTATGTGTATTGTCACAGAGTTAGGTGCCATGCCCTGCCCGCTCCCCTGAAATGGTGTCCGCCTGTCCTGTATGGAGGGACAGGTGGAAATTAGGTAATTCCGCTGACATTGTGCGCCATTGCGGGAGGCGGTCCAAAACCACCATGCAAATCCTTATTGGATCCCATTGGGCCCTATGGGTTACAGTGGCCAATGATGATGTACGCCGGTGGTGACGATACGTACCGCCGCGGACGTGACCACCATTTTCTATCTGTTCACCCACTTGCTACCTGACCTTCAACAGGAGAGGACCTACACTGCAAGTGCTGCTGTGACCTGTGTCTGGAACCAACCATGGCTCGTGTCACTAGGGAAAGTTCCCCTGCCTTCACTGCTGCAGAGTTGGAGAGACTGGTGGATTGGGTCCCACCCCAGTACTGAATGCTGTATGGGCCTCCAGGCCAACAGGTGAGTACACTGTGAGCATGATGAATGGGGCATGAATGCATGCAGTGTTGTGTGTGAGGACCTCGTGTAGGGAGGGGATTGGGGTAAGGGCCCGGGCAGCGTGCTGCATGTATGGTGGCCAATGTCTGTGAGTAAGGGGATGTGAGGGCTATGGTGGGCCATGAGTGTAATAGGCAGGACAGTCTGACTGATACCTTTTCAAATGTGTATTTCTCTGCAGGTCAGCGTCCATAAAACAAAAGGGTATATGGCGTGCCGTCGCCAAGGACGTGGGGACCTTGGGGGTCTATGGTAGGCGAAGCACCCACTGTCAGAAACGGTGGGAGGACCTGAGACGCTGGGCATGGAAGACGGCAGACGCCCAGCTAGGGATGGCCTCCCAACTAGGTAGGGGTGCCCATCTAACACTGACCCCCCTGATGGCCCGCATACTGGCGGTAGGCTATCCGGAGCAGGATGGGCGCTTGGGGGCATCACAGCAGCCACAAGGGGGTGAGTACAGTGCCCCAATATACTACTTGCGCCTGCTGGGGTGGCATCCGGGTGGGGGATGTGGGCCAGTGGGTGCCCCTAGGCCAGGCCAGGCTGGCCAGTACAGGGTAGGGCCCATGTTGGGCAGGGTCTGATGTCAACCTCCTCCAAACAAGCTAGTAGGTCTCCACCACTGGGCAGGGGTCCGTGGGTCTCAGGTATGCTGAAATTGGTGTTAGGTATCCCTGTCTATGGGCTGGTGACTAGCATTGTGACTGGTAGTGCATTGCCTAGTGCGGAGGGCTGTTCCCTGTGTGTGTGTTGTGTATGCCAACCGGTGGTGTTCTTGCCGCCATTGACCAAGGGTATCCTTTGTCTCGTTGCCCCTTTTTGTTTTGTCACCCTGTCCTTATGTGCATTAGCATAATCTGGCGGAGGAGCAGAGGCACCGGCGACGGGGAGAGCTGCATCCCACAGGGCCGAGGAGGCCGAATCCACCAACGGTGAGGGCACCAGTGGGATGGAGGACAAGGGGAGCACCACGGCGGAGACTGGAGGGGACAGTTCTGATAGTGATACCTCCTCCGATGGAAGCTCCCTGGTGGTGGCGGACACCTCTGTGCCCATCCCAACTACAGGTACAGCCGCCACCCCTGTAACAGCACCGCCCTCCCAGCAGCCCGTCATCGTGTTTCCCGTGCCCACTCACCCAGGAGGGTGGGCATCTCATTCGCCCCAGGCACCTCAGGCCCGCCCCAGTTAGCCCTGCTGCCCTGAGTGAGGAGGCTATTGACCTCCTGCGATCCATCTCTGTTGGGCAGTCAACCATGGTGAATGCCATCCAGGGGCTAGGAGCCCATTTGCAACAAACAAATGCATTCCTGAAGGGCATTCACTTTGGCATGGCGGCCCAACAGAGATCAATCCAGGCTCTGGCGTCCTCCCTGATGGCAGCTATTGTCCCTGTTTCTAGCCTCCCCCCTCCAACCTCCTCTGCCCAATCCAATTCCCCTCAACCCCAACCTATCCCAAGCACACAGGCAGACCAGCATGCACGCAGGACAACACACAGGAGTGGTTCAGGCAAACACAAGCACCACACATCATGCCACAGGCACTCACACAAACACCATCCAGATGCAGACATACCAACATCCACTGCCTTCACTGTTTCCCCCTCCTCCTCCTCATCCACCTCCCTCCCAGTAGCGTCTACACTCACACCTGCATGCGTTACATTCTCATCCACTACCCCATCATGCCTACCACTACACGCCCCTCACTGCCAATCACCCCAACTTCCATGCACACGTCCCCTGTGTCCTCTCCCAATGTGTCTGTGCCCCTTCCTCCCAAGGTACCCAAACGCAAGCACTCAGACACCCAACAGACATACACCCAAACACAGCAGACAGACACCGCCTATAACCAATTCCTCTTCCTCCACTCCCAAATCTTAACCCTCTTCACCCTCTTCCCGCCCCAATGTCCCTAAGAAGCTTTTCCTCTCCACCATTGACCTCTTCCCTCCCCCTCCTCCCCCTGTCCTTCACGTCAGGCCAGGGTGAAGAAAACCCAGGCAAGCACCTCAGCCACCCAGTCCAGGGGCACAGTAGTGTCAACAGCTACTGCAGGTAGGAGAGGATCCAGGGCACCAGGCAGCAACACTGACAGGGTGCCTGCACCAGGTGCATCAAGGAAGGGAAAGGAGGCACCACCAGCTGCGACTAGGAAGGGCAAGGAGGCACCACCAGCTGCAGGTGTGAAGGGCAAGGGGCAATCCCCGGCTGCTGACAGGAAGGGCAAGCATCCTGCACCAGCAGGCAGGAAGGACAGGAGGCCTGGTGCTGGGACTCATTTGGAGCCAACACCACCAACCATGGTGGTTCAGCCATCTGAGGCTGCAGGGAATGGGCTGGAGCTTCCCCCCACCACTGCCAGCATTGCCACCAGCACCACCACCAGCACCACCATCAGCAGCAGCAGCAGCAGCAGCCCCAGTGGGCAGCCGTTTGATGCTGCAGGGGATGGGCTGGAGCCTTCCCCCACCTCTGCCAGCACCACCACCAGCACCGCCACCAGCACCACTGCCAGCAGCAGCAGCCCCAGTGGGCAGCCATCCGAGGCTGTAGGAGATAGGCTAGAGCCTCCCCCCACCACTGCCAGCACCGCCACCAGCACCGTCACCAGCACCACTTCCAGCAGCAGCCCTAGTGGTCAACCGTCCGAGGCTGCAGGGGATGGGCTGGAGCCTCCCCCCACCATTGCCAGCCCGACACCAGCCCCACCACTGAGCAGCCATCACCGCCGGCGGACAGTGTGTAGTCCTGCCTCCATGGGCTATTGTGCATCCTGGCCCCTGCAAATTCAGTGAGTCTGACACCCAGGTGAGAGACTGTGACCTTCCTCTCCCCCAAATCTGCATCACAGGGCACAATGCCCCCTCAAGAACCAGTGGAAGAAGTCATCCACTCACTGCATCCTTCCCAGGATGAAGCACACTGGGCACAATGCCCCCTCCAGAACCAGTGAAGAAGCCATCCACTAGAGAGACTGTTGCCTTGCACTCCCCAGGACCAAGCAGTGGGCAAACCACCCACTAGAGAGACTGTGGCCTTGCACTCCCCGGGACCAAGCAGTGGGCAAACCACCCACTTGAGAGACTGTGGCCTTGCACTCCCCGGGACCAAGCAGTAGCCAAATCACCCACTTGAGAGACTGCGGCCTTGCACTCCCCGGGACCAAGCAGTGGGCAAACCACCCACTTGAGAGACTGAGGCCTTGCACTCCCCGGGACCAAGCAGTGGGCAAACCACCCACTTGACAGACTGTGGCCTTGCACTCCCCAGGACCAAGCAGTGGGCAACCCACCCACTTGAGAGACTGTGGCCTTGCATTCCCCAGGACATCGTACAGGGCATGTAGCCCCCTCCAGGACCAGTGGTGTTGTACCATCTTCCGGCTGAGCTGCCCCCCCCCACTCCTCATCCCCCTGAGGGGCCTGAGTATTTTCGACCTGATGCCCCTGCAGTGTTCTCTCCGTGTTGTTGTAGGAGTGAGGTGGGGCCTTGGCATATGTGTTGTGGCCCTGTGGCCCACAGACATTGAGGACTGGGCAGTGTCCCTCCATTTGTAAATATATATATACGTTTGTAATTTAATGCACTTATTCATGTTCTTTAATCGTATTACACTCATTTTCTTCCAATCATTTTGTCCTTGCATTATTCTTGAGGGGTACAGGGTGGATATGTAATGTTACTGCATCATGTTCTGTGTATGGTGTTGGGGGTGGGGGTGTTGCGTGTCGCGTGTGTGTGTCACTCACTTTTTCCTCCCCCCTCCCTTGTGTACTAGGCGGCAGTACTCACCGTGGTCGTTTTCGCCGGCGTTGGTGTTCGTAATGCAGGAAAAGGGAGACGAGCATGGGAAATATGTGCAACTCGGGCTCCATGGCATCGTGGTTGTTCCCTGTGTCTCCAGAGGTGAGTATGTAGAAAAAGGAGAGTGTTAAGGCTTGGCAAGTACTTTCAAATGCCAAGTCGAAGTGGCAGTGAAACTGCACTCATAGGTCTTGCAATGGCAGGCCTGACACATAGTTAAGGGGCTACTTATATGGGTGGCACAACCAGTGCTGCAGGCCCACTAGTAGCATGCGATCCATAGGCCCTGGGCACATGTACTACACTTTATTAGGGACTTGCCAGTAGATCAAATATGCCAATTGGGTATTAACCAATGTTACCATGATTTAAGGGAGAGCATATGCACTTCAGCACTGGTTAGCAGTGGTAAAGTGTGCAGAGTCCTAAAGCCAGCAAAAAGTGTCAAAACGTGGAGGGAGGCAGGCAGAAAGTTGGGGGTGACCACCCTAAGGCTGTCAGGTCTAATACCCAGTAATAAAATTGGTGCTTCCAGTGTTTCCTTTATAATTCATTTATTTTGCACTTGTGTTATTGATACCTGTTGAGCCATTGTTGTTTGTTACTGTGAGCAGTTTGCACAGCAGGTGTGCATGTAGCTGTATTAATTTTTGTAGTCTAAAACTATTCTATATGAATGCCAGGTTTTAATACCAGGAAAAGAGAAGTGTTAATGGTGGAAAGACAATGCACTATCATACCTTGGTATTGCAATTGATCTCAGATAGCTTGTATATCACACTTAGCTTCTGGTTCAAGAGGATATTGAGGCTGGACCTGGACTTACTCCTTAAAGAAATCACATGTTGAATAGATCGTTTTCCCTAGCACACTTTGTTTGTATAAAATGCAGTAGCCTGCTTCAAGGCCCATTTGTGTGAATATTTTCCCTGGGCTCTTCAGGTACTAAGAAGGAAAATCCTAGAACTATCACGTCCTCATCGCGATGTACTTCCCATTTAAAAGCAAGAGGCAAGTTGTAGGAATCTGGTGTGGTGTGGGGTGGGTACCTATGGTACTTACACCTTATACCAGGTCCAGGTATCCCCTCTCATTGAAGTGTAGGCAGTGTCTAGAAGCCAGGCTCTCTAGAGGTAGAAGTGGATGAGCAGCCAAGGCTTATCTAGGAGACATGCAAAGCTCATGCAATACCACTACAGTCACACAGTACTTACACACAAGAAAGAAAACACTTGGTTATACAAAAATAAAGGTACTTTGTTTTTGGAACACAGTATCAGAAAATACTAGAGAGGGAACCCTCCAGTAGGAGGTAAGTAAATACACTATATATAAATATATATATATATATATATATATACACTAATAAACAGTAAGAGGCATAAAAAGGTTAGAAGTGTAAAATAGCAATAAGCAATAGTAGCCCTAGGGGGAGCCCAAACCATAAAATAAGAAAGTGGAATGCGAACACAGGGCCCCCACCTAGGTAAGTAAATCGTATAGAGGAGAACTGGGAGTACTAGGAAACCACACAAGTCAGTAATGCAGTACTCCCCAGCGACCAGGAATGCAGGAGTAAAACACTGGATTTCCCCAAAACCACCCCAAAGGATGAAAAGAAGAAAAAGAAGACACCCAGAACAGCCTGCAACGAACCAGCAATAGAATACCGAAAATGGTGACCTGTGGAGAGAGGGGACCAAGTCCAGAAGTGTCTGTGGAGACCAGGGGGAGTAGGAGATACTACCCACCCAGAGGTACCTTTTATAGTTGGTCGACCAAGAAGGAAGACAGGTCAGCACTGCAGCACAGAAGCTGGAGAAGAGTTCCTGATGCATGCAAAAGGTGTCCCATGCTGGAAGCTGGATTGCAGATGAGTGTCGGTGAAGGTTTTACACCAAACAGCCCTGACACAGGCAAATTCGCAGTTGGAGGAAAAGAGGTGCTGCCGGGGACCAGCAAGGCCCAGGAGGACTCTACTCAGGAGGGGGAGTCACAGGGGACCCTCTGGTCACAGAAGGCCCACAGGAGCAGAGGCCGCACCCACGTGTCCCACAGGGCATGGACACAGAAGCCACAGAAGCAGCACATGCAGCACCACAGAAGTTGCTCCCACATTGTCAGAGGACCATGCAGAGGCCCAGAATTTGCAAGAGGGAGTGCTGGCGGCTGGAGCTACATGCAGCCTGAAGTTCCCCTTGGAGATGTAGCAAACAAGCCTTAACAGCTGCAAAGGATGTGGTGCAAGGGGGTGCTGTCTTGCGTGGAGTGGAAAGGACTTACCACACCAAAGTGAGACAGCTGGTAGAGAGGGCCAAGGGAGACTCTCTGGACCACCCCCCGTGATGGAGGACCCACACTACTCAGGATGAGGGAGATCCACGCAGCCAGTCATCGTTGCAGCCAGTACCTGTAGTTGCAGGGGAGTGATGCATTCCCCCCAAGGGAGATTCCTTCTTCTTCTTGTGCAGGCTGAAGAATTGCAGTTTTCTGAGGCTGCACAGCCGGGGAAATGTTGCAAACCTGGCAGGAATTCTGAATACAATGTTGCAGCAGAGTCTTCCTCGTCAATCTGCTGCTAGGTCCCTGGAGGGTCCAGTTGTGGTTCCGGAGGCCAGAAGTCAAAGCAAAGTTTGCAGAGGCGTCCTGCTGGAATCTTGCAGGCCAAATCTGAGGACCCACCATGGAGGAAGACCCTATATAGCTGAAAGAGGGGCCTTGGTCACCTAACCAGGTAACTACCTATCAAAGGGTGCCTCTGACATCACCTGCCTGGCCTGGCCTCTCAAATGCTCCCAGAGTTCCCTGCCAACCTTGGAATCAAGATGGCAGAACCCAGGGACCCTCTTAGGAGCTCTGGGCACCACCCGGGGTGGTGATGGACAGGGGAGTGGTCACTCCCTTTTCCACTGTCCAGTTTCGCACCAGAGCAGGGACTGGAGGTCCCTGAACTGGTGTGTACTGGTTTATTCATGAAGGGCACCAAATGTGCCCTTCAAAGCAAAACCGGTGGCTTGGGGAGGCTACACTGTGCAGAAATGCTACTGCTCATGTCCAGTTCTGCAGAAGTATCCATAGCCTCCAAGACATGTTTTGTTGCCAAAACAGCCCTTTCTTCTTCTTACAATGTGTCTTTGAGTCCAAACCTTTCACTTCCTTATTTATGCTAACTTCAACTGCACATGCAGGTTCACTTTTCTGTTTGACGTATTCATCCTTTCTTTGATACTCAGTCCATCCACTCCTTTCTCTCCTTTTACTGTCTCCAGAGTCCTGCAAAGAACAGGAAGACCTATTATTAGATTACTGATACCAATCAAGCTTTCTAATTCAATCAGGGTCCCTCATAATTATACCCACTCCTACAAGACTCCTGTTTTGGAGGGGATCTAGTTCTGGTTTCCTGTTTTGCTTTTTTGTTAGCTTCCGGTGCACCATTCTCCTTAATGGAGCCATCAGTCTCCTTTTTTGCTTTGAGATGCTTCTTTGCAGCTTGAGCACTCAAATTATCACAGACCATGGAGGAGTAAACTTCTGAAAAAAATTCTGGGAGCTCCCATCGGTGACTTTGAACTGTGGCCTCTCCTTGAGTATTACTCAGAACTATTGAGGAAGCTGTTTCAAAATTCTCTATTAATTCAATCCTTAATCTAGAGTCTGTGCAGCTCTGTTCTCATTCTAGATTTGTTTTAACACTTTCAGTAACACTATGCATAGTAGTATAGGTACTTGATTGTTCCCCCGTAGTATAACTTTTTACTGGTGGTACCATACCAAGTTGAACACACATAGTTAACATGGAAAGGTTTCTCTTCAAGGGAGCCTTCATCAAAGTCATAAGCAATCCTTCATGCGGGGTCCTGGACCACTTTTCTGCAGCCTGAGAAAAGCTATAAATGCAAATTTCATTTATTCTATTTCTTTTAAAATATCTCTATTTCTGGAGAAATATTCATTACATTTATGTGACTAGGAATCTTATTCACTAACTTTTATCAGAAAGGAAAAAATATAGCAAATGCAGGGCAATGGTAGGAGGCAGGCTACACAAGCAAAATCCATATAACTTGCATTGTGTCTGTAACTGGCACTGTGTCTGTAACTGGCACTGTGTTTTCAGGGGTCCATCTTCCACTTATGTTGCACCATACACCAGAAGTGTCAGGTTAATTAATTTTCACACAGATAATAGGATCTTGGGTGAAGCAGGAAGAACATTTGTTTTAGCATCTTTTCCAGGGAGGAGGGAGAGTCCTTTTGTTAGACCTCACATCCTTGGCATGGTATTCCCCCAAACTGTTTACCTTCACCCCCCTATTTTTGCTGAATTTGTTTTTGTTGGCTTTAGGACTCAGTGTATTTTGCTTGCTAACCAGAGGAAATGTGCTTGTGTTCTCTTTCTTGAACATGGTGAAATTGGCAATCTCCTAATTCACACATTTAATTTACTCATAAATCCCTACTAAATGGTCCTATATGTGCCAAGGGTCTGTAAATTGATTGCAGCTAGTGGGCAATAGCACTAAAGTAGCACTGCAAAACATTCAGGCCTGTCACTGAAGCTTGTAGTGCAGTTTGATGCAAATTAAACATTTTGGCAGCCTAAACCTTCCATTTTAATACTTGTAAGTCATCCCTAAGGTGGCCCTAAAGGTTCATAGCAGGGTGCATGTTTAAAAACAGGCGTGTAACTAACTTTTAAATGTCCTGGCAGTGAAAATGTTAATAGACTGAGTACGCTGATTACACTTAATAAGTGATAACTTTAGTTTGGAAACAGATAGAGAAATACTTTACCACCCATTTGAATTGCAAAGTCAGATTTTACTTCACTTTGTGAAAATTCAACTTTTAGAATTTTTTTATTTTTCTGCCTATACCAAATGTGCCTTTCTGCCAGTGTCCAGAGTCACATCAACATGAATGGCTCACTTGTGGTGTGATGTGAATTTCCTCCAGACATTGGGGCAAAAAGAACCTTGGTGTGGAGGGAGGGAGTCTTTCTGAGAGGATGGCTAGGGAGTAGTTGTGCTGTGCCCTGATTACACTTCAAAAGATTCTGCCTGCAGCACACATAAAGGAACCTAACACTAAGGGGTCACTATGACCCTGACGGTCTTCAGACCTCCAGGGTTGCATTGGCGGTCTGACCGCCACAGTATGATTGTGGCGGTCATGCTGCAGTGGGACCCCCAGCACCACCAGCTGTCCTCCACAGGAGTGACCTGGCGGTCCTGATGACCCACCTCTCTGCCAGCTTTTACAGGCAATAGCACTGCCATGTAAAGGCTGACAGAGATGGAGTGCAGGGTGCCCCAGGGGGCAGGGGTGGGGGGAACCATCTGACGAATTCATAATGACCCCCTAAGTGTGCCCTTGACTTTGTCAGCCTGGACAGTTGTGAGCCAAAAGCAGGAAAAGGGTAAGAACAGACCATAACAAGCTTGGGAGTAGGACAGGGGTCTCCCCTCCACACACAAAGGCTGATAATAAGTCTAACCTTCAGAACCTCTCAGCAGAACACTCTTGCACTGTGGAAGAGCCACAAGAAGGACTGACTGTTGTTTGGAGAATGAATCTGCTTGCTTTGAACCCAGGCTACCCAGAAGTGACTCCAAGGATCAGTTGCCTGTTTTCCTGGTTGATCTATAGGCACACACTTCCAGAGGCCTCCCTTCAACTGCCCTGCTCAAAAGTACCAGCTGGACCTGCTTGAGACCCACTGCTGTCCTCCGTTGTGTGAGTTCCAATCATCGAGATGTGCCCCAGGTCCTTAGCCCTTGGCTGGCATCAGAGTGTACAATGTGCGTTCTTTGCGACAGTGAATGGACTCCTTGAGGTGAACAACAACCGTCTGTGGCACCCACCAATGCGGATCACCAGCAAAGCCTGCTCTTCACATCAGCCGTAAGAGTCCACATAGACTTCTCATTTGAAGCTCCAGCAATGATCGGGTCTTTGCGCCACAACAGCCATCGTCATCGTCATTAGGCTGTCACAGTGTAACCCAGTGTTTGTGGATCACTGACAGAATATCAGGGACAAAATTATGGTTTGGACAGAATATTGTGTCAAATAATATGAAGGATCAAAATATCGAGAGGGTAAGTGCAAACAAGTAATTATAGATTTACCATTCTTAACTCCACATGCACATACCTTGAAGATATATATATATATATATATATATATATGTCAAACCAAGGCCCGGCGAGGATAGCACTGTGCTGATCCTATGCTTCAAAACTTTGCTAGATAAGCAGACATTCGAGATGAGCAAATCTAGAGTGTCGCTGGTGTTGCAGGGTGCTCCTTACTAGAGCAGCTCTCCACCTAAAATTGGGAACTTCCCAGAGTTCTCCTTAGTTTTTTGCATAATTTATGCATCACTCTAACCCTGAAAGAGCCTTGGTTTGACTTATACTGGGTGCTCCCTTGTGTCTGGACAAAGCTATACCCCTCTGAAGAGCTCTAATGAGAGCGAAACACGTGTCAGGGGTTGCTTTACTCATTCCAGGTTGGCTTGGATGGTATTTATCCAGTCCAAATCTGTAATACTGTGCCTGGAGTGGTAAATGGCTTTTGTCATTTTACAGCTCGGCGAAGATGACACTGTGTCAATCCTATGCTTAAAGATTTTGCTGTAAAAATGGCAAAATACTTTGTCACTATCTAGCTCGGCGACGATAGCACTGTGCTGATCCTATGCTTAAAAACTTTGCTAGATAAGCAGACATTTGAGGTGAGCAAATCTAGAGTGTCACTGGTGTTGCAGGGTGCTCCTTACTAGAGCAGCTCTCCACCTAAAACTGGGAACTTCTCAGAGTTCTCCTTTGTTTTTTGCATATGCATATATATATATATATATATTTATATATATATATATATATACATATATATATATAGACAAGGTACGTATATGTGGAGTTAAGTATAGTAAAAGTTAGCTTTCCCTTTAAAACTTACCTTCACAATATACTTGTCCTTGATATTCTTGACACAATATTTTGGACTTGATATTTTGTTCAAACACCGTGGTCCAAGCTGTGAGCCTGGCTAGTCATGCCTTAGTCATGCCTTATTTCTCCTCCCCATGAGTGATATCAGAGATTTTGTTATTTTCTTTTCATCACCTTGTGTAACTTGGCAACTCAGTTATTAACATAATGGCAATGTTTAAAGCAGATCTAGACCAATGCTTGTTGTCAAGGTAACGTCTGAACACCTTGGCCTCACTCAGGTAATCCAGGAAGCACATGTCAACTGTTGATAACAGCCGGTTCTTTAATTTTAATTGATCATCCTAATGAAAAAAAGACAATTGAGAAACGTGCAATTACAATAATGACTGACAAGTTCCTCTGTTTTCTCCATGTGTTTACTTGCACCTTGTTCAGGCCGGCTATAACCGCCGTCATTTCAGACTAAATCCTGCTTA
This sequence comes from Pleurodeles waltl, assembly GCF_031143425.1. NCBI lineage: Eukaryota > Metazoa > Chordata > Amphibia > Caudata > Salamandridae > Pleurodeles > Pleurodeles waltl. The sequence continues at coordinate 258,441,498 of NC_090440.1, forward strand.
GCCTCATTTATCTTAGAAGTGACGCTTGCCTGTCTCCAGTCATTGACAGCCTTCCCTTCACAGTGGCAGTCCTCTATTTGCAGTGGCATCCATACTTTGACAGGGACAGGTATCTCCTTTCAGCAATGTGCTTCCTGAGTTCCGACCTAGTATTTCCGATCTTCTTCACAGCTACCACAGTGCCAGTAAAAGGCAGGCAGTTTGCAATTAATCTCTCGCATCGTGCTTTCTTGTGCTGACAAAAAGATCAAGTCACCCCAAATAAGGTAACACAAGCTTTTCTGTTTAATTTGGGATCTTGATCAGTGCTGATTAACCAAACTTATCTAAAGCAAGCAATAATATTTGGATCAATCTCGTGAATGAAAAGACATTAGAGGAAAGTTGTATTTCTTGTAATAGCTGTGCATTCCGGGATCTTGTGCTCATAGTTTGTTCTCAATCCATGTTTTCTCAATCAGAATCTGGTGTTGTTGTTCTAAAGAATTCTGGAACAATTGAGAACTATAATCCGATTGCCATTGCATATGAACCTTGAACTCTTGAGACTCTTGAACTACTGAAGAATTTGAAGTAGTTTTGTTGTGATTAACCCAGTTAGTTTCTTGCAGTGGATATCCTTCTACATGATAATCCCAGTTCATTATAATTCATGGATAAATCTTGAATCAGAATGGGGAATGTTTCTAGTGTGAATTACTGGTATGTGAATTTGACGTTAGTTAATGTCAAAGATCTGTTTAGTTGTTCCTGTTACAAAGTGTGGTTTCATTACAGGAAATTCAAAGTCTATCTGACTAATCCTGATTGCAGTATCCTGAATCCAGAACCAGAATCCAGATATCCTTGAGCCCAGCAGTGCCCAGAATAGAGAAATCCAAATATGCAGCAGTCCTGGTATTTCCCTCTTTCTCTCTCATCCCAACCCCCTTCCCCATGGAAACTCCTAAGGTTGCAGTGTGTCCTTCATTGCTCACCTGTCAGTTCTGTTTGGGATTCGGGGATTATTGTTGCCCCATTGGAACCACCTGGTGTTCAGGTGAGTGGCTCACAAGAGAAAGGCAGCCTTGCAACAGTGTAAAAATACCTTTTAAGGTATTTCATTACCAGAACATGTAAAACATTAAATATACATGTCCTACATTTTGAATACCATGTACCCTGCCCTGGGGTCTATTGGGTTTTAGGGGAGGTAGTGTCTCTGTTGGAGGAACACGTTGTGCTCTTCGGAGTAGTTCATCCACCTTGGTCCTCACCTGACACTCAGCTCTAATCTGTGGCTCCTCGTAGCTGTTTGCGTGCAACAGGGGCCACACCTCAGGCAACGGCTTTGACTAGCTGGCAAAACCAGGTGAGGGCAGCCGACGGGTCTGAAACCCTTGGTGAGTTAGGGCTTGTCTACCTATGCATGCGAAGACTGGATCTGACAGGCTGCGCGGAGGAAATCAATAGACTGGTTCAACGGGCAGGAAGGTGGACTCAGCAAACTGCTGTGGAGCGCAAATAGGGTGCAGTGAGACACATTTGGACACTGCTGGCCATCCACTGCATCCAGACCCATCTCCAGTCATCTCAACTATGTCCTGCCACTGGATCAAGATTAGAGGGGATGGGGGCATGGGCGTGCCGCCGACCAAAATGGGCACATGTCAGTAAAGCTCCTGTTGCGACTCCCATTAAACCGAGGAGATCGGTGGTCACCACATGCCACGTGACCGTTGAGACGATGGAGCAGTGAGGAGAAGGGAGTGGTGGTGCGGGTGGGGCTGTGGTGGGCGCATTACAGGCCATCGGTGCTGCTGACATTGCGGCCCATGCCCCCATGCCTCGGAGGCCCGGATCCAACAGGGGCCCAGGGTGAGCCTGAGGCACGGGATCTACAGGTGGCACTGTGCCGCTTGTGGTGGTCATCGCTGGTCACTCCCCCCCACAGGACCAGAATGTGACCAGGGAGAGCACTGTCAGCCCTCCTGGGCCTGTGCCTTGGTGGCCGCTGGATGATGCGGCCTGATGCGGCCATTCCTGCTGGCATTGAGGCACCCTTGGGGGATGATTGGTGATGCGCCCCACTGTTGTGGGGCTTGGGCCTGGTTGCTTTTCCGGGGGCTGGTGGTGGTGGAGGAGGTGGTCTCTGATGCCCCCTGACGCACTGTTGGGCCGTGGGGGGGCTGCGCATCTATTGAAGGTTGGATCGGCTTGAGATCCAGATACAATGCTAGATTCCAGTGACCAACTGGGCACCATTCATTCCTTGTCTGGAAGTTGACTACACAAGCCTGGTCTGTCCCCATTGCACGTACCAGTTGCATCTCGCTACCGCGTTGGCCCCTCTTTGAGCGTGCAGGCGTGGGTGCTTGCCCAACGGCCCGGCTGTGGTCTGTGGCTTGGGTGATAGCTGTCTCCCTGGGTGCCCCGGCTTTTGGGCAGTGGAGTGCTTGGATTACTGGTGTTTGGAGCACTTGCAGACCGTACCTGGAGGCTATGGTGAGGCCCCGTGAGGCCAAGGCCTATGGTGATCCTAAATAGCAAAAGCTCCCCTTTGAAAAGAAACGGCAGGTAGACATGGCTGCCGCTCCAGCGGGGGATGATGGCGATGCCCGGGCAGATCTGGTGCAGAACCAGACGATGGAGCTGCGGGCCGGATTCTGAGCCATTGACACCAGGGCCCGTATTTATACTTTTTTTGCGCCGCATTTGCGTCGTTCTTTGACGCAAAAACGGCGCAAACTTGCAAAATACCATTGTATTTTGTAGGTTTGCGCCGTTTTGCGTCAAAAAGCGGCGTAAATGCGGCGCAAAAAGAAGTATAAATACGGGCCCAGGTTTGATCTGCTCACCTCCAGACTGAATAATATGGGAAGCAGGTTGGATAAGCAGCAGTCACGCATGGAGGGTCACATTTCTGCTCTTGAGGATGACATAACAACATTGAAAAAGCCCCTTCGGAAAGTGAAGGGGAGGTTGAAAACTGTGGCTATTAAAAATGAAGTTTTGGAGGCATGGGGCGCCATCTCAACCTGTGCATAGCTGGAATCACGGAAATCACCAACACTGACCGGCTGGACCTGTTCGTTGAGAACCTACTAGCGGAGCTGCTGGGACAACAAAGCTTCATATTCACCTTTGTGGTGGAAAGGGAACACCACACCTTGGGCCCTTGGTCCTCCTCCCCGGGGCACCTGCCCACCTGATTATTACTCGCCTCTTGAATCATAGGGACTGCCACACTGCCCTCTGATTGGCCAGAGAGAGGGGCCCTTTGCGATACCAGGGAGCAGCGGTCTCCCTCTTTCCCGACTTCATGCCTACAGTGCAAGACGCCAGGCAGAAATCTTCCGAGGTCAAGGCGGCACTCCTCTCAACTGGCGTTTGATATGGCATGATATAGCCAGCTAGGTTGAGGTGAATGGAAAACTGCGCTATTTCGACAACCCTAATGAAAACATGGCTTTCTGCAAGCAGCACCCTGGGATCGGTGGATCGCCTTGTGGGTCCCCCGAGAAAGTGACAATACAGACGCTGGGCCTGCCTCAAGCATGGAACTCTTTCCCCCTGACTAGACTGTGCCGGTCATCCAGGATCCCTATCTTGTTGATTCAGCAATGAATCTCCCTTTGTTACTTCTGATAAATGCTATGTTGCAGCTCTGTAGCCTTTCCACTTCGACATTCTTGTTATTGAACAGGGAGTTCTCCATGGCTGCATTGTACTGCTCCCATGGTTTATACCAAGATATCTGTTCTTTTGTTGTACGGGTTTTTGGTTAGGGTTATGTGGGTTTCACTTGGCATTTATAGGTCGGGTGTGGGAGGTGGGAGGGCTGTTCTACCTCTATGGGATAGGTGTTGAAATGTTTTTCTGTTATGCAATGCACTGGTATGTAATGCAGTGTAATGTCATACTTATCTGTTTTGTACATGACTACGTATTTCCAACATGCGGGGCTAACGCCTCAACAGCGAGAAACGCATTAGGCTTCACGCTTATGTCCTGAAATATCCGTGGCCTCAACAAGCTCCACAAAGGCAAATTCGTGTGGCAGTACCTCTGCAGGCATGTGGTGTAGATTGTTTTCCAACAGGAGACCCATCTCCCCACTGGCGCTGCGCCCTCCTTTGCGTCCATGTGTGGCCCACACCGCTACTTTGCTAGCTACAGAACTTACTCTCAGGAGTGTATATCCTGGTTCACAAAACTGTACCGTTTAGGCCACTGTCGACTTGGTCGGATAGTGATGGTAGATATGTGATGGTAGCGGGGTTATTGGATAACTGTAAGATTTTGCTTGTAAATGTCTATACACCCAACAATGACGCTCCAGAATTCTTTCATGATTTTCACTCACGCATTGATCGCTTCAACGTGGAACACGTCCTGATGGGTGGTGCTTTAACATGGCAATGGACCCTACACTTGACACCACTTCCCACACGTGACTTCTAAGCCCCGCTCACTACTGGAGTTGAGGGACCTCTGCAGTACTCTAGCTTTTTACGATCCATGGTGATCGCTTGGCAATGGCACCCTGGCCTATACCTTTCATTCAGCACCTCATGGCACCTGGTTGCATATCGACTATTGGCTGATCACTAGAACTGGTGCACACCGGGTCACAGCTGTTAAACGTTTACCCCCTACATTGCCCAATCACTCACCAGTACTTATCACAGTTGCAGTCCCTGAAGCCAGTGGTGCCAGGAAATTTTGGAGATTCCCATATATCGCACGACTGGATGCTCTGATCTGTGCAACCATATATATACAATACATGGGCAGGTACATTAGATCTCGTAGATATGGTGAGGGGGACAGACCCGGGAGGTTGCTGGCCAGATTGATCAGACCATCCTACTAGAAATGTACTAGAAATTAAAAGGCTGGATGGCAGTAGTGCCATTGCCACTGCCGAGGTTCAGGTGGAAATCTACACATACTATTCCAATCTGTATACAGCGCAGCCAACACCGCCATGTTCTGCATTGCAAGACTATCTTGATGAAATTGCTATGCTCTGGTTGACATCTGCCAAGCAGCGGTTCCTCAGTGAGCCTTTCACTGTAGGTACCACAGACTATTGATTCGCTGGCTCGGATGCACGCTCTGGGGCTAAATGGGTTTACTGGGGCATTTTACAAGAAATACAAAGATATAATTAGTCCGCGCCTCATATCAGTCTATGCCGTGGTGATGGAATCCGGGGTTCTCCCGGAAACCAGGCGAGAGGCGGTAATTACTCTTTTACCCAAGCCTGGTAAGGGCCCCCTACATTGCGGATCATACCGACCCCTCTACCTATTAAACTTGGATAATAAAATCCTGGCCAAGATGGTCGCCACCCTCCTCTCCCTCTTACTAGACAAGTTTATATCCCCGCTCAGTCTCCGCCACATCGCTCCACCTCCATCAATCTTCGCACTGTTTTTTGGTGCCAAACAGAATATCACCGGAGGTTCCAGTGGTGACTGTTATATTAGACACCGAAAAGGCTTTTGATTCACTTGAGTGGCCCTTCTTACATGCTGTACTTGGTAAGCTCGGGTTCCCTCACGGTTACTCCAATCTGATTTCCTTGCTATACTCGCAACCCACTGCTGCCATACGGCTCAACGGAGTACTCTCCCCCTTTTTCCCTTTAATGTGTAGTACACGGCAGGGCTGCCCTTTGTCCCCACTGGTCTTCATTCTGGAGATGGATCCCCTGGTACGCCATCTGAAGCGAGGACACATACACAGAGGGCTGCAATTTACTAGTGGGCCACTCCTGGTGTTGTATGCTGAGGATATATTACTTTTCATTCGCCATCCAGACATTAATCTTACTGAATGAAGTTAACGGCTTTGGCAAACTCTCCGGCCTACATAAAAACTTACAGTGGTGCACAAATCAGCTTGGCAGACAGTGAATGTCGAATGACCATTGGCGGTACGGACCGCCACGGCCAGCAATGGGACCCACTAAAAACAAATGCACACATTGGCAAGTTTGAAACCTGAAACACATCCACAACACTATAAAACACACACATACACACCCTACAATCCTTTGCAATGCCAATAGCACAACAGATATTAACAACACAACACGAACACTGAACTAACCATCACACAAGACACACACACAAAAACACCACCAAAACTCAAACATTGCTCAATCACCATCACAAGCCACACACCCAATCACACAACAGCACCCGCACCAATACACCTACAACACACCACCCACAACACACACCATGGCACCCCAGCTTCACCGACAGAGAGTTAAGGACCATGGTGGACGAAATACTCAGGGTCGAGCCACACCTATTGGGGCACAGATGCAGCAGACACCCGTGGCCAGGAAGATGAAGCTATGGCAGACAATTGTCAACAGAGTCAGTGCAGTGGGAAACTATCCACGCACAAGGGAGGACATCAGGAAGAGATGGAACTACTTGTGCAGGAAGGTTCGGTCCATGTCATCCAGGCACAACATCGCCGTACAAAAGACTGGTGGTGGTCCCCCACCTCCTCTACCCAAATACACAGACTGGGAGGAGAAGGTCCTAGCTATCCTGCGCCCAGAGGGCCTCACCGGACTCACTGGAAGACTGGACTCCGGTAAGTCAACTACAATACCTTAACAGTCACCACATCTGTAATGCATGTATCACCCCATCCCCTCACTACCACCAGGACCCATCCCCTACCCAGCAACACAACACCCACACACCCACATCCAAGTCCCCTGCATGCCCACAATCCTCCAAACAAATCACCATCCAGCCCCCTATGCACAGTCACCTACCCCTGCATGGAATCCCAGTGGCACTACAGCACCCACAATGCACCTCCACCCCCCACAAAAAAATGCACCTAAATGTACACAAAGGGACTTTGCATGACACTACATGGGAATGTAAGCATTAATTGGTGCAGACCAGTGCTGCAATTGACAAATATGTACAGGACACCCACATCTCTATTCTCTCACGCACAGGCACCAACACCCATGCCACCCGGACGGACATGTCAAGGAGAGTGCAGAGGGATGTCTGGACACAGAGGAAATCCCTGGCACATCCCACACCCCTGGACAGTCTCCAGAAGCCCCACCCAGGACACCACCGACACCCCTACCACTCGGCCATCAGCAGAAGCTCTGGCCTTACGACCCCACACCAGTGACACAAGGCCACGGACTGGCTGCCAACATGAACAGAGGCCAGAGCCTCTACCCACCAACAGGCAAGATAATGAAGGGCCAACTGCAAGTGGGACTGCCAGACCTGTGCAAGGGACACCGGCAAAGGGGGCTAGGGCCAGTGGGGGGCATCAGTGGCCCGGGGGGTGGCCAAAGGATGGATGCAGCAGCCCAGGTGGTGATATCTGAGGTTCTGGGAGCATACCACCATTCCCAGGACAGGATGGGCCAGATCCTGACCACCTTGGAGCAGAATCAGAGGATGCATATAACACCACCATGAGGCCATGGAGCAATAGAAACAGCTCAATGCCACCATGACCTCCATTGCAGGGCTGCTGCAGCGCCAGTACCACACCCAGCCTGAGTCCTCCACCTACCTGCAGGCCCCTACCACTAGCTAGGACACTGTCCTGCCATCTACATCTGCAGCATCCACTGGACTGGTGGCACTGCCAGAGCACTCACAGGACATCAGCACCCAGACCCATGCATCCCAGCTGCACCTTTGCAAACGTGCACTCAGACCCAGATATGCCACTGAAATACCAGCCAAGACCAATCCCAGCTCCAGGAAGTGACCCTGCCCTGTCTCCCTTGTGTGCCACTGAGCTACCTTGTTGACATGCCACTGCCATCTCACCATCTTCCAATGGCCCCTTGGACTATACCCCTGTGCAAACAACAGCTGAGCATATGCACCTGAGTATGTTGTTCACCATGTGCCCACTCCCTATCACTGCCCCAACACTCATGTATAGATTGACATTGGATGAATACACATGTGCACTCAAAATATATCTCCTTAGTCAATATGACAGATCAATTGTGAATGTGAATGCATTAGCCAGTTACCATCTTAATCCCACTTTTATTGCAGGAGGGGATCCAACACAGTGTAATGTCTGGATAATGTCACTCTGTACATACAATTGCGTTCCCTGGCATCTGCCACTTCAGTCATCATTTTGCATTGTCACTGACAAAAGACACTACAGTACTTATTACATGAGTCAGACTGAAACAATGCAGTGAAGACATCAGCATCATTGAACAGTACCTGAGAGTCACTGGCTGTATAGGTGGATTAGCTGGGTCCTGGAGTTGATATCTTCCCCCTCTTCTTCCTCACCATCACTCTCATCCCTCCTCTGAGGTTGCAGGGCTGGTTGAACAGCACCCTCCTCTTCCAGAAGTAGGATAGCTTTCCTCTTAGCCAAGTTGTACAGCATGCAGCAGGCCACCACTATCTTACACACTCTGTCAGGGACATAGCGCAGGGATCCTCCAGAGAGATGCAGGCAATGGAATCTTGCTTTCAGGAGTCCTATAGTTAGCTCTATCACCCTCCTAGTATGACCATGGGCCTCATTATAATTCCTCTGTGCATCTGTCTTGGGATTCCTCAAAGGTGTCAGGAGCCATTACATGTTGGGGCAGCCAGAATCACCTGCAAAACTGGGTGAAAAAGGACACACACATTTTACTTGCATACAGCCTGCCTGTCAGCTATGTAACTGATCCAGTGTACACACTCACCTATCAACCAAGCTCTGTCCCCCTGTAGTTGTCCCATCATGTGTGGCACACTGCTGTTTCTCAGGACAAATGAATCATGGACTGATCCTGGAAGCCTTGCATTGACATGTGAAATGTATTGATCAGAAGTACACACCAATTGGACATTCATGGAGTGATAGCTTTTACGATTCCTATACACCTGTTCATTCACTCTTGGCATTCTGAGGGCTATGTGGGTTCCATCAATGGCACCAATCACATGGGGAAATTAGCAAAGGCATAGAATCCAGATTTGATGGCAGTGACTTCAGCCCTTTGGGGAAACTGGACATAAATTTGCAAGTGTTGAAAGAATGCATCCAGGAAATTGTACAGGATGTGGCTGAACATTGGCTGTGATACCCCTGCAGCCATGCCCACTGTCACCTGAAATAAGGCCATGGCCAAAAAATGTAGCACAGATAGCACTTGCACAGTTGTAGGTATGGCATGCTGATCCCGATTGGCCGGCTTCAAAACAGGATCCATTACTGCACAGAGGTCAAGGATTGTAGCTTGATTAAGTCGGTAGGTAATAATGATGTGACATTCCTCCTTAGTGGCCAGATCTACCAGGGATCTGTAAACAGATGGGGCCCTCCCTCGCCACCTGGGTCTGTACCTATGGGTGATGAAAGAACACGTTTTGAGTTTCAACATACACTTGCATCACATGACATAACTATACTTTTCTAAAATGCAACACATAGGTAATGCACACAAACAGAAAGAATGAAGTACACCGTCAGACTAATGTGTGCTGAGGTTTCTCTGTAATAATGGCATCACATTGTAGACACACTTCCAACCATGAGTACATGTGGGGATCAAAGAATCATGTCAGTAATTGACGAAGGGGAGAGAGAATGGAGCCAATGATGAGGCCCCCGGCCAGCCTATGGGGATGTGATGAAAGCAAAATGGCAGCCTCCTGCCATCCAGGAATGGTAGTGTGAAAGTGACTTAATTCCACTGGCGTTAGCCATGCACCTGATCATTGGATTACTTGGTTGTCAATGGGGAACCTGGGCCAATCATGATCGTCGCCAGCGGTGACGGTGCACACCGCCACGGTATCTACCGCCATTTTGACACAGCCTTGACACTTGACTCCTGCATCACGTGAAGGGTAGTACTACACTGCGTGTGCTGCTGTGTCCTGACTCTGGCCCCTGAGATGGGGCATGTGACAGGGGAACGGGCCTCGACCTTCACTGCGGAGGAGCTTGAGAAGCTGGTGGACGGGGTCTTACCCCTCTATGCTAGGTTGTATGGGGAACCAGAGGAGCAGGTGAGTTGCTATCTGTCATCCTTAGATGTGTGTGATTGTGGCGGATGCCTCTATGCATTTGTGTTCGCTGTGTGACTGTCCAGCCATAAGATGTCTGGCACTTTCTGCTTATAATTTGTTCATTTGCAAGTCTCCATGGGCCATGTCAATATGAACCGGCGTGACATTTGTCTATGGGGCACCCACACTGACGTCTGTTTCTATACTCTGTGTGTCCCATGCAGGTCAGCGCTCATCAAAAGAGAGGCCTGTGGCAAGCCATCACCAAGGAAGTGTGGACCCTGGGGGTCTACAACCGGCAAAGCACCCACTTCAGGAAGCAGTGGGAGGACCTGAGGCTCTGGGTCAGGAAGACCGGAGAGGTCCAGCTGAGAAAGGCCTCCCAATGAGGAAGGGGTGCCCATCGGACCCTGCCCCCCCCTAATGGCCCGCATTCTGGGGGTGGCATATCCGGATTTGCATGGGTGCTTGAAGGCAACACAGCAGCCACAAGGGGGTGAGTACCAACACTGTTATGATACCACTATGATGGGTGTAGTTGGGTGCTGTGGGATGCATGCATTGTAGTGCCAGGCACTTAGACAGGTGAGTCCCTGCAGTCCTTCCCCCTCCATGTCCTTGGGGTAGTGTCATAGCTAGTTTTGGCAGGGTCTGTAGGCCTATAAGGGGTCCCCCTTTTGTCATCTGGTATTTATTGTGGCCTTATGAACTTGTAGATGTATTGGCTTGGCATAGTCTCTCATGGGTTCCCTTCACACAGTGTATGAGTCCTGTTTCAGGAAGGTAAAGTGGTGTATTCTGGGGTCATGCCTACTAGTCAGGGGCACATTCATAACGTATGTTGTGTCTGCTGAGGGTTCATGCCTCACGTAGTGTTTGTGTCCCAAAATGTACCAATTTCAGGGATTTTACATATTCTTTTCTTGTATTGTTTCCCCACCAGCGTGCTCTTGTTTCCCTGTGTACTTTAGCATCATCTGGCAAGGGAGCTGAGGCACCGGCGAGTGGGGATGCAGCAGCGCACAGTTCCAAGGAGGCAGAGTCGACCTACGCCGAGGGGACCAGTGGGTTAGAGGGTGAGGGGAGTACCACGGGGGAGGCAACTACCACTGGAGGTGACTCTGATACCTCCTCCGATGGCAGCTCCCTGGTGATGGCGGACCCTACTGGGCCCACCCATTCTTTGTCATTTTCCACCACCCCCATACCATCACTGACCTCCCAGTTGCTCGCCACTGAGTGGCTCTGGCCTCCTCTTTGACGGCAGCCAGTGTCCCTGGTCTTTACGTCCCCCCTCCCACCACCTCTACCCATTCCAGCACCCCACTCCCTTCACCCATCCCAAGCACACAAACAGACAGCCATGCACACAGATCAACACACAAGAAGCACACAGAGAAACACAAACACCACACTTCCCACCACAGGCAGGCACGCACCCAACATACCAAAGCACACACAACATAATTCACCTCCCCCAGTGTGTCAACCTCCCCCGCCACCCTGTCTGTCACCTGAACATGCACACCCACGTGCACTGCACCCTCAGTCACTGCTGCTGCTCCCATTCATGCAGTCACCACAACAGCTAACATCTAGGCATGCACCCCAGACACCATACCTGCACTCACCATGACAACATTCATATACACTTGCAGCACACTCATCAGAACCTGCAGACACCCACACAACATCCATCTACAATGGCAACCTGTCTTCTCCCACTGTGTCCACCCCTCCTCCCAAAACACTCAAACATTCACACACATCCACACCACACACATCCACCATACATAAGCATACTAAACAGGCACCTGCATCCATATCTGGCACACCTACACCTGGTACGACAACTCCCTCAACCTCCACTCCCAGACATGGCTCCAGATCCCCTCCAGCTGCACCTAAGAAGCTTTTGCTATCTCATGTTGACTTATTTGAACCCACTGGCCCACCCTGTCTTGTCTCTAAACGTCCTCATGCCCTTATCCAGTCCACTCCTTCCTCATCTAAGTCCGCCCCAGTCCGCCCTTCCCATTCCCGTGCCCCTTCCCCAGGGAAGAAGAAGCCCTGTGTTGCCCCAGGTCCCTCTGCCACCCCCTGGTCCAGGCCCACTCCCCCTCCTTCCAAGGGCAAGCCCTAAACCCCTTCCACCTTGTAAACCTAAGCCCAAGACCCCCCCCCTTCAAGACCTGAGTCCCCACCCTGTAACCCCCTGCCCCTGTTCCCTGAGGTGCCTGGCTGCCCCATTGATGACCCATACCAGTGGAGTTTCCTTCACACACGTCGGGGTCAAGTTTGGGCTATATTTGCCCTTCAGGAACTTTATCATGGACTTGCCAATGGCCTTATTTGGACATTCCTTTTGTTACATAAAATAAAAATTGACTGCCCAGCAGTGCTGTTGGCACAATATAGAAACGTTGTGCAGCGTTTCACTGTGGGGGTGTGGTTTGCACAGGTGTGTGCATCGGTGCAGGTATCTGTTGGCTTGTGTCTGGTAAGTACATTTTGTTATGGTATGTATGGCTTGGGATGGTGGGAGGGGTTGGGAGTGTGTTGCGGGGTAGGTGTGTAACTGTGCCCTTTCTTCCCATGGTTACTAGGCTGTGTTACTTACCAATGTCGTCTTCATCATCGGTCACGGTCCTGGAGGAATATGGCAAGGAGAAGCACTGGCATTATTTCCAACTCTCGCTCCATGTCTGCGTCGGCGCATTCTGTGTACCTCCGGTGAGTGATCCTTTTATATTGTTTGTTTCCGCCATGCTTTTTCTGGCAGTGGTTCCCGCCCCGGAACTGATGGCGGTGTGGTGTTTCATTATTTGGTGAGTGGGCAGGACCTTTCTGCCAGACTGAGGGTGGCCTCCTCCATCTTCGTCGTGATTACAAAAATGGCAGTGTGTGGATGGACCGCTACTTGTTTCTCATTGGCTTCATTATTTGGCGGTCCGGACCGCCAGCCTGTTGGCAGTAGTTTTATGAAGACTTGGAGTCCCTTATTTCATCTGTGCCCAAGGAGGACAAGCTTGTCATCTTAGGCGACTTCAATGCCAGAGTTGGTGCATACTACTAGACATGGGAGGGAGCCATTTAGAGGAATGGAGTCAGCAAAAGCAACAGCCTTCAGATCCCTACAGCAAGATACTACATCTGCCTCCAAGAAGGCAGCCTACAACTCCATCAAAAGCAAGGTGCAAGCAAAGCTCAGACAGATGCAAGACTCCTGGCTCAGCAGAAAGGCAGATGAGATCCAGAAGTATGCTGACAGCAACAACTCCAAGCATTTCTAAGATGCCCTGAAGACCATCTACAGGCCTCAATCATCTGGAACATCACCACTGCTTAGTGCTGTCGTGTCCACCCTGCTTACTGACATGAACACAATCCTGAAAAGATGGGCTGAGCACTTCAACAATGTCCTGAACAGGCCTTCCTTTATTATTGCCGAAGCCATTGACCGCATGCTGCAAGTCGCCATCAACACCTCCCTGGCAAAACATCCAAAGGAATCAGAGGTTAAGGAAACAATTAAGCTTCTCCCCAATGGTAAAGCACTGGGCTCTGACTCCATACCAGCCGAAATTTACAAGGCAGAGGGACCAGTCTTGTTACAGAATCTCACCGAGCTCTTTTAGACCATGTGGCAACAGGAAGTTATCCCTCAGGAGCTCAAGGATGCCTCCATCGTCCATCTCTACAAGAGAATGGGAAACAGGCAGTCTTGTGACAACCCTAGATGAATCTCTCTCCTGGTCATTGCTGGCAAAATCCTTGACAGAGTCCTCCTCAACTGCCTCACTCAACACATGGAAGATGGACACCTGCCAGAGAGTCAGTGCAGCTTCAGAGAGGGCCGAGGGACAGTGGACATGATATTTGCAGCATGTCAACTACAGGAGAAGTGCCAGGAACAAAACAGAGACATTAATACAATGTTCGTGGACCTGACCAAAGCCTTTGACACCATCATTTGTGAGGGGCTATGGCGCATCATGGAGAAGTTTGGCTGCCCAGACAAATTCAGCAGTATGGTGCGCCAGTTCCACGATGGAATGGTTGCTCTAGAACTGGACAATTAAGACTCCTCCGTTGCCTTTCCAGTCACCAGTGGAGTCAAGCAAGGATGTGTACTCGCACCCACCCTATTCAGCATGATGTTTTCGGCCATACTGTCAGATGCCTTCTGCGATGACGAAGAAGCCAGCATCAAAATCAGATGTAGGACTGACGGCAGGCTCTTCAACCTGCAGAGGCTACAGGCCAAGACCAAGGTTGAAGAGGACTCTGTGCACGATTTTCTGTTCGAAGATGTCTGCGCACTCAAAGCTGCCACAGAGGCCCAGATGCAGCAGAGCATGAACCGTTTTTTCCACTGCCTGCAGAAATTTCAGCCTCACAATCAGTACCAAGAAGACTGAGGTCTTGCATAAGCCCGCACCGCAGAAGACTTATACGGAACCAACTATCACAGCTGAAGGAGAAATCTTAAATGCTGTTGACAAGTTTACATACCTCAGCAGCACATTCTCCAGATATGTGAACATTGACGATGAGGTAGACACACACATCGCCCAGGCAAGCTCTGCATTTGGACGGTTGCTGGAGTTCGTGTGGGAGAGGAGAAGCGCCAAACTGTCCACAAAGCTGAAGATGTATATGTTTATACTGCCCACACTGCTGTATGCCTGTGAGACATGGACTGTGTACGAGCTTCATGCTAAAAAGCTGAATTGCTTCCATATGAACTACTTCAGAAGGATGCTGAAAATTACCTGGCAGGACAAAGTTCCAGACACTGATGTCCTCTCTCAAGCTGTTCTGCCAAGTATCTACACCCGGCTGAGGAGAGCCCAAGTCAGGAGGGCAGACCACCTTGTACGTATGTCAGACATAGGCCTTCCTAGGAGACTGTTCTATTGTGAACTGGTGGAAGGCAAACACACACAAAGTGGGCAGAAAAAGTGCCTCAGGGACATGCTGAAAGTCTCTCTTTAGAGCTTTGGCAATGACCCGGACCCCTGGGAAATCCTAGTGCAAGACCGCCCCAAATGGTGAAGCTGTATCAGCACAGGCACTACCTCCTACAAGCAAAGCAGGATTGCAGAGGCGCAGAAGAAGTGTGAGCTGCGCAAATTTATAGCCAACTCTTTGCCAACCAACCCAGCAGACCACTTGTGCCTGACGTGTGGCAGAGCTTTCTGAGCCAGCATCGGACTGATCAGCCATAGCTGGACACACTGTACCCAGTCAACCTCCTCAACTTGATGTCCTTGGTCATGACCACCACCCTGGCCAATAGGTGTATACAGTTCAAAAGGGCAGTTTAAAGCTACATACTCAGGCAGCAGGTGCAGGTCCGGTCACATGTTCTATAGGGCTTCTTTACCGGGTGGCACAATGAGTGCTATTGACCATTAGCAGCATTTAATTTACAGGTTATGGGTCCCTGGGTACATCTAATACCAAATGCTAAATTAAATGCGCCAAATAGGAATGTGTCAATATTACCATGTTTAAAGGGAGAGCTTGAGCACTTTTCCACTGGTTAGTAAGAATAAAGTGAGCAGATTCCTGTGCAGTGCTTAATATTTTAAAGAAAAATGTATGAGGAGAAAGATTTTGATTAAAAGCCTGTGACATGTGCTGCAGGATTCTGGGGGTGTACATACCAAAACTGCTTACTCTTGATTTCACCTCATTCCTCTTTCATCCACCTCTAGGCATTCCCTGTCCAGTTTACTCACTCGTGTATGTGTGTTTTCATCCCTGCTTTCTTCCTTTGTCACTGTTTTCTATCCTTCTTTTCTCTTTCTTTGGATCAAACTCAGATGAAAAAAGTGCCAAACCCCAAACAAAGAGTACTGGTTGGCCCCACTGCTAATGCTGGCCTAAATTAAATACTGATCTGTTATGCAAATGAAAAAATGAAAAGCATAATAAAACAAGAGTAAACAAGCTTTATGCTATGGATAAGGTTCAACGCACACATAATTATCAGGGTTGTCCAGCTATTGGGAACATGGTTAAAGTGTAAAACACAATAGGACATTTTCAAACTGTATGTCCAGACTCAAATATTAGTATCAAAGGAAAGAGTATTGAAAATCTTGAACAATATATTTATACAAGTTTAATTCTAATAGATGATATTGAAACAGGTAAATAAAAGGGACCTTTGGGAGTCGTAAAGTCTTCTGAAATATGACACCAGATTCTGCCTCTCATACAACGGTTTTATTAGATGTGGCATTTTTGAGTTATGGAGAAATATGTAACTTTTTAACACAGATGTAAATTCAAAAGCTTTTGAAGACTTTGAAATTTCCATCTTAGGGTATTTTATTGTAAAATTAGAATTCATGGGACCAAAAGTTGTAACAAAGATATACATAGCTAAGAAAAACAGAAATATTGTAGGATGACATGACCTGGCCAGCTTGCTATTGTTTTAACACCAGATATCATGAATCCTATGAAACTGGATAATGTTTACATTTTACAAGTGGTCGTTGATGCAGGTGTATTGGATATTAATTAAAAGATTGACAAGCATAACATTTTTTTGTACTACCTATAGGATGTGTCAAAGGTTTTGAAAATAAAATGTAATTGAAAGAGTATCATTAAGCATTACTTACAAAGTACGTCATGTACCTATGACTGTGGGAAAGAATTTGATGAAATTATTGGAATTCCAATGAAAGAACGGTATTAATAAACATACCAGCTCATCCAAAAGAGTCTCTGCAGTAGTAATAACACAAACAAATCTTGCAGCATTTGCCTATTTGCAGATTTACGTTCTTGGCACAAAAATATCATACTTGATTTAATCCTTTGTAAAGAATACAAGATATGTTGTCAGCAATCGGAGTGCCTCATTTTTTATTCATTAATTTAAAATCTGCATACTATCAGGTAATGCTAACTAAAGAGCCACATGATCTCACCACATTTGTGACTTCTTTTGGTGTGTTTCAGCTTTTGAGGCTACAGTTTGGTTTGGCATCTGCCACCAGTGTGTTCCAGAACTTGATAGAAACACTCAAAGTGTTCCAATATGATGTATTAATTTATGGTAAGGTATTAGTGGAGCATGATGTTTTGTTAGACACAGCGTAACAAGTATTAAAGAAAAGAGGCATAACAGTCAGTAAAATGTTGCTTCTTGCAGAGTGAAGTGGATAACTTAGGTCATACATTGTCAGCTGAAGGGATCTCACCTAAATTTGATCTAGTAAATACCATTAGATGTGCACCAATACCTAAGGATAAAGACATGTTGAGATATTTTTTGGGACTAGGTGAATGCTGTGCACATTTTATTCATGGTTATGCCCACCACGTTGAACCATTATGAAAACGACTTAGAAAAACATATTTAACTGAACGAGTGAAGGGGATGAAGTTGTTCTGAATATCGAAAAACATATTTTTGGATCACCATCTTTAAGGCCATATTATACCGAGGGGCAAAATGTAATCGATGTTGATATCACTGGTAGTGGGTTTTGGAGCTGTCATTCAAGTTTGCATGGTACAAATCATACTGTGGCTTTCATTTCATATGTAATAAGAGGTTCTGAAGTCCATTATAGCACGATGGAAGTGATTATCAGCCTGTGCCTGGACAGCAGAAAAACATAAAATAATCATATGGGTAATGCACTTTGAATTAGTGACAGATCACAAGTCTAGAATATCCATGATGGATGGCATGATGGTAGGTACGCTTCTTCAAAGTTGGAAAGATTGATATCGTAATTACTTGAATGTCAAGCGAAGTATATAGTATGATGAAAAAATATAAGCCAGACTGTTTGTCAATTTTCCTTATTCTTTGGTAGAAAGACTCCCCACTGCCAGTAGGGAGGAGAAATGAAAGTCACACAATACTTATACACAGAGGGAAGAGAGGGAAGAATTCACGCTTAATATATGACAAAGGTAAGAGTACCTGACTATATTTGGAAAGATAATCCAAACTTCTAGCAGAAAGGAGTTCAAAAGTAAAGCATATCATGATCTGGTGCCCCCAGGGTCACAGGGATCTGATTTCTACCCCCGGGGCAAAGATCGAGGGGCTTATTTAAAGCCCCCCACGCCACCATAGCATCACTTTTAGTGACGCTGCGGCGCTGCACGCAGTTCTATACTGTGAAACATTTACAAACTGGCGCAATGGGACAGTTGCACAATTTGTAAAGCCCTGCGCTACATTATAGCTGCACCATTTATAATGTTTGCATGGTGGGCGTTCCAATGTTAGAAGCCACGCAGAACTGGCGCAGTGAAATTTAATACATTTCACTGTGTCATTCTGCGCCTTTACAGTGTCACGTTTTTAACTCCTGCTCAGAGCTGGCACGAAAGTGACACCTGACTTTTTAACATTGGACCCTCCTCGCATTGCTGAAGTAGCGTCAGATTACTCATGCTACTCCAGTACTGTGCCACTTTTGTGCCAAAAGATGCACCAGAATCGCTGCTGCATCTGTGGAATCGTATACCATGGAGCACCGTACATTAAGTACAGTGCCGCCATGGCGTTATAAAGGGGTCTGGCGCTATAAAACTGTGTCATTGATGCCGATGCACCAGTTTCTAGTAAATGAGTCCCTTAGTTCATTGCACCAACACAAATTAGAAACCAAGTTGGACTACCGCCTGTAAACAATCTACTAAGCAATAATGTGCTGCCAGAGTTTTATGGTCATGAGTAGTCCATCTCATTGAGTTCAGGGACACAGCGGAATGCCAAATCCCTTTTCATTAAAGAATAACACTCATAAAAGCAGTAAGAGACACATGGTAACATTTTAAAATGTTCATTTTGTAATACCCAAGTCTAGTACATAATATATGAATGGTAAACACACAGAATGGGAAAATAAATGAGAAAATAAATACAGCAATTCATGACAAGGCTAATGAATACAATATGAACAGTCCTAACATCCTTAGTACGTTTCTAGCATCCTAACACCCTTTCCCTACTTCTAAGTGCTATGCTAACATTTTGCATACGCTGAGAATAGCAAGCCTATAAATTGAGTCTCTTAAAATGGATTGCATAGCATACCTTTCTTAATCAGAAATAGTTGTTTAGCTATCTTTTATCACTAGGAATTATACGCTCTGGTGGGCTCAAGGCCAATTCTGCATGCAGCTCTTGGAGCCCCAGATCAACCCTCCCCATTAGAAATGGGGTCTCTATTCAGCAGTCAGTTTACACCTTGTCCAAGTAGAGACCCTCACTCTAATCAGGGTAAGGGAGATACACAGCTCAGATAATCTCTGCTTATCCTCTTGGTAGCTTGGCACAAGCGGTCAGGCTTATCTCAGAGGCAACGTGTAAAGTATTTGCACAAACACACACAGTAACATAGTGAAAACACCACAAAAGGACTCCACACCAGTTTTGAAAAATAGCCAATATTTATCTAAATCAAACAAGACCAAAACAACAAAAATGCAACATACACAAGTAAAGATATGAGTTCTTAAAGTAAGTAGAAATCAATGGGTGCTTTGTTTAGCACAAAGTACATGGTATGCGTAAAAAATAAAGCCGTCCGGGTGAGCGTGCATCTGAAAAGCAAGCAATGCTTCGATTCCTTATTAGCAAGTGAGGCTGTGAATTAATTCTTTCTCCGCCAGGTAAGCAATGCATCCGTTTCCAGGCCAGCAGCATCGGGTCCGTGCAGTGATGTTGAAGATTTTGATGCCTAGGGATGATGCGTGGAAAATCCAGATGCACAGCAATGATGAATCTGCACTGAGCTAGTGATGCATGGATTTCACTGGCTCCATGTCAATTTTTAGCCACGGTGCAAGCGCTGCATCAATTTTTCTACTGCTCGGCTCCAGTATGTGGATTTTCACTCAGGTTCTGACAGCTTCTCCTTCCAGGGGCCCTGGGACTGGATGTGGCACCACTTGGCAAGTCAGGGGGTGTCAGCAAGAGACCCCAGGTGCTGGCAGATGAAGTCTTTGATGTCCCTGAGACTTCTTAACAGGAAGTAAGCTCAGTCCAAGCTCTTGGAGAATCTTCACAGGCAGGATACACAGCACGGTCCAGTCTTTGTCCTCTGTAAAGCAGAAGCAGTAACTGCAGGTTAACCCAGCAAAGCACACACAGCAAAGGGGCTGTACTTTTCCTCAAAGCTCTTCAGCTCTTCTCCTTGACAGAGGTTCTTCTTGATTGAGAAGTGTTGTAAAAGTCTGGGGTTTTGGTCCACTACTTGTACTGATTTCTGCCTTTGAAGTAGGCAAACTTCAAAGAAAAGTCTTCGTAGTGCACAAGACCCTGCCTTCCTTGCTCTGCCCCAGACACACACTAGTGTGTTGGAGACTGTATTGTGAGAGGATAGACACAGCCCTTTCAAGTGCAAGTGTCAGCTCCTCTCTCCCACTGTAAAACAGGAAGAATCATCCAGATATGCAGGACAAACCTCAGCTCTCTTTGTGTCACTATCTAGAGTGAATTCACAAACCGCCCAACTGTCAGTATGCCCCAGCCATGTATTCAGCAGCCAAGCAGAGGCACAGATTGAATAAGCAAGAAAATGCCCACTTTATAAAAGTGAGATAATAAAAAGTTGAAAACCCACTTTTATGTCCAAGTATGAGATTTCAAGCTTGCAATTTGTTATGATTAGTAATATGAAATTAGTACTCTGAGTCATGATGATGAATCCAAGTGTATTTATTGGTACCCATTTGGCCAGAACATCAAGGACATTTGTTGATGTCCTTTTTGGACAAAGATTTGTAGATTTTTTCATGAACTGCTGACACGTGTTTCACCCCCTATGGTGGATTCACCTGGGGCTTTTTCAACGCTGTAAAATATGTGTAATGGTGGGATCAGTATTGAGAGTAATCTCAGAGCAAGTAAATTTAGTTGTGAATGTGCTGCAATGTGGTGTAAATAGAAAAGATACCTGAATGTACCCTGTGAGTTGAATATAGTTGTGAAATAGGAAGAAGAAAAGTTGCTTAGCCTGTGGAAGAAAGTATCAAAAAGACCCAAGACAGATATTTGTGACCCGATTTTCAATTGATGTTCTCAGTGAGTCATCCATGTTACAGTAAGAAGGCGATTAGTAATATTCTTTACTAAGATGTTAGTGGTTCATGTGCATATACGTTTGCAGCCTCGTTAACAGAACTAATGCTGGCAAGAGATAGTTAATAGTGTTGCTTAATATGTGTGCATTAGCATAGTTTAGTATATAGTTATATTGACACCAGATTGTAGATGCAAAAAAGGTTACTCTCACCTGGTAGTACTCATCAAAAGGAGTACATTACTTGAGTCAGTGAAAGTAATCTGGATTAAGATGACACGTTGTAAGCAAACATTCTCTTTAGCTTGTCAATTTGCAAATAAAAATTACATTTAAGAATAAGTGTTACAGTCAACAGTGAATTAATATAGTCTGATACATATTTTCTGAGCAAAATAAAAGTGGCAAATAGACAATCTAAAAACCAACTTTCCCAAAAGATGTATTTTCAAATTGTGAGTTCAGAGACCCCAACTCCTTATCTCAATCTGCTCCCAGTGGGAAACTGAACTTACAAGACATTTAAAGGCAATCCCCATGTTGACCTATGGGAGAGATAGGCCTTGCAATAGTCAAAAATGCATTTGGCAGTATTTCACCACCAGGACATGCAAAAACACACCAGTACATGTCCTGCCTTTTAAATAAACAGCACCCTTCAGATGGGGCTACCTAGGGCCTACCTTAGGGGTGTCTTACATGTTGTAAAAGGGAAGGTTTGGGCCTGGCAAGTAGGTACACTTGCCAGGTCGAAATGGCAGAGCAAACTGTACACACAGACACTGCAGTGGCAGGTCTGAGATATGTTTACAGGGCTACTCATGTGGGTGGCACAATCAGTGCTGCAAACCCACTAGTAGCATTTGATTTGCAGGCCCTGAGCGCCTCTTGTGCAATTTACTAGGGACTTACTAGTAAATCAAACGTGCCATAAGGTATAGCCAATCATAATCACAATTTACACGGGAAGCACTGATACTTTAGCACTGGTAAGCAGTGGTAAAGTGCCCAAAGTACCAAAAACTAGCAAAAACAAAATTCCAGCACACAGTCAAAAATACAGGAAGCAGAGGCAAAAAGACAGCGGAAGCCACGCCAAGGATGCCAGGCCTAGCACCCCCAAATTGTGCTGGTTCTCAGCAAACAAGCGTGACCTCTGGCCTGTCTCAAAGCCTCTCAAAACTATGGTCAAATACAGGATTTTTTATAGCACCTGATTTACGATTTTCATCTCCTGTTTTTAAATTTGGGGCCACTAAAACGTCAACAAGACAAATTTAGAATGTGTCATTTCAATTCACATGATCACATTTTATCATGTATTCTAAGAGTCCTTTTTAACATGGCAGTATCCCCAATATAAACATAGTAATTATGTCTGCCTAGATAGAAGGCACATGTTGTGCTAAAACCTCTGTGCATCTCTGAAACTTCACACTCTCTAGTAGAAAGAGATAAACTAGTTACAAGCCACCATATGATAAAACAGAAAAGTTTAAAATGAGCCCTTTCACAGTGTTCATGATAATCATATTAGCAGGCAGTAGGCAGGAAAAACTGGAAATCAGCAACAGGAATGTCCATAATCTGTATTGACGATGCAGGAGCAACTACAGGCTGTGATTTTCCAATTGTCTTTTCTGAACCAGTCTCTTCATTGACACCAGTATCTGACGAGCGATAAGTCACATGTCTGAGTGTGAGGAATCTCGCATGATGGATTTCTCAGGACTTTAGGCAGTCATCATGTGTCCTTTGCTGGTTACAACATGGAATGACTCTGCATCAAATGGAGCATCAGATTCGCATTGTCTTGGATGACGGACGAGCATTCAATTTCCTCTTGTGAAAGCAATGTCTTTTGCATGTCGTCACTTATTGGCATAAGCCTTCATTTTTACTTTATAATTCAAGTCTTTTGTACAGATCTGTTCATCAGTTCTTGATCTTGTGTTGAACAACTGAGGTAACTTAATCATCATTGCTGTCCCGAATATCAGTGTTGCAGGGCTTTTACCTGTGATAGAGTGAGGAGTCAAACGGTAAGCTCCTAGGGTAGAATTCAAGACAGGATTGAAGTTGAGCTTTTCTAATGCAGCACGCTGAACAGCTTACTTTAATGTACTCATGAAATGTTTAACAAGCCCATTAACCTGTGACCAAAGAGATGTGCTCCTCTAAAGCTTCACACCAAGCAGACTGAGAAAGTCTCCCAATTCTTGACTATTGAAAGGTGAGCCATTGTCTGATTTTAAATTTGCAGGAATGCCCATGTTGCAAAGATGCCATCTAATCTCTCCATGACTCTTACCTGAGTGCTAGATGAGAGTTCTTCTATTAATGGAAAGCAGGAGTATTCATCCACAATCACCATCATGTGATGCCCATTGTCAAGTGGACTGAAAAAGTAAACAGCAATTCTTTCCCAGGCATGATTTGGCAACTCTGACATATTAAAGGGGTATTGAGTAGTTTTGATGACAGGCAGTTGCATAAATGACAGGCCTTCAGCTCTCTCTCAACTCTTTCATCAAGATGAGGACACCAAACTCGATCTCGAAGAGCTTGTTTTGTGGCAACGATTCCACAATGTCTTTCATGGGCCACTTCAATGACCTTTTGTCGCAGACTCTCCAGAATGACAATTCTCAGACCTCTCAGGATAATGCCTGCTTGTGTCACAGACAGTTGATCTTTGGCATTTCTAAACTTCTAGTATTCACTGTCATTGGTAAGTGACTGATGTGTAATAATGTCTTTCAGTTTTAACATGTCACTATTTTGAGTCATGGCTGTGACAATTTGGTAAAAAGAAATAACAGCAGCTGGTGGGGTTGATTTCATGATGAAGTTTATGTAGGCCTCAGCTGTCTTAAATCGGGGTAACTTGACACTGTATATGAACTCTGGAGAAGTAGTCAGCAGGGTTTTGATCTTTCCTTGGATGATGCACAATTGTGTAGATGTACTCTTGTAATCATAGACCCCTATGTTCAATGAGTGGAGGAATTCTGCCCTTTGGTTTGCCAAAGATGGTCAGCAAGGCTTGATGATCTGTCACAAGCGTGAAAGGTTTTCCATACAGGAACACGTGGAAATGTTCACAAACCCACACCAATGCTAAAATCTCTTTTTCATGTTGTGAATAAGCACATTCAGTCTAGGACAATGGCCCTCATTATGACATTGCGGTGACTGTTAGGCTGGCAGTAATTACCACCAAATTATAACCATGGCGGTGATAACTCCCATAGACAGCCAATGTACCACACCATCCGCCAGGGCGTTAACACCACGCACCACGGCGGTAGCCATCAACAGCCAGACGGAAGACAAGGTACCGCCCACCATATAATGACACTGCAATCCGCCATGATTTCTGGGGCTGTACCAACGCCATCAAAAGCCTGGGGGAAACACATCACGAATGACCAAAGACTCACCAACAGAGACACAGAGAAGATCAATGCCGCTATGGAACCGGAACTTCAAGTCTTCCCGATGCTCTTCACCGCCATGCTCCACCTGGAACACCAACGCCGACGAAGACGAGTGACGGTGAGTACAGCCGCCTAGCACACAAGGGAAGGAGGGAGGAAAAGTAGAGTGACACACGCACGAACGATACACACCATTCACACACACACACACACACACACACCATACACACAACCAGCTGCAGATGTAAATCAATGGCACACAACACATGGCATAATAATAAAAGGACTACAGGTCGACAAAAACCACCATATGAACCAATTTTAGAACAGAGATACATAATCAATTGTCCAGAAAGGGCCAATGCCCAGTCCAAAGTCCATAAGGCCCACAGGGCACAGTCCAAGCCCCAACTTGATCCTGACTAACTACGCACAAAACTGTACAGGGGCAACATCATGGACGTGGACAGGCACCTCAGTGGGAAGGGTGGTGGGGGGCACCTCAGCTGAAGTCGGGAACTTCCCCACTGGTCCTGGAGGGGGCTCCATGCCCATTTCCCAATGCTGGGGAGTGCAAGGTCACAGTCTCTGAGGTGGGAAACTTGTCCACTGATCCTGGGGGGGGGGGCTCCATGCCCATTTCCCAATACAGGGGAGTGCAAGATCACAGTCTCTGAGGTGGGGAACTTGTCCATTGATCCTGAAGGGGGTTCCTTTTACAACAGTCCCTGGGGGGTGGCCTACATGCCCTCTGCTGGAGGTGAGGGCTGCTGGGTCTCAGCTGGAGGTGAGGACTCTGTGACCACTGGTGGTGGTGGTGGTGGTGCTAGTGGCGGTACCCTGCCAGCCTCTGCTGGAGGTGAGGGTTGCTGTGTCTCAGCTGGGGAAGGTGCCTCCTGGCAGCCTCTGCTGGAAGTGAGGGCTGCATTGTTTCTGCTGGGGGAGGTGTCTCCTGGGCAGCCTCTGCCTGAGGTGAGGGCTGCATTGTCTCTGCAGGGGGAGGTGTCTCCTGGGCAGCCTCTGCTGGAGGTGAGGGCTGCTGTGTCCCAGCTGGAGGTGAGGGTTTCTTGCTTGTCATTGGTGGTTGAGTGGGAACCTTTTCTTGTATTGGTGGTTGGGTAAGAACCTTTCTTGCATTGGTGGTTGAGTGAGAACCTTTTCTTGCATTGGTGGTTGAGTGGGAACCTTTTTTTGCATTGGTGGTTGAGTGGGAACCTTCCCCATCCTGGCTGGTGTAGTGGGATCCTTCCCTTTCCTGGGTGGTGGAGTGGTATCCTTCCCTTTCCTGGCTGGTGGAGTGGGATCCTTCCCTTTCCTGGATGGTGGAGTGGGATACTTCCCTTTCCTGGATGGTGGAGTGGGATCCTTCCCTTTCCTGGCTGGTGGAGTGGGATCCTTCACTGTCTTGCCTCCACGACTAGGAGGTGCCTCCACCGTCCCCATGGACTGTTGTACTGGGCTGAGTCAGTGGGACCCTGCTCTTACAGGCAGGACGGAGGGAGGGAGAGGGAGGGAAGAGGTCAAGACGTGCAAGGAAAAGCTTCTTAGGGGCATTGGGATGGGATGTGTGAGGAGGAATGGGAGTGGAGGTTGAGGGAGTGGTTGTTGGAGGAGTACGTCTGCTGGACTTGGGTGCAGGTGCATTGGCAGTGTGCTGATGTGAGGTGGATGGCTGTTGGGTGTCTGAGTGCCTGTTTTGTGTCCTTTGGGGGGGCAGACAGGGTGGGAGAGGACACAGGGGACGCGTGGATGGATGTTGTTGAGGTGTCTGCTAGTGAGTTGTGTGTGCTGCCTGGTGTGGTGATGCTGGTGGTGGCTGTTGAAGCAGTGCATGCAGGTGTGAGTGTGGACGTGACTTTGAGGGAGGTGGGTGAGGAGGAGGAGGGGGAGACAGTGAAGGCAGTGGATGTGGATGTGTGTGCAACTGTCTGGTGTTTGTGGGAGTGCTTGTGGACTGAAGTGTGGTGCCTGTGTTTGACTGTGCCACTCGTGTGCTGTCTTGTGTGCATGCTCATCTGTATCTGTGGATTGGATGGGTTGGTTTGAGGAGACGGGGACTGCGAAGTGGTAGTTGGATGGGGG
Organism: Pleurodeles waltl; assembly: GCF_031143425.1. Lineage (NCBI taxonomy): Eukaryota > Metazoa > Chordata > Amphibia > Caudata > Salamandridae > Pleurodeles > Pleurodeles waltl. The sequence continues at coordinate 258,468,129 of NC_090440.1, forward strand.
ACGGTAGAAACAGGGATAACGGCTGCCATCAGAGAGGAGGCCAGAGTGTGAATCGATCTCTGTTGGGCCGCCAATCCACTGTGGATGCCCTCCAGGAAAGCATTGCATTGCTGCACCTGGGATGCCAGCCCCTTGATGGCATTCACAATGGTTGACGGCCCTACAGAGATGGATCTCAGGAGGTCAATAGCCTCCTCACTCAGGGCAGCAGGACTGACTGGGGCAGGGCCTGAGGTGCCTGGGGTGAAGGAGATGTCCACCCTCCTGGGTGAGCAGGCATGGGCAACTCCGTGAGGGGCTACCGGGAGGGCGGTGCTGGTACAGGGGTGGCGGCTGTACCTGTGGCTGGGGTGGTCACAGAGGTGTCCGCCACCACCAAGGAGCTTGCATTGGAGGAGGTATCTGAGTCAGTGTTGTCACCTCCTCTCTCTGCCGTGGTGCTCCCCTCACCCTCCGTCCCGCTGGTTCCCTCAGCGTCAGTGGACTCTGCCTCCTGGGTCCTGTGGGATGCAGCTCCCTCTGTCACCAGTGCCCCTGCTCCTCCGCCAGATGATGCTAATGCATACATGAACAAGATGACAGAAGGAGAAAGGGGGGGAGGGAGAGAAAGGGAACACTGGGTCAATTACAGCACCAACACCACAGTTGGCATACACAGTAACGTCACACACAGGGATCAGGAATGAGCACTATGCATTACACTGGCATTCAATTGGCTAGATGCCACAGCAAGATGAGGGCCAACCACTGCCAACTGCACCACTCCTGGGACCCACAAAGCCCTGACTGACATGGAATGCAACCGAGTTAGGTTGCCTGAATTAGCTAGACACCCATTACCCTTGAGCTGGATCACGCTGCGAATTCTGACCTGGCATTAAGGGGCACCCACTAACTCACACCCACCACCTGGATCCCATGCCACCTACCAATTATTGTAGTAACGCCCACTGTACTCACTCCCTTGTGGCTGCTGTGATGCCCTCAAGCACCCTTTCAGCTTTGGGTAGGCCACTGCCAGTATGCGGCCCATCAGGAGGGTCAGGTTCCGACGGGCACCCCTTCCTCGTTGGGAGGCCTTCCCTAGCTGGGCCTCCATAGTCTTCCATGCCCAGAGTCTCACGTCCTTCCACCGTTTCCTGCAGTGGGTGCTCTGCCTGCTGTAGACCCCCAGGGTCCGCACGTCCTTGGCGATGGCACGCCACAATTCCTTCTTTTGATGGGTGCTGACCTACAGAGGTAATATAGAAAGAAGGACACCATTACACATACAATCCAGCCTGTCACACATATGGCCCACAAATCCCGTTTCCAACTCCATTGGCACACACATCACCCAGCCCCCACGATGTACACTTCCAACAGACATCCCCCCATATGACACAATGCCTGCACACACCTCAATCAATCAGTCATAGCATTTGTAAAGCGCACTACTCAACCATGAGGGTCTCAAGGCGCTGGGGGGGTGCTGCTACTGCTCAAACAGCCAGGTCTTGAGGTGTCTCCTGAAGGTTAGCAGGTCCTGTGTCTGTCGCAAGTGGAAAGAAAGAGTGTTCCACGTCTTGGCGGCAAGGTGGGAGAACGATCTGCCACCGGCAGTTGTTCTGTGGATGCGTGGAATGGTGGCGAGGGCAAGGTCAGTAGTGCGAAGCTGGGGGGGGGTGGGGTGTAGAAGGAGAGTCGTCTGTTGAGGTATTCTGGTCCGGTGTTGTGCAGTGCTTTGTGAGCGTGGGTGAAGAGCTTGAATGTGATTCTCTTGTTGACGGGGAGCCAGTGCAGATCTCTCAGGTGGGCTGTGATGTGGCTGTGGCGGGGGTTCAGGCGTGCAGAGGCGTTCTGTATGCATTGCAGTCTTTTCTGGAGCTTGGCCGTGGTTCCTGCGTAAAGGGCATTGCCGTAGTCCAATCTGCTGCTTACGAGGGCTTGGGTGACCGTCCTTCTGGTTCCGGTGTTGACCCATTTGTAGATCTTCTGAAGCATGCAGAGGGTGTTGAAGCAGGAGGAAGAGACGTGGCGTTGACTTGCTGGGTCATTGATAGCGATGAGGCCAGGATGAACCCCAGGTTGCGCGCGTGGTCAGTAGATTTTGGTGTGGTTCCCAGTGTGGCAGGCCACCAGGAGTCATCCCAAGTGAAGGGGTTGAAGCTGAGGATGAGGACTTCAGTGTTGTAAGAGTTCAGTTTCAAGCACCTGTTCTTCATCCATTCAGCAATGGCCTACAATCCTTCGTGAATGTTGGTTTTGCCTGTGGCTGGGTCCTTGGTGAGGGAGAGGATCAGCTGGGTGTCATCAGCGTATGAGACGATGTTGAGGTTGTGTGATCAGACAATGTTTGCGAGCGGACCCATGTAAACTTTCAAGAGGGTCGGGCTGAGGAACAACCCCTGGGGTACGCCACAGACTATCTTGGTGGCTTCAGAGCGGAATGGAAGGAGGTGGACTCTCTGGGTTCTGCTGGTGAGGAAGGAAGTGATCCAGTCTGTGGCTTTGTCGTGGACCCCTGCGCCGTTGAGGCGTGTGCGTAGGGTGTGGAGGCAGACGGTGTCGATGGTGGCTGAGAGGTCCAGGAGGACGAGGGCTGCGGTTCCACCATTGTCAAGTAGGGTCCTGATGTTGTCGGTGGCGTCGATGAGGGTGGTTTCAGTGCTGTGGTTGCTCCTGAATCTGGATTCGGATGAATCCAGCGTGTTGTTCTCCTCGAGGAAGGAGATCAGTTGTTTGTTGACAATCTTCTCAATGACTTTTGCCGGGAAGGGGAGCAAGGAGATGGGCTGGAAATTCTTGAGGTCCTTTGGGTCTGCTTTGTGTTTCTTGAGAAGGGCGTTGACCTTGGCATGTCTTCAGCTCTCTGGGAAGGTGGCGGTCTCGAAGGAGTTGTTGATGATCTTCTATGCAACATTCCCACATGCATCATGCTCAAGGTGTATTTACCTGTTGGTCTGGAGGTCCATACAGCTGTCTATACTAGGGTAGGACCCCATCCACCAAGCACTCCAACTCCTCCAAAGTGAAGGCAGAGGCCCTTTCCCCGGTCACACGGGCCATGGTAGGTTCCAGACACAGGTCACACCAGCACACGCAGTGTAGGTGTTCTCCTGTGGAAAGTCAGGAATCAAGTGAAGTTATGGCCAGAAAATGGCGGTTACGTCCTTGGCGGTGTATACCGTCACCATTGCCACTGATCCCCATTGGCCACTGTACTCCATAGAGCCCCATATTATCCAATGAGGAATTGCACTGTGGTGCAAGACCACCTTCCACCACCACCCCGAACGTCGCCGGAGTTACCTCACTTCCACCTGTCCCTAGATACAGGACAGGCGGTCGCCATTTCATGGTGGTGGACTACATACAGATCTTCCATAACTGTGTCACTGATGAAAATTTCACATACATTGCCATTCCCATCTGTCCCATCACATTAATTCTGTATGCACACTGAGGTGGTGGTAGTTCCATTGTTCAAATTGTGATGGCCTACTCACTCTTGTGTCCCTTAGATACCTACCACTGCGGATGAATAGGAGGAGGAGACAAACCCCCGTGTACACACCTCTTGTGGACGTGGCTACACTGGAGGACAGGCACATTATACTCACCTATAGTCTGGACAGGGCCACAATCACAGACCTGTGTGCCCCAATTGGAGCCTGACCTGATATCAGCTGTCCATCATCCCACTGGGATCCCACTGGGAGGTGTGATGGTATACATATTGCGTTTGTCCCTCCCCGCCAGAATGGACAGGTGTTCAGGAATCGGAAGAGTTTCCACTCACTGAATGTGCAAATGGTGTGCCTGGCAGACCAGTACATCTCCCACGTCACTGCCAAGTATCCTGGATAGGTGCATGACACCATCGTTCTGAGGAATAGCAGCATCCCAAATGTGATGGCCCAACTACAGCGGCACAGGGTGTAACTAGAAGGTGAGCCAGAGTCCCCACCCACTGTATGTCAGTGTATGCCTTCAAGTGTTATCCCCATAGGATTGTGTAAGGCTAAATTTTGTCCCGCAATATTTGCAGGTGACTCTGGCTACCAAAACCTATTGTGGCTCCTGACCCCTGTGAGGAATGCCAGGACAGGGGCTGAGAACCATTATAATGATGCACATGGGCGAACCAGGAGAATAATTGAGAGGACCTTCGGCCTCCTGAAGCCCAGGTTCAGATGCCTACATCTGTCAGGTGGAACCCTGTGCTACTCACCCGAGAAGGTCTGCCAGATAGTAGTGGCATGCTGCATGTTGCACAACCTGGCCCTCAGATGATGTGCCTTTTTTGCAGAAGGAGGGGGCTGGAGATGACCCTGTGGCAGCAGTGGACCCAGAGGAGAGTGAGGATGAGGAGGCAGACGATGAGGATGTGGACAACAGATCATCAGTTATACGTTGAAACGTCCAATGGCACACAGGTGAGACAGTTTATCTGACCATTAATCTGACTATTGATGTTTTCTGTGTGGCTGTAGCATGAAGGCATTTACGTCCTTTGAATCTCAACTTACTGTCACCTATGGCTTGTCCTTTTATAGATGTTGGTGATATGACAACAGTGGCCTGATATGTTTACTGCAGAAAGCTACAAGTCATTATTTGTATGCTATTACAGTGTTAAGATCCTTTGCACTAAATGTGACTGTTCCCATAAATGCACATTTTCAACACATAAAACGGTGCCACTCAAATTGTGTTCAAGGGTGTTTATTGTAGTGCAAATAATTGACTGAAAAGTGCAATGGAATGAGGTGATGATAGAGGAAAGTCCAGGGTATTGTTCCAGTCTGTTTGTAGCACAGGTTCTTTGTCAGACAGGCCATGGGAAGGGGTAGAAAGGCAGTTCAACGTGGACAAGGTGACAGGGTGGGACACAAGGGGGACAATCAGGAGAGTCTCATTTCCTGATGATGGTCTTGGTCTTTGCAAGTGTCTCTGGCTTCATTCTGGGTTGCAGGGAACGTTTGCGGGATGGTTCACCTTCTGCAGGGGGAGGGGTGTTGGTGGTATGTGGGTCCTGTGGCGGGACCTCCTGCCCATTAGCTGCAGCAGAAGTGGAGGGCTGGTCAAAAGACTGGGTAGTGGTAGGGGCCCGCTGGTGTGCTGTCCATTCCCTCATGATGTTGGACATGTCTGCCAGCCCCCCTGCTATGGAGATCATGGTGGTGTTGAGAGCCTGCAAGTCCTCCCTGATCTCCTGATGGTGTTCCTCCTGCAGCCGCTTGTTCTCCTGCATGTTGTTAAGGATCTAGCCCATCATGTCCTGGGATTGTTGGTAGGCCCCCAGGACATTGGTGAGTGCCTCCTGGAGAGTCGGTTCCCTGGGCCTGTCCTCCCCCTGGCGCCCAGCGGTCCTCCCAGTGTCCCTGTTGCTCTGTGCCTGTGTCTCCTGAACGGTGTGCCCACTGCCACTGATTGTCTTGGGTGTGAGGTGTGGACTGGGGTCCCTGTCCAGGTGGGCACACTGCTGATTGACGTGTTCTGGGGACAGAGGTGTGGGTACGCTGGGTGGGTGATGTGGTGTTGGATACTGATGGGGGAGGCTCTGTGGTTGACTGGGAGTGAGCTGGGGTGAACGACTGGCCAGTGGTCCCTGATGGGCCAGGTAGTTCATCCAGATCCTGAAGTCCAGAGTTACTTACATCACTTGGGGCATCTTCTGTTGGGGGACTAGTTAGTCGTGGCAGCTCCTTTCTGCTGACCTTGGCTGGGCCACCTGTAGTGATGTAAGTGATGTATTATGCTTCATGTCTGTGACATATTGTACATCCATAGATTCCCCTCTATCGTTGCTGTTGCCCTGCCACCTTTGTTTGTGTATGGGGATGTATTGTGGGATTGTAAGTTCTCCATACTGTGCATGCTTTTGTGATGGGTGTCCATGCGGGGCTGGGAGAGCTGTTCATGCATTGGTATCGCATGCAGGGCTTGGCATTGTTTTTGGTCATATGTGTAGGTGCATTGTGTGGGATGGAGTGGAGTGATGGGAGTGAGGGTGTGAGATGGCATGCAGGTATGGGGGGTGACAAGTAGTAAATGTTGACTCAGGAGTGTCCAGTCCTCCGGAAACTCCATTGAGTCCCTCAGGATGCAATAATGCCAAGACTTGCTCCTCCCATGCTGAGAGCTGTGGGGGGGGGAGTAGGGGACCACCGCCAGTCCTTTGTATGGCAAGCTGGTGCCTTGCTGCCACGGAACGTACCTTCCCCTGTAGGTCGTTCCACCCCTTCCTGTTGTCCCTTGTTCTTGGATGCTGTCCCATTGCGTTCACCCTGTCCACGATTCTCTGTCATAGCACCATCTTCCTGCCAATGGACATTTGCTGTATCTGTGCTCCAAACAGCTGTAGCTCTACCCTGACTATTTTCTCCACCATGACCCGCAACTCCTCATTTGTGATGACATGAGTGTTGTGTGGTGTGTGTAAGCGTGTGGATGTTGGGTACTGTGGTTGGGTGTATGAAGTGCATGAGGGTGTATGTGGTGTGTGGGTGTGTCTAGTTCTCGCAGTGGACATGGTGTCAATCTGGTGCCAATAATTTGTATCCGTAAAGGGTTGTGGGTAATGTGGGTGTGTGTTTTATAGTGCTGTGGGTGGGTGGGTGTGGTGTGTGTATCAGTGTCAGGTGTGTGTATTTGGTATTGGCCAATGTTGTGTAGTTTAGTATTTGCATGACCATTCGGAGCGCGTTGGTGTGTACTGCCAATGGTTTACCGCCATTGAATGTCCGCCGTGGTGATTCGTGGGTCATGATGTGGTGGGCGTTGTTCTGTTGGCGTAACGGTATGGGTGTTGGTACCGCCACTTTAGCACTGACCTTTGGGCTGGCGGATTTGTGTATGTGGCAGTATTCTATCGGATTGGTGTGGGGGTGTCATAATATGGAGAATGGATATCTGTCATCGCGGCGGTATGTTGGCGGCGGTCACCGTGGAGGTAAGCAGGATTTACCACCCATGTTGTAATGAGGGCCAATATGTCTTAGAGCATTTGGGTGTCCATTGTGCTGTGCAAGAATTTCACCCAACCTGACCGGGCTAGCATCAACTTCTGTGTGTTAGTTCGGATCAAAATATGCCATTTCTGTCGCATTTTCAATAGCTTGTTTGATTCTCTTAAAACTTTACTCACATTCATGTGGCCTTTGAAATCAATCATTCTTTTTTGTTAGCTCTCTCAATGGACCACTCACAGTGGGAAAGTGTCATATGTATCTAGAACAATAAATGGGCATGCCAAGGAATGAGCGTAACATGGAAACATTTTGTTGGGGACTGCCAGTTGACAGCGCTTGTACTTTAGCTGGATCTGTTGGCATTCCCCCACCAGAAAATATATGGCAAAAAGAATTTTAGTTTTGTCTTTTTGAATTCACATTCAGTATTGAATCTGCATCAGCGAGTAAGGAACACACTTCCTTGAGAGCTTTATCGTGCTCCTGTGTAGCTCCGAAAACGAATATGTCACTGCTATAGTTGAAAGCATTCCTAACAGGCTGTATGGTACATCTAACAACATCTTGAAAAATCACTGCAGCTGATGACACATCAAATTGTGTGTATCAAAACAGACCAATATGTCTAGAAAAGGTTGTAACGTACCTGCAATTTTCCTCGAGTTCCAACTAATGATATCCTTTATTCAAATCAAGTTGAGAGAATACTTTGCACCATTCAATTGTGTTATCATGTCAGCAATGTGAGAACCTGGATGTTGTTGTCTTTCAATTGACTTGTTCTCTTGACTTATATCTACGCAGAGGCATACAGTTCCTTTACTGTCCTTTTTGGGCATTACCACTGTGGCAGAAAATCATTGTGTCAGACCAGTAGAACCCTCAATGATATCATACTTAAGTAATGATTTGAGTTCCTTTTTAACAGCTTCTTGAAAATGAAATGCATTTCTTCTGTGTCTTTGAGCAACAGGATGGACATCCTCAATAATATACAATTGTACTTTCATAGTCTTAAATTTTCCTAATCCATGAAAAAATGAAGGGAACGGAGTTAGTATTTTGTGATGAGCATTCATATTGTAGCTCACTGAGATCTGTCTCATATCAGCAGCTGTGCTGAAACTGAGTGAACAAGCATTTGATGCTCTACCTTGAAGTATGTAAATGGGCGCTTGAACTTTTGTTTTCTTGTGTTTCACAGTCACTATGAATGAACCTTTACTTTTCAAGGGTGTCTATGCAGCCCTTGTGTACCTTTTGTTTTCGATGGGGACAGTCATGGCAATGGAGATAGTTCATTATATTTCTCCTCAGCACAATGTTTATCATTGTTCCACTCTCGATGATGAAAGGTACTGAACAACCTTATCTTCAGTGTAATCTTTGGACAATGTTTGAATGACATGGGTGCTTTTTCATGTACATTTTTCTTTGACTGGTATTTTAATTCACATGAGGCCAGTTCAACATGTGCACATTTTTCTGAGGTAAATATCGACATTGCACAATCATCTTGTTCAGTTTCACTTGATATTGACACTGACAAACGTTTCAACGACAATTTAGATGGCAATCGACTTCAACTGGGGTCGATTTGGCTCAACTAATGTTGATGCTTGGCCTTGTCTAAAACACAACTTTCTTTACCATGCACACATCACCTTGTGTCCTTCATCTTTGTGTCTAGGCTTGCTTTTCATGTTCATGGCGAGGAATTACAGGCCGATTTCACTCTTGCCTGGGCAAAGTAAAATCCTTGAGAAATAGATAAATAAACAGCTTTCGGATTTGCTTAAGGAACATGACTCACTTCATCCTCCTCAAACAGGATTTAGACCTTGCCATGGTATAGAAACTGCCCTTTTGCAGCAGTTGAAGAAGCAAAAAGACTTCTAGATCAAGGATGTGTGGTTGTTATCATCCTCCTGTACCTTAGTGCTGCCTTTGGCACAGTAAAGCACAAGATCCTCAGAGCGACTGGACAGGCTCTTTTCTGGTTTAAATCATTCCTCAATCAGAGAACATTCCAAGTATTCAATGGTAACTGTAGATCAGATCCTATGCCGCTCAACTGTGGGGTCTCTTAGGGATCTTCATGTAGCCCCACCCTTTTAAATGTTTATATGATTCCTTTGGCTGAGGTCGTCCTTTCACGTGGTATCTCGCTAGTATCGTATGCTGACGATACCTAATTTATTTTTTTGGTGAGCCATGTAAAGGATGATCAGCCTCCCTCCCTAGTAGCTAACTGGATGAGCCATTCAGCTCCGAAACTCAATGGGGAGGAAACAGAGCTCCTGATTCTAGGTAGCCCCTCTCCAAATATGATAAATCTGGGATGGCCTAATGACTTAAACGCCCCCCAAGCACCAAAGCTGGAGGTAAAAAGTCTAGGCATTTTGGCTGGACAAAGACTTGACCATGAACACCCAAGCAACAAAAATGGCTTGCACCTGCTTTGGGATGTTGAGAGCTCTTAGGAAAATTCTATACCTTCTCCCGTCCCTGTCCAAAAGACTAGCAGTCCAAGCACTCATTTTGTCACGACTGGACTATGGAAATACGCTATATTTGGGTGCTCTCAAATCAACAGTTGACAAATTACAACTGGTGCAGAATGATGCTGCCCATCTTCGATGCAACGTCTATAATCTCACTCCTCCCGACAAGCTCTAAAGTTTCTATGCTGGCTGCTGGTGGCTCAAAGAATTACATTTAAATGGCTATGCATTGCTCGCAGATCACCCACCGACGGTTCCCAAGATTTGGAATGCATGGATCACCCCTTATATCCGTACAAGACGCATGCTTTCTTCCAATGCCTGCCTAGCTTTGGTTCCATCGATCCAGAGAGTGAGAAGAAGTGGCCGATCTTTCCGGTACAATGGTTCCAAGCTATGGAATTCTATGCCTACCACCTGGCGGACTGTTGAATTGGAATTTTCATTCTGCAAACAGCTTGGCTTGTTGATCACCTGGCTCTGATGGCAAATGTTTAACATTGTCACAGCTGTGTAATATGTAGTACACTGTAGCGCCGGGATTCCCTAGGCTAGTTATGTGCTCTATAAGTGCCTAATACAATACAATGGCTGACACAGTTTGGGCACTTCTGGCATCGATGTCAGCAGCCTGTCGAGATTGGCATGCTCTTCAGCTGCGGCAGCCATGAGTACTTGTTCCAGACTGAAAGTTTCTCTTAGCATTCATTGTCTGAATGAATCGGACAGGCATCCATCAATAATGCTGAGACATATTGCTTCTTTGTCATTATACTCATTGAATCTGCAGTGTTTGATGAGCACATCTAGTCTCTAAAGAAATTATTCTATGGTTTCACCAACTCTTTGTTGTTCTTGACTGAAAATGTATACTTTGTAATCTACATTCAGCATTGGCTTGAGCTTGAGATTCAAGGCTTCTTTAATTTGACAGTACGTAACTTCATCAGCTCGCAGCATTTTCTTCATGACTTCTTTTACAACCTCACCAGCAAGATTCTTTAGGTTCTTGATGATCTTTTTGTTATCTGTTTATTCTAGCACATCAAATGTCCCTATCCAAGCACTCCATCTATCGTCAATATTTTGCTTTTTGGGGGTATCGAAGGGTGGTAGTGGATTTAGGAAGGTGGCAGCATTATAACTGTTCATGTAATTGGCTGACACTGTGACTGGAGCTCTTTCTGACTCCATCTGGCATTCTTGGTAAATTTGTTCATGCAAACCATCACTGAGGCCTTGTGACGTGCTGGCCTCTGAATTAACCTGAACAGTCTGTGAGACTGTGACCTCTTTATTGGTCTCCACATGAGCACTCTACTTTTGGGAGACTTCTGGAGGTGCTCTGAGCCGCCACCTAGCAGCTTTGGTAGTGTGCCGCTTCATGTATAGGAAAGCTCAGTAAGCACAACTTCTGTGCTTCTTCTTGGGTCTCCTTGTACGCTGCTGAGGTCGTAGAGCTCTTCTTCTTGAGGCTCAGATAAGTGTTCTACAGAATACTTTGTAATCTACTGTTTTGTCAGCTTTTGCTTTTTCCTGAATCTGTTTGTGGCTTCCTTTAGCATTCTCACTCCATGCACTGTTTAGCTTTATATTGCATAGTAGCTCGGTACCTTTCAGTATGATCTTGCTCGTAGTTTCTTGTCAAATGATGCATATACTTCTCATCAAAGCTTTCTTAATTTTCAAACCGGCTGGAGTTGCACTTTGACTCCACATACGCCAAACGGCAGTTCTGCCAGCAGACCATCAAAGCAATACAATACAAAGATAAATTATCATCATGAGGAAAAAACAATACAGATTCTACCATAAAGCAGAGAGCAAGGATAAATAAATAAGTAAAATGAATAAAATCCCTGGTTACACAAGCTTAAAATCAGTTAAGAACATTATTTATATAAAAATTACCTATACGCCATGCAGCAACTAAATGCTTGCTGCGTAAATTAACACATTAGAACTGTGACTTTTTAGGCTCCTCAAAGCTAGGGCACATTTCCTTATCTTCAGTTCCCGACAGATTTTACTGATCCATTTGGACCTTGGGACTAGGTAAGCAGGACAAAAAAACGTAAAGTGTTCAACTGTTTCTGGAGATTTGTCACACACAGTGCAAATTTCAGAAGTGGTATTGGGTCCCCATCTGCTCGTTAGGGTCATCAATGGTAGTGTCCCAAAACGGAATCTAGCATACAGTCCTTTACCTAATAAGTCAGGTATTATATCCAGATATGGTTCAAACTCTGGGTACCATTTAATATCAATAAAAAGATTGGTTAGACGACCATTAGATTTATGAGAATTATAATTGGTCCGAATAGAAGACCAATAAGCACCCTTCAACACTTTTACATGGGACTTCTCAAGTTGATGGGGGTTCTCCCATAAGTCTCTCAATCCCAAGGTAAAAAGCCATTTAGATACGTGTTTGATCCATGGGATGGAAGTGGAGTTAGAACATTTTAACAATTCTAGCAGTGAGGACTTGTATACGACCAATTTGGGGACTATCCATAACCTCACCCAATACAACAGAGGACGTAGAGCAATTATGTCAGCCATTCGTTTTAGCCCTAGATCTAAAAACAGGGGGATTAATGGGGTGCTAAAGGGACAAGCGCATAAAGCCCTTGCAAAGCTGTTCTCAATTTTACTTATCCTACTACCATCAGAGGTGCCCCAAATCTCTGCACCATAGGCAGCAGCACCCTGCGCCTTGGCCACATAGATCTTTAATGCTGGAGATACAGCTTTGGCCACCCTACTCCTATAAAGACGCAGTATGGGTGCTGCCCGATGTTGCAAGAGCCCAGCACTCTTGCTAACTTGTTCCTCCCAATAGAGTGAATCTGTAAGCCTCACGCCCAAGTAGTCGATGGAACTAACCTGATCCAAAATAACACCGTCTAACCTTATAGTGCATTTCTTCCGAGTACCAGAGCGGAGCACCATCAATTTAGTTTTTTTCAAATTCAACTCAAGACCAGAATTCCGACAAAATAGATTAAATTTATCCACAAGAATATGCAGACCCATAGGGGTTTTTGAGATGAGTAAGGAGTCATCCACAAAGAGAAGAATAGGAATTTTCTGATCGATTAGAGTAGGAGCATCATTCTGACAAGCCCTTAGTTCTTGCACCACCCCGTTAATGAATAAAGAGAACAGGAGTGGTGCTAGTACACAACCCTGACGGACACCCCTTTTAATGGGGAATTTGTTGGTCAGCTCACCATGGTTGCCCCATCTCACTTGTGCGTATGTATCTTCGTGCATGCGTTTCAATAGATGGATGATATTAGCTGGTATCCCTATTTTGTCTAGCGCTTTCCACAGCTTTTCTCTTGGGACCAAATCAAAGGCGGATCTCAAATCAACAAAGGCAACATATAAGGTTTGCTTTGCCAGGAATACATATTTCCAATGTAGCACCGCCAACCTAAAGGCCTGGTCTACCGTGCTTATTCTGGGCCGGAACCCCGCCTGTAGCGGAGAAAGAATCTGCTGTTCCATAACCCAACTCGATAGTCTACCTAGGAGCTGTTTGGCAAAGATTTTTGGGAGGTTATCAATTAGGGTAATCGGTCTGTAGTTGGATGGGAGACTTGCGTTACCCTTTTTATAGATGGGGATAATTTCGGCACCCTTCCACGACCTGGGAATCTGTCCTCCTTCGGTGATTTTATTCGACAATGAGTTGATATACCAGGTCCATATAGATGGCTCAGATCTATAAAGATCACCTGGAATTTTATCTGGTCCTGGGGCTTTGCCAGGTTTCAAGGAGTTAATGGCGTCAGCAGTTTCTTCTAGAGAGAAACAAATAAAATCCTCGTGATCATTTAGGCTCCCATCAGAAGAAGAAGTAGCAAGGTTGGTATTTGGCAAAGTGGGGGGATCTAATCTCGTGTTGTCACTGTCTGGAGCCCCTGGAATAGTAGTTTCCTCATAGAGCAGGGAGAAGTGTTCCACCCAACTTTCAGGTTGAATATGATTCCTTAGGTTAGACTTGCCCCCTTTCTCACGTTTAGTCAACAATTCCCAGAAGAGCGTATTATTATTTGCTTTTGTGGCAACCAACAGCTCCTGCCAAATAGAGTCTTCCCAAGATTTCTTTGATTGTGAAATTGTCTTCTTGTACAGACATCTGGCTTGTTGGATCGCCTCCGGGGTCCCATCCTTAATAGCCTTTTTGAGGCCAGACTTAGCCCTCATACATGAATCGTTGAACCATCTATTGTTAGCCGGAACCCTATATCGCGGGTTGCCGTAAGTTTTTTATAGAAAACACTTTGGAGTTTGACAACCATGCTTTCATGAATACCAAGAAGTGGAATAGCCTTAGGATCGCAATCTTCATAAGCTGACAGATTATCAGTAAATATTTGGTAGATCTCGCTTAATAGATAGGGATTCTATAACACCTTTGGCCACCCTACCTTCGTGTAAGCATTATTCAAAATAGGGGGAGGGACCGTTGTGAGTTGCATGTTCAAGGTTCTACCAAAAATATTCCCTGTAAGGGTGAGTAACAGGGGGAAGTGGTCACTCTCGCACCTGGAATCTACCCTCATATCTCTCAGTAACGGCCAAAGTTGCACATCCACCAAGAAATAATCAATAACACTAGTCAGAGAACCTTGTTGAAATGTGGGTGCAAGGTTTAAATCGGAAGGAGTGCGACCATTACAAGCCTTAAGGCCAAACTTTAGGCATAATGAGACAACGCGAGAACGAGGGCAAGGGATGTCACCATTCAGTTGTGCGATCCCCAGTCCTGCACTTCAAAGAAGGCACATGTGATGTGCACGAGCAGTTTGGTTGGACCACTGCAAACTCTCTGGCACAGCAATGTTCATCTTCGTGTTACTTATCCCCTATCTCGTTGCCAGTTGTAGCATCCTCCCTAGCCTGGGTACCTGCCAATGAATATGCCACACATGGAGCTATGTATTACGCTTCTTTATTCGTCTACCTGTAACTGCAAACTCAACATTCTAGACCTGCATTCACTTCATCACATTCTAACACTCACGTCATCACTCTATGGAGTCTTTCAAGAGCCACAAGGGTTCTGTCACACTCACAGGACACTACACCTAGCTACTAGACAACCACCACTCTGTTACATGATGACTATCTCAGCAAGGAACAGAGCAACAGTATGTCTTCAGGTCTTCAGCCTTGCCCCTTCAAACTAGCAAGGCAATAAATGTAAAGAATAGGAAAGAGCCCATTCTTTCTATCACGGATGACCAAAATAGACACTGTCAGCATATATTTCTTTGTTGTTTTAATTTAGATAAATGGACAATCCATGTTTAGCGTAAGATTGTCATCAAGTAACACACAGTATCCCTGCCATTATAGTGTCATAGGGAGCATATCTGGCTCTGGGTACCCTGGCAATGTGGCATATGTAACCTACAGACAACACAGGCACACACTTAATGGACCAAAGAAAGCATAATAATTCATAAGCTAAACTCAACCTATATGAGCATCACACAGTAACTGATTGTCCCTTGATGCACAAGCCACAATACCTGAGTGACTGCTATTGCAGTGCACCAGGAACGTGGCTTTGCATGTCTCTCATAACAACAAATGAATAAATGGAGAACACTCTATAAATGAATCTGCAACCAACTGAGTAATCCTGTTTGTCACCACATGATTGTTAGGGCCACTGCATGTGTGCAAATATGTGTGTATCGCTCACTGGAGTGACAGGGTCAATACATGTTTGCAGTGGTATGTCTGTTGGAGTGTCATCATGCCTGAGGTGCTGGACTATCAGATATAATGTCACACACAGTAATTTTTTCTTCCAAGTGTTTTACAGTGCGCAGACATTGAGCACATTTCACCCTTCCATGTTTTACAGGTGGACCTGCCCCCTACACAATTGGAGAAGTGGCTCGATTTGCGGACCCAGACATATCCAGTGTTGATATGTTAGTTCTGTGTTGTGTTTGCAGCTTTTGTATGATTGACTCCTGTGTGTCGGACACATAGCAAGGTATGATGTGCTGGAACATGATCTGACATGTGACTTGACTAGAGTTTGGCTTATTTTTCCATATTTGAGTTGGACAATCAGTGGCGTAGAGTCATAATTTGGGATTTTAGTGCAGCGCTGTGGGCGTGGGCAGGTGAACAGGGTGACATTTGTTGTTACATTTATTGTAATGAAAATTGTGGAGGTAGCCATTTTCATGATTTAGTCAGCAAGTCATACCCTGAATCACACAGAGCAGGGATGCCCCAGTATTACCCACAGATGTGAGCCTCCCTGTTAACTAATGAACATGTAGGACTGTATGTTTGACTTCCTAGCAGCATCTAGCTCCACATGTTCTCCTACGTTTTTGTGGCTCTTGAGTACCATGTCATAGGTGTGGAGGCAGCTCAAGCCCAGATGGGTGCTTGCATCTATGTGCTTGTTTCAGGAAAGGTATTAGTGATATCAAATTATGTGGACAATTGTCCGCAATTAGGAACATGAATGTGGATGTGATTGTACAATGTTTGTGTCTATCCTAGTTGGACAGCCTTCTTACCTGTGGATAACTGACTAAAACCATGGACAGCTGTCAAAAGCTTCCTGGCTGTCCTTGATGTTTGAAGGTATGTGTTGCATGTCCATCCCCCCCTGAGGCACAGGCCTAGGGTTATAAAATATGTGTCCCTAGGTGGGAGTATCCCAGTGTAGAACACAGACATGTAATTCAAAATTCATTTGTTCCAGCCTAGGATACCCTCTCATGATTAGCAGCTGCATACCATCCTGCCAATTCCATTTACAAATACAGATCTTGTAGCCCTTGATTGTCATCCAGTAGATCGTCATTAGTTGGCCTGTCACATGTGGAGGACTTGCAGCATTTATTATGTGACTAATGGCAGAACAATGATGCACAGATCATTTAAGTAGGTACACATCTTTTTGAGCATTGCTGTGCTGTTAGATAGGACATGTGTAGGCTGCGTTGGCATGTACTTCCTCAGGGACAATCTGTGATCTGTACTGTGATTTGGCCTGTTTAAGCTAATTTTGAAGATTTCTTTGAATATCATCAGTAGCTGTATCACACAATGATGTAACTAATGTTTGGCTTTATCTTTTTTAACAGCAGTAAATATGGATGCCAATCAGATCCGAGAATTCCAGAGGAGGGCGATGGGGTACCGCCACATTCTGGGTGTTGAGTCTGGGTTCCGCCACATGTCACAGCGTTATCGCCATAAGAGAGCCACAGGGGTCTGAAAGGCATTTGCACAAGGGGGCCTTATCCATGTCCACAACAGCCGCCACCACCAGCACCACCACTCCAACCCAAGTGGCACCAAGGATGACAGCCACCACTGCAGGTCCCCCAACATCATCCGCTCCTGGACCACTGACAGCAGCCTCTGCACCTCCCCCTCCAAGCATGGCACCGGCACCAGCACAACCCTCCACAAGTGGCACACAGACCACCCATGCTGCAGTCATTGACAATGGTGAATTTATGAACATGCGACGTGACATGCAACGGATGTTGCGCAGAATGAACAGGCTGCAGCAGGAGCTGTCCCACATTAGCAGGAGTGTGTGTGGGATAAAAAAGATCCTGCAGAGGACAAACTTGTAACTGTTGGACCCTCAGCCATTATTCCCTCCCCTCCCTCCTCTTTCCTATTTCCTGGTTCTTATATTTAATGGGTTTAGGGGGCTTAGTGTTAGGTTAGAATAGGCTGTTAGTTTAGTTAGTATAAGTGGGTTGGGGGGTGGAGGGTATGATATTTGTACATATGTTTTTTTGTGGGTGGGTGGGTAGACGATGATGTTGGGGTTTATGTGTATAAAAAATGAAAAAATACCAAACAAAAATATAAAAAAATACCCCCCAAACAATATTTGTTTAGGATAAGATAGTATGTGTTTAGGTTAGTATATGTTGTCCTCCATGTGTTCTGTCATATAGGAGGGTTGGGGGGTTGATCTTTAGAGTGTTTAGTTAAATGTGGTAAGTAAGTTTAGCTTAGGGTAGTTAGGGCCAGTTGTGGGTCATGTGTAGTTAGGATAGGTTAGGTTAGTTAAGGTGTTTCCCCTAGTTTTATTAACCTTTTTTACTGTTAAATAAATATTTAGGTACTCCTTTACAGTGTGTGTCATATGCTTGGGGATCAGGCCCTTGGCATGGGTGAACAGTATCAATTTAATTTTTGCATTTGTCTTCCATCCTGCATCCAAATCCCAATTGAGCTGTCACATTGGCAGCTACACCAAAGCTACTTCTCTATGCATCTGCCATCAATTGAACCCACCACTCAAGGTTACTATGGTTCCCAATGTGTTGTCAAGTTTAGATGTATGTTTTCAATCTGTCATACTTTGAGACCAGATTTTGAATCTTGGGCATTGTGGTAAGTCTGCCTGCATCCTGATGTTCATGTGAACCCTGATAAGGTGAGTGATGGTATTATCTAATGTAGTATAGTATACATACCTCACACCTATCATTTCTTACATTGTACTGCCAGGTTACACATTTGTCCATACTGTACACTCGTACACATCCATTCCTGCTGTATGGTGTGTGTGTGATTTTAGAGTCAGATGTCACATACCTAAAGATTGTCTGGAAGAAAAATTTGAAGACATTGATTTTCTGCTTAGACATTCCTTGAAGCAGACTTATTCTGTCCAACACAGCATTATACTGTAATTTTTCTATTTAGTTCAGAAATAGCCCTCAGAAAGGGCAGATGACGGTACAATCCAAACCCCTGTGCATAGTTATCAGCCCACAATCTTTCAAGGCAGTTGTATTGACATTCTATGGCCATTGACATGAGACATACATCACTAATCTCCTACACGGTTGATGTGTCACACTACACAAAGACAAAGTGGTTGTGTAAGTGCTATTTATTCTAAAGTGCTGTAGTGCTATATTACATAGTCGAGGATTGTGAGTCCATTAGTGTCATACAGTGCAGAGGAACATGAATTGCCAATGAGGTAGTGAGAGACAATCACAGAACATAGGGGGTCATTACAACATTGGCGGTAAAAGCCGCTTACCACCGTGCAGAAGACCGCCAAAACACCGCCGCTGCCGCAGAATTCCGCCACAGCTATTATGACCCACATCTCGGAATTTGCCGAAATTCAGACACCCACACAAGTCCGCCACACCAAAGGTCAGTGATAAACTGGCGAAAACAAAACCTCCACCGTCACGCCAACAGAAACACGCCCATGCTATCACGACCCACGAATCCACGCGGCGGTCTTTCAACCGCGGTATTCCATTGGCGGTACACACCGCCGCGCTCAAAATACACACACATCTCCAAAACACGTCACATTGGAAAACTCGAATTACACACACCTGATACACCTACAAACACCACTGCCACACAGCCAACACAATATAAAACACACACCCACATCACCCACAAACCCCTACGACCAAAAACTATAGACGACGGCGACAGACAGAGAGCACAGCAATAGAGAACCCCAACACACAGAGGCACACAACACCATCACCCATATAACATCCCACACACAAAACACCACACACCACTACACATCACCACACTCATCAAGACATACACCACCCCACACATCACCTACACCACCCCATGTCACGCCAAAGACACCCCAGGTTTTCCGAGGAGGAGCTCAGGGTTATGGTGGAGGAAATCGTACAGGTAGAGCCACAGCTATTTGGATCACAGGTGCAGCACACCTCCATAGCCAGGAAGATGGAGCTATGGCGAAGAATCGTGGACAGGGTCAACGCTGTGGGACAGCATCCAAGAAATCGGGAGGACATCAGGAAGAGGTGGAACGACCTACGGGGGAAGGTGCGCTCAGTGGTCTCCAGGCACAACATCGCGATTGAGCGGACTGGAGGCAGACCCCCACCTCCTCCCCCACAACTAACAACATGGGAGGAGCAGGTCTTGACCATCATGCATCCAGAGGGCCTCGGAGGAATCGGTAGAGGAATGGACACTGGTAAGTCAAATCTTAACTATCATATCCCCCACCCTACCTGCATGCCATCACACCCCCCCACCCTCACCCCCTCCCCTATCACTCCAACTCCTCACTAATGTACTAATAACACAAACCACCCATCCCAACACCAAGCCCTGCATGACACAACTAAGCATGGTCACCACTCACTAAAGCATGCTCACTGCACATACCCATAACACCCCCCAACCATCATCACACAAGCCCCCACACAGGAATGCTTGCACTGGGGTACACGCACACCCACCCATTGCACACCATGACACACACACATGCAATAATCATGCTCTTATACCCCTGCAGGACCACTACGTAACGTCACCAGACAGGAGGGTCCAGACATCTCCACTCCACCCACAGAAGAGGCCCACAGTGACGACAGCAGCTCTGGCCAACTGGATCCAGATGACCAGCCCGGACCATCGTGGGCCTCGGGACAGTCGGTTCCCCTTGCACAGCCACAGCCCAACACTGACCTTCCACCCTCTGGTAACACCAGCACAGCACCCACCCAGTGGGCCCATACCTCCGTACCCAGGACACGTCAATCAGCTGTGTGTCCACCACTACAGGGAACCCAGGAGAACCCACCACCCCAACAACAACAGGGACCTGGGACAGTGGTAGTGGGCTGCTGTGCGACAGGGGGCGGACAGGCCTAGGGAACCCACTCTCCACAAGGCCCTATCCTCCATCATGGGAGCATACCACCACTCCCAGGAGACGATGGCAATGGTCCTGGCCAAGTTTCAGGAGACCCAGCTCATGCAGGAGGAACAGTATTTGGGGTTCAAGGAGGAGCTCAGAACCATCAGCTCCGCCCTGGGCACCATCGTAGGGGTGCTGAAGGACATACAAAAGACCATGAGGGACACCGTGGCACTCCAAGGGGCCCTTGACACTAGCCTGGACGATGAACTGCCCACCACCTCCGCCGGCGCTAGTGGACAGGACGCCCCGCCACAGGACCACCACACCAGCACCCCACCCCCTGCAGACGGAGAACCACCCCGCAAGCGGTCCCTGAGATCCAGGAACAGGACAGAGCAAGATGGCAAGACCCCCGCCAGGAAATGAGACCACCCTGATTGTCCTCCCACTGTCCCACTTTGTTACCCTGTCCAGATTGGAACTGCCCCAGCTCCACTTCCTATGCCCATATGGGCAAAGCACCTGTGAGACGAATAGACTGGACTCTGCCATGGACATTCCTCCACCATCCCCCATCACCATTTTACAACCCCCCTCCATTTTTAGCACTTAAATAAACACCCTTGAAGCACAAAACAATCTGGAGTCAGTCTGTGATTTTTAGAATGTGTATTAGCTATGACTATGACAAAATACGTTCAAATTTTTAATGTCAACATACCTATGTCACACATCACAAGTCCATGAAGGATGCAAGCAGATGCATCACAAGTCCATGAAGGATGCAAGCAGATGACACACGTTGGTAACCACACCTGTGAAACCGTAATAGAAATGTACAACTCAGTTACCAAATACTGCTTCAAATTGACAGACAGGATAGAGGTAGAAGTGTGAAAGTGAATGTATAGTAAAAAAATGTTCTCACCTGTGTGTCACTGGAAATATTGCTGTCTGACTGACTCCCTGTTGTCAATGTCTTCTTCCTCAGCTTCCTCCTCATCACTGTCCACAGGCTCCACAGCTGCCACAACACCGTCATCTGGACCATCCTCCTGCAGAAAAGGCACCTGGCGTCGCAAAGCAAGATCGTGAAGTATCTAGCAGGCGATGATGATCTGGCACACCTTCCTTGGTGAGTAGAATAGGGAACCACCTGTCATATGGAGGCACCTGAACCTGGCCTTCAGGAGGCCGAAGGTGCGTTCGATCACCCTCCTAGTCCGCTCACTGGGGTCAGTAGCCATGACAGGTTGGGGTAACCAGAGTCCCCTAATAGCCACACCCGGTGCCTCTGGAGTTGACCCATCACATACGGGATGCTGCTATTCCGCAGGATGTAGGCATCATGCACGGAGCCAGGGAACATAGCATTTACCTGGGAGATGTACTGGTCAGCCAAACATACCATCTGTACATTCATGGAATGATAACTCTTCCGGTTCCTGTACACCTGCTCACTCCTGCGGGGGGGGGACCAGAGCTACATGGGTCCCATCAATGGCACCTATGATGTTGGGGATATGTCCCAGGGCATAGAAGTCACCTTTAACAGTAGCCAAATTGTCCACCTGAGGGAAAACGATGTAGCTCCTCACGTGTTTCAGCAGGGCAGACAACACTCTGGACAACACGTTGGAAAACATAGGCTGGGACATCCCTGATGCCATGGCCACTGTTGTTTGAAATGACCCACTTGCAAGGAAATGGAGCACTGACCGCACCTGCACTTCAGGGGGGATTCCTGTGGGATGGCGGATTGGTGACATCAGGTCTGGCTCCAACTGGGTACACAGTTCCTGGATTGTGGCACGGTCAAACCTGTAGGTGACGATCAAATGTCGCTCCTCCATTGTTAACAGGTCCACCAGCAGTCAGTACACCGGAGGATTCCGCCATCTCCTCAAATGTCCCAGCTGACGGTGCCTAAGAAGGACAACAGCGATCACAGAGTCAACACATTCTCAAGTATGTACCCACAGCTACACAGAACACGACACCAAATACAAATCTATTTCTGTATGTGTGTTGAGTGTAGGCCTAGGTATGTGTGACGCAGTAGTAAATAAAGCCATGTGGGCCCCTGAAATGGTGGCTGCCTGACCTCTAAACTGGGACAATGGGATGTGAGGTAACTGCGCTGGCGTTGTACACCGTTGCGGTAGGCGGTCGTAGACCGCGGCGCAATGCTGCATTGGTTAACATTGCCAATGTTGAAGTGCGCCGGCGGTGTTGATACGCACCGCCGTGGACGTCACCGCTGTGGACGTGACCGCCATTTTCTATCTGTTCAATCACTCAATACCTGATCTTCGACAGGAGAGGACCTACACTGCAAGTGCTGCTGTGACCTCGGTCTGGAAGAGACAATGGCTGCTGCGTCTGGGGAAAGGGCCCCTGCCTTCACTGCTCAGGAGTTGGAGAAGCTCGTGGACTGGGTCCTCCCCCAGTACACGCTACTCTACGGTCCTCCAGACCAACAGGTAAGTACACAGGGAGCATGTTGTATGGGCTATGCCTGTGTGGAGAGAGCTGGTTCTAAGAAGGAAGGGGGCAGAGTTCTGAGTGCATGAAGGACTGTGAATGCATGTGCCACATGGCAAGGGTAGGGATGGGGCCACTCACTTCGACGGTGCAGTTGGTAATGACTTCACTTCCTCCCCTGTACATGTCATGTAGGTCAGCGCCCACCAGAAGAAGGACATTTGGCGTGCCATCGCCAAGGATGTCCGGACCCTGGGGGTCCACCAGAGACGGAGCACCCACTGCCGTAAAAGATGGGAGGACATTCGCCGCTGGAGCAAGAAGACGGCGGAGGCTCAGCTGGGGATGGCCTCCCAACGTGGGAGGGGTGCCCATCGCACCATGACCCCCCTGATGTTCCGGATCCTGGCGGTGGCCTACCCTGAGTTGGATGGGCACTTGAGGGCATCACAGCAGACACAAGGGGGTGAGTACACTCTCATTCTGCAGACTTTGTGTGCAGTGGAGGGGTGTGGGTGGGGGAGGAGGGCTGTGGGTTTCCCTAGGCCAGGGCGAGTTCCGTAGGCTGGCCCCTCTGTAATGCAGGCCATGTGCCACTCCACCCCACCTCTGTAGAGTGCCAAGTACAGGTAGACATGCCCCGGTGTCATCTATGTGGGCAGATAACACCCATAGCCATGTAGGCCATATCCCAGGAATTGCATCTGTAGAGGCCAGGAGCATGGCCTAGTGCAGGGGGCTGCTGTGTCTGTATTGTCCGCCAACTGTAGCGGTAAGCCATGCGCTCAATCTGTCTTTCTTCTGTCGTCCCCCCCCCCCTTTTTCTGCTCTCCCTGTTCTTTTGTGCATCAGCATCATCAGGCGGAGGTACAGTGGTACCGGAGCACGAGGGAGCTGCATCCCACATGGCCATGGAGGGCCACACCACGGACTCTGAATACACCAGTGGGACGGAGGGCGAGGGGAGCTTCACGTCGGTCACCGGATCAGCAGACAGCGACACAGATTCATCCTTCGATGGGAGCTCCCTTGTGGTGGCAGCACCATCTGTGCCCCCCACTTCTACAGGTACAGACGCCACCCCCCCACCAGCACCGCCCTCCCAGCAGCCCCTCAGCCTTCGCTCTGTGCCCGCTCACCCAGGAGGGTGGGCATCACCTTCGCCCCAGGCACCTCAGCCCCTGCCCCAGCCACCCCTGCTGCCCTCAGTGAGGAGGCCATTGATCCCCTCAGGTCACTCACTGTTGGGCAGTCTACCATTGTGAATGCCATCCAGGGTGTAGAAAGGGAGTTGCAACACACTAATGCATTCCTGGAGGGCATTCATTCTGGTCAGGCTGCCCATCATCGAACCATGCAATCTCTGGCCTCAGCACTGATGGCAGCCATTGTCCCTGTGTCTAGCCTCCCCCCTCCAACTTCCTCCACCCAGACCCAATCCCCTGTACCCCAGCCTATCCCAAGCTCACCATCAGACAAGCATGCACACACCTCAACACACAAAAGTAGCTCAGGCAAAAATAGGCACCACACAACCCACAGGCACTCACACAAGCATCACCCACATACAGACACAACAACATCCACTGCCTCCACTGTGCCCCCCTCCTCGTCGTTTCCCTCATCCCTCCCAGTGTCGTCTACACTCTCACCTGCATGCACTACATCTACAGGCACTAGGACTCGCACCAGAACACCCAGCACCACACCCCGCTCACCTGCACTCACCACCCCACTACCATTTACACGTCCCCTGTGTCCACTCCCAGTGTGTCTGTGACGCCCCCTCCCAAAGTACACAAACGCAGGCACCCACACACCCAACATCCATCCACCTCACGACAGCCGCCAGTACCTGCACCTGCACCCAAATCACCTAAAGTTACACCTCCTACAACCACCTCCTCTTCCTCCACTCCCAGACCCCCTCCAGCTACCCATCCCAGTCTTCGTCAGAAACTTTTCCTGAGTAACGTTGATCTCTCTGCCACCACCCCCACCCCCTCAATTCATAGGTCCCGTAGTAGCACCTCAGCCAAAAAAAGTCCGGTACCAGTGGTGCGTGTTAGAGGTCTGTGGAGTGCACCGGCCACCAGGGCAGCCAGTGTGACATGGAGCCAAAGCACTGCCAGTCCACCCCCTGTAAAGCACCTTAAGTTGGACAGTGACAGACGGGAGGGGGTGAAGACTCCTGGCGGAAAAACTGCTCACAAGGGTCCCGGGGGGAGTGCCGAGTCAGCTGTGACTCCTCCCAAGGTGGTGAAGGGGCAGAAGAAGTCTCCAAAGTCTGGTAGGAGCAGCACGGCGGGGAAGGCCGCCATCCGCCCCGCTGGCCAGGACGCCACCGCCAGCACTATCGTCACTGGTCCGGAGACCACCGCCAAAGTCAGTGCCCAGGAGGGCAGCACAATCGTCACTGGTCCAGAGACCACCGCCAGAGTCAGTGCCCTGGAGGGCAGCACAATCGTCACTGGTCAGGAGACCACCGCCAGAGTCAGTGCCCTGGAGGGCAGCAGTATCATCACTGGTCCGGAGACCACCGCCAGAGTCAGTGCCCTGGAGGGCAGCACAATCGTCACTGGTCAGGATACCACCGCCAGAGTCAGTGCCCTGGAGGGCAGCAGTATCGTCACTGGTCCGGAGACCACCGCCAGAGTCAGTGCCCTGGAGGGCACCAGTATCATCACTGGTCAGGAGACCACCGCCAGAGTCAGTGCCCTGGAGGGCCCCGCCAGCCACAGCCCCGCTGGGCAATGAGGGACCGTCATGCCACACACCAACGCACAGGTCAGAGACAGCAAAGTCAAGCACCGCTGAATAGGGCAGAGACCGCCATGGTAAAGACCGCTGAACAGGGCAAAGACCGCCATGGCAAAGCACCGCTGAACAGGTCAGAAACTGCAAAGTCAAGCACCGCTGAACAGGGCAAAGACCGCCATGGTAAAGACCGCTAAACAGGGCAAAGACCGCCATGGCAAAGCACCGCTGAACAGGTCAGAAACTGCAAAGTCATGCACCGCTGAACAGGGCAAAGACCGCCATGGCAAAGCACCGCTGAACAGGTCAGAGACAGCAAAGTCAAGCACCGCTGAACAGGGCAAAGACCGCCATGGCAAAGCACCGCTGAACAGGTCAGAAACTGCAAAGTCAAGCACCGCTGAACAGGGCAAAGACCGCCATGGCAAAGCACCGCTGAACAGGTCAGAAACTGCAAAGTCAAGCACCGCTGAACAGGGCAAAGACCGCCATGGCAAAGCACCGCTGAACAGGTCAGAAACTGCAAAGTCAAGCACCGCAGAACAGGGCAAAGACCGCCATCGCAAAGCACCGCTGAACAGGGCAAAGACCGCCAACTCAAGCATCGTTAGCCCATGTGCAGCTGGGACAGTGACGGAACTGGGACCGTCACGGGCAGGATGAAGCACTCTGGGCACCAGTCCCCCTCCAGAACTAGTGGAGAACAGCATCCACTCCGTCTGTCCTTCACAGGATGAAGCACTCTGGGCACCAGTCCCCCTCCAGAACCAGTGGAGACATGCATCCACTCCGTCTGTCCTGCACAGGATGAAGCACTCTGGGCACCAGTCCCCCTCCAGAACCAGTGGAGACATGCATCCACTATCTCTGTCCTTGGCAGGATGAAGCACTCTGGGCACCAGTCCCCCTCCAGAACCAGTGGAGAATGTTATCGACTTGAGAGACTGTGGCTTTGCACTCCCCAAGATGGAAGAGTGGGCAACCCACCCACTGTAGAGACTTGAGAGACTGTGGCTTTGCACTCCCCAGGATGGAACAGTGGGCAATCCACCCACTGTAGAGACTTGAGAGACTGTGGCTTTGCACTCCCCAGGATGGAACAGTGGGCAAACCACCCACTGTAGAGACTTGAGAGACTGTGGCTTTGCACTCCCCAGGATGGTACAGTGGGCAATCCACCCACTTGTGAGACTTGAGAGACTGTGGCTTTGCACTCCCCAGGATGGTACAGTGGGCAATCCACCCACTTGTGAGACTTGAGAGACTGTGGCTTTGCACTCCCCAGGATGGAACAGTGGGCAACCCACCCACTGTAGAGACTTGAGAGACTGTGGCTTTGCACTCCCCAGGATGGAACAGTGGGCAACCCACCCACTGTAGAGACTTGAGAGACTGTGGCTTTGCACTCCCCGGGATGGTACAGTGGGCAATCCACTCACTTGTGAGACTTGAGAGACTGTGGCTTTGCACTCCCCGGGATGGTACAGTGGGCAATCCACCCACTGTAGAGACTTGAGAGACTGTGACTTTGCACTCCCCGGGATGGTACAGTGGGCAATCCACCCACTGTAGAGACTTGAGAGACTGTGGCTTTGCACTCCCCAGGATGGAACAGTGGGCAATCCACCCACTGTAGAGACTTGAGAGACTGTGGCTTTGCACTCCCCAGGATGGAACAGTGGGCAATCCACCCACTGTAGAGACTTGAGAGACTGTGGCTTTGCACTCCCCAGGATGGAACAGTGGGCAAACCACCCACTGTAGAGACTTGAGAGACTGTGGCTTTGCACTCCCCAGGATACATCAATGGGCATGGAGCCCCGTTGTGGATCTGGCGTGGTGCTGTAATCCGGCTGAGGTGCCCCCCCTTCCCTTCCCCCTGAGGTGCCTGTTGTATTTCTATCTGATGCCCCTGCAGTGTTCTCTCCGTTTGTGGACAGGTATCTAGTGTGGGCCTCGCACATGCTTTGTGGGCCCAGTGGTCCACAGACATTGATATGTGCATACCTGCACTACTAATCGTAATGTATAATTTCTAGAATGTGTATATATATCTGTATATATTTGGTTACTGTATTTTGATACATTACAATGGTTGAACTCATTTCCTTTTGTCTTGGCATTCTTCCGGGGGGGTTGTGGGTTGTTACTGTGATGTTTGGAAATGCATTGGTGTGTGTGTTGTAATGTGCGAGGGTCGGGGTGGGGGTGTTGCGTGTGTCCCCCCCTGACTTTTGCCTCCCCCCTCCCCTATGTCATAGGTGCAGTACTCACCGTTGTCTTCGGCGCCGCCGTTGCTGGTGTTCGTAGAGGAGCAGGAAGACAAGGGTAGGGAGTATTTGTAGTTCCGGCTCCATGGTGCCCTCCTTCCTCGTGGAGTGTGTTAAGGTGAGCGTTTTCCCATTGCAAAAGCTGTTTCCGCCGTGTTTTTATCCACGGTGAATCCGCCCCGGAAAAGGTGGGGGATTGGTGGGTTGTGATACTGTGGGCGGTACATTGTCTTCCGCCTGTCTGTTGGCGGTGACCGCCGCGCTGCTTGTCTGTACCGCCATGGCGGTCGGAGTGTTAAAGTGGCTGTCTATGTTGGCGGTTTCCGCCACGGTCATAATTCCCTTTTTTTTCTGCTGGCCTGTTTGCGGTATTACCGCAGCTTTAACACCGTCCGCCAGGGTTGTAATGAGCCCCATAGTGTCAAGGTAAACAGTGGGCTGGAGAACAGTACATGTGAGCAGCTGTTGCAAGACTGGCATGTTACGAAGCACAGGACCTTGGATTTAAGTGCCCATTTGGCATGGACTTATGCTACCGGGTACTCTTACGGGTGAAGGTGATCTGTTCCACGTCTTCATCTTCTGATGTGTGTGTCGTCTCCTCTGCCCTTGGTGGTGGTGGGTTTGAAGGGGCAACACACACTTCAGTGTTTGAAGACGTGGAGTCAGAAATCCCGGTAGCTGCAAACTTTGGGCTATTAAGGGCAGTATTGCAGCAAGGAGGAGCTACTGGTTCCTAAGTATAGCAGCTACATCACTGTCGTAGGCAGCCAGGTCGGCCCTGAGGGGGTCAATATTGCATTTGTTCACAAAGTGAAACGTTTGGTGTGCGAGGTGTTGTGGCAACTCCCTTACTGCTGTGCTGATTTCCTTCACACTTTGTTGACATTTTTGCTAGATAGATGTTCGCCCTTGCATGGCTGCTGCCTGTTCTACAGATGACATCATGCACAAATGCACCCCCTCTAGGCTGGCTGCCATATTTTGCATCCCCACCTGAACCTCTTTGGCCAGCTCCCGCTGTACTCCAACTACAGTCTTCTCAAAGCTGGTGCCAGTGTTCTCAGAGTCCTCAGCTGGGTTGGAGCTGGCAGGTTGTACAATTGGGGTGTTGGTTGTATCCTCTGTGATGGCTGCTACTTCTGTGCTCCTCCTTCTGATTGAAGGTGGGGTCTGGAGGGTTCCAAGGACATCTTGGAGGGTCTGCTGGCTGATGTTTGTCAGCTCGTCATCCATGTCATCAGGGAAGTCCAGGACAGGCATATCCCCAGGAGAGCCTTCGTCCTCTGCAATGAGATATTGTACAATTAGTGTGTCTGTGTTGTGGCATTTGTAACGTGACGTTTCTGACTTCCTATTAGTTGCACATATTGATCTTATTTCCTGTTCACTGTTACTGTCATTGATATTAGCATTCTCCCAGGCCTATGCCCCACCTGCATGTCACGTGTAGTGTGGGCAGTTTGGGGAAATGTCAGCGTCACATCCTCTTGGTGTAGGTTCTGCCCAAACTGTATGTTGCCACCTTCTTGTCCTACTTAACCCTCCGTCTACTTCCATTATCATGGTGTGGCCCTGCTCTGGCTGTGGGTGTTCTGATGGCACTTGTACCACACTAAACAATCTGGAACTGACCCAGTCTCTGATATTTCACATCGACTTATATGTTGCTGAGACCTAGCAGATACTATGTATAGCATTGGCATGGCACGATACGGGTATCAGCATTGGTATGTTATACTGCTGATGTTGGGGAATGTGTGCTACATTGGATTGCACTGATGGTCCTAGCAGTGCTCCATTTCCTCTTATGACTGTGCGGGTGTGTTTCACTAGCTAGACACATAAATCCTCCCCCTCAATGCTGTTGTCTTAGGACTATGACACTTGAGATGTTGCATGGTGGCATTGCAGCTATTGTTACCCAGGCACAGGGTAGAGCCTGACATGCAGCATGGGTATGACATTACTGCTGTGTACCTCATAATGTTACATACAATACCTGATGTTTGTAGCCCATATGGACATGGGCATTTGACAGGATTTGCAAATTTTTATTCATTACAGCGGATTGATAACGTTGTCATCCTGTACCCTCTAATTTGGGTGTGTTTGATCCATGGGCACATAACTGCCATTAGCTACTTGACCTGCACACATGGCAGAGGTGGTAGTGGCAACTGTTGTCAATGTTAAATTCCACTTGCGGATATGGCCTGAGACTGTTAATTGAGCCCTAGTTCATGTAGCGACAATGCCAGCTGTTGTGTGACAGCATGCCAGTTTTACGTTGTACCCTACCCTCCTGGACTGGCTTTGCTTTTCCAACATCCTTGGCATGGCAGCATACCCCAATGCAAAGGTTGTTGGTGTAGTGTTGTGCTGTGCCCCAGGTTTCCCTTGCACAGCCCATGCTCCCGGGCCGTGCCCCTTTGCCCTTTCCACTACCTGATTATCATGGCTTACATGCATTGTGTAGTAGGGATGTACCCCCGCTGCTTTCAGTTAACAAATAGGCATTTTAGTTCCCTATGCCACTTACCCTGCATCTATGTTGTCTCCTGGTAGTCTGCGCTCTCCTGTCCTTGAATCCCTGTGATGATCTCCTCTGGGATGACAGCTGCCACCATCTCCTCCATGTGGTCCAGGGCCTCCTGCAGTGCTGGACTCCCACCTCCAGTCTGCAGTGCTGCCTTCCTGTTCCTTGCCATCTTTTCCTTGGCCCCGCGCTTGCAGTCATGCCAGCGCTTCTTGCACTCGGTGACTATTCTCCGTACTTCTGCCACACTGTTGATCTTATCGACAATTTGTTGCCAAATTGCCTCTCTCCTCCTAATTGGCAATTTAGAGGTGCTAGTGTTCCGTCACCTCTTTCACCAGTATTTCATGCTCCTCTGCACGGAACCGACACTTCCTTTTCTTCTTCTCCCTCTCCTGGGTCTTGTGTGGGTCCGCCTGGCTGGTTCCTGGTTGGTTGTCATCTTCCTGGGGTCTCTCATAGCTTCTGGGATCCATTTGGCTCTCCTTTGCATATTTTGCTGTGTTTGCGCCGCTTTTTGACGCAATTGCGGCAAAAAATGGCACGTATCTGGTTTGCGACATCGTAAACCGGATAAAGGCCATTTTCGCCACGTTAATGTTGTTTTTCTTTACGACGTGGTGCATTGGTTTGAGTAAAAAAGATGACTCTAACCAGTGGTCAAAGTATCAATTTGAAGCCTGAGCGGCACAAAGACATGGTGTTAGCCGGTATTAAACTTTTTGATGCAAAACTGCGTCTGCGCAGTTTTGCGTCAAAAGTATAAATATGGCCCAAAGTACTTCCGATTTTTAACTGAAATATTGAATAGAAGCACAAGTATTTAATTTACAAAAACCTATCCTATCATAGAATTTAATCGAGCTAGCTTCAGGATTTTCTTATGTGTAGTAACTACCGAAGATTACCATAGTGTAAAGCCAGGGCGTTCAGAAAGAAATCACGTGATAAAGTTACAGAAGCGACTCATAGCAGGTAGATCCTAGAACAGATATCAAATTTGAAAAAGTAAGTTACAAGCACGATTGAAATAAATCGGACTTTGGAAAGAAGATTGCAGTCTATTTCGGTCTAACATATGCAGGAGGTAGGGGGAAAATGGAAAATAAAATGAGCCTCCTTATCTCTAAAAGCAATTGCTCTGCTTGATTGAAAGTTCAATGAAAATCTGTGTAATACCCAGTGGATCTTCATATGCATTCAACAGCTGCAAAATCTGAATTACAAACAGCGTTTCCACAGAAGATTCTGCTGGCAATTTGTCTTATTAAACAATTTCCTAAACAAAACCAAATTTGTTTTGCCGAATTGCTTTACTTATTTTAAATGAAAAATAGTTAAGCTACGAAAAGTAACATCTATATCTTTAAAATATAAGTAACACTAAATTCTATTAGAACACTTGTGGTCTGGTATCTCACTGATCTGTCAGTCATTGACATGAACATGCTTTTTCGCAGATGTTTGTAGCATTTTGGTTACCCTGTGCCTAGCCAACGAGTTGGATGGGCACAACTCTAAACAAAATGCTGAGGACAAAATTACTGGACTTTTAAAATGTTAAAATACCATGATGAGGAAGGGTGAGCCTTGTGGGGGTGCCCCAAAGGGAACCCCTTAAAGTCAAATTAAACATCAAATATTGGAGGCATCAGTTATTTTTTTTTTAAAAAGGATCTTGTTTTAGAGCAAGCGTCTGTTCATAGAGAAGACTCTGTGGCCAACGGTTATCATACAGGCTATAGACCGTGCACAGTAGGGGTTGGCTACTAGCAGTGAGTTGGGCACAGAGCTAATGCACTGCTGTGCACAGCTAAAGGCTGTGCATAGTGGGGTGGGGGAGAGGTTTCTCCAAGGTGTTTGGGGTGCAGGGTCTGGCTAACTAATGGCTCCAATTTAACAAGTTATAGATTGATGGTGGTGGCACACCCTCCGCCAATGCCGCAAAAACTTCAAATGGTTCCCTGATGACTGCCCCAAGATAGTCACTCACGCCTTAGTCACAAGCAAGTTCGACTACGGCAACACACTCTATGCCAGCACCACAGCAAAGAACACCATAAAACCACAACTCATCCAAAATGCCACCGCCAGACTCGCCCAGAAGATCCCTCACCAGGAACACATCTCCCAAAACCTAAGGAACCTCCATTGGCTCCCACTGGAGAAGGAAATCAACTTCAAACTATTCACCCACACCTACAAGGCCCCTCACAACATCGGACCGTCCTACCTGAACCATCGCATCTCCTTCTATAACCCCACAAGACCCCTCAGCTCCTCAAAGCAGGCATTGGCCATCATCCCACGCATCCGGAAAACCACCATCCGAGGAAGATCTTTTGCCTACCTCCCAGCAAAGAGATGAAACAACCTGCCCACACACCTCAGACAGAGCCAATCACTCACTATCTTCAGGAAGAACCTCAAGACCTGGCTCTTCCAATGAGGCACAGACCCACCACCAGCGCCTTGAGACCCTCACAGGTGAGTAGTTGTGCTTTAGATAAACTGATTGATTGAGTCTACAGAAATCTATGAGTTTGCAGAATTTGTTCTTTTGTGTATGGTCTTTTCCCCTGGTCTGCAGCTCGATAACTCAACATTCAGGGGCACTCTTATGTCTTTATGAAGTTGGCCAACTAATGGCCTATCATTCATCTATCCTTCATCAGCAAGGGCATCAAAAATGCAATCCATTCACAACCTCAATATAACATCCAGGCCAACTATCAGAAATGTGTTATTATTTTGGAGGGGAATATCTCTAATGACATAATAAACCTACACTGGTTAGGTCAAAACATAGTTCTGAGAGAATATCTGCCCAAACCCCAGTCTCTATGGCATTAGCAGCAGACAATCCCCAGAGAAGTGTGTGCTGAAGTTTCAAGTCACAATAAAATTCCACATTTATTTATTTTATATTATTTAAGTCTCTATTTATTTTTATTATTTAGAAAGATTTAACATGCAGAAAGACACCAACATCATCAAAATAGGTTAAAGGGAACCAGAGGTCTGATTTTCTGAAATGCATAGAAAAAATCAAGCACTATGGAAAAACAGTTCACGGTGGACCAGACCTAGGTGCAATTTCATGCTGGCTTGCTTGATAGACAGCGTGGGTGGTAGTCAGAAGCCACACAACTTACTTTGGGCTCGAGGCCAACAAGCTTAGCCAGAGCAAGGCATCACGCTTCAGCCTGCCTCAAAACATCAGTGGCTCGCCCAGCTGTATTCTGTAAAAAAAGACTAAAAAATTGTAAGTGTGTCTATTTGTGGATGTTTATGATCCTATTTTATGTGTTTTACATTGTAAAGGGAAGATCCCAAGATACCTTGTATGGTACCCTATTTCTCCTCGGATGTCAGCTTGTTTGGCATACCAGAAACTCCAATGAAATATTTAATGGGTTTTCCTTTATAAATAGCTATATGGTCCATTTATCACAGAAATAGTGCTGGAAATTGTACTAATATACACCAATTTTTAAAGCTTTCTCGAGGTAGAAAGGCCCATGCCTCCCAGCACCCTTCACCTGAAAAATGTCATGCTTGCTTTCTCGAACATGATGTTTTTCAGAAGGGGCTCTGGGGGGAATTTGTTAGTTGGTCTTAGGCCCCACCACTTTCAAATTCCAACAGCTGTCACTGCTCCTGGTGAGTTCGCATTTCAGCTCGACAAGTCTTGCTTTGTGAATATATTTAGGGGGTAATTTACAAGCTTCTAGCACCACCAGAGCGTCACTTTTAGAGACGCTTCGGTGGCATTGTGTCATTTTCTATATTTAAAAAGGTGGCATTAAGCCACTTTGCGTGGCTTAACACCACCTTGTAAATATGGGCCTCGCTGATGCAGTTTTCTGCAGCACAGGGGCATGCAATGGGTGTTGCTTTGGGCATTCCACTGCAACACACATTGCATTTTGACACTGATCCAGATTCCTGAGGATTCGAAAACCTGAGGCAGCGCCAAAAACGAATGCCACACCAGGGGTGGTGTTAGCATGGTGCTACAATGAGAAATACTTTTATTTCTCCACGTTTTGCTTTTCCTATGTGTGCTTCATTCTGCATCACACATTGGAAGAGCAAAACAGCATTAATGATTGTTTATGTTATGTGCAGGAAGGTGTTCCTTCCTGTACATCAACAATCATTTATTAATGACGATTTGTTACTTCTATGTGTGCTTCAGAATGCACCACACATAGAACTATCAAGTCACCATTATTGATTGTTTATATGCAGGAAGAGTCACCATCCTGCACATAAACAGTCATTCCCTGCAACACAGGGTGGCCGGCATTGACGCTAGACAGCTAAATTTAGCACCAGCACTAGGGAAAACACAGGGGTGCACCGTGGTGTCTTAAATATAGATCATCCCTGTGTTTCTGAAGTGATGCAGCGCAGTGGTTCCAAATTTGGCCCAGTGCCACGCTGCGCCACATTCTAGTAAATGAGGTCCTTAGTTTCTTAATTAAGACAGCAAGAATAGTTCAAATGGATGTACTGGATAAAGGTTATCCTAAAAGGATGTTTTGTCTCTTCATAAACTACTCTGTGGATAATCTGTGAAGATTTTAAATTCTAATAACACTATTTAGCTATAGATATGTCATCAAAGAGAATGCCATTTGAAATAGACACTGTAGCTATGACCTTGCTATCCAATGACTCACTTGCTTCTAACCACTTGTGTCAAGACTAATAGGGTCTAAATATTGAAAAAACATGTGAACCTGGTCAGGTTCTACATATTAGTATATTAAGTCTCGAAACAAAAGTAAGTCATTATTTTCTATTGCTCAGACTAATAGAAAAGTAATCTTTGGAGAAAGTGGGAACTGTGACCACATGATGTTCGTATAATGATGAGAAATTCCATTAAGTACTGTTCAAATGTATTGTAAAGTGAGAATTATGACTGCATATTATCCCTTTGGGATGAAAAATGACCATGAATTGAGGATTGAATGCCATATGGTAAACATGTTGGGCATGTGCTAATATTAAGCAATTTAGAAGATGAATAATAAATAGTACTAGTGTACACATATAACTGAGCGAGGTTTATAATGAAGGGAATAAGTAGATGTTCATACAATACAGGTACTAAAGTGTTGTTCTCTGGTTGGAATTACGTGGTACAATGTTTTGAAATAGACATTGAACAGCTGATGTATATAGAAACAAACTGGCTCTCATCAGTATTGGTGAAAAATGGAGAACATACAATAAGTCTTCTAAAGATTTCACAGCTAAATATTATTGTAAGACCTAACATCATTGGTGTAGTATTCCCCCAAACC
Organism: Pleurodeles waltl; assembly: GCF_031143425.1. NCBI lineage: Eukaryota > Metazoa > Chordata > Amphibia > Caudata > Salamandridae > Pleurodeles > Pleurodeles waltl. The sequence goes on from NC_090440.1 coordinate 258,503,650, forward strand.
TGTTGTCTTCACCTCCTTACTTTGCTATAAACTTGTTTTTGAAGCCACTTTACCCATTGCTAACCAGTGCTTGTGCTCTCTCCTTAAAAATGAAAACATGATAAAATTGGCCTACATCTAATTGGCATATTTAATTGACTTATAAGCCTGTAATAAATGGTACTACATGTACCTACGGCATGTAATTTAAATGCTACTAATGGCTGCAGCACTTATTGTAACACCCACTAAAGTAGCCTTCAGAAAAATGTCTCAGGGGCTGCCACAGCAGCCTGACGTGCTGTTTTAAACTGTCATTTTGTCTTCTTTTTGCCAGTCCTAAACCTTCCTTTTTAATACTTATAAGTCACCCCCAAAGTAGGCCATAAAGGCTCACAAGGCAGGGTGCATGGAATCTATAAAGAAGGACATGTGGGTTTAAGTTTTACATGTCCTAGCAATGAAAAACTCCCAAAATCGTTTTAACTGTTGGACGGCTATCTCTCCCACAGACTAATCCTGGGTTACCCTCATACACTTAGTAAGTTATAACTCCAAAAATTGGAACAGATAGAGAAATTATGCTTACACTCAAATGAATTGTGATTTAAAATATTTTTTTATGATAAAGTTGGATTTTAAGTTACAATTTTGAAAATGCCTCTTAAAGAAAGTTTACAAAAACATGATGGATGGAATGCTTGAATTAATCTCATCCACTGGTAATTACTCTAGCCGCATCAGAGTCCATCATAATTTTGCACACCATTCCACCTCAGTTTGGACACAGCCATTGCAAAAGTCGTGACCCTGCTCCCATGGTAACAGCCCAGTCTGAACTGCCAAGCCAGGTCCTCCCTCAACCAGAACAAAAACAACCTATGACCAGTTTTGCCTTAGTTAGGGCTCATCAGCCAGGCATAGCTTGGCTCCAGCGACACAGTGTGCACAGGACCCACGTCTGGACATACCCACCCCACTTAAGGCAACACACTAAAGTATATAAAAAAGTGATGGATGCAATGTCTGAATTAATCTCACTGATAATTACTCGGGCTGCATCCCAGTCCTTTGTTATTTTGCACACCATTTCACCTCAGGTTGGACCCAGACATATGCAAATCAGTCTTGAGCCTGTAGACTTTTTCAAATTAAATTTGATTTGATTTTGCTCCATTGAAAACGGTCCAGCCCAAACTGCCAGGCCAGGTCCTCCCTGAACCGGAACACAAGCAGGACCAGTTTCACCCTAGTTAACAGTGGACTGGTCCCTGTATCACACCCATGCTTCATCACAGTCACCCTGAACTTGTGACTTTCCCTCCAGTCTAGTGCAACCACAAGTGGAGCTTTGTGCTTTTTGGTGCTATTTTCACCTAAACTGTTAAAAACTTAACACTCCAGTTCTACTGGTTTGATTAATGTTGTTTTGGTGCAATTTTATTTATTAAAAATGACTATTTTTCTAAATTGGTTTGGGATTTTTCTTGTGTTGTGTTTTCACTTTATTACTGTTTATGTGCTGCATAAATACTTTACACATTGACTCAAAGTTAAGCCGGACTGTTTTGTGCCACATTGTGGAATTGTTGTAACTTATGATTCTATACAAGATGTTAAAGATGTATTTTATCTTATATTTACAGCCTTGATATAGAGCTTTCAGCTCAAAATGTATGTTGGCTTTTTTGGAGTCTGACCAAATTGATCATTTAATGATATGCATTGTAGATAAAGAATTATTCTTTGAGTAAATGTACCGGAGTTCAATGTAATTTAATTTTGCAATCATTCAATTTACAATACCTCCTAAGGGGGTATGATGCCTTGATATCGTAGCTGATCTAAAAAGGCATGTATGTTGTGGTTAGCTTCTGATTTCAGAGGATATTGAGCACTTGTGGCTCACTCCTTAAAGAAATGACATGTTGAACAACCCCCATGCCTACTGCGCCAAAAAAGAAATGGTGATGAACCTCATAAAAAATCAGATCATAGTATTTTGATGGAAGATTTGGAAGAAGGGTAACTGGCTCCTGGGTGGACTGCCGGTCTCAAGAGGCACTTATTATAAATATCTCTGTGTTTGGCCACAGGAGCGCCTATTCTTCTGCTTACATCTGAATTCAATAAAGCCAAAGACTGCCTCATTAAGTGCAGCCTTTCAAATCTTACTTTGCAACCTGTAACTGTGACTCCCCTTCTTGCTGTGATAAAATCCAAACTAAGCCCAACAATTAGCTTTGTTTCAGTGGCATTTCTGGGGAAACTTGGGGCCTTTCTCAATTCTGCCTAAAGCAAAGCATTTTGCATTCTTTTTAGTATACTGTAAAGCACTCATTCAGCACAAGTGCCGCTGGAGTTTGGTCTGCTGACCCAATTACTAGTACAATATGGTTCTTTACTGAAGTACATGTCATTAATAAGGCTAGCTGACCGGTCGACTCTGCTGGCTGAAATATGGGAAGAAATCCAAATGGCAACACCAAAAACAAACAGTTGGGGGCAGGCTTTTATTCTGGCTAAGAATGCCCTTAAGGCAAATTATCTATGGGAAGCAACACTGTTGCATGCCCTCTTCAAAACATGTGTAAACAAGCAAATAAAGAAGATCTCATGGTTGAAGGACAAGAGAGATTTTATAAAAGAAGCCATGCGTGGACAATGATTGATTCTTACAAACAACCCCATCTGCAACCATACTTAACTATTTACTGCATTTTTTAAAATCAAAATCAGGTTCCTTCAAGCATGCTTTGGTTTGGGCCAAACTAATGATTGCTCGCGAAAATGGAGAAGAAAATCTTTGAGCCTTAAATGCAGGCTTTGTCTGTCTGTTGGACAATGGGTTATTGGTAAGGGCAGGTAAGTACCTACACTTAGCAATAGGCCACTAACCTCCACTTAGGTCCAGTCAGGTCTCAGTAAATTAAACCCAGCTCAATCCTTGGTAGCTTGGCAATGAGCGACAAGGCTTAACTTAGGAGATAAAGCATAAAGCATTCAAATATCACAAAACAGTAATTAAATAAAACACAGGAAACAGTTTAAAAATCCAAAATCAAATTATATTTTTATCTTTAAAATGACACCAAAATGAATAAAATCAGATAAGGGGAACCGGAGGTATGAATTTGTAAAGAATTAATGCTTTCTAGCGCATAGAAGCAACTAGCGCTCAAAGGGTTGAAAAAGGTCACACTGGAAAGGAACAAAGTCCAGAGTTCAGGAAACCCACGAGGTAACACTGTCATACTTACTTTCAGAAGTGTTTGATTCAGGAAAGTGGTCCCCAGCACCAGCCAAGGGTTCAGAAGCTGTGGTGTGCCTCTTGGGGTCTGGGACTACACCTCCCACAATGCACCTCTTCAACTTATGGAGTTGCTCCAAACAGCTCCAAACCTCTGGATCTTCTTCCAGAGGTCATTTTCGTGTCCTTGAAGTGTCCACAACTTGATCCAAGGTTCCGGAAGCTCTGAGTTTCTCCTTGGGAGTTGGGACTACAATTCCCAGAATGGACCTGGTCAGAATCCTCAAATGGCCACTGGACGCTGATCAGCTGGGCTCTGCTTGCAGGACTTGATGCAGGGGACTCTGGGCAGCTCCTTTGGACCTGTAGCAAACAGGGAGTCCCTTCTTGAAGCAGTAGAAGACAGGTAAAGTCCTTTTAGTGGTGAAGCCCAAGTGTGCAGCTGGTGCAGGCCTCTAGAGTGCAGTGTCCAGGTGCAGGTCAGGGTTTCAGCAGGGCAGTCCTTCTTCTCCTGTCGTTCTTTCTTGTTGGAATCTGATAGGGATCTGAGGTGTGGGTGTAGGTCTGCCAGTTTTATCCCTGCTCCTGGGTGAAAAACAGAGGGGTCCTAGTTCTCCAATTAGGTGCAGGGTCCATCCCCCTGTGATGACCACTTCCTGGGAAGTGTGGCAAAAATCAATCCCAGGGAGCAACATTCCGCAGAAATCCATCACGGCTGAAAGTGATTTTTGGAGGTTACATCTGGCTGAGCCCTCCCACTGGTGTGGCTAAAAATCCTAAACACACCCCTCTCCTGCCCTCTCCGAATCTAATCAAGGGGGCACCTAATTGTCTGGGTTTGTAGGATGTGAGGGTGTTGCTGGGTTACTCCAAATGTCCTTCCCTGCCTTTGAAGACCAGTTTGGCAGCCCTCCCCCTTCCTGCTTCACCATCTGCTGAGGGGATATATCCTCCCCCAGGCACATCACTTTTGTGTGGAGTCAAGCCACTTCACACCTCATCAATGCAGCCTGGCCAGGCTGCCAGAGGCTAGCCAATCAGAGCACAGCAGCAAAAACACTGCAGGGCTGAAGTTGGCAACTTTTCAGGTAAAGTTTGAAACTCTTTACCTGAACAACTTATATTAAATCCAACAACTGGAAGTTGTGGGATTTATTATAACAATTAATTTGATACCAAACATCTGGTATCTGTTACTTAAGGGGACTTCAAAAATTTAAATAAAGTCTCCCCATTCTAGCCTATGGAGGCCATTCACTACAATGAGGGAAAACGAATTTGACTGTTTTACCTCACCAGGGCTTATAAAACAATTTTTATAAGGTCCCTGCTTATAGTTACATGGCACCTAGCCCTAGGGGCACATAGGGCACACCTTAGGGGTGACTTATATGTAAAAATAAAGTAGTTTAAGACTTTGGAACTACTTTTAATTCCAAAGTCGAATTTACATATAACTTTAATTTAAAAGCAGTCAGCAAGGCAGGCCTGCCTTTAAAATGACACTGGGCACCTCAGCAGTGCATCTATGGGTGCACTACCTATGCTGAGGTCCCTAAACCTACATGCCCTACCATATACTAGGGACTTATAGGTAGGTTGACTTAGCCAATTATAATTAGCCTAATTTGCATACTGATTTTACACAGATCAAAGGCCCTGGGACTGGTTATCAGTACCCAGGGCACCATCAATCAATCAAAAAAATTATAGAGCGTGCTACTCACCCGTGAGGGTCTCAAGGCGCTTGTGGGGGGTGGAGGGGGGTTACTGTTCAAACTGACGTGTCTTGAGGTTTTTTCTGAAGAGTAGGAGGTCTTTGGTTTTGCGGAGGTTGGTGGGGAGGGAGTTCCAGGTTTAGGGGGCGAGGTAGGAGAAGGCCATGCCTCCTGTGGTGGTTTGATGGATGCAGGGGACTGTAGCTAGAGCGAGGTTGGCTGATCGGAGGTTGCCTGTGGGAGTGTGGAAGTTCACTCTTTAGTTGAGGTAGGTCGGGCCGGTGTTGTGGAGGGATTTGTGTGCGTGGCTGAGGATCTTGAAAGTGATTCTCTTGTCTATGGGGAGCCAGTGAAGGGATTTGAGGTGTGGTGAGATTTGTTCATGGCAGGGGAGGCCAAGGACGAGGCGTGCGGCTGTGTTCTTGATTCTCTGGAGTTTGCGTTTGAGTTTGAGTGTGGTGCCGGCGTAGAGGGCATTACCGTAGTCTAGTCTGCTGCTGATGAGTGCATGGGTGACTGTCTTCCTGGTCTCTGGGGGAATCCACTTGAAGGATTTTTTTTTAGAGTGCGGAGTGTGTGGAAGCAGGAGGAGGTTAGTGCATTGATTTGCTGTGTCATGGAGAGGGAGGGGTCCAGGATGATGCAGAGGTTGCGTGTGTGGTTTGCGGGGGTGGGTGTGGGGCCTAGGGCGGTGTGCCACCAGGAGTCGTCCCATATGGTTTTGTTGGGGCCGAAGATGATGATCTCGGTTTTGTTGGAGTTAAGCTTGAGATGGTTAGTTGTCATCCAGATGGCAGTGTCGAGGAGAGCAGCGTGTAGGTTGGTTTTGGCGGTGGTGGGGTTGCGGGTGAGGGAGAGGATGAGTTGGGTGTCATCTGCGTAGGAGAGGATAGTGATTCCGTGTGGTCGGAGGATGTTGGCTAGGGGGATCATGTAAATGTTGAAGAGTGTGGGGCAGAGGGAGGACCCTTGGGGGACTCCGCAGATGATCTTGGTAGCGGTGGAGTGGAAAGGTGGAAGGCGGACTCTCTGGGTACGGTCGGTGAGGAAGGAGGTGAGCCAGTCTAAGGCTTTGTGGCAAATTCCTATGTTGTGGAGGCGTGTGCGGAGTGTGTGGTGGCAGACAGTGTCAAGCGGAGAAGTTTTTGGAGGATGAGTGGGACAGTCTTGCCTTTGTCGACTTTGGTCCTGATGTCGTCAGTGCATGCGATGAGGGCGGTTTCCATGATGTGGCTCTTGCGGAACCTGGATTGTGAGGGGTCAAGAGTGTTGTTTTCTTTGAAGTAGGATAGGCGGGCGTTGACTAGTTTCTTGGCAACCTTGGCGGGGAAAGGGAGGAGGGAGATGGGGCGATTGTTGGAGAGGATATTTTTTTTTTTTTAGGAGCGCTGTGATTTCCGCGTGCTTCCAGGGGTCAGGGTAGGTGGCTGAGTCAAAAGAGGAGTTGATTATGTCACGGAGTATGGGGGTGATGGTTGTGCTGGCTTTGGTGTAGATGCGATGTGGACAGGGGTTGGAGGGGGATCCGGAGTGGATGCAGTTCATGTTTTTTTCAGTTTCTTCGTGTGTGGTGGGGGCCCAGGTGGTGAGTGTGGTGGGGGGTCATGAGTGGGGGTTGAGTTGGGTGAGTGAGGGGTGTGTGTGGTATGAGGCTGTTGTGGATGTCCAGGATTTTATGGTGGAAGTGGTTGGAGAGGGCGTCACATAGGGGCTGTGTGTGTGGGGGGTCTATGTTGCAGGCTTTGGGTTTGGCTAGCTCTTTAATGATGGTGAAGTGTTCTTTGCTGTTTAGAGAGTCGTTGTCAAGGCATGTCTTGTAGTGATCTCTTTTGGCGATGTGTATGAGTTGATGATGGGTGAGAATGGTGGCTTTGAGGGTAGAGAGGTTGGTTGTAGAGGGTTCTTGTTGCCATATTTTCTCTGCTTGGCGGCATATGCACTTGGAGTCTTGGAGTTCGGGGGTGAACCATGGGGCGTTCTTGATGTTGTAGGTGACGATGTATTTTCTGAGGGGGGCTAGTGCGTCTGCGCAGGTAGTGATCCATTTAGAGAGGTTGTGTGCTCCTGTGTTAGGGTCGTTGGTGTGGGGGGAGGTTGTGAGCCAGTTGGGAGTTCAGGCGTTCTGTGGGGATCTTGTCCCACATGCGGTAGGGTATGGTTTGTTGATGGTGGTGTGTGGGGGGTTTGGTGAAGGAGAAATGGACGCAGTGGTGGTCAGTCCAGAGGAGTTCGGTGGTGTGGGTGTAGGCTATGTGTTGGCTTGAGGTGAAAATTGCATCAAGCGTGTGTCCTGCTGAGTGGGTGGGTGCGGTGACCAGTTGTTTGAGTCCGAGGTTGGTGAGGTTGTCTATGAGGGAGGTAGAGTTGTGGTCCTGAAGGTTCTCCAAGTGAAAGTTGAAATCACCGAGGAAGATGTAGTCTGTAGAGGTGAGGGCGTGCGAGGTGATGGTGTCGGCGATGGTGTCGCAGAAGGCGGGGCGTGGTCCTGGTGGTCTGTAGATTAGTGTACCTCTGAGGGTGGAGTTGTTGTTAATGTGGATTAAGAAGTGCATGTGTTCTGTGTTGTCGATAGTGTCTTGGGAGCTGGTGGTGACATTGATGGTGTCCCTGTGTAGGATGGCGATGCCACCACCTGGCCTGTTGAGGCGGTCTTTACATTGGAATTTGTATCCCTTGGGGGTGGCGATGGCTATGGCGGGTTTCGAGGAGGGGTTGGTCCAGGTTTCCGTGAGGAAGGCGATGTCTGGTGAGTGTGATGTGATGAGGTCCCAGAGTTCTATGGCATGTTTGTGAAGGGAGCGGGTGTTGAGGAGCAGGCAGTTGAGATGGTTGTGGTGGGTGGTGTTGGTGTGGTGCATGAGGGTGTTGTTGCAGGGTGTGTTCCGGTTGTGGGGTGGTGTGCTGCGGGGCTGGTTGGTGGGGGTGGGGGCAGAGCAGTTGTGTATTGTGTTGGGGGTGTTGTGGTTGGTGTGTGGTGTGAGGGATGAGGAGCAGGAGAAATTACAGGTGTGGCAGGTGAATGGGGCCATGAGTGTGTGTGGGGCTGGAAAGGGTGCAGGTGGGGCGAGGGCCTGGGTTGAGTGAGTGGAGGGTGAGGGGGGAGTAGATTTGTCTGAGGGGGCCAGGGGGACTGGCGCTGGGCGCGGTCTTGGTGCGGACGGGCTTTCCTTTGGCACGCCTTTGGTGTGCCAGCGGTGCGTCTGCGCCGCGGCTGCCATAAATGGGGAGGAGGGAGGGTGTGGCAGCTGGGAGGAGGGAGGGCTGGGCGAATGGGAAGGCTTGGGGCGTGGGGCCGCAGGGGATGGCAGCGGCGGGAAAACAAAAAGGAAAACGGAGGTGAGGAAGAGGGGGGGCGGGAGGGGCCGGGGCGACGCAGCGGCAGGGTAATTGCAGAAAGGTGAAACGGACGGTGAGAAAGGAGGGGGGAGGCGGGAGGGCCGCGGGGACGCAGTGGGAGGGGAATTGCAAAAAAGGTGAAATGGATGGAGAGGGAGGCGGCGCGGGGAGGCGGCGCAAGGAGCGACCTGCCTGCTGGACGCAGGGTCAAGGATTGCTCCTCGTTACCGCACCGCAGCTGCCATAAATGGGGAGGGAGTGGCAGCTGGGAGGAGGGAGGGCTGGGCGAATGGGAAGGCTGGGGGGGTGGGGCCGCAGGGGATGGCAGTGGTGGGAAAACAAAAAGGAAAAACGGAGGTGAGGAGGAGGGGGGGAGGCGTGAGGGGCTGCGGGTACGCAGCGGCAGGGGAATTGCAGAAAGGTGAAACGGACGGTGAGAAAGGAGGGGGAGGTGGGAAGGGCCGCGGGATGCAGCGGCAGTGGAATTGCAAAAAAGGTGAAACGGATGGAGAAGGAGGCGGCGCGGGGCGGCAGCGCAAGGAGCGACCTTCCTGCTGGAAGCAGGGTCAAGGGTTGCTCCATCAGAGTCAGGAAAACACCAGCAAAAAGTGGAGAATGGGGGCAAAAAGTTAAGGGGCCTCTGCAATCAGCCCTGTTCTCTCACACTGTCTCATACAGAAAGTTTGACTCACATCGTCCCAACTTGTCCCAAGTTGTTAACTAAATGTAAGGCTTTGCTGCATAACCTTTTTAATCAGAACGGTATTAGAACTTGTCATCATGCCTTACTCTTTTGTCTAAAAGGCAAATGTCCTGAGTTATTGCAGCTTTCACAAGAATCATCATAAAAGTCGAGAAGCTGCTATTAGATAAAGACCATGAGGCAGCAATGACAGGAAGTATGAACAATAGCTCTACTCGTTTATCCTCTCTGTTACTTCAGCATTTTACCCATAAATTATGATAGCAGCTGCGCAGGTCATGATGAAGAACTTCAAGGTCCAAAGGAATACAAGAGGACACTATTCAGGATTTCCCTGTTCTTTTGCGTCTTTTCATTAACTCATGCACTTTATTGCAAATTTTGCTCCAATTGCAAAAGAGGGCAAATCATTGTTTAGATAAATGTCAAACTGTAGAATAAGGGGGTTGAGTAACTTTGGTATTATAGAAAATGCCGAGCAAGATAGAGGCCTTAGTAGCACTTCTAGTGTTGTCACATTTGCATCATTTATTGGGACTTATGGACAGGTCGTTGTAAGATAAAATGTCTACTGTATTTTATTGGATCGGGAGGGAGAAGTAAATGCTGCACTGATGCCTTTCCCCATTCCTACTGAAATTTTACTATAAATTTTATTTTGTTATTAGTGCACTTTATATTTGGTATTACGTGAGAGGCAGCTAGACAATAGGCAATCATGTGGAACAAGAGGACATGGGGTATCACTGATGCCTGTAAATAGTCCTCACTTTGGTTATTTCTCATTTATGTTACTTACCCTCTGCTATCATTCTCCATGCTGCCACAACTGCACTTTACAATGGGTCCCCTTGGCAGAAGCATTGCAAGAATTAGATAATGCAGACTGATTCTGCTTTTCTGAAGAAGTGCATTGTTTTAAGTCTTTGTGAACCTTTTTTTTTTATTATTTGCGTTGTGCAATTAATGGTTTTAATTAACTAAAATAAACTTTATTTGATTTGACATGTTGGACTGATTCTTTGTCCCACCCCGCTTGATTTCTATATGGTGAATGTTTCTAGCTTTAAATCCCAACACACTTGCATATATTTTCCTGAGTTCTTTAAGAACTACAGAGGAAAATATTTGCATTATTACCTCCTCCCATCGAAGTACATCCCTTATTAAAACCGGAGGCTAGTCACCTACTGCAAGAATGGTAATATAAGCGTCCAATAAATGAGGCCAGACTATTGCTTTTATGCTATGTGTAATATCCCTTTTAATCTGTATTTCTACATTATAGACCCTATCGGGTAGATTTACATGTTCAACTGTCATTTCAACCTGCATATGTTGCTCTATGGAGTAACTTCCAGAATTTCTTTCAGATTCTAGTGAACTATTGGCACTTTTGCCTGGCTGCCCAGAAGCAATATCTATCAAGTTCTGTTCCGCAGAAGTATCTGTTATTTACAGTGCATGTTTCTTGCTAGTTTGGCAGCTTTCGACTTGGGATCCAAACCTTTCACTTTCTGCTTCACACTAATCTCAGCCTCTTGCCATGATTCACTTTTCTGGTTGGCATACTTGTCCTTTCTGCAATACTCAGTTTGTTCACTTCTGTCAGCCCTTTTACTGTCAGAGCCCTCAAAAGAATGGGAACAGTGGCTATCAGCATACCAATCCGGCCTTTTCATGTTATCATTGTTTCTCAATTTATGTACACCCCTGCTGGCGTCCTTTGTTTCAGCCAATTCAGCCCTTGTTTTTTGTTATACTTGTTTCTTTTTAGTCTCTGGGTTGGTTTTCTCATTGTTGGAAACCTCAACCTAATTTCTTGCTTTGAGATGCAGTTTAAGAGCTCACAAACCTAAGGTATCACAGTAAACTTCTGAAATACTTTTCTGCAATTCCAGTTCACTATTGTGAGCCAAGATTGTAACCAACCTCTGACATACTGCCAGAACAAGAGCTTTTCCTTGAATGCTGCTGTGAATAATCGAGGAGACCATTTAAAATTGGCATCCATTTCATTCCTAAATCTTGAGCTAGTGCAGCTCCATTCTCATTGTGTGCCTGTTGTTAACACCCCCAGTAACACTACTAATATTAGTGTTTATGCTTAGTAGTATAAACACAGGAAAATATGCTTCCCCCGGTTTTGTGATCATCTATTGGTGGCACCATCCAAAAGGTAAGAAACAGTCAAAATTCTATTCTTATCCTGCAGTGTTGTGTGGGGAAAGACTGTGTCCAACTGGTTGGTATTTTGAGCAATCCAGAATGAAATTTAAAACCATTTTGTGGGCACTTTGCCCATAATAGTGTTTACTGCCTACAGACTGCCCGTACTGCAGCATGCAAATGTGGTGCACGGTTTGTGAGTTTGCAAAACATACTAAGTCTTCTATAGACTCTCACTAACTGATTCAATACTTGTTTCATATTTGAAGGAGGTGCATTTGCTGTGTCAAGATATGGTGTATATAGAGCCAACAAAGGCTCCTCATTACTTAGTGCTCCATTATAACCTTCTGCACTACGTGACACAGTTGACCACCAAGCCATGTCTGCTGTTCCTGGTATCCTAAAGGGATTTGTAGGTAATGATAAGGTACATAATTTACTGGCACCTGTCTTAGGGGGTCATTACAACCCTGGCGGACGGTGTTAAAGCGACGGTAAGACTGTAAATAGGCCGGCGAAAAAAAAAAGGGAATTATGACGTGGCGCAAACCGCCAACAAAGACAGCCACTTTAACACTCCGACCGCCATGGCGGTACAGACAAATAGCGCAGCGGTCACCGCCAACAGACAGGCGGGAGACAAAGTACCGCCCACAGTATCACAACCTACCAATCTGACACCTTTTCCGGGGCGGATTCACCGTGGATAAAAACACAGCGGAAACAGCCATTTCAATGGGAAAACGCTCACCTCTACACACTCCACGAGGAAGGAGGGCACCATGGAGCCGGAACTCCAAATACTCCCTGCGATAGTCTTCCTGCTCCTGTACGATCATCATCAACGCCGGCGCCAAAGACAACGGTGAGTACTGCACCTATGACATAGAGGAGGGGGGAGGCAAAAGTCAGGGACACACACACGCAACACCCCCACCCCCACCCCGACCCTCACCCACTACAACACACACGCCAATGCATATCCAAACATAACAGTAACAACCCCAAAACCCCCCGGAAGAATGCAAAGACAAAAGGAAATGAGTGCAACCATTGTAATGTATCAAAATACAGTAAGCAAATATATACAGATATATATATACACATTCAACAAAATATACATCACGATTAGTAGTGCAGGTATGCACCATTCAATGTCCGTGGACCACTGGGCCCAAAATGCATGGGCGAGGCCCACACACGATACCTGAGCAAAACGGAGAGAACACTGCAGGGGCATCAGATCGAAATACAACAGGCACCTCAGGGGGAAGGGAAGGGGGGGCACCTCAGCCGGATGACAGCACCACGCCAGATCCACAAGGGAGCTCCATGCCCATTGATGTATCCTGGGGAGTGCAAAGCCACAGTCTCACAAGTCTCTACAGTGGGTGGTTTGCCCACTGTACCATCCTGGGGAGTGCAAAGCCACAGTCTCACAAGTCTCTACAGTGGGTGGGTTGCCCACTGTACCATCCTGGGGAGTGCAAAGCCACAGTCTCACAAGTCTCTACAGTGGGTGGGTTGCCCACTGTTCAATCCTGGGGAGTGCAAAGCCACAGTCTCTCAAGTGGATGACAGTCTCCACTGGTTCTGGAGGGGGACTGGTGCCCAGAGTGCTTCATCCTGTTAAGGACTGAGGTAGTGGATGCTGTTCTCCACTGGTTCTGGAGGGGGACTGGTGCCCAGAGTGCTTCATCCTGTTAAGGACTGAGGTACCGGATGCTGTTCTCCACTGGTTCTGGAGGGGGACTGGTGCCCAGAGTGCATCATTTTCCCCGTGACTCTCCCAGTTCCGTCACTGCCCCACATGGGCTAGCGGTGCTTGAGTTGGCGGTGCTTGCCCTGTTCAGCGGTGCTTGACTTGGCGGTCTTTGCCCTGTTCAGCAGTGCTTGTCTTTGCAGTTTCAGACCTGTTCAGCGGTGCTTGCCATGGCGGTCTTTGCCATGTTCAGCGGTGCTTGCCCTGTTCAGCGGTGCTTGCCATGGTGGTCTTTGCCCTGTTCAGCGGTGCTTGCCCTGTTCAGCGGTGCTTGCCATGGCGGTCTTTGCCCTGTTCAGCGGTGCTTGACTTTCCAGTTTCTGACCTGTTCAGCGGTGCTTGCCATGGCGGTCTTTGCCCTGTTCAGCGGTGCTTGCCCTGTTCAGCGGTGCTTGCCATGGCGGTCTTTGCCCTGTTCAGCAGTGCTTGACTTTGCAGTTTCTGACCTGTTCAGCGGTGCTTGCCATGGCGGTCTTTGCCCTGTTCAGCGGTGCTCGACTTTGCAGTTTCTGACCTGTTCAGCGGTGCTTGACTTTGCTGTCTCTGACCTGTGCAGCGGTGTTTGCCATGGCGGTCCCTCATTGCCCAGCGGGGCTGTGGCTACCGGGGCCCTCCTGGGCACTGACTCTGGCGGTGGCCTCCTGGCCAGTGACAATGGGACTGGCCTCCTGGGCACTGACTCTGGCGGTGGTCTCCTGGCCAGTGACAATGGGACTACCCTCCTGGGCACTGACTCTGGCGGTGGCCTCCTGGCCACTGACGATAGGACTGCCCTCCTGGGCACTGACTCTGGCGGTGGTCTCCTGGCCAGTGACGATGGGACTGCCCTCCTGAGCACTGACTCTGGCGGTGGTCTCCTGGCCAGTGACGATGGGACTGCCCTCCTGGGCACTGACTCTGGTGGGGGTCTCCTGGCCAGTGACGATCGGGCTGGCGGTGGCCACCTGTGCAGCGGGGATGATGGCGGCCTTCTCCGCCGTTCTGCTCTTCCCAGACTTTGGTGCTTTCTTCTGCCCCTTCCCCACCTTGGGAGGAGTCACAGCTGAGTCGACACTCCCCCCGGGACCCTTGTGAGCGGCTTTGCCGGCTGGAGTCTTCCCCCTATCCCGTCGTGTACTGTCTAACTTCTGGTGCTTCACAGGGGGGGGGACTGGCTGTGCTTTGGCTCCGTGTCACACTGGCTGCCCTGGTGCCCGGTGCACTCCACATACCTCTAACAGACACCACTGGTACTGGAGATTTTTTGGCTGAGGTGCTAGTACGGGACCTATGAATTGGAGGGGGGGGTGGTGGGAAAGAGTTCAAGGTTGCTCAGGAAAAGTTTCTTAGGAACACTGGTACGGGTAGCTGGAGGGGGTCTGGGAGTGGAGGAAGAGGAGGTGGTTGTAGGAGGTGTAACTTTTGATGATTTGGGTGCAGGTGCATGTGCTGGAGGATGTTGTGAGGTGGATGGATATTGGGTGTGTGTGCCCGCGTTTGTGTACTTTGGGAGGGGCGTCACAGACACACTGGGAGAGGACACAGGGGACGTGTAAATGGTAGTGGGGGTGGTGAGTGCAGGTGAGCGGGGTGTGGTGGTGGGTGTGCTGGTGCGGGTCCTAGTGGCTGTAGTGGTAGTGCATGCAGGTGAGAGTGTAGAGGACACTGGGAGGGAGGAGGGAGACGAGGAGGAGGGGGACACAGTGGAGGCAGTGGATGTTGCTGTGTCTGTATGTGTGTGATGCTTGTGTGAGTGCCTGTGGGATGTGTGGTGCTTATGTTTGCCTGAGCTTCCCTGTGTGTTGACGTGTGTGCAGGCTGGTCTGATGGTGTGCTTGGGATAGGCAGAGGTACAGGGGATTGGGTCTGGGTGGAGGAAGTTGTAGGGGGGAGGCTAGACACAGGGACAATGGCTGCCATCAGTGCTGAGGCCAGAGACTGCAGGGTTCGATGATGGGCAGCCTGACCAGATGAATGCCCTCCAGGAATGCATTAGAGTGTTGCAACTCCCTTTCTACACCCTGGATGGCATTCACAATGGTAGACTGTGAGTGACCTGAGGAGGTCAATGGCCTCCTCACTGAGGGCAGCAGAGGTGACAGGGCAGGGGCTGAGGTGCCTGGGGCGAAGGTGATGCCCACCCTCCTGGGTGAGCGGCACGGGGCAAAGGCTGAGGGGCTGCTGGGAGGGCGGTGCTGGTAGGGGGGGTGGCGGCTGTACCTGTAGAAGTGGGGGGCACAGATTTTGCCGCCACCACAAGGGAGCTCTCATCGGAGGACGAGTCCGTGTCGCTGGTTGCTGATCCGGTGACCGCCGTGAAGCTCCCCTCGCCATCCGTCCCACTGGTGTATTCAGAGTCCGTGGTGTGGCCCTCCATGGCCATGTGGGATGCAGCTCCCTCGTGCTCCACTGCCACTGTACCTCCGCCTGATGATGCTGATGCACAAAAGAACAGGGAGAGCACAAAAAGGGGGGTGGGTGAACGACAGAAGAAAGACAGGTTGAGTGCATGGCTTACTGCTACCGTTGGCGGACAATACAGACACAGCAGCCCCTTGCACTACGCTGCGCTGTTGGGCTCTACTGATGCAGTTCCTGGGATATGGCCTACATGGCTATGGTGGACATCAGCACACATAGATGACACAGGGGCATGTATACCTGTACTTGGCACTCTACAGAGGTGGGGTGGAGTGCCACATGGCCTGCATTACGGAGGGGCCTAGCCTACGGAACTCGCCCTGGCCTAGGGAAACCCACAGCCCTCCTCCCCACCCAGACACCTTCACTGCGCGCAAAGTCCGTTGAATGATGTTGTACTCACCCCCTTGTGTCTGCTGTGATGCCCTCAAGCACCCATCCAACTCAGGGTAGGCCACCGCCAGGATCCGGAACATCAGGGGGGTCATGGTGCGACAGGCACCCCTCCCACGTTGGGAGGCCATCCCCAGCTGAGCCTCCGCCGTCTTCTTGCTCCAGCTGCAAATATCCTCCCATATTTTCCGGCAGTGGGTGCTCCGTCTCTGGTGGATCCCCATGGTCCGGACGTCATTGGCCATGGCATGCCAAATATCCTTCTTCTGGTGGGCGCTGACCTACATGACATGTACAGGGGAAGAAGAGAAGTCATTACCAACTCCACCGTCGAAGTGAGTGGCCCACATCCCTGCCCTTGCCATGTGGCACATGCATTCACAGTCCTTCATGCTCGCAGAGCTCTGCCCCCTTCCTTTTTACAACCAGCCCTCTCCACCCAGGCATAGCCCATAGAACTTGCACCCTATGTACTCACCTGTTGGTCTGGAGGACCGTAGAGTAGCGTGTACTGGGGGAGGACCCTGTCCACGAGCTTCTCCAACTCCTGTGCAGTGAAGGCAGGGGCCCTTTCCCCAGACGCATGAGCCATTGTCTCTTCTAGACCGAGGTCACAGCAGCAAATGCTGAATAGGTCCTCTCCTGTCGAAGATCAGGTATCGAGTGATTCAACAGATAGAAAATGGCGGTGACGTCCACGGCGGTGCGTATCATCATCGCCGGCGCACTTCGTCATTGGCTCCTGGGACCCACAGGGTCCAATGTTAACCAATGCAGCATTGCGCAGCGGTCTTCGACCGCCTACCGCGACGGTGTACAACGCCAGCGCAGTTACCTCACATCCCATTGTCCCACTTTAGAGGTCAGGCAGCCGCCATTTCAGGGGCCCACATGGCTTTATTTTCGACTGCGTCACACATACCTAGGCCTGGACTCAACACACTTACAGACAACTTTTTGGATTATGTTTCGTGTTCTGTGTAGCTGTGGGTACGGTGTACAACGCCAGCGCAGTTACCTTTTCTGCAGGAGGATGGTCCAGACGACGGTGTTGAGGCAGCTGTGGAGCCTGTGGACAGTGATGAGGAGGAAGCAGAGGAAGAAGACGTTGACAACAGGGACTCAGTCATCCAGCAATATTTCCAGTGACACACAGGTGAGAACACTTTCTTGCCTACTACAAGTACTTTCACACTTCTACCTCTATCCTGTCTGTCAATTTCAAGCAGTATTTGGTAACTGAGTTGTACATTTCCATTACGGTTTCACAGGTGTGGTTACCAACGTGTGTCATCTGCTTGCATCCTTCATGGACTTGTGATGTGTGACATAGGTATGTTGACATTACATTTGAGAACGGATTTTGTCACTGTCATAGCTAATACACATTTTCTAAATCACAGACTGACTCCAGATTGTTTTGTGCTTCAAGGGTGTTTATTGAAGTGCTAATTATTGGAGGGGGTGGTAAAATGGTGATGGGTGATGGTGGAGGAATGTCCATGGCAGAGTCCAGTCTATTAGTCTCACAGGTGCACTGCCCATATGGGCATAGGAAGTGGAGCTGGGGCTGTTCCAATATGGACAGGGTTACAAAGTGGGACAGTGGGATGACAATCAGGGTGGTCTCATTTCTTGGCGGGGGTCTTGCCATCGTGCTCTGTCCTGTTCTTGGATCTCAGGGATCGCTTGCGGGGTGGTTCTCCGTCTGCAGGGGGTGGGGTGCTGGTGTGGTGGTCATGTGGCGGGGCGTCATGCCCAATAGCGCCGGCGGAGGTGGTGGGCAGTTCATCGTCCATGCTAGTGTCAGGGGCCCCTTGGAGTGCCACGGTGTCCCTCATGGTGTTCTGTATGTCCTTCAGCACCCCTACGATGGTGTCCAGGGCAGAGCTGATGGTTCTGAGTTCCTCCCTGAACCCCAAATACTGTTCCTCCAGCAGGCGCTGGGTCTCCTGAAACTTGGCCAGGACCGTAGCCATCGTCTCCTGGGAGTGGTGGTATGCTCCCATGATGGAGGAGAGGGCCTCGTGGAGAGTGGGTTCCCTTGGCCTGTCTGCCCCCTGTCCTCTACAACTCCATAGTACAACCTTCTTGCCCCACTTCATCCCCCCACCCAGTGTGCACCCTCCCACCTTATCCTTACTCTCTGTTGCATTAATGTTCTTCTACACTGCATCATTGTTATGTAGGTTTGCACACTAAGGGGGTCATTCCGACCCTGGCGGTAAAAACCGCCAGGGCCGGGGTCCGCAGGAGCACCGCCAACATGCTGGCGGTGCTCCTTTGGGCATTCTGACCGCGGCGGCACAGCCGCGGCCAGAAACGGAAAGTCGGCGGTGTACCGCCGACTTTCCGCTGCCCAGGGGAATCCTCCATGGCGGCGCAGCTTGCTGCGCCGCCATGGGGATTCCGACCCCCATACCGCCATCCTGTTCCTGGCGGTTTCGGCCGCCAGGAACAGGATGGCGGTATGGGGTGTCGTGGGGCCCCTGGGGGCCCCTGCAGTGCCCATGCCAATGGCATGGGCACTGCAGGGGCCACCGTAAGAGGGCCCCACTTTGAATTTCAGTGTCTGCTTAGCAGACACTGAAATTCGCGACGGGTGCTACTGCACCCGTCGCACACCTTCCACTCCGCCGGCTCCATTCGGAGCCGGCTTCATCGTGGAAGGGTGTTTCCCACTGGGCTGGCAGGCGGCCTTTTGGCGGTCGCCCGCCAGCCCAGTGGGAAACCCAGAATGACCGCCGCGGTCTTTTAACCGCGGTACGGTCTTCTGGCGGTTCCCGCTTGGCGGGCGGCTCCCGTCGCCCGCCAAGCTCGGAATGACCCCCTAAGTCTCATGCAATCGCAAATATGTTTTAAAATTGCAATCATTTTGCACCTGAGAGAGCGTAGCTCATATAATCTATATTAACATGAAATGTTTATCAACTAATGTACAATAATGCTGTGTAGAAACTGTATTAACATGTTTTGCTAAAACGTGCACTTGAAATGTGCCCACGGGGAGTGGTCGTCAATGTATACGGGGACTAATAAAAATGACTAATGTTGATGAATTATTATAATTAAAGATGGTTTTACACTAATTATTAATGGTTATGTTATTAAAGTTTTGCTAATAAATTTTGTAGGCCTTAGTTAGCATAAGTCGAGGCCTAGCTGCCTGATTCTCATATTAAATGTATTTTCTTCTAACGTGCAGTGTGCTGACTTGCTAAAGGACATGAACTCTTGTTTTTTCCAAAAGTTAGAAGCTGAATGTGACTGTAGTAGATCCGTTCTCATTAAATTCATCCTGCCTGTAGTAACATTTTAGCTGAACAGTGTAGATTAATGATATGTACAAGGTCGCCTAAACCGGTACAGACAATGGAGCTACTGACCGAAGATGTGCAAAGGACCACAAGACGATGAAATCAATCATACCGGACATTCCACCTCCAAAGACGTCAATCATAAGCACCAATAAAATACGTGAGAATTTTTATGGGGTAACAAATTTGATGAGCTAATTTGATTTTAATTGGTTAAAGATAGTGGGGTGCAACCCCTTGTCCACTTAGATATTAGGGGAATGTACAATGAAAAGGGGATAAGAACCCTTGACACCAAGAAGTAAAGCAGAACTGAGGGAGAAGAGGAGGGATAGGAGAGAGACTAGGGGAGATGCTGATGCGAATTGCTATGATCCAGACACTTTGTCACTTTGCTTAGTGACTTGATACATTTTAGATTAGAACCATCCTTGTCCTTAGATTGCCCATTTACACTTTACCTCCTTATGAGGGAAGTGCCCCTTTTACCTGAGCTGAGTTCCTAACTGATGGCGAATCGGATGATGTCCTGAAGACGAAGACCGAACCTGAGTGCTGACCCAAACTTGGAGGGTAACTATATGACAATGAAATTGTGATTGTCTGTTTGCTTTTCCTTTCTATGTACCAACTGCTTTTCTTTTGACAGAGGCCTTAGTTAGATGTTTTCCAAATTAATGTTACTAAATTGTTTTGCATGAAGCCCAACATGCCAATGCTAATTCGAGGTTAGGTGAGGGGTTCACTGAACTGACGCAAATAGACAAATGACTGAATCTATGTTTTGTTGAACAATGCGCTAATATACTCTGCTTAGAATAATCTATGCTGACGTTGTGTTATATTCTAATGTTTGTGATTCTTGCTTTGACGAAATCTTATCAGAGTTGCCATATTGTGACTATGCTATTGTGCTTCTTGGTTTTGAGCTTAATAAACTTGCTAGTAGTATTGTAACCAATAGGGAATAAATATCATAAAATTCATACTAAATTGGGGTGGTTATTCATGACTGAAAGGTCATGGTGGTGTCTTGAGTTTAACTAAATGTCATTAACTAAGGTGAAGTACATTGTGGTAATAAATATTGATTATATTATTGACGTATTGACTGACATGTTGATTATCTATCTCGTCCTAAGGTGTCTTTCAACAGGGTCAAAAGATTCATTGGCCTAAAACGAGTCCCAATGTGTAATAATTAATCATAAAGGGACGCGTTAACACACCCATGGTTTAGTCTGTCATTGTTCAGAAATATGCACATTTTTCTCTGATGAGTATGCTTTTTATTTTGAATAAATAAACTCAACTTCCCAGCATAAATTAATGAGAATCTTTTTTTACCCTAGTACAAGCTTTTCATATTTAATAATTGCGTATTTTGGTGGCAAACGAGTGTTTCATTTTCATAAAATACCCACTGCCATGGAGATTTAAATCATTTGTCAAGGATTTCATCCATCAATTTTTCAGGGCTGGTCGACCTCAATCACACTGTACATTTAAGAGCAGGTGTAGCTCAGCAGCATTGGTGACATTCCATATATTTTAAGAACGCACAAGGTGATCTTCAGAGAGCAGGGACAGACGGAGAGCTGCCCTGGGAGTATAAAGGGAAGCCTGGAGTGGCAGCTACCACCATGGCTCCCTCTAAGCTCTGCCACTATAAGGGGGAGCAAAAGCAACACACAGGATTGTTCTTGCACAAAGTTGCACTGCGTCTCTACAGTTGATGTAGCCATTGTTCTTCCCATTTCAGGGTGAATAAATAAATATAAGTTGTGTTCGTTACTCTGACCTTCACAACTGTGTATTATGCCAGGTGTTATCTCTCCACAGGGCCCAATACTGCCACAGGTCTCCAGTATCCAGACTCTTTTTCTTTGTGTGTGCAGTATTGAGATACATTCACCCCCTACATCCTACACCAGGACATAGAACCCTGAACAAAATCCCAGGCTGCTGATTCTTTACTGACTCACGATTTTAATTAGGAGGAAATGATGATTCTACAAACCTAACTCCAGTAACCACCGAATACAAATGTGTATCCGTCTATTTTGAACAAGTGTGTTTTGCGTGGCTGACAGTCCTGTAATAAAAAGACTCCGTGGTCTCTACCACTCTCCTAACCTGCATGTGAAGTGTACCCCTCATACCCATGTCTGATCTGACATGGATCTTCATCTCTACACCTGCCTGTTTAACCTGAACACATCTACGGCCTGGTCTCCGACACTGCCACCTCTCATCATACCTCATTGAACCCTCCTATTCCTGCCTCCAACCCATTCCTCATGCAGGTCAATTCTGCCTGCTCTCACTGAAATCTCCCCCTGTCATGCCCTAATTCCACCTCTGAATCACCTTAGCTATTCCCACCATTCTTTCCCAGCCTCCTACCTCGTTTGAGTGTGTCTTTTCCATTATCTTGTTCTCTGACATATTTTCGGACTTAGCACTACCATCATTCTACTCCCTTGCAAGAATATTTTGTGTTGTAATGCTTTTAGTGACATTTCAAGAGAACGGTGCCAAATATATCCAGCAAGTGTTCAGAAAAGGGTAAAAAAGGGTGGTAAGGCAATGCACAATTACCATCAAGAACATCAGTGCAAGCACATCAAACACTGGGGTGTAACCACCCGCTCGTCACTAAACAGCTGGAAGGGAAAGAGAGAGAAGAGGGAAAGAGAGGAAAAGAATTGGAGCCAGTGGACTAACTGAGACGTGCGTCCTTTAGAGGGAACAGGGTGGAGGGAAAACGAAAGGGGTTGGTGGGACAGAGGAAAAGGAGGAGGAAGAGAAGGATAGAGGACCCACAGGAGAGAGAAAAAAGGGGGTTATGAAGGAGAGTAGGGCCCCGGAGGTGACAGATTGGCAGGGTTGACCATCTAGGGATGGCTGGGCAGGCACCACCGTGCTCCACCTCAATCATCCCACAGGAAGGGGTACCGAATAAGAAGAAACATGTCTGCCTTATCCATCAGGTTATAGATAATCCCTTCATAAGAGGCGGTCGTGTACATAGATGTGAGCCACTCATCGTGCATTGGCAGCTGCGAGGAGCATCAACGGCAGATGACGCAGATCTTGGCTGCTGTCAGGGAAATGGTGAGTAGATGGCGAGCATGGCATGCCGCAGAGGAAGGCACGGCATAAGGCGACCATCTCAGAGCTCCTCTGCCAGTTACTTCAACCTGGAACAAATTATGACTGATCTTAAGCGTGCTCTACAAGCTGCGCTGAACCTTGGGCCCACCTCCTTGACCAAAGACGATGACAAAGGTCCATATATCTTTTCCCCTGAGTAAGACACCTCCCATCCTGAGGACTCTGAATGACACTAGAGACAGTGGACACTCTTCTGTGATAGCTCACCTCCGAACTGTACGAGCCAAATATTACCTACCACAGATCTACCACAGGACTCCGTAAGACAAGCTTTTCTCCGATGGAGTAATCCCTAGACCAGACTCAAAGCTCCTCACATACCCCTAGCATCACAGATGGCAGCTATGCTTGCTCTTCAAATTGCCACAATGCCAACCAGCATGGTACATAGATAACTTCCACCACAGGCCAATTGATCTCCAGGCCCAACTTACCCACAAACTCACAAGCAACACAGCCCTCCAACTCCTACAGGAGAATAGCACCTCCATCCCTTGTCGACTTCAGCACTCTCAATTATCTGCACAAGATGGGCGTAAGCGCTACAGTGAGTCATGCTGGCGATAGCCCACATACCCACACTATATTAAGGCACAATTAAACAGTTTCGTTTGGACAGGCCATTAGTTGGGGAAAGGCCCCAGCAATGGGATGCTTTGATCTCCCAGTTGTTACAGTTACCTTTTCATATCACTCATTGTTTCCCTGCATCAACCAACTGGGCGGGCATTCCATGGTTCACTAAACCTCGACGGGGTGATAGATTCTGTCACCGTGGCCGGGAACTGGTCCCTCTACACCTTACCACCTCAGCACCCTCATACTTCATGTCTGTCACTGATATACGCTTTCTCACTCTGAACATCCATAGCCTCCACACCGCTAGGAAATGGTACGCTGTCTATTCATATATCAAACGTCAACAGGTTAAAATCATTTTCCTACAAAAGACACACATCACAACGAGCAAACTTGAATACCTATGCAGCCGCTGAAGAGGCCTTTTCTGTGCTACCACATATTCCACTTACGCAAAGGGCGCACTGATTTGGGTGAACCCTGGTGTACCCTTCCGTGAAACCAACAGGACCATAGACGGGGAGGGCAGGTATTTGCTTCTAGAGAGCAACCTATGTGGCCGCCCACTTCTCAGCAGCATTTATACAACCAACACTGACCAAGGGGCTTTCTGGGATGCCCTCTCCACTGAGCTAGCCCACAAGACTGCTTTGCCATGGGTGCTTGATGGTGACTGCAATTGTGTGCTCGATCCATCTCTGGATAGAGCAAACCACTCCTTCTATGTTCCCCCCCCCTTGCATGCACAGGTAGGCCTTTTCAGAACCTGGTTACGCCACTAGTCACACACCAATATGTGGTGGCCTCAGCATCCAGGGGTCAGACTCTACTCCTTTCCACACAACCTGCCAGTGTGACTCAATTGCTTCTTCTGTTCTACTTCACTCATACCCTCACTTCAGCATGCAGATTACTTAGGGCGAATAGTATCCGATCACAATGCACACATTATGGATCACCCCTGTCTCCACCTGGAAACTTCATCATGATTGCTTAGAAGGCCCAGCATTCCAGGAGGAGCAAGCGGAACACATACACCAATACTTCTCCCTCAACCGCCTCCTCCCAAACCTTGAAATGGAATGCCTTTAAACTGGTGACACACTGAAAATACATCTAGCAGATAGATGGAGTCTGCAGCACACTTGAGAGGGATATAGCCTCAACCGAACGCTACATGGCAGACCTGTCTAAAGCAGTGGACACAGACCCCACACTTTCCCAGTACCTAGCAGATGCAAAAACGGCTTATCCCACTCTCTTGGAAGACTTAAGACAATACAACTTCAAAGCTTAGGTGGCAAGGGCCCACTGTGGAGGCGACAAATCCAGTAGGCTTCTAACCTAGATTTACCGTTGAGACAATAAACCCGCCCCATCACCGAAATAGTCACCTTGACAGATGGCACTGCCCACTTGCAACCTGACATCTTGCAAGCTTTTCACAATTACTCCTCCTCCATTTACATAGCCCCCTGCAACATGACACCCGAACACGTCTCAACATTCCTAACGGGGATAGTCCCCCCCACGCATCCCGCCCTCCTGGAGGCAGAGATCACGCCACTTGACGTGAAACAGGCAATCCACAACTTAGCTCACAACAAAACACTGGGCTTGGATAGGCTGCCTCTAGAGTACTAGGATGCTTTCACCTCCTCACTTTTGGCTCAGCAACTCGCGGAGCTGTATAACGCAGCCCTAAGCGATGATGAGCTTCCTCATTCCCATCCGAGAATCTCTCTTGGTTCCCCTCCTTAAGCCAGACAGGAAGCCCACACTACTCACATTATACAGGCTCATTGCTATCCTTGGGACTTACTACAAAATCCTCGGCAAGATCCTGGCAGATAGTTACACTGAGATCTTGCCGGAGCTAGTGCACGCAAAATGGGTTTATTCTAGGACGTAACACCTTGCACAATATTCAACGCCTCTTCAGCGTTCAGGATCAGGTTCAAGGACACTTTCCACAGTCGGCTTGCCTGGTCCTGTACCTGGAGAAGGCATTTGACACACTATCTTAGAGCTACCTCTTCGAGGCACTTAGCTGTATGCAGGTCAGTCTGAGGGTATGGGCATA
The DNA here is from genome assembly GCF_031143425.1 of Pleurodeles waltl. NCBI lineage: Eukaryota > Metazoa > Chordata > Amphibia > Caudata > Salamandridae > Pleurodeles > Pleurodeles waltl. Next base: position 258,528,519 of record NC_090440.1, read on the forward strand.
CACCAAACTGCTTTACACTAAGTCAACCTCTCAAGTTCATCTAGGTCACCTCGTTTCCACCTCTTTCATGGTTGAATGGGGCACGAGGCAGGGCAGCCTGCTATCTCCCTCCTTATTTGCACTTGCCATGGAACAGTTGGCAATCCGACTCTGCGAGGAGGGTCACCTGTGGGGCATCCCGCTTGCAGACTTGATACATGCTGTTTCCCTATATGCGGAAAATTTGCTCTTATACTTACAAGATATGACCACAGGCTTTACCCCCACTCCACTACACCCTAGAGGAACATACACTGGCAGCTGGCCTGAACTGGACAAAGATGGTGAAATGCCCACTATGTCCCAATCAACCACCACGTAATATCCACCTAGGTGATACCCCACTCACTTAGTGTGCGCAAGTGGGCCGCTACCTAGGAGTCCACTTATACCACAGCCATCCAGACTTTTATGAAGGCAACCTCTGTAAGGCTGTAGCTGGCATTCACTCTCGGGTAGAATTTTGGTGCTCACTTCCAATGACTCCCATAGGCAGAATAGCTCTGGCCAAGATGGTCATTCTACCCCATCTTTTATATTACTTTACAAAAGTCCCTATACCTCTGTCCCGCTCTTTTTTTTAAAGAACTCGACTCCCTGCTAACCACACTTATATGGGGCTCAGGACTCCGACATGTCGCACTGGCCAGATTCCAACTTCCACTGTTCATGGGTGGCCTTGGAGCATCGCACTTTGAGGGGTATTTCCTTGTGGCACAACTGCAGTGACTGTCCAGGTGGACAGCAGGTTGTTATTTCCTCAAAGCAAGTTCCAACACCGGACCTCTCTCAATCTCACGATGGAGGGAAACCCACACCACTCCTAGTGCTCCAGACTATCCTCATAATGGGCACTGGCCAACTCCTGATAACCTGGCAATATAAAGCCATACGCAAGCTGACAGCCGCACGTGGGAAGATGATTTCGGTAGGGTACTACACGATAAAGAGTGGGAACAAGCTGTGGAATATCCCTAAAAGGTCTCCTGCAACTCACGATTGAAGAATATACAAGTCTTTATCCTACATAGGGCCTACCAGACTCCGGCACAACTTCATCGCCACTTTCCTGAGACACATTTTGAGTGCCCGCGATGTCACATCCCAGATGCCGACCTTAAACTTATGCTATAGTCTTGCTCAATCATCCAGGAATATGGGTGCTGTATACATCACACATTGCAAAAGGTCACAGAATTACTAGCCATTCATACTTGGGAAGCATGCTCCCTAGGGATCTACAAAGATAAGGAAAATTTCAAAATACAATCCCACTTTGCTGACCTACCATTACTTATAGCCAAGCGCAAACTTGCACTCCATTGGCGATCTTCCACAGCCCCAAAATGGGGCGCGAAGGAGGAGGACGCACTACGCTATGAGGAAGTCTGTATGCTTCATAGGCATCCAATAGCTGCCCATTGGAGCACTCTACTCACACACTTTCAGCAAGAGATGACCCCCCTAGTCGTAACCTCCCAAATCCCTGTCCACACACTCGTAGCAACTCTCTCTCCCGGCTGAGTTGAACACGCTGGCCCACATCCAAACTAGGCCACCCCTGCCTTCACTCACTTCCGTTGTACAGACATCCCTGACATCCCAGACACCCCATCATCCCATACACACGTGCACAAATCAACATGCTAAGACATTGGATTCTGCCCACCCTCCACTCTTCCTGACACCCCCTCACCCCTCCCCAGTTGCGCTACCATGTCACTTGGCACAGCGACCTCACACCCCTGAGCATCCCAACCTCGCCACATTCAGTGACGGCTATACCTTTAAACCATCGATCAAAATCCTTCAATAAGTACGTTTGGACGATGCACTGCTGAGTAATAATGGGCCATAAGATGTTGTGCATTGTTTTTGATATGTTGTAATACCCAATAAAAATATTTACCCCCCCCCCAAAAAAAAATTGAAAGCACAGCTATCTGTGAGAGAGAAAATTATTCTCTATTTTTTGTTTTAACAGTACCTTTTCTGAAGAATAGTTTGTAACCCTCACCTGGTCCTCATGACGGGTCTGAAATGTATTCGAATGAGACCAAAACATCGACAGATCATATTATCATAGGGGCTGATTCAGTGATGCGAGTAACCTAATTGGCTGTCTCTTAAAAGGACTCTGACTGTTTTGTCCAGAAGTGGCAAATTCTGCCGACTCAATGAGCTGCATACAATTGTTTGTTTCTAACTTGTCGAAGTCTTTTGTATATATTTTATGCAGGTTATTTATTATTATATTTATATAAATGTTGATGGGTGGGGTTTGTATGGTGTTCACACTTTGAATTACAAGTAAATTGTAATATTCAAATAAACAGAAACTCTGCTTTGATTCTACATATGATCTTTATGCTTTGTCATACTCAAAGGTTTTTTTTTCTTTTACATTTTTTGAACTTATTTTGTGTGGGCATCAGGATCTAGGGACCTACTGTCTGTGTTGCATCATTTGCATAATAATGATGACTAGTGCCAAAGAGGAAGCTGTTTTTGTGTTCACTACAGCACACTTCTCAACATTGGCATCACTGCTGTTAAAGATTTTTGTATGTTTATATTGTTGTGCATTATTACCAATGAGCAGAATGTATTATCTCACTCGATTACAAAGGCATACTCTGTATAGTTATGTGTGTGTGTGAAGGCCACCATCCTCTGTGAGAGTATACGGGCACTGTAATACTGTTGCTTTTGAAATGAAGTCCCTGTGATGTGCAGAAGTGAGTTTTTCTGACCCTTGTTAATTAGGCCTCATTTTAAGTATAAATGCCATCTTGTCCAATACGGAAGTCACCCTTGTCACTCATGTCTTTCCCTTCTGCCCACATCTCTCCAGACAATTTCTGTAGTCAAGCTGTGATGTACGTGTTGATTTCCCTTGTCATTGTTTATGCTGCTCTCGATTAACTTTCCCTGGCTCAGTCACAAACTGCAATAATAACCTCAAGGTTCTTTCACTGGTTCACTCTGTCCTAGGCCTTGATATAACATGCTATTGTTCATATATAGAGTTTGTTCTAGCATCTCCAGACAGCATTAGCATTGAGGGGGTAGAATAACTATTAGTTTTCTGGAATAGTGCTTAAATGTTAGGACAATACAATGTTTGTTTTTCACATGCTCTGATTTGCCTATGAAATAATACATTTGCTTACACCACAGTGATTCTGCAGTTTTGGGGGTGAGCGAGAAGACTTTCCTCCACTATGCATGCTGGCTGTTAGTCTCTTAATTTTGCTACCTACTTAGGATTTTAAACAATTTCTGATTTTGCATTTCTTTGTATCACCCTTCTTACTGACACCCTTCAATTAATTGACTTTGTGCTGCTTCACTTTTAAATTTTGTAATAAAACTGTATAGCTTTCTATTCATCTAGAGCTCAATTATTGAATGGGCTCATTTACATAATTGATTCCGAATATCCCGAAGCATTGGACACATTCTCGCACAAAATTCAGGTTTAACGATGTCTTCAATTCAGTAAATGTGGCCACGTTGATTAAGGTGAATTTTAGGGGTGTCTAAACTTTTGGAGTACCTGTCACACACACTACCACGCTCACCAAAAGGCATCGAACTATACAGAACACAGTCGCAAGACTCGCTCTCAAACTCCTGCACCACACACACATATCCAAAACCCTTAAAGACGTTTACTGGCTCCCAATCCACAGGCATGCCCTTTTCATACTCGTCACACACACCTACAAAGCACTACACAACAAAAGCCCAACATACCTCAACAACCACATTTCCCTTCTCCTCCCTTCCATAGACAGGCACGTCCACTTGGCAAGCCTCCTTTCTCCTACCTCCTCCCAAAGCCTAAAACAAGCTCCCTTACAACATCAGAGCTGCCAGCTGTGCCCCTGATTTACGGTACAAACTAAAAGGCTGGCTCCTCCAGTGGGTCCCAGACTGGCCAGTGATAGAGCGGTCCGTACTAGTAATTTTACCTGTATTCGGACGCTCTTTAGGTCGATGAATCTTTTGACTAAGTGGGAACTCTCTGTACTCCTAATCGATCAATTTCATTAAAATCAATAATCAATAACGAACATAAGCAATACCCTGATCAACATAACACTTAACAATTAATCCAGAATACATTTTCGGCGAACCCTGACCTTTCAGTCAGGAATAACCACACCAGTTTATTGCAAAGTTAGTGAATTTATTTCCCTATATTAACAAAGCTAGCACAATATAGATGTGTCTCAACACCAAATGATAAACATAAATGAACATTAATAGCTGTCCATAGCGGCGAAACAGGTGCAATCTATGTAGCATTTGAATCACAAGGCATTCGATAATAGCAATGCAAATCACTAATACGATAATCTGTAATGAACTAATTGCACACATTTAGTCAGCATAACAAGGTATCAAATTGCATCGTGCGACAAAAGGAATCCTCATCTAACCTCAAATTAGCATCGGCATGTGGGACCTCATGCGAAAACAATTTAGTAACATTAATTTGGAAAAAAAAACTCCTAACTAGGGACCTTGTCAAAATCAGCAGTTGGTTACCTAAAAGAAACACAATGCAATTTTACAATTTTCCTCTCATATTTACCAATTACGATCAGCATTCAAGGAAGGCTTCGTCTCACAGGTACCGTTTCGATCAGCATGGGACGGGGCAAAGGGGCAAGGTGGACGGGGCAATTGCCTCACGGCGGCAAGGTAAAACTATTACTTCATGTAAAGGGATCAAATCAAAGTTAAAGTCTCTAGGGCCAGAATCATTTAAAGTCTCTTTCTCTCGATTAGAGAAAGCATCAAAGTCTCTTTCAAAATGGCGTCGCAGCAAAGTGGGCCATAATAGCTGCGAAGTCTGCAAAATGGCGGGTATCGAGCTGGTAATGGCTGATAATAGCTGTAATGGCTACCTTCTTCTCGTGCACCTGGTTTTTATAGACAACAGTTCAAATCCAGTAGGGTCTTCCATTGGAGGGTTCATAGGTTAGCTTCAAATTGTCCAATCAAAAACAACAGTTCTCAAGCTTTTACTTAAGCAGACATTATCCTTGGAGATGGGTACGCAAGTTGCAACATTGTATACCAATTAGCTCACTTTCAGAGCCTCCATTGTCCGCACCTGCAAATCGACCTTGGAGTAAAGAGAAATATGCCAGGCTGGCACGAAACCTTAAGATAAGCATGTGAACGGTTTCTGTGGAAAAGTACAGCTTCAAGCAAAAATACACGTTTATTAGCACGGTGGAAAAATACGAGCATCTAAACCGTGAGACCAGGCAACTAGGCCAAAGCCTCCGCTAAAGTAATGCTAAGCTAAAACATTTCAAGCAAGCAAATCATAGCACACGTTTACGATTATGTCGGATTAGTGCAATTCTAATACATCACGTTATATAAAGCACGCTTATAAATGTCGGCAAACTACTCTGAGGGCACATTTTGTCCCGTACAATCTTTATTAGTTCGGTTAAAGTCACACATGATTATTTCACACTACGTTTACGCTCTAATAAATGTAAAACCTTCATTTTCTGCTTCATCAATCCCTCCTCTGATGACTATTTGTCATCACACCAAATCATGCCCACAAATTTTATTCCATTAAAATTCTGTCAGTTCTCTTTTCCTTTTAATTCCCCTAGTTTGCTCTTTGTATTCTTCTGCCATTCTTTTCATAATTTTCTCTTCTTTTCTTCTTTTAATTCTTTCCATAATCATTATTATCCCCCTTTTTATTCCCCAAATTCCAAATACACAACTTATTACTATTAATATTCCTTCTATTATTTTCAATAATATTCCATTCCAAATTCCCCCAATCCAATGTCCCACTGAAGCAAGTCCCTTTCCAACCTTCTCCCACACTCCTGGTTCTTTCAATTCCTTCAAATGTGCACTTTCTTTTGTTAGATTAGCAAGCATAGTTTTAATTTTCACACTATTGTCAGGAATATATGTACAACAGTGTCGTGCACCAAGCATTTCGCAAACGCCACCATCCTTTGCTAAAAGAATGTCTAAAGCAAGCCTATTTTGAAGAGTCATAGCTCTTTCCGCTGCAAGTTCAGCATCTATCAGGATTATAGCACCTGAAAACTTTGTCAACATGTTATCCACTATAGTAGACAACTTTCGTATTTTGATGGAATTTAACACAACTCCCAATGAAGGAATCATGGCTCCAAATATATCTCCTACCACAGCAGCTGCGGTCTCTCTTTTCTGGATACGATGGGATCCAGATGTCTTTTTAATCATCGATAGGTCATCCAGTTGATAAACCTTTGGGAACACTATACCCAGATAACATCTCCCCCACCATCCCTTTGGAAGACGATAATAGGCATTATACCCACAAATGTAATATACACCCGGAATGACAGGGTCAAGTCCGTCCATCATGAATGTCCATTTGGCCTTAAAGATAAACGTATGTTTACACTCACTCGCTCCTACAAAAATGTTGTCATAATAAGATTCACCTCGATATATACAAAATTTCCCTACATGCCAAGCATCTAAAGCTATTTTCCCTTGTGTCTTTATTGCAGCAAAATCATAATTATCTACTGAAGTCCTCTTATGTAGCTCTTTTTCTAATTTCGCCTTCATTTGTGCCCTTCTATCATCTGTGCGATCTAAAAAGCTTATCTCTACTGCAGAGAGCGAGCAGGTAAGATTTTCCCTATGAGCGTGAGCCGTTTCAAAAGGTTGCATTGGCTCGAAAAATTCTCTCATTATTTTAGCATCCCAATCTTTAGCAATCTGGCTTAGCTGTGCTATTATAGGAACATAAGCAAAGGTAACATCATAATTTGAGTAAAAATACTGTATGTTAGTTTGACCATAAAATCTAGACATTACTATACTACATGTAATCCCGTATGTAAGAGGCATGTGGTGATAAGTCACCCCTTCCTTTACTGAGGTCGGTATTTGTGTACACACATAACAATCCTTCGCATCCATAGTCTCAACATATTCTGTTAGCAAGCGATAGAAAACATTATACGAAAGTTCTTTCTTGTCATGCAAGAGTCTCTCATCTATTTCTAATCTTTTCAATGCGGTTAGTTCAGTGACAGTGACAGGAGCAAAAGTAGAAGCATCAATTTTCTCATTCTCACCCTTACCATGCATTCCAAGTACAATTGCCATTATTATTAGTACACATGCAATTATTAAGCCTATACACACATATTTACAATATTTCTTTCTATTGTTTTGCGTCATGATCTGTATAGAATCAGAGAGCTGGAAGCACCTGTAAAAGAAACTATTTAGCAATTCAGTTACAAAGCTGAGCGAGCACAATGTTCACACCGTCTTCTTCAAAAGGCCAGTCACTTATCGGTTAGCAGCATTTGTCTCAATTCGGCAATAACTCAGTCTTTATCAGTTCAGCAAGTCTCATCCGGTTTAGCAATGTCTCAGCTGGTGTTTGTTTCACGTTAGATTGTAGCAAGCAATATCATTTATTACCCTTTCAGTCAACACTGTCCATAAAACTTTTCTTTTCTATTGGTATCTCTTCTTCTTCTTCGTTCTCGATGCTTAGAGATACAAACTCGTCAGTCCAATCATCATTGACTGCATATGCCCATTCAGGACCGGAATATCTCCTGTTTGGTATCCTTTTCCTTTTCAATTTTGCTTCTCTTTTCGATTTCTGCCTCGCTGGTACTTTCCTCTTTTGTCAAGTCTTTTTCCTCACTCGAGGTTGGTACCACGACAGACACTTCTTTTCTTTTCTCTTTCACTTTTGGCCTTTCTCCGTCGTTCAAACCTTCTCCAGTCCTTTGTTTTACTGGTGATATACTTAGTCTCCTCTTTGCACCATGTCCATTTGACGGACCTGCAACCTTTTCTGTAGAAGTTTGAACTGTTCCGTTCTGTTCTGCCTTGTCCCCTCCTTCTGGGGAATCAATCACATTCTCCTTTTCTTTTTCTGTACCGTCTGCTTCTGGGAAAGCCCTCCTCTGATCAGGCTCTCCTGCTTTTTCACCTCTTTCGAGCCCTTCGTCACCGTTACTTTCTTCAGGCTCTGTATCACTTTCAGCTGCTTCAGGTTCTTTGTCACCTTCAGCTGCTTCAGGCTTTTTGCTACCCTCAGCTGCTTCAGGTTCTTTGCTACCTTCAGCTTCTTCGTCGCTGTCTGAACTTTCTCCTTGGTCTTCCCCAAGTGAGTCGGACTCTTCGCCCTCCAATAATATCTCTCTCTCTCCTGCTTCTGCCTGTTCGCTTTCAGTTCGGTTTTGCTCTGTCTCAGCACTCAGCACTGTTTTGTCAGGCACTGGTAATTTCAGCGCTTCAACTTCCTCATCTGTGGGACACAACACCTTCTTTGTGTGACTGGCGTGGATCCAGTTGGGAACCCCCGCACACTTCACAGCGGTAGTTGTCGTCAGGATCACTTGGAAAGGGCCTTTCCAATGGGGTTCCAGACACGACTTTCTCACGTGCTTCTTTACCACGACCCAGTCACCTGCTTTCAGTGCGTGTCCTGGACCTTGGATCGGTGGCAAGGTGGTCGCTTCCACCTGGTGAGAGAAAGAGCGAACCACGTCAGCTAGACCCTTGCAGTAATCTAACACCATATCATCTGTAATATTCAAAAGCACGTTTGCGGGAACTGCAGGAAGTCTCATAGCCCTGCCCATGAGAATTTCGTGCGGAGACAATCCAGTCTTTCTATCAGGGGTGTTTCTCATTGACATTAGCACCAAGGGCAATGCGTCAGGCCATTTCAAATTTGTCGATGCACATATTTTCGCCATTCTTGATTTCAGTGTACCATTCATTTGTTCCACCAGTCCTGATGCTTCAGGGCGATAGCTACAATGCAGTTTTTGCTCAATGTTCAGCGCTTCGCAAAGTAACTTTATCACCTCATTATTGAAGTGACTTCCCCTATCTGATTCTAAAGAGATCGGGAATCCGAAACGTGGTATCAACTCTCTCAACAATAGCTTTGCAACTGTAAGGCTGTCATTTCTACGTGTGGGGTATGCCTCAATCCAGTGACTAAAAATGCACACAATCACCAACACATACTTCAAACCTCCATGCACAGGCATCTCAATGAAGTCCATTTGCATTCGACTAAATGGTCCGCTTGCCCTACCAATGTGGCTCGCGTTCACAACTGTTCCCTTTCCCGGGTTCATCTGCTGGCAAGTGACACATCAATGGCAAACTGCTTCTGCAGCTTGACGAAATCTGGGGTTAAACCAATCAGTTTTGAACAATCTTATCATGGCATCTCTCCCTAGGTGAGCCTGCCCATGATAGAACCGCGCAAGCTGTGATAAGAGACTATTTGGCAAAACAAATTTTCTCTCATGTGAAACCCATAACTCGTCTTGTCTCTTTATACATTGTGATTTAATCCAGGAATCTCTTTCATCCTCCCTGACATTATTCTGTAGTGCTTTTAGTTCCTCTATTGTATCTACGACCTTCAAGGCAAATGCTTCAGCTGGTTCGAGTTCTGGTTCACTTATTGAATTCCATTCATCTCTGAGTAATATACAGTTCAAGGCACAAAATCTTGCGACTTGATCCGCATATGCATTTCCCAGAGAAACATAGTCCTGTCCTTTCGTATGAGCACTACACTTTACCACTGCAACTTCGGCTGGCACTTGAATGGCGTGTAACAATTCCCTTATTCTCTCCCCGTTTTTCACTGGGGATCCTGAAGAAGTCAGGAAACCTCTCTGTGACCATAGTTGTCCAAAGTCATGCACAATCCCAAACCCGTACTGACTATCAGTGTAAATGGTGACTTTCATCAATGCAGACAATTGACATGCTCTTGTAAGGGCTACAAGTTCTGCTACTTGTGCAGAATAGACTCCTTGAAGCCATCCCGCTTCCAAGACCCCTGTTACAGTACATACAGCATATCCTGCTTTCAAAATTCCCATCCCATCTCTTAGACATGAACCATCAACAAAAATAATTTGGTCATTTTCATCAAGCTTAGTATCCTTGATGTCCGGTCGAGGTTTTGTGCAAAATTCAGTCACCTGAAGGCAGTCATGCTCGACGTCTTCAGTGTTCTCAATTTCAGCATTTTCTCCAGGAAGCAAGGTTGCTGGATTCAACGTAGTGCACCTTTTCAGCTGCACGTTCGGTGAGCCCAGAATTATCGTTTCATACCTTGTGAGTCTTGCTCCGGTCATGTGTTGTGTTCGGGAGCGGGTCAAAAGTATCTCAACTGAGTGAGGGACCATGACTGTTACTGGGTGTCCCATCACTATACCTTCACTCTGAGTGAGGCTGATACCAACTGCTGCTACGGCGCGCAAACACCCTGGGAGTGCTGCTGCGACCGGATCCAGAGTAGCTGAAAAATACGCTACTGGTCTGTTTACGCCACCATGGGCTTGAGTCAAGACAGACAAAGAACATGCATCATGTTCATGACAAAACAATGTGAAAGGCTTTGTGTAATCAGGCATACCTAAAGCTGGAGCCCTGCACATGCATTCTTTCAATTCGACAAAAGCATCCATCTCATCTCCTTTCAGCTCAATTTGATCCAAGGCATCCTTCTGGGTCAGTTTCAGTAATGGTTTTGCTAGAGTCGAGAAGTTGGGAATCCACTGGCGACAGTAGCCCACCATTCCCAAAAACTTCCTTACCTCCCTCCTTGTTTTGGGTGGACTCATTTGAAGTACGCTTGTAATTCTTTCCTTCATTATTCTCCGTGACCCTTTCTCTATTTGGTGACCCAAGTATTTCACTTTCTTCTGACAGAACTGCAATTTGGAAGGAGACACCTTATGTCCATTCCTTCCTAAATGATTTAACAGAGCAATGGTATCGGCTGTGCAGCCACTTTCTGTCTTTGATGCAACCAGTAAGTCATCAATGTACTGTACTAGGGTTGACTCGAATGGCAATTCTAATGCTTCCAAATCTTTCTTTAGGATCTTATTGAATATTGACGGTGACTCAGAAAACCCTTGAGGAATTCGACACCAACTGTACACTCTGTCTAAGAATTTGAAACAAAAGAGGAATTGGCTGTCCTCATGAAGAGGCACAGAAAAGAATGCTTGTGACAAGTCGATGACTGAGAACCACTCGGCATCGCAAGGAATTTGAAACATTATCACAGCTGGATTTGGTACGACAGGGCAGCACTTGACTATGATGTCATTTATTTTCCTCAAGTCCTGCACAAGTCGGACCTTCCCACTTGGCTTTATTAGTCCCATTATTGGTGAATTACAAGGACTGCTTAACACTTCTTTCAGTACTCCCTGTTTTACAAATTCGTCAATAAGTTGAGCAACTTTCATGAGGGTGTCTTGTGCCATGTGGTATTGTGGGGTCTGGGGAAAGATTGCATTGGGCTTTACAGTCACTTTCACTGGTTCCACTCCTTTCATCAATCCCACCTCTTTCCCTGTCATATCCCACACTTCCTTTCCGACTGTTTCCCGTAACTCGGCTGGAATATCTTCTTCAGTTATCATCGGGAAAAGACAAATTAGAGGATACTCTTCATCTACAGTTTCCATCTCATCCCCCTCTACACTGTCCTCTTCTTCCCCATCACTACTCGTCTGTATTGTTATTCCTTCGTTCGAACACATAATCGAACAACCCAATTTGCACAACAAGTCTCTCCCTAACAGTGCTATCGGGCTTGAGTCACATACCACAAACTGATGTACCCCTTGATAGTTACCGATGCTGACTAGTACCGGATCTGTTATTGGGTTCGTCAGATGTCTGTTTGCTACTCCCACCACTTGAACTGTCCTCCCTGAGAGTGGCAAATTTGGTACTTCACTGCTCTTAACAGTTGAACATGTGGCCCCCGTGTAAACCAAGAACGAGACACGATGACCCATTACTCTTCCCTCTACGTACGGACCCCTTTGATCAACTTCCAAGGATGCTGCAAGCACACAATCTCCTTCTTCTTCTGAGCTTTCACTCTCCCATACATTGTTTATTCCACTCTCACTGTGTAATGGGAACTGTTGTACGGTGCCATTTGTACTCATTACCTGACCCGAGACCTGTGGAGGAACCATCACTTGCTGCTGACTCATTGGTGCCAAGGGTATTTGCATTTGCTGATTAGGTACCATGGGTAACTGCTGTTGCATTGGCTGCATTTGCATCATCTGCATACGGGGCATCTGCTGCGGCTGCATAGGTTGTAATCCCTGCAATTGATTTATGGTCTGAAAATTTGGGTTTGGATCTCTCATTTTCGGTCCCCTCATTGTCTGAAATGCATTGAAATCATTGTTTTGCTGACCAACGCCTGCACCTGCACCTGCACCTTCCTGCACCACCATCGGGCACTCGCGTTTCCAATGACCGACAATTCCGCACGCGTGACACGGCATCACCTTCTTCATTGCCTGCACACCAGTCACAACAGTGTTCAAATCCGGACCATTATTCGCAAAACCTCCTCTGCCTCTGCCTCTGCCCTGTGGCTGAAACGCCATGTTTCCCTGCAACTGCGGCTGCGGTTGCGGTACCTGCGGTTGGAACCCTTGCATCCCTTGCAAACCTTGTAAACCTGTCTGAGCTGCTTTAAGCTGCATCATCATCACCTTCTCTTTCAACTTTTTCTGTTTCACTTCAATTTCGTCACTACAGTATTTCGCATAATTCAACACCTCATCAATCGGTTTCGACTGCCAGCAAATCAAATGCGACTTTATCATCTGACTTATCTCTGGTCTCAGCCCTTCCACAAATCTGAACACAAAATGAAGCATGTCCTTCGCCTCTATTGTTTCCGTGCCACTATAGTTCTTAAACGCCTTCAACAACCTCTCATAGTAACTATGAATCGACTCTTTAGCCTCTTGGGCAGTTCGATCGATCTTCTGCCAATCCACATTTTTCGCGGCAACCTTCGTCTTCAAATGCTCAATCACCTTGTAGTACAAGCTCATCACCATAGGTGATGGTGCACCCGTCTCCCTGTCTCTTTCTGGTTCACTTGTCGGCCAACCTACAGCTCTTTTGCAATCCTCCCACAAATCTGCTGGAACCACGATCTCAAAGAGAGTGTTCAGATCTTCCCAGAGACATTTTGCAAGCTTCACAAACCTATCAGTCTGCTGATACCATTTGATCGGCTTCTCTCTCAGTTTGGGAAAATCATCCGTAAAAGACTGAATTTCACTTCTGTGCCATGGTACATGTATTAGTTTTCCCCCTGCTGTCTCCCTCATTGGTAACATGGTTACTGTCTCGCTGCTTTGTGGTCTTTTCTCATTATGCTCTGTAGCACTGTCCCTCCTCTTTTCCTTTCTCTTTACCCACCTGCTTTCCCACTTGTCTAAGCACCTCCACACTTGTGCACTCTGCAGCAATTCTCTAAGGTGCGCCTTCATGCCTGCTGACCTCATGTGTTCAAAATCTGTGGCCCCAAAATCCAACCTATAGCTTCTGCTCAAGTGTTTCATCTTGCCTATGTCAATCCCGTTTCTGTCCGCTACTTCCTGCAAACTTTTATGTACCTTGTTCACTTCTTTCGTAATCTTTGGACATAGGTATCTCAGCTCTTCTTCCGTGTAGGACTCTAACCTATTCACACCCATAGTCCCTTCCACCAATTCTTGTGCTTCCATGTTCAGCCTCATCCTATTCAGGTAATCTTCTCCTTTCCCACTGTCTGAACTTTGTGTGGAATTCAAACTGTTGAACCACTGTGTCAGCTGTTGCGCATTTACCCCCATCAGTGTAGCATTCACATCGACTGCCATTGATGGCTGCGGCAACTTTTCAGTATTCGATGTTAGGGGTATTATCAATGGGGGACTCGACCTCACCAGTGTCGACTGAGCACATACGGGACTAAACTCCATCAAGGTCCCAGATCCAGTTGGCTGAGCCGCTATCGGAGTTATCCCTGGAGTGTTTTCTATGCACCTCCTCTCTGTCCCATTCTGCAGCATTGATCCCTGACCGCTCATACCTATATTAGGCTGACTATACAAAGGTACCGGTGGACCTACAGTAATGGGTAGTGATATCGCATCTGGGTTTTGTCCATTTCCCATGTTCTGAGGCATGTTTATTCCCACACCATGGGTCATCATTGCCGGCATGCCCATCTGACTCCCCGTCATCTGAGTATGTGCGTTTCCCCCTTGCATCTGCTTCTGAGGCATCAAAAACTGGGTTGATTCGGCTTGTGACAATGTCTGGTTGTGACCATTCTGTACTCCCCCCCTTACGGTTGGATCTAGAATCATTCCTGCACTGTTATCACTGTTGTAGTACCCTGGCATCTGCGGCTGATAATTTTCTGCTGGTTTCAACACGGGCACATCTGGATATATTCTCCTAACCTGCGGTATCTGCGGGGTGAACAGTAGACTCGGGTCCTTAGACCCCGATGATGCTCTTGAACTCTGAGTTTCACTGTTCTGTACCGATGCCGGAGGGGCAGAACTGGTACTTGGACCTTGTCCATTCTCTGCATAAGGTGGTGGACGGTCGTTCAGCAATTGCATTATTAACTCCTCATCCTCTAACTCCTCTTCTCTTCTCAACTTTTCCTCGTCCTCTCTATCCTTGGAACACTTCCTGTCTGTCTTACAGGTAGCTTTCTTACCTGTCTCCTCTTCTTCTTTAGTAATTGCGGGGAACAATTTTATCCCCTGCAATACATCTGACCTCCACACCTTCTGTGCATTATCCCACCTAGCATCCGCTAGTGTCTTTTCTACCTTCCTCATTCTGGTCTCGAACTTCTTTTGCTGTTGCTGTCTAGCCACTAGTTCCCAAATTGCCAGAGCCTCAAACTGGGCTGGCCTTGGAGGCACCTTCATGTCGTACATCGTGAATCTCAAATTCTCTAGGATCCTTATATTGAATGTCCCATGTATCGGGAACGCTACGCTCCCATGTTTCTCTGTCAGTTTGTGCCATTGCTTTAGCCAAAGACACGGAGCTACCCCCTTCTCTTCCATTACAATGTAAGCTGGTGTACCCTCGGGCGGCGTCTCCTCTCCTACGCTCGCTTTAATGTAAGACTCCCCCTTCATCACACTCCTGAATGCTTTAAAGAATTTCATTTTCTCGTCTTTTATTTCACAAAGTTTGTAATCAATAGGTGACTTTAATTCCCGGAATACTCTTTGCTTGCCTTTCCCCTTCCAACCGAGTCCCACGGACTGCGTCCAATCCGTGCGCGACCCTTCTCACCAACCAACCTATCCCAGCGCGGCTCCTAGTGACGTCACACTCACACACACTGCGGCTGACAAAGCCTCGCGGCTAGTCCTCCTTCACTCACCTCTTTTCGTAACAACTTTTTGCATGTATCGCGAGCTACCAAAAAATAAAACAGATCTGTCGGTTTACTACAGGAAGGGTAACACAATCGCTTCAGGACCTTAGGGACCTTTCACTAGCCTCGGCCGCTATTCCGTCTTTCTCGGTCCCCACGTTCGCAAGCAAATCTGACCCGCAGACCTACTCTCAACTTGTCAATGATCTATTCTAGTGCACTTAGAATCTTGTCAAAGCCCGAAGTCGAAGTTTCTTTCACTCCCTAACACACGTACCGACTCGTTGACCACGCCCGATCAACCTACTAAACCGCCCAGACCACAACATGGATCAACATACTCTGGAGTCTCTTGACCTCGCAGGGCCCGCCTCAACAACAACAACCACGTGGACCTTTTTATGCACAAAGCGCCACACGCACATGAAGTTCGACGACTTCCCTACTCTCACACTCGGAGCCGCACCTCCGCTATTTCTATGAAGTTCGACGACTTCTCTACTTCTACACTCGGAGTCGCACCTCTGCTATCCTTTAAAAGAAAAAAATCCTCGCAACCTTTTCACACACCCTGCGGCAATAAGCTGTGCAAGCGCAAAACCCTAACTTCACTCATACCATCACTAGTACCGCCAACGCCGATTCCACACCTCCATTCTCTCCATTCGCAAGCTCCGAGATCCCGGGAAAGTCGCGGTGGACCTAGCCCATCATCATTCTATCAATCAGTTTTATCCAAGAAAAATCTAATTTAACTTCTCAAATGGGGTCTCAAATGGGGTCTCAAAGGGCGTAACCGTTAATTCAACACCATGTACTTTAGGAGTACAGGGTCCCAAAAGACGAAACCATCCTCTGCTACCATCTACTGATAGAGCGGTCCGTACTAGTAATTTTACCTGTATTCGGACGCTCTTTAGGTCGATGAATCTTTTGACTAAGTGGGAACTCTCTGTACTCCTAATCGATCAATTTCATTAAAATCAATAATCAATAACGAACATAAGCAATACCCTGATCAACATAACACTTAACAATTAATCCAGAATACATTTTCGGCGAACCCTGACCTTTCAGTCAGGAATAACCACACCAGTTTATTGCAAAGTTAGTGAATTTATTTCCCTATATTAACAAAGCTAGCACAATATAGATGTGTCTCAACACCAAATGATAAACATAAATGAACATTAATAGCTGTCCATAGCGGCGAAACAGGTGCAATCTATGTAGCATTTGAATCACAAGGCATTCGATAATAGCAATGCAAATCACTAATACGATAATCTGTAATGAACTAATTGCACACATTTAGTCAGCATAACAAGGTATCAAATTGCATCGTGCGACAAAAGGAATCCTCATCTAACCTCAAATTAGCATCGGCATGTGGGACCTCATGCGAAAACAATTTAGTAACATTAATTTGGAAAAAAAAACTCCTAACTAGGGACCTTGTCAAAATCAGCAGTTGGTTACCTAAAAGAAACACAATGCAATTTTACAATTTTCCTCTCATATTTACCAATTACGATCAGCATTCAAGGAAGGCTTCGTCTCACAGGTACCGTTTCTCGATCAGCATGGGTACCGTTTCGATCAGCATGGGACGGGGCAAAGGGGCAAGGTGGACGGGGCAATTGCCTCACGGCGGCAAGGTAAAACTATTACTTCATGTAAAGGGATCAAATCAAAGTTAAAGTCTCTAGGGCCAGAATCATTTAAAGTCTCTTTCTCTCGATTAGAGAAAGCATCAAAGTCTCTTTCAAAATGGCGTCGCAGCAAAGTGGGCCATAATAGCTGCGAAGTCTGCAAAATGGCGGGTATCGAGCTGGTAATGGCTGATAATAGCTGTAATGGCTACCTTCTTCTCGTGCACCTGGTTTTTATAGACAACAGTTCAAATCCAGTAGGGTCTTCCATTGGAGGGTTCATAGGTTAGCTTCAAATTGTCCAATCAAAAACGACAGTTCTCAAGCTTTTACTTAAGCAGACATTATCCTTGGAGATGGGTACGCAAGTTGCAACATTGTATACCAATTAGCTCACTTTCAGAGCCTCCATTGTCCGCACCTGCAAATCGACCTTGGAGTAAAGAGAAATATGCCAGGCTGGCACGAAACCTTAAGATAAGCATGTGAACGGTTTCTGTGGAAAAGTACAGCTTCAAGCAAAAATACACGTTTATTAGCACGGTGGAAAAATACGAGCATCTAAACCGTGAGACCAGGCAACTAGGCCAAAGCCTCCGCTAAAGTAATGCTAAGCTAAAACATTTCAAGCAAGCAAATCATAGCACACGTTTACGATTATGTCGGATTAGTGCAATTCTAATACATCACGTTATATAAAGCACGCTTATAAATGTCGGCAAACTACTCTGAGGGCACATTTTGTCCCCGTACAATCTTTATTAGTTCGGTTAAAGTCACACATGATTATTTCACACTACGTTTACGCTCTAATAAATGTAAAACCTTCATTTTCTGCTTCATCACCAGTACCTCCCTTCACAGGCACCCTACAAATAGAACAGTCTCTTGTTGCTTCAGCTGCCATGATCGTAACTGCTTCAGTCGTTGCAAAGTAGTGAAAGATAGCTTGTAGTGGATCAATGGTAACTTCATGGAAAGCTTTGGAAAATGCAATTGGGTAGCCATCTGGCTACTGATGACATAGCTTTGAGAATTTCACAGTCGGTTTGTGTTTGGTATGTGTGGTACCTGCTCATCTTTCAAGGCATTAAGGACCCGCTCTTAAATTTGAGGTAGCATAATTGCAGTTTGCTAGTTTTGTTTAGGTAGCAGAGCTCTTATGCGCGCAGTATTGTTATATTTGTTTTTTGGCGTATAAAAGTCACTAGAAGGTCTAGATTTTTCAAGCACCACTGTTGGGCCTTAAATGCATTTATCTCCTTTAGGAGGTTGTCTAATTTTTCATTGGTTTTTAACCATAAGATTAATCATAGACTCTTGCATGATGGGTTTTAAAGCATCTCAGAGGATTATAAGAGTGTTATATGATCCTAAGTTCCATTTTTAAAATAGATGTACGACATCTTATATTGACACAGTATCACATTGATTTTGCGAGAGCAGGAATAGTATACTGGCGTCGGAGGGTTAGGTTCATTGATTCATTTGTATTTTGAAATTAAAGTTGGCTGTATTTTATTTCTGATACATTGTGTAAAAGGGCTGAGTCAATACGGAGGTAGTCAATTCGGGAGTAAGCTGACGGAGGAGGGAATAGAGAATAAACCCTCTGACATCTGTATTCAACCTTCTCCAGGCATCTCTGAGGCTAAGGGAGGTACCAAATTTTTGCATTTGTTTTTGTGACTCAGAAGGGCAGGATTTACACAGAGAGTCTCTATTCATGATGTCATCCATTGGAAAACTAAATTGCTCTCCATATATGATATTTGCTTTTGAAGGAATTCAGCTCGCTGTTTGTAAAGCGCATTTTAAAAATTTGGTTATCTATTTTTGGTTTCTTGCAAAAAGATTATGGGGGTCATTACAACCCTGGCGGACGGTGTTAAAGCGGCGGTAAGACCGCCAACAGGCTGGCGGTCTTTTTTTCAGTATTATGACCATGGCGGTTACCGCCATGGTCATCCGCCGCTTCTCCGTTCCGCCCGCCAGGGCGGAGACGACCGCTGGGCTGGAGACCTGGGTCTCCAGCCCGGCGGCCGTCACAATACCGCCGCCGGTATTTTGACCCGGCTTACCGCCGTGGATTTCCAGCGGTAGGAACCGCCATGAAATCCATGGCGGTAAGCACTATCAGTGCCAGGGAATTCCTTCCCTGGCACTGATAGGGGTCTCCCCCACCCCGACTCCCTCCCCTACACCCCCCACCACCCCTGCCACCCCCCAAAGGTGGCAGGGGCCCCCTCCCCACCCCGACCCCCAACATCACATAACTCACACACACACAACACGCATGCAGGCACCACCAACACACACACGCACACACACCGACATACATGCCTACATCCACACACTCAGTCAGACATGCACACCCATAGACAGACATACACGCACACATCCATACAGACATACACGCACTCATTCCCAAAACACGCAACACACCCGCAAGCATACACGCACTCACACACCCCCTCTACATACACAGACGCACACCCCCATGCACCCACACGACACACAACACCCCCCCTCCCCCCCCCTAACGGACGATCGACTTACCTGTTCCGTCGATCCTCCAGGAGGGGACGGGAGCCATGGGGGCAGCTCCGCCGACACCACACCGCCAACAGAACACCACTACGGCGAAAAACAGGACGTGATTCGCTGGGCGGTGTTCTGTTGGCGTGGCGGTGGAGGTGGAGCAACCTCCACTTCCCTGCCGCCCGCCAGTATGGCTGTTGGCGACTCTCCGTCGGAAAAAGGACGGAGAGCAGCCAACAGTCATAATACGCCGAGCGGCAAACCGCCACTACTGGCGGTCTTCCGCACGGCGGTCTTGTAAAAAGACCGCCGAGGTTGTAATGACCCCCTATATCCCCTTTCAATTTGTAACAATAATCTAGCACTTTTCTCCTCTTCGCCTGGTGTTTGAGGCCTTTTGTATTTAATTATAACACTGTAATGTCTGCCATTTATAACATATCTGATTGATTTGAGTGGTTCACTGGGTGTTTTAAGAGATGAGGAGGGAGTCGATGATTTGAAGGGCGAGCCACCATTGAATAGGAGGAGCCTGCTTGGAAAGGCTGAGGTTATGTGTCTATCCTTAGGACCTTAATCCCTAATGTTACTTTTCCAAATAGAACCTGTGTTTTTGACGGAATTTATAGCCGGGTTTATCGAGTATCTCAAAACTGTAAGAAAAGAGAAGAAATAAAAGTAAGGTAAGGAAAAAAACAGGTGAGAATAAATAATATAAAAGACTAAAAAAATAAATCCTCTCTTCATCACAGCCTCCCCAACCATTAGAATGTAGGCTCTGGTGAGAACCCACGAAAGTGTTCACTGTGACAACCATCCACTTTAGTCTACCAATAATAGGTATATAAAACAACAAGAAAGTTTAAACACTGTGCTTGTGGCCATACTGAGTATACATGTGGGTCTGACTAATGTTGACTGTTACAGATGTTTTTTTTTGTTCCTGCGACTTACATTCTCCTCGCTCTCATTGTCATTCAAAAAAGACGGCACGTGACGTTTTAAGCATTTACGAGTTGCAATTGACATTGAGCAAGGCACAAGGGGCACCCGCTCCCTCGATCTTGAGGTGTTTGAAGTCACCGTCATACCCCGAAGAAACGCGTGGCAATGACCTCTTCCTCGCCCCCTTAAACCTCCTGCTCATTGTAATCATCTCATTAGCAGGGCTGACGTTACACTTTAGTTGGGTGTTAATTCCAACGTGCAAGGATGGCCTTGAGTACGAATAACCCGCTTTTCCATCATATCCTAGAGCAAGGACGTGCACATTGTCAAGGTAATTTTCTGCTTCCTTTCGAGCCAAAATATCTGCTGGGAATTCAGGAATTGTGATTAAGATTTTTTTATTTTGTGTACGACATTAAGAGTCATGTACTCATAACATTGAGATTCTCTTGCAGTCACAAAAATCTACATAAGTCTTAAAAAAAGTTCAACTATTTAGCGAGACAATGGTAGGGATAAAGAAGACGTATCAACACTTGAGGAGAAAGTGGGCGCTTTCTTTTTCCACCAATAAATTCATGGAAAATAATGTGCTTGTGTTATTCAAAGCAAAATAAGACAATTAAAGGACATTGCTACCTTAGCAATTATCATTACAAGATGACTCCGGTGTACAGAGTGGTTGAATATGAAGTTTTAGATACCAGGGCCACAAATGTTTAGCAGAAGTTGCCCTTCATGATTTCCTGAAAAATACTATGTTTTGTCCAACTGTTCTGATTAAACGCTGATTTTTCGCAATTGCCCCGGCAGGCCTGCACGTGCAACCAATGTATAAATACAGGTTTAATTTCGAAAACCTAGCTTACATATTTCACTTGAAACTGGTCCAAGATATCATAGATATAAAAACCGTAATCCACAGTAAAGTAATGAAACATGAAACATTATTTAATGTTCAATCTCGTGTCAGTTCTTAAAGACAAACTCCGTATTGGGAACACTAATAAAGAGAAACTGAACTAAGATTATTAACAACTACTGGCAAAGCCAATATGCCCAGCTTTGATGTACAAAAATGTACAAACATATACAAACATAGGCATTCATAAATGCAATTTACATGCCTTGCATGCACCAGTGTTGTTTATAACATTAAAGCCTGCCCATCTGTCTCTGCCAATGTTGGGAAAACGTAGAGCGTGCGTATGGGAGAAAATGGCTGAATGCTACAGCCAGCATGCTGAATGAGTGTATTTTTCAGATGTACATTAATCCCTCATGCATTCCATTGGAAGCAGTGAACGGCGGGATGACACTCCAAGGAGTCAATATCATGAGATGCGAATGTAATACTCCTCTGAGTGCAGGACAGATTGTAAGATTTTTGTGCCTGAGCCAAAGTGGATTGTGAGGCCTCTCTAATTAGCATATGACGTGACATCATCAGAAACATCACAGGAAGTGCCATCAGTTCATCATTATTTCTCTCTCATACTTGAAAAGATTTTGTAGGAAGTAAATTTGCTGGTACAGATAAAACGATAAACAAATACAAATGTATCCCAATAATAAAAGTACACATTTCTAAAAAACTATTAAGCGCAAATACATTAGCCACCTTCCGTCGAAACGCTGTTAAAAATAGCTTACCTTTCATTGAGGTCACTATGCAATTAAGCAATTGGGTGAACTAAATATGAGTTCTGATACATTTACTTTAAAAGTATTAAACAACACATCCATGCCTGGTAGAACGGCAGAAGAGTGGTGTACGAATAAAGCATAGTTGTTGAGGGGTTTCTCCGACAGTGCTCAACATTTAGGATTTTTCAGTCCAAACCATTTAAAATTTCAAACCAGCAGAATGCAATATTATATAGGTTAAAAGGGTCCAGTGAGATGTACCTTGAGCTATGGCTACAATTCTCCACCATCCCCCTCTCTAGCCTTTAAAAGATCCAATATCAATTATTAGCATACATTCAGATGCTTCAGAAACGCACTTCATTTTGTAAATTAGCAGAAGGGAGATTCAGTTAACAATTTTAAATTACATTGCCTTTCATCTTCATATACACATTATTTTTTAAAATTGTGCATCACATTTGGAAAGTGCATGTCGAGATGAAGCGAAATTATGCAGTGAGCTTACCTTGCAAACCGGCCTCATTCACTGGGCCTCAAAGCACGTGACTACAGCTAAGAAGACAAGCAAGGAGGGGGGGTGGTGGGGGAGCCCTTTAGTGTAGGTCAAATATATTACCAGCTTCGTCATTATTTTCATTTCTATATCAGAACAAAGAGGGAAAGCCATTATTTTTCTACACAAAGACCATAGCTTGTTTTCCTTATTGTTTACCCCAGTCTGCAAAACCACAATAGACTGGAAGGCTTATTATAATAATTACCAGAGCTGAAGTTAATTCAGCATCCAACCCAGCACCTTTTCTTTCCTCTCACGAAACTCTCTAAGTGTGATGGGCATGCTCAGAAGTCGGCCCCGTAGCCAACTGTGCCAGACAATACAATCATCACCTCACAGAGGGGATCTTACAATGATGAAACCAGTCTGGAGAGTTTCTTTTGATAGTGGTCATGACATGATGTGGCTCGACTGTTCCTATCTGAGCAAAACAAGTATTGATTGCGTGAGGTTGATCCCTGATAGTAGTGAGTAAAAATATGGATTGGAAAATCTCCCAAGTAAAACCAGCGTCGGCGATTTTGCACATTTATAGATTGCACATGCCCATGTCAATTGAATACAATTCTGCATTTGTTTTTTCAGCGAATTAACAAATCATTTGTGTTTTGCTGAAAGACAATCAATATGTTTTACGAGACATGATTGATTGAAATTGTGTAATATGTAACTCGGGATTAGGTCGCGCCTGGGAGCCCTCAATGGCAAGATTCAACCCCTGTCCCTGCCATCACTAAGCTTTATATGGGGGATAGGAAAAGTTGCTCAGTCAATTTTTAAGATTTAGTTCCATCCTATATCAGATCCCTATTCTCATAACAGATAAATGTGATATAGTGGGGAGGTTATTGGCTTGAAACAAGCAGGCCTGCATTACATTTGTGAATCTCCTGCTTAAACAAATTGTTTTTTCTTGAGCGAATCATGTTCTCCCCTGGGCTTTTGCCTTTATCTGTCCTTAGTTCATGGGCTTACTGAACATCTTCTAAATGTAAAGGTTTCAGGGTGGACATCTGCTGGTTCAGGGCTGCTTATGTACATTCCTCCTTTGCTAGAGTGGCCAGTGTGATCACCTCCAGTACTAAACGTCCTTTCTCAATTACCATGTTAACAAATCCTGACCCCTCGCACCTGTGCACAGTGGTTGTTTACTTTGCCAATGCTAGGACATTTTGCTGGGCTTGGCCACTTCAGGCTTCCCAACTGGCTTGTTTGCTTTACCTTTCCTATTGATTAGCCTGCACCCGTACCTTAGGGACCAAAAGCAGGACTTTTGGCACCCCTCACGATGCTGAAGACATCTAAAATGTGGGACAATTCTTCACTCTGACATCCTACTTTGCTGGGCCTCACAGTTTGGGGCTGTGCCTGTGAGACCTAGGGGAAGAAGGACCCTCGTTTATGCCTTACAGTGCTGGACCTTGGCCTATGGGACAGTGATCAGTAGCAGAGCAACAATGCCATGGACCTTGGTTCAAGCAAGATCCCCTCTATTCACTGACTGGGTAGTCAAACACAGCCATGATTCGAATGCCTGAGGTCTAGCATTTCTGCATCTTCTGCACTAATTATAGGTATTCCCCAGAGAGACTCCTTCACCTACGCCTTTCAGCATGCAGCCACTGTCTGGGAAGTTTAAAAAATAAATCCATAACTTGCTTGCATTGGATTCCTAATAATATTGTTAGCTGTATTTGTAGAGCACCTTATTGGACGTGAGAGTATCCTGGCAATATAGTGCTTCACTGTACTTGCTCCTGCTTTGGATCTTTCAGCTTTAGTGTTGGTGAAATGAATAGCTAGGATTGTCACGATTCACCCTGGGCTTACCGTCGAGGTTGATGAGAGGTGGTGAACGGCCCCGGTTCCTGCAGGTCCTGCTTTGGCTGAGGTAGGGGCGACCCCTTCCGGTAGCCACGGTGCTGTTTGACAATAGTAAGCCACTACAGTCCATGCCCTCCAGAAGGAGTCCCAGAGGAAAAACCCCAAAAGGGTAAAAAACCTCCAACAGGAACTCCCTGAAACAGAAGGAGGACACAAGGACGTTAGGACTGAAGATTCTGGAGTTCAGGAATACTGGAGACGGAAGACAGGTCACGAATAACTGGCTCCACAAGAGGAAACCAGCCGGAGCGTGACTACCACCACAGGAGTGTTGCAACGCAATGAGAAAGAAGCTAGATTCCCCTTATATACCCCTAGACAGGAAGTGAAAAACAGGAAGTAGTAATACCACCATCTTGGATTGGGGAAAAGGTCATGACTCATAATAGAGAACATGCGTCTGAAAAAGAGAAATAATGCATGCAGGGAAGAGAGGAAGTGAACAGCATGCTGGGAAAGGGAAAAGCATGCATAAAAGCTAAGCATGTGCAGGCATCTGGCTTTTTGCCGTGTAACAGGTGAGTGATGGCAATGAGGGTTCCCCGGGGAATCCCAAACATGTGTTGGTTAGGTATGTGTTGCGCGCGCTGAACGCGCTATGCACGGCAAGGTTTGAGACCCGTCTCGGTGTCTCCTCCCCTGCTGCGCCTGCCCTGGAACCGGCGGTCTGAGAAAGGGGGCGTGGCGAGTGCCACGACCCCTGACTCGAGCCGTGTCTTCCCCCGCCTGTGCTCGAGGCCGCGGCGCGACAAGGATATTGCTATAGCAAAAACTTGAGAGGGATCCCAGAAGTACAAGGAGAGCACTTTCGGTCCTATCTAATGGTACTGCGTCAACAGCAAAGAGCAACATTTGAAAACAAGAGGTGAACCCGTGGCAAGTATTAAGCCCCACCACTTCCAGGGATCATGAACTGCCACTGCTAACCTTCATCTAAAAACATCAGCTAGCAAAAATATAATCAAGCCCAAAAGTAGGCGTGCTTTCCATTTCTGGGCAATCGGTAGTCTAGATATAAATAACACCTCACTGTCATTAACCCACAGCACTGTAATTTTTCTTTGCTTCTTAACATCTGAAAGCTATGCTCAGTCATTGCACCCATAAAAGTGAGCAGTACAGCAGGATGGTCTTACTGTTTCATATTTGGGGTCAGCAGTTCTCCTAGACCTAAGATGGCCTAGGATGTAGCCAAACTTGGATGAGCTGAGCATATGGCGGCCAACCGTGGCCTGACCTGGGTGAGTGGTGCAAGCAGCTGCGGCCTTCGGTCAAGGTGCAGTGGAACTGGTCGATGTGGGCGTGACCCCGGAAGCACTAGAGTGCTCCAGGGGTTGTTGTGAGTATGTATCGGCCCTGCCCATAAAAGGTGGTGCAAGGAAGCGAGCAGGTCTCTTTTCCCGCTCACTGCCTCGTAAAGACGGTTGCCCAACTGGACCCTGCACTGCCCCCACAAGCCCACCTGGGATTTTTGTTCTTTGTCTTTCTGTCTTTTTCATTCGTCTGCAGGTTTGACAAAGGGCTCTGGATCTTTGGAATGCTCCGCTGCATTATCTGCAATCACAGTCACAGCTCATGCCACCCGGGAGGTGTGTGGGCTTGTATATATATTGCCCGACCCAAGTTTGCACTCAGTGGCGGCTCTGGTGGCGTGCCGTTGGCTGTGGAGGTGAGGGGGCTCAAAAGGGTGCCAGGGGCATTATATTGTGAATAGTAATTAGATTTTGCAGGCATTTTGGAAGCTGGATTTTGACTTTGGGCATTATATGTTTTGACTGTTGGTGCCTGCCTGTAGCGTCCCATAGGGCAGCACCCATCTACCTACAGGCGCTAAGAGCCCATCTGGCTGGTGACTCAAAGGATTTTAGGGGGCTGGCCCCAGTTTGAGTGGGGGCTGAACATGAAGGTTGGTAAGTTGTTTAGGACACCTTGATTATCATCTATACTTCACAAGTGCATCAATGGTGAGCGATTTTTCTTGCAGTATGGGGTCCACTTGTCTACAGAAGGTAATGCAATGTTTCTGGAGAATTTGGTCCAACACCTGCGATATGTTAAGGGGGCCAGTTAGTAGGGGAACTTGTTGGCCTGTGGCAGGTGAGGTTATGATTGGGGGGATACTTAGGGTCCCTTTATGGCATAATTTTATCCCAAAACAGCAGAAGCGCCACTGGATCCTCAAAAGATTGCTGGCAACAAGTAGGAAGGAGTTTGCAATGGCGTGGGGGTTCAGGGGCATTCACTGGCACGCAGTCCTTTAATGTCAACCACCCACACAGGTGAAGTGGGCATGAGCTAGCACAGGCCCTTTGGGGGAGGAGGAATTTAGGTGTAGGGGATGCCCGAGGTAGGTATCCCAAGGCAGTCGGGCCCCCTGCACAGGAGCTCCTGGTACAGGAGAGCTCCCTTCCCGGTATGAGAGGGGGATAGGGGAACTTCCCATAAGGAGGGGACCAACTTCTGGATGGGGTATTTAAGAGAAAGTGTCTCTGAACCAGTCATGATCTCACTCAGGGTTGGTTATGTTGTTGCTTGCACAGGAACAAACTAGTTATATTTAGGTAACTCCCATGTGCTAGAGTCTCTGTTAAGGTTGGGTTATCCACTTGTAAACAATATGTAAATAATGTGGTTACTGTGCAAAATGTTTTTTGATGACTTAAAAGTTTTTGTGTGTGAAATAAACATGGCCGGCGTCTTACGACCTCAAACCCACAGAGTTGGCTTCTGGATATGACCATTGGTGGAGTGGTGTCAGGCTGTCGGCAGGTGTGGTTAACCCTGAGGCATCGGCGACACCCTGGCCATATTGAAGAGGCTCTCCCGGCTTGGGAGAGCCAGCATTATGGGGCGGGAGCCAGGGCCATTGCACTTTTGCGGCATATGCCACGGGCCTGTAAAGTGGGCCTAAGTTGGGGATTAGCTGCCATATGGTTGCTTTGCCCCCGAAGCACGTGAGTGCTTCTGGGTCATCTTCTGTTTCGGGGAAGGTGCTCCACCCTTTAAAAGGTGCTGCGGGGTGGCAAATAGGTCTTTCTGTTCCTGCTTGTCACTCTGAGTGGATCCACCCCTACTTTTGCCCCTGCCAGAGACACAGAATTGTTCACTCCAGAGGCAGTCCTAGGCATTCTGGGATCCCTGGGGGGTGAGGGGCGAGCAGTTTCATGTGCTAGGTGTCACATCACTGCAATATCCTTCTTTGCAAAGATGCTGGGGTACACCGAAGGGACAAAGGCCTTTCTGGTTTAGAGGGCATTAAAGAGTTGGCAGTCTTACGAGGGGCTAAGAGCCCCATAAACATGGTCTGGCTGGCGGCTATCATGTGTACCCTGGGAAGCATTTGTAGGTCACAAGTTGCGGTCCGTTTCTTTAGAGCGGGATTTGCCCCGCCATTTTTTGGGGCTTTGAGGGTGGGTGAGCTGGTGACCAAAAACAAGAGGGATGTGACGGGGGGACTGCAGTTTGTATTGGCTCAACAGTTCCTTGGCAATAACAATTGCCTGTTCAAATATTGACCAGATGGAGCAAGCACATTCTGCTCCATAGGGCATCAGTTAACAAATGCTGCTCGCTGAGGAATCTGGAGGTTTTCTTGGCTTACCATACTCGGGGAGCCTGAGGGTCCCCTGTGATGGTACACCACTCACTAGGTATCAGTTCTGTAGGGTGTTGGACAGTGCCCTAAGGGCGTTAGGTTTGGATCCTACTGAGTATGGCTCACATTACTTTAGAATTAGGGCCGCCACTACTGCAGTGGGTATGGGACTGGCTGCACCTGCAGTACAAAGAATCGGCAGGTGGAAGTGAAACTGTTACAACTCTATGTAAGATTGAACTTGTTGTAGCTGCTTTTTCCTAATACTGTTCTCCTACCCCTTTTTTATATTCCCATGTTGATGCAGGTGGTCAGTGTGAGGAGCATAGAAAGCTTCTAGATAGCCTGGCGCCTCTCGTACATGTGGGAGTGGATGGGTTTTTTCTGGGTCACTCAAAAGAGAGGCAGCCAAAGGAATTTTATGTTTCCGGTGTCTGCATGGCTAGAGCTTAGGCAGTGGGATTTCCTTTTTATTTTCTGTGAACATGTAGATGTCCTTATGTATTTACAAATCTTAAATCTGTTTTCACATGCGTCCATGCCAAAACGTCATGTTGTGAGATTGGGTGGAAACTACCCTTTTCTACTGGCATGTCTTATTAGAGTGTTTCCCAAACTTTAGAACCATGTCCCACCTTTTAGAACAACAGACGACTGGGGCAACTTTTTATGCAATAGTAGACATACTTTCAAAATACGGTGAATTACCAAAATAAGATACTTTTGACCATTTCTAGCATTCCTCACTAACAGCAATGGTTTGTAAATCTCATAACCATGACCATGCCCTCTGATATACCTTTATCGGACTCTGGCCAATATATTTATCTGCAAGTGGTGAACTGCACTGGAGCTGTAACACTTTTCAGAGTGGGGCGCTGGACTGCAGCATCTGTTCACTAAAATCAGAAGAGGTCTGAAAAATCTTGGCATTGATACAAGTGGTTTTAGCGAATCTAAAAAACCTTTCTAAAGTAGAGTATGGCGTGAGGCCTCCTATCCATTTTGTGTTAAAATGAGGCCCAGTGGTGCATTTAGTAAAAATAAATAGGTACTCATATATGATTTGCTTATATTATGTGTTTGCTTTGCTGGGAATTGGAAGGAGCACCTAGCAATGAATGAGATGTTCTGGAGACGTATGTTTTAAGGGGGCCTTCTAGTTGAAATATGATGCTCATGTACACATGTCCATTTTCTTTAACTGATTGAACTGTTTACTGATGACAGATGAATATTTTGGCCTAATAAGTAATGTATTTCATAAAAGTGTAAATGTTAGTCCGGTAGATTATTTTTGGCACTTGTTAATATTGTATAGGTAATTAGGGGAGGAATTATATTCTGGTTTTCAGATAATTTAATTGTAAACAGTTTTTGTATATTTTTTTCTGAAGCCCTGATGAGGTCCTGTTGAAGTTAGGAAACTTGTTGGCTAGGGTAACTATTGAGACTATATTTTATATAGAAAAATGAAGAACTCATTAATGGACTGAATGTGAAACTCTTTTTGAATAATCAAAAGGTGGATCCAATCTATAATAAAATTTATATTGAATGAAAAATAGCGGGACACATTAGATAATATTTTTTTAGTGCTCCTTACCTACTTTTGTCTGAATTCTGTATGCTTGAGTTTGATGGTCTATAGAATCTAAGGGGTTGAGCACTTGAGCTTAATCCATTAGTAAATATTTGGCCAGTGCAGTGGGAATTTATGACTACTGTCAGAAATGTGTTGTTGATTGATATATATAGATACCTCTTTTTGAGATCCCAAAAATGTCTTAACTAATATCTCATGTGTGTACATACCATACTTTCAACACCATTTTATTTTGCACAATATATTAATCATAATGATAAAAACGTCTTTAGTCAATTGATCACTTATGTACACTTTTGTTGACTGAAGCACCATTAGGTAGATCTGTCCCAATAGATTTTGGGCCACATGTACGAAATATAGGTTTTGCGAGTCGCAATTTGCGAGTCGCAAAACCTTATGTTCAACAGTGTCAATTACACTGTTTACGATTCGCAAGGGGGTCGCAAATTACCTACCTCATGAAAATTCATGAGGTAAGTCACAATCTGCGACCCCCTTGGGAATGGGCGCCCTCACAGGGATGGTGGCCTGCTGGAGACAGCAGACCACCATGTCTGTGACTGCTTTCAAATAAAGCAGTTTTTTTTTATTTATTTTTTTAAATGCAGCCCGTTTTCCTTGGCCATACCCCCACCCCAAATAAATGGGGACAAAGTTGTTCTGCCCAGATGGGGCAATTACCCCCAATCCACTCCCCCCGGGTAACAGAAAGCCTACCAGATGCCAGGGAATTTTCAAAAAAATAGAGGGGTGTGGGCTGCCAACCAGTATGGGCATGGTCATGCCCCCACCCCAACGGAAGGGGGTAACAGTTTTTCACACACACCCCTGCAAACTAAAGGATCCTATCCCAGTGGCAAGCAGGAGGACATTTGATTAGTTTGGATTTTGATTTTACATTTGGGCCTAGAGAGCTTGGCTAACTCTCAATATCATCCCACTTGGAATGGTGAGCAGCTGAACTTTTTGGATTTTGGGACGCTGCCACCTAGAAAAATCTACCAGACCTACACACATCTGAAAACTAAGCATCTGAGTGAGAACATAGTGATGTGCTTTACATGCACGCACACTATTTTCTTACCTCAATGCCCTGCAAACCCCCAACTTTGCTTGAAATCACACATTTTCCCTACATTTTTGTAAAGGAACTGCAGAAATCCACAAAATTCCTACCACCTAGCATAGGTACTGATTCAAAATTCTGCCCCACTTGTCAGCCGAAAAACTTTTTTTTTCAAACTGCCCTTTTGGACCTGCTTTGGTTCCCCCTCAATTTCGACATGTTTTTGCCCCTTCTCTGTCACAGGCACTTGGCACGCCTACACAAGTGAAGTATGATTTTTATTGGGAGACTGAGGGATATGTTGGGTGGTAGGAAATTTGTGCCGGTGCGGTGATCCCACACAGAAATGTGAGGAAAATATGATTTTTTGTATCTAAATTTGAGGTTTGCTGAGGATTCTCTGTAACAAAACACTGGGGGATCCACGCAAGTCACACCTCCCTGAACTCCCTCGGGTGTCTAGTTTTCAGAAATGTCTGGGTTGGGTAGGTTTCCCTTGATGGCTGCTGAGCCCAGGACCAAAAACGCAGGTGCTACCCTTTGCAAAAACAGGTAGTTTTGTGATAGATAATTTTGTTGTGTTTTGGGGCATTTCCTGTTACGGGCACTAGGCCTAACCACACAGTGAGGTACCATTTTTAATGGGAGACTTGGGGAATGTTGGGTGGAAAGAAATTTGTGGCTCCTCTTAGATTCCAGAACTTTCCATCGCCGAAATTTGAGGAAAAAGTGTTTTTTTGCCAAATTGTGAGGTTTGCAAAGGATTCTGGATAACAGAACCTGGTGAGAGCCCCACAAGTCACCCCATTCTAGATTCCACTAGGTGTTGTGTCTAGTTTTAAAAAATGCACAGGTTTGGTAGGTTTCCCTAGGTGCCGGCTGAGTTAGAGGCCAAAATCCACAGCTAGGCACTTTCCAAAAAGCAGCTCCATTTTCTTTAGGAAAATGTGATGTGTCCACATTCTGTTTGGCAGGCACTAGGCATACCCACACAAGTGAGGCACCATTTTTATCGGGAGACTTGGGGAATGCTGGGTGAAAGGAAGTTTGTGGCTCCTCTCAGATTCAATAACTCTCAATCACCGAAATGTGAGGAAAAAGTGTTTTTTTAGACACATTTTGAGGTTTGCCAGGGATTCTGGTTACCAGAAGCTGGTGAGAGCCCCTCAAGTCACCCCATCCTGGATTTCCCTAGGAGTCTAGTTTTAAAAAATGCACAGGTTTGGTAGGTTTCCCTATGTGCCGGATGAGCTAGAGGCCAAAATCCATAGCTAGGTACCTTCCAAAAAACACCTCAGATATCAATGTAAAAATGTGATGTGTCCGTGTTGAGTTTCCTGTTGCTGGCACTAGGCCTACCCGCACAAGTGAGGCACCATTTTTATCAGGAGACATGGGGGAACACAGAATAGAAGAACAAGTGTTATTGCCCCTTGTCTTTCTCTACACTTTTTGCTTCCAAATGTCAGACAGTGTAAAAAAGAAGTCTATTTGAGAAATGCCCTGTAATTCACATGCTAGTATGGGTACTCCCAAATTCAGAGATGTGCAAATAACCACTGCTTCTCAACACTTTATCTTATGCCCATTTTGTAAATACAAAGGTTTCCTTGATACCTATTTTTCACTCTTTATATTTTACCAAATTAATTGCTGTATACCCGGTACTGCAATGTGCAGCTCATTTATTGGTTCTGGGTACTGTTAACGCTGAATTTTTAATGAAATTATTAATGAATATTCATGTATTCGGAGTGTTGAATTTGCATAGAAAATGAAATAATACAGAGAAAAATAATGCACACATTTGAAAGTGTGACCACGTGAGTGACCACCAATGTTCACAAAGTGTATTTATTAATGGCTCATTAATAAGAATTGCTGACCTTATGTTTGATTAATGTAGTAATACATCATATTAAGGGTTGTGCATTATGTATTAGCTTTATTAATTGAAAGCCTTAACTTAGTGGAGGTATTGGCTTAGCTGCATGGCCTCATGTCAAGCTGCATTTCTGAGGTGTTTAACAAAATGTCTGCTTAGAGAATTAAATTGTGATTTTCCACGGTGCTGAGCTAATGGGCTCATAGCTAAAAGTCTTTCTCATGAGAACTGCTTGCTAGGAGATGATGTACCTGCTAATGCAGCATTGTTTTATGTAATGTGTGTGAGACTGACTTTCTCAGGAGAATACAATGGAGACACTGACATGAGTATAAGCTGCAACAATATTGTTACCTGACGTGCCGGATGATGAGAACACGACAAAAGGAGCCAATCATCGACATGTGAACTGTGTACTAGTAGAAATGTGGATTTGAAGATTTAGTTTTATTGAAAAAAGTGTGAACATGCGATCCCTTGACCAATAGGGGCTTGGGAAGTAGTTTTAGGAAATCTAACTTAGCCGGACTGCACTGACAAGAAGACACCATTTGCCCATTTTCTGTTGTTTCTTGACCGTCTTGAGAAGAGACATGTTTAACTTTAGTGCTTAAAATACTTTGCTGTTTCTGAATGCTGCTGAACCCTGATGCCGTGCTGACTAGACTGATGTCCTGAGGATGAAGACTGTCACAGCTTGCTGATCCAACTGAGGATAGGTGTATTGACTATGATATTTTTTGCTATGATTATTTACTTTTGTTTCTGGGCATCAACCGCTATTTTGATAGAGCCATAATAGATGTTTTTTCAAATTTGTGTTGACTAAATTGTTTTGCATGAAGTCCAAACATGTTATTCTAATCTGGTGCTAGTTAGAAACCTCACTAATGAAGTTCAATACATGGAGTAACATTTGATATATTTTCTTGCTGAATTTAAATGTATGTAATATCGTTTGCGCAGTTATTCTTGCTATTTATTTGTACTGTTATTTTAGAATGTGCAGTAGCTCAAGCTTTGATTAGATTGTGATTCTTTCGTTGTTTCGATCAGCCAGTGTTGCTGCTGTATGTTTATCAATTGATTTTGAGATTAACCTAAATCACATTAGCTTTGATAATAGAGAGAAATATTCAAACTTTTACATAAAGGTGTGGTTATACATGACTGCAAGGTCATGGTGTGTGACAATTATTGACTCCTATTGATTACTAATATTATTGATTGTTATTGATGCTAAATGATTGATTATTGATCTTCATGTATGGGATTTATGGTGGGAACATCGTAAGCGCAGTCAAAAGGTTCATCGACCTATTTGCATCCCCTTATAAGTTTACATATTAAGGTCAGACGTGTTAACAGAGATGGTAGCAGCTTGATGTTTTGTCTCCTTAAGAGCCCATAATAGAAGCCCGGTACATGGTTTTGTCTTTTAAGAGGCAATCATCACTGAGAATGGGATTTATTTTTGTAATGATACAAATTGTAGAGAAAATGTGGCCCTAAATCCTGACATGATTTTCCCAGAATTTTGGAGTTTGCCAAAGATTGTTTGAGGATGTTCTTGGTGTTTTAGTGACCGTGTGAATGGAGTAGGTTTTGGGCGTGCACAGCTTATGCAAATTGCAGGTGAATTGTGAGGTGTGTGAGGGTTTAGGGGAGTTTGCATACTCCAAATGAAGCTGTAGAAGCAGTGTTTGTACTCTGCAGTGTGAGAGTAGGGAAGTCGTTGAACTTCACATTTGTGTGGCGCTTTGTGCTAAAACATTGTCCACGTGGTTGTTGATGTACAGACCCTGCGTGGTCTAAGACTCCGGAGTATATTGAAAAGTGTGTGAGACACTTGGTGGCATATTTATAGTCTGTTTGCGCCCGATTTGCGTCATTTTTTTACCCAAATCGGACATAAACTTAACTCCATATTTATATTTTGGTGCTAGACATGTCTAGCGCCAAAATATTGGAGATAAAGTCATTTTTTGCCTGCGGAAAACTACCTTGTGTCAATGAGATGCAAGGTAGGCGTTCCCAGGCAAAAACTGACTCTAAGGCCCTAGTGCAAAAATCAGGCGTTAGTGCAGATTTGCACCAAAAAGGGAAAATCAGGGCCTTGGTTTTTGTTGTAATTTGTCTGGTTTAATAGGTCAATCGGGCGTGGTCGACAAGTCAGAGTGTGAGTCAAAGTGACTGAGATTTGGCTAGACCTATGTGCACCAGGACAGACCCACTGATCAGTTGAGAGTGAAATTTGCGGGTCGAATTTTGCTTGCGAATCAGGGAAGGTGAGAAAGAAGGAGTAGCTGCTAGAGCAAAATGCCACCAGTGAAAAATCTGTAAAGTTTCCGAAGCGATTGTGTTATCCTATCTGTAGTAAACAGACTAATTGGGCTTTGATTTTGTTTGGTGCGCGCAATAATTTTGCATTAGTTTAGTGTTATCTGAGTTTGGGAGGACAAGCCACAAGACTTTGTCAGCCGCAGTATGTGTGAGTGTGACGTCATTGGAGCCGCGCTGGGATAGTTTGGTTAGTGAGAAGGGTCGTGCACGGATTGGCAGCCGTCGGTGAAGTGATTTTTGAATAACAGAAAGATCAAAAAATGAATTTTTTCAAAGCTTTAAAGACTGCTTTAAGGGGAGATACGTACATTACAACGAGTATAGGGGATATAGCACCGCCAGAAGGTACACCAGCTTACATTGTATTTGAGAAAAAGGGCGCTGCAATATGTCTTTAGCTAAAGCAATGGTGCAAAGTGACAGAGAAAGATGGGAGCTTAGCGTTTCCTGCTAAAGGAACATTCAATTTGAGGAGTTTAGAGAATCTGAGGAGGGTGCTGTATGATCTGAAACCCCCTCCGAGACCAGCACAGTTCGAGGCATTAGCAATCTGGGAGTTGGTAGCCAGACAACAACAGGTACAGAAATTTCAGAGAAGAACAAGAAAGTCAGAAAAGTCACTAGAGGAGGCTAGATGGGACCATGCTCAGAGGTTTTGTAGAACCAAGACCTTGCAGGGGATTAGGTTATTCCCGCAACTACACCAGCCAGTGATAGAGAAGGAAGGAGAGCTACTAGAAAGACTAACAGAAGCCATTCCCAGAGTAAGGAGGCTAGAAAATCTTCGACAGTGGAGGAAGAGTCAGCCGATGAATAGTTTATTTTACATTTATTGAGAATTCATCCACCACCATATGTAGCACATGAGAGTGGTCTGAGTAACAGGGCTGATCCTTCAGCTCTGACACAAGTTAATGTGACAACAAGTCCAGTGCAGGTTAATCCTAGCCCGAAAAAGAGCCCAATACAGAGCAGTCTTAACGAACCTACTACTCCAGTAGTCCAAAATCAGGTATCACAGCCAAATATCCAGGGAATTTACCTTGATGTACCCATTGTGAAAACTGCCACTAACTTAATTGTACCTATAGGACAGGTTTTCCCAAATTCACTCCGATAACAGGGACACAGTCAGATATGTCTGTACTGATGAGCCAGAATGCGGGAGTGACTCTCCCACAGAACCTGAATGTTAGACCAAGCTCAGATACTGTATCCGTACCAGTCACTATTGGTCCGATTGTGCCTTTGTTTGCACAAGAGAAAAACAGTATGGATGGACAGAGAGTCCTAAGTCAGAATTCAACAAGGGGAGGACTTAATGAGAATATCCGAGTAGCCTCTCCTGTGGGACAAACTTTGATGGATCTAGATCATTGCTAGACCTTAGTCAATTAGGAGTTCCTCCAGATACTGTGATACGGTCGAACATTAGTCAGAGTTTGAAATTACTGACACCACAGTCCCCGAGTGCAGTTGTGCTATAAGTACCACCTGCCCAGGCCAGCAACATTTCGCTGCAAGGTTTGACTGCCCAGCAATTGACTGAATGGCAAGATCAGCTGAATACACCGCAGAGTGCTCCAATGGGAGAGGAGTACTTGCACTACACTAGACGAGGAATGGAAGAGGATGAGCTCATTGAGGTAACTATGGTTGTGAACAGTTTAGGGTACTATACAGAAGCAGGGTTGAAATATCTGTGCACGAGGATTAAGAGGGAAGTAAACAATGTGCATCAAAAGCTAGCAGACCTGGCAGAGAAGTACGGCATAGAAATAGAGAAAACAAAGGATTTGAAAAGGAATTACAGGTTAGATTTTGAGGCTAAAGATTTTGAACATGAGATCTGTCAGAATGAAGGTACATCTTAGGGAACTACTTCAAAGTGGAGCATTAGATAAATGGGAGGGCAGAAAGGTAAAAAAAAAAAAAAAGAGATAAGAGAAAAATAGATTTGTTAGGACTCGCACTCACACATGCACGCACGCTTCTTGCTGCTTATGAAAAAAGATGAAACATGTCATGAATGTGTTTACAGCACAGCACATCCCTGTAACTTGTGAGGAAAATGATCTTCCGTCTGAAGACCGAATATTACATTGCATGTTTGGTTATATTGATAAAGGCAAGTTTTGCCCCATTTGTGAACTGTGTGCCAAGCGGTTTATGGAGACATCGAATTCCTTCATATGAATTATCAGAAGTTTTTGATGACTCATCACCAGCATGTGTCTGATGACTCATCACCAGCAAAGCATCCACACCCCTCATGATTGATGACTCATCGCCAGCATTTGTCTGATGACTCATCACCAGCACACCAGTCTATAAATAGAACTGCCAAGGTGTTTCCTGTGCTTGGCTTCCAGTCTTCCTTTGCTCGCAGGTGTTCCAGGTTCAGCTGGAGTTCCGTGATTCTTTCAGGAGTCTTCTTTTCAGTGCAAGGCTTCATCAGAGCTTCCCTGTCTAGAGCAGATTACTTTCGAGCAGTATTCCATCTTCCTTAAATAATCGAAACATTTCAGGAGAAGTCGGTTTGTGAGTAATTCCCTTCTTGTCTCCCTGTTTTCAGCCTTCTTAAGGTTAGTGCCCTTTTGGTGCATTATGAAAGACATTCGTCGATGCTGAGAAACCTGTGATACAAGACTATTTTCCAAAGGCAGCTTGAGAAGTATTTTTAAAAGCAGCATTGAAGTTAAATGTTGTGAACACCTGAAAGCATTGCTCGATATCTATGCAAACTTAAACGTTTATTCTGATTGTTTTGGAGCGAGTCTATTGTGTGAAAACAAATAACAAAAGACAAATTCATAAGTTTGATTTTATAATGATTTTGTTTTGAGTTACAAAAGCATGCTTAATAGTTGAGCAATCGAGCGCTAATAGTTATTGTGCCTTTGCTGAAAGACTCTGTGATATTTGCAATTCTTTTGTTTTTGATTTGTTTTTGGACTTAGAATTCCTCCACCAATCCCTGAGGCAACTTTCTCAGAACAACAGTGACGATCCTTCGTGAACCAGTGTTTTGTTTCTCTTCCCTTCCCAAATCCCTGTTCCCTATCCCTTTCCTCCGGAGGCTATTCGCTCATTCCCTGTTCATTTCAGTTACGAGAGAATAGTGTTTAGGGTTTTATTCTCTTCACTCCACGAAACCTGGAACTCAGTTGAGTGGACATGGTCTTGTCAGGATTCTGTGGAGCTGACTGCAAATGTGCAGCAGGACAAGGATCCAGTTAAAATTTTACCAATGCAAGAGATTCCAGGAGGACATTTTGTTCATGTCCCTTGGAGCAGAAGTGACATTCTGTCCTTTACAAATGATTATCCCAGGTTGAGAGAGAAACCATTGGAATGGTACCAGCAAACAGACAGGTTTGTGAAACTAGCAAAGTGTCTGTGGGAGGACTTGAACACTCTATTAGAGATAGTGGTTCCAGCTGATCTGAAGATGGTATGTAAGAGGAGTATAGATTGGCCGACAACGAACCAGAGAGAGATCAGGTCACAGGTGCGCCATCTCCTGAGGTAATGAAATATTATTACAAGGTGATTGAATTTATGAAGGCTAGAATTTCTCCCAAAAACATTGACTGGCAGAGAATAGACAGGACAGATCAGGAAACAAAGGAGTCGATAGATGCATATTATGAGAGATTGTTACAGGCATTCAAGCATTACAGTGGTACAGAGACAATTGAGCTAAGAGACATGATTCATTTTGTGTTCAGATTTGTGGAAGGATTGAGACCTGAAATTAGCCAGATGATTAAGAGTCATTTGATTTGCTGGCAAGCAAAGCTGATTGATGAGGTGTTACAGTATGCCAAATTCTGTAGTGATGAGATTGAATTGAAGCAGAGAAAGCTGAAAGAGAAGGCGATGGTAATGCAGATTAGAGCCGCACAAACAGGGATGCAGGGACATTTTCTACAGCAGCAGCAGGGAAACATGGTATTTCAAAATGAGTTGAGAGGTCGCGGAGGTAGTGTAAACCGTGGTCCAGATATGGGTACTGTAATGGATCAGAATGATGTGCAGGGAATAAAGAAATTGGTGTCTTGTCATGCTTGCAGAGCGATCGAACATTGGAAGCAGGAGTGCCCGATGATGGTGCACAAAAAGGTGTTGTTCAGCAAACTAATGACATCAACTTGTTCCAAAACATGAGAGGACCGAGAATGAGAGGCCCTAATCCAAATTTTCAAAGTAATGGGAATCAAATGAAGAATCTCCAACCCATGCAACAGGTGCAAATGCTGCATGTACAAATGACACAGTTGCAGCCGAGCAAACAGCAGGTTCCCATGGTATCTAGATAGCAAATCCAAATACCTCAAGCCCCAATGGAACAGCAGCAGGTGATGCTTCCTCAACAGGTCACAGGTCAGAGGTCCAACCAAAGTAATAACACAGTTCACCAATTCCTGTAACACTGTGAGGATGGAATAAACAATGATTGGGTGAGTGAGAGTTCAGATGAGGAGGAGGCGTGTGTGCTTGCAGCTTCCTTAGAAGTAGGTCAGAAAGGTCCCTATGTGAAGGGAAAAGTCATGGGCCACAGAGTTTCATTCTTGTTGACACAAGAGCTACACGCTCTACAGTGAGAAGTGCTGAAGTTCCAAATTTGCCCCTTTCAGGAAAGACAGTCCAGATTGTGGGATTAGCAATTCAGTATTTGACCAACGCAGTTACAGATAAGGTACAGGTTAAGTTTGGCACCTTTCAGGGATTGCACAAATTCGTATTCTCCGATTCAAGTCCAGTATCCCTACTGGGAAGAGACTTGCTGTGTAAAACAAGGTGCTCAGTTACTTGTTCAAATGATAGAATCGAGATACAGATGAATAGCGATGATAAAGATGGTCCAACTCCAGAGACAGAGTGTGAAACCACAAATGAGGAATACCCTCTGTTTGATTTCTTTTCAGTGTTCGCAGTGAAGGAGCTTTCTCCTGACTTACAGGGAATGGTTGAAGAGAAAATTGGGGGTCTGACACGGAAAGAGATAGGTTTGATAAAGGGAGTTGAGTCAGTTAAAGTTTCTGTAAATCTGAATGCAATGTTTCCCCAGATTCCCCAGTACCACATGCTACAGGATAGTCTTATAGAGGTTGCCCAGATAATTGAGGAATTTCTAACCCAAGGGGTTTTAACAGAAGTGTTGAGCAGCACATGTAATTCACCAATAATGGGATGAAAAAGCCCTGTGGGAAAGTTCGAATTGTCCAGGATTGAGAAAAATAAATGATATTGTGATCAAATGTTGTCCCGTGGTACCAAATCCAGCTGTGATAATGTTTCAGATTCCATGTGAGGCTGAATGGTTCACTGTCATTGACTTGTCACAAGCTTTCTTTTGTGTGCCTCTTCATGAGGACAGGCAATTTCTCTTTCTTTCAAAGTTTGAGACCCAGTTTACTGTTGGTGCAGAGTTCCTCAAGGATTTTCAGAGTCACCTTCTATATTCAATCAGATCTTGAAAAAGAATTTGGAGTCACTGAAATTGCCTTTCCAATCGACCTTAGTACAGTACATTGATGACTTGCTGATTGCATCCAAAACTAGTGCGAGTAAGACATGATTGTCTTGCTGAACAATTTAGGAAAGAATGGCCATAAAGTGTTACCAATCTAACTGCAGTACTGTCAGAAAGAGGAAGTATTTGGGTCACCAGATTGAGAAGGGATCAAGGAAAATATCCAGAGAAAGGATCACAACAATATTACAGATGAGTTCCCCCAGCCACTCAGAGAGATGTTAGGATGTTTCTAGGGATGGTAGGCTACTGCCGCCAATGGATTCCCAATTGTTCAGTCATTTCCAAACCCTTGCAGAATCTGACCCACAAGGAGGTCACTGATCACATAGTATTGGACCAGGCTTGCATGAAAGCGAATTGAGAGAGAGTCTGTGCAAAGCTCCGGGTTTGGGTATGCCTGACTATACTAAGCCCTTCACATTGTTCTGTCAGGAGTGTGATGCATGTTCTTTGTCTGTCTTGACGCAGGTCCATGGAGGTGTAAAGCGCCCAGTAGCAAATTTTTCTGCTACTTTGGATCCAGTCACAGCAGCCTTACCAGGTTGTCTGTGTGCAGTTGCTGTGGTTGGACAGAGCCTCACACAGTGTGAAGGCATTGTGATAGAACACCCATTAACTATCAAGGTCCCTCACTCCATTGAGAGCCTACTTACAAAGACGAAGACCCAATACCTAACTGGTGCAAGATTGACCAGATATGAGACGAGTATTTTAGGGTCACCAAATGTGTCATTGAAGAGATGTACAGTGCTGAACCTGACAACCTTACTTCCAAATGAAAATGTTGAAATTGACAATTTGGAAGACATTGAGCATGATTGTCTTGAAGGAACTGATCTGTGCACAAAACTGAGACCTGATATTAGAGACACCGATTGGAAGAAAATGACCAAATTATCTTTGTTGATGGCTCATATCTAAGAGAGAATACAGGAACACTGAGAGCAGGATATTACGTGTGCACAATTTCTGGTATCCTGAAAGCGTCTTTGCTTCGGGGAGTGTATTCTGCACAAGTAGCGGAACTGGTAGCCCTTACTAGAGCATGCCATGTATCTGCTCAGCTAAAAGTTACCATCTATACGGATAGCCAATATGGATTTGGAATATTCCATGATTTTGGCCAGTTGAGGTCACAGAGGGGTTTTATGACCTCTTCTGGTTCACCAATGAGAAATGGTGAGAGAATTAAAGAATTGTTTCATGCTATCCAAATGCCTGAAAATATTACCATGGTGAAATGCAGTGCACATCTGAAATCACAAGATTTTTTGTCAATAGGAAAAGATAAGTGGGAATTGTTACCAGCAAGATGAAACATGTCCAAGCGCTGCATTGAAAGTAAT
Organism: Pleurodeles waltl; assembly: GCF_031143425.1. NCBI lineage: Eukaryota > Metazoa > Chordata > Amphibia > Caudata > Salamandridae > Pleurodeles > Pleurodeles waltl. Next base: position 258,570,470 of record NC_090440.1, read on the forward strand.
AGATATATTGGAAGAATTGAAAACATTGCAGAATGATGTTGATAGGGAGGAAAAACGTTTATGGAGCAAAATGAAATGTCTACAGTGACAAGATGAACTGTGGGTTTCAGAAGAGGGCCAACTGGTTTTGCCCTATACGCATTAATTTAATGCCACCAACATTATCAAACCCCTCTTTATTTTTTATTTTTTTTTTTTAAATATGTTACAGAATAAACAGTGTTTGGATTTCAGAGCGACCTCTGTAAAACATATGTCATCTCTTGTCAGGTTAGAATATGACGTTTCTTTGGGGATTTCTTCACTGGAAATGAAATAAGTACAGGTTGGTCCAATTTGGAAGTGTATATTTATAATCAGACATTGCGGGTGCTTTGATAATATTATGAGACACTGCTTTGGTTACTTTGCAGATGTGTAGCACCACAGTACCCTACTGGATAAACAGATTTTGAAAAGTTCATATCAAATGCGAAGGGACGAGGTACAAAATCCTGAAATATGTTCCTAACAAAGGGGAAATAAATAAAATATGATCACAGATGGTACTAACAAATATTTTGACTATTCCAATCAAGTAGGGGTTCAAACATTCTTACACCACTTTGGTGACATATATAGCACTAACCTGCATGAAAATAATTGATATATGTCCATCATTTGCATGATAACTAAAATTAAATTCATTTCCCTCTAAGGTGAACATTAGAGATATCATTGGGTTAGATTTAATAGGCTGGTTTCCACATTTTATTTAGGCTACACAGATTGTTTTTGATGTTTGGGATGTTTTGGTGTAATGGCTCGACGTACACACGATCCATAGTTTTTAGAGTTTTGACACGCTTGTGGTGATTTTTATGAAACTTGGTTTGATAGCATGCTTTTTAGGCAATGATTGGTATTTTAATAGGACACTAAGTTGCAATAAGTACCTTTACAATTTATTTTGTCAGCCTTGAGAAAGTCCCTTTCAGGGACGAAACACGTGTCGGCTGAACTTGGTTCGGATTCTGCAGCGAATTATTTTGCATTGGACATTAAGAAACTGCATTGCTTCAAGTCAACATATGGGACAACATACACCCTTGTCACGGACTATTTGGACTTGGGTGTTCTTTGATTCTTAAATCTCTGGAGTTCAATGTTATGGACTTTACAGACGAGTTGTGTCAAATTGGTGTTATTTATCTCTTCAATTTTCTGTTGTTATTTTGATTATTAGTCTTATTTGTATAGGTGTGTTTCTGTTTGTATTAAATGTGAATTTCAAATAGTGTAGCCTATAATTTAGAATTTATTATGTATTCAAATTGTACCATGGTTGTCTATTGAAATTTAAATAGAATCAAAGGACTCAGGGTGTTAATCATTACTGTAAGTAAATCAACGATAGTGTGCTCCATTCTTCCTTTTGATTATAGCTTGATGGTGCAAGTTTCTTGCCCCGTAATACATGTTGGACAACGGACATGTTTAGGATGTACTGAGCACCTGTGTTTACACTCTATATCAAAGGAAAGTGCGGCCTTTCTGTGGGGTTTTCTGTTGTCAATGGTTTTGGTCTAATGAAATTGGTTTTGCCCTATAGTCTGCTGTCTCAAATGGTTGGGTATTATCATGTTATGTTATGTTATGAGATCTTGTATAGCACATGGCTACCCGAAGGCATCCCAGCGCTGAAACAAAAGACTTCAAAACACCCGCTGCAGTTGAAGATTAAAAAAGCCAGGTCTTGAGCAGATGATGAAAAGACAGTTCGTGGTTAGTTTGTCGTAAGCTCATTGGCAGTGAGTTCCACAACTTCGTGCCAAGGAAGGCCTTTGATCTTCCGCCCCATTTAGCCTTCTTTGTTAAGGGGATTACGGCAAGGCCCGCTGAGGAGGACCTGAGATGCCTAAGTGGGATGTGAAAGGAGGCAAGGGTTCGTAGTCAAGCACATGTTGGGAGGGATGCCATGAGTCACCTGTTTAAGCATAATTGGTTCTAGACAAGTTGCTGAAACAGTTTGCCATCGTTGTGTCATTTGCCAGCAAATGACCGTGGGGAAAGGGACAGTGGTTAATTCCAGCCACATTGGAAAAGCAGAAGGTCCATTCAGCAGAATGCAAATGGATTTTATTGAAATGCCTGTGTGGAGGATTGAGATACGTGTTGGTGATTGTCTGCATCTTTAGCAATTGGATTGAAGCGTACCCTACACAAAGAAATGACAGCCTCACACTAGAGAAATTACTGCTTTGGGAACTGATACCACGTTTTGGGTTTCCAATCTCTGTAGAATCAGATAGGGGAAGTCACTTCAACAATTAACTAATAAAACTACTATGTGCAGCATTGAACATTGAGCAGAAGTTGCATTGTAGTTACCGTCCAGAAGCATCAGGACTAGTGGAAAAGATGAATGGTACCTTGAAGTCAGGAGTTGCAAAGATGTGTGCGTCCACGAATCTGAAATGGCCTGACGCACTTCCTTTATTTCTGATGACAATGAGAAATATACCCGACAGGAAGACAGGATTGTCGTCTCATGAGATCCTTATGGGCCGAGCTATGAGGTTGCCAGCAGTACCTGCAAATGCGCTTGTCAACATTACATATGATATGGACTACTACAAAGGTCTGGCTGATGTGGTTTGCTCTTTCTCTCAGTAGGGGGAGGCCACCACACTGCCACCAATCCATGACCCAAGGCACAACCTGAGAGCCGGTGACTGGGTTGTGGTCCGGAAACACGTGCAGAAGATGTGTTTGGAGCCTCGCTGGAAAGGACTGTTCCAGGTAGTTCTGGTTACTACCACAGCTGTGAAGTGCGCTGGAGTTCCAAATTGGATCCACACCAGCCACACAAAGAAAGTGGCATGTCTTTTGGACAATGAAGAAGAGTTGTTGAGAGCACCAACAACTACAACAAGACAAGCCTCAGAACCGGAAAGAGAAGAAAGAGGAATCAAGGCTGGATATGAGCACATTAAAGACGGTTCAGTCACTCCTGTGAGAGACGAGGGAGAAGACCTCCAGGAGGGTGATGGTGAGCCCACCTCAATTGAGGCAGCAGGAGAGCCTAGTCAGAGGAGGGCTCTCCCAGAAGTAGAATATTTTGAAAGACAAACAGAGCAGTTGCCAGATCCCAAAGGGGAAGGAGTTGAGGCCGATCAAAGCCATCGTGATCTAACTCCTCCTGAACAAGTTGCAAGGCCGGTCAAGAGAAAACACCACAGAGCAAGAAGAAGTTTCAAGTTCAATCCTGAAAGGAGCATTGACCAACGGTCTACTGAAAGGAGACAAGTGGCTGGAGTCACAAGCAAAGAGAAAAGAAGCAGTTGTTGACACATCAATCGAGGAGGAAGTAGATACAACAAGGAGAGAAGATCTAAGTGAAGGAGAATTGAATGGTGATTGAAAGTTGGAAAGAAAGAGAATAGCAAGTCAAAGGTACACAGGTCCTGAATGGGCATATGCAACAACAAGTGAATGGCAGAAATAATTTTTGGCTTTTTGTTTTGATCGAGACATTCCAGGTCAATATGTTGGCACTTGAAGGAAGCTGATGAACTGAACTGTTGAAACAAATTGAGAGAAAATTTCAGAGAGAAAGGACACTGTTGAAAGTACCTCGAAAAGACTTTGATAACCTGATTTGACCTTTTGAAAACCTGATTTGAAAGGCTGCTTAACCGATTTTTGACAAAGGATCCCGGAAGAGAGACTGAAAGCTGTAAAAATAATGGCTGAAAGAAGATTTTTGTTTTTGATTTTTGCTGCATTTTTCTAAATTTCCTCTTCTACTGCCTGATTCTTTACAGATCATGAGCAACATTAGCCAGCAGGGTAGGAAGAACAGGTGCTGCAAATACATAGGTATGAGTTTGGCAATTGTGTGTAGGATACTGTTTGTGATATTGATTGTGGATATGGCTGTTCTTGACAAGGGTAAAGCCAACCATGCTTCAGCTTTAGAGACAACTGCTGCATTAACAGCAATAGAAAAGTTTAGGTTAGATGAGAGGTATTGGCATATAAGTAGCAATCCCCAAGGGGAACTTTCTTCTAATGTCTTCTATCGCTTGTTGAGTGAGTATGTTGAGATTATGGATACGAGGAATTGTTTTGTGTGTACGCAGATTCCTTCATCAGTCGAAGAAGGACTTACCTATAAATGTTTGCCTCTAATTTATGGGATAAGTTGTAGTCTGTTACTAACAAGATTCTATAACCAGGAGTACGTTCAGTATTTCTATTCCAACCATGATATGGTGTTTTCGTTTGTCCCCATAATTAGGTATCTGAGTAGAGTAGCTAAGGATAATGACATAGTATTAGAGGTTTTTTTGAGCCTACATTAACTTTTGGCACAGCTAACGCTCACAGGAATAACCTGACATGATTGCTTACACCTTAAGAAAAGAGTTTCTTAGATCACACAGATGACAGGAGAAAGGCATTGGAGGAGAAATTAGAAAAAGGCTTAGAGAAAAGGCCTTATGCAAATGATTATGCTTATAGTGCAATCAAAACACAAGGGAAATTAGCTTTAGATGAGCAACACGTAGGGAAGCTTTGTGTACATAGGCCTAAATCTTGCACTGACATTGTATTTGTGGGAACAAGTGAATGCAGACGTGTTTTTGTTTCAGAGGAAATGGACATTTATGTTGAATAGACAGAATACAGTGATTCCTGGGATAGATTACATCTGTGGTCCTAATGTTTATGACCTTCTTCCAAGAGGATGGTATGGGACATGTTATTTTGGGATAGTTTTCCCAAAGATATTTCAACTTAACAACTTAAAGAAATTTCCAAAAGTGACTGAATTATACAACATTAGAGAGAAGAGAGAGTCTCCTTCTGGTATAGTAGGAGCTATATTTGGAGCAATAATACCTTCAGTAGGTGTTGTTCTGAATTCGATAAAGATTCAAAAGTTGTCTACTATTATGGATAACATGCTGACAAATTTTTCAGGAGCCATATTCCTGATAGATGCTAAATTAGCTGCTTAAAGAGTTATGACTCTCCAGAACCGCCTTGCATTAGACATTCTTTTAGCAAAGGATGGCGGAATTTGTAAAATGCTCAATTCTAGGCATTGATGTTCGTTCATTCCTGACAATGGTAAAGAAATTAGAAGCTTACTTATTAATCTGACTAATGAGAATACTGATTTGAAAGAATTGAAGGAAGCAGGTGTTTGGGAGAAAGTTGACAAAGGATTTGCTTCAGTGGGAAATTGGCTCAGCAAAATTGGGAAAGGGATACTTTTGAAAATAATACAGGGGATATTTATTATTGTGATTTGCTTAATTGGAATATAGGGACTATGCAAATTGTGTAAAAGGATCAAATTAAAGAAGACGAAAAATAATCAGAAGAGGGAAGAAAAGAAAAGAGAGAATTTGTTCAGGGATAATTTGAAAAGGGAACAAAGATTTGAAGGGCTTGAAATGACAGAATTTTAGTAGAAGCAAAAAATTGTGAATGAAGGTTTAGTATGGTGACACATTTAGTCATCAGAGGAGGGATTGTTAACGCTGAGCTTTTAATGAAATTATGAATGAATATCCATGTATTCTGAGTGTTGAATTTGTATAGGAAATGAAATAATATAGAGAAAAATAATGCACACATTTGAAAGTGTGACCACGTGACTGGCCGCCTGTGTGACGAAACACGTTTTGGCTTTATCTCGATGATGATATTTTGATCTATAAGCATCTACAAATATAGACACCATCTACTAACAAGACTTGAAACTTTATTCAACCTCTCACTTCCTCCGACCCACAACGTACCATCAGGGATACCTATCCCTGCTACACTTTTGGACTATACATTCTGTGTGCTGTGGCCATCTTGTCCAATTTTGTCCTTGGGTACTCTGGTACCCGTTTTGGTGCCTACTGGGTAGTAAGGCACTGGGCCAAGTTGCACCAGACTTTGCACGAACCTGTTTACTTGTCAAAAATCATTGTTGTACTGCCTGGATGTGCGGCACCTTTCACCCTTACTACCCTTGTGTTTCTTCCAACTAATGTCATTGTTATTGATTATTGATGCTAAATGATTGATTATTGATCTGTATGTACGGGATATATGGTGGGAACATCATAAGCGTAGTCAAAAGGTTCATCGACCTATTCGCGTCCCCTAATACGTTTACTTATTAAGGTCAGGCGCGCTAACAGTACCTAGGGTTCTAAATGAAGCTACAAGCCCTATATATCCCCCCAACCAGAAGAGTCCAGCATACGTAACGGTATATTGCTTTAAAAAATCTGCTATAGCTGGAAAAAGTTACATAAGAAAACATGGACAGAAATGGCAGTTTTTTAACTCAATTTCAATATTTGTTTAATTCTGCTGTTACTTTCTGTAGGAAAACTATGAAGGATCTACACAAATGACCCTTGCTGAATTCTGAATTTTGTCTGCTTTTCAAAAATGTTTAGCTGTCCGGGATCCACACTCATTTCTGTCACTAACTGGAAGGGGGCTGAAAGCACAAAAAATAGTAAAAATGGGGTATGTCCCAGTAAAATGCCAAAATGATGTTGAAAATGTGGTTTTCTGATTCAAGTCTGCCTGTTCCTGAAAGGTGAAAAGATGGTGATTTCATCACCGTAAACCCTTTGTTAATGCCATTTGCAGGGAAAAAACACATGCTTCCTTCTGCAGCACTTTCTTTCCATTTTTCCCAAAAACATGTTTTAGCTGTATTTTGGCCAATTTCTTGGTTCCCTCCAGGGGAACTCACAAACTCCGGGTACCTTTAGAATCCTTAGGGTGATGGAAAAAAGGATTCAAATTTGGCGTGGATAGCTTATGTGGACAAAAAGTTATGAGGGCCTAAGCGCAAACTAGCCCAAATAGCCAAAAAAGGCTCAACACAGGAAGGGGGAAAAGGCCTGGCAGTGAAGGTGTTAAGGACTGATCACAAACCATTGGGTCCAATGTTTCCAACAGGGGTATAGAGAAACCTACTCCACAGGTCTTTAAAGGTATTACAAGATTACAATTTCAAGATAGAATATGTCCCTGGAGAAAATAACCATGTTTTGGGTGGCTTATTCCCAATGCCTGTTGACAGTTCTATGCAGGCTGAAGGTAGAACTAAAGGAATTGTTCTTGCTATGGATATTCCTGCTATCATTATGGATGAATGGGAAGAGTGCCTGGGAATACTGAAATCTTATCCTTAGCCAAACAAACTATTGAATAGGTGGCCTGAAAAATGGAGGGATCTACCAGTAGAACTCCGACCTTTCTGGAACGTGTGGAACGAATGGTCCATCAGTAGTAACACAATTTTTTTTTTAATTGATAAAATTATACCATCTAAAACAGTGGTCTGCAGACTGTTTAATGCGGCACCCTCCCAGTTGAGAAATAAAAATCATTGCCCTCCCCCTTGGAATTCTTCACAATTATTGTATAAGAGGTGGCAATGTTTAAATATGTCTAGACCTATTTAAACATTGCAGTTAAATACTGTTTAAAAATGCAATATCATGCTTCTGCTTAAAACAAAGGCCTGTTATCTGTATAATGCTTCTTTTGGCTAGAGACTGGCACCCCCGCCCCCCCCCCCCAGGATCACTTGAGGCCCTTTTAGGGGGGCCCGCATCCCGGTTTGAAGACCTCTGACATAAAAACATGTGTAAATGTATAGTAAATATTGCCTGTGAAAGCCATTTAGGCAGGAGCATGGCCAAGAGAAAAAGTAGGGCTGAATATTCATTCCCAAACATGGATTCCATGGTAGAGAACAACATTAAGGACTGTTTTACATGCAGTTCTAGTGACAAAACCAAGGTTTTCCACAAACTCCCTTTCTCCTGTGAAAGTACCTTCTGAACCATGGGACAAGCTGGGTCCTGACAATATCAAGACAATCACCCTATCCAAAGTCATTAACAAATACATGTTTAAGATGGTAGATGACATTCCCACTGAATCACTACTAAATCTGTAAATAATATAAATGCTAGTATTCTGTTGAAATTTCTGTCTGATACATTTTCTAAAGAAGCAGTACCAAACACCAAAGTCAAGGATAATGGAGTTTAAATGTGTCTTTAAATAATATCATGACTCCCCTCATTGCCCCAAAGCAAATGGTCTTGTCAAAGGAGTGAACACAATGATAAAAGAGACTATCCAACTGGCACATATTGTTGGTAATTCAGTAGACAGAGCTTTGAGGAATATGTTGTGGTCATAACACAATACATCCAATGAGGTATCTGAAATCTCCCCATTTGTTTTACTCAAGGGAAGGACACTGGGTTCACCTAATTGGCTCAATTGAGGTAATCTGGTATGGGGTGATAGAGGTGAAGTAATTGATAAATTGCAACAACATCCAAACAGATGACATTGGCGGTAAGTACCGCTTACTGCCATGCTGACTGCCGCCAACATACCACCGCTGCGGCGGATCACCGCTACCCATATTATGACACACACATGGCAATCTGTCACTATACTGCCACACACATAAGTCCGCCAGCCCAAAGGTCGGTGATAAACTGGCGGTAGCAAAACCCACACCGTTACACCAACATTCAATGGAGATACGCCATTGGCTGTACATACCGCTGCGCTCAAAATACACACACACATACAAAACAACACCACATTGGACAATTCAAACAACACACACCTGACACCCATTCACACACCACCATAAAACACACACCCACATCCCTTTACAAATACAAATAAGTGCCAAAAGAGAGATAGCAAGACCACAGACAAGATCATAGCCACACACCACCATCACCTATACACCACCCACGCACCTTACATCACATACCCCAACACATCACCCTACACACCCTCACCCACACTACACCCATCGCACCACAAGGACACCCCAGGTTCTCAGAGGAGGAGTTAAGGGTCATGGTGGAGGAAATCATCTGGGTAGAGCCACAGCTATTCGGATCACAGGTGCAGCAGACATCCATTGCTAGGAAAATGGAGCTATGGCGGAAAATCGTGGACAGGGTCAACGCCGTGGGACAGCACCCAAGAACAAGGGATGACATCAGGAAGAGGTGGAACGACCTACGGGGGAAGGTGTGTTCCGTGGCAGCAAGACACCAACTAACTGTACAAAAGACTGGCGGTGGACCCCCACCTCATCCCCCACAACTAACAACATGGGAGGAGCAAGTCTTGGCCATTATGCATCCTGAGGGCCTGGCAGAGAAGGAGGAGGACTGGACTCTGGTAAGTCAAATCTCTATTACTATCACCCCCCACCTGCATGCCGTTACATACCCCTACCCTTACCCTCACCCTCACTCCCATCACTCCACCACCTCCCACACACCCCACCATCACAACCCCCACATCCCAATACCAAGCCCTGCATGCAAAACCAATGAATGGACACCCATCACAGACCTGCATGGACACCTATCACTAAAGCATGCACACTAGAGAGCAACAGCTAGCCCACCAAATAACAACTCACACAAGGCAAAGCTGCCAGGTCAAAAACAACCTTAGAGGGCAACACACCCATGCACAAGATGTCACACACAGAAACAATAACACTGCGTTTACATCCCCACAGGTCCCCCAGCCAACGTCACCGGAGAGGAGGTGCCAGAAATAGCCAACCCCCTCCCCAGAAGAGGCCCACAGTGATGACAGTAGCTCTGGACGCCTGGATCTGGATGACCAACCTGGCCCATCAGGGATCTCCGGACAGACGGTTACCCAGGCACAGTCCCATACCACCACAGAGCCTCCCCGCTCAGGAAACACCAGAACAGTACCCACCCAGCAGGCCCATACCTCTGTCCCCAGGACACGTCAATCAGCAGTGTGTCCACCACTACAGGGACCCCAGGCCGCCCCACAAACACAGGACAATCAGGGACCTGGGGTCAGTGGCAGTGGGCACACGGTTCAGGGGACAGAGGCACAGGACAACAGGGAAGCTGGGTGGACTGCTGTTTAACAGGGGGAGGACTGGCCCAGGGAACCAACTCTCCAGGAGGCACTCACCAATATCCACAGAGCATACCACCATTCCCAGGAGATGATGGGCCAGATTCTGGACAAAATGCAGGAGAACCAGCGGCTGCAGGAGGGACAGTACCTGGGGATCAGGGAGGACTTGAAGGACATCAACGCCACCCTGGTCACCATTGCAGGGGTGCTGGCAGACATGGCCAACACTATGAGGGAGGCAGTGGCACACCACCGGGTCCATACCACTAGCCAAACCGATAAACAGCTTTCCACCTCCGCTGCCGCTAGTGGACAGGAGGCCCTGTCAAAGGACCAACAGGCCACCTGCACCCCTCCCCCTGCAGAAGGAGAACCAACGTTCCCTGCAATCCAGGAAGAAGCCAGAGACTATTGCCAAGACCCTCGCCAGGAAAAAAGACTCTCCTGAATGTCACCCTTGTGTCCCACCCTGTCCACCTTGAATTGACATTGCTCCCCTTTGTATGTCCCTTGGACAATGCACCTGTGATCAACATAGACTGGACTTTATCCTGGACTTTCCTCCACCATCAACCCTTTGAAAAAAATACAAGTATGGAGTATGCCAAATGATTTAACAATATATTCGTTTTACAAGGTATAAACACTGCAATACAACTGTACAGTAATGTATACATAGGAATGACCTGTAGTTGGCTGCAGTCAACACACCAGGAGTGTTAGTGGGTCACAAATATCTGCAAATAGAGATGCTGAAGGGTACAGTGAGTGGCCATAGAAGTGTCAAACACAAAACTGTCAATTGAAAGTGAAGTTACACTGTCTTACCTGTGTGTCATTGGAAGTATTGACAAATAATTGCACTTCTGATGTCCTCATCTTCATTCTTTGCCTCCTCATCTTCACTGTCCACAGGGCCCACTGCTGCCACACGCCCATCTCGAGCTTCATCCTCCTGCAGAAAAGGCACCTGGCGACGTAAGGTAAGGTTGTGTAACATACAGCATGCCACGATGATTTGGCAGACCTTCTTGGGTGAGTAGCACAGGGAACCACCTGTGAGATGGAGGCAACGAAGCCGAGCCTTCAGGAGGCCGAAAGTCCTCTCTATAATGCTTCTTGTTCACCCATGTGCCTCACTGTAACGTTCCTCTGCCCTTGTCCTGGGATTCCTCACAGGGGTCAGTAGCCATGAGAGGTTGGGGTAACCAGAGACACCTGCAAATATCGAGGGACACCTGTTAGACACACACTAACCCGTAGGGCCCACACCATACCCATACACCAACATCCACTGGCTGGGAACCAGGGCTTACCTATTAGCCACACCGTTGCCTCTGGAGTTGAGCCATCACATATGGGATGCTGCTATTCCTCAGGATAAAGGCATCATGCACAGACCCAGGATACTTTGCACTGACATGGGAGATGTATGGGTCCGCCAGGCACACTATCTGCACATTCATTGAGTGGAAGCTCTTTTGATTTCTGAACACCTGTTCATTACTCCGGGGGGGGGGGGAACAAATGCAATATGTGTACCATCAATAGCCCCAATAATGTTGGGGATATGTCCCATTGCATAGAAATCAGCTTTCACTGTGGCGAAATCCTCCACCTGGGGTAAAACCTATATCACTACGCATGTGTTTAATCAAGGCAGACAACACTCTGGTCAGCACTATTGAGAACATTGGCTGTGACAATCCTGCTGCCAAGCCCAGTGTCACTTGGAAGGAGCCAGTTGCCAGGAAATGGAGCACAGATAGAACTTGCACAAGAGGGGGGATCCCGGTGGGGCGACAGATAGCAGGTAGCTCCAATTGGGCACACAGCTCTGTGATTGTGGCCCTGTCAAGTCTATAGGTGAGGATAATGTGCCTGTCCTCCATTGTTGCCAAGTCCACCAGCGGTCTGTACACGGGGGGATGTCTCCATCTCCTATTCAACCGCAGCGGTTGCAATCTATGGGGCAAAATAGTGAGCAGCTGGTCAGTATCTCATATTTCCAAACACTACACTTCATTGCATGTTGTGATTGAAACAGTATATTGTTGGATAGGTCTAAATGGTGCTTGTGTGTACTGTGAAGCAGTTAGGTGCCATGGCCTGTCCCCTCCCCGAAATGGCACGCGCCTGTCCTGTATGGAGGGACATGTGGAAATGAGATAATTCCACTGACGTTGTGCACCATGCAACTCCTCATTGGTTATCATTGGGCCCTATGGGTTACAGTGGCCAATGGTGATGTACGCCGCAAGTAACGGTACGCACCGCTGCGGACGTGACCGCCATTTTCTATCTGTTCACTCACTTTCTACCTGACCTTTAACAGGAGAGGACCTACACTGCATGTGCTGCTGTGACCTGTGTCTGGAATCGACCATGGCTCGTGCCACTGGGGAAAGAGCCCCTGCCTTCACCGCTGTGGAGAGACTGGTGGATGGTGTCCTACCCCAGTACCGAATGCTGTATGGGCCTCCAGACCAACAGATGAGTACACTGTGAGCATGATGCATGGGCCATGAATGCATGGAGTGCTGTGTGTGAAGTCCTCGTGTGGGGGGGGAGGTTGGTGGAAGGGCCCTGGGCAGCATGCTGCATGTATGTTTGGCCATGTCTGTGAGTAAGGGGATGTGAAGGGCTATGGTGGGCCATGTGTGTAACAGGCAGGATGGTCGAACTAATATCTTTCCCTGTGTCCATTTCCCTGCAGGTCAGCGCCCATCAGAAAAAGGGTATATGGCGAGCCATCGCCAAGGACGTGCGGACCATGGCGGTCTACGGTTGGCAGAGCACCCTCTGTCGGAAACGGTGGGCAGACCTGAGACGCTGGGCACAAAAGACAGCGGAGGCCCAGCTGGGAATGGCCTCCCAACGAGAAAGGGGTGCCCGTCGAACCCTGACCCCCCTGATGGCCCGCATACTGGCAGTGGCCTATCTGGAGCCTGATGGGCGCTTGGGGGCATCACAGCAGCCACAAGGGCGTGAGTACAGTGCCCCAACATACTACTAGCTCATGGTGGGGTGGTATCCAGGTAGGGGATGTGGGCCTGTGGGTGCCCCTAGGCCAGGCTGGACATTGCAGGGTAGGTCCCATGTTGGGCAGGGTCGGATAGAAACTTTCTCCAACCAAGCTAGTAGGCATCCAATATTGGGCAGGGGTCGGTGTGTCTCAGGTATGCTGCAATTGGCGTTAGGTGTCCATGTCCATGGGCTTGGGACTAGCATTGTGGCTGGTAGTGCATTGCCTAGTGCGTAGGACTGTTCCATGTGTGTGTGTGTCGTGTACGCCAATGGAGGTGTTGTTGACACCATTGACCAAGTGTATCCTTTGTCTCTTCCCCCTTCTTTTTGTTTTGTCACCCTGTCCTTATGTGCATTAGCATCATCTGGCGGAGGAGCTGAGGCACCGGTGATGGAGGGAGCTGCATCCCATAGGACCCAGGAGGCCGAATCCACCTACGGTGAGGGCACCAGTGGGTTGGAGGGTGATGGGAGCATCACGGCAGAGACTGGAGTGGACAGTTCGGACAGTGATACCTCCTCCGATAGAAGCTCCCTGGTGGTGGTGGACACCTCTGTGCTGACCCCAACTACAGGTACAGGTGCCACCCCCCGAACCAAAACCGCCCTCCCAGCAGCCCCTCAGTGAGTTTCCTGTGCCCGCTCACCCAGGAGGGTGGGCATCTCATTCGCCCCAGGCACCTCAGGCTCTGCCCCAGTTAGCCCTGCTTCCCTGAGTGAGGAGGCTAATGACCTCCTTCGATCCATCACTGTTGGGCAGTCAACCATTGTGAATGCCATCCAGGGGCTGGCAGCCCAAATGCAACAGACCAATGCATTCCTGGAGGGCATTCACACTGGCATGACGGCCCAACAGAGATCAATCAAGGCTCTGGCCTCCTCTCTGATAGCAGCCATTGTCCCCGTTTCTAGCCTCCCCCCTCCAATTTCCTCTACCCAATCCCATTCCCCTCAATCCCAACCTATCCCAAGCACACAGGCAGACCAGCGTGCGCACAAGACAACACACAGGAGTGTTTCAGGCAAACACAAGCACCACACATCATCCCACTGGCACTCACACAAACACAATCCAGATGCAGACATACCAACATCCACTGCCTCCACTGTCTCCCCCTCCTCCTTGTCCACCTCCCTCACAGTTGCGTCTACACTCACACCTGCATGCACTACATCCTCATCCACTCCCAACTTCACAATTACGCCTATCACTACACGCCCTTCACTAGCAGTCACCAACCCCACATCAATGCACACGTCCCCTGTCTCCTCTCCCACTGTGTCTGTGACCCCTCCTCCCAAAGTACACAAAACGCAAGCACTCAGACACCCAACAGCCATCCACCTCACAACAGCATCCAACCCATACACCTGCACCCAAAATCAGCAGACAGACACCTCCTACAACCACTTCCTCTTCCTCCACTCCCAAACCTTCACCCTCTTCCCACCCCAATGTCCCTGAGAAGCTTTTCCTCTTCACCGTTGACCTCTTCCCTACCACTCCCCCCCATCCTTCACGTCAGGCCAGAGTGGTCAGAACCCAGGTGAGCACCTCAGCCACCCAGTCCAAGGCTATAGTAGTGTCAACAGCTACTCCAGGTGGTAGGGGATACTGGACACCAGGCAGCCACTCTGAAAGGGTGCCTGCACCAGGTGCTGCAAGGAAGGCTAAGGAGGCACCACTAGCTGCGTCAAGGAAGGGCAAGGAGGCACCCACAACTTCTACAGGGATGGCAAGGAGCAATCCCTGACTGGTGTCAGGAAGGGCAAGGGGCCTGCACCAGCAGGCAGAAAGGACAGAAGGCCTGGTGCTGGGACGCATTCGGAGCCCCCACTACCAAACATGGTGGTTCAGCCGCCCAAGGCTGCAGGGGAAGGGGTGGAGCCTTCCCCCACCACTGCCAGCACCGCCACCAGCACCACTGCCAGCAGCAGCCACAGTGAGCAGCTGTCCGAGGCTGCAGGGGAAGGGCTGGAGCCTCCCCCCACCACTGCCAGCACCGCCACCAGGACCGACATCAGCACTGCCACCAGAACCACTGCCAGCAGCAGCAGCCCCAGTGGGCAGCCGTCCGAGGCTGCAGGGAAAGGGCTGGAGCCTCCCCTCACCACTGCCAGAACCGCCACCAGCACCACTGCCACCACTGAGCATCCGTCACCGCCGGCGGACAGTGTGTCGTCCTGCATCCATGGACAGTTGTGCGGCCAGGCCCCTGCAAATCCTGTGGGTCTGACACCCAGGTGAGAGACTGTGACCTTGCACTCCCCAAGAACTGCATCACAGGGCACAATGCCCCCTCCAGAACCAGTGGAAGAAGCCATCTACTCACCCCATCCTCCACAGGATGAAGCTCACTGGGCAAAATGCCCCCTCCAGAACCAGTGGAAGAAGCCATCCGCTCACCCCATCCTCCACAGGATGAAGCTCACTGGGTACAATGCCCCCTCCAGTACCAGTGGAAGAAGCCATCCAGTCCCCCCATCCTCCACAGGATGAAGCTCACTGGGCACAATGCCGCCTTCCGAACCAGTGGAAGAAGCCATCCACTAGAGAGACTGTGGCCTTGCACTCCCTAGGACCAAGCAGTGGGCAAACCACCCACTTGAGAGACTGTGGCCTTGCTCTCCCAGGACCAAGCAGTGGGCAAACCACCCATTTGAGAGACTGTGGCCTTGCACTCCCCAGGACCAAGCAGTGGTCAAACTACCGACTTGAGAGACTGTGGCCTTGCACTCCCCAGGACCAAGCAGTGGGCAAATCACCCACTTGAGAGACTGTGGCCTTGCCCTTCCCAGGACCAAGCAGTGGGCAAACCACCCACTTGAGAGACTGTGGCCTTGCACTCCTCAGGACAGCGCACAGGGCATGTTGCCCCCTCCAGGACCAGTGGTGTTGTACATCTTCCGGCTCAGGTGCCCCCCATTCACCATCCCCCTGAGGTGCCCATCTATTTTCGACCTGATGCCCCTGCAGTGTTCACTCCGTGTTGTTGCAGGAGTGAGGTGGGGCCTTGGCCTATGTGTTGTGGCTCTGTGGCCCACGGACATTGAGGACTGGGCCGTGTCCGTACATTTGTAAATATGTATATACGTTTGTAATTTAATGCACTTATTCATGTTCTTTAATGGTATTACACTCACTTTCTTCAAATCACTTTGTCCTTGCATTGTTCCTGAGAGGTACGGGGTAGATATGTTCTGTTTCTGCTTCTGGTTGTGTGTATGGTGTTGGGGGTGGAAGTGTGTGTGTTGCATGTGTGTGTCACTCTCTTTTTCCTCCCCCCCTCCCTTGTGTGATAGGTGGAAGCACTCACAATGGTCGTCTTCGCTGGTGTTGGTGTTCATAATGAAGCAGAAGGTAGACGAGCATGGGGAAAACTTGTAATTCGGGCTCCATGGCATCGTGGTTGTCCCCTGAGTCTCCACAGGTGAGTCCTTTGACTTCTGAGATCTGTTTCAGGCTTTTGATGTCATTGGTACCGCCCCGGGAAAGGTGGCGGATAGGCCGGTCATAATAGAGTGGGCAGGACATTGTCTTCAGCCTGGCTGTTGGCGGGTACCGCCGTTGTGATTGTTGATTCTGCCCTGGCGGTCGGTGTGTTAAAGTGGCTGTCTGTCTGAGCGGTTTCCGCCGTGGTCATGATTCAATTTTTGTTACTGCCGGCCTATTGGCGGTATTACCGCCATTTTATCACCACCCGCTAGGGCTGTAATTAGTGCCTAAGTGTGTTAAAATGTTGAAGTTTGGGAAGATGGCTGCACATGGAGTATAGACAGAATCGCCAAATGGTGTGAAACTTTGATTCTGAAAGCAGAAATTCCACAATGCACCAGCCACAATTTGACTGCACTTCTTGACAGCAAGTAGGAAAGGAAGCAGAAATCTCCTGTATGGCAAAAAAAAGACTACAAAATGTACTGATAAATCTTTTCAAATTGTCATTTCGTTTCCCGTGGTTAAGGAAATGAGTTTTAATGCACTATTTGTATGGTACATTCCTTTTCCTTAGTCCTCCTCGCTTTCCCTTCCTCTTGGAGTGTCCTATGTCAAAGAGTTACAGTCACTTAAAATGTTGGTGTGAAGGATGATTAGTCAGTTGAGGATTTCTGAGCAGAAACTGGAGGCACAATATTTTGGCAATAAATCTTACCTTTCTGGCGTCCACATCACTGTGATTACTTCACTCCTTCTGACCAGGAGCCTTAGCTGACATAACTTGCTGGTGGATTTCAGGGTGGGAGGCCCCATACTTACCTTAATGGTAACCGAGCCATAGTATTTTCACAACAGGCCTCGTTGTCTACTAGAAGTGCCTTCCAACTGCCACTGGAGCCTTGCTGCTGCATCACATTGGTCCTTAACCACGTGTCACCAAAACGCTGTAGTTATAGGGCAGGGACTTCATACAAGAGACTGCAGTCACTCAAATAAGAGGTAAGTTCTTTTTTTATGTTAGATCCTTAGATTAGACGACAGGTACACCTTGTCAGGGCTCTGTTTTCACTACAGTTGTCCGTATTTTCTAGGTTCCATTCCACCCCACACACCTATATTGTATTACATCATTCACTCTCCGCTTTCCAGACACGAGGAAATGGGAACACATAAGATACTACTTGTCCACAGATTTGAAAGTTTGTCATCTTTCTCAACAGTAAGCATAAAAATAGAATAAATCTTCTTGGCTTAAAGAGTTCCAGTGGGAGCCCACCATTCATAACTAGATGTCACCACAGTGATAAGTGATCCCAGTGATGAAGCATATAATTTCAGTGAGTGAGGGCCCCGTCCTCTTAATGAAAGACCTGAATTAATAATTTATTGTACAGATAATAAAATCCAATACAATTAAAATAAAAAGAAAAACACTCAGTAGTACATTTGCAATAAAATGTTAAATACATGCTAAAAACACTCCATAATTTAAATGCACATACCATAATAAGAAACATTCCTCCATAATAATATAAAACCATCACTAAAAATAAGGCCGGACGACCACAGCCCAGAACCCCACATGATGCATGATAATCGGAGGGTATCACAGTACTCAAAGCCCTAAAGTGCTTTAGTGGGTTAAATGATCATTAAGTTAGATACCAATAACGATCACAGCCCAAGGTGCAACATTGAAGCTCGCCAACCTGGCAAATAGCTATAAACCCAGGAGGCAAGAGTGGAAGAAAATTCCAAACATAATTATCCACTGCTAGCAGTGCCCCTAAATTTGGTTTGGGCAATTTTAATAAATTTGATCAGTAACACGTTCAGCATTGAATTCTCAGGATCCAAGGACTTCATAATGGCCTGTCGACAGGAGCGAATCCCCAGTTCTTTCCACTTACTCCAAATTTAAGATCTACGCTCCTTAAGTAGAGCTGGACACAAACAGACCAGGTTATGCGATTCCCCTGCTACATTATGCCAATTTGCCCAAATCTCTGTGCTTGCTACATAAAGGCTGCAATGTAGGATCTGGGGAGAGAGAGTTTGGAAGGATTTTGTGGTGAGGATAGAGGGCGGGCATAGAAGGGGAAGGCTGACTGGCAGGAGAACACAGAAGCCGGTGGTCTTGGACTGGACACACTTGCCAACTCTAGCTTTTTTGAAGATCTGGAGAGATTCTCTCTCTCTTCGGTAACCAAGTATGCTGCAGTGTCCTGATATTTTTGGTGCTACTGCCAACTCCTCTTCCATCACCAGCCTCCGCAGCCCTGTCATTAAACATCTGCCCTGCTGTAGCGCTCTGAAGTTGCTCTTGGGATAAGCGCTATTTATCATGAACTGTAGGAGGTGAACATCTCTTTGATCATCAGCCACTTACCTAGAGTAACACAGTGGTAAACTGCATACACAGGATACCTAATCTCGGGAGGGTACATAGAAGGTTTGGCCTAATAGGAATGAACATGTAACAACTTAAGGCACCACACTCCATTTCCACAATATTAGAACCTAGTTTGGCATGAAGCAAAAAATGGTTCCTCGTCATGGTGTTGCATTGGATTTGTGTTTCCCATCAAAGGCATAGCTGAAGTAGAAATATTTGTTCTACATATATTCATGTTTTATAGATAGGCCTTTCAGTTTTACCTTTTTTACAGATATATTTAGAAAGAAAACATGGTTAGTGCGGGTATTTATTTTTAAAAACCTACAGAAAGTAGGTCCTTTTTAATGGCTCGCCTTGCCGTCAGTCATGACTCCCTCATTTCCCGTCTGTGCCTTATGTACACAACATGTAACTCTGTTCTGCTGAGCTCGTCTGTGTTTTCTGAATTCTTCCATGGTGTTTTGCAGTGTTGCTTCAGGGGGCACTGGAGGCCCTAAAAGCGAAATATTAACCCAGTAGGAAAACAAGACATGTAAAAACACATGAATAACTTACATGTCTCTCTCCTCCAGTAGCAGTCACCATGGTGTCAATAACGTCATTGGTGAAAGAGGCCATTTCTCTGCAACATGCAGAAAAGCCGTGGACCGAAGCCCGCCTGCGCTTCGTCAGCAACTCATTGAAGGGAGCTGCCACGCATGCTTGTAATTGGAGAGACCTGATTATGATGCACAACTGGATAAACCCCTGCAGATGCAAACACAAAGAACAGAGATACAGGGTCATATGGTTTTCTTGCTACATTATGCAAGGTTATGCGATTCCCTTGCTAAATTATGGTAATCTGGCAAAGATCGAACCCAGACAGACCTCCCTAAAGCCGCCTTTGCATCATTAACCCTCGGAAGGTTTATAGTGGTATTTGCTACCCATCTCAGCCCGGAGAAAAATGATGTTGACCATGATTTTCAGAAACTGCATATTTATATACAACTGCTAATGACATCCTGTGTGCTGCCTAGAGATTAGAGTTTAGCTTTTCCTTCGAGACCTATGGATTCTTTACAAACTGTTCAATACTCACTAACCGAACGAGGTCATCAAAGTAAGAAGCATTGCCAATGGCAATATGTCTGGCTTTAGGGGGATGTTGTATGGTAATGTGAAGCACTACAAAATAAATAGCATGGGAATTAATATGCATCTGCATGGAAGCAAAGGACTGTAGAATAATGTTAGTGTAGATTAGAAGGTTAGGTGACAAATGCACTGTCACGCCAGACCCAAAAATCCATGTAGGTTAATGACTGCCCTCCTCCCATCTGCGCTTCTGCCAGAGAAAAACAACATAAATGATCTAGTTATCTTACCCACTTTAGTAGCATTAAAATGACGTGTGTGTGCCCATGAAAGATCAAGCTCAGGCACTTGGATATATTAACAAAATGATCACACCTGTGAGAAGGACAAACACTTTTGTGTGGAAGCACACAACCTGTGCTCAATCAAAACATTTACTCCTGGCTCCCAACATGTGAGTGGAGCAAATTGTCTGATGACAGCGGTGAAGTCAAGCCAGACCATAATGATCACAGCTGTGTGAACGTCAAGCACATTCTAGTGGAAGCACTCAATTTCTGCCCAATCAAAACATGTACTCCTGTGGAGGGGGCCAATGCCCCTCTAGTGATGCTCACTTAATTGTCTGCTGACAGCTGTGCTGGCAAACCAGACCATAAAAGGAAATAGCATGACTTAAACAGTGAAAAACGTAGGACTGTAACAGCCACAAAAGGATGTAGCCCTGCCAGGACCCATGAGACACTTCCTCAGGCAGGATAACTGCTTTGATAGAGCTATGAAGATGGAGAGCATCAAATTATTGGTAACTGGCTGATCTAGCCACACCCTGTTTCAAACACTGGTCCTCACAATTTAACTAACCCATAGCTTTCTTCCTCATGCAGTACTTCCCAAAATATTCTGCATCCAAAATAAAATTGATTGTTTCAGATTCATAATTTGTTCAGCTTTTCTTTTTAAGCGACTATGGTTTGGCCATCTGTTTGCATGTCCAGTCATTGAACCCATCACAAAAGGCTGAAGCCTGTGCTTTAATTGGGCAGGTACTGTCAGCTGCTGAGTACTTTCACTACTACAGGGTGGAGATTTCCTTGCACCATTTGCTGTCCCCCCCTTCCCCGATGGGGAAACACCCCCTTTGCATACACTATGCCTGGCACAGGCATAATGCTGCACAAAGGGTTGCAAAAAAGATGGTGCTGGGATTTTGGCCTATGGGGGGCATATTAGCATTTAGGACTCTGCGCACTTTACCACTGCTAACCAGTGTTGAAGTGCATTTGCTCTCTCCCTTAAACATGATAACATTGGTTCATCCCTAATTGGCATATTTGATTTTCTTATAAGTCCCTAGTAAAGTGCACTACATGTGCCCAGGGCCTGTACATTAAATGCTACAAGTGGGCCTGCAGCACTGATTGTGCCACCCACATAAGTAGCCCCTTAACCATGTCTCAGGCCTGCCATTGCAAGGCTCCTGTGTGCAGTTTCACTCCCACTTCGTCCTGGCATCTAAAAGTGCTTGCCAAGTCTTAAATTCCCCTTTTTCTACATAAAAGTCACCCGTAAGGTAGGCCCTAGGTAACCCATAGGGAAGGGTGCTATGTAGGTAAAAGGCAGAATAGGTACATATGCGTTCTATATGTCCTGGTAGTGAAAACTCCTTCATTGCCACTACTTCGCTCCTTTTATAGACTAGCATTAGGCCTGCCATCGTATACTTTTTGAGTGGTATATTCTGATCTGAAAAGGGTAACAAGATCATATTTAGTATGGCCAGAATGGTAATAGAAAATCCTGCTTATTGGTGAGGTTGGATCTTATATTACTATTTCAGAAATGCCACTTTTACAAAGGGAGCATTTCTCTGCACTTAAAGCCATCTGTGCCTTACAGCCCCTCTCCAATCAACGTGTGGTCTGTGCTGGTTGACAGCTCCCTTGTGCATTTCACCCAGACAACCACGAACACTGGACACTCAGTCACATCTGCATTAACCTGCATACTGAATGGGTCTTCCTGGGCTGGAAGGGTGGAGGGCCTGCCCTCATACAAAGGACAGATAACCCCCCTCCCCCGCACTGGGACCCTGGCAGACGGGACTGGGCTGAAAGGGGAACTTGTGTACTTCAAGACCACTCTTTGAAGTTTCCCCCAGTTCAAAAGCATTTTGGGGTATATAAACTGGGTCTCTGACCCCACCAATTCAGACACTTCTAGACATGCATCTGAACTCTGTCTGAAGACCAGCCTGGCTGCCCAAATGACTCTTTGGACTGCTTTGCTGAGAAAGACTGCTACCTTGCTGTTGCCCTGCTGGCCTCTGACTGTGCTGGAAGGACTCTGCCTTCCCCCAAAAGTGCTCTCCAAGGGTTTGGATTGAGCTTGCCTCCTGTTTTGAAGTCTCAAGGAGAGCAAATACTTCAACTACTGGCTTTTTGCTAGTACCCGACTCCAGCGACTCTGGAACGACTTCAGCGATGCCAGCGTTGCCGCAGCCTGCTCCCGTTCCATTGACCTCGCTGCATGCAACAACATGACCTGCAGCACAAGGCTGACGTTGCAGCGACTACACTGACATCACTCAGGGTCATCGCAACACTGCAAAGTCGATACATCACATTTTGACGGACCGGAACCAGCGACCCTGCCTTGTCACAAGAAATCAACTCATCGCAGATGACACCGCATCATCTCCTCCTGCAGCACAGAACCGACCCCTGTTTCCTTGGAATCCGTAAGGGACTGACACCGCACTGACTCCAGCTACACCTCTTTCCGACTCCATGCAACGTCCTTGTTCTTTGTTTTCAAAAGATCCTGTACCTGGGGGTCTGTGTGACTATGTGACTGGCACCAGTGATGTCGGATTGTTGGTAACAACTCAGGGAAGGCTGTGCTAGCCCCAGTTGGAGCTATTGTGTTTCTAGGTGCTTTAGTTGGATTTAATCTTTAACAATTCATAACTGCTTGTGTACATTGGATTTTCATTGTTTCAACAGTATTTTAGTCAGATAAATATTCTCTATTTTTCTAAACCTGTGTGGAGTTTTTTGTGGTGTTTTCACTGTGTTATGGTATACGTTCTGCATAAATACTTCACACATTGCCTTCTAAGTTAGGCCTGACTGCTCAGTGCCAAGCTACCAGAGGCTGGGCACAGGATATTTTGGATTATGTTGAGACTTACCCTGACTAGGATTGTGGCCCCTACTTGGACAAGGGTATATACCTCTGCCAACTAGAGACCCAATTTCTAACACTGGTGATCAGTGGTAAGAATAGGACTTGGGGTTGTGCAGTGCCATACAATAGCAATGTGTACACTACCTACACATAGTTAAAGGTCAATTTGATTTATTTTATTTTTTCTACAATTCCCCTGCTTGACATTCTTTAATCAATCCTATACATCATGTCTCTGGCTGGGTCCACAAGTGGAGCTGGAGAGTTTGACCTAGCTAAGCTGGAGGGATACACCACTAACTAGCTGAAGGGCTTTTGCAAGGGAATGGGGGTACTTACCCATGGAGCCTCCAAGAAAGAGGAGTACCAAATGGCCTGGGCAGACACCCACTCACTTGAGGATGATGAGTTGTGGGAGCAAGTGAGTGGAAGGCTCTCCAGAGGAGATGCCAACAGCATTGGAGAGTGACACCCCTGGATTTGTGCCCCCTGTTAAACCAGGGAACAGTGTCTCAAGTCACGTCCTGACCGCAGAGGAAAGGAGGAAGGAGAGAGAATTCAGACTGCAGTTGGCAAGATTAAACATGGAGGTAGAGGAGAGGAAAGCTGAGAGAGAAGCAAGACAAGCTGAGGATGAAAGAGCCTTGGCTGAAAATAAATTTATCTTGGCTCATGAATTGAGGCTAAAAGAGCTAGAGCTCAAGTCTAGGCAGTCTATGTCCGCAGTGATGGTGGCAGCATACTTACAGGCCCTGCTGCAGACAAAAAGGTTTGTATTCCCAAGGATTTGCTGCCAAGTTATTTGGGGGGAGATGACACTGATAAGTGGTTTTCTGCTTATGAAGATGCACTGACGGCATATGGGGTTCCTGAGGAGCACTGAGGGGCAGGCTTGTGGAAACACGTGCCAACACTTGGGAGGGACACACTTCTTACACTAGAGGTTGGGGGCCAGACAACGTATCCCCCTATGAAGGCCATTCTGATTGCCAAACTTGGACTGACCCCTGAAAAGTATTGCCAAAGATTCAGGGACAGTAACAAGCTCCCCCAACCAATCCTGGGTAGACTTTATTGATTTTTCCAGTAAGGCACTGAATGGCTGGGTGCGGGGCAGTAAAGTCACTGATTATGTTGGGTTATAAAATGTAATCCTGAGAGAGCATATGCTCAGTATTTGCTTTACAGAGTTGCACCAACACCTAGTTGACAATAAGCTGACTGATCCCAGGAAGCATGCTGAGGTGGTGGACCTCTGGGCTAGCACCAGAGTGTCCAAAAAGGTATCTGGGTGGGACACCCACAAAGGAGGTCAGGGTTCCTAACAGATGAAAGAGGGGTGAAAAAAACCTTAAAAATAAGTAGTTCTCAAAAGACCCCAAAATAACTTCTAAGGGATTAGTGGTAACCAGTCCCAGTCTGATTCTAAAAAGAAAGGGTTCTTGGACCATAATACATGGAGGTTTGCACACCAATGTGCAGAGTGCTCCAAGTATGGTCGCTCTAAGGGCGACTTCAAATGTCCAAAGAAGGTGCAGCCCCCACCCCCCACTGGTGGGCAGACACCTGGTTTGGCTAGTGTAGCGCTCGGGGAGGAGGCAGTCCCAGTTAGTTTCGGGGAACAGACAGGGGTAACCCTAGTGTCCCTGAGAGATGCAGAAATGGTGCCAAAAGACCACATGCCTGCAAATACTTCCAAGCATAGGCAGTAGGTCACCATAAATAGGCAACAGGTGGAGGCTCTGTGTGACACAGGAGCCAGCATGACTACTGTCAGGGGTCAGCTGGTGTCAGAAGAGCAGGTCCTATCAAACACATTCCACCAAGTCCTAGTCGCCAACAATACCGAGAGCCATTTACCGGTTGCTCTGGTTCCCGTTGAGTGTGGGGGGGGGATCTCTGGTTACTCTGAAAGTAGCTGTGAGTCCTGCCTGTAGATTGTCTGCTAGGCAATAACCTTGAGCATATTACCAGGAGGGAGGTAGAGCTAAGGTGTCACTTGGAGATGTTGGGATTACCGGAGTATGTCTGCATAGCCACATGGTCCATGGCTGCCTGGGAGGGAAGTCAAGGGTGTCTGGAGCCTGGAAGAATGGCCTAGACAACTGCCAAGGAGAGGGTCAAGGGGTGTGGGAAACCAGTCCCTGAAATTCAGGTGGTGGAGGTAGACGGGGTCCCTGAGGAGGAGGCCCCTGAGCCAACCAGGGAAGACAAGGCAAGCTGAGGATGGGCCAACCAGGGAGGAATTCTGAGAGGTGCAGAAAGTGTCCCACTCTTGAGGCAACAGGTCTCAAACAAAGCAGCAGGTGACGCCTCTAGGGATCACCTTATCTACTGGGAGAATTATCTCCTTTACAGTGGGCCTTATGCTCTGGGTACTGGGGCAGCACATTTGCTGGTGGTCCCCCAGTGTTACTGGGCCTGGCTCACGACATACTGTGAGAAGGTAGCCTCTTTCTAGCCTTGTTACCCCCACTTTTGGCCTGTTTGTGAGTGTATGTCAGGGTGTTTGTCACTGTTTTCACTGTCTCACTGGGATCCTGATAGCCAGGCCTCAGTGCTCATAGTGAAAACACTATGTTTTCAGTATGGTTGTTATGTGTCACTGGGATCCTGCTGGTCAGGACCCCAGTGCTCATAGGTTTGTGGCCTATATGTATGTGTCACTGGGACCCTGTCACACAGGGCCCCAGTGCTCATAGGTGTGCATGTATATGTTCCCTGTGTGGTGCCTAACTGTCTCACTGAGGCTCTGCTAATCAGAACCTCAGTGGTTATGCTCTCTCATTTCTTTCCAAATTGTCACTAACAGGCTAGTGACCATTTTTACCAATTTACATTGGCTTACTGGAACACCCTTATAATTCCCTAGTATATGGTACTGAGGTACCCAGGGTATTGGGGTTCCAGGAGATCCCTATGGGCTGCAGCATTTCTTTTGCCACCCATAGGGAGCTCTGACAATTCTTACACAGGCCTGCCACTGCAGCCTGAGTGAAATAACATCCACGTTATTTCACAGCCATTTTACACTGCACTTAAGTAACTTATAAGTCACCTATATGTCTAACCTTTACCTGGTAAAGGTTAGGTGCAAAGTTACTTAGTGTGAGGGCACCCTGGCACTAGCCAAGGTGCCCCCACATTGTTCAGAGCCAATTCCCTGAACTTTGTGAGTGCGGGGACACCATTACACGCGTGCACTACATATAGGTCACTACCTATATGTAGCTTCACAATGGTAACTCCGAATATGGCCATGTAACATGTCTATGATCATGGAATTGCCCCCTCTATGCCATCCTGGCATAGTTGGCACAATCCCATGATCCCAGTGGTCTGTAGCACAGACCCTGGTACTGCCAAACTGCCCTTCCTGGGGTTTCACTGCAGCTGCTGCTGCTGCCAACCCCTCAGACAGGCATCTGCCCTCCTGGGGTCCAGCCAGGCCTGGCCCAGGATGGCAGAACAAAGAACTTCCTCTGAGAGAGGGTGTGACACCCTCTCCCTTTGGAAAATGGTGTGAAGGCAGGGGAGGAGTAGCCTCCCCCAGCCTCTGGAAATGCTTTCTTGGGCACAGATGTGCCCAATTCTGCATAAGCCAGTCTACACCGGTTCAAGGACCCCTTAGCCCCTGCTCTGGCGCGAAACTGGACAAAGGAAAGGGGAGTGACCACTCCCCTGACCTGCACCTCCCCTGGGAGGTGTCCAGAGCTCCTCCAGTGTGCTCCAGACCTCTGCCATCTTGGAAACAGAGGTGCTGCTGGCACACTGGGCTGGTCTGAGTGGCCAGTGCCACCAGGTGACATCAGAGACTCCTGCTGATAGGCTCCTTCAGGTGTTAGTAGCCTATCCTCTCTCCTAGGTAGCCAAACCCTCTTTTCTGGCTATTTAGGGTCTCTGTCTCTGGGGAAACTTTAGATAACGAATGCATGAGCTCAGCCGAGTTCCTCTGCATCTCTCTCTTCACCTTCTGATAAGGAATCGACCGCTGACCGCGCTGGAAGCCTGCAAACCTGCAACATAGTAGCAAAGACGACTACTGCAACTCTGTAACGCTGAGCCTGCCGCCTTCTCGACTGTTTTCCTGCTTGTGCATGCTGTGGGGGTAGTCTGCCTCCTCTCTGCACCAGAAGCTCCGAAGAAATCTCCCGTGGGTCGACGGAATCTTCCCCCTGCAACCGCAGGCACCAAAAAGCTGCATTACCGGTCCCTTGGGTCTCCTCTCAGCACGACGAGCGAGGTCCCTCGAATCCAGCGACGCTGTCCAAGTGACCCCCACAGTCCAGTGACTCTTCAGCCCAAGTTTGGTGGAGGTAAGTCCTTGCCTCACCTCGCTGGGCTGCATTGCTGGGAACCGCGACTTTGCAAGCTACTCCGGCCCCTGTGCACTTCCGGCGGAAATCCTTTGTGCACAGCCAAGCCTGGGTCCACGGCACTCTAACCTGCATTGCACGACTTTCTAAGTTGGTCTCCGGCGACGTGGGACTCCTTTGTGCAACTTCGGCGAGCACCGTTTCACGCATCCTCGTAGTGCCTGTTTCTGGCACTTCTCCGGGTGCTACCTGCTTCAGTGAGGGCTCTTTGTCTTGCTCGACGTCCCCTCTCTCTTCAGGTCCAATTTGCGACCTCCTGGTCCCTCCTGGGCCCCAGCAGCGTCCAAAAACGCCAAACGCACGATTTGCGCCTAGCAAGGCTTGTTGGCGTCCTTTCGGCGGGAAAACACTTCTGCACGACTCTCCACGGCGAGAGGGATCCGTCCACCAAAGGGGAAGTCTCTAGCCCTTTTCGTTCCTGCAGAAACCTCAGCTTCTTCTGTCCAGTCGAAGCTTCTTTGCACCCGCAGCTGGCATTTCCTGGGCATCTGCCCATCTCCGACTTGCTTGTGACTTTTGGACTTGGTCCCCTTGTTCCACAGGTACCCTAGATTGGAAATCCACAGTTGTTGCATTGCTGGTTTGTGTCTTTCCTGCATTATTCCTCTAACACGACTACTTTGTCCTTAGGGGAACTTTGGTGCACTTTGCACTCACTTTTCAGGGTCTTGGGGAGGGTTATTTTTCTAACTCTCACTATTTTCTAATAGTCCCAGCGACCCTCTACAAGGTCACATAGGTTTGGGGTCCATTCGTGGTTCGCATTCCACTTTTGGAGTATATGGTTTGTGTTCCCCCTATCCCTATGTTTCCCCATTGCATCCTATTGTAACTATACATTGTTTGCACTGTTTTCTAAGACTATACTGCATATTTTTGCTATTGTGTATATATATCTTGTGTATATTTCCTATCCTCTCACTGAGGGTACACTCTAAGATACTTTGGCATATTGTCATAAAAATAAAGTACCTTTATTTTTAGTATAACTGTGTATTGTGTTTTCTTATGATATTGTGCATATGACACTAGGTGGTACTGTAGTAGCTTCACACGTCTCCTAGTTCAGCCTAAGCTGCTCTGCTAAGCTACCATTATCTATCAGCCTAAGCTGCTAGACACCCTATACACTAATAAGGGATAACTGGGCCTGGTGCAAGGTGCAAGTACCCCTTGGTACTCACTACAAGCCAGTCCAGCCTCCTACACATACCCCTGGCAGGATATTTAGGGCAAGACAAGACCTTTGCCAGGCTTGTCATCCACTTTTATTGGCCCCGAATGTGGACAGCCTCAGATACTTTCTGTAGCTCCTATCCCACCTGCCAGGCCAATGGAAAGACAGGGACAAAGCTAAAGGCTTCCCTGAGTCCATTGGACCCCAACACTGCCCTAGGCAACAGGTTTATCCTGGTTTTGGGGATCATGCCACCCACTACCCAGAGGCAATCCCTCTGAGGACAGTGACTGCGCAGGTGGTGACAGAACTCTGATGGGGATCTTTATCTGTATAGGGTTCCCCAAGGAGATAGTGTCTGACAGAGACACTGACTTCTTGTCTGCATGCATGAAGTCCATGTGGGATGTGTGTGGGGTGACCTACAAGTTCACCACACCCTAGCATCCTCAATCCAATGGTCTCCTTGAGAGATTCATCAAGACCTTGAAGGGCATGATCACAGGCCTGCCTGAGGCCATGAGGCGTAAGTGGGAGGTCCTCTTGCCATGCCTTCTCTTTGCTTATCGAGAGGTACCCCAGAAGGGGCTAGATTTCAGTCCCTTTGAGCTTCTCTATGGGTACCCTGGTAGGGAACCCCTAAGCATTGTCAAAGAGGGGTGGGAGAACGCTCCCAAGAAACCCATCCAGGATGTGGTCAGCTACATGTTGGCCCTCCGCAACTAGATGCACCGCTTATGGAAAAAGGCAAAGAGCAACCTCGAGGCCAGTCAAGAGGTTATGAAACGCTGGTACAACCAGAAGGCCACCCCTGTGGAGTTTCAGCCTGGAGACAAAGTATGGGTTACGGAACCAGTAGAGCCTAGAGCTCTCCAGGATCAATGGACTGCTCCAAATGAGATCAAGGAGCGTAAGAGGGAGACCACTTACTTAGTGGACCTCCAGTCCCCTAGGAGCCCCTTAAGGGTACTCCATGTGAACAGACTGAAGCCTCATTTTGAGAGGTCTGAATTCAACATGCTGCTAGTGACAGATGAGGGTGTGGAGGAAGAGAGTGAACCTCTCCCCGACTTCCTGTCTGCACAGGAGGCTGATGGGTCAGTGGAGGGTTTCAATCTCTCGGACTCCCTGATCTTGGACCAGCGAGGTGACTGTTACCAGATACTGGAGCAGTACTCCTCTATTTTCAGGAGGACATTGTCAATGGAGACAGTCCTCCTGTAAAGGACAGCATTTATAGGTAGTCAGACAGGGTTAAGGCCATCATCAAGGATGAGGTTGCCAAGATTCTGGCTCAGGGGTGATTGAGACATCCAGCAGTCCCTGGTCCAGCCCTGTGGTGCTTCGGTTCTGCGTGAATTACCAGGTCTCAATTCCATCACTAAGACTCATGCTCACCCCATCCCTCGAGCTGATGAGCTCATCGACAGCCTAGGCGCTGTCAAATTCCTCAGTACTTTTGATTTGACATCAGGGTACTGGAAGATCTCCTTGACTGAGGGGGCCAAACTGAGATCTGCATTTTCAACACTTGAGGGACCTTACCAGTTCCAAGTAATGCCCATTGGCCTAAAAAATGTCCCCGCTAAATCCCAACGGTTGGTTAACGGGGTCCTGGCTGATAAGGATGCATTCTGCTCCGCCTATCTAGATGATATTGCCTACAGTGCCAGCTGGGAGGAACACCTGTTCCACCTCCAAGAGGTGCTCCAGGCCCTGCAACAGGTAGGCCTGACAATCAAGGCGAGTAAGTGCCAGATTGGGCATGGTTTCATGGTGTACTTGGGACACCTAATAGGTGGTGGCAAGGTGCAGCACCTCTAGGCCAAGATTGAGACAATCACGGCCTTGCAATCACCTAGCACTCTGAAGTGAGTGCCTTCCTAGGCCTCACTGGTTACTACCGCAGATTAGTTAAAAGTTATCAATCAATCAATCAGGAATTTGTAAAGTGCAATACTCACCGTGAGGGTCTCAAGGCACCATGGTGGCCTCCTTAACTGATTTGAATTCCAAGAAGCAGCCTAGGTTGGTGATCTGGACAGAGGCTTGTCAGAAAGCCTTAGATTCTCTCAAGGAGGCCATGTGCAAGGCACCCGTTCCCAGGGCCCCTGGTTACTCCAAGGAGTAATCAAAGTGCAGACAGACACTTCAGAGCATGACATAGGGGAGGTCTTAGCACATCTGAATGAGGAGGGCCTAGACCAATAAGTATCCTTTATTAGTAGGAGGTTATTACCACGGGAACAGAGGTGGAGTGCCATTGAAAGAGAAGCATTTGCTGTGGTCTGGGCATTGAAGAAGCTGAGACCATAACTGTTTGGGACTCACTTCCAGGTTCAGACAGACCACAGTTCCCTCAAATGGCTCCTGCAGATGAGGGGTGAAAATCATAAACTCTTGAGGTGGTCCATCTCCCCACAGGGAACGGACTTTATGGTGGAGCATCGCCCGGGGACTGACCATGCCAATGCTGATGGTCTCTCCAGGTTATTACGCAGCATTGATGAGAGCTCCCAGGGGTTTGGGTAGCTCTCCCCACTTTCAGCTGGAGGGGACACATGTTAGACCTGACAGCCTTATGGTGGTCAGCCCCCAACCTTTTGCCAGCCTCCCTTCATTTTCCTGACACCGTTTTTGCTGGTTCTAGGACTCTGCACACTTTACCATTGATAATGAGTGCTGAAGTGCATATGCTCTCTCCCTTAAACATGTTAACATTGGTTCATATCCAATTGCCATATCTGAGTTACTTATAAGTCCCTAGTAAAGTGCACTACATGTGCCCAGGGCCTGTACATTAAAGTCTACTACTGGGCCTGCAGCACTAATTGTGCCACCCACATAAGTAGCCCCTTAACTATGTCTTAGGCCTGCCATCGCAAGGAGTGTGTGCAGTTTCACTGCCACTTTGACTTGGCATCTAAAAGTACCTGCCAAGCCTTAAATTCCCTTTGTCTACATATAAGTCACCCCTAAGGTAGGCCCTAGGTAACCCATAGAGCAGAGTGCTATGTAGGTAAAAGGCAGGACAGGTATGGATGTATTTTTATATGTCATGGTAGTGAAAAACTCTAAAATTCATTGTCCACTACTGTGAGGCCTGGTCCTTTCATAGACTAGCATTAGGCCAGCCCTTATATACTTTTAGAGTGGTAGATTCTGATCTGAAAGGAAGGGGTAACCAGGTCATATTTAGTATGGCCAAAATGGTAATGGAAATCCTGCTTATTGCTGAGGTTGGATCTTATATTACTATTTTAGAAATGCCACTTTTAGAAAGTGCGCATTTCGCTGCACTTAAAACGATCTGTGCCTTACACACTGTCTCCAATCATGGTCTGGTCTGTGCTGGTTGACAGCTCCTTTGTGCATTTCACCCAGACAACCACAAACACAGGACACAGGACACTCAGTCACATCTTCATTCATCTGCATATGGAATGGGTCTTCCTGGGCTGGAAGGGTGGAGGGCCTGACACATTTCAAAGACCAGTAGCCTGCCCTCACACAAAGGACTGATAACCCCCCCCAACCGGGATGATGGCAGACAGGGCTGGGCTGAAAGGGGAACTTGTGAGTATTTATACTGGGTCTCTGATCCCACCAATTCAGACACTTCTGGACGTGCACCTGAACTCTGTCAGAAGACCTGCCTGGCTGCCCAAAGGACTCTCTGGACTGCTTTGTGGAGGACTGCTGCCCTGCTTTTGTCCTGCTGCCCTGTTGGCCTCGGACTGTGCTGAAAGGACTCTGCCTTCCCCCAGAAACGCTCTCCAAGGGCTTGGATTGAGCTTGCCTCCTGTTCTGAAGTCTCAGATACAGCAAAGACTTCAACTACTAGCTTTTTGCTAGTACCCGACTCCATCTACTCTGGAACGGCTTCAGCGACGCCACAGCCTGCTCCCATTCCGTGGACTCTGCTGCATGCATTGATAGTGCTTGCAACGCAAGTTTGACATTGCCGCGACTCCACTGACATCACTCAGGTTCATCGTGACACTGAAGGTGACATCATAACCTGACTGACTGACTGAAACCAGCCACCCCACCCGGTCACAAGGAATTAACACATCGCAGACACCGCCGCATCATCTCCCCCTGCAGCACGAAACAAATGCCTCTTTCCTCAGAAGCCGTAAG
Organism: Pleurodeles waltl; assembly: GCF_031143425.1. Taxonomy (NCBI): domain Eukaryota; kingdom Metazoa; phylum Chordata; class Amphibia; order Caudata; family Salamandridae; genus Pleurodeles; species Pleurodeles waltl. Next base: position 258,603,268 of record NC_090440.1, read on the forward strand.
GGACAGTCTCCACACAGACTCCAGCGATGCCTCTTTCCGACTCCATACGACGTCCTTGTTCTTTGTTTCCAAAAGGTACTGTACCTGGGGGTCTGAGTGACTCCAGGACCAGATCTGGTGGTGCCAGATTGTTGGGAACGACTCCGCCAACGACACCGTAATAGCCCCAGAAATTGTGTTTCTAGGCGCTTTAGTTAGACTTAATCTTTAAAAATTCTTAACTCTGCTTGTGTACATTGGATTTTCATTGTTTCAATAGTATTTTAGTCAGATAAATAATCTCTATTTTTCTAAACTTGTGTGGTATCTTTCTGTGGTGTTTTCACTGTGTTATGGCATACGTTCTGCATAAGTACTTTACACATTGCCTTCTTAATTAAGCCTGACTGCTCAGTGCCAAGCTACCGCAGGGTGATCACAAGATAATTTGGATTGTGTTGTGACTTACCCTGACTAGGATTGTGGTCCCTACTTGGACAAGGGTGTGTACCCCTGCCAGCTACAGACCCCATTTCTAACAGGCACCAAGGCAAGAATGCTCATAGCTTGCATTGTGAAGGCGTGAAAACCTTTGAAAGCTGTTGATGGGAAGCACTTCACAGATCAAGGATTAGCATGAGCATGTCTGATAAAAAAATTGTTACTTAAGCTTCATAGTCGAGTGGGCTAATTGGATAGATGTTAGGAAGGAGTCAAATCAAATAAATGCTTATTTCAATAGATTGCTCTCATAAAACAAAGGTAGAATACAATTCAAAATTATTTACACAAGCATAAATAATCAATACATGATCGATCAATAACTTATTAGCATTACGTGGTCCAAACATCTTGTAGATTGAATATGAAGAATCGTCTAGTAATCTTTGAAATAAAATGAACCCCTTTTGAGATTGTTTTCCCTTATCAAATTCTCATGGAGCCGGAGTATTCAGCTGCTGTGTCAGTGGCCAACGAACTTACTGCCTAGTATACCAGCACCTCTATGGACCGTCTGCCCGTATTGTCAATTCTATGTCTGGTACGTTTTCTGCAGGTTTTCCATAAGTCAGTTCATGCAATTGTGGATGCTGTTGTCAGGTTACCTTGGCCAAGGCCAATACTATTTAAAACAGATGGCTACGGTTTCCTCATTGCTATTTCAAAAGCAGTGACTTGCTGCCGAGTATCATTTCGTTCCTGTGGGTTTGAGACATGGGATTGGGCACTGCGTGCAGACTTCCTGGATCTGTCCCTCTTTCTAGTGCTTGTGGTTAGACTACCTCCTCCGTCGGCTCATGGGAATTAGGATGTGGGCTGCTGCTGGTGAAGTTGTGCAACTACGAAGTAACTGTATTCATAGCATCACCCACTGGAGAACGTTTTTTTAACAAAGGTTCTACATGGCCATAAAAGAAAAAGATTGCTCTTCCACCTTGTGTTTCGAAGTGACTCTTAACAGCAGCTTCATACCTTGTAAACTTAAGCTGTGTACTAACGGTTCTTCAGTAGTCAACCTGCCAATTTATTACAACAAATAGGTGTGACTGGTGACGCTTCTCCAAATAATTCCCCTTAGCATCTGAGCAGCAGGTACACGTTTGACTGGCGTGCTGTCTGGTCCTGATGAAAACCATGGATGCTCACCACACCGGTCGGAATGTTGTCTTTTATCCCAGAAAAAAATCCACTACACTCTTAAGAGCCTTAATGGTCAATAAGTCTTTGTTGTTCTTGCTTACAGTCTGATTCTGGCTGGGCTTTCACTTGGGACTACTTTTTCTGTACAATTAGCCCTTGCACAAAACGTTTCTAATGCATTACACCACCTGTCGCGTCCCCCCCAGCCTTGTGGAGCATGGACTTGAACAGGACACACACAGAGCTTGTAGTCAATGTCTTTATTCATCACCGTACAGTATTCAGCGGACTTCTCATTATCCACATAATCGTTAATGACCACACTAACACCACCCAGAATAATTGCGTACTCCCTTCATTGAGTCCACCTCAGTATGTGGGGTCTTGGTACTCACAATCCTAAGACACTACATCTCCCCCACTTGTTAAACAAAAAGAACAAACAAAAAGACATGAATGCCAGCATTACATTTCTTCGATCAGCTGTCTAGGTGGTTGCACAATTCAGACAGACTGTGTGATATGAGGTAGTTGAGCTGTGCCCGGGGTTGGACTCGAGAGTACAGGGTTTAGTGTCTGATCACAGCTTTCAGGTGGAACAGCCTCTTCAGGAGCTGCAGAGATTGATGACTGACTAGACAGATGTTTGAAATGTGAGGAGTCCCTTGTGATGGGTTTGCGGGACAGTGTACCATTATCATGTGCCCTTACCCTTCATAATTTCAGAGGCTGAACATCAGATGGAGGATCTGTCTTTCATTTCCATTTTTTCTTGAGGGGAACCCAGTCGCCCTCATCGAATACCATCTCCTGAGTTCAACAACTTTGATCAGCATATGTCTTCATCTGACATTTCTGAGCCGGTTCAGTAGCACAAACCTCATCATCATTCAGGGTCCCTTCAGAGGTCCACTATAGTAATTTGGTCCTCATAGGTCTTCCGGACATCAGGGTGCCAGGTCTCTCACCAGAGGTAGAATAAGAGGTTGACCGATAGGCATGGAGGGCTTGACAAAATGCCTGACTTAGCTCAACTCCCTCCATCGATGCACATTGAATCAGTAGTTTCAGGGTCCCCATAAACCTTTCCATGACACTTTTGACATGAAGCCACAACAGTGTACTTTTCTGATGCTTGACATCGAGTCTAGCCAGAAACTCCTTGCTCCTGAATGGCAGACATTTGTCAGATTTGAGAGTGTCCGGTATGCGCCACAGTGCAAATAAGTCATCCAACCGCTCAATAACTTTGTCGCGAGTTGTTGATGACACGTCCTCTACCAGAGGAAAATGGAAATGCTTGTCAGTGAATACCATGAGACAATGTCCGTTTGTCAGGGGCACAAAGTAGTCTATGGCATATCTTTCACACACATGCGCAGGAAGATCGGACGTGGTTAGTGGATGCTGGTTTATCTTGGAAACAGGTAGTTGCATTAATGACATTCCTTTAATTCCCTCTCAAATTTTTCTTCCAAGCGAGGAAATCACACTCGATCTCTCAATGCTCTCTTGGTAGCTACAATGCCACAATGTCCTTAATGAACAAGTTCAATGCACTGCTATCTCAGATGTGCAGGTATGACAATCCACAATGCCTTCTTTAGTGACAGATAGTTCATCTTGGCCATTTTGATATTTGCGAAATTCAACATCGTCACTTTGAGTTCGAACACTCGGACTCCTTGATTGTGCTGAAATCATGGTTTTAGGGGTGTGCTAGGGGGGTCGACAGACTGAGCCGCTGGCGTGCTCAACTTTACCATGAAGTTTATGTAATCATCAGGAGTTTTGGAGATTGAGGAGTGCCGAAGTAGGGGTACTCATGAGAAATAGTCTGCAGGATTTTGATTATTGTCTGGCTTGTGCACAATTGTACTCTTGTAAATGCACCCCGACCTGTCAATGCAAGTGGACATCTTTGCCTTTGGATTTCTGAATATGGTGAGCAGGATGCTAGGTGGTCTGTGACGATTGTGAAAAGCTTTCCTTACAGAAAGGCATGAAAACGCACACAGGCCCATATTACAGCTACTCTCTTTTTCAGGCTGGGAATAGGTATGTTCTGTGTCAGACAAGCTTGACTGGCATATGCCACAATGTGTCTCAGAGGATTTGGATGTCCAATATGCTTAGCAAGGATTGCTTTCAGCCCCACCAAACTCACATCAACCGTGATCCCAGTATGCAGTTTTGGATTCAAGTAAGCCATCTCAGTCACATTTTTTAATTGCATGCTTTATGCTTTTAAACCCACAGCCACAATCAGTGGACCATCGGAAATGAACATTGTATTTTTGGAGATTTCTCAATGGGGCACCCACCGTGGCAAAGTCACAAATGTTCTTAGAGCAATAGCTGGCCACAGTGCTTAATTTGTAAATGAAAACGTGCCGGTGCTTAAAGCCCTCAACTTAAAAACGCTGCTGCTGCAAAGAAATGTGCGAACCCGGAATACTGAGGCAGCGTAATCCTGAAGCCGTCTCGGGCATCTTTAATCCATATAAAGCCACTCCCTGCCCAGTCGGCTCACTCTTGCAGCTTTCTCCCATTGTGGCGCTTTTTCATTTTTCTCTTCTTCCGTCTTTCCCATGTGTCTCTTTTGCTCGCAGTAAATGTTTGAGGCAGAAGAATAAGTGCCGGCCCTCAAAAATACGTGCCTGTACTCCGCACTAGCAACAACAAGCAAATACATGCCCAAAGAACATGAGTTCTGTTTTGTGAAATTCACTAAACTTAAGTTTTATGAGCACATCAAGGCTCTCAATAAACTCGTCCATCTTCTCACGAACTGAAACTGACCCTTTCATAGTAGACGTTCAGCATTGCACTGAACTTGGCTCCTAATGCTTCTGTGCTCTGATGGTATGACATTGTCTCAGTCTGTGAGATTTTCTTTATCATTTCTTTCATTCCTTCACCAGCAAGATTCTTTAAGTATTTAATGATTTTCTCATCATCTACATTTTCCAGGGCATCTATGAAGTCATCGAAAGTCTCAAATGGTGGCAGAGGTGTTAGAAAAGCAACTGCTGTGTACTTCACACCTCTTTCTCTTGCCATTGAGAGTATGTGCTGTTCAGGCAGTGCTCATTGGGCACCTGAATCTGGGCCTTCTGGAAATACCAGTTTCTTGTCTGAGCTTGCATGATCAGATTCGTTCAACGGTCGTGTCGCCTTCTTCACTTTTGACAGTGAGTGGATTTTCTGTTTCTTGCATGTCTTGGTCTTTGCCTTTGGTTTTCTGTTTAGTTCAAGTCATCTCTGTGTGATTTTTTTGACAGCTTTCACTATCTCGGCCCAAATTAGGACTTTGATAACGGTGGTCCATGTGTTCGAGTTGCTTTGCTTGAGGGAAAATTCTGAACGTAGTGGATGCCACTTGCTACTTTGCAGTTTGTCCTATCCAGCAGGTCTTGGCTGTTGTGTCAGATGCTGCAATTGTAAATGTTTGCTTCCCTGGTGAGTATATCGCTATTTGTTGTACCTAGTTGTCGGTGCCTTTTAGCATTATATCTGGTTGCGGTTGCCATTACTGCCTTTAGAAGTCTCTTGGTATAAAGGATGGCTCAGCATTGTGACACAACACTGTTCTCTCAGCCTGGTCAGCAGGTCTTGGCAGGCTTTCCCAACAGTACTTCTCTGTTAGACCTTTAACTTCTCCACAAGACTTCGTATGGGCTGGAGTAGAGCTTGCACTCCACATATGCCAACCGCGGGCTTCTTTGCACAGGCCTGTGCACATGTGGCATGCATGAGCAGTTTGCTTTTTTCCTGCAAACTCTTAGGGAGAGCAGTCTTGTTTCTTCAGAGCACGTATCCCCTACTTGTCGCCAGTTGTCGTGTCCGCCCCAGCCTAGGAGCATGCACATGAACATGCCACACCCAGCGCTTGTACTCAACATCTTTATTCATCAGTGTACAACATTCAAACGAATTCTCATTATCCCATAACCGTTAATAACCACACCTTAACACCCCCCAGAATGATTGCGTAATCCCTTCATTGTGTCTGCCCCAGGCAGCGGGGTCTTAGTGCTCACATTTCTAAGACACTACACCACCAACAATGTTTCTGACCCATTGCAGAGCCTTATGAATACATAGTGTTTGATACATGATTTAATTGAGCCAAAATATGTAGGAGTGTCTTGATATGGAAATGAGCTCTTGTAGACCTTGACAATCTTCTGTGGTCCGACGGGAAGAGCTTTCTCTTCAACCATTTCCATAAATGTTATTGTTAGACTGTAGGCTTTGAATGTGGATCATTCAATACTTCGAACCTTCATTCAAAGAGTGCTTTCATTAATGTGCTTTACCCACCTGCTTTTCTGTTAGTACCCTAACTTCAATATCATTTGTTGCAATTGGAAAGCAATGCTCTGATGTCGTTAAATCCTGTACCCAATTTCTGACATACATATGCCCTTGACTGACATCCCTCATAAGTCTACCTTGGATAAACGATCATGTACACATTAATATTTACTCACCTCCTACTTCAAAGGTTTGCTCCACAGGTTTCACAGAAGAACAGACCACACTAAGTACTTCATGTACTGATTCAAGGTAGAGCCTGTGGATGGTAGGGAATTTTCTATGTAGGGCCTTGTTAGACCTGGCATCCTTGGCATGGGTTTTCCCCTAACGTTTTGTTTTCAGAAGTCCTGCTTTTGCAGACTTTCTTAGGACATTACACGTTACCTCTGCTAACCAGTACTATAGTGCTTGTGCTCTCTCCCAACGTTAGATTGGTGGAACTCATGGAATTTCACCAGAAATCTCACTGAGATTCATTGGAATTTCCCAATGGACTGAAAATGCTTGCCCTGCCATTCGTGATCCTTTTTTCACACCACTAGCATTTTCAGCACAAAGGGCACCATGCGGTGTGCAGGGGCACTGATATTTTGTTTTCCCTGTTCCTGTCTAGCTTCTTCTGCTTATACTCTTTCCCAACTTTACAGCCCAACCTAATTCATCCCTATCTGATCACTTACCTATCAAGCTTACCTTTTATTGATTTATTTTTATTACTGTCTTTCCTTGTGTATTTATGTTTCTGTGTGTGTTTTCGTGTTTTCTTTACTTTTTTTTTTTCTCTCCTGACCTGCTCTTTGTCCTCCTCCTGTTTCTTTTTTCTTCTTAAGTTTCTCATCCTACTCGGACTCCTTTCCATCCCACACCCTGGGAAAAGAAGGCAGCACCAGGACCACTCACATCCCCTGTGGGCAAAGTAAGTGCAAACAGGTGCAGCCTTGCCCCATTTAAGCGAGGCAGAGGTGGCCGCACTAATATTTTGATGTAGCAAAATATAACTGCACTTTTACTTTTTTACCCCCCCCCCCCTCCCCCTCCCCTCAGTTCCTTACCATCTGACAGGGTCTATGAATACAACAGGTCAAGACGTGATGGGGTGACCACTCTGGGTCGCGGTCACACTATAGGGCCACAGGAGCCGCGGCAGACGTCAGTGACACAGCACTCGGGACTCACAACATCGCAGGACTTCAGAGGTGCTGCAACAGCGTCAGGCCTGCGAGTTAAGTGATGGTCATCACACTTCAGCAGGGACCACGACTTCGGTGCAGACAGCAGCACGGAGTCAGGCAGCGGCGCCAGTTCTGGAGTAGTCTGGAGTCGATGTGCCTGGGTCTTCTTGTTCTTCACCAGAACTTACTTCCAGGGGCCCAGGAACTGGCACCACTTGGCATGTCAGGACTCTCAGCAAGAAAGCCCAAGTGCTGGCAGATAAAGGTTTTGATGTCCCCTATGACTTCTAAAATGAGGCAAGCTCAGTTCAAGCCCTTGGAGAACCTTGGAAAGCAGGATGTAGAAAGCTAAGTTCAGTCCTTTCACTCACAGGGCAGAAGTAGCAGCAGCAGACCAGCACAGCAAAGCAACAGGCAGAGTGGCATCCTCAAGCATTCAGCTCTTCTCCCTGGCAGAATGGCCTCAGTACAGAATTGTTCGGAAGCTGTGGTGGCAGCAGTCCAACACTTATTACTCCTTTCTTCCTTTGAGGTAGGCAAACTTCGAAGGAAAGTCTTTTTAGAGCACAAGACCCTGCCTCTCCCTGTCCTGGCCACAGACACTCCAGGGGGTTGGAGACTGTATTGTGTAAGGACAGGCACAGCCATGTTCAGGTGCAAGTGTCAGCTGCTCCCTCCACTCTAGCCTCAGGATATGAGGGACACACCTCAGCTCTCTGTGTTACTGTCTAGAGTAAATTCACAAACAGCCCAACTGTCAGTCTGACCCAGATGTGTATTCAGCAGCCAGGCAGAGGCGCAGAACGGTTAAGCAAGAAAATGCCCACTTTCTAAAAGAGGCATTTCAAACTTACAATCTTACCAAAAGATGTGTTTTTTTAAATTGTGAGTTTCAGAGACCCCCAAACTCCACATCTCTATCTGCTCCTGATGGGATATTACACTTAAAAGATATTTAAAGGCAATCCCCATCTTAACCTATGGGATGGATAGGCCTTGCAATAGTGAAAACCAAAATTGGCAGTACTTCACTATCATGACATGCCAAAACACACTAGTACATCTCCTACCTTTGAAATAAATGGCACCCTGCCCATGGGGCCACCTTGGGCCTACCTTAGGGGTGACTTACATGTAGTAAAAGGGAATGTGTGGCCCTGACAAAGGGGCGCACTTGGTAGGTCGACATGGCTGTTTAAAACTGCACACAGACACTGTGGTGGCAGGTCTGAGACAGATTTACAGGGTTACTCATGCACAATCAGTGCTGCAGGCCCACTAGCAGCATTTGATTTACAGACCCTGGGCCCACACAGTACACTTTACTAGGGACTTACCAGTAAATCAAATATGGCAATCATGGAGAAAACCAATTGGCAATATCATTTAGACAGAGAGCACTTGCACTTTAGCACTGGTTAGCAATGGTAAAATGCCCAGGATCATAACATCAAGAAAAACAGGTCCGAAAGAAATAGGAGGAAGGAGGCAAATAGTTTGGGGATGCGCCTCCAAAGGGCCAGGTCTAACACAACCTCCCACCACTCTAAAGCCAGGGGAGCCTAATCAATACCTTGATGGACTTTGCTGATTGGGGAAATAGAACATGGACCCTGGCCCGCAACAGCAGGGGTGAATTCCCATTCTACGCCTTTCTCAACCCCGCTGGACCCCTTTGTCCATACTCTTACGGCCCACCAAGCCAAACCAGGGGGGACCCCTCTACTCACCATTTTTGCAGCACCCAACAGTACTTTGCTCACAGATGTATCCCAGTGGGCAGGCAGCACCACCATGGTCAACACAGTGGTGTGTCCCACTCCACCCCAGGGGTGTGACTCCTGTCCTCCACCATAGGGGCAACTCTGTGCACCAGGACAACAAACCTCAGTGGCCACTGACAGCTGTCAGTGACCAGAGCTAGGCTCTATGCCTTTCAGGGCTCTCTAACCACTGTGACTTCAGAGAGTGGGTGCGGTAGCCCCAGGTGCCTGGCACCCTTTGTCCACTCTACCTCCCACCAGGTCTGGGATGGCAGCCTGACACTGGTCCTCCCCTCTGATGCCCTGTACCCCCATCCCCCCAGAAGTGGCACCAAAAAAGTCCAGAATTGTCAGGATGCTTGTGGAAGCAGACCTGTACAATTCTCCCACCAGTGTAGGGATGGCATGCAGACACTGGTCCCCCAGCTCAGGTTCTGTACCCTTAGGCTGGACAGGAGTCAGGGGCAAGGCTTCCCTCCCCCTCCTGCTCTCTCTGTAGCTCTGCACCCTCGGACCCAGAATGGTACCCCCAAAAGACAACACAGTAGGAAAACTGTTAGCAGTCGCCCCTCCCTCCAAGTCAGGGGGGACACCCGAAACCTGTCCGGTGGAGTAACCCTCCCCTCCAGGGAAACACATTCCTTATATGTTGGGCAAGAGTCTGCCTGGCGTAGGTCTTCAGCCCCCTGTCCAGCTGACAGTACATGAAGGCCCAATAGGCCAGAAGTGGCCTCATCAGGGTCAGCCTTGGGGTGCTCTGACTCAGAGCTTGCAACCCCTGACCCCTGGTCCTCCCACTGAGGACTGTCCCCCCCTCACTCCTTTCTCTGGACTTCTGCACATTTCCACCAGGAGTGGTTCTGCCAGACACCAGAACTGGTGTGATGCTTGTGACAGCTGCCCCCCAAGTTCTCCTGACACTATGAGATCCCCTTCAGCAGATGATCTCTCGGTACAGAGTAGGCTCACACCATGGTTTTCTGTCATGTAACCCTCCAGGCTCTGGGACTGGGTCTCGGGCAACCTGGCCTTTTGACTACCCCCACTCCCTCTCTTCTGAGACAGCACATGGGACCCCTTACCCATCCCACTACACTGGGACCTACCTGGGTCACTGCAAACCTTCCTTGGCTGGGGAATCCCTTTAGGAGTACCCCCAAATGCCTCTTCAGACTATCTGATACTCACCCAAAGGTCTGCCTCCAGTGCAAGTTTTCTGGGGTAGAGAACTCACACTCCACCTGGTGTTGGCGTAGCTCTGGAAAACTGGGACTGAACATATGCTCTCCAGCCATCACATTACACAGCCGTCACATGTGTTAACCAAACTACCATCCACCTCACCACGTGGTGCCTTGAAAATGTACGCAGTATCACCCGCCTGAGACTGGTGAGACAGTATCTGTCTGTGCCTGACACTCAACACATACTCTTCTAGGGTGTCTCCATACTTCACTACCAGGACTTTTACCGGGGGGACCCCTCGCCCTTTTATTCTCACCTAGAGCCAGTAGTGTGTCCATCCCACCACTAGGAATATGACTCCCCATGCCAGTTTCCCAATCCACCTAAGGGACCCTGCGCACCACTGGAGCTACCTCAAGCCTGAACCTTCTGGTGTATGTCATCTCCCTCCTTCAAGATGGGCACCAAGTCTCTGGGTATGTGCACTTCCCCCACAGTACTGGACTTAACACTTTTGCTGCCACTATCTGTGCTGGACCCAGCCCTCCTGGCTCTCAGTTCGAGCTCTCTCAATTTCAGCTCATGAGCTAGCCTAATTTCTTTTTCCTCCATGGCAAGTTTTTCCCTCTGTACCTCCAACTGGAGCCTGACTAGTTCTAACTCACGCTCCATCTCCTGTTTGAACTTCTCCAGGTCAAGTTTCCTGGCTCTCCACCTACTCTCCAGCTCCTCTGGAGATATACCTGGAGAGGAAACACTGCTGCTCGCTCTGGAGCGAGGTCTTCCACCTTTCAGGCTGGCCCACCCCCCCCACCCCAACAGGCATCTCTGGTTCCCCCCCTTTACCACATCACTTCTATTCGATGTGTGCCCAGAGTCCTAAAGCCAACAAAAACAGGTCAGAAAAAAATAGGAGGAAGGAGGCAGAAAGTTTGAAGATGGCTTCACAAAAACAGCCACGTCCCATATATATATCATATATATGTATATATACACACACACACACTGAAAAAAACAACGGTTATAATAACATCATTATAGGTAGGTGTGAGAAAAAAGATCTGTTTTTGATTTTTTGAAAATCAGTCATGTCAGTGATGACATCAATGATGTCATTTAAGATGTCATCAGTGATGTTATAGAACATATCATGAGTGATCTAACATGTGAGGTCATAAGCAGTGCATGGTGGGGGTCAGGTGCATGGCGGTATCTGGACAGTTGGATCCAGAGACTCGCAGGAGCGCCAATTTAAAAATAAATTGTTCAGACTGGCCCTGGGGAATCCGTCTCCCAGGGCCTTATGTTTTTTTAAAGGGAAGGGGGATCAAGTGGCCCCTCTCCCAGAGACTTACTAGGCCCTAGGAATTCTATTCCCGAAGGCTGATTTTCTTTTGTAAGTTGAGGGGATCTGCGTGGCCCCTCTACCCCACCTTTAAAAGGCCCTGGTGACCGAATCCACCTAGACCAAGTTTTTTTTTCCCTTAAGAAAGAGCCACCCTCTCTAAGCCTTTGGAAGGCCCCGGGGACCCCATCCCCCCAGAGTCACTACTTAAACTAAAGGGGGATGGGCACACAGCCCCCCGCAAGCCCTGGGGACCTTATCCTCCAGGCTGTTTTTTAAAATGTTATTTTAAGGAGGAGAGGGGGTGGCACATGGCTCTCCCCTCAAACCTTGCTAGGTTCTAGGGAACCCATCCCTGAGGGCCATTTTTCTTTAATTAAGAAGGACACATGCCCCCACCCCTTCCCAAGCCTGGTTAGGCTCTGGGGATGCCACCCCCCAGGGTCACTACTAAAATGTAAGGGAGGGGACCGAGATCACACCCCCCCCCCCCCCACGGAGCCTCATTCAACCCTGTGGAACCCATCCCCCAATGCCTACATCATTAAAGGTGGGTGCCCTGGTGCCAACACAGGGCACCCACCATACATTCCTTGGGACTACAAGGGGAGCTCCAGTGGTCCCAGCCAGTTCCCCTTCCACCTGAAGGGAGGAGCTATTTATGTGACAGCATCACTGCGGGCTGGGAAACAGATCAAAAGTCTTCTCCTAACTGGTGGGGATGGAAAAAGCTATGTCCCGAAGGTGGAGACCCCCAGACATAGCTAGGGAGCCAGCCCCATGGGACAGGCGCCAAAGGGCCATTACTGGGTCAGGAAAGGACCCTCTCCATATTAATTTTACCTCTGGGGCGGCTCCCCAGGGCCTATCATGGCTCAGGAAGGGGGACACACAGTCCCCCTCCCCAGATCGATTAATTTGGACCACAGGGTAGGGTCCCTAGGGCCTGTGATGGCTGGAGTATTGCGACAATATTTGCCACAGGGTCCTCCCCATGGGGCCCATGAGGCTGGGGTATCCCTACCCTGTCCCTTTATATATTATTTTTTACATGTTCAGGACAGGAGACTAAGGGCCTGATTTAGACACTGGCTGACAAGTTACTCTGTTACAACAGTGACGGATATCCCATCCACCGAAATCTAAATCCCGTAGGATATAATGGGATTTAGATTTCGGTAGATGGGCTATCCACCGTTGTGTCGGAGTAACTTGTCCATCAATATCTAAATCAGGCCCTAAATCCCCGAGTCCTGTGATGGTTGCCAGCAACGCTTTTCTTATGTTGATGGCAAACAATCAGAGAAATAACTTCTGTGGGAGTTTGACTCTCATGGCAGCGGATTGGCCCACCCGAAGAAAGCTCCCTGGGACAATCAGAAAGCTCTGCCTTTAAATTGGGATCCATTAAGAGTCTGCTTCCTGCCAAACTTTGCTGCAGCCCTGCCCATTTTTGACCTCCCTTTTTTTTTTGGCCCTGCTTGACGGATCATCCCAAAACGTTCCACTAGTCACAAAGTAGCACCTTTTTCTAAGTTTCATTTAGATTTGTCAAATGTTATGAGGTAGACAAAAAAATGCTATTGAACAGGGCATCCAACTATAACTAACTAGTGGGGACCACCATTGTGTTAAATATAGTTACATATATTTATTACCTAGTGGCGATCGCTACTAGGTAGGTATAGTTAGGGCCATGTTTCCATAGAAAAAGAGTTTTTTGACTTCCCTATATGTTTGGCACCATTTGACGAATTTTCACAAAATGTTCCAAAAAAAGTGCCCCGGTAATTGTTGTTGCGCACAGAAAGACTTGGGGTGATCTATCAAGCAGGGCTGAGAAAAGGGGGGGGGGGGGGGGGGGGGGGAATCAAAAAAGTTGTGTTTCCCATGTTAAATCCCATGGGACTTTTGACCAAAGCTATAGCCCAAACTGCAGCACGGAATTACACCAAAATTGGCAGAAAGCTAGCTTTCTGTTTGCAGATTATGCTTTCATTTATTTGGTGCTAATCAGTTCAGCAGTTTTTGAGATATTAAAGGAAATCAAAAGTTGTATATCTCTGGCCGCGGTGACTTTGCAAATAATGACAAGCTTGTCCAGGGAAATGCACAGCTCTGAATGGCTACCAACAGTTCAAATCAGGAAGTGTGTGCAGCCATTTTGGGGCTCTGCTTCAGCCAAGTCCCACTATAAAAATGTAAAAAACAAAAAAAAAAAAGTGTCCTGGGTAGAGAGACCCTGACCCCTAATGAGCTAAAAAGCATTTTTTTTTTAAAAAATTATTGCCACGATTTGCAGCAGATCTACGAATCAGGGGAAAATTAAAAAAAAAAAAAAAAAAAAAAACAAACGCTGGCCCCCGCGCTTCTTTTCTAAAGAGCTAAAGAGCCCCCCCCCAGGTGGGCCAGGTCCCAGGGGTATTGATTTATATTTGTTCTCCCTCCCCGCTGCCTGGGTTTCACCTGCACCTTGGACCACCACCTCCCCAAAGCAAATTTAAAAACAAACAGGGGGTCAGTTTCGGACCCCCCCTGCAGCCTTGGGGACTACCACCTCCCCAGTGCATTGATTAAACTGTGTGCTGGGGCTGTGCTGCCCCCCATGCAGCCCCAGGGACCGCCACCTCGCTGTAGCACTGATTATATTGTATTCGGGGGCCTCACTGCTCCCTGCAGCCCCGGGGACCACCTCCTCCCTGGGACATTAATTACATCATGTGTGGAAGACCACGCAGCACCCCCACAGCCCCGGGGACCATTACCTCCCCAGTGCATTCTATAATCGTGGGTGTGTGCTCGCTGCCCCCCCAGAGCCCCAGGGACCACCACCACAAGGGGCATTAATTAGATCATGTGCGGCAGGCCCCTGGACCCCCAGGGACCACCACCTCAAAGAGCTTTAATTAGATTGTGTGTGGGGGGCCACCGCAACCCCGGGGTCCACCACCTCCCCAGGGCAGATTTTAATTTTTTTTAAAAACACATCGGAGTCCATTTCAGACCCCCTGCAGCCCAAGGAACACCACCACCCTGGGGCTATGTATGTTGGAGGGGAGCTGCGCGGCCCCCCTCAAGGAGCCAATGATGGCCCTGGGGACTGCTACCCCCCTGGGCCAGCTTCTATGTCCCGGGGTGCCCACCCAAGATAGAGGCCGCAAACGTCAAGTTGGCAGTTATGCCCTTTTAGTCCAATTTTTTCTGTTTACTGCATTGACACTTAAAAATCACTGCATGTAAAATTTTTTTTTTTTTTTTTTTTTTTTAAACTTGACCCGTGAGCATGGGGAGGCTTCCCCAAAACGTGTTGGGTATTATGTGGCTGCTGCAATAAATTACACTGTTTTCCTCACCGCATTGACAGTTGTGTTTTGGCACCTCATTTGGACACTGCATGTTTGAAAAGATAAATGAAAAAAAAAATATATATATATATATATATACATACATACATACAAAGCAAAAACTATAGCAGTAAGACGCTCGCTCAGGAATTCACAAAAATAAAGTGTTTATTCACACAACGCGATCAAGGCTGCCTGACTGCTATACTGCTATAGTTTTTGCTTTGTTTATATTTTTAGCCGGAGTGCTCTGCCGGTTTATGACTCTCCACCCCTCTTGGGCCTCCAGGAGCCCGATAGTGAGCGTTTTTGCCGTTTATATATGGAAAATGTCACTTACCCAGTGTACATCTGTTCGTGGCATTAGTCGCTGCAGATTCACATGCTGTGCACATCCCGCCATCTGGTGTTGGGCTCGGAGTGTTACAAGTTGTTTTTCTTCGAAGAAGTCTTTTCGAGTCACGAGACCGAGGGACTCCTCCCATTTCGACTCCATTGCGCATGGGCGTCGACTCCATCTTAGATTGTTTTCCCCGCAGAGGGTGAGGTAGGAGTTGTGTATGCTAGTAATAGTGCCCATGCAATGGAGTGAATACGTATGTATATAATGAATTTTAAAGTAATATATTTACAAAAGTACAAATGTTCAAGATCTACTTCTAAACGGCTACAGGCTCCCGGGGAGGCGGGTGGGCGCATGTGAATCTTCAGCGACTAATGCCACGAACAGATGTACACTGGGTAAGTGACATTTTCCGTTCGATGGCATGTGTAGCTGCAGATACACATGCTGTGCATAGACTAGTAAGCAGTTATCTCCCCAAAAGCGGTGGTTCAGCCTGTAGGAGTTGAAGTAGTTTGAAATAATGTTCTTAGTACAGCTTGACCTACTGTTGCCTGTTGTGCAGTTAACACATCTACACAGTAGTGCTTGGTAAATGTATGAGGCGTAGACCATGTTGCTGCCTTACATATTTCGTTCATTGGAATATTTCCTAGAAAGGCCATGGTAGCACCTTTCTTTCTGGTTGAGTGTGCCTTTGGTGTAATAGGCAGCTCTCTTTTAGCTTTAAGATAGCAGGTTTGAATGCACTTAACTATCCATCTAGCAATGCCTTGTTTTGAAATTAGATTTCCTGTATGAGGTTTTTGAAAGGCAATAAATAGTTGTTTTGTCTTTCGAATTAGTTTTGTTCTGTCAATGTAGTACATTAGTGCTCTTTCGATGTCTAATGTATGTAGTGCTCTTTCAGCTACAGAATCTGGCTGTGGGAAGAACACTGGTAATTCTACCGTTTGATTCAAGTGGAGCGGTGAGATTACTTTTGGTAAAAATTTAGGATTTGTCCGTACAACTACTTTATTTTTGTGTATTTGAATAAATGGTTCTTGAATGGTAAATGCTTGAATTTCACTCACTCACTCTTCTTGGAGATGTGATGGCAATTAAAAATGCAACTTTCCACGTTAAGTATTATATTTCACAAGAGTGCATGGGCTCAAAAGGTGGACCCATGAGTCGTGTTAAGACAATGTTGAGGTTCCATGAAGGAACTGGTGGTGTTCTTGGTGGTATAATTCTCTTTAGGCCTTCCATAAATGCTTTTATGACTGGTATCC
Organism: Pleurodeles waltl; assembly: GCF_031143425.1. NCBI lineage: Eukaryota > Metazoa > Chordata > Amphibia > Caudata > Salamandridae > Pleurodeles > Pleurodeles waltl. The sequence continues at coordinate 258,619,640 of NC_090440.1, forward strand.
TAAATAATGAAGTTGAGTGCGTAATTTGCAGGTAAGCTGAAATTGCAGTAAGATGTATTTTTATGGAAGAGAAAGCTAGTTTTGACTTTTGCAAATGTAGTAAGTATCCTACTATATCTTTTGCAGATGCGTGTAAGGGTTGAATTTGATTATTATGGCAGTAATAAACAAATCTTTTCCACTAATTTGCATAGCAGTGTCTAGTGGTAGGCTTACTAGCTTGTCTTATGACCTCCATACATTCCTGTGTGAGGTCTAAGTGCCCGAATTCTAGGATTTCAGGAGCCAAATTGCTAGATTCAGCGATGCTGGATTTGGATGTCTGATCTGTTGTTTGTGTTGTGTTAACAGATCTGGTCTGTTTGGTAGTTTGACATGAGGTACTACTGAAAGGTCTAGTAGTGTTGTGTACCAAGGTTGTCTTGCCCAGGTTGGTGCTATTAGTATGAGTTTGAGTTGGTTTTGACTCAACTTGTTTACTAGATATGGAAGGAGTGGGAGAGGGGGAAAAGCGTACGCAAATATCCCTGACCAGTTCATCCATAGCGCATTGCCCTGAGACTGATGTTGTGGGTACCTGGATGCGAAGTTTTGGCATTTTGAGTTTTCCTTTGTTGCAAATAGATCTATTTGTGGTGTTCCCCAAATTCGGAAGTAAGTGTTTAGTATTTGGGGGTGAATTTCCCATTCGTGGATCTGTTGGTGATCCCGAGAGAGATTGCCTGCTAACTGATTCTGAATCCCTGGAATAAATTGTGCTATTAGGCGAATGTGGTTGTGAATCGCCCAATGCCATATTTTTTGTGTCAGGAGACACAATTGTGTCGAGTACATCCCTCCTTGTTTGTTTAGATAATACATTGTTGTCATGTTGTCTGTTTTGACAATAATGTATTTGTGGGTTATTATGGGTTGAAATGCTTTCAGCACTAGAAATACCGCTAACAGTTCTAAGTGATTTATATGAAACTGTCTTTGCTGTATGTCCCATTGTCCTTGGATGCTGTGCTGATTGAGGTGTGCTCCCCACCCTGTCATGGATGCATCTGTTGTCATCACGTATTGTGGCACTGGGTCTTGAAAAGGCCGCCCTTGGTTTAAATTTATACTGTTCCACCATTGAAGCGAGATGTATGTTTGGCGGTCTATCAACACCAGATCTATAAGTTGACCCTGTGCTTGTGACCATTGTGATGCTAGGCACTGTTGTAAGGGCCGCATGTGCAGCCTTGCATTTGGGACAATGGCTATGCATGAAGACATCATGCCTAGCAGTTTCATTACTATTTTGACCTGTATCTTTTGTTTTGGATACATGGCTTGTATTACATTGTGAAATGTTTGGACTCTTTGTGGACTTGGAGTGGCAATCCTTTTTACTGTGTTAATTGTTGCCCCTAGGTATTGCTGTGTTTGACACGGCAGAAGGTGTGACTTTGGGTAGTTGATTGAGAAACCTAGTTTGTGTAGGGTTTCTATGACATATTTTGTGTGTTGTGAACACTGTATTTGCGTGTTGGTTTTGATATGTGCAGCTACTACTGCCAGACATTTTGTAAAAACTCTTGGCGCAGTTGTTATTCCGAATGGCAACACTTTGAATTGGTAATGTATCCCTTGGAATACAAACCTTAGGTACTTTCTGTGTGAAGGATGTATTGGTATATGGAACTATGCATCCTTTAGATCCAGTGTTGTCATGTAGTCTTGTTGTTTGAGCAGTGGGATTACTTCTTGTAATGTAACCATATGAAAGTGGTCTGATTTGATGTATGTATTTAATGTTCTGCGATCTAGTATAGGTCTTAGACTCTTGTCTTTTTTGGGTATTAGAAAGTACAGTGAGTAAACTCCTGTGTTTAATTCTTGTTTTGGTACTAATTCTATTGCTTCTTTTTGGAGCAATGCTTGAACTTCTAATCCTAGAAGATCTATATGTTGTTTTGACATACTGTGTGTTTTATTTGAGAAATTCTATGCAATAACCATGCTGGATAATTGCTAGTACCCAAGTATATGTTGTTATCTCCTCCCAATGTTTGTAAAATTGGCTTAGTCTCCCCCCCACAGGTGTTATGTGATGGGGATGTGTGACTTGTAAGTCACTGCTTATTTTGAGGAGTTTTGGGGCTTTGGAACTTTCCTCTATTTTTGTTGAATTGTCCCCCTCTATATTGCCCCCGAAAACCTCCCCGCTGATATTGGCTTTGGTAAGTGGGCCTTGTTTGTGATGTTGTGGTTTCTGTAGGTTGCCCTCGAAACCCTCCCCTAAAAGGTGTTTTGCGAAATGTGCCTCTGCTCTGCGGGGAGTAGAGTGCGCCCATGGCTTTTGCTGTATCAGTGTCTTTCTTGAGTTTGTCAATAGCAGTGTCGACTTCCGGCCCAAACAACTGCTGTTCATTAAATGGCATATTTAGCACGGCTTGTTGAATTTCCGGCTTGAACCCTGACGTGCGCAGCCATGCGTGCCTTCTTATTGTTATTGCAGTATTTACTGTCCTTGCAGCCGTATCTTCTGCATCCATTGAAGACTGTATCTGATTATTAGAGATACTTTGTCCTTCTTCCACCACTTGTTGTGCTCTTTTTTGGAACTCCTTGGGTAAGTGTTCTATGAAATGTTGCATCTCATCCCAGTGAGCTCTATCGTATCTTGCCAAAAGTGCTTGTGAATTGGCAATGCGCCATTGGTTTGCTGCTTGTGGTGCAACCCTTTTGCCCGCAGCATCAAATTTGCGACTCTCCTTGTCTGGAGGTGGTGCAACCCCCGAGGTATGAGAGTTCGCTCTTTTACGAGCTGCCCCGACAACTACTGAGTCTGGTGTTAACTGCGTTGTAATATATACTGGATCTGTTGGCGGTGGCTTGTACTTTTTCTCCACCCTTAGAGTTATGACTCGGCTTTTAACAGGATCCTGAAAGATTTGTTTTGAATGTTTTAGCATTCCTGGGAGCATAGGTAGGCTTTGGTATTGGCTATGAGTGGAGGATAGCGTGTTAAACAAAAAGTCATCCTCAATTGGTTTGGAATGCAAGGTGGCGTTATGGAAAGCAGCTGCCCTTCCGACCACCTGTGTGTAAGATGTACTGTCCTCAGGTGGGGACGGCCTGGCAGGGTACGAGTCTGGGCTATTGTCCGATACTGGAGCATCGTAAAGGTCCCATGCATCGGGATCATCTTGACTCATTGTAGTATGAGTCGGGGAGTGCATCAGTGGAGGAGTGGCTACCGGTGATGTGTGCACTGATGGTGGTGGAGACGGTGGTTGAGTTGCTTTCCTTGCTACCTTTGCCTGTGGCTGCTTGTCCTTTTCTTGAAAGGTAAGTCTTCTTTTTATTTTAATTGGGGGAAGAGTGGTTATTTTCCCTGTGTCTTCTTGAATGTGGAGCCTTCTTTGAGTATAGTCTGGCTCTACTGCTTCAAGTTCCTCTCCGAATCTATGCTTTTGCATTCGGGAGGACAATCCTTGTTCCTCTGTATAGGAACCTGTTTTCGGCTCCGAGGCTGGATGTTTCGGAACCGAAACTTTTTCGGACGTCTTTTTAGGCTACGAAGAAACCTTTTTAATTTTCGGCGTGGTGGTGTCTCGGTGCCAAACTTGTTCGGTGCCGCTGTCCCGCTGCCGAAATTTCTCTGAGCCGATGTCTCGGGTCCGAGATTGCTGTGTGGCGGTATCTCGACCGGAGTCGGATGACTTTGACACAAGCGTGCCCTTTTTCGGTGCCTTGGATCGGTCACCTATTTTTTGGGTTAAGCCATGGCCTGTTGGCGGTGGCGTCCCCTGGGCTTTTGTTGACTTCTCGTGAGTCTTATGTTTCGACGTCTTACTCACGGTTTTCGGCATTTCTTCGGCCTCGAGCTCTTCTGAGTCCGACTCGTGGATAGAGAAAGCTTCCTCTTCCTCCTCGAAACGCTCTTGTCCTGTCGGCGTCGACGCCATCTGCAGTCTTCTGGCTCTTCGGTCTCTTAATGTCTTCCTCGACCAAAACGCTCGACAGGCTTCACAAGTATCTTCCTTGTGCTCTGGAGACAAGCACAAGTTACAGACCAGATGCTGATCCGTATACGGATACTTGTTATGGCATTTTGGACAGAAGCGGAATGGGGTCCGTTCCATCAGCCTTGAAGTCACACGTGGCCGGGCCGACCAGGCCCCGATGGGGGATCGAAAAAAAACACCGAAGTGCCACTGGAGCTCTTCAAAATTCGGTATCGATCTGTTGTAACTAACCCGATACCGAACGCAAACAATACTGTTTTTTCTGAGATTCTAACTAACTTTCCGACCCGAAACACGGAGCGAAAAGGAACACGTCCGAACCCGATGGCGGAAAAAAAACAATCTAAGATGGAGTCGACGCCCATGCGCAATGGAATCGAAATGGGAGGAGTCCCTCGGTCTCGTGACTCGAAAAGACTTCTTCGAAGAAAAACAACTTGTAACACTCCAAGCCCAACACCAGATGGCGGGATGTGCACAGCATGTGTATCTGCAGCTACACATGCCATCGAACATATATATATATATATATACATATATATACACACACACACACACACACACACACATATATATACACACACACATATATACACAGTGTTAGAAATGGGGTCTAGTTGGCAGGGGTATACACACTTGTCCAAGTAGGGACCAGAATCCTAGTCAGGGTAAGACACACACAATCCAAATTATCCTGTGCTCACCCTCGGGTAGCTTGGGACTGAGCAGTCAGGCTTAACTTAGAAGGCAATGTCCAAAGTATCTGTGCAATGAATAATGCAACAACACAGTGAAACACCACAAAAATACACCACACAGGTTTAGAAAAATATACACTATTTATCTGAGTGAATTAAGGTTACAATGATCAATTTTGCAATGATAAGAAGTCTTAAGTCTTTAAAAAGCAACAAATGTCTCCTGCAACAACAAAGTACCTGGTATGCGTCAAAATTACACAAAGGGAGATCTCAGGGGAGGAGATGTGGGGAAAATGAAGGGTGTGCGTCAGATTTCCGTGTGCACACAGACGGTGCGTTGATTTTCACCACACAAGTTTCTTTGTAGAGAAGTCTTTTTGGCCCTGAGACTTCAGGAACAGGAGGCAATCTCAATCCAAGCCCTTGGAGAGCACGTCTCAGCAGAGCCAGAGGCCAGCAGGGCAACAGCAAAGCCACAGTCCTTTATAGCAAAGCAGTCCAGGTGAGTCCTTTGGGCAGCTAGGCAGCTCCTCTTGGCAGGTTGCAGGATCAGAGTGTCTGTCCCAGGAAGTGTCTGAGTTGGTGGGGTCAGGGACCCAGTGTATTTACCCAAAAGGGCCTTTGAAGTGGGGGAGACTTCAAAGAGTGGTTTTGAAGTGCAGAAGGTCCCCTTTCAAAACAACCCTGTCTGCCTGGGTCCTAGTAGGGGGTTTGGCAGTCCATTGTGTGAGGGCAGACTACTGTCCTTTGAAATGTAAGTGTCAGGCCCTCCACCCTTCTAGCCCAGGATGACCCACTCAGTATGCAGATGTGTGCAGGTGTGACTGAGCATCTTGTGTTTTTGGTTGTATGGGTGACTTGAACAAGGGTGCTGTCAACCAGCCAAGCCAAGATGTGGATTGGAGACAGGCTGTAAAGCACAGAAGAATAGTAAGTGAAGAGAAATGCTCACTTTCTAAAAGTAGCATTTCCAAAAAATGTTATATAAAATCCAACTTCACCAATATGCAGGATTTGGTATTACTATTCTGGCCATACTAAATATGACCGGTTTACCCCTTTCTGATCAGAATCTACCACTCAAATAGTATATGAGTGTAGCCCTAATGTTAGCCTATGAAAGGAGCAGGTCTCACGGCAGTGGAAACAAATTTAGAAGTTTTCCACTACCAGGACATATAAAACACACAGAGATATGTCCTGCCTTTTACCTACACAGTACCCTGCCTTTGGGGTTACCTAGGGCACACCTTAGGGGTGACTGATATGTAGAAAAAGGGGGGCTTAAGCCTTCGCAAGTATGTTTAAATGTCAAGTCGAAGCAGCAGAGAAACTGCACACCCAGGCCTTGCAATGGCAGGCCTGAGACATGGTTAAGGGCTACTTATGTGGGTGGCACAATCAGTGTTGCAGGCCTACTAGTAGCATTTAATTTACAGGCCCTCTGAACATGTAGTGCACTGTACTAGGGACCTAAAAGAGATAGAAATATGCAAGTTGGGTATGAGCCAATGTTAGCATGTTTTAAGGGAGAGAGCATATGTAGTTTAGCACTGGTTAGCAGTGGTAAAATGTGCAGAGTCCTAAAAAAACAGCAAAAACTGTGTCAAAAAGTGGAGGGAGGCAGGCAAAAAGTTTGGGGCAACCACCCTAAGGCTATTTTTATAATAAGCTTATTTGGTTTACTCTATTTATAAGAAAAACAATATTTCGCACCGGTTAGTAAGTGAGCATATTCATTTTTCATGATGTAAGTATAAATAACTATAACATTTACATATAGTGTGAATGTGTTCATTTAATATGAAATGTAAATTACATATGTGTATTAATTGTGTTTATGGATATATCTTTCAAAACATTTTGTGGGCACATGTTTCCTCTGGTTCAAAAATACCATTTTATTTATAAGCCTGTTACTATGGTCAGCTCAAGCAAGTGTTATGTTAGTGTGTGCCAGTCACATTAATGAATGTATTTAGCACCAGAGAGTGCTTGTAGTCTTGTCCACTGTCTTTTTCTGAAAGAAGTGGGCATGTGATTTAATTTGCCAGGGTTTATGTACACACTTATCTGAGTACATCGGGGTCCAGCGGTATCAATATTACACAGTGCATGGCAGCAATGCAACTTGCTGTGCTAAAGGGAGAGGGCAGGAATGTGACATATTTATTAATTTATCTAGATATGCTGCATTTCTGCTCACGCTCTCTTCCTTCACTAGTGCAGAGTGCTGCCTACTGTGTCAATGCATTGAACTGCACCCTGGATTGTTTTTGTGCAGGAAGGGGGCACCTTCCTGCACCAAAACAACCCTTACATGCAAGAAGTGCAACACAAACCCCTAAATCTTGCTCCTGGGAGTAGTGGTTCACGTGATAGCCTGACAAAGAGGTTCTGCTAGTGTTGCGCAGTAGAAATGAAGTGGACGTCAAGAAAATGATACTGCCTGGATTCTGTTCCAGCTGAGCTAGCCAGGTGCTTCACAGTTGCTTGGACTGATTATAGATGCGATGCCGACTCCTGTCCTGTCACTATTAAGATATCCGGATGTTAGCATTCTTCTCTGTGCCTTTAGGTAGCTCATTCAATCTCAATCTACCTGATGTGTAGTATGCATTGTAAAGGGAGACTGACTTGACCCATTAAAGTGGCGGAGAAGCAAAGATCATTTGTTCTAATGCAGGAGTAGTTCAAAATGCGATTTTAGGTTTAGGAAACTATGAATAAGGTACCACGCCGCCCGCCAAAGCAGGAAGTTTTGTATTTGATAATTGTGATGTGTCCAGATAGTGGTTTGGGGCATTTCCTTTCGCAGGCACTAGGCCTACCCCCACAAGTGAGGTAACATTTTTATCGGGAGACTTGGGGGGGGAACGCTGGGCGGAAGACAATTTGTGGCTCCTCTCATATTCCAGAACTTTCTGTCACCGAAATGCGAGGAGAAAGTGTTTTAGCCAAATTTTGAGGTTTGCAAAGGATTCTGGGTAACAGAACCTGGTCAGAGCCCCACAAGTCACCCCATCTTGGATTCCCCTAGGTGTCTATTTCTTAAAAATGCGCAGGTTTGCTAGGTTTCCCTACGTGCCAGCTGAGCTAGAGGCCAAAATCTACATCTAGGCACTTTGCAAAAAACACATCAGATTTCAATGTAAAAATGTGATGTGTCCATGTTGCGTTTCCTGTTGCAAGCATAAGGCCTACCCACGCAAGTGGGGTACCATTTTTATCGGGAGACTTGGGGAAACACAGAATAGCAAAACAAGTGTTATTGCCCCTTGTCTTTCTCTTAATTTTTTCCTTCCAAATTTAAGACAATGTGTAAAAAAGACGTATAATTGAGAAATGCCTTGTAATTCACATGCTAGTATGGGCACCCCGGAATTCAGAGATGTGCAAATAACCACTGCTTCTCAACACCTTATCTTGTGCCCATTTTGGAAATACAAAGGTTTTCTTGATACCTATTTTTCACTCTTCATATTTCAGCAAATGAATTACTGTATACTTCGTATAGAATGAAAACCCATTGCAAGGTGCAGCTCATTTATTGGCTCTGGGTACCTAGGGTTCTTGATGAACCTACAAGCCCTATATATCCCTGCAACTAGAAGAGTCCAGCAGACGTAACGGTTCATTGCTTTAAAAAAATCTGACAGTGCAGGAAAAAATTACAGAGTAAAACGTAGAGAAAAATTGCTGTTTTTTTCACCTCAATTTCAATATTTTTTTTATTACAGTTTTTATTTTCTGTAGGAAACCCTTGTAGGATCTACACAAATTACCCATTGCTCAATTCAGAATTGTGTCTACTTCTCAGAAACGCATAGATTTCTGGGATCGAGCATTGGTTTCACACCCATTTCTGTCACTGAGTGGAAGGAGGCTGAAAGCACAAAAAAATCATAAAAATGGAGTATGTCTCAGTAAAATGCCACAATTGTGTTGAAAAATTGGGTTTTCGGATTCAAGTCTGCATGTTCCTGAAAGCTGGGAAGCTGGTGATTTTAGCACCGCATACCCTTTGTTGATGCCATATTCAGGTAAAAAAAAAAACACAAGCCTTCTTCTGCAGCCCTTTTTTTCCATTTTTTTTTTAAAACAAAATATTTAGTGTATTTTGGTTAATTTCTTGGCCGCCTTCGGGGGAACCCACAAAGTCTGGGTACCTCTAGAATCCCTAGGATGTTGGGGAAAAAAGGACGCCAATTTGGTGTGGGTAGCTTACGTAGACAAAAAGTTATGAGGGCCTAAGCGCGAACTGCCCCAAATAGCCAAAAAAGGCTTGGCATCTGAGGGGGAAAAGGCCTGGAAGCGAAGAGGTTAAACAGCTAAGCTGCCGGCATGGTTACTTCTCTCTCCCTATAAGGAAATACACCAGAACACACAGTAGGAAAACAGATTTTTAATTTCAGTTGGTTAAAATAAATGTTTTTGCTGTTCATAGTTTAAAAAAAGTTATATACTCGTTTTAAAGTCCTTTTCTCGTTTCTGAATTATTCCAAGGTGACAGGAAGCAGCATGACAGTCTGTTCTAATGTATACTCTTGTTCAGGTACTGCACAAACATGTTGGCTAGTTGTGAGATGTTCTCGTTCGGATGCATCTTCGTGTAGCTGATAAACTGACGTCTTGCTTTGTGCAGCTCTGCCATGCTAAGGATTCTTGTAAGTTCTATTTAATGCAACGTTAAGGAATAATAGAGGGTTACCAATGAGTTTACAGCTGTTCACCTAACACACTTCTTGCATGTTTATTTATATACTAATTTCCATCTTTTCATTTGGGTATACTTGCCACACACTTTAATGCTCTGAATATGAGACAACACAATCATCTTATTACAGGTTTACTAACTTCCAAATATTTAGAAATATATCAAATGAACAGAAGAACTTCAACCTCTACTGTAATGATGATGCAGATGTAAACATGCCATACAGTACCTTTTTACTACTAAAGATAACTGGTTTGCATTTTATACTTAATAACCATAGTTTTATTTGCCAAGTTAAATGTAGATAAATATGATGATGCATCTGAAGGTTCAACTGAATTTACTCATAAAAACAAATTCAATCAACCATTCAGTATTTGTAGAGCGCAGCACTGTCACCTGCTGGGGTATCTGGGGGCTGGAATTTAAAGTCACTGTCAAAAAGCCAGGTCTTGAGTTTCTTTCTGAAGTCCCCAAGGGAGGGGGCTGTTCGTAGGTAGAGGGGTAGGTCGTTCCAGGTCTCGGCACCGATGCAGCAGAAGGAACAGCCACCACTACAGCTGCGACGGATTCGGGGTGTGTCTGGTGACGAGGGCCTGGGTGACAGTCTTTCTGGTGCTGACTGGGATCCATCTGAAGGTTTTGCAAAGCATGCAGAGGATGTTGAAGACGGAGGAGGCACCATATGGTAATGACTCTTTAACCTGTATACATACAGAGGCAATCCTCCAGGTAGGCAAATTGCTCAACCTGCACTCACACAGGCGAAGCAGTCGCCCTGCACTCTCACACTACTCAGAAGCATGCCACTCAGTCTGCCCACATGCATAGCACTTACCCTGCATTCAAATATGCAAGCCTCACCCAGCACTCATACAGGTACACTGCTCACCCTAAATTAACACAAGCAAACTACCTACCCTACAGTGACACAAGCACACCATTCACCTTGATTCACATGTGCGCAACTCTAAACCTGCACCCTAACAGATTCAACCTTGCACTTAGAAACAGGACTCACTCTGTAGGCACCTAGCCTACCACTTGCCTGTGGCCTCCAGTTCCTGCTTGTTCCAGCATGATCCAGTTGCCAGCTGTTTGACCAAGTTACACTGCCCAGGGGTTTTCCCACTCAAAGTTCCTCCTGCCAGTAGAAACCCCGCCCATCCCAGGACATATGTAATGCAGGTCCCAGTGCAACTGCACAGTGGGCGCACCAAAGGCAAGCTAGCCTGCGTCTGTCCATGCCTGGACCATGGCAAGCACCAGGAATCCTGGCCCGCAACCATCCAGTGAAACACCACAGCCGCCACCAGAGCCAATGAACGCCGCCACTACTCCTCTGCCATCCTCTGAGACCTCAACAACACACACAGGCAAACAAGCTGCTGCCGCACATCCCCCATCACCATGGTAGGACCCTTCTCCTGCACCCATTGCGATTTCACCTGCCACATCTCAGATGGCACTACCTCCAAACAACTGATGCATTCCGCCACCACCCAACACCAACTGACTGCCATGCTACTCTAAGTCCGATTCCTCAGGAAACACTCCACCAAAATCTGGGATCTCCTCAACAGTAACATACCCGACCTTCTCTTCCTGACTGAAACATGGCTCAGCCCAGCCTCCAACCCGGACATTGTCGCAACCATAGCATACATCTACAAAATCATACACCATGATTCAACCAACAAAACATGCGGAGCGTGCAAAGCTTTGAAAAACACAACTGACTGTACGACCTCCATGGACTCTAACACCATCCTCCTCAAACACCTCCACTTCAAAATTTGAATGACTACAACGCCACCTTGAAGAGAACCCCCGCCAACCATCCCCGGGTTCTTGAAGCAGAATTCTGCAATCACACTGCAGACAATCGCTCTGCTCTCCAAAAGATCAACCAACTACATCCTCCTAGGGGACATCAGTTTCCACCTGGAAAACGCCACAGACCTCAACTATATGGCCCTTCTCAACAGCCTCAGCAACCTCGTACTTACCCAGCTCGTCCAAGGTCAAACTCACAGCAGGCCACACCCTCGACCCTATATTCTCCTCCAACAATATTACCACCACCCACACGACCCCGCGCACATGGTCCGACCGACCACCACATCATTCATTTTAAGATACCAAGCCATCCCACCAGAAAAACCCAGAGCTCCATTAAGACACTGGCGCAAAATATCCAAAGAAACTGACCAAGACCCTACAGGAACACCTACCCAAACACACCAGAAACCTTGATAATGACACGAAGCGCTTCAATAAATAGTTCACCGACTAGGCCAACTGCACTGCTCTCACCAGAAACAAAACCTCCAAAAACAAATGACCCAACTGGTAGACAAGCAACCTCAGGGATTCCAAGCGAGGCACATACAAAGCCACCCTCAACCTCTACCATCAATAACGAGACAAAGAAAAAGGTCTCAACACTCAGACTTGAAGCCAGCCCCAACAATGCCAAAGAATTCTCCATCCCCGCAGCTGCCAACAATATCAACCCAGCCGAAGCACTCTGCAATGACCTCTCAAACGTTTTTCAACAGAAGATTGCCCAAATCCACAACACATTCGACCCACAGCATACAGATACAAAAGCCCAGCAGGTCACCTCCCTCATTGCCAAAGAGCAGCTAAGCAACTGGAAGCCCCTCAAATGAAAAACCACCGCCTTGATGAATACCATCCACTCAAGAGCCCCCTCAGACCCATGCCCCCACTTCATATACAACCTTGAAAGAACCATCATCTCACCCGTGCTCACTGCTATTAGCAGCACCTCCATAACCATCTTGGTGGCAAAATGCAAAAGTATACACCCTATTGAAGAAACCAACAGCATGCCCCAACACCTTCAGGAGCTACATACCCATCTCTCTCCTGCCTTTTCCAGATAATGTCATGGAGCAAGCCATCAATATCCAACTTGCAGACCACCTAGAACTCCATTAACTACTATACAGCTCTTAATTTGGCTTTCACACCAACCACAGCACAGAAACAGCCCTCATTGCAGCTACCAGTGACATCAGAAGCATCCTCGACTGAGAAGAAACAGCTGCACCCATCCTCTTCGACCTCTCTGCAGCTTTCGATATGGTCTCCCAAAGCTCACTCATCAGAAAGCTTCAGCACACAGATATCTGCAGACCTCACATAGATATTCTCCTTCCTCACTGACAGAATTCAATGAGTTCCAGATCCCCCTACACCTCAGAACCCCAGAAATTTATCTGCGAAGTTCCTTAATGATCACTGCCCAGCTCAACACTCTTCAATGCCTACATGATGCCCCACGGGGAAATCGTGAGAGCCACAGCATCAACATGGTATCCTACGCTGACAACACAGCTCATTCGCTCTCTTACTGACTCAACCAGCATTGCCAAAGAAAACTTTGCCAACTGCATAAGAAACATTGCTGCTTCAATGAAAAACAACTGCTTTCAGTTCAACAGAGACAATGTCTAAGTCCTTATCTTCAGCAACAGCTACTCCCCTGGGACGCCTCTTAGTAGCCCTCTGAACTTGACCCCAAACCCACCCCTATGGACCATACCAAGTACCTCGTGATCATCCTGGTCATCCTCTATATGAGCAGACAGAAATTTCTTCTGCATCAGGCGAATACTATGCAAGATTTTCAAGTGGATTCCACTGAACAACAGACAGTCACCCAGGGTCTTATCACAAGCAGACTTAACTACGGAAACACCCTCTACTTCGGAATCCCAGCCCATGTTCTACACAGACTACAAACCACCCAGAACGCAGCTGCCAGACTCATCCTGAACATCCCGCAAAATAACCATATCTCTTCCACACCTCAACAATCTCCAATGGCTACCAGTCCAGTAAAGATGTAAGTTCCAGCTACTTCCCCACACCTGCAAAGCTCTCCACAAAACTGGTCCAGAGTACCTCAACCATCGCCTCAACTTATACTAATCCACTAGATACCTTTGATTTGTGTCCCATGCAAGAGCACAGCTCCCTCGCATCAAAAAAATCAGAAGCAGAGACGCTCCTGCTCATACCTCACCGCCGAGACCTGGAATAACCTCCTCCGCATCCCTCATGAGCTTTAGAAGAAACCTCAAGACATGGCTCTTCTAGACGAAACAGGCATGATCTCCTCCTTGCTCCTCAGGCCTTTCCTACTCAGCTCCTGGATCCCCTCACAGGTGATTAGCTGTGCTCTACAAATCCACTTAACATATCATAACCCTGCAAACATAGGTACACCGCCCACCATGCACTCATACAGACCCACAGCTGCACTCAGACAGGTACTGCACTCACTCCACACAAGCACACTGCTCACACCCTCCACTCAAACAGGCACACCTGTCAACCCACACTCACACACCCACCCCTGCACACTATTCATCACTCACACTACTTGTACTTCACTTTTACCTTTCTCCTCACACTGCTTTTCTCCAAAGTATTCACTATGTACTCACACAGCACTCAACCTGTGCTCATCCCACACCTTAAAACCAACTCATAGGGGTATTCATCAAATAGGCCCTGCAGCCCAAATCGTGTACTGGTTGATCAGTCTAACTTTTGGGTGACACCATAGAGCAGGAAGGGCAACCACTATTGCTAGGACCTGGAGGTAGTTCCAAGAGCAGCACTGCCACAAAAGCATCAAGGGCTACCACCAGAGGTCAGATCACTCACTATCAGGACCTGCTAGAAACTGCTGCACCACTGCATCCCTTCAGCACTCCCCCCTTCTTCCAACCAGAACCATGGGTAGCAGCAGGGAGTGCCTGGGCAGTCCCAGCCAAAGTTTACTGCTTAGTTCTAACTAAACTTTAATCAACCACCACAAACGTTCAGTCTGTTGGAAACTGTGGGGCTTGTGAACAGCCATAGGTCAGCTGGAAAAGTGTTTCCACATTAGAGGTACATGTGGACTCCTCAGCCAATGAATGCTTCAGATTTCAGTGGAGCATTCTGGGATTAGATGACGTGCTGGCAATGTTCTATCCGTTCCTTAGACACTACCAGTCCCTCCCACTCCGAGAAAATGTCTTGCCATGGGGTCGACTATCTGATAGTCTGGAAGTAGTGAATTTATTGATAGAAGCTCAACACAAGCACTCTTTCTGTGGAAGAGCACAACTTCTGCCGAAACAAATAAGAATGAAGATTGACATGTGGGCAAAGCCAAAAACCCTGTCTCAGTAACTCTCCTTTTAGCTCCTTTTCAATTCATCACATAAGGTCTGGAGCCTGCTACACTATCAAGCTAGACTCAAAGAGGAAACTAAAGCAAATTATACAGCATAGTTCATCCCACAGAACAGCAAGGGTGCATGGCAAGGCAGACAGAAAAAAAGGGAGAAGTGTGTGAAGATTCAAGGAATACCACATTCTGCCCTCTCTAAAACTTAGAAAAAGATAAAAAGGCCACAAGGAAAACCCCATGTAGTAGTTCAGATTATCTCTCTAGTTAGTTTTGTTTTTTTAAGAGCAGTGAGACATTATGCAACGTAAAACTGCTCTCATAAATCAAGTCCATAACAGATTGTGAATTCCTATACAGCTAAGTGTTATATCAATGGGTTTATGTGGCTACTTTTGAAATACCGGTGTGACTTCCAAGTCAAAGGCTTGAATCCCTACAGGACAAAGTAAGTCCTACCAAGCTGAGCAATATTAACATGCTATATAGCGCACTTCAAAGTCAAAATATCATGGCAGCAAGTACTACAAATAAAACAACGTTTTTTATTCTAAAGGAGTTATTGTGGAGCTGAAATTAGTAGAGTGGTTGTATGCTCTATAATGTTCTGAAAACCAGCCAGATAATCTGAACTGGTGAGGAGTTCAATGGATCTAAATTCCCTGATCCCAGGCTGACTACCTTGGTCTGAGTGCTGACAATGTGTTTCCATAGCAACCAGATGAAAACGTGCCACAATGGACAATGTGCAAAAAGGCTTTTCTCAGTACACTTAAGCAGAAGCATAGCCCAGGGACTATGGGACAAACCAAAATGACTATAATAAATAACTAGCAAATTGCATAACCACACCTCAGCAAACAGATATACAGGTTTAAGGAACGCTTGCTGATTTTTGTAGCTTCCTACTAAAGCTAAATAACGTTTGTGAATCCCAGGACACAGAATTGGTATGTTTATTGCGAACTATTTGAGGAATTTCTGCAGCCTAGGAGTCAAAATTTAATAACTGGTAAAAACATACCAGTCCCTCAAAACAGCCAACACACATCTTCACAACAATGTATAAAACAAATTGTATGCTAATATGGAGAGTCTGCATTTCATACTGTCTCCAAGCATTATAAACAAACTTGTTGATTTAGCTAAAGACGTTTATTCTTAGAAGGACATCCGGGGTATGCTGCTACTCAAGTGAACAACCCAAGTGGAATCCCCAATTGAACAACAGCAGTAGCCAGGGAAAGAGAACACTAACAACATGAATCGAAAATACACAAACCTATTACAAAGGCATATTTAAATAAGTACACCACTAAATAGAGCATAAGATACAAATAATAGAAACCCCCCAATAGAATATATCCCTCCTTAAAAATAAAATAAAAAAAACACACAAAAAACAATTACTACAACTGAAACTCCTTGAATTTAGATGGTAAAACAATCTTCCTCTTAAAACTACTGACTGAAGAGCTCTCATTTACAGAATCATGAACATTAACAGAATAGTGCTCAGGCTCTTGCACACATTCACTAGAGTTGCTTCTAGACTGAAAATTCGACTCAGTAGCATCACAAGTTAAATTCCATCCAACACAACACTCCTCTGAATTACAATTCTTTGGATTTACTTTTCTTTCTATTACATTTTTTTAAAAGGTCTGATATTCACAACAGCACCTTTATTCCACCATCCACTGTTCGTAAGTAAAACTGCTGAGCGTGTGACTAACTATTTGAGCAGGATCTAAAAATCTGGATTCTCCTTTCATGGTTTCAACTGTTTTTTTTTTTTTTTTTTACCAGCACGCACTCCCCTATTTCAAAGTTGTTAACAGTTTTGTTATGAAGCGTTCCTAAATCAAACGTTTTCTACTTACGTTCAAAGTTATCCCTAACACATTCATCTACACTGGAATAATCCTTCAATCTTCTCTCATGTACAATGTGAAAATCCCCAACACTCCAACTTGGGATAAGAATAGTTTTTGCCTCTCTTCCCGTTAACTAAAGAAAAGGTGAAAATCGATAGTTAACTTAATCCAAGGTGCTTCAGGTAAGGGATTTACATTTGTCTTACACTTTGTAAATTTCCAATGTTTATCAGAAACAAAAAAAACGATCTGAACACTTGTTAATGGAATGCTCATCTTGGGCATCCATCACTGGCCACCAATAGTATTTCCTCAGGAGCTTTTAGTTCTAGACATTCCGGGATGGCTTTCACAGACAAATTGAAGTAACCGGCTCCTTAATTTTTCTGGTGGCACAAATAACAGTTGTCTGCTAATTAAGCCATCCTCTAAGGACAGCTCACAACAAATCTGCTCAAAAGCAACCAAATACTTAAAGAAATTTCTCATTAGTGGCCAATCTCTTAAACCGTATTGCTTGACAATAGTAAAAACCGTGTCTTCTTGGGTATAGCTTACCCATTCCTCTTTACTAACATTTCTACCTGAAAACTCAGAGGCATCAATGTTAGATACAAGACACTCCAGATCTTGTCAATCATTAGTTTCACTCGATAGGCATAAAAGATACAGTGAGGACTGAAATTCATTCCACCAGGTATGTGTTTAATGGTGAACTCATACTCTTGTAACTTGGATAATAATCTTACTAGGCTGGCTGAAGGTGTACCAGTTCCATTCCCGCTCATGAGATAAATGAGGGGTCTGTGTTCAGTAATAAGATAACATTTTTGTCCCCATAAATAAGACTTAAACTTTTCTACCATCCACGCACAGGCCACAGCCTCTCTTTCTATGGTGCTATAATGCAACTCTGATTTACTTAATGCCCTGGACCTAAAAGCTCTAGTACGTTCTTGTCCATGATGAATTTGAGTTAGAACACCTCAAAGAATAACAGAATTGGCATCCACAATCACAACACACTTATCCAAACTATTGAATGGTTGTAGTGCTGGTGCTCTCAAAATCTTTTCTTCGATGAATTTAAAAGCCCTTTCAGGTTCTTCTGTCCAAACGAACCCTCCTTTCTAAGTAAACAATGTAATGGCTCAACATATATAGCATAACACTGCACAAATCTAGCATAGCATTCACTCAGGCATGAAACGGATCTGAGTGAATCTTTATTGGTGAAGGTGCTTTGCTAATAGCATCCATTAAGTCTTTCTTTGGTTTTATACCCCCTTATAGATAGTGTAACCTAAATAATATACTTTTTGACTAGGAAGAAATACATTACTTACCTGTAATTGTAGTTCTCCAGTAATGGACACCACAAATTAATAGATTCCCATGCTTGAATCCTTCGCCATTGTCGAGATGGGAGTCCCTGGTGTAATACAGAAGTTATGCTCAATTGCATATAAAGATTAAGTGCATAAGGCCTTAAACTTAGAAACATATCACAGTTGCTTTGTAAAAAATGACCAAACTCTAATGACAACCAATCAGATCACACCACCCTCTAGAACCCTCCTGTGAGGAGCTGACTTCCCTCATATTTTCCAAGCATTAGTGCTGTAATATAGATACTACTGAGAAAATGAAGGTGAGCTCCCCAGGGGAGGTGGGTGGTTCACATGTGAATCTATGAAAGTGCCCAATACTGGAGAACTACAGTTACAGGTAAGTAACTTATTTCTTACTCCAGTATTGGAACTTTCATAGATTCACATGCTTGAATCAAAATAGCAAGTAGTGTGTAACATTTTCTACGTGTAAAATATCAACATACTATTATATATATGAAAGCGTCAAATATTCTCAGAACTTTTTGCTTGTGTTCGGAGTCTGGAGAGCGTAACGTTATTACTTTTATAGAAAATGTGACATAAGACAATACAAGCAGATGGAGGGAAGAAGAAAAGGCTCACCTTCATTAGAATAGATTTCCAAGGACTGCTTGTCCAGCCACTGCATCTTGGAGCGACTCTGTATCTAGTAAAAGAAATAGTCTGTTTAGTTATTGGGTGTCCTTTTCTAGGGGTACTGAAGGCTATGAATATAGCTGGTTAGGTTTTTTAAAGGACTTCGTTCTGTCCAAATAAAATGAGAGGCAGCGTTTTAGATCGAGTGAATGTAGGGACGTCTCTGCAGTAATTTGGGAAGAATGACTTCAGTACTACTGGCTCATTATTATGAAAGTCCCAAGGTAACTTTGGGATGAATTTAGGATTGGTGCGCAGAATAACTATCATTTTTGAATTGTATGAAAGGTTCCTGAATCATGAAAGCCGGGATTCTGATTACCCTTTGTGCAGAAGTAAGGGCGAGGAGGAGAGCTACTTCCATGTGAGGTACTTGATGTTGACCCTATGAATGGGTTCGAAAGGCTCCTTTATGAACTGGCAGAGGACTATGTTAAGTTGCCATACAGGAGGTGGGGGCTTTCACCGGAGGAAAGGATCTAAAGAGACCTTTCAAGAATCAATCTCTGCAAACATAATGCCTGGTATTCTACTATACTTAGAAACAGCTGCCAGATGGACTCTGTTGGATGCATGGGCAAGCCCCGAGCGTGCTAGCTGCAAGAATTATGGTAAGAATTTTTGGGGGGCAGAGGGGAGAGGGTGTATATTCATGGCTTTGTATAACAAAGAAAAACACTTCCACTTTAGGCGATACGTTTTATTTGTGCTATGTGCTTGTGCTTTAGCAAGTATGTCTTTGTAATCACTTGGTATATCTAAGCGGCCAAATTAATTGAATTCAGGAGCCATGTCAATAAGCCTAGAGACTTTGGATTTGGGTGTCTTACTTGCCCCTGGTTGATGGTGAGTAACTCCAGAATTGGTTTCATCCTGATGCGTGGAAATGAAGATAGTAGGAGTAACTCCATGTACCAAGGCTGACGTGGCCACTCTGGAGCTATTAGAATTATCTGGCAGGGTTCTGACTTTATTTTCATGATCACTCTTGTGAGGAGAGGAATTGGAGGAAAGGCATATGCATAAATCCCTGACCATGCGATCGAAAATGCACCCCCCCCACCACACGATCCTTGTTGGTGAAGCCAAATTGCGTAATATTGGCATTTGGCATTCTGGGAGGTTGCGAAGAGATCCAGATTCGGCTTTCCCCACTGGTAGAATATTCCCACTCATGAGGAGATGTTTTCAACCTGCTCAATGAATCTGCAATGGTATTTTGAAGGCCTGGGACATGCTCCGCTGTTATGTGCGCTGAGTGTTGAATACACCAACTGCAAATGGTCTGCACTTCTTGAGACAGTAGTTGGGAACGCATTCCTCCTTGTTTGTTGAGATAGTGCACTGTGGTGGTATTGTCCATCCTGAAAAGCGCTGCCGATCCTCAAATTCTTGGCATAATACACTGCTCTCAGCCCCAGAAGGTTGATGTGAAAAACATGTTGAGAGGGGGTCCATTTGCCGCTTACTCAAAGGTCCTGTAGACATGTACCCCATCTGGTCATTGAAGCATCCGCTGTTATGGTTAATGGAGGAATCTGTGGGAAGAAGTGCAGACCTCGTGAAATGTTTTTGGGAACTGTCCACCAATCGAGAGAAGCTATCATGAGCGGAGTGATGCGGATTATGCCTGTCTAGTTCCTCTTCAATTGGACACGTGTGAATTCGACAATTATACAAGATTACATCATCCCTAGTAAGGAATTGTACGGTCAAACTTAAAATGACTGTTTTTCTTTGGATTTGTTTCGCTAGGGAGATTAGCTTGATTTGCCTGTCCAGTGCTGGGTAGGCTTTGATTTGTTGGGTGTCCAATATAGCCCCCAGGAAGGCTATCTGTGTCAAAGGTTGAAGTAGTGAATTTTCCCAGTTGAGAGCGAAGCCCAAGTCTTCGAAATGGTGTAGGGTCGCTTTGATGGACTTCCGTGCTGATTGGACATTGGAAGCTTTCATTAATTAGCCAGTCGTCTAGATATGGAAAAATTTGGTGTCTCCTTCATCTCAGGTAGGCTGCGACTGGAGCCAAACATTTGGTGAAGATTTGCGGTACCGATCTTGGCCCAAGGGGAAGGACCTTGAATTGAAAGTGTCTGCCGTCCACCACAAATCTTTGGAACTTCCTGTGTGCTGGGTGAATGGGAATATGGAAGTAGGCGTCTTGAAGATCCAAGGAAGCCATATAGTCTGCTCTGTTCAGTACGTCTTGTAGCGTGACCATCCAGAATGTTTGTTTTTTGAGGTATTTGTTTAGCTCTCGCAAGTCTAGGATTGGTCTCCATAAGCAAGATTTTTTCACAATGAGGAAGAAGCAGGAGTATAAACTTTTTCCCTCCAGGGAATAGGGTACAACTTCTTGTATTTGTTGAACCTGGGGTGGTGGCGTTATTGGGGGAATATGAATGAACTCTAAGAGGTGTCCAAATTGAATTACATCTAGCACCCATTTGTCTTTGCTTATTTGATGCCAGCGATGAATATGATGTTTTAATATTCTCTGAAAGACTGTAGGGGAAAAGAGGGAAATAACTAGCTGAAGACAGTCATTGCATACAGGTAGTTTCTTTAGAATGCCTTCCAGGCTTGCCTTTGTGAAAGGGTCTGGTGTAAGCTGCTGAGGGCAGTTGTTTCTGCTGATACTGGAGTCCGGAAGTGTGGAAAGTGGTGTTGTACAATGGAAATCTGTACTGCTGATATCCTCCACAAAATGAAGGTTGCCCTCTGCCCCTGGTTCCACGAAAAAGTACTTTCCTATACTGCAGAGTGCTTAACAATCTGTCTCAGTGTCTGACTTTGTCTGAACTTCAGGTCGAAAATGAGTGGCTTTGAGCCACCCTTGACGCCTTGAAACAGCCGATCCAGCAAGCAACCTAAAGCCCATTGCGGCGATGTCAAGTGTGCAGTCGATGATTTCCACAGAGGAACTGTGTCCCTCCATGAGCACCTTCTTTGCCTCAATCTTGGAACTCTCTGATAATTCTTTCAAACAGTGAGACATGTTTGACCACAGCTGTCTGTCGTATCTGCCAAGGAACGCTAGTGAATTGGCAGCCCGTACCACAATGGCAGACATTGAGGAAAAACGCTTTCTAATGTTATCCAGGCGTCTACCCTCTTTATCTGGTGGTGTGGTTAACTGTGTAGAAGCAGTCCTGGAACACTGTTGCGCTGCCTGTGAGATGACAGAGTCCAGTTTTGGGTGGCCGGTGAGGCAAGCAGGAGCATCATCTGTGGGCTTGTATTTCTTGTCCCACTTAGGCAGCACTGCAGGTACCATTGCAGGGTTCTGCATGATCTTCAAACCCTGGCTCCAAACATGGCCAATTATTGGGATAGCCCTGACTGTTTTCCTGTGAGGTTCTTTGAAATTGTACAGGAAACAATACTGCTGAGTCGCAAGCATCCGTATATCAAATTGCGTGGCTGCTCTTTCTAGCAGGTTGTAAAAGCCACCAATATCATCAGGAGGAGATTCCACAATAGATGTCCCAGGCAAGGCAAGTGCTGGCAGGTTATATTCATCTCATTCATCATTCAGTTTATGGGTCTCCCCCCTTTCTTCATCAGAAGAGGTGCGGCCCTGCGCAGGTAGAGATTGAGAAACTCGAGGCCTAGGAGGAGTTATAACCTGCGGTTGTTGAAACTGCTGAGGTGTTGGTGGTATAGCGGGAATCATCGGCTGATGCACCGATGTAGGCATTGGCGTAAAACGCTCCCTATAATCCGCTAACCATGCTTGCAAGTCCAACACTAAGCCGGAAGGGAGACCTACCAGCCCCTGTTGCTGTTCGTAATATTGCTGGTCATAGTAAGAGACATCATCATCCGAGTACTCCTGACATTTGACACGTAACTGAAAGGGACTTCTGGCCACCCCATATAGTCCATCCTCCTCAGAGTCGTCATCATACAAAAGGTGCAAAGGTAGTAGTCTCAACACCTTACTAGGAGATGTAATTGAGGGTGCAGGTGATGCTTTTTGACCTTTTTTTAGACTAACCTGCTCCGTCGATGAGAACAGAGCTAAGGTAGACAGTCTCTGTCTATTTGCAGGTGTTATCTTGATCATCGACGAGAAGTGAGTTGTCATCTGTGGGGGTGTCAACAAAGTGATCGTCGACAAGAGCGTCATCGAAGCCGTTGTCAGTAGGGCCTCATCGGTGGAGGCGCCAAAAAGTGTTCCGTCGTCAAAGACTGTAGTCACAGTGACAAAATGCGGCGCACTATCGACAAGGATGACCAGACTGTCGATGAAGATTCAGATGTAGCTGCCATCGACAGACATTGTGACGACGGTAGAGGTCGTTGATGCATGAGCCGTCGATGGAGATACCGCTGATCATGGTCCCATTGACGGTGCAGAGGCTGGCTTTTTGAAGGTGTGTTTAATTCTGAAAGGCGGCGTTAGGGGCTCAGAGAGGGTATTCCTTCCAGATTTTATGGAATTTGAACCCTTTGATTTCCACTTTTTTGATGGGCTACATATCTTTGAGGAAGTCTCGGATTACTTTTTGGAAGCTTTTTTAGGTGGTTCATGAGTGGCTGACATTTCCTCAGCATGTCTCTTCACGGGTGTCTTGATGACAGACACAGAAGATGTGGCACTGTCCTCATCAGAAACCGGATTGTCTCTGGAATTTAACTTTTGTAACCAAATGAGAAGATGACTGTCTCTGTCCTTTAGGGTCTTAGTAGAACATTTCCTACATGCCTTGCAGTCTCTGGTTTTATGGTTAGGATAGAGACAGTACATACAGTCTTTATGCTGGTCATCCACATGCAGCCTCTTGTTCATGCAGGTAGCACAGGCTCTAAAAAGCCCTTTCTTTGGTGTCTCTGACATGGTCGTCACACCCAAATGTAAGAATTCCTGAAGAGAAAAAATAATGCAAATTACTCAGAACAGAATATCTGAGAAAAAACAAAGCAGACATCAGTGGAGACTCCTAAGCACAATGTGCGGTGGAAAATCTGAGGGAAGTCAGCTCCTCACAGGAGGGTTCTAGAGGGTGGTGTTATCTGATTGGTTGTCATTAGAGTTTGGTCCTTTTTTTTTTACAAAAGGACTGTGATATGTTTTTAAGTTTAGGGCCTAATGCACTTTGTCCTTCATTATGACATTGGTGGTAAATCCCACTTACCGCCATGCTGACTGCTACCAACATACCGCCACCACGGCAGATATCCGTTCACCATATTATGACACACACACCAATCCATCACTATTCAGCCACAGACAATTCCGCCACACCAAAGGTCAGTGATAAACTGGCGGTTTCAAATCCCACACCGTTACGCCAACAGAACAATGCCCACCCACGAACCACCAGGGCGGACATTCAATGGTGGGAAACCATTGGCGGTACATACTGCTGCGCTCAAAATACACACACACACACAAACAAAACAGCACCACATTGGACAATTCAAACTACACACACCTGACACCCACATACACACCACACCCACAGCACTATAAAACACCCACCCACATTCCTTTACGAATACAAATAATTGCCACCAGTGAGACAGCAAGACCACTCACACAACCAGAGCCACATACCACCATCACCTATATACCACCCACGCACCTCACAACACACACCCCAATACATCACCCTACACACCCTCACCCACACAACACCCCTGGCACCACAACGACAGCCCATATTCTCTGAGGAGGAGCAGAGGGTCAGGGTCAAGGAAATCATCTGGGTAGAGCCACAGCTATTTGGAGCGCAGGTGCAGCAGCTAAGATGGAACTATGGAGGAGGATCGTGGACAGGGTCAACGCCGTGGGACAGCAGTCTAGAACAAGGAATGACATCAGGAAGAGGTGGAACGACCTACAGGGGAATGTGCGTTCCACTGCAGCATGACACCAACTAGCTGTACAGAGGACTGGTTGTGGTCCCTCACCTCGTCCCCCACAACTAACAACATGGGAGGAGCATCCTGAGGGCCTGGCAGGAGAAGCAGGATTACTGGACTCTTGTAAGTCAACTCTCTATTATTATCATCCCCCCTACCTGCATGCCATCACATACCTCCACCCCCACTCCCATCACTCCACCACTACCCACACACCCCACCATCACATCTCACACATCCCAATGCCAAGCCCTGCATGCACCACCAATGCATGGACACCACTCACAGACCTGCATGGACACCTATCACTAAAGCATGCACACTGGAGGGAATCAGCTAGCCACACACATACCAATTCACACAAGTTAAAGCTGACAGGGCAAATATAACCTAGGAGGGCAACCCACCCAATCACAAAATGTCACACAGAAATAATGACACTGAATTTACATCCCCACAGGTATCCCAGCCAATGTCACCGGGGAATAGGTGCAGCACTAGCCAGTCCCCCCACAGAAGAGGCCCACAGTGATGACAGTGACTCGGCTCGCCTAGATCTGGATGACCAACCAGGCCCATCAGGGAGCTCTGGACAGTCGGTTACCCAGGCACAGTCACACACCACCAGAGCCTCCCCCATCTGGAAACAACACCAAATCACCCACCCAGCATACCCACACCTCTGACCCCAGGACACGTCAATCAGCAGTGTGTCCACCACTACAGGGACCCCAGGGCACCCCCATACCCAAGACAATCAGGAACCTGGGGTCAGTGGCAGTGAGCACACGGTTCAGGGGACAGAGGCACAGCACAACAGGGAAGCTGGGAGGACTGCTGTGTGCTGGGGGAGGATAGGCCCAGGGAACCGACTCTCCAGGAGGCACTCACTGAGATGCTGGGAGCATACCAACAGTCCCAGGATACGCTGGGCTAGATCCTAGCCAACATGCAGGAGAACAGGCGGCTGCAGGAGGACAGTACCAAGGGATCAGGGAGGACTTTCAGGCCCTTAACACCACACTGGTCTCCGCTGCATAGGGTGGTAGCAGACATGGCCAACATTATGAGGGAGGCAGTCTCACAACAGCGGTCCCCTGCCACTAGCCAGGCTATTGAACAACCTTCCACCTCCACTGCCACTAGTGGACAGGAGGCCCCGCCACATCCCTGACAGGCCCCCAGCACCCCCTCACCCTGCAGGAGTACCACCCCGCAAACGTTCCCTGCAATCCAGGCTGAAGCCAGAGACTATTGCCAAGACCCCTGCCAGGAAATCACTCCGATTGTCACCCTTGTGTCCTACACAGTCATCCTGTCCACCTTGAACTGCCATTGCTCCCCTTCCTATGCTCCCTTGGACAATGCACCTGTGCTACAAATAGACTGAAACTATACCCTGGATTTTCCTCCATCATCACCCCAGCCCATTGCACTACCCCCTCTTCTTCAATAAACACCCTTTTCGTCTTAGCACTGCAATAAACACCATTTAAAAAAAATCCTAGAATAGAGTATGTCAAATGATTTAAGTATGTATTCGTTTAACAAGGTACAAACATTGCAATTCAACTATACAGTAATGTTCACATAGGAAAGACTTGCAGTTGGCTGCAGTGAACACACCAAGAGCGATAGTTGGGCACCAACATCTGCAAAAAAAGTTACCAAATGGTACAGTGAGTGGGCATAGAAGTGGGAAATCACAGCCTGCAAGTAACAATCTCAAACAATAACATTACAATGAAATGTGAAGTAACACTGTCTTACCTGTGTGCCTTTGGAAATATTGGTGAATCACTGCAGTTCTGTTGTCCTCATCCTCAACTTCACTGTCCACAGGGTCCACTGCTGCCACACGGCGATCTCCAGCCTCCTCCTGCTGCAGAAAAGGCACACAGCGTCTCAAGGCAAGGTTATGCAAGATGCAGAATGCAACGATTATCGGTCAGACCTTATTGGGTGAGTAGCACAGGGATCCACCTGTTAGATGGAGGCACCGAAACCAGGCCTTCAGGAGGCCCAAGGACCTTTCAATGATTCTTCTGGTTCGCCCATGTGCCTCACTGTAATGTTCCTCTGCCCTTGTCCTGGGATTCCTCACAGGGGTCAGGAGCCATGACAGGTTGGGGTACCCAGAGTCACCTGCAAATATCGAGGAACATTTAGCCACACACTATCCCTTATGGGCCACAGCATACCCATACACCAACATCAACTGGGTGGGAACCAGGGTTCACCTATTAGCCACACATGGTGCCTCTGTAGTTGGGCCATCACATTTGGGCTGCTGCTATTCCTCAGGATAAAGGCTTCATGCACAGACCCAGGATATTGCGCATGTACGTGGGAGATGTACTGGTCCGCCAGGCACACCATCTGGACATTCACTGAATAAAAACTTTCTATTTTCTGTACACCTGTTCATTTTGCTGGGGGTGGGGGAGATGGAGGGAAGACAAATGCAATATGTGTTCCATCAGTCGCCAAATTATGTTGAGGATATGTCCCATCTCGTAGAAGTCAGCCTTCACTGTGGCCAAATCCTCCACCTGGTGGAAAACAATATAGCTGCACATGTGTTTAATCAGGGCAGACAACACTCTGGTCAACACTATTGAGAACATTGGCTGCGACATTCCTGCTGCCAAGCCCACTGTCACTTGGAAAGAACCAGTTGCCAGGAAATGGAGCACCGATAGGACTTGCACAAGAGGGGGGGATCCCAGTGGGGTGATGGATAGCAGATATCAGGTCAGGCTCCAGCTGGGCACACAGCTCCCTGATTGTGGCCCTGTCAAGTCTGTAGGTGAGGATAATGTGCCTCTCCTCCATTGTTGCCAAGTCTACCAGGGGTCTGTACACGGGGGTATGTCTCTATCTCCTATTTATCCGCGGCGGTTGCAATCTAGGGGGCAAAAGAGTGAGGAGGCGGTCATAAACTGTATATTGGAGCCACAACAGTACAATGCATGATGTTATTTTGAAAAGTGTTGCATCTGTCCAGATAGTACAATTGTGAACTGTGACACAGCTGTAATCCAGGGCCTGCCCCCCCTCCGCCCCTTGAAATGGCATCCGCCTGTCCTGTGTGGATGGACAGGTGGAAGTGAGGTAATTCGCTGATGTTGTACACCACTGCAGGAGTCGGTCGTGAACCGCCGGGCAACGCCTCATTGGATATTATTGGCCCCTATGGGGTACAGTGGTCAATGGTGATTGTATGCCAGCTGTGACAGTATGCACCGCTGTGGACGTGACCGCCATTTTCTATCTGTTCTCTCACTTGCTACCTAACCTTCAACAGGAGAGGACCTACACTACATGTGCTGCTGTGATCTGTGTCTGGAACCTACCATGCCTTGTGTGACTGTGAAAAGGGCCCCTGCCTTCACCTAGGGGGAGTTGGGGCGACTGGTAATGGGGTCCTACCCAAGTCAGACTGCTGTATAGGCCTCCAGACCGACAGGTGAGTACACTGAGAGCACCATGCATGGGGCATGAATGCATGGAGTTGTGTGTGTGAAGGCTTTGTGTAGGGAGGGGGTTGGTGGATGTCCCGAGTGACGTGCAGCTTGTGTGCTAGGCCATGTCTGTGCAAATGGGGATGGACATCCCCAGCTGCTGCCAGGAAGGGCAAGGAGACATCCCCAGCTGCTGCCAGGAAGGGCAAGGAGACATCCCCAGCTGCTGCCAGGAAGGGCAAGGAGACATCCCCAGCTGCTGCCAGGAAGGGCAAGGGGCCCACACCAGCAGGCAGGAAGGAGAAGGGGCCTGGTGCAAGGCCTCAGTCGGAGCCCCCACCACCAACCATGGTTGTGCAGCCGTCAGAGGCTGCAGGAGATGGGCTGGAGCTTCCCCCCACTAACACCACCAGCCTCACTGCCACCAGCAGTGGGCAGGAATCCGAGGCTGCAGGGGATGGGCTAGAGCTTCCTCCCACAAACACCACCAGCATCACCGACACCAGCAGTGGCCAGCCGTCTGAGGCTGCAGGGGATGGGCTGGAGCTTCCCCCTCACAACCACCACCACCAGCATCGCCACCAGCAGTGGGCAGCCATCCGTGGCTGCAGGAGATGGGCTGGAGCGTCCCCACACAACCACCACCAGCTGCACCGCCACCAGCAGTGGGCAGCCGTATGAGGCTGCCGGGGATGGGCTGGAGCTCCCCCCCCCACAACCACCACCACTGAGCAGCCGTCACCGTCTGCAGACATTTACTAAACTTCCCTCCATGGGCTGTTGTGCGGCCTGACCCCTGCAAATCCTGTGGGTATGACACCCAGGTGTGAGACTGTGACCTTGCACTCCCCATGATCAGAAGCACAGGGCACGATGCCCCCTCCAGAACCAGTGGGTATGGCACCCACTCACCCCATCTTCCCCAGGATGCAGATCACAGGGCACGATGCCCCCTCCAGTACAAGTGTGCATGTCACCCACTTGAGAGACTGTGGCCTTGCCCTCCCCAGGACCAAGCAGTGGGCATGCTGCCCCCTCCAGAGCCAGTATGCAAGTCACCCACTTAGGAGACTGTGGCCTTGCACTCCCCAGGACAAAGAGCAATGGGCATTTTGCTCCCTCCAGAACCACTGGTCTTGTTCCATCTGCCGGCTGAGGTGTCCCCCATTCTCTGTCCCCCTGAGATGCCGGCATATTTTCGAACTGATGGCCCTGCAGTGTTCTCTCCGTGTTGTTCCAGGAGACAAGTGGGGCCTTGGACTTTGTGATGTGGCCCTGTGGCCCACATTTGTTGAGGAATGGGCTGTGCCCCTTGATTTGTACATATGAATATAAATTTAGATTTGATGTACATATTTTTTATGTATTTATATTATTACACTCACTTTCATCTATTGGTGTTGTCCTGGCATTATTCCTGAAGGGTACGGGGTGAAAATGTTTTCTTGTGCATCTGATTGTGTGTATGGTGGTGGGGGGGTGTATTGTGCGTGTGTCACTCTTTTTCCTCCCCCCTCCCCTGTGTGCTAGACGGCTGTACTCACTGTGGTCTTCTTCACCGTCATTGATGTTCGTGGTGGAGCAGGACGTAGAAAATCATTGGGAAGATCTGCAGCTCGGGCTCCACGGCGGCGTGGTTGTTGCCAGTGTCTCCAAAGGTGAGTTGTTTCCCTTCTGTGCAGTGTTTCTGCCAGGCTTTTGATGTTGTTGGTACCGCCCCGAAAAAGGTGGTGGTTTCCTGTCTCATAATACAGTGGGCGGAACATTGACTTCCACCTGGCTGTAGGCGGCTACCGCTGTGGTGCCTGTTGTTTCTGCTGTGGCGGTCGGTGTGGTAAAGTTGCTGTCTATTTGAGCTCTTTCCGCCCTGGTCATAATATGGCAGTAATTACCGCCGGCCTGTTGGCGGTGTTACTGTCACTTTATCACCGACCGCTAGGGTTGTAATGAGGGCCTCAATCTTTATATGCAATTTGGCATACCTTCTGTATTACACCGGGGACTCCCACCTCGACAACGGGGATGGATTCAAGCATGTGAATCTATGAAAGTTCCAATACTTCAGTAATTTGCAAAACTGTTTCCAAGATGACATTATGTTCAACAACACTTTTACCATAAATGAGAATGTCATCCTGAAATGCCTGCACAGCTTTGACACCCTTAAATAAAAACACTGGCTACAGAAGGCAATCAAAATGGTAATCTCAGAAATTTAAAAGCGCCAAAGGTGTGACAAACGTTGTGTGAGCTCAGTGACCACGAGACTTGATGGTAGGCTGACTTTAAATCAATAATGGAGAAATGTGTAACCTCTCCTATTGTCATAAGCATTTTCTGAATTTTTGGCAAAGGATGGCAGTCTACCACAATACTGTTATTCAGGGAGTGTAAGTCAGCACAAACATAACTTTCCTTTTTTTTAGCTGGTACAATAGCCGATACCCATTCAGATGAATCACTGGGAGCTATATTCCCATCCTTACACATTTCATCCAAGAGAATCTTCTTTAGTTAGTCTCTAACACTCAGTGAAACAGGTCTAACTTTGTTTTACAGGCATAGGATTATGGTTAAGTTTGATGTCATGTACAACTCCTTTTACACAGCCAGCCTTAGCCTTGAATGTGAGGATATTTTTCAGTCATGCAATTAATTTCACGAATTGACTTCTTATTGTCAATTTCAATAGACACTACAGGCATTTCTCTTAACACAATGATTTGATCACTCCCTGGTTTGAGAATTATCCTCATTTTTCCCACATCATGCCAACCCACAAGGTCATACCCATTAGTAGCAACAGATATCTGGTTAGGATTCTTTGTCCTAAAACATTCAATTCATCCTCAAAGTAACCTAACATTTTGATTCCCTGACCACCAAATGCTTTAGGGTGAATATCACTTTCAATTAAAATCTTTTTGAAGTTTTTCTTGTAAAATGTAATATCTGACAAAATCCAAATAGGTGACCCTGAATCACATGAATTATTTCTACCATAACAGTACTTATATGTGCCGTACCCAAGGGTGCCCTCAAGAAGAAGTATTAGTACTATAATCAATTGTTAATATAAGAGTATTGACCGTGTCCTCTTGAAAATAATCTGTAGTAGGCTTAGCCATGTTGACTCTGACTGGCATACCATTGGACCTGTTCATGGACTTACAAACACTTTGGAAAAGTCCAAGTTTCTTCCATTTATTACATTTTCTGTTTATTGCTGGACAATTAGAAGAATTTCCCAGATGTTGTTTAGAGCCACACCTGTAACAAACAAGCTTCCTAGAGTTTCCAAAATTACCGCTTCCTTTGTAGACAGGCTTTGTTCATTATTATACAAACAACCTCAGCAGTTGAAAAGGCCTTTGCAAACAAGGTTGAATGTTTTATAACTTTAGCTATATCAAGAATTTCACTCAATGCTGAGTTCCTGCAAGCAAGTAAATGCTCTTGTATTTTTTTTTTACTGTGGCAGTTGAAAACAAACTGATCACATACATAGATGTTCAAATGTACTCCAAATTCACATTTTGAAACTAGTATTCGTAAATTAGAAATATGGTCTTCAATAGTTTCTTAAACAAACTCTTTCGTATGAAAGAAATTATATCTTTCAATCATAATGTTAGGTTGTTCGCAAAACCTTTTCTCCAGTCTTTTAACAGCTTCAATATAAACATTCCAGGGCGCATCCCCAGGAGGACATTCGTACTCCGGCAAACTATCAAACATTTCTTGTCCAGCATCACCTAAAAGTCCAAATAACAGCTTTTTTCCTTTCATTAGAGTAGTTTCTTTCATCAGCGGCAACAATAACATTTTCAAAAGCTCTGTACCATTGCTGCCATTTATTAGGTAGATTTCCTGAAATTTGTGAAAATGCACTAATCTGAACCGGGTACAAGCTGACATGCTACTGCACAGATTAAAATTTACATCAATAAGCAGTACAGGGGAAACATCACTTACAACATGGTAAATGCAACAAGAGGCATTTACCACGATGCCTTTACAACACATATGCGTTTACCACACATGCCTTTACAACGAACTTCGTTGAAAAGGCATGAATGGTAAAGGTGTATGCGTGGTAAAGGTAAGTTACAAGTAAGGATTAAGTGGGTTGAGTGTATATATTTATGTGTTTAGGGTGGGTAACGGTTATTGGTGGTAAATGCATTTAAGTTTTAGGGTGGGTATGGGATTTAAGGTAGTGAGGGCATTTTTAGGTTTTAGGGTGGGTATGGCTTTTTGGGTGGTAAGGGCATTTTTAGGTTTTAGGGTGGGCATGGGTTTTGGGGTGGTAAGGGCATGTTTAGGTTTTAGGGTGGGTATGGGTTTTGGGGTGGTAAGAGCATTTTTAGGTTTTAAGGTGGGTATGGGTTTTGGGGTGGTAAATGCATTTTTAGGCTTTAGGGTGGTTATGGGTTTTGGGGTGTTAAGGGCATTTTTAGGTTTCAGGGTGGATATGGGTTTTGGGGTAGTAAGGGGTGTTTAGGTTTGGTATGGGCTGTCGGGTGGTAAAGTAATTTTTAGGGTTTAGGGTAGATAGGGTTTTTGGGTAGAAAGGTGTGTTTGTGTGTATAAATAAGTATGTTATACTTCCCTCTACTTTTTACAATGCATATGCCTTTACTACGAAATTTTCGTGGTAAAGACATGCGTGGTAAAAGCATATGCATGGTAAAAACATTTTGAGGTAATGACCATGCATTGTACTTAACACGTTGTAAATGCTTGCGTTGTTCAATCATACATCCAAAGTACAGCTATGTATCCCTGTAGTCATGTATTGGTTTGTATGTAAAAGAAGAATGCTATGACATCAGGGGCAGTGGAATGTTGGGGCAGTGGAATGTTGGGGCAGGCTGTGACTGGGGATTGGAATGTTTTCATATGAAAGGTTGGAGTTGTGCCGGTTTGGGGATGGCGAGCACATGTATCTCTGTCTGTACATTATAACTGGAAATAAACTTGTAAGGAAAGAACAAGAAGAGCCAGTGTACTTACTTCAATCCCACACTCTTTATAATTATATTACTCCTTGTTTTAGTATGGTTTCTAAAAAGGAAAGAAGATTCTCACCACTTTAAAGTTCATGAAGCGGCACAAAATAAGCGATCACTGAGAACAAGATAACATATTAGCAGGGTGCCAATACGGTTCCGATGCATGCTTCTAAGTGCTTATAAATGTGCTGACTAAAAAGCTGGAGTCTGGCTCGAGGCACTGTGTAAACAAACTCACCCTAGAATCCTTAGTAAGAGGCGAACAGCATATGCTGGATGTGGTATGTAGAAGCGTACAATAGGTGCTGACAAAAGAATGATTGCCCCATAACTCTATGCGAAGGAGCTTGAGAGCTTCGTTGCGAGAGTGGAGCCTGTGGAGACTCGCACATGAGTGACAGCAATGGCAGTTGCCCCAAGTAAGCGTGTCTTTTAAATGATTATTAATGTGCCAGCGCCACTTTCATTAGAAAATCCTCTGTACGGCCAGCAGGAGCAAAGAAACCGACATTACGGCAACGTTCACCAGAAACGCACTCTTGTAGTAAAGGCAGGACATGAAGAATTCTTCGTTGGGAAAGGCCATATTAATATTTTACCTAGTCACCAAAATAATGTTGAGTTCTTGAAATTATAAGGCAGGAACTTCTTGATTTAGTTGAAGAAGTTTATTCTTAGAAGAAGGGTAGATCCATATTTAGGGATCAAAAAGAACTGACAGGAGCCTCCGGTGTATGCTGCTGCTCAGGCAAACATCCTAAGTGGAATCCCCAGCTGAACAACAGCAGTAGCCACAGAAACAGAACGCTAACATAACATGAATCGAAAATAAACAAGCCTATTACAAAGGCATATTTAAACAAGTACAACACTAAAGAGAGCCTAATATAACAAAGAAAAGAAAATCACCAATACAATAAAATGTGTTACTATTACACAATTTATGATGGGATTTCAAGGTGCCTCCTTATTTTATAACAAGTGATTACAAGCCTGATGTATTATTCACATTCTCAACCCTGGAAGTTCAATTTATACAGCAAACGGGAATGACACCCGTTACCTGGGGCTGGCGTGGTGCTGCCGGACTTCTCGACATGATTAGCTACTCGCCGTAATAATGGCCACGGACATTACCGCTTTGACATTTTGAAAGAACTTCAGGCACATTAAAAATGACCGGACACTATATAGCCCTGAAGAAGCCCTATGTTGAAGGGCGAAATGCGTTGGCTGTCATTATAATGCTGCAACAAGATCTTTGTGAAAAGATTCTTTGGAATTGGAGGGAAATAAAAAGATTTGTTTCATCTTTACTATAGGAGAATTGGACTTTCTTCAATTTCTATATAAATAATTACTAACCTAGTGGTGCACTGCCATTATAGTTTTCATTTTCAGGGTTCTTGTTACCCATTAAGCTTCTTTTGCAGCAGGAGCTTTGGCTGTGTTGCACACAATTGATATTATAATTGACTACTTTTTCCTTCTTTGTTGTGGACATTTGGGAACCTATAGGGATTGGTGCGTCTCTTACGAGTCTGCTGCATTTCTTTTTGTCTGTATAGCAAACGGGAATGCAATTTGTGATATAACCTCTGTACTAATATATCACCCACAAATTGTCAATTTACAGGTGGTCGCAAAACAACCTGCCGAATGACTATAAATTAGGGAGATCGCAAAAATCTACCCCCCAGTGATAGGCCGCAAAAGCAGGGATGGAGGCCTTCAAGGTATAGCAGACTTTGCATGCCTTCGACCCTCAAGTCCTTTATCGGGGTACATTTTATTTTAAAACAGTATATGTCCATTAAAGGGAGACCTGCTGCTTTAAAAAAATGTTTTTTGTTCAGAGGGGAGCAGGCAGTAATTCTCTTGACCACCTCCTGCAAACTTCCCCCCCCCCCCAAAACTGCAAACACAATTTCTAAAGGTGAAGCTATCCCTACGGATGTGGTGGTAACTAATCAGTTACCACCATAACTCGTTTCTTGGTATTTGATCAATGCTTTCCGACCACAACTGCGGTCACAGATCATTGACACATCCTTTTCTGAATTGCAAAAATGAGGGTGAACATCAGTTTCACACCTGCCTTATTTGTGACTCAGAGTTGGAAAAGAAATTAAGGAGTTGGAAAGAATTTTCCCATTTGTAAAATGGCTTTTGTATGTTGTAAAATGGTGTTTTGCTGTTGCAAACCCTGTCAACTTGCAAATCACAGGCTTTGGGACTGCAAACTGTTCTTTGTACATGAAGCCCATTTTGACGAGCCATTTCTAACCAAAGAAATGCCACTAGTTTTTGTGAAAATGGAAGGGCACGAGAACACCACGTTTCCTACTGAGTCAGATGAGGTCGCCACTGGGTAGTTATAATTGAAAAAAGCACAAGGGTAGTAAGGGTAACGGAAGCTTCCGTTACCCTTACTACCCTTGTGCTTTTTTCAATTCCAGGTTATATTCTGTCTGAATTAGGGTTAGCTGCACTCTAGAAACTTTACATTTTCTGATTGTATTACCTGTACCTCTTCTGATCGGAAGTGTTACACCAGTGTTTAGGCTTTACAATATGGCCTCTTTCGATGACAACCGGGACGCCTTAGCTGCGGAGCTCTTTTCTAAAAAAACCCTGACTCAACGTTCCACAGACTCCATACCACTCAAGGAAGGACTCAGACAGAAATGTATTAAACTTGAGAGACTAAAAAAACAGGAGCTGGCTCGTTGGTGGGACATTACCACTCTTAAACGTTACTTGGAACTCAAACAAGTCCCTAGAGGACTACGAGTAATTATCTTTCCATCCTTTGAAGACCTTGATCCAGACTTACTTGGGGAATGGGAACACCTCATTTCCTCCACTTCCTTCAGCATGATTAACATACTAATCAAACATGCTGATAGAAAACGCAACAAACTACTACAGGATATTGCATCCCTGGAGGAGGAGATCAAAAATCTCAACCTCCCTGAAGCCACAGAAAAGAATTACACTATTATGAGGGAAATACTAACAGGCTATCAGCTATTTATTAAAGACAAAAAAATGCGCAAACTTGTCAGAGATGACAATGACTACAGTAATGGTAGAATTTATACCTTTGCTCGTAAGTTTGATCAGCTTAACAAAGACTCAGGTAACATACCCGCTAAACCCAACACGCCTGCTGGGTCTACCGCGGGCAGCTTATCCGACATCTCTAACCTATCTAGTGACTGTAGTGAATCACACATAAATGGGTCCTCTGTCGGTACACATCCACAGAATACTACTCAACAGTCGAGTTCTTTTTTAGAGGAACTTGGCAGATACAGAAAGGGATTACGACAGAACTACAACAGGTCAGGACCAAGTACAAACCCACCCGCAGGGGCGGTAGGAAACACCTCAGTAAACTACAGGGAGGGAATGACAACTCGCGCTACCGCGAAAATCCAGAGATCCTGAATGTTCTCCCTCTGCAAAAAACCACCAATTTTTCAGAGGAAAATGTACAGGTTATGAATCTTTCCAAATTGCAACTTTCTATACACGAAATAAATGTTTTGAAAAAAGGTCTGGGTTTCTGTCCTACTTCCAAACCTGATTACACTACCATCCACATAGATCTTTTCAAATTCATACGCAAGCTTAAACTGAAAAAGTTCTTTCATGGCAAACCAGACACTAATAAAACTGCTCGGGTTACATTACCAACTTGCAACCAATCCATTAGGGACCTACAGGACATCCACACGGTTCTCTCCCTTGACAACACTTCATCGCCCTCACTAAGCTTCAATGATCTATTGACTGAACTCAACATTACACCCAACTTGTATGTTGATAGTGGGCTCAAACCCAGCTCCACATTTGTCCCCGTTTTACCACCGGACAATCACATCGATGTCTTTTACAAAGCCATCAGTACGGAACTTTTTAACTTAGAGGACAAGACCAACACCCGCACCCACAGACCAAAGAAGAACTTAAACCCCAATGAACTCTAAGCACTACATAAATTCTCTACTTATACAGACATTGTTATCAGGGAGGCAGACAAAGGAGGCAACGTCGTCATCATGAACAAAATTGACTACATTACTGAAATTAATAGACAACTCAGTGACACAAGGCTTACTCTGTGGTCCACACCAACCCTCTGCCCAACATTACCAAACTGATCAAAACCAAACTGACGTCTCTAAGAAACCGTTGTCTTCTAACAGATTTAGAGTACAGGTTTTTGTTCATTGAGGCACCACGTGCCCCTTGCATATACATCCTTCCTAAAATCCACAAACCAGGAGGTTTTCCTCCTGGTAGACCTATTATCTCAGGGATCGGTTCTCCCACAGAACACATCTCTGAGTACATTGACTCTTTCCTCCAACCTTTAGTACGCAACTTACCCTCGTACATTCAGGACACTAGGGACCTCTTCTGTCAACTCGAAGATATCGAATGGACGGATACCTGCACTTTTTGCTGTCTTGACGTTAGCTCACTCTACACATCCATTCCCCTGGAAAAGGGTATCGGTATGCTCCAACGAACACTCAGTACCCGGGATGCTACATTATATGAACACACTCACATGCTTGTTGAACTCACACGACTAGTGTTAGAGAACAACGTATTCTTGCATGATGGCAGGTGGTTCAGGCAGTGTCAGGGTGTAGCTATGGGAGCCAAGTTCTCACCATCATATGCCAACCTATACATGGGTCAATTTGAGAAAATACATCTTTGGTCCAATTGCCCGGCACACCTCACGCAGCACATTCTCTACTGGGGTAGGTACATCGATGACATTCTTGCTATCTGGACTGGTGACAGTCATGACCTCAATACACTCATAGAACACCTCAACACTAATGATTTCAACTTAACGTTTACCCACAAGGTGGACACTACTCAAATCGAATTTTTGGACCTATTGTTGTACACTACCAACAACAAGGTCATGTCTAGATTGTACAGAAAACCCACCGCTTGCAATTCTATCCTGCATGCTCAGAGTGCCCATCCCCTCACACAGATCAAGGCCATCCCATACGGAGAAATGGTTAGGATTCGACATAATTGCTCTGACACTGTTGTTTTCAAACAGGAACTAAAAAACCTGACCCACCGCTTCCGTAATAGGGGTTACTCCAACAAACTCATCACGGGAGCTAGCAAACGCATCTTGAACAAGGAACACCACCAGTTACTCATCAAAGGCCCGAAAAAACTTGTCACAGAAAACCCTAGCAGCCAGAGACCGGTCACATTCATTACCCAGTACAGCCCAGCTAGTAAGACGATACTACGCATTCTCAAAAAACATTGGCACTTACTGATGCTGGATACATGCCTCAAAGACTCATTAAGCAGGTCCCCCACCATTGTGCATAGCAGAGGCCGTACTCTCAGGAACATTCTGTGTCCCAGCTTTTTATGCCCCTCCTCCCCCACACGCCCTTTGGGGTGGATTCCAGAGAAACCTACTGGCTTTTACAAATGTGGTTGCTGCATATCCTGCCAACTAGCCCTCAACAAAACCATATTTTTTTCATACAATACCAAGACAACATACCACATTAAGTGTTTCATCAATTGTAACACAAAATATACTGTTTATTGCTTGATATGTGCATGTGGTCTGATCTATATTGGAAGCTCTATACGCCCACTCAAAGAACGCATCCAGGAGCATATCAGGGCCATTAGGAATACTAACATCAACTACCCCCTTGCCGTTCACTTTAACACTGCACATGGGGAAGGGGATCTTCTAAAAATCAGATTCCATGGCATCACTCAGGTTCCCAATTCACCTAGGTGTGGAGACAGAACCAGGGAACTGCGCAAATGCGAGGCCAAATGGATCATAAAACTTCGCGCAGTTGAGCTAGGCCTCAACACTGACCGTGAATTACACTTCTTTCTGACATAACCATTTTGATCCTCCATCCTGTATGCATGTTGCACCATTTCCACCTTTGTACAATCCCGTATGTTCGAACTCACTAGGTTCTACTAGGCTCGGATCTATCTCTGTGTATTAACAATGTACTCATTCATTTATGATTAAAATGCCAATTGTGTTACTCTGTCCTTACATTTTATGTTCTTGACATTACTCTGCACCATGTGTTTGGTAACACCTAGCATTCACTTACTTTACTTACATAGACATATGTGTTCTATGGGGATTTTCCTACTTCATTACACGTTGCATTATATCTTCCTATAAACAACCCTTCTGTATAAAGCTTAACTATGTACTTAATGTTTTATAAATGCTCTACTATGTTTGGATGTTTCTATATGTACAAACAACGTATTAACCACATTTTGAATAGTTGTTATTTCTTTTGATTTATCATTGTAATCCGTCCTCTGTCCTTGACCTCACCATGCACCATTTGTTTAGTAATACGAGATATCCACGTATTTCGTTTGCATACACTGACTTACTATATGCGGTTCGTGGCATTAATATGACCTGACTTTTCACATTTAACATTGTCTTTGGTATTAATAGTTGTCACCTCGTTAACTTATCAATGTACTTCTTCTCCATCCTCAACCTCAACATGTACTATGTATTATGTACTATTTGTCCAGTAATACGAGGTTTCCATATAGTTCGTTTTGTATTCACATATTTATTGTTTGCGGCTCGTTACATCCTTATGGCCGTTTTTTTCACGTACATTATTGTCTTTGGTTCACTGGACTCCCACTACTTCGTTTTTCACTCTTCGGTGTTTGTGTTTCTCTCACTACTCCAGCAAAGGTTTTTACACCGTGATTACCTACTTTGGATGTGCTTCTTGCGTCTTTCCCTCTCTCCTTCCCCCCCTTCTTCAACCTCATTTTCCATTTCATATTCTTTTCACATATGAAGTGGCCGCTTGCTCCCCCCTTCTTTCTCCCATTAATTCTATTCTATCCATTTAGTTCAGACCCCTATTCAATACACCCAATATGGCCGCCACACTGTCCCCCGTAGCCTCATCTTTGGGTCCCCCCTCTATTTCCATGGCACCCCAACTTTGTTCTCCATAAGAGCGTGGGTCGGCAACGACCATTAGACGCTCTCTCACTATTCACCGCGCCTCCCCGGCCTGTATTTCCAAGGTATGTCCTCATTTCTTTATATTTAGACACTCCGCTTTTGACTCTGATCAATGTTCGAACTTATGTTAGATATCTTCATTTATTCTTTACACTATTGCCGCTTATGGCCGAACCAAATTTCCCGCCGCAAATATTATCCGTGGACGCATTTCGCTTCGGAACGCGCTTTACTATAGTTTTCCCTAACTCCCCATTATTGCTGTACGCTCACCCGTTGCTTAGCACCGTTGTACTTTTATAGGCTAAGCATTTTTTGACTTACCCGCTCTATTAATACTAGGACGCATTCTCTCTCGAGCTCTTTTTAAATACCGATACATGCCCTGGCCTTATTCCCAAGGTCCAACATGTTTCACACTACCACAGGGGCCCTCCACCTCTAGTACATGGACCTTTTTGAGCTTAGTCTTCAGTACTTTGGCAATGTACAGGCCTATTATTAGCGCTCTGTGTTTACATTACGTACCGCCAGCTTTGTGTACATGGACATTTTCTACCTTACTTGCCTTACTTTCCCCGTATTTGCTTTTTGATACACCTCATTTCCCACCGCTTACACGTTGCAGCCCTGTGGGGCTAGTATTACTATTTATCTCCTAGCTTAGACTTCAGCCCTATTCGTCAATAACCTGTTATTGTCTCTATTAATTGTTTCCTATTTGCATCTGCTTCCTTCATATCGACTGTTGCAATTTATACTCATCTCTCTGACACCTCCTAGGTCGTGTCTCTACAGCTTATCAAGGCCTTCCATATCATTTTTTACCTACGTGTTCTAGTACCTAATCACCCTGTTGCTGCTCAGACAGCCTTACTACTCTGAATTTTCTTAATCTTCAAAGGTATGTACACAATTATTATCTTCTCTCTCCATACCTCATGCCCATGATTATTCTCGGATCATATTCCCCTACGGGTTAGTCTTACTGGTTTTAATCCCTTTTTTATTTCCTTCCCAGATCTTTATCACCTATTCCAGCCCACAGATCCAATTAACATTGATTACGTAGGCCGGACGGCCCAGGTACAGAAACCATGGCTCCCAACCAATTTGGGCCTTTTTCTCTTTCTCTGTCACTCACCTACCATGTACCACTCCACACCTCACTTGTAGTTGTTCGTATTCAGCCATTGGCTTGGTCTCTCCCAACCCTGCCCTAGCCTCACTTCGTATCACTACTAACTAT
The DNA here is from genome assembly GCF_031143425.1 of Pleurodeles waltl. Taxonomy (NCBI): domain Eukaryota; kingdom Metazoa; phylum Chordata; class Amphibia; order Caudata; family Salamandridae; genus Pleurodeles; species Pleurodeles waltl. The sequence continues at coordinate 258,660,831 of NC_090440.1, forward strand.
GCATCAGCCCACTTTTGTAGACATTCTGGATCTCAATATTAACTGCATGAACGTACGTAATCACTTTTATTCATAATATGTCTCCTTTCCCTATGGGTGTCCTGGTCGCACTATGTTTTCTTGTCATGTTCACTTTAACATCAATCTATCTTTTTTTTTAGCTCCCACACTAAGGCACTGGCTTTTGTTTCCAGGTATCTTTTCTACATGAGTTCACTACGGATTCCATACATGTATATATATATATACCAACTGTTGCCTTTATCAATATTCTTTGCAGCCTTGATGAAGTCACCTGTGTGACGAAACACGTGTTGGCTGTTTATCTATGACGATTATCATGCTCTACAACACCTACGAATAAAGGCACTGTCTACTAACAAGACTCTGGACGTTTTTTTCAACCTCGAACTTTCGCTCACCTTCAACACACCATCAGGGTTTCTCATCCCTGCAACACTATTGGACACTACATTCTGTGTGCTCTGGCCAAATTTTATTTTCTCACTGGGTAGTTATAGTAAGGACCACGTTTGACCCAGAAATTTACTTTTTGGTTTTCTAATAACTTTGGCCCCGTTCAGGGAATCTTTAAAAAAAAAAACTTTCCCCAAAAAATTTTCACCTCAGGAGCGAACAAAGGAACAGGGTAAATAAAAAGTGCAGCAGTGACTGCAGATAAAACTGCAAGAGTCTAATTTTAAAAACTGTGTCTCTCTCTCTCTTCGTTGAAGTAATTAATAGAATGACACTATGTGTTATGCAAACTATGCAATGGCACAGCACCACCATCATGATTGACAGTTACAACCAACAAATGACGGATAATCACTCTCTCTTCGTAAACAGTTCATGAGTAAGAAATCTAAAGTTTTGACTGCCAGACATATCTATGCCCCTTTCTGCATAGAATATAGGGAGTTGCGCGAGACAGATAAATGTATCTCTACCTGGCCATGTGATGTAGCACTCAAACTGTGGTAGCCTGTTTCGGTTATCTGTGTGGCTTCTGCCAGCCGTTGTGACCAGGTCCAGTGTGGTCCCTGGCATACCCCGAGTCAAGGTCTATATTTGGTGAGGGCACATCCCTAAAAATGCATTCTCTGGTTGGTAGTCCGATCCAGAGACTCCAAATCAGGTGTGTCTTAACTGCAACTTGTCCCATGGGATCAATAGCACTGGAGGCCCACAAACTTCCCATTCCCTCCAAAACAACGCATTACCATCAAATACCATTAAACCATATCATCATCTTTTTCTAATATCACTAGGGTGATGGCAGTTAAATCCCGCTATTAACCTCTGCCAAACAGACTAAGATTAAGGCATGACATTGCATACTGTGGCTAGGCCCCCAAGATGCACCTAACATGTCCTGAGACTTGGGGCCATGTAAACACTAGCTGACCAGCCATCTTGTCCTCTGAGCAGCCTACTGCGATACCCTATGTCCTGGCCCCACTCAAGAGCGCACCCCCAACTCTGTCAAAGCAATGCATGAGATGTGAGGGCGTCACATGGCCTATTGATGAAAAGAAGCTGGCTGGGGCAGGAAAATGATTGCAGTAGATTTTGGAGCTCCACTTGCACCGGTTAGCTCCAGTTTACTCAATGCAAAGTAAAGCAATACAGTGCACAGCATTCCACGAGAACTCACCCGACTACTGCACTCATGCAATAGTCATATGCCAATGCACAGGCAAAACTCAATACGTCATAAAAAGGTTACAAATGAGGGCTGATCAACATGTGATTTAGGCTCGCGAAAAAGCACCAACTGCCTATACTGGATGGCCTTTTTGCCCAGTATGCATAAATCATATAAGCAATTGCAATATAGATAATGAGGTCTCTAGACAAATCAAAAAGGATATTTTTTCATTAGCTCCAGGCACAGTAATCAAGTCTCCTGGAACACTGGTCTTCTGGGCATTTAGAAGCTCCTGAAATAAAAAGAAATACTGTTTATATTTCCACAGCATATTTCAAAGAACTGTGGTATAGTCAAACTGTATGGAAATTGCTCTATGGAGAACAACCTACTTACCTTGGGTAACACACTTTCTCCTGGACATTTTAACTGCAGATCCCTCACCTTTAAAATATCCCCAGGCACTAGACTTGATATGAAGAACTTCAACAATAGTGTCCTCCTGCTTCTGGGAAGGGAGAGGACGGAGGCGCATACAGGCACTACAAGTTTCTTTCGCTTTCCAAGCCTTCAGACACATAGAGAGTAGAAGTGGTGGTAAAAATGTGCTGATCCATTACTTGGGAACTTTTTAGATGCTAATCATCACCTTTATAATGTAAAAAAATTAGTACCTCCCAAAGGTGTAGGGTTTAAACTCAGACCAAACAGTTCTGTAGGACCGAGTATAGCGAAGTGACCATTTTGTCAGACTTGGCTGTCAAGGTAGTAGATGCTTCATGAACGTATGCACCGAGACACGTTACAACTTGGCAGATGCCAAGGACAAGAAGTCCTAGTTCTAACGCCATTGTAGCAACCTTGGATCTGGTGGAATGGGCTCTCAGGCCCTCAGGGGCATGAGTAGGTGAGGGCATGACAGCTTTTTGGCTGGCGAGTAACAGATCTTAATGCAGAGGACTATTCACATTGACAGGGTCCTCTTTTGCACTGCCTTGTCCTTCACACTTGAGAAGCTGATGAAGAAGAGCTGATTGTGTAAACAATGATCTTTTGTTTGGTCAATGTAAAAGCTCATTGCCCTCTGGAAGGGGATACTTCCCAGAGAGAAACTACACAGGGCAAGAATGCAGTGGTTCGAAGGAAGGTCCTGTGAGTCTGGTGAGGACAAGACTGCAGACTGTGGCAGGTGGTACCCTAGGTGGGATGACACGCTGAAGGTCCTCCATAAAGGCTTTAGTAACAGGAACCTTGAAGAGTAAGGAGTGTTCCTTGTTTTGCATGTATGTGGCGACAGCAGCTAAGTGAAGCCAAATCAAGTTGCAGGCCAATCCTGACTTGTGCAGAAGTAGGAGGTAGCAAATGAAGTCTTGTAATTTAGGTGTGAGAGGATTTGTGTGGCTCATTCTACTCTGGTGGACAAACAATGTCCTCTCAGCAGCATAGCAGGTGTGTGTGGTAGGTCTATAGGCTTCCTCCAGTATGTCCATGCACTCTTGAGGTAAGTTAATATAACCAGACTAACATCAGGAGCCAGACTGCTAGGCTGAGCTGCTTGGGATCCGCATGTTTGACTCTGCCTTGATTTTGTATGAGAAGGTCCAGTCTTGGGGAGCTTCTCATGTAGGGCGAGGGACATCTCTAGAAGGGTCAAGAACCATGGTTGTCCGGCCCACATGGAAACCAGCAAGACGAGGGTGAAGGAGTTTGCATCAGTTTCCTCACCTATAACCCAGAAGTGGGTTTAGGAGAAGAAAACAAAACATATGTAAAAATCCCAGACCAGTTCAGAGCATTGCCTATGGACTGGGGATGTGGAAACTTGTAGACGGATTGGTCATTTTCCATTTTCGCATGTGGTCTATGCCTGGGGTACTCACCAATGAAAGTAAGGGAGTAGGCCTTGCAGGTCAAGTTCTCCCTTGAAGACTTGCTGCAGTGTCCTGCTGAGCAAATTGGCAAAGGCATTGTCCGCCCCCTGGGAGATTCTCCACTATGAAGTGCACTTGGTGGTGGTTTGCCAAATGGCAAATTTAATGCGCCAGTGCTGACAAAATAGAAGAGTATGTGGGGCCTTGGATTTGCAGGTAAAAAATGGTGGTCATGTCACCAGGTCCTGGAGAAAAGGGGCCTACCCTGAAACAGATTGTTGCTGTTTCACCAATGCAGATGGGTGCTACTCCTCATCAACACTAAATCTTCCAAGTGACCCTCTGCTTGTGACCATTGATCTAAAAGACTCTGAGCAGGCGCAAATGGAGCATTCTGTGAGGAACTAGGGCTCTGCATGAAGCCATCATACCCCCATCAGGTGCATTCCTGTTCAAACTGTGAGATGACGGAGTGCATGAAAAAGAGGCAAAAGCTACTGGAATGCTGCCACCCTTTGATCGCTTGGGTAAGCTTTCCCCAAGGATGCATTCATAACTGACCATATGAAGGGATGGACCTGGCGTGGCTCGACGTGAGACATGGTGGCCTTGACTGCAAAACTCAAGCTGTACAGAAGGGAGAATTCAGCTTGGGTGGGGGCTAGGCAGTCTTGTTTGCTTGCGCTCTTGAAAAGCCAGTCGCCTATGTAAGGAAAGACATAAGTTCCTCCCCTTCTGAAGCTGGCGACTACCACTGCTAGACATTTAAACCCTTGGAGCCATGGTGACTCGAAAGGGTAACACTTCTGACTAATCATGAAGGGATGATGAGACGGATTGATTGGTATGTGAAAATATGCATCCTTCAGTCTAATGTGGCCATGAAGCCGCTTTGGTGCAGCAGGGGGATGACATCCTGTAGGGTGACCACGTGGAAATGTTCCAACAGGTTTATCTTTTGAGAGCCTTGAGCTCTGAGATCCAGTACTGGCCTGAGGGAGCCTTCCTTACAGAGTAGATGCTTTTGCCACAGCGTTGAGGGGGCCATGGCTCGATGGCCCCTTTCAGAAGGAGCACCTGAACCTCCTCCTGCAGTAGGGCAAGGTGTTCTGGGCTGAGGGTGTGCAGGTGGGTTGGAATGTTTGGTGGGGCTGAAATGAGCTGGAAGCAGTAGCTTTGACTGATGATGGATAGATCCCACCAGTCAGTGGTCTCCTCCCAGCAGGGAAGAATCCCTGGAGCCTTCCCCAAGAGGTGTAGTATGACTGGGTGTAAAGGGAGAGGGGGGAGTGGGAAGGGTGGCTAGTCAGTTCTTGGAGCTAAAAGCTCCCTTGACGGGAGTGCCTTTGTCCTGACCCCTGGAACTGTTATCTCTAAAGATACACTGAGTATAACCTCTACCTCCCTGTTGGTGGTAACCCTGTGTGGTCATTGATAGGACTAGGTTGATTCTGGGAAAGTGGCCCTGGAACCACCCCTCATTTGTTGCCTCTGACTTAAAGACTATCCAGGGCATTAGCGGTATCTGTGTTCTCTATTTTTTTCCTCATCAACCTCTGGGATGAATATGTATTCACCATCGAAGGGCAGGTTGATAAGATGTTGTTGGACCTCTGGCTTGAAGTCAGAAACATGCAGCTAGGAGTGGCAGCAGAGGATGAAAGAGGTATTCTCTCCCCCGACAGCTGTATCAGTTTAATCCGAGGCATACCTAGTGATGGCATTGGAAGTGGCTTTTCCTTTCCGCTACGATTTCCGCCCCCACCTTTTGTGGTACTGGTTAGGGAATGTAGGAGTACAGTCTCCATCTCCTCTCACTGTGCCATGTCACAACGAAACAGGAGCCCTCATGAACTGGCCATGTGCCAGTGGTGACTGCACTAATGCTTTCCTCTTGCCAGCAGGATTGATTTGCTTACTCTCCTTGTCAGGAGTAAAGGTGTTGCCTTTCTTCTGGGCTGCTGCTGTTTTCTAGTAAGTGAAAAAAAACAGGCAGTCCAGTGAGACATAACCCCTTATATGGAGTGGATCTGAGGGCATCGTTTTTTTTTAATCTTGAAGGTTAGAAGCCAGGATTTCACTGGCCCCTTAAAGATTTCACGGGCAGATTTTGTGCTCCCCTTTAGCACAGGAAAATATTGGAGGGAGCACTAGGATCTGGAGAGTTTCCACTAGAAAATCATCATCCATAGGGGGTGACCTGCATATCACCTTATGACAGGCAGCTGCATGTTGGACGATGCAATGGTATCATCTGGAGGGGAAGTCATAACGGGGACGTGGTCAAGGGCAGGGTCCCCTGAAGGATCCACATCAGACTCCTCCCAAGGACTGTAAGTGGGGTTAGGGCAGACTTAGGTGCTAAAGTCCTCTGCTGGAGCGAAGGGGCTAGGGTTACCTGAGTCTAAGTATGACTCTGGTAGCCCCTATGGGGGAAGTCACATATTGTGAGGGAGGAAGTGGTAGAGATGGCGGTACATGAGGAGAAGGAGTAGGAGTGGGGCCAATAGTCTTGTGTGTAGGCCTCTTGAGGGTGGTGGTTGCAGAGGAATGTCTGAAATGGCAGCCTCCTTAAAGAAGATTCTGCACTTTTTACCCAAAGTATTTTCTGAAGCAGAGCTCTTGACTGTATGTTAGTGTATGATAATGTGCCAGTTTCTTACAGATAGCTCATGCTGGAGATTTTCAAAGATAGGCTATTCCTCTGAGTTGGCTGTGGATGGCTTCGGAGCTGACAGTGTTTTCAGTGCAGACATTGGTTTCAGCCTCGATAAAAGGTAGCTCATACACAGAGCTCGGGACCCGACATACGGAGGGACAGTTTTCTGTTTCAACATGCACCCGCGTATGTGTCTTAGAAGAGATTTTGGTGTTGATCGTCCTCATGTGTCCCGGTGTGGTCTTCAGACGCAGTCTAGAGCCAACAGAAGTAGATGGGACATCAGTGGTAGCATCCTAAACTACCATCAGCCCACCAGATCACCTTCGCTCCACTACCCCTTCTCTAACCTCCACCCCCTCATCCAATACAGCAGATGTGGAGGTCGTTATTTCTCCTGCCTAGCAGCAAAGACAAGGAACAAGCTACCTTTTTAAAAAAAATTTTTTATCTCCGGACCTACCCATCTCTCTCAGACTTCCAAAAGTCCCTGAAGCCTTGACTAGTCGGCTAATCAACAGGACCCTGCCAGCTCTGAGATTCCCTCACAGGTGACAAGAAGGTCAAATCTACTGGATGATTCTTTTATTCTTGAACTTCTTCTTCCTGGGACTCTGAGGAGACTGATTTGATGATCTCAGGGCTCGGTTAGTGGGCAGCAATCTCAGGTGACTTGTCAAATTCTTCTTTGGCACAGAGTGTGTCTGCCTTGCTGAAGATATCCAGCATCTCCAAGGATGAATGGTACATTTTTTTTTTTTAGGCCCACTGCCTGTCTCTCAGTTGTCAAAGGGTCTTTTTGCTCCTGAAGGCTAAACCAGAGTTACAGCAGGTCACGTTGTGCTCTGGAGAGAGACACAGGTTACAGATGGCTTGAAGATTACCCAGGGCATTTTGGGTGGCACTGGGGGCATCTCTTGAAAGACATTCAATCCATTGCCTTCTGCGCATTTTCCTTCTCCAACGTCGGTAAGGAGGATGGGAGACCCAAAAGAGAGGGAGCACCCCGAGACATGGGATGCCTGGTTATTAGATGACTAGACTATGTCTGGAGTGGTTTGAATGGAGAAGGTGGAAGGAATGGCAGAAAGGTTAAAAAGTATTTTCTGCGATGGGAAGAAAAAGGCAACAATCTCCAAGTCTGCAACAGTCGATGTCAAACACATCGAGACTCGACGCAGCATTGATACAAAGCCGAATCAGACAGCGGAGAAAGCAATCTAACAATGAAGTCTGTGCCCATGTGCGTTCACCTACTAGAGGAAGAGTCGCAAAGACACGGTGATTCAAAAGACTTCTTTAAAAAAAAAAAAAAAAATTGCAACAGTTCGAGCCCCACACTACCTACACTAGATGGCAGAAGTATGCAGATTATGTGTATGTACAGTCACAAATGCTACGAATCATGGTTTCACCAAAGAGCATTATCTGTGAGTACCTCATTAAAGAGCTTCAGTAGGCGCCTGGTCAGACCGAAGCCCCTCCCTAAAGGATGATGGTTTTAACTTCCATAGTCGAGAGCTGCAGGTCAAATACCTCGGCAGCCCTTATGAACACTACTGCAAAAGATGCGCTCTCATCCATGGCAGTGCCAGGGAGACAGACTAACCCAGCATCTGGCAGAGTGTCCACACCCATGGCATCCTGTAGGTCTTCGTACCAATTGTCCTCATTGTATTGTGGAAAAAATGTGTCCCCATCCTCTCTGAAATTCTGGCATCAGAGCCAAAAATTTGGTGTAGCATCTGAGCATGACTATGCAGTGAAGGTAATTCCTCAGAGCCGGATGGATTGCCAAAAGGCGTTGTTTTAATGTGTTCAGAGCATGGCCTTGGCCGAGGTTGAGATCAATTTATTTCTGAATTGGAGACCATTACAAGTTGTAGATACTCCTCCCCCACTGTTGATGGTGAAGGAACTAGCGTAGAGTTGGCATTGGGCCAAAGCCAGTGCAGAACCCAAGCAGGTTCGAGAGGCACAGATGCCGCTGAGCGCAAACCCACCATCTGGAATCTGACTGGAGGCCCCTGAGGATTCTTGGAGCCCAAAGGCTACACCATAGGGAAATGGAAGCACACTGAAAATTCAAAGCATTGCCTATTATAGGCCTTGATTTTCTGCGAAATTGCGGATGGACCTGAATGTCGGGCGAGTCGGGAGTCAGAATTGGCTCCTCAGGAGACTGGATAGCAAGCTGATGCCCTTGTGCATTCTTTGGAGACTGAGAATAGCAGAAAGGGGCAGATTCTCGCTTGGACTTCTTGTGCTTCTTCTTTGACTTTCCGAAAGACTTTGACCATAGCGAAGATCTGCCATGGGAACAGGACCTTTCTCTCGACTTTGACTGGTCACAGTATAGAGACTTGAGGCAGAGAGTTTTGTGATCCTGAATAATCTTTTGGTTCATGTAGGCACAGCTGCTGGTTCGGGAGGTGAGTTCTGACTGCAAGCAACAGAGCATTACCTGGTGGAGATCTGTCACATACATGTTTGTGACAGTCCTCGCAAGGTTTAAACCCCGTTTTAGGAGGACATTCTCCTTGCACACTGGTAAAACCTTTAGAATTTGACAAAATAAATTACAGAAAAATACTATCACAGACTAAAGAAGTAGCGCTTAGGATTCACATCTGAAGGTGCGGAAATAAAGGAACTGATGTCAAGGTACATCGGTGGCACTTATATATGGCCTCGTTCTTCATTTCCATAGTGGAACGAAGTTAGTGGAGAGGCGCATGGCACCAAGTACCAGCATGCAGGAGTACAGCTTCAGCATTTTTCCAGATTCAGTCTAAAGCCTAGGGAATATAGTAAGATGTGGAACCTGCGGTTAGAAGTATCCATCAGAAGTAAAAAAATTGAATGTTTTGTATCAAGGAGGGTTGAGGATGAAAGGTTTGGAGACCATTTTAAAGCACAGCTTAACCTAATTCCACATATTAACGGCATGCATGAAAAACCACAATCTATGAGGGTAATGTGTATTTGGCAGTATAGCACAAATCAGAAGAAAACACTTTAATTCTCCTGCATACTCATGTGATAAGGTCTTCAGCAATTTTCGCTACTCCTGCTGATCCACTGGCTTAATCAAGCTGTAACTCATAGCGTGCATTACATTTGATATCCTGCAAACACCTCATCAGCACCTCTATGAGGCATACCTCAGATTCCTATTAAGTAAAACACACTTAAAAACAAGCTCCTGTTACAATTGTATGAATGCAGTCGAGAAATTTAAACCGTCTTTGGAATGAGGTGTTGCCAATAAGGATCTAAATGCCTAAAAACTGCTCTGAATGTCAGTGCCACAAACTTCATTTTCAATGTAAATACAGTCCTTTACTCTAACAAAGCAAAGTGTTGATAGATTACCAACTGCTTTTAACAGGATGACAGGCAGTGAGGGGGGAAGCACACGTGCATATGAGGTAGAAACAGACACGCGTATGTGAGTCAGAGCGTGAGTGTAAAGAGAAGATGTGGCCCAAAATCACCTGCTTCTGAGAGAATCTCCCATTCAGCCAATTTTCTAGGGTTATTTCTTATAACCCAATTTGCTACATGTAACCATACCGCAGTCACAAACTGAAATCTCTTTAAAACTCTTGTCCAGTCTTTTTTTATTGTAGATGGAAGGCCCTTGGTGCTTTTTAGCTTGCACTATATGTATTTGCAGATTCATTAGTGCTGCAAAGAAATGATGTTAGTCTAAGGAGGCATCCATACAAGTAAAACCCAATACCCGCCCACTTTGACATCCTTGCAACAGATCGAAAACTGTAGAGCAATCATGTATTAAAGTCTCTGGCCATAATGATTGGGTTGGAGAAAGATAGTGGTTTCTAAAAAACAGCTTTTAAGGGATCAATATCCTCCACGTTAGGGCTATAATAACACACTAACATGAATCTTTTATCATGAGATTGAATGTTGGCAATAGACCATTTACCATTCTTGTCCACCTCACTCCCAATTACAGTTGCCTAAAACTTCTGTTTTATCACTATTGCTAGCCCCCTCACGTTACAGGTCTGATCAGTACATATAACATCTTGGACCAATTTTTGTTTGTGAAAAAGGTCTAGACTTCCTTCTTAGTAAGGTGGGTCTCTTGCAATATTATAATATGAGCATCTGTATCCCTCAGGTATTTTAGCAGCTGATTGTGTCACCTAGCCGTCCTAAGCCTGTTGATATTCCATGAAAGATTTGGAACCATTACAACCCTCTTCTTGGTCCTGGGTTTTGCCTATCACTAATCTTACAGCATGCCAAGTTCCTTCTTACAAAATAACTCACGAAGGCTTCTGAGGAGTTTTTTTTTTTTTTTAAACTTTTTTAATATGTTGCTCCGCACCCAGTACCCCCTTTACGCTAACCCTTACCTTCAACCCTCCCTGGACACCCTTTATCTGTGTCTTCATGGATATGCTAATTTTTGAGAGCCCATAATGGAAATCCACAATCAAGACCTATCTACAGAACTAAAAGAAACCGGAAAGATGTGCGCATTACCTCCTGTAGCCAATCCGTCCTGTACCAGGCTCAGTTTTCCATGTTTCCCCCCTCAATTGCTTCAATAAGCCTGTTAGCTTCAAGGTAAACCAAAAGATTGTGTATTTTATTTCTGTACATTATTTTCAAAATGGCAGGGAATTGTAGCTGGGTAATAACTCCAAGGGCCTTAAACTCTTCCATTTGCCTCCCTAGTTCTCACTGTTTATTTAAGGTAATGCGAGAGAGCTCTGACCTGATCTCAAAGGAGAACTCGGTGCCTTTCACAGATTTCTGTTTCAGTGCACTTGCCAGAATCTGCTCTTTTATAGCGTAAGTCAGAAGGTTTACCAATATCCTCCTGGAGCAATCACAACTCCCACTCTTTGAAAGAAAGTTCGTTAAAATTAAACTGGATACATGAAATAGCTGGTCCATGGGGAAAAAGGAACACAAACTACTTTCCTACCATATAAGAGTACTACTCTTGAAAGCTTATCTACCTAAATGCACGGTTTATGTGAATGTGATTACCTAGGACTTCATCGTAAACAACGTTTACACTATCTTTGTTGCCATTTGCATGTAAAGTCCTTTGAAGTAGATTCAGCTAAGCACGTCAAATAAGTTAAATTAACAGTAACACTTACTGTCACAACATCTCGCGTGGTTTTGTCCAGCTCGTGCAAGAAATTTGTGGATGAAAGTGGTTGCTGTGAAAAATATAAGATATTAAAATTGTATGCATTTATACATATTTCAAAACTTAATTTAAAGTTGTCTATCCACATACTGTTTGGGTGGACTGATTGGGAGGAGGAGCTTTCCTGTGGAAAATGGCATCACAAATTTCTTCAAATGGCAGAGTGTCATCTTTCTGCACAGTGAATAGAGGACTGTCCCAGCGGTTTCTTGAATCAGGGGCTTCGAAACGCTGCACAAGTGCATCAAATCTGTAGGAGGAAGGGACATATGCAAAACAACGTCATACAAATATGTTCGGTTTTAATATATATTTTCAGTTTTTGGAAAGGCTAGTCGCTGCAAAGCAGGGTAAAGGCACTCACAACGACAGAAAGGCTGTTAGAAGCATGACAAAGCACAAAATACGACTTGTAGAGTGAAAGTTACTTGAGTGATACAAGGATATGTAATACTAGCTTTATATTTCTACCATATTAGTTGCACATAATAGTAAGATAACCGGCAGAGAGGAAATGTTAATAGGTAAACACAGTAATCCAGGAAAACTAAAGGATGACTAAAGAAATACACACAATCAAATATTAGTGACTGGATCCTAGCCAAGTGTGGCCAAGAGCCATAAAGCAAAGCACAGGCTGAGAGTGCCGGACTAAAAGATGGCTGATATTCAGCCAAATACAGACTGAGGGTGTCTGACCCCAGCCAAGTGCAGGTTCTGGAGGCACTAGCCATAGGCATGAGTGGGCTGTAGAAGATCCAGCTATTAGCAGACTATGGAGCCTAGCCAGGGGCTATGCGGGGAGGCCCAAACAAGAGGAGGCTTTATGGGGGGCATAAACAAGGATAGGCTACAGATGGGGCCCTAAACAAGAGCAAGGTACATGGTGGCCCAACAAAAGGCAGGCCATGCGGGCAATTTCTGGATTTTAAAAAAAAAAAAAAACAGAGTGCGTAATGACTTTGGAACAGAGAAGCTGCATATTCAACCAAACCACTATCAAGTCACTATTCCCTTGGGACAAATAACAAACTACTCCACCGCCCTTGTTTTGGACTGTTGTACATAGATAATAAAAAATGCATGGAAAATGTTATTCCCTCACAAGTCTTAGTCTGGGCTGCGATGCAATTCCACCAAGAGTCTAACAGGTTCTCAGGTTCTTCAACGTGTACACTACATTTTACCCACAGACCAAGATAATACAACCAGGTCTTGTGATGTGTCGGTGTGAGTTACTATTCAACCCCCTGCTCTGTTCAGTATGCTTTTACACCATTTAGCAAAAAGTACCTTCTCCTCTCGGTCCTTCACGGTTACCTCCTAGCTTTCGTTAAACAATCAAGCCAAATGGCTCTGAAAAAGCACCAGGTAGCTCAAATCAAGGAAACCTAATTCCTGCATCTTCGGTGTATATACTCTATCACCTGCTTTACGGGAAAGAAGTGGAACACTCTCTTCAAATAATTAGTCACTTACCTTTGGTAACCTTCTCTATGTCAGATACTCTTATCTAACTGCAGATTCCTCAGTTTGTGAATCTCCCCAGGTGCCAAACTGGATTTATAAACACTTGCAATATTGCCATCGGCCTCCTTTGCGATTATGTCCCACCTCTGGACATAATGACCTGGAGCTCACATAAAGGCACTACTCTGGTGAGCCCACATCAGTTTATTAATTAGTGCTTTCAGCATCCTCAGATGCAAAGAGTGACTGACAGATTGAAAACACTGACCTGTGTGATTATAACTTTGAACCTTATTAACCTCCAAATGTCCACGCCAAAGGATGAGAAGGGTGGGCAGTGAGGAACCTGTGGTTATATGGCATATCCATTAGAAAGGTGTTACCAAAGATAAGTAACTTTTGTCTGGCAATTGTTACTTCTAACTGCGTATGGTAATCAATAGCAAAATTATGCCCCTTTTAAAGAGGTGGGTGAGAGGGGAGGAGTAGACTCCAATAACTCCTGTAGGAACATGCAGGCAAAAGGACTGCCCCCTGCTGACCTGAGAATCGGTATAGTACTGCCGGGTCAGTGTATGGATAGTCCACAATAAGATTAGAGCTCAAAATTTATTTCCTTTGTTTGCACCAAGGAATGCAATGAAGATCTGATCACCCAGTTGTTCTTTCTTAATCCTATCAATGTAAAGGCGAAGTGCCCACTGAGGAACCACCAGGTGTAGACTGTTCTCCTTAGGGTGGAGAGAAGAACGCAGAAAGCGTAATGGACTGCCCATGTGGGAAGGTGACACTGCTTTCAGAAGAAAGGCAGTGTAAATGAGTGCGTGGAGGCTGGAACAACAATGTCTGTATCTCACTGATGCAACATGTAGAAGTGATTGCAATGAAAAACACAACTGTGCTGATAGGTTAAAAACAGCATACATCAGGAAAGTGAGGACTAAATTCAGTCTCACTCAGGCACAATGAATAGGGCAGTGGGAAGTACACGCAGATGCCGTTACAAAACACATCACAAAAGGAGATATGAATAAAGAGAGATCATCTGGCAAGCAAAGACTGAAAGTAACCAATATGACTTATCACTAAGTAAACCAACCAATATGTAATCTTTAACAGTACGTACAGCAAAGACCTGTCAGGCCAATGAAAAACAAAAAAAGACATCAGAACACCTAGCTTGTAAAAAGTCAAACTGCTTCTCTTTGCACCATTTGACTAACTTGGATAAATGGCCTGGGTAAATCAACTTTGTAAAAGAGGCATCAGCCATAAAATCATCCACCGCCTCGAAGAGAAGATCAAGACTTCTAAGCTAGTTTCACTCCATCGCCACAAATGGAGAAGTAAACTGAAAGCTTTGGATGCAGTACTCTGCCATGTTGCTAAAACAGCAGATCATCCCAAAGAGAAAGCCATAGAGGGTAGATGCAGAGAGTGAGCAGCTTGGAGTACCAGATCGTCTGGCCTCATAGAGGCCACCAGGATCAGCTGCGCTTGGACCCCACCTGACTTTCTTCAGGACTTGCAGGTTCAAAGGTGGAAATGTGTACAGGATGCTGGCATTCCATTTAGGGCCGATTGCGATTTCTAGAGACCCACTAGGAGGAAAGTTTATAATGCAGAAGGCCGTCTCAGAGTGTTTTCAGAGGAAGGACAAGTTACATACTTTTAGCAAAACTCTTTCTGATGGATACTCTTAGTACAGATTCTTTCCTGAAAGTATTCAGCAATTGTTCACCATGCCGAAAGGTGGCATCATTGCTGTCTACAGCACCATCCCACTGCCTCAGGAAGTGAGGGCAAACATTTGTATATAGACATCACCCAGGTATGCAGATGTCAGTTTTCTTTTTTTTCAACCCTTCCACACCCTCAGATGTGAATCAACTGTGACAGAATGTAAAAATGACAGCATGCCTATCTTAACTTTTTAGAAGCATAAAGTCCACCCCACAAAATAGGAAGATGGGAGCCAGAAAGGAAGCTGCACATAAGAGTATCGACCAGAAAGAACGTTACTAAAGGTAAGTAACTTGTTCTTCTGATGGATACTTTTAACCACATATTCTGCACCTTTTGAATAGATACCTCCTAAAGTAGAGAGTCTGAGGAGCAGACTTACACGTAGAAGTCCTGCAGAATACAGCATGTGAAATAGCTCATTTTGTGTACTTGAGAAGTGAGACAGTAATTCCCGGTGAAGGTGTGGACTGAACTGCAAGTAGCAGACTAGCAGCTGTCCAACACTGGAACTTTCCTCACTAATGCCTCTAGTGGAATGAGCCAAAGGCCTTCTTGGCCATGGTGTAAAACATGTTTATGTACAGGACAATTCATCTGGAGAAGGTCGACTTCTAAACTGCCATTCCTTTTTTAACATTGACAATTACAACAAAAAGCTTGCTATCCACAGGTAATTCTTCGTCCCTAGGATGCAAAAGCTAAGGATGGGATCTATCTGGTGAAGCATCTATACCTTCTTCTTAGAGGGAGGTGGCATAAAAAAGCAAAGTGGGGAGAAACGAGGACTGCCCACATTGGAAGGCAACATGACTTTGGTAAAATTTGTCAGAAAAAAAGGGGGGTACACGGAGGTTGAAATTATAGTGGCAGTGTGGAAAACTGTCTTGATGGTCAACGGTGTCAGAGGACAGATGTGCATTGGCTCAAACAGTGTACACAGAGAACATGGGGACTGCATTATTAAGGGTGCAGGAGGAATCTTTTGTGAGTCCATTCACTAAACAGATATCTACAAGTTATTTACACAACAAAGATTGGCCAGGAAAAAGTAAACAGGATGATACATAAACTTTAATGGTGCTCACAGCAAAGGCTTGCCAGATTAGCAATAAAATAAACAGCATATCGGAGAACCTGGTCTGAAGAAGATAAACCTGACAGTCCTCTCAGCAGGTCACAAACTTCACACAGCAACCAGAGTAAACTGGTTTGGTAGACAAGTGCTGAACAGCCAAGATCACAGCTACTTCTTCTGTGGGCAGATCAAAACCTCTCAGTTGGTTCTGCTCTATCTCCATGCACAGTAGGTGACGTTTTTTCTTTCTACTGGATTGCAATTACCTTAGACTGATGGGTTTTGCAGGTCATTCATTAAGGCTATGTCCTTCCGTTTCTAACTTCCCACCCTCCTGTACTCCTCAAATTTTGTCTCATTGTGCCTCCAATCTCAACCAGGAAGTTTTTTCACTGTTGGCCAAAAGGGCCCTATAAAGCGCCCTGAAAAAGGAATGACTGTCCTGGGCCGCCTCTTCGAAAATGTAAATCCTGTCTGTGGAGCATTCTCAATGATCAGCCTACTGCAGACGTAGACTGAAGGGCCTCCATGTACCAACAAGCATGAGGCACCAGAATGGTGCAAGGTGCTAGAAGATATGCGAGCAGACTGTGAGGAGCCTCAGAACCATTAAGACTGGGACAGTAGCTCTCACTTGCAACATCGGTATCAAAACCAAAATGTCTCGAACTCTGTTGTGGCGAAATGCCTTCAGGAAGACTGTATTCAGAACATCCCTAACTAAGGGAAGCTTCTCAGATTGTAGCAGATGGGACTTGGGCTTTTTGATGAAAAATGCAAGAGTAGATAGTTAATAACACTGTTGCCTGAAGGCAGTCTGAGAATGAAACTTGCCTTCAAAGGTAGAGGAACTTGTGGATTTAAAAACTGCAAAGATGGGTAGTGAACACTGACATGTCCGTCATAAAAATGTGGGGGGCTGCTGTCATGCTGAAGGATAGGACAGTGAGTTGGAAGTGGTCTAATCCCATTATGGCAGAGAAGAGAAATTTACCGTAGGACTGCAGGATTGGCACATGAAAGCACGAGCCGTCCAGGTCTAAAGCCAGCAGAACCTGAGTGAGTGTCATCATTTTGAACTTCTTCTTGAGGAACTTCTCTTTCTTGAGAAAGAAGTTCAATATTCTGAGGCAAAAAACTAATCTCAGGCTCTGTCCGTCTTAGACACCAGGAAGTACTTAATAGCAAGCCAGGTTCCCCACTGCCTTAGGTTCTAAATTTCTTTCTTCTCTTTGCAAGTGACATGATCACTTCCTTGACACTAAAAGTAACATCATCTGCTGATGGCTGAAGAAAAAAGTGGAGGAACATAAGGGGGCGGGAACCAGGGAAAGGGGTGGGTACAAACTCGTTGAACAATTTTGAAGGATCCTTTGGTCTGACATTATGGAGTTCCAGTGGAGAAAATAGCGCCGGATTCGACCCCCTGCTGGACCCAAATTCCTCATGGAGGAAAAACTAAAGAGACTAGGCCCCAGAGGTGCTGGGCAATGAGGAGGCGGAGGACTGTTGCCCGTTTTGGAAACGACACCCCCTACCCCCAGAGCCGCGAAAATACAGAACTGGCTTCTGGCTGGTCTGTGAGAGTTGCCTTTGACGATAGGCAAGACCCCCCAAGACTACTTCCCAAACAACCAATATCGCTGATGGAATTCGTAGATGGGATAAACCAACCAAAAGGAACAATTATTAGAGTAGAATACACTTTTTTTGTTGTTTTTTTTTTAAAAACAATCTAGTCCCATCAATAGGGGTGTCAATGAGAAAGGCTTGGAAATTCCCATGAAAACAAAGAGGCAAGCATCTAAGTGTGCCATCAGACTAGTGCCTATAGCCCAGGCAACATAATCTGTGGTATCCAAGCCGAACTGTAAAATCTATTTAGCCACATAAGGGCCTTCTGGTACTCTCTAAGTGAAGGAATACCAAATCAAGGTGGGTTCAGTTCACCATTTCTCAAAGGGCTTGAGTTTATCAACTGAGGAGACAGACATCATTCGAGGATAAAAGTGCTAGGCTGGCTGATGGAAAGACCCTCTTGCCCATCGCATCTATTCTATTTGATACGGTGGACAAATAGGAAATAAGTTATTATTGACTTTGTTCATAAAAGATTTTGCTATATAGCTGCAAAGAGTGGGACGCACGTCCGGAACGTTTGATTAGCTGATAAACTGTCATCTTGCAAAAGGGCGACTCACTGATGGGAGTCGAACAAGACTTACAGCAGGTCCCTAGTTTGTTAAATGGCAGCAAGTCTCTGAAGTCGAAGGTCTGGCCTGCATCATTTCAGTCAGGAGGTTGGTCTGTGGTTCCACTGTAGGGAGCTGCACATCTCGATCTCTGCAGATCTTTGAACCAAAGCTACAAAATGAGCACTCTCCCCTGTAGGGAGCCCTTAGGGCAAATTCAAGTCAGTCTCTGGTTAGGTGTCCATTTTACTGGCATCCTGGAGATCGAGATAAAAATCAGCAACAGTATAATGAGGACAGAGAAAGTGGTCAGCCACCTCAGCATCATCTTTATTATGGAGAACATGCTCAAAGCTTTGAGCAGCATCAGAATCTGGTAGCATCTTTAAAAGTATCAGCATGGCCTCCTTGAAGACTGCAATTTGCTGCAGTCAACAAAGACCAGATTAAGGAGGGGCACATTGACTTCAGCTCTAAAAAAAAAAAAAACGGCCAGAATAACCTCTGAAGTTTGTCGGGCCTTTAAAAGTCAGACAATGCAGCCTCTACCCTGAAGCAGAAGTGCTATGAAGATTTAAAGGTTTGTCTTGTGTTTTTTTCTTTGACTTTTCCCGCAGGTTTGTTTTGGGCTTAACTAAAACGGGTGAACAGGACCTAGAAACAGCCTTAATACTTTGAGCAGGACCAACCCCATTTCTTGAGCTCAGCTACACAGAGCTTAGCTTCTTGCTCCCTGATAGCCTTTGGATGCATCACGAAGCATCTACCACAGAACTAAGAGTCATGCTTGATGCCAAAGTACTAAAGATAGACATTCTGTGAGTTTGTGATTTACATCTTTTGACGTGCACGTGGTTTAAATCAGTGTCATTTTAGGGGGTGAAATCAGAGCACACTGTCAAAGAAGGGTGGCACCTATATGCGGCTCCATGTTGTAATGTCCAGAGGTGGGGTGGAGTTGTGATGGAGGCAGATGACTCCACCTGCCAGCACACAAGATTTATTGCAGGAATTTCGGAATCCAGTCTTGTACCTAGGAAAATTCACAGTGAGGAATTTCTGGTTAGAAGTATTCATCATAATGCTTCTAAGTTCATATGTGTATATAGTATGCTTTTGGCAAGCTAGAAACATAGAACATAGACTTTTAATACAAACCCTATTACTGGCTGAGAGTTTAACAATTTTCTTTAAATGACATTTCAACAAATCCAATATGTGTGCACACACATCACAGCTCTGCTATAAGGAATTCTTCTGAGGGGAGGATTAATGAAGATAACAGGTGTTCACAAGTCTCAAGCTCTGACATAACTTTCCCAGATAGTGACACGGAGAAAGCAGAGATTCATTGCAGATGCAGTCTGGAGTAAACTAGTAAGAAGCGGATGTAGACTGAGGTTGTTTTACTGTCATGCCCACAGGTACACTGCTACTCATCAGTCAACACAGAGTAGAGAATGTATCTTTGTGGTGACAGCAAGGATCCAACAGGTTCACTGGGCGTGGAGGAGGTATCAGCTGGGAGAGAAAAGCTTTGTAACACATGCACGTTTGTCTCATACTACGTTTCTCCAAGAGGTTGAGAGACAAGCCACCAAGAAAATACATCTTACCTATGTAGCACTAGGATCAACATGGAAGACCGGCTGCAAGTAGCAGTACAAGCTCTTTGTCAGAGCCAATGAAAGACGACAGCTAAAACACATGGAGACACTGATGCAGTAGACAGACTCTTTCAGGTGACAAATACAGAGGCCAAGTGTAAAGCAAGAAAACAGGCATCACAGGCTGAAAATCAAATAAAACCATAGGATATTAGAGTAAGAGTTCTAACCTTCATAAAAGCACATATTTCCTTTCCATCATGGGAAGTGGTGAAGTACAAAAGTAAAGTAACAAAATGAGCCTTTGGGCATTTGAGGAAAATGGGCAGAGGGGAGTGGCAACACTAATGAAGGAAGAGATACAAGGGTCTACAGAAGCACATAGAAAAGTTTGCAGAGGCACAACTCTGTTGGTGTGGTTGTGGGAAAGAACACAAACTAACTAAATCAATAGATTTAAACGAATAGGACCAAAGAAAGACTACATCTCAAAAGTAACAGCCGATATTTTGAACAATTAACTGTGGAATTCAAAAATGAACAACCTGCCTTAACCCAACTGTTATGCCCAGACTTGGATCCTGTGGTGACTATGCCGAGGAATCAAAGTTATACCTCAGTCACAAGGTCTAACAAATCCAAAACAAATCAGGGGCTGATTGTGTTCTAGGTTAGAGAGTACTTGACCAAGCAGTGACTTTTTCCTGCTGGAGAAGGGCCACAACTAATTTGCAGATTGTGGTTTCCAGTCTGAAGTGGAATGGGCAAATAAACAGGGATGTGGCAGTAAATCATTCCCAGTGGTTGAGACCAACTCACGCGTTCAACTTATGACTGCTTTGTTTTCGTCAGTCAGCATATACTAACACCACTCCATATCATCTCATGAGGGATGCCCTGGCAGTAAACATATGTATTCCCTCCTGCTAGACTCGTGAAGGAGGAGAAGATTATGGGTATTTGAGTGCATTCATATTCCATTTTGTACTCATTCTTAACACAAAATGATGTTTGCGATAGGCTCTGAGCAGTAGGAGCACTTTAGACAATTGTGATCACTTTTTCACTTGTACACGTTCCAATGATCATGAAGGTGATTGCAATTGATATGATGACTCTAATCCTCTATTTTCATTAAACAAAATAAACACAAAGTCACTGGTAATAAATTAAACAGCGGCCACTAGGCATAACCTCTGAGAAAGTTATCAAACTCTAATGCTATATTTAGGCTGCCATCAGCCAGGACATACACTAAGGGATTATGGGAGGGGAGGGGGAACTCTTGACACTATGGGGTGGGGGAACCAGTTTAGGTCTTCTCTGAGCCAGTGTTACAATGTAAAATTAGCAAAGCAGAATCAAGGTACATGGGATCCCTTAGACAAGAGACCTCTCTCATCCCCTTCTCTGGGACATTTACCTGGGAACCTTCATCCTCATAAGTCCTTTTGTGAGTTAAAAGTTCTTCTACCAAGTGTATGAAAATAGGAAAGCAATAATAAAGCAACAATAAAGACATTACTACTGCACTCGGTGCAGATTACATCGTGTCCAAAGTATAATCAGCAGTCTTCACTGAAATATTTTAGACTTTGCTAGTTAAAAATTACTTGCGTTGACAAATATCAGAGAACACTACATCAGAAAATGGGTTTCGGATAGAGATATGTAAATGTAAAACTCAAACCTATGGCCTTGGTGATTTGTTATCACCAGCTGTGAAACCTATTTGACATGAGTGAGTATCAGCACACCCTGAAAAGAAAATATCCTGTATGCCAATAAATTCCCCACCAAAATTGGGAAATCTTTCCCTCTAAAGAAGAAAAACTGTTTTACATTAAACTTTGTACAAGTAATAGAATCAATTAACCCCTTCAGTTCTAAGAAACACCGCTAGAAGTATTAGCACCCTGATCAAAACAGGTAAAAGCTGCTGCGTGTCTACAACTAGGCAGTGGTGGGAGTGCCTTGCACCTTCCCCTTGGTGTAAGAGAAGTGCTGGGGTAGAGGCACTGGACCAAGAGTGGTGGACATCGAGGGGATAGTGCCTGGACCAGATGAGTGTCATGCTTTTTGTCAGCTCCTCAATAGCTAACAACCATGTTCCTCTGGTCCCAGTGGTGTAGATCCCAGGAGAGTGCCAAGACTTCTTGTGAAACGCTGCCAACAACTAGACCGCTACACCCAGCATTCTCCTACAGGCTTTAAATGGTGGTGAGCAAGTTTGGAGTTATAATAGCTAGCGACCACTACTACTACTACAACTAGCCACCACTAATAGCTAGACACCACTACTACAACAACTGTTATACCACAGTAACTACACCTGCTCAACAGGAAAGGCAAAGGTAAGACACTGATATAAGGTGTTCAATAGTCAGAGTCAACCCAAGACATAGCGGGATCGACTCTGCTACACCCTTTCTGGGTCTATCTCACTCCTGGCTTTTTGGCAGTAGGTGAGTCTGGTCAGGATAGTAGCACAGGCAACTGATGGTTAAGACCTAGTGAAGAGGCAGCCTACATTCACCCACTCTAACTTTTGGCCTGCATGTTGGACGCAGAAATTGTATACAAACATGATTTAAACTACCTTCCTGAAAGCTGCCCCGGTAAATATAATGTAACTAATCTTACATGCTTATGTATTACAACTGTTCTTTCATAAAGTGCTCTGCCACCCTTTCAGGTCTTGTTCACAAGATATACAACTGTAAATAAATAAATAAAGGTTGCCGTTTTAGAATAAAAAACACAGTGGCTTGTTACATTCACTGAAGTGTATTGCTGAGAAACTACATACTTACCTGTTCCTATTTCTTAGATCAGTGGCTACATTTGCATGTAATCATTTTATAACACAAAGCAGCATGTGTTCCCCATGACAGAGAAACGGCACCACTGAGATAAGAAACTTGAACTAAGAAACAGTGGAATAAAATGAGTAGGACATATATTATTTCAAGTAACTGATTGATTCTGAGGCGTTGCTAAATATTTTTTTTTAAGTACTAAGGCCTATAATCAGGTACTTACTTAATGCTATGAAATATCTTTAACATTTGTGTATGTTTCGAGACTGAATATGAAATCCATACCTCCCAAATCGTTTTATTAGGAGGCATAAGGTGGACTGAAAAATACAGTTTCCCATTTGAGTATTTTTGCCTTTGATCGTTTTAAAATCCATTGCGGCCTCTCCATTTCACAAGGGAGTGCAATCATTCTTCTTTTTAACCCAATCTCACCCTACTTCTAATACTGGAAGATGTCTTTCTGATATACTGGAACTTTGCATTGAAATGCATGAGAATAGATGAATGTTTCCGAGAGACAAAGACGTAAGCTACTTACTTTTCAATAGAAGTCCTCAAGAGAGGACTTCCAACACCTGTGCTTATTGCATCTGGCTTCTAGACGGAACTTGCTTATCATTAATGTCATGGATCAACTACATATTTAGTATTTCTTGTGGCAAAATTCAAAACATCTACCTTGAATGAACTTCAACTTCAACAGCTTAAACTGAAAATCTCTCTCTGCTGTATAATACTGCTGCCCGCTCTCTGTGAAAAGCCGGCTATCAGGTTCCACAGCTACACAGCTCCTGAGGTGAGGTTAGGGTGACATGAGGTTCGCCGACATAGATGTACAAGGTAATTTTGTGTTCACTCTTTGACCCATGTACTGGCTTAAAAGAAAAAGACATGGGAGAGTTGCCAGTCTCATCTAAGGACTACCATTAAAACCATAACAAAGCAGACATGAGTATTCCTGAAAATTGGTTTGTTAGAGGATGGTAGACAAACACTGGAAAGCTCTGAATGATGGGCACTATGGATTGGCTAGCTCAGGTGTCCATCATATAGGTTCGCACTGATATGGTCAAATCAGGTGAAGGTTGATTGCGTTGTTGATCTTTAGTCGACATGTTTTGACACCGCTTTGTACTAGAACAGCAGATGTAATTAATTCTGCATATTGCTGTAAACGTATTTACAACGTACAGAAGATGTAAATAATTAAGCATCTTGATGTAAACCTATTTACAGCATTGTATGAATCTGTTCCGTTGGTAACCATCGTAATTACAGACTGGATTTGGTAATTCCTTTCATTCTGGAGAACGATGTATAGATCTGAATCTGATCGTGCTTCTGATGACAAGGGCACGGGGATGGGGAGTCTCAAGTCAATGCTAATGACGCAGAGGGACACATGGAAAGTAATGGATGCATGCACCTTTCAGAATGCTCACATTTCAAGGGATGCACATTGAGCATAGTAGGAAACAGGCATGGGTGAAGGCTATGTCGTTTCCCAGCTTTGTGTATACCTCTGCATAGTCATAGGTCATGCAGTGTTAATACTGGTACAGGGGTAGACCTGAAAATTACAGTCCAGAGTCTGATTACAAAACCCATGAAATTAATTTAACAAATCTTAGCTAAACGTCTGTATGGCCGTCGCCGATGCCGCTGGACGGCTTTCTCAGTAAACACTTAAAATAAAAAAGTTATGACTAGGACTCAAAACCTACAGATTCTTTTCTTTTGTGTTGTGCATTTTTATTGAGAAGTACATGTCAATATTTAAACAATGTGTTACAAAAGAGTTAAACCATAAATCAAATTATAGTCACACAGTAAAATACTATGAAATATTAACTTCTCTAATTTCTAAACACAAAAAACATAATCAGATATCAATAGAGTATCTGAGATATTATTCATAATGCATCCAGCTGTGAATTAAATCTTAGAAGTGGACCTTATAAAAGAAAATCTGGAAAGAAAGAATTACGCAATATCTAATAAACCATATATTATAGGTAGTTAGAAGATAGTGGAGATAGTACTATATAAAACCACATACATAGCATTTCAAATGGAGATATTCCTGCCAATTCAACAATGTTGAATAGGGGAGCAGTAAGTCCCGATTAAAATAACTGTTTTAATGGCTAAAGCGTCAACTGTCTTAATAATAGCAGCATGACTCAAAACAATTATGAGAAAGGTGCAACAATGGCTTTTTTTAGGAAACATACCAATGGTTGATATATGTAAAGCAGCTACATGGTCAACCCCTCATACATTTACTAAACACTACTGTGTTGACGTGTTCTCACAACAACAAGCCACTGTAGGACAAGCTGTCCTAAGAACATTATTTCAAACAACTAACTCCTACAGGCTAGCCACCACTTTTTGGGAGGACTAACTGCTTTGTAGTCTATGTATAGCATGTGTATCTGCACCTACACATGCCATTGAACGGAAAATGTCACTTACCCAGGGTACATCTGTTCGTGGCATGTAGTGCTGCAGATTCACATGCACCCTCCCTCCTCCCCGGAAGCCTGTAGTCGTTTAAGTTATTAACATTTGTACATATGTATATACATTTACATTGGCATGGACATCTTTTTTCTCTTATATACTGTAGGAGGCAGGCCTGGCTTGTAGTGGGTACCAAGGGGTACTTACACTCTGTACCAGGTCCAGTTATCCCTTATTAGTGTAGAAGAGGTGTTTCTAGCAGCTTAGGCTGATAGAAGGTAGCTATAGCAGAGCAGCTTAGGCTGAACTAGGAGACATGCAAAGCTCCTACTATACCACTTGTCATATGCACAATATTGTAAGAAAACACAATAAACAGATATACTAAAAATAAAGGTACTTTATGTTTATGACAATATGCCAAAAGTATCTCAGTGAGTACCCTCAGTATGAGGATGGCAAATATACACAAGATATATGTACACAATACCAAACATATGCAGTAATAGCAAAAGGAAGTAATGCAAGCAATGTAAAGTTACAGTAGATTGCAATAGGAGCACATAGGTATAGGGGCAACACAAACCATATACTCCAAAAGTGGAATACGAACCACGAATGGACCCCAAACCTATGTGAGCTTGTAGAGGGTCGCTGGGACTGTAAGAAAACAGTGAGGGTTAGAAAAATAGCCCACCCCAAGACCCTGAAAAGTAGGTGTAAAGTGCACCTATATTCCCCAGAGAGCACAGAAGTCGTGATAGGGGAATTCTGCAAGGAAGACCAACACCAGCAATGCAACCAAAGTGGATTTCCGGACGAGAGTACCTGTGGATCAAGGTGACCAAGTCCAAGAGTCGCGACAAAGTCGAGAGTGGGCAGATGCCCAGGAAATGCCAGCTGAGGGTGCAAAGAAGCTGCCACCGGATGGTAGAAGATGTGGATTCTGCAAGAACAAAGAGGGCTATAAACTTCCCCTTTGGAGGATGGATGTCCCACGTCATGAAGAAGCTTGCAGAGGAGTTCCCACGCAGAAAAAGAGGGCAAACAAGCCTTGCTAGCTGCAAGGGTCGCGGTTAGGGTTTTTGGATGCTGCTGTGGCCCAGGAGGGACCAGGATGTCGCCACTTGTGTGAGGAGACAGAGAGCGGGCGCCCAGCAAGTCAGGGAGCCCTCACAGGAGCAGGCAGCACCTGCAGAAGTGCCGGAACAGGCACTACGAAGAGGAGTGAACCGGAGCTCACCCGAAGACACAAAAGGGAGTCCCACGACGCCGGAGGACCACTCAGGAGGTTGTGCACTGCAGGTTAGAGTGTCGGGGACCCAGGCTTGGCTGTGCACGAAGGAAATCCTGGAAGAGTGCACAGGAGCCGGAGCAGCTGCAAATCACGCGGTACCCAGCAATGCAGTCTAGCATGGGGAGGCAAGGACTTACCTCCACCAAACTTGGACTGAAGAGTCACTGGACTGTGGGAGTCACTTGGACAGAGTTGCTGAGTTCCAGGGACCACGCTCGTCGTGCTGAGAGGGGACCCAGAGGACCGGTGATGCAGTCTTTTGTTGCATGCGGTTGCAAGGGGAAGATTCCATCGACCCACGGGAGATTTCTTCAGAGCTCCTAGTGCAGAGAGGAGACAGGCTACCCCTAGAGCATGCACCACCAAGAAAACAGTTGAGAAGGCAGCAGGATCAGCGATATAAGGTTGCAGTAGTCATCTTTGCTACTTTGTTGCGGTTTTGCAGGCGTCCTGAGCAGTCAGCGGTCGATCCTTTGGCAGAAGGTGAAGAGAGATGCAGAGGAACTCTGATGAGCTCTTACATTCGTTATCTAAAGAATTCCCCAAAGCAGAGACCCTAAATAGCCAGAAAAGGAGGTTTGGCTACCTAGGAAGGAGGATAGGCTAGTAACACAGGTAAGAGCCTATCAGAAGGAGTCTCTGACGTCACCTGCTGGCACTGGCCACTCAGAGCAGTCCAGTGTGCCAGCAGCACCTCTGTTTCCAAGATGGCAGAGGTCTGGAGCACACTGGAGCAGCTCTGGGCACCTCCCCTGGGAGGTGCAGGTCAGGGGAGTGGTCACTCCCCTTTCCTTTGTCCAGTTTCGCGCCAGAGCAGGGCTGGGGGATCCCTGAACCAGTGAACACTGGCTTATGCAGAGATGGGCACCATCTGTGCCCATCAAAGCATTTCCAGAGGCTGGGGGAGGCTACTCCTCCCCAGCCCTGACACCTTTTTCCAAAGGGAGAGGGTGTAACACCCTCTCTCTGAGGAAGTCCTTTGTTCTGCCTTCCTGAGCCAAGCCTGGCTGGACACCAGGAGGGCAGAAACCTGTCTGAGGGGTTGGCAGCAGCAGCAGCAGCTGCAGTGAAACCCCGGGAAAGGTAGTTTGGCAGTACCCGGGTCTGTGCTAGAGACTCGGGGGATCATGGAATTGTCTCCCCAATGCCAGGATGGCATTAGGGTGACAATTCCATGATCTTAGACATGTTACATGGCCATGTTCGGAGTTACCATTGTGACGCTGTACATAGGTAGTGACCTATGTACAGTGCACGCATGTAATGGTGTCCCCGCACTCACAAAGTCCGGGGAATTTGCCCTGAACGATGTGGGGGCACCTTGGCTAGTGCCAGAGTGCCCACACACTAAGTAACTTAGCACCCAACCTTTACCAGGTAAAGGTTAGACATATAGGTGACTTATAAGTTAATTAAGTGCAGTGGTAAATGGCTGTGAAATAACGTGGACGTTATTTCACTCAGGCTGCAGATGCAGGCCTGTGTAAGAATTGTCAGATCTCCCTATGGGTGGCAAAAGAAATGCTGCAGCCCATAGGGATCTCCTGGAACCCCAATACCCTGGGTACCTCAGTACCATATACTAGGGAATTATAGGGGTGTTCCATTATGCCAATGTGAATTGGTGAAATTGGTCACTAGCCTGTTAGTGACAATTTGGAAAGCAGAGAGAGCATAACCACTGAGGTTCTGGTTAGCAGAGCCTCAGTGAGACAGTTAGTCATCACACAGGGAACACATACAGGGCACAAATTAATGAGCACTGGGGCCCTGGCTGGCAGGGTCCCAGTGACACATACACTAAAACAACATATATACAGTGAAATATGGGGGTAACATGCCAGGCAAGATGGTACTTTCCTACATATACTCTATCACTCCTTCTGCGGGAAAACAATCTAACAATGGAGTTGATGCCCATGCGCGATGGAACCGAGAGGAGTCACTTGATCCCATGACTCCGAAAACACTTCTTCGAAGAAAAACAACTTGTAACACTCCGAGCCCAATACTAGATGTCGGAATGGATATGCATAGCATGTGTATCTGCAGCCATTGAACATATATATATATATATATATATATATATATACATACATACATATACACACACATATATATATATATATATATATATATATATATATATATATTTATATACACATAAATATACACACATACACACACAAACATATTATTAAAAACGAAGTTGTCCTCATGTGAGAGCGCACTCCCAACAGGTTATATAAACGGGAAGAAAAAGCAAAGCCAGCAACTCACAGTGAATTTCTTTAAGCAGTTTCATTATTCCAGGCCTTAGGTTATAAAATCATCTCTGGACACGTGTTTCTAGGTCAATCCTTTCTTCAGCAGAGAAAAATATAAAAGTGTTTCACCCTCGTAGGTGCAGCCAGTGCTGGAAGTGTTCCAGGCATTTCTTTCTTACTGCAAAGACCTGCATGGCTTCAGCTTGTCTAATTACAGGCACCTGATTAGTCTCTTTAAATACCAGTCCGCCCCAGTGGGCCCCTCAAGTGAGTAACAGTGCATGCTGGTTGTGGTGGTCCTGCAATTTTTTCATTTTGCCCCAAGTGGGTTGCTGGAGCCAAACGAAATAATGAACCAAAGTGCAAAACCTATGTAGGCGAATCCAAAGTAAAATGACAATTTTGATGATTTTATAACCTAAGGCCTGGAATAATGAAACTGCTTAAAGAATTCACTGTGAGTTGCTGGCTTTGCTTTTTCTTCCCGTTTATATAACCTGTTGGGAGTGCGCTTTCACATGAGGACAACTTCGTTTTTGACACATATATTATTATATATATTACATGTATGTAGGTAGATTATAAGGAAACAAATAGCTGCTTTGGTAATGACACCAACACATGACCTCAGAGTATACATGGAGATTATAGGCAGTATAAATGTCAGAAACTAGAGATTTTATAAAGTTAAATGACCAGACTAAATAAGACAAATATTCCACTAAATAATACTTGAAAAATAAAGCATTTAGAAGCACTACGAGTGATCACAAGTTTTAAAATAAATTAATTTGGGAAGAAATACTGAAACTACACTACAGAGACGTTTTTGAGATTCGATGGACGTTAAAAGCTGCAGTACCTATGTTAACAACTAGATTTCTTCAAAGTAACTATACACTAAGGCAGCAAATGAGTTAGCAATGCCCACAAACATTACATGGAGAGCTACAGCATGCACTTCCACTACCTTCTTCATAAACATATGTAACCACTAATCCTTTTGGGATCCAGAGTAGTGTGGTACTTGCCGAAAAGCAATATGAAGCTTCATATGGGGTAGTAAGTGCTGTATAAAAACAATTTACAATGACAATTTGTGTGTTTTTTATATTTAAATTAATTTATATTTTTGGCAAAATGCTCATACCACAAGTTGTCATCTCACAGTGATGAAGAAGTAGGTGATTAAGATACTACTGCATTACCCGATATGTTGTGCAGTGGGATCTAAAATTGAGAATGCCAGACAATATTACCAACAGTCAAATTCAAAAGACCTCCAATGGCACTGATGCATTTAAGGGAGAAGTGTACTGATTATTCTGCCAGTTTAAGGCTTTAGGGGAAAATTGACAAGAGTAAGAATCTGGACAAGAAGTCTGATTTTATGTTTTCATGAAACTAAGGAAGTTCAAGCTATGAAATATGAGGAATAATTTAGTCTTTTCCAATCTTCGGGGCTAAGGAAGGGAGGATCCCTATATATGTAGATATCTACCACCGTAATATTTTAGCTTCGGTTGCTGCACAACAAAGATGATCTCAATCAGCATAGAGGAGGTTAGAAGAGTCTCAGCAGAGAGTCAGGCACACAGGCTTGAACAGACTTGTCTACGATGTACAGGGTTTTCAAATGAGACCTTTTTTGATCAGTATACAAAGTAGTGATCTGAATGAGGGTGGTGTGGTCTTTGCACCTAAGACCTCTCATAAGCAGCCTAATTAGAATGCAATTACTGTAATCTAATGTAGATGACAATACAGCAAGGAACAGAACTATCCTTTGAGGTATGAAGAGATGCCTTCAATTAGTCACAGATAGTACAATTTGCCTTTGGTGGCTGAGTTTACATGTGATTAGAAGGTGATATTTTGTGATAGATGACACCCAGGTTGACCATCTTCTGAACTGGTAAGCTCATAGACTATGGCCATGTAAACGAAGGAAGATGAGAGTTGACTACTGGACCCACAAGTAAGATTTCAGATTTCTGACTAACAGCCATTTTGGTGCATCCACGCTTGGACTTGGTTACGAGAGTTTGTAAGATGTGATTCAGATTCCCCATCTAGTCTTATGGGAATAAGGGCACTGTCTGCATACATTTGCTATTCAATACTGCATGATTACAATATGTGTGCTAGAGGGGCAAGTTAGACGTTAAAGAGGATTACAGAGAGAGTCATGCTGCTTGGGCACTTCCACAGATGATAGGAGTAACCACAAAACAAAAACAGTTTGATTTAGTGGGTACGACTAGCAAGAAAAGAAGTGAACCAAGTAATGATTGTATCCACCACTCGGCAGGTGACAGATTAATTAAAGATACATTTTGGGTCAACGGTTTTGAATGCCAGAGTGAGGGTACGACTAGCAAGAAAAGAAGTGAACCATGTAATGATTGCATCCACCACTCGGCAGGTGACAGATTAATTAAAGAGAAATTTTGGGTCAACGGTTTTGAATGCCAGAGTGAGGTCTAGAGTACCACTGTACATACTTGCTCTGTGTCTTTTATAGTGAGGAGGTCTTCCCCTTATGTTTAATATGATGGTTTCCTTACTAAGCTGAAACAAATCGAGTCACTCAGTAGGTTGTTGGTTTCAAGATGGATGGATGTTGTGAAGTGACCCCCTAAATCCAAGGCCCTCTGCAGAGCAGGGAGGCCAAATATGGGTCTGTACGGAGACAAGACCACAGGGTTAGAATAGCTCTTGTTTTTGAGGGGCTGAGTGACATAGGTATGTTTTAAGTTTGAGACATACTGCAAGTGCAAGTGGAGAGCAAAGCATTGACAAGGTGGGTGATGATGAGGCCTAAAAATGATGAGTGCAGGTTCACAATTTCAGTACTGAAGATGTCAGGTGGTGAAGAACTTAAACCATGGCTATTGGTAATTTCTGCCTTGTGAGCAAAGATGAACAATATGAGTGCTGGGGATTTGGAGATTAAAGAACTAGGAGGGCTAGAGGAAGCGGAGAGGGTCAATGTCATTGATGAAGAATGGTATCAAGTTGTCATAGAGATAGTTAAAAAGAAAAATTGAGGTTGAGAGACTAAATGTGGGTGTTGCCAGCTGCTCTCTGGATAAATTATATGCTTTTCTGATATGTACTTCGCTACGTTAGTTTTTGGCGAGGTGCAAGAAGTTTTATAATTGTGTACATGTATCCTAGAGAGAAGATGGTCGGCTGGTATTTGCCATTTCATTCACCATCTCTACTGCTCTGCCTCTAACATTTGTAAACAGATGAGGTAACTATGATATTATAAATGGTGTAAGTGCAGTGCCACGTCTAAGGACATGAGCAGTGCATTAGAGTTGACCTTATAATACTGAGGAATTATGTGTTTCAGATTTGAATTATAACAACGACATAATGAACCAAAGCGTTTTAACAGTTTTGTTCTCTTATGGAGTCCAAAAATGCTATCACGAAAAGTCAAGAAGATCAACAGGAAGTTTGAGTGTAGTGCAAAATCAAGAGGAAAACAACCTTCATAAAACACAGTGAGTCCATTCATCAATGCATCTACAACACCTCCCACTCCCCCCCCCCCACCAAAAAAAAAAAAAAAAAAAAAAAAAAGCCACTACAGCATATCAATATCTACAAATATGACAATTAGATAAGGAAAACACATTCCCTGTAATATATTCGAAATAAGGAGGAGGAAAAAGGAGTATTATCCCCCTCCGACAAGCAAATTTACCAGAACATATCTGCAATATAAGCAACATACTATGTAAACAATAGGTTAAAAAAAATATATATACTTTAGAAAAGCCAATCACCTATTTCCCCCATTTTACTCTCTTAATCATCAAGTAACCACCAAATGTATTTTCATTTTGTCTTACCCATTGCCTCCACTTAAAAGTCAATTCTTTAAGTGGGGATTGTGGCATTTTTAACATAGACTTATTTGGTAACTGATGCCCCATTTCAATGCGACCAGTCATATTTGTGTGCTGAAGTTAGTTCTTCAAACCACCTAAATCATCATCCAACAACTTCGATAGCTCTGGATTAAACATTGATAATAATCGTGAACAAACTAAAACAAAGAAACCACCCCCAGTGCTCTTGCAAGGAGTGCCAGAGGCACAGAGCAAAGAATTTCAACCACCTCAACCCGATCTTGGCATTGAGGAGTGTCAAGTGGCACAACAAACGAACACCCTGGAACTACCAGCCCTCCCCCCAAACAATTGGCATCCCAGGGAAAGAGCAGCATGTAACCACACCTCTCAGTCAGGCAGTAACAGCCCGTCTTCCTGAGTCCGCGAATTACCACTACTTCAAATCATAAATCCCAAGGGACTGAAAAGCTCGACAGTAGTGCCAGAAAAACAACAGTACAAAGGCCACAAGGTCAAACTGCCTACCCAAACCGTTTCTAGCCAGAATACAAATCCAAAGAGCTCCCAAAATATTTTAAATCAAGTCAACGTCCTAAAACAGCTTGGTGCAATTCCAGACCTAAAGTACATCATAACTCACGACATGGAATCGGTACAGTTCCTATCGAGACATAGCAACCAGGACAAATAACCCACCCTAATAACATAGACATCACCCACAGTCGCTACGTTTGGCCTGCTGAACTAGCTCCACCTCAGACACTGGGGAATTAGGGTAACAGAACACAGAAACAATGTCTACCAAACCCCATTGGCATGGAGCATAGGGGAAAAGCACAACAAAGTGCATGATTGCCACACTGCCACTCCTTACACTGAACCAACTCACCACATTCCATTTTAAAAGGTTCAAGAGGGGCATCCCAGAAACCAGCAAACACCTTTATACCACCACTGAAGATCACCATATCTAAAGAAGCGAACAGTAGAAATGCAGCCTCACCGTATCACAAGGGTTTGCAGCGTGGCCAGCCTCACTGCATGAAGCCCTCTCTACACCCAGGAATGTGGCAAGTAAAACTTGAACAAGGCCGCTTAACACCCGGTTCCCTTGCCTTCGCCTGGTTGCATTTGGCCTTGTTACCATCCAGGGAAGACTAACCCTAAGACCGAGGGGGAGCCCGGGGCTGACAATCTGTTCCTAGAATGTCAGAAGTCTCAAGTCAACTATGTGACAGTGAAGTCATACCCTATCTCCAAAAATTTGACATACTGATCCTCCAGGAGACATGGGCAGTCAAGTCCACACCATTGATTGCATTCATTGAACTCTTTACCCCCAAAATTAAGACCAATAACAAAGGTAGACCAAAAAGGATGCGTATCAATCTACGTCTCACATAAGACAGCTTTAGAAATCACCCCATTGGAACCAACTGTCTTTTGGATGCAAAAGGCATTATGAGTAAATGGTCTGTAGTGGCCTCCCCTTCACACTTTTTATCATGACTGTCTACAGAACCTGCTGAGAAAACGACAAAAAAACTACATTGTTCGCAAATTACAATCAGTGATCACAGAGACAACCGCAGATCACACAGACTTCTATCAGTTAATAACAGGCAATCTAAACATAAATCTCTTCGTCTCACTCACGCAGGACGAGATATTAACAATCTAGGACTCCCAGTGGGGGTACCGCTCCAAGTAAAACTGAAAGACACAAAAAAGACAACTTAGGTGAATGTTTTACACATCACTGTGTGTTTCTCAATTTAATAGTCCTTAACAGCCAAACAAAGGATGACCAGTCTCCTCATCCTACACATTGCATGGCAAGTTTAAAGACTATCCTCGACTACACTCTTGTGAATGGCCACCTTTCACCCTTGTTGATATGTTCAAAATAGACCAGTGTACCGAAAGTGACGACTTTCCACAACACATCAAAGTCAACCTTAACCTGTTCTGAGCCTTGGACGAGATGATCGGTTTATTTTAGGCCGATCTGCCCCCCGGGGGGGGGGGGGGGTGGGGGGTGGGGCAGAAACCTCTAGGCGCCAGGGCAAATTTTTTTATGGTGTTTTTTTTGTTTGTTTGTTTGTTTGTTTGTTTTTAGAGATGGGGAGCGACCCATCAGGCAAGGGTCGCTCCCCTGGGGGGCAAATTGTATTTAGGCCATTTCTGCCCCCCTTGGGGGCAGATTGGACGATTTTAGGTCAATCTGCCCCCAAGGGGGCAAGAACCACTAGGCACCGGGGATTTGTTTTTTGGCGCCAATGTCACGCAGGGGAAGCGACCCCGTAGGCAAGGGTCGCTCCCGGAGGAGGGGGAGGGGGGGAGGGGGGGGGGAAGAGGGCAAATTTATTTTATGCCATTTCTGCCCCCCCTGGGGGCAGATCAGCCTATTATTAGGCTGATCTGCCCCCAGGGTGGGGCAGAAACCTCCACGCGCCAGGGCAAATGTTTTTTTTTTTGGTAGAGATGGGGAGCGACCCATCAGGCAAGGGTCGCTCCCCTGGGGGGCAAATTGTATTTAGACCATTTCTGCCCCCCTTGGGGGAAGATTGGTTGATTTTAGGTCAATCTGCCCCCAAGGGGGCAAGAACCACTAGGCACCGGGATTTGTTTTTTGGCGCCAATGTCACGCAGGGGGAGCGACCCCGTAGGCAAGGGTCGCTCCCGGGCATGGGGGGTCAAATTTATTTTAGGGCATTTCTGCCCCCCCCCCCCCCCGGGCCGGCTGAGCTACAGGCCAAACTCCACAGGTAGGCACCTTGCAAAAAACACCTCTGTTTTCTGTGAAAAAATATGTTGTGTCCACGTTGTGTTTTGGGCCATTTCCTTTCGTGGGCTCTAGGCCTACCCACAGAAGTGAGGTACCATTTTTATCGAGAGACTTAGGGGAACGCTGGGTGGAAGGAAATTTGTGGCTCCTCTCAGATTCCAGAACTTTCTGTCACCGAAATGAGAGGAAAAAGTGTTTTTTTGGCCAAATTTTGATGTTTGCAAAGGATTCTGGGTAACATAACCTGGTCAGAGCCCCGCAAGTCACCCCATTTTGGATTCCCCTGGGTTTCTAGTTTTAAAAAATGCGCCGGTTTGCTAGGTTTCCCCAGGTGCCGGCTGAGCTACAGGCCAAAATCAACAGGTAGGCACTGTTTTCTATGAAAAAATGTGATGTGTCCACGTTGTGTTTTGGGCCATTTCCTTTCGTGGGCGCTAGTCCTACCCAGACAAGTGAGGTATCATTTTTATCGGGAGACTTGGGGGAACGCTGGGTGGAAGGAAATGTGTGGCTCCTCGCAGATTCCAGAACTTTCTGCCACAGAAATGTGAGGAACATGTGTTTTTTTTAGCCAAATTTTGAGGTTTGCAAAGGATTCTGGGTAACAGAACCTGGTCCGAGCCCGACAAGTCACCCCATCTTGGATTCCCCTAGGTCTCTAGTTTTCAGAAATGCACAGGTTTGGTAGGTTTCCCTAGGTGCCGGCTGAGCTAGAGGCCAAAATCTACAGGTAGGCACTTTGCAAAAAACACCTCTGTTTTCTTTCAAAAATTTGGATGTGTCCACGTTGCACTTTGGAGCGTTTCCTGTCGCGGGCGCTAGGCCTACCCACACAAGTGAGGTATCATTTTTATCGGGAGGCTTGGGGGAACATAGATTAGCAAAACAAGTGTTATTGCCCCTTGTCTTTCTCTACATTTTTTCCTTCCAAATATAGGAGTGTGTGTAAAAAAGACATCTATTTGAGAAATGCCCTGTAATTCACATGCTAGTATGGTCACCCCGGAATTCAGAGATGTGCAAATAACCACTGCTCCTCAACACCTTATCTTGTGCCCTTTTTGGAAATACAAAGGTTTTCTTGATAGCAATTTTTTACTCTTTATATTTCAGCAAATGAATTGCTGTATACCCGGTATAGAATGAAAACGCACTGCAGGGTGCAACTCATTTATTGGCTCTGGGTTCCTCGGGTTCTTGATGAACCTACAAGCCCTATATATCCCCGCAACCAGAGGAGTCCAGCAGACGTAACGGTATATTTCTTTCGATAATCTGACATTGCAGGGAAAAGTTACAGAGTAAAACGTAGAGAAAAATTGATGTTTTTTTCACCTCAATTTCAATATTTTTCTTTTCAGTTGTTATTTTCTGTAGGAAACCCTTTTAGGATCTACACAAAGGACCCCTTGCTGAATTCAGAATTTTGTCTACTTTTCAGAAATGTTTAGGTTTCTGGGATCCAGCATTGGTTTCATGCCCATTTCAGTCACTGACTGGAAGGAGGCTGAAAGCACAAACAATTGTAAAAATGGGGTATGTCCCAGTAAAAAGCCAAAATTGTGTTGAAAAATTGGGTTTTCTGATTCAAGTCTGCCTGTTCCTGAAAGCTGGGAAGCTGCTGAGTTTAGCACCGCAAACCCTTTGTTGATGCCATTTTCAGGGGAAAAACCACAAGCCTTCTTCTGCAGCCACTTTTTCCAATTTTTTTTTTAAAAAAACGAAATTTTCACTGTATTTTGGCTAATTTATTGGCCTCCTTCAGGGGAACCCACAAAGTCTGGGTACCTCTAGAATCCCTAGGATGTTGGAAAAAAAGGACGCAAATTTGGCTTGGTTAGCTTATGTGGACAAAAAGTTATGAGGGCCTAAGCGCGAACTGCCCCAAATAGGCAAAAATAGGCAAAAAAAGGCCTGGCACAGGAGGGGGAAAAGGCCTGGCAGCGGAGGGGTTAATATCCAAGCTCACAAAGTAGACCAGATCCTGGGATCTACTCCTCACACAATGGACCTGAAGATGCTAATCTGGAAGGACACCATCAGAAAATCAGTTGGATTGATACTTGAAGCCTTCTAATCTGCACTGCCAGCTAATCCCCAAATTCCCATGGCCATATGGGAAACCTTAGTAGTAACCATACTCACATATCAAAAACCAGCAAAAGGCAAGGCCCATCAACTGACCTTCAGCCTGGCAATGCCCTGCAGTTTGCTGTCGGTCTTAAGATCTCTGAAAAGGGAGTTAAACAGGGAGTTACGACTAACTTGTAACAGCTTAAATGAAAACAATAGAGCAAAGGTCAAGGCGTTATGTAGAAAATACAAGTGCAAGATCTGGGAGTGTAAGAACAACCACACCAACATCTTCTGGGCCAAACTGCTTGCAGCATGCAAAAGTCACAGGTCCAAACAAATTCTGGGGGGAGTTTATAAACAATCTTTAAAAAGGACAGGTAGCCACCAATACTGCCCACCTCTCAGAAGTTGTCTAGGTCTCACATCTCCGATCTCCGGGGCAGCTGAGGGACAGCAGAACCCAACCCAAGCCCACCCTCGAGCCTTTTCGTGGCATCTCACCAATTCATTAATGCACAGATCCAAAAATAGAGCGCATCAACAACAAAAGTAAGGCAGATGAAGTGTCAGACTTAAACAGCCTTCCACAGGCACTATTCAAAGTCAGGCCACCAACATGGGCCAAAGTCTTATTACTGCTTTATAATCAAGCGCTGTCATCAGACTCTTACTTTGAGGGTAAAACTGTGTAATTTTAGGGGGGCATTCCTGAGTGTGGGTGACAGAGTCAGTCCCACACTGTCCCAAAGCTATTGGCTTGACTTTGTCGGCTAGCTCGCAGCACCTCACCCAAACCTAGAAAGTAAAGGTGATTTATGGTAGCCTAAAAACATGGCACTGACTTCTCAGTAAGGTGTGCTGAAAAGATCGTACCCTTTCTCTCAGTTACACAAAGTCTCACACATGCCAAGGCAAACAGAGATGCAAGATAGGTTTCAATATATTTATTGAAGAGACTGCATTCGATTATAAAAACGTGAGCGGCGATAATCAGGCAGTTTTAGCATAATACAGTGATTATGGTTACCAGTAAAGTGAAGAAGATAAACAATCCCACCATCCTGGTATGATTACAAAACCTAACGATTCCTACCTATTCCCTAATGTCTAAACCCTGAGAGCATAGTGGTGTTAGCCCCTCTGCCTATCCCAGTCTATGGGAAGACTCCTGACGCCATACCTTAAAGACAAGCAATGGTCTGCTTTTGTCTGCTGGCAATACTCCCAGTTGGCCAAAGAGCCAATGCCAGAATCAGCAGAGCTGTCAATGGAAGGGTTACGTTCCTGGATGGCCATGACAGGAATGTCCTCTGTCCCCTTAGGCCTACATGGTGTTTATATAACAATTAGAACAGTGTTCTACAAACAGGCCTGATATGTTAAGATGTCTGTATTTGAGGGCTGTCTTCAAACTACTGGCAGCAATCATCGTTAGAATATGTACAGAGCATGACAGCCTTGAGCAGAGCACAGAGTGAAATGCTTGCAAAGGTGCTGATAAATGTACAACACGAACTATGCCTTCTCAGAAAAGGCAGCTGATTAAAAAATAAAAAACAGATGAAAATCTGGCTGTGCTAAAAAATATTTAAAGGATTAAAATGAATAAAACGGGTGTGTATTTAAAGCCTCACGCTACAGGCCTAAAGCTATAATAAGGATGTTAAGTCTAGGTACTAGTGGGGGCCCACAAAAGTGCTCTTTAGCAGTCAGATCCCAGGCTCATGGTGAGGGGCCATCATACATCCGATCTTCAAAGGTGGAGACCCCTCTATCCCAGGAAATTACCGGAAAATGTTGTTGCTGGACAATGATGCAAAATACTACCCGGGCCTCCTCCTAAAGGACCTTGAGTCTTGGTTTTCCGATAATAACATCATACCATTAAACTAAACTGGATTTAGAAAAGGGACGGGCATACCACCAATCTAATGGCCAGCGCACTCATTATCAAAAAGATAAAACTAAGCCACTCCCTTCTCTACTGTTATGGAGCAATTTTAGTGATGCCAATGGGCATGTTATTTTAGCAACTAGGCTTGCTGCCTGTGCCCGTTAGCCTAGTAATGTCATTTTATTTCATTATTTTAGAAACAGCCACATTTGTGGTGATGTTTATTTTCCTTTATCTTGCTGTCCTTCCGCCTAAGAAAGCATTTACATTTCTTAGCACAACATTCTTTCACTCTGTGCTTTCTTCAAGGCTGCAATGAGCATTGCCGGCACAAGCGGTACACTGCGTCTCTAACATTTCGTAGACACATATTTACCTGGGGACAATTTCTTAGAACACTAGCTGTCTTATTAAAAAAACATCTCTCTGTCCCCTGCAGGTTAGAGGGAAGTTCCAGCCAGATGACCATGACCGCATGCTGTCTAACTTCGTTACAGCTGCTTGCCAAGACTACCGGTTCCCTGGTATGTATGTGGAGGATGTCTCAAACACCAGGCTCCTTCATCACTGTCATACTTGGGTATGGGGGATGATGGCTTCCTGGGGGCCCTGAAAGGCGGATTACAGTTTATTGTGCTTTGCTCTAACATAGAACATTAGTAGCGTAGGTAGGAATCCTAAATCTCGCACAGTGAACATATGGTCTGACTTTTCTTGTGTTTCACTTTTCTTGTCACCATTTTGCTTTTAGTGTGTTTCATCATCCTACTTACTGGATTTCATGTTATTTTATCTAAGACCCGGCTGATTTAATAAAATCTTATTGAACCAATCCCTGCTTTGTCTTTGCATGTGTGAGACCAAGGTAACTCAGAGAAAAGGATGAGATCTGATCCATCACGATTTCCCTGATAAGTCACAATGTCATGCACCCGGTTGCCAAAAATCACCCTTGCTCTAGGGCAGAGGTGAGGTGCTGCTAGCTGGCGGGAAACGGATTAGGCTGACAGTTGTCACATGGTGTGGGATCAAACTCAGTTCCATGCAATTCAGATGATGCTGCAGCCCAAATCTAACAGCCTCATTGGTATAATGAGAGTCAATTGTTTCGTAGACTTCAAGGCGGCCTTTGATTCGGTCCAAGAGCTAATCTATGGGCAAAACTGACCACCCTAGGGATCCCAAAACCCCTACTCAATGCAGTAGCTCCAAACTAACACATGGGTGGGCATAAAAGTAGGGGACGGGAACACCATCTCAAGAAAAATCCTAACTACAGTCAGCTTGAAACAAGGATGTGTCCTTGCCCCGCTCTTCTTCAACATTTTCCTGGCAGATCTGGCAATCGCTTCCTCATACTTAATACTAAGGTGTTGGGTTAGACCATCCCAACAGGTCTGGCAGTAGGTACTCCCACTATGCTCTCTTTAGTCTATAGGTACTACTTAACAATCGCAGCTCACATTTTTATTACAAAAATATGATCTCTTCAATAAATATTTGAAAATATATATATATATTTTTTTAACTGATACCTTGGCCATGCAAAAGTAATGAACGAAAGGGTTAGATCTGTTTCCACAAATTCCTTGGGAATATGAGTAGTCCTGTTCGAGGTTGCCAATAACATCTATTACCCTGAAAGGTTAGGGGTTTAGATGTGGTACTGTGAGCTAGCCTAATAAACCAACATTTACTTATGATATAAGTAGACTACCCCTCTATATTGTGACATGTTTTTGTTGACATAATACACAATCCTAAAGGTTGTATAAACTGTAGAACATAAGAGGAACAGAAATTGCAGAATCAGCTTCTTGAGTTACCAATAACTTGATCTTGCTGTCATTTCCAAAGCTCACAATGGCGCTATGCACAACCCCAGAAACAACTTTGGCATCTACTTTGGAGGTAAGAGGTTGCTGGGAACACACAGACTGTCTACCTTTAACACTGCCATTTTGAAGTGCACATTCTTCCTGTAGTCCAGACTTCAATGAGTGAGTGACGTATGTCAAAGTTTGGAATGGATGAGCCAACCTCTGATCTTTCATCTGTATAGCATCAGAAGGTTCCAACCAGATGTTTGATGCTGGGGTAGTTTGTTCTAATGCAGTACTTTGGAGCTTTGATGAGCCAGCCGCCACTGAGCATGTCATTGTCCCTAGCCCAGTAGGTAGAACCATGCTTGCAGCCTGTAGCAATCAGAGTGCCACTTGTAACCGTGTAGGTTACTTCTCAGAATAGTTTTTTTCTGCTGTTTTAGCCAGCAACAGATGTTTCCTTTCAGCAGCAATGTACTATTCTTTGCTCCAGCTCCACCAGTTTGACCCTGTCTAGATATCAGGAAGTGAGAGACAACCAAGGAGGCTTTGGTGGGAGAACCACCATTTCCTAGGAGAGGACCCCACTAGTCTTGTCACTGCTGCAACTGCCTTCCCAAGAGGCACAGAGTTAGCAAGTCTTCTGTATCACTGCTCTTCGAATCCTAGCTTTGTACCCTCTCCTTCTTGAAATGTGATGAGCAAAGTTCTGCCCAGCTGCACCTCCATCAATGGGTCAACAAAACCCACAATGCAATGTCCATTAGCTCACACAACCAGCTGGTATGCACTGCGCCCACAAGCTCCATCCAGTTACAATGCAGAGGACAGCACTGTTCTTTTTAACCATTCCTTTTACTGCTCCTTGCATCACAGTAGCCCCTTCATATACGATCAGCTATTAAACCATTTGTGCTGAGTACAAAGGTAGCCAGGGTTAAGGTACACCTCTGCAACAGAACTTAGCTGCCTGCCATCTTTCCCTCTATGGACTTTGATGATGCCCGGTACCTTGTCATCCGGCCTATAAGTGCATGCTAAGCAATTAACACACAACGCCTTTGTCAACACCATGTGTTTATTGCTCTACTATTCAGCATCTGCTGGGCAAGGTGGACATAGGATGTAGCCTTCAGCTATGCCTTGTGCTCCTTATCCTAATTGTGTAACGTTTCCCAGAACTTCTTGGCACCATATAAAGGGTGTTGGACTTGGCCCTTTTTGCAGGGTCATCCCCAATCTTTTTGCCTCCTTCCTCCTATTTTTTTCTGACATGTTTTTGTTGGCTTTAGGACTCTGGGCACTTTCCACTGTTAACCAGTGCTAAAGTGCACATGCTCTCTGAGTAAATTGTACTGTTGATTGTTTTTTTCCTGATTTGCATATATGATTTAGTAGTAAGTTCCTAGTAAAGTGCATTAAAGGTGCCTAGGGCCTGTACATCAAATGCTACTAGTGGGCCTGCCGCACTGACTGTGCCACCCATATACATAACCCTGTAAAAACATGTCTCAGGCCTGCAGCTGAAGTGTGTGTGTGTGCAGTCTTGCACTGCCAATTCGACTTGGCAAGTGTACACATTTGCCAGGCCTAAACCTTCACTTTATATATACATGTAAGGCACCCCTAAGGTAGGCACTAGTTAGCCACATGGTAGGGTGCAGTGTATGTTAAAGGTGGGACATGCACTTACATGGTTTACATGTTCTGACAGTGAAATACTGCCAAATTCGTTTTCACTGTTGCAAGGCCTTTCTTTCTCATAGGTTAACATGGGGGTTGCATTTAAATGTTATTAAAGCGCAGATT
Organism: Pleurodeles waltl; assembly: GCF_031143425.1. Taxonomy (NCBI): domain Eukaryota; kingdom Metazoa; phylum Chordata; class Amphibia; order Caudata; family Salamandridae; genus Pleurodeles; species Pleurodeles waltl. The sequence goes on from NC_090440.1 coordinate 258,703,413, forward strand.
ACCTTTGGGAGCAGACAGAACTATGGAGTTTAGGTTTTCTGAACTCACAATTTAAAAATACATCTTTTAGTAAAGTTTGTTTCTAGATTGTGTGTTTGAAAATGCCACTTTTAGAAAGTAGGCATTTTCTTGCTTAAACGATTCTATGACTCTGCCGGTTTGTGGATTCCCTGTCAGGGTCAGTTTGACAATTGGGTTGTTTGCACCTCTCCTCTACACAGTGACACAAAGGGAGCTGGGGTGTAGCCTGCATATCCTGATGAGCCATCTGTGTTGGGATGGAGGGGAGGAGTGGTCACTCACACCTGAAAGGGCTGTGCCTACCCTCACACAATGCAGTCCCCAACCCCTGCCTGGTGTGTCTGGGGCCTGGCCTGGGCACAGCAGGATCTTACCAACAAGAGAGACTTTTCTTTGAAGTTTGCCTACTTCAAAAGGCACAAAGGAATATAAGTAGTTGACCCAAAATCCCTGAAAATTAGATCACTTCTAGAGTCAAAGGAACCTCTGCCAAGGAGAAGAGCTGAATGAGAAGTGCTGCCCCTGCCTGTGACTGAGCTTTGTTGGGCTATCCTGCAGTTGCTGCTTCTGCCTGTGAAAGGGGACAAAGACTAGACTTTGTTGTGCATTCCTGCTTGAGAAGAATCTCCAAGGGCTTGGCCTGAGCTTGCCTCCTGTTGTTGAAATTTCAGGGCCATCAAAGACTTCCTCTAGCAGCACCTGGACTCTCTGCTGAGACTCCTGCCCTGCCAAGTGGTGCCCTATCCAGTCCTTGGGTCCTTGAAAGGTGAAGTTGGCAGACAAGAACTGAAAATCCATGCACAGAACGGCGAGCAGGAAAATTTACGACGCACCTTCAGCAACGTGGCTGATAAACGCTCCGCCACCAGCTTTGCAGATGAAATTGATGCTCCACCTGCATCGCGGCTGGGAGATCGACGTAACACGGCTGGAGGAACGAGACGCAACACCTGCATATGGAGGCTGATAACGACAAACCCCATGCAGCGCGGTTTTGTAACACCGTGCGGCCGGATTTTCCACGCATCGACCCTGGGCGTCAAAGTCAACCCGACTCTGCGCGGATCCGAGGTACTCATACGGAAATTGAAGCATCGTTCTCTTGCAAGGGAGAAAAACAACGCATCGTTGACCCAACCGGGGAAGGAAACAACGCACGGCCTCACTTACGCGTAAGGAATCGACGCAATGCTACTCTTTTCCAGCGCACGCTCGCCCGTGCGGCTTTATTATGGACGGTAACTAGGTACTTTGTGTAACAATAGCATTCTCACTGTTTTCTAAGAATGACTATTCTTCTTTTGAAAATCCATATCTTGACTTGTGTATGTTGGATTTTTGTCTTGTTTGATTTAGATACATATTTTTCTAAACTGTTGTGGTGTCCATTTTATAGTATTTTCACTGTATTACTGTGTGTCTTGATACAAATACTTTACACATTATTTCTGAAAATAAGCCTGCCTGCTCGTGCCAAGCTACCATGGGGGTGAGCAGGGGTTAACCAAGGGTTATTCTCCTTTACCCGGACTAGAGTGAAGGCCCTTGCTTGGACAAGGGGTAACCTGATTGCCAACCAAAGACCCCATTTCTAACAAAGGGATTTTCGGAAATGTGGATATCTGTTCATGGGCTACGAACAGCAGTTCATGGATCCCTAGCTTCTTTCACTTTTTCACACAGAAAAGGCACTTTTCCCCCATTCACTTGTTTTGTTATATGACTCCTTTAGGCGATTACTTAACCTCAACATGGACATATCAGCTTCTTTTTAAGGAAAGGTTGACAATCCTTAGTCTGATTCACAAAGTAGGAAACAGCTTACTGCTAAAATGATCATCTCCCAGATTCAAATATCAATTAATTAACTTGTTGATAAACTCAACTGACAGGATAAACGGTATTAGCACACATGCAATGATATAAAGAAAAAAGTATGATAACCAGTAAATATCATACTAATAAATTGCAAAAATTTTTACACATTCCAAATGAAATTTAATATAACAATTTTTTTACACACTTTAGAAAATTTAATCTAAACGATATGATGCATATAAAGTTCATAATATTCTTTTCATCCAATTATCATGATTTCCACATTGAAATAATATTTGTTTCCACACTGAAATATTCTTGCTTAATGATTGAACACATTAATCCCTAGAGTTCATCAAATTCCAAAATAAGTACAATCCAATTAATGGTAGAACGAATTAGTCCCAAAAATTCATACAATTCCAAAATTAGTGCAATCCAATTCAAAGATTATCCCTGAATGAGTTTCCATCCCATCGTCCCGTTGTCTAATGGTAGAACGAATTAGTCCCAAAAATTCATAAAATTCCAAAATTAGTGCAATCCAATTCAAAGATTATCCATGAATGAGTTTCCATCCCATCGTCCCGTTGTCAACACGTGTTTCATCCTGGGAGTACCCATGGATTTCTTCAGGACCTCCTACAACAGTATTATATATATGATCTTATAATGTTTATAATCACTTTTAATTACTGACATTTCAATCTATATAGGTGTATTGTGAGAACCCAATTGTTACCATTAAATTTCATCAAATTGCATGCTGCGTGTCTTTAATGATTATCAAAAAATTAAGTGAGCATACTCTTATAAGTGACTATAACCACTCCTGTGATAAAGCATATTTTAATTTTAAAGTGCTGTCCATACATGACCATTTCCCTCCAATACCTAATTTATCAATCTAGTGAGCTTGATCCATGCTGTGTTCACACCTTTAACTAATTGTTCCAATCGTCAAATTATTGATGTGTCCCTTGACTTCTATTCCATATAAATCGTTCCTCAAATAAAAATATACAATTTAAAGTACTTTCTCATATTTTCCACTTATTTGTATATCAAGAAATGTCTAGAATTCGGCTATATTTATCTGCTTACCGCTATCCTTCGTTAATTTTACGTTTATTTTTCTCTCGTTTATTAGCGTCGTCGCGCGAGTACGCCCGACCAGCTTCCCGTATCTAGCAGCCGCGGCGCCTCGGCTGCCGGCATTAAATACATCAAACGGATATAAAAATAAACAACGGACTACAGCTTAGGAGCGTTTGTGTGTTTCCCTTTGATAGAAATAGATGAAAGACTCCCGCACTCAGCAGGTTTACATTATATCGGTGTTCTATGTCACTACTAAAATTAAAAGCTACCATCTTAATTTGCAAATATTAAACTATAAACTTCCTGAAACTGACCCTATTAATAATATTGAGTTATTTTAACTAGTGGCTACCTTTAGCCCCCGATTATTATTATATCATTATCAATTTATTATGTATGAAACCCTTTATAATCTATGTCATAATTTTAATAATAAAATGTATCAGTAAATAGAATTAGACTTAATAGAATAATGTTATACATATATTACTATATATTATAGTATACCCTGACCTTATTCTGATAAATAGCATTGTCCAACTATTCATTATGTATCACCCAGGAAGTACTCCATTTCATAATCTGTGTTCAAACCCTGTTCTACAGCTCTAAGCTTCAAAATCCAATATGACTCCCTTCTCCTTAGGGATAATTCCCTATTCCCACCACGTGGGTTAACTGCACAATGTTCAAAACCAAAAAATTTAAACATTTTGTATTTAGCCTGTGCTTGGCAGATCTTCATGTGTAACGCTATGGGGTAACGTTCATCTTCTAAATTAATTGCCCTCCAGTGTTCGGCAATTCTAACTTTTAGTGGACATATCGTACTACCTATATAAATCTTATCACATTTACATATGATCATATATATCACAAATTTCGTATTACAATCAATATGTGACTTAATAGACACTAGGTTACCATAGTAATCCACAAATTCCTTCTTAGGCTGCCATGCCCATTTACATACTGTACATGCACCACATTTAAAAAAACCTAAATTACGCTTCCCTAACCAATCTAAATTCTTCCTCTCCAGTGGGTAACTTGGACTCAATATATTACTAAGGGTATTACCCCTTCTATATGCAACTTCTGGTCTATTACCAATGTATTTTTTAAGTATATCATCTTGTGTTAATATCGACCAATATTTTTTCATACTTCTAATCAATCTCTTAGATTTCTCAGTATAATCTAAAATAATCCTAATCTTACTGACCTCATCTTTAACTTGGGTGTCACCTTCTTGTACAACCTGACCTAGTGTCTGTTCACGTGACATTCTCTTCACTTTTTGCTTGGATTTCTTGATAATTTTCTCAGAGTATCCCCTGGCTAAAAATCTACGTCCCATATTATCAATTTCCTGAAGAAAATCACTATTTATACTACAATTTCTTCTCGCTCTAATCATTTCTCCAAGCGGTATTGCCTCAATCTGATGTTGTGGATGAGCACTAGTGGAATGCAATAAATTATTGCATGATGTTAACTTACGATACAATCTACTTTCTATTTTATTATTTGCAACGAACAGTTCCACATCCAAAAATTCCAGACATGTCTCACTATGTTTGTATGTGAACTTAATATTCACATCATTGCTATTTAGATATTTGCAAAAATCCTCCAGTGTATTAACATCTCCTGTCCATAACATAAAACAATCATCGATGTATCGTCCCCAATATAGAATATGGGTGTGCCATCTTGCTGCATTTGGGCCCCATATCCAAATTTCTTCGAACCACCCCATAAACAAATTAGCATATGAGGGGGAAAATTTTGATCCCATGGCTACACCCTGTTTTTGTTTATACCAATCGTCTTTAAATAAAAAATAGTTGTTATTAAGTATAAATTCTATCATACTAATTATCATCTTCGTATGTTCCATAAGACTTGCAGATCTCTTATATAATACATGTTCTAATGCTTGAATACCAAATTTATGTTGTATACTTGTATATAATGCCACCACATCTAGGGTAACCATAATCATACCTTTATCCCATTGAATATCTGAAAGTATACTCAGTATATGTTTCGTGTCCTTAATATAAGAAGGTAGATTGTGAACAAAGGATTGTAAAAAAGTATCTACAAATTCTGATAATCTTTCTGTAGGACCACCTACACCCGAGACTATTGGTCTTCCAGGTGGAAATGCAGATTGTTTGTGAATCTTAGGTAACGTATATATACAAGGATATTTAGGACGATATACCCGAAGATATAAATATTCCTCCTCATCCAGTAGTTCCCTCTCTCTCCAATTCTTTAACATCTTATTTATATCTTTAATCATAACATTTATAGGATTAGAAACTACTTTTTCATAGCAATTTTCATCGTGTAATTGTGTATATAACTCCTGCTCATAATCTCTACGATTCAAAATCACTATATTTCCACCTTTGTCCGCTCTTTTAATAATCACAGTTTCATCCAATCTTAAAGATTGTAGTGCATTGAATTCCTCTTTATTTAAATTAGGTTTATTAAGGTGTATCCCTTTCATATCTTGTCTATTCAGGTCTGCCCATACCATTTTGTAAAAAGTTTCAATATTACTATCCAATGTAGATCTGGGTGTCCAAGTTGATCTTTGTTTCAAACCACTGGTAATATGAATATCCGATGATAAGTTCAAATCTTGTAATACAGTGGAAACCGTAGTAGGGTATTCCTCATAGTCAGTGATTGTCATTAATGCCACTGTATCTGTATCTATTCAAGATATACATGATACAGTGGCATTAATGACAATCACTGACTATGAGGAATACCCTACTACGGTTTCCACTGTATTACAAGATTTGAACTTATCATCGGATATTCATATTACCAGTGGTTTGAAACAAAGATCAACTTGGACACCCAGATCTACATTGGATAGTAATATTGAAACTTTTTACAAAATGGTATGGGCAGACCTGAATAGACAAGATATGAAAGGGATACACCTTAATAAACCTAATTTAAATAAAGAGGAATTCAATGCACTACAATCTTTAAGATTGGATGAAACTGTGATTATTAAAAGAGCGGACAAAGGTGGAAATATAGTGATTTTGAATCGTAGAGATTATGAGCAGGAGTTATATACACAATTACACGATGAAAATTGCTATGAAAAAGTAGTTTCTAATCCTATAAATGTTATGATTAAAGATATAAATAAGATGTTAAAGAATTGGAGAGAGAGGGAACTACTGGATGAGGAGGAATATTTATATCTTCGGGTATATCGTCCTAAATATCCTTGTATATATACGTTACCTAAGATTCACAAACAATCTGCATTTCCACCTGGAAGACCAATAGTCTCGGGTGTAGGTGGTCCTACAGAAAGATTATCAGAATTTGTAGATACTTTTTTACAATCCTTTGTTCACAATCTACCTTCTTATATTAAGGACACGAAATATATACTGAGTATACTTTCAGATATTCAATGGGATAAAGGTATGATTATGGTTACCCTAGATGTGGTGGCATTATATACAAGTATACAACATAAATTTGGTATTCAAGCATTAGAACATGTATTATATAAGAGATCTGCAAGTCTTATGGAACATACGAAGATGATAATTAGTATGATAGAATTTATACTTAATAACAACTATTTTTTATTTAAAGACGATTGGTATAAACAAAAACAGGGTGTAGCCATGGGATATGGGGCCCAAATGCAGCAAGATGGCACACCCATATTCTATATTGGGGACGATACATCGATGATTGTTTTATGTTATGGACAGGAGATGTTAATACACTGGAGGATTTTTGCAAATATCTAAATAGCAATGATGTGAATATTAAGTTCACATACAAACATAGTGAGACATGTCTGGAATTTTTGGATGTGGAACTGTTCGTTGCAAATAATAAAATAGAAAGTAGATTGTATCGTAAGTTAACATCATGCAATAATTTATTGCATTCCACTAGTGCTCATCCACAACATCAGATTGAGGCAATACCGCTTGGAGAAATGATTAGAGCGAGAAGAAATTGTAGTATAAATAGTGATTTTCTTCAGGAAATTGATAATATGGGACGTAGATTTTTAGCCAGGGGATACTCTGAGAAAATTATCAAGAAATCCAAGCAAAAAGTGAAGAGAATGTCACGTGAACAGACACTAGGTCAGGTTGTACAAGAAGGTGACACCCAAGTTAAAGATGAGGTCAGTAAGATTAGGATTATTTTAGATTATACTGAGAAATCTAAGAGATTGATTAGAAGTATGAAAAAATATTGGTCGATATTAACACAAGATGATATACTTAAAAAATACATTGGTAATAGACCAGAAGTTGCATATAGAAGGGGTAATACCCTTAGTAATATATTGAGTCCAAGTTACCCACTGGAGAGGAAGAATTTAGATTGGTTAGGGAAGCGTAATTTAGGTTTTTTTAAATGTGGTGCATGTACAGTATGTAAATGGGCATGGCAGCCTAAGAAGGAATTTGTGGATTACTATGGTAACCTAGTGTCTATTAAGTCACATATTGATTGTAATACGAAATTTGTGATATATATGATCATATGTAAATGTGATAAGATTTATATAGGTAGTACGATATGTCCACTAAAAGTTAGAATTGCCGAACACTGGAGGGCAATTAATTTAGAAGATGAACGTTACCCCATAGCGTTACACATGAAGATCTGCCAAGCACAGGCTAAATACAAAATGTTTAAATTTTTTGGTTTTGAACATTGTGCAGTTAACCCACGTGGTGGGAATAGGGAATTATCCCTAAGGAGAAGGGAGTCATATTGGATTTTGAAGCTTAGAGCTGTAGAACAGGGTTTGAACACAGATTATGAAATGGAGTACTTCCTGGGTGATACATAATGAATAGTTGGACAATGCTATTTATCAGAATAAGGTCAGGGTATACTATAATATATAGTAATATATGTATAACATTATTCTATTAAGTCTAATTCTATTTACTGATACATTTTATTATTAAAATTATGACATAGATTATAAAGGGTTTCATACATAATAAATTGATAATGATATAATAATAATCGGGGGCTAAAGGTAGCCACTAGTTAAAATAACTCAATATTATTAATAGGGTCAGTTTCAGGAAGTTTATAGTTTAATATTTGCAAATTAAGATGGTAGCTTTTAATTTTAGTAGTGACATAGAACACCGATATAATGTAAACCTGCTGAGTGCGGGAGTCTTTCATCTATTTCTATCAAAGGGAAACACACAAACGCTCCTAAGCTGTAGTCCGTTGTTTATTTTTATATCCGTTTGATGTATTTAATGCCGGCAGCCGAGGCGCCGCGGCTGCTAGATACGGGAAGCTGGTCGGGCGTACTCGCGCGACGACGCTAATAAACGAGAGAAAAATAAACGTAAAATTAACGAAGGATAGCGGTAAGCAGATAAATATAGCTGAATTCTAGACATTTCTTGATATACAAATAAGTGGAAAATATGAGAAAGTACTTTAAATTGTATATTTTTATTTGAGGAACGATTTATATGGAATAGAAGTCAAGGGACACATCAATAATTTGACGATTGGAACAATTAGTTAAAGGTGTGAACACAGCATGGATCAAGCTCACTAGATTGATAAATTAGGTATTGGAGGGAAATGGTCATGTATGGACAGCACTTTAAAATTAAAATATGCTTTATCACAGGAGTGGTTATAGTCACTTATAAGAGTATGCTCACTTAATTTTTTGATAATCATTAAAGACACGCAGCATGCAATTTGATGAAATTTAATGGTAACAATTGGGTTCTCACAATACACCTATATAGATTGAAATGTCAGTAATTAAAAGTGATTATAAACATTATAAGATCATATATATAATACTGTTGTAGGAGGTCCTGAAGAAATCCATGGGTACTCCCAGGATGAAACACGTGTTGACAACGGGACGATGGGATGGAAACTCATTCATGGATAATCTTTGAATTGGATTGCACTAATTTTGGAATTTTATGAATTTTTGGGACTAATTCGTTCTACCATTAGACAACGGGACGATGGGATGGAAACTCATTCAGGGATAATCTTTGAATTGGATTGCACTAATTTTGGAATTGTATGAATTTTTGGGACTAATTCGTTCTACCATTAATTGGATTGTACTTATTTTGGAATTTGATGAACTCTTGGGATTAATGTGTTCAATCATTAAGCAAGAATATTTCAGTGTGGAAACAAATATTATTTCAATGTGGAAATCATGATAATTGGATGAAAAGAATATTATGAACTTTATATGCATCATATCGTTTAGATTAAATTTTCTAAAGTGTGTAAAAAAATTGTTATATTAAATTTCATTTGGAATGTGTAAAAAAATTTGCAATTTATTAGTATGATATTTACTGGTTATCATACTTTTTTCTTTATATCATTGCATGTGTGCTAATACCGTTTATTTGATTATAGGTGACATTTTGTTACTTCTTTTGGGGAGGTTGGAGGGTGTAACCCCAGTATTTGGCACCGTGCACTAAAAATAGAATTGTTGCTATATTTAATAGAAATAGGAGCGCCATATCACTCATTAGTCACCCCCATATTTAGTATTTCAACTGACAGGATAGTTATAGAGTTTGCTTTCTGAGAATCTACCGAACAGCTTTAACACCAGAGGTATCATAGGGAAAGGATTAAGGACTATCTAGGAGTTCAAGTTTGGTATAAATCTGGACAGAGATTCCTGTAGCACAATGAAGACTTTATGGGATTGTAAATGAGAAATGCAAACTTTGCAAGTCCCACCATTACCCTCTCCTAGGCCCACACCCCAACCAGATACGGTCAAAGAAGTCAGAGATCCTAAAAAAAGGGCACTGAACCTTAAGTATAGTCAATATTACCAACATTGAAATATACATCCCTAAACCAATATGCATGCAGCTTGAAAGAGCAGATTGTCAACCCAAATACCTCATAATATGGAAAATCCGATCCAAATGAACAAAACTAAAAGTGTAAGTGCTACTCCCCTTGAGAAAATAATGAGCCTCTCTCTTCCACGGCATCATAACATTTCCTGGAATAGCACGCTTGTGTGTGATAAATGAGCAATCTGAAGTGGTCTACTGCAAAAAAAACAAAAAGCTTCAAAGGGAAAAGTAGAAACAAAACATGGCTAGTTTTATAGGCAAGTCAGTTTATCATGTACATAGAAGCATGCTTTTAAAAACCCTTCAAGCAAAATGCACAAGTAACTGAAAAGACAGTAAAACAAACTTTTGTAGAGAGCAAAGCAGTTAGAAATAAATACAGACACATATGTAATCTATGGCTGGATCCTCTTTCCCTGGCTATTAGCCGAACTCGGTGGAACACTGTCAAGTCATGAACATCAAGGTTACTTTACTAGAAAATAAGGATATTTCAAGTAGCACTCTGTGAACACATAAGGAGGACAATTCCACAAGTAAAATCTTTGCGTGCTTCATGCCCGGCAATCGCCAACCAACTGTAGTTGGCAATTCAGTGGGCAGAAGACCGATACTAGATAAAATGGCGACAAGGGAGAGGTATGGGATACTGATATCAAGAACTCTACCTGCACTTGGGGGCGTGGCTAACCCAGCCAAGATGGTGGGTGTGTAATACAACGGCTCTGTCGGGGCCTGATACGAGATCCTGAAACACAGCTCTCCCTGGGGACCAGCAAGGGAAACTACACAGACTGGGACGGTCTGACCCAGTGGGAATCGGCAGAGTCGGATTTTGGTCCCCCAGGGCGTCTGTGCGGTGGGGGTGGGGGGGGAGGAGCGGTCTCGGCACGGGCCGGAGCGCGACCCTGAAGCCGGGAGCACGCGTGGAGCGGCGTCGCCGGAAGCAGCGGAGAGGAACTGCGGGCCGCAATAGACGTCAGGCGGGCACTGGTGAGGCCTGGGGCGGCGCCGAGGAATCACCGGAGGACCCCTCTGGACACCGGCCGGCGGTGAGGCTGACTCCTCCTCGCGGAGCAGGGGGCAGCGGCTGGGGGCTCCGATCCCTGCGCGGACCAAACAAGGAGGCAGCAGTTAAGGAGTGGGGTCCTGGACGCGGGACCAGTGTGGCACCTGGCGCTAGGCAGGAGACTCTCTGGGCTCCTGAGCGGGAGAGGCCGCATGGGCCCTGCAGGAGACAGGGAAGCACTCCATAGGGTGAGGGGAGCCGCTGCTAGGCCCTTCCCGCCACCCGGTGGAGCAGACCTGCTGGGGCCCGGTGGTGGGCGTGGCCGGTGCTGGTGAGGGCAACGACGGCCTCTGGAGGAGATTAGGAACTGAAAGGGACAATAAGAAGCTGGCAGAATTACCCTGGGCACTGAGAAGAAGCCCCGGGACACCAGCCCCCTCACGTGGACCACTGGCGCGCCGCTTCGAAGCTGCAGTCACGACCTGGAGGGGGTGCTTGCGGCTGGGCCCCAAATAGACTTGAACTGGCATACCGCGTGGGCAGAGAGCATTCCAACCGGTGGTTGCTGCTGGGGGGGGGTTTGCACCCATCGGACCAGGGAATGGTCGTTGAGACGTGGCGGGGCCTGCTGGAATGAATCACGAATGTGGCCGGCGAGAGTCAGGACCAACAAAGAGAGAAGCACCATCCCTGCTGGGCACTTAGATCACAGTGTAGCACACCACAGATGTCATCCAGGAACCGGAACAAGGGTAACATGACAAGCCGCAGAACTCCAGCCGACCGTGGCAGGGAGCACACCGGAGTCCTCACCCATCCAACAGTGCAAGCCACACTAGATAAGATACTAGGTGCAATTGAGGACACCAAGGCAACCGTGCAACGCAATATCAACCAGGTGGCAGTAGAGGTGGGTCTACTGAGGGCGGACCACCAAAAGCTGAGAGAGTGCAGGAGGCAGAAACTGCACTGACTGAGCTTACACCGAAACACGAAGACTTGGCAGACACAGTAATCAATCTAATCGACTGAGTCCTGCGCCTAGAGCAACGGGCAGAAGATGCGGAAGGGAGAAGCCGCAGGAATAACGTGCAGGTAGTGGGCCTACCGGAGGGTGTGGAAGGAACAAGCGTGGTGGAGATCCTCGTGGAGTGGCTACGCACGGTGGTAGCGCCAGAGCGTCTGACTCTGTTTTTTTCCTTGAAGCATGCGCACCGGGTGCCCCCGAGACCCCTGGAGCCGGGTAGGCCGCCCCGGGTGTGGTAGCCAAACTGCTGCACTACAAGGACAGACGCCATGCTCCAACGTGCCAGAGAAGCTGGACCCTTCAAGGTAGCAAATGGTGAGGTGACGCTGTTCCCAGATTGCACACTGGACGTTCAAACTAGACGGGCCTCCTTCCTGACGGTGAAGCGGGCACTCAGGGAAAAACGGATTCAGTACTCACTCCATTTACCGACCAAGCTGAGGGTGATTGTCGATGCCAAAACTATGTTTTTCCAGAGACCGGAAGAAGCATGGGAATGGCTGGAGACACAGAATAGAGGAAGGGTGCCGAGGCGGGAGCGACCAGGCTGGGCACGGACGCCGTGGGGGACAGAGGAGACAGCGGAACAGATGCCACCCACGGGCTGAACCGACCAGGGCCCAGAAAGACCTGGCCAAGAGAGCGGCCCTAGAGGCAGTAGCATCCATAAACAAGGAGGTGTCCTCGCAGGACGGTAGTGGAGGAGAATCGGACAGTGCCTCTGTGTCCTCGGCGGAGGGCTCAGGCTGCTCCGCGCCTGCTCTGAGGGTGACCCCACAGACTGCGGACGAACTGGGCTGAGCAAATCCATAGTCTGGACCTGAGGTGAGGAGCACAGCACAAACGGCAGGCCCTGACGGGCATGGAGTCACCACCCCTACAGGTGTCTCGGCCACTCAGCTTAAGATGGCGAGATCTATACCTAACTTGTTGACTAAGTTGCACTGTTACACTTTTTTGTGGGCTACCTACAGTTGGAGAGGTGACTTGGGGACGGGGAGTTGGGAGTCACAGTTTTACGTTTTGATGGTGATGTCGAAGATGAGGCTCACATAAATACAGGAAATGCTAGTGAGGGGTGGGGTACGGGGTCTGGGCGGGTGGAGAGGGCATGGTTTGCTGCAGATACATATATATGACAGAGTATAATTTACTAACATGGAATATAAGGGGGATGGGGTGACCCACTAAACAACAGTGTTTTATCCTACTTGAAAAGACAGGGTATCCATGTGGCCCTACTACAGGAAACACACCTCACTGCGAGTGAAACTGAAAAACTGAGACGTAGATGGAGAGGGCAGGTATTTGCTACCAAATACTCTGCTTATGCTAGAGGAGCACTGGGGTGGCTTAGAGCGGGAGTCCCCTTTGAAGCTACTTCGAGTGACAGACCAGTAGGGCAGATTTGTAACAGTGAAGGGGAAGCTACATGGAGCCCCGATTGTCCTGAGGATCAGATCCCCTTCATGCAGCGCCTATCGAGTCACCTCACCCACCAACAAGGCGAAGAGTTACTGATTTGGGGGGGGGGGGGGTCTTTAACAGCATAATGGACAGAGCTGGACCGTTCCACTCCCCCGCTGGCAGGCGCAGTAACGCACAAAATAGCTAAAATCCTGAGGGACCGGATGTGGGCCTGGGAGCTGTTAGATGGCTGGCGCAACCAACACCCAGGGGAAAGGGATTACTCCTACTACTCATGCTTGCACCGGGTCCACCTGTGGAGTGGGAGACACTTAAGGTGGCGACCAGGGGTTACTGCCTGGGACAGACAGTTGGAATTAGATGCACACTGGAGCGGGAATTAAACAAGATAGAGAAGATCATACATGAAGGAGAAGGGGGGGGGGAGCGTAGAGGCGATTGAGCATGACAGGTACGAGGAGGCGAAGAGGACCCACTCACAGATCGAGGAGCGGTTGAGATGCCATAGTATACAGAGATACTTATCTTCACCACAGGCGGAAGAAGGCAGATCAGGCAAGATGTTAGCTTGGCTGGTGAAACAGAGGGGGGGGGGGGTAGGGGGGGGGCACCTATCATGAGAGTGTGCGATATGAAAGGGGAGAGCAGAAACACACTGGGGGCCATAAAGGACACCTTTAGAGATTATTATACCTTCTTCAACAGGAGTCCAGATGTACCCGAGACAGAGTCATTGGATGCTTTTTTTGCGCCCACTACCCTTGAATAGACTGGAGTATGAGGAGAGAGACAGACTGGGTGGACCAGTGACCTTAGGGGAAGTTCAGGAGGCCATTGCGCAACTAGCGCCAGGGAAGACCCCGGGTACGGATGGACTCCCAATGGATTTCTATAAGAGGTACACTGCCTTGCTGGCTCCCCAGCTGGTGGAAATGTACATGGAGGCGTTCCAACGCGGCTTCCTACTGGACTCAATGAGGGAAGCCCTGGTGCTCCCCCCCCCCCCAAAGCTGGACTCGGGGAATGTGTCTGTGACCGACTTCCGCCCACTGTCAATGTTAAACAGTGACTTCAAGATTCTCAGCAAACTTATGCCCAACCGATTGCTTCTACACATATCCAATTTGATCCACAAGGATCAAAACGGGTTTGTACCGGCATGCAATACCTCGCTAAACCTTAGAGGCCTCTTTGCCATCTTGCATATGCCACGTGAGCAGAAGCTCCCTGAAGGGATGCTCCTCGGGATAGACTTTGAGAAGGCCTTTGACTCGATTCAATGGGACTATCTGAGGAATGTTCTGCTCCGAATGGGATTGGGGGAAGGATGGGTGAGATTGGTGGACCTGCTATACGCAGCTCCCCTGGCAAGAGTAAGAACGGGCAGGACGGTGTCGGAGGCTTATCCCATATGTAGGGGCACTAAGCAGGAGTGCCCGTTATCCCCATTGTTATTTGCTTTGGCTATTGAGCCTCTGGCGGCCCGGCTACGGAGGGAGGGCAGGGGAAGAGGAGTGGAATGGGGACAGGATGAACATATCTATCTATGCCGATGACATCCTAATCTACCTAAGGGAGGGTGAATTGGGGCTGCCGTGAGCTCTGGCTAATCTGGACCACTTTGGAGGCCTATCTGGCCTGCGCCTCAATAGGGGCAAGACCTTTGTATTCTCCTTGAGAGCTGGAGGTGAGCGCCCCTCATCCTGTCCGGAGGATATGGTATGGGCACCACACACTTTCAAGTATTTGGGCATACAGGTGTTCCATGACCTCAAGGATCTTCGCGAGGGTAACGTAGGGACGGCGCTCCATTCGCTTCGGGCATCTGTGGGGTTCTGGCGGTCTCTTAGGCTATCCATAATGGCCAGAGTATTGTTATCTAAAATGATTATGATACCCCCGCCTCCTTTACCAATTCACCAACCTACCGGTGTTAATCCCTCGGACGTGGTTTAGAGAGATGAACAGCCTTCTTAGGGAGCTTATATGGGATGGAGGCAGCAGACACACTGCGCTTGCGATCATGTGCAGACGGACTAGTGCAGGGGTATTGGGAGCCCCAGATTTCAAATTTTACTATCTGGCATGTCAGCTGCAGTGGATCTCCAGATGGTGCGCTGGGGAGGGTAGCCTAGACAGGTACACTGCTAACGGCAAGACGAATAGAGAGTGGATCATAGCACAGATGATAGGTCGCAAGTGGAGGCGAAGGAGGGGAGTGTGTCATGACGAGGGTAGCCCTGTCTTGCTGGAAAAGATGCTTGCGCCACGTGTGAGTGGAACAGCCTTACTCTTTGGCAATGCCCCTGTCGGTGATAACTCAGGGCACCACGGAGGGCGCCTTGTTGAGTTCAGGGCTGGGAATTTGTCGAAAGCTGGGGTGGATACTATAGGGGACCTCTTCCGGGACGGGGTGCTGAGGTCCTTCACAGACATGACTGATCAAAAGGGAATACCAGCTGGACAATTCCTATTACACCAATACCTGTTACACCACATAAAGGAACACAGGGGCACGGTTAATGCGGAACCTACTTCACACCGGGTCTTGCACCTACTGCTAACCTCCGGAGTTGATCGTCATCTGGTATCCGGGCTGTACAAGGCCCAAAATGATGACACACTGGACCCACTGAGGGAGAGATGGGAAAAGACACTAGGCAGAGACATCTCGGAGGCGGAGTGGAGGACATTTTTGGCATACCCACGGGTGGTCTCACGAAATACATGACTTTGATACATACAGTATAACTATACCGACAGGAAGTACCTCACCCGCACCGGCTGAACCTCGTATACGAAGGTGAGCTCAGAGGGTGCCCCAGATGTGGTCAAGTGGATGCGGACCTGGACCACATGATATGGCACTGCCCCGAGCTCCTGCGGAGCTGGAGGGCAGCGTTGACTGATCTGGAGGGCCTCTTGGGAGCCACCCTGGAGCTGGCCCCTTCTGTGTGCCTGCTGGGCTTGTACCCGGGGTCGACCCTTGGGAAAGTAAGCAACTGATTCCTTGACCTCGCATTGGTGTTGTTTAGGAGACGGATTACGCTAGGCTGGAGATCGCCAAGGGGCCCCCCCATAGAGGACTGGAGACGGGATGTGTCGAAGTGGGCAAGGGCCGAACTGCAGGTATTGCGGCGTGAGGAGGCTCAGGGAGTGCGCGAAACGCCCATTGCACCGATTTCGGAGGAGGCATTGACCAAATGGGAGCGTAGGGATCGGGAAGCAGGAACCCCGACAGAAGAGTTGGGGGAAGACGTGGAACAAAAAGAGAGAGTAACCGAAATAGGAGTGACACACTGAACTATAACATAAAAGGGAAGAACCGGACTACCTCCCTCAAGCGGGCTATGATTGAAAGGCCCAGAGGGGATGGTGGGCAGGCATGGATGGCACCAGCTGATACTGTAAGGGGTGATATGCGAAGGGAGTACCCCAGTCCCCCTGGTGAAGCCGCCATTCAGAAAGGAAGTTGTAGAGGCAAGTGGACCTGACGCCCCGCCCGGCGGACGACCCCTAGCCTGTACCCATGTGACTAGTAGTCAGTACTTACCCTCTCTACGATACACCATCATGTATATAGTTGGTTTAGAGTTAAGTATAAAAATGGTATGTGGCCAAGAGAACGATAGCATGATACACGACAAAGGACCATACGCATTCAACACACAGATTAAGAACAGAGCTGGGACAACGCAGAGGCTGGGCACCAACTTCGAGTAGGACCTCAGCAAATGATTTATTAGAGATTACTCTTGGAAGTCACTGAACAGAACTGATTATGTACAACAGTAAAATGTTAATAAAAACAATCTAAAAAAAAAAAAACTCTACTAGCACTTGGTGCTGAAGTGAAACTCCTCAAGGCTTAAGGTATAATAAGTCGTGTGGCACTTGGTGTTTCGTTCCAACAGATACTGACCGAGATGAAGGTGCTTGACCACGTCACACACGATCATCTGGAAAACGGATGCGGAGGTAGAAGATGTTAAAATGCAGAGGAAAAAGCAGTAGAGCACGGTTTGGGTCAGTGGAAAAAGCTGTAGGAAGTACATGATTTTTTTTACATACTAAATTTGTAACAGGGTGCATTGCAGAGGCTTTCAGAAACAGACAGGTCTGCTGGTTCAAATGTGAGAGCGTAGATGCAAAACATTTCAGTGTTTATATGAGCGGTGATGAGTGAAGAGTTAAAAACAGGTGTTAAGTAGGTATTGTTACCTCAGACCTCGAGTGTTGAAAAGAAGATCCCCTAGAGGAATGGAACCATTAGCAGGAATCGTTACCTATTAAAAAACATGCCCTGCCAAGGGGGTAATGTTTATTGATTAGTTACATTTATTGAGTTGGAATTTGTTTCAAGGAGACTTCAGTAACAGCTCTCTTTAGAATCAACCACTATGTTTGTTTTTTGCCAACCCAATCAGTCACACTACAGAACAGTAGCTTACGTGATCTCAAAACAAGATATCATATGTCTCCTTGGAACATAATTATATTATGGGGAATGCATAATATGGGAGTTTCAGGTGAGATCCACTGAATCTATTAATCTTTAATACACATAACCAACTAGGTGATAAATAGAATACTTGCCTAAGGAAATCCTAAGCCTAATTAAATCAAACATGCAGAAAAAAAACCAACAGATTAACAACCACAGGTAACGGTATGTCCAATCCATTGAGTGAGATCACCCCGAGCCCATTAGGAGGTCCCCATAGAGTGTCTGGTTGGTATTGGGGGATCCTAGAAGGGGGGACGGCGAGTTTGTATTTCCCATCGACTTGTGGAGGGAATTTTTCCCAGAAGAGGCGGTTAAGAGGTGGTGGGAAAAGTCATTAAAAATGCTCTTTGGTATTGTGAAACAGGCCGCTCTTAGAAAAAAATCATTATTTTACGATACATAGAGTTTATATTTCCCCTGAGAGGTTATCCAAAATGAAAGGAGGGCAGGATGTGAAATGTCCAAAGTGTGGTTTAATTCAAGCAACAGATATTCATATGTTTTGGGAATGTCCTGATATTCGACATTTTTGGGAAGGAGTATGTGAAACCATTTCGAGTATATTAAATCGGGAAATCGAGGTCTCTCTCCAGTTAATAATTTTTGGTCAACCTCAAGATCGGCAGGAGTGGCCTGGTCGGGATACAATTGCAGATATGAAGTTTGTATTTTATGCAATATTGTTGGGGAGGTGGGAAATATGTAGAAATTGGATTTCAAAGGCCCCTCCATGCCACTCAGAATGGCTTAGGGATGTTTTTTGCACAGCAGAATTGGATCAAATAATGGGGGGAAAGGATAGGATGCGGGGGAATTTCTGGGCACCATTATTGAATTGGAAATCAGGACATTGATGTATATAATTTTGCATAATTAATGCAGGAATGGAAATGTATTTGTGTTATTTGTCCAATGATTTTACACCCTGCTCTGAAATCCTTATGGAACTGGGACAGTCTGAGGATTGTTTGAGAGGAAAGGGCAACCCCTGGCTGAGGAAAACTTCTTTTGTCTTGGTTGATAAGTAAAGGATGTTTACATAAGGCCTTGGGTGAATGAGGACAAAAAAAAAAAACAAGAAAAAAAAAAAACACAACCACAGGTAACTTCAATGTGAGGATTGCAAACACTATTTACCAAACTATGAGGTATGTCAACCAAGAGCAAGCGGGGTCAATAGTAGACACATAGATCAAGAGTAAGTCCTCAAAGTAAGATTTTAAATGCACAGAATGATTTATTAGTAAAAGGGAATTGTTTCTGAATGTACAATCACACGCAGACATCCACCAGAAAGGCTACAAATATGTCTGAGTCGACAATATGTACCTCTGATTACATTATTATACAATTAGATACAATTGATTTTGAGCATGGATTATATTAAGGTTATGAGTGAGACAGGGGAGATCATTCTAAGATTCATTGAGGTATAAATGACCTCCTTCGAAATGTGGGGCCAGTAAAGTTGCAGCGAGGTCACCTAAGAAAATCTACACATCACCACATGATAAAATAGGCAGATCAGAAAATTATATCTAGAAAATATCTCTGCTAGAGAATTCTAACAATTGCATAAATGATGGAAGCCTGATAAACTGGTTTACTAATTTCACAAGGCACACAAACAATATTTTGAGTTGTAAACTGCTTATATGGAGCCCCAATTTTTAAATTACGTGCGACTCGATAAAATAGGTCTCAAGCAGGAATTAATTAAATGGCTATAAATACACAGGGCCATAAAATTAAAGTGGGAAAAGAGGGAATGGCCTGAATGCCTGCCATAATGGATGCATTGCAGCCGAGCCCCACACCGACACAGCAAACCTAGATAACTAACCTACTGTCCTATGCATTTTATCATAGAAAAACAATAATTTTAGAGATTGAGTTGCGGCTCTGCAGTTGGCTAGCAAAAAAGACACTACTTTAGTGTTACCAAGGGTCACAGACTGCACTCTATTGAGATTTCACCATTACCGACACTGTAACAGTGGAGTAGATGCGCTTAAAGCCCTGCCATATTTCACCCCAACTCGCGGCTGATGGTATGATCCACCCTCAACAATCCAAGAGGAAGGATCATGGTCACCACCTCAGGCTGGCTGCTCTGTCTGGAATGGGATACTGGGCATTCAATGCAAACCTCTGTCTCCTCACTACCCACAGGCTGCATGGACATTCCAACCTCCAGCCCAATCACAGAGCGACTGCCAGTGTCATCATGACTGTACATGCTGGGCGCTCACTTTGGAGTCCAGCAATCAGGGGCTATAGGGAAAGTGCACAATCATTTTACTGGAGACCTTAACCTGCTGACGGGATTGCAGCAGCTGGGCAGGTCCCACTTCCTCAGCACCAGGTGCAACACTTGGGAAGTGCTGGACCTGGCCCTTTTTGCAGGGTCATCCCAAAACTTTTTGCCTCCGTCCTCCTTTTTCTGACCAGTTTTTGTTGGCTTTAGGACTCTGGGTACTTTACCAATGCTAACCAGTGCTAAAGTGCATATGCGCTCTGTTGAAACAGTATTGGTGATTGGTTTATCCACGACTGGCATATTTGATTTACTTGTAAGTACCTATTAAAGTGCACCAGAGGTGCCCAGGGCATGGAAGTCAAAAGCTGCTAGTTGGCCTACAGCACTGATTGTACCAACCACATAAGTACCCCTGTAAACATGTCTCAGACCTGCCATTGCAAAGTGTGTGACAGTGTGTGTGTAGTCTTGCACTGCCAATTTGACCTGGCAAGTGTACCCGATTGCTAGGCCCAAACAGTCCCTTTTACTACATGTAAGTCACCCATAAGGTAGGCCCTATGTAGCCCCATGGGTAGCGTGCAGTGTATTCAAGAGGTAGGACATGCACTGGTGTGTTTTCCATGTCCTGATAGTCTAATACTGCCAAATTAGTTTTCACTATTGCAAGGCATATATCTCCCATAGGTTAACATGGGGACTGCCTTTAAATGTATTTCAAGTGCAGTTTCCCATTGGGAGCAGATAGAGCTGTGGAGTCTGGGGTCTCTGAACTCACAATTGAAAAACTACATATTTTGTAGAGTTGGTTTTTAGATTGTCTTTTTGAAAATACAATTTTTAGAAAGTGGGCATTTTCTTGCTTAACTATTCTGTGCCTCTGCATGCCTGTGGAATCCACGTCTGGGTCAGACCGACAGTTGGGCTGTTTGTGAATTACCCCTAGACAGTGACACAAAGGGAGGTGAGGTGTGTCCTGCATATCCTGATGAGTCTCCTGGGCTAGAGTGTGGAAGGAGGCACTGACACTTACACCTGAATGGGCTGTGCCTGCCCTTTCACAATGCAGTCTCTGGCCCCCTGGTGTGTATCTGGGGCCAGGACTGGGCAAGGCAGGATCTTGTTAACAACAGAGACTTTCCTTCCGTGTATGCCTACTTCAAATGCAGAAGTGAGCATAAGTAGTGGACTCAAAACCCCAGACTTTTAGAATACTTCTGGATCAAGAGGAACCCATTTGCTGTGTGTGCTTTGCTGGGTAGGCCTGCAGTTGCTGCTTCTACTTTAAAGAGGACAAAAACTGGACTTTGCTATGAGGTTTCTCTAAGGGCTTGGACTGAGCTTGCCCCCTTGTTCTGAAGTCTCAGGGCCATCAAAGACTTAATCTGCCAGCACCTCGGAACTCTTGTTGAGACCCCTACCCTGCCACGTTGTGCCACCTCCAGTCCCTGGGCCCTTGAAAGGAGAAGCTGGTGAACACAAAGTGAAAATCCACGCACCGGAGCCGAGCGGCAGAAAAATAGACACAGCGCCCACCCAATGGTTGGAAAAAAAAACAAAAACGATGCATCGCCAGCCCAGCACGGATTCAGAGCTGCCGTGTGTCCGGATTTGCCACGCATTGTCCCTGGACGTCAAAAACTGCAACATCACTGCGCAGACTGGTGGCGGTTTGTCCGGAAAGCAACATCTCTTTCCTGCGAGGAAGAATCGATGCATTGCTTGCCTGGCGAAGAAAGAATCGATGCAGGGCCTCACTAGCGAGTAAGGAGTCGACGCATCGCTTGCTTTTACGATGCACACTCGCCCGTGCAGCTTTATTTTTGACCCATACCAGGTAGTTTGTGCTAAAACAATGCATCATTGATTTCTATGGATTAAGACTCATTTAACTTTAAAAAATCATATATTTGCTTGTGTATGTTGGATTTTTGTCATTTTAGTCTTGTTTGATTCAGATAAATATTGGCTATATTTTTCTAAATTGGCATAGAGTCCTTTTGTGGTGTTTTCACTGTGTTACTGTGCGTGTTGGTACAAATACTTTACACATTGCCTCTGAGATAAGCCTGACACTGCTTGTGCAAGCTACCAGGGAGTGAACAAGGGCTATCCTAGTTGTGTGTCTCCCTACCACGACTAGAGTGAGGGTACCTGTTTGGAAAGAGTGCAAACTGACTGGCAACCTGAGATCCCAATTCTAACAGGAAGCTTTATGTGCAACATGTTCGGTGCAGTGGAAGGCAACTCAAAAGTAGGCAACGAGATAAAGAAATTAGATAAAGCAAATGTTTGAATCCATGCCAAAGTCCTCCTTATAATGATTGCAAACAAATATGAGGAGTAACATCAATGCTGACCAAGGTAAACATAATATTCTCCCATTGGCAAGTACTCTCCAAAGTGTTCCCCCCCCCCCACCCTTTTTTTTTTTTTTTTTTTACTGTCGCCTGAGATATTGTAAACAGGTAAAGCAGTCTAGAGACATCTCTAAAATTATGTAAAGTGTAATGTAATTATGTAATGTGTTAACTGCGCACCCCATGTTTCAGAGATTTTGGAACAATTTTCTCCTTATCCTTTCTTCCTTGCACAAGTCCTCTGCATCCCTCGCACCTGCAGTGGGGTCTGCGCTTTCTCCTTCATCGCCACTCAAGCCTGGAATGACCGCCACCTCCCCCTCCACCTCCTCCCTGGCAGTCTTCAGAAAGCAACTCAAGACCTGGTATTTCAATGCAATGCAGCATCCGGATACACCCACGGGTAACAGTATGCGCTTTACAAATGATTGATTGATTGACTGGAAGAATGGCCTCTCAACTGGTGCCTTAGCCTAGGACAGGGTTCTGCAAAGTTGGTCCTGGAGAGCCAGGCCCTGCCAGGTTTTTAGCATATCCACATTTAGAAAAAAAGATGTTTCAGAAATCTACATTTTTCTAAATGTGGCTATGCTAAAAACCTGGCATGGACCGAGCTCTCCAGGACGACTGCAGAACCCTGGCCTAGGCACTCGATGTATATGGAAGATTGCACATAACTATGGAGCCGTAAACTAGCTTGTAATAATGGTGCACTGAAACCTAAGGAAACATTTAAAATGTTTAGCAAAACCAGCGTTATTGCAAACATTCAAAATGATGAGTTTGCGTTTCAAATTAATATTAAGCTGGAGGGCGATTGAGAAGGAAGATTGCTTGTGTTCTCCTTGTAATAAAGCTGTCCAAGATACGGAGCAAGTTTTGTTCTTCTGCCCGACGTTAAAGGAATCAAAATGTAGTGAAATAGATGTGGCAAATGCAAAAATTCTGTATTAATAATGAGGTTTTCCATTTCCATTATGGACAGCTGCAGATTGCCAGAAGGTGTATACACTTTTTAAATATTTGTTAAAAATTCTATACATTTTAATCTCATGTGCAGTGTTTAATCCGGATGACGAAGTGGTGTATAAAATATGTAATTTGTTTAGCAGAATTCTTGGACATCAGTTTAGAAAACAAAACCTTAAAGCTTGAATGTATAAACTTTGTAACTGAGAAATCCAGTTTAACGAAACAAATACACTGCCAGAGTATCTATTTCATGCAAAACAAAAGCAGGGCCTGATCAACTAGGCAATTTCAAACAGTGCTGAAGTAGGAAATTAACTTTATTTTAACAAGATGTCTGTTGTCAAATCAAACGTTTTTCAATAAATGCTCCTCAGAGTACACCACTCATTTGATAGGTCTTTTTATACAACTGACAACACGCTTTGAGGTTATCGAACCGAAAATCAGAGAACGACTTGCAACAGAAAAAAATGGAACTTGACAAAGACTGGCATTCTTACATTTCCTGCGAGTACTGGTTTTCAGGCTCTCTGGTGTTATTCCACGCGGAGCTGACTTCAGGGGCTGTCAAGCAGTGAATCTGTAGAACACGAGAAATATATATATATAAAAAAAAAAGTCGACAAACCTTTCGAGTACTACTGCATAGGGCAACACGAACCACGCTCTGTTTAAACAACTAGGCATATGTAAACATTAAGACAGCATTCTTAAACCACAATTACTAAAATTAAGGTTAAACTTCAATATGACACTAATAATCGGATTTAGAAATATGACCACATGGGCTGTCTCGGTATGTCTGGTCCATTGTGTACTGGTTGGATTAGATACATTTTGTTTATTCGCCATTGGATAAAGTCAAAAATACTGACCTTGGCTAACACGACACTAAAACTTGTTGAGGTATCCGAAAAGTGAGAACCGAGAATATGTTTAAAAAGTGCAAGACATGCATTCTTTTTACCACGTTTTAACTTATAGGGTTTACCAATATTCGACAGTGTTCTTGTTGAACCACTGTATCTTCTTGTGTTCGAGTTACTTCAGATGTCTAAAGACTCAAGGCATGGATAAAGAGGCACACACTGGGACCTAGATTTAGAAGTGCTGATCTTAGATCCTGCAGGCCTGGGCCCTAATCTCAGCTTCAACACTTGACAAAAAAAACAGTGTGATTTTAGGAAAAACAGTTTAACTCTTTGTGCCTCTGTTTTTCATTACTGGGGTAACTTAGTAACGCCTTATCTGGTAGAGACAATATCTAGTTGCAGATTCCTTACCCTTAAAATTTCCCCCAGGCATCAGTCCCCTGACCAGTATCCAGGGTATTGAGACGGTCTGGCCACTGGAGTGCACAGTGCCACCAAACTTGGCACACGTGCAGGGTTTGTCAGAGTGGTCGTCTGTGTGTCGTCGGATCCAGCTGGGACTTTTGGTTCGGGAGTTGTCGGCCGGTCAGTGAAGTGACCCTCACTGGGTTGTTGGTTTTAGGTTTGTTGCAGAGCGGTACCTCCACTCTGGAGGGAGATCTCAGGCTATTGGCAAAGCCTGGAGGTCCTCTGGGTTGCTCGAGGTCAGTTCAGTGGTCAGCTCCTCCGCAGCGGCGATGTGGGGATCCAGGTGCAGCAGATCCAGTTTTCGTGCTTTGGTTTTCCTTGGTGCTATCTTCGCTTTGGCCTTTCTAATCTGATTTATTGGTCCAGGGATGCCCACTGAATACTGAATTTAGTGGGTTTTTTAAGGGGAACCTGGTAGTGCCCAATGGGACCTTTGGGTGGCTACACTCACTATAGTGACCACTTCTTGTGGGAAGTGTCACTTCCCTAAACCTAACTGGCTATTTTTCATCCATCTAAGATGGAGGAAAATGAAATGGAGGGTCCATCTTGCAGGCAACACCTTAGGGGTAGTGCATGCCAGGTGGGGCCACTCCTCCTACCCTGTGTGTGGTTTCCCGCCTTTGCTCCCTCCACATGTGGCAGTTTGCAAAGGGGGAGGCCATCTGCTGCTAGCCGCAGGCCTGGGGGTCAAGTTTCAAGGGCAGTAGCCATTTGAAACTCACAGCCTGGGCACTGCACATTCCTGAGGGAGGGAGTGTTAGCTTCTCCACCCAGGAAGGACATTGTTTAACAAATCAGAGAGACAGGGCTCTCCCCCAAGGTTTGTATATTGGCTGTAACCAGTCAGCAACCATGCCAGATTAGTTAGCTTTTGCAGGGGGCACCTCTAAGGTGACCCCTGGGTAAATTTGATAATAAATCCATTACTGGTACCAGTTTAGATTTATCATTCGGAGTTGTTTGATCCCAAACAGCCCAGGATTCAAAGTAGTCATCAAGTAGCTGGGAAACCTGTGTTGAACAGTGCCCAGCACATGTATTAAAATGGCTGCTCTGCTCATTCACTATGCCCCAGGTTTGGCAAGGACACAGTGGGGGCATATTGCCCATGCAGCTATGCCCTCACATATAATATGGAGCACCCTGCCTTAGGGCTGTAAGGCCTGCCAGAGGGGTGTATTACCCATAGTAAATGCAGTATACGGTGGACAAGGCACACAGGCAAAGTGCCATTTGGAGCTTGTGTTTTGGGTTTGCAGTAGGACATTCAGCCGGCAATGGCGGGCTGGGTGTATCTGGATGCATGGCCCTATATGGTGGCACAATCAGTGCTGCTGCCCTCAGGGGCCTACCCTTAGTACCCCAAGCCCTAGGTACCTAAGTACTAGGGACTTATAATGGCAGCTGAAGGCGTTTCCAATTACCTTTGCAATTTTTAGGGAAAGAACACTGGCACTGGGAACCTGGTTAGCAGAAACCAGGCAAAAAGTGTGTGTGTGGATCATACTAGGAAATTATGCAAGACCAAACAGGTACCCTTCAGACCTGACTTTCCAGAGAGTAGTATTTGGTGAACGTGTGCAAGGATGTCCACGTTGCCACCTAACAAATGTCCACGACTGGAATTCCGAGTGCTAACACAATGATTGCAGCTGTCACTCTGGTAGAACGAGCACGCAAAGCCTCTGAGGGTTTTATTTTTAGCCAATGTGTAGCAAATTTTAATGCAGATAATGACCCATTTGGAGATGGTTCTTTCCTGCACTGCCCAACCTTTCTTCGCACCCACATAACCAATATAGAGTTGATCATCCACCTGGAACTCTTGGGTACGATCAAGGTAAAACACCAATGCTCATTTTGGGTCCAGACTGTGGAATCTCTCCTCTTCCTTCGAAGGATGGTGGTGTGTAAAAAGTAGGCAAGGTGATGGATTGGCCTACATTAAAGGGCATAACCACTTTTGGTAGGAAATAAGACCTAGTGCAAGGCGCCACTTTGTCAGGATAGATGGAAAAGTAGGGTGGCTTAGATGACAATGCCTGCAGCTCACTCGACTTTTGGGCAGCAACAAAGGCCACAAGGAAGACTGTTTTTAACGTAAGAAGCCTGAGAGGTCAAATGTGGGGAGGCTTGAAACGAGCACACATTAGGAATGTCGAATCAAATTAAAATCCCTTTGGGGCAAGATGAAGGCCACATGTGGGTAAGCCCATTAAGAAACTTACTAACAATAGGATACTTAAACAAAGAGGGTTGGTCAGGTAATCTCAGAAATGCAGAGATAGCAGATAAGTAACCTTTAAGGGTGCTGAATCTCCACTGCGGTTTGTCTAGGAACTAGGTTGGGGGAGGGTCCTCCCAGGAGCCAAACTGAGAATAAAGTACACACCTTTCCAGTGATTTTACTTTTAAACTTGTGTGCAAAGGTCCCCCTTCCCACTCCCAGTGCTCAGTGACCTTTTGCCCCATATATGGAGCAGTTCATACTTAAGCTTTAACAAACTTTCTCTACAAAAGGAATTGAGACAACATTTTTGTCCTTTTTTCCACACTCAAGCACTGGCGGGAACTACCTTGTTTATGACATGCTTCGTGTGAAAGAGCAAAATGCAGTAATTTAAAGTGAAGTTAGCCAGTGTCTTAACTAGGCTGACCCATAACTCCATGCTATATGGGGTAGAGGGCTGAAGCAAAATGTGAATTACACAACAACAGGCCACTGGATGAAGAGAGTTGGCTGAAATCCCCCATAAATAATAATAATATACATATTTTAGTAAAATCAAAAGGTCTTGGCTAACGCCAGACCTAAAAATTGAGGGCGAGTCTAAAAACGTTAGGGCGAGCATAGTGAGAGCACATGGCATACAGTATTTAGGCTTTCGGTTAGCCAGCTGCCAGGGAACCTTACCAAGCATGTGCATTTCTGAAATCTAGAGATGTAGGGGAATCCAAGGTGGTGTGGCTTGTGTGAATCCAAGTCTTGTATAATTACAAAGAATACCCTGCAAACATAAAAAATATGCCTAAAACACCCACTTTACTCTTTCTTTCCTCATGGAATGGCTGCAACATTTTCCCCTTGGTTTGGTCACTTGCAAGGGAATCCTGTCAATCCTGAGCCTTTCTGAAACCAGACATCTCAGGGTAATCAAAGATGGTGTGACTTGCATGAACCCTGTATGTTTTCTTACCCAGAATGGTCTGCGAACATCCAAATATGGGTCAAACACACACTATTTTCTCATATGCAACAAAAAACGTGTCCACTTCCAGCCAATGGCCAAAGTGTTTATCACCCTACATTCCCACACTACTGCTGATTAAAATGCTTCCCCCGCGGTGGGTGGACCTAGCGCAGTCATAGGAACATGCCCAAACTACAACCAAGTGTAGACCTCATTGACGTGACTTTGACTTCACATAATCCAAGTTTTGACCCTTTCTTGTTGCCAGCGATTGTTCCACCCATACAAGTGGGGTGATCTTACTATCGTCAAAAGTGTTGTAATACATGGTGGTAGGACTTATCAATCCCAACAGACTCTGGAATTTTCCCTTACAAAAATGTGAGGAAAATCTGTAGTTTGGCTAGCTTTTGCAGGGCATTGTGAAGAAGAAAACATAGTGGGGTCCATGCAAGACACACACCACCATAGATTTCACTAGATGTTTAGTTTCAGAAATGTATGGTATGGGTAGGGATCCCTGTGTGCCGGCTAAACCCGGGTCTAACCACAGCAGCATCCCACATCGCCAGGACAGATCACTGATAGACCATCGGAAACACAAATATTGAGTGGGCAGAATAGTGTGTCAAAAATATTGAGTACGAAAACATTGAGAAGGTAAGTGCAAATAAGTATAGATTTACTATTCTTAGCTTCTTAAATGTGGAGATATATATAAATATAAAATATTCGCTTACCTATAGAAACTTATCTTCACAATATGTTTTTCGCTGATACCATATTCTTGACATTATATTTTGGCCACACAGTATTTTTTTATCGATATTTTGTCTGAACAGCACCACAACGGGTGAATTTCAAACAAATAATCTTGAGGTTTCCAGGTTTCCTTTTGGAGCATTTACTCTAGCAGGCCATAGTCCAAGCTACACATGCAGGGTACTATTGTTAGCCACAGAATTGTGGGAATGCTGAGAGGTAGGACTTTTGTGGATTCTATAAATTCAAAAATTTAAATTCACAGAATTGGGAGACAAATCAGAGACTTTGACTAAAGTTTGACATTTGAAGGCATTTTCGGTAAGACAATGTAGAGGGTAAACTAAGCAACCCACTTATCCTTCTGTGTGTCTAATTTTCTGAATTGTATGAGGTTTTCACAGGTGGCTGTCGATCCTGGGCCCAGATACTGCAGCTACCCCATCACTGAAATTCTAAAGCGTGGATTTTTCAATGTTGCATTAGGGGGCCTTTCCTGCTGCAGGTCGTTGGTCCAGCCACACAAGTGGGCACTGTTTTTATCAAAAGTGTGGATACAATGGCCCATAGGAGTCCTGTAAATCTTCTGCAATTTGAGGAAATATTTTTACTTTATATTTACTTTATTGTTGGCTCTATGTTTAGGACCTGATGTGATAAGCAGGATGCTTCTGATGTGAACTCCATCATTATCACATCCCATCTCCTGTCAGTGCTGTTGTAAATTACTTTTGGACTGTTCTGCTTTTCTAACTGCTGCTATTTCACTGCATACCAGATTGTGTGCCCATTCATTTGAGACAGTTCTGTATGAAGTTATCCTATTTGTTCTTCCTTCTTTTGCTCTTTATTTCTTCCCTTCTTTCTTTCCTAATTTCTTTCCAGTTCCTTTTTTTTACCTGCCTTTTCATTCCTTCTTTCTATCCTTTTCTATTTTTTTCCTTTCTCTTGTATTTTTTTATTCTTGCTTTCTTTCTTTTTCTCATTCTTTCTTGAATTATTTTTCATCTGCCTTCTTTCTTCCCTTCTTTCTTTACCCTCCTTTCTCTTCCCCATTCCTACTTTTCTTTCCTTCTTTCTTCCCTGCTTTTCAGTCCTTCTTGCCTTTTTTTTTTTTTTTTAAACTTCCTGCTTTCCTTTTTTCTTTCTTAAAGGCAAGGGGATTGCAGCTAATGCCAGACTAACTTACTTTTTTAGGTTTGTGTTAGCAGAGACCTTTTGATTTTACTCAAATTATTCGTAGAAGTTATTTATAGGAGTTTTAGCCCGACTTCATTCATTAGTCTGTGCTTGGTTTTTTATTGAAAAAAAAATTCCACCGCTCCAGTATGCGTTGAGGGACAATTTATCAGCCCACTTTAGCCAATGGTAGACTTCATAACGAGTTACGGCATGCCACTCTTTCACAAGTAACACATCCACACACAAAGAATTTCCCTTCAGTGCCAGGAGTACTATGATGTTTGTGTTTTGTTTTATGAATTAAATGCCTGATGATAAACAGATCGGACGTTGAAGTCATAAAATGATTACAAAGATTCCTTGTTGTAACACTGTTTACAATTTATAAACACAGTACTACATTACAAATAGATGTCACCCAAGTTAAACTATCAAATCAAGCTAGATACAACAAACATTGGCAAAGCTAATAGGTTTCGTCTATGCAAATTCTATTAACTTTATATTGTAATTGTATTTATATAGCGCTTACTACCCTTGATGAGGTGTCAAAGTGCTTTTCAGCAAGTAGCACGCTACTCTAGAACCCAAAAGGATTAGTGGTGGATTAGTATGGGGAAATAGGAGTACAGTATTAATATAGGGAGGTATGAGTTAATTTGAGCGGAGGACATGTGAGTCTATTAGTTGGATTGAATAGAATAATGGAGGGATAGAGGAGGGAAGAATCCAGAAGTGTTAATTGGGAGATCATAGTAGTAAAATGAGGTTTGGGATGAGTCATATCAATCCGCTTTTAAAAGCCAATTGACTTTTACATCTCCTTTTCACAGTAAATACATCAGGTCTGGTGCCTTTATTGTAACATCTTATAATAGATAGATCAGGCCCACAGGATGGTTATTGACTTTCCAGGCGAAATGAGAATCTGAGACTTGATTGTCATATTTCTGCTGAGGACTGGGTCCTTCATTTTACTACCCTTAATAGAGCGGAGTCTTAACAACCAAATGTTCTTGATGATGCAATTGTGTCTTGCAATGAAGGGGTGGTGGCGGGATCTATTGCCGCCTTCACTCTTAAAGAAACCGAGAAAGCTATTTTGGCACAGAAAACCGGGAAAGCCCCTGGGTTAGAGAAGATCCCCATACATTTGTATAGATTTGATGACTTGGGGCACTTAAGTAAATCTGGTGTCCAATGCTCTATTGGCAGGAAGTGACCTTCCCAGTTCTTGGGAAGGTGCAATAATAGTACCCATTTATAAAAAGGGAGACAAGTCGGCCCCTGTTAACTATAGACCTATCAATTTGAACAACAACATTCAGAAAATATTTTGCCATCAAATATTAGTTAGACTCTGGGACTAGATCTTGGAAGGTAATGTTTTGTGCCACCTACAAGCTGGATTTAGGGAGGAGATAAGTACAGTGGTTCAATTTTTTCGGTTTCTTACGATAAAGTGGAAATCTGTTGATATGGATGTTGGGAGACTGTCTGTTGCCTTTGTAGTCTGCTTTTGACTTAGTTCCTAGTGTTAAACTGTGGGAGACCCTGTCTAGAATTGGTGTACCCACAGGTTTGTTGGGATTGATACAGAAATTGTACTAATTTCGCTAACTAGATGGGGCATAGATGGTGAATTATCAGATGAAATGCTGATTCAAAAAGGTGTTCACCAAGGGTGTATTTTGATTCCCATACTTTTTCTTCTATACATTAACGCCTGTATACCTTATTTGTATGATTGTGAAACTGATTCCCTAAAAATAGGTGGAATCAAAACACCATGTTTATTATTTGCTGATGACACCTTACTATTATGTAGAACAGCGTCTGCTTTATCCAAGATTTTGGAGAATTTTTGGTGTTCTGTAAAATTCAAGGCCTTCAAATAAATAGTTCAAAAACTAAATACATGCTGTTTGGAGATATTAAAGATAAAGTGAATAAATCTATATTTTTGGGTGGCGAGATCCTCAAAAGGGTCCCTGAGTTTGCTTACTTGGGCATTCGATTAGTGGACTCTCAAAGGTGGACAGGCCAATTAGTGAAGAGAACTATGGGGGTTATTACAACTTTGGAGGAGGGGTTAATCCGTCCCAAAAGTGACGGTAAAGTGACGGATATACCACCAGTGGTATTACGAGTTCCATAGGATATAATGGACTCGTAATACGGCTGGTGGTATATCCGTCACTTTAGGGACGGATTAACACCACCTCCAAAGTTGTAATAACCCCCTATGTCCTCAAACAGCAAGCAGAGGGAATTTTTAAGGTTTGCTTGTAGAGCACACACTTTCCCTATTTCTTCCACTTTGGATATCCACAGAAGCGGAGCCAGTGGGGAGGCTCTTTATGGCGCTGAACTCTGGGGGCACTGTAAATTGGATGCCATGGAAAAATCTGAGAATCTTTTTCTAAAAATGCTATTAAAGATTCCCCAAAGTTCACCAATTCGTCCCATTTGCTTAGGTTTAGACATATTTATAGCGGATATTGGGGCCCTTAGGCCACTACAGTATTTGATAGGGGGGTGGTCCACTGAGGAATTAGAGCTGCATAGAGTATGGTTTAGGGGCATATGGGAGGGTCCACATGTTGATAAAATTCCTTGGCGCTGTTGTGTAAAAAAAATAAAAAAATAAAAATTGACATACTGGTCAGATCCTTTAAATCTCGAACATTTTATGTCAGATTTGGAATAGGGATTTTACCTCTGTGTGCCTTCACTAGCAGATGGAAAGTGAATTTCGGGGTATCTGATATTGCGCATGTCTTGCCTTTTTGATAGCTTACAAGAAACAGAGGACAAGTTGGATTAGACCCTTCGAAAACTGTTGGGACTTAATGATAGACACTCAGCCTTGCAGATCTGTAGAAACAGTACCCACGGTCCGGTTGTGTGTGCTGTAGCTAGGTTTTTAACAGCTTTTTGGTATATCGGGTTGAAGAAATTAAGTGCTAAAGAGAACACCCCAAGGATGAAGTTTTTGATGTGAAAAGTCCATACATTTTTTTATTTTAAAAAATATATAAACATTTTTAAGTGTACTTTGAACATGTATATAATTAAAAAAAATCGAGTTTTATTTGTTGTTTTCGTTTTATATTTTGTACTTGACTATATGCAATATTTCTTTTTATCTGATAGGTTTGTATCTTATGATTCTAATGAATCGGAATAAAGGAATGAATCATGAATGACTTTCTAGCTTAACCAACTAAGTGCTGGTATATTGAGTATAAGCTTTGTCATAGGTCAAAAAGGGCAATCCAATCACTCTTTTTGGTGGAAGCACCTAAATTCGGCCCAATCAAATCCTGTACTCCAAGAAACCAACATGTGGCTGGAACCTATGTTTTCTCAGTACTGCTCTTTTGTGTTCATTACATGAGGTACAGCAACAGCTGCACTGTCAAGCCAGAGTAACAATTCATGTCAATTAGTGTAGTCCTGGACACCCTACAGCATTAGAAAACACAACTGCACTCTAATGAGTAAAGTTAATAATGGAAGGGTCTAGTGCTGGGACCGCAAAACAAATAAATTCATCAAGACTGCTCTCTTCACACATGTGCTACTGCCAGAAGAAAACATATACCGTAAATGATCTACTTATGTAAGACATGTTAATGGCACTATATGCGTCTCCCGAAACTTCAAGCTATGTCCCATTATTATCTTGACACTTCATGTGTATTAGAAAGACTGCGCTAGGAAGGCATAATGGTGATGGTTCAGGCAGCAGGATAAACAAAATAATTACAGCTGCCTGGATAGGAAGCACCTTTTTTCCTGAGAAGCACACAACCTCTGCCCAATTAACCCATGTACTCCTGTCCACCAACAAGCAGGTGGAGCCAAAGCCTTTCTCTGTAGTACTACTGAAAGCTCTTTTTTAGGTTAATCATAAACGGTTCTAATGACAGCGATGCTGTCACACCAGACCTAAAAAGGTGCTATATGTTTACAACATACACATTTGCGTTTCCAAGCACTATATGGGACATGTTCTACAAACCCCTAATAAAATGTCCAATTAATGTTTCTCTATTGGTTTTGACAATTTACACCTAAATTTTACCCTCATGATTATAGTTTCATTTACTCGAAGTCACATAAAATGCAAAGCTTGCAGACCCCATATCAACTCAGAGGTAGGTGTCCCACCTGCCACAGAATATCTTCCTATAGCCAATACCATATCCCTGGCAGTGTCTATGCCCCCTTGTAAACCTTCTCTTTAACCATGGCTACTCGTTCACTGCTTTCTTGTGGTACCGCATGTGGCTGTAGGTATGGACACATACCTGCTCCCAACCGGTTCCAAAGCTCAAACTACTTATAGTTTGCACATGGATGATTGTCCAGCAATAAAATTCAGCTCTGATAAACCTCTAGTGCAACACACCTTAACTTAATGTAATGCCAACAGCTCATGTTATGTTGCAAGCATGCCCACAACTGATGTCCAAACCTAACTTCAGAGTACCCTGGTTTTTGGTCCTCATAGAAGAAGCCTTTTTGGGTAGGGGTAGGCACAAAGCTGTGTAAACATGTTCCTCCTACTAATATTTTGTATAGCTTGCAAACGTAGTACATATCTCCTGACCTTTGCAAACCAAAAGTTTTGAGTCCTTCAATTGACCCACATTTCATCCCAAGTCTTTACTCTAATGTTACTGTGTGTACAAGATCTAGGCTCATACTGCCCTGCCTACAACAGTATCAAAACATAACATGTAATATCGGGCAATATAGTTTTAATGGATTTGTTAGTGATCACAGAAAACCTCTCATGTTTAGGCCTAACTAGAATACATTTTCTGTGTTGTGCAGATAACCTACATGCGAGACCATGCCACCATGAGGCTATAAAAGGCAATTAGTGGAACTGTTAAGAGAATAAAAAGTGTTATAATGAGATTACACACGGTTCCTTCAGTGCCTCTCTTTACTTTCCATCTCCACTTCTCCTCATCAGCTCTTCACACACCGTGAATTGTACAAAATCTAACTCATAACATTTGTAAGGAACTATGGTAAACAACAAGAGAAAATCACGGTATAGTGTTTGTAAACAGTTTAAAGGAAAGAACCTTAGTAAACACATATTTCCCAAAAGGAACTAGGAAGCAGCTGTGCCTGACAGCATTACCATCAACAGGCTATTCAGATACAGTAATAGTAAGTGAATGATTAATTGTCCTGGAAAGATAAGCTGTGTCTGTCAGCGTTCCACCAAAGGCTGTTCGAATTGTAGGAACCGACGACGATAAACCGGTTTCAGAGGTTACATTTGACAGATTGCCTCAATTCTAGGTAAGCCACTATGCTTAAACTGATAACGATGCTTCACAAATGTGTGAGAGACTTGCCGCCGTTTCCCAGGATTTGAGCAGGATTAGTGCGAGCCGCTTGTTGAATCAGTTGCGGCTAAATATAAATGTACGCACTTCGGTTGACTTGACAGCTTTTAGTTCATTCCAGAAATGCTCCTGACGCTTGGCAAGTGTTTTTCAGTCAAAAGGAGGGAAAAATGGCTACAATAGTTAGACGAGCTCCTTATGGATGTGTGAATCTCATTGGTTGAGAGAGGTTAAAATAAAACACACACTTCGTCAAGAACAGCTTTTGTTGAGCTGAGATAAAAATAAAGCAGCTATGAAATTTAGAAGTACTCTTTCAGATGAATGAACTTCCTTAGTTGGCTGTGACTAAAACAAAGAGGCGTCATTCGTCCCTGTTAACTGAACGTCTGTGAAACATCATCCGATTTCTGGACGTTTCCGGAGATTTGACAGATAACTAACTAGGGAGCTTAATGTTTCCCGTTATGCAGCACGGACGCGCTCCTTAGGTTAACTTTGACAGACATTAATGTCGGTTTAAACACCTTCCGTCAGGCTTGATGAATGGTAATAACCAGCTGATTGAAGGATGGTTGATAAGATCAAAAGTTCGAGCGTAGGAACGTTACGCTCACTTAATTGTATGGTGAAAACAGTAATAACAGTACCTAGCGTCACAGTAGATGAGGAGGCACCAGTAAGGGGTAAAGATGAAAGTGCCCCCTTACGCACTGAACTCGTCGCCAGTGTTATAATGAGATCATGAGATCACACACAGTTCCTTCAGTGTCTCTCTTTATTTTTATCAGCTCTTCACACACCGTCTTCTCTTCACAGCTTCCCCTCAACATTCCAATGTCAAATCCTCTAACTGTCAGAACGTTCCATTCTAAGGGAATGAAAAGGGGGAAGGAACATACTACTATACATATATCTTACTAACTCATACCTGAACAATTATATATATATATATATATATATATATATATATATATATATAAATAAATAACTACAATACAAATTATACCCTAGGCTAATTTATACTTCTAGAACTATATCACAACAAAAAGCAAATACAAATCATTGGTAAGAGATTCTGGACAGTCTTCCTAGAGTGGATTTGGTGTTATCATACAAAATGATCACCAGCCAAACTCCCCATTTACAGGCATAAAAAACCTCTTTCAAGCTTTTTCCCTCCACAGTCTGTGCAATGACAAAAATCTGTCACAGAAAAATTGTAATTCTAGCAAAATTACAGATTCTGAGATGAACGCAGTTCCTCATCTGCAGACCTCAGTACCGAAACTAACCTTTGGCGGCCCTCAGTCAACTGGGATAATCAACAAAATAGCCTAAAAGTGGTAGCCTCATAGGACCCCTAAAATTGCTATCCTTCCTATAAACAGTAAATTTTTCTTTGTCAATGTTTTTTTTTCTTTTACATATTGCAGAGCAGGTGAGCTGCTGTGCAATGTAACAAATATATTTTAAAAAAGCACTATAACACGGACAATGCTAGCTGCGTCATAGCGTTTTTTCCCCCCATTTTAAGCCATGCTCTACAGCACCTCACCTGCTTATTGTTATTTTTTTACTTTAAGCCAGCTCATCTGCGCGCAACATGTAAAAGAATATTGACAAAGCCAATAGATTTTGTACAGATAAAACATTGGCAAAGCCAAAAGGTTTATTTTTTGGATCCTATGTGGACGATGACCACTATCGGACACATTGCTTAGCAGCTTGATGAGGAAGAGGTGATGAGAAATTATCAACAAATGTTTCTATTGCGATTGTACTGCACAGACATCATTTATCTCTTTTCATATACTCTATTTTTCCTGATAACCTTTAAAAAATTTAAGTTGAATGTTGTCAACACCAATTATTTTCGAGAAATGTCGCTGCAAATGAAGGCTTTTTTTTTTTTTTTTTAATTCTTAAAGGATGATATTGTGCCGTCATACAGTTAACTGAGTGGAATTGTGTACAACGCTAAACAAACGTCTCTCAAATTCAGTTGATTCCAATTATTACAAACAATGGCATTTATTTTACCTTCCAGTAGGTAGCCAAGAACAATGCAGGTTGTAAAATAACAGATCTCTATTTTCGAGGCCAGTCTTTTATTTACATTACTGTTAAATGCCTTCTGTGAATACCACACGGACAGAACTGTAACAAACCAATTAAAGACAATTGCCTGTTGGAATTTTTTCTAGCTTCAGTTTTCCTTTTACACATATTTTATAGCAGATTCCATTTAAAGTTGTCACTGTGACTAGGGATTATATCTGTTCACGTGTTTATTTTGATTTTTATGCCCATCTAGCAAGAGATTTAGTGGTAAGTGAATGTAAACATAGTTTTTGCTAAAGCGTCTTCAGAAAATATGATAGTATTCATTATTTGTGTTTGCAACAAGGGTCTTTATTACAGCGCTGGAAATCTTAAAGGATATATTTAATGACACTGGCAGAGTAGAACTACAGGGGATTCACACTCTGGCGCACTGATAGGGAGACATGCTGCAAAGCTATTATTAGGCCTTGAGCCAACCATGGTATTACTTGGAGGGATGATTTCTAATAAGCTTTATTGGCAAGGTATGGATGCCTAGAGATGGAAAATATGCGATAGCAAGTCATAACTCTTTGCCTGACGCAGCAAACGCTAATGAAGCCACACTTAATCTACAATGCTGGTTGTCGGAATGTGCCAACAGCATAGCCCCCCCTCAGGAAACCCACCAGAAACAGACATAGCAAAACACCTAAATAGTTCACAACAGACCTACAAGAGTCCAAATGCTCCTGCAGATGCCTGAAACTGAAATGGAGGAACAGCAAATCAACCGAAGACCGCATTGCCTACAAGAATGCAGTCACCACGCACCACCAAAACATCAGAACTGCCAAAAAAGCTGCCATTCAAGAACGCCTCCGCACCAGCAATCACAATAGAAAAGAGCTCTTTGCCATAGTCAAAGTGCTCACGAACCCCAGGACAGACACGTCATCCATCCCTCCTACGACCTCTGTGATGGCTTGCCACCTTCTTCCAATGAAAAATCCAGGACATTTACAAAGGCTTCAAGAACAAAAACCCGCCTGCCCACAAATGCCACCACAGACCTAGCACCACACCAGATCCTGAACTCAAGGACTCCCATCACCAAAGAGGACACCCAAAGACTCATGAACTCCATCCACTCTGGAGCACCCTCAGATCCGAGCCCTCATCACATCTTCAACCTGGCCAGCGCCACCATAGCACCTGAGCTCTGACAAACCATCAACCAATTCTTCGAGACCCCCGCCTTCCCATCAGACTGGAAGCATGCCGAAATCAGTAATTGACTCAAGAAACCCACCACTGACTCTAGAGAGCTGAAGAACTACAGACATCTCTCTGCTCCCTTTCCCAGCCAAAGTAACAGAAAAGGCCATCAACCAGCAACTCACCGAATTCTGACGCACCAAATCCTAGACCCATCTCAATCCGCAACCACAGCACTGAGACTGCACTTCCAGCAGCCACCGACGATATCCGCGCCATACTAGACTACCGAGCCATGGTCGTACTTATCCTCCTCTACCTCTCTGCTGCATTCAACACAGTCTCCCACTCCACCCTCTGCGCCAGACTCCAGCACAATGGCAACCGCGATGAAGCACTGGAATGGATCAGGTCCTTCCTCACCAGAAGAACAAAGAGTGTCAGATTACCGTCGTTCACATCAGACCCCAAAGATACTTGCTGCGGAGTGCCCCAAGGATCATCACTCAGCCCAACACTTTTCAACATTTACATGGCCAGCTAGCCAAGATCATCAAACAGCACGGGGTAAACATTGTCTCCTAAGCAGACGATAGCCAACTGAATCTCTCCCTGTCCGACGACCCTGTAAAAGCCAAGAGAAACTTCCACAATGGGATGAGAGCAGTCGCCACCTAGATGGAAGCCAGCTACCTAAAAGTCAACTGGGACAAGATGGAGATCCTCGTAATCAGCCACACCCCTTCCACCTGGAACGACTCCTAGTGGCCTACCGCACTAGGAAATGGCCCCACTCCCACAGACCACGCATGCAATCTGGGTATCATCCTGGACTCCTCTCTATCCATGCCCCGCTGCCTCGTCGTCATGCTTCCACACCCTCCGACTCATTTGAAAGATCTTTAAGTGGATCTCCTCCAACACAAGGAAGACAGTCGCCCATCCACTCGTCACTAGTAAACTGGACTACGACAACACACACTATGCCAGCATCACCAAGAAACTGCAATCAAGACTACAAAGAATCCAGAATGCAGCAGCAAGACTTATCCTGGACATCCCCAGACACAGTCACATCTCCTCCCACCTCAGAGACCTACACTGGCTCCCAGTAAACAAGCGCATCACATACAAACTCCTGATCGACACCTATAAGGCACTACAGAACATATAACCGGCATACCTCAACCAATGTCTCGCCTTCTGCGTACCCAGACAACTCCATTCTTCCTAGCTTGCACTCGCAGCCATTCCCAGGAACCAAAAAAGCACAGCAGGGGGAAGATCCTTCTCCTACCTCGCATCCCAGACATGGAACATGCTACCTCTCAAACTCAGACCGCATCACTGAAGCAGTTCAGGAAGGACCTCAACACCTGGCTTTTCGATTGAGCAACACACCCACAAACAGTGCCTTGAAACCATATAGGTGATTAGCCATATTTTAGAAATTACTGATTGATTGAGGAATACAGGGAATAAGTAATGAATTGAAAAAGACGAAGATACTGTTACGGGAGCTGTTAGTCTAGTTCAAAGGTGGATGAACCCATTTGTTGGGCCACATGATCTCATTAGTCTCTCCACAGCAAATCAGGCATCTCAGGACATAGTATCAGACATAATGAAGGCACATGAAATAGGTGAACAGTGATATACAGATTTCAAACTTGAGAATAATCCACCTATTAAGAAGTTTCAAGACCCAATGAAAAAGAACAAACTAAAAACCTTAACTAACATGTCCAAGAAGAAGGCAGTGAACAGCAGGACAATCATCATGAAAGCAGACAAAGCACTATTTGGTTGAATCATTGTGACAGCACAGAAACAGAACCTTCAAATGGCAGTTGTACTCTGTCATCCCTTAGGACCTTTACCATGGGCTTAAGCCACTCCAGAAATTCTGTTGTGAAAGACAAACAAAGCTGTTTTAGTAACATATTTGCAGAAAAACGTTACCCTCCTGCTGAGGAAATACCTGGAAATTCATTCATGCTGGTTCTTGCTCAGATAGTAAGAAGAGAGGAATCTAACTTTGGTGAGGTGGCTATGTATGTCTTGTTCATGGCTTTGCAGGAAGGAAACAGGAGTCAAATAATCGAAGTTGCTTTTGATAAGTACAATGAGACGTCTATTAAGAAGAGCAAAAGGACAATATGAGGAGAAATACTCCCCAATTACAGAGCACCAGTTACAGAGCATCTAACCTTCCCAGAATGTCCACAGTGAGGAAATTCCTAAGCCATGTAAGGAATAAAACAACTCTCATTTCTTGTTAAAGAATGGAGGAAACCAGAGTATGTAAAAATTTAGAATAAAACACTGTTTGCGAACTGTGAAAATAAAGGCTACAAAATCACATCTGAAGGAAGCCACAAAGTGCCCGATCTCAACAGTACACACAAAGAAGCAGATGGTTGTTTGTTGCTACATATGCTGCTAATGATGGTTATGAGGCAGTAGTGAAGCTCAGATGACACTGATGTGTTTATTATGTATCTGGGACTCCATAACAGAATCATGACTAAGTTGTTTCTGAAACGTGGAAGTAAAATATGCAAGTGAGTCCTTGACATTGGGAAAATAGCTTCAACTCTTGGTGAAAATGTTTGTTGAGCAATGATAGGTCTCTATACGTTTACCGGGTGTGACACAGTCGCATTTGCAGGAGAAGTAATTGAATTCAAAATCCCGTCTGCCAACAGACATACACAGGAAACATTTTCGCAGCTCAGAGATGAATGAGATCTCTCTGAAGAACTAATGGACAAATTGGAGCAATTCTCTTGCTTGCTGAATGCACCGAAATCTTCAATTCATGACATGAATGGCCTGAGATATCACCTATTCTGCACAAAGAAGGGTGAGATAGTCATCAAATACCACTTTGCAGGGACTGTCTGAAGAAACACGCTGAACATGCACATTATCAAGCTACTATAAGCAAGAGATGTCTTCTGAATGATCAACAATCACCTAGTCCAATTGGGTGAGGGTGAAAGTTGGAAAAACAAGGGAACAGCGGAACTGGTAGTGGACTGGATGGAGGGGCAACCAGTACCTAAAGCTGGTTAAACTACTTGTTTGCAACTGCATTAGGAAATGCAAACTGTTGACATGTGTCTGCTGTCTAAATGACCTCAAGTGCACAGACATGTTCTGACTTCCCGCCTGAAAAAAAAAAAATCAAACAGACAGAGAATGATGACATCTATTCAGAAGATGACGACAAATGTGAATGATAAAATTGTGTTTATGTTCCCTCAGGACATACATTGCTTATGTAAATGTGACAACTATTATTATTTGAAATAATATCAGACAAAAGGCAAAGAGAGGACTTGCTATCACATATTTTCTATCTTAGGCATCCAAACCTTGCAAAAAATTCATGTTAGAACCTATCCCCTGAGTGGTACCAATGGCCTAAATTTGGGGTCCTGGCTTATGGCCTATGTGTTAAATATTGGAAATCCCTAAAGCAAGCTGGAAGCTTCTTAGCACGAACAGAGTGTAATTGAAGCTACTAACAGAATAGCAGTAGTCTCCTGTGTTAACAGCACTGGTGAGTAACCGGTAAATGTGGCATGGCGAGGAAATGGTGAGGAAATTGCAAGGTCCAATTATTCATACATCCAGTGCATCCTCTTTTAGGTGACCAACTACTTGTTGATAATTCCCATGGTCAGGCTGCTATATGAGACACTAATGTTTTGTCTGTTATTTCTCCTTTAACAGACGTCCTTTAAGGTGATTATGGTAATTACTGTGAAGAGGACCAGAGCAATAGCACGTTAATAGACCAAGGCAACCAAAGTGGACGGAAACATTCCTTGGAAACTGGGAAAAGTGCGATAGCCTGAGATCATTGTTTATTAGCTGTAGAATTCCATCTGCCGCAGCGTGGCCTTTGATTTGCTGCCATGATTTTTGTCCTATGTTTAATAGCTTTGACAGATTGTGCCATGCATCGGATCACTGAGTGAGATTTCTACTTCAGTGATGCTTGTAAAAGCTTGTGAAAGCGTAAAGGACTTGTGCAATAACAAAAAGAAAGGAACGGTGAGGGGGCATGCAGTGACGGGAGTGAGGTTGTGGGAGTTACGGCAAACGTACTGAATGGAAATGTGATGCTGGGACGCAATAAAAATAAAAGTATGGATAAGCAAGCAGGAAAGGGGCATGCAGCAGCAGGGGTGAGATGCTGAAAGGGGTGATCAAGCCACAAATTGTAATGCAATGCTGGGGAAAAATAAAAAATATAAGTACAGACAAGCAAGCAGGAAATGAGCATGAAGCGACGGGAGTGAGGTGGTGGGAGAGATGGGAAAGCCACAAACTGGAATTCGGACTGAGATGCTGAAACAAAAAAAAAAAAAAAAGGACCTTTACAAGTGCGCTGCCAGTGGAGGGGGAGAAGAGCAGCGGACGACCACGAGGTGGGAAACACGGAGGTGTGAGCCAGGAAGAGAATGCAAAGCCACGGAGAGGAGAAAGACGGCCTGCAGATGCACTCATGTGGAGTGGTCGTTTGTAAATTTAAAAAAGTAACTTCCGAGTAAGTAACCAGTGGAAGGACACTGGTCGCTAGCCAGTTCGCAGTGACCAGAAAGGGTATTTGATCCAGGCTCCACATGATGGCATGGATGGTACGGAAGGGAAAGTAGGCAACATGCTGTCCAATCAGAAGCATGTAAATTAGACAGACATTGAACTAAAGGAATGGTAAGTTCAGGTAAATAACGGGCGGGTTTTAAGCCCCATTTATGATTTTTTTCTAAACATAAAAGACTTTGTACGCACAGGGCAAGTGTTGTGCAGACAAAACCTAAGGAGGCGCT
Organism: Pleurodeles waltl; assembly: GCF_031143425.1. Classification (NCBI taxonomy): domain Eukaryota; kingdom Metazoa; phylum Chordata; class Amphibia; order Caudata; family Salamandridae; genus Pleurodeles; species Pleurodeles waltl. The sequence continues at coordinate 258,746,803 of NC_090440.1, forward strand.
GTAGAATTTAGCCAGCTAATGACTGACAGGAGGTCACAGGAGATATGGTGAACAGACAGTCTTTGCAGGCAGACCTGCAGTTGCGAGTGGCTGGCACTGCAGGACTCAGACCATGTAAAGCAAAATGACCTTGTTGCATTTAGCAGTACTTGCAGCATGCCCCAGCTCTGGGATACCAACAGGAAACAGGCTGATGAACTGTACAGGCAGAGGCAATGAAAGGTTCTGTGCTACTGCAACAGGCGGGATATCTGTAGATGGCTGGAAACTAAAGGCCATGTCAGGCTCTATGTTCTCATGAATCAGAATGGAAATGACAGTAGCACATTTGCTTTCAAAAGCAGCAAATTACTTTCCCAAATGAGGAGCAAAAGCCATGCCATGGGAGTTAATGTGACCTCAGGAAAAAACGGTTTCTTGCTTGCCATCTGAATAAAGACTGGGCATGATGACATCAATTTTCAACAACAATTTCAAAGGGGTGGATATTCAGAAGCCTGTAGAGACTCTTATTCAAAACATTGTGGCAGGAAATAAATTTGAATGGCAGACAGTATTGTGGACAGGTAGAACTAATTGTGTCACTTAAAAAATAGCAGTGGCCCCCGCCTGTACTTGGTACAACTTAGCCAGGTGCTCACTCTTTAGAACAAGCATTTGTATTGCAATCAATCTTGCATTTGTGAAGGTTAGAGCTTTTAGCATTGAAAATTACAATGATTTATTATTCTTTTTTTTTTTTTTTTTTACTTTTGTGCTTTTATTTGCAGTAAAGTGATCATATTTGCATAGCGCTACTGCCATTCCTATGACCTCTCGGCGCAGAGCAGTGGTGCACATTTTATAAAGTAGAATACGAAAAACAGCTGATAAGGATGACATTAAATGTTCTCCACTATGTATCAACCAGGTATTGCAGTACATTCAGGAATGGTGCACTTTCCTACGTGGGGAAAACAACGTAGGTGAAAGAAAGACAATAAAACTAAAGTAGTGCTTCACTGGCAAACTCTGTAAAGTGGCACTAATGTCTGGGTGTGACTAAAATCAATCTGCCCACTTTGCGACCATTCTGTCTTGCTTTATTTAATTTTTGGCACTGTTGAAGCAGTGCCTAAAACTCATCTCATATTACCACCTGTATACAGCATGAGGGTGATTAGGGCTTCAAGCATGTACAAAAAAAATCAGTTAACATTAAGTAAGCAGGATGTTGTAACATGCAATTAAACGCTCATCAAAGGAAAACAGCTGATAAGGATGACATTACACGTTTCCACTGTACACATCAACCAGGATACACAGTACCTACAGGAATGGTGTGCAGCCCCCCCAAGAAAACAAGGATTTTCAAAGAAAGACGAGAAAACGAAAGAAGCGCTTCATTGGCAAACTCTGTAAAGTGGCGCTAATGTGTGTGGGTGTGAATAAAGCCAGTTTGGCCACTTTGCGACCACTCGGTCTTGCTTTAATTCGTTTTTATTTATTGTTTGTATTCTGAACCTTTTTTCCCTCTTCGCCCGAGGCTGCACTTAGAAATAGGAAAATGTCAGAAAAAGACGAAATTTGCAGCAAAAGTGTTTCTTTCTTTATTGCGTTCATTTCACAGGGGAACAAATATAGAAAAGGAGAGGAAAGAGCAGGTAAGAGCCATTTGTTGATGTCACCGTTTTCAGCAAGTAATGCGTTAATGTGACGTGTGAAAACTCTTTGGCATGAGAGCTGAATGTGAAGGTGGCAGCGCGAGATGCAAGCAGCATAAGGATTGAGACTCTGTGGACCGAGGCAATGGATAGAGGCTACACGAGAGGCACATGTGAATGACCTGTTTATTAAGTCCTTGTGTTCTGAGAAAGACAGAAAAGGAAATTCGATCCCTCTCCCAGGGAGAGTCCCTTTCAAAACAAGCAGTGGCGCAGGAAGGATGACAGCAATGACGGGAGGGAGTGGGAGAGAGGAGGCAACAAAGAGGAATCAGGGAAGTCCGCTGGGAGGGAACAAAGCACCCAAAGGAGGGACAGATTTACACTATTAACCAACCAGAGCAAAGGAATTTCGAAATGCAGGCCAATCAAAAGCAGTGGGTGTGTTGAAAGACCATAGACTGAATGCAGCACGTCTTGCAGACAGCACATGCGCTATCTAGGCTTGATCTAAAAAGGAGCCAATGTTGTATTAGAGTATGAAAACAACAATGCCATTAGGACAAAAGAGATAAAATATGTATGAGTCACATGTTTGTAATGTGCTGCAAATTATAATACTAAATGTCATCTGGCATTCAGTAACTTTTCCAAAACTGGACTTTGCGAGTTAAGCATCCTCTTCTTAGAAGATGGCTACAGTTTAATGGTTGTATGCTCTTTTCTGGCTAATAGTGGTAGGACTGCATATCAATGAGCTCATTTGTTTTCACAGAGGTCACTAGTGAGGGACATGAAGCAATCTGCTCTCTCATTTACTCCTCATTCACCAATATAAATCTGGCTAAAAGAGCGCTGCAACCTTCAACGTCTACACTTTGGTCACTAAGCAAATTAAAAGCGCACGAGCTAGGAGAGTTGAATCTCGCTGTTGGAAAGCAAAGACTTCCATGCTGGTGCCCAAAACTCTTGCTGATCTTCTATAATGGTTCTCTGCCTACCACCGGAGACATATGTATCAGTGCTTGCTGCTTTCACTAAGGGGATCAAGGGATATTAAAACACAGTTTCCTCCTTTCCTTCATTCCCGGTCCTCTCACCTCCCACCATGGTGCACGTAGGTCTACTCCAACATCGCCGTTATCAGACTGGCTGTTTAATCTCTCTGGCACCTTCAAATTTACAGATTCTTTCAAGGATGCATGTAGAGGACTTTTGTTCAGTTTGCTCTTAGAACTCTAGGATGTTTTATTCTAAAGACTCTTCTTCGAGGGTGGACTGGACTACTGGACCCTCATAACCTCTTGTGGAAAATCTTTGTGTCTTGATTTCTGCCCTCTGCTGAGGTCAATTTTTGTCCTGAAGAAAACGATGTCCTGCCTGAAACTAACATGCCTGTTCACCTACCTCTAAATGAGGCACAGAACTGCAAACCCTAAATTAGACCCTTAATCCGCCCATCCAGCTTCGTCTTCAAAATATGTTCTGATTCATATATTTAGACCTACACATTTTACACAACTATCCAAAAATCCACTTATGTTTCTGCTTCATATTGTTTCAGCTTTCAAAATATTGTTTGTATACAAGTGTATTAACCCCTACTCTGCCTTGGATGAGATGGTCTCGCCCTCGGCCACCGTTGCCGTGTGCCAGGGACGAAACCAGCTCATCCTGCACCAGACCCACCCACACCCTCCCATCGGGGATGGAAGGGGAATTGCTTCCCCTTCCACCACCGATCCCCCCCCCCCCCCCCCCGAGTCCCGTCTGATGACGTCAGCAAAGCATTTCTCTTCCGCTCAGGTGGAGAGGGCAGGAGGAGACATTGAAAGAAAGGAAAGGCTTTTCCTTTCTTTCAATGTCATTCTGAGCATTGATAGGGCAGCAGAAATGCCAACTAGACACCAAGGAGTTTTTTTTTTTTTTTAAATGTACACATAAAGGGGGAGCGGCCAATTGGGCAAGGGTCGCTCCCCTAGGAAGCATTTTATTAGGCCTTTTCTGCCCCCCCTTATTTTTGTAAGGCTCATCTGCCCCCGCAGGGGGCAGAAACCCCACCAGACTCCAGGGAAGAATTTGTTTCCATACCCCTACCCCAAAGAAATGGGGACAAAGTCGTTCTGCCCACCGGTGGGCAGATGGGGCATTTACCCCCGATCCACTCCCCGGGGGAAGGGGAGGGAGGCAGAAAGCCTACTAGATGCCAGGGAATAAAAAAGTAGTGGGCTGCTGGCTACCAACCAGTATGGGCATGGTTATGCCCCCACCCCAACTCAAGGGGGGTAACAGTCTTTCAGCTCTCCCCTGCACACTAAAACATGTTATCCCATGGCAAGCAAGAGGACATTTGATTATTTTGGGTTTTGGTTTTACATTTAGGCCATGAGAGCTTGGCTAACTCTCAAAATCGTCCCACTTGGAATTGTGAGGGCTGCACTTTTTGGACGCTTCCATGTAGAAAAATCCACAACACCTAGACACATCTGAAAACTGAACCTCTGGGTGAGTCTGGGGTGGTGTGCTTCACATGCACCCTGCACCATTTTCCTACCCACAGTGCCCTGTAAACCTCCAATTTTGCTGGAAATCACATGTTTTCCCCACATTTTTGTGATGGAACCCTCTGGAATCTGCAGGAACCCCCAAACTTCCTACCACCCAGCATTGTCGCTTCTATACTGATAGAAATTCTGCCCCACTTGTCAGCCTAAAAATATTTTTTTTTAAACTGCCCTTTTAGATCCGCTTTGGTTCCCCCTCAATTTCAACATGTTTTTGGCTCTTCCCTGTCACAGGCACTTGGCCAATCTGCACAAGTAAGGTATCATTTTTATTGGGAAACAGAGGGGAACATTGGGTGGTAGAAAATTTGTCCCGTGCAGTGATTGTTTTTTTTGGTGCTAAATTTGAGCTTTGCTGAGGATCCTGGGTAAAAAAAAATTTTTTTAAACACCGGGGGATCCATGCAAGTCACACATCTCGGGACTCCCTTGGGTGTGTCGTTTTCAGAAATGTTTGGGTTTGGTAGGTTTCCCTATATGTCTGCTGAGCCCAGGACCAAAAATGCAGGTTCCCTCCCACAAAAACAGGTAGGTTTGTATTTGATCATTTTGATGTATCCAGATAGTGTTTTGGGGCATTTCCTTTCACGGGCACTAGGCCAACCACACAAGTGTGGTACCATTTTTATCGGGAGACTTGGGGGAACGCTGGGTGGAAGGAAATTTGTGGCTCCACTCAGATTCCAGAACTTCGTCACCAAAATTTGAGGAAAAAGCATCCTTTTGAGGCCAAATTTTGAAGTTTGCAAAGGATTCTGGGTAACAGAACCTTGTGAGAGCCCCACAAGTCACCCCATCTTGGATTCCCCTAGGTGATCAGTTTTCAAAATTGAATAGGTTTGGTTGGTTTCCCTAGGTGCAGACTGAGCTAGAGACCCAAATCCACAGCTGGGCACTTTGCAAAAAACAGCTCTGTTTTCTTTGGGAAAATGTTATGTGTCCATGTTGTGTTTTGGGGCATTTCCTGTCGCGGGCACTAGGCCTACCCACACAAGTGAGGTACCATTTTTATCGGATACTTGGGGGAACGCTATGTGGAAGGAAATTTGTGGGTTCTCTCAGATTCCAGAACTTTCTGTCACCGAAATGTGAGGAAAAAGTGGTTTTTTTGGCCAACTTAAGGTATGCAAAGGATTCTGGGTAACAGAACCAGGTGAGAACCCCCCCATCTTGGACTCCCCTAGGTGTCTAGTTTTCAAAAATATACAGGTTTGGTAGATTTCTTAGGTGCCGGCTGAGCTAGAGGCCAAAGTCCACAGCGAGACACTTTCCAAATAACAGCTCTGTTTTCTTTGGGAAAATGTGATGTGTCCACATTGTGTTGTGGGGCACTTCTTGCCATGGGCACTAGGCCTACCCACACAAGTGAGGTACAATTTTTATTGGGAGACGTGAGGGAATGCTGGGTGGAAGGAAATTTGAGGCTGCTGTCAGATTCCAGAACTTTGTCACAAATGTGAGGAGAAAGTGTTTTTTTGGGCCAAATTGAGGTTTGCAAAGGATTCTGGGTTACAGAACCCGTGGAGAGCCCCACAAGTCACCCCATCCTGTATTCCCCTAGGTGTCTAGTTTTAAAAAATGCACAGGTTTGGTAGGTTTTCCTAGGTGCCGGCTGAGCTAGAGATCAAAATCCACAGCTAGTCACTTTCCAAAAAACACCTCAGCTTTCAATGCAAAAATGCGATGTGTCCATGCTGAGTTTCCTGTCACGGGCATTAGGCCTACCCACGCAAGTGAGATACCATTTTTATCGGGAGACTTGGGGGAACACAGAATAGCAAAACAAAAGTTACTGCCCCTTGTCTTTCTCTACTTTTTTTCCTTCCAAATGTAAGACAGTGCGTAAAAAAAAAAGACGTCTATTTGAGAAATGCCCTGTAATTCACATGCTAGTATGGGCACCCCAGGATTCAGATGTGCTTCTCAAGACCTGATCTTGTGCCCATTTTGGATATACAAAGGTTTCCTTGATACCTATTTTTCACTCTTTATATTTAGCAAATGAATTGCTGTATACCCAGGATACAATGAAAACCCATTGCAAGGTGAAGCTCATTTATTGGCTCTGGGGACCTAGGGTTCTTGATGAACCTACAAGCCCTATGTATCCCCGCAACCAGAAGCGTGCAGCAGACGTAACGGTATATTGCTTTAAAAAATCTGACATCACAGGAAAAAGTTAGAGTAAAACCTGGAGAAAAATTGCAGTTTTTTTCACCTCGATTTCAATATTTTATTTCAGCTGTTATTCTCTGTAGGAAAACCTTGTAGGATCTACAGCATTTTGTCTACTTTTCACAAATGTTTTGCTTGCCGGGATCCAGCATTGGTTTTACACCCATTTCTGTCACTAACTGGAAGGAGGCTAAAAGCACAAAAAACAGTAAAAATGGGGTATGTCTCAGTAAAATGCCAACATTATGTTGAAAAATGTGGTTTTCTGATTCAAGTCTGCCTGTTCCTAAAGGCTGGGAAGATGGTGAGTTTAGCACCACAAACGCTTTGTTGATGCCATTTTCAGGGGGAAAAACACAAGCCTTCTTCTGCAGCCCTTTTTTCCCCCTTTTTTTTTTAAACTGAATTTTCACTGTATTTTGGCTAATTTCTTGGTCTCCTTCAGGGGAACCCACAAACTCTGGGTACCTCTAGAATGCCTAGGATGTTGGGAAAAAAGGATACAAATTTGGGGAGGATAGCTTATGTGGACAAACAGTTATGAGGGCCGAAGTGCGAACTGCCCCAAACAGCCAAAAAAAGGCCTGGCACCTGAGGGGGGAAAAGGCCTGGCATCAAAGGGGTTAATCTATATATACCTAATGTAATTTTGTAACCGTTCAAGGGGGAGCTCAAAAAGCTCTTTCACTAAAGTTCTCACCAAGTGCACATCAATGGGGCAAAACAGTGAAAAACCTGTAAAACCAAAGCCATTAAAATTTTCTCCTAAAATTCAAAGTTCAGGTACCCCATACGGTCACACACAGGCATTACCATATCGTTCTTCCTCAACACATTCCTTATCGCGTGAGGGTGAGCCTTCATTTTGCAATTCTATTGACACAACCTACACTTTGACCATGTTAGGATTTTCTCTTGAAAAGCTAGGCATAATGCTTTTTCTGAATTATTTGCTGATGGCTCATCTGCTCTAGTTACTGCTGTCTGCCAGGTTTAAACCCTGTTTTTTATTTTCACTACGAAGTAGGTTTCATATCTACTAAGTCTAGTTAAGATTTCTACTTGCATAGGCAAATGTTTACTTATCATGCTGCTTTTTACAGGTTGTTTCCCCATTTATTGACTTTGGTAGCAGCACTGTAGTGGGCAATGGCTCTGCATAAATCCTCAATGACAGCCCGGCTTGTTTGCCTGCCGGGTGGGCAAACGGCTGGCTGAGTGGACACTGCCACAGGGATCCCCCGCTGGGTCAGTGATCCCACCCTAAGTGTATTCTGTTGCACGTGATGTGGCCCTTCTTGTGAGCATGCCTGGGTATTGAGAGGGAGAAGCCTGGATTTATAATTGCATCAATCTCACAAGACAAGGGAGTACTCCTACCTCATAAGGCTGCCCAAAAGCGGCCTGAGTAGTATTCGCATTTAGTGGGATGTGTGTGGGCGATTCCAGCAGAATGGAGGGGCAAAGGTGCACAGAAAATGGGCACATGGCAGGCCTTTCTTTGTATTTATAGTGCAGCAGACATCCAGGTATCACTATCAATTAATGCCAAGGTATTTTGAGTTGGGTGGGAGCACTCTGCCTTTTAGAATCCTAGTGACTGTGTGAAATTCACAGGTACAGGTTAGTTAAGTATTCCCAGTTTTAAGAGGTTCCCCAACCCAGGACTCATAATTTGCCTGTTCCTAAGACAATAAAGGGCATTCTTTCCTGGGAATAGAAGGAGACTGATCAGACTGGGCATCCTTGCTTTCCGGCCCAGCGCTATCCTGAGTCAGCATTACCCTTGGGAGGTACCTGCTACAGAGTTTCCATAATCAACTCCTTGCTAGCTAGCATTTCCTCCTTGGCCTGACAAAGCATGCTGCCTATGCAGCTCAATTATTTCTCAAAGATTTCCAGGTGCTCTATAAATGGGTGCACAAGGAAGAAGACTACAGTGATTTTCTGGAAAACATGAAACTGATGGTCCAATATGACTTTAGATGTTCTGGTGCTGGCATATCCAGCACTTGTCATATCTCCCTCGCCATCCCCTCTCCCCCCACCTTTCCTGGGCTCCAAGCTGAAAGGACCTCATTTCGATTAAGACTGGAAACTTATTCAGTCTTTCAGACGTCAGTCATCCAGGTCTTAATCTTTCCTACAACAATGTCAACAGAAGCAGCAGGGTTTTAGCTATTGCCCTTTCATGAGTTAGCGAGGCTTAACCACGCCCATTCCTATTTTGGCACAATTGGTCTAGTCAATTATGCCTGTATGACAATCATCGGAAGCCTCATATCATTGCCATGTGGATTCTACACGTCTTGTCAACAGACTATCACCTGGAAATCTGGTCTGAACTTCAGGTCCCTTTATTTCTCCAAACGTGATTGCTGTCTAATGAGTGCACATTTGGTCGGGCCTCACAACTCTCCTAAGGATATGTGTCATAATCCATCTTTCCCTGCTCCAGCAATCCTTCTGGGTCTATTTCATTCTCTCTGTGGAAATGAAATATTTTTTGGATGTGAGGCCCTTTCTGGGATTGTAAGGGATAAAGCCTGTGACTTTATAGATGGTGTCCCTCTAAACTAAACTGCCATTCTTCTAATCAGAAAAGGGAACCTTCTGTCCATGGTGAATTTAGAGGAATCTTTTCATGTACCAGTAATCTTTCCTCCCAAACATTCCTCTGTTTCATAATGACAAAGGACTACTTTTAATTCACCATCCTGCCTTTAATGTGGAATCCATCCCAGGATCTTCAAAAAGATGTTGACTCTCTTGACCTTTATTCATGTAATGAGGTTTCCTTACCTAGATGATTGGGAAATCTTTGCCCTTTGAGACGCAGATGTTTAAGCACACTTGCCAGACACTTCTGGACTTTGGGTTTCTCCTGAAATGGAATAGGTCTTTTCTTAACCCTACTCAAGTTCACCTGTTCATAAGACTTCAATAGTGCATGGACCAAGGGAGGGTATCCCTTCCTTTAGGTAGCCTGGCCCCCACCAGTTCTGTACAGCAGCCACATCTATCAGTGTACTCTCCGTCATCGTTTCTGAATGCTCAAAGGTTCATGTCAGCCACCAACGCAGTGGCTCCTTGGGCTCACTCGCACCTCAAGCCAATCGGTGAGTACATTCTGGCTCACTGCGATCCTTTGAGTCTGCACCTTGAACCTTTGACGTCAGTTTCTCCTCTGTTCTGGGTGGACCTAGCTTGTGGCTGGCTGGGGAATGTCACTGGTTCTTCATTTTCTCACTGGATTCACCAGGAGTGCCAGTGCCCCGAGGAGGGATGCGACCAGGGGGACATGCTGCACAGCTTGTGATAGACAACGAGGTTGCAAAGCCATACATAACCTGGCAAGTGAAATGTGGACTCAGGACCTGCCGTTTTTAGCTCATTTTCTTTTTCAGCTTCAAACCTTGCTGGGTAAGAGAATATTCTAGCACATCAATTGAGCTGGGTGGTCCTGGCCTTCCTAGACTTCTGCGTCCTTCTTGAGGTCTTCCACAACCTTATGTCCCACCTAGAATTATCCTTAGCTGGATCGGTTTGCATCTAAGTTGACTGCTCAAAGACTAGGTGTTTTGTCATTTAACGTCTCCTCTGCATTTCTTCAGATGGCCATCCTCCAAGGGTGTTCATGAAGAATATTGTGGATTGAACCTTTCTAGTTTTGAAGAACAGTTTCCTTCTGTTACAAAGGTGGACTCTACTACTATCTATGCTGCAGCTTTTTCAGTCAAACTACTTGCTTCAATGGCACTGTGTTCTTTACTAAATTGTAAGGGACTGAGTGGTTAGAATGTAGTGTCTCTTCAAATAGAGACATGCTGAATCCTGTGATCTTTATGTAAAGCCGGACCTCCTCCAGCAAAATTTCCACAAGCTGCTCTTAATGTATACCCGTGGGGTGCAAAGGACTGCTGTTCTTCCTGTCAGAGACCCACAGTTTACACTTTCCTCCCTGAACACCTTAACAGGTTATTTGCTTCAGAGCTTTGAGCATTGCAGACCAGTAATACATACATCTTTGCAGGCTTGCAATCTCTCTCCATCCTAAGGGACCTACATGAGTCTTAAATCTTTGGACTGTGCTTCGTTCTCCTGTTCTGCCAAAGTCTGTTTCTTTCACTACTGCCAGACATCTGAGGTAATATAGCGCTCTGATTATGTGACACTGCAGCCAGAACTCTGCTTCAAATCTAAGTTTGCTCATGATTCTACATGGATCAGGTCATTGTTTTGCCACGGTTTTTAATGACCCCCCTGTTCTCCCGAGGAGGTTACCTACTGTGATTTGGATGAGTGGAGGCAAACAAACCAAATGATGGACGGAATACCAAACAAATCAAACATTCACCTCCAGTCCCAGATCTGGGTTTATTTAATCAATTATTTTGCTCATGACGCTGCCCCAGTGTGGACCAAGCAATATGCAAATCAGTCTTGCCCATGATCCCCATGGGAACAGTCCAGCCCAAACTGCCAGGCCAGGTCCTCCCTGGACCGGAAACAAGCATCCTGAGACCAGTTTCAGGGTATCACCCCTCATCAGCCAGGCTGGCTTGAAATCAGTGGCATAGTGAGACTGGGACCCACATCTGGGCATACCTGGCTCAGCTCGCACAAATGTGTCATATCTGTATTACTTTTTCTGATCCAAAGGAGCATCAGTGATAAAATTTCCCGTTCTCACTGACATATCCTTGTTAGTCAGTACTTATTTATGTGAACTAGCCAACAGTCTAAGAGTTTCTTTCAGATGGGCCATTTTAATCTCAGGCACTTTACGGGATAACATGTACCTAAATTTGGAGCATATGATCTTCATAATCCAGAGTGCAGAGCTGCTGCTAACTGCATCAAGTATGAGTTGCGAGCGCGATTCAGTGTGCCAGTGCATAGGAAATCTGGTCTACAACAATAATGTTTAAAAATAAATCAATCACTTTAGCCTAGGGATGGAAAATCACATATAGCCTTCAATACAATGCAAACACATGCATGCTTATCTGGATTGAACGTTTATACTTTGTGAAATCCAAAAACTGCAGATGAAACTAGAAATTAAACTAAATTAATCAATAGGCAGTACAATTCATATGCTCTTGTGGTGCAAATAGTGACATCATTTAACGATACACACTATTTTTCAAGTTTAAACAACTTGTAGCAGTAACATGAGATTACTTTAGTGTAATTCAGGGGTATCCAAAGTTGATCTATCTGGACTGGATCCATGCTAGAATTTCAGATATTGACTTGAATGAACTCGGGTGTGCTCCCTTCCCCTTGACCTCTGTGTTTTCTTCCCCGTCCTAGCCTAGAAAGAGATTTACATATTTGCCCATGAGAAGAATACATCCCTGATTATTTGCTGGTTGAAAACAGGCCAACAAACAATTTGTGAATACTCACAAACAAGTTTTGGGGTTTTCTCAAACATTCATTTGATAGCAACCACTGAACCGCAAATTCCCAGCCCTTTTAGAGGGATTTAATCATATGAAAGTTACTTGTGAGTATATCTTTTCAGGACCTTAAAGTGCTACTTGGCAAAATAGGCTTTACTCCTCTAAATAAAGAAATCTGTGTTTGCAAGCTGAACTTGCAACTGCAAATAGCTGACAGTCTGACCCAGTTACTCTAACTTGGAATAATTTACATAGTCGGTGGTTAGCCTCCAAATCTTGCATGAATTCGTCCCTCGTGGAGTAATGCTGCACATCCCTATCAAACAGCCATTCTGAAATGAGAAACTTCTTAAAAATCACTGCTACTTTTATACTTTTCGCACAAAAGACACCTTTCAGTAAAAATAAACCACTTTAGCACGGTTTTCCTGGACAACACTTTAGTAAAATTTACCTGCATTAACACTAGTAGAAAAGAAATGGAAGGACTTGAAGGAGGTTACAAACATATGATTAACAACAGACTAGTCTGGATTCAATTTAGATAACTTGGCACATTAAAAACAAGAAGGCAAAATGTCATACCAAGCAGTGAGGTGTCTGTGTATGTTTTATCAAACAGTACAACTCGTATCTGTAACCTGAAATAGATAAAATAAGTACACTTAACTCCTTAAATACAAATCATGACATTTCATATTAAAACATGCATTAAAATTATTAAAGCAAAACTAAGATTTCAATGCATTCTCTCTCTGTCAGGCATTTTACTTTAACTACAGTCTTTAAAAACCGTGTGATTTATCCTTTCAGACACTTCATTATGAAGACAATATTTCCAGTTGCATTTTTGTTTATAGAAATAAAGTTATAGGAAGCATACAGCATGGACTCACTACCTTTCCTGGTTGCCTAAGGATGCACACTTTGGACCTCATCTACTCTGGCCTGGAAATAATGTCAAGGTCACTGTTGCTTTATAGCGAGAGCTATAAATAAATGACCATAACACAGCTTAAGTCTACTCCGGGTGCTTTTCATTGCTACCTGGACCCCAAACTCCTTAGGTGCTCGATAAGGCATTTCTAAAGCTCACAGAGTAGAAGAAATATCATAAATCCCATAGTCGGAGTTTTCTTTAGGTATTGACATGTGAGAAAGTAACCAGATGCGAACACATCAGCCTGGTCACTGCTTCATATGGCCAATGCCTCGTAAGCAGTTAGTTCACAATCATCATACTATGTGCTTCCATGGTCTGCTTTTGCTCTTTATAATTTATTTTTCAAGTCACTAAAGGCTTCGTTTGTCAAAAGGTCCCAATTAAATCTGCAGGGTAAAAATTCAAAACTCATTTTCAGCTCTTTTAGGCGGAGATCCAAGGGCCATTAGAGGTGGCGCCATAAGGACTCCAGTTAGCTAATTCAATCTGCACCTTGGGTACAGTCGCCCGAATTTGAGGAGATACTCTTTAGGTAGACAACATCCTAACACTGAGACGTGCGAGGGTGCTATGGAGCAGGAAACTGAACTACACTTGTATTTTACAACCATGGCAGGGAGAAGTTGTAATCCATGTCTTCTATATAATTTTAGTGCTACCTCGTTTTGAAAATGCTATTGCTGGAATGAATCTTAACACGTACTGTCACATTTACATTTGAACATTGATTTCGGTTTGTTACTAACTGAACGAGTACAGTGACCTTTAACGGCTAGGTTTCCTGCACTTGTGAAAAGAAGCCGTTTTATTTGCGGTCACACATTTTCTGAATAGTGTTGTCAGTTTAGCATCGTTTTAAAACCTGGCAGCGTAAAGTGGAAAAAGTTCTGAATTTGTTTTCAATTCACTTTCTTTCAATGACTTCTCACATTCTCTCTCACAGGAAGATTCTCAAATCTGTTCATTAGGTAGGTTTTGCTGAAAATAACAGTTTTGAGATGCGTTATGCTTCCATTCTCTTGCACTGAGAAAAAGTGAACAAAACTGTGGGCCTCATTACGACTGCCAAGGTTTATTTTGATAACGCACCCAGCGACAGGAATCCCCATTCTTGTCACCTGCACATGCACCCACAACGCCACCCGTCCACACACTTACAAACACCCCTTCAGGCATACATTCACATACACACCCCTCGGCATACGCATACATTCAGACACCCACACTCACTCATACACGCAGACACACCTCCCCACTTGTTTGTAAACATCCAGACATACACCCCAATTTATGTGCGTATACATTCAATCGCATACACGCACCATTCACCACCCACCTCCCCATACTCGCACTCATACTACACCCCCTCTGCATAATCGAACTCAAACTACCCCCCCTCTCGCCCCTCTGCATACTTGCACTCATGCACCCACCCACTAAACTCCCCCTCCCTCCATCAGACGATCAACTTACCTTTTCCGGCGAGCTAGTCGCCTGTGAGATGGATCCTGGTGGTTTTGCATCACCTGCACCACCATGCCAGCAAGACTCTGCCAAGCCGTATTACGGCTCATAATACAGCAGGCGGAGTCTTGCTGGCGTGGCGGTGCTGGTGATGCAATTGCCTCTTCGGAGTCGGACTTCAGCCCATAAATGGGCGGAAGTCCTCCAATGACTCCTAATATGGCGGTCAGCAGCTACAGCAGCTTTGGCGGTCTTACAAAAGGACTGCTGAAATCGTAATGAGGCCCTGTCTGTGTGATGTATAGGTATTTTTAGTATTATACGCTCCAAGGTCGTTTGAGTGGAATCTTTAGTATACTGAAACGGCAATTCTTGAAATGATATCTGTAGGCTTGATGACTACTTTTGCATTAAATGTATGTTAGACCTTTCGGCCTCCAGCAGCAACTTACTTTTGTTACAACTACAATTTACAAAAACAGAACACATATTCAACTCACTGCTAAACTGACAATCCATGCGGCTAGGATTGCTGACTTGCAACTGCTTTCACTCTATAGGGTCTTGGTTTTATCACAAAAGTGTCTTCATGTTAACTGTCTTCAGAATCCTACATCTCTTATGCAGAACTAATGGTATCCTTCCATTGACTGGTTCCTTGAGGAAACCATGTAGATTGGAGTATATTTCCCATCCTTATGACCTACTCCACTTGGCCTCTTATGCCTGGAAACTCCTGCAGTTCTCTACTCCTAAAAGAGATCCAAGGTGCTTGTTATTAGGTGTAGACTAATCTATTCTCAATGGGACATTTACTTTACCTAAGGGAAAGACTGCACTGAAAAGCAAGGCCATTTTATCCACAAAAGTTGACATTACATGATATTTCATACTTTGAAAACAACTTAATAATCCAGCACCCTGTACAAACACACCCCAAAGTACTGAATACAATATATACAGCTGTGACGTGCCCAATATTCAAAATGCTTCTTTATGAGATTAGTTTGGTTAAAGACAGGTCATACAGCTCATCTCATTTGGATAGTTGACTGAACAGGCATTTCATTCTAATTGCAAAACATTTCTTAGTCATGTTTGGAGATACAGTATGGATAAAGATGCATGCGTTTCAATACAACTTTGTAGGGCCACATCCCTATCAATCAATCAATCAGTGCTTGGATAGTACAACTATTCAGCCGTTAGGGTCTCAAGGCACTGTGGGGGTGAAGTGTAGCATTTACCAGTGAGGTGGTTCCTAAAGTCATGTCTTCAGTTCCTTCGTGACGTTGAAGAGGGAGGTGGTTTGTCTGATGTGGAGAGTGAGGGCATTCCTGGCGCTGGCTGCGAGGTAGGAAAAGAAGCGTCCTCCTGTTCTGGCTTTCCTGATGCAGCGTACTTCTGCGAGAGAGGTCTGGGCTGAGCGTAGGGTCCTGTGGGGTACGTGGAGGTTGAGTTGCTGGTTCAGGTAAGCTGGTCCGGTGTTGTGGAGGGCTTTGTGTGCATGGGTGAGGATCTTGAAGGTGATTTTTTTCTCTATGGGAAGCCAGTGCAGTGTACGCAGGCGTTGCAAGATGTGGCAATGTCGAGGTAGGTCAAGGACCATTCTGGCGGCGGAGTTCTGAATTTTCTGTAGATTGCAGGAGAGTTTCTCATTGATTCCGGCGTAAAGTGAGTTGCCATAGTCCAGTCTGCTGGTGATGAGGGCATGCGTGATGGTCTTTCTATGTTCAAGGGGGATCTACTTGAAGGACTTGCATAGGAGGCAGAGGATGCAGAAACAGGTGGAGGTGACGGAGTTGATTTGATGGTTCATGCTGAGGTTGGAGTCCAGGATGATTCCAAGGCTTGGCTGGTTGGGGATGGGGGTTCAGAGGATGGGGGACCACCAGTAGTCGTTCGCAGCTTTGGGTTAAAGGCCCATGATGACTACTTCTGTCTTGTTTGCGTTGAGTTGAAGGCAGCTGTTTCTCATCCAGATGGCGACTCCTTCCATGCGTTTGTGGAAGTGGCTGGCTTTGCTGGGTTCGGTGGAGAGGGAGAGGATGAATTGGGTGTCGGCGGCGTAGGATATGATGTTGATTCTTTAGCTTCTGACAAGGGTGGCTAGCAGAGCCATGTAGACTTTAAACAATGTGGGGCTGAGGGAGGATCCCTGGGGCACTCCACAGGTGGTGGGTGTGGGGTCTGGGAGGAAGGGGGCGAGTCTCACTCGTTGAGTTCTGCCGGAGAGGAAGGATTGGATCCAGTTAAGGGCCTTGTCTCTGATGCTGGCTTCGTGGAGTCTTCTTATCAGGGTGTGATGGGAGACTGTGTCGAAGGCCACCGAAAGGTCTAGTAGGACGAGTGCCGTTGTTTCTCCCTTGTGCAGCAGGGAGCGGATGTCATCTGTTGCACCCAGGAGGGTTGTTTCGGTGCTCTGGTTTTTCCTGAATCTGGATTGGGAGATGTTGATGATATTGTGGTCTTCTAAAAACGTGGCGAGTTGGTCGTTTACTGCTTTTTCGATGACTTTCACAGGAAATGGGAGTAG
Source organism: Pleurodeles waltl (assembly GCF_031143425.1). Classification (NCBI taxonomy): domain Eukaryota; kingdom Metazoa; phylum Chordata; class Amphibia; order Caudata; family Salamandridae; genus Pleurodeles; species Pleurodeles waltl. The sequence continues at coordinate 258,763,539 of NC_090440.1, forward strand.
GGAGATGGGCCTGAAGTTTTTGAGGTCGGCTGGGTCTGCTGAGGGTTTCTTGAGGAGGGGGTTGATCTCAGTGTGTTTCCAGTCATTGGGGAAGGTGGCGGCAGCTAGTGACCAGTTGATGGTGAGGAGGAGCTTGGGGGGTGATGATGTCTGCAGTTCTGCTGAAGATATGGTATGGGCATGGGTCCGTGGGGGGCCCCGGAGTGTATGAACCTCATTGTTTTCAGTGTATCGTCGGTGGTGAAAGGGCTCCAGTAGTATTAGTCAGTGGTAAGTGGGCACGTGGAAGCATGAGGGCTGCTGAATAATATGCAAGCCAGGTTTTTTAAGGCTTGAGAGGAAACTAACACATTGTGTGTGTCTGGAGGGAAGGATGACACAAGCACTCATCAGCTATTGGATTCTGGTACAACAGGGGCAGTGCTGCTGTCCAGCTGGTTGACAGTGTCCACATGGGGCTTAAGAATGTAACTTTCGAGAACGTTTTAGCCACCACTGAGTTAGTTCTGAGCTGGTCTATGAAGAGAGTGGCGTGGTACTCCTGACTGCTGTTCAAAGGGTAACCGTGTGGGGTCTCTGTCCCACATTACTGGTCATGGGACACCAGCAACCACCATCAAAGAGAGGCAAGAAGCTCTTAGGACTGTGTCTGAAGAGACGGGGCCACTCACCTGAAACGCAGGATGTCTGTAGGGGAGATGGTATTTCCCCCCCCCCCCGACCTCCTGGAACACCTCTAGGCACTTCCTGGTGGACACAGAAACCCCGGCAGGTGTCACAAAAGGAAAGAGGAAGTGGAAGAGAAAACACTGCCACGTCTTGCCGGTCCAGCAAGGCACCCTGAATCTTCGGGGGGCAAGTCATTGTTGACAGAGTGATAGAGTTAGTGCACTCAACTTCCTTGAAACTGAATCTCTCGGATATGGGCACGGGAGCGGTAGAAGAACACCAGGATGCTCGAGCACTTTTCTTGGATAATAATAACTAACTGTTTGCACAGTTACTAACACTGCATTACCAAAAACTCAAACTGAGTACCATAACAATAAGTACTGTGACACCAGGGCTGGCTTCACAGAGATTCACTGTTGCACGCCACAATTAGAACTGTGGTTGCACTTATGCACAAGAAAGACAAACAAGGGCATTAATTATATCACGTATAATTTTCCTGCATGCATAGGGTTAAACTGGATCAAAAACAATCCAAGACATACAAATGTCAATTCTGGGTTTAAACAGTTAGGGTGGCACAGTTTGGTTTGGTTTCACTGTGTGTGTGAAAAACCTTTCAAAAGCAAATTCCTCAAACCTGAAACACAGGCATGAATGACAATTTTAATCCAAGAGTTATGCTATTAGAGAAAGAAAAGTCACGTAAATGTTCTTTTAAAATTGCATTGTCATTTTTTGTAGTACTTGAGCTCAAGCAGATTTCATGAAGCACATTTAGGCAAGTACCTACAATAATAATGTAGAATGTTCAGAAATGCATTCGTCTCTTCAAGATAAACACTCTGCCAAAATACGAGGTCTGAAATACACCAGCTGTTCGAGGAAAGCACAGCGCTCAAAGAAAAAACTCCCTGGAGAATACTAGTCACTTAGCTGCAGTCTTTTCCGGAGTGCTGGAGGAATGCCTGGTGTCAGCTGGTACAGGAACGAAGAAAATAATTGCCTCAAAAGTCCTGAATACGAGGATGACGGCAGGGGCTGGACTGCCAAATCAGATGCTGAGATCAGGAAGCAAAACAAAGCCCAGCAGGAAGGCATGCTTCACTCTGCTCTTTATAGCCAATCAGGAAAGCAGTTGAGTTTCCACATGTGGATGAGTCACCACACCCAATTAGAAGCACACGTCTACACCTGCTCACATTAGCAAACAAGCATTGGTAAAACAAGCATTGATAAAATCAATTGTGTATTACAGCACATTATGTTTACTTAGAAACATGAAGGTTCACAGCAAGTGAGTTATCACTGAGGCCTACCCAGCCTGTGGGAAAGTTATTGGGCAAAAGGAGGAGCTTACATTTCTAAGTGGGCTTCCATTCCACAGAATCGGACTTACAATAGCCATATTTTGGGGCTAGAGACACTTTCAGAATCACCTCCAATGTAACACTGTTTCAAAGACTGGCACTAGTCCTAATCTAGATGGTAGAAAAGTGAATCCTATAGGTATAGTAATAGCTATTTGCAAACGAAATATAGACCTGAAGCCAACATTCAGACAGGCTGCCTATCAAGGAACCCTTGGACATACATTATATTGAACAATTGGAGGAGGATGGGGCAGAAAGAGATCGAGCGGATTTTAGCAGGCAATTCCAGGAACCCTCAGGCTAGAGGAAATGATCCAGGCCACCTGAGGAGGTGAACCTTGAGGTGGCCAGCAAGGCTCAAACAGGAGAAGATGAAAAAAGACATTGGACAAAAACACTACAAATTTTCAGACTTCTCTAAGATGCTCTTGCAACCTTGCATACTGTTTCATAGGCAATACTGTAAGACTGCAGAAACAAAGTCCATAATGTGAGATATTTAGGTCATTCTTGAAGCAACACACCTTCCATCCTACAGAGTTAACCGAGTCAGGGTGGAGGTTTTCTAAATAATAATGCAGAAAGGTATAAACGGCTTAAAATCATAGGTTTATTCTATAACTATGGGTCACTGAACCATTTTGAACAGGAAAAGAAGCAAAGACAAGCAGAAATCTTTCACTCAAGTATGTCAAAATAGTATTCACTAGGGTTTCCTCGTCTGAAAACTGGATACTACGATTCCAGGCTCTACAACAGCACTCAAACTGCAGGCATTCTTCACTCTCTGAAGAAACGTTAGATATGCCTTCACTAACCTCATGTCAAATTGTCTGTTTACACAGTACCATGCTGCCAAGGAACTTAACTTGGATTCAAGATTAGAAGTGTTTTCATGCACATCAGGCATACTGACAAAGATGAACACAGAATTGCAGACAGAGGACAGCTCTTCTGTAGAACCTCAAGTGATTAAGAAACTGTCTGAGCTATTCAAGTCATGATCAAAAACCATTAACATGCAAATATTGTTTGATGGTCTGGGTGACTTGAGTAAGTGGTCTTAATCCAACGGGTAATTAACTACTTCCCAACCCCACATGCCTATGGCCACGTGTCAGTTCTGATCAGTCAGCTTCCTGAGATGTTTGCTTCTCAGATGTCTAATCAGATGAGGCTTCTATCTTACTCTTGTTCATTAAGCCCATCTCACAGTGCTTTATCAATGGAGCCCTGAATAGCTTCTCAGTGGCTAAGAATTGATCATTCATTGCTTTCTTTCTTCACACCAAATTCTTAACTGATGTCTGCCAATCTCTAATCTGCTGTTTACTTTACACAGTGATCATCTGTTGAAAGTGTTGCCACTCGCTGCTTCACATACTCACTTCAACAGTTTCGATACTTGATGGAATAAATTCTTTATCGTTAGAGTTTCACTAGAGCTATATACAATAAATATTCCATAAAACGAATATGTTGTAGTTTATCATTAAATTCAGTCTATATAAAATATCAGTTAGTTTGACTCTTGATAGCCAATTCAAGCAACTTCATCTTGTGGCAAATACTTAAGTGAAGTTCCCATAAAATTATATTGATCAAATGGCCTTTCTGCAGGGTCACCCCCAAACGTTGTGCCTTCCTCCTTCTCTGGCCTCATTTTTGCTGGCTTTAGGAGTCTGCGCACTTTACCACTGCTAACCAGTGCTAAAGTGCATATGTTCTCTCCTTAAAACATGGTGACATTGGCTCAGACCCAATTGGCTTATTTAATTTACTTGTAAGTCCCTAGTCAAGTGCACTACATGTGCCCAGGTCCTGTATATTAAATGCTACTAGTGGGCTGCAGCACTGGTTGTGCCACCCACATAAGTAGCCTCCTAACCAGGTCTTAGGCCTGCCTCTGCAGTGCCTGTGTGTGCAGTTTCACTGCCTCTTTGACTTGGCATTTAAAAGTACTTGCCAAGCCTTAAACCCCCCTTTTTTCTACATTCAAGTCACCCCCAAGGTAGGCCCTTGGTAGCCTATAGGGCAGGGTGCTATGTAGATAAAAGGCCGGACATGAACATGTGTGTTCTATATGTCCTGGTAGTGTAAAACTCCTAAATTCGTTTTTACACTGCTGTGAGGCCTGCTCCTTTCATAGGATAGCATTGGGGCTACCCTCATATACTGCTTGAGTGGTAGCTGCTGATCTGAAAGGAGTAGGAAGGTCATATTTAGTATGGCCAGGATAGTGATACAAAATCCTGCTGACTGGATGAGTTGGATTTAATATGACTATTTTAGAAATGCCACTTTTAGAAAGTGAGCATTTCTCTGCACTTAAATCCTTCTGTGCCTTCCAATCCACATCTGGCTAGGATTAGTTGACAGCTCACTTGTGCATTCACTCAGACACACCACAAACACAGGATGCTCAGCCTCACTTGCATACATCGGCATTTTTAATGGGTCTTCCTGGTCTGGGAAGGTGGAGGGCTTGACACTTGCATGTCAAAGGACAGTAGCCTGCCCTCACACAAAGGACTGCCACACCCCCTACTGGGACCCTGGCAGACAGGATGGAACTGAAAGGGGACCTTGTGCACTTCTAGGTCACTCTTTGAAGTCTCCCACACTTCAAAGGCACATTTGGGTATTTAAGCAGTCTCTCTGACCCTACCAACTTAGACACTTCTGAAGTAGACACTACCTGACAAGACACTTCCTGGAGAAGAGACCATGAACCAGAACCTGTTTCCTGCCAAGAAGAATTGCCTGGCTGCCCAAAGGACTCACCTGACTGCTTTCTGTGAAGGACTGCTGCCTTGCTGTTTCCCTGCTGCATTACTGCTCTCTGGCTGTGGTGAGAAGTGCTCTCCAAGGGCTTGGATAGAGCTTGCCTCCTGTTCTCTAAAGTTTCTGGACTTCATCTCTGCAAGGAGGACTCCTTGTGTGGCGAAAATCGGCGCACAGCAGTTCCTGCGTGAAAACTAAACGCATCGCCGTGTGCGGCCCGAGAAATCAACCGCACACCTCCCTGTTTCCCACACATCTCCTTCTCTGCGGTTCTTTGCGGAGATTTTGAACGCAAACCAGGTACTTTGTGCTTGAACAAGACATTTATTGCTTTTAAAAGACTAAGGACACTTTATATAACTTTTACAGGGATATCGCAACATATACTTATTGCATCTTAATCGTTTTAACCTGCATTTTATCAGATAAATACTATATATTTTTCTAAACACTGTGTGGTGTATTTTTGTGGTGTTCTACTGTGGTATTGCATTATTTATTGCACAAATACATTACACATTGCCTTCTAAGTTAAGCGTGACTGCTCAGTGTCAAGCTACCAGAGGGTGGGCACAGGATAATTTGGATTGTGTGTGACTTACCCTGACAAGAGTGAGGGTCCTTGCTTGGACAGGAGATCACCTGACTGCCAACCAAATACCCCATTTCTAACAGATATAATATTGCAGTGACAGATCTTATGACTCCTGTACAAACAAAATGTCTTCAGGTTTTTTTTGTTTTTTTTTTACTACGTAAATCAAGTAGGCCTGGACAAAAAAACAATCTGTTCAACAGCCTTCCAGCAAGTCTTGTAAAATCAACAGATTTTCTGCAGGAGCCATCAAATTGTGCAAAGGGAAAAATAGAAAGTCTGAAACAAAAAAAAAAAGGATTTTTTGTATTCTGTGCGTTTATATTAAAGTCCAGATAACATCGTCTTTGGTCTTAGCAACACGTAGGTTCCTACACTATATGTATTAACCTTTTATGATGGTAATTTATCTATAGCCGATAAAAAGCAATTCGTTTTGATTTCATACATTAACCTTTTGGGTGCTATGGATGTGCTGGAGATGTCCACAGCACCAGTACTCAGTGCTAGGACAGCAACAGCACATCCTAGCACCTGCGGCACAAAGTCCCTCTGGTGCAAGCAACAGAGGGATTTCCTTTCATTTATTTTAGCCCCGGGAACTCGGGAAGAGCTTCTCCAGCAAACAAGACAGGTTTTTTTTTCCCTTTGAAATGATGATCGGCATTGATGGCACACTGACATAATTTCAGAGAAAACAAAAGTGAAATGAGGAGCCGATCAGCTCATTTCACTTTCACTGCTTTGGTGCTGGGGGCATTTCTCAGCCCCCCCGAGAACTGATGCAGACGGGAGACATAATGGCGGAAAGGGGAGAATTTCCTCTTTCTAATGTAGCGGATCCCTGCTTGGAGATCACTGCACGAGGGTGATCCCCATACGGGAATCCTCCCAGACAATTTTTTTTTTTTTTTAGGTGGAAGCTGCTGTCCCTCGCAATAGGATAGTGCTCCCCTCCTCCAAGCCCAAGAGACTTTCTGCCCCCCACATGTCCACAGGGGGCATACTGGAGGCTGTTTGGGGGATGAAGTGGCAAGAGCAATAAGCACACTAGACACCAGTGATTGCATTAGTAATAGCAAAATGGGTGAAGGCAGCCCATGTTTAGCCCCCCACTCACCAAAATAAGCACCAATGGTCTTTCTGCCGATGTCGGGGCAGATGGGTGTTTTCCTCTAATCTGCCCCCCCCTTAGGTTTAAGGGGACAGTGCCCCTCAATCCCCCTTAGGAATAGGCTTGTGCTCCAATGTCCCCTGGCCCTAAAGTTTGTGGAGTCCAGGGCACTGGAAACTTTGTGGGATCCGTGAGAGGTATGCCATTCAGGGCTCCCCTGGGTGTCTAGGTTTCAGAAATGTCTGGGTTTGGTAGGTTTGCTTGGGTGTCTGTTGGTCACCGGGCAAAAAAAAAAAATATTAAAAAACACACCACTACCCCCATTGCCACATCAGATAATTTTTCTAATAGGAAATACTGATGTCTCCACATTGTATTTTGGGACCTTTCAAGTGAAGTACCATTCTTATCAGGAATGATGGGTGGTAGGAAATTTCTTGATTCCAGAGCTTTCCATCACAGAAATGTGAGCCAAATTTGTTTTTAGTCAAAGTTTAAGGTTTGTAAGGGGTTCTGGGTAAAAAAAAAAAAAAAAAAATACTTTTGATAATCACACAAGTCACCCCATTCTGGATTATCACAAATGTCTAGTTTTCAAAACTGTAAAGGTTTGCTAGGTTTCCAAGGTGCCAGCTGAACTAGGGCCCAAAATCCACAGCTAGCCACAATGTATAAGATGGGTCAAATTTCAATTGAAAAATGTGTTGTGTCCATGCTGTTTTGGGGCATTTCTTGTTGTGGGCACGAGCCCTACCCACAAGTGATGTGCCATTTTTACTGGGATACTTGGGGGGGTTACTGGGCGGAAGGAAACTTCCGGCTCCCCACAGATTCCACAAATTGTCCTCACAGAAATGTGAGGAAAATGTGTTTTTATTATAATGGTGCCTGGGCAGGAAAACCTGGTGGGAACCACACAAGTCACCCTACCCTGGTTTCCCACTTGTGTCTATTTTTCAGAAATGCAAAAAGGGGCCCTATTTCAGAGGAAAAATATGAAGTGGCCATGCTGCGGGCACTAGGCCTGCCCACACAAATGCTGTACCATTTTTATCGGGAAATATGGGCCAAATTACAAGTGGTAAGAAATTTGTGGTTCCCCGCACATTTCAGTTTTCCTCACAGAAATGTGAGGAAAATGTATATTTGTGTGTCAACGTTTGCAAAGGGTTTTGGGTAAGAAAGCCTGGTGGGAGCCACAAGGCACCACACCCTGGATTCCCCTTTGTATCTAGTTCTCCCTGCACTGAAAATAGGATCTAGGGTGTGTTATGTGATGTGTGTGGGGGGCTGTTGAGCGTGGAGAGTCTGGGATCTTCCAAGTGGAAGTTGCCAAGTAAAATGAAGTCTTTAGAGTTAATGGTGAGGGGGGCAATGAAGTTGCTGATGTTTGTTTGTGTCCTTGGTGATCGGTACTCTAGGGTGCCTTTCAGGGGAAAACTGTTTGGAGGTTGAAGTGCATATGTTCCAGGAAGGGTGCGTCTAAGGCCATGGAAGCGGTGCATTTGATGGGATCTTTGAAGAGGATTTCGAGTCCACTTCCTAGTTTGTGAAGAATGTGACGGCATATCATTTTGAAACCTGGCAGGATGGCCATGGCAATGTCAAGAGACGATAACTAACTTTCCATCAGGATGAGGAGGTCTAGTGCGCAGTTGCTGAGGAGGTACCAGATTTCAATGGTAGTTGCTGAGAGAGCAGATACTGAGGAACATAAACGAGAGTCTGGTGCGGAGTTGTGTGGAGTGCTGGTCTGGGTAGGCGATGGGGGTGAGTGCATGCAAGCAATGTGTGTGGGAGCAGGAAAACAGTTCTGCTGTGTGTGTGTGTGGAAATAACCACTATTTTAGCTTAGAGTTTAGGAACTCCGGTCTCAAGAACACCAGCCTCGCGGTGGCAGTCAGGACCACTGCTGCTGTGGCGGTACAGCTGCTGCATTTATGACCCTGGCGATCAGACTGTCAAATGCTGTAAACTCGCTACATAATAAAATATCATTTTAAGGTAGAGAGTTTAGGTGCTGACTCTGGAGTGTTTTTTTAAGAACCTACAAACCCAAATATCCTCGCAATCAAGAAGGGTCTATCAGACATAACAGTATTTTGCCTTTGTAAATTGGTCAATATGGCAAAAATTATAGATTAACATATTGTCACAAATGGCTGTTTTTTCCTACACAATTTTTTTTCATTCTACAGTTGTTTCTTAGGGAAAGCCTTGAGAGAGCTACACAAATGACCCCTACTGAATTCAGGAGTTTGTCCACTTTTCGAAATGTATAACTTTTTTGGGACCCCCTATGGGTTTGGCACCTGTCTCTACCACAAACTGGAGGTATGCTGAAACCACACAAATTAGGAAAAATGGACCTCTTAGAAAATGCAAATATGGTGGGAAATTGATGTTTTTGATAAAGCTCTGCTTGCTCTCGAAAGCTGGGAAGATACTAGCAGAGCAAAGCTTTTGTGGATGCCATTTATAGAAAGAAAACACAAAAAAATATACTTTCTTGAACAGCACCTTTTCCCATTTCCCCCAAAAACACAATTGAGCTATATTTTGGCTACTTCTTATTACCTTCGGATTACCTTTGGATTCCCCATGATGGAAAAAGCCTGAAATGGATGCTGGCATTCAGCTGCAAGCACATGGTAAAGTACCATGTCTAAAGGGTGAAATGTAAGACGTCAAGTGGGAACTACAGGGACAGCTGAAATGGTGATTCCTCTTTCTCTCCTTCGATCTTCCACTGTGAGAGTATTTAGATTGAGAGGGTCCAGTTGCAGTGGATGAGGTACCTTCCCTGGTCGTATGTACGTATATGGTATTTTTGTATTAAAAACTAGTCAAAGGGCACACAGGGTCAAAAACAAGCAAAGTTAATAAGCCATGGGACTCCTATGTGTGTTGTATACTATTAATGCATTGTAATGCAGTGTTCTTTAAAGGGAGTGGGGGGGGGGGGGGGGTCTTCAACTGCTACCTAAATTGGAGCAGCATTGTGCGGTCCTGATGGATATAGGGATGTTTGTTGCAGACCCTGGGTGCAAAGATGGAAAGGGCTGCTACCTTCTTTTTTTCCTTTTTAGACTTGCCCTGGCAGCGGCTATGACAAAAACCACCAGATATGGTTAGCTCGTCTGCAAAAAGCAGGGAGCTGGTTATGATGGCTTTGTAAATGATGGAGCTGGTTTTGAAGATGGTGCTGGCCAGTAAGGGGAGCCAAGCCACTGGGGTTCCATGAGGATGGGGGTAATATGATCATATGGGATGTTTCTATTCCTGTGCTTTTGCCTTTAACTTTTCAAGTTTCCTCTTTAGCCAAACTTCTGATCTGTTCAAGGTTTCATATTTTCCTACAAATATGTTGTCTCTAATAAAATGCAAAGCTAATAAGCAGACATAAATTATGTGAGTCTAAGGCTACTCTCTTTGCACCCCAGAAGGTGCACTTCACAAAGAAGTGAATGCACAGTAACAACATTTTACGTCAGCACCGGTGGCTCAGGTTATGCTTCGACCTTTACTTCACTGCTCAATTAAAATTAACAGCAGCCATTTACTCAGGAAACACTAAACTAATATTCCCATTAGGTTATGGAACAATCATTATACAAAGGAATCCAATCCGAATCCAGCAGTGTTAACATAGTACTTTGTCTATATCTGTGCTGCCTCTTTCTTCAATGTTCGCAGCCACAAATAAGTGTTGAACCCTTCTCTGTACATGTATATCTGTTTGCCGTTTTATACTGGTGGTGGGTTACAATGTGACTTCTATTAATTACACCTTCCTACGTGACGTCTTTTCCCCCACAGATCCCCGCTATTCCTGTGGAAATGCCCGGCGCTCCTTACATGGTTGTTGGTGACTGAGGGAAGCTGAGAGGCCATGATGCGGTGCAGGCCTCCGAACGTCTGGTGGTGCTCTTGTAAGTGGACCACCGGCACTTTCTCTGCTAGGTGTTGTGTGCCTGTCTGCCAGTGTTGCCAGATTGGGCGGTTTCCCGCACAAATGGGCAATATTTTTCCCATTTGTGCGGGAAAAAAAAGCCAATTGAGGGGACCCCAATTGTTGGGCTATTTTTAGCCATGTGTGCGCTAAAATCGCGGCGGGCGGCGCCGCCGCGCGCGCAGGAGGGACTGCAGCCGGCGGGGGCAGGAAGCAGCGTGTGCGCCGCGCCCGTGCAGTGTCTCAGGGGGGCTGTCAATTGGTAGCGCTTTTGCGCGCTACTAGATTGACGGCCCTCTGCCCCACTGAGAGCTCACGAGCTCTCAGTGGGGCAGAGGGCCGTCAATCTAGTAGCGCGCGAAAGCGCTACCAATTGACAGCCCCCTGGTGCAACACTGACTCCTGGGCCAGCAAGCGTGAAAAATTACCTCAGATGGTGTCACTTGTTCTTCATTGGTGAGGCGATTACCACACTTTTGTTGGTGGCGAGCTGAAGCTGCCACCGGACCCACATATGATTCAGAGCCACAAAAAGCAACTGTGATCCAGAAAGTTACAAACTGTAAGTTAAACTATTTTTACAGCCCTTGACTGTTAGCGCTGCAATGTTGGGTTAACTATGTTGGAGATATTTGCTGCCATGTCGGGTGGGCAAAATTGGTTTTGGAAGCAGTTACCGGGGCGACTCAAATGTGTGCACAGAGGGAGAGCTCCTTATGTCACAACCTAGGTGTTTAAGCCACCATTTTAACTTTGTTAACAGGGCATTTCAGCAGCATAACCATTGGTGTTTCAGTGTAAGGTCCTGTGACCAGTAGAAACGTCGGGGCCCCAATGTGGCTGCCATTTTTAATTGGGAACGTTTTCACAATTTAACACACCATTTTAGATTGGGATCCTCAATGTGGTTGTTGGCAGCCATTATATATTTGGAGCTTTACACAGTGATCAGTGCTGCCATTTTGAGTTTGGCTCTGTCAGACATAACGCTGTGAAACTAATATCTTTTTAAAATAGAGTGACATTTTGAAGTAGCATCACAGCCGTCATCTTCTATTGTCAGCAGCAAGTGTACATTTGGTTACTGTGTTCAAATTATAAGCAGTCTGGATACATTGGGAGCAGTGACATGCACAGCAGTAGTAGTGCATATATGCATATTTACTTTTCAATGACAAACAACTGCAAGGCCTTTACTAGCACCTAAATATGACTGATTGATATATATATATATATATATATATATCAATCAGTCATATTTACTTTAAAAGGTACACTATTATATGGCGTGCCAACTTCTGATTTTCCAGTGATGGGCACACTTACATGCTTTGTTTCAACTATCTCCTCGTCCAAAATTACTGTGATACACACACTATTACAACTTTATAGTCAATATCAACTTTACAGTGATTAACCCACTTATGTATTGTGTGTCAACTCCTGATTTCTCAGTGATGCACACACATACATTTTCTCCTCAAAATAACTCCTCACCCAACATACTGGGATACGCTAACTTGGTATTTGAGCATCAAGTTTTGCAACACAAATTCCTTATGAGGAAACAACAGGTTGGGGAAAATGTGGATATGTCTGTGTCCGCACTCAGAAGACTGGTGGCAGATTCCCATTTTGCAAATTTTACAGATCAGTTGGTTCGTGACCAGTTTATATGCCACTGTACAAACAAGGCAATACAGCAGAAAGGTACTGTCTTTAGCTAATCCAACTCGAGACAAAACATTGCCTCTAGCTAAAAGTAGAGAAACCATACATATCTCTATGAAAAAAATGGAAGAGAAAAAAAACGGAAGTGGTAAACATTGTACAGCAGGAAGAGAAAAAACAATGATAAGGACTCTGTTTATTCCAAAGATGTTGCAAAATCAGAAAATAATTTCTTTAAGCAAACAAATATGTGTTTTAGGTGCGGAAATGTAACACATTTCAGAAGTGGGAAACAATGCCCGGCAAGAAATGTCATTTGCAGAAATTGCAATAAAATGGGTCATTTCACCAAAGTATGTCAAAGCCAGAAGAAACATACATGTAGGGTTAACGGTGTAGTAGCAATCCTGGAGGAAAAAGGTTGTGATGGCCACTTACACAAAATACAGGGAGAACTCCAGGATATGGTTTTAGTGGGTAGCAAAGGTGCGGTGAGTACAGGTGATCCTTCAACCTCTGAGGACCCATGTGCAGAAATCGAGATAGGTGACAGAGCAGTAAAACTGTTATTGGATTCGGGAACTTGAATAACTATGGTCAGACAAGAGTTACTCGATAAGCTTTGGCTGGGAAGAATTTTAGAACACCCAGATCATGCACCAGGGTAGAGGTAGCCCGCTAAAACAAATGTAGGGGGTAGTGCCTGAGTACGTCCGAAGGAGGCAGGAAATGAGTGAAATGTTGGTCTGCTGCCCATTTAATGAAAAGTCCAGAAAGTAGAACAGTAGTAGAGCAGACTGCAGATACACACTGGGAATGCTAGATGGCTACTTGCATTTCACCTTTATCTACCGTGTGCATCTGAAAGGCAGTGAAAAGAACAAAGGTTGTGCTTTGAATCCATTTGGGGGGTGTTGATTATCATAGGTTAATGACTGAGCTAATGTAGCAAATGTTATCTTTGCATGTTGGGGCTGACATATTGGGATTAACAGGACTTGAACTGTAAAATGCAAAGGGAAAAGAGCATTGGGTCTGCTTTCCACAAACTTGAGTTTGGCATGAAAAGTTGAGTAAGTATGAGGGGTAGTCCATTAAGATGTATAACTTTTTGCTGTTATCGGTGACTTGTTGCTTTATTGTAAAACCAGTTTGAAAGCTAGAGCATACCTCTTACTTAACCTTGAATACGAGGGAGTTGGCATCCTTTGGCTCATTCCCCATTTCAAAACATGACAAATCCAAAGAGTCAATTGTCTGCCTGAAACATATTCACATATTTGCTTACAATAGAAATTAGATTTATGCTTTAAAATGTTTGCTTCAGCCTATGATTGCATTAGTTCAGTGTTAAAAGTTTGGGCTACTTTTTGGGCTGGGACCAGTTCATTTGGGCTTACTTTGGGCTGGTTGTTCAACAGCTTTGGGCTATAGAAGGCTTGTAAAATCTGGCAACACTGCTGTCTGCTTCATTGAGGCAGACAGCAATGCTGTGGAGATTGCTTTTCTGCCGTTCCGAGACTGACGCCCTGTGCTATGGGGTCTGTATTTCATGGTTTGCTCAACACTCAGCATCTGACACCTACCGCAGGGTCTGTATCTTTGCTGCCGCACCGGCACTGGGAGATTTTTTGTGGCATATTTCTTATTTATTATACCTGGAGGGGTCTGTTTTCTGCCTATAGCAGTGGTTCTCAACTTTTTTACTTCCTTAGGCCCCCACTTTATCACTACTGGATCCCTGAGACCTCCACTAAATCATTATTGGACTCTGGTGACCCCCCAACTAAGTGAGTACTGAAAGCTGAGGACCTAATCTCTGAATATTATTAAATTTTCTGAGGAGTTGCGGACCCCCAGGAGTCCCCGGACCACAGGTTGGGAACCACTGGCCTACAGCATCCTCATTGCCTCAGCTCTGTAAACACTTTCTGAGCTACTCTACTACTGAGGCAGGTTCAGGGACACCATCCCAGGCTCTACCCCATCAAACCCGTGGGTGCTGTGTCCCTGGGGTTAAACCTCCCCATCCCCCCATCCTGTTTATTGGAGGCCTCTGGTTTCACCATACTCACTGGAAACCCCAGCCCTTAATCTGACAGCGCCACTGTCGCCAAACTCGCTGCTGAGAGTGACAATCATGCAGTCATCCTCCAATATCTCTGAGGAGGAAGAGACTATTTCTGTTTTTCCTTGGGATGATGAATTTTACAAAGCTGTGGACGCCTCTATTCACAAGGCTGTGGCAGAGGCTATTGCCCTTATTGAACAGCACCTCTTTAGACAGGTCCTCGATGAGGACCTCAGGTCTCAAATGCCTTTGGTCCCACAGCCCCTTCACGCAAAACACAAATTTCTAGGGGCAGATCAGGATGCTTTTGCACATTTAAAGAAGGTCTTCCTGGCAAAAACTCGGACATTCCTGGAATCAATGGGGTCTTGTGATGAGATGGCGCCCCCGCATTATAGCTCTCCCGACATGATGGGACTGGAAGACTCGCATGGGGATTCTGAAGAATAGGCAGGCCTGTGAAGACTCTGGTGGCCCCCTCCTCGGACTCGGTCCTGACTAGGTCGGTGAGAGACGCTAATTGTACCAACATTTTAATTTTGTTTAAGCCTGCTGTTTTGAAGAGTTTTTAGTGATTTTTTTTATGTATTAATATTTTTTAGTCTGTACTGTGTTTAGCTCACTGACTGAGGCCCGTGTTCAGTTGTCAGTCAGTGTTATCAGGAAAAGGTTTCCCACCATTTTTACTTTGGTTAAGCCGGCTGTTTTAAAGAGATCTTTGCGATTTTTTAATGTATTATTATTTTATTAGTCTGTACTGTGTTTAGCTCACTGACTGAGGCCCGTGTTCAGTGGCCAGTCCATGTTATCAGTGAAAGTTTTACATCTGGTGCTATTCCCCTTCTTTGCCCACTCACCTGCCTGTTTTGCTGCCGTTTTGACTGAGAGTCAGGGTGCGGCCGCCATTTCGCCTTCTGGGTCCATAAGCACACCGGATGGCCGCCATCTTTAGCTGTTAGCAGTCTAGTTGCTAAAGAACTAAGCCGAAACCCCTACTTAGAGCGTGATTTTGCGGTCGCGCAGTGGAAGCGCCGAAGGCAAGCCTGTCTGCACCAGGTCAGGCCTAGGGGCGAGTTCCCCTGGCCCGACCACAATAAAGGATTCAAAGAGGTCTGTCCTTGTTTATTCCTTTGAAACCCTCTGAGCACTTAGGCCGCCCTTTTTAAGGAGTGTCTGGCTTGCCCCTCCTGACAGTGGTCTCCCCAACTTAGAGGGACAAGGGCGCCTGCGGCGGTTGCATCCCATACCTCCCTCCTGTTGATTAATTGTCGGTCTTTGCCAGCTCACAAATTTGATATTAATCTTCGATTAAGTGAGGCATCGTCTACAGCCTTGTTCCTTACGGAAATGTGGCTGCACAAAGGGTCAAGCAAGATATTAATCTGGCACTACCTCCAGGATACCTCATTGCTAGGGCAGATAGAACTACCTCCAGAGGGGAAGGAGTTGCGATTATTCATAAGGACTCTACTAAACTTACCTACCACCTCCTTCCACTATTTACATTCTCAGGAATTTTACTCTACCGCCCCGCCGGCTCTCCGGAGAATTTTTTAGATTCTCCATCAGACTATCTTACAGATTCAATATGTAAGAGACCTAATTTCACTATTTTAGGCGATTCGACATCTATGCTGAAAACCTACACCAGCCCGCAGCCAGACGGCTTGCTGGCGACATGGATGCTCTGGGTCTAGAGCAATTGGTGAGAGGCCCCACTTATGTTATAGGTCACACCATCGACTTAGCTTTTAGCAATTTAACAGCTTTAACTTCTAAATCCCCTCTTCCTTTGGCTTGGTCAGATCACTTCCTAATTTCTTTGGAATTAGCCATTGCCACCTCAAGGGGTTGCGTACAGCCAACTGTGCAGTTCGGCAGGTGCTGGCACAAGCTTAGTACCAATGACTGGATTGGGGTGCTGGAAAGCTCCAAACCCTTTTTCATTAACAGTAATGTTATCGAAGCGGAGGCATTTAACGATTGGATTACTGACAGGTTAGATACATTACTCCCTTATAGGGCAAAAACCAGGAGTCACCGGAAGGCTGGTTCTCAGTGGTTCACCCCTCACCTGCATCTTCTTAAAGAAAGTGTAGAGGCTTAGAGAGAAGGTGGAGAAAATCATACGACCTGGCGGACAAGGATGCATATAAGATAGTGATCAGACACTATCACGCAGAGATACAATCAGCACAGAGTATATACTATGCTGACAGAATTGAAGAAGCCTCTGGCTCTCCCAAACAGGTCTTTCAGGTGTTGAAAGAAATTCTTCAGGTTCCTTTAGAGAAGGACCCCACTGTAGCTTCGGTAGAGCACAGCAGTAACCTGGCTGTGTTCTTCCAACAAAAAATTATCTATATATATTCAAATCTTCCTACCAGTAAAGCTAGGTCGGAAGGTCGGGATAATTCCACCAACAATGGTACTGTCTCTATCTCTCAGTTCCCCCTCTATCAGAGGAGCAGGTTGCCTCACTTCTTATCTCTCTTAAATCAGGATCTCCACTGGACCCAGCTCCCCCTCAGATATTAATTTGGGGGGCATCAGTTATTGTTCCGGCCCTGATGAAACTACTGAATGTGTCATTATTCAGGGGTTCAGTACCCGGTCAGTGGAAACACGCGATAGTCAAGCCACTGTTAAAGAAACCTACCTTGGATGCCGTTGCACTCAAGAATTACAGACCCATATCATTATTATCCACTCCGGCCAAAATATTAGATAAGCATATTAACACTCAACTTTCTACCTTTTTGGAGGAAAATAGCTGTCTTCACCTTACTCAGATGGGTTTTAGACCCCGCCATAGTACTGAGACAGCCCTGTACTATGGAAGAAGCTAGGAAGCGCATGGACCTGGGCCAGATGACGGCGGTGATACTTCTTGATCTGAGTGCGGCCTTTGACACTGTAGATCACCAGGTGCTGGGTCAAAGGATGAAGGAAATTGGAATTGAGGGTCTAGCTCTCTCTTGCCTTACCTCTTTTTTAGAGGGTAGATCATTCCAGGTCCTTGACCGATCCTACTTCTCAGATAGACTGCACTATAGCTGCGGAGTGCCACAGGCTTCATCGCTCAGCCCCACGCTATTTAATATATACATGGCCCCTCAGGCCGAGCTGCTGGAATCCTTCGGACTATCACTGGTTTCTTACGCAAATGACACCCAATTGGTGGTCTCTTTCTCATCAAACTTTGCCTTGGAGAACTCTTCATTGTCCTCCTGCTTACAAGCAGTCTCAAGATAGATGACGGATAGTAGGCTTCAACTCAACGCTGATAAAACAGAGGTAATAATCTTGGGCCATTACTTTGGACCAGGCGAGCTTATTACGATGCCAAGCACCCTGAGAGAATTGTCCCTCCCCCCCCAAAGAAAATATATGAAGAGTCTAGGAATTTGGCTAGATCCCCTACTTACGCTGGAACAGCATGCTAGGAACATCTCTGCCACCTGCTTTGGATTATTGAGACTCTTCAGGAAGGTCTGTGTCATACTTCCATCTTTGGCAAAAAAGGCTCATTATTCAGGCGATTATTCTCTCCCGTCTTGATCACGGCAATGGTCTATTGCTCGGCTCTCTCACTTATGTGAAAAAGAAATTGCAGGTGGTACCAAATGCGGCGGCCCGCCTTCTGTTAGACATTCCCAGACATTCTTCTGTAAAATCAGCATTAGTCTCTCTGCATTGGCTACCAGTGAAACAGCGCATAAAGTTTAAGGCTTTGTGCTGCATTCATAGGTCGCTGCACAACAGAGGTCCTCCTCGGTTAAAGACCCTTGCAGTCTTTTATAAACCTAACAGAGACCTCAGGTCGGCATCGGCAGCCTTGGCTACCCTACCTAGAGGTAAAAAGGTAAGAGAGTGGTGCTACGATGGCTTACCTGGTAGCCAAACTGTGGAACTCCCCCCCCACCCCCCCCCCCACCCCCCAGACTTCGACTGATATGTCACAAATAAAAAAAAATTAAAGCACTGAAAACTTGGCTGTTCTAGGATTTGGCTGTCCTTCCTCCTAGTTTAGGTGTCGGTCCGTTAGCGCTGGGAGACCTTCGGGTAGCCATGTGCTCTATAAGTTTAATAACATAACATAACACCAGACAGCACCTCAGACGCCCCTACAGACATGCTTGACCTGACGATATTATCCAGCCACGATCAGCTGAGTGTGCCCAAGCAGACAAGGTGGCTAAAGACATGGCTAGAAACCTATTTAAAACAGCTGGAGAAAGAATTTGGAGAAAGAAGCCCATAGGAGATTGCGCACTGAATGCCCCCAGCCCACCTTGGAAGGCAAGGCCGACCAGACTCCGGACGTGGATTCCTTTGTGGCTAGCTTTCTAGCTAAATTCATTAAGGATCCCCAAGTATAGTTTCTGGTGCTCATGCCAGGTTAAACTTCTTGACGTGGTGGGCCCGCTCACTAAGATCCTGGACATTGCTTAGGATGCCAAGACATCTGGCTCGCTCACTGCACCAGAGGTCCTGTCGGGCTGGGCGCAGAGACATAATTTGTTTAAGGAACGCAAATTGTAGCCTTACTACTGAACAAGACCGATCTCTACTCATCAAAGTTGACCCCAAAATGGGGGACCTGGCGACCTCGGAGGCAGGGACGGTCAGCCTAAGGGGTCCCTTCGGGGATCCCTTCATCAAGAAGCTGGGGAAGTTTGTTGCAACCTTTTCATCCCAAAACAAGGCCCAAACCTCCATCAACAAGATCTTCAACCAGATTTTCCATGGGGCCTGTCATGGTAGGGGACGGTCAACTGGCTGTTTGGCCTCAACTCTCTCCTCCCAGGGACAAGGCTCCAGGTGCAGGCATTACCAGGATAATACCCAGTTTGCAACCTTCTATCCCACCAGAGGCCAACGGTTAAGAGGCAGAGGTGACGTCAGAGGGCAAGCTTGAAACTCCTCTTCCAATAGTAAGTGTTCGCCCTTCTTCCTAACAAAAAGTACGGGGCAGATTGGCACTGTGTTTACCAGCATGGGAGTCTCTCATGGTGGATGCTTGGGTACTCCAAACAGTCCATGGGTTTCACAGAGTTCTCTGGGACTCCTCAGCAGATGCACCTCCTTCAACCTCTCTCCTTTTCTATGTCAGAAACCAAGCTCATAGACATAGGTCAAGGCGCTCCTCAACAAAGGGGCTATCTGCTGGACGAACCCCCATCCCTACGGGTTTATCAGCAACATCTTGGTAGAGAAGCGAGACAGGGGCCTACGACCCCTGATAAATCTTGGAGATTTCAACAAGTGTTTGGTATAGACATTTCAAGATGGAGGGTCTCCATCTGCTGAGAGACGTGCGCTCCAACACTCCAACAGGATGTTACGCCTAGATCTAAAGGATGCATATCTGATAATTCCAATCTTCCCATCCCATCGTCGCTTCCTTCAATTTGCCTGGCAAGACCAAATCTTCAAATTTACTGCCCTTCAATTCGGCCTATCCACTGTGCTTTATGAAGGTCCTCACACCGATAGTGGAGCATTTGCGCATATAAGAACTGCACATCAGAGTCTACCTAGATGACATGCTCATAATGAACTACTGTGCAACAACGCTCATCTCTCAGCTGGAATCAGCGGTGAACCTCCTAGAGAGTCTGGGGTTTGTCATCTCTCCTGGTTCTGTCACAGTCAGCTTCCTTCCTAGGTTTTGTGATTGATTCTGCAAATGCTGCACTGAGTCTCCCTTCCCGGAAGATGGTAAAAATTTGGCACAAGCTGAGGCATTCTCGCTCCAAACTGGCCATTCTTCTCCAACAACTTGCCTGCCTCGTAAGACTTCTGTCATCGTTCATCCAGGTGATCTTTCTGGGCCCCTTACACCGGGCGGGCAGTGCCAACTACTTGAGGAAGGGACTTATGTACTCCTGAAAAGGTACCTTTGTCAGAGGAGGCAAGAGATGAACTTCAATGGTGGCTTGCCCACAAGGATGCATGGAAGGGAGTGCGATCTTTGGCTCCACTTCGTACCTTGTCATAGAATCTGATGCCAGCAGATCCGCTGTGGTGTGAGATGTGGAGAATGCTCCACTAGAGGAAACTGGTCACAACAAGAACAAAAGTCAACTGTCGAACTCCTGGCGGGTTCCTTTGCGGTTCCCTGTTTGACCAAGGACAGGATTCAATCCTGCATCCTTCTCAAGATGCACAACATATCAGTGGTACGTTACAGCTCCTGCCAAAAACTGTGGGCTACTCTGCGCACGAACTACGTTGTGCTCATGCAGCTCACACTGGCCCCCATCTTTTTTAACCTCCTCACTACTGGAATGTGAAAAGTTGGATTCCCCTGTAATAGCTTGGTAGATTTCAGCTTTATCCTGTAATAACTTGTTCTGGCTAACTTGCTCTCTTAATTTCTTATTTTGATATTCTAACCGTTACCATCTCTCAGGCGTTTTTCTGTAACCAGACAAAAGTATCCAAACCCTCCTGTCAAGAACAAAAGAGATATCATTCCATTTAAACATCACCTTTTCGAAACATGTACAAACATACAATAATTTTGTTTCATCCAAGCGCCCATCCCAAAATTTAAAAAGTCCTGATAAACAAGAAAACACATTTGCCAAGACATCAGGGGGGGCACCAGATCAAAGATCCTGTCAGAGCTGGTGAAGAATTTATTGCAGTATTTCCTGGACCATCACATTTCAGTCACAGCCGAATATCTTCAAGGTCAAGCGAATCCGGTGGCATACTGGCACTCCTTACATCTCCACAATGCAAGTCTGTGGAGGTTGGATCGGAAGGTTTTCCAGAAACGTGTGGACCTCTTCGCATCCAGATTGGATAACCACTGGATTGGTTCTTCAGCTGCTTTTCACCAGGACTGGTCCCAGGAGAAGGGTTATGCCTTTCTACCGTTTGCCATGATCACGAGAGGCACGGTCCAGGTCCGGAGACAACAGACGGAAATTGTACTGGTAATACCTTTTAGAACATTGAAAGTTTGGTTCCCAGTTCTGATGGAACTTTCTTTAGATTCTCCAATCCTTCTACATCAGTTTCAGAACCTTTTTCTCAATCAGAACCACATACCACACACGTACGATGGTGGACAGCTCTCTTCAGCTTCCTGCGTGGCAGATTACCGGCAACATTGGAAAATCCTGCATCTCTTGAGACCGGCTGAATTCCTCCTGTCCCAGGCCCGGGCAGACAGCACAGTCATTCAGTACAGATCAGCTAGGACAAGATGGATGGGTTGGTGCATACGACGAGGCCTGGATCCAGAGGTAGTGCAGGTTCTAAATTTTCTGTCTAAATTATAGATGGGAGGGTTTGGCTTACAGATCCACCAACACATTCCGCTCTGCTATTTTGGCAGGTCATTTGCCGACTGATGGAGCCCCAGCATCCCTCCGGAAGAAGGCTGTGATGAGTAAGCAGGTTATCTTTGCCGCCAGAACCGCAATACTCTTCTTTGTGGAATGTCAACCAAGTTCTTAATCTTTTTCTGTCATGGCAACCTAATTGGTTTCTTTCCAGAAAGGAACTTCGGTAAAGTTAGCCATGTTACTATACCTTGTATCTTGTCGCAGTCTTGGATGTCCGTGCCCTGGATATTAAAGGTAATGTATTCTACCCACACGGGGTTTCCTTCACAATAAGCAGACATACTCATAATGAAATAATTTCTTATCCTGCTTTTCCCGATACCCCGAAGTTGTGGGTTGTGCAATGTTTGAAGGCATATTAGGAGATGACAGAAAAATTCCACCCTCCTATTGATTGCTTTATGAAAGCTGCATAAAGCAGTTTCTTCACCCACGATTGCAAGGTGGGTTTGATGGGTCATTGTAGTGAAATATGTGTTTTGACCACTGACTTTGCGTTGCACCACTTTGCACCTGGATTAGCTGTCCAGTGTTTACCAGTTACAGACTACATTTTGTATTCAGTTTAGCTTTAGATTTATTCTGCCTATTGACTTTAACATAGCATTAGACACTTCCTTGTTAAAGCTGCTTGTAATTTTCCACATTGCATTCCGTCTTATTTTCGTGTTCTTTCTCACCGAAGAGCTGGTACATAATATGGAAGAGTTAGTAAGCATGATAAAGATTTACTAGACTTATGTTTATGGTACA
Source organism: Pleurodeles waltl (assembly GCF_031143425.1). Classification (NCBI taxonomy): domain Eukaryota; kingdom Metazoa; phylum Chordata; class Amphibia; order Caudata; family Salamandridae; genus Pleurodeles; species Pleurodeles waltl. The sequence goes on from NC_090440.1 coordinate 258,785,888, forward strand.
GCAGGGAATGGCTTAGGCTTGGGAGAGACACCTCTGGAAACTGGCCAGTGCCAACCTCTTTCTTTCAACCCTGACCTAAACTAGCCAGCATGTTTGAATTACGAAATGAGGGGGGTTTTCCAGAAAGCTTCTTTTGTTTTTTTAAGATATAAAAAGACCCAGTGCGACAGACTGAGTGACCTCAGTCAGGATTTTAGACATTGAATGCCTGATATCTGTCCTGTGAGGGTGGAGTTCTCTTTCTTGCAGTCGAACGGGGTCATCGTCTTGCTGGCATGAGAAAGATGAAGAACTTGGCAGGCCCTACGGTGATGCATTTTTACTTCATTATTTGCTTTGCAGTATAATATAGATATGTATATTCGCTGTGTACATTGCAGTGGAGAATTATTTTGGCATATTGCTGAGAAATTAAGAGAGCAAATTAAGAGAGCAAGTTAGCCAGAACAAGTTAGGAGGCAGGTCTCAATGTGGGAATGTTTGGAGCGCATTCAACAAGAGAAGCTAGGGCCCCCACCTTGGGGCACGTCTAGACGACATTATGAATGCTGCTGATTGGTCAAACTTCACTTTTAAAAAGGTTCCATTTTAAACTGGCAGTGAATGTAGCCCAACTGGTGGTCAACAAGCTTTAAAGTAGCATAATCTGAGCCTCCGGTCCGGACACAGAATGTAACATTCCTTAACTATCGTAATGGGAAGTTTCAATAATATTAAGGGCACGGAGGCAAGGATTATCACTCCCGAAGTGAAATAATGCACGCTCTCTTCCCAGTTGTTGGTATGTAACATTTTTTTCCTGAATAGCATTATGGTTGATGCCAAAATTTTATTAATCTCCGTTTGATAAATGATTATGACTGGTAATTCCAAAACCTGCTTTAATGCTTTGTTAATTAATTGGCTTCAGTATACTGCAATAATTTTTCCAAAGTGATAGAGCTCAGGGTAAAACTTTTTTTTTTTTTTTAATCTTGCGCTTAGGCACTGATGGTTCCAAGCTTGAGTTATGAGCAAAGGGCAGTGGTGCGACTCGCGCAAGGAAAAGAGGCAGCACAGATCTAGACAAAGGACTACGTTTACACTGCTGGATTCCAATCGGACTTCACAGTTTATTGATTTTTCCATAGTCTTATGGGAATGTTCGTTTTGTGTATCCTGATTAAATGGCTGCTATTGTTTTTAATTGAGCAGTGAAGTAAAGGTCTAAGCATAATCCTCACCTACGTGTCCTTAACAGAAATGAAAATTTCTGTTACAATAGTTGGGAAATGTTACATTTCCCTTCAGTTGTTAGATAAAGAAAATGGAAAAGCTTCAAACATATTTAAGACATCAAATGAAGTCAAAATTATTGGAAATCTGACGGTTGAAACGTCCAGACTAGGGTAACAAAATCATGAAAGTGTTCTGAGATCCTTTCAGCATGAGTCAGAAAATAGAACTGAGGCTGTGAAGCAAATACCAGTACAAAGTATGCAAGGGTAGGGAAACTGTTGGTTCCGTAAAAGGCAAAGTATATTTATTTCACTTGTCTATGAATAAGCATATCAGGCTATTTTCTTTCCTCAATGGGCCTTCGTTTTTCTTGAGCATATAGGAGTGTTCAAAAATGCAGCTCACTTGAGGTTTTGCTGCAATGTTGTCTTAAAAAGGAAAAGAAAGAATACATAACAAATCTAGGCTGTTAATGCTATGGAGATTCTGCCTGTATAGGGTAACAAATCAAAAATACAAATCGGCATTAACTATGCCACAAATGAATTACCCAGAGACAAATGAATTACCCAGTGCTGTTTGGGGGAGAAACACAATTGTGCAATCTTTGCAGTATAGATTAGGTTTTCTATGTGGCTCCTGCAGAAAGGACTATGTAATCACAAACCTGCGCATGAAGCGCTTTAGAAAACAGTGTTGAGAAGTAAGGTGTGACTCGAGGCACCAAGTACAACTAATGTCTTACTGTTGGGTTCCAAGCATAAGAGTGGCACTCCTCCCATGCCGGTGTACAAGCTCAACTGTCACTTGTCACACCGCTTCCCCACCTCACATTGCATTCTATTGTGGCACGCTCCCCCCTAACATTCTAAAGGAGCGCGTACCACACATCTTCCCCCTTGTTTTCTTTTTCATTACAATTGAATACCAACTCACTAACAATTTAAATACAAAATACATACTTTAACATTTCCATAAGACTAAAATGTTGACAATACTATACCCACTATACCATACATATTATTCCCAATACCCACCAAATATGAAGAAATATGCAATTTGTTATACAAGTATTAACCAACCAAATAACTTTTCAGATAAGCTGGCACTTTCTTCCCCCTTACACTTCACCTGTGAAGTGAAAGAGGGAACCCTTTATTCAGGTTGCTCAATTCATTTCTCCCATTTTGATCACTAGTTTGTAACTCATCCCTAGTCGGGCTGTTCAATTCATTTCTCCCATTTTGATTACAAGTATGCAACAAAAGAACATCCATTTCCTTGTATTCAACACTGTTTTCTTTATTAGCATCATGCCCCGTGATGTAGTCACCACATTCATCATCCTGGTCCTTCATAACAGCTTCTCTCCTTCCGTTTTTACACACAGATACACAGTGTATATTCCATACTTTCCCTTCTTCCAACTGGACAGCACTACTGATTACTCTTTTGATTCTTAATAGTTTTGACAAGGTTTTCCTTTATCAACAAATCCTTTTTTTTTTTTTTAAATACGGACATACTGCCCTTCCACAATCTTAGGCATCCCTATTCCTTCACTAGGATACTTTTTGGTGCACATCTGATACTGCTCCACTCTCTTCCTCATTTCTCCATTTTGTTCCGAACTGAATTTTTTCCAGTTCTTCTGCATTAACCACTATAGTCCTAACCTAGTAGGCCTTCTCCCTCTCAATAGTTCAAACAGCATTTTCTGAGTTACTGAATGAGGTGCTATAATATGTGACAGAAGCAAGCTCTGCAAAGCTTTCCTCAAAGGAAGTCCTGATTTCAATGCTAGTTGTATCATCTCCTTTATAACCTTATTAAATCGTTCTACCTGACCGTTCGCAGAAGGGTTATACAGAGCTACTCTAGAATGTTTAATACCATGTTTCTTAAAAAAAAAAAAAAAAAAAAAAGAAGAATTTAATCAGACGCCATTTGCCCACAGTTATCTGAAACCAAAATCTCAAGAACTCCTTCCCTTGAAATCACATCCTCTAAAAACGTAATCACATTGGTGGGAACCTTACTCACCATTCTTGCCTCTGGACATTTTGAGAAATAATCAATTAGTACAATCCCATAACATTCCCTGGCCGGCAGATTGGAAAAGGCCCCATAAAATCAATAGCTAACTCACGCCATGGTTTGTCTGATAAATCTACTGTACCTTACATGGTTTGTCACACTTATCTCTTGATGCACACACCTCACAGTTCCTGACCCATCGGACAACCAGTCCATCAACATGGGGCCACCAAATATTTTTCATGATCTTCCTTTTTGTACTGGACATACCACCATGGCCCTCCTGACTTTTTTTTTCTAACCTCTCACACACCCTTAAGAGGAATAATCTTATCTCCTCTTAACACCACTTCATTACACAAAGACTATTCCTCTTTCAAATTCTAAAACACCGATCCATCACCTCTCATCATTCGCTCACCTGGCCAACCTTTGGTGATGTATTCTTTAACCATATGCATTTCAACGGCCTTCTCCATTTCCTGCCCCCACTCTTTTTCTGATATCACATCTTGCTCCAACTTCTCACCCATACCCCAGGACACATAGTCATGAGTGAATGCCACATCACATTCTGAATCCTTACTTCCTTTAACATCTGCACTGTCATCAACAGGAAGATGTGATAATCCATAAGCAATCACAGTTTTTCTATCAGGAACAAACTCAATTTCAAAAGGGTACATTTGTAACTTGGAAGCTAACCTTGCTAATCTAGGAGACAAATATCTTCACCCCCTGCCCCCCAACTTCTAAAATATTCACTTAGGGTTTATGATCTGTACCAATCTTGAACCGCCTGCCTCAAACATACAATCTAATCCTTTGAACAGCCCAAGATGCTGGCAATAGTTCCTTCTCAATAACTAAATAACTTATTTCAGTTTGAGAGAATGTACAGGACGCATATACTACAATCCATTTATCATCCCCTCACCTCTGAGATAATACTGCCCCTTATGCCATAACTACTTGCATCCACTGAAATTCTACAATCCACAGTCATTTCAAATGGTTTCAAACATGGAGCCCGTAATATGTGTTCCTCAATAGATGCAAAACAGTCCAATTGCTCTTGGCTCAACTCAAATTTATCATTTTTGTTAAGTAATCTCCTAGATTTCTCAACCTTACTCACATAGTATTCAATACATCTGGAATAAAACTCGGTGAATCCTAAAAAGGACATTAATTTCACCTTACAAGGTGGTTCAGGAGCATTCATTTTTGCCTCTATCTGACTTACTTAGGACGAATACCATCCCTTCAAATGACATGGCCCAAATACTCCATACAATCCTTCCCAGAGGTACATTTCTCACTATTCACTTTCAACCCTTTATCCTGGAGAATGGTGGATCTCTTTTTGGATCAAATTTGATCCCTAGCTCGTTTATGTGAGGCAATCCCAATATCAGTTCTCCCAATCAGCAACATACTCTTTGCCATTACACTTCTTTTTTTTTTTTTTAATATATCTTTATTAACTTTTACTGCATTACATCAGCAACATTCTTGATGGCATCAACAGGTTTCCATTTAGTACATATAATTGATCATTGAATATACAACATATTCCTGCATTCTCTAATGCTCCCACCGCATTTCTTTTTATCCTAGAGGTGTACAGTTTCCTTGGGGATGCAATGTTCCTAGGTTGTTTCGGTGTCTTAGGGGCACATTCCTGTCCTGTGGTTGCATTTTACCTGGAGTGCCCGCTTGTGCGTATCGCAAACTTCTCTAAAACTACTTATTATTTTAACTTGATGGCGCTATTTCAAACAGGCTACATTCACAGCCGTGGTGTGTTACACTCATTGTTTCCTTGTTCTTCTATTTTGTTTCCCTCTTTCATTCAATTGAGGCCGGGCCGGTACCTTCCTATGCTTATTGTCTGTTTCCTCAAACTGGGATGGATGCGCTTGGGAGCCGAGAACATCCATGCTCTGTTTCTTGGGGTTCAGCCATCCCATCCCTTTCACTGTCTGCTCCAGATGGTCCTGGTCACCCTCTTTCCACTCCTTCTCTCTTGGTTTCTCCTTCTTGCCCCACTGTCTCGTGTCCTGCCCTATTAGTCACTCTGGGTTTTCACTGCCACTCCCCCCCTTCCTTAATGTGACTATCCCATCTCAGGAGTATTTCTTCCCACGCCAGGGCAATGGGGGTTTGGCGCATACCTCTTGCCTCCTCACTTTTCAACACTTGCAATTCTGCTCGGGCCCATCTGGACACATCCCGCTCGCTGATGGGCAGCTGGGAGATTTCCAGCCTATCGTGATTCGTCTCCTATAGAGAACAAGAGCCAGGTCCAGGAAGCATCCCCTCACTTTCCCCTGAGGCGCATGCGCCCTCAAACCCAGTAAGCATAACGTTGGGGATAGCCCAATCTCCACCTCCAGCACCTGTTCCAGGTCTGCCAGCGCTGCAGCCCAGCCTCTCTGGAGCTCTGGGCAGTTCCATACCATATGATCAAAGTCTGCAGTTACATTTCCACATCTAGGGCATGTCTTGGGGGTTCCCCCATAAATTCTTGTCAGTCTGTGTGGGGTGAGGTATGTTCTGTGCAAATAGTTGTACTGTATGCATCTTAACCGGGTGTTTCTGGATACCATCCGAGGATATGCTAGTGCCCTGCCCCACTCCGCGTCTGTTAATTCCCTGCTCACTGTCTCTTCCCACTGTTCTCTTCGGGGCTGTAGTGCATCCAGTGATTCCTCATTTTGGGACCTGTAGATCCGAGCAATTAAGTGAGATTCCCCACCAGATGACAGTAGTAAGTGTAGTACTCTGTGGGTGGGTCGCTCTGCATTAATCGTTCCCCAGTGTTCTCTAAGGGTGTGTGTTCGTTTCCAATACTGGAGAAACTGTCCCCTTGGGACGCCCATGTCTGTTAAGTCTGAAACGGACCTCAGCACCCCCTCTCGAAACAGCGCTCCGACTATCTCCACTCCCGCTTTCCTCCAGGGTCCGAGACCAAAGCCCACCAGATTCCTCTCATCTGCTCCTTCCCCCAGTACTGAGAGTGGGAGCTCCGGGGAATAAGGCTGTCCCACCCCTACTCTTCTCGTACTTTTATTCCAACATGCTGCCGCTACTCTCGTCATCCTACTGTCCGCCCACTTGGTCACTTTCATATTCACCATCCGCGCAATGATTAGTTCCATTCCAATTTCTCCTTGAGCAGTGTATCTATCCAAATGTCCCTTTCCTCCCATCCACGCCGCAATCCACTGCAATTGTGATGCTAAATAATAAAACTCAAAGTCAGGGACTCCCAGGCCCCCCATGTGTGGCGGCCTACAAAGAGTCGAAAGTGCCGTACGTCTACGGCCTTTGTCCCATATAAGCTCCCTGATCAGCGTTTTAAGTTCGCGGAACCACGCCGAATTGACCAGCAGTGGCAGGTTCGCGAAATAGTAAAGTAACCGGGGCAGGACTATCATTTTGGACAGTGCAACTCTGGCCATTATGCTTAGACTCAGAGAGCGCCAGAACTGTACTGAGGAACGTAGGGAGCGGAGTGCCCTCCCAAGATTGCCATCACGGAGGTCCCCCACCTCGTGGAACACCTATATCCCCAGGTACTTGAATGTCCTCGCCGACCAGCCTACATCGTCGGGGCATGAAACGGGCCGGTCACATCCCACTAGCATGGGAAAAACATATGTTTTGCCCCTATTGAGACGCAGTCCTGATAAGGACCCAAAGTGCTCCAGGGCATCTAGAGCCCAGGGGAGTCCCGTCTCTTCGTCCCCGAGGTAGATGAGTATATCATCTGCATAAAGGAAACGATGTGCTCCGGTTGTCCACATTCCCTTCGTAGCTGGGCTGCCAGTGGCTCGATAGCCAGAGCGAATAATAGTGGCGATAGAGGGCAGCCCTGCCTAGTGCCCCTGTGGATTGGGTAGGTGTCGGATACCGTCTTGCCTGTCCTCACTCTATAAAGGGGGGACGCATATAGCAGGTCCACCCACTTTACCCAACCCTCTCCTAACCCCATCTTTCTCATCACTGTCCTCAGGTAGTCCCATCTAACTGAATCGAAGGCTTTTTCGAAGTCCACGGCGAGTAGTACCCCAGTCAAAGGTTTTGCTTCCCTGGGCATATGTAGAATGGCAACTAGTCGTCTCAAGTTAAGGGACGTGCACCGGTGCGGAACAAACCCGTTCTGATCCTCGTGTATTAGCTTGGGCATGTGGCCTAGCAGCCGATTGGCCAAAACTTTGCTAAGTATTTTAAAATCATTGTTCAGCATTGACAAGGGGCGAAAGTTAGCAACAGATGTCTCTCTAGCTTTAGACTTGGGCAGTGGGACCACCAATGCTTCCCTCAGTGTGGCCGGCAGCACACCCTGGCTCAATGCCTCAGAGTACACTTCCGCCAGTCTGGGGGCCAGTAAGGTTTCGTATTTCTTATAGAAATCCATAGGTAAACCGTCCGTCCCCAGTGTCTTCCCGGGCGCTAATTGCGATATGGCATACCTTCTCATCTGCTGTCACAGCTGCCCCCAGCTCCTCCTGTTCCTCAATTGTCAGAGTTGGCAATGGGAGTTGCTGCAGATACGCCCCAAGAGCAGGTTCGTCAAGCTCCCCGGGTTTCCTATATAAATGAGCATAGTATTCCATAAAAGCGTCATTTATAGTGTTCGGACTGTGTCTTCCCTCTCCCTCCATGGTTATCACCTTGGTGATAGGCTCTCCTTCCCCTCCAGGTCTTACCAGCCACGCCAGCATTCTGCCTGATCTCCCCTCCTCAGAGTGTAATGAGGCCATATAGTTTTGCACACTATGGCATCTAAGTTGTTCCTCAACCTGGGAGTGGTCTCTCCGCGCCCGGGCATACTTTTCCCTTTCCTGCTCATCTGTTCCCTGTCTCCGTTCCCCCTCATGTATTTACTTCTCAAGTCTGGTCAGTTCACGTTCCAGCGTTCGTCTCACCCCAGTCGTCTGTCCCATACAGTATCCTCTGGTTGTCACTTTAAGGGTCTCCCACTCAACGGATCTAGAGACAGTGGATCCCTCGTTAATTTTAATATGGTCCGCCAGGAAGAGACAAAGCTCATCCCTGTACACCTGGTCCTCTAAGGCTCCAGGGGCCAGTCGCCACATCGGGATGGGGGGCCTAACCTCCTTCACTCTCCAGGTCAGCAGTAGAGGATTATGGTCAGAGAGCGTGCGTCCCAGGTACTCAGAGTGGACCATTCCCTGCATCAGTGTTGCTGTACAAACCACCCTGTCAATTCTTGTGTGTACCCTGTGGAGTCCTGAGTAGTATGAATAATCTTTTCGGCAGGGTGTTGCTCACGCCATATGTCTAATAATTCCCATGCATCTAGCCATTCTCTGAGTTTTTGGGCTACTCTGCTTGTCATTGCCCCAGATAGTGGCGGGGTGGAGCGGTCTAGTTCTATATCTAACACGCTGTTAAAGTCTCCCCCTATCAAGAGGCCTTCCCCCCGCTGACTCGTGAGTTGACCAGATAGCCGTGTCAAAGGGGATCTGGTCCTGGTTAGGGGCATAAATGCAACTCAAGGTAATTGGCACACTGTGTAACCTACCTTCTAGGTCAATATTGGTGGATTCTACTGCAAAGGGAACCCCAGCACGTATCCATACCAGCGCCCCCCTAGCATATGCAGAATACTCCGTGGCATACACCTGGCCCCTCCATCTTCGCCTTATCTTTCCTATTTCTCCCTTTGCTAAATGGGTCTCTTGTAGTAACGCCACTTGGATACCCCTCCTTTTTAGGTAGGACAGAGTTTTGTGTCTTTTGTTTGGTGTTCCCAACCCCCACACATTCCACGTCAGTATATTATACTCTGCCATGTCGGAAGGACATTCGCAACATCTCCTTCTTGGCCCACCCCATTGGCCTGAAACCTTCTGTGTCTGACTGTATGTCTAATCCTAACAACTCACCTACTGCAGAGTGCCATCAAAACTAACAATCTTGAACCCCAACTCCCCTTCCCCAGGGCGCCCCCTAAACAGAAGGCTGCCCAAAATATTGCGCAACTGTGCAACTCAGTCAAACTGTCAACTCTAGTTCTCGCCATACTTTCGTAATGGACGAGATTCTGGTGGGGGGGACCACGCCCGGAGGGGCCACCAGAACGCTGTCCACCTCAGGGCTGCGCTGCTTTTTCGATTACCCAAGCTCATCCGCCGTCTGGGGGGTCACCCTTGGTACCTGCACCGAGCAGCTCGACCCCGTCCACCGAGGACATCACCGTGCCATCCGATTCTCCGCCTGAGTCCCTGGGGGGGGGGGGGGGTGACGCCTCTCTGCTCATGGAGGCAGCAGCCTATAGTGCCGCTTTTTTCCCCATTTCCTTTTGCGACTGGGTTGGTGCCAAGCGGGATCGGTTCCTGGTTCGTCGTCTTCCCGAGCCCCGGTGTACTCCCCCATTTGCGCGTCGCACCATTTGGGTCCCTCGGGCCTCCAGCCAGTCCCACGCCTCCTAGGGAGACTGGAAAAAGGTGGTCTTACCGTCCATAGTCACCTTTAGTTTTGCCGGGAAATGGAGCGAGTATTGGATTCCTTCCTCTCTCAAGGCCCTCTTGACTGTCAGGAATGAGGCTCGCTTGGTTTGAACATTCAGTGTGAAGTCGGGGAAAGTGTCACCTTCCCGTTCGCGACTTTAAAAGGGCCCGCTTCTCTGGCTCTTTGTAGTAGAATATCCCGGTCTCTATAATGTAGGAGTCTGGCAATCACCACACGCGGAGGACGGCCTGGCGCCAGAGGCCTCGAAGGCACCCGGTGCACCCGCTCCAGGGTGTAGAATGGGGTCAGGTACTCCGGGGCCACAACCGTACGCAACCATTCCTCTAGAAACTTCAACATGTTCGCTCCTTCGGCCCCCTCCGGCAGCCCCACCACCCGCAAGTTGTTTCTGCGACTTCTGCCTTCCGCGTCCTCTGCTCCTTGTTCTAGGCGCGCAACCCTATCTACTAGGCACGTCACCTCGGCTTTTAGGTCTTTTTGTTGCGGTGCAATTTCAGCCAAGACATTCTCCGTGTCTTTTACTCTATCCACTAACTTGTGGTGCTCTGCCCTCAGCAGGACAAATTCAACTGCGACCTGGTTAATGTCACGTTGTAGAGTAGTTTTAGTGTCCTCAATTGCACCCAGGATCCTATCTAAGGCGTCCTGCACTTTAAGCTGGGGAGGGTCCAGCGGCTCTCCCTCTTTGCGTTCAGTGGGTATCATATTGCCGATTATTTTACCTTTGTGGCGATTCTTGGGGGACATCTGGCACCCGGGGAGGACCGCCTACCCAGGCTGGGCCGAGTTCTGGGATCTCGCAGGCTTCCTTTTGGCCTTTCTCTTCGTTATCCGCCTCCGACACCCCGCGGCCACTTGTCATACCAGGCCTGCCGGGATCACACAGGTGGTCGGTGTCTCTTTACTCGTCGCCGTTCGAGGCCGGGATTCCCTTTGGTCCAGGTTCCGTTACCGTCCGGCGGGGTTTCTCTCTCTCTGTTTATTATATATTAATTTATTTATTTAAGGGTCCCCTTCAGGGTGTTGATCTTTGGGGGCGCAGGTGTGTTTCAGCTGAGCTCCGCCGGTGTCAGGAGAATCACTTGCAACACTCACCCTACTCCGGGGCGCCGGTTTCGGGTCTCCACCATCTCCTTTCTGTTCCTCGGTACAGCCCCGTGAATTTCTTATGTGTCCAGAGGGTCAGTTCCCGTTTTCTCTCTCTGCCCGTCTCCGGGTGCAGGTGCTGATTGTCCGGTGGTCGTGGCCCACTGGATCCGCCCGCCTCCTTGCTGCTGTGTTTCTTTGGGGCTCGCTCCTCTGGTCTCCGCCGCACGCCCTCGGCACTCCTTCGACCCAGTAAGCGCCCTCTGGCCCCGGCGCCGTCACCTGCTAAGCCGCTCCGCTCCCGGTCCCTCCCGTTCGGACCAGGTCCTGCCACCGCACGCCGGGGTTTCTCTCTGTTTATTATATATTTATTTACTTATTTAAGGGCCCCCTTCAGGGTGCTGATCTTTGGGGGCGCAGGTGTGTTCCAGTGGGGCTCTGCCGGAGTGCCAGGGGAGTCACTTGCAACACTCACCCTACTCCGGGGCGCCGATTTCGGGCCTCCGCCATCTCCTTTCTGTTCCTCGGTGCAGCCCTGTAAATTTCTTATGTGTCCAGAGGGTCAGATCCTGTGTTCTCTCTGCCCTGACTCCGGGTGCAGGTGCCGAATGTCCGGCAATCAGGGTCCTCTGGCTCCGCCCGACTCCTTGCTGCTGTGTTTCTTTGGGGCTCGTTCCTCGGGTCTCCGCAGCACGCCCTCGGCGCTCCTTCAGTCCAGTGAGCGCCCTCCGGCCCCAGCAGCGTCACCCGCCAAGTCGCTCCGCTCCCACCTGTTCCTCGAGCGCCGCCGGTTATCTCAGCGCTGGCCGCGTGCTCATACTCGGGTCCCCGGCTGCACTGGGCCCGCCAGGCAGACAACTCTGAAGTTCCCCAGCCTTCACAGGAGCCTCAGCCTCGCTTCGTTCGGGCTCCACGGTTTTGCGGTGTCCTCTACAGCTCTCCCGCTCTGCGATTGCGGTTTGCCCCCAAGGCTGGGTGTAGATTTAACAGGATTATTTGTAGGCCCCTCCGGAGCTCCTAACTAATGCGTGCGCCATCTTCGATCGCGCGGCCACGCCCCCTGCCATTACACTTCTTATGATCAAATTCAATTTGTACTTGAACAAAACCAACCACAGCTATTTGATGTCCTGTGAAAATTCCAGGATTCACATCCGATGGTTACAATTTCCTTCCTGGCCACAACTTATATCATAGCATTTACTATACACCCATCCATTTTCAATTTGCACATAGGTAGTTTCACAGCTGTTTCCTTAACACTTTTAGTATCATCCAAAATGCTTAGCACCATTCCATGTACACTTCCTTCCACCCCGTACTCATATGCTGACACATAATTTACATTTTCTTTTATACCTATGCATTCTCTAAAATTACCAGTTTTTTAACATGTACTACAAGTTTTCCCACAGCAGGACACATTTTAGAGTTTGCTAAATGATCACTTGAACCACATATGTAACATAACTTAACACCAATTTTTTGTGATTCTCCTTTTTAGGTCGAGCCTAGACAGCAAGCATGTGCTGTCTGGAAGACCTGTTGGATGGAGTATTGAACTTTGCTCCCGCCTGCTGCTGCCTCCCGTTAACCATAGGTTGAAGGCAGTGTCGCTCTTGTTTTGCTGCCTCCTAAATGGTTTGGCAGCCGATATGTCACTTTCTGTACTTGGCTGAGGAGCACCAGCCAAGTACAGTTTAATTACACCTGGAATGTTTTTCTGTTGCTTGGACAGACTAGGTTTTCTTTGTTTCTCAGTAAGCACTTGTGTTCACTTGAGAAGTTTGTTTTCCGTGTTTGCCCTCCACTTGGTCCTTACTTTACATAATCAGTAATTACAAGTAGTTGTGTTGTGCGTGTGTTTTGTAAAAATAATTTGTGGTTTTACATAGCATGAAACTGACTGAGGTATGAATCCTCAACAGCGGCTCTCCCCGCACAGCGAGAGAGCCAATACTACAATATTCGCTGCACTTGGGGAAATTCACCCCATAATGCTTTGCAGGCATTACTTTTACAACACATTTTTGCCCATAACTCAACCACTGGTGGTCCTAGGGCAATGGGACTACCACCAAAACATTCAGAACGATGTGCCCTTTTTGTCCATGTGGGTCACACTAGGTTAGAGAGGGCACAAAACTCATAACCTCTTCCATTATTCAATGCAGATTTAAAATCTCTTATAGCTGGAACTTTTGTTTTTACATCTTAAAGGAGTTTGTGTTACAAGGGCCTTGTTTGTAATAATATTCGGACAGCCTTGCTCAGCCTGCAAATGTGCAATGCACTAGGCTCTCCAAGGGCTGAAGGATGATAATTGGCCCAAGGTACTACTAACTCATTAGGCTCCACAGGGACATCTGGCCACAATCAGTGGTACTGCACCTTCTGCTAATACACAAACACAGTTTATTTTTGATAAAGGTTTAATGTACAGTATGGCTAAATATTTCACCCATTTCACAGAGGACCTGCTACTTCTCCAGCCGTTTCCGGGTTTGGGAGACATTCTGAGCTTCTGACATCAGAAGAAGTTATGGCAGCGTTTTGTGAAACTGTACTCTGAGTGCTTTTGGCTCCACAGGGACATCGACCCACAACCAGCGGTACTGCGCCTTCTGCTGTTGACTCCATACGGGCATTTACCCACAGCCAGTGGTACTGCACCTTCTGCTATTGACTCTACAGGGACATCTAGCCACAATCAGGGGTACTGCACCTTTTGTTGTGACTCTACAGGAACATCTAGTAACGACCTACCCTTGTGCCACTGAATCCAGTTAAATGATATTTAAACAGTGTGCTAGGCCTGAAAATGAGTAATACACTATGCCATCAAGGAGCTGATTATATGGTTACACGACCATGTTTCTTCCAAATGCTATTTTCACTGTGGTGCTCTGTAGGGGCTGTTCAGACCATTACAGTCCAATGCCAAGTGAATGAAGGAATGCACAAACACAGTTTATTTCTGATAAAGGTTTAATGTGCTGCAGGGCTAAATATTTTTAGAGTCCCAAATGTGAGGTTGTCATTATAATTTACAATGCCAAGAGCTCTAACTCTCGCTAATGCCAGACCGATTGCATTGCAAATGCTTGTTTACCTTTTGTCTTGCTCTCCTTCAATTTTCTAATGGCGTTAACAGATTCAGTATTAGTATCACTAGAACCGTTCCATACTGCAGATTATATTTCTCAGATACTTCTAGCTACATCCAAGGCTGTTTTCAAACTTACTTCACTGCATGACCACAGTTTTTCTTGCATCTTCCTTGACTTTGTTTTCATCAGCAATTGATCTCCTAGTATTCGGTCATATGACATGTTCTCAAACTTACAAGTGACAGCTACCCCTCTGAGAGTTGCCATAAACCAATCAATAGATTCTTCTTGCTGTTGAGCTCTAGAATAGATTTTAAATCTTTCCAATACTACATTTATCTTCCTCCCATACTGCTCTTGCAATTGTTTCTTGGCAATTTGGTACACATAGTCATTACCCATATTATCCACAGGTGATAAATTCTTAAATTCTCTTAGGCCAATCTATGTTTCAATAAAGATAAATACCTTTCTGATGAACATTCTTCTTCAAGAACTTCCACATAAACCTCAAATAAGTCTACCCATAACTGCCACAGTACTGGTGGATCACCTGGTTCCAGGAAGAAGAATGGTGGAGGTTGAACTGAAGCCATGATTATGATTAAAATTAAAACTGCGCAACAATAGGTGTGCAACTCACCGTGGATGCAAAGTTAGACTACGAATCACTGTTACATAGAATACACAATCTTCAAAGATGTGAATTCACTGTTGATCCACACAGTTTAAACACTTAAGAGTTTAAATCATCGTCAATTCGCAATTTAGGTAACATAGGTGTGTGAATCACCGTACATGCAAAGCTGGTGTGCGAGTACCTGTTAATTAGCAATTTATACAATATCCACATTTATGTATAAGTAGGTCATATAATATTATGGTGTGCAAATCACCGATGATCCGCAGCATAAAAAATTCTGTATTTATTATCGCTATAATGGTATGGTTTGCAAAGCTACAGACTTTCTCATCAAGGCCCAAACTAATATGGGCGCCAACACCACAAGCACGATGACATCATCACCGTTCAACCTGGGCACATCTCTGAATTTGTCTGAATACAGTACGGACCCACAACTTGCAGTAATGTCGTGCACAAAGACAAGATACACTTCACCCCAGCACACAACAAAAGGCTCCACCATACCCGTGTTGCCTAAAGTCCAGCACAGCAACACAATTCACCATAAAGTACTGCGATGATCCAGCACCCCTCTCACTGCTATGGAACAGCCTCCTGCTCGTCACCAACGTTGAGAAGTAAGGTCTGACTTGAGGCACTGGGTACAACTAGTGATTTATTGTCAGGTTCCAAGCACATGAGCAGCACTCATACCACGCAGACGTACAAGCTCAGCTGTCACTTCTCGCAATGCTTCCACCACCTCACATTGCATTCCATTGTGACACGCTCCCCCCTAACATTCTACTGGATCGCATGCCACAACAAGCAAATCAATTTTTAGCATCTTAGTCATATCTATACTATTATAATCTGTTAGAACATGCTACACCATATAACGTACGAACAATAAACCAAGTCCCTCTTTGATTTTGAAGGGCTGACTTCTTTGGCACTGTGTGGACACTTGTTGTTGTGAATTGCTTGTCAAATATGTTTCTGTGTCCTATACACTTAACTGCCTACAAAAGATCATACTGAGGCTTTGTTTTAATGTTTTAAAGATGATCATGGGGTTGTTCTAATTTTTACATACATGTCCTCAGATCATTAGTAGCATTAAAAAAAAGGTACGTTGCTAATTAAAACACTGAACAAAATAACACAAATTAATCAAGAGCTTACTTGTTACCAACAAATGATAATTAGGCGAAGTCAATAGTTTTAGATAATACTGTTAGACTGATTTTTAATATGTCATATGACATTGAAAATGTTTTAATCATGGCTAAAGGAAAATCAGAAAAGGTAATCCTCTTTGATCAGCAGCAACCTGGATGTGATGACAGTTATACTGCAGCTGAAGAATTCTCAATCAAACTTCTTAAGTCATCTAGTACAACAAATACATATGATTTACAGGTAGGGAATTACATAATCTAACCCTGACCAATGATTAATTGATAAACAAGATGATGCGTCTTTGTAACTAACTTCTCTCAGGAACTGAATTGCTTACTGAAATATTGAATACTGATCAAATGGATCAGTTAGACATGGACTTCACATTCTTCTACAGGTACATACCTCAGAGCATGTCGTTAGCGAGGGGCGTCAAACCATCCAGGTCATAATGTAGAGCAGTAATCAAAATTTATGCCCCCAATCGCAAAATATTGTAAAATAACACAAGTAATTGCAAACATCAATCAACCAAATATCTTTCAATTTACACATTTGTTTCTTTCAGTTTACACAGATAACGTCCAGACAGGACTATCGTGTCAGTAGTCATAGCTTAGGAGGTTTGGGTTTAAAAACAAATTATGCATGTATAGCACCCATAAAGAACCACCTTTTTGTACTTATGCTCATTCATTGGGGGTCAAAACACATCTTTAAAGTTAACGATAAGAATGAAGTAAAAGCATGTACCCTTGAAGGGATGTACCTACATATACTAAAAACTAAGGTTTGCTATAATTTGCACAACAGGTAAAGAATACTCCTTTCATACCCAAAGTTAATATTTGGACAATTCCTAGGGTAAATGATGGCACTCCATAATATCTAGAAGCATAGCAAGAAAAGTTCTTATGTGCATTAAACATTAGATAGCTATTATAAAGTATACCAGCTAAAAATGATTTCATACTTTTGATGTGGGAAACATTTCCTTCATGACAAACTGCTGAAACCAGAAGGAAAAATAAAGTACTGCCTTTATAAATTTTTAATTGCAGTCATTAATTTATGGAGCAAGTTCACAATTCTCATTAAGGCATCTCCTCGAAGTCTCAAAACACACACAAAACAGTCTAGTACATATGTATTCTCTGCACTAAATAATTAAGTAAATTAAGAAAAAAAAAAAGATGCTAGAAAGGAGCTAAAGTAACTGCTCCCTGTCAAAAAAAATGTGTTCACTGTGAAAGTAGCTTTCAGCGCTTTCCATGAAGTAACTCAGAAATAAATTAATTGAGTGGGAAGACATCTCATTATGACTTTGGCATTTCACATGTATCTAAGGCGCTCTTCTAATTAAGCCAATTAATTGAATGCCTTTAATTCTCTTCTTTTTACAGTGCCTGCCACATTCTTTGAAGATGTATCATGCTTTGCGGTGGTTGATTCAAGAGAGTAAAGGGGCTACCACATACCTGAATCTTAATATAGAGAAATGATGTCAAAGCAGTTGATTTAGGTAAGTCTTCTAAATTGATAAATGGACATGACTCGATATCCACAAAAAGAGAGACAAATTTGCATTTAACTGAGAAGAGCATGTCCGAGTTTTATTTATGTTTCCAGACATGCCAAAAAAAAACAATTTAAGTCTCAGAAACCGATATTGTCAAATTCCTGTAAGGAAAATGGATAGATTGTTTAAATGGATACCGTATGGACTCCCTTCAGCATAAGCCACTTTGGAGTGACTCGTGGACTACAGAGTGGGAGATCCTAATCTTCTCTAAGTATTCGTATATTCAAATCATACCAAACTGTTAGGAAAGCCAAAAATATGAACAGTTGTTACATACCCTTTACCATCTATGTTGTCTGGGTTATTATTACTTGATAAATGAGATATCTGTCAATCAATCTAGCCTGAAGTATGCAAGTCATAACTTCCACGAAAGGAAAATAAACACACACTGCTACAACTGAGGAAGTAGTAACCTTGCCTTGGGTAAATTCAACAAAACATTTGCAAAAATCTATACTACGTACAGCTCAGATACTCTGTCTGTCCTCGTCTTACAAAAAAAAAAATCTCAGAATGGCGTAGACCCAGAGACTGAGATCTGAAGTCCTCCACCTCCCTAATGCCACGTTTTCAAATTATATCACACACTTACCACATTTACAAAGAGAAGGCTTGAAAATGCAGTCCTCTCTCATGCAACATATGTCATTAACATTGCTACAATACTGGCAGAACGCCTAACATCCGTCACCTATGCATATCATGTGGCCCACATCAGAAGGAAATCAGCACCCACATGGTCTGACTCATCATTTAATTCCCATCAGTGCCTTGTTCTGCTTCCAGTGGGTCAAATGGTGATAACATTACTTCAAGACGACCGTGGATATCTTAAATTTGACAGAACAGCTGACCCATGAAGCATCTAAGAAGTAGCAGGTGATTTGATTTGGTCTGAAAGGATTCTCAGTGAGTGACACCCAATTGAGAAGGAATTTGCAAGATATTGCTGAGGTGTGCCAAGTTAACAAGCGTACATTCAGATTACTGAGCTACCTGCAGCTTGTGCAGTTTCCTGTTTTGTTTTTCTTATTCCTGCTTAGATCATATAGTTTTTGTCTTGGGGGGACTTGGTTGGAGCAGAAATGTCTCTGGACAACTGTGAAACCGGAGATGTGTTGCAACTTTTTCCATCAAATTATTATTATTTTTTTTTGGCGTGAGAGTGGTGCAGTAGGCACGGGAATAGGAAGTGTGGAGGACACAGGAATGTATTCCCCACCGCCTAAGATTTTGGAGTGTGGGAGTCACAGGGAACGAGGGAGGGGGGGGGCGGGTTCAACGGGACAAAATAATTTCCCCTCTCACTTATAATTTGCATGGCCATTTCAACCAGATGTATTTTGATATTGTTAGAAGCGCCCTCACACACTTTCAGAAGCACTTTCATTCCTTCTGGGCAGCAAGGGAGAGGGTTTCTGATTTGACATTTCTGCTGGCCCAGGACAAAGGTGGAAATATAAGGGGCCATTAGGCCTCCTTTTGTTTGATTATTTGAGCTGGAAGCTATCTGGAGCCTCACACCTAGCTGCTATTTAGGAAACAAAAGCACACAGCTTGCTATTACTTCGCAGGTATCCAAGAGACATGGTTTTGACTTTGTTCAGTCCCTGCATAAAAGAGATAGGTATGCACTGTAAGAATGTCAGATGTGTTGGTCTGCCCCAGTATTTACACAATTAACAATTTAAATACCACTATTTTGTATTATTGCTTTTTTAGCACTACTTAATCCAATGCAGGGTGTCCAAGCACTTTACATCACACACATTATTATTATACCCTGCGATATACTGGGCACACAAAGATCTCTTCAGCAGATGCGTTAACCCCCACAAAATACTTTAAAATGCAGACTTTGCACCAATTAAGCAGAACTGATTTACTGCCACATTTCTCCCTCATGCCAATTTCTTTGTGGCAGAGCCTCTAAAAATACATTTATAAATTGAGACCCAGATTTTGTGTTCAGGTTGCCTAACTTTTTTAACACAACCCCAAAGCAAAATCTCATTTGTTAAATATAGTAAAGGCCTCAAATGTACTCATGATATCCCTGCCAAACATATGTCTTGTGGTGTTAAGATCTGATTACACCTTCTTTGAAGTCATTGGTTGTGATGCCAAGTGTAATGTCACACGTCATGATGTCATGTATTGTGACATCACTTGCATACTCATACTGACTAACTTGGTTACTCCCCCCCAATTCTTTTTCTTAGGACTTGTGCAATGAGTATTTGTAGTTGCCTGGGATCACACCATTTAGTGAAGAGGGAAAGCGAGATTTTATCTTTTCAAACTATACGATTTAGCTACTAGGAGGGTAACTCTAACATTTATACGTTGCAGACGTACAGATACTACTTGTAAATGCCCTTTGTGAGTTTCCAAAAATCATAAAATTAGACATTAGGTCTAAATTTAGACCAAACGTCTAAGTTAACCTTTGTGAATCGGGCCAAATGTTTTTTATCTAAGTAATGATGGGTTGGATTAGAGCGTGGCTAACAGGGAGAAGCGACGTTTCATTTTAGGCAGTTTGCCTAGCGTTATTGCTTATGTTGTCGTTATTGTCACATACTTAAGCATACTGAAGTATATTATCTTTTCTGTATTTAACATTCTTTTTTTTTGTATCTTTATTTGTGCTTTTATAATGTAACTCTTAAACAAGAGGCGATTACGTCATCACACATACAATGTCAGTGTATATCCAGTGATCAAGTATTATCCAACATGTAGGGTCTCTTATTACATCAGTGAGTTCAGACAGAAGCAGTACAATACAATAAGGTCTCACCTGATATCTTCCAAGCCCTCTATCTTGATAACAGTTCATGTCTCCTTCATCCTATGGTACCCAGAGCACACTATGAGCCAGCAGCGTATCCATTGGGGCTCTCTATCCACATCCTGAATTCCTCCTCCCTCAGGCTCCCCAGCTCCTTTACCAATGAGGTGTTTCTTATACGTTCCCCAATATTGTTTAGGTCTACTGGTTGGAGGTGTTAGCTCATTATATGTATCTGTTTGTTTGTGTGTTGCAGTATAGCATATCGGTGTGTCATTACTTTATCGTCGGTAGTGGCCCTCAATCCCATCTCAGGGCTATCCTACGCTTTGCCAGCAACAGCCTCATACACATCAAGCGTCGATTTGCTTTCTGCACCTCCCTATCGTAGCTCAGCAGTGCAAGGAGGGGCGTACATGCCAGTTGCTGTCCTCCTATAGCTTCTAATTCTGCAAATATTTAACCCCAGAACTGCTGTATGCCCCTGCATGTCCATGCCATATGCAAGAAACCCACCTGCTCTTCACCACATCTGGGGCACGTAGCCTCAGAATGCAATCCATATTTATAAAGTTTGAACGGTGTGTAATATAACCTGTTTATGTATTTGAAGTGTATTAAATGATGCCTGCCGTTTGGGAAGAACTTGCGTGTCAATCAATCAAACATTTGTAAAGTGCGCTACTCACCCGCTAGGGGCTCAAGGTGCTGAAAAAGAGGGGTGGGGGTTAGGGGTGGTGGGAAGGATCTGCTAATGCTCGAACAGCCAGGTCTTGAGGCATTTCCTGAAGGTCAGGCGGTCCTGGGTCTGTCGTAGGTGGACGGGGAGGGGAGGGTGTTCCAGGTCTTGGCGGCGAGGTGGGAAAAGGATCTGCCGCTGGCTGTTGTTCGATGGATGCAAGGGACGGCGGCGAGGGCAAGCTTGGCGGAGCTGGCGGGTGGGAGCATGGAAGGTGAGTCGCTCGTTGAGGTAGGCAGGGCCTGTGTTGTGAAGAGCTTTGTGGGTGTGGATGAGGAGTTTGAAGGTGATCCTCTTGGTGACTGGAAGCCAGTGTAGGTCTCTGAAGTGGGCTGAGATGTGGTTGCGGCGTGGGATGTTGAGGATGAGGCGTGCAGAGGCGTTCTGGATGCGTTGAAGTTTCTTCTGGAGCTTGGCTGTGGTTCCTGCATAGAGTGCGTTGCCGTAGTCCAGTGCGCTGCTAATGAGGGTGTGGGTGACAGTCCTTGTTTCAATGGGGATCCATCTGAAGATCTTGCGAAGCATGCAGAGGGTGTTGAAGCAGAAAGATGAAACGGCGTTGACTTAATGGGTCATGGTTAGCGAGGAGTCCAATATGAAGCCTAGATTGCGTGCGTGAGTGGTTCCTAGGGTGGCTGGACATCAGGAGTCATCACATGCAGAGCAGTTGGAGCCGAGGATGATTATGATGAACATGTATTAGTTAATTAAAACCATAAAAATAAGTTCCTTCCACATAAAATTTAACAAATAAAATTAGTGCAATAAAAGATTTATAGTACAGTAAAAGTTGTGAGACCGAAATTATATGATCCATTCTACAGTTTTGGTTTACCCCTACTTGAATCCGAATGTTAGTACAAGACTTTGTTTCAGCGCTGGCCGAGTACTCTATATTACGATATTGGTGCAGTAAAACATTTGTAGTAGTACAGTAAAAGTCGTAAGAAGAAAATGGCATGATACATTCTACTTAGATCCGATTGTTTGGTACCAGCATTTGTTACAGCGCTGGCTGAGCACTCTGCAATGCTGCAGAAGAAGCTTCCATTCTTTAACCCCTTAGCTGCTGGGCCTTTTCCCCCCTAGTGCTGAGCCCTTTTTTGGCTATTTGGGGTAGTTCGCGCTTAGGGCTTCATAACTTTTTGTCCACATAAGCTAACCACGCCAAATTTGTGTCCTTTTTTTCCAACATCCTAGGGATTCTAATGGTACCCAGAGTTTGTGGTTTACCCTGGAGGAGACCAAGAAAATAGCCAAAATACAGTGAAAATTTAGTTTTTTCCCAAAAAATGGGAAAAAAGGGCCGCTGAAGAAGGCTTGTGTTTTTTTACCTGAAAATGCCATCAACAAAGGGTTTCTGGTGCTGAAATCACTATCTTCCCACCTTTCAGGAACGGGCAGACTTGAATCAGAAAACCACATTTTCCAACACAAATTTGGCATTTTACTGGGACATACCCCATTTTTACTATTTTTGGTGCTTTCAACCTCCTTCCAGTTAGTGACAGGAATGGGTGTGAAACCAATGCTGGATCCCGGAAAGCTAAACATTTCTGAAAACTAGACAAAATTCTGAATTCAGCAAGGGGTCATTTGTGTAGATCCTACAAGGTTTTCCTACAGAAAATAACCGCTGAAATAAAAAAATATTGAAATTGAGCTGAAAACAGCCATTTTTCTTTGTTTTACTCTGTAACTTTTTCCTGCGATGTCAGATTTCTGAAAGCAATATACCGTTTTGTCTGCTGGACTCTTCTGGTTGCGGGGATATAAAGGGCTTATAGGTTCATCAAGAACCCTAGGTACCCAGAGCCAATAAATGAGGTGCACCCTGCAGTTGGTTTTCATTCTATACTGGGTATACAGCAATTCATTTGCTGAAATATGAGGAGTGAAAAAGAGGTATCAAGAAAACCTTTGCATTACCAAAATGGGATCAAGATAAGGTTTTGAGGAGTAGTGGTTATTTGCACATCTTTGAATTCCGAGGTGCCCATACTAGCATGTGAATTGCAGGGCATTTCTCAAATAGACGTCTTTTTTACACACTCTCTTATATTTGGAAGGAAAAAATGTAGAGAAAGATAAGGGGCAATAACACTTGTTTTGCTATTCTATGTTCCCCCAAGTTTCCCGATAAAAATGATACCTCACTTGTGTGGGTAGGCCTAGCGCCCGCGACAGGAAATGCCCCAAAACACAACGTGGACACATCCCATTTTTTCACAAAATACAGAGCTGTTTTTTTGCAAAGTGCCTACCTGTAGATTATGGCCTCTAGCTCAGCCGGCACATAGGGAAACCTACCAATCCTGTACATTTTTGAAAACTAGAGACCTAGGGGAATCCAAGATGGGGTGACTCGCGGGGCTCTGACCAGGTTCTGTTACCCAGAATCCTTTGCAAACCTCAAAAAGTGGCTAAAAAAACAAGTTTTCCTCACATTTCGGTGACAGAAAGTTCTGGAATCTGAGAGGAGCCTCAAATTTCCTTCCACCCAGCGTCCCCCCCAAGTCTCCCGATAAAAATGATACCTCACTTGTGTGGGTAGGCCTAGCGCCCGCGACAGGAAATGCCCCAAAACACAACGTGGACACATCACAGAAAACAGAGCTGTTTTTTGCAAAGTGCCTACCTGTAGATTTTAGCCTCTAGCTCAGCCGGCACCTAGGGAAACCTACCAAACCTGTACATTTTTGAAAATTAGAGACCTAGGGGAATCCAAGATGGGGTGACTCGCGGGGCTCTGACCAGGTTCTGTTACCCAGAATCCTTTGCAAACCTCAAAAAGTGGCTAAAAAAACAAGTTTTCCTCACATTTCGGTGACAGAAAGTTCTGGAATCTGAGAGGAGCCACAAATTTCCTTCCACCCAGCGTTCCCCCAAGCCTCCCGATAAAAATGATACCTCACTTGTGTGGTTAGGCCTGGTGCCTGCGACAGGAATAGATCACACAACGGTCAATGTTGGTCCTTACGTGAGGCAGCTGTTGACCCTGGGGTGATCCATTCCTGACACAGACACTAGGTGTAGGCACTCAAGTGGGGTAGTGTTTTTATCAGGACAGGTGAGGAGTCACTGGGTGGTAGGAATATTGTGGATCCCAGCATATTCCTGTAGTTTGTGTGACAGAAATGCGAGAAAAATTGAGTTTTTTTTCAACATTTCAGCTTTGCAGGGTATTCTGGGTAAGAAAACTTTGGGGAAGCCACACAAGTCACACCTCTGTGGACTCCCCCGAATGTCTAGTTTCCAGAAATGTTTGGGTTTAGTGTGTTTCTCTATATGGCCGCCGAATCCAGGACCAAAAACACAGGTGCCTGCCTTACAAAACCAGTTTGTTTTGCCATGGATAATTTTGATGTCTCCACAATATGATTTGGGTGGTGGAATTTGGGGCTGAACTAAATTGGGGAGCTCCCAAGAGAGCACTCTCTCTCTGCTTGCCGCCGCATTCACCTGCTCTCTGGGTTGGCCTAACCCACTATTACCCAGTTGCACAAACAGCTTGCGAAGGGACAGCAGGACTGTCCTCATCACCTCCCTCATAATGTACTGGAAGAGGAGTTATCGAATGGGACTCCTCTGACTGAAAAATCACTCCGAGAGTCTGCGCCATTGTCCTATCCCTCAGATGCTGTCTCAGTATCTGATGTCTCAGTCTCTGATCCTATGTCAGAGCGGTCCTCTATAACCAGAGTGCAGGTAGCAGTCATCCATCAAGATGCCATCTCTGCTATTGGCTAAACTGTTGCTCTAAAACACTAGCCTACGTAGACAGTCACAAAATCGATGGTGTGTGAGATACGTGCAACAGTAGAGGCCACCTTACCTGCGCTTCTTCCCTCAATCAGCACGTACTTTCAAGACACTAAAAAAAAACCTTGTCACATACCATTCGTCACAGTCTTTAGCACCTCCTGCGCCCAGTCCAACAATCATTATTGGTGCTCCCACTCCCTCCTCCTCGGATTCCCTCATTACCACCCAGCAAAAGTGCCCTTCATCTCTCCATAGACTTTGCTAATGTACTCAGCTATTTACATAAAATACAGATTTGCTCTTTGCAGTAGGCATATAAACCTTCTGCGCTTCTTTATGGCACTAAAACTGCCACTAGACAAGTCGGACCCTTTTCCCCCCAGGGAAACCACACACATATTGACAAAAGTGATATATATATGACAGCCAATCACCCGAAACATCCCTCAAGAAAAACCGAAATAATCCTCTTTGGCCCACACAAAAACACCTGGGACCCCTCATGGTGGCCCACCACGCTAGGCCCTGCACCCACCCCCGCCAACCACGCACACAACCTCAGCATCATCCTAGACTCCTCCCTCTTGATGACCCAACAAATCAACGCTCTCACCTCCTCATGCTTCAACACACTCCGTATACTGAAAAACATTCAAATGGATCCCCACAGAGACCAGAAAAACTGTCACTCACGCACACATCAGCAGCAGGCTTGATTACGGAAACGCCCTCTACGCCGGCACCACTCTAAAACTCAAGCGCAAACTACACGCATCTAGAACTCAGCAGCACGACTCATCCTCGACCTCCGCCGACACGAACACATCTCTCCACACCTCAAATCCCTCCACTGGCTCCCCATTGACAAAAGGATCACCTTCAAGATCCTCATCCTCGCACACAAATCACTCCACAACACAGGCCCTGCCTACCTCAACGAGAGTCACCTTCCACACCCCCACACGAAACGTCCGCTCAGCTGACCTCTCTCTCGCCTCTGTCCCCCGCATCAAACACACCACCACCGGGGGCAGATCCTTCTCCTACCTTGCACCCAAAACCTGGAACGCCCTCACAACCCACCTTCGCAAGACCCAAAACCTACTTCTTTTCAGGAAGGGCCTCAAAACCTGGCTTTTCGAACAGTGAACCTCCCAGCCCCTTTCCCTCCCCCCGCCCTCCCCCAAGCGCCTTGAGACCCTCACAGGTGAGTAGCACACTTTATAAATCTCTTTGGTATATATAGATCTACCTATATATATATATATATATATATATATATATATCTATCTATCTATGTACATAGATATATCTATAGATATATCCATGTACATAGATATATCTATCTACATAGATATATAAATATAGATCTATATATAGATCTATTTTTTTTAGTTGTTGTATGGTTTCCTTGGGGGCCAAAATGGCCCCCAGGGAAACCCTACAACATCTAAAAAAAAAAATTGCCCCCACAGGGGGTCACCCTGCCCACGGGCGACCCCCTGTCATTTTATTTATTTTTTTGAGAAAAAAACAATCCCCTGGGGGGGGGGTTGCGATCGCGCCCCCCCCCCCCCCCCCCAGGGGGCACCTACCTTCTTTTTTTTTTATTAATTATGCCCCCCCAAAGTGAAATCCCTGGCGTCTAGTGGTGTTTCCTGGCCCCTGATCGCAGCTGTGCTGCGATCGGGGGCCAGGAAACACTTTGAGAAGGCCTCGTAAGAATGGGGAGACTCTCCCCTTTCTTACGAGGCCTTCTCAAACTGTTTCTGGCCCCCGATCGCAGCACAGCGATCGGGGGCCAGAAACAGTTTGAGAAGGCCTCGTAAGAAAGGGGAGAGTCTCCCCTTTCTTACGAGGCCTTTTCAAAGTGTTTCCTGGCCCCCCGATCGCAGCTGTGCTGTGATCGGGGGGCCAGGAAACCTGAAAGTGTTTCCAGGCCCCCGATCGCAGCACAGCTGCGACCGGGGGCCAGGAAACACTTTCAGGAAGGCCTCGTAAGAAAGGGGAGTGTCTCCCCTTTCTTACGAGGCCTTCCCGAACGTGGGAAAGGCCGTTTTCCCCATCAAAGCAGGAAGCGGCCGCAAGGCTGCTTCCTGCTTTGATGGGGAAAACACCTTTGCAACGTCAGCGCGCCGCGGGGCGCGCTGACGTCACAAAGGGGCGGGTGGGGGGGCGGGGGGAGACACGGAAGCTTCCGTGACTCCCGGGGGGGGGGTTTAAAAAAAATAATAAATCCTCGGGGACGCACCCGAGGATTTATTGATACCCTTCCTGGTGTCGGTCACTGGTCGTGACCCGCACCAGGGAGGGTGTGTGGGCGTCGGCCAGTGGCCGACGTCCGCAACGAAGAGGTTAAGGTGTTCATACTGAGTTAAAGGATTTTGTTGCCATTTTCTCCCTCCCTGTGACTGGGTTGTTTCAGGAGACAGAAGTTTTGAATGAAAACATTTCCAAACATTGAACCAGCCTGTTATTCAATATGGTATTTTGTGGGTTAAAAGCTTTGATTAATGCTTGTCTACAGGATCTGATCCTTAAACCATTTAATACTTTTTTCAGTAAAAGACTTCTTTCAGCAGCCAAAGCTGGGCAGATGCAGACCACGACACTCCTGGGAGCCTACTCGCTGCTCTTTCTTCCATTTTGGCATGAGGTCTAGCATTGAACTTCACCCAGCCTGAGTCTTAGAAAGCGTTGCTTGATTTTCCGTGAGTACGAGCCATAAGTGGTGATTCTTTGAACGTTTTATAAGAGTTAAGGATCAACCAACTATGCGCCCTTTTAGCCAGAGCCTCCCTAGCCAGCTGTGTCATTTACTTGATTTATTCACAGCTTTGTTAAAAGCTGTTTTGTTAAAAGCTGGGGTGGGGAGCGACTGGTCCCATACCTCACTTAAGTTCAAAAGACTTTTACTCTTTTCTAGATACCTTAAAAAATTGCAAATTCCCTCTTTCTTAGATAATTTCCTGCCAGACTTGATTAGCTAATGTCCCTTTTGGGGCACAACTCAGTTTGTAACAGCATTTGGTATATGCTGCCGGACGGGCTAGCGACTGCTTGACCAGCATAAATTCCAGACTGACCTGGGCTGGAGAGGCACGCCCAGGTAGCCGAAAAAGATGCTTGTATGTCTTTATCAGTAGCTTATCCAGGAGATCTACTTCCATCCCCCTCATTATTTTGGTCCCATAGGTGAGGGTTGGAAGTAATTTTGCTCTCATTAAGGCTGTTAATGGGTTCAGAACATGACCACAGGTTGAGTTCGATAGTTTGCAAAAAGCATAGATAAGTGCCTGCGTCTTATTTTTTATTGCTTCTTTTTGTAGCGCATAGTTACATCTGGCATTGACCATGACTCCTAGGTATCTGTATGAACTTACTTCCTCTAGGGTCTTCCCAATCCAGTACCATTTACGTTGGCTAGTGGGTCTGCGATTTAAAGTAATCATTTTAGATTTATTATGGTTGATTTCTAATTTGTGTGATCTGCATATTCTTCTAATTTGTTTAGCAGTTTTTGCATGCCTATTCTGGTGTTACTAATTAGTAATTGATCATCTGCATATAACATATTAGATAGTTGTTGGCCACCCAGGGAGGGACAATGAAATGATTGATTAGTTAACTTGGCGGGGAGACCTGCCATGTCCAGGTTAAAGAGTGTTGATGCCAATACACAGCCTTGTTTAACCCCAACTGTTATTTTAACTGCCCTAGATAGGCGAGAGCCTCCCCCCAGTTTAACCTTCACCCAGGTATCGGAGTAGATCATTGTGATGGCATTTAAAATAGTGTGTGGTAAACCCCAGAGTTGTAGTTTGGCCCATGATTTGCCATGGGGGACACAATCAAAAGCAGCTTTAAAAATCAACAAAGCACAAATAGGTAGGAGTCCCAGTTGCTTTTGCTCTGTTGGTGATCAGTCCCAGTGCCATAAGGTTTGTCAATGTTCCTTGGTGCTTGGTGAAGCCAGTTTGATTTAGGGGTAAAATGTTTTTATCTGTGATCCAGGCTTCTAGGTGTTTTAGCACACAGGATGAGAAATACTTGAGGTCAGCGTCTAAGAGAGCGATTAGTCTGTAATGGCCTGGGAAGGCCACATTCCCACCCTTAAACATGGGGTGGATTATAGAGCCTCTCCAGGTTGCCGGGACAGTGCCTGTTGTAAGCACATTACTGAACATTGCAGCCAGGAAATTGGCCCATCTTTCTGTTTCCTGTTTCAATAATGCTTGTGGTAAACCGTTAGAGCCGGGGGCACAGTCAGTTCGTGACTTCAAAGATTTTTGATAGTTCTGATGCCATAAATTTAAAAACTTCTGGAACATTGGGATCCCGATTATTAATATGCCCCTGGATTCGTGGACCTTCTTCGATGGTCAATTCTTTTAGGTGGGACTTTAAGTGGGATACCCATGCTTCCTCTGTTATGTTTGCATTATTAGCTGCTTTTGAACCCTTGTCCAGTGTATTAATGATTTTCCAAAACCTTTTGCAGTCAGATGTTTTGGACGCAAAATGTAGTTTGGCCCAAAGGGCCTCCTGCTGGTGTTTTTTGAGGGTCCATAGCTCCCTTTTAAACAGTTTCCTTTGCTCTCGCAATGCGGCCAGTATTGATCCAGTGTCTGGGGATTTACGCAGTTGCCTTAGTAGTTTACCTACGACTGCTTTACTTCTGCACACTGGCTGCGGTAAATGCAAACACTGGCGATGTTTCAATTGTGCTCCCTTTCTTGTGTTGCCTAAAGAAACTTTGTTTATAAGATCGGAGGCAAAATTTTCCCAGACCGTTGTCAATTTTGCCCCGCTTGCAGCCATTGATTCTAGCTTTTGTAAAGCCTCTTCTGCTTGGCTTTCAATAGTGTTGGAGGACCATTTGAGTCGTTTTAACTTTTCGTGCCCATCACCCCGTTTAAGCCTAGCGCTTCCTCTGGCTTATGTGGGGATGAGCAAATCCCAAATACCTGCAACTTGTGATCACTTTCCGCACGGTCCATAATGCTGAAAGCATTTACTAACGTATACAGAGCAGGGGACGACAATGTGTAGTCTAGGTGGGAGACTGTTTTCCCGGAGGATCTTGTCCATGCCAGGGGGATGTCGGGCAACTTCCGCCCATTTAGCACAAAGAGGCCTACCGATTCACAAGTGCGTATAAAACTCCCCTAACTTGTTTTTTGCCCCATCAACTAGTGCGGCAGTCTGATCCATCTCTCCACATCTCTCGTCAGGGTTTTGATTGCCACATAATAGTTATCTGTCATTACTATCTTGGGGTCAGTGTGGATTCGAATTCCCAAGTATCTGACTGATCATGTTTCCCACTTAAGGGGAAATTCCATGTCTATGGGACTCGTGGCTAGCGTCAGGGGGAACACAAGGGATTTGTCCCAGTTGATCCACAGACCAGAAAGGGGCGCCATACCTTATAATCTCTTGCAATATCGGTGCTAGATTGCGACTTGGGTCTCGGATATATAATTATGTATCATCTGTATACGTGGCGATCACTAAGTTGTATCTCTGGAATCTGAGGCTACAATGTCCATGGTACTACCGTAACGCACAAGCAAGAGGTTCTGCGACAATCGCGTACAGCAGTGGTGACAACGGACACCCCTGTCTTGTACCCCTTGTAATGTGTAGTGGATCCAATACAGAGCCATTCATTCTGATCCTAGCCGATGGCTTTTCGTATAAGACGTGCACCAATTGTCAGAACACGTCGCCCACCCTCAAGCGTCTGAGGACTGCCATCAAAAAGTGCCTCTCTAAGGAATCAAAGGCCTTCTCTACATCCAGGAGGCCTGCCACAGCTCTCAGGGTTCAAGTTCTGCATAGCACTGAACGCCGTGCAGAGATTCACTGTGAGATTGCTGCCTGGGATGAACCCGGATTGCTCTGATTTAATCAATTTGGACATAAGTGTAGTCAACCGGTTCGCTACAATTTTAGCATATATTTTGGTATCAACATTAATTAATGATAATTGCCTATAGGATGAACATTGCAATGGAGATTTGCCAGGTTTCAGTAACGCAATGAGCCTCGCCTCTCGCATGGAGGGCGGCATCACTCCGGCCCCCACCATCTTCTCTTACACTGCCTTCAGGTGTGGGAGTAGTAGATCCTGGAAGACTTTATAGAAAGTTACTGTTAGCCTCTCTGGCCCTTGGGCCTTCCCCTCCTCCATACCCGTTAGGTCCCTGCGCAGCTCCACTGTGGTCAGAGGCGCCATAAGGGACTCCCTATCTGCATCCAACAACCATGACATTTCAACGTGCAATCTGATGTGGCGTCAGGGTTTGGGGCGATTTTAGATGTATACAGGGCCGCATAATACTTGTGAAACCTATTCGCAATTCGCTCCTGATCTGTGATCATGCCACCATCCTCATCCTGTACTGCTATAATCGTGGCTTTCTCTTTGCTGGGGTGTGTTATGCCCGCGAGTACCGCACCCGGTCTCTCTCCCAATAGATACAGGCTGTCGCATATTTCCCCATGTGTTGTACTTCTGTGAGTGCTGTGTTTTGAAATTCTACTAACTTGTTGTGTATACGGCCTAGGAGGTGTCAGTCTGCTGTGAGTAAGTGCTCCTCCTCTAGCTGCTCAATCTCTTTCTCCAAATGGGCCAAACACCCACAAATTGATTTCAGGACCCCTGCATGTTTGCCTATGGTGATCCCGCAGACGTACACTTTGAATGTTTCCCATACCATGCACATGGTGTCTACGGAGCTGACATTTACCTGAAGAAACTCTGTAATTGCAGTAGCTAAGTCGTCGCGAAATGCTGAGTCGAATAGGGAATATGGGAGAAATCTCCACATGAACGGGGCGATTTTTTTTGGGCCCGCAGCTATCTCTATTGGGACTGGTGCATGATCAGAGTATGTTTTGGGCCAAGGGACTATCACCTGTGTGCGGTTGGCGATGCTCCTAGAGACCAGTCAGAGGTCAATTTGTGTATGTAGATCATGTACTGTTGAGTAGGGGGTGAACCCCCCCCGTGGGGTGTCCATGTTACCATATATCCACAAGTCCCAACTCTGTCGCTATTCTGTTCACCACCTTGGCTGCAGAGGACGGTTTTCTGGGGGTACCCCCCGATCTGTAGTGTAGTGGGTCTAAGGTACAACTGAAATCGCCTCCCCAGATCTGCGGATGGCCTCCCCAGGTGACCACCCTGGTAGCTAGGTCATAATAAAATTGGGGGTTGTCGAAATTGGGGCCATAAATCCCAATCAAGAGGAATGTAAGGTTCCCCCCTGCTGCAGCGCGTCACTATATACCTGCCTTTGAGGTCTGTAGCTGTTTTGCTGCCCACATCACTACCCCCCTAGAATGGGACATAAACCCTGCTGCTAGACTCTGTCCCTGCATTCCCCTGTGGGTAAGCATGGTGCTATCTGGCGTCAGGTGTGTTTCCTGTAATACTGCTAGGTCCACCCTATGCCTCTGAAGGTATGCCACCACCTTCCTCACTTTTGTGGCATTGTTTAAACCTCTAACGTTCCATGTTATCATTCTCAGTGTCTAAACCTTTACCGATGTCCGGTTCTGAATTATAATTGGTCATTCGCCACTTTGTGTACATGCTATTGTGCCTGCCTTGTGCGAGTCTGCAATCACTCTACTAATGCAACAATCCCAACTTGTAACTCCTAGTAAGTCCCGCCCCCCCCCCACCCACAGCAGGCATTCCCCCCCAACTCGCCTGCCCTCAATTGTGCATCCCCTCTCCCCACCCACCCATTGAACAAATAACTTCCCCTCAATTCAGTAAGTGCTCCACACGCTAAGGTTTATGTTGACCTGTCTCTGCATGTCCTATTCCGCAACACCCCCACCAACACACTTTTTTCTAGCTACTATTTTCAACTGCCAGAGTTTGATGTGCAGGCTAGACTGTCCACAGCAGGCTGTTATTTGTCTCCATGGCGTTTTTGTCATCACCATGAGCCCCTCCCTCAGTCACCGCAGGCTTAGCCTTGCATCCTCAAGCTGTGGTCTCTGAGTAAGAGTACTCTGATAACAACAGTCTCATGGGGGTTGTCTACCATTTCTCGCTTCCCCCCCTTCCCCCGGCCATCCGCCGCTTCAGGAAATGAGTGAGTAGTTTATGGTCTGTGAAGAGGAGTGGCTTGCCATCTACCATCACTCATAGTTTGGCCGGGTATAGAATGCAGTATTCGAGTCGTAGATCTCGCAGCTGTCGTTTCCCTGGTGGGAACTGTCATCTTGCCTCTTGCAATTGTTGTGTAAAGTCTGGATAAATCCAGATTGTCATTCCTTCATTTTGACGTGTTTTGAGTTCTCTTGCTCGCCACAATGTCGCATCTTTGTCTCTGTAGATCAGCTTTTGGCTATTATGGGCCTAGGTGGGGCCCCCGGAGGCAGTCGGGGTCGCCAGCGAACGATGTGGGCTCTCGAACACGAATATATTGGAAAATGTGTCATGTCCCAGCAGCTGAGCAAGTAGTACTATGTATCCCTCCATGTTGTCGATATATGTGGAATCCGCAATGCCCACTATGCGAAGATTATTTCTGCGTGATCTAGTTTCTAAATCTTCTACTATCATCTGTAAGGCCACCATCATCTACTCACATTTGCCTGAGTGGAGATCATGTTTGACTGGCTATCCTCTATGTCTGAAATGCATCTCTCCGACTGGTCTAAGCGTTCCGCATGTTTGTCCAGCCTTTCAATCATCTTACTGTCAATTAGGGCCAGGCTTCGTTGCATTTCCGCCAGTATCTGCTTCAAATCCTGTTCTTCCTCCTGTGTCATGTCCTCTCTTTCATTTGGTGTTGAGGTCACTCAATCCCCTGCGGTTTTCTCTGTTTTGCATTGGTCAAAATGCAATTTTGTTTGGTTCTTGTTGTTTTTGCCCATGGTTCACGTCTTGGCTGGCTTGTGGAATATATTCCCGTCAGTGATGTTGTGGGGAGGTTACCTGGCGTATGGTAGGGCAATCTTCCCAGCACTCT
This sequence comes from Pleurodeles waltl, assembly GCF_031143425.1. Classification (NCBI taxonomy): domain Eukaryota; kingdom Metazoa; phylum Chordata; class Amphibia; order Caudata; family Salamandridae; genus Pleurodeles; species Pleurodeles waltl. The sequence goes on from NC_090440.1 coordinate 258,819,535, forward strand.
ATATCCTGGCGTTGATGGTGGTTTCCGTTTTTCTCTGCCCGGTAAGACTGTACCCCGGGTGCCTCCTGCGTCAGTGGCCACATCAGCTCAACTTGGGGGGTGGGGGGGGGACGGGGGCCTTAGGTTCCCTTGCTGAGTGTCATGCCAGCAACCCCTGAGGCCTTGTGACACCTCCAGCACCCTCGTTACCCCTCTGCTGTTTGCCAATGTTCCGTTACTGGTCTCACCTCTCGCTCTTTCGCATCGAGCCAGGCACAGCAATTATTGGTTCATGGAAGCCCTCTGCAATCTCACAGTGAGGAGTGCACAGAGTCTTATTTGTCAGTGCCGCTTTTTGTGGTCTGAGGTTCCCCGCAGCACCCCAGTCCTGCCCCAGGCCATGCGGGCCACCTCCCACTCCTCCACTGCCCTTATGCTGAGCACCTCTTCTGGTGCCGATGTGCAATCAATAGTCTCACCTCCCATCCTCCAGCATCGGGACGATCACAGCAGCTTCTGTTTCATGGAGGCCCTCTGCGGCCACTCAGCGAGGAGCACACACCGTCCCACCTGTCCAGGCCCCTGTGCACGTCCTGAAGGCCCTCACGCTGTCTTGGCCTCACCCCAGGCCACGCATGCAGTCTTCGGGCCTCCATCCGCGTTCTAGAGCTCCACGATCTCAGGAGGGATCGCCGCCGTCCCCCCCTCCCCCCTCGCAGCACCAATTTTCACTTTTTGCAGTGCCCCACGCACAGGTGGTGGTGGTATGTGTGGAATTGGGTCCTGTCGGCCTCAGGATTGTGTGTCGGATTTAGCATGGCCAGCAGAGCTCCGCTAGTAAGCGGCCATCTTGCAGCCAGGCAGCTCCGCCCCATTTAACATTCTCGTTTGACTTATTATAATTTTTATTATTTAATTTTCAATTTTTTTATGAGTAGAGACAGAAACAAATGGCAAATAAAGAATAGCAGTTATATGAGGATACATTGGTGATAGGGCGACTAGAATTATGCAGCAGGGGAGGGCCAAATTATGTGGCAGGGTTGACTAAATTATGCAGGCAGAAGAGGCAAACTATGCGACATAATGTGATAGTATTTCATTATTTTGACATTTTTACACTTAACACTCTCTGGGGTTTAGGTTTCACCTCATTAGTACCAGCTTAACACCTAAATATAGCAACAAGCAAAAGAAAGGTTAGCATTCAACCTTTGCAAAGGGGCCTTTCACTGTGCACCAACACATGTTGCTGCATTTGTAGTCACTTTCGACCCATTTTTGTTTAAATCTGCAGATTATGCGGCAGATGTTAGATTTTGAGGCAAATGCAGCAAAACCATAATTATGCAAAAAACACTGCAGTGCACAATCGCTTAGTTGCAGTGGCCCTGGTGATAGCCAACCAAGGAACAGAAATACACAGTTTGTATTTAATGCATCTGCATAAATCAGCACATATTTCATAATGTGACAGGACAATAGAGCAGTCCTGGCCCATAAGCGTGTGTGTAAAAGGCTCTAAATAGCAAGCTACAGTTTGGCTGTAGCAGTCAGAGGAGTTCCATAGAAATATATAGGAACTAGGCTGAAGGCTGAGGTCATTAGATTGAAGTTGTCTGGTTTGCTAAAGTCATTTTGGAAAGCTTCATTGGGAATGTATTCCACCCATTGCTTACCTTTGGCTGTACAACTTACATTTGTTTGGTTTCTATTTACTAGCTGTATTTGATTTAGGCTGTCCAGCTTGAGTTTGCCCCTCCAGTAGAGCATATCTTGTATACTGTACCCTTCCACCAGTGTTTGATGTCTGTAAACAGGCCTTTAAATATTGTTCTTATCTTGTCTCACTTGCTGTGCATTCAAAGACCAAGGTCAAATTACAGGCTTTGTCTTCCCATGGAGCTTGGCGTTTATCTTTCTTTCTTTGACTTCAAAGTGAGAGAACTTATATGACAATCATGCTAGCTATTGGGGGTGTGGTGGAGGGAGACTTTAGGATTCTATTTTTTATCTACTGCACAAACGTCAAGTGTTTGTAAATGAAATGTGCAGATACTTTAGAATATAAATGTAGTGGAAACATTTTTAGATGATTGAAACAAATCAATACACTATGTAATGACATTTCCACACATTAACATTTGTGTGCTGTATGTTTTTATCAGTAAAACTGTATGTCTTTGCAAATGCAATCGTCATTTCAGTTGAAGATGTGTTGCCTGTAATGCAGTGCGCTACCACACTATGCATACTTCACTTTGTCACTCCAATCTACTCTGGATCACTCCATGCCATTGCAATTTACTCTGCACCACTGCATTCTGCATCTCTCTACTCTGTACCACTCTACCCCACTCTAGTCTAGGCCACTTCACTCTACTCTGCACCACTGTAGACTACATCAATGCAATCTACTATACACCACTATTTTATACTGCAGCACTCTACACCACTCTATTCTACTCTGCACTGCTGCACTCAACATAACTGCTCTCTACATCACTCTACACCACTGCACTCTGACTCCCTTTGTACTGCAACACTGCACATTACGCCACTCTATTCTACTCTGCACCACTGTACTCTACGCCAATTCACTATGCCACTCTAATCTACATCACTGCCCTTTATGACTCTACTCTGCAAAAGTGCACACTTTGCCACTGAACTCTACACCACTACACTCTACTCACCACCACTTAACTCTGTGCCACTCTACTGCACTCTTCACCAATGCACTCTATGCCACTACACTCTAAACCCATCTATACTGCATCACTGCACTCGGACACTCTAGATTGCAGCAGTTCACTCTACCATTCACCACATCACCCTACGACACAGCACTCTGCACCACTGCACTCTGTGACACTGTAATCTATGCTGTACCACTCCACTCTGTGGTTCTACTCTTCACCACTAGAGTAGTGCACTCTACAACAATGCACTCTACACCACTTTACTAAAACCCAATGCACTCTATGCTAATCTACTCTGCACCACTGTACTATCCACCACTTCTCTGTGGCACTCCATATTACTTTACTCCCCTCTTCTTTATGCCTCTCCACTCTGACACTACTCCATCCTACGACACTCTGCTCACTCAACACTCTATGCCACACCAATCGACAATACTTTAGAACGTCATTCTCCTTTATGCGATTAACTTATAGCCATGCTTAACAGTAGCCATGCTAGTTTAACATGGCTAAAACACAATAGCAAAGCCAATAGCTCTGCATAGGTGAGACCTATTGGTTTTACCAATGCTGGTTTATAAAGTATGGAACTCTAAGATGACTTACAGTATCCTTATCTTTGCCAAGGGGTATAATAACCCATATAATACATGGTCACACCATCAACATACCCACAAGCCACTTAAAACCTTTGGGCAGCAGTTCCCAGCTTCTGGTCTGAGGTTCCCCCCCCGGGTCACACATTCCCAGGGAATCCGCAGACCTGGGCCAGCACAATGGCACTTTTCCAGCTGGGAAATCTAGGAACGCATGTGTTTTTATAATTATTACTTCCTTTGTGCAGCAGTTTTAAAAGCACTGCAAAGTTCCTTGTACATCCAGCAGCGGTGGCTCTTCCGCTAAGGGGAGGGGCATTGTCCTACTGCTCTGAGCAGTGCACAAAAGGAAAAATAAAATGATAATAACACAATGATATTATCATTTTATTTTTCAGTGCAGAGCCAAGTTAGGGCAGAGTGGGCTGGGCTGTGTCACATGGAGGAGCAGTCGAATGTGCACGATAAGTGCGCATGACGGTTTAGCCGGCCGTCTTTGACCGGCCAAACAGACGTGCACACTTAGTATTCCCCCCACCTGGCTGTATTGCATAGCGAGGTGGAGAACATGAACAGGCTCCCAGTCCCTGTCTGAGTGCTGAACCAGCCTGCTCAGACCAATCACAACGCTGCTGTCTTGCTGGTGACAGCAGCATTTTGATTGGCTTCGGAGAGTCAGGGAGCCTGTGTGGTTCCGTGCTGCTGGGACTCAGGAACAGAAAAGGACAGAGGAGAGACGGAAGCCATACGCAGATTAAGTGTTCTTTTTTAATTTTTCATCCCCCTACCTCACCACCCCCGTTTCTTAGCATTCACCAGAGGGCTTTCAGGCAAAAAAAAAACAGCATCAAGATAACTCTGGCGCTTAATGTACTGGTGGGAAGAGAGGTAGGGTTTTGTCTAGTGGCAGTTTTGACTCATCTAAGGTAGCGCAGATGGTTAATATACCTGTTGCAAAGAATGTGTATCATGCAAAGAACAGTATTTTATGTGCCTTGCACAGTGGGTTACTACTTTTGTCACAGAGATTCTTTTGTTACTGTGCAGGTCATACGTTACAGTCATAATCAAACACAGTGAGCTATGAACTGCCATCAAAGAGCTGCATGCAAACTGCATGGCACAAATCAAAAAGTTATGTTTTGTTTCCCCAGTCTTTCATTTTTCTTATGCTGCTATTAAAGGTTTGCTTGTGTAGAAATGTATTCTTATTATTAAAGTCAAAGCTAACCCTTGTGTTACATACTGAATCCCGAGTTTGTGTTTCTCCACACCAAGCACTCTTGGAAAATGCCTGCGAGTGTGGATGACATGTGAATCCTACACCTTGTAGTCCTCTTGTAAAGTGGTCGAACACCTTACACTTGTATGAGAGGGGCTATTAAACAAATAAATTATACATAACAGAGAGGCTATGGAGAGATGTGAGCCCCTTATGGTGTACTTCCTTTCCCGACCACTTATTTATGTGAAAAAGCCTTTTCAGATCTTACGTACCTAAAAAATAAAAACAGAAATCATTTGGGAACTGTAGAATCTGACCTGAGGATCCAGCTTTCCTAAATAAGACCAAACATTGAAAAGTTAGTCACCCGAGATGCAGCACCAACCTTCCCATCAAAATATTTCAATTCTTGGATATTTTTTCAATATAAAATAATTCGATCTTTAGTAATTTGAGTATTTGTTTGATGTGAACTTCCTTGTGTATTTTTTGCGAATTACTGTTTTAATGTTTGAAATTTAAATTTTACAAATTGCTTGGGGGTCCCCGGCTTCCAGTAGTGATTCAGTGGTGGTCCTCGGGAGTCAAGAGGTTGGGGAATCACTGCCTTAGTGCATAACTTCTGTAATTGTAAATTATTAAAATAGAGCAGAAGAAAGAAAATCAACTTTCCATTTGTTTCTTTAAACAGCTGCTTTAATTATGTTCCATGTCCTGACCTGCCTTTCACCTTGGCTGCTGGCTCTGGCAGAAGGCAAGTCAAAACTGGACTGTAATAATCTTATAATAGTCTTGTTCTGACGTATTTTCTTTATAAATCGGTGACTTGAAGCATCAGAAGTAGCTGATTATATAGAAATGAATGACTGCTGTTTATACAGGGATCACAGAATCCCATGTATTAAATAGACTAACACCAAGAGCTTCTTCAGTGTAAATGCTCTCAGTTTTGACTGAAGTGGAGCTGACCTGCCCAAGATCGCACAGAGGAGCAGAAGTGTTATTAGAACTACGGTTTCAGAGTACAGTGTACAATTATGTACCTGATCGCTTTTGATATCTCTAGTGTGGTTTCAATTTGCATGAGGTGAGAGGCATGATCGGTGCGGGGCACAAAAGGCATGTTCTTCCTTTTCTCCCTCCTACTTTTATTTGCTTGCTGCATGAAGATACAAGGTTAATCAACATGTTTCACATTTGGTCTAAATACTTAGTGAATGTAAATAACAATAAAACATACTTTCAAACTGACAACATGCCTTCTTTTCTCCCTCTTTCACGTCCAAAGTATATGATTGTGCACATTTATTGGAGCCCGCATTTTGCAAACAATGGACGATTTGTATTGGGTCAACTGAGAAGTCTCCGAGGCGGTCACTGTCCCCCCCCAAGAAATGTATTGTCTCCTACGTCCCTGGCAGTAGGGGCCATGTAATGCATTTTGTGATTAAAGAAGTGTGGGCCACAGGCACTGAAGTTCCTAAGTGCATCACATTCCTTGGCTCGCTACTTTCTGCCTTAAGCAAGTACGCTGCGTTTGCATTGGAGCACACGATGTCAAAAATGCTCACTGCTGTAACATGGTAGTGTGTTTCTCTCTTTCTTACTATCCTGGTTTGATCTCCAACCTGGCAAGTTGTCTCCGAAGCTTGCATACCAGGGGGGTGAAAGATATGGGGTCTCGCAGGACCCGAGCGGCTCTCAAAGAGTTGAGAAAACTGAGAGATGCGCCGAGTCAGGGGCTGGCTGGCAGGCTCCCTTGGCGGGACTTGAGGCAGCGAGTTAATCCAGTGATGGCCAAGTGTTCAGAGCTATACACAGCCTTTCACTTTCTCTGTCCTATTGCTCCAAGTGTCAGGGCGTGAACTGAGTGGCAGCAGCAACCCAGACAGGTTTACTACATCCATTGTAAATGAGAGTTTAGTAAAATAAGCCTTTTCCCTCGTTCCGCCCCTCCCAGCCCCGCTCTCACCCCCACACACACTAGACGGTCTTTTTGTAAATGTAGTGTTACAAATCCTATTGAAAGGTGGCAGTGACGACTTGTGTCTGCTACGGTTGTATTAGAAGATTATTGGTGGGGGCGGGGGGGGCAGAGGAGGCTGGTTTAAAAAAAAAAAAATGGTGATTAACTACTCTGATTATTAAAACCACAGGCATACTGGATATTTAGTAATTTTTTATAGCACTAAGCGTTACCTTATGGTTACGCCATAGCACTGCAAAGTTTGAACTACATGTGCAGGTAAATGGGATCTCTACAATCAAATCTGATATTTAGTCCTCGCCAGTATGAATAATTTTCAATTTCCTGAAAAGCAGGTGCAGCCCTTTGTTCCACTGAGCCATAACTTTGTTACCCTCATTCAGCACACACTGAAAAAGTGCCTCGGGAGTGCATGGCAAGGATACTTACCGAAATGAGCATACAGTACATTAAGGATTTAAGAGAGTGTGTGTGTGCGAGAGGGGGATAACAGGCCCTACCCCATTGATACAATCCATTAATATGTTAATCTCTGTACACCTCTGTAACCACTTGGTGCCTCCTTGTTTGAGATCCATAAGTATCCTGCAGAATAAGGGCACAAGCTTGCTAAGAAGAGTGAAAATTGGGTCTTTAGTAACTAAATTCTTCTCAGAAACAGAGGGGGCTTGCAAAAGCCACTTTGCTGGCTACAGAGAGAGATAGCCAATAGCCAGATAACACATGATAGAAAAGTATCACTTATACGGGTAAAACAATTCACTAAAGTGGGATGCCACATCTACCCAGGGTCAGATATTCCCTTCTTGAGATTAGTGCACCACTTAACTCACCCCACCTCTCAAGTCCCAAGAGGTTTTCTCTAAGAGGTACCTATCCATTCATACAGAATAGCAACATATTAAGTAAGTGAGAAGATCCTGGGAGTTGAAGCAAGAAAATGGCCAATGAAGTCGTCATTCCAAAAACTGACCGGGCATGACAGACAATTGAAGATGAGAGAATAAAGCATTCTCGCTTAGCTCTGTGAGAGGTCTGAGACATTGCACACCCACATGAGGTGGCCCTTCTCTTCAACAGGGCTTAGCTCTCTTCTGTCTCCCACTTACTTCTTACAAAATGCTAGTGGATTCCATTCTGCAGAAATAGCTGTGGGATCAGGCAGGCTTGAGAATCGTCCTGCTAGTGGCTCAACAGCCTAGTGCTGGCTCCAATCATTCTAGCGCTCACCTGACAAGTCCTTCAGTCCACCTTCTTGTGAGGACCTACCTTGTTTGGGACCCATTTTCAAAATCAACTTGCTCTTCCTCACGCCTGTCCATTAGGGATTGTAGGGCTTGAGTAAAGGGTGGCCTTTGGCAGCTCCCATCAGATGTCACAAAATACGAATATTCGCAATCCAGTCTCAAACAATAACACCCCTGCAGGAACTCACCTAGTCACCTACCTACAAGTGACAAATCTCAGACCCATCCAATTCATGCAGCTTGCAACATGTAATGGCTACATCATATGATCAATGAACTCTAGCAACATTGTAAACATGATGCATATCCCTGTCACATCTAGGCTCCCAGAAGTAGCAAATAAATATGTTCACTGCTTATCCAGAATTTAATAGCATGTTCTAAATCAGCTTCCCAGGCGTGAAAAGAATGAGGCACAGGGAAAGGTGATAAATGTACCCTCCATGATTGACTTAAGTGGCTCGCCAGAGGTACAATGCTTCAGGGTTAACAAACCATTCATTGAGACTGTTCTGCAGCCAATTGTAACCATTTAAGCACTGAGATCATTTTTGATTGACTGAAAACTAACCAATCAGAATTTCAGCAATTCTAGAAGGCGGCCTTCCAAACAATCAGAGTATGTTCCTGTCTTTACATTATTCTCACTGGCTGCTCTGGAACTAAGCTGTGTTCAGCCTGCACCTCACTGTTCTGTTTTTATCGGCCCAAAGAGGACTAGGCAGCATAAATACAAGCTATCTTCCGAGTTTTGGCATGGAATCAAACCCTTTATTTTAGCATGCTTATAAAACGCATACTGGAGTTTTTGCAAAACAAAATTCAGGCATAAGACTGACTAAACACAAACAAAAAAAAAGGCTGGGTTCCGCCAGGTCTCCTTTTTAGCTGCAACCTGTACTGTAACATAACTGTACTATGAGGGAGGGTGGCTTGAACTGTTTCACCGTGGCAACTTTTTGTTGTTTCTAACTAAAGATTGAGAATTTTTTATTTTTTTTTTACACAATCAATCAATAATTTATAAAGCGCGCTATGTACCCGTTAGGGTTTTGAGGCGCTGGGGGGAGATTGGGGGGGGGGGGCTGCTATCGTTCGAGGAGCCATGTCTTGAGGAGTCTCCTGAAGGTGAGGAGGTCCTGGGTCTGGCGTAGTGAGGTTGGGAGTGCGTTCCAGGTCTTGGCGGTGAGGTAGGAGAAGGATCTGCCGCCAGAGGTCTTGCGCTGGATTCAGGGGACGATGGCGAGGGCAAGGTTGGCAGAGCGTAGTTGACGTGAGGGAACGTAGAAGTTGAGTCTGGTGTTCAGGTAGGTGGGTCCGGTGTCGTGTAGATCCTTGTGTGCGTGGGTGAGGAGTTTAAAGGTGATCCTCTTGTCCACGGGGAGCCAGTGGAGGTCCCTCATGTGAGGGGAGATGTGACATCGGCGGGGTATGTTGAGGATCAGGCGGGCGGATGCGTTGGAGTCGTTTGATGTCTTTTGTTGGGATGCCTGTGTAGAGTGCGTTGCCGTAGTCGAGTCTGCTACTGACCAGGGCTTGGGTTACCGTCTTTCTGGTTCCTGTTGGAATCCACTTGAAGATCCTGCGGAGCATACGGAGGGTGTTAAAACAGGAGGATGAGACTGCGTTGACCTGTTTGGACATGGTGAGGGCGGAGTCGAGGATGAAGCCGAGATTTTGTGCGTGGTTGGCTGGGGTGGGTGGAGGGCCCAGGGCGGTGGGCCACCACAAAAGCCTTAGCCATGCTAATTGGCATGTTTAATGCTTGTTTTACCCAACCCAACATCAAAAAGCTGAACTTCCAAAGATTATTATCTACAACATTCCGATTGGCTAGCAATGCAAACCTTCAACACATATCAGCAATGGCTCTCTGTAACTGACAACACAATGTTTAAAATGACAATTAAGGCCACAGTAGGTATCAGAGGAGATTGCCCTTCAACAGGTACCTCCTGCACCGGGTACTGGTATTTTGTTTCGGTTTCAATTTATGTATATAAATAGGTCAGAGGTACAAACATCATATACAATTTTATTCATAGAAATTATTTCAAAGGGACCATGATCAACTCAGTTTTGCCTGATTTCACTCAAGTGATTGCCCTGAACTATATGGAGATACTAATTTACCCTTGCCCTCATTTCACTCCATTTCGCTCCCTTGTGTCTCTCTCTCTAATGTGCTAAAGGTGCCTTGCATTATCACATTAAATCCAGACCTACTGAGTGTGCTAATGCTTGCTTCATAAAGAGACCCAGATAATAGCACTAGCATACGTCATGCAACAATGCATGTGGGAAGGTTACTCTTTGGACTGCCCTTTAAGTTTCGCTACCAGCCAGGGAAAGCGGTCTGTTGCCAAAAAGTCCTATTGTCTGCTTAAACTGGGCTTACTATTGGTTGACTATTTTGTCACTCTTGCTTTTTATTCATCCATTGTGTGGGCTTTACTTCCTCTTTTTGTTTTATCCCTCCCCTGGAGCATGGACGCATTATGTGTGCCCTTTCACTGCTTTTTTTATTTTTATTTTTAGTTAAGCACTCAATGACAGTGCATGTGTTTTCCAGTTGCCTCCCTTGTGTACTGCTCTTCTACCCTCCACATTCTGTGCTTAGTTTGCCCCCCCCTCCCCCACCCCATGGCTTCTCACCCATGTGTCTCCCCTTAACAGCTCCATGTTCCTCTCCAATCTGTGTGCTTCTCGATCTCCACTTGATCCTCATACACTTCTTTCAACTGTGTTGCCCACCCGCTCCATGTTGCTACTCTCCACCAGCACCCTAAGTGCTGCTTTATCAAGGCATCTAAAAAAAAAGACAGACTTTCACATTACTTTCTTTTTTAACTAACCCAACCCAGATTGATATATAAAAAAATAAATTAGAAAAACGGACTCTTATTTTGTAGGTGCGTGCACACGTGTTGTGTCAGTCTACAAAATGTTGTGGGCGAGCACGTCATTGTGCCTTTCTTTTTTTGCTTGGGGATGCTGCACTGTATTGCTAAAAACCACTGGCAAAATAAACAATCAACAGGTCCCAAAGAAGAGACCTATCGACTTCGCCAGTGCCTCGTTGCAATATATCTATTTTTTATTACAGCTAACTGACCTAATAACCAAGCATTTGCAATGTAATGGGTCTCATATTTTAAACAAAGCAATTGTCATTTTTTTATAACAGCGCCCCAGAGCAAAAAAAAAAAAAAAGTGGAAACTGAGAAAAGACGGCTTAACAAAAGAAAATAAAGTTAACAATAAGAAATAAAACTGCAATTTTGTTTGTTCTGATGGGCACGTTGTCTGCCAGTCATAAGCCGTCTGTTTGGGGGGCACTGGAAGATAGAACAAAGTACCTCGATCAGGTGGGGAACAGCCGAATATCACTAAGTAAGTTAAAATCAATAGTGCTTGATCTGTGCTCTACACAAAGGAACGTAAATGATGCCAGACATGCATTGACGAATTACGAGGCTGTAAAGTAGAGTGCCACGCAATCCAACAAATGGTGAGCCACAGGCGGGCTTCCAAGGACTTTACTGAACAAAACAGTGTCTGGCATGCAAGAAGCATGCGCTACCTCATGCACTCGCCGGCTTGACCCTTAAAAAAAAGGCAACAGCAAAAAAGCCAGACAGATGTTCGCCATCCAGGGCGTGTTACGAATCGGAACCAAAGCTACAATAAATCAGTGTTGAAATGTTATGCAATACATTAAAGACAGCTGGTAAGCTGAGGAAAAGCGAGAGGTAGGCATTCCACCTCCTATTCCTTTACTACAGAATGAAGCATAACCAACTGCAAATGAATTATCCGTGAAATGGCTTTGCGGGTTAATAAATTCTGATAAAGGTACCAAGGTTGAACTTAAAGTTCAATGGATTCCCCGGTATGAATACGATGCAGCTTTTGCATATAAACTTTTTTTCCAACTAAACTCTCCTGTGAGAATGTGAGTGTCACTGCACTGTCTTTATGGTAGCAATATAATTATAAGTCGGCCAAACCATGAGGAATTATGAGAGAAGCGTCTACAGAAAAGTGTCAGTTAGATGGGATTTGTGGACCTGTGTGCCGTCATAAATCTTGGTGGAGTGTCATAAGAGGAATCAGTCTCACACAGTACTTGAGAGCTCTCCAGAAGCTTTGCAGCTATGGTGCCCTCTGGTTTACTATAAGCTGACTGTGAGGCTGACGATCACCCACATTGGTGGGAGGAGAGCTCCTAGATACAGTGCAGCACTGGTGAGGCTACAGAGAAAGACACAAAGACAGATTGAAGACTACTTCTATCTCAGGATTGTGGGTGGTTTCATAATAACCAAAGATCTTAACGACTGCTGATAAGAGTTAGATCAGGTTGTACATCCTTTTTATGTGGCATGGATGAGACAATCCTCTAAGTACGAGTGTCAGTGGCGATGTCCCAGAGTCATCTCATTTAAATTTGTGTAGGGAGATGAACTGGTCTAGATCACAGTGGTTTAAACTTGGGTGAAACCTGTAATCTTCTTATGCTGTATCCCATGGTTATGCTTACATGCTTACAGCTGGCTTCCAGAATGTGAGCAGCAGATTTAGAAGATATTAGTTCCAGAGAGCGAAGAAGCAGCTGCTCCATGGGTTGTCATTTCTAATAAAGCCATTCTTCTTTGAAGTCGGAAGTTTTGGGCGATGATAAGCAACCCCAGAGATGAATCCATGTAGCCATCCTTATCCCATCTTCATGTTCCTCTTGTAAAGACGCCCAGGGAAGCAGCAAATTACCGTGGATAATCAGCACAACATTTGGGGCCTCATTTAAAGTATTGTGACTCCCAACCTTGTAATGCTGCACCATTCGAATATCCAAGATCTCTTAAGCACTCCATTCTCCACACGGTATCTCGGGCGTAGTCCTCACATGTGGAGTCCTGGCAAGCTGAAGCGGTAGACCACATGCACCATCATGGAACGCAACACCATTTTGGATCATGAAGTATGCGGTTTTAATGGAAATTCAATACTAGGTGCAACCTCACCATGGGAATGTTATTGCTCAACTTGATGCCATTTTTGTTCAGGAAATATACTGCTTCATAGGAAAGTCTGGTTCTTTTTCACTGCTATTCTTCACGCACAGCTTTATTCAATCCTGCAATTTTCATTCCCTGTTCTTGTTTGAAGATGGCAAGGAATGGAGGTCATTTTTAATTACTTATGTACATTATTTGCAAGTGCAAAAGCTAGACTGATTCATATTCAGCAAGTCCATTAGTACTTTTTGCTCACACTATATGTGCAGCCCATTTACTGAATAAATCTTCAGACATTTTAAGCTGAAAAAAAAGTACGTTCAGCTGAACGAAGGAATCAGATGTTTTTTTCAAAAAGCTAGAGATGATCTGTTCACTTAATTTACACCAATTGCACATGTTGCAACTGACAATTATATTCGCGTAAACAAAATAAATAACCAGTTCAGGATTCTTTAGTTACTCTCTGAAAACTTGTCGTGTCACCTAATTTTGGTTCTCTACACAACAAACTCATTAGAGATCCAAATCTATGTCAGGACCGCAGGCGAGGATTAGGCTGTCTCTCTCTTCACTTTATATCTAACAAGCAGCCTTTTATTAAACATTAAAAGAAATAACAACAACCCACTACAAGTCCCATGAGCCAACCAATCCAGGAATAGCGTTCCCTCGAAGAGCCTCTCCCGGCATTCCTTCTTCCTTCGCTGCTCCAGTAGCCGATAATATAAGTACCTGATCGCTTGCGTTTCTCATAATTAAACGGAGTATTGTGGTGTTTCAAAGTGTGTGCCATAACAAGTGCTTTTTTTCCCCACAGCGCGGCCGCAGGAACACTTGTCGTTCCTTCGCGGGAGCTACCTTCAAGGATTCTGTGCTTTCGGGTGTGAAGCGGTCAGCCGACTGCTAGTGGGCCACGCAATGCTGTTCGTGCCTAGTGCCTTCTACCCCACGCAGGACTGGCGTCAATTTCAGTCGTTGGCGAAAGACGCCGGCCGCTCGTATTGTTTATCGGGGGCAGTATTCCCTCATTTATTGGAGCCCGCCTGGAATCTGAACACCTGTTTCTAAACGGGTAAGAACTTGATCGTGCTACTTAAAGGGACACGACCCAGGCAAAGCATATTTATTAACCCTTGCAACTCCAACAGGGTGCAGGTGCCCCAAGGCCTTTAGGCCTCCTAGGGTGACACTACTTGACCTGGTACCAATTTTATTGTCCTCTCCTGTGATTCACTTCCAATAATTATAGTAACATGCGGACTCTGCTGACTATTTGGGTGATTACTCTCAGGAATATTTGGAGAAAGAGATTACCCACCTCCCCATTGATAGAGTTCTGCCATATCATGGATATGTCCACTTTTAAGGCAGTCTCGCAAGCTGTGGCACCCTTGGAAAGGAAAATCCTCAAATTACAATTGAAATGCCTGTAACCCCTCTCTGAGAAGGAAGTTCTCTCTGGGCCTCTAGCCTCCTCACCTCCAGGGCAGCCCCAGGCATATTCCATTGTGGCACACAAACCGCCTCATGAACCAGGCGTGGACCTGGATGCATTTTCACAGCTCAAGAAAGCCTTTATGGAGTCCCACCCTCCCCCTAGATCTCCCTCTCTCCTTCCATGTACCTCAAAGGCCTTCTTCCAACTAGATGACGGGCCAGACTCCCCTTAAGCCACAGATGGGGACGGTGATGTGGGATTTTCTAGGCCCTGGCAACCATCTGCTACCACTTCCTCCAGTTTGGAGGACCCAAAACCAGATACGGACCAATCTCTATCGCTCTTGGATATGCTAGATTCGGACAAGCTCTTACACTTTGCTCTACCCAGTGGTCAACGGCCCCAAAAGGTGCGTCCTATGTGGCAGGCCTCCTCCGGAAGGACCTAGATAAGGAAGTCCAGAACTGTTTTAAAAGCAGAATGCTCTCGTCCCTCTTTGGAGGGTAAGGTCACCACTACTCCGGACATTGACCCAAAGATGGCCACCTTCTTGTTGAAATTCGTGAGAGATCCCAAAAAAGGGGATTGACCCGTCTTGGCGTTCATGTCAGGACAAATTGTTGGATGTGGCGGGCCCCCAAACATATCTTAGATATGGCAGAAGATTCCAGGGCCTCCAGCTCTCATATCTCCTGAGGTTCTGTCCGGTTGGGCTCAACGGACCATTATTTTTTTTAGAGAACGCAAATTGCGCTATATCCACAGAGAGGCAGTGTTCCCTTCTAATCAAAATTGATCCTAAATTGGGGGATCTAGTGTCTTCGGAGGCTGGACCATTTGCCCAAGGTAGTTTGTTTGGGGAACGCTTCATTCAAGAACTGGGGAAGTTTGTAAACACCTTTACTTCCCTAGATAAAGCCCAGACATCGATGAAACCGGTCTTCTCATCTCGTGTTTTTTCCACCGTTGGTCATGGTAGGGGGCACTTGACCAGCAGAGGTACCACCATTCACACATCCAATCAAGGAGTTCACTAAGGGCAGTGGCAAGATTCAGCCTGTTTTGGGACTTCCTATCCCACCCGGGGATATCCATCCAGAGAGGCTCTAGGAGAGGCTTCAAGAACGGGGTCTCCAACAACTCTACCCAAGGTGAGCGTTTGATCCCTCCTGGGACTCGGGTTTGGGGGCCAGCTTGGCAAGGTTTCTCTACAGTTCGGAACAACTGACGTCTGATGCATGGGTTTTGCAGACAGTACAGGGGTTCCACAGAGTTTTATGGTTCTCCAATTCAGATGTCAAGACCACATCCTCCAAATTTTTCTTCCTTGGTGAAGACAGAAATATCTCAACTTTTGAGAAAAGGGCGATTGTTCCAACCTGAATGCACCCCTGTGGATTCCTCAGCTTTTTCTTTTTTATAGAACCAAGATGAGGGACAGCACCCAGTAATAAACCTCAAGGAATTCAATGAGTGGCTAGTCTTTCGCCACTTCCCTTATAGGAGATCTCTGGGCAGGTGGATCCCTTCCATTTTGAATGACTGGATGGTGTGGCTGGATCTAAAGGACGCCTACCTGACAATTCCTATTTTTCCTCCCCACAGGCAAATCCTTCAATTCCAGTGGAAGAGTCAAACCTTCGAATTCACCTCCCCTCCTTTTGGGCGGTCCTCCACTCCGTGGTGCTTTACCAAGGTGTTGAAACCAGTGGCGGAAAATCTTTGATCTCAGGGGATGAGGATGCTCATTTATCTAGACAACATCATTTTGCTACATCAGTGTCCCAGGAGACTGGTGGGACATCTGCAACAGGCCATCTGCCTGCTGGATTCCCTTGGATTCGTGGTCAATGATTCCAAATCATCCCTTTCTCCAGTTCAGTCCATACAGTTTCTGGGGTTTATGGTGGACTCGGTCCACGCCACCCTAAGCCTTCCATCTCGCAAATCAAGCAGTAAAACATGATTGAAAAGGACTCCAGCCAGACCCCAGACATCACTGGTTAGAAATAAAGGGAAGAGAGAGAAAGCCTAATCCTCGCTTCTGTGCCCTGAAAACTTTCCATTACAATACCTAGGATAGGAATGGTCTCATTATTATGCACACAAATAGAATCCACATAAAGGAAAGCTTATGGCTGTGTGATGATCCCCCCTTGAAAGACGTGATAGCTTACATTTAGAAAGCTGAATTATCCAAGTGCCATCCGATAATGACAGAGCTAAAGACCAAAGGTGTGCTGTGCTCTGCAAAGAAATTTCCACAGGTAAAAAGAATGGAGACAAAACTCTGAACAAAGAAACATACAGTACCAGGGATAGGAACAAAAGAAACAAACATCTTACAGTAGAGAATGCTATAGCTGTGGTAGCAAGTATTACCTAGCACATGAAAGTTATTTCCCTGCTATAAAATTAAGATGTTCATATTGTGGTATAGTTGGATATTTTACTTAAGTGTGTAGAAAAAAAGGGCCGTAATACAGAGTAAAATGTGTAACGAATGACAAATAATCCAACAGCGTGGACAATGAGAGCACCTGTAGCAAAAATTATGTTTTGAGTGCTGAATCTAACATTCCAGAAATAAAATACTTTCTTTTGCTCCTTACATGTCCCCAACCAGCCATATTGAGAGGAGGAGAGAAAAAAAAAAAAAATCTCATTTAGATTTTTTTTTAGCCTAAACTGTCTATCACTGGTCAAACATCTGGATATTTTTGACCTCTTGTCTGAGCACAGAAACGTGGCTGAATTACTCCTCGTTGCCGGATAATATTTCTGCTTTGCCCGCTCTCTACCAAATCTTACAAAGGGATAACTTTGACAGAAAGGGTGGTGGCATTGCAATTATCTTTAAGGAGGAATGTGCATGTAAAACCGAAAAGCTTAACATTCTCGTTTGTGAAGCATTATTTATTCACTCACAGTATCAGCGAAGTTTACTGTGTCTGGTGCTCTCATTTATCAGCCACCAGGGACTTTTAGCAAGTGGTGGGCTTCCATCACTGAATCTTTCTTCTGCAATTCTTAAAAATGCCTGTTTCACTATTTTGGGAGACTTAAATATTCATTTCGAGAATAAATCTTGCAATGTCACAACTTCCTTGACCGATTATCTTAAAGCACTGAATATTCAGCTGATCAATAACTCTCCTACCCATAATGCTGGTCATCTGCTTGACCTGGTATTTACTAACTTACCGAACTTTCAATTCGATGTTACTCTACCTATGGTATGGACCGATTACTATGCGTCCCTTTTTGATTTGTGACAGATAAAAGCCCATTATCTTATTGTTCAGTAAGAATCCATCAGCTTATTTTAGTAGAAACTGGGCTAAACTGGATGGTTTCTCATGGGATACAGCTTTAGGGGATAACCCTCCTCAATTGTGCAATTCTGTGGAGTTAAACACACCTATAATTGATCTTTAGATTAGATCAACACTGGATGCTGAAAGTCCCATTTCTGCCAAAAAGCATCTCCGAGTCCTTCCCTCAGCCCCATAGTATGATTCCTTGGAATCAAAGAAAAAGTCCTGTAAACAACTTTGAGAGGGAGTGGTGTAAAATGTATAAAACTGCTCTGAAATCTTATCAAAGAATGTATCGCAAAACCAAATCTTTGTTCTATACTGCTAAAATAGCTTGAACACAAAACTGCCCTAAAGCGTTTTCAGGTAGTGAAAACCCTATCGGACCCTACCAGTTACTCCTCTTTCTCAGTCCTAATGTGAGGATTCAGCAGCTTTCTTCCTAAATAAAAAAATAAATAAATAAAAGTGGAAGGCATTCAGACAGCCTTCCCAAACGTAAGGGAAGCAAGTAGCAACTATTGGTCTGGAGAACTTTCACCCTCTATATTTGTCATTGGTCAAGTCTGTTCTTTCTTCTGTTAGATCAGGATTCGCTCTGGATGTGTCCCCCCTGCTGTTCTGAATAAACTTTCGGGTCTTGGAGAGGATCACCCATTTAGTGAATTTATCCCTGCTGGAAGGCATTGTCCCTAAAACTTGGCAGAGGGCTCTAGTCACTCCTTTATTGGAAGAAAAAAAAAAAAACTATTTGGACACCCTCTCATTTGGTTCAACTATAGGTCTATTTCCTTGCTACCTACCTTCTCTGAGGTGTTAGAAAAACATGTGAATCAACAGCTTACTTATTTCACAGAATCCAATAATGTTCTCCATCCCTCTCAATCTGGGCTCTGTGGAAGTCACAGAACTGAACCAGCCCTTCTCATTGTCACAAATTTT
The DNA here is from genome assembly GCF_031143425.1 of Pleurodeles waltl. Lineage (NCBI taxonomy): Eukaryota > Metazoa > Chordata > Amphibia > Caudata > Salamandridae > Pleurodeles > Pleurodeles waltl. The sequence goes on from NC_090440.1 coordinate 258,837,992, forward strand.
GTGAGACACTAACTGGACAACAAGGGAGCTGCTGCATGGATTCTCTTAGATTTAAGTGCAGCATTTAAAACGGTGAAATCATAGTATGCTCTTGCTAAGACTTGAAGGCATGGGAATACAGGATACAGCCCTTGCCTTAAGATCTTTTTTGCAGGTTCGCACCTTTCAGGTATATACCAGTCAGCACATATCAAAATCTTTCCCGCTGGGCTAAGTCGTGCCCCAGGAGTCGACTCAGAGTCCACTGCTTTTTGATTTGTATGTCAGGCCTTTGGCAGATATAGTTGAGAACTGTGGACTCACACTTATCTCCTCCGTGGACGATACATAAATTGCCATATCATTGTCAGCCAAGGACAATCACAATGTGAAAGTTATCAATTCTTGCCTTACTCAAGTGTCAGTATGGATGTGTACCAACTCCCTAAAACTAAATGGGAACAAATCTGAGGTCTTGTTGATGAGAAATCCTTCTATTCCCTGGGGCTCCCAGCTGTGGCCTTCAACTATGGGCAGTCGTCCTAGTCTAGTGCCAGTCGTAAAAAACATAGGTATGTGGATCAACAACAAACTCACGAGTCACCAAATTAATATGGTCACCACCACCTTTAGAATTTTGAAATGGCTTAGAAAGGTTTCATATTGTCTCCCCATTGCTGCTCAGAGAATGGTAGGCCAGGCCTTGATGACTTCCAGACTGGACTAGGGTAATGCGTTATAACTGGGGGGCAGATACAACTCTTAAAACACCTCCAGATTGTTAAAAATGCTGCTGCTCAGTTTTGATTTGCTTTCCAAAATTGACCTCTACATCCACTATGCTTGAGACATTTTATTGGTTACCCGTTAAGCACCGGGTACATTTTACAGCTTTACGTCATATGCACAAATGCCTGCAAACTCTGTACCTTCCTATCTTAGAGCCCTGGTTTCACATACATCCCGCTTGCTCATTGCGATCATGTTATTCCAAGTTGGCTGCAATTCCTTGAATAAGGAAAGCTCTCCAAGAAGGCCGTGCCTTTTTCTTTCTTGGTCAAACTCTGGAGTGTACTCCCTCCCAGATTGAGGGTTTGGCAGTCACTCTCTCCATTTCGCAAAGCTTTGAAACATGGCTGTACCTGCATTCAGCACTCCTTGAAATTTGATTTCCCATGATGACTGGCAGGTTTGTAATCTTTCCGTAGATAGGCCTACCGCTGGGAAACCTTTTGGAGGTATCCATGTGCTTTACAAATCAAGAATATTAATAATAATAATTATACTAATAATAACATGGAATCCTTATAGCCCTGATTAGGTCGTATTAGCTAATCAGGAAAATTAGTCTGTCAACAGGTTAAAGATGGAATTTCCAAAGGTAATCTCAGGAAAAGTGTTAGCTGGTAGGGATGTCTCAATTATCATAAAAGAAAATTCCATACCCCTTTTACACAAGGCATGCAACATTCCTTCATCTAACAAGGGGATGTTGAAGCTAAATCAAAGAAACTTGAACAATCAGCTGTTATAGATCGAATAGAATCCGCTGAGTGGATGGTGGGTGGAGTTGCAGCATGAGTGCAGAATGCTATTTAGTTTCTATAAATTAGAGGATTCCTTTTGGATTATACTCTGCTGTGGAAGTGTTCCAATGTTTGATGTATAACATTTTCAAAGACATAGGTGGTACAGTTTTCTTCCAGGGAGACATTTTAATGATGTGGAAGATGAGCACCATGATGTAGCAGTATTAAGTGTTCTAGGAATGCTTGATGCGAAAGGGTTAACTGCAAAGTTCAAATCTGCAGAAAGCTCTATGTGGTGTCTTGGTAATTTGGTTTGCGACAAAGGTATCTTACCAAAACACAAGTTAGTTAATGACATTATCAATGCACTTTCACCCAGAGGTAAGGATGAGGTAAGGTCATTCCTTGAAATCATACACTTATGCAAAATTTGTTAGGAATTTTGCTGACTGCACATATAATATACGTCAACACTTCAAACAAACAAACAAGATACTGCTTTTGAATAGAATTCCATGCTACAGAATGACTGACAAGCTAATAAATAGTATTTGCTCTGCTTCATCCGTGATGAGTTTTGATGCTTACTGAAACTGAATGATGCTTTGGGATCTTCAACAGCAGTTGTGGCATTCTGCACTACCTGCAAACTTTTTTCCACATATAGTGGACAACCAAGGTAAAGGGAATTCCGATAGTCAAGGTGCGATAAAATATGTGCCTGGACAATGAACCTCTGAGCAGAAAAGGGAAGGAAATCCAATGTCTTCCTAAACATTCTCAGCATGCCGTAACGATTAGCTACTACCTTCCTATCCTGTACCTTAAATGAGAGTTTGTTATCTAAGCAGACACCCAGGCTCTTTACTACAGTTTTAAGTGTAGGAAGACTTTCTACTGAATCTGGCCAGCCAAGCGAAGACCAATGGTCAAAGTCATTGCCGACTACCATCACATCAGTTTTGCTTCCTTTAAGTTTTAAGTAATAGTCTGCCATCGAGTCATCTACGTCCTTCAGATAGAGTCCGAGTTAATGTGCTTTTGATCGATTTTTCGGCGCAAGAGGGAGGACTATGAATATTGTCAGCATACAATACTAATGACAAACCGGAGGATTCCACAATCTCGGACAATAGACGGAGATAAAGAAGAAATAAAGGGCTTAATGAGGGGCAAGAGGAACGCCACACTTCAGTGTACACATCAGAAAAACATGGTTTATCAAGCACCTGAAGGCTCTTGTCCTTGGAAAGGAAGAGAGCAATTGTAGTGCCTAATCAGTTATGCCTGCACTTTTAAGTCTCTGTACCAAGAGTGGGTAGACTACAGTACTGAAAGTCGCACTTGGGTCCAGCAGAATAACTACTGCGGAACCCCCTTGGTCGAGATCCTGCTTAAGTTCCTCCATCACTGCGAGAAACAGTCTCAGTGCTGCGTCCTGGCCTAAATCCTGTTTCTGAATGGTGCAAAATATAATTAATTCCTAAAAATGACAACAGATGTCGGTTGGCATGTTTCCCCAGCACTTTCCCGATACCTGATAACAGGGTTATTAGTCTTTATTTCTCAGCTAAATGCAGGCCAAAGGAACATTTATTTAGCAGTGGCTTTACCACTGCGTGTTTTCCGGGGAACGGGACTTATCCACAGTGTGAAGAACAATTTAACAACTCTAGTAGCAGGTGGTAGATGGTATTAGCCCCTTGCTTCTGAATATACCGAGGAACGGGATCAAGCAGTGAACCTAATGTGACCACATTAAGTCAAGCCTGCATATCCTTCTCTCTGATCAAAGGGAAGAATGAACGTGCTCCTTGAAGGATTTAGATTGCTAGGAAGAAACAGATAATTCTATGTCAGAACACAAGGCGAGGAGGCTGTACTTTCTTCGCTTCATTCAAATAGAAGCCACAAAGAATTGCATCAACACATTAAGAAAAACCTAACTTTCCCAAAAAAATGACAAAAACCAAATCAAATAATGACAATGGCATACACTGAAATATAGTATTTTCTCTGTGCTCCCTGTCTTTTCTCGCTACTCTGCAGCCATCAGGTCAGGTACTAGGGTCTCTCATTGGACCTGGTCGTTTTTCTCACTTATTGCTCATGTGTTTGTCTTCATTTTATAGTTCACCTAGGCAGGAACGCAGTGCTATGTTCACCCCACCAACTGCCAGAGGCGGCTCCTGCGAGTCTCAGAGTCCTGAGATGGGCTTTTCTTTGACTCCGCGATCAGCTAGTGCAGTTTATCTCTAGATCGCTGAGGAGTCGGCAGTCTATTGTGGAGCCTGTCCGTCATCCAGCTGGGCCTGATGCCCTGTACTCAGTCTGTAAAGGGCGTGGGACATATTTGGACATCGTTATAAACGGTCTCTCTAGTTGGCACAATACTAGTCAGGGTAAGTCAGATACACCCCCTTTATTAACCCGACCTGTGCTCAGCCCCTGGTGGCTTGGCACACAGCAGTCAGGCTTAACTTGAGAATACGTAAAGTACTAGTGCAACACTTACTTTCAGAAACACAGTGAAATACACCACAAAAAGACTCCACAACAGGGTAGAGAATATTTATCTGAGTTAAACACCAAAGTGACAAAATTCCAAATAGTAGAAGTTGAGATAAGAATTTTTCAAGATTTAGATGTCGGTGGAATGGAAAACTCCGTCACAAAAGTGACAGATACCCGTCCGTCGTATTACAATACCAGTCTATCCTAAAGGGATCGTAATAAGGCAGACTGGATATCCGTCATGTTTGTGATGAAGCATTCCCTACAACAACATCTAAATCAGGCCCTAAATGTGAAAATAGTGCTTAGAAGTCTATGACGGTGAAAAGGTTACTTGAGGTCACGACAGACTGGTGCAAATCGAAAATCCAGGCCGACTGCAATGGAGGGTAGGCAGGCTACAGAACCTACGTTGGGTGGAGCAATGCGGCGACAGCAAAGACAAGATGCACCAATATTCCTGCAGCACTTCGAGTGATGTGTCACTTTTTGAAGTTTCTTGGTTCAAACCACTTCTGAGGCCCAGGATTGGGAGGGGGCACCTCAGGCAAGGGTAGGACTTACAGATGGCACAGTACAACAGAACCAGGGAAGTTCCAAGCAGTCTTTGTTGCCACTGAGACTGCAGAAAAACAGGGGGTTAACCAGCAAATCTTTGGAGACTCTTGGGTTTAAGGATGTAGAGAGCAAGTCCAGTCCCTCCCAATGCAGGGCAGAAACAGCAGGGCAAACAGCAAAGTGGCAGTCATTGCTACAGCACAACAAAGCACACAGCAGCAGTAGGCCAACACAGCAATGCAGTTGCAGAGTGGCAGCCTCTCCAGACAGCATAGCAGTCCTTCTTCCTGGCGGAGTGTCCTTGGTTTCAGCAGAGATCTGATTTGGTGGGGTTTGGAGTTCAGTATTTATACTTCGGTACCCTAGTTCTGGAAGGTGGGAGAAACCTCAAGGCCTTCCTTTGGAGTCCACAAGGTCTCTGTTTGACCCTTCCTGGTTCCAGACACTCTACAGGCGGTTATGCAGCCCTTTGTGTGGGGAGAGGTTCAGCTCTATTCAGGTATAAGTGAGCCAGTGCTAAGCTTCCTCACCTGCCCAATCAAGCCAGTCAATGGGCCACTAAGGCCCATTAATTCACACCTGAGCTCCCATTGTATGACTGTCTAGAGGGACTGCACAAAGCTAACTGTCATCTACCCCAGACGTGTATTCAGAGACAGGCCAAGGCACAGAATGGTTAAAGTAAGAAAATGCAATCTTTCTAAAAGTGGCATTTTCAGACTTACAATTTAAAATCTGATTTCACCATAAGTTGCGATTTAAAATTGTGAGTCCAGGGACACAAAACTCCATATTTCTATCTCTTCTTATTTGGAAATTACACTTAAAAGATGTTTTAAGGTAATCCCAATGTTATCCTAATAGCGAGATATGCATTGCAATAGTGAAAAACTAATTTAAGGGTTTTTCACTATATGGACATGTTAAACTTAAATGTACATGCTCAATGTCTTAAATACACTGCATCCTGCCCTTGGATCTAACTAGGGTCTTCCTTAGGAGTGAATTACATGCAATAAAAAGGAAGGTTTGGGACTGGCAAGTGGGTGCACTTGCCAGGTCTAAACGGCAGTTAAAAACTGCACACAGGCTCTACAGTGGCAGGTCTGAGACATGTCTGAAGGGCTACTGTGCCATGTGGCACTACAGGCCCACTAGTAGCATTTAATTTACAAGCCCTTGGCCCATAAAGTAAACTTTATTCGGGACTTACAAGTACATTAAATATGCCAAATGTGGAGGAGCCCATTTTACTATGTTTACAGTACAGAGCACCTGCACTTTAGCACTGGTCAGCAGTGGTAAAGTGCAGAGAATCATAAAAGTCAGCAGAAATGAGTCAGAAAACTGGTGGAAGGCGGCAGAATGTTTGGGGGTGACAATGCAGACAGGGCCACTTCCAATAGACATGCATTCTGACGGGTCTGTAAGTAGCATGAAGCATTTTGACATCCATTGGATATTGAGACACGGACCCAGACATTGCCCAAATAGAATAGGGGGATATTAGGTGTCGCGAGGAAACAACTCTCTTTCAGATCACACCATTGGTCCAGAGAATTTGCGCCTGGTAATCCCATCACCCACATTACCTGCCATGCAGGACAATGAGGTCCCTCTGAGGAGAAACAAATCCAGTACTTTCCCCTGGATGACATTTTTTAAGATGCTGTGGATGCCTCTACACATAGAGGCAGTCTCCCATACCCTGGCCCTTCGAGAAGCCTTAAGAAAAGCTTATTCAAAGCTGTAACAACCCCTCTTCTCGAGAGAAGACTTTGGTGGCCTGTTGGGCACACATCCTTGGAGGGCAGCCAGGTGATCACCTAAGTAAGACAAAGGGCAAGCGTCACTCTACCAATACCACAGTGACAAATATTAATATCTATCTGCGTATAGCAACAGCAGAAGAAGGGACAGCAGAGAGAAAAACAAGTGAGACTTCCTTGTAGAGGAAGTCACAGTTTCTATTCTTGGTTCCTGATAAAGGTCCTCTCTGTTATGGGTGAATTGCTATTCTGCACCTGCATTCAAGAGATAAACATAATAGATACATTGCTACACATTTCTTACTCATAACATTTCATAAATTTTACAAGGCTTCAGCCACTCTTATATTAATGCAGTTGCAGGATTTCTTTTGGTGGATAAAGGAGAAGCAGTGACTGATTTGCATATGGCTGGGTCCAAACTAGAAAGGCATGGGTGGCAAAAAACGATGGATTTAGGCCCAGATCTCTGTACTGGGGGTGAATGTTTGACATTGTTCAGCATTCCGTCCCTCACTTGTTCTTTTTGAAAACAAGATGTACACAGTAAATAAAGAATCCTTCTCAAAACTACATTATCACTGTAAAAACTGTGTAAAGCTCAGAGGACCAGAAAGCTGGGAGTTCCTGTAATCTTTTGAGTGAGCTGATATCAACCAGGTAAATGGGTTTTCTGAGAGAACAGTTTGAGATTATAAGAGGGAATAAACATAAGCAAACAAATACAGAGAACAAAACGGAGTCATACTGAGGTCCCACTGGGAAGAAAAATTGCATACGTGAGACAAATGAAGGAAAGGCGTCAATCAAAAAAAGAAAAAAAAAGTGTCTTGTTTTCTCAATTAATGGAAAAATGCAAATCGGTTCTCCTTGTGTATGTATGTACAATGAACAAAAGATGTATCATCAGCCCACCTGGATACCCATCTCTGCAAATTGTCAGACTAGAAACATGACATGCATGGTGGAACAAAAGTAATATACTCTCCCTCAGTGGCCTGTAACACGACCATTAACATCTGTACTGTAATCTCCCACTGGGCACGTAAGCTCGGCAACTGACCAAGTGTGATGGAAACCATGATCCTGTATAGCCAAGAATTGAGTTGGCAGCCACCTTCAAAGGTTAATATTGGTGTGCAACAAATCGTGCGTTGGAGGTTCTAGGGCAAGGCTCCTGAAAAGATGGCATACCTCCCTTGACCACTGTAGGATACATTCTTCAGTCACATCCTCTAGGTCAGGAAAAGCACTGTTGGCATATCAGTCCCCCAGTTGTAGTCAACTCTGCTTCCGCTCACTCCTCCATCTGGAGAGCGGTGAAGAATCCTCCTTTAGTGATGGGCATCCCCACCAGCAGTAAAGTTACTGCATACATTATACACCCGCCAGTTCATTTAGGTGCGCACTTTCATCACCTGAGGGCTATAGCAAATAGTTGCAGCTTCTGCGAGGGTTGTAACTTCGCCACCGGGAGCTGCACATTGAGGGCCTCTTTCTGCTTTCCTACCCAAATTCGACCATTTCCTCCATATTGAACCCAGCCAGCCAATAGAGCAGCTGCTGCAACTGTCCTACTGGTAAATATAACTTGCAGTCCGGCACCCCGAGGCCACCTTCCTGTGGCAGCCACAGCAGTGTGCACAGGGACACTATTTCACTTTTGGTCCCAAATCAACTCATGGAGTAGTCTATTGAGGGAACTGAACCAGCTCTGTGGGATCCAAACTGGAAGATTAGCAAGGTAGCATAGTACCCTTAGTAAAACAATCGTCTTTGCCAGTGCTATCCTTTCCAGGATGGGTAGTTTAAGCATGCAACATTTCCCACCTTAGGGCACAGCCAAGGTTAACCCCTAGAATCTTCATCCAAGTGAAGAAACCAAACTACTGGGTGGCAAGCCACCCTGGGCTCCCACTAGAGCGTAGTTTGCGGTTAGACCTCCTTCAGTGCTTGTTGGGACACCACACAGGGAAGGCGCACATCTAGTTCCAGTTCGTGCATAGCCCAGATACCTCTCCCTGATCGGGCACAACCATTAACCGGTCTGTAAATCTGGTAAATGATGCGCTCCCCGTCCAGTAGGCAGATACCGTTCTCCTGTCCCTCGGAACGTATTATGCTAGTAAACGGTTCAATGGCCAGCACAAATAGCATCGGCAAGAGCAAGCAACCCAGCTGCATTCCTCCGTATATAGTAATCGGGTCAGATATGCACCGATCCATGCAAACCCATGCCTCATCTCTCTTTCAGTGCTATCCCACACATTACTTCCTTCAGATAGTCTCAGCGGATCATGTCAAACGCCTGCCTAATATTGATTGATAACATCACTGCATTCGAGGGTGTTAAACGATGTCTCTCCCAATAATTCGCAGAGGTTTTTAATGTTACAGGAGGTGCTGCGGTGGAGTATAAAGCCATTTTGACTGGCATGCACCAAGGTCTGTAAGTAAGATTGCAGCCAATTAGTCAATACCCTATGGAGGTCTTATAATCCAAGTTAAGCATGGAAAGGAGTGGATAAGAGAAACTACAAAATGTCACTAGAGGACTTGGGTAGGGACACTATCAAGGTTTCCCTCGTGGTCTGGGGCAGCTTCCCACAGGCAAATGACACCACACTCAGTCTCCATGGTAGGTCCGCCCAGAACCTACCAATCTGCTTCTGTCAACTGCGGGAATGTCACTCTGGCAAAGGACTCCATAGTCCATGCCTGGTTTGGTGTGTGTGCTCCTGGCAATATTACAAGCTCTGGTAATATTGGGTGAACACAAATGGTCATGTTGAGAATTAACTGTGTCACAGTCTTTACTTGTGTGATGGGGCATCCTCGATTCTTTGATCTTAATTATCAGATAAGGAGTTTCCCAGCCCTGCCCATCCTCCGCATGTGCCAGGAAGAAGTATTTGCACCTGTTGAGGAGACGCATCTTTTCCAGAAGCTCTTCAGGAGTCTTTTTTCCATCCCACATTCTGGTTCTCATTTGAGGATTCTCCTGCGCCTTCACTTCAAGGTGTTGTATGGTATTTTCCACTATTGCCAGTTCCCTACCAAGAGCTCTCCAAACCCAAACAGATTGGTCAATGCAATGTCCCGGCACCACTACCTTAAAAGTATTCCACACAATGTTAACCATGAGGCACTGTTGGTCGGTTAGCCTGAAGGTATCCCCTGATCATATCTGCCTCGGTGGTTCTCCGTGTGTTGGTTCATCAAGGAACGTGGCCTGAAGTTCCAGGTGGGAATAAGTGATGCATGTCTACCCTAGTTCATCCTCATTAGCAGTAAATTGTGGTCCGAATATGTACATCCAAATACTCCATATGTACAACCTGCCCTGCCACCCCTGTGGAGCTCACTTGTGCATCTAAATGAACAAGGAGGCCATAAAATGAGTAGAACAAATATTCCCTTCGCCCTGCATGGAGCAACCGCCAGGGGATCACAAAGGCCCCAATTGTCCGCCCAGTTCCGAAGTTCCCACTCTAGTCTAACAGTTGGGAAGTCAGCAAGGGGTGGTGCCAACCAGGAAAAGTATAAGTCGCCGCTGCAAAAGCGGGGCATGGTCGTCTCATGAAAATTGGGGCCAGAGTCATGAGGAAGTATGCCTGCCCTTTGTTAAAGGACTAGATACTGCTCATCACTATCCATAAACCATCCAGTTCACCAAACAGAATAAGCTAGTGACCCTTGTTGCCAACACGTGCTAGTAATCACCAAGGGTACTCCCAACCTTACCCATATCAGCACCCCCTGGAGGAAATATAGGACCCCTCCATTTTCACTGCAGAGCATTGATTCGGTCACCCACCATGTGTCTTCAGCTGAAAGGCTATAACTGTGTAACTGCGATTCAGATTTTAATGTTGCACAGGAAGAAGGTATATTTTGTAGCATTCGTCTGCATTAGGTCTGAGATGTCTTTCCAACTTCCTTTCCTACCCTACCCTCACTGTTAAATCCCCACCTTCAAACCCCTTAAAGTGGATGGCTCCTGCCCCAGGTCCTCCCATGGTGATCCTTCACCTTCTCCTCCCCAGACCAAGATGGCAACAGCCAATAGGCCACACCAGTGCAAAACAAAAATTAGGGAGTTTCAAAACCCTAATACCAGTTCAAAGGCCAGGGTTTCCAAGGGGTGGCAGCTACAGCTCCTGCTGCTGGACCGCCTCATTTTCCAGTCCAATCGTGACACTATTAATCCAATTAATTCCAGCCTCACGATATACCTCCGTTAAAAAAAAAAAAAAAAAATGTTGTTCGACATTGTTAAAAATGGCGATGTGCTGCAGTGATGAATTAATATTTCAGGAGCTATGCCACCTTTATACTTCACTTTAGTGTCAAAACATAGGTTTTGAGCATCAAGTAGTCTTATAGAGGCAAAAAATAACCCCTAAGAGCAACCCTTGTGCCATTTTCCAAAACGGTGGCTATAATAGAGGAAGATGATACGTATATAGAAATTAAACACACAGTGGTTTTTAATCATTTTATGCATACCCTTAACAACTTTTATAATATTAATATGAAAAAAAATGTTTATCACTCCACTTTTAGACACATTTTAATAGTTTACTTTGTTTGTTTTGGCAATCGCTTGTGGTACATTTCCAGAATGTTGAAAGTTTGGGAAGAGCATATCAACAGGGACATCTTTTTGTAGAAACAGGTTTTGCAAGTACATCTATGTTTAAGTTCTGTGGGTAGAGACTTTTGAAATTGTTTAGGTTTTCACACCCTATCAATATATTCCCAACCAAATTCACACAGATCTCTTTGTACATATGCATGATCCGAAACATTTACACATCTCCTGATTAAGTAGAACTCTTTTAATGTGTCCACACACAGAATATGACATTGGTTGAAACTCACTTTACCGAAGAGCATCAAATGTTTGACAGTCAGAACTTGTTTTCCACACACGCACAAGGTATTTTTCTACATCTTTAAAGTCACATTCTTGTGTCTCAGTAAATCCTTTTAGAAACTTCAGTCAGCAGTTAAAGGTCCAAGCTTTGTTCCAATTTTGCTCATAGCGTCATAACCCATAAGAATATGCGTCTTGATGAGGACACTGGTCTTCTCTGGGTCAAGTTTCTTGTACACAATATGAAGCTGGATTAAGTGTTTTCTCACCTGTTCTATAATGTATACATGACTGACAATACTCGACTTATGAACACTGCAACAAATCTAAGTAGCACAATGATAACATCTGTGTCATTTGACAGTACGACTTGATTGGAACCAGTTTGAACAGCCAACTCAACATGTGGCACAACACGAAGGTGAGCTTCCTCCGATTTGCTGTTTAGTTCTTGAACAATATGGCCCGTACCTTTTGAATCTCTCTCTGCAGGCACCAAATTGTCATTGACAATCCACTTGCAATAATTGGAAATTCAGTGTTCACTAAAGCATCAGCAATGTTTTGGCGAGTTAACATCTAACTCGTATTGTTCGATGTTGATGACTAGAATTTATCAAGTTGCACAGGTATAGGTGTCAAATTGTTGATGCAGGAAAGGTCAATTGTTCCCCTTGTAGACATTCATCTGATTCTCACATTCTTTGACAGATAGTTCAAGGTAACTGTCAAAGACAATGTGCAGTTCTTGCAAGGTGCACACTGACTTTGATAGCTGTAGAGCAGTCTGAACGACCTCTCCAGTTTTGCATGGAGGGAATCGTGACCTTTTGCAACTGTGACATTGCTCACAACAGCAGTTTTCAATGAGGACACCTTTTCGAATTGAAATTCTTCAGGTGAAAGGTTGTTTTTTTTGTTTTCCCCTGAGCTCGTGTACAAGTTTATGCTTCAATGGTTTGGTTGCAGTATCTCCATCAAATAATGTGTCTGTTGGAAGAAGGTCATGCAACAGAATGTCCTTGATAAATTTACCTCTTTCTTTTGGTACATCCATCTCTCTACGTGCTTGCGAAATTTTTTTTTTTTTTTTTTTTTTTTTTACTTCTCTCGTATAGGCTGGTTGGATGAAACTTACTATGGCAATTAAACTGTGAAAGTTTAGCTTTAGTGATTATGTCAAACAGCCTTTTCTCTTTCAGTACAAATCTCTACTGCTTCAGTTCTGCATATGGTTTCGATCCATGTTCCAGGTCATCTAATAGATGTGTCTTCATATCTTTATCCACATATTATTTGGTCATGAGGTTGTGTAGTTGCACAGGCTCAGTCATTTCAAAAAGGTTTCTTTGCTGCTGTGCGAAACAACAAAGGCTGTCAATATGTTTATTGAAATGTTTCCCTCTCTTTCCCACAAGTTCATGGTGAGAACAGTTTCATGATGGTCCATTCATTTTTAATTTGTCATCTCTCTGAAAACATTGCAAATAGAAAGGACTTCAAGGTAAACTAGCTGTCATTGAGCAACCTATTCACTTTTATGTGTCTGACCAACACTTCCTTTGGAGCTTTTCTGTGATCTCTGGATCGGCTGTTCCAGTTTCAGATCTAAAACCACAGCATTGAACCTTCCCTCTCTGTCTTTTGCCACAAAATGTCTTTGGATTAATTTTATGTAGAGGTATGGTTTTTCCACCTTTAGCTTCTTCACTCTTTTCAAATACCAGGGCCCATATCTCAGGTAGCTTATGCAATCGAATTCACGAAACACAGTAATCAGTGACTCCAGTGTCTTCACATGCATGTTCCAATCCCCTTTTCACTAGAGCTATCATGTGTAAAACATTTCCCTAGTACTCGCAAAGTTCTGATTTTTCTTCACATTCTTTGCCAAACTCTACGAACTTGATTTTCAGGTTTTCTGATTTTGAACTGAGTGTACTGAATATTGCCTGACTTTCATTATGCCTTTTGAATGAAATGCACCCTGTGCCTTGTTCACTTCTGAGATAAGATATGCAAAACCAAATTTGTCATTCTTGTTCCAGAAAGCATTCCAATGCAGTGTTTCTATAGCCTCAGATATGAGGAGCATACCTTGTAACTAATGAAAATAATGAGTTCCACTCAATATTCACTGGACAGTTTTGCTTCTATAGATTTCAGCCTCAATAAGTGCATGGTTTATGCCACATCCACAGAGAACTTCCTGCACACTGCAACGCAACTTTTGTCATGTGGAAAACACCCATCATTAGATACAAATCATCCAATCTTACTGGATTTCTCATAATGTCAGCTACAGTACAGAAAAAAAATTCAGAAAATTGGCAGGACGAGCTTTTTTCATGCTGAGCATGCACATTTTAGAAATTCTTTAGAGCTGCGTATACGGTTACATAGTTTGACAGTGGAGATAGTACTACTGGTAAAAGGGAGAAGAAAAAAAAAACGCATAATCAAGAAGAAGATGATGATGATGATGATGATGATGATGATGATCCATGTCCTCAGCCACTTTGAAACTTTCTGGTAGACTGGGACGTGTTGACTGCTTGTAGTAATTTTGTACACGTTTGCAAGGCAGTTGGTTTATAAGTTTGCAACTTTGTTTATGCCTACAGCTGACACAGCTTATTTTCCAGCAGGTACTTCATTGGTACAGTTTTGAAAAAGCTATGTGGCAGTATCATGTGTGCTGGATGTTCCAGGCAAAGAGCGCTCTTCAAAATCAAAACTGTCAAGAGCAGCAATTGTAAATACTTTCTCAGTAAAGTGAGTTGGAAGTGGTGCGCTGGCAGAGTCACAAGATTTTACAGCATGAGCTGCTAACAAGTTCCTTCTCCGTACTAAGTAATTTAAACTTGTTTATACACCGATCCTATTCATTGAAGTGATTAGCTCTATTTTTAAATTTGTCATAGATTGCTTAGGCAGTCGTCACATGTAGCCAAGTTTCTTTTTGCCGTGATGTAATTCATAAAACATGATTTGGAAGAGACAGTACATTTGCACAGCTTAAGCCTGTCAGTTCATGGGACTGTCTTCCACTTCTTCGCTTACATCTTCAAAGCCATCATCAATGTTGCATGTTTCTGTTCCGAACGCAAGAACTTCAGTTTGTTACAGTTTTGCTTTGCTGATATTAAGCAATGATGTAAAAAAATGTTAAGACAACATCAGGCATTCCTGTTGATTGCCATGATTTGTGGGGCTCTGGAGCATCACAAAATTTGTCATTAAGTCCAAACTATAAATGTTTCAGGATGTTTTCTAGGATGGTTCCTGCTGATTTCACTACATCCTGTGATCTTAATTTGGCAGCAAGAACTTCAGGAGTCAAATCAGCTGAGAAACATAGGTGGCTCATTCTTTGTGTTAGACTGACAAAAACTAATTCTGTCATTGTACATTCTCACCCGAAATATCTTAGTTTCATTATAATGGATCAGAACAGTTTCATCAACGTTGACTATTATGTCTCTGATCTCACGGAGTGTGAAGACATAGCCTGTACTCAAGAGCGGCTTTAAAACTTCATTTGCTTTTTCAAAATGTGTAAACTTAACTGAAGGTTGGAGGTTATGCTGCTGCTGGAAGCTCATTGTACAATCATATTTTCAAATGTATGCATGCATGCAGTTTGGATGGGCATACAAATATGCCGCAAGTATGTTCACTTGCTGTTTAGAACAGCTACTCAGCTGAAAACTTCATCTTGGAAGAAACTAGCTGCACATAAAATCAAGTTTGCCCTTCGAGACACCCATACTCTGTACTTTGTTCTTTTGTCAATTCCTTTGGCCCTTGTTCTGGCTAAACCACAGATAACACATTGAAGATTCTCTGCTTTCAGATCAGTTGTCGGAGGTGGATGAGGGGTAGCCATCGATCTTCTAAGTGGATGGGCATTGATTTTGTCATTTCTTGTTCAGAAGACCGATTCTTGTTGTGATTCACTGGTTTCTGCTATTTTTTGACTATTTGTTTCCACGCTTTTTTCCATCGTATACAACTTGGTGCACTTGTTAGAATAATAAAATATTTGAGATCATTTTGTTGTATTTCTGCAGCATTTCAAACTCTCTTCTGTCCAGCTGCAGTTTATGTTAACTTTTCATTCAGATTAATTTGGCATTTGACATTTTTCTTTGTTGATGGAGTTCAGATTTTGTAGCTAGCAACACTGTCAGAAGGTAAAGATCCTCTGCTACCACCTACTTTGCTCATATTTACAAATTTGAATCAATGGAAAACCTGAAACAAAAACAATATTAAAATAAATTATCAATATGATGGCTACAACACATAGTGCCGCTAAAAGACTACTTGACCCTCAAAGCCTATGGTTTGACACCAAAATGAAGTATATAGGTCCCATGGTTTCCTAAATATTACGTTATCACTGCACACATCCGCCATTTTTAAAAATACTGCCAAGAGGCAACCCCACCCCCAGATTAGCAGTGTCTCCCCAAGCTAAATTACTTCTCTAATGATACAAAAACACAAATCAAAAATGAAAATCTCTGGATAACAATTTTTTTACTGCGGTATACCAATGGGCCATGACTAAGTGGTCCCCAGAGATCAGGCCCCAGAGTAAGCCAGCAGTCATATATATCAAGAGAAGGCCAATTCAGCCATCCTCCCACTCCTTGAACTGTAGATGTCTGCCGCTTCCTGCACCACAGTGTTAGTCAGGTACCCCAAGGTTTTACAGATACTCTGCCATTTGAGGTGTTATATTTGGACCCTGACGGAGTGTCCCCAGGGCACCCTCTAAATCAAATGACCCAGATGATGGATCTGTCTGGTGGTCATCACCACTTTCTCTCTGCAGAACGTAGAAGGTAGACGCTAGGTCGGTGGATGCCGCTCTCCCCCATACAGTTTGAGGTTTGGTGGACCTAGCAGGTTGCTCAACTCTCTTCCTTATCTCTTAGCGCTTTAGAAGCAGCGGTTTACTCTAGAGTTCAGCATCCGTCCCTCACTTACGCTTCTCAAGCCACTCAGACAGACTCTCTGGTTCATAAAAAAAAACACGATCTTTCACATTCATGATTTTGAGGGAGGCCAGGAAGAAGATGGCATATGGAACCCCTGCTATCCACAGCTCATTCTTGACCTTCACAAAAGAGGTCCTTTTTTCTGTATTGACATTGCATATTCAGGGTATATCGCAACAGTAGCCCCTGCCACCTTATGTGGCCAATCGTGCATGCCCTATGCAGGACCAGGTCTCTATAGTGTACCAGCCTCACCACCACTCTGAGTGGTATGCCAGATGGAGGTGGTCGCACGGACCCTAGGTGCTCTTTGAAGCACAAAAAAGCAAGACAGTCTCTTGGGGTCCACTTCCTTTACCAGCCTGTGTTCCAGTTAAGAGATCACGTCCTCACCCACCGTTACTTCTTGTAGGCCAACAATCCAAATGTTATGTCTGCTGCGTCCCTCCACATCCTCTATCTGGTCGAGCATCTCCACTTGCTTGGAGCAGTGTACCTGTTCCAGAGTCCTTTCACCAGTAAGCACAATCCTTTGATTGTGTCTGTGTCGTGTTAAACTTTGTTCACCAAACTTCGAATGATCATCTCTCAGAACATTTAGATCAATGGCTATCTTTTTTAACTTGCCCTCCAGCACCTACCGGATTGTACTTACACGTCTAAGTACCAGGTCCAACTTATTGGGGGCTCTCAGTTCCTATTATGAGCATATTGCCCTCCCCCCGACCGTTGGAGTCGCTTCAGCCAGGGATGAAGGGTGCATGTCCACTATTCCTTCTCAACAAGCAGGTAGGCCTCAAGCAGCAGGTCACCCTTCTATAGCATTCATAGGTACAGGAGTGTACAGAAGAGTTGGGTCCGATTGTCCAATATTTATACCTTGTGCCATCTGTGAAGTGGGTGAAGCTTCTGGAGTTTTCTCCCTACTGATATGTCTGGAATTTCCTGCCTCCCTGCCCTGGTCACAGTCTGGGAGCACAATAGACTAATGTGTAGTCCTTTGTGTATGAGCTGGGCCAGTGCCTTTGAAGTGCAAGTGTGGCAGGTGACAGCTCCACCCCTATCAAGTCAGAGATGGCCCATCCTGGCAAAACACAGACCCTATTTTGTGATACTGCCTAGGAGGATTACACAACAGACAACTACCAACTATACCTAGTCATGTGACCCTCCCCAGAACAGGCACCAAATGGTTAGAACAGAAAAATGCCAACTTTTTGAAAGTAGCATTTTCAGAATTGTGAATTAAATCTAACTTTACCATTACAGAGGGTTTTGCATTAAAATTCTCAGACCCCCAAACATGGGTTTCCTACCTGCCCTGCTCCCAATCAAAAGTTAACATTTATTAAATGTAATGAGGTAACCCAATGTTATCCAAGTGGAGATGCTGGTCCCACAGTGGTGGAAATATAATTTTTTCCAATACCAAGCAGTGTAAAACGTAAAAGTACATGTCCAAATTTTAAATAAACTACACCCTGCCTTATTGGTCATTTAGTGCCAACTATAGGGGTGGCACATCTATTATAAAGGGAGGTTTAGGCATGCCAAGAGTTTTATTTTGCCAGGTTGAAATTGCAGTTTAAAACTGAACACAGAAGCTGCAATTGCAGGCCTGGGACATGTTTTAAAGGGCTGCATAAGTGGGTATTACTATCAGTGCTGCAGGCTTACTAGTAGCATTTAATATACAGGCCCTGGCTACCCGCAGTACCACTTTACTAGGGACTTAAAATAAATTAAATGCGCCAATTGGGTTTGAGCGTATTTCACTATGTTTAAATGAGACAGCACAACCCCTTTAGCACTGGTTAGCAGTGGCAAAGTGCACAAAGTCCTAAAAGGCAACAAGAACGTGTCCAGAAAACAGGAAAAAAGTTTGAGGGTGACCCTACAGACAGGGCCAAGTCCAACACTTATCCATCTGGTGACAAGGATACAAGGCTGCATTTGAGCTAGCCAGTTAGACAGGCAGATGTCACAGGTACAAATCCACAACCTACTAACGTACTAAACCCACCAGAATTAAAAGTTTAATTAAACATGTCTTGTCAGACTGACCATGTTCTTTTCTCATTATCAACAAGGAGGGACGGGGAGATTAGAGGTCCAGTGTACTGTCTCCCATTATACTAGTAACACACCAAAGAGTACACTCACGCACCCGTTCGGATGTCATGCTTCATCATCGTGGGATGCTCCTCGTCAGACCGGTTCTGCAATGTCTGACGGGCACCCAAGAGGGGGCTCTTTGCAGGAGATCTTTTGTAGAGGCTGCCGAGGTAGAATGTCTAAGATGGTACCTAAGGGCAGACACTCCAAGCAGGAGAGCCAATATTAAAATTGGTTCTAAACCTCAACAACCAAATCATTTAATTTTTTTAAAAAACAGAGGAATTAGACCATGAAATAATGCTCAGCCACTTTTTATTAATCAGTAAGGGCAAGGAAATTATCACATCGCCTCTTAAACACAGGTCAACATGTTTCGTGGCCGGCGGTCCGAACGGATCCAATGACGCTTCATCAGGATCAACAAAAACAAAAAGAAAACTTCTCCTGGAGCACTAAAAATATAGACACAGTTAGGTTTCAATGAGGACAACAACAAAAAAAAAAAGGGTTCAACTCCAGTCACTTACATTCAAGTATATTGTCCGTCCGGTCAACTAAACAAAGAGGTCGCCCATGCCCAACTTTAGGATTATGCTGCCTGGGAAGATACAAGCCTAGGACTGTTGCTGAATGAGCACAGCGGTCCGTTCTTCTCGAACCTACCCCGGCGTCTCTTCCCGTATTGATGTTCTTTTCTCAACAGAGCTATACCTTTGTTCCTGGATTACGATATACCACTGTATACATGTGTTTTCACGACAGATTGTCTTCCAATCTGCATGAGAGCATCTCTGACTCACAAGTGTTAATCTTATTTCTTTTGCAAGTTTATTCAAAGACACAGTGACAAAACAGCAGCCACATAGAACACACACTTTTCAATTCAAGGCAGTCCATCAGACGAGTATGGCACCTGTTCACATAGCACTTCAGCACATTGTTCAAGCTATATAAATGTAAATGCAATACAACAAAACAGCAAGGTAAGGAAATAGTAGAGGAGACACAACACTCATAAGTGATGCTAGCGCACTCCCCAACCCATTCTTATAGGCCTAAGAATGCTCACACATGCTACTGCTAAACTCATCTCCCTTAATCTTCACGTATGTGTCTGGTTGACTTTCGTTTTAATTCAGCGTTAGCCTATCCAAAAGTATAAGACATCCATTATCATATGCCATCCTTTGCTTCTTTGTGCTGGGCTTATTATACTCTTCAATGACAATGATTTAGAAAGAGTACAACAAATAAAAATAAAATACAACAATTCGAAAACATCTCAGAGAATGGCAAATTAATACCTTTTATGTAGTTAAGGGAGTCCAGGATCACCACATCCTCCTTGTTCAGCTTCCTGTAGGAAGAAGAAAGCTTGATTTAACACAGGCAACTGTAGCGTCAGAAGCACTGTCAGAGGACACGTTCAAACAGGGAATATTATCAATAAGTACAGTGTAAAAAAGGAAATGAGAAGCTTTAATGGTGCATACTTTTTAAAAGAAACCGTACCAGTTTCCGTTAAGACAATGTGTAACACTGCTTTCTTCTGTTTTGTCTGAGCGTCAAGGACCACTGGGGAATTTATTCAAAATGCCTTAATGATATTTTTGTTAATCTAAATTTAGACCCCAAAGACCTAATGCCTTTTTATTGTGACATGTATTAGATACTTTAAAATCGTGGGAGAAGGTCTCAAAGAATATTCAACAACTCTTTTTCTCTCATTATAAACACCAAGAGCAAAAATAACTGCATGTCAGTTATCCATTTCTGCTAGGGTGGGCGGAGAACCAAAGAAGAATTATGCTCTCTAATGTTCATCATGTTATATATGAACAAAAGGAACAAACCTGGCAGAAAGATAAAACTTACTTTCAAGAACCCAAAAAAATTACTAAAATAAATAAATACCAATAACTTACTGCTAACCAGTAGCATTCACGTTTATCGCTCTGCCCTCGATAAGAACACAAACAGGTCTGAATATTTAACAATCCAATGGTGTGGGATCTTTGGAAATACATAAATGGACCCGCTGAAGTGCCATTAACACCCGCTCGCCCTCAACAGGTCAAAAATAAATAAATAAAAAAACATTTTTTTAAACAAAAAACACATTCAACATCCAGGAACAATCTTTGAGTTCCTAAAGTTCTTCCATTAGATAATTCAGTATAGACTGCCATATCGGACCCAATCTATCAGAAGCATCATTAAGATCAACATATAAATGGCCAATGTATTCTAAATCCTGAGCACACAGTTATCGCTGGAGAGCCCACCTGCTTCCAACATAAAGCAATTTCAAATGTTGTACTGTGAGAAATGAGGTTTCTGGTTGGTTGGGGAATGCACCAAAGCCAGGCAGAACCCACCACTCTAGTCAGGAAGAGTAAGTTACACACCAAAGCTAACCTGTGCTTAGTTGCGGTAGCTTGGCATAATGCAGTCGGGATTACCTCCATAGATCATGTGTAAAGCGTTTGTGGAACACATACGCCAGTGACACAATAAGTACACCACAAAAGAGACTTTACACCAAGATAAAAATACCTAAACTATATTATATGTAGCGATACAATCCAAAACGACAAAAATCATAAACATTTTACGTATGAAACCATTAGTAAATGATGGGATCTGTGGTCCTGAGTCACAGTAATCACCCATGACATGATTTATAAATGCTGCACTATGCAGGCATCAGAACGACCCACATAACCACAGTAGGGCTTGAAGTAATCAAGTATTAGTTTCATCACAGGCGAGTACCACATGAGTAAATGAATCATCAATTACTCCCCTAACATCACTGAATTTGTATGCCAGGAAATACAGTAGTTTGTAACATAACACCTGAACTTATGTGTCACGTTGTGCCTGTGAGCCAGAGAACATAATCACCATATAAACTCGCACACATAGAATGCAGTGGGTAGTGGCTAAAATACACCAATCCCAAAAGGTTATCACGCACAGTGTGCCATGGCCCACAAATTTCTGAATACCCTCATTGGGTGCATAAATCCCTGTCGAATTTGTAGTGCCAAGCATCCCTGTGCTCTTATTAGCAGGATTACAGTAATCAAGATGTCAGTAAAAAAAAAAAAAAAAAAAAAAAAAAAAAACACAAGATTGGAACCTCAGTTGAGATCTTACCCCTTAAGGTTCCGTCAACTACTTGCCCCCAGGTATGTTTCCCGGTGAGGGGGCATGCGCAGGGCGGGGGAAATCGCTGGGAAAAAGTCTTAGGGCCCCTTGAGTGCATAATCGAACAAGGTGGAGATCCTATGAGGTCACCCACGGCAGGCGTGAGGAGTGCAGCTGCCCAGAACCTCAGTGCGACCTCCACAGCAAACACAGTGCCTCCTGATATTGGAGCGCAGAGCTGCCAACCTAAAGCGGCAGTGGCATCGGGCCACTTCAAAGTGGGGCCACACCCTCGAGGTCCGACGCAGGCCGGTGGGCCATGAAGGCAGAAGGGGGGCTGTCAGCATATCACTTGTCCTCACTCCAAGGCCGTGTAGGATCCAACAGCCTTCCTCGTCCTGTGCTCTCAAAGTGAAGGGCCGCACTGAGAGGGGTGTTCGCACACTGCTCCGGCTGACGAGGCCCTCCTGGGGAGGCGGGTTCTTGGAGGATGGCGGTCACATTGCTCTTCAGGGCAGGAGGCACTGTGGCGCAATCCTGCCACAACACAGCGACTTTTCAAAGTGAAGGGGGAAATCCAAAAGCGATCATTACGTGCTATCTATACAGAAACTAGTGGCAACACCCCAAATGCATCTAGCGCTGGGCCCCTGGGAGAACACTGCGGATACTAAGCAGGGCGGACAGGCCAGCTCATCAATGCCCTTGCAGACAGTGGAAGTCCCTCCTGTAGACCAGCAGTAAACAGGCTGCAAGCCAGCACAGCTTAGTAGGTAGCAGTGATGGCAGTACTGCCTGGCAGTCTTGAGGCCCCAAAGTCAAGGAGCCACTGGCAAGCAAGTCAACAAGCAGAAACGCATTCCAGGGAGTCCTTTGTGCCACCCAGCAGAAGCAGGCAGCAAGGCAACAGCAGAAGAGCAGTCCAGGTGAGTCCTTTGAACAGTCAAGCAGTAATTCTAAGAGGGGTTCAGGCCCAGTTCCCAAATGTGCTCTAAAAATCATGGGGAGAGAGTCCCTGTACTCATACTCCAGCTGCCCAGCTTCTGGAAGGTGGGGGAAGTTTCCAGTCAGATCTGATTAGTTCCAAGAATTTCCCTTCTTCCCTACTCTGGCTCCAGACATCAGTAGAGAGTAAACAAGCCCTTTGTGTGAGGGCAGGACACAACCTATTCAACTGTAAAGTGTTAACAAACCTCCCTCTCTCCCAGCAAGACCCTCAGTATGTGGATGATTGCAGATGTAACCCTGTCACACTTAACACTCACTGATGGATGGCTGTCTGGAGAGCACGCACAAAGTGGAGCTGTCACTCTGCGCTAGTCGTGGATTAAAATCAGGCTGCAAAGCAGCCGAGTTATAAGCACAGAGAAATGCCCACTTTCTAAAAGTGGCTTTTCTAAAATAGTAATGTAAAATCCACCTACCCCAGTAAGCAGCATTTCTCACTACCATTCCTAACATAGCAAACATGACATATAAAGGGAATTCCCAATACAAAGCAGCACCCACAGCAGTGAAAACGAAATAGGTTGTTTGTCACTACTAGACCATGCAACACATAAAAATATATGCTGTAGATTTTACATACAGAGCACCCTGTTCAAAGGGATATCCAGGGACTACCATAGGGGTGACTCAGGTGGAGTAAAAAGGAGTTCAGGCCTGGGCAAGTAGTTGCACTTGCCATGTCAATGTGGCAGTAAACTGCGCACGCAGGCCCTGCAGTGGCATGCCTGAGATAGGTTTGAAAGGTTACTTCTGAGGGTGGTGCAATCTGGTGCAAATGCTACTAGTGGGCCTGCAGCACTGGTTGTGCCACCCACATACGTAGCTCCTTAACCAGGTCTCAGGCCTGCCAGTGCTAGACCTGTGTGTACAGTTTAAATGCCACTTCGACTGGGCATTTAAAACTACTTGCCATGACTTAAATTCCTCCTTTTCTACATTTACGTCACCCCTAAGTTATGCCCTAGGTAAACTATAGGGCAGCGTGATATATACTTAAAAGACAGGATATGTACTTATGTGTTTAACATGTCCTGGTAGGGGAAACTCACAAATTTGTTTTCCACTACTGTGAGGCCTGCTCCTCTCATAATCCAGCATTAGAACTGCCCTTATATACTTTTAAGTGGTAGATTCTGATCTGAAAGGAGTACCCCTGTCATGTTTAGTATGGCCAGAATGTAACAGAAAATCCTGCTTACTGGTGAAGTTGGATTTAATATTACAATTATAGAAATGCCACTTGTAGAAAGCGCGTATTTCTCTGCACTTACTGCCATCTGTGCCTTACAGCCTGTCTCCAATTCACATCTGGCCTGTGCTGATTGACAGCTCTCCTTCTGCATTCCACCCAGACAGAGGACACTCAGTCACATCTGCTTTTATGTGCATACCAAATGGGCAGGAATGGTGGAGGGACTCTTACACTTCAGAGGCCAGTGGCCTGCCCTCACACAAAGGACTGATAACCCCCGGCAGGGATCCAGACAGACAGGACTGGGCTGAAAGAAGAACTTGTGCACTTCAAAACCGCTCTTTGAAGTTTCACCCACTTCAAAGGCACCTTTGGGTATATATATCTACTGGGTCTCTGACCTCACCAAAGCAGACACTTCTGAATCTACACCAGGACTGCCTTGCTGCTGAAAGGACTTATCTGGACTGCTTTGCTGAGCAGGACTGCTGTCCTGCTGCCTGCTGGCCTCCTACTCTGTTGGAAGGACTCTGCCTTCTCCACAAGTGCTCTCCAAGGGCCTGGATTGAGCTTGCCTTCTGTTCTGAAGTCTCAGGGCCACAAAGAGTTCATCCCAGAGAAGAAAATGCCCGTGCATCAGTAAATCAATGCAATGCCTGTAGAAATCAAAGCAGCGCCTGCCTCGCAGCTGAAAATTTGCAAAGCTCATGCAATACCACTGTAGTCACACTTAGTACACATATGAAACAAGACACTCAGTATTACAAACATAAAGGTACTTTATTTAGGTGACACAAATACCAAAAATACCATTGAGACTATACTGCCTTAGGAGGTAAGTAATACACAAATTATATACACTACTATGCAGAAATAGGCATAAAAACAGCGAGAAAGTGCAAATAGTGAAAATCACAATAGAGACACATGGGCCTAGGGGGAGCACAAACCATATACTAAGAAAGTGGAATGCGAATGTTGGTCCCCCACCTAGGGAAGTGTAGTGTGTAGAGGGGAGCTGGGAAACTAGAAAAGACCAAAAATAAGTACAACCCACCCCAGTGACCAGGAAAACAGGAGTAAACCACAGTACGTTTCCCCGATCTCACACAAACGAGAAGAAGAATTATGCAAAACTCAGAAGAGACTGCAAGACACCAACAGTGGATTCCTGGACAACAAGACCTGTAGAAGAAGAGGACCAAGTGCAAAAAGCACAGTAGAGTCCAGGAAGAGCAGAAGCCTGTGCTAACCCAGATGAAGGTGCAAAAGGAGAACAACCTATGGAGAAGAAAAGTGAGTACTCCACCCAAGAAGATGATATTGGGTTGCTGGAGGGTGCAAGTGATGCCCATGCCGGATGGAGGACTGCAGTCGGGTCTGTGTCAGAGTCCACCAACACGCAAAGCTTGCAGTTAGTGGAAAATGGTGCTGCCGATGACCAGAAAGGACCAGGTGGACTCTACCCTGGAGGGGGGGGGGGGGCGAAGGGGGGGGAAGGGGGGGGGGGGGACGGGAGTCAGATGGGGCCATCAGCGACAAAGAGCCCACATAACACCATGCAGCACACACAGGACGAGGACAAGAAAGTTGCAGAACAGTCCCATGCAGCACTACAATAAAGGCTCCCAAACCACTGGAGAACCACTCAAGAAGCAGTGCATTGCAGGATAGAGTGCTGGGACCCAGAGCTACAAGATGCACAAAGAACTAGCAGGAAGGATGCCAACAAGCCTTGGCAGTTGCAAAAGACATGGCACATTGGAGTACTGTCTTGCGTGGGGAGACAAGGTCTTACATCCACCAATGTGGGACAGCTGGAAGAGAGGACTGTTGGGACCACTTCAGTCCACCACTGTGATGCAGGATCCACCAGCTCAGCAGGAGAGGGGATGCACGCAGCCAGTAGTATCGCAGTTGGTGCCTGCAGAAGCAGGGGAGTGACTCCTTCATCCCAAGGGAGATTCCTTCTGCCTTCTGAATCAGGCTGAAGACGGGCTGTCCTCAGAGGATGCACAACTGGGAAACTGTTGCATTTGCTCGCAGGAGCCGGAGTTACAACGTTGCAGGAGTTACTTGCTTCCTTGTTGCAGCTTGTAGGTTCCTGGAGGGTCCAGATGCAGTTTCTTCAGTGAGAAGTCGAAGTGGAGGGTGCAGAGGATTCCTGCTGGTGTCTTGCAATCCGAATCTAAGGAACCACCCAAAAGAGAGACCCTAAATGGCCCTAAAAGGGGGAATTGGTCACCTAGCTGAGTGACCACCTATCAGGAGGGGGCTCTGACATCACCTGCTGGCACTCAAATGCTCCCAGAGGTCCCTGCTAACATTGAATCCAAGATGGCAAAACCCAGGAATCCTCTGGAGGAGCTCCGAGCACCACCCCTGAGGTGGTAACGGAGGGAGGGGGGGGGGGGGGGGGGGGGGGGGGAGAGTCACTTCCCTTTCCTTTGTCCAGTTTTGTGCCAGAGCAGAGACTTTGGGTCCCTGAACAGGTGCAGACTGGTTCATGCAAGGAGGGCACCATATGTGCCCTTCAAACCATTTCCAGTGGTTTGGGGGAGGCTACCCCTCCCACGCCTGTAACACCCATTTCCAAAAGGAGAGGGTGTAACACCCCTCTCCCAAAGGAAATGCTTTGTTCTGCCTTCCTGGGTTTGGGCTGCACAGGCAACAGGAGGGCAGAAACCTGTCTGTTAGGCGGCAGTAGCTGGGGCTGCCTGGAAAACCTCAGAAGGCTTTAATGGCACTACTGAGGGTCCTCTAAGAAGCCCCCAGAGGGCATGGAATCATACAACCAATACTTGCAAAAGTATTGGGGTATGATTCTGACATGTTTGATGCCAAACTTGCCTAGGTTCGGAGTTACCATTATGTAGCTGGAGATAGGTAGTGACCTATGTCCAGTACACATGTAAAATGGCATCCCTACACTCACAAAAGTCCAGGAAAATGGGTCTGGAGTTTCTGAGGGTACCATTTGCTAGTGCAGGGGTGCCCTCACCCACAGGTACATGGACGCTACCCTCTGGGCTAAGAGGGTCTTCCATAGGGGTGACCTATAATGACCTGGTGTAGGGACCTATAGTGAAAACGGGTGCATGCACCCAGTTCACGCAGACTGCAACGGCAGGCCTGCAGAACCGTTTGCATGGGGGCTCCCTATGGATGGCAGAATAACTGCTGCAGCCCACAGAGATCCCCTGGAATCCCAAGTACCATATACTATGGACTTATAAGGGGGGGGGACCAGTATGCCAATTCTGGGTGACATACTGTGAGAACAGTAATTAACAACCAAATTTAAGGGCGAGAGCATAACTACTCGAGTCCTGGTTAGCAGGATCCCAGCAGACACAGTCAAACACACTGACAAACAGGCCAAAAGTGGGAATAACCAAGCTAGAAAGAGGTTACTTTCCTACACCAGACCTTGGTGATAGCGGATTTTCCAGTGAGTATTATCTTGGAAGATTTTGCAGAGAACCTGGCATGCACTGCTGTTCCTGAACTACCTGTATGGTATGAATAGGGCAGAATGATTCTGGTGTCTGAGTATTTGGGTGTGTTGAAGTGTTGGGCGTTGTGAGGGGAGATGGATGGTTATGCTGTGTGTGAGTTTTTAGTTATGTGATGCTGATTTTGGGTTTAACTCGTGATTCGTGCACTGTTGTTTTAATGTACTGTTCTTATGTGTGATGTGTTAGAAAGGCTTCATTTTGTTAATATTATTTGGTTATCAGGTTCGTTGAATTACAAGATCTTGAGATATTGTGGTTTACTTGTCTGTGAATGTGGTGCCTCGCAATACTCACTACCTTATGCACAGATGGGGTCTAAATTAAATAATTTATTTTCCAGGAGTTTGTCTGACTAATCTAGGTTGGTGCCCTCTGCGCTTAAGTGCACGGGAACAAATACATTAGCCAGGGGAAGGGCTGTAGCTGGACAGGTGTCTGCTTATTATGAATTGAGTGTAACCAGTGCCAGAATGGTACTGTTCTTGCGTCTATCCTTTGTGTGATTTGTCTCATTCTAACTTGCTGGTTTTCCTCCAGTTTAGGTTGAGAAGACAAGGTTTATTTAGTGCAAGTTCAATGAGAAAGGCTGTGCATAATGTTTTCTTTCTTCATAAAGAAGTCACACTGTGATTGGTTAGTCAGCCAGCGAGCTCTGCTGGGACTGGTGGGACGTCACCACAAAGACAAGCTGTCATTAGTTGGCTGCTGATGGAGGCACTGGGGATGGGTGACCTTTCAGGGCTACTCAACCACTCGGTAGGGCATCGGGTGAGTTTTATTTTATGAGGTTGAGCTATTTTTAGATTCCACTCGACCCTTCTGGCCAGTGGATAAAGAACAGGTATTCTGTTCAGTCAGAAATTGAATTAGCAATTAAGATGCCTTTGAATCCTATTCTAGTCACATTTGCTCTGTGTTCAGAGACAGAGGTCAAAAGTCAATTTGCCTTCTTGCAATGCAAATACTTTTCCTTGTGACTGCAAAGTTCCAGTATTTTGTAAGGTGAACTGTCTGACCTATGTGAAATGAACAGCTTTTGCTATCAGCTTTTTCCTAACACACATAACTAGGACAACTTTACAAACATTTCAAATTGTATTTCAGTAGCTGTGAAAGAAATATTTTTCTAAAATATTTTAATAGAATGAAAAAAGTCAGAATACTTTACTTGGTGATGTGCAAATGATGAATATTTTCTGAAACCCAGCTTTCACAGATTATTGTTAATACACTATATAGCTTCTATCAGTAAAGCTGCAAGTTAGTGGGAAGGTTTTTGGACATTTCGTGGAAATGTACTTTCTGTAAATGACAGTGCGCTACCACATCATGCTTTAGTAATATATTTATTAAAAGTGAGTGTTTAAACAAACTGAGAAACACTCCTGCCCTGATGGCAAAGCTATTAGTAAACTAAGAGGCAAGAAATGCATGGATCATGTGTACCCTATATGTGGGCTAGAATTATACATGGAGCAAACGTTTAGGGTATTTAATCAAACAAAAGAGGTTTTATTTTTTTATTTTTTAACAGCAGAAACGCCGAACTCACACATTTGAAGGTGCACTCATAAGTTAGAATGTAGAACAAAAGTGACTGTAAAAGACAATATTTGCCTAGGATCACACAATTTGAGACACGTTTCCGGGTCAGGTACATTACAGTTAGATCGAGTAGATTATTCAAGCTACTCGACCTGCAGGTCTAGTAGCATTTTTATGATTTTTCGAGGCCTGTCTTTCGCATCACCTCATCTACATGGGGGAGTAGTTCAGTGAATGCCAACTTTCCTTCTGATGGAAGAAGAGATTAGCCATCTTGGAATTAGGGTTATGGGAATCTTTACAGTAAACCAAAGAGGAAATGGTACAAAAGGAGGTGGGCATAAGATAAGAAATTAAACAGGACGGTTTCCCTCTGATACTAGGCTACTGCACAAGATATCACTTGTTTCTCTCATTAACACCTCATCAGAACACGTCTGACCTAGCAAACTCAAAAATGAAGATCCTCCTGGAAACAGAGTGAATGACTCCTGACTCTTCTTAGCCTCCAGGGACCGGAACTGCTCTCTGAGGGTCAGGTAGCTAAAGTTTTGTTTGCCTGTTCTGGGCACACACAAGAAACGGAAGCAAAGCTTTCTTGATTCAAAAAGGCCCTGCTGATTACTAATGACTAGAACATGCAGTGGCCCAAACTGTAGAGAAACCTGGTGCACAGAATCTACCCAGAGGACTGCAGGAGTGTCCAGAAAGCACTCAGCCAGTAGTTGGAGAAAAGTGGGACTGAGGTGCTGTGGCTTCCCTAGGTGGGCAAGGAAAACCTGGTTTTGCCCACATTTTACTCACTGAAAGCATGTTCAGCATACCCCCCCTGCAGTAAAGATATCTGCCTTTTGGAGATCAGCCAGGCTACAGCTACCAGCCTTGAGTTGGATGACTGAGAGAGCAAGATATGTGACTGAGGGCCTCATTATGACTTTGGTGGTCCAACCTCCGGACTGCCAATACAACGGTGGTGGTCTAAGACAAGCTGGCGGCCTCCCCACAGCCTTATTATTAGTTCCACGTGCTTCAGGGAGAGCAGAGGCCAATGCCATTGCAATGTCTGCACTGGCAGCACACTTAGACTGCCATGGCAGACTGTGCGCATTCCGAGTGTGCTAAGAGGTGGGCCCATGCACTGCCCACAACATGGTCACCCCCACCCTCTTATTCCCCCCATCTCTGCCTTTCCACCAGCCTATTCATGGCAGTGACCCTGCCATGAAAAGGCTGGGGGAAAGGCAAGTCGTGACCGCTGTGTGCCTGACCACAACTTGCACCTCTGCCAACCAAATCGGGATCCATTATCCTGGTGGTGGTGGTGGTGGTGGTGGTGGTGGTGGTGGTGGTGGTGGCGGCGGCGGCAGTCTCCTGGCCGTCCGACCCCCAGGATCATAATCTAGTGGTCAGTCTGCCAAGACTGCTGCAGTCGGACTGCCATTGAGAGAAGGGCGGTCTTAGGATCGCCGTACTCTTAATAAGGTCCCCAAGTTCAAAGGTAAAACCTTGGACCAGAGGAAGGCAGCAAATCGATTCCAGTGGCTATGATATTCAGGTTTGTCATGCTTAGTTTTTGGCATCAAAACCAGTAACTTCAGCGGGAGCTTGAGGTATCAGACTTCAAGAGTTTGTTGCAAGTGTCTGCCTTGGAATTTGTGCCTTTGCAAGATTTTCACCTCAAAATGTAGGCTAGAAGATAAAAGCTTACCCACTTTGAATATCCAAACTCCACTCCATTGTGCTCGGCCTGAAATCCCACCTAAGTCCCATTGAACTGCAAACTGATATTTTGAATTGCGCTTTACTTTTTGACACCTTTTGCCTGAAAAGGTTAAAAATTAATATCCCTGGTTCCTCTAGTCGAGTTTTAATCGATTTGGTGTATTTTTGCTCATTTATTTTTTCTTTGTCAAAATTGGTTTATGAATTTAATTGTTTTTGCCACTTTAAAATTCTTCGTGAGCAGCCTGGAAATATTGGGTAAAGTATTGGTGCCATTTCCCCCTGGACTAAGACTGACTGGAGAAGACTTTAATAGGGTGGTGACTGGCATGGACCAGGGAGGGCAGATGTTTCTATTTCTGGGGCAACCCCGCTGTCAAGGTTTAAAATGGCCCTGGGGCTCACAGATCCATGGTGAGTGCTCAATCTCCGGATCAAGGATAGACCTTTTACTCAGGGCCCACAGATACTAAATCAGTCTGGATTACTTTCTAATACCAAACTCCGACACCCACTGAGTGGCCTATGCCCAGATCATGCCACAGAGACTTTCAGACCCCTCACCCGTAGAACTTAGGTGGAGAATGGGGCCACAACAAAGCAGCCAGGACAGCGTGATTGATTCTTCCTTTACAATTTAGCATCAGTAACATACCAGAGTACCCAATGGGATGAATTTAAGGTCATCCTATGGGGCAAAACCCTCAGCTATCAGACAGGGGTCCAGAGGAGAAGGCAGCAAACAATCAGATTTGGGGCCTTGAGTTTCAGAGCTGGAAGAACAACAACTGCTGTCTCCAAGGTCGATTTCCCTTTGCAACGTGCTCTATTCTCAGGAGACACTTTGACCTTGTCAAACTGTGTAAAACAGGCTTGGAGAGCAACACAGAGCCACATTTACCAATGGGGCAAGAAGGCAAGCAAAACGTTACTCCAGTTATGGTTAAACGTGCTACAGCAGGAACCGACAGCAGCTACTGAGGCAGACGGAGGGACCATATTCAGGGCTGATGGGCTACAGCTCTATAATGTGCTTCATATTTTGCAAAACTATACTAAAGAGGGGTGGGGGGAAACAACAGTCAGAGGAGGACTTGGAGGGCTTCATCAGGGACTTACCCTTAAGGGGGCTTGGACCTCACAGAGAGGGTCTCATTGGAGGACCCCCTTACAGCATATATCTGCATGGAATAGACAGCGGTCTTTCATAATTCAGGGAGACCAACAGAGCGATGCTGGTCCTACCACCTGGATCTCCTTATTGAACCTAGAAGCAAAAGTACTGACTAAGACCCAGGCAAACTGCCTGACAGTATAAAAGAGTTCTTGTCTCACAGGACCAATCTGGATTTATGCAGGGACAGGTAACGTAGCACAATGTCAGGACGGTCTGGCGCCGATAATGTCCCTGCTTTCATAGCTGAATGATAGGTAATGCGGGTGTACCATTGCTACACCTCCTTTATGGGGGCACGCAGCATTGAAACTCCCAACCACAGCAGTGGTGTTGAGAACCTGGCAAGATAGAACAAAATTGCTTGGATGGAAGGCAGGCTTTGGGAGGGGATGCCTTGTGTGGGGAACCAGCTACCCCAGGTGACAGCTGATGAGATTTTATTCATGGGACATAACTGAAATTTCTACACAAAATGCAGTGGCCTGTTATGAAGAAATTTGCAGGCGAAATTGGAATTTCACCATAGTTCAATTTTTTAATACCTCCATTGCGCCATGCTCTGGCACCTTATGTGGGTGGTTTGACAGATCCACTGACAGGAAGTCCTTTATAGACTCAAATACTGGGGAAGACCTGGATGCCCATAGGATTGCAGAGTTCTAGAACCTTGGTACTCAATACTCCTGATACTTTCCCACAGTTATGGGTGGCCCTCGACTCCGATCTAGGCCCACTTGAGGACTGGAGGACAGTCCTGACTGTACCACAGGAGGCAGCGGTGGCAGAACAATTCAGGCTTATTCAAGTACACCACATCTATAGTACACATTGGACAAAGCATGGGCTTTTGAGCGCCTTGAGGTGATTACGCCTCCAAGAGGAAGGAGGAGACTTGCTCCATACAGTGAAGAATTGTGGGTTATTGACCCCACTTCTGGGAAGAGGTACTTTTTACAATGGGGGAGGGTCTGGGCTGGCGCATCCAATAAGACCTAAAGCTGGTTTTACTGCACAT
This sequence comes from Pleurodeles waltl, assembly GCF_031143425.1. NCBI lineage: Eukaryota > Metazoa > Chordata > Amphibia > Caudata > Salamandridae > Pleurodeles > Pleurodeles waltl. The sequence continues at coordinate 258,870,677 of NC_090440.1, forward strand.
ACAGTTAGATCTTGATAGAAACAGATATAGGATGCCCTGCTCTGGATAAGAGAGACATTGGAAGAATGATGCACCCTCAGCACTGGAAGGATGGAAAACAGGGTTGGACCACTGCATGAGCCTAGTAATACAGCCTGGTAAATGCATCCAGAGGCTCCCCGCTCAAACACCTGGGGAGATTGGGACCAGTATAGAGGGATATTCCTGGAGCCAAGCAGGAGTCAACAAAGGTCCTGAGATGGAGAAAGTAGAACCTTGTTCGGTGCCAGCTCAGGGAATGGGCTCAGGGGACAGAGGGGGAAGAGGGGCTGTTATAAATATATTATGCACTGGACACTGATGAATTTCCAAATAGTGTGTAGGTGTGACCTTTACTATGGGGAAAAATGTAATAAAATGTTTTCCCCAAAAAAAAATTGGCAGGGCTTAAACTTAAGACGCATTTCCCTGGGGCATTGTGGCTGCTTGTGCCGTCAATACCAGAGGCTAAACAGAGTTTCACTGAGACATTTGTGAATCCTAGCCAGGGGTTGTTAAATTGGTAAAGATTCCTTCTCAAATTATTAATCCCCTTCCTAACGACCACCAGTCCCTTCGTAAATACTACAGGACCTTTGCAGAAAATTAATTATCTGTGACTGAGTTGCCTTCTTCATCTCTAAATGGTCATGCAATATTTTACTTCTCCCCACTGATATCACCAATGTGGGAACTGGTTCATAAGTCACAAAGCAAGCAGGGGCTACTGAGCACCAACTGTGGAAACATTGGGCCTTTTATCTGTGTTGTCCCTTGGCCAGCCTACTTAATGGACCCAAAGCTGGTCACAAAGTACACCGCAAAGGCACCAGACTAGTGAAGCAGATCCGACCAGGGCTTACTAAAGGCGATGGCGTGCAGTAGAATGTCAGAACAATAATAACACCCAGTGCTACAATTCAAGTAGCCACTAGCTGCACTTTAAAAGAGAAAGTACTTTTATCTACACACACAGTTAAATGCTATGCATGAAAATATTAGATCAGCGAAACAAGCAATACAGGGCAGAATTTACAAAATATTCCAGCCAATTTGCTTTGAAATAAGGTTTTCATACATAATAAACCAAAACCACTTTCTACTGATTTTATTGAAGGGTTTTAGTGTACAACTTAAAAGATCTTCTGAGAGTGTTGGATTAATGTACGCAGATCGAACCACTTCCACGCTGCTCTGGCAGTCTTAAGTTTTCCAGGCTTCAAGATTTAACCCGCCCCACCCCTACCCCACCCCAAAATGCTGACAAATAAAGATATCAGCCTTGACACAGAAGCTTTGACCCCCACGCAACTGTACGGAACAGTATGCTGGCCAATCAGGCTTGACCAATTAATTCTATGCCATGTTAAAATTATGAGAAGGTCTTTCAATCAGACATTCCAGATATGAAACCCCTCTCTACAGCTGGTTTGGGCCAGTTCATAACTTTTTGTTCAGTAGCTTCAGACTGTTAAAATCACATCCTTTGTCACCCACATGCAGCAGGAAGAGGCAATGGAATTCGGTGCCCTGACAGGGAACAGTAGACTAAACTTGGTGAAGAAAAGGTATCACCACTCCCCCACTCACTGGCTGTTGTAATGTGCCAATAGTGATATTCCCTAAAAAAAAAAAAACAGGGGTCATTTACAAGTGAGACGAAAGAAAATATATTTCCCTTATTTTCCCACCCAATAGTCATCGGAGCCCAGCTACAGTCAACATTGCTGGGAAAGGTCCTGGAAACTTTCAGGCCTGCCTGCAAGTTCAAAGAAAGCGACTTCACAACCTTACCTCCTTATCTAAATACTTCATTTGATACAGTCATGCATACATGTAGAAATCCCCACATGGAATCCTATGCCAAAACAGCAAAGCACAACACACACACAAGGGATAGTAGAAAGTGGTTGTTGGACCTGGCATCCTAATGGTGGTCTTAGCCCAAACTTTTTTCCTTTCTCCTCCTGTTTTTAGCTAAATCTTTTTGTTGACCTCTAGAATCTGAGCACTTGACCACTGTTAACTAGTGGTCAAGTGAATGTGCTTCTCCACTAACCATGGCAACATTGGTGCATCCACAATTGCCATATTTAATTTAAGTAAAAGGAATGACATGCTTTTAATTTTTACATATCCTGGTAATGAATCTTCCCTTTTCCCCTCCTCCCCCCAAAGTTGTTTTTCATTAATGTGAGACCTGCTCCTCTCAGGGGCCATAATTGGGAATTCTCTATACTTCTAAGCTATTATCCCTGATCATAAATGAGTAGCCAAATCAAATTTCATATCATTGGAAGGGTAATGATAAATCCTGTGATGATAAATCATCTTTACTGGTAAAGTCAGATTTATTATTAGTATTTTTAAAATGCCACTTTTAGAAAGCATTTCTCCACTCTCATTGCTCTGTGTGCCTGCCACCCAGACTCCAATACTGGTCTTATCTGGGTTGGGTGATCGCTACACTTGTGCACTCCCTCCAGACACCCACAACACAGGACACAACTGCATTTGCATTCTGATGGGTCTTCCAGGACTGGAAGGGAGCTCACACCTACACTGCAAGAGGGAAGTTTATGCCCCACACAAAGACCTGATTACCCCCGTATCTAAACACCTGAAATCAGTACACGTCTGGACCTGAAAGAAACTCTGCTAGAATGAAGGCTGCTGTGCAGAAAGGATTGCCACCTTGCTTTGTCTGACTACTTCCAGGAACTGCTGCCCTGGTTGGCTCAACTGCCCTGATGCCTTCTGACCTCTGCCCTGCCAAAAAGAACTAAGAACTAAACCCAGAATGACTCCAAAGGCTAACTGGCTTGCCCCCGGTTCTTCCCAGAGGTCTCAGGGACATCAGAGACCTCAGGAACTGCTCAATTCCAGCTCGCCACACCGTTAATCAAACAACAGCACTCCACTTTGTGGGAGCGTTCCTGATTGCCAGCTGGAGCCTGAGTGTGGTGCTGATTTGCAACTCCTGCACCGCTTTGTGAGAAGTAGACTGGCCCTTTGGGGTCTCCCGGGCGAGTGAGGCGCTATGTTCCAGTCTGCGCAGTTCTACCAGAAGGCAGCCTTCCTTTTGGATTCACTGGTTTCTACAACAACTCCAACATGCAGGGTGTGCCTCCACCAACCGGCATGGATGCCACTGACGGACGTGCCCCTCCTATTTGCCAAGACAACTGCAACATGCTGAGCACGCCTTCACCAGCCTCTATGGAGCAGAGCCGCAGCGCACCTCACCTGTCCTGAACCATGCTGGAGCACAACTCCTATCCCTGCGGCGACGCCTTCAACCGACCGGGTACTTTGTTGTCCAGTCCTGCGGCAGTGGTGTTTTACTTGGACCTGAGCAGTCTAGACGTTGTTGTACGATGCTCATCATAGTTGGGGGACACACACTGTTAATACCTACAACACAGCCCCAGAGGGACCCTATTTGCCTACAAGAAGTACAACAGCTTCTAGGGCTACGATATTTAACACATTCTTAGAATTACAGTAAAGACTCTAAAAAGAGTCCTGTTTAAAGCACTGCATTTGACGCATTGAAAAATGAATAGCTTTTGCTCTAATGATTGGATTTTTGCTGTTTTGTTCTTGTTCTGCTCAGATCAATATTTTCTATTTTTCTAAGCCGGTGTGGAGTCTTTTTGTGGTGTTCACTGAGTTGCTGTTGGTTTGTGCTGCACAAATACTTTATACATGGCCTCTTAAGTTAAGCCCGACTACTCTGTGCCAAGCGGGCAGAGGGTGAGCATAGGAATGTGCTTCTGACTTACCCTGACTAGGATTGTGGTTCCTACTTGGACAGGGTGCATACCTCTACCAGTGTTAGAAATCGGGTCTCTAGCTGGCAGAGATGGATTGGCCACCACTTCCATTCCATTTCAACCATGTGAGAGAACAGTAGTAGCTTCCGAAAGGAGGGATGAACTTCAACCTCCAGAACTCAGAACCACCCTCCCGGGACAGATGCAATTTCTTAGAACCCCCTCAGTGATCACACACGAATGTGGGGGATTATGAAGGCAAAAGTCAAAAAGCTGCAGAAACATACCATGACTTTTCTAGTAATCCAAAAGAACATGTGTAGGAAGTTGGCTCTGTATGCACTATTTCAAAGTAAGAAATAGCATGCACATCCAAGGGTTCCCCTTAGAGGTAAGATAGTGGCAAAAAGAGATAATTTCAATGCTCTATTTTGTGGTAGTGTGGTCGAACAGTAGGCTTATCAGAGGGTAGTGTTAAGCATTTGTTGTACACACACAGGCAATAAATGAGGAACACACACTCAGACAATTCCAGGCCAATAGGTTTTTATATAGAAAAATATATTTTCTTAGTTTATTTTAAGAACCACAGGTTCAAGATGTACAATCAATACTTGAAATGAAAGGTATTTCACTCAGGTATCATAGGAACTTTGAATCAGCAAAATGGCATGTACAGTTTTGGCAAAAATGGCAATAAGCTATTTTAAAACTAGACCATGCAAATTTCAACAGTTCCTGGGGGAGGTAAGTATTTGTTAGTTTTGCAGGTAAGTAAACCACCTACAGGGTTCAAAGTTGGGTCCAAAGTAGCCCACCGTTGGGGGTTCAGGGCAACCCCAAAGTTACCACACCAGCAGCTCAGGGCCGGTCAGGTGCAGAGGTCAAAGTGGTGCCCAAAACACACAGGCTTCAATGGAGAAAGGGGTGCCCCGGTTCCAGTCTGCCAGCAGGTAAGTATCCGCAACTTCGGAGGGCAGACCAGGGGGGTTTTGTAGGGCACCGGGGGGGGACACAAGTCAGCACAAAAAGTACACCCTCAGCGGCACGGGGCGGCCGGGTGTAGAGTGCAAACAGGCGTCGGGTTTGCAATAGATTTCAATGGGAGACCCAGGGGTCTCTTCAGCTTTGTCTGACTACTTCCAGGAACTGCTGGGGAAGGGGCTCCTCGGGGTAGCCACCACCTGGGCAAGGGAGAGGGCCACCTGGGGGGGGGGTCGCTCCTGCACTAGAGGTCGGATCCTTTAGGTCCTGGGGGCTGCGGGTGCAGTGTCTTTACCAGGCGTCGGGTTCTTGGAAGCAGGCAGTCGCGGTCAGGGGGAGCCTCTGGATTCCCTCTGCAGACGTCGCTGGGGGGGGGGGGGGGGCTCAGAGGGGTCAACTCTGGCTACTCACAGGGTCGCAGTCACCGGGGAGTTCTCCCTGTAGTGGTGTTTCTCCGCAGGTCGAGCCGGGGGTGTCGGGTGCAGAGTGGAAAGTCTCACGCTTCCGGCGGGAAACGTGGAGTCCTTTTAAAGTTGATTCTTTGTTGCAAGTTTTGGTTTCTTTAGAACAGGGCCGCTGTCCTCAGGAGTTCTTGGTCCTTTTAGATGCAGGGTAGTCCTCTGAGGCTTCAGAGGTCGCTGGACCCTGGGAAGCGCGTCGCTGTTGCAGTTTCTCTTGAAGTGGGGAGACAGGCCAGTAGGGCTGGGGCCAAAGCAGTTGGTGTCTCAGTCTTCTCTGCAGGGCTTCAGGTCAGCAGTCCTTCTTCATCTTAGGTTGCAGGAATCTGTTTTCCTAGGTTCTGGGGGCCCCTAAATACTCAATTTAGGGGTGTGTTTAGGTCTGGGGGGTTAGTAGCCAATGGCTACTAGCCCTAGGGGTGGCTACACCCTCTTTGTGCCTCCTCCCTGAGGGGAGGAGGGCACATCCCTAATCCTATTGGGGGAATCCTCCATCTGCAAGATGGAGGATTTCTAAAAGTCAGAGTCACCTCAGCTCAGGACACCTTAGGGGTTGTCCTGACTGGCCAGTGACGACTCCTTGTTTTTCTCATTTTCTCCTCCGGCCTTGCCGCCAAAAGTGGGGCCGTGGCCAGAGGGGGCGGGCATCTCCACTAGCTGGGATGCCCTGTGGCGCTGTAACAGAGGGGGTGAGCCTTTGAGGCTCACCACCAGGTGTTACAGTTCCTGCAGGGGAGGTGAGAAGCACCTCCACCCAGTACAGGCTTTGTTCCTGGCCACAGAGTGACAAAGGTACTCTCCCCATGTAGCCATTAACATGTCTGGTGTGTGACAGGCTGGCAAAACTAGTCAGCCCACACTGGAAGTTGGGTATATTTTCAGGGGGCATCTCTAAGATACCCTCTGGGTGTATTTCACAATAAAATGTACACTGGCATCAGAGTGCATTTATTGTGCTGAGAAGTTTGATACCAAACTTCCCAGTTTTCAGTGTAGCCATTATGGTGCTGTGAAGTTTGTGTTTGACAGACTCCCAGACCATATACTCCTATGGCTACTTAGACTCTTAAGGTTTTGCTTAGACACTGTAGGGGCATAGTGCTCATGCACCTATGCCCTCACCTGTGGTATAGTGCACCCTGCCTTAGGGCTGTAAGGCCTGCTAGAGGGGTGACTTATCTATGCCATAGGCAGTGTGAGGTTGGCATGGCACCCTGAGGGGACTTAGTCATTTTCTCCTCACCAGCACACACAAGCTGGCAAGCAGTGTGTGTGCTGAGTGAGGGGTCCCCCAGGGTGGCATAAGACATGCTGCAGCCCTTAGAGACCTTCCCTGGCATCAGGGCCCTTGGTACCAGCGGTACCAGTTACAAGGGACTTACCTGAATGCCAGGGTGTGCCAATTGTGGAGACAAAAGGTACAGTTTTAGGGAAAGAACACTGGTGCTGGGGCCTGGTTAGCAGGCCTCAGCACACTTTCAAATCATAACTTGGCATTAGCAAAAGCAAAAAGTCAGGGGGTAACCATGCCAAGGAAGCATTTCCTTACAACATGTGCCATATTCCCCCCAAGCGATGTAGGGGGACACTTCAATTCTAAAAACTGCCTTTCAACATGAACACAGACACACCACAAGGATCAACTATTGCCCAACTACTCTTCAATGTCTACCTCAGTCAGCTAGTGCATTTTCCACAAATAGTTTAACCAGGAACATTGCAGCAATGTCAATGACACTCACATCTTAAAACTGCAGATCCCAATAGATCTTGACCGATCAGGAACGTCCCACAGCCTCCAAGCAGTTGAGCAATGATGTTGACTATCCACCTTAACTAGCCTTAGATGAATTTCTCACGTGTTTACATCTGGCATTTCCACAGTACTTCCAGTCAACCACTTTCTTCCTTATGCCACAATTTGACCATGCCAGTAGGCTATATCAAGGGATTTCACTTTCATTATCACAGCTAAGAAGAATCCCAAATGCTGCTGCTGCAAGACAACTGCTACATGTTGACCTAGGAATCTTAAAAGCACAAAAAGTAAATCAGTGGCTAACCATGGCTAGACAGTCCACTTGCAACACCATGTGCATCATCCTTTAAGCATCAACAGCAAAGGCCCTGCATTCAAGTAAAGCTTAAAAGATTTTCACAGAAGAGAACAGTCCACTGAGGGATGGCACCACATTGAATCATCCTGCCTCTAGGAAGAAAAACACTAGTGGGAGCCTCATTGTACATGCAGCCAAGCCTTGAACTCTCTTCTGGCAAAGAAACCATACACAATTCTGGTACACTAGCAAGACCCATCTCCCATAATGCTGTGCGGTCCAGAGCTAACCACCTCTCATGCCGAGAACGAATAAAGAATGATTTCCCTCGCTGATGTGGGTGGACTCTTCACAACATATAGGGGATTATTACAACTTTGGAGGAGGTGTTAATCCGTCCCAAAAGTGACGGTAAAGTGACGGATATACCACCAGCCGTATTACGAGTTCCATAGGATATAATGGACTCGTAATACGGCTGGTGGTATATCCGTCACTTTACCGTCACTTTTGGGACGGATTAACACCTCCTCCAAAGTTGTAATAACCCCCATAGTCTAGCTGTATTATAAATCCTGAAGTACTATAAGATCTTGAGAATTTGCCACTTACATGCCATGCAATGATTCAGTCTGCCCTGTCAGAGGCAGAAACACTTGGCACATCATCCTGCCTCTAATTTGACAACAAATCAAATGCAATAGCGTCATAATTCAGTTTTCAACTTCACTGTCCAATCACTCATCACTTTAAAACATATTGGTGGTTTCCAGTCTTCCAATGGAATCAGAGACTAAAGGTTAGGAAAGAAGAGGTAGGGAAGAACAAGTTACTTACCTTCGGTAACAATTTATCTGGTAGACACATTCTAGATGCAGATTCCTTATCGTAGAATTTCCCCCCACATGTCAGACTGGATTTGGAGATTTTTTTCTTTGAGCAGTACCCTTGCGCACCATCAGATGGCGTCAGTCGACCCACGTCCGTTGTTGGCGTCGTGGTCGCTGTGATGATGCCCCAGTCATATACAGACGCCACCCTGGCATGTTTACGTCAGTTTCTTTTCTTGACTTTTCATGCCATTAGCAAGGAGCCATGAAGAACATGGAGAACGCGGTTCCAGAACTAGGGCCCTGAAAGGGAAAACCCTGTCCCTATATATCAATCTGCAGTGTGGGAAAGATGGATGGGTCAGTAAGGAATCTGTGTGAAAAAATGGGGCTAATTGCAGAAGACCCCTAACTTTTTTGCCCCTATTTTTCACTTTTTGCTGGTGTTTTCCTGACTCTGATGGTGCCCTGGGCACTGCTAACCAGTCCCAGGGCCTGTGCTCGGAGTAAAATGAATATGCAAATTAGGCTAATTATAATTGGATGTGTCAACCTACCTATAAGTCCCTATTATATGGTAGGGCATGGAGGCTTAAGGACCCAAACATATGCGGTGCACCCATAGGTGCACTGCTGAGGTGCCCAGTGTCCTTTTAAAGGCAGGCCTGCCTTGCTGGCCGCTTTTAAACTAAAGTTACATGCAAGTTTGACTTTGGAGTTAAAAGTACTTCCAAAGGGTTAAACTACCTTATTTGTTTTTACATATGTCACCCCTAAGGTGTGCCCTGGGTGCTCCCAGGAATGGGTGCAGTGTAACTATAAGTAAGCACCTTATAAAATATGTTTTATAAGCCCTGGTCAGGAAAGACTGTCAAATGTGTTTTCCTTCTTTGTAGTAAATGGGCTCCATAGGCTAAAATGGGGAGACTATTTTAAATTAATAAAGTCCCAAAAGGACCAAAATATATCAAGTTTGTTATCAAACTTGTTGTTATAATAAATCCACCAACTTTGCATTGTTGAATTTAATATACCTAGTTCAGGGAAAGAGTTTTAGAACACTACCTGAAAGTTGTCAAATTCAGCTCTGTAGTGCCCGTCTGATTGGCCAGCCTCTGCCTTGACATGTGAAGTGGCCTGGGCTGAGGACAAAAGGAAGTGCCTGGGGGAGGAGATCTACCTTAGCAGATGGTGAAATATGTTGGGTTTTTTTAGGAGGGGGGGGGGGGGGGGGGAGCGCAGCCAATTCAAAGGAGGGACGGGCATTTGGAGCAGCTCAGGACCTCCCCTATTTCCTGAAAACCCAGACAACCATGCCCCCCTTGATTAGATTAGGAGAGGTCAGGAAAGGGGTGTGTTAAGGAATTTTAGGCACACTAGTGGGTGGACTCAGCCATACCGAACCTTCAAAATTCAGGTTCTGCCATTTTGGGTTTTTAAAGAATGTTGTCCCTGGGACTGATTTTTGCCACACTTCCCAGGAAGTGGTCATCAAAGAGGGTGGTTGCCTGCCTGGGACTGGACAGTTGCCCACTACCCTTCCCCTGCTTTCCACTCCAGGACAAGGATAAATATGGCAGAGCTGCACCCACACCTCAGGTCCCTGCTGAAAGAAGATACTGGAGAAGGCCTGCCCTGCTGGACCCCTGGCCTGCACCTGGACACTTCACTAACAAGGACAGCACCAGCTGTACACTTTGGGCTACAACAGGAAAAGGACTTTGCCTTCCTACTGCAACTCCAGGAGTAGCCTCCCTGTAAGGTACATGTACAGAGGAGCTGCCCAGAGTCCCCTGCATCACATCCTGCAAGAAAAGCCCAGCTGACCAGTGAACCATGGCCATTTGAGGATGCTGACAAGGTGCATTCTGGGAATTGTAGTCCCAATTACCCAAGGCACATCTCAGAGCTTCTGGAACCTTGGATCAAGTTGCGGACATTTCAAGGACCCAAGAAGGACCTCTGGAAGGAAATCCAGAAGCTTGGAGACATTTGGAGCAACAGTTGTAAACAGCTCCACAAATTGGACGGGTGCATTGTGGGAGCTGTAGTCCCAGACCCCAAGAGGCAAGCCAGAGCCTCTGAACCCTTGGCTGGTGCTGTGGACCACCTTCCTGTATCAAGAAACACTTCTGAAAGTAAGTGTAACAGTGTTACATTGTGGGTGGCCTGAACTCTGGGCTTTGCCCGCGTCCAGTGTAAGCTTTTTTTTTAACCCTTTCAGCGTGATTTGCTTCTGAGCACTAGAATTATTTTAAATCTTTAAAAGTTCCTATCTCTGGTTCCCTATATTTGATTTTTGTCGCTTTACTGTCATTTTAAAAAGATTAAAAAAAATATATATATATATATATATATATATATATATATATATATATATACACACACACACACACACACACACACACATACACACACACACACTATTTTTATAAACTGGAGTTGGATTTTTACTGTGTTTTACTTATTTACTATTTTGTGATATCTTAATGATTTACACACTTTGTCTCCTAAGTTAAGCCTTGTTGCCAAGCTACCAAGGATGGACAGATGAAAATGGTGACTTTGCAGAAAGGGCTTGAAGCTCGCTCACTCTGCGAGCATTGGAATCATAGCCTGAATATCCTCGATTCGCTTTTTGGGAGGATAAGCCCAAAAATCGCACTGTGTCCACAACAGCTTTGTTGAAGGGGCGCATCTGAGAAGGAGTCTGGAGTGACTTTGGCATGTTTATAAGGACCCCCAGCGAGTGCAGAAGGTTCGCCATAGTCTGAAGGTGGGAGACAGCCATCTGGTGTATGCTCGCCTTCAACAGCCAGTCGAGGTAGGGAAAGACTGAACCCCCCTGTCCAGCGCAGATGAGCTGCAACCAGCGCCACCACTTTTGTGAACACCCGAGGGGCGCTGGTAAGGCCAAAGGGGAGCACGGTAAATTGAAAGTGATCATGACCTACCACGAATCGCAAGTAGCGTCTGGGCAGGCAGGACGGGTATATGGAAGTAAGCGTCTTGCATGTCCAATGCTACCACCCAGTCCCCCAGAGTCCAAGGCAGACAGGACCTCGGCCAGGGTGAGCATTTTGAACCCGAGGAAGAGACTGAGGGACGAGAGGTCTAGAATAAGGCAAAGGTCCTTGTCTTTTTTTTCAGCACCAGAAAGTAGCCGGAATAACAACCACAACCTTCTTCTGGAGTAGGGACCCTCTCTATGGCTCCCTTGGCCAAGAGAACCGCAATTTCCTTGCGGAGAAGTGCCATATGATTCTCCGGTAGGTGGTCGTAAGACGGTGGCATGCTCAGAGGTGTAGCCTCAAAGGGAAAGGAGTAGCCCCGGTGGACTATTTGAAAAACACACATGTCCATAGGATGGTTCCGAGTGGGGCAGGTGATAGCGGATCCTGCCTCCAACTGGTCCTGGATGGTGTGACTGACGAGGAATGTTTGGAGGCTGCAGTGGGGGCGGGGTGGACTGGGTAAACTTCTGGCTCCCTGACCCACAACCCAGTGAAATTACGTGTCCGTGGCCACACAATGGTTGAGTATCACGAGCCGCTCGGTGGCTGGTAGGGAAAGGGCACGGGAGGGAGCCCTTTCTGTGGCCATAACATGGGTGAAAAGCAGACTGTGCTGGGCGAGGGGGTGCTGCGACGCCAAGGGACCGAACCGTAGCCCAGGATTCCTTGAAACGCTTGAGCACAAAGTTCGCTTTGTCTACAAAGAGACAAGTACCATTGAGGGGCATGTCCATCAGATACTGTTGAACATCTCCTGAAAACCAGATATCCTCAACCAGGCGTGGCGCCTTAAGGTCACCATCAACGCAACCGATCTACCCAGTGAGTCGGTTGTGTCCAGCCCACAATGGATCGTGAACTTGGCCGCATCCCACCCATCAGCAACGGCTTAGATGTTGGCCCGAGCCTTCTCCAGGACCTGTGGAAGCACCTGTGTGACCGTATCCCATAAGGAATGGGTGTAGTGAACCAAGAGGCATGCGGTGTCCACCGACCGCAATGCCAGACTGGAGGAAGAAAACATCTTCCTCCCATCCTGATCCAGTCTTTTTGATTCCCGATCTGGGGGGCAGATGAGAATGAGCCAGATGAGAAAGAAGCTTGGATGGTAAGGCTCTCAGGCGTAGGGTGTTGAGATAGGAGTTTAGGTTTGCTCGTCCCAGGTCAATGGTGCTGGCAATTGTCCTATTCCCAGGAGCCCCTGTGCTGGGTCTGGACCAGGTATCCAGAAGGACATCCGTGAGGGCTTCATTGAAGGGTAAAAGTGGTCCCGAAGTGGAGGTAGAAGCACCTCAGTCAGGAGGTTAGTCTTGACCGCCACAGAAGGAAGCTAGAGGCAGAGGACCTCAGAAACTCTGCTGATCACCATGAAAAATGACACTGCCTCTGTTGTAACCATGGTAGGGGGAGAAAGCACGCAAGTCTCTAGAGAAGTATCCAGGCCACTAGCCTTGCCCAATTCCTGTGTCCAGTCCAACTCAGGGTTGTCTAGCTGGTATTCTAGAGGGTACAGTGCCCCCTCCAAACCTTTCCCGTAACTGTACCCATCGTAAAAAAGGTCAGAATCCAAAATGGGGTGAGAAGACCCCATCAAAGATGGATCCGGCGTCAAGAGACTCCATTCCGGCTCATCGTGGATTACGATTGGGTCAAGAGCGTCAAAGTCTTTGCTGGCACCCGGGAAGGTCGCGTTGGCATGGATCCGATAAGTGATCTGGAGGGGCTCTCAGCGGCCGGCAGCTGAAACCGCTGGCACAGAACCCGAGAGGCCCCAATCCGATCCCCCAGACCCCAAAGGCACCACAGAAGGGACAATCTGCCCAAAGAAGAGGTGCATGACCTCAGGGGTGGCTCCGCCTCCAGAAAACTCAGGGAGGCGTGGAGCGGACCCCGAAGTATGCTCTGCGGACGGACGCCTCAAGCGTCGACGCTGTTCCCACATCTCATCGGCCGAGAGACAGGGCTAAGTCGGAGAAGGTTTGGCCTTCTTCGACAACTTCTTTCGGTAACCCGAGTGTCCCGAAAACTTGGAATGGGACAACAGAGTGGTGGTGACTCCGCAAGTGGTTTTGTGACCTTCCTCTCGAACGAGACCGGGAGAGATGTGGAATTGAGCGCCGGGCCACCATGAGCTTGCCTGCCCCCTCAAGGCCTTCGGATTCATGGCCCGGGACCGTAAGCACAACTTTGGGTCACGCTCCAGACACCACAAGCATACGAGGTACAGAGCTGTTACCAACATCATACGGTGACAGAAGTCACACAGGTTGAACCTGGTCTTCCGTGACATCCCATGATGTACCAAAAAGTACGACAAAAAGGTCAAAAAGTTAGTCAAAAAGAAAAAAAGAAAAAAAAAAGAAAACTTGGGGTAGCTCTCTCTGGATCTATGTGTGGCACGGAAAGAAAAGTACCGACTTCAGCATGCCGGGAAGGCACCTATGTACAACCGCGACGTCATCACAGTGGCCACAACGTCAATGACGGATGCAGAGTTGACGGACGCCACCTGACGGCATGCAAGGGTACTGCTTCTCCAGATCCAGTCTGACACTTGGGGGAAATTCCAAGGTAAGGCACCTGCAACTTGTAGTCTCCATCAGATCAATTAATCAACACTAACAAAGATAATAATATACACAATTTACAAATCTATCCTTCAGAGCATATTTAGTGTGAGAAAAGAAAATCCCAGAAGCCAAAACAGATTCCATTTAAACTCAAACTAGTGGTCTCTCAGCCATGTCACCCTGGGTGGCAGGTTTCTTCATATGCTATAGGGAGTTTCAAGCCGATTCTGGCAAAGTGTATGACTTATCATACGTCATCTTCATTTAAGCGGGGAACCACGGAGATGCACCACAGTTGTTAGCCAGTATTATTTATAGTTTTATTCCTTTCTTGGATTGCTCATCTCAAACTGGAGAAAAGCAAAACCTTGCATTGTCTGAATTGTAGCGGTTTATTTTTTGCAGCCTCCCGTGACACCTTTTCTCTGGGGTCCAACTCAAGCAAGACTGTACCTTCTGGAGATGGTTCTCATTCCAGGCCCTCTTGTGAACAACCGGTAATCAGAATAACTTCTGAATCATTCCCGTAGGAGGGACAGGTCAGATTTCCAAAAGCCTTCATAGCACCCAAGACCCTCCTTTCCACCTCTCCACCCAAGCAAGCACTCACTGGTACAGTGAACCACCGGCCTTAGAAATGCTTCCAACCTCGTAGTCTTGCAGAAAACATCAGATCTACAAGACTCCATTACATGTGGTGCCTACAAGCTTTCTCAAAGCACGCTGCTATGCAACACCTTGGCAGCAACCAGATATCTAGCCCATAGTCCGATTTACTGCTGTTGCTGTCAATATCCTGAATCCAAGTAAGCTTCCACTTGTCATCCTGTTAATACATATTTCTCTCTCACAAGGGATTTCTACTAGCCCCCTGCAGGGTCCTGCAGTTTGCTTGCCAGAATCACTGCAGCTCCTCTCAGCCCCATCTTGGCTTCGCACTTGCAATGTAGGAGAGAGGTCATCTACCCCTGAAATCACAGCCCAGCCAGCTGCACGATAATCCAGGTTCAGGCCCCCGGACGAACCCAAGGTACAGACTCTAAGAAGTGTTGCTACCCCTAGATTATAATCTGTTTATCTTCGAATTGAAGCAAGGTTTATTCTTGAACCACCCATATTTGAAGGGACAGCGCCACTGATGTTTAACCACTTGTTTGCTGAGGGCGGAACAGTTCCGTCCTCTGCAAATGACAAGATTTCCTTCTTTTTTTTTTTATTTTTTTTTTTTTAAGCCTCGGAGCAGGGGAACAGCTTCCCCTGCCGGTCGAGGCATTTTTTTTCACTGTAATGACTATCAGCTCGCATGGCTCGCTGACATCATTACAGTGAAAATTAAATAAGCCAATCGGCTCATTTCACGGTCACTGCTTTGGAGCTTGTGGGGCTATCTCAGCTCCCAAGTACTGAAGTACACAGGAGAGGTATCGGTGGAAAGGGCAGAATCTTCCCTTTCCAAAGTGGATCCCTTCTTATGGATTGCCCAAGGAGGGTGATCCCCAAGCAAGGATCCACTCCACTAGACACCAGGAAGGGTGAGCAGCCCCTTGGTCAAGCTTTTGCTCCCCCTTAGAGCTTTTTTGGACTAATCAGTTTTATTATCTCCCCCTCCCACCCCCTCCAGGGGGGCAGAAAGTCCACTTGCACACCAGGGACCATATCATCTTATTAGTGTTGGGGTGGGGGCAGCCCAGTATGGGCATGTCAATGCCCCCACCCCTCTCCAAAAAAATAAAAATACACTGCCTCCCTTTAGGGGTAGATGGGGGCAACAGCAGCAGGAACGGATCCAACCGAGGTCAATAGGCGTCTCCACGCAAGAGCTCCAATTGTCCTTTGTTTGATCCATTCCTGTTGCTGCACTAGGCTCAGCAAAACAAGTGGGGCAGCGTTTTTATTGGCACAGGTGGGGCAATGCTGGGTGGTAGAAAGGTTGTTAATTCCTGCAGATTCTGGAAGTTACCATCACAGAAATTTAAGGAAAATGTGTGATTTCAGGAAAAGATTGAGGTCTACAGGGCATTGTGGGTAAAAAAGCCTAATGGGATCCATGCAAGTCAAACCATCCTGAATTCTTGTAGGTGTTTAGTTTTCAAAAATATAAAGGTAGGCTAGGTTTCCCAAAGTGCCACTAAACTAGGGTCCAAAATCTAGAGCTACTCACATCGGAAAGAGGGGGTCAGTTTTCCGTGGAAAAATGCACTGCGTCCATGTTGCATTTTGGGCGGTTTACCGTCCCAGGCACTAGGTCTAGCCACACAAGTGAGGTACCATTTTATCAGGAGACTTGGGGGAATGATGAGTGGAAGGAAGTTTGTGGCTCCCTGCGGTTTCCAGAACTTTCCATCACAGAAATGTGAGGGCAATGTGTTTTTGTAGTTAAAGTTTGAGGTTTGCAAGGGATTCCGTGATTAAAAAAAAAAATTATAAAAAAAAAAAAAAGTTGTGAGTCACATAAGTCAGCCCATCCTAGCTACCCCTAGGTGTCTCGTCTTTTAAAACGTACAGGTTCACTAGGTCTCTCTAGGTGCTGGCTGAGCTAGGGTTAAAAATCTAGAGCTACCTACATTGAATAAAAAGGGTCAGTTTTCAGAGGAAAAATATATTGCATTCATATACATTTGGGCCATTTCCTGTCGCGGGCATCAGGCCTACTTACACAAGTGAGGTACCATTTGTCTCAGGAGACGTGAGAGTATAAGACAGTAGAACCTTTGTTATTACCAATTAGATTTTGTGGCATTTGTGCCTTTGAAATGTAAACCAGAGTCTAATGAAGATGACATTTTGAAAAATACCGTCCAAATCATACGCTAGTACAGGTACCCACAAATTCAGAGAAGTAGAAACACCTAAGCCTAAACTCTATATCTTATGCCTATTTCGGAAATACACAAGTTTCCTTGATACACATTGCTTACTTTGCCTATTCCGTAATAAGGATTGGTCTCTACCTGGTACTTAATGAAAACCCACTGTACGGTGCTCTGGGTATCCTTGGGTTCTTGGAGAACCTACAAACCCTTTATTTCCCCGCAACCAGAAGGGTCTCGCAAAAATAACGGTATTGCTTTTGTCAATCAGCCCTCGTGACAAAAAGGTTACAGAAGAAAATGTCACAAATGCCCTTTTTGTCATACTCCTTTTCAATATTTATTTCGTTTCAACAGTTGTTTTCCTTGGGAAGCCTTGAGTGACCTACAAATATTCCCTCAATACTCAATATTGCTGAATTCAAAATTTGGTCTACTTTTCAGAAATTTATAGCTGTTCTGGAACACCAATGGGTTTCACATAAACTGAAAGTAAGTTAAAAACACAAATAACAGGGAAAATAGGCTAACTCAGAAAAAAAAACGTAAAACTGTGGTACAAATGATTTTATTATTATTATTATTTTTTTAATTTATTTAGCTCTGCCATGTTCCTGGGGCTCTTTTTCCTTATTCCCCCACCCCCCCCCCAAAAAAAAAAAAAACTCAAAATGTAGCTATAGTTTGCCCTTTTTCCCCAGACCCACCACCACCACCAGGGAAATCCACAATCCCTCAGCAACTTTAGAATCCCCAGCATGTTGAAAAAAAACAAAGGACACAAATTTACCGTGGATAGCTTATGTGGACAAAACGTTATGAAGGCCTAAGAGCGAACTACCCCCAAATAGCCCCCAAAAAAGGCTTAGCACTGTTGAGGAGGGGTGGGGAGGGACAAAGGAGGATGGGCTAGGCCTAGCAGCGAAGGGGTTAAGCTTCAAACAAATTGAAATATTTGCACGGAGTACCTGTGTTTTTTATGCCTCAGTTCTAATGTCTTTAGTTCATCTGCTTTTTAAGGCTCATTTGAGTTGAAAGGGAAGTTAACTCTCTCGCCTTTTTAAAATGAATTGATGTGCTACTATCATCACAGTATCTAATCTGCTTACAGAGCATCTAAACTGAAACGCATTTGAACTACATTTCTGCAAATCAGTGTGACTGACACAAAGTATAATTTGTGCAGCTAATAGTTCTAGGTGCTTTAATCCATTTAAGGCTTGTCTGAATTAAAACTGAATTGAGACTCTTCGTATGTCCGTGTTTAAGTAAACCCTTTTATAAGCGTAAAGTGTCATTTACAGTACTGCGTGGGCAACCAAGTTCTCCATCTGCGCCTGTAGGCCTCATTTCTTTGGGCTGCTATGTTCCCAACAGAATAGTATTTGGAAGCTCGTCTGTTGCAACTGGCCTAACTCTAATGACATAACATGACTCGTCACATAATGCCCATTACTATCGGTCGATCAGTGTCACACTGGGTAGAATCATCAAGACCTACTTGAAATTAAAGGTATTTCCTTGTTTGCGGAACAGCGCAACTAACAATTACACTGCTTTGCTATTGTTATTACAGTAATTAGTTAAAGGGTTGCCGGAATTCAATGGTACTGTTGGAGTGCCTATGTTTTGTAAGAATGCGCCACTAGTATGAAGTATAATTTGCAGTGTTGAATAATTACCAGGCCGTCCTTGGACGCCATCAGGCTGCACTTCGGTATGCCCCCTTTCAATCCTTTCTTGAAATATTTACCTACCACGTCTTGCAACACATTCCATGACTGGTTATGTTATGGCAAATACAATTGGGTGAACTGTGCCAACCCTAGGAGTCTTCTATACTCATGCCTGGTGGCCAGGCCTAAAATAATTATTCCTCTGTTCTCTCCACAACGGGCCATTCAGAGCACTTACAATTGTGGGTCGCAGAATGGTCATTCTAGGACCTTCCATTTTAACTCCTATTTCTTTCGACGACTCATCTACCACCAAGGAATTTATTTCAAATTGTGAAATGCACTTAATATTTCCACAATCAAATGATAGAAACTGTGTCTCAAACATCACAGATGGCAGGTACATGCATGAATGACCACATCTCTGCACATATTTTCTACTATATTTCTTGTAGTCTCTGACATACACCCAAGAAACTACAACACATCCTATATAGACCACAATACAAACATTTTCTATTCTACCCATCCACATATTAGCACTTGACACTTTAGCATCCCACCCCTCACATTCTCACTTCAGATGCATGCACAGGCACAGCAGGAAAACTAGGACTACAGGACAACCAGAGCTTGTCCTCATGAACAATACTACATACGTAGCCTACATGATGAAATGCGCTGCACCAGTGCTGCTTTTTGGGCAGGTTCATGCCCCAGGTACTACGTCTACCCACACGTGAGGTGCCACTAATATTGGGAAAGTTGGGGCAATGCCGGGAGGACTGAGGTTTGTTGCTCTCCCCAGAACTTTCCAACACAGAAATGTGCGGACAATGTGTTTTTGTAGTCAAAGTTCGAGGTTTGCAAGAGATTCTGGGTAAAGAACCTGGCGAGGGCACTGTCCATAACACTACCACGAGTAACGTGCTGTCTGCCAAAGTGCTTGGTCGCCTCTTCAGGGGTACAAAAAGGTGAAAGTAATAAAATTAAAATACAGTTACAATACAATATTTGCGTGCTGACGGACTGCTCAATGTAAGATGTGAAACTCATCATAATGGAGGCAGTCCGAGCTGGATCTGGTTTCAATTCAGTTCCATTTAATGCAGTTAGTTATGTAATGTATTTGTACAGTACATCACCCTATGGACGCCCAAAAGCATACAATATAGTGGTGTAACCATGCTGGGCCTTGCTAATGCCCTACTTAACTAAGGAATACTAGGCACGTAGGCTAAGGATGAAAACATTTAAGTGCCTTCCCTGCAAAGGTGGATGCCCTCAAACCTATAACTATATAGGGAGTTATATCTTCCTATTTATGTCAAATACACAACCTCCTAAAAGAATGAGGAGAAAAAGTCAGTATTGCAGAATTGCTATCACTATTTACCACAGAAATGAATGTGCTATTTCATGCTCCTAAACGGGCGCAAATGTTTTGTTCGATTAAGTATCCGATTGGTTTTGCTGTCTAAATACAGACCTCGGACTACAACCGTAAAATCAGCATTGTGGTTTAAGGAAAATGGACTACTTATCTTTTATGCAAAATAAGTCATTAGGTTACTCAGTAAGCTGAGACCTGCCACAGAGGCCAAATATTACAAAAGCAGATCTGTTCAAATCGGAGTAGGCTAACCTAAACTGATATGATCGGAGTATCAAACTTAGTACTACGGATTTGCAGTAAAGTAATGAAGAGGCAAACCTTGGGACAGCCCTTGGCAATGTTCCATTGGCCTCGTTTATCGTGACCTCACGTCAGTGGCTTTTTCGGTCACCAAGCTGCCACAACTCTGCTTTAAAACCTGCATCACGATTTCTCACTTCTCCGACCTAATTTGCAACCTATGTGTTAATGGCTGCCTTCTCTTTGCTAAAAGCCCTGAATGTTATTACATTGCCTATCTCACACAGATTTCCAGCTTGCACCTCTGTCTCCAAACTCCCTTTCATTACGTCTCACTTGTTCTAAAAGTGGCATCACAGCACAATGAATGCTCTGGAAAAGGAAGTTATTCACTAACTGCACCCGAATTCAAGCTCCCAGAGACAAGCATAAGTATTTTAACATGGCTCAAAATAATCTTGCAAAAGATCAGTCGTTGCAGTAATGTCAGTGTATTTTACAGGCAACATGCTCACCAACATGTCACGAACAACAGATCACACAAGGGGCGTATAGTCAACAAAATAGTGTTGAAATATAGTCTATGAAACTGTTTACCTTTCGACTTCAGCTCGCAAGGCTCCTCTGACATCTTTTTCTTTCCGGGAATCTGTGGGAAAATATCCAAGATGGTCAATTAATATACATGACTGTCAAACCATTGACGGAAATTAACAAATCCAAACGTAGGACATCAAAGTATTGGAAGAAGCACTATTGATTATATGACCTCAACGCGGAGAGACATCCACTGAAAATGTAAACACATTTAAAACGTCAAGCTAAAATACTGAGCACTCTTTGGAGCAACATGATCTACATGTTCTGCCAGAAAACTAGCTATTGTTTCTGCTTCAATCGAATTAAATTTCTGTGTTCTTTTGTGGACATGGGCATGTGTATATAGTTCTTAGCTTCATTTGAAAGCAGTTTTCCTAATTTAGAAAAGTATTTTGTGCATCAATCTTTGCTCCATTCGCCATATTGTCTTTGATTGCCGGTGAAGTTACTCTTCGCTTCTCCGCAAATCGCTGCTCCATACTTACGGATATGGTTTTTCTTTTTTTAACAGTACTGCTTTAAAACCACTTTTACAACACCGGTCTCCCTGGTGAATCCAGTCTGTACAAAATGAAAGTCTCTCCAAACAAAACCACATATTTTCACACAATTAAACAGCACTAGAATTAGTTAACTGCAAAACATTAATAGTTCACATACCAAACGTAACAGACAGCTCAATATGTATTAATAAATCCACCGTTTTGAAATACATCTGTAAAATACTTCAACAGCAAAAGCAGCAAATTGCAATCATTACATTTCAGTGCTCTAACCTGCCGTACTCAGCAGCATAAGCAAAGCAATAGCTAAACAGATATCCAGTGTCTCCGTTACTTCAGTTAAATTTAAATAAGGTGATAGACATCACCAATGTTCAGAAAATTAAGCTGGGCAAAACAACAGGATATATATTTCAGGTTCATTTACTCTTTTTTAGAAAACATTTTTCCTTGTTCAGTAACGACCTATGAAAAGGTCCAACGTCATGTATAATAGTTGCTCCTGCAATTCCCATCCCATGAGGGTCTCTTCCGCCCCCATGTAATTTATCATTAGAAAGGCTGTCCATTGACCGCTTTGTGTTAACTTAGGGACTGTACCCTTTCTGCATGACACATCGCAGAAAGGCAATATTCATATGATTTACAACATTTGGAAAAATAGACATGCATTAGCCATTGCTCAGTCTAATCCCTTAAATCGGATCAAGAACTTTAGACACTGTCCTACCACCACATTTAGGGTGCGAGGAGTCAATTCAAGGCTTATGCCATGCATCACTGTTCCGTACACAATCACACCACCATTTTTCATGAGCAACTCAAAGGAGTGAAATTTATGGAGCCATCCATAACTGTAAATGATAGGTTACGCAATATTGTCATTACATAGATTTTCCTCAAAATGTACACCACTGTCTCATGCACTGAAGCACATGTGAACCAGTAACAGCCACGCTGCACGATTGTTTCTCCTTTTTAAGTAACTGGCATTCCTATACAACAAATATTGCTTCACAACTTCAACTTTGATTTCTCCACAATATGGAATTGTATTCAACACTACGATTTTTAAATCTGATGTGCTAATCAAGTTATTAAACCACATAATTATTCAGGGGTCACCCACTCCCCATCTACTAATTTCATGTTAGGTGTATTTGTAAATCGCACTAGCCTTCTTCGCATGTTATGAGAATTTGTAAAGTGAACTATCACCCGCAAGGGTATCCTGGCACTGAGCAGGTGTGAGTACCTAGCCCTGCCTATAGCTGAAGTTTTGAATCTATCTTGTTTGCAATATTCGGATGTGCGTCAGTAAATCAGGTCTAGCATTCTTCTAGTACCCGCCATCCTTTAGTGTAACAGCTCCAGACAAAAATCAATATAATGTACTAAAGCGGTGGTTCCCAACCTTTTGACTTCTATTGACCCCCTTTTCATCAATACTGGAGCCCGGGGACCCCCCACTGAATCATTATTGGAACACGGGGACCCCGAGAAGTCATTACTGATAGCTGGGACCTAATATTATTAAATGTTTTAAGCAGCCACGGACCCCCAGGGGTCCCCGGCCCACAGGTTGGGAACCACTGTACTAAAGCATTTATTACATATATCTTGGTATTGTGATTTCTGAATAATCATTAAACGCTGGAAATTCGCTGTCAACCACAGCTTTAAAATATTTAATCTTGCCCTTACTTTAAATGTTCACTAATCTTTGCAATTTGTAAATTACAATAATCCAATACTATGATTAGCCAAGCATATATTTAGACACTTCAGTACATTTCTTTGTGTTGTGCAGGTCTACGGTTATTTTTTTCTGAAGGCTTCCTCCTCATAGCTACTTAAGAAGCTTTAAGTCCACGTGAGTTTGCACATAACCAACCCCAATGTCAGGATTATGCTGGAGAGTACCCACCTCCAGATATTTTCAAATAGTGAAAAAGGAGAAGTGTTGGTGCACAATCATCATTAAGAATTCCGAATATTCAGATCATGGACTTCTGTTTTTCAGATGACCGAGGAATACAGTGTACCCTAAATGCTGCTCTGAAGGGAATCCTGTTGTGGTTTTCAAATGTAGATTTCATTAAGAATTGGATTATTCAAGTTATGTTAAAAACACATTTGCCGATTTTCGTCCACGTGAATTACCATGATTTTAGGTAGGAAAAACACACTATGTGCAAGCTTTGTTTCTAGTAACACCTGAGATACTTTTTTTTTTTTTTTACACCATCTGCGTTGCTCCTTGGAGACTTTGCCCAACTTAACATTGTTTTAAATACTATCTCCATGGGAACAGGACAATGTGCGTTTTCCCGTACAAAATATTGTCGAGGGCTCCAGCTGGCACCTGCTGAACCTATGCTTGCTGTCTTAGGCAGCATAATGGACCATTGCCAGTATCAGATCCCCAAATCTTAGCCTTCTGCCACAGATAGAACCCAGGAAGAAAAAAAGGATTTATAACACTTTGATGTTAACACTTTAAAGTCAATGACATAAATGCTAGAATAAAAATGAAGCCACGAGGCAAACGCGTTACACAAACGGCATAAAGGGATAACACTCGACGCTCAAGAGTGTACATGAGCAATACAACAATCTGGAATGGATAAGAATTCTTCCATAGACGCCTAAATAAATGGATGTAAAAACAATGATGCTACGGATGGAGAAGAAATGTCATTTTTAAAGCCTCTGGTATTGTAATTAGGTGTGAATCAAGCATTCTTTTGTATAATCAAGGACACTGCTTTAGACCTTTGACCCTGCGTGCAGGTAAGTCGCTCCCCGCTCCGCCTTCCGCACCACTTCCTTTCCCGTTCCCTCTTTGCTTTGCTTTATTCCCCACCGCTGCGTCCCCTGTGGCCCCTCCCCCTCCTTTTTCTCACTGTTTTCTCTTTGCCTTTCCCGCTGCTGCGTCCCCTGCAGCCCCTCCCGCCTCCCCCCTCCTTTTTCTCACCGTTTCCTCTTTGCCTTTCCCACCGCTGCGTCCCCTCCCCCCTCTTTTTTCTCACGTTTCCTCTTTGCCTTTCCCGCCGCTGCGTCCCCTGCGGCCCCACCCCCAGCCCTCTAACTGGACAGGCCCTCCCACTCCCACCCTCCCCGCCTCTTATGGCAACCACCCGTGCTAGCAGGGAGCAACCTTTGACCCTGCTTGCAGGTAGGTCGCTCCGCTTTCCGCGCCACCTCCTTTCCCGTTCCCGCTTTGCTTTATTCCCTGCCGCTGCGGCCCCTCCCGCCTCCCCCTCCTTTTTCTCACCGTTTCCTCTTTGCCTTTCCCGCCGCTGCATCCCATGCAGCCCCCACCACTCTCACTGGACAGGCCCTCCCGCCTCCCAGCTGCCACTCCCACCCTCCCCTCCTCTTATGGCAGCCGCAGCGCTGGCGTGCCAATGGCAAGCCCGTCTGCGCCCGTCTGCACCCGTCCGCGCCTGGACCACACCCAGCGCCAGAACCCCTGGCCCTCTCAGACACACCTACTCCCCCCTCACCCTCCACTCACTCAACCCAGGCCCCCGCACCACATCTAGCCCCACACACACTCATGGCCCCTTCACCTGCTACACCTGCCACTTCTACTGCTCGTCATCCCTCACACCAAACATAGCGACCCCACCTTCAATAAACACAACACCCCCAACACAAGACTCACCCACCCTGCCCCCACCAACCCCGCAGCACACCAGCCCACAACCAGAACACACCCCGCAACAACACCCTCGCGCACCACACCAACGCCACCCACCACAACTACCTGAACTGCCTGCTCCTCAACATCCGCTCCCTTCACAAACATGCTATAGAACTCTGGGACCTCATCACTTCACACTCACCTGACATCGCCTTCCTCACGGAAACCTGGACCAACCCCTACTCAGAACCCGACATAACCATAGCCACCCCCAAGGGATACAAACTCCAATGCAAAGACCGCCTCAACAGGCCAGGCGGGGGCATCGCCATCCTACATAGAGACACCATCAAAGTCACCACCAGCTCCCAAGACACTATCGGCAACACTGAACACATGCACTTCCTCATCCACATCAACAACAACTCCACCCTCAGAGGTACACTAATCTACAGACCACGCCCCGCCTTCTGCGACACCATCACCAACAGCATCAGCCCGTACGCCCTCACCTCCACAGACTACATCATCCTCAGCGATTTCAACTTTCACTTAGAAAACCCACAACACTACCTCCTTCATAGACAACCTCAAACTCAAACAACTGGTCACCGCACCCACCCACTGAGCAGGACACACGCTGGACGCAATCTTCACCTCATGCCAACACATAGCCTACACCCACACCACTGAACTCCTCTGGACTGACCACCGCTGCATCCACTTCTCCTTCACCAAACCCCCCCACACACTACCATCAACACACCACACCCTATCGCATGTGGGACAAGATCCCCACAGAATGACTAAATTCCCAACTGGCCAATAAACCCCCCCCCCCCCCCCCAACACCAACGACCCCAACGCAGGAGCACACAATCTCTCCAAATGGATCACTACCTGTGCAGACACACGAGCACCCCTCAGAAAACACATCACCACCCGCAACCTCAAGAACGCCCCATGGTTCACCCCTGAACTCCAAGACTCCAAGCGCAAATGCCGCCAAGCTGAGAAAATATGGAGACTCGAACCCTCCTCAACCAACTTCTCCACCCTCAAAACCACCATTCGCACCCATCACCAACTCATACGCACCACCAAAAAAGATCACTACAAGACACGCCTTGGCAACAACTCCCAAAACAGCAAAGAACTCTTCACCATCATCAATGAACTTGCCAAACCCAAAGCCAGCAACATAGACCCCACACACACACATCCCCTATGTGATGCCCTTTCCAACCACTTCCTCCACAAAATCCTGGACATCCACAACAGCTTCATATCACACACACCCACCACACATAACCCTCACTCACCCAACTCAACCCCCACTCAAGACCCCCCCACCACACTATCCACATGGACCCCTACCACACACGAAGAAACCGAAAAAGAAATACTCCATCCACTCCGGTTCCTCCTCCGACCCCTGTCCACACTGCATCTACAACAAAGCTAGCCCTACCATCGCCCCCATACTCTACAACATAATCAAATCCTCTTTCGACTCCGCCACCTATCCAGACCCCTGGAAGCATGCGGAAATTACTGCTCTAAAAAAAAAAAAAATTTTTTTTAAAAAAACCAAGCCGACCCGGAGATCCTCTCCAACTACTAGAGAAATTAGTCAACACCCGCCTATCCCACTTCCTCGAAGCAACCAACACCCTTGACCCCTCACAATCTGGGCTCCGCAAGAACCACAGCACAGAAACCGCCCTCATTGCATGCACTGACGTCATCAGGACCAAAGTCGACAAAGGCGAGACCGTTGCACTCATCCTCCTAGACCTCTCTGCAGCTTTTGACACCGTCTGCCACCATACACTTCGCACACGCCTCCACAACATAGGAATCCTCCACAAGGCCTTAGACTGGCTCCCCTCCTTCCTCAATGACCGAACCCAGAGTGCGCCTTCCGCCCTTCCACTCCAACACTACCAAGATCACCTGCGGAGTCCCCCAAGGGTCCTCCCTCAGCCCCACACTCTTCAACATCTACGTGATCCCCTAGCCAACATTCTCAGAGCACACGGAATCACTATCCTCTCCTATGCAGATGACACCCAACTCATCCTCTCCCTCACCCGCAACCCCACCACCGCCAAAACCAACCTACACGCCGCCCTCCTAGACACCGCCAACTGGATGACCACTAACCACCTCAAGCTCAACTCAAACAAAACCGAAATCATTATCTTCGGCCCCAACAAAACCACATGGGATGACTCCTGGTGGCCCACCGCCCTAGGCCCCGCAACCCACGCACGCAACCTCGGCATCATCCTCGACCCCTCCCTCTCCATGACACAGCAAATCAATGCTCTAACCTCCTCCTGCTTCCACACACTCCGCACTCTAAAAAAAAAAAAAAATCCTTCAAATGGATCCCCCCCCAGAAACCAGAAAGACACTCACCCACACACACATCAGCAGCAGACTGGACTACGGCAACGCCCTCTACGCTGGCACCACACTCAAACTCAAATGCAAACTCCAAAGAATCCAGAACACAGCAGCGCGCCTCGTCCTTGGCCTCCCCGCCACGAACGAATCTCACCACACCTCAAATCCCTTCACTGGCTCCCCATAGACAAGAGAATCACATTCAAGATCCTCATCCACGCACACAAATACCTCCACAACACCGGCCCAACCTACCTCAATGAAAGAGTAAACTTCCACACACCCAACCTCCGATCAGCCGACCTCGCCCTAGCCACAGTCCCCCGCATCCAGCACAGGAGGCGGTCTTTCTCCTACCTCGCCCCCAAAACCTGGCACTGCCTTCCCCACCGACTTTTGCAAAACCAAAGACCTACTGGTCTTCAGAAAGAACCTCAAGACTTGGCTGTTCGACCAGTGACCCTCCCTGCCCCCCTGCCTCCCCCACCCAGTCCCCCCCCCCCCTACACCTCCCCCACAGTCCACCCCCACCTCCCCCCCCAGCGCCTTGAGACCCTTGCAGGTGAGTAGCGTGCTCTACAAATTTCCTTGATTGATTGAAGATGAGACGAAACTCGCATGAAATGGCGGTATTCTGCAACAGTGTAAATGACAAGTCATCATATGCAGTTAAAATGATGGTGGTGTACAAGGTGCAGACCGGACAATTTCAAACAATACATTTTCGCCTGTTGTTGAAATAAGAGAAGAAAGCAGCAGGACACCTCATATGCTAAGCTTCTAATTTTCCCCTTCCAGTTCCAAATTACTTTATGCCGTGGACTCTGTTGAAGGTGCCCGACGGCTCTTTAATGTAATGGATCACCAAACTCATTAAAAATTGTTCCTCAAAACCCACGGAGTGTTAAAGGTAACCACTAGGATGCCTGTTGGACTTTTTTTTTTTTAAACGCACTGTGACTTTTTAAACAAAATGTGGAAGGAACCTAGTTTGAAAGTAACTTTTTCACACACGGATAAATATGCAAGAAAACAACAGATAAATGCAGACATAAAAAATAATATCATAAAACGTGGCACGACTTTCCTCTGCGCAACCAGGTGCATGCATTTCTTTAAAGTGCAGTTCCTCAATTTAACGCCATCATGGCTGCTGAGATCTCAGTTGGCATCTGACACCAGAAAACCCCTGTATCGTTTTTTTTGTACTCTAAACAATTTCTACTGCTACAGATGTCATTCTGTAGTATAGTGTTGGCAGTCACATCTTAGGCATTCCAACACCACAACTCCACAGCCACCTCAGGAATTTCAACTCCTCAGTACTCACAACCATATAATACTACAGGAAATCAAGGTTGGAAAGCATTGGATTTTAAACTGCAGAACATTATCCTCTTATTTCCGCCCTCAAGATTGCATGACCACTGTCATAGCTATCGGCTTGCTACATGCTAGAGATGCCCAATTGGTGCAATGGAAAAACAGATGTCGATTAGGCTCCTGTAGAAGTGCTCTGTGGAATTCCTGTGTTGTTCCATAAACGTTTCTGAAAAATAATGAACATGCTACCACTGTCATTCCTAAGAAGCAGGGATGAGAAGCAAAATACATACACAGCTGCTTCGTAGGTGTAACTAATACTTATGTTACTTTTAAAGTGCAAACGTTAATCATCAGGTACCTGGTGTTAACCCTTTCGCTGCTAAGCGCCCCCACCCCCAAGTGTTAACCAGTTTCTTGGCTATTTGGGAGTAGTTTGCACTTAGTCCCCTATAATCTTTTGTCCACATGATGTACCACGCCAAATGTGCATCCTTTACATCCCCCCCCACCCCCCACATCCTGGAGATTCCAAAGGTACCCAAGGTTTGTGGATTCCCGTGGAGGGGGCTGAGAAATTAGCCAAAATACAGCAAAAAAAATTGGGCTTCATTGGAAAAAAAAAAAAAAAATGGGGAAAAGTGCTGCAGAAGAAAGTGTGTTTCTTTTCCCTGCAAATGGAATCAATGAAGGGTTTGCAGTGCTAAAATTATGAGCTTCCCAGCTTTCAGGAACAGGCAGAATTGAATCAGAAAACCAATTATTTCTACACAGTTTCGGCATTTTACTGGGGCATAACCCATTTACTTATTTTTGTGCTTTCAACCTCCTTCCAGTTAGCTGTAGAAATGGGTGTGAAAACAATGGTGGATCCCAGAAAGCTATACAATTCTGAAAAGTAGACAATTCTGAATTCACAAAGGGGTAATGTGTGTAGATCCTTCAAGGTTTTCCGATAGAAAGTAACAGTTGAAATAAAAACATTTTGAAACGGGGTTGACAAAAACAGCCATTTGGGTTCCTGTTTAAATCTGTAACTTTTTTTTTTTTTTTTTTTTAATATAATTATGGCAGAGCTTGAAACACAATATATCATTACGTCCTCTGGACCCTTCTGTTTGCAGTGATATATAGGGTTTGTAGGTTTGCCAAGAACCCAAGGTACCCAGAGCCAATAACTGAGCTGCACCTTGCAATGGTTTATCATTGTGTACAGGATATGCAACAATTCATTTGGTAAAATACAGAGAGTGAAAAATAGAAGTCAAGGAAAACTAAGTATTTCTGAAATGGACACAAAATATGGAGTTTAGGAGCAGTGGTTATTTGCACATCTCTAAATTTGGAGGTCCCCATAGCAGCATGTGAAATAGATGGCATTTCTCAAAATGACTTCTTTCTTACACACACTGACATTTAGAAGGTACAAATGCAGAGAAAGACAATTGGTAATAACACTTGTTCTACTATTCTGTGTAATCCCCAAGTCTCCCGATATAAATGGTACCTCACTTGTGTGGGTAGGCCTAGTGCTCGCAACAGGAAACGACCCAAAATGCAACAGAGACATCACATTTTTCCAATGAAAATTGACAAGTTTTTTGCTTTGTGCTTAGCTGTGGATTTTGGGCCTTAGAACAGCCGGTACCTAGGGAAATCTAGCAAACCTGAACATTTTTTAAAACTAGACACCTGTGGAAGACCAGGTTGGGGTGACTTGTGCGGCTCTCTCCAGGTTCTGTTACCCAGAATCCCTTGCAAATCTAAAAAATGTTATAACAAACATTTTCCTCAAATTTCTGAGATGGAAAGATCTGAGCGAAGCCACAAACTTCCTTTCACACAGGATTTCCTTATGTCTTTCTATAACATTTTTACCTCACTCGAGTGGTTAGGCCTGTTAGCGACAGGAAACAGCCCAAAATGCAACATGGACACATATTTCATTTCTCCACTGAAAACTGACCCTTTTTTGCAAAGTGAGTAGCTGTGATTTGTGGGTTCTACCTCAACTGGCACCTAGTGAAACCTAGCAAACCTGTACATTTTCTGAAAACTAGATACTTTGGGGAATCCAGAATGGGGTGACTTGTAGGGCTCTTACCAGGTTGTGTTACCCAGAATGCCTTGCAAACTTCAAATTTTGACACAAAAAAAAACAACAAAACGTGCGCACACATTTTCCTCACAGTTCTGTGATGGAAAGTTCTAGAATCTGCACAGTCACAAACTTACTTCCACCCAGCATTCTCCTAAATCTTCTGATAAAAATGGCAACTCACTTGTGGGGCTGGGCCTAGTGCCAGTGCCAGAAACTTAAGCCAAGGATTCCTACCAGATTCTGTAAGTTTCCAACACAGAAATGTGAGGAAAAATGTGTGCTTTTAGTCAACATTTGAGGTTTGCAGGGCATTGTGGCTAAGAACATGGTGTGGAATAAATGTGAAGCACACCACCCTCGACTCCCCCAGATGTCTAGTTTTCTGAACTTTCAGGGTTTGGTAGGTTTTTCTAAGTGGCAGCCTATCAATGTAAAAAAGTGCAGCTGTTCACCATTGCAAGTGGGGCAATACTGGGAGTTATCCAAACTCTCCTAGGACCCTTGTAAAGCCAACACTCAAAATAATCAAATACCCACTTGCTTGCCATTGGGATGATATACTTTAGTAACCCCTGGTATATAATGGGCTTTCTTCCCCAGAAAGTGTTTTCCCTAGTTTGGGAAGGTGGGGGCCTGCCCATGTAATTAACCCCATCTGCCCCTCCAGGGGTGAGTGGGTGTGAGTGTTTGCTTGGGGGTGGGGGAGGTTGGAGCGGCAAAAAAGAGACTATTTTTTGGGGTGTTGGGGGGGGGGGGGGCTCAGCCATGCACATGTTGGGTAGCCCCCACAAAAAAAAAAAAAAAAAAAAAAAAAAAAGTAATCCCTGGTGCCTAGTAGTTTTCTGACCAGGGGGGCAGATTGGCCCAAACAGGAGGCCAATGTGCCCCCGGGGTGAAAGGGGGGAGGGGGGCACAGAAAACGTCCAAAATAATCACCCCATAATGTGCTACTTCACAGCATATATATTTATTTTTTTAAATCCTTGCTGTCTAGTGGCATTCTGCATCCCCTCTGCCCCGTGGAAGACTGTCCTATCAGTAAGACCAAAATGTATTCCCCAATAGTGGGAGCAGCCCTTGCCTAAGAGGCTGCTCCCAAAAACAATCCCCGGTGGTCAGTGGGGACGATCCATGCTTGGGGGAAAATCCCCTCCTTGGGGGATCCCCAGGCAGGGATCCACTTGGGACAGGTATACCTCTCTGGTGTGTTTTAGTGCGCGGGCGGAGATAGCCTCGCAAGCACCAAAGCAGTTAAAGTGAAATGAGCAGATCGGCACATTTCACTTTCAATGTAATGACGCCAGTGAGCCGTGCGCTCGACCATCATTATATTGGAGAAAAAAAAAAAAAAACAGACTTGGTTGGCTGGGGAAGATTCAGAGGCACCAATTTTTTTTTAAAATCCTTCTGCTGACTACAGCAAAGGGATTTGGTGGTCATGTGTTGAGCACCGAACTGGTTGAGAACGAACATGTTAGCAGCCTAATAGGTAGGATTGCAAAAGTATTTAAGATGATCGGAAATAGCCAGATTTTCAGAGCCTGCCTGAACGTCAGTAATTAGTTTTGCATTCTTAATGAGCCTAGTAAGGCATTTCAATGTTTCACAACTATAAAAAAAAAAAAAAAAAAAAAAGTGTTGTTGGACTTTAATAGCAAAAATTCAAAGGTTATAGGCTTAGCAGAGGCAACACTGAATTGGTTAGAAAATAAATTGTTGCAATAAATGAGAAGGTTTTAAACTGTTACTGGTAGAAAGGTTATCATTCTGTGTTTTATTGCAGAGTCACAGTTTGATATGATTATCTCGGGAACAACAGTGTTTTCACCTATATTCTGAACTATAAATGCTCATTGATATTTCCAAATCTTGGCAGTGAATAGTGCAAAAAAACTGTGCTGCAGTATCTGATGTAACTCATCAATTATCAAATCTTCTTAATGTACCAATCAGACATAAGAGCAGATGAAAATATGTGTACATCTTTAGTGAACTAATGGGAAGCAAAATATATTTTTTGCAGCACTGAAACTTTTGTGCACCAGCACGGCAATAACTAGGAGGCTTTTTGTTTTTTTTAAACCAAGATTAAGCACACCTGTGCATAGAACCAGCAAGATACTGACAGAATTACTCAGTTTTGAAATGCTTCCCCCCCCCCCATTATGACTAGAATACTGTAAGGTGCTACTCAATATAATTGCACAGCGTCACAGCATATGAGAGAAATCTAAGAAGATACTGAACATCAAGACAGACAAAATGTATTAGGTTGTCGCACAATCAGCAATCTCCTTCCAAAGCAGTCAGGACGAAGACTTGCTTTGAAGGTCTGACAAGCAGCACCAACATCTTGCGCGGTAATGAGATTTCACACTCTTCCAATGTCTCTTGGCAACACAAATCAGTTTTAGACGCATACATTGGAAGCTGCGCTCCAACCACCTCTACATGTTAATTAAGGAATGCTTAAAGAACGGAAAGTGGGAAAAAAGTTATCTACATTTTTCATCAGCAAATGATTATACCAGCTAATTTAGTTTGCATGGCAGCTGTCAGTTCACCACGCCGACCAGAAACGACCAACAGAGCTCTTCCTATAGCTTAAAAATAATTTTGTAAGTCCCACAAAAAAAACACCAACTGTAATGTGAATTTTATAAGGAGTAATCCGTGCTCTTACCCCTTGCACCCTTAATTTGCTTACCTTGTGTAGCATCCTCACCCAGGCTGGGTACTCTTAAATGAACATGCCACAGGGAGAGCTCGGTCTTAGACATCTTTATTCTTCTGAGTGCAAGCACAAACTGCACATTCCAAAACTGAAATAAAGTCACCACACCCAAACACTCATCCCACAGATCTACAGAGTCTTTCAGGAACTAAAAGGGTCCTGTCATTACTACTGACGTGACACTACATCTTTCCCCTTGTTAAACAAAAACAATTTTTTACAGACATATATACATATTACAACTCTTCAATGAGTCTCTTTGAATTTTTTACCAAACGCCCAGATTGTGTCCTTTGAAGCTGAGGAGAAAGACGAGTAGCGCTCACAACTGACACAGGAGAAGTGGGGACAGATGTAGTCAGGGGTTGCTCTGCAGTCTCACTGGAACCAGTCTCAGCTAGGATATTAGGAACTGTTTAAGGTCAAGGAAGAGGCCTGAAGTGTGGAGAGTCTCACCTAATGGATTTTCGATGACGGTGAGCCATCACCATGCGTCCCTTACTAGTCAAGACTTCAAACAGTTCAGCATCAAAGGGAGCATCAGATTTACACTTTCTCGTTTGTCGCACCAACACTCAATCGCCTTCAAGAAATGTAATGTTCTTGGCACTTCTAGGTTTGTCAGCATTCACTTTCATCTTCTGTTTATGACCCAAGACTTTCTGATGAAGTTCACCATCAGTGTTAGATCAACGCTTTTACATTATGGTAACTTGGTCGTCATGAATCTCCCAAATAACGGTGTGGCAGGACTTTCACCAGTCGCTGAATGAGGAGTCAATCTATATGTGCTGGAAGCTGGCCTGGTGTGGAGAGGGGTGGGGTGGGTACCAAGGTATTACACCTTATACCAGGTATCCCCTATTAGTGAAGTGTAGGCAGTGTTTAGAAGCCAGGCTCTCTAGAGGTAGCTGTGGATGAGCAGCCAAGGCTTATCGAGGAGACATGCAAAGCTCATGTAATACCACTGTAACCACACACCACTTACACACATGAAAGAAAACACTCCGTGTCACAAAAATAAAAAGGTACTTTATTTTAGTGACAATTACCAAAAAGTACTAGAGAGGCAACCCTCCAATAGGAAGGAGGTAACACTAGATATGTACACTAGTAATCAGAAATAGGCCTAAATAGCAATAGAAAACAGTGCAAATAGCATAAGACAATAGTGACCCTAACCATATACTAAAAATAAAAAATAAAAAATAAAATAAAAAACACAATTTAAAAAAAAAAAGGGGAATGCGAAAGCAGGACCCCCCACCCAAGTAGGTGGAATGTGTAGAGGGGAGCTGGGGGAAACTAGGAAACTACAAAAAGGTAAGAACTACAGTGCCCCCCCCATGACCAGGAAGAAAGGAGTAAGTTACTGGATTTCCTCCAAATCACCAAAAGGACTAAAGAAGATATTGCAACACCCAGACAAGACTGCCAGAAACCAACAGTGGATTCCAGAAGAGGAAGACCTGTGGAAATAGGGGACCAAGTTCAGAAGTCGCATGAGTGTCACATGGCTGGAGCCACTAATCACCAGTCTGTCTTTGTCCTACTATCGACCAACTCCTGCAACCACAGTCAGGAATGCAGCCTTGGAGCCGAAGTAGAGTTCCTGGAGGATGCAGTCGACATCCCACACCAGACAGAAGATTGCCGTCATGCAGTGGCGTGAAAAGGCCACCAACATGTCTTGGCAAAGGCAGAAGTCGCAGTGAAGCAAAAGTGGAGCTGCTGGGGACCAGCAAGGTCCAGGAGGACTCAATCCACTGGGGTTGGGTTGCTGGGGAAGTCCTGGTGGGACCTTCACCAAGACAGAGTCCACAGAAGAAAAGGTAGTCACCACAGGAGACCCAATGGACGAGGAATCAGAAGTCGCAGAGGAGCCCACACAGCACAACTGGAGAAGAGTCCCATGCCGCAAGAGAAGAACGTAGAGGGCTGTGCGTGGCAGGGAGGAGTGCTGGGGCCTGGGGCTACACAGAGCCTGAAGATCCCTTGGAGGAGATGCCAACAAGCCTTGATAGCTGCAAGAGACCGTGCACAGGGTACGGTCCTGCGTGGCAAGACAAGGGCTTACTTCCACCAAACCTGGACAGCCAGCAGAGAGGACCAGGAGGAGTACTCTGGACCACCACCCGTGATGCAGGATCCATGCAGCTCAGGAGGAGAGGAGATCCACGGTGGCTCGTTGTTGCAGTTGGTGCCTGTGGATGCAGAGAAGTGATTCCTTCACTTCAAGGGCGATTCCTTCTTGTGCAGGCTGAAGACTTGCCTCTCTCAGAGGATGCAAAGCCGGGGAAATGTTCAAGAACCTGGAAGAAGCCATGGAAACAATGTTGCAAGTAGAGACTTTGTTGTGGATGCAGACTGTCTGTTCCAGGAAGGTCCAGTCGCAGTTCTAGTGGCAAGATTTTGAAAAAGAGGTTGCAAAGGAGACCTACTGGAATCTTGCACGCTGAATCCAAGGACCCACACAAGAGGGAGACCCTGAAAGGGGAAATGGTCACCTATCCAGGTGACCACCTATCAAGAAGGGGCTCGGACATCACCTGCCTGACGGGGCCACTCAGATGCTCCAAGATGCCTCTGTCCACCTTGGACTCAAGATTGAAGAATCAAGGGACCCTCAGGAGGAGGCTCTGGGCATCACCCCTGGGGGTGGTGATGGACAGGGGAGTGGTCATTCCCCTTTCCATTGTCCAGTTTCGTGCCAGAGCAAGGACTGGGGGTCAGTGTAGACTGGTTTATGCATGAGAGCCCCAAATGTGCCCTTCAAGGCATACCAGTGGCTTGGGGAGGCTACCCCTCCAAAGCCATGTAACATCTATTTCCAAAGGAAGAGGGTGTTACCTCTCCTCTCCCAAAGAAGATCCCTTGTGCTGCCTTCCTGGGTTCGAGCTGATCAACCTGTACGAGGGCAGAAACCTGTTGAAGGGTTGGCAGCAGCTTGGGCTGCCCTGAAAACCCCAGAAGGCTGGTAGGAGAAATGCTCCTCTAAGGAGCCCCCAGAGTGTATGGAATCATACTTCCAATACTGGCAACAGTATTGATGTATGATTCCAACACGTTTGATACCAAGCATGCCTAGGTTTGGAGTTACCATTATGTAGCTGGACATAGGTAGTGACCTATGTCCAGTACACACATTAAATTGTGTCCCCGCACTCACAAAGTTCAGGACAATGGAACTGGAGTTTGTGGGGACAACTCTGCTAGTGCAGGGGTTCCCTCACACACAGGTACTTGCACCCTGCCCTCTGGGCCATGAGGGCCTACCACAGGAGTGACTTAGTGACCCCTTTCACGTAGGCTGCAGTGGCAGGCCTGCAGATACACTTTGCATGGGCTTCCCATGGATGGCAAAAATACATGCTGCAGCCCATGGGGTTCCCCTAGTATCCCAATGCCCTGGGTACCATATACTAGGGACTTACTGGGGGTACTAGTATGCCAAATGTGGGGTGTAAGTGGTTCAAGTAACCACGTTTAAAGGGAGAGAGCATAAGCACTGGGGTCCTGGTTAGCCAGATCCCAGTAAACACAGTCAAACACACTGACAACAGGCAGAAAATGGGGGTACCCATACCAAGAAAGAGGGTTCTTCCCTACAGTATGCTCAAAGAGTAGCATGGAGAGTGGACTTCAAACTAAGCTTCTCCAATTTTGCACGCTGTACAACTTTCTGTGAGGTGCTCATTAAGTTTCCAACAATGCAATTTGCTTGTGGTCAAAGAGATGTGATTTTATGTTGCTTCACAATGAAGAAAGTTGACTGTTGAAAGGTGAACCATTGTCAGATTTCAAAATTGAGGGAACATCCCATAAAGCAAATAGTCAATCTAATCTTTCAATTACTTTCTCTTGAGTAATTGATGAAAGATCTTCAACGATTGTAAAATGAAAATGCTAATCAATAATCACCATCAGGTTATGTCCATTGTCAAAAGGACCAAATAAGTCCACATCAACTCACTCCCATACATGTTTTGGCAAGTCTGACACATTCAAGGGATGTGGAGTGACTTTGCGAGATAAGCAATTGCACATCAGAATGAGGACACCAAACTCAGTCTCAAAGAGCTAGTTTGATAGCAACAATTCCACTATGACCTGTGTGGGCCAGGTCAATTACTTGTTGTCGCAGACTCTCTGGTATGGCAATTCTTGAACCTCAAAAAAACAATGCCTTATTGAGCTGATAGCTAATCTTTACTTTCTTGAACTTCTGATATTTATAGTAACACGTGATAGGTAGAGTGTGCTGTCTCCATGTGTGATGTGTAACAATATATTTTAGTAGCAGCATGCCACTTTTGTCTGTTGCAGAAATAAATTGTTCCAAAGAATTAGCAGCAGGAATATTTGCCTTCAAAATGAAGTTAGTGTAGGCTTGAGCTGCTTTGGAAGGTGTACACCGACATTGTACTAGCACTCGTGAAAAGTAGTCAACAGGGTTTTGATCCTTCCATGGTCGATGCACGATTGTGTAATCATACTCCTGTAGTCGCAAATCACAACATTTAATTCTGTGAGGCATCTAGACGTTTAGACTGCCAAAGAAAGCAAGCAATGCATGATCATCAGTTGCAAAAGAGGAAAGGTGTTTGAAATGGGGTTTCTGGTTGGCTAGGGTAGGCACCTAAGCCAGGCAGAATCCACCACTCTAGTCAGGATAAGGGAGCTTCACAGCCTAGATAACACCTGCTCACTCCGTTGGGTAGGTTGGTCAGAGCGGTCAAGCTTATCCCAGAGGTAATTTGTAAAGAGTCTGCACAACACACACACACCAGTGACACAAAAAACAAACCACAAAATTATATGAAAATAAATTGTTTAACATAAATCATAGACCCATAACTACTTTTCCAACTAGGCAATTGGCAAACCATCATAGTGAAAGCATAAAATAAATATTCCTATTTTGCACGTCAAGAAAAGATCGTCCTAAACACAACATTACTGTGCATATCTTACAGCCCCTGAAACAGTATCTGTGCTCTTGTCAGAAGAAACAGGACATACATCAATCCCAGAGCACTAAAATGCAGCTTGTAATAAAGAAAAAAACACATCTGTCACTACAGAAGTACAGCCCCAGCACTCCAGGGCTCCTATTACATATTATACTGAGGTTTACCAATAAACGTAGGGGACAGGGACACATAGACATTTACAACATAAATGATGGTAATCCAGGCCATTCTCGGCCTACAGCAAGTTTATAAGTGGGGAGGGTCTCTGTTGAGGACTCTTCCGGTGATGCCACCAATCCAAAGAACAAGTGCCCCCAAGGTACGGGTTATACCGTGCTGAGGCACCAACTTCAAGGATTCCTGGGGCAACCTCACTGGGTCCCCCACGTGGGGAGAACAAAGATGGCTACCAGTGAGTGCGCTGTTACCGCAGTGGAGAAAGGTAGTGCAGGCATCGCTGGTGACATCCTCATTGTACCAGCAATGATTCTGAAAGGAGATGAGGCTTTTCCTCCCCGTCGGCCCGGGAAGGCTCGGTTGGGGGGGGGGCTGGCACCACACCGGTCCAGTTAACAGGACCCCTCTGAGGGAGATTACCGAAACGCGATAGACGGGACTCCAATGCCTCAGGCTGTTCCCCGCTGCCGTCTCCCTTCTCGGGGCGGGGCCTCTGCAGAACAGCTAGTTGTCTCATTGCCAGTCTGTCTAAGCAGCGCAGGTCAGGTAAAACACAACAGGGGCACCCAACCCAAGCACCAGTTCTCTGTTGAATAGGGCAAAAAAAATGTGTTTACCATACACTAGCACCAAGAATTGCAGTGAAACTTCAGAAGCACTACTAGGGAATCCTCTTAGTCAGTGGGAGCTCCACTAAACAGAGGGTGGGGAGCAGTA
Source organism: Pleurodeles waltl (assembly GCF_031143425.1). Taxonomy (NCBI): domain Eukaryota; kingdom Metazoa; phylum Chordata; class Amphibia; order Caudata; family Salamandridae; genus Pleurodeles; species Pleurodeles waltl. Next base: position 258,909,695 of record NC_090440.1, read on the forward strand.
ATCCCCACACCTTCCGGAAAGCACTTGGGGGGGGGGGGGCACAAGAAGGGCAGGCAAGTGCATAAGGCAGTGCAAAGTGTTAGTCCCTCCAACCACCATAGCAATCAGTATGCAGCAGGCCAACACAACAATCAAATCCCAGTAGTGGTCCCTTTTGGCAGCATATAAAGTACTTCTGGTGGTGTGCAGAACCAGCAGCATCTGGTTAAAAGTCCCACACAGTGTCTAAAAACATGGGTCTACAGCATGTATACTTATACTCAAAGGGGACACTTCAAAAGTGCACAACACTTCCTTTCAAACTCAGCCCTCCAGACAGTAGTAGGGGTAAACAAGCCATTTGTGTGAGGGCAGGACACTGCCCACACAAATGTAAGTGTGCCCCACCTCTCACTCAGTATGCAGATGTAATCCTGTTACACCTCCACCCTCCCTGTGTGATGGTTGTTTGGAAAGTATGTGCAAAGCCCAGCTGTCACTCTACCCCAGATGTGGATAGGAATCCGGTTGCAAAGCATAAGTCATAAGCACAATGAAATGCCCACTTTCTAAAAGTGGCATTAACACAATAGTAATATAAAAATTCACCTACATCTATAAGCAGAATTTCTCACTACCATCCCAAACATGCCTATGCTACTTCTCATAGATCAGAAATTACCACTTACGATATATATAAGGGAACTCCTAATGCCAACTTATGAGAGGGGCAGCACTTACAGCAGTGAGAAACCAAATAGGCTGCTTGTCACTACCAGGACATGTCACACAATGAAGGCATGTTCTAACGTTTAATTACACAGCTCACAGTCTGTAGGGCTGCCAAGGGACTGCATTAGGGGTGACCTATGTAGTAAAAGGAGAGTTCCAGGCTTGGCAAGTAACTTTAGATGCAAAGTCAATGTGGCAGCTAATTGCAAATGCAGGCCTTGCAATGGCAGGCCCAAGACAGGTTTGAAAGGCTACTTCTGTGGGTTGCACAAATTGCGCTGCAGGCCCACTAGTAGCATTTAACTTAGAGGCCCTGTGAACATAGGATACCACTGTACAAGGGACGTATAGGTAAATTAAATGTGCCAAACAGGTGTAAGCCAATCATACCAAGTTTAAAGGGGACAGCACATGCACTTAAGCACTGATTAGCAGTGATGGTGCCAAGAGTCCAAAAGCCAACAAAAGAGGGTTAGGAAAACAGGAGGAGGAAGGAAAAAACATTTGGGAATGACCCTGCAAAAAGGGCCAGGTCCAACAAAAGGTCTGACATAAAACAAACTTCATGGAAATGTTCACATTCCCAGACTACTGCTAGACTCTCTTTTGGATCAAAGTAGGGCATTTCAGTGGCATTCTCAATTGCATGCTTGATTTCCTTAAAGCTTTGTGATCATTCATGTGACCAGTAAAAAAAGGAACATTCTTTTTTGTAAATTCTTTTAATGGAGCACTTACGGTGGCAACGTCGCATATGTATCTAGAACAGTAACTGACCATGCCAAAGAATTAACTTAACACTGCAACATTTTGTGAGGGAATAGTAGCTAAAAAGGCTTATACTTCAACTGGATCTAGTATAATACTCCTATCAGAAAACCTACGGCCAAAGAACTTGAGTTTTGTTTCATGGAACTCACACTTTTTTGCATTCAAGTTTAAACCTGCATTAGCAAGTCAACAAACTTATGGAAGAGCTTTATCATGTTCCTTTCTTGTAGCCTCAAAAACCAATAAGTCATCACTGTAAGTGAAAACATTCATGACAGGCTGTATCATGTAGCAATTGACATCTTGAAACAGTTCTGCAACTGATGACACACAAACTAAATATTTTAATATCTGAACAAACCGAAGCGTGTAGAAAAAGCTAGTAATATACCAGCAATTTTCTCCAAGTTTCAACTGATGACATCCTTTGCTCAGATCCAGGTGAGAGAAGACTTTGGCACCATCTATCTGTGTGATCATATCAGCAATGTGCAGACCAGAATGTTGTTCTCTTTCAATGCAAATGGGTATAACTCCTTCACAATCCTTTTTAGGTACTACCACTATGGGCCAGTTAGACCAGTAGATTGCCCAATTAGATCATGCTTTAGTAAGGTCTCAAGCTCTTTCTCAACAGCTTCTTGTAAATTAAATGCAGTTTGTCTACATCTTTGAGCAACAGGACACATCCTCATCGATATGAAGTTGCACTTTCATGGTTTTCCTAATCCGCGAAACAACGAAGGTAACGGACTTACTATTGCATGATGAGCATTCATGTCTTAGTTCACAGATGTCAGTCCCATTTCAGCAGAAGTATCAAAACTGAGTAAAGGACACTTGATACAGTACCTTGAAATATATGAATGGGTGCTTGTAACTTTGTCATTTTATAATTCAGGGTTGCTATGAATTAATCTTTACCCTTTAGTGTCGTCAATGCAGCCCATGAGTACACTTTAGTTTTCAATAGTATGAGGCGAGGCAATGGAGACAGTTCATTGTGGGACACCTCAGGCATGCCTATCAATGCGCCAAAGTCAATAATAAGTTATTGAGCAGCCGTTTATCGTCAGAGTAATTTTTGGACAATGTTTGACTGACTTATGTGATTTTTCCCCTTGACTTTTCTCCAACTCGTATTTTATTCTAAAGAAAACAATTACATTGTGCATCCATCTTATTCCTTATCACTGGACACTGAAACTGAAGAACTCTTAGACGCAGATTTAGATAGCGATTGACTTAGTTTCATGTCAATTTGCCTCAGCTGATTTTGCCGCTTGGCCTTCTGAGTGCACGTAGAACGTAGTTTCTGGAACATTCACATGTCCATTTTGATTTCTCCACGTGATGCACTCAGTTTTTCCTTTCCCTTGCAAACTGTTACAAAATCGTACTCTTTCCGGCAGCCTTTGCATAGGTGCTCAAGGGTGAAAAATTTAATATCTTGTGGAAATTAAAATCTGTATCTAAAGCACAGTTTATTTTTCTTTAGATTTATCACTTTGCATCGTTCAGCCTTGTTTTTCCGCTTACTTTTCATATTCATGACTGACTCACTTTGCGCACCTCCGTCCCCCATGTGAGCAACAGGTCATTCTGCATGTTCCTCGGCTCTGGCAGCCATGAGAACTTGCTCCAGACTAAGGGCCTGATTTAGATTCTGGCAGAGGGGAATACTCCATCATAAACGTGACTGATATCCCGTCCGCTATATTACAATCCCATTTAATCCTACGGAGATCGTAATATAGGAGACAGGATATCCATTAAGTTTGTGACGGAGTATTCCCGCCGCCAAGATCTAAATCAGGCCCCAAGTGTTGAATAATCAGCATTCGCCATGTGAAGGATTCTGACAAACAACCATCTATGGCTCTAAGACGTATGAATTCTTCAACCTAGTATTAAACTTACAATGCTTGATGAGCGTATGAAGTCTCTCAACAAATTTGTCAATTGTTTAACCAGCTCTTGTTTTTTTTTTACTGAAAATATATCTTTCATAATCAACAGTTTGCATTGCATTATATTTAACATTCAGTGCTTCTTTGATCGGACGGTAGGAGACTTCATCACCATGTGGTATTTTTTTTATTACTTCTTTTACTCTTACCTGCAAGATTAAGATATTTGATAGCCTTTTGTCATCAGTTTCTTCCAGTGCATCAATAAATCATCATAAGTCTCTATCCAGACCGTCCATCGGTCACAAATATTTTGATTTTTGGCACTATCGAATGGAAGTGGTGCTTTTAAAAAGAAATCAGCACTATAACCATGTGTGAAACTTACTGACATTGATAGTGGAGTTCCCTCCAGCAACATCTGCTGTACTCCAGGACTCGTACCATTCAGACGATCAGCCCGGGCCCTGTGACGTGCTGGCCTCAGGATCATAACTGAGACACTGCTTTCTTCAACAGGGAGTAGTGGCTTTGTTTCTTGCACAGGTTCTTCACCCTTCTCACCTCTTTGCATTGTATGTAATGTACCTGGTTTTTACTGCCTTTAGGCAGTCTGTATCAGGATATCACTGCTTTTAGCGCTTATTTGCATTCAGCTATCGCAGCCTCTGGCACTTCTCTGTACCTGGTAATCACTGCATTTAGTGTTATCGTTCCATGTATCTTATAGCTCTCTATTGCGTTGTGGCGACGTACCTTTCACGGGTTTGCCAGCAGGTTCCTGGCTAATATTACATAAATATTTCGGTAAGGCCATTGTCTTCTTCAAAAGGTCGTCACTGGCGGGAGTCGCGCTTTGACTCCATTACCCTAAATAACGATCTTCACTTCAACGGAGGCATGTGTGGCATGCGTGGCATGCATGAGCAGTTTGCTGGACCACTGAAAACCTCACGCTGTAAGAGCACTGTTGGTTCTTTGGGTAACATATCCCCTATCTTGTTGCAAGTTGTAGCGTCCTCCCCAACCTGGGTTCTCTTAGATGAACACACCACACACGCAGCTTAGTCTTATAAGCCTTTATTCTTCTGCATGCAAGTGTGAATTCCACACTACAAAACTGAAATCCAGTCACTGCACCCAAACCCTCAAATCAGTCTTTCAGGCACCAAAAGGGCCCAGCCAATACTACTCACACAACACTAGAGCTTGTGTTTTGGACCTGTACTAAAATAGCCCAGTAAAAACGGTTCTTTGGAGAAGAATAAAAATAAAATGGTATTAACATAAATCAATGGAAATAAAGGAACACAGAACTACTTTGCGAAACAGGCATTAAAGATCACAACAGCTAAGGGTGTACTTTCCTTAGCTTTACCAGAGTAAATGAAGACATTACATTAAATATATAAGGAACCTCAATATAACGAAGGGCTTACAGAATCCACTCAAAAACAGGTGCAAACTTGTACTTAATACAGAGTTGCTCTGTTGACACTATTTAAAAGTTAAATGTGGGCACAGACAGAGATAACTATTATCCAGTGCTCCAGATTAAAGATACATAGCACTGACCACAGTGGTTCTCAATGCCAAGGAATGTGTAGCATGATAGAGAACGGTATTAATCCCCATGAGTGTATGGTGTGGATGATTAGACAAGAATGTAGAGTTACCCGTGCCTTTTCACAATAACTTAAGCCAGACGAAACTTGCAGAAGCCAGCGGAAGGGGATCCTGATCACAGCTCCCACCTATATGGAATGAATGTGTCTAGATGGGTAGGCCCAGTGAAACCCTAATGCTGGACTGAGAAGGGGGAAAACTGAATTGCCCCTGGGCAGTTTATTGTCAAACATCCAAGGAGGAGGAATCTGGCAGCTGGTAGAGGCAGGGGAGTGCAACCAAGCAGACAATGCACTGGCAGATCAGTGTCACCAGATAAAGGAAATTACAAGGTTTGCCAGTCAGGATCTCGTGGGTGACAGGGAGAGCGCAATTTTCAAGACTATGTTAATTTCTTAGCTGCTAAGACTTTTCCACCCCAAAGTGCTGAACCCTTTTTTGATCATTTGAGTACTTCACAATTAGGCCTTAACTTTATTAAAAAAAAAAAAAAAAAAAAAAAAATCTATTGAAGGATCGAAATGGAACGATACAAAAAAAGGGGGAGGGAATGGGGAATTCCAGACAACAATAGCGAAACCATCACACATTGCCAATAAGTACAGTCTTAAAAAAAGCAAGACACATGCCATTTGTCAATGTTAGAGCCAGAATGGAGACCACTTAGGGCACGAGGGCAAACAATAATAAGGACATGCAAATCCATAATTACATCTGTCAACCACAAGGGAAATAAAATTAAGACCAAAAAGGAGATGTGGGCATGAGGAAAGGACATTGAGGGAGAAAGAAACTCACCAAAAGGGCCCACACTCAGGTTTGCGGGTCCAAAGAGAGTAAGGTGTGAGAGCATGAGGGGGTGGTTTAGAGAGAAAAGAAAATAGAAGAAAAAAAAAAAAGGCACGTTGGGAGCAGAGGGTAAAAGAAAAAAAGCTAAGTGAAAGACGAGGAGCAGGGAGAAAGAGGCAGAGGGGATAAATAGTAGGATCAGCAGTGGGTGAGGGGAATCCTGATTTGTTGGGTCCATACAGCTGGTGCCAATGGGGCATGATGGGGTGGGTGTGCGCACAGCCAAGTGTTAACAGGTAGTGTCACGGAAGAAGGGCACCCAGGTATGGAGAAAGGCTTCAGTTCTATCATGGAGGTTGTAAATGACCCGCTTGTAGGAGACCATTTGATACATTTCCGAGAGCCACTAATCGTGGGGGAGGCGGTGTGGAAGAGCGCCAATGGCAGAGAATGCTTATCTTACCCGCAGCGAGCACTGTATGCAAAAGGTGGCCCTGCACGCAGGAGAGGTCTGTGGAGTCCAGTAGGTCGTTTTTTTTTTTTTTTTTTTTTATAAACAAAAAGGCATATCATGACCAAATTTGCATTCCACAGTCCCAAACTTAAACTGGGCATTAAAGTCCCCAACTTAAAGTTGGCATTACCAACTTTGCTTAAAGTTAGTCTACAATAGGACACTAATAGGATTTTAGAAAACACAATCACATGGGCTCTCTCCATGCGTGTCTGTTCTACGGTGTGCTGGTTGGGTTGCAGATATTCAGGGGTGCTGGTTTGGTTACAGATATTCTGCAATGCAATGCAATCCAATCCAATATGGTATTTTCAAGTTTTTAATCTTGTAATTGTGCATTCATCATCGGATAAAGTAAAAAATACTCACCTTGGCTAACACTGCACTCAAATGCATGTTGAGGTATTCAATAAGAAACAGCTGAGAAAATGTTTACAAATTACAACACGTAGATCCTTTATACCATGGCCTAACTTTGCTGATTTTCTCAACTATGCTACTGCTGTCGAATCGTTGCATTTCCCTGCGTCTCAATTACTATTGATCTAAAATGCAAGAAGCACATGTAAAAAGTCACACTGGAATTTGCATTTGGAAATGCTAAAGTTAGACTCTGCTTGCCATAGCCCAGTCTCAACTTCAACACTTGACCAAAAAAAACGGTTTAATTCTAGGAAAACCCCTTTAACACATTGGTGGTCATTATGACATTGGTGTGGAGTGATAAAGTGGCGGAAATACCACCAACAGGCTGGCGGTAATTACCGCCAAATTAAGATCATGGCAGTGAGAACTCCCATAGACAGCCAATGTACCACACAATCCGCCAGGGCATTAACACCACTCACCAAGGCTGTAGCCATCAACAGCCAGGCGGAAGACAAGGTACCACCCACCAGATCATGCCACGATTTCTGGGGCGGAACCAACGCCATCAAAAGCCTGGCCGAAACACTGCACAGAAGACCAGGGGGCTCCATGTCCATTTCCCAATCCTGGGGAGTGCAAGGTCACAGTCTCTGAGGTGGGGGGGGGGGGGGGGGGGGGGGGAATGGACCACTGCTTCTGGAGGGGGCTCTTTGTATAGCAGTCCCTGGAGGGTGGCCTACATGTCTGCTGCTGAAGGTGAGGGCTGCACCGTCTCAGCTGGAGGCGAGGGCTCCTCGACTACTGGTCATGGTGGTGGTAGTGGTGCCCGCCAGCCTCTGCTGGGGGTGAGGGCTGCTGTGTCTCAGTTGTGGAAGGTTCCTCCTTGGCAGCCCCCATTGGAGGAGAGGGTTACTATGTCTCAGCCTGGAAGGTGCCTCCAGGACAGCCTCTGTTGGAGGCGAAGGCTGCTGTGTCGCAGCTGGGGGTGAGGGCTTCTTTATTTTCATGGCAGGAGGTGAGGACTTCTTCCCTGTCTTGGCTGCTGGAGTGGGATCCTTCCCCTTCCTGGCTGGTGGAGTGGGATCCTTCCCCTTCCTGGCTGGTGGAGTGGGATCTTTCACTGTCTTGCCTCCACTGTCCCCGTGGGCTGTTTGCCAGCTGTGCTGGGTCGTTGGGACCCTGCTGTTATGGGCAGGACAGAGGGGATTTGGGGGAGGGAAGAGGTCAAGTTGAGCAAGGAAATGTTTCTTAGGGACAGTGGGGGTGGGATGAGGGATGGGTGTGGTGGTTGTTGGAGGAGTAGGTCTGCTGGACTTGGGTGCATATGCATGGGTATTGTGTTGATGTGAGGTGGATGGCTGTTGGGTGTCCGAGTGCCTGCGTTTGTGTCCTTTAGGAGAGGGGACAGACAGGGTGGGAGAGGACACAGGGGATACGTGGATGGATGTTGTGGAGATGTCTGCAAGTGCGGTGTGTGCTGTGGTGATCCTGGTGGTGGAGGTTGAAGCAGTGCATGCAGGTGTGAATGTGGACATGACTGTGAGGGAGGGGGAAGACAGTGGAGGCAGTGAATGTGGTTGTGTATGCAACTGTCTTGTGTTTGTGTGAATGCTTGTGGGCTGAAGTGTGATGCCAGTGTTTGAATGTGCCACTCTTGGGTGATGTCTGGTGTGCATGCTCGTCTATATGTGTGCATGGGGTGGGTTGGTGTTGAGGAGACTCAGACTGGGAAGAGGTAATTGGAAGGGGGGGGGGGGGGGTGGACAGTAGGAACAGGGACAATAGCTACCATCAGAGAGGAGGCTAGAGCCTGAATCGATCTCTGTTGGGCCACCAATCCACAGTGGCTGTCCTACAGGAATGCATTGCTGCATCTGGGATGCCAGCCTCCAGATGGCATTCACTATGGTTGACTGCCCTACAGAGATGGCTCTCGTGAGGTCAATAGCCTCCTCACTCAGGTCAGCAGGGCTCACTGGGGCAGGGCTTGAGGTGCCTGGGGCAAAGGAGATGCCCACCCTGCTTCGTAAGCAGGCACAGGCAAATCGCTGAGGGGCTACTAGGAGCGTGGTACTGGTACGGGGGTGGCGACATTACCTGCAGTGATTATGGAGGTATCTGCCATCGGATGAGTTATCCGAGTCAGTGTTGTCACCTCCTGTCTCTGCCGTGGTGCTCCCCTCGCCTTCCGCCCCACTGGTTCCCTCTGCCTCCTGGGTCCTATGGAATGCAGCTCCCTCTGTCGCCGGTGCCCCTGCTCCTCCACCAGATGATGCTACTGCACACATGGACAGGATGACAGAAGGGGAAAAAAAGGGGGTGGGGGAGGAAGAAAGCGAGGGAGAAAACTGTAGGCCAATTACTGCACCAACACAACAGTTGGCATACACGGCACCATCACACACAGGGATCAGGATTGAGCACTATGCATTGCACTGCCATTGATTTGGGTAGATGCCACAGCAAGATGAGGGCCAAACACCACCAAGTGCACACCTCCTGGGACCCACAAAGCCCTGACTGACATGGAACACAAACAAGCTAGTTTACCTGAATTTGCCATACACCCATTACCCTTGAGCTGGATCACTCTGCAATGTCTGGCCTGGAATCGAGGGGCATCCACTAACTCACACGCAGCACCCGGATCCCATGCCACCTACCAAATATTGTAGTAATTCTCACTGTACTCCCCCCTTGTGGCTGCTGTGATGCCCTCAAGCATCCATCCAGCTCTGGGTAGGCCACCGCCAGAATGCAGGCCATCGGGGGAGAGGGGTGGGGGTTTAAGACAGGCACCCCTTGCTTGTTGGGAGGCTATCCCCCAGCTGGGCCTCCGCGGTGTTCCGTGCCCAGCAAATCAGGTCCTCCCACCGTTTCCTGCAGTGGGTCCGCACATCCTTGGCGGTGGCACAACCATTAAACAAACAATCTAGCCGGTCACACATATGGCCCACCAATCTGGTTTCCATCACCATAGGCACAAACAGTCTGGCACCCACCAAGTACACTACCACCAGACATTCTCCCCCCATGACAAGATGCTTGCACACACATCCCCATGAACCCTTCCCACATGCATCGTTGCCAGGGTGTACTCACCTGTTGGTCTGGAGGCCCATACAGAAGTCTATACTGGGGTAGGACCCCATCCACCAGTCGCTCCAACTCCTCCGAAGTGAAGGCAGGGGACCTTTCCCCAGTCACACAGGCCATGGTAGGTGCCAGGCACAGGTCACAGCAGCACATGCACTGTAGGTGCCCTGTGGAAAGTCAGGAAACAAGTGAGGATTTGGATAGAAAATTGCATGGGAGTCAGCGGCGGTGTACACTGTCACTGCCGGCACTGATCCCCATTGGCTACTGTACTCCATAGAACCCCATATTAGCCAATAGGGAATTGCAGGGCAGTGAAAGTCTGCCTTCCGCCATGATGCCCAACGTCAGCGGAGTTACCTCACTTCCACCTATCCCAAGATACAGGACAGTCTGTTGCCATTTCATGGTGGTGGACAACGATCAGGTAAACCATAACTGCGTCATCACCTAAAATAGCACATACATTGCATTTCCCACTGTCCCATCACATTGATGCTGTATGTACACCAAGGTGGTGGTTCCATTGTTCAAACTGACAGCTTACTCGCTCCTGTGTCTCTTAGATACTAACCGCTGTGGATGAATAAGAGGAGGAGACAACCCCAAGTGTACAGACCCCTTGTGGACTTGGCTACGCTGGAGGATAGGCACATTATACTCACCTATGGGCTGGACAGGGCCACAATCACAGAGCTGTGTGCCCAATTGGAACCTGACCCAATATCAGCCATCCGTCATCCCACTGGGATTCTTACCCCCCCCCCTCTTGCGCAAGTCTTATCAGTGCTCTATTTCCTCACAACTGTTTCTTGGCAGTGGGCTTGGCAGCAGGAAAGTCACAGTCATTGTTCTCAATCGTGCTGGCAAGGGTTCGGTCTGCCCTGGTGAAGCACGTGTGCAGCTACATTGTTTTCTCCCAGGTAAAAGATTTGGCCACTGTTAAGGCAGGATTCTATGCAATGGGGCATATCCCCAATATCATTGGGATGACTGACTGTACACATATTGCTTTCGGCCCCCACCAGAATAAACAGGTGTTCAAGAATCGGAAAAGTTTCTACTCACTGAATGTGCAAATGGTGTGCCTGGCGGACTAGTACATCTCCCACGTCACTGCCAAGTATCCTGGGTCGATGAATGACACCTTTGTCCTGAGAAATAACAGCATCCCAAACGTGATGGGCCAACTACAGAGGCACAGAGTGTGGCTAATAGGTGAGCCAGATTCTCAACCCACTGTATGTCAGGGTATGCCTTCAAGTGTTATCCCCATAGGATTGTGTAAGGCTAAAAATTGTCCCTCACTATTTGCAGGTGACTGGCTACCCAAACCTATCATGCTCCTGACCCCTGTAAGGCATTCCAGGGCAGTGGCTGAGAATCATAATGAAGCACATGGGTGAACCAGAAGAATAACTGAAAGGACCTTCGGCCTCCTGAAGGCAATGTTCAGGTGCCTCCATCGGACAGGTGGATCCCTGTGCTACTCACCCAGGGAGGTCTGCCAGATAGTAGTGGCATGTTGCACAACCTGGCCCTCAGACGGCATGTGCCTTTTCTGCAGGAGGAGACTGGAGATGCCACTGTGGCAGCAGTGGACCCGGAGGACAGTGAGGATGAGGAGGCAGAGGATGAAGATGTGGACAACAGAACATCAGTTATGTCAATACGTCCAATGAGACACAGGTGTGAGTGGATCATTTCTCTGAATATTGATTTCATCTGTGTGACTGTGGCATGATGGCATTCACTTCCTTTGCATCTCAACTTACTGTCACCTATAGCTTGTCATTTAACAGATGTTGGTGATATGACAACAGTATCCTGATGTGATTACTACAGGCAGTTACAGGTCACTAATTGTATGCTATCACAGAGTCCATATCATTTGCACCAGATGTGACCATCCCCTAATGCACATTCTCAACACATAAAATACTATCAGTCAAGTTGTGTTTAAGGGTGTTTATTGTAGTGCTATAAAATTGAGGGTAAAAAGTGCAATGGAATGAGGTAGTGGTAGGGGAAAGTCCAGGGTATTGTTCCAGTCTGTTTGTAGCACAGGTGCAATATCCATATATATCCAGGTGCCATAGGAAGGGGAGTAAAGGCAGTTCCAAGTGGACAAGGTGGGAGACAAGGGGGACAATCAGGAGAGTAATTTCCTGACGGTGTTCTTGGCCTTGGCAAGTGTCTCTGGCTTCTGTGTGGGTCACAGGGAACGTTTGTGGGGTGGTTCACCTTTGTGGGGTGCTGGTGGCCTGTGGGTCCTGAGGCAGGACCTCCTGCCCACTACCTGCAGCAGAGGTGGTGGGCTGGTCACTAGACTGGCTAGTGGTAGGGGCCCACTGGTGTGCTGTCGAATTTGTCATTATCTTGGCCATATCTGTAAGCACCCCTGATATGGAGATCATGGTGGTGTTGACAGCCTGCAATCTCTTGATGGTGTTTCTCCTGCAGCCGCTTGTTCTCCTGCATGTTGTCAAGGATCTGGCCCATCGTGTCCTGGGATTGTTGGTAGGCGCCTTAGAGTCAGAGAGTCGGTTCCCTGGGCCTATCCTACCCCTGGTGCACAGCGGTCCTGCCACTGTCCCTGTTGCCCTGTGCCTCTGTCCCCTGAACAGTGTGCCCACTGCCACTGGCCCCAGGTCCCTGACTGTCTTGGGTGAGAGGTGTGGACTGGGGTCCCTGTACAGGTGGTCACACTGCTGACTGACGTGTCATGGGGACAAAGGTGTGGGGATGCTGGGTGGGTGCTGTGGTGTTGGATACTGATGGGGGAGGCTCTGTGGTAGACTGTGAGTGGGATGGGGTGACACTGTCTATTGGTCTCTGATGGGCCAGGTTGTTGATCTGGATCCTGAAGTCCAGAGTTACTGTCATCACTGGGGGCATCTTCTGTTGGGGGACTGGATAGTTGTGGCACCTCCTCTCTGCTGACATTGGCTGGGGCACCTGCGGTGATGTAAGTGTTGTATTATGCTTCATGCCTGTGACATATTGTACATCCCTAGCTTCCCCTCTATTGTTGCTGTTGCCCTGCCACCTTGGTTTTTGTATACTGATGTACTGCAGGATTGTTAGTTCCCCTATGCTGTGCATGCTTTATTGATGGGTGTCCATTCAGGGCTGAGAGGGCTGTCCATGCATTAGTATTGCATGCAGGGATGGGCATTGGGGTTAGTCATGTGTAGGTGCAGTGTGTGGGATGGAGTGGAATGATGGGAGTGACGGTGTGTGATGGCATGCAAGTATGGGGGTTGAGAAGTAATAAAATATTGACTCACCAGTGTCCAGTCCTCCAGAAACTGCAGTGAGTCCCTCAGGATGCAGTAATGCAAAGACTTGCTCCTCCCATGCTGGAGCTTTGGGGGAGGAGATGGGTGTCCACCGCCAGTCCTCTGTAAGGCGAGCTGGTGCCTTGCTGCTATGGAATGTACCTTCCCCCATAGATCACTCCACCTCTTCCTGATGTCGTCCCTTGTTCTTGGATGCTGTCCCACGGCGTTCACCCAGTTCACGATTCTCCGCCATAGCACCATCTTCCTTGCAATGGATATTTGCTATGCCTGTGCTCCAAACAGTAGTGGCTCTACTCTCTTTCCTCCACCACAACTCAACTCCTCATCAGTGAAACGGGGGTGCCTTTATGGGGGACATGAGTGTTTTGTGGTGTGTCTGAGTGTGTGGGTGTTGGGTACTGTGGTTGGGTGTGCGTAGTGGGGTACGTGAGGGATGTATGGGTGTATGTGGTGTGTATCTAGTTGTCGCAGTGGTCTTGGTGTCGGTCTGGTGGCAATGATTTGTATTCGTTAAGAGTTGTGGGTGATGTGGGCGTGTGTTTTATCATGTGGTTGGTGGTTGTCAGTGTTTTTGGTATTGGCCAATGTTGTGCAGTTTAGTATTTGGGTCTCCATTCGGAGCGCGCCAGTGTGTACTGCCAATGGTTTACCGCAGCTGAATGTCCGCCGTGGTGATTCGTGGGTCATGATGTAGTTGGCGTTGTCTTGTTGGTGTAACGTTTTGGGTGTTGGTACCGCCACTTAAGCACTGACCTTTGGTCTGGCGGGTTTTGTGTGTGTAGCAGAATCCTGTCTGATTGGTGTGTGTGTCTCATAATATGGCGAACGGATATTCGCTACCGCAGCGGTATAATGGCAGCCGTCTCCGTGGCAGTAAGCGGCATTTACGGTCAACGTCATAATGAGGGCCACTGAATCTAAACTGCAAGCAGGTGTAATGTGAACAGGGAAAAAAAAAAAATCTAATGTATTGTCTCGTATGATTCAAATTATTGTTCTCCCTCTCCTTGAAGTCACCTATTTATTTGAGCTGGAACTTTGGCTTTGTTAGCAGATTGTAATGTAAGAGTGCTAATGTGACGGGCATAAGAGCTGGCAGTACTAATTGCTTAGAGGTAGGAGTGGTGTTCACAGTGTGCAACTGCTACTCTGATGGGTGTGGTGATGCTGTGAGTCATACAAGACTACAAGTATGTGAGAGGTGTAATAATCCTTCTGATATTGTGTGAGGTATGCCACCAACCTCATTTGAATAGCTCCTAGTGCACCAACTGTCAGTGCTCCTTTCAGAGATCACTAGGGAACACAGAGGCTACTGGGCACAACCGCTGAGGTATTTTACTCCTGATGTCCCGGAGCCGGACCTATTATGGATCGTTGGCAATTGGGCTAAGTACCCCTTCTGCACTTGACTCAGTGGTAGCTGTGAGCGAGCAGTCTCAAGCTCCCTTGGGGAGTAGGAGTGTAGGACACTACTCAAAGTGCATACAGTACAAACAATAAATCAATGTCCAGTCCTATACTTACTTTTAAAAGAAAAAGTAGTTTTTTATTTCTAATTCTACACATGCAAAGGAATAACAATAAGGTAGGGCTCTGGTAGTGGTCAGGCAAATCCCTGTCCCACCCTCTACCTTGTAACATATTCGGTGTTGTTCCTCATTCACTGGTGGCTGCATCTAGGGGATGCGTACTAGTAGGCTGTACTCAAGAGTTCCCCTTTGACGCCTTGGTTACTAGTCAAAATTGTCTATGGTGCCATATCACCTTTAACAGCGAGTCCCTCAGGGCCGCACAGGCCCAGTTCGGGTCTTACCCACTCTGGTGCTAAGAAAGTGTTTTTTGTTTTTTTTTGGAGGGGGGGTGGGGGGGGGGTCAGGGGGAAGAGGGAGGAATGCCATCTTAATGGGCAGTTCCGAGTCCAAATCCTATTCAGTGAAGATGGGCTACATGCATGTCAATGAGCAGTCCCCAGTAGGCTCCTCCGAGCAGCCCTGTTGACCCGTCCAGCAATTATTCTTCCCTCAAAGGGGGTGGGAGGTGGGGAAGTGCTCAGCTGGTTGGGACAGAGGTGGCATTTTCTGGCTCTTGACTAGAGCTCCAGTGAGGGTGCAACATCTTTTGTAGCGTCCTTGTGGTCTTTGGGGAAATCAGTCAGGTACAGGTGGCGTGCTTGAACACAGCGATACCGGCAGCCCCTCTTGGCATACGGGGTTGCTGCATTACACACAATCTGGCATAAACCCTTCCGTGTGATTGCAGTCACTACGTCAGCCTCTCTTGGCATATAGGAGTCACTGATTTCTTGCCCAAATAAGTTCAATGGTGGCCACCTCTGGCAGGTGGGGTCACCGCAGCATGGCGGTATGGGCCTGACTTTTCCCGCACAGCACTTCACACAGAAGAGATCACACCAGCCCTCTTCTGGCATATGGGGGTTGCTGGACCATTCCTACACACAAGCAACTACCTGATCAATGTGCAGCATATTTCCTCATTCAGGGAGTCATCTCGGTAGAGCTTCCCACTAGACCTTGCTCCGTCCAACGCTCTCCTCGTTCTCACAGGGCATACTGGTCCTGGCAAACAGACAGGCACTACTGCGCCAGGCTCCAGGGCATGGGATATTCATTTCTTTCCTGAGTGATGTCCCTTTTCCCAGCAGGGATACTTGCAGGTCTTGGCCTCCAGTCTTTGTCACAGACAGAAATCTTGCAGAGCTTCCCCCTCTCACACAATTCATCTGGCTGCTTGGCAAATGGCAAAGTTTGGGGTCTCAACCTCCCCTTATTATAATCCATTTCCGGACACCAAAATGTGATTTTGTTTCAGAGTCTTTGAAGATTTATGTTAGGGTTCTGCTTCTTTTGAAGTGTATACTTCTCATTTCCTTATTTCCCCTTGAAAGGATGTCGGTCATATCAGGCATGACTCTGAATATTATTGACTCACAACATCATGCATGGGGGGGATGATCAGAATTCACACCTGGATGTCAGTCACAGTGATGTGTGAATGAAAATGTTAATCCCAGGCTCCCAGCAATACTCTTTAAGATTCTTTTATCAGCCCCATCTCTTTTCCTTAGATGTGTCCTGGCCCCTTCCTTGTGATCTACCACTGAATCAAAGAACCCTTTTGAAGTGTTTCCCACAGGCTCACAGGAATGCAGCCATAGACAAATCTGCTTTCCAACATAGAACTCAGGTCCCTCCATATTGTTTTTCAAGCAGGGACACCTACTCAGTGTACATTCCCAGAACACTTAGTGTACATTCAGTACACACATTCAGTTTGCAAGCACTGTTCCGCACTGAAGCATTTCTATACTGTACCAGGGTGCGCTATTTGTAAAGACACACCAAGACACTTACCATGAGCACACTGCACAACACTATCATTCATGTATTGTGCTACATACAACAGCACATGCTTTCATTGCACACACACTGCACTACATGTGTGTGTCATGTATGCCTCGCAGGGATACATACATCCCACATGTACTACACAGTACTGCTCTATCCCAATCTGTACCCCTCCCAGGCAGATATACACACAGCGCAGAGTCACTACTCCTGCACTGCACAGCACTCTACATCTACCTGATGTGGGCCAAGGGCGCGTAAAGCACCCAGCAGTGAATTTTTAAAAAAAGGTGAGTGAGCCTGTAGGTCTCACTGCAATGAGCAGGGTAAAAGGTCTTGTTCACTATTATTAATCACTACACTAGAAAGCAGCCACCACGACGCTTGTGCAGCTTAGTTCCTGGTGAAGGCGGTATCTTTACACCACTATGAGGGTAGTGCTTTGGGTGTCCATCAAGACCAAAATTTGTGGGACAGGCCAGTCATGACACACACGCATGATCTGTATTGGCTTATGACAAAAAATAAGAAATCGGTATTAGGGATCCAGACAACAGTACATCTGGGCACTCAGGGCAGGGGATACATGTCTTTCACCACATAGAGGACTTTTCCGTTCCAATGCCAACCATGAAGCCAATCCAGCCCACCTGCTTGAGTAAACTTAGTACCCTCCATTAGACCCAGCCAGCTGCTGTTACCATTCAAAGGGATTGGGTAGAAGCAGTTCTGGGAGAGGTCCAGTACTAGTCTAAACAACAGTTAATATAATCACAGCTAGGAAGTAAGGGGTGAGGATGGGGTGGGGAGGCAGTGAAGTCAGGAAGCACACTACACTCGCGCTGTCATTTGTTACTACACTGGCCAGCAATGGATTTTATATACCGCTGAGTTATTAAGTTTGGATTCAACGCCCATCTTAGCAGGGTGATGCAAAGCATTATTTTCTTAGCAGCCATTGAACTACTGTTTTTACAGCTAGCTGTTCCAGAGTAGAGGGCATATGGAGGGGTGGACAGTAGTTTCTTCCAAAATAGCACATAGTGTGGGTGCCTACTGACTGGTGGCGGTCATAATTTTCGTTCATTTTTTTATTTTTTGATTAAAGATAGTAGGTTTGCACTCGGGATGAGGGGTGTGTGGATATGATGAGGAGGAATAAGAACAAAAGGGAGATAGCCTGAACACACATGCACTCGTGCTAGGCTTAAAAAAAAAAAAAAAAATAAATAACGGACTGTGAGATTTGGAAGGACACAAGTCAGCCAACCAAAATGATGGTCAATATTCTATTCTCCAAGAAGTGGACGGAAACCCAGCAATTAAGAACCTAGAAAATAAGTGTGGCAATAAAGTCGAACAACGGTAGAAGATTATTGTTCTTCAAATAAAGGAGGAGTCAATCATGGGAAATATCCAATATCGGTTTATCATTGTGCTGCAGAAGAGCATCTTTGAATTGCTTGAACAGAGAGTATGAGTCAGCTTACAGACTTTGATAACCATATAACATATTATTGAAAACAATTATCTCAACAATAAATTATCAAAGAAACAAAAGGTCACTTAAAGAGTGCAGCAGCAGGAAGGTTCTCCCAGAGTTCTGCCACTTGCTGTCGCCAACAATTGATTAATGTCCTTTCTTACCCATGTCTCTGGAAACATTTAATACAGTGTTTTTATCACCAACCTTGAGAACAGAACAAAGTTAAAATAGCTTTCTTTAATTTCGTGTGAACCGCTGCACAACATCGACTTAGTCACCTGTTCTCTTTGCTCCCTGATAATAATGTACAGAGCTAAGGGGCAGATAAACATTTCCTTAGTGATCTCCGAAGGATGTATCAAACAATCTTTAATGAAGGCAGTTATTTGTGCACATACTCCAACTAACATTTTTCATGAACTCAGGCATGTGTGAATAAACTGGTAAACATTTTTCTTTACAAAGGAAAAAGGGACTGAAGTTCAAACAATAACTAATAAAATGACGCATCCGAGGTTCTCCCCTTCGAATGCCCTCAGAACATAGGCATTAACTCCATTTCTATTTTCTGCATTTGTTTGAGACACCATTGTTTTGCTAATGTTCACATAAGCCTTGGAAATACAGACTGAAATACGGATGACAGAACCTGAAACAAAATGCAATTTAATTTTTTTTTTTTTTTTTTTAAACTACAATCGAGAGTACCAGATCTTTTATTAACGATCCCAAGCTACCAAAGGACAGGCCCAAATTTCAATTTTTACTCACCAGGCCCTGAAGATTGTTTATCTCCTCAATCTGGATGCTTATTTTTTTCCCTTATTTTCAAATTCCCATGTTGCACTTATCCTTCTCTAACATGCAAATTCCACCCTCCTGGGCTAGTGTAAAATATATTGCATACTTATTTTGTTCCAAGTATGCTTGTATACTTTCTAATTTTAAAGTTATGTTTTTCAATGCAGAGATGGTAGAGTTAACAGTATCTGGAGTTTTCACCCCAAATATTCTCGAGCTCCTTCCACTCTTGTTCCTGCAACAACCCAAAGAGAAAACATTGAGGCCATTGTAAAGGAAAAAGAACCCGAGGTGTGCATATAGGAGCCCCCTATCCTCCATAATCTACTATATAACGGGTACTACAACCAATAGAAAGTCGCTTGTTCTTGTTGTATAGGGACAGTATTGCTTTGTGCTTCAGTTTCCCTGAGCAATTTAATATTAAATCAGTATCAGTGATATTCATTATATCACTGCGTGCAGCATAATGACCTGCTTTCTTAATCACAGTTATCTGCCCTTGGGAAAAGCTTGTAGGAGTCGCATTCTCTTCACCAAAATAAAAAGTATCACAAAATTAATTAATATTACACCCTGGATACCCTCTACCCTGGCATGTCCAATTATATAAACAGGGTCCTGGCTAAGCAAATCCAAATTGGCCATGTATCTCATTAAAGTGGGGTGGTTTTGTGTATGAGTAATTAGGAGGTGGGATACACTGTCCACAATGCAGAAGTTGAATGGATGGGATGACATGCTATTCCCTTTCCAAAGAATCTCTCATGCGCTATAACAAGAACATTAGCTTAAGTTATGAAAGTTAATATTATATATAGTGTAGTAGTCATTTTGCCCATATTGGACTTCCATTGGTTGATTTTAAACACTAGATCGTCACTCATTCTAATTGTTCCTTGAATCTTTTATACAAATAATGTCAAGACTGTACTTGCGGATTCTTCAGCACCACAAGGCTAAGAGAGGTTACTACAACATCAAAGCTTGAGCCCGATAAACCAGCTATCATTGTTTCCCAGAAGGTAGTTTTGGTCTCAAATTGTATCGAGGCTTACCAGTATGCAGTGATTGTGAGATGTCTGCAGTTTGTGGATGCTGAGGATTATCTGTGGATGCAGGTGGAGGCACTCCCTTCACACCGCTAGCATGTATACAGTTTTTAGGTCCATGGCATTTCACTGCAGTGTTGGTAATTAACAGTACCTGAGTGGGGCTCTTACACCTGTGTTAAAGGCAGTTGCTGGGCTGAATGTTTTAATGAACACAGCCTCTGGGTTTCAGACCATGTGCTTCAGCCAAGGGAGATGCAGGCAAGGCGCCTTTTACCTGGTTGTACAAAATATTCAGTCAAGGTAATGCAGTAATCTCTCAGTGATGTATCACCAATGTGTACAGCAACATTTCCTTGAGGAGCCTTCATTATTGGCATCAATCTGCCAGCCAATTTCATGATGGCTAAATTTAGTATTGGCATAGTGCGCATGTTCAAAAGTGCTAGGGCAGTGCATCTAACCAAGACAACTCAGTCTTAGGACATATTAAGGCAATCTTCACTTTAAGAAAGCCATTGCTTTTTTCCACTGCGCTCACTGCTTGAGGGGGTACAAACAATGGAACTTTTGTTTTTATCGCAAGGGCCATGCATACCCAGTCCACCACTTTATTTGTAAACTGTGGACGATCACCTGCCTAAACTCTGCATGGGACACCAAATCTTAATATCAGTTCCTTCAGCAAACACAGCCACTGTCTGCACATCATTCTTCTTCATGGCATAAGGCTCAATCCAACCAGTGAACATACAGACCATCACGAACACATCAAAACTTGGGTGTTGGAGGAAACTTCATGAAGTCCAACTTCAAATGTTCAAAAGGTACTTCAGGAGCTTAGTGTTGTCCTGGTACGGTAGATGTTCCCTTAGAACTACTTAACAGTCCACATGTGACACAGTTGTTGCATATGCCTTCCACAGTCTTCCGAAAGTTCTTCTTATATGAACTTGCATCCCAAATGCACGGGGCAATGAATAAGAAGAGCCAGATTATACACGGCATCAGGTAACCTAAACAATCCATTTGGCCCCACCCAGTACTCGTCAACCTCAGAAGCTTCCTTTTTTTTTTTTTTTGGTTAGAGTGAGCCACTTACATAGTATTTGTTTCAGCTAAAGCAGTATTTTCCGCAGTCTGATCAGCAAAATTATTACCCCTACTCCCATCATCAGTCACTTTCTGATGGGCAACACACTTTACTATTGTTAAAACTTTGGGCAACGCCAGTGCATTGAGGAGATGTACGATCAAGGTACTATGTTTTACTGTTGCACCACTGGAAGCCAGAAATCCTCTCTCTTCCCAAAGCCTATCAAAATCATGTGCAACCCCAAAGACATACTGGCTGTCAGTATAGATGTCCACTGCTAAATCTGCACTTATTTCACACACTCGGTTAAGAGCCATTATTTCTGCTGCCTGAGCAGAAAATTGTGATATTCGTCTCTACTACTTTTTCTATTGTAGTTATGTCATAAGCTGCTCTAGTCTTTTCCGTTACTAATTTAAAACCATTAAACCACAGATCTGCGTCCCTTTCCATAAGACCTTTACCAGACATATCAACTCTGCCTTTGGGCTGTTGTTCTGTTACTTAAATGCAATCATGCAAGTCTGTCATCTGATTTTCCTCCAGCATAGGCATAAGCATGGCTGGATTTAAAGAAGTACAAAGACGCAGGGTGATATTATCGGCTGACAACATCAGTTTGTACCTCGTCAATCTGGCATTTGTCAAGTGTGTGCAAGTTTTATTTAACAAAATATCAACAGAATGGGGAACGTACACATTCAATGTATTCCCTGAAACCAAACTCTCACTTTGTTCCATGCAGCTGCTATCAGACATTTGAAAAAAAGTGCTCTAGCTACAGAATCTAATATTGCAGACACATTCACAAGGTTTCCTTAGGCCCCAGTGTTCCTGTGTAAGGAGTGCAAGAGCACCTCCTTCTCAATCATGTGTAAAAACATGAAGTTCTTTAACATAATCAAGAATATCCAAAGCTGGAAACTCACAAAGAGCCTTTTCAATGTCTTGGACACTTTCTTTGTGCCCCTGCATCCAGGGAACAGGATCAGTAACAACCTTATGTGTCAAACGTTGTAAAGGTTTGGAAATGAGGGAAACATTCTGTATCCATTGTCTGCAATACCCTGCCATGTCTAAAAATGAGCGTACGTCATGCTGTGTTGTGGGTACAGGATACTGCATTATTGTGCTAGTGCACTCAGGCGATATTCTCCTCTCTCCTTTACGAATCAGGTAGCCTAAAAGGGACACATACTTTCTACAGAAATGTTCTTTCTTTGGAGATGTTTTATGACCGTGAGATGCTAAAAATTAAGCAAAATTATAGTAGCCCACGTACTCTGTTCTTCCATATCCGCAGCTATGAGGAGATCATCAAAATATTGTATTAACGCCACCTGGGTTTCCAAAGCGTCAGAAATTGGGTTTCTAGTTGGCAGAGGTATAAATCTTGTCCAAGTAGGGACCACAATCCGAGCCAAGGTAAGTCAGATACACACCCTAAATTAACCTGTGCTCACTCTCTGGTAGCTTGGCCCAGAACCATTACGCTTAACTTAAGAGGCAATGTGTAAATTATTTGTGCAACAGGTAATTACAGTAACACAGTGCAAGACACTACAAAAGGACTCAACACCTGTTTAGGAAATATTTATCTGTTGAAGATAAAAACCAAAACAATAAAAATTCAGCCAGTACAACAAGAGATGCGCAATTTGTTTAAGTTGATAATTCCTTCTTATGGAGAATCACAGTAATCACAAAACAAAAAACAGGCGCTCCGTCTAAGGGAACTACAGTGATGTTCTTTGAAGCGAGTGCAGACGGCATTCAAGTCTAGAGGCTTTGTCATGGTCATCCTATTGATTCATGGATGTCAACATCACTACTCCAGTAGGGCTCGAGGAAGTCAAGAGTGGCCATACTGGGCCTCGCTAAACGGGACTGCATCCAGCGGTTCAATATGCAGAAAGCGGCACAGTGCTGATGTCGCCAGGGTGCTGATGTCACCAGTGGCTTCTCTGGGCTGGCTTTCTTCGGTGTTGCAGCATTGAAGCAGGGGTGCTACACATGCGCTGGAGTTGCAGACGCACAGGAGCATGGCACACACACTGGGGTCAGGAAAGCATTGAAGTGCTCCAAACATGCTGGCGTTTCAGAGCAGCAGAAGCACTGATTTCACAGAGACAAAGGAGCACGGCACACGCACTGGGGTAGAAAAAGTATGATGTGCTCCACACACACTGGGGGTTCGAGAGGTGCAGAAAAATTGATAGTTAATCACATGATGATCCTCGTTCTCCCTAAGGTGCAGAGCAGGTCCTTGTCAGAAAAGCTTCTGAGAGAATTAAAGGTGAGCTGGAAGGAGAGGTCTTTGATGTTGCAGAGACCTCGAAGAGAACAAGGGGCAGGCCAGCAAGCCCTTAGAGTTCTAGGGTGAAGCCGAGGTTGTAGAGGGCCGGTTCGGGCCTCCCTCACGGCAGAGGTAGCAGGAAGCAGGCCATCACAGCAGAGCAAAATGGCAGTCCCTCCTGGCACGACAGGAATCAGTATGCAGTAGACCAACACAGCAGAGCAGTGGCAAAGTGTCCCTCCCGGTCGCTTAGCTCCTTTTAGTTGCAGAGTTTTCTCAGGACACCCCAGTGAACTAGTCTGGTGGGGTTTTGTGTCCAGTACTTAATCCCAAAAAGGCCTTTGATGTGGGGGAGACTTCAAAGGAGTCCTTTGAAGTGCACAAGGGTCCCTTTCATTCTAGCCCTGTCTGCCAGGATGTTTGTGGGGAGTAATCAGTCCTTTGTGTATCAATTCCTCCCCTTCCCTCTGCTTTTCAGATGCAGATGAAGCTGACTGCCCTGTGTGTATGACTTTCTAGAGGAAATTAAAGTGTAGCTGTCACTCAGACTGGCCCAGACATGTATTCAGAGACAGGATAAGGCACAGAATGGTTACAGTAAATAAATGCCAACTTTCTAAAAGTATGTCACAACCCACAGAGGGTAACCCTGAAAAAACCCAAAGAGGGCTGGGCAAGATCTGGAACCAAATCAAACAACATATACATCACACATAGTTTACAAGCAGCATAGGTCCATATTTATTTGGAACACATCCTTTATTTTATATACAAAAATATATTTCATACTCACATAAAAATTCAAATCAAATCCCATTTCAAAACACCACAATAGAAGGACAAAGAAAAGTGCAAAAAGATCAAGTGGTCGTGATTAGAAGAAAAAGAAAGAGCATCTTAAAGAGCGTGTTTGGTACCACGGGATCTCCGACAACTCACAAAACCTGTGACCCAGTGGAATTTAACCCTGTAACCAAAGAAAGAGTCTGAAGTGGCACAGGGACAGCTAGATAAATGTTATTTCACTGAAAACATTTAAAACATTTATGAAGTACTACATAAAAAGAACTCTGCTTAGCATAACCAGGGGTATGCTGGTTATCCCACATCTAGGCCAACATTTCTATATATAAAAATGTTCCATATCAGCCAAGAGGTTTCCTATCATTTGCATAATAATCTAAATCCTGTTGGTAAGCAAGGAAGATCCCAACCAAAAGATCAAAGCAGCTCAAGCCGATTGTGAACATAAACACTGAAGAGCAGAAGTGACAAACAGGGCCTCTAGGGTACAACACAAGTAATAGATACCAAGGCAGACAGAAAAAAAAAAACAAAAAAACAAAAAAAAACACACCACACACCTTAAGCTAGACAGCTCATGTGGCCATAAAGTCAGACCTAGAGTCTTAGCCAACAAATCCACCACAGAACAAGGTTGATCGATCAGTATATTGCAATTAAGGATGCTGAATACCGTTGAAGGTCAGGCAAAAACAAAGTTTTGGACCACTATCCAATTTTTTTTTCTGTATATCTCTCATGTCATTTCAGTAGTTGAATGCCTGAATGAAAACTGCCAGAGATAAACTTAAGCCTCCAAATGCATTTGTAACTGGGTAGTCTCTACTCATTCTGGTATGATTCATAAAAGGGGTATTAGAAATAAGTAGAATGCTGCCTTCTATACAAGAGGAGCCATACAGCTGTTTTATGATCAGCTGTGTCACCACAGCACTTGCCAACTGTTTCATAACAGGACCTTAAAAAAGGAAGTTGATTTTGTGGATAGTAGGGTGGATTAGTGAAGCGGTTAAAGGACACAAAAATCGGGTTATGCATGGGCCAAAGAGTATAAACTGTCTGCTTAAGGTAGAATGTGAGAAATGGGCCACGTATTATTCTGCTGTTTTAACAGACAGCAAGGAAGAGTTGATTTGTTTGAACAACTCCTCACTGTTTAAATTTCACAGAGAAAAATATAGGTAATATTAGGAGCTTTGGAGGTTTCAATGAGACATAAACGGAAGAAGTATTTGTTTACTGAACTCCTAAACCACAATATACATACACTGCATTTGTAGTTCTTGTTGGAAATGGCCCTTTCTGCAGGGTTTTTCCGAAACCTTTTGCCTTCCATCTATTGTTCTGGCCCTCTTTTTGTAGGCTTTAGGACTCGGGGCATTTTACAACTGCTAATCAGTGCTAAAGTGCATATGCTCTCTCCCCTAAAACATAGTATGTTTGGCTTACACCTGTAAGTCCCTTTTAAAGTAGTATAACATATACCCAGGGCTGGTGAATTAAGAGCTACTAGTGGGCCTGCAGTGCTAACCGCACCACTCAGAGAAGTAGCCTTTCAAACCTGTCTCAGGCCTGCCACTGCAGGGCCTGCGTGTGCAGCTTACTGCCAAATTGACTTGGCATTTCAAACTACTTGCCGAGGCCTAAAACTCTACTTTTTACTGCATCCGAGTCATCCCGAAGGTAAGCCCTATGTAATTCTACGGGGCAGGTGCTGTGTATGTAAAAGGTAGGACAAGTACTTTTATGTTTACACGTCCTGGGAGCGACGAGCAGCCTACTTCTGGGCTCTCATAGGTTAGCATTGGGAATTCCTTCATATATTTAAAGTGGTAATTTCTGATCTAAAAGGAATAACATTGCCATTTTTGGAATGGTATTAAGAAATCTTGCTTAATGGAGTCATTGGATTTTACATTTCTAAAATAGTAATGTCACTTTTAGAAAGGGGGGCATTTCTCTGTGCTTAGACCTCTCTATGTGCTTTGCAGCCTGACTCCAATCCATGTCTAGGGCCGAGTGACAGTTACACTTTGTGCATACTTTCCAAACCGCCACAACACAGGTAGGGCTGGGTGTGATAGGAGAGGCAGCTGCATCTATCTGCATACTGATAGTCGTCCTGGGCTGGGAGAGGTTGTTCATACCTTGCGTGTCAATGGGCTGTGTCCTGCCCTCACACAAAGGCCTGACTTACCCCCTACTGACGCCAGGAGCCAGGTCTGGGTTGAATTAAGTTTGTTACACTTAAAAGGGTTCCTTGAAAAGGTTACACTTGAAAGCCTTCCTTTGAAATCACCCCTTACATCAAAGGCATTTTTGAGTGTAAGTACAGGGGCTCTGACCCTATGTTTTTAGAGCACTTTTGGAGCTGCACAAAGGACTCATCTGGACTGCTGTTCTACTGTTGACCTGCTATCTGCTATCTGCTGGCGGCTTAAAGGACTAACTGGATTGCTTTTCTGTTTGTTGCTCGGCTGCCAGCTGCTCCCTGATTCTGGTTTGTTAGAGGACTGCTGTTCAGTAGGAGGAACCGCCATCAGGACTTCCTACCCTATGAGGTGGCCTGCTACTTGCTAGCTCCCTCTGTGCCCTACACCTGCTGTTCTCCAGGGGCTGGCTGGATGACCCCTGCTCCCTCAGAGTCCCCATGCCGGTGGGGTTCTGAGGCTGACAATTCTTATCTCTCTAAAAGTGGTGCATGAAGAGCACTTTGTATGCTCACATCACCTGGGCACTCAGCGCATAGCAAGCACTGTATCTTTTCCGAACCCTTTAAGGAGACAGCGTTTGGGAAAGCCTGTGCTTGGTACACTATATGCCACCCATTTTCAAAGTCAGGCACTTTCCCCAGCCCTGGTCTTTTTCCCCAGCATGGTCTCTCCATCAGGTGAGGACTACCACAGACGTGTGGGAAACAGCTACGGAGGGGCAAGAGTGGAGTAGTGGAACTCTGCTTTCATTGGCACCAGCCCACTACAGAAACCATGAGACAAGAGACGCCGACGCAGGTGCTGTGCAACCGAAGGATCACGAGAAACGCCTCCACTACCAAAGTACTGTGCCCCAGACTGGTGCGCACTCTGGAAGTATTGAGGCTTTCCTGTACTCTGGTTTGAAGAGCACACCGTAGGGCTTTGCCTGCCACAGTAGAGGGGACCCAGGTGAGGCCTCTTGTGCCTACCTTTGGAGAGTGCCTCTGCCTCCATTGCACGAGACATGGGACATGGTCTGCCTCAGTATTGTTCGGGGAGGTGAGCAGGCCACCTAAGAAGTCACCAAACCCACTTGCACGTCTTCGAGGAAACAGCTTTTCTGGGATACAAAGGTCACCAAATATTGTTTAGTAGGTGCCCATTTCTAACAGTTCTGTATCTTTATGTTAGCTGCAAATTCTGACTGAGATTATATGGCTACAGGTGTTGAAGGCAAAGCATAACTGACATAAGGATCAATGAGAATGGCTGCAAGACACCTCTGACTTTTGCGGGTCAGTGTTACATGACTGAGTTTCTAAAGAGAGTCCTCTATTTTTCTTAAACATGATGTTCCTTCCATTTAGTGATACATCAAGACTCTTTTCGAGACCAATCGAGTATCTGAGTGTGGTTGTTATCTCCAATATTTGTAAAGATAAATTAATGTAAAGAACAATCTCCCCCAGAAAATTTGAGTCAGTGGCATGGCCCTAAACTGAGAGTCTTGCCTTGAAAGGTTCATAGTTGAAGTGCAGTCCCTTAAAGAATCTCTGGCCTATCTGAAATAAGCTGGGTGTTCCCAGATGACAGAGGTGCTTCAACCATTTAGACAGGAGCAGGACATCAAATGGCCATCCATGTATGAACTGGATTCTGGTTGCAGTAAACCCACCAGCCCCCATTTTTTGCCTGGTTTCTGGTGCAACTCTGACTGAAGTACACTGGGTTCCTGTTAACCAGGTCCCCAGCACCAGTTTTCCTTGCCCCAAAACAAGACACTTTATCCTCAAGTGGCCAGGCCCTTTTAGCACCTCTGTAAGTCCCTGATAAATGGTGCCCCTGGTACCTAGGGCATGGGTACTGAAGAGGGCCCCTAAGAGCTGTAGTACAACTTGTGCCACTCTAAGGGACCCAGCACCAACCTCATGCAGACTGCTATTGCCTTCATACAAGCATCATAAAGTAACTACACTGGTTTCTTGAAGAACCATAAGAGACTGATGGATCTGATGTGCTACCCAGCCAATCAGAGCAAATCAGATGGAAATATATTTTCCAAGACCACACAGAATGATATGGTGGGCTAAAAGTACGAAATAGGGGCAAAACCTAAAAATCTAAACAAAGAGAATCTACAGTGTTCTCACAAAGCCAGGACACAGTGGATCTACACTGATGCCTCAAAAAGCAAATTTCACAATTTACATTGATCACAAATTAAAAAAATTAGGACATAATGAGCTTTTTAAGATTGCAAGGAAATTTGCTAACCCAGCTGTAGTGATAATTGTGTTTTGACCACTGACTGTGTCACACAACTTTGCACTTGGTTTAGCTGTCCACCATCACATTAGTGGTCACCAGTTACAGACTCCATTTTGTATTCAGCTTAGCCTTAGCTTCACAGCCACGTTAAAAGTGTGAGCAGTTTTCCATACAAAACATGTTATGCAATGTGTTTTCTATTCTGTGTGTTCTTTTCTCACCGAAGAGCTAGGACATAACATGGAGGAGTCAGTTAGCAAGATAAGGCTGTACTAGACTGATGTTTATGGTACAGCAGGGAACAGCTGAGTTTTGGGAAAGACACCTTGGGATTTTGGCCAAGTTCCGACCTGCTTCCGTCAAAGCTTACCTGAAATAGCCAGCATGTTTTTTTTTTGTTTTTTTTTAAATACTGCTTGCACTGCGGGAGGTTTTTTTTTTTTCCAAAAAGCTCCTTCCTGGTTTGTTTAAAATATATAAGAGACCCAGGTCTACATTGGGAGATTCAGAGACCTCAATCAGGATTTAGACGTTGAATGCCAGATATATTTCCTGTGAGGGTGGAGAGCTCTCGCTGCGGTCAAACCAGGGTCAACGACTTGCTGGCAGGAGAAAGATGAAGCACCAGACAGGCCCTATGGTGATGCATTTTTATTAACTGTTTGCTTTGCATTGTGAATGAATAAATATACATATATCAATATAAGTGTTTGTATCCTTGCATGTATATATTTGCTGATTATAGATTGAAGACTCTTTGTACATGGTCTTACTTCATTGTTGCACATTTTAAAAGGTACACTTTTGGCTAACCAGGCCTTCCTTCACGAGCCTTGCAAAACGATATAATAAATGTCTTCTTCAGATTAAGAGGTGCATTTCAGAGAATCTTTTCGACTCCTCTTAGAGTGTGTATTTTGGCACAGTCAGCAGTAAACAAAACACCAGCTTACACTGCAAAGGCTATTCTTACCTATGTGGATTTCTGTGAATCTCTTTCTCTTGCTTTTTGAGAGAAGAGTTTCAGAATATATCTATCTCTCTCACCTTTATATCTCTAATTAGTACAGCCGACCTCACCCTACTCTGCTTAGTTTACCCCTTTATCTCCTGATCGTGTTAAGCAGTTACATAAGACGGAAAAATCTTGCTGGGTAGGAGTCGTCTGGAGAGCCAGATTTGACTATCTATTCATATATCCTTTGGTTCCTATAATCCAAGAGGAGGTCAATATCACTTCTATCTGCTGCTGAAGTACATACTGAGCGGAAATGACCCTGTGTGCTCTCACTGTTGAGGAAACTTCCCTTGGATACTGCCATCCTATTTCTCTTTTTGCCAAAAAAAAAAAAGGCAGAAAAGGAGGTAAACACTTAACTATTTACTTCTTGGCATCTGCATCAGTAACTGCTACTAAGAAAGCAAGTTCCACCAGGAACACTGAAGGCGTTCTTGCTGAAGTGCAAACAAGAGCTGCATGATTCTGGGTTAAGGGAGTGATTAGACTTTGATTTTGATTGATCATTCTGTAGCCATTGATACAGTAGCCTATAAGATAATAATCAAAAGGCTGCATGGAGGAGGCATTTGTGGATAGGTTCTGGATTAGGTCACTTCATTTCTAATTCAATATAGACAGGAAATACTCTTGCTGCTGTTCCGCTCTTCCCGGGTCCCACTGTCTTGCGAGATTCCCCAACATTTGTACCACAGTCCTACCCTCTGATATCTATGTTGTTCCTTTGGCCATGTTGATTAACACTGTTGGTTTTTTGTCAATAGTTTATGCTGGTGACCTACACTTCACCCTGAGACTTGAGGGGCAACACGAAGAAAGCTCATTTAAACTTTCAAACATACCTTATAGAAGTGGCATACTAGATCAAATCAATCAGGGATTTGTAAAGCGCACTACTCACCCGTGAGGGTCTCAAGGTGCTGAGGAGGGGGGGGGGGGGGGGGAGGTGGCTACTGTTTGAACAGCCAGATCTTGAGAAGTTTCCTGAAGGTAAGTAGGTCTTTGGTCTGGCGCAGGTGGATTGGAAGAGTGTTCCACGTTTTGGCGAGAGGTATGAAAATGATCTACCGCCGGTTGTAGTTCTGCGGACACGTGGGATGGTTGCGAGGGCGAAGTCAGCAGAGTGGAGATGCTGGGTTGGGGTATAGAAGGTGAGTCGTTTGTTGAGGTATTCTGGTCCGGTGTTGTACAGTGCTTTGTGAGCGTGGGTGATGAACAACCTCATCAAGCGATACACAGACAAGACTGAGGTGGTTGTTTGGGGGGGACGGGGGGGGGGGGAGGGCATTGTGGTTCAAGTAATCGGCTTGGCGTCTGACTTATTAGGACCATATGCCATCTCTTATGAGGCAAGAAATCTTGTCCTCTACTTTGATGACAAGCATTCATTTAAACATCACAAAGGTGGCTTTGACATTGTTTTTGCATCTCACTCGACTTAAAAAAAAAAAAAAATCCTCAGATTCAGAGATGACCACTTTCACTTTAATATTATTCGGGCCTGAGTGAGCTTTCCTCTGGGATATGAGATTGCCCATACCTCTGGATGTTCGTAGCCAGTATTCACGCGCTGCAACTGGCACAAAATGTGGCAGCAAAACTGCTTCCGAAGCTTCTCCGCTTTGCCTCCACATCTACTTATTTGAAGCAGCTATACTGGCTGAAGATTTGTGTTGGGGCCATGTTTAAGAGGTTTTGCTTAAGTTTCAAAGCGCTGCATTTCAACAGCCTTCCATTTTTGCACCAAATGTCTCACTAATAGAGCTTTGTGCTCTTCTCGGTTATTTCTACTTTTGCTTTCCAAAATCAGACAATTTTGACAAGGTGGTCAAGCCTTTCGATCCAAAGAAAAGACCTATTGGAGTTCTCTTTTTCTGGATCTTGGGGAAAATTATGCGCTCAGGTAAGCACATAAAACCTGGTTATCCAAACTGTAAGGTATCAGCTAGTGTTTAGGTCCTTAGTGCCAGGATGGCTTAATGGTGTTTGAAAGCTTTATAAATCCAATCCATTAAAACATGAGAATTTGGTGGCCACACAGAAATTCAGTCAGCTGGAAGGACAGCCAATCACCCCCAACTGTCTAGACACGCGAGTTCTTCCATGTGGCAGACAGCCGGTGTCCAATTGGCAGGCATTCAGGAACGACAAACAGGCAGGCACTTAGGAGAAACCCCATTGCAGGCATGAAAGAGTTCCCAATATGAGACACTAGGGCAATTCAAATGACAAGTGGCATTAATAATAGACATTCTAATATTTAGGATGTGGAATCCAGGACCAAATTCACAATACAAAAAGCTGAGTTATGGATTTTACTGTGCTAAAATTATCAACGTGTGTGCGCAATTTAATGATTGCCAGGTAGCATGCAACTGTACAGCTGCTGCACGTTCAATATGATAATGGATTTGCCACATATTGCTCTATCAGCTTCATTATTTGCATGCTTCAACAATGTATTTTTAGCTGAAATTGACCAATGGTTATTCTGAACGTGACAAAAGGCAAGTTCATGGAATGGATCCAACACCCAGGCTTAGACAATATATTTAGGGCTGTAAACCAAACGTGTACATATTTAAATATTCTTCTAACATGATGGAAAGTACTTTTCTTATTTGAAAAATATTTTGTTTCACTATCCATGAATACAGTGCCGTGTCTACAAAGCTGAAATGACATCAAGAGTGCTCTGGTTGTTTGGATGAATCCCAAACGTTATGGATTCCTATTCCACACCTGATTAGAAACTGGCACAAGTATGGACCCAGAACACAGGAAAACATTCAATCTTTGCCTCAGTAGTCTAGGTTTAAAATTTGTCTGTGATGTCTAGAGTAAATAAGTACAACTTTTATTTTAAAAAGTGTGAACACTTAAGGTTATTTTAGTGCAGCACTGCATTGGTTTAAAATAAACTATAACAATGTTAATAAAACGAAGAGCCTGTGCTTCAGTGCAAGACAAACATTGATAGTGAATAACCAATTGAATGTGTTATTTTTTTTCCTTCGTCTGAAAACTATTTACTATAGCTCTGGGATGCATTTTGGATCAATATGTGATTGACGAAAAGTGAAAAGAGCTAGATGGCTACGTCACAGAATGTGCCAAACAATGTAGGCGCTAGCATCTAAATCAATATGCTGACAGCAAGCAAAACTGCAGCGCACCAGCAGTGACTGCAGTGCACAGGGATGAACGCCAGGGCAGTAGTCACAACTTGTTGCCATTGGGAGATAGAACAACTCTATGACAAGCAGTGTGGTAAGAAAGGACTATGATTACGCCCAGTAATCTCAGTCATAAGTTTATTAGTAGAAACACAAACTGGCGTCTGACCATCCCAGCTGTTGCTCGCCAACTGCCATCTCTGGAATGGTGATCGCTCTACATTCTAGATGACATTTACATCATAACACATCCTCCCCGTTCATTAACAAAGCGACTCTGGAAAACAAGAGTAACAAACAACAAAAAATAAAAATAGATAATAAAAATAAAATTTGTAACCAGTTCATGGTCTAACATATACCACTCAAATAACAATAAGTACCTTATCTAACATAATCTTTCAAATAAGAAGGTGGCTTCCTAATCCTCCCGCACACACTGCTCTGATCCTCAAAATTACTATGCGGAGCATCACTACACACTACACTCGCCACTTCATCATCACTCATAAACATAATCCCTGAACAACAGTCATCAACACTCGCCTCTGAGACACCTCCCTTTTGATACAAAGCCACATTCCAGAAGTTCCACCTTTCTCCGTTCTCCAAAACTTACAAAATGCATTACAACCTGCTGGAACCCTAAAAAGACCCTTGAACTTGCCCAAGCCTCCTTGGACCCTCCCCGATTTCACCTTGACCCAGTCCCCCACTTCCACTGATCTTGGACTGAACATCTACTTCACTCGCAGATGAAACACCACCATGTCTGAACTTCCTCATTCAACCAAGCTGGAAACAATTTAATACCTGGTAATCGACCTCGCATAGACACAAACTGAATTTTGTTAGTGACACTATGTGGTGTGGTACTGTACGCCCACACCATATCAGAAACAATTTTCTTGGCATCATAACGATTGGCATCTTAAAGAAACCGTTCAATTGGCCATAGCCAAACAGCTCTCTCAGCCATCCCATTCCCCCTAGGATTATACAGTGAGGTGCAAGAATGTTTAACTCCCCACTCCTGCAAAAATTTTACCATCTCATGTGATGTAAGCTGTGTCCCATTATCCGTGACAAGCACAACTGGGGCCCCCTCTTTTTTTAAAATGTCCTCCAAGACTGTAATTCTGTTTCTTGTGGTGATATTCTTCAAAAACTCCATGCCAACCAGTTGGAGTGCACATCCACCACGGCAAATCTCATATCCAACGTCAACTCATTCAATGGTCCAACTAAATCCAAACAGACTGTATGCCAAGGCCTTCCCGGGTCTTCCAAGTGTCCCCCCACACTCTTCTCATTAACCAATCTCTTCTCACTTGCTTTACACAGTTCACAATTTTGTACCCATTCTCTGATTTGATTATTCGTCCCTGGACACCAAAATTTTTCCCTCACTCTCCTGTTAGTCAACGCTTGCCCCAGATGTCCCTCATGAGCCAACTTAAAATTCTGGAACCTCAACCCTACCGGGGGTATAAAACAATCACCCTTCATAATCACACCATCACCACAAAGACTTTCAAATAAGGTCTCACTGGTAATGGAAGAGTGCTCTCCCTTACCTTCCCATGTCGTATCAATCCAACCACATCTTTCATGACCACATCCCCATCCATCTCATGCCTCCATTGCATCAACGAAAAGGAACCAGTCACACTACTCACCATGTCATGAACAATGGCGGCAGCATCCTCATTGTCAGCATCTATCACTCAAACACCATCAACCTCTTCCCAATCCAATGACAACCTTGACAGGCAATCAGGTTGAATATTCTTCCAACCCTGCAAAAATTGAACTGTATAATTATACTCCTGAAGTCTAGCCGCCAACCTGGCTAATCTGGCTGACCCTTTTCCTGCTCCACCTGCAGACAAGACTTTCACCAGTGGTTTGTGATCCGTCTGTATAACAAAAGGCAACCCCCACATATATACTTGAAAATACTCAACACCCCATGCTGCTGCTAGAGCTTCCCGCTCAATGACTAAATAATTTCTTTCAGCTGACGTCAGAGTACGAGAGGCAAATGCTACTGTTTTTTCCTCCCCATCAAGGTACTGCGACAGAACGACACCCAGACCAGATGCACTAGCATCCACCGTGAGTGCAGATGTCAATTCCTAATTGAATACAGTCAAAATCCCAGCTCGACATATCTCCTTCTTGATGTCTTCAAAACACAATTGTTGTTCCTCCTCCCACTCAAACCTACTGCCCTTACGCAACAATTTTTTCTAATTCTCTGTCTTCTCAGCAAATTTTTCCACAAATTTAGTATAGTACTCCACCAGCCCCCAAAAAAACCTCAAATGATCCCTATCCTTCGGAACTGGAGCCTTGCTTATGGCATCTAACAAGGAGTGTTTAGGCCTAACAAACTCTTGATCAATTGTATATCCTAAATACTCCACTTGCTCAATTAAAAAAATACATTTTGCCTGATTAAGTGTAAGACCCAACTCCTCCAGCTTCTTCAGCACCAACCTCAGAGTAACATTGTGATCAGCCACTGTCTTTCCCATGACCAAGATGTCATCTTGGAAATAGATCATATTATCTACACCCTTCAAAACATTAGCCATTGCCCTTTGAAAAACACTAGCTGCTGAAGCCAATCCAAATGGTAAGGGTTTAAGTTGGAAAGTCCCTTCTGTAGTGACAAAAGCAATGAGAGATTTGGAGCCCTCATGCAATCTGATTTGAACTCCGGTCCTTCACCAGGGTCGATTCATTAATGTTGGGAATAGGGAACATATCCATGACTATATTCTGATTCACTGAGCGCAAGTCAACGCAGAATCTCAAACGTCAATCTCCTTCTGAGTAATCACCACTGGAGAAATCCACTCCGAAGCCTCCACCAGCTCTATAACTCCTTCTGCCAACATTTCCCCCAATAAACACTTTAAATCATCCCAAACAGACAAAAAGGCACTTGCCTCAACTTATGTTGAGAAGAACAGCATTCGGTTTCACTCGCACTTTATGAACGTAGCCTCTGAGACACCCGAACTGCTTATCAAACACATTACTGACACCCGCCAATACATCATCCAAAGTTGGAACTTCTACAACTAACACCTGATTGGGGTCCTAGGGTGTATCAATGTTCAGATCAAATTGATGCATCCACCCTAGAATTGCCGGTCCACCCGCTGAAACAAACTTTGACCCTGACACACCTGTAGCCATATTGAATGTCACCTTCCATATACTCTAAAATGTCTACAGACTCTCCCTGGTACCCATCCGGATTAATCACTTTAGGTAAAAGTTCAACATTCACCCAATGCTTCCTAACTAGTTGTTCTGGAATAATAGCGTACATGGATCCAGAGTCGACCATGAGGACCAAATCCTTGCCACACATGGTAAAGGTAGTTGAAGGTCTAGACATTCTACCAATAAGCTCAAAAATGTCCTTAGATTTGGAATCGTAACTTACTACAAGAACTCTGTCCTCACACAAATCTACATTTGCATCCCCTGCCACCCCCACACTAAAATATTTATTATCTTTGGTGGGTTCTTTACAAGCTCTCGTATAGGGGCCTTTACGTCCGCATCTCCTACAAAACTTGTTTCTTGCAAAACACTTTGCAGAGTGAGTCATGAAAATTGCTGCCACAATGTGCACAGTCTCTCTTAATTCTTATAACGTAGGAACCTTGGACCCCTTTGTTCTTAGAAATACTTGGGGATTCATACTCCTTCTTGTCCTTCTTCTTAAGTACACACACCTCGCTCGGAGCACATTCATCATGACTAGAACTAACTGAAGAAACATCAGTAGTCTTGTCCCACCTGCTCAGTTCTTTCATACACCACTGCGATTCCTCGATTACTTTGGCCATTCCAATAGACTCCATGAGCATGGGATCCTTTGCTGCCCATAGCCTCTCCTGTATCTTTTTTTCCTTGCATTGGACAATCAACTGGTCACGGATAAGTTCATCCATCATGTTACCAAAATGACATTTAATAGAAAGTTCTCTTAGTCTAGCCACAAATTCATCAATAGACTCCTGTTGAGGTTGCGTGTAAAATTTGTACCTGGCCATAACCAAATTGACCTCTTTCACAAACCTCTTCTCCAAGCCTCTTTAGAGCTTCCTTGTAGACATCATCCATTGGTTGACCAATAGGCCCCATCACTGCTGGCAAGTACTTAAAAACTTTTACCTTTGTTCCCAAGAGCACTTAGTAAAATGTCCTTCTTCCTGGCTGGAGAAAAATGTTGCCCATCTAAAGCTATTATATAGTTCTCTAAAATCTCTATCCAATCCTCCCAACAACTATCTGTTTGGCCAGCCTATGGTTAAAAAAAAAAAAAAAAAAAAAAAGGGGAGGTGTTGTAATAAATGTTCCCGAATGCAGCCATGAGAGAGATACAGAAATAAATACAACACTGAAAAAAAAAAAAAAAAAAAAAAACAGTCTACTTTCTCAGAAACTTAGCAGTCTGGGCTTTTCTTCTACCATCGAGGAAGCTACTCGTCAAAATAAGCGGTCTAGTGTTCCTTTCTTAAACAAGGAAGAGATGATGTGATGTCCGATCAGGGGACGAGTCCACGAGACGGCTTTCACGCACAAGCTTGTGCACGCGAGAAGCACTCAAGCACCTACACGTGCCGAAAAGAATTGCGGCACACGCCAAAACTAATTGCGGGAGGACCTCTCCACCTCCTGTGATGCTGCCCAGAACACGCCCAGGTTGTGCCCTTAAGGCAAGCACAGTCCACTCACCGCAGCCTGCAGAGTCACCCAGAGCGACTCCCCTCCTGAAGGGGAGCTCAGCAATAGTAGTCCGGCTGCCCACAAGGGTCCACGAAGGCAGCTCACATGCTCCTCTCAATCCAGGATGCCGGGAAAAGACAGCAAAGCAGCACTTCAGTGCCTCAGAAGCGAGTAGAGAGTGCCAACAGTATCGCACACAGCCCCTGGACACCAGAAAAGCTTCACGACCTGCCGGTGAGTAGAAAAGCAGCGACAGCCAGGATGTGTATAACTCGTCGCCAAAAATGTTAAGAAAGGACTAATAAATGTATTAGTAGAAACACAACCTTGCATCCAACCATCCCAGAGGTTGCTCGCCAACCGCCATCTCTGGAATGGTGATCGCTCTACATTCTAGATGACATTTACATCATAACAAAGTGCAATGTGCTCTCAGTGAAGTCAGTCCACATACACAGAGTGCCTGTGTTTTGCAGTGGTATGCAACAAGTCTGTCAGTGACTGCTTGAGAAGTGGTATAGCTCCCGCACTACTCCTAATAAAAACCAGATTTGGCATCCATTAGCCAAAGAAACGCATAGTGACGTCATAGGAAGTGATACCATTCCTCACAAACCTTTCATATCATTGACTTCAAAGGGTGCATTTTATAGTCCCATGTGGTGCAACCGTATATGTTTTTTTCCCCTAAAGATCGGTCTCTTCAGTCGCCTAAATGGGAACACGTGCATATATCTCAAACTGATTTTGTGGCCACGGCTCATAAAAAGGCTAAAACAGAGACGTACTTGGATTTTGAAACGGTTGAAAGTGGTGGGGGAGCCAAAATGTGAGACAATGTGTGTCCCGTAATCAGGGGCCGGCCGTTGGCATGGGCTACAGTTCAGGGCGTCTTTGTACTGAAGGGCGCCAGGAACTGCTGACAATACACTATCCAAGCATGTCACCAAATTGGGAGCAGTGCATATTACGTGTAAAAACTCAAATGAAAAAGAAACGTGGAACAAACCCAGGCACTAAACTCGTTCGACAAAAACGAAGTCGGGGCTCCTATTTTGCACTGCTCTAATGCTCACAGTAAGGTCAGCGCTGCCTATTTTCCCTTTGATCGGAGTCGAATATTTCTTTTTTGTGGGAGACGATGTTATTTGGACCACTTTACTAGGTCACCACTGACTGGGACAGTTGAAACAGGGGCACTCCATGACGTTGCAGGCCGGTGACTGTTGTTATGAAGCTGACCCCTACTGAGGAAGGGGTGTTTTCCCTGCCTGGAACAGAGTGCCTTTGCCATGGTGGTTATTCTCACGTTCTTTTAAAACGTCCAGTATGAGTGAGACACCTAACAAACCGGTTTATTTAAGAGAGAGCGTATGTACTTCTAACGCACAGTGGTGTACTTCTAACGCACAGTGGTGTACTGCTAACGCACAGTGGTGTACTGCTAACGCACAGTGGTATCCTGCCTCGCCAAGCAGCGTTATATGTATGAATAATATATATCTACCGTAGAATCCAGCGCTTGTATGCATTCGTTGAAGTCTAATTTCAATTAATCCGTTTTTAAAATAGCTGGATTTCTAATTTGCTACCTTCCAATAACTTGCGTTTATATAGCACGCCATTCTTCAATTCGGCCGTTTCTAATCACGAGTTATATTGCCCAATTTGATGACGTATAATCTGTTCTTTCAACCAAAGCTTGCGCTGTTACTGAAAGTACGCTAACAGTTTGTGAATAAGAAACACTGGCACTTGTGCTGCTATGTGTATACTAAACTAGGAGCTTTTGAATTAAGGACTTGAGCTCATAAAGGCACCCCAATTTGTTTTTTGCCCAGGGCCCTCCTGGTCCTTTGGCCCGCAATGACTCAGTGAGGATAACTGAAGGGGGGTGGGAGTTGACACCACCGCAGGATAAACCTGGAAAATGGGCGGTACTTGACTCCAGTACCGCGTCATTATTGTCGGGGCATATTTATGGGAACCTTAATTATTTTAGCCTGCACTCAACTCAAACAAAGCAAAAGGTGCCCTTTGTTGCCCGTAAATCAAGCAGAAAATGAACTGTCACAGTCACGCTGCGCGTGGGAGAACGCTAAAGCCACTTTCCCAGTGAATTACAGGGTGTGTGTTCAATTACAGTACCTGCATACACGGCGTTCTTGTCCACTCCTAAGGACTCGTCACCCACCACCAGCACCTTCCTTGACCCCGCTTGAGAAATCCGTTCCTGCAACTCCAGCACACGCCGGCTTTTCCCACTGCAAGGAAAACCGCACAGCACCACTAACGGCATGTCCTTAGCGTCTCACCAGAGCGCACGCGCGGTATTTTGTAGCACCCGGAAGCATAACTAGTATGAGAGTAGGCATCGCTCTCTAGCACCCTTGCAATGGGATGTACTGACGCTACCTTTCGAGTCTCCTTATAGGCGCTTATCGGCACTCCTGGACCCGGAAGTTAAAATCTATCTTGACAGCAGACATAACGGATAGGGTAAAAATGTAAAACATTTCGCCTTGCTCCGTGAAACTTGCGAACGGCAAGTTTTCTCTGAAATTTTTGTAAGTCTCTAAGGGGTCTGTATGTTCTGAACGATACCATTGGGTTTTCATCCATTCTTACCACTGCTTTAGATTTTCAATCAGGATATTGTTTAGTCTCCAATCGACTTTTTCCGAATGAATAGTTGTGTGGAAGACTACCCATGTTTTTTAAAAAAAAGAAAAGAAGGTTAAACATTATGGACGCTGCACAGAAATGGAAGAGTTGCACATTTCCATCGCTTGAGTAGTTCAAGAGGGAAGATTTGGTAGAATCGCCATTCTTGTTTTTCGAGAAGCCTCTTAATGCTCCCGAAGTACACGTTCAAAGTCTGTAACCTACATTTGTTTACTAACTTGCGTTGTCGAACTTTGGAGCCCATTGTTTAACTTAAAATAGTGCACCCTAAAGAGGGAGCAAGAGGAAACTTCAATGACCACCAAGCCCCCTCCTTCAGTCTTGAACACATCACAAAATATATAAGATAGTTGTGTAAAATAAGAGGAGTACCCCTAATTTGGAGGTCAAAACGTGTCATGGAGGCAGATCCAAAGCTCTGATCCGGTTCAAATATGTAAGCATGGACCAAGCCATTTTATTGACATTTGCAACTCACATGATGGGAAGTAGAGTTGGGTGCCTTGCTGGGGCCTTAGACAGTGCGCACAGGTGGAAGAACAAATGGAGGCGACACCAATCACAGGTTCTCTGACCAGGAGGTCTGGGACTGGGTCCTTTTTAGGTTGAGCGCGCAAGCACTTTGACTTTGACGCCATTAACTACGCTCATCACGATCACTCGTTCAAGGGCATGCCTTTCAAAAATCTTTTGTTATCAGTGGTAAATGCTTTACATTTGTCCCTCTTTGGGGCAGTTTTGTTACGCCTTGGACATCGACCCTGTTACATGGATAATTGCACGTATGCCCATAAATTTGACTGCAAGCGAACTTCTCATTCCTTTTATGTCTCTCCTTCGCGCTCAGGCTCACGGCGGCTGTGGTGCTTTGAATTGGTTTGCTTATATCAAGTGTTTTACTTTTCATTTTCAATTTATGTGGCAAGAAAAGTCAATTTAGGAATTTACAACGCTAATAGATCTAACTTGAGCAAACGCGAGACCCATTGCATTGCAAATGCTTGTTACTATTCACTTCCTCCTGTTGTCATGGTATTTACCATGTGACCACGTGTGACAGGGGTCCAACAGATAATTTCCCCTCCTGTGAAGGGCTTAGTGGGCCTCCTTTACCCAAACAAAATGAACTAAAAAAGCAAAATGAAAATAAAAAAAACACAAACATGCGTTTGCATCAAAACAAGGAGACCGTACAGGTACAAACATTTTTTTTGCATAACAGTGAAAATGACGTAATTTCAGCTTAGCATAAAATCTTTTATCTTTGTGGAAGTTGCTAGTCGAGGTAGTAGATCATGCTTCCCCATGCCTCGTCTGTGCAAAACTGCCTCATCTTCAATAGGCTCACCTTCGCTAAGGTGGAGGTCATCTCTCCCACCATTCTTTTGTGAGTTAGGTGAATTTACCCTCTGGGGTTGATCTGCTAATCTACCGGGCAAAACAGAAAATGGCTCACAAGCTTCAACTCGTGAAACATTAGCCTCATCGTCACAAATGTTAGCCTGATTGTGTGTTGGCTATTCTCCGCATTCTCTGGTTCAGGGTCTGGCTGCTGATGTAGTTTAAACAAAGATACGTTTCTTGTGATTGCCTCACTATCCTTCCGAGCAGTGACTATTGTTCCCTTCACGTCACTCACTGTCCATAGTTCAATCTCGATTGGCAGCCTGAATTTGCTCCCTGGATGCCTGTTTTTTACAAGTACCAGATCACCAACACTGATGTCACATTGATTGGCATGCCTCTTCCTTGAGATGCGGTCATTTTGATCACTGCATCGATGCAACACCCCTGCTACTTTATCTCGTATTGCAGAAGGTTCTCCAACATGAGTAATTGTCTCCTACACCATCCGGTTCATACACAGCGTGCTAGGGGACACTCTAGTGGTAGCATGCTGAGAAAAACATACAAGGCGCACTCCATATGCTGGTCAATGGCCACAGCAATTCTCAAAACCTTGTTTAGTTTCCTCAAGAAGTGTTCAGCTTCACTGTTCGCATGCGGCTAGGGTGGTGATATAGCAATGATGACACCCTCTGGAAGCTATGTTTTCTGCAAATTCTTGACTAGAAACGGTTGCTGCTGTTAGTGAAGGTAAAATCTCCACTTCAGGATACTTTGAAAAATCGTCTGTTATCACCAACATGTGGCAACGATCTGGTAGGTTCCCAAAATCAGCACTCGCCCTGTCCCAAGGGACCAAGGGAATGGCCTCTTTGATTATGGGTGCTGGTGGCTCAGCTGGACCAGCTGCTTAGCGTTTAGAACATTGTATCACTGTGCGTTCAACCTGGTCATCCAAACCAGGGAACCATACTTTGCACCAGCGTCTCAACCTTGTTTGCACTACTCCTTGATGAGCAGAATGGGTGAAGTCCACCACTTGGTTCTGCAATGAGGTGCAAATTACCAGTCAATGGCCCCTCAGGAGACACCCTTCTGGAGAAACAGCAAGTTCCTGCCTGACGTGGTGTAATGATGATTAGGTCAAACAAGCTTCTTCTGTGCCACGGGACACGTAGTGCATCAGCGTGTGCCAGTTCCCTGAAGTTACTGCTGAGTATGCTAATTGAAGACATTCGTCCGCCTTGGTTCCTGCTATGATGTTGACCAGGGAGATGGGTAGAGGCCTTGACCGTTCCACCACCAGTCGTACATATTCTTCTTCAACTTTAGTGTCAGACG
The DNA here is from genome assembly GCF_031143425.1 of Pleurodeles waltl. Lineage (NCBI taxonomy): Eukaryota > Metazoa > Chordata > Amphibia > Caudata > Salamandridae > Pleurodeles > Pleurodeles waltl. Next base: position 258,952,474 of record NC_090440.1, read on the forward strand.
CTTCACTGGCAGTAGCTGGTCATTAATGCTGGGGCAAATATCCTTATTTTGAGATCCTGATCGATACAGTACTGATAAACGATATTATTGGAGCTGCAGGATCCTCTTCTTGATCCTGGGAGGTGGTTTGGATGATGATGCTTCGAACAAAGCTACAAGCACTACTGTGAAAGGTTGGCTGTATAGATAGAGATGGAAATGGCGATAACTCCATTGAACTGCAATAGCTTCTTTTTCAATGTGTGGGTATCGCTGCTCATTGTCTGTTAAAGCTTGACTGACATAGACCACAGGAGCCTCTGAGATAGAACTGCCCCAAGGCCAGTGGGGTCCACTGACAGTTCTGATTCTTTGCCTGGATCAAAGTAAACTAAAGTAGTGACTGCGGAAAGGGCATTTTTAGTTGCTTGAAACACCTCCTCTTGGGTGGGTCCCCATTCCCAAACTGTGTTAGTTTTGGGTAATTCTCAGAGCAGAGCAGTGAGGGTAGTCACATTTTGAATAAATCGCCTGAAGTATGTAACCATCCCCAAGAAACGTCAGACACCTGAGATGTTGGTAGGTGCTGGGGGCAGATTGAATAACTCAGGCATGACTCAATTCTCAGAAAATCGGTACCCGAAGAAGGCAATCTTCTTCTAGAAAAAAGCAAATTTCTGACAATGTAGGGTAACACCATTGTCTTGTAGTCGTATGAAGGTCGCCCTAAGTCTGTCAAGATGCTCTACAATAGTTGGAGCATGCACTTAAATGTCATCATTGACACGGATGACACCATCTCGTTCAGTGGTGTCTTGAAAGACCTTTGCAGCACTAACATTCCAAAACTGAGGTGTTTTTATTTTCTTAAGCCCACATAGGTGGAAAAGGTTGTACTGGCTCTTGACTCTGGAGCCAACAGTAGTTGATGGTGTCCTGCTCAGAAATCCATCTTAGAGAACCATCACAATCCACTCACTTCTGCAACAATGTCATTCACAATGGGCGTGAGGTGACATTCACGCTGGATGGCCATGTTGGGCAGACGCATGTCGACACAGATTGTGATCTCACCTGGTTGTTTAGGCCTGCGAAGAACCACAATCGGGGATACCCAGGATGTGGGGTCATCCACCTGTTCAATGATATCCGCCTGCTCCAGTTTTGTCAGCTCTTCCTCTACTTTGGGGCGTAGATGGAAAGCCACTCAGCAATGCCTCAGTGCAACTGGCTGAGTTGACTCATCAATGTGGAGGTGTATGAGTCGGTCTTTGAGGCATCCAGTGACACCTATATGCACACTGAAAGTAAAGGAAACCAGACTGAGTCATTCCACCACCCGGCAGCTTAATAGCATTCCAGATCCAGTCTTGGTAACATACACCTTGGCCATTGCCAACTGTGACTTGTGTGAGATTTCTGCTGTGAACACCCTGCCAATGGGTGTGGCGTTGAAGACCCATAAGCGGACTCCTGGGTAGCGGTGGGCCTTAGGGCTGGTCGTATTGGGAGAGTCTGCAACACTGATTGCGCCAAGATGTTTATGGATGCTCCTGTGTCAGTGAGGCCGGAATTCTGTGGCTCAAGAGAAAAATAGTGCACTTTGGAATGCACCAGCAAGGGTGTCCTCCAGGCTGCTTGGCATGAATTAGATGCACTGCTCCTTCCACATAGTCATCAGCATTCATGTCTTCTTCATCCTCATTGACTACTGAAGTTTGCACAATATTGACCCACTTGGGGTTTTGAGTCTATCAGATGCAGACTAGCAGCATACCTTGGTGAAATGGTGTAATTTGTTGCAGTTGGACACTGTTTTCCTTGTGAAGGGCCCGACCCTTGATGAGGGTAGAGTCCTCTGCATGTGTAACACACCCTGACGCTCGCAACAGGATTAGGATGAGTAATTTTCTTGTCTATTCCTATTACTGCCAGGGCACTGACAACGCAGAGCTACTTCCATATGCTCAGCGCTCACCTTTGACAGTTCCTTTGCCTGCCCCGTTGTGAGAATGTCAGCCATGGACATTTCAGGTACCTTCAGAAATTTCTCCCTGAGCTTGACAGAGAAGCACCCCTGTATAAACTGTCCGCAAATTTCTTCATCAGCATTCAGCAATGTGCAGGTACTAGCAAGTTCCTTGAGTCATGCATAGAAAGTATCCACTGATTCTTCAGGAAGTTGCCTGGCTTAGCGTAAGAGGAATCGCTCTTAGGGTTGTGAGCAGTTCAGAGTGTGCAGTGAAAGTCTGCTTCAAAGTTTGATATGTAAAAGGTGTACCCTTCTCCACCACCCACTTCCCCAACATGTGAGTAGTGGCGCCGCCTAGCTGTAGGAGCATGGGGCGTCACCTGTCATTGTCCAGTGCCACCTTCGCAAAATAATTCTCCAGCTGATCTACCCAGTCTTTCCATCTAGCAGCTTGTGCAGAAGGAGGGCCTTCCACGACGAATGGTTCAAGGGAGGGAACGGAAGCCATGAAGGATCACTGAGGGCCTGCATAAGTAAGAAGAATTGTCTAGTAGAGGTGAAGGGTAGATGATGTGGCAAACACTGGGGCCCGCTTTGGCAGTCAGGCCGGAAGGTTGTCTTTTTTTTTGTTGTCAAGGATTTGGGACTCATGCTCATGTCAGGGGCCAGCAGTAGACATCAGGGTAGGGAGCTAGTCAATGCAGGCAAAAACAGAGTGCTTTATTTTAACATGTGCAGGTGAGTCGTGGTGTCCTTCTTTCATTTCCTTTTGTTTCTTCTTTTTTTTTTTAATGGGTTGTAGAAAGGCAGCAGCTACTGGGGATGTCTCATGGTTGAACAGGTGGCCTAAAGGAGTCTTCTTCGAGTGATGGTGCAGACAAGATGCTCATTAGGCCTTCTGGAGGAGAGCATGAGTGGCAATTCACTCCCAGCAGACAGTAGGGGGCTGGATTTGGGAGTGTAAAAGGCAAAGCAGGCAGCACTGAACTGCTGCGAAGGCCACCAATGATGGTAATAAATCAGCGACAGTTATTGAGTTATCAAAATCAGCCTTTCTTTCACCATCTCAAGTTGATGTCCGATGCAACACAGGCCTAAAGTGAGAAGAGTTTCTGGTAAGGGACTTCCCTGATCAGTGAGCCGTCACCATGTGTCCTTTGGTAGACATTACTTGAAATGGTTCAGCATCATAAGGAGCATCAGATTTTGTTTTTCATAGCTGTCGAGCAATCAACAAATCTCCTTTTTGCAATGAGAGGTCTTTCACATATCGCCTCTTGTATGCATATATTTTCATTTTCTGTTTTTGAACCAAATCCCTCGTACAAGTCAAGTTTTCATTATTATCTCTCTCTGTGGTCCATTAGGGTGTCTTGTTTTCCATTGCTCTCTTGAAAATCAAAGTTGCAGGACTTTTACCCGTGGTCGAGTGAGGCGTTGAATGATAAGCTCGTAGAGTTCAATACGGTTTTTAATCTGAGCTTCTCAAGAGTTTCACACTGCACTGCTTTCTTTAGCATACTCATAAAATGCTCAACAACTCCATTGGCTTAGGCCAACAAGGCTGTGATCTTTTGATGCTTTACATTCAGATGCTCTAGAAATATGTTTAATTCTTTGCTGCTTAAGGGTGGACCATTGTCGTACTTCACAATGACTGGCAAGCCCCATGTTGCAAATATGCCATCAAGTTTTTTATTATTCGCTCATGTGTCATGGATGAGAGATCTGCGACCAACGGAATTTTCACCATTAAATGATGTCCATTATCAAGTGGACCAATGAAATCAATGGTTACTTTCTTCCACGCATGTTTGGGGACTGCTGAGTGACTTTGGTTGACAGGCAATTGCATATGTGACACGTTTTGAGCTCTTTTTCTACTATTTCACCTAGGTATGGAAACCAAACTCTATTTCAAAGGGCTCTCTTTGTAGCAACAATACCACAATGTCTTTTGTTAGCCACATCTATCACGTTTTGTCAGAGAGACTTTAAAATCAAGATCCTCGATCTTCGCAGAATAACTCCTTCCAGAGTTATAGATAATTCATCCTTGACATTGTTGTACTTTGATAGTCGCCATCTTTATTTAAAGGTCAGTCATGTTTGTTTCACGACTGATGTGCAATTATGGGGGTGATTCCGACCGCCGCCCGCCTCGCGGGAACCGCCATATGGCCGCTCCGCGGTCGAAAGACCGCGGAGGCCATTCAGGCTTTCCCGCTGGGCTGGCGGGCGACCGCCAGGAGGCCGCCCGCCAGCCCAGCGGGAAACCCCTCCCCACGAGGAAGCCGGCTCCGAATGGAGCCGGCGGAGTGGGTATGTGCGACGGGTGCAGTTTGCACCCGTCGCGTATTTCAGTGTCTGCATTGCAGACACTGAAATACACAGTGAGGCCCTCTTACGGGGGCCCCTGCAGTGCCCATGCCATTGGCATGGGCACTGCAGGGGCCCCCAGGGGCCCCGCGGCACCCCCTACCGCCATCCTGTTCCTGGCGGGCGAACCGCCAGGAACAGGATGGCGGTAGGGGGTGTCAGAATCCCCCATGGCGGCGCAGCAAGCTGCGCCGCCATGGGGGATTCCAAGGGCAGCGGAAAACCGGCGGGAGACCGCCGGTTTTCCTTGTCTGACCGCGGCCAAACCGCCGCGGTCAGAATGCCCGGCGGGGCACCGCCTGCCTGTTGGCGGTGCTCCCGCATCCCCGGCCGCCGGGGTCGGAATGACCCCCTATGTCTCTTAAATTTAACATGTTACTATCATGACTTGTAGCAGTGACACTCTGGGCTATTGATACTGCAGCTGGTGTACTTGACTTGGCAATGGAGTTAATGTAAGCCTCAGGTATTTGGAAGGAGTGTCATTACCTTGAATTGCCACTCTCAAAAAGTAGTCAGCAGGATTTTGATCCTTTCCAGGTTGATGCACAATTGAGTAACTGTATTCTTGCAATTATAGCTCCCATCGTTCAATTTGAGGATGCATCTTAGCCTTGGGATTGCCAAAGAATCACCAGTGTAGAAGGCTTTCCATACAGGAATAAATGGAAATGTTCACAAGCGGAAACTACAGCCCAACCTTCATTTTCAGGCTGTGAGTAAGCATGTTCTGTTTGAGATAAACTTCGACTCGCATAGGCCACAATATGTCTTCTAGAAGAAACAAAATAAATGATGGACAGAGAGTTGAAACTTTTCAAACACTCACCCCCAGTCACAGATCCAGCTTTAATCCATTGTTATTTTGCTCGCCACATCACCCCAGTTTGGACCCAGCCATATGCAAATCAGTCTTGACCCTGCTCTCCATGGGAATAGTCCAGCCCGAACTGCCAAGCCTAGTCCTCCCTGGACCGGAAACAAGCATCCTGGGACTGGTTTTAGGGTATCACCCCTCATCAGCCAGGTTAGGTTGAATCCAGTGGCACAGTGAGCACAGGACCCACTTCTGGGCATCCCCTTAGGTCTACACCTGCATTTAAATTCAGCAAGGGGATCATCATCCTTGCGGCAAGGAAAGACCATTGCTGTTGCAACAGAGTATCTTCCTACCAAGACCGTTGCAATGGAGTATCCTTACCACCAAGACTTAAATTAGCCCATAGCATCCATAAACAATAGATAATGTGGGGATGTGGAGTTCTGGAACCACAAATATATCAACAAACAAACACACTCACCCCTTATTTATTTCATATACTGGTAAATCCCACCTAATCCATATATTAGCAAATACAGAGCCAAAATAGAAATTATTTCATGAATACATTTTTATTATAGCACAAAGATTCTTTAGAAAAATGTATCCACATTTTGTGCATTCACTGCTTAATAATCATTGTTTAATAATCCTTCTTATCTAAACATTAAACTGTTACATGATACAGGCATCATGATACAAGTAATACCTATACCCACATCATTTCCCAATGATCACCTACCAACCCCAACCCTCCCTTAAGCTTCAACCATAAAAAACACATTTATACCAACCACATTCATACACAACTGTTCAAATTCATCCAAATAAAATCAACTCAACATCTGCAAGGTCTGAGCATTAAAGAAGACACATACAGTAGTTCCCCCCTCAATCTTCAGGTTCTTTGAAACAAATGTTTTCAACTTTTCATTGATTCATATAATTCAATAAACATTGCTTCACATATACGTTTCTGATTAACACTTTCTTGTATCTAGCATTTGATGCTTTATGTCTATCAGACCATGTTCTGGTGCAGACGCACAGCCCTCCTCCTCAACCCTTATTAGGCCTCGGGGCTCTATAATAGAAGTGGAGGGAGGCCATGTAGCCCCCTTCATAGGCCCTGGGAATCCTATCCTCTGAGGCCAAAATCCACAATAAAAGGGGAGGGGGACCACATGCCCGTGAGCCTTGTTAGGCCCTGGGCAACCTGTCCGCGGGGCCAAATTCCATACTTGGGCCCAGGTACCCAATCCCTAGGGCACAGATGGGTGCCCCAGCACCCACCTGAGGCACCAACAAACCTCAAGGTAGGTTCTGGTGGGGGGAGCCCCAGGTCCCCGGCAGCCCTGCAAGCTCCCTGCATAGTGCAGGAGCCGGCATTGCTCCCACCTAGAAAGAGCAGCTATTCTTCTGTTCTGTTTCCCTGCTCTAGAGCATGCTTAAATCTCCCACCTGGTAGGAACTGACATGTTTGCTCCCGTCTAGTGGGAGATTTATCAATTCTCCAGCCAGGTGGGAGTAATGGAGCCAGCCCTGGGGGTTGTGGTCCCTTGGGCCTTTTACAGCTTCGGGGAGGAGGGTGGGGGGAGGCTGTGCGGCTCCCTCCCTTTTAACATGTCTGTTCATGGGCAAAAGGGTACCCAGGGCCTACAAAGGCTCAGGGAGGAGCCCCGCACAGCCCCTCCCCTTTTTTCTAACCAGTCATAGCCAGGGAATGGAGTTCACAGGCCTTTAAAGGTTCAAAAAGGGAGGACGCTCACACCTGAGGGCCATCAGGTGGAATTCTATGGGGAAGATTTGTTGCCGAAGACCAGTACTTTCTTGTCAGAGCTGAGCTTCAGGCAGTTGGTTTGCATCCAATCTGCTACTATGGTCATTTGGTAAAGTTGGTTCTGGTGGTGTTTGTCTTGTCGATAGGGGAGAGGATGAGTTGTGTGTCATTGGCATAGGAGATGACAGTGATGTCTTGCAATCGGATGATGTTGGAAAGGGGTGTCATGTATATGTTGAAAAGAGTGGGGCTCAGGGATGGCCCCTGTGGTACACAGCTTATTGGTTTCTGGGTCTCTCACGTGAAGGGCTGCAACCCGACCCTTTGGGTGATTTCTGTGAGGAAGAAACAGATACATTTGCGAGCAGATCCTTGTATGCCAATCTTGTGAAGTCTTCTAATGATGGTGTTGTGGAGACAGTATCGAAGGCCACGGAGAGGTCAAGCAGGATGAGGGGCGCTGTTTCTCCTTGGTCCAGGATGTTTTGTATGCTATCGGTGGACGCGATGAGGGCTATTTCAGTGCTGTGGTTTTTTATGAATTCTGATTATGTGTTGTCTAGAAGATGATTAAGTTTGAGGTGGGTTGTGAGTTGCTTATTAGTGGCCTTCTCAATCACTTTGGTCGGATGGGGAGCAGGGAGATGGGTCGGAAGTTGCTCAAGTTGATTCAGGTCAACTGTGAGCTTCTTGAGGAGGGAGTTGATTTCTGCAGTTTCCATTCATCTGGGAAAGTGGCCGATGTGATGGAGGTGTTGATGATGTGGGTCAGGTTGGGGCTGATTGGTGATGTCCCTAGGTTGTGGATGTAGTGGGGACCTGGGTCTGTTGGGTCCCCTGAGGGGATGGCCTGCAGGATTGCCACTGTGTTGTTTCTGATAAGGGATGCCCATTTAGTCAGGTGACCATCTTGGTTGGTGGTGGGTATTAGGAATGAGTTCTCTGGAGTGGGGTTGGTGTGCAAGTTGCTGTAGATGTATGTGATTTTGCTGTGGAAGAGGTTGGATAGGTTGGTGCAGAGTTGTTGGGAGGAAGCAATGTTGTTAACAGTGGCTGAGGTGAAGAACTTGACGATCGAGAAGATCACCTTGCAGCTCTTGGGGCTTCCTTGGATGCGATCCACTATTGCTTTTTCTCAGTGTCTTTAATTTGCTGGTGATAGCATCTGAGTACATCCTTGTATGCCGTTCTGTCTGTGGCATCGTGGCTGGTTTTCCATTTCCTTTCTGGCTCTTTAGTGTTGTTTGGTGTCTTGGAGGTCTTCTGTGTACCAACTGGTCTGCTTGTTTGATTTACTATGCTTGTTGGGTTTGATGGTTGCGAGGGAGTATGTGCAGTTCTTGATCCAGTTGTTGAAGTTGTTGATGTCCTTGTCGAAGTTGTCTGTGGGGCTAGGCTGATCACTGCAGAGGGCACTGAGCCAGTCTGCTTCTGTGTGGCTTGGAGTGCCGAACCTGGTAGGTATGTTGAGTTGAGCTGTGTTGATTTGGAAATTGGTGATGGAATGGTCAACCATGTGAGCTGTGTGGTGGCATTGTATTTTATTCTGTCGCTTGTGGTGAAAATGGGGTCTAGTTTGTGTCCCGCAGTGTGTGTTGGTTCTGTGATGAGCTGGGTTAGTCCAATGTTGTTCAAGCTTTTGAGGAGTACTATGGAGCAGGGGTTGTTTAGTTAATGTTGAGGTCACCAAGGAGAATGTAGGCTCTGGAGTCGATGGTGAGCGGAGTGACAAATTCGGTGATGTGGTTGGTAAAAGTGGCTTGGTGTCCGGGTGGTCGGTAGGCAAGGGTTCCATTCAGGGTGCATTCTTTAGAGATTTGCAGCTTGAAGTGCAGATGTTCCATGGATGGGGCGGTGTTCTCTGTGAATGTTGTATGTGATTGATTCTTTATAGATGATAGTGAGTCCTCCTGGCTTGGGAAGGTGGTAGTCCAGTCGAGCAATCTTGTAGCCCGCTGTGATTGCTGTAGTGATGTCCGGAGCCGGTGAGGGGTTGAGCCAGATGTCTCTGATGAAGAGGATGTTGGGTGCGTCACTGTTCAGAAGGTTCCATATTTCAGTTGTGTCTTTACTAAGTGATCATGTGCTGAGAAGCATGCATGCGAGTGGGAGTTGATGTGTTGGTTTGCTATGGCTTAAGGTGTAGGGTGAGAGTGTAGGCATTATTGGTGCTTTTGTGGTGTGTGTGTTGGTAGAGAGTGTTGAGAGCGTTGGTAATATTTGTGTGCGGTGTGTGGGTGGCTCCTGGGGAACCATCAGTGGGCAGAGGTGAAAGTGCCTACCATGGTGTAAGGTGCAGTGCGGCAGCAGTTGGGGGGATGGCGTTTAGGGTGTAGCAACCTATTGAGTGCTGCAGAGTATCGCTGGGTGGTGATTGGACCAGGATTCCTTGCATGGGCCCTCTTCGGTGACCCAGCGGTGCGCTTTCTATGCACGTCCACTATGCCTCTATGATGCAGCTGTCATAAAGTAGGTCCTGGGAGGGGGAGGAGTCCAGGGTGCCATGATGTAATTTTCTCTGCTGATGGGAAATGAAGTTCTCTTGCTTGGCTTCTTCTTTTAAAGACGGTTTCGGTGGGAAAACCAGTAATGTCAGTTCCTGTCCAGATGTCTGATGGGAAATTTAGTGATGTAATTTCCTGTGCAGTTTGACGATCAGAGATCCAATGATGTCACTTCCTGTGCTAATGGGTGATGGGGAATGAGGTCCTCTTGCTTGGCTCCTTCTTTTATAGATGGTTTTGATGGGAAAAGTAGTAATGTCACTTCCTGACCAGATGGATGTTTAGTGCTAAACGCATGCTGTGCAGAGCGATCTGTATAGAATATGCTCTTATGCTCTATTCTAGGTAATATATTTAGATTTTGTTCAGTGTTTTGCATGAAGTGTAGGATTAAGTCAAAGGCATTTAAAGATACAGGCCCTCATTACGACCATGGCGGTCGGTGATAAAGTGGCGTAAATACCACCAACAGGCTGACGGTGAGTACCGCCAAATTATGACCATGGCGGTTAGGTCTCCGAAAGACAGCCAATGTACCACACCGACCGCCAGGGCGGAAACAACAGTCACCATGGCGGTAGCTGCCTACAGCCAGGCGGAAGAAAAAGTTCTGCCCACCATATTGTGACATGGCAATCTGCCACCTATTCCGGGGGTGGGGGGTACCAACGCCATCAAAAGCCTGGCGAAAACACTACACAGAAGTGAAAGTACTCACCATTGGCGACACGGGGAACAACCACACCGCTGTGGGACCCGAACTGCATGTATTTCCGATGATCTTCTACGTTATGCTCCACCACAAACACCAACTCCGGCTGTGAGTACAGCCGCCTAGCACACAAGGGAGAGGAGGAGGAAAACAAGAGTGACACACACACGCACAACACACACCCCACACACACACACAACCAGCTGCACAACAGGAATTGACTAAAGTGATTTTAATAAGATCAACACAAAATTAATAATATGTTTTGCCAATGCAACAGATATGTACAAATGTACAAAAAAGGAACGCTGCCCAGTCCTCAGTTCACAGGGGCCACATGGCCACAGGGCAACGTCCAAGGCCCCACTCATTACCTCCACCAATACGGAGAGGACACTGCAGGGGCATCAGTTGGCAAATAGGCAGGCACCTTAGGGCGGGGGACACCTCAGCTGGATGCGGAAATAAGACCACTGGTTCTGGAAGGGGCAACATGCCCTGTGCTTTGTCCTTGGGAGTACAAGGCCACAGACTCTCAAGTGAGTGTCTCCCCCACTGGTTCTAGAGGGGGCACAAGCCCTGTGCTTGGTCCTGGGGAGTGCAAGGCCACAGTCTCTCAAGTGAGTGTCTCCCACACTGGTTCTGGAGGGGGCAACAAGCCCTGTGCTTGCTCCTTGGGAGTGCAAGGCCACTGTCTCTCAGGTGGGTGACTGGCCCACTGGTTCTGGAGGGGGTAACAAGCCCTGTGAATGGTCCTAGGGAGTGCAAGGCCACAGTCACTCAAGTGGGTGTCTCCCACACTGGTTCTGGATGGGGCAACATGCCCTGTGCTTGGTCCTGGGGAGTGCAAGGCCTCAGTCTCTCAGGTGGGTGACTTACCCACTGGTTCTGGAGGGGCCAACACACCCTGTGCTTGGTCCTGTGGAGTGCAAGGCCACAGTCTCTCAAGCGAGTATCTCCCACACTGGTTCTGAAGGGGGCAACAAGCTCTGTGCTTGGTCCTGGGGAGTGCAAGGCCACAGTCTCTCAAGTGGGTGTCTCTCACACTGGTTCTGGAGGGGAAACATGCCCTGTGCTTGGTCCTGGGAAATGCAAGGCCACAGTTTCTCAGGTGGGTGACTTGCCCACTGGTTCTGGAGGGGCCAACAGGCCCTGTGCTTGTTCCTGGGGAGGGGACAGGCCTCACAGCATCCCTTAGAGGCTGGATCACCTGGCGTCCACCGGTGGTGACGGCTGCACTGTGGTGCTACTGGTAGTAGTGGGAGGCTCATGCTCTGCCCCTGCACCCTGTGAAGGCTGCACCGTGGTGGTGGTGGTAGTGGGAGGCTCCTGCTGTAATCCATCAGTACTTCCAATGACACACAGGTGAGACAGTGTAACTTTACATTTAAATGAATTTGGTTGTATTCTGTATGGCATTGGCATGCTGGTATTTCTCAATTCTATACCCACTTACTGTTCCTTCTGGCTATTCATTTTGCAGATGTTGGTGATATGACAAATACCCCTGGTGTGATCACAACAGCCAGCTACAGGTCATTAATTCTGTGCTCATTCTATGTATGGTTCATTTGCACTGGCTGTACCTGTATGTAGGAGGCTGGCCTGGCTTATAGTGGGTACCTTGTGGTACTTACAGCTTGTGCCAGGTCCAGTTATCCTTATTAGTAGATTAGAGGTGTTCTAGCAGCTTAGGCTGATAGAGGTAGCATTAGCAGAGCAGCTTAGGCTGAACTAGGGGACATGCAAAGCTCCTACTATACCATCACTATATATATCACTTAGCACTATATCATAAGAAAACACAATACTCAGAGTTACTAAAAATAGATACTTTATTTTAGTGACAATATGCCAAAAGTATCTCAGAGGATATACTCCCGGAGGAGGTAAGTAATATACACAAAATATACACACACAAACCAAATCAGGTAAGTAAACATTTAGAGAAGTGATGCAAATACTGTAGAACAAAATAGAATGCAATAGGGAGAAATAGGCCTAGGGGCAACACAAACCATATATTCCAAAAGTGGAATGCGAACCACAAATGGACCCCAGGCCTAGTGTAGTGTGTAGAGGGTCACTGGGAGTGTAAGAAAACACTAAGGGTGTCCAAGATACCCCACCCCAAGACCCTAAAAAGTAGGAGTAAAGTTACCCTACTGCCCCAGAAAGACAGTAAAGTCGAGATAGGGGATTATGCAAGGACAACAACTGACTGCAAACCACTGAGACTGATTCCTGGACCTGAGGACCTGCAAAGGAAGGGGACCAAGTCCAAGAGTCACGCAAGTGTCCACGGGGGGCAGGAGCCCACTAAACCCCAGATGAAGGTGCAAAAGGGCTGCCTCCGGGTGGAAGAAGCCAAAGATTCTGCAACAACGGAAGGTGCCAGGAACTTCTCCTTTGGTCAGAAGATGTCCCACGACGTGCTGTGGGATGCAGAGTTGTTTCCACACAGAAAGACTGCAAACAAGCCTTGCTAGCTGCAAGAGACGCAGTTGAGGATTTTGGGTGCTGCCAGGGCTCAGGAAGGACCAGGAGGTCGTCCCTTGGAGGAGGAGACAGAGGGGGCGGTCAGCAACACAGAGAGCCCACGCAGAAGCAGGCAGCACCCGCAGAAGCACCTGTACAGGCATTTAGAAGATCTGAAAGCCGACGGTCGACTCAGAACAACAAAAGAGGGTCCCACAACGTCGGAGTCAGTGAGTTGGGCAATGCAGGACGGAGTGCTGGGGACCTGGGCTAGGCTGTGCACAAAGGAAGTCTTGCAAAAGTGCACAGAAGCCTGAGCAGCTGCAGTTCACGCAGTACACAGGATTACTGACTGGCATGGGGAGGCAAGGACTTACCGCCACCAAATTTGGACAGAAGGGCCACTGGACTGTTGAAGACACTTGGACCCAGCTCCTATGTTCCAGGGACCACACTCGTCAGGATGAGAGGGGACCCAGAGGACCGGTGATGCAGAAGTTTGGTGCCTGCGTTGGCAGGGGGAAGATTCCGTCAACCCACAGGAGATTTCTTCTTGGCTTCCAGTGCAGGGTGAAGGCAGACAGCCCTCAGAGCATGCACCACCAGGAAACAGGTGAGAATGCTTGCAGGATGAGGCGCTACAATGTTGCTGGTAGTCTTCTTGCTACTTTGTTGCGGTTATGCAGTCAGCGATCGATCCTTGGCAGAAGTCGAAGAGGAAGTGCAGAGGAACTCTGGTGAGCTCTTGCATTCGTTATCTGGTGAGATACCCACAGGAGAGACCCTAAATAGCCCTCAGAGGAGGATTGTCTACAGAGAAAGGTAAGCACCTACCAGGAGGGGTCTCTGGCTTCACCTGCTGGCACTGGCCACTCAGAGCTGTCGATTGTGCCCTCACACCTCTGCATCCAAGATGGCAGAGGTCTGGGACACACTGGAGGAGCTCTGGGCACCTCCCCTGGGAGGTGCTGGTGAGGGGAGTGGTCACTCCCCTTTCCTTTGTCCAGTTTCACGCCAGTGCTGGGCTGGGGGGATCCCTGAACCAGTGTAGACTGGCTTATGCAAGGAGGGCACCATCTGTGCCCTTCAAAGCATTTCCAGAGGCTGGGGGAGGCCCTCTCTCAGAGGAAATTCTTTGTTCTACCTTCCTGGGACTGGGCTGCTCAGACCCCAGGAGGGCAGAAACCTGTATGAGGATTGGCAGCAGCTGCAGCTGCCCAGAAAACCCCAGAGAGCTAATTTGGCAGTACCCAGGTTATATGCTAGAGCCCCGGAAATGCATGAAATTGTCCTCCCAATACCAAAATGGTATTGAGGTGACAATTCCATTATCCTAGACATGTTACATGGCCATGTCCGGAGTTACCTTTGTGACGCTACATATAGGTATTGACCTATATGTAGTGCACGCGTGTAATGGTGTCCCTGCACTCACAAAGTTCGGGGAAATTGCCCTGAACGATGTGGGGGCACTTTGGATAGTGCCAGGGTACTCTCACACTTAGTAACTTTGCACCCAACCTTTACCAGGTGAGTGTTAGACATATAGGTGACCTATAAGTTACTTAAGTGCAGTGAAAAATGGCTGTGAAATAACGTGGACGTTATTTCACGCAGGCTGCAGTGGCAGGCCTGTGTAAGAATTGTCTGAGCTCCCTATGGGTGGCAAAAGAAATGCTGCAGCCCATAGGGATCTCCTGGATCCCCTGGATCCCCAATACCCTGGGTACCTAGGTACCATATACTAGGGAATTATAAGGGTGTTCCAGTGTGCCAATCAGAATTGTTAAAATTAGTCACTAGCCTGCAGTGACAATTTAAAAAAAACAGAGAGAGCATAAACACTGAGGTTCTGGTTAGAAGAGCCTCAGTGATACAGTTAGGCACCACACAAGGAACATATACAGGACATACTTTATGAACACTGGGGTCCTGACTAGCAGGATCCCAGTGACACATAGGCAAAAACAAACATACATACAGTAAAAGTGGGGGTAACATGCCAGGCAAGATGGTACTTTCCTACACTATTTCAATACAGATTTGAAATACATGACATACTCAAAATCAAAGGGTATTTCTTGAAGTGCTAACATATAGGGGGAAGTGCAATGGGATGGGGTGATGACGGAGGAAAGTCCAGGGTATTGTTCTAGTCTGTTTGTAGTGCAGGTGCATTGTCTAAGGGGACATAGAAAGGGGAGCAATGGCAGTTCAAGGTGGACAGGGTGACTTGTGGGACACAAGGGAGACAATTAGGAGAGTCTCATTTCCTGGCGGGGTCTTGGCAAGTGTCTCTGGCTTCTGTCTGGATCGCAGGGAACATTTGCAGGGTGGTTCACCTTCTGCAGGGGAAGGGGTGCTGGTGGCCTCTGAGTCCTGTGGCGGGGCGTCCTAGCCACTAGGGGCAGTGGAAGGGGAAGGCTGTTCAGATGACTGGCTAGTGGCAGGTGCCCGCTGGTGTGAGACTGCCTCCCTCATAATGTTGGCCATGTCTGCCAGCACCCCTGCTATGGAGATCAGGGTGTTGTTGATGGGCTGCAAGTCCTCCCTGATCTCCTGGTATTGTCCCTCCTGCAGCTGCCTGTTCTCCTGTATGTTGTCCAGGACTCTGGCCCATCGTATCCTGGGAATGTTGGTAGGCTCCCAGGATCTCGGAGAGTGCCTCCTGGAGAGTCGGTTCCCTGGGCCTGTCCTCCCCTTGGCACACAGCAGTCCTCCCAGTGTCCCTGGTGGCCTGTGCCTCTGTCCCCTGAACTGTGTGCCCACTGCCACTCACCCCAGGTCCCTGATTGTCTTGGGTGCAAAGTGTAGCCTGGGGTCCCTGTACAGGTGGGCACACTGCTGATTGATGTGTCCTGGGGACAGAGGTTTGGGTACACTGGGTGGGTGCTGTGGTTGTGTTTCCTGATGGTGGAGGCTCTGTGGTAGTCTGTGACTGCCTTGGGTAACTGGCTTTCCAGTGGTCCTTGATGAGCCAGGTAGATCTTCCGGATCCTGAAGACCAGAGTTACTGTCATCACTGTGGGCCTCTTCAGTTGGGGGACTGTATAGTGCTGTCACCTCCTCTCCAGTGGCATTGGCAGGGGTACCTGTGGGATGTAAATGATGTGTTATGGTTAATGTGTATGTCATATTGTACATCCCTGGCTGACCCTCTATGGTTGGTGTTACCCTGCCAGTATTTACCTTTGGATGTTGGTGTATGGTGGGATTGTTAGTTCTCTTTGCTATGTATGCTTTAGTGAAGAGTGACCATGCAGGGCTGTGAGGGGTGTCCGTGCATTGGTACAGCATGCAGGGCTTGGCATTGGGATTGAAGAGATATGATGGTGGAGTGTGTGGGATGTAGTGTGGTGAAGCGAGTGAGGGTGAGGGTATGTGATGGCATGGAGGTAGGGGAGTGATAATTGTTGAAAGTTGACTTACCAGAGTTCAGTCCTCCTCTGACTCCGGCCAGGCCCTCAGAATGCAGTATTACCAAGACTTGCTCCTCCCATGCTGTGGGTTGTGGGGGAGGAGATGGGGGTCCACCGCCAGTCCTCTGGATAGCGAGCTGGTGTCTTGCTGCTATGGAACGTACCTTCCCCCGTAGGTTGTTCCTTGTCTTCCTGGTGTCGTCCCTTGTTCTTGGCTGCTGTAACTCCATGGAATTCCGAGGAGTGAAACTCCACACTTTTCGCCCACCCCAATTAGCTACATTATGTTGAGGAGGTTAAGCCCTGCATGAATTAATTACTCCAACATTTACTGAAAAGAGTTGGATGAAAACACATAAAGACATCTTACATGGACTATAAACAGACATGTTAGAGACTAATTATTTACAAGCAAAAAAACAACAAGACAAATCTATTAATAATTAGGGGTAGTCCTAGCACTTTCGGCTACACAAATGTACTTTACAACAAGAAGCAAATAACTCCTGTTGCATAAAGATCACACTTATATTCCTCTGCTGAGGAACAATTTACACCTGAGAACGATCTCCCTGCAGTACAGACAGTTATACTGAAGAAGCGTCCTCTAGTGTAGGGAAAATAGTTTCACCTATACCTACATTGGAAGCAGCAAATAAATCTTATATACATTGGGGGTCATTCTGACCTCGGCGGTAAAAGGCTCTTACCGCCGGTCAGAAGACCGCCATTATACCGCCGCGGCCGCGGTAAACCGCCACGGTCATTCTGACCCACAACTGCCAACCCGTCAAAAACCCGACATCCACGGAAGGCCGCTTCATCAGCGGTCAGCGATAAACTGGAGATGACCAAACCTCCACCGTCACGCCAACACAAACACGCCCATGCCATTACGACCCACGAATCCACGCGGCGGTCTTTCAACCGCGGTATTCCATTGGCGGTACACACCGCCGCGCTCAAAATACACACACCCATACAAAACACAGCCACATTGGACAATTCCAAATACACACACCTGATACACATACACACAACACTCCCACACACCCATCACCATATAAAACACACACCCACATCACCCACAAACCCCCACAAATCGAAATTCAGAGACAAGGCGCAATACACAGAGAGAGAGCATAGGAAACGCAAACCACAACACACACAGGAACCCAACATCATCACCCACACCACATCTACGCACACATCACCACACACCACCACTCACATCCCCACAAACAGCACCCCACACCTCATCCACACCACCCCATGGCACCCCAAAGACACCCCAGGTTCTCGGACCAAGAACTCAGGGTCATGGTGGAGGAAATAATTAGGGTAGAGCCCCAGCTCTTCGGCACACAGGTGCAGCACACCACAATAGCCAGGAAGGCGGAGCTATGGCAAAGGATCGTCGACGGGGTCAACGCTGTGGGACAGCATCCCAGAAATCGGGAAGACATCCGAAAGCTGGAACGACCTACGGGGGAAGGTGCGGTCGATGGTGTCAAGACACAACATCGCTGTGCAGAAGACTGGCGGCGGACCCCCACCCACTCCACCCGAATTCACAGCATGGGAGCAAGAGGTCTTGAACATCCTGCATCCTGAGGGCCTCGCTGGAGTAGCCGGAGGAATGGACTCTGGTAAGTCTAATCTCAACTACTTCACCCCCCCCCAACCACCAGCATGCCAACCCACACCCCCACCCTCACCCCCAACACACATCCTCCCTGCCAATGTCTCACCAGCACAACCCAACACCAATCCCTGAATGCCAACACAACCCATGGACACCCATCACCTAAGCATGACCACTGCACATACCCATCCCCCCCACAAACCACCCTCACAACTCCTCCCACAAGGGAATGCCAGCACTGGGGGACAAGGGCACCCACAAATCGCACGCCATGGCACACACAGAAGCAATAACCATACTCTTTTACCCAAGCAGGGCCCGAACGCCAACACACCGGCCAGGAGTGTCCAGATTTGTCCATCCCACCCCCAGAACAGGCCCCCAGTGATGACAGCAGCTCTGTCGACCTAGAACCTGACGACCAGCCCTGACCATCGGGGACCTCTGGACAGTCAGTTCCCCACACACAGCCACAGGCTACAGCAGACCCAACCCCCTCTGGGAATACCAGCACAGCTCCCACCCAGCGGGCCCATGCCTCTGTCTCCAGCACGCGTCAATCAGCGGTGTGTCCGCCACTACAGGGCACCCAGGCTGAACCACCACCCCAACAACAGGGACCTGGGGGCAGTGGTAGTGGGCACACCGTCCAGGGGACAGAGGCCCAGGGAAACAGGGGAACTGGGAGGGCTGCTGTGCGACAGGGGGGGGACAGGCCCAGGGAACCCACTCTCCAAGAGGCCCTCACCACCATCATGGGAGCATACCACCACTCCCAGGAGACGATGGCGACGGTACTGGCCAGGTTCCAGGAGATCCAGGCACAGCAGGAGGAACGGTACATGGGGTTCAGAGACGAACTCAGGAACATCGGTTCCGCAATGGGGACCATCGTCCTGGCCCTCAACCAGATAGTCACCACATTGCGGGACCATGTGGCACCACAAAGGGCCCCTGTCACTAGCCAGGACCACGAACAGCCTACCACCTCCGCCGGCGCTAGTGGACAGGAGGCCCCCACACAACGACAGGCCACCAGAACCCCACCTTCTGCTGAAGATCAACCACCCCGCAAGCGGAACCTGAGATCACACAAGAAGACAGAGTAGGATGCCAAGTCCCCCGCCAGCATAAGATACCCCCTGATGTCATCCCACTGTCCCACATTGTCACCCTGTCAAACCTTAAACAGCCCCTGCTCCATCCTTCCACAGGCATATGGACAATGCACCTGTGAGACTGAGAACTGGACTCTGCCATGGACATTACTCCACCCCCACCCATCACCGTTTTACTATCATGGACCTATATGTAGCACTTAAAATAAATCACTAATTGCACTTCAAAAATCAGGAGTCTGCTTGTATTCTTATCAAATGTATTACACATAACGGTGCAATAATGTTCAGTTACATTGTGATGACAACATACCAATGTCAATAAGCATTAGTCCATGGGCAAACAAAGCAGAAGTCACGCAGTGGGTCATACAGCTCTGAAAAGGGAAGAGAAAGTCAAAAATCAGTTAAAAGGAACTGGGGGGAAACACAGAAAGTAGAGATGCAGGAGGCCAGAAGTAAATGTAAAATGGTGTGGGTGATTCTTACCTGTGTGCTACTGAAAATACTGTTGTATAACTGTGTCCCTGTTATCCGTGTCGTCCCCGTCGTCTTCCTCCTCTTCACTCTCCACAGGCTCCACAGCTGTTACAACACCACCATCTGGACCATCCTCCTGCAGGAAAGGCACCTGGCGTCGCAATGCAAGATTGTGAAGCATACAGCAGGCCACGATGATATGACACACCTTCTTTGGGGAGTACATTAGGGATCCACCTGTCATATGCAGGCACCTAAACCTGGCCTTCAGGACCCCGAAGGTCCGTTCTATAATCCTCCTAGTTCGCCCATGGGCCTCATTGTACCGTTCCTCTGCCCTGGTCCGGGGATTCCTCACTGGGGTCAATAGCCAAGGCAGGTTGGGGTAACCAGAGTTACCTATTAGCCACACACGGTGTCTCTGTAGCTGTTCCATCACATAAGGGATGCTGCTATTTCGCATGACATACGCGTCATGCACTGACCCAGGGAACTTGGCATTTACATGGGAGATGTACTGGTCAGCCAAACAGACCACCTGAACATTCATCGAATGGTAATTTTTTCTATTTCTGTACACCTGCTCATTGTCTTTTGGGGGGACTAAAGCCACATGGGTCCCATCAATGGCACCAATGATGTTGGGGATATGTCCAAGGGCATAGAAATCACCCTTCACAGTGGCCAAATCACCCTCCTCAGGGAAAACAATGTATCTCTGCATGTATTTCATCAGGGCAGACAACACTCTGGACAAAACCTTAGAAAACATAGGCTGAGACATCCCTGATGACATGGCCACTGTTGTCTGAAAAGACCCACTTGCCAAAAAATGGAGTACTGACAGAACCTGCACCAGAGGGGGAATTCCTGTGGGTTGGCGGATGGGGGACATCAGGTCTGGCTCCAGCTGGGCACACAGTTCATGTATAGTGGCTCGGTCAAGTCGGTATCGAAGTATAATATGTCGTTCTTCCATTGTCGACAGGTCCACCAGCGGTCGGTACACGGGAGGATTCATCCTTCTCCTCGCAAGTCCCAGCGGACGATGCCTAGGAAGGACAACATGGAGTATAGAGTCAAGCAACCCACAGGTACGTTCACACAGCTTGCACAGTACACGAATCGCTATGCATTGAAAGGCTTGTATGAGTGGCAATGCAAGGCCTAGGCCTGTGTGACGCAGTAGAAATTAAGCCATGTGGGCCCTTGTAATGGCGGCTGCCTGACCTGAGAAGTGTGACAGTGGGATGTGAGGTCAACGCGCTGGCGTGGCACACCGTGGCGGTAGGCGGTCGAAGACCGCAGTGCGAAGGCGCATTGGTTAACATTGAACCCTATCGGTTTCAGTAGCCAATGACGATGTGCGCCGGCGGTCGCGGTACGTACCGCCGCGGCACGCACCGCCGCGGGCGTGACCGCCATTTTCTATCTGCTTAATCACTCGAGACCTGATCATCCACAGGAGAGGACCTATACTGCAAGTGCTGCTGTGACCTCGGTCTGGAAGAGACAATGGCTGCTGCGACTGGGGAAAGGGCCCCTGCTTTCACTTCAGAAGAGTTGGAGAAACTTGTGGATGGGGTCCTGCCCCAGTATGCGCTACTCTACGGTCCTCCAGACCAACAGGTAAGTACGCTGGGTGCACGTTGAATGGGCTATGCCTGGGTTGTGTATGGTGGATGTAAGATGGTGGGGTGGGGAGCGAATGAGGAGTGCAAGGCACGACAGATGAGAGCATGTGATACATGGCAAGGTTGGGGAGGGGGGGGCAATCACATCTAACATGCAGAAAAATGATGAAAATTCCTTTCCCACCCTGTACATGTCAAATAGGTCAGCGCCCATCAGAAAGTCGACATTTGGCGTGCCATCGCCAAGGAAGTCCGGGCCCTGGGGGTCCACAACAGACGGGGCACCCACTGCCGAAAGAGGTGGGAGGACATCCGCCGCGGGACCAGGAAGACCGCTGAGTCACTGCTGGGGATGGCCTCCCAACGTAGGAGGGGTGCCAGTCGTACCTTGACCCCCCCTGATGTCCTGGATCCTGGCGGTGGCCTACCCCGATTTGGATGGGCGCGTGAGGACATCACAGCAGACACAAGGGGGTGAGTACCAGCACATTCTGCTATCTTTACGCGCAGTGGAGGTGTCTGGGTGGGGGAGGAGGGCTGTGGGTGACATTAGGCCAGGGCGCTTTCTGTAGTGTAGACCCCTCCTTTAGGCATGGCCCTGTGCCCCCGCCCCCCACCTCTGTAGGGTGCCAAGTACAGCAATACATGGTCCAGCATCACCCATGTGTGCATTTGTTGTCCATAGACCTGTAGGCCTAGTCACAAGTACTGAGTAGTGTACCCCGATTGCGCGGCGTAGTGCTGGAGGCTCCTGTGTCTGTCCTCTCCGACAACGGTGTTGACAATGCATGCACTCAACCGGTCTTTATTTCTCCCCCCACCCTTTTTCTTTATCTTCTTGTGCATGTGTGCATTAGCATCATCAGGCGGAGGAGAATTGGCATCGGAGCAAGAGGGAGCTGCAACTCACAAGGCCCCGGTGGGCCATGCTACAGACACCGAGGTCACCAGTGATACGGAGGGCGAGGGGAGCTCCACAACGGGGACCCGTGGTGACACCAGCGACACCGACACGTCCTCGGAAGGGAGCTCCCTAGCGGTGGCGGCAACATCCGTGCCCCCCACCTCAACAGGTACAGCCGCCACCCAGCGCACCAGCTCCGCCCTCCCAGCAGCCCCTCAGCCTTCGCTCCGTGCCCGCTCGCCCAAGAAGGCGGGCATCTCCTTTGCCCCAGGCACCTCAGGCCCTGCCCCAGTTACCCCTGCTGCCCTCAGTGAGGAGGTCATTGACCTCCTACAGACCATCATTGTTGGGCAGTCTACCCTTTTGAATGCCATCCAGGGGGTAAAGAGGGAGGTGCATCGGAGCAATGCATACCTGGAGGGCATTCATTCGGGTCAGGCTGCCCATCAACGATCGTTCAATGCTCTGGCCTCAGC
Organism: Pleurodeles waltl; assembly: GCF_031143425.1. Taxonomy (NCBI): domain Eukaryota; kingdom Metazoa; phylum Chordata; class Amphibia; order Caudata; family Salamandridae; genus Pleurodeles; species Pleurodeles waltl. The sequence goes on from NC_090440.1 coordinate 258,974,774, forward strand.
ACTGACGGCAGCCATTGTCCCTGTTTCCAGCCTCCCTCTTCTAACTGCCTCCACCCTCTCCCAGTCTCCTGTTCCTCAGCCTATCCCATCCACACCATCAGACCAGCCTGCACACACCTCAACACCCAAGGGTAGCTCATCCAGACATAAGCACCACAGATCCCACAAGCATTCACCCAAGCAACATCCAGATGCAGACATGGCAACAGTCACTACCACCTCTGTGTCCCCCTCCTCCTCGTCTCCCTCCTCCCTCCCTGTGACGTCTCCACTCACACCTGCATGCACACCACCATCAGCCAGTACTTCCATCACCACCACACCCTCCAGTACAGTCCGCACACGTGCAGTCACCACCCCCACTGCCATTTACACGTCCCCTGTGTCCTCTCCCACTGTGTCTGTCACCCCCTCTTCCAAAAAACACAAACGCAGGCAGCCACCCACCCAACAGCCAACCACCTCACGACAGCCTACGTCACAAGCACCTGCACCCAAAGACAGCACACCTGACTCTCCTACAACCACATCCTCTTCCTCCACTCCCATAACCACTACACCTACCCGTCCCTGTCTTTCCAAATTGATTTTCCTTTCCAACCTTGACCTCTTTCCAAACACTGACCCACCCCCTCCATCTGGTAAGAGTCCTAAGAGCACCTCAGCCACCACCAGCCCTGCATCGAAGGCGACCATTGTGCACGGGTATTGGAGTCCACCTTTTCCTAGTGCAGATACATCGGCCAGCAGCAAGGGGATAGCCAGCCCACCCCCTGGGAAGAGAACCCGTAAAACCAAGGGCCGCCGCGAGAAGGCTGACACGGCTGCCACCAAGGAGCAAAGCCGTGGCCCGTCACCTGCCACAACATCAAGGGGAGGCAAGGGCCGGAGAGCCTCATCGAAGGAGGGCAAGGGCAGCAGGGCGGAGAAGTCAGCCAGCAGGGGCGCGGACCAGGAGGGCCCCACAAGCCCCATCCCGGGTGTGACGGAGGTCACCCACGGGCCCAGGACTCCGTCACAGGAGCAACTGCACGGTCGGAGGGCGACTAAGCAGGGAGTCCTGGCCAGGTCTGGCTCCCTTGATAGACAAGACAGGCACCGCTGAACAGGGCCCCGCCGTGAAGAAAGGCACCGCTGGACAGAGCCCCGCTGTGAAGAAAGGTACCGCTGAACAGGGCCCCGCCGTGAAGAAAGGTACCGCTGAACAGGGCCCCGCAGTGAAGAAAGGTACCGCTGAACAGGGCCCCGCCGTGAAGAAAGGTACCGCTGAACAGGGCCCCGCCGTGAAGAAAGGCACCGCTGAACAGGGCCCCGCCATCTCAAGTACCGCTCCGCTGGGCCCTTCCTGTCAAGCACCGCTCCGCTGGGCCCTTCCTGTCATGCTCCGCTCCGCTGGGACCCGCCGTCTCAAGCACCGCTCCGCTGGGCCCTTCCTGTCATGCTCCGCTCCGCTGGGCCCCGCCGTCTCAAGCACCGCTCCGCTGGGCCCTTCCTGTCAAGCACCGCTCTGCTGGGCCCCGCCGTCTCAAGCACCGCTCTGCTGGGCCCTTCCTGTCAAGCACCGCTCCGCTGGGCCCTTCCTGTCATGCTCCGCTCCGCTGGGCCCTTCCTGTCAAGCACCGCTCCGCTGGGCCCCGCCGGGCCCCGCCGTCTCAAGCACCGCTCCGCTGGGCCCTTCCTGTCAAGCACCGCTCCGCTGGGCCCTTCCTGTCATGCTCCGCTCCGCTGGGCCCCGCCGTCTCAAGCACCGCTCCGCTGGGCCCTTCCTGTCAAGCACCGCTCCGCTGGGCCCCGCCGTCTCAAGCACCGCTCCGCTGGGCCCTTCCTGTCAAGCACTGCTCCGCTGGGCCCTTCCTGTCATGCTCCGCTCCGCTGGGCCCTTCCTGTCAAGCACCGCTCCTTTGGGCCCCGCCGTCTCAAGCACTGCTCCGCTGGGCCCTTCCTGTCAAGCACCGCTCCGCTGGGCCCTTCCTGTCATGCTCCGCTCCGCTGGGCCCCGCCGTCTCAAGCACCGCTCCGCTGGGCCCTTCCTGTCAAGCACCGCTCCGCTGGGCCCTTCCTGTCAAGCACCGCTCCGCTGGGCCCCGCCGTCTCAAGCACCGCTCCGCTGGGCCCTTCCTGTCAAGCACCGCTCCGCTGGACCCTTCCTGTCAAGCACCGCTCCGCTGGGCCCCGCCGTCTCAAGCACCGCTCCGCTGGGCCCTTCCTGTCATGCTCCGCTCCGCTGGGCCCCGCCGTCTCAAGCACCGCTCCGCTGGGCCCTTCCTGTCAAGCACCGCTCCGCTGGGCCCTTCCTGTCAAGCACCGCTCCGCTGGGCCCCGCCGTCTCAAGCACCGCTCCGCTGGGCCCTTCCTGTCATGCTCCGCTGGCCCATTGACAGTGCCGGTTCTGTGTCGAGCTAGTGTTCACGCTGCACTCTGGGCACCCTGCCTCCTCCATGACCAGTGGAGTCTGTAATCCACCTGATGGACTGTGGCTTTGCACTCCTCAGGATGGCACAGTGGGCAAACCACCCACTGTAGAGACTTGAGAGACTGTGGCTTTGCACTCCCCAGGATGGCACAGTGGGCATGGTGGCCCCTTTGTGGTTCTGGCGTCGTGGACTCATGTGGCTGAGGTGCCCCCCTTTCCCTTCCCCCTGAGGTGCCTGTAGTTTTGTCATCTGATGCCCCAGCAGTGTTCTCTCCAACGGACTCAGGTCTCCTGTGTAGGCTTTGCCCATGTGTTTGGTAGACATTGGCCCACGGACTGTGGATATTTGACAAACTGAGCAGGACTTATTGACTATGTACATAGCTTTCGCACTGTTCTTTATTTTTGCTTTGATATTTCATATCGATAATTCTCCATGACTTCAATGAACCTAATTTATACATAAATTTAAATTAACATTTTTATTATGTCTTTGCATTTTTCAGGGGGGTTTGGGGGGTGTCACTCAGTTGTTGCTCTGCATTGGTATGTTGATAGTTGGGGGGGGCGTATGTGTGTGCCCGTAACCTTTCGTCCTCCCCCCTCCCCTGTGTCGTAGGTGCAGTACTCACCGTTGTCTTCTGCGCCGGAGTTCGTACTCGTGGTAGATGAGCAGGTAGACAATAGCTGGTAGGATGTTTAATTCGGGTTCCATGCTGTCCTCCGTCCTCGTGGAGTGTATAGAGGTGAGCGTTTTCCCATTCGTAGTCTGTTTCCGCTGTGTTTTTATCGGCGGGGCTCCCGCCCCGGAAAAGGTGGCGGATTGGTGAGTTGTGATAGTGTGGGCGGTACATTGTCTGCCGCCTGCCTGTTGGCGGTGACCGCCGCGCTGTTTGTCTGTCCCGCCGTGGCGGTCGGAGTGTTAAAGTGGCGGGTTGTGTTAGCGGTTCCCGCCAGCGTCAGAATTCCATTTTTATGACCGCCTGCCTGTTGGCGGGTTGGCCGCCGCTTTATCACCGACCGCCAGGGTCAGAATGACCCCCATAATGTTTGTGCTATACACCTTTGTTGGGTTCAGAGACTGTGGCCCTCATTAAGACATTGGTGGTAAATCCCGCTTACCGCCACGCTGATGGCCGCCAACTTACAGCGGCGCATATCCGTTCACCATATTGACACACACAACAATCCAACAGAATTCAGCCAGACACAAATCCGCCAGACCAAAGGTCAGTGATTAACTGGTGGTATCAAAACCTGTGCAAAATTTAGTGGCGTTCTGCCAATGGCCACAAATATGCATGTCTCACTGCTCACACTGCAATTTACCACCAGTAGCACGAGCAGTGCAGAAGAGTAAGCGCAAAACATTACCATACGTGCACAAGAGCTTACAGCCATTTCCACTGATTTTGCTTCAGCGCGAGTAGAAAATCCACTTGAGGGGTATCCAATCTAGTTGAGAAGCATCCCTCTGTCTGTGACCACCCTTGTTGGAAAATGGCGCTAGCGACGTCAAATCTCACTCGTGCTTGCATTTTGCAGCCTCACTGGGAAAAATTCTGTCACGTGGTAATTGCCGGTATTTGGCTGGAAGTTCGCATTACAAGACTAACACAGAGTTGCGAAATTCTAACAGTTCAGCAGGTGAAATGAAACATTCCACCCGCCCCTAGTAGCAAATAAGCTTTCTTATTATATTTAGAGCTTATTACATAGGACACTCCAGTAAAAAGTGAGATGCCATCACTGGATAGTCCATATCCAAGGAATATTATATTGAGATGTGAAACTTTGTATTTCTTCAACTGTATATTATACCCATGTCGGGCTAAATTGTCACTATCCTGTATGCCCTAGCCCAGTGTTCACTCAAATCACAGTGTCTAATGTAGATGCCATCAAAATATGATAGCACCTATGGATCTTCTTGTAAGATCTCAAAATCTCCATAGTCCTTGCTGCAAAGAGTCCAGTGCTGTTCTTACTCCCCTGATGCACCCTTATATAAGGATGTTGAAAATTTCAGAATAAAAAAGAAGTTACATACTAGGGTTCATGCGCTACATTTTGACTAAAATATTTGTTACCAATAGCTAACATTGTTTTATACTGTTTCGCTGCCTACATTTTCCATTAATTCAAATTTCTATAATCTGAACTATTCTGTATGTACTATCAGGTTTTCACACCAGAAAAATAGGAATGTTCACAGTAGAATAATTATGTCCAATTATACCTTGATATTGTATTTGATTGAATATGGGTTTCATGTCAAACTTAGGCTCTGGTTTTAGGGAATATTGAACATGAATTGGGGCTCCTTCCTTAAGGGAATCACTCAAGAATGCACTGTCTTTTTCCTAAATGCTTGGTTTCTGTATAACACGAGAGACTGCTTTAAGGCCCATTTTTGTGCATGTTTCCCCCTGAGTTCTTCAGGTACTAAGGAGAAAAATGTTTGCATTATTGCCTCTTCACCTTGGGTGCATCCCTTATAAAATATGGCAGCCAATCATCCTTTGCTAGGATGATATAGTAAGCGTCTGACAAATGAGCCTGGAAAATAGCTTCGATTTTGCATAACATATCACCCTCAATTTATATTTTTACTTCATAAACTCTTATTGGAGGTGTTTACATGTTCATCCGGTGCTCCAACCTGTGTTAACAGAAGCCCGCATCCGAAAGGTGGTGGAGGAGCTGGCGTGGCAAACGGTGCCAAAGCCCTGGAATGCAGGTCGTTCACAAAGGGGACAAAGGACAGGAAGTTGTACCTCCACCTTCGAGCGTGTGGGAGAGGGGGCGAAGGAGAAAGGGTGCAAAAACTACGAGAAGGGAGCAAAACCTGCCGGCCAATGGAAAGGCAGAGCAGAATTTGAAATGTGCCCCAGTGCATCATAGCCCTGTTAAAATGGGTCAAGCGCCTGTGCCCAGTCATTGTTTGAGGGGATAGGCGACGCAAACGTATTCAGCATATGGTGTTTCAATTAAGGATGGGAGTGGCCGTGTACAAAGTTTATTGTACTTTATTTGGAGCCACCACCGATTCTCTTTGAAAGTCTGGCAAACTATTGTCACTTCTACTGCACTGTTCAGAGCTATTACTGCACAGTTCCTGTTCTGCCGGAGTATCAATAGTTTGCAGGGCATTCTCTTTTTCTAGAACAGTTACTTTCTTATTTTTAAGTAAGTTTTGTCTGAACCTTTCTCTTTCTTCTTTATGCTAGCTTCAACTTCATGTGTCAGTTCACTTTTTGTTTAACAGAGTCATCTCTTCTGGAACTCAGTCCATACACTCTTTTCTGTCTTTTTACTGCCCCTTCCTGTAAAGAACAGGAAGAATAGCTTTCAGAATACTGATACTGATCTGGATTTTTGAAATATCATGGTCCCTCAAATTTAACTGTCCCCTACTGGACTCCTGCATTGGAGGTCTCAAGTACTGTTATTTTCCACCTCCTGTTTTTTTGTTAGTGCATGCTACTTTTTACTGGAACCCTCATGCTTTGAGTTGCGGCCTGCGGTTTGTGGATCTAAGGTAGGAAGGACCACACAGGTGTAAACACCTGACCTAATCTTTGGAAATTCCCATTTGTAATCTGGGATGGGGACCACTGCCAGCTTCTGGCATCGTGCAGGCACTGCAATTTCTTCTTGAATGTTATTCAGATCTATTGAAGAAACTTTCTCAAAATTACCTATTAATTAATTCCTAAATCAAGAGCAGATGCAGCTCCAGGCTAATTTTGTATTTAAATCATCACCTCCGGTAATACTGTAGTGCTAATAAGGGATTGCCATGCATATTAGTATAAATGCTTACAAATATTTTTACCCAAATAGTACACTTTTCTACTGGTGGTGCCATGACACGTGTAGCACACATGGTTAATATCCTGTGTCTATCCTGGGTTATGAGGATATACCTCTTCTAGCTCATTAGCTATGAGAACGATCTAAAATGACATTTCATCCACCTGTTTGGGCACTTTGCCCATGAGGACAGTAATAGTCTGTGGAATAATTACCTTCACCACAGGATGTACTTGTAATGCGGGACTAGTAACAAATGTTCCCAAGCAGTCAATTGAGGAACATACTTTCAAAGTTGCCTATAAATGGCCACTATCTGGTTTAGTAAATGTCTTAATTATGCAACGGTCAATATATGGTGCATATACAGCCAATATGGGATGAGTAGCCCCTTCATTACTCAAGGGACCCCACTTGACATTCTGAACTACATGGGGTAGCTGACAACCAAACCATGCTTCATGGTTTTGATATCCTTGACTTCTAAGTTCACACTGAAAGCTACCACACACCCTGAGTTAGGGAAACCCGTAAAAGAGATATATATTATTATATAATAGGTTGTTGTGCTATTATAAACAAGCGTTTGCAATGCAATGGGGCTCATGTTTGCTCGAGTTAGAGCTATTAGCGTTGTAAATTCCTAACTGGACTTTTCTTGCCACATAAATTGAAAATCAAAAGTAAAACATTTGACATAAGCAAGCCGATTTAAAGCACCACAGCTGCCGTGAGCTTGAGCGCAAAGGAGAGACACAGAAAGAAAAAGAAGTTCTCTCGCAGTCAGAGGTATCGGCAAATGTGCAATCATCCATGTAACAGGGGCAATGGCCAAGACGGTAACAAAACTGCCCCAAGGAGGAACAAACACAAAGCATTTATCAATAATAATAAAGGATTTTTGAAAGGCAAACCCGTGAACGAGTGATAGTGATGGGCGTGTGGTGGCCGTGGTTAAAAGCCCACAGATAGATTGCAACAGGCCAGAGCGCTTGCGATGCGGCTCGACCTAAAAAAGATTTAAAAGAGTCAAAACTGAATTAAGCACGGTGAATAACCTTTAATAAATCAAGGACCTGACAAACCCACAGCAGAAAGGGATTACCTATTTGAACTCAAGGAGGTAAGCAGTACTACAATAGATGTCTTTGCTGATTCCAATTATTAAAATCTTGAGTGTGTCATCCAAAATTACTCTAAGGTCTAGAATACTGAGTACCCGCATGGGTACCAATGATACATTTTTAGTATTTTCTTTCCAGATCATGGCCCATTATTTGACTTTGCAGACCCTCTTGCAGAAAGCCAGTTGGACTGCAACCTCCCTGCAACCCACTGAGCACTACTAGAGTGACATGTGTTCTAGGCAGGTGTTCTGCTTTCCTACTTATCTCGTAATCAGAGCTTACAGAACATATCAAGAATGCACTTCTGAGTTCAAAGAAGACCTTTATTGTTGTTAATTCTTCTAAAACCACAAGTTTGTGAGAGACGAATTAATAGATTTCAAGCACACGTACAATGAAAACAAAATATATTTGCAATGTACACAGCAGGTTATATATATAAGATATTGAATGCAAAGCAAAACAAATACTTCACCCTGTGAGAAACTTTTACAGCTTCATCTTTCTAGGGTCTGCAAGTTGATGACTCCAATCAACTGCGAGAAAGAGATTATCTACCCACACGGGAGACTGGCAACTGGCACCAAGTTCCAGCCTGAAGTCAGGCAGATTCGAATCTAATTCTCTGCAACTCGAGTCATCCGTTACAAAAGCGTTCCCCCTCCTCTCAGACCCGGGAAAACTACGCAAGCCTTTGGAGATTGGCCAGATCTCCTAGACTGCTCCTCTTCCCAAGCTTGAGCATGAAGGAAAAACACCAAATGTACCCTCTCTTATCAGGTCTAGTCTGGTGTGAGAAAACAGCTTGGTTCATCTTGTGCAAAAACACAGCTTGGAAAAATACAGCTTGGATTCTCAACTGCAATGTCTAACTCCACGTTAAAGGCAATAGGCAGATAACCTAAATATCAAATGTATGTCTATTGTCATGTCAAAGCTAATAGGCAGCTGAGCTGAATACAAAATGTAAGGTCTAATATCATGTCAAAGCCAATAGGCAGCTGAGCTGAATACAAAATGCAATGTATAATATCATGTCAAAGCCAATAGGCAGCTAAGCTGAATACAAAATGCAATGTCTAATATCATGTCAAAGCCAATAGGCAGCTAAACTGAATACATCATGTCAAAGCCAATAGGCAGAATACAGAATGTAATGGCTAATGCAATGTCAAAGCCAATAGGCGGCTAAACTGAATACCGAAAGTAATGGCTAATGCCATGTCAAAGCCAATAGGCGGCTAGGCTGAACAAAACATATAGGGGGTCATTCCTACCCTGGCGGTCATAGACCGCCAGGGCAGGGGACGGAGGAAGCACCGCCAACAGGCTGGCGGTGCTTCCGGGGGCATTCTGACCGCGGCGGTAAAGCTGCGGTCAGAAACGGGAAACCGGCGGTTTCCTGCCGGTTTCCTGCTGCCCCAAGGAATCCTCAAGCAGCGCCGCCATGGGGATTCCGACCCCCTTACCGCCATCCTGTTCCTGGCGGTTTTCACCGCCAGGAACAGGATGGCGGTTACAAGTGTCGTGAGGCCCCTGGGGGCCCCTGCACTGCCCATGCCACTGGCATGGGCAGTGCAGGGGCCCCCTAACAGGGCCCCATAAAGATTTTCAGTGTCTGCTAAGCAGACACTGAAAATCGCGACGGGTGCCACTGCACCCGTCGCACCCCTTCGACTCCGCCGGCTCCATTCGGAGCCGGCATCCTCGTAGAAGGGGGTTTCCCGCTGGGCCGGCGGGCGGCCTACTGGCGGTCGCCCGCCGGCCCAGTGGGAAAGCCAGAATGGCCGCCGCGGTCTTTTGACCGCGGTGCGGTCATTCGGCGGTTTCCGCTTGGCGGGCGGCGACCGCCGCCCGCCAATGTAGGAATGACCCCCATAATGTGCTACTGATGAACATTGAGCAACTAATATGCGCAGTGGTGAAACACAAAGTCATTGGTCAAACAAAATTAATCGCATCACATTCCACCCTATTACCAATGAATTTTTGTTTCACATTTCTCTTGTTTCAAGCAAAAACAAAAAAACATCAGCACAACAAAAAAAACATTATCAGCAAGTCAGATTTGAATGATCAAAGCAATCACTGTAAAGCAATGGAAGTGGATTAACATATTGATGCCAAAACCTTTCACATCAGATACATCTACACAGAAAAGACTGAAACTTTTATACTCTGAATGAGATTATAGTGTCTCTAATTCAACAGTGTTCTAGAATAGCAATTTGATGTGGCATGAGTTCTACTCATGTAAAGATGCACGGTCCACCTGAAAGGTTTGCAGGAAGGTAAGTGAAAGTCAGAGTTCCACACGAAAAAACAGACAGTTAACTATTAAGGTTGCTTAGTTCCAGTGGAAGAATGCAATCAAACAAGTTGAACTTGAACTGAAGGCGCCATTTGCGCAAAATGGATCCATGGTGCTGGCACTTTACTCAGCCAGGTTCAGGTTGGGGGTTCGGTCCCTTCCCCGACCCCACACGCACACACCCGAAGGGGGACCACACAGCACACTCAGGGACAGTGGCGAAACGTGATAGGATCTGCAAAAGAAACAAGTATGACTTTTCTTGCAAATAACATTTGTCATTTAAAATGTACCCTTTCTCTTCCTTTCCCTGTTTTATAATCAGCAGAACGTTTTTTTTGGGCCCTTCATTATATTTTCTGCAGGTTCTGGAGGGTCACTTGGGGCTTCAACCCACACCTCAGCACAGAAGTTTTTATCTGCTGCGCCACAGCTTCCCTTTTCTTGCACTGTCAAAAGGGCTGGGGCAGACTCATTCTTTACCAAACCTCCATTCACTGCACTTTTGACAATTTGGGCCATTCTGTCTCCAATTTGTATGAATGAATCAGATTCTTTTCTAGTTATCAGCATAATTTTGATTTCTTCTTGGTAATCTACAGCAATCATTCCCCTTAAAACCTGATCAATTTGCCATATCTGTTCTGGTAACTTTCCTCTCCCCAACTGCTCTGTGACTGCTTGCATGACAGATTGCTTTTGTGCGTGCTGCACAGTTTTGATCAAATCTAGGGGAATGTGCATCTCCCTCATCTCTGCCCACCTGTAAGTGGCTTTTTCTCCCAGCTGTTCACATTTCTGGTGCACCCACTTAGCCATCCCCACTAAGTCAGAATTCTGGGTGTACACCTCTCTCTCTGAATTATCCTCTTTAACATCTGCAAGGAAATTGAACCAGTTAGGTGCAAGCCATGTGGAAAACCAAACGGCTAAACCATTGGCAGTGAACCAAGAATCAGTGTAAAAATGAGACATCTCACGTAGCTCTTGCTTTAAAATCTGACACACATTGTACAACGTTGTTCCTTCTCCTGTGCCATAAAACAACATTTCAGTCAATGAATCATTAGTAAAACAAACATGCTTTTTATCTTCAGTGGACACGAATTCAAATGGTGCACTCAATTTCACTGGTGACTCTTTTACCTGTGGTACTCTAGCCCTGTTTTGCAAGTACCAGATCCAGTGTATGATTCTAGCTAGGGGCACTCTTTTCTTCCCTTGTGCCTGATTTACATGTACATCAGTATTTTCCTCTTGCACTGCGCAAAAACCTAAAGTCTGAATTATTTCATTTGCCAAATCACAAGTGCGCAGCTGCATATAATTTTTACCAGTGACCATATACCAAAGTGTTAGGATTTCATTCAGATGAGGGCTATTCTGTTTCCAAAAATCAAACAAGCTAATGAAACTCGGTGTCTCTTGCTTCATGCAAACAGTAAGAAACTCTAAAATCTTTCGTTTTACTTCATTTTGCAACGGTAACTCGTAAATCACATTCTGAGCTCTCTCATTGTTCTTCGTGTTATCAGTTAAGGAATGCACTTTGACTGCCAAAAAACCTGGCTCACACGGAGGCTCAGAGCAGCTCGAAGCTGTCTTAACCCCCTCATTACTGGAATGGGAAAAGGCAGATTCTTCTAAAACAGCATCTGTATAACTTTCAGCATTATCTTGAATTAATGTATTCTGGCTAATTTGCTCATGTAAATTCTCATTTTCATGTTCCAACTGCCTACATTTCTCCTGCATTTCTCTGTAAGCAGATAAAGGTATCCAAACCCTTCTGTCAAAAACAAAAGGAACATCACTGCTCTCAATTCAATTCAATTCATAAAGCTTTATTCGGCACATATAAATGACCATAAAAGCATGAACAAAGAAGAGAGAAAAAAAAGACAACAGTACATATTTACAAAGACATTGCAATTAAAACTTACAGTTATTAATTATAGTTAATGGCTCATTGAGTAATACATATGGTCATTCATAAATATATAAAAAGAATAATAAAATACATTAAAAACTCATACTTTTCCTGGAATTGATGCACTGATTTAAAAAGGTGGCAGTATAAAAACAAATATCTGCCGATTGCAGATTAAAAATTAAAGCCATGGCATGTTTAACTGTACGTGTTCCGTATTTAACAAACAGAGGTTTCAAAAATACTATACGAAAACATGTATACAGTTTACAGAACAGCAGAAGGTGCACAGTGCTCTGTGTAGATACATTATCGCACCTACATGGCCCAATCGGGTGTTTCTTAATGTTTGGATGGGCTACTAAACAATGTGCCATCCCAAATCTTAGTCTGGTTAGCACGAATTTATGTGAATTCCTAGTCACCATAGTTAGGTAAGATGGAAAACCCTCCATTAGATTGTATCTATTATAAAAAATGACGGAGGACAATGATCCGGCTATAGTTGCTCGTTTCCTTTCTGCATAAGTTAGAAATATACTTTTCATTTCTGATTTGGAGATCGTGGTTGCTGCACTAGGATTATTTAAAATATTCAGATTAAAAATGTCTGAAAAACAGACAACAACATATTTAACCCAGGGAATATCTCGATATTTATCCAAACGTAGGCAATCCTCAACAATAGTTCTGTTAAGTAGCTTCTCATCGCCAAGCCAAAAAGACCGCCAGACCATCAATGGTTTAAGTGATATCAGATCAGTTAAATAATTAATGGCTAATTCGCGATGGCTTAATTCAGTTGAGGCAGAGATGGGCAAAAACAGGAGCTTTTTTAAAAACATATTTTCCTCCAACTGTAAGTTGTAGGTACAGCTATAACCCCATACTCCTGCCCCATACAGAGCAATAGTCACACATCTAGCTTGGTAAATCTTGAGCATATCCCTGGTTCGACGATCCCCAACTTTTGCAGCAAATCTATAAATACCATAAGCATTTTTTGCCATTTTATTCCGGATGTTATTAAATTCATTGTTCCATTTCCTGTCGTTAGAGAAGGTAATACCTAGGTAACAAAATTTATCCACCTGTTGCACCTTTTCGCCGTCTATAAAGAAGGCATTTAACGTTTTGGCTTTAGCTCCGCAGGTCATGGTATGCGTTTTTCCCTTATTAATTACTAGTTTTCTATCTTTAATAAAGGAGGAAAAACTATCCATTAGTCGTTGTAATCCGACAGGTGTTCGAGAGAGTAAAACAGCGTCGTCGGCATATAGTAACACCGGCACCGGAACACCGTTGATCTGAGGAGCATCAGCATTAACCTTTTTTAAAATATCATCAATTCCATTAATAAATAAAATAAATAAGAGAGGTGCCAAAACACAACCCTGTCTAATTCCTCGTGTAATACAGATTTTTGGAGTACATTCTCCTCTGGTTCCAAAACGTACGTTGGTTTTCAATTTATCGTATAACCTAGCGAGGAAAAAGATTATGCCTTCTGGGGCTCCTAAATTTAACAGAGTTGGCCATAAAGTGGAATGATCTACCATATCGAATGCGCTGCTCAGGTCAGCAAAACAAAGATACAGGGAACCGGGTTTCGCTTCAGTATACTTCCCGATCAGTAGATCAAGATGGATGCACTGGTCGAGCGTACCTCGTCCCTTCCTAAAACCATACTGGCTATCAGCCAGTATGCTATCCTGCTCAGCCCATTCCTCTAATCTTACTAACATCACTCTACTCATAACCTTGACTGAAGAGTCAAGGAGAGAGAGCGGGCAGTAATTCTTAGCATCAGATCTACTTCCCTTTTTATGAATTGGCACAATGATTGATTCACCCCAAGTTACAGGGGCCTCGGCACACACGGCAACATTAAAAACAATGGTTAAAAGGGGGCCCCAGACATCTGGCGCAGCTTTATAAACGTCTATAGGTACCCCGTCCGGGCCCTGAGCTTTCCTTCCTTTGCTAGCCCGTATACCATATTTGACCTCACTAACGGATATATCCAAAGGCAGAGTAGGCCACTTTTTGGGACTAGGATCATTGTCTTTATCAGAGTCAAAAATGCTGGAGAAATGTGCAATCCAACCCTCGCTAGAAACATTAGAAGTCAACTGTGGTGTTTTTTCATCCCTAAGAAAAGGCGAGTTGACCGTGGCCCAAAATAATGTACAATTTGATAATTCAGCAGCTTGGTTGAGGGAATCCCAAGCCTGTTGCCGCAGTTCACCCTTCCTCTGTTTGAGCGCACATTTATATTCCATTCTTAATTTATTTACCAGTTTTTTGTCCCTGGGCCTCGCTGCTAAAGCCTGCTTGAGGCCAGTTAGTGCGGAAGTGCAAAGGTGATTAACCCATCTCGGTCCGTTCCTACTTTGCCTACTATTGCGACTGGTAAACTTGGCATCAATAGCTTTATTAATTTGGTTAAAACAATATAAAACCCTCTCAGAGTCAGAACAATTTTTTAAAATAGAAGCAATGTCCAGCAGGCTCTCATTAATTATGGAGCTAGTTAAATCATCAGCTCTTTCACCAATCCATCTTAGCCTTACACCGTTAGTCCTATGTGGTTCTACATTAGAAATAATAATTCCCACATCCACCGAACTACCGGCCCAAAGGGTAGTGTCCAGAATAATACGGTTGTGGTCACTTAGGGTAGTTACTTCAATTCTTGGTGGATCACAGTAAGAACTAATATTAGAAGATGTGATCACATGGTCAATGACCGAGCTGGTGTGCCAATTTTTAAAAGTGGGAATGGGTAAACCATTAACATCTTTACAGCACTCCACTATTTCCAGGTCATAGCAGCCCACGAACTTATGCAGTGCTTCCCCATAACTATTATGTCCAAAATGCGGGACATCCCAGCCGGCACTGTTAGTAACCCCACAAACCCTTTGTGTAGACAAATCGCACAAAGTAGTATTGAAGTCCCCTACCCAGATGAAGTCAAATACAACATTCTGTTCCAGACATAGATTTTCGACAGCGCCGGCTAAGTCTGTTACTACTTTGACCCGGGTAACATCAAAAATGTTATTATAATAGTTAATCAATAAAACATTATGGTCTTTGTCATCCACAAGCCAGAGGATCTGCACAAGGTCCCCTACAGGAATATACTTTTTAACCACAATAGGACGACAGATCGTTACAAGTATAAGGAGACCGCCTTTCGCTCTACCTATACCACCTCCCAACGCCGGTAAATTGTAAGAAACAAATCCCTCATAGTTAACTTCATCTTTACACCATGTTTCTTGAAGACATAAAATGTCATGGGCATTAACAAACGTTAACCATCCCGGATCCCTCTCCTTCGATTTCAGCCCTGCCACATTCCAACAAACAATAGTAATAGTATCCTTACCCCTAACACAATTACTATCAGGCACCATACCATTGTTTCGTCCCCAATTCGCATTCTGGTTTGAATTGCTTATGTCCCCACAGTCGGGCGGTGCCCTTATATCCACCGCCAATTCAATTTCTGTGTTGTTGGGCATCTCTTGGGCCATGGTATTGTCTATACCGATATCCACACAGGGAATAATAATCACCTGGGGTAAGAACTGCCCTCCCTCATTAAGTTAATCATTTGCATCCAGAGAACTTAGGGGTTGAAACCGGTTTTGCATTGAAATATCAGGGTATAGCCTGTGTGTAGCAGGGCATAATCTACTTCCTCTACTCCCATAAGGGGCATTATTATGATGGCTGTAAAAGAAAGCAAGCGAGCGGGCACACACATTATTATCAGTAATTGGTAATAAGGCAGCTCTTAATAATACAGTGGCAGCATGTTGAGGGTGTTTAAAGTTTATAATGACACAGTCACCACTAAAACTTTTCTTAGAGCTCCCTATCCAATTTACCCTTCTGGTAGTCAGAACTTGATCTGAAAGTTCAGTTGGGAATCCACAATACCTGTGCATCCAGGAAACGGTTTTATTTTTTAAAGACTCGTGGGTTTCCTGATGATTCCCCTTTGCAACAGGGGGAACATTAGCTAAAACTACCACATATGGTGCGCAGTCAGGAGGGAGATTAATGGCGCGCCTTCGCCTTACCTCAGTCCAATCCTCTTTTCTATCAGGTATTAAAACAACCTGGCTATCATTACAGGCCAAGGACTGTGCTGTCGGGTAGTTCTGTACAACACTCCTACTAATATCTAAACCTGTAACATCACCGGGAGGAGCAACCTGAGTATCATGATTGCTTATTGTTATTGGGGCTGACACACTATCTGCTTCCACCAGTGTTTTTTTGAGGAGATCGCCTAATCTATTAACCTCCGCGGTTAGCTGATCAATTTTTACCATAAGAGGTTTGACAATACCCTTAATCTTTAAGTCAATAATACTTACTAAGTTTTTTGTTTTTTCTACATCTAGTTTAACATTGTCGATATTTGCCGTATTATCCTCATCCTTATCTGGATTCTTGAGGGGGCTAACTAATCTTTTTTTTTGCGGGCCGAGCACCCCCACGTTTAGTCTGGGTCTTTCTACATGCTCTAACCACTCTAGGTAGTGGGGTGGGTGGATGTTGCACTATGGGATCAGTAGAAACCTCTAGATCGACTAAGGTAGAAGTATTCTGCATAATCATTTCCCTATCAGGAACACCGGAATTAGTGCAGACACTACTGCTGTCATCCAGAGCCAATGGAGCAGGTGAAAGTTGCACACTAGATAATGGGGGGGGGGCTGCTAAGCCCTAGGGATTGTCTCCTCTCGCAGTTAATTTTACTAACAATCTTCACTAAATAATTATCCAATGTCTGGGGTATAGAGGGGACTTTTTGCTTTGACATGCTTAACAGTCACAAATTATCACTTTAAAATCGAATAAGGCTTTTCCAAATTACACACGAATAATAAGATAATAAGGGCTGCTTGAAAACAAAATGTGATATACACAACCTACATACAGTCCCAAAAAAAAAAGAAAAAAAAAAAAAAACACTTAATGAACTCTCACAGTGTACAGGTATACAGGTCACAAAAGTCAGCAACCTGTATAAACCAGAACCTCGTCACAAACTGTCCGCCCTTTATCCGGGCTTCGTCCTGGGCGCAGCTGTAGGCTACCTGCAATATAGGGAGTCAACAACCAATGGGCAGATGGACGTACACGGCTGAGACTCCCCATGCGCTCCCCATGCGCTCCTGGGAGCTGTAGTCCCGTGTAGCGCTTCACCAGCTCCTTCCCAGCAGTCTCCAACAATCGCACCCCCTCTAGGGACTACGGCGACACAGGTATCGAGATGCCTCCAAAGCGCTCTGTCCTTTGCCGCCCACCTCGGCTGCTTCCTCACTCTATGCGGCTGTCTCGACGGTACACAGACACCGACAGAGCCCGCCGCACAGACACCGAAAGAGCCTGGTCTCGGCAGTATACAAACACTGACAGAGCCCCTTGCTCTGCTCCGTCTTTGCTCCGTCTTTGCCTCCACACCTCGGCACTGTCTCGGAGCCCGCGATCCTCGCAGCCGTGCTGCTCTCAAAAGGCACATTTTCTAAATATGCTTTATCACCACAAAACATGTTTCTCAAAGCACCATCAGGCAATTTAGCTACACATGCATTTTCAAACATGGTCTGCCGTGCTTCTGTAATTCTCCAAACCACAAAAAACAATTACACTTTTAAATTGTGCACATAGAAATCTATAATTCGCCTCTTCGCCCCACTTCTGGTACCAAAATGTTCTGCTTTCCTACTTATCTCGTAATCAGAGCTTACAGAACATATCAAGAATGCACTTCTGAGTTCAAAGAAGACCTTTATTGTTGTTAATTCTTCTAAAACCACAAGTTCGTGAGAGACGAATTAATAGATTTCAAGCACACGTACAATGAAAACAAAATATATTTGCAATGTACACAGCAGGTTATATATATAAGATATTGAATGCAAAGCAAAACAAATACTTCACCGTGTGAGAAACTATTTACAGCTTCATCTTTCTAGGGTCTGCAAGTTGATGACTCCAATCAACTGCGAGAAAGAGATTATCTACCCACACGGGAGACTGGCAACTGGCACCAAGTTCCAGCCTGAAGTCTAATTCTCTGCAACTCGAGTCATCCTTTACAAAAGCGTTCCCCCTCCTCTCAGACCCGGGAAAACTATGCAAGCCTTTGGAGATTGGCCAGATCTCCTAGACTGCTCCTCTTCCCAAGCTTGAGCATGAAGGAAAAACACCAAATGTACCCTCTCTTATTAGGTCTAGTCTGGTGTGAGAAAACAGCTTGGATCATCTTGTGCAAAAACACAGCTTGGAAAAATACAGCTTGGATTCTCAACTGCAATGTCTAACTCCACGTTAAAGGCAATAGGCAGCTAACCTAAATATCAAATGTAATGTCTAATGTCATGTCAAAGCTAATAGGCAGCTGAGCTGAATACAAAATGTAAGGTCTAATATCATGTCAAAGCCAATAGGCAGCTGAGCTGAATACAAAATGCAATGTATAATATCATGTCAAAGCCAATAGGCAGCTAAGCTGAATACAAAATGCAATGTCTAATATCATGTCAAAGCCAATAGGCAGCTAAACTGAATACATCATGTCAAAGCCAATAGGCAGAATACAGAATGTAATGGCTAATGCAATGTCAAAGCCAATAGGTGGCTAAACTGAATACCGAAAGTAATGGCTAATGCCATGTCAAAGCCAATAGGCGGCTAGGCTGAACAAAACATATAGGGGGTCATTCCGACCCTGGCGGTCCATGACCGCCAGGACCGGGGACCGCAGAAGCACCGCCAACAGGCTGGCGGTGCTTCCGGGGCCATTCTGACCGCAGCGGTAAAGCCGCGGTCAGAAAAGGGCAACCAGCGGTTTCCCGCCGGTTTACCCCTGGCCCAAGGAATCCGCCATGGCGGCGCTGCTCGCAGCACCACCATGGGGATTCCGACCCCCTTCCCGCCAACCTGGTCCTGGCGGTAAATACCGCCAGGAACAGGATGGCGGGAACGGGTGTCGTGGGGCCCCCTCACAGGGCCCCATAATGATTTTCAGTGTCTGCAAAGCAGACACTGAAAATCGCGACAGGTGCCACTGCACCCGTCGCACACCAGCAACTCCGCCGGCTCCATTCGGCTGGGGCTTTCCCGCTGGGCCAGCGGGCGGCCTTTTGGCGGTCGCCCGCCGGCCCAGCGGGAAAGCCAGAATGGCCGCCGCGGTCTTTTGACCGCGGTGCGGTCATTCGGCAGTGACCGCATAGCAGGCGGCTACCGCCGCCCGCCGCGGTTGGAATGACCGCCATAATGTGCTACTGGTGAACATTGAGCAACTAATATGCGCAGTGGTGAAACACAAAGTCATTGGTCAAACAAAATTAATCGCATCACAGCAGGCCAGGACAAAGCTTGTGGAGTTTCACTCCACGGAATTCCACGGAGTTATCGAAAAACTCAGCAAAATTCTGCAGAGTTCAGTCTGCGGGCAGAGTATCTACTTAGTGTAGGGAAATTGACCGAAGTGGGAGAAATTAAAGGATTAACTCGAGTAGAGTTAATCACTAAACAAACAAACAGACTCCAGGTGTGGGGGAACACCCACATGCACATGCGTGAAGGGAGAAGCACATTTAAGGAATAACTTTCCTACCAAAGTTAAATACAGTGAGCAAATGCACTCTGAAGAAACTTCCACCTGAGCGTGAAAGGCATGAACCATTAAAGGATTAATTTTGCTTTCCAGGTTAATCCTAAACAAACTAACAAGCAGTTATTAACCTCCCGGGCGAGTATAGAGAATAGAAAAGACCCACAGTAAACCAATAAAGCCCTGGTTCCAAAGCAGTTGCTGTGGTCTTTTTATGGGCCATCAGAATTAACTAGCGCCTCAGAAAAAATGACAGAGGCCATGTCTGAGGACATGAAGGGACCTGAACAAGGACAATTTAACAAGGCACAAATTCATGGTGGCAGAGAGCTCAAAACTATAATACAACCCAGCGCCAAGAAGAGCAATAACCTGAATGATATTAGCAAACAGCAAAAGTATGGCAAGTTCTTCTGGAGAACTGGACAGTCAATTTTAAAGAAACGCTTTTTTCTGTTTTAAATATAGAGCATTCAGCATTGAGAACAAAAATAAAATGGCCATAAATAAACAAAGAAACTGCTGATATGGCTGTCTTCCACTCCACAATGCCTGGCAGTCAAACAGCAAACATTTAGGGGGTCATTCCAACTTCGGCGGGCGGCGGAGGCCGCCCGCCAAAGTTCCCCCGCCAGAAGACCGCACCGCGGTCAAATGACCGCGGCGGTCATTCTGACTTTCCCGCTGGGCGGGCGGGCGACCGCCAAAAGGCCGCCCGCCCGCCCAGCGGGAAAGACCCAGCAACAATGAAGCCGGCTCCGAATGGAGCCGGCGTAGTTGCTGGGGTGCGACGGGTGCAGTGGCACCCGTCGCGATTTTCAGTGTCTGCTAAGCAGACACTGAAAATCATTATGGGGCCCTGTTAGGGGGCCCCTGCACTGCCCATGCCAGCGGCATGGGCAGTGCAGGGGCCCCTAGGGGCCCCACGACACCCGTTCCCGCCATCCTGTTCCTGGTGGTAAAAACCACCAGGGACAGGATGGCGGGAAGGGGGTCGGAATCCCCATGGCGGCGCTGCTTGCAGCGCCGCCATGGCGGATTCCCTGGGGCAGGGGAAAACCGGCGGGAAACCGCCGGTTTCCCTTTTCTGACCGCGGCTTTACCGCCGCGGTCAGAATTGCCCCTGAAGCACCGCCAGCCTGTTGGCGGTGCTTCCTCCGTCCCCAGCCCTGGCGGTTATCGGAATGAGGCCCTTAATTTGTTTATGCCATACTGCCTTCTAAACAAATTCATTTTTGTTTCTTTTCTTCTTTAAAAATCAATAGGGTCTCACCCCTGTACACAGCACCAGTGCTGTGTGGCAGTAGGAACGATTTTGACAAGAACATCAGACACACATATATATATAAAATGAGGCAACAGAGAATGTGTTGTGATTCGCTTACCTTTATCTGCTTATTGTATTGTGTGTAATAACCTACCACCAGGTTGTTGGCTTGTTCATGTTCAGTTGGGGTAGTTATGTTAAGGTGTAATGTGTACAGTTATTTGAGCAAAGCCTGCTGCCTTTGTAGATTAAAAAGCATGTACACCATGATTTTACCAAGGCTTGTTTACCCAGTGTTGCTTGATTTTGTCAAGGGTTGTTTACTCAACCTCCACAAGGTTCTTTGGAGCATCTACAGGGTTAATTAGAAACATCTGAGCCCCTGCACATTGTTGGACAGCTCCCTTCTTTGATTGTTAGGCAGCACTCCTGTTTTCAAGAGCCATGTGCTACTCATGACTCATCACTCATGAAGTGTTTCAAGAGCCATGTGGTAATCATTACTCATCACTCATTACTCATTCCTTCACAAATTATAAAAAGCTTCACAGGTATTAGTCAGCGCTTGGCTTTGTTCCAGTTCTTCTTGAAGTTGACATAGAGAGCCTGCTCCTGGGAATTACCTGCAAAGCTTCTGTATCATTGCTGGGCAACAAGAGAGGACACAACTTATTCAGCCTCTGTGCGCTTGCAGCTGTTTATATAAGCTAAGTGGAGTGAAGTGCACTCTGTTGAGTGAATGTTTTTTTTTTAAGACTAAGAACCTCAGTGTGTAATTAAATTACTTTATTTTCAAGAAAGAACAAATGTTTTGAGGTTGATTAAGAGATTGTTTGAAAACGTTTAATGCTTTGACATTTATTGTGTACCCTCCCTTGATGATTCATTTTAAAATCGGAAAAGACATCAACACGCAGAGAGAGTGTTGTGAGATGAGCAACCTTCATATGTGTGTGACTTTGCTAATTACTTCTGTGTTGCTTCTTATGATAACAATCCTCATTTTGCAGGAACTCTTTTAGTATTGTCTAGAATTGACCTCTTATGATTCCTCAAAAACAGAAAAAGCAGGTTTTCACTTGACTGTATAAGTCAGTGTACGTTTATTCCTTTTAGGAAGGAGTTTTTGGTGTGTGTTCGTGTGCTATAAGTTTTCAGCGTGAACAGCTATACCAAGAGTGATTACTCTAAGCAGTGTGAGATGGAGAGAAGATCCAGGCAATGATGGTGCATTCCTGTAAGCCCAAACGAGTGGAGAGGAAGTGCAAGAAACATGTTGAGTGACAGATGATTAGCTGAGTTAATAGACTGTGTGCATAAATACTGTACAAGAGTGCCCTCAACACATCACTCATCCCTGTCCTTTCCTTTATAGCTCTGGACAATAAATAACTAACGCTGACTGTGATTACCTGCACCCCAAAGCATCAGGAGCCCGGCTGGACCAGGCAGCAGAGACAATATCTTTCTTCTTTCTCAAGCTCTTACAGAGTGCACGTCTGACACTACACTTATGTTGTTGAGCAACCAGATACAGGGATGTCAGTGGTGAGGAGTAGCATGTCTAAAAATAGAAAGAAACTAAGAAACTCAGCAACTCACAGTGCACAACATTCAGCAGCAGCAACATTGGATGCAGATTCAAAGGTATTCATTTAAATTCTCCACAGATTTTTCTCCGAGCCTGAGGCTGCATTACACTACAGTGCATCCCATTCCTCCTTGTAGCCCCTGCTGCCTCATGGTCAGCCCCCACTGAGCTCTCTGCATCCGGCAATGTGTCCCTATTTGCGTTTTATGGCCCCCATTCATTGTGCATTGCTTCTTTGGGCTCCAAAGTAACTGCCTTTGCCTCTCAAAATTGAAACTGGGCAGAGCTACAATTAATTCCTCTCCCGGGAATGGCCGGTCTTAACTGCACCACCGTGGCCCCGTGTCGCCAGTTTCTTTCTTGCTATTTGTTATCCCTTCCTTGAAAGTTAGGAGCTCACAGTTTCATTCATTTTAGGTATCACCCACAGTTTGATTTTCGCCAGGAATCAGGGATTCTGCCCTTACTTGCTGTAGCAGTAGACTCTCAAGCGCCATCATTAACCATTCAGGGCCAACAGTAGTAGAAACAGGACAATCCTATCAAACGGTAGTGGGCGGTAAACTCTACGGGGTAGGTAAAACTCCACCAGTGGAGCGAAGTTTACCGCCCAGCCCTAGTTCTACATAACAATCAATCCTGTCAGCTATCACATAGATATTTAGTGTAATCCACACCCTCTTTCACCATTATAAGGCACAGACAAGAATACTAGGAAGCAAGAGATATATTTAAAACATTTGCTTAAAATCCAAATCATATCCTAATGCATGCAATGTGAATAGTAACTTATAAAAATTAGCAAAATAGTGGGAACGATGTTAATTAAAAGTGCAAATAAAAAATAATATTGTACCATTGTGGAATATCATAAACTCTTCTTTATATTAATATCTCCACTCCACCTGCTGTAGCGCCTGCAGTGATCTATATACTGGATGTTGCAGGGGCAGAGCACTGCAGGCATAAAGTGGCCCTCACCCGGCAGGAAGCAGCTTGGTGTTCTAGTGTTCGTCCCTGTAAGTTCAGTTGGGTTCACTTACTTTCCACTTCTGGGTCACTACATGCTGTGTTTGGCATCTTCAGCAGTTCTTCACTGGCCTTCTCTTCACGGCATCCTCGGTAGCCTAAAATGCCAAAATCTTTACCAAACCTGATTTACGAGGTGCATGCCATTTGGTATCAGTAAAAAAATGGGACAAATGGCAAACTGCCTTTCGTACCAAATTTGGGTTGTATAAATACATGGTCATGCCCTTCAGCCTTTGCAATGCATCAGCTGCTTTCCAGTACTTCATTTAAGAAGTTCTGAGAGAATACCTCAATGTTTGTGCCATTGCTTATATCAATGACATCCTTTTCTACTCCTTTTCTGTAGCTGAACATGCAAAGCACATCAGAGCCATCTTAGAGAAGTTAAAAGACATTAAACTGTATGTGAAGTTAGATAAATGTGAATTCCATGTGCCTTCTGTCTCCTTATTAGGGTTTGTGTTAACTACAGAGGGGATAAGCATGGATCCACAGTAAGTATCAGTTATCACACAGTGGAGGGCTTCTCAATAGGTCAAAAACGTGCAAAGCTTTGTAGATTTTGCTCATTTTTATAGGTGTTTTATTGACAACTTTTCTGCTTTGACCTCTCCCTTTACTAAGCTTCTGCGTAAGGGAGTGAAGTTTTATTGGACTCTATTACCAAAACAGGCTTTTCAACAACCTAAGGCAGCCTTTTTTAGTACCCCCATACTGAAACACCCAGGCCCTGCCCAACCCTTCATTGTAGAGGCAGAGGCATCTCAGGTAGCGGTGGGGGGAGTGTTGTCACAAAGAGACATATAGTGTGGTTATTTACACCCTGTTGCATTCTTTTCCTACAAACTGAACCCTGTAGAACAGAACTGTTCAGTCGGAGATAGGGAGCTGCTGTCTATAAAAAAGGCTTTTGAGGAATGGCAGCATTATCTCTTGGGGGCTCTGCATACTGCTATAGTCCTCACAGATCACAGGAATTTGCAGTTCTTGAAGTCGGCTAGTGTCTATGAGACAATTGCGCTGGACCCAATTTTTTAGCGACCAGTTTTGTTATCCAGTTTCATGCGGGTAGGCAGCATGGGAAGGCAGATGCTCTCTCATGTTTACGGTATGACTCACTCGAAACACCTACTAAGCATCCACCCATAACTTCCAAGGAGCATATTTTGTGGGCCTTGTATTCCAGAAAAAAACAGTTCACTAAGGAAGTCTTGCGGGCTCGACAATTCAAAGAGACAGAGGACATTGCTCAAAAACACACAAAGTACAGGATTCACTATACATCCAGGATGGTTTATTTGTTCCCACCGTGCCATTGCAACAAAAAGCTGTACACTGGTGCCACTCTCATTTGTTCACTGGACATCCAGGGGAAAAGAAGATTATAGAACTTGTTAGAAGACATTTCTGGTGGCCCGCTCTTTGCACAGACACTAAACAATACATGTAAAAATGCCACACGTGCACATAGCAAAAGTTAGCATCAGGCACCTGCAGGGTTACTGACTCCTTTACCCACTCCTCCAGCCTCCTGGCACACACTTTCTACGGACTTTATTGTGGAGCATCTAAAAAAAGAACAGGGGTTTGCTACTATTTTGGTGAAGGTTGATTTGTTGACCAAAAATACCATTTAATACACATGAAAGGTCTGCATGCCTTTAAAGATCTGTTAAATGTATTTTTACAGCATACTGTAGATCTACATGGTCTCCTGCCTATCATTGGTTCAGACTGAGGATCCCAATTTGTTTCGAAGTTCTGAAGGGGGTTGGGTAACATATTTCAGATTGATATCCGTTTATCCTCTAGCCACCATCCCCAAATGGATGGCCAAACTCAGAGGATGAACCAGTGTCTGGAACAATATATGCAGTGCCAATTATTGCATTCACCGTCTGATTGGGACACATATCTATGGGCTGATAAATTTGCTTTTAATAATGACATGCACTCATCTACTACATTTTCTCCTTTATATAGCGCTTATGGCGTTTATCCTCGTCTCCTGCTTCTGCAGTCCTCTCCCACTTTGACTATTCCTGCTGCCCAAGATTTGGTGGATCACATACATGACATACAGAAAACTGCCCAGTTCTGTCTAGTCAAAGCTAAAGCAGTTTGCAAATGAAATGAGGATCTCCATTGCCGCCTCAGTCCTGATTACTCTACTGGGGTATGGTGTGGTTATCCACTCACAGCATTACCATGAAAGACTCACGTAAATCCAGACCTCTTTTCATTTGTCCTTTTAAAATCATTAAGAAGATCAATCACATTGCTATGAAACTGGAGCTACCTGAACTTTCCGAATACACCCTCTCTTTCATGTTTCTTTACTGAAGTCTGTTGCATCCCTTTCTCAATGCCCCACTAAACCTTTGCCTGTGATGGTGAATGATGTACCAGAGTTTGAGGTGGAAGCGATTGTGGACTCTAGAATAGTGCAGAGTAGACTCCAAAACATTGTTCTCTACAAAGGTTATGGTCCTGAAGACTGTACTTGGGAGCCTGCTGGCCACCACCATACCCCTCGTTTACTTTGACAAACCCACTTACAATTCCCTCAGAAGCTGAAATCTGTGAGAGGGTGCTGTTGCTGGGAAAGAAGTACTGTCGCACGTGCCGTGATCCTTACACAGGATGCGGCAGGGGCGGAGCACTGAAGCCATCAAGTCGCCCTTGCCCAGCATGAAGCTGCTTGGTGTTCTAGTGTTCGTGTCTGCAGTTTCCTGCCGTCAAGTTCACTTACCTTCCACTTCCGGGTCACTACTACCATGTTCAGAATCTTCAGCGGGTCTTTGTCGGCCTTCTCCTTTGCTTCACTGCGTTCTCGGTATCCTGCATGGCCGTTCCTGTTCAGCTCCCAAAATATTCCTGCAGAGACAAAGAAGGAAAACCAGGACATTTAAAGAATCACATGTTTCAAGCCTATTGGTGGTAACACGGTCTGCGCCCATAGATTTATTATTATTATCCTTCATTAATAAAGCGCAACATCCACCTGGCAATTATCTTGGCGCTAGAAGTTCCAGCAATGAACACTATCAAATTGGGCATTTGCAGTGTCAACCCAGAAAAGAAATGGGCATAGAAAAGAGCCAGGTTTTCAGATTTCTCCTAAAACTAAGTATGGTTCCTTCCTATGAAGAGGTGGTAACTTATTTCACCATTACGCAGCTCTCACCTGAAATGATTCGCCACCTCATCTCGCCTTTTTAAACCTAGGTACACAGATCAAGTTTGCTGATGCAGATCATAGCTGTCTCTGCGGTCTATACTGCCTAACTTTCTCTTCTAAAAGTAAAGGACTATTGGAAATGGCCTCTCTGCAGGGTCACCCACAAACTTTTTGCCTTCCTCCTCCTCTTTCTGACCTCATTTTTGCTGGCTTTAGGACTCTGGACACTTTACCACTGCTAACCAGTGCTAAAGTGCATGTGCTCTCTCCCTAAAAACATGGTAACATTGACTCATACCCAATTGGCATATTTAATTGACTTGTAAGTCCCTAGTAAAGTGCACTACATGTGCCTAGGGCCTGTTACTTAAATGCTACTAGCTGGCCTGCAGCCCTGATTGTGCCACCCTCATAAGTAGCCCCTTAACCATGTCTCAGGCCTGTGATTGAAAGGCCTGTGTGTGCAGTTTCATTGCCACTTCGATCTGGCATTTAAAAGTACTTATCAAGCGCTAAACTCTCCTCTTTCTACATATAAGTCCCCCCTAAGGTGGGCCCTAGGTAACCCATAGGGCAGGGTGCTATGTAGGTAAAAGGCAGGACATGTACCTGTGTGTGCAGATTCACTGCCACTTCGAATTGGCATTTAAACGTACTTACCAAGCCGTAAAGTCCCTTTTCTCTACATATAAGTCACCCGTAAGGTGGGCCCTAGGTAACCCTGTAGGGCAGGGTGCTATGTAGGTAAAAAAGCAGGACATGTCCCTCTGTGTTTTATATGTCCTGGTAGTAGAAAACCCCTGAATTAGTTTTCCACTACTGTGAGGCCTTCTCCTTTCCTAGGATAGCATTAGGGCTACCCTCATATACTGTTTGAGTGGTAGTTTCTGATCAGAAAGGAGTAACCAGGTCATCTTTAGTATGGCCAGAATGGTAAGAGAAAATCCTGCTCATTGGTGAGGTTGGAGTTTGTATTACTATGTTAGAAATGCCACTTTTAGAAAGTGAGCATTTCTCTATACCTAAAATCCATCTGTGCCTTTCAGCCTGTCTCCAATCAACGCCTATGGTGGGCTGGTTGACAGCTCCCTTGTGCATTTCACTCAGACAACCACAAACACAGGATACTCAGTCACACCTGCACTCATCTGCATACTGAATGGGTCTTTCTGGGCTGGGAGGGTGAAGCGCCTGATGCTTACATTTCAAAGGCTAGTGGCCTACACTCACACAGTGAACTGCCAAACCCCCTACTGGGACCCTGGCACACAGACCTGTACTGAAAGGGGACCTTGTGTACTTCAAAACCACTCTTTGAAATCTCCCCAACTTCAAAGGCATTTTTGGGTTTATATACTGGGTCTCTGACTACCACCAACTCCTACACTTCTGGACCTGAATCTGCAACCTGTCAAGAGGAACTGCCTGGCTGCCCAAAGGACTCATCTGGCCTGCTTTGCTGTGATGGACTGCTGCCCTGCTGTTGCCCTGCTGCCCTCTGACTTTGCTGAGAAGTGCTCTCCAAGGGCTTTGATTGAGCTTGCCTCCTGGTTTCTGAAGTCTCAGGGCCAAAAAGGCTTCATCTATTCAAGGAAACTCCTTGTGCGCTGAAAATCGACACACAGTTTGCTGGAAACTATGCACTGTCTGCCCTATGACGAGAATATCGCCATGCAGCTGAACCTGAATGATGCAGCCTGTCTTCCTGAATGAAGATCAATGCAGCACCTGCATTGTGACCAGAAATTTGACGCATGGCCCTACCGGATCAACGCACAGCCGAGCTGGGACGATCGCAGCCCGACCACCTAAGTGACGAATCGACGCAGCACCTGCCGTGTGACAGAAAATTTGACCCACCACCTACCAGATTGACGCAGCACCTGTGACTTCTTCCCGCACGTCCAGGATTTTTCTCGCATTATCCATGGATGTTTAAAGATCCCCACATTGCAGTGAGGAACCAAGACTGCACGCTGGAAATCGACACAAAGCCCCTTGCAGTGTGGAAAGAAACAATACATCGTCTGTGCCGCATCAGAAAATCCGACGCACACTTTCTTTTACTCAACTTGTGCTCATTGAATCTTTATCATGTTGATCGTAATTTAACCAGATAAATATGTTATATTTTTCTAAAACTGTGTGGTGCATTTGTGTGGTGTTTTCACTGTGTTACTGTATGATTTAGTGCACAAATACTTTACACAAGGCCTTCTAAGTTAAGCCTGACTGCTCAGTGCCAAGCTACCAGAGGGGGGGCACAGGATAATTTGGATTGTGTGTGACTTACCCTGACTAGGATTGTGGTCTCTTTTTGGACAATGGTGAGTACCTCTGCCAACTAGAGACCCCATTTCTCACAAGGACCTATTCTGTTCTTAACTGTAAAAATTATATCCATTGCTTTAAGAAACATTCTCTCCTTTACCGAGAGCCAGTAAAGTTCTCTTAAAGCACCAAAGGCTGAGTCAAATCTGGACTTATTTGATGCCAGTTTCGCCGCCATTTTTTGTATCCTCTCCAGTCTTTTCATTAAATAGTCGAGGATACCTAGCAGCAGTTGTAGGTAGCTGGACTGGTGTGTGGTGGGTACCCAAGGTACTTACACCTTACACCAGGTCCAGGTATCTCCTCTTAGTGAATTGCAGGCAGTGTCTAGGAGCCAGGCTATCCAGAGGCTGCTGTGGATGAGCAGCTAAGGCTTATCTAGGAAACATGCAAAACCACTGTAGTCAGACAGCACCTAGACACATGAAAGAACACACTCAGTTATCCAAAAAATAAAGGTACTTTATTTCTGGAACACAATACCATAAAATACTAGAAGGGCAACCCTCCAATAGGAGGTAAGTAATACACTATATGTATACACTAATAATCAGAAATAGGCATAGAAAAGGTTAGAAAAAAGGCAAATAGCAATAACAAATAGTGACCCTAAGGGGAGCCCAAACCATATACTAAAAAAATGGAATGCGAACACAGGACCCCTTCCTTCGTAAGTGGAATGTGTACAGGGGAGCTGGGAGTACTAGAAAACCACGGAGGTAATTAAGACAGTAACCCCCAGCAACCAGGATAGCAGGAGTAAATCACTGGAATTTCCCAAACCACCCAAAAGGATGAAAAGAAGAAAAAGAAAACACCCAGATAAGACTGCAAGAAACCAGCAGTGTATTACTGGAGAAGACGACCTGTGGAGAGATGGGACCAAGTCCAAGAGTCACATTGGTGTTCAGGAGGAGTAGGAGCTACTACCCACCCAGCTGTACTTGCAGGAGTTGGTCGACAGTGAGGATGAACAGGTAAGGACTGCAGCCCTGGAGCCGGAGAAGAGTTCCTGATGGATGCAGAAAATTTCTTACGCTGGAGTGAAGATTGCAGACAGGGGTTGGTGCAGGAATTCCACCAACAAGCCTTGGCAAAGGCAATTTCATGGTTTGTGGAAAAGTGGGACTCAACCCAGCAAGGGGAGTCACAGGGGACCCTCAGCATTGCAGAGAGTCCACAGGAGCAGAGGCAGCACCCACAGGAGTCCCATAGGATGGGTACACAGAAGTTGCAGAAGGAGCACAAGCAGCACTACAGAAAAGGATATCACGCCGCAGGAGAACCACGCAGAGGACTGAGCGTCACAGGAAGGAGTGCTGGGGACTGGAACTACATGTCGCCTGAAGATCCCTTGGAGGAGATGCAAACAAGCCTTGGCAGCTCAAGAGATGCGGTGCATGGGGGAACTGTCCTGCGTGGGAAGGCAAAGGCTTACCTCCACCAAAGTTGGACAGCTGGCAGAGAGGACTACTCCAGACCACCACCCATGATGCTGGATCCGCGCAGCTGAGGATGAGAGAGATCCACTCAGCTGGTCGCCATTGCAGCAAGTGCTTGCGGATGCAGGGGAGTGACTCCTTCAGTCCAAGGGAGATTCCTTCTTCTTGTGTAGGCTGAAAAGTTGATGTCTTCTGAGGATGCACAGCCAGGAAAATGTTGCAAAGCTGGAAGGAGACGTGGAATCAAAGTTGCAGAATAGTCTTCTTCGTGGATTGCAGCGTTGCCGGTTCCTGGAGGGTCCAGTCGCGGTTCCAGTGGCCAGAAGTGGAAGTAGAGGTTGCATAGGAGTCCTGCTGGAATTTTACAAGCCAAATCTGAGGACCCACCCAAGAGAGAGACCCTAAATAGCCCTGAAAGGGGGATTGGTCATCTAGCCAGGTAAGCATCTATCTGGAGGGGGCTATGACGTCACCTGCCTGGCCTGGCCGCTCCGATGCCCCCAGAGTTCCCTGCCAACCTTGGAAACAATATGGTAGAACCCAGGGACCCTCTGGAGGACATCTGAGCACCACCCCTGTGGTGGTGATGGACAGGGGAGTTGTCATGCCCCTTTCCATTGGCCAGTTGCGCACCAAAGCAGGGACTGGAGGGTCCCTGAACCAGTGTGGACTGGTTTGTGCATGGAGTGCACCAAATGTGCCCTTCAAAGCATACCAGTGACTTGGGGAAGCTACCCCTCACAAGTTAGTCACACCTATTTCCAAAGGGAGAGGGTGTTACCTCCCTTCCTCAAAGGAAATCCTTTGTTCTGCCTTCCTGGGCTTGATCAGATCAAGCAGCAGGATGGCAGAAACTTGTCTGAGGGGTGGCAGCAGCTTGAGCTGCCTAGAAAACCCTGTACGACTGGTGGTAACAATTCTGGGGGTCCTCTAAGGATACCCCAGAGTGCATGGAATCATACTTCTAATACTTGCAATCGTATCAGGGTATGATTGCGACATGTTTGATACCAAACATGCCTAGGTTCGGAGTTACCATTATGTAGCTGGACATAGGTACACGCATAAAATGGCGCCCCGCACTCACGAAATCCAGAAGAATGGAACTGCAGTTCGTGGTGGCACCTCTGCTAGTGGAGGGGTGTCCTCACATACAGGTACGTGCACCATGCCCTCTGGGCTTGGAGGGCCTGCCATAGGGGTGACATAGTGACCTGGTACAGCAACCTGATGGTGAAAGGGTGCATGCATCCTTTCACGCAGGCTGCAATGGAAGGGATGCAGAACACTTAGCATTGGCTCCCTATGGGTGACATAATACATGCTGCAGCCCATAGGGAGCCCCTAGTACCCCAATGCCCTGGGTACCTAGGTACATATACTAGTGCTAGCGCGCCTGGTCCTTAGTAAGTAAACTTGCAAGGGGACGCGTATAGGCCGATGAACCTTTTAGATCGCATGGAGTATCCTAGCTATGTAGTAATTGAGGACCATCAGTAATCAATGCACGTATCAATAATCAATAAGCAAAACACTAATCATCAATCTCTAACGTCAACATTTCATGAATAACCACAACCCAATTATACGTTTTAGCAATTTTATTTCCCTATTAGTTACAATACTATGTCATAAGGTTAATTCAAACTTTATTCAATCAGCTCAGAATTAGTACATTAATGACCACCAATAATCTAATCAGAACTTGAGAAAACATATGCTCGTATGCTTCAACATAAGCCAACAAGGATGAATATAACAACATTAATAGCAGAGTTCAGCAATCTGTTTGTCAGTCATTTGTCACTATCAGCGTTACCCAAAGGAACCTTACTTAATCCACATTAGCATTAGCATGTAGGACTTCATGCGAAAACAATTTAGAACATGAATTTAGAAAACATTTAACTAAAAGAAAAACTATTTAAACAGTGCAGTTAGTACCTAGAAAGAAAGGCACAAAAGTTAACAGTCACATTGTCATACGTACCTATCCACAGAATGGATCAGCAACAAAGTCAGACTTCGGGCCTCATTCTGACCCTGGCGGTCATAGGAGGCCGGGGGTAGCACCGCCAACAGGCTGGCGGTGCTACATGGGCAATTCTGACCGCGGCGGGAAAGCCGCGGTCAGAAAAGGGCAACAGGCGTTTTCCCGCCGGTTTACCCTGCCCAAAAGAATCCTCCATGGCGGCGCTGCAAGCAGCGCCGCCATGGGGATTCCGACCCCCTTCCCGCCAGCCTGGTTCTGGCGGTTTTAACCGCCAGAACCTGGCTGGCGGGAACGGGTGTCTTGGGGCCCCCTAACAGGGCCCCACAAAGATTTTCAGTGTCTGCATAGCAGACACTGAAAATCGCGACGGGTGCAACTGCACCCGTCGCACCCCAGCAAATCCGCCGGCTCCATTCGGAGCCGGTTTCATCTTTGCTGGGGCTTTCCCGTTGGGCCGGCGGGCGATCTTTTGAAGATCGCCCGCCGGCCCAGCGGGAAAGTTAAAATGGTCCCCGTGGTCATTTGACCGCGGGCGGTGTTTGGGCGGTTTCCGCCCGGCGGGTGGTGCCCGCCGCCCGCCGAGGACGGAATGACCCCCTTCGTCTTCAAGTCATCAATCGATAAGCACCGCATCAGGCTATCAAGAGCATGAGCCCAATGACAGAATCTCGAATCGTGTCTTCCGACATCTAATATCTTCATCAGTTCTCCCCTCACATCTGAAGATTTTGCCCTTTGTCATGACTTTTTATTAAGGTTACCCAGTCCATCATATGTTGCGATTTGATTCACTCGTTCTCCTGTCTGTCGGTACATTGCAGAAAATTCTAGCTAAGCAGACTTTATTAACATGAGAAGTTCAGGGACAGTTCAATATATCAGCTTCTCTACAGTGCGCTAGTAATTTCAGCTTCTGCATGAGGCTTAGCAAAACTAGGCCACAACTTCGGTTAAGTTAGCTCTACAATATAATGCAAACATACATTATACATCTTAATATGACATATTACTACAATTTTATTACGCATTTCCAATATTTCACACATTTCTTTTAGCAATTTTAGTATAATTCGTGAATGATGGCAGCCACTCTTCGTGGGCACATTTTCAAAGGTGCACATTAATTTTTCTACGTTTCATTTTTACTATCATTTTCTTGTTAATCAAAATGCATAACACTCATTAATATTTCAAATGAACATATCTGCGTCAGCAATCCCTCCTCTGATGATTAAATATGTCATCCATCACACCACCTTTACCATCATCATTTTCATAATTCAATTTCCTCAGTGTTTTGTCTCCTTCTCAAATCTTTTCTATAGATTCTTTTCCTGTTTCATTCTTCCCTCCTCAGATTATTTTTAGACCTTCCCAATTTAATCTTTTGATACAGTTTACAAGACCCTATAATCCTAATATGCAAGCAATCACAATTATTATTCCCTGTATGATATTTAATAATACCCCATTGCAAATGTTACTAAGCCGATTTCCCACTGAAGCAAATCTTTTTTCCAACCTTTACCCAAACACATGGTTCCTTCAATTCTTTTAAATCCTTATTGAGTTAGTAAGGTTAGTGAGTGAGAGCTACATGTACAAAAGTTTGGTTTTGCGACTCACAAATTGTGAGTCAGAGCGACTCGCAATTTGCGAGTCGCAAAACCTTATGTTGCACAGTGTCAATGACACTATTTGCGATTCGTAAGGGGGTCGCAAATGCCCACCTCATGAATATTCATAAGGTAGGTCGCAATTTGCTACCCCCTTGGGAATGGCCGCCCTCACAGGGATGGTGGCCTGCTGGAGACAGCAGATCACCATGTCTGTGACTGTTTTAAATAAAGCAGTTTTTTTAAAAAATGCAGCCCGTTTTCCTTAAAGGAAAACGAGATGCATTTCAAAAACAAATAATGAAAACGTTTTCGTTTTATTTTTTCAGAGCAGGCAGTGGTCCATAAGACCACTGCCTGCTCTGAAAAAATGTTTTTACTACCATTGACAAAGGGGATGGGGTCCCATTGGGACCCCTTCCCGTTTGCGAATTGGTTTGCACCAGTGTGACAGTGGTGCTAACTGCAATTGTTTTGCGACCACATTCGCGATCACAAAACAATCATACATGGAACTACGACTCGCAATTAGCAAGGGAACACCCCTTCCAAATTGGGACTCGCAATCCCTTTTTGTGATTCGGTAAATAGTTTACCAAATTGCAAAAATGGGTTACTACATGCCAAAGTGCATTTTGCACATCGCAAACGGCCCGATTCGCTGTTTGCGATGTTCAAAATGCTACGTACATGTAGCCCTAAGTCTCTTATCTCCTTACTATTATTAGGAATGTATGAGCAGCAATGCCTAGAGTTAATCATTTTACAGACTTCGCCGTCTTTCGCTACAAGAATGTCTAAAGCAAGCCGATTTTGAAGCGTCATAGCTCTATCCGAGGCTAATTCAGTATCTGTCAGGAGTATTGCTCCTGTAAGATTTGTCAGCATGTTATCCACAATAGTAGACAACTTTCGTATTTTGATCTAATTCAGGATGACTCCCACTGAAGGAATTACCGCACCAAAGATATCTCCCACAACTGCAGAAGAGGTTTCCCTCCTCTGTCGCTTATGATGTAATTCAGTCAATTTCGGATACTTCTTTAAGTCATCTATTTAATAAATCTTTGGGAAAACTATCCCCAAATAACATGTCCCATACCTTCCTCTTGGAAGATGGTCATAAGCATTGAGTCCACAAATATAATAGATCCCAGGAATCGCAGGGTCCTGACCATTCAACATAAAAGTCCATTTACTCTGAAACAAAAACACATGCCTACATTCACTCGTTCCCACAAATAAAGTGTCAGTGCGGGATTTTGGCCTGTATATACAAAGCTTCCCTACAGGCAATGCATCTAATGCTAATTTCCCTAGCGTTTTAATTGCAGTGTAAGCACAATCATTTTTGTAAGTCCTTTTCTCTAAACCTTTTACTAATTTTTCTTTTGATACTTTTCTTCTGTCATCAGTATGCCCTATAAACTGCTTTTCTAAAGGTGTAAGCAAGCATGTGAGATTATTCTTATGCGCATTAGCTGTTCCAAATGTTAGTGTAGGCTCAAAGAATCCTCTAACTAATACTATATCATGCTCCTTAGCTACTCTACTCACATACCTAATAATAGGAACAAACGAAAACACAACATCATAGAGTAAAAATACTGTATATACTCTTGATTTTAGAAACTTGTTAATAGCAAACTACAGCTTATTCCGTATGTTAATGGTAAGCTGTGGTACGTAACTCCTTCCTCTACTGACAAAGGAATTTGCGTACACACAAGAGACTCCCTTGCATCCATCGTCTCAACATATTCACCCAACAAGCAATAGAAAACGTTAGAAGAAAGGTCTCCTTGAACATTAGTATAATCATGCAAATACTTCTCATCTAACTTAAACCTCTCTAAAGCCATCAGTTTAGTAGTTTCAGGAGCTAAAGTAAGAGTAGCTCTTTTGATATCATGCATAGATATTCCCACAATCATCACAATAAACAAGATTCCACACGTAACTGCCAATCATATATCTACAGCGCCTAGCATTTCTACCTTGATTATTTAACTCAGCCATGATCTGTAAAGAATCAGAAGCAAAAGTAACTTCTTCTATAAGGTGCAGTACAAAATCAAGAATAAAGAAAAATTAGTTTTTCACTGTTCAATTTTACATCCAGGAACCCTTTCCCTTTGTCAAAATCTATTAGCAGCTTGTCACACCCGGTTTTCAATGTCAAATCAGGTTATCAATGTCTCTTCCAGTTTATTTTCAACAGTCTCTTTAAGGTTTTTTAGATTGGCTCAACAAATCAGCTTCTTGTTTCCCTTCAGGTTACATCAAAGTACTGACTCGGAACCTCTCTATCAAAACAAAAGGACATACATTTGTATTACCATTCATTGGTAGTTGTATATGCCCATTCAGGACCTGCGTAACTCCAACTTGCTATTCTCTTTCTTTTCAACCTTCGATCACCACTTAGTTTTCCTTCACTCAATTCTTCTTTTCTCGTAGTATCTACTTCTTCCTCTATTGTTTCATTTATGACCAATTCCTTTCTTTTCCCTATTTGTGACTCAGGCCAATTATCTCCTTTTCTCGATCCTTCTGCCAGTATTCTTCTCAGGATTGATCTCTTTTTCTTCACTTTCTCTATGGTGTTTTCTCTTGATGGACCTGCAACGTGCTTAGGAGGAGTTGGATCACCTTGACTTTGTTCCATCTCAACTCTTTCTTCTCTTTTGGTCTGGCACTTGCATTGTCTGCTTTTCAGCACCGTCTGCTTCTGGGAGAACCTCTGTTGCGCTAGGCTCTCCTACTATATCTGTTGAGATAGATTTTTCCGCACCCTCCTGTAATTCTTCACTCTCGTCTCTTACAGGGGTAATCGAACCATCTTCCACCAGCTCTGGTTCAACTTCAGGCTCTCTTGGCTCCTTTTCTGGTTCAGGTGGGGCAACCTGTTTCGCTGTTGTTGGTGCTCTCAACAACACTTCTTCATGATCCTGTGGACATACCACTCTCTTGGTATGGCTCGCGTGTTTCCAGTTTGGAAGTCCTGGACACTTCACAGCTGTCTTGGTTGTTAGGACCACCTGGTAAGGCCCTCTCCAACGTGGCTGTAAACATATCTTGCGCACATGTTTTCCGACCCAGTCACCGACTCTCAGATTGTGCCCTGGATCGTGGATGGGTGTCAGGGTGGTGGCCTGCACCTGCTGAGAGAAAGAGCAAACCACATCAGCCAGATCCTTGCAGTAGTCCAACACCATATCATCTGTAATGTGTACAAGTGCATTGGCTTGGACTGCTGGCAGTCTCATTGCTCTGCCCATGAGGATCTCATGGGACGACAGCCCTGGCTTCCTGTCAGGTTTATTTCTCATCGACATCAACACCAAAGGTAATGCATCTGGCCACTTCAGATTCATAGCTGCACACATCTTTGCAATTCTTGATTTCAAAGTACCATTCATCTGTTCCACTAGTCCTGATGCTTCAGAGCGGTAACTACAATGCAACTTTTGCTCAATGTTTAGTGCTGCACATAAGAGTTTAATCACCTCGTTGTTAAAATGAGTTCCCCTATCTGATTCTAAAGAGATTGGAAACCAGAAATGTGGTTTCAACTCCCTAAGTAACAGCTTTTCTACTGTGAGACTGTCATTCCTTCTTGTAGGTTATGCTTCAGTCCAGTGACTAAAAACACACACAATCACCAACACTTACTTCAAACCTCCACACGCAGGCATTTCAATGAAATCCAATTGCATTCTGCTGAATGGACCACCTGCTCTTCCAATGTGGCTCAAATTCATCACCGTCCCTTTTCCCACGTTTAGCTGCTGACAAATTATACAGCAATGACATACTGCCTCTGCTGCCTGCCTAAACTTGAGATTAAACCAGTCAATTTTGAACAAACAAACCATGGTATCCCTCCCAATGTGTGCCTGACCATGATAATATCGGGCCATTTGTGACAATAAACTATTGGGCAGGACCATCTGACCTTCCTCAGAAACCAAAATCTCATCAGGACGTTGGACACATTTTAATTTGGACCAGAGTCGTTTCTCTTCTTTGTCAACACTATCTTGCAGTGTTTTTAATTCTTCCAAAGTATTGATCACTTTCAATGCAAAACTTGTACATGGGTTATCTTCTTCTGACATCTGTTACCACTTGTCTTTGAACTATATACAATTCAATGCGCAAAACCTTGTGACTTGATTCGCATATCCATTTCCCAGTGAGATGTAGTCTTGTGTCTTTTGATGTGCACTGCATTTTACCACAGCAATTTCTTCAGGTAACTGAATTGCCTACAGCAATTCTCTTATTCTGTCACCATTCCTCACTGGTGAACCAGTAAAGGTCAGGAAACCTCTTTGTGACCAGAATTGACCAAAATCGTGAACAATTCTAAATCCATATTGGTTGTCAGTACAGATTGTGACTCTCAGTCTTGCAGATACATGGCACGCTCTAGAAAGAGCTACCAATTAGGCTTCTTGTGCAGAATACACACCTCAAAGCCAAGAAGCTTCTAATGTCCCTGTAATGGTGCACACAGCATATCCTGCTCTCACTGTTCCTGTACCATCTCTGAGACATGAGCCATCAACAAAGACAATTTGGTCATTTTCTTCCAATCGGGTATCTCTGATATCTGGTCTTGGTTTTGTACACAGCTCAGTTACCTCGAGACAATCATGCTCAATGTCTTCCTCTTTTTCAATCTCAACAGTATCACTCGGAAGTAATGTTGCCGGGTTCAGCAATATACATCTTTTCAATGTTACATTTGGAGCACCTAGAATGCTCATCTCATACCTTGTCAATCTGGCGCCCATCAAATACTGTGTTTTCGTCCTTGTCAGTTAGATTTCAATAGAGTGAGGAACCATTACTGTTAGAGGGTATCCCATCACTACTCCCTCACATTCAGAAAGGCTTTGACCAACTGCGACAACAGCACACAAACAACCTGGTAAGGCTGCTGCGACTGGGTCCAAGGTAGCTGGGAAAGAGGCTACTGGGCGATACGCACCTCCGTGGACCTGTGTCAAGACAGATAAAGAACAAGCATCACGTTCATGACAAAATAATATGAATGGCTTTGTGTAATCAGGCATTCCCAACACTGGAGCTCTGCACACACTCTCTCTGAACTCAGTTAATGCTTTCATCTGGTCCTGATCTAGTGTAATGGGATCTGTAACCTCCTTATGTGTCAGCTGCTGCAATGGTTTAACAATCTCAGCAAAATTTGGAATCCACTGAGGACTATAGCCTACCATTCCCAGAAACATTCTGACATCTCTCTGTGAAGTCGGTGGACTTCTCTGCAATATCATTGTAATTCTTTCTCTGGAAATTCTCCTTGACCCCTTCTCAATTTGGTGTTCCAGGTATTTCACTGATTTCTGACAATACTGCAATTTCAAAGGTGACACTTTATGTCCAAATTTTCCCAAATGATTCAACAGGGCAATCGAGTCATATTTACATTCGTCCCTTCTCTTGGACGCAATCAGTAAGTCATCAATGTACTGCATTAGAGTCGATGGGTACGGTAACTCCAATGACTCCAAGTTCTTTTCCAGTATCTGATTGAACAGAGACGGTGACTCCGTGTACCCTTGAGGAAGCCTGCAACAGTTGTAGACTCTGTCTAGGAATTTTAAACTAAAAAGAAACTGACTATCCTCATGAAGAGGCACAGAAAAGAAAGCTTGTGACAAATCAACCGCTGTGAACCACTCAGCATCATATGGAATCTGAAACAATATTACTGCTGGGTTCGGCACTACAGGACAACAATTGACCACCATGTCATTCCTTTTTCGCAAGTCCTGCACAATGCACACTTTCCCACATGGCTTCTTTAGGCCCATTATCGGTGTGTTACATGGACTGCTCAACACTTCTTTCAAAATCCCTTGTTTTAGAAAGTCTCCAATTATCTGTGACACTTTCATCAAAACATCCTGTGCCATGTTATCCTGTGGAAGCTGTGGAAACACTACATTCAGCTTCAAGGTGATCTTAATCGGCTCCACTCCCTTGTTTAAACCCACTTCTTTACCTGTCAGGTCCCACACATTCTCCTGTACTGTTCCCTGTAAATCTGCATCCAATTCTTTTACAGTAAACACCGGGAAAAACTCAATCAATGGATACTCTTCGTTAATGGTTTGATTCTCAGTTTCAGGAGTTTGTTCTTCTTCATCATCACTATTTGTCTGAACCTCTATTCCAGTAGTTGAACAATTAATCGAACATCTGGTTTTGCACAATAAGTCTCTTCGCAGTAGGGATACTGGACTCGAATCACATACTACAAACTTATGCAGTCCCTGGGAGTTGCCAATCTCCACCTGCACTGGATCTGTGATTGGGTATATCAACTGTCTGTTTGCTACTCCCACAACCTGAACTGTTCTGCCTGATAGAGGTAAGTTTGGAACTTCTGCACTTCTCACTGTAGAGAGTGTAGCTCCTGTGTCCACTAAAAATGAAACCCTATGACCCATCACCTTTCCTTTTACAAAAGGTCCTCTCTGATCTACCTCTATGGACTCTGCAAGCATGCATGGCTCCTCATCCGAACTATAATACACATCCATTCTTCGTTTATTCCATTCTCACTATGTAATGGGAATTGGTGTCACTACTTCTGTCTTGCCTCTGACCTGTGACCTGCTGAGTAAGCATCATCTGTTGCTGTTCCATTGGGGCTTGAGGTATCTGCATTTTCTATCTAGGTATCATAGGAACCTGCTGCTGCATTGGTTGCAACTGTGTCACTTATGCACAAGGCATTTGCATCTGCCGCATGGGTTGAAAGTTCTGCACTTGATTCTGAAAATTCGGATTGTCATCTCATTCTGGGGACCTTCACAGTTTAAAATGTATTGACATCACCACTTTGCTGAACAACACCATTCTGCAGCACCAACGGACACTCCCGCTTCCAGTGTCCCACGTTTCCACAAAGATGACACAGCAACATCTTTTTCATCCCTTGCACATCATTCTGAACCACTACAGTACCCAAATCCGGACCACGATTCATATTGGCTCCACGATCCCTACCTCTCACCTGAGGTTGGAACATGACAGTTCCCTGCTGTTGCGGCATCTGTTGCACTAAAGCTCCCTGCACTCCTGTTTGAGCTGCCTTAATTTGCATCACCATTGCTTTCTCCTTCAACTTTTTCTGCTTCATCTCAGTCTCATCACTACAGTATTTTGTATACTGCAATACCTCATCAATCGGTTTTGCTTACCAACAGATCAAATCACTGTTTATCATCTGACCTATTTCAGGGCTCAATCCTTCCACGAACCTGAACACAAAGTGCAACATATCTTTTGGCTCAATCGCTTCTTTACCACTGTACTCCTTAAACACTTTCCGCAATCTCTCATAGTAGGTATGTATCAACTCCTTTACTTCCTGCACTGTCCTTTCAGTTCTCTGCCAATCAAAATTCTTAGGTGAAATTCTCATCTTCAGGAACTCAGTCACCTTATAATAAGGTTTCATCCACTGCTGTCTTGCACTCAACCCACAAATCAGCTGGAACCACTATCTCTAATAGAGTATTCAGGTCTTCCCACATACATTTCGAAAGCTTCACAAATCTATCTGTCTGCTGGTACCACTCAACTGGTTTCTCCCTCAATTTTGGATAATCATTTGTGAATGACAGAATATTACTCCTGTGCCAGGGTACATGAACAAATTGCCCTCCTGGAATTTCCCTCATTGGTAAAAGTTTTACTGGGTCCTTTTCTTTCTGAGCACTCTTAGACCCTTCTTGTGAATCTCGTTTCCGTTTATCTTTCCTCTTTGCCCATCTGCCTTCTCACTTCTCTAATGCTCCCCAAATCTGAGCACTCTGCAATAATTCTCTGAGGGGCGCTTTCATCCCTGCTGACCTTATGTGTTCAAAATCTTTTGCCTCGAAATCTAACCTGTAACTCCTTTTCAAGTGCTTTGTTTTCTCAATTTCTATGTCATGTTTATCGGCCAGATCTGCCAATTTCTGATGTATATTGCCCACTTCTTTTGTAATTATTGGATACAAATTTCTCAATTCTTCTTCAGTATAGGATTCTAACCTATTCACTCCCATCGATCCCTTGACTAGTTCCGTTATCTCTGTAGCCAATTTTACACAATTAATGTGCTCTTCACCCTTGGATGTATTTCGAGGGGTATTCAGACAGTCTAACCACTCATTCAACTGCTGTGCTGTTAATCCCTGCAATGAAATATTACTCGCGTTCTGCGATGGCACCTGTTGCACCACTGCACCTGGAGTTTGGGTGTCAAAAGCTTCAAGCTCTGACTTCGCCCAGGCCATTTACTGCATCTGGAAGCACAACAAATGGACTAAGATCCATTAATAGTTTAGATCCATCAAAGGTCTGACCCATAGATGATATTACCTGCACATGATCTTTCACCGCCCTCATCATGAGGCTTTGTGATATTTCAACCTGTTCTCCTGCAATTGGCGTATTCTGCGCAAACAATGGTACCACTAGACCAACAGTAATCGGCAACGATACTGCATATGGTGCTGCTCTGACACCTGCATTTTGTGGAAGGGCTACTCCCAAACTCTGATTCCTCACTGGTGTCACATCTGACTGTGTCCCTGTCATTGGTGTGAACTTCGGCAAACCCTGTGGCTGTCCCTGAGACATCAACATTGGAGTCGGCTCAGTCTGAACCAGCATTGGCCTCGGAATCACTTGCACCATAGGAACCACTAAGTTCGAAGTTGTCTCAAGAATTGGTATCTCTGGATAAATTCTCTGTATCGGTGGTGG
The DNA here is from genome assembly GCF_031143425.1 of Pleurodeles waltl. NCBI lineage: Eukaryota > Metazoa > Chordata > Amphibia > Caudata > Salamandridae > Pleurodeles > Pleurodeles waltl. The sequence goes on from NC_090440.1 coordinate 259,017,268, forward strand.
GTGCATCTGGGCTTGGACCACCGAAGTTGTCACTTCATTAGGAGTACTCTGCACTACCCCTTGTACCCGACACTTGGGCTGGGGCAGTTGGAGCAGAACTAGTACTTGGACCCCCTTCCCACGTCGCATATGGTGGAGGTCGGTCCCTCAACACCTGAGTAATGAGATCCTCAACATCTGAATCTTCCTCTTCTACATAGGTCTTTTTCTTCTTCTTACCCCCTGACAAACTCTTGTCACTCTTGCTAGTATCCTCTTTCTCTTCTGACTCATCGTCCTCTGTGATAGCAGGAAACAATTCAACACCTTGCAGTGTCTCAGTTCTCCACTTCTGTTCCTAATCCCATCTCGCCTCTGCTAAAGACTTCTCTACCTTCCTTACTCTCCTCTGGAATTTTATTTCTTGCTTTTGTCTTGCTATGAGCTCCCAAACTGCTAAAGCCTCAAACTGTGCTGGTGTCAGAAATGGCTTTGTCTCATATAGGGTCATTCCCAACTGATCCAAAATTCTCAAATTAAACGTTCAATGCTCTGGAAACGCTAAAACTCCCTGTTTCTCTGTCCGTTTGCACCGCTGCTTTAACCACAGACATGGCACGACACCACGCTCCTCCATCACAATAAATGCTGGAGAATTTTCTGGTGGGGTCGGTTCCCCCACTGTCGCCTTACTGTAACTATCACCCTTCATGGCACTCTTAAACCCTTTGAAAAACTTCATCTTTCTCTTTTGTATTAATTTCAATTCAATAAGGAAATGACTTTTACTCCCAAGATTCCTTTCACCCGCTTACTCAACTAGTTGCCTCTTTTGGACAGCTGCTGGTTTACTACAGGAAGGTATACAATCGCTTCAGAGACCGTATGGATTTTCACTGATGGCCCTTTCACTCATGCAGCTATTCCTCTTTCTCAGTCTCCCATATTCGCAAGCAAAATTTGACCAGCGCATTTCACTCTCAACTGATCATTGGGTCTGTCCTGGTGCACATAGGACTCACCAAATCTCAGTTGAAAATTTCCCTTATTCACTTAACTTGCACACTGATTTGTTGACCACGCCCGATCAACCTACTTAACCAGACAGATTACAACGTATAACCAAGTGTCTCCTACACTTGTCAATATGCTCCGGAGTCTTGGACCACGCAAGGTCCGTACATCACTAACAACCACGTGAACATTTTTTAAGCGCAGAGCGCCACACACATATGAAGTTCGACGACTTCCCTACTGTCATACTGCGGAGTACGCACACGCCTACAAAACCTCGACTGGAGTATGCAACTCCCTACTTTACCTCTTTGTTCTGCTTTCCCTCTTATCTCATAACCGAGCTTACAGAACCTCTCTGGAATGCACTTCTGAGTTTAAAGAAGACATTTATTGTTGTTAATTCCCCACCCACAAGTTCCTGACAGACAAAATTAGTAGATTGGAAGCACACGTTCAAAAGTAGTCGCAGCAATGAAAGCAAAATATATCAAAGTACTTCTCAGTTGCAATGTACACAGCAAATATAGGTGAAGACATTTATAGCATAACTTCAAAGCAAAGCATAAAATTCAAAATGTCATCACCGTAGGGCCTATAGCTCAGCTTCATCTTTCTGGGGTCTGCAAGTTGATGACTCCGGTCAACTGCGAGAAAGAGATTCTCTACCCAAACGGAAGGCAGGCAACTGACGTCTAGTTCCTGTCTGAAGTCAAGCAGATTTAAATCTAACTCACTGTAGCCCAGAGTCATCCTTAAAAGCAAACTCAGTGTGAGAGCCGAAGAACCTTGGAGAGGGGCCAATTCTCCTGAGCTCACTCGCTCTCAGATTGGATTGCGATGTAAACACCAAATCTACGTGCTCGTATCAGCTAAGGTCTGGTGTGAAGAAAACAGCTTGGTCCATCTTGTGGAAAAACACAGCTTGGAAAAACACAGCTCATCTGCAATGTCTCAACTGCAATGTCTAACCCCACGTTAAAGCCAATAGGCAGCTAACCTAAATATCAAATATGGGGCCTCATTCTGACCCTGGCGGTCCTAAACCGCCAGGGCCGCGGGCAACGGAAGCACCGCCAACAGGCTGGCGGTGCTTCAGTGCCCATTCTGACCGCGGCGGTAAAGCCGCGGTCAGAAAAGGGGATCCGGCGGTTTCCCGCCGGAATACCCCTGGCAGGGCTGAACCTCCATGGTGGCGCTGCAAGCAGCGCCGCCATGGGGATTCCGACCCCCTTCCCGCCAGCCTGTTTCTGGCGGTTTTGACCGCCAGGAACAGGATGGCGGGAACGGGTGTCGTGGGGCCCCTGGGGGCCCCTGCACTGCCCATGCCACTGGCAGGGCCCCAGCATGATTTTCACTCTCTGCATAGCAGACAGTGAAAATCGCGACGAGTGCAACTGCACCCGTTGCACCCCTGCAACACCGCCGGCTCCATTCGGAGCCGGCCTCTGTGTTGCAGGGCCTTTCCCGCTGGGCCGGCGGGCGCTCTTTTGGCGGGAAAGCCAGAATGGCCTCTGCGGACTTTTGACCGCGGAGCGGCCAAATGGTGGTGACCGCATGGCGGGCGGCTACCGCCGCCCGCTGCGGTCAGAATGACCGCCATAATGCCTAATGTCATGTCAGAGCCAATAGGCAGCTAAGCTGAATACAGAATGTAATGGCTAATGCCATGTCAAAGCCAATAGGCAGCTAAACTGAATACAAAATGTAATGGCTAACGCCATGTCAAAGCTAATAGGCAGCTAAACTGAACAAAACATATAATGTGCTACTGGTGAACATTGAGCAACTAATATGCGCAGTGGTGAGACACAAAGTCATTGGTCAAACACAATTAATAGAATCACACTCTTATACATCACAGTTCACCTGCGATTTGCATAAGCCTTTGCAAGCGCAACCTACCAATTTCACACTATCACAAAGACGCCGAGAACATACCCAACTTTACTAGCGGGATCCAGCATCTGGGAAAGTCATTTCTGGGCTTAAAGGGACATCATCTTTGCTACAGTTGCCATTTCAGAAAAACAAAATTCAAACCTCATAAAAATGAATAACTATCCCTAATTTAAACTATCACCATAACCACCAGTCACCACATAACCAGTTCTCCAAGGAAACAAACCATCAAGCTGCTACCAAAAACTGCTAGCGCTCCTTAGTAAGTAAACTTACCAGGGGACACGTATAGGCCGATGAACCTTTTGGATCGCATGGAGTATCCTAGCTATGTAGTAATTGATGACCATCAGTAATCAATGTACGTATCAATAATTAATAAGCAAAACACTATTCATCAATCCTTAACATCTCAACATTTCATGAATAATCACAACTCAAGTATAAGTTTTATCACATTTATTTCCCTATTAGTTACAATACCAAGTCATAAGATTAATTCAAACTTTATTCAATCAGCTCAGAATTAGTACATTAATGACCACCAATAACATAATCTAATCAGAACTTGAGAAAACATATACTCGAATGCTTCAGCATAAGCCAACAAAGATGAACATAACAACATTAATAGCAGAGTTCAGCAATCAGTTCGTCAATCATTTGTCACTATCAGCGTTACCCAAAGGAACCTTACCTAACCCAGATGAGAATTATCATGTGGGATTTCATGCGAAAACAATTTAGAACACGAATTTAGAAAACATCTAACTAAAAGAAAAACTATTTAAACAGCACAGGTGGTACCTAGAAAGAAAGGCACAAAAGTTAACAGTCACATTGTCATAGCTATCTAGCCACAGAATGGATCAGCAACAAAGTCCGTCTTCGTCTTCAGGTCATCAATCGATCAGCACCGCATCAGGCTCTATTGTTATTAGGTCGATCTGACCCCAGAGGGGGCAGAAACCTCTAGACGCCAGGGCAATTTTTTTGTGTGTTTTTTTTTTTATTTTTTTTTTATTTTTAGAGATGGGGAGCAACCCATTAGGCAAGGGTCGCTCCCCTGGGGGGCAAATTGTATTTAGACCATTTCTGCTCCCCTTGGGGGCAGATCGGCTGATCTTAGGTCAATCGGCCGCCAAAGGGGGCAGAAATAACTAGGCACTGGGGATCTTTTCTTTTGGGCCAATGTCACGCAAGGGGAGCGATCCCATAGGCAAGGGTCGCTCCCCGCTGGGGGTGGGGGACAAATTTATTTTAGGCCATTTCTGCCAGATCGGCCTATTGTTATGAGGCCGATCTGCCCCCCAGGGGGGGCAGGAACCTTTAGGCCCCAGGGAGAATTTTTATTTTGTGTTTTTTTTTGTTGTTTTTTTAGAGATGGGGAGCGAACCATTAGGCAAGGGTCGCTCCCCTGAGGGGGGGGGGCAAATTGTATTTGGATAATTTTTGCCCCCCTTGGGTGCAGATCGGCCTATTCTAGGTCAATCTGCCCCCAAGGGGGGCAGAAACAACTAGGCACTGGGGATCTCTTTTTTTGCGCCAATGTCACGCAAGGGGAGCGACCCCGTAGGCAAGGGTCGCTCCCCAGGGGCGCAAATTTATTTTAGGCCATTTCTTCCCCCCCTGGGGGCAGATCGGCCTATTTTAGCTCAATCTGCCCCCAAAGGGGGCAGAAACAACTAGGCACGGGGAATCTTTTTTTTGTGCCAGTGTCACGCAAGGGGAGCAACCACGTAGGCAAGGGTCGCTCCCCAGGGGGGGGAATTCATTTTTAGGCTATTTCTGCCCCCCCGGGGGTAGGTCGGCCTATTATTAGGCCAATCCGCCCCCAGGGGGGGCAGAAACCTTTAGGCGCCAGGGCGAAAAAATGTGGTGTGTTTTTTTTGTGTTTGTTTGTTTTTTTAGAGATGGGGAGCGACCCATTAGGCAAGGGTCGCTCCCCTGGGGGGGGCAAATTGTATTTAGACCATTTCTGCTCCCCTTGGGGGCAGATCGGCTGATCTTAGGTCAATCGGCCCCCAAAGGGGGCAGAAACAACTAGGCACTGGGGATCTTTTCTTTTGCGCCAATGTCACGCAAGGGGAGCGATCCCATAGGCAAGGGTCGCTCCCCGGGGGCGTTGGGGGGCAAATTTATTTTAAACCATTTCTGCCAGATCGGCCTATTGTTATTAGGCCGATCTGCCCCCAGGGGGGGCAGAAACCTTTAGGCGCCAGGGCGAATTTTTATTTTGTGTTTTTTTTTTTTTAGAGATGGGGAGCGACCCCGTAGGCAAGGGTCGCTCCCCAGGGGGGGGAATTTGTTTTAGGTCATTTCTTCCCCCCCCTGGGGGCAGATCGGCCTATTTTAGGTCACTCTGCCCCAAACAACTAGGCACTGGGGATCTTTTTTTGTGCCAGTGTCACGCAAGGGGAGCGACCCCGTAGGCAAGGGTCGCTCCCCAGGGGGGGGGGGAATTCATTTTTAGGCCATTTCTGCCCCCCCGGGGGCAGGTCGGCCTATTATTAGGCCAATCCGGCCCCAGGGGGGGCAGAAACCTTTAGGCGCCAGGGCGAAAAAATGTGGTGTGTTTTTTTTTTTTTTGGTTTGTTTTTTTAGAGATGGGGAGCGACCCATTAGGCAAGGGTCGCTCCCCTGGGGGGCAAATTGTATTTAGTCCATTTCTGCTCCCCTTGGGGGCAGATCGGCTGATCTTAGGTCAATCGGCCCCCAAAGGGGGCAGAAACAACTAGGCACTGGGGATCTTTTCTTTTGCGCCAATGTCACGCAAGGGGAGCGATCCCATAGGCAAGGGTCGCTCCCCGGGGGGGTTGGGGGGCAAATTTATTTTAGGCCATTTCTGCCAGATCGGCCTATTGTTATTAGGCCGATCTGCCCCCAGGGGGGGGCAGAAACCTTTAGGCGCCAGGGCAAATTGTTTTTGTGTGTTTTGTTTTGTTTGTTTGTTTTTTTAGAGATGGGGAGTGACCCATTAGGCAAGGGTCGCTCCCCTGTGGGGCAAATTGTATTTAAACCATTTCTTCCCCCCTTGGGGGCAGATCGGCCGATTTTAGGTCAATCTGCCTCCAAGGGGGGCAGAAACAACTAGGCACCGGGGATATTTTTTTTGCACCAATGTCACACAAGGGGAGCGACCCCGTAGGCAAGGATCGCTCCCCGGGGGAGTTGGGGGGGGGCAAATTTATTTCAGGCCATTTCTGCCCCCCCGGGGCCAGATCGTCCTATTGTTATTAGGCCGATCTGCCCCCAGGGCGGGCAGAAACCTCTAGGAGCCAGGGATTTTGTTTTTTTGGGTGTTTTTTTGTTGTTGTTTTTTTAGAGATGGGGAGCGACCCATTAGGAAAGGGTCGCTCCCCTGGGTGGCAAATTGTATTTAGACCATTTCTGCCCCCTTTGGGGGCAGATCAGCCAATTTTTGTTAGGCCAGTCTGCCCCCATGGGGGCAGAAACCACTTAGGCACCAGGGATTGGTGTGTGTGTATGTGTGTGTTTTCTTTTGGGAGGCAGCCCCTTGGGTAAGGGTCGCTCCCCATGGGGGCACATTACTGTTGGCCATATCTGCTCCCAATTTTTCCAAAAATAAGAGGGTGGGGGTATGGCCATACCACCACCCCAAATAAATGGGGCCAAAGTTGTTCTGCCCACTAGTGGGAAGATGGGCAATTACCCCTGATCCACACCCCGGGGGCAGAAAGTCTACTAGATGCCAGGGAATTTAAAAAAACAAAAAATATTTGGGTGGTGGCTACCAACCAGTATGGGCCTGGTTACGCCCCCACCTCAACTGAAGGGGGTAACAGTCTTTCAGCTCTCCCCGCACTCTAAAACATCTTATCCCACAGCAAGCAAGAAGACATTTGATTATTTGAGGTTTTAGTTTTACATTTGGGCCATGAGAACTTGGCTTACTCTCAAAATCGTCCCACTTGGAATGGTGAGAGCTGCACTTTATGGACTTTGGGACGCTGCCATGTAGAAAAATCCACAAGAGCTAGACACATCTGAAAACTAAACATCTGGGTGATTCCAGGGTGGTGTGTTTCACACGCACCCCACACCATTTTTGTACCCACAATCCCCTGCAAACCTCCAACTTTGCTGGAAATCACAAATTTTCCCACGTTTTTGTGATGGAACTTTCCGGAATCTGCAGCAATCCACAAAATTCCTACCACCCAGCATTGTCTCATCTATACCGATAAAAATTCTGCTGCACTTGTCAGCCTAAAAATGTTTTTTGCAAACTGCCCTTTTGGACCCCCTTTGTTCCCCCTCAATATCGACATGTTTTTGGCTCTTTCCTTTCACAAGCACTTGTACCCACCTACACAAATGAGGTATCATTTTTACCGGGAGACTGAGGGGAACATTGGGTGGTATGAGATGTGTCCCAGTGCCGTGATCCCACACAGAAATGTGGGAGAAACTTGATTTTTTAGCTAAATGTGAGGTTTGCCGAGGATTCTGGGTAAGAAAACATTGGGGGATCCACGCAAGTCACACCTCACTGGACTCCCTCGGGTGTCTAGTTTTCAGAAATGTCTGGGTTTGGTAGGTTTCCCTAAAAGGCTGCTGAGCCGAGGACCAAAAACGCAGGTGGCCCCCTTCAAAAATAGGTAGTTTTGTATTTGATCATTTTGATGTGTCCAGATAGTGTTTTGGGGCATTTCCTTTTGTGGGCGCTAGGCCTACCCACACAAGTGAGGTACCATTTTTGTGCTGGTTTGCTAGGTTTCCCCAGGTGCTGGCTGAGCTAGAGGCCAAAATCCACAGGTAAGCACTTTGTAAAAAATATCTCTGTTTTCTGTGAAAAAATGTGATGTGTCCACGTTGTGTTTTGGGCCATTTCCTTTGGTGGGCGCTAGGCCTACCCACACAAGTGAGGTACCATTTTTATAGGGATACTTGGGGGAACGCAAGGTGGAAGGAAATTTGTGGCTCCTCCCAGATTCCAGAACTTTCTGTCACTGGAATGAGAGGAAAAAGTGTTTTTTTGGGCCAAATTTTGAGGTTTTCAAAGGATTCTGGGTAACAGAACATGGTCAGAGCCCCACAAGTCACCCCCTCTTGGATTCCCCTAGGTGTCTAGTTTTCAAAAATGAGCTGGTTTGCTAGGTTTCCCCAGGTGCCGGCTGAGCTAGAGGTCAAAATCCACAGGTAGGCACTTTGTAAAAAACACCTCTGTTTTCTGTGGAAAAATGTGATGTGTCCATGTTGTGTTTTGGGCCATTTCCTTTCGTGGGCGCTAGGCCTACCCACACAAGGGAGGTACCATTTTTATCGGGAGACTTGGGGGAACGCTGGGTGGAAGGAAATTTGTGGCTCCTCTCAGATTCCAGAACTTTCTGTCACCGAAATGAGAGGAAAAAGTGTTTTTTTGGCCAAATTTTGAGGTTTGCAAATGATTCTGGGTAACAGAACCTGGTCAGAGCCCCACAAGTAACCCCATCTTGGATTCCCCTAGGTGTCTAGTTTTCAAAAATGCGCTGGTTTGCTTGGTTTCCCCAGGTGCCGGCTGAGCTAGAGGCCAAAATCCACAGGTAGGCACTTTGCAAAAAACAACTCTGTTTTCTGTGAAGAAATGTGATGTGTCCACGTTGTGTTTTGAGCCATTTCCTTTTGTGGGCGCTAGGCCTACCCACACAAGTGAGGTACCATTTTTATCGGGAGACTTGGGGGAACACAGAATAGCAAAACAAGTGTTATTGCCCCTTGTCTTTCTCTACATTTTTTACATCCAAATGTAAGACAGTGTGTAAAAAAGACGTCTATTCGAGAAATGCCCTGTAATTCACATGCTAGTATTGGCACCCCGGAATTCAAAGATGTGCAAATAACCACTGCTTCTCAACACCTTATCTTGTGGCCATTTTGGAAATACAAAGGTTTTCTTGATACCTATTCTTCACTTTTTATATTTCAGCAAATGAATTGCTGTATACCCGGTATAGAATAAAAACCCATTGCAAGGTGCAGCTCATTTATTGGCTCTGGGTACCTAGTGTTCTTGATGAACCTACAAGCCCTATATATCCCCGCAACCAGAAGTGTCCAGCTGACGTAACGGCACATTGCTTTAAAAAATCTGACATCACAGGAAAAAGTTACAGAGTAAAACGTGGAGAAGAATCGCTGATTTTTTCACCTCAATTTCAATATTTATTTATTTCAGCTGTTATTTTCTGTATGAAACTCTTATAGGATCTACACAAATGACCCCTTGCTGAATTCAGAATGTTGTCTACTTTCCTGACATGTTTAGCTTTCTGGGATCCAGCATTGGTTTCTCACCCATTTTGGTCACTAACCGGAAGGAGGCTGAAAGCACGAAAAATAGTAAAAATGGGGTATGTCCGAGTAAAATTTCAAAACTGTATTGTAAAATGGGGTTTTCCAATTCAAATCTGCCTGCTCCTGGAAGCTGGGAAGATGGTGATCTTGCCACTGCAAACCCTTTGTTGATGCCATTTTCAGGGAAAAAACCACGAGATGCCTTCTGCAGCCCTGTTTTCCCATTTAAAAACAAAAAACAAAATTTACACTGTATTTTGGCTAATTTCTTGGTCTCCTTCAGGGGAACCCACAAAGTCTGGGTACCTCTAGAATCCCTAGGATGTTGGAAAAAAAGGACGCAAATTTGGCGTGGGTAGCTTATGTGAACAAAAAGTTATGAGGGCCTAACCGCGAACTGCCCCAAATAGCCAAAAAAAGGCTCGGCACAGGAGGGGGGAAAGGCCTGGCAGCGAAGGGGTTAACGGAAGAGGGGATTCACTCAGGTATTATTAGACTAGTGAAAAGCAATATTTACACTTGGTGTACAGTTCCTATCTTCCTAGCAGGTTCGCTGATTCCCACTTTCTTTTCTACCTGACTCAGGAAAGTGTACAGTACAAACCTGAGTAACACGAACATCTACGCACTTTCTCTGTGGGGGCTGTGTTTTTTTCTCTTCCATCCCCGCTTCCCCCATTTAACCTAGATCAGCTTTAACTAGTGTTGGACTGTCTCGTGGTGGGTGAAGATAGGAACTTATCTTGTGAAATTGCTATCGCTCCTTCAGAAACTAAGGTGAGATCTAACACCTACCCTTATCTTGGCTAAGCTAAGCTTTAGCCCCACAAAGCGGCCTATTTCGAGTTTCAAAGACGGTTTGCCCCTGCATACCACCTCTAATCTACGTTGTCAGACAGACAGGTAACTCCACCGAGCGAAGGCTAGCTGTGTCTCCAGGTAGCCTGCAGAGGAGGACGAAGGGTACAACTCTGAATGGTAGTTCTTTAAGTAAATGGTATGAAGGTCCTCTCTATCTCAAATAATGGATCTGAACGTTGTTGATCAATTTCAGAATATGAAATTAATAGAAAGCCACCTAGAACCCTTTCAGTTACAATCTGTGAACCATTGCCTATTCTTTAAAAACAATAAGCAGTGAAGTGATCAGTTTCTATGAAACCTTGTTCATTATTTAAGAACTATCACTAGAAAAGGGCAATTAAGTCCATACAGAGAAACATAAATATATTTGAGCTGGTTTAGTTATCACGTTTTAATGAGTAACAACATTAATAAATGTGTAAGTAAACTTGACATTTATACCTAAATAAACAACATATGAAGAACGTATATAACTCAAGAAGGGGGATATCTAAAAAGAAAAGATATATGATAATTATAACAACAGCATTTCATGGCAATACTATGAACATCAAGGTGTCCTCTTACAGAAGATAGGACACAAACTACTGAAGGTTTCATACAACAACAATTATATTTTACTTAATGCAAGCAGAGGGGGCATTGTAACAAACCAATGGTGTAATGTGAGTCCTGCTCAGAAGATGAAATGTTAATGCTGCACTGCAATGGAGTAGGCCTTGAGAAAGTGACAAACTGACAAGTGAGTAATGAAATAATGAACCACAAACAGCAGGTAAAGAAGTAGAGGACTTATAGGAACTGAATAGGGGAGAAAACAACACAGGTGAAGGCATGGAGCAAGCTGATTGCAAAATAAAGGGCATAGCGAGTAGCCCCAATAACCCCTGTTGCCAATCAAGGGAATTCTACATGCAGACTTTAAATAACTGGTTTGCCACTATTGACTCAGAACTGTGCCTGAATGTACTAGTTCTCAGTTGATTGAGGCTTTGCATGTGAGTCTGGGAAACGCAATTTTACAGGTACACGTGAGAATTTTGCACTCGTGTGTGCCATCTTTTCAAAATTCCTAATCTTTTGGGTCCTAAAGTCTTTTGTGACTTGACACTGCAAATCACAGTGCTTCAAAGAGACATGACCTACTAGATTCAGAATGCAGATTACCCTCAAATGGAAAAAATATGTGTGTATATAACCTCGAAGACATAGTTGGCCTTAGAAACCAGCTGCACTGTATTATCAGTCATGGAAGCCTTCCTTAGACTCAGTAAAGCTCTAGACCACACCTGCAAACCAGACTTGAACTTCTCTCCTAACCTCTTTCCATCAGAGCTGAAAACGTAGTTCTACATGTTTTAGTATTTTTACTACAATAAGTCTGGGCGCATCTCTGAGATTTGTCACTACATTAGAACACCTTCTCAGAATGCTGTGCTAAAAATACATTGTAGACTTCCAAAACTGCACAATTTGAAAATCCTTTTGGAAATATAGAAAATGCTATTGATTAAGATTATTATAGGACTATTATATAAGTGAGGCTTTTCATTTATGTTCGTACCTAAATCTGATGGTTCAGTCAATTTCTGTAACCATTTTAATAAGTTGAAAATAGTATGCTAGTATCATGCTTATATGAAACCCAAAGTGGCCATTGTATTAGAGTAGATAGATGAAGCCAAATATCGGTATATTATCAGATTCCTATCCATCATGTGAATAGAGAAATAATAGCTGTCCAGCAATTCTTTACTTTCCATGTAACACTGTTTGTGTTGCAGATTGCCCTGGCCATGTTTGACCGACTTCCAAGCTGCTTGCTTTGCGTGGGCTTATTTAGGTGGTATTGTCATATACAGTTGAACCTGGGAGGATCACTTAAAGCACCTTTATGCAGACTATATTACCTCACATTGAAATACCCACAAGGCTATTCTAGATTATTGTGTATTGGCTAATTAATGCATTTGTCACCCTCTACACTCAGATGGATGAAGGCTTGGTTGGACAATAGGGAAGTTTGATACTGGATATGTCCACCGATGATGATTCCTATCGACAGGAAGAAGAACCAACCAACAATTAGTGCAGCTCTTACCTTTCAAGTTCTAAAAACGCTCTTTCCCATGAATTATTACTGGTAACTTCGGGTGGCCTTTGTTCAACAAATGAATGAGTGGCTATGGGACTAGGTGCTGTTCTATTGCAGTGCTGTAACGGGATAAAACACTGGTTCTTGTGTCAAAGCCCGAAATGCTTTCTGTAGTTGAAAATCAGTGGTGTATGTAGCCCATTAATTATTTGTTTGCCTCGTCATTCAAGCTCGTGGCTGACTAAGCTGTTGGTGTGGAAGGATAAATAGGTACAAGTATGCCACGCCAATTACTTTTTGGGGGCTCCTCTACTTGCAATCCTTTTCCTTCATGGTCTTGTACTTGACAGTGACTCCCTTTTGTAGAGGATGCTCCTGACAAATATGGGCTTTATTTCTCAGCCATGGAGTATAGAAATTCAAATGGTGGTGGAAGTTGCCCGGCTGAAAGCTTAAACGGCACACATAAATATCTGCTAGTCTTTGAGTGCCCAAATACTGCTATTTATAGCTTCATAGGCACATTTCAGTATCTGTTACCAGCTGTAGATATTTTCCCATCCCTGAAGAGGCTTATGTCCCCTCCCCACCACTGTTGTCTCACTAACATTTCCATTTTTCTAAGCAGACTCCGGATGCAGACAGTACACAAAATATTAATGCTAACAGTAATAACTCTACCTGTTTCTCTACCCAGGCTTACTTCTGTTACTGAAATCAATGCCTCACCCACTGTACACTTGCACTGGCCTGTGCATTCAACTCCTCACCTGAACGTTGGAGAATATGGTTGCCTAGTCACATACACTGCAACTGTTTCATCCTCCCTGTGCTTCTCAAACTCAAGGCCCTGATTCCTGCAGAAGGTGGCTGATGAAAATAAGGGTGGGTTTTCCAAAAGGTTATGCCCTTTATATTGACTTGGGGAGTGTGCTGGGTGGGCCATGAGTCTCTGAATCGCGTTGGGCTCCTCCTTTGCTTTTAGTTATGGTTATAGGTCTTGCCTAGTCTTTTTCTCTGCATCTCTTTAGAACACCACACTTGCAGAAAATGTTGGTAGCTGATTAGCTGCATGTAAGTGGACAGTTGGATACCAGATGGTGAAACTGCGAGGAGCTATTGGTGATGCTATATAACTTGTTATTGTATGTAGATTTGTATGGTGCAAGCTATCACCCATTAGGGTATCCAGGTGCTGGAGCAGGAGGGTAGGCCAGGCGTGCTCCTAGTTGAAGAGCCCGGTCATCAATTTGTTGCAGAAGTTGAGGAGTGGAGTGGCAGTTCTGATGTGTAAAGGAGTTTATTTCAGTATTTGATGGTGATGAAGGAGAAAGCTCATCTTCCTATCTTGCTTCTGCAGATGCAGGAGAATTGTGTGAGGGAGAGAGAAAGGTGGAGTGTAGCTGGCTGGGGGATTTGGTAGAGTTGGAGTCAGTCATTGAGGTACGCTGGTCCTGGGTTGTGGAGGGCTTTGTAGGCATACATTTACAACGTTTCTGGATGTTGTGCTAGTGTAGTTCATTGAGGTAGTAAGTGGGATGGGTGATTCTGGGGATGTCTAGGATGAGTCTAGTGGTGTTGTTTTAGATGGTCTGGAGTCTTTGCATGAGTTGGTTGAAGATGCTGATGTAGAGTGCTTTTCAGTAGTTGAGTCTGCTGGTGATAAGTGCTTGGGTGACCGTGCGTCTTGTGTGCATTGGGAGCCATTTGAAAATATGGGGACAGATTCTAAGGATGTGGCAGCAGGATGTGGTCACAGTGTTGAACTCTTTGTATACCATGGATTTGACATCAAGGATCATGCCAAGCATTCTGGCATTGTCTGTGGGTGTGAGCTTGGGATCCAGGTTCGGTGGATACCAGGAGGAGTCCCAGGGGGAGCTCTTACTTCCGAAAATCAGAATCCCTGTTTTGTCTGTGCTGACTTTGAGGCAGTTCTGTTGCATCCCCAGCTGTCCATGATGGACAAGCAGGTGGTGAATTTGGCTTTATTGGTGTTGTTCGTGTCAGAGAGGGAGAGGAGGAGCTGAGTATCATTGGCATATGAAACAGTGTTGATGCCGTGAGTTCTAATGATGCAGGCGAGAGGCGCCATGTACATACTGAACAGGAGCTGTTGTGATCAGAGGTAAATGCAGGGAGTCACTCTGGAGACTGGTGATGAGGATTCCATGTGAGAAGATGTTGAATGCCGCCGAGAGGTCGAGCATGATAAGAGTGGCAGTTTCTCCTCTCCTCTGTCAGTGTTTGATCGAATGTCGTCAGTTACTGCTAGGAGGGCAGTTTCTGTGTTGTGATTGCTGTGGAACCCTGACTGGGTGGAGTCCAGGAGGTGGTGCTATTCAAGATTAACAAAGAGCTGCTTGTTAATCTCTTTCTGCTGGACTTTGGCAAGGAAGGGCAGGAGCGACATGGGCATGTAGTTGCTGAGATTATTTGGATTGGCCAAGGTTTTCTTCAGGAGAGTTGTGACCTCTGTGTGTTTCCAGTTGTCTAGAAAGTTTCCGTTGAGGATGGAGGAATTGATGATGGTTGTGAAAATGGTTGTGAAAATGGTGCTTATCCTTGTGCTTCTGAGGTTGTGCATGTGGTGAAGGCAGGGGTCTATGGGGGACTCTCGCTAAATACTGCTGTATTTAACATTTAATATGGGTGTCATCTACTTTATAATACTGGCAAGGAAGATGGAATTGAGAAGTATTCCCATGTCTCTCTGAGTGGAGTGTTTTTATACTGAATGTCCCAGTGTCTTCAGGAATGGAATGAGGTTAGGTTACTCAACAATTTTCAGCACAAAATTGTCCTCAAGAATGGTGACAAACCTTCAGTCCAAAACGTATGCAAAGTCCCAAACGTGATGCTTCACCTTCTAAGATTAGAATTGAAGAGGTTAAGTGACTAAGGGGGTGATTCTAACCCTGGCGGTCGGTGTTAAAGCGGCGGCCAACCCGCCAACAGGCTGGCGGTCAAAACAATGGAATTCTGACCCTGGCGGGAACCGCCAACACAGACAGCCACTTTAACACTCCGACCGCCACGGCGGTACAAACAAACAGCGCGGCGGTCACCGCCAACAGCCAGGCGGCAGACAATGTACCGCCCACACTATCACAACTCACCAATCCGCCACCTTTTCCGGGGCGGGAGCACCGCCGATAAAAACACGGCGGAACCAGACTACGAACGGGAAAACGCACACCACTACGCACTCCAGGAGGAAGGAGGACAGCATGGAACCCGAATTAAACATCCTACCTGCTCTCGTCTACCTTCTCATCTACCACGAGTACGAAGTCCGGCGCAGAAGACAACGGTGAGTACTGCACCTACGACACATGGGAGGGGGGAGGACGAAAGGTTACGGGCACACACATATGCGACCCCCCCCCCAACTATGTACACACCAATGCAGAGCAACAAGTCACAGTGACACCACCCAAACACCCCTGAAAAATGCTATGACATAATCAAATTTGGAATAAATATTTATGTACCAAAAAGCTCCTGAAAATTATCGTACAACCATGAAAGATATTTACAAGAAAACAAATGATATACACATCAGTGTATAACTGAAGTAACAAGTCCTGCACATCCTACGAATTCATCATGTCCGTGGGCCAAAGTTTTGAGAAACAAGGGCAAAGCCCACACAGGAGACCTGAGTCCTTTGGAGAGAACACTGCAGGGGCATCAGATGTAAAAACTACAGGCACCTCAGGGGGAAGGGAAGGGGGGGGCACCACAGCCACATGAGTCCACGACGCCAGATCCATGAGGAGCCACCATGCCCTCTCTCTACAGTGGGTGGGCTGCCCACTGTACCATCCTGGGGAGTGCAAAGCCACAGTCTCTCAATGTCTCTACAGTGGGTGGGCTGCCCACTGTACCATCCTGGGGAGTGCAAAGCCACAGTCCATCAGGTGGATGACAGTCTCCACTGGTCAAGGAGGAGGCATGGTGGGCACAGTGAACCATAAACAGTGCTTGAGACGGCGGTGCCCAGCGGAGCGGTGCTTGAGAAGAAGGGCCCAGCGGAGCGGTGCTAGAGACGGCGGTGCCCAGCGGAGCGGTGCTTGAGATTAAGGGCCCAGCGGAGCGGTGCTTGAGAAGAAGGGCCCAGCGGAGCGGTGCTTGAGACGGCGGTGCCCAGCGGAGCGGTGCTTGAGAAGAAGGGCCCAGCGGAGCGGTGCTTGAGATGAAGGGCCCAGCGGAGCGGTGCTTGAGATGAAGGGCCCAGCGGAGCGGTGCTTGAGACGGCGGTGCCCAGCGGAGCGGTGCTTGAGAAGAAGGGCCCAGCGGAGCGGTGCTTGAGATGAAGGGCCCAGCGGAGCGGTGCTTGAGAAGAAGGGCCCAGCGGAGCGGTCCTTGAGATGGCGGAGCCCTCTTCAGCGGTGCCTATCTTCACGGCGGGGCCCTCTTCAGCGGTGCCTATCTTCACGGCGGGGCCCTGTTCAGCGGTGCCTATCTTCACGGCGGGGCCCTGTTCAGCGGTGCCTATCTTCACGGCGGGGCCCTGTTCAGCGGTGCCTATCTTCACGGCGGGCCCTGTTCAGCGGAGCCTATCTTCACGGCGGGGCCCTGTTCAGCGGTGCCTATCTTCACGGCGGGGCCCTGTTCAGCGGTGCTCTTCTGCACGGCGGGCCCTGTTCAGCGGTGCTCTTCTGCACGGCGGGCCCTCTTCAGCGGTGCTCTTCTGCACGGCGGGGCCCTGTTCAGCGGTGCTCTTCTGCACCGCGGGCCCTGTTCAGCGGTGCTCTTCTCCACGGCGGGCCCTGTTCAGCGGTGCTCTTCTGCACGGCGGGCCCTCTTCAGCGGTGCTCTTCTGCACGGCGGGGCCCTGTTCAGCAGTGCCTATCTTCACGGCGGGGCCCTGTTCAGCGGTGCTCTTCTGCACGGCGTGCCCTGTTCAGCGGTGCTCTTCTGCACGGCGGGCCCTCTTCAGCGGTGCTCTTCTCCACGGCGGGCCCTGTTCAGCGGTGCTCTTCTGCACGGCGGGGCCCTGTTCAGCGGTGCTCTTCTGCACCGCGGGCCCTGTTCAGCGGTGCTCTTCTCCACGGCGGGCCCTGTTCAGCGGTGCTCTTCTGCACGGTGGGGCCCTGTTCAGCGGTGCCTATCTTCACGGCGGGGCCCTGTTCGGCGGTGCTCTTCTGCACCGCGGGCTCTGTTCAGCGGTGCTCTTCTCCACGGCGGGCCCTGTTCAGCGGTGCTCTTCTGCACGGCGGGCCCTCTTCAGCGGTGCTCTTCTGCACGGCGGGGCCCTGTTCAGCGGTGCCTATCTTCACGGCGGGGCCCTGTTCAGCGGTGCCTATCTTCACGGCGGGGCCCTGTTCAGCGGTGCTCTTCTGCACGGCGGGCCCTGTTCAGCGGTGCTCTTCTGCACGGCGGGCCCTCTTCAGCTGTGCTCTTCTGCACGGCGGGCCCTCTTCAGCAGTGCTCTTCTCCACGGCGGGCCCTGTTCAGCGGTGCTCTTCTCCACGGCGGGCCCTGTTCAGCGGTGCTCCTCTCCACGGCGGGCCCTGTTCAGCGGTGCTCTTCTGCACGGCGGGCCCTGTTCAGCGGTGCTCTTCTCCACGGCGGGCCCTGTTCAGCGGTGCTCATCCAGCAGGTCAAGGGAGCCAGACCTGGCCTGGACTCCCTGCTCAGTCGCCCTCGGACCGTGACGTTTCTGGACCCTTCGGGGACGGACTCCTGGCCTCTTTAGTGTCCTCCTTCCCAGCTGGAATGTGACATGTGGGGTCCACCTTCTCCACGCTCCTGCTGCCCTTCCGCTCCTTTGATGGGGCTCTCGGGCCCTTGCCTCCCCTAGATGGTGTGGCTGGTGAAGTGGCCGCACATTGCTCCTTGGGGGCAGCCCTGTCAGTCCTCGCACGGCGGCCCTTGTTTTTGCGGGTCCTCTTGCCGGGGGGGGGGGGCTGGACGTGTCCTTGCTGCTGATCGATGTGTCACTGCTGGCAAAGGGTGGACTCCAGATCCCACGCACAACAGTGACACTCGAAGCTGGGCTGGTGGTGGCTGCGGTGCTCTTGGGACTCTTTGCAGATGGAGGGGGGAGCTCATCGGAGGGAAAGAGGTCAAGACTAGCCAGGAAAAGCTTTTTAGGTCCAAGGTAAAGGGTAGGAGAAGTGGTGATGGGAGTGGAGGAAGAGGATGTGGTTGTAGGAGAGTCAGGTGTGCTGTCATTGGGTGAAGGTGCTGGTGCTGTAGGCTGACGTGAGGTGGATGGCTGTTGGGTGGGTGTCTGCCTGCGTTTGTGTGTCTTGGAAGAGGGGGTGACAGACACAGTGGGAGAGGACACAGGGGACGTGTAAATGGCAGTGGGGGTGGTGACTGCACGAGTGTGGACTGTACTGGAGGGTGAGGTGGTGATGGAAGCACTGGCTGATGTTGGGGTGCATGCAGGAGTGAGTGTAGACGTCACAGGGAGGGAGGAGGGAGACGAGGAGGAGGGGGACACAGAGGTGGTTGTGACTGTTGGAATGTCTGCATCTGGGTGTTGCTTGGGTGAGTGTTTGTGGGATCTGTGGTGCTTGTGTCTGGATGAACTGCTCTTGGGTGTTGAGGTGTGTGCAGGCTGGTCTGATGGTGTGGATGGGATAGGCTGAGGAACAGGAGACAGAGACAGGCTGGAGGCAGTAAGAAGAGGGAGGCTGGAAACAGGGACAATGGCTGCCGTCAGTGCTGAGGCCAGAGCAGTGAACGCTCGTTGATGGGCAGCCTGACCCGAATGAATGCCCTCCAGGTACGCATTGCTCTGTTGCACCTCCCTTTGCACACCCTGGATGGCATTCAAAAGGGTCGTCTGCCCAACAATGAGCGTCCTCACCAGGTCAATGAGCTCCGCACTGAGGGCAGCAGGGGCAACAGGGGCAGGGGCTGAGGTGCCTGGGGCGAAGGAGACGCGCGCCTTCCTGGGCGAGCGGGCACGGAGCGTAGGCTGAGGGGCTGCTGGGAGGGCGGTGCTGGTGCGCTGGGTGGTGGCTGTACCTGTAGAGGCGGGGGGCCCGGATGTTGCCGCCACCGCTAGGGAGCTCCCATCCGAGGACGTGTCTGAGTCGCTGCTCTCACCAGCGGTCCCCGTCGTGGTGCTCCCCTCGCCCTCCGGATCACTGGTGCCCTCGGTGTCTGTTCCTGGGCCCACCAGGGCCTTGTGTCCTGCAGCTCCCTCGTGCTCCGATGCCAAATCTCCTCCGCCTGATGATGCTAATGCACACATGCACAAGAAGATGAAGAGAAAGGGTGGGGGGAGAAAAAAGAAGACCAGGTTGAGTGCATGCAATGTCAACACCGTTGGCGGAGAGGACAGACACAGGAGCCTCATGCACTAAGCCGCGCATTCGGGGTACACTACTCAGTACTACTGACTAGGACAACAGGCCAAGAGACGTCAAACGCGCACATGGGTGATGCTGGACCATCAATGGCTGTACTTGTCACCCTACAGAGGTGGGGGCCGGGGGCACAGGGCCATGCCTAAGGGAGAGGACTACACTACAGAAAGCGCCCTGGCCTAATGTCACCCACTGCCCTCCTCCCCCACCCAGACGCCTCCACTGCGCAGAAAGATAGGAGAATGTGCTGATACTCACCCCCTTGTGTCTGCTGTGATGTCTTAAAGCGCCCATCCAATTCAGGGTAGGCCACCGCCAGGATCCGGGACATCAGGGGGGCATGGTGCGACTGGCACCCCTCCTAGGTTGGGAGGCCATCCCCAGCAGTGTTTCTGCGGTCTTCCTTGTTCCGCGGCGGATGTCCTCCCACCTCTTGCGGCAGTGGGTGCCCCGTCTGTTGTGGACCCCCAAGTTCCGGACTTCCTTGGCGATGGCACGCCAAATCTCGATCTTCTGATGGGCGCTGACCTATTTGACATGTACAGGGTGGAAAGGAGGAAATCATCAATGACCTGCATGTTAGATTTGATTGGCCCCCCCCCCCCCCACCAACTTTGCCATATGGCATATGCTCTCATCTGTCGTGCGTTGCACTCCTCATTCGCCCCCCACCCCACCAACTTACATCCACCCCAATCCACACAGGCATAGCCCATTCCATGTGCACCCGGTGTACTCACTTGTTGGTCTGGAGGACCGTAGAGTAGCGCATACTGGGGGAGGACCCCATCCACGAGCTTCTCCAACTCTTCAGACGTGAAGGCAGGGGCCCTTCCCCCAGTTGCAGCAGCCATTGTCACTTCCAGACCGAGGTCACAGCAGCACTTGCAGTATAGGTCCTCTCCTGTGGATGATCAGGTCTCGAGTGATCAATCAGCTAGGAAATGGCGGTCACACCCGCGGCGGTGCGTACCGCGACCGCCGGCGCACATCGTCATTGGCTCCTGAAACCCATAGGGTTCAATGTTAACCAATGCGGCTTTGCGCCGCGGTCTTCGACCGCCTACCGCCACGGTGTGCCCCGCCAGCGCATTGACCTCACATCCCATTGTCCCACTTCACAGGTCAGGCAGCCGCCATTTCAAGGGCCTACATGGCTTAATTTTGACTGCGACACACAGGCCTAGGCCTTGCATTGCCACACATACACGCCTTTCAACCCATTGCCATTCTTTAACTGTGCAAGCTG
Source organism: Pleurodeles waltl (assembly GCF_031143425.1). NCBI lineage: Eukaryota > Metazoa > Chordata > Amphibia > Caudata > Salamandridae > Pleurodeles > Pleurodeles waltl. The sequence goes on from NC_090440.1 coordinate 259,037,999, forward strand.
TCTGTACGTACCTGTGGTTTGCCTGACTCTGTGCTCCATGTTGTCCTTCCTAGGCACCGTCCGCTGGGACTTGCGAGGAGAAGGACGAATCCTCGCGTGTACCGACCGCTGGTGGACCTGTTGACAATGGAAGAACGCCATATAATACTTCGATACAGACTTGACCGTGCCACTATCCATGAACTGTGTGCCCAGCTGGAGCCAGCCCTGATGTCCCCCATCCGCCAACCCACAGGGATTCCCCCTCTGGTGCAGGTTTTGTCAGTCCTCCATTTTTTGGCATGTGGGTCATTCCAGACAACAGTGGCCATGTCATCTGGAATGTCTCAGCCTATGGGCCTGATTCTAACTTTGGAGGACGGTGTTAAACCGTCCCAAAAGTGGCGGATATACCACCTACCGTATTACGAGTCCATTATATACTATGGAACTCGTAATACGGTAGGTGGTATATCCGCCACTTCTGGGACGGTTTAACACCGTCCTCCAAAGTTAGAATCAGGACCTATGTTTTCAAAGATTTTGAGCAGAGTGTTGTCTGCCCTGATGAAACTCATACGGAGCTACATAATTTTCCCAGAGGAGGGTGACTTGCCTACAGTGAAGGGTGATTTCTATGCCTTTGGACATATCCCCAACATCATTGGTGCCATTGATGGGACCCATGTGGATTTGGTACCCCCAAAAGACGATGAGCAGGTGTACAGAAACAGAAAAAGTTATTATTCGATGAATGTCCAGGTGGTCTGTTTGGCTGACCAGTACATCTCCCATGTAAATGCCAAGTTCCCAGGGTCAGTGCATGACGCGTATGTTATGCGAAATAGCAGCATCCCATATGTGATGGAGCAGCTACAGAGACAACGTGTGTAGCTAATAGGTGACTCTGGTTACCCCAACCTGCCTTGGCTACTGACCCCAGTGAGGAATCCCCGGACCAGGGCAGAGGAACGGTACAATGAGGCCCATGGGCGAACTAGGAGGATCATCGAAAGGACCTTTGGCCTCCTGAAGGCCAGGTTTAGGTGCCTGCATATGACAGGGGGATTCCTGATGTACTCACCAAAGAAGGTGTGCCACATCATCGTGGCCTGCTGTATGCTTCACAATCTGGCATTGCGACGTCAGGTTCCTTTCCTGCAGGAGGATGGTGCAGATGGTGGTGTTGAAGCAGCTGTGGAGCCTGCGGAGAGTGAAGAGGAGGAAGACTCAGAGGACGACACAGACAACAGGGACAGAGTAATAGAACAGTATTTCCAGTAGCACACAGGTAATAATCACCCATGCCATTTTATATTTCCTGAAAGCCTCCTGCATCTCAACTTTGTCGATTTCCCCCCAGAACTATAAACATGATGTTTGATTTTCCCTTCCCTTTTCTGTGCTGTATGAGCCACTGCGTGACCTCGGCTTGGTTGGCCCATGGACTAATGCTAAGTTACCTCGGTATGTGTAATTCACAATGTTAGAAATACGTAATTGATATGTAATGTGTCATACATTTGTAAATAAGACAGGCTGAGTCCTGATTGATTTCAGTGCAATGTGTGATTTATTATTAGTGCATAGATATTGGTACATGATAGTGAAACAGTGATGGGTGGGGGTGGAGTAATGTCCATGGCAGAGTCCAGTTCTCAGTCTCACAGGTGCATTGTCCATATGCCTGTGGCAGGATGGAGCAGGGGCAGTTCAAGGTTTGACAGGGTGGCAATGTGGAACAGTGGGAGGACTTCAGGGGGTATGTGATGCTGGCGGGGGTCTTGACATCCTACTCTGTCGGTTTTTTTTATCTCAGGCTCCTTTTGCGGGGTGGTTGTTGTTCAGCAGGAGGTGGGGTTCTGGTGGGCTGTCGTTGTGGTGGGGCCTTCTGTCCACTAGCGCCGGCGGAGGTGGTAGGCTGTTCCTGTTCCTGGCTAGTGACAGGGGCCCTGTGTGATGCCACATGGTCCCGAAACGTGTCCTCTATACGGTTCAGGGCCTGGACTATGCTCCCCATAGCGGTTGAGATGTTGGTGAGTTGGTCGCTGAACCCCATGTAGCGTTGCTCCTGCTGTGCCTGGATCTCCTGGAACCTGGCCAGTACCGTCGCCATCGTCTCTTGTGAGTGGTGGTAGGCTGCCATGATGGTGGTGAGGGCCTCTTGGAGAGTGGGTTCCCTGGGCCTCTCCTCCCCCCCCTGTCGCACAGCAGCCCTCCGAGTTGCCCTGTTTCCCTGGGCCTCTGTCCCCTGGACGGTGTGCCCACTCCCACTGCCCCCAGGTCCCTGTTGTTGTTGGGTTGGTGGGTTACCCTGGGGGCCCTGTAGTGGTAGACACACCGCTGCTTGACCTGTCCTAGAGACAGAGGCATGGGCCCACTGGGTGGGAGCTGTGCTGTTGTTCCCAGAGGGGGTTGGGTCTGCAGTGGCCTGTGTCTGGGTGAGGGGAACCGACTGCCCAGAGGTCCCCGATGGTCCGGGCTGGTCGTCAGGTTCCAGATCGACAGAGCTGCTGTCATCACTAGGGGCCTGTTCCGGGGGTGGGATGGACATTTCTGGTCCCTCCTGACTGGTGTGTTGTCGTTCGGGTCCTGCATGGGGTAAGAGGATATGGTTATTGTTTCTGTGTGTGCATTAGCTTGCGTTTTATGGGTGCCCTTGTCCCCCAGTGCTGGCATTCCCTTGGGGGAGGTGTTGTGAGGGTGTTTTGTGGGGGGGGGATGGGTATGTGCAGTGGTCATGCTTAGGTGATGGGTGTCCATAGTTTGGGGATGGCATGCAGGGGTTGGTGTTGGGTGGGTTGTGCTGGAGAGACATTCTCAGGGAGGATGTGTGCTGGGGGGTTGGGGGTGAGGGTGGGGGTTAGCATGCTGGGGGGGGGGGGGTGAAGTGGTTGGCCTTGTACTTACCAGAGTCCATTCCTCCGTGTACTCCAGCGAGGCCATCAGGATGCAGGATGTTTAGTACCTCTTGCTCCCATGTTGTGAATTCGGGTGGAGTGGGTGGGGGTCCCCCGCCAGTCTTCTGCACTGCGATGTTGTGTCGCGAGACCATCGAGCGCACCTTCCCCCGTAGGTCGTTCCATCGTTTGCGGATGTCCTCTCGATTTCTGGGATGCTATCCCACCGCGTTGACCCTGTCCACGATCCGCTGCCAGAGCTCCGCCTTCCTTGCTATGGTGGTGTGCTGAACCTGTGAGCCGAAGAGCTGGGGTTCCACTCTTATGATTTCCTCCACCATGACCCGGAGTTCTTGGTCCGAAAAGCGTGGGTGCCTTTGTGGTGCCATGGGGTGGTGTGTATGAGGTGTGGGGTGGTGTATGTGATGATGTGTGTGTTGGTGTGTGGTGCTTTGTGCTTCTATGTGGTGTGTGTGATGTTGTGGTGTGCCTCTGTGTGTATGGCTATCTATTCTCTGATGTGTCTCTCTCTCCTTCGTCTCTGGTTTTTGTTGGTAGGGGTTTGTGGGTGATGTGGGTGTGTGTTTTATATGGTATTGGATGTGTGGGAGTGGTGTGTGTATGTGTTTCAGGTGTGTGCCTTTCAAATTGTCCAATGTGGTAGGGGTTTGTAAAGGTGTGTGTATTTTGACCGCGGCGGTGTGTACCGCCAATGGAATACCGCGGTTGAATGACCGCCGCGTGGATTTGCGGGTCATAATGGGATGGGCGTATTTCTGTTGGCGTGGCGGTGGAGGTTTGGTCTTCTCCAGTTTACCGCTGGCCGCTGATGTGGCGGACTGCAGTGGAGAGCGGATTTTTGGAGGTTTTGCAGTTGTGGGTCAGAATGTCCGTGGCGGCTGACCGCGGCCGCGGCGGTATTGTGGCGGCCTTCTGACCGGCGGTAAGCGGATTTTACCGCCGAGGTCAGAATGACCCCCTAAGTGACTTTAATATTATTGAGGAAATAGAGTCTTCAGAGTGGTTGGCACCTGTTGTGTTGGCACCCAAAGACAGAGAAAAGTCCATAAGAATGTGTGTCAATTTTCTCAACTTGACCCAGTGTATTTGGGTAGATCGACAGCCACTTTTGAATATCTCTAAAACATTAATTATGCTCTCTGGGGCTAATATGTTTAGTGTGATGGATCTATCAGCATATAATCGAGTTTTACTTCACGGACACTCAGAACACCTAATTTCATTCAAAACACCTCAGGGGGCATACAGATTTGTGAGAATGCTCTTTGGTTTAACTTCCTTTGACAGACTACTTCCAGAGGGTTGTGAAAATGGATTTGGAAGGCACCCCCAGTGTGCTGTTCTTCCAAGATGATATCTTAGTATATAGATGATGCTGAACATGATGCAACATTAAGAGTGGTGTTGGGACGCATGTCAGAGAATGGACTAAAGAAAGAATTAAAGTCACTTCTGTGACATGCCTAGGTCATGTAATTTCTGGAGAAAGCATTAAACCCAAGACTGAGTTGTTTGAAAGCATTATGAAAGCTCCTGCGCCTGTGGTCATTGACTAACCTAGATGCTTTTTTGGTCGTAGCTGAGTTTTGTTTACAAATTTATAAAAGGATTTGCGAGTATAACTGAACCTATTTGAGTGTTGTTAAAGAAAGGTTCTCTTTTTTACTGGTCTGAGAAGTGTGCACTTTCTTTTAACTTGATCAAGAGTGAAATTAACAAAACGCCTATGCTGGAGCATTTTGATGTAAAGAGGGAAAACACCTTAATCACAGATGCCAGTCTGAAAGGACTGGGTCCTGTTTTAGCCCAGGTGGTGGATGGGTAATTATTGAAAGAGAGGCCTTGGGTCTAACTTGGATGTTTCGGCATTCCAAGTTTTATTTGTGGGGACTTCCATTCTGGGTCAGGACAGATCATCCTCCTTTGGTTTAGATATGTTCACGCAAGGGTAGTGAGTCATTACTTGGAACACTTTAATTTCCAAGTAGAATACCTGCTGGGGCAACAAGACAGCAGACTGCCTTTCTCGGTTTCCGGTTGAGAGTGAAGATACACATGTGCCAGAGTAAAGGTTTATGTGCAAACAAACATGTTTTTGTTAATAATGTGCATAGCCTATGTTTAATTAGCACATATACTAAACAAGAAATAAATTGTAGTATACAATTATACTTAATGATATAAGTCTGCAAGTGAAGTAAAATAGTGCTGGCTTAAGTTGGCTTAACTGTCTATGCAATGTTAACTGAAAATAAAACATTAACGTTCAAAGGCCTCTTTTCATGTTGAATCATTGTTTGCATAAGATGTTCTTCTGTCTTTATTGCAGATGTAGTAATTTTCCAGAAGTCTTCTGTTAGCTAGTGACTAGGCACTTGCCTTAGATAACTGGTAGTTAGGTTCTCATCGGTAGGAGTTGTGGGGACAGAAATAATGATTCATGAGAAGAACAGTCTGGACCACACAATGAAAACTATGTAACTTTTCAAGGTCTAATATCCAAAGTCTATTGCACCAGTCTGAAAAAATGGGGAGTTTGCTGACATTATATAGGAGGACGTAGAAGACTAAAGAAAATAATGTTGCAACATAGAATTTTGTGTGTTTTTATTAGTACATGTTCCTAGAGTAGCAGCCGGATTCCTTCCCGGACTCTCTGATTGGAGACTCATCTATGAGTTTTGTTTACTTCATGAGAGGTTGGTTCACTTATTGTCATCTGTTATCTACCAATTTAGAGCTGAGAATATTTTCCAGCTTGATATGCAGAGGCTTTATACTTATGCATTGATTTGTCCCATCAGAACTCTTTATTGATTATCTGAACTGACATCTTGCTTTTATCTCATTCTAATATATTTAGATTAGGGAATTTCCTTTACGGAACACACTTGCTGCATTATGAAAATAATCACTGGGATCTTGAATGATTTATTATTTTACAATATATCCAGTTATTCGACAATGTTAATTTCTAATGCTGGTGCTTAAAAGACTAATACTTAGTGGATAAAATTATTAAAAACTAAAAGAACCTAAAATAAAAACCCTCTTTATTGACTTTTTTAAAAGTTATATAACATTTATCGTATTATTGGTTCCATGCAGATGATTGTTCTTCACTTATCCTTGTCGATGGACAAAGGTCTATACAACCAGTGGTGGGGGTTATTTAATGATTACACCAGAATTTTGACAGATAGAAAAGCCAGGTTCCTCGCATGCCTTGCTGAATCATTGCGAAGTATGTTTGTTTAAGGTGAGTGCTGTTAAAGCGCAGCAATGGAAATACTGTGTGAAGTGGCATGCTCTTTCCAGTTGTCAAGGGGTATGTGGTACAAGGGTGGTCTAGCTACAAAGATTTGGATTCCAAAATGAGGTCCTTTTGGAACATGAGATGAATCTGTACTTTAGCAAGAAGGTCTCAAGAGAGAATTGAGAGTTGTGCCTCCTGAAGGAGTGAGGATGAAACAGATAAATCTGGCACTGGAGGGACATCTCAGTAGGAACCTTACCAAGGCCAGTGTGAGAGAGAAATACTGGTAGCCTGGGGTTGATCGTCAAGTGGAAAATGTGGTTGAAGATTGTTTTATGTGTGCTACTAAGGATAAGTCACATGTCATTTATTAGGCTCCTTTGTCACCAGTGGACACTAGTAGGAGCTCTGAATGAAATTGGTGCTTGTCATCATGTGGCAATTTGCCTTGCTACCAAACACAGAATGGTTTGTTCTACTGTTAGAGGATTTTGCTTCCAAATAGGTTTCTACTAGTTGTATGTCTACAGTGTGTAGAAGAGTTGTTCAGTTTTCTCAAGAATTAGTTTGGCTCTGAAGGAGTGCAAGGGTACCTAGTGACAGATAATGGGGTGCAGTTTGTCACTCATGAGATGCAAGGTTTCCTGAGAGTTTCGGGCATTGCCCATCAGAAGACAGCCTTATGTGCACACAAAAAAGCGAATTGTTTAGTGGACAAATGAACCGTGTAGTGAACTCATGTGTTCAAAGGGCTGTGGAGTTATGAATGTCCCTCAAAGATGTACTGAGAGAGACATGGTGGGCTCATCACATGACCCCCAATTGGTGACATCCAAATCACCGTTTGAACTCTAAACGGAAAGAGTGGCAAGCTCAAAGCTAAACCTTGCCTGGGTTAAACCAATGAGTACAGTAGGTGATGGGGTGTTAGACCTGACAGCCTTAGGATGGTCTTACCTCCATGTTTTGCCTGCCTCCATCCATTTTTCTGAACTCTGTTTTTCTGGTTTTAGGATTCTGCACACTTTACCACTGCTGACCAGTGCTAAAGTGCTTGTGCTCTCTCCCCTAAACATGGTAATACTTGCTCCTACTCAATTGACATATTTAATTTACTTGTAAGTCCTTAGTAACGTGCACTACATGTGCCTAGGGCCTGTAAATTATATGCTACTAGTGGGCCTGCAGCACTTATTATATTTCCCACATAAGTAGCCCCTTAACCATGATTCAGGCCTGCCATTGCAAGGACTGTGTGTGTAATTTACAACCTCCTCGACTTGGCATTTAAAACCCATTGCCAAGCTTCAAACTCCCCTTTTATTACATATTGTCACCATTAAGGTCATCCTAGGAAGCACATAGGGCAGGGTGCCATGCAGGTAGAAGGCAGGACATGTACTTTTAAGTTTTACATGTCCTGGTAATGAAAAAACCCCAAAGTTGTTTTTCATTACTCTGAAGCCCGCTCCTCATGTAGGACAGCATTAGGAATTACTTAATGTACTTTTAAGCTGTAATTCCTGATCAGAAAGGAGTAGCTACATCATGTTTCATATATTTGGAATAGTAATGATAAATCCTCTTTACCATTTTAGAAATGACGGTTTTAGAAAGTAGGCATTTCTATGCTCTTACTGCTCTGTGTGCCTTACAGCCTGTTTATGGACTGGGCTTGGGGACAGCTACATTTGTGCATTCCATACAGTCACAAACACAGGACACTCAACTGCATCTGCGTTCATCTGCATACTTATGGGCCTTCCTGGGCAGGAAGGATGGGAGGGGATCACATTTACACTTCGAAGAGTAGAGTTTTGACTCCACACAAAGAACTGATTACCCCACATCCTGGCAGACAGATCTGGTTCACTTTAAAACCACTCTTTGAAGTCTCCCCATTTCAAAAGCACTTTTGGGTATCAGTACGGGCCTCTGACCCCCTAAAATCAGACTGTACTGCTCAATGAACTCAACCGAACTGCTTTTCTGCTTGTTGCCCTACTTGTTGCCTTACTGCCTGCTGTTCTCTGACCCTTCTACTCTGCCTTCCCTCCAAAATTGTTCTCTAAGGGCTTGCTGGCTAGCTGCCTCTTCTCCTGCAAACTCAGGGACATCAAAATCTAACAATAACTCTACTAGTACTGCTTGATTCTGCTTTCTGTGAGTCTCACTCTTGCTTGAGGTACCCCCCTCCAAGCTCTGGGCCTTGGAAGTGGGTTCTGCATTTGATTCCTGCAAAAACCGATGCATCGTCCGGAGTACGGGTAAAATTCCACTGCATCGCTTCTTCAGTGCAGAGGCTGTTCAACGGTAGCAGATTTACAGCCTGTGTGGCTCAGCGATGACGCTCTGCATGGCTCGGCAATGAAGCATTACATTCCCATCAATGGAGCCTGACAACGACGCAGAGACCCAACTGCATGAAAAATATCAACACATTTTTCTGGTATTTTCATTGTCTTACTGTATGAGATATTGCAAGAATACCTTACACATTGCCTTCTAAGTTAAGCTTGCTGTCTGCCTGCTCTGTGCCAAGCTACCAGAGGGCGAGCACAGAATAAATTAGGTTGTGTTGTGACAGGGTGCATACCTCTGCCAACTAGAGATCCAATTTCTAACTTGGGGATATTTAATCCTGAAAGAGCAGGTATGAAGAGTATCAATGAAAATACAAGGAGAGGTGTGGTGCTAAGTGTTGGACTTTTTTGCTTATGCAGGGTCATCCACAATATTTTTGCCTCCTGCCTCCTATTTTTTCTGACCTGTTGCTGTTGGCTTTTGAACTCTGAGCACTTTACCACTGCTAACCAGTGCTAAAGAGCATATGCTCTCTATGTAAATTGTATGTAATTGGTTTATCAATGATTGGCATATTTGATTTACCAGTAAGTCCCTAGTAAAGTGCACTAGAGGTGCCAAGGCCTGTAGATCAAATGCTACTAGTGGGCCTGCAGCACTGGTTGTGCCACCCACATAAGTAGCTCTGTAATCATGTCTCAGACCTGCCACAGCAGTGTCTGTGTGTAGAGTTTTAACTGTAAATTCGACTTATCAAGTGTACCCACTTGCCAGTCCTAAACCTTCCCTTTTCTTACATGTAAGACACCCCTAAGGTAGGCCCTAGGTAGCCCCAAGGGCAGGGTGCAGTGTATGGTTAAGGTAGGACACATAGGGGGTCATTACAACCCTGGCGGACGGTGTTAAAGTGGCGGTAAGACCGCCAACAGGCCGGCAGTAAACATTTTGCATTTACGACTGTGGCGAAAACCGCCAACAAAGACAGCCACTTTAACACTCAGACCGCCACGGCGGTACAGACCGACATAGGGGAGGCAAAAAAAAGGGACACACACACTCAACACCCCAACCCCACCCCGACCCTCACCCACTCTTATCTATCCCACTCCAATGTACTCTGGTCTACCTCACTCCACTCTACCCCAATCTACCCCACATCACTCCACCCCAGGCTAATCTAACCAAATCCACCCTACTCCACTCCAGTTTACCTCCATCTACCATAATCCACTTCACCTCAGTCTCCCCATTCCACTCCACTCTAATTTACCACAGTCTCCCCACTCCACTCTAATCTACCTCATACCACTCCAAACTTCCCCCGTTCTACCCTACTCCATTCCAGTCTACCCCACTTTAATCTAGTCTATCCCACTCCAATCCAGTTGACTCCAATTTATCCCACTCCACTCCAACCTACCCTGCTACCCACTACTCTCCATTCAAATCTACTGCACTCCTCTCCACTCTCCTCCACTCCTATCTACCTCACTCCACTCCAGTCTACCCCAGTCAATCTCACACCACCCCAATCTACCCCACTCCACTTCACTCCACCACATTCTACCCCACCCCATTCCAATCTATTCTGATCTACCCCACACCACTCCACTTAAGTCTACCCCAATCTACTCACTCCCCTCTACCTCATTCCACTCCACTCAAGTCTATCCCACTTCACTCTAATCTACCCCACTCCACACCAGTCTACCTCACTTCACTTCAAACTACCCCACTCCTCTCTTCAAACTACCCCACTCCTCTCCACTCCACTCCATTCGGCGCCAGTCTACCCAACTCCACTCCACTTCACTCCACCGCACTCCACTCCACTGCACACTTCAGCACTCCACTCTATCATAATCTACCCCACTCCAGTATACTCCAGTCTATCTCACTCCACTCCAGCCTATCCCGTTCCACTCCAACCCACCACAATTTACCCCACTCCACTCCACTGGGCTCCACTCCACCCAAATCTGCAGCAATATACCCCACTACACTTTACTCCACTCTACCTCACTCCACTCCATTCCACCACACTCTAATCCAGTCTACCCCACTGCACTCCACTACAGTCCACACTAACCTACCCTACTCCACTCCAACCTATCCTCCTCCACCCCATCTACCTCAGTCCACACCAATAAACCCCATTGCAATTTATCTCACCCACTCCACCCCACTCCAATCTACCCTACTCCACTCCAATCCACCCAGGTGTGCCCACTCCACACCAAACTACCCCACTCCACTCTAACCCAGTCTACTCCACTCCTTTCAGTCTACCCCACTCCAGTCCACTGCAGTCTACCCCACTCCACTCCAATCAACCCAACTCCATTCCACTACAAACTACCCAACTCCACTCCAATCTACCACACTACACTTCAGTCTACCCCACTGCACTCTAATCTATTCCAATCTACCCCACGCCACCCCAATCTACCCCACTCTATTCCACTCCAGTCTGCCCCAGTTTACCACAATCCACTCCAGTCTATCCCACTCTACCACACTCCAATCTACCCAACTCCAGTCCAATCTACCACCCTCTACTTCAGTCTACCCCACTTCACTCTAATCCAATCCAATCTACCTCACTCCACTCCAACCTACCTCAATCCACTCCAGTTGACTTCACTCCAATCTCCCCCATTCCACTTCAATCTACTTCACACCACTACAGTCTACCCCACCCCACCCCACTCCAATCTACCGGAATCTACTTTAATCTATCCCACTTCACACTAATCCACCCCAATCTACCCCACTTCACTACCACATCTACATCAGTTAACCCCAGTCCACTTCACTCCAGTCTCCCCCATTCCACTGCACTATAATCTCCCATAATCTACCTTGTCTGACTCCAATCTACCCCACTCCACTTCACTCCAGTCTACCACCATCCTCCTCATTCCTTTCCTCTCCAATCTACAACACTCCACTTCAGACCACCCAACTCTTCCAATCTACCCCACTGCCCTCCAATCTACCCCACTCCAATCTAATCCTTCAGAACTACTGCAGTCTTGTCCACCCCAGTCTACACCCACTGCACTCCAATCTGCCCCGAGCTATCCCACTCCACACCAATTTACTCCCCCTCCACTTAACTCCACCCCAATCAACCTCATCCTCCTTCAGTCTACAACACTCACTCCAGTCTACCCAATTTACTCCATCCCACTCTACTCCACCCAGCTCCACCCCAATCTACCCCACTTCAATTTACTTCACTCCAGTCTGCCCCACTCTAATCTACCCCACTATTCCATCTTCACTTTATTCCCACCTACCCCACCCCACCTCAATCTACCCAATTCCACACTACTCCAATCTACCCAACTGCACTCCACCACACTCTGTCTAATCTATCCCACTCCATTCCAATCAACATACCCCACTCCAGTACATTTTACCACACTCCACCCCTATCTCCCTTAATCCACCCCACTCCACCCTACCCCATTCCAATCTTTCTTACCCCATTCTACCCCAAACTACCAAACTCCACTTCAGTTTACTCCACTCCAGTCTAATCTACCCCAGTCTACTCCACTGTACTCCACCCCAATTTATCACACTCCACTCCAATCTAACCCAGTCCACTCCACTACATTCTATCCCAATCCACTACAATCTATCACACTCGACTTCAAACTACCCCACTTCACTCTAATTCATCCCAGTCTACTCCACTCCACTCCAGTCTACCTCAATCCACCTTGATCCACTTCACTCCAACCTCCCTCATTTCACTCCAATCTACCACACTCCACTCCAATCTTCCCCACTTCACTCCAATCTGCCCGCAGATCCCTCCAGTCTACCCCTCTCCACTCTTATCTATCTGACTCCACCCCAATCTACTCCACTCCACTACAATCTACCCCACTCCAATCTGCCTCCCTCCACTATACTCAAATCTACTCCACTTGACTCCAATCTACCTCACTCCATGCCAATCTACCCCACTCCTCTCCAATTGTTATGCAGTTCCTACTATAGTAATAGGACTACATGTTTAGGGTGGCAAATCGGCAGAGTGTGGGAAACGGAGTCCATCCAAACCATGAGTAACTGTTGTCCTAACTGTTGACTAGCTCACACTGCCTAACCCAAACCCCAAACTAACCAGGGTGGAAGGTGATCATGGCAACAGGAACATGACTGTCTGACTCCCCAGACAAGCTGGGGAAACAGACCTTATCCTTTTTGTATTATTAATTATGCATGCCAAGGTGAAACATAAAAAATGCAAGATACATTTTCAGTACAATTACTGAAACAATCTCAATCTGGCATAGAAGGAGTGAGCTGCGATAATTAGACAGATGAAACAAAGCAAGGTAATCAGCATTACATACATGGTAAAGAAGGTAAACAATCGAGCCATGGTGTATGTAATTCTAGATGTTCTAGAGATTCCTATCTAACCCTTTTTCTATGCTGAGAGCATAGCAGGTGTACCTTTCTCCCTTGCCCGATTTAAGGGACTAGCCCCCAACCCTTTACCTGGAAACAGTATCAGGAGTTATTTGGTGATGTAGATGACAATCCTTTCATGAGGCTTGTAGATCAATGCCAGCCAAGCTGCATGTTGCTCTGCATGCATCCCAGGATAGTCATGGTCAGAATGCTGTCTGCCCCCTCTGGGTCTGTGCACCGTTTATATAATAAAGCATAGTGTATTGGAAGTACACTTCTGATGCAATGCTGTGTAGGTGTCAGAAGCTATCACCTAAACAAGCAACAAAAACAGCATATCGTGTGTTAGAAATGGGGTCTCTAGTTGGCAGAGGTATACACCCTTGTCCGAGTAAGGACCACAATTCTAGTCAGGGTAAGTCACACAAAATCCAAATTATTCTGTGACCATCCTCTGGTAGCTTGGAACTGAGCAGTCAGGCTTAACTTAGAAGGCAATGTGTGACGTATTTGTTCAATAAATCATACAGTAACACAGTGAAAACACTACAAAAATACACCACACAGGTATAGAAAAATAGCTAATATTTATTTGAATAAAATAAGGTCAAAATGACAAAGACCAATAACCACAAGTTGAAATATCACTTTTAAAAGTTTTAAAAGAGTCTTAGGTGGTCATTACAACCCTGGCGGACTGTGTTAAAGGTGCGGTAATACCGCAAACAGTCCGGCGGACAAAAAAATGGAATTACGACCCTGGCGGAAACCGCCAACAAAGACAGCCACTTTAACACACCGCCCGCCACGGCGGTACAGACAAGCAGCGCGGCGGTTACCGCCAACAGACAGGCGGAAGACAATGCACTGCCCACACTATTACAACCCGCCAATCCGCCACCTTTTCCGGGGCGGATTCACCGTGGATAAAAACACGGCAGAAATAGTTTCTGCAATGGGAAAATGCTCACCTGAACACATACCACGAGGAACGAGGACACCATGGAGCCGGAATTACAAATACTCCCTGCCCTTGTCTTTCTGCTCCTTTACAACCAACAGCTACGTAGGCGCAGAAGATACCGGTGAGTACTGCATCTACGACACGGGGGAGGCAAAAGTCAGGGGGACACCCACCAAACACCCCCACCCCCACCCTTGCATTATACAAGATACCCACAATCCCCCCGGAAGAATGCAAAGACAATGCGAATTTCGGGCAAATTTTGTAATGTGCCAATATACATGTCATACAAAAATATACAGATATATATCTCAAAATCACTCTTATTTACACATACAATCCGAGAAGTAGTGCAGATATGTACACAACAATGTCCGTTCACCAACAGTCCAAAAATGCATGGGCGAGGCCCACAATAGATACCTGACCAAAATGCCATCCTGGGGAGTGCAAAGCCACAGTCTCTCAAGTCTCTACAGTGGGTGGTTTGCCCACTGCTTTATCCTGGGGAGTGCAAAGCCACAGTCTCTCAAGTCTCTACAGTGGGTGGTTTGCCCACTCCTTTGTCCTGGGGAGTGCAAAGCCACAGTCTCTCAAGTCTCTACAGTGGGTGGTTTGCCCACTGCTTTATCCTGGGGAGTGCAAAGCCACCGTCTCTCAAGTAGATGCAGTTCTCTACTGGTACTGGGTGGGACTGGTGCCCAGACTGGATGAGTCTCCCCGTGAACGTTCCTGTCCTGTCACTGTCCCAGCTGCACATGGGATAAGGATGCCTGATGTGGTGGCCTATTCATTCCTACACGGTGCTTGCCCTGTTCAGCGGTCTTCACCATGGCGGTCTTTGCCCTGTTCAGCGGTGCTTTGACATGGCGGTCTTTGCCCTGTTCAGCGGTGCTTTGACATGGCGGTCTTTGCCCTGTTCAGCGGTGCTTTGACATGGCGGTTCTGATACGGACATTGGTGTGTGGCATGACGATCTCCACACTGGACATTGGTGTGTGGCATGACGATCTCCACACTGGACATTGGCGTGTGGCATGACGATCTCCACACTGGACATTGGTGTGTGGCATGACGGTCTCCACACTGGACATTGGTGTCTGGCATGACGATCTCTACAATGGGCATTGGTGTGTGGCATGACGATCCCTACAATGGGCATTGGTGTGTGGCATGACGTTCCATCATTGCCCAGCGGGGCTGTGGCATCCTGGTCCCTCCTGGGCTATAACTCAAGCGGTGGTCTCCTGACCAGTAACGATACTTGGGCCCTCCTGGGCTGTGACTCCGGCGGTGGTCTCCTGACCAGTGACGATACTTGGGCCCTCCTGGGCTGTGACTCCGGCGGGGGTTTCTGGACCAGTGACGATACTTGTGCCCTCCTGGGCTGTGACTCCGGCGGTGGTTTCTGGACCAGTAACGATACTTGTGCCCTCCTGGGCTGTGACTCCGGCGGTGGTCTCCTGATCAGTAATGATACTTGTGCCCTCCTGGGCTGTGACTCCGGCGGTGGTCTCCTGACCAGTAACGATACTTGGGCCCTCCTGGGCTGTGACTCCGGCGGTGGTCTCCTGACCAGTGACGATACTTGGGCCCTCCTGGGCTGTGACTCCGGCGGTGGTTTCTGGACCAGTGACGATACTTGTGCCCTACTTGGCTGTGACTCCGGCGGTGGTTTCTGGACCAGTAACGATACTTGTGCCCTCCTGGGCTGTGACTCCGGCGGTGGTCTCCTGACCAGTAACAATACTTGTACCCTCCTGGGCTGTGACTCCGGCGGTGGTTTCTGGACCAGTAACGATACTTGGGCCCTCCTGGGCTGTGACTCTAGCGGTGGTCTCTGGAAAAGTGACGACGGTGCTGGCGGTTGTGTCTGGACCGCCGGAAATGATGGCGCACTTCTCTGCCGTGACACTCACAACAGGCTGGCAAGACTTCCTCTGGACCTTCCCCACCTTTTTTGGAGTTACAGCTGACTCACCAATCGCCTTGGATCCCATTTCACTTGTTGTCCCACCAGGAGTCTTGACACGTCCCGTCGTCCACTCTCCAATTTCAGAGCCTTTACAGGGGGTGGACTGCCAGTGCCTTGGCTCCAGGTCCTACTGCCTGCCCTGGTGGACGGTGCACTCCAAAAACCTGGAACACGCACCACTGGTACTGTAGGCTTTTTGGCTGAGGCGCTACGACGGGACTGATGAATTGAAGGGGGGTGTGGGGGCAAAAAGGTCAATTTGACATAGGGACAGTTTCTGACAGACACTGGGATGGGTAGCTGGAGGGGGTCTGGGAGTGGAGGAAGAGGAGGTGGTTGTAGGAGGTGTCACTTTAGGTGTTTTGGGTGCAGGTGCAGGTACTGGAGGCTGTTGTGAGGTGGATGGATGTTGGGTGAGTGATTGGCGGTGTTTGTGTACTTTTGGAGGGGGCGTCACAGACACACTGGGAGAGGACACAGGGGACGTGTAAATGGCAGTGGGGGTGGTGAGTGCAGGTGAGTGGCTTGTGGTGCTAGGTGTCCTGGTGCGAGTCCTAGTGCCTGTAGATGTGGTGCATGCAGGTGTGTGTGTAGACGAGACTGGGAGGGAGGCGGGAGAAGAGGAGGAGGGGGACACAGTGGAGACAGTGGATGTTGCTGTGTCTGTATGTGGGTGAGGCTTGCGTGAGTGCCTGTGGTGTGTGTGGTGCCTATGTTTGCTTGAGCTACTTGTGTGTGTTGACTTGTGTGCATGCTGGTCTGTAGGTGTGCTTGGAATGGGCTGGGGTACAGGGGATTGGGTCTGGGTGGAGGAGGTTGGAGGGGGGGAGGCTGGACACAGGGACAATGGCTGACATCAGTGCTGAGGCCAGAGATTGCAGGGTTCGCTGAAGGGCAGCCTGACCAGAATGAATGCCCTCCAGGAATGCATTACCGTGTTGCAACTCTCGTTCTACACCCTGGATGGCATTCACAATGGTAGACTACCCAACAGTGAGTGACCTGAGGAGGTCAATGGCCTCCTCACTGAGGGCAGCAGGGGGACAGGGACAGGGCCTGAGGTGCCTGGGGCGAAGGTGATGCCCACCCTCCTGGGTGAGCGGGCACGGGGCGAATGCTGAGAGGCTGCTGGGAGGGCGGTGCTGGTAGGGGAGGTGGCGGCTGTACCTGTAGAAGTGGGGCGCACAGATGGTGCCGTCACCACAGGGGAGCTCCCATCGGCGGACGAGTCTGTGTCGCTGGTTGGTGATCCGGTGGCCGACGAGAAGCTCCCCTCGCCCTCCGTCCCACTGGTGCATTCAGAGTCTGTGGTGTGGCCCTCCATGGCCATGTGGGATGCAGCTCCCTCGTGCTCGGTGCCACTGTACCTCCGCCTGATGATGCTGATGTACATAAGGACAGGGAGAGCAGGAAAAGGGGGGGAGACAGAACAAAGAGAGTTTTAGTGCATGGCATACCGCTACAGTTGGTGGACAAGACAGACGCAGCAGCCCCATGCATTACGCCGTGCTCCTGACCTCTGCACATGCAATTTCTGGGATATGGCCTACATGGCAATGGTGGAAATCTGCGCACATGGATGCCACAGGGGCAACTATACCTCAACTTGGCACTCTGCTGAGGTGGGGTTGAGTGCCACATGGCCTATATAACGGAGGGGCCTTGCCTACCTAACTCGCCCTGGCCTAGGGACACCCACAGCACCCATCCGCCACCCAGACACCTCCACTGCATGCAAAGGTCGCAGAATGAGGTTGTACTCACCCCCTTGTGTCTGCTGTGATGTCCTCAAGCGCCTATCCAACTCCGGGTAGGCCACCACCAGGATCCGGAACATCAGGGGCGTCATGGTGCGACGGGCACCCCTCCCACGTTGGGAGGCCATCCCCAGCTGAGCCTCCGCCGTCTTCTTGCTGCAGCGGCGAAAGTGTCCTCCCATCTCTTACGGCAGTGGGTGCCCCGTCTCTGGTGGGCCCCCAGGGCCTACATGACATGCACAAGGGAAGAGGTACAGTCATTACCAACTGCACCGTTGTTGTGAGTGGCCTCCTCCCTACTCTGACCATGTGGCCCATTCATTCCCATGCATTAATGTACTATGAACTCTGGCCCCTTCCCTCTTCCACCCAGCCCTCTCCACCCAGGCCTAGCCCATACAACGTGCTCCCTGTGTACTAACCTGTTGGTCTGGAGGACCGTAGAGTAGCGTGTACTGGGGGAGGACCCCATCCACAAGTTTCTCCAACTCCTGTGCAGTGAAGGCAGGGGCCCTTTCCCCAGACGCAGCAGCCATCGTCGCTTCCAGACCGAGGTCACAGCAGCACTAGCAGTGTAGGTCCTCTCCTGTTGAAGGTCAGGTATCTAGTGATTGAACAGATAGAAAATGGCAGTGATGTCCGCAGCGGTGATGTCCGCGGCGGGGCGAATCATCACCGCCGGCGCACCTGTTCATTGGCTCCTGGGACCCATAGGGTCCAATGTTAACCAATGCAGCAGTGCGCCGCGGTGTACGACTGCCTACCGCGACGGTGTGCAACGCCAGCGCAGTTACCCCACAATCCCATTGTACCAGTTTAGAGGTCAGGCAGCTGCCATTTCAGGGGCCCACATGGCTTCAGTTACTACTGCGTCACACATAGCTAGGCCTTTACTCAACACACATACAGGAATGGTTTATTGTCTGGTGTAGTCTTGTGTGTAACTGTGGGTACATACCTGGAGGAATAGTGACTGGTTCTTTGCTGTTGTCCTTCTCAGGCACCGTCAGCTGGGACATATGAGAAGATGGCGGAATCCTCCGGTGTACCGACCGCTGGTGGACCTGTTGACAATGGAAGAAAGACATGTCATCGTGACCTACAGGTTTGACCGTGCCACAATCCAGGAACTATGTACCCAGTTGGAGCCAGACCTGATGTCACCAATCCGCCATCCGACTGGAATCCCCCCTGACGTGCAGGTGCTGTCAGTGCTCCATTTCCTTGCAAGTGGGTCTTTTCAGACAACTGTGGCCATGGCATCCGGGATGTCCCAGCCTATGTTTTCCAACGTCTTGTCCAGAGTGTTGTCTGCCCTGCTGAAACACGTAAGGAGATACATCATATTCCCCCAGGTGGAGGATTTGCCTACAGTGAAAGGTGACTTCTATGCCCTTGGACATATCCCCAACGTCATAGGTGCCATTGATGGGACCCATGTCGCTCTGGTCCCCCTCCCACAGGAGTGAACAGGTGTACAGGAACAGGAAGAGTTATCATTCCATGAATGTCCAGATGGTCTGTTTGGCAGACCAGTACATCTCCCAGGTAAATGCAATGTTCCCTGTCTCTGTGCATGACGCCTACATCCTGTGGAATAGCAGCATCCCTGATATGATGGGTCAACTCCAGAGGCACCGTGTATGGCTATTGGGGGACTCTGGTTACCCCAACCTTTCCTGGCTATTGACCCCAGTGAGGAATCCCAGGACCAGGGCAGAGGAACGGTACAATGATGCCCATGGGCGGACTAGGAGGGTAATCGAACGCA
The DNA here is from genome assembly GCF_031143425.1 of Pleurodeles waltl. Classification (NCBI taxonomy): domain Eukaryota; kingdom Metazoa; phylum Chordata; class Amphibia; order Caudata; family Salamandridae; genus Pleurodeles; species Pleurodeles waltl. Next base: position 259,057,360 of record NC_090440.1, read on the forward strand.
CCTTCGGCCTTCTTAAGGCCAGGTTCAGGTGCCTCCATATGACAGGTGGATCCCTATTCTACTCACCGAAGAAGGTGTGCAACATCATCGTCGCCTGCTCCATGCTCCATAATTTGGCATTGCGACGCCAGGTGCCTTTTCTGCAGGAGGATGATCCAGATAATGGTGTTGTGGCAGCTGTGGAGCATGTGGAGCCTGTGGACAGTGATGAGGATGAAGCTGAGGAAGAAGAAAACGACAACAGGGAGTCAGTCATACAGCAATATTTCCAGTGACACACAGGTGAGAACATTTTCTGGTTTAACATTACATTAACTTTCACACGTCTACCTCTATCCTGTACCTACATTTCACTCACTATTTTTTAATTGCGTTGTACCCTTCCATTTCAGTTTCACAAGTGTGGTAACCTACGTGTCAACTGCTTGCATCCTTGAAGGGCTTGTGATGTGTGACATAGGTATGTTAGCCTTACAATGGGTAACCCATTATGACACTGTAATTGATAATACAAAGTTCCAAATCATAGACTGACTCCAGATTTTTTTGTGTTTCAAGGGTGTTTATTTAAGTGCTCAAAAAATGAATGGAGGTTGTAAAATGGGGATGGGTGATGGTGGCGGAATGTCCATGGCAGAGTCCAGTCTATTAGTCTCACAGGTGCACTGCCCATCTGGGCATTGGAAGTGCAGCTGGGGCAGTTCCAATCTGGACAGGGTGACAAAGTGGGACAGTGGGGGGACAATCAGGGTGGTCTCATTTCCTGGCGGGGGTCTTGCCATCTTGCTCCGTCCTGTTCCTGGATCTCAGGGCCCGCTTGCGTGGTGGTTGTCCGTCTGCAGGGGGTGGGGTGCTGGTGTGGTGGTCCTGTGGCGGGGCGTCCTGTCCACTAGCGCCGGCGGAGGTGGTGGGAAGTTTGTCATCCTGGCTAGTGTCAGGGGCCCCTTGGACTGCCACGGTGTCCCTCAAGGTCTTTTGAATGTCCGTCAGCACCCCTACGATGGTGCCCATGGCAAGCCGATGGTCCTGAGCTCCTCCCTGAACCCCAAATACTGCTCCTCCTGCAGACGCAGGGTCTCCTGCAACTTGTCCAGGCCTGTTGCCATCGTCTCCTGGGAGTGGTGGTATGCTCCCATGATAGAGGAGAGGGCCTCGTGGAGAGTGGGTTCCCCTGGCCTGTCTTCCCTCTGTCGCACAGCAGCCCTCCCAGTTCCCCTGTGTTCCTGTGCCTCCGTCCCCTGGACCGTGTGCCCACTACCACTGCCCCCAGGTCCCTGTTGTTGTTGGGGTGGTGGGTTAGCCTGGGTGCCGTGTAGTGGTGGACACACCGCTGATTGACCTGTCCTGGGTAGGGAGGTTTGGGCCCGCTGGGTGGGTGCTGTGCTGGTGTTACCAGAGGGTGGAAGCTCTGTGTTGGGCTGTGGCTGGGCAAGGGGAACCGACTGTCCTGAGGCCCACGATGGTCCGGGCTGGTCATCAAGATCCAGTGGGGCAGAGCTGCTGTTGTCACTGTGGGCCTCTTCAGGGGGTGGAGTGGTGTTGTCTGGACCCTCTGGTGTGGTGACGTTCCTTCGGGTTCCTGCAGGGGTATGAGAACATGAATATTGCATGTGTGTGTTTCATGGTGTGCAATGGGTGGGTGTGCGTGAACCCCAGTGCAGGCATTCCTGTGTGGGGGCTTGTGTGATGATGGTTGGGGGGGGGTGTTCTGGGTATGTGCAGTGAGCATGGTTTGGTGAGGGGTGAGCTTGCTTAGTTGTGTTGTGCAGGGCTTGGTGTTGGGATGGGTGGTTGGTGTCATGGGTAGATTAGTGAGGATTTGGGGTGATAGGGGAGGGTGTGAGGGTGGGGGTGTGTGATAGCATGCAGGTAGGGTGGGGGATGTAATAGTTAAGATTTGACTTACCAGTGTCCCATCCTCCACCGACTCCTCCGAGGCCCTCAGGATGCATGATGGTCAAGACTTGCTCCTCCCATGTTGTTAGTTGTGGGGGAGGAGGTGGGGGTCCGCCGCCAGTCCGCTGTACCGTGATGTTGTGCCTGGATACCGTTGAACCCACCTTCCTCCGTAGGTCGTTCCACCTCTTCCTGATGTCCTCCCTATTTCTTGGGTGCTGTCCCACGGCGTTGACCCTGTCCACTATTCTGCGCCATAGCTCCATCTTCCTGGCTATTGATGTGTACTGTACCTGTGAGCCAAATAGCTGTGGATGATTTCCTCCACCATGACCCTGAGCTCCTCCTCGGAGAAGCAGGGGTGTCTTTGGCGTGACATGGGGTGGTGTGTGTGGGGTGGTGTATGTGTTGATGAGTGTGGTGAGTGTAGTGGTATGTGGTGTTTTGTGCGTGGATGTTGTGTGGGTGATGGTGTTGTGTGCCTCTGTGTGATGGGGTTGTCAATAGCTGTGCTCTATCTCTCGCCTTCTCTCAGAATTTTTGGTTGTAGGGGTTTGTGGGTGATGTGGGTGTGTATTTTATATTGTGTTGGGTGTGTGGGAGTGTTGTTTGTATGTGTCTCAGGTGTGTGTATTTGTAATTGTCCAATGTGGCGGTGTTTTGGAGCTGTGTGTGTATTTTGAGCGCAGCGGTGTGTACCGCCAATGGAATACCGCGGTTGAAAGACCGCTGCGTGGATTCGTGGGTCGTAATAGCATGGGCGTGTTACTGTTGGTGTGGAGCTGGAGGATTTGTTTCCGCATGTTTATCGCTGACCTTTGGTGTGGGGGTGTTGTGTGGGTGTCGGAATTTGGGCGGATTCCATGATGTGTGTCATAATAGCTGTGGCGGTCTACCGCGGCCGTGGCGGTGTTTCGGCGGTCTTCTGCACGGCGGTAAGCGCCTTATACCGCCAATGTTGTAATGACCCCCTTAATCCTTAGAAATAAATAGTTGTCTGTTTATTACACACAGTACCTGGTATGCATCAAAAATAATGATGCATGGAGACCGCAGAGGAGGAGATGTGTGTAAAAATAATGTAGCGCATTGAATTTTCAAATGTGGCACAGACGATGCATCTTTCTTTCCACTCTGCAAGGGGTTTGCGTCGTTTTTCCATGCGCGTCTTGGTTCCTCACTGCGATGCAGGGATATTTTGACGCCCCGGGACGGTGCGTGAAAATCCTTGAAGTGCTGGGCGAAGACACGAGCGTTGCGTTGATCTGGTAGGCGATGCGTCATATTTCTCCGTTGCAAGAATTTCCACTCGGGAAGTTGGGCTGCGTCGTTCCAGTCAGCTGCGCAGCGATTTCTCAGTCGCAATTAGGCGTAGCGCCGTTTTCAGCAGGCGTTGCGTCAATTTTCAACGCACAAGGAGAGCCTGAAGGGATGAAGTCTTTTTGGCCCTGAGACTTCGGATACAGGACGCAAGCTCCATCGAAGCCTTTGAGAGTACATTTGGGGGAAGGCGGAGTCCTTCTCAGTAAAGTGGGAGACCAGCAGGGCAGCAGTCCTTCTCAACACAGCAGTCCAGATGAGTCCTTTGGGCAACCAGGCAGCCCCCCTTGACAGGGCCCCCCACCCTTCCAGCCCAGGAAGACCCATTCAATATGCAGATGAGTGCCAGTGTAACTGAGTGTCCTGTGTTTGTGGTTGTCTGGGTGAAATGCACAAGGGAGCTGTCAACCAGCAAAAAACAGATGTTGATTGGAGACAGGCTGTAAGGCACAGATGGTTTTTAAGTGCATTGGAAATGCTCACTTTCTAAAAGTGGCATTTCTAAAATAGTAATATAATATCCAACCTCACGAATAAGCAGGATTTTCTATTACCATTCTGGCCATACTATATATGACCTGGTTACCCCTTTCAGATCAGAATCTATCACTCAATAAGTATAAGAGGGCAGTCCTAATGCTAGTGTATGAAAGGAGCAGGCCTCACAGTAGAGGAAAACGAATTTAGAAATTTTTCACTGTAAGGACATATAAAAATACATATGTGCATGCCCTGCCTTTTACCTACATAGAACCATGCTCTATGGGTTACCTAGGGCCTACCTTAGGGGTGGCATATGTAGAAAAAGGGGAGTTTAAGGCTTGGCAAGTACTTTTACATGCCAATTCGAAGTGGCAGTGAAACCTGCAATGGCAGGCCTGAAACATGGTTAAGGGACTACTTATGTGGGTGGCACAATCAGTGCTGCAAGCCCTGGGAACATGTGGTGCACTTTTACTAGGGACTTATGAGTAAATTAAATATGCCAATTGGGGATGAACCAATGTTACCATGTTTAAGGGAGACAACAAATGCACTTTAGCACTGGTTAGCAGTGGTAAAGTACGCAGAGTCCTAAAACCAGCAAAAACAGTGTCAGAAAAGTGGTGGGAGGCAAGCAAAAAGTTGGGGGATGACCGCCCTAAGGCTGTCAGGTCTAACATTGTGTACAGAGTTCTTAGCTTCGGACAGAAACTACTGATCATATGTCGAGCAAAGGCTAACTAAACTAGGAGCTTCTTCCTTGGTTTCCTAGAATAAAATTAAGCTAATCAGAATATATGTAAAAATCCTCTCTTCGCTAAAAGCAGCCTTAGTAAAATGAATAAAATATTAACTAAAATGCTAAGCTAAAAACAGGGGTCGCCAGCTTGGATTCTAAAGGTCTTCACAACACAGTCTATCCCTTCCCAATCAGATACACTCACATCTACCCCACTCCTCTCCACTCCAATCTACCCCAATTCAAAGAAACACACTCCACTCCAGTCTACCCCAGTCCTTCCCACTCCACCCTGATCTACCTCACTCCATTGCTCTCCACCTGAATCTACCCCATCCACTCAAATCTACATGTCTCCACTCCAATCTTCCAAATCTAATCCATCCCACTCCACACCATTCCACCCCAATATACTCCATCCCACCCCAATCTGCTCCACTCTAATTTACCCCACTCCACTACAATCCATCCCATTCCAATCTATTCCACTCCACTCCCATATACCCCACTCTTCTCCAGTCTACACCACTCCACTTGAGTCTACCCGACTCTACTTCAGTCTCCACTTCACTCGAACCTCCTACATTTCACCTCAATCTACCCCACTCCAATCTATACAACTCCACTCCTCTCCAGTGTACCCCAAACTACCACACTCAACTCTACCCCATTCCAGTCTACTCCAATCTACCCCACTCCACTTCAATCCACCACAATCTAATCTACTCTTTTCCAATCTAACCCAATGTACCCTAATGCACTCTATCCAATCTAACCTACTCTGTTCCACCCTAACCCAGAGTACTCCACTGCATTCCACCCCATTCCACTCTATTCCAGTCCATCCCACTTCACTCCAATCAACCCCCAGTCTACTCCAATCACCTCCATTCTACCCCACTCCACTCCAGTCTACTTTAGTCCTCCCCAGTCAACCCCAATCCACCGCACTTTATGCCAGTCTATCCCATACCAATCTACCTCACTCCAAACTACCCCACTCCACACCAATCCACCTCAGTCTACCCACTCCATTCCATTCCACTGCAATCTTCCCCAATCCACTGCAGTTTACCCCAATCTACTCCATTCCTCTGCACTGTACCCCGGTCTACCCCACTCCAATCTACCCCACTCTACTCCTATCTTCTCCAGTTTAACTCACTCCACTCTAAACTGCCCCCTCTACTCTAATCCAGTTTCCCCACTCCACTTGTCTATCACATTCCACTTCAATCTACGCCACTCCACTCTAATCTACCCATTTACCCCACTCCACTCCTATCCACCTCACTCCAGTCCAATCCAATCTACCCCCTTTTCTCAATCTAACTCAGCCTATCCCAGTCAAATTTAAACCACTCAAATCTACACCACTTCTCTCAATTCTACTCCAATCTACCCCACTCCAAACTGCCCCTTTACTCCAGTTTATCCCACTTCAACCCAATCATCCCCAATCTACCTTAATCCGCCCCAATCCACTTCACCCCAATCTACCCCATTCCAATCTACACCACCCCACTCTAAAGCACTCCAGTCTACCTCAATCTACCCCACTCCAGGCCAATCCATCCCAATCTACCCCACCCATGGACGTCAATTCACCAAAATGCCAGAAGTAGCAGAAGTGACAGCAAACGCAATTTTATCTTTACCTTTCTCTATCTATCTTTATCTTTCCCTCTCCCCCAATCTACTCCACTCCAATCTACCCAGCTCTACCCCACTCCACCCCGTCCCACATTACCCCACTCCCCCCACATCCCACTCCACTCCATGCCATTTTTTGCCATGCTGAACAGCAGCCAAACTGGTGCACAACACAGCTAAATTACATTGCCAAAGCCAATAGCTCTTGCATAGGTGAGACCTATTGGCTTTGCTAATGCTTGTAAATCTAGGCCAGACTCATGTTTTTGAAGCACCCATTTTGCTTCTGCCTACCACACCATACACCACACTACAGCATGATGCAACAAGCCAGTCAACGTAAGCCATTGGCTCTCTTCACTGTGAGTGATGACCTTTGTGCATGTGTACTTAAAAAATGGCCCGCCTTAGTATCGGTTTTGGGTGTGCCAATCTTTGCTTTCATTTCTGCTTCCATGTTTTTTTAAACTTATTTTTGAGATGGCCGTTTTAAATTTTTTTTTAAAACACGTGCACTGCACCTTCAGACTACAGCATGTTTATTACTTTTACACTTTTAATGCCTAGTGTATATGCTGAAAAAATGCACAATTGCCATGGCCAGAAAATTGGCTTTGAGAATGCTTGTTCTCTTTTTGTATGTATCGGTTTACCCGGGTCCCCTTGAGCTTAAGGGTGGCTTCTGTTGTTTTTAAGCACTGTTCTCTTCTTCTGTCAATCCTGGAAGGGGTTTCTCAAATCACACGCTTTTAACCCTGCCGATTTCACTCTTGCCTCACCCTTGGAATATAGTTGGCGGCGTCTTCCACTGTTCTGTTCTTAAGGTTGAAGACCGCAGAGGCAGTAGATTAGCAAGGATGCCATGGGCCCTGGTGCAACCGAGGAAAATGACCACGTTGACTGTTGTTGGGGTAGTAAAAAAACAGCAATTGTCAGGGATCAATGGTCTCCTCAGGACTTTCGGCCCCGGTACACTGCACCTGCTGCACCAACGGTAGCAACGCTCTTGCAAAGAGGCAGTGCGTGTTTATCACTGCAGTGCTATGCATCGCTCATTATTAAACAAAGAAATGCGTATAGTAAAAGAAAATGCATAAAGTTTCCAACCAACATGTTGGAAGGCGCATACTTATTCTGATTAAGGCACTGCTGCTCTCTCTGCCAGTCTCCTTTTGTCTTGACAAGCTGTGCAGCATTCACTGACAGAAGTGTTTAGCCTTCTGTTGCAGGACAATGGCTCACTGAGCACGGCCTTTCGAGATTTACGACAGTATGTGAAATTAACTTTATAAAACGTATCCGCGTCGACACCTCCCACTAGTGGCATTGGGTTTATCTTAGAGCTTTGAAAGGATAAAAAAAAAAACTTCCTTAGAACTTCTCAACTAGAAAGCCATTCCGTTGGGAGACGCAGTCACCTTCTCATCCCTGCCGGATTCTGACATTTTACAGCCAATCTCTCGGCGGCGTGGCCGCATCACTCCTCCAGTCAGGCAGATGGCAGGGCCAGGCTTGGCCATCCCATGAGTAACGTGCATGGCCTCTGTCACTGTCTGGGAATCCCGGCAGTTTATACATCTCTAACACCAGAGAGAACTCATGACGAGCAGCAGAAAGATCTAGAATTGCCAATAGATCTCCCTTGGACAACTTGGGCTGTACGCCTGTATTCACTGTACATCACTGCGCAATTATGCATTTTGTCCTTTGCATTAATGAGGAGTAACTGCGGGGATTGGCATTTGGACACTGATTTCCAAAGGTTTGCCTCTCATTAAGAGCACTTTTTTCAGGGATATCGTTAAGAGTACTCGTCCAGGGACATATGTTGCGTGTGCTTCACTAGTACACTGTGTTTAGGGAAAATCGTAGATTGTAATTCGGAGGAGTTTCCGCCTGAATCCGAATTGTCATGGAATTTGTAATGGATTGCAAAGATTAGTACGGTGAATTCGTTGCCCTGAAGTTACTTAACTGCCACTACTTAACTGCCACTACTTGTCCTTCTTGTTTACAGCGCAAAGAAAATGTCACACATTTGTTTGATATTTGCTTTGTGCCTTATTTCAGTAATTTGTGACAGTGTTTGAAAATTTTGATTAAGTTTGTAAGCATTATCAAAACCCACCTCTCATCTTTATACCTGAATCTATTGCAAAGCTGTTTGCTTTGCCTAAATTCAGTATTACTCTTCTAGACGTAACCAACATCCTACTAAATCAGTGCTTAATCTGTAAAAGAAGGAGTACAGACACCCAAAGTGATGTGCTGAATCCCGCTGCCAATGCAATTAAATGTCGGTGCTCCCAATACCAAGTTGGCATAATCTTGAATTCACCTCACGCTTCTTTAATCCACTCCCATACACTCTCTGTCCTCTTATCTCACTCTTGCAGGATCCGGCTTTCCCCCTTTGTGCCGGTCCAGTCTTTCTCTTTCTCTGTCTCTCCATTTTGTATGTTTTTCCCTGTCTACCGCTTAGTTAATATCTGATGCGGAAAAATAAGTGCCGAGTGCTTGTGCCCCTGGCAACCTCCTTCTCAAATTAAGCACTGCACTGTGTATTTAAAAAAGTACAGTGGACAATGTAGTTAACAAGGGAAAACATACCAAGGGAAATAGGATTAGTGGTTTATATTGTTGTGTCTCTGAATGGCCTATGGGTTTAGGACAATGCCCACAAGCACATGCCTAAAATAAGTGTCAGACATATTGGTCTTGCAGGAAATCTTTTGAGTTTCAAGATGACCTGTTGGTCTCTGACATGATACAGACTTGGCCACCAACCAACCACTTGTTTTGTAGCAGTTGTGAGATATTACTGTCTTCAGGGGGCTCATCAAAGAATCATTTGGTGACAATTCTTCTAGACTGGGCTTTTGTCTCGCTGTGTCCTGTTCTCTAAGTCTGCACACTAAACTGGAGGAGGGGCTTGGACCGTACCCTAGTTAGCCTATGAACTGCTGCTCACAGATTTTGCTTTGAGGTCGATGAGGAGCAGTGAAGCTTTGGGACAGCTTAATAGGGCTTCTGAGCTATTTTGAGCTCTGTTCAGACCAAGACGCACTAGATTTAGCAGCAGAGATAGAGAACTCAACCAGCCCTGTTAAATGTTTGTGTGGGCCCATGTCAAAAGCTTTATGATGGGCCCCACTCTGGTTTTTCATTCAAGGAGCACCTCATTAAAAATGTTTGTCTGGAGAAAGTGATTATCTTTTAACTGGCAGATCTAGCCTTTGGCATAAGGGAGCAAAGCAAGTGCCCTGCCCCATTATTGGAAAGGCCTATCCCTGACGTTTGCGGCCTCTGCTCCCCTTGTAATGGCCAAGCGAACTAACTACTGACTCCACCTAACTACACCTTCACGCTTGTCTAGCTTTTCGTTTGGAGATTCAGTCCTTATAAACTAAGCAGTTTAAGCTTTAATCTCTCCCAAGATAAAGAGGTAGAGGAGACATGACCTCACAAGGGGTGATAGCTCTCGAGAGTGACACAATGTTTAAACTAATTTCGTTCAATGCCTCAGCCTTAGCGCCAGTGGCAGGATAGAGACACGATTACTTGCAGCCACGTTGTGCACTCCGTGCTATCCGGCTTTTTTCACATCTTTCCTAATTTCTCATGCACTCCTGTGTCAAAGGCCAGGGGTCTAGTGTCCTATTCATGTGTTAAAACCCTTTATTATTCTAGTAAAAGTCACAAATCTCATTACTACAAGTGAATTACTCTCCACAGATATTTAAATCTCCCTTTTCAATCAATGTACTTGGCATTTACAGACAATGAAACTCTCAAATAGTATGATCAAAATGGATTATTGAACAATCCATGGATGTTAAATAACCTGCAGGATAGGAATCTACCCATTTCTACAACTCCAGAATATTATGTAGAAATAAAGCATGATTTCCTTCATGATCATCACAACAGGGAGAATATGTCCATTCAAGCAGCCGTGCTTCAGAATGCTCTGTCTGCCTTGATTCAGACTACCTCTTCTTCAGATTAAAGCTCAGGGTAGCACATTTCATTCAGCTTGCTGACTAGGAACTTGTTCAGGTTAGCAGCTTCTTCGTCTTTAAAGGCAAACCTGCACATTATGGAAGCCATCGGGAAGCATTCTGCTTGATATGTAAATGCAGCCTGCCAGTGCCATTTAAAAGTTATGAAGTCCTCCACCTTTAACTATTGCAGACTTCTCAAGATTTGTAAGACATGTTTACTCTGAATCTATATTCAGTGTCACATAGTCTTCTATACTGAAAAGAGATGCTAGAGAATTGTAGTGAAAACGTCACTCAAGGAGGTTGTTTTAAATGTGTTTATTGTTGAATAAGACGGCCGTACATTTTTCGGTGCACTCGGTTGCCTCTTTCCACCTCCCAACTGACACCAACTCTCACCAGCATTCTGCTCTCGAGTCCCAACACCCGTGCATGACAATAGAGCACGAGACCCACATGAGAGCAGCACACTACATTATACTCTCCTCTTAAATATGGCAAAACAAAATGTTGAATTCATCTTAGACTACCCTCTGATGAATAGACAACATAAAAAACCCTAAAGGTCAAAAAATGACAAACAGGATAAATTAACAATCTAAATAAACATACATTTCAACTAAATCTGTAATGCCAACATTACTAATGACATTAACACCTTGAAGACAGTTAACCAAGATACAATTCTAGAATCAACTGTATCTCAAAGGTTTAACCCTTTGCCTACAACTTCTACAGACATACAAATCTTGATTAGGTCTATGTACATCTTTTGAGTTAACAACATGTTCACTTGAAACTTTATTTCTCTGAAGAATAATAGATTGATTTGTATTGTTTGTTTTGGCACTCTCACACTTGACCTTGACCCACTTAATAACATTCCACCAGTTACGCATATTAACCCTGACGGCATTTCCACATATCTTGTCAATAACCATTGTTTCTGAAAACTTCTTCTCCTTTCTTTTTGTGAACAGGTATCTTAATCCTAATTTTATCCCCATCCACCAACTGGTGGGAACAAACTTTTTTTGATGTATCATAATAATTATTTTGCTTGAACCGCACCACCTAAAAATAATTTCTGACCATACCATCAATTTCATGCCACTCACTTTGTTTAATCCACTTGGACATCGAGCCAGGACACATTTTGGAAGAAGGTTTCCTACCACGCAATAACTCAAGAGGAGAAAGCCCAGGGGATGAATGGGGAGTTGAGCGATAAAACCAAAGTATGGATCTTTCTACAATTTGAACATTTGAATTGTTAGAAATAGCCCACTGCACACAATTCCCCAACACATTGATTCATGCGTTCCACAACACCATTATTTTGAGGATGGTAAAGTGAACTCCTGATGTTCTTGACATCCCCTTCTACCAAAAAGTTCCTAAATTCATGACTTACAAATTGCACACCATTGTCAGACAAAATAAAAGGCGGAAACCCCTCACATAGAAACACATCTCTCAAAAATTCAGTTATATTCCTCGTCGAGGGATCACCTATAAATTTAATTTCTGGGCACTTGGAGTAATAGTCAATTAAAACTACAGCAAACTTCAACGAAACTGGCAACATGTTGAAAGGACCTATTAGGTCAATTCCCACCTTTTCCCAAGGCCTTGAAGGTAAATCAATAGGTTGTAGTGGTGGAGTTCCTACTTTGAATCCCTTTTCACAACAGTTGCATATTACACACTCACTCACAAATGCATCAACACACTGAACCTATGGTTTGTAAGTGTTCTACCTAGGTTACCCTCGTGAGCACCAGCAATAATCTTTTGTCTTAAACTTTCCGGGGGAACAAACCTCTCACCCCTCCTCAGAATGTCATCTTCAACTGACATTTCTTCAGATGCTTTTACAAATGTCTGGAACTGAATCTGAACATTTCTTTCTCTGGGCCATCCACCTTTAACAAATTTCATGACCTGTGTCAATATCATGTCCTTGGCCAATTTCTGCTGCCACTCGTTTTCACTCATTGCACACATACCCTCTAAATCTATGGCTGCCATAAAACAATTATCAACATCATCTCCATCTTCATCCACACTAATGCTAGATTCTTCAGGTGTCGGGAATCTAGATAAAAAATCTGCTCTAACATTCTTGTTGCCTGGAATGTATTGGACTGCAAAATCATATTTTAATAACTTTGTGAACAATCTTGCAATACGAGGTGTCAATTCTTTAATCTTGTCTCCTGTCAAAATAGAAACCAGGGGGCTATAATCAGTGCAGTGCATTTTTCTTTAACAAATTAGTCAAAGACTTGGTTTTAGAAGCATAATCACTCACGAAACGAGAATAAAATTCACACAATCCAATAAAAAATGTCATTCCTGCCTTGTCACAAGGTGGTAATGCATCCATGAGTGCTTTGACCAAACCAGGTTTAGGTTCAATTCCTTGTTCAGAAACCACATGACCCAAATGCTCAACTTTATTTTTAAAAAATTGCATTTTTACTTAAAAAAACAACCCATTGACCCTGCTTGATTTTCAGCACTCTTCTCACAATGAGATCATGCTCCTCCCTAGATGCTGCATGGGTCAACACATTGTCCTAAAAAACAGCCACTCCCTTAATATCTTTTTAACATCAGAGACACTACTTTTTGAAAAACAGCCGCTGCAGACGCCAAACCAAAAGGCATTCTGCAGTACCGAAAGGTACCGATGGGTGATACAAATGCAGTAAGGTGTATCAATGCCAGATCTGAAACGCCTTGATGGTTGTTGGACTTTTTTGCTTATGCAGGGTCATCCCCATTCTTTTTGCCTATTGCCTCCTATTTTTTTCTGACCTGTTGCTGTTGGCATTTGAACTCTGAGCACTTTACCACTGCTAACCAGTGCTAAAGTGCATATGCTCTCTGTGTAAATTGTATGCAATTGGTTTATCCATGACTGGCATATTCGATTTACTAGTAAGTCCCTAGTAAAGTGCACTACAGGTGCCAGGGCCTGTAAATCAAATGCTACTAGTGGGCCTGCAGCACTGGTTGTGCCACCCACATAAGTAGCTCTGTAACCATGTCTCAGACCTGCCACTGCAGTGCCTGTGTGTGCAGTTTTAACTGTAAATTTGACTTGGCAAGTGTACCCACTTGCCAGGCCTAAACCTTCCCTTTTCTTACATGTCAGACACCCCTAAGGGAGGCCCTAGGTAGCCCCAAGGGCAGGGTGCAGTGTATGGTTAAGGTAGGACATATAGTAATGTGGTTTATATGTCCTGACAGTGAAATATTGCTAAATTCGTTTTTCACTGTTGCAAGGCCTGTCCCTCTCATAGGTTAACATGGGGGCTACCTTTAAATCTGAATAAAGTGTAGATTCCCTTTGGGAGCGGATGGACATGTGGAGTTTGGGGTCTCTGAGCTCACAATTTAAAAATACATCTTTTAGTAAAGTTGATTTTAAGATTGTGCGTTTGAAAATGGCACTTTTAGAAAGTGAGCATTTTCTTGCTTATACCATTTCTGTGACTCTGCCTGTTTGTGGATTCCCTGTCTGGGTCAGTTTGACAGTTGGGCTGGTTGCACCGCACACTAGACAGTGACACAAAGGGAGCTGGGGTGTAGCCTGCATATCCTGATGAGCCATCTGTGCTAGGAGGGAGGGGAGGAGTGGTCACTCGCACCTGAAAGGGCTGTGCCTGCCCTCACACAATGCAGTCTCCTACCCCCTGGTGAGTGTCTGGGGCCTGGCCTGGGCAAGACAGGATTTCACATTCCAAAGAGACTGTACTTTGAAGTAGGCCTACTTCAAAGGAGAAACTGGGGTATAAGAAGGGAACACTTCTGGAGACAAGAGGAACCTCTGCCTGGAGAAGAGCTGAAGAGCTGAGGAGAAGTGCTGCCCTGCCTGTGACTGTGCTTTGTGGAGCTATCCTGCAGTTGCTGCTTCTGCCAGAGTAAGAGGGCAAAGACTGGACTTTGTGTGCTTTCCATCTTGTGAAGAAATCTCCAAGGGCTTGATTTAGAGCTTGCCTCCTGTTGTTTGAAGTCTCAGGGACAGCAAAGACTTCTCTCTGCCAGTACCTGGAGTCTCTGGAGAGACTCCTGCTTTGACAAGTGGTGCCCTATCCCGTCCCTGGGCCCTTGAAAAGAAAGCTGGTGGAATTCCAAGGAAATCGACTTCGGACGACTTCGGACCAACGCCGCTGCTGAATCTGGTGACGCCGCCTGCACCCGACGTCGTGACTATCCCTGGAACGCGACGATGGTCGCAGGCCCGATGCCGCTGCAGCCCCACTGAAGTCCGCGACTCCGTGGAAGTCGCCGCATCACGTTGTGACTGACGCCGCTTTAAGTGCACGGATTCAACGTTTCGCACTGACGCCGCGATCCCCGACTTCGTGCATCGACTTGTTTTCACTCTTCACCAAAGGTACTGTACTTGGGGGTCTATGCGAGTCCGTGTCCGGCGCTGCTGGTGTCAACTTGTTGGGAACGACTCCGTCACGGCGCCGTGTTAACATCTCATCATTTTGTGTTTCTAAGTGCTATTTTTGAGTTTAATCTTTAAAAATTCATAACTTGACTTGTGTATGTTGGATCTTTGTCGTTTTGATCTTGTTTTGTTTAGATAAATATTTCCTTTTTTTCTAAACTGGTGTTGTGTCATTTTGTAGTGTTTTCATTAAGTTACTGTGTGTGTTGGTACAAATACTTTACACCTAGCGCTCTGAAGTTAAGCCTACTGCTCTGCCAAGCTACCAAGGGGGTAAGCAGGGGTTAGATGAGGGTGATTCTCTTTTACCCTGACTAGAGTGAGGGTCCTTGCTTGAACAGGGGGTAACCTGACTGTCAACCAAAAACCCAATTTCTAACAATGGTATGCTGCTGCTAGATCCAATTTGGAAAACCATTTAAACTCTCCGATAGTAGCTATTATCGCTGTTATTTTGGGCAGGGGGTGCGAATCCACCCAAATATGCTTGTTCAAACTGCGAAGATCAACACAAACTCTCAAATTGCCATTTTCCTTCCTGGCAAGCAAGGAAAATATACAGAGAGGATTAAATGGGATCAATAATACCTTTAACACTCAAATCCTTTAATTCCTTTCTCTAGCTTGTCTTTCACACTAAATGGTACACTCCTGAATTTATGCTTGACAGGTATGACACCTTCCTTAACTTTTATTTGATGAGTAAAGCCATCCATGGTGCCCAAATTCTCTGAGAAGACCAGTGGAAACTCTTCCTTTAGACTGACACCATAATCATTCGATTCTACAACAGATACCTGTTCTTTGGTATCCGGTCTCAATACCATTTGAAACAATTCTTGATGAAACCAACCTATATGTCTAATCCTTTTATTGCCACATAACTTTTACCAAAAATGTTTCTACTTTTGAATTCAAGTACTTCCTCAAAGTACCCTGCTAATTCAATCTTCCTACCTTCATATGATACAGGTGCTCTGTATGGTGCATTGAGAGGTCTGTCTCCCCCAAACCTTCTTAAATAATTCTTGGGTAATCATTGTGATTCTACCTCCAGAATCCACTAGCAATTTGATGACTTTGTCACCCACGCCAATTTCAACATATGGATCTACGCACATTGTAGGATCACTACTCACTAGTTGACCATCTGTAACAATCATTAAAATGTCTCTGAATTCCTCTTGGATTTTATCAAGATCATCTCAACCACTTCTGAGACATTGCCCACCCCAGTACTGTTTGTATGCCTTCCTGAATTCTGATATGAACCTGTACTGATTGTTTGCTTAAAGAACGGCTTATTGGAAATTTTGGGCAATGTTAATGTTTTTTCATCTTGAGACTTCACTATTCCTACATTCTCTGTTGTCCTGCACTCCAATACATTCACCGATAACGTAGACATTTCTATGCTTTTTGCCAGCCTTAATGTCTCATCAAGTGAAGGATTGCTCATGGAAAGAAGTCTTTGCTGAATAGTCCTATATGTGCATTTTGCAATAAATTGATCTCTCACTAACTGGTCGCTAAACGTCTCAAACTGACAGTCAGCTACAAGTTTTCTCAAGGCTGATATAAACGTATCCACATCTTCACCAGAATTTTACTGTCTTTTGAAGAACTTGTGTCTGATTACCACCAAGCTGGGTTGAACATCAAACCTTAGTTCATGTTTTTTAACCGTTTCAACATACTCATCAACTTCTTCCCCTTCATTCAACACAAAAGGTGGTAGATGTTTGAACACAGACCTCCCTTCAAACCCTAAAGAATGTAGTAGTATTTTTTTCCCCTTTCAGGGCAGAAACGATGCACCTGTTGCTCCTAGGTACATTTCAAAAGCATCAAACCAATTTTTCCAGACAATTGGTGGATCCCCAGGTGTCTCTAGAGAAGGTGGCGGTGGGTTTACAGATTGCATTGTACAACAAGAAGAAAAAAAACAAATCCTCAGCAAGTAGATCTCAGTTCACAAATGCAGAGGCTGCTTGCCGTAAAGCAATATAAAAATCATGCACTCTGATGTCACAGGGTGTACACCTCTTGAGCCAGTTGAAGGCAATAACAAAAAACTGTGGATGTTTTGAGGTTGACTTGCCTGTATGAATACTCTCAACCATTTCAATTCAATTTTCACAAGCAGTTTCCTTCAAGTTGATTAGTCCATGAACACCAGAAAAATGTAAGCAAATCTGACCCTTCAGGTACACAGGCATACAAAATATATGAGCATACCTTTCCTTTTGATTGAGGAAAAATGTATACGTTCTTTAACCACTTTTCGCTTTCATGGAAGTGTATTTTCTCTTTTTATTATTGTTTTGTTTTCTAGCATAAAGGTGAGCGCACAGTTGCTGAACCAAAATGTGTGGCGAATGTCTTGAAAATACACATGTGACCTGCTTTGACCAACATGGCTGGAAACGCCATTAACTATACTGCGAAACCACTGCACAGTTAAACCTGGAATGCCGGAAACACGGTTAGCTCTCTAGCTTCCTCCTCTTGAGATCAGCGTCAGCCCATATGATGCGATACACAGCAGTGTTGCACATACACGTACCTTCCTCTATAGAAAATCAGCGTCCATCCATACAACGATGCGATAAGAACAACAATGTAAGGAAGACTTGTGTTTCACCGATAAGCATTGATGAAAAATGAAACAATCAATCTGCAGCCGTGGGTCCGGGACAGTGGTCTTGACTGAAGCTCGTCACCAAATTTGTAGTGAAAACTTCACTCAAGGAGGTTGTTTTAAATGCGCTTATTGTCGCATAAGACTGCTGTACATATTTCGGTGCGCTCGGTCGCCTCATTCCACCTCCCAACCATCACCGACTCTCACCAACATTCTGCTCTCAAGTCCCAACACCTGTGCATGACAATAGCACATGAGACCCACTCGAGAGCAGCACACTACAAAAATACTTTTGGCTAACTGTGTTTGCCATGATCTTCCGTGGAAGATGTTTGGCAAGAACCACTTCCTTATTTCCTAACTCTGTAAGAACTGGAATTATTGTTTTTCTGAAGAAAGGATGCAGTGATTTGCAGAAACATGGAAGATGGTATAGAGGATTCCTTTAGCCTTTGCCACTATTTTGATTTAGCCAGTTGTGTTCTATCCAGTATTCCATATCATTTATTAAGGATCACCGATTATTATACCAATTCTGAGTGCTATATATTCTGGGTACCTTCAGGTAAGATAATATATCGATGACAATAATAATGGCAGCAAGGTGATTGTTGGCTCACACTGTTTTGATAATTACACATGTATCATAATCCCAAAGTCCCAATGCTTCCAGAGGGAAGAAGTGACCACCACTAAATCAGATTATTATACTTTAAGAATTAGAGAGGCGGCCAATTCCTCCAGAGAGTTGTTTAAAGTTATTAACGCCATTACCACTCCCCTTGGTACGCCTGAGTTGGAGAACTCTCAGGACTTCTGCAACGAAATAGCTAAGTTTTTTTAAAGCAAAATTTTAAAAATTCACTCGAACTTTATTTCTGGCAAGGCTCAGGGGAACTCTTTCCCTACGGATGCTACATCGATGTTCCCCTCTGCTTCACTCACTGCCACACTCGATAACCCTCAACTAGTTTCAAAGTTCAAAACTCCATCTCATGATGCAATCCGTAAGTTGCTCCATGAATGTAAATCAGGCTCCCTGTTAGATCCCTGCCCCCTTGCCATTCTACAATTGGTCCCTGATTGGGTGGCATCTGTGTTAGTCCCCATTTTTCAGGAGGTTCTCACAACCAGCATATACCCGAATTCATGGAAAGAGACTATCATTATCCCCCTAAAAAAGAAGGAAACTGGAAAGAATGATGTCCTAACCAATTTACGCCCCATAGCTTTGCTTCTTTCTCTGGCCTAAAGTTTTGAAAAATATATTAACAAAGAACTGGTCAATTTCTTGCTAGATTCAGGGGGCTTAAATGTCTCTCAACATGGATTCCGGAAATCCCACAGCACTGAATCTGCTCTAATTTCTTCATCAGATACCATTCGTAGATTGGTAGATGAGGGCCAGGGTGTCTTTCTGGTTTTGCTGGACTTGTCAGCAGCATTTGATACCATCGCACCCCATCGCACCCTATATTTGTTAGAACGACTATATCATATTGGTGTCAGCGATCAAGCCCTCAAACTTCTTGAATCCTTCCTAACCAATAGGTGGTCTACGTAAGCAGTGGAGATTTCAGATCCCCTGCTTATCTTTTGCCATGTGGGGTTCCGCAGGGCTCGTCGCTTGGCCCTACTCTATTTAATGTTTATGTTGCCCCTTTGGCAGAGTTAATACACTCCTTTGGCTTCATTCCTACCTCCTACACAGATGACACACAACTTATCATTCCTAGACGTGGAGGAAGTTGCGGCTCGTTTTAATGCCTGTATGTTAGCTGTAAATAGTTGAAGGATGAAGGCCAACTGGCTAAAACTGAACTGTGAAAAAACTGAGATTCTCTGCTTTGGTATTAGCAGGGAACAGTGGTCTCCAAGCTGGTGGCCTAAAGAGTGTGGCACCCCCCCTACTCCGGGTTCCACCTCAAGGAATTTAGGACTACTTTTTGACGACCATTTATCTTTCAAACCCCAGGTCAATCAGACCGTTAAAACCTGCATGAGGATTTTGAAGAAATTGAAGAAAACTTTTCCCGATATTCTAAAACAATGGAAAATTACAGCTACTTTGGCCCTTGTCCTGTCCAGATTGGATTATGGTAACGCCCTTTTGCTCAACCTGGACAAAGGATCTCTTAATAAACTGCAGCTGAAGCAGAACACAGCTGCTAGAATGTTATTGAACCTCCCACGATCGGCTTCTTCTAAGGATAGCCTTAAACGCCCACACTGGCTCCCGGTAGCCCAACGGATTTCTTTTAAAACTCTCTGTATTACCCATAAAGCTACCCATGGGATCGGACCTAAGTATTTGACGTCTAAATTACAGTGGTACAGACCTGAAAGACTGTTGCGTTCTGCCAGCACCCATCAAATTCAAGTCCCCCGCACCAAGAAGGCGAAGTGGGGTGACAAAGCCTTAACTATCGCGGCTGCAAAGAATTGGAACTCACTCCCGCTGGAACTTAGGAGAGAGCACAACTACCTCACTTTCAGAAAACGGGTTAAGACCTGGCTTTTTCCACGTTAAGTCTGGACCCTGATTCTTTTTCCTGAAGAGATTGCACAGTCTCACCTTAGTTAGCGCTTCAGTGCCCTTGGGCCGGAACGCGCTTTATAAATACACTATACATACATGCATACATACCAAACACACCCCTAAGAAAAATAACAGTAGAGTTAAGCTTGGATTTGAACAAATACTTTTGTATTCACTTGGTTTGCAGTTCCACTTTGATTTTGTGATTTTGAGTTGGATGGACTTTTTGATTATAGTCCTGATAAAGTCAAAATTAACAAAACACGTGTTGGCTAGTATGTAAGAATAATAAAGACGGCTTAAGTATTATATCAAAGATTCAAACATTGTCTGGAGAAGAAGAGGGCTCAAGGGACCATTATTTAAAAGATTTCAGTCATCATCCAGAAATCAAAATATAGTGGTCTGACATAGATATTAAACAAATATGGCAAGTAAGAGGTGCTTTGAGGTACTAAATAGGGTACCTCAGCAGATGTAGAGACGTTGTATGATAGTCCAAAAAATAAGTCACTCTAATTTCAACTTCCTGCATCCTTGATTCTGCTGGGCATGATTAAGTTACATTTACTAAATAGAATGGGCAGAAATGGGAAGTGGACGGACAGAAGGAGGCAGTGAGTCATTCCATATCTGCTTCTTTGCAAAAGCTCAGTCTTGTTGGTATTCAGTTTGAGAAAGTTGGAGCTTAACTTTTAATGAACACTCAACAGACAGACACTCAGGTTTGTCATGGAGTTGGGAGTGAAGAGGACTTAACAAATGATCAATTGCATGTGTTCTGCATTTGTGACAGCACAGCAGCCTAATAACCTACTATGGCCCTCATTATGACATTGGCGGTAAATCCCGCTTACCGCCATGGTGACGGCCGGCAACATACTGCCACGGTGGCGAATATCCATTCTCCATATAATGATATACACACACCAATCCAACAGAATACTGGCACATACACAAATCTGCCAGCCCAAAGGTCAGTGTTAAACTGTCGGTACCAACACCCATACTGTTACTCCAACAAAACAATGCCCACTACATCATGACCCACGAATCACCACAGCAGATATTCAATGGCAGTAAACCATTGGCCTGCACACCGGCGTGCTCAGAATGGACACCCAAATACTAAACCACACAACATTGACCAATACCAAAAACACACACCTGACACTCATACACACACCACACCCACCCACAGCACTATAAAACACACACCCACATCACCCACAAACCTTTACGGATACAAATTATTGCCACCAGACTGACACCAAGACCACTGCGACAACTAGACACACACACCACATACACCCATACATACCTCACGTACCCCACTACGAACACCCAGCCACAGTACCCAACACCCACACACTGACACACACCACACAACACCTATGTCCCCACAAAGGCACCACCATTTCACAGATGAGGAGTTGCGGGTCATCGTGGAGGAAATATTCAGGGTAGAACCACAGCTGTTTGGAGCATAGACACAGCAAATATCCATTGTCAGGAAGATGGAGCTATGGCGGAGAATCGTGGCCAGGGTGAACGCCGTGGGACAGTATCCAAGAACAAGGGACGACGTCAGCAAGAGGTGGAATGACCTACGGGGGAAGGTACGTTCCATAGCAGGAGAGGACTGCCGGTGGATCCCCACCTCCTCCCCTACAGCTCACAGCATGGGAGGACCAAGTCTTGGCATTACTGCATCCTGAGGGACTCACTGGAGTTGCCAGAGGACTGGAAACTGGTGAGTCAAAATGTATTACTTATTAACCCCCATACCTGCATGCCATCTCTCACCCTCACTCCCATCATTCCACTCCATCCCACACACTGCACCTAAACATATGACTAACCCCAATGCCAAGCCCTGCATGGACACCCATCACTAAAGCATGCACAGCATAGGGGAACTAACAATCCCACAATACATCAACATACACAAACCAAGGTGGCAGGGCAACAGCAACGATAGAGGGGAAGCCAGGAATGTACAACATGTCACAGGCATGAAACATAAAACATCACTTACATCCCCGCAGGTGCCCCAGCCAATGTCAGTGGAGAGGAGGTGCCATGACAAACCAGTCCCCCAACAGAGAATGCCTCCAGTGATGACAGTAACTCTGGACTTCAGGATCTGGATCTACCACCTGGCCCATCAAGGACCACTGGACAGTCGGTCACCCCAGCCCACTCACAGTCCACTACAGAGCCTCCCCCATCAGTATCCAACACCACAGCACCCACCCAGCGCCCCCACACCTCTGTCCCCAGGACACATCAATCAGCAGTGTTCCCACCTGTACAGGGACCCCAGTCCACACCTCACCCCCAAGACAATAAGGGACCTGGGGTCAGTGGGAGTGGCAGGGGGCACACCATTCAGGGGACAGGGGAACAGGGACAGTGGGAGGACCACTGTGCACCAGGGGAGGGACAGGCCCATGTAACCGACTCTCCAGGCGGCACTCAAGATCCTGGGTGTCTACCAACAATACCAGGACACGATGGGTCAGATCCTTGACAACATGCAGGAGAACAAGCGGCTGAAGGAGGAACACCATCAGGAGATCAGGGAGGACTCGCAGGCCCTCAACACCACCATGATCTCCATAGCAAGGGTGCTGGCAGACATGGCCAACAGCATGAGGGATGCAACAGCACACCGGCAGGCCCCTATCACTAGCCAGTCCACTGAACAGCCCTCCTCTTCCTCTGCCGCTAGTGGCCAGTAAGCCCTGCCACAGGACCCACAGGCCACCAGCATCCCTCCCCCTGTAGAAGGTTAACCACCCCGTAAACATTCCCTGCGACCCAGGCAGAAGCCAGAGACACTTGTGAAGACCAAGATCACCACCAGGAAATGAGACTCTCCTGATTGTCCCCCTTGTGTCCCACCCTGTCACCTTGTCCACTTTGAACTGCCTTTGTTTCCCTTCCTATGGCCCCTTGAACACTGCTACAAACAGACTGCAACAGTACCCTGGACTTTCCTCTACTATCACCCCATTCCATTGCACTTTTCCTTCAATTTTATAGCACCGCAATAAACACCCTTGAACACATCTTGTCTGATAGTATTTCATGTGTTGAGAATGTGCATTTGGGGGAACAGTCACATCTGGTGCAAATGATCTGAACACTGTGATAGCATACAATTAATGACCTGTAACTCTCTGTAGTAATCACATCAGGACACTGTTGTCATATCACCAACATCTGTAAAATGACAAGCCATAGGTGACAGTAAGTTGAGATACAAAGGAAGTGAGTGCTATCATGCTACAGTCACACAGATGAAATCAATAGTCAGAGCAATGATCAGTTCCACCGTCTCACCCATGTGTCTTTGGAAGTATTGACGTATAACTGATGTTCTGTTATCCACATCCTCATCCTCTGCCTCCTCATCCTCACTGTCCTCAGGGTCCACTGCTGCCACAGGGGCATCTCCAGTCTCCTCCTCCTGCAGAAAAGGCAGACCTTCTCGGATGAGTAGCACAGGGATCCACCTGTCAGATGGAGGCACCTGAACCTGGCCTTCAGGAGGCCGAAGGTCCTTTCGAATATTCTTCTGGTTCGCCCATGTTCCTCATTATAATGGTTCTCAGCCCCTGTCCTGGCATTCCTCACAGGGGTCAGGAGCTGGGTGGCCAGAGTCACCTGCAAGTATTGAGGGACAAATATTAGCCTAACACAATGCTATGGGGATAACACCTGAAGGCATATATTGACATACAGTGGGTGGTGATTCTGGCTCACCTTTTAGCCACACCCTGTGCCTCTGTAGTTGGGTCATCACATTTGGGATGCTGCTAGTCCTCAGGACAAAGGCGTCATGCACCGACCCAGGATACTTGGTAGTGACATGGGAGATGTACTGGTCCGCCAGGCACACCAGTTGCACATTCATTGAGTGGAAACTCTTCTGTTTCCTGAACACTTGTTCATTCTGGCACGGGGGGAACAAAAGCAATATGTGTACAGTCAGTCGCCCCAATAATATTGGGGATATGCCCATTGCATAGAATCCTGCCTTCACAGTGGCCAAATCTTCCACCTGGGTGAAAGCAACTTAGCTTCACATGTGTTTCACCAAGGCAGAAAAAACCCTTGCCAGCACGATTGAGAACATTGGCTGTGACACTCCTGCTGCCAAGCCCACTATCACTTGGAAAGAACCAGTTGCCAGGACATGGAGCACTGATAGCACTTGCACAAGAGGGGGGATCCCAGTGGGATGACGGATAGCTGATATCAGGTCAGGCTCCAATTGGGCACACAGCTCTGTGATTGTGGCCCTGTCCAGTCTATAGGTGAGAATAATGTGCCTGTCCTCCAGTGTAGCCAAGTCCACAATAGGTCTGTACACGGGAGTTGTCTCCTCCTCCTATTCATCCGCAGCGGTAGGTATCTAGGGGACACAAGAGTGAGTAGGCTGTCACAATTTGAACAATGGAACCACAACTTCAGTGTACATACAGCATCAATGTGATGGGACAGTTGGAATGGCAATGTATGTGCAATTCCAGGCAGGGACGCAGTTATGGTTAATCTGATCATTGTCCATCACCATGAAATGGCAACCGCCTGTCCTGTATCTTGGGACGGGTGGAAGTGAGGTAACTCTGCCGATGCTAGGCGTCATGGCGGGAGGGTGTCTTGCACCGTCCTGCAATTCCTCATTGGCTAATATGGTGATATATGGAGTACAGTGGCCAATGGGGATCAGCACCCGCAGTGACGGTGTACACCGCCGCAGACATGCCCGCATTTTCTATCTGAATCCTCACTTGTTTCCTGACTTTCCTGACTTTGTTTCCTGCATGTGCTGCTGTGACCTGTGTCTGGAACCTACCATGGCCCGTGTGACCAGGGAAAGGGCCCCTGCCTTCAGTTCGGAGGAGTTGGACTGACTGGTGGATGGGGTCCTACCCCAGTATGGACTGCTGTATGGGCCTCAAGCCCAACAGGTGAGTACACCTTGTGCAGGATGCATGTGGGAGGGGTGCATGGAGATGTGTGTGTAAGCATCACATCATTGGGGGGGAATGTCTTGTGGTAGTGTGCATGGTGGGCGGAGGATGTGTGTGCCAATGGCGATGGAAACGGGATTGGTGGGCCATATTTGTGACAGGCTTTATTGTATGTGTAATGGTGTCCTCCCGTCTATATTACCTCTGCAGGTCAGTGCCCATCAAAAGAAGGGATTGCGGTTGCCATTGCCAAGGATGTGCGGACCCTGGGGGTCTACAGCAGGCAGAGCACCCACTGTTGGAAAAGGTGGGAGGACCTGAGACGTTGGGCACAGAAGACCACGGAGACCCAGCTGGGGATGGCCTCCCAACGAGGAAGGGGTACCCATCGGAACCTGAACCCCCCTGATGGCCTGCATACTGGCAGTGGCCTACCCAGAGCTGTATGGGCGCTTGAGGGCATCACAGCAGCCACATGTAGGTGAGTACAATGGGCGTTACAACTATTATTGGTAGGTCGCATGGGATCTGGAACCAGTGGGCAAGTACCCCACCTTTGAGACTGTGGCCTTACACTCCCCAGCATAGGATAATGGGCATGGAGCCCCCTCCAGAACCAGTGGACCAGTTCCAGACTTCGGCTGAGGTGCCCCCCACCCCCCTTGCCCCTGAGGTACCTGCCCACTTAAAAAATGATGCCCCTGCACAGTTCAGTGCGGATGTTGTCAGGAAAAGAAGTTGGGCCTTGGACTGTGCCCTGTGGCCATGTGGGCCCTTAGCACTTTGTACTGGGCATTGGCCCTTTGTGGACAATTGTATATATCTCTTTGTTATCCAATTGGTTCATTTGGTGGCTGTTCCCATTCAGTACATTCTCAGTACTGCCTTATTGTTGTCCTTGCATTATTATGACGTTTGTCGTGTGCCATTGTTTTTCGTCTGCAGCTGGTTGTGTGTATGGTGTGTGTGTGTGTCGTGCGTGTGTGTGTGTCACTTTCCTTTTCCTCCCTCCCTCCCCTGTGTGCTAGGTGGCTGTGCTCACCGTTGTTGTCTTCGTCGGCATTGGTGTTCCAGCATGACGTAGAAGAGCATCAGGAAGTCTTGCAGTTCCATTTCCATCACAGCGTTGTTCTTCTCTGTGTCTCTGATGGTGAGTCTTTCGTCTTCTTTGCAGTGTTTCCACCAGGCTTTTGATGGCGTTGGTCCCGCCCCGGAAATCGTGGCGGATTTCAGTGTCATGAAATGGTGGGCGATACTGTCAGAGTCACCAGATCCTCGGGTTCTGTGCACGTTCCCAACACGTCCACCACTGAACTGCTCCAAGACTCTGATAGATAAATCACAGAGACTGAGAGAGGGGAAGAGGGGAAGAGGGGATTAGGAAGGGAACAGCTGGGAAGGAGACCTGTAGTAAGAAAAAGGTTAGAACACACGTTATGAAAATTATATCTCCTGAAATCAATACTAGACTATGATTCTAAGCCTAGTCACTCTGAAAACATGAACAATCTAAGAGTTAAGTTTAAAATGACTACGTTTCAAGATGGCCGGATACCTGTAAGGGAATCAAGATGAATTAAATGAAAACTTTCTTATTCAAGTACTTTCCTTTACATGACAATCAGAAAAAACATGCTCACTAAATTTTAAATCAGTCATATAAATCCTGTTTTGAGAATGTATACTAGGACCATGCAATATTGCATCTAGAAACTCTGGCCTTCTGTGTACTCTTAAAATGTTTCAACACAAATTGCGCATATTGCAGATATATATATATATATATATATATATATAGTAAACACCATTAAAGGATTGTGCACCATGAATAACACAATATGGATTCAGGAAACAAATCACATAACTTGTCAACTCGAATATTACATAATAAATATCTTAGAATAGTGGCATACAATAAACAACATGAAATAAACTCGAGGAGAGAATCGTGCGTCTTGCTGATTCGAGTGTCACCATGTAAAATATCAAGAAATGGTCGCACGCAATGAATATCAAAGTCAAATCATCATTAATCGAATCGCTCGTCTTGCCGATTCGTAAAACACGATGTAAATGTCAAGAAATAACAGCTCACAATAAATAACAAGATCAAAGTACAATGAAACGAATCACACTTCTTTTGCCGATTCTTAAGCCACCATGTAAATGTCAAGAAATGGTAGCACACAATGAACAATAAAGTTAAATCCTCATGAAACGAGTTGTGCGTCTTGCCAATTCATAAAACATCATGTAAATGTCAAGAAATAGTAGCGCGCAATGGACAACAATGTTTAAACATCATAAAACGAATCGCACGTCTTGCCGATTCTTAAGCCACCATGCCAATGTCAAGAAATGGTAGCACGCAATGAATAACAAAGTCAAACCTTTATGAAACAAATCGCGCGTCTTGCCTATTTGTAAACTACCATATAAATGTCAAGAAATGGTAGCGCGCAAGTAATCTGTTACTCATTTAAGAATTAAACCAAGAATATGAAAATTCTCAATAACGGTGTCGGAACAGTCCAACCATCGTCTTACCGCCTGGAACAATGATCACCAATGAAGGATGAAGGGCAGAAGACTGGAAGATCCAAATAGGCTGCCGGAACAGGAGCTCAGGAAGAAGCTGCTGCTCTGCACCGGGACCTCTGAAGAGTGAGCACTGGGAGTTGGGCTGGCTCTCTTTTATAGAGTCTTGGCCCAGCCCAGAACCACGCCCAGGCATGTTGCAGGGAAAGTCTCTGGAAGGCCCTGGAAAGGGGCCACACCCTAACACACTCTGAAAACCTGCAGCAATACATTGCAAAGGAACAGTATTTGTAAGCATATTAAAAATAAGTTTTCAGGATTGAACTCTGCAATGCAAAAGGTTAAACCACAACATATCAGCACAATGCATAAATTACGTTGTTTTGAGAGTGCTGTTTTTTTGCATTTTTGTCGCCAATAGAGCGCGTACTGCTCTGGTGTTGACAGTACTCCCCTCTCCCAGACGCGCTCTTGGGCCTGGTTTGCTTGGATTAATCCAATGAAAGCGTCTCACAAGTACTGGAGCATGAACATCAGATGCAGAAACCCATGAGTTACTTTCAGGACCATAACCTTTCCATGAGATTAAGTACCATAGATTACGCCCTCTCAGTTTAGAATCCAACACTTTCTTGACTTTGTAATCTTCTTCCCCTTGTACTAGAACAGGAGCTGGATGAGGGTGGACCTTTTGGACTGCCTTTTTTAAGAGGGAAGTGTGGAACACTGGATGAATCCCTAAGGATCTGGGCAATTGTAGTTTATAGGTCACCGGATTGATTTGCTGAAGGACAGTATAAGGACCTATGAATTTGGGGTTAAACATGTGCTTCTTCTTGAAGTCTATGGGTGTCATTACAACATTGGCGGTAAAAGCCGTTTACCGCCGTGCAGAAGACCGCCAATACACCGCCGCGGCCGTGGAATTCCGCCACAGCCATTATGACACACATCTCGGAATCCGCCGAAATTCAGACACCCACACAACACCGCCACACCAAAGGTCAGTGATAAACTGGCGAAAGCAAAACCTCCACCGACACGCCAACAGAAACACGCCCATGTTATTACGACACACGAATCCACGCGGCGGTCTTTCAACCGCGGTATTCCATTGGCGGTACACACCGCCGCGCTCAAAATACACACACATCTCCAAAACACCGCCACATTGGACAATTCAAAATACACAAACCTGATACACATACAAACACCACTCCCACACACCCAACACAATATAAAACACACAAACACATCACCCACAAACCCCTACGACCAAAAAATAGAGACGAAGGCGACAGAGAGAGCACAGTGATAGACAACCCCACCACACAGAGGCACACAACACCATCACCCACACAACATCCACACACAAAAAACCCCACACCACTACACATCACCACACTCATCACCACATACACCACCCCACACATCACCTACACCACACAATGGCACACCAAAGACACCCCAGGTTTTCGGAGGAGGAGCTCAGGGTCATGGTGGAGGAAATTGTACGGGTAGAGCCACAACTATTTGGAGCACAGGTGCAGCACACCTCTATAGCTAGGAAGATGGAGCTATGGCGAAGAATCGTGGTCAGGGTCAACGCAGTGGGACAGCACCCAAGAAATCGGGAGGACATCAGGAAGAAGTGGAACGACCTTCGGGGGAAGGTGCGTTCCGTAGTCTCCAGGCACAACATTGCGGTTCAGCGGACTGGCGGCGGACCCCCACCTCCTCCCCCACAACTAACAACATGGGAGGAACAAGTCTTGACCATTATGCATTCTGAGGGCCTCAGAGGAGCCGGTGGAGGAATGGACACTGGTAAGTCAAATCTTAACTATCATATCCCCCACCCTACCTGCATTCTATCACACACACCCACCCTCACACCCTCCCCTATCACCCCAACTCCTCACATATGTCCCAACATCACAAACCACCCATACCAACACCAAGCCCTGCATGCAACAACAAAGCAATGGGCACCCATCACTAAAGCATGCCCACTGCACATACCCATACAACCCCCTAAACCATCATAACACAAGGTCCCACACAGGAATGCAAGCATTGGGGTACACGCTCACACACCCATTGCACACCATGACACACACAGATACAATAATCATGCTTTTATACCCCTGCAGGACCACTACCCAATGTCACCAGACAGGAGGGTCCAGACATCTCCACCCCACCTGCAGAAGAGGCCCACAGTGATGACAGCAGCTCTGTCCACCTGGATCTAGATGACCAGCCCGGACCATCGTGGGCCTCGGGACAGTCAGTTCCACCTCGCACAGGCGCAGCCCAACACTGACCTTCCACCCTCTGGAAACACCAGTACAGCACCCACCCAGCTGGCCCATCCCTCCGTCCCCAGGACACGTCAATCAGCTGTGTGTCCACCACTACAGGGAACCCAGTATAACCCACCACCCCAACAACAACAGGGACCTGGGGGCAGTGGTAGTGGGCACACGGTCCAGGGGACGGAGGCCCAGGAACACAGGGGAACTGGGAGGGCTGCAGTGCAACAAGGGACGGACAGGCCAAGAGAACCCACTCTCCACGAGGCCCTCTCCACCATCATGGGAGCATACCACCACTCCCAGGAGACGATGGCTATGGTCCTGGCCAAGTTTCAGGAGACCCAGCGCATGCAGGAGGAACAGTATTTGGGGTCCAGGGAGGAACTCAGAACCATCAGCTCCGCCCTGGGCACCATCGTAGGGGTGCTGAAGGACATACAGAACACCATGAAGGACACCGTGGCACTCCAAGGGGCCCCTGACACTAGCATGGACGATGAACTGCCCACCACCTCCGCCAGCGCCAGTGGACAGGACGCCCCGCCACAGGACCACCACACCAGCACCCCACCTCCTGCAGACGGAGAACCACCCCACAAGCGGTCCCTGAGATCCAGGAACAGGACAGAGAACAATGGCAAGACCCCGCCAAAAAATTAGACCACCCTGATTGTCATCCCACTGTCCCACTTCGTCACCCTGTCCATACTTAAACTGCCCCAGCTCCACTTCCTATGCCCATATGGGCAGTGCACCTGTGAGACTAATAGACTGGACTCTGCCATGGACATTCCTCCACCATCATCCATCACCATTTTACTACCCCCTCCAATAATTAGCACTTCAATAAACACC
Organism: Pleurodeles waltl; assembly: GCF_031143425.1. Classification (NCBI taxonomy): domain Eukaryota; kingdom Metazoa; phylum Chordata; class Amphibia; order Caudata; family Salamandridae; genus Pleurodeles; species Pleurodeles waltl. Next base: position 259,087,805 of record NC_090440.1, read on the forward strand.
CTTGAACCACAAAACAATCTGGAGTCAGTCTGTGTTTTTGAAAAAGTGTATTAGCTATGACAATGACAAAATCCGTTCTCAAAAGTAATGTCAACATACCTATGTCACACATCACAAGTCCATGTAGGATGCAAGCAGATGACACACGTTGGTAACCACACCTGTGAAACCGTAATGGAAATGTACTACTCAGTTACCAAATACTGCATGAAATTGACAGACAGGATAGAGGTAGAAGTGTGAAAGTAAATGTTTTAGTAAAGAAAGTGTTCTCACCTGTGTGTCACTGGAAATATTGCTGTATGACAGAGTCCCTGTTGTCAATGTCTTCTTCCTCTGCTTCCTCCTCATCACTGTCCACAGGCTCCACAGCTGCCACAACACCGTCATCTGGACCATCCTCCTGCAGAAAAGGCACCTGGCGTCGCAAAGCAAGATTGTGAAGCATGAAGCAGGCGATGATGATCTGGCACACCTTCCTTGGTGAGTAGAATAGGGAACCGCCTGTCATATGGAGGCACCTGAACCTGGCCTTCAGGAGGCCGAAGGTGCGTTCGATCACCCTCCTAGTCCGCCCATGGGCCTCATTGTATCGTTCCTCTGCCCTGGTCCTGGGATTCCTCACTGGGGTCAATAGCCATGACAGGTTGGGGTAACCAGAGTCCCCTAATAGCCACACCTGGTGCCTCTGGAGTTGACCCATCACATAAGGGATGCTGCTATTCTGCAGGATGTAGGCATCATGCACTGAGCCAGGGAACATAGCATTTACCTGCGAGATGTACTGGTCTGCCAAACATACCATCTGTACATTCATGGAATGATAACTCTTCCGGTTCCTGTACACCTGTTCACTCCTGTGGGGTGGGACCAGAGCTACATGGGTCCCATCAATAGCACCTATGATGTTAGGGATATGTCCCAGAGCATAGAAGTCACCTTTAACAGTAGCCAAATCCTCCACCTGAGGGAAAACGATCTAGCTCCTCATGTGTTTCAGCAGGGCAGACAACACTCTGGACAACACGTTGGAAAACATTGGCTGGGACATCCCTGATGCCATGGCCACTGTTGTCTGAAATGACCCACTTGCTAGGAAATGGAGCACTGATAACACCTGCACCTGAGGGGGGATCCCTGTGGGATGGCGGATTGCTGACATCAGGTCTGGCTCCAACTGGGTACACAGTTCCTGGATTGTGGCACGGTCAAACCTGTAGGTGATGATTAAATGTCGCTCCTCCATTATCAACAGGTCCACCAGCGGTCGGTACACTGGAGGATTCCGCCATCTCCTCACATGTCCCAGCTGACGGTGCCTAGGAAGGACAAAAGCGGCCACAGAGATAAGCAACTCAGAGGTGTGTACCCACAGCTACACTGAACACGAAACATAATCCAAAAAGTTGTGTGTAAGAGTGTTGAGTCCAGGCCTAGGTATGTGTGACGCAGTTGAAAATGAAGCCATGTGGGCCCCTGAAATGGCGGCTGCCTGACCTCTAAACTGGGACAATTGGATGTGAGGTAACTGCGCTGGCGTTTTACACTGTCGCGGTAGGCGGTCGAAGACCGCGGCGCAATGCTGCATTGGTTAACATTGGACCCTATGGGTCCCAGGAGCCAATGACGAAGTGCGCCGGCGGTGATGATACGCACCGCCGCGGACGTGACCGCCATTTTCTATCTGTTCAATCACTCGATACCTGATCTTCGACAGGAGAGGACCTACACTGCAAGTGCTGCTGTGACCTCGGTCTGGAAGAGACAATGGCACGTGCGTCTGGAGAAAGGGCCCCTGCCTTCACTGCACAGGAGTTGGAGAATCTCGTGGACGGGGTCCTCCCCCAGTACACGCTACTCTACGGTCCTCCAGACCAACAGGTGAGTACATAGGGTGCAAGTTGTATGGGCTATGCCTGTGTGGAGAGGGCGGGATGTAAGAAGGAAGGGGGCAGAGTTCTGCGAGCATGAAGGAGTGTGAATGCATGTGCCACATGGCAAGGGTAGGGATGGGGGCCACTCACTTCGACGATGCAGTAGCCAATGACTTCTCTTCTCCCCCTGTACATGTCATGTAGGTCAGTGCCCACCAGAAGAAGGACATTTGGCGTGCCATCGCCAAGGACGTCCGGACCCTGGGGGTCCACCAGAGATGGAGCACCCAATGCCGTAAAAGATGGGAGGACATTCGCCGCTGGAGCAAGAAGAAGGCGGAGGCTCAGCTGGGGATGGCCTTCCAACGTGGGAGGGGTGCCCGTCGCACCATGACCCCCCTGATGTTCCGGATCCTGGCGGTGGCCTACCCTGAGTTGGATGGGTGCTTGAGGGCATCACAGCAGACACAAGGGGGTGAGTACACTTGCGTTCTGCTGACTTTGCACGCAGTGGAGGGGTCTGGGTGGGGGAGGAGGGCTGTGGGTTTCCCTAGGCCAGGGCGAGTTCCGTAGGCTAGGCCCCTCCGTAATGCAGGCCATGTGCCACCCCACCCCACCTCTGTAGACTGCCAAGTACAGGTATACATGCCCCTGTTTCATCTATGTGTGCAGATGTCCACCATAGCCATGTAGGCCTTATCCCAGTAACTGCATCTGTAGAGCCCAACAGCGCGGCGTAGTGCAGGGGGCTGCTGTGTCTGTATTGTCCGCCAACGGTAGCGGTAAGCCATTCACTCAACTTGTCTTCCTTCTGTTTCCCCACCCCTTTTTGTGGTCTCCCTGTTCTTTTGTGCAACAGCATCATCAGGCAGAGGTACAGTGGCACCGGAGCACGAGGGGGCTGCATCCCACATGGCCATGGAGGGCCACACCACGGACTCAGAATACACCAGTGGGACGGAAGGCGAGGGGAGCTTCACGGCGGTCACTGGATCAGCAACCATCGACACGGACTCGTCCTCCGATGGGAGCTCCCTTGTGGTGGTGGCACCATCTGTGCCCACCACTTCTACAGGTACAGCCGCCACCCCCCTACCAGCACCGCCCTCCCAGTAGCCCCTCAGCCTTCGCCCCGTGCCCGCTCACCCAGGAGGGTGGGCATCACCTTCGCCCCAGGCACCTCAGCCCCTGCCCCAGTTACCCCTGCTGCCCTCAGTGAGGAGGCCATGGACCTCCTCAGGTCACTCACTGTTGGGCAGTCTACCATTGTGAATGCCATCCAGGGTGTAGAAAGGGAGTTGCAACACACTAATGCATTCCTGGTGGGCATTTATTCTGGTCAGGCTGCCCATCATCGAACCCTGCAATCTCTGGCCTCAGCACTGATGGCAGCCATTGTCCCTGTGTCTAGCCTCCACCCTCCAACTTCCTGCACCCAGACCCAATCCTCTGTACCTCAGCCTATCCCAAGCACACCATCAGACCAGCCTGCACACACGTCAACACACAAGGGCAGCTCAGGCAAACATCCCACAGGCACTCACACAAGCATCACCTACATACAGACACAGCAACATCCACTGCCTCCACTGTGTCCCCCTCCTCGTCGTCTCCCTCCTCCCTCCCAGTGTTGTCTACACTCTCACCTGCATGCACTACCACTGCAGCCACTAGGACTCATACCACAACACCCAGCACCACACCCTGCTCACCTGCACTCACCACCCCCACTACCATTTACACGTCCCCTGTGTCCTCTCCCAATGTGTCAGTTACGCCCCCTCCCAAAGTACACAAAAGCGGACACACACACACCCAACATCCATCCTCCTCACGACAGCCTCCTGAACATGCACCTGTACCCAAATCATCAAAGGTTATACCTCCTACAACCACCTCCTCTTTCTCCACTCCCAGACCCCCTCCAGCTACCCATCCCAGTTTTCGTCAGAAACTTTTCCTGAGCAACGTTGACCTCTTTTCCACCATCCCCCCCTCCAATTCATAGGTCCCATAGTAGCACCTCAGCCAAAAAATGTCCGGTACCAGTGGTGCCTGTTAGAGGTATGTGGAGTGCACCGGGCACCAGGGCAGCCAGTGTGACACGTAGCCAAAGCACAGCCAGTCCCCCCCTGTGAAGCACCAGAAGTTGGACAGTGCCCGACGGGAGAGGGTGAAGACTCCTGCCTGCAAAGCTGCTCACAAGGGTCCCGAGGGGAGTGTCGAGTCAGCTGTGACTCCTCCCAAGGTGGGGAAGGGGCAGAAGAAAGTGCCAAAGTCTGGGAAGAGCAGCACGGCGGAGAAGGCCGCCATCAACCCCGCTGCCCAGGAGGCCACCGCCAGCTCCATCGTCACTGGTCAGGAGACCACCGCCAGAGTCAGTGCCCAGGAGGGCAGCACAATCGTCACTGGTCAGGAGACCACCACCAGAGTCAGTGCTCAGGAGGGCCCCGGCAGCCACAGCCCCGCTGGGCAATGAGGGACCGCCATGGCACACACCGCTGCACAGGTCAGAGACAGCAAAGTCAAGCACCGCTGAACAGGGCAAAGACCGCCATGGCAAGCACCGCTGAACAGGGCAAGCACCGCTGAACGGGGCAAAGACCGCCATGGCAAGCACCGCTGAACAGGGCAAGCACTGCTGAACAGGGCAAAGACCGCCATGGCAAGCCCCGCTGAACAGAGCAAAGACCGCCATGGCAAGCACCGCTGAACAGGGCAAGCACCGCCAACACAAGCATCGCTAGCCCATCTGCGGCAGGGGCAGTGACAGAACTGGGACCATCACAGGGAGAGTGATGCACTCTGGGCACCAGTCCCCCTCCAGAACCAGTGGAGACTGTTATCGACTTGAGAGACTGTGGCTTTGCACTCCCCAGGATGGTACAGTGGGCAACCCACCCACTGTTATCGACTTGAGAGACTGTAGCTTTGCACTCCCCAGGATGGTACAGTGGGCAAGCCACCCACTGTAGAGATTTGAGAGACTGTGGCTTTGCACTCCCCAGGATGGTACAGTGGGAAAGCCACCCACTGTAGAGACTTGAGAGACTGTGGCTTTGCACTCCCCAGGATACATCAATGGGCATGGAGCCCCGTCATGGATCTGGCGTGGTGCTGTCATCCGGCTGAGGTGTCCCCCTTCCCTTTCCCCTGAGGTGCCTGTTGTATTTCTATCTGATGCCCCTGCAGTGTTCTCTCAGTTTCTGGACAGGTATCTGATGTGGGCCTCGCCTATGCATTTTGGGCCCAGTGGTCCACGGACACTGAATGGTGCATACCTGCACTACTAATCGTGATGTACATTTTTGGAATGTGTATATATTTCTGTATATATTTGGTTACTGTATTTTGATACATTACAATGGTTGTACTCAATTCGTTTTGTGTTTGCATTCTTCCGGGGGGGTTGGGGGTTGTTACTGTGATGTTTGGAAATGCATTGGTGTGTGTGTTGTAGTGGGTGAGGGTCGGGGTGGGGGCGGTGGTGTTGCGTGTGTGTGTCCCTGACTTTTGCCTCCCCCCTCCCCTATGTCATAGGTGCAGTACTCACCGTTGTCTTCGGCGCCGGCGTTGCTGATGTTCATAGAGTAGCAGGAACACTGCAGGGAGTATTTGGAGTTCCGGCTCCATTGTGCCCTCCTTCCTCGTGGAGTGTGTTAAGGTGAGCGTTTTCCCATTGAAATGGCTGTTTCCGCCGTGTTTTTATCCACAGTGAATCCGCCCCGGAAAAGGTGGCGGATTTGCCTGTTGTAATACTGTGGGCGGTACTTTGTCTTCCGCCTGTCTGTTGGTGGTGACCGCCGCGCTGCTTGTCTGTACAGCCGTGGCAGTCGGAGTGTTGAAGTGGCTGTCTTTGTTGGCGGTTTCCGCCACGGTCATAATTCCCTTTTTTTTCAGCCGGCCTGTTTGCGGTATTACCGTCGCTTTAACACCGTCCGCCAGGGTTGTAATGACCCCCTATATGTTTTGTGGAAAGCCACACTTTGTCTCCCGGTTGATATTGCGGTCCCTCACAATGTTTCTTGTCATAATGCCTTTTATATTTTTGTTTGGCTTTTTCTAAATGCTGTTGAATTAGTTTCTGGGTTTGATGTAAATGCTGAATGGTTTCTGACACAGCTGGAGTAAGAGAACTTTCTTGAGGAATTGTGATGGGCAAGGTGTCAGGATGATAGTCAAATAAACCAAAAAAGGGTGTAACGCCAATAGAAGTGTGGAATGAGTTATTGTAAGCTAACTCAGCTAACCAGAGCATAGATGTCCAAGAATGAAGTGCCTTTTCAGCGTAGGCACGTAGGTATTGTTTCAAAGTCTGATTTAGTCTCTCCGTTTGACCACCTGTTTGAGGATGGTGACTAGTAGACAGCGTAGATGTCACTTGGAGTGTTTTACACCATGTCTTCCAGAAATTGGAGGAAAATTGTGACCCCCTATCGGAGAGGATAACCTTTGGCAGGCCATGATAATGAACCACTCTGTTCAGTAAGATAGTTGCCAATTCGCTAGAAGTGGGCAATTGTTTACAGGCGATGAAATGTCCATATTTTGTGAGACTATCTACTACCACCAGAATTACTGAATGCTGTTGAACCACTGGCAGACCGGTAATAAAGTCTAAAGAAATGTGCTCCCATGGAGGACTTGGGGTTGGAAGTGGATGTAACAACCCTGTTGGTGTTGAATGACTTGTTTTAATGCGAGCACAAACTTCACAGTTGTTTACCATTGCTTTTATATCTTTTGTTAGGGTAGGCCACCAAAAATAGCGTTGTATCAGTTCAAGAGTTTTAGGAGTACCTGGGTGACCTGCCGTACGTATAACATGCAACCAATGAAACACTATATTGCGAAGTTTGGTAGTGGCGACGAACAAACGAGCGTCATGAAAGGGTAAACCTTGCTTGATTGACCTTTTGGGATTTTCTTGGGCCCATGTTTGCCATTTTTCAACAGTGAAAGAGTTGCGAATTTCTTCAAAGAAATCTTCAGTTTTTATGATACATAGAACCTTGTCAGGAGCAATGATAGCTCTGGAGGCTTGAAATGCAGGCAGCGTGGTAGACTCTTGATGGGACTAGGCGCCAGCCTTTGGATTATCTTTACCAGGCCGGAAGGTTACTACAAAATCAAATTCAGCAAAAAAAAGCATCCAGCGTAATTGCCGAGGGGTCAAAAGTCTAGCGAAACTCATGAATTGAAGATTACGATGATCAGTATATACTGTAACAGTGTATTTGGCACCCAACAAATGATGTCTCCATTCTTTAAAGGTGTCACGAATCGCCAGAAGCTCTTTTTCAGCAATGACATAGTTCTGTTCGGCTTCGTTCAACTTCCGAGACATGTAAGCTACAGGATGAAGTTGACCAGTGTCTTTATTTCGTTGTGATAAGACGGCTCCTATTGCTAGATCTGAAGCATCAGCTTCCACTATGAAAGGTTGATTCGCATCAGGATGAGTCAAGACTGGGGCAGTGGAGAAAGCTTCCTTCAAAGTTGAGAAGGCTTGATCAGCTTCTGGGGACCATACAAACTTTTCTTTCTTTCTTAGTAGCTTAGTGATTGGAGCCGCTGTCTGGGAGAAATGATTTATGAATCTCCGGTAAAATGTTGAAAACCCCAGGAAACACTGTACATCACTTAACAGTCTTTGGGGTGGGCCAATCAGATACGGCTTTTACTTTCTTTTCTGCCATCACCATACCTTGAGCGGTAAGAATAACCCCTAAAAACTCAACTGTGGTAACATGAAACTCACACTTGGTTAGTTTGCAATATAAATGGTGTTTTCGAAGCCTGCAAGAATTTTCTTGACATGTTGGACATGTTTGTTTTCATTGTATGAGTAGATCAAAATGTCATTGATGTAGACTATGGCAAATATGTTGAGGTACTCTCTAAGAACGTCATTCAAGAAAAATTGAAATGCTGCTGGAGCATTACACAGACCAAAAGGCATGACGGTGTATTCAAAAAGGCCATATCTTGTCTTGAACGCTGTTTTCCATTCGTCACCCTCTCTCATTCTGACCAAATGATAAGCACCTCGAAGGTCAAGCTTTGTGTAGATTTTTGCTCTCTTTACTTGTTCCAATAAGACGGGAATTAGAGGTAAAGGATATTTATTCTTGATGGTGACTTTGTTCAAACCCCTATAGTCTATGCAAGTTCGAAGTTCTCCAGTAGCTTTTGGAACAAAAAACAAAGGCGAAGCTGCAGGAGACTTAGAGGGGCGAATGAAGCCATTCTCCAAAAATTGATCTAGGTATTTTCGTAAATGTTGATTTTCATGTTCTGACAGGGCATATACACGACAGTTGGGAAGTATCGCACCTGGGGCTAGATTACAATTTGACAGTCATAAGATCTATGAGGAGGTAGAGTCTCTGCTCCTTTCTTATCAAATACATCTTTGTAAGATGAATACTGTTTGGGCAGCTGAATTTCTTTTTTCACGGCAGTAGCTAGGTAAGAGTTGCAAACTTTTGGTACTTGAATCTTTTGGAGACACTGTTCGTTACATAGCGCAGATGAGAACACGATTTTTCGTCCTGCCCAATTGATCTCCGGATTGTAATGAGTTAACCATGGCAAGCCGAGGATAATCATTACACATGGAGAGAGGAAGAGGGAGGAGGGGGGATAACTATGGAGGAACACTCCGTACTTAGCTCCCTATAGTTCAAAGTACACACGAAAGTACGGGGTTCTCTAGAAGCGGACGTCGCGGATATTAGCGTAGTCCTAGGTTGTATGTATTCCTATTTGGAAGGGTAACGTCAGTGGAATGTCAGTTGGAAATTACCGAGTGGAACAGCGAGGGGTGGGAAGAAGGGAATTTCCTTTTACGGACTAGGTGGTCTCACACACTATATAGTGTCATGCTTCATCATTTGACCACCTAGACCCACCCAGGTAGGACATTGCCACCTGGGCGGACTCAACCTCACTGTTAAAGGAACAGGAGGGAGTGCGTAAATAAACTTGTTTCTGGAAAGATCGGGATCCAGCTAATCTACTGAAAAACTAAAAACACCTAAGCAGACACCTGTGAAGAGCAACAAATTTAATGGTGGTGTCTGTCTGGTGTAGTTAAAAAGGGGGGGTTGGGACACCTCTGTGAGGACAAGGACTCACAGGGTCACCTAACTAATTACTAGCCAACATGTTTCTGCCCTCAAAAGTGAGCCAATGAAGGTCTCGGGGCATTCGTCAGGGCCTAGGATCCCTACGTGCGCCTACTTCGTCCTCTCCTTGGACCGCTTGTGACATGTCGAAGTAGGCGCACGGCGAGCGTCCCCTTTGATGTATGTGTGACTATAAGGGGACACTCCCCCTCCTGGATACCAGAGGCTAGCTGCCTCTAAGAAAAGGGCCGCCTCAAGGTAATTCCTTGGGTAATGTAGATCAATCTTTTTTCATTTTTTCACTCTTTGATTTCCCCATAGAGTATTTTCCTCCAACGTGAGACGTAGGGATCCTAGGCCCTGACGAATGCCCCGAGACCTTCATTGGCTCACTTTTGAGGGCAGAAACATGTTGGCTAGTAATTAGTTAGGTGACCCTGTGAGTCCTTGTCCTCACAGAGGTGTCCCAACCCCCCCTTTTTAACTACACCAGACAGACACCACCATTAAATTTGTTGCTCTTCACAGGTGTCTGCTTAGGTGTTTTTAGTTTTTCAGTAGATTAGCTGGATCCCGATCTTTCCAGAAACAAGTTTATTTACGCACTCCCTCCTGTTCCTTTAACAGTGAGGTTGAGTCCGCCCAGGTGGCAATGTCCTACCTGGGTGGGTCTAGGTGGTCAAATGATGAAGCATGACACTATATAGTGTGTGAGACCACCTAGTCCGTAAAAGGAAATTCCCTTCTTCCCACCCCTCGCTGTTCCACTCGGTAATTTCCAACTGACATTCCACTGACGTTACCCTTCCAAATAGGAATACATACAACCTAGGACTACGCTAATATCCGCGACGTCCGCTTCTAGAGAAGCCGAGGATAATCCCATATTAGGGAGCATGGATCACGTCAAGGATGATTTTCTCTTTATGTTTCTTTCTTTGATTCTTATCTTCACAAATCATTGACAAGGGGATAGTCTGAAGAGTTACCGGACCTCCAGTCAAGAGTGTTCCATCGACTGCCTGGATGATTTCTGGGGTCTTCTTTTCAATACATAGGATCCCCCATGCACGAACCAATTGGACATCAACAAAGTTCCCAGTAGCCCCAGAATCGACTAGAGCTTTTCTGAAAAAGATCTTTTTCTTGACCTGAACTCTTATTTCTAGTTTAAGATGTCTAGATTGTGAAGGGTCCACAGTGACAACCAAGAGCAACCCTTCTCTGCATCTTGGGTGTTTTAGTTTTCCAACTCGACTGGTGCATTGGCTGCGACCTTCTGAACTGGATCTTGCTTGTTCTTTGGTTTGATTGGACAATCTTTGGCAAAATGACCTTTTCGCCCACAGTAAAGACATTGACCATTTTTTCTGCGCAGGCTCTTTTAATCTTTGGTCAAAGGTCTTCTGATGGTTTCAATTTCCATTGGTTCCGGCGTTCTTTCTTTCAGAGTTCTTGAGTCTCTGTTATCATGAACGTGCCATGAATATTTTTCAATCTTTTTGCGCGTTCCTTTACGTTCTGCTAAACGATGATCAAGTCTCAAGACAAGATTTATTAATTCTTGACAGTCTGTAGGTTGTGGGTCGATTTGCGCTGAGATATCCTTTAGTTCCTCTTTGAGTCCCTTGTAAAACAAGACCGCTTGTTTTTCTTCAGGCCAGGATGTCTCGGCAACCAGCCGGTTAAAGTTGGCTAAATACGACACTAGGTCTTGATTCCCTTGGCATAAATCTAATAATTCACGATCTGCTGACTGTGTTACAGTTCTACAATCAAAAACTCTCTCAAATTCACAAACAACATTTTTCCATATGTACAACAAGGGACTATTTTTACGCACAAGAGGAATTGCCCAAGTAGCTGCATCCCCAGACAGATATGATAACAAGAAAGCTACTTTGGACTGGGCATCAGGGAAAGTATTTGGTCTGCAGGTGAAGTGCAGTTCCCCTTGAACCAGGAAAGATTGCGCTTTCAAAGGGTCACCAGAGAAACGTTCTGGGGGAGCTAAAGGAATTGCAGAAGGAACATTTAGGGAAATCGGATTACTTCCAGAAGCCTGAGAAGAAGTACCTGGCCAAGACACACCTGTGGGACTTCCTTCTTCTCTACCTAATCTTGCAAGTGACTCACTCTCTCTGCTAAGCTAGTTGTCAATTCTTTGGATTATACCACCTCTGCTTGGAGCTGGGTGATAGCCTTGACTAACTTGTCTAGCGTGGCCATGCTGAGAACATACACAAGCCAGGAGGATAATAATTGTGGGCTCACTATTCTGTCAGAGTCACCAGATCCTCGGGGTCTGCGCATGTTCCCAACACGTCCACCACTGAACAGCTCCAAGACTCTGACAGATAAATCACAGGGACTGAGGGAGTTCAAGAGGGGAAGAGGGGATTAGGAAGGGAACAGCTGGGAAGGAGACCTGTAGTAAGAAAAAGGTTAGAACACACAATATGAAAATTATATCTCCTGAAATCATGAACAATCTAAGAGTTACATTTAAAATGACTAAGTTTCAAGATGGCCGGATACCTGTGAGGGAATCAAGATGAATTAAATGAAAACCTTCTTATTCAAGTACTTTCCTTTACATGAGAATCAGAAAAAACATTATGACTAAATTTTTAAACCAGTCATAAAAATCCTGTTTTGAGAATGTATACTAGGACCATACAATATTGCATCTAGAAACTCTGGCCTTCTGTGTACTCTTAAAATGTTTCAACACAAATTGCGCATATTGCAGATATATATATATATATATATATATATATATATATAGTAAACACCATAAAAGGATTGTGCACCATGAATAACACAATATGGATTCAGGAAACAAATCACATAACTTGTCAACTCGAATATTACATAATAAATATCTTAGAATAGTGGCATACAATAAACAACATGAAATAAACTTGAGGAGAGAATCGTGCGTCTTGCCGATTCTTAAGCCACCATGTAAATGGCAAGAAATGGTAGCGCGCAATGAATATCAAAGTCAAATCATCATTAATCGAGTTGCGCGTCTTGCCAATTCGTAAAACATCATGTAAATGTCAAGAAATAGTAGCACGCAATGGACAACAATGTTTAAACACCATAAAACGAATCGCGCGTCTTGCCGATTCTTAAGCCACCATGCCAATGTCAAGAAATGGTAGCACGCAATGAATAACAAAGTCAAACCTTTATGAAACAAATTGTGCATCTTGGCTATTTGTAAACTACCATTTAAATGTCAAGAAATGGTAGCGCGCAAGTAATCTGTTACTCATTTAAGAATTAAACCAAGAATATGAAAATTCTCAATAACGGTGTCAGAACAGTCCAACCACCGTCTTACCGCCTGGAACTTTGATCACCAGTGAAGGATGAAGGGCAGAAGACTGAAAGATCCAAATAGGCCGCCGTGACAGGAGCTCAGGAGGAAGCTGCTGCTCTGCACCAGGACCTCTGAATAGTGAGCAGTGGGAGTTGGGCTGGCTCTCTTTTATAGAGTCTTGGCCCAGCCCAGAACCACGCCCAGGCATGTTGCAGGGAAAGTCTCTGGAAGGCCCTGGAAAGGGGCTACACCCTAACACACTCTGAAAACCTGCAGCAATACATTGCAAAGGAACGGTATTTGTAAGCATATTAAAAATAAGTTTTCAGGATTGAACTCTGCAATGCAAAAGGTTAAACCACTACAACATATCAGCACAATGCATAAATTACATTGTTTTGAGATTGCTGGGTTTTTGCATTTTTGTCACCAATAGAGCGCGTACTGCTCTGGTGTTGACAGGTACCTTGTCTTCCGCCTAGCTGTTGATGGCTACAGCCATGGTGCATGGAGTTAACGCCCTGGCCGATGGTGTGGTACATTGGCTGTCTATCGGAGTTCTCACCACCATGTTCTTAATTTGGTGGTAATTACCACCAGCCTGTTGGCAGTATTTCTGCCACTTTATCACTCACTGCCAATGTCATAATGACCCCCTATGTCTCTACAACCGACTGTTAAAAGGTGTGGGGCATAAGGATGACTAAGGGTTGATCCATGTGCGTGCACTGCAGACTAATGCTGCTGGATCAATAGTATAAGGGTTTGAGAGCGGTCTTTAAGTGGTAGACCATGATACTACAGACCCAATAAATACTGGTTGCATGGGGAAATATCACAGGCAAAAATATAGTTGACAAAAAATATTGAGGAGTGTAGGAGGCTGGACAGGCTTGTAGTGAGTACCAAGGGGTACTTGCACCTTGCACCAGGCCCAGTTATCCCTTATTAGTGTATAGGGTGTCTAGCAGCTTAGGCTGATAGATAATGGTAGCTTAGCAGAGCAGCTTAGGCTGAACTAGGAGACGTGTGAAGCTACTACAGTACCACAAGTGTCACTTGCACAATATGATAAGAAAACACAATACACAGTTATACTAAATTTTATGACAATATGCCAAAGTATCTTAGAGTGTACCCTCAGTGAGAGGATAGGAAATATACACAAGGTATATATACACAATAGCAAAAATATGCAGTATAGTCTTAGAAAACAGTGCAAACAATGTATAGTTACAATAGGATGCAATGGGGAAACATAGGGATAGGGGCAACACAAACCATATACTCCAAAAGTGGAATGTGAACCACGAATGGACCCCAAACCTATGTGACCTTGTAGAGGGTCGCTGGGACTATTAGAAAATAGAGAGAGTTAGAAAAATAACCCTCCCCAAGACCCTGAAAAGTGAGTGCAAAGTGCACTAAAGTTCCCCTAAGGACAAAGAAGTCGTGTTAGAGGAATAATGCAGGAAAGACACAAACCAACAATGCAACAACTGTGGATTTCCAATCTAGGGTACCTGTGGAACAAGGGGACCAAGTCCAAAAGTCACAAGCAAGTCGGAGATGGGCAGATGCCCAGGAAATGCCAGCTGCGGGTGCAAAGAAGCTTCTACTGGACAGAAGAAGCTGAGGTTTCTGCAGGAACGAAAAGGGCTAGAGACTTCCCCTTTGGTGGACGGATCCCACTCGCCGTGGAGAGTCGTGCAGAAGTGTTTTCCCGCCGAAAGAATGCCAACAAGCCTTGCTAGCTGCAAATCGTGCGGTTAGCGTTTTTGGACGCTGCTGTGGCCCTGGAGGGACCAGGAGGTCGCAAATTGAACCAGGAGAGAGAGGGGACGTCGAGCGAGACAAGGAGCCCTCTCAGCAGCAGGTAGCACCCGGAGAAGTGCCAGAAACAGGCACTACGAGGATGCGTGAAACGGTGCTCACCCGAAGTCGCACAAAGGAGTCCCACGTCGCCGGAGACCAACTTAGAAAGTCGTGCAATGCAGGTTAGAGTGCCATGGACCCAGGCTTGGCTGTGCACAAAGGATTTCCGCCGGAAGTGCACAGGGGCCGGAGTAGCTGCAAAAGTCGTGGTTCCCAGCAATGCAGCCCAGCGAGGTGAGGCAAGGACTTACCTCCACCAAACTTGGACTGAAGAGTCACTGGACTGTGGGGGTCACTTGGACAGAGTCGCTGGATTCGAGGGACCTCGCTCGTCGTGCTGAGAGGAGACCCAAGGGACCGGTAATGCAGCTTTTTGGTGCCTGCGGTTGCAGGGGGAAGATTCCGTCGACCCACGGGAGATTTCTTCAGAGCTTCTGGTGCAGAGAGGAGGCAGACTACCCCCACAGCATGCACAAGCAGGAAAACAGTCGAGAAGGTGGCAGGATCAGCGTTACAGAGTTGCAGTAGTCGTCTTTGCTACTATGTTGCAGGTTTGCAGGCTTCCAGCGCGGTCAGCAGTCGATTCCTTGGCAGAAGGTGAAGAGAGAGATGCAGAGGAACTCGGATGAGCTCTTGCATTCGTTATCTAAAGTTTCCCCAGAGACAGAGACCCTAAATAGCCAGAAAAGAGGGTTTGGCTACCTAGGAGAGAGGATAGGCTACTAACACCTGAAGGAGCCTATCAGAAGGAGTCTCTGACGTCACCTGGTGGCACTGGCCACTCAGAGCAGTCCAGTGTGCCAGCAGCACCTCTGTTTCCAAGATGGCAGAGGTCTGGAGCACACTGGAGGAGCTCTGGACACCTCCCAGGGGAGGTGCAGGTCAGGGGAGTGGTCACTCCCCTTTCCTTTGTCCAGTTTCGCGCCAGAGCAGGGCTAAGGGGTCCCCTGAACCGGTGTAGACTGGCTTATGCAGAATTGGGCACATCTGTGCCCAACAAAGCATTTCCAGAGGCTGGGGGAGGCTACTCCTCCCCTGCCTTCACACCATTTTCCAAAGGGAGAGGGTGTAACACCCTCTCTCAGAGGAAGTTCTTTGTTCTGCCATCCTGGGCCAGGCCTGGCTGGACCCCAGGAGGGCAGATGCCTGTCTGAGGGGTTGGCAGCAGCTGCAGTGAAACCCCAGGAAGGGCAGTTTGGCAGTACCAGGGTCTGTGCTACAGACCACTGGGATCATGGGATTGTGCCAACTATGCCAGGATGGTATAGAGGGGGCAATTCCATGATCATAGACATGTTACATGGCCATATTCGGAGTTACCATTGTGAAGCTACATATAGGTAGTGACCTATATGTAGTGCACGCGTGTAATGGTGTCCCCGCACTCACAAAGTTCAGGGAATTGGCTCTGAACAATGTGGGGGCACCTTGGCTAGTGCCAGGGTGCCCTCACACTAAGTAACTTTGCACCTAACCTTTACCAGGTAAAGGTTAGACATATAGGTGACTTATAAGTTACTTAAGTGCAGTGTAAAATGGCTGTGAAATAACGTGGACGTTATTTCACTCAGGCTGCAGTGGCAGGCCTGTGTAAGAATTGTCAGAGCTCCCTATGGGTGGCAAAAGAAATGCTGCAGCCCATAGGGATCTCCTGGAACCCCAATACCCTGGGTACCTCAGTACCATATACTAGGGAATGATAAGGGTGTTCCAGTAAGCCAATGTAAATTGGTAAAATTGGTCACTAGGCTGTTAGTGACAATTTGAAAGAAATGAGAGAGCATAACCACTGAGGTTCTGGTTAGCAGAGCCTCAGTGAGACAGTTAGGCACTACACAGGGAACACACACATATAGGCCACAAACTTATGAGCACTGGGGTCCTGACTAGCAGGGTCCCAGTGACACATAACAAACATACTGAAAACATAGGGTTTTCACTATGAGCACTGGGTCCTGGCTAGCAGGATCCCAGTGAGACAGTGAAAACACCCTGACATACACTCACAAACAGGCCAAAAGTGGGGGTAACAAGGCTAGAAAGAGGCTACTTTCTCACACAACCCCCCCCCAAACGAAGGACAATAAGGCTAACCTTGGCCAGTTGAGACTTTATTGTCTAAGTGGTGATAAGTAGAGAGTAGCTCTGCAATAGACTGGTTACTCCCTTTATCATCCACTATATGGTTACTTCCCTGTGGGGATGTAAACCACCCTGTTTGAAGTTTTTTAGCTAAGTAACAATGTGAAGATGTATTTTCAGAGTTTCTATCAGTAAGTTTTAGTTTAGAGCAGTGGGAATTGTCCACTGAACCTATTTGTAGTGATGGAAATGCCAGACAGGGATGCTGTCTCAGAAAAGCCATAGCTGGGCAAAAACTTTGTCCATATGGCTGGAAGAGAGAACAGGGATGCTGTTTCTCTTGGGTTGGAGCAGGGCAGCGATGCTGTCCTATGAGCTCCACACTAGGGCAGGGATGCTGTCCTAAGTGTTGTGAGGCAGTGCAGAGTTTCTGCACTAAAGTTTCTCCTGGAGTGTTGGAGGGATGCTCCATGTTAACTAAAATGGTGCTCTTTTTCTCACCAATGTTAGTTATCCCACAGAGAGGTACTTCTACCTCAGGGAGTACAGTTTTGCCAACTGATGATTCCCTTGGAACAGGTGCCACCCCAGGAGAGGTTTCTCCCACCACAGGAATGGTATCCTGAATGGTAGGGTGGTTAGGGGATACTGTGATACCCTTTTTACCTGTTGATGGAGAGGGATCCTGAGTTTTCAGGCCTTCTCTCCTTTGCTTTTTCATTTCAGTAGAAATGAGAGGGAACAATTCCTCAGGGATGCCCAGCATGGCTGCATGGGCATAAAACTCTACATCAGCCCAACCTGAGGCCTCTAGGTCATTACCTAAGAGACAGTCTACAGGTAAGCTAGGTGATACCACCACCTGCTTAGGGCCAGTAACTCCACCCCAACTAAACTGAATTATAGCTAAGGGAAGAAACGTAGTGGAGTTATGGACATCAAGAATCTTATACTGTTGTCCAATGATGTGTTGATCAGGATGCACTAGGTTTTCAGTCACCAAAGTGATACTGGCACCTGTGTCCCTGTAGGCCAAGGCCTCAACACCATTTATTGAAACTGTCTGCCTGTACTTATCCATTGTAAGGGGACAAGCAGCCAGTGTGGCAAGGCCAATGCCACTAGGTGTGACAGAAACTGTCTTGGGACTGACTACCCCAGTTTCTATGATGGACCCATAAGTGAACCCAACTACACCCTTTGCTTGACTGTTGCCAGCAGTCCCACCACTAGTACCACTACTGCTAGGGGCACTAGAGCTTGATGTATTAGTGGTGGTAGGCTCAGGGGGTTTACCTGGACAGGACTTATCCCCTGGCCTATGGCCTCTATTTTTACACACAAAGCACCAAGGCTTTTTAAATTGTGTAGGTTGAGAAGAAGAGAAAGAATTTGTTTTATCCCCACCCCCTGAAGAGTGTTTAAGATTTGAAGTGGGATCTTTGGTTTTACCCTTATCCCCATGCTTATCTTGAGATTTTTCACCATCTTTCTTCTTAGTGTTCTCTTTGTCACCCCCTGTATGAACTTTTCTGTTCACCCTTGTTCTGACCCATTTGTCTGCCTTCTTTCCCAATTCTTGGGGAGAGGTCAGATCAGAGTCCACCAAGTACTGGTGCAACAAATCAGACACACAATTATTAAGAATATGCTCTCTCAGGATCAAGTTATACAGGCTGTCATAATCAGTAACTTTACTGCCATGTAACCACCCCTCCAAGGCCTTCACTGAATGGTCAATGAAATCAACCCAGTCTTGTGAAGACTCCTTTTTGGTCTCTCTGAACTTTATCCTGTATTGTTCAGTGGTTAAGCCATAACCATCCAGGAGTGCATTCTTAAGAACTTGGAAATTATTAGCATCATTTTCTTTCACAGTAAGGAGCCTATCCCTACCTTTTCCACTAAATGATAGCCATAGGATAGCAGCCCACTGCCTTTGAGGGACATCCTGTACAACACAGGCCCTCTCAAGTGCAGCAAACCACTTGTTAATGTCATCCCCCTCCTTATAAGGGGGAACTATCTTGTGCAGATTCCTGGAATCATGCTCTTTTGCAGGATGACTATGGGGAATACTGCTGCTGCCACCATGGGTATCTAAACCCAACTTCTGTCTTTCCTTCTCTAGTTCAAAAGACTGTCTATCCAAATCCAGCTGTTGCTTTTTAAGCTTCAGTCTGGTTTGTTCCACCCTCAACTTATTGAGTTCCCTCTCTAACATTCTGTCATCAGGGTTGGTGGGAGGGACATTCCTAGATACAGAGGTATGATGGGAATGAACAGAAGGAGACCTGTCCCTTACAGAAGCCACCCTAACAGCTTGGCTAACAGAAACATCACTACCAGTATGGTGAGAATAAATGCTTTTGCTATGATGTGAGACAACACTATTTGTATGGTGAGGCTCTCCATCATTACCAACTATGCTAGACTGTCTAGTAATGGGCAGGCTAGGAAGTTTCTTTCCTGAATCTTTTCCTGGGGGAGTCCCTGGATCAGATTGGGAACCATTTGCTACTTTTTCAACAGATGTGGCCCCTATGGCCTTATCTTGTTCTCTAAGCATGTTAAGCAATAATTCCAAAGAAGGATTCTTCCCTACACTCAAACCTCTCTCTATGCAGAGACTCCTTGCTCCTTTCCAGCTAAGGTGATCATATGCAAGTTTGGACAGATCAACATTTTGGCCTGTGCCAGACATTTTTAGAGAGAGTTAAAGTGATAGAAAAAGAGAAAAAAGTTTTCAGAACTTTTTAGAAAGACAGAAAAAAAACTTTTTAAACTTTTAAGAACTTTTTGAAAGTTTAGAAGTACTTTTCAGCATTTAGAAAAGAGTGAAAAGAGGAAATGCAAATCTTTTTGGCTATGTGTATATACACTGACCTTGTTTTGTATATTTTTCTCTTATGAAAAGTACAATGACAAGAGTGGTAAGTAGTCTCAAAGCACTTATCCCACCACTGCACAACCAATGTAGGAGGCTGGACTGGCTTGTAGTGAGTACCAAGGGGTACTTGCACCTTGCACCAGGCCCAGTTATCCCTTATTAGTGTATAGGGTGTCTAGCAGCTTAGGCTGATAGATAATGGTAGCTTAGCAGAGCAGCTTAGGCTGAACTAGGAGACTTGTGAAGCTACTACAGTACCACAAGTGTCACTTGCACAATATCATAAGAAAACACAATACACAGTTATACTAAAAATAAAGGTACTTTATTTTTATGACAATATGCCAAAGTATCTTAGAGTGTACCCTCAGTGAGAGGATAGGAAATATACACAAGGTATATATACACAATAGCAAAAATATGCAGTATAGTCTTAGAAAACAGTGCAAACAATGTATAGTTACAATAGGATGCAATGGGGAAACATAGGGATAGGGGCAACACAAACCATATACTCCAAAAGTGGAATGTGAACCACGAATGGACCCCAAACCTATGTGACCTTGTAGAGGGTCGCTGGGACTATTAGAAAATAGTGAGAGTTAGAAAAATAACCCTCCCCAAGACCCTGAAAAGTGAGTGCAAAGTGCACTAAAGTTCCCCTAAGGACAAAGAAGTCGTGTTAGAGGAATAATGCAGGAAAGACACAAACCAACAATGCAACAACTGTGGATTTCCAATCTAGGGTACCTGTGGAACAAGGGGACCAAGTCCAAAAGTCACAAGCAAGTCGGAGATGGGCAGATGCCCAGGAAATGCCAGCTGCGGGTGAAAAGAAGCTTCTACTGGACAGAAGAAGCTGAGGTTTCTGCAGGAACGAAAAGGGCTAGAGACTTCCCCTTTGGTGGACGGATCCCTCTTGCCGTGGAGAGTCGTGCAGAAGTGTTTTCCCGCCGGAAGAACGCCAACAAGCCTTGCTAGCTGCAAATCGTGTGGTTAGCGTTTTTGGACGCTGCTGTGGCCCTGGAGGGACCAGGAGGTCGCAAATTGGACCAGGAGAGAGAGGGGACGTCGAGCAAGACAAGGAGCCCTCTCAGCAGCAGGTAGCACCCGGAGAAGTGCCAGAAACAGGCACTACGAGGATGCGTGAAACGGTGCTCACCCGAAGTCGCACAAAGGAGTCCCACGTCGCCGGAGACCAACTTAGAAAGTTGTGCAATGCAGGTTAGAGTGCCGTGGACCCAGGCTTGGCTGTGCACAAAGGATTTCCGCCGGAAGTACACAGGGGCCGGAGTAGCTGCAAAAGTCGTGGTTCCCAGCAATGCAGCCCAGCGAGGTGAGGCAAGGACTTACCTCCACCAAACTTGGACTGAAGAGTCACTGGACTGTGGGGGTCACTTGGACAGAGTCGCTGGATTCGAGGGACCTCGCTCGTCGTGCTGAGAGGAGACCCCAGGGACCGGTAATGCAGCTTTTTGGTGCCTGCGGTTGCAGGGGGAAGATTCCGTCGACCCACGGGAGATTTCTTCGGAGCTTCTGGTGAGAGGAGGCAGACTACCCCCACAGCATGCACAAGCAGGAAAACAGTCGAGAAGGCGGCAGGATCAGCGTTACAGAGTTGCAGTAGTCGTCTTTGCTACTATGTTGCAGGTTTGGAGGCTTCCAGCGCGGTCAGCAGTCGATTCCTTGGCAGAAGGTGAAGAGAGAGATGCATAGGAACTCGGATGAGCTCTTGCATTCGTTATCTAAAGTTTCCCCAGAGACAGAGACCCTAAACAGCCAGAAAGGATGGTTTGGCTACCTAGGAGAGAGGATAGGCTACTAACACCTGAAGGAGCCTATCAGAAGGAGTCTCTGACGTCACCTGGTGGCACTGGCCACTCAGAGCAGTCCAGTGTGCCAGCAGCACCTCTGTTTCCAAGATGGCAGAGGTCTGGAGCACACTGGAGGAGCTCTGGACACCTCCCAGGGGAGGTGCAGGTCAGGGGAGTGGTCACTCCCCTTTCCTTTGTCCAGTTTCGCACCAGAGCAGGGCTAAGGGGTCCCCTGAACCGGTGTAGACTGGCTTATGCAGAATTGGGCACATCTGTGCCCAACAAAGCATTTCCAGAGGCTGGGGGAGGCTACTCCTCCCCTGCCTTCACACCATTTTCCAAAGGGAGAGGGTGTAACACCCTCTCTCAGAGGAAGTTCTTTGTTCTGCCATCCTGGGCCAGGCCTGGCTGGACCCCAAGAGGGCAGATGCCTGTCTGAGGGGTTGGCAGCAGCAGCAGCTGCAGTGAAACCCCAGGAAGGGCAGTTTGGCAGTACCAGGGTCTGTGCTACAGACCACTGGGATCATGGGATTGTGCCAACTATGCCAGGATGGTATAGAGGGGGCAATTCCATGATCATAGACATGTTACATGGCCATATTCGGAGTTACCATTGTGAAGCTACATATAGGTAGTGACCTATATGTAGTGCACGCGTGTAATGGTGTCCCCGCACTCACAAAGTTCAGGGAATTGGCTCTGAACAATGTGGGGGCACCTTGGCTAGTGCCAGGGTGCCCTCACACTAAGTAACTTTGCACCTAACCTTTACCAGGTAAAGGTTAGACATATAGGTGACTTATAAGTTACTTAAGTGCAGTGTAAAATGGCTGTGAAATAACGTGGACGTTATTTCACTCAGGCTGCAGTGGCAGGACTGTGTAAGAATTGTCAGAGCTCCCTATGGGTGGCAAAAGAAATGCTGCAGCCCATAGGGATCTCCTGGAACCCCAATACCCTGGGTACCTCAGTACCATATACTAGGGAATTATAAGGGTGTTCCAGTAAGCCAATGTAAATTGGTAAAATTGGTCACTAGCCTGTTAGTGACAATTTGAAAGAAATGAGAGAGCATAACCACTGAGGTTCTGGTTAGCAGAGCCTCAGTGAGACAGTTAGGCACTACACAGGGAACACACACATATAGGCCACAAACTTATGAGCACTGGGGTCCTGACTAGCAGGGTCCCAGTGACACATAACAAACATACTGAAAACATAGGGTTTTCACTATGAGCACTGGGTCCTGGCTAGCAGGATCCCAGTGAGACAGTGAAAACACCCTGACATACACTCACAAACAGGCCAAAAGTGGGGGTAACAAGGCTAGAAAGAGGCTACTTTCTCACAAGGAGAAAATATCAACTTTTCATACTTTGTATGTAAAATCAAAAAACATCACCAACAAAAATATCCAGGACAAAATAGTAAATTTAAAAATAAAATTATATTAAAAATATGCTTTTAATATGGAAATATATATACAAATCTTTAATTTATAAACATAAAGTAACAATATATACTTTAAAACGCAAAAATCTAAAACACATCATTTAAAAATACAATTATTGTGTAATTATAAACAAAAAAAGATTGCATTATCATTACAAATACTTGATATTAAAAATGATAAAGATGTATGTTTCAACATTAAAATACAAAATAAATTATTACAAAAATAAAAACATATAAATATATATATATATATATATATATATATATATATATATATATATTTATATACAGAAACACACACATGCAATTGTAACAATTAAATAAAACAATGAGTCTTGGAGGGGGTTGAATTCACCACTCCCACTCCAGCCTGATGAATAGTAACAAAAGTGTTGGAATTTGGAGGGGCCACATTTATTAATACAACTCAACCAAGCAATAGTAGGGAAATTCTTTATTTTAGAGGGGTCATATTTACTATGTCCACTCCAACATGGGCTACAATAGTGAAACTGATGGCCGTTAGAAGCTCAGATTTAATTGTCCATATCCTAGATTAATACAAAATAAATTATATATACATAAAATATATTTCCATAAAATATTTGAAACATTATATGATTTATATATCTCATTGAAATCCAAAAACATGGAATTAGTTTAAAATTATACTTAGTTACATTACTAATATATATCAATAACAATATTAAAAAATAGATTTAATTCATTCCTCACCCTACTACCCTACAATTCCAACACCTACAACACCAAGTTAAATTAAGGAAAGAAACAAAACAACAATACAGCTTAAAATTTTAAAACAATTAAATAATTACTACAATCACTTATCTAATTAATGAATTAATAAATCAATAAATATTACCATATTATCAAAATTATCTATTAAGTAATTGAAAACTACATAATTATCCAATGAACAAACTAAAATGTGTACACAAATTATAATCAGTTGAAAAATAACAAAGTATCTGGGCAATGGAAGCACGCAATTGGGGTTCCACTTCTGAAAGAAACTTTCTTGGACCCCATCAAGATGGAAAATTATCATCCAGTTTGGCTGCTACCACACTTCTTCAAGATTACAGAGAAGTTTGTCAGTAAGCAGCTTTCTAGCTTCATTGAGAGTCATGACCTAGTATACAGGATGCAATTTGGCTTTTTCGTCCCTCAACCAGTACTGAGTCAGTTTTGTTGCTGGGAACAAAGTCAATCCAGCAGATTTTGAATGATGGAGGTTCTGCAGCACTGCTTTTGTTGGATCTCAGTGCAACTTGCGACATTGTGTCCCATAATATCCTGATTGAGAGACTCTAAAATTGTGGGGTGGGCCACAAAGAATTGTGTTGGTTAAATTCTTTTTGCAGAGCTGCACCTTTCAGGTGTGACAAAAACCTTAACAATCAAAAGTGCTGCCTCTGAAGCAAGGAGTGCCACAGTTCTCATCCTTGAATCCAACCTTGTTTAATGTGTACATGCATCCGCTGTGTGATGTGATTGAATGCTGTGGGTTTTCCATCTCATGTGCTGATGATGCAGAGCTTATCATGCTGTCACATAACTCTTCTTATATGGCCTCCTCCCTATGCCTCTGCCTGGCAGAGATTGCCAGGTGAATGGTTTGAACTGCCTTAAGCTTAATGCAGGGAAGATCAAGGTTCTGACCTTGGACAAACATGCAATCATCTGGTCCACTGCATGGTGGCCCAAGGAGCTGGGCACAATACCTGTTGCCAAACCCAAGGTTAAGACCCTTGGCATTTGGTTTAATGAAAATTTGTCTTTTTACAGCCACATAACTGGAGTGGCAGGAAAATGCTTTGAATTGCTCATATTATTGAGGAAAATCTTGTGTCTTTTGCCAGAATCAGCAAAAAAACACTCTGGTTTAGGCCCTGATTGTGTCTAGGTTCAACTATTGTAATGGTTTGTACCTTGAAGTCTTGCAGGGTCAGATTAAGAGACTACAAAGAGTGTAGAATACCTCTGCACGTCTCTTATTGATTCAATCAATCAAAATCAATCAAGCAAGGAATTTGTAGAGCGCACTACTCACCCGCGAGGGTCTCGTGGCTCCGGGAGGGGGGGGATTCTGTCAAAGCGTGCATCAACTGGTGCTGCGCTTACGAACCTTCACTGGCTTCCAGTGAAGCAGAGACCCTCTTTCAAAGCCTTGTGTTATTGTTACAAGGCATTTGCCAACAAAGGTCTGTGGTACCTTCAGTCTTTTGTGAGACCATATGTTCCTTTAAGGAATTTGAGATCGTCATAGGCTATGTTGGCAAGTGTTCTCAAAGTAAAGAAAATGCGAATAGTTGGGTGCTCTGTCAGCTATTTAGCGCCAAAATTGTGGAATGCTCTTCCCCTGATGGTTCCTCAGACTCAGCCAAAAGGTCTCTTCAGAAAAAGACTCAAAACTTGTTTTTTAGCTCAGCTTTCATGAGGGTTTAATAGTTGCATTTAGGCAGGCGATACCTATACCTAGCACTCGCACACTTCATATGAAATAGCTGCGTGCCTTTGAAATATTTTTATTATTATTAATAATAATATTGAAATATGAACAACTTATAACACAAAAGCAAATAAAGTAATAATTAAAAAACAATATTATGTACAACTATATTAAAACAAAATGATGTATTTGATTTTGATTATCTTTTGCATGGCATTTCCTTCAAAGTTTTGTCTGAACTGATTTTGTTGGTTTTAGGACTCTGCTCACTGTACTGCTGCTAACCAGCAGTAAAAGTGCTGTGCTCTCCCTTGAAGCATGCTGAAATTGCCATACACCTGATTGACACATTGAATTTACTTCTAAGTCCCTAGTATATGGTACTACTTGTAAACAGGGCCTGTAAACTAAATGCTACACACGGACTGGAGCACTCAATATGCCATCCACTACAATTGCACTATTAATACTGTAAATACTACCTTTGCAGCCTAGTCGTGCAGTTTTAAACTGACAATTAGACCTGTAAAAACCATACTTCTGACGGCTTGCTCCTCTTTTGAATATTTATGTGAACTCTAAAGTAGGCCTCATTGCCCAATAAGGCATGTTGGATAGCATTTAAAAGTAGAACATATAGAATTTCTTTTTGTACATGTCCTGACAGTGGAAAGGCCCCAAGAAAGCCCTTTCTACTGCAACAAGGTTAACTGCCCTATAGGAAAACACTAGATTACATTGTAACATCGTATAATGATAATTTTGGGTTAGAAGCAACTAAAAATTGAATTCAAGGACTCATGTTATTAGTTATTGAAAATCCACTTTAATAGTGATATCACATTGTTATTAATTATGTTGAAAAAGGTACTTTTAGGAAAGTTCCCTAGCCATTTCTAAGCCTCTGGAGCACGTTCTGCCAGTATTCAGCTGTCACCTGACTGCTGATGGCAGTCCTGTGGATAGTTGTGGGTTGCTCCCAGACAGAAGACAAAGGGCTTGGTAGCGGAGAAGTGTTGGCCGTTACAGGATGGCCTTGGATTGTGCCCAAAAACTGTTATGCTTTAAAGATGCCTGCACTGTCATATGAGATGAACCCGACAACCTCCTTTCTTTGTCCCTCTAGTCATCTTGGCTCCAAACCTAAAGGGAGGAGGAGCTGCTTCAGAACTGGTTTGGAGTGACTAAAATAAAGGGTTTACACATTTCCATAGCCACAACTCTGTATGTGCCAGTGGAGGTCTGACTAATGGAAGAAAGGTTCTGTCAGCTTGGATTTAGGTAGAGAGGGGCACTGTGGCATAGTTCACAGTAAAACACACAGGAAGTGCTGTAAAAGTGGGTAGGGTACCCTCTGGGAGCTCTTATCTTATTGGCTAGGGTGTGGTCAGTCCTTAGAATCACCCATATGCTGGCACTGGACATAAATGTGGCATCCATGCTACTCTCCTCAGAAGACTTCTGGACTTGAGAAGAATCAGAAGAAGAACTACTGAGCTGTCTGAAGAATCTGAAGAAAGACTGGACTGACTCCAAGGGTCAGTTGGCGGACCTTCTGTTTGAGCTACAGGGCTACAACAAATTTCAAGAGGCCTTTCTAGGATTGAGCACGCAAAGCGCCCTGTCCCTGATGTAATCTCTCTGTGGGCTTTTAACCACGCCTATGTCAAGCCCATCAGCTTAGTTGGCTTGTGGGCTTGCCTTTTAAAATTTGCTTGATTTAATTAGTGAAAGGCATGCATACGTTATGCCTTTTCCGGTGTTTAGCCGGCCTCGAGCACACCGGTCAGCTACTGAAAACATACAGGGCTTTATGTTTCCCATATGGTTTCTGGACTTCCTTTTCTCTTTATTTCGTAGGCAGTGCGATCTCGCTGGACATTAGTAGAGCGCTTTGCATTACATCAACACTTTTACTTGGATATTTGCCCTTTTCCCTGTTAATGGATAATTGCACTTTTGCAGTTACATGTATATTTGCACTTTTGCCGGTTACATGGATAATTGCACTTTTGCCGATACGTTTCACTGTGAGCAAACTTCTGTTTCCTTTTGTGTGTATGATTTGCGCTCATGGCAGCCATTGGCTTGCTTATGTGAAACTGTTTTACTTTTCATTTTCAGTTTATGCGGCAAGAAAAGTCCAGTTAGGAGTTTACAACGCTAATAGCTTAAACTCGAGTAAATGCGAGACCCATTGCATTTCAAATGCTTGTTCTGCTTTCCAGTTGACCAGTCACAAATGAACATATTCTGGTCCCCTATGCTGGCCTTCCTGGGAGTGAGTCTTGACCTCCAAGCACTGTCCACAAGGTTCTGGACCCTTAATTGTAGCCACAGTGCACTTCTCCCTGCCTGAAAGCTTTACTGGAGTCAATGGTGAATAACAATGCTGACAATCTTCATCGATGGCCTCACTGGAATCAACACTGAGGAGCCTAGTTTGACGTCTTTTCTCGATTCGACACTGAGCAACACCCGATCGATGGCTTCACTGGGCTTGGTGGTGAGCAGCATCCAAACAATACAGACAGCCTTTGTTGAAGGCACTACTGGGCCTGCCAAGCAGCCCCCAGTTGACTCTGAGACCTTGTGCAGCGGCTCCTAGTCATTGTCAAGCCCTTTCTCAGATCCATTTGGCTGTCTGACCCTGATGAAGACTTTCTACCTCATTAAAAGTTTCTAAGTGAGAAGGTAACTGTGTGACTAGAACAAACCTTTTTCTTGTGTCTGACTGCGAACTATCCCAGTCAGCTTTAAATCTTAACCTTGGCTTGGTCTAGTGTGACCAGCTGCTCAGTTGATGCCTACTGCTTTTTAGCACTATTGTGAAACTTTTGACTCTGGTTCTACTAATTAAATATTTGTTATTTTGGTGCCATTTTTTGTATTAAAATGTTCTTTATTTTTCCAGAATGGTTTTATATTTCTTTGTGTTGTGTGGTTATGTTGTTACTGCTTGAGTACAGCATACATACTTTACGCATTGCCTCTAATTTAAGCCTGGCTAGCTACCAGGGTGGGTAAGTACATTCTAATTTCTTACAAAAGACTTTTGTTTTTCATTGTATTATTACCATCTATACACTGTCCCAAGATATAATTGACATCAAGATGTTTTTGACATAATATTATTGTCTTACAATATTTTTATAATAAATGTTATTGCATTTTAGCAAAAAGAAAAAGAAAAACAATTAAAATACTATTCAAACACCTCAAAATACATGTGTCTATACTCTGCCTGTGACTACAACCATCCCCTATCCCATCCATAGAATAAATGTCCACAACAATGTCTGCCTACCTGTAGATTTCTCAAGAGATGTCTAATGGCAAGGATAAGAAGGGGCAGGAAATCCTGGAGCTGGACAACCTGGAGAGATATATACAAGTAGCGAATTGTTAGACTATCTATCACAGAGAGAACAATACATTCACTTAAGGCAATATGAAACTATGTACAGACCACAAGGCATACCAGAAATCGTTCTGTGCCTAGAAACTGATGTCACATAAAAATAAAGGTAGGTTAGCACAAACAGAAATAAAACCCCACAATAGGTTCTCATGTTCTATAGTGTACATGCATGCTGTAAACCTTCAACATTCTTGGAACAAGGCAAGCAGTAACTAGGTAAGTGTTAGAAATGGGGTTTCTGGTTGGCTAGGGTATGCACCTCAGCCAGGCAGAACTTACCCACTCTAGTCAGGGCAAGGGAGTTACACGTCCAAGATAACCCCTGCTCACCCCCTTGGTAGCTTGGCACGAGCAGTCAGGCTTAACCCGGAGGCAATGCGTAAAGCGTTTGCACAACACACACACACATGTAACGCAATATCCCCACCACACAGGAAACACAACACCAGATTATATGAAAATATACTGTATTGTACACAACGTCATTATTAGACCAACATCACATAACAGTACTATCCTGCTACCTTAGCAGTTGTCAGAACGTTACACATTAGTTACTCTGCAAACTAGCAGTAGTCACACATAACACACAGGTTACTCAGTATTCTGCAACATAAGCAGTAGTCAGGAAACACGTTATCACATTAAAACACTTGTCATACGAATATCATAAAACGCCCATAGTAGGAACATTAGAAAATCTATGGCAAGTTAAGCAAACATATTAGCAAGTCATGCCCATAAAAGGAACATGTGCACACATATGTAAAAGCATCATAGAACAGGTAGGCAATATATTATAATTAGTAAAGTCTGTAGAAAGAACTCCAATTATAACTCTATTGGTCCATTTACGAGTACCTGGCTTGATGACGAGGCACCTCCAGTGCCTAAAACGAATAATGGGGCCCCCGGCGCTCCTCTGCGCAAAACGGGGGCCTCCTGACAATTTGGCAGATAGAGAGGGACGGCACGCACCCTCTCTGATTCCTTGATGGGCCCCTTCTGGGACCCGTGATCATTGGGGGGCCCCTGGGCCTCTACCGGCCCTCTCCAAGGGGGGGCCCAAGTCAGGGAAATCCTCGGGTTAAGGAGGGGGGCGCCACGCACCCCCTCCGATCTGCGAGTGGGCCCCTCTGGGGGCCCGCAACCTCCTGGGGTCTCCCGGGGCCTCCGTCGGCCCTTTCCGAGGGGGAGACCCCTTTAGTACCAGGCAGGCCCACGCAGGGGCCCTGAAGGGTCGGGGGGCAGCGAGCCTCCGATGAGGCTGCCGCCCGTTCTCCCGGACAACAGAAGCCTTCCGAGGCTTCTCCCGGCGGGAGAGAGGCGTCCTCCTCTCCTCCCGCTCCACGACGGCTACCAAAGCTGCCCGAGGCTCCTCCCGGCGAGGGAGAGGCGTCCTCCTCTCCCCTCGCCGTATCTATGGCTCTCCAGCCCAAGGCAGGGCCTCCCGGTGCCTCTGGGGCGCTCCTCGGAGCGATCCCTACCCCGGGGGCACCGCTAGGAGCAGGCTTGCTCCGGATTCGTTAAAGGTGTTTTTTTCTCGTGCCCTGGAGGCACCGAGTTGAGCGCGATCCTCGCGCTTGGAACCAAACAATTAACCCGGCTGCGGCGGTGATCCGGGGACCCAAAACACATCGCTTTTCACAGCGCTAAAGTAAAACCTGCAACCTGGGCTGCGGCGGTGATTTTTCCTTTGGCAAAAGAAAAGCGCTTTTCAAAGCGCTAGGAACCATCTCAAGCCCGGGCTGCGGCGGTGATTTCTTTGGGCAGAAGAAAAGTTAGTTGCGGGGGTCAGGGGCCACAGCACCCTGCCCCTGGGAACAATAATCAAGGGGATGGTACAGGGCTGGTGGGCCCAGCTACAGGCCAGCACAAGGGGTGCAGTTGGTGGCAGTTCCTCCTAGTGACCAGGCAGGTCACAGGTCAGCACAGCAGCAGCAGTCCATGGCGGTTTCCTGGTGAGTCCATTCATCAGCGTTCTGTGTCCAGTTTCAAGTTCCAAGAATGTTCAAATTGTGGGGAAAATTCCCCTGTACTTATAGTCCATTTTTACAGTGTTTTACAATGCCAGGGAGAGGAGGTTCCAGCCAGTTACAACTGGTTCTGGGAGTGCCCCCTCTCTCCTTTCAGCACAGGCTCCAAACATCAGTGGGGGGTTAACGACCCTATTGTGTGAGGCCAGGGCACAGCCTTTACAAATGTAGGTGTGCCCCGCCTCTCCCTTCTCTCAGCCCAGGAAGACTATTCAGTATGTAGATGCACCTCAGTGACACCTCCACCCTCCCTGTGTACAGGCTGTCTGAAAAGTATGCACAAAGCCCCAACTGTCACTCTGCCCAGACGTGGATTGGAGTCAAGCTGCAAAACACCAGAATTATAAGCACAGATAAATGCGCACTTTCTAGAAGTGACATTTCTGTGATAGTAATAAAAAAATACACCCACACCAGTAAGCAGTATTTATTATCCCCATCACAACCATACCAAACACGCCTACGCTACCCCTCATAAATCAGACAATACCCCTTACACATAAGGCAGGGCATTTCTAATGCAATCCTATGAGAAGGCAGCACTCACAGCAGTGAGACACCAAGTTAGGCTGTTTGTCACTACGAGGACAGGCCATGCAATATGGCACATGTCCTGCCTTTCTACATACATGGCACCCTGCCCATAGGGCTAGCTAGGGCGTACTTTAGGGGTGACTTACATGTAGTAAAAGGGGAGTTCTGGGTCTGGCAAGTAAATTTAGATGCCAGGTCCCTGTGGCAGAAAACTGCGCACACAGGCCCTGCGCTAGCAGGCCTGAGACAGGTTTGAAAGTCTACTTCAGTGGGTGGCGCAAGCAGCACTGCACGCCCACTAGTAGTATTTAATTTACAGGCCCTGGGTATAGAGATACCATTGTACAAGGGACTTATAGGTAAATTAAATATGCCAATTAGGTATAAGCCAATCATACCAACTTTAGATGGGAGAGCACCTGCACTTTAGCACTGGTCAGCAGTGATAAAGTGCTCAGAGTCCTAGAGCCAACAGTGAGAGGTCAGAAAAACCAGGAGGAAGGAGGCAAAAAGACTAGGGATGACCATGCGTATGGCCAAAAGTCCAACACAACCCCCTACCAGCCAAAATCCAGGGGAGAACAATCAATACCTTGATGTACTTTCCTGATTGGGGCGATAGAACAAGGACCCAGGCCCACAACAGCAGGGGCATGTTCCAGTTCTACGCCTTCCTGACTCCACTGGGATCTCTCTGTCAATGCGTCCCAGGCAGCCTAGACCAACCCACGGGGATTCTCTAGCTGCCAATGGCCAGAACCAGGCCCCAGGCCATCTAGGAGCCTCTGGTCTCTGAAACCATAATGAGTGGGGGGCGGTAGCCCCAGGTGCAAAGCAACCTGTCTCCACTCCATTTCTGATCAGTTCAGGGGCTCTACCCTGCCACTGATCCACCAACCTAGGGTCCGCACCCATAGGTTCTACAGGGGCTAGAGGCGAGGCTCTCCTCCCTCTACCCCTCCTTCTAGGATCCCGCCCTCCTCTCCTAGGAGGGGTATCACCAGAATCCACACTTGCCAGGGTGCTGGGTACAGCAGGCCTGCACAACTTTCTCGCCATCCCAGGATCACTACCTGGCGACTGACCACCCAACCTAGGGACGACACCCTTGGGTTGCACCTGGGGTCCGGGGCGGGCTTCCCCCTCCCTGAACCCCACTTCCAGAGTACTGCGTCTCCCCACCTCGGGAGAAGCCACCAGAAGTTTCACACGGGGGGTGAGCACACTAACCGCCCCCCCAACCAGATCAGAGTTTACCCCTTGAACCTGTCTATCTAGTCCAGGGACGACACCCTTAGACTGGACCATTGCCCAGCGAACCAGGACTTCCTTGGGAGCACACCTACCCCCTACCAGATCAGAGCTTACCCCCTGAATCTGGCAATCCAACCCAGAGTCACTACCCTGCGGTTGAACCACTGCCTGGCGCACCAGGACTTCCTTGGGAGCACACGTACTCCCCATCAGGTCAGAGTTTACCCCCTGAACCTGATCATTCAACCCAGAGTCACCACCCTGCGGTTGAATCATTGCCTGGCGCACCAGGACTTCCTGGGGGGCACACCTACCCCTCACCAGGGAAACACCTTCCCCAAGGGCCACACAAGAGTCTGGCTGGCGCAGGTCTCCTGACCTCTGCCCATCTGACAGAGTCTGGATTCCTCCCAGCCCAGAAATGGTCTCACCAAGGTCATTCCTGGGGGGCCCTGCTCTCAGAGCTGACCCCTGACCCTCCAGGTTCTCCACTGGGGCCCGCAGCCCTCTCTCAACCCTATGCCTGGATTTCCGCCTCCTCCGCTGTAGAGCGAGACTACCAGACACCAGGACCGGCGGAACGCTATCACCAGCCACCCGCCTAAGTCCTAATGACAAAATGGGATCCTTCTGAACAGCTGGCCCTACGGCACAGGTTAGGCTCACCTCCTGGCGTTCACTCATGGAACCTTCAGGGGCCTGGGACGGTATCTTGGGCACCTTCGGCCTCAGCCCAGCCCCATTCCCTCTCCTCAGAGACGGGACATGGGGTCCCTCACCCATCCCAGTCCACTGGGACCTACCTGGGACACTCCATTCCTTTCCTACCACACCTTGTTGGGAAACACCTAGACCACTCTCATTAGGAACACCCCCTAATGCCACACCAGACCCTCTGGTACGCAACCAGAAGTCTGCCTCCTTTGCAAGCTCCCTGGGGTCAGAGAGCTCACACACTGACAGGTGTTGGCGTAACTCAGAAAAACAACTACGAAACAGGTGCTCTCTGAGAATCAGATTAAACAGCCCTTCAAAATTGTTTACTGTGCTACCCTTCACCCATCCATCTAGTGCAATGCAGCAATCCTCCACAAACTCCTCCCAAGACTGGTGGGACAGTTTCTTACCACCCCTAAACCTTTTTCTGTATTCCTCAGGGGAAAAACCATACTTCATAATCAGTGCGTTCTTCACAGCGGAGTACCCCTCCCTGTCACTCTCTTCTAGAGTCAGTAGGGCATCCCTCCCCTCCTCAGGAATAAAACTCCCTAGGCCAGTTCCCCAATCCTTTTCAGGGATCCTGCGCTCTACCAGAGCCTTCTCATATTCCTTTAACCACTGACGTATGTCACCCCCCTCTTGGAACCTAGGTACCAGATCTATGGGTATGTGAGGAACATCTTTGCTACAGCACTGTACATTGCTGCCACCACTGGACTCCACCTGCAGCGCTGGTGAGTCCAGAACTTTCAGACTGCGCTCTAGAGCGAGTCTTTCTCTGGCAAAGGCCCTCTCTGCCTCTGCCATTCTCTCTTGTACTAAGGCCTTCTCTACCTCAGCCCTTCTCTCCTCAACAGCTAGGCGCGCTAACTGCAACTTCAGGTCCCTCTCTTCCCGCCTATCTCTTAGCTCATCAGGCGTCAAGGAATGAGAGGTAGCCCTGCTTCTTACACTGGACCCAGCAAGGGACTCCCTATCACTGGGGCCTTCCCTGTCAACTGGCGTCCCCAACCGGTCATTCTCACCCTCCTGATCAGTCTCCCTACCACTCTCTACGGATGAGGTCTGGGAGCCCTCCCATTGGGAACCCTCGCTACACTCAGGATCCTCTGGGTACCCCCTACGCACACTCCCTCCCTGGGTAAATGTCACAAACCTTTCAAAGAAATTCAGAGATCTCCTGAGGTCCCCTTCTACAGGCAGCCCTCTCTCTCTACAGAACCCCTCTAATTCCTCCTGCGTGTAAAACGGCAGGTCCTCTAAATCAAAGGTAAGCCCCATCTTGAAAAGGTACAAATAACTCAACTGTGACAACCACAATACCCAAGCGTGAGAACTGAAAACAGGAAAAATGACCAAAGAGAGAAAGTTAAGAGAAGCCAAACATGTGATGGTCTAAACGCAATCCTTGTAGGGAAATAATGAGTCACAATGGTATTGTGCAAGCGCAAGTCCTATCCTCACCGCTGACTTCCAATGTTAGAAATGGGGTTTCTGGTTGGCTAGGGTATGCACCTCAGCCAGGCAGAACTTACCCACTCTAGTCAGGGCAAGGGAGTTACACGTCCAAGATAACCCCTGCTCACCCCCTTGGTAGCTTGGCACGAGCAGTCAGGCTTAACCCGGAGGCAATGCGTAAAGCGTTTGCACAACACACACACACATGTAACGCAATATCCCCACCACACAGGAAACACAACACCAGATTATATGAAAATATACTGTATTGTACACAACATCATTATTAGACCAACATCACATAACAGTACTATCCTGCTACCTTAGCAGTTGTCAGAACGTTACACATTAGTTACTCTGCAAACTAGCAGTAGTCACACATAACACACAGGTTACTCAGTATTCTGCAACATAAGCAGTAGTCAGGAAACACGTTATCACATTAAAACACTTGTCATACGAATATCATAAAACGCCCATAGTAGGAACATTAGAAAATCTATGGCAAGTTAAGCAAACATATTAGCAAGTCATGCCCATAAATGGAACATGTGCACACATATGTAAAAGCATCATAGAACAGGTAGGCAATATATTATAATTAGTAAAGTCTTTAGAAAGAACTCCAATTATAACTCTATTGGTCCATTTACGAGTACCTGGCTTGATGACGAGGCACCTCCAGTGCCTAAAACGAATAATGGGGCCCCCGGCGCTCCTCTGCGCAAAACGGGGGCCTCCTGACAATTTGGCAGATAGAGAGGGGCGGCACGCACCCTCTCTGATTCCTTGATGGGCCCCTTCTGGGACCCGTGATCAATGGGGGGCCCCCGGGCCTCTACCGGCCCTCTCCAAGGGGGGGCCCAAGTCATGGAAATCCTCGGGTTAAGGAGGGGGGCGCCACGCACCCCCTCCGATCTGCGAGCGGGCCCCTCTGGGGGCCCGCAACCTCCTGGGGTCTCCCGGGGCCTCCGTCGGCCCTTTCCGAGGGGGAGACCCCTTTAGTACCAGGCTGGCCCACGCAGGGGCCCTGAAGGGTCTGGGGGGGGCAGCGAGCCTCCGATGAGGCTGCCGCCCGTTCTCCCGGACAACAGAAGCCTTCCGAGGCTTCTCCCGGCGGGAGAGAGGCGTCCTCCTCTCCTCCCGCTCCACGACGGCTACCAAAGCTGCCCGAGGCTCCTCCCGGCGAGGGAGAGGCGTCCTCCTCTCCCCTCGCCGTATCTATGGCTCTCCGGCCCAAGGCAGGGCCTCCCGGTGCCCCTGGGGCACTCCTCAGAGCGATCCCTACCCCGGGGGCACCGCTAGGAGCAGGCTTGCTCCGGATTCGTTAAAGGTGGTTTTTTCTCGTGCCCTGGAGGCACCGAGTTGAGCGTGATCCTCGCGCTTGGAACCAAACAATTAACCCGGCTGCGGCGGTGATCCGGGGACCCAAAACACAGCGCTTTTCACAGCGCTAAAGTCAAACCTGCAACCTGGGCTGCGGCGGTGATTTTTCCTTTGGCAAAAGAAAAGCGCTTTTCAAAGCGCTAGGAACCATCACAAGCCCGGGCTGCGGCGGTGATTTCTTTGGGCAAAAGAAAAGTTAGTTGCGGGGGTCAGGGGCCACAGCACCCTGCCCCTGGGAACAATAATCAAGGGGATGGTACAGGGCTGGTGGGCCCAGCTACAGGCCAGCACAAGGGGTGCAGTTGGTGGCAGTTCCTCCTAGTGACCAGGCAGGTCACAGGTCAGCACAGCAGCAGCAGTCCATGGCGGTTTCCTGGTGAGTCCATTCTTCAGCGTTCTGTGTCCAGTTTCAAGTTCCAAGAATGTTCAAATTGTGGGGAAAATTCCCCTGTACTTATAGTCCATTTTTACAGTGTTTTACAATGCCAGGGAGAGGAGGTTCCAGCCAGTTACAACTGGTTCTGGGAGTGCCCCCTCTCTCCTTTCAGCACAGGCTCCAAACATCAGTGGGGGGTTAACGACCCTATTGTGTGAGGCCAGGGCACAGCCTTTACAAATGTAGGTGTGCCCCGCCTCTCCCTTCTCTCAGCCCAGGAAGACTATTCAGTATGTAGATGCACCTCAGTGACACCTCCACCCTCCCTGTGTACAGGCTGTCTGAAAAGTATGCACAAAGCCCCAACTGTCACTCTGCCCAGACGTGGATTGGAGTCAAGCTGCAAAACACCAGAATTATAAGCACAGATAAATGCGCACTTTCTAGAAGTGGCATTTCTGTGATAGTAATAAAAAATACACCCACACCAGTAAGCAGTATTTATTATCCCCATCACAACCATACCAAACACGCCTACGCTACCCCTCATAAATCAGACAATACCCCTTACACATAAGGCAGGGCATTTCTAATGCAATCCTATGAGAAGGCAGCACTCACAGCAGTGAGACACCAAGTTAGGCTGTTTGTCACTACGAGGACAGGCCATGCAATATGGCACATGTCCTGCCTTTCTACATACATGGCACCCTGCCCATAGGGCTAGCTAGGGCGTACTTTAGGGGTGACTTACATGTAGTAAAAGGGGAGTTCTGGGTCTGGCAAGTAAATTTAGATGCCAGGTCCCTGTGGCAGAAAACTGCGCACACAGGCCCTGCGCTAGCAGGCCTGAGACAGGTTTGAAAGTCTACTTCAGTGGGTGGCGCAAGCAGCACTGCAGGCCCACTAGTAGTATTTAATTTACAGGCCCTGGGTATAGAGATACCATTGTACAAGGGACTTATAGGTAAATTAAATATGCCAATTAGGTATAAGCCAATCATACCAACTTTAGATGGGAGAGCACCTGCACTTTAGCACTGGTCAGCAGTGATAAAGTGCTCAGAGTCCTAGAGCCAACAGCGAGAGGTCAGAAAAACCAGGAGGAAGGAGGCAAAAAGACTAGGGATGACCATGCGTATGGCCAAAAGTCCAACAGTAAGTTTCTTCACTGACTGGTCTTATAGCCTGCCATTATTATAAACAAACATTTAAATATTTGTTTATGGCAATAGCAGTCTTGCCAGAAATGCTTTTAGAACTTTTTACATGTAGCAAATATAGCATAAATTATGTTAGAATATCTTTGCTTTACAGGCACAATTCAATTGTCACATTTCTATAGCTCCTTTTGTTGCAGAGTGGGAGATAAGAATGTTGCTCGCATGGAGTAATACAAAGTTTGTCAGGAGTTTGGAAGAAAGAACATTCTTCAGCACAGATAGGTGTTGCTAGCACAGGAGTGCTGTTACGGCCTTCAAAGTTTGAGAGTTTGATCCTAGTTTCCTCTTTCAGGTTTCAGGGACGAGGCATGCTGCAGTGCAAAGAAGCGGATGAAGGTGCCAGAGAACCACAGCCAGGAAAGTTAAGGGATCTTAGAATCTGGTGAGGCAATCCAGAAGACAAGAACAGTGGAAGACTGGAATGACAAGGATCATTTCCGACTTCCTACTGGCTTACATAATAACCCCAAGCAAAATGGCTGCTGTCTTGCGAGACTTTGGTTCTCCATTGCTCCTGGGTTTACGTCCTCTCCCACATTGTCAAGATTCTGCACAGGCGTGTACGGCCCACCAGCCTCGCCCTCCCAAACACCCCCAATAGTCCCAAGGTATGTCCTCCGCTGTTAGCAGGCATCACAATTTGGGCCTGAACTGGTATTACAAGTAGTATGTACATTTTACAAGAACCTTGATTTTTTATATATACAAATCTGAACAGGTAGTGCCTAGTTATTACGTGTAGCAAAAACATGAAATTGATTGATTGATTGATTGATTGATTGTTTGTTGTATAAAGTGAGAAAATACCTACACTGACTCTTCATTTTCAGTTTGGCAGCCGGGAACAATGTGAGGTATTAGTATACTCTCCTCATTCCAGCCAGCACTGGCGAACACCATACTCAGGGCTGTCATTACTATCACAGGTGTTATTACATTCCAGTTTCACCCCACAACACAGAATAGGGTTCAAAAACTGCCTCCGTCTACTTTCCACCATAACTGCTCGAGCCTGGTCAAACGGTGCCATACAGTAGGTTTAGAGCTGCAAGCGTGTCTGACCTTATTTGGTTTCTATCTTTAAGTTATAAGGGGACGCGTTAGTGGTACGATGGACCCTTTAACTGCATTTAAGAAGTTCACCCCCTAAGCCCAATACGTCATATTTATCATCAACAGTAAAACCCTTTGGAGTCAGTAGCTTATCACACACCATGACCCATTTGGTCATGAATAACCACACCTTTAGTATAAGTTAGAAAATGTATTTTCCTAGATTAACAATGCTAATATCACGTAGGTTAGTCGCAAAACCACCTGGTATACATATAAAAACAACAGTGGTTGACCAAATCTTCTAAAGAATCTCAATTTGATTAAAGCATTAATAGATAATCCCTCTAAACTCAGAGTACAAATCAACAATAAAAGTAACTGCACAATGGAAATAACATACATTTGAATTTCGGCAACTGAGTAACATCAATAGCAGTTTAATATGATGGAATAAACCTCACTAACCACAGATTAGAAAAAGCACGTTTGGGCTTCATGCAAAATGTTTTAGTCAACATGAATTTGGAAAACATCTAACTATGGCTCTATCAAAAGCAGCAGTTGGTACCTAGAAACAAACAGACAAATCCGCAACAAGAAACATCAGCATTTGTGATACCTTTCCTCATGGATCATCACGCTGCAATTATTTCCGTCAGTCAGATATCAGTTTGATCATCATCAGCAACTGGACAATGAAAGGGAAATGGTTCAGAATCAGGGGCTCTAAGCTCTCTGAACCATTTGAACGC
Organism: Pleurodeles waltl; assembly: GCF_031143425.1. Taxonomy (NCBI): domain Eukaryota; kingdom Metazoa; phylum Chordata; class Amphibia; order Caudata; family Salamandridae; genus Pleurodeles; species Pleurodeles waltl. The sequence continues at coordinate 259,126,945 of NC_090440.1, forward strand.
AATGTCTAAGGAATAAGCATTTAGCATCCGAAGTTTTAAGCAATAAAGTTAAAGATCAAAATTCTCTATGTAAGAAAATCAAAGGCAAATACACCTTATCGGTAGAGTAGGAAATCGAGAATGGGCTCACAGCTCTTGATGCAGTCAGGTTAAGGTAAAATCATCTAAAACACTTCCCACGTTGTCATTGGTCAAAGAATTGGGTGTTAGCCATTAGTCCAATAAAATTAGTAATGCAAATCTAAGATATAACTAAATAGTCTTTCACACGTTGATGATTGGCTCCTCTTCTCCTGCACACATCGTTCGACTCGTCAGGAAACATTTTAATATCCATCCATACTCCAGTCTGTGCATTCATTGTTAGCTCCTGGGAACATCGCTTTCTCACACTTCAAGTTAACATTTGTAACAGTTTGAAAACAATGTGTTTCTACAAGCATTTCCTCACGAGAAGGTTGAAACATTTGCTACTGCTACGATTTGGTCAACCTTCAGTTAGAACAATACATCTTTATTTTTCTGAACATGAAATCATACTTTTATTCACACATTGCATTTTAATATGAGGCTATGCAATACTTAGGCCCAGACCTCGCTAACGTAAGGCCTACAGGTAATTAAGCAAGTACATAGCATTTAATTGTTAATTTGATACACTACTGCAAAATTAGCATACATATACGTTCTGAATAAACATTAATTCGCCTTTAGTAAAACATTACATATTAGATGGCGGCCACTCAAGTGGCCACATTTTCGAGTTGCACATTATTATTCTATGTTAATTCAAATTCTAGGCAGATTCATGATTCAAGATACATGAAATATTTATTAGTAAAATTCAGCTTTCACAATCCCTTCTCTGATGACTAAATATGTCATCACACTTACATTTTCCCCACAAATTTTCACCGTTAAAATGGGTCCTCTTTGAGGATTTTATTTCTTCTTTCATCCTTCGAAATTTCCCTAAACAATTGTTCCATTCTAATTTCTTCCCTCCTCTGATCCTTTTTCAATCTTTACATTTTAATTATGTGATACAATTTTGCTATCCCCCGTTTCAGTATTATTCCCTTCCCCAGGTTGCCAAACCAATTCCCTATAGAAGCAAATCTGTTGCAACATTTTCCCACACCCCTGGTTCTGTTAGTTCTTTTAAATCATCTCTATCTTCAGTCAGATTGTTAATAAGGCCTCTAATTTCTTTACTATTGTTAGGAATATATGAACAACAATGTTGTGAATTCAGCATTTTACAAACTTTGGCCTTAGGATTTCTAATGCAAGGCAGTTCTGAAGAGTCATGGATCTTACCGCAGCCATCTATGTATCCATTAGGATCATGGCTCCTGAAAACGTTGTCAGCATGTTATCCACAATAGTAGATAACTTTCAAATTCTCAAAGAATTCAAAATAATTCCCACTGAAGGAATTATAGCTCCAAATATGTCTTCTGATGATGCTTTAGTCTAGTATGATGTAATTCCATTACTTTAGGTATTTTGCTCAAGTTGGTAAATCTTTGGGAAAACTATCCCCAGATAACATGTGCCACACCATCCTCTAGGAAGACGGTAATATGCATTTGGTCCATATGTGTAATAAACTCCTGGAATCACTGGATCCTGTCCATTTAACATGAATGCCTATTTACTCTGAAACAAAAACACATACCTGTATTCACTCGTTCCCACAAACAACATGTCAATTCTAGATTTAGGTCTTTATAAACAAAGCTTCCATATGTTTTGTACATCTAGAGCTAATTTCATTTGTGTTTTTATGCCACTAAATGCATGATCATTTCCTGGTGTCCTTTTCTCTAACCCCTTTTCTATTTTTGCCCTTAATACTCTTCTTCTATCCTCTGTGTGATCTATGAAACTCTTTTCTACTGGTGTAAGCAAGCAGGTAAGGTTATTGTGATGTGCACAAAACGTTCCATAGGTTAACGTAGGTTCAAAGAAACCTCTCACTAATACTATGTCATTGTCCTTAGCTACTCTAATCAGGTATCTAATTATGGGGACAAACGAAAATACAATATCGTAATTGGAATAAAAATATTAGATATACTCCTGGTTATAAAATCTTGTTAATAACAGACTACAACTTAACCCTTAAGTAAGGGGCAAACTCACATCCACTGTATCAACATACTCATGCAATACGCAATAGAAAACATTTGAAGAAAGCTCTCCTTGGGTGTAAATATTTCTCATCTATCCTAAACATATCTATTTCTGTGAGTGCGGTAGTCGTTCCTAAAGTTCAGGTATGGTTGGCCACGTTCTTATCAAAGAGAGTCATTCTCACAATCAACACCAGACCCAATATAATGCACACAATCGCTAAACCAATACCGATATAATTACAGCACTTATTTTTTCTATCCTGCTACTCATGATCTGTAAAGAATCAGAAAGTAGAAGTGAAAAAATGTATAGCTATGCAGCAAAAATCAAAAACAAAATGTTCAGCTCTTCAGCGATTATATATAACTTTGTCTTTCTTCCAGGACCCTTGTCAAAAATAGGTAGTTTTGCCAAAATCGATTTAGCAGCTTGTCAAATCAGGTAATCAAAAGTCTTTTCCTGTTACTTTCAACAGGTTTACAAAAGTTCAGTTCATCGCTTTCCTTCACATGCCAAAATATTGACCTGGAATATCTCGATCAAAACAAAAAGACAAAGCAAAACAAAAATTATTTCTGCCACCCACTGGTTGTTACATACGCCCATTCAGGACCTTCATACCTTTGATTTGCAATTCTCTTTCTTTTCAACTTTCGATCTCCACTTAATTCCCTATCACTCAAGTCTTCCTTTCTTGTGGTGTCAATTTCCTCGTTAATTGTTGTCACTGTAATTGCTTTCTTCTTCTTTGTTTGCGATTTCGTCTACTTTTCTTCTTTCAATGGCCCTTTCGTCACTGCTCTTTTCAATGCTGGACTTGTAGCTTCTTCTTTTTTAAGCCGTAATATTTTCTCTTGACATACCCACCACCTGTTCAGGAGGAGTCAGATTGCTTTGGCTTTGATCCGCCTCAACTCCTTCCTGTCATTTGTTCTGTTTGTCTTTGAAGACCATCTGCTTCTGGGGGAACCCTCCTCTGACTAGAATCTCCTGCTATCTCAGTTGAGGTTAGTTTATTGTCACTCTCCTGTCTCTCTTCCACTTCGTCTCTCACAAGAGTGTTTGTATTGGATGAGGTCTGCTCAGATTCACACTCTAATTCACCTTCTCCTCTCTCCAATCCTGGAGTTGGTCTGGAAGTTGTTGGTACCCTCAACAACTCTTCCTTATTGTCCAATGGACACGCTACTCTTTGAGTATGGCTGGCGTGGATCCAGTTCTGAAGTTCAGTGCACTTCACAGCTGTAATAGCAAACACTATTTGGTAGGGACCCTTCCACCGAGGCTCCAAGCATGACTTCCTCACATGCTTTCTGATCACAACCCAATCTCCTGCTCTCAGGCCGTGTCCTTGGTCTTGAGACGGTTGCAGTGTGGTGGCTTCCACCTGATGAGAGAAAGAGTGAACCACATCATCCAGACCTTTGCAGTAGTCCAACACCATATCAACTGTAATGTTCACAAGAGCATTGGCAGGAATTGCTGGCAACCTCATTGCTCTCCCCATGAGGATTTAATGTGGCGGCAATCCTGTCTTCCTATTGGGTGTGTTTCTCTTTGACATCAGAACTAACGGTAGGGCGTCAGGCCATTTTAGATTCATGGACGCACACATTTTCGCCATTCATGATTTCAAGGTACCATTCATTTGTTTCACAAGTCCTGAGGCTTCAGGGCGGTAACTACAGTGCAGTTTCTGCTCAATGTTTAAAGCTGAACATAGCAATTTGATTACTTCATTGTTCAAGTGACGTCCTCTATCTGATTCTAAAGAGACCTGAAACCCAAAAAGTGGCATCAGTACCCTAAGCAGTAACTTTGCTACTGTGAGGCTGTAATTTCTTCATGTGTGGTAAGCTTCAATCCAATGACTAAAAATGCAAACAATCACCAACACATTTCTCAATTGTCCTCACAGAGGCATTTCAATGAAATCCATCTGCATTCCGCTAAATGGACCACCTGCTTTTCCTATGTGGCTCATATTGACCACTATTCCCTTTCCCATGTTCATTTGCTGGCAGATAACACACCTATGGCAAATTGTTTCGGCAACCTGTCTAAACTTTGGATTGAACCAGGGCTGTTTGAAAGTGCGTACCCTTCCAACATGTGCTTGACCATGATAATATCTAGCCATTTGTGTTAACAAACTGTTTGTCCCTCTTCTGAAACCCACACATCATCCTCCCTCTGGACGCATTTCAATTTAACCCATTCCCTTTTTTCATCTTTAGGAGCATTGTCCTGTAACGCTTTCAATTCTTCCATGGTATCTACAACATGCGCAGCATAGTTAGGGCACATTTAATCTTCATCAGGTAACAGTTCCCATTTATCCTTGAACGATATACAATTCAATGCGCAAAACCTTGCGACTTGATCTGTGTTGCGTTTTCCCAGCAACAAGAACGCAACAAGATAGGTAGGTTTTCTTCTTTATTTCTAAAAAGTTGAAGTCAGCGCGTAACGTGTCCCCCAGCATCCGGCCGATGGATCAAACAGCTCCCAACTGCCGTCAAACGTCACCGGGCACACGTGCCTCACATTCCTTTTAGAGTCTCATGCCGCGGCTGACTACGCGACTTCACCAGACTCCGCATAGGATATAACAATCCGCATATCCATTTCCCATTGATACAAAATCTTGAGATTTCAGGTGTGCACTGCATTACTCCAGAGCAATCTTTTCAGGCAACTGAATAGCTTGTAACAGTTCATGGATTCTTTCAAGAAACCTCTCTGTGTCCGCAATTGGCCATAGTCATGGACTATTTCAAATTCATACTGACTGTCCATATAGACGGTAACTTTAAGCTGTGCAGAAACGTGACATGTTCTAGTAAGAGCTACCAACTCTGCCCCTTGTACGCTCCTTGAAGCCAAGACGGTTGAAGTATACCTGAAATTGTGCCAACAGCATATCCTGTTCTTAATACTCCTGTGTTGTCTCTTAGTCAGGAGCCATCAACAAAGACAATTTGATCATTTTCTTCCAAGCGAGTATCTCAAATATCGGGTCTTGGTTTTGTGCACAATTCAGTTACTTCTAGACAGTCCTGTTCAACTTTATACAATTTGCCAATTTCAACATTTTCTTTTGGAAGCAAGGTTGCTGAGTTAAGCACCTTTTGATTGATACTTTTGGGGACCCCTGGATGACCGTCTCATACCTGGTCAACCTGGCGCTTGTGGGGTATTATGTTTTGGATCTAGTGTTTAAGACTTCAATGAAGTGAAGGACCATGGTTGTTAAAGGATGTCCCATCACAGTGCTCTCACTCTGAGTGAGGCTCTGTCCAACTGCTGCAACTGACCTCAGACAGCCTGGTAAAGCTGCTGCAACTGGGTCCAAAGTAGCTGAAAAATATGCTACTGGGAGGTATACACAACCAGGGACTTAAGTCAAGACAGACAAAGAACATGCATCACACTAATGACAGAACAACATAAAGGGTTTTGTGTTATGAGGCATACCCAAAGCTGGGGCTTTGCACAGACTCTCTCTCAACTACGTGAAGGCTTTCATACAGGCTTGGTCTAACAGTAGGGAAATAGTAACCTCTCAGTGAGTTAGCTTCTGCAATGGTTTTGGAATGACTGAAAAATTTTGAATCCATTGGTGGCAGTAACTCACCATTCCTAAGAACATCCTAATGTCTTTCTGAGTGGCTGGGAGGTTCATCTGTAATATAGCTTAGACCCTCTCTCTGGCTATTTTCTAAATCCCTTTCTCAATTAGGTGTCCTACGTATCTCACTTCTTTTTGGCAGTACTGCAGTTTAGCTGGCCCTCATTACAACCTCGGCGGGTCTTTTCAAAAGGCCGCCAAGGCTGCAGGAGCCAGAATACTGCCAGTGCTGGTGGTATTTCTGGCTCCGTATTACGACTTTTCCACTGGCCCAGCGGAAAAGTCACATCAACATTGCTGCCGGCTCATAATAGATCCGTCGGCAATGCTGATGTGCAGCGGGTGCAGTAGCACCCGTTGTGCATTTCACTGCCCGAAATTCGGGCAGTGAAATGCGTGACAGGCTATGCCTTGGGGCCCCTGCACTGCCCATGCCAAGTCCCCCTTACCGCCAGCCTTTCAATGGTGGTATTTTCCGCCGTGGCCAGGCTGGCGGTCGGGGACTCATAATCCATAGGCAGGGGTGCTTGGTATATTGGAGGGGCCGGCGGGATGGCCGTGGCTATTGCGCCATGGTCATAATAGCTGGCGGAACACCGCTAGCCTGTGGGCGGTGTTACCACCAGCTTACCCTCAGCCAACAGGGTCATAATGAGGCCCTTTATGTCCATTCCTCCCTAAGTGATTCAGCAAGGCAATAATAGCATATTTGCATGCTTCTTTTGTTGTGGATGCAATTAACAAATCATCAATGTACTGTACCAATGTCGATTGGTAAGGCATCAATCATAAAACTTTATTTCGGCATCCGGTGTGTTAAAAGTCACATAGCGCCACAATAAATAATAAATGAAGACTCATAAAATGAAAATAAATACATAAATAATGCACAGAAAGCAATACGGTCAAAGAGGAATCCAGCAAAACACAGTTGCAAAGTACTGTATGGGGGCTGGAAAATACAAGTAGGACTGCAGGGACATGGGAGCTAGGCAGTCTTGGCTAGTTTCCTTCTGATGTGCCATATTCCTCAGAGGAATTTGGCAACTGCAATGGCAATGGGCAGACTAGAGTCTGATTTTAAAATCCTCATGGCTGCAGCGTGATCTCGGGTCCCAAGACGTTTGCAGGTTGGTGCAAGCCATTTCCTGCGTAATGGAGGGTAGGATGGGCATACAAAGAGGACATGGGCGATTGACTCCTGGAACAAGTTGGAGCTGGGGCATGCCTCGTTGGTATGGGCCCTATTCTGCCACCTACTGGTAAGACTTTTGAGAGGGACTGAACCGAATCTAAATTGCGTATAGAGCTTTCTATCAGTCTGGTCTAAAATTCTATCCAGGTAGGGTTCTAGCAACCAGGTATACTTGAAATCCAGAAACTCGCTAGTTAGTCTCCCCAATGAGAGCGAGTGAGATATAGACTGAGTTACCCACTCCAAGTAGCAAGACTTCACTCTTTCTTTGGTCAGTGGTCGCCCTGTGTGTGAAGAATTCCATGAGTGTCCCATCCCAATGGCAAACAATGTTGACTCAACTGAATGAATCCACCGGATCTTATTGGAGGTATCCAAGAACCAAACTTCCCTAAACGCAGTGGCATAGGAGGAAAGTTCAGGAGTTGCCATGATTCTACTTCAAAACAGCAACGGTCTGAGACCAACTATGGTAGCTAATGGTTTACGGGCAAGATCCAAATGCAAAGGAAGAAGCCGGGTGCTCGGGGCAGGGCGGTGAGCTTTCTCATGAACATGTTCTCTCTGTATGGGTAAGCTCATTTACGTCCTCAAAGCTCCAGAGTTTGGCCCTGTAAAGTGCTGCGCTGACAGACTTCATATTGTAAATCTGGAGAGCAGCAGCTATTGGTTGTGTAGTTGATGCATGGTGCTCCCTTAGAAGGACACCCACCAGCTGGCTAAATTTTTGCAATGTGGAATTAATATGTGTTTTCCAGGATATTGAGTCTGGTAGTTTGATCCCCAGATATTCAAATGTGTTAACTCGTTCTAATTTAGACTCACCTAGGGAAAGGTTCTCCCTATATAGTTTATATGGGTTAATATTCATGAACTTGGTTTTAGAAATGTTTATTTCTAAGCCTCTCTTAAAGCAGAAGTCGTCAAATTGATTCAGTGAGGATTGGAGGCCCATCAGGGTTTTGGATTCTATTAGGGTGTCATCTGCTAACAGAAGTGTAGCAATCTTTTCGTTGCCTAGGGCTGGTGTGTCAGAGGGCTGCAATGTGAGATGTTGGATGACCTGGTTCAATTAATGGGAGAAGGGAGTTGGAGCTAGTACACAACCCTGCCAAACGCCCTTGACTACCTTGATCAGATCGGTGGGGTCACCCTTATTCCCCCAACGTACTTTTGCAAAGTTGGCCTTGTGTAATCGAATGATTATGGTCAGGAGCCCTGGAGGCATACCCATTTTGTTGAGGACCTCCCAGAGTTTACCTCTGGGGACCATGTCTGATGCAGATTTGAGATCTATAAAGGCTACGTAGAGACTCCCCTTCTTTAATACTACATACTACAACCTTCCAATACAGAAGCAGAAACCTAAACACCTGATCTATGGTGCTTGTTTTGGACCTGAAGCCATCCTGGAAAGGTGACAGGATGTTGTTCTCAGAGATCCAGTTGTGGATTTTTGATAGTAGGGCACAACAAAATACCTTTTGCACTGTATCGATAAGGCTTATGGGCCTATAGTTGTCAGTTAGGGACCTATTGCCTTTCTTGTAAATGGGTATTACCTCAGCACCCCTCCAAGACTCGGGAATAGGGGCTCCTCTAGCCATTGCATTGGATAAAAGAAGGGTGTACTCAGCCCATTTATCGATGTTATGGAGAAAAAGGTCACTGGGAATGCCATTGGGGCCAGCAGCTTTCAAAAGTATTATGTTATTTATTGTGTCTTGGATGTCTCCCAGGTTGAAAAAAACGTCCCAATGGGTGGTATTCAGTTGGGGCGGGAGTAAAGGGGCAGAGATGGTTGCAAATTGGCTTTTGACAATATAGTGGGAGTTGAAGTGTTGGAACCAGTCTGAAGGCTGGATATTGTTGCCAATTGCAGAAGCTCCCTTTTGGTTTCTTTTGCTTACCATAAGCCAAAAGGATCTGGAATCCCTGCGTTCACAAGCATCCTTCATCAGTCTCCATCTTTCCTCCTTCCTGTCCTTCCTGTCCTTCTTCTGCGTCTGCTTATACAGGTTCCACAGAGCCCTAACTCGGGCAACATCCTTTTGCTTGATTGCACTGATTAAATTTGTTTGGACCACCCAGCAGTCTCGATTGTACCAATTTTCTCCCTCGCTGGGTAGAGCGCTATGAGTGTTGTGGGAAGCTGGCAAGGTTAGTAACTATTTCAGTCTTTTGAAGACCTGGTGTGTACATCTAGTAGAGAGGAACAGTTTCCCTCTTTGTCTTCCATCGTGGATATCAATGCTACGCAGAGTGTCTGACCTTGATTGTTAGAAGAGAGAATGTTGTCTCGCAGGATGACCTTGGTACATCTAAGTTGCCATCTGCTGTTCTCAGCCTCAACCACCTTAGCTACTTTGGAGGTAGTTGTTGCAATAGGTGCCCTTCCCCACTGGGGCTCTAAGCTAAGACAGAGTGGATTGTGGTCACTGTCCATTTGGGTCCGAACTACCATGTCATCTACTAAATGCCAGTATCTAAGGTCCATCAGTATGTAGTTGATGCAGCTCTTGCCCTGTGTGCTAGTGAACGGGTGGGTGGCATGCTTGTCGGCTGAGGGTCAAGGCGTTTAGTTGCAGGGCAGCCTTGTGCCACTTCTTGATGGGGGAAGCTCTAGCCTAGGTATGTGCCATTAGTTGTCTTCTTCCAGGAAATCGCCCATATTATCCAGACTGAGGGGTTCGAAAGTGGCATTGAAGTCCCCTGCTACAATGAGGGCATGTTTAGAGGGCCTTTGGCCCAATTGGGTCTCTAGAGACTGCAAGGTGACAGAGTGGTTGGGCCCCATTCTCCCACTAGCGTAGATGTTGAATATATCAGTGACAGTGGCCCCAGATCCCTTGAGACCGATACCAAGAATGTCAAGGCTGTCAGTGGGTATCAATTTCACTACGCACTGTAGTGCTATTTTCACCCATAGGAGACCCCACCGATGGACGACCCACCTTACTGGGAACAGTGGGTAGGTTGCGTAGCCAGGTTTGTAAGCAGGTTCGATAAGCCAAGACTCCTGAAAGATACATATGTAGTAATGGTCGATAAAAGTATTCCAGTGAGGCAATAGAAGTTTGGATTTGATACCTGCCACGTTCCAGGAAACAATTTTTACTTTCCAACAGAAATGTTCCAACTGAAACTGGGTTAGTCAAATATTGGTTGGCAACTCCTACAATCTGGACTATTTTCCCTGATAGAGGCAGGTTTGGAACTTCAGCAGTTTTTACTGTGGCGCGTGTAACTCCTGTGTCAACCAAATATGAGTCTTTGTGACCCATCACTTTTCCTTTGACATAAGGACCTTTCTGATCTACCTCTAGTAATGCGGCCAACACGCATTCTTCCTCATCCAAACTACCACCCACCTAATTATCGTTTATTCCACCCTCACTGTGTAGAGGAGATCGGTGTACCGTGTTGTTATTCTGGTTAAACCGTTGACCTGTGACTGGCTGAGGAAGCATCACCTGCTGCTGCTCCATTGGGGCCTGGGGTATTTGAATTTGCTGTCTAGGTACCATTGGAACTTGAGGTTGCATCTGTTGTGTCTGGGGTACCTGTTATTGTAGCAACTGCACCTGCTGCATGGTCTGGAAACCTTGCATGTGATTCACATTATTTTTTAAATTTGGATTGTGACCTCTTATTCGTGGCCCTCTTATATTTTGAAAAGATATCACTCATTTGCTGAACAGTACCTCCCTGACTTACTATCGGGCAATCCCATTTCCAAAGCCTGAGGCCTCCGCAAGCGTGACACGACAACATTCTCTTCATTCCATGCACCTCACCTTGCATTACTACTGTGTTCAAGACAGTACCACGATTCACACTTCCCATTCCTCCACGACCTCCACCTCTGGCTTGATTTTGAAACAGCACATTTCCCTGTTGTTGCTGTGGTGGAAAACGTCCCTGTATTCCTATTTGTGCCGCTTTAATCTGCATCACCTTCTCTTTCAACATTCTCTGATTCAACTCAATCTCATTATTACAGTATTTGACATATTGCAACACCCCATCAATCAGCTTTGCTTGCCAGCAAATCAGATGGCTCTTAATCATCTGACTAATCTCAGGTCTCAGTACTACAACAAATCTGAACACAAAATTAATCATGGCTTTCGGCTCAATTGGTTCTGTACCACTGTAATGCTTGAACGTCTGTAACAATCTCTCATAGTATGCATGTATGGACTCTTTTGCCTCTTGGGCTGACCTATCTATTCGCTGCCAGTCAATGTTCTTGGGCGAAATTCTTGTTTTCAAAAATTCGATCACCTTATAGTAATGCCTCATTGCATCAAGAGATGGTACACCAGTTGCTGGAACTCTCGCTGGCTCTTTTGTTGGCCAACCTACACTCCTCTTGCATTCCACCCATAGATCAGCTGGGACTATTATTTCTAACAGGGTGATTAGGTCTTCCCATAGGCATTTTGCATGCTTTACGTATCTATCTGTCTGTTGGTACCGTTCTACAGGTTTTTCCCTCAATCCGGGGCAGTCATTTGTAAATGACAGGATGTCACTTCTGCTCCAAGGGACATGGACAAACTTCCCTCCGGGAATGTCTCTCATTGAATTTTCACAGGGTCCTCATCCTGTGGCATATTTGCAGGTAGATTTGCAGAATCCCTCTTCCTTTTATCTCTTTTCTTCACCCATCTGCGTTCCCACTTGTCTAATGCTCCCCATGTTTGAATGCTCTGAAGCGATTCTCTGAGATGTGTTTTCATTCCTGGAACTCTCATGTGTTCAAAGTCTTTTGTGTCAAATTCTAACCTGTAACTCCTCTTCAAATGTTTAGTTTTCTCAATTTCTATGTCATATTTATCTGCTATATCTGCCAATTTGTGATATACCATTCCCTCTCTGTTTGTAATTAGTGGGCACAAGTAACGCAGCTCATCTTCTTTTTATGGTTCAAGTCTGTTTACCCCTATTGTTCCTTCGATTCTTCTGCTTCCAACCTAAGTCTAGTATAATTTATGTCATTCCCTCTGCTGGAATCACCTTGTGAGCTACTCAGCTTTTCCAACCATTCGCTTAATTGTTGGGCTGTCAAACCTTCTAATGAAATGTCGTTGTGCTTCGCACTTGGCAACTGCTGTAAAGTTAGGTTTGGAGTCTCTGGTGTCACTAAGCTTAGGTTAGGACCTGTGTTTGATCTTACCTCATTATTTTTAGGGGTCCTGTAAGGACTTAAATAGATAAACGCACCTGCTCCATCAAGTGTCGGTCTCATGGGTGGTTATCATTCTTGTAGTCTCTTCAAGCCTTTCTCCCAATATGCTCTGGTTCATGGCTCTCTGTCCACCATTCTCACTGTTTCCCCATGCAAACAACAGTATAACTGGACCTATGGTAACTGGTACTGACACTGCATCTGGGCTTGGTCTTACATTTGGGTTTTGTGGGTGCATTATTCCTGTACTCTGACTAATCAGTGCAGACATCTCAGTCTGGATCCCGTTGTAGGGGTATATCTTGGAATCGTCTGTGACTCTTTCTAGGGCATTAAATTCGGGGTTGACTCTATCTGACCCAATGTCGGTTTTGGGTAAACTTGTCCTCTCCGCACTACTAGGTTTGTTGCAGTATCTATAATAGGTACATCTGGATAAATTCTGGGAATGTTCGTCTGTGACATTGGATTTTGGATTGCTGGCGTAACGGGTCCACTATGGCTACCCTGTATCTGACTCTGTGTAGGTCCAACTGGTGTTGGAGCTGTAGAGTCTACACTAGTGCTTGAGCTTTTCTTATGTGCTACATATGGTGAGGGACAATTTCTCAATAACTGTAAAATGAACTCATCATCATCTGAGTCTTCGTTGAGAGTCAAAGACTTTCTAGACTCTGTCGATCTCTGCTGTTTGTCCTCACGAGATATGGATCCTCCTCTTTGTACTTTTTCTAATCTCTTCTCCTTTTCCTGTTTAATTGCAGGAAGCAACTTCATTTCCTCTAAAGTTCTCCAAAATTTCTGATCACTATGCTAGTGTCTTCAGCTTTTCTCATCCTTCTCTCAAATTTTAACTGCTGTTGTTGTCTAGCTACTAGTTCCCAAATTACTAATGCTTTGAACTGTGCTGGTCTTGGAGGGGTTTTCAAACCGTACAATATCCTCCTCAAATTCTCTAAGATCCTCAGATTAAATGTTCCACAGATAGGAAATGCTAGGCTCCCATCTTTTTCTGTCTCTTTGCTCTACTGTTTCAACCAAAGGCATGGCGCAGCACCCTGCTCTTCAAAAACAACATGCAGGTGTACCTTCTGGTGTTGTAATTTCCCCTATTCTCACTGGAATATATGTATCTCCCCTTAGAGCACTCTGTAACTCTTGAACAATTTAATCCCTGTAATTTTGTACTACTGTCAATCAAATCAGGACGTGACTTTTAATCCCAAAAACCTTTTTACCGACCTTCTCAACCAATGAGCTTCACGGTTGTTCACCAATCCGTGTGCGACCCTTCTCACTAACCAACCTATCCCAGTGTGGCGCCAATGACATCACACTCACATGTACAGCGGCTGACAAAATCTTTTGGCTTGCCCTCCTCAACACAGATTTGCACAGAACTAATGCAAAATTATTGCGAGCACTAAACAAAATCAAAACCCACATTTGTCTGTTTACTACAGGTACGGTAGCACAGTCGCGTCAGAAACCTTACAGATATTTCACTGACGGCCTTTCACTCTAGAAGCTACTCTTTCTTTCTCAGTTTCCCTGATTCACAAGCAGAATTCGACCCGAAAATGTTACTCTCAACTAATCAGTGGGTCTGTCCTGGTGCACATAGGATTCGCCAGATCTCAGTCGAAAAACCTTTCACTCACTTTGACAGACAATCTCAAGTTTGTCAATCACGCCCGCTTGACCTACTGAACAGAAAAATTTACAACCAAAAAATCAAGTGTCTCATACACTTATTCAATTCTCCGGAGTCTTAGAGCTCACAGGGTGTAGGAAAGTATACCATCTTGCCTGGCATGTTACCCCCATATTTCACTGTATATATGTTGTTTTAGTTGTATGTGTCACTGGGCCCTGCCAGCCAGGGCCCCAGTGCTCATAAGTGTGCCCTGTATGTGTTACCTGTGTTATGACTAACTGTCTCACTGAGGCTCTGCTAATCAGAACCTCAGTGGTTATGCTCTCTCATTTCTTTCCAAATTGTCACTAACAGGCTAGTGACCAATTTTACCAATTTACATTGGCATACTGCAACACCCTTATAATTCCCTAGTATATGGTACTGAGGTACCCAGGGTATTGGGGTTCCAGGAGATCCCTATGGGCTGCAGCATTTCCTTTGCCACCCATAGGGAGCTCTGACAATTTGTACACAGGCCTGCCACTGCAGCCTCAGTGAAATAACGTCCACGTTATTTCACAGCCATTTTTCACTGCACTTAAGTAACTTATAAGTCACCTATATGTCTAACCTTTACCTGGTAAAGGTTGGGTGCTAAGTTACTTAGTGTGTGGGCACCCTGGCACTAGCCAAGGTGCCCCCACATTGTTCAGGGCCTATTCCCCGGACTTTGTGAATGCGGGGACACCATTACACGCGTGCACTATACAGATTACTACCTATGTATAGCTTCACAATGGTAACTCCGAATATGGCCATGTAACATGTCTAAGATCATGGAATTGCCCCACCAATGCCATCCTGGTATTGGGGAGACAATCCCATGATTCCCCGGGTCTCTAGCACAGACCCGGGTACTGCCAAACTGCCTTTCCCGGGGTTTCACTGCAGCTGCTGCTGCTGCCAACCCCTCAGACAGGTTTCTGCCCTCCTGGGGTACAGCCAGGCTTGGCCCAGGAAGGCAGAACAAAGGACTTCCTCAGAGAGAGGGTGTTACACCCTCTCCCTTTGTAATAAGGTGTCAGGGCTGGGGAGGAGTAGCCTCCCCCAGCCTCTGGAAATGCTTTGATGGGCACAGATGGTGCCCATCTCTGCATAAGCCAGTCTACACCAGTTCAGGGATCCCTCAGCCCTGCTCTGGCGTGAAACTTGACAAAGGAACGGGGAGTGACCACTCCCCTGACCTGCACCTAACCTGGGAGGTGCCCAGAGCTCCTCCAGTGTGCTCCAGACCTCTGCCATCTTGGAAACAGAGGTGCTGCTGGCACACTGGACTGCTCTGAGTGGCCAGGGCCAGCAGGTGACGTCAGAGACTCCTTCTGATAGGCTCCTTCAGGTGTTGCTAGCCTATCCTCTCTCCCAGGTAGCCAAACCTCCTTTTCTGGCTATTTAGGGTCTCTGCCTTGGGGAATTCCTTAGATAACGAATGCAAGAGCTCATCAGAGTTCCTCTGCATCTCTCTCTTCACCCTCTGCCAAGGAATCGACTGCTGACAGCTCTGGAAGCCTGCAAAACTGCAACAAAGTAGCAAAGACGACTACTGCGACCTTGTAACGCTGATCCTGCGTTTTCCTGGTGGTGCATGCTGTGAGGGTAGTCTGCCTCCTCTCTGCACTAGAAGCTCCGAAGAAATCTCCTGTGGGTCGACGGAATCTTCCCCCTGCAACCGCAGGCACCAAAGAACTGCATCACCGGTCCTCTGGGTCTCCTCTCAGCACGACGAGCGAGGTCCCTTGAACTCAGCAACTCTGTCCAAGTGACTCCCACAGTCCAGTGACTCTTCAGTCCAAGTTTGGTGGAGGTAAGTCCTTGCCTCCCCACGCTAGACTGCATTGCTTGGAACCGCGTGTTTTCCAGCTACTCCGGCTCCTGTGCACTCACCGAGGATTTCCTTCGTGCACAGCCAAGCCTGGGTCCTCGCACTCTAACCTGCATTGCACGACCTCCTAAGTTGTCCTCCGGCGGCGTGGGACTCTCTTGTGCAACTTCGGGTGAGCACCGATTCACTCCACTTCGTAGTGCCTGTTCCGGCACTTCTGCAGGTGCTGCTTGCTTCTGAGTGGGCTCTTTGTCTTGCTGGACGCCCCCTCTGTCCCCTCACGCAATTGGTGACATCCTGGTCCCTCCTGGGCCACAGCAGCATCCAAAAGCCCTAATCGCGACCCTTGCAGCTAGCAAGGCTTGTTTGTGGTCTTTCTGCGGGAAAACACTTCTGCACGACTCTTCACAACGTGGGACATCCATCCTCCAAAGGGGAAGTTTTTAGCCCTTGTCGTTCTTGCAGAATCCTCAGCTTCTACCATCTGGTGGCAGCTTCTTTGCACCCTCAGCTGGCATTTCCTGGGCATCTGCCCACTCCCAACTTGATCGTGACTTTTGGACTTGGTCCCCTTGTTCCACAGGTACTCTCGTCAGGAAATCCATTGTTGTTGCATTGCTGGTGTTGTTGTTTCTGGCAGAATTCCCCTATCATGACTCCTGTGCTCTTTGGGGAACTTAGGTGCACTTTGCACCCACTTTTCAGGGTCTTGGGGTGGGCTATTTTTCTAACCCTCAATGTTTCCTTACAGTCCCAGCGACCCTCTACAAGGTCACATAGGTTTGGGGTCCATTCGTGGTTCGCATTCCACTTCTAGAGTATATGGTTTGTGTTGCCCCTATCCCTATGTGCCCCCATTGCATTCTATTGTGACTATACATTGTTTGCACTGTTTTCTATTGCTATTACTGCATATTTTGGTATTGTGTACATATATCTTGTGTATATTTGCTATCCTCATACTGAGGGTACTCACTGAGATACTTTTGGCATATTGTCATAAAAATAAAGTACCTTTATTTTTAGTATATCTGTGTATTGTTTTTTCTTATGATATTGTGCATATGACACTAGTGGTACTGTAGGAGCTTCACTCGTCTCCTAGTTCAGCCTAAGCTGCTCTGCTAAGCTACCTTTTCTATCAGCCTAAGCTGCTAGACACCCCTCTACACTAATAAGGGATACCTGGGCCTGGTGCAAGGTGTACGTACCCCTTGGTACTCACTACAAGCCAGTCCAGCCTCCTACACAGGGTCTCTATATCAACAATCATTTGAACATGTTTTGAACACAAAGCGCCACACACATGTGAAGCTTGACGACTTCCCTACTCTCACACTTCGGAGTACGCAAACTTTCTCAACAACTTCATTTGGAGTACGCAAACTCCCTAAACCGCTCACAAACATCACAATGCACCTGCAATTTACTTTGCAAGCGCAAAACCTATTCCATTCACACTGTCACTAGAACGACCAGAACATCCTCAAACAAACATTGGCAAGCTCCAAGGTTCTGGGAAAGTCATTCTAGGGTCTTAGGGACACATTTTCTCTCCAGCTTGTATCACTGAATCTGAAAATCCTAACTTTTACCAATTTCTTCTCTTACCAAATCTGTGAATTATACTCTTATCTTTTCAAGACTTTATGGTGATCTCTTAAGGAGACAAACCATGTACTGGACTTAAGGATGTGCTCTTACAGAGACTAACCATCCTACTCTTTTACCATTTCTGTGAGCGCGTCTGACCTTATTTGGTTTCTTATCTTTAATTTATAATGGGATGCGTTAGAGGTTCGATGGACCTTTTGACTCCATTTAAGAAGTTCACACCCTAAGCCCAACACATCATAATTATCATCGAACAAACAGTAAAACCCTTTGGAGTAACTTATCACACACCATGACCCATTGGTCATTGTTAGACTTGGCATCCTTGGCATTGTCTCCCCTAACGTTTTGCTTCTGTTGCCCAGGTTGTTGATGTGTGCTGGACACTGTTTCTGCTGTTTTTGTTACTCTGGGCACTTTACCACTGCTATACAGTGCTAAAGTTCAAGTGCTCCTATGTAAAATGTATGTGTAATTGACTTTCCATGATCAGCATATTTCATTTACTAGTAAGTCCCTAACACAGTGCACTAGTGGTGCCCAGGGCCTGTAAATCAAATGCTACCAGTGGGCCTGCAGCACTGGTTGTGCCACCCACATAAGTAGCCCTGTAAACATGGCTCAGACCAACCACTGCAGTGTCTGTGTGTGCAGTTTTAAACTGCCTATTCGACTTGGCAAGTGTACCCACTTGCCAGGCCTAAACCTTCCCTTTTTATACATGTAAGGCACCCCTAAGTTAAGCCCTAGGTAGACCCATGGGCAGGGTGCAGTGTATGTAAAAGTGGGTCATGTACCTATGTGTTTTACATGTTCTAATAGTGAAATACTGCCACATTCGGTTTTCACTGTTGCAAGTCCTATCTCTTTCGTAGGTTAACATGGGGGCTGCCTTTAAATAATATTTGAGTGCAGATTCTCTTTGGGAGCAGATAGACATGTGGAGTTTCGGGTCTCTGAACTCACAATTTAAATATACATCTTTTAGTGAAGTTGGTTTTTCGATCGTGTGTTTGAAAATGCCACTTTTAGAAAGTAGGCATCTCCTTGCTTAAACCATTCTGTGACTCTGCTTGTTTGTGGATTCCCTTTCTGGGTCAGTTTGACAGTTGGGCTATTTGTACCTCTCTCTAGACAGTGACACAAAGAGAGCTGGAATATAGCCTGTATATCCTGAGCCATCTGTGCTAGATGGTGTGAGGAATCCCCAAGGTGCCTCCTGCGTTATCTGTCAGCATCCCCATGGACTAGGGTTAAATCATATCTTTGTTCTTGGTTAAACCTTCATGTTTCTAAATAAACATAATGTGCTGAGTTACACAATTGTTTTTTATCAATGCTTGTTTTACCAATGCTTGTTTGCTAATGTGAGCAGGAGTAGACATGTGCATTTCATTGGGTGTGGTGTAGACATGGGCTTCTAATTGAGTGTGGTGACTCATGCACATGTGGAAACTCAACTGCTTTCCTGATTGGCTATAAATAGCAGAGTGAAGCATGCCTCCCTGTTTGGCTTTGTTTTGCTTCCTGATCTCAGCATCTGATTTGGCAGCCCAGCCCCTGCTGTCATCCTCGTATTCAGGACTTTTGAGGCAATTCTTTTCTTCGTTCCTGTACCAGCTGACACCAGGCATTCCTCCAGCACTCTGGAAAAGACTGCAGCTAAGTGACTAGTATTCTCCAAGGAGTTTGTTCTTTGAGCGCCGCGCTTTCCTAGAATAGCTGGTGTATTTCAGACCTTATGTTTTGGCAGAGTGCATATCTTGAAGAGACAAATGCATTTCTGAACATTCTACATTATTATTGTTACCTGCCTAAATGTGCTTCAGGAAATCTGCTTGAGCTCAAGTACTACAAAAAGTGACAGTGCAATTTTAAAAGAGCATTTACGTGACTTTTCTTTCTCTAATAGCATAACTCTTGGATTTAAATGGTGTCATTCATGCCTGGGTTTCAGGTTTTTGGAATTTGCTTTTGAAGGGGTTATCACACACACAGTAAAACCAAACCAGACTGTGCCACCATAACTGTTTAAACCCAGAGTGGACATTTGTATTTCTTGGATTGTTTTTGTTCCTTTCAGTTTAACCCTATGCATGCAGGAAAGTTATATGTGATATAATTAATACCCTTGTTTTTCTTTCTTGTGCATGATAAGTGCAACCACAGTTAAAATTGTAGTGTGCAACAGTGAAGCCAGCCCTAGTATCACAGTACATATTGTACTGTTTTGGGTTTTTGGTAATGCAGTGCTAGTAATTGTGCAAACAGTTATTATTATCCAAGAAAAGTGCTGGAGCATCCCGGTGTTCTTCTACCGCTCCCTTGCCCATATCAGAAAGAGAGATTCAGTTTCAAGGAAGTTGAGTGCACTAACTCTACTATCACTCTGTCAACAACGACCTGCCCCCGAAGATACTGGGTGCCTGGCTGGACCGACAAGACGTGGCAGTGTTTTGTCTCTTTCTCTTCCACTCCCCCTTTCCTTTTGGGACACCTGCTGGGGTTTCTGTGTCTACCAGGAAGTGCCAAGAGGTGTTCCAGGAGGTCGGGGGCATACCATTGCCCCTGCAAACATCCTGCTTTTCAGGCGAGGGGCCCCGTCTTGACAGGTGGGAGGGGAGGAGGGGTCACTCACACCTGAAAGGGCTGTGCCTGCCCTCACTCAATGCAGTCCCTAACCCCTTGGTGTGAGTCTGGGGCCTGGCCTGGGCAAGGCAGGATCTTGAAAACAAGAGAGACTTCTCTTTGAAGGTGCCCAAAACCAATGAAAATGAGATCATTTCTGGAATCAAGAGGAACCTCTGCCAAGGAGAAGAGCTGAGGAGCTGAGGAGAAGTGCTGCCCCTGCCTGTGAATGTGCTTTGTTGGGCTATCCTGCAGTTGCTACTTCTGCCTGTGAAAGGGGACAAAGACTGGACTTTGTTGTGCATTCCTGCTTGAGAAGAAGCTCCAACGGAGCTTGCCTCCTGTTGTTGAAGTCTCAGCGCCATCAAAGCCTTCCCCTGCCAGCACCTGGACTCTCTGCTGAGACTCCTGCCCTGCCAAGTGGTGCCCCATCCAGTTCCTGGGCCCTTGAAAGGTCAAGTTGGCAGACAAGAACTGAAAATCCATGCACAGACTGGGGTGTGGGGAATTATTTGACACACCTTCCATGATGCACCGCCGGTTTTGCAGCTGAAATCAACACTTCACCTGCATAGCGGCCGGAAGATTGACGCAACGTGGCTGGAGAAATGATGCACAACACCCACTAATAGAGGCTGATAATGATGCAAACCCCACGCAGCGCGGATTTGTGATACTGTGCGACCGGATTTTCAACGCAACATCACTGGGTGCGGAAAATGAACGCAAATCCTGCCCGGACTTGAGGTGCCTGTCTGGATCAACCCATCGTTCTCTTGTGGGAGAGAAGAAACGACGCACGCCAACCCGACGGGAGGAAGAACGATGCATGGTCTCGCTTGCAGGGGAGAAATCGATGCATTGATGCACGTTTTCGATGCACCCTCGCCCGTGCGGCTTAATTTTGACGCTACCCAGGTACTTTCGAGCGCTAACCACGTTCTCACTGTTTTCTAAGGATTAAGGCCCTCTTTACAACCCTGGGGGGTCGGTGATAAAGCAGCGGTAATACCGCCAACAGGCTGGTGATAAATACCGTCAAATTATGACCATGGTGGAAAGAGCTCAGGCAGACAGCCACTTTACCGCAGTGACCACCAGGGCGGAATCGACAGGCACCTCGGCAGAAGCCGCCAACAGCCAAGCGGAACTCCCACTGTATTATGACAAGCCAATCCGCCACCTTTTCCGGGGCGGTGCCAACAACATCAAAAGCTAGGCGGAAACACTGCACAGAAGGGAAACAACTCACTATTAGACACACAGGGAAGAACCACGCCGCTATGGAGCCCGAACTGCAGATCTTTCCAATGCTATTCTACGTCCTGCTTCACCACAAACACAAACGACTGCGAAGACAACCATGGTGAGTGCAGCCGCCTAGCACACAGGGGAGGAGGGACATACACACGCAACACTCAGCACCCCCACCCCAACACCATATGCACAAGCAGATGCAGTAATAAAGCATATTTACCCCATAACCCTCAGGAATAATGCAAGGACAACAGGAATACATGAAAGTGAGTGTAATAATATAAATATAGTAGAAATACAAAAATTCAATCTAAAAGTATATACATATGTACAAACAAGGGACACTTCCCACTTCCCAGTCCTCAATCTGCATGGGCCACAGGGCCACATTACAAAGTCCTCCTGCAACAACACGGAGAGAACACTGCAGGGGTATCAGTTCAAAAATAGGCAGACACCTCAGGGGGACGGGGACCGGGGGTGCACCTCAGCCAGCAGATGGTACAACACTACTGGTCCTGGAGAGGCCAACATGCCCTGTGCTTGGTCCTGGGGAGTGCAAGGCCACAGTCTCTCAAGTGGGTGACTTGCCCACATGCTCTGGAGGGGGCAACATGCCCTGTGCTTGATCCTGGGGAGGCTGGGGTTGTTGGTGGATTACCCGCCGGTTCTTGAGGGGGTATCTGCACTGTGATGTTCATCCTGTAGAGGATGGGGTGAGTGGGGGCCATATCCACTGGTTCTGGAGGGGGCATTGTGCCCTGTGATCTTCATCCTGGAGAGGATGGGGTGAGTGGGTGCCATACCCACTGGTTATGGAGGGGGCAACATGCCCTGTGCTTCAGATCCTGGGGAGTGCAAGGTCACAGTCTCTCAAGTGGGTGTCATACCCACAGGATTTGCAGGGGGCATGCTGCACAACAGCCCATCGAGGCAGGACTACAGACTGTCCGCCGGCAGTGACGGCTTCTCAGTGGTGGTGGTGCTGGTGGTGGGGTAAGTCAACTGCCCATCCCCTGCAGCCTTGGAAGGCTTCCCACTGATGGTGGTGGTGCTGCTGATGGGGAAAGGCTCAGGCCTATCCCCTGCATCCTCGGATGGCTTCCCTCTGGTGGTGGTGGTGCTGCTGATGCTGGTGGGGGGGGCTCCAGCCCATCCCCTTCCGTCTCGGATGGCTGCCCACTGGTGGTGGTGGTGCTGCTAATGGGGGCATGTGTGTTGTCCTCTGTGCATGCTAATCTGCCTGTGTGCTTGGGATAGGTTGGGATTTGAGGGGAATGGGATTGGGCAGAGGAAGTTGAAGGGGGGAAACAGGGACAATGGCTGCCATCAGAGAGGAGGCCAGAGCCTGGATTGATCTCTGTTGGGCCGCCAAGACAGTGTGAATGCCCTCCAGAAATGCATTGGTCTGTTGAATTTGGGCTGCCAGCCCCTGGATGGCATTCACAATGGTTGACTGCCCAACAGAAATTGATCTCAGGCGGTTAAAAGCAGGGCTCACTGGGGCAGGACCTGAGGTGCCCGGGGTGAAGAAGATGCCCACCCTCCTGGGTGAGTGGGCACGGGCAACTCAATGAGGGGCTGCTGGGAGGGCGGTGCTGATACGGGGGTGGTGGCTGTACCTGTAGCAGGGGTGGGCACAGAGGTGTCTGCCACCACCAGGGAGCTTCCATCGGAGGAGGTATCCGTGTCTGAACTGTCCCCTCCAGTCCCTGTTGTGGTGCTCCCCTCGCCCTCCATTCCACTGGTGCCCTCAGCATCGGTGGACTCTGCCTCCTGGGTCCTGTGGGATGCAGCTCCCTCCGTCGCTGATGCTTCTGCTCCTCCGCCAGATGATGCTTAAGCATGTAAGGATAGGGTGACAAAATAAAAGGGGGGGAGAGACAAAGGATACACTTGGTCAATGGCTGCACCAACACCACCGTTGCTGTACATACCACCCTCACACACAGGGAACAGCCCTATGCACTATGCAATGCAGTACCAGTAACAATGCTAGTCACCAGGGCATGGGGAGGGAAACATACTGCCAACTGCAGCATACCTGGAACCCAGACAGCCCTGTCCAGTAGTGGATGCCTCCTAGGTAGGTTGGAGGAATTTCCCATCAGAACCCTGGCCAATGTGGGAACTACTCTGCTATGTTAGGCCTGGTCTAGGGGCACCCACAGACACACATCCCCTACCTGGATACCACCCCACCAGGCATAAGCAGCAATGATGGGCACTGTACTCACCTGCTTGTGGCTGCTGTGATGTCCTCAAGCACCCATCCAGCTCCGGATAGGCCACCGCCAGAATGCAGGCCATCAGGGGGCGTCAGGGTTCAACAGGCACCCCTTCCTCATTGGGAGGCCATCCCCAGCTGGGCCTCCGCTGTCTTCCATGCCCAGCATCTCAGGTCCTCCCACTGTTTCCGACAGAGGGTACCCTGCCTGCCGTAGACCCCCAGGGTCCGCAAGTCCTTGGCGATGGCATGCCATATACCCTTTTTTTGATGGGCGCTGACCTGCAGAGGAAATATACACAGGGAAAGGTATTAGTTAGACTGTTCTGCCTGTTACACTCATGGCCCACCATAACCCTTCACACACAGGCACTCAATGCATTCATGCCCCATGCATCGTGCTCACAATGTACTCACCTGTTGGTCTGGAGGCCCATACAGCAGTCTATACTGGGGTAGGACCCCATACACTAGTCTCTCCAACTCCGCTGAGGTGAAGGCAGGGAACCTTTCCCCAGTCACATGGGCCATGGTAGGTTCCAGACACAGATCACATCAGCACATGCAGTGTAGGTCCTCTCCTGTTGAAGGTCAGGTAGCAAGTGAGTAAACAGATAGAAAATGGTGGTGACATCCACGGCAGTGCATACCATTACCGCCGCGGTACATCACGATTAGCCACTGTAAACCATTGGGCCCAATGATAACCAATAAGGAGTTGCACAGCAGTTCCCGACTGACTCCCGCAGCGGCGCACAGCGTCAGCAGAATTACCTCACTTCCACCTGTCCCTCCATAAAGGACAGGTGGACACCATTTCGGGGGAGGGGGGGAGCAGTGCATGGAACATAACTGCGTCACAGATCACAATTACAGAATATATGCCAGTTATACATTTAAAATTCACATCATGCATTGAACTGCAGTGGCTACAATGTACATTTTATGACCGGCTCCTCACTCTTTTGCCCCATAGATTGCAACCGCTGCGGATGAATAGGCGATGGAGACATCCCTCAGTGTACAGGTCCCTGGTGGGCTTGGCAACAATGGAGGACAGGCACATTATACTCACCTACAGACTTGACAGGGCTACCATCATGGAGCTGTGTGCTCAATTGGAGCCCGACCTGATATCTGCTATCCATCACCCCACTGGTATCCCCCTCTTGTACAAGCCCTATTTTTGCTCCATTTCTTGGCAACTGGTTCTTTCGAAGTGGCAGTGGGCTTGGCAGCAGTAATGTCACAGCCAATGTTCTCACTAGTGCTGACAAGAGTGTTCAGTGCCTTGATTAAACACATAGGCAGCTACATTGTTTTCCCCAGGTGGAGGATTTGCCCACGGTGAAGGCTGACTTCTATACAATGGGACATATCCTCAACATAATTGGGGCGATTGATGGAACATATATTGTATTTGTCCCCCCACCCGGCAAAATGAACAGGTCTTCAGAAATAAATAAAAAATAACTCGATGAATGTGCAGATGGTGTGTTTGGCGGACCAGTACATCTCCCACGTAAATGCGAAGTATCCTGGGTCAGTGCATGATGCCTTTATCCTGAGGAATAGCAGCATCCCAAATGTGATGGCCCAACTAGATAGGCACAGTGTGTGGCTAATAGGTGAGCCCTGGTTCCCACCCAGTGGATGTTTGTATACGGGTATGGTGTGGGCCATAAGGGAGAGTGTGTGGCTAACAGTTGTCCCTTGATATTTGCAGGTGACTCAGGTTACTCCAACCTATCATGGCTACTGACCCCCGTGAGGAATTCCAGGACAAGGGCTGAGGAATGTTACAATGAGGCACATGGGCAAACAAGAAGGATTATTAAACGTGCCTTTGGCCTCCTCAAGGCCAGGTTCCGGTGCCTCCATCTGACTGCTGGATCCCTGTGCTAGTCAACTAAAAAGGTCTTCCGGATAATCGTCGTATGCTGCATGTTGCATAACCTTGCCCTAAGACACCATGGGGGTCATTACAACCCTGGCGGACGGTGTAAAAGGTGGGGTAATACCACAAACAGTCCGGCGGAAAAAAAAAGGGAATTACGACTCTGGCGGTAACCGCCAACAAAGACAGCCACT
Source organism: Pleurodeles waltl (assembly GCF_031143425.1). Classification (NCBI taxonomy): domain Eukaryota; kingdom Metazoa; phylum Chordata; class Amphibia; order Caudata; family Salamandridae; genus Pleurodeles; species Pleurodeles waltl. The sequence continues at coordinate 259,152,442 of NC_090440.1, forward strand.
TTAACACATCACCCGCCACGGCAGTACAGACAAACAGCATGGCGGTCACCGCCAACAGACAGGTGGGAGACAAAGTACCGCCCACACTATTACAACACACCAATCCGCCACCTTTTCTGGGGCGGATTCACCGTGGATAAAAACACGGCGGAAACAGCCTTTGCTATGGGAAAACGCTCACCTCTACACACTCCACGAAGAAGGAGGACTCCATGGAGCCGGAACTCCAAATACTACCTGCCCTTGTCTTTCTGCTCCTGTACGAACAACAGCGACGTAGGCGCAGAACATACTGGTGAGTACTGCATCTACGACACAGGGGAGGCGGGAGGCAAAAGTTAGGGGGACACCCACCAAACACCCCCACCCCCCCCCTCGCATATTACAACATACACACCAATGCAGTCACAAAAAGAACAGTAACAACCCACAATCCCCCCGGAAGAATGCAAAGACAAAGCGAGATCCGTTCAAATATTGTAATGTGCCAATATACATGTCATATAAAAATATACTGAATCATATCTCGAAATCTGTCATATTTATATATACAATACAAGAAGTAGTGCAGATATGTACACAACAATGTCCGTGCACCAACAGTCCAAAAATGCATGGGCGAGGCCCACAATAGATACCTGACCAAAATCCGAGAGAACACTGCCGGGGCATCAGATTGAAACACTACAGGCACCTCAGGGGGAAGGGAAGGGGGGGCACCTCAGCCACATGACTGCAAAGCCAGATCCACGACGGGGCTCCATGCCCATTGATGTATCCTGGGGAGTGCAAAGCCACAGTCTCTCAAGTCTCTACAGTGGGTGGCTTGCCCACTGTGCCATCCTGGGGAGTGCAAAGCCACAGTCTCTCAAGTCTCTCCAGTGGGTGGGTTGCCCACTGTGCCATCCTGGGGAGTGCAAAGCCACAGTCTCTCAAGTATTTACAGTGGGTGGGTTGCCCACTGGACCATCCTGGGGAGTGCAAAGCCACATTGACGCAAGTAGATGCAGTTCTCAACTGGTACTGGGTGGGACTGGTGGCCAGACTGGATGAGTCTCCCCGTGAAAGTTCCTGTCCTGTCACTGTCCCAGCTGCACATGGGAGAAGGATGCCTGATGTGGCGGCATATTCATACCCACACGGTGTTTGCCCTGATCAGCGGTCTTCACCATGGCGGTCTTGGCCTTGTTCAGCGGTGCTTTGCCATGGCGGTCTTGGCCTTGTTCAGCGGTGCTTTGCCATGGCTGGCTATGGACTGTTCAGCGGTGCTTTGCCATGGCTGGCTATGGACTGTTCAGCTGTGCTTTGCCATGGCGGTCTTGGCCTTGTTCAGCGGTTCTTTGCCATGGCTGGCTATGGACTGTTCAGCGGTCTTCACCATGGCGGTCTTGGCCTTGTTCAGCGGTGCTTTGCCATGGCTGGCTATGGACTGTTCAGCGGTCTTCACCATGGCGGTCTTGGCCTTGTTCAGCGGTGCTTTGCCATGGCTGGCTATGGACTGTTCAGCGGTGCTTTGCCATGGCTGGCTATGGACTGTTCAGCGGTCTTCACCATGGCGGACTTGGCCTTGTTCAGCGGTGCTTTGCCATGGCTGGCTATGGACTGTTCAGCGGTGCTTTGCCATGGCTGGCTATGGACTGTTCAGCGGTGCATTGCCATGGTGGTCTTGGCCTTGTTCAGCGGTGCTTTGCCATGGCTGGCTATGGACTGTTCAGCGGTAGCATGAGATGACGGTTCAGATACTGACATTGGTGTGTGGCATGACGAACTCCACACTGGACATTGGTGTGTGGCATGACGAACTCCACACTGGACATTGGGGTTTGGCATGACAAACTCCACACTGGACATTGGAGTGTGGCATTACAAACTCCACCCTGGACATTGGGGTGTGGCATAACGAACTCCACACTGGACATTGGGGTGTGGCATGATGAACTCCACCCTGGACATTGGGGTGTGGCATGACGTTCCATCATCGCCCAGCGGGGCTGTGGGATCCTGGTCCCTCCTGGGCACTGACTCCGACGGTGGTCTCCTGACCAGTAACGATACTTGGGCCCTCCTGGGCACTGACTCTGGCGGTGGTCTCCTGACCAGTAACGATACTCGGGCCCTCCCGGGCAATGACTCTGGCGGTGGTCTCCTGACCAGTAACGATACTCGGGCCCTCCCTGGCACTGACTCTGGCGGTGGTCTCCTGACCAGTAACGATACTCGGGCCCTCCCGGGCACTGACTCTGGCGGTGGTCTCCTGACCAGTAACGATACTCGGGCCCTCCCGGGCAATGACTCTGGCGGTGGTCTCCTGACCAGTAACGATACTCGGGCCCTCCTGGGCACTGACTCTGGCGGTGGTCTACTGACCAGTAACGATACTCGGGCCCTCCTGGGCAATGACTCTGGCGGTGGTCTCCTGTGGCCTCCTGACCAGTAATGATACTCGGGCCCTCCTGGGCAATGACTCTGGCGGTGGTCTCCTGACCAGTAACGATACTCGGGCCCTCCTGTGCAATGACTCTGGCGGTGGTCTCCTGACCAGTAACGACGGTGCTGGCGGTTGTGTCTGGACCGCCGGAAATGATGGCGCACTTCTCTGCTGTGACACTCACAACAGGCTGGGCAGACTTCCTCTGAACCTTTCCCCCCTTCTTTGGAGTTACAGCTGACTCACCAATCGCCTTGGATCTCATTTCACTTGTTGTCCCACCAGGAGTCTTGACACGGTCCCGTCGTCCACTCTCCAATTTCGGTGCCTTTACAGGGGGTGGGCTGACAGTGCCTTGGCTCCGGGTCCTAATGCCTGCCCTGGTGGACGGTGCACTCCAAAAACCTGGAACACGCACCACTGGTACTGGAGGCTTTTTGGCTGAGGCGCTACGACAGGACTGATGAACTGGAGGTGGGGGTGGGGGCAAACAGGTCAATTTGCCAGAGGGACAGTTTCTGACGGACACTGGGATGGGTAGTTGGAGGGGGTCTGGGAGTGGAGGTAGAGGAGGTGGTTGTAGGAGGTGCCACTTTAGGTGTTTTGGGTGCAGGTGCAGGTACTGGAGGCTGTGGTGAGGTGGATGGATGTTGGGTGAGTGATTGCCGGCGTTTGTGTACTTTGGGATGGGGCGTCACAGACACACTGGGAGAGGACACAGGGGATGTGTAAATGGCAGTGGAGGTGGTGAGTGCAGGTGAGCGGCTTGTGGTGCTGGGTGCCCTGGTGCAAGTCCTAGTGCCTGTAGATGTGGTGCATGCAGGTGTGTGTGTAGACGAGACTGGGAGGGAGGAGGGAGAAGAGGAGGAAGGGGACACAGTGGAAACAGTGAATGTTGCTGTGTCTGTATGGGTGTGATGCTTGTGTGAGTGCCTGTGGTGTGTGTGGTGCCTATGTTTGCTTGAGCTACTTGTGTGTGTTGACTTGTGTGCATGCTGGTCTGTAGGTGTGCTTGGGATGGGCTGGGGTACAGGGGATTGGGTCTGGGTGGAGGAGGTTGGAGGGGGGGAGGCTGGACACAGGGACAATGGCTGCCATCAGTGCTGAAGCCAGAGATTGCAGGGTTCGCTGAAGGACAGCCTGACCAGAATGAATGCCTTCCAGGAATGCATTACCGTGTTTCAACTCTCGTTCTACAACGTGGATGGCATTCACAATGGTAGACTGCCCAACAGTGAGTGACCTGAGGAGGTCAATGGCCTCCTCACTGAGGGCAGCAGGGGTGACTGGGGCAGGGCCTGAGGTGCCTGGGGCGAAGGTGAAGCCCACCCTCCTGGGTGAGCGGGCACGGGACACACGCTGAGGGGCTGCTGGGAGGGCGGTGCTGGTAGGGGAGGTGGCGGCTGTACCTGTAGAAGTGGGGCGAAGATGGGAGCTCCCATCGGCGGACGAGTCCATGTCGCTGGATGGTGATCTGCTGGCCGACGTGAAGCTCCCCTCGCCCTCCGTCCCACTGGTGAATTCAGAGTCTGTGGTGTGGCCCTCCATGGCCATGTGGGATGCAGCTCCCTCGTGCTCCGGTGCCACTGTACCTCCGCCTGTTGATGCTGATGTACAAAAGGATAGGGAGAGCAGGAAAAGGGGGGAGACAGAAGAAAGAGAGTTTTAGTGCATGGCATACCGCTACCGTTGGCGGACAAGACAGACGCAGCAGCCCCATGCATTACGCCGTGCTCCTGACCTCTGCACATGCTATTTCTGGGAAATGGCCTACATGGCAATGGTAGTAATTTACCCACATGGATGGCAAAGGGGCAACTATACATCAACTTCCCTCTGTTTTGAGCTGGGGTAGAGATGCCACATAGCCTACATAACGGAGGGGCCTTGCCTACCTAACTCGCCCTGGCTTAAGGACACCCACAACCCACCACCCCCACCCAGACACCTCCACTGAACGCAAAGTCCATATGATGAGGTAGTACTCACCCCCTTGTGTCTGCTGTGATGTCCTTAAGCGCCCATCCAACTCCGGGTAGGCCACCGCCAGGATCCGGAACATCAGGGGGGTCATGGTGCGACGGGCACCCCTCCCACGTTGGGAGGCCATCCCCAGCTGAGCCTCCGCCGTCTTCTTGCTGCAGCGGCGAATGTCCTCCCATCTCTTACAACAGTGGGTGCCCCGTCTCTGGTGGGTCCCCAGGGTCCGGACTTCCTTGGCGATGGCCCGCCAAATGTCCCTCTTCTGGTGGGCTCTGACCTACATGACATGCACAAGGAAAGAGGACAGTCATTACCTACTGCACCGTTGTTGTGATTGGCCCCCTCCCAACTCTATCCCTGTGGCCCATTCATCCCCATGCATAACTGTTCTATGTACTCTGCCCCCTTCCCTCATCCACCCAGCCCTCTCCACCCAAGCCTAGCCCATCCAACGTGCTCCCTGTGTACTAACCTGTTGGTCTGGAGGACCGTAGAGTAGCGTGTACTGGGGGAGGACCCCATCCACAAGTTTCTCCAACTCCTGTGCAGTGAAGGCAGGGGCCCTTTCCCCAGACGCAGCAGCCATCGTCCCTTCCAGACCGAGGTCACAACAGCACTAGCAGTGTAGGTCCTCTCCTGTCGAAGGTCAGGTATCTAGTGATTGAAGAGATAGAAAATGGTGGTGATGTCAGCGGCGGTGACGTCCGCGGCGGTGACGTCCGCGGCGGTGCGCATCATCACCGGCGGCGCACCTGTTCATTGGCTCCGGGGACCCATAGGGTCGAAAGTTAACCAATGCAGCATTGCGCCGCACTCTACGACCGCCTACCGCAACGGTGTCCAACGCCAGCGCAGTTACCCCACAATCCCATTGTCCCAGTTTAGAGGTCAGGCAGCCGCCATTTCAGGGGCCCACATGGCTTCAATTACTACTGTGTCACACATACCGAGGCCTACACTCAAAACCTTTCCCAGATGGGTTAATTGTCTGTTGTAGTCTTGTGTGTGACTGTGGGTACATACCTGGAGGAATGGTGACAGTTTCTTCTCTGTTGTCCTTCTTAGGCACCGTCAGGTGGGACATATTGGAAGATGGCGGAATCTGCTGGTGTACCGACCGCTGGTGGACCTGTTGACAATGGAAGAGCGACATGTCATCGTGACCTACCGGTTTGACCGTGCCACAATCCAGGAACTATGTACCCAGTTGGAGCCAGACCTGATGTTACCAATCCGCCATCCGACTGGAATCCCCCCTGACGTGCAGGTGCTGTCAGTGCTGCTTTTCCTTGCAAGTGGGTCTTTTCAGACAACAGTGGCCATGGCATCAGGGATGTCCCAGCCTATGTTTTCCAACGTCTTGTCCAGAGTGTTGTCTGCCCTGCTGAAACACGTAAGGAGATACATCATTTTCCCTGAGGTGGAGGATTTGCCTACAGTGAAAGGTGATTTCTATGCCCTTGGACATATCCCCAACGTCATAGGTGAAATTGATGGGACCCATGTAGCTCTGGTCTCCCCCCGCAGGAATGAACAGGTGTACAGGAACAGGAAGAGTTATCATTCTATGAATGTACAGATGGTTTGTTTGGCAGACCAGTACATCTCGCAGGTAAATGCTATGTTCCCTGGCTCTGTGCATGACGCCTACATCCTGCGGAATAGCAGCATCCCTGATATGATGGGTCAACTCCAGAGGCACTGTGTATGGCTATTGGGGGACTCTGGTTACCCCAACCTGTCCTGGCTATTGACCCCAGTGAGGAATCCCAGGACCAGGGCAGAGGAACGGTACAATGATGCCCATGGGCGAACTAGGAGGGTAATCGAACGCACCTTCGGCCTTCTTAAGGCCAGGTTCAGGTGCCTCCATATGACAGGTGGATCCCTATTCTACTCACCGAAGAAGGTGTGCGACATCATCATCGCCTGCTCCATGCTCCATAACTTGGCATTGCGACACCAGGTGCCTTTTCTGCAGGAGGATGATCCAGATGACGGTGTTGTTGCAGCGGGGGAGCCTGTGGAGCATGTGGACAGTGATGAGGAGGAAGCTGATGAAGATGAAAATGACAACAGGGAGTCAGTCATACTGCAATATTTTCAGTGAGACACAGGTGAGTACATTTTCATGTTTCACATATTATTAACTTTCACACTTCTACCTCTATCCTGTACCTACATTTCACTCCCTATTTGTTAACTGAGTTGTCCCCTTCCATTTCAGTTTCACTATTGTAGTAACCTACGCGTCAACAGCTTGCACCCTTGAAAGACTTGTGATGTGTGACATTGGTATGTTTGCCTTCCAATGGGTAACCTTTTTTAACACTGTAATTGACAATACAAACATCACAATCATTGACTGACTCCAGTTTTATTAGTGTTTCAAGGGTGTTTATTTAAGTGCATAACAATGAAGGGGGGTTGTGAAATGGGGATGGGTGATGGTGGAGGAATGTCCATGGCAGAGTCCAGTCTATTAGTCTCACAGGTACATTGCACATCTGGCCATTGGTGTCAGGAGTTAACCGCGGCGCCTGCATTGACGATCGGGATATTGTAGTACTTCTGGACTACATATCCCATGACGCCTATCGCCGGAAGAGGTCGCGTAAAACCACGCACATCCAGGAAGCGTTGTGCGTTATTCGTTTCCCAGATCAAAGTCGGATGGTCAACGAGGGCTCTTGTTGACGGCGTTCCCGAGGGTGGATTCTCGTTCTGCTTCCAGTGGAGTGCTTGTTTTTCTCCTGTTTCCCTCAAGTCTTGGATATTCCCGATATCGTCCGGAGTCTCGAGTTCTTCCATTTGGATCTTCGAAACATGAAGGAGAGGTGGTAAGCGGTGAGGCGATCTGGTGCCGGATTCCCTCGCCTTTTTCCCACTATCCTGTTCGACCAGGACACAGTTAGTATCCGAGGCACGGCGTTCCTTTATTTGAACTGTTCGTTACTCATGAACTGTTGTCTTCATAGCCGGAGAACATTTTTATTCTGCTGTGACGCAGTGTTAATGTTTACTTTTGCGGGGATTGAACTGCCGGGACATTTTTGCTTTTCAGTACATGGTGTAGAAAGAATGGGTAATTTCTACCATTTGCGTGACTATGACATGAGGCTCAGTGTTTTAACTGAGTTATAGAAAGGAGCCCGAGTTGGGTTTTACCGTCATTCTTTTTCTTCTCTCTCTTCGTTTTGTTTCCTCACTATTTTATGTCTATCTTGTACAAGAGTGGGTGTTGAACAACCCATAAGAGATTATCTGTGTTCATCGTTGGCCTGTGGCGTCCATCTATGATTCAGATGGAGCATAGACAGGCGTTGGACTAGTCCTGCCCTCAGGAGATATTGGCAGGTACGGTCGTTGGTGCTTTAGCGAGACATTGCGAGAATAGACAGGCTGATGTGATATTAACGCTGTGTATTCTTCTCCTTACAGATATCCCTTCCCTGCTGTTCCTTCCCCTTCCTTCCCTCACCTGATTACTCCAATGCACCGTGGTTTTTATCGGTGACTTGGTGGTGTCAGGAGGTGGACTCCCATTTGCATCGCACCGAGTCTGAGGAGCATCTACAACGTGACAGAATAACGCACCCACGAATAACGCTCCTCCCGCTCGGTGTGATGCAAAGATGGCATCTATGGATGATGTATTACAAGCGTTAGTAGTAGTACAACAAGAGTTGGCTAATTCTAGGGCTGAGGCAGCGGCTTTAAAAGAAAGGGTAGAAAAGCTTACTAGGAATCCCTTCGACGCCTCAGCATCCACACCACAGGTAACCGTGAATGTCTCCCCTCCTATCCCTTTAGCCAGCCCAGAACGGTTTTCGGGGGACCCCAAGAAAATTCAGGCCTTTTTGACTCAGTTGTCTCTACATTTCTCTTGTAAACCCGCGTCTTTTCCCTCTAACCTTTCCAGGGTAGCTTTCGCTATTTCTTATCTCTCTGGAGACGCAGCTAATTGGGCCGTGCCATTAGTCAGGAACGATGACCCCTTGTTATCGGATTGGAATGCCTTTCGGACTGCCTTCGAGAGGGTGTTTGATCATAGAACAACCACTTTTAGTGCTGATAGGGAATTACTGGAGCTGAGACAGGGGAGGTCTGATCTGGTCACTTATCTTACGACCTTCAATAGACTGGTGGCGGAATCAGGGTGGCCAGAGGAGAAGAGAATGTCTCTCTATTATCAAGGCTTACGAGACAACATGAAGGATATACTCGCTCAAATAGATCCGCAGCCTTCCACTTGTACAGACCTTGTGAATCTTACCCTGAGACTGAACCACAGATTAGCAGAAAGAGGGGTAGAGCGTAGAGCGGGTGATAGGCGACCTGGCATTCCAGAAAGGGAGGTGCGATCTGCTTCTACTCCCAATGAGATAGGTGGGGAGCCTATGGACGTGGGAGACGTTAGGGCACCCTTGTCGAAGTCTGAGAAGGAGAGTAGGAGGGTACAGGGGTTGTGCATGTATTGCGGCAGGAAGGGTCATTATGTAAGAGAGTGTCCCCTCAAACCTAAAAAGAGATTCTCCTACTCCCCCACTCAAAAGGTGGCGGTTATGTCAGGAAAGACATCTGAGAAAGAGGTTTTGCCCTTTACAGAACCCCAACCGGTGCTACGGTTAACTTCCTTAACCCTTTTTCCACAGGAAGAAAAAGCGTCCCACCTTTTGTTATCAGTAGAGTTGGTGACCAAAGAACGAAAGCATCCAGTATGGGCGATGATAGACTCCGGAGCCACGGGAAATTTCATAGATGCAGGGGTGGTTAGGAGATTGGGACTTCCTAGCATTCAGAGAAAGGACCCCGAAATAGTATTGGCGGTTGATGGTACACCGCTGAAATCTGGGCCCCTCACAGAACATACGGAGGACATTGGTTTGATCTTCAATGGGGTATCTCCGGAACATAAAGAAAGAATCAGGCTGAATATAATAGAGGCTCCTCAGTACGAAATTATTTTGGGAATGCCTTGGTTAAGAAAACACAATCCTTGTATCGATTGGCAAACCAAGACGGTTAGTTTTCAGTCCTCGATGTGTGAGAATAGCTGCTTCTTGTACGACGATCCCCCCACGTTAGCGTTGGCTCAAGGTTTACAGTTGGCCACAGTGGTGGAGAAAACCGTGATATTGCCCTCCGTTTATGTCGAGTTCAAGGATGTGTTCGACGAGGGTCAGGCTGAGACATTGCCACCCCATCGTATGTATGATTGCAAGATAGATCTGATCCCTGGAGCTCTCCTTCCTTCTTGTAGGGTTTATGCTCTATCAGACCCAGAAACCAAGCATTTGAGAAAATACTTGGATCACTTCCTGGAGATCGGGTTCATTAGACCGTCTTGTTCTCCGGCAGCCTCTCCACTCTTTTTCATAGCTAAAGCTAATAAAGAGTTGAGAACCTGCATCGATTATCGAATGCTGAACAAGAATACGGTGAGGAATAGATACCCTCTTCCTCTCATCCCAGTGTTATTGGACCAGGTGAAAGAGGCGGTAATCTATACAAGGTTGGACCTGAAGGGAGCTTACCATCTGGTCAGAATCTGCGAAGGGGACGAGTGGAAAATGGCGTTCAAAACCCGTTATGGCCTGTTTGAGTACTTGGTAATGCCGTTCGGGTTGTGTAACGCCCCGGCGGCATTCCAATATTTTCTGAACGATGTTCTCAAGGAATACATAGACCATTTCGTGATCGTTTACATAGATGACATTCTGGTGTATTCCACATCCCTGGAGCGCCACTTTGACCATGTTTCCTTAGTACTCCAAGCATTGCGACACCATAGCCTTTTTTGCAAACTGAGCAAATGCGAGTTCCATGTCCGGAAGGTTGAGTTCTTGGGGGTGGATTTAAGCCCGAGGGGTTTTGCATGTCGACAAGAAAAATACAGGCTGTTCAGGAGTGGCCAGTACCCACTAGTATGAGAGACGTGCAATGCTTCCTTGGGTTTTCTAATTATTACAGAAGATTCATCTCTCATTTTTCCCACATGGTGTCACCTATAACAAGGTTGCTAAGAAAGGGTGTGTCTTTTGTTTGGTCAGAGGAGGCAGAGGAGGCTTTTTGCTTTTTAAAACAGGCCTTCTGCTCCGCACCTATACTTTAACATCCACAGCCAGATGCACCTTTCATCGTTGAGGCAGATGCCTCTGATATAGCGATTGGTGCCGTGTTATCACAACGAAACAAAACCACCGGACAGCTTCATCCTGTTGCGTTCTTATCCAGGAAGCTATCTGCTGCGGAACTTAACTATACGGTGGCAGAAAAGGAACTGCTAGCCATCAAAAAGGCATTTCAGGAATGGCGACACTACCTTTGGGGAGCTCAACACCCGGTCACGGTGTATACTGATCATCGCAATCTGCAGTATATGAAGGAGGCAAGACAACTTACCCAGCGGCAAATGAGGTGGATGCTGTTTTTTTCGGAATATGAGTTTGTGGTGACCTTCCGTCCTGGGGTTGACAATCGCAAGGCAGATTCACTGTCCCGACAAGAGGACGTGAGAACCATAGTTTCAAGACCCGAGGAAGCAATCATCAAACCCGAAAGAGTGCTTTGAGCCCTTCATATCTCCCATTTCCTAGAAAAGGTTTCTAAGCATAAGTCTGCTGCTCAGTGGAAGAAATGGGCAGAACTAAGTCAGGACTGTACCCTTAAGCATGGAATACCGTTGCAATGTAATCGTTTGTATTTGCCAACACAAGAACTCTGAGTGCAAGCCTTCAATTGGTGTCATGATGCGGTAACGGCTGGTCATCCTGGTTACACCAAAACTGCGCAAATTGTTCAACGACATGTCAGGTGGGAAGGTTGGGCTAAAGACGTTGTGGCCTGGGTGGCTCGGTGTGAGATATGTGCACGAGCCAAGGGAGAAAACGCGAAGAGCCAGGGCAGACTGATGCCTTTGCCCACTCCGGATAAGCCATGGCAAACCATTAGCGTGGATTTTGTGGTAGGATAACCAATGGACCAGGGGTACAACGCTATCATGGTGGTAATCGACAGTCTTACCAAGATGGGTCATTTTCTCCCTTGTAAAAATCTGCCTACAGCAAGTCAAACCGCCCACCTACTTTTGTCTCAAGTGGTGCGGTTACACGGTCTACCGAGAACCATTATCTCTGACAGAGGCCCCCAGTTTGTCGCTTGGTTTTGGCGCATGTGGTGTAAGGTTCTGCGTATTGAATCCGCCCTGTCCACCAGCTTCCACCCACAAACCGATGGCCAGACGGATCGCCTTAACCAAACCCTGAAAAAATATCTGAGGTGCTATGCAAAGGACGCTCAAGAATCCTGGGTTTCGTTGCTATGGCTTGCCGAACTATCATACAACAATGCTTGGCATAGCTCGATACGGGAGTCTCCTTTTCGTGCTAACACGGGTTTCCACGCGGAGATGTTGCCCATAACCATACCTAGGGATGTCACGGATCAACCTACGGTTCATGCTGTGATTAAGAATCTCCAATCCGTGCAAAAGAAGATACGACTCAATCTGGAGAAAGCCAAAGAACAGTATAAGAAATGGGGTGATGAACATCGGCGTGAGGGACCGGCATATCAGCCAGGCGATAGAGTGTGGCTTTCCACCAAGTATATACGCTTCAAGATGCGTAGCGTCTTTCATCCTCGTTACATTGGTCCCTATGTGGTGTTACGCAAGATAAACCCTGTGGCTTATCGTCTCAACTTACCTGCTTCCTTACAGATCCATCCGGTGTTTCATTGCAGCCTTTTGAAACCGGCCCTTTCAGCGACCCGGCAGGCGGTGCCTCCGGTGGTCAGAGATGGGCAGCTGGAATATGAGGTGCGCAGAGTGTTGGATTCCAAACGACGGGGGGGTAAGCTGTGGTACTTGGTTTCGTGGAAGGGGTACAATGCCGAGGATGATTCATGGGAGCAGGAACGCAATGTCCATGCCCCTAGGGCTGTGCGGCTGTTTCATGCCCGTCATCCCTCTAAGCCTGGTCCGAGGAGGCGCTTTGGAGACGGGCGTACTGTCAGGAGTTAACCGCGGCGCCTGCATTGACGATCGGGATATTGTAGTACTTCTGGACTACATATCCCATGACGCCTATCGCCGGAAGAGGTCGCGCAAAACCACGCACATCCAGGAAGCGTTGTGCGTTATTCGTTTCCCAGATCAAAGTCGGATGGTCAACGAGGGCTCTTGTTGACGGCGTTCCCGAGGGTGGATTCTCGTTCTGCTTCCAGTGGAGTACTTGTTTTTCTCCTGTTTCCCTCAAGTCTTGGATATTCCCGATATCGTCGGGAGTCTCGAGTTCTTCCATTTGGATCTTCGAAACATGAAGGAGAGGTGGTAAGCGGTGAGGCGATCTGGTGCCGGATTCCCTCGCCTTTTTCCCACTATCCTGTTCGACCAGGACACAGTTAGTATCCGAGGCACGGCGTTCCTTTATTTGAACTGTTCGTTACTCATGAACTGTTGTCTTCATAGCCGGAGAACATTTTTATTCTGCTGTGACACAGTGTTAATGTTTACTTTTGCGGGGATTGAACTGCCGGGACATTTTTGCTTTTCAGTACATGGTGTAGAAAGAATGGGTCATTTCTACCATTTGCGTGACTATGACATGAGGCTCAGTGTTTTAACTGAGTTATAGAAAGGAGCCCGAGTTGGGTTTTACCGTCATTCTTTTTCTTCTCTCTCTTCGTTTTGTTTCCTCACTATTTTATGTCTATCTTGTACAAGAGTGGGTGTTGAACAACCCATAAGAGATTATCGGTGTTCATCGTTGGCCTGTGGCCTCCATCTATGATTCAGATGGAGCATAGACAGGCGTTGGACTAGTCCTGCCCTCAGGAGATATTGGCAGGTACGGTCGTTGGTGCTTTAGCGAGACATTGCGAGAATAGACAGGCTAATGTGATATTAATGCTGTGTATTCTTCTCCTTACAGATATCCCTTCCCTGCTGTTCCTTCCCCTTCCTTCCCTCACCTGATTACTCCAATGCACCGTGGTTTTTATCGGTGACTTGGTGGTGTCAGGAGGTGGACTCCCATTTGCATCGCACCGAGTCTGAGGAGCATCTACAACGTGACAATTGGAAGTGGAGCTGGGGCAGTTCTGATTTGGACAGGGTAACAAAGTGGGACAGTGGGAGGACGATCAGGGTGGTCTTATTTCCTGGCGGGGGTCTTGCCATCTTGCTCTGTCCTGTTCCTGGATCTCAGGGCCCGCTTGCGTGGTGGTGGTCCGTCTGCAGGGGGTGGGATGCTGGTGTGTTGGTCCTGTGGCGGTGCCTCCTGTCCACTAGCGCCGGCGGAGGTGGTGGGCATTTCATCATCGTGGCTAGTGTCAGGGGCCCCTGGGAGTGCCACGGTGTCCCTCAAGGTCTTTTGAATGTCCGTCAGCACCCCTACAATGGTGCCCAAGGCGGAGCCGATGGTCCTGAGCTCCTCCCTGAACCCCAAATACTGTTCCTCCTGCAGACGCAGGGTCTCCTGCAACTTGTCCAGTACCGTTGCCATCGTCTCCTGGGAGTGGTGGTATGCTCCGATGATGGAGGAGAGGGCCTCGTTAAGAGTAGGTTCCCTTGGCCTGTCCTCCCTCTGTCGCACAGCAGCCCTCCCAGTTCCCCTGTGTTCCTGTGCCTCCGTCCCCTGGACCGTGTGCCCACTACCACTGCCTCCAGGTCCCTGTTGTTGTTGGGGTGGTGGGTTAGCCTAGGTGCCCTGTAGTGGTGGACACACCGCTGATTGACCTGTCCTGGGTAGGGAGGTTTGGGCCCGCTGAGTGGGTGCTTTGCTGGTGTTCCCAGAGGGTGGCAGTTCGGTGTTGGGCTGTGGCTGGGCAAAGGGAACCGACTGTCCTGTGGCCCACGATGGTCCGGGCTGGTCATCAAGATCCAGTGGGGCAGAGCTGCTGTCGTCACTGTGGGCCTCTTCTGGGGGTGGAGTGGTGTTGTCTGGACCCTCTGGTGTGGTGACGTTCCTTCGGGTTCCTGCGGGGGTATGAGTACATGATTATTGCATGTGTGTGTTTCATGATGTGCAATGTTTGGGTGTGCGTGTACCCCAGTGCAGGCATTCCTGTGTGGGGGCTTGTGTGGTGATAGTTGGGGGGGGTTGTGGGTCTGTGCAGTGGACATGCTTTGGTGATGGGTATCCATGCTTAGTTAGGTCATGCAGGTTTTGGGGTTGGGATGGGTGGTTGGTGTCATGGGTAGATAGGTGAGGATTTGGAGTGATAGGGGAGGGTGTGAGGGTGGGGGTGTGTGATAGCATGCAGGTAGGGTGGGGGATATGATAGTTGAAATTTGACTCACCAGTGTCCGTTCCTCCAACGACTCCTGCGAGGCCCTCAGGATGCAAGATGGACAAGACTTGCTCCTCCCATGTTGTTAGTTGTGGGGGAGGAGGTGGGGGTCCGCCGCCAGTCCGCTGTACTGCGATGTGGTGCCTGGATACCGTGGAACGCACCTTCCCCCGTAGGTCGTTCCACCTCTTCCTGATGTCCTCCCTATTTCTTGGGTGCTGTCCCACAGCGTTGACCCTGTCGACTATTCTTTGCCATAGCTCCATCTTCCTGGCTATTGATGTGTGCTGTACCTGTGAGCCAAATAGCTGTGGCTCTACCCGTAGGATTTCCTCGACCATGACCCTGAGCTCCTCCTCGGAGAAGCGGGGGTGTCTTTGGCGTGCCATGGGGTGGTGTGTGTGATGTGTGGGGTGGTTTATGTGTTGATGAGTGTGGTGAGTGTAGTGGTATGTGGTGTTTTGTGCGTGGGTGTTGTGTGGGTGATGGTGTAGTGTGCCTCTGTGTGATGGGGTTCTCTATTCTGTGCTGTCTCTCTCTGGCCTTCTCTCAGAAATTGTGGTTGTAAGGGTTTGTGTGTGATGTGGGTGTGTGTTTTATATAGTATTGGGTGTGTGGGAGTGGTGTTTGTATGTGTATCAGGTGTGTGTATTTGGAATTGTCCAATGTGGTGGTGTTTTGGAGATGTGTGTGTATTTTGAGCGCGGCGGCGTGTACCGTCAATGGAATACCGCAGTTGAAAGACCGCTGCGTGGATTCGTGGGTCTTAATAGCATGGGCGTGTTTCTGTTGGCGTGGAGGTGGAGGATTTGTTTCCGCATGTTTATCACTGACCTTTGGTGTGGCGGTGTTGTGTGGGTGTCTGAATTTCGGCGGATTCCGAGATGTGTGTCATAATAGCTGTGGCGGTCTACCGCGGCCGCGGCGGTGTATTGGTGGTCTTCTGCACGGCGGTAAGCGCCTTATACCGTCAAGGTCGGAATGACCACCCATGTGCCTTTTCTGTAGGAGGAGGAGGATGGAGATGGCCATGTGGCAGCAATGGACCCTGTGGACAGTGAAGATGAGGAGGCATAGGATGAGGATGAGGTCAAAGGAACTGTGATTCGCCAATATTTCCAATGACACACAGGTAAGACAGTGTTACTTCACATTTCATTGTAATTTTATTGTTTGAGATTGTCACTGTCAGGCTGTACTTTCCCACTTCTATGCCCACTCACTGTACCATTTGTAACTCTTTTGCAGATGTTGGTGCACAACTATTGCTCCTGGTGTGTTCACTGCAGCCAACTACACGTCTATCCTATGTGAACATTGCTGTAAAGTTGAATTGTAATGTTTGTACCTTGTTAAACGAATACATACTTAAATCATTTGACATACTCCATACTAGTATTTTTTCAAATGGTGTTTATTGCAGTGCTAAGAAGAAAAGCGGGAAGTGCAATGGGCTGGGGTGATGATGAGGAAAGTCCAGGGTATAGTTCCAGTCTATTTGTAGCACAGGTGCATTGTCCAAGGGGGCATAGGAAGGGGAGCAATGGCAGTTCAAGGTGGACAGGGTGACAGAGAGGGACACAAGGGTGACAATCAGGAGAGTCTTATTTCCTAGCGGGGATCTTGGCAATAGTCTCTGGTTTCTGCCTGGACCGCAGGGAACGTTTGTGGGGTGGTTCTCATTCTGCAGGACGAGGGGTGCTGGTAGCCTGTTGGTTGTATGGCGGGGCCTCTTGTCCACTAGCGGCAGCGGAGGGCTGTTCAGTAGTCTGGCTACTGGCAGGGGACCGCTGGTGTGACACTGCCTCTCTCATAATGTTGGCCATGTCTGCCAGCACTCCTGCAATGGAAACCAGGGTGGTGTTAATGGCCTTCAAGTCCTCCCTGATCCACTGGTACTGTCCCTCCTGCAGCCGCCTGTTCTCGTATACGTTGTCCAGGATCTGGCCCAGTATATCCTGGGAATGTTGGTATGCTCCCAGGATCTCGGTGAGTGCCTCCTGGAGAGTCGGTTCCCTGGGCCTGCCCTCCTCCTGGCGCACAGTATTCCTCACAGTTTCCCTGTTGTCCTGTGCCTTGGTCCCCTGAACTGTGTGACCACTGCCACTGACCCCAGGCCCCTGATTGTCTTGGATTTGTGGTGTGCCCTGGGGTCCCTGTAGCGGTGGACACACTGCTGATTGACGTGTCCTTGGGACAGAGGTATGGGCACACTGGGTGGGTGCTGTCGCGGTGTTTCCTGAGGGAGGAGGCTTTGTGGTTGTGTGTGACTGTGGCTGGGTAACCAACGGTCCAGAGGTCCCTGTTGGGCCAGGTTGGACATCCAGATTCAGGTGACCAGAGTCACTGTCATCTCTGTGGGCCTCTTCTGTGGGGGGACTGGATGCTGCTGGTACCTCTTCTCCGGTGACATTAGCTGGGATACCTGTGAGGATGTTAATTCAGTGTTATTGTTTCTGTGTGTGACATATTGTGCATGGGTGGGTTGCCCTCTGTGGTTGTTTTTGCCCTGGCAGCTTTCACTTGTGTATGTTAGTTTATGGTGGGATGATTAGTTCTCTCTAGTGTGCATGCTTTAGTGATAGGTGTCCATGCAGGTCTGTGAGTGGTGTCCATGCATTGGTAGTGCATGCAGGGCTTGGCATAGGGATGAGTGAGATGTGATGGTGGGGTGTGTGAGTAGTGGTGAAGTGATGGGAGTGAGGGTGGGGGTATGTGATGGCATGCAGGTAGGGGGGTGATAGAAATAGAAAGTTTACTTATCAGAGTCCAGTCCTCCTGCTACTCCTGTCAGGCTCTCAGGATGCATGATTGCCATTACTTGCTCCTCCCATGTTGTTAGTTGTGGGGGAGGAGGTGGGGGTCCACTGCCAGTCCTCTGTACAGCGAGTTGGTGTCTTGCTGCAATGGAACACATCTTCCCCGTAGGTCGTTCTACCTCTTCCTGATGTCATCCTTTTTTCTGGGGTACTGTTCCATGGTGTTGACCCTGTCCATGATCCTCCGCCATAGTTCCATCTTCCTAGGAATGGATATTTGCTGCTCCTGTGCTCCAAATAGCTGTGGCTCTACCCGGATGATTTCCTCCACCATGACCCTTTGCGTCTCCTCAGAGAATCTGGGGTGTTGTTGTGGTGCCCTGGGTGTTGTGTGGGTGAGGGTGTGTAGGGTGATGTTTTGGGGTGTGTGTTGTGAGATACGTGGGTGGTGTATAGGTGATGTGGTATGTGGCTCTGGTTGTGTGAGTGGTCTTGCTATCTCCCTCTGGTGCCAATGATTTGTGTTCGTAAAAAAGTTGTGGGTAATGTGGGTGTGTTTTTTATAGTGATGTGGGTGTGTGGGTGTGGTGTGTGTATGGGTGTCAGGTGTGTGTTGTTTGAATTGTCCAATGTGGTGTTTTTTTGTATGTGTGTTTGTATTTTGAGTGCAGCGGTGTGTTGGCAGCATTCAGCATGGCAGAAAGTGGGATTTACCGCCAATGTCATAATGAGGGCATAAGACTCTTATTCTTTCGAAAATTCATAACTTGGCTTGTGTATGTTGGATTTTGTCGTTTTGGTCTTGTTTAGATAAACATTACCTATTTTGCTAAACATGTTTTGTGTCATTTTGTAGTGTTTTCACTGAGTTACTGTGTGTATTCGTAGCAATACTTTATACATTGCTTTTGAAGTTAAGCCTGCCTGCTCGTGCCAAGCTACCAAGTGGGTGAGCGGGGGTTAACCAAGGGTGATTCTCCTTTACCCTGACTAGAATTAGGGTCCTTGCTTGGACAGAGGATAACCTGACTGCCAACCAAAGACCCCATTTCTAACATTGGTGATCAGCGGTAAGTATTGGACTTGTATTTGTACTTGACATACAGTGATTAAGTGTACACTACTGTTTTCAGTGCAGACCATTACGTGACCACATACAGCTTGTTTTTGCTTTTTCTGTTATGGATTGTTTTTCCTACTTCTATATTTTTGCTGATCTCTGATTGACTTTTGAACTTCATTAGAAACTCTTTTTTCTGCCGTGGATCTTGCACTTTTGTTGATTCTTCATCATGTCTCAATCTGGAGATGCATCAGCTGGAGCTGCTTTTGATTTATGGAAACTGGAGAGCTATACAATTTCCCAATTGAGGCAGTTCTGCAAAAACCTTGCTTGTCCCATTAAGCGCTCCACCAGGAAGGAGGAGCTGCAGAAGGCACTGATGGTCTCGGTGACAGCCAAGGAAGTTAATAAGCACACGGAGGAGGAGGAGGAGAATGAGGGTGAGGAGGTACAATTCATACACAATGGTATAGTGGGTGGCCCTGTTATGTCCAGGGAGAGAGTCTCCAGGGCAAGTAGCAGTGTGTCATCCAAGGGTCTGAGTCTTGAAGAGTTACAGGACAGACAGGCAAAGAGGGCTTACTAGCTGGAGTTAGAAAGGTTTAGGATGTAAAGGGAGAGGGGAGAAAGGAGGAGGTCCATAGAGGAGAAGAAGATACTGCTGGCTGATGAGCTCAGCTTTAGGGAGCTAGATCAGAGGAGCCAGTCCAGTAGAGATGGTGGCAATATCACACTGCAGCCAGAGAGGAGGGTGCACATTCCTAAAGACCTTGTGAAGGATTACAAAAGGGAGGATGACATATTCTTGTGGTTCAAGGGGTGTGAGTCTGCTGTCCACATGAATCTGGTCCTTGAAGCTCTTTGGGGGGTGGGTCTGTGGAAGCACTTTAAGGTAGAGGGGAGGGATACTCTGACATCCTTAGGGATCCTCAGGGGCTCACCTACTCTCTCATGAAGGATGCCTTACTCAAAATGTATGGTCTCACCCCTGAGCAGTATAAGGACAAGTTAAGGTCCTATAAGAGGAAGGAATCCCAAACACGGTTGGAATGTGTTGACTCTTTTTGCAGGTCACTGGATGGTTGGGTGAAGGGCAATAAGGTGACAAGGTATGAGGGGCTTTACAATTTGATTGCTTAGGAGCACCTGTACAGTTTATGTTTTCCAGAGCTGCGCCAGCACCTAATTGTCAGCAAGCTGACTGACCTGAGGAAGCTTGCGCAGGAATCAGACTGCTGGCAGGGTCCAGAAGAGGTATGGGGGAGACCACGCCAAGGGTGGGAAGGGTCCAGCTCAGAAGAAGGGGGTAAGGGTAAACAGGGGGAGTTCTCTAAAGGGTCCCGACCTAGTTCCCAGGGTAAGGATTCCCAGCCCCCCAGGGAAAAGAAGCCATGGTTCTCCAAAGGGAAACCTGTGGAAGGGGGTCCACCATATAAGTTTTTTGCATATGACCAGCTGGGTCATATGAGGGGAGACCCCAAATGCCCCAAGAGTACACCGGCACCCACTGGTGCTCAGTCCCAGGGTTTGGCTAGTTTAGCTCTTGGGGAGGAGTTGGTTCCAGGTGGGTGGGAGCCTGCTGAGATGACCCTTGTCTCACTAGGGGACGTTGAGATGTCCAGAGAACTCTAGTGCCTGAGAACACTAAAACGTATAGGCAGTGGGTGACCATTAATGGACAGAGGGTGGAGGCTCTGAAAGACACAGGAGCCAGGGTGACTACAGTGAGGAGTTACCTGGTGTCTGAAGAGCAGATAGATCCAGTGTAATTCACCAAGTAGTCTCAGTAGACAACTCAGAGCGCCTGGGCAGAGTGGTGCAGGTTCCCTTTGAATGGGGGGTGATCCTCAGGTTCCTTGAAGGTAGCTGTGAGTCCAACCATGCCTGTGGATTGTTTGCTTGGCAATGACCTGGAGGATTCCCCTTGGAAGGAGGTGCAACACAGGCACACTTGGAGATGTTGGGGCTGCCTGGGTGGGTATGCGTATCCACCAGGTAAATGGCAGCCCGTCAGGGTGGTCAGAAGCCCCTGGAGCCTCAAACAGTAGCCCAGGGGACTGCCAAAAAGAGGAAGGGCAAGGGGCACGGGAAACCGGCCCCAGAAGTTCCCATGGTCCAGGAGGAGGCAGAGCCTGAGGGTGACGCCTCAGAGCCTACAGGGGAACAGGTGTCTGAACTGGGGAAGGTTCCTGAGCTGTCACAGTGGCAGTAGGAAGGGGGACCCACCAGAAAGGGATTCTGTGAGGTACAGAGGACATGCCCTACTCTAGTGGGTTTGCGGCAGCAGGCTGCAGACCAGGAGGCTGACAAGGAGCCAGAATCTCACCTGATTTATTGGAGGACGGCCTCCTGTATAGTGAGCCTAAGGTTGCTCAACCTGGGTCAGCCAGTGTGCTGGTGGTACCCCAGGGCTTCAGAGCTTTCCTACTGGGTCAGGCTCATGATGTGCCTTTAGCTGGACATTTGGGACACGACAAGACCTTTGAACGGCTTGTCACACACTTTTACTGGCTCCTCATATGCTCATTGTAGGTCTTGCCAGACTTGTCAGGCAAGTGGCAAGAGTGAGGGGACATATAAGGCTCCCTCCAACCTTTTCCAGTGGTTAGTACCCCCTTTGAAAGGGTCGGTATTGACATTGTGGGACCTCTGGTTCCCAAGAGAGCCATGGGCAACAGGTTCATCCTGGTCTTGGTGGACCATGCCACCCAGTACCCAGAAGCCATTCCTCTGAGGTCAATCACTTCCCCTGTGGTGGGTCATGCATTGATGGGGTTTTTTACCTTCATGGGGTTCCCCGTGGAAGTGGTATCTGATAGGGGTACCAACTTCATATCTACTTATATGAAGTATCTGTGGCAGGAGTGTGGGGTAACTTATAAGTTCACCACTCCTTACCACCCCCAAAGCAACGGTCTGGTTGAAAGATTCAATTGCGCCTTAAAAGGCATGATGATGGGCCTGTCAGAGCCCTTGAGGTGGAAGTGGGACGTCCTATTGCCATGGCCGAAGGGCAGTAAGGTGACAAGATATGAGGGGCTTTACAATTTGATTGCTTGGGAGCTCCTGTACAGTTTATGTTTTCCAGAGCTGTGCCAGCACCTAATTGACAGCAAGCCGACTGATCCAAGGAAGCTTGCGCAGGAAGCGGACCGCTGGGAGAGCACCAGGGTCCAGAAGATGTATGGGAGAGA
This sequence comes from Pleurodeles waltl, assembly GCF_031143425.1. Classification (NCBI taxonomy): domain Eukaryota; kingdom Metazoa; phylum Chordata; class Amphibia; order Caudata; family Salamandridae; genus Pleurodeles; species Pleurodeles waltl. The sequence goes on from NC_090440.1 coordinate 259,174,165, forward strand.
CCACGCCAAGGGTGGGAAGGGTCCATCTCAGAAGAAAGGGGGGTAGGGGTAAACAGGGGGAGTTCTCTCAAGGGCCCCAACCTAGTTTCCAGGGTAAGGATTCCCAGCCCCCCAGTGAAAAGAAGCCATGGTTCTCCAAAGGGAAACCTGCGGAAGGGGGTCCCCCACATATGTTTTATGCATGTGACCAGCTGGGTCATGTGAGGGGAGACCTCAAATGCCCCAAGAGTACACCGGCACCAACTGGTGCTCAGTCCCAGGGTTTGGCTAGTTTAGCTCTTGGGGAGGAGATGGTTCCAGGTGGGTGGGAGCCAGGCTTATAAGTTCACCACTTCTTACCACCCTCAAAGCAACGGTCTAGTTGAAATATTCAACCGCACCTTAAAAGGCATGATGATGGGCCTGTCAGAGCCCTTGAGGCAGAAGTGGGACGTTTTCTTGCCATGCCTTCTATTCGCCTACAGGTAGGTGCCTCAAAAAGGGCTTGGATTTAGTTGTTTTGAGTTACTGTGTGGCCACCCTGTTAGGGGACCTTTGAGTCTGGTGAAGGAGAGCTTAGAGAAAGCCCCCAGTAAACCTCCCCAGGATGTATTTATCTGTATGCTTGCCTTCAGAAACCAGACTGCCCGTTTCAGAGCTCTTGCACAAGAGAACCTGGAAGCTAGCCAGGGAGACATGAAACAGTGTATGACCAGAATGCCACTCTGGTCAAGTTTCAGCCTGGGCAAAAAGTGTGGGTAATGGTGCCAGTGGAGCCCAGGGTGCTCCAGGACAAGTGGACTGGGCCATTTGAGGTGGTGGAGTGCAAGAGCGAAGTCACCTACCTGGTGGACTTGCGGACTCCCAAGAACCCCTTAAGGGTTCTGCATGTGAACCGTCTCAAGCCACACTTTGAGTGGACTGAATTGTCCATGCACTTAGCAAAAGATGATGTGGTGGAATAAGAGAGTGAGCCTCTTCCTGACCTCCTGTCTGCTTTAGAAAATGATGGGTCTGTAGAGGGAGTGAACCTCTCCCCCTCCCTGACCTCAGAACAGCAGAGGAACAGTTGCAAGTATTGGGTCAGTTTGCCTCCTTGATCCCAGGGGTCACACACTTGTGTACACATGATGTGGACACTGGGGACAGTCCACCTATTAAACAGAAGGTTTACAGGGCGACTAATAAGGTCAGGGCTAGCATCAAAGAGAGGAATCTAAGATGTTAACCCTAGGGGTGATTGAGTTTTCTAGCAGTCCATGGTCCAGCCCTGTGGTCTTGGTCCCAAATGCTTCTGTTCCTGGTGCCACCCCAGAACTCCAGTTTTGTGTGGACTATTGAGGTCTCAATGCAGTCACTAAAACTGACGCGCACCCCATCCTCCGAGCTGATAAGCTCATAGATTGGTCGGGAGCTGCCAAATACGTCAGCACGTTTGATTTGACATCTGGGTATTGGCAGATTGCCTTAACTGAGGGGGCCAAGGAGAGGTCAGCATTTTCTACCCCAGAGGGACACTTTCATTTTAAAGTGATGCCATTTGGGATGGAAAATGTCCCTGACACATTCCAGAGATTGGTCAACCAGGCATTGACTGAGCTGGATGACTTCAGCGCAGCATACTTGGATGGCATTGCAGTGTTCAGTACCACTTGGGAGGAACACTTGCAGCACTTCTGCAGAGAGTTGAAGCCCCTGCAGAAGACAGGCCTTACTGTTAAGACAAGCAAGTGCCAAATAGGGCACGGTTCAGTGGTGTATTTGGGACACCAGGTGGGAAGTGGCCAGGTGGCACCCCCACAGCCAACAATTGACACCATTCTGGCTTGGGAGCCTCCCAAGACCCAGACTGAGGTGAGAGCCTTTTTAGTCCTCACTGGCTATTACAGGAGGTTTGTCAACGGAAGTGGCACAATTTATGCTCCCTTGAATGAATTGAGTTCCAAGAAGCAACCAAGGCATGCCAGACTGCTTTTGGTGCCCTGAAGGTTGTCCTGTGCACGGTACCTGTGCTGAAGGCACCTGACAATTTCAAGGAGTTTTTTGTGCAAACAGATGCCTCAGGGCATAGTGTAGGAGCAGTACTCTTACAGCTTAATGAAGAGTGCCTAGATCAACCTATAGCCTTCATTAGCAGGAGGTTACTTCCCAAGGAACGTAGGTGGAGTGCAAAAGAGCGTGAAGCTTTTGCTGTGGTCTGGGTGGTGAAGAAGCTAAGACCCCACTTGTTTGGGACTCACTTCTGGGTTCAGGCGGACCACAGGCTCTTCAGATGGTTAATGCAGATGAGGTCTGAGAATCCAAAACTGTTAAAGTGGTCCATTTCCCTACAGGGGATGGACTTTATGGTTGAACACCGCCCTAGTACAGAACACCCCAAAACTAGTGGTCTGTACAGATTCTTCTGCCTTAGTGATGAGAACTCCCCTGAGGTTGGGCAGTTGCTCCCCACTTTCAGCGGGGGGGCATGTGTTAGACTTGTCATCCTTGGTGTGGTCTCCCCTAACTTTTTGCCTCCGTTTCCCAGGTTGTTGATTTGTGCTGGACTCTGTTGTTTTTTTTTCTCTAGGCACTTTACCACTGCTATCCAGTGCTAAAGTGCAAGTGCTCCTATGTAAAATGTATGTGTAATTGGCTTTCTATGATTGGAATATTTGATTTACTGATAAATCCTTAGTACCTTACACTAGAGGTGCCCAGGGCCTGTAACTCAAATGCTACTAGGGGGCTTGCAGCACTGGTTGTGCCACCCACATAAGTAGCCTTGTAAACATGGCTCAGACCTACCACTGCAGTGTCTGTGTGTGCACTTTTAAACTGCCAATTTGACTTGGCAAGTGTACCCATTTGCCAGGCCTAAACCATTCTATTTATACAGTTAAGGCACCTAGGTAGCCCCATGGGCAGGGTGCAGTGCATGTAAAAGATGGGACATGTACTTATGTGTTTTACATGTCATAACAGTGAAATACTGCCAAAATTCAGTTTTCACTGTTCCAAGGCCTATCTCTCTCATAGTTAACATCGGGGCTGCCTTTACATATTATTTAAGTGCAGATTCCCTTTGGGAGAAGATAAACATGTGGAATTTGAGGTCTCTGAACTCACAATTCAAAAATACATCTTTTAGTGAAGTTGTTTTTTAGATTGCCTGTTTGAAAAGGCCACTTTTAGAAAGTATGCATTTGCTTGCTTAAGCCATTCTGTGACTCTGCTTGTTTGTGGATTCCCTTTCTGGGTCAGTTTGACAGTTGGGCTGTTTGCATCTCTCTCTAGACAGTGACACAAGGAGAGCTGGGATCTAGCCTGCACATCCTGATGAGCCATCTGTGCTTGGAGGGAGGGGAGGAGTGGTCACTCACACCTGAAAGGGCTGTTCCTGCCCTCACATAATGCAGTCTCTAACCCCATGCTGTGTGTCTGGGGCCTGGCCTGGGCAAGGAAGGATCTTGAAAACAACAGAGACTTCTCTTTGAAGCAGGCCTACTTCAAAGGCATAAAGGACCATAAGAAGGGCACCCAAAACCCCTGAGAATTAGATCACTTCTGGAATCAAGAGGAACCTCTGCCAAGGAGAAGAGCTGAAGATCTGAGAAGAAGTGCTGTCCCTGCCTGTGCTTTGTTGGGCCATTCTGCAGTTGCTGCTTCTGCCTGTGAAAGGGGACAAAGACTGGACTTTGTTGTGCGCGCCTGCTTGAGAAGAATCTCCAATGGCTTGAACTGAGCTTGCCTCCTGTTTTTGAAGTCTCAGGGCCATCAAAGACTTTCCCTGCCAGTGCCTGGTCTCTCTGCTGAGACTCCTGCGCTGTGTTTTAAGATTCTCACTTAGGTAGATTTTTCCAAATTGATGTTTTTCTCTAAATTGTTTTCGCATGAAGACCCACATGCTAATGCTAATCTTGGTTAGGTAGACTATTGAAGAGTGACATTGACAGTGACAATTGACTGACGAACTTAATTGCTGAACTTAATTATCAATGCTAAGGTTGTAGCTTATGGAATTACCTTTTCGCATATGTCTTCTGAAGTGATGATGTTTTATTAATGAATTAATAAATTGAATAAAGTTTGAACTAACAGATCTTTTAGAATTGTAAGCAATAGGGAAATAAAAATTGTTAACCCATTACCGAGTTGTGGTTATTCATGAGTAGATGGGTTTTGAAGGTGATTAACTAAAATTGTTTCATGATTATTGATGTTAATTGTTCAATGGTCACTGCATGACTAGGATACTCCATGCGATTCAAAAGGTTCATTGACCTATACGCATCCCCTTGTAAGTTTACTTACTTACTAAGGACCAGGCGTGCTAGCAGTTTTTGGTAGCAGCTCGATGGTTAGTTTTCTTAGGGAACTAGTTATGTGGTGATTATTGGTTATGGTAGTAGTATAAGTTAGGATTAGTTGTGTGCATTTTTATGAGGTTTGAATTTTGAATTTTGTTTTTCTGAAATGGCAATTGTAGCAAAGATGATGTCCCCTTAAGCCTAGAAATGACTTTCCCAGATCCTGGATCCTGCTAGTGGAGTTGGGTATGTTCTCGGCATATTTTGTGATAGTGTGAAAGTGGTAGGTTGCGCTTACACAAGCTTAAGCAAATTGCAGGTGAATTGTGATGTATTTGAGGTAGGTAGGGAGACTGCGTACTCCAGTTGAGGTTAGTAGGAGTGTGCGTACTCCGTGGTATGAGAGTAGGGAAGTTGTCAAACTTCACATGTGTGTGGCGCTTTGTGCTAAAAAATTATCCACGTGGTTGTTAGTGATGTACGGACTCCAGAGTGTATTGACAAGTGTAGGAGACACTTGGTTATATGTTGTAATCTGTCTGGTTTAGTAGGTTGATCGGGTGTGGTCAACAAGTCGGTATGTGAGATAAATGAGTAAAATAAATTTCGAGATTTGGCGAGTTCTGTGTGCACCAAGTCGGACCCATTGATCAGTTGCTAGTAAAATACACAGGACAAATTTTGCTTGCAAATGTGGGAGACTGAGAAAGAGGAATAGCTACATGAGCCAAAGAGCCATTAGTGAAAATCTGTAAGGTCTCTGAAGCGATTGTGTCCCTTCCTGTAGTAAACCAGCTTTAGTTATTGGTATTTGGTTAAAGTGCTCACAATAATTTGCATTAGTTATGTGAATTGAAGTAGGAGGATGAGCCGCAAGACTTTGACAGCCTCTGTGTGTGAGTGTGATGTCAGAGTGTGCCGCGCTGGGATACGTTGGTTAGTGAGAAGAGTTGCGAGCGGATTGGCAGCGGTCCGTAAGAGGCAATTGGTTGAGTAAGCGGTTGAGAGGAATCTTGGGAGTAAAAGTCATTTCATTATTGAATCGAAGTAAACAGAACAGACAAAATGAAGTTTTTTAAGGCACTTAGAAGTGCAATGAAGGGTGATACTTATATTAAGGCATCAGTGGGGGAGACGACCCCACCGGAAAATTCTCCAGCTTACATTGTAGTGGAGGAGCAAGGTGTAGCACCGTGACTTTGTTTGAAGCAGTGGTGTAAGCTAACCAAGAAGCGAGGGTCCTTAGCGTTTCCAGAGCATGGAACATTTATTGGGAATTTTGGACCAATTGCGAATGTCATTATATGAGATGAAGCCGTTACCGAGACCAGCACAGTTTGAGGCTTTAGCGGTTTGGGAACTGGTGGCCACACAGCAACAAGAAATGAAGTTTAAAAAGAGAATGAAGCGAGTAGAGAAATCTTTAGCTCAAGCTAGATGGGATTGGGAACAGAAAAGATGGAGAGCTGAGACACTAAAGTGTGCCAAGTTGTTTCCTACCATTACGGTAGAAGATGAGGCAGAGAAGGAAGATGGAGCTAAAGAGGATGAAAGTGCAGGAAAAAAAGAAAAGAGAAAGTCTTATGTAGATGAGGAAGATTCTGATGTTGAGAATCTCATTACGCAGTTGTTAAGGAATCGACCTCCACCTTTTGCGACCTATTCAGGGGTCCAGGTTCTAGTGCCACTACTACTGCTCCAACACAAAAACAGGGAGCAGCTCAGACAGATAGTGGACATATAACAGGAGTAGTACAGAGTACACCTAATGCAGGAACTACTACTGTGGATCAAGCGCAGATGCATCCATCATCGGTACAGAGAATTTATCCAGATGTACCAGTTCTTGAGACAGTCTCGAACATAATGGTTCCAACTGAGCAAGTGCTTCCAAGGCCAATACTAGTTCAAACAGAGCTGACCCCAATGTTATTGCCTTCGGCACAGGTACAGGGTTTGCCGAAATTTACACCAATGACAGGAACAGTCAGATATTACACCAGTCATGAACCAGGCAATGGGGGTAACATTCCCAAAAGGTGCGAGTGTTAGGGCTGCTCCAGATGCAATATCGCTACCAATTACTGTTGTTGCAGCGGTACCCTTATTTGCACAAAAGAAATAAAAAACAGGGTAGCAGAACTAAATGTCACATAGCCTTGTGAGAAGGGGAGTGAGTGATCCTATGCAAATTATGTCATACTCAGGTCAGACTTTCAATGGATCTAGACCTTTAATGGATCTTAGTCCACTTGTAGCCCTTCCAGATGCAGTAAATGGCGCGAATGCGAGTCAAAGTTTGAAACTTTTGACGCCGCAGACTCCAGGTGCAGTGGTGCAACAGCTACCAGTGCCAAATGCGAGTAACATTTCATTACAGGGATTGTCAGCCCAGCAATTAAGTGAATGGTTAGAGAGTCTAAACACTCCTCAAAATGCATCCAAAGGTGAAGAGCAGATAAATCGTGTGAGGCTGAATATAGAAGCAACCAACCTACTTGAGGGAACAATGGGGGTGGACAGATTGGAATCCTACACTGAAGAAGAGCTGAGATATTTGTGCCCAAAGATTACCAGAGAAGTGAGTAAAATACATCAGAAATTGGCAGAGCTAGCAGAGAAACATGACATTGAGATTGAGAAGACAGAGCATTTGAAACGCAGTAACAGATTAGATTTCAAGCAAAGGATTTTGAATACATGAGATCAGCAGGAATGAAGGCTCATTTGAGAGAATTGCTGCAGAGTGCTCAGATTTGGGGAGCATTAGAGAAGTGGGAAGGCAGATGGACAAAGAAAAAAGTCAAACAAAAACGGGATTCACAAGAGGGGTCTGAGGAGGTTAAAAAAGTAATCAATAAAGATGCTTCCAATGAGAGAGAGATTCCAGGAGGGCAGTTTGTTCATTTCCCATGGCACAGGAGTGATATATTGTCATTTACAAATGATTACCCAAAATTGAGAGAGAAGCCGGTCGAGTAGTATCAGCAGACAGATAGATTTGTAAAACTTTCCAAATGTCTGTGGGAGGACTTGAACACTCTATTGGAGATAGTAGTATCAGCTGACTTGTGGGTTGAATGTAAGAGAGCAGTGGATTGGCCAACAAGTGAACCGGAAAGGGATAAAGTCACAGGTGCACCTTCACCTGAGGTAATGAAAAATTATTATAAGCTGATTGAGTTCCTGAAGGCAAGAATTTCTCCCAAAAAATATTGATTGGCAGAGGATTGATAGAACAGTTCAGCAATCTAAAGAGTCAATACATACTTACTATGAAAGATTGTTAAAGGCATTCAAGGAGTACAGTGGTAAGGAAGCAATTGAGCCGAAAGACATGTTGCATTTTGTGTTCAGGTTCGTCGAAGGTTTGAGACCAGAAGTAGGGCAGATGATTAAGAGTCATTTCATTTGCTAGCAGGCAAAGCCGATTGATGAGGTATTGCAATATGCAAAATACTGTAATGATGAGATTGAATTAAAACAGAAAAGTTGAAGGAGAAAGTGATGGTGATGCAAATAAAGGCAGCTCGAACAGGAGTGCAGGCAGCTATAGCACCGTCTATGCCGCCGCAGCAGAGAGCTGTTTTGTTACAGCCTCAAGTGAGGAGTAGAGGATGTGGAGTTGACATGATGCGTAGTCCGGAGTTAGGGACTGTAGTAGTTCAGAATGACATGCAGGGGATGAAAAAGATGTTGCCGTGGCATTTGTGTGGAAATGTGGGACACTGGAAGTAGGAGTGTCTGTTGGCGGCGCAGGATGGTGCTGTTCAGCAAGTTGATGTCAGTACATTTCAAACTGTGAAAGTCCCAAGAATGAAAGGATTTATTCCTAATGTTCAGAATCGAGGACAGAATTTCCTACCGGTGCAGCAAATGCAGGTGCCACATGCACAATTTGCACCGATGCAACCAGTATAGCAGCAGGTCCCCATGGTACCTAGACAGCAAATGCAGATACCTCAAGCCCCGATGGAGCAGCAACAGGTGATGCTTACTCAGCAGATCACAGGTCAGAGACAAGACTATAGTAATAACACAGTGCACCAATTCCCATTTTACAGTGAGGATGAAATTAACGAAGAATGGATGAGTGACAGTACTGATGAAGGAGCTTGTATGCTTGCCGCTTCCCTAGAAGTAGATCAGAGAGGACCTTTTGTGAAGGGAAAAGTGATGGGTTACAAGGTCTCATTCTTAATGGATACAGGAGCTATGCACTCTACAGTGAGAAGTATAGAGGTCCCAAATTTACCTCTTTCAGGACGGACAGTTCAAGTTGTGGGTGTGGAGAATAGACAGTTGACAAACCCAATCACAGAACCAGTGCAGGTTGAAATTGGTAATTACCACAGACTAAATAGATTTGTGGTGTGTGATTCAAGTCCCGTATCACTATTGGGAAGAGATTTACTGTGTAGGATGAAATGCTCCATTAATTGTTTGGACACTGGAATATAAGTTCAAACAAATAGAGATGATGAGGAAGAACAGGTGACTGAATGATGGTTAACAATGCCAATGAAGAATACCCGTTGATTGTATTTTTCCAGATGTTTACTGTGAAAGAATTGCATACCGACTTGCAGGGGCCAGTGAAGGAAGAAGTCTGGAACCTGACAGGTAAAGAAGTAGGTCTGATTAAGGGAGTAGAGCCTACTAAGATTACTTTGAAGCCCAATGCAGTATTTCCGCAGCTTCCACAGTATAACAGGCCACAAGATGTTCTAATGAAGGTGGCACAGATAATTGGAGATTTTCTAAAACAAGGAGTTGTGGAAGAAGTATTAAGCAGCCCGTGTAATTCACCAATAATGGGTTTAAAGAAGCCATGCGGGAAAGTGCGCTTTGTGCAGGACTTGCGAAAAGTGAATGATTTGGTGGTTAAATGTTGTTCAGTAGTGCCAAATCCAGCAGTGATACTGTTTCAGATTCCTAGTGATGCAGAGTGGTACACAGGGGTAGATCTGTCACAAGCTTTCTTTTCTGTGCCGCTTCATGAGGATAGTCAGTTTCTTTTTAGTTTCAAATTCCTAGACATAGTCTACAGCTAGTGCAGGCTTCCACAAGGGTATACGGAGTCACCATCACTGTTTAATCAGATCTTGAAAAATAACCTGGAGTCATTGGAATTGCCATACCAATCGACTGTAGTGCAATACATTGATGATTTGTTGATCACATCCAGAACAAGGGACAAGTGTAAACATGACTAGATTGCCCTGTTGAATCATTTGGGAGAATTTGGACATAAAGTTTGACTTGTGAAATTGCAGTATTGCCAAAAATCAGTAAAATACCTGTTACACCAGATTGAGAAGGGATTAAGGAGAATCTCCAGGGAGAGAATTACCATGATTTTGCAGAGAAGTCCCCCGACTTCACAGAGAGATGTCAGGATGTTTCTGGGAATGGTGGGGTACTGCAGACAGTGGATTCCGAATTTTGCTGGGATTGCTAAACCCTTGCAGCAGTTGACACATAAGGAAATTACAGATCCAATTACCCTAGATGAAGATCAGATGAAAGCATTCACTGAATTGAGAGAGTTTGTGCAGAGCTCCAGCATTGGGAATGCCTGATTACACAAAGTCTTTCACTTTGTTTTGTCATGAACGTGATGCTTGTTCTTTGTCTGTTTTGACACAGGTCCATGGAGGTGCTTATCGCCCAGTAGCTTATTTTTCAGCTACCTTGGACCCGGTCGCAGACGCTTTACCAGGTTGCCTGCGTGCAGTAGCTGCAGTTGGTCAAAGTCTTTCCCAATGTGAGGAGGTATCAAATCATCAAATCATTAACATTTATAAAGCGCGCTACTCACCCGTGCGGGTCTCAAGGCGCTAGGGGAAAAAGGGGGGAGTTATCACTGCTCGTAGTCATGGGGTACCCTTTATCGGTGATGGTACCACACTCTGTTGAGATTTTACTGACAAGGATGAAAACTCATTACTTGACCGATGCAAGACTGACAAGGTATGAGACGAGCATATTGGGTGCTCCTAATGCAACATTAAAGAGATGTACAATGCTGAATTCAGCGACATTGCTTCCAAGTGATACTGTTGAAATTGAAAAAGAAGAAGACATCGAGCATGATTGTCTTGAGATAACGGAATTATGTACAAAACCAAATCATTTTTGTTGATGAGTCTTGTTTCAGAGACAGAAAAGGCAGTATGCACAATTACAGGCATGTTAGAAGCTTCATGGCTTCCAGGTGTATACTCTGCACAAGTGGCAGAATTAGTAGCTCTTACGAGAGCCTGCTATGTTTCTGCAAGATTAAGAGTCACAATCTATACTGACAGTCAATATGGATTTGGAATTGGTCATGATTTTGGCAAATTATTGTCACAGCGATGTTTTATGACCTCTACAGGAACACACGTGAGAAATGGCGACCGAATAAAAGTTGTTGTACGCAATACAGTTACCTGAAGAAATTGCTGTGGTAAATTGCTGAGCACACCAAAAGACGCAGGATTACATTTCAGTGGGGAATGGATATGCAGATCAAGTCGCAAGGTTTTGTGCATTGAACTGTATATCGTTTAAAGACAAGTGGGAACTAATGCCTGAAGAAGAAAATAATTGCGCAAGTTTTGCTCGAAAGGTAATTCATACACTAGAAGAATTTAAAACATTGCAAGAGAATGCAGATAAGGAAGAGAAACGACTTTGGGTCAGATTAAAGTGCATTCAAAGATCTGATGAGATTTGGGTTTCTGAGGAGGGTCAGATGGTGTTGCCAAACAGTTGTTGCCCCAGATGGCCAGGTATTATCATGGCCAAGCACATACTGGAAGCGATGCCATGGTTAGACTGTTTAAGGTTGATTGGTTTAATCCAAAATTCAGACAAGCAGCAGAGGCAGTATGTCATCGATGTGTAATCTGTCAGCAGCTAAATGTGGGGAAAGAGACAGTGGTGAATTTGAGCCACATCGGAAGAGCAGGAGGACCATTCAGCAGAATGCAGTTGGATTTCATTGAGATGCCTGCATGCGGAGGATTGAAGTACGTGTTGGTTATTGTGTGTGTGTTTAGTCATTGGATTGAAGCATACCCCACACGAAGGAATGACAGTCTCACAGTAGCAAAGCTGTTGCTTAGAGAGTTAATACCACGGTTCGGATTTCTGATCTCTTTAGAATCAGATAGAGGAACTCACTTCAATAACAAAGTGATCAAACTCTTATGTGCAGCATTAAACATTGAGCAAAAGTTGCATTGCAGCTGTCGCCCTGAAGCATCAGGACTAGTGGAACAAATGAATGGTACACAGAAGTCAAGAATTGCAAAGATGTGTGCCGCAACCAATCTAAAATGGCCAGATGCCTTACCTTTGGTATTGATGTCAATGCGAGATATTCCTGACAGGAAGACAGGACTGTCGCCCCATGAGATTCTTATTATGGGCAGAGCAATGAGACTGCCAGCAATTCCAACCAATGCACTTGTAAATATTACAGATGATATGGGCCCTCATTACGACCCTGGCAGACGGGGGAGAAGTGGCAGTAAAACCGCCAACAGGCCGGCGGGAATTTTTTTTAATTATGACCATGGCGGTTACCACCATGGTCATCCGTCACTTCTCCACTCCGACCGCCAGGGCGGTGACGACTGCTGGGCTGGAGACTTCGGTCTCCAGCCTGGCGGCTGTCACCAGACCGCCGGCGGTATCAGGACCCTGCAGACCACCATGGATTTTGGGTGGTTTGGAACCGCCACGAAATCCATGGCGGTAGGCACTATCAGTGCCAGGGAATTCCTTCCCTGGCACTGATTGGGGTCTCCCCCACCCCGAGTCCTCCCCTAACACCCAACCCTCCTGCCCCCCAAAGGTGGCAGGTCCCCCCTCCCCAATCCCACTCCCAACATGCATATACACACACCCCCTCCCCCAACATGCACATACACACCCCCCCTCCCCACCCTCACCCCCAACAAGCACATACACACATCTCCTCCCCACCCCCTCCCCCAACATGCACATACACACACCCCTACACCCACACATACACTACAACACATACCCGCACATATACAAACAGACATGCACACACACCACACACATTTCCCATACACACAACACCCCCGCATGCATACACGCACTCACACACCTCCTCTACATACTCACATGCACACCCCCATGCACGCGCACAGCACACAACCCCCTCCCTTAATGGACGATCAACTTGTCCGTTGATCCTCCGGGAGGGGACGGGATCCATGGGGGCTGCTCCGCCGCCAGCTCCCCGTCACCAGAACACCGCCAGTGGGTGGTGTTCTGATGATGGGGCAGTAGAGCAGCCTCCACTTCCTGCCAACCACCAGTATGGCTGCTGGCGGCTCTCCGTCCGAAAAAGGACAGAGGGCTGCCAGCAGTCATAATACGCTGCGCGGAAAACCACCTGCACTGGCGGCCTTCGGCGTTACCTCGGCGGTCTTTTAAAAAGACCGCTGAGGTCGAAAGGAGGGCCATGGTGTTGGACTACTGCAAAGGTCTGGCTGATGTGGTTCGCTCTTTCTCTCAGCAGGTGCAGGCTGTTACCCTGCCACCCATCCATGACCCAGGTCACAATCTGAGAGCTGGAGATTGGGTCGTCATCAAAAAGCACTTTCGAAAGACCTGTTTAGAACCACGTTGGAAAGGTCCCTACCAGGTGATACTAACAACTACGACAGCTGTGAAGTGTGCAGGACTACCGAATTGGACACATGCGAGCCATACAAAGAGAGTGGTGAGTCCACAAGAGCATGAAGAAGTGTTGTTGAGAGCACCAACAGCAGCAAAGCAAGTGGCTATCACTGAACCGGAACAAGAGCAAGCTGAACTTGAAGTTGATCCTGAGCTTGTGGAAGATGAGTCAATCACCCCTATAAGAGACAAAAGTGAAGAATTACAAGAGGGTGAGCAAGAGTCTAACTCAAGGGATACAGCAGGAGAAACGAGCACAGTAGAGGTTCTCCCAGAAGCAGACGGTGCTGAAAAGCAAGCAGACCAAGTGCCAGATCAAGAAGGTGAGAGAGTTCAGACGGATCAAAGTCAAGGTGATCCGACTCCTCCGGAACCCGTTGCAGGTCCATCAAGAGAAAACACCATAGAAAGAGAAAATCCTGAGGAGAATATTGACTGAAGGAACGAGAAAAGGAGATAATTGGCCTGAGTCGCAAATTGGGAAAAAGAAGGAGTTGGTCCTAAATCAACCAATAGAGGAAGAAGTGGATACTACGAGAAAAGAGGAACTGAGTGAAGGAGAATTAAGTGGGGAACGAAGGTTGAAAAGAAAGAGAGTAGCAAGTCAGAGATACGCAGGTCATGAGTGGGCATATGCTGCAACAAGTGAATGGCAAAACGAGTTTATGTCTTTTTGTTTTGATAGAGAAGTTCCGAATCAGTACTTTGATGCAGCCTGAAGGCGATCGATGAACTGAGTTGTTGAGCTGATCTAGATAAATCTGAAAAGAGATTGCGAGATAAAACTGGAAAAGACATTGATAACCTGATATGACATTTGAAAACCCGGATGTGACAAGCTGCTAACCGATTTTCGACAAAGGAACAAAGGGTTCTATGTGTGAAACTGAACTGTGAGAAAGAAATATTGTTCTTCATTTTTGGTTTTTTCTGTTGCACTTTATCTAAGAGTTATTTCTACTTTCTGATTCTTTATAGATCATGGCTGAATTAAATAACACGTTAAAAATATTAGATATTGTAGGTATTTGAGTGTTGGAGTGGCAATTATGTGTGGAATAATGTTTGACATAATGATTGTGGGAATGTTTGTTCATGAAATGAAGGAGGCTACTAGTGCCTCTGTTCCTGAAACTACTACACTAACAGCTTTATAGAGGTTTAAGCTAGGCAAAAAATACTTGCATGACTATACTAATGCACAAGGAGAGTTTTATTCTAATGTGTTCTATCGGTTGTTGAGTGAGTATGTGGAGACAATGAATGCAAGGAATTGTCTTGTGTGTACGCAAATTCCTTCCTCTGTGGAAGAAGGGGTTACGTACCATAGTCTGCCGCTAACTTATGGCATAATTTGTAGTTTGCTACTAACAAGATTCTATAACAAAGAGTATATTCAGTATTTTTATTCTAACCATGATGTTGTGTTTTCTTTTGTGCCTATTATTAGATATTTGAGTAAAATAGCCAAGGAGCATGATATAGCCTTAGTTAGAGGTTTCTTTGAACTGACATTGACGTTTGGTACTGCTTAGGCACATAGAAATAATTTAACCTGCTTACTAACCCTATTAGAAAAGAGCTTTATAGGGCATACTGATACTTTTAGGAAAAGACGGCAGAGACTGTAAAATGATTAGTGCTAGGCATTGTTGCTTGTATATACCCAATAGTGATAAGGAGATAAGAGACTTAGCTACTAACTTAACTAATTCGAGCAAGGATTTGAAGAAATTGAAGGAACAAGGAGTTTGGTAAAAAGTGGGAAATGGATTTGGTTACATGGGTAATTGGTTTAGTAAAATTTGGAATGGGGTATTATGAAAAATTGTACAGGGAATATTAATTGTGATTGTTTCTATATTAGGATTATGGGGTACCTGCAAATTGTGGCAAAAGATAAAATTAAGAGAGTCCAAGAATGATCAGAGGAGGGAAGAACAGCCTAGAAGGAGAACCTATAGCGAAAATTTAAGAAGTCAAAATACGTCAGAACCTGAACTGTAAAATTATGATAAGGGAAGGTGTGATGACATTTAGTCATCAGAGGTGGGACTGTTGAAGCAGATATGCTAATTAAGACAATTATTAATGATCCATATGTTATTACTAATGAAAAAATGTGTAGAGAAATGAATATTAGAAAAATAATGTGCATGTTTGAAAAATGTGCCCTCGGGGTATGACGACCATGTGTACTAAAACGACTGAAATTGCACGCAATAATGAAAATATATGAGAAAAATTTAATAATATGTCATAATAAGATGTATAACCTATGTTTTACATTAATTTATAGTATTAAGTTAGCTGGACTAAAGGCCTGGTTCCACTAGGCCTCGCACACTCTGAACATGGAAAACCCGAATGCCTTCCAAAGGACTGGAAACTGCTGTATGCAGCCTTGACCCATTCGAAGTTCAAGTTACTTAGCTAGAATTTTCTGCAATGTACCGGTGGACAGGAGATGATGAAGACAATTTGATACAATTATGTGTAGTGCAGGCTAAGTTTACTTTTCCAGGACTTGAACTATAGAGGCACTGATTGAAGAGCCATATGCAACAATTTTGATACCAGAAGGGCCGGAATAGGAGGGCATCGCATGAAGAACCAATCCGCTTCTTGTGACTTGGGATATATGAAAATTAGTATATTTGGTAAACAAAAACTATAAGTTAAAGTCATATTTGCTGACTGACTGACCAATTAGCAATTAGGGGGATGGACTGAGAGACCCTAATCAAAAGTCATGACAAGGGGCGAGAAATCAGAATTGCGGGAGGAAAATGTATGACGTCAGGAGATGCTGTCCAAGGTGCTGATATTGGGTTTATACTCTGTGAGCCTGATTCGTAGCTGACTAATTGATGACCTGAAGACGAAGGCTGACTTGTTGCTGATCTATCCTGGATAGGTAGCTATGAAAATGTGACTGACGATTTTTGTGCCTTTCCTTCAAGGTAAAAACTGCGCTGTGTTTTAAGATTCTCACTTAGGTAGATTTTTCCTAATTGATGTTTTTCTCTAAATTGTTTTCACATGAAAACCAACATGCTAATGCTAATCTTGGTTAGGTAGACTATTGAAGGGTGACGTTGACAGTGACAATTGACTGACAAACTTGATTGCTGAACTTCATTATCAATCCTAAGGTTGTAGCTTATGGAATTACCTTTTCGCATATGTCTTCTTAAATGATGGTGTTTTATAAATGAATTAATAAATTGAATAAAGTTTGATGTAACAGATGATTTAGAATTGTAAGCAATAGGGAAATAAAAATTGTTAACCCTTTACCAAGTTGTGGTTATTCATGAGCAGATGGTTTTTGAAGGTGATTAACTAAAATTGTTTCATGATTATTGGTGTTGTTTATTGTTCAATGGACACTGCATGAATAGGATACTCCATGCAATTTAAAAGGTTAATAGACCTATACGCGTCCCCTTGCAAGTTTACTTACTAAGAACCAGGCACGCTAGCAAAAACAACAGGTTTCTACAAGCATTTCCTCACAAGAAGGTTAAAACATTTGCTACTGATACCATTTGGTCAACCTTCAGTTAGAACAATACATTTTTTTTAACATAATATCATACTTCTTTTTCAGACATTGCATTTTAATATGAGGCTGTGCAATACTTAGGCCCATACCCCGCTAACTTGAGGCCTACGGTTAATTAAGCAAGTACATAGCATTTAATCGTTAATATGACACACTACTGCAAAACTAGAATTCAAGTACCTTCTGAATAGACATTAATTCGCCTTAACATTACATATATTAAATGACGGCCACTAAAGTGGGGACATTTTCAAGTTGCACATTATTTTTCTATGTTAATTCAAATTCTAGGCAGATTCATATTTCAAGATACATGAAATATTTATTAGTAAAATTCAGCTTTCACAGAGCTACTATGGGTAAAATACCTAACAGATCCACATGTGTTCCAGGGCAGGAGCATAAGGAGGCATGTGTATGCACCCTGTGATGTTACTATTTATTACTCAGGGCACAATTCCAAGATCCAAGTAGTGTTATGCTATGTGCATTTGCAAAGTCCACTATCACCCGCAAGAGGACACTGGCACTGAGTGGTGCTTCAGTTCTCCCCAGACGACACTAATGGCTTAAATTTAGGACACAGGCCCTCATTACTAATTCAGGGACAAATTCCAAACCCTTACAAACATGAGTTGCACAGCGATTGGGAGTATGAGTTGAGTTATAATTATCGCACTTGACACTTTTGCCCAGATAGATTCAACGGGTCAAACCCCCCCGAAATTTATCTAGGGAATATGCCCGGGAAAAAAACGGCAAAATCTGCAGAATACAGTATGCTAACAACCGACTTTGCACGTTATGCCTCATTTTCTTGTGGAAAACGCAAAGTAGGAGGTATTTACCACACTTGTTAAACATCTTATCCTCATCCACCCTATTAAGCCCAACTTGTAATGAGTCCCTAAAAGCAGTAGTTTCCTAAATAGGTGGATTACGTTTCAGTTCAAGTTTTTCTGGTCTGCCGGTAACAATACTTTGCTGATCACTGTAGGCCATCTGTCTCTTCTATGAGATAACATCAGATTGCATCTGGGCGATGTAGGCTGACAGCGAGATAATATCTCTTGCTACAGACACACATCTGCCAATCCCAGATGCAATTGTGTTAATGTCTCTGCCTTCCTAACAGGATATAATGATTTTTAGAGAGCTGTTGTGTAGCTGGAACTCAAAACGTCAATACAAGGAGACAGTTAAAATGTCTTCATCATAATAATCATTAAGAAAGCTTAGAGCGTTGATGTACCAGCTGTTAAAATCTATGTTACCATGTCAACAGGTCGCAGTTTTTTATACCAGAAAATCAAATCAAATCAGCTATAGCCAAGGGAACGAAGATCTGCATCTCTGAGTATCACTGGGTATTTAGAGTGCCTCGACTTCAGTGATTAAGCATATAAAATGCAGTTATAAATAATACCATGAAGTCCCAGGCAGAGGCTTGTTGCACAAGCAGCAGTACAATTGGCTTTAACCCACGACTTAGACCCTAAATATTCTTGCTGTCTTAAGATGATTATCCCAACTTTACACCATGGCAACCAGACTGCACAGCAGACTTTCCAGGCTGGCCTATGGGAGTTTGATGTTGGGTTTGGTAGCTGCTAATGCAGCCACACCACAAGCCTATGTCTGACCTCAAAGTCACTGGTTGGATTTCCAGTGCGTTCACTCAGCCATTCATTCTTCTGAGGTATATAAAATGAGTCCCACTGACAATAAACATCTGGTATTTGCCACCTAAGTGCCCCAAAGTGTTAATACGTGCTTTACACGTACCCCTTATGTTATGTTGGGGTTAAGCCCCGAGTTTTGGTCAACACCGTGTAAATTGTCTAGAATGTGGCCACGGTGAAAGAAGCAGTTATATGGAGTACTTTATCTGATAGAGGTATTTCCTTCCTTCACTGGGTACTTGTAGGAGTAGTTACCCCGAATAAATGTTGACAGTTGCTTGAACACTTGATTATCTGTATTTATAGTTGTGAGCATAATCAGACAACTTTGTTATTTTCAGGTTAACTATAGTGGGTCGCCCTCATTTTACAGTTTGACAGTTGATGAATTGGAAGGCAGTTGAAGAGTTTGAGTTAGAGCATAGTTAAAGGAGAACCAGCTGTGAGCAAATTTCATACTGTATAGCCGATGGCTTTGCATGGAACACAGTGTGGTGGGTTTTCCACTCAGCGTGACATCATACAGCCTTGAGTTATTGAATTTATTTTTGCTAAATGTAAGTTTATTTTTTTCTACGGCAACAAAAGACAGAGGGTGTTCTATCGACCACCTCCTATGTCTGGATTATGCACAGGCATGCAATGCACCCTGCACTGTAAATGTTACGGTGTACAATCTAATTCTGAACTTGCATAGTGATCCGTTAGAAGTTGAAGAAATTATTGGTTTGTTAGATTTCTGTAACCTGTTGCCTGTAGACCAGTTATGGCAGCTGGTCTTATGCAGGACAGTTATGATGCAGAAGGTAAATAGAGTTGTAGACAGTGCTTAGTACATATTACCATATAGAACAGGTAATAGTCTTTGTTTTATTTTTTTACAAAGAACACCAGGAGGGCACCTCTGACAGCATTAACTCAGGAGGGCACTTCTCACATCATTGACTCCTTTAACACACCCCACCTCAATTTGTTTAACAGGTTAGAAACTGCCTCCAAGTTAATGAGTTGTAAGTATGCGGTTGCTCCTGATGATATTTGCAGCATCGCATGTACACATCTGGTTCATTTTGCAGAGCAATTTTAGAAAATGTTGAGGCATCTGTAGTTAAGTTACTTAACACTGGGGTGGCTGCAAGAAGGCCTTTTCTTTGGTATTAGCTTTTGGTTAATTTGGAGGTTAGCACTGCAACACTATGAACAACAACACTATGAATTTCTTTAAAGTCTAATTTCCCAAAAATATATTTTACCATATTATTTTGAGTGTTTTCCAAAATCTGAAGATTAGTGTTGATGAATAGTGCGTTTAAGAATTTATTAGACAGAGGTGGCTGTGGTTCAGTGCAATGGTTTAAGATCATAAGTTTCGCAATTAATGTTATCTGATATAAAGTGTTTTTTGACGATTATTCCGCAAAATAGTCTCTAAAACGAAGAATACAGAGTTACATTGAAAACAAGATTGTTTGATGGACAATGTTTTTATCAAATTTGTAATATCTTGCCTGTATGGATTGGATGCTGTGACGGACATGGCCATAATTAATCGGAGAGATCACCTGTCTCGTAAACATTTGAGACAAAGTTAGAGCAGAGAGACATATATTGTTAACTTTGCTAGGAAAATGATGGCACTGATGGATTATTTTGTAAGAAGTTAATGTATAACAATCACTAACAAAACTACTTTTGTACCAGTGACCGGAAATTGGGCCAGTAATGGTATTGATTGTTGCTGGATCATATGCATTGCATTGATGTTTATTTCAGATGATTTAAAAGTAGGACGTTTTGTAAAAATATTTTTTGTACCGTTTGAATCATGCTGATAAAATAGTTCTAGATCAGGATAGATTGTAATCTTGATCACAGAGATACTTTTGAAAATCCTTCCATGTAATATTATAGAAACTGAAGTGAATGATTAATTGGAGTACTGAAATAAAGCTATCTCTGTAGTGAGATAGGAGTTATCTCGTTAAAGTATAAATGTGTTGCTTGTATTCCTCAAGGCATATTGTCCGTTCAGTTTTTAAGAAGGAAACGTGGAGTACACGGAGACACACATTTTCTCATTATATCTTGTCAGACTCTGATATAATGATGTGCCCAAGTTGATAAGTTGTAGTCATAGTCTTTCAAATGTTGAGCTCTGGGCCGAAATCATAGTTTGACTTCAACGTGTATTGAAGCTATTTGTTCAAATAGGGCTAGTCAAACTAGATACCAGTAACTAGATACACCAGGAAAAGCTAGCTTACCACGTTTGATCAGTAAACACAGTATTTCTCATTGTTGGCTAGGGTTTCTGCCGGTCAAATCCATCGATTGATCTGTTTTTTAAAGTTAAGGATGCTCAATGAATCCTCAAAGGAATATATGGAATGCCCATTTCAGGGGACTTTATTTTTTAAAGACAAATTAACTCACACCATTAGCTAATGTACCAAACAGTTTAAAAATCTGATCTGTGCAGTTTTAAAAAGGACCGTTTTAAATGCGTGATGTAATGAAGGAGCAAGTTGTGAAAAGGTGTTTCAGCGATATTGCTTGGAGTCTAAATTAGCATGTAGAAACCTGAAATTGCATGATTTGTATACTATGGGGTCATTATGACTTTAGCGGTTTCAGGACCGCCATGTAGGCAGCCGCAGTCGACCCGCCAACAGGCTGGCGGAGAAGACTGCCAAATTATGACCATGGCAGTACTTCCAACAGAATACAGCCAAACCACAGCCAGCCCCCAGTGCGGTCAGGCCGCCACAGACTACAGTAGCCATCTGCAGGGCGGCGGGAGACCATGTTTTTGGAGGACAGATTACACAGTTGGACACCGCCAAGAATTCCACTGTGGTAGCACCACCACGGAAACCCAGACGGAAACCAACTGTATAAAAGGAGACACTCACCTTCAGGAAGTTATACTCGTCAGGAGCTGCCGTGGAACCTGAACTACATGTTTTCCTGCTGCTCCTGCTCGTCAAATGACTTCAAAACCAGCGATGATGACAGCAACCATGAGTACACACACTGTTGTAAATTGCCAAAGGACCTTTGCACACACAACATATAAATCGGGAGTGGGTGGCGAGGGCGATACACTGACGTAACCCCACACCGACATGCACACTCACACACAGCCACATACACACCCGCACATACATGGTACACACTGTATGGCCATCACACACACGTCTATAACACACACCAACCCCCAGATACACAGCACTGGCTCAGTCACACACAACAACACACAACACCACCAAACGACCCAACTACACCACAGTTGCTACATCATCAAAGCATTGTCAAGGACACACAATAGACAATACCCTTTGAAAAATCATACATAAAACACCATGTACCACTGCCAGGGAACGAACACACACAATCACACATAAAAAAAATGCAGAATACGACATACCCAGCAAACACACTTCACAACGTATCTGACATACCATTCTCCACACACACTCACGCACACAGTCCAAACACACAAAGGCACACAACACTGCAATGAACACATGACAACACAAACACCACACAATACCAACACAACAACACGCCCCCAAAATACACTTGGTCATCACAGAACACATCCATCACTGGTGGACAAATGCAATGCACACAACCACACATGCTGCCCAAACAAAACAGGTAGCACAACAACCACTGACACACAAATGCTCACACACAAACAATGTCAGCCAAGACAAAAACTGCCCTAATTAAAGAAATACAGGACAAAGATACAACAGCAGGTTGGTCCTTATATATATTAAAAATATAAATATATGATCGATCAATGTCCAAGGCCAGAGGCCAGTGCCCCCAACTTGACTCCTGACTGCCATATAACCTCAACAGGTAGGGGCATCAAGGAGGCAGACAGGCACCTCAGGGATTATGGGGGGGCAGGACGAGAGGGTTTGGGCTTTGGATTGGGAGAGGGACCTTTGGGTTTTGGTTTGGGAAGGGGGGCTTAGGTCGAGGCTTTGGGGAGGGTTGGGTACTCTTGGTTGCCGGACTTGGGGAGGTACACAGAATGTTTAGGGGTATCATGGGGTGGGACAGGAGTAGGGAAAAGGAACAACTCAGAGAGGAAAGCTAATACGGGGATGGTCATAGCAAAAGGGTTTGGGTGTGGAGAGAAAGGGAGTTGTTGTAAGAGGTGTTGTTGTGGGTGTCTTGGGTGCATGTGTGTGCGAGGTATGCTTGTGGGTGGTGGGTGTTTGTTAGGTGGGTGAATGTAGGCGTTTATGTGTTGTAAGTGGAGGGGGTGGAGGTGCTGGGCAATGGTTGACTATCTGTTGGGGTGGTGATTGCAGGTATGGTGGATGTGCTGCATGTAGGCATGTCTGTGGTTGTGGTGTCTGTGGATGTGGTGACTGGGGTGGATGTCTGAGGGTCTGCTGTCATGATGTCCATGGGTAAGACAGATGTAGTGGCTGGATCTGTGAGTGTTGTTGTGGTGTCTGCAGGTGTGTCAGGTTTCGTGTCTGTGATGCTGGGGGTGGTGAAGGTGTCAGGGCAGGTTGTGACCGTTGATGTGTCTGCAGGTGTATGTTGCTTGTGTGGTGTGTCCTGTGGTGCTTGTGTTTGTCTGAGCTACCCTTGGATGTTCAGGTGGATGCATGCTTGTCTGTCTGTGTGCTTTGGCTGGGATGGGGAAGAGGGGTTTGGGATTGGGAATAGGAAGGTGGAGAGGGGACGGAAGACAAAGGGAGACTGACTGCAGTCAGTATGGAGGCCAGAGCCTGAAACTATCTCTGTTGGCCAGAGAGTGCACGGTGAATGCCCTCCAGGAACATATTACTCTGTTGCACTTGAGTGGCAAGTCCCTGGATGGCATTCACAAAGGTCGACTGGCCCACAGAGATCGACCTCAGGAGGTCAAGAGCCTCCTCACTGAGGCAGCAGGGCTGACAGGGGTGTTGTATAGATATTTTAGCCATGATTTAGCAAACAAGGCAGCATTGCTGCATTTTTCTAGCATTAGCCACATTTACGGTGTTGTTTTATTTTCTCTAGCTAGTTGTTCTTTCGCCTAGGAAAGTATCACGTTCTTAGCACTTCATTCATTTAATTTTGTGCTTTCCTCAAGGCTGCAGTCAGATAGGGTTGCCGTCAAAAGTGGTATGCTGTGTCTCCAACATTCACAGAAACATACACATTCTTACGTAGGGACATTTTTCCTAGAGCATCCATTGTTTTATTTTAAAACACTTCTCTGTCCCGTGCACATTAGAGGGAAATCACAACCAGATGACCACGACCACATGCTGATTACTGAACGTCTTCACTACAGCTGCTTGCTTAGACTGCTGAATCCTTGGCCTATATGGGGACTGTGTCTTTCTTGACAACAGGCTTTCTTGCTCAGGTATGGGGGATGATGTCTTCCGAGGAGGAGCAACATGAAGGGCGGATTAGGTCTTATCACGCTGTGCTCTAAAATACCTTTGGTAGGAAACAACTATATCATTCCTAGTGACAGTATGGTGGGAATGTTTTTGTGTTTCATTCTCTTTGTCACAATTTTGCTTCAATTGTGTTTTATCATCCTAGTTATTGCAATACATGCCATTTTATCTAAGATGCAGTTACTTCAATAAACCTAATTGAACTATGCTCTGCTTCTGTTTGTCTTTGCATGTGCAAGACTAATGTAACTGAGAGAAAAAGATGAGGTCTGATTGACCATGATTCCCCTAAGGAGTCCTCTCTGTCATGCGCCTAGTTGGCACAATCATCCCTCCTCTCAGGTGGAGATGAGACACTGCTAGTTAGCCGGAAAACCTGGATTAGGCCTACATGTGTTACATGTTGTGGGATTGTACACAGTACCCTACAATTCAGGTGATTCTGCTGACCAAATCCAGAAGTCTCATTAGGATAATGAGAATCTACGGAACAGGGGCAGAGGTGCCTGCGGCAAAGGAGATGCCCACCCTCTTGGGTGGGTGGGCATGGGCAACTGGGTGGGGGGTTACAGGGAGGACAGTGGTAGAAAGGGGGGGGTGGACAAAGATGGTGCTGTGGTGGTCCCAGATGGGTCCACCTCTGACAGTGAGTGTCCACTGGAGGAGGATTCCAAGGATGATGATGTTGATCCTGTCTCCCCTGTGGCACTCCCCTCGCCCTCTGGGCCAATGGGTCCCTCGCTGTCGGTGGTTTCAGCATCCCTAGTTGCCTGTGCCCTGTCTCCTTCGCCTACCAATGCTGATGCACACAAACAGAGAGAGAAGAAGGGAAAGAAAGAGAGAGAGGGTCATCACTTTCTTCACATACACACATTACAACATGCACAACTGTAGGTATACATCTCCTGCCAGGAAGGTCGCAGTTTTAAACCCTCAGATCATACATCGTGTCAAAATATGATACTTCAAACTACCCCATTTGTCATATGTCCACCTACATCATAAACCAAGTATTTGAACTCTACTTGATCATCACATCAAATCACCTGTAACTCTAAGGCAGTGTACTCATCATGGCCTAGGTAAAGCACATAGTTCATCACCATACAGCTTATCACTGTCCTTCATCTTATCAGTCTAAGGAAATGCAGTTGACAGATAACACCATATCATGGCTACTCCGACTACACACCTGCCCAGTCCATCAACAAAAGTCATGTTCCATGCAAGAAATGTAATCTCTCATTACATACAACACAGCACCTAGCCTTCCAATCACATGCATAGCTGATCCTTCTGTACATGCCTGACACATTGGCAATATACACTGATGAATACACAACATGTGGCAGTCCCATAGAGTGGCCATCACAATTTGATATTCCATGTCTGGAGAACAGCTATGTCAATACATGTACCAAATCTGATAGAATTTTTTGCAGTCACTATTCACAGACATTGCCAAATACACCATGACTCAATGTACTTGCAAATGTGGGCTACCTAGCACACATGATAATCATAGTCACAGACAATCATAGAGAGCATAGTTACAACAACAAACTATGGACAGCCCACAATGTTCTAGGAGGGCTCATAACATTCCTCCTGACATGCTGATTCAAGCCACAACATGACAACATGAGTATGCCTACTTCACTTACAGCTGTCCTGACATGTGGTGCTTCCCACGAGCTAAGTACTGACAAAACACTTACCCCACTGAAAACCTATGTCCACATGAATTACACATGAACCTACATGACTGCTATTTCACTGGCAACATACCCTACAACAACAACAGTTGTATGTGAAATGGAAGAACAGCTAAACCATGAAATCTGGCTAAAAACAGGTGAGCCAAGACCAAATCCTGTCCATACAGCCCACATCAGCTAAAGTAAGTATAGCAAAGAATAGCTCACTATACATTATCAGCCACCAAGTATCCTTTGAGACATGGGTGGTCATTACAACCCTGGCGGTCGGTGTTAAAGCCGCGGTAAAACCGCCAACAGGCCGGCGGAAAAAAAATGGAATTACGACCGCAGCGGAAACCGCCAACATAGACAGCCAAGACAATGTACCGCCCACATTATTACAAGCCACCAATCCGCCACCTTTTCCGGGGCGGATACACCGTGGACAAAAACACGGCGGGAACAGGACTTGGAAGGGAAAACGCTCACTTCTACACATCCCACGAGGAACAAGGACGCCATGGAACCGCAACTTCAGATTATTCTAGCCCTTATCTTCCTGCTCCTCTACCAAGAGCACGAACACCGGCTGCGAAGACCACGGTGAGTACTGCACCTACGACACAGGGGATGGGGAGGGAAAAAACAGGGACACACACACGCAACACGCAACACTCCCACCCCCATCCTCACCCACGACAACACACACACTTATACATCATGATACATCACAGTTACACCCCCAACCACATTGGAAGAATGCAAGGACAAAAGGAAATGAATTGAATGATTGTAATATGGATGAAGACAGTAATCAAAAATATATACATTGTGAGAAAACACGGCTGATTGCAGAGGCCCCATAACTTTTTGCCCCCATTTTCCTCTTTTTGCTGGTGTTTTCCTGACTTTGATGGTGCCCTGGGTACTGCTAACCAGTCCCAGGGCCTGTGCTCTGTGTAAAATGGATATGCAAATTAGGCTAATTATAATTGGCTAAGTTAACCTACCTATAAGTACCTAGTATATGGTAGGGCATGTAGGTTTAGGGACCACAGCATAGGTGGTGCACACCTAGGTGCACTGCTGAGGTGCCCAGTGTCATTTTAAAAGCAAGCCTGCCTTGCTGGCTGCTTTTAAAATAAAGTTATATGCAAATTCGACTTTGGAATTAAAGGTACTTCCAAAGTCTTAAACTACCTTATTTTTACATATAAGTCACCCCTAAGGTGTGCCCTATGTGCCCCTAGGGCTGGGTGCCATGTAACTATAAGCAGGGACTTTATAAAAATAGATTTATAAGCCCTGGTGAGGTAAAAACAGCCAAATTCGTTTTTCCCTCATTGAAGTAAATGGCCTTCATAGGCTAGAATGGGCAGACTTTATTTTACATTTTAAAGTCTCCTTAAATGTTACATACCAAGAATTTAGTATCAAATTAATTGTTGTAATAAATCCCACAACTTCCAGTTGTGGGATTTAATATAACTTGTTCAGGTAAAAAGTTTAGACTTTACCTAAAAAGTTGCCAATTTCAGCTCTGCATTGTTTTTGCTGTTGTGCTCTGATTGGCCAGCCTGCAGCAACTTCTGCCAGGCTGCCTTGATGAGGTGTGAAGTGGCCTGGCTTCACACAAAGGAATGTGCTTGGGGGAGAGAATCTCCCCTCAGCAGATGGTGAGGCAGGAAGGGGGAGGGCTGCCAAACTGGTCTTCCAAGGCAGAGAAGGACATTTGCAGCACCCAGCAACACCCCCACATCCTGCAACCCCAGACAATTAGGTGCCCCCTTGATTAGATTAGGAGAGGGCAGGAGAGGGGTGTGTTTATGATTTTTAGCCACACCAGTGGGTGGGCTCAGCCAGATGTAACCTCCAAAAATCAGATTCATCCATGTTGGATTTTTAGAGACTGTTGCCTTCTGGGATGGATTTTTGCCACACTTCCCAGGAAGTGGTCATCACAGGGGGACAACCCTGTCCCTGATTGGAGAACCAGGGCCCCCCTGCTTTTCACCCAGGAGCAAGGATAAAACTGGCAGACCTGCACCCACACCTCAGATCCCCACCAAATTTCAAGAAGAAAGAACTTAAGGAGAAGAAGGACTGCCCTGCTGGACCCCTGGCCTGCACCTGGAACCTGCACTCAGAAGGACTGCACCAGCTGCACACTTGGGCTTCACCACAAGAAGGACTTTGCCTGGCTTCAACTGGTTCAAGGAGGGACTCCCTGTTTGCTACAGGTGAAAAATTGCTATCCAGAGTCCCCTGCACCAACTCCTGAAAAAGTGACTAGCTGACCACTGTCCAGTGGCCAAAAAGGAGTTTGCGCCAGGTGCATTCTGGGAGTTGAAGTCCGCACCCCCCAAGGACCATCACAGAACTTCTGGACCCTTGGGGTGAGCTGTGGACCCCAAAAGAACCTTAAAAGAACATCTGGGTGAAGCCCCAGAAGTTTGGAGAAGATTTGACAAATTTTGTAAAAAAGCTCCAGAGAGGGACCGACCCGCCGCGGAAATTCTAGTCGGCTTGCCTCAACCGCGACCCGGCCTGACTTCGTGGTTCGTCCCGGTAAAGAAAAACATCCAAAAAAGAGACTAAGTCCGAAGGTAAAAAGTTGACCGGGACCTCCCAGCCATCGTATCCGAGAAGGGCTCCATGGACGTCGGATCAAGATCCAGGTTTACCCCGGTCGAAGGATTTTCATCTCGAAAAAACGACTAAGTCCGAAGGTAAAAGTCTCCACCGAGGAAACCCACATCGCGTATCCGGACAAGGGCTCCAGGAGGTCGGATTCAACTGGCAGGATCGTCCCGGTGAAGAAAAACTTCATAATAAAGACTAAGTCAGAAGGTAACTTTTTAACCGAGGCCTCCCGCGACCTGTAGCCGAGCAGGGCTCCATCGCGGTTGGCCTGAAACTTTGACTTTGCCCCGGTCCTGGTGCAACCAGATGACCCGATTGGCGCTTTTTGTTTCTAAGCGCTAGAAAAATAGTAATTCTTTAAAAATTCATATCTGCGGTTCCCCTGAACCGATTTTAATCGTTTTTGTGTCATTTTAAAGATAAAAATATAAACTATTTTTATAAACTGTTTTTGGATTTTTAAACTGTTTCCTGTGTTTTATTTGATTACTGTTTTGTGATATTTGAATGCTTTACACTTTGTCTCCTAAGTTAAGCCTTGACGCTCGTTACCAAGCTACCAAGGGTTGAGCTGGGATTAATTTACTGAGACCTAACTGTACCTAGGTGGAGGTTAGTGGCTTGTTGCTAGGTGTAGGTACCTACCTGCCTTTACCAATAACCCATTTTCCAACATACATATATTAAGATATTTACACTATAAACAAATATATACACCAAAGAATCCAAGTCCAAGGTATTCCACTATCATAGTCCGTGGACCACTGGGCCCAAAAGGCATGGGCGTGGCCCACACTCAATACCCGAACAAGACGGAGAGAACACTGCAGGGCATCAGATAGAAATAAAACAGGCACCTCGGGGGAAAGGAAGAGGGGACACCTCAGCCGGATGAGAGCCCGACGCCAGATCCACGAGGGGGCTCCATGCCCACTGTTCAATCCTGGGGAGTGCAAAGCCACAGTCTCTCAAGTCTCTACAGTGGGTGGGTTGCCCACTACTGTATCCTAGGGAGTGCAAAGTCACAGTCTCTCAAGTCTCTCCAGTGGGTGGTTTGCCCACTGCTATATCCTGGGGAGTGCAAAGCAACAGTTTCTCAAGTCTCTCCAGTGGGTGGTTTGCCCACTGCTTTATCCTGGGGAGTGAAAAGCCACAGTCTCTCAAGTCTCTCCAGTGGGTGATTTGCCCACTGCTATATCCTGGGGAGTGCATAGCCACCGTCTTTCAAGTCTCTACAGTGGGTGGTTTGCCCACTGTTCAATCCTGGGGAGAGCAAAGCCACAGTCTCTCAAGTGGATAACATTCTCCACTGGTTTCTGGAGGGAGCTTTGTGCCCAGAGTGCTCCATCCTGCCAAGGACAGAGGTAGTGGATGTGATACTCCACTGGCTCTGGAGGGGGCTTTGTGCCCAGAGTGCTTCATCCTGCCAAGGACTGTGTGAGTGGATGTGATACTCCACTGGTTCTGAAGGGGGCTTTGTGGCCAGAGTGCTTCATCCTGCCAAGGACACAGGTAGTGAATGTGATACTCCACTGGTTCTGGAGGGAGCTTTGTGCCCAGAGTGCTTCATCCTGCCAAGGACTGAGGTAGTGGATGTGACACTCCACTGGTTCTGGAGGGGGCTTTGTGTCCAGAGTGCTTCATCCTGCCAAGGACTGTGTGAGTGGATGTGATCCTCCACTGGTTCTGGAGGGGGCTTTGTGCCCAGAGTGCTTCATCCTGCCGGTTGTGGCCTCAGTAGCGTCGGAATCATTGGCGCTCACTGGCCTGCGGTGCTGCTGGCGGCGGTGTCCTGAGCAGCGGTGCTGCTGGCGGCGGTGTCCTGGACAGCGGGGCTGCTGGCGGCGGTGTCTTGGGCAGCGGTGCTGCTGGCAGCGGTGTCCTGGGCAGCGGTGCTGCTGGCAGCAGTGTCCTGGGCAGCGGTGCTGCTGGCCGTGCAGATCTTCCCAGACTTGCCGGTTTTACTGTGCCCCTTCCCCACCTTGGATAGTGGCGCAGCTGTTTCCACACCCCCAACTGTACCCCTGGGAGCGGCTTTGGTGGCTGATTTCTTTCCCCTCTCCCGCTGGGGGGTGGGGGACTGTCCGTGCTCTGGCTCCTTGCCACACTGGCAGCCCTGCTGCCTGGCGCACTGCAGAAGCCGGTTACTACTGGCGCCACTGGTCCCACAGATTTTGTGGCTGAGGTGCTGGGTTGGGACCTGGAGAGTCGGGCCCTAGGAGACTGAAGGGGTGGGGGAGGCGAGGGAAAGAGGTCATGGTTGGACAGGAAACGTTTCTTAGGAACACTGGGACGGGTAGTTTGGAGAGGGTTTGGGAGTGGAGGAAGAGGTAGTGGTTGTAGGAGGTGTACGTTTGGTGACTTTGGGTGAAGGTGCATGGGCTGGAGGCTGTTGTGAGGTGGATGTTTGTTGGGTGGGTGTGTGGCTGCGTTTGTGTACCTTGGGAGGTGGCCTCACAGACACACTGGGAGAGGACACAGGGGATGTGTGA
This sequence comes from Pleurodeles waltl, assembly GCF_031143425.1. Lineage (NCBI taxonomy): Eukaryota > Metazoa > Chordata > Amphibia > Caudata > Salamandridae > Pleurodeles > Pleurodeles waltl. The sequence continues at coordinate 259,204,647 of NC_090440.1, forward strand.
ATGGTAGTGGGGTGGTGACTGCACGTGAGCGGGGTGTGGTGGTGGGTGTGCTGGTGATGGAGGTAGTGGCTGAGGATGTAGTGCATGCAGGTTTGAGTGGAGACGAGACAGGGAGGGAGGAGGGAGACGAGGAGGAGGGGGACACAGTGGAGGCAGTGGATGTTGGTGTGTCTGCATGTGTCTGATGCTTGCGTGAGTGCCTGTGGGATGTGTGGTGCTTATGTTTGCCAGAGCTTCCCTTGTGTGTTGAAGTGTGTGCATGCTGGTCTGATGGTGTGCTTGGGATAGGCTGATGTACAGGGGTTTGGGTCTGGATGGAAGAAGTTGGAGGGAGGAGGCTAGAGACAGGGACAATGGCTGCCATCAGTGCTGAGGCCAGAGTCTGAAAAGCTCGCTGTTGGGCTGCCAGACCAGAGTGAATGCCCTCCAGGTATGCATTGGTTTGTTGCAACTGCCTCTCTACATCATGGATGGCATTCAAAATGGTAGACTGCCCAACAGTGAGGGACCTTAGGAGGACAATGGCCTCCTCACTGAGGGCAGCAGGGGTGACAGGGGCAGGGTCTGAGGTGCTGGGAGGGTGGGAGGGTGGTGCTGGTAGGGGGGGTGGCTGCTGTACCTGTAGATGTGGGAGGGCACAGATGGGCCCGCCACCGCAAGGGAGTTCCCATCAGAGAAGGAGTCCGCTGGTGTCAGCTCCTGTCCCCACCGTGGAGCTCCCCTCACCCTCCGTCCCACTGGTAAATTCAGACTCTGTAGTGTCGCCCTCCAGGGCCATGTGGGATGCAGCTCCCTCCTGCTCCGGTGCCACTGCTCCTCTGCCTGATGATGCTAATGCAGACAAGAACAGGGAGACCACAAAAAGGGGGGGAAGACAGAAGAAAGACATGTTGAGTGCATGCAATACCGCTACCGTTGGCGGACACTACAGACACAGAAGCTCCCTGCACTACGCCGCGCACTTGGAGTTCCCTATTCAATCCCAGGGACATGGGTTACAAGGCTATGCCCAATTGCTGCACACATGGATGTCACAGGAGCCTGACTAGGTGCAGTTGGCACTGTACACAGGTGGGGTGGGGTGCCACAGGGCCTGCCTTAAGAAGGGTCCTTGCCTACTAAACTCGCCCTGGCCTAGGGGAACCCACAGCCCACCTCCCCCACCCAGACACCTAAAATGCGCGCTGAATCAGCAGAATGAGAGTGTACTCACCCCCTTGTGGCTGCTGTGATGCCCTCAAGCGCCCATCCAACATCAGGGGGGTCATGGTGCGATGGGCACCCCTCCCACGTTGGTAGGCAATCCCCAGCTGTGCCTCTGCCGTCTTCTTGCTCCAGCGGCAAATGTCCTCCCATCTTTTCCGGCAGTGGGTGCTCCATCTGTGGTAGACCCCTAGGGTCCCGACTTCCTTGGTGATGGCATGCCAAATATCCTTCTTCTGGTGGGCGCTGACCTACAGGAATAGTACAGGAGAAAAAGAGAAGTTATTACCGTCCGCACCGTCATAGTCATTGGCCCGCGTGCCATGATGCACATGCACTCACCGTCTTTTCATGCACGCCTCATTCTCACCCCCCCTATCTTTCATCCCCACCACTCCATACAGGCATTGCCCATACAGTATGCTCACAGTGTACTCACCTGTTTGTCTGGAGGACCATAAAGTAGCGTGTCCTGGGGAGGACCTCATCCACGAGTTTCTTCAAGTCCTTCGTGCTGAAGACAGGGGCCCTTTCCCCAGACACACAAGCCATTGTCTCTTCCAGACTGAGGTCACAGCAGCACTTGCAGTGTAGGTCCTCTCCTGTCGAAGATCAGGTATCAAGTGATTGAACAGAGAGAAAATGGCAGTCACGTCTGCGGCGGTGCGTACCGTCACCGCCGGCGTATATCGTCATTGGTTCGTGGGACACATAGGGTCCAATGTTAACCAATGCAGGATTGGCCGCGGTCTCCGACTGCCTACCGCAATGGTGTACAACGCCAGCGCAGTTACCTCATATCCCATTGTCCCACTTTACAGGTCAGGCAGCCGCCACTTCATGGGCCCACATGGCATTATTTTGAACTGAGTCACACATATCTAGGACTTGCCTAAAAACTCATACAGGCATATGTCGATTAGCTAATTTTTCAGAGTATGCTGTGTTTACGTACATCAGAGTTGGTTGATTCTTTGCTCGCTGTTCTCCTCCATAGGCACCGTCCGCTGGGGCATGTGAGGAGATGGCGGCATCCTCCAGTGTACAGGCTGCTGGTGGACCTGTCGACAATGGAGGAGTGACATGTGATCATCACCTACAGACTTGATCGTGCCACAATCCAGGAACTGTGTGCCCAGTTGGAGCCAGACCTGATGTCAGCTATCCGCCATCCGACAGTTCACTCCTGCGGGGGGACCAAGGCCACATGTGTCCCATCAATGGCACCTATGATGTTCGGGATATGTCCCAGGGCATAGAAGTCACCTTTCACTGTAGGCAAATCCTCCACCTGAGGGAAAACGATGTAGCTCTGCATGTGTTTCAGCAGGGCAGACAACACTCTGGACAACACGTTGGAAAACATAGGCTGGGACATCCCTGATGCTATGGCCACTGTTGTTTGAAAAGACCCACTTGCTAGGAAATGGAGTACTGACAGCACCTGCATTTGAGGGGGGATTCCTGTGGGATGGCGGATAGCTGACATCAGGTCTGGGTCAAACTGGGCACACAGTTCCTGGATTGTGGCACGTTCAACATGTAGGTGATGATCACATGTCTTTCCTCCATTGTCGACAGGTCCACCAGTGGTCTGTACACCGGAGGATGCCGCCATCTCCTCACATGCCCCAGCGGACGGTGCCTATGGAGGAGAACAGCGAGCACAGAGTCAACCAACTCTGAGGTACGTAAATACAGCTTCCTCCTGTATGAGTGTTTAGCCAAGGCCAAGGTATGTTTGACGCAGTCAAAAATAAAGCCATGTGGGCCCCTGAAATGGCGGCTGTCTGACCTGTAAAGTGGGACAATGGGATATGAGGTAACTGCGCTGGCGTTGTACACCGTCGCAGTAGGTGGTCGAAGACCACGGCGCAATTCTGCATTGGTTAACCCTATGGGTCTCAGGAGCCACTGGCGATGGACGTGACCGTCATTTTCTCACTGTTCAATCACTTGATACCTGATCTTCGACAGGAGCAGACCTACACTGCACGTGCTGCTGTGACCTCAGTCTGGAAGAGACAATGGCTCGTGCGTCTGGGGAAAGGGCCCCTGCCTTCAGCACGGAGGAGTTGGAGAAACTCGTGGATGGGGTCCTCCCCCAGTACACGCTACTCTACAGTCCTCCAGACAAACAGGTAAGTACACCGTTACCATGCTGTATGGGCAATGCCTGTGTGGAGTGGGGTGGATGAAAGATAGGGGGGAGAATGAGGCGTGTGTGAAACGACAGTGAGTTCATGTGCCACATGGCAAGGGTAGGGATGCGGGCCAATGACTGTGACGGTGCAGTTGGTAATTACTTCTCTTTTCTTCCCTGTACAATTCCTGTAGGTCAGCACCCACCAGAAGAAGGATATTTGGCGTGCCATCACCAAGGAAGTCGGGACCCTGGGGGTCTACCACAGACAGAGCACCCACTGCCGGAAAAGACGGGAGGACATTCGCCGCTGGAGGAAGAAGATGGCAGGGGCCCAGCTGGGGATGGCCTCCGAACGTGGGAGGGCTGCCCGTCGCACCACAACCCCCCTGATATTCAGGATCCTGGCGGTGGCGTACCCAGAGTTGGATGGGCGCTTGAGGGCATCACAGCAGCAACAAGGGGGTGAGTACACTCTCATTCAGCTGATTCAGCACGCATTGGAGGTGTCTGGGTGGGGGAGGTGGGCTGTGGGTTCCCCTAGGCCAGGGCGAGTTTGCTAGTTAAGTCCCCTTTTTCAGGCAGTCCCTGTGGCACCCCACCCCACCTGGGTACAGTGCCAACTACACCTAGTCAGGCTCCTGTGACATCCATGTGTGCAGAAATCAGCCATAGCCTTGTAAGCCATGTCCCAGGGATTGAATAGTGGACCCCAAGTGCGCAGGGGGCTTCTGTGTCTGTTGTGTCCGCCAACGGTAGCGGTATTGCATGCACTCAACATGTCTTTCTTCTGTGTCTGCCGTGTCCGCCAACGGTAGCGGTATTGCATGCACTCAACATATCTTTCTTCTGTCTTACCCCCCTCTTTTTGTGGTCTCCCTGTACTTGTGTGCATTAGCATCATCAGGCGGAGGAGCAGTGGCACCGGAGCAGGAGGGAGCTGCATCCCACATTGCCCTAGAGGGCGACACTACGGACTCCGAATTCACCAGTGGGACAGAGGGAGAGGGGAGCTCCACGGCGGGGACAGGAGCTGACACCAGCGATACGGACTCCTCCTCTGATGGGAGCTCCCTTCTGGTGGCGGCCCCATCTGTGCCCCCCGCATCTACAGGTACAGCTGCCACCCCCCCCCACCAGCACCACCCTCCCAGCAGCCCCTCAGCCTTTGCCCGTGCCCGTTCACCCAGGAGGGTGGGCATCACCTTCGCCCCAGGCACCTCAGCCCCTGCCCCAGTCATCCCTGCTGCCCTCAGTGAGGAGGCCATTGACCTCCTCAGGTCCCTCACTGTTGGGCAGTCTACCATTTTGAATACCATCCACGGTGTAGAAAGGCAGTTGCAACAAACAAATGCATTCCTGGAGAGCATTCATTCTGGTCAGGTGGCCCTTCAGTGAGCTTTTCAGACTCTGGCCTCAGCACTGATGGCAGCCATTGTCCCTGTCTCTAGCCTCCCCCCTCCAACCTCCTCCACCCAGAACCACACCCCTGTACCTCAGCCTATCTCAAGCACACCATCAGACTAGCTTGCACACACCTCAACACACAAAGGAAGCTCAGGCAAACATAAGCACCACACGTCCCACAGGCACTCACGCAAGCATCAGACACATGCAGACACACCAACATCCACTGCCTCCACTGTGTCCCCCTCCTCGTCTCCCTCCTCCCTCCCTGTCTCGTCTCCACTCGCACCTGCATGCACTACATCTTCAGCCACTACGTCCATCACCAGTACACCCACCACCACACCCCGCTCACGTGCAGTCACCATTCCCACTACCATTCACACATCCCCTGTGTCCTCTCCCAGTGTGTCTGTGAAGCCACCTCCCAAGGTACACAAACGCACCCACACTCCCACCCAACAGCCATCCACCTCACGACAGCCTCCAGCCCATGCACCTTCACCCAAAGTCAGCAAACGTACACCTCCTACGACCACAACCTCTTCCTCCACTCCCAAACCCCCTCCAGCTACCCGTCCCAGTGTTCCTAAGAAACTTTTCCTGGACACATACAGGACCGCCAGCAGCTGAACCGCTGCCAAGGACACCGCCGCCACAAGCACCGCTGCCAAGGACACCGCCGCCACAAGCACCGCTGCCAAGGACACTGCCGCTACAAGCACCACAGGCCCATGAGTGCAAAAAGCTCTGACGCTACTGAGGCCGCCACAAGCAGGATGAAGCACTCTGGGCACAAGGCCCCCTCCAGAACCAGTGGAGATTGTCATCCACTACCTCAGTCCTTGGCAGGATAGAGCACTCTGGGCACAAGGCCCCCTCCAGGACCAATGGAGATTGACATCCACTTGAGAGACTGTGGCTTTGCACTCCCCAGGATTGAACAGTTGGCAACCCACCCACTGTAGAGACTTGAGAGACTGTGGCTTTGCACTCCCCAGGATTTAAAAGTGGGCAAACCACCCACTGTAGAGACTTGAGAGACTGTGGCTTTGCACTCCCCAGGATATAGCAGTGGGCAAACCACCCACTGTAGAGACTTGAGAGACTGTGGCTTTGCACTCCCCAGGATTGAACAGTGGGCAAACCACTCATGTAGAGACTTGAGAGACTTGCCGCTGCGGTGTGTTTGCGGTCTTATGCACGGCGGTAAGTGGCATTTACTGCCAATGTTGTAATGACCCCCTTAGTACCTGCCACTGCTGCATAACTTCCTGGTGGTGGTCGCTCTGAAGCCTTTGATTTTCCCCCAACATAGTGATGATTTGGCCCATCCTGTCTTGGGAACTTTGGTATGCTCCTAAGAATTGGGAGATGGTTTCCTGGTCAGTTGTGTCCCCTTGAGGGCCCACCCTCTGGCCCACAGCATACCTCCCACACACCCTACCCCCACATGCTTGTGACCCTGGCACAGTGTGCCCACTCCCAGTGACTGCAAGTCCATCATTGTGAGGGGTCGCAAGGTAAGACTCAGGTACCTGTACTGTGGGGCGCACAATAGATAATACAGTCCTTGGGACACAGGTTTGGGGGTGAAAGGTTGCCTGTGATGTCGAAACAACAGGGTTGGTAGGAGCTGATGTGGGCAGGGTGTGGCTGAGAGTCATTGACTGACCAGGTGTTCCAGATGGGCCAGCTTGCTCATCAGTGTCCAGACATCCAAAGCTGTTGTCCTCACTGGGGCCTTCATCTTGAGGGGTACTGACAGTCTCAGGTATCCTCTCCATGGTGGCAATTGCAAGGTTACCTGTGGAGGGAGTGAGACACAAGAGTTCAGATTTAAATGTGTATTTAGTTGCAATTGTGTGAGATGTAGCCAGATGCCTAACATGATTTCTAGCAATGACATTGACAGCTGCTGCACAGCATACCTTCATTGTTATACAACTCTGTGACTTGATGACTTGATTTCCATACGCCATTTTTAGAGTTGTTATACTTTGTTGGTAAAGATTGCACTGCAGATGGGATCTGTTATTGTCTGATTATTGACATGACTGTTCACCTCTTTTACCTAGTGAATAGTCAGGTTTGCTAGATGTCACACATCAAAGCTGCACAATGTACCATGGTGTCCTTTCTAACCCAGGTCAGTCTATTTTTGGTTTGGGATATTTGATCTGTGGCCAGTAGGAATGGTCACTCAGCTGTAGCTGTGTTTCCTTTGGTTGCTATTGTGTGTGTGCCATTGAATTGCTGTCATTGCCATGTACTGGTCCTCACTGGAACAATCTAGATGGTGTAGCAAGTAATTGAGTTGTACATGCCTTACATGTGATGTGTTGTGCACATTCTAGGTTTTCACAATGATGGGTTAGTGCATTCTGGGAGTCATATTGATATGATTAGCCTGTAGTTAACGTGGCATTTTCAAGGCCTGTGAGGGCAGTTGGGCTCAGTGGAGAGGTGGCATGCCAGGGATGGGTATTAGGTGATTTGATGAGAGATGTAGTGGCTAAAATAGTTAATTAGGGTGGGTTTGGGTGGTAAGGAAGCATGCAGGACAACACAATTGTGTGACATAAACGTTGTGGGTACTTATCAGACTCCAGTTCCCTGATATGCCTGTGAGACTCTCAGGATGCACGATGTCCAAAGCCTTCTTCTCTCATGATGTAAAGGTAGGGGGGGAGGTGGGGGCCCACCGGCAGTCTTCTTTACAGCTAACTGGTGCCTGGGTGCCATGGAACACACCGTTCTCCGTAGGTCGTTCTACCTCTTCCAGATGTCCTCCCTTGTGTGTTGATGACTGCCTACAGAATTGACCCTGTCGACTATTTTTTGCCACAAATCCATTTTCCTGGCAATAGCTATTTGTTGGACCTGTGCTCCGCACAGGTGTGGCTGTACCCTTACAATTTCATCCACCAACAGCTCAACTCCTCATCAGTGAAACATGGGTGCTTTTGTGTGGACATGGTTGTGGTTTTGTAGACGGTTTGTGGGGGTGTTGTGAGTGTAAGGGTGCAGTGTTGAGTAATTGGTGAGGTGTGGGTGCTGCGATATGAGGTGGAGACGGTTGTAGCAAATTGTGTGTGCTAGTAATGTGTGTATTGTAGTAGTTGTACTGATGTGTGGTTTATGCTGAGTGAAATGTGTATGTGTGCCTATGGTGTACAAGTACAATTTCTGTTCTTATTTGGCCTCTCGGTATTTGGATATGGTGTTCTGGATGCAAAGGATTGTGGGTTGTGTAAGGGTGTTTTATATAGTGCTGTGAGTAGGTGTGTCTGGTGTGTGGATATGTGTCAGGTGTGGGGAATTCAAGCTATCCAATGTGGTGCTGTGTTCTGACAGAAGTGAGTTGTGACCGCCGCGTTTCGGACCACCAATGGTTTTCCGCCATGGAAGAACCTCTGTGGTTATTTGTGGATCATAATTTGAGGGGTGGAATTGTGTCGGGCTAGCGGTGCTGGTGGTGGAACCTCCTTTTTTCCGTCCTCCTGTGTCCTGGCGGTTTTGGAATTTTGGCTGTTTTTTGATGGACTTCACAGTGTGACTCTTAATACGGCAGTCGGATTACTGCCAAAATGGCAGTCTTTTGGTGGCTGCCACCATGGAAGTCTTCACAAAAGACCACCAAAGTTGTAATGTGGCCCTATCTCTCAAAAGTGGAAAGTTTGGCAAAATGAATGTTGACATTAATAATAGAAAAATATGATACATATTTTCATGAAAGAATAAATAGTCATCCACATGTAGTGACACCTGAAACTCTCGACTAGCTCACTTAATGCAAGAAAAGGCATTACTGTCAATAGTCTTAGCCAGAGCTTCAATAGAGAGGGCAAAAATGGGTGGCGAGAGCAGGCACCCAGAAGTGAGCTATGCTGTAGGAGAATAGTGATGTTGGTACTGGTAGTTTGGGCAAAATATAATATAGTATGTTTAGTATGTTATAAAAATCGTATTGTCTAAATCAATGAAAGCAATAACACAAACGCTGTGGCAGGTCAGCACATTTTTCCCTTTTTAAGACTGAGTTTCTGAATTCAAGACAATGGCGGTCATTCTGACCCTGGCGGTCAAAGACCGCCAGGGCGGAGGACCGCGGGAGCACCGCCGACAGGCCGGCGGTGCTCCAATGGGGATTCCGACCGCGGCGGTAAAGCCGCGGTCGGACCGGCAACACTGGCGGTCTCCCGCCAGTGTACCGCCGCCCCATTGAATCCTCCAAGGCGGCGCAGCTTGCTGCGCCGCCGAGGGGATTCCGACCCCCCCTACCGCCATCCAGATCCCGGCGGTCCGACCGCCGGGAACCGGATGGCGGTAGGGGGGGTCGCGGGGCCCCTGGGGGCCCCTGCGGTGCCCATGCCACTGGCATGGGCATTGCAGGGGCCCCCGTAAGAGGGCCCCTACAAGTATTTCACTGTCTGCTTGGCAGACAGTGAAATACGCGACGGGTGCCACTGCACCCGTCGCACAGCTTCCACTCCGCCGGCTCGATTCCGAGCCGGCTTCATCGTGGAAGCATCTTTCCCGCTGGGCTGGCGGGCGGCCTGAAGGCGGCCGCCCGCCAGCCCAGCGGGAAAGTCAGAATTACCGCGGCGGTCTTTTGACCGCGCAGCGGTATTCTGGCGGCCCCCGACAGGCCGGCGGCGACCGCCGCCGGTCAAAGTCGGAATGAGGGCCAATATGTTTCAAAATACAAATTTGATAATTCCTCAACAACTATGTCTTGAACTAGTGGAACAATTTAAGTGTTATGAATGTAATAAAATCTGACTTACAACCATAGGTCCAGTAAAAGCTACCAATTAGTTGTAAGAATTACATTTGCTTTCAACGTCAATTATTTGTTTTTGTTATCTTAATGAAATTGACTGATCAGTGTACAGCTTGTGTTGCATATATAAAAATATCTTGATCTCCTTTCTTATTGTTTTTTCTGAAATGTATATTTCTTAACACATTTCATCTTTTTATGAGCCCTGGATAGCAACTGAATTCGTAAATATCATTAAATATTTAATGTGTTACGTTCCTATAAATAAAACTAAATGAGCCCACTTAAAAATGGTCATGGCCATTGTAGTTTATGCTTGACTGTCAATGATTTTCAATTTCAATGAAATCATAACAGACACATTTTCTTGTATAAAAGCATCCACCATAGCTTGATTGTTCAAAAGAGTTTCAGAATTTACGGCATTGCAATGATTAAAAAAATGGGAATTACATGAAAATCACACATTGTCACTCTCACAGTATATGTAATAGAATTATTTTCTGACTTTTTCTGGGGCCTCCATGCAAGACACTTTCTAGCTTTATAATGATAGTTAATTTACGATCCTTTGCAAGCAACTTCGCACTATTTATTTTATTATTGTCAACCATTAAAATTTGTGTTCTAATGATTTCAATTTGCCTTTTTATTACGACAGGTGATAAATAATTGATTAGTGGAGTTAGCTGGCAACACTTCTAAAAACGTGGTGGTCTTGTTTAAGGTTTGTATTTACTGTGTAAACTCTTTACATTAAGAGCCAAGCAATGGGGTAGCTTAATCCTGTGTAAGATGCACATACCACCGCCACAAAAAACAATGTAGTAAATGTCTTGGGTTACTTTATGATAGTTGACTGAAGATAACAGAAAGGTGTTGGATTATTTCACTGTGAGAAGCCCAGCCGAGAGATAACACTGAATGGTGGCATTAAAAAGAAGACACACGTTTGCCTTGAAAATTAGCTCACGATGGACCAAGCATTGCAGTAACTATTAACTACTAAAAACTTTGTTGCATGATAGAAGAAGCAGGATGATATTTCAATTTTAAAGTTTAACAGCAAAGTAAAAGCATCTCCACATAAGCCAAACCCCATTTGATCCAATAAAGAGCTGGTTAAATTCACAAAGAAGCTAGCCTTAGCTGACTTTATTTAAACTGAAAGCATATACAGAAATTTCAGTGGTTTGAGACCCAATAAAGTGTGATTTACAATAATATATCATCCATCAGTATTGATATCAATATCCTTCACCTGCTAAAGTACGTCATTTTAAAGCAAAATATCCACATTATTGTGCTCACACTGCTTGACTTTCATTGTTCCACTACCCTGCACATCTTAATAGCTCACCACATTAGGCATTCATTGCTTCTTCTATGTTACTTCTCTGTTTCTCACTCTACAGTATTTTTCATTGTTTTATTCAATAGAATTATCATGTCTAACTCTTTTATTCTTTAATTGGCTCATGCTGCACTCTTCGCACCCTGGGCCACCAACCTATGCATGCCTGTGCGAATTTAGTCAAAAAACCTAGCCAAAGAGGACCTGGTCAAAGTAGAGCATAATGTCATTGAGCAATAGGAGAGATAGTGGGTTTGTGGACTGTTAATGCATTGTGATGTTGTGCTCTTTAAAAAGGTGTGTCTTCAACTGCTTCCTCAACTAGGGCAGCATTGGGGCAGGCCTGATGGATACAAGGATGTTGTTCCAGATCCTGGATGCATAGCTAAAAAAGGTGTGCTGCCTTGTTTTCTCTTTTATTACACTTCATAATCTGTAATCTAATGTTGTCCTGACTTGGGTTGTGCTGAGAACCACCATAAATGCTGAGCTAGTCTGCAAGATAAGCATGAATGCTGGTCATATTGTCTTTGTAAATGATACAGCACTTTTTGAAGATTGTGAAGGCTGGCCTGGGGAGCAAATGGAGTTGCATTAGGAAGGAGGAGATGTGATCATATTTCATCAGGCCCTGGATGAGATGTGCTGCTGCCTTGAGGATATCCTTAAGAGCCGCTGTTAGAAATGGGGTTTTTGGTTGGCAGTCAGGTTACCCCCTGTCCAAGCAAGAACCCTCACTCTAGTCAGGGTAAGTCACACATAATCCAAAATTATCCTGTGCCCACCCTCTGGTAGCTTGGCACGAACAGTCAGGCTTAACTTAGAAGGCAATGTGTAAAGTATTTGTGCAATAAATCATACAATAACACCACATAGCACCACAAAAATACACCACACAGTGTTTAGAAAAATATATAATATTTATCTGGATAATTGCAGGTCAAAACGAATAAAGATGCAATTTGAAATTGTAGAGATATCACTGAAAAGTGATATAAAGGCCCTCATTCTGACCTTGGCGGGCGGCGGAGGCCGCCCGCCAAAGTCCCGCCGTCAGGTTACCGTTCCGCGGTCGAAAGACCGCGGCGGTAATTCTGACTTTCCCGCTGGGCTGGCGGGCGGTCGCCTTCAGACCGCCAGCCAGCCCAGCGGGAAAGAGGCTTCCACGATGAAGCCTGCTCGGAATCGAACCGGCGGAGTGGAAGCTGTGCGACGGGTGCAGTTGCACCCGTCGCGTATTTCACTGTCTGCGCAGCAGACAGTGAAATACATGTAGGGGCCCTCTTACGGGGGCCCCTGCAATGCCCATGCCAGTGGCATGGGCACTGCAGGGGCCCCCAGGGGCCCCGCGACCCCCCCCTACCGCCATCCGGATCTCGGCGGTCCGACCGCCGGGATCTGGATGGCGGTAGGGGGGGTCGGAATCCCCGCGGCGGTGCAGCAAGCTGCGCCGCCGCGGAGGATTCAATGGGGCGGCGGTACACTGGCGGGACCCCGCCAGTGGTGCCGGTCCGACCGCGGCTTTACCGCCGCGGTCGGAATCCCCATTGGAGCACCGCCGGCCTGTCGGCGGTGCTCCCGCGGTCCTCCGCCCTGGCGGTCAAAGACCGCCAGGGTCAGAATGACCACCAAAGTGTCTTAAGTCTTTAAAAAGCAAACAAAGGGGGTGATTCCGACCCTGGCGGTAAAAACTGCCAGGGCCGGGGTCCCCGGGAGCACTGCCAACAGGCTGGCGGTGCTCCTTTGGGCATTCTGACCGCGGCGGTACAGCCGCGGCCAGAAACGGAAAGTCAGCGGTGTACCGCCGACTTTCCGCTGCCCATGGGAATCCTCCATGGCGGCACAGCTTGCTGCGCCGCCATGGGGATTCCGACCCCCATACCGCCATCCTGTTCCTGGCGGTTTCGGCCGCCAGGAACAGGATGGCGGTATGGGGTGTCGTGGGGCCCCCGTAAGAGGGCCCCACTTTGAATTTCAGTGTCTGCTTAGCAGACACTGAAATCCGCGACGGGTGCTACTGCACCCGTCGCACCCCTTCCCCTCCGCCGGCTCCATTCGGAGCCGGCTTCATCGTGGAAGGGTGTTTCCCACTGGGCTGGCGGGCGGCCTTTTGGCGGTCGCCCGCCAGCCCAGTGGGAAACCCAGAATGACCGCCGCGGTCTTTTGACCGCGGTACGGTCTTCTGGCGGTTCCCGCTTGGCGGGCGGCGGGTCTCTTTCAAGCACAAAGTACCTGGTTTAAAGTGGAAAATCTCCGCAAAGGGCCACAGAAGAAGAGATACGTGGAAAAATGGTGTGTGTGTTGATTTCTCCCCTGCACACACGGACTTGCGTCGTTATTTTTCATGCAGGGAAGTCGTGCGTCGTTTTCTGGCGTGCAGACAGTCTCTTTCTGTGGGTCGCGGGATTACCAGATGTCCCGGGGTCTGTGCGTGGATTCTTCGGCTTGATTTCCGCCTGCGTGTCGTTACGCAAGGCTGTGCGTTGAAGTTTCGATCTCATGGCAGGCGTTGCGTCGATTTCCCCTCTGGAAGTTGGGCGGCGTTGTCCTTGCGAGGCCGTGCGTTGAAGTTCCGGTCGCCTCGAAGGCGTTGCGTCGATCAGCGTCGGTATGCAGCATTTTTCTCGCCACGGAGCAAGCTGTGCGTCAAAAGTTTCTCCGCATGAAGAGTCCAAATGAAAAAGAGAAGTCTTTTTGGTCCTGAGACTTCAGGGTACAGGAGGCAAGCTCTATCCAAGCCCTCGGAGAGCACTTTCACAGCCAAACAAGAGTTCAGCAAGGCAGCAGGTCAACAGCAAGGCAGCAGTGCTTTGTAGAAAGGAGACAGGTGAGTCCTTTGAGCAGCCAGGCAGTTCTTCTTGGCAGGATGTAGTTTCTGGTTCAGGTTTCTTCTCCAGCAAGTGTCTGATGAGGTAGGGCAGAGGCCTGTTTTATACCCAAATGTGCCTTTGAAGTTGGGGAGACTTCAAAGAATGGCTAAGAAGTGCACCAGGTCCCCTTTCAGTTCAATCCTGTCTGCCAGGGTCCCAGTAGGGGGTGTGGCAGTCCTTTGTGTCAGAGCAGGCCCTCCACCCTCCCAGCCCAGGAAGACCCATTCAAAATGCAGATGTATGCAAGTGAGGCTGAGTACCCTGTGTTTGGGGTGTATCTGAGTGAATGCACAAGGAGCTGTCAACCAAGCCCAGCCAGACGTGGATTGTAAGGCACAGAAAGATTTAAGTGCAAAGAAATGCTCACTTTCTAAAAGTGGCATTTCTAGAATAGTAATATCAAATCCAACTTCACCAGTCAGTAGGATTTGGTATTACCATTCTGGCCGTACCAAATATGACCTTCCTACTCCTTTCAGATCAGCAGCTACCACTTCAATACTGTATGAGGGCAGCCCCAATGTTAGCCTATGAAGGGAGCAGGCCTCACAGTAGTGCAAAACGAATTTAGGAGTTGTACACTACCAGGACATGTAAACTACACAGGTACATGTCCTGCCTTTCACACACACAGCACCCTGCTCTACGGGTTACCTAGGGTACACATTAGAGGTGACTTATATGTGGAGAAAGGGGAGATTTAGGCTTGGCAAGTACTTTTAAATGCCAAGTCGAGGTGACAGTGAAACTGCACACACAGGCCTTGCAATGGCAGGCCTGAGACAAGGTAAAGGGGCTACTTAAGTGGGTGGCACAACCAGTGCTGCAGGCCCACTAGTAGCATTTAATCTACAGGCCCTAGGCACATATAGTGCACATTACTAGGGACTTATAAGTAAATTAAATAGTCCAATCAGGTATGATCCAAGGTTACCATGTTTAAAGGGAGTGAGCATATGCACTGTAGCACTGGTTAGCAGTGGTAAAGTGTGCAGAGTCTAAAAGCCAGCAAAAACAGTGTCCAAAAAGTGGGGGGAGGCAGGCAAAAAGTTAGGGGTGACCACCCTAAGGCTGTCAGGTCTAACAGCCGCCAATGTGGATTGTGGGAGGTCATAGAACAGTACATTACCACAATCCAGTTGCAAGAGTATGAGGGCTTGAACAGTAGTTCCGAAGTCCCTTTCTGATAAAAATGGTTTCATTTTCATTCAAAGAGACATCTGGTACACACAAATTGTGGTTGTTGCCTGAGTAGGGTTCCACCACCACAACCAAAAACCCTATTTCTCACATCAACCTCACACTCAAGGAATGCATGTAAAAAAAACAAAGATGGCCTACAATTTGTGTGTGGGTGAACCACAGGTCACTAAAATAACTTGTGCTTAAGCCTATGGTAGCTTGGCACAAAAAGCAGTCAGGCTTACATGAGAAGCAGGGTGTAAAATATTTATGCACCACTTAAACAGTAATAAAGTGAAAACACAACAAAAGAAAAATACAACACCAATTTAGAAAAATAGAGTACATTTTAATAAATTATTTAACAAGAAAAGAACAAAAATTAATTCAGTAGCCCCAGAGTTATGAATTATTAAATTTGAACGTGAAAAATTTAGTCTAGTAGATCAAAGCCCCAAGTGTGGACATCAAGTTGTATGAGACAGGGGCTACTTCAAAAGTTATGGCTAACTGCAATGGAGTGCAGTTCAGATACACAAGGCGGACTGGTCTCCACTTACCTTTGGACTGAAAGTTTGTAAAAAAAAAAAAGAAAAGAAAAGTCTGAGAAGGTTAAGTTCAGGGGTGCAAGGCAGCCAATGGTGTCCGAAGAGGAGGTGTCATTGCCGGAGCTACTGGTTGAAGCTGTGGTGAAGATTTCTTACTTCAAACTTAGGACCTCATTACGAGTTTGGCAGTCCCTTGACCTCCATGTTGGTCGTGGCGATCCAACCGACAATGGTCTGGTGGAGTGTACCACAGTATTATGAGTATGGCGGTCGCAGAAACAGAAGACGGCCAGCGGTTCGCCGCCACTGCCAGCCACCGCAGACCACCACGGTCACCCAGAAGCACAAACTGGCCGGCGGAGCCTGTGTTTCCGCTGTGGTCATTATGAAGTTGCACACCGCCAATGTGACCGTGGCAGGCAAAACATCAGGGAGAAGCTGGCGGAAACAGACAGTATAAAGGGAGACCCTCACCTGCAGACAGCTTCACACATCTGGAGCTGCCATGGAGCCCTTGCAGCCGTCAAGGCACTGCTCATGCTCACTGAAAGACAATTGACACCGCCATCGATAACAGCAACTCCAAGTACACACACCTTCCTGTATCATTAAACTTAAAAACAGCTTGTAGAGCCGGCAAACACATGATGCGGGGGACACCACTGGCAGCAGGTATACGTCTCAAACTGCACACACTTACTGACATACAGCAACACGGACACCTACACACTCACAATACACAGACTTTGGCCAGCACACTCACACTGCACTACAACAATACACAAATACACACAACAACACAGCTCAGACACATGGACACTGAAGGCTATACAAAATAGTCACACACAGCAACAAAAGCACACCTACACCACATATACAAATACAAATCACACACTCACATTCAACAGTGGCCAGGGACTGTCCACATATACAACTCAACACCACCATGAAACAGCCCTACAATGTACACACACATCACACCACGATGGAAGTGCAATGGCATACACAATAGAAAGAGAGACAAATAGATAAAATAGACAAAGTGCACCAAACCAACAATACCTGCACAGTTGGGATGTGACCATCAGGAGCATACATGGATGGAGGCCACACTTGGACACATGTGAGGTTGAATAGGCCCCTCAAATAAGAAGCACACAGGAAATGGCCCTACATGCATCTCAGGGACAAACAATACCAAAATCAATTGTCAATGGGGAAGGGAAAGTCGACAAAGCATATACAATTCCAACACCATGGGACATACCTCTACACAAACTAGCTGCAAGGGACACACACCTAAACGGACACATGCACACCCAAATGCTAAGCAACCTAGCACAACGTAACACACTCCATGTCTGCAATAACAAAACTCAAGAATACACACATCACATGTATACAGTAGTCATATCAGAGGGACAAGTCCAACACCATACATACCTACAAACAGTGTACAGTGCCTTGAAACCAACACTACTTATACACACACAGGCCTAACACATAACATATACCCTTCCCTTGGGGGACAACAACACTGCACACAGATTGACATACTGCAACATGCAGCAGCAAGCTGGCACACACGCACACTATTTGATGCACATAACCAATGTTACTCAGAAAAAACATAAACCTAGGAAAGGGATTGTAGGACAAAGGTATACCCAACAAAGTCAATTCTTTGGCTTTAATGCCAAAAACAAATAGGGCAAACAATGGTCAAAGACCATTGGCCAGTCTAATTAATGTCCAAATCATGGCTCAGTGTTGTGTCCCGCTTGGCTCCTAGATGCCATGTAACCTCCACAGTAAGGGGACAGGCAGGCTTCTCAGGGATTATCTGGGGGTTTGGATTTGGGAGAGGGTGGTTAGGATTTGGGAGAGGGGGTTTGGATTTGGGCTGGGGGATCCTTTTTTGGGGGGGTGGGTTTCTTCTTGGGGAGGTATGGGTCTTTGCAGGAGGCAGTGGAGGCCTTGGAGGTGGAAGAGATGGCCTTTGGGATGGATGCAGACCTTTTAGGTGTGGTACAGGGGAAGAACAGGTGTAAAGCCTAGGTCACAAAGGAAACGTTTTTGGACACACAGGGACGGTCATCAGAAAGGGGTTGGATTTGGAGGTTGAGGGAGTGGTTGTATGATGTGTAGTTGTCGATGTCTTGGGTGCGTGCTAATGGGAGGTATGCTTATGTGTGGTGGGTGTCTGTTGGGTGAGTGAGTGAGGGCGTTTATGTGTCTTGGGCTTGGGACTGACCCACAGAGATACTTATCAGGAGGTCAATAGCCTCCTCTCTAACGGCAGCAGGTGCTGGGACAGAGGTATCTATGGAAAAGGAGATGCCCACCCCCCCTCGGTGAGTGGGAATGGGCAACTGCGGGGGAAGCAACAAGGAGGGTGGTGATACAATGGGGGGTGGTGGACAAGGATGGTACTGGGTGGGTTCCGCAATGGGTCTGACACCACTAGGGAGTGGCCACTGGAGGAGGAATCTGATGATGATGAAGATTGCTTGGTCTCCCCTGTGGCACACCCGTTGCTCTACAGGGGGGGTCCCTCAGTGTCAGTGATATCTTGATCCGAGGTCCAGTGGCCAGATGCTTCCCCACTCAGCTCTTCCCCATCTCCTTCGCTTTTGCAGTGCAGATACTGCAAAAATAAAGAGAAATAGGGTCACAACATGTACCTGATAACACGTCAAACACAACTCTGAGTGACAAAGAACACCATGAGGTCAAGTTCACCTCAGCAACAACTTACACCTAAGTGGCACATACATGTGCCACAACATATGCTTGCATGCCATATGGATTTCCCAAAGTTACTCACAAGAAAATCAGGATGTCAGACTACTACAGTTGCATGGATGAAGTCTGGCAAACCCTACGACCTTACTACAACTGGGTGACCTCTTCATCCCCAATGCTGTGTCACAAGTAGTAGACTCAAGTTAACTTGTAGCCAACAAAAGTATCCCATTGTAAAGTACTCACCCATGTTCTCACATATAAGTCTGTGCACACATTCCTTTTCACTTACATGATTTACCAACAATGTGGGATGAAGCCAATGACACTCAGCTGACTCTGATACAAAACTACAATGTCCTAGAGTATTTGAAATGTATATACCCATGTCATAATGGACACATGCCAACAATGTACAGATCTGCAAGTGACACCTGGCACAATGGAGTCAAGGAGGTACTATATCAGTGTCACACATAGGAGCCTTACATGTGTCATTGAAAGAAACACCATTAATTTCAGATTCAATAAGTGAGGGAGTAATGTCTCAAGGATACACACAACAAAGAATCAGTAAGCCTCAGGATAGTCACCAATGACGCCTGACATCCATGGCAATAAAAACATCTGGGTGTGTCAGTAGTACACATCTGTCCCTTGAATGTTGTAGGGACACAGAACTCACAGTTACAAATAGAAGGACTCGAACCTGTTGCCCAATGAGAAACAACATCACTACCCACATCTTGGGCATGCCAAACATGGAAGCTATCTGTGGATGAATGCATGAACCCAAACACATGTGATGTCAACATCAATGCAAGACACTCCATGATGCATGACAACAGTCAGTGAACAATCCTCAGTCAATATACATGTGCAGCAAACTCTTCAGCATGATGCCACATCAAGGGCATAGATAAATGCTGATTGCTCCACCAAGCTTGGGCCACCTGTCACATCCCTCATTGCTACAGCAGTTCTACATGCCAAATGACATACTGTGATGCATGAAGGTAGCTGCAGTAAATACACAATGCCAACACACTCTGGCTGTGACACAACTTGGAATGTGCCACCATTACAAATGTACCATTCCATTAACACTTTTCCTAGCACATGTATGTGAGGGGATACAGACACAATACCATCAACATGGATAGGACATGCTGAAATTTCAGATAATGTTTCCTAAAGGGAAAATGACATGTTGTGACATGTAGGCACAATGAATGTTGGCAAAAGTCATGACACATGATTCATGTCAATGGACATTCCTACTTACAAAGGGAAAGTGGTTTGCTACATTTGCAAACAATTATCCAGGAAAGCCATGTTACATATATGATGGGCACCCGCAAAGCACAGACTGCAGCGAGGCACCAGTATCCATCACATACTGAGGATAACTTGCTTTTGGGTGTCAGATGTCTACATACACATATCCCCAGGCAGAGGACAGTGATCCATAATACAATTACCTTTTGTCTGTCACATTCGGGGAAGTGATTATTGGTTCACAAATAACAACCACTACAACAACAAATAGTACATGAATGAGGAGTAGACACAGCCATTTCTGTACCCTGCAGAGTAAGTGGTTTGTGGATTCCCCCAAGGTTTGTACTAGGTCCCATGTTCTGAAGGCAAAGTACACCAGTTAGATACACATGACATGTCAGTGCAAACAATCTCCCAAATCCTGTGTGACACACGGCTCATCCTTAATTGTCAGGGGGAGCAATCAGTACCCCACACAATCACCTGGCAATTGGACAAGCAGGAATTCTGTGTGTACTCACCACTCTGTGGCTGCTGTGCTGCCTTCAAATGCCCATCCAGCTCCGGATAGGCCACCGCCGAATGCGGGCCATTAGGGGGTCATGGTCCGATGGACTCCCCACCCACGTTGGGAGTCCAGCCCCAGCTGGGCCTCTGCAATCGTCCAGGCCCAGCTTCTCAGATCCTCCCACCTCTTGCGAAATTGGTCGCACCGCCGGCTGTGGACCCCCAGGGTCTGCACCTTCTTGGCGATGGCTCTCCAAATATCTTTCTTTTGATGGGCGTTGACCTGCAAGGATGCACAAACACGGGACAGGAAATTATGTCCCCAGATCACATTCAATGTCAGTACACATTGCAATGAACAATCTGCCCAAAATGCCCAAGTGGGGCACATACCAGTCACTGAGTTCATGAACAAGGCTACAAACATTTCCCAATCTGCAGACCAAACCATCACCCTTCTCAGGACCTCCACTAACTAGGTTGGTCAACTGGCATCTTGTGGGATATGCCCTGGCATTCTGACAGCTATTTCAAAAAGTGTGGGATACAACACAACTCTGTGGCTTCCTAAGCCACAAAGACTGCAGCTCCATGGCCTTTACTACACATTTTGGCACACATGGGCACAGTTTAGCCTGTGAGGAGGGCATATATGTTGAAATACAGGGAAAATGAATGGACATGAGACACCTACCTGCTCCTCTGGTGCACAGTAGAGCTGTTCAAACAGAGGTAGGGCCTCCTCCACCAGCTTCTCTAGCTCTTCTGGGAAGAAGTCAAGAGAGGGTGCTGTCACCTGCTGGACTTGGCATGATTGCTCCAAGAGGCAGTACACAGCAGCTCAGGTTTTGGAGGTCTTGCTGGCAGCAGTGTCAGAAGTCAAGTGAGGGATTACTCAGAACATGGCGGTCACGTCTGCCACATACGCCACAGTCACCGCCGGCGGACACAGCCATTGGCCCAAGATCACAACAATGTTAGCTTATGACTGTGTCCGCCTCGGTTGCAGCCACCTACCGCCATAATGCCTTCTGCTGGCGGATGTGGGGCAGCTCCTAGCATCCAGTAGAGTAGGTCAGGGACCCACCATTTTAAAAGCATTTTATGTGGTATTTGGCTAATAATAAATGTGTCACAACTTCGAATAATGGCCTAAACAACTTATAAGGGCTGATCTTGTCCTGTCATGTATGTCCTTCTAGTGTGACAGCATTTTTGTACATTGTCAGGCACATATAGCAAGTTTATTTTGTCCACAGACACGCCCGGTCATTTTAAATTTGGGAACTTATGTCACATTCCGAGTAGCATGTTTCATCGAACAAATCTTTGCTGTCCAGATAGATGATGTATAGACATTTGTGTTAAAGCAATGGGGAAACATGTTACTTATGTAGAATTTACAGTGGTAAAGTGTACTGAGCATCATGTCATCAAATCATGGCATGCCTTGTCACAGTATGTCAATAACATGTATTATGAATGTTGCATGAAAACAATTGGATGATGGCTATACTCATTGCTTGTCCTACATAGGTACCCAAGGAGGGGAAGGATCAGACATCCTCCTGTCTACTGTCCAGTGCCAGACCTTTGTGCCATGAAAGACAGACACATGATCCAGATGTACCGTCTGAATAGGCAAACAATTGTGGATCTCTGTCATCAGTTGGAGCCAGATCTATTGCCTGCCATTTCTCATCCAAATAGCATACCACCCATTGTACAAGTTGCGACAGTGTTGCAGTTCCTGGCCACAGGGTCCTTCCAAAATATAGTGGCCCTGTCTGCTGGGATCCCCCAGCCTATGTTCAGTCTTGTATTAAAGAATGTGCTCTCAGCAATGTTGAAACACCTGGGCAGCTATATCTGGTTTCCTCGATGAGAGGATTTCTCCCATGTGAAGGCTGACTTCTATGGTTTGGCACACATCCCACATGTGGAGGGAGCCATTGATGGTACACATGTTGGCTTGGTTCCACCGCATGCCAATTAACAAGTCTGACGGAACAGGAAAAGCTTCTACTCCATCAATGCCCATGTTGTTTGTTTGGAAGACCTCTACATTTCACAAGTCTGTGCCCATTATCCGGGTTCAGTCCATGATGCCTTCATCATGCAGAACAGTGCGATTCCACAGCTGATGTCACAACTGTACCCAGAGAGGCCTAGCTGGTTGGTAAGTCACATATGTTGTGTGTTTTTTCCAAATTTGTGCAGCAGAAGAAACAATGAGAGGGACTAATTGCTGTTTATATGCCCAATTCCATTACAGAGTACACTGCATACCCAGACCATCCATGGTTTTTGACACCGGTGAGGAACCCTACTACGCCAGGGGAAATCTGCTTAAACGATGCCCATGGAAGAACATGCGATGTCGTGGAGTGGGCTATTGGGCTCCTGAAAGCCAGATTTAGGAGCATAATCAAGACTGGTGGAGCCCTCCTCTACTCACCCAAAAAAGTATATATGATCATTGTGGCCTGCTGCATGCTCCACAACATTGCCCTGAGGAGGAACATCCCATATATACCAGATGAGGGGGAGCTAGCAGTGCCACTGGGTGATAATCCTGAAATACCAAGTGAGGATGACATTGATGAGGAGGAATGTGAAGACTTGCGGGCTGATCTCATCAATCAATACTTTACTTGAGTGCAAGTGTGTGGTAATATGTGATTCAGAGGACTGTATGACAAACTGTAGTTGACAGGATGTGTTGAGTAGGGCATGTATTTCACAACGGACAAGGAATCTCACCCCATGTAGTGTACAGCCAAAGTTTGATAGTAAATTCAAATTGAAAATAAGCGAAGGCCATCATTATCTTCTTTGTTTGTGTCAGTCAGAAATGTGGATGGATTTACTAAATTCTAATATGAGGTTACGGTCATATGTATGTATTTTTCCTGCCTAAACTTCTTGCATTGTGTTTCATTCAGGTCTCTTCACCATGCCATCCTCATGTGGACATTTCAGAGTTGTGAGATTGGAATGAAGCTGTTGCTGTCCTGACATATGAAGTGGATTGATACAGGCAATGTTGGTCACAGATTTGGGGTGTATAAGCAGGTAGTGGGTGGAATTCGGAAGTGCACAATACACTTGTCTGATGTGGTGTGTTGTTCTAACTGTCTCATGTGTGTGATCATATGACCTTGATACATGCTGTCATCCAGTGTAATCCATGCATTCGTCCTTCATGTTATGTTGACAATGATCCTGTATCACCTTTCTGTAGCTGTCAAAGTGTTTCCTCATTTTTGCAGGCCACATTGCTTGTGTCACAACACCGACATAGGTTTGTTTCATACCACTAGATGCTTGTTCATTGTAATAGGATGGACCTATGATTAGGGACTGTGTGTACTGCCCTCTGTCTGTGCCACGGCGTATGTCAAGTTGGTAGACCTGGTTTTGGTATGTGATAAGGCTCAAGCTAGTGACAACATCCACTAATCTGTTAGCCTATTCTATGGGGCAAAGTCTGACATAGCCCTTTCTTCTGTGGTCTGGGGACGGTACTTTGAGATATCTAGCCTGACTCAACAAAGTTCTGCCATTCATGGCTATGACAGTCCAGTCATTTTGGCAGCCTATGTGTTGTACAGTGCAATAAAATGCTTTATGTGACTAGTCACTTGTGTCATTGTGTTAGAAGCAATCCTCTGCATGCCGCTACCTGTTTCATATCCCTCCTGCCATTACAATTTATCATTGGCATCACACGCATTTAACAATCAAATTCTCACAATGATGACACATTGCTAGTAGGCATTGCTTTAGTGCTAGATGTTTTATTTACATGTGCACACAAAATAAAGACAAAACTCTGAAAAATAAATTGACAGTGTAGGAATCAGTCATGGTGGATGTAATCATTATAGTAGGTACCACAAGATTTGAAATCCAAAGTCCAGTGTCCTACTAGCACAGGAAATGAAAAGTGTTTGGAGAACAGTCAACAGAGTGAATCTGTGGCACACAAAAGAGTTTCATCAAGAAGGGCTCATTTCCTGGCAGTGGTTTGTATCTTGCCATCTGTATCTCCTGGATGCTTGGGTGGATGTCCCTGCTTGTGGTGGGGTTCTTCAGCTACAAAAGGCAGGGGTGTCTGAGGCACGTCCTTCCCCTTCCAGTGGCTGCAACTGATGTAGAAGGGGATGGAACAGACTGGCCAATTGAAGGGCTGTTGTGTTGTTGACAATCCCTGCTCATGATGGTGTTGATGTATCTTAGCATTCCTGTTAGGAAAGCCATGTTGGTGTTGTGGGCCTCCCACTGTTCACAAATTTCCTGATGGAAGTCCCTCTGAAGCTTCTTGATCTCTCTGAGTTCGTTAGTACCTGGCCCATCACGCCTTGGGATTATTGGTATGCTTCGTGATGGTGTCCTGGCCAGAACCATCCCCAGCAACCACATGCTGCTGGCCCACACCATCCCTTCCATGCACCCTACTTCAATGTGCCTGCAACCTTGGCGCAGCTTGCCCCCTACTATGGGTTCCAGGACCATCATTGTCAGATATGTCTTGCTTGACTCAGGATCATGGGCTGAGGGGCACAAGATTGTTGTCACTGTCCTTGGAACACAGGTTTGGGTGTGACTGGTTGCCTGAGATGGAGTCGATGGAGTCGAGCCACAGTGAGGCTAACAGATGTCGTCTGACCAGGTTGCCCAGATGGGCCAGAACCGTCCTCAATGTCCACACATCCTGGAGTGTTTTCCTCACTGAGGGCTTCATCCATGAGTGTAGTGGCAGCCTCTTGAGTAGTCTCTGTGTTCCAAGTGGCAGGTAGACCTGTTGATGTGAGAGACAGAATATTACAGGTTGTATTGTGACATCTACCTCCAATAGTTTACAGTGACATTTGACTAAGGCCATGTACACATTGGATTTGCCTATTTGCATTATGTGATAGGCACACAGGCTATCAACTGTGTCGACCTGACATTTGGGTAACATACCAATGCCATTTCAGTCAACTAGCTTCAGTATGTCTGAGTTTAGTAGCACTTGAAGGGGTGGTCATAGACTTATATCTTGCCAGCAGTGCAGTGGAAACAGTGGCTGGGCAGGGTGTGGTTTATGTAAGCTTAAGACCTGGTTGACTTTCATACAGTCAGATCAAGAACCTTGTTGTATATGTGATAGTTGTCATCAAGTGGACAGTGTTTTGGGAATATGCCTGCTGCCAATACCATTCAGATGATGCATTTTGGTGCCTTTGATGTGTCGTTAATTTTTGTGGCACACAGTTTGAGCTGTCCTTCCTGTCCAGATTCTTGGCATCTTGGCGTAGCTCCTCAAGATGGATCTAGGTGGTTATCCACATCACAGCGTGTACCATGTTCTGTATCATGGTCCCTCCCAGGAGGGTAAATGTCATCTGTGAGTTCACAGGAAGGTGCACATTGTAATATGGACACTGGCCTGCTTCTTGGAGTTACGGGGACAGGCCCTCCTTGGATATACAGTCATGTTACTTCAAGATACACATACAAAATATATAAGTCATCCTCTCAGGTTAGTACAGTTCCAATGCAAGTTCATGTACAGGGATACTTGGACAGATTCAGAGTGGGCTGATATTTGGCATTGGGTATACAGTGCCTCCTGGACTTAGCATTTCTATCAGTGCCTGTCCTACACACAGACTATCTGGATGCCATTCTCTCAGGTGAGTACAGTTTAATGGTTGAGTAGAGGGAGAAGAGTCATAGTGGCCGAGCACAGTGTTGTGGCTGAGTAGAGTGAGAGTAGCAGGGCCTCCTGGCCTTAGCATTGCTGTCAGTGCCTGTCCTACACACAGAATATACAGGAGCCATCCTCTCAGGTGAGTACACTCCAATGTGGCATTTGTACTAAATGTGAAATTTGAGTAGGCTACACTGTTCTGGTTTTAATAATATTGGAACATTGCCTGCTGGCATTTGTAGTGCTATCAATCCCTGTACTACACCCACTATACAGAGATGTAGTTCTCCCAGATGAGTCTAGTTCACATGTTGGAGCCCAGACAGTGGTCTGTGGACAGGTAGACACTGGACTGTTGAGTGAGGCGACAGTGAGGGTGGCAACAGGTGAACAGTGAGCATGTATGCCAAAACATTTTGGTACCATTGCTAGAGTTGTGACATACACAGTTCCATTCCTCCAGGTATTCCTGTCAAGCCCTTAGGAGGCAGGACGGCCAAGACCTTCTCCTCCCATGATGTGAATTGTAAGTGAAGAGGAGGGGGCCACTGCCAGTCTTCTGGAGCTGGAGCTGGTGCCTGGATGCCATGGAACGGACCTTCCCCCTTGAGGTCGTTCCACTTCTTCCTTATGTTGTCGCTTGTGCAGGAGGTGGGCGCCTCTAGAATTCACTCTGTCGACTATCCTTTGCCACATTTCCATTTTCCTTGCAATAGTAGTATGCTGGACTTGAGCTCCAAATAGATGTGGCTATACTCTAATGATTTCATCCACCATGACTCTTAACTCATCTTTGGTGAAACTGACTTTTTTTCTGAGGTAACCTGGTGACGAAGTGAAGTAACCAATAAAAAAGATAGGTGCTGGGAATTGAAAAGGTGACGGGTAGAAAATGAAGTTGAGGGGTGCAAATGGGTGTGATGTGGGTGTGTTGAGGGTGGGGGATATTTGCTCAGGGGGAGATGGAGGAGTGCCAATTAAATTGGAATTTTTGTTTTGGGTGCTCTGGATGGCACATTTTACTTGGGAGTTGCAAAGGATTGTGGTATGTGAAGTTGTGTGTTTTATAATGTGGTTTGTAGATGTGTCGGGATGTGAATGTGTGTCAGCTGTGTTGTTTTTAAATCCATCCAGTGTGGTGTTGTGTATTACTGTGGTGGCTGCGAACCACCATGGTTCAGACTGCCATTGGAGGACCGCCATGGCATGACCACCACTGAAAATTTGAACTTGTAATAAGTTCGGTGGCTGGTTGACGGGCTGTCGGTGCTGGTGGTCGGGCCGCCTATTTGTAAAACAGTAGTCCAAAATCTTCACACCATATCGACAGTTCTTATTTTTCTCACACCACTCTTCAGCCTGTATGTAATTTTTAAATAAAATTCCTTTGAGCTTCCCCTTTTTCCTCTTGTCTGACCCTATCTTATTTCACTTGAATAACTTCCTTTTTTAATTTCCTTTTTTATTTTTATGATTTGTCTTGTGTTCAAGGTCATGTCATGTGTTATCTTTCTTCCATTTTCCAGCTCACTTTCAGATCTAGGGCCCTCACTTGGAGTGGCCCGGAAAATGGCCTGGATTTTCCCCACCCTCTAAGTTATCAATCCCAGGATAAAACCGGGGGTAGAGAAAAGTGGGGAAAATCAAGGCCATTACAAGTGGGATCCTATGGAATCCCCCGAAAATGAGGAATTACCAGCAGAATTGGACCTGTGATTACTGACTCACTGGCAATTCCCCATTTACAACAAGATTTTCACAGAGAGATCTTGGTTGCTTTCAGCAGCTGAAATCTCTGTGTAAAAATAAACAAACCCATAGAAATGCGGCTTATCTCATTCTGATGGGGCTGGTAACTCCTTCTACCATCCCCATTGGAATTAGGAGGCCTTAGTCAGCTTAGTGGAAAGTCCTTGGCACAGTAAACCTGTTTTACAATGCTTCTTATTTCACCATTTATGGAAGATTCAGGCCCACTCCGCTGCCCGCCTAACTCTTTAGGACAGATGATCGCCACTCTGGTTTTCTGCCCGGTGGCCCTAATATGAGGCGGAAACAGCATTTCTGCCTGCTAATCCAGCGGGAAATAGGTCACAACATTGACTCCAGCTCATAATCAAGGTGGCGGCAATGTTGCGGTTCGTCGGGTGCGCTTTTCACTGCCTGTAATTCAGGCAGTAAAAAGCGTGACGGGACTGTCCGTGGGGGCCCCTGCCCTGCCCCCTCTCGGCCAGCCTTTACATGGTGGTGGAACCGCCATGCCAAAGCTGGTGGTGAGGGGACTCGTAATCCCCAGGGCAGTGCTGCTTGCAGCGCTGCTCTGGCCAATTAAGGCTGCCGGCATTGCCAGGCCGGACCGCTGCTTTGGCAGTGGTCTGACTGACACAGGGACTCTGGTGGTCCCAGGACTTCCAGGCTCATAATAAGGCCCTTAGACTTGATGGGGGATTTATCGTGATTGGCAGTGATTTTTGACTGGTTCCTTCCCTGTAGTGTATTCAACTATGCTGGAGATGAAGGTTTGTACAATGTGTAGCTCTTTCAATATGGTCGACTACTTCCCTTCATGTCCAGGCCATGATACAAAATGTTGTGGGTGGCTCCAAATTATGGTTTATATATGCAGGCCTTTTTTAATTTAACCTTGTTGGGGAGCCTTCTTACTGGCTCTGCCTGGGCCAATTTGTGCAATATACCAGAAGTGGGGTCCCTTGCATCTCCAGATTTTATGATGCATGTGCTAAGCTTATTGAGTGTGATATAGATGGGAAGGCAGTTGTGTGCCCTTCTGGTGACCCTCATTCAAGCTCTGTCCCACCATTCCTCATCTCTTTTTCCATTCCCTGTGCAGTCCAATGGGTGTTTGGACGAAATGTCAAGTTGTAAATATCAGGAGTCAGAAATATCGGAAAAAAACATTGTGATACAAAAACATTGTGATGTAGAACTATAGTTGTCAAAAATATTTTTTTTCAGATAAGTACAATCATTATTTTGAAATATAGTTGTCAAGAATACTTTTTTCAGATAAGTAATATTGTTGTTAAGAACATCACTGTTGTTAATACCTTTATAATATAGTTATAAAATATTATTTTTAAAATTGTTTTAATGTGTTTTAGCTCATATAATAATTTTATGTTACTATTCTTTGTGTAATTGTTATAAATGTTTCTAAATATAGTGTGTAATTTTAAGTGATTTAAATTTTTTAATTTATTTGTGGGAAGTTAATTAGGTAATAATTAATTAATAATCTTTAAGTAGCTATTTAATTGATATTAATTATGTACATTATGTAATACTGATTTATTTTACTGACATCTGAGGCGCGGGTTGCTCGGTTTGTAGGTTTATGGGGTGAAAAGTGAATTAGGTAATAATTAACAATTAATTTTGAATGTATTATTATTTCTTTAATTGATTATTAATTATATATTTAGTTGAATTTTAGGTGCCGGCCACTGGGTATGTAGGGGTAAAGGGTGGGATGATAATAAGGAAAGACTTAAATAACAATTACTTATTAATTTATTATTCATTATTGAATTGACTATTAATTATGTACATGATGTAATACTGATTTATTTTAGTTATATTTTAGTTGTGGGTTGCTAGCTTTGCAAGGTTATAGGATGGTAAGGTAATTAAGTAATAAATCATAATTATAAATGTATACTTAAATATTGAATTAATAATAATGTAGATTTTGGTATACTAATTTCTTTTAGCTATATTTTAGGTATGGACGCCCTAGGTTTGCAGGGCTGTTCTGTGGCAAGTTAATTAAGTATTGATTAAAATATGTAATTTTTAATTGAAAATTAATTATAACATTATTTATGAATTTCGTTAATTATTTAGTTGTTTTTTATTTTTAAACATATATATGTATGTATGTATATATATATATATATATATATATATATATATATATATATTAGTCCACACAAATAATGCTCACAGCCAGACTCCAAGCCGGCCTAGAGGGGTCGTGTGTTACAACCGGCAGAGCATTCCGGTTAATTATATCATAAATCCAAACTCTCCGAAGAGAAGCGGCACGCTCAGGAATTCAAAAGCAGAAGTGTTTATTCAACACACAACGCGTTTCGGCTGGCAAGCAACCTTGATCACATGTATAGTTCAACCAATGTGCATCCCTTTAAATACCATCTTAACAACACCATAGAAACAGGACTAAGTAAATTTTGCATTTGTACATATAAGTAAGTGTTCTAGTAAAAGAAAGGGGAGGTTAAAATAGATGATATAAAATGGGTAATACAAGAGGACTGATTCAATTAGATAAATATATATATATATATATATATATATATACAGCCACATAACTTATTGATGAATTATTTCACTAAATTACCACCAAATTGTTAAATAGTACAAGCACTATAAATATATATAAATGTGATTATACATTGTTCATATCAGTATAAATATAACTATAAATATAAATATAAATATACATATAAATACTGCTCCATATACCATTAAAAAACATATGTAAGTGGGAATAGAAAATCTGGCCCCTCTAAAGTCCAATACTTTCCCCACTGTTACCCTGGCTGGATTGGGAATAGTAAATCTTACACCTCCAAAGTCCAGTGCTTACCCTACTGTTGCACAAACTGGAGTGGGAATAGTGCATGTTACCCAGTTGAAGTCCAATGTTGCTCTACCAAGTCAATATTTAGGTCTAGCATTTTCCCTACTATTGCACTGCTTGGAGTTGGAGTACTAAATCTAACTCCTGCAAAGTTCAATCCTTGCCCTCCTGTTGTGCTGTTTGGCGGGGCACTAGTTAATGGAACTCCTCCGAAATCCAACACTTCCCATACTGTTGTGCTGCTTGGAGTGGGAATAATACATTTAACCCCTCTGAAGTCCTACTGTTGCACCAACTGGAGTGGGAATAGTACATCTATTAGTCAAAGACTCCAATACTTTTCCTCATATAATTTAAATAAATGTATTATTAATATTTGTCTATAATTTTAATTTTATATTTTTTGTTTTACAATTATTATAATATTCTTTGTAAATGTATTTTTCGATCTTTTAATTTTTTATGTTTTATTTATATTTGTTTGATAATTTATTTTATGTTCTGGAATTGAATTGTTAATTTTTAAACATTCCATGTGCTTTATATGTTTCATGTAACACACACACAAATATCTATTTGTCTATCTATATAAAATGGTAAATTAGTAAATAAAAAAAATAAACAAACAAATATAATGTAAAACTTTTTTTAAATATTTATGTTATGTTTATATATTTATATATATACGAATATATATATATAAACACACACATACATATGTATGTGCGTTTAAATAAGTATATATTTATATAGTATTAAATATTGATGACATTTATTCAATTAACATTATATTAATGGTATATCTTGAAATATTTATAATTTACTACATCAAACTGTATATACATATCAAGAAACAATATTTTTGTATGTTTTTAATGAGATTAGTGTGAAATGATATTTATTTAAATATTTTTGGCTTACCATTATAAGGATAGGGACACACTATTTCTGTAAACAATATTTTTGACTAGGTATTTGTGCTACACTATATTGTTGCTTTCGATATTGTGTCAGTGATCCAACCAATGTTGCTCAGATTGTACTGTGGCTGGTTTGTACGTACAAATCCCACAATGGAACGTAGAGACGTTTATATCTGCCCCTTGCTTGGGCAATGTTTATCACGTCAGCCCATTGCCTGTAAAAGCTAGAATCCTCGTGGATCCGCAGTGGTCACGAATAGATCAATAAATCTCTAGAGCAAAACATTGTTTTACATGTGGGTTGCCAAGGTGCTCTGCCTTCTCCCTGTGCCATCTCCACGATGCGGTACTTCATGCCCCTGGGCTGGAATTTCCAATTTGGTGGCCCAAAGCCCCTAAGGACATGACCAAGCCAGTCAAACTCCAGACCGGCTAGTGTTGGGTAAAATGCAAGATGGCAAGTGGGGCCATCAGGCCTAATGCACAATTAACTATGGTACTCCTGCATACTATGCTACCTAAACAACAGACGTTTCTTCAAACACTTGAATACTACACTGACTCTGTTGTTTACCCGACTGATGGTGCAGAATGTTAAGTATAGCCGAACGCAAGTGTGTTCCCCATGCTTCAGAATGCACACATATATAGAGAGAGGAACAGATATTTTCTGAGACTCTTGCTTTAGGCAGAGAACACAATAGTGATGATGAAAGAAGAAGTGGCATGAGAAGCAAGACTTATTAACATTGTTTATATCTGTATTTTCTGCTCCTTACTTTTACCTTAGCACCTCTGCACTAAATACAAGGTTGGGTAGAGAGGAAGAGACTGGGCTGAGAGAGTTGAAAAGTGGCATCCTTGTGATGTCATCAAGGGTAACTCAAAGAGTGTGGGATGTCACTTCTGGTATGTCAGGTATTTTGATGAGAGCCAGGTGCATGTTCCTGAAACATTGTCTTTAGTTTGGGGTGTGTCCCATTAGATTCCTACTTAACCTGACATTGCTTAATTAGTTTGTCCTTATTTTTATTTTCTATCTAGGCATAAACTTCCTGTAAAATAATTGAACACCTAAAGAAAGAAGAGCCCTTGGTGCAGAAAGGGGGATTGAAGAGAGACCTAAGGCAAGGAGACAGAGACCGAAAGTGTGTCACTTAGGGCCTCATTATGAGTTTGGCGGTCTGACCGCCATCGGGTTGGCGGCCAGACCGCCAGATTACGAATCATACTCACCTATGAAGCAAAGACCACTGAGGTCCTGCCAGGACCACTGATCACCATGGTCACGAGGCTGCACAAACAAGCTAGCGGAGTCTATAGGCCAGATTTAATAGAAAATGATGGTGCATGGCGCTGCCCCAAACTTGGCACCGTTGCACACCGTAATTTTCAAAACATAGGGGTGTACCATATTTACTAGAATATGGCACACCCGTGTGTTTCACCTGGCGCCACTACTGCCATGTGCCAATGCAGCAACCCTTGCACCAAGGCTGTGTTGAGGTGGAGGTTGTTTTTGTGCAAAAATGATCTTAAATGGCGATTTGCTCTTTATATTTGTGCTACAGAACGCAGCACAAATAGAAAGAGCAAAAAACAAGGAGAAATTAAAGCATTTCTCCTTGTTGCGCCATGTTAACACCACCCCTGGGGTGGCGTTAGATTTTGGCTCTGCCTCAGGTTTACAAAAACTCGTAAATCTAAGGCAGTGTCAAAATACAATGGGTGTTGCTGTGGCACACCCACAGAAAGACTCATTGCACGCCCCTTCCAGGCAAAGTGCTGTGTATGAAGGGGCTGTATTTCCAAGGTGGCATTAAGCACAAAAACTGGCTAAACACCACCTTGTAGATACGGTGCAGGGCATTGCGCCACCGGAACGTCACAAAAAGTGATGCCCCAGTGGTGCTAGGGGCTCTTAAATATGCCCCTGTGTTTCTGCCGAACACATTATGAGGTTGCACACCGCCAATGTGACCGTGGCGGACCAACATTCACATTCCAGCAGGTGGAAATGGGGACTATAAAGGGAGATACTAATCTGCAGGCAGCAGTACATGTCCGGTGCAGCCATGGAGCCTATAAAATCCATCCAGCTGCTGATCATCTAAGGTGTACAAAATCAACACCATTGTAGGCGCAATCGACCCTAATTACACACACCTACCTGTGTTATGAACCGTAACAAAAAACTTGTTGCGCCATGACTCATATGGGGTCACGCTACGGGAACCAAGTATACATGTCATTGTGTCCTGGGTTGGAATCACATACTAAGAAGGACACATGCACTGTCACAGTATGCCTCCTTTGGGCAGGTCATTCACACTGCACCGCAACACTACACAAAAACACGTCTACTCACCTCAGGCACAGGGCAGTGAAATGTACACAACATTGTCTCACACAACACCAACAACACACCAACATCACATATACAAATACAACTCACACCCTCACATTGCACACATGCCACTGACTGTCGTCATATTCAACAAACATATGTGTGGATGTGGTATTGAACACTAACAACAATCCTAGTAAACAGCCATGCAATGGGCACACAAACATCACACACATTGCAACACAATGGAAGGACAATGGGATGCATATTAGACAGAGAGAGAAATATACAAACCTCACTATCCAAACAATACCTGCACAATAGGGATAGGGCCAGCAGGAGCACCCAGGGAAGGAGGCTGCACTGGGAGACATATCACCTTGCAACTGCCCATAAAACAATATCTGTTAAGAAAATGGTCTTTCATGTTTCTCTGGGGCAAACAGTACTAGACCCATATGACATACCTATCTGCACAATGTGGAAGTGAAAGTCCACAAAGCAAATACAACACCAACTGCATGGAACATACCTCTACATGAAGTAGCTGCAAGGTACACACAGCAAAATGGACACATGCACAGTCTAATGCAAACAAAGCTAGCACAAATGAACACACTCCATGTCGGCACAAACAAAACTCAAGCTGAGACACATCAGATGAACCCATCATACATATCAGGGGGACAAGTCTTAAATACATGCTCACATTCGACAACACAAGATGAAAAACTTACCATAACAAACAGTGAACAATGCTATGCCACCACCACTGCATTCACACCTACATATCCATACACTCAACATATACACTTGTCTTCGTAGACACCAGCACTGGCCTCAAAGTCAGATACTGTAAACAACAGCAAATGGATCAGCAAGCAGGATGAAACATGGACAACTGCATACAACACAGAAACAACATACAGGTAGACTAGGAATTAAAGTACAAATGTGTACCCGAAAAAATAATTGTTTGAGTTTATTAACTATAAACACGAAAAAAACAAGGCGATTGGCAAGTCCATTATTAATTATTCATGTACAATACTGTGCTCAGATGTGACTCTTCAACTGCCATGGAACCTCCACAGGAAGGGGAAGCAAGTGGGCAGACAGGCACCGTCAAGGATCATCTTTGGGGGGCGGGCCTGATTTGGAAGGGGGGTTTGGTCTTGGGTTTGGGAGGGGTGGTCTGCATTTTTGGAGGGGTGAGCTTCTTCTTGGGGGGGGCTAAGGGGGGCAGGGGAAGCCTTGGAGGTGGAAGTGAGGGGCTCAGAGTGGGTGGGGGCTTCAGGTTTGGAATGAGGATGGAGGGAACAGGGGAAAGGTCAAGGTAAAAACACTTTCTTGGGGACATGAGGATGGTCAGCAGAAAGGGGTGGGAATTTGGAGGTCTAGAGAGTGGTTGTCTGCTGCATTGGTGTGGATGATGTGGGTGCGTGCCTCTGGGATACATGCTTGTGTTTGATTGGTGTCTGTTGGGTAGGTCAGTGAGTTAGTTGTGTGTCATGGGGGTCCGGGAGGTGAAGATGCTGGGGATGGAGTGGTGGATCGGCGTGTTTCTGTTGGGGTTGTGATTACAGGTATGCTGGATGCGGATGTCTGTGTGTCTGTTTGGGTGGTGTCTGCCGGTATGGTGCTTGTGGTGGATAGCTGGATGTCTGTTGGTGTGGTGTCTGCGGGTATGCTGGGTGTGGTGGGTGTGGATATACTTGATGTTTTGTGTGTAATGCTGAGGGTGGTGGGGTGTCTGGGGGAAGTGGTGACTGTTGTCTGTGGGTGGCTGTGGTTTGATTGCATTGCAATATGTTTTGTGGTGTTTGTGACTGTGTGTACTGCTTTTGTGTGTTGAGGTGGATGCTTGTGGATCAGTCTGTGTGCTTTGGGTAGGTGGGAAAAGGGGATTTAGATTGGGAAGGATGAGGTGGAGGAAGGATGGAAGATGGGGTGTGACTGGCTCCCATCAGTGTGGAGGTCAGAGACTGAAAAGATCTCTGTAGGCCAGTCATTCCACCATGAATGCCTTCCAGGAATGCATTTGTTTGATTTAGTTGAGTTGCCAGTCCCTGAATGGCATTCACAAAGGCTGACTGACCCACAGAGATACTTCTCAGGAGGTCAGTACCCTCCTCACTAAGGGCAGCAGGGGCTGGGGGAGGTGCCTGCAGCAAAGGAAATGCCCACCCTCTTGGGTGACTGGGCACAGCCAACTGGGTGGGAAGCAACAGGGAGGGCAGTGATAGAAAAGGGGGTAATGGACAAGGATGGTATGTGGGATGCCTTGATGGGTCCGCCACCACTAGGGAGTTTTCACTGGAGGAAGGATCCGATGATGATCAGCATGTTCTGGTCTCTCCTGTGGCACTCCCCTCACCCTCCGGGCCACTGGGTCCCTCTGTGTTGGTGGTCAAAAGCAATAGGTGTTGCAATGGAACGCCCCCTACAACACCCATTGCATGCCCCTCGGATGCAGAAAACTGTGTTGGAGGGGCCCATTTTTACAAGGAGTCATAGAGTCACAAAAAATGGCATTACATCTCTTTGTAAATATGGAGAAGTGGTTAGCGCCACAGATGCATTGTAAAAAGTGACGCTCTGGTGGCTCTAGGGCCTTGTAAATCTGGCCCATAGGGTCATCACATATCCATGATCACACTTGAACACCGGTGCTGATTGGCAAACCTTACCATGATAGCAAGTACGCCCTAGCAATAAACTCCACCTAAGTGGGCAATACATATGGCATACAATATGCATTTCTGCCATATGATCTGTATCAGTTGCCCACAGGAAAATCAGGATCTCAGACAACTATAAGTGCATGGCTGAAGTTGTGCAATCTCAAGAACCATTCAAAAAGTAGGAGAACCCATCCCCCTCAAAGC
This sequence comes from Pleurodeles waltl, assembly GCF_031143425.1. Lineage (NCBI taxonomy): Eukaryota > Metazoa > Chordata > Amphibia > Caudata > Salamandridae > Pleurodeles > Pleurodeles waltl. The sequence goes on from NC_090440.1 coordinate 259,241,156, forward strand.
TTTGCCCCGTGGAGCAGACCTCAGTTCCCTGTTGTCATACAATAGTAGGCCAATGCCAAATGCATTTCCACAGATTCCACACAATGACATGCACACATCTGTTTGTCACATACATAGTGACCTATCAACAAGAAATGATGCTTCAAAACCCTGCCATGTCGCTGACAAAAGTACAATAGCCTGGAGAAGGTGACATGAAAATACTCATGTCACACCGGAGGCAGTTCCACTATGCACACTTCACCAAGTGATATTTGTCTCAAAAGAGTCATGGAGGTAGTATTAATGTTGGCCAGATAGGCCACACATGTGGCATAGAAATGGACACTGTAGACATTGTGTGCAATATGTCAGGGAGAGATGTCCCCACAATCCACAACACAATGAATCAGCAAGCCCCAGGGGAACCACCACTAATATCTGCCACCCCTTACAGTGACATACTCTGAGTGCATCAGTAGATGCCATTAGTCCCTTGGATGTTGTAGAGGCTCTGAGATTTGCAAGTACTTGTTGAAGGCCTTTAACATGTTGCCCAATTGGAAGCTACATCACTGTCTCCATTGTAGTCATGCAGACCCAGATGTCTGTCTGTGGATAAATGGTTGTACCAAAACACAAGTGATTCCAACATAACTGAAAGTCACTCCATGATGCTGGTCAACAGTCAGGCCACAAACGTGCAGTGCAATTTTCCACATCATGCCACATCAATGGCATAGATATTTACACTGTGGCTCTAAATTCTAGGCCTACCTATCATGTCCTTCATTGCTACTACAGTTGCCAAATGGCATGCTATGACAGATGAGGGAATGTGTCAGCCAATAAACAATGGTGACACAATGCTGTCTGCGGCACAATAGGAAATGAACCCCCATTGTAAATGTCCTATTCCACACACAGTTTGCCATGTACGTATATATGAGGGAATACAGACATCATCCCATCAACATAGGTTGACAATGTATGAATCAGCAGATTCCAAATGTTTTTCAAAAGAGAAAGGGACACATGCTGACATTTAGGCACAAGGAATGTTAGAAACAGTGTTGACATATACATGATGTAAATGGACATTCCCCACTTACCAAGGGAAAGTACTGATCTATAGCTGACCCAAAGAACAATGTACGCTCTGTCACATGTATGTTGGCCATCTTCACATTACAGACTGAAGGGAATCCCAGCACATGTTACATGCTGAAGACAACTAGCTTTGCGGTGGCAGATGCCAAAATATTAATTTACTTAGACACATGGCTGAGGATAGTGATTCATCACTTACTTACCTTTGGCCTGTAACATTTAGAATTAGTGGTCGGTTGCATAGAAATTGTACACACCACAACAACAAACAGTAGTTGTTTGATCAATGTACCCAGCTATATGTTGTCCCTGCAGAGCAAGTGGTTTGTGGATTCTACCCAGTCCTGCCCTATATCCTGGGTCAATAGGCAAGGCACATCAGTATGCACCACATGACATGTCCTCACAAACAATCACTCATCTACTGTGTGAAACATGGCTCATCCCTAATTGTCAGGGGGAGCTGTCAGAACCTAAGCCATTCATTTGGCAAAGTGACAGGTAGGAATATGCCCTGTACTCACCCCTTGTGGCTGCGGTGCTGCCCTCCCTCAAATGGCCATCAAGCTCTGGATAGGCCACTGCCAGAATGTGGGCCATTAGGGGGGTCATGGTCCGATGGGCACCCTACCCACGTTGGGAGGACATCCTCAGCTGGACCTCAGCGATCTTCCGGGCCCAGCGATTCAGGTCCTACCACCTTTTCCTGCAGTGGGTGCTCTGCCAGCTGTGGACCCCTAGGGCCCGAACCTTCCGGCTGATGTCTTTCCATAATCCCATCTTTTGATGGGTGTTGACCTGCATGGATGCAAAAGACAAATCAAGAGATCATGATCACAAATGGTTGAGTCGCATGCATGTCATTAACATCAAGCTAGGACTTTCTTGTTTGTCAATACTCCCAAGGTATAACACATACACGCCAATAAGTACAGGGACATGACTCCAGGCATATATTTTTCAATCTGCAGACTAACCAACTACCTTGCTCTGGCCGTACAGTGACTTACTATGAAACACATCACACCTATGTGTCTTCTGAAGGGTAAACTCCTTAGGCATAAATGGACCAACACATTCACTCTCTGTGCAAATGACTCTCTGCATACAGTCCGTACAGTCAACTGCCAGAGCACAAACTCAAAAATTACACATGAATAACAATGAAGGGACTGGCATGGTGGATACAAAAAGTGTCTTCTCTGTCCATGTGTGGACATGTGCCACAACAAGTGCAGACTCATGCCACTTCAGGGGGTGGGGTTCTGTGCTATATACCTCTACCACAGGACACTCCTTTGGACATATGTGTCCATCTTACAGAGATGGCATCCAACCACCAAAGGCATGTGTTGTAAAATTGCTGCTATGTGACCAAGCTTCTGAGTCACATATAATGGCCTCTCAGGAATCAACAAACGGCACTGTAGGACTGTCATTTGGGCAATAACCCTATACAGGACAAATATGACTTGTGGGAAGGTGACAACAGAGCTGTGGGAGTAAGAGACCTGTCATGAGTCAAAGACACACATTGACAATGAGGCTAAGTGCACATGTGGACTAGATTAATGACTTACCTCTGTACCCATTCCCCATCTTATTAGAGGAATGAGACATTCTGGCCACCTGAGCCTCATATTGGCCTCATGACCAACGCACCTATTGGCTTTTACAAATGTGGTTGCTGTGTCTCATGTGCAATGGCTCTGAATAAAACCTCAACTTTCTCTTACAATACTGGGGTCACTCACCATATCAGACAATTTATCAACTGTAACACCAACTATACTGTGTACTGTATAATTTGTGTTTGTGGTCTGATATATGTGGGTAGTACAATCCGACCTTTGAAAGAAAGAATACAGGAGCATGTTAGGGCTATCAGAAACCATAATCAACATTACCCTCTTGCTACACATTTCAACCTACTGCATGGAGAGGGTGACATTCTTAATATCAGATTCCTTGGCATTGCACATGTTACCACTGCACCAAGGTTTAGTAATAGGACTATGAACTTGCGTAAATGTGAGACTAGATGGATATTGAAACTCAGAGCTGTGGATATGGGCCTTAATGTGGACCGCGAGTTACATGTTTTTCTTAACTAGCTCGATCCTGATTGTAAATGTAGTCATCTTTATGTACTATTGTTCCTCTCACTGGGGTGCCTCTTTCTGTTTTATGTAAACTTCTATATTTACTGCTCTTGGTTTTGCCCAAAGAAGGACAACATTCCAAATAGTAGTTTCCCTTTTTCTGTATTAGGTATACTCCTTTTTGTAAAAATGTGGTTGACCACTCGTAAAATAATCCTGTTATTACTTAAATCCTGTTATTTTCTCTTGATACCCTTATACAATTACACATATGGTCCTACGGCTGCATGCTAACTTTGTATACTATACGTTATTTATTACCCTTTTTTCTATTACGGATGTCCACCTATGTTGCAACATCTAGGACTGTGGCAGGACTGGGACCAGGGCTTTTCTTTCTTCTTCTTTCTTTTTTCCTTTTTTCTTTTATTTTCTTTTTTCTTATTTACCACATATGTATATACATCTTGTTTTCATTTCTCTTCTGTCTCTGAAAACTCACCTTGCATGGCAGTCATTCCTAGCTACTTGTTATATACTTAGCACTTGGATTTTTGGGTTAACAACTCACACACCAATATGGCTCCTCCTTTTCAACCGGTTTTCTGTACCCTCTATTGTCTTTTGTTTATTACTAGTCCTTCCCCTATCTCTGTGCCCGTCTGTAGTCACGTGCCTCACGTTGACTACATAGATGCGTTCTCAGCGCTCTAACAAGAACAGATGAAAACACAACTTTCCATGGGCTGACGGCATTGGACTGCCATGCGGTAAGTCGGAACTTTGGTTCCGCTTCGCACCGATGGAGGTTGGTCTAGCTTTTGGGGACTTCGGCTAATCACTCGCGCTTACGGCGCTTTTTGCTTAAGGATATGCTGTGCCTTTTTGTGGGCTGTTTGTACACCCGTTTCGAATATTAATGTTAACCATACCTTTTTTAACCACACAGGCGTTATTACGCATTACCCTATTTTGGTACCAGTCGTTTTTGGAGCACAATACAGTTATAGCGTTATCAGCATATGTAAACTACTATCTCTCTGACTCATTAACTTTCGTTACTCAGAGTTCTCTGTTGGTACTAGTCATCTTACTCGTGCTACCCCGTATCTCTCAACTTTTATCAGGGGCGCCTTTTTGCTTGTATCTTTGACCTCCCCTTAGGGGTTTTTTCTCTCTGTACTCTCGTATAACCATGGCTTCTTACACTTTTTTCTTAGAAATTTACAAATGGACTTACCATGGTCCTTCTGATGGGCTATTCCTCACGCAATTTGGACCCCCTTTTCCTATACGGCACATATATACCGGCATAAATAGCCACAGGTATTTCTTATATTTGGATACCTTTGCATCCCTTCACTTCTAACTTGGAACATTTTGTTCATGTTTAACATGATTTACTTCAGTGTACTTTGTTTTCCCCCCATTTCTTTAGACAACTCAGAGTTTTTTGGACTTACTACTATTTCTAAGATCTTTCAGACTTACCTTGTTGTCACCATTACGTCAGATTGGGTATGTTCTAAGACCATTAGTCTCCTCATTTCGTCTGACTTTCGGTTCTTACTTATGTCTAAACTTTCTTGCTACTTTTTCTCAGTTTTATCACTTGGCTTTCAGTCACTCTAATTGAGCTCTTTTCCACTTCACTACACTTGATACTCCAATTTCCCACACCAGATAACTCAGTGTTAACTGGCAAGATTTCTGTTGTTATTCTGCACTTTTGTAGACTTGGGTGTTTCAGGGTACACACAGGTGTTTTTCTGGAATTCCTTAGCCATGTACATGGTACATATATTTGCTTGCCTGATTTCTTTGACCTTGTCACCTACGCGCACCAACTATTGTATATGATAGCATCCGTTTGTCACATACAATTTGTTTTATGTATTTAATGCTGCCATTTATACATCAAGTACATATATATATGTTTCTCTACAGCCTTGAAAAAGTCACCAGTGTGACGAAACACGTGTTGGCTGTGTTTGGAATGATGCTTTTTGCTTATTGAATACTACTTCGCTCACAATAAAGGAACTCACTTCTCAAGACAAGATCTGAATACCGATGTGCCTGATTTTTTCATCCACCTTTACTTAAACATTACAAAATGTTATGACTTTTTCTGTTCTACTATCGCATATTGTGTGCTGTGATCTGTTTTGCTTATCATGACAGGATCTGCTGGGGTACAGGGAGTGGGCACAGTGCTACAGTTGCATAGCCACAGTGACTGTACCCTAGACTAGGTCTCATACTGGGAGATATGTGTGACAGGTCCTGGACTCTGCAGGTTGAGCTGACAGAACCTACATGTCACTCCAATCCCATTACTTCCCTGCATGACAGTACATCATGTGGCCATCAGCATGTTGGCATGTTGTGTGCATGGCAACCTGAAGGGCACAGTGAGTCATGATATGTCTTCCAAACAATAGTTTAGCAAGGGCAGATGTGTTTAAAAATCTCTGTGTACCATACACATTACTCACATTACTCTCAGCTGACTCATACAACATGCATACTCAAGCACATACATGTTGTCTGACATCTACAACAATCATGAGGGAGATGTCAATGGATGGTATCCCCTCACCTAGTTATGTGCATCCAACACAAGGAGGATGAAGGACCCTAAAAACCTCACACAACACAATGTGACTGAACTTTACATATGGCACTGGCCACCAATATCTGCACATTGTCCCTCCCATTGATGCCACACAGACTGCAACAGCAGACAAATGAGTAGTCAAACTGGCACACATGGACTCATTTTAGCCTGCCAGGAGGGAAAGGATGGTGAAGTACAGAGAAAACTGTGCACATGAGGTACTTACCTGCTCCTCTGGTGAACCATAGAGCTGTCCAAACACGGGTAGGGCCTCATCTGCTAGCCTCTCCAGCTCCTGTGGAGAGAAGGCAAGGGCCCTATCACCTGCTGAATGTGGCATGATTGCTCCCATAGGTGGTACACAGCAGCTGAGGTTGTGGAGGTCTTGCTAGCAGCAGTGTCAGGAGTCAAGTGAGTGAATCTGCAGAACGTAGTGGTCATGTCTACCACGTACGCGGTCATCACCAACGGCAGACACAGCCTTTGGCCTGTGGCCACCACTGGCAACAATGCTATCCTAAGGCTGTGTCCACTGTGGTTGCAGCCACCTACTGCCATGGCGATTTCTGCCGGTGTTCACGGGCAGACCCTAGTGTCCAGTGGAGTATGTCATGCAGCCACCATTTTGGCAGCCTGAAATGCTCTATTATGGTTCCTAAACTGTGTCAAACCTCCATAAATGTATTTTTGAGCTCACAAACACACTTATCTTGTCTTGTCATATAGGTCCTACTACTCAAACACCATTGTAGCATGTTGCAGGGCACATGTGGCATTTAACAGTGGGGCACAGTACACCCCAGCTGTTGGTAATTTTGGAGGTTGGGATATCCAGTCAGATTTCAAGGGACAATTGTGTTGCACATCTTTGAGTTTGGACCATGTACATGATGTGGACACAAATATAAAACCCTGGGGGTCACATGTGACCCTTGTGCTCTTTGCAGCTGTGATGTGCACTGGTTGCCATGTCTACCTCTTCAGAAATGCCTTGTCACAGGACATCATTGACATGCATCATGCATGTTGCTGTGGACACAATGACTAATGCTAGAAATCATGTCTTGGCATACATAGGTACCCAGAGGGAGGGAAGATACAACAACCTCCTGTCTACCGTCCACTGCCAGACCTTCAGACCATGGAAGAATGTAACAGTATCCTTCTTTATTGTCTGAATAGGCAAACAATAGTGGACTTATGTCGTCAGTTGGAGCCAGATCTTATACAAGCTATTAGTTATCCAACCAGTATATGGCCCATTGAACAACTCATGTCAGTATTGCACTTCCTAGCCGGAGAGTCCTTCCAACATGCAGTGGCCCTATCAGCTGGCATGTCCCTACCTATGTTCAGTCTGGTTTTAAGGGATGTCCTCTCAGCAATGTTGAAACACCTGGACAGCTATATCCAGTTTCCCTGATGTGAGGATTTAGCCACTGTGAAGGCTGACTTTTGCGGTTTTGCATGCATCCCATATGTTGTGGGGGCCATTGATGGCACACATGTTGGCTTAGTCCCACTACAGGCCAATGAACAAGTATACCGCAACAGCAGTAGCTTCCATTCAATCAACCTGCAAGCTATCTGTCTGGCGGATCTCTACATTTCACAGGTCTGTGCCCGTTATCCAGGTTCAGCCCATAATTCCTCCATAATGCAGAACAGCGCCATACCCCAGCTGATATCACAACTGTACCCAGAGAGGGCCTGACTAGTTGGTAAGTCACATCTGTCCTGTTTGTTTGTGTGCAAAGTGAGCTGCTACAATCATGAAGTGAGTGACCCTTCTTTGCACATATGCCCCATTTCTTAACAGGAGACTCTGCATATCAAAGCTTTCCTTGGTTGTTGACGCCATTAATAAATCCAACTATTCAAGGGGAACTCCGCTTCATTGAGGACCATGGAAGAACAAGGCAGGTAGTGGAGCAGGCATTTGGGCTCTTGAAAGCCAGATTTAGGTGTCTTGAGTTGACGGGTGGAGCCCTCCTCTACTCACCCAATAAAGTGAGTCAGATCACTGTGGTATGCTGAATGCTCCACAACATTGCCCTGCGGAGGAATATCCTGTACATCCCAGATGAGGGGGAGCCTGCAGTGCCACAGGATGAGACTCATGACAGTGGTGGAGAAGAAGCAGCTGACTTGAGGGAAGATCTTATCAACAGCTACTTTTCATGAGTGTAAGTATGTCATGTGATGTAATGACTGTGACTGTACAAAGAACTGTAGTTGTGAGAATGTGTGGAGTTGAGCATTTCAGCAACAACTAGAGAGCTGATACTCTGTAATATTCAGACAAAGGGTGCTTGATGAGTTAGCCTTTGACATATCCCCACCTTGATGTAGCTGCTTTGTTTTTGTCAGTCTCATTGCAACATAATTTCCTTTTCAGATGCGTGCTATGTGATTTGTGTAATAGGTATGTTTTCAAGCCTATACTCCTTGTTTTGTCTTTGTACAGGTACCTTCACCATGACATCCTCATGTGGGCATCTCAGAGTTGTGACATTGGCAGGTATCTAATGCAGTTCTGACATACAAAGTGGACATGGTTTGTTCCAGGTAATGTAGGTCACAGATTTGGGTGTATGAGACCTGTGCCAAGGCAGCTTCAACAGTGTTTGGTGGAAGATCAGAAAGGCACGTTGGACTTGTTTAGTGTGCTGTGTTGGGCCGATTGCATCATGTGTGCGATCATGTGGGCATGAAATATGTTGTCATCAATTGCACGCAAGTCATTCGCCCCCTTCACATTGGCTAAAAACTATTCTTGTATGACGTGTATGTAGCTGTAGATGTAGTTCATCATTGCAGGCCACAGTGCCTGAGCCACAACACTGACATATGTCTGTGTCATATCACCAGATGCATGGTCATTGGATTATGATGGGCCTGTGATCAAGGACTGTTGTACTGTCCTCTGTCTGTATCTTGGTTTATGTGATGTTGGATTGCTTTGGTGTGGTACGTGATAAGGCGCAAGCTGTTGACACCATTCACTCTTCGGTTGCCTATTCTACAGGACATGTCTGACAAGGCCTTTCCTTCCGTGGTCTGGGGAGCTCTACCTTGGTATGCACACCTTGACACAATATGACTCAGCCATTCTTGGCTATGACAGTCCAGACATTTGAACAGCCCATGTGCCATACAGTGCAATAAAATGTTTGGTGTGACAAGACACTTTTACCAATGTGTTTGTGTGTTTTGGTAGTAATCCTTAACAGGACACCCTACCTGTAACATATCCCTCTTTGCATTAGTATCTTGTCTCTTCTTCATTGTTTTACATGGTCTTACATCTCTCATAGCAAAATGTGTAAAAGAAGCAAGCAGACAATGACTTTGTGATGGGTAGATATATTGTATATTTGTGCAGAAAATAAAATTGGGACATGATGGAAAAGAAAATTGAAGGGTTCAGTCATGGTAGACAAAAACCATTGGAGTAGATAGCACAACATCGGAAGTCCAAAGTCCAGTGCACTCCTCCTGATGGAAATGAAAGGTGGTTGAAGAACAGCAACAGAGTGAAAATGTGGCACACAAACGAGGTAATTTTGTGAATTAGGTCACTTGCTGGGGGGATCTGCTGCTACAGAGGCAGGGGTGTCTGGGGCTGGTTCTTCCTCTGACAGGTCCTCCCTTCCAGTGGCTGGCACTGATGAAGAAGGGCCTGGTGTAGATGCGCCAAAGGAAGGAGTAGAGTATTGTCGATCCCTGAGCAGAGTGGTGTTAATGTCCCTCAGCACCCTTGTTAGGGAGGCCATGGTGGTATTGTGAAAGTCCCAATGCATCTGCTTGATTTCCTGGAGCTCAGCAAGTACCTGGCCCATCACGCCTTGGGACTCCTGATAGACCCCCAAGATGTGGCTGATGGGGTCCTGACCAGGAGCAGCCCCAGTGGCCTCACCCCGCTGGCCAACAGCATCCCTCCCACACACCCTACCTTCAAGGCAGTGGTCCCTTGTCACATGGTGCCCCGTACGACTGGTTCCAGGGTCATCATTGTCAGTGGTGTTGTGCTGTGACTCAGGATCCTGGACTGGGGGACACACAATGGTTGCTGCTGTCTTAAGGACACAGCTTAGGAAGCACATGGTTACCTGTGATGTGGAGGCAACTCGGCTGTGAGGTGATGTAGTGGCCACAGTGAGACTCACTGTTGGTGTCTGACCAGGTTGTCCAGATGGGTCAGAACCATTGTCCACATCCAGCTGTCCAGGAGTATCTTCGTTACTGAGGGCTTCATCCATGGGGAATGGCGGTCTCTTCCGTGGGCTCTGTGTGGCCAGTGGCAGCCCGACCTGTTAATGTGAAATGTGCAATGTTATTGATTGTATTGTGACGTCTACCTCCAAGAATTTACAGTGACATTTCACAAAGACCTTGTACATAGACCTTGTACATAGTTGATTTGCAGGTAATCCTATTGTGACAGGTACACATGCTATTGGTTGTATTGACCTGTGAAGCATCCCAATTCAATTTATGTCAAGCAGCTGCTGAAATGTTCAGATTATTAGCCCTTGGGAGGATGCCCTGAGAATGCCATCCTGCCACCAGTGCAGAGAAACCATAGCTAGGCAAGCTATGTCTTTGGTCATTTTGAGGCCTACTTGATTGTTATGCAAGCAGACCCAGGACTTTGTTGTATATGTGATTGGAGTCGTCATATGGTCAGTGCATTGTGAAGGTCCCTGCTGCAAATACCATTCTGGTGATGCATCTCCAGGTCTTTGGTCCTTCCTGTGCTAAATAGTTTCATCTTGGGTTAGCTGGTCAGGATGAGCTAGGTGGCCTGACCCATCTCTTAGTTGAGCATGATCTGTATCTTGGTCCCTCCCAGGTGAGTAAACTTCAATTGAGAGTTAGCAGGCAAAGGTTTTTGGACATGTGACTACTGGTCTGGTGTTTGTAGTTACTGTAACAGTGCTTCCTGGGAGTTTGCATTCATCTCACTCGCCATACTACAAGCACTTGACAGATGGTATCCTTCCAGGTGAGATAAATTCGGCCATGTGAACATTGTTTTTGTGTTTGGAGTTAGGGACACAAGGCCTATTGGGTTTTGCATTCCGTCACTTCTTCTACTTCCCCCACCATACAAATGTTGTCCTTCCAGATGAGTAAACTTCAATTGAGAGTTAAGTCACCGGGGTATTTGGGCGTAAGAACACTGGGGTTGTGTTTGGAGTGGGAGAGACAGAGCCTCTGAGTTAACAAACAGGGTCTTTGGAGAATAGGACACTGGGCTAGTGAGTGGAGTAACATTAACAGTGCCTCCTGGCCTTAGCAGTCATGTCACTCCCTGTACTACACACACTATACAAATGTTATCCCCCCAGGTGAGTAAACATCATTTAGGATTTGACAACCAGGGTTCTTTGGACAAGAAAAGAATGCACTGGTGTTTGGAGTTACAGATACAGGGCCAGCTGGGAGTTGCAGTCAGGTCCCTCTCTCTAGCACACCCACTATATAAATATTATCCTCCCAGGTGAGTATACTTCAATTGGGAGTTAACAAACCAGGGTATTTTGAGAAGGAAACACTGTGCTGGTGGTTTGAGTAACAGTAACAGTGCCTGTTGGGAGTTGCAGTCATGTCAGTGCCTGTACTACACACACTATACAAATGTTATCCCCCCGGTGAGTACACTTCAATTGTGAGTTGCCAAACAGGGGTCTTTGGACAAGTGAACACTGGGCTGGTGAGTGGAGTGACAGTAAAGGTGGCAAAAGGTGAGCAATGAGCATGCATGACGTAGCATTTTGGTGCCATTTTTATTGTAGTGACTTACCAGATTTACACTTAGCAATTGGCCACTAACCCCTGACTAGTTCCAGTTAGGTCCCAATAAATTAACCCTAGCTCAACCCTTGGTAGCTTGGCAACAAGAAACAAGGCTTAACTTAGGATAAAAAGACTTTCCTTATGACCCTGGCAGTAAATCCTGCTTACTGCCACTCTGACGGCCTCCAACATACCCCTACAGTGGCAGATATGCGTTCACCATATTATGACACACACACACACCAATCTGACAGAATACTGCCACATACACAAATTCGTCAGCCCAAAGGTCAGTGATAAAGTGGCGGTCCCAGCACCCATACCGTTACGCCAACAAAACAACGCCCACCACATCATGACCCACGAATCACCACAGTGAACATTCAATGGCGGTAAACCATTGGCGGTACATACCGCTGCGCTCAGAATGGACACCCACATACAAAACAACACCACATTGGCCAAGACCAAAAACTCACAACTGACACACATATACACACCACACCACACCCATGCAACCACACCACTACAAAACACACACCCACAATAGCCACAACCCCTTACGAACTCCAGTTGCTACCAGGAGACTGAGAAGAAGAGCACAGAGACAACTAGACACACACACCACTCACACCCATACACCCCTCATGCATGCCACATCACACACCCCACCACATTATCCAACACACTCACAACAACACACATAACACAACACCCACGGCACCACAAAGGCACCCCTGTTTCACTGAGGAGGAGTTAAGGGTCATGGCGGAGGAAATTGTCAGGGTAGAGCAACAGCTCTTTGGAGCACAGGTACAGCAGATTTCCCTTGCAAGGAAGATGGCTCTATGGCGGAGAATTGTGGACAGGGTCAACGCTGTGGGACAGCACCCAAGAACAAGGGACAACATCAGGAAGAGGTGGAACGACCTATGGGGGAAGGTACGTTCCATTGCAGAAAGGCACCAGCTCACCATACAGAGGAAAGAGGACTGGCGGTGGACCCCCACTTCCTACCCCACAGCTCATAGCATGGGAGGAGCAATTACTGACAATCCTGCATCCTGGGGGACTCGCTGGAGTTGCCGGAAGACTGGACACTGCTGATAGCAGAGGAAGACTGGAAGCTGTATATCCAAGTCCTTTACGCTGAAAACCAGGTTGTTGACCCTGGGAGAGAGGTGATAGTATTAATTGGAGGGGAGAAATGGGCAATACGGGTGCACCTACTGTGGCTGAATTAGAGGGGATTATAATTTCAATGCGCTCTTTGGGTGCCATGGGCCCCGACGAGATTCCGATGACTCTAATTAAAAGGGAGGTTTCGCTGTGGGCAAAACTTCTTCATCCAGTATTCTGCGCCTGCTATGCTCAAGGTAATATCCCAGAATCATGGACAGGTAGTATAATACTTCCTTTACACAAAAAGGGAGATAGAACAGTACTGTCAAATTATAGACAAATTGCCTTATTAGATGCAACAGGAAAGATATTTGCAAAAAGCATCTTATTGCAATTAACTGGGTTGAGGACAATGGTATTCTTCCATTGGAACAGGCATGTTTCAGAACGGTCCATAATACTTTAGATAATATTCTTATAATGCAAACCATAATTGACAAATATGTCCAGACTAGGGGGGACTATTATATGCCACGTTTATTGATTATTCCACAGCATTTGATAGAGTGGATAGGAAAATCCTGTGGAGGAACTTCAGGAATTAAGGGTTCCGCCTTGCCTCTTGCGATCAGTGATTGCCCTGCACTCTTCGACTTGGTGTAAAGTCCTCATGAGTGGAAATCAGGGATTGTCGTCAAAATTTTCAACCAGAAAAGGCCTGAAACAGGGCTGTTTATTGGCCCCACTGCTTTTCTCCCTTTATATCCATGACCTCTCCTAAAATCTTAGGAGTACTTTTTGCTATGCCCCCGTGGTGGGTGATTGGCCAATCGTCTGCTTATTGTACGCGGATGACATAATTGTGTTCGACCTCACCCCAAAAGGCCTAAATCAACGTCTGGCCGCTCTAAATCTTTACTCGGAGAAACACTACAAAATAATCAATATATCGAAGTCTCAGGTTGTATGCTTCGCCGGGTTCTCCTGGGTTCTGGGTCAACATAAGTTGGAGCGGATAGATACATATCGGTTTTTGGGTAAGATCTTATCCGGCTCAATAAATGAGCAAGAGCATATTCGCAATAATAGTAGTAAGGCTATTTCACACGCTCAAGGTTTGGCGGCTTTCTTCAATGCAAATGGTAAACGCCAGTTTTCGCATGTATTGTCTGCCTATCAGGTTAAGATACCAGCCACTCTCCTATATGCAATAGAATGTATAGACAGAAATAAATGGGATTTCCTTGACAAGACAGAAGGCTTCATTCTAAGACGCATGGCCTCTTGTAGTCACTCAGCCTCAGGGGCAGCGCTAAGACTTGAATTTGGCCTTGCAGCTGTGATTAGAAGGGCACATAGCCTTATCCATAGCAAGGAATTTACTCTGAGAAACCTGGCTTTCAACGAAATCTTTAATAATTTGAGAGAAAAATCCAGGTTTTTCAGAAACTACATCCGTGCCATTCGGCTCCTAGAGCTGGACCCTGACCTCACTCCTTCAATACCCTTCATAAGTTTAAAAAAAGTCTTGAAGGAAGTGACATGGTCCCAAGGCTTTTTAATGGATCTTGATGCATGTCGCCATAGAAGAGGTCTCGAAAAGTTTACCAATTCTGTATCTATGAAAGTGGTGCAACCTTACCTGACTTGGAATCTACCACATGGTGTGAGGCGATTTTTTATACTGATCAGACTTGATAGAATACCCCTGGGGGATCTTACTCCCAAATGGGATGGCTCTACTAATTCCTGGAACTTGTGTCAAGGTGGGGTACAGAATATCAAACACATTTTATTTGTCTGTCCCGCCTTAGTCGCACAGAGGAAACAATGGCTGGAACTCCTCTTTTTGCAGCAAAATATTAGATCTTATAGAGAGGCCTTAGATTTATGTTAAACCCCTCCAAAGAAAACATTTTGTTGTTGGATTTTCAAAGTTTTTCAAACCTTCCTGCAGATATATTGATCCTTTGTATTCTTTTTAGAAAAGTGTACTATTTTATTATGTATTTATATAGTTCTGTATCGTTATTCATGTGGATCTCTTCTGAGTTTCAAATCATGATAATAAAAATTGAATGGACTGGACAATGCTAAGCAACATTTACTACCTATCACCCCCCCCAATACCTGCATACCATCTCACATCCACACCCTCACTCCCATCACTCTACTCCATCCCACACACTGCACCTACACATGTGACTAACCCCAATGCCAAGCCCTGCATGCCATAACAATGCATGGACACCCCACACAGCCTTGCATGGACACCCATCACTCAAGTATGCATAGCAAAGGGAAACTAACATACATTAAATTCATCACCATACACAAGCAAAAGATGGCAGGGCAACACCAACGATAGAGGGGAAGCCAGGGATGTACAAATGTCAATCAATCAATAAATCAATCATTAGTTAAGCGCGCTACTCACCCGGTAGGGTCTCAAGGCGTTGGGGGGGTGCTACTGCTCGAAAAGCCAGGTCTTGAGATGCTTCCTGAAGGTCAGAAGGTCCTGGGTCAGAAGTAGGTTGACGGGGAGGGATTCGAGGTCTTGGCGGCGAGGTGGGTGAAGGATCTGCCTCTGGCTGTGGTACTGTGGATGCGGGGTCGGTGGCAAGGACGAGGTTGGCGGAGCGGAGCTGGCGTGTCAGGACGTGAAAGTTGAGACGTTTGTTAAGGTAGGCAGGGCTGGCATCGTGGAGAGCCTTGTGAGCCTGGATCAGGAGTTTGAAGATTATCCTTTTGTTGACGGGAGCCAGTGGAGGTCTCTGAGGTGGGCTGAGATGTGTTCGTGGCAAAGGAGGTTAAGGATGAGTCGTGCTGAGGTGTTCTGAATGCTCTGAAGTTTTCTCTGGAGCTTGGCCGTTGTTCCCGCGTAGAGTGCGTTGCCGTAGTCCAGTCTACTGCTAACGAGGGCGTGGGTGATCGTTCTTCTGGTTTCAGTGGGGATCCATCTAAAGGTCTTGCGAAGCATGCTGAGGGTGTTGAAACATGAGGATGAGATGGCGTTGACTTACTGGGTCATAGTGAGCGATGAGTCCAGTATGAAGCCGAGGTTGCGTGCATGGGTGGTGGGAGTTGGAGCGGCTCCTAGAGTGGCAGGCCACCAGGAGTCGTCCCATGCTGATTTGTTGGAGCCGAAATTGACGATCGCGGTCTTATCCGAGTTCAGTTTGAGGTGGCTTGCCTCCATCCAGTTGGTGATGGCATGAAGTCCGTTGTGGAGGTTGGTCTTGGCGGGGTCCTTCATGAGTGAGAGGATCAGTTGTGTGTCATCCGAGGAGACAATGTTAAGGCCGTGGGATCGGATGATGTTGGTGAGCGGCGCCATGTAGACGTGGAAAAGGGTGGGGTTGAGAGAGGTTCCTTGTGGTACTCCACAGATGGACATACACTTGAAGCATAATATATTGCTTATATCCCAACAGGTACCCCAGCCAATGTCAGTGGAGAGAGGTGCCACCACTATCCAGTCCCCCAACAGAAGATGCCCCCAGTGATGACAGTAACTCTGGACTTCAGGATCTGGAGGACCTACCTGGCCCATTAGGGACCACTGGACAGGCGATCACCCAAGCACAATCACAGTCCACCACAGAGCCTATGCCATCAGGATCCAAGACCACAGCACCCACCCAGCGTACCCAAACCTCTGTCCCCAGGACATATCAATCAGCAGTGTGCCCACCTGTACAGGGACCCCAGACCACACCTCGCCCCCAAGACAATCAGGGACCTGGGGTCAGTGGCAGTGGGCACACCGTTCAGGGGACAGGGGCACAGGCCAACAGGGACACTGGGAGGACTGCTGTGCACAGGGGGTGAACAGGACCAGGGAACCGACTCTCCAGGAGGCACGCTCCGAGATCCTGGGAGCCTACCAACATTCCCAGGATACGATGAGCCAGATCCTGGACAATGAGCAGGAGAACCGGCGGCTGCAGGAGGGACAGTACCAGGGGATGAGGGAGGACTTGCAGGCCATTAACACCACCCTGATCTCCATTGCAGGGATGCTGGCAGACATGGCCAACAGCATGAGGGATGCAACAGCCCACCAGAGGGCCCCTACCACTAGCCAGTCCACTGAACAGCCTCCACTTCCTCTGCCGCTAATGGCCAGGAGGCCCGCCACAGGGCCCACAGGCCACCATCATCCCTCCTCCTGCAGAAGGTGAACCACCCGCAACCGTTCCCTGTGACCCAGACAGAAGCCATTCACAATTGCCAAGACTACCGCCAGGAAATTAGTCTCTCCTGATTGTCCGCCTTGTGTCCCACACTGTCATCTTGACCACCTTGAACTGCCATTGCTCCCCTTCCTATGGCCCTTTGGACACTGTACCTGTGCTACAAACAGACTAGGCCAATGCCCCGGACTTTCCTCCATCATCACCTCATTCCATTGTACTTTCCCCTCAATTTCTTTATACTACAATAAACACCCTTGAACATAACTCAAATACTTGTATTTCATGTTTTGAAACAATGTATTAATGGAAACAGTTATATCTGTTGCAAATGAACTGTACAGTGTGAGAGCATAGAAATAATGACCTGTAGCTGGCTGTAGTCAGCACATCAATACAAAGATGTCATTGCACAAACACCTGTAAACTGAGAATCCATATGCAACATTAAGCAGAGGTAAAAAGTGGGTAATGCCATCATGCCACAGCCACACAGAATACACCAATAATCACAGAAACGTTAAGTTGCACTGTCTCACCTGTGTGTCATTTGAAGTACTGACGGATAACTGTGGTTCTGTTGTCCTCATCCTCAGCCTCTTCATTCTCAGTGTCATCAGGGTCTACTGCTGCCACAGAGGCATCTCCAGTCTCCTCCTCCTGCAGAAAAGGTACATGCCATCTGAGGGCTAGGTTGTGCAACATGCAGCATGTCACTACTATCTGGCACACCTTCTTGGGTGAGTAGCACAGGGATCCACCTGTCAGATGGAGACACCTGAACTTGGCCTTCAGGAGGTCGAAGGTTCTCTATGATCCTTCTGGTTCACCCATGTACCTCATTATAACGTTCTTCAGCCCTTGTCCTGGCATTCCTCACAGGGGTCAGCAGCAATGATAGGTTTGGGTAGCCAGAGTCACCTGCAGGTATTGAGGGACAACATTTAGCCACAAACTATCCTATGAGGTTATCAGAGGCATACGCTAACCTACACCGGGTGGGGACCAAGGCTCACCTATAAGCCACACCCTGTGCCTCTGTAGCTGGGCCATCACATTTGGGATGCTGCTTTTCCTCAGGACAAATGCATCATGCACTGGCCTAGGATACTTAGCATTGACGTGGGAGATGTACTGGTCCGCCAGGCGCACCATCTGCACATTCATGGAGTGGAAACTCTTATGATTCCTGTACACATGTTCATTCTGGCGGGGGGGACAAAAGCAATATCTGTCCAGTCAATCGACCCAATAATATTGGGGATATGTCCCATTGCATGGATACCGGCCTTCACAGTGGCCAAATCTTCCATCTGGGGGAAAGCTATGTAGCTGCACATGTGTTTTACCAGGGCAGACAACACTATTCCCTGTATGATTGAGAACATTGGCTGTGACATTCCTGATGCCAAGCCCACATTCACTTGGAAAGAGCCAGTTGCCAGGAAATGGAGAACTGATAGCACTTGCACAAGAGGGTGGATCCCAGTAGGATGACGGCTAGATGAGATCAGGTCAGGCTCCAACTGGCCACACAGCTCTGTGATTGTGGCCCTGTCCAGTCTATAGGTGAGGATAATGTGCCTGTCCTCCAGTGTAGCTAAGTCCACCAGTGGACTGTACATGTGGCTATGTATTTATCTCCTATTCATCCACAGCGGTAGGTATCTAAGGGACACAAGAGTGGGTAGGCTGTCACAATTTGAACAACTAAACCACAACAGCAGTCCACATTGTGCAGTTATGTATTGGGACAGTGTAAATTTCGAAGAATGTGCCTATTTAATCTGTGATGCAGCAATTCTCGATAGGCCTGTTCACCCCCGTTGACATGGCGACTGCCTGTCCTGTATGGAGGGAGAGGTGGAAGTGAGGTAATTCCGCCGACGTTGGGTGTTGTGACAGTAGGCGGTTGTGCACCGCCATGCAATTCATCATCGGATCTCATATTGGACCCTACGGAGTACAGTAGCCAATGAGAATGTACGCTGGTGGTGACGGTGTACACCGCTGTGGACGTGACCACCATATTCCAACTCAATCCTCACTTGTTTCGTGACCTTCAACAGGAGAAGATCTACACTGCGTGTGCTGCTGTGACCTGTGTGTAGAACCTACCATGGCCCTTGTGACCGGGGAAAGGGCCCCAGCCTTCACTTCGGAGGAGTTGAAGCGACTGGTGGTTGGGGTCCTACCCTAGTACAGACTGCTGTATGGGCTTCCAGACCAACAGGTGAGTACACTTTGGCCATGATGCATGTGGCATGGATGAATGGAGATGTGTATGAAGGCATTGTGTAAGGGAGATTCTTGTTGGAAGTGTACATGTTGTGCGCTGGGCTATGTGTGTGCCAGTGGTGATTAAAAACGGGTATGGTAGGCCATGTATGTGACAGGCAGGACTGTTAGTTTAACAGAGTTCTCCTATATGTATTACCTCTGCAGATCTGCGCCCATCAAAAGAAAGGATTATGGCATGCCATCGTCAAGGATGTGCGGACCCTGGGGGTCTATGGCAGGCGGAGCACCCACTATCGGAAATGGTGGGAGGACCCGAGATGCTGGGCACAGAAGACTGCGGAGGCCCCGCTGGGTATGGCCTCCCAACGAGGAAGGGGTGCCCATCGGACCCTGACCCCGTGATGGCCCGCATACTGGTGGTGGCCTACCCTCAGCTGGATGGGCACTTGAGGGCACCACAGCAGCCACAAGGGGGTGAGTACAGTGGATATCATTACATTTTTTGTCTGGTGGGGTGGTATCCGGGTGGTGGTTGTGTGTTAGTGGGTACCCCTAAGGCCAGGCCAGACATTGCAGGGTGAGTCATCTCTAGGGTAATGGTTGTATGTCAAATACAGGTAACCTAGCTTGTTAGTAGTCACTTTCAGGCAGGGCATCGTGGGTCCCAGGTGTGCTGCAGTTGGCGGTGTGTGCTCCTCATCATGCCTTGGTGACCAGCCATATCACTGGTAGTGCAATGCATATTGCTTTGGCCTGTTCCCTGTGTGTAAGGGTGCTGTGTACACCAACAGTGGTGTTGGTGCAGTAAGTGACCCAGTGTTTCCTTTTTCTCTCACCCCCCTTTTTGTTCTGTCATCCTGTCCTTGTGTGCATTAGCATCATCTGGTGGAGGAGCAGGGGCACCGGCGACAGGGGGAGCTGCATCCCACAGGACCCTGGAGGCAGAGTCTACTGACGCCGAGGGAACCAGTGGGACAGAGGGCGAGAGGAGTGCCACGACGGAGACAGGAGGAGACGACACAGACTCAGATACCTCCCCTGATGGGAGCTCTCTGGTGGTTGCAGACACCTCTGTGATCACCCCAGCTGCAGGCACAGCCACCACCCCCGTACCAGCACCGCCCTCCCAGTAGCTCCTCAGTGAGTTGCCCGTGCCCGCTCACCCAGGACGGTGGGCATCTCCTTCGTCCCCAGCTCCTCAGGCCCTGCCCCAGTGAGCCCTGCTGCCCTCAGTGAGGAGGCAATTGACCTCCTGAGATCCATCTCTGTAGGGCAGTCAACCATTGGGAATGCTATCCAGGGGCTTGCATCTCAGATGCAGCAATGCATTCCTGGAGGACATTCACGCTGGATTGGCGGCCCAACAGAGATCGATTCAGGCTCCCTGTTTCTACCTTCCCCCTCCAATTACCACTTCCCAGTCCCACTCCCCTCACCCCCAACCCATTCCAGTACACATACAGACGAGCATGCACACATGGTAATACAAAAGAGTGGCACAGGCAAACACAAGCACCACACTTCATCCCACAGGGGCTCACGTAAACACCATAGAGTTGCAGACACAACAACATCCACTGTCTCCCCCTCCTCCTCTTCCTCTGCCTCCATCCCAGTCACGTCCACACTCATACCTGCATGCACTACATTCACATCCACTACCAGCATCACCACACCAAGCAGAACACACACCTCACTGGCAGACACCTCCACAACAGCCATGCACGCGTCCCCTCTGTCCTCTCCCACCTTGTCTGTCCCCCCTCCTAAGGGACACAAACGCAAGCATTCACACAGCCAATAGCCACCCACCTCACATTAGCATGCTGCCCATGCACCTGCACCCAAGTCCAGCTGACATACACCTCCAACAACCACTCCCTCATCCTCCACTCCCATTACCCCTCCCTCCTTCTGCCCCACCATCTCTAAAAAGCTTTTCCTTTCCCAATTTGACCTCTTCCCTATCCCTCCCCCCATCCTGCACGTATGGGCAGGGTACCAAGGACACAACCAAGCACCTCAGCCAAACAGTCCACAGGGGCAGTGGTAGCACCACCTACTCACGGTGGTAAGGATACCAAACCTCCATCACAGAAAGAGAAGGAGCCAGCACCACCAGGGAAAAATGGAAGGGGCCTGCACCAACAGCGAAGAGTCGGAAGAGGCCTGCACCACCAGGGAAGACTGAAAAGGGGCCTTCACCACCTGGGAAAAAGGGGAAAGGGTCTGCACCACCTGTGAAGAAGGGGAAGGAGCCTGCACCACCAGGCAGAGAGGAGAAGAGCCTATCCACCCCTGCAAGGACGGGTTCACGACCCATGTACAGGAGGGGGCGAGGCTCTCTACGCCAGCGGAAGCTGTCAGGGTGACACCCCCACCACCACCAGCTGTCACGGGACCCCCACCGCCATCTGTGGGAATGCAGCCATCAGTGAGTGCAGAGGCTGTACTGGAGGCTCCTCCATCCACCAACACAGTGCAGCCATCGGACAGTGCAGAGGCTGTCCAGGAGGCTCCTCTAACTACCACCAGAGTGAAGCCATCAGACAGTACAGAGGCTGCCCAGGAGGCTCCTCCAACCACCACCACAATGCAGCCATCGGACAGTGCAGAGGCTGCCCAGGAGGCTCCTCCAACCACCACCACGGTGCAGCCGTCACACCAGTGGATGCCATGTAGGCCACACTCCAGGGGCTGTTGTGCGAGTTGCCCCTTCTAGAACCAGTGGACAAGTCACCCACTTCAGAGACTGTAGCCTTGCACTCCTCAGTACATAGAAATGGGCATGTTGCCCCCTCTAGAACCAGTAGGAAAGTCACCCACTTCAGAGACTGTGGCCTTGCACTCCCCAGGACAGAGCAATGGGCACGGAGCTCCCCCCCCAGAACCAGTGGGAAAGTCACCCACTTCAGAGACTGTGTCCTTGCACTCCCCAGGACAAAGCAATGGGCATGTTGCCCCCTCTAGAACCAGTGGGCAAGTATCCCACTCCAGAGACTGTAGCCTTGCACTCCCCAGGACACAGCAATGGGCATGTTGCCCCCTCCAGAACCAGGGGGTAAGTCGTCAACTTCAGAGACTGTTGCCTTGTACTCCCCAGGATAGAGCAATGGGCATGGAGCCCCATCCAGAACCAGTGAGGATGTTCCTGTATTCGGCTGAGGTGCCCCCCAACTACCTGAGGTGCCTTTCCACTTGCAAAATGATGCCCCTGCAGTGTTCTCTCCTTTTGTGTCCTTATGACTTTGGACTGGGCATTGGCCCTTTATGTACATCTGTAAATATATTTGGTTTGTGTGGTGGGTTTTGCTATGCTAATACATTGTGGGTACTCCAGCATTGTGGTCCGTGTTTTATTATGTAGTGCGTCGTGTGCCATTGTTTTACATGTGCAGCTGGTTGTGTGTATGGTGTGTGTGTGTCCGGTATGTGTTGTGCGTGTGTGTGTCACTCTCGTTTTCCTCCCACCCTCCCTTGTATGCTAGGCAGCTGTACTCACTGTCATCGTTTTCGTTGGAGTTGGTGTTCCAGGTGGAGCATGACGTAGAAGATCACCGGGAAAACTTGCAGTTCAGGTGCATGGCGGCGTGGTTCTTTCCTGTGTCTCCAATGGTGAGTCCTTCCACTTCTGAGCTCTGTTTCCACCAGGCTTTTTTTGTCATTGGTACCACCCCGGAAAAGGTGGCGGTTTCGTCTGTCTTAATATGGTGGGCGGTACTTTGTCTCCCACCTGGCTGTTGTTGGCTACCGCCATGGTGAATGTTGTTTCTGCCGTGGCGGTTGGTGTGGTACATTGGCTGTCTATGGGAGTTATCACCGCCATTGTCATAATTTGGTGGAACTTACTGCCAGCCTGTTGGTGTTATCGTCGCCACTTTATCACTTACCGCTAGGGTCATAATCAAAGTGTGTAAAACATTCAAATGTCACAAAACAATAATTAAATAAAGCACAGAAAACAGTTTAAAAATATAAAACCCATTCATGAAAATAGGAAATATTTTTGCTTTAATTTAACACCAAAATGAATAAAATTGGATAAGGGGAACCGGAGATATGAATTTTTAAAGAATATGGCCCTCATTACAACCCTGGCGAAAAGCGGTTAAATGGAGAAAAGTACTGCCAGCAGGCTGGCGGTACGTTTCCCCATATAATGACATTGGCAGTTTGGCCAAGCCAAAGCACTAATGTACCACACCGTCTGCCATGGCGGTAATGACCGCCGGGCTGGAGACTGCAGTCTCCAGCGAGGCGGCCGTCACTAGCCCGTCTGCGGGATTATGACCCAAACTGCTTCCTTACCACTACGAAATCCCTTCCCTGTCACGGATAGGGGTCTTCCCTGCCCCTCCCCCTCCCCTGGTTTATCCCCACCCCATCACACTCCAGATCCTCCCCACAGCATACACACACCTCCATGCGCCATCTTACACACACATGTACACACTCATACCCACATTCATCCACGCATGCATACATCCATTCACGCACAGACATACAGACATGCACACACGCATGCACACGACACAACATGCAGGCACTCCCACATCCACACACGCACACATGGACAACACCCATCTCACACCTGCATACACGCACTCACAGACAGACACCCCCGCACACACAACACCCTCCTCCCCCTCTCCTGTTGGAGCACACGACTTACCTGATTGCAGGGGGTCCTCCGGCAGGATTCAGGACGGGGAGCCGCTGCCAGCAGCAGCATCCACCAGCAGAACACTGTCAGGCCGTATCATGTGTCATGATACGGTCTGCAGTGGTTTTCTGGCGTGGCACTGCTGCTGGCAGTGGCACCACCTTATCATCATCCGCCACCATGGCCGCAGCTGGAATTCCGCCATCCTTCTGGCGGAATTCCGGATGCAGTCATAATTTGGTGGGCAGCAGGTAGCCGCGGCCTTTTGGTGGTCGTCGCCGCGGTGGTAGGCGGTATATACCACCAATGTTGTAATTAGGGCCTTAATGTTTTCTAGCACATAGAAACTAAAAGTGCCACTCGGAATATCTGGTTGCACCTCGACTGGGGCAAAGTCAAAGTTTAAGGCCGACTGCGATGGAGCCCTGCTTGGCTACAGCAAGCGGGACACCGTGGTCAAAAGTTTACCTTCGTACTTAGTTTTTTTCTTGAAGATTTTCCTCAGCGGAACAAAGTCATCAATCTGATCTGAACTCCCTGGATCCCTCTTCGGATACGCATCGCAGAGGACCTTGGTGAAGAATTCTATCTTCAGACTCAGTCAATTTATCAGGAAGGAAATCTTTGTCCGGGCCGAAGCTGAATTTTGATACAACACCCTTGGAGCCCTCCTTGGATATGGTGCGCAGGAATTCCTGGTCAACTTTTTTACGTTCAGACTTTTTTTAACTTTTCTTTGGAGCTTTTTCCTTCTGACGACGGTCGACCCTCCACAGCAAGCCAATTTCGATGCAAAGTTGTCGGATTACCTTTCCAGGAGCCCCTGGTGAAATCCTGGAAGTCTGGGGCTCCAGAGCTTTTCAGCGGGACAAGCCAGCAAGTCAGGCCGGGTCGCTGTTGAGGTAAGCTGGCTTGATTCACCACGGCGAGTCGGTCCCTTTATTGAGCGTTTTTCCAAAAGTTCTCCAATCTTCTCCAAACTTTGTGTCTTCTTCCAGAAGGTCTTTGAAGGTTCTTTAGGAGTCCACAGCTCACCCCAAGGTTTCAGAAGCTCTGAGTTTCTCTTTGAGGGCTAGGACTCCAACTCCCAGAATGCACCTGGTGCAAACTCCAAAATGACTACTGGACAGTGGTCAGTTGGTCAGTTCTTGCAGGATCTATTCCAAAGGACTCTGGTTAGCTATTTTTCACCGGTAGAGAGCAGAGAGTCTCTTCTTGAACCAGTTGAAGCCTGGCAAAGTCCTTTTTGTGGTGAAGCCCAAGTGTGAACTGGCGCAGTCTTTCTGAGTGCAGTGTCCTGGTACAGGTCAGGGGTCGAGCAGGGCAATCTTTCTTCTTCATATGTTGTTTCTTGTAGGGATCTGAGGTATGGGTGCAGCTCTGCCAAATGTGTCCCTGCTCCTGAAAAGCAAGGGGGCAACTGTCCAATCACAGGTCGGCCACCACCCTCGAGGATGACCTCTTCCTGGGAAGTGTGGCAAAAATCAATCCCAAGGAGCTACTTTCTTTAAAAATCCAAAATGGTAGAAACTGAATTTTGGAGGTTAGATCTGGCTGAGTCCACCTACTGGTGTGGGTAAAAATCCTTAACACACCCCTTTCCTGCCCTTTCCTAATCTAATCAATTGTACACCTGGTTGTCTGGGTTTGCAGGAAATGGGGAGGTCCTGAGCTGCTCCAAATGTCCTTTCCTCCTTTGAAGACAAGTTTGGCAGTTCTACCCCCATTCCTGTTTTACCTTCTGCTGAGGCAGATCACAGGCACTGTTTTTGTCTTCACCAAGGCCACTTCACACCTCATCAAGGCAGCCTGGCCAGGCTGCAAGAGGCTGGCGAATCAGAGAAGGGCACCTCAGAGCTAGAGTTGGCAACTTTCAGTTAGAGTTTTATAACTCTTTCCCTAAACTAGTTATATTGAGTCCAACAATGGCAGGTTGTTAGATTTATTATAACAATAAGTTTGATACCAAAATTGACATATTTAGTTCCTTCTGGGACTTTATTAATTAAAATAAAGTCTCCCCATTTTAGCCTATGGAGGCCATTCACTACAGTGAGGGGAAAACTAATTTGGCTATTTCTCCTCACCAGGGGTTATAAAACAATTTGTATATGGTTTCATAGCACCCAACCCTAGGGGCACTTAGGGCACACCTTAGGGGGCACTTATATGTAAATATAAGGTAGTTTAAGACTTTGGAAGCACTTTTAATTCCAAAGACGAATTTGCATGTGACTTTAGTTTAAAAGCAGCCAGCCAGGCAGGCCTGCCTTTGAAATGACACTGGCACATCAGCAGTGCACCTATGGGTGCACTACCTATGCTGGGGTCCCTAAACCTACATGCCCTACCACATACTTGGGACTTCTAAGCAGGTTGATACTGTCAATTATATTTAGCCTCATTTGCATATCCACTTTACACAGAGCACTGGCCCTGGGACTGGTAAGCATTCCATTTCCGTACTGAAAGGAGTGTGCTGGATTTGTGCTCCAAACAATTGTGGCTCTACTCTTATGTTTTAATCCACATGACTCTCAACTCATCCTTAGATAAATGTGGATTTTTTGGACATGAAATGGTGGAAAAAAATATGTGATAGTGACTTACTAAAGAGGGGAAGTGCAAAAGTGTGTGACTGGACAAAAGTGTGTGCTGGGTGTGAAAAGAAATGATGAGAAAAAAGTGGTACCTAGTATCTGTGCTTCTGTGTTGAATAATTAGCTCTGGCTTCTGTGTGTTGCATTGGTGATGCAGAGGATTGTAGTGGGTGAAAGGGTGTGTTTTATAGTGTATTTTACAGGTGTGCCCAGTGTGGCAATGTGTGTCAGCTGTGTTGTTTTTAAATCCATCCAATATGCCATTGTGTATTACTTTGGTGACCACGGACTGCCGTGGTTCAGACTGCCATTGGCTGACCGCCATGGGTGCCCAAGACTAAGACTTTAGGCTTGTAATATGGTCCGGGGTTGATCACTGTCCTGTCGGCGCTGGAGGTTGGACTGCTTATTTCCGGGCCTCCGTGGCGCTGCCAGTTTGCCTTTTTTGGTTGGCGGTCTTTTTTTTAGACTGGCAACATGGCGGTCTACCTGTCCAACTTCCAAGCTTGTAATGAGGCCCTTAACTTATTTTATGTTAGAAACATTACTATTATACTTTTTTACTGTCTTTTATTGGCATTTCTTAGGTATTCTTCCAGGTTTCCCATGTATTGTTTGCATATTTTAAAACACATTCAGAAGGACCATAGTTCTCATGCACCACCTAATTCGAGACACACTTTTGCTTCAGCAAGGGAAATGCTTATTCTAAGGAACCTCATTTAAACCCCAGGATGAAAAAAAGAGCAGCTCCATGAAGGTCTGTATGACATTCTTCGGCAGGGTCTTTGCATCAAAGACCAAGTGTTAATTGAAACACTGAATAACCTGTGCCAGTGTCAATTTATCTGATTTGGGTTGTCATGTTGACCTTTACTGCTTTAAGCTTGGGTGTTTAGGGCATGCTTGTTCATTCAATTTGTAATCGAAAAGACAACATCAGCAGAGCTGCATAGTACTCTGCTCCATACAGTACCTCAGCCAAACATTAGGCTACTGAACATCACCCCTTGGCATCCCCGACTCAATAAAAACTGCAAAGTCTTTGAATGCCTTAGTCGATGTCAGACTTGTTATCCTTTAGATTCATGTTATTTCTGGATGGATTTAATCTATGTAACTATAAGATGAGTTGCTTTCATTTCTAGGAGATGTATGTATGAAACTTTGCAAACGTCTCTTTGAAGAGCTAACTAGGTGGTATGTCCTGGGATGGAAACATGAGATGTGATGCACCTTGAGTGGATTGACGAACACGTGGGTCCCGGCCTCCTCTCTGTTCTCTGAGCACTTTTTGTTCAAACATTTTCTCCCACGTTTTGAATTGACTATCTGGGCATCTTTAGCACCCTTTCCAAGGGTCCAAGACTGGAGGGGGGTGCCACTTGGAGGGTAAGGACTCACTGAGGCTTAGCCCAGGTGCAGGTTCAAGGTGGTTGGAGCCTTTTCTGCCCCTGAGGCCCTGATCAGGAGGCAAGCCAACTAGCCATTGTTGTCAGTCTGGAAGTCTTGGGTTCAAGTAGAAAAGAAGGGCTCAAGTAGCAGGGCAGGCATCTGAGGGCGCAGAGAAAACCTCAGGCAGCAGGGTAATCTTTCTTGGTGCAGAAAGACACTCCTCTGTATACAGCAGGCCACATCAGCAGGCAGCCCTCTGAGAGTACTTCCGAAGGTCCAGAAGTGGACTGAAGAGAGGGTATGAGGGTCCTATTTTTATACCTGGTGCCTTCTTTCAAGTTGGGAAAAAGTTCTAGCGGAATTCCCTGCCTCCCTACCCTCCCAATCTGTCCACAGGCACAATAGGCTAGTGTGAAGTTCTTTGTGTGAGAGCAGAGGCACAGTTTTTTTTAACTGTAGTGGGGCTCTGCACAGTTCTGGTTCCCCATTCTGCCTGTGGTGGCCCCTCCAGGCCAACTTAGTTCTTCTGTTGTGTGGCTGTCTGGGAGGAATGCACGAAGGCCAACTGCCAACTATATCTCGTCATGCGACCCAGAAACAGGCTGCAGTCTCCAAATGGGTTAGGATAAGAAACTGCCAACTTTCTAAAAATTACATTTTCAGAATTATGACTTAAAACCTGAGTTTATCATTAAAGGATATTTTAAATTACCATTCCGCAGACACCAAGCATGACTACTTGTTCTGAATTAAAAGTTACCATTATTGAAAAATAAGAAGGGAACCCAATGTTATCCCATGGCAGAGGCATGCCTCATAGTAGTGAATAACACCATTTTTAGTTTTTCACTATCAGGGCATGGGTCAACATAGAGGTACATGCTCAACTTTTTAATTGCAATGCACCCTTCCCTGTTGGCTGACTAAGGCCTATTTCAGGGGTGACATATGTATTAAAGAGTGAACTGAAGGCTTGGCATGGGAGTTATTTTGCCAAGCTGAATTGGCAGTTTAAAGCATCCCAAAGGCTATAATGACATGCCTAAGACATGTTTTAAGAGCTACTTAAGTGGATGGCACAATAGGTGCTGCAGGCCCACTATTAGCATTTAATTTACCAGCCCTATATATATGATATACCACTTTACTAGAGACTTATAAGTAAATTAAATAAGCCAATTTTACCATGTTTTAGGGAGAGAACACAAGCACTTTGGCACTGGTTACCAGTGATAAAGTGCATAGAGTCCTAAGGCCAACAAAAACAAAGTCAGAAAAATAGGAGAAGTGAAGGCAAAATGTTTGGGGGAAGACCACCCTAACAGTGTTGATAAGCTGATGTGTGCCTGCATGTTGAGGATTGAATTGGTTTTCCTAAGGAATTTTGTTCATTTGATGATAATGGGTTGACATTACAGGGCGTCCAGGTGGCTGATACATTCATGTATGGGGGTAGCTGTGGGGTAGAGAGATGATTAAGAATTACACTTTTAGGGTGTTCAGTTTGAGGTGGTTTTGTGTCAGCCAGGTTTGGGTTTTTACTAGTGTTTCTCTTAGTCAAATTATATATGCTCTTAGGTACAGCTATGTGTCATCTGTACACAAGGTTTGCCTGTTTGAGGATTTCCAGCTGTGGTTCCGTTTAGAAATTGAAGAATGTGGTGGAGATGTTGAATCCTTAAGAGTCTCACGGTTTAGTTGATGATGCGTGCATAGTTAACCACCATATTTTCAGTGTGTCATTTGTGGTGTGCAGGATGGCTGATTTAGCGCTGTGTCCTGGTCTGAAACCTGAGTGGAACTCATCAAGCAACTCTATCACTCAATGTGTTGCCAGAGTTGGCTGTGAACACACTTTTTCAACAGCTACCCAAGGAAGGAGATAGTTGACCAAAATGAAAATTATTAGCATCTGTGAGGTCAGCAGGTGTCTAGAATTTTGAGATTACGATTTGGGTTGCAGATCTTTATCCAGGGGGTGGAGAAAAGTTGACTGAGGTTGTTTATGATTGCTGAGGGGATTGGGTCTTTGAAAGGCTGGTGTCATTGACGCTATGATCCTAATGATCTCATTTCATTGAGGGGTTTGAAATCACACCAAGATGCCTTGTTTTTTATCTTAGTGGGATGATTGTAAATTTGAGCCCCCTCCCTGTGTGTTATTTCCTGTTGAACGTGATGTATTTTGATAATCAAATCAAATCTCTGTCGACAGCAATTGGGTTTTCATTGTTTTCCCAAAGAAGAAGGTAGAGCAAATTTCACAATTCTCCGAGGATGTGTTACTGATCACTGTGGCATTGTCCCGATTTATAGTTTGATAATTTTGAAGAATTCGCCTGAACTGTTTCTGGTGTTGTCTAGTTGGTATCTGAAGAATGATGCTTTGCCATTCCATTCTAGCTTTTTGTCTTTGAGGAGGGTTTGTGCCTCTTTTATCTCTGTACGAGTCTGAGTCTCCTCCTTTCCTCTTTTAACTTTTGATTGTAGCAGGTGTTCTTTTGTGTCTTTTGAGGCAAAGTGAGTAAGTTATTTCCATTATGTATGTTATTGTTTGGTTGTAGTGCTTGGTTAGGTCTTGTACGCTCTGTGCTTCATTTGAGGGTGTGAGGTTTCTGTGGTATAGAGCGAATAGGCCATCCCTGTGTATGTTTCAGGTGTCCCTAGTCCAATGTTTGGCTTTGATCTCATGGCCTTTTGACTTCTGCACTTGAGCCATAATGAGGAATGTGATTGAGTGATAGTCTGACCAATCTGTTGGGTTGAGTTGATAGAGTCAATAGTCAGAGCTTCTTCCTTGGATATGATTAGGTCGAGGGTCATATCTTTGATATGAGTTGGTCCTCTGCAGGCATGCACAAGGTTTTGATCGCTGAGAAAATTTTTGGGATGGAAATCTGTATGTCATCTTCGTCATTCCAGTGGAGATTGAAATCCTGAGAAATATGCTGTTTGAATGTAGTATGTAGTGTACTGTAATTGTTTTATTATTTGTTCCAAGAAGAGCTGATTGTCCCCCGGTGGGTGATATATGAGGTGGAGCTAGGCTAGCCAGTTGTCTGCTGAGAAGAGTTTGACACCCTTGTATTCACATTTGGACAAATTGCCTGCTGTGAAGGGAGTTACAGTGCTTGACTGCAACCCTGCCTCCCTGTTGCTTTGAATGAACTAGCTGCATGATTGTGAAATTGCATGGTACTAGGAGTAGGACTAGGGGGGCAGAAGAGTGATTTAGCCATGTTTCCATCAGCGCTATCATGTCAAGCTTGTGGTATAGGATAGACTTTGCTATGTCTGAGGCATGTTTTGCTGCTGAAATACAGTTGAGTAACATGCACTTCTGGACTGTCTCTGGCTCTAGGCATGTGCAAGAATGGCCCTATATCAGTGCTATCAAAATCAGGTTCTCATGGTTTACAGTCTACTCTTTCATGTGAGGTCTTTGTGTGTTGGTGTTAGTAATGATCAGTATGCCATATAGTGAAAATGCAAGGAGCTGTGAGGTTTCCACGTACAACTAAAGCAGGGCTTTAATGTCTAGCATAGATAGCTGTCTGTATGTTCTTTTTGGCCGATGGGTATTGTTTAGTACTGGTATAGATGGGCATGGTCTCGTGTAAAGAACCTGGTTTTGTGTATGGGTGCCTATTGGCGATGGGGCTATGAAGAATACTCGTTTTTATCTCTTGTAGGTCTAATAATGGCTAGTAAGGTCACATAAAGGTTTGTCGTGATGGTTTTTACTTCCTCATTAAACCTATCTATTTTGAGCTCTGGCCTATTCAAACATGGGTGCCATTGTGGAATGCAGTGCTGTCAGGTTGAGGCATTGCTAAGGGTTGCCACATTCAGTTATTCTGTCAGACGCTCCAGCTGGATGACTACTCTAGGTGTGGTAGTGTAGAACCCTCTAGTATCTAAGTTAGGTACTCTCAAAGGTGAGGGTGTTGGTTTGGTAGGAGAGTCTGCAGCTGGCTTTGTCTGAGAAGGATGTTGTATGGGACAATGTCCCCTGTTGTGTTTTGGTGAACTGTTGAGTCTAGGGCATTCATCTTATCAGCAGGACAGTGCTTAATTGACTGCCATCCTGCTGAGCCATTGTAGGGGATTGTTGAGTTTTGAGTGTGAGCCATAATCAGATATGTGTGAGGTAGGTCATGGTGTTTCTTTTCCATGAGTCCCCTCTGGGTCTGATGGCCAGTGCCAGAGTTGGTCTGTAGATCGTTCCCACAGCCAGTGAGGTTTGGCTGATTTGGTTCCTATAGGTGAAAGGGAGGCATGTCTTGTATCCTTTCTGACTGTGGTGTTGTTGTTTGGGCTTTTAGCAGTAAGGTTAGATGGTATGATATGAGGTAGTGTGTGGTGATTGTCAGGAGGATCAGCATTCCCTAGAGGAGATTAAGATTCTTGGGGGCTTGTGGGGGATCAGGCACATCATGCCAAGAATGTAGTGTGCCTCAGGTGTTGTGTGAGCCTTTAACATGTGGAAGAGCTGGTCACAAATGCCAAAATAGGATTGGATGCTTGAACAAGTACATTACCATTCCTGTAGATTGATACTGTCACCTTTGCATTAGAGAGGTGGCACGAAAAGATTGATAGTCTGGTTTGGTTATTTTTGTGGTGATCAAAACATTTAGGAGTGCTTTAAGCGCTTCTCTCCATCTAGCTGTAGAGGTGAGAAAGATGAAGTCAAATTTTGTGGTTAGTTTTCTCTTACAGAAGTAGTTGTCTGTGATGAATATTTTAGATAGGTCTTTTATTGACCCTTGTTTGAAGTTCCTTGCTGCATTCTTCAAGAGGTTAGGTGGGTAGGTAATTATAACTTAGTTTGGGTAGTTTTAGTCATTTTCTGTGGTTTGGTGGCCATGCTCTATTCTAGTGGGTGAACCTTGGAGGAATGGTGTTGTCTCTAGACAATGAGATCCATTCTCCCGCTCCTTGATTGTTCAGGCTGTTTGGGTCTACTTAAATGTTTTTAAATCAGAGGATGAACAGTTGTGCAGGTGGGTAAGTTAATGCACATTGATAAGACCTGGATGCTCCTTGTTAGGATGAATAGAAACCTCAAATTATCCTTTCTGAAGCATGTTCGCTTTCTTCGATTTGTGTGAGAAGTTGTTGAATCTTTTTTCAGTGAATATTGTGAGGCTGTATGCATAAGTCATGTTACAACGAGACCAACAGCCATCACTGAATACCCTAGTCATTGGTTAGTAGGTTATGTAACTGTTCGAAGGGAGAGGGGAAATGTCAGGGAGACCGGATCCTCTGTGTTTGCGCCTGCTCCCAATATGTCCACCTCCTGGCAGCTCCAAACTCTACTTGCTAATATAGCACAGAAATAAAGAATGGCCAAGTGGGGGATGGGGGTTTAGGTTGGGAACAGTGGGGAAGGAGACCTGTGGAAGCAAGAGTTAAGAACACAATAACAAGATTATGCACATTGACTTTCATAAACTTTGTTCCTAATATTTATATACTGATAACATGAATGATCAAGAGCTTCTCTATAACATGACCTATTAGCTCTGGGTACCTGAAAAATAAAGAAGGATTATGCAAACTTCCATATGAGCGTTTTTAGAATAACATCTTATGTTCTGAACATTGAATAACAGTCTGCTGAATCTGGGATTCAAGAATACTATGATCATTGAATAACACTCTGTTGAATCTGGGTTTCAAGAATACCATGAACATTGAATAACATTCTGTTGAATCTGGGTTTCAAGTATACCATGATCATTGAATAACACTGTTGAATCTGGGTTTCAAGAATACCACGAACATTGAATAACACTCTGTTGCTAATTCATACATCAAGATTCTAATGTCATGAAATGATCGCACACTCTGCCGATCTGTACTGCAAGAATTAAATGGCAAGAATGAATAGCGTACACTGTTGCCGATTCGTACATCAAGATTCAAATGTCATAAAATGATTGCGCACTCTGCCGATCTGTACTGCAAGAATTAAATGCCAAGAATGAATCGCACACACTGTTGCAGATTCGTACATCAAGATTCAAATGTCATGAAATGATCGTCCACTCTGTCGATCTGTATTACAAGAGTTAAATGACATGAAATGCACCCGGTTGGTGATTCGAACATCAATGTTTTAATGCCAGGAAATGATTGCGCACTCTGCCAATTACACCATCAAGGTTTAAGTATCAAGATATGATCGCGCAGTCTGCCGATCTAAGTTGCAAGGTTTAATTGCCAAGAATGAATCACGCACACTGTTGCTGATTCAACCATCAAGGTTCAAATGACAAGATACGATCGAGCACTCTGCCGATGTGAGCTGCAAGGGTTAATTGCCAAAAATGAATCGCGCACACTGCTGCCGATTCAACCACCAAGATTTAAATGCCAAGATACGATAGCGCACACTGCCGATCTGAACTGCAAGAGTATTATGCCAAGAATGAATCGTGACCACTGCTGCTGATTCATCCATCAAGATTTATATGCCAAGATACGACCACCCACTCTGCCGATCTGAGCTGCAAAGGTTAAATGCCAAGAAAACCATTGCACACCCGATTTAACCAAAAGGCCCAAAACTCCAGTATTTCTGAAAACAGAGTCGGGGGCCTAACCCAACCTCCGCCTTACCGCCCTGTTTGAAGATCACAAAGGAAATGAGGACAGGGCCTGGAAATCCTAGGTAGGCCTCCGGAACAGGAGCTCAGGAAAATGCTGCTGCTCTGCACCGGGACCTCTGAATAGTGAGCACTGGAGCTGGGCTGGGTCCCTTAAATAGACCCAGGCCCCACCCACGGGCCACACCCAGCCAGGTTGCAGGAAAGGATCCTAGAAAGCCTTAGAATAGGGACCACACCCTAACCACACCCTGTAATCCTGCAGCAAAGTCTTGTAAATGAGCAATGCATTGCAAACAGCATTAATGATGTTTCAATATGAATCTCTACAATGCAAAAGGTTAATGTTAATATACTGCATTAACACATAATGCATGAATTATTACATTACATAAGGATTGGCTTTTAGCATTACGTCGCCCGTAGAGCGCGCACTGTCCTGATGTTGAGAGGAAAGTCTATTCAGTGATTCTATGCTCTCTGATCAAACCATGTGGTTCTCAGCCAGGTCAGACCATCATGCTTCCTGGGAGCCCTCTGTTTATTCTGTGCCCAGCAGAGAGTGTTTACTGTTGTTTTGCATTGTCCATTAGCTATTTTTGTTCCCAAGATAGAGGGTTTGCAGTCTTTTTTCTGCTTTCAGTCAGTGACTCTGGGTACACCCATTCTTTAGTAGAACCACAGCTGTCAGGGAAGTTCAAAGTTATGACCTATGTTACTGACCCTTGGTCTGTGGTACAAATGTCTCATGAAGGATTAGGAAAATGACTCCTTATTTTCCATGAGCTTAAATATTCATATTAAATGACAGTGTTGTACAGAGTGTTAGTTTTTCTTCACGCAAACATGACTCGAACCTAAGAAGCAGAGTCTCACAAAAAATTAGGGAAAACGCAAGAAGAAAGCAGTGAAAACAAGGGAGAATCAAAAAGGCACACAAAAAAACAGGGAAAAAGCAAGAAGAAAGCAGCGAAAAGCGAAGGAAACGCAAGGAGAAGGCACACAAGAAATGGCAGAAAATCTAGGAGAAAGAAAGGAAAATAAAGCAAGAAGAGGGCTTTTTCCCCATTTTTTCTGTGCCTTCTTGATTCTCCCTTGTCTTCACTCCTTTATTCTTGCTTTTTGCCTCATTTTTCGTGTGTGTACTCTTTGCCTTTCCCTCATTCTTATGCCTCCCTCCTTCCTTTTTTCCCGTTTTCTGTGTGCTTTCTCCTTGCTTTTGCCTAGTTTTCACTGCTTTTGCCTTTATTTTCTCCTGTTTTTTTGTTTGCTGTCTCCTTGTTTTTCACTCATTTTCAATGCTTTCTCCTTGCTTTGCCCCCAATTTTGTGTGCCTTCTCCTGGATTTTCCCTAGTTCTCATTGCTTTCTCACTGCTTTCTCCTTGCTTTCTCAGTTTTTTGTGTGCCTTCTCCTTGCTTTTCCCTCATTTTCACTGCTTTCTCCTTGCCTTTTCCCCCATATTTTGCGTGTCTTCTCCTTGCTTTTCCCTCATTTTCACTGCTTTCTCTGGGCCCTTCAATCCTGATTGATTGATGTGTATATTTACTACTATATCTACTTTTTATTTTTTGCCATTCACCATTTCCGAGGATAGATTTACAGCTAAGGTCTTGATTACAAATCAGGTGGTGTAGAACTAACGTATGGGAATCCTCTCCACCTGATTAAAATTTATTAGGTTTTCCATATCTGTAGGTGTAAGGTAAACATACCCAGAAAAATCATGTGAGAATTTGACTGTAGCAGCTGCAAAACCTCATTCAACATTTTGTTTCTGGCAGGAGGGAGTTCAGAATACATTCCCCTTCCTACTCATACCCCCACAGATGTCCCCGCATACATTTACATGGGGTGTTATTTTAAGTCCCTGCCTTCATGTTTTTTATATTGGAGTCTGCTGCAGTACCTGTGAATAGCCAGGTATGGTGCTTGACATACTCCAAGGCAAGGTGGAACTAGAGTATACTTACTATTATTCTGTGACCTTTAGTGCTGTAGTAACTTTAGAAGTGTAGTGTGTGAATAGCAATTGGCTTGCCCTTTTGTGGATGGGTGTTTGAAGCAGCTTGTCTCTCTCTAAGCCACTTTTTACTCTACGTAAACCCTTTCTATTTTGTAGTGAGTATTCTCCATTTATCAGGCACTTCCCCTTGCCTCTCCTACATTTACAGTTAAATTATATGCAGTGCAGAATGGTGGCTGAGATCTCCGCATAGAAAAAGTAGGATAGGTGGAGGAAGTTTGTAAATAACATTTTGTAGTACTTGAGTAGTCATGTACTACTAAATGAAGTCTCTGAATCTGGCCCATAGTTCTTTCCTTAACCATAGACCCCTGTGTCCTCCCATGTCTGGCAATTATTAACTGGTTAATGCATTCCTGGATCAATTCCTCATTCCTTGATCTGTTTCTGTCAGATACTTGAGGCTAGGTCCTGACCCACCAAGCATATTGTACATCCAGAGGACGCTCAAGTGTTTTTTCATCTTTAATTTTAAATTGGGCACTAAACATAGGCATTATGGCAAGTGACATCACAACAGTACAGTATGCATAGCATACATTATACAGTATCAGAGGTAATATGCACACCAACCATTGAAAAACGTATGGCCTATTAACAGAAAATATATCTTACTTTCACATTTTGTAATGGCACCCTGACCCATCAACAACAATTTACAATTTATGCAAAAGTAGGATAAACAGCAACTACAGAGCTCTGCTCGCGTCCTGCAAGATACATTTACAATGGGTCCCAAATATCCCTAGCACGTGATGAACCTGACAGGAGAGTTGTTCACACTTCTGAAGTGTTGTTACACATTCTTAAATTGTTGAGCCAATCATTAAATTTGGGCATTGTGCCCCTCCCTCAAGTTATACTGACTTTAAACTTTGTTAACAGTAGAGCTACTGCAGAATACTACCTGACTGATTTGAGGATTTCTTTCACACATCAAAAGGGACCTGGCACGGAGATCGCGCGCCGGAGCAGATAAGATGGCCGCTCGGTAACGACGCTCCCGAGCTGCTGAGGACGTTTTTTTATCGGAGGGAGGCGTTTTAGACAGCTGGTCACTTCTTTTTCCAGAATTTGATGTTGGAACAAACAGGGAGCAGTATGGTGAGTTTTTTTTTTTTTTTCTTTACTCTGGTATTTTACAGAGCTTGATCTTTTGAACCTACTGCTCCCTTTCTGAAAGGAATGCGGCCGCCATTTTAAGAGGATTTGTTTTTATTCCTTAAAAATATTTTCTTTTTTTGTCTTTGACTACTTTAATCAATATGGAGAACTTAATATCTTTTTGACACTCTTGGATGCCACCCTTGAAGCTGCTATAGTCATTTTATTCGGTATTTTCTACTATAATTTTCAATATTTGTCCTCTGAGGGGACTTAATCGTTGTTGCAGGAACATTAACTAAACTATTGCATTAAAAATACGCTGTATGGCTGAAATGGAAGCCCCTCATACTTCCAAAATATCTGTATCCTCTGTCTCTAACTCTAATGGTCGTAAAAACTCTGGGGCCCACAAAAGAGTTAAAAAAGACCCATCCTCTCCAACTACGTCTCCATTGCCCCTCACATTAGATGACATTATGGATGAGCTTAAGCTAATAAAGTCTTTTGTTATGGAGACAAATATTGCGATACAGCGAATTGAGGAGAAATGGTCATGTCTGGATTCTAGACTTTCTGAGGCGGAACAGAGGATCAGTGACATACAAGATACTGCTGCTAAAGTTGATAACCTAACTAAGGAAGTCAAACTACTTAAAAAACAGACAGAAGATTTGGAAAATCGAAATCGGCGAAATAATCTCCACATTTATGGCATTCCGGAAGGGTCAGAAGGCCAAGACTTGATAACATTCTTGCAAACTCATATTCCAAAGATTGTCGGTCTTCAGAATGCTACTGCTCTCAACATCCAGAGAGCCCATCGAATTGGTCCCTCTTCTCCATCAAAACCAAGAGGAATTATCGCCTACTTCCTGCAGTACTCAGATTTAATGTCTGTTGTGAATGCTGCCAAACAACGTAAACAAATGTTGTGGTCGGGCTAAAAGATTCTCTTTAGCCAGGATGTGGCCACGGCGACCGCCAAACGAAGGAAGGAATTTCTGGATCTCTGACCAGCCTTAAGATCTATGAATGCTAGATTTGGCCTTATTCACCCCTGCTTCTTTAGGGTCACCTTCAGGGACAGAACAACTATTTTTGAAAATCCCTCTGATCTGAAACAGTTCATATAGACTCACAAAGGGGAGGCAATGGAACTAAGCAAGACTTGATTGGTTAATGTGAAATTCTTAAATTATTTATTTCTTCTTTACAGATATTGAAACCCTTTGCAATCTCATGTTGAGAAAATCCCCTTTCCGATTGTGTCTATATTCCTGTATTTCTCAACATCATAGTGTTTTTCCCCTTGTTGGTAAGTCATGTTGTCAGTTGCTTATATTGTAATGTATTTATTCTGTTTCCTCATCTCTCCTCTCTCTTGGTATCCAATCATTGTAGTTCCTCAGGGGTACTGTTGCTTATTGGCCTCTTTTTCTTTTCTTGCTCCTTCCTTTCTCCCATGCAAAGTATTTTTCTTTTCTTTAAGACAATTATGACTGAAGCCTCTTGGCTTTTTGTCATTTTTTCTTTCTTTTATCAATGGGGTGCTTTTGCTACCCCTTTCTTTTTCTCTTTGTCTGTTTTCCATTTGCAATGTTTATGGTCCAATTGGATTAGAGCCTCAATTTTGGGTTAACTTTTCTTCTGTATTATTATCTTGCAACTCTGACAATCTTGTGGTAGGACCTGATTGCAATCAACTTATGGATCCTTTTGTAGATCGTCGCTCTCAAACTCGTTATATCCCTAATAAAATGCAGAAAACATTTTATCAAGCAATCTCCTCCAGAGGTTTACGTGATGTATGGAGAATTGCTCACCCAGATGTATTAGAATTCCCGTTTTATTTGCCAGTACACCACTCATATTCTAGAATAGATTATATATTTGCTACGCAAAGTGTTATACAAACAGTCTCGCATGCTGATATTGGGTCTATTCTTTTATCAGATCATGCCCCAGTAATAATTGATATGAGCATTCCAGGAAATTCCTCCTTTTCTAATTGCTGGAGGGTTTAATAACACTTTATTGCAAGATCACTTATTTATTTATTTACAATGTTTTCTAAAGAATTTTGTATGCACAATCTACCTTCTGATACTCAGATGAACTTTATATGGGATACATTTAAAGCTACTGCTCGAGGCTTTATTATAGATTATTTTGCCATTAAAAAGAAAGAAAAATCTAAAGTTTCCACTCAACTGCTCACACAAATAAAATGTCTTGAGCATGAATATTTCTCATCTAACAAACCAGACACCTTATCCAGGTTGATTGATGCTAAATTACAATACAATAAGCATTGCTTGGAAACTGCATGTGGAACTTTACTCAAAATAAATTCAAAATTTTACGGGGGAAAAATAAAGCGGGTAAACTATTGGCAAATTATTTAAAGATCAAAAGACAAAAGTCTAAAATTACTGTTATCACAGACATATTTGGAAAAAGACATACTAAAGATTCAAAAATCCTGGAATGCTTTACTGATTATTATACCACATTATATACTCCCGACAAAACTCCTAATATGACTGAAGTAGATACCTTCTTCCACTCTATTCCTTCGAAGCAAAAAGTAGATTTGTCACCATTAGACTCTGACCTATCTGAAACAGAAATCAAAAATGCCATAACCAAGCTTCCTAAGGATAAGCCTCCTGGCCCAGATGGCTTTTCAATCGAATTTGACTCCACTTTTGCATCTATTTTAGTTCCGAAGCTATTAACACTTATACAGTATTTCATATCAAAAGATCAAGCAAAGGGCAATTTTTCTGAAGCTATGTTGTGTTTGATTCCTAAAAAGGATACAGATTTATCCAAATGCAGTAATTACTGACCTATATCCCTTATTAATGTCGACTGTAAAATCTTTGCTAAAATTCTGGATTTACGGATTTATCATTTAATCCCAGATTTAATAGACATTCAACAGTCAGGTTTTGTTAATGGGCAAAACATATCGGATAATTCTAGAACTTTTCTCAATATTATCCATCTTGCCTCTAAATCCAGGGATCCTATAGCTGCCATAACTCTAGATGCTGAAAAAGCCTTTGATCGAGTATGTTGGGACTTTATGTTTGGAGCATTAAAATGGCATGGTTTTAGTCCTCATATTATTAAGCTTATTAGACTTTTATACTCTTCACCCTCTACATCAATTTTAGTCAAAGGTAATCAATCCCATTACTTCCTCCTGCACAGAGGTACTAGACAAGGTTGTCCTCTATCACCTCTTTTATTTATATTAACCCTTGAGCCCCTCCTAGAGAAAATAAGTAGGTCATCTGATTTTTATGGTTTTAAGCATAAAGACACTGAGATTAAATTCACAGTTTACGCTGATGATATTTTACTTTTTATCTCTAATCCTGAAAAGACTATTCTGGAATTTTTTTAATTATTACAAAAATACTCAAGAGGCTCAGGTTATAAGCTTAATGTAGATAAATCAGAGGTTTTGCCGTTAAATGCTTACTGTCTACCAGACATGTTTAAAGATACTGGGTTTACGTGGAATTCTAAGCATATCAAATACCTGGGCATATCCTATTCCAACTCTCTTAAAGACACTATTCGAACTAATCTCAAAGAGGTAGAGTCAAGGATTTTGAAATTACTTGACAGATGGTATCCTCTTTATTTAACTTGGTGGGGAAGACTGGCCACAATTAAAATGATGTTGTTGCCCATTTAAAATTTTTATTTATCTATGCTCCCAGTTAAACTTCCTTCTAGTTTTTTTAAAAACTATAAATGCATTATTTATGAATTTTTTATGGAACAAGCGTAAATCTCATATATCTCTAGTTACACTGCAGGAATCTAGAGATAATGGAGGTGTACATTTTCCATGCCTTAGAAGACATCACTCTGCATTTGTTTTAAAACAAGTATAGTTGTCCCTCTCTCCCACTTTTCATAAACGGACCTCTCTATGGAGTAAATTGGAACACTCACAAATTACACCATTTACATTTAGAGATGCAGTTCGGCTCTCAAAACCTCCTAAATCTCTTTTCTCTCCGATAATAACTCATTCTGTTTCTATTGCTAGGCCATTACTTCTTGCCTCTCACTCCTCATATGAGAAACTTAGGCAAACTCCTATATGGTCCAATAATGATATTAAATTTCACAATAGAATGTCTGTATGGAAAGAGTGGATGCATAAAGGCATTATAACTTTAGATCATTTAATTCTAGACAATGCTGTACTTGAATTTCAAGATATTCAACGGACATTTCAGATCTTCTCTTATTACGCTGTGCAATATCAAATCCTCTTTGCTATCCTCTAAAACTTATTGTCTCAATCTTTGGACGCTTCCTCTTCTACACAGCCTAATTCCCAACCTTATAATTTTTCCTCACAAGTCCCAGCGTCTTTTATATACAGAACCCTTACACATACCAGTCTTGGGAGACCAAAATCTAAAATAGAATTAGCATGGGAGCAAGATTTCAATCAAAACATTCCTATATCTACATGGAACAAAATATGGTCCAAACTCTATACAACATCCCGTTCAGCATCTACAACCCAAACGTTATTTTACTTTTATAATAGGCTGTGTTATACTCCTGTAGACCTTTATAAATTTAAACTTACTACAGATAGCAAGTGTAGGTCGTGCTCTAAAGAACACTGTCATTATATGCACATGCTTTTTTGAGTGCTCTGCAGTTCATACTTTTTGGGAACAAGTTTGGGATAAAGTTAATCTGATATTCTCCATCAATGTACCTTTCAATATATTACATATTTTTTGGGTAGTACTTCATCTATTTGGTATTCCCAACCACTGCTTGGTAAATTGGCTGATTTGCTCATTGCTAGTGCATTGCAAATGATAACTTCTAATTGGAAAGATACTATGAAAATATCTGTTGTGACTTGGTGAAATCTGATCTGTTATAATCACAGAATGGATTGAGCAAATCCTAATACTACTCAACTGTTAATTAAAAGGGACCTGCTTTGTCTTTCTCTCACCTCTTTCCTTTCGCAACACAAGACCTTTCATACTACTGTTAATACTTAATGGTTGCTTTATTGTAATTATATGACTTATAATTTGCATTGTTTTAATCTTTCTTTTCTTTCCTTTCTCTCTTTTCTTTCTTTCCTTACTAAAACATAACAAAAAAATGCTATTATTCTACGGTACAATATTATAGTCTGGTTGTGTATACAAATTGTTTCGTATAGATATAATTATCTTTATGGTTATGATTTTTATTGTTTTCTCTTCTAGTTACAATGTATTTATTCTATTGTACCAGTGTGTGCTAATTTATCCAATAAAGCATTATTGAACCAAAAATAAAAAAAGGGAACTGGCACAGATATTTCAATTCTATTGTACCTATTGCATTAAATGTTTGTGACTAGTAGTACCTCATTTAAGGCCGTCCCAGGCCAGATTAATAAATCCTGCATCGGGAGCACTACAGATGTTTAGACAGGCCAATTTTACCTTACTTGCTGGTTCATAATAGCATCTGTAAATGCGTTGATAATATATTAGTTTGCAACTCCTGTTATGAGATATATCTTCAGTCTGTTAACATCAATATGTCACTGGGCATTTGTCACATCTTGTTTTTTATAATAAATTATTATTGGCATTTCAGATACAACATATTGTTAAATATTGCCCAATAAATGGCTCACTTCCCCTTATACAGGTCGGTTAGTTTCTTATTGCATCCATTATTTACTAACGTAAATGCTCATAAAAGTGGATCCCCTTCCTCGGCGTGGCTTTATGTGAACTAGAGGGTGTGTGCCTCTTCTTGCACTGTGCCGGCAGAACAATGCGATCTGCAAGTCTCGGTTAATGAAACATGCCTTTTTAACTTCTTAAAAAACTGTTTATCAAAACCCAGATGTTGTAGGCAGATCAAGGAACAGGAGCTAAAATCTACTCTGTGTAACCCGGTTGCTCTACTAGTAGGGAACATTAAGGTAGACACGAATTCAGTGAATCAGTGGTTTCAGAAGGCAGTTGATAAATCAGCACTGGAATCCCGTCGGGCTCCCATAACCTAAGCAATACTGCCCCTTGGTTTTCATTGATTTGGCTGGCAATAAACCTTGAAAGATTTTTTAAATTGCCAAACTTTATTTACAGCCGAAAGCTCGTAAATTGGCTATTACACACTCAGTAGAACTATGCAATGACTTCTCGGATTTCTTTCAGAATAAAATAAGAAACATTCAAACTGAATTTAATCCTCTTAATTTGGATATTAACTCTGATACAACTCCTCATTTCATAACTTTGAACCTACTGCTCTTTAAAAATTAAAACTTGCTATAATTAGCTACAAATCAGGTCCTCCATTAG
This sequence comes from Pleurodeles waltl, assembly GCF_031143425.1. Taxonomy (NCBI): domain Eukaryota; kingdom Metazoa; phylum Chordata; class Amphibia; order Caudata; family Salamandridae; genus Pleurodeles; species Pleurodeles waltl. The sequence continues at coordinate 259,285,103 of NC_090440.1, forward strand.
ATCCCTGCCCCTCAAGTTTGATGGTGAAATCAATTGATGTTATTAATTCTGTGATAATACTTTGCTTAACATCTCATTAGAATCAGCTTTTGTTCCAGCTGCTTGGAAACAAGCAAAGGTAACACTTGGTTATTGCCTTATATATCTGCTTCCTGCTCTTTCTAAGATTTTAGAAAAATTGTAAATGGTCAACTATTTGACTATTCGAAACATCGTGGTCTTTTGCATTCTTCACAATCTATCTAGGCATTACAGCACATAATCAGCTTTGTCAGAGGTTTCTGACTACCTAAAAATCGCTGTTGATGGGGGAGAGGGCTGCCCTCATTCTTCTTGATTTGTTGGTGGCTTTTGAAGCCGCGCCTTATCCTTTACTTCTTCAATGCTTGTCTGTGTTGGGCATTTGCAGCCTGGCATTTAGATAGTTTCAGTTCTTTTTGTCAGACTGAAAACAATCTGTCAAATTAGCAAATTTTTCATTAGGCAGCAAATGGCTCAAATGCGGTGTTCCCCACTGATACTCACTGAGCCCTACCCTTTTAACTGTTTAAATGTTTCCCCTTGCAACATTGATTGAATCATTTGTGTTAGACTTGGCATCTTTGGCGTAGACTCCCCTAACGTTTTGCCTCTGCTTCCCAGGTTGTTGATTTGTGCTGGACTGTTTTTGCTATTTTTGATACTCTGGGCACCTTACCACCGCTAACCAGTGCTAAAGTGCAAGTGCTCCTATGTAAAATGTATGTGCAATTGGCTTAGCCATGATTCACATATTTGATTTGCTAGTAAGTCCCTAGTAAAGTGCACTAGAGGTGCCAAGTGCCTGTAAATCAAATGCTACTAGTGGGCCTGCAGCACTGGTTGTGCCACCCACGTTAGTGGCCCTGCAAATATGGCTCAGACCTGCCACTGCAGTGACGGTAGGTGCTGTTTTAAACTGCCTATTCGACTTGGCAAGTGTACCCACTTGCCAGGCCTAAACCTTTCCTTTTCATACATGTAAGGCACCCGTAAGGTACGCCATAGGTAGCCCCATAGGCAGGGTGCAGTGTGTGTTAAAGGTGAGACATCATCTGATGTGTGTTACATGTCCTAACAGTGAAGTACTGCTAAATTCAGTCTTCACTGTTGCAAGGCATATCTCTCTCATAGGTTAACATGGGCGCTGCCTTTAAATAACTTTAAAGTGCAGATTCCCTTTCAGAGTAGATAGAAATACGGCGTTTGGGATCTCTGAACTCACAAAATTTTAAAATACATCTTTTTGAGAAGTTGTTTTTGAGATTGTTAGTTTGAAAATGCCACTTTTAGAAAGTAGGCATTTTCTTACTTAAACCATTCTGCGACTCTGCCTGTTTGTGGATCCCCTGTCTGGGTCAGTTTGACAGTTGGGCTGTTTATGAATCCCCTCTAGACAGTGAGACAAAGGGAGCCTGCAGATCCTGATGTGCCATCTATGCTAGAGTGGAGGAAGAAGTGGTCACTTACACCTGAATGGGCTGTGCCTGCCCTCTCACATTGCAGTCTCCAACACCCCCAGTGTGGGTCTGGGGCCTGGCCTCGGCAAGGCAGGATCTTGTGAACAACAGAGACTTTTCTTTGAAGTATGCCTACTTCAAAGGCAGAAAGGGGTATAAGTATTGGACCCCAAGCCCCTAAAGATTAGATCACTTCTGGATTCAAGAGGAACCTCTGCCGAGGAGAAGAGCTGAAGAGCTGAGAAGAAATGCTGCCCCTGCTTGTGACTGTGCTTTGTTGGTTATCTTGCAGTTGCAGCTTCTGCCTGTGAAAGGAGACAAAGACTGGACTTTGTGGTATATTCCTGCTTGTGAAGAATCTCAAAGGGCTTGAACTGAGCTTGTCTCCTGTTTTGAAGTCTCATGGCCATCAAAGACTTCCTCTGACAGCACCTGGACTCTCTGCTGAGACTCCTGCCCTGCCAAGTGGTGCACTATCCAGTCCCTGGGCCCTTGAAAGGTGAAGCTGGCAGAACAAGAGCTGAAAATCCACACACAGAATGCTGTGCAGGGAAATTTTCAATGCACCATCTGCAACGTGGTTGATAAACCACACGCCGCCTGCTTCGCGGCTGAAATCGATGCTCCACCTGCATCGCGACTGGGAGATCAAAACATCATGGCTGGAGAAACAACACGCAACACCCGCTTGCAGCTGCTGATAATGACTCAAACCCCAGGCAGTGTGGTTTTCTGACACCGTGTGACTGGATTTTCCAAGCATCGTCCCTGGGCATCGAAGTCAACCCAACTCTGGGCGGATCCGATGTGTCTCGTCTAGAAATTGACACATCGCTTTCTTGTTAGGGAGAAAAACGACTCATCGCCGACCCGACCAGAGAAGAAACGACGCACGGCCTCCCTTGCGAGGAAGTAATCGACGCATTGCGGCCTTTTCCGACGCATGCTCGCCCATGCAGATTTATTTTTGACGCTAATCAGGTACTTTGTGCAAAATCATCGTTTCCATTGTTTTCCATGAAGTAAGACTCTTATTCTTTTGTAAATTCATATTTTAACTTTTATATGTTGGATTTTTGTCATTTTGGTCTCGTCTGATTTACATAAATATTGCCTATTTTTCTACACTGGTGTGGTGTCTATTTTGTAGTGTCTTCACTGTATTACTGTGTGTGTTGGTACAAATACTTTACTCATTGCTTCTGAGTTAAGGCTGCCTACTCGTGACAAGCTACCAAGGGGGTGAGTGGGGGTTAACCAAGTGTGCTTCTTGTTTGCCCTGACTAGCGGGAGGGTCCCTTTTTGGACAGGGAGTCACCTGACTGCCAACCAAAGACCCCATTTCTAGCAATTTGAAATTAAGGTAGGTTCTTATGGTGACAACACCAGTTGATCTTCTCAATAAATCATTCTACCAACACTACGGATGCTTCTTTTAAAAGGTGTTAAACAAAAGTAATTGAGTGGATGCATAATAGTTTGCTTGAATGCAGCTCTGATAAAACAGAGATACTCCATTTTGGCCCTAGAGAGAATTTTTCCAACTTCACAATCACTGATTGATGGCATAAAGACTTGCCTACTCAACCTTGTTGAGTATCCAAAGCTAGAAATCTGGATTTCATATTTGATATTCAGCTGTCATTTTCTCCCAAAGTGTTGGCAGTTACTGGCTTGTGTTTTCAATTTTGAAAGGTCTTTAACATTTTCAAGGATTCTTCCCTTACAGGTCCATAAATCAGTGATAGTATTTGAGTCTCCCTAAAGTTCTGTTGAGTTGATTAAATGTGTCTTAAAATGAGGCAGCACTTTTGGTTCTTGACTACCCCAATGCTGTTCTATAAAACATCATCTCAGACAGCTGCACTGGGTATTAATAGTTAGACACATCAAATTCAAAGTTCTGGTGTTGGGTCACAGAGCATATTATGTCATTGGCCCAGCTTACCTCCAGGACAGGTTTCTTTCTTATTCTCCTAGTAGATTCTTGAGATCAAGTAAGGCTTTACCATTTACAGTCCCAAAGTTTGAACTGCAAAGAAGAAGAGGAAGGTCTTTCTATTACCTAGCAGCTAAAGCTTGGAGTGAACTCCCTATTTGTCCATGAAGTCCGACAATCATTTTAGGAAGCTCCTGAAGGCCTGGTTGTCCACTACAGTGTAATGTATGCTCCTAAAGTGTTGTGTGTTATTGGCTAGCACCGGGGCGCAGATGGGGCTGCAGTTTAAAAATTAGCTCATTCATTAATTTATTCATCCGGGCTGGTGTTGTGCCAAAGGCTTCTTAATGATATGCTCAGCTAGGTGATGAGGAAAGGACAGAGGAAAGCAATGGGGTGAGAGGGGAAGAGCCATATGTGTGATTACATGTCTACGAGTTGATGATATGAGAAAGGAGGTCAGAGGGTGGGCAGGGGGGGGGGGGAGGCAGTATCTAAGCAACCCCTGTGTGGGAAGGTGAAGATGACATAAGCAGCAAGCAAATGGAGTAAGTCTGACTACTGCTGAGTGAGTCTACGAGCAAAAGATTGCTATGTGGATATTTTGAGGATGTCCTTTTTCACTAGTACCTCTCACTACAGGTACCTGGGTAGTCTCCTCTGATACATTTGTCATTGCTTTTGACCATTTGAGAGACTGCATAGATTAGCTTGTGTCAAATAACAGCTGTTGGGAACTTCTTAAGACACCTGGCTTCTTCTCTTTGTAGTGCCATACTATCACTAGTCAAAAATCATTGTGCAATGGCATTGCACCAGTGGTTCACAGGAGGGTCAGAGCAGACCTTGCAGTTCATGGCAATAATGTGTTTAACTAGCATTATTAGGCTAAAACCTAAAGTTATTCTTACTTAATTTGGGGCAGGGGACCATGTTCAGTTCACAAATCTCCAGGGTGCTGTGATGGCTGCTTCCCTCCATTTTCTCATTATATGTACTCAGCCGTCCAGAATTGTTCTGTGTCACATCCCCATGTCACGTGAATAAAGCTTGCAAGTCCTGTGTGACATCAGAGGTAGGTCGATGATGCTGGGGAAAACATTTTACTGAGCGTTTTTGGAAATAATCTCTATGCAGCTAGTTATATTGAATATGTTGTAGTCTAGCATGAGATTTTGAGATGCTGCACAACTGTATTTCCATACTTTGAGTCAGATTTAGACTTTGGCGGAGAGAATTACTCTGTCACAAATGTGACTGATATCCCATTCGCCGTATTTAGTTCCATAGACTATAATTTTAATTGCAATACAGTGCTAGTGATGGAGTGCCCCCCTCCTCCAAGACCTAAATCAGGCCCTTTGTTCTATTCCTTTTCATGCAAAGGTCTGCCAAGGTCAAGTTCCCCCTTGTCCTTTAACTTGGCTAGGTGTTTTCCTCCAATGCCCAGTAGGGCTTTGTATAAGCAAATGAATAATCTGATGCCACAGCCCATCACGAGGATGCCCTCTATATATTCAAGAGTTAAGGGATAAGTGTCTGTAATCCTATCAATGAGCGCATACCTATATTCAAAGCTCTGTAGCAGCAAGAATGGACTCGGTGGGAGCCAAATCATGCAAATAAACAATCGGATGCTTTTAGCGACCTATTTTGAAACAGGCCCCCTAGTGTGTGTAAACTCACCTGCCCCCGAACTTCAGCTCTACAACACTCTGGAGCATCAGATATGCCACTAAACTGCTCAATGGGACCTCAGGAGCATGAGGTACCTTGTACAGAGTTCTGTGAAGCAGCCGCTAGTTGCAATGGTGGGTCACTAATTCCAGACGTGGGAAGGGGCCCGGGAGTTTGTAAAATGATGAGTTATTAATAATAATAAATAAATAATTCAGACATTTCCTTAGTGCAAGAATGGGAAGCACATACCAACGGTTTTAATGCAACCCAGAAGTTCTAATTTTACCGAAAAATGAAATCTGATGAAAGATCCACACCGGACCCCTGACAAGCTGAAATTACGGAAGGTCCATAAAGGCAGCATCGGACGCTGTTCGTTGGACGCTGATCGCACATTGTGCACAAGCAGCTGGGAAGCTGAAGCGGCTGCTGGGTAGCGGCTTAGAAGTAGCGTGGGCGGCTCCTGAGCCCAGACTGTGAGTAGCTCGGAAGTGGCTCAGAGGCGACGCATCCTGGATTGTGTGGTCACCTGGGAGCTGCAGGCCGTGCGCACCGCCAGTCGTCTGTGCACAGGGAGCACGTGGCTCCCTTTGAGCCCCGGCAGCCACCCAAGTCCGCTCAAGTCTGAGTTCAAGTCCGTGCCTCCACCGAGAGGGGCCGAGAGAGCCCGGACACTTCCAGCACATGACCTTGCTACTGGCTCTGGTAGTGTGTGACATTGAAGGTCTGTGCACAGGATGGGGTACCATTGCAAGTCCTTATAAAATTTTAACTCTGAAAACCGAGACAACAAAAAAGTGACAAATTGCTTAATGACATCCTTTGATCTGGCCCAGCTCCAAGGACAGGAGGCGAAGCTGGGGTTGGAGCGGTCCAGCGAAAAAACGATCTCACAATCATTTTCACAAGCATTTAAAATAGGGGCAGTTACGACACCATCTAGATCGTGGTCTGTTCTAATTCCACCAAGCATTCTGAGCTCCCTAAGTCCCCCAGGACACCAGAGGGTAAGAATTATGATACAAGAGGCTCAAAGGTCACACAGGATGCAAAGGCCACCGGCAAAACAGATAAAACGGGTAAAAGAGGCAAATCATAAGCGACAGAAAGAACAAAGGGCCTGCAGAATATTTGGTGGTACCTGCAAGTTGGCACACAGAATCTTCTCTGCACACAGGGAAATCAGCAAACCAAGAAGGCTGCATAAGACAGCAGGCCGGCCACAACAAGGTTCCAAGGCACCGGGGCTGCACAGTAAATCTAATATGTCTAAAACAGGAATAAAAAAGTATTGGTGTCACACGAGCCCCTCAAGCCCGGCAGGCCCTGCAAGTCCCTTGAGTCCCTTGAGTTCGATGACACGGGTAACAGAGCCTTTAGAATCTGTGGAACCCATAGATTCCACAGTTCCCTCAGATCTGATCAGTTGTGTCGGATATGTCAATGAATCAATCTCGGATAAAAAGTCTAAGTCCCAGGAGCACCAGAAAGATCCAAAGAGGAGCCGGAAGCGAAAGGTCCCAAATATTAACAAACCGTATATACACAACTATTTCAAAAGAATGGTTTAGGCACCGCAGGGGAAACTTTTGAATCCACTATTTCTGAGGGCAAACAAGGCTCATGGGCTGCCATCGCTGGCTTTGGATCCAGTAATCAAGTCAATGCAATCAGAGCAAGCACAAAACGAGTCCGGTTGCGCTGCAGGCATAGACAGCAGCCTGGACGCCATACTTATTGGGGAGTTAATAGAGTTGGCGGACACCACAACAGGAGGAAGAATGAGCATGCAAAATAAGAACCATTATAGTTGTCCCACTGAAACTAACACTGGTACTAACACCAATCAAATGGTCTCTGTACACCAAGCTGAAGCAAAGAGATTAGTCCCGATGTCTGAACAGCCATTTAGGGGGCAGGCAGCGCATCCAGGTAACAGCTGACTGCAAACAATGGCAGAGATCCATCAGACAGTACTATCCCAATCTGTGGAACTGCATGTACAAGAGCCCTTTAATAACAGCTGGACCCACCCCCCGTACTGGGGTCACAGAGGGTCTTGCAGGATTCCCACGACTCAATAGCCCAGGAAGGCAGGAGACTGCAAGAATCAAGCCTGGCAGAACAAGGCCGAGAGGATGAGCTCAGGGGAGATCTTGGAGAGGATATAGGAGAAGAAAACTTGCCCAATGAGGGATGGGAGGCAGTGGGCAGCGTTGAATGCATTATAAATACCATCAACAACTCCCTGTTAGTGTTTGTTAAGGCTCTCACGTGGCAATCTAAAGATGGAGATTCAATTAGAATTAACCCACATGATGGCTCAGAATGTACTCCTGTTAGATAATAAACTGAACTCATTAATTGGGAAAATAGAAAGGTGGGACCATGGACGTGCATCTGGCAAGGTAGTGGATGGGAGGCATACGGAAGCAGTCATAAATAAATAATCAATACTGCCTAATCCAACACTACAAACCAGCTGGGGAAACTAACAAAACAACCAGTAGTATGTCGCCTGGAGGCAAGAAGCATGACACAGCACCCCTCAAAGCAATTTGCAAAAGGAGGCTCTGCACACCCACATCCAATACCGAGGGGTTGAAAAGCAAGGAGAATGAACCAAGAAAATAGCCTCTCTTCATGGTGCACCCACTCTCCCCCACTATCATCGTGGAAAAAAACAGTCTAGCAGTGCCAAATCCGGAGATAGTCTCGAATCAGCTGTGTAAGTCGGACACTGGGCACAACCAACAGCCACAACTAACAAGAAGACAGAAGAAGAGACTGAAAAAAACACTCAAAACCAACAAAAAAATAAAATAAAACAACAGACAGAAACACACTGGGAAAAGTCTAATGACACTAGTAACTCCCCAGATCTGTTGGAGCCTTATCCAATCTTTAAGCAGAGATTGGCGACTGCTGAACAACGGGGATCTGCTCAACTGGGGAAGATCAGAGAACCAACATGGAACCTAAACTTCAAAACACTGACAATAAGGACACTTCTGCCTGCAAAGAAGATCATAACTCTCAACTGGCCAGCTCTGGGATGGAGGACTCCATCGTAAAATCTGGCCGAGCACCCCCCATAGCAAAGGGGCTGTCTCAGGCCAGAGAGATAGAGCCTGTGACTGATCAAGGGCATATGGGGTGTGTGGAAATGGCATATAGGGCCATCCCTATGACAAATTCTGTGAAATATCAACCGGGCCTGGAGGATAGGAGTACCACAGAAGGCAATTTAGAAAGAGCGCCGAACAATAAGCCACATGCCAATAATGGAGGCTCAGGTCTAAAACAAAAAAGTGACAGAGAAAATCGGATGCATGCCATTGATTGGCACTTGACCCCTGAAGATGCTACACTTGAACTCCATAGGGCAAACAGACTAGATCCTTGTGGGATACAAGTGGCAAGTAGCACAGTACTGAAACAGGGAAAGCAAAACAGAGGACAGCAAGAATACAACGACTTAAAAGAAACAATCGCATCCACAGGAAGAGCAGGGAATGGGTCAGGTGACGGCCTGGAGCAGAGAAAAAAGATGTCAACCTTTTATAATACATAGTCCTGAACCCTACCAGAAGAATATTAGGGCGTAAATATAAAGTCTTCAAACTCTCAGGAAACAATTGATCGGTTGACCATAATCTTCACTCCATTATATGTTTCTCAGGGGCCATGGGATATTCTCAATAGATCAAACATTCTACGATTACTACATCCTACATCTGTATTTGAAAATTTGACATTGGAAGAATTACTAGCTGTGAACTTTAACACCTACACACGTTTTAGTCAGAACGAATCCACACAGACTGTATGGTCTGAACTAAGTAACATCGTTAGAATCTTTGAATACGAAGGGCTCCTGGAAAATTGGGATAAAAAAATTAGTAAGCCAGTCACAGAACAGTACCCAGAAGTTTTAGCTGATGGAAACCAAGCAACACACCTGGACAGGAAAACATTTAGGACCGTGAGAGGAACTCCGGACATGAAACCACTGTTGCTAGAGTAAAAAACAACCATACAGCTGACAAGGAACACAGGTGAGTCCTACTCTGATGGGACAAGGAACACAGAAGAGTGTCATTCTGATGGGATAAATGACAGTCACGGTATTGTGAGGGGGCAAGGATGGGAATGGCTCCCAGCAGCTCTGTCTAACAATGGTAAAATGTATATTTAACTACAAATGCCCGCCCTTAAAATCCGGCTTGGCTTCCCTTATAGCCAGCTTCAGTATTAAGATCTTTGTAAATGATGTAGATATCATGTGCTTCCAAGAAACATGGTCGGCAGAGCCTCTGACTATAGAGGGTTTTACTACAATCCAGTCACCCGCCCACAAAATAAAAATGTTTGGAAGACATATTGGAGGTATTGCAATATACATTAAGTTAGACTTGGCTAGCAAACTAGTAATTTGGGAGAAATCAACGAGCAACATGCAAGTGATAACTATTCATGGCTTAGACTTATGTAAACGAAGCCTCCCAGTAACAGTTGCAAAACAATATATTAACCCCCATCAAGGAAAGAAACAGATGATGGTTAAATCTATTTTGGACTTGCTGAAGGAGTTTGTTTATGAACACCCAGTGTCCCAGTGTAGGAAAGTACCATCTTGCCTGGCATGTTACCCCCATATTGCACTGTATATATGTTGTTTTAGTTGTATGTGTCACTGGGACCCTGCCAGCCAGGGCCCCAGTGCTCATAAGTGTGCCCTGTATGTGTTACCTGTGTGATGACTAACTGTCTCACTGAGGCTCTGCTAACCAGAACCTCAGTGGTTATGATCTCTCATTTCTTTCCAAATTGTCACTAACAGGCTAGTGACCAATTTCACCAATTTACATTGGCATACTGGAACACCCTTGTAATTCCCTAGTATATGGTACTGAGGTACCCAGGGTATTGGGGTTCCAGGAGATCCCTATGGGCTGCAGCATTTCTTTTGCCACCCATAGGGAGCTCTGACAATTCTTACACAGGCCTGCCACTGCAGCCTGAGTGAAATACCGTCCACGTTATTTCACAGCCATTTACCACTGCACTTAAGTAACTTATAAGTCACCTATATGTCTAACCTTTACCTGGTAAAGGTTGGGTGCTAAGTTACGTAGTGTGTGGGCACCCTGGCACTAGCCAAAGTGCCCCCACATTGTTCAGGGCAAATTCCCCGGACTTTGTGAGTGCGGGGACACCATTACACGCGTGCACTATACCTATGTCACTACATATGTATAGCGTCACAATGGTAACTCCGAACATGGCCATGTAACATGTCTAAGATCATGGAATTGTCACCCCAATGCCATTCTGGCATTGGGGAGACAGTTCCATGATCCCCCGAGTCTCTAGCACAGACCCGGGTACTGCCAAACTACCTTTCCCGGGGTTTCACTGCAGCTGCTGCTGCTGCCAACCCCTCAGACAGGTTTCTGCCCCCCTGGGGCCCAGCCAGGCTTGGCCCAGGAAGGCAGAACAAAGTACTTCCTCAGAGAGAGGGTGTTACACCCTCTCCCTTTGGAAATAGGTCTGAAGGGCTGGGGAGGAGTAGCCTCCCCCAGCCTCTGGAAATGCTTTGATGGGCACAGATGGTGCCCATCTCTGCATAAGCCAGTCTACACTGGGTCAGGGATTCCCCAGCCCTGCTCTGGCGTGAAACTGGACAAAGGAAAGGGGAGTGACCACTCCCCTGACCTGCACCTCCCCTGGGAGGTGCCCAGAGCTCCTCCAGTGTGCTCCAGACCTCTGCCATCTTGGAAACAGAGGTGCTGCTAGCACACTGGACTGCTCTGAGGGGCCAGAGCCAGCAGGTGACGTCAGAGACTCCTTCTGATAGGCTCTTACCTGTGTTGCTAGCCTATCCTCCTTCCTAAGTAGCCACACCTTCTTTTCTGGCTATTTAGGGTCTCTGCATTGGGGAATTCTTTAGATAACGAATTCAAGAGCTCATCAGAGTTCCTCTGCATCTCTCTCTTCACCTTCTGCCAAGGAATCGACAGCTGACTGCTCTGGATGCCTGCAAAACTGCAACAAAGTAGCAAAGACGACAACTGCAACCTTGTATCGCTGATCCAGCCGCCTTCTCGTCTGCTTTCCTGGTGGTGCATGCTGTGGGGGTAGTCTGCCTCCTCTCTGCACTAGAAGCTCCGAAGAAATCTCCTGTGGGTCGACGGAATCTTCCCCCTGCAACCGCAGGCACCAAAAGACTGCATCACCGGTCCTCTGGGTCCCCTCTCAGCACGACGAGCGTGGTCCCTGGAACTCAGCAACTCTGTCCAAGTGACTGCCACAGTCCAGTGACTCTTCAGTCCAAGTTTGGTGGAGGTAAGTCCTTGCCTCCCCATGCTAGACTGCATTGCTGGGTAACGCGTGATTTGCAGCTGATCCGGCTCCTGTGCACTCTTCCAGGATTTCCTTTGTGCACAGCCAAGCCTGGGTCCCCAACACTCTAACCTGCAGTGCACGACCTCCTGAGTTGTCCTCCGGCGTCGTGGGACCTTCTTTTGTGACTTCGGGTGAGCTCCGGTTCACTCTTCTTTGTAGTGCCTGTTCCGGCACTTCTGCAGGTGCTGCTTGCTTCTGAGTGGGCTCCTTGTCTTGCTGGGTGCCCCCTCTGTCTCCTCACACAATTGGCAACATCCTGGTCACTCCTGGGCCACAGCAGCATCCAAAAACCCTAACCGTGACCCTTGCAGCTAGCAAGGCTTGTTTGCGGTTTTTCTGCACAGAAACACCTCTGCAAGCTTCTTCACGACGTGAGACCTCCATCCTCCAAAGGGGAAGTTCCTAGTCCTCTTCGTTCTTGCAGAATCTACAGCTTCTACCACCCAGTGGCAGCTTTTTTGCACCCTCAGCTGGCATTTCTTGGGCATCTGCCCACTCACGACTTGAGTGTGACTCTTGGACTTGGCCTCCTTGTTCCACAGGTACTCTTGTCTTGAAGTCCATCATTGTTGCATTGCTGGTGTTGGTCTTCCTTGCAGAAATCCCCTATCACGACTTCTGTGCTCTCTGGGGAACTTAGGTGCACTTTGCACCCACTTTTCAGGGTCTTGGGGTGGGCTATTTTTCAAATCCTCACTGTTTTCTTACAGTCCCAGCGACCCTCTACAAGGTCACATAGGTTTGGGGTCCATTTGTGATTCGCATTCCACTTTTGGAGTATATGGTTTGTGTTGCCCCTATACCTATGTGCTCACATTGCAATCTATTGTGACTGTACATTGCTTGCATTGCTTTCTATTGCTATTACTGCATATTTTTGGTATTGTGTACATATATCTTGTGTATATTTGCTATCCTCATACTGAGGGTACTCACTGAGATACTTTTGGCATATTGTCATAAAAATAAAGTACATTTATTTTTAGTATATATGTGTATTTTGTTTTCTTATGATATTGTGCATATGACACCAGTGGTACAGTAGGAGCTTTGCATATCTCCTAGTTCAGCCTAAGCTGCTCTGCTAAGCTACCTTTTCTATCAGCCAAAGCTGCTAGACACCTCTTCTACACTAATAAGGGATACCTGGACCTGGTGCAGAGTGTAAGTACCCCTTGGTACCCAGTACAAACCAGGTCAGCCTCCTACATTGGTTGTGCAGCGGTGGGATAAGTACTTGCAACTACTTACCACTTTGTAATTTTGTACTTTTCATAAGAGAAAAATATACAAAACAAGTTCAGTGTATGTACACCTAACCAAAAAGTTTAGCTTTTCTTCTCTTACTCTATTGCTAAGTGCTGAAAAGTACCTCTAAAACTTTCAAAAAGTTCTTAAAAGTTGAAAAAGTTTTTTTTCTGTTCCTTAAAAAGTTCTGAAACTTTTTTTTCTTTTTCTGTCCCTTAAACCTTTTCCTATCATGTCTGGTACAGGTCAAACTCTGGATCTGGCCAGCACAGCTTATGACCACCTTAACTGGAAAGGTGTAAGGAGTCTCTGCATTGATAGAGGTTTAGGGGTAGGGAAGAATCCCTCTAGAGAATTGTTGGTTCATATGCTCATTGAACATGATAAGACCATAGCTGGCACATCTGGTGAGAGATTAGCTGATGGTTCACACTCTGATTCTGGGGTAGCCCCAGCAAAAGTGTTATATGAGAATCTTCCCAACCTGCTCCTTAGCAGGCCCCCTAGCAGGGCTGGTACTGATGTGAGCTCTCATCACAGTAGGGATGTCACTCCTTTAGGCCAGGTTGTTAGAGTGCCATCTGTTAGGGACAGGTCTCCCTCTGTCCATTCACTCCATTCTTCTGTGTCTAAGCATGCCCAACCCACCCACCCTGATGACAGAATGTTAGAAAGGGAACTCAATAGATTGAGAGTGGAAGAGTCCAGACTGAAGCTTAAACAGCAACAGCTGGCTCTAGACAGGGAAACGTTTGACTTAGAAAAAGAAAGGCAGAGGTTGGGGTTTGGACCCCATGGTGGCAGCAGCAGTATTACAGATAGTAATCCTGTAAAAGAGCATGATTCTAGGAATCTGCACAAGATAGTTCCCCCTTATAAGGAGGGGGATGACATTAGCAAGTGGTTTGCTGCACTTGAGAGGGCCTGTGCTGTACAGGGGGTCCCTCAAAGGCAGTGGGCTGCTATCCTATGGCTATCTTTCAGTGGAAAGGGTAGGGATAGGCTCCTTACTGTGAAGGAAAGTGATGCCAATCATTTTACAGTTCTTAAGAATGCACTCCTAGATGGTTATGGCTTAACCACTGAACAGTAAAGGATCAAGTTCAGAGAAACCCAAAAGGAGTCTTCACAAGACTGGGTAGACTTTGTTGACCATTCAGTGAAAGCCTTGGAGGGGTGGTTACATGGCAGTAAAGCTTCTGACTATGAAAGCCTGTATAACTTAATCCTGAGAGAGCATATTCTTAATAACTGTGTGTCTGATTTGTTGCACCAATATCTAGTGGACTCAGATCTGACCTCTCCCCAAGAATTGGGAAAGAAGGCAGACAAATGGGTCAGAACAAGGGTGAACAGAAAAGTTCATACAGGGGGTGACAAGGATGGCAAGAAGAAGGATGGTAAGTCTTCTGACAAGGGTGGGGACAAATCTAAAAATGAGTCTTCATCAGGCCCACAAAAACACTCTGGTGGGGGTGGTGGGCCCAAATCCTCTTCAAATCAAGTAAAGAAACCATGGTGCTATTTATGTAAAGTAAAAGGCCATTGGACAACTGATGCCAGTTGTCCAAAGAAAAGCACCAAGACTCCCACCACTACAACCCCTGCTGCTACACCTAGTGCCCCTAGTAATAGCAGTGGTGGTGGGAGCAAACCTACTAATAGCCAATCCAAGGGAGTAGCTGGGCTCACTTTTAGTAATTTAGTTGGGGTTGGTCTTGTTAGGGAGACCACAGAGGCTGTGTTAGTCTCTGAAGGTGCAATTGATTTGGCCACCTTGGTTGCTTGTCCCCTTAATATGGATAAGTACAAGCAACTTCCCCTAATAAATGGTGTTGAGGTTCAGGCCTACAGGGACACAGGTGCCAGTGTTACCATGGTAATAGAGAAACTGGTCCACCCTGAACAACACCTACTTGGTCACCAGTACCAAGTGACTGATGCTCATAACAACACTCTTAGCCACCCCATGGCTGTTGTGAATCTCAACTGGGGGGGGGGGGGTTACTGGTCCAAAGAAAGTTGTGGTTGCCTCAGATTTACCTGTAGACTGTCTACTAGGGAACAATTTAGAGACATCAGCTTGGGCAGAAGTGGAGTTGGAGGCTCATGCAGCAATGCTGGGCATTCCTGGGCATATTTTTGCTTTGACCAGGGCTCAGGCCAAAAAGCAAAAAGGACAGGGTGACTTGGATCCTGAAACAATGGACCAAGTGCTCCCTAAAGCTAGGGTTAGTAAAGGTAAATCACTACCTACTATCCCTCCCTCTACAGTGGATTCAACTTGTGAGGAAGAAGAATTTCCCCCCTGTGCAGAACCTTCACCAGAGGAGCTGGAAGCAGACACTGCTGAGCTTTTGGGTGGAGGGGGGCCTGCCAGGGAAGAGCTGAGTGTGGCACAGCAGACCTATCCCACACTAGAGGGTCTAAGACAGCAAGCTGTCAAACAGCAAAATGGGGATGTCAGTGACTCTCACAGAGTTTACTGGGAGGACAACCTCTTGTATACTGAAGCAAGGGATCCAAAACCTGGAGCAGCCAGGAGATTGGTGATTCCCCTGCAATACAGAGAGTTCCTCCTAACTCTAGCCCACGACATTCCCTTGGCTGGACATTTAGGGCAAATGAAAACATGGGACAGGCTTGTTCCCTTGTTTCATTGGCCTAGAATGTCAGAGGACACAAAGGAATTTTGTAAGTCCTGTGAAACCTGTCAAGCCAGTGGCAAAACAGGTGGCACCCCAAAGGCTCCCCTTATTCCACTACCTGTGGTTGGGGTTCCCTTTGAAAGGGTAGGGGTTGACATATTTGGCCCCCTTGACCCTCCTACTGCTTCAGGCAATAGGTTTATCTTGGTGGTAGTGGACCATGCCACCAGATATCCTGAAGCAATTCCTCTAAGGACCACTACAGCTCCTGCAGTGGCAAAGGACCTCCTGGGAATCTTTTCCAGGGCGGGCTTCCCAAAAGAGGTGGTATCAGACAGGGTTAGCAACTTTATGTCTGCTTTCTTAAAGGCCATGTGGAAGGAATGTGGTGTAACATACAAATTCACCACACCCTATCATCCACAAACAAATGGACTGGTTGAGAGATTTAACAAAACTCTCAAAGGAATGATAATGGGACTCCCTGAAAAACTCAGAAAGAGATAGGATGTCCTGTTACCTTGCCTCCTTTTTGCTTACAGGGAGGTACCCCAGAAAGGAGTGGGCTTCAGCCCCTTTGAACTCCTATTTGGGCACCCTGTAAGAGGTCCTCTAACACTTGTAAAGGAGGGTTGGGAACAACCTTTAAAAGCTCTTAAGCAAGACATAGTGGACTATGTACTTGGCCTTAGATCCAGAATGGCTGAGTATATGAAAAAGGCCAGCAAAAACCTTCAGGCCAGCCGAGAGCTCCAAAAGCAATGGCATGACCAGAAGGCTGTTCTGATTCAGTACCAACCAGGACAGAAGGTGTGGGTCTTGGAGCCTGTGGCCCCAAGAGCACTCCAAGACAAATGGAGTGGTCCCCACATTATTGTTGAGAAAAAGGGAGAAGTCACCTACTTGGTTGACTTAGGCACTACCAGGAGTCCCCTTAGGGTGCTCCATGTCAATCGCCTGAAACCCTACTATGACCGGGCTGATCTCACCCTGCTCATGGCAACAGATGAAGGACAGGAAGAAGAGAGTGACCCTCTCCCTGATCTCTTCTCTTCCACAGAACAAGATGCTCTAGTGGAAGGTGTAGTTTTGGCAGATTTGCTTACTGCTGAGCAGAAAGACCACCGCATAAATCTACTGGGTCAGTTTTCTGAACTCTTTTCTACTGTGCCAGGCACCACTTCTTGGTGTGAGCATACTATAGATACTGGAGACAGCTTGCCTGTCTAAAGTAAGATCTATAGGCAGCCTGACTATGTCAGGGACTGCATAAAACAAGAGGTTCAGAAAATGCTTGAACTGGGAGTGGTTGAGCACTCTGAAAGTCCATGGGCCTCTCCTGTGGTACTTGTACCAAAACCTCATTCCAACGATGGAAAGAAGGAAATTAGATTTTGTGTTGATTACAGAGGTCTCAACCAGGTAACTAAAACTGATGCTCACCCTATAGCCAGGGCAGATGAGCTAATATATACACTGGCATCTGCCAAGTATCTAAGCACCTTTGATTTGACTGCAGGGTATTAGCAGATCAAGTTATCAGAGGATGCTAAAGCAAAAACTGCATTTTCGACTATTGGAGGGCACTACCAATTCACAGTAATGCCCTTTGGTTTGAAAAATGCACCTGCCACTTTTCAGAGGTTGGTGAATACAGTCCTGCAAGGATTGGAGACTTTTAGTGCAGCATATCTAGATGATATAGCTGTCTTTAGCTCCACCTGGGATGATCACCTGGTCCACCTGTGGAAAGTTTTGGAGACCCTGCAAAAGGCAGGCCTCCCTATTAAGGCTTCAAAGTGCCAGAAAGGGCAGGGGAAAGTGGTTTATCTGGGACACCTGGTAGGTGGAGAACAGATTGCACCACTTCAGGGGAAAATCCAAACTATTATAGATTGGGTTCCCCCTACAACTCAGACCCAGGTGAGAGCCTTCTTAGGCCTCACTGGGTAATACAGGAGGTTCATAAAGAACTATGGCTCCATTGCAGCCCCTCTTAATGACCTCACATCTAAGAAAATGCCTAAAAAGGTATTGTGGACAGCTAGCTGTCAGAAAGCTTTTGAGGAGCTGAAACAGGCCATGTGCTCTGCACCTGTCCTAAAAAGCCCCCGTTACTCCCAAAAATTAATTGTCCAAACTGATGCATCTGAATTAGGGGTAGGGGCAGTCTTATCACAACTTAATTCTGAGGGCCAGGATCAACCTGTTGCTTTTATCAGCAGGAGGTTGACCCCTAGAGAAAAGCGTTGGTCTGCCATAGAGAGGGAGGCCTTTGCTGTGGTCTGGGCACTGAAGAAGTTGAGGCCATACCTGTTTGGCACTCACTTCATTGTTCAGACAGACCACAAACCTCTACTTTGGCTAAAACAAATGAAAGGTGAAAACCCTAAATTGTTGAGATGGTCCATATCTCTACAGGGAATGGACTATACAGTGGAACAGAGACCTGGGAGTACCCACACCAATGCAGATGGTCTCTCCAGATATTTCCACTTAGACAATGAAGACTCATCAGGTCATGGCTAGTCTTATTGTCCTTCTTTTGGGGGGGGGGGGGGTTGTGTAGGAAAGTACAATCTTGCCTGGCATGTTACCACCATATTGCACTGTATATATGTTGTTTTAGTTGTATGTGTCACTGGGACCCTGCCAGCCAGAGCCCCAGTGCTCATAAGTGTGCCCTGTATGTGTTACCTGTGTGATGACTAACTGTCTCACTGAGGCTCTGCTAACCAGAACCTCAGTGGTTATGCTCTCTCATTTCTTTCCAAATTGTCACTAACAGGCTAGTGACCAATTTCACCAATTTACATTGGCATACTGGAACACCCTTATAATTCCCTAGTATATGGTACTGAGGTACCCAGGGTATTGGGGTTCCAGGAGATCCCTATGGGCTGCAGCATTTCTTTTGCCACCCATAGGGAGCTCTGACAATTCTTACACAGGCCTGCCACTGCAGCCTGAGTGAAATAACGTCCACGTTATTTCACAGCCATTTACCACTGCACTTAAGTAACTTATAAGTCACCTATATGTCTAACCTTTACCTGGTAAAGGTTGGGTGCTAAGTTACTTAGTGTGTGGGCACCCTGGCACTAGCCAAAGTGCCCCCACATTATTCAGGGCAAATTCCCCGGACTTTGTGAGTGCGGGGACACCATTACACGCGTGCACTAAACATATGTCACTACATATGTTTAGCGTCACAATGGTAACTCCGAACATGGCCATGTAACATGTCTAAGATCATGGAATTGTCACCCCAATGCCATTCTGGCATTGGGGAGACAGTTCCATGATCCCCCGAATCTCTAGCACAGACCCGGGTACTGCCAAACTACCTTTCCTGGGGTTTCACTGCAGCTGCTGCTGCTGCCAACCCCTCAGACAGGTTTCTGCCCTCCTGGGGTCCAGCCAGGCTTGGCCCAGGAAGGCAGAACAAAGGACTTCCTCAGAGAGAGGGTGTTACACCCTCTCCCTTTGGAAAAAGGTGTCAGGGCTGGGGAGGAGTAGCCTCCCCCAGCCTCTGGAAATGCTTTGATGGGCACAGATGGTGCCCATCTCTGCATAAGCCAGTCTACACTGATTCAGGGATCCCCCAGCCCTGCTCTGGCGTGAAACTGGACAAAGGAAAGGGGTGTGACCACTCCCCTGACCTGTACCTCTCCTGGGAGGTGCCCAGAGCTCCTCCAGTGTGCTCCAGACCTCTGCCATCTTGGAAACAGAGGTGCTGCTGGCACACTGGACTGGTCTGAGGGGCCAGGGCCAGCAGGTGATGTCAGAGACTCCTTCTGATAGGCTCTTACCTGTGTTGCTAGCCTATCCTCCTTCCTAAGTAGCCATACCTCCTTTTCTGGCTATTTAGGGTCTCTGCTTTGGGGAATTCTTTAGATAACGAATGCAAGAGCTCATCAGAGTTCCTCTGTATCTCTCTCTTCACCTTCTGCCAAGCAATCGACCGCTGACTGCTCTGGACGCCTGCAAAACCACAACAAAGTAGCAAAAACGACTACTGCAACCTTGTATCGCTGATCCAGCCGCCTTCTCGTCTGCTTTCCTGGTGGTGCATGCTGTGGGGGTAGTCTGCCTCCTCTCTGCACTAGAAGCTCCGAAGAAATCTCCTGTGGGTCGACGGAATCTTCCCCCTGCAACCGCAGGCACCAAAAGACTGCATCACCGGTCCTCTGTGTCCCCTCTCAGCACAACGACCTTGGTCCCTGGAACTCAGCAACTCTGTCCAAGTGACTGCCACAGTCCAGTGACTCTTCAGTCCAAGTTTGGTGGAGGTAGGTCCTTGCCTCCCCACGCTATACTGCATTGCTGGGTACCGCGTGATTTGTAGCTGCTCTGGCTCCTGTGCACTCTTCCAGGATTTCCTTTGTGCACAGCCAAGCCTGGGTCCCGACACTCTAACCTGCAGTGCACGACCTCCTGAGTTGCCCTCCGGCGTCGTGGGACCTTCTTTTGTGACTTTGGGTGAGCTCCGGTTCACTCTTCTTTGTAGTGCCTGTTCCGGCACTTCTACGGGTGCTGCTTACTTCTGAGTGGGTTCCTTGTCTTGCTGGGCGCCCCCTCTGTCTCCTCACGGAATTGGCGACATCCTGGTCCCTCCTGGGCCACAGCAGCATCCAAAAACCCTAACCGCTACCCTTGCAGCTAGCAAGGGTTGTTTGCAGTCTTTCTGTACGGAAACACCTCTGCAAGCTTCTTCACGACGTGAGACCTCCATCCTCCAAAGGGGAAGTTCCTAGTCCTCTTCGTTCTTGCAGAATTTACAGCTTCTACCACCCGGTGGCAGCTTTTTTGCACCCTCAGCTGGCATTTCTTGGGCATCTGCCCACTCACGACTTGAGTGTGACTCTTGGACTTGGTCCCCTTGTTCCACAGGTACTCTCGTCTGGAAATCCATCGTTGTTGCATTGCTGGTGTTGGTCTTCCTTGCAGAAATCCACTATCACGACTTCTGTGCTCTCTGGGGAACTTAGGTGCACTTTGCACCCACTTTTCAGGGTCTTGGGGTGGGCTATTTTTCTAATCCTCAGTTTTCTTACAGTCCCAGCGACCCTTTACAAGGTCACATAGGTTTGAGGTCCATTTGTGATTCGCATTCCACTTTTGGAGTATATGGTTTGTGTTGCCCCTATACCTATGTGCTCTCATTGCAATCTATTGTGACTGTACATTGCTTGCATTGCTTTCTATTGCTATTACTGCATATTTTTGGTATTGTGTACATATATCTTGTGTATATTTGCTATCTTCATACTGAGGGTACTCACTGAGATACTTTTGGCATATTGTCATAAAAATAAAGTACATTTAATTTTAGTATATCTGTGTATTGTGTTTTCTTATGATATTGTGCATATGACACCAGTGGTACAGTAGGAGCTTTGCATGTCTCCTAGTTCAGCCTAAGCTGCTCTGCTAAGCTACCTTTTCTATCAGCCAAAGCTGCTAGACACCTCTTCTACACTAATAAGGGATACCTGGACCTGGTGCAGAGTGTAAGTACCCCTTGGTACCCACTACAAACCAGGCCAGCCTCCTACATTGGTTGTGCAGCGGTGGGATAAGTACTTGCAACTACTTACCACTTTGTCATTTTGTACTTTTCATAAGAGAAAAATATACAAAACAAGTTCAGTGTATGTACACCTAACCAAACAGTTTTGCTTTTCTTCTCTTACTCTATTGCTAAGTGCTGAAAAGTACCTCTAAAACTTTCAAAAAGTTCTTAAAAGTTGAAAAAGTTTTTTTTCTGTTCCTTAAAAAGTTCTGAAACTTTTTCTTTCTTTTTCTGTCCCTTAAACCTTTTCCTATCATGTCTGGTACAGGTCAAACTCTGGATCTGGCCAGCAGAGCTTATGACCACCTTAACTGGAAAGGTGTAAGGAGTCTCTGCATTGATAGAGGTTTAGGGGTAGGGAAGAATCCCTCTAGAGAATTGTTGGTTAATATGCTCATTGAACATGATAAGACCATAGCTGGCACATCTGGTGAGAGATTAGCTGATGGTTCACACTCTGATTCTGGGGTAGCCCCAGCAAAAGTGTTATATGAGAATCTTCCCAACCTGCCCCTTAGCAGGCCACCTAGCAGGGCTGGTACTGATGTGAGCTCTCATCACAGTAGGGATGTCACTCCTTTAGGCCAGGTTGTTAGAGTGCCATCTGTTAGGGACAGGTCTCCCTCTGTCCATTCACACCATTCTTCTGTGTCTAAGCATGCCCAACCCACCCACTCTGATGACAGAATGTTAGAAAGGGAGCTCAATAGATTGAGAGCGGAAGAGTCCAGACTGAAGCTTAAACAGCAACAGCTGGCTCTAGACAGGGAAACGTTTGACTTAGAAAAAGAAAGGCAGAGGTTGGGGTTTGGACCCCATGGTGGCAGCAGCAGTATTACAGATAGTAATCCTGTAAAAGAGCATGATTCTAGGAATTTGCACAAGATAGTTCCCCCTTATAAGGAGGGGGATGACATTAACAAGTGGTTTGCTGCACTTGAGAGGGCCTGTGTTGTACAGGGGGTCCCTCAAAGGCAGTGGGCTGCTATCCTATGGCTATCTTTCAGTGGAAAGGGTAGGGACAGGCTCCTTACTGTGAAGGAAAGTGATGCCAATAATTTTACAGTTCTTAAGAATGCACTCCTAGATGGTTATGGCTTAACCACTGAACAGTACAGGATCAAGTTCAGAGAAACCAAAAAGGAGTCTTCACAAGACTGGGTAGACTTTGTTGACCATTCAGTGAAGGCCTTGGAGGGGTGGTTACATGGCAGTAAAGTTTCTGACTATGAAAGCCTGTATAACTTAATCCTGAGAGAGCATATTCTTAATAACTGTGTGTCTGATTTGTTGCACCAATATCTAGTGGACTCAGATCTGACCTCTCCCCAAGAATTGGGAAAGAAGGCAGACAAATGGGTCAGAACAAGGGTGAACAGAAAAGTTCATACAGGGGGTGACAAGGATGGCAAGAAGAAGGATGGTAAGTCTTCTGACAAGGGTGGGGACAAATCTAAAAATGAGTCTTCATCAGGCCCACAAAAACACTCTGGTGGGGGTGGTGGGCCCAAATCCTCTTCAAATCAAGTAAAGAAACCATGGTGCTATTTATGTAAAGTAAAAGGCCATTGGACAACTGATGCCAATTGTCCAAAGAAAAGCACCAAGCCTCCCACCACAACCCCTGCTGCTGCACCTAGTGCCCCTAGTAATAGCAGTGGTGGTGGGAGCAAACCTACTAATAGCCAATCCAAGGGAGTAGCTGGGCTCACTTTTGGTAATTTAGTTGGGGTTGGTCTTGTTAGGGAGACCACAGAGGCTGTGTTAGTCTCTTAAGGTGCCATTGATTTGGCCACCTTGATTGCTTGTCCCCTTAATATGGATAAGTACAAGCAACTTCCCCTAATAAATGGTGTTGAGGTTCAGGCCTACAGGGACACAGGTGCCAGTGTTACCATGGTAATAGAGAAACCGGTCCACCCTGAACAACACCTACTTGGTCACCAGTACCAAGTGACTGATGCTCATAACAACACTGTCAGCCACCCCATGGCTGTTGTGAATCTCAACTGGGGGGGGGGGGGTTACTGGTCCAAAGAAAGTTGTGGTTGCCTCAGATTTACCTGTAGGCTGTCTACTAGGGAACAATTTAGAGACATCAGCTTGGGCAGAAGTGGAGTTGGAGGCTCATGCAGCAATGCTGGGCATTCCTGGGCATATTTTTGCTTTGACCAGGGCTCAGGCCAAAAAGCAAAAAGAACAGGGTGACTTGGATCCTGAAACAATGGACCAAGTGCTCCCTAAAGCTAGGGTTAGTAAAGGTAAATCACTACCTACTATCCCTCCCTCTACAGTGGATTCAACTTCTGAGGAAGAAGAATTCCCCCCCCCTGTGCAGAACCTTCACCAGAGGAGCTGGAAGCAGACACTGCTGAGCTTTTGGGTGGAGGGGGGGCCTGCCAGGGAGGAGCTGAGTGTGGCACAGCAGGCCTGTCCCACACTAGAGGGTCTAAGACAGCAAGCTGTCAAACAGCAAAATGGGGATGTCAGTGACTCTCACAGAGTTTACTGGGAGGATAACCTCTTGTATACTGAAGCAAGGGATCCAAAACCTGGAGCAGCAAGGAGATTGGTGATTCCCCTGCAATACAGAGAGTTCCTCCTAACTCTAGCCCACGACATTCCCTTGGCTGGACATTTAGGGAAAATGAAAACATGGGTCATGCTTGTTCCCTTGTTTCATTGGCCTAGAATGTCAGAGGACACAAAGGAATTTTGTAAGTCCTGTGAAACCTGTCAAGCAAGTGCCAAAACAGGTGGCACCCCAAAGGCTCCCCTTATTCCACTACCTGTGGTTGGGGTTCCCTTTGAAAGGGTAGGGGTTGACATAGTTGGCCCCCTTGACCCTCCTACTGCTTCAGGCAATAGGTTTATCTTGGTGGTAGTGGACCATGCCACCAGATATCCTGAAGCAATTCCTCTAAGGACCACTACAGCTCCTGCAGTGGCAAAGGCCCTCCTGGGAATCTTTTCCAGGGTGGGCTTCCCAAAAGAGGTGGTATCAGACAGGGGTAGCAACTTTATGTCTGCTTACTTAAAGGCCATGTGGAAGGAATGTGGTGTAACATACAAATTCACCACATCCTATCATCCACAAACAAATGGACTGGTTGAGAGATTTAACAAAACTCTCAAAGGAATGATAATGGGACTCCCTGAAAAACTCCGAAGGAGATGGGATGTCCTGTTACCTTGCCTCCTTTTTGCTTACAGGGAGGTACCCCAGAAAGGAGTGGGCTTCAGCCCCTTTGAACTCCTATTTGGGCACCCTGTAAGAGGTCCTCTAACACTTGTAAAGGAGGGTTGGGAACAACCTTTAAAAGCTCTTAAGCAAGACATAGTGGACTATGTACTTGGCCTAAGATCCAGAATGGCTGAGTATATGAAAAAGGCCAGCAAAAACCTTCAGGCCAGCCAAGAGCTCCAAAAGCAATGGCATGACCAGAAGGCTGTTCTGATTCAGTACCAACCAGGACAGAAGGTGTGGGTCTTGGAGCCTGTGGCCCCAAGAGCACTCCAAGACAAATGGAGTGGTCCCCACATTATTGTTGAGAAAAAGGGAGAAGTCACCTACTTGGTTGACTTAGGCACTGCCAGGTTTCTGCCCTCCTGATCTCACCCTGCTCATGGCAACAGATGAAGGACAGGAAGAAGAGAGTGACCCTCTCCCTGATCTCTTCTCTTCCACAGAACGAGATGCTCTAGTGGAAGGTGTAGTTTTGGCAGATTGGCTTACTGCTGAGCAGAAAGACCACTGCATAAATCTCCTGGGTCAGTTTTCTGAACTCTTTTCTACTGTGCCAGGCACCCCTTCTTGGTGTGAGCACACTATAGATACTGGAGACAGCTTGCCTGTCAAAAGTAAGATCTATAGGCAGCCTGACCATGTCAGGGACTGCATAAAACAAGAGGTTCAGAAAATGCTTGAACTGGGAGTGGTTGAGCACTCTGAAAGTCCATGGGCCTCTCCTGTGGTACTTTTACCAAAACCTCATTCCAAAGATGGAAAGAAGGAAATGAGATTTTGTGTTGATTACAGAGGTCTCAACCAGGTAACTAAAACTGATGCTCACCCTATACCCAGGGCAGATGAGCTAATAGATACACTGGCATCTGCCAAGTATCTAAGCACCTTTGATTTGACTGCAGGGTATTGGCAGATCAAGTTATCAGAAGATGCTAAAGCAAAAACTGCATTTTCGACTATTGGAGGGCACTACCAACTCACAGTAATGCCCTTTGGTTTGAAAAATGCACCTGCCACTTTTCAGGGGTTGGTGAATACAGTCCTGCAAGGATTGGAGGCTTTTAGTGCAGCATATCTAGATGATATAGCTGTCTTTAGCTCCACCTGGGATGATCACCTGGTCCACCTGTGGAAAGGTTTGGAGGCCCTGCAAAAGGCAGGCCTCACTATCAAGGCTTCAAAGTGCCAGATAGGGCAGGGGAAAGTGGTTTATCTGGGACACCTGGTAGTTGGAGAACAGATTGCACCACTTCAGGGGAAAATCCAAACTATTCTAGATTGTGTTCCCCCTACAACTCAGACCCAGGTGAGAGCCTTCTTAGGCCTCACTGGGTATTACAGGAGGTTCATAAAGAACTATGGCTCCATTGCAGCCCTACTTAATGACCTCACATCTAAGAAAATGTCTAAAAAGGTATTGTGGACAGCAAGCTGTCAGAAAGCTTTTGAGGAGCTGAAACAGGCCATGTGCTCTGCACCTGTCCTAAAAAGCCCCTGTTACTCCAAAAAATTCATTGTCCAAACTGATGCATCTGAATTAGGGGTAGGGGCAGTCTTATCACAACTTAATTCTGAGGGCCAGGATCAACCTGTTGCTTTTATCAGCAGGAGGTTGACCCCCAGAGAAAAGCGTTGGTCTGCCATAGCGAGGGAGGCCTTTGCTGTGGTCTGGGCACTGAAGAAGTTGAGGCCATACCTGTTTGGCACTCACTTCATTGTTCAGACAGACCACAAACCTCTACTTTGGCTAAAACAAATGAAAGGTGAAAACCCTAAATTGTTGAGGTGGTCCATATCTCTACATGGAATGTACTGTACAGTGGAACATAGACCTGGGAGTACCCACTCCAATGCAGATGGACTCTCCAGATATTTCCACTTAGACAATGAAGACTCATCAGGCCATGGCTAGTCTTATTGTCCTTTGTTTGGGGGGGGGGTTGTGTAGGAAAGTACCATCTTGCCCGGCATGTTACCCCCATATTGCACTGTATATATGTTGTTTTAGTTGTATGTGTCACTGGGACCCTGCCAGCCAGGGCCCCAGTGCTCATAAGTATGCCCTGTATGTGTTACCTGTGTGATGACTAACTGTCTCACTGAGGCTCTGCTAACCAGAACCTCAGTGGTTATGCTCTCTCATTTCTTTCCAAATTGTCACTAACAGGCTAGTGATCAATTTCACCAATTTACATTGGCATACTGGAACACCCTTATAATTCCCTAGTATATGGTACTGAGGTACCCAGGATATTGGGGTTCCAGGAGATCCCTATGGGCTGCAGCATTTCTTTTGCCACCCATAGGGAGCTCTGACAATTCTTACACAGGCCTGCCACTGCAGCCAGAGTGAATTAACGTCCACGTTATTTCACAGCCATTTACCACTGCACTTAAGTAACTTATAAGTCACCTATATGTCTAACCTTTACCTGGTAAAGGTTGGGTGCTAAGTTACTTAGTGTGTGGGCACCCTGGCACTAGCCAAAGGGCCCCCACATTGTTCAGGGCAAATTCTCCGGATTTTGTGAGTGTGGGGACACCATTACACGCGTGCACTATACATATATCACTACATATGTATAGTGTCACAATGGTAACTCCGAACATGGCCATGTAACATGTCTAAGATCATGGAATTGTCACCCCAATGCCATTCTGGCATTGGGGAGACAGTTCCATGATCCCCCGAGTCTCTAGCACAGACCCGGGTACTGCCAAACTACCTTTCCTGGGGTTTCACTGCAGCTGCTGCTGCTGCCAACCCCTCAGACAGGTTTCTGCCCTCCTGGGGTCCAGCCAGGCTTGGCCCAGGAAGGCAGAACAAAGGACGTCCTCAGAGAGAGGGTGTTACACCCTCTCCCTTTGGAAAAAGGTGTCAGGGCTGGGGAGGAGTAGCCTGCCCCAGCCTCTGGAAATGCTTTGATAGGCACAGATGGTGCCCATCTCTGCATAAGCCAGTCTACACTGATTCAGGGATCCCCCAGCCCTGCTCTGGCGCGAAACTGGACAAAGGAAAGGGGTGTGACCACTCCCCTGACCTGCTCCTCCCCTGGGAGGTGCCCAGAGCTCCTCCAGTGTGCTCCAGACCTCTGCCATCTTGGAAACAGAGGTGCTGCTGGCACAGTGGACTGCTCTGAGGGGCCAGGGCCAGCAGGTGACGTCAGATAGTCCTTCTGATAGGCTCTTACCTGTGTTGCTAGCCTATCCTCCTTCCTAAGTAGCCATACCTCCTTTTCTGGCTATTTAGGGTCTCTGGTTTGGGGAATTCTTTAGATAACGAATGCAAGAGCTCATCAGAGTTCCTCTGCATCTCTCTCTTCACCTTCTGCCAAGGAATCGACCGCTGACTGCTCTGGACGCCTGCAAAACCGCAACAAAGTAGCAAAGACGACTACTGCAACCTTGTATCGCTGATCCAGCCGCCTTCTCGTCTGCTTTCCTTGTGGTGAATGCTGTGGGGGTAGTCTGCCTCCTCTCTGCACTAGAAGCTCCGAAGAAATCTCCTGTGGGTCGACGGAATCTTCCCCCTGCAACCGCAGGCATCAAAAGACTGCATCACCGGTCCTCTGGTTCCCCTCTCAGCACGACGAACGTGGTCCCTGGAACTCAGAAACTCTGTCCAAGTGACTCCCACAGTCCAGTGACTCTTCAGTCCAAGTTTGGTGGAGGTAAGTGCTTGCCTCCCCATGCTATACTGCATTGCTGGGTACCGCGTGATTTGCAGCTGCTCCGGCTCCTGTGCACTCTTCCAGGATTTCCTTTGTGCACAGCCAAGCCTGGGTCCCGACACTCTAACCTGCAGTGCACGACCTCCTGAGTTGTCCTCCGGCGTCGTGGGACCTTCTTTTGTGACTTCGGGTGAGCTCCGGTTCACTCTTCTTTGTAGTGCCTGTTCCGGCACTTCTGTGGGTGCTCCTTGCTTCTGAGTGGGCTCATTGTCTTGCTGGGCGCCCCCTCTGTCTCCTCACGCAATTGGCAACATCCTGGTCCCTCCTGGGCCACAGCAGCATTCAAAAACCCTACCCGCGACCCTTGCAGCTAGCAAGGCTTGTTTGCGGTCTTTCTGCACGGAAACACCTCTGCAAGCTTCTTCACGACGTGAGACCTCCATCCTCCAAAGGGGAAGTTCCTAGTCCTCTTTGTTCTTGCAGAATCCACAGCTTCTACCACCTGGTGGCAGCTTTTTTGCACCCTCAGCTGGCATTTCTTGGGCATCTGCCCACTCACGACTTCAGTGTGACTCTTGGACTTGGCCTCCTTGTTCCACAGGTACCCTTGTCTTGAAGTCCATCATTGTTGCATTGCTGGTGTTGGTCTTCCTTGCAGAAATCCCCTATCACGACTTCTGTGCTCTCTGGGGAACTTAGGTGCACTTTGCACCCACTTTTCAGGGTCTTGGGGTGGGCTATTTTTCTAATCCTCACTGTTTTCTTACAGTCCCAGCGACCCTCTACAAGGTCACATAGGTTTGGGGTCCATTTGTGATTCGCATTCCACTTTTGGAGTATATGGTTTGTGTTGCCCCATACCTATGTGCTCTCATTGCAATCTATTGTGACTGTACATTGCTTGCATTGCTTTCTATTGCTATTACTGCATATTTTTGGTATTGAGTACATATATCTTGGGTACATTTGCTATCCTCATACTGAGGGTACTCACTGAGATACTTTTGGCATATTGTCATAAAAATAAAGTACATTTATTTTTAGTATATCTGTGTATTGTGTTTTCTTATGATATTGTGCATATGACACCAGTGGTATGGTAGGAGCTTTGCATGTCTCCTAGTTCAGCCTAAGCTGCTCTGCTAAGCTACCTTTTCTATCAGCCAAAGCTGCTAGACACCTCTTCTACACTAATAAGGGATACCTGGACCTGGTGCAGAGTGTAAGTACCCCTTGGTACCCACTACAAACCAGGCCAGCCTCCTACATTGGTTGTGCAGCGGTGGGATAAGTACTTGCAACTACTTACCACTTTGTCATTTTGTACTTTTCATAAGAGAAAAATATAGAAAACAAGTTCAGTGTATGTACACCTAACCAAAAAGTTTTGCTTTTCTTCTCTTACTCTATTGCTAAGTGCTGAAAAGTACCTCTAAAACTTTCAAAAAGTTCTTAAAAGTTGAAAATGTTTTTTTTCTGTTCCTTAAAAAGTTCTGAAACTTTTTCTTTCTTTTTCTGTCCCTTAAACCTTTTCCTATCATGTCTGGTACAGGTCAAACTCTGGATCTGGCCAGCACAGCTTATGACCACCTAAACTGGAAAGGTGT
The DNA here is from genome assembly GCF_031143425.1 of Pleurodeles waltl. Taxonomy (NCBI): domain Eukaryota; kingdom Metazoa; phylum Chordata; class Amphibia; order Caudata; family Salamandridae; genus Pleurodeles; species Pleurodeles waltl. The sequence goes on from NC_090440.1 coordinate 259,314,604, forward strand.
AAGGAGTCTCTGCATTGATAGAGGTTTAGGGGTAGGGAAGAATCCCTCTAGAGAATTGTTGGTTAATATGCTCATTGAACATGATAAGACCATAGCTGGCACATCTGGTGAGAGATTAGCTGATGGTTCACACTCTGATTCTGGGGTAGCCCCAGCAAAAGTGTTATATGAGAATATTCCCAACCTGCCCCTTAGCAGGCCACCTAGCAGGGCTGGTACTGATGTGAGCTCTCATCACAGTAGGGATGTCACTCCTTTAGGCCAGGTTGTTAGAGTGCCATCTGTCAGGGACAGGTCTCCTTCTGTCCATTCATACCATTCTTCTGTGTCTAAGCATGCCCAACCCACCCACCCTGATGACAGAATGTTAGAAAGGGAGCTCAATAGATTGAGAGTGGAAGAGTCCAGACTGAAGCTTAAACAGCAACAGCTGGCTCTAGACAGAGAAACCTTTGACTTAGAAAAAGAAAGGCAGAGGTTGGGGTTTGGACCCCATGGTGGCAGAAGTAGTATTACAGATAGTAATCCTGTGAAAGAGCATGATTCTAGGAATCTGCACAAGATAGTTCCCCCTTATAAGGAGGGGGATGACATTAACAAGTGGTTTGCTGCACTTGAGAGGGCCTGTGTTGTACAGAGGGTCCCTCAAAGGCAGTGGGCTGCTATCCTATGGCTATCTTTCAGTGGAAAGGGTAGGGATAGGCTCCTTACTGTGAAGGAAAGTGATGCCAATAATTTTACAGTTCTTAAGAATGCACTCCTAGATGGTTATGGTTTAACCACTGAACAGTACAGGATCAAGTTCAGAGAAACCAAAAAGGAGTCTTCACAAGACTGGGTAGACTTTGTTGACCATTCAGTGAAAGCCTTGGAGGGGTGGTTACATGGCAGTAAAGTTTCTGACTATGAAAGCCTGTATAACTTAATCCTGAGAGAGCATATTCTTAATAACTGTGTGTCTGATTTGTTGCACCAATAGCTAGTGGACTCAGATCTGACCTCTCCCCAAGAATTGGGAAAGAAGGCAGACAAATGGGTCAGAACAAGGGTGAACAGAAAAGTTCATACAGGGGGTGACAAGGATGGCAAGAAGAAGGATGGTAAGTCTTCTGACAAGGGTGGGGTCAAATCTAAAAATGAGTCTTCATCAGGCCCACAAAAACACTCTGGTGGGGGTGGTGGGCCCAAATCCTCTTCAAATCAAGTAAAGAAACCATGGTGCTATTTATGTAAAGTAAAAGGCCATTGGACAACTGATGCCAGTTGTCCAAAGAAAAGCACCAAGCCTCCCACCACTACAACCCCTGCTGCTACACCAAGTGCCTACTTGGTCACCAGTACCAAGTGACTGATGCTCATAACAACACTCTTAGCCACCCCATGGCTGTTGTGAATCTCAACTGGGGGGGGGGTTACTGGTCCAAAGAAAGTTGTGGTTGCCTCAGATTTACCTGTAGACTGTCTACTAGGGAACGATTTAGAGATATCAGCTTGGGCAGAAGTGGAGTTGGAGGCTCATGCAGCAATGCTGGGCATTCCTGTGCATATTTTTGCTTTGACCAGGGCTCAGGCCAAAAAGCAAAAAGGACAGGATGACTTGGATCCTGAAACAATGGACCAAGTGCTCCCTAAAGCTAGGGTTAGTAAAGGTGAATCACTACCTACTATCCCTCCCTCTACAGTGGATTCAACTTCTGAGGAAGAACAATTTCCCCCCTGTGCAGAACCTTCACCAGAGGAGCTGGAAGCGGACACTGCTTAGCTTTTGGGTGGAGGGGGGCCTGCCAGGGAGGAGCTGAGTGTGGCACAGCAGACCTGTCCCACACTAGAGGGCCTAAGACAGCAAGCTGTCAAACTGCAAAATGGGGATGTCAGTGACTCTCACAGAGTTTACTGGGAGGACAACCTCTTGTATACTGAAGCAAGGGATCCAAAACCTGGAGCAGCCAGGAGATTCGTGATTCCCCTGCAATACAGAGAGTTCCTCCTAACTCTAGCCCACGACATTCCCTTGGCTGGACATTTAGGGCAAATGAAAACATGGGACAGGCTTGTTCCCTTGTTTCATTGGCCTAGAATGTCAGAGGACACAAAGGAATTTTGTAAGTCCTGTGAAACCTGTCAAGCCAGTGGCAAAACAGGTGGCACCCCAAAGGCTCCCCTTATTCCACTACCTGTGGTTGGGGTTCCCTTTGAAAGGGTAGGGGTTGACATAGTTTGCCCCCTTGACCCTCCTTCTGCTTCAGGCAATAGGTTTATCTTGGTGGTAGTGGACAATACCACCAGATATCCTGAAGCAATTCCTCTAAGGACCACTACAGCTCCTGCAGTGGCAAAGGCCCTCCTGGGAATCTTTTCCAGGGTGGGCTTCCCAAAAGAGGTGGTATCAGACAGGGGTAGCAACTTTATGTCTGCTTTCTTAAAGGCCATGTGGAAGGCATGTGGTGTAACATACAAATTCACCACACCCTATCATCCACAAACAATTGGACTGGTTGAGAGATTTAACAAAACTCTCAAAGGAATGATAATGGGACTCCCTGAAAAACTCAGAAGGAGATGGGATGTCCTGTTACCTTGCCTCCTTTTTGCTTACAGGGAGGTACCCCAGAAAGGAGTGGGCTTCATCCCCTTTGAACTCCTATTTGGGCACCCTGTAAGAGGTCCTCTAACACTTGTAAAGGAGGGTTGGGAACAACCTTTAAAAGCTCCTAAGCAAGACATAGTGGACTATGTACTTGGCCTAAGATCCAGAATGGCTGAGTATATGAAAAAGGCCAGCAAAAACCTTCAGGCCAGCCAAGAGCTTCAAAAGCAATGGCATGACCAGAAGGCTGTTCTGATTCAGTACCAACCAGGACAGAAGGTGTGGGTCTTGGAGCCTGTGGCCCCAAGAGCACTCCAAGACAAATCGAGTGGTCCCCACATTATTGTTGAGAAAAAGGGAGAAGTCACCTACTTGGTTGACTTAGGCACTGCCAGGAGTCCCCTTAGAGTGCTCCATGTCAATCGCCTGAAACCCTACTATGACAGGGCTGATCTCACCCTGCTCATGGCAACAGATGAAGGACAGGAAGAAGAGAGTGACCCTCTCCCTGATCTCTTCTCTTCCACAGAACAAGATGCTCTAGTGGAAGGTGTAGTTTTGGCAGATTGTCTTACTGCTGAGCAGAAAGACCACTGCATAAATCTCCTGGGTCAGTTTTCTGAACTCTTTTCTACTGTGCCAGGCACCACTTCTTGGTGTGAGCACACTATAGATACTGGAGACAGCTTGCCTGTCAAAAGTAAGATCTATAGGCAGCCTGACCATGTCAGGGACTGCATAAAACAAGAGGTTCAGAAAATGCTTGAACTGGGAGTGGTTGAGCACTCTGAAAGTCCATGGGCCTCTCCTGTGGTACTTGTACCAAAACCTCCTTCCAAAGATGGAAAGAAGGAAATGAGATTTTGTGTTGATTACAGAGGTCTCAACCAGGTAACTAAAACTGATGCTCACCCTATACCCAGGGCAGATGAGCTAATAGATACACTGGCATCTGGCAAGTATCTAAGCACCTTTGATTTGACTGCAGGGTATTGGCAGATCAAGTTATCAGAGGATGCTAAAGCAAAAACTGCATTTTCCACTATTGGAGGGCACTACCAATTCACAGTAATGCCCTTTGGTTTGAAAAATGCACCTGCCACTTTTCAGGGGTTGGTGAATACAGTCCTGCAAGGATTGGAGGCTTTTAGTGCAGTATATCTAGATGATATAGCTGTCTTTAGCTCCACCTGGGATGATCACCTGGTCCACCTGTGGAAAGTTTTGGAGGCCCTGCAAAAGGCAGGCCTCACTATCAAGGCTTCAAAGTGCCAGATAGGGCAGGGGAAAGTGGTTTATCTGGGACACCTGGTAGGTGGAGAACAGATTGACCCACTTCAGGGGAAAATCCAAACTATTATAGATTGGGTTCCCCCTACAACTCAGACCCAGGTGAGAGCCTTCTTAGGCCTCACTGGGTATTACAGGAGGTTCATAAAGAACTATGGCTCCATTGCAGCCCCTCTTAATGACCTCACATCTAAGAAAATGCCTAAAAAGGTATTGTGGACAGCTAGCTGTCAGAAAGCTTTTGAGGAGCTGAAACAGGCCATGTGCTCTGCACCTGTCCTAAAAAGCCCCTATTACTCCAAAAAATTAATTGTGAAAACTGATGCATCTGAATTAGGGGTAGGGGCAGTCTTATCACAACTTAATTCTGAGGGCCAGGATCAACCTGTTGCTTTTATCAGCAGGAGGTTGACCCCTAGAGAAAAGCGTTGGTCTGCTATAGAGAGGGAGGCCTTTGCTGTGGTCTGGGCACTGAAGAAGTTGAGGCCATACCTGTTTGGCACTCACTTCATTGTTCAGACAGACCACAAATCTCTAGTTTGGCTAAAACAAATGAAAGGTGAAAACCGTAAATTGTTGAGGTGGTCCATATCTCTACAGGGAATGGACTATACAGTGGAACAGAGACCTGGGAGTACCCACTCCAATGCAGATGGACTCTCCAGATATTTCCACTTAGACAATGAAGACTCATCAGGTCATGGCTAGTCTTATTGCCCTTCGTTTGGGGGGGGTGGTTGTGTAGGAAAGTACCATCTTGCCTGGCATGTCACCCCCATATTGCACTGTATATATGTTGTTTTAGTTGTATGTGTCACTGGGACCCTGCCAGCCAGGGCCCTAGTGCTCATAAGTGTGACCTGTATGTGTTACCTGTGTGATGACTAACTGTCTCACTGAGGCTCTGCTAACCAGAACCTCAGTGGTTATGCTCTCTCATTTCTTTCCAAATTGTCACTAACAGGCTAGTGACCAATTTCACCAATTTACATTGGTATACTGGAACACCCTTATAATTCCCTAGTATATGGTACTGAGGTACCCAGGGTATTGGTGTTCCAGGAGATCCCTATGGGCTGCAGCAATTCTTTTGCTACCCATAGGGAGCTCTGACAATTCTTACACAGGCCTGCCACTGCAGCCTGAGTGAAATAACGTCCAAGTTATTTCACAGCCATTTACCACTGCACTTAAGTGACTTATAAGTCACCTATATGTCTAACCTTTACCTGGTAAAGGTTGGGTGCTAAGTTACTTAGGGGGTCATTACAACATTGGCGGTAAAAGCCGCTTACCGCCGTGCAGAAGACCGCCAATACACCGCCGCTGCGGCGGGAGACCGCCACAGCTATTATGACACTCATCACAGAATCCGCCGAAATTCAGACACCCACACAAGTCCGCCACACCAAAGGTCAGCAATAAATATGCGGAAACAAATCCTCCACCTCCACGCCAACAGAAACACGCTCATGCTATTACGACCCACGAATCCACGTGGCGGTCTTTCAACCGCGGTATTCCATTGGCGGCACACACCGCCGCGCTCAAAATACACACACATCTCCAAAACACCGCCACATTGGACAATTACAAATACACACACCTGATACACATACACACACCACTCCCACACACCCAACACAATATAAAACACACTTCCACATCACCCACAAACCCCTACGACCACAAATTAGAGACGAAGGCCTGAGAGAGACAGCACAGAATAGATAACACCATCACACAGAGGCACACTACACCATCACCCACACAACATCCACGCACAAAACACCACATACCACTACACTCACCACACTCATCAACACATACACCACCCCACACATCACACACACCACCCCATGTCACGCCAAAGACACCCCCGCTTCTCCGAGGAGGAGCTCAGGGTCATGGTGGAGGAAATCATCAGGGTAGAGCCACAGCTATTTGGCTCACAGGTACAGTACACATCCATAGCCAGGAAGATGGAGCTATGGCAAAGAATAGTCGACAGGGTCAACGCTGTGGGACAGCATCCTAGAAATAGGGAGGACATCAGGAAGAGGTGGAACGACCTACGGGGGAAGGTGCGTTCCACGGTATCCAGGCACCACATCGCGGTACAGCGGACTGGCGGCAGACCCCCACCTCCTCCCCCACAACTAACAACATGGGAGGAGCAAGTCTTGTCCATCTTGCATCCTGAGGGCCTCGCAGGAGTCGTTGGAGGAACGGACACTAGTAAGTCAAATCTTCACTATCATATCCCCCACCCTACCTGCATGCTATCACACACCCCCACCCTCACACCCTCCCCTATCACCCTAACTCCTCACTAATCTACCCATAACACCAACCACCCATCCCAACCCCAAGACCTGCATGACACAACTAAGCATGGACACCCATCACTAAAGCATGCCCACTGCACAGACCCACAACACCCCCCAACCATCACCACACAAGCCCCCACACAGGAATGCCTGCACTGGGGTTCACGCACACCCAACCATTGCACACCATGAAACACACACATGCAATAATCATGTACTTATACCCCCGCAGGAACCCGAAGAAACGTCACCACACCAGAGGGTCCAGACAACACCACTCCACCCCCACAAGAGGCCCACAGTGACGACAGCAGCTCTGCCCTACTGGATCTTGATGAGCAGCCCGAACCACTGTGGGCCTCAGGACAGGCGGTTCCCCTTTCCCAGCCACAGCCCAACACCGAGCTTCCACCCTCTGGTAACCCCAGCACAGCACCCACCCAGCGGGCCCATACCTCCCTACCCAGGACAGGTCAATCAGCGGTGTGTCCACCACGACAGGGCACCCAGGGTAACCCACCACCCCAACAACAACAGGGACCTGGGGGCAGTGGTAGTGGGCACACGGTCCAGGGGACGGAGGCACAGGAATACCGGGGAACTGGGAGGGCTGCTGTGCGACAGAGGGAGGACCGGCCAAGGGAACCCACTCTCCACGAGGCCCTATCCTCCATCATGGGAGCATACCACCACTCCCAGGAGACGATGGCAACGGTCCTGGACAAGTTGCAGGAGACCCTGCGTCTGCAGGAGGAGCAGTATTTGGGGTTCAGGGAGGAGCTCAGGACCATCACCTCCGCCATGGGCACCATCGTAGGGGTGCTGACGGACATTCAAAAGACCTTGAGGGACACCGTGGCACTCCAAGGTGCCCCTGACACTAGCCAGGATGATGAAATGCCCACCACCTCCGCCGGCGCTAGTGGACAGGACGCCCCGCCACAGGACCACCACAACAGCACCCCACCCCCTGCAGACGGACAACCACCACGAAAGCGGGCCCTGAGATCCAGGAACAGGACAGAGCAAGATGGCAAGACCCCCGCCAGGAAATAAGACCACCCTAATTGTCCCCGCACTGTCCCACTTTGTTACCCTGTCCAGATTGGAACTGCCCCAGCTCCACTTCCAATGGCCAGATGTGCAATGTACGTGTGAGACTAATAGACAGGACTCTGCCATGGACATTCTTCCACCATGACCTCTCCCCATTTCACAACCCCCCTATATTTTTATGCACTTCAATAATCACCCTTGAAACCTCAATAATATTGGAGTCAGTCAATGATTGTGAACTTTGTATTGTCAATTACAGTGTTAAAAAAGGTTACCCATTGGAAGGTCAACATACCAATGTCACACATCACAAGCCTTTCAAGGGTGCAAGCTGTTGACATGTAGGTTACCACATTACTGAAACTGAAATGGAAGGGGACAACTCAGTTATCAAATAGGGAGTGAAATGTAGGTAGAGGATAGAGGTAGACGTGTGAAATGTAATATAATGTGAAACATGAAATTGTACTCACCTGTGTCTCATTGAAAATATTGCTGTATGACTGACTCCCTGTTGTCGTTTTCATCTTCATCAGCTTCCTCCTCATCACTGTCCACAGGCTCCACAGGCTCACCCGCTGCAACAAAACCGTCATCTGGATCATCCTCCTGCAGAAAAGGCACCTGGCGTCGCAATGCCAAGTTATGGAGCATGGAGCAGGCGATGATGATGTCGCACACCTTCTTCGGTGAGTAGAATAGGGACCCACCTGTCATATGGAAGCATCGATCACCCTCCTAGTCCGCCCATGGGTCTCATTGTAGCGTTCCTCTGCCCTGGTCCTGGGATTCCTCACTGGGGTCAGTAGCCAGGACAGGTTGGGGTAACCAGAGTCCCCCAATAGCCATATACGGTGCCTCTGGAGTTCACCCATCATATCAGGGATGCTGCTATTCCGCAGGATGTAGGCGTCATGCACTGAGCCAGGGAACATTGCATTTACCTGCGAGATGTACTGGTCTGCCAAACAGACCATCTGGACATTCATCGAATGATAACTCTTCCTGTTCCTGTACACCTGTTCATTCATGCGGGGGGACCAGAGCTACATGGGTCCCATCAATGGCACCTATGATGTTGGGGATAGGTCCAAGGGCATAGAAGTCACCTTTCACTGTAGGCAAATCCGCCACCTCAGGGAAAATGATGTATCTCCTTACGTGTTTCAGCAGGGCAGCCAACACTCTGGACAACACGTTGGAAAACATAGGCTGGGTCATCCCTGATGCCATGGCCACTGTTGTCTGAAAAGTCCCACTTGCAAAGAAATGGAGCACTGACAGCACCTGCACGTCAGGGGGGATTCCAGTCGGATGGCGGATTGGTGACATCAGGTCTGGCTCCAACTGGGTACATAGGGGGTCATTCTGCAAGCAGCGGCGCCATGGAGGATTCCCTGGGCCAGGGGTAAACCGGTGGGAAACCGCCGGTTGCCCTTTTCTGACCGCGGCTTTACCGCCGCGGTCAGAATGGCCCATGAAGCACCACCAGCCTGTTGGCGGTGCTTCCTCTGCCCTCTGTCCTGGCGGTTGCAAACCGCCAGGGTCAGAATGAGGGCCATAGTTCCCTGATTGTGGCACGGTCAAACCGGTAGGTCACGATGACATGTCGCTCTTCCATTGTCAACAGGTCCACCAGCGGTCGGTACACCGGCGGATTCCGCCATCTTCCAATATGTCCCAACTGACGTTGCCTAAGAAGGGCAACAGCGAAAAAACTGTCAGCATTCCTCCAGGTATGTACCCTCAGTCACAAACAAGACTACACCAGACAATTAACCCATCTGGGAAAGGTTTTGAGTGTAGGCCTCAGTATGTGTGACGCAGTAGTAATTGAAGCCATGTGGGCCCCTGGAATGGCGGCTGCCTGACCTCTAAACGGGGATAATGGAATTGTGGGGTAACTGCGCTGGCGTTGGACACCGTCGCGGTAGGCGGTCGTAGAGCGCGGCGCAATGCTGCATTGGTTAGCATTGGACCCTATGGCTCCCAGGAGCCAATGAACAGGTGCGCTGGCAGTGATGATGCGCACCGCCGCGGACGTCACCGCCACGGACGTCACCACCATTTTCGATCTCTTCGATCACTAGATACCTGACCTTCGACAGGAGAGGACCTACACTGCTATTGCTGCTGTGACCTCGGTCTGGAAGCGACGATGGCTGCTGCGTCTGGGGAAAGGGCCCCTGCCTTCACTGCACAGGATTTGGAGAAACATGTGGATGGGGTCCTCCCCCAGTATAACCTACTCTACGGTCCTCCAGACCAACAGGTTAGTACACAGGGAGCACGTTGTATGGGCTAGGCCTGGGTGGACAGGGCTGGGTGGATGAGGGAAGGGGGCAGAGTACATAGAACAGTCATGCATGGGGATGAATGGGCCACAGGGATAGAGTTGGGAGGGGGCCAATTACAACGATGGTGCTGTAGGTAATGACTGTTCCTCTTTCCTTGTGCATGTCATGTAGGTCAGCGCCCACCAGAAGAGGGACATTTGGCGTGCCATCGCCAAGGAAGTCCGGACCTTGGGGGCCCACCAGAGACGGGGCACCCACTGCCGGAAGAGATGGGAGGACATTCGCCGCTGCAGCAAGAAGACGGCAGAGGCTCAGCTGGGGATGGCCTCCCAACGTGGGAGGGGTGCCCGTCGCACCATGACCCCCCTGATGTTCCGGATCCTGGCGGTGGCCTACCCGGAGTTGGATGGGCACTTAAGGACATCACAGCAGACACAAGGGGGTGAGTACAACCTCATCCTATGGACTTTGCGTGCAGTGGAGCTGTCTGGGTGGGGGTGGTGGGCTGTGGGTGTCCCTAGGCCAGGGCGAGTTAGGTAGGCAAGGCCCCTCCATTATGTAGGCCATGTGGCACTCTACCACAGCTAAAAAAAAAGGCTAATTGATCTATAGTTGCCCCTTTGCCATCCATGTGGGCAGATTTCTACCATTGCCATGTAGGCCATATTCCAGAAATTGCATGTGCAGAGGACAGGAGCACGGCGTAATGCAGGGGGCTGCTGCGTTTGTCTTGTCTGCCAACGGTAGCGGTATGCCATGCACTAAAACTCTCTTTCTTCTGTCTCCACCCTTTTTCTGCTCTCCCTGTCCTTCTGTACATCAGCATCAACAGGCAGAGGTACAGTTGCAACGGAGCACGAGGGAGCTGCATCCCACATGGCCATGGAGGGCCACACCACAGACTCTGAATTCACCAGTGGGACGGAGGGCGAGGGGAGTTTCACGTCGGCCACAGGATCACCAAACAGCGACACGGACTCGTCCGCCGATGGGAGCTCCCCTGTGGTGGCGGCACCATCTGTGCGCCCCACTTCTACAGGTACAGCCACCACCTCCCCTACCAGCACCGCCCTCCCAGCAGCCCCTCAGCGTTCGCCCCGTGCCCGCTCACCCAGGAGGGTGGGCATCACCTTCGCCCCAGGCACCTCAGGCCCTGCCCCAGTCACCCCTGCTGCCCTCAGTGAGGAGGCCATCGACCTCCTCAGGTCACTCACTGTTGGGCAGTCTACCATTGTGAATGCCATCCAGGGTGTAGAACGAGAGTTGAAACACGGTACTGCATTCCTGGAAGGCATTCATTCTGGTCAGGCTGTCCTTCAGCGAACCCTGCAATCTCTGGCCTCAGCACTGATGGCAGCCATTGTCCCTGTGTCCAGCCTCCCCCCTCCAACTTCCTCCACCCAGACCCAATCCCCTGTACCCCAGCCCATCCCAAGCACACCTACAGACCAGCATGCACACAAGTCAACACACACAAGTAGCTCAAGCAAACATAGGCACCACACACACCACAGGCACTCACACAAGCATCAGACCCATACAGACACAGCAACATCCACTGTCTCCACTGTGTCCCCCTCCTCCTCTTCTCCCTCCTCCCTCCCAGTGTCGTCTACACACACACACCTGCATGCACCACATCTACAGGCACTAGTACTCGCAGCAGGACACTCAGCACCACAAGCCGCTCACCTGCACTCACCACCTCCACTGCCATATACACGTCCCCTGTGTCCTCTCCCAGTGTGTCTGTGACGCCCCCTCCCAAAGTATACAAACGCCGACAATCACTCACCCAACATCCATCCACCTCACGACAGCCTCCAGTACCTGCACCTGCACCCAAAACAGCTAAAGTGACACCTCCTACAACCACCTCCTCTTCCTCCACTCCCAGAGCCCCTCCAGCTACCCATACCAGTGTACGTCAGAAACTGTCCCTATGTCAAATTGACCTGTTTGCCCCCCCCCCCTCCAGGTCATCAGTCCCGTCGTAGCGCCTCAGCCAAAAAGCCTCCAGTACCAGTGGTGCGTGTACCAGGTTTTTGGAGTGCCCCGTCCACCAGGGTAGGCAGTAGGACCCGGAGCCAAGGCACTGTCAGCCCACCCCCTGTAAAGGCTCCAAAATTGGAGAGTGGACGACGGGACGTGTCAAGACTCCTGGTGGGACAACAAGTGAAATGGGATCCAAGGCGATTGGTGAGTCATCTGTAACTCAAAAGAAGGTGGGGAAGGTCCCGAGGAAGTCTCCCCAACCTGTTGTGAGTGTCACGGCGGAGAAGTGCGCCATCATTTCCGGCAGTCCAGACACAACCGCCAGCACCGTCGTCACTGGTCCAGAGACCACCGCCAGAGTCATAGCCCAGGAGGGCTCAAGTATCGTAACTGGTCAGGAGACCACCGCCGGAGTCACAGCCCAGGAGGGCCCAAGTATCGTTACTGGTCAGGAGACCACCGCCACCGCCAGAGTCATAGCCCAGGAGGGCCCAAGTATCGTTACTGGTCAGGAGACCACCGCCAGAGTCACAGCCCAGGAGGGCTCAAGTATCGTAACTGGTCAGGAGACAACCGCCAGAGTCATAGCCCAGGGGGGCCCATGTATCGTTACTGGTCAGGAGACCACCGCCGGAGTCAGAGCCCAGGAGGGCTCAAGTATCATAACTGGTCAGGAGACCACCGCCAGAGTCATAGCCCAGGAGGGCCCAAGTATCATTACTGGTCAGGAGACCACTGCCACCGCCAGAGTCATAGCCCAGGAGGGCCCAAGTATCGTTACTGGTCAGGAGACCACCGCCACCGCCGGAGTCACAGCCCAGAAGGGCTCAAGTATCGTAACTGGTCAGGAGACCACCGCCAGAGTCATAGCCCAGGAGGGCCCAAGTATTGTTACTGGTCAGGAGACCACCGCCACCGCCGGAGTCACAGCCCAGGAGGGCTCAAGTATCGTAACTGGTCAGGAGACCACCGCCAGAGTCATAGCCCAGGAGGGCCCAAGTATCGTTACTGGTCAGGAGGCCACCATCGGAGTCACAGCCCATGAGGGTCCAGAATCCCACAGCCCCGCTGGGCAATGATGGAACGTCAAGCCACACACCAACGTCCAGTTTGGAGTTCGTCATGCCACACACCAACGTCCAGTGTGGAGTTCGTCATGCCACACACCAATGTCCAGTGTGGAGATCGTCATGCCACACACCAATGTCCATTGTGGAGATCGTCATGCCACACACCAATGTCCAGTGTGGTGATCGTCATGCCACACACCAATGTCCATTGTGGAGATCGTAATGCCACATACCAATGTCCATTGTGGAGATCGCCATGCCACACACCAATATCCGTACCAGAACTGCCATGGCAAAGCACCGCTGAACAAGGCCAAGACCGCCATAGTGAAGACTGCTGAACAGGGCAAAGACTGCCATGGCAAAGCACCGCTGAACAGTCCATAGCCAGCCATGGCAAAGCACCGCTGAACAAGGCCAAGACCGCCATGGTGAAGACCGCTGAACAGGGCAAAGACTGCCATGGCAAAGCGCCGCTGAACAGTCCATAGCCAGCCATGGCAAAGCACCGCTGAACAAAGCCAAGACCACCATGGTGAAGACCGCTGAACAGACCATAGCCAGCCATGGCAAAGCACCGCTGAACAAGGCCAAGACCGCCATGGTGAAGACCGCTGAACAGGGCAAAGACTGCCATGGCAAAGCACCGCTGAACAGTCCATAGCCTGCCATGGTGAAGACCGCTGAACAGGGCAAAGACTGCCATGGCAAAGCACCACTGAACAGTCCTTAGCCAGCCATGACAAAGCACAGCTGAACAAGGCCAAGACCGCCATGGTGAGGACCGCTGAACAGTCCATAGCCAGCCATGGCAAAGCACTGCTGAACAAGGCCAAGACCGCCATGGTGAAGACCGCTGAACAGGGAAAAGACTGCCATGGCAAAGCACCACTGAACAGTCCATAGCCAGCCATGGCAAAGCACTGCTGAACAAGGCCAAGACGGCCATGGTGAAGACCGCTGAACAGGGCAAAGACTGCCATGGCAAAGCACCGCTGAACAGTCCATAGCCAGCCATGGCAAAGCACTGCTGAACAAGGCCAAGACCGCCATGGTGAAGACCGCTGAACAGGGCAATGACTGCCATGGAAAAGCACCGCTGAACAGTCCATAGCCAGCCATGGCAAAGCACCGCTGAACAAGGCCAAGACCGCCATGGTGAAGACCGCTGAACAGTCCATAGCCAGCCATGGCAAAGCACCGCTAAACAAGGCCAAGACCGCCATGGTGAAGACCGCTGAACAGTCCATTGCCAGCCATGGCAAAGCACCGCTGAACAAGGCCAAGACCGCCATGGTGAAGACCGCTGAACAGGACAAAAACTGCCATGGCAAAGCACCGCTGAACAAGGCCAAGACCGCCATGGTGAAGACCGCTGAACAGGGCAAAGACTGCCATGGCAAAGCACTGCTGAACAGTCCATAGTCAGCCATGGCAAAGCACCGCTGAACAAGGCCAAGACCGACATGGGGAAGACCGCTGAACAGGGCAAAGACTGCCATGGCAAAGCACCACTGAACAGTCCTTAGCCAGCCATGGCAAAGCACTGCTGAACAAGGCCAAGACCGCCATGGTGAAGACCGCTGAACAGTCCATAGCCAGCCATGGCAAAGCACCGCTGAACAAGGCCAAGACTGCCATGGAGAAGACCGCTGAACAGGGCAAAGACTGCCATGGCAAAGCACCGCTGAACAGTCCATAGCCAGCCATGGCAAAGCACCGCTGAACAAGGCCAAGACCGCCTTGGTGAAGACCGCTGAACAGGGCAAAGGCTGCCATGGCAAAGCACAGCTGAACAGTCCATAGCCAGCCATGGCAAAGCACCGCTGAACAAGGCCAAGACCGCCATGGTGAAGACCGCTGAACAGGGCAAAGACTGCCATGGCAAAGCACAGCTGAACAGTCCATAGCCAGCCATGGCAAAGCACTGCTGAACAAGGCCAAGACCGCCATGGTGAAGACCGCTGAACAGGGCAAAGACTGCCATGGCAAAGCACCGCTGAACAGTCCATAGCCAGCCATGGCAAAGCACCGCTGAACAAGGCCAAGACCGCCTTGGTGAAGACCGCTGAACAGGGCAAAGGCTGCCATGGCAAAGCACAGCTGAACAGTCCATAGCCAGCCATGGCAAAGCACCGCTGAACAAGGCCAAGACCGCCATGGTGAAGACCGCTGAACAGGGCAAAGACTACCATGCCAAAGCACCGCTGAACAGGGCAAAGACCGTGTGGGTATGAATAGTCCGGCACATCAGGCATCGTTCTCCCATGTGCAGCTGGGACTGTGACAGGACATGTACTTTCACGGGGAGACTCATCCAGTCTGGGCACCAGTCCCACCCAGTACCAGTAGAGAACTGCATCTACTTGCGAAGATGTGTCTTTGCACTCCCCAGGATGGCACAGTGGGCAACCCACCCACTGTAGAGAGTTGAGAGACTGTGGCTTTGCACTCCCCAGGATGTAACAGTGGGCAACCCACCCACTGTAGAGAGTTGAGAGACTGTGGCTTTGCACTCCCCAGGATGTAACAGTGGGCAACCCACCCACTGTAGAGAGTTGAGAGACTGTGGCTTTGCACTCCCCAGGATGTAACAGTGGGCAAGCCACCCACTGTAGAGACTTGAGAGACTGTGGCTTTGCACTCCCCAGGATGGCACAGTGGGCAACATACCCACTGAAGTGACTTGAGAGACTGTGGCTTTGCACTCCCCAGGATGTAACAGTGGGCAAGCCACCCACTGTAGAGACTTGAGAGACTGTGGCTTTGCACTCCCCAGGATGGCATAGTGGGCAACCCACCCACTGAAGTGACTTGAGAGACTGTGGCTTTGCACTCTCCAGGATACATCAATGGACATGGAGCCCCGTCGTGGATCTGGCTTCGCATTCATCTGGCTGAGGTGCCCCCCTTCCTTTCCCCCTGAGGTGCCTGTAGTGTTTCTATCTGATGCCCCGGCAGTGTTCTCTTGGATTTTGGTCAGGTATCTATTGTGGGCGTCGCCCATGCATTTTTGGACTGTTGGTGCACGGACATTGCTGTGTACATATCTGCACTACTTCTTGTATTGTACATTTATTTTTGACAGATTTCGTGATATATATATCCGTATATTTTTTAATGAGTGGTATATTGGCACAATACAAAGTTTGACCGCTATTCGCTTTGTCTTTGCATGTTTCCGGGGGGATTGTGGGTTGTTACTGTGATTTTTGTGAATGCATTGGTGTGTATGTTGTAATATGCGAGGGTGGGGTTGGGGGTGTTTGGTGGGTGTCCCCGTAACTTTTGCCTCCCCCCTCCCCCGTGTCGTAGGTGCTGTACTCACCGGTATGTTCTGCGCCTACGTCGCTGTTGGTCGTAGATGAGCAGGAATGCAAGGGCAGGGAGTATTTGTAGTTCCGGATCCATGGTGTCCTCGTTCCTCGTGGGATGTGTTGAGGTGAGCGTTTTCC
Source organism: Pleurodeles waltl (assembly GCF_031143425.1). Taxonomy (NCBI): domain Eukaryota; kingdom Metazoa; phylum Chordata; class Amphibia; order Caudata; family Salamandridae; genus Pleurodeles; species Pleurodeles waltl. The sequence continues at coordinate 259,330,684 of NC_090440.1, forward strand.
CATAGCAAAAGCTGTTTCCGCCGTGTTTTTATCCACGGTGAATCCGCACCGGAAAAGGTGGCGGATTGGTGTGTTGTGATAGTGTGGGCGGTACAGTGTCTTCCGCCTGTCTGTTGGCGATGACCGCTGCGCTGTTTGTCTGTACCGCCGTGGCTGGCGGTGTGTTAAAGTGACTGTCTTAGTTGGCGGTTTCCGCCAGGGTCGTAATTCCCTTTTTTTGTCCGCCGGCCTGTTTGCAGTATTACCGCAGCTTTAACACCGTCCGCCAGGGTTGTAATGACCACCTTAGTGTGTGGGCACCCTGGCACTAGCCAAAGTGCCCCCACATTGTTCAGGGCAAATTCCCCGGACTTTGTGAGTGCGGGGACACCATTACACGCATGCACTACACATATGTCACTACATATGTATAGCGTCACAATGGTAACTCCGAACATGGCCATGTAACATGTCTATGATCATGGAATTGTCACCCCAATGCCATTCTTGCATTGGGGAGACAGTTCCATGATCCCCCGAGTCTCTAGCACAGACCCGGGTACTGCCAAACTACCTTTCCTGGGGTTTCACTGCAGCTGCTGCTGCTGCCAACCCCTCAGACAGGTTTCTGCCCTCCTGGGGTCCAGCCAGGCTTGGCCCAGGAAGGCAGAACAAAGGACTTCCTCAGAGAGAGGGTGTTACACCCTCTCCCTTTGGAAAAAGGTGTCAGGGCTGGGGAGGAGTAGCCTCCCCCAGCCTCTGGAAATGCTTTGATGGGCACAGATGGTGCCCATCTCTGCATAAGCCAGTCTACACCAGTTCAGGGATCCCCCAGCCCTGCTCTGGCGCGAAACTGGACAAAGGAAAGGGGAGTGACCACTCCCCTGACCTGCACCTCCCCTGGGATGTGCCCAGAGCTCCTCCAATGTGCTCCAGACCTCTGCCATCTTGGAAACAGAGGTGCTGCTGGCACACTGGACTGCTCTGAGTGGCCAGGGCCAGCAGGTGACGTCAGAGACTCCTTCTGATAGGCTCTTACCTGTGTTGCTAGCCTATCCTCCTTTCTAAGCAGCCAAACCTCCTTTTCTGGCTATTTAGGGTCTCTGCTTTGGGGAATTCTTTAGATAACGAATGCAAGAGCTCATCAGACTTCCTCTGCATCTCTCTCTTCACCTTCTGCCAAGGAATCAACCGCTGACTGCTCTGGACGCCTGCAAAACCGCAACAAAGTAGCAAAGACGACTACTGCAACCTTGTATCGCTGATCCAGCCGCCTTCTTGTCTGCTTTCCTGGTGGTGCATGCTGTGGGGGTAGTCTTCCTCCTCTCTGCACTAGAAGCTCAGAAGAAATCTCCTGTGGGTCAACGGAATCTTCCCCCTGCAACCGCAGGCACCAAAAGACTGCATCACCGGTCCTCTGGGTCCCCTCTCAGCACGACGAGCGTCCCTGGAACTCAGCAACTCTGTCCAAGTGACTCCCACAGTCCAGTAACTCTTCAGTCCAAGTTAGGTGGAGGTAAGTCCTTGACTCCCCACGCTAGACTGCATTGCTGGGTACCGCGTGATTTGCAGCTGCTCCGGCTCCTGTGCACTCTTCCAGGATTTCCTTTGTGCACAGCCAAGCCTGGGTCTCCAACACTCTAACCTGCAGTGCACGACCTCCTGAGTTGTCCTCCGGCGTCGTGGGACCTTCTTTTGTGACTTCGGGTGAGCTCCGGTTCACTCCTCTTCGTAGTGCCTGTTCAGGAACTTTTGCTGGTGCTGCTTGCTTCTGAGTGGGCTCCTTTTCTTGCTGGGCGCCCCCTCTGTCTCCTCACGCAATTGGCGACATCCTGGTCCCTCCTGGGCCACAGCAGCATCCAAAAACCCTAACCGCGACCCTTCCAGCTAGCAGGTCTTGTTTGCGGTCTTTCTGCACGGAAACATCTCTGCAAGCTTCTTCACGATGTGAGACCTCCATCCTCCAAAGGGGAAGTTCCTAGTCCTCTTCGTTCTTGCAGAATCCACAGCTTCTACCACCCAGTGGCAACTTCTTTGCACCCTCAGCTGGCATTTCTTGGGCATCTGCCCATTCACGACTTGAGTGTGACTCTTGGACTTGGTCCCCTTGTTCCACAGGTACTCTCGTCTGGAAATCCATTGTTGTTGCATTGCTGGTGTTGGTCTTCCTTGCAGAAATCCCCTATCACGACTTCTGTGCTCTCTGGGGAACTTAGGTGCACTTTGCACCCACTTTTCAGGGTCTTGGGGTGGGCTATTTTTCTAACCCTCACTGTTTTCTTACAGTCCCAGCGACCCTCTACAAGGTCACATAGGTTTGGGGTCCATTCGTGATTCGCATTCCACTTTTGGAGTATATGGTTTGTGTTGCCCCTATACCTATGTGCTCTCATTGCAATCTATTGTGACTGTACATTGCTTGCATTGCTTTCTATTGCTATTACTGCATATTTTTGGTATTGTGTACATATATCTTGTGTATATTTGCTATCCTCATACTGAGGGTACTCACTGAGATACTTTTGGCATATTGTCATAAAGATAAAGTACCTTTATTTTTAGTATATCTGTGTATTGTGTTTTCTTATGATATTGTGCATATGACACCAGTGGTATAGTAGGAGCTTTGCATGTCTCCTAGTACAGCCTAAGCTGCTCTGCTAAGCTACCTTTTCTATCAGCCAAAGCTGCTAGACACCTCTTCTACACTAATAAGGGATACCTGGACCTGGTGCAGAGTGTAAGTACCCCTTGGTACCCACTACAAACCAGGCCAGCCTCCTACACACAGGGCATGAATATGTGATGGGAGGAGATTTTAACATTCGCCAGCTTGGTCAGGAATCAGGGCCCTGTCGAGACCCAGCAAGATCAGCTTTAGAAACTTTCCTTAAAGAATATGATCTCAAAACGATGGACTGCAGCAGCTTAGCAGCGGGCACACCATTCCAACTTTTAAAAATATATCCACAATAGATCAAGGGCCTCATTTACAACATTAGCGGGCGGCAACCGCCTGGCAAGTTGTAACCGCTGTGGGCCGCAACATGGGAGCTGGCTCCAAATGGAGCCAGCAGTGTTGCGGCTGTGCGACGGGTGCAGCTGCACCTGTCGCAAGAGTACGGCTGTGGCTATGGGCCCCTGCACTGCCCATGCCAAATGCATGGGCAGTGCAGTAGCCCCCCCTGGGCCCCCGACTCCCCTTCCCGCCAGCCTTTCCATGGCCGTTCCTACCACCATGGAAAGGCTGGCGGGAAGGGGACTCGTAATCCCCTGGGCAGTGCTGCAAGCAGCGTTGCCCTGGTGGATTAACACCGCCGGGACCACCGTGGCATAAAACTGCCGGGACCACCATGGCGGAAAACCGCCGGTCCCGGCGATGTGCAGCGGTCGAAATAGGCAGAATTGACCACCAGGTTTATAATGAGGGCCCATATCTTTTTAAGCCCAGCACAGATGTGTGGGTGCTCAAGCCATAAAGTGGTTCATAGACCTGAAAGTGACCATAACCCAGTGGTGATAGAAGTCGATCTTGGCACAATGAGACATGAACTCTATAAAGCTAGTGGCCGTCAATTTATTGCAGGTTTATACCCATTAACAAAACAAATTAAATGAAGTGCAGCCTGCAAAACAATATACGAAGCATGGAAGCAGGCTAACGGCCCAATAAAATTCCAACATGGGGCAGGCCAGATAACTTACCAATGGGGTCACATGCTTAAGAACCTTCAAGCTCACCTTTGCAACAGAGTGCAGGCTGGCCACACTGGGGGTAAAAAACAAAGGGTGGACAAGCTGCCAGCAACCAAGGAATATATACAGTACAAAAGTAGATGCCGGCAGGTAGAATGGCACTATAAGAGGAAGAAAACCCCTGCAATGGACGTCCTAAGGAGGCTGGCACAGAGAGAGTACAAAAGAGCACTATGGTCATTGAAGGTAAAAAAGACATAAGAATGCTGGAAATGCTTGGTTGCACTGCTGCCGTCTAATAGAAGCAGAGAATTCTGGGACTATATCAGATCTTTGCTATATGCATCCCAAACCAGTGCTAACATGATCTCTGCCAGTGATAGGGAAAAGCAAGGGTCTTGCTTCAAGAGCTAGAAAGCTGGATATCAGCCAATTACATAATTCCCTCATATCAAACTGGCTTTAGACCTAGCTCTTCTAAGTTAGATAATGTCCTTGCACTTTCATATTTTGGTCAAAAAGCATTGAAACCTTTATCTCACCCGCTCTTTGCTTGTTTTATTGATTATAGCGCAGCTTTCGATGGGGTGGTGTGCCACATCCTTTGGAAGAAATTGGCGACCTGGGAAATACCGAGGAAACTGCTTGCATCAATAAGGGCACTATAATCTGACACTTGGGTACGAATAAAAATCACAAGCACACATTATCAGAAAGATTCTTACCAACAAAGGTCTAAAGCAGGGCAGCGTTATTGCCCCTGCTGTTTTTAATTTATACACAGCTGATCTGGGTGCGGAGTTTCTTAGTGGAAATACGTTCCCTCTGAGACTGGGAAAATCTGTGCTCCCCATAATCCAAAACGCGGATGATTTGGTCTTGCTCACCCAAACTCGTATTGGGCTAAAAAGGGGCATAGCCATACTGCACAGCTATAATGAAAGAAATGCCTTAAAAGCAAATAAAGCAAAAACCAAGGTCCGGGTCTTCGGCTGCCAGGCAAAAAAGCAGCAAAGAACATGGAAACTTGGACCATTAAGCATAGAGATGGAAGATAAATCTCAATACCTGGGAGACTGGCTATCAAACACGGGGAGAATATCACACCAGGCAGGTGTGGGTGTTGGTCCTAGCTCCATTGGCCTCCAGGTGGAGTCCCTTGGGGAGGTCTTATTGTAGAAGACCAGTGTTAGAAATGGGGTTTTTGGTTGTCAGTCAGGTTGCCCTCTGTCCAAGCAAGAACCCTCACTCTAGTCAGGGTAAGTCACACACAATCCAAAATTAGCCTGTGCCCACCCTCTGGTAGCTTGGCACGAGCAGTCAGGCTTAACTTAGAAGGCAATCTGTAAAGCATTTGTGCAATAAATCATACAACACCATAATATAACACCACAAAAATACACCACACAGTGTTTAGAAAAATATATAATATTTATCTGGGTATTTGCAGGTCAAAACGATCAAAGTTGCAATATCAATTTGTAAAGATATCACTGAAAAGTGATATAAAGTGTCTTAAGTCTTTAAAAAACAAACAAAGTCTCTTTCAAGCACAAAGTACCTGGTTTCTGGTGGAAAATCTCCTCAGAGGGCCACAGGAGAAGAGATACGTGGAAAAATGGTGTGTGCGTCGATTTCTCCGAGCACACACGGACTTGCGCCGTTATTGTTCACGCGGGGAAGTCGTGCATCGTTTTCCGGCGCGCGGACAGTCTCTTTCTGTGGATCGCGGGGATTACCAGATGTCCCGGGTCTGTGCGTGGATTCTCCTGCTTGTTTTCCGGCTGCGCGTCGTTCTGCGGGGCTGCACGTCGAAGTTTCGCACTCACGGCAGGCGTCGCGTCGATTTCTCCTCTGGGGGTCGGGCGGCTTTGTCCTTGCGAGGCCGTGCGTCAAAGTTCCGGTCGTCCCGAAGGCGTTGCGTCGATCAGCGTCGGTGTGCGCATTTTTCTCGCCACGGAACAAGCTGTGCATCGAAAATTTCGGCGCACGAAGCGTCCAAGTGAAAAAGTGAACTCTTTTTGGTCCTGAGACTTCAGGGAACAGGAGGCAAGCTCTATCCAAGCCCTTGAAGAGCACGTTTACAGCCAGACAAGAGTTCAGCAAGGCAGCAGGCCAACAGCAAGGCAGCAGTCCTCTGTAGAAAAGCAGACAAGTGAGTCCTTTAAGGAGCCAGGCAGTTCAGCAAGGCAGCAGGCCAACAGCAAGGCAGCAGTCCTTTGTAGAAAAGCAGACAGGTGAGTCCTTTAAGCAGCCAGGCAGTTCTTCTTGGCAGGTTGTAGTTTCTGGTTCAGGTTTCTTCTCCAGCAAGTGTCTGATGACGTAGGGCAGAGGCCCTGTTTTATACTAAGTTGTGCCTTTGAAGTGGGGGTGACTTCAAAGAGTGTCTAAGAAATGCACCAAGCCCCCTTTCAGTTCAATCCTGTCTGCCAGAGTCCCAGTAGGGGGTGTGGCAGTCCTTTGTGTGAGGGCAGGCCCTCCACCCTCCCAGCCCAGGAAGACCCATTCAAAATGCAGATGTATGCAAGTGAGGCTGAGTACCCTGTGTTTGGGGTGTGTCTGAGTGAATGCACAAGGAGCTGTCTACTAAACCTAGCCAGACGTGGATTGAAGGGCACAACAAGATTTTCGTGCAAAGAAATGCTCACTTTCTAAAAGTGGCATTTCTAGAATAGTAATATTAAATCCGACTTCACCAGTCAGCAGGACGTTATATTACCATTCTGGCCATACTAAATATGACCTTCCTGCTCCTTTTGGATCAGCAGCTGCCACTTCAACAGTGTATGAGGGCAGCCCCAATGTTAGCCTATGAAGGGAGCAGGCCTCACAGTAGTGTAAAAACGAATTTAGGAGTTTTACACTACCAGGACATATAACTACACAGGTTCATGTCCTGCTTTTTACCCACACAGCACCCTGCTCTAGGGGTTACCTAGGGCACACATTAGGGATGACTTATATGTAGAAAAAGGGGGGTTCTAGGCTTGGCAAGTACTTTTAAATGCCAAGTTGAAGTGGCAGTGAAACTGCACACACAGGCCTTGCAATGGCAGGCCTGAGACAAGGTTAAGGGGCTACTGAAGTGGGTGGCACAACCAGTGCTGCAGGCCCACTAGTCGCATTTAATCTACAGGCCCTATGCACATATAACGCACTCTACTAGGGACTTATAAGTAAATTAAATAGACAACCATTGATAAACCAATCAATAGTACAATTTACACAGAGAGCATATGCACTTTAGCACTGGTTAGCAGTGGTAAAGTACCCAGAGGTGAAAAGCCAACAACAACAGGTCAGAAAAAATAGGAGGAAGGAGGCAAAAAGTTTGGGGATGTCCCTGGCAAAAAGCCAGGTCCAACATGACCCCCTACCAGCCTATAGCCAGGGGAGAACAATCACTATCCTGATGTAGTTCCCTGTTTGAGGCGACAGAACAAGGGCCCAGGCCCACAACAGCAGGGGCATGCTCCAGTTCTTCGCCTTCCTGACTCCAATTGGATCCCTCTGTCCATACTCTCAGAGCCCACTAAGCCAACCCATGGGGAACCTTTCTCCTTACCTGCGGATCCCATCTGTGCAGCACCTAACCTTACTTTGCTCACAGATGTATCCCAGGAGCAGGATAGTACCACCAGGACCAACACAGTGGTGTTGCCCACTCTACCCCCGGGGTGTAACACTCGTCCCCTCCCCAGGGATAACTCTGTCCACCCGGACAGCAAGCCACAGTGGTTACTGACAGCTGCCAGGGATGAGAGCCAGGCCCCAGGCCTCTCAAAGCTCTCCCACCACTGTGGCTGTGGAGAGTGGGGGGCGGTAGCCCCAGGTGCTGGGCACCCTTTAACCACTCTCCCTTCCACCAGGTCAGGGATGACAGCCTGAACCTGGTCCTCCCCTCTGGGGCTCTGTACCCTCCCTCCTGGAGCGGTACCCCCAGAGTCCAACATGGTCAGGGTGCTTATAGAAGTCGCCCTGTACCATTCCTCCACCAGTGCAGGGCTGTTAACCTGCAACTGGCCCTCCAACCTGGGGTCTGTACCTTCAGGTTGGACTAGGGCCCGGGGTGAGGCTTCCCTCCCCCTGCCCTCCCTTCTGGTGTCCAGCACCCTCCAACTAGGAGTGGCTTCCTCAGAAGACAACATGGTAGGGGCACTGTTATCAGTAGCCCCTCCCTCCAGGTCCGGGGGGACACCCTGAACCTGGTCTTCCAGCCCAGGGTCTGTAACCTCAGACTGGATCACTGCCTGGCAAACCAGGACTTTCTGGGGGGTACGTCTACCCCTGCCAGGTCAGAGTTTAACCTCTGAACTTGGCCATCCAACTCAGAGTCACCACCCTGAAGTTGAACAGTTGCCTGGCACGCCAGGACTTCCTGGAGGGCACACTGACCCTCTACCAGGTCAGAGTTTAACCTCTGAACCTGGTTCTCCCACCCAGGGTCACCACCCTGGGGTTGGGCAATTGCCTGGCACACCAGGACTTTCTGGGAGGCACACCTACCTCTCACCAGGTCAGAGTTTAACCTCTGAACCTGGTTCTCCAACCCAGGGTCACCACCCTGAGGATGGGCAGTTGCCTGGCACACCAGGACTTTCTGGGGGGCACACCTACCCGCCACCAGGTCAGAGTTTAACCTCTGAACCTGGCCATCCAACCCAGAGTCAACACCCTGAGGTTGGACAATTGCCTGGCACAGCAGGACTTCCTGGGAGGCACACCTACCTCCCACCAGGTTAGAGTTTAAACTCTGAACCTGGGTATCCAACCCAGAGTCACCACCCTGAGGTTGAACCATTGCCTGGCATGCCAGGACTTCCTGGGAGGCACACCTACCTCCCACCAGGTCAGAGTTTAACCTCTGAACCTGGGTATGCAACCCAGAGTCACCACTCTGAGGTTGGACAATTGCCTGGCACGCCTGGACTTTCTGGGGGGCACACCTACCCCCCACCAGGTGAGAGTTTAACCCCTGATCCTGGCTATCCAACCCAGAGTCACCACCCTGAGGTTGGACCATTGCCTGGCACCCCAGGACTTTCTGGGAGGCACTCCTACCCCCCACCAGGTCGGAGTTTAACCTCTGAATCCAGTTATCCAACCCAGAGTCACCACCCTGAGGTTGAATCTTTGCCTGGCATGCCAGGACTTCCTGGGGGGCACTCTCACCCGCCACAAGGGACACAAGAGTCTGGTTGGCGCAGGTCTCCTGACCTCTGCCCATCCGGCAGAGTCTGGGTCTCCCCCAAACCAGAAACAGTTTCACCTGGGTCATTCCTGGGGGGCTCTGCTCTCAGAGCTGACCCCTGACTCGCCAGGTCCTCCACTGGGGTCCGCAACCCCCTCTCAACCCTATGTCTGGACTTCTGCACCCCCTCACTAGGAGTGGTACTGCCAGACACCAGAACTGTTGGGATGCTGGCTACAGTCACCCCCCCCAAGTTCTTCTGACACTGCAGGGCTTCCCTCAACAGGTGGGCCTACGGTACAGGCTAGGCTTCCCTCCTGGTGTTCCATCATGGAACCCTCTAGGATCTGGGACCTACCTGGGACACTACAATCCTCTCCCAGCTCACTTGGTTGGGAACCACCTAGACCACTCCCTTCAGGAGCACCTCCAAATGCCTCTTCAGACTCTCTGGTACTCACCCAGACGTCTGCCTCCATTGTAAGTTTCCTGCGGTCAGAGAACTCACACTGCACCTGGTGTTGGCGTAGCTCTGGAAAATAAAGACCAGACATATGCTCTCCAGCAATTACATCACTCTGCCCTTCACATGTATTACCCACAGTACCCTTCACCCAACCATCCAGTAACTCAGCCTTGGAAAAGCACTCTACATCACCCTCCTGAGACTGGTGAGACAGTATCTGACTGTCCCTTACACTCAACCCATACCCTTCTGGGATGTCTCTACACTCTATATCCAGGACGTCCACCAAGGGGGAACCCCTTTCTCTGCCACTCTCTGCTAGAGCCAGTAAAGTGTCCCTCCCTCCAGTAGGAATATGACTCCCTGTGACAGTTCCCCAATCCTTCTCAGGGACCCTGTGCATAACGGGAACTACCTCATACCCTTGAACCACCTGGGGTGTGTCAACTCCCTTCTTCAAGTTGGGCACCACATCTCTGGGCTTGTGCCCTTCTTCAGCAGTACTGGATGCAAGTTTTTTGCTGCCACCATCTGAACTGGACTCAGCCCTTCCGGCCTCCAGTTTCAGCTCTTCACAGCTCAGCTCTTGAGCTGCAATCCTTTCTTTTTCCAGGGCTAAGAGTCTTTTTGCCTCAACCCTTGCAAGATATTCCTCTAACTGTTGCTCCTGCCGCCTTTGACTTCGGAGCCATTCATCTCTCTCTGGGTCTCTTTCCTCATCTGAGTAGTCTTCCTCCTCATCTGAGCAGTCCTCCTCCTCATCTGAGGGGTACTTAGTCATTTCGTTTCCTGCTGCCTCTCTCTCTTCCCATCTTTCTTCCCCCCAGACTATGTAGTTATGTAGCATTTCCATCTTAGTAGATCTCCTTGCTACAGGAAGGCCCCATTTTCTGCAAAGCTTCCTTAGGTCAGCCTTAGTGAGGTGGTGAGTAGGTACAAAGAATGAGTAGGTACACAATCCCATTCTGATAAGATCTTTACCGGCAAAAAACAAAATACAAAGTCCAAAATATCAATAGTATATCCAGGAGGACATCAGAGAACCAAAAGCAAAAAGATGAAAAATCAAGTTGACCTTCAACTGTGGGTAGGTAGTGAAATACTTAGCTACTGTATGTCACTGCACAAACACAAGTCCTATCCTCACCGCTGATCACCAATGTTAGAAATGGGGTTTTTGGTTGGCAGTCAGGTTGCCCTCTGTCCAAGCAAGAACCCTCACTCTAGTCAGGGTAAGTCACACACAATCCAAAATTAGCCTGTGCCCACCCTCTGGTAGCTTGGCACGAGCAGTCAGGCTTAACTTAGAAGGCAATGTGTGAAGCATTTGTGCAATAAATCATACAACACCATAATATAACACCACAAAAATACACCACACAGAGTTTAGAAAAATATATAATATTTATCTGGGTATTTGCAGGTCAAAACAATCAAAGTTGCAATATGAATTTGTAAAGATATCACTGAAAAGTGATATAAAGTGTCTTGAGTCTTTAAAAAGCAAACAAAGGGGGTCATTCTGACCACGGCGGGCGGCGGTCGCCGCCCGCCTGGGGGGAACCGCCATTTGCCCGCTCCGCAGTCAAAAGACCGCTGCAGCCATTCCAACCTTCCCGCTGGGCCGGCGGGCACTAACAATGTTAGCGCCCGCCGGCCCAGCGGGAAGGGGGCCTGCAACACTGAAGCCGGCTCCGAATGGAGCCGGCGGTGTTGCAGGTGTGCGACGGGTGCAGTTGCACCCGTCGCGCTTTTCACTGTCTGCTAGGCAGACAGTGAAAAGCAGGCTGGGGCCCTGTTAGGGGACCCCTGCACTGCCCATGCCAATGGCATGGGCAGTGCAGGGGCCCCCAGGGGCCCCTAGACACCCGTTACCGCCAGCCTCTTCCTGGCGGTGACAACTGCCAGAAACAGGCTGGCGGTAAGGGGGTCAGAATCCCCATGGCGGCGCTGCTTGCAGCACCGCCATGGCGGATTCGCCCAGCCGGGGGAAAACCGGCGGGAAACCGCCAGCCCCGGTTTTCTGACCGCGGCGGTCAGAATGGGCTTGGAAGCACCGCCAGCCTGTTGGCGGTGCTTCCGTCATTCGCGGCCCTGGCGGTCTTTGACCGGCAGGGTCGGAATGACCCCCGAAGTCTCTTTCAAGCACAAAGTACCTGGTTTCTGGTGGAAAATCTCCTCAGAGGGCCACAGGAGAAGAGATACGTGGAAAAATGGTGTGTGCGTCGATTTCTCCCCAGCACACACGGACTTGCATCGTTATTTTTCACGCGGGGAAGTCGTGCGTCGTTTTCCGGCGCGCGGACAGTCTCTTTCTGTGGATCGCGGGGATTACCAGATGTCCCGGGTCTGTGCGTGGATTCTCCTGCTTGTTTTCCGGCTGTGCGTCGTTCTGCGGGCCTGCGCGTCGAAGTTTCGCACTCACGGCAGGCGTCGTGTCGGTTTCTCCTCTGAGGGTTGGGCGGCGTTGTCCTTGCGAGGCCGTGCGTCGAAGTTCCGGCTGTCCGGAAGGCGTCACGTCGATCACCGTCGGTGTGTGCCGTGGAACAAGCTGTGCGTCGAACATATACCAAGTGAAAAAGTGAAGTCTTTTTGGTCCTGAGACTTCAGGGAACAGGAGGCAAGCTCTATCCAAGCCCTTGGAGAGCACTTTTACAGCCAGACAAGAGTTCAGCAAGGCAGCAGGCCAACAGCAAGGTAGCAGTCCTCCATTGAAAAGCAGACAGGTGAGTCCTTTAAGCAGCCAGGCAGTTCAGCAAGGCAGCAGGCCAACAGCAAGGCAGCAGTCCTTTGTAGAAAAGCAGACAGGTGAGTCCATTAAGCAGCCAGTCAGTTTGTCTTGGCAGGTTGTAGTTTCTGGTTCAGGTTTCTTCTCCAGCAAGTGTCTGATGAGGTAGGGCAGAGGCCCTGTTTTATACTAAATTGTGCCTTTGAAGTGGGGTGACTTCAAAGAGAGTCTAAGAAATGCACCAAGCCCCCTTTCAGTTCAATCCTGTATGCCAGAGTCCCAGTAGGGGGTGTGGCAGTCCTTTGTGTGAGGGATGGCCCTCCACCCTCCCAGCCCAGGAAGACCCATTGAAAATGCAGATGTATGCAAGTGAGGCTGAGTACCCTGTGTTTGGGGTGTGTCTGAGTGAATGCACAAGGAGCTGTCAACTAAACCTAGCCAGACGTGGATTGAAGGGCACAACAAGATTTTAGTGCAAAGAAATGCTCACTTTCTAAAAGTGGCATTTCTAGAATAGTAATATTAAATCCGACTTCACCAGTCAGCAGGACGTTATATTACCATTCTGGCCATACTAAATATGACCTTCCTGCTCCTTTCAGATCAGCAGCTCCCACTTCAACAGTGTATGAGGGCAGCCCCAATGTTAGCCTATGAAGGGAGCAGGCCTCACAGTAGTGTAAAAACGAATTTAGGAGTTTTACACTACCAGGACATATAACTACACAGGTACATGTCCTGCCTTTTACCCACACAGCACCCTGCTCTAGGGGTTACCTAGGGCACACATTAGGGATGACTTATATGTAGAAAAAGGGGGGTTCTAGGCTTGGCAAGTACTTTTAAATGCCAAGTCGAAGCGGCAGTGAAACTGCACACACAGGCCTTGCAATGGCAGGCCTGAGACAAGGTTAAGGGGCTAATGAAGTGGGTGGCACAACCAGTGCTGCAGGCCCACTAGTAGCATTTAATCTACAGGCCCTAGGCACATATAGTGCACTCTACTAGGGACGTATAAGTAAATTAAATAGCCAATCTTGGATAAACCAATCAATAGTACAATTTACACAGAGAGCATATGCACTTTAGCACTGGTTAGCAGTGGTAAAGTGCCCAGAGGTCAAAAGACAACAACAACAGGTCAGAAAAAATAGGAGGAAGGAGGCAAAAAGTTTGGGGATGTCCCTGTCAAAAAGCCAGGTCCAACAACCAGTATTTCAGTCTTGTCAGAGTTGAGCTGCAGGCAGTTGGTTTGCATCCAGTCTGCTACCATGGTTGTGCAGTTGGTAAACTTGATTCTTGATTTAGGTATGCACAGAATGGTAAACATGGCAATTCATCACTCCTGTTGTGCTGGTACAATCAGGTTAGTGTTAAAAACTTCAATGAAGTACCCTGTGGTTCATCACATTTAGCGTGATATCTTTTAATGAGTGTAACATATTATACCCTGAACTATAAGGAACTACCAAGCTGTATCTGCTATGGGCCCAGATGTTAGGTTACATTATTGTGTTTATATAGTGCACAACTCACCCGGGAGGGTGACTGGTGGAGGAAGGAGAAGCCACAACCACTGGATCTGGTTTCTGTGTATGCAGGGGTTGTGTGCTGAGAGGAGGTGTCTGGTAGGTTTGTGGATGTTTATGTGGTGTTTGAGGTACAAGTGGGGCCAGTGTTGTGTAAGTCTTTATATGTGTGCATGAGGAGCTTGAAGATCATTTGTTTGTAGATTGGATGCCAGTGAAGTTCTTTAAGGTGCAGGGTGGGAATTTGAGGATAACCCTGGCCACAGAATTCTGTATGGTTTGGATTCTTCTGGGAAGTTGAGCGTTGATTCCAGTATAGAGTGCCTGGCAGTAGTCCAGATTGCTGGTGGTAAGGGCTTGGGTGACAGTTCTGTGAGTGTTGGTGGGGAACAAATTGGTGAGTTGGTTGTCAATTAATATTCAGAGGTTCTTTGTGTGGATAACCAGGAAGGGTGTAGGCCCGAGTTCGACGGGCTACCCTATAGAGTCCCAGAATGAGGTGTCTTTGCCAAAGATTACTACTTTCGTCTTGTCTGTGTTGAGGTTGACATAGCTGAAAGTGTACATTTTTTGTAATTAAAATAGCTACACATTTAGTGTAAGTGGAAAAAATATGAAAACAATCTATGCTTACCCCAATTCTTTACCAAGTTGCTGGGTCGATCACTTGGGAGATGCATCTATGCTGTGTTGACTGATGGATGCTATTATATGCTGGGGTTTCCATGAAATATTTGAATCCTTGAAGAATGAAGAACTGGGCAGTGGTCACTATGTAAAAGTGTGAAAGAGGTGTGTGCTTGCTCATAATGCCACAAATGCTTAGAGTCTGAAACAACCTTTTTGCCATCAACCCTCACTGCTACCCCACCTACACTGAACCTAAATTTTTTAATGAAGATCTCGGAAACAGTTCCCAGGCTGCATAATTAATATAGCCTCTCCCACTATGATTCAGCCAGGATAAACATGAACTGAGCTTACCACTGGGGGTAGCCAGAGCAATACTGTGAACATAATTTTGCTTCCCATTTCACAGGAGGCATCCGAGTCATCATGTCATAATAGTGCTAATGTTAAGCACGGATATTGCCAACAAACCATCTAACATCCTATGCCCTATTCAGGACAACAGAATTGCATGTCCCAGTGCAGTTCAACACAGATGTGTTACAAATCCAGGTAGATCAATCTCCACCTCATAACTTTGTATAGTTCAATACCAACAATATGTTTAAAAAACAATATCAACCGGAATCCTGCATCTTCATATACTTAATTTGACAGAGCATTAATCCATGGCCATTCCACATTGCTGAGACAGAGATCCGCTATTGGACTCACACCATCTTTGCCCTTCCAAATTTTGTGTAAAAGTTTGTTGTGGAGTACAGATGCTACTTCCATGTAGCAAAGACATGGCTTAACATGCACAGTAAAACACTGTTTGGCAGGGTAAAGAGTAGCAAAGTGAATCTTTAGGTTTTTTACTTGTTCTTGATCGGTGTGAATTTCTTGCTTGCCTCTTACACTGATTGGGAGGTCCAGGTAGAAAGTGACCATAAAGCCAGGATATTATATCTCTCTCTTTTATATTTTGACAGTTCCAGGATCTAGGGTCAGTTGCCATAGATGAGATGTTTGGCTATAATGGGATGTGGTGGAGCATCTAGGAGAGGTCTGGGAGCCAATGGATGATGTTCTCTCACAACAACGAATACCTGCTAGAGATTAGCTCTGTTACCTATATCTGCTAGCATTTTCTATATATGGTCCTCAGTGTCGTCAGTATGGCTCATAGCTGTTGGATTCAGGTATCCTTAAAAATACAGAAATCTTGCATATATGTCCTGACACTTAAGTTTGATTTTTTCCAATTCACTTGACATTTATTTTTCTTGTTAGTCCTGCATAGTAGCAGCATCATATTCTTCAGAGATACATCATTTGCCATATCTAATCAAGCCCTTTGTTTGTCCAGGTGCACCTCCATTTCATCTAATTAAGTGTCAGTCTTGCTATCTATGGAAGCCAAACTGCTTTTCATTTCAGCAAGGATGTCTTAAACATCCTGTTCAAAACATGCGTAGTCAGACTCACCGGTGTTAATAGCAGTGTGTGGATCTTCCCGATGGTCCTGCATGTGCGCAGCTTTCTTTGACTCAAAATTTAGCTTGAGCTGTTTGGTATGTTTTGCCCATATTGCTGAAAAGCAACTCCAAAGATGGGACTAAGTAGGCTGTGTTACCTCTCTCTCCCTATACCAAACACTGATCTTCTAGCACCAAGCAGCAGGGTGTTAGATTTGGTAGCCTGTACAGTTCACTGTTGCACAATAAAACAGCTGCGCAGACCTGGTATTTGTGAGAGGACACCTGCACACCTCCTATTCACACATTTCCTAAATGTAGGTCTCCTCCACAACACTTCGGTGCCCTACAAAGGCAGTTAATGCTGGTGCCCTCTTGATGGGGGTTGAACCAGGTTCAGCTAACTGTCTTAGGCAGTTATCCTGGAAGGATTTGCAGGACAAAACCTCTGGCCATGGAAGTGCTTTAGAAAATGACAATCTTGACTGTTGCATTCTGCTGCCCTCTCCCACCAGAGAGTGTTTTAAGAAGTTACAGTAGGGCAAGGGGAATGCTTCCTGGTATTCTTTAATTTCTATTTATGGGAATAATGAGCTTGCAGAAGCAAAGATAGAGTCATAGTTTTCATTGGCAGCAACTGGCCTAGTGAACTACACATGGTACTGATATTGGGCTTCCACCCCACACATACCCTTGATCTTCCATTCATTTTTGGGGATTTGCATTTAGTTTTGTAGCATATCATGTCATGATGGGAGAAATGGCATGGATTCAAGCATTAGGAAACTGGAGGAAGTCCACAGTGAGATTTTTTTTTGCTCAGCATCAACCAATGATGCCATTCACCCTGAAAAACTGAGAATAAAACAGAACATGAGATTGAGAGGTGGCACATTTTTTACACAGCTTCTCTTGCTTCCCACTTTATGCAGCAGGACATGCTGTGCTCTTTTCTGAAGGGCGATGATTGAGCTGTCAGGCAGCATTGGGCATTTGGGAATTAATTTTCATGGTGGTGGCCAGCTGGTGCAGGCTTTAGCATTCCTTTCCTTGAGGGCCATGTTGGGAGCCCCTATAGTTCTCCTTCTCAGAATTCCTGGAAAGGAGTTTTCTAATAACCAATCAATCATGGCATAGTCTTACCTTCCCAATCCAATATGGAAGCCCCATTTTATGTCCTGTCCTGGTTGTATATAGGGAGTAAGATTTCTCTCTTTTGTGCATTGCAACACATCTTTCCTCCAGTAGGTGTGTTTCTACACTCCTGATATCTTTTGTTAATGTTCCAGTTTTGCTGGTCCTATTGTCCTGCTGATTTCACACATTTTCTGTTGTCCCTTTGTCTCCTGTTGGAGGTTCCTTTCCCTGCTTGCACCTTTGATGGTACCTGTATCCACTTCCATTCTGATGGATCCTTTGGTCCTAGCCTCCACCATCAGGAGTCCACCATTGTCATCTGAGTTTTTTTTCCTATAGGTTGTTTTTGTCCTAGGGGCTCCTTACGGAGGGCACAATCTGCTTAGGCATTGTAAGTATCAGCAGCATTGTTGCTACTAGAAGGGGTTGTCCTTATCTTTGGCAGACTAAGATGGTCAGAACCTGGGCTAAAAAATCTTCACATCGTTCCAAACCATTGGGCAGAAGTCCTCAACCAGAGAGTCCTGACAACACTACCTATATTTTAAGTGAGCTCCTCACAAGCTACCTAGTTTGTGCACACCTCACCATGAGCTAAACATTACTATTGTGGGAATATGGAAGTCTGGCTACCAATCAAAATGACCCAAGCTTCACATCATCTCTCAGCTTGACAGCCCATGTTGCAATAGAACATGACCATACTCCATGAAAGCCTGTGGTTCCTGTTTGATGGAAACCTATCTCCACATAGCAACAACTACTAAGAAGCTGGTTCTCCTGGAGCCGAAGACCACTCAGTGAACGTCTTCCCAATTCATTTTCTGTCATGATCATAACAATAGGTGAGTGCGCTATGGCCAGATTTAGAAACTGTAATGTGTCAGAATAGAACAATGAGCCATTTTCCACAATTGGTTTACTGGTTAACAAGGCCCTTCTGACCCCAATGTTGATACTTTTGTGAAGTTACATACAAAATATGACCTGGAATTCAAATGTTCTAACCTTGTGATGAAAGTGCACGCTCAATGCCAACTTTCTTGGCGGACTGTAGCACATGACCCACCTAAGTAACGCATGAGGATGGTATGTTCTGAATAACGATTATTCCTGTAAGATTTCACAGAATTATTTGTTGTTAGAATGTTCCTAATATTATTTCACCATGAATAGACACACTCAGGAATACACAATAAGAATACATTTTATGATTTTATTGACATCGACCTCCTATCCTTCTGCATACAATGTGTATAGTTGTACCATAACAACCAAAAACAGTGGAAATGAAAATTAATAAACAGTATATTAAAAAGTGCAAAATTGTGTCAGTGGTTTGGAATTTTCATACATGAAAATATGGAGTCCATTTCTATCCTCCAATCGCTCCCTTTTGCCCCTAACTAGGCTGTCTTAGCACCAAGATGACCTATGTGAGTTTTTTAGGTAGTCTCTCACTGCATTCATTAGGGGAATAATAGACATGGCTTTCTGTGTGAAGATAGTTGTTGTCTATCTCTGCTTGGTAACTAAAGCAGCCTATCAAGCCAATAATACTAGGCTGGCACCAAGACATCTCTCTTTTGCTGGCTGGATTTCAAAATTGTGCAGGAAGTTGAAGATTTTTGCTCATCTGCACCCAGTTTGAAAACACTTTTTTCATTATTTTGCAAAGGCCGGTCTAACATTGAATGATGGCAAATGCAAAAATTACCATAATAACATTGTTGCACCTACACTTAATTCCGTAAAACATTATAAATCATCGAATACATATACGCATTATATGCATAAAAAGGCAATGTTATCAAACTGTAATAAAGCCAATGTTATACGTAGGATATCCTGTTTTAGGTTGAAACCTATAACAACTGATGAAACCCCACCAAAAGGGAGACAGCACTTCATCATTGTAAATATATAAACACTGATGAATACCTGAACTCTCCCAAACTAAAATGCCATACAAAGAAAGGAGAGTGAGAAAAAAAGAGTCATTTTTATGTTTTCCTGAAGGAGTTAATAAACTATAACTCACAGCAAGAAAGACTGGTTGAGTTTTGTTGTTTAGGGATGTCGCTAAAATATTGTTTCTCCTTTCTTTTGTTTTCTCTAGTTTTGTGTGCTTGGATTAAAGGAGCAGTGGTTAAAAGCATTTGTTATGTCTAATCTAAATATTTTATACACTGTAGAGAATCTTGGAATATTTAAATCACTATTGATCTTTTGACAGTGTTTCAGTCTTTCACTGGTAAAATTAGACTCTTAGCTAATATGCATTTTCACCTTTACCCACAGACAGAGAACAGATAAGGCCCTTTGCTACATCAGACTGAACTCAGTATTGATAGCAGGTAGATTGCCAAATACCATAGACTTTAAACGTTTAATGCAAGGTGTGGTGAGAGGCACCTGTGAAAAGAGTCATGTTGCCATATACATGGAATAGTGGTGTAAACATGACACAGGACTTTCCACATACCAACACAATGTATAGGTTCAATGTGTCCATTGCGATGTTTGATACCTTAAGCCAGAGGTCTCCAAACTTTTTAATGCCGCACCCCCCCAGTTGAAAAATAAAAATCACTGGGCCTCCCTCAGAATTTTTCACAACTATTTTATGAACATGGCAATGTTTAAATATGTCTAAACCTATTTAAACATTGCAGTTAAGTACTGTTACCTTTTTAAAACTGAAATAACATGCTTCTGCTTAAAACAAAGGCCTGTTATCTGTATAATATTTATTTTGGCCAGAGTCTGGGGCCCCCCCTGGGATCACTTCAGGCCCCCCTAGGGGGGCCCACCCCCCAGTTTGAAGACCTCTGCCTTAAGCTAATCCCGGCTTTTTACCCAACTGCACTTCACTTGGATTTGTAAGCCCACAGTTGCAATGTAAGCAGCACAATTTGAAGTCCCAAAATACAATGTGATGTCTGTTAAAATGTCAGGACTGACTTAAATTGAGACATTTGCCGTCAGGACACTTGACAGCTGTGAATGTCAACACAACAGTAGCACTACCTTAATGTAGACAGGCAAAGAGTTCAGAAAAGCAGTGGCAAGCATGCTTGAAGCACTAATTTACAGGTGCCTTAGAACTAGTCTACAAATAAATCAGTATTTTTTTTTAAAGTTAAAGGATTCACAGGGTGCATCTCGAAGGGTTGATCACTCTACTATTTCATAATATTCAGTAAGGGGTAGATAAACAACCCCCAACTATGATTATTTTTATTAAAACATTTGAATAATGCCCTATTACATTTGTAATCCATTAATAATCCTTTAAAGCAGACCTAGCCCTGACAGAGTGAGAGGCAATGAGATGCGAGAGAAGGTAATGAGATGTCAGTGTGTGGCAGAAATGCACAGACTTTGTATTCTTTAAACAATCTAGTTCTGCATTACTTCTCCATTAAATTAAAATGTGCTTCGTCAAATTCTCTGCAAAAACATGTTTTGTAAACACTGGAAAACGCAATTTGCTTCTTTTTTTAGAGTTAACCAGCTGAATAAACACTGAGAATCACTGATTTCAATAGGCTTGGAAAGAACAAAGAAAACACCACTGAAATCTACTCAAAATAAACACTGAAAATAGGACAATCTAATTATTATACTATATGTATGTGCATACAATACTAGATGCAAAATGAATTTCTAAATGATAAATGTATAGTTGGCAGTGGTCTGTACCCTTTCCAAGTAGGGACCCTCATTTCTAGTCAGGCTAAGGAAGCCGCACGGCTTGATAACCCCTGCTCACCCCCTTGTAGCTTGGCACGAGTAGTCAGACTTATCTCAGAGGCAATATGTAAAGTATTTGTACACACACACAGTAACACAGTGAAAACACTACAAAAGGACTCCACACCAGTTTAGACAAATAGCCAATATTACTCTGAATAAAACAAGACCAAAATGACAAAAACCCAACATACACAAGCAAAGATATGGCATTTAAAGATTAAATCTCAATAAAGTGCTTTTAAACACAATAGTTCCAACTGTGGCTATCATGATGTTGTTGCAATGCAGCGCTACTTGCAATGGAATACGGGCTGGTCACAGAGTCACATGGACCCCAGGCACAGTACCTTTGGTAAACAATGACACTGCATGGAGTAGTAGAGTAGCTCAGTTCAAGCTCTCGAAGAACCATCGAAAGCAGGATGTAGAAAGTCCAGCCTTTTCATTCCCAGGACAGAAGCAGCAAGCAGCAAGCCAGCACAGCAAAGTAACAGGCAGAGTGGGAATCCCTCCCACGGCATCAAGCTCTTCTTCCTGGCAGAATGTCCTCATTGCAGAAGTGTTCTGAGTTGTGCTTGCAGAGGTCCAATACCTATACTCATTTCTGCCTTTGAAGTAGGCAAATTAGAAAGGAAAGTCATTATAGTGCACAGGACCCTTCCTTTCATGCACTGGCCCCAGACACACTCCAGCGGGTAGGAGACTGCTTGGTGTAAGGACAGGCACAGATCTATTCAGGTGCAAATGTAGCTCCTTCCACCACTCTAGCCTAGGAAGACCCATCAGGATATGCAGGGCACACCTCAGCTCACTTTGTGTGATTGTCTAGAGTGAATACATAAACATCCCAGCTCTCATCCTGACCCAGACGTGTATTCCACAACCGGGCAAAGGCACAGAATGGTCAAGCAAGAAAATGCTGATTTTTCTAAAAGATGCATTTTCAAACTTACAATTTGAAAACGAACTTCACCAAAAAATACATACATTACAGCACCAGAGCGACATGAGTCATAAACACTGTGCACATTAGGAAATCATTGTCTTGATACTGGATAGCTTGGTAAGACAACACAACATGACCTACATCATTAGATCAGGGAATGAAATACAGCAGTTAGTTTAGAGGAAAACATGTGAATCGCCATAAGCCATAAATACCTCGCAAGCAATGCAATCTTGTTCAGAGGCAATCACCTATAATCCACAACTAACCACGACACATAGGCCCGTATTTATACTTTTTTTGCGCCGCATTTGCGTCGTTTTTTGATGCAAAAACGGCGCAAACTTGCAAAATACCATGATATTTTGTAGGTTTGCGCCGTTTTGCGTCAAAAAGCGGCGCAAATGCGGCGCTAAAAAAAGTATAAATACGGGCCGTAGGGTCTAGGGCCCCTGCACTCCTGCCAGCAGCATTAAAGTAGATTTGGGAACCTTGAGAGCATTGAGGTAGTTTGCCAGCCGCAGGAGTATCTGCATGCCTATAAGAGATGGTGTGGTAATTTCAGTACCCTAGTACTCCCAAGTGCGGTGTCTCAACCCGCTATGCTACAATGATCCTTGTGCCCCAGGTACGTGTTATATGGGGTGGAGGTGCACACACATTGAAACAACTGGCGCAGAAGCCTCACTCGTACCACTCCACAATAGTGTTTTCAAAGGCAGCTGCCCACATTGGTGCGGTGCAGCAGCTGACCACGCAGACTCCTCTGGAGCAAACCTCTTCCTGCAGTGCAGCGCGTCTGGGCCTCTCAATCTGTTGCTACTCGTGAAATGGGGCTGCCCAGCAGGGGAAGCCTTTATGAATTTTTTGTCTTCCCGGTCTCTTGGGGAGAACTCCCGGCATGGCGGTGCTCCCTGCATTGCCTAGGCAATGAGTCTCTGAGAAGGGGCTGCACATAGGGCGTACAGGGCTAAAACCCGGTGATTTCCAGCCCGGCCCCCCTTCTCTCTCTGGGTTCATAAAGGGGGCAGTTGTGCTGGCTTCTCCTCTCTCACGGCCTCTCTCGGTGCTGAGGCATCCCCAAGCACACAAAGTGAATGTTCTTGAGCTGCGATGAGCGCGGCTCGGGCTGATGTCATTGGGGGGGTCAATGAGGCAACATTCATCATGTGCTGGTGTGCCTGAAAGCGTCCTTGGACTGGCAAGGAATTCAAAGCTCGACCTGCGCTGAGTGGAGGAAATAATAACCAGGGCTCACCAGTCGCTAACTAGGCTTTCACCTTGCAGTTGTGCAATAATGAGGAAAATGCTTTTCACACACTGAGCAGGCAAACTAAGGAGCAAAAAACAGCACTCCCCCCTGCGTTGGACTCCTTGGGAGCACTTGAAAGGGCACAACCTGTACAGGCAGTCCAGCACACAGAGATTGAAGTGCTGGTTCATACTGGCAGTCCTTGGAGTGCCAATGTAGTCAGGGAACAGGCTGGCAGCAGAACTGGGAGGGGTGGCCCATAAGCGTGCCCTGTCAGTTCAGTTGTCTGGAAATACCACTTCCCAGAGGAGGGTATGGGAGCCCAGATGTACAGGCAGGGTGAGAGAGGACTCACCCCTGCCCCCTTGTTCAGCCCAAGGGCACAGATCCTAGGTTGGATGATGAGTTGCAGGATATCACCCCTGAACTAGTGGTAGGTAGAGTGGAGAAAGGTGCAAGTCACCTTGGCTATTGCCCCCACTCTGAGAAACTTCAGAGGTCAGAGAGCTCTAGATGGCCTGGTTCTCGACATTGACAGCTGTCAGTGGCCTCTGTTGGTTGCTGTCCTTTATGGACAGAGTTTTCCCTGGGCCAACCCAGGGAAAACTCTGTCCATAAAGGATGTCATACCCAAGGGGTGGAATGGGCCATATCATGTTGTAGGCCATGGTGGTACTGTCTGCCTACTGGGATGCATCTGTGAGCAAATTATTGTTAAGTGTGTCACCAATGCCACTCAGGAAGTTGTCTGCGCTACATGATAGGAGTCATGCTGCACAGGATTGTGGCTGCCACATGTGGCAGAATCTTTTAATCAGAGAATGTGACAAGATCTTAAATCATAGATAAAGATATATAAACATACTGCTAAATTCATTATTGTAATAACAGCAAGCTTCTGTTTGCCAATTTAGAAATGAGGCTATGCTTTACTGTGAAATGCAGGCAATGTGCAGATGTATTACCTCAAATAAAATGGCTTCCATGCCTATAATAATCATGAAACTTAGCATGACCATTAAGGCTGATGAACAATTCAGGTTAACATAAAAATGTAATTCAACTGGATTATGTAATATGAGAGTGCACATTGTGATATACATGTGGGAGGAAACATTCATATTTAAGGCAACAGCCATACATGGTTATATTTTCTCAATATCCACATCTAAAACATACTTCAAACCACTCATGCCTCAGTGTTAAAAACCAAATTCCAAATGTCTAAAACCAGACACCTTTTGCCCCCTAAATTTAAATATGGGTAAGTATGTCTGTCATTGATAAGTAATGTGAAACCTCTTCCTTTTTATTTGTCACAGAGTTTACTGTTTAAAATGTCTTCCTA
Source organism: Pleurodeles waltl (assembly GCF_031143425.1). Lineage (NCBI taxonomy): Eukaryota > Metazoa > Chordata > Amphibia > Caudata > Salamandridae > Pleurodeles > Pleurodeles waltl. The sequence goes on from NC_090440.1 coordinate 259,354,805, forward strand.
ACTTCTTAGTTAGAGACTTTGCAATATAAAAGTGCATGCTATTGCTTTTGTGAAAGACTTCACCCATAGGGATTCAACAAAATGCCAGGGGTAGCAGAACTAGCGTCATGTGCTTTTTGACCCTTGAATAGCACGCATGAAAGACAACAAATTACCCGTTACCCCAATTGTATATTTGGAAATTACCTTTTAGCAGAAATGAATTACAGCGAGTGACATAATGGAAGTGAATGGAACGTTACTACTGTAGGAAAGTACCCTCTTTTTGGCATGTTACCCCCAATTTCTGCCTGATGTCAGTGTGTTTGACTGTGTCATTGTGATCCTGCTAACCAGGACCCCAATGCTTATGCTCACTCTCCTCTAAATGTTGTCACTGCATACTAGTAGCCCAATGTTTCATATCAAATTGGCATACTGGCCACCCCTTATAAGTCCCTTGTATATGGTACTTAGGTACCCAGGGCATTGGGGTTCCAGGGGATCCCTATGGTCTGCAGCATTTCTTTTGCCACCCATAGGGAACCCATTCAAAGGCTTCTACAGGACCGCCATTGCAGCCTGTGTGAAATGGTGCAGGCACCCTTTCACAGCCATTTACACTGAACCAGGTCACTTATAAGTCACCCATATACCAGGCCTTTCAGCCCTGAAGGCTGGGTGCAGGGTACCTGTGTGTGAGGGCACCTTTGCACTAGCAGAGGGGCCCCCACATCATCCAGGACCATTGTCCCAGACTTCGTGAGTGCGGTGATGCCATTTACGTGTACAATATACATAGGTCACTACCTATATACAGCTTCACAATGCTAACTCTGAATATGGCCATGTTTGGTATCAAACATGTTGTAATAATAACCCAAGGCTTTTGCAAGCATTGGTTGCATTATTCCATGCACTCTGGGAGCTCCTTAGAAGACCCCCAATACTGCCATTACAGCCTTCTGAGGTTTTCCAGGCAGCCCCAGCTGCTGTCTCCCCACCGACAGGTTTCTGCCCTCCTGTTGCTTGAGCAGCTCAGGCTGGTAGAACAAAGGATTTTCTTTTGGGAGAGGGATGTTACACCCTCTCCCCTTGGAAATAGGTGTTACAAGCATGGGAGGGGTAGCCTCCCAGAGCCTCTGGAAATGCTTTGAAAGGGCACAGATGGTGCCCTCCTTGCATAATTCAGTCTACACCTGTTCAGGGACCCCCAGTTCCTGCTCTGGCGTGAAACTGGACGAAGGAGAGGGGAGTGACAACTCCCCTGTCCATCAACACCCCAGTGGTGGTGCTCAAAGCTCCTCTAGCTCTCTAGGTGTCTCTAGGTTTTGTCTCTAGGTTTCCAAGTTGGCAGGGTACTCTGGGAGCATCTGAGTGGCCAGAGCCACCAGGTGACATCAGAGCCCTCCCCTGATAGGTGCTTACCTGTTAGCTACCCAATCCCCCTTTCAGGGCTATTTAGGGTCTCTCTCCTGGGTGGTTCTTCAGATTCAGATTGCAAGACTCCAGCAGGAATCCTTTACTTCACCTTCCTACTGAAGAAACTGCATCTGAACCCTCCAGGAACTCTACAACTAAGAAGCAAAGATGACTTCTGCAGAATTGTATATTCAGCTCCTGTCAGCAACTGCAACTGTTTCCCAGTTGTACATCCTCAGAGGACAGCCAGTCTTCAGCTTGCACCAGAAGAACAAAGGACTCTCCCTTGAAGTGAAGGAGTCAATTCCCTGCTTCAGCAGGCACCCCTCTGTGGCTTTGGTCCCCTCTCCTGAAGAAGTGCGTGCATCAGCATCACTGGTGGTGGACTGAAGTGGTCTTGATGGTCCTGAAGTCCAGCTGTCCAACTTTGTTGGAGGTAAGAACTTGCCTCCCCGTGCAAGATGGTACCCTGTGCACCGTGTGTTTTGCAGTTGCCAAGGCTTGTTGGCATCCTCCCACGAAGTTCTTCATGCACCTTGCAGCTCCGGCCCCCAGCATTCCCTCCTGCGATGCAGAGCTTCCTGCGTGGTTCTCCGGCGGTGTGGGACCCCTTTGTGTAGTGCTGCATGGGCCTCCTTTTGCACCTTCTTTGTCCCTGTGCTGTGGGACCCCTGTGTGCACTGTCTGGTATTCTGAGGGCTCTCTGAGTTGCTGAGAGCACCCTCTGTCTCCCCCTCCTGGGTAGAGGCCACCAGAACCCCCCTGGTCCCGGGAAACGCCATTTTCGGCTAACCGCAAGCTTTGCGTGTGCCAAGGCTTGTTCGCAGAATCCAGCGATGCAAACCAGACTGCAATCATCCATCCGGCATGGGAGATCATTTGCACCAACCAGGAACCCTCATCCATCTTCTTGGGTGCAGAACTGACTGTTCTTCACCAGTGTTTCTTCTTTTGCACCTTCATCCACGTTAGCAGGGGCTTCTGTTCTCCCTGGACTCTTCAGTGCTTCTTGGACTTGGTCCCCTTCTTCCACATGTCTCCAGGTCCAGGAATCCATCATTGGTGTCTTGTAGTCTCTTCTGGTTCTTGCCAAATCATCTATCATGTGTTCTTGTGTGTTCTAGGAAAGTTACTGTGATTTACTCCTGCTCTCCTGGGCTCTGGGGTGGGTTCTAATACTTACCTGTGGTGTTTTCTTACACTCCCAGCGCCCCTCCATAGACTTCACTTGCCTAGGTGGGAAACCGACTTTCGCATTCCACTTTGTTAGTATATGGTTTGTGTTTCCCCAGGCTCATTTCTAACTACTGTGATTTTCAGTATTTGCACTGTTTTCTAACTGTTATTACAGCTATTTCTGCATTCTAGTGTATATACTGTGTATATTACTTACCTCCTCAGGGAGTATAGTCTCTAAGGTATTTTTGGCATTTGTGACAGCAAAGTAAAGTACCTTTATTTTTGTAACACTGAGTATTTTCTTTCATGTGTGTGAGTACTGTGTGACTACAGTGGTATCGCATGAGCTTTGCATGTCTCCTGGTTAGGCATTGGCTGCTCATCCACACTACCCCTAGAGAGCCTGGCTTCTAGACACTGTCTACATTTCACTAATCAGGGATAACTGGACCTGGTATAAGGTGTAAGTACCTTAGTTGGCCACTGCAAACCAGGTCAGCCTCCTACAACTACCAGAACATCTCACTCTCAATGTCAAAAACATCATTTTTCGGCTAATATAATGGCCATAAAAACAGAAAAAACACACATAATAAACAAGGAACTATAAAATAAGTTAAAACGATAAATGCGAAACATCATATGATAAAATGCACAGTTAGTGATGTACTAAAATGATATACTTAAATATACAAAATTCACACAAATATATCAGCTATAACCCTCACAGTTATGTAACTAATCTAAGCTCATAGATCTCCTGGAACGGGTTGCAGCCTGAAGAAACAGTGACATTTGTCTAAAAATGTCATCATCAACCGACCCCATAAAAAAATTACAAACATTAAGGTAGATATGAACATTCCTGTGCTTCAAAAGGGGCTTAAGATATCTGTTAGTATACAGTCAGTCAGTCAAAGAACTTTATTCGGCAGTTGCCATGAATGTACAAATTAAAATCAAAATTCCGAAAATACAAACAAACAGAAAAAAAAGTAAAAACACATCTTACATATGTTACCGAAGAAAAAAGGTAACAGAATAATCTTATCCAAGTTCATCTTTCACAAATATCCCAATATTCTTATCAAGACTATTACTAGTTTCATGCAATATAATACTAAAAAAAAAGAATTGTTTAAATACCTTAAGATATAAAAAAAACTTTACTTCCTCTGAAATAAAAGCTATACTAAACCACGTATATAAGGTATAAAATTTTAGACATAAGAAATGGATTTAAAATCAGCATGAAATAGAATTAATAAATTAAAGGATATTAATACCGATTCCTAATAACAATAGATGATCTAATACAATTTAAAACCTGATAACAAATTTTGTTCTTTTGGTAATTTCTGGAAATATATCAGAGCTTCCTTATAATGGATTGGTCTTAGAGTGCGTAAAATAAAAGTATTTCTAGGGGAGGCATAAAGAGAGCAAAAGAGAAAACAGTGAGAAGTGTTTTGTTTTGATCTGGCATTGCAAGGACAGGGTGGTAGATCTTTTTGCCAAATAAACTGCTTAGGAAAGGCTTTCTTAAAATGAATCAAATTTAGTCTAAAGAAAATTAAAAGAGAATATATTTTTGGACATGCAAACCAGGTCAGATAAGGTTCAATATGTAAGGCCGTGATAATCTCAGTATAGGAATCTAAAGATTTCAAGTTGAAACAGCTATGGAGTCTTATGTGCAAAGTATGCTCAGAGTGACATGCTTTCAACAGGAGCTTTGCAGATTTGGTTAGCATTTGCGGTTCTTCATACATATACCTAAGCCCCAACTTGTCAAAAGATGATCGCAGGTACGAAAGCCAGGGAATCCTGTTCGAGTTAGCCAACTGTGTGCATTCAGTAATACATTCCTGCACAAGACTACCCGCTGGATTCGTCCAACAATTAATCCACAGCAAAAGGGGGGCAATAGAAACCGTGTCCTCTAAAAAGCATTGGCCCACTTCCTCATGGATAATGATGTTTGCTATACACTTAGGTACCATTAATAGTCTGCACATAAATTTATTCTCAGTACATTGGAGAGTGGGTATTTTAATGTAACCCCAGACTCCGGCTCCATATAGGGCTGCTGAGCCTCACTTGGAGTTATATAGTGTCATAATCTGAGAAGACGGTCTGTGGCCCAGTTTACGAGTAAAACGAAAAATCGCTTCAGTATTCCTTGACATTTGCTGAGTCTTAAATTTAAGGTGAGTGTTTCAGAGCATAGAAGAACTTATATGCATACCTAGATAACAGAAGTCCCTCACCTTATTAATGATATTGCTCCCCATAGTAAATGTTTTAGATTTTGTATTTCGGGGGCCGCATGTCATGACAAATGTCTTTGAATAATTAACTTTTAAATCTAAGTCCAACATGAAGTCCAGAAAAAGATCCAGCAGGCCTTGTAAACCATTTGCAGTGCGTGCAATAAGTACAGCGTCATCTGCATATTGTAGGACTGGGAGCAATCTCTGGCCCATCTTTGGCACATCCTTCCCGTTTTTTGTCAAAAAATCATAAAGCCCATTAATATATATCAAAAAAAGAAAAGGGGCCAGGATACATCGATGTCACACTCCCCTAAAAGGGGGAATGGAAGCAGTTCTCTGTCCCGATGGGCCATACTGAACAGAAACCTTTAAATCCATATGAAGGCACTTTATGAGTTCCAATAGAGTCACATCGCATCCCAGAGTTTCCATAATTCGCCACAACTTCTTCCTGTTTACCAAATCAAAGGCGCTAGATAAATCAATAACAGCCAAATGAATTGGCTCCCTTTTGGCAATAACATATTTGTTAAGAATGAGATGCAATGAGATTTAATACTTGCTCGACTGTGCCCAAACCGGGTTGAAAACCGAATTGAATTGGAGACAAAATCTGTGTCTGCAGCACCCAATCCTCCAGGCGAGATAAAATCACACTACCCAAAATCTTAGCTGTGGAATCAATCAGAGATATAGGTCTGTAGCAGGAAGGGTCTTGCCTATTGCCCTTTTTAAAAATAGGTATAATAATTGCCAGTTTCCAAGAAGGGGGAATATTAGTTTTAACAACATTTCTTAAAACGTTTGTTACTAGAGGGCCCCAAAGATTGGGCATGGATTTAAAAATGTTGATGGGGACACCGTCAGGTCCGGGGGCCTTCCCTTGTTTTGAGCGATTTATAGCTCCAAGGATCTCTTGTAGGTCAAAAGAAATATCTAAGGCATCTATATTGGGATATATATTAGTCCGATTATTGATGTTGACCTCCCTGGTCTGGAGATCATTGGATCAAATAATTTCCTAAAGTGGTTCAACCACACTTCTTCAACAATAAAACAATCATCAACCTTAGTATTACTATCCATAAAATAGTAATGATTGACCACTTTAAAGAATTTTGAAGAATTCTTCAGGTTGGACGCAGCCTGAAGCTCTTCCCATGCCTTAGACCTTATCTCTAATTTCCTTTTTTCCAAGGTGGCCTTATACTCGGCCCTGACAGATTTAATTAAGTGACGGGAAGAAGAAACTGATTTAAGGGTATCTTTTAATTTTTTGTGAGCAATAGAACATGCAGAGTCAAACCATTTATGGCCGGGCAAGCCCATAATAGGCCTGTCCACCACCAAGGCATGAGAAATGGCATTACTTAGAATTTCAAATTCTTGAACGATATGATCAAGCTGCTGAGATAGACATATATTAATGGAGTCAAACCTAGATCTTATGATTTCTTGATTAAAAATCGTTGGGTTTATTTTATCCCACTTCAGACATAAACCAGAGTTTACGTGAAAAGTAGTATTTCTTCTCAAACCCTGATCCCTGGGTACCTGATCTATAATTAAGTCTAAGTTGATACACAGAGGGTTATGGTCGCTGGCACAATGAGGGATTATCTTAAAATCACGAATTAAATGATAATCTGAGGAGCCGATAATAATAAAATCAATGATGCTCCCCTTCACCTTCCCTGTAAACGTTGGAACGTTTAGAGATTCTAGTGCCATTTTCTCCCTGACATGAACCAAATCAAAATTACATAAGAAGGAGTTCAGAGCTTCTTCTTCAGGTGAGTGGGTAAAGTGAATTAATGATTCTCTGCCTTCAGTAGGAATAGCACAGAATTCTAGGCTTTCCTGACAGCATAGGGAGGTATTAAAATAGCCGACCCCTAAGACTATTAAATCTTCGTCCTTCAGTTTAATAGAGGAATCAATAAAATCCACAGCGTCCTCTAACGTTCCTTTAAGGAGACCGCGTGGGACATTATTGTAAAATTTTTAAATCAAAATACCTTTACACCCCCTAATAGATAATAGAACAATCATAAAATAAGGAGAGGACCAAATTAAGGAAGCCTTCAGAGATGGTAAATGTAAAGATATAAACATTAAAAGACCTCCATGTGCTCTTCCCATTGTAGACGTTTCTGCCGGCTGATAGAGAGTTGTGTACCTGTCCAAAAAGAACTTATCCTGAGACCAAGTTTCCTGTAAACAAATGATGTCAAAGGATGATATATAAAACTCACCCAGTCCAGATTGCTTATTTTAGATCGGAGCTCTGCAATATTCCAGCTAAACAGGGATAGAGGCTTTGATCCCGAGTGAGCTACTAATCCATCAATATTGTTTAAATGGGTGCTGTCTGAAATCCTCTCTCTTACTCCCTGAACTAATTTGTCATGGTCATTATCAGTCGTTAATCTCAACGTATTCTTGTGATCCGGACTAGCGATAACCTTAAGTCAATCATTTTCATCAAGAGAATTAAAGGACAGAGGACAATTGCTAGTGGGAGCGTTTGCAAGCGCGTATGGCCTAACAGGAGCTAAGCTGTAAATACTAGGGACAACACTGGAACATTGAGGAAAAAGAGAATGGTCGTAAAAATGACTTAACAAATGGATTTGTATCCCTTTATCTGGGAAAAAAGAACAATCTAAATTTGCCAAGAGGAAAGTATACATCAAATAGTAATCACAGAAGAAGAGAAAGTGAGTCATGGTTTGTTTAGTAAATTATTGCAGGGACATAACTTAGAACTAAGATTTGGTTGGTAGCCAATAGGGAAGCAAAGGGAGTACTTCATAATGCCGGCCCAAAACCTAAACAATAAAGATATTTGCCAGCTTACATGAATGTTCCACAAATAACTAGGAAACAGGCCCCCCAAAGTAAGGCATAAGTAATTCACTATACTTGGCTTTAACCCTTCTGTCCTTACCCTCACTTCTTTAGCATGCTCCAGCATCAATTCTTTAACATGCTTTCTGCTATTAGCGCATCCTGATTCCCATAAGGAAAGCACTCTGCTAGACCAACTAAGGCCAAACCATTCTTAACATAGGATAACCATGGGATGGAAAGGCCCCTGTCACTGCTAAGCATTCTGCTATTACTTCTTTAGTTAACAATATATCATCAGAGTTCCACATAGCCAGCCATATTAACACAGGCCTACTTCGAATAGTATCACTCAGATAGCCTATACCAAGTTCATCGTGGCATATAAAACTGGCTGTAGAAGGGGGTACTGAAAGTAATCTGGCAAGAAAGCAATCCTCCTTCCTTTGCAAATTTGTCAAATCCACCAACCCCCAAGTTCCGGCCCCATAGAATGCTATTGGAGCACACTGGGTAGAATATATTTTAAAAATAAAATTTAACGATCTCTCTCCTTTGGGTGAAGTGAGAGACAACAAAGAACCAACAGCCCTTGGAAACATGGGGGGGTCATTTTGACCCTGGCGGTCCGATATCGCCAGGGCTAAAATGACGGAAGCACCGCCAACAGGCTGGTTTCCCGCCGTTTTAGCCCCAGTGGTGATAATCCGCCAGGGCAGCGCTGCAAGCAGCGCTGCCCTGGGAATTATGACCCCACTACCGCCAGCCTGTTTCTGGCGGTTTGCACCGCCAGGAAGAGGCTGGCGGTAAGGGGTGTCCTGGGGTCCCTGGGGGCCCCTGCACTGGCATGGGCAGTGCAGGGGCCCCCTAACAGGGTCCCGGGCAGCTTTTCACTGTCTGCATAGCAGACAGTTAAAAGCGCGACGGGTGCAACTGCACCCGTCGCACGGCCGTAACACCGCCGGCTCCATTAGGAGCCGGCTCCTATGTTGCGGCCTCATTCCTGCTGGGCCGGCGGGCGCAAACTTGGTTTGCGCCCGCCGGCCCAGCGGGAATGTCTTAATGGGGGCCGCGGGAGTGTGGGCGCATTTGCGGCCGCACTGCGGTTACCGCTTGGCGGGCGGCGGTAGCGGCCCGCCAATGTCGTAATGACCCCCATAGTCCTACTTCACGCCATGTGCTGGGCCCTGGAGCCAGATGAACTAAAAGTTACTCTCAACTGGGAAACAGTGCTTGTGCTATACAGTACATTGTTCCCTATGCGAAAAGACAAGGGTTTCTTACACTTATGCCCACATGTAAAAACAATTTAGTAAAATTTGTATGTAAATCTAACATCCCCATAAAATCGACTAATTTGTGTACCAAATGGTGCAAGGCATTGGGTGTGCACACAATTAAAACTGCGTCATTTGGTTGGGGGGTACCCTTTACCCTAGGCACATCAAGTGTGCGTCGAATAAGCTCCATACTTAATTCATATATATATCAAATAAAAAGGAGCGGGCGAGGACGCACCCCTGCAGTACCTCCCGGCTTATACTAAACATGTTTGTAAGTTCACTGTTTCTCCCAGATCTCACTCTAGCCTTGGTGCCTGTATGAAGGATAATCAACACATGCACAAGAGCAGGATGCACATCTAAATCTGTAAAAATTGGCCACAGCTTCCCTCGATTCACACAGTCAAGTGCCATTGACAAATCCATGAATGCTAGGTAAAGTTCAGATTTTTCGGCCACTGTGTACGTGCCAATGATTACGTTTAGAGTAATACAATGGTCAATTGTGCCAAGACCACTTCTAAAGCCATATTGGCACTTAACTCTTTGTTGGCAGAGGTGCCCAGTCTATTATCCTATTGTACATCACTCTACCCAGAGTTTGTGTGGGAATGTCAATCAGGAAGATAGGTCTGTAGCATTTGGGATATGCCCTGTTGCCCTTTTTACAAATTGGAATAACTGTTTAGCTTACCAAGAACACAAAACCCTTGCCTGACCAAGACTATTGTAAACATTTGTTCACAACAGGGCCTAGAGATCTATATTGCACTTAATTTTATCTATTGGAACACCATCTGGGCCTGAAGCTTTTCCACCCATGCTCTCCTGGATAGCCGCAGCCACTTCTTGAAATGAGAATAATAGTGACAGTGGGCGAGAATCTTCCCCCACAACAAGTTGAGGGGGAGCTACATTATCAGCATGGTATATTTGGGTAAAATGTTCCTCCCACACTTCCCTCCTTATGTGGCAATCAATTGAAGCTGCCTTATGATCCAAGGATCTAAGGTGGGAAGCAGCCCTCCAGAATGACTTTCTATCCTTTATACAAGCCGCACGATATAGTTGGTCCCACTGTTTACCAATCACTTCACTCGTGTATTTGACTATGACAATTTTGTACTTTTTGTGTAGTTCTGTCACTTAAACTTGAACACGTGGCTTGGCAGTTAAAGCCCTCTGCAAGGCTCAGTTAGCCCATGAACAATCATGGTTAAACCACCAAGCTTTAACAGGTTTTAAGAGAGAGGATCTAATCCCCTCACACAAATCAGTAAAAGCACCAACAATTGTACTAGGATCATCTGTACAGGGTTGAAGACATTCAGCAACTAGCCTAGTAAAAGAATTAATAGGATAATCTAACTTCCAGCACAACCTGAGGTTGTCGTTTAAGGGTTGTAAATCCATCAAACATTTCCAGCCTGGTGAGTAACCCCAACAGACACATTTAAAATTATTTCATTTGCATAGTAGTCTCCAAATTCAGTTTCAACAATTTTCCCATGTAATAACAAGCCCCTCAAATCATGTGAAATATAATCAATTATTGAAGAGCTGCAACCACCTCTATAAGTTGGCAAAGCATGCTTAAAAACCCCGCCTCCTCCATAACATTATACATATCTGTTGAAGCGACCAAAGCCGCCAGTTCATTCCCATGTTCAAAACATCTATTGGCTGCTATCCCGATACCTGCTCTGTCTAGGTATGGGAATTGAGGGTTAAAATCCCCCCCAAGGCAGAGATAGAGATTCTGTCCTTGCTGGGTCCACTCATCTGCTAGCGTGGCAATATATGACAAAAGGACAGGACATTTTTGATGTGGAATATTGGTAAAATTATTGTTATAAAAATTAATCAAAATTATTGTTAAAGCCCCTCGAAATATAACAGCTTGAAAATCAGAACATAGTGTACCTTGATCCTCTAGGCGGCCACCTAAGCTTAGCCCAAATTGACATACCTCCAACTGCCCTGCCAAACCGAAAGGGTAACGCAGAGAAACTAAAACATTTATAACTATCAAACATTAGCTGATTGACTTCCCACATTTTCTGCAACACGACAATGTCATATAATCTAATAAAATTCTGCCAATCAGCTAGTTCAATCTTGGACTGTTATCCTGCAATTTTCCAACTCAATTTTTTTAACCCACTATTTTTAATGTGAGAAGTCCTGAGCACAAGAGTGCGATCATCATTCCCAGACACTTGATCAGAGAAGATGGATGATACAAAGCCTGTAGGAGAATTTACCCAGGAAACCCTGCTATCAATACAATTATTTAAGCTTCCCAGTGTAACCTTTCCTTTTACTTCTTGTGAACCTTTGGGCCAGAATAGTCACACTGCCAAATAGCCCATCTGCAGGCCCCCCACTGCAGAGTCAACAGTCAATCTACTTTGTCAAGATCCCTCTTCGGAGCAAACCTATTAGAACAAACAATAGCCTCACCAGCCGGTCATGACATGCCCCTAAACCCTCTATGACAAGCTACAGTAGGGGGTTTGTAAAAATAACACTGGGGCAATGCCATAATTTTGGTATTTACATGAACACATGATCAATATGTGTCCAAAAGATTACTCATGAAAGATGGGTGCTTGAAATTAATTACCACACAATTTCCTTCTATATTCTTTCTGGAGGGCCCAATCCACACTACCCTCCGTACCATGAGAATATCATTACTATCCATAGGGTTAAAGTACAAATACGTACTTAACCAACTCGTAGCCTTGTTACGAAGCCTGCTCCATGACTCTTCCTGATTGGCATGCATTGGGGGCACACCTGTCAAAATTAAGACATACGGGCTCAATGCAAGCAGCAAGTTCAGTATACACGAGTTCGAAACTGGCACCAAGCCAGCGTCCCTATGTGCAACTGTTGAGCTCTTACTATGACACAATGGGGCTGACTCAGCAGAAATAGGATGGTGAAGTTGGGAAAGTTGTGTGGTATGGGAGGGATGGTTAAATTGAGTTGGCAACTGCTGCGTGGCTTTATTAGCCTGGGAAGTGGACCCTCCTGCTAAAATGAAAACCCTGGGTGGGCACCAGGGTGAAGAATTACCACATTCCCCTGTTTTACTGACCAACAAGTGGGACATACATAGTCAGCTTTCTCCTTGTGAGCATTAACACAGGAAACTTATGGCTAGGTGGCTCTTGATCATGTCAAGACGATTTCTAATTGGCTGCAGATAGGAGTACAAAATGTTTGCCAAATTGCCATATAAATCCTTCTCGAGGACATTAGCTGCCAAAATAGTTGATGTGCAAGATTACTTTCTTGGCGCCTTTCCAGGACCCTTTGCCTTTGCCCTGGGCTTCACCCGTGTTACTTGCTCAGCAGAGGCCGGTACTATTGTTTGCATTGGTCCCCCACTAGGTCAGTCAGTAAGGGAGAAGGTAAATGAGAGGGTGATTTAGCCTGTAACTGGCTTCCTTGTAACAAATTTAAACCATCATCAGCAGCCTTCTCGATTTCCTGTGCCGACGGTACCACTGGGGACAACATAGACTCACTGACACTTGGGCTAATTTCCACCATGCAAATGTTCGGGGAACTTAGTGCAACATTATTATTGTCAGTTTTGATATTACCAACTCCCACCCGGCCCAGCGACAACAATCGCTCAGTGAGAGCAATTTCATTGCTCACTACTGGCACTGCCCGCTCCAGCATTGGATCAATATATGTTGGTTTGTAAGGGGGACACTGAGAGGGGCCAGAGCCTGAACACACCACCCCTTTGCGCTTTCCCATGGTTACACCTGATGCTTTAAAAGACTCAAAGGCATCTCACCCTGGTTCTTACAGGGCCTTAATGCCAGCTGCCAACATCTGGCAAAGATTAAAGAGGGGAGGCCCAGCCTAGCCACGGTTAGGCACGTCCCGCGCTGCGGGAGGCTCAGATGACATAAATACCATTCCTCCAGGCACACTGGCATCCTTGCTGGTCTCCTTGCCGCAGGCTATCGCGGAATTTATAGTTCCCCACCAGAGTCCCCTCAATAAATTACCCATGCTGTGGGAGGCCCAGATGACATAAATATCCCGGGTGGGTGGGCATCGTATTACAGCCGAGATTTGCAAGTGCTGCATCAAAATGTTCACTGCATGGCTTCTTCTGCATGGATTTAGGTCCTTGTTCTATTGTTCTACCAGCTTCACCTTTCAAAGGCCCGGGGACTGGATAGGGCACCAATTGGCAGGGCAAGAGTTTCAGCAAAAAGTCCAGGCTCTGGCAGAGGAAGTCTTTGATGGCCCTGAGACTTCACAACAGGAGGCCAGCTCAGTCCAAGACTTTGGAGACTCGTCACAAGCAGGAATACACCACATAGTCTAGTCATTGTCCTCTTTCAGGCAGAAGCAGCAACTGCAGGCCAACCCAGCAAAGCACAGGCACGGCCAAAGGGGCAGTACTCCTTCTCCAGCTGTTCATCTCTTCTCCTTGGCAGAGGTTCCTCTTGGTTCCAGAAGTAATCTGAAAATCTGGGGTTTTGGGTCCACTCCCTCCACTGTAGCCCAGATGGCTCATCACGATATGCAGGCTACACCCCAGCTCCTTTTGTGTCACTGTCTAGTGGAGATTCACAAACAGCCCAACTGTCAGTCTGACCTGCAGGGAATACATAGGCAGGCAGAGTCACAGAATGGTTTAGCAAAGAAAATACCCACGTTCTAAACGTGACATTTTCAAACTGACAATCTAAAAAACAACTTTACCAAAAGATGTATTTTTAAAAAGTGTGTTCAGAGACCCCAAACTCCATATCTCTACCTGCTCCCAAAGGGTTACTAAACTTAAAAGGTATTTATGGCAGCCCCCATTTTAGTCTATGAGAGAGGTAGGCCTTTGAACAGTGAAAACAGAATTTGGCAGTATTTGACTGTCAAGACATGAAAAACACACCAGTACATGTCCCACCTTCAACATACACTGTACCCTGCCCATGGGGCGACCTAGGGCCTACCTTAGGGGTGCCTTACATGTACAAAAAGAGAAGGTTAAGGCCTGGCAAGTGGGTACACTTGCCAGGTCGAATTGGCAGTTTAAAACTGCCCACACAGACACTGCAGTGGCAGGTCTGAGCCATGTTTACAGGGCTACTCATGTGGGGGGCACAATCAGTGCTGCAGGCCCACTAGTAGCATTTGATTTCCAGGCCCTGAGCACCTCTGGTGCACTTTAGTAGGGACTTACTAATAAATCAAATATGCCAATCATGGAAAGGTCAATTACACATACAATTTAGACAGGGAACACTTGCACTTTTGCACTGGTCAGCAGTGCTAAAGTTCCCAGACTACCAAAAACAGCAAAAGAGTCCAGCACACAGTCAAAACATGGGAAGCAGGGGCAAAAAAGACAAGGGAGACCACGCCAACATGTACGCTTACACTTTTCAGTCTCATCTTCAATTGAATCAAAATGCTGTTTGCCGAATATTGTCAGAGACTGCATGTGACGAATGTCTGAACTACCTAAGCCCAGCAATGTGCATGCATTTTCTTATGTATGCATGTAAAACTCACATTCAACAGCATTAGTTTTTTTCTTAGTTATGTGTAAGTTGAAGTCACTGGCAGCTTGAAAAAGGGCAGACCTAAAAACTGGTTTGGCCAGTGCTTGGCCCTGCATGGCTTGATAAATCTGCAGTAAAGCAAGGCAGCTCAAATTTCTGACTTGCGTTACTCTGCCCCAGGGAGCCATTGCATGGGTGGAGCATTGGTATTCCCACTGATCCACACATGGATTTTGGCACATGCCCAAATTTACCATAAGTGGTAGACCTGGGATTGGGTCAAAATGCTACGCCTACCCAGGGAAGGTGTAATGAGGCGAAATATCTTTATTTCTCCTCGTTTTTCCTCTTCCTATCTGTGCTGCATGCTGCAGCACACATAGAAAGCTAATATTGCCTCTGCCTTCAAGCACATAAATATTCCTGCTTACAATGCAGATATCATTGCACCATGGCACAGGGATGCCTGTTTTGGTGCTAGGCAGCCCAAAACTGCACCAGCACATGGAAAAGACAGGAATGCTCCAAATGGTGTTAAATATGGTGCATTCCTGCCCTTTCACGCAGCACAGCAAGGTAGCTTGCTGTGTTGTTCTACGCAAACCTATGATAAATATGCCCCTGACTTTTTAAAATGCATTTGGTCAGATTCAAGCTCAAATAATGTCTAGGCTGGATTGAGGGTACTAGCCCATTGAACACTCAGCAATCCTGATTTTGAAATAAATATGGCACATATTTGTCCTATTATTAACCATTGGGACAATGTCATATTTTGGTGTCTAAAAGACTGGTGTTGCATTGCTGCTCTAATTCTAGATTAGCTTAATTCATTTCTCTCAAGTCAGTCCCTAAATATCAGGATGGGCTCAAAATGCTCACTGCTGACTGCCGGGTTCCCACAGGTTTTCCTGGCTGTGTATAATGCCTTCCTACATCTACTGCTGACCAATTGTAGACACTTCAGCCTCAACAGACACATGACACACAAATTATGGGTTGCTTATTCTTACAGGATATGCTCTGGTGGACAAAGGGTTCACCTCTTCCTCAAATTTAACCTCTTATTACCAGAAAGCAAAACAGGACTCAATAGTCCAGGGAAATCTGGCCATTAGTGTCCAGAAGGCAAAAATAATTCTCCAATACAATTTTCATTTCCACTTACATAGCCACCGATTAGGCAATACATGTTTCCATGGATTCTACTTCTAACCTATTTGTTTTATTCTCTCCAGTAGCAGCTACCACAAATCTCCAGGGGAGGGGCGGGTGGGGGGAAGTGATGGGGGGAGAAATAAAACAAAAACAAAAATACCTTTTGCTGTTGCTGCCACATCCTGCCGCATTGCTACTCCTCCTTCCTTCAATGTGGTGTCCTAGCATTCACTGGGACACAAACACAGGCTACCCAGCAATTCTAGTGCTGCTTTCATGCTAAACCTAGCATGAAAGCAGCATCAGGATTGGTCTGAGTGGCTTGGACTGCGGCTCAGATACAACCCTGGGGTCTGTACAGTGTCTCCAGCCAGGCTGTTAAACACAGACGGGCTGGAGAATCCTAAGTGCGCACGTGTGATTGGCCAGCCTGAGACAACCGGCCAAACACACATGCGCACTTAGGTGCACTCTCTCCTCATCCCCCCTACCACCTCCTGTGACCCAGCACCGTCTCTCCCTTAACATGCTTCTGGCTGAGCCAGGAGGTGAAAGATAAAACAATAATAAAATATAATTTTATCTTTCAAATCCTAGCTCAGCCAAAACAAACCCTGCCTTCTCCCCTGCCCACCTATTGTTGTCAGTTGATCTTCACTTCTTCACATCTCAGCACTATTTTCCAAATGTTTAATACATATATAAAATTAAAACTAGAAGTTAAAATAAAGTGCAATCCAAGAGATTCTTATGAAAAGCTAAACCTGTAGAATGTTCCCCACACTGGAAGGCACTTCCTCCATAAAAACATGGGACGTTTTTCCAGTGATTCATGAAATGATAAAATTACACATTGCAAACAATAGCAACAGGAAATACTTCAAATCATCAACCATCAATGCACCCAAAGAGTTAGCACACATATTGAGAAAATCATGAGATGACTTGTATCTTTCAGTTCTAAAAAGCCACAAAAACATTTTATATTTTTTTTTGCAGAAGCATAGATAGGTCGAAAAGCAATACATTCTGCGCAGGAGGGAATAAGTGTGTGTGTGTCTGTGTGTGTGTGGGCGTGTGTGTGAAAGAGAGAGGGAGTACAAATTGGTTTAAAGGTGGGTGTAAAAGGAAAATCCAAGAGAAACTGGCTGATATAGCACCGCTGATAGTATAAATATCCTTTTTAGGTCTCAGCTACAGACAGCTTTAGCTGTCTGTTGGACTGACCTATTGTTTCCAATATACAGAGGGTGTGCTTTAGGTCAGCCCCTTGCTCAAGATTAAATGCCTTTGTTCTCTACCTCAATTGTCACCTCTTTTTTTCAGTGACTTTCCTCCCTATTCTTATGTTTGCCCACTGAGAAGCATTTCCGTCTCTCATTTTTTGGGTTGACTTGAAGGCTGCTACTTTTGTTATTGCTTGCATGTGGGTAACTAAATTGGAATGCAAATGTTTTCTTGCTCTCTTCCTCATGTGCTGCTTCCGCTTTCACTATCTTCCATCACCCATGCTCTCTGTATTGCTTCCCCCTCCCAGATTGTCCATTTCTGTCCCACACTCCTCCACATCCAATATCCCCTTACATCCCTGCTCATTTGCGTCCTTTCTGTCTTGGTTCCACTTTCCCCAGCCCCTTTATCCAGGGGAAGGTTGACTCAATTGTTGGTTTGTGGAGGGGCGGGATAGCTGAAGCTGGTTGGTGGGTGGAGGGCAGTTTGGGACCTAATGTGCCTGCAGATACAGTGGCATCCACTAGCCGGATATCAGCGCTCCGAATTAGGGTGCACGAAGTGAGAGTGTGTGGGCATGCCCCCACTGATACTGATACCCGTGTCACCGTACAGCAGTGCAGAGTGGATGTGCGGGAGTGAGTGTCGGTGAATGTAAAGGCAGCACTGTGGTGTTGCTGGTCATGTTCTTCTGCCAGTAAATTCCTGAGGTTGGCATTACGATTTACTAGTGAGGCCTGGGCCGCAGTGATATGTGAAAGTGTTTCAAACCTTGTATGTACTAATTGATGCTAACGTTGTGAACCAGGGTGCACCATGAGTTTATGTGATACATTGAAATAGGTAAACTCTAGGGTGGATCTTGTGCTGACAACGTATGGCACCCCATGAGGGTGAGGGAAGGAATAGTATTGTTTTCTCACTTGTACATACTGTTGTTGGTGTTACACATAGTTGGGCCTAATATTATGAAATCTATTGCTAAAGGTGATTTATGCCCAGGTTTACATGATACTCATACTGTGTTGACAATGTATGTGTTGAATACAGTTTTTATATACCTTGTGTCTGGAGTCTCATTTGTGCCTCTGAGCTTGGTTGTGGTGGGGAAGTGATGTGCCATTGCTTTACACACTGGCTCTGTGATAAAACTGACTCCTCAGTGCCAAGCTACTTAAGGGTGAGTGCAGGTTATACAGCGAGTATAATCACTCACCCCTGATGGGAGTGGCAGTTTCTGTCTGGCTCGGGCCTTGCCTCAGCCAACCAGAACTTGCCACCTCCCATAGATACAAATGACTAATCATGAATATGGGATGGCAAAACCATAATTCTGTGCAGAAACAGGAATGCCAATAAAGAAGTGAGTGCCAGAGAGGTCATACCATTAATCAATTCTGGCCTAAGAAATGGAAATCGAGTTGATAAATCTATGCAGGATGATGAATTTGCACCAGTATTTAATTCTGTGCAATGGTAACAATACACACTTTTGTACAGGTGCAGCAATGCTAATAATTCCTTATGCACAAGAGTGAAAATGCCAGTAACTAATTTGGTCGAGCTATATGAATGTCAGTAAGGAATTCTATACAAGAGGAGGAAGGCCATTTATTGATTATGTGTGAAGGGAGAGCGTGATAATCCATCTTTATCTTCAATCCTCAAGATGTCTGGGATGGTCTTTTTTTCGCCCTTCCCCAAGATCTTTGCCAAAATAAATTTCCACTTGACCACACACAGGACAGCAATAACTTCAACGTTTTACATGCTCATACTCTTGGAAGCAGACTGAGCACATAGCTTCCTTTTAAAAGAGATGAAAGTCATATAAAGAGAAAAAACACATTAAGTAAAAGAGAAAGCAAGTGATGGAATAGCAGATGTTCACATAAAGAAACCATTAGAATGCATGCACTACAATAACAAACAAGCATTTGCAATGCAACGGGTCTCGCGTTTGCTCATGTTAGAGCTGATAGCGTTGTAAACTCCTAATCCGACTTTTCACCTATCGGCAAAAGTGCATTTATGTACGTAACCCGAAAAAGTGCAATTAACTATGTAAAGCGCTCTACTTCTGCCAAGCGAAATTGCGCTAGTAAATTAGAGAAAAAGTAGTGCACGAGCCGGACAGAAAACAGCGAGCCTCGCATGTTTTCTGTACTTGGTCGATGCGCTCGAGGAGGGCTAGCCACCGGAAAAGGCATGACGTATGCATGCCTTTGACTAATGAAAGCAAGCAGATTTTATTAGGCAAGCCCACAAACCAATCAAAAACACTGATGTGCCGTCGACAGGGCTCCGAGCCCTTTTCTAAACACTAAAGCGTCTCGATGCGATATGCATGCACGAGCGCATGCAATGCAGGCTCGACCCTAAAAAGGGAAAATATACTAACATTCCTTAGAATAATTCGAGTTAGTTAGTTAGAAATAATAGTAATACAATTATGGATTGAACACATGCAAGAGTGGGTAAACTCAGCTACATTGATATGTATTCCTTGACCCAAAGTCATTGTACAACTAAGCTATCTGTTCTTCTGCTGGGATCTCGCTTACTTACATAAAGATGGTGACCATGAGGATGATTTTTAAATGTCTTTTTGCCATGTTAAGTAGGTGAAATAACACAAAACTGTTTGCTATACAAGAAAGCAAAGAACTAATTGACATGACCCCATTTCTAGCGAACCTATTACCCAAGTTGTTAGACCTCAAAAAATAGAAAAGATAATGACAAACCAAGAGGGATATTATGTATTTCCTACAATACACTAAGGCTAACCCAGTAATAGAAACAGAAAAAACCCAAAAGAAAATCATTTCGGTTAAAAAAACGGGTCTACAACTATGAAGAAAACACAAATATCACAGCTGCCAGAAAGAAATTAAATTATTTTATATAAAACCACAATGACACAATAAAACATAAAATATGGAATTATTTACCCAGACAAATGTGAACCACTTATCAAGACGTTTGAAGAACCAGACAATTCAAAGACATTTCAAGAATAATTTAACTGAACAGGAAATTGAAACTAGCCAGCTGAACCCCATTGCATAATTCCAGTGCATTTTGATAATAAAGTCCAAGATAATTAAGCAGTGCCTGAGGAGCCACCTGGTTTATCTCCATCCTTAAGTGCCAGTTGTGACCTAAGATATCGCTCTCCACAAAGTGCTATTTTTACACTTGCAGCCCTACTGGCAACTCTCATTATCTTTGTCAGGAACACATTTTACATACAGCAAAGGAGGAAAGAAGATACAACAGGAAAGAAAACAGTCTTTCTACAATAGCCAGACAAAAGAAAATTACAAAAAGAAAAGAAGCAGTGGCAATAAAAAGACTGGAAACCATGAAGGATCCTGACCGGGTAACAAGGAATGAAAAAAACGATACTACTCCATAAACATGACAACCATAAATGAACGATGAAACATGAAGTAAATAAAATGTGAAATAAGAAACACTAAAAATCCTATCCAATTTAAGCAAATTATGGACACATTTTGCCTTCACACAGGAAACATATCTAGATGAACCGGTATCCCTCAATTTAACATAGAAATGAGTGATGTAAGAAAATGGAGTATCAGTTGGAGAGGATGCGAGTCCTTCCCAAGTAATAAGTCCAAGATCTTGGCAGGTCCAAAGCACAAGTTCAGTAAACAAGCCTTGCATCATCTCTGGTAGCTATGGCACAGAAAATATAGGCTACATTTAAGAAAAGTTGTATACAGTATTTAACAGAGGGAAAACAATGACAAAGTCAAAACATAACACAATCAAAATCACAGAGCCAGTTTCCAAAACTAAAGAAATTTTAACTAGAAGAATCGCACCAAAACAACTAAAGTCCAATAAGGGGAGCACGCAGTATGATTTTTTTTCATTCTAGAGCTAAAACCACCAAGAAAAAGTAAATCACCCATCAGAGGTCACTGTTCGCAGTTGACCAGGACCTACCCACGATTTCAGACATACAACTTTGTCTCTCAAATGGAAGTAAAAATCCACCAGCAGGGCAAGGTAGCAGGCTACATCTGGCAAAGTACTCTGAGAGCTGGTTTGTCATTGGATGAGATCCAGCTGATTCCACAAATTTTGATGAGAAAAGTCCTGAGCATGAACATTCAAATGACACACCCTTTCGGTCTAATACGTTTTGCACTTTTTCCTACTCAAGATTTCTACCTTTTGGACTTAGAGCCTAACTTAGAGTTTGGCGGGTAGGTTACTCTGTCACAAGCATGATGGATATCCCATCTGCCGTATTACGATTCCCAGGGGATATAATGGGATAGTAATACAGCGGACAGGCTATCCATCATATTTTTGACGGAGTAACCAAATTCTCAAAACTCTAAAGCAGGCCCTTACTCCCATTTTTGGAGCTCAAAATTCCAGAACAGTACAAACCTGGAAGCTCTATCTGACAAAGACTTCTTGAAGTCAGACACCTTTGCTGTGAAGTCTAGCTGAAGTTACAGAGGTTTTGGAAGTCCAAATATATTCACAACTTTTCAGACTTTCTGAAGCAGCTCCTCTGTGTCTCTTCTAAAGCTCCCAGGATCCCATGAACAACATTTAGCACCCCAGCAGAAGCCACCATCAGGCTGCAGTACAGGGAAAAGGCCTCTTGCAGCTTTTTGTGTCCCTTTAATTATACAAGAGGTCAGCCAAATGACCATTGAAGTCCACTTCTCAGTTCTGGGTACAAGAGGGAACAGGTCCAGGCCTTCGTGCATCCCCACAGGTCACAGGGAACAGGTCCAGTATGATTCTGGTCATCCACGGGTCCAGATGTGTGCAGATTAGCTGAGATGAGGTGCCACATTTGTATGATTCACTAGCTAATGGGTGTGGTGACTCCTGTACGTTTCCTAACCATTAGGAAAAGTGTTTCCAAGGGCAACTCTTCCCACTTGTTGCAGCATATCCTGTTTCCCTTACTTCAAATTATCCCAGGGTGCATTACTCTGTATAAACAGCAGCATGGTAGAACCCTTCTGCCCTTGCAGGTGGCTGATGTCACAGCCATTCGTGTGCCTAGGAAAATGAGCAGTCCCCTCCTTGTCAGTCACATTAAACTAATTCTGTGACCACCTCCCCCTCCCAGTTAGCTGGTGCCAAGCTGACCACAGTTGCTTGGGAACAAAAGCTTCTCTTCCCCAGGTCCCGATTTACACTTAGCTATGAATGGCCAGGGCCCACCCTGATCTTTTATAAGTTATTGAAGTTCCTGAACTCTCCCAAATGCTCTTTCTGACATGAAATGAGTCATATGTCTCCCACACAGGTATTCCTGCCAAAAGGCCTAAGCCATTGTCTCTGCATTGGGGGCAGTTTTCACACCTCATTAAGGGGAAGTGCTGACAGGGACAGCTGCTGTCAGACTGATGCTAGTTAGCCTACTGAAAGTTCAGGTAGACAAAGCCTGGCTTTTTAAAAGTTACTTTTTCTCAAACAGACCGAGCCTAGCTTTTTAAAACTTACTTTTCCTATATATTTATCAAATGCACACCTTCACAGTTTAATACATATTAAAAACCAGTGGTTGAATCAAACCTGACTTACCAAAAATAGCATTTTAATTGTACTTTAGTTTTGCTCACAGGATCGACTACTGCCCTTCAAAGTGAAAAGACCTTTTGTGGCTATCTTTATAGGAGCATGTCAACACTAATTTCTTGCATGTGCCATTTTTAAATACTAGGCACTCTACCTTATGGGGTAAAAAGCCTACTTTAGAGTGCCTTGTTTAATTTTCAAAAGTAGAGTTCTTTCCCATCAAACAGATAATTTTGATCGGTTTCGCTGCAGTTTTAAAAGCTCCAACAGTCAGACTACAATTGTAGACCTGCAACCATGTTTTATTTGTCAGCCTAGTAGATGACACATTAAGGGCCTCATTATGACCCTGGCGGCCGGTGGTAAGCTGGCGATAACCCCGCCAACAGGCTGGCGGTGTTCCGCCAGCTATTATGACCGTGGCGCAATAGCCACGGCCATACCGCCGGCCCCTCCATTATACCGCCAGGCTTTCACAAGCACCGCTGCCCTGGGCATTATAAGTCCCCGACCGCCAGCCTGGCCACGGCGGTAAACACTGCCATGGAAAGGCTGGTGGTAAGGGGTACTTGGGGGGCCCCTGGGAGCCTCTGCACTGCCCATGCACTTTGCATGGGCAGTGCAGGGGCCCCTAGGCATAGCCCCATCGCGCATTTCACTGCCTGAAATGCGAGACGGGTGCTACTCCGCCCGCTGCACATCAGCATTGCCGCCGGATCTATTACGAGCCAGCAGCAATGTTGATGTGACTTTTCTGCTGGGCCAGCGGATGGTAACTCTGTTATCGTCCGCTGGCCCAGCGGAAAAGTCATAATAGGGAGCCAGGAATACTGCCGACACTGGCGGCATTCTGGCTCCCGCAGCTTCGGCGGTCTTTTTATAAGACCGCCGAGGTTGTAATGAGGGCCTATATGTGGCAGTCTGCAGGTGATATTAATTTTCCTTGCCATTGGAGTACTTTCCTGCACGATACTAAGGTCTTACTGGCAAGTTAAATATGCCAATTAGATGTTAGCCAATTCTGTTATGTTTTAGGCATCAGAGCATATAGTATTATCACCTTTGTTCAGACTAGGAAGAAACAACAGATAAGAATGCCACTTATCTTTGATTCTGTTCAATCTATTTATTAAATGTGAACAATCTGTGAAACTGCAGGTAGACTTTCTGTTTCTACTGTACTAGAATTAGCTTAGTGCCTACAAGCAGCAGAATGAGAAAAGGATTGCTGTAAAAATATTCAGCCAATATGTAGGATTTTTCCTGTTATTTATGTTTTTATAAAAAGTTGCTGCTTCTATTCTATTTGTCTTTATTGTGATTGCAATTCATATTATGTGCATTAGAAGTTTTGATTTTAAAGATAAATCTTTTAAAATGAATCTACCATTTCCTAGTGTTCTTGAATGTGGTCTTTCTTAGTGAAAGAGGGTTTGGTGTTTATTAACTCGCCCTGTAACACCTCATAGGATTGATCTTTACCTGAAACACATCTCACTCAAATATTGCTCCTTGGAATGTGGGGTACCTAGAGTTCAATTGGTTTTCCTTAGTGCCAGGGGTTCTATAAAATGGAACTATGTGCTCTTTAGCATTCTACAAAA
Source organism: Pleurodeles waltl (assembly GCF_031143425.1). Classification (NCBI taxonomy): domain Eukaryota; kingdom Metazoa; phylum Chordata; class Amphibia; order Caudata; family Salamandridae; genus Pleurodeles; species Pleurodeles waltl. The sequence continues at coordinate 259,378,912 of NC_090440.1, forward strand.
AGTATCATTTTGTACCCAATGTAAGGCACAAAGGGGGTCATTCTGACCCTGGCGGTCGGTGATAAAGCGGCGGCCAACCTGCCAACAGGCCGGCGGTCAAAAAAATGCAATTCTGACCCTGACGGGAACCGCCAACACAGCCCGCCGCTTTAACACTCCGACTGCCACGGCGGAACAAACAAACAGCGCGGCGGTCACCGCCAACAGCCAGGCGGCAGACAATGTACCGCCCACCCTATCACGACCCACCAATCCGCCACCTTTTCCGGGGCGGGAGCACCGCCGATAAAAACACGGCGGAAACAGACATTTCCAATGGAAAACGCTCACCTCGAGACACTCCATGCGGAATCCGGACAGCATGGAACCCGAATTGAACATCATACCTGCTCTCGTCTACCTGCTCATCTACCACGAGTACGAACTCCGGCGCAGACGTCAACGGTGAGTACTGCACCTACGACACACGGGAGGGGGGAGGAAGAAAGGTTACGGGCATATACATATGCGACCCCCCCAATATGTACACACCAATGCAGAGCAGGAAGTCACAGTGACACCACACAAACACCCTTAAAAAATACAATGACACAACCAAATTTGGAATAAATTTTCATGTTCAAAAAAAGCACCTGGAAATAATTGAGCAACCGTGAAAAATATTTACAAAAACCAAAAATATATACACATCAGTGTATCACTGAAGTAACAAGTCCTGCACATCCTACGAATCTAACATGTCCGTGGGCCAAGGTTCTGCGAAACAAGGGCAAAGCCCACACACGAGACCTGAGTCCTTTGGAGAGAACACTGCAGAGGCATCCGATGTCAAAACTACAGGCACCTCAGGGGGAAGGGAAGGGGGGGCCACCACAGCCACATGAGTCCACGACGCCAGATCCACGAGGAGCCACCATGCCCACTGTACCATCCTGGGGAGTGCAAAGCCACAGTCTCTCAAATCTCTGCAGTGGGTGGGTTGCCCACTGTACCATCCTGGGGAGTGCAAAGCCACAGTCTCTCAAGTCTCTACAGTGGGTGGGTTGCCCACTGGACCATCCTGGGGAGTGCAAAGCCACAGACTCTCAATGTCTCTACAGTGGGTGGGTTGCCCACTGTACCATCCTGGGGAGTGCAAAGCCACAGTCTCTCAATGTCTCTACAGTGGGTGGGTTGCCCACTGTACCATCCTGGGGAGTGCAAAGCCACAGTCTCTCAGGTGGATTACAGAGTCCACTGGTCAAGGAGGAGGCATGGTGGGCACAGTGAACCATAAACAGTGCCTGAGACGGCGGGACCCAGCGCAGCGGTGCATGACATGGCGATGTCCAGCGGAGCGGTGCTTGACAGGAAGGGTCCAGCGGAGCGGTGCTTGACAGGAAGGGCCCAGCGGAGCGGTGCTTGAGACGGCGGGGCCCAGCGGAGCGGTGCTTGACAGGAAGGGCCCAGCGGAGCGGTGCTTGAGACGGCGGGGCCCAGCGGTGCTTGACAGGAAGGGCCCAGCGGAGCGGTGCTTGACAGGAAGGGCCCAGCGGAGCGGTGCTTGAGACGGCGGGGCCCAGCGGAGCGGTGCTTAAGATGGCGGGGCCCAGCGGAGCGGTGCTTGACAGGAAGGGCCCAGCGGAGCGGTGCTTGAGACGGCGGGGCCCAGCGGAGCGGTGCTTGACAGGAAGGGCCCAGCGGAGCGGTGCTTGACAGGAAGGGCCCAGCGGAGCGGTGCTTGAGACGGCGGGGCCCAGCGGAGCGGTGCTTGAGACGGCGGGGCCCAGTGGAGCGGTGCTTGAGACGGCGGGGCCCAGCGGAGCGGTGCTTGACAGGAAGGGGCCAGCGGAGCGGTGCTTGAGATGGCGGGGCCCTCTTCAGCGGTACCTGTCTTCACGGCGGGGCCCTCTTCAGCGGTACCTGTCTGCACGGCGGGGCCCTCTTCAGCGGTGCTCTTCTGCACGGCGGGGCCCTCTTCAGCGGTGCTCTTCTGCACGGCAGGCCCTGTTCACCGGTGCTCTTCTGCACGGCGGGGCCCTCTTCAGCGGTACCTGTCTTCACGGCGGGGCCCTCTTCAGCGGTACCTGTCTTCACGGCGGGGCCCTCTTCAGCGGTACCTGTCTTCACGGCGGGGCCCTCTTCAGCGGTACCTGTCTGCACGGCGGGGCCCTCTTCAGCGGTGCTCTTCTGCACGGCGGGCCCTGTTCAGCGGTGCTCTTCTGCACGGCGGGGCCCTCTTCAGCGGTACCTGTCTTCACGGCGGGGCCCTCTTCAGCGGTACCTGTCTTCACGGCGGGGCCCTCTTCAGCGGTACCTGTCTTCACGGCGGGCCCTCTTCAGCGGTACCTGTCTGCACGGCGGGGCCCTCTTCAGCGGTGCTCTTCTGCACTGCGGGGCCCTCTTCAGCGGTGCTCTTCTGCACGGCGGGGCCCTCTTCAGCGGTGCTCTTCTGCACGGCGAGCCCTGTTCAGCGGTGCTCTTCTGCACGGCGGGGCCCTCTTCAGCGGTACCTGTCTTCACGGCGGGGCCCTCTTCACCGGTACCTGTCTTCACGGCAGGGCCCTCTTCAGCGGTACCTGTCTGCACGGCGGGGCCCTCTTCAGCGGTACCTGTCTGCACGGCGGGGCCCTCTTCAGCGGTGCTCTTCTGCACGGCGGGGCCCTCTTCAGCGGTGCTCTTCTGCACGGCGGGCCCTGTTCAGCGGTGCTCTTCTGCACGGCGGGGCCCTCTTCAGCGGTACCTGTCTTCACGGCGGGGCCCTCTTCAGCGGTACCTGTCTTCACGGCGGGGCCCTCTTCAGCAGTGCTCTTCTGCACGGCGGGGCCCTCTTCAGCGGTACCTGTCTTCACGGCGGGGCCCTCTTCAGAGGTACCTGTCTTCACGGCGGGGCCCTCTTCAGCGGTACCTGTCTGCACGGCGGGGCCCTCTTCAGCGGGGCTCTTCTGCACGGCGGGGCCCTCTTCAGCGGTGCTCTTCTGCACGGCGGGGCCCTCTTCAGCGGTGCTCTTCTGCACGGCGAGCCCTGTTCAGCGGTGCTCTTCTGCACGGCGGGGCCCTCTTCAGCTGTACCTGTCTTCACGGCGGGGCCCTCTTCAGCGGTACCTGTCTTCACGGCGGGGCCCTCTTCAGCGGTACCTGTCTGCACGGCGGGGCCCTCTTCAGCGGTGCTCTTCTGCACGGCGGGGCCCTCTTCAGCGGTGCTCTTCTGCACGGCGGGCCCTGTTCAGCGGTGCTCTTCTGCACGGCGGGGCCCTCTTCAGCGGTACCTGTCTTCACGGCGGGGCCCTCTTCAGCGGTGCTCTTCTGCACGGCGGGGCCCTCTTCAGCGGTACCTGTCATCACGGCGGGGCCCTCTTCAGCGGTACCTGTCTTCACGGCGGGGCCCTCTTCAGCGGTGCTCTTGCAGTATGTCAAGGGAGTCATACCTGGCCTGGACACCCTGCTCAGTCGCCCTCCGACCGTGCTGTGTCAGGCCCCTTCGGGGAGTGAGTCCTGGGCCCTTTGGTGTCGTCCCTTGCAGCCGGGATGGGGCTTGTGGGGCCCTCCTGCTCCGCGCTCCTGGTGGTTGTCCTCTCCGCCCTGCTGTCCTTCCGCTCCTTAGATGGGGCTCTCGGGCCCTTGCCTCCCCTGGCTGCTGTGGCCGGTGAAGTGGCCGGAGTCACCTCCTTGGGGGCAGCCGTCTCTGTCCGCTCACGGCGGCCCTTCAATTTCCGGGTCCTCTTGCCTGGGGGGGGGGCTGGCTGTCCCCTTGCTGCTCACCGAAGTGTTACTGCCGCCAAAGGGTGGACTCCACATGCCATGCACCACTTGCACTGTAGTAGTTGGGCTGGTGGTGGCTGAGGTGCCCTTGGGACTTTTCCCAGTTGGAGGGGGTGGGTCGGGGGAGGGAAAGAGGTCAAAACTGGAGAGGTAATTTTTCTTGGGACCAAGGTAAGGGGTAGGAGTAGTGGTGAGAGAAGTGGAGGAAGAGGATGTGGTTGTATGAGAGCCAGGTGTGCTGTCCTTGGGTGCAGGTGACTGGGACGTAGGCTGTGGTGAGGTGGTTGGCTGTTGTTTGGGTGTCTGCCTGCGTTTATGTGTCTTGGAAGAGGGGGTGACAGACACAGTGGGAGAGGACACAGGGGACGTGTAAATGCCAGTGGGGGTGGTGACTGCAGGTGTGCGGACTGTAGTGGAGGGTTTGCTGGTGGTGGAAGAAATGGCTGATGTTGGGGTGCATGCAGGTGTGAGTGTAGACGTCACAGGGAGGGAGGAGGGAGACGAGGAGGACGGGGACACAGAGGTGGTAGTGACTGTTGATATGTCTGCATCTGTGTGTTGCTTGGGTGAATGCTTCTGTTTTCTGTGGTGCTTATGTTTGGATGAGCTGGCCTTGGGTGTTGAGGTGTGTGCAGGCTGGTCTGATGGTGTGGATGGGATAGGTTGAGGTACAGGAGACAGAGAAAGGGTGGAGGCAGATAGAAGAGGGAGACTGGAGACAGGGACAATGGCTGCCGTCAGTGCTGAGGCCAGAGCAGTGAACGCTCGTTGATGGGCAGCCTGACCCGAATGAATGCCCTCCAGGTAGGCATTGCTCCGATGCACCTCCCTTTCCACCCCCTGGATGGCATTCAGAAGGGTAGTCTGCCCAACAATGAGCGTCCTCACCAGGTCAATGAGCTCCGCACTGAGGGCAGCAGGGGTAACAGAGGCAGGGGCTGAGGTGCCTGGGGCGAAGGAGACGTGCGCCTTCCTGGCCGAGCGGCCACGGAGCGAAGACTGAGGGGCTGCTGGGAGGGCGGTGCTGGTGCGCTGGGTGGCGGCTGTACCTGTTGTTGCGGAGGGCACAGATGGTGCCGCCCCCGCCAGGGAGCTCCCAAACGAGGACGTGTCCGTGTCGCTGGTGTCTCCACCGGCCCCCGTTGTGGTGCTCCCCTCGCCCTCCGGATCACTGGTGCCCTCGGTGTCTGTGTCAGTGCCCACCGGGGCCTGGTGACCTGCAGCTCCCTCCTGCTCCGACGCCAAATCTCCTCCGCCGGATGATGCTAAAACACAAGAAGACAAAGATTTAGGGTGGGGGGAGAAATTAAACAAAGTTGAGTGCATGCCTTAGCAATACCCTTTGTGGAGAGGACAGACACAGGTGCCTCGTGCACTAAGTCGCGAACTTGGGGTACACTACTCAGTACCTCTGACTAGGCGAACAGGTCTAGGGACAACACACGCGCACATGGGTGATGCTGGAGCATGGATAGCTGCACTTGGCACCCTACAGAGGTGGGGGGCGGAGGCACAGGGCCATGCCTAAGGGAGCGGACTACACTACAGAGAGCGCCCGGGCCTAATGTCACCCACAGCCCTCCTCCCCCCCAGACGCCTCCAATGCGCATACAGATGGGAGAATGTGCGGATACTCACCCCCTTGTGTCTGCTGTGCTGTCCTCAAGCGCCCATCCAAATTAGGGTAGGCCACCGCCAGGATCCGGGACATCAGGGGGGTCATGGTGCGACTGGCACCCCTCCTAGGTCGGGAGGCCATCCCCAGCAGTGTTTCTGCGGTCTTCCTCGTTCCGCGGCGGATGTCCTCCCACCTCTTGCGGCAGTGGGTGCCCCGTCTGTTGTGGACCCCCAAGTTCCGGACTTCCTCGGCGATGGCACGCCAAATATCGATCTTCTGGTGGGCACTCACCTGTTTGACATGTACAGGGTGGGAAAGAGAAACCGTCACATATCTGCATGTTTGGAGTACATGCCCCCCCCTCCCCAACCTTGTCATGGTTCCCATTCTCTCATCTGTCGTGCGTTGCACTCCCCATTCCCTCCACACCCCATCAACTTACATCCCCCCCCCTCCACACAGGCATAACCCATTCAATGTGCACTGAGTGTACTCACCTGTTGGTCTGGAGGACCGTAGAGTTGCGCATACTGGGGGAGGACCCCGTCCACGAGCTTCTCCAACTCTTCTGAACTGAAGGCGGGGGCCCTTTTCCCAGTCGCAGCAGCCATTGTCACTTCCAGACCGAGTTCACAGCAGCACTTGCAGTATAGGTCCTCTCCTGTGGATGATCAGGTCTCGAATGATTGAGCTGATAGAAAATGGCGGTCACGCCCGCGGCGGTGCGTACCGCGGCGGTGCGTCCCGCGACCGCCGGCGCACATCGTCATTGGCTCCTGAAACCCATAGGCTTCAATGTTAACCAATGCGTCTTCGCACAGCGGTCTTCGACCGCCTACCGCCACGGTGCGCCCCGCCAGCGCAGTGACCTCACATCCCATTGTCCCACTTCACAGGTCAGGCATCGGCCATTTCAAGGGCCCACATGGCTTAATTTCTAATGCGTCACACAGGCCTAGGCCTTGCAATGGCACACATACAAACATATCAAACCATACATTTACCTGTACTGTGCAAGCTGTGTTGTACGTACCTGTGAGTGGATTGACTCTGTACTCCATATTCTCCTTCCTAGGCACCGTCCGCTGGGACTAGCGATGAGAAGGAGGAATCCTCGCGTGTACCGGCCGCTGGTGGACCTGTCGACAATGGAAGAACGCCATATAATACTACGATACCGACTTGACCGTGCCTCCATCTATGAACTGTGTGCCCAGCTGGAGCCAGCCCTGATGTCCCCCATCTGCCAACCCACAGGAATTCCCCCTCTGGTGCAGGTTCTGTCAGTCCTCCATTTCTTTGCAACTGGCTCATTCCAGACAACAGTGGCCATGTCATCTGGGATGTCTCAGCCTATGTTTTCCAAGATCTTATCCAGAGTGTTGTCTGCCCTGATGAAACTCATGCGGAGCTACATCATTTTCCCAGAGGAGGGTGATTTGCCTACAGTGAAAGCTGATTTCTATGCCCTTGGACACATCCCCAACATCATTGGTGCAATTGATGGAACCCATGTGGCTTTAGTCCCCCCAAATGACGATGAACAGGTGTACAGGAACAGGAAGAATTACCATTCAATGAATATCCAGGTGGTCTGTTTGGCTGACCAGTACATCTTCCATGTGAATGCCAAGTTCCCTGGGTCAGTGCATGACGCATATGTGATGCGAAATAGCAGCATTCCCTATGTGATGGAACAGCTACAGAGACAGCGTGTGTGGCTAATAGGTGACTCTGGTTACCCCAACCTGCCGTGGCTATTGACCCCAGTGAGGAATCCCAGGACCAGGGCAGAGGAACGGTACAATGAGGCCCATGGGTGTACTAGGAGGGTGATTGAGCGAACCTTCGGGCTCCTGAAGGCCATATTTAGGTGCCTGCATATGACAGGTGGATCCCTAATGTACTCACCAAAGAAGGTGTGCCATATCATCGTGGCGTGCTGTATGCTCCACAACCTGGCTTTGCGACGCCAGGTGCCTTTCCTGCAGGAGGATGGTCCAGATGGTGGTGTTGTAGAAGCCGTGGAGCCTGTGGAGAGTGAAGAGGAGGAAGACTCTGAGGACGACACAGACAATAGGGACAGAGTGATACAACAGTATTTCCAGTAACACCCAGGTAAGAATCACCCACGCCATTTCACAATTGCTTATAGCCTCCTGCATCTGTACTTTCTGTAGTTCCCCACAGATGTTTTTCATTAATTTTTGCCTTTCCCTTCCCTTCTCAGTGCTGTCCGACTAAGTACCTGACTTCTGCTTGGTTCGCACATGAAATACAGCGTATTGACATTGGTATGTTGTCATGACTAATTGACAGAACAGAAATGGAACAGTAATGTGTAATACATTTGTTAATAATACAGCATGACTCAAAACAGATTTGTGTGCAAAATGTGATTTATTTACAGTGCTAGATATCGGTACATGTGATTCTAAGGGTGATGGGTGGGGGTGGAGGAATATCCATGGCAGAGTCCAGTTCTCAGTCTCACAGGTGCATTGTTCTTTTGCCTGTGGAAGGATGGAGCATAGGCAATTCATGGTTGGACAGGGTGGCAATGTGGGACAGTGGGAAGACTTGAGGGGGTATGTCCTGCTGGCGGGGGTCTTGACATCCTACTCTGTCTTTTTTTTTGGTCTCAGGCTCCTCTTACGGGGTGGTTGTTCTTCAGCAGGAGGTGGGGTTCTGGGGGGCTGTCGAGGTGTTGGGACCTCCTGTCCACTAGCGCCGGCGGAGGTGGTAGGCTGTTCCTGGTCCGGCCTAGTGACAGGGGCCCTGTGTGGTGCAACATGGTCCCGCAACGCGTCCTCTATCCTGTTGAGGGCCAGGACGATGGTCCCCATTGCGGTCCCGATGATTCTCAGCTCCTCCCTGAACCCCATGTAGCGTTCTTCCTGCTGTGCCTGGATCTCAGTGAACCTGGCCAGTACCGTCGCCATCGTTTCTTGGGAGTGGTGGTATGCCCCCATGATGGTGGTGAGGGCCTCTTGGAGAGTGGGTTCCCTGGGCCTCTCCTCCCCCCCCTGTCGCACTGCAGCCCTCCGAGCTGCCCGGTTTCCCCCGGCCTCTGTCCCCTGGCCGGTGTGCCCGCTACCACTGCCCCCAGGTCCCTGTTGTTGTTGGGGTGTTGGGTTAGCCTGGGTGCCCTGTAGTGGCGGACACACCGCTGATTGAGCTGTCCTAGAGACAGAGGCATGGGCCCGCTGGGTGGGAGCTGTGCTGGTGTTGGCAGAGGGGGTCGGGTCTGGTGTGGCCTGTGGCTGCCTGAGGGGAACCGACTGCCCAGAGGTCCCCGATGGTCCGGGCTGGTCATCAGGTTCACTGTCGACAGAGCTGCTATCCTCAGTGTGGGCCTGTTCCGGGGGTGGGATGGACACTTCTGGACCCTCCTGGCTGGTGTGTTGTCGTTCGGGTCCTGCATGGGGTAAGAGAGTTTGGTTATTGTTTCTGTGTGTGCAATAGCGTGCGTGTTATGGGTGCCCTTGTCCCCCAGTGCAGGCATTCCCTTGAGGGAGGTGTTGTGAGGGTAGTTAGGGGGGGGGGGGTTAGTGCAGTGGTCATGCTTAGGTGATGGGTGCCCATGATTTGTGTTGGCATGCAGGAGTTGGTGTTGGGATGGGTGGGTTGTGCTGGTGAGACATTGTCAGGGAGGATGTGTGCTGGGGGGTTGGGGGTGAGGGTGGGGGTGTGGGTTGGCATGCTGGTGGGGTGGGGGGGATATAGTAGTTGAGATTGGACTTACCAGAGTCCATTCCTCCGGCTACTCCTGCGAGGCCCTGAGGATGCAGGATGTTCAAGACGTCTTGCTCCCACGATGTGAATTCGGGAGGGGTGGGTGGGGGTCCGCCGCCAGTCTTCTGGACCGCGATGTTGTGCCGGGAGACCATCGATCGGACCTTCCCCCGTAGGTCGTTCCATCTTTTGCGTATGTCCTCCCTATTCCTGGGATGCTGTCCCACCGCGTTGACCCTGTCCACGATCCGCTGCCATAGCTCCGCCTTCCTAGCTACACTGGTGTGCTGCACCTGCGAGCCGAAGAGCTGGGGTTCCACTCTTAGGATTTCCTCCACCATGACCCGGAGTTCTTGGTCAGAAAAGCGTGGGTGCCTTTGGGGTGCCATGGGGTGGTGTGGGTGTGGTGTGGGGTGGTGTATGTGATGATAAGTATGTTGGTGAGTGGTGCTTTGTGCTACTATGTGGTGTGTGTGATGGTGTAGTGTGCCTCAGTGTGTCTTGCTTTGAATTGTCTGCTGTGTCTCTCTCTCCTTCTCTCAGTAATTCTGGTTGCAGGGGTTTGTGGGTGATGTGGGTGTGTGTTTTATAGTTGGTTGATTGTGTGGGAGTGGTGTGTGTATGTGTATCAGGTGTGTGTATTTCAAATTGTCCAATGTGGCTGGGTTTTGGTGATGTGTGTGTATTCTGACCGCGGCGGTGTGTACCGCCAATGGAATACTGCGTTTGAATGACCGCCGTGTGGATTCGTGGGTCGTAATGGCATGGGCGTATTTCTGTTGGCGTGACGGTGGAGGTTTGGTCATCTCCAGTTTATCGCTGCCCGCTGATGTGGCGGCCTGCAGTGGAGGACGGAATTTTGGAGGTTTGGCCGTTGTGGGTCAGAATGACCGTGGCGGTTAACCGCGGCGGTGTTATGGCGGTCTTCTGACCGGCGGTAAGGGCCTTTTACCGCCGAGGTCAGAATGACCCCCAAAGTTTCTAGATCCTTGAGTAAATTTGGATGACAAACACAAGAAACCAATTAGTGGAGATATCTCTTTTAATATTGGGTACCTCCTTCAACCGAGCTAGGTATTTCCTATTTATTGCAGGTTTGTCAGACCTTTGTCTTATAAAAGGTTTTTCATCATTTTGATTTCTGTTATTTGAATCTTATGTTTTGTAAGTGTTTGTCTAAAATGGTGCAAGCTCTCGTTCTGATGTGGGTAAACTTCTGAGTACCAGTCTAACAACATCTCCATCCTAGGGGTGTACTTAACAAAAGGGTAGAATAACATTTATTAAAAATGCACATGCTGCAAACCACTTTGAAATATTTTACTTCTGAGTGGAGTTTGAGGCTGCTGATCCCAATACTGGGAACTTTAATAAATACAGGATGAACCACTAGTACCAATTATGAACTTTATCAAGACTTAGGAATCCTGATGGGGCATTGAGAACAACAAGCACAGTTTGCTGGTCAATTACCCCTTGTAGTGCAAAATGTCAGAATGGGTCCCTTAAATAATGAGGAGACTAAGGCCCTCATTACAACCCTGGCGGTCGGTGTTAAAGTGGCGGTAATACCGCAAACAGGCCAGCGGTTAAAAATATGGAATCACAACCATAGCGGAAACCGCCAACACAGATAGCCACTTTAACACTCTGACCGCCACGGCGGTAGCAACAGACACCGCGGCGGTTACCGCCAACTGCAGGCGGAAGACAATGTACCGCCCACACTATTACAAGGCACGAATATGCCAGCTTTTCCGGGGCGGAACCAATGTCATCAAAAGCACGGCAGAAACTGTACACAGAAGGGAAACCACTCACCTCTCGACAATCAACGAAGAACCAGGCCGCCATGGAGCCCGAGTTACAGGTCCTGCCCATGTTACTGTATCTATTAATACACGGCAAAAAAAAATTACAGGCACCTCAGGGGTAAGGGGAGGGGGGCACCTCAGCCAGATGATAGTACGACACCACTGCTCCTCGGGGGCTACATGCCCACTGCTTCATCCTAGGGAGTGCAAAGCCACAGTCTTTCAAGTCTCTCAAGTGGGTGGGTTGCCCTCTGCTTGGTCCTGGGGAGTGCAAAGCCACAGTCTCTCTAGTGGGTGCTTTGGCCACTGCTTGGTCCTGGGGAGTGCAAAGCCACAGTCCCTCAAGCCTCTCAAGTGGGTGGGTTGACCACTGCCTGGTCCTGGGGAGTGCAAAGCCACAGTCTCTCTAGTGGATGCCTTCTCCACTGGTTCTGGAGGGGGCTTTGTGCCCAGAGTGCTTCATCCTGCCAAGGACTGTGTTAGTGTACGCTTTTCTCCACTGGTTCTGGAGGGGGCTTTGAGCCCAGAGTGCTTCATCCTACTAAGGACTGGGTTAGTGGATGCTTTTCTCAACTGGTTCTGGAGGGGGTTTGTGCCCAGAGTGCTTCATCCTGCCAAGGACTGGGTTAGTGGATGCTTTTCTCCACTGGTTCTGGAGGGGGCTGTGTGCCCAGTGATGCTGCACCTGGGGTGTGGCAGTTGACTTCGTCTCACCTGGGTGTCTCAGCCATGCGATGTACCTGGAACAGGTAGCATGATACTCCATGGAGGCAGACCCACACTCCATCCTGCGGCGACTTAGGCTGCCAATTGCTGCTTCGTGTCAGTGCTGGAGGTGGTGTCTCAAGTGACGTGCCCAGGGTCCAGGACGTCACCTGCAGACTCTGACGGCTGCACACTGAGGATGCTGCTGACGTCCGACAGAGTGGCATTGGCTGTGCACGTGGCGGTGCTTATGGTGGTGCAGATGGCGGTGTCTGCGGCGGAGATGCTGCCAGTGCTGAACGTGGTGCAATTGACTGTTGCAGTGGATGGAGACACCATACCATCTCCGGCAACCTCAGATGGCTGATCCATGGGGGGGATGCTTCCGATTGACGTTGTAGCATCGGCGGTGCAGGTGGCGGTGCAGGTGGCAGTCGGAGCGGCGGTGGTGACCGTGTTGCATGTGGCTGCCATCCCTGAAGATTTGGTGGTCACCGGCCCCTCACCAGGTGGCATCATGCCCAGAGGAGATGTATTGTATTGTATTGTATTGTAATAGAATTTATATAGCGCTTACTACCCCTGACGAGGCGTCAAAGCGCTTTTTGGCGAGTAGCACGCTACTCCAGAACCCAAAAGGAATTAGTGGTGGAAATATGAGTACAGCTTTAATATTATTAAGAATTCATTTGAGCCACTGATATGTGAGTTTGTTAGTTGGACTGACTGGAGTAATGGAGGTGTGGAGGAGGGAAGAATCCAGAAGTGTTAATTGGGAGTCTATGGTAATAGAATTTAGGCTTGGGATGAGTAAAGGGGGGACGGAGGAGGGAAGAGTCTGTGGAAAGGGTTAGGGAGATCATAGTAGCAGGGTGAGATAAATGAGGGAGAATTTAGTAGGGTTGTTTTGGAGATCATGGTAGTAAAGTGAGGTTTTGGGTGAGTTAGATGTGGAAGAGGAGGTGTTAGAAATGGGTTTTTTGGTTGGCAGTCAGGTTACTCTCTGTCCAAGCAAGAACCCTCACTCTAGTCAGGGTAAGTCACACACAATCCAAAATTAGCCTGTGCCCACCCTCTGGTAGCTTGGCACGAGCAGTCAGGCTTAACTTAGAAGGCAATGTGTAAAGCATTTGTGCAATAAATCATACAATACCATAATATAACACCACAAAAATACACCACACAGTGTTTAGAAAAATATATAATATTTATCTGGGTATTTGCAGGTCAAAACGATTAAAGATGCAATATGAATTTGTAAAGATATCACTGAAAAGTGATATAAAGGGTCTTAAGTCTTTAAAAAGCAAACAAAGTCTCTTTCAAGCACAAAGTACCTGGTTTCTGGTGGAAAATCTCCGCAAAGGGCCGCAGAAGAAGAGATATGTGGAAAAATGGTGTGTGCGTCGATTTCTCCCCAGCACACTCGGACTTGCGTCGTTATTTTTCATGCGGGGAAGTTGTGCGTCGTTTTCCGGCACGCGGACAGTCTCTTTCTGTGGATCGCGGGGATTACCAGATGTCCCGGGTCTGTGCATGGATTCTCCTGCTTGTTTTCCGGCTGCGTGTCGTTCCATGGGGCTGTGCGTCGAAATTTCGCTCTCACGGCAGGCGTTGCGTCGATTTCTCCTTGGAAGTCGGGCCGCGTTGTCCTTGCGAGGCCGTGCGTCAAAGTTTCGGTGGTCCTGAAGGCGTCGCGTCAATCAGCGTCGGTGTGCGGCGTTTTTCTCGCCGCGGAACAAGCTGTGCGTCGAAAATATCGGTGCACGAAGCGTCCAAGGAAAAAGAGAAGTCATTTTGGTCCTGAGACTTCAGGGAACAGGAGGCAAGCTCTATCCAAGCCCTTGGAGAGCACTTTTACAGCCAGACAAGAGTTCAGCAAGGCAGCAGGCCAACAGCAAGGCAGCAGTCCTTTGTAGAAAGCAGACAGGTGAGTCCTTTGAGCAGCCAGGCAGTTCTTCTTGGCAGGATGTAGTTTCTGGTTCAGGTTTCTTCTCCAGCAAGTGTCTGATGAGGTAGGGCAGAGGCCCTGTTTTATACTAAGTTGTGCCTTTGAAGTGGGGGTGACTTCAAAGAGTGTCTAAGAAATGCACCAAGCCCCCTTTCAGTTCAATCCTGTCTGCCAGAGTCCCAGTAGGGGGTGTGGCAGTCCTTTGTGTGAGGGCAGGTCCTCCACCCTCCCAGCCCAGGAAGACCCATTCAAAAGCAGATGTATGCAAGTGAGGCTGAGTACCCTGTCTTTGGGGTGTGTCTGAGTGAATGCACAAGGAGCTGTCAACTAAACCTAGCCAGACGTGAATTGAAGGGCACAGAAAGTTTAAAGTGCAAAGAAATGCTCACTTTCTAAAAGTGGCATTTCTAGAATAGTAATATTAAATCCGACTTCACCAGTCAGCAGGATTTTATATTACCATTCTGGCCATACTAAATAAGACCTTCCTGCTCCTTTCAGATCAGCAGCTGCCACCTCAACAGTGTATGAGGGCAGCCCCAATGTTAGCCTATGAAGGGAGCAGGCCTCACAGCAGTGTAAAACGAATTTAGGAGTTTTACACTACCAGGATATATAACTACACAGGTACATGTCCTGCCTTTTACTCACACAGCACCCTGCTCTAGGGGTTACCTAGGGCACACATTAGAGGTGACTTATATGTAGAAAAAGGGGAGTTCTAGGCTTGGCAAGTACTTTTAAATGCCAAGTCGAAGTGGCAGTGAAACTGCACACACAGGCCTTGCAATGGCAGGCCTGAGACAAGGTTAAGGGGCTACTGAAGTGGGTGGCACAACTAGTGCTGCAGGCCCACTAGCAGCATTTAATCTACAGGCCCTAGGCACATATAGTGCACTCTACTAGGGACTTATAAGTAAATTAAAGAGCCAATCCTGGATAAACCAATCAATAGTACAATTTACACAGAAAGCATATGCACTTTAGCACTGGTTAGCAGTGGTAAAGTGCCCAGAGGTCAAAAGCCAACAACATCAGGTCAGAATTAAGTAGGAGGAAGGAGGCAAAACGTTTGGGGATGACCCTGTCAAAAGCCCGGTACAACAGGAGGGAAAAGCTTAAGCAGGGTTATTTAGGAGATGAAAGTAGTAGAATGGATTTGGGATGAGTCAGAGTGGAAATGGAGGATAGATTGATAGAGACATGATATGTGGTGATGGGTAGACAAAGTGTGATATACACCGCCCACAACAGACCTCTCGGCCTCCTTTGACACTGTCTGCAACCACACCGTATGCACTCGCCTCTACGACACCGGAATCCGCCACAAGGCCCTGGACTGGATGACATCCTTTCTCTCCGGCAGAACTCAGAGAGTCCGCCTCCCTCCCTTCCTGTCGGAAGGCACCAAGACCATCTGTGGCGTTCCCCAAGGGTCTTCCTTCCCTCAGCCCAACTCTTTTTAACATCTACATGACACCGCTCGCCATCATCGTCCCATCCCATAACCTCAACATCGTCTCCTACGCTGACGACACTCAGCTGATCCTCTCACTCACCAAAGCCACCGCCAAAACCAACCTCCACAACGGACTACATGCCATCGCACATTGGATGGAGAAGAGCCACCTCAAACTTAACTTGGAAACGACAGAGATCCTCATCCTCGGCTCCAACCGCTCTGCAGGGAATGACTCCTGGTGGCCAGCCACCCTAGGAACCGCACCTACACCCACCACCCATGCACGCAATCTAGGCTTCATCCTGGACTCATCGCTCACCATGACCCATCAAGTAAACGCCGTTTCATCTTCCTGCGTCAACACCCTAGGCATGCTTCGCAAGATCTTTAGATGGATCCCCATCAAAACAAGAAGGACTGTCACCCACGTCCTCGTCAGCAGCAGACTGGACTACGGCAATGCGCTCTATGCAGGAATCACAGCCAAGCTCCAGAGGAAACGTCAACGCATCCAGGACATATACGCAAGCCTCATCCTCAACATCCCACGCCGGGACCAAATCTCAGCCCGCCTCAGAAACCTACACTGGCTTCCAGTCAGCAAGGGGATCACCTTCAAACTCCTCAGCCACGCCCACAAAGCTCTTCACAACACGGGCCCTGCCTACCTCAATGAGTGACTCACCTTCCATGCTCCCACCCGCCAGCTTCGCTCCGCCAATCTTGCCCTCGCCGCCGTCCCTCGCATCCATCAAACTACAGCCAGCGGCAGATCCTTTTCCCACCTCGCCGCCAAGACCTGGAACACCCTCCCCGTCCACCTACGACAGACCCAGAACCTCCTGACCTTCAGGAAATGCCTCAAGATCTTGCTGATCGAGCAGTAGCAGATCCTTCACAGCAGCCACAAGGGGGTGAGTACAGTGGCCATCATTGAAGGAAACGGCTGGAGGGGTGGCATCCGTGTAGTGGTTGTGTGTCAGTGGGTGCCCCTAGGCCAGGCCAGACATAGCAGCGAAGGTCCTCTGGTGGCTAAGGGTCTGAAGGGGAAATACGTCCTACCTAGATTGTTAGCATCCACTACTAGTCAGGGCTGCGTGGGTCCCATGTGTGCTGCAGTTGGCAGTGTGTGCTCCTCTTCATGCCTTGGTGGCTAGCAATATCACTGGTAGTGCAATGCATAGTGCATAGGCCTGTTCCCTGTGTGTGCGGGTGCTGTGTACGCCAACGGTAGTGTTGGTGTAGTCATTGACCCAGTGTATCCTTTGTCTTTCTCCCCTCCTTTCTTGTTTTGTCATCCTGTCCTTATGTGCATTAGCATGATCTATCGGAGGAGCAGAGGCACCGGCGATGGAGGTCCTGCATCCCACAGGACCCTGGAGGCAGAGTCCACCGACGCTGAGGACACCAGTGGGACGGAGGGTGATGGGAGCAACACATGGAGACTGGAGGGAACAATACAGACTCAGATGCCTCCTCCAATGGGAGCTCCCTGGTGGTGGCGGACACCTCTGTGACCACCCCAGCTGCAGGTACAGCCACCACCCCCATACCAGAACCTCCCTCCCAGTAGCCCCTCAGAGAGTTGCTCGTGCCAGCTCACCCAGGAGGGTGGGCATCTCCTTCGCCCCAGGCACCTCAGGCCCCTGTGAGCCCTGCTGCCCTGAGTGAGGAGGCTATTGACCTCCTGAGATCCATCTCTGTAGGGCAAACAACCATTGTGAATGCCATCCAGGGGCTTGTAGCCCAGATGCAGCAATCTAATGCCTTCCCGGAGGGCATTCACTGTGGATTGGCAGCCAAACAGAGATCGATCCAGGCTCTGGCCTTCTCTCTGATGGCAGCCATAATGCATGTTTCTACCGTCCCCCTCCAGCTTCCACTTTCCAGTCCCATTCTCCTCAGTCCCAACCCATCCCAAGCATACAGTCAGATGAGCATGCACACAAGACGACACTTAAGAGTGTCACAGACAATCATAAGCACCACACTTCATCCCACAGGCACTCACACAAAAATAATTCAGTTGCAGACACAACATCCACTATTTCCACTGTATCCACCTCATCCTCCTCAACCTCCCACCCAGTTACATCCACACTCACACCTGCATGCACTATATCATCATCCACTACCAGCATCATCACCTCACCAAGCAGAACACACACCTCACTGTCAGATACCTCCACACTCTCCCACTGTGTCTGTCCCCTGCTAAAGTACACAAACGCAAGCACTCAGACACCAAACAGCCATCCACCTCACAACAGCATACTAACCATGCACCTGCACCCAAATCCAGCAAACACCTCCAACAACCACTCCCTCATCCTCCACTCCCATTACTTCTCCCTCTTCCTGCCCCAATGTCCCTAAAAACCTTTTCTATTCCACGATTGACCTCTTCCCTACTCCCCCCTTCCTGCATGTATAGCCAGGGTATCAAGGACTCAGCCAAGCACCTCAGCCAAACAGTCCACGGGCCCAGTTTCAGCAGCACTATTTGTGGTGGAAAGGATTCCAGGCCACAAATACTGAAGGGGAAGGAGCCTGCACCACCCAGCAAGAAGGGGAAGGAGCCTGCACCAGCCAGTAGGAAGGGAAAGGAGCCTGCACCAGCCAGCAAGAAGGGGAAGGAGCCTGTGCCAGCCAGCAAGAAGGGAAAGGAGGCTGCACCAGCCACAAAGACGGGAAAGGAGCCTGCACCAGCCAGTGAGAAGGGGAAGGAGCCTGCACCAGCAGTTGTCACAGAAACCACACTGCCAGCCGTGGTTGTGCAGCCGTCAGAGAATGAAGGGGCTGAGCAGGAGCCTCCCACAACCACCACCACCACAGTGCAGCCATCAGAGGGTGCAGGGGCTGAGCAGGAGCCTCCCACAACCACCACCACCACCACAGTGCAGGCATTGGAGGGTGTAGGGGTTGAGCACGAGCCTCCCACAATCACCACCACCACAGTGCAGCCATCGGAGGATGCAGGGGCTGAGCAGGAGCCTCCCACAACCACCACCACAGTGCAGCCATCGCCGCTGGCGGACACCATATGATCCAGCCTCCATGGGCTGCTGTACGGCCTGCCCCCACCAGAACCAGTGGGCAAGACACCCATTTGAGAGACTGTGGCCTTGCACCTCCCCAGGGCAAAGCAATAGGCATGTTGCCTCTCTAGAACCAGTGGGCAAGTCACCCACTCCAGAGACTGTGGCCATGCACTACCCAGGACCAAGCACAGGGCATGTTGCCCCCTCCTGAACCAGTGGGCAAGTCACCCATTCAAGAGACTGTGGCCTTGCACTCTCCAGGACCAAGCACAGGGCATGTTGCCCCCCTCCAGAACCAGTGGGCGAGTCACCCACTCGAGAAACTGTGGCCTTGCACTCCCCAGGACCAGGCGCAGGAAATGTTGCCCCCACCAGAACCAGTGGGCAAGTCACCCACTCAAGAGACTCTGGTCTTGCACTCCCCAGGACCAAGCAATGGGCATATTGCCCTCTCTAGAACCAGTGTGCAAGTCACCCACTCGAAAGACTGTGGCCTTGCACTCCCCAAGACCAAGCAATGGGCATGTTGCCCCCTCCAGAACCAGTGGGCAAGTCACCCACTCCAGAGACTGTGGTCTTGCACTCCCCAGGACAAAGAAATGGGCATGTTGCCCCCTCAAGAACCAGTGGTCTTGTTTCCGCATCCAGATGGGGTGCCGCCCCCCTCCCCCCTGCAGTGTTCTCTCCGTATTGGTACAGGAATCAAGTGGGACCTTGGACTTTGCCCTGTGGCCATGTGGCCCCTGTGAACTGTAAACTGGGCAGTGTCCCTTTTTTGTACATTTGTACATATCTGTTGCATTGCCACATCGACTTATTATTTTTGATGTTGATCTTATTACAATCACTTTCGGCAATTTCTGTTGTCCTTGCATTATTCAGCCATTTATCAGGGACAAATTGATTATCTTGTGCAATTGGTTGTGTGTATGGCATGTGCATGTGGGGTGTGTGTTGAGCGTGTGTGTGTCACTGTCGTTTTCCTCCCCCCTCCCTTGTGAGCTAGGTGGCTGTACTCATCATCGTCGTCTTCGCTGACGCTGGTGTTCGTGGTGGAGCATGACGTAGAAGATCATCAGGAAAACATACAGTTCTGGTTCCATTGCGGCGTGGTTCTTCCCTTTGTCTCCAATAGTGAGTCCTTTGAGTTTTGTGCTCTGTTTCCTCCAGGTTTTTGATGGTGTTGGCACTGTCTGGGAAATGGTGGCGGTTTGCTAGGTCGTAATATGGTGGGCGGAACTTTGTCTTCCGCCTGAATGTAGGCTGCTACCGCCATGGTGACTGTTGTTTTTGCCCTGGCGGTCGGTTTGGTATATTGGCTGTCTTTTGGAGATATCACCGCCATGGTCATAATTTGACGGTAGTTACCTCCAGTCTGTTGTTGGTATTATCACCACTTTATCACCAACTGCCAGGGTCGTAATGAGGGCCTATTTGTCTTCCACTTGAGATGGTACCATCTGTGGAAGAGTGTTACACTTGGGGAACAGCATTTGCATGTATTTATATCACTACGCATGACATTCTCATTGGCTGTGCTACCAGAGGTGTTAAAACAGGAACAAAATCAACACAGCGCTGACCTTGATTTAGAAATGGAATTAATGGACAATTTTGAGACAGTTTCCTCAATAATTATGAGTAATGTTCCTGGAGATTCTGCAGTTCTGACTGTGTGCAGTGCAGAATCAATTTTCCTTGTTACCACCTTTATGAAGATTCTGTAAGGAAATCACAAGCATTTAGGTGGCAAAGGACCTAATTGATCATGACACACAAACGTGGATCCAACTGGAATCCTCTTTAACAGAACACACTAGTTTGCTAACTTTCATGACTACTAGTAACAAAAGACTCCCCCATTCCTTAACCAAAGTAATAAACACCAAGAAAATATTAAACAAATCAACCAAAATGAGAGGCGAAACAAAAGAAAGACAGTTCAACAGCTGCATCTGTTATAATGATTGTTATACTTGGTATCCTTGGCATGGTCTCCCCTACATTTGTGCCTCTGTTTCCCTGGTTCTAGATGTGTGCTGAACTCTGTTTTTGCTGTTTTTGATACTCTGGGCACTTTACCACTGCTATCCAGTGCTAAAGTGAAAGTGCCCCTGTGCAAAATGTATGTGTAATTGGCTTTCCATGATTGGCATACTTGATTTACTAGTAAGTCCCTAGTACAGTGTAGTAGAGGTGCCCAGGGCCTGTAAATCAAATGCTACTAGTGGGCCTGCAGCACTGGTTGTGCCAACCACATTAGTAGCCCTGTAAACGTGGCTCAGAACTGCCTCTGAAGTGTCTGTGTGTGCAGTTTTAAATTGCCAATTCAACTTGACAAGTGTACCCACCTGCCAGGCCTAAACCTTCCCTTTTCTTACATGTAAGGAACTGCTAAGGTAGGCCCTAGGTAGCCCCATGGGCGGGTGCAGTGTATGTTTAAGGTAGGACATATACTAATGTGTTTTATATGTCCTGATAGTGAAATATTGCCAAATTTGGTTTTCACTGTGCATGGCTTTGCCCTATCTCTCTTACAGGTTAACATGGGAGCTGCCTGTAATTATTATTAAAGTGTAGATTCCATTTGGGAGCAGTTAGAAATATGGAGTTTAGGGCCTCTGAACTCACAATTTTGAAATACATCTTTTAATAAGGTTTGTTTTTGGATTGTGTGTTTGAAAATGCCACTTTTAGAAAGTAAGCATTTTCTTGCTTAAAACATTCTGTGACTTTGCCTGTTTGTGGATTCCCTGTCTGGGTCAGTTTGACAGTTGGGCTGCTTTCACCTCTTCTATAGACAGTGCTAGAAATGGAGCTGGGGTATAGCCTGCATATTCTGATGAGCCATCTGTGCTGGGAGGGAGGGGAGGAGTGGTCATTCACACCTGAAAGGGCTGTGCCTGCCCTAACACAGTGCAGTCTCCAAATCCCTGGTGTATGTCTGGGGCCTGGACTGGGGAAGGTAGGATCTTACAAACAAGAGAGACTTTACTTTGAAGTAGGCCTACTTCAAAGGCAGAAAGGGGTATAAGTAGTGGACCCAAATCCCCTGAAAATTAAATCACTTGTGGAATAAAGAGGAACCTCTGCCAAGGAGAAGAGCTGAAGAGCTGAGGAGAAGTGCTGCTCCTGCCTGTGACTGTACTTTTTTGGGCTATCCTGCAGTTGCTGCTTCAGTCTGTGAAAGGAGACAACAACTGGACTTTGTTCTGCATTCCTTCTTGAGAAAAATTTCCAAGGGCTTGAACTGAGCTTGCCTCCTGTTGTTGTTATCTCAGGGCCATCAAAGACTTCCCCTGCTAGCACCTGGACTCTCTGCTGAGACTCCTGTCCTGCCAAGTGGTGCACTACCCAGTCCCTGGGCCCTTGAAAGGTGAAGTTGGCAGACAAGTACTGAAAATCCACACTCAGAAAGCCGATCTGGGGAAGCTTTTGATGCACCTTCCGCAACGCAGCTGATAAAGGGCATGCTGCCGGCTTTGCGCCTGAAATCGATGCTCCACCTGCATCGCTGCTGGGAGACCGACACATCGCTTTTGGAGAAAAGATGCAAAACAACCGCTTAAGGAGGCTGATAATGCTGCAAACCCCACGCAGTGTAGTTTTCTGATACTGTGCGACTGGATTTTCCACGCATTGTCCCTGGATGTCAAAGTCAACCCGATTCTGCACGGATCCGAGGTGCCCCACCTGGAAATTGAGACATCGCTCTCTTGCGAGGGAGAAAAACAATGCATCGCCGACCCGACCAGAGTAAGGAATCGACGCATCGCTATTTCCAACATACGCTCGCCTGTGCGGCCTTATTTCTGGCACTAACCAGGTACTTTGTGGAACAACAGCATTCTCACTGTTTTCTAAGGATTAAGGCCCTCATTATGACATTGGCGGTAAGTCCCGCTTACCGCTATGCCGACTGCCACCAACATACCGCGACCGCAGCGGTATACAGCTACCCATATTATGACCCATACATAGCAATCTGTCATTATACAGACATGAACACAAGTCCGCCAGCCCAATGGTCACTGATAAAATGTCCGAACCAAAACCTACACTGTTACGCTAACAGAACTACGCCCACAGCATTATGACCCATGAATCACTGCGGCGGACATTCAACCCCGGTAAACCATTGGCGGTACATACCGCCGCGCTCAAAATCACACACACACATACAAAACAACACCACTTTGGACAATTCACATTACACACACCTGACACTCATACACACACCACACCAACACACACAACACTATAAAACACACACACGCATTACCCACAACCCTTTTCGACTCAATGAAATTAACAACTTAGAGAGAGACTCACCAAGAGCACCCACAGAACCAGAGCCACAGAACACCATCACCCGACACCATCCACGCTCCTCCGAGCACACACCCCAACACATCACCCCACACACCCTCACACACACCACACACATTACACCCATGGCACCACAAAGACACCCCAGGTTCTCAGAGGAGGAGCTAAGGGTCACGGTGGGGGAAATCATACGGTTAGAGCCACAGCTATTCCGATCACAGGTGCAGCAGACATCCATTGCAAGGAAGATGGAGCTATGGTGGAGAATCGTGGACAGGGTCAACTCAGAGGGACAGCACCCCAGAACAAGACATGACATCAGGAAGAGGTGGAACAACCTATGGGGGAAGGTGCGTTCCACAGCAGCAAGACACCAGATAGCTGCACAGAGGACTGGCGGTGGACCCCCACCTCCTCCCCCACAACTAACAACATGGGAGGAACAAGTCTTGGCAATACTGCATCCTGAGGGCCTGGCATGAGTAGCAGAAGGACTGGACTATCACCCCCCCTACCTGCATGCCATCACATAACCCTACCCATACCCTCACCCTATCACCCCACCACCTCACATACACCCCACCATCACAACCCACCCATTCCAGTACCCAGCACTGCATGCACCACCAATGCATGGACATCACTCACAGCCCTGCATTGACACCCATCACCACAGCATGCACATTAGAGAGAGTCACCTAGCCCACAAAATCACTACTCACACAAGGCAAAGCTGACAGGGCACTTACAACCATACAGGGCAACACACCTATGCATAAGATGTCACATGCAGAAATAATAACACTGCATTTCCATCCCCACAGGTCCCCCACCCATTGTCACCGGAGAGGAGGTGCCAGCAACAAGCAGTCCCCCCCCAGAAGAGGTCCCCAGTGATGACAGCAGCTCTGCTCGCCTGGATCTGGATGACCAACTTGGCCCATCAGGGACCTAAGGACAGTCAGTTACCCAGCCATAGTCCCATACCACCACAGAGCCTCCCCCCTCAGGAAACACCAGCACAGCACCCACCCAGCG
The DNA here is from genome assembly GCF_031143425.1 of Pleurodeles waltl. NCBI lineage: Eukaryota > Metazoa > Chordata > Amphibia > Caudata > Salamandridae > Pleurodeles > Pleurodeles waltl. The sequence continues at coordinate 259,402,346 of NC_090440.1, forward strand.
GGCCCATACCTCTGTCCCAGGACACGTCAATCAGCAGTGTGTCCACCACTACAGGGACCCCAGGCAACCCCACAAACACAGGCCGATCAAGGACCTGGGGTCAGTAGCAGTGGGCACACGGTTCAGGGGACAGAGACACAGGACAACAGAGAAACTGGGAGGACTGCGGTGGGACAGGGGGAGGACAGGCCCAGGAAACCAACTTTCCAGGAGGCACTCACCAACATCCTGGGAGCATACCACCATTCCCAGGAGACGATGGGCCAGATACTGGACAAGTTGCAGGAGACCCAGCGGCTGCAGGAGGGACAGTACCTGGGGATCAGGGAGGACCTGAGGGACATCCACACCACACTGGTCACCATTGCGAGGGTGCTGGCAGACATGGCCAACACCATGAGGGAGGCAGTGGCACACCAACGGTCCCCTGACACTAGACACACCGATGAACAGCCCTTCACCTCCACTGCCACTAGTGGACAGGAGGCCCCGCCACAGGAACAACATGCCACCATCACCCCTCCCCATGCAGAAGAACCACCCCGCAAATGCTCCTTGTGATCCAGGCAGAAGCCAGAGAACATTGCCAAGACCCCTGCCAGGAAATAAGGCTCTGCCGATTGTCAACCTTGTGTCCCACTCTGTCACCCTGTCCACCTTGAACTGCCATTGCTCCATTTCCTATGCCCCCTTGGACAACGCACCTGTGATACAAAGAGAATGGACTCTATCCTGGACTCTCCTCCACCATCACCTAAGTCCACTGCACATCCCCATTAACTTTTCAGCAATTAAATAAACACCCTTTGAAAAAATACAAGTATGTAGTATGTCAAATGATTTAAGTATGTATTCCTTTAACAATCTGTAGACATTGCAATTAGACTGTACAGTAATGTATACATAGGCTGCAGTCAATACACCAGGAGCCAGAATAGGGCACAGATATCTGTGAATAGACATGTCAAAGTGTACAGAAAGTAGCCATAGTAGTGGGAACAGCAGCCTGCCATTGGAAATTTGCAACACAAAACTACAATGGAAGGTGAAGTTACAGTGTCTTACCTGTGTTTCACTGGAAGTACTGTTGAATGATAGATGTTCTGTTGTCCACATCCTCATCCTCTGCCTCCTCTTCGTCACTGTCCACAGGCTCCACCGTTGCCACGCGCCTATCTCCAGCCTCATCCTCCTGCGGAAAAGGCACCTAGTGTCTCAAGGCCAGGTTGTGCAACATGCAACATGCCACAATGATCTGGAGACCTTCTTGGGTGAGTAGCACAGGGAACCACCTGTTAGAAGGAGACACCGAAACCTGGCCTCCGGGAGGCCAAAGGTTCGTTCTATAATTCTTCTTGTTCACCCATGTGCCTCACTGTAACGTTCCTCTGCCCTTGTCCTGGCATTCCTCACTGGGGTCAGTAGCCATGAGAGGTTGGGGTAACCAGAGTCACCTGCAAATATCGAGGGATACCTGTTAGCCAGACACTCACACTGGTGGCGACCATGGGCTCACCTATTAGCCACACCCGGTGCCTCTGGAGTTGAGCCATCACATATGGGATGCTGCTATTCCTCAGGATAAAGGCATCATGCACAGACCCAGGATACTTTGCATTCACATGGGATATGTACTGGTCCGCCAGGCACACTATCTGAACATTCATTGAGTGAAAGCTCTTTCGATTTCTGAACACCTGTTCATTTCTCCGGGGGGGACTAAGGCAATATATGTACCATCAACTGCCCCAACAATGTTGGGGATATGTTCCATTGCATAGAAGTCAGCTTTCACTGTGGCCAAATCCTCCACCTGGGGGAATACAATGTAGCTGCGCATGTGTTTCATCTGGACAGACAACACTCTGGTCAGCACGTTTGAGAACATTGTCTGTTACATTCCTGCTGCCAAGGCCACTGTCACTCAGAAGGAGCCGCTTGCCAAGAAATGGAGCCCAGAAAGGACTTGCACAAGAAGGGGGATCCCTGTGGGCTGACGGATAGCTGAGATCAGGTCTGGCTCCAATTGGGCACACAGCTCCTGGATTGTGGCCCTATCAAGTCTGTAGGTGAGGATAATGTGCCTGTCCTCCATTGTTGCCAATTCCACCAGGGGCCTGTACACGGGGGATGTCTCCATCTCCTAATCATCCTCAGTGGTTGTAATCTAGGGGACAAAACGATGAGCAACTGGTCAGTTTCTAACATTTCCTCAATGTACAATGCATTGCATGTTGTGACAGAAACAGTATGTTGATGTTTAGTCCCAAAATGTGCTTATGTCTGCTGTGACCAAGTTAGGTGCCATGGCCTGCCCCCCCGAAATGGCGGATGCCTGTCCCGTGTGGAGGGGCAGGTGGAAATGAGGTAATGACACTGACGTTTTGCGCTGTTGCTAGAGGCGGTCGAGTTGGTTATCATTGCGCCCTATGGGTTACAGTAGCCAATGGTGATGTACGCCGGCGGTTACGTCACCGCCATTTTCTATCTGTTCACTCACTTGCTACCTGACCTTTAACAGGAGAGGACCAACACTGCAAGTGCTGCTGTGACCTGTGTCTGGAACCGACCATGGCTCGAGTCACTGGGTAAAGGGCCCCTTCCTTCACCACTGCAGAGTTAAAGAGACTGGTGGATGGGGTCCTACTCCAGTACCGATTGCTTAATGGGCCTCCGGACTAACAGGTGAGTACACTGTGTGCACAATGCATGGGGCATGAATGCATGGAGTGCTGTGTGTGAAGGCCTCGTGTAAGGGGGGTTAAGGGGTCCTGGGAAGTGCGCTGCATGTATGGTGGGCAATGTATGTGTGTAAGGGGATGGGAGGGATATTGTGGGCCATGAGTGTAACAGGCCGGATGGTATGTCTGATACCATTTTCTATTTTTATTTTCCTGCAGGTCAGCGCCCATCACAAAAAGGGTATATGGCGTGCCATCGCCAAGGACGTGCGGACCCTGGGGGTCTACGGCAGGCAGAGCACCCACTGTCGCAAACGGTGGGAGGACCTGAGACGCTGGGCAAGGAAGATGGTGGAGGCCCAGCTGGGGATGACCTCCCAATGAGTGGGTGCCCGTCGAACCCTGACCCCCCTGATGTTCTGCATACTGGTGGTGGCCTATCCGGAGCTGGGTGGGCGCTTGAGGCCATCACAGCAGCCACAAGGGGGTGAATACCCTTCCCAATATCCTACTTGCGCGTGGAGGGGTGGTCTTTGGGTGGGGGAGGTGCGCCTGTTGGTAGCCCTAGGCCAGGCCGGACATTGCAGGGTAGGTTCCATGTTGGGCAGGGGCTGATGCACTCCACCCCCAAACAAGCTAGTGGGCATACACTACTTGGCAGGGATCTGTGGGTCTCAGGTATGCTGCAACTGGTGTTAGGTATTACTGTCCATGGCCTGGTGACTAGCATTGTGACTGGTAGTGCATCGCCTAGTGCGTAGGGCTGTCCCCTCTGTATTGTGTACGCCAACAGTGGTGTTGCTGGCATTGACCAAGTTTATCCTTTCTCTCCCCCCCCCTTTTTGTTTTGTCAACCTGTCCTTCTGTACATTAGCATCATCTGGCGGAGGAGCAGAGGCACCAGTGATGGAGGGAGCTGCATCCCACAGGGCCCAGGAGGCAGAATCCACCAACAGTGAGGGCACCAGTGAGACAGAGGGTGAGGGGAGCACCATGCGGAGACTGGAGGGGACAGTTCTGAAAGTGATACCTCTTCCGATGGAAGCTCTCTGGGGTGGCGGTCACCTCTGTGGCCACCCCAACTACAGGTGCAGCCACCACCCTGGTACCAGCACCGCCCTTCCAGCAGCCCCTCAACGAGTTTCCAGTGCCCGCTCACCCAGGAGTGTGGTCATCTCCTTCGCCCCAAACACCTCAGGCCCTGCACTAGTTAGCCCTGATGCCCTGAGTGAGGAGGCTATTGACCTCCTGTGATCCATCTCTGTAGGGCAGTCAACCATTGTGAATGCCATCCAGGGGCTGGCAGGGCATTTGCAACATACAAATGCATTCCTGGAGGGCAGTCACTCTGGCGTGGCGGCCCAACATTCTAGGCTCTGGCCTCCTCCATGATGGCAGCCATTGTCCCTGTCTCTAGCCTCCCCCCTCCAACCTCCTCTACCCAGTCCCATTCCCCTATGCCCCCACCTATCCCATGCATACATTCAGACCAGAATGCACCCAAGACAATACACAGGAGTGGCTCAGGCAAACACAAGCACCACACATCATCCCACAGGCACTCACACAAACACCATCCAGAAGCAGACATACCAACATCCACTGCCTCCACTGTGTCCCCCTCCTCCTCGTCATCCATCTCCCTCCCAATATTGTCTACACTCACACCTGCATGCACCACATCCTCATCCACTACCCATGTCAGTAGACGCCCCTCACTGGCAGTTGAGGAAATTCGATTTTTAATACGATCATATCGACCCGCCATTTTGTGGCCCGCCGCCATTTTATGTTGCCTTCACTCAGGCAGCACAGCGAACGAAGTCCATTCTGCCTTTTCTGCTTATTCTGCAACATGGTGTTCAAAACAGCCTTCTGCCTCTATCTTTACAAGGCTGGTATTAAGGTCTGACCGAGTACACTAATCCCTGTCTGGTTTTCTAATCCTTGTTTCAACTATCTGTAGGCTCACACTATTCTCCGCCGATCTTATCTTATCGTCTGGCCTTCGCTGTCCTTTGCTAGTATTCTCTTATTTCACAACTGTCCTCCAAACGCACACAAACTTATCACACCACATGCAACTTCGTTGTGAATCGGTTAATGAATTAGTTCAAGGGAGGGGTGACAAACACAGCTGGAGGGGAGGCAACCTTAAGTCACTTGATACTTTGTTTTCCAATTCCTTCTATTGGTGCTGTCTTGTTTTCCGACATTTCTATTGGCTATGTTCTATCTTTACATTATTCTTACTGGCTCCTTTCTATGTGTTCTGGGAGTGTATGTAGTTAATAAATGGTTTTTATACGGTATATAAGATTGTGCGCCACAAAGTAAAGTGGCAGTCTCCTGAGAACATACCTTGTGTACTTCTTGGACAACTGTACTAGCTGCAGCTAATAAATCTGATCTTTTACGCCTGACAGAGTGTCCCGTGTCTCTGTTAGTTGAGGCAGGTGAATCCAAGGAGATTTCAGGCGTACCCTGCGCCGCCAGGCCCATAAGGTTCTGGTTCTTCAACTGGCGCCCAACGTGGGGCGGCTTCAGCGGTACCGGTTCTGCCTGAAGGTCGTGAGGAACCCCGCAAGAAAATTCTGGAGGAATCGCGAGCCACGTCAAGCGACCCCTGTATGTCGAAGTGGTCCGAAGGTCTTTTTCAGCGCGGTTACTCCTTCCTGACGGCTACTGACGACTGCTGCCCTGACTGCCGCCCTGCCTTGGCCCTTTCTTTGATGATGTATGGTAAAGCGAGACGATAGACGGGCCTCTGTTGGTGTAAGAAGACATCCTTAGTTAAGTATTTGGTGGGTCGCGCCCACAAATTTTGGTCTTTGTTTTGTCCTTAGGTTCTTAGATTTGGCCATTGCAGTGGCCAAAGCCGAGGGGTAAGTGCATTTGTGCTGTGTAAACTGAAAGTTTTACCCCCTTGATGTTTGCGAACAGCCAGTAAAAATCGTGAGATGTCTGGTCTGACTAAGTTTGGAAAACTTTGTTGCTTTGGTTGTAATAGGGACTCCCAGCTTGAGGACTCCTGTCCGATTCCTTCGGTTGGAACTCCCACATATGAGCTCTATTCTAAACATGGTGTTGGTCCTATTGCCTTTAATAAGACATGGACCCGATATACAAAGAAAGATGGTGTTTTAAAATGGCCAGAAAATGGTAGTTTCGAAACTGATGTGCTAGATAATTTAGAAGCAACGCTATTTAAAAGAAAAGCCCGGCCGGCAATGTTTGACTCTTTTCGCCTTTGGCGTAAGGAAGCCAAACAGAGAGAAATTAAACAAGCGAAACGAGATAGGAAAACACAGGGAATGACGATTATACAGGCTGCTCAGCAATTCAAAGATGATGAAATAGATAATGCAATGGAAATTTCAGACAGACAGCATCGAATGGCAATAGATAAATGCTATCCGACGTTGCCTATCTCTTCCCTTGATAAAAGAAAAGATTTTGAGGAAGATTCCTTAATGTCCCACTTATTGAAATTGCCTCCGCCCTATGTACAAGGTGCTAATGCACCCCCGATGTTACAGCCTGTTCAGCCGCCAGTTGTGCTTCCGCCTGCTCCAGCTTTTCCACATTTGCCTCCTCAAGTATTGCCTATGCCAGCTTTGCCTTTAACTCCTTTGCCTTCTGCTCCTTTGGCAATTCCTAATGCTCCTTTAGTTAATTCACCTAATACCTTGTCCCCTATCCTTATGTCAAATTCTCCATCTACGCGTAAGCGATTTGCAGATACTGTCTCTGGTCTCTTATCACCTTTCTTTGAAGCTTTAAACGTGTCTCCAGCTTTTTCTCGAAGACAGTCTCGTAGTCAATTCCCAGACTCCGAAGAGCGAGAAAAATTGGACTCACTTGCTTGTAGATGGATCAAGAAGGGTCCCCAATATAGTACGTCTGATATTATGTCCACCTTTCTGCAATGGAATGCACCTACGCAGAGATATGTTTTTAAAGTTATGTGCGATACTCTCGCTAAAGAATGGGAGGATATGAATTTGGGTTCGGTCCCACAGGATCTGTTAGATGTTCAGACTGACTTTGACAAAGGACTTATTGTGGGTCCTAAGGTTGAAAACGCTGTCAGAACACTTATTTCTTTCAGATCCCTATTGTTCTCACAGACTTTTCCTGATTCTGATCCTTCAGTTAGGACAGCACTGAAAAACTATCCCATGAGAGAGGTTTCTCCAATATGGAAGGAAGAAGTTGCAGCAGCAGGTGCTAATCCAGCTATTCCTGCGCATTTTCAGCGCATATGGATACATGTCCCCTGGAAAAGGTCTGAAGTTTTAGCACTTAAACAGTCACTACCAGATTCACGCAAAAATCCTGCTGGTTACTATAAAGAGTTGTCGCAAACAGTTGATGCATGTACTATGAATTTAGCAGATATTGACATGTTGATGGGAAATGTAGTTCCACAGACAATATGGGCTAAAATTCGTAGAGAGGATCACGCTCAAGAATTAGGCGGCGATTGGAACGCTATTATTGCCGCAGATAGAGGTCAAGTAGGTGGTGCAAAACCCGACGCTTTGATCTCAGAACTCCCTGGTAGGATTATTACATTAATGAAAACAATGATGCCTGCTTTGAGAGTTAATTGGGATAAGCTAGCAGCATGTAAACAAAAGAAAGATGAAAGTGTTTCCGATTTCTTTACCCGATTTGAGGAGACATTCATTGATCACAGTGGTCAAGATATGGCTACAGAAGGGGGACAGCGATTATTTGTGGATAAGTTCGTATATAACTTGCTTCCTGAACTATCACACAAGCTAAAAGACTCCGAGAGTTCATGGGCAGTTTCTTCTTCCGCCCAGATATTGGCTACTGCACAATATTATGAAAATAGAGACAAAGAAGAAAGGGAAAAACAAGAGAAAAAAACGAAAGAATTAAAAACTAAAGTTCTCTTGCAACAGGCTTATCCTCCTCGTTATGTTCAGCCTCAGTTTCAACAGCCTCCGCAGTTTCAGAGGTTGTATCAAAAGCCTGAACCATTCATTCCAAGACCTTTGCTAGGTCCCAATCAATGTGCTTATTGTAGGGAGGAAGGTCATTTTAAGAACAGTTGTCCGGCATTGTTGCAGCGTAATGGAGCAACATCTGCTTCACGAGGTCGTGGTGGTCTTCAGTCAGCAAATAGAGGTAGAGGTCGAGGTGTGTTAACCCAAGAGCAGCGTTCTTTTGTTCCTCCAAACTCCGGAAATTACTTTGACCAGCAAAATGTTAGGTCTACACAGTATTACAGTGAGGATCAGTATATTGAAGGAGGGAATGAAAGTCTTCATTTTGAATAGGACAGCCATGGACAAAGTAAGGGGGTTACGTCAATTCCAGTGGATCAGAATGGACCTTATGTTAATGTCACTACAATGGGTGTTTCAGAGCCATTTCTTTTAGATACTGGTGCCATGAGAAGCTCTATCATTCATTCTAAACTCCCTGGCGCACCTTTGTCTGGCTTAACGAATGTATCTGTAGGATTTTCTGGCGCCCCTGTTCGCAATCCAGTTTCTTGCCCTTTGCCTGTTTCAATAGGCCCTTATGATTTAGAAGCTCCGCTTCTTCTGACGAATGGTTGTGGTGAAAATCTGTTGGGTTTAGATCTATTAAAAAGAATGCATGCTACGATATATTGTTCACCTTCTGGTGTATACCTCACTCTAGGACAGAAAATGACTAGTCCAATGTACTTATCAAAAGATCAATTCCCACCTGAATTGCTTTCTCTTCCCGAAACGCTTTGGGCTACGGGTCCGAATGACGTTGGTTGTCTTGAGATCCCACCTTATGTTGTTACTCTTAAACCCAATGCTGAAATGCCACGTATTCCGCAATACAGAATCTCTACTGAAGGTGAGAAAGCACTTCTGGAAATTGTCCATGATTTGATTCAGAAGGGTGTGGTTGAGGAAACGAGAGGAAATACATGTAACAGTCCTGTTCTTCCGGTTCTTAAACGCACTGATCCTTCTCAGCCTCCTGTTTATCGTTTTGTAATTGATCTTCGGGAGGTAAACAAGATTGTCGTACCGCAGTTTCCTGTAGTCCCAGATATCACTGCTCTGTTGACGATGATACCTTCTACAGCGACTTGGTTTTCAGTTATCGATTTAAAGAATGCTTTCTTTAGTATTCCCATCGCCGAAGAGAGTAGAGATATTTTTGGTTTTTCCCTCGGAGGCCGAAGCTTCCGGTTTAAACGCGCACCTCAAGGTTATTGTGAAAGTCCCTCTGTTTACAGTCAAGCTCTAAAATGTCATCTTGATGCCTTTTCCTTACCGTCCGGTGCCGCTCTCATTCAGTACATGGATGACTTATTAGTTGCCGCTGATTCAGAGGAGATTTGCAAAAACGTGACCGTTGCACTGTTGCGTCATTTGTTTGATCTGAATCACAAGGTTTCTCCTTCTAAATTACAATATGTCTGTCGCGAGGTGACTTATTTGGGTCATCTCTTGTCAAAGGAGGGACGACGATTGACCCCCGAACGAATTCAGGCAATTGCACAAATGTCAGTGCCATCCACACAAAGAGAGGTACGTGCCTTTTTGGGCATTACTTCTTATTGTAGACAGTGGATTCCGAGTTTCTCTTTATTGGCTAAACCGCTGTTGGCGCTAACTTTAAAAGATACGCCTCAGCCTCTTCCGTGGACTGACGAGTGTCAGAAGAGTTTTACTGATTTGCGTATTGCTTTGTGTTCTGCTCCTGTATTGGGTACTCCTGATTACAGTAAGTCCTTTACGCTCTATGTCCACGAAAGAGAGGGTTGTGCATTGTCAGTCTTAACGCAGCGTTTTGGAGATCAACAGCGACCATGCGCATATTTCTCAGCTACGTTAGATCCAGTAGCTAAAGCATTGCCTAGTTGTCTTAAGGCGACAGCGGCAGCAGCAATTTCTATCCGACAGTCTGCTGGAGTAGTGCTAGATAATACTCTCATTGTTATGGTGCCACATGCAGTGGATATTTTACTAAATAGGACAAAAACGCAGCATCTTACGAGTGCTCGGTTGTCCGGATATGAGCTGACGCTTTTGGCTAGTCACATACACATCAAACGATGTAATACCCTGAATCCAGCTACTTTGTTGCCTCTTCCAGAAGAGAGAGATGTCTCTGAACAGCATGATTGTTTTCTCCGTACTGAAGAAGAGACTAAGGGTAGAATTGACCTAAAAGACACGCCATTGGTGAATCCAGATGGAACACTATGGGTAGATGGTTCTTGTTTCAAGCTCCCGAATGGAGATACAGTTTCAGCCTACGCTATTACTACTTTGCATACGATTGTGGAGACAGCACGCATTAGACATAATTCAGCTCAGGCAGCTGAATTGATAGCCTTAACTAGAGCGTGTGTGTTATCCGAAGGAAAAAGAGTAAACGTGTACACTGATAGCCAATACGCTTTTGGTGTAGCGTTTAACTTTGGGCGCTTATGGAAGGAAAGAGGATTCTTTACTTCCCATGGTACTAAGATACAACATGGTCAATTAGTGACTGAACTTCTTGAGTCACTTACAATGCCTACTCAGATAGCGATTGTGAAGTGTAGTGCACACAAAAAGATTGTGGACGATGTTGGTCGAGGAAATGCATTTGCAGATGAGGTAGCGAAAAAGACAGCCAGAGACAACACAAGTCGAATGTATGTTGCAGGTCCCGCAAACTGCGTAAGAGAAAAGGGAATGTGTGAAGATACAGTAGAGAGTGTGAAATCAATTCAAGGAGAGGCTACGGAGAATGAGTTGAGAAAGTGGAAGGAAAGTACAGGAATGTTAGATGAGATGGGATGTTGGGTTGAATTATCAGAACATCAACGTTGGCTGTTACCAGATGCTTATGTACTACCTGTAGTTACTATGGCACATGGTCCAGCTCACCTAAGTGCAAAAGGAATATGTAAACTTCTGGCTCCAGTGTGGCAAAATGAGGGGATCCCAAAGTGTGCAAATAATGTAGTAAAACATTGTATTGTTTGCTTGATGTACAATCCGGGAAAGGGAACCCCAACTCCAGCAGGTCATTTTGCTCCTCCGACATATCCATTTGAGGTGTTGCAGATCGATTATATTCACATGGAACGATGCAACAACCTCAAATATGTTCTGGTGGTAGTATGTGCTTTTTCTAGATGGGTAGAAGCCTACCCTCTGAAGGACAATACTGCTTTATCAACTGCCAAAATACTTTTGAAAGAATTCTTCCCTAGGTTTGGTTTGCCGCGCATTGTCTGGAGTGACAATGGGAGCGAATTTGTGGGTCAAGTCATGCAAAAAGTTTGTGCAGGTCTTGGCATAAAACAGAAGTTCCACGCGGCGAATCACCCACAGTCGGCTGGTTTAGTAGAATGCTACAATGGAACCTTGAAGCTTAAAATTGCTAAGGTGCAAGCTAGCACAGGACTTAATTGGCCTGATGCTTTACCATTGGCTCTTCTGTCCATCAGAACAGCAGTACACTCTCGTTTGGGGCTTAGCCCTTACGAAGTGATATTTGGTCGCCCAGCTAATGTATGGGGAGTTCCTCGCCCTAAGAAATACTCAGACTTGCCATACCCGATGTTGATTGACTACTTGCATGACCTTACAACTAAATTGCGTGTTCTTCATCAACAGGTTCAGAGTGCTCTACCAGAGGCTTCCACAGACCCAGGTCATTCCATCCGACCAGGTGACTGGGTCTGCACGAAAAATTTCCAACGACAGAGAAATTTGGAGCCCAGATGGAGAGAGCCACGCCTGGTTCTTTTGACCACAAGAACAGCAGTTAAAGTCGAAGGAAAGAAAAACTGGGTGCATGCCGTGCACTGCAAGAAAGTGCCTTTGCCTTTGCCTTTCGATCAGTGGGTCCGTAGAGGCATCAGTGACTCTGAAAGTGAGAAAGTTCCGCAATTTGTACCATTCAGTGATGCGCGTCTAATTGGAACACTTTCTGAGAAAGAGGACGACGACATCCTTCAAGAAGCAATACCATCGCATCGACGCTTGAACACGACAAATCCAGGAACATTGTTTCAAAACCAGACTGCCTCTGGACAGGAACGCTATAATTTGAGACCAAGACCAAAGAACTTGTAACTTTCTCTCCTATGTAGTACTCTATCCCGGTTGCAGGGTCACGGTAGGAGTCTTAGTCACGACCTGAGTAAGTGGCAATAGGCCTGCAGGACCTCACAGTGTCATAGGACGGTAGATAATCGTGACTACAGTGATTGAGGAAGATTGCCGTGAGCATCCACTTAGAAAGATGGAGGCTACATTAAATAAAAGAGAAAGTAAAAATGTAAAGAATAATTGTAAAGAAATATGTAGTCGTTGTAGTATTGCTCTATGCGTCATTATATTGTTGTGTATTCTTTTGGCATCTGTAAACTGGATCATTATTACTCTGCAGCAAAAAGTTGTCTCTTCTCCTACCTCTACATCTTCTTCTACTATCTCTCCGCACCTATTTCACACTCTTCCCCAGCATGAACTCATCAGAAGAACTGAATACTTTAACAATTCCTTCGTCCAGTTGTTACATCAACATCAGTTAGTGATCAATACAACTGACTGTTGGGTGTGTGGACTCATACCACATACAGTAGAAAATGGAATGCCATATTTAGTTCTTCCATTCTCCTATGAAGGTTCCGCTTGGGCTTATTTTGTCATTTTCAATAATGCATATCAAAGTAAAATTAAACAACCTGTCAGTTCACATAGTGTTGGTTCAGATTTCAGTCATAGTTTATTGATAAAGGGAATGGTAGCTATGGCTAAAATCATGGAAAAAAGTGAAGCTTCCATAGATGAAAGAAAAGCATATACCAATTGGAACATAACTAATTACATTTCCAGCCTCAATGATAAGATTGAGCAAGGAAAATCTCCTCCGATACGGGTCATACCCCAACAAGGAAATTTCTGTCTGCAAATAAATGGAAGAACTCCAAACACCAGACAAAGAGAAAGTTTATGTTCCCATACATATGTTTATTCAGCCCTGAATTCACCGCCGTTAGTACCATCTCAAGGTACATACTTCGTTTGCCACGATAGGGCTTATACATGGTTGCCAGCTGATTTTTCTGGTACTTGTTATATAGCCTTTCTTCTTCCCCGTACATACACCGCTCCTGCGAACCATCATAAAAATAGATATGGCAGAGGGATTGTGGATTCGAAAGACACAGCAGGACAAGAGGGAGGAGATTTCCTCAAAGGATTTCTTCCCTTCTGGGGTCCAATGGCCAACAGCAGAAATATAAGGCAATTGGTTCGTGTCGTAGAAACCACCATAGACATCACTGTAGGAGCTTTAAGTAACATTACAGCTGAACTACAGGCTGATCGTCTTATGACCTTGCAGAACCGTGTTGCCTTAGACTTTGTTCTTGCGGACCGTGGTGGAGTATGCAAATTGATCGGATCAAGTTGCTGTATTTTCAAACCTAATGACGCTCCGACAGTATACCAAGCTATCTCTAAGTTACACATAATCTCCGAGTCGATTCATCAGGACGAAGGAGATTGGTCCTTTTCAGAGTGGTTTTGGGGATTACTGTCCAAATGGGGTTGGAAGGTATTGACATTCTTTGGAGTAATTTTAGCTTTTATATTCTCTTGTTGTCTTTGTATGCACTGCGGTCCTGCCATCTGCAACCTATGTACTACTGCATGTATTCCCAAACCCAAGTCACAAAGAACAGAGAATATCAAAATGATGGTACAGCAACAGCTTGATGACCTCATGGCCATAGACATCGACTCAGATTAACATGAGTTTGTGTATCTTGCCTGAGTTCTGGCAAAAGGAGGGTCTGAGGAAATTCGATTTTTAATACGATCATATCGACCCGCCATTTTGTGGCCCGCCGCCATTTTATGTTGCCTTCACTCAGGCAGCACAGCGAACGAAGTCCATTCTGCCTTTTCTGCTTATTCTGCAACATGGTGTTCAAAACAGCCTTCTGCCTCTATCTTTACAAGGCTGGTATTAAGGTCTGACCGAGTACACTAATCCCTGTCTGGTTTTCTAATCCTTGTTTCAACTATCTGTAGGCTCACACTATTCTCCGCCGATCTTATCTTATCGTCTGGCCTTCGCTGTCCTTTGCTAGTATTCTCTTATTTCACAACTGTCCTCCAAACGCACACAAACTTATCACACCACATGCAACTTCGTTGTGAATCGGTTAATGAATTAGTTCAAGGGAGGGGTGACAAACACAGCTGGAGGGGAGGCAACCTTAAGTCACTTGATACTTTGTTTTCCAATTCCTTCTATTGGTGCTGTCTTGTTTTCCGACATTTCTATTGGCTCTGTTCTATCTTTACATTATTCTTACTGGCTCCTTTCTATGTGTTCTGGGAGTGTATGTAGTTAATAAATGGTTTTTATACGGTATATAAGATTGTGCGCCACAAAGTAAAGTGGCAGTCTCCTGAGAACATACCTTGTGTACTTCTTGGACAACTGTACTAGCTGCAGGTAATAAATCTGATCTTTTACGCCTGACAGAGTGTCCCGTGTCTCTGTTAGTTGAGGCAGGTGAATCCAAGGAGATTTCAGGCGTACCCTGCGCCGCCAGGCCCATAAGGTTCTGGTTCTTCACAGTCACCACCCCCACATCCATGCACACGTCCCCTGTGTCCTCTCCCACTGTGTCTGTCCCCCCTCCTCCCAAAGTACACAAACACAAGCACTCAGACACCCAACAGCCATCCACCTTACAACAGAATCCAGCACAGGCACCTGTACCCAAACACAGCAGACAGACACCTCCAACAACCACTACCTCTTCCTCCACTCCCAAACCTTCACCCTCTTCCCACCTCAGTGTCCCTAAGAAGCTTTCCTCTCCACCCTTGACCTCTTCCCTATCTCTCCACCCCCGTCCTTCACTTCGGCCCAGGGTGGGCAGAACCCAGGCCAGCACCTCAGCCACCCAGTCCACAGCCACTGTAGTTTTGGCAGCTACTGCAGGTGTGAGAGGCTCCAAGGTGACACCCATCAGCACTGGCAGTCTCTCAAGTCTCTACAGTGGGTGGGTTGCCCACTGTACCATCCTGGGGAGTGCAAAGCCACAGTCTCTCAAGTCTCTACAGTGGGTGGGTTGCCCACTGTACCATCCTGGGGAGTGCAAAGCCACAGTTTCACAAGTAGATAACAGCCTCCACTGGCTCTGGAGGGGGACTGGTGCCCAGACTGGATTAGTCTCCCCGTGAAAGTTCCTGTCCCTTCACTGTCCCAGCTGCACATGGGATAACGATGCTTGATGTGGCGGTCTTTTCATTCTTCCCCGGTGCATGCCCTGTTCAGCGGTGCTTTGCCATGGCGGTCTCTGGATTGTTCAGCGGTGCTTTGCCATGGCGGTCTCTGGACTGTTCAGCGGTGCTTTGCCATGGCGGTTCTGGACTGTTCAGCGGTGCTTTGCCATGGCGGTCTCTGGACTGTTCAGCGGTGCTTTGCCATGGCGGTTCTGGACTGTTCAGCGGTGCTTTGCCATGGCGGTCTCTGGACTGTTCAGCGGTGCTTTGCCATGGCGGTCTCTGGACTGTTCAGCGGTGCTTTGCCATGGCGGTTCTGGACTGTTCAGCGGTGCTTTGCCATGGCGGTCTCTGGACTGTTCAGCGCTGCTTTGCCATGGCGGTCTCTGGACTGTTCAGCGGTGCTTTGCCATGGCAGTTCTGGACTGTTCAGCGGTGCTTTGCCATGGCGGTCTCTGGACTGTTCAGCAGTGCTTTGCCAATGGCGGTCTCTGGACTGTTCAGCAGTGCTTTCCCATGGCGGTCTCTGGACTGTTCAGCGGAGCTTTGCCATGGCGGTTCTGGAACGGGCATTGGTGTGTGGCATGACGTTCCCTGGACTGGGCATTGGTGTGTGGCATGACGTTCCCTCATAGCCCAGCGGGGCTGTGGCAGCCGGGGCCCTCCTGGGCAATGACTCCGGCGGTGGTCTCCTGACCAGTGACGATACTTGGGCCCTCCTGGGCACTGACTCTAGCGGTGGTCTCCCGACCAGTGACGATACCTGGGCCCTCCTGGGCACTGACTCCGGCGGTAGCGGTGGTCTCCTGACCAGTGACCATACTTGGGCCCTCCTGGGCAATTACTCTGGCGGTGGTCTCCGGACCAGTGACGACGGTGCTGGCGGTGACGTCTCGACCGCCGGGAAGGATGCCGCCCTTCTCCGCCGTGATGCTCACAACAGGCTGTGCAGACTTCCTCTGGCCCTTCCCCACCTTTGGAGGAGTCACAGCTGACTCTGCAATCCCCTTGGGACCCCTGTGAGTTGTTTTGCCTCCAGGGGTCTTCAGAGGGTCCCGTCGGCCACTTTCCAATTTCAGAGCCTTTACAGGGGGTGGGCTGCCAGTGCCTTGGCTCTGGGTCACACTGCCTGCCCTGGTGGCCGGCGCACTCCACACACCTTGAACATGCACCACTAGTATTGGAGGCTTTTTGGCTGAGGCGCTACGACGGGACTGATGAATTGGAGGGGGGGTGGGGGCAAAAAGTTCAACTTTACAGAGGGACAGTTTCTGACGAACACTGGGATGGGTAGTTAGAGGGGGCCTGGGAGTGGAGGAAGAGGAGGTGGTTGTAGGAGGTGTCACTTTCGGTGTTTTGGGTGCAGGTGCAGGTACTGGAGGCTGTCGTGAGGTGTATGGATGTTGGGTGTGTGGGTGCTCGCGTTTGTGTACTTTGGGAAGGGGCGTCACAGACACACTGGGAGAGGACACAGGGGACGTGTAAATGGGAGTGGAGGTGGTGAGTGCAGGTGAGCGGGGTGTGGTGCTGGGTGTTCTGGTGTGAGTCCTGGTGCCTGTAGATGTAGTGCATGTAGGTGAGAGTGTAGACGACACTGGAAGGGAGGAGGGAGAAGAGGAGGAGGGGGACACAGTGGAGGCAGTGGATGTTGCTGTGTCTGTATGTGGGTGATGCTTGCGTGAGTGCCTGTGGGTTGTGTGGTGCCTATGTTTGCTTGAGCTTCCCTTGTTTGTTGACTTGTATGCATGCTGGTCTGTAGGTGTGCTTGGGATGGGCTGGGGTACAGGGGAATGGGTCTGGGTGGAGGAGGTTGGAGGGGGGAGGCTAGACACAGGGACAATGGCTGCCATCAGTGCTGAGGCCAAAGATTGCAGGGTTCGCTGAAGGGCAGCCTGACCAGAATTAATGCCCTCCAGGAATGCATTACCGTGTTGCAACTCTCTTTCTACACCCTTGATGGCATTCACAATGGTAGACTGCCCAACAGTGAGTGACCTGAGGAGGTCAATGGCCTCCTCACTGAGGGCAGCAGGGGTGACTGGGGCAGGGCCTGAGGTGCCTGGGGCGAAGGTGATGCCCACCCTCCTGGGTGAGCGGGCACGGGGCGAACGCTGAGGGGCTGCTGGGAGGGCGGTGCTGGTAGGGGAGGTGGAGGCTGTACCTGTAGAAGTGGGGCGCACAGATGGTGCCGCCACCACAAGGGAGCTCCCATCGGCGGACGAGTCCGTGTCGCTGTTTGGTGATCCAGTGCCCGACGGGAAGCTCCCCTCGCCCTCCGTCCCACTGGTGCATTCTGAGTCCGTGGTGTGGCCCTCCATGGCCATGTGGGATGCAGCTCCCTCGTGTTCTGGTGCCACTGTACCTCCGCCTGATGATGCTGATGCACAAAAGAACAGCAAAAGCACAAAAAGGGGGGGAGTACAGAAGAAGAACAGGTTGAGTGCATGGCATACCGCTACCGTTGGCGGACAAGACAGACACAGCAGCCCCCTGCACTACGCCGTGCTCCTGGCCTCTGCAGATGCAATTCCTGGGATCTGGCCTACATGGCTATGGTGGACATCTGCACACATGGATGCCACAGGGCATCTATACCTGTACTTGTCACTCTACTGCGGTGGTGTTGAGTGCCACATGGGCTGCATTACAGAGGGGTCTAGTCTACGTATTTCTGGCTGGCCTAGGTACACCCACAGGCCTCCTCCCCCACCCAGACCCCTCCACTGCGCGCAAAGTCCGCAGAATGTTGTTGTACTCACCCCCTTGTGTCTGCTGTGATGCCCTCAAGCACCCATCCAACTCAGGGTAGGCCACCGCCAGGATCCGGAACATCAGGGGGGTCATGGTGCGACAGGCACCCCTCCCACTTTGGGAGGCCATCCCCAGGTGAGCCTCCGCCGTCTTCTTGCTGCAGCGGCGAATGTCCTCCCATCTTTTACAGCAGTGGGTGCCCCGTCTCTGGTGGGCCCCCAGGGTCCGGACGTCCTTGGCGATACACGCCAAATGTCCCTCTTCTGGTGGGCGCTGACCTACATGACATGCACAAGGGAAGACGAGAAGTCATTACCAACTGTACCGTCGATGTGAGTGGCCCCCCCTCTACTCTAGCCATGTGGCACATTCATTCACATGCATTAATGTTCCCTGAACTCTGCCCCCTTCCCTCTTTCAACCAGCCCTCTCCACCCAGGCATAGCCCATACAACGTGCTCCCTGTGTACTAACCTGTTGTTCTGGAGGACCGTAGAGTAGCGTGTACTGAGGGAGGACCCCGTCTACCAGTTTCTCCAACTCCTGAGCAGTGAAGGCAGGGGCCCTTTCCCCAGACACAGCAGCCGTTGTCTCTTCCAGACCGAGGTCACAGCAGCACTTGCAGTGTAGGTCCTCTCCTGTCGAAGATCAGGTATCTAGTGATAGAACAGATAGAAAATGGCGGTCACGTCTGCGGCGCTGACGTCCGCGGCGGTGCGTATCATAACCGCCGCCGCACCTGTTCATTGGCTCCTGGGACCCATAGGGTCCTATGTTAACCGATGCAGCATTGCGCTGCGGTCTACGACCGCCTACCGCGACGGTGTGCAACGCCAACGCAGTTACCCCACAATCCCATTGTCCCAGTTTAGAGGTCAGGCAGCCGCCATTTCAGGGGCCCACATGGCTTCATTTACTTCTGCGTCACACATAGCTGGGCCTACACTCAACACACATACAGGAAGGGTTTTGTGTTTGGTGTTGTCTTCTGTGTAACTGTGGGTACATACCTGGAAAAAAATTGACTTGATCGTAGCTGTTGTCCTTCCTAGTCGTCATCAGCTGGGACATTTGAGAAGATGGCGGAATCCTCCGGTGTACCGACCGCTGGTGGACCTGTTGACAATGGAGGAGCGTCATGTAATCGTGACCTACAGGTTTGACCGTGCCACAATCCAGGAACTATGTACCCAGTTGGAGCCAGACCTGATGTCACCAATCCGCCATCCCACTGGAATCCCCCCTGACGTGCAGGTGCTGTCAGTGCTCCATTTCCTTGCAAGTGGGTCATTTCAGACAACAGTGGCCATGGCATCAGGGATGTCCCAGACTATGTTTTCCAACGTCTTGTCCAGAGTGTTGTCTGCCCTGCTGAAACACGTAAGGAGATACATCATTTTCCCTGAAGTGGAGGACTTGCCTACAGTGAAAGGTGACTTCTATGCCCTTGGACATATCCCCAACGTCAATGGTGCCATTGATGGGACCCATGTAGCTCTGGTCCCTCCCCACAAGAGTGAACAGGTGTATACGAACAGGAAGAGTTATCATTCCATGAATGTACAGATGGTCTGTTTGGCAGACCAGTACATCTCCCAGGTTAATGCTATGTTCCCTGGTTCAGTGCATGACGCTTACATCCTGCGGAATAGCAGCATCCCTGATATGATGGGTCAACTGCAGAGGCACCGTGTGTGGCTATTAGGGGACTCTGGTTACCCCAACCTGTCCTGGCTATTGACACCAGTGAGGAATCCCAGGACCAGGGCAGAGGAACGGTACAATGAGGCCCATGGGCGGACTAGGAGGATGATCAAGCCCACCTTCGGCCTCCTGAAGGCCAGGTTCAGGTGCCTCCATATGACATGTGGTTCCCTATTCTACTCACCCAAGAAGGTGTGCCAGATCATCGTCGCCTGCTCGATGCTTCACAATCTTGCTTTGCTACTCCAGGTGCCTTTTCTGCAGGAGGATGGTCCAGATGACGGTGTTGTGGCAGCTGTGGAGCCTGTGGACAGTGATGAGGAGGAAGCTGAGGAAGAAGACAACGACAACAGAGAGTCAGTCATACAGCAATATTTCCAGTGACACACAGGTGAGAACATTTTCATTTTTACCATTACATTCACTGTCACACGTCTTCCTCTATCCTGTGTGTAATTTCATGGGATTATTTGGTAACTGAGTTGTTTCTTTCCATTACGGTTTCACAGGTGTGGTTACCAACGTGTGTCATCTGCTTGCATCCTTCAAGGACTTGTGATGTGTGACATTGGTATGTTGCCTTTACATCTAACAACGCATTTTGACACTGTCATAGATATTACATTTTACCAAATCATAGACTGACTCCAGATTGTTTTGTGTTTCAAGGGTGTTAATTGAAGTGCTCAAAAATGGAGGGGGGTTGTAAAATGGTGATGGGTGATGGCGGAGGAATGTCCATGGCAGAGTCCAGTCCATTAGTCTCACAGGTGCACTGCCCATATGGGCATAGGAAGTGGAGCTGGGGCAGTTCAAGTATGGACAGGGTAACAAAGTGGGACAGTGGAGGGACAATCAGGGTGGTCTCATTTCCTGGCGGGGGTCTTGCCATCTTGCTCTGTCCTGTTCCTGGCTGTCAGGGACCGCTTGCGTGGTGGTTGTCCGTCTGCAGGGGGTGGGGTGATGGTGTGGTGGTCCTGTGACAGGGCGTCCTGTCCACTAGTGGCGGCGGAGGTGGTGGGCAGTTCATCGTCCATGCTAGTGTCAGGGGCCCCTTGGAGTGCCGCGGTGTCCCTCAAGGTCTGCTGTATGTCCTTCAGCACCCCTACGATGGTGCCCAAGGCAGAGCTGATGGTCCTGAGCTCCTCCCTGAACCCCAAATATTGGTCCTCCTGCAGGCGCTGGGTCTCCTGAAACTTGACCAGGACCGTCGCCATCGTCTCCTGGGAGTGGTGGTATGCTTCCATGATGGAGGAGAGGGCCTCGTGGAGAGTGGGTTCCCTTGGCCTGTCCGCCCCCTGCGCACAGCAGCCCTCCCAGTTCCCCTGTGTTCCTGTGCCTCCGTCCCCTGGACCGTGAGCCCACTACCACTTCCCCCAGGTCCCTGTTGTTGTTGGGGTGGTGGGTTATCCTGGGTTCCCTGTAGTGGTGGACACACCGCTGATTGACCTGTCCCGGGTACGGAGGTTTTGTCCCGCTGGGTGGGTGCTGTGCTGGTGTTACCTGAGGGTGGAAGGTCAGTGTTGAGCTGTGCCTTTGCAAGGGGAACCGACAGTCCTGAGGCCCACAATGGTCTGGGCTGGTCATCAGGCTCCAATAGGGCAGAGCTGCTATCGTCACTGTGGGCCTCTTCTGTGGGTGGAGTGGAGTTGTCTGGACCCTCTGGTGTGGTGACGGTCCTTCGTGTTCCTGCAGGGGCATAAGAGCATGATTATAGTATGTGTGTGTGATGGTGTGCAATGAGTGGGTGTTTGTGTACCCCAGTGCAAGCATTCCTGTGTGGGGGCTTGTGTGATGATGGTTAGGGGGTTGTTATGGGTATGTGCAGTGGACATGCTTAGGTGATGGGTGTCCATGCTTAGTTGTGTCATGCAGGGCTTGGTGTTGGGATGTGTAGTTTGTGTTATTAGGAAATTAAGGAGGAGTTTGGGTAATAGGGGAGGGTGTGAGGGTGGGGGTGTGTGATAGCATGCAGGTAGGGTGGGGGATATGATAGTTAAGATATGACTTACCAGTGTCCATTCCTCCACCGACTCCTCCGAGGCCCTCTGGATGCATGATGGTCAAGACTTGCTCCTCCCATGTTGTTAGTTGTGGGGGAGGAGGTGGGGGTCCGCCGCCAGTCCGCTGAACTGCGATGTTGTGCCTGGAGACCGTTGAACGCACCTTCCCCGTAGGTCGTTCCACCTCTTCCTGATGTCGTCCCGATTTCTTGGGTGCTGTCCCACAGCGTTGACCCTGTCCACTATTCTTCGTCATAGCTCCATCTTCCTGGCTATGGATGTGTACTGCACCTGTGAGCCAAATAGCTGTGGCTCTACCCGGACAATTTCCTCCACCATGACCCTGAGCTCCTCCTCTGAAAAGCAGGGGTGTCTTTGGCGTGCCATGGGGTGGTGTGTGTGATGTGTGGGCGGTGTTAGTGTTGATGTGTGTGGTGATGTGTAGTGGTGTGTGGTGTTTTGTGCGTGGATGTTGTGTGGGTGATGGTGTTGTGTGCCTCTGTATGGTGGGGTTGTCTTTGGTGTGCTGTCTCTCTGGCCTTCGTTCGCGATTTTTGGTCGTAGGTGTTTGTGGGTGATGTGGGTGTGTGTTTTATATAGTATTGGGTGTGTGGGAGTGTTGTTTGTATGTGTATCAGGTGTGTGTATTTGGAATTGTCCAATGTGCCGGTGTTTTGGAGAGGTGTGTGTATTTTGAGCGCGGCGGTGTGTACCGCCAATGGAATACCGCGGTTGAAAGACCGCTGCGTGGATTCGTGGGTCGTAATAGCATGGGCGTTTTTCTGTTGGCGTGGAGGGGGAGGTTTTGTTTTCGCCAGTTTAACACTGACCTTTGGTGTGGCAGACTTGTGTGGGTGTCTGACTTTCGGCAGATTCCGAGATGTGGGTCATAATAGCTGTGGCGGAATTCCGCGGCCGCGGCGGTGTATTGGCGGTCTTCTGCACGGCGGTAAGCGGCTTTTACCGCCAATGGTGTAATGACCCCCTTGGTGTTTCCGCTGTGGTCATAATTCCATTTTTTTTTTTACCCCTGGCTTGTTGGTGGTATTACCACCGCTTTATAACTGACCGCCAGGGTTGTAATGTGGGCCTAAGACTCTTATTCTTTTTTAAATTCATAACTTGACTTGTGTATGTTGGATTTTAGTTGTTTTAGTCTTTTTTGATTTAGATAAATGTTACTTATTTGTCTAAACTGGTGTGGTATCCATTTTGGAGTGTTTCACTGTATTACTGTGTATGTTGGTACAAATACTTTACACATTGCTTCTGAAGCTAAGCCTGCCTGCTCGTGCCAAGCTACCAAGGGGGTGAGCAGGGTTAACTGAGTGTGATTCTCCTTTACCCTGACTAGAGTGAGGGTCCCTGCTTGGACAGAGTGCAAACTGACTGCCAACCAGAAACCCTATTTCTAACACTGGTGATCATCGGTGATGATTTGGACTTGTATTTGTACTTGACATACAGTGATTAAGGCCCTCATTACAACATTGGCGGTATTGACTGCCTACCACCATGGTGACAGCCGCCAACATACCGCCGCCGTGGCTAAAAGCCGGCAACGCGTAACATGACCGCCGATGGTATATCACCAGAAATCTGGTGGAACACCGCAGACAGCCATGGTGGGAGATGGCGGTAAGGCGGCGCTGCTGACAGCAGCACCGCTACACCAACAAAACACCGCCAACCGTATCATGAGCAATGATACGGCCTGGCGGTGTTTTGCTGGCGGACGCTGCTGCTGACAGCAGCGCCGCGGTCTGTCTCCAACCGGAGGACCACCTGCAAGCAGGTAAGCCGTGTTCTCCGACCGGAGAGGGGGATGGGGGTGTTTTGTGTATGGGGGGAGTGTGTGTATGTTTTGGGATGCATGCATGCAGGTGTGAGTCGTGCTGGGTGCATGCGTGATTGTGAGTGTTGTGTGTTGTGGATGCATGTGTGTGACAAGGTATGTTGGTGTGTGTTCTGGTGTGTGGGTATCTATGTGTGCCTGCGTGGGTGGAGGTGGGTATGCGTGTGTGCATGTGTGTATATGGGTGCACCTGTGGGTGTTTATATGTGTGGGGGCAGGAGCGGGTGGGGGAGTGTGGAGGAGGACGCTGGGGAGGGGTTGGGGGCAGGGGAGACCCCTATCAGTGCCAGGGAAGAAATTTTCTGGCACTGATAGTGTCTACCGCCATGGTTTTCATGGCGGTACAAAAACCACGAAAACCAAGGTAGTATGCCGGGTCGTAATCCCGAGTGTGGGAATGTGATGGCCACCGGGCCCCAGTCCCCAGTCCAGCGGCCGTTACCACCCTGGCGGTCGGTGTGTTAAATTGGCGGTAACTGCCAGGGTCTAAATCCCATTTCTTTTACCACTGGCCTGTTTACCGTATAACTGTATTACCGCCGCTTTAACACCGACCGCCAGGGTTGTAATGAGGGCCTAAGTGCACACTACTGTTTCCAGTGCAGACCTTTACGTGACCACTTACAGTTTGTTTGTGCTTTATCTCTTTTAGGATTTTTTTCCCTACTTCCATATTTTTGGTGATCCTTGATTGACTTTTGAACTTCTTTGGGAACTCTTTTTCTGCCTTGGAAGTTTGCACTTTTGTTGATTCTTAATCATGTCTCAATCTGGAGATAAATGAGCTGGAGCTGCTTTTGACTTGCAGGAGAGCTATACAGTTTCTCAGTTGAGGGAGTTCTGCAGAAATCTTGCCTGTCCCATTAAGGAGTATCTGCAAAAGGCACTGAGGGCCTCTGTGACAGCCAAGGAAACTGAGGGGCACACAGAGGGGGAGGAGGATGAGGATGAGGCGATGTAATCCATACACAATGGTATAGTGGGTAGGCCTGTTATGTCCAGGGAGATAGTCTCCAGGGCAGGTAGCAGTGTGTCATCCAATGGTCTGACTCCTGAAGAGTTACAGGACAGACAGGCAGAGAGAGCTCACCAGCTGGAGAAGTTTAGGATCCAAAGGGCGATGGAAGAAAGGAGGATGGCCATAGAGGAGAAGAAGATACTGCTGTCTCATGAGTTCAGCTTGAGGGAGCTGGATCAGAGGAGCTAGTCCAGTAGGGATGGTGGAAGCAATATCACAGTGCATCCGGAGAGGAGGGTGCACATTCCTAAAGACCTTGTGAAGGTCAAAAGGGAGGGTGACATATTCTTGTGGTTCGAGGGGTACGAGTCTGCTCTCCATATGAATCTGGTCCCTGAAGCTCATTTGGGGGTGGGTCTGTGGAAGCACTTTGAGGTAGAGGGGAGGAATACTCTGACATCCTTTGGGGATCCTCAGGGACTCACTTACTCTATTGTGAAGGACGCCCTACTCACAAGGTATGGTCTCACCCCTGATCAGTATAAGGACAAGTTTAGGTCCTATAAGAACAAGAAATCCCAAACATGGTTGGAATGTGTTGATTCTTGTTGCAGGTCACTGGATGATTGGGTGAATGGCAGTAAGGTGACAACGTATGAGGGGCTTTAAAATGTTATTGCTTGGGAGCATTTGTACAGTTTATGTCTTTCAGAGCTGCTCCAGCACCTAATTGACAGCAAGCTGACTGACCCAAGGAAGCTTGCACAGGAAGCAGACCACTGGGAGAGAACCAGGGTCCAGAAGAGGTGTGGGGAGACCATGCCAAGGGTGTGCAGGGTCCCTCTCAGAAGAAAGGGGGGTATGGTTAAACAGGGGGAGTTCTCAAACGGGCACCAACCTAGTTCCCAGGGAACGGATTCCTAACCCCCAGTGAAAAACAATCATGGTTCTCCAAAGGGAAACCTGTGGAAGGGGGTCCCCCGTAAGTGGTATGCATGTGACCAAGTGGGTCATGTGGGAGGGGACCCCAAATGCCCAAAGAGTACACTGGCCCCCACTGGTGCACAGTCACTTACAAACAAGAGAGACTTTCCTTTCGAAGTAGGCCTACTTCTAAGGCAGAAAGGGGTATAAGTAGTGGACCCAAAACCCCTGAAAATTAGATCACTTCTGGAATCAAGAGGAACCTCTGCCAAGGAGAAGAGCTGAAGAACTGAGGAGAAGTGCTGCCCCTGCCTGTGACTGTGCTTTGTTGGGCTATCCTGCAGTTGCTGCTTCTGCCTATGAAAGGGGACAAAGACTGGGCTTTGTTGTGCATTCCTGCTTGAGAAGAATCTCCAAGGGCTTGAACTGAACTTGCCTCCTGTTGTTGAAGTCTCAGGGACATCAAATATTCCCCTGCTAGCACCTGGACTCTCTGCTGAAACTTCTGTCCTGCCAAGTGGTGCCCCATCCAGTCCGTGGGCCCTTGATAGGTGAAGTTGGCAGACAAGAACAGAAAATACATGCACAAAACGCCATGCTGGGAAATTTTCAACTTTGGGGCTGAAATCGATCCTCTACCTGCATCCCGCCTGGGCGATCGACACATCGCGGCTGGAGGCTGATAACGCTGAAAACCCCATGCAGTGCGGTTTTCTGATACCGTGCGACCAGATTTTCCATGCATCATCCCTGGGCATCAAAGTCAACTGACTCTGCTTGGATCCAAGTTGCCTCATCTGCAAATCAATGCATCGCTCTCTTGCTAGGGAGAAAAATGACGCATCGCCGACCCGACTGGAGAAGAAAACGACACACGGCCTCACTTGCGAGTAAGGAATCAACACATTGCTACACTTTTCCAACACACACTCACACGTACGGCTTTATTTCTGACGCTAACCAGGTACTTTGTGTAACAACAGCATTCTCACTGTTTTCTAAGGATTAAGGTGGTCATTACAACCCTGGTGGATGGTGTTAAAGTGGCGGTAAGACTGCAAACAGGCCGGCGGTAAAAAAATTGGAATTACGACCGTGGCGGAAACCACCAACAAAGACAGCCACTTTAACACTCCGACAAACCACGGCGGTACAAACAAACAGCGCGGCGGTCACCGCCAACACACAGGCAGAAGAAAAAGTACCGCCCACAGTATCACAACCTACCAATCTGCCACGTTTTCCGGGGCGGATTCACCGCGGACAAAAACACGGCTGAAACAGGACTTCGAAGGGAAAACGCTCACCTCTACACACCCCACGAGGAATCCGGACACCATGGAACCAGAGCTGCAGATACTGCCAGCCCTTATCTTCTTGCTCCTCTAGCAGGAGCGCCAATGCCGGCGGCGAAGACAACGGTGAGGACTGCACCTACGACACAGGGGAGGGGGAAGGGAAAAAACAGGGACACACACATGCAACACGCAACACCCCCACCCCCACCCACTACAACACACACACTAACACAGCATGATAAATTACAGTTACACTCCCAACCCCCCTGGAAGAATGCAAAGACAAAAGGAAATGAGTGTAATCATTGTAATATATTAAAATTAAGTACGCAAAAATATATATATACACTATAAACAAAATATACACCAAGCTTAGTAGTCCAGGTAGTGCTTCAATGAAGTCCGTGGAACACTGGGCCCACACGGTATGGGCGAGGCCCACACAAGATCCCCGACCATGACGGAGACAACACTGCAGGGGCATCAGAGAGCAATAAAACAGGCACCTCAGGGGGGGGGAAGGGGGGGCACCTCAGACGGTTGAGTGCACGACGCCAAATCCTCTAGAGGGCCACATGCCCACTGTTCTATCCTGGGGAGTGCAAAGCCACAGTCTCTCAAGTGGATAACAGTCTCCACTGGTTCTGGAGTGGGCCTTGTGCCCAGAGTGCTTCATCCTGCTAAGGACAGAGGTAGTGGATGACAGTCTCCACTGGTTCTGGAGGGGGCCTGGTGCCCAGAGTGCTTCATCCTGCTAAGGACAGAGGTAGTGGATGACAGTCTCCATTGGTTCTGGAGGGGACATGGTGCACAGAGTGCTTCATCCTGCTCGTGACGGACTCAGTAGCGTCAGTGCCCTTGGCGCTCAAGGGCCAGCAGTGCTTGTGGCGGCGGTGCCCGGTTCAGCAGTGCTTGAGGTGGTGGTGCCCTGTTCAGCGGTGCTTGAAGCGGCTGTGCCCTGTTCAGCGGTGCTTGAGGCGGCGGTGCCCTGTTCAGCGGTGCTTGAGGCGGCGTTGCCCTGTTCAGCGGTGCCTGAGGCGGCGGTGCCCTGTTCAGCGGTGCTTGTGGCGGCAGGCTCCTTTGCAGTGACTCAGCTACTGGCGGTCCTCTCTAGCTCAGCGGGGCTTGTATTGGTGGTCTTCTCTAGCCCAGCGGGGCTTGTCCTGGCGGTCCTCTCTAGGCCAGCAGGGCTTGTGCTGGAGGTCCTCTCTAGCCCAGCGGGGCTTGTGCTGGCGAGCGGTGGCCTCCTGGGCAGCGGGGATGATGGCGGTGGCCTTCTGGGCAGCAGGGCAGGTGCTGGCGGTGGCCTCCTGGGCAGCGGGGATGATGGCGGTCTTCTCCGCTGTGCTGCTCTTCCCAGACTTGCCGGGTTTCTTGTGGCCCTTCCCCACCTTGGAAGGTGTCGCAGCTGACTACACACTCCGCCGGGCACTGGCCAACCTTTGATGCTTGACAGGTGGGGGACTGTCCGTGCTGTGGCTCCGTGCCACACTGGCTGCCCTGGTGGCCGGTGCACTCCAGATTCCGGTGACTACAGGCACCATTGGTCCCGGAGATGTTGTGGCTGAGGTGCTAGGTTGGGACCTGGAGAGTCGGGCCCTAGGAGATGGACGGGGTGGGGGAGGTGTGGGAAAGAGGTCAAGGTTGGACAGGAAAAGTTTTTGGGAGACACTGGGACGGGTAGCTGGAGGGGGTTTGGGAGTGGAGGAAGAGGTTGTGGTTGTAGGAGGTGTTTGTTTGGTGACTTTGGGTGAAGGTGTATGCACTGGAGGCTGTCGTGAGGTGGATGGCTGTTGGGTGGGTGTGTGCCTGCGTTTGTGTATCTTGGGAGGTGGCGTCACAGACACACTGGGAGAGGACACAGGGGACGTGTGAATGGTAGTGGGGGAGGTGACTGCACGTGAGCGGGGTGTGGTGGTGTGTGTGCTGGTGATGGAAGTAGTGGCTGTAGATGTAGTGCATGCAGGTGTGAGTGTAGACGAGACTGGGAGGGAGGAGGGAGACGAGGAGTAGGGGAACACAGTGGAGGCAGTGGATGTTGGTGTGTCTGCATATATGCTTGCATGAGTGCCTGTGGGATGTGTGGTGCTTATATTTGCCTGAACTTCCCTTGTGTGTCGACGTGTGTGCATGCTGGTCTGTAGGTGTGCTTGGGATAGGCTGGGGTACAGGGGATTGGGTCTGGGTGGAGGAAGTTGGAAGGGGAGGCTAGAGACGGGGACACTGGCTGCCATCAGTGCTGAGGCCAGAGTCTGAAAAGCTCGCTGGAGGGCAGCCTGACCAGAATTAATGCCCTCCAGGAATGCATTTGTTTGTTGCAACTGCCTTTCTACACCCTGAATGGCATTCAAAATGGTAGACAGCCCAACACTGAGGGACCTGAGGAGGTCAATGGCCTCCTCAATGAGGGCAGCAGGGGTGACTGGGGCAGGGGCTGAGGTGCCTGGGGCGAAGGTGATGCCCACCCTCCTTGGTGAGCGGGCACGGGGCAAAGGCTGAGGGGATGCTGGGAGGGCGGTGCTGGTAGGGGGGGTGGCGGCTGTACCTCTAGATGCGGGTGGCACAGATGTTGTCGCCACCACAAGGGAGCTCCCATCAGAGGACGAGTCTGCGTCACTGGTGTAAGCTCACGTCCCCGCTGTGGAGCTCCCCTCTCCCTCCGTCCCACTGGTGAACTCCGAGTCTGTAGTGTCGCCCTCCAGGGCCATGTGGGATGCAGCTCCCTCCTGCTCCGGTGCCACTGCTCCTCCGCCTGATGATGCTAATGCACACAGGGAGACCACAAAAAGGGGGGGGAACGACAGAAGAAAGACATGTTGAGTGCATGCATTACCGCTACCGTTGGCGGACACAACAGACACAGAAGCCCCCTGCACTACGCCGTGCTCTTGGGCTCCACTGTTCAATCCCTGGGACATGGCCTACAAGGCTATGGATGACATCTGCACACATGGATGACACAGGGGCATGACTAGGGGGGTGATTCTGAGACTGGCGGGGGGCGGAGGCCGCCCGCCAGCCCAGGGCAAATCTACCTTCCCACGAGGACGCCGGCTCCGAATGGAACCGGCGTAGTGGGAAGGTGCGACGGGTGCTGTTGCACCCGTCGCGTATTTCAGTGTCTGCTTTGCAGACACTGAAATACTTTGTGGGGCCCTCTTACGGGGGCCCCTGCAGTGCCCATGCCATTGGCATGGGCACTGCAGGGGTGCAGGGGCCCCCAGGGGCCCCGCGGCACCCCCTACCGCCATCTCCCGCCAGGAACAGGATGGCGGTAGGGGGTGTCAGAATCCCCATGGCTGCTGAGGATTCTCCCGAGCAGCGGAAAGTCGGCGGGAGACCGCCGACTTTCCGTTTCTGACCACGGCTGAACCGCCGCGGTCAGAATGCTCGACGGGGCACCGCCAGCCTGTTGCCGGTGTTCCCGTGGTCGGTGACCCTGGCGGTCACCGACCGCCAGGGTCAGAATGACCCCCTAGGTGTACTTGGCACTCTACAGAGGTGGGGTGGGGTGCCACATGGCCTGCCTTACGGAGGGACCTTGCCTACTAAACTTGCTCTGGCCTAGGGAAACCCACAGCCCACCTCCCCCACCCAGACACCTCCACTGCACGCAAAATCTGCAGGATGAGAGTGTACTCACCTCCTTGTGGCTGCTGTGATGCCCTCAAGCGCCCATCCAACTCCGGGTACTCCACCGCCAGGATCCTGAACATCAGGGGGTCATGGTGCGACGGGCACCCCTCCCATGTTGGGAGGCAATCCCCAGCTCAGCCTCCGCCGTCTTCTTGCTCCAGCGGCGAATGTCCTCCCATCTCTTACGGCAGTGGGTGCTCCGTCTGTGGTAGACCCCCAGGGTCCGGACGTCCTTGGCGATTGCACGCCAAATATCTTTTTTCTGGTGGGCGCTGACCTACATGAATTGTACAGGGGGAAGATACATTTTATTACCAACTGCACCGTCACAGTCATTGGCCCCATCCCTAACCTTGCCATGTGGCACATGCATTCATTGTCGTTTCATGCACGCCTCAATCTCCCCCCCCCATCTTTCATCCACCCCACTCCACACAGGCATAGCCCATACAACATGCACCCCAGACACTCGAGCCATTGTCTCTTCGAGGTCACAGCAGCACTTGCAGTGTAGGTCCTCTTCTGTCAAAGATCAGGTATCGAGTGATTGAACAGATAGAAAATGGCGGTCACGTCCGTGGCGGTGTGTACCGTCACCGCCGACGTACATCGTCATTGGCTCCTGGGACCCATAGGGTCCAATGTTAACCAATGCAGCATTGTGCCCCGGTCTTCGACTGCCTACCGCGATGGTGTACAACACCAGCGCAGTTACCTCACATCCCATTGTCCCACTTTACAGGTCAGGCAGCCGCCATTTCAGGGGCCCACATGGCTTAATTTTTAAGTGCGTCATGCATACCTAGCCCTAGACTCAACAAACATACAGGCCACTTTTCAGATTATGATTTGTTTTCTGTGTAAGCTGTGGGTACGTACCTCTGAGTTGTTTGACTCTGTTCTTGCTGTTGTCCTTCATAGGAACCGTCCGCTGGGACATGTGAGGAGATGGTGGCATCCTCTGGTGTACAGACTGCTGGTGGACCTGTCGACAATGGAGGAAAGACATGTGATCATCACCTACAGGCTTGATCGTGCCACAATCCAGGAACTGTGTACCCAGCTGGAGCCAGACCTGATGTCAGCTATCCGCCATCCCACAGGAATCCCCCCTCAAGTGCAGGTGCTGTCAGTACTCCATTACCTTGTAAGTGGGTCATTTCAAACAACAGTGGCCATAGCATCAGGGATGTTCCAGCCTGTTTTCCAACGTGTTGTCCAGAGTGTTGTTTGCCCTGCTGAAACACATGCGGAGCTAAATCATTTTCCCTCAGGTGGAGGATTTGCCGACAGTGAAAGGTGATTTATATGCTCTGGGACATATCCCCAACATCATAGGTGCCATTGATGGGACACATGTGGCTTTCGTACCCCCCCGCAGGAGTGAACAGGTATACAGAAACCGGAAAAGTTATCATTCCATGAATGTGCAGATGGTGTACATATCCCAAGTGAATGCCAAGTTCCCTGGCTCAGTGCATGACGCCTACATCCTGTGGAATAGCAGCATCCCTTATGTGATGGGTCAACTCCAGAGGCACTGTGTGTGGCTATTAGGTGAGCACCTGGAAGCAAGACAGTGGGAATGGTTGTGTGGGTCTGGGGATATCCCTACAGGTTAGTGTAGTTGTCCCTCGTCATTTGCAGGTGACTCTGGTTACCCCAACCTGTCATGGCTACTGACCCCAGTGAGGAATCCCAGGACAAGGGCAGAGGAACGCTACAATGAGGCCCATGGGCGAACTCTGCAGATTATAGAACGGACCTTCGGCGTCCTGAAGACCAGGTTGAGGTGCCTCCATATGACAGGTGGATCTCTATTCTACTCACCAAAGAAGGTGTTCCAGCTCATCGTGGCCTGCTGTATGCTTCGCAACTTAGCTTTGCGACGACAGGTGCCTTTTCTGCAAGAGTATGGTCCAGATGGCGGTGTTGTTGCAGCTGTGGAGCTTGTGGACAGTGAAGACGAGGAAGCAGAAGAAGAGGACATGGACAACAGGAACTCAGTGATCCTACAATATTTCCAGTGAGACACAAGTAAGAGTACAGACCTGCCTACTACATGTACTTTAACACTACTACCTCTCAACTGTCTGTCGTTTTCACCCAGTGTATGGTCACTGAGTTGTCACTTTCCCTTACCATTTCACAGATGTGGGTCCCACTTGTGACATCTGCTTTGTTTTCTCGTGGACTAGAGCTGTGTGACATAGGTATGATGACATTACAATTGAAAGATAATTTTTCCACTGTAATTGCTAATACACAATTTCAAAATCACAGACAGACTCCAGATTGTTTTGTGCTTCAAGGGTGTTTATTTAAGTGCTAAATATTGGAGGGTGTTGTAAAATGGTGAGGGGTGATGGTGGAGGAATGTTCATGGCAGAGTCCAGTCTATTAGTCTCACAGGTGCATTGCCCAAATGGGCATAGGAAGTGGAGCTGGGGCAGTTTGAGGATGGACAGGGTGACAAAGTGGGACAGAAAGATGACATTCAGGGTGGTCTCATTTCTTGGCGGGGGTCTTGGCATCGTTCTCTGTCTCTGTCCTGGATCTCAGGGACTGTTTGCGGGGTGGTTCTCCCTCTGCAGGGGGTGGAGTGCTGGTGTGGTGGTGCTGTGTGCGGGGCGTCCTGTCCACTAGCGCCGGCGGAGGTGGTGGGCAGTTCATCGTCCATGCTAGTGTCAGGGGCCCCTTGTTGTGCCACAGTGTCCCTCCTGGTGTTGAGTACTTCCTTCAGCACCCCTATGATGGTGCCCAGGGTGGAATTGATGGTTCTGAGTTCCTCCCTGAAGCCCAAATACTGTTCCTCCTGCAGGCGCTGGGACTCCTGAAACTTGGCCAGTACCGTTGCCATCGTCTCCTGGGAGTGGTGGTAGGGTCCCATGATGGAGGAGAGGGCCTCGTGGAGAGTGGGTTCCCTTGGCCTGTCCTCCCCCTGTCGCACAGCAGCCCTCCCAGTTCCCCTGTGTTCCTGGGCCTCCGTCCCCTGGACCGTGTGCCCACTACCACTGCCCCCAGGTCCCTGTTGTTGTTGGGGTGGTGGGTTAGCCTGGGTTCCCTGTAGTGGTGGACACACTGCTGATTGACGTGTCCTGGGGACAGAGGTATGGGCCCACTGGGTGGGTGCTGGGCTGGTGTTTCCAGAGGGAGGAATCTCTGTAGTGGCCTGTGTGAGGGGAACTGACTGTCCAGAGGTCCCCGATGGGCTGGGCTGGTCATCTAGATCCAGTTGGACAGAGGTGCTGTCATCACTATGGGCCTCTTCTGTTGGTGGTGTGGACATGTGTGGACCCTCCTGTCTGGTGAAGTTGGGTAGGGGTCCTGCAGGGGTATAAAAGGATGTTTATTACATCTGTGTGTGCCATGGTGTGCAATGGGTGGGTGACCGTGTACCCAAGTGCATTCCTGTGTGGGACCTTGTGTGATGATGGTTTAGGGGGGTGTATGGGTATGTGCAGTGGCCATGCATTGGTGATGGGTGTCCATGCTTTGGTGTTTCATGCAGGGCTTGGTGTTGGGATGTGTGGTTTGTGATATTGGGACATTTGTGAGGAGTTGGAGTGATGGGGGTGAGGGCGAGGCTGGGGGTATGTGATAGCATGCAGGTAGGGTGGGGGATGTAATAGTTAAGATTTGACTTACCAGAGTCCATTCCTCCATCTACTCCTGCGAGGCCCTCAGGATGCAGAATCGCCAAGACCTGCTCCTCCCATGTTGTTAGTTGTGGGGGAGGAGGTGGGGGTCCGCCTCCAGTCCGCTGAACCGCAAGGTGATGTCTTGATACCACGGAACGCACCTTCCCCCGTAGGTCGTTTCACCTCTTCCTGATGTCATCCCTATTTCTTGGGTGCTGTCCCACTGAGTTGGCCCTGTCCACTATTCCTCGCCATAGCTCCATCTTCCTAGCTATGGAGGTGTGCTGCACCTGTGCTCCAAATAGCTGTGGCTCTATCCGGACGATTTCCTCCACAATGACCCTGAGCTCCTCCTCAGAGAACCTGGGGTGTTTTGCTGTGCCATGGGGTGGTGTGGGTGATATGTGGGGTGGTGTGTGTGGTGATAAGTGTGCTGATATGTAGTGGTGTGTAGTGTGAGGTGCGTGGAAGTTCTGTGGGTGATGGTATTGTGTGCCTGTGGATGCTTGGTAGTAGTTTGTAGTGTCTCTCTCTGTGCTTCTTTCTCAATTGTGGTCGTAGGGGTTTGTGGGTGATGTAGGTGTGTGTTTTATATTGTATTGGGTTTGTGGGAGTAGTGTGTGAATGTGCATCAGGTGTGTGTATTTTGAATTGTCCAATGTGGCTGTGTTTTGTAAGAGTGTGTGTATTTTGAGCGCGGCGTGTGTACTGCCAATGGAATAACTCGGTTGAAAGACTGCTGCGTGGATTCGTGTCTCGTGATAGTGTGGGCGTATTTATGTTGGCGTGACGGTGGAGGTTTTGTTATCGCCAGTTTATCACTGACCTTGTGTGGGTGTCTGTATTTTGGCAGATTCCGTGCTGTGGGTCATAATAGCTGTGGCGGATTTCCGCAGGCGCAGCGGTGTGTTGGAGGTCTTCTGCACGGCGGTAAGCGCCTTTTACCGCCAATGTTGTAATGAGGGCCTAAGTCCCTCATTATAAACACAGTGGTCTGAACCGCGCCGCCGGTGGTAAAAACGGCCAACAGAGGAGCGGTCCGGACCGCCAAATAAAGAACCAACTGAAACACAGGCATCCTGAAAACCACCCACCGCCAGTAGAGGAGTGCCGATGACGACGGCAGAGTCCGCCCAAAGGCCGACGGAAAGGCCCATCCCGCCCATCAAAAAATGAACCACTAGACCGCCGTCAGTTCTGGGGCAGGAACCACTGCCACGTAAAGCCAGACGGAAACGAACCTAATATAAGGAAACACTCACAGGAGGCCCACACAACGCGTCAAAGCAGACATGGATAGAGAGCAATAGATCATGCCGGCCCTGCTCCTTGCCATATACCTCCACGTCTGAGACCGCCAATGAAGACGACGACGGTAAGTACTGCAACCTATGACACAAAGGAGGCAAGGGCACAGTTACATACCCACCCACTCCACCCACCCTGCAACGCTCCCACAACCCTTCACAGCAGCACAACCCATACACCCCACAGCAAGAGATACTTACCCGACACAAGGCAAATCCAACCTGGCCATAGTACAGACAAATACCCCACACCCACAAACAATGAAACGAGAGACCAGGGTATAGGAGTGTGCCGCCAAAACACAGGGCACACATAAATATTTATTTAACCTCAGAGAGCCAACTATACACAACAATGCCAATGGCCAGTCTATAGTGCCAGACTCCTAAAAGTGCACGGTACTCCACCTAATGGGGCAACAATGGGTCATCCAGGCACCTCAGGGACCAGGGTCAGGGGGTAGTGGGGGTGGGGATTTGCAACGGGAGTGGGGCTTGGACTTGCGCTCGGAAGGTGGAAGGGCTTGGGTTTGGCTTTGGAACCTGGGGGTGTGTGCTTTGACCGGTTGGAGCCAGATGGATTTGTCTCAGCACGGGGCTTCTTCCTCTGGGGAAGGGCACAGGATTGTGAAGGGCGGATAGGGGCGGACTGTGAAGTGGAAGGAGTGTAAAGGGCAAGGAGGTGCGTACGCTTAGGGACAAGACAGGGTGGGCCAGTGGGTTGGAAGAGGTCAGCACGGGAGAGGAAAAGTTTCTTAGGTGCAATTGGGTTGGGCCTGGAGGAGGGCATGGGAGTGGAGGTAGACGGTGTGGTCGTAAGTGGTGTAGGTGTGCATGTCTTGGGTGCAGGTGGCTGGACAGTATGCTGAGGTGTGGTCGATGTGTGATGGATGGGTGTCTTGGTGCGGTTGTGTGTTTTTGGAGGAGGGGGGGTTGACACAGTGGGAGAAGAGAGGCTGCCAGTGTGGATGTATGTTGTGTGGGTGTCTGCAAGTCTGGTGAGTGTGCTGCATGTGTCAACTACAGTAGTTGTGGTGAGTGCAGGTGTGGTGCCTGTGGTGCATGTCTGGATGTCTGCTATTGTGGTGAGTGCAGGAAGAGGCTCAGCAACAGTGACTGAGGGTGTAGTGCTTGGGGGTGTGCATGTAGAGGGGACAGACAGGGAGGTAGAAGAGGTGGGCACACTAGGGGAAGTGGATGTTGCTGTGTGTGTGTGTATGTTGGCTGTGTGAATGCTTGTGGTGGGAGGTGTGGTGCTTGTGTTTAGAAGTGTGCTTCTTGTGTGTTGAGGTGCTTGACTGGGTATCCGATTGTGTGCTTTGAACGGGTGAAGGGAGTGGGGTGCTGGAAGGGGTAGAGGAGGTGGGGGGGACGGAATGACCAGGGAAACTGGCTGCCGTCAAAGAGGAGGCCAGAGCCTGAAAAGATCTTTGTAGGCCAGACACAGCACTGTGAATGCAATCCAGATAGGCATTTGTCTGCTGCATCTCTGATGCTAGCCCCTGGATGGCATTGACGATGGTTATCTGCCCTACGGAGACGGTTCTCAGGAAGTCAATAGCTTCCTCTGTGGGGGCAGCAGGGCTGACTGGGGCAGGGGAGGAGGTGCCTGAGGTGAAGGAGACGCCCACCCTTCTGGGTGAGCGGGCACGGGCAACTCGGTGGGGAGCAAAAGGGAGGGCGGTGATGGCATGGGGGTGGCGGAAGATGTTACTGTAGGGGTGTGCCCACCAGTGTCTGCCACCGCCAGGGAGCCCCCATTGGAAGAGGTATCTGAGTCACTGCCTCCAGTGGTAGTTGCCTCCCCGTGGTACTCCCCTCGTCCTCCAACCCACTGGTCCTCTTGGCGTCAGATGAAACTGCCTCCGAGGATCCGTGGGCTGCTGCATCCCCACTTGCCGGTGCCTCAGCTCCCTTGCCAGATGATGCTGATGTACACAGACAACACAAGAGAAGAGGGATGGGGAGGCAAAACAGGAGAGACACTTGTAAATATCTGAAAGGAGTGAACATAGTGGCCAGACAAACACCCACCCAGAAGACCCCTCCAACAGGCAGCCCCTTCCACTATGCCCATGGCCATGCCCTTGACTAGTGACCAGGACCCTGCTCTACACCCATCCCCTGAACTACTTAAGGACCTGACATGTAGGAGACCTGACCAAAACACCCCTACACCCTACGGGCCATCATGTAGATGGACTTCAGTAGGAGTCCCTGCAACTAAGCAGCATAAACCCTAATGCACACACAGACATCCATCAAGGGTTAAGATCGTGACATGAGTATTCACCCCCTTGTGACTGCTGTGCAGCCTTCAAGCACCCATCCAAGTTTGGGTACGCCACCACTGTAGGAGGCTGGCCTGGCTTGTAGTGGGTATCAGAGGTACTTACACCTTGTGCCAGGTCCAGTTATCCCTTTTTATTGTAGAAGAGGTGTTTCTATCAGCTAAGGCTGATAGAAGGTAGCTATGGCAAAGCAGCTTAGGCTGAACTAGGAGACATGTAAAGCTTCTACTATACCAGTGGTGTCATATGCACAATATAATAAAAAAACACAATACACAGATTTACTAAAAATAAAGGTACTTTATTTTTATGACAATATGCCAAAAGTATCTCAGTGAGTACACTAAGTATGAGGATGAGAAATATACACAAGATATATGTACACAATACCAAAATTATGCAGTAATAGCAAAAGGAAATAATGCAAGCAGTGTAAAGTTACAATAGATTGCAATAGGAGCACATAGGTATAGGGGCAACACAAACCATATACTCCAAAAGTGGAATGCGAACCACGAATGGACCCCAAACCTATGTGAGCTTGTAGAGGGTCGCTGGGACTGTAAGAAAACAGTGAGGGTTAGAAAAATAGCCCACCCCAAGACCCTGTAAGGTAGGTGTAAAGTGCACCTACAACCCCCAGAGAGCACAGAAGTCGTGATAGGGGGATTCTGCAAGGAAAACGAACACCAGCAATGCAACAACAGTGGATTTTCCAGACCTGAGTACCTGTAAGACAAGGGGACCAAGTCCAAGAGTCGCGACAGTGTCGGGAGTGGGCAGGAGCCCAGGAAATGCCAGCTGAGGGTGCAAGGAAGCTGCCACTGGATGGAAGAAGCTTGGTGTTTTGCAAGAACGAAGAGGACTAGGAGCTTCCCCTTTGGAGGATGGATGTCCCACGTCGTGAAGAAGCTTGCAGAGGAGTTCTCACACAGAAAGACCACAAACAAGCCTTGCTAGCTGCAAGGGTTGTGGTTAGGGTTTTTGGATGCTGCTGTGGCCCACGAGGGACCAGAATGTTGCCACTTGGATGAGGACACAGAGGGGGCGCCCAGCAAGTCAGGGAGCCCTCACAGAAGCAGGCAGCGCCCACAGAAGTACCTGAACAGGCACTTAGAAGAAGAGTGAACCGGAGTCCACGCGAAGTCACAAAAGGGAGTCCTACGACGCCGGAGGACAACTCAGAAGGTTGTGCACTGCAGGTTAGAGGGTCAGGGACCCAGGCTTGGCTGTGCACGAAGGAAATCCTGGAAGAGTGCACAGGAGCCAGAGCAGCTGCAAATCATGCGGTACCCAGCAATGCAGTGTAGCGTGGGGAGGCAAGGACTTACCTCCACCAAACTTGGACTGAAGAGTCACTGGACTGTGGGAGTCACGTAGACAGAGTTGCTGAGTTCCAAGGACCACGCTTGTTGTGCTGAGAGGGGACCCAGAGGACCGGTGATGCAGTCTTTTGATGCCTGCGGTTGCAGGGGGAAGATTCCGTCGACCCACAGGAGATTTCTTCAGAGCCCCTGGTGCAGAAAGGAGGCAGGCTACCCCCAGAGCATGCACCACCTGGAAACAGTCGAGAAAGCCGGCAGGATGAGTGATACAAGGTTGCTAGTAGTCGTCTTTGCTACTTTGTTGTGGTTTTGCAGGCGTCCTGAGCAGTCAGCGGTCGATCCTTTGGCAGAAGGTGAAGAGGGAGATGCAGAGGAACTCTGGTGAGCTCTTGCATTCGGTATCCGAAGAATTCCCCAAAACAGAAACCCTAAATAGCCAGAAAAGGAGGTTTGGCTACCTAGGAAGGAGGATTGGCTACTAAGAGAGGTAAGAGCCTATCAGAAGGAGTCTCTGACGTCAGCTGCTGGCACTGGCCACTCAGAGCAGTCCAGTGTGCCAGCAACACCTCTGTTTTCAAGATGGCAGAGGTCTGGGGCACACTGGAGGAGCTCTGGGCACCTCCCCTAGGAGGTGCAGGTCAGGGGAGTGGTCACTCCCCTTTCCTTTGTCCAGTTTCGCACCAGAGCAGGGCTGGGGGATCCCTGAACCGGTGTAGACTGGCTTATGCAGAGATTGGCAGCATCTGTGCCCATCAAAGCATTTCCAGAGGCTGGGGGAGGCTACTCCTCCCCAGCCATCACACCTATTTCCAAAGGGAGAGGGTGTAACACCCTCTCTCACAGGAAATCCTTTGTTCTGCCTTCCTGGGCCAGGGCTGCCTGGACCCCAGGAGGGCAGAAACCTGTCTGAGGGGTTGGCAGCAGCTGCAGTGGAGACCCCAGAAAGGCAGTTTGGCAGTACCCGGGTTCTGTGCTAGAGACCTGGGGGATTATGGAATTGTCACCCCAATGCCAGAATGGCATTGGGGTGACAATTCCATGATCTTAGACATGTTACATGGCCATGTTCGGAGTTACCATTGTGACGCTATACATAGGTAGTGACCTATGTCTAGTGCACGCGTGTAATGGTGTCCCCACACTCACAAAGTCCGGGGAATTTGCCCTGAACAATGTGGGGGCACCTTGGCTAGTCCAAGGGTGCCCACACACTAAGTACCTTTGCACCCAACCATCACCAGGTGAAGGTTAGACATATAGGTGACTTATAAGTTACTTAAGTGCAGTGGTAAATGGCTGTGAAATAACGTGGACGTTATTTCACCTAGGCTGCACTGGCAGGCCTGTGTAAGAATTGTCAGATCTCCCTATGGGTGGCAAAAGAAATGCTGCAGCCCATAGGGATCTCCTGGAACCCCAATACCCTGGGTACCTCAGTACCATATACTAGGGAATTATAAATGGTGTTCCAGTATGCCAATGTGAATTGGTGAAATTGGTCACTAGCCTGTTAGTGACAATTTGGAAAGCAGAGAGAGCATAACCACTGAGGTTCTGGTTAGCAGAGCCTCAGTGAGACAGTTAGTCATCACACAGGGAACACATACAGGGCACTTACCTATGAGCACTGGGGTCCTGTCTGGCAGGGTCCCAGTGACACATAGACTAAAACAACATATATACAGTGAAATATGGGGGTAACATGCCAGGCAAGATGGTACTTTCCTACAACCGCCAGGATGCGTAGCATGAGGGGGGTCAGTGCCCGACTGGCACCCCTTTCACGTTGGGAGGACTTCCCCAGCTGGGCCTCACAGATTGTTTGCACCCAGCGCCGCAGGTCCTCCCACCTCTTCCTGCAGTGGGTGCTCTGCCGGTTGTAGACCCACAAGGTTGGCACCTCCTTGGCAATGGCATGCCAAAGTTCCCTCTTCTGGTGGGCGCTGACCTAGAAGTGAGACACAGAAATGTAACACAGAGGTCAAGCACATGGGAAAAATGTACAGCTGGCTATACGTCCACTATGGGACAGACAGTTCTGACAGACTTACAGGACTTACGTAGCAGCATGGCATGAACCATGGGTAATGCAGGCTCAAAGGTGCACACATATGTACTTACAAGACCATCCATTACACCCAAAGAGTGCCCCCAAAAACCCGACTCACCTGTAGCTCTGGCCGTCCGTAGAGCTTGGCGTAAAGGGGCAGGACCCCGTCCACTAGCCTCACCAGTTCCTCCTGGGTGAAGGCCGGGCCCCTTTCCCCTGCAACACGAGCCACTTCCATGACCAGAGGCAGGACACAGCGGTACACTCAGTGGAGTACCTGCTCGCACGAGACCAGGGAGTCAAGTGAAGTTGGGGTGATGAATTCGCCTACATACCGTGGCGGTGTGCACCATCACTGCCGGCAGCGATCATGATACGCCAGGATTTACCATTGCCATTCATGTTAACCAATGACGGTGCAAATGGCGGTAAACACTGCCTTACACTGTTACGTCAACTGCTAGCGGTATGAGGTCACTTCCACAGTGACAGTTCTGTATTACAGGGGGCAGACATTTTGGCCAAAACTATGCATTAATAAAATGATATATGCACAATGCAGGCCCTATTGTTCACCTAACACATCTATTCATGTGACCATTAAGAATACCACACATATCAAACCCTGTTCACTCATTGAGGTCTAGATGAAAATCTGTAAGAACATTTAACTTTTGAGTCCCTACAATCAAGTAAGCAGTGCACAATGAATGCCAATGTGTGCCTATGTCTGTGTGTTCCTCACATGCGTTTCAAATCCCTCCTAGGTACCGACCCTTGTGGCGAGGAAGGGCCCCATTGGTGTACAGACCACTTGTTGATTTGCGGACCATGGTGGAGCATCACATCATAATCAATTGCAGACTTAGCCGTGCAACTATTCTTGAACTTTGTGCATTACCTGATCAAGCACTGAGACCGGTAGATCGTAATCAGCATGCCACCCCGACTGAAGTGCAGGTGCTTTCTGCACTCCATTTCCTGGCCACGGGCTCATTTCAAGTGACAGTGGGCATGGGTGCAGGATTTTCACAGCCACTGTTCAGCATGATA
Source organism: Pleurodeles waltl (assembly GCF_031143425.1). Taxonomy (NCBI): domain Eukaryota; kingdom Metazoa; phylum Chordata; class Amphibia; order Caudata; family Salamandridae; genus Pleurodeles; species Pleurodeles waltl. The sequence goes on from NC_090440.1 coordinate 259,444,101, forward strand.
CTGACAAGATTTCTAAATGCATTTGTACGACACCTGCTGTCCTCTGTGAGGTTTCCCCAAAGTACTGAACTCCCTGCCCTCAAATCTGACTTGTATGCGTTTGCAAACACACCCCATGTGATCAGTGCCATCGATGGCACCCACATACCTGTATGACCCCCAAGAGTCAGTGAACAGGTGTACAGAAACAGAAAGAACTTTCACTCCATGAACATCCAATTTGCATGTACTGCAGTCCAGTACATCTCACATGTGAATGCCATGTTCCCCGGTTCTGTCCATGATTCCTTTGTGCTGAGAAACAGTAGTGTGCCACAGAAGATGGAACAACCACAAGAGGACAGAATCTGGATCATAGGTAGGTGTTTCTGTCAGTAACTGCCACCTAGCAGACAGCCAGGCTGTCTGAATCAGAGGCTTGACTCTGACTGCTCTGTTTTGCACATTTGTCTAGGTGATTCTGGCTATCCCAACTTGTGTTGGCTCCTGACACCAGTGAGGAATCCTGGGACAGATGCAGAGAGGAATTACAATGAGGCCTATAGACGTATTAGAAGTGTGATAGAGCGCACAATAGGTCTGCTGAAGGCAAGATTTTGTTGTCTACATATCTCTGGGGGTTCCCTGGCCTATGGGCCTGAAGAGGTGTGTAGAATAGTGGTGGCCTGCTGCATGCTGCACAACGTGGCAGTGAGAAATTCTATCCCCCTCTTGGATGTGGATGGTGCTGTACATCCTGATCAGCTTCCTCAGAGAAGGGAGGAGAGTGATGGTGATGATGAGGAAGGGGAAGATGTCAATCCCAATACCGTACTGATACAGCTCTACTTCCAGTAACTATGTGGGACTAAGGGCTGACATTGTTGTTTGTGACACATACTGTCAATGTGCTTTGTCATATAGGGGGGGTTGAATCTACTATTTGAAACTGGGTCCAGATCTGCATGGTACCAAATACAATTTAGTTTATTCCTTTTTTCTCCACAACATTTAGGCACACAGGTGTACTTGCATGCTACGCATTACCAATAAAGTAGTTATCAGCCACAGTGTTACAGGTGTGATGTGTGTTTTGTTTGTGGCAGGGATTGAATAATGCAATTTACAGTGATGGCAGTTGGTAATGGGTGGTTGTCCTCTATGCCAACATGGTGGCAGCCTTGTTGTTGATATTGATGGGTCCATCAATGCCTACATGAGTTCTTATTGATTGTTAGCACTGTTTGGTGGTTGATTGTGTGGGTGGGATGGTTGTTGGGCAGATTGTAGGAGAGTTACTTTTGGGAGGGGGGCTTGTTTTTGTCAGGGGTTCCAGTCCCATATCTTGGCCTGAGGGTCTGTTTGGGCGCCTGCTGTTGACCTCGAGGGGATGACAGTTGTACCTTGTGTTTCCTCTGAGGATAGTTCGTGGAATATTGCTGCTGTTGCTGTTGTTGTCCGGTCTGTCTCAAGTGCTGTATTGGGGGGCTCCTGTCCTGTGTGGGTCTCAGACTGGGTTTGTACCAGCTGCAGCAGTGCTCCGACTATGCTGGCCATTGTGGCGTTGAGCTGTTTCCACTGCTCCATGGCCTCTTGGTGGTGTTCCTGCTGCATCCTCTGACTCTGCTCCAGGGTGGATGCTATCTGTGCCAACCTGTCATGGGTATGCTGGTAGGCCCCCCCAGGACCGCAGAGATCACATCCTGGGCTGCAGCATCCATCATGTGGTCTCCCCACCTGGGCCACTGAGGCCCTACCACTGAGCCTAGCCCCCGGTGCCTGTGTCCCCTGCACAGGTCTGGTGGTACTACTTGTACTGGGGCCATCGTCTTCCTGCCTGTTGATAGGTGGTGACTGTGGCCTCTGTACCTGTGTTTCACCAGTCTGTGGCCTGGATATACAGGTGTGGGGACGGTTGCCCTGGGCTGATGTTGTTGGCTGGGTGGTAGGGGTGTCAGTGGTATCCTGGGTGGGGCTTCTGGATGTTGACAGTCCAGGACTGTGTGAGAGGCCAGCCTGCTCATCAGTGTACAGGGATCCATCCCCAGTGTCCTGTGAGGTGCCTCTGTCTTCCTGGAGGACACTGCCACTCCTTGTCCTGTCCGTCAGGGTGGCATGGGTGGTGGTGCCTGTTGGGGGAAATGGACATGTCTGCTACAAATGCATGATCAGATGGGGTGCATGGGGCTGGGCTTTTTTGTGCAGGTGTAAGTTGTTTGGGCCATGCAGGGTGTCTTTGTGAGGTTTGCACTGCATTTTGCTTTGGATGTGGAGTAGCATTGTGGGTGGTGTAGTGCTATTGCGAATCCTTGCGGGGTAGGTGGCTGTGCACAGGGGGAGGGATGTGGGCCTTTTAATGGGTTTGTGGGCATGCAGGGGTTGTGGATTCAGTGGCTGTGGGCTGGGTGGGGTAGTGGTCCTGGTGGGTGTTGGTGGGGTGGGGTGGTGCATGCATTCCAGGTGTGATGCATATGGGGTAATTGTATACAACTTACCCGAGTCCATTCCTCCAGTGAGTCCTGGGAGTCACTCAGGGTGCAGGATGGCCAGTACCTTTTCCTCCCCGTAGGTGTATTCGGGTGGTGTTGGTGGTTGTCCTCCCCCAGTCTTCTGGACTGCAATGTGGTGCCTTGATGCCATGCCCCTGACCTTCCCCTGCAGGTCGTTCCATCTCTTGCAGATGTCGTCCCTGGTGCGTTGATGGTGTCCCACTGCATTGACCCTGTTGACAATTGTCTGCCATAGCTCCATCTTCCTGGTGATGGGTGTGTGCTGCACCTGTGCCCCGAATATTTGTGGCTCTGTCTTCAGGATCTCGTATATCATGGTCCTTACCTCCCTTTCTGTGAAGCGTGGATGTTTGGGGGGTGACATGGTGAGTGTGGTGAATGGTGTTGGGGTGGAATCGTGGTAAGGGTGCTCTTCTGTGGTTCGGTGTGAGTCTTGTGTATAGTGCCGTTTGGTGTCTGCTTCTGCTGCTCTCTGTCTTCTTTGTCCTGGTTTCGTTGCAAAGGATTGTGGGGTGTGTATGTGGATGTTTTATGGTGTTGTGGATGTGTGTCAGGTGTGTGGGTTTCAAGCTTATCCAATGTATGCACTTCTTGCCGTTGGTTCCACTTGCCGCCCGTGGCGGGCGGCACCGCCAATAGCCGTTCGACTTCCACTGACCCCCATGGTGATTTGTGCATCATTATTTGGAGTGCGGGATGTGGGTGTGCTCGGCCGTGGCGGGATGGAAGGTCCAGCATTTCCGCCGACAGTGTCCTGGCGGTGACTGGTGGAATGGTGATTTTTGGGAGTTTGTGATTTTGGTTCATTATATGGCGGGTTTCTATTCACCACCAACGGCGGTCTTCTGTTCACCGCCGCCACGGCGGTCGGCGGTGTTTACCGCCGTGTTTATAATGACCACCTAAGACTCTTATTCTTTTTAAAATTCAGAACTTGACTTGTGTATGTTGGATGTTTGTCATTTTGGTCTTGTTTGATTTAGATTAATATTATCTATTTTTCTAAACTGGTGTGGTGTATATTTTGTAGTGTTTCACTGTATTACTGTGTATGTTGGTACAAATACTTTACACATTGCTTCTGTAGTTCAGCCTGCCTGCTCGTGCCAAGTTACCAAGGGGTTGAGCGGGGGTTAACTGAGTGTGATTCTCCTTTACCCTGACTAGAGTGAGGGTCCTTGCTTGGACAGAGTGCAAACTGACTGCCGACCAGAGACCCCATTTCTAACAATGATGAATTACATTCTACACCACATTGTCCATCTGGGATAACTGGACTAGAAACAGTCATGACTCTAAGCCACCCTCACCAAGCAGTTTCCCTAAGACAAGCTCCATAAGGAGTTGAACTACTAATTTTGCACTGATAACAGAATTTGTTACAAAACTGAAAAAGTAAAACAGAAGCTAGCTGATTAAAGAGCAATGATTCCAAAACTGAATTTTATAACAGAAACAGCATACAGCTCGACACAGATCAACCAACCTATCCCTCCAAGCTCACCTAACTTCGCAGTGGTAGATCAATACATCAAAACATAGACCACTTAACATCTGTGCTATTAAGACATGGATGAAAAACTCATTCTGACAGTAACAGAACAACTGTCAAATGTTAAAAAGAAATGTGGCTTGTTCAAGGTCTGACTCAGAAGAAGAAAATCAGTGGTCAGTCTTCAAGGATTTCCTCAACAATCACTGATGGAGTAAAGGTAGTTGCCTTGAAGCATGCAACAGGTGAACTTGTACAGCTGGATTAAATCAACAAACTGTCACATAACTTGCCTACCCAGTAGTCCTATAAAGAGGGACCCATAACTCACACAACCCCCAATAAATGATCCTCATTTCACTCAACCTACACTTTTTCTCATCCTTCTTTCTGAAGTATCTCTATATAATTATTCAGATCGTTATGTACAAATGTTAATTGATACTTAAAATTAACAAAATTAGATTTGAAGTAGTTAACTTGCGTACCATGGCCTTATCAACAGAATCACAACCATTTGCAGGAGGTACATAGAAGAAACAGTCTGCGAGAGTATCTTAGGCCGTGGAACATTGTTCAGTGCTCTGGCAAAAGCAATGTAAAGAAAATCCAAAAAAATGAAATGGAATTGATACAGTATCCTGTTGCAATTGCTTGGCTGTTTGAAGTTGCAGATGGAACAAGCAGCAAGCCACTGACCTCTCCTGGCTACTGGATGCCTGCAAATAGTGAAGAGACAATTGCCTGCCATGGTGAATGTAGGCAGCACAACAGGCTGTATCTCTTCAAGTTGCAAGGCCTGTAAAGCTAAGGCTATTTGTCACTTTCTGGTGGTGCAATACCTCAAGGGCTGCTACGAAGGAAGATCTACGCATATGAAGAGGCTACATTTGCCACAGTGAAGGAATTGAGCTTCCTAGTCACATCTTCTGCTGTGATTGACTGGTATATTTTTAGAAATTTTGAACAAGAGCCAAACATAGCAACATATGAGATCATGTACTTGACTAGGAACCTGCAACACTTCGAGATCTCTTCCTTAGAATGCTGCTTGGGGTACCCCTCTTCAAAGGATTGGAACTACTTCTATCTGACCCAGCTCTGGAAGTCCTCTTTGGAAATTGTCAACTTATCTAGGTGTGATTTTGTAAGCCACAAACCAATCAACAGGTGGCCAATAAGAATGGTACTTTAGTCACTTGAGTAAACATCTACACAAAGTGTGTGAGTGATTTTGTGCTGACCCTGAGCTTTCCTTTAGCTTCTGGAAGTGGCAGTTCAAATTAGTCATTTGATGTAAAAGTCTGTTATGAAAACAATTAATTCGTATAGTAATGTGTACATTAATACAAGGCAATTTTGTAATTTCAGGATCACCTTGTCTCCTCTATTCTTTACACATCAATCTCATTCCCACTCCCAGTCTCCATTTCCCTTCTTCTCACCATCTCCTCTCAATTCTCTTTTCCCTTATACTTATGATTCCTCTCTTCCCCTTCCCTACTTTCCACTTTTCAGCTTGTCGTTTTAAGCCAATCTAAACCATATTTCCTGCACTTCCTCAGATTCTCATTGCTTTGCACTCCCAATCACAGCTTTCATTTAACTATGCACCATATGCATCACAAAACTGAATTAACTGCACACGTCTTCAATCATGACTAGCTTACCTGCCGAGGTAGTGGACTGATTGCCTCGGCCATATTACTGCTTGGCAGTATGATCCCGCCACCTCTCCAACAGAGTGCATTGGGAATGACCCCACTGAATATTGAGTGCCCAACAGCTCCGTGAGGTGGAAATGCCTAGGGCAACCTCACTCGCGTTTGAGTCTTAGATAAATCCACTGGTAAACTTCCAGGAAAAAATCACTACGATTATGAAATGTATGATGCTGGCCTTAATATACAACATTGTTTCCTATGTAGTCACTGCCATTTTTATTTAAAATGCAATTTAAACACTGATAAGAGCTGGTGTTCATTGCAAAGGGCGTGTCCCAGTCACATTTTCTTTTAAACAAAAACAATCTTTATTGGTTTTTGCATTGATAACAGTGGGTTGTTCATTTTCAAATACAGTTAATGCAGTCATAGTGGCGGGTATTGCCCATATAGCTCTTCGTTGGTACATGTACCAGGTCGTTTCTCATGAAGTGTATCAGTCACTGAGGCCACACTCCTTTATTCAGGCAGTCTACAGCTCTGCGTGAAATTTTCCACATCTCCCCAACTATGTTGTGTGAACATACCCCTCGCTCCGATGTACCAATGAAGCATAGCAACTCTGAAGTTCGTTTAACCAACCAACTTCCCCGGTGTCAGTCTGACGTGTGTCGGTGTGTCCTATGGATCCAGGAAGGGCTGTCCAGGGCTTCTGACGTTGCTCAGGGGTCCACTTGCTGTCCCCATCAGAGCAGGCTGGTCAGTTGCAGGTCATTGGGGTCCTCCCTCCTGATCATAAGCCCACTACCGCCTTACTGTCCCACCTCTTCCATAATGCCTATCACCACCTCTGTCCCCTGATAAACCATGCCCAGTCACATGACCTTTGGAGAGCAGCGATATGGTGTAAAGGTGGTATTTTTTCATTGACGAAGTAACTTCAAGAGGTCCACCCAATAGTTCCATTGGCAGTAACTTTACACCCAACTTTGTAATATGTGGTATCAACTTTGTCTGGTCTGAAATTAACCTATAAACCAATAAATAGTCTTCTAAACAGAAACAATAACATCTGTTGAAGCAGGTATTTTAATTAGAAATTAATAATGAATGTTATGTGTTTTGATTAACAAGAAAATGTTAGAAAATTAAACATAGAAAATTTAATGTGCACGTTTGAAAATGTGCCCATGAAGAGTGACAGCCAACTTATACGAACTTATACTAAAATGATAAAAAATGCATCAAATATTGAAAATGTGTAATAAAAATGTAATAGTATGTCATATTCAAATGTATAACATATGTTTTGCATTATATTGTAGAGTTAGCTTAGCCGAAGTTGTGGCCTAGTTTTGCCAGGACTTGTGCAGCAGCAGAATAATCGTGTACTGTAGAAAAGCAATCATATTGAACTGTCCCTGAACCGCTTATAAAGTCTGCCTAGCTTAGAGTTTTCTGCAATGTACTGACGGACAGGAGATGATGGAATTAGGCATGTAACAAATTTGGTGTAAGACAGACTCAATGTACTTTCCCAGGACTTGAACAATAGAGACACCGACTGAAGAAGAAGATGCAACATTTTCAATACCTGATGAGCTGGATGATGAGGACATCGTACAGTGAACCAATCAACGAACTGAGAACGTGTAATATTAGAATTCATAGATTTGCTAAATTAATATTATTGGGTAGAGTCATATCTGTAGACTAATTGACCAATTAGGAATTAGAGGGATGGACTGGGTAATCTTGATACAAAGTCATGACAGAGGGCTAAAACTTCAGATGTGAGGGGTGAATTGATGATGTCAGAAGATGCGATTCGAGATTCTGTCATGGGCTCATGCTCTTGAGAGCTTGATGCGTTGCTGATCGATTGATGACCTGAAGACGAAGACCGACTTTCTTGCTAATCCATTCAGTGGATAGGTAGCTATGAAAATGCGACTGATTAACGTTTGTGCTTTTCTTTCTAGGTACCAACTGCGCTGTTAAATAGTTTTTCTCCTAGCTAGATGTATTCCAAATTCATGTTATTTTCCAAATTCATGTTCCAAATTGTTTTCGCATGAAGCCCCACATGCTAATGCTAATCTAGATAAGGTAGGGTTCATTTGGGTGACGCTGACCGTAACAAATGATTGACAAACTGATTGCTGAACTCTGTTATTAATGTTGATATATTCATCTTTGTTAGCTAATACTGAAGCATTAGATCATATGTTTTCTCAAATTCTGATTAGATTATGTTATTGGTGGTCACTAATGAATTAACTCTGAGTTGATTGAATAAAGATTGAATTAACCTGATGGTTTAGAATTGTAACTAATAGGGAAATAAAAATTGTTAAATCGTATATTGAGTTGTGGTTATTCATGAAATGTTGATATAATTGTCTAATTATTAATGATTCTCTTAGTAGTTATTGATTGGTTATATTGAATATTGATAACATTGCCCACTACATGGCTAGGATACTTCATGTGATCCAAAAGGTTCATCAGCCTATACGCAACCCCTTGTAAGTTTACTTACTAAGGACTAGGCGCACTAGCACATCTGATGATTAGCTCTGACTGCTTTTATGTCACTTTTGTTAGTTAACACCGGAAGTGCAATAAATACAGTTTATACTGCTACCCGGTAATACCAATATCGCTCCAACAGGCACTCTTGGACTAACACATAGGCCTGCTGAAAGTGCCTGCTGCCTTTAAAAATGCTGGCCACTTGCCTCTGGGCAAAGTGATTTATGTTAACAGTTTATTGTTACATGGGTGGAAATTGCTGCAAAGAAAACGATATAATGTAATTGCCCTGACATATAAGCCTAACCATTCAGTTTTTATTGAAGTGCACGTCATATGCCCCTGCATGCCCCCAAGCTGATGTTCCTTGTAATTGCCAAAAAAAGCATAGAGACAAAGTATGTAAAACACTGGTTCACTTCATCTTGATAATTTTCACAATAAGAACCTGACAATAACCTAAATTGCTTGAGCAAAAACTGATGACTGACACCATTTATAGAAGCAATCAACATTACTGGTGCTAGATACGTAATACATCCTTTCAAACACTTACTTTATTGCAAAGTTGAAATTGATCTAATAGCTTCACACATTACAGAATACGTCTAGCACTGTCACCTCCTAGAGTGAATTGCAAATTCCTTTATTGGGCAATTTTGGCATAGCAAGTAAGTAGAAATCCTGAAGTAATATGAAATGAATATACACAGATCCAATCCATACAGCAGGATGTGTTATCAGAGTAATATTAATACAACATTGTTGTATGACAATATGATATTTCTGATATATATGCAAAAGGACACTATAAAGCAAGCTATTTTCACCTCACAGACAGCACCATGTGCCAATCACGTGTGTCCTTGAGATGTAGTATGCGTGATCGTGTTCTTAGTAGGATCAATAAAGTGAAGATATTCAACTTGCGTCAAACAAAAGGTGCCGGCCTTTCAGTGGATGTCTGCACTAGATTGCATCACTTATGGATGATTTAAAACTCTATTTGAGCCAGCAAAGTACGCTGTCATCTGCTTTACTGGTGAAAGCTTTCATTAATTTTCCATCATCTTCTTAATGCCACCACATCTGTTTGCAGATTGATTAGGGTGGTTGAATTTTGCAGTCTCTCCGATTATATACTTCGTGGACTATGCTTCTCTAAGAGCTTTTGTTTGTGAAACTCCGCATGCCTCACTTTTTGCCACCAGCCTCATCCTCTATAATATTCTCCCCAGAGAATCTTTAATAGATCCACAATGCACCCAAAACATGAAAATGGAGCGAGAGCATTGGAAGATTGTGATGACACAAAATCCATGCAGGGAAGGTCATTCTGCGGATATTCAAAAAGGCTCAATTTTACAGTTTAGAATTTTTAAATTGAATTTAGTTTAAAAATGTTCTTGTTTGACTTGCACCTTAAATAATTCATATAAAATGTAACCTTTCAGATACAAATCCTGTGCACTCTTTGCCACTTTCACAATTCATTCTCCAAGCTATCAGAGATACAAAAAGACCACTTCAGGGCACACTCCCATCTAGTGACAACTATATATCACTTTCTCATCAATGGTTCCCTAATGTCAAGACAAAACAGAGCTACATCAGCAGATCATGTAGCCAGCACCCATACAGCACTTCCAGCACCCATACAGCACTTAACTATACCAATATGATATTCCCAGTGGTACTGGAACACTTTTCTGAGAGAGATTGTTGCCATCAGTGTTACGTCACTGAAGTCATAGATATTGTGAAAAATCGAAGCACCCCACAAAGAACAGGTGTAGCAAATGAGTCACAAGTGTGTGGAATGGTATGTACATGGTTGTGCATTTTGGAGCAGTGTGTCAAAGTCACCATTTTTGCCCTGATCACTCCCATTTTTTGGCTGATACTGGTGATTACTGACTCTGTGCAAGGCATAATGATAATTGGCTCTGACAACCTACCCGTACGATCCTAGTATATAATAGGGCATGTAGGTTTAGGGACCCCAGTGGAATTAAGGCACTTATGGGTACACTGCTCTGCTCTCTACTGTCATGTTAAACGTAGCCTTGCCTTCCAGGCTGCTTTTAAAATAAAAGTAAGTCCAAATTCTACTTTGGAATTAAAAGTACTTCCAAAATCTCAAACGACTTTGTTTTTACACATGTCATCCCTAAGGTGTGCCCCAGGTGACCCAAGAGGAGGGGCATTATAAAGGATATTTTATAATCCCTGGTGAGTGAAAAACTGCCAATTTAGTTTTCTCCATTGTAGTACATTAGCTCTATAGGCTAACATAGGAAGGCTTTATTTAAAGCTCATAAAGTCTATCTTTTGTTAGGAATGAGCTAAAAATCTACTTCAAAGTGTCAAATGAGTAGTTAAGATAAATTTGCCAATGTTAGAGTTATCATTACCACTACAGGGAAGGATTTCTAGAAACGTTTCCTAAAGTTACCTAAAGTTGGCCTTGTAGCAGCCTCTCTATGATTGGTCAGCCTTTGACAGGCTGGCCAGGCTGTCTTGTGGAGATGTGGAGTGGCCTGAGATGAGACAAAGGAATCATCTGGTGTGAGGAGAACTGCAGCAGCAGATGTCAGTGCAGGAAGGGGACTGGGTTGCCAAAATGGTCTTCAAAGAAGGAAAAACACTAGGACGGACACCACACCTCCCCCATTTCCTGCACCCCCAGCCAGATTGGGGTCCCTGTAATTAGATTAGGAGAGGGGATGGAAGAGGAGTGTAGGGAAGAGTTAGCCACACCTGCAGGTGGGCTTAGCCAGACCTGAACCTCCAGGAGAGATTTTTCTCCATCTTGAATTTTTAAGAAATAATGCTTACTGGGACAGAAATGTGCCACACTTGGCAGGAAGTGGTCATCACAGAGGGTAGCATCCTGCACTCCATTAGTCAGGGGTGCTCTCTGCTTGCCGGACCAGAAACCTGGATACAACTAAGAGAGCTGCCCAGCAACTCAGATCCCTGCTGGAAGAAATCAGAAGAAGAAGGACTGGCCTGCACCAATAAGGACTGCACTCTGAAGGACTGCATCTGCTGCACACGCTGGGCTTCACCACAAAAAATACTTTGCCCTGCTTCTGAAGATCCAGGAGTGAACTCCCTGTACACAACAGGAACTAAAGAGCTACCAAGAGTCCCCTGCAGCAACTCTTGTAAGAAGAGCCCAGCTGACCTGAGTCCAATGGACTTTTAAAAACTTGACCAGGTGCATTGTGAGAATTGTAGTCCCAACTCTCAAGGAGCAACTAGGAACTTCTGGAACCTTGGCTGGTGTTGTGCACTCTTCAAGACTCTAAAAGGTCTTATGGAAGAAGATACATATGTTCGGAAACATTTGGAGCATCTTGGTAAAAAGCTCCAGAAGGTGACCAACCCGTCGTCGTGAGCCAAGCTGGTGACGTCCAACTGCGACCCAGCGTGAATTTCAGGTTTGCCCCCCTAAATCTCAAAATCTCTTTGCCGCCAACGACAAGAACCAAGACATCTAGGTTTTCACCAAAGCCTCGAGCTGAAGCAATCTGCTGTTGTCGAACTGCCAGCCGGCCTGCCGAAGAGCCTTGCTCGACGTTGAGGGGGAAAAGAACAGGCAAAAGAGATTAAGGCACTCATTTCAACCTTGCCGCCTGCCAAGTTGAAACCGCCGGGTGGCCGCCAATGCAGCCGCACTCCCGCGGGGCCTATTTGGAGATCCCCGCTGGGCCGGCGGGTGTAAACCTGGTTTCCGCCCACTGGCCCAGCGGGGATCTCGGCTGCAACACGGGAGCCAGTGTTGCAGCCCCATGCAGACAGTGAAAAGCTGCATGGGGCTGTGGCAGGGGGCCCCAGCACTGCCCATGCCAGGGGCCCCGTGACTCCCCTTTCCACCAGCCTTTTCATGGTGGTTCAAACCGACATGAAAAGGCTGGCGGGAGGGGGAATCGTAATCCTCTGGGGGATTTAAACCGCCGGGACTAAAGTGGCGGGAAACCGCCGGTCCTGGCAGTGCGACCGCAGTCGTAATTCCCCAGGAAGCACCGCCAGCCTGTTGGCGGTGCTTCCGTCAAAACAGCCCGCCAGGGTTGTAATGACCCCCTAAGTCTGAAGGTGAACTTTTGACCGAAGCCTACTGCTCAGTGTGTCTGGCTTGGGCTCCATTGCAGTTGGCCTCAAACTACAACTTTGACCCAGTTCAGCGTGACCAGATGGCCGTGGTTGGCACTTTTTGATTTTAAGCACTAGAAAGCAAATGTTTTGATTTATTCTTTAAAAATTCACATTTCCAGTTCCCTACATTGGATTTATGATGTTTCAGTGTCATTTTGAAGATATGTATATATCCAATTTTTACAAATTGGTGTTGGATTTTCATTGTGTGTTGTGTCTTACTTATTTACTGTTTTGTTGATATTAAATGGTTTACACATGTCTCTCAAAAATGAACCCTAACTGCTCGTGGGCCAAGCTACAAAGGGTTGGGCAAGGATTAATTTATTGAACCTTGACTGGACCTTATTTGTGAGTTTGACCTTATTACTAAGTGTAGGTAACTACCTGTACTTACTAATAAACCACTTTCCAACAATCACATTTTCACAAATATATTACTAAAGCATGATGTGAGAGAATACTCTCATTTACAGACTGAACATTTCAATTGAAATTGCCACTAAATTTTCCCAGACATACAGTTTTACTGACAGCACTATACAGTGCACAAATGATAATGTGTAGAAATCATGTTTCAGTGAATATTTATCATTTGCGCATCCTCAGTGTCTTGATTTGTTTAGATCCTATGAAAATATTTTCCATCACCTATCAGAGGCCCTCATTATGACTACATGCCGGGGGTGCCAGAAGACCACCAATGCTGGCGGTCTTATGACTGCCATATTATGATAACTGAAGGATTTCACCCACAATGTGGGTGGAAATCCTCCAGCAGTCGTGCTGGCAGTCAGCGGCACAGAGGCGCTTCCACTGGCATCACTGCCACACCAAAAGGACTCCGTCTGCCGTATTACGAGCAGTAATATGGCGTGGAGGTGTCCTGATGGTGGGGCTCTGTCGGTGGTGGAAGTACCTGTTCCCTGGCAGACAACCTCCTTGCTGGACAAGGTAAGTTGATCATCCAACAGTAGAGGGGGGTGGGGCGCGTGTGAGTGGGTGTTGTCTGCGTGTCTGAATGTTGAAGTGAGTGTGTCTTGGAATGTTTGTGTGAATGCTTGTCTGTTGGTGCGAGTGACTGAGTGCATGTATGCATGTTGGTGAATGCGTGTATGTAAGTTTTGGTGAATGAGTGTATGCGGGGTGCATGTGGGTGTGTGTGTGTGTGTATGCAGGGAGGGTGGTGTGGGGGATGGGGGTGCTGACATGAAAGGAGGTGAGGGAGGGGGGTTACAGGAGTGGGGGGTATTGTAGTTGCAGGGGATTGGGGGAGTCGTCTGCCAGCAACAGTAAAGGGATTTCCTGTCACCAGCAGCCTTTCCACCAGGGTTTTCATGGAGGTGCTACTGCAGTGGAAACCCTGGCATAAAGCCGACTCATTATACCGCTGGCGGTCTTCAGTGGACAGCCGGGCCGGAGGTGCTGTCCTCCAGACTGGCTGCCCTACCGCCCTGGTGGTATCAGCGGGGATGTGGTAGTTTGACAGAGGCCAAATCGCCACACTCATAATGTGGCGGTCTTCACAGCTGGCCCGTCGGCAGTGAGACCGCTACCACGGCCCGGGCGGTCTTCAGACTGCGAGGTTCGTAATGAGGGCCAGAATTACAAAAGAAAGTACTTGATTTGTGCTTTCCAAACTAATGATATATTTTGAAATATTTGACATATTGTTGTCTATTAGAAAACAATTATTATCATACAGTCTTCCTAATTCCAGCCTCCGTAAAAGAAAATATTGTCCAGAGATTTTCCTTTTTGATTTTCTTTTTTTATCATTAGAGAAGTAATTTAGCTTGGGTAGACATTGCTGAACTGGGCTGAATTTTCCTTGACGACATTTTAAGAAATGGCAGATGTTTGGCAGATCTTGGCAGTGATGATGTCATATTTCAGGAACCATGAGACCTAGATACTTCATTTTGGTGTCAAAACCTAGGTTTTGGGAGCCAAGTAGTCTTAAAGAGACACAAAATAACTCCTCAGGGCAACCCCTGCATCATTTTCCAAAACGGAGGCTATATTGGAGGAAAAAGATACATAAATAGAAATGAAACAAATAATATTCGTTTTGACTCCTTTTATGTATACACCAATCAATGTTTATGATCTGAATATTAAAAAAAGAATGTTTGTCACTCCTGTTTCAGGCATATTTCCATAGTGCACGTTAATTATTTGTTTTGGCCATCGATCGTGGTACATTTGCAGAATATTGAACATCTGAGAAGAGCATAATGACAGAGACATCTTTTTGTAGCACAGATTTTGCAAATACATGTCTGTGTAAGTTCTGTCGGTAGAGACTTCAGAAATTCCATAGGTTTTAGCACTCCATTAATATCTTCCGAACCAAATTCACATGGATCATTCTCGAAATATACATTCACACATCTTCTAATCAAGTAGAAGGCTCTTTGAATGAGTTGTGCACAGAATTTGATGTAGGTGGAAGGTCTCTTAGCGGGATTGATCCCTTGAACTCACTGTATTGAAGATCGTCAAATGTGTGACAGTCAGAACACATTTTCCACACAAGCACAAGGTATTTTTATACGCCTTTAAAGTCAGATTCTTCTTCTGTCCCAGCAAATCCTTTTAGAAGCGTCACAGGTTCAGCAGTTAAATCGGCAAACTTTTTTTTCAATTTTGCTTATAGTGTCATCGCACATGCCTTGGTAAGAACACTAGGCAACTCTGGGTCAAGTTTCTTGTACAGAATATGAAGCCGGACTAAGGCCCTCATCATAACTTCGGCGGTCTATAACATAGACAGCCGAAGTCCCACAAGGCACAAGACCGCGGGGATGGCGGTCATCTGAGCGCCATATTATGACTGCTGGCGACTCTCTGCCAGAATTGAGGCAGTTGGCAACTGGCGGTTGGCAGTGCAGTGGAGGCTGTTCCGCTTGCACGCCACATCAACACAACACTGCCACGCCTATTACGAGTTGGTAATAGGCATGGCAGTGTGGTGGTGATGGGGCGCTGGTTGCTTGGTGCTGGCAGCGGAGCAGGCCCCAAGGACCCCGTCCTCTCCCGGACGACCACTGTGCAAACGTAAGTGCCTTTCCGATAGGGGAGGGGGCATGATGAGGGGTGTGTGCTTGCTTGGGGGTGTGCGTTTGTGTGATTGGAGTAGGGTGGTGTTTGGGTGCATGTATGTGTGTGATTGTGAGTGTCTGTGTGAGTGCGTGAATGGATGCATGGGTGGTGGGGGGGGTGCGAGTGTATGTGTGTGTCTGTATGTGTGCATGAATGCATGATTACATGTGTGTGTGGTGCCTGCATGCTTGGATGGGGTGGGGGTGGAAGGTCTCTAGGTGCTTAGTGCGGACAGTGTCTGTGTTGGGGTGCTGGGGCAGTCGCATACTGGCAACAGGAATGTAAGTTCCTGTTGCCAGTATCCTTTCCAACAGGGATTTCCTGTTGGGGTTGCCACCAGGGAATCCCTGGTGGAAAGGAGCCTCCAAATACTGTCAGTAGTCTATGGTCGACCGTCAGGCCGAAGGTGGCCCACCTTCGCCCAGGCGGTTCGACCACCCTGGCGGTACAGGTGGTGAACTGGTTGCTTTGCAGCCTGCTCACCACTGTGGTCATAATCTGGCGGTCCAGCACGGCCACACCATCGGCGGTGTTAGGCGGAGCTGGACCACCAATGTTATAATGAGGGCCTAGGTGTCTTTTCTCACCTGTTCCATATCATATCTATAACTCTGACAATCCTTGACTTACGAACATTGAAACAAGTCTAAGTAGCACAATAATAACATCTGTGTCATTTGACAGTACTATGACTAGATTGAAACCATTTTGAACAGCCCACTCAACATGCGGAGGTCAACTTCTTGCAATTTGCTCCTTAGTTCTTAAACAGCTTTGCCCGTACCTTTTGAATGTATCTCTCCAGGCACCAACTCCTCATTGACAATCAATCAACTTGCAATAATTGGAAATTCAGTGTTCACTGAAGCACCAGCAATCTTTTGGTGGGTGAACATCTCCAAGTTCTTCTTGTTCAATGTTGATGACCAGAATTTATCGAGTTGCACAGGTATAGGTGTTTAATTTTTGATGCTGACAAGGTCAATTTTCCACTTGTAGACATTTGTCTGATTCTTTCACATTCTTTGACAGATAGTTCAAGATAACTGTCGGATACAATGTGCAGTTCGTGCACAGTGACTTTGATATCTTCAGAACAGCCTGAAGAGTCTGTACAACTTCTCCAAAAGTTTGCATGGATGAATTCTTGACCATTCACAATTGTGACGTATAATCCACAACAACAGCAGTTTTCAATGAGGACACCTTTTCGAATTCAAATTCTTCAGGTGAAAGTTGTTTTTTGAGCTCTATTACGAGTGTGTGCTTCAATGGTTTGGTTGCAGTTTTAGTGCTTTAGTGATGATTTCAAACAGCTTTGTTCTTTCAATACAAATCTCTTCTGCTTTAGTTCTGCATATAGTTTTGATCCATGTTCCAGGGCATCTAGTAGATGTGCCTTTATATAATTATCCACATTTTATTTGGTCACGAATTTGTGTGGTCACACAGGCTCAGTCATTTCAAAGGTGTTTCCTTGCTGCTGCATGAAATGAAGAAGGCTGTCAACATGTTTATTAAAACGTTTCCCTCTCTTTCTCACAAGTTTGTGGTGAGTAACAGTTTCAAGATGGTCCATTAATTTTGATTTTGTCATCTCTCTGAAAACATTGCAAATAGAAAGGACTTAATGGTAAACTAGCTGCCATTGAGCAACATATTCACTTTTATGTGTCTGACCAACATTTCCTATGGAGCTTTTCTGTGATCTCTGGGATCGTCTGTTCATGTTCACTTTTAGGTGTCTGACTAGCATTTCCCTTGGAGCTCTTCTGTAATCTCTGGGTCATCTGTTCCAATTTCATATCTAGAGCCACAGCATTGAACCTTTCCTCTCTGTCTTCACAACAAAATGTCTTTGGATTAATTTTCTGTAGAGGAATGGTTTTTCCACCTCTAGCTTCTTCCCTCTCTCCAAATGCCAGGCCCCATATCTCAGGTAGTTTATGCAATCGAATTCGAGAAACACAGCAATCAGTGACTCTATTGTCTTCATGTGCAGCTCCCAATCACCTTCCTGATCAGCATGTACCAAGTATTTCACTAGAGCTATTATGTGTAAACCATTTCCCAGGTACCTGCAAAGTTCTGTTTTTCTTCACATTCTTTAACAAACTCTACAAACATGGGCCCTGATTTATACTTTTTGGTGCAAAACTGCACCAATGCAGTTTTGCATGAAAAAGTTTAGCACCGGCTTGCACAATTTCTGAGCACCAGCCGGGCACCATATTTATGGAATGGTGCAAGCCGGTGCAAAGCGTAGGCTAGCGTAAAAAAAAATTACTTTAGCCGGGTGGGGCTGGCGGTAAGGAAGAAGGGGGTTTTGCACCAAAAAATGACGTTAGGCAGGTTAGAGTAAAATAAAGACTCTAACCTGCCTAGCATAATTTTCTGACGCAAAACCATCCAAACCACATGATTCCTGTCTTAGAAAAGACAGGCGTCATACCCACTACACTAATGGCCAGCACAGGGGACCAGTGCAACCAGTGCCATGTGGGGGGGGGGGGGCACTTCAGGGCCCCCAATGGCACTTAAAAAAAAGAATACTTACCTGTACTTACCTATACTTACCTGAGATGGGGTCCCCCATCCTCCGCTGTCCCTCTGGTGTGGGTGGGGTGTCCCTGGGGAGGCACCTGTGGGCTTATTCCATGGTGTTCCACCATGGAAATAGGCCCACAGGTCCCCTAACGCCTGTCCTGACCCACGGGGGGCAAATATGGAGCTAAGGCCATAGAGTAATTTTTTGCACTGGAATGCCTACTTTGCATCTCATTGATGCAAAGTGGGTTTCCACCTCCAAAAAATGACTTTAACTCAATAAACTTGACGCTAGATGGGTCTAGTGCCAAAGTATAAATATGGAGTTCGTTTTGCACGTTTTCTGATTTTGAACTGAGTGAATTGAACATTGCCTGGCTTTGCATCACATCTTTTGAATGAAGTGTGTTAGAAATGGGGTCTTTGGTTGGCAGTCAGGTTACCCCCTGTGCAAGCAAGGACCCTCACTCTAGTCAGGGTAAGTCACACACACTAAAATTATCCTAGGCCGACCCTCTGGTAGTTTGAGCACTGAGCACCCAGTCTTAACTTAGAAGGAAATGTTTAAAGAATTTGTGCAATAAATCATGCAATAACACAGTATAAAAAACCACAAAATTCACCACACAGGTTTAGAAAAATATAGAATGTTTATCTGGTCAAAATAAGGTCAAAACGATCAAGATTTGATAAGTTCACGTTGAAATATCACTTATAATGAAAGTGTCATTAGTTCTTCAGAAGCAATAAGTGTTGCAAGCACAAAGTACAAAGTACCTGGTTTGCATCTAAATTATCCGCAAGGGGCCGCAGAGGAGAAGATGCCTGGAAAACGGGGAGGTGTGCGTCAGTTTCTCCGGACTCACACAGACGATGCTTCTATGCTTTTTCACGCAACAAGGGCTTTGCGTCGATTTCTGGCGCTCAGACTTGGATCGTCTTTGGGTTGCGGGTATTTGGATGCCCCGGGGATAATGTGGAGAAATCCTGGGCATGCAGTGCGAAGTCACAGGAGCAGCATCGATCTGGTGGGCGATGCAGGGAAATTTATGTTGCACAGCAGGCGCTGTGTCGATTGTTCTCGCTGGAAGTCTGACTGCATCATTCCGGCTCGGCTATGCATCGATCCAGTGGGCCATGCGTCGAAGTTCCAGTCACAACGTTAGCTCTGTGTCGATCTCCACTTGGTGAGCCGGGCTGCGCCTTTCTGGTTCAGAGGTGCAGTGATTTTTTCACCTTAGGGAAGGCTGCACGTTGATTTTTGCTTCACAAGGAGTTCCTTGCAGAAATGAAGTCTTTTTTGCCCTGAAACTTCAGAAAACAGAAGGCAAGCTCAATCCAAGCCCTTGGAGAGCACTTCTCAGCAGAGCCAGAGGGCAGGAAGATAGCAGGGCAACAGCAAGGCAGCAGTCCTTTTCAACAAAGCAGTCAGGTGAGACCTTTGGGCAGTCAGGCAGCTTCTCTTAGCAGGTTGCAGGTTCTGGTTCAGAGTTCCTTTTCCAGTAGGTATATTGTCAAGAAATATCCGAGTTGGTAGGGTCAGGGACCCAGTTTAAATACCCAAATGTGCCTTTGAAGTGGGGGAGCCTTCAAAGAGTGGCTCAGAAGTGCACAAGGTCCCCATTCAGGTCCATCCTGTCTGCCAGGGTCCCAGATGGGGGTTTGACAGTCCATTGTGTGAGTGCAGGCCACTATCCTTTCAAATGTAAGTGTCAGACCCTCCACCCTCCCAGCCCAGGAAGACCCATTCAGAATGCAGATGTGTGCAGGTGTGACTGAGCATCCTGTGTTTGGGGTTGTCTGAGTGAAATGCACAAGGGAGCTTTCAACTAACCTAGCCAGACGTGGATTGTAAGGCATAGAAGGATTTAAGTGCAGAGAAATGCTCACTTTCTAAAAGTGGCTTTTCTAAAATAGTAATATTAAATCCAACTTCACCAGTCAGCAGTATTTTGAATTACCATTCTGGCCATACTAAATATGACCCTGTTACTCCTTTCAGATCAGAATCTACTACTCAAACAGTATATGGGGGTGGCCCTAATGTTAGCCTATGAAAGGAGCAGGCCTAACAGCAGTGAAAAACGAATTGAGGAGTTTTACACTACCAGGACATGTAAGCTACACAGGTATATGTCCTGCCTTTTATCTACATAGCACCCTGCCCTATGGATTACCAAGGGCCTACCTTAGGGTTAACTATATGTAGCAAAAGGGGAGTTTAAGGCTTGGCAAGTACTTTTAAATCAAAAACAACAAGTGATGGACGGAATGCTGAACATTGTCAAACACTCACCCCCAGTCACAGATCTGGGTTTAATCCATCGTTCTTTTGCTCACCATGCCACCCCAGCTTGGACCCAGCCATATGCAAATCAGTCTTGACCCTGTTCCTCATGGGAACAGTCCAGCCCGAACTGCCAAGCCAGGTCCTCACTGGACCAGAAACAAGCATCCTGGGACCGGTTTCGGGGTTTCACCCCTCATCAGCCAGGCTAGCTTGAATCCAGTGGCATGGGAAGCACGGGACCCACGTCTGGGCATACCCTTCCCACTTAGGGCGACAAAGCAAAAACAACAAGTGATGGACGGAATGCTGAACATTGTCAAACACTCACCCCCAGTCACAGATCTGGGTTTAATCCATCGTTCTTTTGCTCACCATGCCACCCCAGCTTGGACCCAGCCATATGCAAATCAGTCTTGACCCTGTTCCTCATGGGAACAGTCCAGCCCGAACTGCCAAGCCAGGTCCTCACTGGACCAGAAACAAGCATCCTGGGACCGGTTTCGGGGTTTCACCCCTCATCAGCCAGGCTAGCTTGAATCCAGTGGCATGGGAAGCACGGGACCCACGTCTGGGCATACCCTTCCCACTTAGGGCGACAAAGCAAAAACAACAAGTGATGGACGGAATGCTGAACATTGTCAAACACTCACCCCCAGTCACAGATCTGGGTTTAATCCATCGTTCTTTTGCTCACCATGCCACCCCAGCTTGGACCCAGCCATATGCAAATCAGTCTTGACCCTGTTCCTCATGGGAACAGTCCAGCCCGAACTGCCAAGCCAGGTCCTCACTGGACCAGAAACAAGCATCCTGGGACCGGTTTCGGGGTTTCACCCCTCATCAGCCAGGCTAGCTTGAATCCAGTGGCATGGGAAGCACGGGACCCACGTCTGGGCATACCCTTCCCACTTAGGGCGACAAAGCAAAAACAACAAGTGATGGACGGAATGCTGAACATTGTCAAACACTCACCCCCAGTCACAGATCTGGGTTTAATCCATCGTTCTTTTGCTCACCATGCCACCCCAGCTTGGACCCAGCCATATGCAAATCAGTCTTGACCCTGTTCCTTATGGGAACAGTCCAGCCCGAACTGCCAAGCCAGGTCCTCACTGGACCAGAAACAAGCATCCTGGGACCGGTTTCGGGGTTTCACCCCTCATCAGCCAGGCTAGCTTGAATCCAGTGGCATGGGAAGCACGGGACCCACGTCTGGGCATACCCTTCCCACTTAGGGCGACAAAGCAAAAACAACAAGTGATGGACGGAATGCTGAACATTGTCAAACACTCACCCCCAGTCACAGATCTGGGTTTAATCCATCGTTCTTTTGCTCACCATGCCACCCCAGCTTGGACCCAGCCATATGCAAATCAGTCTTGACCCTGTTCCTCATGGGAACAGTCCAGCCCGAACTGCCAAGCCAGGTCCTCACTGGACCAGAAACAAGCATCCTGGGACCGGTTTCGGGGTTTCACCCCTCATCAGCCAGGCTAGCTTGAATCCAGTGGCATGGGAAGCACGGGACCCACGTCTGGGCATACCCTTCCCACTTAGGGCGACAAAGCAAAAACAACAAGTGATGGACGGAATGCTGAACATTGTCAAACACTCACCCCCAGTCACAGATCTGGGTTTAATCCATCGTTCTTTTGCTCACCATGCCACCCCAGCTTGGACCCAGCCATATGCAAATCAGTCTTGACCCTGTTCCTCATGGGAACAGTCCAGCCCGAACTGCCAAGCCAGGTCCTCACTGGACCAGAAACAAGCATCCTGGGACCGGTTTCGGGGTTTCACCCCTCATCAGCCAGGCTAGCTTGAATCCAGTGGCATGGGAAGCACGGGACCCACGTCTGGGCATACCCTTCCCACTTAGGGCGACAAAGCAAAAACAACAAGTGATGGACGGAATGCTGAACATTGTCAAACACTCACCCCCAGTCACAGATCTGGGTTTAATCCATCGTTCTTTTGCTCACCATGCCACCCCAGCTTGGACCCAGCCATATGCAAATCAGTCTTGACCCTGTTCCTCATGGGAACAGTCCAGCCCGAACTGCCAAGCCAGGTCCTCACTGGACCAGAAACAAGCATCCTGGGACCGGTTTCGGGGTTTCACCCCTCATCAGCCAGGCTAGCTTGAATCCAGTGGCATGGGAAGCACGGGACCCACGTCTGGGCATACCCTTCCCACTTAGGGCGACAAAGCAAAAACAACAAGTGATGGACGGAATGCTGAACATTGTCAAACACTCACCCCCAGTCACAGATCTGGGTTTAATCCATCGTTCTTTTGCTCACCATGCCACCCCAGCTTGGACCCAGCCATATGCAAATCAGTCTTGACCCTGTTCCTCATGGGAACAGTCCAGCCCGAACTGCCAAGCCAGGTCCTCACTGGACCAGAAACAAGCATCCTGGGACCGGTTTCGGGGTTTCACCCCTCATCAGCCAGGCTAGCTTGAATCCAGTGGCATGGGAAGCACGGGACCCACGTCTGGGCATACCCTTCCCACTTAGGGCGACAAAGCAAAAACAACAAGTGATGGACGGAATGCTGAACATTGTCAAACACTCACCCCCAGTCACAGATCTGGGTTTAATCCATCGTTCTTTTGCTCACCATGCCACCCCAGCTTGGACCCAGCCATATGCAAATCAGTCTTGACCCTGTTCCTCATGGGAACAGTCCAGCCCGAACTGCCAAGCCAGGTCCTCACTGGACCAGAAACAAGCATCCTGGGACCGGTTTCGGGGTTTCACCCCTCATCAGCCAGGCTAGCTTGAATCCAGTGGCATGGGAAGCACGGGACCCACGTCTGGGCATACCCTTCCCACTTAGGGCGACAAAGCAAAAACAACAAGTGATGGACGGAATGCTGAACATTGTCAAACACTCACCCCCAGTCACAGATCTGGGTTTAATCCATCGTTCTTTTGCTCACCATGCCACCCCAGCTTGGACCCAGCCATATGCAAATCAGTCTTGACCCTGTTCCTCATGGGAACAGTCCAGCCCGAACTGCCAAGCCAGGTCCTCACTGGACCAGAAACAAGCATCCTGGGACCGGAAACAAGGATGCTTGTTTCCAGTCCAGGGAAGACCTGGCCTAGCAGTTCGGGCTGGACTGTTCCCATGGGGAACAGGGTCAAGACTGATTTGCATATGGCTGGGTCCAAACTGGAATGGCATGGGCAGCAAAAAAACGATGGATTAAACCCAGATCTGTGACTGGGGGTGAATGTTTGACAATGTTCAGCATTCCGTCCATCACTTGTTGTTTTTGCATTTGTCGCCCTAAGTGGGAAGGGTATGCCCAGACGTGGGTCCCGTGCTTCCCATGCCACTGGATTCATGCTAGCCTGGCTGATGAGGGGTGAAACCCCGAAACCGGTCCCAGGATGCTTGTTTCCAGGGAAGACCTGGCCTAGCAGTTCGGGCTGGACTGTTCCCATGGGGAACAGGGTCAAGACTGATTTGCATATGGCTGGGTCCAAACTGGAATGGCATGGGCAGCAAAAAAACGATGGATTAAACCCAGATCTGTGACTGGGGGTGAATGTTTGACAATGTTCAGCATTCCGTCCATCACTTGTTGTTTTTGCAAGTACTTTTAAATGCCAAGTCGAAGTGGCAGTGAAACTGCACACACAGGCCTTGGAGTGGCAACCCTGAGGCATTGCTCAGGGGCTACATATATGGGTGGCACAACCTGTGCTGCAGGCCTACTAGTAACATTTAATCTACAGGCCCTGGGCACATGTAGTGCACTTTACTGGGGACTTACAAGTAAGTTAAATAAGCCAATTGGGTATGAGCCAATGTCACCATGTTTTAAGGGTGAGAGCAGCTGCACTTGAGCACTGGTTAGCAGTGGTAAAGTGCGCAGAGCCCTAAAACCAGCAAAAACAGTGTCAACAAAAATGGAAGGAGGCAGGCAAAAAGTTAGGGGTGACCACCCTAAGGCTGTCAGGTCTAACAACGTGCACCCTGTGCCTTGTTCACGCACCTGACACCCATACGCACACCACACCCACACCACTATAAACACACACTACTTACACCTATACACCACTCATGCACCTCACATCACACACCCCAACACATCACCCTACACACCCTGACCTACACACCTCACACAACACCCATGGTACCACAAAGACACCCCCGATTCACAGAGGAGGAGCTAAGGGTCATGGTGGAGGAAATCATCAGGGTAGAGCCACAGCTTTTCGGGGCACAGGTGCAGCAAATATCGATAGCTAGGAAGATGGAGCTCTGGCGGAGAATCGTGGACAGGGTCAATGCCGTGGGGCAGCACCCCAGAACTAGGGATGACATCAGGAAGAGGTGGAACGACCTACGGGGGAAGGTACGTTCCATTGCAGCAAGACGCCAGGTTGGAGTAGGAGGAGGACTGGACTCTGGTAGGTCAACTCTCTACTTCTATCACCCCCCTACCTGCATGCCATCACATACCCCCACCCTCACTCCCATCACTCCACCACTTCCCACACACCCCACCATCACATTTCAATTATCCCAATGCCAAGCCCTGCATGCCATACCAATGCACGGACACCACTTACAGACCTGCATGGACACCTATCACTAAAGCATGCACATTAGCGAGAATCAGCTAACCTACCAAACACATGTGAAAGCTGCCAGGGCAAATACAACCAAAGAGGGCAAGCCACGGATGCACAATATGTTAGACAAAAAAACAATAACACAGCATTTACATCCCCACAGGTACCCCAACCAATGTCAGCAGAGAGGAGGTGCCAGCAATATCCAGTCCCCAAACAGAAGAGGCCCACAGTCATGAGAGCAACTCTGGTCTTCAGGATCTGGATGACCAACCTGGCCCATCAGGGACCTCTGGACAGCTGGTTACCCAGGCCCTGTCACACACCACCACAGAGCCTCCCTCATCAGGAAACACCACCACAGCACCCACCCAGCGTATCAACACCTCTGTCCCCAAGAAATGTCAATCAGCAGTGTGTCCACCGCTACAGGGACCCCAGGGCACACATCATACCCAAGACAATCAGGGACCTGGGGTCACTGGCAGTGGGCACACGGTTCAGGGGACAGAGGCACAGGCCAACAGGGAAACTAGGAGGTGTGCTGTGCACCGGGGGAGGACAGGTCCAGGAAACCGACTCTCCAGGAGGCACTTGCAGAGATCCTGGGGAGCATATCAACATTCCCAGGATACAATGGGCCAGATCCTGAACAATGTGCAGGAGAACAGGCGGCTGCAGGAGGGACAGTACTAGGGGATCAGGGAGGACTTGCAGGCCATCAACAGCACCTGATCTCCATTGCAGGGGTGCTGGCAGACATGGCCAATATTATGAGGGAGGCAGTGTCACACCAGTGGGCCCCTGCCACTAGCCAGATATCTGAACAGCCTTCCACCTCCGCTGCCGCTAGAGGCCATGAGGCCCCACCACAGGACCAACAGGCCACCAGCACCCCTCCCCCTGCAGAAGGTGAACCATCCCGCAAACGTTCCCTGCGATCCAGACAGAAGCCAGAGACACTTACCAAGACCCCCGCCAGGAAATTAGACCCTCCTGATTGTTACCCGTGTGTCCCACTGTCACCCTGTCCACCTTAAACTGCCATTGCTCTCCTTCCAATGTCCCCTTGGACAATGCACCTGTGATACAAATTGACTGGAACTATACCCTGGACTTTCCTCCATCATCACCCCATCCCATTGCACTTGCCCCTCCATATTTTAGCACTTCAATAAACACCCTTTGAAAAAAAAGAATTTTGGTATGTCAATTTTTTTAAGTATGTATTCATTTCAACAGGTACATACATTGCAATTCAACTGTACAGAAAATGAGCATAGGTGTATGACCTGTAGCTGGCTGCAGTGATCACACCAGGAGCATATGTGAGGTCACCAACATCTGTAAAATGAATTACCAAAGGGTACAGTAAGTGGGCATAGAAGTGGGAAATAACAGCAGGCCAGTGCCACAGAAATTCTAAACAAATTCATTGAAATGTGAAGTAACACTGTCTTTCTTACCTGTGTGTCATTGGAAGTACTGTCTGATGACAGGTGTTCTGTTATCCTCATCCTCATCCTCTGCCTCCTCATCCTCACTGTCCACAGGGTCCACTGCTGCCACACTGGCATCTCCAGCCTCCTCCTCCTGCAGAAAAGGCACATGGCGTCTCGGGGCAAAGTTGTGCAACATGCAGCATGCCACTATTATCTGGCAGACCTTCTTCGGTGAGTAGCACAGGGATCCACCTGTTAGATGGAGGCACCTGAACCTGGCGTTCAGGAGGCCAAAGGTCCTTTGTAGTATCCTTCTGGTTCGCCCATGTGCCTCATTAAAATGTTCTTCTGCCCTTGTCCTAACATCCCTCACAGGGGTTAGCAGCCATGAGAGGTTTGGGTAACCAGAGTCACCTGCAATATTGAGGGACAACATTGAGCCACACACTATCCTATATGGCCAACACCATACTCATACAACAACATATACTGGATGGGGACCTGGGCTCACTTATGAGCCACACCCTGTACCTCCGTAGTTGGGCCATTACATTTGGGATGCTGCTATTCCTCAGGACAAAGGCATCATGCACCGATCCAGGATACTTGCCATTGACGTGGGAGATGTACTGGTCCGCCAAGCACAACATCTGTACATTCATAGAGTGGAAACACTTACGATTTCTGAACACCTGTTCATTTTGATGGGGAAGGACAAATGCAATATGTGTTCCATCAATCACTCCAATTATGTTGGGGTTATGTCCCATTGCATAGAACTCAGCCTTCACTGTGGCCAAATCTTCAACCTGGCGGAAAACAATGTAGCTGCACAAAGGTTTGAATCAAGGCAGACAACACTCTGGTCAGCACGTTTGAGAACATTGGCTGTGACATTCCTGCTGCCAAGCCCACTGTCACTTGGGAAGAACCAGTTGCCAAGAAATGGAGCACTAATAGAACTTGCACAGGAGGAGGGATCCCAGTGGGGTGACGGATAGCAGATATCAGGTCAGGCTCCAATTGTGCACACAGCTCTATGATTGTGGCCCTGTCAAGTCTATAGGTGAGGATGATGTGTCTGTCCTCCATTGTTGCCAAGTCCACCAGGGGTCTGTGCACAGGGGTATGTCTCCATCTCTTATTCATCTGCAGCGGTAGCAATCTATGGGGCAAAAGAGTGAGGAGCCAGTCACAAACTGAACAATGGGGCTACAACAGAACGTTGCATGCTGTTAACTTGTAATGCGTAAGTGTGATTTGTATAGTGTGTTCAATTTTCAACAGTGATGCAGCAAATAGCCAGGGCTGGCCACCCTCACAACTCCCCTGAAATGGCGTCTGCCTATCCTGTGTGGAGGGACAGGTGGAAGTAGGTACCTCCGCTGAAGTTGTGCGCCATTGCGGGAGGCGGTTGGGAACCGCCGTGCAACTCCTCATTGGGTAACATTGGCCCTATGGGATACAGTGGCAAATGGTGATCTCCGCTGGTGGTGACAGTATGTACCGCCGTGGCGTGACTGCCATTTTCTATCATATTTCTCCCTTGCTATCTGATCATCCACAGGAGAGGACCTACCCTGCATGTGCTGCTGTGACCTGTGTCTGGAACCTATCATGGCCCGTGTGACTAGGGAAAGGGCCCCTGCCTTCACTTCGGTGGAGTTGGAGAGACTGGTGGATGGGGTCCTACCCCAGTACGGACTGCTGTATGGACCTCCAGACCAAAAGGTGAGTACACATTGGGCACGATACATGTGGCATGAATGCATGGAATTGTGTGTGAAGGCCTCGGGTAAGGGGGGTGGGTGTATGTCCTCTGTGCAGCGTATTGGTTGTGTGCTGGGCCATGGGTGTGTAAATGGTGATGTGAAAGGGTAAGGTGGGCCATAATTGTAACAGGCATGACTGTTTGACTAATACTATTTGCCTGTGTGTATTTCCTCTGCAGGTCAGCGCCCATCAAAAGAAGAGTATATGGCATGCCATCGCCAAGGACGTGCGTACCCTGGGGGTCTCTGGCAGGTGGAGCACCCACTGTCAGAAACCGTGGGAGGACCTGAGATGCTGGGCACGGAAGACAGCAGAGGCCCAGCTGGGGATGGCCTCCCAACGAGAATGGCCTGCATGCTCTCCCTGCTTTTTAAATTGTCACTGCAGGCTAGAGATAATTTTCACCAATTCTGACTGGCACACTGGAACACCCTTATAATTCCCTAGTATATGGTACCTTGGTACCCAGGGTATTGGGGTTCCTGGAGATCCCTATGGGCTGCAGCATTTCTTTTGCCACCCATATGGAGCTGAACAATTCTTACACAGGACTGCCACTGCAGCCTGAGTGAAATAACGTCCACATTAATTCACAGCCATTTAACACTGCACTTAAGTAACTTATAAGTCACCTATATGTCTAACCCTCACTTGGTGAAGGTTAGGTGCAAAGTTACTAAGTGTGAGGGCACCCTGGCACTAGCCAAGGTGCCCCCACATTGTTCAGGGCAATTTCCCTGGACTTTGTGAGTGCGGGGACACCATTACACGCGTGTAATACATATAGGTCAATACCTATATGTAGCTTCACAATGGTAACTCCGAACATGCCCATGTAACATGTCTAAAATCATGGAATTGTCCCCCCATGCCAAATCTGGTATTGGGGTGCCAATCCCATGCATCCCCGGGCTCCAGCATGGACCCCAGGTACTGCCAAACTAGCTCTCTGGGGTTTTCACTGCTGCTGTCAACCCACAGACAGGTTTCTGCCCTCCTGGGGTCTGGGCAGCCCAGTCCCAGGAAGGCAGAACAACAGATTTCCTCTGAGAGAGGGTGTTACACCCTCTCCCTCTGGAAATAGGTGTTAAGGGCCTGAAAGGAGTAGCCTCTCCTGGCCTCTGGGAATGCTTTGAAGGACACAGATGGTGCCCTCCTTGGATAAACCAGTCTACACCGGTTCAGGGATCCCCCAGCCCCTGCTCTGGCGCAAAACTGGACAAAGGAAAGGGGAGTGACCACTCCCCTGTCTATCACCGCCCCAGGGGTGGTGCCCAGAGCTCCTCCAGTGTGTCCCAGACCTCTGCCATCTTGAATGCAGAGGTGTGAGGGCACAATGGAGGCCTTTGAGTGGCTAGTGCAAGCAGGTGATGTCAGAGACCCCTCCTGATAGGTGCTTACCTGGTTAGCTGGTCAATCCTCATCTCAGGGCTATCAATGGTCTCACCTGTGGGTTTCTCTTCAGATAACGAATGCAATAGCTCACCAGAGTTCCTCTGCATCTCCCTCTTCGACTTCTGCCAAGGATCGACCACTGACTACTCCAGGATGCCTACAAAACCGAAACAAAGTAGCAAGACGACTACCAGCAACATTGTAGCGCCTAATCCTGTTGGCTTTCTTGACTGTTTCCCGGTGGTGCATGCTCTGAGGGCTGTCTGCCTTCAACCTGCACTGGAAGCAAAGAAAAAATCTCCCGTAGGTCGACGGAATCTTCCCCCTGCTAACGCAGGCAACAAACTTCCGCATCACTGGTCCTCTGTGTTCCCTCTCATCTCAACGAGCATGGTCCCTGGAACACAGAAGTTGGATCCAAGTGACCCCAACAGTCCAGTGTTCCTTCTGTCCAAATCTGGTGGAGGTAAGTCCTTGCCTCCCCACACCAGACAGTAATCCTGTGCGTTGTGTGATCTGTAGCTGCTAGGGCTTCTTTGCACTTTTACAAGGAATCTTTCATGCACAGCATAGCCCAGGTCCCCAGCACTCTGTCCTGCATTTCTCAACTCACTGAGTTGACCACTGGCTTTGTGGGACCCTCTTTTGTAGTGTTGAGAAGACTGCCATGCTCACATTTCTTGAATGCCTGTTCAAGTGCTTCTGCGGGTGCTGCCTACTTCTGCATGGACTCTCTGTTTTGCTGAGTGCCCCCTATGTCTCCTCCTCCAAGGGGCAACCTCCTGGTCCCTCCTGGGCCCGGGCAGCACCCATTTTCTTCAACTGAGACTCTTGCAGCTAGCAAGGCTTGTTTGCAGTCTTTCTGCATGGAAACAAATCTGTATCCTCCAGCACACGGTGGGACATCTTCTTTGCAAAGGAGAAGTTCCTGGCACCTTCCGTTGTTGCAGAATCTTCAGCTTCTTCCACCCAGAGGAAGCCCTTTTGCACCTTCATCCGGGGGTTTGGTGGGCTCCTGCCCCCCTGGACACTTGCGTCACTCTTGGACTTGGTCCCCTTCCTTTACAGGTTCTCAGGTCCAGGAATCCGTCTTCAGTGCTTTGCAGTCAGTTGTTGCCTTTGCAGAATCCCCTATCTCGATTTTACTGTCTTTCTGGGGTAGTATGGTAACTTTACTCCTACTTTTCAGGGTCTTGCGGTGGGGTATCTTGGACACCCTTTGTGTTTCTTACACTCCCAGCAACCCTCTACACTCTACACTGGGCCTGGGGTTCATTCGTTGTTCGCATTCCACTTTTGGAGTATATGGTTTGTGTTGCCCCTAGGCCTGTTGCATCCTATTGTGTTCTACGGTGTTTGCACTACTTTTCTCACTGTTTACTTACCTGATTTTAGTTTGTGTGTATATTTTGTGTATTTTACTTACCCCCTAAGGGAGTATATCCTCTGAGATACTTTGGCATATTGTCACTAAAATAAAGTACCTTTATTTTTAGTAACTCTCAGTATTGTGTTTCTTATGGCATAGTGCTATATGATGTAAGTGGTATAGAAGGAGCTTTGCATGCCACCTAGTTCAGCCTAAGTTGCTCTGCTACAGCTACCTCTATCATCCTAAGCTGCTAGAACACTACTTATCTACTATAAAGGGATAACTGGACCTGGCACAAGGTGTAAGTACCATGAGGTACCCACTATAAGCCAGGCTTCCCCTCACCAGCAGCACCACCACCACCTCTAGTGAGCAGCCGTCCGAGGTTGCAAGGGATGGGCAGGAGCCTCCCCCCACCAGCAGCAGCACTACCGCCACCTCCAGTGAGCTACCGTCACTGCCAGGAGACGGTATGTAATCCTGCCTCCATGGGCTGCTGTGCAGCCTGCCCCCTGCAAAATCACCTGATGTATGACACCCACCTGAGAGACTGTGACCTTGCACTCCCCAGGATCAAGAGCACAGGGCACAATGCCCCCTCCAGAACCAGTGGGTAAGACACCCACCTATCCCAGACTTGCCAGGATCAAGAGCACAGGGCACGATGCTCCCTCCAGAACCAGAGTGTAAGACACCCACCTACCCCAGAGTCACCAGGATCAAGAGAACAGGGCACGATGCCCTCTCCAGAACCAGTGGGTAAGACACCCACCTACCCCAGACTCGCCTGGATCAAGAGCACAGGGCACAATGCCCCCTCCAGACCCAGTGGGCATGTCACCCACTTGAGAGACTGTGGCCTTGCACTCCCCAGGACCAAGCACAGGGCATGTTGCCCCCTCCAGAGCAAGTGGGCAAGTCACCCACTTTAGAGACTGTGGCCTTGCACTCCCCAGGAGCAAGCACAGGGCATGTTGCCCCCTCCAGAACCAGTGGGGAAGACACTCAGTCGAGAGACTGTGGCCTTGCAATCCCCAGAACCAGGCACAGAGCATGTTGCCCCCTCCAGAACCAGTGGTGTTGTTCCATCTCCCGGCTGAGGTGCCCCCCCATCCCCCGTCCCCCTGAGGTGCCTGCCTATTTACCAACAGATGCCCCTGCAGTTTTCTCTCCGTGTTGAGGCAGGTGCCATGTTTGGCCTTGGACTTTGGCCTGTGGCCATGTGGACTACTTACATTATGGACTGGGCTGTATCCCTTTTGTGTACATATGTATATATCTCTTGTCTTGCCTCACTTATTTATCTTGATGGGTTTCTCTCATTACATTCATTTTCTCAAAATCGTTTTATCTGTGTATTTTTCATCCGAGGTATGGGGTACAAATGTTTTGGTAATGCAGCTGAATGTGTGTATGGTGGTGGTGAGGGAGGTGTGGTGCGCGTGTGTGTCACTCTCTTTTTCCCACCTCCCTCCCTTGTGTGCTAGGCGTCTGTACTCACTGTCATCGTCTTCGCCGGTGTTGGTGTTCGTGGTGGAGCAGCACATAGAAAATCATGGGGAAGACATGCAGCTCGGGCTCCATGGCGGCGTGGTTGTTCCCTGTGTCTCCAATGGTGAGTCATTTCACTTCTGTGCAGTGTTTCCGCCAGGCTTTTGATGCTGTTGTATCGCCCCGGAAAAGGTGGCGGAATCGTGTGTCTTAATATGGTGGGTGGAATATTTACTTCCGTCTGGCTGTAGGTGGCTACCGCCGTGGTGGCTGTTGTTTCCGCCCTGACGGTCGGTGTGGTACATTGGCTGTCTTTCGGAGATAGCACCGCCATGGTTATAATTTGGTGGTAAGTACCGCCGGCCTGTTGGCGGTATTACCCCACTTTAACACCAACCGCCAAGGTTGCAATGAGGGCCTAAATCTTTCAGGATGTTTCTTAAAATGGTTCCTGGTAATTTTACTGTATCCTGTGATCCTATTTTGGCAGAAAGAACTTCGGGAGTGAAATCAACTAAAAACACCATAAGCGGCTCATACCTTTTGTTAGACTGACAAAAACGAATTCTGTTATCATACATTCTCACCAGAAAAATCTTAATTTCATTATTATGGATCAATACAGTTTAATCAATGTTGACCATTATTTCTCTAATCTCACTGAGTGTGAACCCTAGCCAGCATTCAAAAGTGGCTTTAAAACTTCATTTGCTTTTTCAAAGAGTGCAAACTTAACTGAAGGGTGGAGGTTACATTGCTGCTGGGAGATCATTGCACATTCATATTTTCGAATGTATGCAAGCATCCAGTTCGGATGGGAATACATTCTACAGAAATTACATTCATCTCACTGATTAGATCAGCTACTCAGCTGAAAACTTAATCTTGGAAGAAACTATCTGCAGATAAAAACATGTTTGCCCTTTGAGACTCACATACTCTGTACTTTGCTCTTTTGTCAATGCCTTTGGCCCTTGTTCTTGCCAAACCACAGATAACACATTGAAGATCCTCTACTTTCTGATAAGTTATTGGAGGTGTACAAGGGGTATCCATTGATCTTCTACGTGGATGGGCATTAGGTTTGGTTGTCAACGCTTTCTCAGAAGACTCTGATAAAATATTTGATCCTCTTTACCCCTCAGTTTCAATTTGTTGTGAATTTCGTCTTGCCGTATTTCTGCAGCATCTCATACTCTCTTCTGTCCAGCCACAGTTGATAAAAGCTTTTCTTTCAGATTAGTTTGGCATATGGCACATATTTCATTGTTGAAGGAGTCCTCAGATTTTGTGGTTAGCAGCACTCTGTCAAGTGGTAAAAATCCTCTGCTACCACCTGCTTCGCTCATGTTTATGAATTTGAATCAACAGAAAACCTAAAACAAAAACAATATTAAAATAAACTACCAGTATGATGGCTAAAACACATCATTATAGAGCTACATTTTTGGACAATGGTGGAAGGGTTGCTCTGAAGAGTGATTTTCTGTCTCCATAAGAGTATGTGACCCCCAAAACCTATGTGGTGACACTAAAATGAAGTATATAGGTCTCATGGTTCCTGAAATATTACATCATCAGTGCAACACATCTGCCATTTTGAAAATTTCATCTGGAAAAAACGGCCCGGATTTGCAAGGTCTTCCCAAGCTAAATTACTTCTCTAATGATTGTTGGACTTTTTTGCTTATGCAGGATCATCCCCATCTTTTTGCCTCCTGCCTCCTATTTTTTCTGACCTGTTGCTGTTTGCTTTTGAACTCTGAGCACTTTACCACTGCTAACCAGTGCTAAAGTGAAGATGCTCTCTATGTAAAATTGTATGTAATTGGTTTATCCATGATTGGCATATTTGATTTGCTAGTAAGTCCCTAGTAAAGTGCACTAGAGGTGCCAGGGCCTGCAAATCAAATGCTACTAGTGGGCCTGCAGCACTGATTGTGACACCCACATAAGTAGCTTTGTAATCATGTCTCAGACCTGCCACTGCAGTGTCTGTGCAGTTTTAACTGTAAATTCGACTTGGCAAGTGTACCCACTTGCCAGGCCTAACCCTTCCCTTTTCTTACATTTCAGACACCCCTAAGGTAGGCCCTAGGTAGCCCCAAGGGCAGGGTGCAGTGTATGGTTAACGTAGGACATACTGTATAGTAATGTGTTTTATATGTCCTGACAGTGAAATATTGCTAAATTCATTTTTTAACTGTTGCAAGGCCTGTCCCTCTCATGGGTTAACATGGGGGCTACCTTTAAATCTGATTAAAGTGTAGATTCCCTTTGGGAGTGGATGGACATATGGAGTTTGGGGTCTCTGAGCTCACAATTTAAAAATACATCTTTTAGTAAAGTTGATTTTAAGATTGTGTGTTTGAAAATGCCACTTTTAGAAAGTGAGCATTTTCTTGCTTATACCATTTCTGTGACTCTGTCTGTTTGTGGATTCCCTGTCTGGGTCAGTTTGACAGTTGGGCTGATTGCACCTCACCCTAGACAGTGACACAAAGGGAGCTGGGTGTAGCCTGCATATCCTGATGAGCCATCTGTGCTAGGAGGGAGGGGAGGAGTGGTCACTGACACCTGAAAGGGCTGTGCCTGCCCTCACACAATGCAGTCTCCAACCCCCTGGTGAGTGTCTGGGGCCTGGCCTGGGCAAGGCAGGATTTCACATTCCAAAGAGACTTTACTTTGAGGTAGGTCTACTTCAAAGGAGAAATTGGGTATAAAAAGGGCACCCAAAACCACAGACTTTAGAAATACTTCTGGAACCAAGAGGAACCTCTGCCTGGAGAAGAGCTGAATAGCTGAGGAAGAAGAGCTGTCCTGCCTGTGACTGTGCTTTGTGGAGCTATCCTGCAGTTGCTGCTTCTGCCAGAGTAAGAGGGCAAAGACTGGACTTTGTGTGCCTTCCATCTTGAGAAGAAATCTCCAAGGTCTTGATCTCGAGCTTGCCTCCTGTTGTTTGAAGTCTCAGGGACAGCAAAGACTTCTATCTGCTAGCACCTGGAGTCTCTGGAGAGACTCCTACTCTGCCCTGTGGTGCCCATCCAGTTCCTGGGACCCTGAAAGGAGAAGCTGGCAGCCTAAAGACAAGAAAAACCACGCACAGAGCGCCGTGCGGGGAAAAGATTGAAGCGAATCACATCTGCGGCTGAGAAAAATGACGCGCCGCCGGCTCTGCAGCTGAGAAATGGCGCTCGCAGGAAATGCGACCGAAGAATCGACGTACGGAGCAGGAGAAACGAAGCGCAGCATCGCTGACGGAGGCTGGGAGATCACAACCTGCGCTGAGGGATTTTCGGATCATCGTGCGGCTGGATTTTCGACTCGCGTACCGCCGTGCGGAGTTATTTTTGATGCACACCCGCCCGTACGGGGTTATTTTTGACACACACCAGGTACATTTTCACTCTAGCAGCGCTAGTGTGTTTTTAAAACTACTTAAAGACTCTTTTTGATTTTTAATTGATAACTTGAATTGTGTATGGTGGATTTTTGTCGTTTTGGTCTTGTTTTGTTTAGATAAATATTTCCTATGTTTCTAAACCTGTGTTGTGTCATTTTGTAGTGTTTTCATTAAGTTACTGTGTGTTTGGTACAAATACTTTACACCTAGCACTCTGAAGTTAAGCCTACTGCTCTGCCAAGCTACCAAGGGGGTAAGCAGGGGTTAGCTGAGCGTGATTCTTTTTTACCCTGACTAGAGTGAGGGTCCTTGCTTGAACAGGGGGTAACCTGACTGTCAACCAAAGACCCCATTTCTAACAATGATACAAAAATACAAATCAGAAATGAAAATCTCTAGACAACAATTTTTACAGAGGTATACCAAGGGGCCAGGACTCTTCCTTTAGCACTCAGCAAGATTATCATATAGTTTACATTCAAAATCCTCTCACTTAGCTGTTGGAGAAAGGAAAGTAAATGCCAGCCTCCATGTTAAAAGCATAAGCAGCAATTTATCAGAAGACAGAACCTGACATTTGAAATATGACAGGATACAATTTAAAGGCATCTTCATTGCTCATTCACCTCATGAACTCCAGGACGGTTATTTTGCAGGTGCTTCAGCACCACTCTCACTCCTACTTCCAGTGTCTGTGGATATCCCTAATTATCCTGAAGACCTCGGCTGTCACTCAAAATGGTTCCTGCAAAGACTGCGCCTGAAATTTATTAGCAAGAGAATTAATTGAGCTAGAGTAGAATCTTTTTCTTGATTCCTATTTTTGCCTGAGCCCTCAAAAGGCCTATCATGGCACTTTGGCCCAACTGGATTTTTAAAATCTTAATATTTGCGACATGCTTTTTCAACATGCAAGACTTGGCAGCGAATGCCGCATTTTCAAACATGTTTGCCACTTTGCATTTTTATATCTTTTGTTAGGGGCACTTTGAGACATATTGGAACGATATGTAGGAGTGTCTCATTTGCAATTGGAAGGGAATAGTCTATAAATCTCTTAGAACTATGGTGATAGTTACACACATTTAGAAGAGAACTTGTTTAGACCACTCTGGTCATGACTGTCTGGAACACACAGTATTTTTCATCATTTGACCTTTCCAAACCATTTACCATTTTCATATTGAACAATCGCTGTATATTAGCTGCATTAACATTTAGAAATTATATTATATTCATGCTGACTGTTTTAACTCTTCCAGCCAAGTAGTGATTATTCTAAAACTGTAGTGTTTCATTCTACCCGCCTGCCAGGCCTAGCATATTGTTTTCTTACATGGCTGAATATCCACCTTTTAGGAAGACTTGCTCAATGGCAGACATGTGCATGCAGTGGCTCTGGTGTACAGTAGGCAGTTTATAGGATACATATGTAAGCCAAGTTACAGAACACATTTTTCCAATCAGTAAAATATATAGAGTTCTTTCCACAGGCACCTACACCAGCTCTGATATATATGTTGTAGCTTCCACTGGGCACCCGTCAACATTCTGAGGCCAACAATAATCACACATTCTAATGTCACCTTCAAACAGTCAAACTCAGACAGCATATGTTAGACACAACCCTCTCACCATCTTTTTACCTTCACCCTCCTGTTTTCTGAACCTGTTTTTGTTGGCTCTTTAGGACTCTGTGCATGTATGGAATAGGTCAATAGCATTATCGGGTGCCAGTGATGCAGTAAAGTAAGACTGTTTGTTAATAATACTAGTCATTGTGAAACTTGTATCTATCCCTATATCCAATGCTAAGGACAATAGTTAACTGGTTGTTTTGTCAGAGAGGGTTGTTATATGATATATGTCTTCCAGATTTGTACTGTAAAGAGTCGATGACCAGTGTGTTGTTCCAGTGCTAGATGATGTGACTTGTCACTGAGGGATGGTGGTAACTTGAGTTTACAAGTGAATTTGAACAGATCAATTTTGATTTTAATTGGATCCCAAACAATTTTGGGGCAAAAGTATAACCCACAGTTAAGTACTGCAGTCTAGTGATCAGCCAATCCAGTGTTTGAAAGGTTGACTGTTAGTTGGTAGTGGTTTTCCCTTGTTCCCTCCTTCTGGCTGTTGTTGTGACTCCTGATGTTGTTGGTTGGTTTTCCTTTTGCTGAGGTTTCTGAGTTTGTACCCTGGATATTGGTGTTCCAATCAATCAATCAATCAATCAGGAATTTGTAAAGTGCATTACTCACCTGTGAGGGTCCCAAGGCGTTCCCAAATACCTAAACTGTAGCATTTTACCTACCTAAAAACATCACACTTACTTTCAAGATTGTCTCTTCTATGTCACCACCTGTGAGTCTGGGCTCCTGGTCTGTTGAGTGACTGGTGTTTCCTGGTTTGTCTGTTGTTCTGGTTTTAACTTTGTTGTATTGTTTCGCAAATGTATCTACTTGTTCTTGTTGATAGTCCTACAGGTGTCTGCGAAATTTTCTGTTCTTCCTCTTAATTAAGTCTTCCTCATAATCATCTATTGCTTGGTGAAGTTATTCCTAATTTTGTAGCCTTCTGGGAACATGAGTTAGTTCAGGGGAGTATATCTAAGTCAGGAAAGAGAGCAGTAGTGACTTAGGAACTATGCTACTTTGAAATGGCTTAATTTTCGATTGAGACTGTCGTACCCAGGAAGTGGGCAGTACCGCTAGGACTCACAAGTTCAAAAACAGCTTAATATATGTAGAGTAGACAGTCTGATAATACAATACGTTCTTACAATCAGATAAAACTCCAGTATTTTATGAGCCTAAAGTGAGATAAAAAATAGTTTACTGCCAATATTCAGATTTTTCTTGAGAATCTGGCTCAGCCAACAAAGAAGCTGTTCTTCTACGATAGAAGTAACTGTATATAGATATAATTGCAGTAGTGGCTCATCCGTACAGGCGGATGGGCCATGGGAGGAGTAGCCATGCCCTCCACATTTTCCCTTCACATTAGGAGTGCCTGTTGTGGTGAACAAAGACTGACAGACACTTTTCTTGTTCAGGCCCTGGTGCTAGGAATGCGGTAAATGTGCAGGCTCCTGGCTGCCTGAGCTGCACTTTGCCAGGCTGAGGATTTCACAGCCCTGTTGTCCTGACCTCCTCAGCCTAGGAAAGGTGCCTCCAAGCACCCCCCTTGTGATTAAGGGGAGTGTCAATGACAGCCTTGGACCTGGGTGCTTTAGGTTTAAGCCCTGAAGTCCAAAGGGCCAAATGTCAATCAGTCACAGAGTGGGATGCGGTCAGCAGTCCCACTGACCGCATCCCAATTTGTGACAAATGAGGGACTGCTGCCTTTCCTGAGGTCAGCCAATGAGGGAAGGCAGTAGTCCAAACCCTCCAGGCTTCCCTCCTAGAGAGCTGCATTGAAGGTAAGTTTTATGTTTTTTGATGTTTGGTGCATTTGTGTATTTGTTTATGAATGTATATATGTAAGTGTATTTGTGGGTGAGTGTTGTGAATGGGTGTGTCTGTGCACATGTGTGGGTGTGAGTTAGTGTGTATGTGTGTGTGTGTGTGAGACCCCCACACCCCTTGGCTGCTAAAGTTACTGGCCACCACTGCATACTTGTACTATGAGATATTTCATGCAGCCATGGTCATTTATGTGTATGAAAGAAAAGCAAGCCAAGCAGCAATATTAGAATTAGCTAGTCTTTGTTTATAACATTGAGGATCTCTGAAATCCTTGGTAGCATTGAAGTAATATACAAGAAGATAAAGGAGAACAATATTGGAGCAAAATACATTGTTATGAAGTGTCCATTCAATTTAACAAGAGGAGAGATACAGGCTGTAGCAATACAACTAGCAACCTCACTTAGGCCCTCATCACGACTTCGACGGTCTTTTCCAAAGACCGGCGAAGCCATGGGTACCAAAATACTGCCAGTGCTGGCGGTCTTAAGACCGCCCTAATACGACTGATCTCTGAATTCTGCCCGAAATCAAGTGGAATTCTGAGACCAGTCATGCCATCAGTACCGCCACACCAAAAAGAGACTGCAAACCGTATTACAACCCGTAATAAGGTGTGGCGGTGTCCAGATGGTGAGGCGCTGCCAGCGGTGGAAGCGCCAGGACACGTCCCCTCCCCGGACGACCTCCTCGATGGACGAGGTAAGTGGATCATCCAACAGGGGACGATGTGTGTGTGAGTGTGTGAGTGCTTGTGTGTATGCCATGAATGCAGGGAGAGGGGGAGTGTTTGTGGGTGCATGTCCGGGTGTGTGAGTGATTGTGTGTGGACGGGGGAGGAGGAGTGTTTGTGTGAGTGGATGGGTGAGTGCATGTTTGTGGTGCAGGGAGGTGTGTATGTGAATGTATGTATGCCCTGGGGAAGGGAGAGTGGGGGTGAGTAAGTGTGGATTGGAGAGGGTGAGTGCATGTGTGTGGGTGTGAGCGATTGAGACTGTGAGTGCGACTGAGCGGATGGAAGGGGTGAGTGTGTGTATTTGTGTGCATGTGTATGTAAGTGGATGGGGAGGGGGTGAGTGTTTATGTGAGTGAATGGGAGTGCTGGTGGGTGCGTGTGTGCAGTGCAGGGGTGTGTGAATCTATGTATGTGGTGCAGAGGGGAGGTGGTGTGAATGTATGTACCTGGTGCAGAGGGCGGGGTGTGAATTTATGTATGCAGTGCAGGGGGTGAGGGGTTTGAACGTATGTATGCAGGGCAGGGGGTGTGAATGTATGTATGCGCATGGGGAAGGCGGGAGTGAATGTGTGCATGTATGCAGTGTTTGTCAGTGTGAAATGGTGTGTATGTCGCCTTTGCGTGGGTGAGTGGGGGTGTGTTTGTGTATAGAAGTGTGTAAGTGAATGTGTGTGGGTATATGGACGTGTGTGGGAGTGTATCCTGGCGATAGGAATGCTTATTCCTGTCACCAGGTTGCAAGACCAGCAACTTTTTTGGGCTGTGCGACCGCCAGGAAAATGCTGGTGGTCTCCTGTTTCATGATACTACCAGCGGTGTGACACCATCCGCCGTGCTGGAGATGCTCACCTCCAGCCCAGCAGACCGTGGTAACGCGGCAGGACGGGTGGAGGCTCTGTGGTTTGGCTTAGGCCAAACCGTCAAACTCCTAATTTGGCAGTATTCACCGCTGGCCCATCACCGCCACAGCGTGTTCTATGCCCTATGCCACACTTTCTGCAACAGTTATGTTTGGTGCATTCATCTGCTGCATAGTGCTGCTTTTGGATGTTCATGGGCTCCAGGCAGAACAACTTCACTTCCAGGGGCAGCTCTCATTTGGCAGATCTTTATTTTAAACAATGCAAAAGAAAGCACTGACAGTGTCTTTAATATGAAGCTAAGTATCTGGGTGGGAGTATCCATAGACCCCTTTTTGTTTAATTTCTCTGCAGAGTGTCAGACAGCAAAAATGAAATGCTTTGCATTATGTCAATACTTCTCTCTCACACTGATCAGGAAGCTAGGTTTACATGCATATTCACCTATTACATCAAATAACACCTCACATAGCCCAGACCTAATGGCTTTGCCAATGCTTGTTCTGTATTGGTTTTGTATTTTCACGAAATAATGGTGATGGTTGATGATAATTTGCACTGGTTTACTGTTGCATCAATATTCACTTATGGGTTAAATTGTTTTTGGATTATCAGTATGACATCAATAACTTGCTACTGTGTATGATACAAACAACACACTGCCAGAATTGTCCTAAACTGAATATTGCAGTAATTGGACCTTGAAGGTCCATTGATCGTGTAATTGATTGCCGTGGTCATGATTGTATAACATAACTAAGGATATTCACTTTATTTTGTATTGGTAATAGCTTGACAAAGAGGGAAGGGTGTATGTATCCCAGAGCAGTTTGCCACAGACCTGTCATCAATGGCAAACTTCACCTTCCTGTCCAGATACACCAGCAAAATCAAACAAGCATTTGCAATGCAATGAGCCTCACATTTGCTTGAGTTCGAGCTATTAGCATTGCAAGCTCCTAAGTGGGCCTTTCTTGCCACATATTTGGAAGTTGAAAAGTAAAACAGTTTCACATATGCGAGCTGACGGCCACCATTAGTGTGAAGGAGACACACAAAAGAAAAAAGAAGTTTGCTTGCAGTCAAACATAATGGCAAAAGTGCAATTATCCATGTAACCGGCAAAAGTGCAACTATCCCTGTAGCAGGGTCAATGTCATGCAAAGGGCTCGATTTCCGCTCAGCAAGATCACACTGAGTATGAAATAAAAAGAAAAAAGTAGTCCAGAAATCCTGCAGAAAACACAGAGCCTCATATGTTTTCAGTAGTTGGCCGGTGCACTCGAGGAGGGCTAAACACCGGAAAAGGCGTTACGTATGCATCCCTTTCACTAATGAAATCAAGCAAATTTTAAAAGGCAGCTCACGAACCAACAAAACTGATGCGCCTGACATGGGATTTGTTGAAAGCAAACAGAGAGATTACAGCAGGGGCCAGAGCGCTTTCCCGCTCGATCCTAAAAACTGCTTGGACAGGTTTTGGTGTGCTTGCCAGGGCAAGTTGCTGGACCTGTCATGGACCAACGAACAAATTATGGTCGTGGCGAAGAATACCAATGACTACAGCCCAGGAAGCGCCCCTGTGATCCTCTAAATTTAGGCACAGGAGGCAGCTTGCATAACGGACAACAGAAATGTCCCCTAATTTTCAACCAAGGGAACGATGATGCAACTCCTTGCGGGGTTTCCTTTAATTAAGATAATTTGCCACTTTTATCTGCTTCATCCTTTTAGGAAATAGGGAAGCCAATCACGATCAACAGGATCCTCCTCTTTACTTTACGCTGCATTCGTGACAATTAAGTACGAGTCTTACTTTACAAATAAAAATGGTATCCCTCACTGCCAATCCGGACACCTTCATTATCATTTCAGCCAACTCGGCACTTATATTTAACGAACCTGCTGGTACTTTAAGATAACAACTAGAAGTACCAAATAACTGCCCTTTAGTTAATTTCGTCCATACAACTAAGGGTCTTTTATTGTACGAGTTTCAGAATCTATTCTTTGTAAACGTAGGAACCAGCGATACTTAGACAGATTAACTAAAACTATGGCCCTTTTCCATAACATTTCTTTTACCAACAGGGTCCCGAGTTCCCTCAGACACAAATGTTGAAAAGAAACCGAATAACTACTGATTTTCCTTAACAACCACTTCTTATGCTTGGCAATTGCCTAATTCCTACCTTTTTAAATAGCACAGACAATACTCAGAAATGCCATACGTTTTAGATACGTTTGTCATGCTGTAATAGCACATATGTGGATACATCTCAGAGAAACACTCATTACCTAATAATGCCTAATAATACCGTTTCATCTTCCTGCTCTTTATGTACAATATTTGTTTTTCATGTGCGCAGAATCTTACGAACTTTTGCTCATCAAAACAAATCTTATTTTTACAAACAATAATGAGCAAGTTGAATAATGAAATATTTTAGAGGACGAAAAGACAACTAAATAGAGATATATATTTCTACCACATACTAACTTTGTAATAAATGCACTTGTTTGCAGCCGTGAAAAATCCCCAGGCCTGCGAAACATGCGTAGACCTTTGAAATGCAGCTAACCAGTTGTCTTACGGTATACTCTCTTCTTACTCGAAATCTATGTCCTTTGTTTTTTTCAAATTAGTTTTTGATATGTAATATAACAACGTGATATATGCTGTGCCTGCATCTCTAGATGTCATAATGCAACTATGGACTATGGGGGTCATTATGAGTCTGACGCCAGTCCGGTGGCGGTCCGAGTGCCACATAACAACCCTGGTGGTCGGGCCACACGGGAACCACCAGCTCCGCCAGGATCTGAGATCCTGGCAGTCTGGTGGTGGTGGTGGTCTTGCTCCGCCAGGGCAGCAGTGCAAGCAGCAATGCCCTAGGGATTACCACCCCCTTCTCCGCCAGTGGTTTCATGGCGGTATCAATGACATGAAAATTCTGGTGGACAACGGGTGCAGGGAGCCCCAGGGGGGCCCCTGCAATGCCCATGGCTCGATTATGAGCCAGAGGAAATGCTGCAGCCTGTTTCCTACTAGGTCAGCAGGCAGAAAATCAGGTTTTCACCTTCTGACCTAGTGGAAAACTCTTAATGGGCTCGGTGGGGAGGAAGCTTGTGTGGCGCAACCTCCCCGTCGGAAGTTCTGCAGACGGCAAAAACCATCCGCCAAACTCATAATGATCCCCTATGTCTGGAAGTTATGCAATGACAAGTGTAAAAGAGAAAGGTTCATTTAAAAGGTTGAGCCATAGCTTTTATTAAAAATATAAAACATGGCTGAATTAGGTGAGCTGATCTCTGGTGTCAGGCATCAGACCAGTTCCCATGACTGGTCTCAGAAGGCAATGTTAACAAATTGTCTTCACTGATCTCGGGGGAACCCGTTTAATTCACTGCTAAGTGGATTCTTCTTCCCTCCTTGCTCTGGTTTGTGACTCTTCCAGTTATACCTCTGAATCTTTGCTACTCTTCCATATCCAGAGTAGAAAAGGGCTACTGAAACTCTGCGGATGGTGTGACAACCATTTTTATGGACTATGGTCCCTTCTCATTGGTGGACTCCCTTGGATCTCTGCCTCGTTGATTGGCTCATTGGAATTGGCTATTTTTGTACGAAATTAGCTTTTTCAAATATGGAAAATGCTTCTGACAGATTTTGAGGGGAACTTCTAAGAATGTTTTATCTAAGCGTGTTGCCGTTGAAGGCCAGACTGTCTGGCTCCTCAGACCCTTTTCCAGGCTTCATGTATGGCTCAGTGCTGATGCTTCTCTAGATTTTGGCGAGGCCATAATGAAAATAAATGCTGCCTAAATAGGGGTGTTGAATAGAACAGGCTGGGATGCCTGGGAGGCCGCCATGTGCTGGAGAGAAGTCTTGGTGAAAGGGATGCGTTGGCTAACTTGGACTTTCACCGAGAGAGTCTTGCTTGGG
Organism: Pleurodeles waltl; assembly: GCF_031143425.1. Lineage (NCBI taxonomy): Eukaryota > Metazoa > Chordata > Amphibia > Caudata > Salamandridae > Pleurodeles > Pleurodeles waltl. The sequence continues at coordinate 259,488,862 of NC_090440.1, forward strand.
TGGGTAACTAGCACTGTGTGGGGATTGCCATCAGCGTCCTTGACAAGATGCCAGCTGACACATCGACTCAACCGGATTGCCAGCACCTTACAGCTTTAAGGGGTGCAGGATCAAAGCAGGCATGATTCCTTGAACACCGACAAGGATCACAGGCATAGTATCCTTGACTGATGCTGCTGGTGTGGTGTATAGTATCTGGAGCCAGGCTGGGTGCTATGTTGGTGGAGACCATCACTACCCCTCCCAGTGTGACCCTGGAGGCTGTCACAGGAGCGCACTGTCTGATTCAAGCAAGACAGACAATGAAATATGGGATGTGCTATTGATTCTTCTCTGAAACAGGACAATGTCCTCTACTCGGTAGATTGGATGATTTCAGGTAAGTGAGTGGCATGCCAGGACTTTTGGTATCAGCAACAATCCTCATCAAGGAGCCATGAAAAAGTGTGCCATCAGGAGATTAGGTGGTGCAATTCCCAAATGCCCTAATGTATAAGCCACTCCCTAGTACAGAAGGCACCTCATTAACATTGCACTACTAGCTTTTCCAAATTAATTTAATCCCAAACGATTCTTAACCCAGTTCTTCCATTCAGGTCCTTATGATTACGTCACTCATTCTCACTTCACCAAAACATGAATGTTTTTAATGCCATGCAAGTAGCAAAATGTTGTTACCTTTTAAGGCGTAACTCTCTCACTGATCTATGCTTTACTCACGTTCTCTCAAATAACCGATTTCACGTTTTAAAAATTGTTTTCAGCACAAACCATGTCATGTCCCTTTCCCGAGATAGTGGAAGTATGAACGAAGCAGACCCATGGCACATGTAAAAACAAATGGGGCATGTCACTGCCAATCCGGCCTTTTGCCATAACCATGACAAAGGTGTCAGATACAGACTTGTATGCCACGGGTGTGTACACAAGTAAAATACAGGTCCAGTGAGTGGAACTGAACAGCTCATTTAAAGATGCGTGATGCGTCTTTTTTCTATATACTCTTACTTTTTCCATACTAATGCACCTCGACATCCCTTCCATGTCCTGCTTCTAATAGCATGTCATGACTGTTTCATGCAACATAAGTGTTGTTCATTCCATGACTATAGCTATCTTTCCCTATTTGACTGCTACACCCAATGTCACATCTAGTCACCTCTTAATTGAACCAATTTCACACACTCAGGGGCATATTTAAGAAAAGCGGAGCTGCACTGTGTGCAGCGCCACTTTTCTTGCGCTCTTTACTGACCCCCTACCTAAAATACAGCACACCATTTTTCATGACGCTCTTGATGTACTCTGCAGTTGTAGCGCCAAAATATTGCTGCTACTCCTGCAGAGTGCCTAGAGGCCCATTATACACAATGGAAGCCCCGTTATAACGCCTTCTCTTAGCAGGCGTTAAAAGTGCTGTACAAAATGACGCAAGGAAATCTGTTAGATTTTCTTGCGCTATTTTTTTTTACCCCCCCCTCGCCCAACAGGGGAATGCCCCCTTTGCATACATTATGCCTGCTGCGGGCATAATGTAGTGCAAAGGGTTACAACATAACGCAGTGCATGCATTGCACTGCTTTGTAAATGTGAGGGCCTGGTTGGGCCACATTAGGATTAATAAATGACGCCAATGTGGCGCTTGGGGTTTATAAATATGCCCCTAAATGTTTTTGTTTCAGCATAAACTGTTTTTCCACTGTTCTGGAGCCAAGGCACATTGATGGTATAGTGGATCATCTAGCAACAATGTGGTGTACCTCTCATGTCATGCAGCACCCACGCCAGCACATCAGTGTGACTGACAATACTGGGCCTGCAGTACACGACCAATCGCCATGCAGCTTCTATAAACTACATGGTGATTGGCCATGCTGCCCCATTCTGTTAGTCACACTGCACATTGAGCACATAGCCTGTCCCGTGTCACAATGCAGAATGATTGGCTTAGGGCGAGGGTGCACAGCTCTTCTTTAGAGGTCTCTGTAGTGCATGTGTGTGGTAGACTGCTCAGCCTGCCACATGTGCTGTGTACTTCATGCAGGTGAGCCAGTGGCTGACCCAGGTGCAGGGGATGATAAGTAGTTGGGCAGCATCACTTTGATGAGGTATGGTATGTGTCAGGCATGTCTGCATGCTGATCTGGTAGTGAGAAGCATGTCAATATAGTTGACTTTAGAAGCTGGCCGTCAATTGCAGGGTTGGTATGGTGGGGCTTGGAGGTGAGTTATCAGGCTACTGCTTGCATTGTAAGTGCTTGTGTCAGCCGTGTCATGGTAGGAAGCTAGATTCATGCACTAGACAGTGGGCTAAGTTTCAGGTTCACTAAGTGTGGGGTGCGAGGCCAAGAAATGGGGTATTGTGTAGTTAACTGGGTGAGCAGGATTCTGGTGACGAGAAAATCAGATTGTGAACCCGATGTAAACTCTGAGGGGTGGTGTAGTAGGATAGTGTTAAAACCCTTCAATGGTATTAGTTAACTCTTCAAATAAAGACTCCAAAGCCAACAAGTTCTCTTATTTAAGATTCAGTTGTATTCCAATCTACTTTATGCAGTTAGTTAATTCACACTTTCAGTAGGTACGGTTCCTTCGCTAACCTAGTAGAAACTGAATCCTTCTGCAGCTTTCATTGTGTACATTTGCCAATAAATACTTCGTGACCATATTGCCTTTTCAAAGCTTGCTTTGCGTTATTGATAATTATGATTTCATTAGTGATTCTTTTTAATGTCAGTTAACCCATTGACTTCTTAATTCATGTTGACGTTTTAATAATCTCCATCCATTTTGGTTAAGGCACGATAACCAGCATATGCAAATTGTGGAGATCGGTGAGGCGCAACAACACAAGGACACAGGGATGCAGATGTCCACAGGAACTAGGACTGGTGGAAAGGAAGCTGTGGCTAGATAATTCATATTAGGCAGAGGAGTGTCGGGAAGCAGATACTATCAAATGAATTCGCTTTTTGCTACTGGTGGGAGCGGGGATCGAATGGGCCAAGACTCAAACTTTCTTTTAAGTAACTGCTTGCTAACCCAGAGATTTAGTCAGGCGATCCCTTTGCCATTTGCCCCAGGCTACTTTTTCCCTTTTATCTGCAGCCCTCTGGCCAAGGGATGCCTGGCCCTAGTGGGCCTCGTTTTAGATAGTTACATTTATTTTATCGTATGCCATTATATCCTTGTAAAATACTCTGAGGTTGTCCGGCCTCACTAAAACTTTCTTTTTGTTCGTTATTCTTATTATTTCCATTGGCAGGAAAGTTGTTTTGTCCCTTCTTGCCTGATGTCTGCTTGTTGCAAGGAGGAGCCAGGATCCACTGCTTGCTTCCTCCCTCATGATTGATCTGGCGCTCTTCAACAACAGTCGGAGTTGAGATGTGCAGGTGTGGTGCAGGCGCATCAGGAAAGCTCACCTGCACCTATATGCACCCGTGCCATTCCCCCCACTCATTACCATGCTTCTTCAACTCCAGAAGAAATTTGCCTGCATAACCACTTTTGAAATTCTGCCAATGGTAAGAACAACACTTGCAAATTCATTTTGGAATGTTATTCCCTTTATGGTAAGCTAAACCAAGCTATGTTACAAACTCTTAAAAATTGATACATCCGTTAGCCAGCAGTGTCTTGCGCATGCAAGACTCCACCACTATCAATCTAAAAGATGGTTTATGGAACATCTGCACAGTGGTTAAAAACAGTTTTTAAATTCATGCTTTGTTAACTAGAGAATCTCTAGACCTTTTATTTTTAACAGAAACCTGTCCTTCCATAAATTGTAATCCCATCATAGAAGATTTAGGGCCATATGTACCAACACATTTTCCCATAGACATAGAATGGGTAAAACCCTTTGATACATCTGGCCGTTAGTACCTTATAATTACAAATTAATTAGCTGTGACCACCTCAGTAAATAGGGCTGTGGGCTGCGCCTAATCTACCACAAATTCTGATGGGCGATCTTCTTCCCTGTGCCCATTTTCTGGGTCTTTGAAGTTTATTACTCTCTATTAAGATGGCTAGAGATTTTAATACAAATTAAACCCCTTTAATTAATGACCTGTATGTTTTAAAATGTAAGCCTAACTAAATGTTACATTTTAAATGTACAATTTCCTTTCTAAACTTTGCATGACTCTCAGTTGCTCGACTTGCTCGATTTGCTAACTTTAACAAATTCCAAACTGCTTTAGCTCAGCAGAACCATTTCAATCACGACTTTTGCATGGCCTTTACATGGCGCACAATTCCTATGCTCACAAAGAAAGTTATTTTTTTCTATTCATTATAATCTGCTTAACCTGCATCAGAATCTCAAAACTTGCTAAACTAATCTCAAACTTGCTTCTTTATGAATAGTCTTCTAGTGTGATACAAGTACTTAAAACATGCATGACTATTCTTTCAGAGACCATGACAAGTGAAAAAATCTTGTATTGTTTCAAACTTTAAAAGTTTCTACAAAATGTATTTTGTGTTTAGAACTATCTTTGTTTAAACTTGCTATCTCAACAAAAATTGTTCCTGTCTCACAATGTTCTCACCTGTTCATTGGTCAACTGTACAACTTATCAGAAACATTTGTTATAATTTTGTGACATTGTACTTTATTACAAAAGTGTGGTAGGGAAAGAACAGAGGGGGCAAGACTCAGAGACAATTAGAATCAACAAATCTACAGATTCTCTTGACTCTCAGACAGATTTGATTTCTGCCTTAGACCTTTCTCTATCAGAGACTGAAACTGTATTCTTTATGAGTACTGATAGCTTTACTAGCTAGACTGATTCCCAGATGCTTGTTCCATTTTGCTATTTTTTATTGCATTTCTTTATATTCTCTGACTAAAATGATTTCTGCTGATCCTCGTATACTCTTTTGCGAGAAAGCTCTTCAGAATTTAATCAATTTAAAATGTACTTATTGATTTAGAATTATAGAATGGGTATTAGATTATGGGTCTTGCTTTATACTATGTTCTGTCATTCATGCTTGACTAATAAAGAAAAATACACAAATCTTACAATAAAACCTTTAAATTCTAACTACAACTCTAATTTTTGACTCCTGAGAATTCACTACGTTTTTTGAGAAATTCTTATTGATGTTTGAATTGCAGTCCTCCCCCCCCACCAACACACACACGCACACACACTCACTTATCAGCAAGATCCTGTACTGGGTATTGTAAAAATTGCAGAGGTTTTATAAATTTAGCATCGTTCAGCACTCCCAAGATTAAAAACAATCATCAAGTAGGCTCTATAGTAATATATTTCCCTACTCAAATACAGATTTCTTTTACTTGGTTAGAAGAACTAATCATCCAAGCACAACCAGTCTTCTCAGAAATTCCAGTTCTGAAAGACTTTAACATCTGGGTGAAGTTGCCTAATAACTCCCCAGATGATAATAATCTGAAGCTATTAAACTCATTAAGCCTAAACTAAGTAGTTATTATTCACACCCACAAAAATGTTCACACACTTGACCTCATAATAATAATTTCAATTAATATTACATTTTTCAATGGTAAAGAGTTACTGAGGTCAAATCACTTTTTAATAAAATTTCAGCATCAGTAATGGCAATAAAAAGTACTCTGCTCCATGATGGACTAAAATAAACAAACACAACTGGAAATGAGTAACGCCATCAGCTTTGGACCATGATTTTGCCAAGGCAGCCAGCAAAACACAGTCAACTATTAATAATCTAGACCAGTGGTACTCAAGATACGGCTCGGGCAGCATGTGGCTCTTCTGACCTTCACATGTGGCCCCCATCAAAATGAATGCACTGGGCTGCTGTTTAAAGCACTAACATTGAGAGTATGTTAAATAAACAGGAACACCTGTATTTACATGCTAATTGAAGTAAACAAAAAGAAGAAAATAAGGTGTACTGCAAAACATAACTTTAGGAGCACATTCATTTTCAATACATCTTGCAACAAACGTGTAAAAATATGATAACGTTTCTTCAGAATTTGTGTGTTTGTAGGAAAGTACCCTCTTTTTGGCTTGCTACCCCAAATTTTTTCCTGGTGTCAGTGTGTTTAACTGTGTCACTGGGATCCTGCTAACCAAGACCCCAGTGCTTATGTTCTCTCTCCTCTCAATTTTGTCACTGCATACTTGTAACCCAGTATTTCTACCCAAATTGGCATACTGGTCACACCTTATGAGTCCCTAGTATATGGTACTTATATTCTAGGTGATCCCTATGGCTGCAGCATTAGTTTTGCCACGCACAGGGAGCCCATTCAAAGGCTTCTGCAAAACTGCCATTGCAGCTGGCATTAAATGGTGCATGCACCCTTTTACTGCCATTTACGCTGCACCAGGTCACTTATAAGTCACCTATATGTCAGGCTTTCCAACCCTGAAGGCTGGATGCAAAGTGGCTGTGTGTGAGGGCATCTGTGCATCAGCCAAGGTGCCCCTACATCATCCAGATCCATTTTCCTGGACTTCGTGAGTGCTGGAATGCCATTTTATGCGTGCACTGGACATCGGTCAATTCATGGTAACTCCGAATATGGCCATGTAAGGTGTCTAACAACATGGAATTGTACCCTAATACTTATTCTAGTATTGGTTGTACAATTGCATGCACTCCGGGGGCTCCACAGTGGACCCCCAGTACTGCCATACCAGCTGACTGAGGTCTTCTAGGCAGCCCCAGCTGCTGCCATCTCACAAACAGGTTTCTGTCCTCCTGTTGCTTGAGCAGCTCATGCCCAGGAAGGCAGAACAAAGCATTTCCTTTGGGAGAGGGGTGTTACACTCTCTCCCTTTGGAAATAGGTGTTACTGGCATGGGAGGCCTCCCAGAGCCTCTGGAAATGCTTTTCAGGGCACAGATGGCGCCCTCCTTGCATAATCCAGTCTACACCGGTTCAGGGCCCCTCAGTCCCTGCTCTGGTACAAAACTGGACAAAGGAAAGGGGAGTGATTACTCCCCTTTCCATCACCACCCTGGGGTGGTGCCCAGAGCTCCTCCAGAGTGCTCCTGGGTTTTTCCATCTTGGATTCCAAGGTGGTGGGGCACTCTGAGAGCATCTGAGTGGCCAGTGCCAGCAGGTGATGTTAGAGCCCTACCCTGATAGGTGCTTACCTGTGTAGCTGACCAATCCCCTTTCAGGGCTATTTAGGGCCTCTCCTCTGGGTGTTTCCTCAGATTCGGGTTGCAAGACTCCAGCAGGAATTATTGACATCCTTTACTTCACCTTCTACAGACGAAACTGCATTTGGACCATTCAGGAACTCTACAAACTGCAACAAAGAAGCAAAGACGACCTCTGCAACATTGTATCTTTAGCTCCTGCCAGCAACTGCAACTGTTTTCAGGTCCTGCATCCTCCGAGGACTGCCTGTCTTCAGCCTGCACCAGAATAATGAAGAAATCTCCCTTGAAGTGAAGGAGTCGCTTCCCTGCTTCAGCACAGACCCCTCTGCAGCAACGACCAGTGGCATGGGTCCCCTCTCCTGACAAAGTGCATGGATCCAGCAACATGGGTGGTGGACTGAAGATATCCTGATGGTCCATAGGTCAAGCTGTCTAACTTTGGGGGAGGTAGGAGCTTGCCTCCCCATGCAGGACAGTAATCCCTTGCACCGTGTATTTTGCAGTTGCCAAGGCTTGTGTGCAACCTTACACAAATGTCTTTGTGCACAACACAGCTCCAGGCCCCAGCACTCCTTTCTGTAATGCACAGCTTCCTGAGTGGTTCTCCAGCTGCATGGGATCCCTTTGTGTTGTGCTGCATGGGCAGACATTTGCACCTTCTTTGTCCCCATGCTGTAAGACTCCTGTGTGCGCTGCCTGGTCTTCTGAGGGCTCTCTGAGTTGCTGAGAGTCCCCTCTGTCTCCCCTTCCTTGATAGAGACCACCAGGTTCCTCCTGGTCCTGTGCAGTGCCATTTTACGCTAATTGAAAGCTTTGCGTGTGCCGAGGCTTGTTGGTGGAATCCAGTGACGCAAACCAGACTGCAAGTTTCCATCTGGCGTGGACATCATTTGCACCAACCAGGAACCCGCATCCATCTTCTTGGGTGCAGTACTGACTGTTCTTCTTCACTGGTGGTTCTTCTTTTGCACCTTCATCCAGGTTAGCAGGGGCTCCTGTTCTCCTCCTGGATTCTTCAGTGCTTCTTGGACTTGGCCTCCTTCTTCCACAGGTCTTCAGGTCCAGGAATCCATCGTTAGCGTCTTGCATTCTCTTCTGGTTCTTGCATAATCTTCTATCATATGTTCTTGTGTGTTCTGGGACACTTACTGTGATTCACTCCTGCTTTCCTGGGCTCTGGCGTGGGTTCTATTACTTACCTTTGGTGTTTTCTTACACTCCCAGCACCCCTCTACACACTACACTTACCTAGGTGGGAAACTGACTTTCGCATTCCACTATTTTAGTATATGGTTTGTGTTCCCATTAGGCCTATTGTTATCTATTGTGATTTTCACTATTTCCACAGTTTTCTTACTGTTTTTACAGCTTTTACTGCATTCAAGTGTATATACTGTGCATATTACTTACCTCCTAAGGGAGTATAGTCTCTAAGGTATTTTTGGCATTTGTGTCACCAAAATAAAGTACCTTTATTTTTGTAACAATTAGTATTTTCTTTCAGTTGTGTAAGTACTGTGTGACTACAGTGGTATTGCATGGGCTTTGCATGTCTCCTAGATAAGCCTTGGCTGGTCAGCTACAGCTACCCCAGACACAGCTACCCCAGACACTGCCTACTTTTCACTAATAAGGGCTAACTGGACCTGGTATAAGGTGTAAGTGACTTTGGTACCCACTACAAACCAGGTCAGCCTCCTACAGTGTTTCATTAACATGTAAAAATGTTACATCTTAGAATCAGTATAGATAAGTGCATTGAGAAGTTTTTTATTTAAAACTAATTGTTTTAAAAAATGAGTTTAGAAATATAACAATGCCAATAGCAAACTAAGAGGCATGTCAGTTGCCATGTGGAATTTTCTGGGCGGACTGGGTAATTGTTATGCATGGACAACATTATAGTTCACTAAATCAAACACATGAGGTTTGTACAGCATATATCCTGAACTCGTGTATTTCAAGGTGCTCTTATATGTCATAATGAAGAAAAAGAAGGCAAAGTGAAATTAAGCAGTTGCCTACGATCAAACAATTGGGTCAAGTCGGAAAGCCAGGATTGGTCCTACATTTTTTGGTTTCAAGTTGTGCAATTCTATTTCATTTCAATTAAATTCAATAATCAAGTTACTTCCTTTTTTCACTTGCCTCTCCTAAGGTAGCAATAGTAAGCAGAAGCACTCACCCCGAGGTGCGGTAGAGGGATAGCAATTCAGATACAGAATGACACAGTACTGTCAAATCTATGACTGTTCTGGAGACTAGGGGCCTACTTTAGAGCAGTATGGAAAGAACTCCTCAGAATAACTCCATGACTCATTGACCACACCATAAATGTGATTCACTTCCCATGTGCCCACCTTAACCTCCCACAAAGCCCTACTGCCGCAATGCTGCCACAGCCCATAGTTTGTGGCCTTTAAGGAAATGTTTGTGAGTAGTCATGATCTAGATGTTGATAGCCTGATAAACGTTTTTAACACTGTTATTAAAGGAACCATGGACCATATTGCTTCACTTGAAAACAAAGTACTAAAAAGAAAATGTATTTACAATCCCTGGTACACAGACAAAACAAGAGAAAAAAGGAAATCCTAAAAAATATGGAAAGACCCTGGCAAAAATCCTACAAGCCACAGGATGAAATTAACTTTTTTAAACATATGTGCAACTGTAGCTGTGATGTCAGGAAAAGCTAAATAGAATGTATTTTCTAAAAAGATCTTCTCAACCAAAACATAGCTCCCATGAGTTTTTTTTAAACTGTTAAATCTCTTGCCAATCCTGGAGCAGTTAACATTGATTTTCTCTGTAGGGAACTGGGTTACTGATTGACTAGGGTGTGACCCTGGGTCAGGAAGGAACAATAATCCTAGCCAGGTTAAGGCACAAGCAAACCCCAAGTTAACCTGTGCTCAACCCACTGGTAGCTTGGCACAGAACTATCAGACTTATCTCAAGGCAATGTGTAAAGTATTTCTGCATCACTTCACAGTAAAACAGTAAAACACCACACCAGGTTAGAAAAATAGAGTATAGTGTAGTAAATATAACAAGAACAAAATGTCAAAAATCCAGTCAGTAGAACTGGAGTTATAGATTTTTGAAGAATAAACTGCAATTTAACACCTAAAAGCATAAAATGCCAACTGTGACTATCTGGTCGTGCTGTATCAGAAAAAATCGAAAGTTCAGGCCGATCGTGATAGAGCGTGGGTTGGATACCATCCCAGATTGGTCCAGCTGAAGATTTATATTCTCAAGTTTTTTTTTTATAGATCTTTTTATTGGCATTTCAATAATAAAATGTGTACTGTTGATTTCCTTGACAGTATAATAATTTCAGCATCAAACAGCTCTGTTCCCTCCTCCCTGACACCGCTAACAGCAATGTTCAACTCAACCATATTAGATGGTGGTTTCTTGGAATTAACGGGGTGAGGTCATCAAAACATGTTGCCCCATAACTATTCTAATGTCCCCATTATTTTGCCCACTTTTGGGGGCATCCCCGGCGTTCATAGACTGCTCGCACAGCCAGCATACTCCTGTCTATATCACATTTCCAGTCTGTCAGCCTAGGCACGTGTTCTGCACCCCATTATCTTTCAACATTCTGTTTAGCTATGGCTAACCTCAGGGTTATCTATGGACATACTGTTGGACCTGACCCTTGTGGCAGGTTCATCCCCTGACTTTTTGCCTCCTTCCTCCTGTTTTTTCTGACCTCTCGCTGTTGGCTCTGGGACTCTGAGCACTTTATCACTGCTGATCAGTGCTAAAGTGCAGGTTCTCTCCCATCTAAAGTTGGTATGATTGGCTTATACCTATTTGGCATATTTAATTTACCTATAAGTCCCTTGTACAGTAGTATCTCTATACCCAGGGCCTATAAATTAAGTGCTACTAGTGGGACTGCAGCGCAGCTTGTGCCACCCACTGAAGTAGCCTTTCAAACCTGTCTCAGGCCTGCTAGCGAGGACCTGTGTGCACAGTTTTCTGCCACAGGGACCTGGCATCTAAATTTACTTGCCAGGCCCAGAACTTCCCTTTTACTACATGTAAGTCACCCCTAAGGTAGGCCCTACCTAGCTCCATGGGCAGGGTGCCATGTATGTAGAAAGGCAGGACATGTGCCAGGCTGTGTGGCTTGTCCTGGTAGAGACAAACAGCTTAACTTGGTGGCTCACTTCTGTGAGTGCTGCCTTCTCAGAGGATTGCATTAGAAATGCCCTGCTTTATATGTAAGGGGTATTGTCTGATTTGTGAGGGGGTGGCGTAGGCATGTTTGGTATGGTTGTAATGGTGATGAGAAATGCTGCTTTCTGGTGTAAGTTGATTTTTTATTACTATTACAGAAATGCCACTTATAGAAAGCGAGCATTTCTCTATGCTTATGACTCTGGTGTTTTGCAGCCTGACTCCAATCCACATCTGGGCAGAGTGACAGTTGGGCTTTGTGCATACTTTTCAGACAGCCTGTACACAGGGAGGTTGGAGGTGTCACAAAGGTGCATCTGCCCACTGAACAGTCTTCCTGGGCTGAGAGAAGGGAGAGGAGGGGCACACCTACACTTGTAAAGGCTGTGCCCTGGCATCACACAATAGGATTGTTTACCCCCAACTGATGTTTGGAGCCTGTGCTGGAGGAGAGAGGGGGCAATCCCAGAACCAGTTGTAACTGATTGGAGCCTCCTCTCCCCTTCCTTTGTAACACACTGTAAAAACTGAGTATAGGTACAGGGGAGTTTTCCCCACAATTTGAAGACACTTTGGAACTTACCTGGAACTGGACACAATGCTGCTGGAGGGACTCACCAGGAACCACCATGGACTGCTGCTGCTGTGCTGACCTGTGACCTGCTTGGTCACTGTAAGGAACTGCCATTTGCTTGCATCCTATTTGTGCTGGCCTGTTGCTGGGCCCTTTCACCTGTGTGCCTTTTGTACCCTTGACATTGTCCCTTAGGGGCAGGGTGCCGTGGCCCCTGCAACAACCAGAAGCGCATGAGGAGAGCATCTTAATCAGGACCCTAGCACCTCGAGGAGCGCTCATCTATTGAGTTTAAGAGTGCTCTGAAAGCGCTTGTTGCCGCAAGAAATCACCGCCATGACCTGGGCGCATGGGAGGGCCCTAGCACTTTGAAAAGCACCCTGTTTCACCGCCGCAACCCGGGCTCTCTAATTATCCGAGCGTGTCAGAGACGTGCTGCTTCTGTGCCCCCGGGGCACGAGGAAAATCCAAAGAAAGGAACTGGGAGCAAGCGTGCTCCTATTGGTGCCCCCGGGGCGAGGTTTGCTCAGAGGAGCACCTCAGGGCAGCAGTAGGCCCAAACATAGGCCTAATCACCACTGCGACCCAGCCGGGAGCAGGAACACTTGCACACCAGATAGGGTGTGGGTGAGTGCTCCGTGACGGCCCCAGGAGGGAGGAAGACCTCATCGGAGGTCTCTCCCGGATTCCAGGGCCACCCGGACAGCAGAACGCGGAAGAGGGAAGGGAAGGACCCCTTCTCCCCCGGTCACTGCCATAGGAGCATGAAGCTCCAGTGATCATTTGGGCACGGTGAAGGGCGGATGGGGTGGAAGCCTCATCGGTGGCTCCCCACGTCGCTGTGCCCCCTTACTGTACATTTGGGCATTATTGCGCCCCCTCCCAGTGTGGAAGGACAAATAGAGGCCCAGGGAGGGGCCCCTAGAGATTGTGGGCCCCAGGAGGGGCCTGTTATGAACCGGAGGGGGTGCGTGGTGCCCTCCTCCTTCCCCATTGTTGTGCTGGACTTTGGTCCCCCTCGTGAGGGCCGGTGGAGGCCCCCAGAGATTGCAGGCCCCAGGAGGGGCCCTTCATAAATCCAGAGGGGGTGCGTGTCACCCCCCTCCTCCCCCAAATCACCAGAGGGCCCCCATTTTGCACAGGGGAGTGCCGGGGGCCCCATTTGATCTTTTCCTGGCACTGGAGGTGCCTTCGTCAAAAAAACAGGTACTTTTAAAAGGACAATATATAAAAAAATCATAGGTTCTTTATATAGACATTATGGATTTCTATGTTGCCTACCTATGTTTATGATGTTTCATATATGTATGCAAATGTTCCTTTTATGGGCATGACATGCTAATATGTTTTCCTGACTTGCCATAAGTTTTATAATGTTCCTAATATGGACGTTTATGATATTCCTATGACAAGTGCATTGGTGTAGTAACGTGATTCCTGACTACTGCTTATATTGCAGAATACTAAGTAACCTGTGTATTATATGTGACTACTACTAGTTTTGCAGAGTAACTAATGTGTAACGTTCTGACAACTGCTAAAGTAGCAGGATATTACTGATATGTGGTGTTTGGTCTAATTATTGCGTAGTGTCCAATACAGTATATTTTCATATAACTTGGTGTTGTGTTTCCTTTGTGGTGGGGATAGTACGTCATGTGTGTTGTGTGTGTTGTGCAACCGCTTTACACATTGCCTCTGGGATAGGCCTGACTGCTCGTGCCAAGCTACCAAAAGGGTGAGCAGCGGTTATCTTGGATGTGTAACTCCCTTGCCCTGACTAGAGTGGGTGGGTTCTGCCTGGCTTAGGTGCATACCCTAGCCAACCAGAAACCCAATTTCTAACACATACCATAAGATGTAGGTCTGTTTCAAACCAGATGTTCAAGAGACCCCACTTTGCCGAGGTGGTCAAGGAATCCCCACACGCTGCCCCATACATGTAACCACTGCTACCCAGAAACGCTGCAGCACCTGCCACTCCCACAAAGCATGATGAAATGTACCAGTGTGCCCACAACCTCGCCGGCACTTCTCAGTCATTGCCCTGCCCATCTTAACTTATGTAGTCTGAGGGTAGTAAGAGCAGAGAAGAATCTTTAATTGAGCTAGATGGAAGCCTGCTCGTATAGACACCTCTCTAGGGGAAACCAAGGCCTCAGTTAACTCATTGACTTCTAGCCCTTCCAAGTCATCGTCCCAGCATTCTTTTAGTTTTAGTAGGCCAGTAGGTGTGTTATTTAGCAATATTGTGTATGTTAGGAGTGTGGCTTTATGTGGCACAAAATTGTCCAGTAGTCTGTCTTCCAGGGGCGAAGACTCCGGGAGTTCTCCTCCTTTCAACAGTACCGTCCATAGTGCATGGTGTACTTGTAGATAGTGATAAGTCTCGCCAGGTGCCAGCTGGTAGCTAAGTTGCAGATCTACTAAGGGGATAACGTCTCCCTGGGTCTCCAAATCACTCACCTGAGAAAGACAAATGAGGTCCCTAACTCAAGTTTTGCGCCACGAGTTCTGTTCGCATTGGAAAGGGTTGTGAGGAGCAAGAAGCGCGTTGTGGGTAGCAGTCAGTGTGGTGCGAAGAGCAGGCTGGGCGTTGTGGATGGGCACGCTGGAGCTTTGTGTTGGTGGTCTCCCACGGACCGTCAATGCAGCTGTGTGCAGAGACAGACTAGAAATGACTCGCACTGATTTTCAGTGAGAATGACATGGTTCTGGTGCAAACTGGCCCACTTGCTGTCATGAAGAGCCCAAAGCTTGATTTTGATGCCTTTTGAGCCACATCAAGGATCCAGGACCTAAGAGGCACCACTTGGGGGTCAGGAACTCGCTGAAGTTGGGTTTAGAAACTGTTGGGGAGCCTTTTATGTCCCTGAGGCTCAGATCAGGTGGCCAGCAGGCTAGTCCTTTGAGTCACTCTGGGGTCTCGGGTTTAAGATGAAACTGCAGGTCCTGTTTTTCTTCTTCAGGCAAGAGACCAGCAGAAAGCAAGTCAGCACAGCAGCAGTTCCTTTAGAGCAGCAGTCCACCAGGGTGGCAGTCATTGTATTAGCACAGCAGTCCTTCTTCCTGGCAAAGTATCCTCAGGTCCAGACGTATACTGAAGAGTTGGTGTGTGAGGTCCTTCTTTTATGCACAGTCGTGCTTTGAAGTGGGACGAAGCTTCTACAGCTATACATTTGAAGTGCACAGATATCCTGCCTCCCCTGACCTGGCTCCAGACTAACTACAGGGGGTATACAGCCCGTTGTATGGAGACAAGGCACAGCCTATTCATGTGTAAGTGGTGTTGCGCCCAGCTCCTCAATCCCATCCTGCCAGTAGTGGCCCATCCAGTAATACCTAAACTCCTATTGTGCGTGGCTGTCTAGGTGGAATACACAAAGCCCAACTGCCAACTACACCCAGTCATATGACCAGAGACAGACTGCAGGCACCAAATGACTAAAGTGAGAAAATGCCAAATTTCTGAGTGTGGCATTTCAGAATAGTAATTTAAAATCCAACTTCACCATGAATTAGGATTTTAAATTAGGATTCCAGATACCCCAGCTATGAACCAGTTATCTTTTTCCACTTGGAATTTACACTTATAAAATGCTATAAGGCAAAACCAATGTAATTATATGGGAAACATAGGTCTTGCAGTAGTTGAAATTGAATTTTAGAGTTTTTCACTATCAGGACATGTAAAACTTAAGGTCCACCTTTTGAATACATTGCACCCTGCCCTTGGAGCTCTTCTGGGCCTACCTTAGAGGTGACCTACAGGTTTGGGCCTTGTAAAATGTTTATTTTGCCAAGTTGAAATGGCACACACCTTCTCTGCAATGGCAGGCGTGAGACATGTCTAAAGGGCTACTGAAGTGGGTGGCACAATCAAAGCTCCAGGCCCAGTAGTAGCATTTAATTTACAGTCCCTGGGTACATGATTAATTCAGCAAAAATAGGAAGAAGAAGGCCAAAGGTTTGGAGATGACCCTGCAAAAAGGGCTAGGTCTGACATTGTCCCTGCTCAAGAGATAGTTAACCACCAATTTAACTACTTTTTCTGCCAAATTCAGCACTGTTATGCTTGAATATAATCATGATTTGCCCCCTAAAAGTATTCACGAAGTGTAACCAGTAGTCCACGGAATGAAGAAATGTATTTCTCAAACTTTTCCTTTATTTCGGAAGGAGATTGTGTAAATTTATCTCATCTAATAAACTCTCGGGCTTGCCACTAGGTATCAGCCTAGCTCCCTTGTCAAAACGTTCTCTACCTCAGTGGCTCCTATGATTAAGCAAATCAATACTGCTTCCCTGACAGAAGGCAAGGTCACTAAAAAAATGACAAAAGTTGTAGTCAGGCCCATCTTTAGAAAGCCAAGTACAGATAGATATTCCTCTGTTCTGTTTTGAAAAATTCTGACCAGGCATAAATATATTGAACAACACAATCTATTAGAGACTAATCAGGCCGGGTTCTTCCATGTTTAAGGAACCAATTTATTATAGCCTTTGCGATTGATGATTCTAGAATGATTGTGGATGACAGAAGATCAGGAGTAGTAATACTTCTGGACCTATTTGCCATCAACCATTAGATCCTACTTCTAATGGATGAAACACTGTCATTTAAAGATTAAAGCCTTTTCATGACTGATAGCCTTCCTCGCCAACAGAACTCAATAAAGCCAATGGGGTATTTTTACTCACCTACTGCCCCCTGCCTTGGAGCATCTCACCGGGATCTTTATATCCCCTTCAGTATTTAAATTATGTGTATAGCCTCTCACTAAAGTAATCAGCTATCTCAAAGTTTCTGTTTATTTATATGCAGAAGATATGCGATATTTGTAAATTTAAATGAGGATGCAGTCAGTTTCATTGGACACCAGGATACATTTTGTGCTAAGAAATAGTGCTAATGGCTGCAGAACACAAATAGCTAGAGTGAATGTTTTTTTTCGCCCAACTTACTCTTAATCATTCAAGCAGGAGTAATCCAGTTATTATCAGTAATTACTCTGGTTTAATTGAAATTCCACCTCACGGTTACTTAAAAACATCGCTGTACACCCTTAACATGCCAGGTCTTTAAATCCCATGAGGATGCCTTCTACAGAGCCACCTAGCAATCAAGTAGGTCCATTTTGTACAAACATTCTCCAAATAATTATTTGAACCTAAAGTTCAGCACACTTTTACCCTTATTCCTGTTGTTGAATGTGGCTCACGGAAGAAATACAGCACGAATTAGACCATTTGTGAAACCTCTAGCCATATTTTAAAGCAGCATAAAAAGCAAAGAGCGAAGTCACACTTTCTGTGCAAAGAATGTTTTTTATTCACAGGTTTTATTTGAACATCAGCAGCAATGCATAAAATGTCAGAAAAATATACAAGGTACTTTGTACTTCATTTTAATATATCGATGATAAATATTAACAATATTACATAAACAATAAATAATAATAAAAAGGATGTAGCTACATTAAATTATAATTTAAAACATTTTCATTTCTTCTCTCAATATATAAACAAAAGCCTTTGGAATGTCTGAAATCAGTCCTCTGTATTTCAGGCTGGAATTCTAGTATGTACAGGACGTTTAGACAGGAATGCAAAATATTTGTCACTTCCTGCTGTTTTCAATGTATTTTTCCAGTATCTTCATTAATAAACCAGTCGCCTGAAATGAGAGAAAGACATGATTAGGCCAAATAATGCAATCCGAGTGTTGTCGGATTTAGCACAGAACCACGAGCAAATAGCTATGCAGAAAATGTATTGTTAAATCATGTTCAACTTTAACTGAGAATATTAAACAAAGGTGAAAGAGATTGCACTGAACGTTGCACACTGTTATGGACTTTACGTCAGGAGTTTATGTGATTTCTTCACAGGCATCAAAGATTATATCAATGCTAACCAGAAAACTGGCAATCTTTAAGGTTTACAGGCCTGATTCACAAAGTTCCTCTGCACTCATAGAGGCAGGGGCGGCTCCTTCTCTATGGCGCAGGAGCGTCGCCACAATGGCAGAGCCAGCAGCAGAAAACTAAAACCACTATCTTTTTATTTTTCTGCTTCTGGCTCAGCCAGCAGTGCAGAGGTGGCAGGCGGGGGTGGCTGTGTCACAGGAAGTGGGAAGGGGAGGAAGAGAGAGTGCACCTAAGTGCGCATGTGTGTTTGGCCGGCCGGCTCAGGCCGGCCAAATACACATGCGCACTTGGTTTCTCCAGCCCGGCTGTCTTAAACAGCCAGGCTGGAAAAAACAGCACAGACCCCAGGGTAGGGTGACCACATGACACTGAAGCAAATTATGGACAGGACTGTAAAAAATTCAGGACAAAGGGTCAAAATTCAGGACAAAAATTTAGGACAAAGGGTCAAAATTCAGGACTAAAATCAAGAACAAATGTCAGTTTTACAGACACACACAAGAAAGGCCATGCCTCACTATGTTGTCAGTGCATTTATTTACTCTTTTTTAACATAGCAGTATTTATTCACTGTGGTCCTTTTGTATTTGCCTCCTGGTATGCTACATTCAGGTGTCACATCACATCCTTGTTCAGTAGCGTAGGCCAATCACCAAAGCCATCACCCCTACCCAAATCTACCCAATCTTTCTTGAAGAGAAAGCAACAGCAACATTTTGATTATGTTTCTAAACATTTTAAAACCCCTGGCAAATAGTTTTGGAAACATTAAGGTAATTAACCATATGCTAATTTAAACAAATTGAACAAAATCATCTGGCTTACCCCAACCGCCCATCGACTTTCAACCTACATTTTTTTTAAAGAGGCAGGGCAGATGGTGTGGGCGACAGTCTCACAACTAATATCAGGATGTGAAGACCCACATCTTGTCTGTAGTCTCACAGCACTAGAGTGTATGTCTGGGACTCTACATTTATCTCAGAAATGGGAGCCCAGACTGCCAATCAAAGATAATAAAAGAGGAGGATGAAATCGAGATCAAATGGGAGATCCACGGCAAGTGATTCAAAGGGTTGTTGCTCAGAACTGGATAAATAAGGAAGAGAAGAACAAGGTGGGACAATTCCTAAAATCAGACAAGATGGGTCCACCAAGACTATCGGAAGATATTGGGTACCTCAGGAGTTGTCTCTGCACAAAGGAGGGAAACAGAAGAGCCACTGTCAAGTGGTTGAACAAGCAACACCCATCCACCTTGGCAAACTCTTCTGGTGCAATGGTCCACTGTTCGTGCTTGTGAATGGTGAGCAGGGGCCAGACCCCTTGCAAGGCTGTGCAAGGCAATTGCCCACTTTGTCCATGTCTTTAAATGGTTTTGAAATTGAGCAAAAGCCAAACTAGTGATCTGGGTTATCCTTAAGTGTCGAGAACACATAGAATCTTCAAAATATTTGGGTTGTAAATTCGGCAAACAAACTGTAAACATTTTTAAATGTAATTGGTGTTTCTTTAAAATATGGCACTGTTTTCCCCTTTATGTACAATTAGATCTCAGATTGAACTGGGATCCAGTTACCTTTCGATACCTAGTGATTAATTTTTACCATTCTCCCACTGATTTGCAGGATGGAAATCTCGACAGAGCATCACAGTCCCTCCAAGCCCAGTTTGCTTTTTGGTCTTCTCTTCTGCTTTCTGTAGTGGGCCACGTGGCACTAGTGAAGATGGTGTGCTACCCCAATGATAGTATTACTTTGCAAACCTTCCCCTGCTCGTCCTTCATTCCTTCTTCAGACATGCCACACATCTGATTTGGTCGCTGCGGCACCGTCGGGTCGCTCTTTCCACTCTAAAGCTACCTATGACTGTGGGTGGATTAGGTCTTCTGGACTTAGAATGCTATTATTCAGCTGCACAGGTCCAATGGGTGGCTTGCTGGCTTTCTGCCCACCTCCCTGCATGATATGGGGTCTATCAGTAAAGACTTTTAAGGAAGGCTTAATGCAGTGCTTATTGTTTCCTACTGACCATTCTACGGATCACCATCCAGGGATATCATGCACTGCTTTCTCTTGCCTTGCTAGAACCTGTAAACTCACTGACACGAAGAAACACTGTGCTCCTGCACTACCTTTGCTAAGCCGTCCCACTCGCACAGGACAGCTGTGCTCAGAGCATCTCCATCAGTGGCATGCTGCAGGTATCTTAAAATTGGGGGATTTGTTTCTGGAAGGTGTGCTACTAAATTTCCAAACCCTTGTGGCAGAACTACCATCTTCACCCAGGTCAACTCCCTACATACAGCCACCTTAAATAATCATTAAATGACCTATTTGATGTCTGCCACCTAGCACTAACCCTACAAGAGGTGTGCCAGAAGCTCTACACCATAGGAACTGGTGGCAAACTGATAGAATGGGTGTACAGACCTTTCCTGCAACATGGCAACCACTCCAGGTCTTCTTGTCATACTATCTAGGTGATTGATTTGACCAAACCTTTGCAAGATGCGGACTGGACTAAAATACAAGACTTTCCCCACAAAGTATCCCACGCCTGTCACTTTAAATACATTCATAGTGCTTCCTTGGGAAAGCATTTCCCCTGTTGCTTGCCATTGGCCTTGTGGTTTGTAACTCACATTTTGTTGCTTTCAATTTGCTGGCTTTATTTGTTTTAGGCTATGCAGCTTGAGTTTGTTCCTTCCCTTGCCCAAACCTTATTTACAGTATCCTTCTGAGTGCTCCCTTTCTGTAAACAGGCCTGTAAATATTGTTCTTATCTCATCACATTTGCTGTGCATTCAAAGAACAAAGTCAAATGTCAGGCTCTATCTTGAGTGGGAGCTCAGTATTTACTCTTCTTTCTCTGACTTCAAAGTGAGAGGATTTCTGCGACAATCTTGCTGGATACTGGGATTAGGAAATAGTTTTTTCTATCACATGACAACATTTAAATAAACTTCAGAATATATTAGAATTAGGAGTACAAATGAAGCACCTTTTTGTTAATTTTGAACTGTGTTGGAAACAAATACCTTTATATGATTAAAACAAATCTTTGCATTAGGTGATACAATTTCCACACACATCGTCTGTGCACAATATGGTTTGATTTGAAAAACTCTGTGTCTGTGCAAATGTAATGGTCATTTCAATCAAACTGTGTTGTCTGTAATGGCAGTGTGTTACTACAGCATGCATACTCCAATCCACTCCACGCTGGTCTGCACCACTCCACACCACTGCACCCTACTCTGTATCACTCCACTTTACACCACTCCATGTCACTGCACTACACTCTTCTCCATTCTGAACAATTCCACATTTTGCCACTACACTCTATGGTACTTCACACTATGCCTCTCTACTGTACTCTGTACCACTCTATTCTATGCCAATGCACTTTACGCCTCTCTACACCACTGTGCTCTGCTCCTCTGCACACTATACCACTCCAGTCTAGGTAACACCAATCTAGTCTGCACAACTCCACTCTATGCCACTCTGCAACACTGCACTGTACGTCACTGCACTCTAAGCTAATACACTCCGTGCTAGTGCACTTTACTGCCAATGCACTCTAAACAACTGCACTGTACCCCACTGCACTGTTCTCTGCACTACTGGGCTCTACGCCACTGCTCCTATGCCACTCAACTCCACTCCACACCATTATGCCACTAACTTTTAGCCATGCTGAACAGCAGCCACCCTGGTGCATAACATGGCTAAAACACATTGGCAAAGCCAATAACTCTTACGTAGATTAGACCTATTGGCTTTGCCGATGTGTGTTAGTGCTATGAGGTACCGAGGTCCCTGAAAGAACAGTGAATGTGTAAGTCCTTATTTTAAACATGAATTTGACTCCTCTTCAGGGGTAGTAAGCGCTATATAAATACAATTACATCATAATATAGGGTGCTACCAAATGTGCAAATACAGTTCAGTTAAATAAAAAAAAGTGCTTCTCAAATACAGATTTGCATAATAATCATACCTAGTATTAACATTTTTTATAACACTCCATTAAAACCACACACTCCACAGCTCACCTTGGAACACCATTACAGTACCTCTCTAAAAGAAAATATCTTTGCCATTAGAAAGCTTCAAGTGACTCCTTTTATTAAAGTCAATGCAGGTTTTCAAGCCCCTTTGCATTTTCAGATTTACCAGTTACCCACATTTGCATTTCTTTAGGGAGGGAGACACTCTGACAAGAAGGCCTTTTCTTATCTGTCTACCCCTCCCTCCCTCAGAGCACAGGAGATTCCCTGCCTTTCAATCCAGCCGGGGAAACAGATCTCCCCATAATTTTGCCCTGCCTACATTGTCCTTTAGGTGAAAGGCTAAAATTACGGACAAATGCTGACCGTTAAGCCTTTCATCACAGACGGCAGGGCGAAATTACTGGCAGTCTGTGAAATTTACGGATGGGTGGCCACCCTACCCCAGGGTTGTGTTTGAGCGACAGTCCGAGCCGCTTAGACCAATCCTGGTGCTGGATTGCTGGGGAGCCTGTGCCAGTGTCCCAGTAAATACTAGGACACCACATCGAGGGAACAGGAGCAAGGCAGCAGGAGACGGCGAGAGACGGCGGTAAGGTAAGTTTCTTTTTTTCTTTTTTCTTTTTTTAAATTTTCCTCCTCTGCCACCGTCCCAAGGGCCCTCCCCCTGGCCCTCCTATTCAGATTTACGGTGGCCTCCGCTGCATATCGGAGGCCCCGCAGTCATGGCAAGTGTCCGCACTCAAGGCAAAATCTCCTCAATGAGAATTCTCATTGTGGAGATTTAGCCCTGAATGCGGAGACTTCCCACGAATGAGAGGCCTCCGCTACAAGTGCGGAGGCCCTTTGTGAATCAGGCCCACAGTTAATAAGTACTCTGTTATGACAGAATTTCAGCTACTACTTGGAATTTAGAACTATCACACAAGCACACATATTTGCAAAATTCTTGAAGCTTTAAAAACATATACATATACTTTCAACATTAACTTCACAACTGTTTCTACAGTTTTTTCAAGCAATGCAAAGTTTTTCATTAGAACTATAGTTGATGAGCCAAAGGTATGTTAATACTGACAGAGAGTAGGGTGGAACTGCCAAGGCATTGTTAGAAATTAATATGTTTGATCCTCCTCACACCAGATAGGGCCTCATAGTGCAAGCTGTCATTTTGATCTTAGACTGGAAGGTGTCTCTTACAGTACAGAGATTACAAGACGTACTTTCTAGGATTGGACCAAACCGCATTAATGTTTTTTGTAAGCTTTTTGACACAGCTCAAAGACAAATTGAGCTTGAGTAAAACTTTTATTAAGTAAGAATTTGTGCACTCATATGTTTTGAGTCGGGATACTAGCAATGGACTGCAGAAATAATTTAATAAAAGGAAGAAATATTCATATATATTAACCTTTTGTTCTTTGAATCTGTAGAAAAGAGTGCTAAACGTTGATTTAGAAGTGCTTGGCTTTGAGCACTATGTTAAAAACACCACAACATTATTTTAGCATTTTTTAGAATTGTCTAGTTATTATAGAAATAGTGAACAGAAAGGCAATGCATGCTGTGATGGTGCTTACAGTGGAGGCATGGCTAGAGAAT
Organism: Pleurodeles waltl; assembly: GCF_031143425.1. Classification (NCBI taxonomy): domain Eukaryota; kingdom Metazoa; phylum Chordata; class Amphibia; order Caudata; family Salamandridae; genus Pleurodeles; species Pleurodeles waltl. Next base: position 259,512,324 of record NC_090440.1, read on the forward strand.
AATATGAAATGACATGTGGGACACAAATAATCACTGTAGGTATATGTACAAAATTGTCTGTGTAGCTAAACCAATCTCCGTTGGAAATATTTTGGCATCAACTTACTATTGGAACAATGTATACCGCAATCAGTTTTGAAATGATACATTCAGGAGAGATGGAGACTTTAGTGCCAGATTTATTAAAATGATAAATGTCTTGGCTACTGTGGTGACCCTACATGCACCGAATTAAAAACAGTGTTGACTGGGGCTAAGGAGAAAAGGTCTGACCAGCCAATTAACCAATGGACTTTGACGGTGGGGGTGTAATCAGAGCAACAGGAATTATGCACATCAGTAGCTATCGTGTTTTCTGTATAATAATGGACTAGCCACATTTGTCTTATATTCCATCAGCTGTTGCATAGTCTACAGATTTTAACAAAAAATGCCCTTTTTAATTATAAGTGGAGCCCGAATTAGTGAATGTGTAAGCCTTGGCTCCTTGCTAATGGTTGTTGATGGCTTCTCCAGGACAGGTGTTCGGTACAACCAATGCATGTGCAATTGAGCCTTGTCCAAATTCATTGAATGTACATTTAGCTCGTGCCTATTAATGACTGAAATCCTGAAAAGCTCAGCTGGATTTGGCACTCGAGGATCATTTACTGATGTCCTAAACCACCAACCTTGTTGTCAGTAAAATACTAAAGGCAGATTTAATAAAGGTGGCGCAGCACCAAGTGCAGCGCCATATTTCTTGCACCCCTTAGCGACCCCCCCACCGCCAACATGTGTGCATATATTTAAAATACATTGGCATTGGGCCACTTTGTAAATCTGGTGCAGTGATTTTGGCCTCGTTGGGCCACATTAGCGTTAAAAAAATTATGCTGAAGTGGCGCAAGGAGGCACTCGGCCCTCTTAAATCTGGGCCTAAGTACACATATGGGGGCATATTTATACTCCGTTTGCGCCGAATTTGCATCGTTTTTTTTAACGCAAATTCGACGCAAAACTAACTCCATATTTATACTTTGGTGTTAGACGCGTCTAGCGCCAAAGTCCATGGAGTTAGCATCATTTTTTTGCGTGAACACCTTCCTTGCATTAATGAGATGCAAGGTAGGCGTTCCAGTCTTAAAAAATGACTCCCAGGCATGTGCGTGGTATTTATACTCCCGGGCAAAAATCACGCCCGGGAGTGGGCGGGGCAAAAAACCCCGCATTTGCGCGTCTTTTTAACGCCTGGGTCAGGGCAGGCGTTAAGGGACCTGTGGGCTCAGAATGAGCCCAGAGGTGCCCTCCCCTGCCCCCAGGGACACCCCCTGCCACACTTGCCCACCCCAGGAGGACACCCAAGGATGGAGGGACCCATCCCAGGGAAGAAAAGGTAAGTTGTGGGAAGTATTTTTTTAATTTTTTTGTGTGGCATGGGGGGCCTGATTTGTGCCCCCCTACATGCCACTATTCCCAATGACCATGCCCAGGGGACAGAAGTCCCCTGGGCATGGCCATTGGGCAAGGGGGCATGACTCCTGTCTTTGCTAAGACAGGAGTCATGTTAATGGCGTCTGGACGCCCAAAAAAAATGGCGCAAATCGGGTTAAGACGATTTTTTTGCCTCAGCCTGACTTGCCCCATTTTGGGACGCCCAAACGCCATTTTTCCCTACGCCGGCGCTGCCTGGTGTACGTCGTTTTTTTTCACGCATACCTGGCAGCGCCGGTCGGCTAACGCCGGCTAACGCCATTCAATAAATACGGCGCCCGCATGGCGCTTCAGAATGGCGTTAGCCGGCGCTAATTTTTTTGGCGCAAAACTGCGTTAGCGCAGTTTTGCGTCAAAAAGTATAAATATGGCCCATGATGTATTTGGAGACGTGCTCACATAAGCGTGGATTTCATCCAGAACAGCTTAAATGAAAAGGCAGACACGAGCAGGAACATTCATCTCATTACTCAATAGCGATTCCTAGGGGGACTTCCACAAATTTCCCCTGACGCCTTATCCTCTAGCCATACCCTCTTACATAGATCCTTGACTCCACAGTTTTTCTGCTAGGCTGGAGCACTTCTCCACTTCCCTTTGACTCATCTTGGAACTAGTGCTTTTACATGGTGCTAACTCAATAGTGTTTTTAAGTGCTGATAGCAGACAGATAGTGCCATTGCTCCTCGTAGTAATTCTTGTGTTATTGATTTCAGAAGGATGTGAGACTGAGTTGGCCGTGCTGGGATCCCAGTCTATAAACTACAACTTCCGCCCAATCAACTGCATTAAGTCCCTGAGATATCACCTACGAGGACCAATTTGCTTATCCCTTTTCAGAAGTTCCACACAAGTCAAGCGAAGAGGAACGAGCGTATACTGTACGTCAGTGCAAATGCAGGCCTTTCCTCGGGCGCTCCGGATCAATATGAGATGGAGAGCTATTATGTTACACGCCTCTCCGTTATTGCTTTATATGCGTAAAGCCCTTCCAGCCTGTGTTGTGCTTGAGGCGAACATAATTCGAAGAAAATACCTCCCTTTAAAACTGTTGCAAACCGGTGTGGCTGGCTGCATGTTCCCCGCTAGAATGAACTCCTAGGCACATGGATTATTATATAAAGGTTTACTGGCTAGAATTACCCCATCCTCTTCCTATTTCCAATTGTCCAACATGTTCGCTTATGTTGCTCTGGCCACGTTTATAGCACACACACCGTACTTTAAATACGAGTTATTACCCCGCTGCATTACAACTGCGGAGCAGGCACAGATCTCTATAACAGTCACTTCACCCTCTGACCAAGCTTAGAAGTTATTTCATATAGGGAGCACATTCGTATCCTTGTTGCCCTCTAATCTTTGTTCCAACATCTTATCAGATGCCATTTTCAGGTTTAATAATACATTGGTCCTGTTTTTTATTTGGAAAAGGCCTAGACTTAATGAGTAAGGGAAATGATAAAACCATCTCTGTTGAAATCTGTCCTCCCATAACCTCGCAACACATTCGAGGCAACGGTGACTAGGGTCTTTGTCACAGGTTGAATGCCTTAGAAAGACCTTTGATCAAACCAGTAACACAGATTTGTTGTTTAATATCGGCTGCTCAAGGTGCAATAACGCCCTTCCTGAAGCCTCTAAATTGAGGATTGGACCCCGTTCAGTTGATTTTTTTGTCTTCGGAGGCAGGTGGTGGAGATTGCTCCCCACTTACCTGCACATCAGTTTGCAGCTCCAAAGCAGTTTCCTCTTTCACTATTTACTGTCACGTGGTTCCCACAGATCTGCATAGTTATCCTTCCATATATGGTCTTCTGTCTGCTGCCCCTTGTCAATTCTCCATCTGCCTCCACAATGAAACAGGCTACTGTGTGCACCGTGAGTCCCCTATGCTACAGAATCATCGTCATCCAGCTGCAGTGATTGCCTCTGTATCCAACCTCTCCTCCTATAACCACTGGGTTAGCTACTATTGGGTAGGTACTGGTTACTATGCACTAGCCATAAGCCTTACTGCAACATTCCATAGCTTTTATTAACTCAAACACACAAATACTTGTGAGTATGATGCTAGTTGCAGGATCAGCAAGTTATTGTTTCAAGTGTACACAGGGCTCCTGGAATTACATGATTATGTTGCCATTGTTTTTTCCACATAATTATTGATACATCTCACTTGCCACATGATCCATCATCTGCTGCATACTTTGCATATTACAACAAAATGTGCTTCTTGCTCAAAAGGTACTAAAGTAGTGCCACTTATGGTTCCACCCTGTAGCAGGCTTAATCCAAAGAGTGATTGGACTCCTTTTAGTTACTGTTGTTTTGTTCGGGTTTTATAGTGGTGTTAATAAGGTGAAACAATTTCCAACGTAAAACAACGAGATAATAATGCCACAGAAAGTGCACTTTGTGCTGCATAATTTCCCTTTCTTTAACCATAATTTAGTCAAACTTGAAGCCTCATTTATCCTCCTTTTTCGTACAATTTCAGTAACACCGATATTTACTGACAATGTATACATTCACCATGAGTGTAAACGTAATTGCAAGTTAATCAACGGTTGAGCATCAATGTGGTCATCTTATTTGCATTTAAAGTGAGTGTATACATTGGAGTACACTTGAGATACATAGCTTTTTTTAATTGAAGTCAAAGTAAGAAATAATTATTGTTAGAAAACGTACTAGAAACGGTGTAATTTCTACCTCAACTTTGTGCAAAGTCCTTAAGAAGGGCATTCATATTAAGCCACAGTCCTATTCAGGCGTGTGGATTCTGAGGGTTTCAATGAGAACCTATGAGATTCTGTTTGAGGTATAATTTCTCATAATTGTTTAAGTGGTTTTAGTGATCTAAATTAAAGATTTAGGCAGCAGAAAACAGTCCTGTGTGGTTACTCCACACTCAAATTGGTTAAACATTAATGTTTTACTTATAATGATGCATGTTGGTCATGTGCTGGAAAGCAACAGTTTGCTTTTATACAAGCACTGACAATGTGATGTCAAATCAACTTTCTGTTATTGGAAATGAGCATTTCAACAACTTGGCATTATTGTTGGATCGGGAACAGACTGAAGGAGTTTATCTTTAAAGCAATAATTGTTGCGAAGAAATGATATGCAGGCATTGAATGTCAGCAAGTAAGCTATGGTCTGAAATGTGTTTAAGGAGACATGGCCTGTAGTATGGTTGATGGAGCAAATAAAGTTGCCATTCCTAGAAAAAAAAAAAAACAGGTACTGCTGCAAATTAACTTTTTATGATCTGAAAAAAATGAACTTTGAAAGACTTTTATAAATTAATTATCTTACTTCACAGTTTCTAAGGTACATTGCTGCTTCTCTATCCCCCAATTTCATAAGTGATGTTTTACCTTTCTAGGTATTTTTGGATCTTTCCTTCTGCCTTGAGTACTGAATAATAACAGAGAAAATACTTTCTAAATTTTATTGTGAATCATAACAGAACTTGTTTTTTGCAAATTCCAGGTTAAGTGCTCTCTGTGTTTTATATAACATTTGAACTAGTTCAAAGAATGATAGACTCATGTTACTGACATTCTTCTGTGTAAAATCAATACAATTAAAATCCTGTGTTCATCAAATGGAAATCGTACAGCAGTACATCACTATTATACACAAGCTAATCTTCTGTTCTATGGCTTGGCTTGTAAACCTACCGGTGGATGGGACTACATTTCAGACTTCTGGGCTGCCTTTGACATGTACTGTTCATCCAGCATTGTGTGCATAAGTCTATCTCTAAGCGGGAGTGCATACTTTACAAAACTGAGGGATTGTGCCTCGGTGTGTTTTTAACAATCGAGTCAGCGATTAACATGTGTGAAATATGGTACAATGGCCAGATTTAAGTTATTCCGCAAACATGAGTCCATTCACCGATTCAGTGTAACTTTGCTACATCTAACAATAGCCAGATCAACCTATTTCCACTAACGTGCATCACCACCAATATAAATGTATCCCTCAAATATGAGTCTGTACTCAGGATCAGGCCTCCACTCCAGAAATATTGCTAATCACCACATGAATAAGCAGTATTTCAATGTTAACCTTCGCTTAACAGGCTGTTGTACACTTCAGCTACAACAGGGAGGAAAACAGGGAAAATAGAGGGTAAAACAGAATAGTCTGAGAATGCCAGCCTGACTAAATGGACTGAGAAAGGCAAGAATCCGGAATTTGCAGATCAAGTAGCCAAAGGCTCAAACCACACCTTACACTACACGGTACTCAGCCACTAATAAAATAAATGGTGACTAAAACCTAAATCACTTCCACAAATAGTAGTCAGTCAGAACTGAAAACAAATAAAGAAGTGCTTGTGTGGCAACGTGTTAATTATTAATGGATGCTTACTGGTTACTGATTACTGGTCCATGGGTGCATACTGGTTATGGCAAACTAAATTTTACAGGCATGTTTCCCAAATCAATGAGACTCCAGTCTTCTAGAGTGCCCTTAGCATCTCAAGATGCAGTTCTGTCTCTTCAGTATGCCCAACCCCAGAAAAAAGGTACATCCAGAAGCGCTCCAAGAACTTCCAGACCGTCCACAGCCCCACCACAAAAGCCCCTGCCAGGACTGAGTGCCTTATGTGAATTCTGTGGTTCATTTAATAACAATTCGTGTTGTGTAAAGTAATGTACATATGTAACTCTATCACCGCATCTTCTAACATTTTGTCAGAATTGACATTTTAATTGAAGAAGCAATAAGGATGATTTTCTTTGTTCAATAGATGAGTGTGCTAGAAGGAACATCATTAATAAAGATACATTAAATACTGCTATGTGAATTTATGATATATTTAAGTAAGCTATTATATGTTGGTTTTCCCTCTTTTCCATGTCTCTGTTATTGCTAAGCTCAAGCAGGTTCTTAACGCCAAACTTCTCATGAGCAGCAGAATCTGTTATTTAGATTGCCTTCCAGTAATCACGTGGTGGGGGGAATCATTGAGCTCGTCAGGGTCTTGACATAAAGGGGTCGCTGTTGCACAGAGAAAAGGTGCAGAAGAGCGTGAAGCAGAAGCATCGGCAACAAGCTCACGTGTCTGGATGAGTGGTACCCGCAGGAGAAAATAATATATTGATTGAGACATATGCTACGCTGCACTGTGTGCTTCTACATACAGTTTCCCCACTGTAGCCAGAGGGCATTGCATGATGAGCGGCCTAGTGTTGGATTCTGTAGATCAGTGGTTCCCAACCTTTTGACTTCTGTGGCCCCCCACTTTATCAGTACTGTAACTTGGGGACCCCATTGAATCATTATTGAAATCCGGGCCCCCCCCCCCCACTAATGAGTCATTACTGAAAGCTGGGGACCTAATCTGTTAATATTATTACATTTTCTAACCAGTTACGGACCCCGTGAGGCGGCTTTGCGAACCCACAGGGGTCCCCGGACCACAGGTTTGGAACAGCTGCTATAGATGGTCACTTTGTTTACATTTCTTTATTGGAATTTGAACAAAAACCTCCACATATGATACAAAGTGTAGCGATAAGTATTGTGAATAGTCTGGTTATCATACTTGTCCATTCGCCTCCATACCAGCTACATCGTTGACAACAAAGCAAGAATATAACATTGTGTGATATGGCTCAAAAGGGGGGGGGAAGATAAGAAGACAAAGTAGTTTATTTGCACTCCACCCTTTAGAGGAGAAGCCAACATAACAAAACCCTTAAAAACGAACAGAAAACCATTCTGAACCTCTGGCTTGGGCCGCTCTCGTGTGGCAAGTGAGGGAGCACTACAGGGAAAGGAAGCGGGAATGGAAGCACTGCAGAGTTCCCCTAAGTGCATTGAGCCACTAATTAGTATGATTAAGCATGTGGCAGAGTCCCCCCATTGTCTCTCCCCAATTTCGTAGCAAACTCACTGTGACAAGCCTCAAAGCTAGGCTGCAGGTGGGTTCAATTTATCAAACAATTTGATATATGTGTCCCAAATTGCAATCACACCCTAGCCCCTCGCAGTTGCCGATCGTGTGCCATGGTGTCCACCTCAGCCAAGGACCCCTTGTGAGTTAGCTGAAGCCAACAGTAAATTGTAGGTGGTTGAGGTGCCTTCCAAGCCATAGCAATCAGGTGCTTAAAGAGGACCAATGCAAGGTCTACTAATTTGAGGTAGTGTTTTTTGTGCTTAGTGCGTTTTGTGTTCCCAAGGAGGCAGAGAAGTGGCAGCAATTGCACGTCTACCTTTACTGATATGTGTTCCATCACCGGAACCCAGGTATGTGCTAATGAGGGCCACTCCCAGACAATGTGCCAGAAAATGGCATCAGCATGACTACATCACAGACAAGCCGGCGATACTCTCAGAAACAGTTCATGTAGGCGGTGCGGTGTAAGATGTGTTTGATGTAAATAATTAAACTGTGTGTATTTCAGCCACGTGTGAGGTGAAATGCACTTTCCCCACTCTGAGGCCAATGCCCAATGATTACAAGTCATTTCGGTGCCCAGGCAGTCATCCTTGTAGCGTATATTCGATGTTTCCCGCCAACTATGCTGCATGGAGCATTCCAATCATCCTGTGTCCCAGTCTGTGTATTAAGAGGCACTGGAGGCCTAGGTGTATTGCTGGTTCAGTCTGCCCTACCCACCACGTGCCCACAAGTGCGAACACTAACGTATTGTGCGCCAGAAAGAACCCAGCAGCAACCCTATATAGGTCCTGCAGTCCCTGGAAAGAGAGGAGGGAACAATCATTATAAAAGTCGCTCATCTGTGTTATCCCCACCTCCAGACATGGTGCAGAATCAGTGCCCTCGTAGCAGCATGCCCCATATAGACAGCTGCAGCGCATAAGGGACACTCACCCATCAGTGTTGCATGTATCTAACCCAGGCTAACTTGGCCACATGTGCAAGCCTACCCAATCCTCTAGCTGGCCCCGGGGTGCATGTAGCAAGTCCAGTATACCCATGTCTCCAAGGTCTGCTTGTACCAATCTGCCCTCCCCCATCATGTATTCAACTATCCAACGCATTGGACATTGCAATTATGCAGCTGAGAAATACAGCTCTAGGTCTGGTACCCCTAGGCCACCCTCAATCTTGGGGCACTGAAGCAGGGAAATCGAGACCCGCTTGGCGCAGTCACCCACACAAGATCAGACTCTGGGCCTATCAGTGTCCTGAAATAGCTCTGGTTGGAATCACCGGGAGCACTGCGAAAAAGTACAAGAGGTGCAGAAGAACCAACATCTTTACAACTGATGCACATCTCTATCAGGGAGAGGGGTAGATGTGTCCAAAAGTTCAGGGACTGACGAATCGAGGTCAGGGTCCAGCCGTGATTGCCATCAAGGACATCTCTATCTGTGTGGTAGACATTCACACCAAGGTAGTGGAATGTCTCAAAGGAGAGGTGCCCCGGTCTCAACGCATCCCGGTGTTCATGTTCCACCCAACGTAATGGAAAGACACAGGATTTACCCCAGTTAACCCCAAGGCCACTCAAGACACCGAAGACATCCAGAAATTCATAGAGGGCCAATAGGGTATGTGCATGAGCTCTTAAATACACCAGTAAATCGTCAGTGTAGAGGGATACAGTATGCCTGTCCACCCATACCCGGATGCTCCATGCCAGGCCCCAAGCTTGCAACAGAGCTACCAGGGGTTCCGTGGCCAAAGCAAAAAGTATGGGCGATAGAGAGCAGCCCTGTCAGGTCCCCCTCCCGATGACAAAGGACCACAGGTATATGATGCCCAGTGCACACCCTCGTCTGTGGTTCAGTATATAACAGCTTGACCCAGCCAAGGAACTCAGGACCCATGGCCTCCAGAACCCGAAGCAGATAGGTCACCCCAGCATACTGCATGCTTTTTCAAAGTCCAGGAAGACCTCCATTAGGAGGTCAGCTGTTCTACCACTGTGCCCATGATGTGGCACAATCACCGTGTATTGTAGTATGTCGCTTTCTGAGGAATTAACCCACAGTTGTAAGGGGTGGACAAGTGAGTCTAGCATCGGGAGCAGCCTATTTGCAAGGAACTTGCTTAGTATTTTATGGTCAATGTTTAGCATTGACAATGGGCGGTAGGAGCTCACCTCGAGTGGATCCCTGCCAGGCTTTGGCAAGACCACAATGAGGGCTTCTCAATGGGACTCTAGAAGTGTACCTCGGTGTTGTGTCTCCCAAAACACCTCCAGAAATTTGGGTCAAGAATGGTCCTAAATATTTTGTAATATTCCATAGTAAACCCATCTGTGCCCAGGGTCTTACCCCAGGCCATCTGCTCGCTCGCCATTTGGTTCTCCTCTATCTGAAGAGGTTGTTTTATTTCCAACAACTGCAGTGGGGTCAAACCGTGGAGAGCCTCACTTTGCATATATTCCCTCACCCACTCAGGATGGAGCTCTTGTGGTGGAGAATACAACTGTTTGTAATACTGAGCAAACACTGCAATAATATCCCCCTCTGAGTTCACTGTGCATCCCGTGCTATCTCATATTGCTCTTATGAGGGTTCGAGGAAGCTCTGATCATAACAACCATCTGTAGATGGTCATGAACTTATTACTGCCAGTAGTAGACTATTGTGTCCTGTGACACACATTGTCTGGAAGATATATGTATAAATACATAGGCACTCTGAAAGTAGAGGAACAATCACAAAAGGAAAATGCTGAATAAACAAAACACTGGCGGAGATCCACTTTCATCTTATGCATCTGTGGGTGGATTCAAAAGGGTTTCTATGCTTTGCTTTCGAAAGGAACTGAAATCTACCTTTACACACCACTGCAACAGGATATACTTTGCTTGTGAACTTTAATCAACCATTTTAGCATGGTTCCTATTAGTGGATATAGGAAATAACACAGGCAAGAAAAACAGTGTCACATATATGAACACAGTACAGTCCAGGTACGATTCTGTGCATTGGACTCAAATTCTAGTTTAGTTTTGTGCAAATCATGTTTTATGACCATTTAAAAAATATATTTACAGGATAAGGCAATTAACAATTATGTGCAATTTTTTTTAAAGTAGACTCTATTCATGAGGACAGTTAGAATTACAAAGAACTCAAAATATTCTCATGAGCTTTTCAGGCCTAGTGTCTTCAATTTTATGGTGCATTTTAGTGGGACACACAGATACAATATTTTGAAATGTAACTATGAAGAGTCTTTGACTGCTTCCAGATAGGTCAACCCTCAGCCCCCCTTCATGGCTGGGTGTCTTCTAATGCTTAGTTATGGGGCTGCGAATGCTCCCGTGTGTAAGCCTTCACTGTGCGTGAGACCACACATTTCTTTTGTTAATAGGATGCATAGCCACTGTGTGCAAGTGAACAGAATCATCTCATCCCTGACACCCATTCTCTGGATTCACATCTTCAATCATTGCTGCTGGTGTCCACCAAACCTCCTTTACAACGTACTAAGATTCTCTCCATTTAAAGATCACCTTCACCACAACCTCTGCAATCATAAGGATGCAAATCTTGGCTTTCCCACACTACTGCCTGCCATCATAAGCCTCAATATTTCTTCTCTATAAGTGAGTTAATAGATAATTATTATTTTAATGCACTGTGTGGGAAATGGTCCTTTCTCCAGGGGTGTCCCAAAACATTTTGCCTTCCCTCTCCTATTTTTCTGACACTCTTTTTGTTGGCTTTAGGACTCTGGGCACTTTACCACTGCTAATCAGTGCTAAAGCGCATGTGCTGTCTCCCCTAAAACTTGGTATAATTGGCTTTCACCTCTTTGGCATATTTAATTTACCTGTAGTTCTCTTGTAAAGTGATATGCCATATCTCCATGGCCTGTAGATGAAATGCTACTAGTGGGCCTGCAGCGCTGATTGTGCCACCCACAGAAGTAGCCTTCCAAACCTGTCTCAGGCCTGCCACTGCAGTGCTTGTGTGTACAGTTTACTGCCACGTTGACTTGGCACTTCAAACTACTTGCCAAGATCTAAACTCCTCTTTTACTACACCAAGTCACCCCTAAGGTAACCCCTATGGGCAGGGTGCTGTGTATGTAAATGGTAGGACATACACTTTTATGTTGTACATGTAAAAAAATGACAAACAGACTATTTAATTTTTCAGTACTGTGAGGGCTGCTCCTCTCATAGGTTAGCATTGGGAATTCCCTCATATATTTTAAGTGGTAATTTCTGACCTAAAAAGAGTAGCATGGGCTTGTTTGGTATGTTTGGAATGGTACTGAGAAATCCTGCGTACTAGTGTAGTTGGATTTTACGTTACTATTTCAGAAATGACACCTTTAGAAAGTGGGCATTTCTTTATGCATATAACACTAGAGTTTTGCAGCCTGACTCCAATCAACTTCTATTGCAGAATGACAGCTACTCTTTGTGCATACTTTCCAGACAGCCACAACACAAGAGGGGCTTGGTGTGAAAAGAGAAGTGTTTGCATCCATCTGCATAGTGATAGTCTTTCTGGGCTGGTAGAGAGAGATGTGGGGCGTACTTACATTTGTCCTGCTGTCACACAGGAGCTTATTTACGACCTACTGATGTCTGGAGCCAGGACTGGGTTGGAAGGAGTTGTGTTACACTTGAAAGGGTTCCTTTGAAGTCACCATCTGAACAAAGAAATTATTTATTATAAGTACAGGGGCTCTGGCCCATGTTTTTAGAGCACTTTTGGAACTGGGACTGAACCTCTGTCAGAAGACTGCTGAGCTGCACAGAAGGACTCATCTGGACTGCTCTTCTGCTGTTGCCCTGCTGCCTACTATTGTTGGGTGGCCTAAAGAACTTACTGGATTACTTTTCTGCTTGTTACCCTGCAGCTAGCTTCTCCGTGACTCTGTTTTGTGAAAACACTGCTGGACTGTCAGGAGGTTATTTGCCCTGTTGTGCTGCCCTGGTACCTACTAGGTTCCTAGAGGGACTGCCACTCTGCGTCTACCTTATGTGCTGTCCTGCTAGCTACCCTGCTTTGTACCCAAGTGTTCTCCAAGTGGCCACAGCACAATGTGGGTGCTGTTTTATGCCCCTTGTCTGCCTAAAAACTAGCGCCTGGTGAGGACTTTACCCTTTTCATTCATTCTCAGGGATTAGCGTGTGGTGAGTGCTGACTTCAGTTCTTTCCCCGCCTCCCAGAGCATGGTGAGTCTTGCACCTTTTCTCTTCAGCGCATGATGACTAAACCACACTGCAACCCCCTAACCCACAGGGCCTCACCAGCCGGACCTAAGTGCTGGATGTCACATCACATGTAGAGGAGCCCCTCAACGTGGCCCTCTCCCCTTGAACCTGCTGGCCATCTGATGTGGAGGGAAGCCCTGGAAGGGAGGAGTCTGCCCGGGCCTCTGAACACCGTCAGCTTCGATCGCCGGGGGACAATCAGCGTGGCCTTGTCCGGAGTCAGGTATGGTGCACCCAAGCCGAAAGCAGTTCAGCCTGACACGACTCCATCATACCTTTCCTGGAAGAAAGGAGACAATTGTGCCTACCCTGTCTCCGGGTCACAGCCGAGCCGGTATTTAGCGCAACTCGCCACCACGAGGTGCTATGTCCCACGGGACTGTTTGGCATTCTTTTACGGCCAACCAGAATCCAATAAACCCAGCGATCTTGAGAAGGTGGCCTCCAGGTATTAAGGCACAGTAGCGGTTGAGCCCGGCTTTGGTTAGAGTACCTCATGAGGCTGCTCAGTTGTCAATCTGCGACGGGGAGTATTCCAGATTCCCACTATTATGATAGCCATGTACTAGGTGCGGGGGCGCTCCTGCATCCTACGTTTGAGGCCTACACACAATGTATAAGGACATTACAGTATAAAGTTGGGCAGGGGCTCAAGCCTGCTGTGATCTAGTAGCATATGGTGATATTTGGGTGATTTTTGTATCTTTTCATTCATAACCTGATGTGTTTTCATGGCCTAAGCATTGCTGATCTGATGATGCCTATTATATTGATTCTTTCATTACGAGGATAACGAGTACTATGTCAGTGATTACAGGACATGCACAGTATTTATGAATTATGCATTTATGGTGATACTTTCTGATTAGGTTTGCCTCTGACCTAATTGGTGCATTTTATGCCCTGATGTTATAATGTATCATGTTCTGATTCTTGCACTGGCAGAATATCAAGTACTATCTCAGGATTATATATTGTGCACAGTACTTCTGAATAATGTTGTTTTAGTATATGATATGTAGTACAATTTACACTATATATTTTTTTTATAAACCCTGTGTGGGGTCTCATTTGTGGTGTACTTATTGTGTCACTGGTGTGAGTGTGTTGTGCAAATGCTTTACAGATGTCCTCTGTGTATAAGCCTGACTGCTCTGTGCCAAACTACCAGGGGGTGAGCACAGGTTATCTTTGGTGTGTAACTTACTTGCACTGACTGGACTGGTGGGTTCCGCCTGGTTTAGGTGCCTACCCTAGCCAACCAGAAACCCTATTTCTAACACACTTGTACACACAATGCTTGTTGACGCTACCTGTAAAAAGGGAGAAATGTGACTACTCTATGTTCAGCTAACCCTTGGAAACAGCCAGGTTTTAAATGTCTTCCTGAATTGAGGTAAGGTAATGATATCAAAAATAGCTAAAGGCATAGGATTCCACAATGTTAGGACCAAAACAGAGAAGGCCCATCCACCTTTATTTTGACTGTGAAAACGGCGCACCTGAAGAAAATAGAATAGGGTTGATTGGAGTGCCTTTTGGTGCATGTGTCTAGTTGGTCCCTCGCTATTAGCATGCTTGAACCCTCACCTCAGTATAACTGGGAGTTGTATGAATTACAGACATGACCTGCTTGATTGAATACCGTCCATACCTATGGCTCTTATACCACCTCCTTGCTCCACACATCCACAGAGCACTCTGAAGCTGCTTAGCATTGTCATGTAGTGCAAAATAATACAAAAATGAACAACATATCATTTGTAAAATCCAAATCTGCAATGTGTTTTTGAGTGATACCTGAGAAACATAGTATGACAAATGGACTCCATTGCCATGAGCAGGAAGAGAAGGAAAGGCTTATTTGTACCTGATCATTGAGATCAAACTTCACACGGCTCTCGTCCAGTGGTCTTTGCTGCAAGGGCATTTTGAGGAGCTCCCTTATAAGCAGGTCCTTCATGTCCTCAAGAAAGAGAGCTGGGCTGCAAGGGACTGAGTTCATTGCCACTCCTTCCTCTGGGTACTCCAGCACCGGGGAGTCCGGGATACTCTTCTTCCCCATGAAGTGACCTGAAATCAAGCAGAAGGAGGGAGAACATGAAGACAGGTACCGACATAAACAAGGTTCATTGAGCGTGGCAGGCTGCAAGGGTCACTTTGTGGCATGTTACACAGGGGCATATATAAAATTGCTGCTGGTGACATCTGGGCAGTAAAATATATATCACTATCCTATAGAACAAAGGAAGCATGCATTGGAACAATAACTGCTTTTCAGTACTCCCCAAGTGAGTCTAGAACGGACTGCAGAAAAAGTACCTCATTTTGTAAGTGATAGTTCAGATTTTATGCCCATTCACTCTCAAGTCTCACAGCTGCGGCTGGTCGGTCAAACAGAGTTGGCTGTAGCTATGGTTGTTCGTGAACAAGATCAGTAACATCATCTTATTTGTCTAATTCACCAAATGGCGGCCAGGCATTAATGACTGTTGATCACAAATGAAAGCAATATGATTTTACCTATCAGACTTCAAATGACATGAGCTGTGACCGTGTTCGTTGTAACATTGGTAAAGAGCTTTCAAAACCCTGTTAAGGACTCGAGTCTACCTCGTTAAAGGTACATGATTGGTAGAATGTGGGAGAGGTGATCCGATCATGTGATGCCAAGGTTGTAGTTTCTCTCAGACATGTAGTGGTCCTGACAAGTGTAAAGCAGATAGAGTCATGCTTGTCAAACCCTTACCTGGCAAATCTGCTCTGATATGCTGGTGGTAAAGGATTAATTGAGCAAATAAAGCCTTGATTGAAAAAGTGCTTATAATTAATGACATAAGATTGTTAAAATTATATGTTCATTCTAGTGTGAATTTCAACAAGTCTTGTGACAACTAAACAAGCAGCTGTATTTTTATATCAGTGTGCTACACCCCTTTTGGCAGTGTCTGAAATAGCAACTCTCAGATGTAAACAAACCTACAGGGAAATGAACTAACTTCCCTGTAGGCCAGCCACCACTGGCCAGTGGGTACAGAGGAGAATGGCCTGTCTGGAGTCTTCCCTTATACATTATGGGCAATAATCAATTTCTCATCGCATGGTGGGCTGATAAGAACTGCCACACCAGACTTCCCTCTGTGATCTCATGCTGCTTCTGTCCAATCCGCTATTAAGAAGAAGCTGTGGCCCAGAGGACAATCATATTCTCTTGTTCGACATCCTGCCGAACCTCTATTACTATGCACCCCTGGGCCAGTCTCTCTATTTCGGTGTTCATGGGCACTCTCACTCTCTCTCCCTCCATCTCTCTCTCTCTAGATGTCTCTGTGTGCTTCTGGCCATGGCTCTCTGTATGTCAGAATCATCCTTATTGTTAGGTCTCTCAGCCTCTTCCTTCTTTCCTGCTGCCTCGGGGGATAGGGCTGGGGTATTCCACCCCCCCCCAAATAAATGGATTCTTGGGTCTTGAGGCCCTGTGTTGGGTCTACTATCTCTGGTTTGTCTTGCCATGAGCCAAGAATAAATTACAAAATAGGGGCATCTGACATAAATGGAAGAGAGAGAAAGACAAAGATACCCATTTGGTTGCTGAATTTCAAAATGTGAAACTAGATAACCTGGAATCAATACCAACATCCCTGCTTGTACAAATTGTATGAACCTAGGCAAATATGTTATTTCACACAGCATTCTTTTTCTTTTTTTATCACATATGATAGCATTTTTAAATACTTGAGTTCAGGATGTGTGCTGTACATACATCTCTTGTATTTGATGTAATAGACTGTAATGTTGCTCCATCTATACTAAGACTCTAGGCCACGTTTAGGGCTTATGTGACCACTGACTTGCCTCTTAATTCACTAATTAAATTTTGTTGGGGGGTTTGTTACAAAAATCACTTTTGTTAGACCTGACACCCTTAGGTAGTTGTCCCCCAGAAGGTTTTGCCTTCACCCCTCCTACGTTGCTGAATTCGTTTTTGTTGGCTTTATGATTCCATGCACTTTATAACTGCCAACCAGTCTTTAAGCGCTTGCATCCTCTCCTTAAAACATGGTAAAATTGGCCTACATCAAGTTAACACATTTAACTTAATAGTAAACCCCTAGTAAATGGTGCCACGTGTATGTGCTATGTCTCTGTTGGTTCTTCTCATCATTCTGATGTCACTAAAAGATTTCAACTTGTTAATTTTTTGGATCAGGATCCTAAATATATGAAGTGACCAGTTTACCAAAAATGTAGTGTATCTGCACCTGTAGAATACTCCTTTTTATTGGATGAAATTACTACATTTTGGGATGCAAAAACATTGGCAATAGTAAGCTTGGAAAGCTGTATCAGTCTCAAGTTTCCAAGAATACTACTGGCAATCAAACACCCAAAAGGTGATGGGATGAATGCTTGCAAATAGTCTAAACAGAGTTCCAACTCATAGTTTTTCACCCACTGTGCCATTCTGACAGAGGCCCACCTAATGCAAATCAGTGATGGCCCTGCTTCTCATGGAAACCATCCATTGTATCCAAACCTAAATCAACTCACCACTCCACTCAACAGCCTACTGCTTTTTTAGTAGGGAAATCTGAGATTCACCTGCACCCCCCACCCTCAATCTCACTCTGGCTATATCCATATTTCGGTCTTCCACTACGGCTAAGCTTAGCATAAATAATACCATAGAACACAAAAGGGGTATACTTTTAAAACAAAATCCCCCAAAACGCATTGTTTTCATCTGAGACGTCTAAATATGTTAGAGGTGGAAGGAGTAAGCTGTGATATCATGTTAAAATAACAACTGGTGGCAGCTGCAGCGGAATGTGGTCAAAGAGGTGCAAAATCTTTTAAGCTAATAATTGAGAAAAAGTTTGATCAACAATATATGCTCAATTGTAGATATTCTACTAAAAAGATGACTATTTACAATACAGTGCAAAATTCGTTTAAAAAACATGAGTAATGGGGGGACAAAGTTTTTTCTTAGGAGCCCATCACTGATACTGATGAACGCCAAAGTTGCCGATTTCCAAGGATATTTATCTTTTGTGCCTCCACATGCCTCTTTTTTCTACCGCCTTGCACTTTCTGTGTCTTTACTTCCCTCTTTCAGATTTTTCCTCATAGCTGCGTCCCACTTGCCACTGTTCTCCTTTTGCTTGCTTCCTTCTTTTACTGCCTTTTGCTATCTTACTCTGGGTCAAACTCTGATGAGGAAAAAATAAGTCCCAGTACCAAAAAATGTGTGCCAGTGCCCACCTGCAGCCACTTGCACAAATTACCCACCGAGTTAAGACAAAAAGAGAGGCCCTGGACTTGCGAAGCAAGAACAGCTTCCTATCATGGAATAATGGCGTGGGCTGCTTCTGTGTGAATGTCGGCACCTTCACACCTTTAGACATCCCATTGCTTTAGTGTGCCAAGAGTGTGGTGGGGCAGATGGTGATCTGTTATCTTCAGTCATGACGTCAAGTCATTCGGCATATTAACCACAGAGCAACCTCTCTTTTGTCCTGTATCTAACTTGTACGAATGATGCACCAGGAAAAATAACGGGGAGAAATAAAGAGAGTTTCCGGGTATGGTGAGTGGTTTCCTTTTTGAACTAAATATAGAAAGCTCAATGGAAACTGATGAATAACTCCTGCTGCCAAGGTTAAGAGTGCGGAAGATTGGCGATTCATGTTGGCCTTGTGGCACAATGAACTGCAATTATTACACACGGAAATCCGCTTTGATATGGTAAATATGAAGCATCCAATTACCATTTATTATAAGTGACTCATTGATTTTAAACCTGGGGGGATGTTTTAGATAAACTTGTTTTTAAAAGCATTTACAGTCATGGTAGGTAGTTTACCGAAATCGTGGTCATACCAGGTAGATACTATTCTGTTAATTAGATATATCATTATGTCTACTAGTTTTAAAAGACAGTTTGAGTACATAGTAATTATCAATAAAACTAAATAATTATTTGCGCATTTTTATCAGATTGTTAAACTTTTGCAGCTAGAAATACTTTTCCTAGTAAATACTCTTCTTAGACATGTAAC
The DNA here is from genome assembly GCF_031143425.1 of Pleurodeles waltl. Classification (NCBI taxonomy): domain Eukaryota; kingdom Metazoa; phylum Chordata; class Amphibia; order Caudata; family Salamandridae; genus Pleurodeles; species Pleurodeles waltl. The sequence goes on from NC_090440.1 coordinate 259,531,045, forward strand.
TTCAATAAAAAACGAATTAATTATAATACAAATATTACCAAAATCTAGGTGCATATTCTACGAACCTGAAGAGCTGGCCATCAGGCCAGGAATCAAAATAAGAGCACAGTATTTGCCGTACCACTGGATATAAATTGTGTGTAAACATGAATACTGAACCTGTAGTACTGTGCCAGTAGAAGTACCGTTTTGACTGGTTTAGTTCTAAACTGATATTCCCACCTCTCTCGCCTTGACTTTTGAGGGTAGTGGGTTTAGATGAATTTCCTAACTGGCTCCATTTCCTCACAATGCACCAGCAAACAGCCTCCTCCTGCCTCTGTGTATATTCAGCCCCAGTCAATTCCTTTGGCCTATCCCAGGATGGAATTCTAAAACATAGCATAGGAAATTAAATTCATCAGGAATGTCACTATAGTAGAATATAAAAATATCTAAGTTTTACCTTTTGATTACCCTAAAGTAGCAGCGTTTCTTTAAAAAAAAAAAGAGGGCATGGTTAATTCTAATCCTCTAGGTTGTATTTCATTTCAGTTGCTGAATGACAATACAAGATCATATGCTAGACCTCTGGCCCTTTGCTCCGATACTGGCAACTCTTGTCAACTACTCTCTGTCAGAGTACTGGAAAAAGTTGTATTTTGGTTACAAAGGAAGGCTTGAAATGGTCAACTTGTCCACCCCCGTCTCTGTTGGGAGAGTGACTGAATCCAATGGAAAAAAATTGAAGACTCAAAGCTTCATCCTGAATTAGGGCATGCGTCCCCAACCTCAGATGTTGGCAGACTGTAAGGACCACAGACTGCAGTGTGTAATACTACAGAGACTAATGCTACTACTGGGCTGGGGACTGCTGTGAACACCAGGCCTGACTATTGCATTGTACAGTTTGTTGCCTAAGGTATCACTGTGGAAACCCTAACTGATGCATAATACCGGAGTACATCTGGATTGCAGGATGATAACATGGATAATCTTTACTAGTTGAGAAGACTGTTAAAATGGTTTCTGAACTAATTGATTAGAACTTAATTGTTGCTCTGCAGAAAGCATAGACTAGAATAAGGCAGGTACAACAGAGAAAGATGACTGCATCAAAATCCTATCTATACATAGAATATATATTGATGTCTGAGAAATAATGGCTGATGACGCAGAAGTAGCAATTTGTGTGACTGTTTGGGCAGTCCTGCAAGAGGTGGCTACCGTTTTTAAATGAGACCCTTAAGGACAGTAGCCTCATTTGTTTTAATATCACAAGATATCGCCCATTTTTTATATGGATTTATCTGCCTTGATTTGACACTAATTTTTAAAGATAGGCCAAATGATATAATTGGAGTTTTAGTTAATGCCCAAGGCACTCATTGTAAAAAAATATGTCTAAAGTAATTTTCTCCAATAAATTGTGAAAATTTGATGAAATAGTTTTCGATTTTTTGTCAACTTAATGTTATGTAATTGTCTGTTCGTATTAAGCACTAGATAGATAGCTAGCTAGCTAGATAGATAGATAGATAGATAGATAGATAGATAGATAGATAGATAGATAGATAGATAGATATAAAACAATTGTCTTATATCTCATTTATATATAAGCATTATGAGGAAGATCAGGAACATTTTCATGTTTTGAAGAAGGTGGTCTGAATTTTACATTAAAGGGGCGAAACACATTGACGAATGTTAAGGACTCATTTGTATTTACGTCCAGCATTTGGAAATGCTAAAAGCATGTATTATTAAATAACATACAATTTGTTGTTAGGAAGAGTCCTTAACACATATTGTTATATGTACTTTATTACATTTCCTCCCTTCTATTGTCTTGTTTTTAATTTGGTTGTAAGATTTGTATATATTTGTTTGTTAACTTCCAGTAAATTATATAAATGTGTAAGTCTTGCATAATTTTTCCTTACACAGCCAGCACATGGTCCATACAAATTAATCACTGATTTGCCAGGGGAGGTGCTATTCTTTTCAGATCCACATTGAGTACATAATGCCCCTTAATGAATAACACCAATTGCCCTTCAGCATCAGTCCACACTCACAGTGAATATCTCATGGAGACAAGCTGAGATTACTGCATGCTGCATGATGCTCACAAAATGCACCCACGATTACAGGAAAACCCCACGCTCGCTCTTACGGCATACAGCATCGGTCTCAAGGAACAATCAAAGTTGGAACCCGATATACTTAAAATAGAGGTACAGTGGTGCACCAACAAGAACGTCAGCACAAAACCCACCCTATGTCATCTCTGACAGACACTAGACTGAAAACTTTTCACAATGACTCTTGGTATAAAATATTTAAAAGTTTGAATATACAAGCATGAACGCTCTTTCACCCTAACTGCATAACAGTGAAGAAAAACCTAAACTTCAATAACATGACAGGTAAATAATGATTGCTTGGCGTACGTGCCTCACACAGATTCGAGATATCCAGCAGAACGTGTTCCACAAAGAGGTAACAACTTACAAGTATATGTAAGATACGCTCCCCTGCGCCGACAGCACCACCTTGCTGCGCCGCTTCTCCCCAGCCCCGCGACCGATGGCAGGTTCGAAGCCCCCCACCTCATCCCTGGTGTCCAGCGACGCGACGCTGGTAAGTGCTCTACCCTGTGCATTGTGTTTCTGCTATTGCGCCTACCCACTGTTTCTGACCAGATCTCTTTACCTTCTCTCTTCCGCTGTACTCTGCTATTTTGTGCATTGTGTCTTTGTTATTGCGCCTACCCACTGTTTCTGACCAGATCTATTTACCTTTTGTCTTCCGCTGTACTCTGCTATTTTGTGCATTGTGTCTTTGTTATTGTGCCTTCCCACTGTTTCTGACCAGATCTTTTTACTTTCTGTCTTCCGCTGTACTCTGCCACTCTGTGCACTGTGTTGTTGTTACTATGCCTTCCCACTGTTTCTGACCAGATCTCCTTACCTTCTGTCTCCCGCTGTTCTCGACTATTCGGTACAGGGTGTTCTGTTATTGTGCCTTCCCACTGTTTCTGACTGTATCCTTTTACCTTCCGCTGCCCTTTGTTATTCTGTGCATTGTTTTTGTACTGTTGCAGTTTTTCCACTGCTTTTACCTCTCCGGGCCCAATCGACCCTTGTGCGCTCCCCCAGCTCTGTTTATTCCCCACCGCTGCGTCCCTGCGGCCCCGCCCTTCTCCCGCCCCCATTCGCTCTCCCGTTCCCACCTCCCGCCTCCCAGCTGCCCCTCCCTCCCACCTCCCCCTCTTAATGTCGGTCACTGCGTGACGCAGGTGAGAGACCCCTGACCTTTCTGCCGGAGCTCGCTCCCCTGCGCCGACAGCACCACCTTGCTGCGCCACTTCTCCCCACCCCTGCCCATGCGACCGATCGCAGGCTCGAAGCCCCCCTCCTCATCCCTGGTGTCCAGCGACGCAACGCTGGTAAGTGCTCTACCTTGTGCATTGTGTTTCTGCTATTGCGCCTACCCACTGTTTCTGACCAGATCTCTTTCCTTCTGTCTTCTGCTGTACTCTGCTATTTTGTGCATTGTGTCTTTGTTATTGCGCCTACCCACTGTTTCTGACCAGATCTCTTTACCTTCTGTCTTCCGCTGTACTCTGCTATTTTGTGCATTGTGTCTTTGTTATTGTGCCTTCCCGCTGTTTCTGACCAGATCTTTTTACTTTCTGTCTTCCGCTGTACTCTGCCACTCTGTGCACTGTGTTGTTGTTACTGTGCCTTCCCACTGTTTTTGACCAGATCTCCTTACCTTCTGCCTCCCGCTGTTCTCGACTATTCGGTGCACTGTGTTCTGTTATTGTGCCTTCCCACTGTTTCTGACTGTATCCTTTTACCTTCCGCTGCCCTTTGCTATTCTGTACATTGTTTTTGTACTTTTGCCGTTTTTCCACTGCTTTTACCTCTCCGGGCCATCTCGACCATTGTGCGCTCCCCCAGCTCTGTTTATTCCCCGCCGCTGCATCCCTGCGGCCCACCCCCATTCGCTCTCCCGTTCCCGCCCGCCTCCCAGCTGCCCCTCCCTCCCTTCCACCTCCCCCTCTTAATAGCGGTTGCTGCGCGGCTGCGCCGCTGGCACGCTGGATGCATGCCAGAGGCAAGCCCGTATGAGCCCGTCTGCGCCCGGACCACGCCCATCGCCAGTCCCTTTGGCCCAGCCAGCCAAAATCCCCCCAGACTACACTACCACCCCCACTCGCTCCTCTCCCTCAACCCCGGAGTCCGCCCCAACTGCTTCCAAACCACCCACACACACACACAAGGCCCCTTCTCCTGCCGCACATGCCTTTTCTCCCGGTCCACCACCCACGCACCCCACACCAACACCAAACACAACAGCCTCCACACAACAACACCCGCACCCACCAACAAAGCCCACAACCTACACAAGCCCCACACCACGGCCACCTCTACCCTCAACAACACCACAAGCATCCCCGCAAACACTATCACACATCACAACAACCATACTACCCGCAACTACCTCAGCTGTCTGCTACTAAACACCCAGTCCCTACACAAACATGACATAGAACTCTGGGACCTCATCACATCACACTCACCTGACATTGTCTTCCTCACAGAAACATGGACAAACCTCACATCCGAACCAGACATAGCCATAGCCACCCCGGAGGGCTACAAACTCCAACGCACAGACCGCCTCAACAAACCAGGAGGCGGCATCGCCATCCTTCACAGAGACACCATCAAGGTCACCACCAACACCCTCGACACTCTCAACAAAGCAGAACACATGCACTTCCTCACCCACATCAACAACACCACCACCCTCAGAGGCACACTCATATACAGACCCCCAGGACCACGCCCCCCATTCTGTGACACCATCGTTGACACCATCAGCACGCACGCTCTCACCTCCACAGACTACATACTCCTCGACGACTTCAACTTCCACCTGGAAAACCCTCACGACCACAACTCCTCCTCCCTCCTGGACAACCTCACCAACCTAGGACTTAAACAACTGGTCACAGCCCCAACCCACTCGGCTGGACACACACTCGACGCAATTTTCACCTCAAGCCAACACGTCACCTACACCCACACCACCAAACTCCAATGGACAGATCACCAGTGCGTCCACTTCTCCTACAACAAACCACCCACACACCACCACCAACACACCACCCCCTACCGCATGTGGTACCAGATCCCCACTGAGCTCCTGAACTCCCAACTGACACAAACTCCCCCTCAACATAACCGACCCCAACACCGCCGCACACAACCTCAACAAATGGATCACCACCTGTGCCGATGCTCTTGCGCCCCTCAGAAAAAACATCACCATCCACAATATCAAGAACACCCCATGGTTCACCACTGAACTCCATGAGTCCAAACGCAAATGCCGCAAAGCAGAGAAAACCTGGATACAAGAACCCACCACCAACAACTTGGCCGCCCTCAAAACCACCACACGCATCTACCACCAACTCATACGCACTGCAAAAAGAACACACTACAAGGAATGCATTGACAACAACTCCCAAAGCAGCAAAGAACTCTTTACCATCATCAAAGAGCTCTCCAAACCCAAAGCCAGCAACCGAGACTCTCTGCAACTCCCTCTCAAATCACTTCCATCGCAAAATCCTGGACATACACAACAGCTTCACACCACACACACCCTCCACACGCACCCTCCACCCACCCAACACAAACCCACCACACACACCCCCCAACTTACTCACCACCTGGGCCCCCACCACCGACGAAGAAACTGAAAACACAATGAACTCCATTCACTCTGGCTCCCCCTCCGACCCATGCCCCCACCGAATATACAACAGAGCCAGCCCGCCATCGCCCCCATACTCCGAGCCACAATCAACAGCTCATTCGTAACCTCCACCTTCCCGGACCTCTGGAAACACGCGGAAGTCACCGCGCTCCTCAAAAAACCCAAAGCCGACCCAGACGACCTCTCCAACTACCGCCCCATCTCCCTCCTCCCATTCCCAGCCAAGGTCACGGAAAAAATAGTCAACTCCCGCCTATCCCACTTCCTTGAGACAAACCACACACTCGACCCCTCCCAATCTGGGTTTCGCAAGAACCACAGCACAGAAACCGCTCTCATCGCATGCACCGACGAAATCAGATCCAGAGTTGACATAGGCAAGACCGTAGCACTCATACTCCTGGACCTCTCTGCAGCCTTTGACACTGTCTGCCACCACACACTCCGCACACGCCTTCACAACGCCAGAATAAGACACAAAGCCCTGGACTGGCTCACCTCCTTTCTCACTGACAGAACCCAAAAAGTCAGTCCTTTCCAATACCCTGCCACCGAAATCACCTGCGGAGTCTCACAAGGCTCCTCCCTCAGCCCCACACTCTTTAACATCTACATGACCCCACTAGCCAACATCATCAAACCCCACGGCATCACCATCCTCTCATACGCTGATGACACTCAACTCATCTTCTCCCTCACCCGTGACCCCAACAACGCCAAATCCAACCTACACACTGCACTCCTCGACACCGCTGCCTGGATGACAGCCAACCACCTGAAACTCAACTCCAACAAAACCGAAATAGTCATCTTTGGCCCACACAAAAACACTTGGGACCCCTCGTGGTGGCCCACCACGCTAGGCCCCGCACCCACCCCAGCAAACCACGCACGCAACCTCGGCATCATCCTGGACTCCTCCCTCTCGATGACCCAACAAATCAACGCCCTCACCTCCTCATGTTTCAAAACACTCCGCACACTGAAAAAAACATTCAAGTGGATCCCCACAGAGACCAGAAAGACAGTCACCCACGCACTCATCAGCAGCAGGCTTGACTACGGCAACGCCCTCTACGCCGGCACCACACAAAAACTCAAGCGCAAACTACAGCGAATCCAGAACTCAGCAGCACGACTCATCCTTGACCTCCCCCGACAAGAACACATCTCACCACACCTCAAATCCCTCCACTGGCTCCCCATAGACAAAAGGATCACCTTTAAGATCCTCATCCTCGCCCACAAATCGCTCCACAACACCGGCCCTGCCTACCTTAACGAAAGAGTGACCTTCCACACTCCCACACGCCACCTCCGCTCCGCGGACCTCTCTCTCGCCACTGTCCCTTGCATCAAACACACCACCACCGGAGGCAGATCCTTCTCCTACCTAGCCCCCAGGGCCTGGAACTCCCTCCCCACCCACCTCTGCAAGACCCAGGACCTACTACTCTTCAGGAAGAGCCTCAAGACCTGGCTTTTCGAACAGTGATCTCCCCTCTCCCCATCCCCTCATCCTGGCTCCCCCCCCCCAGCGCCTTGAGACCCTCACGGGTGAGTAGCGCGCTCTATAAATTTTTTTGATTGATTGATTGATTGATTGATATGTTAGAGGTCATGCTGGCAATGCTGGTGATAACAGCAGCTGGGAAAAGGCACACCCCTGTACCCTAGAGACTGTGAATACATTGTGATATCCCTTGTCATAGTACCCACATGCATGGAAAGAAGCAAACAAGTGTGTGGATGACACAATAAAAGTTACACATTATAAAAAAAGAATGTGTTATTCAGCATAGAACATCCTCTGGCACCGGTCCACGTACGACCACAAAATGCATGCACAATTACAGGAAATGGCAATGCCCACACACAGTACGTGAAACGTTGCCACAGCATTGAGGATCTGAAGGCATGGGTGCTGCATGGCACTTTGTGGAGAAGTTGAGGACAGAGGCACTGCAGGGCATTTTTTGAGGAAGAACAGCAGGGTCGAACAGGGACAGAAAATAAGCCCGGGCACCAAAATAAAAGTGCCCCCTATTAGCAAATCAGATCGCCAAGGAGTGGCTCACATTTGAAATTGAGGACGTTTTAAGCTTGTGAACACAGGCTCTAGAAGTGTTTTATAAGGTATGTGGCAACACATGTATTTGTGTTTCCTGCAGGCAATATTTGTGGTAATATTGTGGAAATCAACAGTAAAAACCAGCCCAACAGAGTATAAAACCCACAGTCAAATAACGGCACCCAGACTGGCTTTTCAGACTAGCCCATGGGGCACTGCCTGATTGCCCTATGTGCCAGTCCGATCCTGAAGAAAAGCAGGATCGCAGCTGCATGTCAGGGATGTGTTTCTGGTTCACCCAGAGTACTGCCAAATGGCCATATGGTACTACTGCAGTTTTTATTCAGCAATTTTTCTAAGTAAACCATTGCTTCTTGTACGTTCTTGTTGGCTGTGATCTTTTTAGGTTTCCCTGTCCATTCAGCTTAAGAAACGTATTTTCATCCTTATTGCTATGCTTTAATTGGAGGAATCATGACCGATGAGAAACTGAACTCATACAGATTTCTCACACGGGAGTGAGGGGCATGTATGGTTTGGTGGCACAGGAGTCTCACCATAAATCGTCAGGGCTCTCACCCCGCCAAATCTTCGGAGGGGCAACTGCTGTCTGCACCAGTGAAGCCTCGGGCTCCGTCAGCCCACTGTTACTGGCAACAGCCCATCTGCCAGAGGGCTGCCATTTTTACTGTCTCAGAAGGCTCACTGTTTAGGGAGGGCATGCTGGAACAGATTTTCCCTGCCCAGGGAGACAAAATCAATGTCCATCTTTGTGGAGGGAGAAAATTTGCTAAGGGTCATCATCATGGATTTTATGTTATACAGAATAAACCCCCATTTTGGGGGCTTTATTTTTGCAAAGCAAAAACAATGCCAGTGTTGCTGAGTGTTTCCACTGCGCCAATGTAAACACGTTTCGCAAAAAATGATCCCAGCCACACTGTGGAGATCCTTAATCCTGCTGGCGGTTCTCGGCCAGAAACTCGGAAGCAGAGCCTCTCCTGACTAGGCAGGCTGATGGGCCACTGGGCCGGCCACCTATTGCTAAATAACCTCAAAGTTCTTAATGAGGTTTCTTCTAGTTACAAGAAGCACGAGCCCTAGAGTCCCACTAGAAGCATGGAGGACACCCTGCTTAGCCCTGCATCAACAAATGTACTAGCTGACTCTGATGGAACCCCATACCTGGCAAAGGAAGACTCTTGCCACAAAGGCCATTAGTTCAAACAAGATAACATAGGGCAAAACACACCTGAGGAATCTGAAATCAACTGACATGGCTCTTTTGTGTATTTTAAACTATAATACAATTAAATGAAGAAGTTGTAGTGCCTCCATTTGTGCAGTGAGGTTCTTTAGGTTGCAGGCTGGTCAAGTGTGGAATGTTTTCCCCAAATTTGAGGGATAATTATAGGAAACCCTTGAAACAATTTCTGTTGTAATTGTTTCTGTGGAAGGACAGGCGCTAGCCTAAGGAGCCTTAGGATGATTGTGCGTTGTATAAAGTATTGTAAGTCAGCTAGTCAACCATAGCAGAGGTACCAGGATCACTCACAAAGGCCTTGTTTCACCTGCTCTGGTAGGATCCAGACAAGGATGTTGTGACTACCTAGCCTCTTCCAGATTCAGGCCTTGACATTTTGACCAGCTGCCATCATATCTCCAGTATTTTCTTCAAGGGGATGACTTTGTACGAAGTGGTGGATTCCTTCTGAGTGTTACATCCACACTGAGTGCTTACCAGATGCACTACGTTTTCAAAGGAAGACAGGCTATCAAACAGCAGTCAGACAGTGGGTTGCAAGATGCTGCACTCAATGCATGGTTGGGCATTCTTTCAACTTTTCCACAGTTGTGGCCATCCTATGAAGAGCATCAGGTGTGGAATTCTGCATTGGAGGAAAGGCCTCACACTTGGGCCTCCTCCTGGCATGCTTAGTTGATGCCATATGTTAGAATAGAGAGGCATACTAAAATCTTACAATTGCCCTTTCCAAAATGGTGGTTGCTCCAGAGAGCTCTACCTGAAGTTCCCAATCCAAAATTAATCTTTTTCTGTGGTGTTAGTTTCTGTTTAAATCATAGATGAAGGAGGCATACACAAATGAAGGATGCTTCATGGTGCCTTTGCTCCCTTTTTTTCATCTTGTTAATTGCCCACTTGCTCTTACTGCTACTATTCTGTTCCTGGTTTCTGCACCTTGCAACCTGAATTCCCCTCGAGTCTCCTAGTGGATGTCTTTGCTTGGCTATTTTATCTTTTTATCTTCCCTGATGTCATGGAGAGTTTAGTGCCTTGCTCATCTTCTCCTACCACTACGGGGTCGGAAAAGTCCTACTTAAAGCATTCACTATCTTTGCCTGGCTTAACCGCAGACTTTCTGGGTTCTCTGGGACTCGGCCACAATGATCTGCCCTGACTATCACAGGACTTCCAAATCCAGTTTGACTATAGAGCTATCTGTAGGTTACACCCAAAATGTTTGATCCCATACTGTTAGAAAAATGGGCAACTAGGGTCCCATTTTCTTATGCAACCTACATTAATTTTCAGCTCTACCTTGGAGTGCTGAACCTTCCTAAATTCTGCCTCCACATTATGCAAACACCTTTATTTTGGACGTCGAGGCGTCTCACACTAATTTCTAGAAATTTTAGACCTGCTTTTTCCTACTTTCTTTTGCCCTCACTTTCTAAATGTAATTTTCCTGTGTTTTGAATCATATAACATTACTAGGCCCCTTAAATGGGGAGCTTGATTTATTTATAGATTTTCACGATAGCCACAGTGTGTGGCAGAAAAATTTACACATAGTGTATTTCAGAGCACATTATGTGCATATCAGTTTCTCACTGTGAAAACCTGTCTAGATGTTCCTACTTGATAGGCTGGCCAGCACTGCTATCAGATCTCTCTGTACATCGAACAAGGTGGTTTGTAGAATCTTTCAGCTCTTTAAGTAGAGGTTACATATAACTGCAGAGATAAGTGGGAGTAGGGACAGTACTGGTGGCACAATTCTGGAAATAATGTTTGATGAAGAACTTCCATCTTTTCCCGAGATTAATGCCACATTCAAATCACGTTGTCATTATCTGAGTATCTCACTATGGCTCTTTCAGAGTCTCATTGTGAATCATACAAGACTGAGTGAGTGGTAATAATTCTATAGAACACTCTACAAAAGCAGTCATTTCTGAATGCTGTGACCTCTTCCTTCATCTTTTCCCACTTTGGCTACTCTTATAACCTGAGGGTAGAACTCCGTAAGATTGGCCAATCAGTAGACCAGGGCCTTGGGTCAGCGCACCACATTGAACCTACAGAACCCCAACTTGATAACAAGGATTAAGAATTTAGAAGACCATGGAGGCATTGACCATAGTGCAGTGGCCCAGCCTGACAAGAAACAATAAAGAGTTTGACTCTGTGCTTTAATATAAACCCAGACTCTTTCTTTTCTCCATAATCTATAGTATCTTCTTAAGTGTGAAGAAGTACTACAGCAGGACTCAGACGTTGCAATTACGAACTAATTGAACTCCACCAATCCAAACACAATATGAGCTCCCATCCAATAGAACTGAAAACCGAGACCTTCCAAAAGTCAATCTCAAACCCTGTCCCAGGATCCTAAAGTAACTAAAGAGAGACCCAAAACAAAGTCTTCTAAATTAAACTCCAAAAATCCTCAATGGTGCCAAAAATACTCAAAGACCCAAAAACAACAAGAGTCAGTTGAATCAAAGGACTTATAATGCACACAAAGGAATGAAGGAAAATGTGTTTTCCAAAGTAGAAAACAGGTTTGACTGGTTGGTTGTTTTACCCTTCTTTATGATAGTCCTGCAATGCATTATTAAAAGCTAAAGCATCAACCTTCACATCTTGTCACTCTGAAAGCTTCTTCTACTCCATACTGATCACACTATGGAGATGACAAGTTTTTTTCTTCGTACCATTTGAGTACTGTAACACAGTTTACAATGGCCTCATCAAGAATGTCAGTGTCAAGCTACAAAGACTGCAGAACTAGACTGTCAGATTGTGCCTAAGTCTCTGCATGAAAGACAATTGGGGCGTTGCTTTGGGGGTGGTGTTTCTATGTATTCTGTAGTAAATAGTTGGGTGCAAGTGCTTTCAGTGGGGGATGGTGAGGTGTCTTTCGGACTTCACCTGAGATTATTACATACACACAGACAAAAAGACACATGCACACACTCTCTCTTGTCTCCGTTTTGAAGGTCTTCAAAATGTTGCTTAATTTGAAAAATATTGTATTCTAAGTACTCCTAACAATATGGACTGCTCCTTAAGCTCCCCTACCCCTTATGGACTGCTTCTCATATAATGTATTGACACTGGCATTATTGTTGGGAAATCTGAAGTTCACTCCCCCAATCTTACTGACTAAGCCACATCTTACTGACCAAGCTAAGCCCCTGAAGAACATAAGAGTTCTGCCCTGAAAGCACTCTACCAGCTCATTGCCTTCCAGTGACATGAGAATTATTTTGAAGGTTTGCTCACTATCCATAAAACAGGAAAAGACCCAGAATACCTACAGGAACAAGCTCTCCGCTACCAATTGCCTAAGAAAGTCCTTGCAGTGCCTGCCCAACTGATTAACAGACGATCATTCAAGACGGTGAATCATGGTGGAAGATGCGTGGGAGTAGAGGGACAACAATATGGGACACTCTCAACTTTACAGAACCCAATCGCATACGGTTCAGAAAATGCCTGAAAAATTAACATTTAGACTTGTCTTCAAGAGAACTTTACACGGCTCACCAACCTGATGGGATGCTAGCTTCATCTTACCCCGTACAGTACATGATTTCTGCTGTACCATCCTCATTGTGACGAATGAGCTGAATAGCTACATGTAGCACTTTCTTAAACTTCTGCACAAAGCAGAGCCTCCTATCTCCTTTTGTTGGTTCAAAAACAGCATCTTCTTCCAACTGGAGGCAGTCAGTATACACCTTCATCTGGGGTTTAGTGGGCTCCTGCCCCCCTCTGGACACTTTAGCGACTCTTGGACTTGGTCCTCTTCCTTTACAGGTCTTCAGGTCCAGAAATCCATCTTCAGTGCTTTGCATTCTGTTGTGGTCCTTGCAAAACTTTATCACGACTTGTGTTTTGGGGGAAATAGTAGTACTTTACTCCTGCTTTCCTGGGTCCTGGGTTGGGGTCTCCTTTACACCCTTGGTGTTTTCTCACACTCCCAGTGACCCTCTACACACTACATTTGCCTAGGGGTGCATTTGTGGTTCGCATTCCACTTACTTAGTATATGGTTTGTGTTGAACCTAGGCCTATTGCATCCTATTGTGTTTTACAGTGTTTGCACTACTTTCTGACTGTTTTACTTACCTGATTTGGTTATTTGTGTATATTTTGTGTACCACTACCATCGCCACAAATACCACCACTACTAAAACTATTACCACTACCATTGCTGCAGTTATCATCTCAATCTCCATCACCCTCACCTCTACTACCACCACCCAATGTTCATGAGTGCCTGCGATTATAATCATTGTTTTTATAAGTGTTGCATATATAAGAGAAATGGTGTGTGGGCGTGTGCGAAAGCAATACAACTAACCTTGAAAAAACAACTAGATCTAGTTTTAATGTGGCAGCCTCGAGCAAACAGCATTTGGGTATGCCTGTGTAAGTAGGAAACCGTCAAAGCAATACTGTAGGTTCCGTGTTTCTTAAAGATTTCTATTTGTAACGTTCTAGCACATCACGGCTGACGTCCTTTTCATAGTGCAGAAGGTAACTCATTTGTTCAACTAAATCGTCATGGCAAACAAGAAGACTCATTTTAAGCAGAGGTAGATTTTCATTTTTATCTTATCTGATATCGCAATATGTTTTTATGTTTAAAGCTGGTTATCTCTTGTCTAATCCCGGCTGGTGTTTGGAGTACAGTAATTGACGGGAAAGAGCTTTACAAGCTGGCCCTGGCAGTTATTTACAGGGCTCAGCATAGCCTACCTCATTTACGGTATGACCAGAAACACAATGTCATTGTGTACTGGCGAACGGAAATGTTTTAAGGATGTGGAAGATAAAAAGAAGCATGTGTTACATTGACCTGAGTCGTACAAGTTCACTTGTATTGTCAGTAGAGAGGGTGGGTTCAACATTGCTTGCAGAAGATCACAAACCGTGGGAGCTGGACGGCTGTGTTTATTTGTGTGCCCATCTTAAATCGGGGTGTTTGCAAACAAACTGGTGTAAAATGTTGTTTTTGCATCAATTAGTCAATGGAAATAACATATTTGTACTGATCGTATGTAAAAATAATACCAATGCAGAACTGATCAACATCTGTGAAAAATTGCCCTGGTTCAGATCAAAATTTTCAAACAGTGACACAATTTCCATGATCCGGTTCTATTTCCGAGGCTCACTCACAAGCAACCATTAGATTATGCCATATTCCTTTTTGACTTACACTAAGTAAACAAGGAGGAAATTGATTTTATCCAATGTTGCTGGTTTCTGTAAGCAGGCCACTTGTCAAACCGATTTTGTCATTTACAACTAAAATTGGCATTAGTCATTACCTTTACTAGTATACTCAAACTATTTGTCTCTCAAACTCACACACAAACTCCAGAGAATCCAGAACACAGCTGTGCGCCTCGTCCTTGGCCTCCCCCGCCACGAACGAATCTCACCACACCTCAAAACCCTTCACTGGCTCCCCATAAACAAGAGAATCACATTCAAGATCCTCATCCACGCACACAAATCCCTCCACAACACCGGCCCGACATACCTCAACGAAAGAGTGAACTTTCACACTCCCACCCGCAACCTCCGATCAGCCAACCTCGCCCTGGCCACAGTCCCCCGCCTCCAACGCACCACCTCAGGAGGCAGGTCCTTCTCCTACCTTGCCCCCAAAACCTGGAACTCCCTCCCCACCAACCTCCGCAAAACCAAAGACCTCCTGCTCTTCAGAAAGGGCCTCAAGACATGGCTGTTCGAACAGTGACCCTCCTGCCCCCCACAAGCGCCTTGAGACCCTCACGGGTGAGTAGCACGCTATATACATTTTTTGATTGATTGATTGATTGAAAGTCTTCATATGTACCTGTGCTGGTACCTAGGAATGCTAGCCCTTTCGGTGCACCGCCTGACCTATTCAACCTGAAAATTATCAATAACTCTTCCTCTCTGGCCTTGCATCCTATCCTGTATGACCTCACTATTCAACTACTCTCTCTGCTCTAGTAACTGAATGCTTCAAATCTGCCATTGTTGCGTAACATCTGACCTCCATTCAAGGGGCCTGGCTATCAATAGAGCTGCTGGTGCAGTGGCAGGGGGGCCCAGGGATCTTGGGAACCCAATTCACCTCAAAAGTAACTGTGTTTTTGAACTTCCAAGCTAGAGGATGGGAACATTTTCCTTGCTTGTATTCGAGCCCATGGTAACCCGGCTGTGCTCACGCCTTCATTTCGAACAATCTTGACCTCTTTGCTGCAATAGACATCATTGTCCATGCTGCCCTCCTTTCTACACTCACCTCTTTAGGTATCATGAATCAAGCAATGGCTTTCTTCCTATTTTTCTGATCGATCCTTCTCAATTATCCCACTCTTCATTCTCTGACCTACCCCCTTGCCAGCTGGTATTCCTCAAGCTTGGTTCTGGACCCTCTCCAATTCTCCCTCTACACCAAATGACTTGGAGACATCTAATATTTTAGTCTCCCATCCAACCTCAATTCAATTCATAAAGCTTTATTCGGCACATATAAATGACCATGAAAGCATGAACAAAGAAGAAGAAAAAAAAAAAGACAACAGTACACATTTACAAAGACATTGCAACCAAAACCCACAGTTATCAATCATAGTCAATGGCTCATTGAGTAATACATACAGTCATTCATAAGTATATAAAATGAACAATAAAATATATTAAAAACTCATACTTTTCCTGGAATTGATGCACTGATTTAAAAAGGTGGCAGTATAAAAACAAATATCTGCCGATTGCAGATTAAAAATTAAAGCCATGGCATGTTTAGCTGTACGTGTTCCGTATTTAACAAACAGAGGTTTCAAAAATACTATACGAAAACATGTATACAGTTTACAGAACAGCAGAAGGTGCACAGTGCTCTGTGTAGATACATTATTCCACCTACATGGCCCATTCGGGTGTTTCTTAATGTTTGGATGGGCTACTAAACAATGTGCCATCCCAAATCTTAGTCTGGTTAGCACAAATTTATGTGAATTCCTAGTCACCATAGTTAGGTAAGATGGAAAACCCTCCATTAGATTGTATCTATTATAAAAAATGACGGAGGACAATGATCCGGCTATGGTTGCTCGTTTCCTTTCTGCATAAGTTAGAAATATACTTTTCATTTCTGATTTGGAGATCGTGGTTGCTGCACTAGGATTATTTAAAATATTCAGATTAAAAATGTCTGAAAAACAGACAACAACATATTTAACCCAGGGAATATCTCGATATTTATCCAAACGTAAGCAATCCTCAACAATAGTTCTGTTAAGTAGCTTCTCATCGCCAAGCCAGAAAGACCGCCAGATCATCAATGGTCTAAGTGATATCAGATCAGTTAAATAATTAATGGCTAATTCGCGGTGGCTTAATTCAGTTGAGGCAGAGATGGGCAAAAACAGGAGCTTTTTTAAAAACATATTTTCCTCCAACTGTAAGTTGTAGGTACAGCTATAACCCCATACTCCTGCCCCATACAGAGCAATAGTCACACATCTAGCTTGGTAAATCTTGAGCATATCCCTGGTTCGACGATCCCCAACTTTTGCAGCAAATCTATAAATACCATAAGCATTTTTTGCCATTTTATTCCGGATGTTATTAAATTCATTGTTCCATTTCCTGTCATTAGAGAAGGTAATACCTAGGTAACAAAATGTATCCACCTGTTGCACCTTTTCACCGTCTATAAAAAAGGCATTTAACGTTTTGGCTTTAGCTCCGCAGGTCATGGTATGCGTTTTTCCCTTATTAATTACTAGTTTTCTATCTTCAATAAAGGAGGAAAAACTATCCATTAGTCGTTGTAGTCCAACAGGTGTTCGAGAGAGTAAAACAGCGTCGTCGGCATATAGTAACACCGACACCGGAACACCGTTGATCTGAGGGGCATCAGCATTAACCTTTTTTAAAATATCATCAATTCCATTAATAAATAAAATAAATAAAAGAGGCGCCAAAACACAACCCTGTCTAATTCCTCGTGTAACACAGATTTTTGGAGTACATTCTCCTCTGGTTCCAAAACGTACGTTGGTTTTCAGTTTCTCGTATAACCTAGCGAGGAAAAAGATTATGCCTTCTTGGGCTCCTAAATTTAACAGAGTTGGCCATAAAATGGAATGGTCTACCATATCGAATGCGCTGCTCAGGTCAGCAAAACAAAGATACAGTGAACCGGGTTTCGCTTCAGTATACTTCCCGATCAGTAGATCAAGATTGATGCACTGGTCGAGCGTACCTCGTCCCTTCCTAAAACCATACTGGCTGTCAGCCAGTATGCTATCCTGCTCAGCCCATTCCTCTAGTCTTACTAACATCACTCTACTCATAACCTTGACTGAAGAGTCAAGGAGAGAGATCGGGCGGTAATTCTTAGCGTCAGATCTACTTCCCTTTTTATGAATTGGCACAATGATTGATTCACCCCAAGTTACAGGGGCCTCGGCACACACGGCAACATTAAAAACAATGGTTAAAAGGGGGCCCCAGACATCTGGCGCAGCTTTATAAACGTCTATAGGTACCCCGTCCGGGCCCTGAGCTTTCCCTCCTTTGCTAGCCCGTATACCATATTTGACCTCACTGACGGATATATCCAAAGGCAGAGTAGGCCACTTATTGGGACTAGGATCATTGACTTTATCAGAGTCAAAAATGCTTGAGAAATATGCAATCCAACCCTCGCTAGAAACATTAGAAGTCAACTGTGGTGTTTTTTCATCCCTTAGAAAAGGCGAGTTGACTGTGGCCCAGAATAATGTACAATTTGATAATTCAGCAGCTTGGTTGAGGGAATCCCAAGCCTGTTGCTGCAGTTCACCCTTCCTCTGTTTGAGCGCACATTTATATTCCATTCTTAATTTATTTACCAGTTTTTTGTCCCTGGGCCTCGCTGCTAAAGCCTGCTTGAGGCCAGTTAGTGCGGAAGTGCAAAGGTGATTAAACCATCTCGGTCCGTTCCTACTTTGCCTACTATTGCGACTGGTAAACTTGGCATCAATAGCTTCATTAATTTGGTTAAAACAATATAAAACCCTCTCAGAGTCAGAACTATTTTTTTAAATAGAAGCAATGTCCAGAAGGTTCTCATTAATTATGGAGCTAGTTAAATCATCGGCTCTTTCACCAATCCATCTTAGCCTTACACCGTTAGTCCTATGTGGTTCTACATTAGAAATAATAATTCCCACATCCACCGAACTTCCGGCCCAAAGGGTAGTGTCCAGAATAATACGGTTGTGGTCACTTAGGGTAGTTACTTCAATTCTTGGTGGATCACAGTAAGAACTAATATTAGAAGATGTGATCACATGGTCAATGACCGAGCTGGTGTGCCAATTTTTAAAAGTGGGAATGGGTAAACCATTAACATCTTTACAGCACTCCACTATTTCCAGGTCATAGCAGCCCATGAACTTATGCAGTGCTTCCCCATAACTGTTATGTCCAAAATGCGGGACATCCCAGCCGGCACTGTTAGTAACCCCACAAACCCTTTGTGTAGACAAATCGCACAAAGTAGTATTGAAGTCCCCTACCCAGATGAAGTCAAATACAACATTCTGTTCCAGACATAGATTTTCGACAGCGCCGGCTAAGTCTGTTACTACTTTGACCCGGGTAACATCAAAAATGTTATTATAATAGTTAATCAATAAAACATTATGGTCTTTGTCATCCACAAGCCAGAGGATCTGCACAAGGTCCCCTACAGGTATATACTTTTTAACCACAATAGGACGACAGATCGTTACAAGTATAAGGAGACCGCCTTTCGCTCTACCTATACCACCTCCCAACGCCGGTAAATTGTAAGAAACGAATCCCTCATAGTTAACTTCATCTTTACACCATGTTTCTTGAAGACATAAAATGTCATGGGCATTAACAAACGTTAACCATCCCGGATCCCTCTCCTTCGATTTCAGCCCTGCCACATTCCAACAAACAATAGTAATAGTATCCTTACCCCTAACACAATTACTATCAGGCACCATACCATTGTTTCGTCCCCAATTCGCATTCTGGTTTGAATTGCTTATGTCCCCACAATCAGGCGGTGCCCTTATATCCACCGCCAATTCGATTTCTGTGTTGTTGGGCATCTCTTGGGCCATGGTATTGTCTATACCAATATCCACACAGGGAATAATAATCACCTGGGGTAAGAACTGCCCTCCCTCATTAAGTCAATCATTTGCATCCAGAGAACTTAGGGGTTGAAACCGGTTTTGCATTGAAATATCAGGGTATAGCCTGTGTGTAGCAGGGCATAATCTACTTCCTCTACTCCCATAAGGGGCATTATTATGATGGCTGTAAAAGAAAGCAAGCGAGCGGGCACACACATTATTATCAATAATTGGTAATGAGGCAGCTCTTAATAATACAGTGGCAGCATGTTGAGGGTGTTTAAAGTTTATAATGACACAGTCACCGCTAAAACTTTTCTTAGAGCTCCCTATCCAATTTACCCTTCTGGTAGTCAGAACTTGATCTGAAAGTTCAGTTGGGAATCCACAATGCCTGTGCATCCAGGAAACGGTTTTATTTTTTAAAGACTCGTGGGTTTCCTGGTGATTCCCCTTAGCAACAGGGGGAACATTAGCTAAAACTACCACATATGGTGCGCAGTCAGGAGGGAGATTAATGGTGCGCCTTCGCCTTACCTCAGTCCAATCCTCTTTTCTATCAGGTATTAAAACAACCTGACTATCATTACAGGCTAAGGACTGTGCTGTCGGGTAGTTCTGTACAACACTCCTACTAATATCTAAACCTGTAACATCACGGGGAGGAGCAACCTGAATATCATGATTGCTTATTGTTATTGGGGCTCACACACTATCTGCTTCCACCAGTGTTTTTTTTAGGAGATCGCCTAATCTATTAACCTCTGCGGTTAGCTGATCAATTTTTACCATAAGAGGTTTGACAATACCCTTAATCTTTAAGTCAATAATACTTACTAAGTTTTTTGTTTTTTCTGCATCTAGTTTAACGTCGTCGATATTTGCCGTATTATCCTCATCCTTATCTGGATTCTTGAGGGGGCTAACTAATCTTTTTTTTGCGGGCCGAGCACCCCCACGTTTAGTCTGGGTCTTTCTACATGCTCTAACCACTCTAGATAGTGGGGTGGGTGGATGTTGCACTATGGGATCAGTAGAAACCTCTAGATCGGCTAAGGTAGAAGTATTCTGCATAATCATTTCCCTATCAGGAACACCGGAATTAGTGCAGACACTACTACTGTCATCCAGAACCAATGGAGCAGGTGAAAGTTGCACACTAGATAATGGGGGGGGGGCTGCTAAGCCCTAGGGAGTGTCTCCTCTCACAGTTAATTTTACTAACAATCTTCACTAAATAATTATCCAATGTCTGGGGTATAGAGGGGACTTTTTGCTTTGACATGCTTAACAGTCACAAATTATCACTTAAAAATCGAATAAGGCTTTCCCTAATTACACACAAATAATAAGATAATAATGGCTGCTTGAAAACAAAATGTGATATACACAACCTACATACAGTCCAAAAAAACACTTAAAGAACTCTCACAGTGTACAGGTCTACAGGTCACAAAAGTCAGCAGCCTGTATAAACCTGAACCTTGTCACGAACTGTCACGAACTGTCCGCCCTTTATCCAGGCTTCGTCCTCGACAGTACACAAACACCGACAGAGCCCGCTCACGAAGGCACACAGACACCGACCGAGCCCGTCGCACAGACACCGAAAGAGCCTGGTCTCTGCAGTATACAACACCGACAGAGCCCCTTGCTTTGCTCCGTCTTCGCCTCCACACCTCGTCACTGTCTCGCCTCCCCTGCTCGGAGCCCGCGATCCTCGATTCCGGAGGTGCGTTGTTGATGCGCAATTAAAGCTCAGCTGTCAGGAAGGTTGGTGGCTGGTTTCACGTACTTTCATACAGTCACAGCTGTCTGTCAGTTCATTCACTCCATTACTGCAGTACAAACCGCAGCTGCCCTCCCCGTGTTATTCCACAACCTGGGCCTATAGCACTTCCTCTTGCGCGGTTTCAGTCACGATGGTACACAGAGAGTGAAGTTGCACCGATCTCATGTCATCGTCGAGAAAATCAAAAGCCGCCGAACTGGTCGCGTGCACGCCCTGTAAATCCGCGTACAACCAAGAAGGGAGGCGAGGGAAAGGGCCACTTACGCGAACGGAGATGCAGAACTTCCAGACAGTCCTGGGCAGTGCGTAAAGCACAAGACCACGCGAGGCTACGGGCCCTGTCTCTCCTGGCGGCCGGCGGGGGACAGCTCTTCTCTCAGGTGGTCTTCCAGTGCCCCTGCAATGCCTGGAGCTTTAGCTACAATCTGGTCTCCATGCTGATGCCCGCTCTGGTGCTGCTGCTGCTCGGCCTCCTGCTCAACTCGTGCACCTGGCGGCTGCTCACGGGCTGTTGCGCCCCTTTTCCAGAGCGCAGCTCCCGCCGCTGCTGGCTGCGAGTCCTCGGGCTGCTGGCGGCCGGCGCCTCGGTGGCCCCCTTCACCTGGATCGCCGTAGCCTACTACGAGTGTTTGGTTACCGGGGAGCAGCCGCTGGCACCCCCCTGGCTACAGACGAGGCTGCGCTTGGACAGCACTACCGGAAGTGATCACTCGACGAATCCTTTCCCCCATCCAACCTATTTTAATGGTCATATGATCTATTGCTTTCAATAGCATTCCTTGTTCAAATGCTTATTTCTGGTTTCAGTAAATAAAAAATTCAACCAAACAAAATAACAACAACAGCAGTAATAATAATAATAGTAATAATAATATTATTGCAACCTTCTGCAATAATAACTTGTAATTCAAAGACCAGGCTGCGTATTTTAAGGTTCAAAATCAAATAAAGATGCCCCACTTATTATACTCCAATTTGTCACTGGTTGGTGAAGCAACAGACAGATGTCAGATTGTGTTACAGGCGTTAATTCAAGGAGACAGGTTACAGGTATACACAACAATATGCCCCACCAGGAGTATGAACACACACTTCACACTTAAAAGTTGCACAATGCTGACTCCTCATCTCCAACTTAGCCCTTGAGCAGCCTGCTATTTGCTTCTAAGGTGCGAGGTAAGGGGCAAGGAGCAGAGAATGCATACTGTTATCTAGATATTTGGAGCGCGGCTTGTCCTCCAGTATGGTATCCAGGCACTGGAGCAGGTATGTAGGTGTGGGGCTGACGTGGGTACGAGAGGAGTTAAGTGGAAGGCTAGTTGAAGAGCCAGATCTTCAGCTTCTTGTGGAATTAAAGAAGTGAAGAGGAAGCCCTGATGTGTAAAGGGAAGATATTCTATGTTTTAGGTGTGATGTGGGACAAGGCTAGGTCTCCAAAATGTAAATATGGCACTTAGTCCTGTTTACTTTCTACTCCTACCCCTGCCTCTATACCTCAGGAGATCAGGGGCAGCAAAGACAATACCAGGAGTTTCATGGGACAAGCGATGTGGTAGCGGCCACAACATTTAGCAGCACTTGACTGGTGTTCATGTCCAGGAACCAATATGCATCGTGCTCAATGTCAAGGACTTTGCTGCAGACGCAATCAGTCACTGAGCATGCATGCATGCATAGACATGCCTGCAGGTGAGCACACTTGCAAACTTACAGACACGCACACAAATGCAATGGCACAGCTCACTCGTGCATCGCATTTCAACACATAGGATAATACACACCTCCATTCTTGTATAACACACGTCATCCTCATCCCAAAAACCACACATTCTACTCACAAAGAAAGTGGACCATGGGGTATCAGATACAACACTACAAGGCCATCCCCTTCACCTTTGTGCCCACCCAAAAACAATTGATGAATTCAATGTGCACTAATTATATCTCTTTCAATCTGGCAATGGGACATTGGAGCCTGGTACAGGTTATACACTAACAAAAAAGCCTGGATAAATTAGCTTTAAAAATATACTCTAATGACATTACAAAGAAGTTGGATGTGATGGATGATTACATATCTGTGAATGACCTATTGGGCATTATTAATACAATCAGTGATTATTTTCAATCCTGTGAGGATCATGATGTCCTTTAGTACAACAGTGTTTGTGTCTGCTTTTTTATCCCATGGGGCAAGTGGAATTACAGAAGGGGCTGCAGATGCGTATGTTGACCCATCTGAAATATGGATGGTGCCAGTGGACATTTTGCAATCCCAAGGTGTCTCATTTGTATGGGAGTGTGGTCCAGTGCAAATGAGGGAAAGCATTTCCCTGTGCTGTCTCACAGAATAGGGTGCAGGATATGCAAGTACTCAAGAAGGGCCATATATGACATTGCACTCAATCAGTGTGGCCCCAAAAGCACCACTTGAGAGAACGGAGGAGAGTATCACAGATTCACAAAACTGCACCTACCTACATAGGGGTTCCTGACACTCTTGAAACTGAAACTAAATCCAACGCCTGCAGTGAAAGGCTCACCAGTGGTTTCAAACTGCAAATCCACCTTTCACTAATGCTCTGCTCCCATGGCGGGCACAAGTCCACACTTGGACCACATTATAGTAACTCGGTACATAGACACGGTGTGCGCCTATTGCACCCCAGTAAGGTGCCATAGCAAAGATCAGGCATGTGCTCCTGGTATGCGATTAAGCCACAGGTACAAAACTCTCTTCGAATTTGTCCTTTACATTTTTTTTTTGATTGTATTGAACGTAAGCCAAAACATTTTCAGAAACATTTGTAAAATGACAACTCAACTAGCTAAATTAACTTGTGGAAATCTCGTGTGCGTGGTATAGTGTCCGTTACCTGGCTTTTGCTGAGACATACGTGAAGCCCACAATGCTAGGGCTGGCCCAGACTCTCGGAGGCCATGTGGAAGAGGTTGCACTGCTCAAACAGGAGCGAACAGATGGAGAGCTCCCTTCTGGAAAGTTCCAGAGTGGCGCAGGTGACAGTGTCCCAGTTTAGGCCTCATCATTTCAATGTGAGAAACAAAGCGACATCTGTTCGGTGTTTTCAAAGACATATTTGGGTACTGATCTGTTTCAGTGAATATAGTTAGTAGAAATAGCTGGTAATTCGTTTTTTTCTGAGTTCTGTCCTGGTGACAATAGATTCAAACGAATATCTTGCAGGTTGCACTAAGCTGTTTGCAGCGTGTGAATAGTAGATTATGCTGTTTTACCAGCACTGGTATTAAACGTCTACAGAATGCATCTGAATCTATGCAATAACAATGCAATAACCTTCTGATCTGCTTTACATAGATCACACACACAAATGCACACCTTGGACTTACAAAATACGCGTAATGCTCTGCACCAGGCACACTGTGTAAACTATTTTATGAATGTCCAAACACACAGCTGTGCAGGTGGTGCATTAACAACCTGAGCTACGGTCTCACTGCTTACACACAGGTATCCAAATAGGTGTCTCACACACCTAATCTATCTTAAATTGTTGTCTTTTTGCGACAAGAAAGGTAAGCTAGAACATCTTTGCTAATGGACTGTTCCTTGGTGTCCATTTCTTAGGGGATTGTAGGCGACCTTCAATCACACCTGTCAACGAATCTACTTTTGCCTTTGACTCCGTTATGACTCTTTTCCCCGCAGTCCCATCTTATCCCCAATAAATTCAGAGTTTCAAAAGATGTATTTATTTAATTATTATTTATTTATTTTTACATTTGAAGCACGTTTTCAGTTCCTCTAATACTTCTGAGTTCGGTAAAATGAGCACCTAGAAGTATGTTATACCAACTGAGGTCACAAACAGCGCTAGGACTGGCGGCAGTGTACGTTAGTGTAATAACGCCCCTCCCCACCGTTCCACCTATTACAATAGTCCATGCACGTCTGCTTGGTGCTCTGGGGCTGGCGAGGTCTGCACGCTTCGTTTTCTGATTTTTTTTTCTGATACCATCTGCAGGTCGAGTCCTAACAGGTGTAATCTGCCCTCAAAGGCGTACCTGGAGGGAGGGAGGCTCGAGGACTCCCTTCACGCTGGCAACAGAGAAAACGATGCACCTTGACACCGTGAGGTGTTTTGTTGCTTACGCGCGCGCCAGAAAACACATGAGTTTAAATAATAACTGATAGAGAACTTCAGTTCTCTGAGTTCTCAATAACAGTATCAATTAATTTTGCACTTAAGTATCTTTATAGCGATATTCCAAATCACGAGGATGGGAATGGGGGCTCCGGCACCATACAGAACAAGCATTGCCAAAGCTAATGGGTCCCGCTTTTCGGCAAAGACTTTGTCAATGTAGATCGGGTGTTTTTTTATTTAAAGCATTGACCACAAAGGGGATAACATTATACTTTCCAATACTGAACTCCATTGTTTAAAAAGCTCAGTGATACATAAGTGCATATCTATGGTGACGCATGCTAAAGTATGAGTCATGACGTTGCAGGCCATCACTTGATAATGTTTATACAGGTATGAGTGACCACACATGGGTGCATTCATCATGATGCGGCACCATTTTGGCTTTTTTCAATTTACTGTTCCAAGATGGCAGACACCAAGCATGGAGCAGTAAAGTAAGGAAAAAAATAGGTGCAATAGCTCTTGAAGAAGGAGGGTGACCCGATACCGAATTGCACACGCACATTTTTTTTTTTTAAACGTGATTGTGAGTGGCGAGAGTGCAATGGTTTAACAGGCGGGTCGGTCAACAGAGAAGCATGGTAAGAGTGTTAAAAGTTTGAAAAAAGCCTGAGGAAGAGGGGAAGGGAACCAGTTGAATAGATATGAGGTGAGGGAGTGGAAACCACATGGGCGGGAGGAATTGAGGAGGTAAACAGCACTGCAAGAATAAAACCTGCACTCTCACGCAGTGCAAAAAAAGAAAAAAATTGTTCCCTGAATGGAAGCAGTGGAAGGATAGAAGTTATCTAATGCCAGCAAAGCTGTGACTCTGGTATCGTGCACTATGATGTGAGAACTTACCTGATCTAAGACTTCTAGATTGAAAGCACTATGTATGTATGTGGTGTTAGAATTACTCTAACTCAACAGCGCTCATAGGTGAACCTTTAAGTGGAGCCACCGAGATTCATGGCTTTCACTTGATGCTTACTCACACAGATTAGGAAGAGCTGAACCCACTAAACTGTCCTGTCATTTACTTGGCCAACAGCCAAGCAGAACTAGAATAATAACCTCAGCACTTTTGCCCTCTTTGGAGCGATAAACATCCACTTTTAGTCTTTGAGTTTAAAAAGGTGCTCACCATAGGACCTTTAAGAGTCTTGGTAGCCCTATGTTCAGTATTCTGAGAGGGCTGAGCATGCATGTGCTCTTCACTCACCCTCCATTG
The DNA here is from genome assembly GCF_031143425.1 of Pleurodeles waltl. Lineage (NCBI taxonomy): Eukaryota > Metazoa > Chordata > Amphibia > Caudata > Salamandridae > Pleurodeles > Pleurodeles waltl. The sequence goes on from NC_090440.1 coordinate 259,557,510, forward strand.
ATTGGCTCTTAAGCCTATCCTTGCCATTTCCCTTCCTCAGGTTACTGACTTTCTTTGGTAGGGAGTAAAAGGCCAGGCAAGTATGAACATTGGAATAAGGTAATATACAGCATAGCTCAAGTGGAGAAGGAAATACAGAGGAAGATAAAAAAGACCTTGACTTTAGAATCCAAGGCAGTCTACTTCCAGAAGAAAGTATATGCATTTTTATAATTTTTGTATAACTTCAAAATATAGTAAAAGTCAGTCTTGGCTCGACCCAGGGGAGTATTTCTCTTTCATCTCACGCTTTTGGATGGAACAAAATCATGAGACTAGGGATAAAGGGGCCTTCATAACTTATACCTCAATGTAGTTTTTTGTTTTTAAGATCTTGATGCATTGTGTGGTATGAAAGTTATAGTACTTTCAACTCATTTCTAAAGCACACATCTGCCCATTATGGGCCTCTAAAAGCTAAATAAATAAATGAATGTAGGGAAAGCTGGGTCTTCAAAAATTATGTAAAGGCAAAGAGGACTTCTTGAAGTATAGAGGGTTTAGAGAAGGTCATTCCAAAGCAAGGATGCTGGTAGAAAGAGGGAAAGGCAATGTTTTATCTTCTTTCTAAATGAGAAAATAAGTAACATCCTACTGCCTCATCCAAGATCATGAGTGGTGTGTTAGTGTTGAGGATTTTGCTGATGAATACGGTACTTTTGTGCACAGAACTCTGAATTTTATTTGTTGCTAAACCAGTAGCAAGCGTGACTGACCAACAAGCGTGTATTTTTGCATACCAACTGGAGAGTGATATCTTGAATCATTTGAAGACCTGTCCAAACCTGTCCAGACGTATCCAAAAATACAGGTCGCTGGTGTTATCAGGTTTAGATGCTACAATTATTGTGACTGCAAGGATCAGTCTTTAGGGGTTGGAAAAGCCACATCTTTTGAGTGAACTTCAGACTAGCTACTGAATATATCTGAGGGTGAAAACAGATGCTACAATGCATCTTCTCACAGGATTTAAGTCCTATGGTGCCTGCCCTTGCACACAACAAATGAACCATAATACAACTGAATATTGTGATGGAGACACCAAGGTCATTATGAAACCTCAAAGGTAAGTGTCATCAGCACAGTAGTGAAAGTGAGGGTTGGATGATTGGGTGAGTAGTGCAAGAGGGTGGATGTAAATATTAAAGGTAATTGAGGACAGTACCGTACACTGTGACGCTACGCAGGAAAGGTAGCTGGAGTAGGAAAAAAAGGGAGTGCATTAAGCAACAATGTTTTATCCCACCAGAAAGGATCTGAACCATATGTGTGCTATCCCTACTGTCCCCACGCTTGTCAAGTGATCATTCAGAACATCATGATCAACAATGTGGTCACCATAAATCCCAGTCCCTTATACAGCGATTATCACTGTAAATCAAGCCCAGTCCTCCATATAATGTGTCTTTCTCATTGTAAGTAGCATAGACTGAATGCAGATAGAGGGCAGTTCTCCACACAATGGACACAGCTGAAGGAGAGACCATCTGGTCTTTGATACAGTGTACCCAACTATAGTGTAAACAGCTCAGTTTTTAACAAAGTCTAGGTACCAGGCATCCTTTATACAACATAGCCTATGTGAGACTATATAGAGCAGTATTTATTATGTTGTATTCTTTTAACAATATTACTAACCATTGGATATAACAATCCCGTTTTGACTCAGTATATCCAACTGTAGGTTAAAACATCTACTACTTTAAACAATTTTATTGACTATAGGCAAAACAATGTAGCCCTTGATACAATGTATCAAACTAAAGGTTAAAAACCCAACTTCTTCAAAGAGTGTATGGGAATGTTGAATAACAATCTAGTTCTTTAATAAATCCAGCCCTTTAAACAGTGTTGCTGACTGTAAGTTAATTTATCGAGACCTACAGACAGTGTTTCAGACTACAAATTAAATAAAATATTGTTAGATTGTAGTTTAAAAGGACATCAATTAAACAGTGTTACTGACAGGAGGCAAAACAGTCTACTCCTGACAATCCAGATCTATACATAATGTAGAAATGTACTACCCCACCTCCTCCCCCCCCACGTTAAAAGTCCGTTCGGTTAGACCTAACTACAAACTGTAGGTTGAATAGTCCGGGCATAGACACAATGAATTCAACGGTGATTAAAAGCCACTCTTTTGAACAATTTGGGTTAGCAATCCAGTCCTCCACACAGTGTAACAATAGACTCTGGGTAAAACTCCTTAAGTTAAACAATGTTACAGGTTATAGACTAAAGGGTCCAGTCAGTGACACCATGTATCTGACTAAAGAGTATACAGTGCTTCATACAACCCGTCTGGTTGTAGGGTGAAAATCTAGTGCTCCATAAAATGTGTCTAGTAGGAGGTGTTGTCTGGCGAAGAGGGGCTGTTTGTTCGTTGAGGGCACCCGACGTCCTGCCCAGCAACCGCCAGCCACTTGTTATTAATTTAGCAAAGTTCACGAACAGGCGATTCCGCTCAGATCCCTCCCTCTTGGTTAAGGACAGGACCTGACAGAGGGACACACTGTGTACATGTCCTTCCTCTTGGACTAAGCAGCGGATGCTAAATTCATTAATTACACGCCACTCAATGAAAGCAGCTCCAGGACTGGTGCCAACTAGCGCCCCAGGATGAGATGGGGGGGTGGGGGGGAGGATCTTCCCACGATCACACGGCACACGGTAGGCAAAGCGAGAACATACCATTTGAAACCAGTTCACGAATCAAACCACAGACTGCATCCCTGTTAAAGCAGCCAGATCTGGGCATTTAATGCAAATGTAAAAATGCGAGGAAAACGGCACAGGCAACACACCGTGGGCCCTCTACCTGACAAGTCATTGTAGCGTGACGCAAACTGCAACGAAAAGATACTCACCTGTTTTTTTAGCATCTTGAATGCTGAGTATTGTTGTTAGGGCCACTGAAATTACGCAATTCTGCGGCCACGGCGTTTTTCGCATAATTATGGATGTGCACTTGCACATCCAACATCTGCTGCATAATATGTCGATTTCAACAAAAAAAAATAGTGTTTCCAGTTCAATCGGGTCAAAAGTTATTAAAAAGGCGTCGTCGCGTTTCTCTGCGTAATGGAGAGCCCTTCGCAGTAGCTGGTCACCTTTCAACTGCTTATAGCGATTTTGGGGTCTTAACTGGTTCTAAGAAATGAGGTGAAAGATTTGCACCGACAGTGTTACCATGTTAAAAAAAATGAATACGGCAACATGTGCCGCATAACTTGGCTTGCCTTGTCGCACAATTTGGTCAACTCTGCCGCATAATTTCGAAATTCCCTGCTACATAATTGCCCTGGCCCCGATTATTGTATTTCTCAAACCGTCCTCTGGGTCTTACAAGATGCAACGCAGTACAGCGCGCTCAGTTTGGTGATTTGTGGAAACCTAAACATGAGAGTATTGTGTGGTAAACTGTTTGTTTAAGGTGTTGGAGAAAATCTTTAGGCTCCAATTAAAACCAGATGGCGAACAAAATGGGCAGATGTAATTAAAGTAGTCACACTAGACACTAATAGTGCTGAAATGTTGGCTTCGTTTTGCTGTACGATACCTGTGCTACGCAGTTCAATTGTAGTCAGTGTTATATGAACCCGAAAGATAAAAGGACGAGCCAGCTGCCCGGCATTCAACCCTCTCTCCTGCGGGTTGCAAACATGTCTCTGCAGCTGCCGCATAAACTGTGTTTTAATATCGGGCAATATATACATACATTTATTTACATACTTATTTAGGTAGACTAAACACACACAGAATATTACCATCTGCTATTTTGAACACTTGCTTAGAAAAAAGGACATACTGCATAATCTTTGGAAAAATCTGTCATTGTACTAATTGCATCAATAACGTTTCCTTCCTTGTGTGTTGCAGCAACCATACGTTTACACTATGTATCACATAATCCGTGTGTTAAACCTCAAACCGCGAAAACACTAGCCCATATTTATACTTTTTTAGCACCGCATTTGCGCCGCTTTTTGACGCAAAAACGGCGCAAACTTGCAAAATACAATTAACAATTGTATTTTGCAAGTTTGCGCCGTTTTTGCGTCAAAAAATGGCGCAAATGCGACGCTAAAAAAGTATAAATATGGGCCTAGATTTAGACTGTGATGAAACGTTTCAAGCGTTCGAATATTTTAACGCAATGCGGCAAGCAAAAAGCTACACTTTAACATTCAAACGTATGAAACAAAAGCCCTTAAACTCATTAGAATACTACAGGTAGTTTATCATATATTTTCAAAACGGAACTGATAGTTTATATCTACCTAACAATCGTGGCCAAATAGTGTCTTTTCGGGGTTCGAATGGCATTTACAAACCATTCCAGCCTTGGTCTCGTGGTTTGCCACGTCATCAAAGCCCGCGATAGTTTGGAAGTTCAGAAGAATAAGAGTGTATCTTCCAAAACTTGAATCATACCGGTGACATGGAGGTTTGCACATCTTCCTCCCTCTCCATCCCACTGATCTCGTTTGATCTGCAAGTGATGAATATATATTTATATCAGGTGCCTTAATCTAGAAAGGGTCAGAATGAGCGACGTGCATCTCAGACACGGATCTAAGCATCAGGAGCATTAATCCAATGAGCTAACATACAAGGATTGGACCCTCTCTACCCCATAGCCTGTTTGTTACAAGCATCTCTTCAGCAATGTCTCTACCCCACAGAGCTACCTCTTCCGAAGAGGGAAAGAGAAGAACAATACCTGTAGCCCAGAGGTTGCCCCTGGGGTTGACTTTGATCTTGGCCACCTTGTTGCGCTGCTCGGACAGGTCGACGCTGACGGCGGCGGTAGCTGAGATGAAGGCGGAGACCAACAGGTAGGCGAGGAGACCGAGCTGCAGCAGTCTGTGCACGGACAGCGGGGCCATGTCTACGGGCTGGGGCCGAAGCTGCAGGGCAAGGATGGGGGCTCTGCCGTCTATGCTCCGAGGACCTCTGACTTCTGCTGCTCCGGAGCTATCACTCGTCTGTTCTCCGACTCTCCGTCCCCTTCCAGCCCCTCTCTCCTCTGTTCTCTCCTACTCCGCCTCCTTCACTTAAGTAACCCAGGCGCGGGGTGGGGGTTGCTTGCTGAATAACAAATACTCTGCACTTACGTACAAAAGGGTGTGCGTGTGTCACTCTTTGGGGCTTTCTCTTAACCCCTTACAGAATGCGCCTCCAGAGGGACTGACAGGAGACAGGTGGAATGACTCATGTGCAGAGAGGTGTGTGAGTGAGTGTGTTTGTGTAGGCGGGGGAAGGGGCTTCTCCGACAAGCACTGCCAGTTCTGGGTTCTTGTCTCAGGCAGGAGTCCAGTGACAGCACCCCTGTGCAGGAAGACCATGGAAGTCTTCTCTTTGTGTGCTGCCTGCTCTGTGTGCTGTCCCCGGGACTCCGGCAGGCACAGACTCCTGTACAAAGAGAAGGGTGTTTCGTCCATGTCCTTCCTGGTCTATGGGCTGGCACTGGAGCCCCAGGAGGCACTGGCAGGAGTCCAGTGACCGGACTTAGCCCTGTCCTGCCTGCTCAATGTGCTGGGCCAAGGGCCCCATGAGGCACAAGCAGGAGTCCAGTGGCCGGACTCCTGTACAGGGAGACTGTGTGTTCTCCACTTCCTGCCTGATCAGTGTGCTGGCCTAGGAACCGCAGAAGGCAGAGGCAGGAAGAAGCCCAGTGACCGGACTCCTGTACAAGGAGAAGGGTGTCTCCTCCACGTCCTGCCTGCTCTGCTTGCTGGCCCAGGTACCCGAGGAGGCACAGGCAGGAGTACAGTGCCGGACTCTTGTACAGGGAGAAGGGTGTCTCCTCCACTTCCTGCCTGCTCAGTGTGCTGCCAAGGGCCCCATGAGGCACAGGCAGGATGGAGTCCAGTGACCGGACTCCTGTACAAGGAGAAGGGTGTCTTCTCCACTTTCTGCCTGCTCTATGTGCTGGGCCAAGGGCCCTAGGAGGCACAGGCAGGAGTCCAGTGACCGGACTCGGCCATGTCATGCCTGTTCTGTGTGTTGTCACAGGGACTCCAGCAGGCATAGGCAGGGAGAAGGGTGTCATGTACAGGGAGAAGGGTGTCTCCTCCACGTCCTGTCTGCTCTGCTTGCTGACCCAGGTACCCGGGGAGGCGCAGGCAGGAGTACAATGCCGGACTCTTGTACAGGGAGAAGGGTATCTTCTCCACTTCCTGCCTGCTCAGTGTGCTGTCCCAGAGACTCCAGCCGGCACAGGCAGGAGTCCGGTGACCGGACTCATGTACAGGGAGAAGGGTGTCTCCTCCACGTCCTGCCTGCTCTGCGTGCTGGCCCAGAGACCCATGAGGCACAGGTAGGAGTCCATTTTACTTCTACCATCCTATATGTAAGGCCTCTCTAACTTCCATGTTGGACTACCGCAAGTCATTGTGCTCGGCCTTCCCAAATACCATATTTTGCAGCTCTAACTGCTTCATAAGTCTGCAGCTCGTTTGATAATCGGGTTTAATTGATAGATGTGAATTTTTTCACATGCAAAGACCTTCTGTTATTTTCCAACAGCCAAATGATCTTCTTTCGTAGCCTCTGTATTTGCCACAAGATCATTCACGGACTTCGGCAGGTATTTCTTCATCATTATTTTAAAAAATATGCCCTCTTGAGATGTTCTAAATGTTTGATGGTCAATTTCTTGACTCTCCCAGTTGTAAGGGTGTCTCGTCCATGTCCTTCCTGGTCTATGGGATGGCCCTGGGACCCAGGAGGCACAGGCAGGAGACCAGTGACCGGACTCAATCATGTCCTGCTTGCTGTATGGGCTGGGCCAAGGGTCCCAGGAGGCACAGGTAGGGGTCCAGTGGCCGGACTCTTGTACAGGGAGAAGGGTGTCTCCTCCACTTCCTGCCTGCTCTATATACTGACCTGGAGACCCCAGGACGCACAGGCATGAGTCCAGTGGCCGGACTCAGCCATGTCCTGCCTGCTCTATGTGCTGAGCCAAGGGCCCCAGGAGGCACAAGCAGGAGTCCAGTGGCCGGACTCAGCCATGTCCTGCCTGCTCTATGTGCTGGTCCAAGGGCCCCAGGAGGCACAGGCAGGAGTCCAGTGTCCGGACTCAGCCATGTCCTGCCTGCTCTATGTGCTGGGCCAAGGGCCCCAGGAGGCACAAGCAGGAGTCCAGTGGCCGGACTCAGCCATGTCCTGCCTGCTCTATGTGCTGGGCCATGGGCCCCAGGAGGCACAGGCAGGAGTCCAGTGGCCGGATTCCTGTACAGGGAGAAGGGTGTGTCTTCCTCATGTACTGCGTGTTTGTTCTGCTAAGGGACTCCAAGAGACTCAGGAAAGGGTCTAGTGGTAGGACTCATGTTCAGGGGGACGCTTTTCTTCAGTGCTGCTTGTTCTCACGCCTGCCTCAAGCAGGGGTCCGGGTCGGCATTGCGAGGATGTTTCATTCCAGGAGCAACGTATGCGAGCTGCATTTTATTCCACGTAGGCAGCGATGCCCCACCAGGTCTCCAAGACGTCAAACTAGGCTGCAAGCTTCTCCCACCTCACCGCACCTTCATTGAGAGGGCCACTGGAATTATGTGATAGGGAAGGTCCAAATTGTGCTGCAGTGTGGACAACGTATGCAGCAAGAAAGGCCAATTATGCCGCACAGTGCACATCCACTGACAGTATTGTTTCACTATTTTTTCAATTTTAACAAACATTAGTATTGTGTGAGCACAAGTTTCACGTTTAACACCTGAATACAGCAACCAGGACCTGAGATTACACACTGCAAAGGGCCCCCGAACAGTGAGAGTTAGCGATTAAAAAAATATATATGTTTTTATCCACCTGAGCTAGAATTGTTTTATTATTGAAATCAGCAAATTATGCATCATGGCTGCAAATGCGAACATCCCATAATTGTGAGGAAAACACCCGAGCAGCGATATAGTTCCAGCGGCGCTGTCTAAAGTATGTCCATTTAAAAATAATTTTTAAGGATAACAATTAATGATGGGAGATTAGTTAGCTATCGAAGCTGATCTCCCTATACTCACCTTGTCCAAACCAAACAGCACCTACTCTAGCATCGTATGTGTGACCTATTGCACCTGGGGATGGGCTCTATGTGGTGGTTGCTTCCCCATGTGTAAAACACAAACCCACAATCACCCCCGAAGGAGCTACACTTTCTTGTCGAGGTCCCACTAAGGATGCTGCTCACATATTCGCCCACAGATCTATGTGACTTCTCAACAGGAAGCGGCCGCCTGGCTGTCGGAGTTGTGATAGGCCGAAGTATAATGTTCTAGGATAGGACAAAGGGGAGGTTTCTTCACTGTAAGTGCAGTCCTACACTTCCGCAGTCATGGCCTTAACAGACAATACAGGGCTGGGGTTTGTGGGCACACATATCCGCACACAGGCAACCGTGCACACAAAACAATCAGTGGTACCAATTCACAGAGAATTTGCTATGAGTAATTCCGATTTACTTTTGCATGACTCATGGGTTACTCCTGGAATACAGAGGGAAGTCTGGAGTACTGCAAGAGCAAGTCCAGCTGAATTTCTTTGACTCTGCCCCATATCTGTGCCAGGTTACCAGGGATATGTAAACGCCTGCCTCTGCCCCAACTCCTACTGTGGTATATTGGCTACTGGCTCCCCATCTGACCACTGATCAACATATTTACATACTGAAAACCCTTTCTAATAAAACGTTAAGCAAAATACTTCCCTTTTACTTCTACCATCCTATATGTAAGGCCTCTCTAACTTCCATGTTGGACTACCGCAAGTCATTGTGCTCGGCCTTCCCAAATACCATATTTTGCAGCTCTAACTGCTTCATAAGTCTGCAGCTCGTTTGATAATCGAGTTTAATTGATAGATGTAAATTTCTTCACACGTAAAGACCTTCTGTTATTTTCTAACAGCCAAATGATCTTCTTTCGTAGCCTCTGTATTTGCCACAAGATCATCCACGGACTTCAGCAGGTATTTCTTCATCAGTATTTTAAAAAATACGCCCTCCTAAGTGTTCTAACTGTTTGATGGTCAATCTCTTGACTCTCCCAGTTGTCCGCCAGTCCCCTCTGGGTGGTCGTTAGTTCACTTTTTTGACAGTCACATCTTGGAACAAACTACCATCATCTCTTTCCTCATTTTATCACCTCACAAGTCTCAGTTTGAGGAAGCCACTAAAAACTTGGAGTAGTTTTAAAAGTCCTTGTGTTGCCATTGCGTCAAGCAAGGTGACGCAGGGCAATGCAAGGGGTTAAGTCAGAAATACTTAGCCACCCAAGGCCATCTTGTTAGTCTTTGCGTGGATTAGTAAATATAGAGTAATACAAAGCAGCACAATTCGCTATTTTACTTTACTCTCCATTGGGAAGGCGTTCCTTGAGTGGAAAATAGGCGTTCCCGTGCACCACCCATAGATTTCGATGCACTCCCAGATCTACTAAGACTAGTAAAACTGGGAATGCATCCAAATGCTACACCTTCTCAACAGAGGCACAATGAGGACAAATAATTTTATTTCTCCTCGTTATTTCCTCTTTCTCTGTGTGCAGCATTCTGCAACACATGTTAAAAGAGTAAAATGCCTCTAGGGATTCTTTTTTTTGGAGGAAGGTGTCCCTTCCTGCACAAAAACAGTTCTGCCTGTAATGAAGGCACACTTGCACCATGGTGCAAAGGTGTCTGCATTGGTGCTAAGGTGCACTGTGTGCACCAGCACAGAGGCAGAGAGCAGGAATGCACCATCTTAGTGGATAAGGCTCATTCCTGCTCTCTCTATTTGACTCAGGGCATCAGGTTGTTTGCACTGCGTCAAATGTTAGCAAATCTGAGCCTAAGTTGTTCTCCACCTAGCCACACCTATATTTTTCACTGCCCACCCTTTTCTGGAGCTTACACCAGGACACCTTGGAAGTAACAGCTGTGCTCTTGAAATTGTCATAGATTCATTGATTCATTCACTGATAGAATACAATGTGGTTCCACAAAGGCACCATCTGTGAACAGACTGTGTCTTCCAAGAGTGTTTGGCATAATCAGTGGACCAAATATTACCATATTACATCAAGGTACATGTATAAAAAGTACAATTTCCAATAACTGAAACAGCTTGAAATCAGTTTTATTTAGGATGTGCAGTGAGATGTCTAATGAGGTGACATTTAGGGCCTCATTCACAAGGAACTGGCGCATCAGCTCTGATGCGCCAGTTTCCTTCCGTCACCCTGCGCCCCCCCAATGACACCATGTATTTATAATACAGCACACCATGGTGCTCGTTAGCACAACTGCATCAACATTTTTTATACAGTTATGGTGCTTTGCTGGACTAGAGTCAAACATTTTGACGCCAGTCCAGCAAAGCTCGGGGAGGCCCAATGAAAAGAGCCTAGTGTCAGTTTAACGCCTGCCCTTGGCTGGCATTAAAAAAGTATGCTATAATGTTGCAGTAAAATCTTGTAGATTTGACTGCGCCGTTTCTTTTGGCCTCCCTGTGGCGGAACGCCTCCCTTGCATACATTGTACCGGATGCAGGTATAATGTGGTGCAAGGGTTTACAAACTGGGGCAATGGTGACATTGAGCCAGTTTGTAAATACAGCGTGAGGTGGGGGACTGTTTTGCACCACCACAGCATCAAAAATAAGGATGCTACGGGGGCGCAAGGAACTTGTAAATGTGCCCCTTAGTCCTTAGCTGAGGAAAGAAGATCCCTATTGCTGCTGGTAACTTAACTTCTGCTGTGGATGTACTGCTGTGAAAGACACCAGATTCAGCTGCAAGGCATGCTGACCCTTCCAGGTTTAATTGAGAATCTTAATAAACACAATAAATGTACAGCAGGTCCCTCGAAATAGTTCTTCAAATAACCTGAGATGTAATTGTAGTTTAAACATACCCTGATAATAGTTCACATATTTTTCCTTGGCAAGGAAGAGGGTTATTTCTTGGAGGAAGAGGCGAAGAATCTTGTGGCCGGAGAGCAGGCCTGTGATCGGCCCATTTGGAATCAAGACTAATTACTTTCAGTGACACCACCATGACTTGAGCATGTGGATGCTTATGCAACTCACCACCACAGTGCTAGTGATTTTGGTAGGAAGAATTAATTATGACTGTGGTAGCACATCTCTCCTTGAGGTACTAAATGTACTTGGCATCCAAGAAAGTTGTTTTCTGACTTGCAAGCTGAACCCTAATAGTTACGTTGAAAACATTTCCTAATGAGGCTCGGCATGTGAAAATATCCTCATCCAGTCCTCTCCTAATAGTTCTTGTCAGACTGAAACTGTCTTCTCCTTGCACATGAGTAGCCACCCTTAGTGCGAAAACACTTGGAGTTACATGTACTGACATTAGGAATATCGATTTCCTAATTGTGATTCTCTCAGCATCACAGTTAGGAAATCGGTATTCCTAATGTATGAAACTTCTTTGAGTTTAATTAACGATTCCTAGTAGGTCTCAAATAGACCTATCTCATGCAAATTAATAAGGTACGTCACAATTTGAGACCCATTAGGAATCACAGCCATCACAGGGATGGTGACCTGCTGGGCTAAGCAGACCACTATGTCTGTGATTGCGTGATTGTTTTTTTATTAAGCAGCTCTTTTTTTAAAATTCTCAATGCAGCCAGTTTTCATTAAAGGAAAATTTGCATGCATTTGAAAAGAAAAAAATGAAACGTTGCAGTTTCATTTTTTAAGAGTAGACAGTGGTCCCACAGCCTGCTCTTGAAATTATTATTATTATTATTATTATTATTATTATTATTATTATTATTATTATTATTATTATTATTATTATTATTACTGTAATTATTATTATATTATTATTTACATTCTCAAAGAAGAAGGGGACCAGTGCATTGGGTAACCACAAGTTTGAAACTCGTGGTAAAGCATGACTGTTTTGCGACCAGAATTCGGTAATACATACCATACCGATTTAGTATTTGGAAGGGATGCCCTAAACATACCCCCTCCAAATACTGATTCACAAAAGCAAAATGTGATTTGGTAACAAATTACCGAATTGCATTTTGGGTTTTGTACACTGGAAAAAGCATTTGTCCGGTCTCAAACAGCCTGACGAAAAAATTATTTGTACATCTAGCCCTTTGTGCCATATGTAGAAAAGTAGGAAGCATATTTACGAAAAGTGGTGCTGCACACTGTGCAGGGCCACTTTTCATGCACCCCTTAGTGCCCCCCCCAATGCCACCATGTGTGCGCCATATTTAAAATATGGCGAACCATGGTGGTTGTTAGGGGACTAGTGTCAGAATTTTAAAAGCTAGTCCGGCGCTTTGCAGGATTAGCGTAAAAAATGTTGATGCTAATCCTGCAAAGCACCCAGAGGCCCATTGTCACCAATGGAAGCCTCCTTTTAACGTCTGATCTGAGCAGGTGTTAAAAGTGCAGAAAAAATGAAGCAAAGAAATCTCTTAGATTTCATTGCGCCATTTTTTTAGCCCCACTAACGGGGGAACGACCGCTTTGCATACGTTATGCCTGGTGCAAGCATAATGTAGCGCAAGTGGCTACAGAGTGGTGCATTGCATGCATTGTGCCACTTTGTAAATATGGTGCGTAGTTACTGGCCTTCTAACACCACGTCAGCATAAAAAAATTACGCTAATGTGGCATTAGAATGGCACGAGGGGCAGAACACCATGTCTGTGACTGCTTTTCAATCTTTTTTTGTATTTTTTATATGCAGCCCGTTTTCCTTTAAGGAAAACAAGATGCGTTTCGAATAGAAAAATGAAAAGTTTTCTTTTCATTTTTTAGAGTAGGCAGTGGTCCGTGGGACCACTGACTGCTCTTAAAATGTTTTTTTCAAACATTAACAAAAGGGAAGAGACCTCTTTTTTTCAAACATTAACAAAAGGGAAGAGACCTCTTGGGGACCTCTTCCCACTTACATTCTTATATACCATTGCAATTCGGTATTAGGTAGGGACTCCCAAAACATGCCCCTTCCTAATACTGAATCGCAACCCAATTTGCAATTCAGTAATAGGTTACAGACTCGCAACTAGGACTTTAAACATTTCAAAAAGCATTTTTGCATTTGCAAATGCGCCAATTCTGTGAATTATCCTGTTTGGTAACACAAAAACACTTTCCACATATGGTGCTTGGCCTCTTCCAGTACACCCATGGATCAGTACATTGAACCTTACACTTTCACACTACACAGTTCAGGCTAGTTATATGACAACTGACAGTTTTCATCTGTTCCACAGCTCTTCAACTTCAGCTACAAACAAGAAACTTGCTCGATCCAGTGGGGTACGACACCACTTCATTGCTGCGCATGGCAACACTTTTTAGTCAAACTACCCCTGGTCTACAGCAAAATGTGAACCTTGCAGTGGTCAAACGCATTTCCATATGACAATAGTCAATGTGTCTGTCTAGCATTGTCCATATGCACCTTCCTCATGTCAAAGGGCTTCTTCCTTATGTGATTGGGTCGATAATGCATTCATTTCTTTTATTTAAGGCTTACTGTAACTAAACAGCTGGTACCGTATTAAATAGATGTAGTAATTGTAGTGCTACTTCAGTCCAGATACAACAGAACATATGTTCCTCTCAACACTCCACAGATATGCCATATAGCCAACAAATGTGTTGCTCCAAACAGAAACACTCTCTACTTCTCCAAACACGAGACAGAACAAATAAGAACATTTCACAACCACTCAAAACAACAGAGATAAGTCACATAGCTCTCAACAGCACCAGTCAACAAGGTTTGTCACTCAAAAATGCAAGAGACCACTTTACACACTTCATCCCACTAACTTTCAACAGAGCACAGAGGAAACATTTTCAGCAATCAGTTTCCAGCAGCACTAACATTCAAGACCCATACTACAGAAACGTGGCACAAAATATTAAAGACCTTTAGTGCAACAGAACCCTATAGACAGAAAATCACACAGCTAACACACAAATGCCAGATCGGCTGCTATCACGCTCTTCTCAGCCAGATTCAGCACTAGTGCTCAGTGAACATTTTTTGTGCCAGCATGTGAAAGTGATGTAATTGGCCTTTTCCCTGTTACCAATCTCAGCAGTAATGGGTAAAAATACCTGCCAGCGCCCGCTTTGCAGGCAGGCTAAAAAAATACGCTTTTATGCATGGACGTGGAAAAATGTCTTGTATACAGGTGTGTGTGAAACTGCATATTCGTTTTCGAAAATAATATGCAAATTGGACACACTTATGTAACAGAGTGAAATTAGATTCGATGGTATCTCACAGGACATTTTTATAAACAACTATGCACCTTGCCTAAAAACTTCACACGATATACCGGCAGAGTCTGGTTCGAGAAAAAAACGCCCCTCAGTGAGACCTTTTCTTTTTTTGTGTTTAATCTTAATGTATCAATTGTTAAAGAAAAAAGCTAAAACATTAGAAATATAAACCATTAGAATGTTTGGATGATAGATAAAGTATAATTAAAAGAAAGCAGAGAAATCTAAACTTTACTGTGGTTTCATATTTTCTGATTTTGTAGACACTTAATGGAGGTTTAACATTTTCTGATTTTGTAGAATTAGGCTGGTGTTTAACAGCATTAGCTAAGACATTTCTTAATAAAAACCAGAATAAATCTCTATTAACATGTGGTTTGAAAGAAGAAGTAAAGGTTACTCCAATCTGTGATAATGACAAACATTAAACCACAAGGCTTTAAATGAAATATTAGAGGAACATTTCCAGTTAATTGTAATTTGCTGAAAGGCTTAGGCCAGGCATTAAGTCAAATAAACCTTTATTATGTGAATTTAATGTGATCACATCTGATAAATAATAGGTGATGTTATAGAGCAATGTAAATTAAAGATTTTGGTAATTTGGGACCAAACTTTCGTCCAAAAGGAAACAATGAGTGGGAATAAAATGGAAGGTGCATCAAGTCACTGTAAGGATGACTGCATGACCAACACACTTTGTTGTTTGTGTTGGAGAAGGTAACTATAGAAAAAGGTGTATAATGTAATCTATGATATAAAACGAAAAGGGTTTGAGTAGTAGTGGCTGTTCTAGAAAGTTTTAATATTCTGGACCAAATCTTATTCCTGATGGAGATCGACTAAACACATTCCATATCTGATTCCCAACTAAGTTCTGTTTTGGATTTAGCTCGAGAGGGATCTGAGATGAGAACATATTTGTAAATAAATGAATATGTGTGACTAAATAGCGGAGAACAAGTAACAATGTTCTTAGAGGAGAAATAAAGGATTTCTTGGGGAGAGAACTGTGTTATTTTAGAGTGTTCAATATCCAGCAATAAAGGCATAGCTAGGGAAGATGATGTGAGAAGCCATTTAGAGGCTTGTCGTGAACAAAATGCTTTCTGATAAGTCAGAAAGTATGGTAAGTTAGCTCCTCCTATTGTCTTAGGGTTTTTGAGCATTGATAAAGAAAGGCGTGGCTTTTTATTGTTCCATAGGAATTTGGAGAGGTGAGAATCTATTTTTTAATATATTTAGTGGAATCATGAACAAAATATATAGCAAAATAACTGTAAGCATCATTTTGATAGAATCAAGACGACCACACCAGGACAAAATAATGGATTCCAAGAAGAGATAGGGCTCTCAATTTTTTTAATCCTTTTTTCATATTTATTATAACACATTGTGTAATACAATTGGTCAACCAGACACCTAAATATTTAATGTGAGAATTATTCCAATGAAAGCCAGTAGCCTCAATTGATTGTTTAGTACAAAATGTAGCAATTAGCCAAATCTGTGTTTATTAGAATTTATTTTAGAACTTGAAACTAAAGAAAACTCAGATATCTCATGAAGCAGGGCAGGGATTGTAACACCAGGATCAGAAAGGAAAGGAAGAATATCATCTGTGTATGCAGAGAGTTTTAAGTGCTTGCTTCCATATTGGAAACCTGATCTATGATCATTATTGCGAATTCAACATAAAAAGGGTTCAAGAGCAAAAACAAACAAATGAGGGGGATAGCGGACACCCTTGACGGACTCCACCTTGTAGTGGGAAATATTGGGAAATTTGTCCCTTGACCAATATGGAGGCCACAGGGACTTTATAAAGTAAAGCTATAAGCAAATTATTGAGACTAAAGCCATGCCATTTAGAAGATTTAAGTAAAAAGGTCCAGTCAATTCTGTCAAAAGCTTTTTCAGCATCTATAGAGACAGCAGGTAAGGGGTAAGAGAGAGAAGAGGCCTTATTTGATGCATTGAATTATCTGATGCACGCCGACCTTTACAAACATTGATTGTTTTCCTAATTTATTACGTCCCCCATAATAACGAGCACTACTAAGTAATAATATAGATGAAGCATTATCTGTAGAAAGTTTATTAAAATGTAATTTAGCTCGAACAAGGTCTTGAAAATTGGAGTCAGGTGCAGAAGTATAGAAATGGTGTTCTAGACGTTTAATAGTTGATTAGTAAGGATTTGTGTTGTTTCACAAATTATTTCTTCTTTTTTTAAACAAAAGCAATAATAAATCCTGCAGATGTAGCTTTAAAAGTATCCCATAATAATTGGGGTGATGTATTTGAGCTTTGATTAAGCATAAAGAATTCCTCAGCAAAGGAAGCAAATTATGTATAAAAAGCAGAATCAAGTAAGAGGGAATTATACATTTTCCATCTATTAGATTTGAGAAGTGTTGAAAATGGATCTAGATCATCAATAACTGGAGCTTGGTCAGATATACCAATGGTCTCTATAGTAGAATTAAGGAGATTTTGTGCTAGAGGTTTACTAAGAAAAATATGATCCAAGAATGTGAGAGCACCACGGGGAGGAAAGTAAAAAGGAAATTCTTTTGTAGTGGGATTAGATAATCTCCAGGCATCTACTAGGTTATTTTGAGAGAGAGTGGAGCAAAATTGTTTATGAGCTTTATGAGGAGTGAATTTCACCTGTGATTGACAATCTATAAATGGCTCCATAGTTTGGCTACTTTCACCACCTAGAATGCAAAATTCATAACTGTGTTGAAGACATTTTTTGGTTATAATAGGCCAAAATAAATAATCAGGCTGGGGTGAACCATAGACATTCAGGACAGATAGTGAGGTATCATTTTATAAGCAATTTAACCATTAGCTATCTACTTTATGATTATTTTGAGTAACAACAGATCATTTTAACGTTTTGTGACATACATTATTTACTCCATTTTCTTGCTATATAGTGGAGATGCAAAAACCGAACCCACCCAATTACGCTAAAGCTTTAAGGCTTCTGCTTCTGCAAGGTGAGTTTCTTCCAATAGGACAAAGGGCCTCATTATGAGTTTGGTGGTCCCACCAGGGGACCGTGAAACTCATGAGGAGGACGCCACTGCTATGGCGGTGATGTTCCCCCGAGGGTATTACAATGTTCCCGCTGGGCTGACCTGTGGGAACATTGCAATATACATTCCCGCCGGGCTGTCCGGTGGGAACAGTGCTAGGATATTGGCCTCGGCTCATATCCCAACACTCCATCACTCTCGGAATGTGCACTGTCTGCAAAGCAGACAGTGTGCATTCCAAGAATGAAGAGGGGTTGTAATCAGCCACGCTGCGCTGAGTTCAGCACCGCCATGGGTAGTTACAAGCCTGACAGCCGTCACACCATTGGGATCGTTGATTCTTACGGGGACGGCGGTCTTTCATGTGGGTTTGCCTGCCAATCTTGTAATGTGGCAGTAGGACTGCTACCACGAGGCTGGCAGTTCTAGGACAGCCAGCCTCGTAATGAGGCCAAAAGTCTGGATTATAAGTAGGCAAGTGGCACAAACATTCTCTGCTGTTTTATAGGGGTAATAAAACCTTTCACATTCCAAAAAACAACTCTGTATGAGAAAAACAGTTAATAAATATAAACCTATACCGTCAGAAACGTCTATGAGATACAAAGTGAAGAAAAAGGAAAATGCAGAAGGAGAGTGATAATACAAGATAGGGATCAAAGGGAGAGAAGAGAAAAAGGTCAGGAAAATAGGGAAAAGAGAAAAAGCAACATATATAGTAAAAGAGGACAGTACATGTCAGGAGCTGACAACTGAAGTGAGGTACTTTTTGAGTGGACAAGAGGAATATTAGGGGGGGGACACACAAGTGGAGTTGGCACAACCAAAATAGGACAATGCACCACACCAGAATGACAGAAATAGAATGAGTAGGAAACAGCCATGAAGTAATACTAGTTACCTATAAGAGGAATAAAGAAGAGGGTGATTAGGCAAACTAAAATTGGTGTCAGTAGTTAACAACAATTAATAACCGGCAGAAAAATTAAGAAAAATTACTGAAATTATAAACCATTGTAATTAAGTCAATGTGAGGACGAAGGACCAGTAGTGTCCTTTGAAACTGTAGAGTGTGAATTAATGAACTTTCAAAGTTCATTCAGGTCTTCATATGAAGTAGTGTTAATGTGAACCATGACTTTGAATGTACATGGGTAAAATACCATATTGAGTACATAGTGCAGGGCGAAGATTCGGTAATTCTTTATGACATTTTGCTGCGGCTTTAGAGACATTCTGAGAAATGAATATTTTTGCACCAGACAAATAATTTGCTTTTTAGCTTTAGTTACATTTAGAATCTTCAAGAGGTCTGTGAATTCCAGGAACAGAATGATTATTCCACTCGGTTTGGGTGGATTATTAGAAGATGACAATCGAGGACCCAGTCACTGAGCATGTTAAATGTTTAATTTGGTGATTGAAGATGAATCAACTAACTTCATTAGAAATGAAGAGAAGAAAGATACAGAGTTATTGTCAGAGTCACCAGATCCTCGGGGTCTGTGCACGTTCCCAACACGTCCACCACTGAACAGCTCCATGACTCTGATAGATAAATCACAGAGACTGAGAGAGTTCAAGAGGGGAAGAGGGGATTAGGAAGGGAACAGCTGGGACGGGGACCTGTAGTAAGAAAAAGGTTAGAACACCCAATATGAAAATTATATCTCCTGAGATCAATACTAGACTATGATTCTAAGCCTAGTCACTCTTAAAACATGAGCAATCTAAGAGTTAAGTTTAAAATGACTAAGTTTCAAGATGGCCGATACCTGTAAGGGAATCAAGATGAATTAAATGAAAACTTTCTTATTCAAGTACGTTCCTTTACATGAGAATCAGAAAAAACATTCTGACTAAATTTTAAACCAGTCATATAAATCATGTTTTGAGAATGTATACTAGGACCATACAATATTGCATCTAGAAACTCTGGCCTTCTGTGTACTCTTAATATGTTTCAACACAAATTGCGCATATTGCAGATATATATATATATATATATATATATATATATATATATATATTAAACACCATAAAAGGATTGTGCACCATGAATAACACAATATGGATTCAGGAAACAAATCACATAACTTGTCAACTCGAATATTACATAATAAATATCTTAGAATAGTGGCATACAATAAACGACACGAAATAAACTTGAGGAGAGAATCGTGCGTCTTGCCGATTCGAGTGTCACCATGTAAAATACCAAGAAATGGTAGCACAAAATGAATATCAAAGTCAAATCATCATTAATCGAATCGCGCGTCTTGCCGATTCGTAAAACACGATGTAAATGTCAAGAAATAACAGCTCACAATAAATAACAAGATCAAAGTACAATGAAACGAATCGCGCTTCTTTTGCCGATTCTTAAGCCACCATGTAAATGTCAAGAAATGGTAGCGGCAATGAACAACAAAGTTAAATCCTCATGAAATGAGTTGCGCGTCTTGCGAATTCGTAAAACATCATGTAAATGTCAAGAAATAGTAGCGCGCAATGGACAACAATGTTTAAACACCATAAAACGAATTGCGCGTCTTGCTGATTCTTAAGCCACCATGCCAATGTCAAGAAATGGTAGCACGCAATAAATAACAAAGTCAAACCTTTATGAAACAAATCGTGCGTCTTGCCTATTTGTAAACTACCATATAAATGTCAAGAAATGGTAGCGCGCAAGTAATCTGTTACTCATTTAAGAATTAAACCAAGAATATGAAAATTCTCAATAACGGTGTCGGAACAGTCCAACCACCATCTTACCGCCTGGAACAATGATCACCAATGAAGGATGAAGGGCAGAAGACTGGAAGATCCAAATAGGCCGGCGGGACAGGAGCTCAGGAAGAAGCTGCTGCTCTGCACCGGGACCTCTGAATAGTGAGCACTGGGAGTTGGGCTGGCTCTCTTTTATAGAGTCTTGGCCCAGCCCAGATCCACGCCCAGGCATGTTGCAGGGAAAGTCTCTGGAAGGCCCTGGAAAGGGGCCACACCCTAACACACTCTGAAAACCTGCAGCAATACATTGCAGAGGAACAGTATTTGTAAGCATATTAAAAATAACTTTTCAGGATTGAACTCTGCAATGCAAAAGGTTAAACCACAACATATCAGCACAATGCATAAATTATGTTGTTTTGAGAGTGCTGGGTTTTTGCATTTTTGTCGCCAATAGAGCGCATACTGCTCTGGTGTTGACAGTTATCCCCCTCAATGCCTTCGAGAAGACCATATAAATGTAGATTATTACACCTATTTCTATTTTCTAGGTCTTTTGTGTGTTTCTTCAATAACAAAACATCCTTTTCTAGTACTGTGATTCCAGAAGATTCAATCTGAATGTCACTAACACGTTCCACCAACATAATTCTAGATTCCATATTAGGCCATTTATCATCAAGAGTTTGGATTCAGCTATTGTTTTTTTTCAACAAATGGTCTTAGTACACAAATTACCCCTAAAACAGTTTCTAAGAGTATAGGTGACACTGATTTTTCTGGAGAAGGAGGGTCCTGCTTGAGCCTTTTATTAGTGGAGGAGGGGAGTGCAAATATATTGATTGAGTAGCTGAAACCATCGAGCAGGATGAACCAGACTGAGCCATGTTGTGAACTGTATACAGACCATCCATTATGGGTGATGAAGATGAGAGGACAGAATCAGAGATAATATTAGAATGTCATTTAATAGAAAAAATATTTTCTTTATTCTGCCCTTAAATAGATGATAGATATGAGAATAGTAACAATTCTGAGCAGAATATTCAGAAAGAAAGCCTATCGTATTCCTCTGGGTTAAAGGAAAATGTATTGCTAATGATAAGAGTTCTCTTAGAATGAAATAACAGACTAGCACTATGCACTTTTGAGACTGCAGGTGGTCAAAAGGACAAACATTCCAGTGAGGAATGTATTTTAGTCAACAGGATAAAATAAAGGACATTGCTGGGGTTTTCAGGGAAGTTGTTCGATAAAAGTACCTCAGAGCAGTTAGAGCGCTCTGTACCAAAGCTGCCTGCCAGTTAAGAAAAACAAAATGGCGACTATAATGCTCCAATGGCACAATCTGCATATAATTCTCCAAATGATGTCAAAACATGCTCAGAAAGGGTTGGCAGGCTCTCAGGAGCTGTTCTGTTACTTTATTCCAGCCGTTTCTATCCACAAAGGCAGACGGAACCCGCCTGGAAGGATACAGGTGATTCCCATACAGTGTGGAGCCTCACAACTAGGTGTCCCTCTTCAGTGGTGTCCTGGCACCCCTCCCCCCCCTAGTGAGATCTTTTCTGATAAACCGGAATACTGCTGGTATCACAAGCGTTTTTTATGGGAGGTGTGCAGTTGCTTAAGAAAATTGCATATCGTGAGATTTTGGGAAATTTTATTAATTTCATTCAATGTGAAATTTGGGATTTTTGCAAATGTAATTAAAATTTAATCCAGGCTAGGTTCTAAACAGACAATTAAGTAGGTCAACCACAGAGACCTACTTCTAATTTATTGATGATAGTCAATCTGATTTCCTGAAGCAGTAGTTTGTTTTTAGCAAATCTGATAGGGGCTACCCTCAACCATTCAGAACAGGTCTCTGTGTTTATACTTTCTCAGTGCCTCATAGGAACCCGTTCGCAATTGCCTTGTTACGGCCCACCCACAACATCATGAACTATCCATGATGGGTTGGGCTGAGCGCTAATCTCCAAGCAGTTTATGAATTGCTATGAAGTCCTAATTGTTTTTCTAAGTGAAAGTGAATCCTGGAAAAGGTGAATTTGCCCTGAGATTAACACAACAGAACATATTAAACAAAGCATCTCATACATTACAAAAACAGCTCAGACATGCCAAATACGCAGCAACACCATGAGAAGACTAGTTAACTGCTGGAGAAAGGACAGTCCACTAAATGAGAAAACTGACAAGCCCTCTAGTTGTAACTTTCCCACACTGAAAGCAGTCACTTCCATATGATCAATAGAAAAAATGCCACCCTACCATATAACATTAATGGTCTCTGCAAGAAATTGGGTTGTTGGTTGACTATGGTGTGCGCCCTGGTCAAGCAGCAACCACAATCTTTGTCAGAGTGAAGCACAAGTCAACCCCAAACTACCATGTGCTCAACCCTTTCGTAGCTTGGGACA
The DNA here is from genome assembly GCF_031143425.1 of Pleurodeles waltl. Classification (NCBI taxonomy): domain Eukaryota; kingdom Metazoa; phylum Chordata; class Amphibia; order Caudata; family Salamandridae; genus Pleurodeles; species Pleurodeles waltl. The sequence goes on from NC_090440.1 coordinate 259,580,027, forward strand.
AAACAGTCAGGCTTAACTTAGAGGCAATGTGTATAGCATCTGTGCAACACTTTAAATAGTAATAAAGTGAAAAAACACCACACAAAAAGGATCCCATACCAAGTAAAAAAATAGAGTGATGTTTAATAAATAAAACAAGACATAAACAACAATAAGCCTATCAGTAGAACTGGAGATATGCAGTTTTAAATATTTTAGGGAAAATAGCTCCAAAAAACACAAAGGGGGTCATTCCTACTTTGGCGGGTGGCGGCATTCTGGCTTTCCCGCTGGGCCGGCGGGCGACCGCCAGAAGGCCGCCTGCCGGCCCAGTGGGAAACCCCCTTCTACGAGGATGCCGGCTCCGAATGGAGCCGGCGGAGTCGAAGGGGTGCGACGGGTGCAGTGGCACCCGTCGCGATTTTCAGTGTCTGCAAAGCAGACACTGAAAATCTTTATGGGGCCCTGTTAGGGGGCCCCTGCACTGCCCATGCCAGTGGCATGGGCAGTGCAGGGGCCCCCAGGGGCCCCACGACACTCGTTACCGCCATCCTGTTCCTGGTGGTGAAGGTGTAAGGGGGTCGGAATCCCCATGGCAGCCCTGCAAGTAGCGCCGCTATGGAGGATTCCCTGGGGCAGGGGAAAACCGGCGGGAAACCGCCGGTTTCCCTGCCCCGGAAGCACCGCCAGCCTGTTGGCGGTGCTTCCTCCGTCCCCGGCCAGGACCGCCAGGGTCGGAATGACCCCCAAAGTGCCAAGCGTGGATATCTGCTCATGATGGACAGAGACAAAGTTACAAGTTCAGGCCGACCACAATGGATAGCGGGCTGACCACAGGGACCCAGTTAGACCCACTAAACAAAGTACCTTAAATCCTGGTATGTGGAACGTTGCGAGGATCTACGTTGAAGATGCATTGCACAGCCAAAGTGATGCATTGGTTCAGAGGTGTGGCGAGTCTGCAGTGTGACATCCTACATCATCCTCGAGGATCCCATTGATGAGTGCTTGTGATGCGAAGTCCTGCTTCGAGGATGTGTTGCACAGTCGGGGTGATGTGTTGGTTTCAGGGAGCTACGAGGCTACAATGCGGAGTCCATCGACGGAGGATGTGAGGGCCAGCACTGAGGATGTGTTGCACAGAGGTTGTGGACTACAGAGGTGATGTCTTTACAATGGGTCCAATTCATGAAGCAGCAGCGATGCATTAGTTGTGCTTGGGGTTGCACTGTGCAGCAGAGGAGATCTGCAGGATCCACATGGGCTGGGAGAGCACCTTAGGCCCACTTCCAAAGGCCCAGGACTGGGGTGGTACCACTTGACAGGGTAGACTCACAGATGGCAGAGCCAAGGTGCAGGTGCGGATGCAGTGTGGTAGTAAGCCTGTATTGTCCCTGAGGCTTCAGATCAAGACTCCAGCCAACTAGTCCTTATAGTCACTCAGGGGTGTGGGTTCAAGAGATGCAGGTCCAGTCCTTCTCACCTAGGCCCGAGGGCAGCAGGTCAGTACAGCTAGGCAGTAGTCTTTCAGAGCAGCAGTCCAGCAGAGTGGCAGTCCTTTCAGAAGCACAACAGTCCTTCTTCCTGGCAGAGTATCCACAGGTCCAGGAGTGTGTGGAAGAATTGGTGTCTGAGGTCCAGTATTTATACACAGTTGTGCCTTTGAAGTGGGAAGAATATTCTAGTGCCATGCCTTTGAAGTACGCAGGTGCCCTGCCTTCCTGACACTGGCTGCAGACTTCCTACAGGGTGTATGCAGCCCTTTGTGTAGAGGCAGGACATAGCCTATTCAAGTGTAATATACAACCCCTAGCTGTCAACCACGCCCTGTCATGTGACACAGAGACAGGCTGCACGCACCAAATGGCTAATAAAGGAAAATGCCAACTTTGTAAAAGTGGCACTTCAAAATTGTATCTATCTTTACCATAAGTTAGGGTTTTTCATTACAATTCCAAAGACACCAAACAGGACCTGGTTACCGCTCCCATTTGGTAACTACACCTCATTAAGTGTAAAAAGGTAACCCCAATGTTATCTTATAGGAGAAGTTGGCCTCGCAGTAGCGTAAAGAAAATGTAAGACTTTTTCACTACCAGGATATGTAAAACTAAAAAGCACATGTCTGACATTTTAAACACATTGCACCCAGCCTTCTGGGCTGACAAGGGCCTACCTGATGGGTGATGCATATGTATTAAACAGGAAGATTTAGGCCTGGCAAAAGGTTTATTTTGCCAGGTCGAAATGGCAGTTCAAAACTCCACACACTTAGGCTGCCATGGCAGGCCTCGGCTATGTTTAAAGTGCTTCTTAATTGGGTTTCACAATCAGTGCTGCAGGCACACAAGTAGCATTTAATTTACAGTCCCTGGGCACAGGTAGTGCTGCCTTAATAGGGGCTTACAAGTTAATTAAGTATGCCAAAATGGGTATAAGCCATTTCTACCATGTTTTAAGGAAAGAGCACAAGCATTTAGCAATGGTTAGCAGTGGTAAAGTGTGCAGAATCCTAAAACCAGCAAAAACGAAGTCAGCAAAAAGGAGGTCTGAAGGCAAAATTTAGGGCCAAAACAACATCAAGAATGCTAGATTTATCAGTCTCCCACATTTAATCTTGCGTGTCAATTTTCACTCCAACAAGGGACACCAACCAATAAATGATCTGTGGTTAAAATAAGTAGTCCTGAATTAATGGCCAAGTTTTGGTTATCTTTTTCAAAATATTAGATGTATCATGGATTGTTATGAGCTCTGGCGATTTTAAATCTTCTTGAAAGCAGAATTTTAAACAGAGGTCACTGAAGTTTCAGGACAGGGAGAAATGCAGTTTTGTCCAGAGGGGATGATTTTTTTTTTTTTCTACCAACAACAAGGGTTACAATGCTACTCATATTAGACAATCCTAAAAGAGTATGGTAATCTATACAAATATACAGAAACAGACATCGAAATGGGAGACACTTTTTCATGTAATTAAAGAAGACAACCCAAAACATTTTGGAGAGCTGCAACTGAACGAGCTTAGGTATACAATGGTAAAATTAAGATATAACTCCATACTTTAGAAATGTAATAAAAAAATTTATTACCAGTTTCCCCAGATCAAATACAGCATCTCAAACTATCATAAAATACATGCCTATTCGATTTACAGCTAAATATAATCCCAGTTCAAGTGTGAAGATAGAGATCATCTTCAATACCCTCCAATCTCCCCCACATGTTAAACTTTTCCGAATTGAGGCCGTTTTTAAGTGTCAGCCTTACATAATACACTCATGCCCACCAAATCCATGAATATCAATAAATGGTAAGTGGAAGTGACATGACCTTAATCCTGATGACATCACAGTAATTGATACACAGAAGCATACTGTTAAGCTCCGACCTCAAATGATGAAACCTGCATGTCTGTACTCAGATAAATTGCTTTATTCATGACAGGAGTGAAGTTGCGTCTTCACAAGAGAAAAGTCTGGACCAACTGTCCCCACTGGAATCTCAGAGTACGTTCTACTTTCACATTCCACACTGGAATTCCAGCTGGAATACCGCACACTACCCTTCGTTAACCATAACAATAGAACAACTAATATATATATTACTTAGTGGCAGTTATAGTTAAGACCTAGTTTCTATAGAAAAAGCGTTTTTTACTTTCCAGTTGATGAATGTTCACAAAATGTCCCCCCAAAATACGATGCTCACTTTCAGCTGCTGTCTGGGAAGTATTGGGGTGATCCATCAAGCAGGGGCCGAAAAAAAGGAGGGGTCCCAAAACACGTTTTCTCCATGTTAATTTCCACAGGGGAAGAGGAATAGAGGCCGAACTGTTGGACAGAATTACACTAAATTTGGCAGAAAGCTAGTTCTTAGTCCAGAAAGAGCCCTTTTTGTTATTTGGTATAAATCCGTACAGCAGCTTTTGAAATATTAAAGAATAAACAAATTTGCATATACAGGGACACAAAGGCTCCGTGAACCCTCTGATCTCGTGCTGAGATGTGATTGGCTGCCGACACTTCAATGAAGAAGTGTTGGCAGACATCTTGGAACTCGACTTCAGATGACTCCAGCATAAAAGTTAAAAAATAAGAAACAGGGCAAGGGTAGGGACACCGTGACCTCTTAGCTCTGGAGCTCAGCGCACAAAAGTACTTTAAAAAATAAAATTCACTGAGAGTCATGGTGGATCCGCGGATCCGGTGAAAATTCAAAAAAACAAAAACAAGCACAGGCTCCCACCCTTGTTTTAGTAAAGCCCCTGGGTGGGCCAGTTCCTGGGGGCATGTCAAAAAATAAGGAGGGGGGCACATGGGGCCCCCTCCTAGGCTTTTGTTATGCCCGGGGACCGATACCTCCCCAGGGCTTAAATGAATAGTATGTGTGCCCCCGCGCCCAGGTACCACCACCTCCATGAGGCAAAATTGGTTCATTATTGTTAGACCTGACAGCCTTAGGGTGGTCACCCCTAATTTTTTACCTGCCTCCTTCCACTTTTAAGATACTGTTTTGCTGGTTTTCAGACTTTACCACTGCTAACCAGTGCTAAAGTGCATATGTTCTCTCCCTTTAAACATGATAACATCGGATCATACCCAACTGGACTATTAATTTACTTATAAGTCCATAGTAAAGTGCACTACATGTGCCCAGGGCCTGTAGATTACATGTTACTTGTGAGTCTGCAGCACTGATTGTGCCACCCACTTAAGTAGCCCCTTAAGCTTGTCTCAGGCCTGCCATTGCAAGGCCTGTGTGTGCAGTTTCACTGCCAATTCGACTTGGCATTTAAAAGTACTTGCTAAGCCTAAAACTCCCCCTTTTCTACATATACATCACCCCTAAGGTATGCCCAAGGTAACTCATAGGTCAGGGTGCTGTGTAGGCAAAAGGTAGGACATGTACCTATGTAGTTTACATGTCCTGGCAGTGTAAAACTCCTAAATTAGTTTTTACACTGCTATGAGGCCTGCTCCCTTCATAGGCTAACATTGGGGCTACCCTCATATACTGTTTGAGTGATAGCTGCTGATCTGAAAGGAGTAGGAAGGTCATATTTAGTATGACCAGAATGGTGACACAAATTCCTGCTGACTGGTGGAGTTGGATTCAATATTACTATTTTAGAAATGCCACTTTTAGAAAGTGAGCATTTTTCTGCACTTAAATCCTTCTGTGCCTTACAATCCACGTCTGGCTGGGTTCAGTTGACAGCTCCCTTGTGCATTCACTCAGACACACCCTAAACACAGGATACTCAGCCTCACTTGCATGCATCTTCATTTTGAATGGGTCTTCCCTTTGCTGCGAGGGTGGATGGCCTGACACTTGCATGTCAAAGGACAGTAGCCTGCCCTCACACAAAGGACTGTCACACCCCCTACTAGGACCCTGGCAGACAGGATTGAACTGAAAGGGGACCTTGTGCACTTCTAAGCCACTCTTTGAAGTCTCCTCCACTTCAAAGGCACATTTGGGTATTTAAACAGGGCCTCTGCCCCTACCAACTCAGACACTTCCTGGAGAAGAAAACCTGAACCACAACTTGCATCCTGCCAAGAATAACTGCCTGGCTGCCCAAAGAACTCACCTGACTGCTTTCTGTGAAGGACTGCTGCCTTGCTGTTGCCATGCTGCCTTGCTTCTATCTGGCTGTGGTGAGAAGTGCTCTCCAAGGGCTTAGATAGAGCTTGCCTCCTGTTCCCTGAAGTCTCAGGACCAAAAAGACTTAGGGGGTTATTACAACTTTGGAGGAGGTGTTAATCCGTCCCAAAAGTGACAGTAAAGTGACGGATATACCACCAGCCGTATTACGAGTCCATTATATCCTATGGAACTCGTAATACGGCTGGTGGTATATTCGTCACATTTGGGACGGATTAACACCTCCTCCAAAGTTGTAATAACCCACTTAATCTCTACAAGAAGGACTCCTTGTGCTGCGAAAATCGACACACAGGCTGCCAGAAACGATGCACAGCCTGCATCGCGGTGAATAATTTACTGCATGATGAACTGGAACGATGCAGCCCGACTTTGCAACAAGAAGATCGACTCAGCACCAGCGTAGGGACCGGAAATTCGACACACGGTCCACTGGATCAATGCACAGCCGAGCCGGAACAACGCAGCCTGACTTCCAGAGAGGAATTGACGCAGCGCCTGCGGTGCAGTAGAAATTTCCACGCAACTCCCACCGGATCGACACAGCCCCTGTGACTTTGTCCTGGCAGTGCCGGAAATCCACCCATCGTCCCTGGGGCATCCGAAAACCCCGCAACCCGAAGAGGATCCACGACCGAGTGCCGGAAATCGACACAAAGCCATCCCTGCGTGAAAACTAAATGACGTATCACCGTGTGCGGCCTGAGAAATCAACTCACACCTCCCTGTTTTCCATGCATCTCCTCCTCTACGGTTGTTTGCGGAGATTTTGAACTCAAAACAGGTACTTTGTGCTTGAAATAGACATTGATTGCTATTAAAAGACTAAAGACACTTTATATAATTTTTACAGTGATATTTGTAATATAGACTTATTGCTTCTTAATCATTTTTTTACCTGCATTTTTCCAAATAAACATTATGGGGGTCATTCCCCCGCCCGCCAAACTCACCCCGTCAAATGACCGCTCCGCGGTCAGAAGACCACGGGGGCCATTCAGACTTTCCCGCTGGGCCGGCGGGCGCCCGCCGGCCCAGCGGGAAAGGCCCTGCAACACAGAAGCCGGCTCCGAATGGAGCCGGCGGTGTTGCAGGGGTGCGACGGGTGCAGTTGCACCCGTCGCGATTTTCACTGTCTGCTATGCAGACAGTGAAAATCATGCTGGGGCCCTGTTAGGGGGCCCCTGCACTGCCCATGCCAGTGGCATGGGCAGTGCAGGGGCCCCCAGGGGCCACACGACACCCGTTCCCGCCATCCTGTTCCTGGCGGTAAAAACCACCAGAAACAGGCTGGCGGGAAGGGGGTCGGAATCCCCATGGCGGCGCTGCTTGCAGCGCCGCCATGGAGGATTCTCCCAGCCGGGAGAAATCCGGCGGGAAACCGCCAGACCCGGCTGGGCGACCGCGGCTTTACAGCCGCGGTCGGAATCCCAAATGAAGCACCGCCAGCCTGTTGGCGGTGCTTCCGTGGTCATCCACCCTGGCGGTCGATGACCGCCAGGGTTGGAATGACCCCCTATATATTTTTCTAAATACTGTGTGGTGTATTTTTGTGGTGATCTACTGTGTTATTGCATGATTTATTGCACAAATACTTTACACATTGCCTTCTAAGTTAAGCCTGACTGCTCAGTGCCAAGCTACCAGAGGGTGGGCACAGGATAATTTGGATTGTGTGTGACATACCCTTACTAGAGTGAGGGTCCTTGCTCGGACAGGGGGTAACCTGACTGCCAACCAAAGACCCCATTTCTAACACTTATGCTGGGGGGGGTCCAAAAGACCACCCCAAGCTCTGGTGACCACCACCCGAGGCTTAAATGAACAGTAAGCTGGAGCAGTCATGTGGTCCCCAGAACCCGGGGACTACCACCTCCCCAGGGTTAAATTGGTTAGTTATACTAGGTGGTGTCCTCAGAAGAGTTAGAGTCTGAGCCCTAAAATAGCTGCCAACACTTCTTTGTCGAAGTGTCAATCAGATATCAGCCTGGGGACAGTTGGATCCACAGAGGATCTCTGTCACTAGAAATCTACATTTTTTAACCTTTAATCTCTCCAAAACTACTGAACAAGTTTACAACAAATCCCAAAAAGCACAATCAGTGGAACAGCATCTAGCTTCCTGCCAAATTCGGTGTAATTCTGTTTACCAGTTTGGGCTGTAGGCGTGTCTAAAGACCCTATGGAAAAAGGAATGGGGAAAACGCGTTTTGCGACCTCCCCTTTTTCTCAGCAGCTGAACAGAATAAAGTATACGTTTTGAAATTGTTTTAAGATTTGTTCAGCAGTGCCAAAGTTATTGGCAAAACAAAAAATGGTCTTCCTATGGAAAGTACGTCCTTACTATAACTACCTACTGGTGACTGCCCTAAGGTAACTATAACTCGCGCCCATGCCATGCACAGTTTTTTCATATAAATGTTAGTGCACGTATTAAATTGATATTTTCAGTGATTTTATCAAAGATGTCATGAGTGCTGTAATTTTTGGGGTAATTAGCAGTGCATGGCAATGGTGTGAGTTATAGGTACCACAGGAGACAAGTTATAGTTACTTGAGATAACTCTAACTATGACAGGTGAATTTCTATGGTTTTGTATGTTTAAGATGTGACCCTAACTATAGTGTCCCTGTAATCTTCCTATGTGATAGTGAAGATGTGCTGATTTCCTCCATGCAACATCAGCGATGCGTTGGGTCCGAGATGCGGCAGTTCCATAGGCGATGCACCAAGGAGGCGATGCACTGAGGAGGCAATGCGTCGACTCTGATCCACTCAATGTGGCCGATGCACTGCCTCCGATTGGTGCAACAGGGCTGATGCATCAGTTCCGATATGCGCAGCAGCTGCAATGCTTCAGTTGTGACTAGAGCAGCATTTTATACTTGCTTCCAAGGGACCAGGACTGGATTGGCACTGATAGGCAGGGGAAGTGTTACAGTTGGCAGAGTCCAGGTGCTGTAGCAGGTGAGGTGGAAGTGTTTTGTGTCCCTGAGAATTCAGAAAACAGGAGGCAAGCCAGCAAGCCCTTGGAGTCACTCTGGGTCCTGAGTTTGAGAGTTACAAGTCCAGTCCCTCTCACCCAGGCAAGTAGGACAGCAGGCAACAGGTCAGCACAGCTAGACAGCAGTTCCTCCAGAGAATCAGTCCAGCGGAGTGGTAGTCCTTGTAGCAGCACAGCAGTACTTTCTCCTGGCAGAGTATCCACAGGTCCAGAAGTGTACTGAATTGGTGGTGTCAGAGGACCAGTACTTATATGCAGTTGTGCCTTTGAAGTGGAGGAGACTTCAAAGAGAGGACTTTGCAGTGAACAGAGTACCTGCTCTTCCTGACCTGGCTCCAGATTCACTACAAGGCGGTATGCAACCCTTTGTGTGGGGACAGGACACTGCATATTCAGGTGGGTCAGCTCCTCCCTCCCACCCGGCCCACGATGGTCCATCAGGCTGTAGATAGCACATCAGTCACACCTAAGCTCCCTTTGTGTGAGGGGTTGCAAAAAGCCCAGCTGCCACCCACCCCAGTCGTATATTCAGAGACAGGAGGGATGCACCAAATGGTTAAATTAAGAAAATGCCAACTTTCTAAAAGTGGCATTTTCAGAACTGCAATCAAAAATCCAACTTCACCATAAATTGTGGGTTTAAATTGTGATCCCAGAGACCCAAAACCTGGGGATCCCATCTCTTCCCAATTGGAAAGTATACTTGTAAAATGTAGTAAGTGAATCCAAATGTTTACCTATAGGAGTGATAAGCCTTGCAGTAGTGAACAACAAATGTAAGAGTTTTTCACTACAAGGACATGTGAAACTTAAAAGTACATGTTCTAATTTTTAAATACCCTGTCTCTACCATCGTGCTATTGAGGAACTATCTTAGGGGAGACATATATGTATTAAAAAGGAAGGTTTGGGCCTGGCAAGAGGGTTAACTTGTCAGGGTGACATGGCAGCTTAAAACTACATACACAGGCTCTACAATGGCAGGCCAGAGACAGGTTTAAAGGGCTACTTAAGTGGGTAGCACACTCAGTGCTGCAGACCCACTAGTAGCATTTAATTTACAGGTCCTGGGCACAGGTAGTTCACTTAATTTGTAAGGACTTATACATAAATAAAATATGCCAATTGTGGATAAGCCAATGTTACCATGCTTTAAACAGAGAGCACATGCACTTTAGCACTGGGGAGCAGTGGCAAAGTGCCCAGATTCCTAAAGATAGAAAAAACGAGGTAAGCAAAACAGGAGGTCTGAAGGCAAAAAGTCAGTGGAAACCATTTCCTTGAATGCCAGGTCTAGCCGACGTTTATAACCTGCTACAGTTGCTTGTACATATGCTAATCTTAACTCCATATATGATAATTTTCACTCCATGTACATAAAGGAAGCAGAAGTCTCTGAAATTCAAAAATGACTTGTACATATAGTAATCCTTACTCCATGTAGGTGACTGCTTACAAAGTTAAAAAATGGAAACTTTACATCTCAAATAATTCCTTGCGGATTATGAACCTCCTGCTGAATCTTTGGACCACACTTTTAGGTACCCTTACCGCCTTATTCATACTCCATAAATTAGCATCTGATAGTTACTTGAAATAATTCTAACTATACCAGCTATATTTCTATGGTATTGTGTATGTAAAAATACAAACCTAACCATAATGCCCCTGTAACCTGTAGTTGTTTAGTGAATTTCTAAGGTTTTTTAATTCTATTTCCTAACTATAACATCCCTTCAACTATTGTTTTTTTTCAGTGAATTTCTAAGGTTTTTTAACATTAAGTAAGATGCCCATTGCAAAGCTCGATGGGGGGGGGTTGGACGCAAGGCTTGGCCTGGCATTGGGTTGCCCCCACCCAAGCTTGCTGCTCCTGGCCCCCTCCTCCTTGCCATCCATTGTCAAAGTCCATGCCCTGCTCCCTCATTATAGCCCTGTGTGGCCATCTTTCTGTCCTGAATAGATAGCTTGCTGCACCATCCACCTCCTCCCTCCCCTCTGTTGTCCGAGCCCCCTTGGGGGCTCACTGTGCCCTTCAGTGTGAATCCGTGGCAGATGTGCAATTAAAAAAAAATACACCCACTCACAGACCAACTCACACCCACACAACCACTCACACGTCCATGCAGCCACTCACACACCCACTCACAGACCCAGAACACAATTCACACACCTATGCAGCCACTCACATACCCAAACAGACCCAGAAGACCTCTCACACACCTCCTCATGGACCCTCAGACGCACTCACACATCCACTCACACACTGATGTACACACCCATACAGTTACTCACACACCCACTGACATACCCACACAGCCACTTACACAGCCACTCACTCACCCACACAGCCATTCACACATGCACTCATACACCCACCACACACTCACACACCCATTCACATCCACATACAAACGTGTCCTAAGGTAACTATAACTTTGCCACTTGTCATGCACAGCTAATTACCCCACATATATTACATCAGTCATGCCATCTTTTATGACATCATTGATAATATTACTGTAACGTTTGCTGTAAAATTATTGATGAAAAAACTGTGCATGGCGGCAGTGCAAGGTTTATTTACCTTAATGCACGAGTTATAGTTTCTTGAGATAACTATAACTGCTGAATGTCTATGGTTTTATGTGTGTAACTATAACTCACGCCTCCGCCATGCATAGTTTTTTTATGCATAGTTTTACAACAAATGTTAGAGTGATATTGTCAATGATGATATAAAAGATGTCATGCCTGCTGTAATATCTGGGGTAATTAGAAGTGCATGGTGAGAGTGCAAGCTATAGTTACCTTGGAGCACAAGTAACAGTTTCTTGTTTTGGATGAGTAAATTCAGAACCTAACTATAGCGTCCCTATAACCGTTGTTTTTTTAAGTGAATTTCTCTGTTTTTTAAAATTCTATTTCCTAACTATAACGTTCCTGTAACCTTTGTTTTTTTCAGTGAATTTCTATGTTTTTTTAAAACATAATTTGTTTTTCATTACTGCACGTTAATCTAACCACAGCCATGCATGGCCTTTGGCCAGGCCCTGCAGCCAACCCCCCTACCCATCCAATCTCACAATGTGCCTGCCTTTCGCCATGCACACCAGGAATTGGCCGCAGGGCCTGTCTCTCTGGGTGTGAGAACAGATGTAAGAGAGTGTCCCTGGGTGTGATAGTGGCTGTGAGAGCGTCTGTTGGGGGTGAGAGTGGGTGTGAAAGGGTCTATGTGGGTGTGAGTGTAAGATTGTCTGATTGCATTCCACTATGTGAGAGATGCATTCACCTCCACAAAAGCCCCCCTCCCGAGGCTGATTTGAGCCCCAGAGACCCCATCAGGGCACCCAGTGTGAGTTTGGGACCGCAGGGGGAGCCTCAAGGCTCCCTTGGTCCTTGCAGGCTCCTTGTCTCCTGCGGGAGCTGGCATTGCTGTCACAGAGAGGGAGCTGCTAAAGATGCAGCTCCCCCTCTGTGTGAACAATTGCTTCCTCTGTTTCCCTGAGAAACAGAGAAAACCTAGCTTGGCTCCCAGCAAGCAAGAGCTGTTTGACAACTCTCTCTTGCTGGAACCGGAGTGTTTGCTGGGAGTTGGCGGGTATTTTGAAAGCTCCTGTCAAGTTACAGCAAACAGCTAAATGAATAGCCCCAGGGAGGTGGTTGTCCCCAGGGCTGCAGGGGGCTGCCTGGCCCCCTACATTTATTGATTGTTTAGCTCCAGGGAGGTTGAGGTCCCCAGGACTGCGGGGGGCTAGACACTCCCTCCTTATTTTAAATGAGTAGCCCTGGAGAGATGGCGGTCATCAGGGCTGCAGTAGGGCCACGTGGCCCCTCAGAACTCATTATTCTATAGCCTAGAGGAGGTCCCCAGGGCTGTGGGGGTCCATGCGCTCCCTCATACAATGTTGAATAAGCCCTGGGGAGGGTGTGGTCCCCCTTCCTTTAATGTGACATGCCCTTGGGACCTGGCCCACCCTGGTATTTTAGTAAAGCTAGCGCAGGAGCCTGTGCTTGTTTTTTATTAACTTTTGCCACCGATTCACGGATCCACCATGAATTTGCAGCAACAATTTTAAAAAATGCTTTTTTGCTGTGAGGTGGTCCCCCTGGTCCTCCAGTACTAGAGCTAAGGGGTGAGGGTGTCCCTACTCTAACCCCTTTCTTTTTTAAAAAATATTTCCTGGTTGAAGTGTTGGGAGCCAGCCAGAGCTCTACATTACACTGCACAAGCTTTTTATATTTCTTTTTCCTTTAAGATCTCAAACACTACTGACAGATTTACACCAAATAACAAAAAGCACTCTTTCTGGACCAAGAGCTACCTTTCTGCCAAATTAGGTGTGATTCCATCTAGCGGTTCGAGCAGTAGTCATGTCTAAAATAAAATCCCTATGGGAATTATAATTGAAAATTCACTTTTTTCTCCCCCCCTTTTTCTCGGCCCCCGCTTGACAAATTACTCTGAAACTTCACATATACAATGAGATTCTCAGGATCACTTCTTTTGGAAAATTCTGTGAAGATTTGTCAAATGGCAGCAAAGATATAAGTAAGTAAAAAACGCTTTTTGAAGGAAACATGGTCCTATCTATAACTACCTACTGACAACTGCCAGTAGGTAATATATATATATATATATATATATATATATATATATATATATATATAGTTAGGACCATGTTTTCATAGAAGAAGCATTTTTTGACTTGCCTATATCTTCAAAAACAACAGATGATGGATGAAATGCGGAACAAATTAAACATTCACCCCCAGTCACAGATCTGGGTATAATCCATCAGCTTTTTTGTTCGCCATGCCATTCCAGTTCAGACCCAGCCACATGCAAGTCAGTTTTGACCCTACTCCTCATGGGAACAGTCCAGCCTGAACTGACAGGCCAGGTCCTTCCTGGACCAGAAACAAGCATCTTGGGACCGGTTTCAGGGTATCACCCTTCATCAGCCAGGCTAGCTTGAGTGGAAAAATCTCTGCGAGTGGAAAAAGTGTTTGATAGATGTCTGAGTAATGGAGACTTGTAGGCGCTTTACATTGTATATGCTTTTATTAAGTTTAGTTAATCAAATAACAGTTCTTTGGCTCTTTTCTGTCTAGTTTTGTTTTTTTAAGTTTTTTTTTTCTTTTTTTTTCGTCTTCTTGGATCAATCATGGGATCTTCATCTTCTGTTCTTCTTCTTATTATTATTCCCAGATGGTGACTCATGAGGCGCCTGGAGAAAAAAAAGAAGAGAAGACTGTTGGTGGACAGGTAAGTAGTGCTATTATTCTTTTCCCTGCTCTGTCTCGCTCTTTTCTCTCTTCTCTCTTCTTGCTTATCTTCTCTTTGTTTTCCTACTCTTACTGGTTTTTCTCTTCTTTCCTTTCCTGTTCTTTTATTTCTTTCCTCGTTTATCTCTTCTCCTGTCTTGGCTGTCCTTTTCTTTCTCTGTAGGGTTTTAACAACATAGCTCTCTATCTGGCTTGTAACTAAGTCTATTTTCCCCTTTATATCTCTTGCTTTTTCTCTTCTCAAAAGACGCAACCAAATGTGGCCACACTCCTGCCCTGCTTCGGCTTGCTATATGTGGATCATAATACTGATATGGTGCTTTCTACTCTGTTTTCTCCCCAGCCCCTCCCATTTTTAACATAAATGATAATACGGGAACAAAAATATCACCACACAAAGTAAGTAAAGTAAATACGAAAACGAAGGAAGTGTTGGTAACCATGTTGGGACTCGGCTTCAGTTGAGTCCCAGAAAAAAAGAATAAGAAATACAAAAGGGGCCCGAGTACAAACACCCTCACACCTTAGCTCTGGTACCTGGGTCCCAAAGGGGACGCCCTCAGGGCTGAAAAGCATTTCTTAAAACATTTTCACTGCAATTCATGGTGGAGCTGCGGATCCCGCAACATTTAAAAAAAAAATGAAGCACAGGCTCCCCATGCTTCATCTTCATCAAGCCACCAGGTGGGCCAAGTCCTGGGGCAACATTTATTTGTAACGGGGGGGCCACCCAACCCCGCTGTAGCCCCGGGGACTGCCACCTCCCCAGGGCAATGCATAATAAATGTGCAGGGGGCTGTGCCCCGGGGATCACCACCTCTGTGGTCCTTCAAGTTTATGGGATGCGAGGGGGCCATGAAGCTACCCCACAGTCCCGGAGATCACCACCTCCCGGGGCATTCATCGTATTCTGTGCGGGGGCTGCCTTGATCATATTTTGTGCAGGTGGCCCGCGCGCCCCCCCAAAGCCCCGGGGACCACCACCTCCCCAGGGCTATAATAAAAAAGTAAGGGGGGCTGTTTTGGACCCCAAGGCTCCAGGAGCCACCACCTCCCCTGAGCTTCTTCTACATTGGAGGGGGGGGCACAGCCCTGCTCAAGGAGCCACTGATGGCCGGATCCTGCTATGTCCTGGGGTGCCCACCCCGGGACATAGCTGTTTGCTTTGGCTTGGCTGCAGCTTTGACAGCTGCAGCCAAGTCACA
Source organism: Pleurodeles waltl (assembly GCF_031143425.1). NCBI lineage: Eukaryota > Metazoa > Chordata > Amphibia > Caudata > Salamandridae > Pleurodeles > Pleurodeles waltl. The sequence continues at coordinate 259,595,175 of NC_090440.1, forward strand.
GCAACCCCTCTGCCTTCTGACAGCGGGACCTGTCAAACAGGTCCCATTGTCAGAAAGCGGAGTTTTCATTTCTGTTCCCTGCACGCAGATATGCATGCAGGGAACAGAGATGAAAGCATTGCCCAGCAACCACAGAGCTCCTTGGTTGCTGGAGCAATGGGAGCGCAGGGGAGGCCTTGAGGCTCCCCTCACGATCCCAGATAGCCCGTAAAGGGTATATAATAAAATACATTTAAAAATTGTCAGGGACCACAGGGGAGGCATTGAGGCTCCCTCTGCAGTCCCAGATAGCCCATAAAGATCTAAAAAATATATTTAATAAAAATAAATAGCTCAAGTGTGAAGGTCTCAGACCTTCTCACTGAGCGTTGAGGGTTCAAGTCCAGGTGTATCACTGGTCATTTCCTTCCTTTTTTTGTTTTTTGAAGTGTAAATGTTTAAGGCTCATTCTGAAAGGTGTTCTTTCTCTTTTTAAATGACAAATATATTTTTCTTTTCAAATTGTGCAGAAATTTCTCATTCTAAGTATATCACACATCAGCACCGAAAAAACTCTCTCCCTCTCACTTTCTTTCTCTTTCTCTCTTTCAATCTCTTTCTCCCGCTCAAACACCCACTCAGACACTTACGCACCCACTCATGGACCCACTCAGACACTGAATTACCCACTCACAGACCCAGTCAGGCCCTTATGCACCCACTCACATCCACAGTCAGACCTTCACGCACCCACTCACAGACCCACTGACACCCTCATTCGCCCAGTCACAGACCCATGAACACACTGATGCACCCACTAAAACACTGATATACTCACTCTCATACCCAGACAGATACTCTCACAGCCACTCTCCCCCCAGCTACACCCTCTCACACCTATTCTCAGACACAGAGAGGCCGTGGCCAACTGCCACCATGCATGGTCAAAGGGCCGTGCACAGTCTGGGGTTGGGTAGTTAGGGGCCAAGACTTGCGGGCAACCTCCACTGTGCACAGGCGAAGGCTGTGCACGGTGCAAGGTTGGGTGCTTATACGGGGTTAGACTCCAGCCCTGTGGCTAACCACCACCGCACATGGCCAAAGGCCATGCACGGCGGTGGTTGGATTAGTGAATAGTATTGAAAATGACTATACTTTACAAAAACCATAGAAATTCACTGAAGAAACCATATGTTACAGGGACGTTACAATGAGGAAATAGAATTGAAAAAAACATAGAAAATCACTTAAAAAAACAAAGGTTACAGGGACGTTATAGTTTAGCTCACATGTACGAAATCATCGGAATTCACCAGTTATAGTCAGAGTTACCTCAAGTAACTATAACTTGTGCCCTAAGGTAACTATAACTCGTTCCCTTGCCATGCACTGCTATTTTCCCCTCAAATTACTGCACTCCTGACATCTTTGATAACATCATTGATAAAATCAATGTAATATTTGCAGTAAAATGTTTGACGAAAAAACTTTTAATTTCCTTAGGGCACGAGTTATAGTTACTTGAGGTAACTCTAACTATAACGGGTGAATTTCTGTGGTTTTGTACGTTTAAAATGTGAGCCTAACTATAAAGTCCCTGTAACAATTGTTTTTTTTCATTGAATACATAAATAAATATATATATATATATATATCTATATATATATATATATATATTTATTTTTTTCACTGAAAAACCAACCAAAGGCTAAAGTAACATTATAGTTAGGTGAATAAGTGAATATGTTAGTGACCACAGTAACATTTTGAACTCAACTGCAGAAATTCACAAATACAATAACTTGCGCCCCCACCATGCACTGCTGATGTCCTCACATATTACATCACCTATGACATATTCTATGACCTCATTTATGACATTACTGATGACATTTCAAATAGCATAATTGATGACATAATTGAAGACATCACTGTTGGCATCATCCACACTTCTCTTTTACACATTAATATATAAACTAGTATGGTATTAGAGGTCTGAAAGTAAGTAAAAAATAGCTCAGAATAACATGGAGTATCATTCATTTCATCACAGATACAACTCCCTTAGGTGTAGCAAGTGTTATGTGCAACGTTGACCGCATACCATGCACTTTATGGGTAGCCTAGTTCACATTAACAATCAACCACAGGTACATGGGAAATCCTCTTAGCACACAGTATTCAATATGTATATACCTGTTAGACAATGCAAAGTTCCTCAAGATAGTCAATGTCTATTCCAGCTTAATGCCCTACAACGGACAGCTTTTATCTGTATCAAACCCCTCAGAGTGATTGAACTCACATTGAGAAATTAAGTTGCTATGAATAGAAAAGTGGTAACTATAAACAGTGTTTACTCTCTGGAGATAGTTTACTGTGTACCACACTGATTGCAAACAGTGAAACTCTCATCAGAACTACACCACAGAGTGTTAAAAAGTGAATTCTAAGAACAGTATACACTCTATGCAACACTTGTGAAAAAAACACTATTTGCTTAAAATCACCAAGATCTGAAGGTGCTAAAGACTGTACCACCTGCACCATTTTAACTGTTGCAAAAACCTTACAGCCATAAATAGTTAGTACCTTGTGCACACAGTCTTTTATGTTATGTAAAAATTGTCATGCTATGACGTTCTGTCTAATAACTCAAGGCTGCAAACAAACTTGGTATCTACTACGTAGAATCTTTGCCCTGCAAAACAAAACAAAACAACTTGTGTGGAACATGTTGAACGCAAGTCATGAACTGTCACCTGCACACAGAGTTACTCTTCAATACATAGATTTACTGCTACACACATGTGAGAAACTAGGGCTGATTGCAGAGGCCCCATAACTTTTTGCCCCCATTTTCCACTTTATGCTGGTGTTTTCCTGACTCTGATGGTGCCCTGGGTACTGCTAACCAGTCCCAGGGCCTGTGCTCTGTGTAAAATGGATATGCAAATTAGGCTAATTATAATTGGCTAAGTTAACCTACCTATAAGTCCCTAGTATATGGTAGGGCATGTAGGTTTAGGGACCACAGCATAGGTGGTGCACACCTAGGTGCATTGCTGAGGTGCCCAGTGTCATTTTAAAAGCAAGCCTGCCTTGCTGGCTGCTTTTAAATTAAAGTTATATGCAAATTCGACTTTGGAATTAAAGGTACTTCCAAAGTCTTAAACTACCTTATTTTTACATATAAGTCACCCCTAAGGTGTGCCCTATGTGCCCCTAGGGCTGGGTGCCATGTAACTATAAGCAGGGACTTTATAAAAATAGATTTATAAGCCCTGGTGAGGTAAAAACAGCCAAATTCGTTTTTCCCTCATTGAAGTAAATGGCCTTCATAGGCTAGAATGGGCAGACTTTATTTTAAATTTTAAAGTCTCCTTAAATGTTACATACCAAGAATTTGGTATCAAATTGATTGTTGTAATAAATCCCACAACTTCCAGTTGTTGGATTTAATATAACTTGTCCAGGTAAAAAGTTTAGACTTTACCTAAAAAGTTGCCAATTTCAGCTCTGCATTGTTTTTGCTGCTGTGCTCTGATTGGCCAGCCTGCAGCAGCTTCTGCCAGGCTACCTTGATGAGGTGTGAAGTGGCCTGACTTCACACAAAGGAATGTGCTTGGGGGAGAGAATCTCCCCTCAGCAGATGGTGAGGCAGGAAGGGGGAGGGCTGCCAAACTGGTCTTCAAAGGCAGAGAAGGACATTTGCAGCACCCAACAACACCCCCACATCCTGCAACCCCAGACAATTAGGTGCCCCCTTGATTAGATTTGGAGAGGGCAGGAGAGGGGTGTGTTTATGATTTTTAGCCACACCAGTGGGTGGGCTCAGCCAGATGTAACCTCCAAAAATCAGATTCATCCATGTTGGATTTTTGGAGACTGTTGCCTTCTGGGATGGATTTGTGCCACACTTCCCAGGAAGTGGTCATCACAGGGGGACAACCCTGTACCTGATTGGAGGATCAGGACCCCCCTGCTTTTCACCCAGGAGCAAGGATAAAACTGGCAGACCTGACCCCACACCTCAGATCCCTACCAGATTTCAACAAGAAAGGAACTAAAGGAGAAGAAGGACTGCCCTGCTGGACCCCTGGCCTGCACCTGGAACCTGCACTCAGAAGGACTGCACCAGCTGCACACTTGGGCTTCACCACAAGAAGGACTTTGCCTGGCTTCAACTGGTTCAAGGAGGGACTCCCTGTTTGCTACAGGTGAAAAATTGCTAACCAGAGTCCCCTGCACCAACTCCTGAAGAAATCGACCAGCTGACCACTGTCCAGTGGCCAAAAAGGAGTTTGCGCCTGGTGCATTCTGGGAGTTGAAGTCCGCACCCCCCAAGGACCATCACAGAACTTCTGGACCCTTGGGGTGAGCTGTGGACCCCAAAAGAACCTTAAAAGAACATCTGGGTGAAGCCCCAGAAGTTTGGAAAAGATTTGAGAATTTTTGGAAAAAAGCTCCAGAGAGGGACCGACCCGCCGCGGAAATTCTAGCCGGCTTGCCTCAACCGCGACCCGGCCTGACTTCGTGGTTCGTCCCGGTAAAGAAAAACATCCAAAAAAGAGACTAAGTCCGAAGGTAAAAAGTTGACCGGGACCTCCCAGCCATCGTATCCGAGAAGGGCTCCATGGACGTCGGATCAAGATCCAGGTTTACCCCGGTCGAAGGATTTTCATCTCGAAAAAACGACTAAGTCCGAAGGTAAAAGTCTCCACCGAGGAAACCCACATCGCGTATCCGGACAAGGGCTCCAGGAGGTCGGATTCAACTGGCAGGTTCGTCCCGGTGAAGAAAAACTTCAAAATAAAGACTAAGTCAGAAGGTAACTTTTTAACCGAGGCCTCCCGCGACCTGTAGCCGAGCAGGGCTCCATCGCGGTCGGCCTGAAAGTTTGACTTTGCCCCGGTCGAGGTGCAACCAGATGACCCGATTGGCGCTTTTTGTTTCTAAGCGCTAGAAAAGTAATAATTCTTTAAAAATTCATATCTCCGGTTCCCCTGAACCGATTTTAATCGTTTTTGTGTCATTTTAAAGATAAAAATATAAACTATTTTTATAAATTGGTTTTGGATTTTTAAACTGTTTCCTGTGTTTTATTTAATTACTGTTTTGTGATATTTGAATGCTTTACACTTTGTCTCCTAAGTTAAGCCTTGACGCTCGTTGCCAAGCTACCAAGGGTTGAGCTGGGATTAATTTACTGAGACCTAACTGTACCTAGGTGGAGGTTAGTGGCTTGTTGCTAGGTGTAGGTACCTACCTGCCCTACCAATAACCCATTTTCCAACAACACATATGAAGCATTAGGAACACATGCGTTTTACACTCATTAGCTGGACAAAGGCTTATAAAATTAGGTAGAAAAGTGATATGGTAGCTACCTGCCACTATTAAACTATAAAATGAACTAACAAACTCATTGGATGAAGTCATCAGTGATGTCATCAATGATGTCATTTGAGATGCCATCAGTGATGTCATAAATGATGTAATAGAACTTGTGATAAATGGTGTAATAAGCAATGCATAGTTTTGCTAACTATAATGGGTGAGTTTCTGTTTTTTTTTTATTTCAAAACGTTAATGTTGTCACTGACATGTTCACCTAAATATCCCATTACTTTAGTCTTTGTTTTTTTCAGTGAATTTCTAAGATTTGTTATCCAACAAAAACAGATCTTTTTATCACATCTAACTATGATATTACTTTCCACCTTGTTTTTCTCAGTGAATTTCTAGGTTTTTATTTATGTAAAGTAATAATTTATTACCATATGTAAAACCACCCCATCACACAGGGAGTTGTTTGCAGGGCCGATAGTAACTCTAACTATATACATACCAGAATTGATTTGTTTCACTTTATTAGGAAACCTTAAATTGCAGAAAATGTAAATAAACAAAGAACAATCTATGTACACAGAGGTCAGCAAAATGTTCACCTAAATTACAGGACATCCTTATAATTAGTGACATGAATGTTCTTATAGCATTGTAGAGCAAGGAGAGGAAATATAAAATAACAAATGGAAGCCCTTCTTAAAACACTAAGGGACAGATGTATGAACTTTTGCTGCAGGACAGTGCAGCAAGTCACCTTTCTTTGCTGCCCTGCGTCAGAGGGAAAGAGCAGGAATGTACTGTATTTAAGCAATATGGCATATTCCTGTCCTTTCCCACTGCACGGGTGCCGTTTTGGCTGCCCAACGCAGGACCCCCTGCACTATGGTGCAAGAGTGTCTGTGCTACATGCAGGTTTGTTTTTGTGAAGGAAGGGACCGTTTCCTGCAGAAAACAATCCCGGGAGGCTTTTTCCTCTTTCTATGTGTGTTGCAGAGTGCAGCACACATAGAAAGAGGGAAGAATAAGGAGAAATAAAGATATTTCTTCCTGTTCCATTTCACCTGGAAAAAAGTAGGATTTTGGTGCATCCTTAGGTTTACCAGAGTTGGTAAATCTGGGGAGACATCTAAATCCATTGGTGTTGCATGAGAACACCCACTGCAATGCCTCCCTTGCGCAGAGTAAGGCAACATAGCAATTTGTGCTGCCTTGTTTTATTCCATAATTATGAGGCAATTCAAAGCCACACTAAGGGGGTGATTCCAACCCTGGCGGTCGGTGTTAAAGCGGCGGCCAACCCGCCAACAGGCTGGCGGTCCAAAAAATTTACTTCTGACCCTGGCGGGAACCGCCAACACAGCCAGCCACTTTAACACTCCGACCGCCACGGCGGGACACACAAACAGCACGGCGGTCAGAAACAGACTACGAACGGGAAAACGCTCACCTCTACGCATTCCACGAGGACGGAGGACAGCATGGAGCCCGAATTAAACATCCTACCAGCTATTGTCTACCTGCTCATCTACCACGAGTACGAACTCCGGCGCAGAAGACAACGGTGAGTACCGCACCTACGACACAGGGGAGGGGGGGGAGAAAAGGTTATGGGCACACACATACGCCCCCCCCCCCAGCCATCAACACACCAATGCAGAGCAATAACTGAGTGACACCCCACAAACCCCCCTGAAAAATGCAAAGACATAATAAAAATGTAACGTTAAATTTAGGTAAAAATTAGGTTCATTGAAGTCATGGAAAATTTACAAAATAAAATATCAAACCATAAATTATGAACAGTGCGAAAGCTATGTACAAAGTCAATAAGTCCAGCTCAGTTTTCCGAATATCCACAGTCCGTGGGCCAATGTCCACCAAACACATGGGCAAAGCCCACACAGGAGACCTGAGTCCGTTGGAGAGAACACTGCAGGGGCATCAGATGACAAAACTACAGGCACCTCAGGGGGAAGGGAAGGGGGGGCACCTCAGCCACATGAGTCCACGACGCCAGATCCACGAGGGGCCTCCATGCCCACTGAACCATCCTGGGGAGTGCAAAGCCACAGTCTCACAAGTCTCTACAGTGGGTGGATTGCCCACTGTACCATCCTGGGGAGTGCAAAGCCACAGTCTCTCAAGTGGATAACAGTGTCCAGTGGTTCTGGAGGAGGCAGGGTGCCCAGAGTGCAGCGTGAACACTAGCTCGAGACAGAACCGGCACTGTCAATGGGCCAGCGGTGCTTGACAGGAAGGGCCCAGCGGAGCGGTGCTTGAGACGGCGGGGCCCAGCGGAGCGGTGCTTGAGATGAAGGGCACAGCGGAGCGGTGCTTGAGACGGCGGGGCCCAGCGGAGCGGTGCTTGAGATGGCGGGGCCCAGCGGAGCGGTGCTTGAGACGGCGGGGCCCAGCGGTGCGGTGCTTGAGATGAAGGGCCCAGCGGAGCGGTGCTTGAGATGAAGGGCCCAGCGGAGCGGTGCTTGAGACGGCGGGGCCCAGCGGAGCGGTGCTTGAGACGGCGGGCCCAGCGGTGCGGTGCTTGAGATGAAGGGCCCAGCGGAGCGGTGCTTGAGATGAAGGGCCCAGTGGAGCGGTGCTTGAGACGGCGGGGCCCAGCGGAGCGGTGCTTGAGACGGCGGGGCCCAGCGGTGCGGTGCTTGAGATGAAGGGCCCAGCGGAGCGGTGCTTGAGATGAAGGGCCCAGCGGAGCGGTGCTTGAGACGGCGGGGCCCAGCGGTGCGGTGCTTGAGATAAAGGGCCCAGCGGAGCGGTGCTTGAGATGAAGGGCCCAGCGAAGCGGTGCTTGAGACGGCGGGGCTCAGCGGAGCTGTGCTTGAGATGAAGGGCCCAGCGGAGCGGTGCTTGAGATGAAGGGCCCAGCGGAGCGGTGCCTATCTTCACGGCGGGCCCTGTTCAGTGGTGCCTATCTTCACGGCGGGGCCCTGTTCAGCGGTGCCTATCTTCACGGCGGGGCCCTGTTCAGCGGTGCCTTCCAGCACGGCGGGGCCCAGTTCAGCGGTGCCTTCCAGCACGGCAGGCCCTGTTCAGCGGTGCCTATCTTCACGGCGGGGCCCTGTTCAGCGGTGCCTATCTTCACGGCGGGGCCCTGTTCAGCGGTGCCTTCCAGCACGGCGGGGCCCTGTTCAGCGGTGCCTATCTTCACGGCGGGGCCCTGTTCAGCGGTGCCTTCCAGCACGGCGGGGCCCTGTTCAGTGGTGCCTTCCAGCACGGCGGGGCCCTGTTCAGCGGTGTCTTCCAGCACGGCGGGGCCCTGTTCAGCGGTGCCTATCTTCACGGCGGGGCCCTGTTCAGCAGTGCTTGTCCAGTCATTCAACGGAGCCAGACCTGGCCAGGACTCCCTGCTTAGTCGCCCTCCGACCGTGCAGTTGCTGGACCCTCCTGTGACGGAGTCCTGGGCCCGTGGGTGTCCTCCCTCACCCCTGGGATGGGGCTTGTGGGGCCCTCCTGGTCCGCGCCCCTGCTGGCTGACTTCTCCGCCCTGCTGCCCTTGCCCTCCTTCAATGAGGCTCACTGGCCCTTGCCTCCCCTGGATGTTGTGGCAGGTGACGGCCCAGGACTTTGCTCCTTGGGGGCAGCCTTGTCAGTCTTCTCGTGGCAGCCCTTGATTTTACGGGTCCTCTTTCCAGGGGGGGGGGCTGGCTGTCCCCTTGCTGCTGGCCGATGTATCAGTGCTGGGAAAGGGGGGACTCCAAAACCAGTGCACAATGCTGACACTAGAAGCAGGGCTGGTGGTGGCTGAGGTGCTCAAGGGACTCTTACCAGATGGAGGGGGTGGGTCAGGTGGGGCAAAGAGGTTAAGTTTAGAGAGGTAAAGTTTTGTAGGACCAATGTAAAGGGTAGGTGCAGTGGGAATGGGAGTGGAGGAAGAGGATGTGGTTGTAGGAGAGTCAGGTGTGCTGTCTTTGGGTGCAGGTGCTTGTGACGTAGGCTGTCGTGAGGTGGTTGGCTGTTGGGTGGGTGGCTGCCTGCGTTTGTGTGTCTTAGAAGAGGGGGTGACAGACACAGTGGGAGAGGACACAGGGGACGTGTAAATGGCAGTGGGGTGGTGACTGCACGTGTGCGGACTGTACTGGAGGGTGTGGTGGTGATGGAAGCACTGGCTGATGGTGGTGTGCATGCAGGTGTGAGTGGAGACGTCACAGGGAGGGAGGAGGGAGACAAGGAGGAGGGGTACACAGAGGTGGTAGTGACTGTTGCCATGTCTGCATCTGGGTGTTGCTTGGGTGAATGCTTGTGGGATCTGTGGTGCTTATGTCTGGATGAGCTGGCCTTGGGTGTTGAGGTGTGTGCAGGCTGGTCTGATGGTGTGGATGGGATAGGCTGAGGAACAGGAGACAGAGACAGGGTGGAGGCAGTCAGAAGAGGGAGGCTGGAAACAGGGACAATGGCTGCCGTCAGTGCTGAGGCCAGAGTATTGAATGATCGTTGATGAGCAGCCTAACCCGAATGAATGCCCTCCAGGTATGCATTGCTCCGATGCACCTCCCTCTCTACACCCTGGATGGCATTCAAAAGGGTAGACTGCCCAACAATGATGGTCTGTAGGAGGTCAATGACCTCCTCACTGAGGGCAGCAGGGGTAACAGGGGCAGGGCCTGAGGTGCCTGGAGCGAAGGAGATGCCCGCCTTCTTGGGCGAGCGGGCACGGAGCGAAGGCTGAGGGGCTGCTGGGAGGGCGGAGCTGGTGCGCTGGGTGGCGGCTGTACCTGTAGAGGCGGGGGGCCCGGATGTTGCCGCCACCGCTAGGGAGCTCCCATCCGAGGACGTGTCGGTGTTGCTGGTGTCACCACGGGTCCCCGTTGTGGTGCTCCCCTCGCCCTCCGTATCACTGGTGACCTCGGTGTCTGTACCATGGCCCACCGGGGCCTTGTGAGTCGCAGCTCCCTCGTGCTCCGATGCCAATTCTCCTCCGCCTGATGATGCTAATGCACACATGCACAAGAAGATAAAGAAAAAGGGTGGGGGGATAAATAAAAACAGGTTGAGTGCATGCATTGTCAACACCGTTGGCGGAGAGGACAGACACAGGAGCCTCATGCACTAAGCCGCGCAATCGGGGTACACTACTCAGTACTTGTGACTAGGCCAACAGGTCTATGGACAACAAATGCGCAAATGGGTGATGCTGGACCATCGATTGCTGTACTTGTCACCCTACACAGGTGGGGGGCGGGGGCACAGGGCCATGCCTAAAGGAGGGGACTACACTACAGAAAGCGCCCTGGCCTAATGTCACCCACAGCCCTCCTCCCCCACCCAGACGCCTCCACTGCGTGTAAAGATAGCAGAATGTGCTGGTACTCACCCCCTTGTGTCTGCTGTGATGTCCTCATGCGCCCATCCAAATCGGGGTAGGCCACCGCCAGGATCCGGGACATCAGGGGGGTCAAGGTACGACTGGCACCCCTCCTACGTTGGGAGGCCATCCCCAGCAGAGACTCGGCGGTCTTCCTGGTCCCGCGGCGGATGTCCTCCCATCTCTTGCGGCAGTGGGTGCCCTGTCTGTTGTGGACCCCCAGGGCCCGGACTTCCTTGGCGATGGCACGCCAAATGTCGAGTTTCTGATGGGCGCTGACCTATTTGACATGTACAGGGTGGAATCGGAAATATCATCAGTTTTCTGTATGTTCGATGTGATTGCCCCCCCCTCCCCAACCTTGCCATGTGGCACATGCTCTCATCTGTCGTGCCTTGCACTCCTCATTCTCTCCCCACCCCACCATCTTACATCCACCATACACAACTCAGGCATAGCCCTTTCAACGTGCACCCAGTGTACTTACCTGTTGTTCTGGAGGAACGTAGAGTAGCGCATACTGGGGGAGGACCCCATCCACAAGTTTCTCCAACTCTTCAGAAGTGAAGGCAGGGGCCCGTTCCCCAGTCGCAGCAGCCATTGTCTCTTCCAGACCGAGGTCACAGCAGCACTTGCAGTATAGGTCCTCTCCTGTGGATGATCAGGTCTCGAGTGATTAAGCAGATAGAAAATGGCGGTCACGCCCGCGGCGGTGCGTACCGCGGCGGTGCATACCGCGACCGCCGGCGCACCTCGTCATTGGCTCCTGAAACCCATAGGGTTCAATGTTAACCAATGCGGCTTCGCAGAATGGTCTTCGACCGCCTACCACCACGGTGTGCCACGCCAGCGCATTGACCTCACATCCCACTGTCACACTTCACAGGTCAGGCAGCCGCCATTTCAAGGGCCCACATGGCTTAATTTCGACTGCGTCACACAGCCCTAGGCCTTGCATTTGCCACTCATACAAGCCATTCAATGCATAGCGATTCTTTTACTGTGCAAGCTGTGGTTACGTACCTGTGGGTTGCTTGACTCTGTGCTCCATGTTGTCCTTCCTAGGCACCGTCCGCTGGGACTTGCGAGGAGAAGGAGGAATCCTCCCGTGTACAGACCGCTGGTGGACCTGTCGACAATGGAAGAACGCCATATTATACTTCGATACCGACTTGACCGAGCCACTATACATGAACTGTGTGCCCAGCTGGAGCCAGCCCTGATGTCCCCCATCCGCCAACCCACAGGAATTCCCCCTCTGGTGCAGGTTCTGTCAGTCCTCCATTTTTTGGCAAGTGGGTCTTTTCAGACAACAGTGGCTATGTCATCAGGGATGTCTCAGCCTATGTTTTCTAAGATTTTGTCCAGAGTGTTGTCTGCCCTGATGAAATACATGCGGAGCTACATTGTTTTCCCAGAGGAGGGTGATTTGGCCACTGTGAAGGGTGATTTCTATGCCCTTAGACATATCCCCAACATCATTGGTGCCATTGATGGGACCCATGTGGCTTTAGTACCCCCAAAAGACAATGAGCAGGTGTACAGAAACAGGAAAAATTACCATTCTATGAATGTCCAGGTGGTCTGTTTGGCAGACCAGTACATCTCCCATGTAAATGCCAAGTTCCCTGGGTCAGTGCATGACGCGTATGTTATGCGAAATAGCAGCATCCCTTATGTGATGGAACAGCTACAGAGACAACGTGTGTGGCTAATTGGTGACTCTGGTTACCCCAACCTGCCTTGGCTATTGACCCCAGTGAGGAATCCCCAGACCAGGGCAGAGGAACGGTACAATGAGGTGCATGGGCGAACTAGGAGGATCATAGAAAGGACATTCAGGCTCCTGGAGGCCAGGTTCAGGTGCCTGCATATGACAGGTGGATCCCTAATGTACTCACCAAAGAAGGTGTGCCATATCATCGTGGCCTGCTGTATGCTTCACAATCTTGCATTGCGACGCCAGGTGCCTTTCCTGCAGGAGGATTGTCCAGATGGTGGTGTTGTAGCAGCTGTGGATCCTGTGGAGAGTGAAGAGGAGGAAGACGACGGGGACGACACAGACAACAGGGACACAGTTATACAACAGTATTTTCAGTAGCACACAGGTAAGAATCACCCACGCCATTTTACATTTACTTCTGGCCTCCTGCATTTCTACTTTCTGTGTTCCCCACCATTTCCTTTTCACTGAATTATGACTTTCCCTTTTCAGAGCTGTTTGACCAACTGCGTGACTTCTGCTTAGTTTGCCCATGGACTAAAGCGTATTCACATTGGTATGTTGTCATCACAATGTAAATGAACATTATAGAACCGTTATGTGTAATACATTTGTTAAGAATACAAGCAGACTCCAGATTTTTGAAGTGCAATTAGTGATTTATTTTTAGTGCTACATATAGGTCCATGATAGTAAAACGGTGATGGGTGGGGGTGGAGTAATGTCCATGGCAGAGTCCAGTTCTCAGTTTCACAGGTGCATTGTCCATATGCCTGTGGAAGGATGGAGCAGGGGCTGTTTGAGGTTGGACAGGGTGACAATGTGGGACAGTGGGATGACATCAGGGGGTATCTTATGCTGGCGGTGGTCTTGGCATCCTACTCTGTCTTCTTGTGTGATCTCAGGTTCCGCTTGCGGAGTGGTTGATCTTCAGCAGGAGGTGGGGTTCTGGGGGCCTGTTGTTGTGTGGGGGCCTCCTGTCCACTAGCGCCGGCGGAGGTGGTAGGCTGTTCGTGGTCCGGGCTAGTGACAGGGGCCCTTTGGAGTGCCACATGGTCCCGCAATGTGGTGTCTATCCGGTTGAGGGCCAGGACGATGGTCCCCATTGCGGAACCGATGTTCCTGAGTTCGTCTCTGAACCCCATGTACCGTTCCTCCTGCTGTGCCTGGATTTCCTGGAACCTGGCCAGTACCGTCGCCTTCGTCTCCTGGGAGTGGTGGTATGCTCCCATGATGGTGGTGAGGGCCTCTTGGAGAGTGGGTTCCCTGGGCCTGTCCTCCCCCCGTGTCGCACAGCAGCCCTCCCAGTTCCCCTGTTTCCCCGGGCCTCTGTCCCCTGGACGGTGTGCCCACTACCACTGCCCCCAGGTCCCTGTTGTTGTTGGGGTGGGGGGTCAGCCTGGGTGCCCTGTAGTGGCGGACACACCGCTGATAGACGCGTCCTGGAGACAGAGGCATGGGCCCGCTGGGTGGGAGCTGTGCTGATATTCCCAGAGGGGGTTAGGTCTGCTGTGGCCTGTGTCTGTGTGTGGGGAACCGACTGTCCAGAGGTCCCCGATGGTCCGGGCTGGTCATCAGGTTCTAGGTCGACAGAGCTGCTGTCCTCACTGGGGGCCTGTTCTGGGGGTGGGATGGACAAATCTGGACCCTCAGTGGCGGGGTGTTGGCGTTCGGGCCCTGCAGGGGTAAAAGAGTATGGTTATTTCTATTGTGTGTGCCATGTCGTGCGATTTGTGGGTGCCCTTGTCCCCCAGTGCTGGCATTCCCTTGTGGGAGGAGTTGTGAGGGTGGTTTGTGGGGGGGGGATGGGTATGTGCAGTGGTCATGCATAGGTGATGGGTGTCCATGGTTTGTGTTGGAATTCAGGGTTTGGTGTTGGGTTGGGTGGGTTGTGCTGGTGAGACATTGGCAGGGAGGATGTGTGCTGGGGGGTTGGGGGTGAGGGTGGGGGTGTGGGGTGGCATGCTGGTGGTTGGGGGGGGTGAAGTAGTTGAGATGAGACTTACCAGAGTCCATTCCTCCGGCTACTCCAGCGAGGCCATCAGGATGCAGGATGTTGAAGACCTCTTGCTCCCATGCTGTGAATTCGGGTGGAGTGGGTGGGGGTCCGCCGCCAGTCTTCTGCACAGCGATGTTGTGTCTTGAGACCATCGACCGCACCTTCCCCCGTAGGTCGTTCCAGCGCTTTCGGATGTCTTCCCGATTTCTGGGATGCTGTCCCACAGCGTTGACCCTGTCGACGATCCTTTGCCATAGCTCCGCCTTCCTGGCTATTGTGGTGTGCTGCACCTGTGTGCCGAAGAGCTGGGGCTCTACCCTTATTATTTCCCCCACCATGACCCTGAGTTCTTGGTCCGAGAACCTGGGGTGTCTTTGGGGTGCCATGGGGTGGTGTGGATGAGGTGTGGGGTGGTGTTAGTGGTGATGTGAGTGGTGGTGTGTGGTGATGTGTGCGTAGATGTGGTGTGGGTGATGATGTTGGGTTCCTGTGTGTGTTGTGGTTTGCGTTCCCTGTGCTCTCTCTCTGTGTATTGCGCCTTGTCTCTGAATTTCTGGTTGTAGGGGTTTGTGGGTGATGTGGGTGGGTGTTTTATATGGTGATGGGTGTGTGGGAGTGTTGTTTGTATGTGTGTCAGGTGTGTGTATTTCAAATTGTCCAATGTGGCTGTGTTTTGGAGCTGTGTGTGTATTTTGAGCGCGGCGGTGTGTACCGCCAATGGAATACCGCGGTTGTAAGACCGCCGCGTGGATTCGTGGGTTGTAATAGCATGGGCGTGTTTGTGTTGGCGTGACGGTGGAGGTTTGGTCATCTCCAGTTTATCGCTGCCCACTGATGAGGCGGCCTTCCGTGGATGTCGGGTTTTTGGCGGTTTGCCAGTTGGAGGTCAGAATGACCGTGGCGGTTTACCGCGGCTGCGGCGGTATGATGGCGGGCTTCTGACCGGCGGAAAGGGCCTTTTACTGCCGAGGTCAGAATGACTCCCCAAGTCTCTTTGAGTGGCCTCATAGATATGGTTGCAAGGTTTATGCCACCTTTGCATCACAAAAGTGATGCAATGGCAGTGCAAGTGGCTCATAAATATGTCCCTTAGTATCACATAGGATAAGTGTCCCCCTATACAATTTAAACCCAAGCTCAGAGCCCCAGAGCCCCCATGGCTGCATAGACATGTTTCATGAAGTAATGATCAGAGATCTTAGGAAATGTAGATCAGAGAAAGGAAAGAGGAACAACAATCTGACTTGGTTCCAGACCAAAGATATAAAAAGTCTGGCCTCAGACAAAGACATCATAATTCGGCCAGCTGATGAAGGTGGAAGTATTGTTATAATGCAAAGAAAAATGTAGAATGATGAGGCTATGAGACAGCTGGGTGATAAGGAGAAATAAACCCAGATTAGCAGGGATTGATATGTGGAGAGTATTTTGACCTACTGGGAAATGATGGGGAAATAAAGAGAATTCCTTTGCTTTATCTTTTTCCCAAAGTACTTAAGGACTGTACCAACCCTCCCGTGACACCCATAGTATCCCCAATAGGGATCTTTTTGGAGAATACCTCCAAATATGTTGATTTCTTTCTTAGACCATTTGTGACAACATTTCAGTCTTTCATACAAGACAAAAAAGATTTCCTGAAGAGGATTAAAAGGATACCCTGCAAAACAGATTTCCTATTGATGGCCTTAGATGTAACATCATTGTACATCAGCTTGTAACACCAAAAGGGCATAAAAACATGTAAACATTTTATGAGAGCAAGGCCTCTATCATTCTCTGCACATGCCAAAAGTATTCTGGATATGATTAGATATTGCCTTGAAAATAATCATATTCTGTTTGATGGTACATTGTACAGAGAAGTGTGTGGTACTGCGATGGGCACCTGCTTTTCCTCCAGCTATGCAAATCTGGAAATGGACTTGTGGGAGGAGCAGGTGTCCAGAGCACCATAGTTTGTGAATGATATGCAACGGGTAATTCTGTGGTTGAGATATATTGATGACTTGTTTCATATTTGGTGAGGAACTGAATTATCTGCACTGAGGTTTGTAAGTAATCTCAACACCAACAACTGAAACCTGAAATTCTCATGTGATATTAGTAATGGCCAAGTAACATTTGTGGACATGCAGGTTGAAGTATGTGGGAACCACTAGAAACTAGAATGTACCACAAACACACAGCAGGGAATACATTGTGACATGAACAGAACAATCATCTAGAACCTTTGAAGTGAAGTATCCCTTATGGGAAAATGCTTCAGACTAGGAAGAACTGTAGCTCTACTGAACGTTTCAAGGTGGAACTTGCTATGATGACCCAAAAAGTCAAGGACAGGGGCTATCCCACTTGGGTACTCAATTCAGCCATCAGAAGAGTGTCAGCGAAATCAAGAGATGTAGACAGATGGAATCAGAAAAAAAATCAGAAAATTAGAACATAATCCTGATATAAATGATTGTAGGATGGTAAGGGCTGCACCCCTAATTCTGACAAACTCTAGCCATCTGAAAAGAATAATTCACTGTATCAAATATGGCAGGGAGGTCAAGAAGTATCAGTGCAGCATCACCTCCTTGATCAACCTGTTTCCGTATCTCCTCTGTATCAATCACTAGAGCATACTACTCACCTAGAAAGCACATAAGGTCTTCATTACTTGCCTTTTCCAGCATTTTTGTGGGAGAGGAAGCCTGGATATGGGGAGATAATGTTTAGTATCACCCATATCCAGGTAGGCTTTTTTTTTTTAGCAATGGGCATACCAACACTTTTTTCCAATTCATTGCATAGTAGCCTGAAGTTAGCACCTTATTGAGAAGGGGAGTATATAATACAGATGGAGGACAAGCGTCCAGAGGGGACCCAGATTTGGTAGTTTCTAGCTTTCCAACTATATCTTCATTTAAGGGGTTAAAGTTATCAAGGGGTAAAGTTATCTAGAATAGTCACGTCGGCTTCCACCTTGTTTAACCCATCCAAAGATATCACAGGGGAGCAGGCTGAAGTGCCTGGATGGTCATTCATTTGAGTAGCAGACCATTCTTTATGAACGTCATTGACTTTGACCTGAAAAATCTTGTCAGTTCATTACAAAATTGTTGTGATGGTGTAAAAGTTCCAGTATTATTGTGTTTGGATAGAGTCTTTAGTGTTTTGAAAAGTTCACTTGTGGAATCATTAGCCACACCCATTTTTTCTGTGTAATATTTGGATTTTTCTGTCTTGATCAAAGCTTTATATTCTTCAGTAGTTAGCTTATATTTTTATTCTTCCTCATCATTATACCCCTCGCTCCACATATGCTCTTGAGCCCTGCATTTTTGTTTATATTTGATTAGTTCAGGAGAAAACCACGGGGCAGAGGGATTTTTCCTATGTGTTTTAAGAATTTTTTCCAGGGCTAGTTTTGCAATAGATGTATTTATCCAGCCCGTAAAAGTACTCACCGCAATATCCACCTCGCTATTTAGTTCAGGTGCATAATCGCTCAGGAAGCCCTTGAGGTCGCATCTATCTATTTTCTACCATGGGCAGCACTTCACAACTTTTGCAAGTTTAAAGAACGGCATTTATTTTCTGACACCATTAATTTGAAAAATACTACTCTGTGGTCTGTCCACGTTAGTGATGACACTTTATCAAAAGTGACTGCAGAATTATCAGTGAAGATTCCGTCTAATGTATGATTAGCATTGTGAGTCGGTTGAGTGACTATCTGATTAATAGTCAAAGCTATTAAGATCAAAGCTTTATAAACAATCAATCAGGTGCTCAGTATCCTTATTCTCACTGTTCTGTATGTAAAAATTGACATCGCTCAACAGAGTAAAATTTGGAAATTCCATGCAGGACTCTATAAGTATCCAAAAGGATGACAAAAAACTATCTTTGGGACCAAATGGCTGATATACTAGTGCTCCATTGAAAAGCATAATATTATTGAATTTGAAGGTAAACATTAAAGCTTCCCCCTGTAATTGTGAGGCTTGATTAAGCACAGCTTTAAAATGGTTATGATATACCACTGCAACTCCTCCCCCCTCGTTTACCTTGTCTATCAATTCTAAATAGGCCATATCCATCTGGGATGGCAATACTCAGGTCTGGTTCCGATGCAAGATCTGTACAAGTTTCTATAAGGGACACTAGGTCAAGGTTGTTCAGTTCAATATAATATGCAAATTCATATCTATGTTTAACTAATGATCTTGTATAAAGTAACATGCATTTCAGCATTGCCTAAAGAGATCATAGTGTCTAAATTATTGAAGCCACCTGTAGGCTGTAAACTGAAAGTAAACTTGCATTATTCACATCGGTATTTATTAGGAATTTCCTGGCAGTTAGAATGTTCACAATTAATTCTCTTATCAGGGGTTCTGCCGGACCACGGATGGGCGCAAATGGACCTGCTTTTGGTGCCCCTTCAGTGCGCCAACACTGTGCCCATTGTGGTGTCCGCTGTGCGGATGCAATGGTAAGTTTCTGAAGAGGACAGGCATAGGGGCGTGGCCGGCCTCAAGGAGTGCAGGCACGCCTCCAAATGGTGAAACGAAAAAGACAACAAGAAGATTAAACTGAGGTCCAACAGCGCGTACTCACCAAAGCAAGCTAATTTGTAACTAAAATAAACATGTAAAAACATAAATCATAAAACAAATTTGAAATGGGCACTATGGGACTATTGGATGGGATTACTATTTATTGGCGCAGGTTCAAAAGGGAGCCAGGCACCTCCCAATATAACTTAGATAAGAGCCCACAAGGAAAAGGAAAGGGCCTTGCTAAAGTCTTGAAGTTTCAGTAACCACGGCACAGGGGCGCTGGTCAATTTCTTAAGAGAGCAGACATAGGGGCATGGCCGGGGTGTGGCCGGCCTCGAAGAATGCAGGTACACCTCCAAACGATGAACAGAAAAGGACAACAAAAAGATGGAACTTGGGTCCAGCTACCCCATACTCACCGAAGCAGGCTCCCCTGCAGGTGGGTATACTGGTAAAGACATATGCAGTTAAAATAAATGTGTGAAAAGATAACTCATAATTCGAATTTAAAATGGGTACAGATTCCCATGTATAGGTGCAGGTTAAATTGAGACAACGGCAAATGAAGGAGGACTTCTACACCACGAAGAAGAAGCACATCACTCCCCGAGCCAAAGAACAAAATGACAGCTACAACACCATCAACTCCGACGAGGAGGCCATAGAAGACACCGGAGGCATCCCGGGCAAACAGAACCTGGCCATACAAACGGAGGAGGAGCAGGAGCTACACCAACAGCTAGCCCTGATAGATGTCACCGCCAAGCGAAAAGAGCCAGTGGACGGAAATCCCAGAGGCAATAGTCGAAATAGTGATTTCGGATGACGAAGAGAGCAAGGGAAAGGAGGACCAACATTTTCTTTTATGTTGGAGCCAGCCAATTTAGATTATTTTCTTCTGTGGGACTGTTGGAGTGAGCCAGCCGATGGGAGAAAAACCACTTGTAGTCAATCTGATTGCTCCAGGTTTTGAATTCACAGGTCACACAGCTCACACTTGTGGGAGACCCGCTGGATCTACTGTCTTAATTTCTCAAAAACTATTGAACAAATTTACACCAAATTACAAAAAGCACGCTTTTTAGTTAAAGATCTACCTTTCTTAAATAAATATGGTGTAATTCTGTTCAGCTGTTTTCTCTGTATCTTTGTGTCATTTATTGTATGGAAAATGTATTGGGGAAAAAGTGTTTTGGGACCCACCCTTTTTTTCTCAGCTCCAGCTCTCCCAGAACCTTTCGAGCACGTTGCTGGGGTGGACAAACTTTTCTTTTGAAAAATTTCATAAATATTTGTCAAGGTATGATAAAATTATCAGCAAATCAGGGAGCCCAAAATATGTTTATCCATTCATTTTTTCATGGGAAATTGAGCAGCAATACTGGAATTACATGAAATTTGGCAGAAAGCTAGATCTGGTTTTTACTATTTGGTAAATCCATTCAGTAGTTTTGGAACATTAAAACAAACAATTGTGTATTTAACACCAACAGATTTAGAGATAAGATCTGATTCGCAGTCACAGAATCAACAAAGATGTGATGAGAGCCATTTAAGGACTCGGGGCTCAGTCTCCTGGCCTGCAAGTAAGTGCAAAAAAATAGGGAGGCAGGTGGGGGGGGGGGTCCCACAGGGACGCCTCTTTTGCCTTAAACATATTTGTTTTTAAATTTTACCTCAAATTCATGGAGGATCCATGGATCTGCAGTGAAATCTTTAAAAAAATGGCTCACACTCTATTTTGTTGTAAAAACCCCGGGGCTGAGCATGGGCCCCCTAAGTGGCTCAGTGAGGGGGCCCTACACCCCCCTTTAAAAAAAAAAAAAAATCCCCATGGAATATGTCCCTCGTGCATATCGAAAGCTCGGGGAGGGAAGCAGCATGCACCCTCCCTCAAAAACAAATGCTGGCCCCCGGGCCTATAGAAAGCTCAGAGAGAGTGTGTGTATGTCCCCCACATAAAAAAAGCGATTTTGAAATGAACAGAGTTGGAGCTCATTTAACATTCACAGCTCCAGCTTAGGAGCTCCACATAAAGCCCTGCTTTATGTTAAGTTTTAGAGCATGCAGGGAGAGCCAGAGCCACCAACAGCACTAAAAAAAATATGGTAAGTTTCCTGGGTCATTATAAAGGTTACTCCAGGAGAGCTTACCGAGCTGGAGCTGCATGTCCTTCAGCTGGAGTGCAGGGACCTCTTGCAGTTGGTTCTAAGTTTGCACTTTGTGGCCTGAAAAATGTTTAAAAAAGACTCAAAAACATGTTAATGTTTTTTCAAAGGATTTGATGACCATCACTTTTAATAAACATTTCTATGTGTGAATGTATAAGATATACATTTGATTATGGTTACTGGTGACTATTTGACAGTGACAAGAGGTCTACTTTATATACGTTTATGTGCTGAACCCTCGATAAAGCCAATAAAGGCCAACTTTTCATATTTTAGAAATGGCACCATTTGTATTGTCACAACATATGGTAATACGTACGAGTGTCCATCTGCACAGCTGCTCATGATTGAAGGCTCTGAGCCCAACCTATTGCCTTTATGGTGACAAACATCTTACATTACAAAAAGATAGAAATCCACTGAAAAAAAACAAATGGTAGAGTGTAGTTATCATTTTGAAATTGCCATACTATCTTAATTTACATTCAAATAACCTTAGAAATTCACTGATAAAACCAAAAGTTAAATGGAAGTTATAGTTAGGTAAACGTGTCAGTTACAACATACCATTTTAAATTAACACAAATCAATACAATACACCAGTTATGGTTATCTCAAGTGATCATATTCCTTGCCCTCATGACATGTTCTATGACATCATTGATAACATCACAGCAACATCTGAAATTACATAATTGATAAAAACATTGTGCATGGAAGGTCTTGTGCCCATCCCCCTGCTCCCACCATGTGCAGCAGGGAGTTGGGTGCAGGGTCTGGTGCCCAAACCCCAGCAGGATCACACTGCTGACTATGTGATGTTACAATTTAAAGGGTGTCATTTTAATTAGGGCATACCTACTGATTTTATCAAAGAGTGAGAACACCAAAATATAGAACTGGGCCTATTGACTTTATCAAGGGATCAGCATATCAAAATATGTAAAGCAGACCTATAGTCTTATTAAAGAAATCACCAATAATTATAATTAAATATATATTTCATTAATTCACACATTGCAATATCAAATAAAAGTTATTGTCATCATTTTTTGTAATATTATTAAAAAACAATCAACACGCTTTTGAGTCTTTCATTTACCATTTTTCAAGGTCAGAACATGCTGCCATAAAAACAACCACAAGAGGGCCCTGCACTCCAGCTGAAGTGCATTACCCCAGGTAATCTCTCATGGTGTCATGGATTTAATGAGCCAGGGGAACTACAGTTTTTAATTTTTCTTGGAGATTCCGTGGTGAGGGAAGATCGAAGCCCCCTGCAGTCCCGCTGGCTCCCTGCAAGCGTCTCAAGAGTTGGCAACATGGTTTTGCTTTTTGTTTCTTGGTTGTTTTTTAATATGAATGGGGGCAAGGCACCCCACAACATAATTTTACATTTTTGGGCCTTTGGGGGAGATCCCCGGCCCTCCCGGCTCCCTGCAAGCACAGCACCCTGCCAACTTTATTTTATAAATTGTTTGCTCAATATCTCTTCGTTGACATTTTCAGGATAGGTGGACAAAGCACGACAGCCCCCAAGTGCAATTAAAAGCGACAAATCAGACAACGCATGGTATAGGGGCTAACTGGTCTGGCTATAACCAGTCTTGATGATACATAAATATTAGTCAAATATCATAACATCAGGCCATCCAGAGTGCAATGTGCCACAGTAGATGAAGAAGAAAACATAACATATGTAAGATTAAAAAAACATAGTAACTGCAGGTCAGATTTGTCAGTGTTAGTGATTGATTCAGGTTCAGGGTTGGGGTTACGAAGTAATGCAAAGGGCATGTCCTGTCCTACTAGGTAGCAGTGGACCAAGCAGTGAGATAGATCACCAGTGTGAGGATTAGTCAAAGAGCTGTAGTGCTCTCAGCTTCAGTGGATGGAAGCAGGTGAATTCTATATCTATGAGATATCTATGAGATATGGATCAGTGGGAGCCAAATCGTTCGGAACTTGGAGTCTGTTTTAGTTAGGCTATGAGAGAGCCGTTCCATCACCATCACATGCCAGAGTCAGAGGAACCACTGTCCCATCCATGAGTGGGTCGTCTTTTTCCATGCCAGTGCCACAAGTTGCCATGCTGCTAGAAGCATGTAGCTAATAAGCTTCCATTCAGCATGGGTCATCGCCTTCAAGGCCAGGGGTCGAATACCAAGGTTACTGAGATAGGAGATTGGAAGTGTGTCCCTCACAGTGGTTTTTACATGGCCCAGGACTTCCTTCCAGTAGGTGGTGATGAGTTTGCAGGACCACCATAAATGGCAAAAGTCACCAGCTGCTAGCCGGCATTCCCAACACAGGGGTGAGGTGTTGGGGTAGATGGTGGATAGATGGGCTGGTGTGTAGTACCACTGAAACATGAGCTTATATGCTGTTTCCCTATGGGAGATGTTAGGTACCTTTTCAACCAGGTGAGCCATGCGACAGACATTGTCTGCACCCTGCCTGTTGCAGATAAAGCCTACCTGATCTGGGTCGATAGCCCATACAGATAACACTTGAGTCTGGTAGCTAGAATCTTAGTTAAAACCTTGGTGTCTGTGTTAAACAAGGCTATGGGGTGATAAGACGAGCAAAGCATCTTTGCCTAACAGGGATATCTCTGCAGCTACCACAGAGGGTAGGAGGCCAGTCTCATGTGTAAAAGAATGAAAGAGCTGCATCAGATGGTCCTGAAGCTGGGGCAGAAACAACCAATAAAAACTGACAGGGAGCTCATCAGGGCCTGGTGTCTTGCTGAGCTGCAGGGCCTGGACCATGGCACAAAGCTCCTCAAGGGTGATCAGTGCATCAAGGAGCTCCATATGCTGGGGGTGGAGGGACTCCCATTTACAAGCTTTAAGATATGTCTTAAGCAGGGTGAGATGGACCCCCTCCAGAGTGTATAAGGTGTGATAATGGTCATGAATGTTCCTTAACCTTGTCCCTTTCAGCGGTTGCCCGCCCTGCATCCCCAAGTCACAATTTCACATTATGGGGGTCATTCCAACCTCAGCGGTAAAAGGCGCTTACCGCCGTGCAGAAGACCGCCATAACACCGCCGCAGCTGCGGTAAACCGCCACGGTCATTCTGACCCACAACAGGCAAACCGCCAAAATACAGACATCCACAAAAGTCCTCCACACCAAAGGGCAGCGAGAAACTGGCGATGACCAAACCTCCACCGTCACGGCAACAGAAATACGCCCACACTATCACGACACACGAATCCACGCGGCGGTCTTTCAACCGCGGTATTCCATTGGCGGTACACACTGCCGCGCTCAAAATACACACACATATACAAAACACAGCCACATTGGATAATTCAAAATACACACTCCTGATACACATACACACACCACTCCCACACACCCTACACAATATAAAACACCCACCCACATCACCCACAAACCCCTACTCCTAGAGATTCGTGAACACGCACAGAGATAAGAGACCCGAGCACCCAGACGCGCAATTCACTGTCACCCAGCAATATTACCACGCACTTCAAACTACACACCAATACACATCACCACACTTAGCACCACACAATCCACCCCACACATCACCCAAACCACCCCATGGCTCTGCAAAGACACCCCAGGTTTTCTGAGGCTGAACTCAGGGTCATGGTGGAGGAAATTGTATGGGTAGAGCCACAGCTCTTCGGGACACAGGTGCAGCACACCACCATTGCCAGGAAGATGGAGCTATGGAGCAGAATAGTGGACAGGGTCAACGCTGTTGGACAGCACCCAAGAAATCGGGACGACATCAGGAAGCGGTGGAACGACCTACGGGGGAAGGTGCGTTCCATGATATCCATGCACAACATTGCAGTGCAGCGGACTGGCGGCGGACCCCCACCTCCTCCCCCAGAATTTACAACATGGGAGGAGCAGGTCTTGGCGATCCTGCATCCTGAGGGCCTCGCAGGAGTAGGCGGAGGAATGGACTCTGGTAAGTCAAATCTTAACTACTTCTTCCCCCCAACCCCACCAGCATGCCAACTCATACCCCCACCCTCACCCCCACCCCCATCACACCTACTCCTTGCAAATGTCTCACCCTCACAAGCCACCCATCCCAACACCAAGCCCTGCATGCGACCACAAAGCATGGACACACATCACCTAAGCATGCCCACTGCACATACCCATCCCCCCCAACCACCATCACAAAAGCCCCCACACAGGAATGCAAGCACAGGGGTACACGGGCACCCACCCATTGCACTCTATGGCACACACAGAAGCAATAATCATACTTTTATACCCCTGCAGGACCCGAACGCCACGTCACAGCGCAGGAGGGTCCACAAATGTCCACTCCACCCCCAGAAGAGGCCCACAGTGATGACAGCACCTCTGTCTCCCTGGATCTAGATGACCAGCCAGGCCCATCGGGGACCTCGGGACAGTCGGATCCCCGCAGACAGCCACAGGCCACAGCAGACCTTCCCCCCTCTGGGAACACCAGCACAGCACCCACCCAGCGGGCCCATATCTCTGTCCCCAGGACACGTCAATCAGCGGTGTGTCCACCACTACAGGGCACCCAGGTTAACCCACCACCCCAACAACAACAGGGACCTGGGGGCAGTGGTAGTGGGCACACGGTCCAGGGGACAGAGGCACAGGGAAACAGGGGAACTGGGAGGGCTGCTGTGCGAAAGGGGGGGGACAGGCCCAGGGAACCCACCCTCCACGAGGCCCTCTCCTCCATCATGGGAGCATACCACCACTCCCAGGAGACGATGGCGACGGTCCTGGCCAGGTTTCAGGAGATCCAGCTTCTGCAGGAGCAACAGTATATGGGGTTCAGGGAAGAACTAAGAAACATCAGTACCGCCATGGGCACCATCGTAGTGGCTCTGAATCAGGTAGTCACCACATTGCGGGACACTGTTGCACCACAAAGGGCCCCTGACACTAGCATGGACCAAGAACTGCCTACCACCTCCGCCGGCGCTAGTGGACGGGAGGCCCCGACACAAGACCAACAGGCCACCAGAACCCCACCCCCTGCAGAAGGAGAACCACCCCGCAAGCGGGCCCTGAGATCCAGGAAGAAGACAGAGTAAGATGCCAAGACCCCCGCCAGCAAAGGATACCTCCCTGATTGTCATCCCACTGTCCCACATTGACACCCTGTCCAACCTTACACTGCCCCTGCTCCACTTTCCACAGGCATCCGGACAATGCACCTGTGATACTGATAGTCTGGACTCTGCCATGGACAAGCCAGGTTGTGAAGCATACAGCAGGCCACAATGATCTGGCACACCTTCTTTGGTGAGTACATTAGGGATCCACCAGTCATATGGAGGCACCTAAACATGGCCTTCAGGAGGCCAAAGGTCCGCTAGATCACCCTCCTAGTTCTCCCATGGGCCTCATTGTACCGTTCCTCTGCCCTTGTCCTGGGATTCCTCACTGGGGTCAGTAGCCATGACAGGTTGGGGTAACCAGAGTCTCCTAATAGCCACACACGGTGCCTCTGGAATTGACCCATCACGTAAGGGATGCTGCTATTCCGCATGATGTACGCGTCATGCACTGACCCAGGGAACTTGGCATTAACATGGGAGATGTACTGGTCAGCCAAACACACCATCTGGACCTTCATGGAATGATAACTCTTCCTGTTCCTGTACGCCTGTTCACTCCTGCTGGGGGGGACCAAAGCAACATGTGTCCCATCAATGGCACCAATGATGTTGGGTATATGTCCAAGGGCATAGAAATCAGCCTTCACTGTAGCCAAATCCCCCACCTCAGGGAAGACGATGTAGCTCCGCATGTGTTTGAGCAGGGCAGACAACACTCTGGACAACACCTTGGAAAACATGGGCTGGGACATCCCTGATGATATGGCCACTGTTGTTTGAAATGACCCACTTGCTAGGAAATGGAGTACTGACAGCACCTGCACTAGAGGGGGGATCCCTGTGGGTTGGCGGATTGGTGACATCAGGTCTGGCTCCAACTGGGTACATAGTTCCTGTATAGTGGCTCGGTCAAGCCTGTATGTCAGTATGACATGTCTTTCCTCCATTGTCGACAGGTCCACCAGCGGTCTGTATACGGGAAGATTTCTCCATCTCCTCGCATGTCCCAGCGGACGGTGCCTATGAAGGACAACAGCGAGCACAGAGTCAATCAACCCACAGGTACGTAACCACAGCTTGCACATAACACGATTCCCAATGCATTGAATGGATTGTATGAGTGTCGATGCAAGGCCTAGGTATGTGTGACGCAGTAGAAAATAAGGCATGTGGGCCCTTGAAATGGCGGCTGCCTGACCTGTGAAGTGCGACAATGGGATGTGAGGTCAATGCGCTGGCATGGGACACCGTGGCGGTAGGTGGTCGAAGACCGCGGCGCAAAGCTGCATTGGTTAACATTGAACCCTATGGGTCTCAGGAGCCAATGACGATGTGCGCCGGCGGTCGCGGTACGCACCGCCGTGGTACGCACCGCCGCAGGCATGACCGCCATTTTCTATCTGCTTAATCACTCGATACCTGATCTTCCACAGGAGAGGACATACACTGCAAGTGCTGCTGTGACCACGGTCTGGAAGAGACAATGGCTCATGCGACTGGGGAAAGGGCCCCTGCCTTCACTGCTCAGGAGTTGGAGAAACTCGTGGATGGGGTCCTTCCCCAGTATGCGCTACTCTACGGTCCTCCAGACCAACAGGTAAGTACACTGGGACCATGCTTTGTGGCCAATGCCTGTGTTGAGTCGGGTGGATGAAAGATGGTGGTGAGGGGAGCGATTGAGGCATGCATCAAACGACAGATGAGAGCATGTGCCGCATGGCAAGGGTGGGGATGGGGGGCCACTCACATCGAGCATGCAGAAGGTGATGATTATTCTTCTCTCCCTGTACATGTCACATAGGTCAGCGCCCACCAGAAAATCGGTATTTGGCGTGCCATCGCCAAGGACGTCCGGACCCTGGGGGTCCACCAGAGACGGGGCACCCACTGCAGGAAGAGATGGGAGGACATCCGACGCTGGAGCAGGAAGACGGCGGAGGATCAGCTGGGGATGGCCTCCCAACGTGGGAGGGGTGCCAGTCGTACTTTGACCCCCCTGATGTCCCGGATCCTGGCGGTGGCCTACCCCGATTTGGATGGGCGCGTGAGGACATCACAGCAGACACAAGGGGGTGAGTACACTCAAATCCTGGTGACTTTGCGTGCAGTGGAGGTGTCTGGGTGGGGGAGGAGGGCTGTGGGTATCCCAAGGCCTGGGCAATATCTGTAGGCTAGGCCCCTCCGTAAGGCATGGCCCTGTGACCCCACCCCCCACCTCTGTAGGGTGCCAAGTACAGCTATTCATTGCCCTGTGTCATGTATGTGAGCAGAGGTCGCCCATAGGCTTGAAGGCCATGTCCCACGGATTGCGTAGTCGACCCCAAGTGTGCGGCGTAGTGCAGGGGGCTTCTGTGTCTGTCCTGTCCACCAACGGTGTCGCCAATGCATGCACTCAACATTTCTTTATTTTTCCCCACCGACCTTTTTTGTTGTCTTCCTGTTCATTTGTGCATTAGCATCATCAGGAGGAGGAGAAGTGGCATCGGAGCACGAGGGAGCTGCATCTCACATGGCCATGGCGGGCCATGCAACTGACTCGGATTTCACCAGTGAGACGGAGGGCGAGGGGAGCTCCACAGCGGGGACTCGTGCGGATGTCAGTGACAGCGACTCGTCCTCTGAAGGGAGCTCCCTTGTGGTGGCGGCAACATCCGTGCCCCCGCTACAACAGGTACAGCCGCCACTCAGCGCACCAGCACCGCCCTCCCAGCAGCCCCTCAGCGTTTGCCCCGTGCCCGGTCACCCAGGAAGGTGGGCATCTCCTTCGCCCCAGGCACCTCAGGCACCTCAGGCCCTGCCCCTGTCACCCCTGCTGCCCTCAGTGAGGAGGTCATTGACCTCTGAGGACGCTCATTGTTGGGCAGTCTACCCTTTTGAATGCCATCCAGGGTGTAGAAAGGGAGGTGCACCAGAGTAATGCATACCTGGAGGGCATTCATTCGGGTCAGGCTTCCCATCAGCGATTGTTCAACACTCTGGCCTCAGCACTGATGGCAGCAATTGTCCCTGTCTCTAGCCTCCCCCTCCAACTTCCTCCACCCATACCCAATCCCCTGTACCTCTGCCTATCCCAGACACACCATCAGACCAGCCTGCACACACCTCAACACCCAAGGGAAGCTCATCCAGACATAAGCACCACACATCACACAGGCATTCACACAAGCAACATCCACATGCAGACATACCAACACCCACTGCCTCCACTATGTCCCCCTCCTCCTCGTCTCCCTCCTCCCTCCCTGTCAAGTCTCCACTCACACCTGCATGCACAACATCTTCAGCCACTACGTCCATCACCAGCACAACCACCAGAACCCCCCGCACACGTGCAGTCACCACCCCCACTACCATTCACACGTCCCCTGTGTCCTCTCCCAGTGTGTCTGTCACCCCCTCTTCCAAGCTACACAAACGTAGGCAGCCACCCACCCAACAGCCATCCACCTCACGACAGCCTCCAGCCCAAGCACCTGCACCCAAAGACACCACCCGGCGCGAGAGGCCTAAAACACCTGGGACCAAAATCCCTACCATGGCTCCGGCAGGGAGTGTGGAGCCACCTGGCACACTGCCAAAGGTGGGGAAGGGCCACAGGCGACCAGGGAAGGCTGGGAAGGGCAGCACGCCCGACAAGACCGCCAGCAGCCCAGCTGTGCAGGAGGGCCCCGCATGCCCCATCCCAGGCGGGCAGGAGGACACCAACAGGCCCGGTACTGCAGCCCAGGAGGGCCCCACCAGGCCCATCCTAGGTGGGCAGGAAGGCGCAGCCAGCCACAGGTCAGGTGGCGAATGACCTCCACGCCATGGGCTGATCCGCTGAACTGGGCACTCATCCGAAGCACCGCTGAACTGGGCCCTTCATCTCAAGCACCGCTCCGCTGGGCACCGCCGTCTCAAGCACCGCTCCACTGGGCCCTTCATCGCAAGCACCGCTCCGCTGGGCACCGCCGTCTCAAGCACTGCTTCACTGGGCCCTTCATCTCAAGCACCGCTCTGCTGGGCACCGCCGTCTCAAGCACCGCTGAACTGGGCCCTTCATCTCAAGCACTGCTCCGCTGGGCCCTTCATCTCAAGCACTGCTGCGCTGGGCCCTTCATCTCAAGCACCGCTCTGCTGGGCACCGCCGTCTCAAGCACCGCTGCGCTGGGCCCTTCATCTGAAGCACCGCTCCGCTGGGCACCGCTGTCTCAAGCACCGCTGTGCTGGGCCCTTCATCTCAAGCACCGCTCCGCTGGGCACCCCCGTCTCAAGCACCGCTGAACGGGGCCCTTCATCTCAAGCACCGCTGCGCTGGGCCCTTCATCTCAAGCACCGCTCCGCTGGGCCCTTCATCTCAAGCACCGCTCCGCTGGGCCCTTCATCTCAAGCACCGCTCCGCTGGGCATCGCCGTCTCAAGCACCGCTGCGCTGGGCCCTTCATCTCAAGCACCGCTCCGCTGGGCACCGCCGTCTCAAGCACTGCTGCGCTGGGCCCTTCATCTCAAGCACCGCTCCACTGGGCACCGCCTCTCAAGCACCGCTGAACTGGGCCCTTCATCTCAAGCACTGCTCCGCTGGGCCCTTCATCTCAAGCACTGCTCCGCTGGGCCCTTCACCTCAAGCACTTCTCCGCTGGGCCCTTCATCTCAAGCACCGCTGCGCTGGGCCCTTCATCTCAAGCACCGCTCCGCTGGGCACCGCCGTCTCAAGCACCGCTGCGCTGGGCCCTTCATCTCAAGCACCGCTGCGCTGGGCCCTTCATCTCAAGCACCGCTCCGCTGGGCACCGCCGTCTCAAGCACTGCTCCGCTGGGCCCTTCATCTCAAGCACCGCTCCGCTGGGCACCGCCGTCTCAAGCACCGCTGCGCTGGGTCCTTCATCTCAAGCACCGCTCCGCTGGGCACCGCCGTCTCCAGCACCGCTGTGCTGGGCCCTTCATCTCAAGCACCGCTCCGCTGGGCACCGCCGTCTCAAGCACCGCTGAACTGGGCCCTTCATCTCAAGCACCGCTCCGCTGGGCCCTTCATCTCAAGCACCGCTCCGCTGGGCCCTTCATCTCAAGCACCGCTCCGCTGGGCACCGCCGTCTCAAGCACCGCTGCGCTGGGCCCTTCATCTCAAGCACCGCTCCGCTGGGCACCGCCGTCTCAAGCACTGCTGCGCTGGGCCCTTCATCTCAAGCACCGCTCCGCTGGGCACCGCCGTCTCAAGCACCGCTGAACTGGGCCCTTCATCTCAAGCACTGCTCCGCTGGGCCCTTCATCTCAAGCACTGCTCCGCTGGGCCCTTCATCTCAAGCACCGCTCCGCTGGGCACCGCCGTCTCAAGCACTGCTCCGCTGGGCCCTTCATCTCAAGCACCGCTGCGCTGGGCCCTTCATCTCAAGCACCGCTCCGCTGGGCACCGCCGTCTCAAGCACCGCTGCGCTGGGCCCTTCATCTCAAGCACCGCTCCGCTGGGCACCGCCGTCTCAAGCACCGCTGTGCTGGGCCCTTCATCTCAAGCACCGCTCCGCTGGGCACCGCCGTCTCAAGCACCGCTGAACTGGGCCCTTCATCTCAAGCACCGCTGCGCTGGGCCCTTCATCTCAAGCACCGCTCCGCTGGGCACCGCCATCTCAAGCACTGCTCCGCTGGGCCCTTCATCTCAAGCACCGCTCCGCTGGGCACCGCCGTCTCAAGCACCGCTGCGCTGGGCCCTTCATCTCAAGCACCGCTCTGCTGGGCACCGCCGTCTCAAGCACCGCTGAACTGGGCCCTTCATCTCAAGCACCGCTGGCCCATTGGCGGAAGGGGCAGGCCTGCATCTGTGTCGGGCAGGGCTGCACGAAGCACTCTGGGCACTAGTCCCCCTCCAGTACCAGTGGAGACTGATATTGACTTGAGAGACTGTGGCTTTGCACTCCCCAGGATGGCACAGTGGGCAAGCCACCCACTGTAGAGACTTGAGAGACTGTGGCTTTGCACTCCCCAGGATGGGTCAGTGGGCAAGCCACCCACTGTAGAGACTTGAGAGACTGTGACTTTGCACTCCCCAGGCTGGCACAGTGGGCAAGCCACCCACTGTAGAGACTTAAGAGACTGTGGCTTTGCACTCCCCAGGATGGAACAGTGGCCATGGAGGCCCCTCGTGGATCTGGCGTCGTGGACTCATCTGGCTGAGGTGCCCCCCCTTCCCTTCCCCCTGAGGTGCCTGTAGTTTTCCTATCTGATGCCCCTGCAGTGTTCTCTCCGTTGGAGTCAGGTATCCTGTGTGGGCTTTGCCCATGTGATTTGGGCCCAGTGGCCCACGAACAATGCCTGATACACATATCGGACTGGACAATTTATGTATATAAAGTTTTAGATGTGTGATATATTTTATACTCAGTCATACAATATATTTCAAAGTTTATAATCATTTCCTTTTGTCTTTGCATTCTTCCGGGGGGTTTGGGGGGGGGTAACTGTGATGTGTTGCTATGCATTGATGTGTGTGTTGTAGTGGGTGAGGGTGGGTGTGTCGCATATGTGTGTCCCCGTAATTTTTTGCCTCCCCCCTCCCCTGTGTCGTAGGTGCAGTACTCACCGTTGTCTTCTGCGCCGGCGTTCGTGCTCCTGGTAGAGGAGCAGGAAGACAATCGCTAGGAGGATGTGGAGTTCGGGTTCCATGCTGTCCAGATTCCTCGTGGGGTGTATGGAGGTGAGCGTTTTCCGTTTGAAATGGCTGTTTCCACCGTGTTTTTATCGGCGGGGCTACCGCCCCGGAAAAGGTGGCGGATTGGTGGGTTGTGATAGGGTGGGAGGTACATTGTCTCCCGCCTGTCTGTTGGCGGTGACCGCCGCACTGTTTGTTTGTCCCACCGTGGCGGGCGGTGTGTTGAAGTGGCGGTCTCTGTTGGCGGTTTCCGCCAGGGTCGGAATTGA
The DNA here is from genome assembly GCF_031143425.1 of Pleurodeles waltl. Lineage (NCBI taxonomy): Eukaryota > Metazoa > Chordata > Amphibia > Caudata > Salamandridae > Pleurodeles > Pleurodeles waltl. The sequence continues at coordinate 259,628,263 of NC_090440.1, forward strand.
ATTTTTTTTACCACCAGCCTGTTAGCGGTTTTGCCGCCGCTTTAACACCGACCGCCAGGGTTGGAATGACCACCTATGTGCTTTAGCCTGTGCCTGACAAAGTCGGCAGGCTAGGAGTGTGCCCATTGTGTTACCTCCCTTGTAGTATCACTGTTTCAATGCCATAAGTGCATGCTCGGCCTGATTGGTTTTATGCGCCTGTAGCTTGATGTGTAGAATAGGTAATTGACTTTTACTGCGACTAGTCAGGGCTATTTTATCCTGCTGCTCCATAGTCTTGATCTCCACTGCTAAATTAGTTTCCACCCAGCGGCTTTCCCCTCCCCTGAGCTATAGCGATAAAAAATAAATAATAGGTGACCCCCACAACTGCCCCACCCTGGATATGTTTTTTGAAAGCTTAAGTTTTACTGCAGATTTGTGGATCCACCACAAATTTGCAGTATTTTCTTTTTAATGGTTTGTGCCCAGGGTAACCCTACTCTGCCCCCTTATCTGTTTTTACCCTTTTTTCAGGACAGAGGACAGGGGACTGAATTTCTGAGTCCTAAAATGGCTGCCACCACATCTTTGTTGATGTAGTGGCAGCAAATCAGATTGTATCACAAGATGTCTCTGCTCTATGGATCCTCCACGTTGTGAAATATCTATATTTTTTAACCTTAATATCCATGCACCAACAGCAATGACATGATTGGCTGGCCGCACCAGGAGAAGAAAGTTGCTGCCTCCATTTTGTGCATCTGAACTTGGGGCCAGGTGTATCAAAAGTTTTTGCATTCGCAAACGGTGCAAATCGCAAAATGTGGCCGTTTGCGAATGCAAAAACGTGGTCTGCGATGCATGAAAGGCATTTGCAGACCAAAAATAAGAAATCACAAAAATTTCGATTTTTTGCGTTGCGACCTGGTTTTGCGAGTCGCATTTTGCGATTCGGTATTCCAAGTAGGAAATTGCGAGGAGCAAAATGCGAGGAGCAAAACCAAGTCGCAATTCGATGCATAAAAAAATCGCAAATTGTGATTTTTCGCAGAATGGCATTTTGCACATGCAAAATACCACTAAGTGAAAGCAGGTGGTAACCAGGTGCAACCTATAGAAAGAGGCCCAGAATGCCTCAGAATCTTTTCCACAATGGCTGCACTCTACGTCATGGAGCGGAGGATGAGGATCTTGGCAGGTTTGAGGAGAGGGAGGAGGAGACAGGAGTGCATTTTCAGAGTGCACATTACACTTTTTGACCAGACTGAGGAGGAAATATTTGAGAGGTACAGGTTGAGCTCTGCCATGGTACTCAACACATACGACTCATAGCATCCCCACCCATGTGCAGGTATTATGCTCCCTCCTCCTACTCGCCTCAGGGAGCTATCAAGGGGTCATAGCAGCAGCTGGAGGGGTCTCACAGAGTACCCTCTCTAGATTTTTCAATGCATTTATCAACGCCATGCTGAGCAGCATACACCAGTACATCAGATTCCCCCACACCCCACAGGAAATACAGCAGACAAAAATAGATTTCTACCAGATAGCACAGTTCCACCATGTCCTAGGTGCCATAGATGGGACACATGTAGCAATCTGTCCGCCATCAGCCACAGAGTATGTGTACCGCAACCGTAAATACCAACATTCCATGAATATACTGGTGATATTCAATGCCTCCTATATCATAACTGATCTCGTGGCCAGGTACCCAGGGAGCATCCATGATTCATACATCTTTCGCCACAGCAGCATTCACACAAGACTGCTAGCTGGGGAGTTTGGTGAAGGATATCGGCTAGGTATTGTCCATCTGTATACTGGTGCATTGATGGCAGTGTGACGTCAGATGGCTCAGTTACTCATTATACCCTCTGTTCATTCCAGGAGACAGTGCCTACGCAGTGCGCACCTACATGATGACGCCCTACCTAAATCCAACTACACCTGCTGAACGGAGATACAATGCAGGACACAGGGCGACCCGCAACGTGGTGGAGCGCACCTTTGGGCTGCTGAAGAGTCGCTTCCGGTGCCTCCACAAAAGTGGAGGGGCACTACAGTACAGCCCAGAGACAACATGTAGAATAGTGGCTACTTGTGCAATCTTGCACAATATAGCTACCACCAGGGGCATACCTGTGGAAATATCTGATTCTGAATCAGATGAGGATGATGATCCCATACCACCCCTACAGCCAGCAGACAGGACCAGTGCAGCAGAGGGCAGGCAAAGGTGTGCTGACATCACACACAACCATTTCAGATGTAAGTATGAACAACACAATTCCACTGAGAAATGTACGTGTAGTAAGTACATGTATTACCTTAATGTCAGGTAATAGAAGTTCCACTAGTACCAACAAAAGTAATTGTGACAATAAACAAAAGCAGTTAACAGAAAATCACTATTCCTTCATAGTGTCCTCATGCCAGAAATATATACAGTACCCTGTGGCCACTACACTCACTTCCTCCGGCCACGCACGCCACTCGAGTGCCCAGTTGCCTCACTGGCGCCTCGAGTTTCTGCCTCTGTGACATTGCTGTGCCTGGCACTGCGACTTCTGGCATCTGTTGTGGGCACAGCTAAGCTGCTGAGGCTCGATGTGTCCTCCGTGTCCCCCAGTCCCAGTTCACTTGGTGTGGCTGACCGGTTACCCATAATATTATCTATCACATTCGTGATCTGGACCAGTCCTTGGGCCACATCCCTGCTGCTGTGCGCTGCCTCAGCCTGTGGTGCCACAGCACGACGTGATATTAGGGCTGTGACAAAGCGTCAGAAACTGCCAAACATACCCATGAAGCATCGCTCCTGCCTGCGGTGGCTTACCCTGTCGTGGCGCAGCTCCTGACACAGTTCCCTCACAGCATTAGTCAGCTCCCTCATATCCTGCGTTGCTTGGACCTGTCCCTCATGCAGCTGTTTGATGTTGGCATTGAGACACTCCAGCTGGCGATGCAGCCCCCCCATGTTTGTATTATGTGCCTGCATCTGCCTTTGTAGCACCGTGATTTTTTTGTTTTGCATGCGCTGCTGCTTTAACATAGCCGATTCCAGGCTTCCAAATAATGATGTTCTCTCACCTACCTCAAAAGCCTGTGCGCCTGCATATGTAGGCATCCTGCGGGGTGCTGTGCTCTGCTGTGAATGGGGCTCCTGCATCCGAGTACATCTGCCACTTGGGGACGGTGTGTGTGAGTATTCCTGCTGCTCATCTGAGTCCTGGCTCAGTGCTGGCAGTGGCAGTGCCCTAGGCCTGTGTCGGATTGGCGCGATGTTCTGTGACTCACTGGTATTGGAGTCTGAAGCAGGATGGGTTTCCCCTGCAATGGCACATGCTGTAGCTGCTGGGCCTGGGCCACCTGCAATGACAATATGCAGCATGTCAGTTATGTATGTACCAAAAAAAGGTCACACAATGGTAATAAAGGTACAGTTACTTCTCATCACTATGTTGTGGGTGTTGTGTTCTTCTGTGTGTCGCTCTGCCTATTACATTGTATGTGCTACTTTCAGCTCTGGGTTGTGGACTACCACTCCCATAAGGCATTGTTGTGCTGCTTCTAAGATGTGGAATGGACTACTTCTCACAATGTTTTAAATTACTTGCTAATTCCTAAGGGGCTTTTGTGCATACACATATGGGGTTACATTTCAATATTGAACTTACCTTTACTTGTACTTGGTGTGCCGGATGTGCCAATGAAAGTGACCCCACTGACTGCTTCTGGGAGGAGTGTGGACTCCACTAGGTCTTCCATTGGGGTGGAGGGTGTCTCTGTGGGTGGTCCGCGTCCTGTGCTCCTGGACTCCTGCAGTCGTCTTGGCACGGGACCGCAGGTCGTACCACCTCTTCTTGATTTCCTCTACAGAGCGCTGCGCCACTCCAACAGTGCAGAGTTTGGTCTGGATATCTGCCCAGAGTCTGCGCTTTTCACTCTCAGCCACCTGGAGTGAGCTTTTGCCGCACAAACGGTCATATCTCCTGACCACCTCCTCTGTGAGCACCTCCAGCTCTTGCTCACTAAACTTCAGTTTGCGCTTCCTTTCTCCCTTCTCCTTTCCCTGGGCAGAGGTGTCTATGTTGGTTCTGCTGTTCTGCCTTATTCAGAGACTTGCTCAGTGTGGCTGGGCTGACTCTCTCTGAGTGCTAGTTTGGGTGTGGCACCTGCAAACTGCCTGGGATGACTCACTTCCTGCTTGTGATGTCATCAGGCTCCTCCAGGTGTGCGTTCTCTCAATTTGTGATTTTCAATTACAGAATCGCAAATTGTGAGAATGCAAATTGCGATTCGGTATTTGGGCCACGCAAACCACAAATAGCGAATTTTAAGAAATCGCTAATTCCGATTCGCAATTATGATACATTGCCTACTGCGACTCGGAAATAGCGATTTGCAAGGCCATTTCATGATACATCTGGCCCTTGGTAAAAGTGATAGAAGTGGTCATGGTAGAGGTCCTCTGACCCCATGGGTCTGATGGAAAGGTCTATGAGGAACCCCTCATGGGCAAGAAATTGTCCAGAAATTTATTTTTTTGAGCTCATGAGGATCCGTGGATCCGCAGCAGATCCTTGGATTTAGACCCCAATAAAAAAAAAATCTACCTACTCACAGACCCACATACCTACTCACACACTTACACAATCATACAGCCACTTACACAACCACACAACTACTCACACACCTACTCGCACACTCACTCACACAACCACTTACACAACCACACAACCATTCACACACCAACTCACTCACCCATACAGACACTCACACACCCACTGGAGACCTATAAAACCACTAACACACCCACTCACAGATCCACACAGCCACTCACACATCCACTCACATACATCAACTCACACACTCACCCACCCACACACTCACCCACCCACACACACACCTACACAACCACTCACATGCCCACTCACACATCCATACAGCCACTCACACAGTAACTTATGTACCTACAAAACCACTCACACAGCCACTCACAGATCCACACAGCCACTCACACACCTACTCTCACACCCGCACAACTACTCACACCTACTCGCACACCCACTCACACAACCACGTACACACCCACACAACCATCCACACACACCCGTACAGACACTGACACACCCACACAGAGACCCATAAAACCACTAACACACCCACTCACAGATCCTGGCAGCCACTCACACATCCACTCACACACACCCACTCACATACTCACCCACCCACACACACACCCCTACACAATCACTCACATGCCCACTCACATATTCATACAGCCACTCAAACACAAACCACTCACACAGCCACTCACAGACCCACACAGCCACTCACACACCTACTTTCACACCTACACAACCACTCACACACCCACTGATATAGCCATTCACACACTCACACACACTCACACACCTACTTATACACTCACACAATCACTCATACACCCACTCACACACCCACTCACAAGCAGTCACTCACACATCCACTCTCAGACCCACACACTGACTCACACACCCTCTAACACACCCACTCAAGCATCCACTTACAAACCCACACAACCACTCACACATGCACTCACACACCCACTCACACACCCACCTACACACTCACATAACCATTCCCACATTCACTCACACACCTACTCATAGACCCAAAAAATACTCACACACCCACTCATAGACCCACACAGTCACTCACACACCCACACATCCACTTACCCACCCATACAACCACTCACACATCCATACAACCACTTACACACCAACTCACAGACCCACAAAACCACTCACACCCACACAGCCACTCCAACACCTACTCACACACCCACAGAGCCACTCCTACACCCACCTACACATCCACACTACCACTCACAAACCCATATAGCCACTCACACAGTCACTCACAAACTCACACACAGGCAGTGATACCCTTTAGAAACTGCAATAGAACATTTCTATTTAATGTATTTTAGTACTTGAATGTGTTCTTTTGGGTGAGAATGGATCAGTGGATCCACCACGGATCATCCCATAATATAACTGGCAGAACCCCTATTTGTCTGAGGATTTGTGATGGGTGGATCCATAAAACAAAGACAAAAAGAAAGATTTGGTGCACTGCATTTATAATAAATTCTACATAAGTTGCCTTACCGTACCATAAATTGTTTAATTTTTAGCTTCAGAATATATAATAATCATGAATATGTTAATAAAATGTAGTTATAAACCTGTGAAAATGTATATTAGAAAATTTAACTTTTATGTCAAATTGTAATACAGTTTATATAAAACAGGTGAAATTCACTAATTAACCAAAGTTTACAGGGACATTATAGTTGAAAAAAAACATTAAAAACATAGAAATTCACAGAAAAAGCAAAAGATTACAGGGATATTGTAGTTAGAAAATAGAATTAAAAATACCTCAGAAATTTACTGAAAAAGCAGAGGTTACAGGGACGTTATAGTTATGTTCAGATTTTGCACACATACAACCATAGAAATTCAACAGTTTTAGTTACCTGAGCTACCTATAACTTATGCCCCCCGCAGTGGTGGCATCAGTGATGTCATTTGAGATGTCATGAGGGATGTCACTGACCATGTCATGAGTGATTTAATATGTGAGGGCATAAGCAGTGCTTTGCGGGGGCTGTAAGTAAGCTGTAGTGTAGAATTTGTGCTGGACATTTACCCAAGAGACAGAAAGAACTCCACTTTGGTAGATATTTTGTGTAAAACTGTTGGATAAAAGGCCAGGTGAGATTCCTTCATGGCCAAGTCACTCACACAGCTACTTACAAATCCACAAAGACACTGACATTCCCAGTCACATATGCACTGACACTCACTCAGATACTCATGCATCCACTGACAGACCCACTTAGACACTCATGCACCCACTCACAGCAGACCGTCTCAGACATTCATGCACCCACTCACAGACCCACTCAGAGACTCATGCACTCACTCACAAACCCACTCAGAAACTTATGCAACCATTTACAGACCCACTCACACACTCACACACCCAACCACAGACGTCTCAGATATTCATGCACCCACTCACAGACCCACTCAGAGACTCATGCTCTCACTCACAGACCCACTCAGAAACTCATGCAACCACTCACAGACCCACTCACTCACACACCCAACCACAGACTCACTTAGACACTCATTCACCCACTCACAGACCAACTCAGACATTCATGCACCCACTCACAGACCATCTCAGACATTCATGCACCCACTCACAGACCCACTCAGACACTCATGCGCTCATTCACAGACCCACTCAGAAACTCACACAACCACTCACAGGCCCACTCAGACACTCATGCTCCCATTCACAGACCCACTCAGTGACCCATGCACCCACTGAAAGACCCACTGTGGTACTCCAAAGGCCATGTGTGGTACGAGGTTGGGTAGTTGTAGTCACGCACAGCCGAAGGCTGTGGGCAGCAATGGTTGGATGAACATATAGGTGGTCATTATGACATTGGTGGTGACTGTTAAAGTGGCGGTAATTACTGCCAAATTATGGCCATGGCAGTGATACCTCCCATAGACAGTCAATGTACCACACCAAACGCCAGGGCATAAACACCAATGACCAACGCGGTAGCCATCAACAGCCAGGTGGAAGTCACGGTACCGCCCTCCATATTATGACATAGCAAACCACCAGGATTTCCGGGGCGGTACCAACACCATCAAAAGCCTGGCGGAAACACTTCACAGAAAACAAAAGACTCACCATCAGGGACACAGAGGATTCCACGGCCGCCATGGAACCGGAACTCCAAGTCTTCCAGATGCTCTACCATGCCACAGTCATCCTGGAACACCAACGTCGCTGCCAACGATGACAATGAGTGCAGCCACCTAGCACACAAGAGAGGGAGGGAGGGAAAGGAGAGTGACACACACACACGCACACACCACACACACCATTCACACACCCACCATACACAGAACCAGCTGCAGAGTAAAACAAATGTCACAGGACCCACGTTTAAATAATGCAAGGGCAATAATTAGAATGTACGAACACTGTAATTTGCTGACAACAGCCACCATAATGTAAAATTAAATGGAAATGCAGGCATCAATGTCCAGATTGGGCCAATGGCCAGTCCAAAGTACAAAAGGCCCACATAGCCACAGAGCACAGTCCAAGGCCCAGCTTGACTCCTGCCATTATCCGTATTCCGCTGTTCAGGGGCATCATTTTGGAAATGGGCAGGCACCTCAGGGGGAAGGTGGGTGGGGGCCACCTCAGCTTAAGTGGGTAACATGCTACTGGTTCTGGATGGGGCTCCTTGCCCAAATGTCTCTGGAGGGGAGTGAAAGGCCACCGTCACTGAAGTTAGTAGCATGCGCACTGATTCTGGAGAGGGCTCCTTGCCAAATTGTCTCTGGTGGGGAGTGAAAGGCCACAGTCTCTGAAGTGGGTAACATGCCCACTGGTTCCGGAGGGGACTCCTTGCCCAATTGTCTCTGGAGGGGAGTGAAAGGCCACAGTCTCTCAAGTGGGTAACATGCCCACTGGTTCTGGAAGGGGCTGCTTGCCCAACATTCCCTGGAGGGTGGCCTACATGCCCTCTGCTGGTGGAGGGGGCCCCTTAGCTGCCTCTGCTGGTGGAGAGGGCCCCTTGTCCTCTGCTGATGGAGGGGGCTCCTTGGCTGCCTCTGCTGGTGGAGAGAGCTCCTTGCCCTCTGCTGGTGGAGGGGGCTCCTTGGCTGCCCCTGCTGGAGGAGAGGGCTCCTTGCCCTGTGCTGATGGAGGGGGCTCCTTGCCTTTCTTTGGTGGGGGAGGGGGAACCTTGGCTCTCTTTGGTGGTGGAGGGGGATCCATGTGTCCCCTCTTGTGATGGGCCTTCTTGGCCTTTGACATGTGACTTGTGTCCTTGCCTCCAGGACTAGGAGGTGCCTCCACTGCTGCCGTCCTCTGTCCCTTCACCACCCTAGTCCTCCCTTCCTGAGGTGGAGGTGTGCTCATCCTAGGAGTGGCTGCCACCACATTCAGGGGCCCCTATGTGCCAGCAGCTGAGTTATTGGTGGGAGCAGCGGCAGACTGTTTGGCTGTGGTGCTGGGCTGGGTCGTTGGGACCCTGCTCTCACAGGCAGGATGGGGGGGTGGAGTGGTAGGGAAGAGGTCAAGTTGGGCAAGGAAAAGCTTCTTAGGGATGTTTGGGGCAGGATGTGGAAGGAGGGATGGGACTGGAAGTAGAGGGAGTGGTTGTAGGAGGTGTACGTCTGCTGGACTTGGGTGCAGGTGCATGGACAGTTTGCATGTGTGAGGTGGATGGCTGTTGGGTGTCTGAGTGGGAGCGTTTGTGTCTCTTAGGAGGGGCAGACAGGGTAGGAGAGGACAAAGAACGTGTGGATGGATGTTGTGGAGGTGCCTGCAAGTGAGGTGTGTGTGCTGCATGATGTGATGGTGGTGGTGGTGGCTGTTGATGCAGTGCATGCAGGTGTGAGTGCGGATGTGACTGTGAGGGAGGAGGAGGCAGAGGAGGAGGAAGAGACAGTGGAGGCAGCGGATGTTGTTGTGTGTTCAGCTGTCTGTTGTATGTGTGAGTGCTTGTGGCCTGAAGTGTGCTGCCTGTGTTTGTCTGTGCCACTCTTGTGTGATGTTATGTGTGCATGCTTGTCTATATGTGTGCATGGGATGGGTTGGGGTTGAGGAGACTGTGACTGGGAAGTGGTAGTTGGAGGGGGGACATAGGAACAGGGACACTGTCTGGCATCAGAGAGGAGGCCAGAGCCTGAAACGATCTCTGTAGGGCCTCCAACCCACTGTGGATGCCCTCCAGGCATTGCATTGCTGCATCTGGGATGCCAGCCCCTGGACGGCATTAACAATGGTTGGCTGCCCTACAGAGATGGATCTCAGGAGGTCAATAGCCTTGTCACTGAGGGCAGCAGGGTTCACTGGGGCAGGGCCTGAGGTACCTGGGGCGAAGGAGATGCCCACCCTCCTGGGTGAGCGGGCAAGGCCAACTCAGAGGGGGGCTACTAGGAGGGCAGTGCTGGTACGGGCGTGGTGGCTGTACCTGTAGCTGGCTGGGGTGGTTCCAGAGGTGTCTGCCAAAACCAGGGAGCTTCCATCGGAGGAGGAATCAGAGTCAGTGTTGTCACCTCCTGTCCCCGCCGTAGTGCTCCCCTCTCCCTTCATCCCACTGGTCCCCTCGGTGTCGGTGGACTCTGCCTCCTGGGTCCTGTGGGCTGCAGCTCCCTCAGTCGCCAGTGCCTCTGTCCGGACCAGGAAATACTAATGCACACATGAACAGGATGACAGAAGAAAATGGGGAGTGAGAGAAAGGGAGTACTGTGTCAATTACAGCACCAACATCACAGATGGCATACACATTACCATCAGACACAGGGATCAAGATTGAGCACTATGCACCGCACTGGCATTCGATTGGCTAAGTGCTACAGCAAGATAAGAGCCAACCACCGCCATCTGCACCCCTCCTGGGACCTACTAAGCCCTATCTGACATGGAATGGCACCTAGCTAGTTAACTAGATTTGGCCATACACCCATTTACCCTGAGCTGGACCATGCAGCAATGTCTGAGCTGGCATTAAGAGGCACCCACTAACTGAAACCCACCACCAGGATCCCATGCCAGGCGACAAAGATGGTTGTTACAGACACTGTACTCACCCCCTTGTGGCTGATGTGCTGCTCTCAAGCACCCATCCAGCTCTGAGTAGGCCAATGTCAATATGCGGGCCATCGGGGGGGGTCAGGTTCCGACAGGCACCCCTCCCTCGTTGGAAGGCCATCCCTATCTGGGCCTCCGTGGTCTTCTGGGCCTAGCGTCTCAGGTCCTCCCACCTCTTACTGCAGTGGGTACTCCGCCTGCTATAGACCCCCAGGGTCAGCATGTTCTTGGCGATGGCACACACAATTCCTTCTTCTGATGGCCGCTGACCTGCAGAGGAACTACAGACAGGAGGACAACATTAACCAGGCAATCCAGACTGTCACACACATGGCCCACAAATACCATTTCCCTGCATGTACACTACCACCAGACATGCCACCCACCCAAACTACGCACTCCCAACACACAACCTTATCGCATGCATCATCCTGATGGAGTACTCACTTGTTGGTCTGGAGGCTCATACAACTGTCATAGAAGGGTCGGACTTCATCCACCAGGTGCTCCAATTCCTCTGAAGTGAAGACAGGGGCCCTTTCCCCGTCACATGGGCCATGGTAGGTTCCAGACTCAGCTGGAGGTGTTGTCCTGTGGAAAGTCAGGAATCAAGTGAAGTTATAGACAGAAAATGGCGGTCACGTCCGTGGCAGTGTACACCGTTAACGCCGCCGGTGATCCTCATTGGACACTGTACCCCATAGAGCCCCATGTAAGCCAGTGAAGAATAGCACGGCGGTGCAGGACCACCTTCCGCCATGATACCCAATGCAGGTGGAGTTACATCACTTCCACCTGTCCCTACATACAGGACAGGCGGTCGCCATTTCATGGTGGTGGTCTTGGTCTTGGCAAGTGTCTTTAGTGTCTGTCTGGGTCACGGGGTGGTTCACCTTCTGCAGGGGGAGGGGTGCTGGTGGTTAGTGGATCCTGTGGCAGGGCCACCTGTCCACTAGCTGCAGCAGATGTGGAGGGCTGTTCAGTTGACTGGATGGTGGAAGGGGCCCGCTTGTGTGCGGTATAGTCCCTCATGATGTTGGCCATATCACCCAGCACCCCTGCTATGGAGACCATGGTGGTGTTGAGGGCCTGCAAATCTTTCCTGATCTCCTGGTGGTGATCCTCCTGCAGCCACTAGTTCTCCTGCATGATGTTTAACATCTGCCCAACTTGCCCTGGGATTCTTGGTAAGCCTCCAGGACATTGGTGAGTGCCTCCTGGGCAGTCGGTTCCCTGGGCCTGTTCGCACCCTGGCATACAGCTGTCCTATGAGTGTCCCTTGCCCCATGTGCCTGTGTCCCCTGAATGGTGTGCTCACTGCCACTGACCCCAGGACGCTGATTGTCTTGGCTGTGAGGTGTGGACTGGGGTCCATGTACAGGTGGGCACACTGCTGATTGACGTGTCCTGGGGACATAGGTGTGGGGATGTTGGGTGGCTGCCATGGTGTTTGATACTGAGGGGGGAAGCTCTGTGGTGGAGTGGGTGTGGGCTGGGGTAGCCAACTGACCAGTGGTCCCTGATGGGCCAAGGAGTTCATCCACATCCAGAAGTTCAGAGTTACTCTCATCACTGGGAACATCTTCTGATGGGGGACTGGGTAGCTGTGGCACCTCCTCGCCTCTAAGATTGGCTGGGGCACCTGTGGGGATGTAAGTGGTGTATTATGCTACATGTCTGTGACATTTTCTACATCCCTAGCTTCCCCTATATTGTTGCAGTTGCCCTGCCACCATTGTCTGTGTATGGTGCTGTCTTGCAAGATTGTTAGTTCTCCATGCTGTGCATGCATTGGTGGTGGTTGGACATGCAGGGCTGGAAGGGATGATCATGCAGTGGGTATGGCATTCAGGGTTTGGTGTTCAGGTTAGTCAATTGTGGTGGTGCACTGTGGGGGGGAATTGAGTGGAGTGATGGGTGTCAGGGTGAGGGGTGGTACTGGCATGCAGGTATGTGGGGGGATAGGTAATAAATATTGACTCACCAGTGTCCAGTCCTCCAGCAACTCCAGTGAGTCCTTCAGAATGCAGTATTGCCAAGGCTTGCTCCTCCCATGCTGTCAGCTGAAAATGGGGGTCCATCACCAGTCCTCTGGATGGCAAACTGGTGCCTTGCAGCCATGGAACGTTCTCCGGCGAAGCTCCATCTCCCTTGCATTGGAGATTTGCTGTACCTGTGCTCCAAATAGCTGTGGCTCTACCCTGACTATTTCCTCCACCATGACCTGCAACTTCGCATCTATGAAACGGGGGTGCCTTTGTTGGGACATGGGTGTTGTGTGGTGTGTGCTACACAGTGGGTGTTGAATAATGTAGTGGGGTGTGGGGTGCATGACGGATGGATGGGTGTTTGTGGTGTGTGTAGTTGTTGCTGTGGTTTGCGTTGCTATCTCTTGGCTATGTTTCGTGTTCGTAAAGGGTTGTGGGTAATGCCGGTGTGTGTTTTATAGTGCTGTGAGTGGGTATGTGTGGTGTGTGTATCAGTGTCAGGTGTGTGATTTTAGTTTTTAGCAATTTTGTGTTGTTGTGTATTTGGGTGGCCATTCTGACCGTGCCGGTGTGTACTGCCAATGGTTTACCACCATTGAATGTCCGCCTTGGTGGTTCGTGGGTCATAATGTGGTGGGCGTTGTTTTGTTGGTGTAACGGTATGGGTGTTCGTACCGACAGTTTAGCACTAACCTTTGTCTGGAGGATATGTGTTTGTGGCAGTATTCTGTCGGTTTAGTGTGTGTGTGTCATAATGGATGTTCACCTCCGCAACGGTATGTTGGCGGCCGTCACCGCGGCGTTAAGCGGGATTTACCGCCAATGCCACAATGAGGGCCATAGTAATTGAAATGACTTTACATTTGAAAAAAACATAGAAAATCACTAAAAGAAACTAAGGTATCAGAGGCATTATAGTTAGGAAATAGAATTTTAATTAAACAATTTATTCGCACAAAACCAGAGAAATTCAGCAGTTATAGTTATGGTTAGCTCAAATAATTATAACTTTTGTCCTAAAGTAATAATAACTTGCACACTTGGCATGCACTGCTAATTATCCCTCATATTACATCACTCATGTTAGAGGCTGGGTACTGGTAGGGGCAAGTTCACACCTATCACTAGCAATACATCCCAACATAGGGTTGTGCCCAGTGAAAGTCCCACAGAGTAGCCCCTAGCACAACCCCTGGTAGCTTGGCAACGAGCAGTCAGGCATAACTCAGGAGACAGATATGTAAAGTATTTAAATACCCCAATACAATTAATAAGACACAACACACAATAAAAGTCCCACACCATTTTATAAAAATAGTAAATATTTTCATCTTAGAAATGACACCAAAATGAGTAAAATATAGGGAACCACAGATATTAATTTCTAAAGGTTAAATGTACAACTAGCGCTTAGAAGCAAATAGCCCTTAAAGGGATGGTTGCACTGGACTGAGACACAGTCAAAAGTTCCAGCCACCTGCAATGTAGCACTTTACACTTACTTCTAGAAGTGTGTCTAGATGCAGGAAAGTGGTCCACAATCCGAATCCAAGGTTTCAGAATCTTTGAGCTGCTCCTAGGGACGTTGAGACTACAATTACCACAATCCACCCAACCAAATCCTTGCAAGCCCACTGGATGAACATCAGGCTAGGGACTTGTGTGGAAATGTGATGCAGGAAAGTGATCCACAATCCCATTCCAAGGTTCCAGAATCTCAGAGTTGCTACTTGGGATGTTAGGACTGCAACTCCCACAATGCATCTGGCCAAATCCTTGCAGGGCCACTGGACGCACTCCAGGGTGGGGACTCTTGTGGAAGTTGGAGCAGGAAAGCTCTTGTAACCTGTTGTATTGCATTGTGTAGTTTTTATAGAGCGCATTCCGGCAAAAAGCATCGAAGCGCTAGTCCCTATGAGTTATAGGTCGATTGAAACCCTCCCTGGTAATGGTAACTAAAAATCAAACCGAATGCGAAAAGAGGCAAGTTTTTATTTTCTTTCTAAAAACAAAATGTGTCTCTGTCTGTCTAATCATCAGTGGTAGCCAATTCCAGAGTCTGGCCGCCTCCACTGAGAAGACTTGACCCTGTGACAGTGGGGTACCGAAATAAGATGACTGGATGAAGATCTAAGAGTCCTAGATGGTAAATACGGTTGGAGGACTGAACTCAGATATTCACAGACCTCTGGTGAAAGGCCTTATGAGTTAGGCAGAGAGATTTAAACTTGATCCTTTTATCGACAGATAGCCAGTGAAGCTATTTAAGACAGCTACTGGCAGAGGACAAACGGGGAAGATTCAAAGTCAAATGAGCCGCCGCATTTTGGATGAGTTACAATTTATGAAGGGCGGATTTGCTGATATTAAGCAATAGAGCGTTGCAATAGTCCAGTCTAGATATAACAAGTGCCAGGACCACTGGGACTTTCAGATTTTTAAGCAAAAATTGAAGAATTTTCTTCAGGGTTTTCAAAGCCCAAAAGCAGCCTTCAATCGTCTGATTAACCTGTTGCTCAAAGGAAAGGGAGCTGTCAAAAATCAAGCTCAGATTTCTAGCTGAGGTGCGCGGGACCGGACACTCAGTGCAGGCTTCCAGCCACCAGCTGGCACTCCACAGTTTACTATCTAGTCCAAAACAGATAATTTCTGTCTTATCACCGTTTAATTTGAGCCAATTCTTACTCATCCAAATGTTAATGGCAGTCATACAAAGCTGGAATCTATCCCTTGTTTCCTCCCAGTTACGAGAAACTGGGATAATCAACTGCGTGTCATCTGCGTATGACACAATGTGGAAACCAAAGGAACGCACAAGACTTGCCAGTGGGGCCATATAAAGATTGAATAAAGCTGGACTAAGAGAAGACCCCTGTGGGACACCGCAAGGTAGTTGAAAAGGCGTTGCTCTGTAATCACCGCAAGACACTTTCATAGATCTATTAGTCAAGAATGACATAAAAATATCCAGTCCTTTGTCTCTAACTCCTGCCTGATACAGACGCTGAATAAGGAGTTGCAGCGATATAGTGTCAAACGCTGCTGACAAGTCAAGCAATACAAGAATGGTGCCCTCCCCCTTATCAACTCTTTTGCAAATAATATCCGCCGAAGATAACAATGCGGTTTCTGTACTGTGAGCTCGCCGGAATCCATGCTGAGAAGGATCAAAACTGCCATTCGCCCATAGAAAGTCTGCTAATTCCTTATTCAAGTGCCCTTCCAGGATCTTAGCTAGGGTCGGTAATAAATAAATTGGTCGGAGGTTAGTCAGGTCCATTGCATCCTTGCCTGGTTTCTTACTTAAAGGGATTACAATGGATTCTTTCCAGGTATCAGGAAAGCGTCCTTCCTGCAGGATATCAGCATATACTGGTTCCAATGTCATGGAGGTCAAATCCGGGACTAATTTGAGAATCCGCGGGGGCAAGAACCGTTCGGAGATCCAGATTTTACAACGGCCAGTAATCCGGCTATTCTTTTATCCAGTAAAGGCTTCTTTTAGCCTGTTGCTTCAGTGAGTCCACTCTTGAGTCCTTTTTGAAGCAAGGCAAAGTCCTTTGGGCTCTGGTTTTAGTGTGCAACCAGCAGTCCTTAAGTGTTCAGGCTCTTGGTTGCAAACCAGGGTTTAAGCAGGGCAGACCTTTTTCTTCTTTTGGTTTCAGGCAGCAGATCATAATTCCAATGTAGATCAGCCACTTTTATTCCATCATCTTGGGGGACAGTCAGTGGGCACCACTGTCCAATGAGCTGCAGGGTTCCACCCAGAGGTGTGACAACTTCTTCCAAAGTGTGGCATCTTCGTGTCCCATAAAGCACTGCACTTTAACATTCCAAGGAGGATTTCTCTCCAGAGGAGCAAGAGCCAGCTAAACCAACACCCATGTGTAGCCCATTTCCATTAACTCCCCCTCTGTACATCTGCAAATTCCTTCCTTAAGCCTACCATCTATATGTGGGGCACAGGGGTAAGAGGGCAGGCCAGGTTGCATTTCTTTCTGTCTGGTATTCCTTTGAAGCCTCAGCTTGTTTCACCCAGCACCCATCCTGGCCTGGATCCCCATCTGCCTAACTCCCCCCATCAGGTAACCTCTGCTCAGAGCAGGCCACTTATCACCTAATCAAAGCAGCCTGGCTAATCCTGTTAGGGCTGATCAATCAGGAGAGACTCCTAGCAGGCTGGAATTTGGCTTAAAGAAAATAAATTCTTATAACGTCTTTTCTGTATAAGTTATGATAAATTAAACAATGGCAAATTGTTGCATTTATCATTACCATTCATGTGAGTCCATTTATTACATTTGTATGTTTTTCTTAGCCATACTTAGACTTACGAAACATATTTCCATTTTAGTCTATGGAGCTGACTTTCTACAATGGGAGAAAATTAAAAGGTGCAGTTTTTCCCTCACCAGGGCATATAAAACATATTTTATATTGTCCCTGCTTATAGTTACATGGCACCCCACCCGTGGGGCATCTAGGGAAGACCTTGGGGTGACATATGTGAAAATAAGGTAGATTAATACTTTGGAAGTACCTTTAATTCCAAAGTCGAATTTGCATACATTTTACTTTTTAAAGACAGACTGCAAAACAGAGCTGCCTTTAAAAAGGACAGCAGTTCACATTCCAGTGCAGGAAATCTACTGGGCCTCTAACTTCCAGTCCCTATTGTATACTAATGACTTAAAGGTAGTTTGAATCTCCCTTGCCCTATTATCTACTAGGGATTTATCATTTGCCCATATACCTTTTACTCAGAGCACTGGCCCTGGGCCTGTGAAGCAGAGCCCAGGGCACAGTCAGGGTCAGTTACCAACAGTATCAGTCAGACATATTGGGGTGAACATGCTAAAAGGGTTGACTTTCTCACAGCTCTTGACATCCCTGATAACATCATTGATAATATCAATGGAACTTTTTCAGTAAAATTATTTAGGAGAAAACTATGCATTGTGGGGGCCCGAGTTATAGTTACCTTAGGGCATAAGTTTTGGGGCCTGATGTATCAAACTATTTTGCATTAACAAACGGTGCGAATCGCAAAAGTCCACAGTTTCCAAATGCGTAATAGCCTTTCATGATCTATGAAAGGCATCACAGTCCCATTTTAGGGAATCACAATTTTTAGCGATTCCCTAAAATTTGGACTCTGATTAGGGAATCACAATTTGTGATTTCCTAAACAGGAAATTGCACATAAGGAATTCCTATTTGAGATTCCCTAAGCACATGTATCAAACATTCCTAAATGCGCACTGGGCATTTAGGAAATTCAATTACTACCAACTCCAAGTTGGTGGTAACCATGTGCAATATTTAAAAAATGCATTAAAAATGCATTTTTAAAAGTGCCAATGAGCTCACATATGCCCCTAGGGTACGTGTGCACTTCACATGTGCACAATTAATAAGGAATCGTAAAAAGGCCATGGGAACAAATGGAGTTGCATTTCTTAGTAGCAATCCCTTAATAGTGATTGCAACTCTGTGGGAATCGCTATCAAGGAATCGCGATTTTCTCACATACCATTTTGCATTTCTTAAACAGCAATTTCTCAAAATTAGCTATTTAAGAAATGCAAAACAGAACTTTGATACATCTGGCCCATAGTTACTTAAGCTAACCATAACTATAACTGCAGATTTTCTATGGTTTTGTATGAGTAAATTCAGATTCCAACTATAACGTCCTGTAACCTTTGGTATTTAAGCGAGTATATGTACACACACACACACACATATATCGAACTGATAATATCATTATTATATGGTACATAGTGCAAATAATTGTGTGTGGAGTTCACAACATGGTTTGGACTTCCACAGGCCTTTCTCATGATGACCAATTTCGCTTAGAAATATCTAAACATATTGCAAAGTCTATGGCACGTTCATAACATTATCATGAAAAAGTCTCTTAATCCACAAATTCATCAACAGTAATGTTTCAAACAATAATAAATTAAAATACCATTTTTTACATGATGAACCACATAGTCTTTCTACAATTAAAGTGTGGTCAATATCTTTTGAACAGATGCATCTCGTCAGATAGAAATTAAAAAAACAAATGGCGAACTTCATAATGCTTCATGGTTTATAAAGAATTCCATAGAGCTCATATTTTAATAATTACTTACCAGTGAGGTAATGTACTACGGAGGCAAACACAGTAGAACGTGTCTACAAAGTAATGACTCCTGGTTTAAAGTTTGTGATGTAATGACTCCTGATGTAAGGCTATTGATGCATTTGCAGGATGCCCTTTAGCTTTTTCGCCACCATTATGTAATGAAAAGCATCATAAATAAAAGAACCACAAATATATACATACGTAGAGGCGGCTCTGGTACAGTTCTCTTCATCCATTGGTCCGTTCATCAGTCATTCACATTTTGTTTCCACCGACTGCAGTGTATAAGATGGTGCAGTGGGTCATCCCTTTCCCTCCATTGGCTACCTTGAGCTGTGACTGGTGGCCTACCGCCTGATTATGCATGCACATCTGCCTAAAAAAGAGCACTTCAGAGCCAGGGCTGGTTGACCAATACTTTACTTTTCAGTTATTTTTTTCTTTTTCTTATTTACCTTTTTGTTTTTTTAGTTATTATTCTGGTTTTCAAACTATGCATTCCGGTAACAGTACCTCAGGCCAATAGATCCTTTTCTTTGCACCATTAAGAATCATATTTTCCTGTGACATTTATGAAAAGTAAAAAGGGTTACTATGACCCTGCCACGTTTAACCTTTCGGGTGCCTTGGACGAGGTGACCTCGTCCAAGGCACGGGAACTGGGGGGAGCGCTAGCGCTCCCCCCGTGCTCCCCACCCACCCCCCAAGGCAGGGATGGAAGGGGAAGCCCTTCCCCTTCCACCACCTACCCCCCCACCCCCCTGTGACGTCAGCACGCTGATGTGTCATTGGGCCTCCCCCATCGCGCTGGAAGCTCAGCTTCCAGCGCGATCGAAAGAGAAATGCTCAGCATTTCTCTTTCGATCACGTGGGGGAGGCCCGGAGAGGAAATGTATTTCCTTCCCTTTGAAGTCTCTCCGAGCGTTTCAAAAGCCAGATTGCTTGAAATCCGGCTTTTGAAACCCCACTAGACACCAGGTTTTTTTGTTTTTTTGGGGGGGAAACTGGCATAAGGGAGCGACCCCTTGGGCAAGGGTCGCTCCCAATGGGGGGCATTTTTTGGAAGGCCTTTTCTGCCCCCAGGGGGGGCAGAAACCTCTAGGCACCAGGGATAAAAAAAAGTTTGTCATTTATTTTATTTTTTTATTTTTTTTTAGGTGGGGAGCGACCCCTTAGGCAAGGGTCGCTCCCCTAGGGGGCAAATTATATTAAGGCCAATTCTGTCCCCCTTGGGGGCAGATTGGCCTATTTTGATGAGGCCAATCTGCCACCAAGGGGGCAGAAACCACTAGACACCAGGGAGTTTTTTTTGTTTTCGTGAATTTTACGCAATGGGAGCGACCACTTAGGCAAGGGTCGCTCTCCTGGGGGGGGAAATTATTTTAGGCCATTTCTGCCCCCCTGGGAGGTAGATCAGCCTATTTTGATTAGGCCGATCTGCCCCCAAGGGGGGCAGAAACCACTAAGCACCGGCGATTTTTTATTTTTTTGTTTTACAGATGGGAAGCGACCCCTTGGACAAGGGATGCTCCCCTGGAGGGGAAAATTGTATTTAGGCCATTTCTGCCCCCCTGGGGGGGTAGATCAGCCTATTTTGATTAGGCCGATCTGCCCCCAAGGGGGGCAGTAACCTCTAGGCACCGGGGATTTTTTTGTTTGTTTTGTTTTACAGATGGGAAGCGACCCTTTGCACAAGGGTCGCTCCCCTGGAGGGGAACATTGTATTTAGGCCATTTCTGCCCCCTTTGGGGGCAGATCGGCCGATTTTTGCTACGCCAATCTGCCTCCAAGGGGGGCAGAAACCACTAGGCACTGGGGATTTTTTTTTTTGGCGCCAATGCCATGCGGGGGAGCGATATTATTTATTTTAGGCCATTTCTGCCCCCCCTGGGGGCAGATCAGCTTATTGTTATTATGCCGATCTGCCCCCAGGGGGGGCGGAAACCTCTAGGCGCCAGGGCAAATTTTTTTTTTTTGTTTGTTTGTTTTTTTAGAGATGGGGAGTGACCCATTAGGCAAGGGTCGCTCCCCTGGGGGGCAAATTGTATTTAGACCATTACTGCCCCCCTTGGGGGCAGATTGGCTGATTTTAGGTCAATCTGCCCCCAAGGGGGCAGAAACCACTAGGCACCGGGGATTTCTTTTTTGGCGCCAATGTCACACAGGGGAGCGATCCAGTAGGCAAGGGTCGCTCCCGGGGAGGGGTTGGGGGCAAATTAATTTTAGGCCATTTCTGCCCCCCCCCTGGGGGCAGTTCGGCCTATTGTTATTAGGCCGGTCTGCCCCCAGGGGGGGAAGAAACCTATAGGCGCCAGGGTAAAAAAATTATTTTGTTTTTTTTTGTTTGTTTGTTTTTTTAGAGATGGGGAGCGACCCATTAGGCAAGGGTCGCTCCCCTGGGAGGGGAAGTTGTATTTAGACCATTTCTGCCCCCCTTGGGGGCAGATTGTCCGATTTTAGGTCAATATGACCCCAAAGGGGCAGAAACCACTAGGCACCGGGGATTTTTTTTTGGGCACCAATGTCACGCGGGGGAGCGATCCAGTAGGCAAGGGTCGCTCCCGGTGGGGGGTTGGGGGGCAAATTTATTTTAGGCCATTTCTGCCCCCCCTGGGGCGGCTGAGCTAGAGGCCAAAATCCACAGGTCGGCACTTTGCAAAAAACACCTCTGTTTTCTGTGAAAAAATGTGATGTGTCCACGTTGTGTTTTGGGCCATTTCCTTTCGTGGGCGCTTGGCCTACTCACACGAGTGAGGTACCATTTTTATCGAGAGACTTGGGGGAACACTGGGTGGAAGGAAATTTGTGGCTCCTCTCAGATTCCAGAACTTTCTGTCACCGAAATGAGAGTAAAAAATGTTTTTTGGCCAAATGTTGATGTTTGCAAAGGATTCTGGGTAACAGAACCTGGTCAGAGTCCCACAAGTCACCCCATCTTGGATTCCCCTAGGTCTCTAGTTTTGAAAAATGCACAGGTTTGGTAGGTTTCCCTAGGTGCCGGCTGAGCTAGAGGCTAAAATCTACAGGTAGGCACTTTGCAAAAAACACCTCTGTTTTCTTTCAAAAATTGTGATGTGTCCACGTTGTGTTTTGGGGAATTTCCTTTTGTGGGTGCTAGGCCTACCCACACAAGTGAGATACCATTTTTATCGGGAAACTTGGGGGAACGCTGGGTGGAAGGAAATTTGTGGCTCCTCTCAGATTCCACAACTTTCTGTCACCGAGATGAGTGGAAAATGTGTTTTTTTAGCCAAATTTTGAGGTTTGCAAAGGATTCTGGGTAACAGAACCTGGTCTGAGCCCCACAAGTCACCCCATCTTGGATTCCCCTAGGTCTCTAGTTTTTAAAAATGCACAGGTTTGGTAGGTTTCCCTAGGTGCCGGCTGAGCTAGAGGCTAAAATCTACAGGTAGGCACTTTGCAAAAAACACCTCTGTTTTCTTTAAAAAATTGTGATGTGTCCACGTTGTGTTTTGGGGAATTTCCTGTTGCGTGCGCTAGGCCTACCCACACAAGTGAGGTATCATTTTTATTTGGAGACTTGGGGGAACGCTGGGTGGAAGGAAATTTGTGGCTTCTCTCAGATTTCAGAACTTTCTGTCACCGAAATGTGAGGGGAATTAGTTTTTTTAGCCGAATTTGGAGGTTTGCAAAGGATTCTGGGTAACAGAACCTGGTCAGAGCCCCACAAGTCACCCCATCTTGGATTCCCCTAGGTCTCTAGTTTTCAGAAATGCACAGGTTTGGTAGGTTTCCCTAGGTGCCGGCTGAGCTAGAGGCTAAAATCTACAGGTAGGCACTTTGCAAAAAACACTTCTGTTTTCTTTAAAAAAATGTGATGTGTCCACCTTGTGTTTTGGGGCATTTCCTGTCGCGGGCGCTAGGCCTACCCACACAAGTGAGGTATCATTTTTATCGGGAGACTTGGGGCAACGCTGGGTGGAAGGAAATTTGTGGCTCCTCTCAGATTCCAGAACTTTCTGTCACCAAAATGTGAGGAAAATGTGTTTTTTTAGCCTAATTTTTGAGGTTTGCAAAGGATTCTGGGTAACAGAACCTGGTCAGAGCCCCACAAGTCACCCCATCTTGGATTCCCCTAGGTCTCTAGTTTTTAAAAATGCACAGGTTTGGTAGGTTTCCCTAGGTGCCGGCTGAGCTAGAGGCCAAAATCTACAGGAAGGCACTTTGCAAAAAACACCTCTGTTTTCTTTAAAAAAATGTGATGTGTCCACGTTGCGTTTTGGGGCGTTTCCTGTCGCGGGCGCTAGGCCTACCCACACAAGTGAGGTATCATTTTTATCGGGAGACTTGGGGTAACATAGATTAGCAAAACAAGTGTTATTGCCCCTTGTCTTTCCCTACATTTTTTCCTTCCAAATATAAGAGAGTGTGTAAAAAAGACATCTATTTGAGAAATGCCCTGTAATTCACATGCTAGTATGGTCACCCCGGAATTCAGAGATGTGGAAATAACCACTGCTCCTCAACACCTTATCTTCTGCCCATTTTGGAAATACAAAGGTTTTCTTGATAGCTATGTTTCACTCCTTATATTTCAGCAAATGAATTGCTGTATCCCCGGTATAGAATGAAAACGCACTGCAGGGTGCAGCTCATTTATTGGCTCTGGGTACCTAGGGTTCTTGATGAACCTACAAGCCCTATATATCCCCGCAACCAGAGGAGTCCAGCAGACATAACGGTATATTGCTTTCGAAAATCTGACATTGCAGGAAAAAGTTACAGAGTAAAACCTAGAGAAAAATTGCTGTTTTTTTCACCTCAATTTCAATATTTTTCTTTTTCAGTTGTTATTTTCTGTAGGAAACCCTTGTAGGATCTACACAAACGACCCCTTGCTGAATTCAGAATTTTGTCTACTTTTCAGAAATGTTTAGGTTTCTGGGATCCAGCATTGGTTTCATGCCCATTTCTGTCACTGACTGGAAGGAGGCTGAAAGCACAAAAAATTGTAAAAATGGGGTATGTCCCAGTAAAATGCCAAGTTTGTGTTGAAAAATTGGGTTTTCTGATTCAAGACTGCCTGTTCCTGAAAGCTGGGAAGCTGGTGATTTTAGCACCGCAAACCCTTTGTTGATGCCATTTTCAGGGAAAAAAACACAAGCCTTCTTCTGCAACCACTTTTTCCCATTTTTTTGAAAAAAAATAAATTTTCACTGTATTTTGGCTAATTTCTTGGCCTCCTTCTGGGGAACCCACAAAGTCTGGGTACCTCTAGAATCCCTAGGATGTTGGAAAATAAGGACGCAAATTTGGCTTGGCTAGCTTATGTGGACAAAAAGGTATGAGGGCCTAAGAGCGAACTGCCCTAAATAGCCAAAAAAAGGCCTGGCACAGGAGGGGGAAAAGGCCTGGCAGCGAAGGGGTTAAGTAACATTTGGTGTGCTTCTTTTTGTGCCACATCCTTACAGTAATTAAAAAATAAATCGCGCCAGATTGCCTAGGCCGGACCTATTGTCTTTGCCTACGCTTGTTTTTCAGGTATTCACAATAACGAAACATGGCAACGAGTTAAAAAAATTAGTACTTTTTCATTTATGTAATTTTAGGCACATACTTGAGAGTGCTGAACTTCTTGATACATTTATTTAACTAAACCGAAAGTGTGAGGCCCCAGATGATGCTGTAGAAGGTAAACAGTGCTCATCAGTTCACTGTTTTTATATACTCCTTTTTCACTTCTGAGGCAAGAGGTGATCACATGGGGAGTGTTTGGGGGTGACAAAGGGCAAGCCAGAGATCACAGCCGCCCCTTTCAAATTTACAATGAACCAAACGCCATGAGAAACTTCCCTCCATCACCCCAAAAATATAATATTCTTAATTCGTATTATGAGTAATCATAGCATGAAATCACTAGTGATATGGCAGGCTCAATGGAATTTGTTGAAATTGAGTGCTTGACATTTATCCCATCTCCTAACAAGTCCTCCAGGGCTATTGGATGAGGTGGTTGAGCAGGAATTGTACTCAAAAATCTTTCATTATGATAGTTAGCAATTCCATTACTTACTTTAGGGCTGAGAACCAGCAGGGATAAATGTCCAAAGCCTAGTAAGGCGTTTTAATAGTTCCCAGCTTAAAAACGATTGATTCTTTACTCTGTAATAAATACTGTTTCTAGCCATGCACAGTGACTTGCGCACAGTACTGTCGAATATAATCACACTTAATAAACCAAAAGCAGCAGGCAGCAGAAAAAATAACCCTTCTTTAAACACAAAGCAGATTCTGTACTAAACACATGACTACAATATACTCGCTGTTGGTAAGTGATTTGACAAAAAACGTTTGGAGGCTGGTTATTAGAATTAGAGGTAAGTACATATCTACCACTATCAATAATGCCTCCAAGCCAATGTTAGGTCCAGTCAAGGTCTGAAAACATTAACCACTGGTAGCTTGGCATGACAAAGCAGGCAGGATTACTTTAGGAGACAGGTATGGAAACATTAAAAATACACCAATACAGTAAATCTGTAAGACACAACACACAATATAAATCTCCCACCAATTTATACAAATAGTAAATAGGTTTATTTTCAAAATAACACCAAAACAACAAAAATCCTGTATAGGGAGCCAGAGTTATGAATTGTTAAAGATTAAATTAAACAATGTGCTTTCTAGTACTTAGAAATCTATAGCATGAACCCGGAGACATCTGGTTGTGCTTGAATGGGACCAAGTCAAAGTTTGAGTCCGACCACGATGGGGCCCTGCGTGGATACACTGAGTGGTAGACCTTGGTCAAAATGTTATCTTCACACTTAGAAACTTTTCTGGAGCTTTTCTCTCTCAACGTCATGCGGTCCTCCTCAGCACGCCAATTTCAATACAATGTTGTTGGACTGCTTTTCCGCGAGGCCCCTGTCAAATCCTGGAAGTCTGGCGCTCCAGAGCTTTCAGCGGGAGATTCAGGCCAGGTTGTGGTTGAAGGTATTCGGCTTGACTCACGTTGTCGGCTTGGTCCACTTATGGAGCTTTTGTCAAAAGTTGCTCCAAACTTCTGGAACCTCTTCCTGAAGTTCCTATTGAGGGTTCAAAGTGCCCAAAACACAAATCCAAGAGTCTAGATGCTCTGAGATGGTCCTTGGAAGTTTAGGACTACATTTCCCACAATGCACCTGGCCAAATCCTTAAAAGTCCACTTGACGCACTCCAGGCTGGGGAATTTTGTGATACTTGGTGCAGGCAAGCCCTGTTAACCCTTTGCCTTCAGGGAGTCCACTCCTGAATCCTTTTTGAAGTGAAGCAAAGTCCTTAGGGTTATTGTTCCAATGTGCACCAGGAGCAGTACTTCAGAGTGCAGTCCTTGGGGTTGCAGACCAGGGTCTCAGGAGGGCAGTCCTTCTTCTCTTGGTGGTTTCAGGCAGCAGATCTGAGTTGCAATGTAGTTCAGCCACATTTATTCAATTATCCTGGGGGACAAGCAGAGGGGCACCCCTGTCTAGTAAGATGAAGGGTGCCACCCAAACGCATGACAGCTTCCTCCAAAGTTTGGCAATTTCTTATCCCATAAAGCACTGCACTTTAAAATCCAAGATGGATGATTTTTCTCCAGAGAAGCAGGACCTGGTTAAACCCAACTATGGGTGTGGCTCATTTCCATTAACACTTCCCCTCCAGACCATCTGCAAATGTGTTTCTTGTGCCA
Source organism: Pleurodeles waltl (assembly GCF_031143425.1). Lineage (NCBI taxonomy): Eukaryota > Metazoa > Chordata > Amphibia > Caudata > Salamandridae > Pleurodeles > Pleurodeles waltl. The sequence goes on from NC_090440.1 coordinate 259,654,745, forward strand.
GGTATCTAGCTGTGGGGTACAGGGTGAGAGGGCAGGCCTGGCTAATAATCCTTTCTGTCCTGCTTCCTTTGAAGCCCAGTTTGATTTACCGAGCTCCCTTCCTCGCCTCGCCTCTGCAGCTGCAGACCTACCCCCATCAGATAATCTCTGCTCAGTGTAGGCCACTTTTCACCTTATCAAAGCAGCCTGGCTAATCCTGTTAAGGCTGACCAATCAAGAAAGGCCACTAGTAGGCTGGATTTTGGCTTAGAGAAAAGAAAGTGCTAAAACGTATTTTCTGTATTAGTTATGATAAATTCAACAGTGACAAGTTGTGGATTAATCATTGCCAATCTTTTGAGTCCTTTCATGATGCATTTAGCTTCTTCCTAGCAATACTGATGCTTCCGTGAAATATTCCCATGTTATTGTATGGAGCTAAGTATCTACAATGAGGAGAAATGAAAGAGGCAGTGTTTTCCTCACCCGGGCAAATAAAACACCTTTTATATTGTCCCTGCTTATAGTTACATGGCACCCCACCCCTGGGACACATAGGGAAGACCTTAGGGGTGACTTATATGTAAACATACTGTAGATTATCACTTTGGAGTTTTTTTTAATTCCAACATCGAATTTGCATACATTTTACTTTTTAAAGACAGTCTACAAGGCAGGGCTGCCTTTAAAAATGACAGCAGGCAACACAGAAGTGCACAGTCCAGTGTAGGGAATCTACTGGGTAGCTGAACTTCCCTGCCCTATTATATTCTAGGTACTTATAGGGAGTTTGAATCACCATTGCCCAATTATCTACTAGGGAGTTACAGGAATCTGTCATTGCCAATTGTAATGGCTCCACTTTACCATAAACCTTTTCTTCAGAGCACTGGTCCTGGGCCTAGTTAGCAGATCCCAGGGCACAGTCAGGGTCAGTTAACAGCAGTACCAGTCAGAAAACATTGGGGTGAACATGCTAACAGGATGACTTTCACACAAAAACCAATTTACAAAAATTAGGCCCTTTTGTAATGTGGGTTTATGAACCTTGAGGAAGCAAGTAAAAAACAAAAAGAATAATTTTTGGGGCAGAAAACTCATGACCATGGGAGTTTCTAAAGCTTTATTAGGATAAATTACATTATTATCAAGTCACTGTTGGATCAAAGCCTGGGTATGCTTTATGAGAAAACTTCTAGCATTAATATATAAAAGTAGGTCAAGTAGTTATGCTCAGTGTTGGTTCTGATAGTATTACATTTTTTATATCTGAATTGAATAATGAATTTGACCTGGTGAACAGTTGTTCCACCCAAAACTAGCATTTATATGCATACAATCTTGCTCTTTTGAATAATACAATATAGGGGCTTTAGTGAATAATTTCAAAGTGGGGACGGGAAAGACCAAAAAATCAATTAAAAAAAGTACGTGAAAAAAATATAATGTTGTTTGGACGAAATTAAAATAATGAAAACTGCAGGCTCATTCAAAATAAGCTAAAAGCTTTCACACAATACTCTTGGTTGAATCTCATAATGGATGGGCAGCTTACTTGGAAAACCATGATGGACATAAAAAATGATATCAACAAAATGTTCATAGAGGACTGATTTACGTTTTGTAGGCCTTTATCCTTACTGCTCTTCATTCAAATGTACTTAGCAAAAATAATCCCATCTCTTATATAAGGGGCAGCAATTTAATTTGCAGTATTTATACTGGTTTGGAACTTACTGCAGAATGTTTAAAGAGTATATTGACAATATTTTGTTGCAGAGTAGTACCACTAGGCTTCTTACTGCGCTGCCCTGCACCAAAGAAAAGGGCAGGAACGCGTCACATCTATAAGATTCCTGTCCTCTTCCAATGCTCTGGGGCACAATTGTCTGCCATGCACCAATGCAGGCACCCTTCTTCCATGGTGCAAGGGTGTCTACATTATAGGAATTATTGTTTTTGTGCAGGAAGGAACACCTTCCTGCACAAGAACAATCAATGGAGGTGTTTTCCTCCTTAGATGTGTGCTGCAAAATGCAGCACATGTATAAAGAGGAAAAGACGAGGAGAAATAATGTTAATTCTCCTCGTTATGCCTCTCCTGGGGAGGCGTAGGCTTTTGACACATTCCCAGGTTTACAAACCCTTCTAACTCTGTGAATGCTGCAAAATACATGGGTGTTGCGTGGGAAAACCCACTGTAATGTCCATGGAGCACCTCTTTGGTGCGGAATAAGGCAACACAACGACTTGAGCTGCGTTGACTTACTCCATATCTACAAGGCCATGTAAAGTCACTCAAAGTGGCTTTTGTCAGGCCTTGTAGATATGGGCCTGCAGCCTGCACCGGCAGTGTGTCAGAAAAAGTGATGCACCATCAGTGCATGCCACTTGTAAATATGCCCCTATGTCTGTATATATGAACCAGCCAGTCCACCTACAAACAGAAGGATTCGAAGGTGCAAAGTGTTTAGCTAAAAACATAAGTATTACAATCTATTATATATATTTTTTATATTTTTGATTGAATATTCTTGCTGAATCCCTATTTGAACTATGTGATTATGATGATCAAACAATCTAGGTTATTAGTCATGTTACCAAATGGATTACCTGACTCTCTGCTGCTATAATTTTAGAAGACAAGGTTATTTTCAACTATGGATACAAAGCAATACTATGAGCACATTTAGGCCCATATTTATACTTTTTTAGCGCCGCATTTGTGTCATTTTTTGACACAAAAACGGAACAAACTTGCAAAATACAATAATATTTTGTAAGTTAGCGCAGTTTTTGCGTCAAAAAGTGGCACAAATGCGGCGCAAAAAAGTATAAATATGGGCCTTAGTATATTGGGCATTGAGTGAGGCATGGGTATATTTAGAGATTAAACCACCTTATGTTACTAATATAAAGATTAACCAATTGGAACACCTTCTTCCATGTTGGACAGATGATCCTGGTCCAGGAATAAAGGCATGTCTATGGAATTTTCTCCCCCATTTTCAAAGCTTTGACATATGGATACAATTGGCAATGACAGATTCCTGTAACTCCCTAGTAGATAATTGGGCAATGGTGATTTAAACTACCTATAAGTCCCTAGAATATAATAGGGCAGGGAAATTTAGCTGCCCAGTAGATTTCCTACAGTGGACTGTGCACTTCTGTGTTGCCTGCTGTAATTTTTAAAGGCAGCCCTGCCTTGTAGACTGTCTTTAAAAAGTAAAATGTACGCAAATTCGAAGTTGGAATTAAAAAAACTTCCTGAATGTCAATAGTGCTGATTATGTGATTTGGATACTCAAGCTGGTGAACACATTTTACTTTATTGTATGAAGATTGGGAGTAGAACAAAATATACATTTTTAATAATGTTATTAAGAAAGCAAGAATATTCTAATGAAATGGTACATCTTTTACGCAACACCAAAAGAAGGTACACTTATATAAATGGGGCCACTGTTTTAACATTTGTAATACACACATTTTTGCAAGGTTCTCCTTTTCTAAATCAGTCAGTATCTGGTGTTAAACGGTTATCATTTTTATAGTTTTACGGATTTGACAAATCAATTAAACATATATTTAAAGTAAAAACACATAACGGACCCAACACAATACTTCAAACATAAAACCATACGATTATAGTGATTATGGACTGCAAATAAAACTTAGAGCCCTGTGGAAACACTTCCCAGATAGTTCATTGCACTACATGACATGATAATAGGTCGGTTCACAAAATACCAAATCGCAGAGGGTCAAAATTCGACCTACCTTATTGTTATGCATGAAGTAGGTCACAAATGACGACCCACTGCCGTTGGCTAGGGTCATAGGTACGAAGGTCTGCTGGGGTCAGCAGACCACTTGTCTGTGATTGTTTCTAAATAAAGCAGTTGTGTTTTTTAATGTATCCCATTTTCATTTTTATAACCATTTTTAGGAGTAGGGAAAAACTGCCTGCTCTGAAGAATGTCTTTTCCCACATTTGCAAAGGGAAAGGTGTCCTTTGGGCATACCTTACCCTTTGTGAATGCTTACCACATCCTTTGACTTTGTAGAAAAATATTAATGTTGACCTCAGCTCTGGCGATCCCAACTCCCAGGGCCTGGCCTAACTATACATTTTTTGGGGGCGGAGGGCAACAGGGCCCACCTCCCCAGGGCCGATCTCGACCCCAGGCACTCCATCCCCCGGGCTCGGCCATGTGACTTGGGTACCCCTGCAGTCCCAGCCAGCTCCCCACCTCCTGTGGAAGCTGGCATTGCTCTCACAGACCTCCGTCTCTATGAGAGGAATGTTTCTTGTTTCCTTGCCTGCATCTCCATGGGAAGGGAAACAGAGGTAACCTCCACTCATATAAAGTGAGATATTTTTGACAGCTGTCACTTCACCTGAGCTGAGTGTTTGCCGTGACTTGGTGGGAGCTGTCAGCTCCCACCAAGCCACAGCAAACAGCTATGTCCCGTAGGTGGGCACTGATAGTGGCAGTACAGTGAGCATTGCCCGAGGAGGTGGTGGCCCCCAGGGCTCTGGGCTCCACAATGGACCCCCTTCACTCTTCTATTGTAGTCCTGGGAAGGTGGCGGTCCTCAGGGATGCGAGGGGGGCTGTGTTCCCCTCTGGTCTGTATTTCAGTCGAGCCCTGGGGAGGTGATGGTCCCCAGGGCTGTGGGAGGGCCATGTGACCCCCCCAGCACTGTATTTCAATAGAGCCCTGGGGTGGTGGCAGTCCCCAGGGGTGCAGGGAGGCCCCCCCACCTTGATCATTTCAATGCCCTCGGAACGTGGCCCATCCGGGGGCCTCACAGAATCAAACACAGGAGCCTGAACTTGTTTTTTAAAACATTTTGGTAGATCTGCAGATCTGCCATGACATCTGCTGAAAACTTTAAAAAAATGCTTTTTTGCTCTGGGGTGTGGGGGATCACAGCACCAGAGCTAAGGTGTAAGGGTGTCCCTACCATAGCCCATTCAGTTTTTTTCATCTTTCTTTCTGGGACTTGATTGAAGCTGAGTCCTGACATGGTTGCCAACACTTCCTGGTTGAAGTGTAGGCAGCCGAATCAGATATCAGCACGAGATCAGAAGGGTTTGCGAAGCCTTTGCATTCCTATTTATACAAATTTAAATTTTCTTTCATTTCTTTAAAACTACTGAATGGATTTACACCAAATAACGAAACAGGCACTTTCTGAACCAAGAACTGTCTTTCTGCCAAATTTGGTGTAAGTCTGTCCAATGGTTCGGGCGCTATCGCTGTTCAAAATCCCTATGGACAAATTAACGGGGACACGCAATTTGGGTCCCCCCACTTTTTCTCACCTCCTCTTGACTGATCACCCTGAAACTTTCCAGACAGCAGCTGAAGTGAGTGTTGTTTTCTTTCGACAATTTGTAAAGATTCATTAAACGGCACCAAAGTTATTAGCCTTTTCCCATGGAACTAGTCCCTAACTATAACTACCTACAGGCGACCGTCCCTAGGTAAGATAAATGTATATATATATATATATATATATATATATATATATATATATATATATATATATATATATATATATATATATATATATATATTTTTTTTTTTTACAGAGTGGCCAAAGCCACTCTGTAGTTGTAGTTAGTGTTAGAAATTGGGTCTGTAGTTGGCAGAGGTATGCTCCCTGTCGAAGTAGGGACCACAATCCTAGTCAAGGTGAGTCAGGTACGCAACCTAAATTAACCTGTGCTCACCCACTGATAACGTAGCACAGTGCAGTCAGGCAATATTTAAAGTATTTGTGCAACATTTTAATTACAGTAACACATTGAAAGACACCACAAAAAAAATCCACATCAGTTTAGAAAACCAGAGAATATTTGTCTTTGTAAGACAAGACAAAAACTACAAAAATTCAATTAGTAAAAGTCAAGATATGATTTTTTTAAGATTAAGGGCCTGAATTAGATCTTGGCGGTTTTACTGCCAATCTGCATCAGCGCTCTATTTAGATGTATGGCGGCTGTTCTGAATACCCCCACAACCGAATGCTCTTCTTAGCCATCGGACAGGTTGGTATTTAGATGTTACAGTTGTACAAGCGGTGTCCTGCCGGCTGTTTGCTAATGGAGGGAGGACATCGCTGGACCCAATAGACAATGGATAATGTCAGTGGCTGTGGAATACTGGTAAGTCTCTCACACACACACAGACACACACACAGACACACACTCACACAATCTCTGCCCTTGACATATGCATCCCCCTGCATCACACATGACACAACACACCACAACACATACACATCAATATCCATTGCCAATCCACCACAGTACGTACATGCCACAAACACACATTGATATACATCCATCACACAACATACACACACTAATGACACTGCACCCACACACGACACAACCACAACTACACACTTGCACACAAGTACAACTATACACATCACAACAATGACTGCAACAAAACATGCACCTGAATGTTGCATGCAGCAACAGATCATACAACACAACATACACAACAATATCCATGCCATATGCAAAAGGCACACATACTGCCACAATCACATCACCCACTACACCTCCCTCCACCTCACCCAGCCAATTGCACTACACACACATACAATTATTGACTCACACACAACGTGATGCACAACATGACAGGTACAGCTTCCCTTGCAACGTGCACACATTGGCACAAATAACAAGTGTGAATGTACCGTCATTGTGGTGCCAGCATTCATTTGGCAATGAAGACTGGCACCTGAATGACTTGTGTGTTTGATGTGTTGTGTACCAGTGAGTGCCCACCAGTGTCTGACCCACGCATGTCCCAGACAAATGCATGTCACAGTAATTAAAAAAATGACTGTGACTTCTACATGTCGAAGGTGGTCCTGTGTTGATGTACAGTGACCCTCCCCAACATATTTAGCCAATTCGCTTTGCCTACCTTTGTGTCCAGAGACAGTACGGTGGGGTGTGTTTTCTGCATGGCCCAGGGCAGCAGCGATGGAGGATCCTGTCCAGTTGTGTCCAGCCTGAAACGGCAGCTGAATGTGTAGAAACTAAGATGTTTTCACCCTCTTTCCCCCTGAATTCTTTTTTCCTTGGCGGGATGGCACATCCAAATCTACTTGGCGTTAAGAGTAACTGGAGTTCAGCCATCAGCCACACTTTCCTTTGGAGCTGTTGCAGTGGATGGGAATGCTTGGAGTAGTCAGCGGGACTCAGACGGGTTAATGTCTATATGATCGACAACATTTAAATACAGTGGGTGGACTGTCATGGCAGCGGATGTGTTGTCAGTCGAAAACTCGACAATGGGACCATTACTGCCAACATCTAGATTGGGCCCTAAATGTGAAAAAGTACTTAGAAGTCAATAGCAGTCAAAAGTTACTTGAGGTCACAATGGACTGGTGCAAATCCAAAATCCAGGCCGACCATGATGGAGGGAAGGCTGGCTGCAGAGCCCACACAGGGTCTGGTGAAAGAGTTCTTTTGATGCAGCAATGCGGGCATGGTGAGGCATGCTGCGTTAATATTTTTACTGAACTTGGGACACTGTGTCGAGCTCCATAGAAGTGAATGCGATGTGTCGTTGTCAGGTCGTGCAGTCTGTGAATACCTCATGATCAGACAGCCACTGCGTCACCATCAATGGAGTGATGCACCACTTTCTAACTGCAGAACCCCCTTCTGAGGCCCAGAAATGGAGGAGAGCACCTCAGGCATGGATAGGACTCACAGATGGCAGAGTCCAGCAGCACCAAGAGAGTTGCAAGCAGTCTTTGATGCCCCTGAGACTGCAGAAAAATAGGGGGTACTCCAGCAAGCAAGGATATCAGGTCTAACAGTTAGGGTTACAAGAGAGAGAATTTGTAGATTTTTGCCCTTTGATAACTTTTCACCTGTTTGACAAATCTCGGCAGACCTGTCGTACTCATTACATTGTCAGAGGATTGAAAGGTTTGTGGCTAATGGTCAAGGATGTTCAAAGAAAAATTGGGAGGAGGCCCAAAAAACACTTGACATCCAATGCATTTTGCTAAGACTTTTGTGTTGGCAAAACGTCTGAACAGATTGTAATGAAATTTTACAGCAATGTACATTACGCTATCTAGATGATTCTTGTTGCCATTGTAGGTAATGTTATGAAGTGGTTTTGATGTGATAAGGGCCAACAACATAGTGATATCGCAATACTACCAAAAGTAGCAAGGAAGCCCAAAAAATAAACTAGATGGATACATAAAGTTTCAGATTCACTAGTTGGACAACTGAAAGACCCATTTATGGTCACATGCTAATGGAAACCTATAAACAAATATATAACAAATAGAATACATCTTAATCTCTGGCTCACAAAAAAAAACTGGTCCAAAAAGCTAGACAAAAAATTCTTTCTTATGCACCCCTTTGCAACAAAATAGAAAAGTGACCTAGCAGTGAGCTACACAAACTACTATATTGAGGACATGAGAATTAACCATTAGCAAAAAACACCAAGAATCTTACATTTTATAACAACAATGATTGGCTTTCAATTTCTTTGGGCTTCACATGTAGCACAATCCCATTAAATGTAGCAAGGCAGCCCCCAGAAAAATACTAGACTGAATATGTAAAGTTTCAGAATTGATACACGAACAACTAAAAGACACACTTATGCCCACATGATTATGTAAACCACATAACAAATACAATAGATAAAAAGAAAGAAACCACATTAAATCTGATTGCCACGCTGAAGTTATAGTTAGAATTCCCAAAGATAAGAATTTTCGGATGTTCGCTCCCTCATAACTTTCCACCTGTTTGACGAATCACCACAAAACTTTCCAGACCTATAGCATTGTCTACGTTTTGAGATGATGTAAATTTTTGCAGTGAATTGTTTAGGGGGTGCAAAGATAAAACGGGGTCCCAAAACGTGTTTTTCCACCAATGCATTTAGCATAGACTATTGTATTTCACATACTGCAAAAGCGGCTGAAAGGATTTACATGGAATTTGGCAGGATTATACATTATGGTTTAGAGATGATGCTTTTTGAGCACTGCAATTAAGTTGGGTAAGTATTTTTAAGTTATAAGGCACTTACATTTTGTGATATATGTCACTGTGGTACTTTTGATGAATTTCACAAAAGTTTGTAAAACTACCAATGTACATGGCTGTAAAAGTATTTAAAAATATTTTTAAAAATTCAAACGTTTCCCTACCTATTACCACTTTAATAAAGTAGTAATAGTTAGGAACAATGTTCCCTCTAATTTTTTTCCAATGTGTGCGGCAGTGTGCGGTCTCTGTGCGCTGCAGCCAAGGATACGTGCGCCAAGAAATTGACCATTCCCGCGCGCGCAGCGCATAACTAGCCAAGATCTTTGGCATTAGCCTCTCCATAACACTAAAGCAAAAAAGGGATATCATTACTCCATGTAATAGAGCATCAAGGCAGTTTTGTGACCTGGTTGCACACCCCAAGGACATGACCTGTTAGGGGAGCACATATATTGCTCTAAAAGGCTTATTTAGGCTTAGAAAGTGAAAACGCATATAAACTACCACAAAGTATAGGAATGGTGGAACATTTGATAACAGCACATTTTCTACTGTTCTGAAGCATTTTCTAGCTCATGAACCATTGATTTTCAAGACAAATATCACTTGCTCGCTTGTATGCTAAAGCACGCCAAATGATGTTCAAAACACTCCCCGCGGTATTTAAAAGCTGTTTTCATTGACTTTAATCCAGATTCAAATATAAGCATTATCTGCCTTAGGGGAGCACGTATATCGCTCAAAAAGGCTTATTTAAGCTTAGAAAGTGATAAAGCATATAAACTACCACAAAGTATAGGAATGGTGGAACATTTGATAACAGCACATTTTCTACTGTTCTGAAGCATTTCCTAGCTCATTAACCATTAATTTCCAAGACAAATATCACTTGCTCGCTTGTATGCTAAAGTACGCCAAATGATGTTTAAAACACTCCCCGCGGCATTTAAACGCTGTTTTCATTGACTTCAATCCAGATTCAAATATGAGCATTATCTGCCTTAGGGGAGCACGTATATCGCTCTAAAAGGCTTATTTAGGCTTAGAAAGTGATAACGCATATAAACTACCACAAAGTATAGGAATGGTGGAACATTTGATAACAGCACAACGTGCGCGCTTGCCAAAGGGGCCTGCGCGATGGGGGAAGGAAAGGTGCGCGCGCGCTCGCGCCTGCGCCTTACAGGGAACATTGGTTAGGAACCTACTACTTACATATATCCAAGACCCTAACACTGAACACAGCCAAAGTGTAGTAAAACAAAATAAGGCTGCCTTTTCATTCTCTAAAAACAGCTATTATCCAATTAAATACTGACTTGTCATCGCCATGTACCACAGTATATGGCAAAGGTATCAAATATCAAATATGAAGAAATGCAAGGCAGCACAATTCATTGTTTTGTGTTACTGTGCACACCATCATCTACATTGTTGCTGAATTTTATATACATCGTACGTCACGCCACTGTAGCCACTCTACTATATGCTACTCCACTTTACCCCTCTCCACTGTACAAGGCTCTACTCTAGGCTACACCTTTCTATGCTATTACACTGTATCCAACATCACTGTACACTACTACACTCTGTGCTCTTACACTTTATGCACCTCCTCTCTACCCTACTCCAGTCTACGTTACTCCACGGTACACCACTCAACTGGACGCTACTCTACTATACGTTATTCCACTCTACACCACTCTAGTACATGCCACTCCACTCTACTCTGTTCACTGTATTCCACTCCACTCTACAATACTCCACTATATGATATTCTACAGTATGCCACTCCACTGTACGCTACTCCACTCTACGTCACTCCAGTGTGTGCCACTCCACTCTATGCCACTTCATTATACACAAATCGATGGGACCCCACTCCTGTGTATACCACTCCACTGTATGCTATTACACTACCCCATGCCACTGTATACCACTCCAGTCTACACCACTCCATTATATACCACTCCATTCTATGCTGCTCTACTATACACTATTAAACTCTACGCCAGTACACTGTACAACACTCAACTCTATGCCACTCCACTGTACACTATTACACTGTACACAACTCCACTCTACGCCAGTCCACTGTACACTATTACACAGTAAGCAACTCTATGCTTCTTTAGTGTATGCCACTGCGCTACATGCTACTCCAGTATATGCAATTTCACTTTATGCCATGTCACTGTATGCCACTCTACTCTATGCTATTCCACTCTATGCCACTCCACTCTACCCTACTCCATTTTACCCTATTCCATTGTATGCCACTCCACTGTATGTTATTACAGTCTACTCCATTCCAGTGTACACCACTCCAATCAACTACACTTTACTGTACTCTACTGCACTGTACACTCTCCCACTATATGCTGATCCAGCCTACCTCACTCTACTGTACACCACTTCACTCTACCCTGTTCCACTGTATGTCACTCCACTATATGGCACTCCACTGTACACCACTTCCATGTACACCACTCTACTTTATGCCACTCCATACTACATTAGTTCATTGGACTCACCCTACGCCACTCCACTATATGCTATTTTAATCCATCACCTCCACTGTACACTACTCCAGTCTACGCCTCTCCACTGTATACCACTCTACTCTATTCTACTCTACATTATTGCACTCTTGGCTAATATGCTCCACGCTAGTCCTCTGTACTCCACTCTATGCTATTTCACTGAACGCCTCTCCACTCTACGCTATTACACTGTACTCAACTTCAGTCTTTGACCCTCTACTGTATGATATTCCACTCTACTCCACTTCACTCTATGCCACTCCACTCTATGCTATTACATTGTCCCCTACCCCACAATACACCTGTCCAGTCTACACTACTGCACTGTATGCCACTCCAATTTTTGGTACTACACTATATGCTATCACACTTTACGCCACTCTGCTGTATGGTAGTACACTATGGCCCTCATTCCAACCCTGGCGGTCTCTGACCGCCAGGGCGGAGGGCAGCGGAAGCACCGCCAACAGGCTGGCGGTGCTTCCTGGGCTATTCTGACCGCGGCGGTAAAGCCGCGGTCAGGAAAGGGGAACCGGCGGTTTCCCGCCGGTTTTCCCCTGGCCCAGGGAATCCTCCATGGCGGCGCTGCTTGCAGCGCCGCCATGGGGATTCCGACCCCCTTCACGCCAGGCTGGTTCTGGCGGTTTCCACCGCCAGAACCAGGATGGCGGGAACGGGTGTCGTGGGGCCCCTGGGGGCTCCTGCACTGCCCATGCCACTGGCATGGGCAGTGCAGGGGCCCCCTAAGAGGGCCCCATACAGATTTTCACTGTCTGCCTTGCAGACAGTGAAAATCGTGACGGGGGCCACTGCACCCGTCGCACCCCTGCAACTCCACCGGCTTCCTCGTTGCAGGGGCTTTCCCGCTAGACCGGCGGGCGGCCTTTTGGCGGTCGCCCGCCGGCCCAGCGGGAAAGTTGGAATGGCCGCCGCGGTCTTTTGACCGCGGGGCGGTCATTCGGCGGTAACCGCATGGCGGGCGGCGACCGCCGCCCGCCGCGGTCAGAATGACCGCCTATATGCTATTACACTTTACACCACTCCAATGTACACCACTCCAGTCTAGGCTACTTCACTCTACGCTATTACACTTTATCCCACTTCACTAGACGTTACTCCACTGTTCATCACTCCAGTGTATTCTCCGCCACTCTATATAACTCTACTTTACAATCTAATGTCCAAAATGGCACTCTAGCATACAACACTCTACGATAGTTTCCAACACTATAAGACAAAGCCCTCTAGTCTACTGTATGAGACGCCACTCCAATGTATAACAGTTTCCTCATCTCTACACTACACCACTTCAATATATGCCACCGACTCTATGATTTGATTTGAAACTTATAGAGTGTGAGCATGACCTAAGGTGTCTTGGTGCTGGCATAGGCTGAAGCCTTTCTCGTGTATCCTATCAGAAAGTTGATGATTCATGTATCACCAGTTATTAAATAGATGTTGAGAACAACCAGGACTTTAACATCTTACAGAAATGGAAGAAATTATGTTGAGTTTTAAGTGGCATCCTGTTCCAGAGTGTACGGGTAGAGTGAACAAAACTCCACCCGCCCCAGGTCACTTTTTTAAATCTGAAAACAGTCACAGATCTTGTTGATGCTGATCATAGTGCTAAATGCAGTGTTTTTTTTTTTTACAAATTGCCAGTGAAGCTCCATCAAATCATTCTTTACAAATTGATAATTTGGAATATTTTCCACTGCCCCCTACTCTACTCTACTCCACTCCCATGTACACCACCCCACTCTATGCTATCTACTCTATGACACTCCACTCCTCTACAATCCACTGTACAGTATTCCACTGTACGATACATGCATGTTACTCCACTTTACGGTAATCCATCGCATGACACTCTCCTCCACTCTATATAACTCCACTCTACAAATGTCTACCACACTTCAGAGCACGCTACAACACTCTACTCTACTCTATCCCCATACACTCCACTGTCCAACTCTATACTCCACTCTATGCCCGTACACTCCAATGTACAACACTCTATTCTACTATGCAACACTTTTCTGTATGACACAGCAGTCCACTCTACTGTACGAGACCCCACTCCAATTTATAAAAGTTTAGTATCTACGCTACACCAGTACACTCCACTCTATGGTACTCTACTCTATGACACACCAATACACTCCATTGTACTTTACTCCACACTATGTTACACCATTCCACTTAACTGTACTCCACTGTATGAGACTTTACCTCACTCTAAGCTACCATAGAACAATTCACTCTACCTAGCTCCACTGTTTCATACACTCATGTACTCTGTGCAACTCCACTCTACAGCACTCAACTACACTGTATGTCTCTTTTCAACACTTTACTCCTGTCTACACCCCTTCAATCCACTGTACAACATTGTACTACAGTGTAAGCCACCGTACAACACTCCACTCTGCTTTTCTTTACGATACTCTAGTGCACAATGTGATACTGTACACAACTCTTTGTATGTCACTGCACCCACTCTACTCCACTCTACTCTGACACAGTACTCCATTCTGTTCCACTACTTCATTGTATTCCACTCTACTGTATGCCACTAAGTGGCATTGTACTCTATAGCACCATATGCCAATCTACTCTGCCACACTCCACAACACTGTCTGTACTGTACACCACCCCACGCTACAAACATCAACCAGACTTTATGTCACTCTACTCTACTGTAGCCTACATGACTTTCTAATATGATATGACACCCCACTACACTCTGCTGTACAACATGGTACTCCAATGTATGACACTTTACTCAACTGTATGCTACGCTACTCCCATCTACTGCACTCCATGTCACTATAGTCTAGAACATGCCACTCCACTCTATGACACCTTACTCTATTCTACACTACCGTACTCCAGTGTACTCCAGTGTACTCCACTCCAGTACACTTAATACCACTCAATGCCACTGCACTAAACTCCTCTCTATGCCATTCCACTGTCTGACACTCTACTCCACTGTATGCAACTCCACTCTACAACAAGTATACTACACTCTATGCCACTCTATGAGATTCTACTCCACTCTACACCACTATAGTACACTGTATGATACTCAAAGACACACTACTCAACTTCTCTCTATGATATGCCACTCCACTATATGATACAGCACCCCACTCTACGACACTCTCCTCCACTGTACTTTATGACACTCCACTTGATGATACTCCACTGTCTGGCACTGACTTCACCCTACTCCACTCTAAAATTCTCTACTCCACTCTAAAACCCTCTACTTCACTCTATGATAGTCTACAAAACCCTGCTCTACTGTTCGACACACCGTTCCACTGTACAGCTCAGTGCTCCAGTCTACAATACTTGACTCCACTATATCAACACCATGCCAGTACACTATATATCACTTTACTACATTGAATGATACGCTACAACACTCTATTTCAATCTACAATGCCCACTCTATGACAGTAGACCTTATAACGCTTTCCTCCACTGTACTATACTGTGTGTGTCTCCACATAAGAACTCTTTAATTGCGACACTGGAGTTTACGATTCGAAACATGCTTTTGTTAAAAAAATGTAAAAAAACACATTGAAATCCAATGGAAAAAGCAAAGGTTAAAGCTTAGTTATAGTTAGGTAGAAAAACTTATTTTCCCTGTACAAACCAATTTTAAACTACACAAACTTTTAACAATCTAAAATTAAAGTTATAACTTTCAATTACAATATATGCACCACCTTCAAATTATTATAAGTTATTATAAGTAGCAGACCTCATTGCACACTCTTTTCAGCTGACTCACCAGACAACATTAACTATAAATTGTATTAACATTAAATTAAAAGAAACTGGTATTTAAAACAACTTGTTTTTAGAAATCATTCAAGGCCATCAGGGCAGGACTGTGTGGAGAACAGAGCCGAACTATCGGGGGGCCTTGAAAGGCTGGGGCCCTGGGACTGATCCCACTTTGCACATGTCTTAAAACTTCTCTGTTAAGTCCCGGGGACCACCACCTCCCTGGGTCTGAAATATAAAAAATATTTAGGTGAGGCTCATGGACCCCCAGCTGGGCCATAGGGATCACCATCTCCCCGGGGCTTTTAAAAATATGGAGAGGGGCCACATGGACCCCCTCGCCTGGGGCTTTCAGAAGCCCCAGAGAGCACCACCTCTCTGAGGCTCAAATTAAGGAGTGGTTCTGGGTGGACCCCCGTCCCCGGGGACCACCACTTCCTCAGGTCCAATTACTTATGTAAAAAGAGGGAGGGGGTGCAGCGACCCCCCCCCCCCCCTCCAGGGCCCACTACTCCCGTTAGGCAGCCCATAGAAAATAAATTAGGGTGACCATGCAGCCCCCTCCTGGAGCCATTAATGGCCCTGGGGACCGCTACCTGCCCCAAAGCTGTCTCCTGGTATCTCCCGAGGTGCCCACCCTTGGGAGATAGCTGTTTGCTTTTGCTTGGCAGGAGCTATGACAGATCCCACCAAGCAAGAGCAAACAATAACTCAGCTTCCACCAAGAGGGAGCTGTCAAAATGCTTCCGCTTGCTCGAAGCAGGGGCCCCCTAACAGGGCCCCATACAGATTTTCACTGTCTGCTTTGCAGACAGTGAAAATCGCGACGGGTGCCACTGCACCCGTCGCACCCCTGCAACTCCGCCGGCTCCATTCGGAGCCGGCTTCCTCGTTGCAGGGGCTTTCCCGCTGGGCCGGCGGGCGGCCTTTTGGCGGTTGCCCGCCGGCCCAGCGGGAAAGTTGGAATGGCCGCAGCGGTCTTTTGAGCGCGGGGCGGTCATTCGGCGGTAACCGCATGGCGGGCGGCGGCGGTCAGAATGACCGCCTATATGCTATTACACTTTACACCACTCCAATGTACACCCCTCCAGTCTAGGCTACTTCACTCTACGCTATTACACTTTATCCCACTTCACTAGACGCTACTCCACTGTTCATCACTCCAGTGTATTCTCCGCCACTCTATATAACTCTACTTTACAATCTAATGTCCAAAATGGCACTCTAGCATACAACACTCTACGATAGTTTCCAACACTATAAGACAAAGCCCTCTAGTCTACTGTATGAGACGCCACTCCAATGTATAACAGTTTCCTCATCTCTACACTACACCACTTCAATATATGCAACCGACTCTATGATTTGATTTGAAACTTATAGAGTGTGAGCATGACCTAAGGTGTCTTGGTGCTGGCATAGGCTGAAGCCTTTCTCGTGTATCCTATCAGAAAGTTGATGATTCATGTATCACCAGTTATTAAATAGATGTTGAGAACAACCAGGACTTTAACATCTTACAGAAATGGAAGAAATTATGTTGAGTTTTAAGTGGCATCCTGTTCCAGAGTGTATGGGTAGAGTGAACAAAACTCCACCCGCCCCAGGTCACTTTTTAAATCTGAAAACAGTCACAGATCTTGTTGATGCTGATCATAGTGCTAAATGCAGTGTTTTTTTTTTTTACAAATTGCCAGTGAAGCTCCATCAAATCATTCTTTACAAATTGATCATTTGGAATATTTTCCACTGCCCCCTACTCTACCCTACTCCACTCCCATGTACACCACCCCACTCTATGCTATCTACTCTATGACACTCCACTCCTCTACAATCCACTGTACAGTATTCCACTGTACGATACATGCATGTTACTCCACTTTACGGTAATCCATCGCATGACACTCTCCTCCACTCTATATAACTCCACTCTACAAATGTCTACCACACTTCAGAGCACGCTACAACACTCTACTCTACTCTATCCCCATACACTCCACTGTCCAACTCTATACTCCACTCTATGCCCGTACACTCCAATGTACAACACTCTATTCTACTATGCAACACTTTTCTGTATGACACAGCAGTCCACTCTACTGTACGAGACCCCACTCCAATTTATAAAAGTTTAGTATCTACGCTACACCAGTACACTCCACTCTATGGTACTCTACTCTATGACACACCAATACACTCCATTGTACTTTACTCCACACTATGTTACACCATTCCACTTAACTGTACTCCACTGTATGAGACTTTACCTCACTCTAAGCTACCATAGAACAATTCACTCTACCTAGCTCCACTGTTTCATACACTCATGTACTCTGTGCAACTCCACTCTACAGCACTCAACTACACTGTATGTCTCTTTTCAACACTTTACTCCTGTCTACACCCCTTCAATCCACTGTACAACATTGTACTACAGTGTAAGCCACCGTACAACACTCCACTCTGCTTTTCTTTACGATACTCTAGTGCACAATGTGATACTGTACACAACTCTTTGTATGTCACTGCACCCACTCTACTCCACTCTACTCTGACACAGTACTCCATTCTGTTCCACTACTTCATTGTATTCCACTCTACTGTATGCCACTAAGTGGCATTGTACTCTATAGCACCATATGCCAATCTACTCTGCCACACTCCACAACACTGTCTGTACTGTACACCACCCCACGCTACAAACATCAACCAGACTTTATGTCACTCTACTCTACTGTAGCCTACATCACTTTCTAATATGATATGACACCCCACTACACTCTGCTGTACAACATGGTACTCCAATGTATGACACTTTACTCAACTGTATGCTACGCTACTCCCATCTACTGCACTCCATGTCACTATAGTCTAGAACATGCCACTCCACTCTATGACACCTTACTCTATTCTACACTACCGTACTCCAGTGTACTCCACTCCAGTACACTTAATACCACTCAATGCCACTGCACTAAACTCCTCTCTATGCCATTCCACTGTCTGACACTCTACTCCACTGTATGCAACTCCACTCTACAACAAGTATACTACACTCTATGCCACTCTATGAGATTCTACTCCACTCTACACCACTATAGTACACTGTATGATACTCAAAGACACACTACTCAACTTCTCTCTATGATATGCCACTCCACTATATGATACAGCACCCCACTCTACGACACTCTCCTCCACTGTACTTTATGACACTCCACTTGATGATACTCCACTGTCTGGCACTGACTTCACCCTACTCCACTCTAAAATTCTCTACTCCACTCTAAAACCCTCTACTTCACTCTATGATAGTCTACAAAACCCTGCTCGACTGTTCGACACACCGTTCCACTGTACAGCTCAGTGCTCCAGTCTACAATACTTGACTCCACTATATCAACACCATGCCAGTACACTATATATCACTTTACTACATTGAATGATACGCTACAACACTCTATTTCAATCTACAATGCCCACTCTATGACAGTAGACCTTATAACGCTTTCCTCCACTGTACTATACTGTGTGTGTCTCCACATAAGAACTCTTTAATTGCGACACTGGAGTTTACGATTCGAAACATGCTTTTGTTAAAAAAATGTAAAAAAACACATTGAAATCCAATGGAAAAAGCAAAGGTTAAAGCTTAGTTATAGTTAGGTAGAAAAACTTATTTTCCCTGTACAAACCAATTTTAAACTACACAAACTTTTAACAATCTAAAATTAAAGTTATAACTTTCAATTACAATATATGCACCACCTTCAAATTATTATAAGTTATTATAAGTAGCAGACCTCATTGCACACTCTTTTCAGCTGACTCACCAGACAACATTAACTATAAATTGTATTAACATTAAATTAAAAGAAACTGGTATTTAAAACAACTTGTTTTTAGAAATCATTCAAGGCCATCAGGGCAGGACTGTGTGGAGAACAGAGCCGAACTATCGGGGGCCCTTGAAAGGCTGGGGCCCTGGGACTGATCCCACTTTGCACATGTCTTAAAACTTCTCTGTTAAGTCCCGGGGACCACCACCTCCCTGGGTCTGAAATATAAAAAATATTTAGGTGAGGCTCATGGACCCCCAGCTGGGCCATAGGGATCACCATCTCCCCGGGGCTTTTAAAAATATGGAGAGGGGCCACATGGACCCCCTCGCCTGGGGCTTTCAGAAGCCCCAGAGAGCACCACCTCTCTGAGGCTCAAATTAAGGAGTGGTTCTGGGTGGACCCCCGTCCCCGGGGACCACCACCTCCTCAGGTCCAATTACTTATGTAAAAAGAGGGAGGGGGTGCAGCGACCCCCCCCCCTCCAGGGCCCACTACTCCCGTTAGGCAGCCCATAGAAAAGAAATTAGGGTGACCATGCAGCCCCCTCCTGGAGCCATTAATGGCCCTGGGGACCGCTACCTGCCCCAAAGCTGTCTCCTGGTATCTCCCGAGGTGCCCGACCTTGGGAGATAGCTGTTTGCTTTTGCTTGGCAGGAGCTCTGACAGATCCCACCAAGCAAGAGCAAACAATAACTCAGCTTCCACCAAGTGGGAGCTGTCAAAATGCTTCTGCTTGCTCGAAGCAGTGTTTTCATCTATTTCCCTGCCTTCAGGCATGTAGGCAGGTAAACAGATGAAATATTGCTCCCGCACACAGGGAGCTGCATTTCCAGCAGCCCCCTGCATGCAGAAGCAATGCCGGCTCCTGCAGGAGGCAGGGAGCCGGCTGTCATCCCAAGGCCCTTGAGACTCACCACACAGTCTCCAACATGTTTTATCTTCTAGGATAAATATGAAGGGCAAGATTAATTCTGGCACAACGGTCATTTCACAAAAATTAAACCTCAACAGGAAGCACTTACAGATATAAATAAAACAGGTGTCCAAGTTGACGCTCCCCTTCTGTAACGTACTAATCATCCTAACTTCTTGCACATGACCAAGTCAAAACAAGTGTTTTTTTCTACATTTCCACCTTGAGAAGGTATCTGTAATCCTTGATGAAGGTTTTTGCATTCTTACTTTTTTTTAGCGCAATATCTTAGGTAGTGGCTTTGCCCAGGGGGGTCTTTCTTGTCATCTGCTGCTGAGACCGGAGCTCATGTTATCCTTTTTAAAAGCTACAAGTATGTAAAATGGGCTACAAGCCTCACCCTTTTGGCCCCACCCAATATGCATTAGTGGTATGCAACATCTTCCGGCCCATTTTCCCAGATGTTTGACAGTTTGCTAACAGGACCCCCTAGTGCCTTTCCTGCTGATTTCGAAGACACATTCTTGATGCATAGGCATATGATCACATCTCTACAAAACAAAGGAGCACTTCATGAGTGGCATTGGGTTGGGTGGTTACAGAGGATAGGCTGTGGGTCCTGGCCACAGGCCAAGCCCTACGGCCAACCCCAGCCACGCACAGCCTAAAGGCTGTGTGTGGCATGGGTTGGGTGGTTATAGGGGGTAGACAATGTGGTCAATCTCCACAGTGCATGGCAAAGGCCATGCGTGGCTTGGGGTTAGGGGGGGTTATAGGGTGTAGGCCACAGGGCCTGTGGGCCTGCGGACAATCACCACAGCACACGTCTGAAGGCCAAAAATCTCCAGTGGGGTGAAGCTGCAGGTTGTAAGCAAAAAGCACTGCACGGGGCCATCACTGAGAGGTCCCACTGAAAGGAATTTGCTGCTGCAGAGAAGAACATAGCAGGAGCTACAGCAAAGTCATACAGACCGGTGATGCACCTTGGCCAGATCGGCTGGTAGGTAAGCCCTGATCTTCTGTTGACTCTCCAGGCAATTTTTCGTGAGCCCTAAGTTTTACAGTTAGGCAGGAGCAGCAACTCTAACACCAATGCCAATAGTCCAGGTCCTGGGTGGCACCACTTGGGAGTTAGGATTCACTGTAGCAGAGACCTGGTACAGGGTTCGAGGTCTCTGGAGCTTGTAATGTCCCTGTATCTCACCTTAGAGGTCAGCCAACTAGCTGTTGTAACCACTCTTGGTGGTCCTCAGTTCAAGAAGATGGTCCTCTCTCCTTCAAAAGCAAGGCAGGCCTTAATGCAGCAAGGCAGTTCGCTCATATCTGAAAAAGTCATTTGGGGGTCAAGGTAGTTCTTCCTGAAGCCTTCCACAGGTCCAGGAGTGTACTGAAGAGGTGTTCTGAATGTCCAATATTGATACCTGGTCCAGCCTTTGAAGTGGGTGGTTTCCCCATACTAACCCCACATCTGGTTCTGGAAAGTTCTTCCTCACCCCTTAGGCTCCAAGAAGTCTGAGACAACAAAAGACTATTAATAGATTCATTTGTGTGTGCTGGAGGCAATCATGTGTAAGTGTAAATCAAAGTGTAAGTGGGGCAGGGACTAGCCTTACCTCCAGCCAACCTAGCAGGATGACACATCCTGCCAACTCTAGTCTCCTTTTGTTTCACTAGTTGGGAGGAATACACAAAGCCCAACTACAGAGCCATTCTCAGTAATGTGACCAAGGACACTGGCTCAAGGTACAAATGGTTACAACAGGAAAATGCCAACTTTCTAAATTTGTCATTTTCAGAATTGTGACTTGAAATCTTACTTTACTATTAAACATGATTTTATAGTACAGTTCATTTCAGTCTGAACATGACATTCCTACCCGCTCCCAATCAAAAGTTAGCACTTATTAAATGTAAAGAAGCACCCTAATGTAAGTGTATGGGAGGTGAAGGCGTTACAATAGTTAAAAAGTAATTTAGGAGTTTTTCACTACAAGGACATGTAAAACTTAAACCCACATGTCCTACATTTTAAATACATTGCACCTTTCCCCATGGGCCTTTAGCCCTACTGTAGGGGTGCCTTATTTGTATCAATTAGGGATGCTTGGCCAGGCACTAGGTTTATTCTGCCAGGCTGAAGGAATGTTTAAATCTGAACTACATACTATAGTGGCAGGTCTGAGACATGTTTTAAAAGGCTACATTAGTTGGTGGAACAATGAGTGATGCATGCTCACTAGTAGCATTTAATGTACAAGTCCTGTGTACATGTAGTACCATATACTAGGTACTTACAATTACATTAAATAATCCAATCAGGTATAAGCAAATCCTGCCATGTTTTAGGGAGAGAGCACAAGCATTTTAGTAGTGTTTAGCAGTGGTAAAATCCACAGAGTCCTAAAAACAGGTTTGTGAAAGGAGGGAAGTGAAGGCAAAACGTTTTGGGATGACCCTGCAGAGAGGGCCTGATCTTATACTACCCTAGCCCACCATGCCTTACAATGTAATCATGCTTCTGGAGGTAAAAGACATGCCTGATCAATAGTAGAAGCAGGAATCTGGAGCTGCGCATCGTGACTATGCTAGTATATCCCACAGCAGCACTCATCTTAACAGATCTGAAGGTTCAGCATCAGTCATTTAGTAAGCCTGAAAAAGAATGAAGAAAACAACTTGAGAAAAGAATATATGTTAGTACTCTTAGTTTAATATCAAGGACTTAACGTTTAATAAGAGACAACTATAGTACTAAATGTTACAGCTTGCCTTTCTTGAAAAACATTTTTCTTGTACTACTTTAGTGAATCTGACAGAAAAAAGTACATTTGTAGAGAATGATTATCATAAGATAATTGCAGAGGTATTAGGAAACACTGGAAATAATAATGAGGCATGAGAAGAAGCTTTCAGGCAATGTTCAGAGAGAGACTTACAAGTTGTTCAGCTAAAAATTGGTAAAAGAGTGCACATATGAACTAATGATGTTTTTCTTATTTCAGACTAAGTTAAGGTTTGGACAATTGAACTTGTTAGTATAAAACTGAGAAAGCATGTTAAGAAGCTGGATTGGTGAAGAAATCAACACCAAATTCCATATTCCTTTACCTTCTGTGTACAGACCTAGAATAGAGGTAGCTTACGGCTGCTAAGATATACAGGCAGAGGGGAAGTGGGCATTCATAACTACAGATGGGCCAAATACTTGAAGTTAATATTGGAAGTGATTTTTGTGTGACATCATCAGCACCAAACAGTTGTAAGGTTTTCTATGTAGGAACCACACAGAAATGCCAATATCCTTGAAGAATTAATCGACAAAGTCTGCAAATGACTTTAACCCAGAGGCCTTAGCATTAGATTTCTTGCCACCAATGATGAAAGTATTATTGTGAAAGTCATTGTAGATGGAGGATACTTCAGAGTGCTATGTGTAGCTCATTGCATGAACGCAATTGTGCAGGAGCTCTAGAAAAAAGTGGTAATCCACAACATACTAGTCATGTATCACAGGATCTGAACACTTGCTAGTCATTTCCTCAAAGCTTGGAAACAGTTGAGGATAATTCAGTGTGCTAATAGATTTGAGTAAATCTCTCAAACAAGGGGTTCCAAACCATTCAAACCCCACCTTCAATATACTACAAAACCTGTTTGAGCAGTGCAGGTCTAAAAAACATTAAGTGCTACAAAGGAGAAGGGATTTAAATGTCAAAGCCATAATGATGGAGGGTGACAAATGGGAGCTAACATTCATTCCATTGTTGCACTTGATGTAGGCGTTTGTAGGCTTGTTGCATTTGTGTAAGGTGGGTGAAACTTATGGTAATGTCACTGAAGATATAGCTGGCTTTCAACAGCTTGATACTTCATCTTGATAAAAATCACAGGTGGCAACAAGAGATTGTGTCCTCCAAAGAGTACACCTGTACCATGTTAGTGGATCCATGGTACATACAACTGATATTTAGTTTTGACCATTCTTCAACACTGGTTGTCTCCATATATGAGAAATGCATGATCAAGGAAGTGGTTCAACTGGAAGATGAAAGATTACTATTTTGGGGACAGAGAAGAATTTTAGTGCTGTCTTCATCAGTCTATGGAGAGTATAGTGGTAGTTCTGAGCCTAGAAACACGTTGCAACTGCAGGAGCAGCACCTGCCAGTGGTAGATTTATCACCATTCTAAGACACACCTGCTAATAAATAAACACCAATACCTTCACCTTCAGCCAAACTCTGTGATTAGTTGGAGATTGGCAGTTTGAGGACTTATATCAAGCAACAACTGTAATAATAGAGAAGATTTTAAGAGACTACTTGGATGACCAAACAAAATTCTAAATGGATCAAGAGCCATTATTCTATTGGCACGGGAAAAAGGAACAGTGAAAGTAACTTAGCAGGCTAGCAATAATATACTTAGCATAGCCAGTGTATCCTCTGTATGGGGTTTCAAACTAGCTGGCACATTTGCTATGGCCAGAAGGGCTGGTCTCTCACCTCAAAACATGGAGAGACTGATGAGGATCAAAATAATAAACAATCATCCCCAAAAATTACCAGGCTCCAGAAGACAAAACAGCAGAAAAGGGTGATTTTATTGAACATTGCAAATCTTGGGAGTGGTCCTCTTCTGGATAAAGGCCATGAATATATAGATGAACTCTACATTCTAGACTAAAAAGTCAAACTAATGCACCAGTAACACAGACTGGTATGCTATAAACAAAAGAAACAAAACAAAAGGAAATAGATTTTTTTACTTTTAAATTTGGTGTGCCAAGAATTATTAATACACTTAAGTTTACCGGTGTGCAGGGCACATTCAGATAATCAAAGGGAACACCCACAAATTTTAACCTATTAAAGGAGTGAAAAAAAAAAAAAAAAGAAGTATGGTCAACTATAGACTTTTGAATGAGCAGTGGCCTATAAGCCTGCATTGGTCGCTTCCTTTTCCATA
This sequence comes from Pleurodeles waltl, assembly GCF_031143425.1. Classification (NCBI taxonomy): domain Eukaryota; kingdom Metazoa; phylum Chordata; class Amphibia; order Caudata; family Salamandridae; genus Pleurodeles; species Pleurodeles waltl. The sequence goes on from NC_090440.1 coordinate 259,679,870, forward strand.
AATAACAAGGGGCCAGATGTAGGAAAATTGCAAATTGCGACTTGCAATTTGCGAGTCCTTCCGACTCGCAAATTGCAAGTCGCAATTTGCAATGCAGAACGGTGTCTCAGACACCGTCTGCGAGTCGGTATGGGGTCGAAGAGACCCACCTCATTAAAATTAATGAGGTGGGTCGCAAATTGCGGCCCCATACCGACTATAGGCACTCGCAAACATGGAGGCCTGCTGTAGTCAGCAGACCTCCATGTTCGTGACTGCTTTTAAATAAAGCAGTTTTTTTTTTTAAGTGTAGCCCGTTTCCCTTAAAGGAAAACGAGCTGCACTTAAAAAAAAAAACGAAACCTTTAGTTTCGGTATTTTTTCAGGGCAGGTAGTGGTCCCTTGGACCACTACCTGCCCTGAAAAAATAGTTTTGGGTCCATTCACAAAGGGGAAGGGGTCCCATGGAGACCCCTTCCAATTTGCGAGTGGGTTACCATCCACTTCAAGTGGATGGTAACTGCGACACCATTTGCGACCGCATATGCGGTCGCAAATGGTATTGCATACCACTACAAATCGCAAATAGGAAGGGAACACCCCTTCCTATTTGCGATTCTGAAATGCATTTTGCGAGTCGGTCCGACTCACAAAATGCATTTCTGCATTGGAAACACGCATTTGCGAGTCGCAAACGGCAGATTTTGCCGTTTGCGACTCGCAAAGTGTTTCCTGCATCTGGCCCAAGATGCCTCCCATGCCTTACATTTAATTACTGTGCTCAACTCTCAGAAATTATTCAAATGACTGATCCGCTTAAGTGTCACTTGAAAGGGGAAAAACACATAGATAGCGCACTTGAAACAGGAAACTTGCATTAATGTATCAATGCGATATGATGGTTCATGTGTTGGATGGGAGGGACTTATGTAAATCTAGTAATTTTAATGCTTAAGTCATCATTCTGGTTACACGCTTCTACGTGTCTCATTGAGTGCTATTTGATTTGTATGGTTTTTCTTTTCTTGTTTTACAGAGATGTCTATTTTTTAAACAAAATAAACCTGCATGTCCCATCAAAAACATACAGGAGAAAAACTAATCTCCTTCTAAGTCTATGGGGCAAGTCTCAAAGAGGCATGCCACTATGGACTGGAATAGGTTATTTATTTGGAATAGCTCTTGCTTTTGGTTTTAGTGACAAATGCTAAGTAATTAACATTGTGGACATGATGCCATGACCGACTTCCCTATGTCTAGCAGCCATTTTTTGGGTTGAGGTGCTCAGAATGCCTTCCATCTCATTGCTACAATATTTTAGCTATTATGAAAGCCATGCACATGAGCAACATGTGAGCTAGGGGTGGGCGTAACTCTGTCAGTGGGTAGAAATATGCATGTCACGCTGCAATTTAGTGCTAGTAAAGTAAGCAGAGCTGAAAAATCAGAGTGAACAACACCAGGCGCTGCATATGAGCACATGGCTAACCAAGTTGATTTTGCTGCCGCTTGTGTAGAAAATCTACTCCAGCAGCAGTACATCTACTCAAGAAGCAACCCTCTGACCAAGACTGTCCACGTTAGAAAATGGCGATAGAGGCCGCCGACTTCTACTCACATTTCTGGAGCCTCAATGGTAAAAAATCTGCCACATGGCAATTAGCAGAATTTGTCCTGAACTCTCTGTTACAAGACTAACACAGCGTTTCCCAACTACACCATTCCACAGGCAGAATTATATGAACTTCAATGGTATTGATAGCTGCGCATTAAGGGGTCCAGTCACACCAGCTAACTGATATCTCTCCCCAGACACCATGTGGCAAAAATCTGTCAGTGCATTGTGACCCTCTGGGCAAAAGTCAGGTGACCCAGAAAACCTCTTAGCTACCTTTTCCATGTACAAATAGATCTAGTGTAAATAATTCATTTAGAATAATTTAAACTGGGGATTTCATATAATATAGTCCCTGCATGACTTCAATTCACCACTGTAGTAATTTTTGTGAGTATTTCAGATTTACAGGGCTTCTCCTCTTCCAACCATCTAGTCTGCTTTGGTGCACATGCCAAGGCATTGTCTGCCAGAAATTGAGTGGCGAGATTTTTAAAGGATCCATTGTCCAGCCCGGGTACACATCACCCACCACGTGGATTTTGGCCTCTATTCAGGGTTTCTTTTTCATATATACCAGCAATACCTTGCTAGAGTAAGTAGACTTTGAGCCTTCCATATTTCCAAGCAGCACATCCACATGCATTCCACTCCCAGACATGCCTTGATCACAAGACCCTCCTGAACTGTTGCCTCTTCTGTCCATCGCTTTGACCAGGTCAATTGTGCTGCCCTGTATTACACCACCATGTTTGGCACATCCATTCCATCTACATTTAACAATATCATTGCTTTCCAAAGGGCTAGTCTTTTCCTGTTATATGCTCAAATTAATGATAGGAAGCCACTGAGCTATGTGAAAAACATATTTTTAAGATGACAGGAATGGGCCTGTGTCAAGTGTCACATTTTAGCTATAGCCACTCGCCTCATTGGAGGCAGGGTGAACCTAGTCCTAAAGGGGAAGGAGTATTTGATTCCCGAATCAGCTTTCCCAATGTTTCCAGATATTAGAGTGAGTTATTACTATGGTATACGTGCATCCCTAGGTACTTAAATTTGTGTGGTTCCTTTGAAGGGGGTGTGTTGATCATCCAAGAAGATTGTGAACAGAAATGACTTTTTCCAATTAACCTTTAGCCCAGAATGCACCCTAAACTCACCTGGCATCTCTATAACCCTGTGCACGCTCTGCCTTGGGTCTCCCAGGAAATGTCTTTTGCATACAGTAAAATCATATATGTACAACTTGATAATTTAATCCCCTATATCTGGGCAATTTACAGCTGAGCACATGTAAGTGGCTCCATTGCCAAGGCAAACAACAGAGTGGAGATTGGGCACTCCTGATGCTTGCCCCTCTGCATCACCCATAGCTGCAAAAATACTTAACCAGTGGCACCCTAGCTAAAGGAGTTGCATCTATTTCATAATGTTCAGTCCAAGACCCATCTTCCAAAGCGCAAAACAGAAAGAGCCAACCTAAAGTGCCCGATGTCTTCTCTATGCCGAGAGAAGCGACTCCTGGAAGGAATATGTGCGGGAGGTTCTAGCAAGCACATGACAATCTCCTGAGGTTTCTGTGTGTGCTTTGACCTGGGATAACGCGATTTTGATCCAGGTGAATAAGATCCTAAATGTGTGTTATCAGCCTATTTGCTATTATTTTTCCTAATATCTTATATTTGAAATTCTACAAGCAGATTCTGGCAGAATGTATACTCCTATACTCTCAAATAGTCTTGGGGCCAGCCTTTCCTCATAGGTCAGTAAATCTCTCGGGCCAACTCACAAGTTCCCTTTGTCCTGTCCTTGCAACTTTATCTCCTCTACAGACATGGGGAATTCTAGTGTGACTCTCTGTGCCTCAGTTAGTGTAAGCATACTTATCCCAGACAGGTACTGATCTATACTGGCTACCCCCTACTCAGCCAGTATAGAGTTAACACCATATTAATTTCCAGTTGCATGTTGATAACTTTACATGCGTCAGATCTAATGACTCAATGGCACAAATGGGTTTCCTATCTACTTCTTTATGGAACTTACCAACAACTTTCCCCTCTGTCCTTCTTTGTGATGTCTGGCCACAAACTCCTTTTTATTCACCCCCTCAATCTATCCACCAAGGCATGATACTCTGTAGACACTTCTATCATTTTTAATGGCATTTAGAATCTGTTATGGCCTCCGCCTTCAGATACTGCAACTTTTTTTTACAGCCCTGGCAGTTGACGAATTAAAGTCAACTTAATCCAATCAGTATTTTTTAAGCATAGGAGCTCTATCACTACTTTAAATGTGTCCCGCTCATGTACTGAACCCCTTTCTATACTTTTGTTTTCAATAAAATTATATTTGATGTGCTCCCCAATTGATGTTCTAAATAGTATGACCCACCTGCAGGCGCCATGTGGTGACATCCGTGCAATATTACCCACATCTACAATGGACTGTGATCTGTTCTGCCGAGTCCAGATACCCAACCTCTCTGAGATCTATTTCACTTCCCATTATGATCAAAAACAAATCCAGCCTAGTGTGAATTCAATAGGTGCGAGAGTAGTAAGAGTATTCCCTGCTTCAGGGTGTAGTTCCTTCCAGGCTTCCACAAGCTGCCATTGGTGTGCCCAGGTGGTGCAATGCCCAGAATAGGTTCTACAAGGGCCCCTGTAGTGGTAGAAGAAATGTATTTTTATCTACATCCAACACCACCCTCTCCCCCCATATGCACATCACATCAAGTATTTCCACAAGTATTAGATTCAGGGAGCTAAAGAAATTCGTTTCATTGATGTTGTTCTTGTAAACACTGGCAAACATCTGACTCAATCTGTCCAAAGACCCTTTCTCAATGGTGTATTTCCCACCTTTATCTATGTGTGACCCAGGGACCGAGTAGGGTACCCCTGTGTCAATCTAGACCAATTTCCTGTGTGAGTATGCTGACTAAACTGGGCCAAATAATTACCCTTGCCACTTTCTTCTCAGCTTTTCAAGCTCCACCTTTGTGATGTTGATTTCCAGTACTCATGAAATATGGTTCAACCCCCTCTTTAGATGTGATATTGCCCTGGCCTCTCTGCTGGTGTCATCTACCAATAAACCTTGTTCCCAATACTGAAGCCTGGTTCAGTCAGTTCTTTATTTTGTGACATCTTTAACCAGTGTTGCTCTCTCTTGCTCAATGTAATAATTAGTTGGGTGCTTGTTAACAGACTCTGCATTCCTCTTGGTATTTTTGTTTTTTCTACAGCCCCATTTAGCTTTCTCCCCAACTGCTGATCTAGACATTCCAGTGCTCCCCTTTCATATCCATGCTTTGGCGAGTGAGGTAAAAAACTGGATGGTCCCGTCACCCAGGTCTCTCAGTTTGGCTGAACAATGCATTTCTTATGTCTCATTTGCGAAGCACCTGTTTAATGACACAAGAAGTCCCTCAGCACACATCTGCTTGGTGTAGTCTGGGAAAATGTGTATTTTTGCTTTGTCTATAGTCCATGGGTCATGTTCCCTTGCCCATCTCAAAATATGATATTGTTCCCAGAAATGTAGATGTCTGACCACTCTGGGTTTAGAGGGCACTCCGGGTGCTAGTGGGCATCCTGGCACTCTGTATGCTCTCTTGACTAGAAATAACTGTGGTGGAGAACCATCATAGATGTTTGCAAGCAACCATTTTTCCAGGAATAACTCTTCATTATGCTCCTATGTCTTTTCAGAGACACCCTCCAGGTGAATATTATTTCACCGGGAGTGCCCCACAGTGTCCTCCACCCTGTTTCATAGTGTGTCTACCACCCCAGCCAAGGATAAATGAAACTGTGGATTCATTTGGTGCCACACTCTACCCCAGTTTCCTGTGATCACCGTGTGTGTGATCAATGCGCAAAGTTTATATCTATCACTACTGCATCTATCTCATTCTCCAGCATGGTTATAGTGTCTAAAATGACCTGTACTATGGTGTCAACGTTTTGGGTGTGTCCTTCTAAGGACTTAAGCCACCACACTTCCACAGGCATGCAGCTCTGTTCTTGTCTCTGTTGCCTAAACCTTTTGGGTCTTGGGTCACACCACTGTGTTCTTCTCACTGTGACTTCAACAGGGTTGATATGGCGATATGGTTAACAAGGGCCAGTACGCCATGGCCAGTCTCTACCAGCCTATAAGGTAATTCCTCCATCTGTCCATTCCACAAGAGCCTCTACTGTCAGTCAGTGATGGTGCTACCAACTCATGTGTCTTGCCAACCCCAGTAGTTCTCTATGCGCCTCTCCAGGGGTTTAAAAATAGGATTATGTCCTCAGTCAAACTGCTGTTATTTTGCTTGTAGTATCCTTGCTTCACACAGGACCTTACCAATAGGGCTTTGTTACTACACAAACGTCCCACTTGCTCTGCATCACGTGTCAGCCATGACCCTGAAGAAGGATCACTCAAATCAATCTTTGTGTGTTTTCTTGTGATTTTAGAGTGATGTGGGCCACCACTGAAATACTCTCAATTGAGTGCCACACCCCCTTGGCACACAAGGGCCTAGTGCCACTGCCTCATTATTTCTCTGCACTTTCCTGCCCACCTCCGGCTTGGGATTCCATGAGGTGCCTCTCACCCTCATTTGCATTGGCAGACCCCTACAACGCCTCCTGAATGGCTGCGTTGGGCCGTACCACAATCATCAACCATCTTGTGTGGACCTTCAATCTGTTGACAGCAGTCTCTGCTTGGCTCAATCTGCTGCCCCTTGTTCAACATCCATACTGATTGCAGTGCCTGTCACCTCTGGGCTGTTACAATGGACAGGGTAACTCTCAATTCAGACAGATGGAGCACAAACATTTGGCCACACACCCATGTTTATTTAATCATTATAAAGATTTTGAATTGCATATGTCCTCTCTGTTTTACATTTCAGCCTAGGTAGTTAACTTGGCAGTGACCATGCGGTGACTATGAAGAGACTGAATTAGGTGCATGTCTCTCTCTCCTCTTATCCCTAATTCAGTCTAGCCATCCGTTGACAATAGTATAATTCTCCCCAACCCCCGTTGTGAGATCTATTATCTTGGAATTTATTTCCACTATCAAAAGATCTCAAATCTGATGGGGCTTATGTGACATGAGCAATGTTAAACTCCTACAGTGGGAGGGCAAAAAAATTGCAAAATTGCCCATTCCATCTGCGTGCTCTGTTATACGGTTCCTACAACTTTAGTAGGACTGTGTATTATGTTAACAAGCGCTTCACATTATAGAGACCTAGGGCCTCATTACGAGTCTGGCGGTCCGAAGACCACTAGACTTGCGGTGGCAGTCGGGCCGCTGGACACCAGGTAGTCGGACCGCCACATTACGACCCTAGAGGTCAGACCACCAGGGAACTGCCGCCACCGCCGGGAACATGGCCGACCTCACCGCCGCCGTGCTGATCACGACTCCTCTTTCCATCAGCCTTTCCATGGCGAGGACTCCGCCATGAAAAGGCTGGCGAAAACACCATGTTTGGGTCCAAAGGGGAGACCCTACACTGCATTGTTCCCGCTGGGCTGACCAGGGGGAATGTTGCAATACGATGTTCCCACCGGTCACCCCTGTGGGAACATAGTAATACGGCAGGGGTGAGGCAGCCGGGGTGATGGCGGCCTCATCCCCGCGAGTTTGGCAGTCAGCTCATCTAACTGCCAAACTCGTAATGAGTACCTGAGTCGACCAATATGATCAGTAAATATTGGTTTGTTTTGGATAGCTCACAGTACCACAATCCAAATGCCTAAACTTACTAGGGTAATAGATGTTATTGGTTACCTCAAACATGACCACTCTTATTCCTAAGGAGTTTGTGGAAACAGATCTAACCTTTTCGTTTGTTACTCTTGCATAGCCAGGGTACACACAAGAAAGATACAAAAATGCATTTTAAAAACATTTATTGAAATGATCGTATTCTTGTAAAAAACACAAGTTGTAATTATTAGACACATTACAGTAATGAGCATTATTAGAATGCCGAAAAATACAAACAATGCAACCATGTTAATTGATATTAATGTTGCTCTACTCCTATCTGTCTCTAACAACTATGCTAAAGAGAGCATAGCAGGAGTACCCCATGGCAGATCAATTGGGATAATCTAACCCCCATACCTTGGAATTAGGTGTCAAGAAGCCGGTCTAAATGTGCAGGCTATGTTCCTTTGCAGGATGAATGTCGGGGTCAGCAGGGCTGTATATCAGTCAGACTTCACAGTGGTTCCATGACAATCCCAGCATGAAGTGCTCCTCTTACTGAGCCTAGCATGGATGCTGTGTATATAATAAAACACTGTCCTCCACATACTGTGACAGAGGTGCAAAACAGATTCTCTGGTTTGTCTAGCATAAAAAGGTTGTCTCCAAGGAGCACAGAAAAAGAAAACAACGGGATCGCATTTTGATTGTATGATCCTGAAACTATGGCCGTCATTACAACACTGGCGGTCGGTGATAAAGCGGCAGTAATACCACCAACATGCCGGCAGTAAAAAAAATGCAATCATGACCACGATGGAAACCGCCAACACAGACAGCCACTTTAACACACTGACCCCCACGGCGGTAGCAACTAACACCACAGCGGTAACCGCCAGCAGCCAGGCGGAAGACAATGTACCGCCCCCAGCATTACAACAGGCCTATCCCCCACCTTTTCCGGGGTGGTACCAATGCCATCAAAAGCACGTCGGAAACAGTACACTAAAGGGAAACGACTCACCTCTCGACACTCAAGGAAAAACCGCAAAGCCATGGAGCCCAAGATGCACATTTTTCCAATGCTGGTGTACCTCCTCATACACCAGGAACACGAACGCCGGCGAAGACGACCACGGTGAGTACTGGACCTAGCACACAAGGGGGGGTGAGGAAAAAGAGAGTGACACACACACGCGCAACACCCCCACCCTCACCCCCAACACCATACACACAAACAGATGCAACAACATTACATATACACCCCGCAACCCTCAGGAACAACGCAAGGACAAAAGGAATGGATTAAAATGAGTGCAATAGTACAATTGTAGATAAATACGTCCTTAAATCAATAAACAGTATGTACAATATATACAAAAGAAGGGACAATGCCCACTACAAAATGTCCGTGGCCCACGGGGCCATAACACATAGGCCAAGGCCTCACTTGACTCCTGCCTCAATACGGAGAGAACACTGCAGGGGCATCAGGTTGAAAACACACAGGCACCTCAGGGGGATGGGGAATAGGAGGGCACCTCAGCCGGAAGATGGTACAATGCCACTGACCTGGAGGGGGTTCCACACCCACTACTTGGCCCTGGGGAGTGCAAAGCCACAGTCTCTCAAGTGGGTGGTTTGTCCACTGCTTGCTCCTGGGGAGTGCAAAGACAGTCTCTCAAGTGGGTGGTTTGCCATCTCTGCTCCTGGGGAGTGCAAAGCCACAGTCTCTCAAGTGGGTGGTTTGCCCACTGCTTGCTCCTGGGGAGTGCAGAGCCACAGTCTCTCAAGTGGGTGGTTCACCCACTGCTTGGTCCTGGGGAGTGCAAAGCCACAGTCTCTCAAGTGGGTGGTTTGCTCACTGCTTGGTCCTGGGGAGTGCAAAGCCACAGTCTCTCAAGCGGGTGGTTTGCCCACTGCTTGCTCCTAGGGAGTGCAAAGCCACAGTCTCTCAAGTGGGTGGTTTGCCCACTGCTTGCTCCTGGGGAGTGCACAGCCACAGTCTCTCAAGTGGATGGCTTCTCCACTGGTTCTGGAGGGGGCTTTGTGCCCAGTGTGGTTCATCCTGCCAAGGAGGGGGTGAGTGGATGCCTTCTTCCACTGGTTCTGGAGGGGGTTTTGTGTCCAGTGTGCTTCATCCCGGATGGTGCAAGGTCACAGTCTCTCACCTGGGTGTCACCGACAGGTGTTGCAGGGGCCAGGATGCACTGTAGTGACTACTACACACTGCTTGCCGGCGGTGACGGCTGCTCAGTGGATGGCAGTTGCGCTGCAGGTGGTGTTGCTGTCAGTGGTGGGGGGAGGCTCCAGCCCTTCCCCTGCAGCCTCGGATGGCTGCCCACTGGGGCTGCTGCTGCTGGCAGTGGTGCTGCTGGCCCCGGTGCAGGTGGTGGTATTGGCTGTGGTGGGGGTAGCGTTGCTGTCAGTTGTGGGGTGAGGCTCCAGCCCTTCCCCTGCAGCCTTTGGCGGCTGCCCACTGGGGCTGCTGCTGCTGGCAGTGGTGCTGCTGGTGGCAGTGCTGGCCACGGTGCAGGTGGCGGTGCTGTCAGTGGTGGGGAAGGCTTCAGTCCTTCCCCTGCAGCCTTGGACGGCTGCCCACTGGGGCTGCTGCTGCTGGCAGTGGTGCTTCTCGCAGCCGTGCAGGTGGCGGTGCTGGCCGTGGTGCAGGTGGCTGTGCTGTCAGTGGTGGGGGAGGCTCCAGCCCTTCCCCTGCAGCCTTGGACGGCTGAAGTGCCATAGCTGGTGTTGTGTGCCCCTTCCTGCCCTTGGCAGATGGTGGTGCATCCTTGATTCTGCCAGCTGGTGTTCTTTTCTTGCCCTTGCTGGCTGGTGGTGCCTTCTTCCCCTTGCTGGCTGGTGGTGCCTCCTTCCCCTTGCTGGCTGGTGGCGGCTCCTTCCCCTTGCTGGCTGGTGTCCCCTTCTTGCCTTTGCTAGGTGGCGGCCCCTTCTTGCCTTGGCAGGTGGTGCTGGCACACTGGCTGTGCTGACGGGTGCCTCCTTGGAGCCTCTCACACCTGCAGTAGCTGCAGAAACCACAGTGGCCGTGGACTGGGTGGCTGAGGTGCTGGGCTGTGTTCTGGCCGCCCTGGCCTGAAGTGAAGCACAGGGCGAGGGGTAGGGAATAGGTCAATGGTGGTGAGGAAAAGCTTCTTAGGGACACTGGGGTGGGAACAGGGTGAAGGTTTGGGAGTGGAGGAAGAGGGAGTGGTTGTAGCAGGTGTCAGCCTGCTGTGTTGGGTGCAGGTGCATGGGCTAGATGCTGTTGTGAGGTGGATGGCTGTTGGGTGTCTGTGTGCATGCGTTTGTGTACTTTGGGAGGAGGGGTAATAGACACAGTGGGAGAGGACACACGGGACGTGCGCATGGATGTGGGGGTGGTGACTGCCAGTGAGGGGCGTGTAGTGATAGGCGTGATGGTGATGGAGGTAGTGGATGAGGATGTAGTGCATGCAGGTGTGAGTGGAGATGCTACTGGGAGGGAGGTGGACGACGGGGAGGAGGGGTACACAGTGGAGGCAGTGGATGTTGATGTGTCTGCATCTGGATGGTGCTTCTGTGAGTTCCTGTGGGAAGAAGTGTGGTGCTTGTGTTTGCCTGAGCCACTTCTGTGTGCTGATTTGGGTGAATGCAGATCTGAAGGTGTGCTTGGGATAGGCTGGGGTTGAGAGGTTTGGGACCAGGTAGAGGAAGTTGGAGGGTGGAGGCTGGAAACAGGGACAATGGCTGCCATCAGTCAATTGGCCAGAGCCTGGAATGCTCTCTGTTGGGCCGCCACGCCAGAGTGAATGCCCTCCAGGTATGCATTTGTTTGTTGCACATGCCCTGCTAGACCCTGGATGGCATTCAGTATGGTTGACTGCCCAACAGAGAGGGATCTCAGGAGGTCAATAGCCTCCTCACTGAGGGCAGCAGGGCTGACTGGGGCAGGGCCTGAGGTGCCTGGGGCGAAGGAGATGCCCACCCTCCTGGGTGAGAGGGCACAGGAAACACGCTGAGGGATTGCTGGGAGGGCGGTGCTGGTACCGGGGTGGCGACTGTACCTGTGGTTGGGATGGCTATAGGAGGAGGAGTCGCTGTCGGTACTGTCCCCTCCTGTCTCCATCGTGGTGCTCCCCTCGCCCTCCGTTCCACTGGTGCCCTCACCGTCGGTGGATTCGGCCTCCATGCCCATGTAGGATGCAGCTTCCTCTATCGCCGGTGCCTCGGCTCCTCCACCAGATGATGCTAATGCACACAAGAACAGGGTGACAAAACAAAAAGGGGGGGAGAGACAGAGGATACACTTGGTCAATGGCAGCAACAACACTACGGTTGGCGTACACAACTCACAGGGAACAGCACTAGGCCAAGCACTACCAGTTACAATGCTAGTCACCAGCCCATGGGGTACAATGACTAACACCATTAGCTGCACACCTGAAACCCACAGGACCCTGCCCAGTAGTAGATGCTCACCAACATTATTGTGGTTGGAGTGCATCTGAGCTTGCCCATCATGGAACCTACCCTGCCATGTTCGCCTAGGGGTACCCACAGCCCACATCACCCCCACCCAGGTAACACCTTAACGCGCACAAAGTCAAGAATCTGAATCTGTACTCAACCCCTTGTGGCTGCTGTGATGCCTTCAAGCGCCCATCCAATTCCTGGTAGGCCACCGCCAGAATGAGGAACATCAGGGGGGTCAGGGTACGACGGGCACCTCTTCCTCGTTGGGAGGCCAGCCCCAGCTGGGCCTACGCCGTCTTCCTTGCCCAGCAGCGCAGGTCCTCCCACTGTTTGTGGCAGTGGGTGCTCCGCCTGTCAAAGATCCCCAGGGTCCGCACCTCCTTGGCGATGGCACGCCAAATACCCTTTTTCTGATGGGCGCTGACCTGCATGAAAAATACAGCAGAACAGGGATTAGTCATACCGTCCGGACTGTCATACTCATGGCCCGCCATATCCCTCCCATCCCCTTACGCACAGGCATTGACCACCATACATGCAGCATTCTGCCCAGGACCCGTCAGCCCCCCCTACACAAGGCTTAGAGACACAGCACTCCATACATTCATGCCCCACGCATCATCCTCACAGTGTACTCCCCTGTTGGTCTGGAGGACAACAAGTAAAGGGTCCTGGGTAGGACCCCATCCATCAGTCTCTCCAACTCCTCCGCAGTGAAGGCAGGGGCCCTTTCCCCAGACACTCGAGCCATGGTCGCTTCCAGACACAGGTCATAGCAGCACTTGCAGTGTAGGTCCTCTTCTGTTGAAGGTCAGGTAGCAAGTGAGTGAACAGATAGAAAATGGCGGTCACGTCCGTGGCGGTGCGCACCGTCACTGCTGGCGTACATCGCCATTGGCTCCTGGAACCCGTAGGCCCCAATGATAACAATGCGGTGTTGCACGGCACACAACCCCAGCAGAATTACCTCATTTCCACTTGTCCCTCCTCACAGGTCAGGCAGCCACCATTTCAGGGGGGCACAGGCCATGGCACCTAACTGTGTCACATCAGACATAGGTACATCAACTGACTTACAAGTTCACATACTGTTTCTGTAAAACAAAAATTGCATATTAATCTGAGTATATGTTTGAATATGACCTTCTGCTCACCGTTTTTCAACCTAGAGTTCAACCACTGAGGATGAATAGGAGAGGGAGACATCCCCCCGTCTACAGACCCCTGGTGGACCTGGCGACAATGGAGGACAGGCACATTTTCCTAACCTACAGACTTGATAAGGCCACAATCCAAGAGCTGTATGCCCAATTGTAGCCAGACCTGATTTCAGCTATCTGCCACCCCACAGGTATCCCCCCTCTAGTGCAGGTCCTGTCAGTGCTCCATTTCTTGGCAAGTGGTTCCTTCCAAGCGACAGCGGCCATGGCATCAGGGATGTCACAACCTATGTTCTCAAACGTGCTGACCAGAGTGTTGTCTGCCCTGCTGAAACACATGCACAGCCACATCGTATTCCCCCAGGTGGAGGGTTTGGCCACAGTGAAGGCTGACTTTTATGCACTGGGACATATCCCCAACATCATTGGTGCCATTGATGGTACACATATTGCCTTTGTCCTCCCCCCCCTGGAGAAATGAGCAGGTGTTCCGAAATCGAAAGAGCTTTCACTCTCTGAATGTGCAGATGGTGTGTTTGGCGGACCAGTACATCTCCCATGTCAATGCAAAGTATCCTGGCTCTGTGCATGATGCCTTTATCTTGAGGAATAGCAGCATCCCATATGTGATGGCTCAACTCCAGAGGCACCGGGTGTGGCTATTAGGTGAGCCCATGGTCCCCACCCACTTGATGTAGGTATATGGGTGTGGGGTTGGCCTTAAGGGTGAGTGTGTGGCCAACAGATATCCCCCGATATTTACAGGTGACTCTGGTTACCCCAACCTCTCATGGCCACTGACCCCAGTGAGGAATGCCAGGACAAGGGCAGAGGAACGTTACAATGAGGCAGATGGGCGAACAAGGAGGACCATTGAGCGCACCTTTGGCCTCCTGAAGGCCAGATTCAGGTGCCTCCGTCTGACAGGTGGATCCCTGTACTACTCACCCAAGAAGGTGTGCTAGATCATCGTTGCATGTTGCTTGTTGCACAACCTGGCCTTGAGACACCAGGTGCCTTTTCTGCAGGAGGATGAGCCTGGGGTTGGTCGTGTAGCAGCGGTGGAGCCTGTGAACAGTGACGAAGAGGAGGCAGAGGAAGAGGATGTGGACAATAGAACTACAATAATCCAACAGTACTTCCAGTGACACACAGGTAAGACACTTTAACTTCACCTTCCATTGCAGTTTTGTATTGGACATTGTACATGGCAGCCTGATTTCCCTATTTCCATGGCCACTTACTGTACCCATTGGCATCTCTATTTTCAGATATATGTGCCCCACTCTGGCTCCTGGTGTGTTTACTGCTTCCCACTACAGGCCATACCTATGTAAATATAACTTTATGTTTGAATTGCAATGTTTACAGCTTGTTTAGGTAATACATATTTCAATCAGTTGACAGACTCCATACTTGAATTTGTTCTAAGGGTGTTTATTTCTGTGATAATATGTGTAGGGGGTATTGCAATGGGCTGGGTTGATGGTGGAGAAATGTCCAGGATAGAGTCCAGTCTATTGGTATCACAGGTGCATTGTCCAAGGGGGCATAGGAAGTGGAGCAATGGCAGTTCAAGGTGGACAGGGTGACAGAGTGGGACACAAGGGTGACAATCAGGGGAGTCCTATTTCCTGGCGGGGTCTTGGCAATGTTCTCGGGCTCCTGCCTGGATCGCAGGGACCTTTTGCATGGTGGTTCTCCTTCTGCAGGGGTGGGGTGGTGGTGGCCTGTTGTTCCAGTGGCGGGGCCTCCTGTCCACTAGGGTCGGCGGAGGTGGAGGGCTGTTCTTCGGTGTGGCTAGTGTCAGGGGCCCGTTGGTGTGCCACTGCCTCCCTCATGGTGTTGGCCATGTCTGCCAGCACCCCTGCAATGGTGACCAGGGTGGCGTGGATATCCCTCAGGTCCTCCCTGATCCCCAGGTACAGTCCCTCCTGCAGCCGCAGGGTTTTCTTCATCTTGGCCAATTTCTGGCCCATGGTCTCCTGGGAATGGAGGTATGCTCCCAGGATGTTGGTGAGTGCCTCATGGAGAGTAGGTTCCCTGGGCCTGTCTTCCCCCTGTCGCACGGCAGTCCTCCCAGCTTCCCTGTTGTCCTGTGCCTCTGTCCCCTGACCGTGTGCCCAGTGCCACTGACCCCAGGTCCCTGATCGTCCTGTGTTTGTGGGGTTGCCTGGGGTCCCTTTAGTGGTAGACACACTGCTGATTGACGTTTCCTGGGGACAGAGGGATGAGCCCGCTGGGTGGGTGCTGTGGTGGTGTTTCCTGAGGGGGAGGCTCTGTGGTGGATTGGGACTGTGGCTGGTTCACCGACTGTCCAGAGATCCCTGATGGGCCCGGTTGGTCATCCTGATCTAGGTGTGCAGAGCTGCTGTCATCACTGTGGGCCTCTTATGGGGGTGGACTGGATGTTGCACCTCCTTTCCGGTGACGTTGTGTGGGGGTCCTGTGGATATGTATATGCAGTGTTACTGTTCATGTGACATCTTGTGCCTGGGTGTGTTTCTCTCTATGGTTGTTATTACCAAGCCAGCTTTGGCTTGTGTGAGTTGTAATTTGGTTCGCTAAGTGATTGCCACTAGTGTGCATGCTGTGGTGATGGGTGTCCATGCATGGCTGTGATGGGTGTCCATGCATTGGTGTTACATGCTGGGCTTGGTATTGGGATGAGTGGGTTGGAATGGTGGTGTATAAGGGAGGTGGTGAAGTTCTGGGAGTGAGGGTACAGGTGGGGGTTTGTGATGGCATACAGGTGGGGGGGTGATAGTAATAGAGATTTGACTTAACAGAGTCCAGTCTGCCTGCTACTCCTGCCAGGCCCTCAGGATGCAAGATTGCCTAGACTTGCTCCTCCCATGTTGTTAGTTGTGGGGAAGGAGGTGGGGGTTCACTTCCAGTCCTCTGTACCGCTATCTGGTGTCTTGCAACCACGGAACATACCTTGCCCCGTAGGTCGTTCCACCTCATCCTGATGTGATCCCTTGTTCTTGGGTGCTGTCCCATGGCGTTGACCCTGTCCACGACTCCCCCCCATAGCTCCATCTTCCTAGCAATGGACGTCTGCTGCACCTGTGATCCGAATAGCTGTGGCTCTACCCGGATGATTTCCTCCATCATGACCCTTAGCTCCTCCTCAGAGAATTTGGTGTAGTGTGAGTGGTGTATGTGAGGGGGTGTGGGGTGATGTGTTGGAGTGTGTGTTGTGAGGTGCGTGGATTGTGTATGGGTGATGGTGTTTTGTGACTCATATTCAGTGGGTGCTCCTGGCTTGTCTCTCTTCAGTTTTCAAAATCTTTGGGCCGTAAAGGGTTGTGGGTAGTGTGGGTGTGTTTTTTATAGTGGTGTGGGTGTGTGGGTGTGGTGTGTGTATGTGTGTCAGGTGTGTAGTTTGAAGTGTCCAATGTGGTGTTGTTTTGTATTTGTGTCTGTACCGCCAATGCCCTTGAATGACCGCTGCAGTGATTTGTGGGTCATGATGCTGTGGGCGTATTTCTGTTGGCATAACGGTGTGGGTTTTGGTACCGCCAGTTCATCACTGACCTTTGGGATGGTGGACCTGTGTGTATGTCTGTATAGTGGCGGATTTCTATGTATGGGTCATATTACCCGTAGCGGTATACTGCCACGGTCGCGGTATGTTGGCTGCAGTCAGCATGGCAGTAAGTGGCACTTACTGCCAATGTCATAATGAGGGCCTAAATGTGCAGACTAAAGGGTGACAGTGCCTACCAAGAATTAATGCGTATGCAGCACATTCTCATGTTGGTGGAAAATATGTAAAAAGTCACCATTAGAAAATGATGTCAAGCTAAAATGGAAATTTAAAATGGACACTAATGCCTTCATTACGAGTATGGGGATGAGCGTAGCACCGTGGTGGAGCTGGCGGATGCACCGCCGCAGTCCCGGTGGTGAAGACCGGCATATCACAAGTAAAGGGAAGGCACCTGCAGAACACAGCCAAGTTACCGTTTGTACCACCACAGTGGATGGGCTGGCGCGGCAGGAGGCAGCCATCTCCAGGCCGGCGGTCAGGCAGTATCCCACAACCATATTACGAGGTTGCACACCGCCCGGATTTCCGGGGCGGACCCACTGTCACCAGGAACCTGGCGGAAATGAACAATACAAAAGGGAACACCTACCTTCAGGAACACAGGCATGTCTGTAGGTGCCAGGGCATGCGAATTGCAACTCCTCCCAATACTCTATGTGGTCATGCAAATCCCAGAACAGAGACAGCAACCAAGATACCAACCGTAAGTACACCAGCCTAGCACACACTGAAGGTAATGACATTAGTACACACACATGACACAGGAAGCTATGCCCACACACACATGCAAACAAACACCCATACCAACACACACATATACACATGCATACACGCTAAAACCCACAACTACCACACATACATGTGGAAGGAAAGACTGAAGTAGGTAGGTACCATCGACACCAACGGTGTTGTGCCACAAATATATATTAAAAGTTAAAATCTGAACAAACAATGAACACACAGGCACAAGGGCCAGTCCAAAATTCCCACAGTGCCCCGAGGACACTGGGCGTGAGGTGACACCCCAACTTGGCACCTGACCGCGAAGTGCAGGCCTCCACAGGGCAGGGGCATCAATGGGGTATGCAGGCACCTCAGGGGTGGGATGGAGGGGGAGGCTTTGGGCCTGGTGGGGGGGTCCTTTGGTCTGGGCTAGGAGGTGGTCCTTGGGCTTGCCCTTAGAGGGGGATTTAGCCAGGGGGGGTCTGGGCTTGGCCTTGGAACTGGAGGGAGTAGGCTTGGCCTTGGAACTGGCGGGAGTGGGCTTGGTCTTGGAAGTGGATGGAGTGAGCTTGGCCTTGGGAGTGGAAGGAGCGGGCTTGGCCTTGGAAGTGGAGGGAGCAGGCATGGGCATAGATCTGGCAGGAGGAGCAGTGAATATGACAAGGGCGTAAGTAGCAGGTGGTGGAGGGGCATGGCCAGAGAAAGTGGTGGACTGGGAGGTGGAAGGCAGGGGCTTTGGAAGGGTAGCAGGGCACTTATGGGGAACAGGGACTGGGTCAGTGGTGGGGAACAGGGAAAACTCTTGCAGGAAAGTTTTTGGGAGGACTCAAGGGAGGTCAAGGTAAGGATGTTTGGAAGTGGAGGGAGTGGTTATGGTTGTGAGGTGTGTACGTGTAGGTGCCTTGGGTTCAGGTGCGTGGGTGTATGAAATGTGTGTGCTGGGGGACTATTGGGTGGGTGAGCGTGGGCATTTAGATGTGCTGGGAGGAGGTGGGGAGGAGATGCAGGGAGATGGCAGTGGGACGTGTGAGTGTATTTTGGGGTGGTGCCTACAGGTAGGTTGGATGTGCTGCATGTGGGGGTGTTGACAGTTGTGGTGTCTGCGCCAGTGGAGTATGGGGTGCTTGAATGGGGGTTAGACAATGTGGTGACGGTGGCAGTGAGGGCACATGTGGCTGGATCAGTGACTGATGTAGTGCTGACTGCAAGTGTCAGTGGTGTACTGACTGTGAGGGGGAGGTGGTGGGGAAGTCTATGCAGGGTGTGGATGTTGTCGTGTCTGCATTTGTCTGTTGTGTGGGTGCATGGTGGTGGTGGCGTTTGTGGTGCTTATGTCTGTGCTTGCATACCATGTCTGTTGATGTGGATGCATGTGGGTCAGTAGGTGTGCCTTGGATGGGTGAGGGGAGAGGGATGTGGGTATGGAAACAGGTGGATGGAGCGGGGACGGTAGTACAACGGACACTGGCTGCAGTCAACGAGAAGGCCAGAGCCTGAAATGATCTCTGTAGGCCAAACAAGACACTGTGAATGCCTTCCAGGAACACACTGCACTGTTGCACTGTTGCATCTGCGATGCAAGTCCCTGGATGGTATTCACGATAGTTGTCTGCCCCACAGAGATGGATCTCAGGAGGTCAATAGCCTCCTCATTGAGGGCAGCATGGCTGACTGGGGCAAGGGCAGAGGTGTCTGCGGAAGGGCGGGCAGTGCTGGAAAGTGGGGTGTTGGACAAGGATGGTGCTGGGATGGTCCCAGGTGGGTCTGCCACCGCCAGGGAGCGTCCATCGGAGGAGTAATCTGAGGATGTAGTGGTTGATATGGTCTCCTCAGTGGCACTCCCCTCGCCCTCCGTCCCACTGATCCCCTCGGTTCCGCTGGTGTCAGCCTCCTCGGTCTCTTGAGCTGGAGATTCCCCACTCGTCGGTGCCCCTTCTCCTTCACCAGATGATGCTGATGCACACAAAGACAAAGGAGGACAGTGAGGGAGGGAG
This sequence comes from Pleurodeles waltl, assembly GCF_031143425.1. Lineage (NCBI taxonomy): Eukaryota > Metazoa > Chordata > Amphibia > Caudata > Salamandridae > Pleurodeles > Pleurodeles waltl. The sequence continues at coordinate 259,699,079 of NC_090440.1, forward strand.
AGAGAGAGACAGGGTGCAATCGGTCTTTGCCAACACAACAGTGACACAGGGTTGAACATCAGCACATGATGCCATGTCACAATACGCTATGCCCACCCCTGAACATCCTATAACTAAGGAACACCATGGGGGAAACCACAACAATGCACATGTCAACCGCCGATGGTCTGACTGATGCAAACATGTTCATGAGGAGCGGCATCCCCGCCACACCTGTCTTGTACCTGCCCACTACCCATGGCCATTGAGACAGGCATGTAAAGGACAGCACACCCAACAGAATCCTGTACAGCTAGTTGGCAGGGCTACTTGGCTATTGTCAAGTATTACTGTGACCACTTGGGGAACCCACCCAACTACACGTGCAGTTCCTGCCAGCTGATTGAGGTCCCTAGATCCACCCCTGGCACAGTGGTTGGCAAGGACTAATCACAATGGCCTGGCACCCCAGGTCCAATCCTCCTGTTGCCATGAGCGGGCACACAGTTTCAACACAGTAGCCACTATGGCAACACATGTTGCAAGTGAGAGTGAGTACTTACCCCCAATTGCCCATCCACCACAGGGTAGGCCACCTCCAATATGTGGGCCATTAGGGGGGACAGGGTCTGACGGACACCCCTCACTCATTGGGGGGACGTCCCCAGTTGCGTCTGCGTGGTCTTCCGGTCCCAGGGTCTCAGGTCCTCCCACCTCTTTCTGCATTGAGTGCTCTGCTGGGCATGGACCCCCAGGATCCACACTTGCTTGGTGATGGGACACCAAATCCCCTTCTTCTGATGGGCGCTGACCTGCATGGGTGACACAGACAAAAGGATACAGTCATGCAGAGTGGCATCCTTGGGACAGTAGTGGACAGCACACATCACACTTCCACATCCATACATCATCACCCAATGTAGCTATAGGCCCCTCACCCATGTCCATGCTCCGTACACACTGCCACTTATCAGGGTCCCCATCCCTGTGCGCCCAACTCACATACAGGACAATGACATTGGGCTCACCTGCTGCTCTGGTGCCCCATACAACTGTCCATACAGGGGTAAGACCCCATCCATGAGACGCTCCAACTCTTCCTGGGTGAAGGCTGGGGCCCTATCTCCTGCAAAATGTGCCATCTTGGCTACCAGAGTCAGAACACAGCAGCACACACAGTAGTCTTCAGTGCACAAAGTTCAGGAGTCAAGTGATCATGTTCACATGAAATGGTGGTCACATCTACCGCAGACATCACCATCACCACCGGCTGCGATCACCATTGGCTCCTGCCTCCCACAGGCAACAGTGTTAACCAATGGTGAGTTCCACGGTGGTCGTGACCGCCTATTGCCAAAACATGTTACGCCGGTGGAATAATCTCACTTCCACCTGTCCAATGCATGCAGACAGGCGGCTGCCATTGTACATGTCCAATGTGTAATGTGTGTGTAAGCTTCTGTGTCCTAGGTGACAATTTGCTGCACTGTCACCACATCAACACAGTTGACACAGTGTATGGTGCATGACATAATTCCAACTCTCTCCTTTTCCCAGGTGCAATGGAAGGTTGAGGATGAGGAATGCACCAGTGTACAGGCCCCAAGTTGACGTTGACACCCTGTAGGAGTGTCGCATCATCCAGACCTATCGCCTGAACCGTGTGACCATCATGGAACTGGTGGTCCAGTTGGAGTCGGATCTGTTGCCAGCCATTCGTCATCTCAATGCCATCCCTCCCACAGTGCAGGTGTTGTCAGTCCTCCACTACCTTGCATAACGCTCCTTCCAGGTCACAGTGGGCCTGGCAGCTGGGATGTCACAGCCCATGTTTAGCAACATCCTGAGGGATGTACTATGTGCCCTGCTCAAAGATATGTGCAGCTACATCTGGTTCCCCCAACGTGCAGAATTTCCCACTGTCAAAGCTATGTTCTACGGTATGGCACACATCACTCACGTCATTGGGGCCATTGATGGCACCCACATTGCCCTGGTGACACCCAGGAGGAGTAACAGTTCTATAGGAACCGCAAAACTTCCATTTGGTAAACGTGCAGGTGGTGTGTCTCGCGGACCAGTACATCTCCCAGGTGACAGCCAGGTACCCAGGTTCTGAGCATGATTACTACATCCTGTGGAACAGAAGTGTCTCATATGATTATGGCACCACTCCAGAGGGACCGGGCCTGGCTCATCGGTATGTACCCTTGCATAAGCGTGCCCCTCAGCTACCTACACTCATGTGTCCCTGCCCTACTGCCCTCCCCGTCTTGACATGCCTCTTCCTTCTGTGCACACATGTGACTCTGGCTATCCCAACCTTCCCTGGCTCCTGACACCTGTGAGGCATCCAACTTCAGACTGCAGAATATGGTTACAATGAGGCCCATAGTCGTACCAGACGGGTAATTGAGAGGTGATTCAGCCTCCTGAAGGCCAGGTTCCGGTGTCTGTATGTCTCCAGGGGTGCCCTGCTCTACAAACCACAGAACGTGTGCCAGATAATTGTGGCCTGCTGCATGCTGCACAATCTGCCCATGAGGCATGAGATCCCATTGCTGGATGCAGAGAAGAAGCTAGCTGTACCAGTGACTGATCAAGGGCACATAGGGAGTGATGATGAGGAGGAGGATGAGGATGCAGCTGACTTCAGGGCAGAGCTGATTCAACATTACTTTGGCTGAGATGCAGGTATGTGAAAACTGTCTGGCATGCGTCCTCTACAACTGTCTGCCTGGTCCCTGCCACCACCTGTTGTCTGTTACCACTGACGGTATTGGTTCAGCTCTGCCTCTGGGTGGGTTTTGGTGGGGGGATGTGACATGTGCCCATGACTCAGATAGTCACAGTGTACAGATCAGGCCTATAGTCAGGCAGCTGTTATGCTGGTGCACTAGTGGCATCAACGTGTATAAAGAATGTACCCTGAACTGCCAGTTCATGTGCTATGTGTATGCCACACAGGATTGTTGCATCGGTGCAGCATCTATTCTGGGAATCGACATTGGGTGGCAGTGCTACATTGTTGTTGTTGGCAGTGGGTATAGGGTCAGGTATGGCGCTGGCTGCTATGCGGGTGGGGCCATTGGATTGGTATGTGTTGTTTTTGTGTGTTGGTAAGGGACATATGGTAGTGGACTGAACTGGCAAATTTGCCTTGGATACTTGTTCCTACAATGAATTTGTGTTGAGTTGGCATTTGTGACTCCTACAGTGATTGTTGTCTCTGTCTTGCTCTACGTTCAGGACATTGTAGTGGTAAACTCTGGTCCCTGTCTGGCATATTGCCTCCCTTGATGCATATTTACAGCCACTGCCTGCTCCACAATCAACCTCTCTGCATTTTGCTCCCCCTCTGTCACCCTCTATTAGATCTGACAGCCTTAGGGTTGTCACCCCTAACTTTTTGCATGCCTCCCTCCACTTCTTAGATACTGTTTTTGCTGGTTTTTAGACTCTGCAAACTTTACCACTGCTGACCAGTGCTAAAGTGTATATGCTCTCTCCCTTTAAACATGGTAACATTGGATCATACCCCATTGGACTATTTGATTTACTTGTAAGTCCCTAGTACAGTGGACTATATGTGCCCAGAGCCTGTAGATTAAATGCTACTAATGGGCCTGCAGCACTGATTGTGCCACCCACTTCAGTAGCCCCTTAACCTTGTCTCAGGCCTGCCATTGCAAGGCCTGTGTGTGCAGTTTCACTGCCAATTTGACTTGGCATTTAAAAGTACTTGTGTAGTTTACATGTCCTTGTAGCGTAAAACTCCTACATTTGTTTTACAATGCTGTGAGGCCTGCCCCTACATAGGCTAACATTGGGGCTGCCCTCATACATTGTTTGAGTGGTAGCTGCCGATCTGAAAGGGGTAGGAAGGTCATATTTAGTATGGCCAGAATGGTGATATAAAATCCTGCTGACTGGCGAAGTTGGATTTAATATTATTATTTTAGAAATGTCACTTTTAGAAAGTGAGCATTTTACCACACTTAAATCTTTCTGTGCCTTACAATCCACGTCTGGCTGGGTTTAGTTGACACAGAGGCACCCCAAACACAGGATACTTAGCCTCACTTGCATACATCTGCATTTTTAATGGGTCTTCCTGGGCTGGGAGGGTGGAGGGACTGCCCTCACACAAAGGACTGCCACACCTCCTACTGGGATCCTGGCAGAAAGGATTGAACTGAAAGGGGACCTGGTGCACTTCTAAGCCACTCTTTGAAGTCTCCCCCACTTCAAAGGCACATTTTGGTATATAAACAAGGCCTCTGCCCCTACCAACTCAGACACTTCCTGGAGAAGAAAACTGGAACCAGAACCTGCATCCTGCCAAGAAGAACTGCCTGGCTGCCCAAAGGATTCCCCTGTCTGCTTTCTGTGAAGGACTGCTGCCTTGCTGTTGCCCTGCTGCCTTGCTGCTCCCTGGCTGTGGTGAAGAAGTGCTATTCAAGGGCTTGGATAGAGCTTGCCTCCTGTTCCCTGAAGTCTCAGGACCAAAAATACTTCACCTCTACAAGAAGGACTTCTTGTGTGGCGAAATTCGACGCAAAGCCTGCCAGAAACTACACACAGCCTGCACCCCAGTAAAAATTTCACCACACCCCGAACCGTAACGCGCAGCCCGACTTCGCAACAAGAAGATTGACGCAGCGCCAGTGTAGTAACCTGAAATTCGACTCCCAGCCCACTGGATCGACGCACAGCTGAGCCGGAACGACGCAGCCCGACTTCCAGAGAGGAATCGACGCAGCGCCTGCTGGGCGGTAGAAAATTTGAAGCAATGCCCACCGGATCGACGCAGCTCCTGTGACTTTGTCCTGCCAGTGCAGGAAATCCACGCACCGTCCCCGGGGCGCCTGAAAACCCTGCAACCCGAAGAGGATCCACAACCGGGTGCTGGAAATCGATGCACAGCCATCCCTGTGTGAAAACTAAGCGACGAATCATCATGTGCGGCCCGAGAAATCGATGCACACCCCTTTTGTTTCCACGCTTCTTCTCTTCTGCGGTTCTTTGCGGAGATTTTTCACGAGAACCAGGTACTTTGTGCTTGAAAGAGATTTTGTTTGCCTTAAAAAGACTTAAGAGACTTTGGTGGTCATTACAACCCTGGTGGTCGGTGTTAAAGCGGAGGTAAAAAATGTGCAATTACGATCGTGGCGGAAACCGCCAACAAAGACAGCCACTTTAACCCTCAGACCGACACGGCGGTACAAACAAACAGCGCGGTGGTCACCGCCAACAGACAGGCGGGAGACAATGTACCGCCCACACTATTATGACAGGCCAATCCGCCACCTTTTCCGGGGCGGATTCACCGTGGATAAAAAACACGGTGGAAACAGGAACCCGAAGGGAAAACGCTCACCTCTACACACCCCACGAGGAACGAGGACGCCATGGACCCGGAACTCCAAATTCTACCTGCAATAGTCTTGCTGCCCCTCTACCAGGAGCACGAACGCTGGCGGCGAAGACCACGGTGAGTACTGCACCTACGACACAGGGGAGGCAAAAAACAGGCACACACACACGCAACACCCCCACCCTCACCCACTACAACACACACACTAATGCATATCAATACATCACAGTTACACCCCCCAAACCCCCCGGAAGAATGCAAAGACAATAGAAAATGAGTGTAACTATTGTAATATATTAAAAGCAAGTAGGCAGAAATATATATATATACACCATGTACATAATATATACCAAGCATAGTAGTCCAGGTAGTGTCTAAGAAAGTCCGTGGAACACTGGGACCACACGGTATGGGCGAGGCCCACACAAGATCCCCGACCATGACGGAGAGAACACTGCAGGGGCATCAGACCGCAACTAAACAGGCACCTCAGGGGGAGGGAAAGGGGGGGCAACTCAGCCGGATGAGTGCACGACGCCAAATCCACGAGGGGGCCACATGCCCACTGTTCCATCCTGGGGAGTGCAAAGCCACAGTCTCTCAAGTCTCACAAGTGGGTGGTTTGCCCACTGTTCAATCCTGGGGAGTGCAAGGCCACAGTCTCTCAAGTCTATACAGTGGGTGGGTTGCCCACTGCTTCATCCTGGGGAGTGCAAAACCACAGTCTCTCAAGTCTATACAGTGGGTGGCTTGCCCACTGCCATATCCTGGGGAGTGCAAAGCCACAGTCTCTCAAGTCTATACAGTGGGTGGGTTGCCCACTGCTATATCCTGGGGAGTGCAAAGCCACAGTCTCTCAAGTCACCACAGTGGGTGGGTTGCCCACTGTTCAATCCTGAGGAGTGCAAAGCCACAGTCTCTCAAGTCTCTACAGTGGGTGGGTTGCCCACTGCCATATCCTGGGGAGTACAAAGCCACAGTCTCACAAGTGGATAACAGTCTCCACTGGTTCTGGAGGGGGCATGGTGCCCAGAGTGCTTCATCCTGCTAAGGACAGAGGTAGTGGATGCTTTTCTCCACTGGTTCTGGAGGGGGCATGGTGCCCAGAGTGCTTCATCCTGCTAAGGACAGAGGTAGTGGATGCTCTTCTCCACTGGTTCTGGAGGGGGCATGGTGCCCAGAGTGCTTCATCCTGCTAAGGACAGAGGTAGTGGATGCTTTTCTCCACTGGTTCTGGAGGGGGCATGGTGCCCAGAGTGCTTCATCCTGCTAAGGACAGAGGTAGTGGATGACAGTCTCCACTGTTTCTGGAGGGGGCATGGTGCCCAGAGTGCATCATTCACTCCGTGACGGACTCAGTTGCGTCAGTGCGCTTGCCGCTCATGGGCCAGAGGTGCTTGAGTTGGTGGTGCCCTGTTCAGCGGTGCTTGAGTTGTCGGTGCCCTGTGCAGCGGTGCTTGAGATGGCGGTGCCCTGTTCAGCGGTGCTTGAGTTGGTGGTGCCCTGTTTCCTGTTCAGCGGTGCTTGAGACGCCGGTGCCCTGTTCAGTGGTGCTTGAGTTGGCGGTGCCCTGTGCAGCGGTGCTTGAGATAGCGGTGCCCTGTTCAGCGGTGCTTGAGTTGTCGGTGCCCTGTTCAGCGGTGCTTGAGTTGGCAGTGCCCTGTTCAGCGGTGCTTGAGATGGCGGTCTCCATTGCAGGGTCTCAGCTGCTGGCGGTCCTTCATGGCCCAGCGGGGCTTGTGCTGGCGGTCCTTCATGTCCCAGCTGGACTTTTGCTGGCGGTCCTTCATGGCCCAGCGGGGCTTTTGCTGGAGGTCATTCATGGCCCAGCGGGGCTATTGCTTGTGGTGGCCTCCTGGGCATGTGGGCTGGTGCTGTCGGTGGCCTCCTGAGCAGGTGGGCTGGTGCTGGCGGTGGCCTCCTGGGCAGCTGGGCTGGTGCTGGCGGGCCCCTCCTGGGCAGGTGGGCAAGTGCTGGCGGTCCTGTCCTGGGCAGCTGGGCTTGTGCTGGAGGTGGGCTCCTGGGCATCGGGGATGATGGCGGTCTTCTCCGCCGTGCTGCTCTTCCCAGACTTGCCAGGTTTCTTGTGGCCCTTCTCCACCTTGGAAGGTGTTACAGCTGACTCCACACTCCCACCGGGACCCCTGGGAGCGGCTTTGGTGGCTGGAGTCTTCCCCCTCTCCCGCCGGGCACTGGCCAACTTCTGTTGCTTCACAGGTGGGAGACTGTCTGTGCTGTGGCTCCGTGCCACACTGGCTGCCCTGGTGGCCGGTGCACTACAGATTCCGGTGACTACAGGCACCACTGGTCCCGGAGATGTTGTTGCTGAGGTGCTAGTTCGGGACCTAGGAGACGGACGGGGTGAGGGAGGTGTGGGAAAGAGGTCAAGGGTGGACAGGAAAAGTTTTTTTGACACACTGGGACGGGTAGCTGGAGGGGGTTTGGGAGTGGAGGAAGAAGTGGTGGTTGTAGGAGGTGTACGTTTGGTGACTTTGGGTGAAGGTGCATGCGCTGGAGGCTGTCGTGAGGTGGATGGCTGTTGGGTGGGTGTGTGCCTGCGTTTGTGTATCTTGGGAGGGGGCGTCACAGACACACTGGGAGAGGACACAGGGGACGTTTGAATGGTAGTGGGGGTGGTGACTGCACGTGAGCGGGGTGTGGTGGTGGGTGTGCTGGAGAGGGACGTAGTGGCTGTAGAGGTAGTGCATGCAGGTGTGAGTGTAGACGAGACTGGGAGGGAGGAGGGAGACGAGGAGGAGGGGGACACAGTGGAGCCAGTGGATGTTGGTGTGTCTGCATGTGTGTGATGCTTGCATGAGTGCCTGTGGGATGTGTGGTGCTTATGTTTGCCAGAGCATCCTTTGTATGTTGAGGTTTGTGCATGCTGGTCTGTAGGTGTGCTTGGGATAGGCTGAGGTACAGGGGATTGGGTCTGGGTGGAGGAAGCTGGAGGGGGAGGCTAGAGACGGGGACAATGGCTGCCATCAGTGCTGAGGCCAGAGTCTGAAAAGCTCGCTGAAGGGCCGCCTGACCAGATTGAATGCCCTCCAGGAATGCATTTGTCTGTTGCAACTGCCTCTCTACACCCTGGATGGCATTCAAAATGGTAGACTGCCCAACAGTGAGGGCCCTGAGGAGGTCAATGGCCTCCTCACTGAGGGCAGCAGGGGTGACTGGGGCAGGGCATGAGGTGCCTGGAGCGAAGGTGATGCCCACCCTCCTGGGTGAGTGGGCACGGGGCAAAGGCTGAGGGGCTGCTGGGAGGGCGGTGCTGGTAGGGGGGGTGGTGGCTGTACCTGTAGATATGGGGGACACAGATGTTGCTGCCACCACAAGGGAGCGCCCATCAGAGGAGGAGTCCGTGTCGCTAGTGTCAGCTCCTGTCCCCGCCATGGAGCTCCCCTCGCCCTCTGTCCCACTGGTGAACTCTGAGTCCGTAGTCTCGCCCTCCAGGGCCATGTGGGATGCAGCTCCCTCGTGCTCCGGTGCCACTGCTCCTCCGCCTGATGATGCTAATGCACACAAGAACAGGGAGACCACAAAAGGGGGGGGGGAACGACAGAAGAAAGACATGTTGAGTGCATGCATTACCGCTACCGTTGGCGGACACGACAGACACAGAAGCCCCCTGCACTACGTCGCGCTCTTGGGCTCCACTGTTCAATTCCTGGGAAATAGCCTACAAGGCTATGGACTACATCTGCACACATAGATGACACAGGGGCATGACTAGGTGTACTTGGCACTCTACAGAGGTGGGGTGGGGTGCCACATGGCCTGCCTTACGGAGGGGCCTTGCCTACGGAACTCGCCCAGGCCTAGGGAAACCCACAGCCCACCTCCCCCACCCAGACACCTCCACTGCGCGCAAAGTCAGCAGAATGAGAGTGTACTCATCCCCTTGTGTCTGCTGTGATGCCCTCAAACGCCCATCCAACTCCGGGTAGGCCACCGCCAGGATCCTGAACATCAGGGGGGTCATGGTGCGATGGCCACCCCTCCCACGTTGGAAGGCCATCCCCAGCTGAGCCTCTGCCTTCTTCTTGCTCCAGCGGCGAATGTCCTCCCATCTTTTCTGGCAGTGGGTGCTCCGTCTGTGGTAGACCCCAGGGTCCGGACGTCCTTGGCGATCCCATTGTCCCACTTTAGAGGTCAGGCAGCCGCCATTTCAAGGGCCCACATGGCTTAATTTTTAACTGTGTCACACATACCTAGGCCTAGCCTCAACACACATACCGGACACTTTTCGGATTATGATTCGTGTACTATGTAAGCTGTGTGTACGTACCTCTAAGTTGGTTGACTCTGTGCTCGCTGTTGTCCTTCATAGGCACCGTCTGCTGGGACATGTGAGGAGATGGCGGCATCCTCCTGTGTACCGACCGTTGGTGGACCTGTCGACAATGGAGGAGCGACATGTGATTATCACATACAGGCTTGACCGCGCCACAATCCAGGAACTGTGTACCCAGTTGGAGCCAGACCTGATGTCAGCAATCCGCCATCCCACAGGAATCCCCCCTCAAGTGCAGGTGCTGTCAGTGCTCCATTTCCTTGCAAGTTGGTCTTTTCAAACAACAGTGGCCATAGCATCAGGGATGTCCCAGCCTATGTTTTCCAACGTATTGACCAGAGTGTTGTCTGCCCTTCTGAAACACATGCGGAGCTACATCGCTTTTCCTCAGGTGGAGGATTTACCTACCGTGAAAGGTGATTTCTTTGCCCTGGGACACATCCCAGACATCATAGGTGCCATTGATGGGACCCATGTGGCTTTGGTCCCCCCCCACAGGAGTGAACAGGTGTACAGAAACCGGAAGAGTTATCATTCGATGAATGTACAGATGGTATGTTTGGCAGACCAGTACATCTCCCATGTGAATGCCATGTTCCCTGGCTCAGTGCATGACGCCTACATCCTGCGGAATAGCAGCATCCCTTATGTGATGGGTCAACTCCAGAGGCACCGTGTGTGGCTATTAGGTGAGCACCTGGAAGCAAGACAGTGGGAATGGTTGTCTGGGTCTGGGGACATACCTACAGGTTAGTGCGTGTCTAACAGTTGTCCCTCACCATTTGCAGGTGACTCTGGTTACCCCAACCTGTCATGGTTACTGACCCCAGTGAAGAATCCCAAAACAAGGGCAGAGGAATGCTACAATGAGGCCCAAGGGCGAACTAGGAGGGTGATCGAGCGGACCTTCAGCCTCCTGAAGGCCAGGTTCCGATGCCTCCATATGACAGGTGGATCCCTATTCTACTCACCAAAGAAGGTGTGCCAGATCATCGTGGCCTGCTGTATGCTTCACAACTTGGCTTTGCGACGACAGGTGCCTTTTCCGCAGAAGGATGGTCCAGATGGCGGTGTTGTGGCAGCTGTGGAGCCTGTGGACAGTGAAGAGGAGGAAGCAGAGGAAGAAGACATGAACAACAGGGACTCAGTGATCCAGCAATATTTCCAGTGAGACACAGGTAAGAGTACAGACCTGCCTACTACATGTACTTTAACACTACTACCTCTCTACTGTCTGTCGTTTTCACCCAGTGTATGGTCACTGAGTTGTCACTTTCCCTTACCATTTCACAGATGTGGGTCCCACTGTGTGACATCTGCTTAGATTCCTCATGGACTAGAGCTGTGTGACATAGGTATGTTGACATTACAATTGAAAGAGCATTTTGTCCCTGTAATTGCTAATACACTATTTCGAAATCACAGACAGACTCCAGATTGTTTTGTGCTTTAAGTGTGTTTATTTAAGTGCTCAATATTGGAGGGGGTAGTGAAATGGTGAGGGTTGATGGCGGAGGAATGTCCATGGCAGAGTCCAGTCTATTAGTCTCACAGGTGCATTGCCCATATGAGCATAGGAAGTGGAGCTGGGGCAGTTTAAGTATGGACAGGGTGACAAAGTGGCACAGTAGGATGACAATCAGGGTGGCCTCATTTCTTGGCGGGGGTCTTGGCATCATGCTCTGTCTTTGTCCTGGATCTCAGAGACTGTTTGCGGGGTGGTTCTCCCTCTGCAGGGGGTGGGGTGCTGATGTGGTAGACCTGTGGCGGGGTGTCCTGTCCACTAGCGCCGGCGGAGATGGAGGGCAGTTCATCGTCCATGCTAGTGTCAGGGGCCCCTTGTAGTGCCACAGTGTCCCTCCTGGTGTTGAGTACTTCCTTCAGCACCCCTACGATGGTGCCCAGGGTGGAGCTGATGGTTCTGAGTTCCTCCCTGAAGCCCATATACTGTTCCTCCTGCAGGCGCTGGGTCTCCTGAAACTTGGCCAGTACTGTTGCCATCGTCTCCTGGGAGTGGTGGTAGGCTCCCATGATGGAGGAGAGGGCCTTGTGGAGAGTGGGTTCCCTTGGCCTGTCCTCCCCCTGTTGCACAGCAGCCCTCCCAGTTCCTCTGTGTTCCTGGGCTTCCGTCCCCTGGACCGTGTGCTCACTGCCACTGCCCCCAGGTCCCTGTTGTTGTTGGGGTGGTGGGTTATCCTGGGTTCCCAGTAGTGGTGGACACACAGCTGATTGACGTGTCCTGGGGACGGAGGTATGGGCCCGCTGGGTGGGTGCTGTGCTGGTGTTTCCAGAGGGGGGAAGGTCTGTGGTGGCCTGTGACTGGGTGAGGGGAACCGACTGTCCCGAGGTCCCCGATGGGCTGGGCTGGTCATCTAGATCCAGTTGGACAGAGCTGCTGTCATCACTGTTGGTGGTGTGGACATGTGTGGACCCTCCTGTCCGGTGACGTTGGGTAGGGGTCCTGCAGAGGTATAAAAGGATGGTTATTACATCTGTGTGTGCCATGGTGTGATGTGGGTGCAATGGGTGGGTGACCGTGTACCCCAGTGCTTGCATTCCTGTGTGGGACCTTGTGTGATGATGGTTTAGGAGGTTGTATGGGTATGTGCAGTGGGCATGCTTTAGTGATGGGTGTCCATGCTTTGTTGTTGCATGCAGGGCTTGGTGTTGGGAAGGGTGGTTTGTGATGTTGGGACATATGTGAGGAGTTGGGGTGCTGAGGGTGAGGGTGAGGGTCGGGGTATGTGCTGGCATGCAGGTAGGGTGGGGATGTAATAATTAAGATTTGTCTTACCAGAGTCCATTCCCCCACCTACTCCTGCGAGGCCTTCAGGATGCAGAATCGCCAAGACCTGCTCCTCCCATGTTGTTAGTTGTGGGGGAGGAGGTGGGGGTCCGCCGCCAGTCCACCAGTCCGCTGAACAGGTGGTGTCTTGAGACCACGGAACACACCTTCCCCCGTAGGTCGTTCCACCTCTTCCTGATGTCCTCCCTATTTCTTGGGTGCTGTCCCACTGCGTTGACCATGTCCACTATTCTTCGCCATAGCTCCATCTTCCTTGCAATGGAGGTGTGTTGCACCTGTGTTCCGAATTGCTGTGGCTCTACCCAGACGGTTTCCTCCACCATGAGCTCGTCCAAACCTGGGGTGTCTTTGCTGTGCCATGGGGTGGTGTAGGTAATGTGTGGGGTGGAGTGTGTGGTGATAAGTGTGCTGATATGTAGTGGTGTGTTGTGTGAGGTGCGTGGAAGTTCTGTGGGTGATGGTGTTGTGTGCCTGTGGATGCTGTTGTTCTTGCTGGTGCTGTCTCTCTCTGTCCTTCTTTCTAACATTTTTGTCATAGGGGTTTGTGGGTGATGTGGGTGTGTGTTTTAGATTGTATTGGGTGTGTGGGAGTGGTGTGTGTATGTGTATCAGGTGTGTGTATTTGTAATTGTCCAATGTGGCTGTGTTTTGTAAGACTGTGTATATTTTGAGCACGGCGGTGTGTACCGCCAATGGAATACCGTGGTTGAAAGACTGCCGCGTGGATTCGTGTGTCGTGATAGTGTGGGCGTTTTTATGTTGGCGTGACGGTGGAGGTTTTGTTTTCGGCAGTTTATCACTGACCTTTGGTGTGGCGGACTTGTGTGGGTGTCTGAATATTGGGGGATTCAGAAATGTGGGTCATAATAGCTGTGGCAGAATTCCGCGGCCGCGTCAGTGTGTTGGCGGTCTTCTGCACGGCGGTAAGCGGCTTTTACCGCCAATGTTGCAATGACCACCTTTATATCACTTTTCAGTGATATCTCAACATTTACTTATTGCATTTTAATAGTTTTGACATGCATCTTATCAGATAAATGTTATATATTTTTCTAAACTCTGAGTGGTGTATTTTTTGTGGTGCTATATTGTGTTAGTGTATGATTTATTGCACAAATAGTTTACACGATGTAGCTGTGCATGCGTTTCAGCAGGGCTGACAACACTCTGGACAACACGTTAGAGAACATTGGCTGAGACATCCCTGATGCCATGGCCACTGTTGTTTGGAAGGAACCACTTGCCAGGAAATGGAGCACTGACAGGACTTACACTAGAGGGGGGATACTAGTGGGCTAACGGATAGCTGAGATCAGGTATGGCTCCAATTGGGCACACAGTTTCAGTCTGTAGGTAATGATAATGTGTCTGTCGTCCATTGTTGCAAGGTCCACCAGGGGTCTGTACACCGGAGGATGCTGCCATCTCATATTCAGCCTCAGCGGTTGTAGCCTATGGAAGAGAACGGTGAGCAGAGGGTCACATTCCCACATCTATTGCACTAATGCTGTTTTTGTTACTTTACAGAAACAAAATGTGAATCCGAAAATCAGTTGCCGTGCCAATGTCCGCTGTGACGCAGTTAGGTGCCATGCCCTGTGGCCCCCTGAAATGGCGGATGTCTCACCTATGAGGAATGACAAGTGGAAATGAGGTAATTGCGCAGGCGTTGTGTGCCATCGCGGTAGGCGTTTGATGATCGCCACGCAACTTCGCATTGGTTATCATTGGGCCCCATGGGTTCTAGGAGCCAATGGCGATGTACGCCGGCAGTGACGGTATGCACCTCTGCGGACGTGACTGCTTTTTTCTATCTATCCACTCACTTGCTACCTGGCCATCAACAGGAGAGGACCTACACTGCAAGTGCTGTTGTGACCTGTGTCTGGAAGCGACAATGGCTCGAGTGTCTGGGGAAAGGGCCCCTGCCTTCACTGCGGAGGAGTTGGAGAAACTGGTGGATGGAGTCCTACCCCAGTACACGTTACTCTGTGGTCCTCGAGACAAACAGGTGAGTACACTGTGAGCATGATGCGTGGGCCATGAATGTATGGAGTGCTGTGTTTGTAAGCCACAGTGCAGCATCTAAGGTGGTCAATGTATGTGCGTCAGGGGATGGGTAGGATCTGGTTGGCAATGAGTGTGACGGTTCGGACGGGTGACTAATTCCCTTTTCTGCTGTATTTTCCCTGCAGGTCAGCGCCCACCAGAAAAAGGGTGTTAGGCGTGCCATCGCCAAGGGGTCTTTGACAGGCGGAGCACCCACTGCCACAAGAGGTGGGAGGACCTTCGCCGCTGGGCAAAAAAGATGGCGGAGTCCCAGCTGGGGCTGGCCTCCCAACGAGGAAGGGGTGCCCATCGCACCATGATCCCCCTGATGTTCCGCATCCTGGCGGTGGCCTTTCTGGAGTTGGATGGGCGCTTGAAGGCATCACAGCAGCCACAAGGGGGTGAGTACTGAATCTGACTGCTGCTGTGCACTCTAAGAGTTACCTGGTTTGGGGGTGGGGGCTATGGGTGCCCCTAGACCAGGGCAAAGATGGCAGGGTAGGTCCCTTGTTGGGCAGGCTCTGAGGCACACCTACACCAATGATGTTAGTGGACATCTACTACTGGGCAGGGACTGGGCAGGGTCCTTTGGGTTTCTGGGGTGCAGCTGATGGCATTAGGCATTGTACCCCATGGGCTGGTGACTATCTTAGGAGCTGGTTGGGCATGGCCTAGTGCATAGGGCTGCTCCCTGTGTGTTGTGTACGCCAACGGTAGTGGTGCTGCTGGCATTGACCAAGTGAATCCTCTATCTCTTTTCCACCCTTTATGTTTTGTCACCCTGTCCTTATGTGCATTAGCATCATCTGGTGGAGGAGCAGAGGCACCGCCGATGGAGAGAGCTGCATCCCACATGGGCCTGAAGGCCGAATCCACCGAGGGTGAGGGCACCAGTTGTCGCGCCGCACCGCGCGGCGCGAGCCGAGCGTTCGGCACAAGCCGGGCGTTCGGCTCGGGCCGCGCATCGCGTTCCTAAGACGCGGCACGCCCGAGCCTTTCCTGCACCCTGCGAGGCCCCAGAACTTACATGGGGCCTCGCTCTGCTCTCTCTCTCCGTTTTGTTGGGGTCTCCTGACCCCTCTTACCTGTTTTTGCTCCTTCTTCTTTCTTCTTTCTTTTTCTTGGGTCTGTTTATTGCACTTTCCTTTATGTCTTTTCCCCCTTCCCAGGTTACCTTTTTCTTCCCAGCATTCCTCATTCCCTATTCTCTATGGTTTATACTCCATTCTGTTCTATCTACTTTTCCCTATCTAAGATGGTGTCCTTTTTCTTCCTGTGGGTCACTTCCTGTTCTTTGGTATTTAAGGGAGATGTTTTCTTCTTTTCTTTGCGCTGCAACACTCTCTGTTCAGATGGTGTCTTCGCTCCTGATTTCCTAGCCTTTTGGTTCTGGAATTCGCCAATTCTGTGTTATTTGACTTCAGTTCTTTTTGATTCCTGTTCTTTTGTTCTTGTTTTCAGGAATCTTTCTGTTGGAGGTTTTTTCCCCTTTTTTTGGAAGGTTTTTTTTTCCCTCTGGCGCTATTTTCTGAAGGTCACGGTCTGTTCTTGGTGTTTCCATTGCCTACAGCACCGTGGCTACCAGAAAGAGTCGCCCCTTTTTGGGCCAAAGCCGAACACTCAAGATCCACGCCACTAGATCTGCAGATTCCAGGCGCAAGCAGCACGTGAGTCGTGACAGATTGCAGCACCAAACCATCCCGACGTCTTCAAACACCATGGATGACACAGTGGTGGCTGCTGCAGATCCGGATCAATCTCTCCTGACGACGATTCAGCAACAAGCTCAAGAATTGCAACCACTACGCAGTGAGAATGCTGCGTTACGACAGGCTTTGGCTTTCCGTAGTGGTGATGTTCCGACGCTCTCCGCCTCTACCCATCGTTTTTCTGGTGAACCAACCAAACTGCGTGAGTTCCTTGATTCATTAACAGTGTACTTCGCCTTCCGACCCACCCAATTCTCCCATGACAGAACAAAAGTGGGTTATCTCATCAGTGCCTTATCTGGTGCTGCCTTGGCCTGGGCAACCCCGATGGTATCATCCAACGATCCGGTATTGTCGGACTATCCCGCCTTCGTGAATCGCTTCAAGCAAATGTTTAGTCGTCCGGGATTGGAGGCCTCAGCGGAAGAAGCCTTATGCGACATTCATCAAGGCTCACAAGATGTCCTTCAATACATAACATGCTTTCGTCAGCTAGCGGCAGAGACCACCTGGGTGGAACGTACTTTGGTGACTTTGTTTCGTAGAGGACTCAAAGAAGAAATAAAAGATGAACTAGTACATTCCACCAGAGTGGAAGATCTTCGTGGTCTGATGGATCAAGCCCTTTCCATCGAGTATCGCCTTCAGGAACGGAGATCGGAGAAGAGAAGGAGTAGAGGGTCTTTACAACCAAGCACTTCACAAGTTTATCCACATCGTTCTGAGGAACCTCGCCCCCCTGCTACAGACATCGAAGGAGAACCCATGCAGGTGGATACTACTCGAGGCCCTCTCTCCGCTAGCGAGCGGGAAGACAGACGAAAGAAAGGGTTGTGTCTGTACTGCGGTTCTGCCGGCCACATGCTTCGTACCTGTCCAGTACGTCCATCAAGGCCATCGGGAAACGCCACTTCCCGTCCTCTGTAAGAAGGGAGGGGACAGGATTATCAGCTATACCTTCCATCAGTTCCTTTAATGACAATACCACATCCCTGTTTATAGTACCAGTCATGTTACAATTTCCTGACGGCCGTCAAGAAAAGACTATGGCACTACTAGATTGTGGAGCTAGTGGTATTTATATGGATAAGAAGTGGGCCACTACTCAACAAGTTACTACACAACCTAAGGAAATTCCCGAACAAGTACACACAGTGGACGGATCCTTGATATCCTCGGGTCCAGTTGATACAACTACCCTGATGCTGAGTTTACAGATCGGTAACCATCAAGAACACATCTCCTTTGATCTCATAACATCCCCCAACCATACCATCATTCTTGGAATTCCGTGGTTCATCAGACATAATCCATATGTGAACTGGGCAACCCGGACGGTCTCCTTGTCTTCACAGTTTTGTCACAAGCACTGTTTTGCTTCTGACAAGTATTGGTCACCTAAGAGATCAATAATCACGGAAGGTACTACCGGTTCGACCATTAATACAGTCCAAGGAGTCCCTGAACACTATTTGGAGTTTCAAGATGTATTCCAAAAACCCTCCAGACCTGTGTTACCTCCACATCGAGATTACGATTGTGCTGTTCCCTTGGAACCTGGCACTATCGTTCCTTTTGGAAGGATGTATTCCCTCACGGAACCTGAAAAGGAAGTACTAAAGGAGTATTTGGAAGAAAATATACAAAGTGGTCTTATTGTTCCATCGTCTTCTCCGGCCGGGGCTCCTCTCTTTTTCGTACCCAAGAAGACAAAGGATCTTCGCCCTTGCCTGGATTTTCGAGGCCTGAATAAGATAACTATTAAAGAGCGTTATCCTTTGCCTCTCATCAGGGATATTCTAGAGGCAGTCAGAGGAGCTCAACGGTTTACCAAACTAGATCTACGGGGAGCCTACCACCTTTTACGCATTAAAGAAGGAGACGAGTGGAAAAAAGCCTTTAGGACTCCATTTGGTCACTTTGAATATAAGGTAATGCCTTTTGGTCTCACTAATGCCCCCGCAATCTTCCAGAGGTTTATGGACTCAGTGTTTTCTGATCTTCTGAACCAGACAGTTGTAATCTACCTAGATGATATTCTTATTTATTCTAGAAATCCCGAACTCCATTCTTCCCATGTGAAACAAGTCCTTCAAAGACTCTGGGCACATCAACTATTTTGCAAACCAGAAAAGTGTGAGTTTGACAAGACGGAAGTCAAATATCTGGGTTATCATTTAAGTCCCACCGGCGTAGCTATGGATCAAGAAAAGGTACAAGCTATTCTAGATTGGCCTTCTCCATCTTCTATTAAAGAAACACAATGTTTTCTAGGATTAGCGAACTTCTATCGGCAATTCATCTTAGACTTTGCAAAACAAACTAGCCATATAACTCACACTTTAAAGAAGGAAAATTTAACTAAAGGGTTTGTCTGGACTAAAGCGGCCGAAACAGCCTTTCAAGATTTAAAGAAGGCATTCACTCAAGCTCCCATCTTAAGACATCCAGATACCAACAAACAATTTATTGTCGTTACCGATGCTTCTGAAAAAGCCATTGGAGCCGTCCTACTTCAACAACAAGAGGACGATGGTCTTGAACATCCTGTTTTCTATTTGTCTTATATACTCTCTATTGCAGAACAACATTACTCAGTACTGGAAAGAGAATTATTGGCTCTGAAAACAGCTTGCATAGAATGGAGACAGTTTCTGATGGGTTCCAAGGAGCCTTTTGAAGTGAGAACAGACCACCGTAACTTACAATGTTTACGAAATTTTGTATGCCAGAATAGTCGTCAAGCTCGTTGGGCCTTCTTCTTCAGCCAGTATGATTTCTACATTACTTATATTCCTGGCTCCCAAAACATTCTGGCTGATGCTCTGTCTCGTCGTTATCCAGATTGTACTCCTGCCCCATCTCAACATCTACTGGAACCTAATAAGATCATTGGGGTAGCTCAGTCTTTTCTGGAGGAGGTACAACTGGAAAACTCCAATCTATCTGATCACGAAGTAGAGAAATTAAGGCCTCTATTACATAAGAGACAAGGATACTATTATTATCAAGACCTGTTATTCCTCCCTACTAACAGAGTTAGAGAAAAAGCATTACAAATGTGTCATGATTCACCGGTTGCTGGTCATAGAGGCATCAAGGCCACACAAGAACTTCTTTCACGATTTTTCTGGTGGCCTACCTGGAAACTGGATATTGAAACATACGTTCAGGCCTGTCCCACATGCGCTCAAGTCAAGATTCCCCGAACCAGACCTGCAGGATTACTCCAGCCTTTGCCTGTTCCGCCAACTCCATGGCACACCATCTCTACTGATTTTATGTGTTCGCTACCACCTTCAGCAGGAAACCGGGTAATCATGGTCACTGTGGATTCCTTTACTAAAATGGCTCACTTCACTGCCCTGAAAAAGCTACCTACATCCCAAGAACTAAGCCAGATATTCATCGACCATATCTTCCGTCTTCATGGACTTCCACATACCATTGTATCTGATAGAGGACCTCAGTACATTTCCCGGTTTTGGAGATATTTTTGTAAAACACTTAATATCAATAGAGCCCTGTCATCGGGCTTCCATCCTCAGACCAATGGACAGACCGAGCGCCTGAATCAAGGATTAGAGCAATACCTTCGTTGTTTTTGCAATTCTACCCAAAGCAACTGGAATACTTATCTCCCTATTGCTGAATTCTCCTACAATAATTCTGTCCATAGTGCCTCCAAGACCACTCCTTTTTTCTGTTCTTATGGCTTTCATCCTACCTCTTTCCCTACTTCTTCTCGGTCTCCCTCTCCCCTGCCCGCTATCACTTACTTTTCCAAACGCCTTCTACAAATCCATAGACTAATTTGATCCAATCTATTACACACCAAAAGATATATGAAGAAAGTAGCAGACAAGAAACGTAGGATCACTCCGGACTACCATCCACAAGATAAAGTTTGGCTTTCTTCTAAATTCTTACCCTCACGTCTTTCTCAGAACAAGTTCACACCTCGCTACTACGGGCCTTTCCGTATTCTCCAGTTGATTAATCCTGTCACTGTCTGTCTTCACTTGCCTCACACGTGGAAAATTCATCCAGTCTTTCATGTCTCCCAGCTCAAACCTTATGTGCCGGATCCTTATTCTCGTCAGTTTTCCTGTCCTCCTCCTGTCTTAGTGGATGATGTTCCTGAATATGAGGTTCAGGAAATTTGTGACTCTCGTCTTTTTCACAAACGTCTGCAGTATCTGATTCATTGGAAGGGTTATCCTCTCAGTGAATGTTCTTGGGAAGATGCATCTTCTGTTCATGCACCTCTTCTGATTCAGCGCTTTCACCGTTTATTTCCTCTCAAACCAGGGCCTTTGGGAGGGGGGCCTACTGTCGCGCCGCACCGCGCGGCGTGAGCCGAGCGTTCGGCACAAGCCGGGCGTTCGGCTCGGGCCGCGCATCGTGTTCCTAAGACGCGGCGCGCCCCGAGCCTTTCCTGCACCCTGCGAGGCCCCAGAACTTACATGGAGCCTCGCTCTGCTCTCTCTCTCCGTTTTGTTGGGGTCTCCTGACCCCTCTTACCTGTTTTTGCTCCTTCTTCTTTCTTCTTTCTTTTTCTTGGGTCTGTTTATTGCACTTTCCTTTATGTCTTTTCCCCCTTCCCAGGTTACCTTTTTCTTCCCAGCATTCCTCATTCCCTATTCTCTATGGTTTCTACTCCATTCTGTTCTATCTACTTTTCCCTATCTAAGATGGTGTCCTTTTTCTTCCTGTGGGTCACTTCCTGTTCTTTGGTATTTAAGGGAGGTGTTTTCTTCTTTTCTTTGCGCTGCAACACTCTCTGTTCAGATGGTGTCTTCGCTCCTGATTTCCTAGCCTTTTGGTTCTGGAATTCGCCAATTCTGTGTTATTTGACTTCAGTTCTTTTTGATTCCTGTTCTTCTGTTCTTGTTTTCAGGAATCTTTCTGTTGGAGGTTTTTTCCCCTTTTTTTGGAAGGTTTTTTTTCCCTCTGGCGCTATTTTCTGAAGGTCACGATCTGTTCTTGGTGTTTCCATTGCCTACAGCACCGTGGCTACCAGAAAGAGTCGCCCCTTTTTAGGCCAAAGCCGAACACTCAAGATCCACGCCACTAGATCTGCAGATTCCAGGCGCAAGCAGCACGTGAGTCGTGACACCAGTGGGATGGAGGGCAAGGGGAGCACCATGACGGGGACAGAAGGGGAGACCACAGACAGCAACTCCTCCTCAGATGGAAGCTCCCTGGCGGACACCTCTGTGCCCACCCCAACAACAGGTACAGCCACCATCCCCCCTACCAGCACCGCCCTCCCAGCAGCCCCTCAGCGTGTTTCCCGTGCCCGCTCACCCAGGAGGGTGGGCATCTCCTTCGCCCCAGGCACCTCAGGCCCTGCCCCAGTCAGCCCTGCTGCCCTCAGTGAGGAGGCTATTGACCTCCTGAGATCCCTCACTATTGGGCAGTCAACCATTCTGAATGCCATCCAGGGTGTTGAGAGGCATTTGCAACAAACAAATGCATACCTGGAGGGCATTCACTCTGGCGTGGCAGCCCAACAGAGAGCATTTCAGGCTCTGGCCTCAGCACTGATGGCAGCCATTGTCCCTGTGTCTAGCCTCCCCTTCCAACTTCCTCTACCCAGTCCCAATCCCCTCAACCCCAGCCTATCCCAAGCACATCTTCAGACCAGCATGCACACAAGACAACACACACAAGTGGTTCAGGCAAACAGATGCACCACTCATCATCCCACAGGCACTCACACAAAACCATCCCCATGCAGACACACCTACATCCACTGTGTCCCCCTCCTCATCGTCCACCTCCCTCCCAGTAGCGTCTCCACTCACACCTGCATGCACTACATCCTCATCCACTACCTCCATCACCAATACGCCCATCACAACACACTCCTCATGAGCAGTCACCACCCCACAACCATACACATGTCCCCTGTGTCCTCTCCCAGTGTGTCTGTGACCCCTCCTCCCAAAGTACACAAACACAAGCACCCACCCAACTACCATCCACCTCACAACCGCTTCCAGCACATGCACCTTCACCCAAACTCAGCAGACAGACACTTCCTACAACCACTCCCAAACCCTCTCCCTCTTCCCGCCACATTGTGTCTAAAAACCATTTTCTAGCTAACATTGACCTGTTCCCTACCCCTCCCCCGTCATTCCCATCAGGCAAGGGTGTCCAGAACCCAGCCCAGCACCTCAGCCACCAAATTGCCGTCCAATGTGAAGCTGACAGAGTCAAGGGCAAAACAGCCAAGGTGAGGAAGGGGCAGATAACCGAAGGCAAGGCACTTCAGCCGACGGAGGATACAGGTGAAGCACTGGTGCCCACCAGCAGAACCACCAGCCCCGCCACCTGCACAGCGTGCAGCACAGCCAGCAGCCCCGCCGCAAGCACCGTCACCTGCACGGCTGACAGTAGCACCACTACCAGCACCAGCAGCCCCAGTGTGCGTCTGTCCGAGGCTGCAGGAGATGGGCTGGAGTCCCCCACCACCACTGGCAGCAACCCCACCTGCACCAGAACTACCACCACTTAGCATCCTTAGCCGCCGCAGGATGGAGTCTAGCCCTGCCTCCAATGACTATCATGCTACCTGTTCCCTGCAAATCTCATGCCTCAGACACCGAGGTGGGCGAATGTGTACTGGCACACCCCAAGTACTGCATCACTGAGCACCAAGTCCCCTCCAGAACCAGTGGAGATATGCATCCATTCCCCCTATCCTTGGCAGGATGAAGCACTCTGGGCACCAAGCCCCCTCCAGAACCAGTGCAGAAGCCACCCACTTGAGAGACTGTGTCTTTGCACTCCCCAGAACCAAGCAGTGGGCAAACCACCCACTTGAGAGACTTGAGAGACTGTGGCTTTGCACTCCCCAGGAGTATGCAGTGGGCACACCACCCACTTGAGAGACTGTGGCCTTGCACTCCCCAGGACACCCATGTGGGCATTGAGCCCTCACGAGGAGCAGTGGCATTGTCCCATCTTCCGGGTGAGGTGCCCCCCATCCCCCATCCCCCTGACACACAGATGCCTGTGTGTTTACGACCTCATGCACCTGCAGTGTTCTCTCCATGTTGAGGCAGGAGTCAAGTGTGGGCTTGGCCCATGAATTTAGGCACAGTGGCCCACAGACATTTGTGAATGGATAATGTACGAACTTCTGTACATATTGTATATTTGTGTAAGTACAGTTTTTCAAAATCTATAGTATGTCTGCCTATTTCTAAAACATCACTAATTTGACTCAATTCCTTTGGTCCTTGCGTTCTTCCAGGGGGTTACGGGGTGTATCTGTAATGTGGTTGGATCTGTTTGTGTGTATGCTGTTATGGATGGGGGTGGGTGTGGGGGTGTTGCGTGTGTGTGTGTCACTCTATTTTTCCTCCCCCTCCCCTGTGCAGTAGGTGCAGCACTCACCGTCGTTGTCGCAGCTGTCTTTGATGTTCCTCGTAGATGAGGAGGTAGTTCAGCATCGGCAGGACCTGTAACTCGGGCTCTATGGCATCCTGGTTCTTCGTTGAGTGTCGAGAGGTGAGTGGTTTCCCTTTTGTGTACTGTTTCTGCCATGCTTTTGATGGCGTTGGTACCGCCCTGGAAAAGCTGGCAGATAGACGGGTTGTGATGTGGTGGGCGGTACATTGTCTTCTGCCTGGCTGATGGCGGTTACCGTCGCAGTGTTAGTTGCTACCGCCGTGGTCGGTCGGTGTGTTAAAGTGGCTGTCTGTGCTGGAGGTTTCTGCTGTGATTGTGATCCTGGTTTTTTTACCGCCGGCCAGTTGCCGGTGTTACCGTCTCTTTAACACCGACAGCCAGGGATGTAATGAGGGCCTTTGTTTGATTTAAAAAGACTTAAGACACTTTAAATCACTTTTCAGTGATATCTCAACATTTACTTATTGCATTTTAATAGTTTTGACCTGCATCTTAACAGATAAACATTATGGGGGTCATTCTGACCCCGGCGGGCGGCAGGAGCCGCCCGCCTGGAGGGAACCGCCGAATGACCGCACCGCAGTCAAAAGACCACGGCGGCCATTCTGGCTTTCCCGCTGGGCCGGCGGGCGACCGCCAGAAGGCCTCCGGCCGGCCCAGCGGGAAACCCCCCTCAACAATGAAGCCGGCTCCGAATGGAAGACACCGAAAATCTTTATGGGGCCCTGTTAGGGGGCCCCTGCACTGCCCATGCCAGTGGCATGGGCAGTGCAGGGGCCCCCAGGGGCCCCACGACACCCGTTCCCGCCATCCTGTTCCTGGCGGTAAAAACCGCCAGGAACAGGATGGCGGGAAGGGGGTCGGAATCCCATGGAGGATTCCCTGGGCCAGGGGTAAACCGGCGGGAAAACGCCGGTTGCCCTTTTCTGACCGCGGCTCTACCGCCGCAGTCAAAATAGCCCAGGAAGCACCGCCAGCCTGTTGGCGGTGCTTCCGCGGTCCCCGACCGCCAGGGACGGAATGACCCCCTATATATTTTTCGAAACACTGTGTGGTGTATTTTTGTGGTGCTATATTGTATTAGTGTTTGATTTATTGCACAAGTACTTTACACATTGCCTTCTAATTTAAGCCTGACTGCTCAGCGCCAAGCTACCATAGGGTGGACACAGGATTGTGTGTGACTTACCCTGACTAGAGTGAGGGTCCTGGCTTGGACATAGGGTAACCTGACTGCCAACCAAAGACCCCATTTCTAACACCCTCCCATGCATGTGCTGGGTTGCCATTTGCACGTCTTGTCAGTTCCATTCTTATTCATGACAATGAAAGACGTAGGTAGTAACTGTGCTCAACTGGTGTTTATTTGGGATTGACAAGTGAAAGGGATGATGAGTTGGGTCATGGTGGCTGAGATCATCAGAGTGGTTAGGCCAGCTGTGGGTAGTCCAGGTCCAGTCTGCTGGCCATGGGAAAATGGAGATATGAGAGTGGACAGTCAACAGGGTGTCTCAGTCATACACAAGCGAGAATGTTCAGGAGAGGGTCACTTCCTGGTGGTGGTCATAGTCTGGGCATCATGTCCGGCTGGATGTCTAGATGGACGTCCTCGCTTGCAGTGGGGGTTCCTCAGCTACAGGGGTAGGGGTGCTGGTGTCCTGTCATGGGGCATCCTAGCCACTGCTTGCCACTGACGTGGAGGGCTCTGATGGGATGTGGCCAGTGGAAGGGGCCTGCTGGTGGGAGGTGGATTCACGCATGATGGTGGTCAGTTCCTTGAGCACCCCTGCTATGGAGGCTATGGTGGCATTGTGGGCCTACCACTGTTGCATGGCCTCCTGTCCTGATGGTATGCACCCTGCAAACCCTGGGTCTCCAGCACAGTAGCGAGGATTTGGGTCACTGTGTCCTGGGTCTGCTGGTATACACCCAGGGCTTGGTTGAGGGCCTCCTGGGCAGTCAGTTGGTGTGGCTGGCCCAAGCCATGGACCATGGGTCCCCTCCCACTACCCCTGGCCCCCCTGTGCCTGTGCCCCTGGCACAGTGTGCCCACTACCAGAAGCAGCTGGGCCTTCATTGTCTGGGGTGTGTGCCCTTGACTCTGGTCCCTGTACTATGGGGCAGACCTCTGATTGTGATGTCCCCGGGGCACAGGTTTGGGGTTTAGGGGCCGGCTGTGGTGTTATTGCCACATGGGTAGGGGCATCTGGTGTCTCCAGGGTGGATCTGCCGTCGGTGGACTGTCCAGTGGCCCCAGATGGCCCAGGGAAGTCATCCTCATCCAGACATCTAGTGGGGCCTTCATCCTGGGAGGGCTGTCTGCGCCTGGTGTCTTCTGCAGGGTGGCAGTGGCAGGGGTACCTGTGGATGGAAATGGTAGATATTAGTAGTGTAACTGTAGTTGTTATGTCCCTGTGGTGATGCATGCAGTGGCTCGACTTGCTTCCCAGTGATGGCAATGACAGCTGCTGCACTGCAGACATTGATTTTGTGTAGGGGTTTGTGGCATGGTTTCTATGTGGAATGGGGGTTGTGGATGGTGGTTGGCATTGCTGTCATTGCCATGCATTGGGAGGAATTTGTGGCAGCCAGTAGGTATGGGCTCTGGTACGGTTGTCCATGCAGCAGTTCCACTGTTGCATGCGTGGAGGGGGTGTTTGTGATGGGTGCAGTGGGTTGGGTGGTGGGGAGGCATGCTGGTCAGGGGTGGTAGGTGCGTGTGGGGGTATTGATGACTTACCAGTGTCGAGCCCTTCGCTGAAACCAGTCAGGCCCTCGGGTTGCATGATGTCCAGCACCTTCTCCTCCCAGGATGTCAACTGGAGGGGTGGAGGTGGAGGCCCACCGCCAGTCTTGTTCTGGGCGATCTAGTGCCTCGACGCCATGGAACGGACCTTCCCCCTGAGGACGTTTCCACCTCTTCCTGATGTTCTCCCTTGTGCATGGGTAGGTGCTGACTGCGTTGACCCTGTTGACAATCCTCTGCCATAACTCTGTCTTCTTGGCTATTGATGTCTGCTGTACCTTTACTCCCATGAAATGTGGCTCTACTCTGATTATCTCTTCCACCACGACCCGCAACTCATTCTCTGTAAACCGTGGGTGCTTCTGATGTGACATGTTGTGGGGTGGTTATGTGGTGTGCGTGTCGGGTGCAGTGCGGGGTTTGTGGAGAGGTGGGGGAGTTTGGCTGTGGGTGCTGGTGTGCTGTGGTGTTGATTCGTGCAATGTGTGCTCTGTGATATGTGCTTGTTGTTTTTGGGGTGTGCTTTGCGTCGAGTGTGTCTGTAGCGGGTGTGTGTTTAAGGGTGTTTTAAGTGGCGTTTGCAGGTGTGTGTGGTGTGTGTATGAGTTTCAGGTGTGGGATATTCAAACTGGCCATTGTGGTATTGGCTTCTTTTGGCGGTGCCTTGATGTTCTGCAACGGTTTCCGCTGTGCACGATCCGCTGTGCTAGAGGTTGCCTCTAAATATAAAGATTAGAATGGTCTCAGCGTGGCAGGGCCGCCGGTTGCTCAGTCACTCTTTCGCCATGGGTTGGCCTGGCGGTGTTGGTTTTGTGTCTGTTTTTGGGCGGCTTGTGCTTTCTGATTCGTAATGCGTTGGTCGCTATACTGCCACCACTGGCAGTATAGTGCTGCCATTCCGCATGGCAGTCTTGCCCGAAAACCGCTGAACTCGTATTGAGGGCCTAAACGGCAGGCCCTACAACAACCCTGCCCGAGAGACATTATGGTGCTGAATATAATTTTCAACATTATGGTGCTGAATAGAATATTCCATGGTCAGCTAAGGCTAGGTAGGCTGTATTATTTGATACTATCTACTACCCACAAAGAATCTAGTTCCTGAAGAAACCATAATTCACAGTATGCACAGTGGTGTACAATACAATAAGTCATACTTTTCCTATAAGTTATATAACTATGTAATATGTAGTAGTCGACGTTTCTATTTGAAAAATATATGACATTTAATTTAGTAAAAAGGACTCTCTCTACTGTGTTAATTTATACTAACCTCTGCTTTGGGTTTACAGTTAACTCTCTTTATGTTGCAGATTTGTTTTGATGGTTCACCTGCTTCACTTGTTGTAGGGCCTACTCACTCAGCAGGGCACTGCTTGGATGGGATTTTTACTAATAATCGTTGGCTGAAAAATGTCAGGACTTCACCGTTAACATGGTCCGACCACTATGCAGTATACTTCGACATTGAGTTGATCTCCAAGCCCCATATATGGGATAGATACTCTAAGATAGTTAGTATGTGCCCATTACCATCTGAACCAGGTCATGCTGCAGTCTAAGCCCTCGATAAACCGAGGACTTTGACAAATCGGTTGACGGCTACTCAGAGTGGATTCGTTATGCAGTAGACACTCTGGCCCCTGAAAAAAAGTCCCACATTAAGAGACACACACCTTCTGCACCATGGTTCAATGAGAACTTCAAATTGCAAAAACAACGTTGCATTAGGCAGGTGCAAAAGTGGCAAAAAGACTATAGCCAATCTGAAAAATAAATTTATCAATAGTACATGGCTTAGCATAAAACACTGCTGGTAAGTGAGAAAACATATTACTTTACACTCAAAATCGAGGCACAAGGGACTCAATCAAAGAACTGGTTAATAAATTAATTTCCATTCCCAGTAGCAATTCAGTAGCCAGCAGCCAAACATTTTGTAATAAACTAGCAAATCTTTTCCAAAACAAAGTGAAATTTTGAATCTTGACACCATCAAAACTTCGACTGGGGACTTAATGTTCTCTACCCAGCCAGAAATTAAGACTGGCTCCTTTGGGAAATTCTCTAAGCTATCTATTTAGCAGGTCAGCTCACTCATTAATGCCTTAAAGTCTGGGTCCCCATTGGATCCGTGCCCTCCATCGGTGGCTAATTTAGCCCTCTACACCATTGCTGCCCACTTAATAGCTATTTTCAACATCATGTTTGAGACTGGCTATTTCCCTTTGCCTTGGAAGATTGTGTCAATTCTTTCTCTTCTAAAGAAGTCCAATCTTAGGCTCACTGACCCAAACAACTATTGCCTTATCTCTTGATTGCCTTTGCCTGCCAAATTGGTAGAAAAGATTATGAACCGCCAGATGGCGCACTACATTCTGGAGAACAATGTGTTGGACCCTCCTCAGTATGCCTTCAGAAGGAGCCAAAACACTGAGACAGCCTTGATTATGGCCATGAAAGAAATCAGAAAAGTGCTAGATCAGGGAGGGAGTGTGTCTTTTAGACCTTTCGGCAACTTTTGATGCTGTTAGTCATGAGCTGTTGACTGGCTGCCTCCACTCCATCAGAGTCAGTGGAGTAGCCGTTGCCCTCCTGAGATCCTTTCTCTCTGGCGAGTACAATCAGTGTCTCTCAATCAATTCACGTCAGAAACTTTTTTTCTTCCCTGTGGGGTGCCTCAGGGTCTGTCACTAAAACCAACGTTGCCTAACGTCTATGTCACTAGCCTTGCTGTTCTCATCAGATCATTTGGGTTCTTGATTGCATCCCACGCTGATGATAGCAAAATTGTGGTACCACTAACTAAAAATGAACAAAGCCTTGTCTTCCGACTACACAATTGTATGCTAGCAGTCAGTGGCGGGATAGCCCAGAATTGCTTGAAGCCTAACTCTGATGAAACATAGGTTGTTCTGTTTGGTAACCACAGCGACCTTTGGTCCCCTTCTTTCTGGCTGCAGGAACTGGGTGCCCCCCCCCAGCCCCAATTAGGAAAGTTTGCAACCTGGGAATACAGGATGAGGATAAACTGACCTTTGGGGCTCAAGTAAATGTGGTCACCTCTGCTTCTTTTTTCACCCTCAAAACCTTGAAGAAAGTTGTGCTCTGCATCCCTGCCGATTAACAGAAGACAGTAGTCCCCTTGTTGGTCCTTTCAAAAAATGACTATTGCAATGACCTCTCCCTAAATATGCAAACAAAAATCTGAAGAAACTGCAAACTCTGAAAAATGCAGCGGCATGTCTGCTGCTTGGAATACCAAAGTTACAATCAACTTCTAATGCATTGATAAAAATGCACTGGCTGCCAGTCACACAGAGAATTATATTTAAGGCACTCTATTACTTAAAAGGTCCTTCATGGAACCAGGCCAGAATACTTAAAAAGAAAATTCAAATGGTATACACCTTCGAGGACACTATGGGGGTCATTACGACCCCGGCGGTCGGTGCTATAGTGGAGGTATTACCGCCAACAGGCTAGCGGTACCTACGCCCACTATTATGACATTGGCGGTTTGGCCAAAGCCAAACCGTCAAGTCAACACACCGACCGCCACAAGGGTAACGACCGTTGCCCATAGCACTTTGACCCTGCCCACCGCCATGGTTTCCGTGGTTTCTGTACCGCGACGGAAACTATGGCGGTAGGCACTATCAGTGCCAGGGGATTCCT
This sequence comes from Pleurodeles waltl, assembly GCF_031143425.1. Classification (NCBI taxonomy): domain Eukaryota; kingdom Metazoa; phylum Chordata; class Amphibia; order Caudata; family Salamandridae; genus Pleurodeles; species Pleurodeles waltl. Next base: position 259,729,142 of record NC_090440.1, read on the forward strand.
TCCCTGGCACTGATAGGGGTCTCCCCTACCACCCTCCCCCTCCCCAGAGTCCTCCCCGACCCTCCCACATATACACACAAACACACACATACACACACACCCATACACACACGCATACACACATCCACCCACGCATGCATACATTCATACACATTCACAGCAACACTCACAAACATACACCCAGGCACACATGCACTCACATGACACAACATGCACGTACACACACCCACTCATGCACACATGCAGTACAGACGCATGCACGCATTCAAACACAGTCATACACACCCCCACACATGCACACAACATCCCCCATCCCCTCTCCTGTTGGACAACCCAACTTACCTGCTTGCAGGGAGTCCTCCGGCAGGAGACGGGATGCGGCGCTGCTGCCAGCAGCAGCGTCCACCAGCAAAACACTGCCAGGCCGTATTATGGAACATGATAATGTAGGCGGTGTTTTGCTGGCGTGGCAGCAGCTCTACCTTACCGCTTTCCGCTGCCATGACCGTAGACGTAATTCCGTCAGCCTTCTGGCCGAATTCTGCCTATGGTCATAATTAGGTGAAAGGTAGGTAGCCACGGCGACGGTGTGTTGGTGGTCGTCGCCGTGGCAGTAGGCGGCATTTGCCGCCAATGTCATAATGAGGCCCTATGTTCCTCCACTTTTAGAAATGTTTCCATTGTAAGGTTCAGACTCTCCTTGCTGGGAGGAAGAACTTTTGAGACATCAGCTGCCAAAGCTTGGAATTCTGTTCCTATTCAGATCAAATCAACTGGTGCCTTGCTCCTTTTTAGGATAGATCTAAAAACCTTTCTTTTTAGGTCGTATTGAGCAGGTCATCCCAGGCTTCAGTGGAGCTAGCGCCAAGACACTTTTGGGTATACATGCACTTTAGAAATAACTTTAACATAACAACATAACTTGACATTAGAAACCTTGGTCCAGGTTTACACAGGCCCTGCACCACTGCAAAGTGACACAGAGATACAAAGTACTGCATGGTAAGCACCAAAAGTGAATACCAAAGAAAAGACAACTTACAAACTCATCTAAGGAGAGAAGAAAAGACACTGGGATTCTAAGAGGAAAACTTACAATTTTGTGTTAGTTTACTATTTTTTGGTATTCACAGACTATAAATGTATTTTTACTAATAGTAATTACAGTTGGGGCGTAGAACTCCGCACATCAAAAGATAGGACAAGCCTAATATTTTGTGTGCAGAATATCCAAGTGAATGCCAAAAAAAGAAAACTTACAAAAAGGTGTAAGTTTAGTGTAATGATGTAACATGGCTCCATGCCAGAACACTGGGCATGGAACCAGCTTGTTCTGAGGTTCTGTGATGAGGGTTCTCTGGATGACAGTTGATATGCTGGCTGTTGGTTGAGGCTGTAATAAATACCTCCTACCACATATCTTCATCTGGTGTGGATTCACTTTATTACACTGGTGACGAGTGGGCGGAGAAAGGAACCCAGAGGAAGGGACAGCCTCAACAACAACAAAGAAGGAAGAGCTTGGATTATTTAAGAGAAAAACGGAGATAACTTACAGAGACGTGCTGGGAGAGGATAGAGCGTCTTGCAGCATGTTCTAGTGGAGAAAAGTGTGAAATTGCGGTTGTAGGGGCTTTGTGGAAAGCTGTTTGAGCATTTACTAAGGATCAAAGTGGTCTCTGTATGCTTCACGACGTCAGAAGGTCAGTGAGCAATTGAAAAAGGACTGTAAGCTGTGGGAATTGTTGGCGGCCATCTTGAGTGTGGTGAAAGGAGAAAAACAAGCCAGATTGACTAAAGAAAATAGACTGGATGTTTGGTTGCGGCCATTTTGAGTGAGGAAAACGATCCGAGATTGCTCAAAGAAAAAGCAAGCCCAACTGCCTGAGGAAAACGGACTAAATGTTTTGTTGCGGCCATCTTAGATGAGGAAGAAGGAATTTTTTTTATATTTAAAATTTTTTTTTTTTTTACAGCGCAATTGTTGGAGGACATCGAAGAAGAACATCGACGGTCTTTTGGAAGTTGAAACTTAGACGGAGACTGGATAAGGATCACTATATTGGTTTGTGGTCACGGGAATATACAATTCTTTGGAAACTTTATTGCACTTGTGGAATACAAGTATTGGGCGTTGTAAAATGAATTAAACTGAAAAGGTTGTCTCTTCAGTGACAAACACACCTGAAGACCCGTGTTTGATATAGCGGCATCGTGCTGGGACATACGGTGACTGGCACACCTTTTGGACTTTAAGTACTTTTAGCAACTAGTAGGGTTTGGAATATATTGTGGGGAAGAAGTGTTTTACACCTCTTGTGAGTATGCAGAATGTTACGGCGCCGCCGTTTTTCTTGTCAGATCCAGGAGAACCGGTTATTAAGTGGAAGAAATGGAAAAAGATTTTTGAGAATTATGCCAGGGTGTGTGGTACGAATTTGAGTGGTGAAAGGAAGCAGGCACTTTTGTTACATTGTTTAGGGGGTGAAGGACAGGAGGTGTTGGAAAATCTACCTCCATTGTCGCAAGCTGATCAGAGGGGGTTGAATGAATATGAAATATGTGCAAGACAACTAGATTTACATTACTTGCCAAAGATTATTACTATTATGGAAAGGTACCATTTTGGTTTGCGGGAGCAAGGGAAAGAGGAGAGTGTTGAAGAATATATTACGGCTTTACGGAAGTTGGCTTCAAGTTGTAAATTTGGGGCGTTGGTAGAAGAAAGGATTAGAGATCAGTTTGTGCTGAGGTGTTGCAGTGATAAAGTGAGGGAAGAACTCTGGCTAAAGGACGAGCCACCGTTGGATGAGGTTGTTAGTATTGCAAAAAGGGTAGAGCATATGTTAAAGTGTGTTGGAGAACTAAGTAAAGCACATAAAGAAGACAAGGTCAGTGTAAAAGAACAAGAAGTGGAGTGTCAAGTCATACAAAAAGATGAGAAGAAAAAAAAGTATGAGGGTGTCCGTGAGAAAGGTGTTGTAATAGAAAATAGCGCAGAAAAGACACAGGGGAATAGGAGGTTTGCAACACCTTTTCAAGGAAATTGCTACAGATGTGGAAGATTTGGACACATGGCTAATGCAAGTGAGTGTCCTGCTAATAGGATTACTTGTAATGTTTGCGGGAAAAGAGGACATTTTGGAAAAAATTGTAGGATGAGGAATAGGAGAGATTTTAGATCACAAATAAAGGAAGTCAGTTTTCAAGTTAGTGAGAGTGAGGTGGAACATCCCTCTGAATGGGTTTTGGTGGGGGATGTTAGAGTCAAAATGAAATTTGATTCGTGCTCTCACATCACGTTTCTCTCAAAGGATTTTTTTATGAAGAATTTTCAAGGAAGGAAGAAACTGTTCAAACCTAATATTAAACCTACGGGTTATGGTGGGTTGCCAATTAAGTTATTAGGTTATTTTGATGACTGCATTGAGTACAATGGTAGGTTCACTGATGCTAGGATTTATGTTGCTGAGAGGGGTGATAATTTGTTGAGCTGGAGTCATCAAGCACCTTTGGGTGTCATTCTCAATCCTAATGCACATCCATCTGTTCAGGTACAATCTATTGAGGGTGACGAAAACAAGTTTGTGAGAGCTTTTGGTGAATTGTTCAGTGACACCTTGGGGTGTTTAAAGGGGTACAATCACCATATTAAGTTGAAACAGGGCGCAGTACCAGTTGTAGCAAAAGTTAGACGCATTCCCATTTGTGTCCAAGACGCTGTACAAAAAGAGATAGATAAATTGTTGTCCACTGGTGTTATACAGCCTGTAGAGGCAACGGAGTGGTTAGCTCCCATTGTTGTGGCACGTAAACCAAATAATGAAATCCGTCTATGTGTGGATCTTCGTGCCTTAAATAAAGAAGTGGTGGTTGACAAGTTCCCACTTCCCAATATTGAGGAATTAGTATCATCGTTGGATGGTGCTTGTTATTTTACCACTCTGGATATGGCATCAGCATACCATCAGGTTCCGTTGAGTAAAGAGTGTCAAGAATTAACGGCTTTTATTACGCCAATGGGGGCCTTCAAGTTTTTGCGTATGCCGTTTGGGCTGGTTTCTGCGGCCTCAGTATTTCAGAGGATTATGAAGATCTTTTTAAAGGCATTTCAGGCGTAAAGTGCTACCAGGACGATGTATTAATATGTGGGAGAGACGTGAGAGAACATGATGAGAGGGTGCATGCTGTGCTTAAAAGGATGCTTGATGCTGGGTTATCTCTTAGGCGAAGCAAATGTAAATTTGGAGTCACTGAACTGGATTATTTGGGTCATCATATTTCACGGCAGGGGGTGAGTCCTAAAAAGGATTTGGTGGACACTATCGAAATGTTAAAAGAACCGTGTACAAAAGATGAGGTTTCTTCATTCTTAGGTATGGCAGAATTTTATAACACATTTATACGAAATTTTGCAGATAAGACAGTAAATCTAAGGAAGTTAATGTTTAAGAATGCAGAGTTTGTTTGGACGGAAGAGTGTGGTACAGAATTTAAACAAGTAAAAAATGATCTCAGGAATGCACCAAACTTACAAGCTTTTGTACCTGGGAATCCCACTTTCATTGTTACTGATGCGAGTATGAAGGGGCTGGGTGCTCTTCTTTTTCAGATCAGGAAGGGCCAAGAGGTGCTAATAGCTTGTGCTTCAAGATGCTTGAAAGGGGCAGAGATAGGGTATTCTGTTATAGAGAAGGAAGCGTTGGCAATTTTCTGGGCCATAAACAAGTTCAGAAAATTTGTGTGGGGATCTTCTTTCGTAGTCAGGTCTGATCATAAACACTTGAAAGAAATTTTTGAGAAGAAGGGTTTGGACTCAATTTCCTCGAGGATCAGGAGATGGGTCATTTCCTTACAGGAGTATAACTTCATGTTTGAATACATTCCGGGAAAGACAAATGTAACGGCAGACTGTCTGTCGAGATTGGTGGAGGTGGTAGAGAATGATAAATCTCAGGATGAAAATGATCAATGTGATGCTGAGTGTGGCATAAGAGTTTGTGATGTTACGCTGGGGGCTGTAAAGGAAGATGAATGGAGGGATGAGTTGTGAAAGGATAGTGAATTGTGTTCTGTGATGTCTCTTTTGGAACAGCATAAGTCTCGAAGTCTGGTTAAACCTTGGTCGTTAGTTGCAAATGAGTTAGCCGTTGTTGATGGTGTTCTAATGAGGGGCACAAGAATGATTCCCCCATTGAGTTTGAGAGAAGTCATCGTGAACATGGCTCATGAAGGGCATATCGGCATTTCTAAAACCAAAGAACGCATCCGTCAGGATTTCTGGTGGCCTGGATTAGATTTGATGGTGGAACGTACTGTTAGGGAGTGTACACCTTGTAAAGCTAGTGATAAGGTGCTCAAACCAAGATGTTCACCTATGGTTTGTAGAAGTTTACCAAAGAGTCCATGGGATGAATTAGCTATCGATATTGTGGGGCCATTGCATGGAGAACATCAGACTCCTTACCTGTTGGTGTTGCTGGATTTGTATTCACGATGGGTGGAGGTGAGTTTGGTGAGAGAGATCACTTCTCAATCTGTTATCAGTTTTTTAGAATCTGTGTTCAAACGCGAGAGTTTTCCTAACTCTATTCTTTCTGACAATGGTCCGCAGTTCTGTTCTGCTCAGATGGAGGAGTATTTTGTAAAATGTGGAATTGTACATAAAAAAATTGCGTTATATCATCCAGAGGCGAATGGTGCTTTGGAGAGATTCAACAGGACTTTAAAAGAGAGTATACAATTAGCAAATGTAAACTGTTTAGATTGGAGAAAATAACTGCAGGGTCGTATAACAGCTTACAGGTACACTCCTCATGCATCAACGGGGAAGACTCCTTTTGAACTGCTCAGGGGAAGGTCTCCAAATACTTGTTTGTGTCCTGGCTGGATGGTTGCTGGGAAGGGTTTGAAAAACAATGGTATTGGGGATTGGAGAGACAAAGAAGTGTCTCTGCAAAGCAAAAGGAAGATTTATGTTGATAAAAGGAATAATGCGAAAGTTACAAATTTTGAGGTTGGAGATAAAGTAAAGGTCAAAGCTCCTGTTGGGTGTCAAAATTGGTCAAAATATACCTCTCCAAAAACTATCATTAAGCTGTTTAAAAATGCTGTCAAGACGGATGATGGTCGCATCTGGAATCATAGTCGTGTAGCACATTTTGGGGGGTGTGGTGTGGCCGACAGGAGAGATGATACTTCTTATCGTTTTCCCTCTGACATTGATTTAAGGTCTGATAATACTCGTAGGAGTGTCAGAACACGCAGGTTTCCTTTACATTTTTGCGTGATTTTGTGTAGTTCTTTCTACCTTTTTTTTTTTTTTTTTCTTTCTGTTCAAATGTGTTTTTTGTTCTCATGTTACTTCTGTTCTAATGTAAAGAGGAAGAAGTGTAATGATGTAACATGGCTCCATGCCAGAACACTGGGCATGGAACCAGCTTGTTCTGAGGTTCTGTGATGAGGGTTCTCTGGATGACAGTTGATATGCTTGCTGTTGGTTGAGGCTGTAATAAATACCTCCTACCACATATCTTCATCTGGTGTGGATTCACTTTATTACATTTACCTTCGTGAATTAGGCTCATAGATTGTAGTACTCGCTGGAAGCACGTCACTGAATAGTTCTGCATACAGGCCCTCATTACAACCTTGGCGGCGGTAACTGCCACCCGCCAAGTTGAACCGCGGGGTCTATTATGAGATCCCCACTGAGCCGGCGGGCAGAAACCTGGTTTCCGCCTGCTGGCCCAGCGGGGATCTCGGCTGCAACATGGGAACCGGCTCCAAATGGAGCCGGCGGTGTTGCGGATGTGCGACGGGTGCGGTTGCACCCGTCGCGCTTAAGCTACATGGTGGGCGTGGCAGGGGACCCCACGACTCCCCTTTCCGCCATCCTTTTCATGGTGATTCTAAATGCCAAGGCTGGCGGGAGGTGACTCGTAATCCCCTGGTTAGCGCTGCAAGCAGCGCTGCCCTGGGGGATTTAAACCACCGGGACCAATGTAGCGGGAAACCGCATTCCCAGGCGGTGCGACCGTGGCGCTTCCACCGTGGTCGTAATTCCCCTGGAAGCACCGCCAGCCTGTTGGCGGTGCTTCCTCCAAAACAACCCTGGCGGTCGGAGAGCGCAAGGGTTGTAATGACCCCCACAATGTAGTAGGTCTCTATCTATGGTGAAGGGAAGCATGTAATTATGCGACCCTAAGATTTTTTCCGCAATACTATTTGCAGTACTTGATGTTAGTTAATCCACCACCATTTGCATAATTAAAAAAACAAGTTTTTGATCAAACATATGAAAGCTGTTCAAAAAAATTAATTAATCAGATGACTATTTTACCAGACCTCATTAAAATGTACTTGAAAAAATGAGCAAACTACAGGTATACACTGCTACAGAAATGTGGTGCTATTTATTGGACTTTTAATGCAATATAATTAGTTATCTAAGGAGATGTGAGGAGAAAAAGTGTTAAATTGAGCAGATGGATAGTAAAGCAAGTCTGACGGAGAAAGCTGGATCCTCGCACGTGTACGTTTGCATATTTTCATTTTGCATGAAATGCTTCCTCCCCAAATGGCTTTCTTATAATTGTACATTTCATGTAATTGCTGCACAGGACATTTTGCAAGTTTCAGGCAGGCTTTGTACTTATCTAGAGGCTGTAGGTGGCTGCTTGTGCTTCCTGTAGGTCGTAGGCGTTTTATTATGATTGCTTCTTGATTGTGCCAAGCTGTGCGTACCACAGGATGATGGGCGGTGATTGTATTAAATTCAGCAGGTCTCCATTAGAGCATGGACTGTGGTAACATGTTCGTTAGCTATCTGATTCTGTGATCGTCTATGTAATTGGTCAGCATCATTGCTGTATGAGCCTCCAAGATTTGACTAGCGCAGCTTTCTGCAAACTTTGACTGGGAGATCCGTATTATGTCTGATTTGTTCATCCTACCACTTCCAATGTAGAGTCTCAGCCATAACATATGACAGGCAATCTACTTGGAAGGGGCTGGGTGGAAAAATGAGGTGAAGATAGACCTTATGTACATTTTCAAGAATTATATGCCTTGCGACCTTATATAATCGAGTTTTCTTAACTACCTATAAAACATATACCTCTTTTAGGGGCAGATTGAAGAGCCCCTGGGCCTCCTTGCACCACATTAGTGTCATTTTTATTTACAACAATATTGCCCAACGACGCCAAAATCACCCTACCAAATTTACAAAATGGCTCAATGCATTCTTTGCGCCACTTTGTAACCCTTTGTGTTACATTATGCCTGCCCCAGGAATAATGTATGAAAAGGAGGCGTTCCCCTGTTAGGGGGGCTGAAAAAATGGAATCTAAGAGATTTCTTTGCATCATTTTTTCCGAATTGTAACGCCTGCTCAGATCAGGTGCTAAAAGGAGGCACACCATTGATTACAATGGGCCTCAATGAGCTTTGCAGGATTAGTGTCAAAATTTTTGTTGCTAATCCTGCAAAGCTCCGAACTAGTATAAAAACTGTTAATACTAGTTCCCCTAACTACAGCGATGATGCGCCGTATGTTGGATATGGCGCACACATGGTGGCATTAGGGGGGTGCTAAGGGGCGCAGAAAAAGTGGTGCTGCACTTGGTGCAGCACCACTTTTCTTAAATCACGTCCTTAGTGCTTTATTTGTGCTGGTGGTTGCTGATACGAGGCACAGGCATCTATTTCATCACATGTCACATACGTATGACAGTCCACCATATGGTGGTGATGTCTATCACTTAACATCACCGGACAATTTAACGTTGGGAAATACTTAAATAAAATCAGCACCTCCAGGCCATTCTTATGGCTGAGGATGGCCATGATAGTCCATATTGTCACATTTGCAGTAGTATGATGGTAAGTGGGTATTATTGCTACAGGCATTTGCCAGTGCATGCCTGAAGGGTCAGTGGTGAATGCTAGGGTGGCCTCCTGAGAAATATCTTAGACCCTGGCACAAATTCAGCCCTGATCTCTTATTCAACTTTTAGGGGACATTTTGTTTGCCACATTTGTTTTTCAAAGATTTCTTGGGCATGGTGAGTCCAAACATCCCTTATGCCTAGAAGACCACAACAGTATTAGAATGTTTCGTTATTTCCCCCTTTTTTTCACTAATTGTATGTAAATATTGCATTTCATATTGCACCGTTTGACGATGTTTTTTTCCAAAAATGTTTTGCACCAAACCGCTGGAAGGGATCAGGCTTGCCTACTAGATAGGGAAACCCCACTACTTTCAAAGTTCACCAGCCCGCTGTTGTTTGGGCCAATTTAAAGACAAGTTTATTTTCTTGAAGAAATGTTCCACCACATTTTCGTTCTGAATATTTAGCTGGTACATTAGTCTAATGCAGTGGTTCCCAACCTTTTGATTTCTGTGGACCCCCACTTTAACATTAATGGAACCCAGGGACCCCCACTGAATCATCATTAGAATCCGGGGACCCCCGCCTGAGTCATTACTGAAAGCTGGGGACCTAATTTGTCAATATTTGTTAATATTTTTTAATTTTCTAGGCTCTCGCGGACCCCCTGAGAAGGCTTCGCGGACCCCCAGGGGTCCCCGGACCACAGGTTGGGAACCACTGGTCTAATGATCTGAATGCTGGACACTAAAGGAGGTTGATCTCTAGGTAACAGGTTTGAATGCCTGTAAGGCCAACTCGGCTTTTCTTCTTTCCCCATGTATGTACAGCGTTGATAACATTAGGAGGAATAAAACTTTCAGTTACAGATACCTTCAATGTAGGAGCTAAACTTTTGGCATATAATGGACCATCTATTGCCATCCTGCATTGCATCAATATTGATGGCCCTAAATTGGATCTCACTAAAAGGCAGCTCATGCTTTAAGCTGCAGCGGATCATACACAAATCTCTCCATATGCGCTTTGGCCTATTTCTCAAAAACACTCTTCATTCACAGATGATCTGATTTTCTGTTATATGTACCAATCATTTAAACATTTCTAAACATATCAAACCCAGCTACATGTTATTAAAATTAGAAAAAGTGGTGCTTAATGACTGTTAAGTAATTTTATTCCATATTGCCCGAATAAAAATGCAACACAATGATCTACTATCGCGAAAGCCTATTTTTTCCCTCAACAGAATATCCATTTACCGAACTTCTGCAGTGTATTGTTGAATTGAACAGATATTTCTCACCTGTCACGCTGTTCATCATTCATTAATCATTCATTCATATTTTGTAAGATAAACAGCAAGTTCTCAGGGGAAGGCCTCTTCTCCATCTTCGGAAGAGCCAAGAGAAGCAAGCGTTCTTAAATCAGCTGATCATCAACAAGGCATCACCAAAAAGACAACCTTTCTCCCTGGTCATAAGAGAAATAAATGTGCTCATCACAGGTCTCCAATGTTTACCATTCGCCTTTTCTTTGGAAACATAAAACCTTCTGCGTGTACAAGTTGCTCCCGTCACCCCTATGCCTCGCTTCATCTTCTCCTGCTCCTTTTCAATCAGCCCACTGTTGGCCCAATAAGCTTTACCTAGTGTTTATAGAACAAATTGGACTGCTAAGTGAATACGCACAGCAGTGGATGTACTTCCAGTGCCATGGTGCTCTGCTATCCAATACATACTATATATAGGCGTGCCCCTTAAAAAGCAGGCATCCTCATCAGAACTTAGCTGCATAGTCTCCCTAACGGAAACAAGACACAATGTTGCCTGGTGGAGATTGAGGAAGAAAGAGAGCTTCATATAATGCAAGATAACAGAAAACAGCTTCTAATAGCGGATATGAAGAATCAGCAATCGGAAAGACAGTGTGTCTCCAAGGTACCAGCACAACACATAAGTGATGGATTCGGGAGAGATAACTGAAGCAGAAGTGCGAAAGAGGAGGTACGGGCTTGTGACTTTAAATAACACACACAGAAGCGACTGGTATTTTGGAAGCCATTAAAATACGGGCTGGCCTAGGACCTGGACTCTGACACTAAGCCAGCACCCTTTATTCTAGATGGCCTTGATGGAAAGAGAAAAGAGCTCGCAGCCCGAAGTTCTGAGAACAAGAAGATGATCGAATTAGGGCAAGCAGCCTCAACTGGAGCATGAATAACAGAGACAGAGAAGAAACACTGCTGTAGGATGTTTTCTGCTGTTTATTCATTCATTCAAATAAGAATGTAGGGGTTCTAGCTCTGACTCATTCAAAGTCTACACCAGCTTAGGAAACTCGTCACAAGTGTGGAAAAGAAGTCCTGTTTTCTTGACAACCGTACAGACATTCCCTTTGTGTTTCAGTGATTCAGTCAACGTAACAAATACAATATGGAATCAGTGGACAGGTTAGGATGTGTTTGCTGTCGTTTGCAGCTTTAGTGAGCTCACAGGCGGTGCAAAGTCTTCATTAGGTTGTTGTAAATTTGAGATATTGTCTAATTCTTTTATATATATATATATATATATATATACATGGTAGGTATCCAGATGGATGGTTTGCAACAAAATACGACATACAATATATATATTTATTGTATGTCGTATTAAGCATTAGTCCTGAACCATCTGGATACCTACCACCTGCGTTTCAAGCAGAAAAATCAAGTGTATGGGTGCACCCTCATAATAAAAATTAAAAAAAGGCGCCCAAAGGAGCACCCGCCCAAAATATCACTATACAGATGCAAGGTACCACACTAAGAAAAATAATTTAGAAAAGAAACCATGATGGGTGAAATCCTTCATAAAAGACCATCATGAAAAGAAAGCTATGTGCTATGAACATTGACTATAGAACAGTCACATCAATTGTGGCCTACCTCCACTTCTCACAAGGGTAGGTAGGGAAAAGAGTGGCAGAAAGAAGCAAAGCTTGCTGCTTGGGGACTCCAAGCTTCAGAAACTATCAGCAGGACAAGGAGAGGCCAGAGGAGACAGACCCCACACGTGACCATGAGGATAAATAGCATAAGACCACTAACTGTTGCACGACAAACAAAGCCTGGGGACTCCAGGGCCAGGAAACCACCAGCAGGACAAGGATGGGGCGGAGGAGGCAGGCCATACACATGACCACAAACGCTATGTAGCGCAAGACTTCTCCCCGCTACACATAATTGCCTAGAGGTGGCTGGACTGCATCCTCCCCCGCCCTTTAATTAGCCACCTAACCCCTGCTTGGACACTGCTCCCATAAGGATAAGATAACTTTGGCCTTTGTCTTCCTATGCTAATCTTTTGAACAGGCTCCACTTTGTGTTCTTAAAAGAAAATCTCGGAACATCGCTTGATCCCCATATGGAGGAAAGTGTTTTCAAGCAAGCGATTTGTATGTGAAGTATTGGGAAGAGGAAAGCTAGCTGTGTCAAGCCACCGGGGATGAACAACAAGAAGAGGTGTCTTAAGCATGCCGTAGAGAACTGTATTATAGCAGACATTGATAATCTAACATAGGAAGTTTAACCCCTTCGCTGCCAGGCCTTTTCCCCCTCAGGTGCCAAGCCTTTTTTGGCTATTTGGGGAGTTCGCGCTTAGGCCCTCATAACTTTTTGTCCACATAAACTACCCACGCCAACTTTGTGTCCTTTTTTTCCAACATCCTAGGGATTCTAGAGGTACCCAGACTTTGAGGGTTTCCATGAAGGAGGCCAAGAAATTAGCCAAAATATAGTGAAAAGTTAGTTTTTTAACAAAAAATGGAAAAAAAGGGCTGCAGAAGAAGGCTTGTGTTTTTTTCCCTGAAAATGGCATCAACAAAGGGTTTGCGGTGCTAAAATCACCAGCTTCCCAGCTTTCCGGAACAGGCAGACTTGAATCAGAAAACCCAATTATTCAACACAATTTTGGCATTTTACTGGGACATACCCCATTTTCACGATTTTTTTGTGCTTTCGGCCTCCTTCCAGTCAGTGACAGAAATGGGTGTGAAACCAATGCTGGCTCCCAGAAACCTAAACATTTATGAAAAGTAGACAAAAACCTGAATTCAGCAATGGGTAATTTGTGTAGATCCTACAAGGGTTTCCTGCAGAAAATAACAACTGAAATAAAAAAATATTGAAATTGAGGTGAAAAAAACAGCCATTTTCTCAACATTTTACCCTGTAACATTTTCTTGCAATGTCAGATTTTTTAAAGCAATATACTGTTACGTCCACTGGACACTTCTGGTTGAGGGAATATATAGGAATTGTAGGTTCATCAAGAACCCTAGGTACCCAGAGCCAATAAATGAGCTGCACCCTGCAGTGGGTTTTCATTCTATACCGGGTATACAGCAATTCATTTATTGAAATATAAAGAGTCAAAAATAGGTATCAAGAAACCTTTGTATTTCCAAAATGGGCACAAGATAAGGTGTTGAGGAGCAGTGGTTATTTGCGCATCTCTGAATTCTGAGGTGCCCATACTAGCATGTGAATTACAGGGCATTTCTCAAATATATGTCTTTTTTACACACTGTCTTATATTTGGAAGGAAAAAATGTAGAGAAAGACAAAGGGCAATAACACTTGTTACCCCAAGTCTCCCGATAAAAATAGTACCTCACTTGTGTGGGTAGGCATAGTGCCCGTGACAGGAAATGCCCCAAAACACAATGTGGACACATCACATTTTTCCACAGAAAACAGAGGTGTTTTTTGCAAAGTGCCTACCTGTGGATTTTTGCCTCTAGCTCAGCCGGCACCTAGGGAAACCTACCAAACCGGTGCATTTTTGAAAACTAGAGACCTAGGGGAATCCAAGACAGGGTGACTTGTGGGGCTCTCACCAGGTTCTGTTACCCAGAATCCTTTGCAAACCTGAAAACTTGGCTAAACAAACACTTTTTCCTCACATTTCGGTAACAGAACGTTCTGGAATCTGAGAGGAGCCACAAATTGTCTTCCACCCAGCGTCCCCCCAAGTCTCCCGATAAAAATGGTACCTCACTTGTGTGGGTAGGCCTAGTGCCCGCGACAGGAAATGATCCAAAACACAAGGTGGACATGTCACATTTTCTCAAAGAAAACAGGTGTTTTTTGCAAAGTGCCTACCTGTGGATTTTGGCCTCTACCTCAGCCGACACCTAGGGAAACCTACCAAACCTGTGCATTTTTGCAACCTTGAGGCCTAGGGGAATCCAAGACGGGGTGACTTTTGTGGCTCTCACCAGGTTCTGTTACCCAGAATCCTTTGCAAACCTGAAAACTTGGCTAAACAAAAATGTTTTCCTCACGTTTCGGTAACAGAACGTTCTGGAATCTGAGAGGAGCCACGAATTGTCTTCCACCCAGCGTGCCCCTAAGTCTCCTGATAAAAATGGTACCTCACTTGTGTGGGTAGGCTTAGTGCCCGCGACAGGAAATGATCCAAAACACAAGGTGGACACGTCACACTTTCTCAAAGAAAACAGGTGTTTTTTGCAAAGTGCCTACCTGTGGATTTTGGCCTCTAGCTCAGCTGGCACCTAGGGAAACCTACCAAACCTGTGCATTTTTGAAAACTAGAGACCTAGGGGAATCCAAGGCAGGGTTCAGCAGATCAAATTTTATTAACAAGAGATTTCACAAAAGTGAAACGCACTGTTAATAACTGAAAGGCCAAAAAACTGAACCAATGACTCACAGCTCGTGAGCTGTAAAGCCGCGTCAAGGCACCAACCGTTTTACAGTCCATTCATACACCTTTCATACATGACATGCACAAGACCATTCACGCCGCCAGCCATGGGCCCATCACATAACAACACTCGCATCGACAGACAGCACCACTAAAGGGCCCATCACTTACATATGCCCACATACCTGATACAGCAGTCACACTAGCTGATGGGAGTGTGTGGACTGACGTTTGGCTGGCACCGCCAGCCAAGCACCATCCCACGCACACCTCCAGCCAAGCGCCAACCCACGCACACCGACAGCCAAGCACCACCCCACGCACACCGCCAGCCAAGCGCCACCCCACGCACACCGCCAGCCAAGCACCACCCCACGCACACTGCCAGTCAAGTGCCACCCCACGCACACTGCCAGCCAAGCGCCACCCCATGCACACCGCCAGCCAAGCGCCACCCCATGCACACCGCCAGCCAAGCGCTACCCCACGCACACTGCCAGCCAAGCACCACCCCACGCACACCGCCAGCCAAGTGCCACCCCACGCACACCGCCAGCCAAGTGCCACCCCACGCACACTGCCAGCCAAGCGCCACCCCAAGAACACCGCCAGCTAAGCACCACCCCTCGCACACTGCCAGGCAAGCGCCACCCCAAGCACACCGGCAGCCAAGTGCCACCCCACACACACCGCCAGCCAAGCACCACACCAAGCACACCGCCAGCCAATCGCCACCCCACGCACACTACCAGCCAAGCGCCACCCCAAGCACACTGCCAGCCAAGTGCTACCCCACACACACCGCCAGCCAAGCGCCACCCCACACACACCGCCATCACTTTTTTCCCATTTATAAACAACAATAAACCACTAACTAATTATAAAATAAGTACAACACTACAAACACAAAAGCCCTAACTAAATACATGACAGTAATGCCAATCGTGAAAATGAACATACAAAAATATAAAATAGGCAGTTTACGCTCTTGGTATTTCCTCAAAATCTTTCTTTGTGTGGTAATTTCTGAAACAGCTGGGCACACAGCCAAGGCTTTGAAGGGCAATCCGGGCAGTACATCCAGCTCTCCCTCCGGATACCTCTTTGGGCACATACTCTAAATTTCTTAGTGGGTAAGTCTTTCTTGGGAGTGGGACGAATGTGTTCTGGAAAGTGGCAATCTTTCAATCTAGCCACTTCCTTCACCACTGCTACTCTAGGAACTCTTGCCAGTTCCACCACAATAAGGCTCTCTTTCACCGACTCCTGAAATTTAACAAATGTCATCCTTGACTCAGGTGAACAATCCTTGAACACAATAAAGGCCTTAAAAGTTGCCAGATGAAATAAATGTAGGGCCAACTTTTTAGACCACATGTAAGACTTACGCAGAGCAGTGTAACCTCTGATCTACTCTATCAACACCACCCATGTGCCTATTGTAGTCCAAAATGCACGCAGGTTTGCGCGCTTTGGCAACCTGCCCCAAACAGTCACAGGGGAAGTACTCTCATCATGGATGGTAGATAGCATGTACACATCCCTCCTGTCTGAAAATTTCAGAGCTAGCAGCTCATTATTCCGCAAGGCACTGCACTGTCCCCTCTCAAGTTTTTTACAGGCAAGCTCCCTTGGATAGCCTTTCCGGTTGCAACGGATTGTGCCACAAGCAACAGTGTCCACTCTAAACAACTCCTTGAACAACTGCACTCCGGTGTAGAAATTATCTACATACAAATGGTGACCTTTGTTAAACAGTCGTCTACCAAGTTCCCACACAATTTTTACGCTAACTCCAAAAGTGGCCGGACAACCAGGAGGGTCAATACTGGAACCCCTACCAGTGTAGACCCGGAATTTATACACATATCCTGTACTGCTTTCTGACAGCATATACAATTTAATCCCACACCATGCCCTCTTACTAGGAATATACTGCTTAAAACCTAAACGCCCCTTGAAAAGGACCAATGACTCGTCCACACTTATCTCTTGCCTGGACCTCTGAAAACCGTTCTACAAAATGATCAAGGACAGGCCTAATCTTAAAAAGGAGGTCACAATCAGGGTGATCTCATGGCAAGGCTAAGGCCTTGTCTACAAAATGCAGCATACGAAGAAGAAGCAAATAGCGATTACGAGTCATAGTTGCAGGAAATATAGCCGTTGCCATCAAGGGACTAGTAGACCAATAAGGATCCAGTGACGGCTTTCTTATCAACCCCATGAAAAAATTCAAACCTAAAAACGTTTTAATCTCTTCCAGATATGTGGGAACCCACTGAGTAGCTCTAGACTGAGGCCTAAGTCTGGCAGGGTTGTCCCTCAAATATTTCTCCGCATACACATTAGTCTGCTCCACAATCTCTTCCAAAAATACATCATCCATAAACAAGTGAAAGAAATTGACAGGCAAAATGTTTTTCGTATTGACTCTACACCCTGGGAGACCAGTAAATGCAGGTAACTCTGGCTGCTCCATGTTTGGGGCAATCCAGGTGTCAGGTCTTCTAATGGGAAACCCTTCAGCTGCACTCTTGGCACATCAATGTCCTTCTCTAAAACAGGCCCTTCATCTGCACTAAGAGTGGCTTCCTCATCAGAAGAATCCTCTCGGACAGAAAAATCACTGCCAGAATCTCTCACTTCCTCCTCTGCCTCAGATGCAGAGTCAGTCTCGTAATCATGGTCTGAAGACGACTCAAAAAGCATGCCAACAACCTGCTGAGCGGTCACTCTGCGGCTAGCCATGATTTTCACTAACAACAAATAGATTGCCAACAACCACCAGCACTAAAATAAGTAATAAACATAGTGTAGCTTTATCACAATGAGTTATGTACTAAAAAGCTATACCACAAACTTGCCTGAAAAAGCTACTCACCAGCAACTACTCTGCACAGACACAGCTATCACCAATGATATCCCACTAAAAAGCAAAAAGCAAATTAGACATATGACAACACAAATATCATTGTGCTCAAATCTAAGGACAATTTCACACACAATACTACATTTAGTACACCACCTACAAACATGTCATTCATGCATGTCAACAATACTCCTTTGGAGTAAATTGCTTTCACTTACCTAAAACATGCAACTATGCAACCGCAGGACAACTACTGCCAAAACCGCAAGGATCCACAGCAAAGGAAGCAAAAGCTTTGAACTAGAACAAAAAGAAGAAATAAACTGCTATAATCACAAATACAAATACTTCGCCAGTTTACAAACACCCGACACCAAGAACTTAGAAATTGTCCCTGGTGCCTAAGTGGCTTCTGCCCCCCTAGGGGGCAGATGGGCCTAAAATAAATAGGCTGATCTGCCCCCAAGGGGGGCAGATATGGCCAACAGCTCTGTACCCTGTTTGGGGGGGGGGTGACCCTTGCCAAAGGTGGCGGATGGGGGTGCCCCCAGCACAAAAAAACAAAGGGAACCAAAAAAAAAAACTCTGACATTTTGGGCCTAAAACAAATAGGCCGATCTGCCTCCAAGGTGGGCAGAAATGGCCACCAGTAATGTGCCCCCTTTGGGGGGCGACCCTTGCCAAAGGGGGCAAAAGGGATCACCCCCAGCACAAAACAAAAAAAGGGAAACAAAAAAAAATCCCTGGCGTATTGTTGGTTTCTGCCCTCCTTGGGGGCAGATGGGCCTACGAAAATAGGCCCATCTTCCCCCAAGGGGTGCAGAAGTGGCCAATATGAAATTACCCCCCCAAACACACATAACACACACACACACTACACAATCCCTTGCACATAGTGGGTTTCGACCACCCTGAGGGGCCAGATCGACCAAAAACATGGCCGATCTAGCCCCGGGGGGCTGAAACATATAAAAAGTTATTACCCCCGGGGCAGCGACCCTTGCCTAAGGGGTCGCTGCCCAAAAACATAAGGAAAATAAAATCCCTGGTGGTCTAGTGGTTTTCGACCCCCCCCGGGGGCAGATCGGCCAAAAAAATGGCCGATCTGCCCCCAGGAGGGGCTGAAATAGGATTATTTTATGGCCCCCTAGGGGAGCGACACTTGCCCAAGGGGTCGCTTACTAAAAACATAAGGAAAATGAAATCCCTGGTGGTCTAGTTGTTTTCGACCTCCCCGGGGGCAGATCGGCTGAAAAAACAGCCGATCTGCCCCCGGGTGGGCAGAAATAGGATAAAAAATGGCCCCCAATTGGAGCGACCCTTGCCCAAGGAGTTGCTCCCAATAATAAACCTACAAATAAATCCCTGGTGCCTAGTGGGGATTCCTGCTCCACGATCGCGGGCCCCGTCCGCGATCGTGGAGCAGGAATTCACTGAAAGCAGGCACAGGGGGAAAGGAAAAACCCTTTCCCATGTGTCTGTTTCCCCCCCCCCCAAGACCACCAAAAAGGGAAGGACTCACCTCCTTGTGGTCCTTTCCCTCGATGCACTGGAAGTAAATGGCTTTCAGCGCGTCCTCAGCAACAATTGATGACGTCGGCGAGCTGTGAGCTCGCTGACATCATCAGATTGCCGAGGTGGGTCGGGGGTGGAAGGGGAAGGGATTCCCCTTTCATCCCCAACTGGGGGTGTTGGTGGGGGGCCAACGGGGGAGCGCTAGCACTCCCTCCTTGGGCCGGGTACAGGATGAGGTGATCTCGTCCCAGGCACACGGGAACCATGTGCTGGGATGAGATCACCTCGTCCAAGGCACCCAGGGGGTTAAACCATGCTGGACGTTGGAAGCCTGATAGTAGAACGGGAAAATGCAAACCAACAAAACCTGGCAAAAATCTTTGAAAACCAGTGATGGGGACCATCTGATTCATTGGGCCAGATTTACACAGCCCTAGTGCCTTTTAGTGCCAAACTAGTGTCATTTTTTATGCTAATGTGGCTCGATGCTTGCATTGCACCACTTTGCGATCCCGTGCGCCACAATATGCCTGCCCCAGGCATAATGTGTGCAAGGGGGGAGTTCCCCCACAAGGAGGCCCGATAGAATGGCATCTTGAAATTTACAAAATTTCACTGTGCCATTTTTAGCATAATTTGTAATGCCTGCCCAGAGCACGCTTTAAAATGAAGTGCCCATTACTTTCAATGGGCCTCCCTTTACTTTGCAGGATTAGCGCCACAATTTATGGTGCTAATCCTCTAAAGTACCACAATAGTGTCCTAAATTTTGATGCTATTGTCCTAACGTGCACCACAGAGCGCCGTATTGTAAATACAGCGCACACATAGTGCGGTTAGGGGGGCACAAGAAAAGTGGCGCATCACAGCTGAAGCACCACTTTCTTATAAATCTGGCCCATTGTTTATAACTACCACCTAAAGACTGATTAGCTGCAGTGAGCCACAGAGGACTATTGGCATGAGCGAACCTAGTGCAGCAAGTCACCTGTATAAATACGTTTGCACCACTCCAGTTGGTGGGTCGATCTATAGACGAGTCTGAAAGACGTAATTCCAGCAAAGCATCTCAAGAGACACTTAAGGACATTGTAGTACAGCTATGCCTTCCTACCAATCTTGCAGAAACAATTGAAATGTTTTTATCTATGAAATCTGTAATCCAGGACTTTAAGCTGATGGTATTAAAGTTATCAGACCTTTTAAGGTATCCTATCACAAGAACTAATCCGCAGGCTCTGAGCAAAACACACAGATTTACTGGTATTAGTCCTGAACCTACTGTGTCACCGGTAGACACAGTTCACCCAAAGAGAGTTGCTGGCTGATAGGACCTATCCGAAATGTCATCCACCACTTCCATGTAACCGATCTAGCAACATTGCTGGATAAAAATGAGGAGTCAAACGGCCTGAGTTGCACCTACAGGAATCAACAGGGAGGGACGCTTTGTTTGAATGGTGGTAGTGTCAGGATACTTCAATTCGATTTCCTCAGAAGCAGAAGATAACTCCTCAGTCCCGAACCGAGCTACTCACAACGAATATTAATCCTTTGTGCTGAGTACCCCGGAGGGGGAAAGGGGAATGGGATGATAGAGAGACTGCCACAGAGATGATGAACGCCAGTACTCAATCTGCCTCTTCACATCTAAGATTGGATACAGCACCTGCAAGAGTCACAGTCGCAATTACTAGGGACATACAACATCAGTTTTTCACTTTCTACTCTCAACACTTAATTCTCTTTAATTCTATTATTTCTTCACTCACCCTGAGTTCTCTGTAGCCTTGCTTCTCTCTATAAATGATAGCTCTTCTTAAAACAATGCTTATTACTGATTCTGGAAGAACTTCTCAACCTTTGTTAGAGATTGGTTTTATGTTGCTATATATATATATATATAGTTGGTGATAATGCGTTCTTCAAATCAGCTGATGTTATTTAATTTCTCCTGTCTTATTGTGACTTCTGTCAATACTTGTATTTGTAAATGCTTGTTTATTAAAGTTCGTTTCTCCTTTCTTACTTCGACATTTGTTGATAACTTGTATTTTTAAATGCTTGTTTATTACAGTTAGTTTCTCCTTCCTTACTTCGACATCTGTCGATTCTTGTAGTTGTAAATGCTTGTTTATTTAAGTTTGTTTCTCTTTTAAACTCTATTTTGGTTTATTACCATTGAATTTGTAAATGCTTATTTGTTAACAGTTCGTTTCCCCTTTAAACTTGGCCTTTGTTTATAACCTTGACATTTGTAGATACTTGCTCTTTTAAAGTTAGTTTTTTCTTTGACTTTAATATCTTAAACAAGAACCTTGTAAACATAAGGTTAATTCATACATTAACTCTGTAGCCTTGCCGACTTCCACGGGAACGGTCTACTATCAAACTCTTCGAATAAACCTTGACAATATTTATCCGTTTTCTGTAATATAATCTTCAAATGTAATTTTACCTCACAGGAGTTTCTGTTCTGAAGCGCGCTCTCTCTCCACACAGCTGATTCCTGTCAGACCTCAGTTGAAGTGCAAGGCTTCCAGCTGGAGAGCTCGTAACCTAGCAACCAACCGATTGCAAGACTAGAACTGTAACTAACCTTCAGGACTCACAGCGGCCATCTTGGATCTTCTCTTCTTGATTCTTTCTTTGAAATAAGCGCAAGATTACTCTGCAAACCTTCTTCCAGTTTGGGCTTTGCTGTCTCCACTGAGGATATCTCTTTGCTTTTCTCATGCACTTCTTTGATTTGACTTGGCAAGTTTGTGTGGTCATGACAGGTAGTTTGGAAGCAGATCCACAAAACATTTCCCCACAAACGTAAAATATCTGCACCTTTTAGGACTCCCTCCTTTGAGTCCACTATCTACACCATTTTCCATGATTCTTCCTTATAGAAATTCGGAACATCGGTCCAGCCTCTCCGATGAAAAGAATTCTTCATGAATAAAGTGCCCAAATTAAATCGAGGTGCTTACGAAGACACTGCATCTTTAGAAAATACGGTTATCCACTGGATTAGGATTGTGTGATATTGCTATTCTGTTATCTGTGGCGATATAATAGTTGCAAAGCGTTCTGCGGGTTAAAGTAGCAAACGGAACTACATCAAAATTAATCTAACAGACACCATCAAAATTAAACCATCTACCTTCTTAGACCTAATTGGAAAAAAAACACAGGAAATAGGATCATCAAACCTTGGAGAATAACTAGTGAAGTCACCATCGGTCTAGCCTAACCGTCAAATATGTTCCAGTGACTCAAAGCAGAGGAGAACCACAAACTTGAAAATGCCCAAATCACTCTTAAAGACCACTTAACTGGAACTCTCTTGAGTTGGGCCCCAAATTCAAATTTAGATTGTTTACCTAGTGAAAAGACTGGAAATTCGAATACAATGCTTATTCCTAATACTATCCCAGCTCAAATCAGGCCTTTAGGCTCTATGTCTTATGACTCTCCTACAGCAACTTCTGACAAAACAAACACAAATTTGGATATGTGCACCAGAAGCCTCAGCAGCACTAGAAGTCTCTAGGTCTAGAAACCTCTTGGTGGTCTGCTGGAAGATAGAAGACTTAAAATCAAAAATCAATGTGCAATGGGTAAGCAGTTCCCAGAATTTAGTTCATGGGAGAACGATACTTGAGTCATACACATGTCCACAATGGTCGGTGGAATATGAACATTAATATTCAGGAGCAAGAGCCCTCACCCACCAAAATGAGTGGCATGCTTCATCATCAGAAAGCTCCTCGTTAGGTTAGTGCTGCAATACCCAATGGGCCCCTTGAGGGGGTCTCTGCAGGAGATCTTTAGAATGAAATGCCATGATGAGCCAAAATAGAGGTGCTTAGTGGAGGTGGAGGGTAGGGAGGGGGGGTGGCTAGCCACCTAAGACGGCGGAGGACTCTTGTAAAGCTCCTCAGAGGAACCCAGGAAAAGTCATTATCCATCACCATTTTCACCACAGCAGCCTCCCTGCAGGTGGGAGAATGTTTAGAGCTTCCCTCATCGCTCCCAGAGACCGCTGGAATGGCTTCTAGAGACAAGCAATGGCCGCACACTGACGCCACAGGAACGGCACTGCTGAACGACTGCAACGGCTCGGCCCTAACAATATCCGATAGCCCCCATCCTCTCCCCTCCAGCGGCAAGAAACTGCTTGGCGGATCGGGGTACACCCCTTCCCTGGGTTTTTTGGGCTTTCAGCCCGGACTGCTTTGCCGCGCCCCAGATTGAGTGAGTGCTGGTCCTGGGAGATGATGCAGCCATCATCAGTGCACGTGCATTGCCACGAAGCAGGGTGCGGCGACAGAGCTGGAGGGTCCAAGGTAGCAAAACAATGGGACACATAATGCTCTGCCCTGCCCTGGGGCAGCTGTAAGAGGTGGATGCAGTGCTCCAATTGCGGCGGGTTCAACAGCAATATGACATGTACACTGTGGCCTGCCAGCACTCCCCGAGTCACAGACATGAAAGAGGCTTTCTCTGACAGGCCAGCGCCATGGATTAGCCTCATCCTGAATGCTACTTTGGACCTCAGCTCCCTGTGGCTATCCCATTGGCTCTCCAAATGCATCCATCTATGTCACTATACTGCACCGATCCATCCCCTGCTGCCATTCTCCCAGTGGAGCCCATTAAACATACAGCAGGAACTCTCAGCTAAACTAGGACAATACTGTGACTGGGAACCAGCCTAAACCCCCTGCCATAAAGTAGTTTGCATTATAAATATTGCCCACTGCATTGGACCGTTGCGGATCAGCCCCAGAGTCTCCCTCCTGTATTTCCTGGGCCCTCTGAACACCACACTCCCCTTCATCAATGCAACTAGCAGGGGGCAGTGAAAGCCATGTTATGTAAACTAATCACTGTGCACACCTTCACCGCGGGGAAAAGCTCTGGCCTGCTACATTGGAGTCACCATTCTACAATGTAGGAGACCCTTGCCGTTCATTTGCCATACTGGGCCGTCCCAACCACAGTGAGTCCTGAGTATTAGCCTGCCTGACCACTTCACCCTCATGCCACCCATATTAGTCCTGCATGCCCAGTACACAACTGATGCCTGGCTCCCCAGCTCATTTTGCTAATACTGCACTATCAGGATGCTTTGTATCCCTTCTACTGAACCTGTTCAACTCACTCATGAAGGACCTTAACACTGACTGATAAAACAATGACACCCCAAGCCACTTCCTTCACTGCACAGGGTGTGGCAACTCCCTGAAGCCATCCACACTGTTCTACAGTCTGTGACAGGTCACCATGGGCTGCACCAAGAGTAAAAAGCAGGCCCCTTTGCCAAGCCGCATAAGCTCCTAATCAGGGTGAGTTCAGTCTGACAGAAAACCAGACCACACCGGAGTGGATTATATCCTCCCTCCAGCTCCCAGCAAACGACCAAACAAGCTAGATATAATTCTGTAGGAATTCTGGGTTTCCAGAGCTGCCATAGTACATAGCATGGGAGCACTAACATCGGATTTGGATCTGCTCTGATCACCGCAAACTGTCCAACAGTGTCAAAGCAACAGATGTGGAACTCACAATCCTGATTCCACATTAGGCAGCTCACACAGCATACATAGAGGATCTACATTCACAACTGCACCTGGCCGAGTGAGGAGCAGTAACGTGAGCATTATTGGGCTGCCTGAGGGAACAGAGGGCCCCAATACCACACAGTTCATCAAAAACTGCTTGAAATCCAAGGTGGCACCACAGGGACTCTCAGTTCTGATCATTGTGAGAGAGCACACAGAGTGCCCACATGTTTGCCACCTCCAGGGATGCCTCCAAGGCCCACTGTGGTGCCTATCTTGAATTTCAGGGACCACGATGTGGTACTGCAGTTGGCCAGAGAGAAGGCTTCAATTGTATTTGACACCACCATTTGACACTGCTGAATCAGTCTGCGACTGGCTAGAGACCCACTACCCAAATGCCCGTCGCCCCACTTCTTTGGATAGACACATGCAGTCCCTCACAGTGTACTCCCACACCATCGCCAGCAAGGGAACTCTCAAAGGCTTACTCCCAGGCCACTCTGTCTTGTCAACAGGCACTGGAGGAGCGACACACAGTGTTAGCCACAGTGACTTTGTCCAAGCAGGAATGACCCATCCAACCTCTGCCCTGCTCCTCCAGCAGTGCAGCATCGGGCTTTGACTCCAGGATGAGCATGGCACTCTTCCCTACGGTGATGCCACAAACTTGAGACACTTTCTCCATATAAGAAGTCTGTTGTCCTCTTCAGAGAGCCCAGTAGACAATCATGACCTCCCTACTACTCAAAATACATTATCGCTGTGTCTTGATGTGGCATTCCTTCTTCCCCCAATGTTCCTTTCCTGTGGCACCCCAAGGGATGGTGAGTTTCATTTCTTTTTTTTCACTATATTGGACTTACCTCAGTACCTCTGGCTGTACTAGCTGACCCCCAGAGCTGTTGCTACAGTTTACACTTAGTTATGCTACATTTGTTATAATGGTCGAATGAATGTTTCTTGGTGAACAGTGTTTTGGGGCTTGATTGTTGGCTCTTCATCTTCTGTCATAAAATGTATATCCCAATGCAGGGGTTCAGGAGGTCCGAGGGAAGGCTACACCACTTAGAATTCATATTTGCTTTATGCATGCCGTCAATAATGAATTCCTATAAAATACTAACATGGAATGTCAGGACTATGGTCTCGGCCCAAAAACGTCATCGCACACTCTCTCAGCTTGGCCGCCTCAGGAGTCACATTATTTATTTGCAGGAGACCCACTTCTCCTCTGCTGAGGTGCTTAAACTCCATTGGAAGTGGAGAAGGCAGCTGTTTGCAACAGCTTTCTCAGCTTCTGTACCGGGTGCAGCAGTATGTATATGGGCTAGAATGCCATTTGAGGCGGTGGATACCAGGATAGACATCCACGGCTGTTAAGTGTTTGTACAAGTCAACCTAGATAGTAGACCACTAGTGCTGGGTAGAGTCTATACCTCTAGCATGGAACAAGGCCTCTACCTATCGCACCTCTGCTCTGTAATGGCAGACTGGTCCCATTTGCCTTGGTTGATTGGAGGAGACTATAGTGCAGTCCCAGACACCCATCTTGATTGGTCCCACCTCCCCTCCCCTGTGTCCTGTTGTTTAGTCAAGCAAAGTCATTGCAAGACTGGGCACTGGGATGATCACTATCGGATGCATGGATGGAGCTAAATGCTGGGATGAGGAAATACTCATACTCATTCTACTCCACACCACACAAACTATGGTGGCACTATATGATAGGGATTGATTGCCATTATCACAAAGCTCTGCAAGCAAACTGGTTCATGCTATCTTTCACAACAACATCTAACAAGTGATGCTACCTAAATGTTAAGTGTTTTTTTGTCTAGTACTGTTATTTATCTGTTTTTTTGTCTAGTACTGTTATTTATCGTGTTAACATTTAGTTATTATTTGCAATTGAATGTTTGCATATCACCATTTAATGGAGATGCTCCCTGATAAGGGAGACTCACAAAGATGATGTCCCTCACTTTAGGCTTATGACAATTTGGGAGTTTTTCAATAACAGGACATGCAAAACGTAAGCACAGGTCTGACCTTTTAATTACAGAGCACCCTGCCCTGTGAACTACCTAGAGCCTACCCTGGGGGGACTTATATGTCCTAAAATGGGAGTTTCAGGCTTGGCAAGGGGTTGTGAATGGCAAGTCGACATGGCAGTGTAACACTGCATTCAGGCTGCAGTGTCAGGCCTGGGACATGTTTTAGGAGGGCTATTTATGTGGGTGGCACAATCAGTGCTGCAGACCCACTGGTAACATTTAATTTTCATATGTTATTCCACTCTACAAAGGGTTTGGGTATATGCCAATTTGGGTATATGCCAATCAAACCATGTTTTAAGGAGAGAGCACAAGCACTTCAGCACTAGTTAGCAGTGGCAAAATGCAGAAAGTCCTAAGGCCAACAAAAATGGATTAAACAAAATGTGAAGGGATAAAGGCAAA
Source organism: Pleurodeles waltl (assembly GCF_031143425.1). NCBI lineage: Eukaryota > Metazoa > Chordata > Amphibia > Caudata > Salamandridae > Pleurodeles > Pleurodeles waltl. The sequence goes on from NC_090440.1 coordinate 259,756,151, forward strand.
ATGTTTGGGGATGACCATGAAGAGAGGGTGATTTCCAACGGGCCCGTTAAGCATTGAGGCGCCTGTCCAAAGAGGGTCTGCCCGATGATGAAGCATGCCACTCCTTTGGATGGGTGAGGTCTCTTGCTCCTGAATAATAATATTCATATTCCACCGATCTTTGTTGACATGACACAATTAGCGTTCTCACATGAGCTTAAATCTAGGAACCAGATACCCTTTCCACATTGATTATGCAGGGGAGTATGTATTCTGGACCTCAATTGCTCCCAGTCCCCCCTTTCCATGAAGGTTAAAATCAAAAATGCCCTATTGTTACTGGGGACTTTTCATTGATGCCTTTGATGTAGGCCTGCTACAAGAGACCTAGGTGACCACTTGTGTATTCAGACCAGGCAACAGAAGCTTTCAAATTATGGGAGGAAACTTCACTGCTGGCTGCTCCTCTGGAGGACTATGTATATAAGTAGACACATCACTCCAAAGGACAGCAAAAGCAATCTCCAGCACAGGCCAGAATATACTTGCTGAATAACTACTCCAACAAAATGCTAGTACTTTTAATTAATGTGTATAACAGGATTACCTACAAATCAGCAGAAACCGCTACTTTAAGTCATCTTGACAGCCTGCTAAAACTATGTGGCAAAGACGGTTCCATCATTGTTGGGGGAGACTTTAACATATGCTTTGTAGCTTCTGCACTCGCAATTGATCCAGCTAGTGATGAGGACGCATATTGGAGTATTCCAGCTGTTGATGCCAGCCCTGTCAAACATCTATCAAAAGCTGGACTACAAGTCATTGACATTACCCTGTTGCAAGGTCTCTGTGCATGTAATGGTCATTCAGATTCAGGTAGTAATCCAGCTCTGATTTTCAAAAGGGGATCCTATAGGAACCACTATGACTATTTGTTCATAAATGTAGATCTGTGGAGTGAGATGGTTCACTGGATGGTAGTGCCAAGACATGATAGCCACCACAATGTCCTGGCCCATTACATGCCTTGCCCACTGATGAATGGTCTATTGTCCATTCTAACCATGAAAGGCCATGATTTAATTGTTAGAAATAACATGAAAAATCTTGAAGGAGCCACCACTGGGACTAGTGAGGTGGCATTAAAGGCAATCTATGATAGCCATAGTACTAGATCTTTTTCTAGTGCACGCATGTTGTCCAATTAGACTCTTTGAAATCTGTGGTAAACTGTTCAACGAGCTTAGGGGGACCTGTGTGAAGAACATTCCAGGGGCACAATAGGACAGAGAGCCCAAGAGTTGTTCAGCTCCCGTTGCTGATCTGAAAAAAGGATTCTTGTAAATGCTATCGAGCTAGGTGAAAGATATAAAATAAGGGTGTTAGAAATAGGCTTTCTGGTTGGCTAAGGTATGCTCCCAAGTCAGGCAGAACCCACCACTGTAGTCGGGATAAGTCAGGCACACACCAAAGATAGCATGTGCTCGCCCTCTGGTAGCTTGGTGCAGAACAGGCAGGTTTATCTACAGAGGCAATGCGTTTGTGCAACACACTCATATAGTAACATAATGGACACATCACAAAAGAGAGCCCACATGGGGTAACAAAAATAAAGCAGGTATATCTGACAAGTAAAAGACCACAACAACATCTCATATATATATGTATGTATATATATATTTATATATATATATGTATATATATATATGTATATAAGCAACACGTCCTGTGATTTGAAAAACACAGATAAACTCCCACTCTGAGGGATGTAAAAAGTGATTAATTTATTCACAACAAAGCAAAGCAAAAATTGATTGTGGGTACATGCCCTTTACTCTTCGAAGAACATAATCACAGTGAATGCATAAAGGTGGTCACAGTGTTCAAGAATATAGTAGCTGCTTTTTGCTTCATTACTGTAGGTTTGAAAGCAAACAGATAAAAGGTCCCCACTTGGGAGCATCAATGCCCTACTCCCAATAGGATACCGTGTTACCACAGCTCTCTCAATCCAATAGGTACGGGCACCTAAAACAACACTTAATGAATTAGATTTTCAGCTGCCCACGAGCGTGTAGGTCAGCTGATGGGGCTACATGGGCCCCGTTTCTGCAAGACAGTACCTCATTAAACTGGCTGTAGGTGCTCATATCACAAGGCTCTTCTTACAGGAAGGCAGGGAGGTGATGAACCACTTGGGCCAGTATGCATGGTAGACACCATAGTACAAAGCAGCAGATAGGGAATCCCAGACACTAGAATCCTGTGGTCAATGCCCGTGTGCAGTGTTCGATGTGCCCACGGGTGCGACCGGCACTGTGGTGACAAGGCTCCTCTCATCACAGTAACCAAGAGGGGCTCACATTCACAGTGCTTCCCTTGGCGCTGTGGCATCAGTCTCACAACCCAAGACAGTCAGTCCTGACAAAAGTGCCCACACTTCAGGCTCGAGCAGAGTGAATCGCTCAACACATGCTGCTCTTCACAGAAAATGAAGAACTCAATACGTGCTGGTGCGACACAAGTGCCTTACACACACTGATCCTTGTAACCTTGCTGAAATATGAAGCACTCAATAGGCGTTGGTTGTAGAATGCAAACCAAGAACTGACCAAACCCGGCTCCTAGTCAGAACACACTGCTGATGGACTCATGATTGTGGTGTGTAGATAGGATCGTTGATAGCCCTGAGGTCTCAAAACAGGAGGGCAAGCCAACAAGCCCTTGGAGGACACTTAAGGCACAAAAGGAGGTAACAGGCAGCAGGCTAGCTCATCCAGATAAGTTGCACAGTGGAAGTCCCTCCTTCAGCCCAGCAATTACCAGACAGCAGGCCAACACAGCAAAGTAGTTAGCAAGAATGGCGGTTTCGCCTGGCAACACAGAAGTCCTCCTGGCAATCTGCAAGAGTAGAGCCAGCAGCATCTGGTTACAAGTCCCACGCAGTGTCTGATGAGATGGGGCCAGAACCCCAGAATTTATACCCAAAAGTGTCTTTGATGTAGGGGGTGACTTCAAACGAGCTCTCTGAAGTGTAACAGGATCCCTTTCAGCCCAGCCCTGGCTTCAGACTACCAGTATGGGGTTAATCATCCCTTTGTGTCAGGGCAGATACATCATATACAAATGTAAGTGTGAGCCATGTCTCCCTCATACTGCCCAGGAAGGCTACCAGTATGCAGATGAATGCAGATGATTCCCCTGTCAAACCCAGACCTACCTGTTTAGTGTCTGTCTAGAGGGATTGCAGAAAGTGTAGCTGTCACCCAGGCCAGAAGTGTATTTGAGACGGGCTGCCAGGCACACAGAGCAGTAAAAGGAGAGAAATGCTAACTTTCTCAGAGTGGCATTACTAAATTAGCAATGTTAACTCCAACTTTACTATTAAAGGTGATTTAGAATTACCATTCCAATGATATGAAACATGATGTAGTCACTCCTTTCTGATCAGGAATTACAGCTTAAGAGTGTATTAAGGAATTCCCCTCAGTATATAGTATACCACCTTACAAGGGACTTACAAATAAATTGCCAAATAAATATGCCAATTGTTGATACACCAATGTGAAGAGATGACATGCACTTTAGCACTGGTTAGCAGTGGTAAAGTGCCCATAGTTGTAAACCCAACGAGAAGGTGAGAAAAATAGAAACGGGAACGCAAAATGTTTCCAAAAACCCTATGGTTGGCAAAAATGAATGGGAAAATGCAAACTTTGAAAAACCTCTAAAAGCAGCAAAGAATAGACTCAAGGATATTCTGGCACATAGGGGGTGATTTTAACCTTGGCGGACGGCGGAGGCCGTCCGCCAAGGTACCGCCGTGAAATGACCGCACCGCGGTCAAAAGACCGCGGCAGCCATTTAAACATTTCCGCTGGGCCGGCGGGCGCTCTCCGAAAGAGCGCCCGCCGGCCCAGCAGAAATGCCCCTGCAACGAGGACGCCGGCTCAGAATTGAGCCGGCGTAGTTGCAGGGGTGCGACGGGTGCAGTTGCACCCGTCGCGTATTTCAGTGTCTGCAAAGCAGACACTGAAATACTTTGCGGGGCCCTCTTACGGGGGCCCCTGCAGTGCCCATGCCATTGGCATGGGCACTGCAGTGGCCCCCAGGGGCCCCGCGGCACCCCCTACCGCCATCCTGTTCATGGCGGGTTTCCCGCCATGAACAGGATGGCGGTAGGGGGTGTCTGAATCCCCATGGCGGCGGAGCGTGCTCCGCCGCCATGGAGGATTCAATGGGGCAGCGGTAAACAGGCGGGAGACCGCCGGTTTACCCTTTCTGACCGCGGCTGAACCGCCGCGGTCAGAATGCCCTCGGGAGCACCGCCAGCCTGTTGGCGGTGCTCCCGTGGTCGGTGACCCTGGCGGTCACCGGCCGCCAGGGTCAGAATGACCCCCTTATCTCATGGGAGTTGAAAGGAACATATTAAACAAGAGGCATATATTTTAGCAAGTGAGTCGGTAATGCATTTTAGCGCTCTTTATTCTACAAATATAGATGACACAGAACCTATTACTATTGAGGAGTCAGTGTTTCCATTGGTTCACTCAGGATCTTATTGATGTATTTCTAGCCGATTTTAAAACAGTGTTTGTACTGGCTTATTCTGAAATAGTAGGCAAGTATTGAAAGGGTGTGGTGAAGGTGAAAACTTCACTCACGAGCGGCTGGTGGGTCGACAAACATGTGGTGGAGATAGGGAAACTCAATAGGTAAGAGATTAAGACCACAAGGATATTGATACACTATACCTCAACCATAGTTAGGTTGTTTGTGTTACATAGGTGAAATGAAAATAAATGTGTCAGACTATACTTTCTACTTTGATCATCCTTTATTTTCCTAATAATTTGAGAAAATTCAGATGGGAATCATTAAAATTGTAATTGGATCTTTGAATATTGGGATTGAATTATGTGTACAAAGGTTTGCTAAATAAACATTGGAATTACAAAAAGTTTGAGTTTTAAAGCACTTGTGAATAATTTAGATAGCATCTATCATTTGGTGGAGTACAGAACAAAAAGCACCATAGTAAGGTTATTGACATCTGATTGTTCTTTTGATGTTGTAGAATTAATTATTAATTAATGAAGAGATGTGGGGCATTTAACTTCATATTGAAATTCATGGTTATGAATTGATGAATTTTAGACCTTTAAGATAAGTGGTTAATAAGGCTTTGAAAAAGCATCAGATTGTCTTAAATATGGGTCAGTGCCCCCACTTTATCTGTAAGGAAAAAACGTATAAAGTAGTGGAATTCTGATTTTTTTTTCTTTTCTGTTTTATTTTGGCAGGATATAGAGTCTTCTTATAATCGGCTAGGTTTTGGAATGATTAATGTGATGGTGGAACTAAAAAGGAAATTTTGCAGTTTTTGGAAAGATATTCCTAATCTATTGCTCATGAGGAGATTTGATTAAGGTAAATATATTCATTGTAAGTGGTCATAGAATTTGTTAGCATCTCAAACCCAGAGTTTAATTACTTAGATACAGCCATTGTGTGTTAGCAGAAATGCATTTAAGCAATTAGCGAAATGGTTAAGCACAAGGAAATAATCTGGATTGAATAAATAGGAAGTTTGATTCCCTATTTATCTAAATAACTTATTGGAGGAGGATTGATTAAGGCAAGCAGTTACAATTGGAGTAGTAGGGGATTAAGGGAATACTCTAAAACCAAAATTTAGAGATACTTCCTGACGAAATAGTGATTTCTTTAGGTATATGGCATTAAAGTGAATGCTTGTTTGTAATGACACCTTTATTGTTCAATCCTCTTTGCCTTGTTGATCCCTGTTTCATTTTGAATACTAACCACATAAATGTACATGAATTTGAGAACATTGCTGTAAAGTTTTGAGATTGTGTTTTTTTAATTGAATTATTTATTTGCAAAATGATTAGAAAACTTGCATTAGTTGATAGTAATGCAGGTCTTCTAATTACTTTGTAAATATTAATTCTTTACAGCCCTAAAGGAGTGGCAGATCACTTTAAACTGCGAAACATCAAATAAATCAGTTATTGCCATTGATATGAATGGAAAGTGACTGTGTTGAAATTTGAAATTGGCTGGCTGTAATACATCAATAACATTTAAATAAGTAACACTGTAGTTTGGAACTAATGCTATGCACGTAAACATATGAACTTGGAAAATGAAAATAAAGAACTAATGAAATTAATATTGATATGTTCAAGAAATGCATTTAATTGTTCTTTAATTTATAAAGTGTTAGTATATTTTTCTTTTTTGGAATGTCCACCAGTTTGTAACATTTATTACAATGGTTCATGAAACCGTTTTGAACTGAAAATTCTTTCTCATCTTTAACCTATTATTAGGCGCCTCTATACTAACAACTTGCCAGGTCTGTGGTGCTACTGGCAAAATCTGAGGAAGAATAGAGATCAAAAAAGGAGTTTGCCAGGTATGTGCATAGCCCCATCTCTTTTCTTCTTTATATTAATGGCTGTGTAGAATTTTTAACAAGTTGCAAGAGCGATTCACCCATATTAGCAGGTATCAAGGTACCAGGGCTTTTCTTCACTGACGACACTTGTCTAGTTGAGAAGTTTGCCTTCTTCTGTAGTACAAACGTGCTGGAGATAAATGATCAAAAAACAAACCTGTGGTATTTAAACCTAGAAGGAAGTCATGATGCAGGATAATTGTGGGCAGAAATGTACTAGAAAGAGTAAAGGAATCTGATTACCTGTGCTTTAGATTGTCTGATACTGATTTATGGTGTGAATACATTTCAAAGAGGAGGGTGTTCACATCGCTGCTGTCATAATCAAGTTTGCTAGAAGAGCCTCAATCTATCCTATGTCTCTGGCTTTAGAAATATATAGAGTACAGGCTGTTAATGGTGCCCTCTAAGGTATGGAAATGTCGGTCCACTGTGGAGTCAGAGTCTTAGTGACAGGAGAACATTTTTATAAGCTTCTTTTTAAGGCTGCCACAGAGTTCTCACTTTTACCACTGCTCTTAGACCTACCCCGAAAGCCATTAACTGAGTATGCCAAAGTTAGGCATATTCTATACTGGGTGAGAATCTAATCCCCTATAGAATTAGATAATTTCAGCCTGGGACTGTGCTATGTTATTGGAAGTCTACAAGCGGCTAATTCCCCTGGATGACGTACATCAAATCTTAACCTGTCAGTTTAGGGTGGGGGGACTACTAGTCAAATAGAGCACATATTCAATCCAATGCCTTCTTTACTGTGGAGGAAGCATTCTGGCATTGTGCCCAGGAAAATCAACGGAATTGAGCTTTAATAGGGAGGCTGGAACACACGTTTTAAACTTTAAAATTCTTATAACTTTGAAGAAATTTTAGACTATGTTAAACCCCATATGTGGTAAAATGTATGTGCAACCCAGACTGGGCACCCTTCCACTGGCCTCTGATGCGAGTCCGAATGTGGATCTGGCTTGTTCCCTGTATGCAAAGCCACCTATGATAACGATGAGCATGTATAATTTTCTTGCCCAGCGTATAAGGAGCCTGAAGCCATATGGATCAAACCACTCTGCCTAAACTTGGGAGCAAGGCACTACCGTGACGCACTAAGGCTATGCAAATCAGACACCTGCCCAGTTGTGATGTATGATGTGTCCAAATTCCTGCAAGCAATCTGGCATATGAGAATGAACTTGCTGTAAACTGTGAATAATTTGCATCCTTTGCACTAATACCTGCACAATCATTAGATGCTAAATGAATGAATCGAATATTTTTAACCCACCAGCCTCATGGATTGGTTAATTTAAGCTGTATTTTAACAATTGTTTTATGTCAATTTCATCTGTTTTAAATGTGTTGTATTTTTTAATTTGTATATACAATTTTTATTTGTGCTCTGTTGATGGATTCTTGTGCATCCGAACGAACAATAATTGATGAGTGATAGAAAGCATCAAGCAGAAATTATAAAAAATAATGCAGAATAGAGGGAAGAAAGGACTAATGCATAAGAGAAGAACACAGGGAACTCACAGCAGAAAGGCTACCGGCATAATTAATTGCTGCAGTGGCAGTTCTGAGGTGAGCAATCTTACAACAATTCTTTTTAAATGTGTTATTCTCAAGATATCAATAATCCACTGTGAAGTAAAGCACATGTCGGTTAGAGAAGAGTATCCAGCCCAACCCACAGCAAGGTAATCAGGGCATGGAGTGTGGTATGAAAAACACATATATAAAAATGGTACAGAGTGATGCATTTTTATTACTGTCTGCAACCATTTTCAGAAGCATTATTCCCCTGAAGTTTAACAAAATGTCTGACTTCCAAGTACCACACAACCTCCCACCTCCACCGAGAACCAGTCTGGCCCTGACTTGATGTGCCAGCCAGTGAGATTAGAAGTCAGCTCAGCAGTAGGCCTGGGACAATTCTTAACTACGTTGGAGCAAGTGGCGTAATTTTGGTAGTTGTGTGTAACTAACTATTCTTGGAAATCTATAGATTACACCATTACGTCACATTGCATAATTTTGAGGAGAAATGGTAATATGAGTTGTGCGGGTTAGGTAGTTTTTGAATGCGAGTGGCATTGCAGGTAGATTTTTAACCTGAGTGGAGCATTTGGGTAATTGTTAAATGCAAAACTGCAGATCCAAATGCGAGCAGCAGTATTTTGAATGCAAACAACCAGAAATCAGCTCAAAATTAAATTTTTGAATTTAACTTTTACCTAACGTAATTTTTCAGTGCGAGATGCACGTAATCATGCATAATTTTGCATATTTTGTTGTTATCTTTGGAATTACACTACGCAAAATTACACATGTTATGCCCACCCCTACTCTACAGCATGCAAGCATATTTGTGTAGCGGCGTCAGAAACAGAATGGCCTCTTCTATTGTGGTTGCCCTCTGATCGTGTTAAAAGGCTATGGATTTGTGTTTTGAACATTTGGTCATTCTACATTTTTACATTTTTGTGTTTGCTCTTGAAGATTTCCAGTGATCTTTGGCTCCTAAAGCTTATGAGAAGTTGCTCGGTCGTAAGGCAGTTTTAAAGTATTGCTGAATGCTGTGTCATGTGGACATGTGGACTCTTTTAGACCAAGTAACATACATTTGATTTGAACTAGGACTAGTATTCTGCAGCACTCTAAAAAGACAGTGATGGTTATAAATATTTATATCAGGATCCTAGGTAGTGTGTTCTGAACAACTGATAGAAATTATTTTATAAAATCATTTGGGCATTATAGTACAGTATTCTATTTCAAAGCCTGTGATAGCTGTGAAGGTGGTCACAAGGCGTTACTTAATGAGGAAGGAAGAAGATCCTTGAAGATACACACAGGAAATCATTCTAATATATTAACAAGCAAAGGCCATACCTTAGGAGACTGCTGAACTGTGCGTGAAAATGGAGAAACTGACGACATGCAATAGGTGTCATCACTATATAAAGTTCAATGGAAACATTTTATAAAGTAAAAACTTGTGTGGTGTGGTGAGGGATGGCTCAGTAGATACAAAAAGGTAATAATTATTTTTAAAAAGATACAATAGACCCCAAAGAAAAAATACAATTGTCTCATATCACCAAAGGTTTTACAGCTACAAAATTGTTAATAACTTATTTAGAGGCTATATACAGTTTTTGACAGTAACTTGTATAAAGTCAATATTTCAACCCAGCCTTAGTAACCATGCGGTCATAATCGAGACAGGACCTAATTTATTACATTTGGTGACCCTTAATAGTGGCTGTATTAATCCTGCTGCAAAATTACAAAGGAAGATGCATATCATGTGTGTTATTAGTCATTCCTTTAGCAATGTATATAGTGGTGTGCAGGAGGTAAGAAATAATTATGAGTCGTGCCTCTATCAAACATCAGTGTCTGTGCAGGAGTGCTGCCCATTAGAATTAGAATGAATAATGTCATATATAGGGACCTATTGTTCTTGTATATGATGTATTATCCCAGGTTCCTTCTCTTATTCTTTCTTCTAAACATTGACAACAAAAATATTGTGAGTGCAAATTTAGAAATCTAAATATAGATTTACTAATCTTAACTCCACATATACTTACCTTGATGCTAAATATATCTTTAAGGTGGATAGATGTGGAGTTACGAAAAGTAAAAGCACACTATTTATATGCACTATCTGTCACAATATTTTGCTTCACGCTATTTAGGCTACAATATTTTGAATATCATCCACAGAAAACCCAGGTGGCAGGGGGACAACCTTGGTGGGAACCAGGACAAAACATTGAGTTTATGAAAGGACTCACACCCATACAGTTGTGTGGCAAGCTTCATCATCAAGTCGTTGTCTGGCATGCTAATCATTACCGGGTGGGCTCAAACCCACTTTTGGAGGGAGCCCTTGTGATAATGAGTGTTTTTGGGATCAGGGAATTTTAAATTGCCTTGAGCTAACCTTGTGAGCCTTTACTGTTGCAATATCTTAGGCAATATTAAAAGCAGAGCTTGGTGTACTGGGGATACTTAGTGACTCCTGCATCCACATGTTACAGCCACTTAAGCTCCGCCAAATAGGTCATCCAGCTTTTTGTCAGGTTCATACTGACTCCAACATGTTATCTAGACATTGTTAATTATATGGGAGAAGACTATCATTCCAAACATGAACATACTTTCTGAAACACTATTTTAGTTACTTCATCACTGGAATTCGTTGTGTCTTGTGGTTGTCAATTGGGCAATTTACCAAGTCCTTTTTTGTACAAAGGGTAATTATCACCCATTGTTAGGCACAGGCATCACACTAATTCTGAAGGAATCACCTGGCAGTACACCTAGATACAGCCATATAACTTCTGCATGTACCTGTCAATTACAATTTGTAAAAAAATGGTCATCACCTAGAATGACATATGTTGTCTTTCCAGGCTACTATATTGCCTCAGGAAAATAGACCTTTCTACTTGAGTCTGTGATGGTGTGGCACTGTGTGCTTTTAGGCAATATATATATTGAAATTTTTGAAATTGCATATATCTGGTTCTACTTGGATTTTGCCTTTCTGGTCTCATTTTTTTATTAAAATGTACTCTATGTTTCTAAATTGGTTTGAGATTTTTCTTGTGTTGTTTTCTCACTTAATTACTGTTTGTGTGCTACATGAATACTTATTAGTTAAGCCTGAGTTCTTTTGTGCCAAGCTAACAGAGGGATAAACGTGGGTTGATTTAGTGAATTTTGTGTTTTACCCTGACAAGGATTATGGTTGTTGCCTTAGTGGGGCTTCCACCCCTCTCAACCAACCACCCAATTTTCTACACAAGGTGAGAGTTTAATAGGTAATGTTCAATATGGGTAGCCATAGCACTGCATACCTGTTGATAGCACAGGTACAAGCACAGGTTGGGTAGTTGAGCTGTGTCTGAGGTATGGCAAAAGATGGGACACAGGTGGTTAAGGTTTAATGAGTAGTTCAGGAATTTTGATGACATCACATGAAATTGGGGCACAGTGAAGGTAGTGGCAGAGCAGGCCTAAAAGACACACATTGGGGGTGCAGCATAGGCATGAAAATGAGGCAGGAGAATCATGTGGTGTTTTTGCAGTTACAGTGGGTTTCACTGTACAACAAATAGGACATTTTCATTTTGGAATTGTTCTAGAGTCTTTGGTATACTGCATGACAGAGCTTAAATCATAAGTTGTCAACATTAACACATCCAATTTTCCTAAACCTATTTTGCCAAATTTTGACTGAGAACTATTTTTGGCTACTTTGAATTGATTGAAGGCCTTTTGACTAAATGTGTTCCATAGCTTTTATTTTGTAAACCTGAATTCTGGGTTCCTGAAGTGAGATGGTGATACAAATGAGAGACTTTGAGAATTGAACCATTTAACTCCTTAGGGCCCTATTAAATATATTTTCAGTCATTGTTAGTAATGGGGACTTTGGTTGGCAGTCAGGTTACCCCCTGTCCAAGCAAGGACCCTCACTCTAGTCAGGGTAAAAGAAAATCACCCTCAGCTAACCCTCTCTCACCCCCTTGGTAGCTTAGCACGAGCAGGCAGGCTTAACTTCAGAGTGCTAGGTGTAAAGTATTTGTTCCAACACACACAGTAACTCAATGAAAGCAGTACAAAATGACCAAACACAGGTTTAGACAAAATAGGAAATATTTATCTAAACAAAACAAGACCAAAACAACAAAAACCCACTATACACAAGTCAAGTTATCAATTAAAAACCAAAAAGAGTCTTCATGAGATTTTAAACACAACGCTAACGCTGTTAGCGTGGAAATTTACCTGGGCGCACCAAAAATAACCCTGCACAGGCGAGTGTGCATCAAAAGGGGCTTGCGATGCGTCGATATCACTCACAAGCGAGACCTTGCATTGTTTCTCCTTCAGTCGGGTCGGGTGCGTCGTTTCTTCTCTCCGCAGGAGAGCGATGAGTCGATCCGAACAGCACCTTGGATCCGGGCAGGCCTTGGGATTGTTTTTACACGCCCAGCGATGTTTGCGTTGGAAATCCTGCCACACGATTTGAAAACCACGCAGCCTGGGTTGCGATCTCACTAGCCTCCGTCAGCGAAGCTGCGCGTTGTTTCTCCAGCCGCATGTGCCGATCTTCCAGCCGCACTGCAGTTGAGTGGCGATTTCAGCCGCGTAGCTGGCGTCGCGTCGATTATTCAGCCACGTCCCGAAGTTGCATTGATCTTTTCCCCGCACGGCGGTCTGTGCGTGGATTTCTTACACTTGTTCTGCCAGCTTCTCCTTTCAGGGTCCCAGGAGCTGGATGGGCACCACTTGGCAGGGTAGGAGTCTCAGCAGAGGCACCAGGTGCTAGCAGATAGAAGTCTTTGCTGTCCCTGAGACTTCAATAACAGGAGGCAAGCTCTAATTCAAGCCCTTGGAGAGTTCTTCACAAGAAAGAAGGCACACAAAGTCCAGTCTTTGTCCTCAAACACAGGAAGAAGCAGCAACTGGAGGATAGCTCCACAAAGCGCAGTCACAGGCAGGGCAGCTCTTCTTTCTCAGCTCTTCAGCTCTTCTCCAGGCAGAGGTTCCTCTTGGTTTCCAGAAGTGATCTAAATTCTGTGGTTTTAGGTGCCCTTCTTATACCCATTTTGTCCTTTAAAGTAGGCTTACTTCAAAGCAAAGTCTCCCTTGTTTGTGAAATCCTGCCTTGCCCAGGCCAGGCCCCAGACACACACCAGGGGGTTGTAGACTGCATTGAGTGAGGGCAGGCACAGCCCTTTCAGGTGTGAGTGACCACTCCTCCCCTCCCTGCTAGCACAGATGGCTCATCAGGATATGCATGCTACACCTCAGCTCCCTTTGTGTCACTGTCTAGAGAGAGGTGCAAACAGCCCAACTGTCAAACTGACCCAAACAGGGAATCCACAAAAAGGCAGAGTCACAGAATGGTTTACACAAGAAAATGCAAACTTTCTAAAAGTGGCATTTTCAAACACACAATCTTAAAATCAACTTTACTAAAAGATGTATTTTTAAATTGTGAGCTCTGAGACCCCAAACCCCTCATGTCTATCCGCTCCCAAAGGGAATCTACACTTTAATCATATTTAAAGGCAGTCCCCACATTAACCTATGAGAGGGATAGGCCTTGCAGCAGGGAAAACCAAATTTGGCAGTATTTCACTGTCAGGACATATAAAATACATTATTAGTATATGTCCTACCTTAAACAAACACTGCACCCTGCCCATGAGGCTACCTAGGGCCTACCTTAGGGGTGTCTTACATGTAAGAAAAGGGAAGGTTTAGGCCTGGCAAGTGCATACACTTGCTAAGTCGATTTGGCAGTTTAAAACTGCACCCACAGACATTGCAGTGGCAGGTCTGAGACATGATTACAGAGCTACTAATGTGGGTGGCTGCAGGCCCATTAGTAGCATTGATTTACAGGCCCTGGGCACCTCTAGTGCACTGTACGAGGGACTCACCAGTAAATCAAATATGCCAATCATGGATGAACCAATTACATACACATTTTGTATAGGAGCACTTGCACTTTAGCACTGGTTAGCAGTGGTAAAGTACCCAGAGCAACAAAAACAGCAAAAACAGACTCCAGCCTACATCAAGAACTTGTGAAATAGAGGGGAAAAGTTAAGGGAGACCACGCCAAGGATGAAAAGTCTAACAGTCATGAACACAAGTTTATGGCTGAGTATTCCTAATTTCCACCCACCAGGAAGTTATAAAAGGATTTATGATATCCACACTACGGGAGAAACCCATGGTGATAAATCTCAGTCAAGGTGTAGAAAGGTGACATTTTCAACAATAAACATTTGTGAGCGTTCTCAAACTCCAATCCATCATGTTCACACCCTGATTAATAGTCATAAAGCTACTGCAGCAAAGGGCTTGAGTAACTCCCCTTCCAAGATGGAATGTGGAACATTTCACTCCACATTTGTTGGGGGTGCTGGGATAGGCCGTTCTCCGCATGGAAACTTGTTTTTTAGAGACAAAGGACATAAAACAAGAGTATGTTTGCACAGAGGACCCCACTCTCCCTGTGGGGAATTCTATATTGTGTAGAATTCTGCCCAGAAGTAATCACATCCAGTGAGATTTTCACATATTATTCCCAGAAGTACTCCTGGAAAGACAAGCCTAGCTCAGATTTCTAGGCGTACGTTTGTAAATGTTTGAGAATATAAAAAGAAATAAAAATACACACAGGAGGAGATGTTTAGAGTTCTCCACTGTTGTTCAAGCTCAAAGTCTATTGGACACTAGGTGTGAAGAAGAGTGCATACCGGCCACATACATAATACATACATTTTTTAACACAAACTTTACTAGCATTTTAATAGATGCATACATCTGCTGTTGGGTGTACTGGTGAACTTCACAGTATATAGTTAGTGCAATTTGTGAAGCAAGTACATACAGTAAGTAGTTATGGTTATTGTTTCATCCCAACAATGCTGTTAAGTGTAAACCATCCTATTCCCTCCCTCCTCCCAAACGAACATCTGTCTGCCTAATTGGTAACTGTAAATGTGTGGGTTGTTAATCCTAATAAAGCGTAACTGATGAGTAGTCAATGCTGGTGCCAGCAGTGTCACCCAAGTATGAGCCTAATTGAGGCTAACTCTGTAGGAATGTCACACTGGTGTGGGGTAGGAGAAGGGGTTGAGGTGGGTAGTTCCCTGAGCTAGGATGCTGAAGGGTCAAGAGTCCAGGTATGAGTAATGGCAGGGATTAGCCCCATTGAACTTTGTGGTCTTCAGTGATCTACCTCCTCTACATCAGATTGTGCCATAATGTTTCTAGCTGTACGTCGCATTCCAGCAATATCTGCTTTAGTCATAGCCCTCTGTAACCCTCACGGCGGAGTGCCATGCTCTCTGCTTGGCCCCAATGCAGCATCTCTTCCCGCCAGTAAGTGACTAGGGGAAACCAGGGTGACCTCCAATGCCTAATTAGTCATTGCATTGCTAAGAGTAAAGCTAGGTCTACAATGCGTGAAGTAACTTTAGAACCTCGGACCCTATGGTATAATCCTAGTATACATCGGTCTGATGTTTGCCCCATTTTGCGCCTGTGAGGTCTGTTAATGATGTCCCTGTTTCCGACCACTATTCTGAGAGTGAGGGGCATGACCAGAGAATATGCATGAGGTCAGCATCATGGGCGTGACATCAGGGGCAATGGGCCAAAGGCGTAGAGAACATTGTGTTGAGCCTATGTGGTGTAAGGTATGCTCGATGGAAGATGAAGAACTGTATCAGTTTGAATCTGGAATTGTGGGATACTTTATTGTAGAAGAAAGTTCAATTTCCTAGGTGTAATGTCCCAATCGGGATCTTCGGCCAACTTTGTTTTAAGCAAATTCAATGATATTTTGAGGTGTGCATGAAGTCCTCAGTACAACCATCGAGTAAGGTGTTTACAATGTCCCATGGTATGAAGGCCTGTAGGAGTCGGTTTGTTGTTGGTTCTATGCCTGTAGGTGCCCAGTGTTTGCGAACATAGCCTAGGATTTTGGCATGGGTTAAGAAAAGGGTCGTAGGCAACCAATGGGCCTGCACAAAGTCCAAGTGTGGCATTAACATGCAGTACTCGAACAAGTTACCCAGGGAGCAGACTACCCTTGCTCCCAGACCTGGAGCATGGCAGCTGTTATAGTATCTGAGGCCACGGAGTGTCACGTTCGGTGCGTTTGGGGTTGGTGAGGTCACATATCTCATTGCAGTTTTCCAATATGCCAGGGCTATACGTAGCAGCAGTGCAGTACCTATATATGGTTTAGGGAGGTCCGGACACAGCAAGCGGTGGAGCAGGCCTTTCCGCAACATTGCAGCTGTGTAATTGATTTCTCCCAAATTATGACTGGCCAGCCAATATACCAGCCATTGCAGTTGTCCCGCTATGCAATAGGCCTTAAAATCAGGGGCACCCAGCCCGCCTTCGTCGGGTGGCAGTTGTAGCTTTGATAGACTAATTCTGCAGCGATGGGCCCCTCCCACCCAGATTGTGGTCTATTAACATGGAGTTTAACATGTGAAATACACAGGTTGGTACTAGGAGAGGCAGATTGAGTAGTATAAAACACGTAGTATTACCATCATTTTTGCTAAGGCTAATCTGCCCGATACGGAAAGCGGCCCTGTGGTCCAAAAGCCCACTTGAGATCCGAGTGCTGTGATCGCACATATCAGGTTACCCTCCAACAAGTCTGTTTGATCATGGTATATTCGGATGCTGAGGTAACGGAAAGAGACAGGTGCTGATGCAATGATCATGGGTCCAAATTGGATTGATGGTTCTGGGTAAGTGTCGCTGAATGAATATACGCCAATGTCGGGGTGGCTAGTATGCTGACCGACTGGGGTGGAAATTGCTGTGAACGGCGGTCCTGAGTCACTAGGAAATTATGGTCTTGTCAATCTCTGGCCACTGCAGGAGAGTAAAAAAAATGTGAGCTACGATCGTGAATGATTTTAAGTTTGGCTGGATATATTAATGCATAAGTGAGGCCAATAGTCCTTAGTTGAAGTCTCACTTCTTGAAAGGAGGCTCTCTGTTTTTGCACTGCTAATGTGTAATCTGGGTGTATTGCCACTTTCATCCCCTCAACAGTGAGCGGCCTGTAGTCGCATGACTCTATTTCTGAAAATTCACGAATTTTGGCTTCAATTGGCCTCAGGAGGAGCCCGGGATGTTTTTTTTGGTGGATACTCGGTGTGCCCTCTCCACAGTGAAGAGGGCAGATAGGCCCTCCGGGGCTATCTGAGTCTTGAGCCATGCTTCAATAAACTGGGTAGGTTGAGGGCCTTCTGTGCCTTCTGGCATTCCCACTATATGAATGTTATTCCTGCGTGCTCTGCCCTCTACGTTCTTGGAGCGGTCCTGAAGTTGATCCACTTGTTTCTGCAGCTGGGCTATCAGTGATCCTTGTTCTGCTTGGCCCGGCGTCTGTATAGATAGTGCCTGCTGTCGATTTGACTCTATGAGAGAGTTTATGGTGATTGTCTTTAAGCAGACAGATGTCTGGTAAGCGCGTCAAGTTGCTGCTCCATAGTAGCCCTGGAGTCACATATTTCCTTGCAGTATTATATCTAGCTTATCCATAGGGGGTGTTAGTATTGTGGAAGTGATACAGTCAGCAAGAGTTGAGGCGATAGAGCCCTCAGAGGGCAGAAAGCATGAGCGCAGACATTCCTCTAGTCTTGGGTGCCTAGTTTTAGTGCGCCCCATAGTTGATTCGTAGGGAGCGACTGCCAATAGATACCAGTGTAGCACAGTCCACCGCTGAAGGCAGTGGCACTAGGGCCCTCCAATAGTAAAGTTACCTCACCAAGACCTCAGTTCAAACCCCCAAGTGGTGCTGTGGATCCATCGACTTGCAGTTGTAATATGTGGGCAGCATAAGAAATTTGGGCCAGCGCTGTGTAAAAGCCTTAGGTCAGTGACCCACAGTAGTCATAGTATACTGTTCATTGCTCCATAGTATTCAGGAGATTTGCTTTATGCAACACAGAGCTTCTTGCTTGCTTTGTGGCATTACGAGACCTCAGCAAGTGTCACAACTAAAAACGAGCTACCACCACCCAGGTCTGTGGCCACAGTGGGCGCAGCTACCCTGAAAGCCCATACCCCGACTAGCTGGGCCACTTGAGTCAGTGTGGCCGCCAGTCTCATGCCGTGCAAGTCCAGGCCTCCCCGCAGCAGTGTCTTCTTCCTGATGCTTATGCCAATCCACACTTGCTCTCTCTCACCTGCGAGGCCAGCTGGGCTTTATTTGTGTTGAAGTGCTACCAGGCCACGCGGTCACTGCCTGCTAGCCTAGCAGGGTGGTACGATGCAGTGTTGTGGAGCGAGATGCACGGCCACTCAGCTTACTTCCTGGACCCAGCCAGCTTTCACAAGCACCTGGGGGCAGGGCGATTGGGCCCCAGTTCAGTCTTGTCAGAAGGCTGCTTGCAGGAAATCAGGGCCTCTATGTGCCAGCACCTCCATCCATCGCACTGCATCAGATCAGTCCAGCACTCACCACTGAGGCCCGGTTCAGGCAGTGTCCTTGTTCACTCTACATGGGTGCTCTACAGTCGCGTCGGGCCACACGGAGCAGAGCGCTCAGCTGCACGCCCCCCCCAGACAGCACAGCCATGCGTGGCATGGCACAGTGAGCGGGAAACAACAGGCTCCACGCCCAGGCAGTAGCTAGGCCGCAGCAGGGGTCACAGGTCCAGTGGTGCCAGGCAGCAGCCCGGCCCGCTCTTCACTCCTCAGCCAAGTCGCCCTGTGGGGCAGTCACAGCCTCGACACGGGCCCACCAAGCTTGGGACGGGGTGCTTCAGATCAGCAGGGTGTGCAATCGGAGGGTGCAACAGCTAGGCCCTCCTCCTCAGCAGCTGGTGGGGGCGCGCCTGGTCAACAACAGTGCTTTCTTCTACTCAGCCTGCCGTCAATGGGGAGGATCACTGGGGGCTGATTGTGGCTGATTGACACATAAACCGTGAGCCCGGGTCCGGAGCTGCAGAATTATGGATCATCCTAGGAACTTGGCCACGCCCCAACATACATAATACATATCTACAGAAACATCACACCCCTAGCATTCTACGAGACTGTCAGGATTGCGAACTCCTAGACCGCAAGAAAGAGGATTGCCCTGAAAGGGAGTAAGATTTCCCACCATGTTCTGAATCTCGATGTTAATTCGTGTTGGTGTACTGGGAATGCAGGTTATATATACAATAGACATATAGCACGATCCTCATTCTAAAGCAACAGTGCACTTTACAGGGTCGGAGGATGGCCAGTTTACGTTAGGCTTTGCAGAAGAAGGTGGAGAAGGGAGAGCTAGTAAAACAACACCCAGGCGGGCAAAATAGGAAGGGTGCAGAGGAGAGCAACATAGCAAGGTCCCCAAAGTTGTATGCTGTCAGCGACAAGACGCAGTGTCCATAAACAAAATCAGGGCCTGCTTCTCTCATATTTGTTTAGTGAGCTCCGCACGCAGAATAAACACATGAAAATGGTGACAGATGCTTTTTCCAGATTGTAATTTAGCATTTTCACAGCTTTTGACAGCTAAGTTAATGTCAGTTTTGTTTCCAGTATCTCAAGTGATATCTCAAGTGAATCGTGATGAAATCTCTCTTGTTTTTAAGTGCATAAATGGCTGCACTTGTTCTCAGTGTAGTGCGAGATTCTGGGGTAAGCTATCACTCCATGGTCAAGTTTAAATCAATTCATTCATTCTGTGCAGGCTCACCCTTCCCATCTTTACACTCTTTAAAGATGTTCAAAAAGCAAACTCCAGTTAGATTTTGTCATAACATACCATGATAAACGGAGTTCTGAGCGCTCCTGAGGGAGTCGCTTTTGACTGAGAGTGTTTATTTTTACCCAACTCTAAACACCAGTTAAGGACTGCATTCTTAAATTATGGTGGAGAAATGCTTACATTTTGGAAATGTTCATTTATGGATCAAAGAATGTTGTACAGTAATATTGGTTTGTATTTTCATTTTTTTCCACATAAGTCAATACACAACATTATGAATAACATTGCATAAGAGTACACAAAGCAAGCCGATTACTAACAAAATATACCTAAAACTCCTGTATACTGATCACAGCTCACACTGACAGCTGGTAGGAACATTTTGCCACAGGAGAGACGCAAGACCAAATCTATCTATCTATCTATCTAGCTATCTAGCTATCTATCTGCCTGTGTCTGGCTATCTATCTATCTAGCGAGTATATAGGTAACAGTGTAATATGACACTATGGGCCTGATTCTAACCTTGGCGGACGGCGGAGGCCGTCCGCCAAGGTTCCGCCGCCAAATGACCGCACCGCGGTCACAAGACCGCGGCGGCCATTCTAACATTTCCTCTGGGCCGGCGGGCGCTCTCCAAAAGAGCGCCCGCCGGCCCAGAGGAAATGCCCCTGCAACGAGGACGCCGGCTCAGAATTGAGCCGGCGTAGTTGCAGGGGTGCGACGGGTGCAGTTGCACCCGTCGCGTATTTCAGTGTCTGCATGGCAGACACTGAAATACTTTGCGGGTCCCTCTTACGGGGGCCCCTGCAGTGCCCATGCCACGGGCATGGGCACTGCAGGGGCCCCCAGGGGCCCCGCAGCACCCCCTACCGCCATCCTGTTCCTGGCGGGAGACCCGCCAGGAACAGGATGGCGGTAGGGGGTGTCAGAATCCCCATGGCTGCGGAGCGTGCTCCGCAGCCATGGAGGATTCCCCCGAGCAGCGGAAAGTCGGCGGGAGACCGCTGACTTTCCGCTTCTGACCGCGGCTGAACCGCCGCGGTCAGAATGCTCGTGGGAGCACCGCCAGCCTGTTGGCGGTGCTCCCGTGGTCGGTGGCCCTGGTGGCCACCGGCCGCCAGGGTCAGAATGACCCCCTATATTGCCACTGAGGAATTTCTAATTACATCAGAAATCATGAGGTCGTAGGCCAAGTAATATATAAAAGTCACAGAGAATGTCGGGCTCTACTCACAAAGGTAAATGTGGCCGTAAACATAGGTTTATGACCAAATGTATCTGTTTTACTCCTACTTGAAATTCACAGAGGGATTCCTGGAAAGAGTAAATCTATTAATGTGTAGAGAGGGGGGGAGGGGAGGCGCTGTGTTTAAAAGCACCTGCTGAAAAGTTCCTTATGTGTTGAGCTTTCAAGAAAAAAATTAAATGCCAGGATACCTCTTGTGATTAATGTTCCTGCTAGAGAGAGAGAGATGGGGGTTTTGCCTAGTGGCAGCTTTGACTCAACATAAAGTAACATAGAGGGTTAATATGCCTGCTGCAAAAAACAGAACTATGAGGCATATTTAAGAAAAGTGGTGCACCACTTTTCTTGCACCCCTTAGCGCCCTCCCAAGCGCCACCATTTGTGCCTCTTGTGCCTCATATTCAAAATACGGTGCACCATGGCAGTAGTTAGGGGACTTGCGTCAGAATTTTTTACGCTAATCCAGCGCTTTGCTGGATTAGCATCAAAAAGGTTGACGCTAATCTTGCAAAGCACCCAGAGGCCCATTGTAACCAATGGAACCCTCCGTTTAATGCCTGCTCTGAGCAGGCGTTAAAAGTGGCGGAAAAAAATGACGCAAAGACATTTAACAGATTTCTTTGCGTCCTGTTTTGGGCTCCCCTAACGGGGGGATGCCCCCATTGCATACATTATGCCTAGTGCAGGCATAATGTAGCGCAAAGTGTTACAAAGAGATTCAATGCATGCATTGTGCCTCTTTATAAATATCACACAGCGTTTTTGGCCTTATAACACTACATTATTGTTAAAAAAAAAATCCCACTAATGTGGTGTTAGAATGGCACTAAGGGCTATTATATATGCCCCTATGGCAGTGCTTAATTTGTGCTTGTTGTTTCCGGTGTGTAGCAATGGCACTTATTTTTGAGGGCCGGTTCCTATTTTTCTGCCTCCTGCATTTACTGCGAGAAAAAGACACATTTGGGAAAGACGAAGGAAGAGAAAAACAAAAAAGCGTCACAATGGGAAAAAGCTGAAATCCACAGGGGCATTTTTGGCCTTCTATCGCCACATTAGTGTAAAGAAATCGCTGCACCACAGATGCTTCTTTTTCTTCTTTATTCTTCAGATAAGAAATACACATCCAACCCTGGCAGGTCTTATCAACAACTGCCTGCCTTACAATCTAATCATAACATTCCAGTTTCCTCCCAGTTGCTAAGCAGCCCACTAAGATTCCTTTGAATAGAATACAACATATCTCCCTTCTTACAATAACAAAATTATCTAAAAACAACAAGAAAAAAACAATAAATAACATAAACTAACACAAGAAAACACGTAAACACAACTACTCTGTATAATAATCTTTCATATGTTCTGGTTTCTTGAATACTCTCTGTGACCTTCTCACCCCTCTTGACTCCTCGACACCACGGCCACACCCAACCTGCTTCTTCCACTCAGCTACTTCCATTTCACTGCATCTGACAACATCAGCCATATTCCATCTTTTACCGTCGCTTAAAACCACACTATAACACTTCACTCCCCCAACCATTTTTGGTTCTGACCACTTTGACAAACCCTTCCTGCCACCATGCCATACTCTGGTTCGCACCCAGTCCCCAACTGCAACCACACATTCCTTCGGTTTTCCCAATACACTTTCGTCATACTTCTCTTGCACCCCCTCCACTCTAAATGCAAGATTCCTTCCACTTACACGTTTTTTACCAGCTTTCCCCATCCAACCAGGAACAGCTTTGGTACACGGTTTCCTTCCCTTCAACAAAACAAACGGGGTTTCTCGCGTCGTCGAATGCGGAGTCGTCCGATAATTCCATAGCATGTTTTTCACTTCAGTCCTCCAACACAAACCAGTCTGAATTGACAGTTGAATATTGTCACACAACACTCTGTTAAACCTTTCTACTAACCCATTCTCTCTTGGATGTGCCACAGCTGTCCTCACATGGTTTACTCCACACAATGTTAAATAGTCCTTAAACTCAAACGAAGTAAATTGTGTCCCATTGTCAGTCACCACCTCCTCGGGATAACCTTCCCTTTTCCAAATTTCCTCACAAAATTCAATCACTACTCCAGCTTTAGTGTCTTTGACGATACTAACTTCTGGCCATTTGGAGTGGTAATCTACCATAACCATGGCATAAAACTGTCCACCATCACCAAAATCAAACGGGCCACACACATCTATTGCTATCTTTTGCCATGGTTTAACAGGAAAAGGTACAGGAATGACAGGTGTCCTCTCACACACGTGTGTTTTGTCACTACAAGCACAGCTTACACAATTCCTAACAAATCTTTCAACCTCTTTGTCCATGCCTGGCCACCAAAAATCTTCCCTGGCTTTCCTCTTCATACCCGACATACCACCATGTCCCTCATGTAGAATCTCTAAAACAGTCTGCCTCAACTTATGTGGCACTACCAACCTATCACCTCTCCTAAGTAAATTACTCTGTAATGACAACTCAGACCACACACTTTTGAAATTTGAAAACATACTGGTTTCATCACCCAATTCAGACCAACACTTATGCAAATTCCTTATTATTGCCTGAAGTTCAGTATCCTCCTGAACTGCCGCCTTCCAAACTTCCTTACTGATAGCCTTTGTCTTGATGTCTTGCAGGTCAGCCACAACCCATTCTTCCTCTTCTTCTCCACATACATTTTCTAATGGCAACCTCGACAAACAGTCCGCATTTACATACAATATACCAGGCAAGTATTTTACTGTGAAAGTGTATTCCTGTAACCTATATAACCACTTGGCAATCCTAGAAGAAGCACGACTTGCACCTGCAGTAGTGAAAATGTCCACAAGCGGTTTGTGGTCTGTACGTAATTCAAAACTTCTACCCCACACATAGTTTTTAAAGTACGTGATGCCCCACCAACAAGCAAGAGCTTCTTTTTCTACAGCAGAGTATGTTGTTTCCGCTCCCTTCAATGTACGTGAAGCGAACGCAACCACACGTTCCTTTCCATTATGCACTTGCATTAGTACCGCACCCAACCCGTACATGCTTGCATCCGTTGTTATTATAGTGTGATAATGAGCCACAAAAGGGTTTAATTCAACTGCTGCTATAATGTTTTTCTTCAATTTATCAAACGCTTGTTGGCACTCATCCGACCAGATATATTTTTGATTTTTTTTCATTAACACTCTTAAAGGATATGCTATGTCAGCAAAATTCCTCACAAATTTAGCATAATATTCCGCTAATCCAAGAAATGATCTCAGTTGATCTTTGTTAACTGGACTAGGTGCCCGCTCAATTGCTTCCATAAGATTAACCTTGGGCGTTATACCCTTCCATGAAATAGTATGGCCCAAATACTCAACACTGTGACATGCAAATTTACATTTGCTAGCCTCAACAATCAAACCTGCATTCTCAAGAATATGGCATACTTTCTCCAGAATGGTATCATGCTCTTGTAAATCCTTTGCCCATACTAGCACATCATCCTGAAAAAACCTCACACCCTTTACACCCCCCAGTAGATTTTGCATAACCCTTTGGAAAACAGCTGAGGCAGACGCAAGCCCAAACGGCATGCGCACAAATCTGAAAGCTCCCTCAGGCGTTATAAACGACGTGAGATTCCTGGACTCTGGGTGCAACATTATTTGGTGGTACGCACTGGATAAATCTAGGGTTGAGTACACCTTTCCCCCTTGAATACCACTTAATAGTTCATTAATATTAGGAATAGGATGTCTGTCTACCCATATATTACTGTTAAGGTCCCTCAAATCTACACACATTCTAATCTTGCCATTAGGTTTGCGGGCCAAAACCACTGGACTCAACCATTCCGACGCTTCAATTCTCTCAATCACACCCAAACTCAATAATCTAGATAATTCAATTTTTAATGCATCTCTCAGAACAACCGGCACACTCCTGACCTTATGTACACTGGGAACAGCCCCACTTTTCAGCACAATGCGATGTTGGAACTTCTGCAAACAACCTAACTCGCTATTGAAAAGATTTGGAAACTTCTTACTCCATTTTTCTGAACTCTCTTCCCCTACTGACAAAACCTGTCTTTCACTATTTGGATCTAACACAATCTTCAGCGTTCTTTGTTCATTCCATCCTAACAAACATCGACCATTTTCAACCACATACACATCACATATTGCCTGTCTTTGATTAAATAAAACCTCCCCTTGAAAATATCCCAACACAGAAATGTTGTTGCCTCCATAACCCACCAAATACACTTCCGCTTTAGCCAATTCGCCACCCTCCACTGCTTTCCACGTTGCTTTGTCAATTATGGTATAAGGTGAACATGAGTCAGCCCACACGTTTATCACCACACCATTTATGCTTATCGCACACTTAGGAGGTTTATAAGCAGTCTCCATGGATAAAACATTAAGCATTAAAATTTCAAAATGGTTATCCACTTCCTCACCGGAACACAACATCTGACCGTTAGAATACGATTGTTGTCCTTGATTACCATCATGTAAACAATTTACATTTCTTCTGTTGTAAGTACTTTTTTTCTGATTACACATTTTCGAAAAATGTCCCCTTCTGTCGCACTTGAAACAATTAGCCTCTCTTGCAGGACAATTCATCGAGGATGCCAGATGTTTTATGCTTCCACATTTAAAACATTTCTTTCTTTCATCCATTACAGTCGTATTTTTGCTGATTTTCACAGAATTTACAGCTTGTACTAGTGCAGCCTCGGTATCATTTCTACTTAACTCCTTAACATACCTAGATGTGTTTTCAACACGTTTAGCCACTGCTATGGCCTCCTCCAAAGATGGATCTTTTAAATTTAACAACTTTTCCTGAATTTTCAAACAACATGTACGATTTATTAATTGATCTCTAATAATTTCTTCATGCAAGTCTTTAAATCTACACGATTTAGCCAGCGTACGTAACGCACACACAAATTGATCGACCGATTCATGAGACGCTTGGGTCCTAGAAAAAAATGTGTGGCGTTCTACAACAATGCTTACTTTCTTGCTAAAATGCTCCTCCAATACCCCCAACGCCATCATATACACATCGTCCTCACTGTCATTCTCCTCATCCTCAGACCTTCCATCGTTATTCGTTACAAAATTTGCAAATGGCAACGTTTTCAAAATGTTTCTACCTTCCACACCCAAATTGTGTTTTAACAAAGCCAACTTCCTTTTGTCCGTAAAAATGGCACCTCCCAAAGCCTCTAAATATGTTTCAAATGCTTCCCTTCAATCTTCCCATGACATGGTTGGTTCGCCAGGCATGCTCAAAAATGTAGGTGGTGGTGCAATCGACTGCATGTCTGCTACGTAAGTTATTTAACTATTATGAGCATAAATAATCCCATAAATAATCTAAAAAACTAATGAAATATGACGAGAGAAGAGAAAAAAAAAATAATTAACATAAATAAAGTAGTCACCGTTGTCACCGTCCTCAGGCTGATTGTTTCCGTTGTCACCGTTGAGTAAACTAAAATACAGCACTGCAGAGTTGAAAGTTGAAAGCGCTGCAAAGTTAAAAGTCGAAGGCAATATGTTACAGTTGCTATGTTTTTACTGTTGCTTCGACCTCTTTCTACAAGAGGTTTCCCTTGTTTTGCCGCAAACACCGCTGACGTCACATCCAACTGGGCACCGGTCTCTGGGCAGCGTCCGCGAGACTCTTCAGGTAAGTGCCTCATTCAAAATGCCAACCCAACAGCACAAACTTTTTTCTTCTTTTTTTTTTTTCTTTAAGAAAGAAAAAAAAAACGCGCTACCTCCACAACTCGGTCAACTTGACAAACCGAGTTCGGAATCCATCACAAAATCCACCATTCAATTTATGGTCATTAAGATCACCGCTTTCTCGCACCACCAGTCACAGTACACCGCTGCCAGGGTTGGTCCACGTCTTATTCCTTATGATCCCATCCTTCGTCGCCACTGTAAAGAAATCGCTGCACCACAGATGCTTCTTTTTCTTCTTTATTCTTCAGATAAGAAATACACATCCAACCCTGGCAGGTCTTATCAACAACTGCCTGCCTTACAATCTAATCATAACATTCCAGTTTCCTCCCAGTTGCTAAGCAGCCCACTAAGATTCCTTTGAATAGAATACAACAATTAGCATAAACAAAATGACGCTAATGTGGTGTTAGAATGGCGATAGGGGCTCTTAAATATGCCCCTATATTTTATGTGGCTAGCTGAGTGGTTTAGTAAAGCGGCCTTTACAAGTGCTTTAAAACGAATGAATATATGTGAAAGGGGAGCGATGGAGAGATTAGGGACATATTTGCCGGGTGGTAGTGAGTGAAACCGAGAAGGAGGTCATGGGGTGAGGGGTGCCACGATAAACTGTTGCACAGGGCACCACCAGTCCTAAATCCGGCCCTGTCTGTGAACACCCACAAATATGTATACGCTCCTCATTTCTCTTTTCACCCATTGAAAAATGTAGGATTATTACCCCAGCCAAGTGCTGCTATGAATTCCTTTCCAGGGTGGGAAAGGAACTGGATCACCCCCAGGTTTTCTAGGTATGTAGGGGAAAGCGCTCTCCCCTCGGGGAAAAAAGCACAAAACAAACTAATGTACATTTGTATAGGATATCATATCCCTCCTCCCCCCTCCCCCCCACCGTGCAGAGTTCTCTGCTACCGGAGCTTAGCACAGCAGGAATGGGATCCTGATAGGAATATCATGCGGCATTCCCAGGAATTCACACGAAAAGCTTCATTCGGTACAGCTTTCCATATGGATTCCTGTGAATGTTTGTAAATCACAGAAAATAGTAAATTTACACTTGCACAGAGATGTAAATCTGAGAGAGTCGGTTTACTATTTTCTATGTGAATCGGACCCAGTGATGGCAACATTGGACCATATTAGAGATGTCACCCATTACACATATTTACTATTACATGTCTATTTGGGTGAACTTTGGTTCAAACAGGTGACTTTCAAACAAGTAAATGTGTATATTGAAAAAGAAAGTGAAATACTGGCCAACAATATGTTGTTTTTGTGGTAAGAAGAAGCGATACATATTTATGAAGTTAAGAATGTAGAACTTTTAGACAAAACACAGCTGCTGAATAAGAAACACATTTTGTCTATGCAGGTGCATTTAACAATGGGCAATGAATGTAATTATAATATTCAAGTTTTGCTTACTCTCAATTAATAGAATTCTGATCAAACAATGGATAATGGAAAAGGAGAGAAGAGTGGCTTTGGGGGCCGTATACCTCATACTGACCTATGAAATATGTTATATTTGTTTTTTTTCTGTAAGTCGTAACCAAATGCTTACAAGCTTAGAGTGCCATATCAATTATGCAAAAAACTGCTAGAAATTATGGGTAGTTCCTCTCTTTATATAAGAGATGTTTCTTTTTAAGGAGCACACACAAACCACCAAAGAGTCTCTGAATTTGCGCACCGAACATGTCTGTTTTAGTAGCAGAATTTTAACAAGTGCTATCCCCAACGAGCTGAAAAACGACAAAGGCATTTTACTATTCCAGACACAGATTTATAGCTTTGCAGTGATATAACACCAACCATGACAACCTCGAATAAGCAAAAGCAACCCTGATAAGTCTGTTTTACTCTCATTAGAGCTCATAAGAGAATCATAGCTTAGTCCAAACTCAAGGGGGCCCTAATGAGAGCGAAACATGTGTCAGGAGCTGCTTTTACTTATGGAAGTTGGCACTACCATTGCGAAGCTATCACATCCTATGGCACTCAGCAGCGTTCTTTGGCCTATTGATCGTGCTACAAAAACAATACAAAAAGATATATATAGAAATAAAAATAAATGTTTGTGTGTGTGTGGCATGGTGGTTGTTACCTTCTGTGTAGGCGCCCATTGTATGCAGTGTACTTTTAATTGTAACTGCATGGGCAAACTGCACTGGCAAACTGCACGATCTCAGTTAAATCAACGGTCTGTAGCGTCATGCTGAATTTCTACTCATTCCCTAACATGATATTTAGAACTTTTGCATCGTGTAACACAGAGGATCAAGATTTTTTTGCTTGTGTGACCATTGTGTAACTGAACGACATGCCATGCATTGAACACACGTAAACGGTCCACAGGTTTGAGTCGAGTTTGTTGTCAGGAGCCATTGAGGAAAGTGCTGTCCATCATTGCTACTTGCTGCTGTCCTTGCTTTTTAGATTCTCGGTGTCCGAGTATTCGGGAGACACAGATGCCTTGCGTGGAGCACACAACACGTTATATAACACTGCACCTGTATAAGGGATAGCTTCTTGGCAAAGAATGTAGAACTGACAAATATTTACAGTGTGAAAAGGGACCGTGCCAAAACTATCCGACAACGCACAAACCCCAAGATTCCTTTCCTGGATCTTATCACAAGCATGCGAGTGGGCCAGTCCCTCTCCATCTCCTAATAAAGTGAGCACTAGAAGGATGAGTCACTCTTCGCGCCTTCGGTTTGACTAATCTGCGTCCTCATAATTAAGGAATGTGGCTGTGGGGAAACTATTGGGTGACCAATTATCAATATCCCTAAATTACGTCCTTTCAGGGCTACGAAGACAGCCTCTGTTGATAAATGATCGTAAATGTTTAAGACATAAGGCTTTTTTTACCCTGGCGCTCCATTAACTCTGTTTCTAAAGTTGGTCTGTCAGCTTTCCTGCGGTAAACTTAACTTACAACGTGGCCAATGCAATGCAATGCATTTGTCACGCTGCCATTACCACGCATACGCGTTTAGCAAGTATGCCTTTACTACCCACATGCGTGGTGAAGGCAGAGAGAGCGGTCTAGATGTCCGGGGGCAGAACAGGAAGGAGCAGCAAGCAGAGGAGAGAGAAGTAAGTGGGTCTGGTTTAGCGGGGGAGGTTTGGCTCGCTTTTAGGAAAGGGAGGATCAGGCAGTAGGAGTAGTTCTTAGGGTAGGGCGGAGTAGGTTTTAGGGTTCTTGGTGGGGTCGGAGTAGTTTTTAGGACAGGGCGGGGTAGGTTTTAGGGTTCATGGTGGGGGTGGTGGGGTTAGGGTAGATTTTAGGACAGGGTGGGTGGGTTTTTGGGTTCAGGGTGTGGTGTGCATTGGGGTAGGTAGGTATACTGTGATGCCGGACTGGAGAGAGCATGCACAGGCTCCCAGTCTGCCTGGGAGCACCCAGCCAATCCTAACGTTGCTCTGAGCAGCATCAGGATTGGCTGCAGGGCAGGCTGGGATCCTGTGCCTACACTTCAGGACGGAGGAGTGGCGCAGCGAGAAGTGGAGAGGAGGTAAATTTTTTTTTTTAATGTTTATGAAAATTCCTCCCCCCTGCCCCCACCATCCTGCCGTGCTCCCCGCACCACAATTGTAACCCCAGCAAGTCGCCACTGTTCAAGATGGAGCAGGGGGTTGGGGTAGTTTTTGGGACAGGGCAGCGATAACTTTAGGGCTCAGTGCAAGGAGTTGGGTAGTCTTAGGACAGGGTGGGGTAGATTTTAGGGCTCAGGGTGGGGTCTAGGGGTCAGGGTAGTTTTTAGGACAGGGTGGGGAGGTTTTAGGATTCAGGGCGGGGCAGAGGGGTCGGGTAGTTTTTAGGACAGGGTGGGGTAGGATTTAGGGTTCAGGGCAGGGGTGGTGGGGCAGTTTTTAGGACAGGGTGGGGTAGGTTTTAGGGTTCATAGTGGGGGTAGTTTTTAGGAAAAGGTGGGGTAGGTTTTTGGGTTCAGGACGGGGAGGTCAGGATCGTTTTTTGGACAGGTCAGGGTAACTTTTAGGGCTTGGGGCCGGGTCAGGGTAGTTTTTAGGACAGGCCATGGTATGTTTTAGGGTGATGGGCAGGGTGTCAGGGTAGTTTTTAGGACAGGGCAGGGTAGTTATAAGGGCTGGGGGGTGGATTGCAGAGAACGGTATCATGTGTAAGGGGGCAGGGCAGGGGACAATTTACCACGCATGTTCGTTTACCAAACATGCTTTTTTAACAAAATTCATTGTAAAGGCGTGCGTGGTAAAGACGGGGTCATTGTTGAGACCGCGCTCTTAAGGCATGAGTGGTTCAGGCATCATACAACCCTTTCCTGCTGATGTGCTGTGAGCAGGTGCCTGGGTGACGTAAAGCATGGCAATGACAATTAATGGATCTGTGTGTGTGGAATATTCTGAGCAATGGATAAAGGAGCAATGATAACACCCATAAGTCTGACATTGATTGTCAGCCATATCGCTTTGCCAATGACTGTAATTTTTTTTGTAAAACCTGATTGTAAGGGGAGCTACTGGGTCCTCACTGTTATTTAAAAAAATTGTCAAAAACTAAAACATTTTTTTAGTCTCAAAAATATCAAATCTGCAGATTAGTCCCTGGCACTGAAAGGAAATACCTAGATTGCAGTTTATTACTGCCTACTAGTTGAGCACTGTAGGCTAAGACAGTCACCACCTGTTAGACCTTTCAGTCTTAGGATGGGCTTCCCCCAGACATTTTGCCTCTCCTCCTCTATTTTTGAGGGACCTGTTTTGTTGGCCTTAGGTCTCTGAGCACTTTACCACTGCTTTCCAGTGCTAAGGTGCATCGACTCACTCCTTAGAACATGGTAATATTGGCTTATCCACAATTGGCATGTTTTATTTACTTATAAGTCTCTAGAAACGTGCACTACATGAGCTCAGGGCCTGTAAATGAAATGCTACTAGTGGGCCTGCTGCACTGATTTTACCACTCACTTAAGTAACTCTTTAACCATACCTCAGGCCTGCCATTGCAGAGCCTGTGTGTGTGGTTCAAACTGCCATGTTGGCATTTAAAACTCTTTGCCAAGCCGTAAACTTCCCTTTTCTTGCATATGAATCACCCATAAGGTGATTAATGGTAAAATCGAATTTATTGTTACAATTTTGAAAATGCCACTTTTAGAGAGTTGGCATTTTCCTGCTCTTAGCCCTGTATGCCTGCAGCCTGTCTCCAATACATGTCTGGGGTGGGGTGACAGCTGGGCTTTGTACATTCCCTCTAAACAGCCTCACACAAAGGGCGCTTAGGTGTGACTGATTGGCCATCCATATCCTGATGGACCAACCTGGGCAGCATGGGAGGGGGAAGAAGACCGTAGCCCCACACTTAAAACCGAATAGGCTGTGCCCTGTCCACACACAAAGGGCTTAAGAACACTGTATTGTCACTCCAGCCAGCTTGGAGCCAAGGCAGGGGAGGAAGGGAATCACTTGTAGGTAAAATTGTGAGCTATGAACTTCCATCAAAAAGCTGCATGCAAACTGCATGGTACACATTAGAAAGTTATGTTTTTCCCAGTCTTTCATTATTCTGATGCTGCTAAAAAGGTTTGTATGCATAGAAATAAATTCTTATTATTAAAGTCAATGCTAACTACTCTGTTATGTTCTGATCTTGAGTTTGTGCTTCTCCAGGCCAAGTACTCTTAGAAATTGCCTACCAGTATGGTTGACATGTGAATCCTACATCCTGTAGTTCCCTTTTCCTTATGTAACATGTTCTATATACTGATTCACACATGTATGATAACTTGTCTCCGTATGTGTGTGATGTAAAGTGCTCCAACACCCTACACTGGTATGGGAGGTGCTATAAAACAAATGAAATACATGTGACAGAGGGGCCATGGAGAGATGAGAAGCAGTTAAAGTTTTACTTCCTTTCCCCACTACATATTAATGTGAAAAAACTTTCCCAGATCTTATGGATCTAAAATATAAATAGAGAAATCACTTGGGAAATGTAGAATCTGACCTAAGGATTCAACTTTCTGAAATAAAACCAAACATTGAAAATTAGTCGTCGAGATGCAGCACCAACCTTCCCCTTAAAATTTCTTCATTTTTGCATATTTTTCAATGTTTAATAATTATGTATTTAGTGATTCATGGATTTGTTAGAGAGGTTCTTGTTTATCTGTTTTTTGCGAATTACTGTTTTAATGTTTGAAATTTAAATCGCACAAATCGCTCAGGTGTCCACAGCTTTCATTAGTGATTTAGTGGGGGTCGTCAGGAATCAAAAGCTCGGGAAGAGCTGGTCTAAGACAGTAAACAGGAAAAACAGGCATGGTCCTTCAGGCACCAGATAGCCATTTCACCATGCATCATATCAAATTAATCAGTGTGGATGGTCGCATGACTGAAGGGGGGAGGCACATGAGGCAAAAAGTGTCACGCAGTGGTGGAGCGTGACTCAAGCCGAGCGTTCTGCTCGGGGCTCGGCCGCGGTTCCTGACATCCAGGCGTGCCGTGCCTCTTCTGTTCTTTTTTCCTTGCACGAGGCCCTAAAGTGGGCATATATTAACTATGGGCACCTTCTCACCCCAACCCCTCACTTACCTGGTGCAGCCTGTCCTTTCTTCTTTTTCTTCTTTTTTCTCTTCTTTCTCCTTTTCTTCTTATTCTTATTGTCACACTTAGCAGCCATGTTCTTCTTTCTCTGAGCATGCCCTTTTCCCTTCATGCCTTAGGACCTTTTTCAAAATGGCGTCTTTTCTCTATATGTTCCTATGATTCTTCCCCAATTCAATATGGTGACTTTCTTTTCTTCCTGTTGGTCATTTCCTGTTTTAGGGTATATGAGGTGTATGATTCTAGTTCTCCTTGCGCTGCAACACTTCCTTTGGTGGTGATCTTCGCTCCTGTTATTTTTCTCCAGTTTTTTCCCTTGCTTGTGCCAGCTTCTTTCAGTATCGTTTTTTCTTGTTGGAAGACTTATCTTTTTGCTTCTTTTTTGTTCCAGGGAGTTCCTGCTATAGAGGTTTTTCCCTTTGTTTTTTTTTTCCTCTGGGACTCCTTCTGGAGGGCACGGACTGCCTTCTGGTGTTCCTTCATCAGCAGCACTGTGGCTACCAGAAAGGGTCGCCCTTAACTTGGTCACGGCAGAACCTACAAGAATCAAGACCACTCTGCAGTTCCAGTGGGCCAAAGACTTAAACGACGAGTAGCCCATGACAAAAAGGTGCAAATGACAGGATAATTTAACTTTTGCAGTCAAATGGATTTTTGTGGTGAAAGTTGGAGTGTAATAAAAAAAAATACCCAATTCCAGAGCAAATCAAGCAACCAAAAGCATATATTAAAATCACATTTAAAAGATGCATTTATGATAACATAATATTTATGGTATGTGTACTTTATTGAGTTTAATCTCTAATCTTCCATTATTAAAACATCTACATATTCTATATTTCATCAATAGTAGATTGTTTCTGTGATAATTATAATACATTTTTCATATTGTGTTTAGCAAAAACAGGCCAGGCAACAAGTATTTCACTGCTTGTGTGGTCGAGGGCCTTGGGCCTTTTCAAAGGTAAGGCAATGAATGACTCGCTGTCAAGAGCAGAAAGATGAGCTCGATGATATAGCCAGACGAGTGTTGGGGCAGTTATACAGGTGGATGAGGGCATCTCTGAGGGGCGACTGTAAGTCCAGGATCAGACGGCTGCTGTGGCGAGGTGTCAAGAGCCTATCTGTGGGCAAATGGGCCAGGGAATATCGTTTTCCAAGTCAATCCTGTAGAACTTCTCTTTCACTTGTCTGCTCTCATCCTGCCATTTCTTTTTAAATCCACCACCGTGCATACTTTCTCATTCAATGCCTTTACAGAGTCTGTCTTTGAACTTCTGCCATAAAGTTGCATTCTCTTGTCCACTGAGATTGTATGATGACAGACCATGTAGTTGCTTGGACTGTATTTATGTGGCCTCCACCAAGTTGCCTGAGGTTACCTTCCCCTCTTTGGCCGAGGTCTCTACCCCAGTGGCAGACATCTTCACCAATTAGGCAGAATGTAAAATACACTTGTATAAATATTTGTAGTTACATTGTGGTTGAAAATTCAGTTGTTGGAGGCCCACCCCCTCATTAGAGGGTTGGATTTTCTTAAATCTACACTTAGATATAAATGTATGCTCAGAAATGGGAATAGCAAAAAACTGTAGAATTACCCATAGATGTAGGAGTAGATCTATATGTGAGTAGACCTACACATGAAAACCTAACTTTGTGAATAAGATCTTAAAAGTTTTCATTTAATGCAGGGTCAAATGTTTCCTGTTTGCTAAATATTTCCCTATACTTCTTCAGCAGGAATGATTGACTTGTCCAGCTATTTGTGATTCTAAACTCTAAGGGCCTGATTAAGAAGTCGGCGGAGGAAATACACTGTCACAAACTTGGTGGGACATGGGATAGAATGGCATCGTAATATGGCAGACGGGATATCTGTCACGTTTGTGACAGAGTTTTCCCCTGTGCTGACTTCTACATCAGGCCATTACTATTTTGTCCTAAAAAACTGGCAAATAGATTGCATTTCTTCATTGAGATATCAGTAAACGAGAGTTCAGGTGTTATGCGTATTTTGTTGATTATGTGGAATTCTTTCTTTACTATATTATCTGTTTTCTTCTGGTCAGCAAGACAGAATGAAAAGTTTTCTTTAAGGATGTTGCTTTAAACTTTTCTAGCTACTTTAAAGCATTTAGCTTTGAGCTTGATTGCTTTTTATTTCAACTGCTTCCAGCGCTCTAAAAGATTGTCCTTTATTATTCAACCGTTTGGAAAACCAGGGTGTAAGTTTCTTTCTGTGTCCCTTTTTCAACAGTAAAGAGGTCATTTTAACTAGTGCATGGGGCCAACATGTGTGGTCTGCGGTATGACTGGGAGATATTACTGTCAGGAAGTTGACAAAAAGGGGGAAATGAGTGTGCATTGGGGGACTGTGATGGATGGAAAGCCTTTTGAGGGTTTGAAACCATACCACCGTCTTTGGAATTAGGTCCCTAGTCTCTTTAGAACATGTACATATGACTGGACATTGAGGTTATCGAGTATGATTACGTTGTCATAATATTTCAGGTCTAGCATCCCTAACCATCTCGAGTAGTTGCATCATGCCTTGATTGCTCAGCATAGATAACCTTGGAAAGTAAAAAATACAGAGGGAGTAACACAATTATTCGGCTGGAATAAAACAGTATTTGCACGGTAATGATAAACATTAACCACTTTATACATCAAGGATATTTCCCAATAACCATTTACTTCCGTGAACCCAG
The DNA here is from genome assembly GCF_031143425.1 of Pleurodeles waltl. NCBI lineage: Eukaryota > Metazoa > Chordata > Amphibia > Caudata > Salamandridae > Pleurodeles > Pleurodeles waltl. The sequence goes on from NC_090440.1 coordinate 259,792,220, forward strand.
AGAAAATGCTAACAAAGTTCTGCTGCATTGCTCCTTAATCTGTAAACATTTGGAACACTTACAAAAGAGCCCACTCAAGGTACGAGAGCTATCGAAAAAAATCTTGACAGGACCCCTTAAAAGAACCCCTACAAGAAGCACAATGCATTGAATCATCACGCAGCTCCGCCCCCAACTAGATGTGGTATAGCAGGTAGGGTTAACCCAGGGCGTTAAAATACTTAACATATAATCCTAGTTTACTCGCTTTACCAAAATATGGCAGTATTAAACACTTCATTAAAAAAAAATATGGACGGTTCCCTCAACACATTCATATCTCGCTGGGGAAGACATTCCTCTGAGGTTCCCTTGTAACCAACCCACCCCAATTACGACATAGTGAGCAAGCTAGAGAAAGTGGAACAAGAAATAGTGGTTTTTAACCCAAGTCTATGTAAATGACCAAACTGTGTGCTCTTAGTCAATTACTTTTGAGCTTATTCCTGTGCTCCTGTTTTTTGCAAAGATTGTATGCTTTCAGAATCAAGCTAAACTGTGGTAGTAAGCATGTGACAAGTAAATTAACCCGGGACGTGTATTAATAACCTAGGGGAGACAGCGCCCAGTCTTTACTCACTAAAATGTGGAGTTGTGTGGGAATATTAAGGACCTTGACACAAGCAGTCCTGAATTCTGATCATTGTTCTTATGTCTGACCAGATTGTGTAATCTTGGGAAAATCATGTTATCTTCAAGCTTCTGTCTCCCTGTGTGAGAAGTTTGAAAAAAGCTCAGTACAGGAATTGAATCTCACGGACATTTTCCCAGGATTGGCTCCAATGTGGGTTTCAATCTAACATGATTATGATATATTCGTATGTTCAGTCTAAGTGAGAGAAAGGTAATAACGATATGAACTGAAACCGTCCCTGATTAATAAAATGACATTAAACATCTACAGAATGGCTCAGTGAACTGAATGCTCTTTTCTGACAAATTTCGTGATCTGAAGGTCACAAATTTGAATCCTCGAAAGGCAGACTCAGCATTCCATCCTTCCTAAGTTGCCAAATTGACCATCATAAACTATTTAATGTAACATCTGATATGTACAGCATAAGCAAATGGTAGAAGGAAGTGTTATACAAAAATACATTACCACATTTTAGTCTCAAATACTTGTGTAATCTTGGGAAAATCATGTTATCTTCAAGCTTCTGTCTCCCTGTGTGAGAAGTTTGAAAAAAGCTCAGTGCATGCATTGCATCACTTTGTAAATATGGCACACAGTGAGGGCCTCCTTATTGCCTCCTGAGTGTAAAACAAATTGAAGCTAGGGAGGCAGAAGGAGGCTCCAGGGGCTTGTAAATATGCCCCTAAGTACAATATAAGCAATACATTAAAAACAGTATAGTGGAAAATAATTACAATGAAGGGAACATTTAAATCCAGAGGTCCCAAAATACAAGCAAAATGGAATAAAACTCTATATAAAATACAGGAAGCTCAGCACCTACAGAATGCAATGCTGTCTAAAGATAAAAATCAATAGTTGGCCTTCTCAAGTTCTATATAATCTTTCAGGTGTTTCGGTTTCTTGCTGAGAAGGTAATTGCGGTGAGTTCCCCCTTGGCATGGTCCACTGTCTTTCATTAAAATCTCCCCTTCATTTCTGCTGCTTCTTTCTATGGAAACACTTTCATACTTATCATCATCTGCACTCACATGCCCATCATCACTTGCACTCACATGCCCCTCCCTACTTGTCCTCCTAGCTAAATGACACATATTCCATACTCCTACATCCTCCACAACCATCATATTTCTATTCACTTGGATTATGCATTCTGGACCCAGAAATGTAGGCTGCCTTTTGGTGACCAGACTGGGCTCTTTATGAAAACCATTTCACCCATCTTCTACGCATGTCTGCACCCTATGTCTGTCATCAAATTGCCACTTGTACTTTTGCTGGTGAAGTTTGACAACCTGAGGATCAACCTTGTGTGCAAGTTTCCGGAGTCCAACCTGGATGGATTCAATTTACTACCAGCCAATCTGCCTTTCAAGCACTAAAAAGTACAGACCTTTGTAATCAAATTAGTAGTGTTGTGATACACTCAGAGTTTCTTTCGGAGCACCACTATCAAAGAGACACTGTTCACCACTTATCTCTGAGCACAAGCCTTAACCAAATGGTTCATGCTCTCCATTGGCTTCGGGTGAGTATAAAGCCAGACAATAATTTGAAGGGAGGCAAACTGTACCCGATTGTTGGTTATGATGGCCCTGGGTATACCCTCACATGCAAACACTTCATGCAAAAACTCATTCACACGCCTGGTCATTACCGAGCTTACACAACATGCTGTAACCCACTTTGAGGTATGTTAGAAATGGGTCTTTTGGTTGGCAGTCAGGTTACCCCGTGTCCAAGCAAGGACCCTCACTCCAGTCAGGGTAGGTCACACACAATCCAAATTATCCTGTGCCCACCCTCTGGTAGCTGGAACTGAGCAGTCAGGCTTAACTTAGAAGGCTATGTAAAGTATTTGTGCAATAGATCATGCAATAACACAGTATAAACACCACAAAAATACACCACACATGTTTGGAAAATATAGAATATTTATCTGATTAAATGCAGGTCAAAACAATCAAGATTTGATAAGTAAACGTTAAAATATCACTATCGAAAATGATAAAAAGAGTCAAGTTCTTAAAAGCAATAAGTGTCTCTTGCAAGCACAAAGTACCTGGTGTGCATCTAAATTATCTGCAAGGGACCGCAGAGGAGGAGATGTGTGGAAAACGGGGATGTGTGCGTTGGTTTATCCAGGCGCACACAGACGATGTGTCAATGTTTTTCCATGCAGCAAGTGCTTTGCGTGGATTTCCGGCATGCAGGCTTGGATCCTCTTTGGGTTGCAGGGTATTTGGATGCCCCGGGAATGATGCGGAGAAATCCTCGGCATGCAGGGCAAAGCCACAAGAGCTGCATCGATACGGTGGGTGATGAAGGAAATTTCTGTCACACGGCAGGTGCTGTGTCGGTTCCTCTCGCAAGAAGTCGGGCTGCGTCATTCCGGCTTGGCTATGCGTCGATTCAGTGGCCCGTGCATCGAAGTTCCAGTCGCAATGCTGGCGCTGTGTTGATCTCCAGTCGGGGATCCGGGCTGCATCGTTCCAGTTTGGAGTGCAGTGATTTTCTCTCCGCAGGGCAGGCTGTGCGCCGATTTTCACCGCACAAGGAGTTCTTTGCAGAGATGAAGTATTTTTGGCCCTGAGACTTCAGGAAACAGGAGGCAAGCTCAATCCAAGCCCTTGGAGAGCACTTCTCAGCAGAGACAGAGGGGAGCAAGGCAGCAGTCCTTTCTAGCAAAGCAATCAGGTGAGTCCTTTGGGCAGCAAGGCAGCTTCTCTTAGCAGGTTGCAGGCTCTGGTTCAGAGTTCCTTTCCCAGTATGTATCTTGTCAAGAAGTGTTTGAGTTGGTAGGGTCAGAGGCCCTGTTTAAATACTCAAGTATGCCTTTGAATTGGGGGAGACTTCAAAGAGTGGCTTAGAAGTGGACAAGGTCCCCTTTCAGTTCCATCCTGTCTGCCAGGGTCCCAGTAGGTGGTTTGGCAGTCCATTGTGTGAGGGCAGGCTACTGTCCTTTGACATGTAAGTGTCAGGCCCTCCACCCTCCCAACCCAGGAAGACGCATTCAGTATGCAGATGTGTGCAGGTGTGAGTGAGCATCCTGTATTTGGGGGTTATCTGAGTGAAATGCACAGGGGAGCTGTCAAATAACCCAGCCAGACATGGATTGTAAGGCACAGGAGGATTTAAGTGCAGAGAAATGCGCACTATATAAAAGTGGCATTTTTAAAATAGTAATATTAAATCCAGCTGCACCAGTCAGCAGGAGTTTGTATTACCATTCTGGCCATACTAAATATGACTTTGTTACTCCTTTCGGATCAGAATCTACCACGCCAACAATATAGGAGGGTAGCCCCAATGTTAGCCTATGAAAGGAGCAGGCCTCACAGCAGTGTAAAACGAATTTAGGAGTTTTACACTACCAGGACATATAAACTACACAGGTACAAGTCCTGCCTTTTCCCTACTTAGCACCCTGCCCTATGGGTTACCTAGGGCCTAGCTTAGGGGTGACTTATATGGAGACAAGGGGAGTTTAAGGCTTGGCAAGTACTTTTAAATGGCAAGTCGAATTGACAGTGAAACTGCAAACACATGCCTTGCAATGGCAGGCTTGAGACATGGTTCGGGGGCTACTTATGTGGGTGGCACAATCAGTGCTGCAGGCCCTCTAGTAGCACTTAATCTACAGGCCCTGGGCACATGTAGTGCACTTTTACTAGGGAGTTATAAATAAATTAAATAATTCAGTTGGGCATGAGCCAATGTCACCATGTTTTAACCACTTCGCTGCCAGGCCTTTTCCCCCTCCTGTGCCAGGCCTTTTTTTGCCTATTTGGGGCAGTTCGCACTTAGGCCCTCATAACTTTTTGTCCACATAAGCTAACCAAGCCAAATTTGCGTCCTTTTTTTCCAACATCCTAGCGATTCTAAAGGTACCCAGACTTTGTGGGTTCCCCTGAAGGAGGCCAAGAAATTGGCCAAAATACAGTGAAAATTTCGTTTTTTTCAAAAAAATTGGAAAAAGGGGCTGCAGAAGAAGGCTTGTGGTTTTTCCCCTGAAAATGGCATCAACAAAGGGTTTGCGGTGCTAAACTCAGCAGCTTCCCAGCTTTCAGGAACAGGCAGACTTGAATCCGAAAACCCAATTTTTCAACACAATTTTGGCATTTTACTGGGGCATACCCCATTTGTGCAATTTTTTGTGCTTTCAGCCTCCTTCCAGTCAGTGACCGGAATGGTCATGAAACCAATGCTGGATCCCAGAAACCTAAACATTTCTGAAAAGTAGACAAAATTCTGAATTCAGCAAGGGGTCATTTGTGTAGATCCTACAAGGGTTTCCTACAGAAAATAACAGCTGAAAAAGAAAAATATTGAAATTGAGGTGAAAAAAACATCAATTTTTCTCTACTTTTTACTCTGTAACTTTTCCCTGCAATGTCAGATTATCGAAAGCAATATACCGTTACGTCTGCTGGACTCCTCTGGTTGCGGGGATATATAGGGTTTGTAGGTTCATCAAGAACCCGAGGAACCCAGAGCCAATAAATGAGCTGCACCCTGCAGTGCGTTTTCATTCTATACCGGGTATACAGTAATTCATTTGCTGAAATATAAGGAGTAAAAAATAGCTATCAAGAAAACCTTTGCATTTCCAAAAAGGGCACAAGATAAGGTGTTGAGGAGCAGTGGTTATTTGCACATCTCTGAATTCCGGGGTGACCATAGTAGCACGTGAATTACATGGAATTTCTCAAATAGATGTCTTTTTTACACACACCCCTATATTTGGAAGGAATAAATGTAGAGAAAGACAAGGGGCAATAACACTTGTTTTGCTATTCTATGTTCCCCCAAGTCTCCCGATAAAAATGATACCTCACTTGTTTGGGTAGGCCTAGCGCCCGCGACAGGATATGCCCCAAAACACAACGTGGACACATCACAGAAAACAGAGCTGTTTTTAGCAAAGTGACTACCTGTAGATTTTGGCCTCTAGCTCAGCCGGCACCTAGGGAAACCTACCAAACCTGTGCATTTCTGAAAACTAGAGACCTAGGGGAATCCAAGGAGGGGTGACTTGTGTGGCTCGGACCAGGTTCTGTTACCCAGAATCCTTTGCAAACCTCAAAATTTGGCTAAAAAAACACATGTTCCTCACATTTCTGTGGCAGAAAGTTCTGGAATCTGAGAGGAGCGACAAATTTCCTTCCACCCAGCATTCCCCCACGTCTCCCGATAAAAATGATACCTCACTTGTGTGGGTAGGCCTAGCGCCCGCGACAGGATATGCCCCAAAACACAACCTGGACACATCACAGAAAACAGAGCTGTTTTTAGCATAGTGACTACCTGTAGATTTTGGCCTCTAGCTCAGCCGCCACCTAGGGAAACCTACCAAACCTGTGCATTTCTGAAAACTAGAGACCTAGGGGAATCCAAGGAGGGGTGACTTGTGTGGCTCGGACCAGGTTCGGTTACCCAGAATCCTTTGCAAACCTCAAAATTTGTCTAAAAAAACACATGTTCCTCACATTTCTGTGGCAGAAAGTTCTGGAATCTGAGAGGAGCCACAAATTTCCTTCCACCTAGCGTTCCCCCACGTATCCCGATAAAAATGATACCTCACTTGTGTGGGTAGGCCTAGCGCCCGCGACAGGATATGCCCCAAAACACAACGTGGACATATCACAGAAAACAGAGCTGTTTTTAGCAAAGTGACTACCTGTAGATTTTGGCCTCTAGCTCAGCCGCCACCTAGGGAAACCTACCAAACCTGTGCATTTCTGAAAACTAGAGACCTAGGGGGATCCAAGGAGGGGGGACTTGCGGGGCTCGGACCAGGTTCTGTTACCCAGAATCCTTTGCAAACCTCAAAATTTGGCTAAAAAAACACATGTTCCTCACATTTCTGTGGCAGAAAGTTCTGGAATCTGAGAGGAGCCACAAATTTCCTTCCACCCAGCGTTCCCCCACGTCTCCCGATAAAAATGATACCTCACTTGTGTGGGTAGGCCTAGCGCCCGCGACAGGATATGCCCCAAAACACAACGTGGACATATCACAGAAAACAGAGCTGTTTTTAGCAAAGTGACTACCTGTAGATTTTGGCCTCTAGCTCAGCCGCCACCTAGGGAAACCTACCAAACCTATGCATTTCTGAAAACTAGAGACCTAGGGGAATCCAAGGAGGGGTGACTTGTGTGGCTCGGACCAGGTTCTGTTACCCAGAATCCTTTGCAAACCTCAAAATTTGGCTAAAAAAACACATGTTCCTCACATTTCTGTGGCAGAAAGTTCTGGAATCTGAGAGGAGCTACAAATTTCCTTCCACCCAGTGTTCCCCCAAGTCTCCCGATAAAAATGATACCTCACTTGCGTGGGTAGGCCTAGCGCCGGCGACAGGAAACACCCCAAAGCGCAACGTGGACACATCCTAAATTTTGGAAAAAAACAGAGGTGTTTTTTGCGAAGTGCCTACCTGTAGATTTTGGCCTCTAGCTCAGCCGGCACCTAGGGAAACCTACCAAACCTGTGCATTTCTGAAAACTAGAGACCTAGGGGAATCCAAGGAGGGGTGACTTGCGGGGCTCGGACCAGGTTCTGTTACCCAGAATCCTTTGCAAACCTCAAAATTTGGCTAAAAAAACACATGTTCCTCACATTTCTGTGGCAGAAAGTTCTGGAATCTGAGAGGAGCTACAAATTTCCTTCCACCCAGCGTTCCCCCACGTCTCCCGATAAAAATGATACCTCACTTGTGTGGGTAGGCCTAGCGCCCGCGACAGGATATGCCCCAAAACACAACGTGGACATATCACAGAAAACAGAGCTGTTTTTAGCAAAGTGACTACCTGTAGATTTTGGCCTCTAGCTCAGCCGCCACCTAGGGAAACCTACCAAACCTGTGCATTTCTGAAAACTAGAGACCTAGGGGGATCCAAGGAGGGGTGACTTGCGGGGCTCGGACCAGGTTCTGTTACCCAGAATCCTTTGCAAACCTCAAAATTTGGCTAAAAAAACACATGTTCCTCACATTTCTGTGGCAGAAAGTTCTGGAATCTGAGAGGAGCTACAAATTTCCTTCCACCCAGCGTTCCCCCACGTCTCCCGATAAAAATGATACCTCACTTGTGTGGGTAGGCCTAGCGCCCGCGACAGGATATGCCCCAAAACACAACGTGGACATATCACAGAAAACAGAGCTGTTTTTAGCAAAGTGACTACCTGTAGATTTTGGCCTCTAGCTCAGCCGCCACCTAGGGAAACCTACCAAACCTGTGCATTTCTGAAAACTAGAGACCTAGGGGGATCTAAGGAGGGGTGACTTGCGGGGCTCGGACCAGGTTCTGTTACCCAGAATCCTTTGCAAACCTCAAAATTTGGCTAAAAAAACACATGTTCCTCACATTTCTGTGGCAGAAAGTTCTGGAATCTGAGAGGAGCCACAAATTTCCTTCCACCCAGCGTTCCCCCACGTCTCCCGATAAAAATGATACCTCACTTGTGTGGGTAGGCCTAGCGCCCGCGACAGGATATGCCCCAAAACACAACGTGGACATATCACAGAAAACAGAGCTGTTTTTAGCAAAGTGACTACCTGTAGATTTTGGCCTCTAGCTCAGCCGCCACCTAGGGAAACCTACCAAACCTGTGCTTTTCTGAAAACTAGAGACCTAGGGGGATCCAAGGAGGGGTGACTTGCGGGGCTCGGACCAGGTTCTGTTACCCAGAATCCTTTGCAAACCTCAAAATTTGGCTAAAAAAACACATGTCCCTCACATTTCTGTGGCAGAAAGTTCTGGAATCTGAGAGGAGCTACAAATTTCCTTCCACCCAGCGTTCCCCCAAGTCTCCCGATAAAAATGATACCTCACTTGCGTGGGTAGGCCTAGCGCCGGCGACAGGAAACACCCCAAAGCGCAACGTGGACACATCCTAAATTTTTGAAAAAAACAGAGGTGTTTTTTGCGAAGTGCCTACCTGTAGATTTTGGCCTCTAGCTCAGCCGGCTCCTAGGGAAACCTACAAAACCTGTGCATTTCTGAAAACTAGAGACCTAGGGGAATCCAAGGAGGGGTGACTTGCGGGGCTCGGACCAGGTTCTGTTACCCAGAATCCTTTGCAAACCTCAAAATTTGGCTAAAAAAACACATGTTCCTCACATTTCTGTGGCAGAAAGTTCTGGAATCTGAGAGGAGCTACAAATTTCCTTCCACCCAGCGTTCCCCCACGTCTCCCGATAAAAATGATACCTCACTTGTGTGGGTAGGCCTAGCGCCCGCGACAGGATATGCCCCAAAACACAACGTGGACATATCACAGAAAACAGAGCTGTTTTTAGCAAAGTGACTACCTGTAGATTTTGGCCTCTAGCTCAGCCGCCACCTAGGGAAACCTACCAAACCTGTGCATTTCTGAAAACTAGAGACCTAGGGGAATCCAAGGAGGGGTGACTTGTGTGGCTCGGACCAGGTTCTGTTACCCAGAATCCTTTGCAAACCTCAAAATTTGGATAAAAAAACACATGTTCCTCACATTTCTGTGGCAGAAAGTTCTGGAATCTGAGAGGAGCGACAAATTTCCTTCCACCCAGCATTCCCCCACGTCTCCCGATAAAAATGATACCTCACTTGTGTGGGTAGGCCTAGCGCCCGCGACAGGATATGCCCCAAAACACAACCTGGACACATCACAGAAAACAGAGCTGTTTTTAGCATAGTGACTACCTGTAGATTTTGGCCTCTAGCTCAGCCGCCACCTAGGGAAACCTACCAAACCTGTGCATTTCTGAAAACTAGAGACCTAGGGGAATCCAAGGAGGGGTGACTTGTGTGGCTCGGACCAGGTTCGGTTACCCAGAATCCTTTGCAAACCTCAAAATTTGTCTAAAAAAACACATGTTCCTCACATTTCTGTGGCAGAAAGTTCTGGAATCTGAGAGGAGCCACAAATTTCCTTCCACCTAGCGTTCCCCCACGTATCCCGATAAAAATGATACCTCACTTGTGTGGGTAGGCCTAGCGCCCGCGACAGGATATGCCCCAAAACACAACGTGGACATATCACAGAAAACAGAGCTGTTTTTAGCAAAGTGACTACCTGTAGATTTTGGCCTCTAGCTCAGCCGCCACCTAGGGAAACCTACCAAACCTGTGCATTTCTGAAAACTAGAGACCTAGGGGGATCCAAGGAGGGGGGACTTGCGGGGCTCGGACCAGGTTCTGTTACCCAGAATCCTTTGCAAACCTCAAAATTTGGCTAAAAAAACACATGTTCCTCACATTTCTGTGGCAGAAAGTTCTGGAATCTGAGAGGAGCCACAAATTTCCTTCCACCCAGCGTTCCCCCACGTCTCCCGATAAAAATGATACCTCACTTGTGTGGGTAGGCCTAGCGCCCGCGACAGGATATGCCCCAAAACACAACGTGGACATATCACAGAAAACAGAGCTGTTTTTAGCAAAGTGACTACCTGTAGATTTTGGCCTCTAGCTCAGCCGCCACCTAGGGAAACCTACCAAACCTATGCATTTCTGAAAACTAGAGACCTAGGGGAATCCAAGGAGGGGTGACTTGTGTGGCTCGGACCAGGTTCTGTTACCCAGAATCCTTTGCAAACCTCAAAATTTGGCTAAAAAAACACATGTTCCTCACATTTCTGTGGCAGAAAGTTCTGGAATCTGAGAGGAGCTACAAATTTCCTTCCACCCAGTGTTCCCCCAAGTCTCCCGATAAAAATGATACCTCACTTGCGTGGGTAGGCCTAGCGCCGGCGACAGGAAACACCCCAAAGCGCAACGTGGACACATCCTAAATTTTGGAAAAAAACAGAGGTGTTTTTTGCGAAGTGCCTACCTGTAGATTTTGGCCTCTAGCTCAGCCGGCACCTAGGGAAACCTACCAAACCTGTGCATTTCTGAAAACTAGAGACCTAGGGGAATCCAAGGAGGGGTGACTTGCGGGGCTCGGACCAGGTTCTGTTACCCAGAATCCTTTGCAAACCTCAAAATTTGGCTAAAAAAACACATGTTCCTCACATTTCTGTGGCAGAAAGTTCTGGAATCTGAGAGGAGCTACAAATTTCCTTCCACCCAGCGTTCCCCCACGTCTCCCGATAAAAATGATACCTCACTTGTGTGGGTAGGCCTAGCGCCCGCGACAGGATATGCCCCAAAACACAACGTGGACATATCACAGAAAACAGAGCTGTTTTTAGCAAAGTGACTACCTGTAGATTTTGGCCTCTAGCTCAGCCGCCACCTAGGGAAACCTACCAAACCTGTGCATTTCTGAAAACTAGAGACCTAGGGGGATCCAAGGAGGGGTGACTTGCGGGGCTCGGACCAGGTTCTGTTACCCAGAATCCTTTGCAAACCTCAAAATTTGGCTAAAAAAACACATGTTCCTCACATTTCTGTGGCAGAAAGTTCTGGAATCTGAGAGGAGCTACAAATTTCCTTCCACCCAGCGTTCCCCCACGTCTCCCGATAAAAATGATACCTCACTTGTGTGGGTAGGCCTAGCGCCCGCGACAGGATATGCCCCAAAACACAACGTGGACATATCACAGAAAACAGAGCTGTTTTTAGCAAAGTGACTACCTGTAGATTTTGGCCTCTAGCTCAGCCGCCACCTAGGGAAACCTACCAAACCTGTGCATTTCTGAAAACTAGAGACCTAGGGGAATCCAAGGAGGGGTGACTTGCGGGGCTCGGACCAGGTTCTGTTACCCAGAATCCTTTGCAAACCTCAAAATTTGGCTAAAAAAACACATGTTCCTCACATTTCTGTGGCAGAAAGTTCTGGAATCTGAGAGGAGCTACAAATTTCCTTCCACCCAGCGTTCCCCCACCTCTCCCGATAAAAATGATACCTCACTTGTGTGGGTAGGCCTAGCGCCCGCGACAGGATATGCCCCAAAACACAACGTGGACATATCACAGAAAACAGAGCTGTTTTTAGCAAAGTGACTACCTGTAGATTTTGGCCTCTAGCTCAGCCGCCACCTAGGGAAACCTACCAAACCTGTGCATTTCTGAAAACTAGAGACCTAGGGGGATCCAAGGAGGGGTGACGTGCGGGGCTCGGACCATGTTCTGTTACCCAGAATCCTTTGCAAACCTCAAAATTTGGCTAAAAAAACACATGTTCCTCACATTTCTGTGGCAGAAAGTTCTGGAATCTGAGAGGAGCTACAAATTTCCTTCCACCCAGCATTCCCCCACGTCTCCCGATAAAAATGATACCTCACTTGTGTGGGTAGGCCTAGCGACAGGATATGCCCCAAAACACAACGTGGACATATCACAGAAAACAGAGCTGTTTTTAGCAAAGTGACTACCTGTAGATTTTGGCCTCTAGCTCAGCCGCCACCTAGGGAAACCTACCAAACCTGTGCATTTCTGAAAACTAGAGACCTAGGGGAATCCAAGGAGGGGTGACTTGCGGGGCTCGGACCAGGTTCTGTTACCCAGAATCCTTTGCAAACCTCAAAATTTGGCTAAAATAACACATGTTCCTCACATTTCTGTGGCAGAAAGTTCTGGAATCTGAGAGGAGCTACAAATTTCCTTCCACCCAGCGTTTCCCCACGTCTCCCGATAAAAATGATACCTCACTTGTGTGGGTAGGCCTAGCGCCCGCGACAGGATATGCCCCAAAACACAACGTGGACATATCACAGAAAACAGAGCTGTTTTTAGCAAAGTGACTACCTGTAGATTTTGGCCTCTAGCTCAGCCGCCACCTAGGGAAACCTACCAAACCTGTGCATTTCTGAAAACTAGAGACCTAGGGGGATCCAAGGAGGGGTGACTTGCGGGGCTCGGACCAGGTTCTGTTACCCAGAATCCTTTGCAAACCTCAAAATTTGGCTAAAAAAACACATGTTCCTCACATTTCTGTGGCAGAAAGTTCTGGAATCTGAGAGGAGCCACAAATTTCCTTCCACCCAGCGTTCCCCCACGTCTCCCGATAAAAATGATACCTCACTTGTGTGGGTAGGCCTAGCGCCCGCGACAGGATATGCCCCAAAACACAACGTGGACATATCACAGAAAACAGAGCTGTTTTTAGCAAAGTGACTACCTGCAGATTTTGGCCTCTAGCTCAGCCGCCACCTAGGGAAACCTACCAAACCTGTGCATTTCTGAAAACTAGAGACCTAGGGGGATCCAAGGAGGGGTGACTTGCGGGGCTCAGACCAGGTTCTGTTACCCAGAATCCTTTGCAAACCTCAAAATTTGGCTAAAAAAACACATGTCCCTCACATTTCTGTGGCAGAAAGTTCTGGAATCTGAGAGGAGCTACAAATTTCCTTCCACCCAGCGTTCCCCCAAGTCTCCCGATAAAAATGATACCTCACTTGCGTGGGTAGGCCTAGCGCCGGCGACAGGAAACACCCCAAAGCGCAACGTGGACACATCCTAAATTTTGGAAAAAAACAGAGGTGTTTTTTGCGAAGTGCCTACCTGTAGATTTTGGCCTCTAGCTCAGCCGGCACCTAGGGAAACCTACCAAACCTGTGCATTTCTGAAAACTAGAGACCTAGGGGAATCCAAGGAGGGGTGACTTGCGGGGCTCGGACCAGGTTCTGTTACCCAGAATCCTTTGCAAACCTCAAAATGTGGCTAAAATAACACATGTTCCTCACATTTCTGTGGCAGAAAGTTCTGGAATCTGAGAGGAGCTACAAATTTCCTTCCACCCAGCGTTCCCCCACGTCTCCCGATAAAAATGATACCTCACTTGTGTGGGTAGGCCTAGCGCCCGCGACAGGATATGCCCCAAAACACAACGTGGACATATCACAGAAAACAGAGCTGTTTTTAGCAAAGTGATTACCTGTAGATTTTGGCCTCTAGCTCAGCCGCCACCTAGGGAAACCTACCAAACCTGTGCATTTCTGAAAACTAGAGACCTAGGGAGATCCAAGGAGGGGTGACTTGCGGGGCTCGGACCAGGTTCTGTTACCCAGAATCCTTTGCAAACCTCAAAATTTGGCTAAAAAAACACATGTTCCTCACATTTCTGTGGCAGAAAGTTCTGGAATCTGAGAGGAGCCACAAATTTCCTTCCACCCAGTGTTCCCCCACGTCTCCCGATAAAAATGATACCTCACTTGTGTGGATAGGCCTAGCTCCCGCGACAGGATATGCCCCAAAACACAACGTGGACATATCACAGAAAACAGAGCTGTTTTTAGCAAAGTGACTACCTGTAGATTTTGGCCTCTAGCTCAGCCGCCACCTAGGGAAACCTACCAAACCTGTGCATTTCTGAAAACTAGAGACCTAGGGGAATCCAAGGAGGGGTGACTTGCGGGGCTCGGACCAGGTTCTGTTACCCAGAATCCTTTGCAAACCTCAAAATTTGGCTAAAATAACACATGTTCCTCACATTTCTGTGGCAGAAAGTTCTGGAATCTGAGAGGAGCTACAAATTTCCTTCCACCCAGCGTTCCCCCACGTCTCCCGATAAAAATGATACCTCACTTGTGTGGGTAGGCCTAGCGCCCGCGACAGGATATGCCCCAAAACACAACGTGGACATATCACAGAAAACAGAGCTGTTTTTAGCAAAGTGACTACCTGTAGATTTTGGCCTCTAGCTCAGCCGCCACCTAGGGAAACCTACCAAACCTGTGCATTTCTGAAAACTAGAGACCTAGGGGGATCCAAGGAGGGGTGACTTGCGGGGCTCGGACCAGGTTCTGTTACCCAGAATCCTTTGCAAACCTCAAAATTTGGCTAAAAAAACACATGTTCCTCACATTTCTGTGGCAGAAAGTTCTGGAATCTGAGAGGAGCCACAAATTTCCTTCCACCCAGCTTTCCCCCACGTCTCCCGATAAAAATGATACCTCACTTGTGTGGGTAGGCCTAGCGCCCGCGACAGGATATGCCCCAAAACACAACGTGGACATATCACAGAAAACAGAGCTGTTTTTAGCAAAGTGACTACCTGTAGATTTTGGCCTCTAGCTCAGCCGCCACCTAGGGAAACCTACCAAACCTGTGCATTTCTGAAAACTAGAGACCTAGGGGGATCCAAGGAGGGGTGACTTGCGGGGCTCAGACCAGGTTCTGTTACCCAGAATCCTTTGGAAACCTCAAAATTTGGCTAAAAAAAACACATGTCCCTCACATTTCTGTGGCAGAAAGTTCTGGAATCTGAGAGGAGCTACAAATTTCCTTCCACCCAGCGTTCCCCCAAGTCTCCCGATAAAAATGATACCTCACTTGCGTGGGTAGGCCTAGCGCCGGCGACAGGAAACACCCCAAAGCGCAACGTGGACACATCCTAAATTTTGGAAAAAAACAGAGGTGTTTTTTGCGAAGTGCCTACCTGTAGATTTTGGCCTCTAGCTCAGCCGGCACCTAGGGAAACCTACCAAACCTGTGCATTTCTGAAAACTAGAGACCTAGGGGAATCCAAGGAGGGGTGACTTGCGGGGCTCGGACCAGGTTCTGTTACCCAGAATCCTTTGCAAACCTCAAAATTTGGCTAAAATAACACATGTTCCTCACATTTCTGTGGCAGAAAGTTCTGGAATCTGAGAGGAGCTACAAATTTCCTTCCACCCAGCGTTCCCCCACGTCTCCCGATAAAAATGATACCTCACTTGTGTGGGTAGGCCTAGCGCCCGCGACAGGATATGCCCCAAAACACAACGTGGACATATCACAGAAAACAGAGCTGTTTTTAGCAAAGTGATTACCTGTAGATTTTGGCCTCTAGCTCAGCCGCCACCTAGGGAAACCTACCAAACCTGTGCATTTCTGAAAACTAGAGACCTAGGGGGATCCAAGGAGGGGTGACTTGCGGGGCTCGGACCAGGTTCTGTTACCCAGAATCCTTTGCAAACCTCAAAATTTGGCTAAAAAAACACATGTTCCTCACATTTCTGTGGCAGAAAGTTCTGGAATCTGAGAGGAGCCACAAATTTCCTTCCACCCAGCGTTCCCCCACGTCTCCCGATAAAAATGATACCTCACTTGTGTGGGTAGGCCTAGCGCCCGCGACAGGATATGCCCCAAAACACAACGTGGACATATCACAGAAAACAGAGCTGTTTTTAGCAAAGTGACTAACTGTAGATTTTGGCCTCTAGCTCAGCCGCCACCTAGGGAAACCTACCAAACCTGTGCTTTTCTGAAAACTAGAGACCTAGGGGGATCCAAGGAGGGGTGACTTGCGGGGCTCGGACCAGGTTCTGTTACCCAGAATCCTTTGCAAACCTCAAAATTTGGCTAAAAAAACACATGTCCCTCACATTTCTGTGGCAGAAAGTTCTGGAATCTGAGAGGAGCTACAAATTTCCTTCCACCCAGCGTTCCCCCAAGTCTCCCGATAAAAATGATACCTCACTTGCGTGGGTAGGCCTAGCGCCGGCGACAGGAAACACCCCAAAGCGCAACGTGGACACATCCTAAATTTTTGAAAAAAACAGAGGTGTTTTTTGCGAAGTGCCTACCTGTAGATTTTGGCCTCTAGCTCAGCCGGCTCCTAGGGAAACCTACCAAACCTGTGCATTTCTGAAAACTAGAGACCTAGGGGAATCCAAGGAGGGGTGACTTGCGGGGCTCGGACCAGGTTCTGTTACCCAGAATCCTTTGCAAACCTCAAAATTTGGCTAAAAAAACACATGTTCCTCACATTTCTGTGGCAGAAAGTTCTGGAATCTGAGAGGAGCTACAAATTTCCTTCCACCCAGCGTTCCCCCACGTCTCCCGATAAAAATGATACCTCACTTGTGTGGGTAGGCCTAGCGCCCGCGACAGGATATGCCCCAAAACACAACGTGGACATATCACAGAAAACAGAGCTGTTTTTAGCAAAGTGACTACCTGTAGATTTTGGCCTCTAGCTCAGCCGCCACCTAGGGAAACCTACCAAACCTGTGCATTTCTGAAAACTAGAGACCTAGGGGGATCCAAGGAGGGGTGACTTGCGGGGCTCGGACCAGGTTCTGTTACCCAGAATCCTTTGCAAACCTCAAAATTTGGCTAAAAAAACACATGTTCCTCACATTTCTGTGGCAGAAAGTTCTGGAATCTGAGAGGAGCTACAAATTTCCTTCCACCCAGCGTTCCCGCACGTCTCCCGATAAAAATGATACCTCACTTGTGTGGGTAGGCCTAGCGCCCGCGACAGGATATGCCCCAAAACACAACGTGGACATATCACAGAAAACAGAGCTGTTTTTAGCAAAGTGACTACCTGTAGATTTTGGCCTCTAGCTCAGCCGCCACCTAGGGAAACCTACCAAACCTGTGCATTTCTGAAAACTAGAGACCTAGGGGAATCCAAGGAGGGGTGACTTGCGGGGCTCGGACCAGGTTCTGTTACCCAGAATCCTTTGCAAACCTCAAAATTTGGCTAAAAAAACACATGTTCCTCACATTTCTGTGGCAGAAAGTTCTGGAATCTGAGAGGAGCCACAAATTTCCTTCCACCCAGCGTTCCCCCACGTCTCCCGATAAAAATGATACCTCACTTGTGTGGGTAGGCCTAGCGCCCGCGACAGGATATGCCCCAAAACACAACGTGGACATATCACAGAAAACAGAGCTGTTTTTAGCAAAGTGACTACCTGTAGATTTTGGCCTCTAGCTCAGCCGCCACCTAGGGAAACCTACCAAACCTGTGCATTTCTGAAAACTAGAGACCTAGGGGGATCCAAGGAGGGGTGACTTGCGGGGCTCAGACCAGGTTCTGTTACCCAGAATCCTTTGGAAACCTCAAAATTTGGCTAAAAAAACACATGTCCCTCACATTTCTGTGGCAGAAAGTTCTGGAATCTGAGAGGAGCTACAAATTTCCTTCCACCCAGCGTTTCCCCAAGTCTCCCGATAAAAATGATACCTCACTTGCGTGGGTAGGCCTAGCGCCGGCGACAGGAAACACCCCAAAGCGCAACGTGGACACATCCTAAATTTTGGAAAAAAACAGAGGTGTTTTTTGCGAAGTGCCTACCTGTAGATTTTGGCCTCTAGCTCAGCCGGCACCTAGGGAAACCTACCAAACCTGTGCATTTCTGAAAACTAGAGACCTAGGGGAATCCAAGGAGGGGTGACTTGCGGGGCTCGGACCAGGTTCTGTTACCCAGAATCCTTTGCAAACCTCAAAATTTGGCTAAAATAACACATGTTCCTCACATTTCTGTGGCAGAAAGTTCTGGAATCTGAGAGGAGCTACAAATTTCCTTCCACCCAGCGTTCCCCCACGTCTCCCGATAAAAATGATACCTCACTTGTGTGGGTAGGCCTAGCGCCCGCGACAGGATATGCCCCAAAACACAACGTGGACATATCACAGAAAACAGAGCTGTTTTTAGCAAAGTGATTACCTGTAGATTTTGGCCTCTAGCTCAGCCGCCACCTAGGGAAACCTACCAAACCTGTGCATTTCTGAAAACTAGAGACCTAGGGGGATCCAAGGAGGGGTGACTTGCGGGGCTCGGACCAGGTTCTGTTACCCAGAATCCTTTGCAAACCTCAAAATTTGGCTAAAAAAACACATGTTCCTCACATTTCTGTGGCAGAAAGTTCTGGAATCTGAGAGGAGCCACAAATTTCCTTCCACCCAGCGTTCCCCCACGTCTCCCGATAAAAATGATACCTCACTTGTGTGGGTAGGCCTAGCGCCCGCGACAGGATATGCCCCAAAACACAACGTGGACATATCACAGAAAACAGAGCTGTTTTTAGCAAAGTGACTAACTGTAGATTTTGGCCTCTAGCTCAGCCGCCACCTAGGGAAACCTACCAAACCTGTGCTTTTCTGAAAACTAGAGACCTAGGGGGATCCAAGGAGGGGTGACTTGCGGGGCTCGGACCAGGTTCTGTTACCCAGAATCCTTTGCAAACCTCAAAATTTGGCTAAAAAAACACATGTCCCTCACATTTCTGTGGCAGAAAGTTCTGGAATCTGAGAGGAGCTACAAATTTCCTTCCACCCAGCGTTCCCCCAAGTCTCCCGATAAAAATGATACCTCACTTGCGTGGGTAGGCCTAGCGCCGGCGACAGGAAACACCCCAAAGCGCAACGTGGACACATCCTAAATTTTTGAAAAAAACAGAGGTGTTTTTTGCGAAGTGCCTACCTGTAGATTTTGGCCTCTAGCTCAGCCGGCTCCTAGGGAAACCTACCAAACCTGTGCATTTCTGAAAACTAGAGACCTAGGGGAATCCAAGGAGGGGTGACTTGCGGGGCTCGGACCAGGTTCTGTTACCCAGAATCCTTTGCAAACCTCAAAATTTGGCTAAAAAAACACATGTTCCTCACATTTCTGTGGCAGAAAGTTCTGGAATCTGAGAGGAGCTACAAATTTCCTTCCACCCAGCGTTCCCCCACGTCTCCCGATAAAAATGATACCTCACTTGTGTGGGTAGGCCTAGCGCCCGCGACAGGATATGCCCCAAAACACAACGTGGACATATCACAGAAAACAGAGCTGTTTTTAGCAAAGTGACTACCTGTAGATTTTGGCCTCTAGCTCAGCCGCCACCTAGGGAAACCTACCAAACCTGTGCATTTCTGAAAACTAGAGACCTAGGGGGATCCAAGGAGGGGTGACTTGCGGGGCTCGGACCAGGTTCTGTTACCCAGAATCCTTTGCAAACCTCAAAATTTGGCTAAAAAAAACACATGTTCCTCACATTTCTGTGGCAGAAAGTTCTGGAATCTGAGAGGAGCTACAAATTTCCTTCCACCCAGCGTTCCCCCACGTCTCCCGATAAAAATGATACCTCACTTGTGTGGGTAGGCCTAGCGCCCGCGACAGGATATGCCCCAAAACACAACGTGGACATATCACAGAAAACAGAGCTGTTTTTAGCAAAGTGACTACCTGTAGATTTTGGCCTCTAGCTCAGCCGCCACCTAGGGAAACCTACCAAACCTGTGCATTTCTGAAAACTAGAGACCTAGGGGAATCCAAGGAGGGGTGACTTGCGGGGCTCGGACCAGGTTCTGTTACCCAGAATCCTTTGCAAACCTCAAAATTTGGCTAAAATAACACATGTTCCTCACATTTCTGTGGCAGAAAGTTCTGGAATCTGAGAGGAGCTACAAATTTCCTTCCACCCAGCGTTTCCCCACGTCTCCCGATAAAAATGATACCTCACTTGTGTGGGTAGGCCTAGCGCCCGCGACAGGATATGCCCCAAAACACAACGTGGACATATCACAGAAAACAGAGCTGTTTTTAGCAAAGTGACTACCTGTAGATTTTGGCCTCTAGCTCAGCCGCCACCTAGGGAAACCTACCAAACCTGTGCATTTCTGAAAACTAGAGACCTAGGGGGATCCAAGGAGGGGTGACTTGCGGGGCTCGGACCAGGTTCTGTTACCCAGAATCCTTTGCAAACCTCAAAATTTGGCTAAAAAAACACATGTTCCTCACATTTCTGTGGCAGAAAGTTCTGGAATCTGAGAGGAGCCACAAATTTCCTTCCACCCAGCGTTCCCCCACGTCTCCCGATAAAAATGATACCTCACTTGTGTGGGTAGGCCTAGCGCCCGCGACAGGATATGCCCCAAAACACAACGTGGACATATCACAGAAAACAGAGCTGTTTTTAGCAAAGTGACTACCTGCAGATTTTGGCCTCTAGCTCAGCCGCCACCTAGGGAAACCTACCAAACCTGTGCATTTCTGAAAACTAGAGACCTAGGGGGATCCAAGGAGGGGTGACTTGCGGGGCTCAGACCAGGTTCTGTTACCCAGAATCCTTTGCAAACCTCAAAATTTGGCTAAAAAAACACATGTCCCTCACATTTCTGTGGCAGAAAGTTCTGGAATCTGAGAGGAGCTACAAATTTCCTTCCACCCAGCGTTCCCCCAAGTCTCCCGATAAAAATGATACCTCACTTGCGTGGGTAGGCCTAGCGCCGGCGACAGGAAACACCCCAAAGCGCAACGTGGACACATCCTAAATTTTGGAAAAAAACAGAGGTGTTTTTTGCGAAGTGCCTACCTGTAGATTTTGGCCTCTAGCTCAGCCGGCACCTAGGGAAACCTACCAAACCTGTGCATTTCTGAAAACTAGAGACCTAGGGGAATCCAAGGAGGGGTGACGTGCGGGGCTCGGACCAGGTTCTGTTACCCAGAATCCTTTGCAAACCTCAAAATGTGGCTAAAATAACACATGTTCCTCACATTTCTGTGGCAGAAAGTTCTGGAATCTGAGAGGAGCTACAAATTTCCTTCCACCCAGCGTTCCCCCACGTCTCCCGATAAAAATGATACCTCACTTGTGTTGGTAGGCCTACGCCCGCGACAGGATATGCCCCAAAACACAACGTGGACATATCACAGAAAACAGAGCTGTTTTTAGCAAAGTGATTACCTGTAGATTTTGGCCTCTAGCTCAGCCGCCACCTAGGGAAACCTACCAAACCTGTGCATTTCTGAAAACTAGAGACCTAGGGAGATCCAAGGAGGGGTGACTTGCGGGGCTCGGACCAGGTTCTGTTACCCAGAATCCTTTGCAAACCTCAAAATTTGGCTAAAAAAACACATGTTCCTCACATTTCTGTGGCAGAAAGTTCTGGAATCTGAGAGGAGCCACAAATTTCCTTCCACCCAGTGTTCCCCCACGTCTCCCGATAAAAATGATACCTCACTTGTGTGGATAGGCCTAGCTCCCGCGACAGGATATGCCCCAAAACACAACGTGGACATATCACAGAAAACAGAGCTGTTTTTAGCAAAGTGACTACCTGTAGATTTTGGCCTCTAGCTCAGCCGCCACCTAGGGAAACCTACCAAACCTGTGCATTTCTGAAAACTAGAGACCTAGGGGAATCCAAGGAGGGGTGACTTGCGGGGCTCGGACCAGGTTCTGTTACCCAGAATCCTTTGCAAACCTCAAAATTTGGCTAAAATAACACATGTTCCTCACATTTCTGTGGCAGAAAGTTCTGGAATCTGAGAGGAGCTACAAATTTCCTTCCACCCAGCGTTCCCCCACGTCTCCCGATAAAAATGATACCTCACTTGTGTGGGTAGGCCTAGCGCCCGCGACAGGATATGCCCCAAAACACAACGTGGACATATCACAGAAAACAGAGCTGTTTTTAGCAAAGTGACTACCTGTAGAGTTTGGCCTCTAGCTCAGCCGCCACCTAGGGAAACCTACCAAACCTGTGCATTTCTGAAAACTAGAGACCTAGGGGGATCCAAGGAGGGGTGACTTGCGGGGCTCGGACCAGGTTCTGTTACCCAGAATCCTTTGCAAACCTCAAAATTTGGCTAAAAAAACACATGTTCCTCACATTTCTGTGGCAGAAAGTTCTGGAATCTGAGAGGAGCCACAAATTTCCTTCCACCCAGCGTTCCCCCACGTCTCCCGATAAAAATGATACCTCACTTGTGTGGGTAGGCCTAGCGCCCGCGACAGGATATGCCCCAAAACACAACGTGGACATATCACAGAAAACAGAGCTGTTTTTAGCAAAGTGACTACCTGTAGATTTTGGCCTCTAGCTCAGCCGCCACCTAGGGAAACCTACCAAACCTGTGCATTTCTGAAAACTAGAGACCTAGGGGGATCCAAGGAGGGGTGACTTGCGGGGCTCAGACCAGGTTCTGTTACCCAGAATCCTTTGGAAACCTCAAAATTTGGCTAAAAAAACACATGTCCCTCACATTTCTGTGGCAGAAAGTTCTGGAATCTGAGAGGAGCTACAAATTTCCTTCCACCCAGCGTTCCCCCAAGTCTCCCGATAAAAATGATACCTCACTTGCGTGGGTAGGCCTAGCGCCGGCGACAGGAAACACCCCAAAGCGCAACGTGGACACATCCTAAATTTTGGAAAAAAACAGAGGTGTTTTTTGTGAAGTGCCTACCTGTAGATTTTGGCCTCTAGCTCAGCCGGCACCTAGGGAAACCTACCAAACCTGTGCATTTCCGAAAACTAGAGACCTAGGGGAATCCAAGGAGGGGTGACTTGCGGGGCTCGGACCAGGTTCTGTTACCCAGAATCCTTTGCAAACCTCAAAATTTGGCTAAAATAACACATGTTCCTCACATTTCTGTGGCAGAAAGTTCTGGAATCTGAGAGGAGCTACAAATTTCCTTCCACCCAGCGTTCCCCCACGTCTCCCGATAAAAATGATACCTCACTTGTGTGGGTAGGCCTAGCGCCCGCGACAGGATATGCCCCAAAACACAACGTGGACATATCACAGAAAACAGAGCTGTTTTTAGCAAAGTGATTACCTGTAGATTTTGGCCTCTAGCTCAGCCGCCACCTAGGGAAACCTACCAAACCTGTGCATTTCTGAAAACTAGAGACCTAGGGGGATCCAAGGAGGGGTGACTTGCGGGGCTCGGACCAGGTTCTGTTACCCAGAATCCTTTGCAAACCTCAAAATTTGGCTAAAAAAACACATGTTCCTCACATTTCTGTGGCAGAAAGTTCTGGAATCTGAGAGGAGCCACAAATTTCCTTCCACCCAGCGTTCCCCCACGTCTCCCGATAAAAATGATACCTCACTTGTGTGGGTAGGCCTAGCGCCCGCGACAGGATATGCCCCAAAACACAACGTGGACATATCACAGAAAACAGAGCTGTTTTTAGCAAAGTGACTACCTGTAGATTTTGGCCTCTAGCTCAGCCGCCACCTAGGGAAACCTACCAAACCTGTGCATTTCTGAAAACTAGAGACCTAGGGGGATCCAAGGAGGGGTGACTTGCGGGGCTCGGACCAGGTTCTGTTACCCAGAATCCTTTGCAAACCTCAAAATTTGGCTAAAAAAACACATGTCCCTCACATTTCTGTGGCAGAAAGTTCTGGAATCTGAGAGGAGCTACAAATTTCCTTCCACCCAGCGTTCCCCCAAGTCTCCCGATAAAAATGATACCTCACTTGCGTGGGTAGGCCTAGCGCCGGCGACAGGAAACACCCCAAAGCGCAACGTGGACACATCCTAAATTTTGGAAAAAAACAGAGGTGTTTTTTGCGAAGTGCCTACCTGTAGATTTTGGCCTCTAGCTCAGCCGGCACCTAGGGAAACCTACCAAACCTGTGCATTTCTGAAAACTAGAGACCTAGGGGAATCCAAGGAGGGGTGACTTGCGGGGCTCGGACCAGGTTCTGTTACCCAGAATCCTTTGCAAACCTCAAAATTTGGCTAAAATAACACATGTTCCTCACATTTCTGTGGCAGAAAGTTCTGGAATCTGAGAGGAGCTACAAATTTCCTTCCACCCAGCGTTTCCCCACGTCTCCCGATAAAAATGATACCTCACTTGTGTGGGTAGGCCTAGCGCCCGCGACAGGATATGCCCCAAAACACAACGTGGACATATCACAGAAAACAGAGCTGTTTTTAGCAAAGTGACTACCTGTAGATTTTGGCCTCTAGCTCAGCCGCCACCTAGGGAAACCTACCAAACCTGTGCATTTCTGAAAACTAGAGACCTAGGGGGATCCAAGGAGGGGTGACTTGCGGGGCTCGGACCAGGTTCTGTTACCCAGAATCCTTTGCAAACCTCAAAATTTGGCTAAAAAAACACATGTTCCTCACATTTCTGTGGCAGAAAGTTCTGGAATCTGAGAGGAGCCACAAATTTCCTTCCACCCAGCGTTCCCCCACGTCTCCTGATAAAAATGATACCTCACTTGTGTGGGTAGGCCTAGCGCCCGCGACAGGATATGCCCCAAAACACAACGTGGACATATCACAGAAAACAGAGCTGTTTTTAGCAAAGTGACTACCTGTAGATTTTGGCCTCTAGCTCAGCCGCCACCTAGGGAAACCTACCAAACCTGTGCATTTCTGAAAACTAGAGACCTAGGGGGATCCAAGGAGGGGTGACTTGCGGGGCTCAGACCAGGTTCTGTTACCCAGAATCCTTTGCAAACCTCAAAATTTGGCTAAAAAAACACATGTCCCTCACATTTCTGTGGCAGAAAGTTCTGGAATCTGAGAGGAGCTACAAATTTCCTTCCACCCAGCGTTCCCCCAAGTCTCCCGATAAAAATGATACCTCACTTGCGTGGGTAGGCCTAGCGCCGGCGACAGGAAACACCCCAAAGCGCAACGTGGACACATCCTAAATTTTGGAAAAAAACAGAGGTGTTTTTTGCGAAGTGCCTACCTGTAGATTTTGGCCTCTAGCTCAGCCGGCACCTAGGGAAACCTACCAAACCTGTGCATTTCTGAAAACTAGAGACCTAGGGGAATCCAAGGAGGGGTGACTTGCGGGGCTCGGACCAGGTTCTGTTACCCAGAATCCTTTGCAAACCTCAAAATTTGGCTAAAATAACACATGTTCCTCACATTTCTGTGGCAGAAAGTTCTGGAATCTGAGAGGAGCTACAAATTTCCTTCCACCCAGCGTTCCCCCACGTCTCCCGATAAAAATGATACCTCGCTTGTGTGGGTAGGCCTAGCGCCCGCGACAGGATATGCCCCAAAACACAACGTGGACATCTCACAGAAAACAGAGCTGTTTTTAGCAAAGTGATTACCTGTAGATTTTGGCCTCTAGCTCAGCCGCCACCTAGGGAAACCTACCAAACCTGTGCATTTCTGAAAACTAGAGACCTAGGGAGATCCAAGGAGGGGTGACTTGCGGGGCTCGGACCAGGTTCTGTTACCCAGAATCCTTTGCAAACCTCAAAATTTGGCTAAAAAAACACATGTTCCTCACATTTCTGTGGCAGAAAGTTCTGGAATCTGAGAGGAGCCACAAATTTCCTTCCACCCAGTGTTCCCCCACGTCTCCCGATAAAAATGATACCTCACTTGTGTGGATAGGCCTAGCTCCCGCGACAGGATATGCCCCAAAACACAACGTGGACATATCACAGAAAACAGAGCTGTTTTTAGCAAAGTGACTACCTGTAGATTTTGGCCTCTAGCTCAGCCGCCACCTAGGGAAACCTACCAAACCTGTGCATTTCTGAAAACTAGAGACCTAGGGGAATCCAAGGAGGGGTGACTTGCGGGGCTCGGACCAGGTTCTGTTACCCAGAATCCTTTGCAAACCTCAAAATTTGGCTAAAATAACACATGTTCCTCACATTTCTGTGGCAGAAAGTTCTGGAATCTGAGAGGAGCTACAAATTTCCTTCCACCCAGCGTTTCCCCACGTCTCCCGATAAAAATGATACCTCACTTGTGTGGGTAGGCCTAGCGCCCGCGACAGGATATGCCCCAAAACACAACGTGGACATATCACAGAAAACAGAGCTGTTTTTAGCAAAGTGACTACCTGTAGATTTTGGCCTCTAGCTCAGCCGCCACCTAGGGAAACCTACCAAACCTGTGCATTTCTGAAAACTAGAGACCTAGGGGGATCCAAGGAGGGGTGACTTGCGGGGCTCGGACCAGGTTCTGTTACCCAGAATCCTTTGCAAACCTCAAAATTTGGCTAAAAAAACACATGTTCCTCACATTTCTGTGGCAGAAAGTTCTGGAATCTGAGAGGAGCCACAAATTTCCTTCCACCCAGCGTTCCCCCACGTCTCCCAATAAAAATGATACCTCACTTGTGTGGGTAGGCCTAGCGCCCGCGACAGGATATGCCCCAAAACACAACGTGGACATATCACAGAAAACAGAGCTGTTTTTAGCAAAGTGACTACCTGTAGATTTTGGCCTCTAGCTCAGCCGCCACCTAGGGAAACCTACCAAACCTGTGCATTTCTGAAAACTAGAGACCTAGGGGGATCCAAGGAGGGGTGACTTGCGGGGCTCAGACCAGGTTCTGTTACCCAGAATCCTTTGGAAACCTCAAAATTTGGCTAAAAAAACACATGTCCCTCACATTTCTGTGGCAGAAAGTTC
Organism: Pleurodeles waltl; assembly: GCF_031143425.1. Taxonomy (NCBI): domain Eukaryota; kingdom Metazoa; phylum Chordata; class Amphibia; order Caudata; family Salamandridae; genus Pleurodeles; species Pleurodeles waltl. The sequence goes on from NC_090440.1 coordinate 259,818,662, forward strand.
TGGAATCTGAGAGGAGCTACAAATTTCCTTCCACCCAGCGTTCCCCCAAGTCTCCCGATAAAAATGATACCTCACTTGCGTGGGTAGGCCTAGCGCCGGCGACAGGAAACACCCCAAAGCGCAACGTGGACACATCCTAAATTTTGGAAAAAAACAGAGGTGTTTTTTGCGAAGTGCCTACCTGTAGATTTTGGCCTCTAGCTCAGCCGGCACCTAGGGAAACCTACCAAACCTGTGCATTTCTGAAAACTAGAGACCTAGGGGAATCCAAGGAGGGGTGACTTGCGGGGAACGGACCAGGTTCTGTTACCCAGAATCCTTTGCAAACCTCAAAATTTGGCTAAAATAACACATGTTCCTCACATTTCTGTGGCAGAAAGTTCTGGAATCTGAGAGGAGCTACAAATTTCCTTCCACCCAGCGTTTCCCCACGTCTCCCGATAAAAATGATACCTCACTTGTGTGGGTAGGCCTAGCGCCCGCGACAGGATATGCCCCAAAACACAACGTGGACATATCACAGAAAACAGAGCTGTTTTTAGCAAAGTGACTACCTGTAGATTTTGGCCTCTAGCTCAGCCGCCACCTAGGGAAACCTACCAAACCTGTGCATTTCTGAAAACTAGAGACCTAGGGGGATCCAAGGAGGGGTGACTTGCGGGGCTCGGACCAGGTTCTGTTACCCAGAATCCTTTGCAAACCTCAAAATTTGGCTAAAAAAACACATGTTCCTCACATTTCTGTGGCAGAAAGTTCTGGAATCTGAGAGGAGCCACAAATTTCCTTCCACCCAGCGTTCCCCCACGTCTCCCAATAAAAATGATACCTCACTTGTGTGGGTAGGCCTAGCGCCCGCGACAGGATATGCCCCAAAACACAACGTGGACATATCACAGAAAACAGAGCTGTTTTTAGCAAAGTGACTACCTGTAGATTTTGGCCTCTAGCTCAGCCGCCACCTAGGGAAACCTACCAAACCTGTGCATTTCTGAAAACTAGAGACCTAGGGGGATCCAAGGAGGGGTGACTTGCGGGGCTCAGACCAGGTTCTGTTACCCAGAATCCTTTGCAAACCTCAAAATTTGGCTAAAAAAACACATGTCCCTCACATTTCTGTGGCAGAAAGTTCTGGAATCTGAGAGGAGCTACAAATTTCCTTCCACCCAGCGTTCCCCCAAGTCTCCCGATAAAAATGATACCTCACTTGCGTGGGTAGGCCTAGCGCCGGCGACAGGAAACACCCCAAAGCGCAACGTGGACACATCCTAAATTTTGGAAAAAAACAGAGGTGTTTTTTGCGAAGTGCCTACCTGTAGATTTTGGCCTCTAGCTCAGCCGGCACCTAGGGAAACCTACCAAACCTGTGCATTTCTGAAAACTAGAGACCTAGGGGAATCCAAGGAGGGGTGACTTGCGGGGAACGGACCAGGTTCTGTTACCCAGAATCCTTTGCAAACCTCAAAATTTGGCTAAAATAACACATGTTCCTCACATTTCTGTGGCAGAAAGTTCTGGAATCTGAGAGGAGCTACAAATTTCCTTCCACCCAGCGTTCCCCCACGTCTCCCGATAAAAATGATACCTCACTTGTGTGGGTAGGCCTAGCGCCCGCGACAGGATATGCCCCAAAACACAACGTGGACATATCACAGAAAACAGAGCTGTTTTTAGCAAAGTGATTACCTGTAGATTTTGGCCTCTAGCTCAGCCGCCACCTAGGGAAACCTACCAAACCTGTGCATTTCTGAAAACTAGAGACCTAGGGAGATCCAAGGAGGCGTGACTTGCGGGGCTCGGACCAGGTTCTGTTACCCAGAATCCTTTGCAAACCTCAAAATTTGGCTAAAAAAACACATGTTCCTCACATTTCTGTGGCAGAAAGTTCTGGAATCTGAGAGGAGCCACAAATTTCCTTCCACCCAGTGTTCCCCCACGTCTCCCGATAAAAATGATACCTCACTTGTGTGGATAGGCCTAGCTCCCGCGACAGGATATGCCCCAAAACACAACGTGGACATATCACAGAAAACAGAGCTGTTTTTAGCAAAGTGAACCTGTAGATTTTGGCCTCTAGCTCAGCCGCCACCTAGGGAAACCTACCAAACCTGTGCATTTCTGAAAACTAGAGACCTAGGGGGATCCAAGGAGGGGTGACTTGCGGGGCTCAGACCAGGTTCTGTTACCCAGAATCCTTTGCAAACCTCAAAATTTGGCTAAAAAAACACATGTCCCTCACATTTCTGTGGCAGAAAGTTCTGGAATCTGAGAGGAGCCACAAATTTCCTTCCACCCAGTGTTCCCCCACGTCTCCCGATAAAAATGATACCTCACTTGTGTGGATAGGCCTAGCTCCCGCGACAGGATATGCCCCAAAACACAACGTGGACATATCACAGAAAACAGAGCTGTTTTTAGCAAAGTGACTACCTGTAGATTTTGGCCTCTAGCTCAGCCGCCACCTAGGGAAACCTACCAAACCTGTGCATTTCTGAAAACTAGAGACCTAGGGGAATCCAAGGAGGGGTGACTTGCGGGGCTCGGACCAGGTTCTGTTACCCAGAATCCTTTGCAAACCTCAAAATTTGGCTAAAATAACACATGTTCCTCACATTTCTGTGGCAGAAAGTTCTGGAATCTGAGAGGAGCTACAAATTTCCTTCCACCCAGCGTTTCCCCACGTCTCCCGATAAAAATGATACCTCACTTGTGTGGGTAGGCCTAGCGCCCGCGACAGGATATGCCCCAAAACACAACGTGGACATATCACAGAAAACAGAGCTGTTTTTAGCAAAGTGACTACCTGTAGATTTTGGCCTCTAGCTCAGCCGCCACCTAGGGAAACCTACCAAACCTGTGCATTTCTGAAAACTAGAGACCTAGGGGGATCCAAGGAGGGGTGACTTGCGGGGCTCGGACCAGGTTCTGTTACCCAGAATCCTTTGCAAACCTCAAAATTTGGCTAAAAAAACACATGTTCCTCACATTTCTGTGGCAGAAAGTTCTGGAATCTGAGAGGAGCCACAAATTTCCTTCCACCCAGCGTTCCCCCACGTCTCCCAATAAAAATGATACCTCACTTGTGTGGGTAGGCCTAGCGCCCGCGACAGGATATGCCCCAAAACACAACGTGGACATATCACAGAAAACAGAGCTGTTTTTAGCAAAGTGACTACCTGTAGATTTTGGCCTCTAGCTCAGCCGCCACCTAGGGAAACCTACCAAACCTGTGCATTTCTGAAAACTAGAGACCTAGGGGGATCCAAGGAGGGGTGACTTGCGGGGCTCAGACCAGGTTCTGTTACCCAGAATCCTTTGGAAACCTCAAAATTTGGCTAAAAAAACACATGTCCCTCACATTTCTGTGGCAGAAAGTTCTGGAATCTGAGAGGAGCTACAAATTTCCTTCCACCCAGCGTTCCCCCAAGTCTCCCGATAAAAATGATACCTCACTTGCGTGGGTAGGCCTAGCGCCGGCGACAGGAAACACCCCAAAGCGCAACGTGGACACATCCTAAATTTTGGAAAAAAACAGAGGTGTTTTTTGCGAAGTGCCTACCTGTAGATTTTGGCCTCTAGCTCAGCCGGCACCTAGGGAAACCTACCAAACCTGTGCATTTCTGAAAACTAGAGACCTAGGGGAATCCAAGGAGGGGTGACTTGCGGGGAACGGACCAGGTTCTGTTACCCAGAATCCTTTGCAAACCTCAAAATTTGGCTAAAATAACACATGTTCCTCACATTTCTGTGGCAGAAAGTTCTGGAATCTGAGAGGAGCTACAAATTTCCTTCCACCCAGCGTTTCCCCACGTCTCCCGATAAAAATGATACCTCACTTGTGTGGGTAGGCCTAGCGCCCGCGACAGGATATGCCCCAAAACACAACGTGGACATATCACAGAAAACAGAGCTGTTTTTAGCAAAGTGACTACCTGTAGATTTTGGCCTCTAGCTCAGCCGCCACCTAGGGAAACCTACCAAACCTGTGCATTTCTGAAAACTAGAGACCTAGGGGGATCCAAGGAGGGGTGACTTGCGGGGCTCGGACCAGGTTCTGTTACCCAGAATCCTTTGCAAACCTCAAAATTTGGCTAAAAAAACACATGTTCCTCACATTTCTGTGGCAGAAAGTTCTGGAATCTGAGAGGAGCCACAAATTTCCTTCCACCCAGCGTTCCCCCACGTCTCCCAATAAAAATGATACCTCACTTGTGTGGGTAGGCCTAGCGCCCGCGACAGGATATGCCCCAAAACACAACGTGGACATATCACAGAAAACAGAGCTGTTTTTAGCAAAGTGACTACCTGTAGATTTTGGCCTCTAGCTCAGCCGCCACCTAGGGAAACCTACCAAACCTGTGCATTTCTGAAAACTAGAGACCTAGGGGGATCCAAGGAGGGGTGACTTGCGGGGCTCAGACCAGGTTCTGTTACCCAGAATCCTTTGGAAACCTCAAAATTTGGCTAAAAAAACACATGTCCCTCACATTTCTGTGGCAGAAAGTTCTGGAATCTGAGAGGAGCTACAAATTTCCTTCCACCCAGCGTTCCCCCAAGTCTCCCGATAAAAATGATACCTCACTTGCGTGGGTAGGCCTAGCGCCGGCGACAGGAAACACCCCAAAGCGCAACGTGGACACATCCTAAATTTTGGAAAAAAACAGAGGTGTTTTTTGCGAAGTGCCTACCTGTAGATTTTGGCCTCTAGCTCAGCCGGCACCTAGGGAAACCTACCAAACCTGTGCATTTCTGAAAACTAGAGACCTAGGGGAATCCAAGGAGGGGTGACTTGCGGGGAACGGACCAGGTTCTGTTACCCAGAATCCTTTGCAAACCTCAAAATTTGGCTAAAATAACACATGTTCCTCACATTTCTGTGGCAGAAAGTTCTGGAATCTGAGAGGAGCTACAAATTTCCTTCCACCCAGCGTTTCCCCACGTCTCCCGATAAAAATGATACCTCACTTGTGTGGGTAGGCCTAGCGCCCGCGACAGGATATGCCCCAAAACACAACGTGGACATATCACAGAAAACAGAGCTGTTTTTAGCAAAGTGACTACCTGTAGATTTTGGCCTCTAGCTCAGCCGCCACCTAGGGAAACCTACCAAACCTGTGCATTTCTGAAAACTAGAGACCTAGGGGGATCCAAGGAGGGGTGACTTGCGGGGCTCGGACCAGGTTCTGTTACCCAGAATCCTTTGCAAACCTCAAAATTTGGCTAAAAAAACACATGTTCCTCACATTTCTGTGGCAGAAAGTTCTGGAATCTGAGAGGAGCCACAAATTTCCTTCCACCCAGCGTTCCCCCACGTCTCCCAATAAAAATGATACCTCACTTGTGTGGGTAGGCCTAGCGCCCGCGACAGGATATGCCCCAAAACACAACGTGGACATATCACAGAAAACAGAGCTGTTTTTAGCAAAGTGACTACCTGTAGATTTTGGCCTCTAGCTCAGCCGCCACCTAGGGAAACCTACCAAACCTGTGCATTTCTGAAAACTAGAGACCTAGGGGGATCCAAGGAGGGGTGACTTGCGGGGCTCAGACCAGGTTCTGTTACCCAGAATCCTTTGCAAACCTCAAAATTTGGCTAAAAAAACACATGTCCCTCACATTTCTGTGGCAGAAAGTTCTGGAATCTGAGAGGAGCTACAAATTTCCTTCCACCCAGCGTTCCCCCAAGTCTCCCGATAAAAATGATACCTCACTTGCGTGGGTAGGCCTAGCGCCGGCGACAGGAAACACCCCAAAGCGCAACGTGGACACATCCTAAATTTTGGAAAAAAACAGAGGTGTTTTTTGCGAAGTGCCTACCTGTAGATTTTGGCCTCTAGCTCAGCCGGCACCTAGGGAAACCTACCAAACCTGTGCATTTCTGAAAACTAGAGACCTAGGGGAATCCAAGGAGGGGTGACTTGCGGGGAACGGACCAGGTTCTGTTACCCAGAATCCTTTGCAAACCTCAAAATTTGGCTAAAATAACACATGTTCCTCACATTTCTGTGGCAGAAAGTTCTGGAATCTGAGAGGAGCTACAAATTTCCTTCCACCCAGCGTTCCCCCACGTCTCCCGATAAAAATGATACCTCACTTGTGTGGGTAGGCCTAGCGCCCGCGACAGGATATGCCCCAAAACACAACGTGGACATATCACAGAAAACAGAGCTGTTTTTAGCAAAGTGATTACCTGTAGATTTTGGCCTCTAGCTCAGCCGCCACCTAGGGAAACCTACCAAACCTGTGCATTTCTGAAAACTAGAGACCTAGGGAGATCCAAGGAGGCGTGACTTGCGGGGCTCGGACCAGGTTCTGTTACCCAGAATCCTTTGCAAACCTCAAAATTTGGCTAAAAAAACACATGTTCCTCACATTTCTGTGGCAGAAAGTTCTGGAATCTGAGAGGAGCCACAAATTTCCTTCCACCCAGCGTTCCCCCACGTCTCCCGATAAAAATGATACCTCACTTGTGTGGATAGGCCTAGCTCCCGCGACAGGATATGCCCCAAAACACAACGTGGACATATCACAGAAAACAGAGCTGTTTTTAGCAAAGTGAACCTGTAGATTTTGGCCTCTAGCTCAGCCGCCACCTAGGGAAACCTACCAAACCTGTGCATTTCTGAAAACTAGAGACCTAGGGGGATCCAAGGAGGGGTGACTTGCGGGGCTCGGACCAGGTTCTGTTACCCAGAATCCTTTGCAAACCTCAAAATTTGGCTAAAAAAACACATGTTCCTCACATTTCTGTGGCAGAAAGTTCTGGAATCTGAGAGGAGCTACAAATTTCCTTCCACCCAGCGTTCCCCCAAGTCTCCCGATAAAAATGATACCTCACTTGCGTGGGTAGGCCTAGCGCCTGCGACAGGAAACACCCCAAAGCGCAACGTGGACACATCCACAATTTTGGGAGAAAACAGTGCCTACCTGCGGATTTTGGCCTGTAGCTCACCCGGCGCCTAGGGAAACCTACCAAACCAGTGCATTTCTGAAAACTAGAGACCTAGGGGAATCCAAGGAGGGGTGACTTGCGGGGCTCGGACCAGGTTCTGTTACCCAGAATCCTTTGCAAACCTCAAAATTTGGCTAAAAAAACACATGTTCCTCACATTTCTGTGGCAGAAAGTTCTGGAATCTGAGAGGAGCCACAAATTTCCTTCCACCCAGCGTTCCCCCAAGTCTCCCGATAAAAATGATACCTCACTTGTGTGGGTGGCCCAGGTGCCTGCAACATAATAAGGCCCAAAACCTGAAGGGATAGAAGGGATAGCACAGCAAGTTTATAAGGGCATATTCTTTTATACATCTTTAGACGGACTCTGCTTTGGGGACCCACATAAGTGAGGTGTCATTTTACTTGGGAGACTGAGGGGAAAACTGGGGAGTAGGAATTTTGTGCTGGAGCGGTGATCCTACTAAGAAAAATCAGGAAAATATGCTTTTTTATGCAAATTGTGAGGTTTACAGAGGAGTCTGGGTAAGAAAATGTTGGGGGAGCCACACAAGCCACACCTCCCTAGACTCCTTGGGGTGCCTAGTTTTAAAAAGTTTCTGGGTTTTGTAGGTTTCCCTACATGACGGCCGCACCCAGGACCAAAAACATAGGTGGGCCCTCCCCCCCAAACACAGGTATTTTTGGAATATATCACTTTGATGTGTGCACATACGTCCGTGATGTGCCAAACACTAAAATTGTGAAAAGAAACACACTTAGGTTATGTGAAGAAGACCCCTCACCCACCAACCAAGTTGGTGGCATGCTTCATCATCGGGGTCCCACCTGAGGCACCTAGCGTGTCTCAAGTGTGCTGCGACGCCTGATTACAGCGGAGCAGGTTTTGTCATTTGTACCACACATACTGGTTGGATTTGGCACGAGGGTGAGTGATGGTTCAGTAGATCAAATTTTATTAACAAGAGATTTCACAAAAGTGAAATGCACTGGTAATAACTGAAAGGCCAAAAAACTGAACCAATGACTCACAGCTCGTGAGCTGTAAAGCCACGACAAGGCACCAACCGCTTTACAGTCCATTCACACACCTTTCATACATGACATGCACTAGACCATTCACGCCGCCAGCCACGGGCCCAGCACATTACAAGACTCGCATCCACAGACAGCGCCAGTCAAGGGCCCATCACTTTCATACGCCCACATGCCTGATACAGCAATCACACCATCTGATGAGTGTGTGGACTGGCGTTTGGCCGGCACTGCCAGCCAAGCGCCACCCCACCCACACCACCAGCCAAGCGCCACCCCACACACACCGCCAGCCCAGCGCCACCCCACACACACCGCCAGCCCAGCGCCACCCCACACACACCGCCAGCCAAGCGCCACCCCACACACACCGCCAGCCAAGCGCCACCCCACACACACCGCCAGCCAAGCGCCACCACACCCACGCCGCCAGCCAAGCGCCACTCTACACATGCCATCCCCTTTTTTTTGTTTTTAAACAACAAAGAAACCACTAATCATAAATTAGTACAAAACTACAAACACAAAAGCTCTAACTGAATACATGACTAATGCCAACCGTGAAACCGAACATATAAAAATATAAAACACCAGTTTACGCTCACGGAATTTCCCAATAATTCTTCTGTGTGTGGTAGCTCCTGAAACAGCCACCCACACACAGCCCAGGCTTTGAAGGACAATCCGGGCAGTACATCCTAGTCTCCTTCCTGATACCTCTTCGAGCACAGACTCTACATCTCTTAGCAGGAAAGTTTTTTTTGGCCGTGGGAGGAATGTGCTCAGCAAAGTGACGATCTTTCAATCTAGCCACATCCTCCACCACTGCTTCTCTAGGAACTCTTGCCTGTTCCAGCACAACAAGGCTAGCTATGATAGACTCCTGAAATTTCACAAATGTCATCCTTGACTCTGGAGAACTATCCTTAAACACAACAAAAGCATTAAAAGTTGCCAAGTGGAACAAGTGAAGCGCTAATTTCTTATACCACACATAAGACTTACGAGCAGCAGTGTAAGGTTCTAACCTCTAAATCTACTCTATCAACACCACCCATGTGCTTATTATAGTCTAAGATGCACACAGGTTTGCGCACTTCGGCAACCTGACCCCAAACAGCCACAGGTGAAGTACTCTCATCATGGATGGTGCTTAGCATGTATACATCCCTCTTGTCTACAAATTTCAGAGCTAGCAGCTCATCATTCCGCAAGGCACTGCACTGTCCCTTCTCAAGTTTTTTACAGACAAGCTCTTTTGGATAGCCTTTCCGATTAGAGCGGATTGTGCCACAAGCAACAGTGTCCACTCTGAACAACTCCTTGAACAACCGAACTCCAGTGTAGAAGTTATCTACATATAAATGGTGACCTTTGTTAAACAGTCGTCTACCAAGTTCCCACACAATTTTCTCACTAACTCCAAAAGTGGGAGGACAACCAGGGGGGTCAATATTGGAATCCCTACCAGTGTAGACCCGGAAATTATAAACATATCCTGTACTGCTTTCTGACAGCATATACAATTTAATTCCATACCGTGCCCTCTTGCTAGGAATGTACTGCCTAAAAACCAAACGACCCTTGAACAGGACCAAAGACTCATCTACAGATATTTCTTTCCCTGGAACATAGATCTCTGAAAACCGATCTACCAAATGATCAAGGACAGGTCTAATCTTAAAAAGACGGTCAGAATCAGGATGATCTCGTGGCAAGGCTAAAGCATTATCTACAAAATGCAACATCCGAAGAAGAAGCTCATACCGGTTACGACTCATGATGGCAGGAAATATAGCAGTTGCCATCAAGGGACTAGTAGACCAATATGAAGACAGCGACGGCTTCCTTATCAGCCCCATCAAAAAAGTTAAACCCAAGAACTTTTTCAACTCTTCCAGATTTGTGGGAATCCACCGGCTAGCTCTAGAGTGTGGCCTAAGTCTGGCAGCGTTGTCCCTCAAAAACTGCTCTGCATACAAATTAGTCTGCTCAACAATCTCTTCCAAAAATATATCGTCCATAAACAACTAAAAAAAGTTGACGGGCAAAAAGTTTTCCGTATTAACTCGACACCCTGTGTAAAGAAATGGCTCCCTGTTGCAGTTACCCCCCACTTTTTGCCTGATACTGATGCTGACTTGACTGAGAAGTGTGCTGGGACCCTGCTAACCAGGCCCCAGCACCAGTGTTCTTTCACCTAAAATGTACCATTGTTTCCACAATTGGCACACCCTGGCATCCAGATAAGTCCCTGGTAACTGGTACCTCTGGTACCAAGGGCCCTGATGCCAGGGAAGGTCTCTAAGGGCTGTAGCATGTATTATGCCACCCTAGAGACCCCTCACTCAGCACAGACACACTGCTTACAAGCCTGTGTGTGCTGGTGAGAACAACATGAGTAAGTCGACATGGCACTCCCCTCAGGGTGCCATGCCAGCCTCTCACTGCCTATGCAGTATAGGTAAGACACCCCTCTAGCAGGCCTTACAGCCCTAAGGCAGGGTGCACTATACCATAGGTGAGGGTACCAGTGCATGAGCACTGTGCCCCTACAGTGTCTAAGCAAAACCTTAGACATTGTAAGTGCAGGGTAGCCATAAGAGTATATGGTCTGGGAGTCTGTTTTACACGAACTCCACAGCACCATAATGGCTACACTGAAAACTGGGAAGTTTGGTATCAAACTTCTCAGCACAATAAATGCACACTGATGCCAGTGTACATTTTATTGTAAAATACACCACAGAGGGCACCTTAGAGGTGCCCCCTGAAACTTAACCGACTGTCTGTGTAGGCTGACTAGTTCCAGCAGCCTGCCACACCAGAGACATGTTGCTGGCCCCATGGGGAGAGTGCCTTTGTCACTCTGAGGCCAGTAACAAAGCCTGCACTGGGTGGAGATGCTAACACCTCCCCCAGGCAGGAGCTGTGACACCTGGCGGTGAGCCTCAAAGGCTCACCCCTTTGTCACAGCCCAGCAGGGCACTCCAGCTTAGTGGAGTTGCCCGCCCCCTCCGGCCGCGGCCCCCACTTTTGGCGGCAAGGCTGGAGGGAACAAAGAAAGCAACAAGGAGGAGTCACTGGCCAGTCAGGACAGCCCCTAAGGTGTCCTGAGCTGAAGTGACTCTAACTTTTAGAAATCCTCCATCTTGCAGATGGAGGATTCCCCCAATAGGGTTAGGATTGTGACCCCCTCCCCTTGGGAGGAGGCACAAAGAGGGTGTACCCACCCTCAGGGCTAGTAGCCATTGGCTACTAACCCCCCAGACCTAAACACGCCCTTAAATTTAGTATTTAAGGGCTACCCTGAACCCTAGAAAATTAGATTCCTGCAACTACAAGAAGAAGGACTGCCCAGCTGAAAACCCCTGCAGCGGAAGACCAGAAGACGACAACTGCCTTGGCTCCAGAAACTCACCGGCCTGTCTCCTGCCTTCCAAAGATCCTGCTCCAGCGACGCCTTCCAAAGGGACCAGCGACCTCGACATCCTCTGAGGACTGCCCCTGCTTCGAAAAGACAAGAAACTCCCGAGGACAGCGGACCTGCTCCAAGAAAGGCTGCAACTTTGTTTCCAGCAGCTTTAAAAAACCCTGCAAGCTCCCCGCAAGAAGCGTGAGACTTGCAACACTGCACCCGGCGACCCCGACTCGGCTGGTGGAGATCCGACACCTCAGGAGGGACCCCAGGACTACTCTGATACTGTGAGTACCAAAACCTGTCCCCCCTGAGCCCCCACAGCGCCGCCTGCAGAGGGAATCCCGAGGCTTCCCCTGACCGCGACTCTTTGAACCTCAAGTCCCGACGCCTGGGAGAGACCCTGCACCCGCAGCCCCCAGGACCTGAAGGACCGGACTTTCACTGGAGAAGTGACCCCCAGGAGTCCCTCTCCCTTGCCCAAGTGGAGGTTTCCCCGAGGAATCCCCCCCTTGCCTGCCTGCAGCGCTGAAGAGATCCCGAGATCTCTCATAGACTAACATTGCGAACCCGACGCCTGTTCCTACACTGCACCCGGCCGCCCCCGCGCTGCTGAGGGTGAAATTTCTGTGTGGACTTGTGTCCCCCCCGGTGCCCTACAAAACCCCCCTAGTCTGCCCTCCGAAGACGCGGGTACTTACCTGCACGCAAACCGGAACCGGGGCACCCCCTTCTCTCCATTCTAGCCTATGTGTTTTGGGCACCACTTTGAACTCTGCACCTGACCGGCCCTGAGCTGCTGGTGTGGTGACTTTGGGGTTGCTCTGAACCCCCAACGGTGGGCTACCTTGGACCAAGAACTAAGCCCTGTAAGTGTCTTACTTACCTGGTAAAACTAACCAAAACTTACCTCCCCCAGGAACTGTGAAAATTGCACTGTGTCCACTTTTAAAACAGCTATTTGTCAATAACTTGAAAAGTATACATGCAATTTTGATGATTTGAAGTTCCTAAAGTACTTACCTGCAATACCTTTCGAATGAGATATTACATGTAGAATTTGAACCTGTGGTTCTTAAAATAAACTAAGAAAAGATATTTTTCTATACAAAAACCTATTGGCTGGATTTGTCTCTGAGTGTGTGTACCTCATTTATTGTCTATGTGTATGTACAACAAATGCTTAACACTACTCCTTGGATAAGCCTACTGCTCGACCACACTACCACAAAATAGAGCATTAGTATTATCTATTTTTACCACTATTTTACCTCTAAGGGGAACCCTTGGACTCTGTGCATGCTATTCCTTACTTTGAAATAGCACATACAGAGCCAACTTCCTACATTGGTGGATCAGCGGTGGGGTACAAGACTTTGCATTTGCTGGACTACTCAGCCAATACCTGATCACACGACAAATTCCAAAATTGTCATTAGAAATTGATTTTTGCAATTTGAAAAGTTTTCTAAATTCTTAAAAGACCTGCTAGGGCCTTGTGTTAGATCCTGTTTAGCATTTCTTTTAGAGTTTAAAAGTTTGTAAAAGTTTGAATTAGATTCTAGAACCAGTTGTAGATTCTTAAAAAGTATTCCAACTTTTAGAAGCAAAATGTCTAGCACAGATGTGACTGTGGTGGAACTCGACACCACACCTTACCTCCATCTTAAGATGAGGGAGCTAAGGTCACTCTGTAAAATAAAGAAAATAACAATGGGCCCCAAACCTACCAAAATACAGCTCCAGGAGCTTTTGGCAGAGTTTGAAAAGGCCAACCCCTCTGAGGGTAGCAACTCAGAGGAAGAGGATAGTGACTTGGAGGAAAATTCCCCCCTACCAGTCCTATCTAGGGAGAACAGGGTCCCTCAAACCCTGACTCCAAAAATAATAGTCAGAGATGCTGGTTCCCTCACAGGAGAGACCAACACCTCTGAAATCACTGAGGATAACTCCAGTGAAGATGACCCCCTGTTAGCCAGGATGGTCAAAAGATTGGCTTTGGAAAAGCAGCTCCTAGCCATAGAAAGGGAAAGAAAAGAGATGGGCCTAGGTCCCATCGATGGTGGCAGCAACTTAAATAGGGTCAGAGATTCTCCTGACATCCTAAAAATCCCCAAAGGGATTGTAACAAAATATGAAGATGGTGATGACATCACCAAATGGTTCACAGCTTTCGAGAGGGCTTGTGTAACCAGAAAAGTAAACAGATCTCACTGGGGTGCTCTCCTTTGGGAAATGTTCACTGGAAAGTGTAGGGATAGACTCCTCACACTCTCTGGAAAAGATGCAGAATCTTATGACCTCATGAAGGGTACCCTGATTGAGGGCTTTGGATTCTCCACTGAGGAGTATAGAATTAGATTCAGGGGGGCTCAAAAATCCTCGAGCCAGACCTGGGTTGATTTTGTAGACTACTCAGTAAAAACACTAGATGGTTGGTTAACTGGAAATGAAGTGTGTGACTATGTTGGGCTTTATAATTTGTTTATGAAAGAACACATTCTAAGTAACTGCTTCAATGAAAAGTTGCATCAGTATCTGGTAGACCTAGGTCCAATTTCTCCCCAAGAATTGGGAAAGAAGGCAGACCACTGGGTCAAGACTAGGGTAACCAAAACTTCCACTGGGGGTGACCAAAAGAAAGGGGTTACAAAAACTCCCCAGGAGAAAGTGGGTGACACTAGAAACAAAGAAAAAGAGTCCTCTGTAGGCCCCCAAAAACCAGAACAGGTGGGTGGGCCCCAAGACACAACCCAAAACAAAGGTGGGTACCAGGGTAAGAACTGGGATGCCACTAAGGCATGGTGCCACAACTGTAAACAGTCTGGGCACCACACCAAGGACACTTCTTGTCCCAAAAACAAACCCCAGAACAAAATCCCAGGGGTAACCAGTGTAGCCATGGGAGATGACTCCTCAGATGAGGAGGTCTTCATAGCTTTCAACTGGAAAATGGGCCCAACAGGTGAGTTGGAGATTCCAGAGGGAAGTAGACACTTCCACCACCTACAGGTGAATGGAATCCCAGCCACTGCCCTGAGAGACACTTGTGCCAGTCACACTATTGTGCATGACAGGCTGGTGCTCTCAAACCAGTACATCCCAGGTGAGATGGCCAGAGTAAGAGTTAGCCCAGACAGGGTCACTAATAGGCCTGTGGCTCTTGTGCCCCTAGAAGTGGGTGGAACTTTTGCTGGAGAAGGGTGGTAGTCAGTACAGACCTCCCCCTTGATTGTCTCCTTGGAAATGACTACCCAGAGGTTAGTCAGAGCCTAAGAGAAGAACTGGTCCAGGGCCAGTCCTCTCCCAAGGATTCTGGAGTGCCTGCCTCTGCAGTAAATGCAAGTAGGCCCCAGAGGAAAAAGAAAAGGAAACAGAGTAGGAAAGGTGGACAACCTTTAGCCAAGGTTCCAGCAAGCCAAGGAGATTCTGCTCCAGTAGGGGAGAACTCCAAAAATGGCTCTGATAAAGTCCAACCTGACCCACAAGAAGTCCTGGCTAGTCAGGCAACTGTTAAGCCTGAGTGGGTGGCTCCTCAGCTAACAGAAGAAAGAGTGGAAGAAGGGTGTTTACTACAAGATGTGGTAACCCCCCACTCTAATACAGCAGACAGGCACCCTGAACCCAAAGAAGCCTGTAACTTAGCCCCTTCCCTTGTAGGTGAAGAGCTAAAGGTGTGGTTCTGGGCACTGACAGCTGTCAGTGGCCTCTGCTGGGTGTTAGCCTTTATGGCTGCACTATCCTTGGCATGGTGGTCTGACCCCATGCCAAATAACAAGTTAGGCCCCCTGACCCTGTTGGTCATGGTGGGGTTACTCCAGCTCTGGGTAACCTCTTTGGGTAAGCTAGGGGTGACCCTGGCTAAGATAAGATTAGCAGAGGTGGATACCTCTGACCTCAAAATAGAGAGAATGGGTGAAGACATAAAAAGCACAGACAAGAGGCAGTTCAGACTAGGTCCTATCACTGTGGAAGTGGGTCAGTTCCCCAGAGGGAATGACCTGAACAGGAGGATGTAAGGCAGAGTAGGCCCTGCAACAAACCAGCCATTTCCTCTACTCTTCCTCGCCTGACAGACTAGGAAGACTCTTCCAGCGTTGGCTGAGTCTCCTGGCCTGTGGGCTGGGGGGGGCTTGTGTAAAGAAATGGCTCCCTGTTGCAGTTACCCCCCACTTTTTGCCTGATACTGATGCTGACTTGACTGAGAAGTGTGCTGGGACCCTGCTAACCAGGCCCCAGCACCAGTGTTCTTTCACCTAAAATGTACCATTGTTTCCACAATTGGCACACCCTGGCATCCAGATAAGTCCCTGGTAACTGGTACCTCTGGTACCAAGGGCCCTGATGCCAGGGAAGGTCTCTAAGGGCTGTAGCATGTATTATGCCACCCTAGAGACCCCTCACTCAGCACAGACACACTGCTTACAAGCCTGTGTGTGCTGGTGAGAACAACATGAGTAAGTCGACATGGCACTCCCCTCAGGGTGCCATGCCAGCCTCTCACTGCCTATGCAGTATAGGTAAGACACCCCTCTAGCAGGCCTTACAGCCCTAAGGCAGGGTGCACTATACCATAGGTGAGGGTACCAGTGCATGAGCACTGTGCCCCTACAGTGTCTAAGCAAAACCTTAGACATTGTAAGTGCAGGGTAGCCATAAGAGTATATGGTCTGGGAGTCTGTTTTACACGAACTCCACAGCACCATAATGGCTACACTGAAAACTGGGAAGTTTGGTATCAAACTTCTCAGCACAATAAATGCACACTGATGCCAGTGTACATTTTATTGTAAAATACACCACAGAGGGCACCTTAGAGGTGCCCCCTGAAACTTAACCGACTGTCTGTGTAGGCTGACTAGTTCCAGCAGCCTGCCACACCAGAGACATGTTGCTGGCCCCATGGGGAGAGTGCCTTTGTCACTCTGAGGCCAGTAACAAAGCCTGCACTGGGTGGAGATGCTAACACCTCCCCCAGGCAGGAGCTGTGACACCTGGCGGTGAGCCTCAAAGGCTCACCCCTTTGTCACAGCCCAGCAGGGCACTCCAGCTTAGTGGAGTTGCCCGCCCCCTCCGGCCGCGGCCCCCACTTTTGGCGGCAAGGCTGGAGGGAACAAAGAAAGCAACAAGGAGGAGTCACTGGCCAGTCAGGACAGCCCCTAAGGTGTCCTGAGCTGAAGTGACTCTAACTTTTAGAAATCCTCCATCTTGCAGATGGAGGATTCCCCCAATAGGGTTAGGATTGTGACCCCCTCCCCTTGGGAGGAGGCACAAAGAGGGTGTACCCACCCTCAGGGCTAGTAGCCATTGGCTACTAACCCCCCAGACCTAAACACGCCCTTAAATTTAGTATTTAAGGGCTACCCTGAACCCTAGAAAATTAGATTCCTGCAACTACAAGAAGAAGGACTGCCCAGCTGAAAACCCCTGCAGCGGAAGACCAGAAGACGACAACTGCCTTGGCTCCAGAAACTCACCGGCCTGTCTCCTGCCTTCCAAAGATCCTGCTCCAGCGACGCCTTCCAAAGGGACCAGCGACCTCGACATCCTCTGAGGACTGCCCCTGCTTCGAAAAGACAAGAAACTCCCGAGGACAGCGGACCTGCTCCAAGAAAGGCTGCAACTTTGTTTCCAGCAGCTTTAAAAAACCCTGCAAGCTCCCCGCAAGAAGCGTGAGACTTGCAACACTGCACCCGGCGACCCCGACTCGGCTGGTGGAGATCCGACACCTCAGGAGGGACCCCAGGACTACTCTGATACTGTGAGTACCAAAACCTGTCCCCCCTGAGCCCCCACAGCGCCGCCTGCAGAGGGAATCCCGAGGCTTCCCCTGACCGCGACTCTTTGAACCTCAAGTCCCGACGCCTGGGAGAGACCCTGCACCCGCAGCCCCCAGGACCTGAAGGACCGGACTTTCACTGGAGAAGTGACCCCCAGGAGTCCCTCTCCCTTGCCCAAGTGGAGGTTTCCCCGAGGAATCCCCCCCTTGCCTGCCTGCAGCGCTGAAGAGATCCCGAGATCTCTCATAGACTAACATTGCGAACCCGACGCCTGTTCCTACACTGCACCCGGCCGCCCCCGCGCTGCTGAGGGTGAAATTTCTGTGTGGACTTGTGTCCCCCCCGGTGCCCTACAAAACCCCCCTGGTCTGCCCTCCGAAGACGCGGGTACTTACCTGCACGCAAACCGGAACCGGGGCACCCCCTTCTCTCCATTCTAGCCTATGTGTTTTGGGCACCACTTTGAACTCTGCACCTGACCGGCCCTGAGCTGCTGGTGTGGTGAATTTGGGGTTGCTCTGAACCCCCAACGGTGGGCTACCTTGGACCAAGAACTAAGCCCTGTAAGTGTCTTACTTACCTGGTAAAACTAACCAAAACTTACCTCCCCCAGGAACTGTGAAAATTGCACTAAGTGTCCACTTTTAAAACAGCTATTTGTCAATAACTTGAAAAGTATACATGCAATTTTGATGATTTGAAGTTCCTAAAGTACTTACCTGCAATACCTTTCGAATGAGATATTACATGTAGAATTTGAACCTGTGGTTCTTAAAATAAACTAAGAAAAGATATTTTTCTATACAAAAACCTATTGGCTGGATTTGTCTCTGAGTGTGTGTACCTCATTTATTGTCTATGTGTATGTACAACAAATGCTTAACACTACTCCTTGGATAAGCCTACTGCTCGACCACACTACCACAAAATAGAGCATTAGTATTATCTATTTTTACCACTATTTTACCTCTAAGGGGAACCCTTGGACTCTGTGCATGCTATTCCTTACTTTGAAATAGCACATACAGAGCCAACTTCCTACACCCTGGAAAACCAGTAAACGTAGGCAACTGTGGCTGCTCCATGTTTGGTGCAACCCATGCGTCAGGTCTTCCAATGGGAAGCCTTTCAGCCGCTGGCTCCTGCACCATTGGCACATCACTGTCCTCCTCTAAAACAGGCCCTTCATCAGCACTGAGAGTGGCTTCATCATCAGATGATTCATCTCTGACAGAAAATTCACTTCCAGAATCCTGCACTTCCTCCTCTGCCTCAGATGCAGAGTCAGTCTCATATTCATGGTCAGAAGATGACTCAAAAAGCACACTAACAACCTGCTGAGCGGTCATCCTACGGCTGGCCATGATCCTTCCTACTAAAATTAACTGGACAAATACACCACCAACAACCAGCACTGTGTAAGATAAGTAACAAAGTATAGGTTTATCACTAAGAATTATAAACTCAAAAACTATACTGCTCACTTGCCTGAAAAAGCTTGACTCACCAGCAACTACTCTGCACAGCCACAGCAATCACCAACGATATCCCACTAAAAAGAGAAAAAAAAAAGCAAATTAGACATAAGACAACACAATAATCATTGTGCATAACTCTAAGGACAATTTCACACACAATCCTGCATTCAGTACACCACCTACAAACATGTCATTCATGCATTGCAACAATACTCACTTGGAGTAAATTTATTTACTTACCTAAAACATGCAACTACGCAAACCGCAGGACAACTACTGCCAAAACTGCAACAAGCCACAGCAAAGTCAGCAAAAGCTTTGAACTAAAACAAAAAGGAGAAAAACTGTTATTATCATAAAAGTAAATACTTCGCCAGTTGACAAACACTCCGCCACTAACCATTTTTTCATTTTCCCGTGTCTAGTCTTCTCTGCTTGGGGGAAGATGGGCCTAAAAAAAAAATAGGCCAATCTACCCCCAAGGGGAGGGGGCAGAAATCACCCAGATTACATTGCACCCTTTGGGGGGGGGCGACCCTTGCCCAAGGTGCCACACCCCCACACAAAGCACACACACACATACATAGTATCCCTGGCGCTATGGGGATTCTGCCCCCCTTGGGGACAGAAAGGCCTAAAAAATAGGCATATCTGCCCCCTAGGGGGGCAGAACTGCCCAAAAATACATGTGGGCCCCTGGGGGCGACCCTTGCCCAAGGGGCCACCCCCCAACACAAAAAATAAAAATCAACAATAAAATCCCTGGTGTCTAGTGGCTTTCTGCCCCCCTTGGGGGCAGATCGGCCTAAAAATAGGGCCAATCTGCCCCCAAGGGGGGCAGAAACGACAATAAATACATTGCGCCCCTGGGGGGAGCGACCCTTGCCCAAGGGGCCACCCCCCAACACAAAGCACACATACATACATACTATTTCTGGCGCTATTGGGATTCTGCCCCCCTTGGGGGCAGAAAGGCCTAAATAAAATAGGCCTCTCTGCCCCCAAGGGGGGCCGAACTGCCCAAAAATACATGAGGGCCCCTGGGGGCGACCCTTGCCCAAGGGGCCGCCCCCCAACACAAAAAATACACATCAACAATAAAATCCCTGGTGTCTAGTGGCTTTCTGCCCCCCTTGGGGGCAGATCGGCCTAAAAATAGGGCCAATCTGCCCCCAAGGGGGGCAGAAACGACAATAAATACATTGCGCCCTTGGGGGGAGCGACCCTTGCCCAAGGGGCCACCCCCCAACACAAAGCACACATACATACATACTATTTCTGGCGCTATTGGGATTCTGCCCTGGCCTGGGGGTGTTGGGGGGCGGCCCTCGGGGGAAGCACTAGCGCTTCCCCGACTGCCAGTCCCTGGACGTAATGGTTACGTCCATGGCGCCACACGGGCCCTGCCATGGACGTAACCATTACGTCCGTGGCGGGGAAGGGGTTAAGGGAGAGAACATATGCACTTTAGCACAGGTTATCATGGTAAAGTGCATAGAGTCCTAAAAGCAGCAAAAACAGTGTCAAAAAGTGGAGGGAGGTAGGCAGGCAAAAAAATTGATGGTGACCACCCTAAGGCTGTCAGGTTTAACAAGGTATAGTGCACCAGGACCACAACCAAAATAAACCTCTCTGAGGCACTCAACAATTAAAATGGACCAACAATATCCAGAGTTCTGATGGAACCTCGGCAAGGGAGAGTGGAACTGTCCTAACACATCTGGTCTTATCACTCCAAGCACACAGTAGACAATCTTTAACGACCCCTTCATATGCCTGTCCACACGAGACCACTCTGACTTGGTCAGGTTTCTACCAAGATGTCTCTTATGTGCCATATTGAGAATTTGGCTCCTCAAGCCCACCAGTGGAACCATGATTTCACCATGTTATAGCTCCCCATTAAGAATACACAACTCATCCTTGACACCCCAGAATGGTTTTACTTCATCATGGTTGCTTCTAATTACAGACCATCCTGCAAACCACAAAATACATGGCCTGCTTTCTCACTTCATCACTCCCCTCTTCAAACTTCCATTCAGTGTTATTTATGGCTGTCTCCTTGTCCTTCATAATTTGATGATCTACTCTATCTTGCCCTATTGCTCTTTTCACCGGTAACCTGGACAAGAAATCTGCGGGCACATTCAAAGCTCCCAAAATGTACTCCACACTGTAGTTGTATTCAATTAAACTTTCCATCTACCTCTTGATGCATGGTGTGGTATTGCCAATATTCCTGCATCCCAACAGTTGAATTAAGGGTTTGTGGTCAGTTCTTAAAAGAAAATGCAAGCCCCACAAGAACATTTTAAAATGGTGCACTGCCCACGCACAGATCATAGCCTCACAGTCTATGACCAAATCCCTCTCTTCTGCACCTCTTAATGAGCACGAGGCAAGGACAATGACCCTTTTTTCTCCATCCATCACTTGAGTCAACACCGCACCCAAACCTCTCATACTCGCATTAGTTGTGAGATAGGTCTCAATGGAGATATCATAATGCCCTAGTGTATGCATCCTGGCTAAGCTGTTCTTGATTAAACTAAACACCTCCACATAATCTTCTGTCCAATCAAAACTAGCTTGCTTCTTAAGCTGCAGTCTGATAGGTTGGATCACACTAGCAAAATTAGGAATTTGGGGTAGTTTGTGCTTAGGTCTCCATATTTTTCTGTTTCCATGAGCTATCCATGACAAATATGTGTCCTTGTTTTTCAACACCCAGAGCCAATAGCTGAGCTGCACCTTGCAATGCTTTTTCATTGTGTGCCGGGGATGGAGCAATTCATGTGGTAAAATATAAATAGTGAAAATAGGCATCAAAGAAAGCTATGTATTTCCAAAATGGGCACATGACATGTAGTTTAGAAGCAGGGATTATTTGCACTTCTCTGAAATTGTGGGTACCTATACTAGCATGCGAATTAGAGGGTATTTCTCAAAATGACTTCTTTCTTACACATTGTGTTGCTTTTGGAAGGTGCAAATGCAGAGAAATACAATTGGTAATAACACTTGTTCTACTATTCTGTGTCCCCCTGAGTTTCTCGATAAAAATGGTACCTCACTTGTGTGGGTAGGCACTGTGGGTGCAACAGGAAAGGGCTCAAAATTCAACATGGATACATCAAATTTTACCTCACAAAATGGGCCTTTTTTTTGCAAAGTGGGTAGCTGTGGTTTTTGGGTACTAGCTCTGCCGGCACCTAGGAAAACCTAGCAAACCTGTATATTTTGGAGGCTAGGATGGGGCGACTTGCATGGCTCTCACCAGGTTGTTTTACCCAGAACCCTTTGCAAACCTCAAACCTTGACTCAAAAAACATTTTTTTCTCACATTTCTGTGATGGAAAGTTCTGGAATCTGCAGAGAGCCACAAACTTCCTTCCACCCAGCATTCTCCTAAGCCTTTCAATAAAAATGCTACCTCACTAGTGTGGGTAGGCCTAGTGCGGGCAACAGGAAATGGCCCGAAACGCAACATGAATACATCAAATTTTTCCACTCAAAACTGACCCGTTTTTTGCAAAGTAGGAAGTGGTTTTTAGGCATTAGCTCAGCCAGCACCTATGGAAACCTAGCAAATCTGTAAATTTTTTAAAACTAGACATGCAGGGGAATCCAAGATAGGTTGACTTGCACAGCTCTCACCAGGTTGTTTTACCCAGAATCCTTTGCAAACCTTAAACCTTAAAACTAAACTAAAAAAACATATTTTCCTCATATTTCTGTGATGAAAAGTTCTTGAATCTGCAGGAAGCCACAAACATCCTTCTACCCATAATTCCCCTAAGTCTTTTGATGAAAATGGTACCTGACTTGTGTGGGTAGACCTAGTGGCTGTGACAGCAAATGGCCCAAAACCCAACATGAATATATTAAATTCTTCCTTGCAAATCTGTTTTTTGCAAATTGAGTAGCTGTGGGTTTTGGGCCCTAGCTCAGCTGGCATCAAGGGGAACCTAGAACACCTGTACATGTTTGAAAATTAGACACGAGGGGAATCCAGGATGGGGGGACTTAGGTGACTCTCACTAGGTTTACCCAGGATTACCCAGAATCCTTTACAAGCCTCAAAACATTGACTGAAATTCACATTTATGTGATGGAAACTTCTGAGACCTGCAGAAAGCCACAAAATTCCTACCACCCAGCATTGCCCCACTTCTACTAATAAAAATTCTATGCCACTTGTGTGGCTGGGCCTAGTGCCAGTGACAGGAACTGCTAGAGCTTGAAATGTAATAGTGCCCCTCGTATCACAAAAATCATCAGAATGTGACAAAAATCTGTCTTATTTGATTCAGAGCACTAATAGCTTAAACATAGAAAGTTGTGCTGACACATTTATGATTGTGCCTTGTTATAATGCATAATTCGACTTCCGTGGTATTTGAATTTAATTGAATGTTATTAGAACATAAGTGGTATTAAAATGTAATTTAGATTCTATATTAACAGGATATATTACAAATTATATTGTATTTCTATTGACTAATGAATTAAAAACGTGCAAAAATGAGAGGAATGCAGTTCTTTATAATTAGTGGAATGCGTTAATAAAGTTTAACCATTTCAAATTAAATGTATTGCTAACATTATTGAAGAATTAGTAATGTTAAATTCATAAGTTTATATTATATGTGTTTTTTTAAAGCGTAATAATTGAATGTAATTACATGATTTCTTGCTTTAGCATAAGTGAGATCTACAGATTTTGCCTTTCTGTGAGTGCTCTAGAATACTGATTCACTTTCTAACATGAACTTTCTTGCAGGTTACGTTCCCATGAGAAAACTAGGTTTTTGGTAATATGCTACATTGTTAAAGCATAGAGAGAGTTTATCATGTTGTCCTTGATGGAAGAATAGTGTGTAACATGGACTGACATTGTATACAATTGTTTCAAACTCACGTGGAGTTTCATGGATGGAAGATATTCCCATGACAGACTTGTGAGGGAATTGAACTGTTTCAATTTGGAGTCGTATGATCAATTTCTATTGTGTGGTATTACTTCAACGTTCAACGTGACATGGACTGGTATGTTTGATGAATCAGAATGCTTTGGGGATTAAAAAATATCGATGGACTTTAGAACTTTGTGCAGTCCCTGACAGATCCTTGCAGTCCCCAGATGCTATCCTGATGCTTGCAGACATCGTGCTGACTTCCGGATGGTTTGTGTTGAAGAATTCCTGAATGCTGTATCCCTAAGAGAGATATCTTCCTCTTTACTGGTCCCTTTGAAATGCCTTTTTAAACTTAGTAATCCTTCTATTTTCCTTTCACAAGACTCTTGACCGAGCTTCTGATATGCTGACACTGTCCATTTTTGTCTATACTTTGCCTATTTCAGTAAGTGATTTATGGTCCAAGATTAGTTTTTTCCAAATTACTTTTGCCCTTTTTGTGCTTTTTGTATTTTGCTCACATATATTCCGTTCGACACATGCATTCCCCTGAATTGGTCTGATTGCAGGGTTTCTGCTGCCCAATCTAAGGGGCATATTTATTGTCTGTTTGCACCGTTTGTGTGTCATTTTTTTAATGCAAAAACGGTGCAAACTTAACTCTATATTTAGATTTTGATGCTAGCCCCGTCTAGTGTTAAAAATTAAGGAGTTAACGTCATTTTTTCGACGCATGAACCCATCAATGAGATGCAAGGTAGGCGTTCCCATCCAAAAAATGACTCTAAGCCCATAGTGCCATATTTATCCACCATGCAAAAATGGTGCACGGACGGGTGGCGGGCCTAAGCCTGCTTAGCTCCATTATTTAACGCCTGGGTCATATCAGGCATTAAGGTACCTGTGGACCCATTTCCATGAGCAAACACCATGGAATGGGCCCAAAGGTGCCCAGCCCAAGCCCCAGGACACTGGTCCCCTGTGCTGGCCATGATTCCTGTCTTCTATAAGACAGGAGTCATATGTTGTAGATGGTTGTGCATAAGGAAATGACAGCATTTTTGTTGCATCTAATCAGCCTAGCGTCATTTATTTAGGCAAAACCCCCTTCACACCTACCACCATTCCCACCTAGCTAATGTAATTTTTTCCGACGCTAGCCCAAGCTTAGCGCCAGCTTGCGGCATTTCAAACGTTTGGCACCTGGCTGGCGCTTTGGAATGACGCAAGCCAGCGGTAAACTTTTTGACGCAAAACTGCGTTAGCAAAGTTTTGCACCAAAAACTATAAATATTGGGCTTAAATGTGTAACTTTGTTAATTGAATTTACTGATGATTGCTGATCCTGAGTAACATTGGATTTCTGTATTTCAGCTATTGCTTTTATTATTGTGTATTGTTCTTCTCAAATGGTTAGTTTTGTTAATGGTAATTCGACTACTTTCGTCGCCTTTGGCAACCTCTGGTGATAATGTATGTTTAGAACTCAGTGCTGAGAATAATTTACGTGACTTTGATGTTGAGCTTGTAATAAATATTTCACCCTTAGTCCTGCTGGTAGTTTTCCTCATGTGGTCAAATGGGTCATAATGAAAAATGTAAATTAATTTGATGGTTATAGCACACTATACGGCTGGGTCAAAAGGTCTGTCAACCTCCATGAGCATTGATTCCTGCAAGGGATGAAAATGCTGCAACAGAACAAACCAAACCAAGGGCAATGGGAGCCCTTGAGTGGGGACTCCTATTGACCTCCTTGGATTCATTCCTGTTGCTGGCACTAGGCCCAACCACACAAATGGTGCATCATCTGTATTGGCAGAAGTGGGGCAATGCTGGGTGGTAGGAATTTTGTGGCTTTCTGTGGATTTCAGGAGTTTCCCTCACAGAATTGTGAGGAAAATGTGCGTTTTAGTCAACATTTGAGGTTTGCAGAGCATTGTGTTAAGAAAATGGTGTGGGATGCATGTGAAGCACACCATCCTGGACTACCTCAGATGTTAGTTTTCAGAACAGTCCGAGTCTGGTAGGTTGTTATAGGTGACCAAGCCCAAAAAGTGCAGCTGCTCACTATTGCAACTAGGATGATATTTTTAGTAAGCCAAACTCTCCTGGCCCATTTATAAAAACAACACCCAAAAGAATCAAGGGCCAAATGTGGCAAACAATGTGCACGTCGCAAACACGTCGCTGTTTGCGACGTGCAAACTACACTTGGCAATGCACAAAACCCCTTTTGCGATTCGGTAACCTGGTTACCGAATCGCAAAACGGGTTTGCGAGTCGCAATTAGGAAGGGGAGTCCACTTCCTAATTGCGAGTCGCAGTGCAATGCCAGATTGCTTTGTGACCGTGAACACTGTCGCAAAGCAATCGCAGTTAGCACCCATTTCAAATGGGTGCTAACCCATTTGCAAAAGGGTAGGGGTCCCCATGGGACCCCTTCCCCTTTGTGAATGGCATTAAAAACATTTTTCCAGAGCAGGCAGTGGTCCTATGGACCACTGCCTGCTCTGAAAAAATGAAACAAAAATGTTTCATTTTTGAGTTTTGTAATGCATCTCATTTTCCTTAAAGGAAAACGGGCTGCATTACAAAAAAACAAAAAAACTGCTTTATTTAAAAGCAGTCACAGACATGGTGGTCTGCGGTCTCCAGCAGGCCACCATCCCTGTGAGTGCCACGAGCCTCAAGGGGGTCGCAAATTGCGACCCACCTCATTAATATTAATGGGGTGGGCCTTTGTGATGCACTTGCGAGTCGCAGATGGTGTCAGGGACACCATCCTACATTCCAATTTGCGACCCTCAAATTGCGAGTCGCTCTGACTCCCAATTTGCAAGTCAAAAATTGGAATATACCTACATCTGGCCCCAAATGTCCTCTTGCTTGCCATTGGCATGCCTTAGTCAGCGGGGGAGCAGTACGACTGTTGAGATTTTTAGGTGTGAGGGTGGGGCCGGATGTTAGGCTGGGAAAGTCCCTTATTTTCACTGCTGCCATACCAAGGGATTTTTGCCCCCCATGGGGCAGATCAGGGGGGCAGAAAGACTGCTTCCTCATTTTTGAGGGGTTGGGGACATGGCCATGTTCATGATGAGCAGCCTCACCCCTACAATTAAAAAAGAAATGTAAGCCCTTGTATCTAGTAGGATTTCTGCCCCCCCCACCCCAGGAGGCAGATGGGTGCAATTGCCCCTTCTGCCCCCAGTAGGGGCAGAACGACTTTCCCTTTTGATGAGGGGGTAAGGCATGGCCATGCCCATGCTGGGCAGTCCCCATCTCTACAATTTAAAAAAGAAAATAATCCCTAGTGTCTATTGGCCTTTCTGTCCTCCCAGAGAGCAGAATGGGGTGATTGCTCTATATGCCCCCTGGGTGCAGAAAGACTATGGCCCTCATTCTGACCCTGGCGGTCGGTGATAAAGCGGCGGCCAACCCGCCAACAGGCCGGCGGTCCAAAATATGCAATTCTGACCCTGGCGGGAACCGCCAACACAGCCCGCCGCATTAACACTCCGCCCGCCACGGCGGAACAAACAAACAGCGCGGCGGTCACCGCCAACAGCCAGGCGGCAGACAATGTACCGCCCACCCTATCACGACCCACCAATCCGCCACCTTTTCCGGGGCGGGAGCACCGCCGATAAAAACACGGCGGAAACAGACTACGAACGGGAAAACGCTCACCTCCACATCCTCCACGCGAGATTCCGGCAGTATGGAACCCGAGTTACAGGTCATCCCCGCACTCCTATACCTGCTCCTGTACCAGGAGCACGCCCGGCGGCGCGGAAGACATCGGTGAGTACTGCACCTACGACACAGGGGAGGGAAAAGATTACCGGCACACACCCACCCACCCACACCCACTACAACACACACATCAATGCATTCCCACAGATCACTGTCACAACCCACAAACCCCCCCCTCCGAAATAATGCAAAGACCAAAAGAAGAGATCTTAAACGGGCAGATATATTGAAAAATGGACAGCAGTAATCCAAATAAATAAATAAACTATGTACAAAATATATACATCTACTATATGTAGTCCAACCACTGTCCGTGGACCACAGGGGTCCTGAGCAAAGGGGCAAGGCCCAGTCCCACGACAAGAACTCCACGGAGAGAACACTGCAGGGGCATCAGAAAGAAAAAAGGACAGGCACCTCAGGGGGAAGGGAAGGGGGGGCACCTCAGCCACTTGAGTACACGACGCCAGATCCACGAGGGGACTCCATGACCACTGGCCCATCCTGGGGAGTGCAAAGCCACAGTCCATACAGTCCATACAGTGGGTGGCCTGCCCACTGGCCCATCCTGGGGAGTGCAAAGCCACAGTCCATACAGTCCATACAGTGGGTGGCCTGCCCACTGGCCCATCCTGGGGAGTGCAAAGCCACAGTCCATACAGTGGGTGGCCTGCCCTCTGGGCCATCCTGGGGAGTGCAAAGCCACAGTCCATACAGTCCATACAGTGGTGGGCCTGCCCACTGGGCCATCCTGGGGAGTGCAAAGCCACAGTCCATACAGTCCATACAGTGGGTGGCCTGCCCACTGGCCCATCCTGGGGAGTGCAAAGCCACAGTCCATACAGTCCATACAGTGGGTGGCCTGCCCAGTGGCCCATCCTGGGGAGTGCAAAGCCACAGTCCATACAGTCCATACAGTGGGTGGCCTGCCCACTGGGCCATCCTGGGGAGTGCAAAGCCACAGTCCATACAGTCCATACAGTGGGTGGCCTGCCCACTGGGCCATCCTGGGGAGTGCAAAGCCACAGTCCAAACAGTCCATAACAGACTCCACTGCCACTGGAGGAGGCATGTTGGCCAGAGGACATCCTGCAGCCCTGCCCGAGACAGATCCTGCCCTGCCACGTCTGCCAAAGGGCCAGCAGTTCTTGCCTGGAAGGGCCCAGTTCAGCGGTTCTTGCCTTGAAGGGCCCAGTTCAGCGGTTCTTGCCTTGAAGGGCCCAGTTCAGCGGTTCTGGCCTTGAAGGGCCCAGTTCAGCGGTTCCTGCCTTGAAGGGCCCAGTTCAGCGGTTCTTGAGACGGCGGTCCCCAGCGGAGCGGTGCTGGAGACGGCGGGGCCCAGTTCAGCGGTTCTTGCCTTGAAGGGCCCAGTTCAGCGGTTCTTGCCTTGAAGGGCCCAGTTCAGCGGTTCTTGCCTTGAAGGGCCCAGTTCAGCGGTTCCTGCCTTGAAGGGCCCAGTTCAGCGGTTCTTGAGACGGCGGTCCCCAGCGGAGCGGTGCTGGAGACGGCGGGGCCCAGTTCAGCAGTTCTTGCCTTGAAGGGCCCAGTTCAGCGGTTCTTGCCTTGAAGGGCCCAGTTCAGCGGTTCCTGCCTTGAACGGCCCAGTTCAGCGGTTCTTGCCTTGAAGGGCCCAGTTCAGCGGTTCTTGCCTTGAAGGGCCCAGTTCAGCGGTTCCTGCCTTAAAGGGCCCAGTTCAGCGGTTCTTGAGACGGCGGTCCCCAGCGGAGCGGTGCTGGAGACGGCGGGGCCCAGTTCAGCGGTTCTTGCCTTGAAGGGCCCAGTTCAGCGGTTCTTGCCTTGAAGGGCCCAGTTCAGCGGTTCTTGCCTTGAAGGGCCCAGTTCAGCGGTTCCTGCCTTGAAGGGCCCAGTTCAGCGGTTCTTGAGACGGCGGTCCCCAGCGGAGCGGTGCTGGAGACGGCGGGGCCCAGTTCAGCGGTTCTTGCCTTGAAGGGCCCAGTTCAGCGGTTCTTGCCTTGAAGGGCCCAGTTCAGCGGTTCTTGCCTTGAAGGGCCCAGTTCAGCGGTTCCTGCCTTGAAGGGCCCAGTTCAGCGGTTCTTGAGACGGCGGTCCCCAGCGGAGCGGTGCTGGAGACGGCGGGGCCCAGTTCAGCGGTTCTTGCCTTGAAGGGCCCAGTTCAGCGGTTCTTGCCTTGAAGGGCCCAGTTCAGCGGTTCTTGCCTTGAAGGGCCCAGTTCAGTGGTTCCTGCCTTGAAGGGCCCAGTTCAGCGGTTCTTAAGACGGCGGTCCCCAGCGGAGCGGTGCTGGAGACGGCGGGGCCCAGTTCAGCGGTTCTTGCCTTGAAGGGCCCAGTTCAGCGGTTCTTGAGACGGCGGACCCCAGCGGAGCGGTGCTGGAGACGGCGGCCATTCTATGGCCAACTGCTCATTGCCTGGTGGTGCCCTCCTGGGCAGCGGGGATGGTGCTCCTTCAATGCCCACCTGGGCTGTGGGTGGTGGGGCCCTCCTGGCCAGCTGGGCTGGGTCCTCCCTGGGCAGCGGCTATGGGGGTGGTGGGCTCCTCCTGGGCAGCTGTGACGGGTCCTCCATGGGCAGCGGCTATGGGGGTTGCGGGCTCCTCCTGGGCAGCTGTGACGGGTCCTCCATGGGCAGCAGGCCTGCTGCCTGACTTCTCCACCTTGCTGCCCTTGCCCTCCTTAGTCGGGAATCTGTGGCCCTTTCCTCCCTTCGGAGCTGTGGCTGTTGACGGTGGCTGGCTAGTGTCCTGGGGGGATATAGAACCCGGGCTCCTGCGGCGGCCCTTCCGCCTTCTGCTCCTCTTCCCAGGGGGTGGGCTGGCTGCCCCCTTGCTGCTGGGCGAAGATCCAGACCTGCGGGCTGGTGGGCTCCAATACCCCTGCACCCTTGTCAAGGGGGCTGCAGGGCTGGTGGTGGCTGAGGTGCTCTTCTTACCCCGACGAGAAGGAGGGGGGCTCAGGGTCAGGAAAGAAGGTAGCAGTAGAGAGATAGATTTTCTTGGGACAATGGATAGTGGTAGGTACAGTGGGTATGGGAGTGGAGGGAGAGGATGTGGTTGTAGGCGAGACAAGTTTGCTGTCTTTGGGTGCAGGTGCAGGAGCGGGAGGCTGTTGTGAGGTGGATGGCTGTTGGGTGGGTGGGTGGCTGCGTTTGTGTGGTGTGGAAGAGGGGGTGACAGACACAGTGGGAGAGGACACAGGGGACGTGTAAATGGCAGTGGGGGTGGTGACTGCACGTGTGCGGACTGTACTGGAGGGTGTGCTGGTGATGGAAACACTGGCTGATGGTGAGGTGAATGAAGGTGTGAGTGTAGACGTCACAGGGAGGGAGGAGGGAGACGAGGAGGTGGGGGTCACAGAGGTGGTAGTGACTGTTGGCATGTCTGCATCGGAATGTTGCTTGTGTGAATGTCTGCGTGATCTGTGGTGCTTATGTTTGGATGAGCTGCTCTTGGGTGTTGAGGTGTGTGCAGGCTGGTCTGATGGTGTGGGTGGGACAGGCAGAGGAACAGGAGACTGGGAGGAGGGAGTTAGTAGAGGGAGGCAGGAGACAGGGACAATGGCTGCCGTCAGTTCTGAGGCCAGAGCCTGGAACGATCGCTGATGGGCAGCCTGACCCGAATGAATGCCCTCCAGGTACGCATTGCTGCGATGAACCTCCCTCTCCACCCCCTGGATGGCATTCAAAAGGGTAGTCTGCCCAACAATGAGCGTTCGGAGGAGGTCAATGACCTCCTCACTGAGGGCAGCGGGGGTAACAGGGGCAGGGCCTGAGGTGCCTGGGGCGAAGGAGATGCCCGGCTTCCTGGCAGAGCGGGCACGGGGCGAACGCTGAGGGGCTGCTGGGAGGGCGGAGATGGTGCGCTGGGTGGCGGCTGTACCTGTAATGGCGGGGGGCACGGATGGTGCCACCCCCGCAAGGGAGCTCCCTTCCGAGGACGTGTCCGTGTCGCTGCAGGGTCCAGTCGTCCCCGTTGTGGAGCTCCCCTCGCCCTCCGTCTCACTGGTCCAGTCAGACTCTGTGGCATGGCCCTCCTGGGCCATGTGAGATGCCGCTCCCTCCTGCCCCGATGCCACTTCTCCTCCGCCTTATTATGCTGATGCACACAAGCACAGAAAGACAAACAAAAAGGGGGGGGAGAGAGAAATAAAGAGATTTTGAGTACATGGATCACCGGTACAGTTAGCGGACATGACAGACACAGATGCCCCCTGCACTAAGTTGCGCACTTGGGGTCCGCTACGCATTCCGTGGAACATGCCCTACACGCCTAGAGTTGACAACTGCACCCATGGATGACACTGCCCAGGGATGGCTGTACTGGCACACTACTGAGGGTGGTGGCTGGGGACACAGGGGCTTACGGGGGTGCCCAGCCTACAGATATCGCCCTGGCCTAGGGGGACCCACAGCCCTCCTCCCCCACCCAGACACCTCCACTGCGCGACAACAGAGTAGATTATGCTTGTACTCACCCCCTTGTGTCTGCTGTGCTGCCCTCACGCGCCCATCCAAATCAGGGTAGGCCACCGCCAGGATCCGGAACATCAGGGGGGTCAGTTGACGGCAGGCACCCCGCCTACGTTGGGAGGCCATCCCCAGCAGAGACTCGGCGGTCTTCTTGGTCCCGCGGCGGATGTCTTCCCACCTCTTGCGGCAGTGGGTGCCCCGTCGATGGTGGACCCCCAGGGTCCGGACTTCCTTGGCGATGGCACGCCAAATCCCGATCTTCTCATGGGCGCGGACCTATGTGACACGTACAGGGAGGGAGAAATACCACGTTCAAGTTTGTCTGCATTTTCGTTGCCAGTGGCCCAACGCACCCCATCCCCGCCAGGCCCCCCGCCATGCCCCCCGCCAGGCCCAACATGCCCCCCATCCCCGCCAGGCCCCCCGCCAGGCCCCACGCCAGGCCCAACATGCCCCCCATCCCCGCCAGGCCCCCCGCCAGGCCCCCCCGCCAGGCCCAACATGCCCCCCATCCCCGCCAGGCCCCCCGCCAGGCCCCCCGCCAGGCCCAACATGCCCCCCATCCCCGCCAGGCCCCCCGCCAGGCCCCCCGCCAGGCCCAACATGCCCCCCATCCCCGCCAGGCCCCCCGCCAGGCCCCCCGCCAGGCCCAACATGCCCCCCATCCCCGCCAGGCCCCCCGCCAGGCCCAACATGCCCCCCATCCCCACCAGGCCCCCCGCCAGGCCCCCCGCCAGGCCCCCAAGCCAGCCAGTGGCCCCAAATCCATATTGAATTAAACTCACTTGTTGGTCTGGAGGACCGTAGAGTAGCGCATACTGGGGGAGGACCCCATCCACAAGTTTCTCCAACTCTTCTCCAGTGAAGGCAGGGGCCCTTTCCCCAGGCGCAGCAGCCATTGTCCCTTCCAGACCGAGGTCACAGCAACACTTGCAGTATTAGGTCCTCTCCTGTGAAAGTTCAAGTCGCGAGTGAATAAGTCGATAGAAAATGGCGGTCACGCCCGCGGCGGTGCGTACCGCGGCGGTGCGTACCGCCACCGCCGGCGCCCTTCGCCATTGGCTCCTGAAACCCATAGGCTTCAATGTTAACCAATGCGGCTTCGCGCCGCGGTCTTCGACCGCCGACCGCTGCGGTGTGCCACGCCAGCGCATTGACCTCACATCCCATTGTCACACTTCACAGGTCAGGCAGCCGCCATTTCGAGGGTCCACATGGCTCAATTTCAACTGCGTCACACAGGCCTAGGCCTTGCATAGCCACTCATACACGCCATTCACTGCATAGAGAATCGTTTACTGTGCAAGCTGTGAGTACGTACCTGTGGGTTGCTTGACTGTGTGCTCCATGTTGTCCTTCCTAGGCACCGTCCGCTGGGTTTGGCGAGGAGACGGATGAATCCTCCCGTGTACAGGCCGCTGGTGGACCTGTCGACAATGGAAGCACGCCACATTATCCTGACTTACCGGCTTGACCGTGCCACTATACATGAACTGTGTGCCCAGCTGGAGCCCGACCTGATGTCCCCCATCCGCCAACCCACAGGGATTCCCCCTCTGGTGCAGGTCCTGTCAGTACTCCATTTCTTGGCAAGTGGGTCATTTCAGACAACAGTGGGAATTGCTTCTGGGATGTCTCAGCCCATGTTTTCGAAGGTGTTTTCCAGAGTGTTGTCTGACCTGATGAAATACATGAGGAGCTACATCCTTTTCCCTGAGGTGGGCGAATTGGCTACAGTGAAGGGTGATTTCTATGCCCTTGGACATATTCCCAACGTCATTGGTGCCATTGATGGGACCCATGTGGCTTTGGTTCCCCCAAGAGACAGGGAGCAGGTGTACAGGAACAGATAAGTTACCATTCCATGAACATCCAGGTGGTGTGTTTGGCTGACCAGTACATCTCGCATGTAAATGCCAAATTCCCTGGGTCAGTGCATGACACCTACATCCTAAGGAATAGCAGCATCCCTTATGTGATGGAACAGCTAGAGAGACACCGTGTATGGCTATTGGGGGACTCTGGGTACCCCAACCTGTCGTGGCTACTGACCCCAGTAAGGAATCCCCGGACCAGGGCAGAGGAACGGTACATTGAGGCCCATGGGCGTACTAGGAGGGTGATCGAACGCACCTTCGGCCTCCTAAAGGCCAGGTTTCGGTGCCTGCATATGACTGGTGGATCCCTAATGTACTCACCTAAGAAGGTGTGTCACATCATCGTGGCCTGCTGCATGCTTCACAACCTGGCTTTGCGCCGCCAGGTGCCTTTCCTGCAGGAGGATGGTCCAGATGGTGGTGTTGTGGCAGCTGTGGAACCTGTGGAGAGTGAAGAGGAGGAAGACGACGGGGATGAAACAGACAACAGGGACAGAATCATTGCACAGTACTTCCAATAGGACACAGGTAACAATTCAAACATAATTTAGTAAATGTAAAATACTCTCCTGCATCTCTGCTGCCTGTCTATTTGCCCCAGTGTATGATGACTGAGTTGTGGCTTTTCCCTCCCTATTTCAGATCGTGGGTCCCCACTACGAGTCCTGTGCTTCGTTTCCCCATGGACTACAGCTTTGTGGCAGCTGTTTGTTGACTTCACTATGTACAAGGACATATTTGCACTGTCATGTCAATTACAATATTTTGAAATCACAGCCAGACTCCAGATAGTTTTGTGCAAAATAGGTGTTTATTTCAGTGCTCAAAATGGGATGGGTGGTTTCAAGTGGGTGGGGGCTATGGTGAAGGAATGTCCATGGCAGATTCCAGAGTAACAGTCACACAGGTGCATTGTCCATAGGCCTGTGGAGAGATGGAGCATGGGCAGTTCAAGGATGGATAGGGTGACAATGTGGGACAGTGGGATGACATCAGGTGGTATCCTTTGCTGGCGGGGGTCTTGACATCCTACTCTGTCTTCTTGCGAGATCTCAGGGCCCTCTTGCGGGGTGGTTCTTCTCCTGCAGGAGGTGGGGGTCTGGTGGGCTGCTGTTGTGCGGGGGCCTCCTGTCCACTAGCGCCGGCGGAGGTGGTTGGCTGTTCTTGGTCCAGGCTAGTGGCAGGGGCCCTTTGTTGTTGTTGAGTGTCCGTCCTGGTGTTGATGAGTTCCTGCAGCAGCCCTACCATGGTAACCAGGGTGGAGGTGAGGGCTCTGATGTCCTCCCTGTACCCCCGATAGTGTTCCTCCTGCAGTACCTGGATCTCCTGGAACCTGGCCAGTACCGTCGCCATCGTCTCCTGGGAGCGGTTGTATGCTTCCATGATGGTGGTGAGGGCCTCGTGGAGAGTGGGTTCCCTGGGCCCGTCCCCCCCCTGTCGCACAGCTGCCCTCCGAGTTGCCCTGTTTCCCTGGGCCTCTGCCCCCTGGCCGGTGTGCCCACTACCACTGCCCCCAGGTCCCTGTTGTTGTTGGGGTGGTGGGTTATCCTGGGTGCCCTGTAGTGGTAGACACACCGCAGATTGACGCGCCCTGGAGACAGAGGCATGGGCCCGCTGGGTGGGAGCTGTGCTGGTGTTCCCAGAGGGGTTTGGGTCTGTAGTGGCCTGTGGCTGTCTGAGGGGAACCGACTGTCCAGAGGTCCCCGATGGTCCGGGCTGGTCATCAGTGTCCAGGTCGACAGAGCTGCTGTCATCGCTGACGGCCTCTTGGGTGGGGGATGTGGAGAATTCTGGGCCCTCCGTGGCGGTGTGTTGGCGGTCGGGTCCTGCAGGGGTATAGAGGTATGGTTATAGTTTCAATGTGTGCCATATGGGTGTATCTGTGGGTTCCCGTGTCCCCAAGTGCTGGCATTCGTGTGTGGGGGCTTTGGTGAGGGTGGCTTGTGGGGGGGATGTGTATATGCATTGGGCATGCTTTGGTGATGGGTGTCCATGCTTAGTGGACGCATGCAGGCCTAGGTTTTGGGATGTGTAGGTTGTGATGGTGAGACATTGGCAGGGAATAGGTGTGCTGGGGGTGGGGGTGAGGATGGTGGTGGGGGTGAGGATGGTGGTGGGGGTGAGGGTGGGGGTGAGGATGGGGGTGGG
This sequence comes from Pleurodeles waltl, assembly GCF_031143425.1. Taxonomy (NCBI): domain Eukaryota; kingdom Metazoa; phylum Chordata; class Amphibia; order Caudata; family Salamandridae; genus Pleurodeles; species Pleurodeles waltl. The sequence goes on from NC_090440.1 coordinate 259,854,469, forward strand.
GGTGAGGGTGGGGTTCGAGGATGGGGGTGAGGGTTGGGGTATGATTTGGCATGCAGGTGGGGGGGAAGCAGTATTGAAGCTTCAACTTACCAGAATCCATTCCTCCACCGACTCCTGCGAAGCCGTCAGGATGCAGGATGTTCAAGACTTCCTCCTCCCATGTTGTAAATTGTGGGGGTTGGGGTGGGGGTCCTCCGCCAGTCTTCTGCACGGCGATGTTGTGCCTGGATACCATGGAACGCACCTTCCCCCGTAGGTCGTTCCATCGCTTCCTGATGTCTTCCCGATTTCTGGGGTGCTGTCCCACAGCGTTGATCCTGTCGACAATCCTCTGCCATAGCTCCGTCCTCCGGGCAATGCTGGTGTACTGGACCTGTGTGCCGAAGAGCTGGGGCTCTACCCGAACGATTTCCTCCACCATGACCCTGAGTTCTTCGTCTGAGAAGCGGGGGTGTCTTTGGGGTGCCATGGAGTGGTGTGTATGATGTGTGGGGTGGAGTATGTGTAGTTAAGTGTGTTGAGTGTGGTGGTGTGTGTTGTTTTGTGTGTGGATATTGTGTGGGTGATGGTGTAGTGTGCCTCTGTGTGATGGTGTTCTGTGATCGCTGCTGTGTCTCTCAGTGCTTCTTTTTGGATTTTGGTCGAAGGGGTTTGTGGGTGATGTGGGTGTGTGTTTTATATTGTATTGTGTGTGTGGGAGTGGTGTGTGTATGTGTATCAGGTGTGTGGAATTCAAATCGTCCAATGTGGCTGAGTTTTGTTCGTTTGTGTGTATTCTGACCGCGGCGGTGTGTACCGCCAATGGAAAACCGCGTTTGAAAGACCGCCGCGTGGATTCGTGGGTCGTAATGGCATGGGCGTATTTCTGTTGGCGTGACGGTGGAGGTTTGGTCACCTACACTTTTCCGCCGACCGCTGGTCTGGCGGTCTGTTGTGGCTGTCGGATTTTCGGAGGTTTGGCTGCTGCGGGTCAGAATGACCGTGGCGGATTACCGCGACCGCGGCGGAATTATGGAGGATTTCTGACCGGCGGTAGGCGCCTTTTACCGCCGAGGTCAGAATGACCACCTATGTCCCCATTTTTATGGTGGTTGGGGCATGGCCATACCCATGTTGTGCAGTCCCTACTCCTAAAAGAAAAAATGTAATCACTGATATCTAGTGGTCTTTCTGCAACCACACTCCCCTACCAGGGCAGATAGGGGTAATTGCCCGTTCTGCCACCTGGGGGGCAGGAAGAATGTGCCCCCATCTTTATAGTGTGGGGGTATGGCGATGTCCCATACTGGACAGCCCACACCCCTACAAATAAAAAAAAGAATAATCCCCGGGGTCTAGTGAGCTTTCTGCTCCACCGGGGGGTAGGGTGGTTAGATGGGAGTAATGGCCTCCATCTACACGCCGGGTGGGCAGAAATACTTTATTGTTTAGACTTTTTAGTGGGGAGAAAAAGCCCAATGAACCCTCTCTTGTGTCTAATGGGTGGATTCCTGCTTGGGGATTATCCTCCTGTGGTGATCCAAAAGCAAAGGTCCACTAGGGAAAGGTTCATTTCAAGTTAAGAACTGAAAATAGCCTCAGGAACTTGGCAAGATCTTCCCCAACTCCTGAGGCTATTTTCAGTTACAGGAAATTCCTCTGGTGCCTGCACCAGAGGGATTTCCCGCCTCATGTGCCAGGATGGCTCGGAGCCATACTCGGCACATGCCAACTGTGGCTGAGGGCAACTCCGAGCCGTTCTCAGCACACAAAGGGTTAACATTTTGTACTGTATTAGTCACTTGTAAAATGACTTCTTGCCCAAATCATGTGTTTCAAACACATTCTGTATCCTTTTATTTTTGCATATATGGGCACAATGCCCCGCCTTACCACAATTCTGACAGACCACAATGCAGACTAAACAATTAAGGATATTGGACAAATGGTTAGCGCTTCCCCATTTAAAGCACTTGAATTTAGAGGCTTTCACCTGGAGTGACCCCTTGGTCCAATGAGGTTTCTGAGTAGATTTTTTTTTATTTCTCTATTGACCTCCTTCCCTGAACCAGTGCTGATAATTTTCTCTACTGTGATGGGAAGTGTGCGTCGCAACCCAGCCAGAAGCGTGCCTCATCCCGTCCACAATGACTATTGCTTCCTTCAATGTAGGATTTTTAGCCAAAGGATTTTTCTGTACTGTAGTGCCATTGGTGTCACACACTAATTGGTCCCTTATAAGTGAATCTGATAGATCACAAAACTTGCATTTTTGCACCATAATCTTCAACGAGGCCACATTGCTGCCCAACTTTTCAGTTTTTGCTTGCACACTGGAAAATATTATGCCTCGCCATAACAACATTAATGTAAGGTCCAAAATGTTGTTCCAGAATCATAAGTGACATCTCACAGACAATCCTAGGCTGACCCTTCTCATGATCAATTGTGATCTCATCAAGGCTCTCATATATTTTGCGACCCTAAATGCCTAGGTTGTGCAATGAAAATTCGCTGCTTCCTGGCCGCTGAGAAATTTTCACCTCTTATGGCAATTAAGTATGAGTCAAATAGCTTTCTCCATTTCTTCCACAGTAAGGGAGGTTCCCCACTGTTGGATAAACACTGTGGAGGCCGTGACATATTTGTCACTGCCATTCTAACCTGCAAAGAAAGAAAAAAACAAAACAAAATAACAGGATGGTAAAATGGGCTAAAACAAAAACTCCACAGTAACCAAGTTAAAACTACAACTCCACAAGTAAAAAGCTAAAATAACAATCCAAGATAATAACACTGGGCCCTATGTGTTGGAAACCTCACTTCAAACCAACCGTTAGAAATTGCACTTATATTAATGGAACAGTAATCCTTGTAGAAACCATAGAAATGTACCAACAGCAGTTAGTGATCTAGAACTGATTGATGTGGCTTCAAAATTAGCACAATCATAGGTTAAATCCTCAGCCACAGTCCAGTTGGCTGCTGCAATACAGGCATGCCCCTATTTGCTACTGGCCATCTGGCTCACAGCTTCAGTGATGATGTTGTGTACAGGCATCCCAGTTTCAGCATGGTCAGTAGCTCCTGGCAGACCACCGAAGTGTGTAAGAATCAAACACTCTTTTGCCCCAGAACGCCTCCTAAGCCCAAGGTTTACCACCTAGTCATGCCACACACTTGAGGAATCAGTGAGGATGCAAGACACGCTTGACCACTTGAAGCTTGAGTCTTTTTTCTTCCACCAACAAGTAGCAGGCAATTGAATTGTTAAGAAGTACTTCAGGCACTGCTTTAAGTTTGAGTCTTCTTTATTCTCCAAGTAGGGCACAGCCCAGCCACTACGCCTTTCAACAGACAGCTCCCAACTCCACATCATCAGTTCTGTTATTACCATGGTAGACCCATAGTATCACATGGAACATTGGAGTTCCCTAGTTCTACTCTGTAGTAGGTTACACCACATTGGAGCATATTTATAAGCCCCTAGTGCCACCTTTCACTGCCCTAGTGTCATTTTTTTTTTTATGGCAGCGTTAAAGAGGCCTTTATCCTGCTTCGTATTTACAAAGTGGCACAATGCTTGTATTGTGCCACTTTGTAAACCCTTGTGTCATATTATGCCTGCGCCAGGCCAAGTGTATGCAAGGGGGGCGTTCCAAAGCAGGGAGGCCTGAAAAAATGGCACTGTGAAATTTACATTTCACTGTGCCCATTTTTCTGTCATTTTTAACACCTGCTCAGAGCAGGCGTTACAATTATGCATCCATTGTAATCAATGAGCCTCCCTGTGCTTTGCTGCCCTAGCATCAACATTTTTGATGCTAGTGCAGCAAAGCGTCTCAATAGCATCCAAAATGTTGACACTATTGTCCTAATGTCCACCATGGTGCGCTGTATTGTAAATATGGCGCAACCATCATGTTGTTAGGTGGGGCAGGAGTGACGCGACACTTTCTTGTAAATATGCCCCATTATTCCTTATTAGCACGCCGGGTAAACCTGTTCCAGAAGCTGTGTTTGGCTTCTTCACCAGCTCCTTATTCATTGTTCACATGTAAATGGAAATACAAACCTTGCAGGCAGCTTTTTACAGCTTTTGATTAAAGTGAGAGGTGCATTCCTGAAGGCTCCCTCTAAGCTTTACAGTCTGTTTATCTCTCACCCTTCTGCTATTCTGCCTGGTTAACTGCAGCAGAGCAATTTTGTTTATCTAGAGGTCATGTGCAAATGTCTGAAGGCTGCAATTGGCCCATGGGCCATATGTTGAGTACCTCTGATCTTGTGTATTTCCTTCTATGGTATTATAATTGATTGTTAGTTGATTTAGTTGGTGATTGAAATGTCACTGTAAAAAGGATTTCGTTAATGGTCAGACACTAATATGATCCTTAACAGTTGCTTTGGCTATAGGGAAACCTAAGGTGGCGATTCTATTATTTGTGTAGGAGACATAGAATTGCAACAAATGGCTTACGTGCAGAAATCTTGCTGTGAGTTTGCCACAGTGTTAGATTTGTCTTCCCAGTGGATGATAAAATCTCCAGGCAGAATGTTGTTCGTCTCCCTAATTAAAACAGACGATAAATAATATGATTTCACATGGAAAGTTTTTATTCAGGCTGGACTATGATAATGCATAGTCAAATGACTGAAGTTGAGGTATTTGGATGAATTTCAGTATAATCTTCAATGTTAGTGTCTCTATGAATTAGAGTTACCCCGCCTTCGGTTCTATTTCCTAAGTCCATTCTATGGATGACATACACTGGAGATGACAACAAGAGATCAATCAAAGGTTGGTAGTGACAATTGAGCCAAACTTCTGTAAGCATTCGGATATTTTAACTGTGTGAGCTGAGACTGTAAAAGTGTCATACCTTGCAATTAACTTATGTGAGGTTGTTGTGATTCTGCTTAGAATATTTGTGCTAATTTGATCCTATTTGATGGAATGTGAGTATTGGGTCTTGGAAGGGTCTGGCATAATTTCAAAAAAGTTGATGTTGTTGTTAATGTCTTTCTATCCTCTTTCTGATCTATTATGAGAATGGAAATCTAGGTGTAGTTTATGGTGCTGTTGGTTTGAGATGGTGGACTTATACCTATTGGGGGCCCATATATCTATTGGCAGATTTGTGACCTGAATTTTGTTAGCAGGAAGAAATGATGCTCCTAATTAAAGATGAACTAGAAAGCCTTAAGTAGCAAGAGTTTTTTGAGAGGCGTTTGGTTGACCTCATATGGATTAGCTGTGAGAGTAGAATTTTGTTTGAGGTTATAAGATATTGGATTTTCAGATAAAAGGAACAGTGACAAGAAAATATAAGTAACCAGGGCTGTGCTGATTATATCTTCACAATGGGAAGAAATTAAGAGATGGCACTATGTTGAAGATCAATACCACAAGGCCAGTCTGGCTACGCCAAAATTGACTTTTTTTCACGAAGCTATCCTAAACAGGCTCCTAACAGCCATAATGGCCAGTCATGTACATTTTGAGAACTTGTTCATGGGAAGGACTTTTGCACCTATAGGTCAGTCTCCCACCATCGGTTTCAGTCATTCTCGCTGAGCAGGTGCATTCGCCAGCCCCACAATCCCTCAGAGTAGGAAGTATGCTCCGAAAATACTCCAAAGAAAACTACATCTGGGTTGCTAGTAACTTCTACAGGGAAAATAATCTATCCATCTGTCATTCATAACAAGGAATAAACCTGTTCAGGAAGCACGTCTGCCAATAAGAAACAAGAAAGTCAGCAAGTGTTTTTGAGCCTGTAGCTTCTCAGTCTTCTTAGGGCTTCACTCTGTCTAGCAAATACAGTCCTGAATCCCTCGACTAGCAGGTGGTCCACACCATGCCCCTGCTTTTCCCTAACATTCACCATTGAAAGGCAGTCTTGATCATGGATGGATGCAGGGAGCAGAAAATGAGTATCTCAAAATATTTCTATGCAAATCAGGAGCTCCCTTCCTGATCCTTTATACCCAAGGGTAGTATCTACCCATCTCTCACTGAGTCGGAGAATGTGTACCTTTCCGGTCAGAGAATGAGAAGCGGAATACTTAGTGGCATAATCGAAACCTCTGCTTTAAACAGTGCATACCTTACTTCAAGAATATATGACTCCTCAATAAACTCCTCCAGCCACACACAATCAAAGAAACACACACACACCCCACCCCGCTCCTATAAGTGACATTAAAAAAATTAAAATTACCTCACTTTTAACAAGCATTGGCAAAGGGTTTTGACTTTCCAATGTTGCCATTCTTCTTGCAGATACTGAACAGCAAGGGCAAAAAAGCCCCAGATAGTTGATGAATATGTGCCTGTGGGTCACCACCCATGCACATGTAAGCCTCATTACACCACTGTTGTCTCAGCATGATGGGTTATGCCCACACATGTTACCACGCATGTTTATGTGTCCGTTCTGAAGCAGGAGCCATTTGGCTTTTGAACCCACCTTCGTAACATATGCACACCTATGCCTAATGGTGCTGTGGCCTTTTTAAGAAAAAACTGTTCCAAGATGGTGATGCCCCACAGCAAATTACAGATTGGGGTGCAATGAAAAATGGCCCTCATCATCCAACACACCCTTATTGCCCAGGAGGAGGGGAGTCAAAAACACCAAAACCTTTTAAAGGGGGCCTTGGGGCCAGGACATAAAAACCTCAGTCTGCTGTCACACTCATCCTTGCACCACATCCATCTGAGGAAAACAGCAAGGGTTTAGGGAGGTGTGTTTAACAGCAGAAGTTATTTGCATTCCCAGCCATTCACAGGAGGTTGCATGAATGAGCCTTGTCAAATAGCGGTGCATGTTTTCAATGCTTACATCTTGGTGAATAAAATAGATTCATAATTTTTGTATTCTAATTATACTCTATCATGTCACCTTTAAAGGAGTACCACGGAATCATTCATTTATGAATGCTGTCCCAGTGAGATCGGTATCAGACTGATAGTGAAAGCACTGCCTCTTGCTGCAACGAGTTCTAAATTAATTGGCAGATTTTCATTCGTCTCCTGAGCATCCAGTCATTGCAGTAAAAAAAACAAGTGAGGACATGTGCTTGTAAGTTTCACATGTCCTTGTAGTGAAAACTTCCAAAGTCATTTGCCGCTACTGTGACGCCTATCCCTCTCATGGAGTAACATTGGAAATTCCTTATTACACTTTTGAGCTGTGTTAGAAATGGGGTCTTTGGTTGGCAGTCAGGTTACCCCCTGTCCAAGCAAGGACCCTCACTCTAGTCAGGGTAAAAGAGAATCACCCTCAGCTAACCCCTGCTTACCCCCTTGGTAGCTTGGCACTAGCAGTAGGCTTAACTTCAGAGTGCTAGATGTAAAGTATTTGAACAAACACACACAGTAACTTAATGAAAACACTGCAAAATGACACAACACAGGTTTAGATAAATAAAAAATATTTATCTAAACAAAACAAGACCAAAACTGCAAAAATCAACAATTTACAAGTCAAGTTATCACTAAGAATGCAAAAAGAGTCTTCATGTAATTTTAAACACACACTAACACTGTTAGCTTGAAAATGTACCTTGGGTGTGTCAACAATAACCCTGCATGGGTGAGTGTGCGTCAAAAAGGGCTTGTGATGCTTTGATATCACTCACTCACGAGACCTTGTGTCATTTCTCCTTTAGTCAGGTCAGCGTGCATCATTTCTTCTCTCCGCAGGAGAGCAATGCATCAATCCGGTCAGCACTCTCGGGTCCGGGCAGGCCTTGCGTTGTTTTTACATACCCAGCGTCAGAAATCCAGCCGCACGATGATCCGAAAACCACGCAACGCGGGTTGCGATCTCACCAGCCTCCATCAGCGATGCTGTGCGTTGTTTCCCCAGCTCCGTGCAGCGATCTTCCGGTTGCGTTGCAGGCAAGCATAAATTTTCAGTCGCGAAGCCGGCGGCGCGTCGCTTTTTCAGCCGCAGATCGGAGTTGCATCAATCTTTTCCCTGCACGGCGTTCTGTGCGTGTATTTCTTCTTCTTAGGATGTCAGCTTCTTCTTTCAGGGTCCCAGGAACTGGATGGGCACCACTTGGCAGTGTAGGAGTCTCTCCAGGGACCCCAGGTGCTGGCAGAAAGAAGTCTTTGCTGTCCCTGAGACTTCAAACAACAGGAGGCAAGCTCTAAATCAAGGCCTTGGAGATCTTCACAAGATGGAAGGCACACAAAGTCCAGTCTTTGCCCTCTTTCTCTGGCAGAAGCAGCAACTGCAGGATAGCTCCACAAAGCACAGTTACAGGCAGGGCAGCTCTTCTTCCTCAGCTCTTCAGCTCTTCTCCAGGCAGAGGTACCTCTTGGTTTCCAGAAGTGTTCTAAAGTCTGTGGTTTTGGGTGCCCTTCTTATACCCAATTTCTCCTTTGAAGTAGGCCTACTTCAAAGCAAAGTCTCTCTTGAATGTGAGATCCTTCCTTGCCCAGGCCAGGCCCAGACACTCACCCGGGGGTTGGAGACTGCATTGTGTGAAGGCAGGCACAGCCCTTTCAGGTGTGAGTGACCACTCCTACCCTCCCTCCTAGCACAGATGGCTCATCAGGAAATACAGACTACACCCTAGCTCCCTTTGTGCCACTGTCTAGTGTGAGGTGCAACCAGTCCTACTGTCAAACTGACCCAGACAGGGAATCCACAAAAAGGCAGAGTCACAGAAATGGTATAAGCAAAAAAATGCTCACTTTCTAAAAGTGGCATTTTCAAACACAGAATCTTAAAATCATCTTTACTAAAAGGTGTATTTTTAAATTGTGAGCTCAGAGACCTCAAACTCCACATGTCCATCCGCTCCCAAAGGGAACCTACATTTTAATCAGATTCAAAGGTAGCCCCCATGTTAACCTATGAGAGGGTCAGGCCTCGCAACAGTGAAAAACGAATTTAGCAATATTTCACTATCAGTACATATAAAACACAGTACTATGGCCCTCATTACAACCGTGGCGGTCGGTCAAAAAATTGAATACGACCATGGCGGAAACCACCAACACAGACAGCCACTTTAACACTCTGATCGCCACGGCGGTAGAAACAAACACCGCAGCGGTAACCGTCAACAGACAGGCGGAACACAATGTACAGCCCACACCATTACAAGGCACCAATCCGCCAGCTTTTCCGTGGTGGCACCAACGCCATCAAAAGCACGGCGGAAACAGTCTTTGGAAGGGAAACCACTCACCTCTCAACACTCAACGAAGAACCAGGACGCCATGGAGCCCGAGTTACAGGTCCTGCCCATGCTGCTGTATCTATTAATACACCACGAAGGGGAAAGAAGGCGGCGGTGGCGACGAGGGTGAATACTGCACCTAGCACACAGGGGAGGGGAAGAGGGAAAAGAGAGTGAGACACACACACACACACAAAACGCGACACCCCCACCCACAACAACACACACACATATCCAAAAACATCACAGATACACCCCGTCACCCCCTGGAAGAACGCAAGGACAAAATGAAATGAGTTGAACTAGTGTAATATCTGAATATTCAGATATAGCTAGAGATATTAAAAAAATCAGTATATACAAATATGTACAGCAAGTACAGAAGTCCGTACACTGTCCCATGAAATGTCCGTGGACCAGTGATCCCAAAAAGCATGGGCGAAGCCCACTCATGACAGCTGCCTCAAAACAGAGAGAACACTGCAGGGGCATCAGGTTGAAAAACAAACAGGCACCTCAGGGGGCAGGGGAGGGGGGGCACCTCAGCCGGATGATGGGACGCCGCCACTGCTCCTCGAGGGGGCTCATGCCCACTGCCTGGTCCTGGGGAGTGCAAAGCGACAGTCTCTCAAATCTCTCAAGTGGGTCCACTGTCCGCTGCTTGGTCTTGGGGAGTGCAAAGCCACAGTCTCTCAAGTGGGTGGTTTGCCCACTGCCTGGTCCTGTGGATGCTTTTCTTCACTGGTTCTGGAGGGGGCTTTGTGCCCAGAGTGATTCATCCTGCCAAGGATAGAGTTAGTGGATGCTTTTCTCCACTGGTTCTGGAGGGGGCTTTGTGCCCAGAGTGCTTAATCCTGCCAAGGACTGGGTTAGTGGATGCTTTTCTCCACTGGTTCTGGAGGGGGCTTTGTGCCCAGAGTGCTTCCTCCTGCCAAGGACTGGGCTAGTGGATGCTTTTCTCCACTGGTTCTGGAGGAGGCTTTGTGCCCAGAGTGCTTCATCCTACCAAGGATAGGATGAGTGAATGCTTTTCTCCACTGGTTCTGGAGGGGGCATGGTGCTCAGTGATGCTGCACCTGGGGTGTGGCAGTTCCCATTCCCTCACCTGGGTGTCTGAGCCACAAGATTTTCAGGGAACAGTTAGCATGATACTCCATATAGGCAGAGCCACACTCCAACCTGTGGCGACATAGGCTGCAAACTGCTGGTAGTGCCAGTGCTGGTGGTGGTGCCTCATGGAGTGTGTGCAGGGTCCAGGACGTCTCCTGCAGCCTCGGATGCTGCTGTTGTCCCTGTAGTGGCACTGGCTGGGCACGTGGCAGGGCAGGTGGCGGTGGCTGAGGCAGGTTCTGCAGTGGAGATGCTACCGGTGCTGCCCGTGGTGCAGGTGTCTGTAGTAGTGGAGGGAGACACCAGGCCGTCTCCAGCAGCCTCGGATGGCTGCCCACTGGGGATGATGCTGGTGACAGTAGTTGTGGCAGCTGCTGTGCATGTGGCGGTGCAGTTGGCAGTGCAGGTGGCGGTCGTTGCGGTGGTGCTCACTGTGCTACAGGTTGCTGGCCTGTCATTAGAAATGGGGGTCACCAGTTGCTCACCAGGAGGCTCCCTGCCCTGAGGTGACTTTCCTTTGCTTTTGTGTCCCTTCCCCACCTTGGTAGTTGCTGCTGGGACCTTGGCACTGTCTTCTTTGGTTCTGGATGAGGCCTTGCTGGGTGGGTGGTGTGTCTTTTCCCTTCTGCATGCTGGCCCCTTCTTTACCTTGGCAGGTGGCGGAATCGGGTGGTCCTTAGCTTCAGTAGTTGGCACACTGGCAGCCCTGTTGGGTGCCCTCTTTGATCCTCCCGGACTTGCATGGGCTACAGTGGACGCCGATTTGGTGGCTGAGGTGCTGGTCTGGGCTCTAGACATCGTGGCCCTAGGGGAAGAACGGGGGGAGGTGTAGAGAAGAGGTCAATGTTAGCCAGGAAAAATGTCTTTGACACTGGGACGGGAAGATGGAGGGGGAGTGGGAGTGGAGGAAGAGGTAGTGGTTGTAGGAGGTGTACGTCTGCTGAGTTTGCATGAAGGTGCATAGGTTGGAGGCTGTTGTGAGGTTGATGGCCGTTGGTGGGTGTGTGCCTGCGTTTGTGTACTTTGGGAGGAGGACTCACAGACACACTGTGAGAGGACATAGGGGACGTGTGCATGGTTGTGGGGGTGGTGATTGCTCATGAGTGGTGTGTTGTGATGGGCGTGCTGGTGATGGAGGCCGTGGCTGATGATGTAGTGCATACAGGTGTGAGTAGAGACAACACTGGGAGGGAGGTGGAGGACGTGGAGGAGGGGGACACAGTGGAGGAAGTAGATGTTGGTATGCCTGCATGGGTATGGTGCTTGTGTGAGTGCCTGTGGGATGTGTGGTGCTTATATTTGCCTGAGCAACTTTTGTGTGTTGATGTGTGTGCATGCTGGTCTGATGGTGTGCTTGGGATAGGAAGAGGTAGAGGGGATTGGGTCTGGGTAGTGGAAGTTGGAGGGTGGAGGCTTGATACAGGGACAATGGCTGCCATCAGTGCTGAGGCCAGAGCCTGAAATGCTCTCTGTTGGGCCGCCACACCAGAGTGAATGCCCTCCAGGTATGCATTTGTTTGTTGCAAATGCCTCTCGACACCCTGGATGGCATTCAGTATGGATAACTGCCCAACAGTGAGGGATCTCATGAGGTCAATAGCCTCCTCACTGAGGGCAGCAGGGCTGACTGGGGCAGGGCCTGAGGTGCCTGGGACGAAGGAGATGCCCACCCTCCTGGGTGAGCGGGCACGGGAAACACGCTGAGGGGCTGCTGGGAGGGCGGTGCTGATAGGGGGGGTGGCGGCTGTACCTGTTGTTGCGGTGGGCACAGAGGTGCCAACAACACCAAGGGAGCTCCCATCAGAGGAGGAGTCACTGTCGCTGGTGTCCTCTCGTGTTCCTGTCGTGGAGCTCCCCTTGCCCTCCATCCCACTGGTGCCTTCAGACTCTGTAGATTCACCCTCCAGGGCCATGTGGGATGCAGCTCCCTCCGTCTCTGGTGCCTCTGCTCCTCTGCTAGATGATGCTAATGCACACAAGGCCAGGGTGACAAAACAAGATGGGGGGGAGACAGAGGAGACACATGGTAAATGCCAGCAACACCACTACTGTTGGCGGACACAACACACAGGGAGCAGCCCTATGCACTAGACCATGCACTAGCAGTTAGTATGAAAAACACCTGCCCATGGGGGACTATGTCTAACCCCATTTGCAGTACACCTGGAACCCACAGGAGGCTGACTAGTTGTAGATGGCCACTACCACTTTTGGGGTTGGAGTGCCACAGAGCCTGCCTAACAAGGGACCTACCCTACCAAGTTCCCCCTGGCCTAGGGGAACACACAGCTCACATCCCCCACCCAGACACCTTGTAAAGCGCGCTGAGTCAGCTGAATGAGGCTGTACTCACCCCCTTGTGGCTCCTGCGATGCCCTCAGGCGCCCATCCAACTCCGGATATGACACCGCCAGGATCCAGAACATCAGGGGGGTCATGGTGCGATGGGCACCCCTTCCACGTTGGGAGGCCATCCCCGGCTGGGCCTCCGCCGTCTTCTTGCTCCAGCGGCGCAGGTCCTCCCATCTCTTGCGGCAGTTGGTGATCCGTCTATGATAGACCCCCAGGGTCTGCACTTCCTTGGCGATGGCACGCCAAATACCCTTCTTCTGGTGGGCGCTGACCTATACGAAAGGTATAGGATGAAAGGAAATTACTCCCCCGTCCGGTTCATCATACTCATTGCCCACCACTTCCCACCCATGCCCTGACACACATACACTCACCATCCTCTCATGCAGGCCTCAGCCCCCAACCCCACATGTATCTTCCATCCACACCACTCCATACATTCATGTCCCACACATCATGCTCACAGTGTGCTCACCTGTTTGTCTGGAGGACCGTAGAGTAGCGTGTACTGGGGTAGGACCCCATCCACTATTCTCTCCAACTCCTCTGAAGTGAAGGCAGGGACCCTTTCCCCAGACACTCGAGCCATTGTCGTTTCCAGACACAGGTCACAGCAGCACTTGCAGTGTAGGTCCTCTCCTGTTGAAGGTCAGGTATCAAGTGAGTGAACAGATAGAAAATGGCGGTCACGTCTGCGGTGGTGCGTACCGTCACTGCCGGCGTACATCTTCATTGGCTCCTGGAACCCGTGGGGCCCAATGATAACCAATGCTGAATTGTGCGGCGGTCTTCGACCGCCTACCGCGACGCTGCACAACGCCAGCGCAGTTACCTCATTTCCCCTTGTCCCTCCCTACAGGTCTGGCAGCCGTCGATTCAGGGTGGCACATGGCATGGCACCTAACTGCGTCACAGCACATTTGGGCAGAAATATGGACAGACAATGCCACACACGGATTTACTCACATTAGAGCAAAAACACTTGTGCAACCTATGTGGTACATGACCCTCTGCTCACCATTCTCCTCCATAGGGCACATCCGCTGGGGCAGGTGATGAGATGGCATCATCCTCCGGTATTCAGACCCCTGGTGGACCTCTCAACAATGGAAGACAGACACATCATTATCACCTACAGACTTGATGGTGCCACAATCCAAGAACTGTGTGCCCAATTGGAGCCTAACCTGATCCAGCTATCTGCCATCCCACAGGTATCCCACCTCTAGTGCAGGTCCTGTCAGTGCTCCATTTCCTGGCAAGTGGTTCCTTCCAAACAACAGTGGCCATGGCATCCGGGATGTCTCAGCCAATGTTCTCTAACGTGTTGACCAGAGTGTTATCTGCCCTGCTGAAACACATGTGCTACTACGTCGTTTTCCATCGGTGGAGGATTTGCCCACAGTGAAAGCTGACTTCTATGCCCTGGGACATATCCCCAACATAATTGGTGCCATTGATGGTACACACGTGCCATTTGTCCCCCCCCGCAGGAATGAACAGGTGTACAGAAATTGAAAAAGCTACCATTCAATGAATGTGCAGATGGTGTGTTTGGCAGACCAGTACATCTCTCATGTGAATGCCAAGTATCCTGGCTCTGTGCATGACGCTTACATTTTGAGGAATAGCAGCATCCCTTATGTGATGGGGCAACTCCAGAGGCACCGGGTGTGGCTAATAGGTGAGCCCAAGGTCCCCACACAGTATGAATATGTGTCTGGGTATGGGGTAGTCCCTAAGGGTTAGTGGGTGTCTAACAGATATCCACCGACATTTGCGGGTGGCTCAGGTTACCCCAGCCTATCATGGCTACTGACCCCAGTGAGGAATGCCAGGACAAGGGCAGAGGAACGCTACAATGAGGCACATCGGCAAACTAGGCGTATTATTGAGTGGACATTCGGCCCCCTGAAGGCTGGATTCCGTTGCCTCCATCTAACAGGTGGCTCCCTATACTACTCACCGAAGAAGGTGTGCCAAATAATCGTGGCATGCTGCATGTTGCACAACCTGGCTTTGCGACGCCAGGTGCCTTTTCTGCATGAGGAAGGGCCTGATAATGGTATTGTGGCAGCTGTGGAGCCTGTGGACAGTGAGGAAGAGGAGGCAGAGGAAGAAGATATTGACAACCGAAACAACATTGTCATGCAGTACTTCCAGTGAGACACAGGTAAGAGACTGAAACTGCTCATCTCATATCTGACTACTGTAGGACATTGTATAAATCAGCCTCTTAATCTCTGTGTATGGACTCTGACAGTTCACTTTGGCTTTCCATTTCACAGATTGGGTACCTCATTCTGCCTTCTGCTGTGTTTATTGCTGCCCAACAACGTCATACATTGGTATGTGCAAATGAACATTAACATTGATATTTATCGAAGAAGTTGTAATAATACATTTGTGAAAGTACAGACTGACTCCAGATGGTTTTGTGATTCAAGGGTGTTTATTTAAGTGCTAATAAGTAGAGGGGGATGTGCAATGGGCTACGGTGATGGTGGAGGAATGTCCATGGTAGAGTCCAGTCTCTTGGTATTACAGACGCATTGTCCAAGGGGGCTTCGGAAGTGGAGCAAGGGCAGTTCAAGGTGGACAGGGTGACATAGTGGGACAGAAGGGTGACAATCAGGAGAGTCTTATTTCCTGGCGGGGGTCTTGGCAATGTTCTCTGTCTTGTGCCTGGATCGCAGGGACCGTTTGCAGGGTGGTTCTCCTTCTGTAGGGGGTGGGGTGCTGGTGGCCTGTTGGTCCTGAGGTGGGACCTCCAGTCCACTAGTGCCGGCGGATGTGGAAGGTTGTTCATCGTTCGGGCTGGTGTCAGGGGCCCGGTGGTATGCCACGGTCTCCCTCATAGTGTTGGCCATGTCTGCCAGCACCCCTGCAATGGTGACCAGGGTGGTGTTAATGGACTTCAAGTCCTCCTGATCCCCAGGTACTGTTCCTCCTGCTGGGTCTCCTGAAACGTGGCCAGTACCATGCCCATGGTCTCCTGGGAGTGGTGGTATGCTCCCATGATGTTGGACAGTGCCTTGTGGAGAGTGGGTTCCCTGGGCCTGTCCTCCCTCGTTGCACAGCAGTCCTCCCAGCTTCCCTGTTGCCCTGTGCCTCTTTGTCCCCTGAACTGTGTGCCCACTGTCACTGACCCCAGGTCCCTGATCATCCTGTGTTAGTGGGGTTGCCTGGGGTCCCTGTAGTGGTGGACACACTGCTGATTGATGTGTCCTGGGGACGGTGGCATGGACCCGCTGGGTGGGTGCTGTGGTGGTGTTTCCTGAGGAGGGAGGGTCAGTGGTGGTTTTGGACTGTGGCAGGGGAACCAACTGTCCAGAGGTCTCTGATGGGCCGGGCTGGTCATCTTGATCCCGGTGTGCAGAGCTGCTGTCGTCAATGTGGGCCACTTCTGTGGCGGGACTGGATACGGCTGGCACCTCCTGTCTAGTGACGTTGTGTAGGGGTCCTGTTGGGGTGTAAATGCATTGTTATTGTATCTGTGTGTGCCATCTTGTGCAATGGGTGTGTTTTCCTCTACTACTGTGCTTGCAATATCGCATTGGCCCTTGTGTGAGTGGGGATTGTGTGCCCTGGGTGAGTCTCTCCCTTGGACATGCTTTGGTGATGGGTGTCCATGCAGATCTGTGACGGGTGTCCATGCATTGCTGTCACATGCAGGGCTTGAATGTGGGATGTGTGGGTTGTGATAGTGGGGTATATGTGAGGTGTTGGAGTGATGGGTGTGAGGTAGGGGTTGGGGCTTGTGATGGCATGCAGGTAGGGGGGATATCATAGTAAAAATATGACTTAGGGTCAGGGTTCAGTCCTCCTGCTACTCCTGCGAGGCCCTCAGGATGCATGATCACCAAGACTTTCTGCTCCCATGTTGTTAGTTGTGGTGAAGGAGGTGAGGGTCCACCGCCAGTCCTCTGTATGGCTACCTGGTGTCTGGATACCACAGAACGCACCTTCCCCCATAGGTCGTTCCACCACTTCCTGATGTCATCCCGTGTTCTTGGATGCTGTCCCACTGCGTTGACCCTGTCACAATTCTCCACCATAGCTCCATCTTCCTTGCAATGGATGTCTGCTGCACCTGTGATCCGAATAGCTGTGGCTCTACCCGGATGATTTCCTCCACCATGACCCTGAGCTCCTCCTCAGAAAACCTGGGGTGTCTTTGAGGTGCCATGATGTGGTGTGAGTGATGTGTGAGGTGATGTGTGATGTGATGTGTGGGGTGATGTTTTGGGGTGTGTGGTGTTTTGTGTGTGGATTGTATATGAGTGATAGTGTTATGTGCCTCTGGATGCTGGTGTTGTGTTTGCTTTTCTGTCTCTCTGCTTCTTCCAAACATTTTGTTGTAAGGGGTTGTGGGTAATGTGGGTGTGTGTTTTATAGTGGTGTGAGTGTGTGGGTGTGGTGTGTGTATGTGTGTCAGGTGTGTGTATTTTGAATTGTCCAATGTGGTTGTGTTTTGTAAGTGTGTGTGTATTTTTAGCACAGTAGTGTGTACCGCCAATGGTTTACCGCGGTTGAAAGACCGCCAAGTTGATTCGTGGGTCGTGATAGTGTGGGTGTATTCCTGTTGGTGTGCCGGTGTGGGTTTTGGTACCATCAGTTTATCACTGACCTTTGGTGTGGCGGACTTGTGTGGGTGCCTGTATTGTGGAGGATTTCTAAGTGTGGGTCATAATACCCGTAGCGGATTTCTGCCACGGACACGGTATGTTGGCCGCCGTCAGCACAGCGGTCAGCAGACTTTACCGCCAGGGTTGTAATGAGGGCCTATATGTCCTAACTTAACCATACACTGCACCCTGCCCTTGGGGCTACCTTGGGGCTACCTTGGGCCGACCTTACGGGTGCCTACCATGTAAGAAAAGGGAAGGTTTAGGCCTGGCAAGTGGGTGCACTTGCCAAGTCGAATTTCCAGTTGAAAACTGCCCACACAAACACTTCAGTGGCAGGTCTGAGACATGATTACAGAGCTACTTATGTGGGCGGCATGCCCAGTGCTGCAGGCCCACTAGTGGCATTTGATTTACAGGCCCTGGGCACCTCTAGTGCAGTGTACTAGGGACTTACTAATAAATTAGATATGCCAATCATGAATAAACCAATTACATACACATTTTGTAAAGGTACTTTAGCACTAGTTAGCAGTGGTAAAGTGCCCAGAGTAACAAAAACAGCTAAATCAGAGTCCAGCACACATCAATAACCTAGGAAACAGAGGCAAAGAATTAAGGGAGACCACGTCAAGGATGAAAAGTCTAAGAAGCTGAAATTCCTGATTGAGAAGGGGTAACTAAGTCATGTTTCATATCACTCGAATGGTAATGATAAAACCTCTGTACTAGTAAAGTCGGATTTAACATTACTATTTTAGAAATTAGACTTTTAGAAAGTGGGCATTTCTCTGCTCTCACAGCTCTGTGTGCCTCCAACCTGTCTCCAATGCACGTCTGGGGTGGGTGACAGCTACACTTTGTGCATTTTCTCTAGACAGCCGCAAACACAGGAAGGTTAGGTGTGTCTGAGTACTTATCTGCATTCATCTGCATTCTGATAGCTCTTCTTTGGCAGGAAAAGCAGAAGGTGATAACACTTATACCTCAGTAGGTAGTTCCTGCCACACACAAAGGGCTGATTACTGTCTACTGATAGTCTGGAACCACGGCTGAGGAAGAAAGGATACTTGTGTACTTCAAAGACCCTTCTTTGAAGTCACCTCACTTCAAAGGCCTAACTGGGTTTAAGTACTGGGTCTCTGACCCCACCAAATCAGACACTTCTGGACCTACAACTGGACTCTGTCAGAAGAACTTCTAGGCTGCATCAGTGACTGTCAATATGTTGGACTGCTGACCTGGAAGTGCTGCTTTTCTGCTGTGCTGCACTGCTACCTGGTGCTCTCTGACCCTGCTAAGGGAGAGCTGGACTCTGCTGTGCAACCCAAAGCTATCTCCATGGGCTTGTTAGCTTGCCTCCTGTTGCTAGAGATGCAGGAATATCAAAGTCTCTACCCCTGCTCCTGTGCCTGGTTCACTGGAAGTGGGCTCAGATACTTGCACTATGGAAGTTAACACATCTCCTGCCTTCCAGTGGTGCAACCAATGCATCAACCCTGTTGCAGGAGTAAAATTGGTGCATCGCACTTGGGGCCCAAACAACTCCTTAGAACCACCACGTCAACTGACGCATTCCATGCCTACTAGAAGCAGCACTCAGTGCATTGCCATCAATGCAGCACTGCAACCACCGCATCGCTGCCATCTCTAAAGAACGATCAATGCTTCCCTTTGACAAGTAAAATTGGTGCATCGCACTTGGGGCCCAAACAACTCCTCAGAACCAGCACGTCAACTGACGCATTCCATGCCTACTAGAAGCAGCACTCAGTGCATTGCCATCAATGCAGCACTGCAACCACCGCATTGCTGCCATCTCTAAAGAACGATCAATGCTTCCCTTTGACAACAAGGAGAAGCCCGGCGCCTCGGCTTCAGAATCAGTGTATCACAGCTTCAACTCTCGTCTTCAGAAACCAACGCATCGCCACCAACACGTGGTGAAAATCAACACATCCCCCGACTGCAGGAGTGACAACACACATCCACTAATGCATCTCATGTTTGCGACCGGGATCAAGGTACTCTGTTCTCCAGGCATTGCCTCGATCCAGCGATCTTTGCTTCTAAGGGCTAGAACCCTTTTATTCTTTAAAAATTCATAACTTCTACTTATTGGATTTTTGTTGTTTTGGTCTTAAACTATTTATAAAAACATTATCTATCTTTCTGGCCTGGTGTGAATTTTTTTTGTGGTGTTTTCATTGTGTTACTGTGTGTGTTCACAAATACTTTACCCATTGCCTCTTTAGATAAGCATGACTGGTCTGTGGCAAGCTACCAGAAGGTGAGACCAGAGTGGTGGTCCCAACTTGGACTGGGTACATACCCCTGCCAACTAGAGACCCCACTTCTAACATGTGCTGATCCATAGTGAAACATGCAAAGAAAGCAAAAAAATTGCCTAAGGTAAATATTTGGTTTCACGAGTGAAGTATCGAGTAATTCTAAATTTGTTTTTTTTCTATTTTTTCTACCATAACTGGTAACAAATGTATGTATAACTTTCACCCAGGGTACATTAGCTTAAAAATAAAATACCTTGTGGGAACTGTGAAGCTGATGTGTGCCACAGCCGAGACACAGAGGCTGTATCTACCCTAGTGCTGCGGGTGCAGTGGAGCCAGAGCCCTGATGGGTCCACTGAACCCTGACAACTGCTGTATTTTACTACGCCAACAACAGTCAAAGGAGCAAAAAATAATCCTTGTTTGCACCCGCGCCCATGACATCCTTGCTACACTCTTGCCGAGAGACATTATTATTTTCAATTGGTCTCCGGAAAGTAAATCGTGAGATTTGCATGCGAGGTATTCCCTCTTGTACAATTTTCATTCATAAAGGCGATCAGTGAAATGTATTTTTCAGAACACACGGTATTTGCACAAAAAATGAATGCTATTACACGAGGATTTAAAAAAAAAAGTTTTGCGGTTCTGCACACATTACAACTCATCAACAAACAGAATTTCACAGCTGAAATGCTGGCCCCCTCCGTTTACTGATTTCAGGCACGACTTCAATGGGCCATTTCATCACCCTAGGCAGTGTGTTCCATTTGTCCTGAAACTAGTTATCCGTGAGACCCAATGGAAGCACTGGCATCTGCATCTGTCTTGAAGACATATTTTACATTCCGGAAGAGTCAGAGGCGGTTAAGCTTCCAATGGTACTTTGATCTATCTGAATATTACACAGTGCCCTTTCTTCAAGCGTAAATATTTTATTAACTTCCACTGGGACTTAAAAAGCTACATGCGTGTGCTGCATTATACATCAGACATGTCTGAACAATTTTTCTAAATGGTATATTCATAAAATTATGCAGATGACATTTAAAAGGCAAGAAAGACGAGGTAACAGGTTTGCATAAAAGTGATAAAACTCAGACAATGAGATGTGATTTTGTGTGTCCAGGTTTAATCTTGCATTTTTCTGACATCTCCCACGAACGACGACAAAGGCAGGCGATGCTGAAGGCATTCGCACTGTCACTGTTCGGCCTTGAGCGCAGAGAGCATTCGCTTTATGCTACGAAAGTGTGTAAAATAACGCAATGCAGAAATGCATGAATGCTTGTTCGCACAAGTGTGGTCAGTATTCAATAGCACGGGGTCCAAACCAGGGTCTAGCGCCGGATTATACTATTAGTTGATGCTAGCAGCCGCAACACTCCATGCAGTACATTGCCATGGAGCTGTGTGCCTGATTTTGGAGAGGTGCCATGATCCCCGAAGATAACGGGGGATGCCATCTGAGACTGCACTCTAGTCTATTGGACACTGACTGGTAAGGGGCTAAATATGTATTCAGTCCATCTCTCCGAAGCCAGAATGCGTTTACCCATAACTCTGTAGTGGTGCGAGCCATGGGCAGAAAGATAACCTGCTTTATTTATGTGGGAAGGCCACCATGCAAACAAGGGAACGCTCGCATCTGAATGCACACACACACCTGGTGCATGCACATTCAACATTGCAAAAGAAACAGTACAACCAGAGGCAGCCCCTTCTATAATCAGTTTTAAGCAATCCAGGATCTTAACCTTACCAGCCGTTCCAACTACAGCTCTCTGATCCCTACTTTTCACCTTCATTCCCATGATGGAGCAGGACGTTTCAAACGTAGAGCACAAAAAACTAGTCCGCCATCGGAACCACACTCAGTGGCACAGTCTCTTAGGTGGTGAAACACAAACATCACTCCCACTTGAAACCATCAGTGGACCCAAAGCGAGTCTTTAAGTAACAATATTCAAGCTGCCGTAACTAAGTAAGACCTTGGCCTGTTGGGAAGAAAACTTCGAATACAGCAATATCCTTCGAAACTTTCAATCAGATTGAAGTCCTTTTAAAAGGCCAAATCGCGTTGGCTAGGTTTCTATATTATTATCAGAAGGAAGAAAGAAGAATAAACGTATTATTTTCCCTTACAAGATGGTCCTCTTGAAGCTATTTATGGACTGAATGTGGATTACTTTGTTGCCATCACTGCAAAAAGAAATTAAATTTCAATGTTGGACGCTGGATGCAGTGACTGCTGATACTACACACATTCGAGTGCTTCTCCCTTATTGAGGTTTAGAAAATAGGATGGAAAATTAAGTGAAGCAAGATCCCAGGTGCATTTTGAAGCAAGCATTTGCAAAAACAATAGCTATAGATCTAGAGTGCCATCACATTTAACATTAACACGCTAAAGCAAGACAGACAAGAGACAGCCAGTGGGACCACACTGTGAGGGTTAGAAGTGTAATGCAGTCCATTTTACAGTTCAATCCAAGCGTTGGACTGGAAGTGAAATGAGTCCTACAAGCAGCCAGTAGCTTTATGTGATAGGTGAATACTCTACTGGGCTGAGACATGATTTGATTGACATGGTCGAGCCAAAATTAAAAAGCGTGTTGAAGAATGTCAATAGTTGAAGGGGGTGTATACAAAGTCCACTCTATGTATATTAACAGAATAGGTATGTTTGACAACTCTGTGGTCAAAACCCAAACTTAAAACTATGTACCACATTACATCGCTTAACAAGATTGGTTTAACTACTTGTAATACATACATCACTTTAGCCAATTATTAGTGATATTGCCGAAAAATCAATTATTTTGCAACAATACTTTCAAAGTTTACTTTGAGAAGATGAGCCCCAGCACCTAGTGAGGGTAAGCTTTGTGTGGTGCATCAGATAAGTTCATTCTATCCTAGATTTACTATGCCTTTGTGTCAGACAAGGTGATGCAGGACAATACAATGGCTTATTTGGAATTTACAAAAACATGCAAGACCTGATTTGTGTGGCCATCTGTGGCTTTGTAAAGGAATGTAACACAATGTAGCTGCTACATTTCTACTTGGGAGGCAGTCCATGGGTTGTGAATGGGCATTCCCTTGCATTCACTTAAGAACTTTGGCAGATTCCCAGATTTACTAAAGCTATTGGGAATGCATCAAAATGTGATGCCTTCCCCAGTGAGGAGCAATACGAATAAATATATTTATTTATCCTTGTAATTTCCTCTTTCCACATGTGCTGCATTCTGCAGCATACATAGAAAAAGGAAAATGCTTCTAAGGATTGTTTTTTTGTGGGGAGGTGTCCCTTTCTGCACAAAAAACAATCCTGCCTGTCGCGCAGGCACCCTTGCACAGTGGTGCAAAGGTGCGTGTGTTGCCGCTAGGCAGCACATAGTGCACCAGTGCACAGAGAGAGCAGATATACTCCATATCTTTGTAAATATGGATTTATGCTCTCTCCCTTTAACACAACTCAGTACAGCAACTTTGCTTGCTGCCCTGCGTTTCATGAAAGATTAGTAAAAATGCCCCACCCTATTTTTATCTACTTTATGTGACAATTGTGCTGTCAATGTCATCCTTTCACACTATTTTAAAATGGGAGGACTTCCTGCTAATTTAACCCAGGAATCAGGCTTGCTCCCCTTGATAATATACAGTGACATATTTTTGCCCCACCACTTTTAAATTTCAGCAGCCACACTGCCAGGTAGGCTGGACCAGCCTTGGAATAAATTTGTTCCTTCCTTCACAGTCTAAGACAACAACTACAAATAAGTTAAATGGTATCATCCACTTGGAAACTGCTGTGTGGAGTATAGAAGATGTCATTCATACTTACCTTTAAACATCTAGAGGTTCCTCTTAGCACAAGTACTTAACCAGCAGCAGATGCTTTTTCACCTATTATTTCACCTGTACTCCACTGGAATATGTCTCCCTTTCCTTCAAACCAATCATCAAATCTGACTTGGGCCCTTGTAATGTGTAGTGAAGTATGACAGACGCAGTTGGAGTAGAATGTGAGCTACGCAGAATGAGAATGGAATGTCAATGAGGTAATCAGCTAGGTGGAAGAGGCGCGATTATAACTGAAGGAGGAAGCGAAGGAGTGTGTTCATTCTGCTGATCTCCATACCAGAATTATTCTAATAAACCAGAGAATCTTTCTGCAAGTGTCGGAGGATTTCTTTACAAATTTGGCGACAGGTGTTAAACGATCCTGGTACGCGGAACCCATGTTTCAGTCAAAAGACTTCTGGTGAGCGTATTCAAGGCATGGCAGATCTTTATATTTCTAGGAACTCACCAAGTGCAAAGGAGAGTTCATCCTTTTCACCAGTAAGGTACCGTTTCCCATTGGTCTGTACAAATATAATGCAATCTACAGGACCTTCCCAAAACCTCCTTCACCAGGCTGCAAAGATTAGAGAATCAGGCATCTATCACCTATGGAAATGGAATCACAACGCACTGACTCTCATACTGACTTTATGGTGGAATATAGAATGAAAAGTAAAACGCTGCATTATGTGAAAAACTTATTGAACCAAAGGCCAAGCCGCCATTATGTCTATAGGAGAGCAGGGTGGGCAGTGCTTAATCTGTAAATAAAAACGTGCAAGTGCCCAAAGCTCTCCTTTGAAACACACGACTGCTGCAATTAATTGTGCGAGCACAAAATACTGAGGCAGTGTAATCCTAAAACCATATTGGCGTCTTCCATTTACAGCCACTCCCTGCCCTTCAGCTCACTCTTGCAGCTTTCTGCTTTCTCCCTTTGTGATGCTGTTTCGTTTTTCCTCCTCCTCTGTCTTTCCCAGATGCGCCTTTTGCTCACAGTAAATGCCTGATGCAAATAAATAAGTGCCGCCCTTGAAAAATAAGTGCCGGAAACCACCAGCTCAAATTACGCACTGGGCTGGGGTTGCAGACTGGGCCCATGCCCCACGTCTTTTTGCCTTACCACCCTTGTGCCCCACTACCACAGCTACTGAATGTGCCAGGGGAGGACACAGAGAAAACAAAGAGACACTACATCTTACTACACAGACTGCATGCATTTGGTTCTATCTATACCTATACATACATATAAAGACACCCATACATACACAACCATATTTAAACCATATTTAAACATCTTGAGCAGATATTGTATCTAGATATAAAGCTTGTGTACCTTGCCCTATCAGTTTTATCTGTGGCCCAATGTGTTACCCCATTCAATTAATTTCTAGAGAGCCACGGTCAAGTTATCTTCGGAAGGCAGAGCTGTATTATATATTGTTGCAGCTGATATGCTAATATGAGAATATTTCAATGATTTGCGTATACATACTAATGAGAAATAATGACAATTTGAGCTGATAGTTGAAATAACGTGTAATGTGTAAAATGTGCCCACGGGGAGTGGTCACCATTTGTGTTAACAGTACTAAAATAATGTGGAATTGATTAAATTATGTATTAATATGTCATAATCAATAGTATAACCTTATGTTTGTGATAGTTCATATTCTTAACTTAGCTATACAAAGGCCTTGATTGATTAAACATGGAGACGCGATGAGCTGCCGAGGACTGGAACTGGAGAAAAAGGACCTTGAACTGTACAGAGTTCAACAACGAACCCTGCTAGAAAAATCTGCAAACTCACCAGCGGACAGGAGATGATCAGAACAAATTGATACAATTATGTGTAGAGTAGGCTAAATGTACTTTCCCAGGACATGAACAATGGAGCCACTGACTAAAAGCTAGAGTAACAATTTCGTTACCTGAAGAGCCGGATGAATGTCCTCATCGACAGAAGGACCAATCATGTTAATGGAACTTGACTCTCAAAATAACGTAGACAAGTGGTAAACAAAAACTATAGGTTAGAGTCATAACCTCTGATAAGGTTAACCAATGGGCGAATTGTGGGATGGACTGATAGACCCTAATAAAAAGTCATGACACGGGGGAAAAATCAGAACGGAGAGGTGAAAGTTGATGACGTCAGGAGACGCTGTTCGAAGTGCTAACATTCTGAGCTTGCTCCCTGCGAGCCAAGCCTAATCGAAGACTGATGACCTAAAGACAAACACTGACTTGTTGCTGATCTATCTTGGATAGGTAGCTATAACTCAACTGACTAACATGTGCTTTTTCTTCTAGGTACCAACTGCGCTGTTTGAAAATGTTTTTCTCTTTTTAGTTAGATTTTTCCAAATTTCAATTTTTGACAAAATTGTTTTAGCATGAAGACCCACATGCTGATGCTAATTTGTGATAGGTAGTATGACAAGGGTGACTAATGGTGACTTTGATTCAGACTGACTGACTGAATTTGTTCAATGCTAAAGAATTTCTATGCTTTGATTAACGTTGATTGCATATTAATAAAATCTTGGTGATTCAATGTTCATGTTGCTAATAAAGTTATGGTGATTATGGTTACTTTGAATAAAGGTTTTTATTAGAGTTGTAATCAATAGGGAATAAAATGAACTAACCTTTTTATGAGTAATGGTATTTTTTCTTATTAGACTAGTCTTTGGCATTATTTGATGATTGAAATTATTATTGTGGATGTTTCTTACTCAAAACACTTGACTAGGATACCCTATGCGATCCAAAAGATTCATCGACCTATACGCGTCCCCTTGTGAGTTTACTCATTAAGGACAAGGTGCGCTAGCAATACCAGATACGAATTTACAATTGGCCTCCTTACATTTACTCTAACAATAATACTTCAGCTTGTGTCGGTTGCTGTGTCTGGCTGGACTCTAGCTCCTCATCCTTATTAGTTTGTTAATATATGTATGTTCCTTCAGTTGAATTCCTCTGAAGTATCCAATGTGATGAGTGGTGCTATAGTAACTCCAAAGCAGGAAATAAATACATCCTAGCAAAATCAGTCAGGTTAATGACACTAAGAACCAGCTTCTACGGTGCTTCTACTGACAATTTTAGTATAATACGGCACCACATAGTATTAGATTTAATGTTTCTTTGCATTACCTCCAGGATTTATTACAAGTCTTTTCTAAAACAAAATAAGAAATGGTCCTTATTACAGTTTAGAGAATCCACAAAATTAAGCTTCTGCCTGGTTTGCAACTATAACAGGCCGAAAAATATAGCTCAGTAATTACTCCCAAAAGTGAAACCTGCTGTATAAAATCCTCTCTGACAACGAGGAGTGTTCCAATGAGGCTCAGGCTAGTGCTCAGTTTTTTGATGCCTCTCATCATTCAATGGCCCACAGCCTCTGGCGCGTTCAAATCCTTCCTGGGCTGGTGCAGAGACATCCCCATTAGTCAATCCCATTGTTTGCTGAAAGTATAACCAGTCTCCTAAAAACATCCTTTGCCTAAATATTTGAGAACTGGAGTTAGAATCGTAATTTAGCCTGGCTTCAAATACTTTAAGGTATTTCTATGCAACTCGTCCGTTTCTCAGGGGAATCACAGAAATAAGAATACTTCCAGGAGGCTTGGACAGATGGGAGAGCTTCAATGGTTAGAATAGTAGCGTCTCCACAGGGCGAAGGGAGTCTCATTCACACTCGCTTAATTAGTGTCATTTTCTTTAGCAGCACTACTGACAATTTCTGTATGGTGAATTTCACTTCACTTCTTAAGCAGAACAGGCTCTCATGCAGAATTAGTAGGAACCAGGTTCCCCAAATTATTGGTGGGGCTTGGGACATGTGACATAATTTTGAATATAAACTGGGAAGAATTGCTCAGAGGTCAAGAGTGCGGCAACTTATGCACGTGTGAAATGTAGACAACCAACCTCATCCATTTTAGGATTGAACGGTGCTGTTATTTCATTGCTAGATATACCTGCTCTAGCCCCGTCTGCAAATACAGTGCCTCTTCCACTCATTCACTTCCCTCTCTGCTTCTTGCTGCTTTTGCTTGCCAGATCTCTGAAAGTGGTAGGGTGTAATACTTGCTTTGATGTCAATGACTGAGTCAAGTTAGTGAAACAGAATTCTTCTAAGAGAGTGCAGGCTGTTCCTTCCTGATTACATTTTGCAATCATTAGGTTCAAACTGTGGCTGTTAAAGTACAATTTTCACACCACTTTGGGGGGGTGGGGGGGGAGGGGATATCAAGGACTCCGAAAGGGCTTTAATGAAATAGTCAGCACATTCGTGATACGCCAAGGTGGTCTGACCCTCCTCAGGATTTGACCATATTTTTTTCAAAGTTTACCATTAGTGTCCACCATTTTCCAAGAATTACCGAGGATGTCCCCAGTTGTCAAACATTTTAAAATAGGTGACCCCATACAATTGGTGCCCTTTCTTAGACTACATATTACTGCCAGTACCACCAATGTTTCATGGGATGCCCAACGAGCCAAGGATTACCTCTGGTATGCCAAAGCCAGCAGCACACCACTAAGCATGAAACACACACTCTTGCATAATTTATCATACACTTACTTTCACCCTAACACATTCCCATACACACATTCTCCCATATGATACACACTCTCACAAACCCACTCTCATCCACACATACTCAACTTACATATTGATTCATACACACTCACATACACTCACACTTTCTCTATTTCACACACTCTCACGGTCTTACTCACATTCTCTTACACACACACTCACTCAGACACTCACACTCTCATCCACACAAACCCAGAAGTCTCTAATGCGTACACACACACATTTACACTCACACACAATCATATACAATCAAATTTCTCTCTTTCACGTGCTCTCACACAGTCTTACACTCTTGTGTACACTCACTCAGATACACACACTCTGTCATTCACATATTCTGACAAACACACTCGCATTTCTCCAATATGCTTGTGTAAGAAAAGTTTGTACTGCTGCTACCTCTGCTGTTTTTGGCATGTCTATCAATGAAGCTTGGTAAAACATGTTCTCTATACACTATTCAAAAATCAATTCAAATTACATTATTAATAGTTTAATCAATGGTACACTTCCATAATACTGGGGAAAGGTGTTTACATGCAGATCAAGCAGTTAGAGTATTTGAAAATGGACTAGACTACTTTGTGAAATTTAAAAATATAGGTGCTTATTATGAGTTTGGCGGGGAAGACTGCTGACCGCAGTGCAGGTGAGTGACAAAAGACCTCCAGCATGGCAGTCCTCAGACCGCCATACTAAGACTGCTGGTGGCTGTCTGGCATTTTCCAGGCAGAAAACTGCGGTTACACTGCTGACACTGCCACACCACTAAAACACCACCCGCCGTGTTTCAATTTGAAAAACGGCATTCCGGTGTTGTGTTGGCGGGGCGCTGGCGGCGGTGCAAGCGCCAAGACCTGTTCCCTCCCAGACGACCAACTTGATGCCCAGGTAAGGTGACCATCCGAAAGGGACGAGGGGGTGGTGTTGTGTGTGTGTGCATGTGATTGTGTGTATGGATTGGGGTGTGTGTGTGCGTGAGTGTAAGGGTGTTGTGAGTGTGAGTAACTGTCAGAGTGTGCATGTCTGTGGGTGCCTGTGGGTGGTGCATGTATGCGGGGGGTTACTACTGGGAGCTGGTGGGTTACTGGGGGACTCGGGTGGGAATGTTGTAATGGAATAGGTGGCTCTTGGGTGGATGGGGGTGGGGCAGTCATCTATCGGCAACAGGAATGCAAATTCCTGTCACCAGTAGCCTTTCCGCCAGGGATTTCGTGGCAGTGCTACTGCCATGAAATCCCTGGCAGAAAGGGGACTCATACTCCCGCCAGCGGTCTTTGGTGGACCGTTGGGTCAGAGATGCTTATCTCCGGCCCGGCAGTCCGATGCCCTGGCGGTAGGAATAGGAAAGTGGCAGTTTGGCACAGGCCAAACCGCCACACTCGTAATATGGAGGTCCACACTGTTGGAAGTGGGACCACCACTGCGAGTCTGGCAGTCAGAAGACCGCCGGACTCATAATAAGGGCCTTAGGGCACATGTATACTTGTTTTGCACCGAATTTGCATCATTTTTTAATGCAAATTCGGTGCAAAAGTAGCTCCATATTTATACTTTGGCGCTAGACCTGTCTAGCACCAAATTTATGGAGTTAAAGTCATGTTTTGGTTATGGAAACCTACTTTGCGTCAATAAGATGCAAAGTAGGTGTTCCCGTGCAAAAAATGACTCTAAGGCCCTTGCGCCTCAATTATCCTCCTGTGCAAAAATCACACACGGGGGGAAGGAGGGGTCTCTTAACACCTGGGTCATGGAAGGCTTTAGGGGACCTGTGGGAATATTTCCATGGTGGAACACCATGGGATAAGCCCACAGGTGCCGTCCCCATGCCTCAGGGACACCCCCACCCACATCAGAGGGACAGCGGAGGATGGGGGACCCCATCCCAGGTAAGTATAGGTAAGGACAGGTAGGTATTTCTTTTTTTTTTTAAGTGCCACTGTGGGCCCTGAAATGGGCCCTCCTACATGGCACTGGGTGCAATGGCCATGCCCAGAGGATTCTGGTCTCCTGTGCTGGCTATTGGGGTGGTGGGCATGACTCCTCTCTTTTCTAAGACAGGAGTCCTGTGGTATGGATGGTTTTGCGTCAGAAAATAACTCTAGTCAGGTTAGAGTCTTTTTTTTTTTTACTCTAACCTGCCTAATATAATTTATTGTTGAAAAACACCTTTCTTCCATACCGCCAGCCCCACCTGACTAACGTCATTTTTTTTTACGCTAGCCTACCCTTTGCACCAGCTTTCACTATTCTATAAATATGTTGCCCGGCTGGTACACAGAAATGGTGCAAGCCAGTGCTAAACATTTTGGTGCAAAACTGCATTGAAAAGGGCTTGAGTGCTAGGCACTGGAGTGAATACCCCTTGGTGCCCTTACATTTCTATGTAAGGGCACCAGGGGGTATGCATTGCACTATAGTGCAGCACATATACCTCATTGCCCTTAAATAAGTATGTAATGGCACTGAGAGGTATGGACTGCTCTCGAGTGTACTGCATACCCCTCAGTGACCTTACATAACTATTTGAGGGCACTGAGGAGTATGAACTCGAGTGGATACTCCTTGGTGCCCTTACATACTTATGAAAGGGCATCGCCGGGTATGAACTACACTACATGCATTTCATGTGCAGATGTTAGAATTTCAGTGCCAATAGACAAAAAATATCACAACACAATGAAAACCATTGGAGTAAAAGATTTACTGCACGTCACAATGAAAGCCCCAATAATAGGGTGGGGAACCTACATCATAACAAGGGCAACTAACACCTCTCCTAGGGTCAGGCAATCTAGCAATACCAGCAACTGAGCCTGCTTGAATTGAGAAGACTAAAAGAGGCCTCACCACAGGCGCCTCTCTGCATTCCGAAGTACAGGCTCTGAAGGGTTTTCATGAACCCCTCAAGTGACAAATTACTTGAGCTTGAGCAACAATACCCCAAAGAAGTTTATAACCATAATTATCTAAATATAGATACTTTATACTCACTCTGTGTTCACTCTGTGCTCTTAAAGCCTGACTATTTAGCTACCAAAGGAGAGGTTAAGGCAGACCAATGCTGGACTGGCCATACTGGGCATCAGACATTTCCTTGGGAGTCTGGAATGGTGGGGGGGCGGTTTTGTTACTGGGGGGGCATTTTTGTAGCAGTGCAGCAGTTTTAAACACACTGCAGAGTTCCTCCTATATACACCAGTTTTCAGGAAACAATAAAATTGCCAAGATAACTCAAGTGATTAATGTAGCTGCTGGAGAGAGATCAGGGTTTTATCTAGTGGCAGTTCATCTATGGTAGTGCAGAGGGTTAATATGCCTGCTGCAAAGAACTTGTACTATGCAGATCACAGATCATCATTTTATGCACATAGCTCAGTGGGATACTGCTTTTATCACACAGCTCCTTTTGTTACTGTGCAGCTTATAAGTAACAATCATAATCTAGCACAGTGAACTATGAACTTCTATCAATGAGCTGCCTGCAGACTGCATGGTACAGGTTAGAAAGTTATTTTTTCCTGTTTTTAATTATCCCAATTTTGCTAAAAAGGTTTGTTTGGGTAGAAATAAATGATTAGTAAAGTGAACCCCAACCACTGTCTTACATTCTGCACCCTGAGTATATGCTTCCCCACGCCAAGTACACTTAAAACAAATACCTACCAGTATGGATGACATGAGAATCCTACACCTTATAGTCCTCGTTGTCACATTTTCTATACACTGATTTACACACATATGATTCATTGTCTCTTTCTGAGTGTGTGATGTAAAGTACTCCAACATCCTACGCTGGTAAGAGAGGTGCTAAAAAACAAATGAAATACATGGGATGGAATAGCTATGGAGAGATGAGAGGCACTGTTAGAGGGTGATGGTGAAGGAATCGTTGAAGAACTCCAATAGAAATTGCCATATCCCGGTGGACTGTAAGGTCATCATTTACTATGCTTTAAAAACGAATACAATTGCAATGTATGCATACCTATTTATGGGTCTGTTTGAGGTGGAGCATGCCTGGGGCTGACCCCCCCCTTAATAACATAGGGGGTCATTACGACCCTGGGGGAAGGCGGAGAACCGGCGGTAAGACTGCCAACAGGCTGGCGGACTCCCCTTATGGAATTATGACCATGGCGGTTACCGCCATGGTCATACGCCGGTTCTCCGTTCCGCCCGCCGGGCTGGAGACCTGGGTCTCCAGCCCGGCGGCCGTCACTATACCGCCGGCGGTATTTTGCCCCCGGCTTACCGCTGCGGATTTCCTGCGGTTTGAACCGCCATGAAATCCATGGCGGTAAGCACTATCAGTGCCAGGGAATTCCTTCCCTGGCACGGATAGGGGTCTCCCCCACCCCCCACCCCCACCCTGACTCCCTCCCCTACACCCCCCACCACCCCTGCCGCCCCCCAAAGGTGGCAGGGCCCCCCTCCCCACCCCGATCCCCAACATCACAGAAACTCACACATGCACACGCACACACGCCAACATACATGCCTACATACACACACAGGCAGACACGCACACACATATTCAAACATTCACGCACACATCCATACTGACATATCCACAGACATACACGCACTCATTCCCATACACACAACACCCCCGCAAGCATACACGCACTCACACCCCCCTACACATTCACACACGCACACCCCCATGCATGCACACAACACCCAACACCCCCCCCACCCCCCTCACGGACGATTGACTTACCTGGTCCGATGATCCTCCGGGAGGGGACGGGAGCCATGGGGGCAGCTCCGCCGACACCACACCACCAACAGAACACCGCCACGGCGGATCACAGGACGTGATTCGCTGGGCGGTGTTCTGTTGGCGTGCCGGTGGAGGTGGAACAACCTCCACTTTCCTGCCTCCCGCCAGTATGGCTGTTGGCGGCTCTCCATCCGAAAAAGGACGGAGCGCTGCCAACGGTCATAATAGGCCGAGCGGAAAACCGCCACCACTGGCGGTCTTCCGCACGGCGGTCTTTCAAAAAGACCGCTGAGGTCAAAATGACCCCCATAATCTTCTATGGACGCTACATAGATGATATAATCATTATATGGAATGGGAATTTATTAGATCTTGTTGATTATCATGCCTTTCTAAATAACAATAGATTCAATGTGAAGTTGACTTTAAAATACCATAGACATACAATTTATTTTTTAGATCTACAACTGTTTGTACATGAAAATGCCATCCATAGTGACAATTTTAAGAAAGTAATAGTGTACTTCATGCTACTAGTTCTCACCCAAGAAAAACGATAGAATCAATACCATACAGGGAAATGGTGAGGGCAAGGCGTAATTGTAGCCAACAGCAGGATTTTGAAAAAAAGATTGTTGACAATGGAACTTGATTTTCGTAAGAGAGGATACAGTGAGGGTGTCCTAAAAGAGGCAAGAACAAAAATTGAAAAAGTAGACAGGAAATACACATTGAAAGAAAAGCATAGGGAGAAAGAAATGGACAAAAACAAGGATAGCAAAAAGAAATGTGAGATATGTTTCATTACTACGTATGACTTATATAGCAATCATATTTTTAATGCATTAAGGAAAAACTAGCATATTTTAAATTCTGCCATGTTACCAGAAGGTACCATATCTAAAAGACCGAAAATGGTTTATCGGAGAGGCAATACATTAAAAAAACATATTGTGTCCCAGTTATGTAAAAGACAACTGAAATAAATCAGAAATTGGAACATGGTTAAATGTGAAACCGGAAGGCTTCTTCACATGTGGAGGCTGTTCTATATGCAAGATGGGAATAAACAAAATCAAAAAGTTTAACTACAATATTTTGAAAACTTTGAAGGAATATACAACCAATTCCTTCATTAATTGTAATACCACATTTGTGATTTATGCCTTAGGTTGTTCATGTGGCAAGCTATATATTGGTAGTAGTATACGGAGTTTAAAAATCAGAATAATGGAACATCTAAGAGCTATAAAATAATGGGGATGTAAGATATCCTGTGGCCGTGCATATACAACAGGTTCACCCAATGAACACACAGATATGGTTCCACGGCGTAGAACACATACCTATTCATGAAAGGGGAGGCAATAGAGAGTTGGTATTGAGACAAACAGAGGCAAAATGAATACGTCGTTTTACAGATGGTTCAGGAAGGCTTAAATGTCAATAACTAATTTCATTATTTTTTGGAAACTTGAATGCTGATCAGGGAGCAATTGTTGTTATATATCTATTTAGATATATTTTGTCAATTTTTAAAGGTAATTGGAATTAATTTTTGAACTATTCCTTTTTTTAATATTTATAACAGAAGATACTCAGTGGTACACTACAAAATTTGCAGTATGGTGGTGAGAACAAGTGGTGTTCCCTTATATGGGATTTATATAGGTATGAATTTTAGGAAAGTATAAAAATAATGAACTCCAAAAAATTTAGGAATTATTATTGGGGTCTCCACAAGGGCCTATTTCTATACTTTGAACTTCAGTTAAGTGGTTGTTCGATGATTGTGTAAGATGGCGCCTGTGATATCTGTTGAGGAAATGTAACTTGTCGATCTGGAATACTTAAGTTTAAACAAAGAGACATTGGGTGATAACTGATAAGGATTTATAGTTTAGTATGTTAATCATGAAAGAATATAGTTGGAATCGACATCATGTCTCCGCTTAATCCATTTTCAAAATTAAGTTTACTAAAAACTATGGGGGTCATTTTGACCTCAGCGGTCTTTTTTAAGGACCGCTGAGGGACCGCTGTGCGGAAGACCGCCACCGGTTTTCCGCTCGGCCTATTATGACCGTTGGCAGCTCTCCGTCCTTTTTCGGACAGAGAGCCACCAACAGCCATACTGGCGAGAAAGTGGAGGTTGCTCCACCTCCACCGCCACGCCAACAGAACACCGCCCAGCGCATCACGTCTTGTGATTCGCCGTGGCGGTGTTCTGTTGGCAGTGTGGTGTCGGCGGAGCTGCCCCCATGGCTCCCGTCCCCTCCCGGAGGATCATCGGACCAGGTAAGTCGATCGTCTGTGAGGGGAGGGGGGTGGGGGGTGTTGGGTGTTGTGTGCGTGCATGGGGGTGTGCGTGTGTGTATGTGAAGGGAGGGTGTGAGTGCGTGTATGCTTGCGGGGGTGTTGTGTGTATGGGAATGAGTGTGTGTATGTCTATGGGTATGTCAGTATGGATGTGTGCGTGAATGTTTGAATGTGTGTGTGCGTGTCTGCCTGTGTGTGTGTATGTAGGCATGTATGTTGGCTTGTGTGTGTGTAAGTGTGTATTTGGTGCCTGCATGCGTGTGTGTGTGTGTGAGTTTCTGTGATGTTGGGGATCGGGGTGGGGAGGGGGGCCCTGCCACCTTTGGGGGGTGTCAGGGGTGGTGTGGGGGAGGGAGTCGGGGTGGGGGTGGGGGGTGGCAAGAGACCCCTATCAGTGC
This sequence comes from Pleurodeles waltl, assembly GCF_031143425.1. Classification (NCBI taxonomy): domain Eukaryota; kingdom Metazoa; phylum Chordata; class Amphibia; order Caudata; family Salamandridae; genus Pleurodeles; species Pleurodeles waltl. The sequence continues at coordinate 259,889,949 of NC_090440.1, forward strand.
CAGGGAAGGAATTCCCTGGCACTGATAGTGCTTACCGCCATGGATTTCATGGCGGTTCAAGCCGCAGGAAATCTGCGGCGCTAAGCCGGGTCAAAATACCGCCGGCGGTATAGTGACGGCCACCAGACTGGAGACCCAGGTCTCCAGCCCGGCGGGCGGAACGGAGAACCGGCGTATAATTCCATGAGGGGAGACCGCCAGCCTGTTGGCGGTCTTACCGCCGTTTCTCCGCCTTCCGCCAGGGTCGTAATGACCCCCTATATGACTATATAGAGATAGACACCACTTCAAAATGGCCGCCATAGATACACGGCAGGGAGTGAGCCCTGTAACGGACCCTCCAGGTGTAAGCGGTTATTCAAAGATATATAAGCGATGTAAAAACACACGATCAGTTTCTTTTGGCATACTGGTCGGATGGCGTCCTGCCGTTGAGCGCCTCAAGTGTATGGATTACGAGGTATGAATTGGGTTAATTGAAAATATGATCGATACAATAGACGTACCGTCTTGGATGTGAGGATACTTGTATACGATCCTCTATTAATACAGGTAACAGTAAAATCAAGTTAATAGCAACAATACAAATGATAAGATTTTGCAATATATCGGGCCGCTACTAGTTTGCGAAAATATAATGGGGGTCATTACAACCCTGGTGGTCAAAGACCACCAGGGCTGTTTTGGCGATTGCACCGCCAACAGGCTGGCGGTGCAATCTTGGCTATTTTGACCGCCGCGGTCGCACCACCGGGGCCGGCGGTTTCCCACCACATTTGCCCTGGCGGTGATAATCTGCCTGGGCAGCGCTGCTTGGAGCGCTGCCCAGGGCATTACAAGTCCCGGATCGCCAGCCTTTTGCTGGCGGTTTGAACCACCAGGAAAAGGCTGGCGGTATGGGGAGTCGCAAGGCCCCCTGACAGGGCCCCATACAACTTTTCACTGTCTGCTATGCAGACAGTGAAAAGCGCGATGGGTGCAACTGCACCCGTCGCACGGCCGCAACACCGCCGGCTCCATTTGGAGCCAGTTGCTGTGTTGCGGCCGAGATCCCCACTGGGCCGGCGAGATCTCATAATGACCGCGGCAAAAGTGCAGCTGCATTGGTGGCCGCCCGGCGGTCATATCTTGGCGGGCGGCTGTAGCCGCCCGCCAAGGTCATAATGAGGGCCAATATGCGCTACGATTCAGGCAATCGACTAAATAGGAGAAACCAATTTCTTTAACATTATATGAATGTATAAATGTATACTTCACTTGAAAACAGCCGCCATAAGTATGCGGTCTGTAATGAGGCAATGAAAGGACTTAGAGGGGTATTAAGGCGGTAGAAATACATGTGTAATCTTGGAGGCATGTTGCTTAAATCACGTTCCTTTGAGGAGCACGCAACCCCTTTAAATGCATGAGGGAGGATCTCAGATGGACTAAAATCAAAATTGCCACTTTGGTAACCGGGCCAAACCTTACAAATTAATAGGACTTATAATTATGCGATTGTATGAATATAGATGTTATTTGAAATAAGTTTCCACAAATATGCGATTTCCAATCAGATTGCAATTAATAAGTGTCTAAGTAAAAGAACATAAGTGTTGTGGTCCTTAATATGGCCACCATTCCATTCAATTATATATGATAACAAGTTTAGTAGAAACAATTTGCTATATACTTTTGGATTAATAATCATTGAGCGTAAATTTTATTGTAATATGAGCAATTCGTGAATTGATGGACTATTCTCTTCCTAGTTGCCTTATTTATCTCCAGCTTATGCAAACATCATAAAATCAGGATGGTGTGATTATAAAATTTGTATAGAAGATCTAATATAAATAAAAAATAATATAGATGTACAAGATAATGGGAGAATTTTGAATTGGAATAATGTAATTAAAGTATGGTGATGATGTTTTTTAGTTTTAATGTTTTTCCACGTCATTTTAATTGTATAGCACTTTAGGATTTAGGCATATTATCACATTGATATGTGGTTTTATATGTTTATATTTTGTAGCCCTGAAGAAGTCCATTAGGACAAAACGCGTTGGCTATGGATTATGTAATTTTAATTTGGACCAATAAAAAACAGTGATTCTATGAAATTGGATTATGGAATTGTGTGATTTCAGATGAAATCTGGAGAGATGAGCCAAAAAGCTTCTGGATACTGACAAGCACTTTGATGTGCCGGGCCCTTTCTTTAACAATTGAACGTATAATGAAAAATGTGTTTTTTCCATTTTTTCCCAATTTCTTTTTTTTTTTGTGGTGAGAATCCGAGTGATCAGGCTCGTTTACGAGTGGCGAGTGGTCAGACTCCTTCCATCTGCACCCTATGGGGGCTGGTCTGACAAGATTTGCCAGGGCTGCTTTGAGTTCCCAGTCCAGACCCGAGTCAGACCCTCTCTGCAGGCGATAATCAATGTACTTGAACATCAGTTCTTTGCAAAAGAATACTGCAGAAGATTCTGGTCACAGAGGGATGCGGTTGCTTTATGGCAGCAAGGTGACGGCGGTGGACAGTTGGGGCTTTCTGCTCGTGTGGTGGAGAATGAAAGGAGAAAGAACTCTGAAGGATTTTTATGCAGATGAAGCCTCAGTACTGTCCAGACGTGCACTGGTAGCGGATAATACCAAATGAGACATACTACTGAATCGTCATGTGCTGATTAGGTCTGTCGCAGGCTACCTCCCAGCTGCTGCAGCCCATGGGGATGTGTTTCACACTTCTAAGCTAAAGTCTGAGGGTCAGGAGACATCAATGCACGAGAGAATGTCATGCACAACACAAACAGTCCTCTGACGGCCTTTAAAGATGCGTGTCTGTGTGCGCACGCGCGTTACTGGCAGTGGTATGTACGATTGTTGCATGATAGCAGCTTCTGGGCTTGTCTTTACAGGTGATTGTTAGGTCTGATTGCTGCAATGTTTTCCCTAATCAAATACAAAGGATGGAAGTGCGTACATGCAGAGACCCATTTCAATTCAGTTCCATTCATGAAATACAGTGCTTTGTACTGTATATTAAGGCCAGGTTCCATGAGAGGTAAACACTGGTCTATTCTGTGCTCTCCTCCCTCATCTTCCCTCATTAGCTCCATGGATCAACTCTTAATGTACCCCCGGTGCTAGGAGTAGCTCTAAAGGATAAATTGAGTTCATAAAGTTGAGTACCTATGTCTTATCACTGTTCATTTTCGAGGAAATTATTTTAATCAGGATAGCAACTTTCGACATGCAAAACTGAAAATATGCAGCGGCAGCATTCTGTTCTCCATTACTTAAAGGATAGTTAAATCTGGGTGCCAGCGACATAAAACACATGATACAACGGTCAAAAAATGCGACCAAGACAATTAAGTGAATGTAACAACTGTACTGGGTGAGCTGAAGAATGAGCCTTAAGCTCTTAGCTGCTGGGCCTTCCCCCCCCCAGTGCTGAGCCCTTTTTTGGCTATTTGTGGTAGTTCCCGCTTAGGCCTTCATAACTTTTTGTCCACATAAGCTAGCCCCGCCAAATTTGCATCCTTTTTTTCCAACATCCTAGGGATTCTAAAGGTACCCAGAGTTTCTGAGTTCCCCTGGAGGAGACCAAGAAATTATCCAAAATGCACACAAAATTTAGTTTTTTTGAAGAAAATGGGAAAAAAGGGCTGCCGAAGAAGGCTTGTGTTTTTTTCCCTGAAAATGGCCTCAACAAGCAGTTTGTGGTGCTAAAATCACCATTTTCCCAGCATTCAGGAACAGGCAGACTTGAATCAGAAAACCACGTTTTTCAACACAATTTGGCATTCCAGTGGGACATACCCCATTTTTTACTATTTTTGGTGCGTTCAGCCTCCTTCCAGTTAGTGACAGGAATGGCTGTGAAACCAATACTGGATGCCGGAAAACTAAGCATTTCTGAAAAGTAGGCAAAATTCTGAATTCAGCAAGAGGTCATTTGTGTAGATCCTACAAGGTTTTCCTGCAGAAAATAACAGCTGAAAACAAAAATATTGAAATTGAGCTGAAAAAAACAGCCATTTTTCTCAGCGTTTTACTCTGTAACTTTTTCCTGCAATGTCAGATGTTTTAAAGCAATATACCGTTACGTGTGCTGGACTATTGTGGTTGCAGGGATATATATGACTTGTAGGTTCAGAGAGATCCCTAGGTACCTAGAGCCAATAAATGAGCTGCACCTTGCAATGGATTTTCATTCTATACCGGGTATACAGCAATTTATTTTCTGAAATATATAGAGTGAAAAACAGGTATCAAGAAAACCTTTGTATTTCCAAAATGGGCATAAGATAAGGTATTGAGCAGCAGTGGTTATTTGCCCATCTCTGAATACCGGGGTGCCCATACTAGCAATGTGAATTACAGGCCATTTCTCAAATAGACGTCTTTTTTACACACTGTCTTACATTTGGAAGGAAAAAATGTAGAGAAAGACAAGGGGCAATAACACTTGTTGTGCTATTCTGTGTTCCCCCAAGTCTCCCGATAAAAATGGTACCTCACTTGCGTGGGTAGGCCTAATGCACGCAACAGGAAAGGCAACATGGACACATCACATTTTTACATTGAAATCTGACGTGTTTTTTGCAAAGTGCCTAGCTGTAGATTTTGACTTCTAGCTCAGCCGGCACCTAGGGAAACCTAGCAAACCTGGACAGTTTTGAAAACTAGACACCTAGGGGAATCCAAGATGGGGTGACTTGTGGGACTCTGATTAGGTTCTGTAACCCAGAATCCTTTGCAAACCTCAAAATGTGGCCAAAAAAACACTTTTTCCTCACATTTAGGTGACAGAAATTTCTGGAATCTGAGAGGAGCCACAAATGTCCTTCCACCAAGCATTCCCCCAAGTCTCCCGATAAAAATGGTACCTCACTTGTGTGGGCAGGCCTAGTGCCCGCAACAGGAATAGATCACACAACGGTCAATGTTGGTACTTACATGAGGCAACTGTTGACCCTGGGGTGATCCATTCCTTACGCAGGCACTAGGTATAGGCACTCAAGTGGGGTAGTGTTTTTATCAGGACAGGTGAAGAATCTCTGGGTGGTAGAAATTTTGTGAATCGCAGCATATTCCTGTAGTTTGTGTGACAGAAATGCAAGAAAAATAGAGTTTTTATTCAACATTTCAGCTTTGCAGGGTATTCTGGGTAAGAAAACTTTGGGGAATCCACACAAGTCACACCTCTGTGGACTCCCCCGGATGTCTAGTTTCCAGAAAGGTTTGGGTTTAGTATGTTTCCCTATATAGCCGCCGAACCCAGGACCAAAAACACAGGTGCCTGCCTTACAAAACCAGTTTGTTTTGTGATAGATAATTTTGATGTCTCCACAATACAATTTGGGCAGTGGAATTCGGGGCTGAACTAAATTGAGGAGCTCCCAAGAGAGCACCCTCTCTGTGCTTGCCTCTGCATTCACCTGCTCTCTGGGTTGGGCTAACCCACTATTGCCCTGTTGCACAGATTGTGCTTGCAAAGGGACAACATGACTGCCCTCATCAACTCCCTCACAATTTACTGGAAGGAGTTATCCAATGGGACTCCTCCGACTCCTCCAACTGAAAAATCACTCCCAGAGTCTGCGCCATTGTCCTATCCCTCAGATGCTGTCTCAGTATCTGCTGTCTCAGTCTATGATCCTATGTCAGAGCTGTCCTCTATAACCAGAGTGACGTCAGCAGCAGTCATTCATCAAGATGCCGTCTCTGCTATTGGCTAAACTGTTACTCTAAAACACTAGCCTACATAGTCACAAAATTGTGTGTGTGTGATACGTGCAACAGTAGAGGCCACCCTACCTGCGCTTCTTCCCTCAATCAGCACGTTCTTTCAAGACACTCAAACACCTTGTCACATTCCATTCGTCACAGTCTTTAGCACCTCCTGCGCCCAGTCCAACAATCATTATTGGTGCTCCCACTCCCATGTACTCCTCCTCGGATTCCCTCATTACCACGCAGCAAACATGCTCTTCCTCTCTCCATAGCCACCCCCCACCCCGCACATACATTTCATTGGTATTATATTGCAGGTAATGGCTGACTTTACTAACGTACTCAGCTATTTACTTAAAATACAGATTTGCTCTTTGCAGTAGTCATATAAACCTTCTGGGCTTCTTTATGGCACTAAAACTGCCACTAGACAAAAGTCTGATCCTTTTGTAGCAGAAACATAGTCACAAGACTTACTTGACTTCTTTATTGCTGCCTAAAAGCCACAGTTGAAATGCTTCAGTTGAAGTATGTGCACTGCTTTGAAGACGCAAGCTGCAAGACAACTGGTGGCAAATGTATATATATATATATGATATATATAGATCACTTTTATATGTGGGTCTGGTTTCCTGGGGGCCGATTGCAGCCCCCAGGGAAACCACACATGCACTGACAAAAGTGATATATATATATATATGATATATATAGATCACTTTTATATGTGGGTCTGGTTTTCCTGGGGGCCGATTGCAGCCCCCAGGGAAACCACACATGCACTGACAAAAGTGAAATATATATATATATACATATATATATATATATATATATATATATATATATATATATATATATATATACTGTATATATATATATAGATCTCTATATAGATATATCTATCTACATGGATATATCTATAGATATATATATATATATATATATATATATATATATACATATATATATATAGATCTATATATATATCTATAGCTATATCCATGTAGATAGACATATCTATCTTCATGGATTGATATATCTATATATAGATATATATAGATATATATATATATATATATTTTTTTGGTAGTTGTAGGGTTTCCAAAATGGCCCCCAGGGAAACCCTACAACTAAAAAAAAAAATTGCCCCCACAGGGGGTCGCCCTGCCTATATTTGGCCTGCCTGTAATTTTTTTAATTTTTTTAATTTTTTTTTATATAGATCTATATATATATATATATATATATATATATATATATATATATATATATATATGTTCTGTTCCTTTGTTTCAAATTAAATCAAGAATTACTCGTACCTTGATGGAGTGCACTGCTAATTTTTGGATGGAATAGTTGTTTATGGGTTTGGTTCACCCAGAGCAGTTGCACCGGTATTTTCGAGCGCAGCGCCTTTCACATTGAACCTTCAATAATCTTTGCGCGCCCGGCAATTGTAATCGAAACAACACACACGCGGCGCGGCACGGAAGCCAGCGCTCCGACTCAGAGTCGGAGGACGCCGACAAGGAGAGGGTTGAGCAGAAGGTAAGGCCGTGGCTACGGTGTGTCACTTGTTTTGTAAAATCATTCAAAATTGCCGTTACAGCCCCGAATTGGCAACGCCATTCAATTGAAAAGTTTCACTGGGCCATCGAGGTGCGCTTGATAATCTCTTTGAAAAACTTTGAAACATTGAAGAAAAAAAACAAAGTAATTTTGTATCTTGCTCACAACTATGGAGGATAGAAAAGCAAAGAGAGCTGCAACAGCAGCCAAGATGTTTGATACGACCAAAGCATTCATGGAAGAAAAATCGACATTAGGTGACATTAATTCAAGAAAGGAACATTCTTTAAAACAGCAATTTTTTTAATTGGAAAAATATTATAAAAAGGAAATAAATAAGAGCTGGGAAATTTTATCTCTAGAGAAATATATTGAGGTAAAAAGGATCCCAAGGGGCTTACGTATATTTTTAATGCCGACATATACCGGGATTAAGCCTGAACTGTTTACAGTGTGGGCAGAAAACAATACACAATACTCATTGAACATGATGAAAATTCTAATCAAGCATGCTAAATTAGACTTGGAAGAAACACATGTTAAGATTAGAGAATTGGAAGAATTGTTGAATAATCAGAATGATAAAAGTGGACAAACAACCTTGCGACAAGCTATGGAAGCACGTTTGAACAATTATGAAGATGAAATTCAGCAGAGAAAAAAGAGTAAATTTCTAAGGGATGAAAAAGATTATAAGTTTGGGAGAGTATATACATTTGCAAAAAGGTTTGATCAATTGAAACGAGAATCCAGGATTACCAGAGGACAATCGAATCACAGTGGAGAAGAGGCCTCGATTGAATCAGAAGTAGAACTTAATGAAGGGGAAAGTACCGATAACAGCAATACTTTTTTTAGAGGAAATGCAAATACTCTACATGGATCAGAAGTTATCAAGAGGAAGAGGCAGAATCAGAGGGCGTGGTTATGGGAACAAACAACATCAGGCAGGACCAACAAGAGGAAAACAAGAAGAGCTAAAAGAAACAGGCAAAAGACAATACTCTCTCAGAAGCTTGAGGAAATAACAAAATCTTCAAATTTAGTAGTTAATCTTTCTGATTATGAATTAACGAATTTTGAACTACAAACCCTGAATAAAGGTCTCTCCTTTTGTCCTGAAATTCATCACAATTTTGTGGACACTCGCATTGATATTTACAAATTTGTAAGGAAATTAAAATTATTAAAATTCCATACACAGCAAAAGAAAAAGACAGCATCTACTCCTGAAAGTAACACTACGGAGGAATCGGAAGAAACTCCACTAAAGATTGATCAAGTTATAAATCTTAAAACCTTGTTTGACTTGACTCATAATTTACAAGACGAAGATTATACAGAGATGGAAGTTTTACAGCAATTAGATATCAACACAAAATGTCACAAACCATCTGGTTTAAAAGAAAAATCAAAGTTTTGTCCTATACTTTCACCGGGCAACAAAATAGATTTATACTCGGAACTAGTTTTAGAAGATCTGGAACGTCTTCAAAATAAAAGACCAATTAGAAAATCAGAAAATCTAACTAAGAAAGAGCGGCTGGCATTGAAAAGTCTGAAGGCAAATAATAAAATTATAATAAAAGCAGCAGATAAACGAGGCAATGTTGTTATCCTAAATACGTCTGATTATATGACAGAAGCCTATAGACAATTGAGGAATCCAGCTGAATACAAGAAATTGACGAGAAATCCTATAAAGAATATGACCTGTCTTTTACATACATAATTAGGTATTTGGCATCAACAACTGTTACTTGATCGTGAGGAATATATTTACTTGAAAAAAGATAATCCAACGTTACCCATGATTTACTTTTTACCGAAAATTCATAAATCATTGACGTCGCCACCGGGAAGACCAATAGTATTGGCATGTGATTCATTGTTTGAAAGAGTTTCCAATTATGTAGATGTTTATTTAGCCCCAATCGTAAAGACACTCAGTTCATATATTAAGGACTCTGGAGATCTTTTAAAGATATTATTAGATTTGGATTGGCATGAAAATTATCTACTTGTTACAATAGATATGATCTCTCTCTATACATCCATCAATCACACACTTGGGTTAAATGCCTGTGAATATTTTTTGAAACAACGTAACATCTCAGAATTAGAACATTCAAAAATGCTACTTGATATGATTGATATGTGTTTAAAAAATAACGTCTTTATTTTTAATCATGAGATCTATCATCAATTATGTGGTACAGCCATGGGCATCTCCTTTTCTCCAAATTACGCCAACCTAGTAATGGGTTGGTGGGAAAGAGAGATAGCATGGAACAAAAATAATGAGGAATTCACCGCTGAAAAAGCATTACTATGGGTCCGTTTCATAGATGACCTTTTCATAATCTGGAATGGATCAAAGGATGAATTCATGCAATACTTTAATATTTTAAATGATAATGAGGTGGGTCTGAAATTTACTTGTGAAACTAGCAAAACATCCATAAATTTCTTAGATATTACTATCTACATTGAGAGCAACAAAATTGAAACCACAGTGTATCGTAAGGATACTGCATGTAACAGTGTGCTACATGGGAAAAGTTTTCATCCCAAACCTTTGGTAAACAGCATTCCCTTGGGGGAATTCATCAGAATGAGGAGAAATTGTTCTCATGAAAAGGACTTATTATTGAAGCTTGATTAAACATATGAGAGATTTAAGACTCGAGGATATAATGAAAAGATACTTAAGAGAAATTTAAATATTATTCAGTCCAAAAAACGAGAAGAATTTCTGTTTAATAAAAGAGAAAGAGAATCCAAAGAAACAGTGCGAATGATCATGCAGTATACCAAAGAGAGTACACTAATTAAAAATATTTTGTGTAAACATTGGAGAATAATAAGCAGAGATCCGGATTTAGGACCCATAGTCGGCCCGAAACATATGTTCTCATACAAAAAGGCACCTAGCATCAAGGATATATTGGTAAATAGTCACTTTGTGCTAGAAAAAGATAGCAACTGGCTAGAGGTGGAGCAAAAGGGTTTCTTTAAATGTAATTGCTGTAAAGCATGTAAAATAGGACAATCAATGAAAAAAGTTAAACTATCAAATGGACAGGAATGGTTCATTAAACATAAAATTACATGTAACACAAAATATGTAATTTGCATCATAGAATGTCATTGTGGCCTTAAACACATTGGCAGCACAATTTGTGCGCTAAAGAAAAGAATCCTAGAACATATTAGAGCTATCACTCATAGAGACTACACATATGCAACAGCCAGACACCTACAAACACATACATTAAGTGATTGGAAAACACTGAGATATTACGGTATTGATCATATCCCAGATCATGAAAGAGGAGGAGACCGAGTTAGAAAGTTGAGGCAATTAGAATCGAGGTTCATAATTCAGATGAAAACTAAGGTCCCTTTTGGGATGAATAATGATGAAGAACTTTATGTTCATTTATAGGTGCCCAATCCAAACAATATATATAACAAGTCTGTAATGTCAAACAATGCTTTGATCGTGATGAGATTTTTGGTAACTGTCTCAATTATCTTGTGTGCATTCGATAAAAATTCTTTTTTAAGTAAATCCTGATTCACACGAGATTTACATTTGGAATACATAATTTAAATTTTGGTTACTTATTATAAATATATAATTATTATAAAAGTGTTTGAAAATTGAGGATGAAATTAATGGTAGCACAAAATTAATTGAATTAATTGTGAGAATAACAGAAGTTGAGTTGTAAATGAAAAACGAAGTGAATTTGTTATCTGATTATTTCCTTATACAATGTTAGAATTCTAATATGACTGTATTCTCCCTTAGAGAAATTAACTTGTGAAATTTCGCTTTAAAATTGTTTATTTATGTTTGAACTTTCATTCCCAGCATGCATTATTATGGTACAAAAGTTTTCACTATAAAAGAGATCTTCAGTGTGAACTGGATGTTTGAACTCGAGAAAGACCTAACGGTCGAAACGCGTTGTTCTGTTCCTTTCTTTCAAATTAAATCAAGAATTACTCGTACCTTGATGGAGTGCACTGCTAATTTTTGGATGGAATGTATATATATGTATAGATCTATCTATAGATGTATCCATGTAGATAGACATATCTATCTTCATGGATTGATATATCTATATTGAAACAAATATAGGCGGTCATTACAACATTGGCGGTAAAAGCCTCTTACCGCCGTGCAGAAGACCACCAACACACTGCAGTGGAATTCCGCAACAGCTATTATGACCCACATTTCGGAATTCGCCAAAATTCAGACACCCACACAAGTCCGCCACACGAAAGGTCAGTGATAAACTGGCGAAAACAAAACCTCCACCGTCACACCAACAGAAATACGCCCACACTATCACGTCACACGAATCCACGCAGCGGTCTTTCAACCGCGGTATTCCATTAGCGGTACACACCACCGCGCTCAAAATACACACACACATACAAAACACAGCCACATTGGACAATTCGAAATACACACACCTGATACACATACTCACACCACTCCCACACACCCATTACAATATAAAACACACACCCACATCACCCAGAAACCCCCACGACCAAAAATTCCGAAAGAAGGCCAGAGAGAGACGGCACCAGCAAGAACAACAACATCCACAGTCACACAACACCATCACCCACAGAACTTCCACGCACCTCACACAACACACCACTACATATCAGCACACTTATCACCACACAATCCACCCCACACATCACCTACACCACCCCATGGCACGGCAAAGACACCCCAGGTTCCCGGAGGAGGAGCTCAGAGTCATGGTGGAGGAAATCGTCCGGGTAAAGCCACAGCTATTCGGAGCACAGGTGCAGCACACTTCCATTGCAGGGAAGATGGAGCTATGGCGAAGAATAGTGGACAGGGTCAATGCAGTGGGACAGCGGCGGACCCCCACCTCCTCCCCCACAACTAACAACATGGGAGGAGCAGGTCTTGGCAATTCTGCATCCTGAGGGCCTTGCAGGAGTAGCTGGAGGAATGGACTCTGGTAAGACAAATCTTAATTATTACATCCCCCACCCTACCTGCATGCTATCACATACCCCCACCCTCACCCCCAGCACCCCATCTCCTCACATGTCCCAGCGGACGGTGCCTATGAAGGACAACAGCGAGCAGAGAGTCAAACAACTCAGAGGTACGTACCCACAGTTTACCCAGAACACCAATCATACACAAAAGGTGGCCTGTATGTGTTTTGAGTCTAGGCCTAGGTGTGACGCAGTTGGAAATGAAGCCATGTGGGCTCCTGAAATGGCGACTGCCTGACCTGTAAAGTGGGACAATGGGATGTGAGGTAACTGCGTTGGCGTTGTACACCGTCGTGGTAGGCGGTCGAAGACCGCGGCGCAAAGCTGCATTGGTTAACATTGGACCCTATGGGTCCCAGGAGCCGATGACGATGTACGCCGGTGGTGACGGTACGCACTGCCGCGGATGTGACCGCCATTTTCTATCTGTTCAATCACTCGATACCTGATCTTTGAAAGGAGAAGACCTACACTGCAAGTGCTGCTGTGCCCTCGGTCTGGAAGAGACAATGGCTCGAGTGTCTGGGGAAAGGGCCCCTGCCTTCACATCGGAGGAGTTGGAGAAGCTCGTGGATGGCGTCCTCCCCCAGTAAACACTACTCTATGGTCCTCCAGACTAACAGGTATGTACATAGGGAGCATGTTGTATGGACTATGCCTGTTTAGAGAGGGCTGGATATAAGAAGGAAGCGGGGAGAGTGCTGCGTGCATGAAAGACGGTGAATGCATGTGCCACATGGCAAGGGTAGGGATGGGGGCCAATCACTTTGACGGTGCAGTTGGTAATAACTTCTCTTTTTTCCCCTGTACATTTTATGTAGGTCAGCGCCCACCAGAAAAAAGATATTTGGCGTGCCATCGCCAAGGATGTATGGACCCTGGGGGTCTACCACAGACGGAGCACCCACTGTTGTAAAAGATGGGAGGACATTCGCTGCTGGAGCAAGAAGATGGCGGAGGCTCAGCTGGGGATGGCCTCCCAACGTGGGAGGGGGGCCCATCGCACCATGACCCCCCTGATGTTCAGGATCCTGGCGGTGGCCTACCCGGAGTTGGATGGACGCTTGAGGACATCACAGCAGCCACAAGGGGGTGAGTACAGTCTCATTCTGCTGACTTTGCGTGCAGTGGAGGGGTCTGGGTGGGGGAGGTGGGCTGTGGATTTCCCTAGGCCAGGGCGACTTCAGTAGGCAAGGCCCCTCCGTAAGGCAGACCATGTGGCACCCCAGCCCACCTCTGTAGAGTGCCAGGTACACCTAGTCATGCCCCTGTGTCATCTATGTGTGCAGATGTCGTCCATAGCCTTGTAGGCCATTTCCCAGGAATTGAACAGTGGAGCCCAAGAGCGCGGCGTAGTGCAGGGGGCTTCTGTGTCTGTCTTGTCCGCCAACGGTAGCGGTAATGCATGCACTCAACATGCCTTTCTTTTGTCTTCCCCCCCTTTTTTGTGGTCTCCCTGTTCTTGCGTGCATTAGCATCATCAGGTGGAGGAGCAGTGGCACCGGAGCACGAGGGAACTGCATCCCACATGGCCCTGGAGGGCGACACTACGGAGTCTGAATTCACCAGTGGGACGGAGGGCGAGGGGAGCTCCACGGCGGGGACAGGAGCTGAGACTAGCGACACAGACTCATACTCTGATGGGAGCTCCCTTGTCGTGTCGGCAACATCTGTGCACCCCGCATCTACAGGTACAGCCGCCACCCCCCTACCAGCACCGCCCTCCCAGCAGCCCCTCAGCCTTTGCCCCGTGCCCGCTCACCCAGGAGGGTGGGCATCACCTTTGCCCCAGGCACCTCAGGCCCTGCCCCAGTCACCCCTGCTGTCCTCAGTGAGGAGGCCATTGACCTCCTCGGGTCCCTCACTGTTGGGCAGTGTACCATTTTGAATGCCATCCAGGGTGTAGAGAGGCAGTTGCAACAAACAAATGCATTTCTGGAGGGCATTCATTCTGGTCAGGCAGCCCTTCAGCGAGCTTTTCAGACTCTGGCCTCAGCACTGATGGCAGCTGTTGTCCCGGTCTCTAGCCTCCCCCCTCCAACTTCCTCCACCCCGACCCAATCCCCTGTACCTCAGCCTATCCCAAGCACACCTACAGACCAACATGCACACAAGTCAACACCCAAGGGTAGCTCAGGCAAACATAAGCACCACACATCCCACAGGCATTCACGCCAGCATCACACACATGCAGACACACCAACATCCACTGCCTCCACTGTGTCCCCCTTCTCCTCATCTCCCTCCTCCCTCCCAGTCTCGTCTACACTCACACCTGCATGCACTACCTCTACAGCCACTACGTCCCTCTCCAGCACACCCATCACCACACCCCGCTCACGTGCAGTCACCACCCCCACTACCATTCACACGTCCCCTGTGTCCTCTCCCAGTGTGTCTGTGATGCCCCCTCCCAAGATGCACAAACGCAGGCACACACCCACCCAACAGCCATCCACCTCACAACAGCCTCCAGTGCATGCACCTTCACCCAAAGTCACCAAACATACACCTCCTACAACCACCACCTCTTCCTCTACTCCCAACCCCCCTCCAGCTACCCATCCCAGTGTGTCCCAAAAACTTTTCCTGTCCAACCTTGACCTCTTTCCCACACCTCCCCCACCCCGTTCATCTCATAGGTCCCGAACTAGCACCTCAGCCACAACATCTCCGGGACCAGTGGTGCCTGTAGTCACCGGAATCTGGAGTGCACCGGCCACCAGGGCAGCCAGTGTGGCACGGAGCCACATCACAGACAGTCCCCCACCTGTGAAGCATCAGAAGTTGGCCAGTGCCCCGCTGGAGAGGGGGAAGACTCCAGCCACCAAAGCCGCTCCCAGGGGTACAGGTGGGAGTGTGGAGTCAGCTGTGACAGCTTCCAAGATGGGGAAGGGCCACTAGAAACCCAGCAAGTCTGGGAAGAGCAGCACGGCGGGGCATACCGCCATCATCCCTGATGCCCAGGAGGCCACCGCCAGCACCATCCCAGCTGCCCAGGAGGCCACCTCCAGCACCATCCCAGCTGCCCAGGAGGCCACCGCCAGCACCAGCCCAGCTGCCCAGGAGGCCCCATCCCAGCTGCCCAGGAGACCAGTCCAGCTGCCCAGGAAGCCACCGCCAGCACCATCCCAGCTGCCCAGGAGGCCACCACCAGCACCATCCCAGCTGCCCAGGAGGCCACCGCCAGCAGCAGCCCAGCTGCCCAGGAGGCCGCCGCCAGCACTAGCCCCGCTGGGCCATGAAGGACCGCCAGCAAAAGCCCCGCTGGGCCATGAAGGACCGCCAGCAGCTGAGACCCTGCAATGGAGACCGCCATCTCAAGCACCGCTGAACAGGGTCACCGCTGAACAGGGCACCGCCATCTCAAGCACCCCTACACAGGGCACCACCATCTCAAGCACCGCTGAACAGGGCACCGCCATCTCAAGCACCGCTGCACAGGGCACCGCCATCTCAAGTACCGCTGCACAGGGCACCGCCATCTCAAGCACCGCTGAACAGCGCACTGCCAACTCAAGCAATGCTGAAAAGGGCACCGCCATCTCAAGCACTGCTGGCCTATTAGCGGCAAGGGCACTGACGCAACTGAGTCCGTCACTGGGTGAATGATGCACTCTGGGCACCATGCCCCCTCCAGAACCAGTGGAGAAAGGCATCCACTCCCTCTGTCCTTAGCAGGACAAAGCACTCTGGGCACAAAGCCCCCTCCAGAACCAGTGGAGAGATACATCCACTCCCTTTGTCCTTGGCAGGATGAAGCACTCTGGGCACCATGCCCCCTCCAGAACCAGTGGAGAGATCTATCCACTACCTCAGTCCTTGGCAGGATGAAGCACTCTGGGCACAAAGCCCCCTCCAGAACCTGTGGAGAGATACATCCACTCCCTTTGTCCTTGGCAGGATGAAGCACTCTGGGCACCATGCCCCCTCCAGAACCAGTGGAGAGATCTATCCACTACCTCAGTCCTTGGCAGGATGAAGCACTCTGGGCACAAAGCCCCCTCCAGAACCTGTGGAGAGATACATCCACTCCCTCTGTACTTAGCAGGACGAAGCACTCTGGGCACCATGCCCCCTCCAGAACCAGTGGAGAGATCCATCCACTACCTCAGTCCTTAGCAGGACGAAGCACTCTGGGCACAAAGCCCCCTCCAGAACCAGTGGAGAGATCCATCCACTACCTCAGTCCTTGGCAGGATGAAGCACTCTGGGCACCATGCCCCCTCCAGAACCAGTGGAGAGATCCATCCACTACCTCAGTCCTTGGCAGGATGAAGCACTCTGGGCAACAAGCCCCCTCCAGAAACAGTGAAGAGATCCATCCACTACCTCAGTCCTTGGCAGGATGAAGCACTCTGGGCACAAAGCCCCCTCCAGAACCAGTGGAGAGATCCATCCACTACCTCAGTCCTTGGCAGGATGATGCACTCTGGGCACAAGGTCCCCTCCAGAACCAGTGGAGACTGTCATCCACTTGAGAGACAGTGGCTTTGCACTCCCCAGGATGCAGCAGTGGGCAACCCACCCACTGTAGAGACTTGAGAGACTGTGGTTTTGCACTCTCCAGGATTGAACAGTGGGCAAACCACCCACTGTAGAGACTTGAGAGACTGTGGCTTTGCACTCCCCAGGAATGAAGAGTGGGCAACCCACCCACTCTAGAGACTTGAGAGACTGTGGCTTTGCACTCCCCAGGATTGAACAGTGGGCAAACCACCCACTGTAGAAACTTGTGAGACTGTGGCTTTGCACTCCCCAGGATTGAAGAGTGGGCAAACCACCCACTGTAGAGACTTGAGAGACTGTGGCTTTGCACTCCCCAGGATTGAACAGTGGGCATGTGGCCCCCTCGTGGATTTGGCATCGTGCACTCAACCGGCTGAGGTGTCCCCCCTTTCCCTCCCCCTGAGGTGCCTGCTTTATTTCTATCTGATGCCCATGCAGTGTTCTCTCCGTCATAGTCGGGGATCTTGTGTGGGCCTTGCCCATACCGTGTGGGCCCAGAGTTCCACGGACTTCAATGGAGCTCTACCTGGACTACTATTCTTGGTGTATATTTTGTATATAGTGTATATATATATTTTTGCGTACTGGATTTTAATATATTACAATGGTTACACTCATTTTCTTTGGTCTTTGCATTCTTCCGTGGGGTTTGGTGGGTGTTACTGTGATGCATTGATACGCATTACTGTGTGTGTTGTAGTGGGTGAGGGTGGGGGTGTTGCGTGTGTGTGTCCCTGTTTTTTCCCTCCCCTGTGTCGTAGGTGCAGTACTCACCGTGGTCTTCGCCGCTGGCATTCGTGCTCCTGGTAGAGGAGCAGGAAGACTATTGCAGGGAGAATTTGGAGTTCCGGGTCCATGGCGTCCTCGTTTCTCGTGGAGTGTGTAGAGGTGAGCGTTTTTCCTTCGGGATTTCTGTTTCTGCCGTGTTATATCCGCGATGAATCCGCCCCGGAAAAGGTGGCGGATTGGCCTGTCATAATAGTGTGGGTGGTACACTGTCTCCCGCCTGTCTGTTGGCGGTGACTGCTGCGCTGTTTGTTTGTACCGCCGTGGCGGTCTGAGTGTTAAAGTGGCTGTCTTTGTTGGCGGTTTCTGCCACTGTCGTAATTGCAAATATTTTACCGCCAGCCTGTTGGCGGTCTTACCGCTGCTTTAACACCGACCGCCAGGGTTGTAATGACCACCTATATTTCCAAAATGGGCACAAGTTATGGAGTTTAAAAGCAGGGGTCATTTGCCCAACTCTGAATTTGTGGGTGCCCATTATAGCATGTGAATTAGAGGGTATTTCTCAAACGTGCTTCTTTCTTACACATTGTCTTACATTTGGTAGGTGCTAGTGTGTCCCTTAAGTCTCGCAATAAAAATGGTATCTCACTTGTGTGGGTAGGCCTAGTGCCTGTGCCAGGAAATGGCCCAAAATGCAACATGGATACATCAAATTTTTCCACGCAAAGCTGACCTGTTTTTGCGACATAGGTAGCTGTAATTTTTGGGCCGAACCTCAGCTGGCACTTAGGGAATCCTAGCAAACCTATATATTTTTTTAAACTACACACCTATGGAACTTCAGGGTGGCATGACTTGTGTGGCTCTCACCAGGTTGTTTTACCCAGAATCCCTTGCAAACCTCAAACTTTAACTAAAAAAATACATTTTGCTCACATTTCTGTGTTGGAAAGTTCTGGAATCTGCAGAAAGACACAAACGTACTTCCATCCAGCATTCTCCTACATTTTCTGATGAAAATGGCACCTCATTTGTGTGGGTAGGCCTCATGTCCGCAACAGGAAACAACCCAAAATGCAACATGAATACACAAATTTTCTCTAAGCAAAACTGACCCATTTTTTGCAAAGTGGGTAGCTGTGGTTTTTAGGCCCTACCTCAGCCAGCACCTAGGGAAACCCAGCAAACTCACACATTTTAGAAAACTAGACACCTAGGGAATTCCGGGGAGGGGTGATTTGTGTGACTCCCACCACATTTGTTACCCATAATCTCTTAAAAACCTAAAAATGTGTCTAGAACACCCACATTTTCCTCATATTTATGTGATGGAAAGTTCTGGAATCTGAAGGGAGGCACAAATGTCCTACCACTGAGTATTCCCCTTGGTCTCCTGATAAAAATTATACCTGACTTGTGTGGGTGGCCCAGGTGCCTGTGACACAGAAGGGCCTAAAAACGTCTAGAGTTTGAGGGGAACCAAAGGGCAGTTTCTTTAAATATGTTTTTAGGCTGACTCTGCTTTGGGAATCCACACAAATGATGTATAATTTTTATTGAGAGGCTGGCGGAAGCTGGGTGGTAGGAGATTTGTGGTTTATTTCTCTTTCTGGAAAAATATGGCACAGAAATGCAACACAAATATGTGATTTTAGTCAAATTTTGAGATTTGCGGGGCATTGTGAGTAAGAAAATGGTGTGGAATGGATGCGAAGCCCACCACGTTGAACTCCCCCAGAGGACTAGTTTTCAGAATTGTCTGGGTGTGGTAGGTTTTTCCAGGTGGCAGCCAACCCAAGCCCAAAAAGTGCAACTGTTCACCATTGCAAGGGGGTTGATGCTGGGAGTTAGCCAAACTCTTCTGACCTAGTTTGTAAAAAAAAGAAAACACCCAACAAAATCAAATATCCTCTTGCTTGCAACTGAGATGAACTGCTTTATTTGACATGGGAGCAATAAGACTATTTTCCCATTTTTGAGGGGATGGGGGCATGGCCCACCCCAACCAAAGAAAGTAATCCCTGGTGTCTACTGGGCTGCCTCATTGGGGGGGGGGGTGGTAATTGACCCCATCTGACCCCTAGGGAGGGACAGAAAGACTGGTTCCGTTTTTAGGTGGGAGAGCACGGACATGCCCTCGTTGGACAGCCCCCACCAGTGCAAATAAAACAAAAGTAATCCCTGGTCTTCAGTGGGATTTCTACCTCCCCCGAGGCAGATGAAGGCAATTGCCCCCCATTTTCCCCCGGGGAGGCAGAATGGCTGTTTCCATTTGTTTCTGTGGGGTGGGGGCATTGGCATGACCATTGTGGGCACCCCCTAACCCTCTTTTATTTAAAAAAAAATCCATGGTGTCTACAGAGCTGTCTGCCCCCCCACCGCTACCCCGGGGAGCAGATCTGGGATAATAAGCCCCAGCTGCCTCTCAGGGGGAGGGGCAGAAAGGCTGTTCCTATTTGTGTCTGGAGGGGTGGGATCATTGGCATGACCATTGTGGGCAGTCCCCACCCCTCTTTTATATATAAAAAACATCCCTGGTGTCTAGTGAGCTTTCTGCCCCCTGGACACAGATCGGGCGTTAATAACCCCCATCTGCCCCTAGGGAGGGCAGTCTAGCTGGGTTTCTGCTATTGCCTACATCTACTTCCCAGGGGGGCAGAAAGACTGAACTGGCCAAAATAATGTGGGGGAGCAAATGCCTTTGTCCAATGGGATGCTCCCCTTCCCTGGTGCCTAGTGGAGTGGATCTTTGCTTGGCAACCGCCCTCCTGTGGCAATCCCCAAGCGGAGATCCACTTGGGACAGGTACCACTGGAAAAGGGGAGAGTCTGTCCTTTCCAGTAATACCTCTCCCATCTCCCTAGGTGCTCGGGTGCTCAGATAGCCCCCTGGGCACCTAGACAGTGAAAGTGAAATGAGCCAATCGCTCCTTTTAGTTTCCTTTTCAGGGAAATGACGTCAGCGCGCCTTGTGTGCTGCTTGTCATTTCACAGAAAGCTAAAAATGCCCTCAGGAACTGAGAAAGCACTTTCATAGCTCATGAGGCTATTTTTACAAAAAATTAATTACAGCATAGAGATTTGGGGCTTGTGTTATGAGCACAATATGGTTTTGTCCGCAGTACGTGAGCATCTGTGCACATGATGGATACCACTCTGTCATGTGCACTGATGGGGTTAAAGGATCTCAATGCCCCAAACACTCTCCGTTTAGTGGAAACAAATATTCAACAGAATTATAGAACTCATACTGATATCACAACTGACACCCTTGGTGCCTGTTACTTTGTTAACTTATAATTATACATTGCTCACATTACTGTTGTTTTTGAAAATGTAGGGGATTCTGTGTGTTATTCACATAGTTAAGATCCCAAAATGTGCAAGGTGGGAAGAAAGTGTGTTCCTATTTGTGTCTTGCGTGGGAGGGGGCATTTGCATGCCCATTGTTGGGAGCCCCCACCCCTTTTTTAGAAAAAAAAACGATGTTGTCTAATGGATTTTCTGTCCTCCCCACCCCGGGGGCAGATTGGGAGTAATAACCCCCATCTTCCCCCTGGGGGCAGAAACACTGTTTGTGTATGGAGAGGGGTGAGGGCATTGGCATGCCCATTTTTTAAACCTCCACCCCAATGAGTTAAAAAAAAATCCCTAGTGTGTAGTGAGATTTCGGCCCCCCTGGCAGATCAGGAGTAATAACCCCCAAAGTCCATTCCTATATGTGTTTGAGGAGGGGAGGCATTGGAATGCCTATTGTGGGCAGCCCCTACCCTTCTATTACATATATAAAAAATCCCTGGTGTCTAGTGAGCTTTCTGCCCCCCTTTGGGGGCAGATCGGGGGTAGTAACTCCCATCTGCCCCCCAAGGAGGGCAGGGAGACTGCTTATGTTTGGGGAGGCGTGGGGGCATTGGCATGCCCATTTTGAGTGTCTCAATAAACCAAGAATTACCTTCAGTATGTCACGTCCAATAGCAGACTCACAATCATAGCAAAACATTTGCACCCACATTAATTTATTCACACACATCATCATTCACTCAGACACACTCATTTTTATTTAATCGCACTAATTCATTTTCACTAACTTTAGTGCACTCACTCTTACTCAATTTTACTCAGTCTTACACACACTCTTACTCTGACTCACTCATAGTTTCTCACTTGAACTCACTTTTAGTCTCACTCATTCTCACCTATTTTCATTCACTCTGACTCTGTCGCTCAGTTACACTCAGTCACTCACTCTCATTGTAACTCCCACTCTCTAACACTCCCTCGCACAGTCATTTGTATTCAATTTCACTTACTTTGACTCACAGTCCCCCAACTTACTCGTTCTCACTAACTCATACCCATTTACTGACAATTCATTCTCACTAGGTGCCACTCAGTCTCACTTCACACATACACCTTTTAATACATCCTTTCTTATACAAACATACTCTCACTTGCATGCATCGGCCCTGAAGGTCCCATTGTTACAATCACCTTTTAAGGTTGAGCATAGCAGTGCACAAACGCTGCTTTTCAGATGTGTTGGTATGTATCTTGGCTTTTAACCAGACCGTACGTCCACCACTATCACTTGTTTGTGGGCCTTTCAAATATCCTTTCTTTTCATTCGTAGCTGCTTTACGTTTGTCCCTCCTTAGGGTGGTTTTGTTACCCCCTTGGGGACCAACGCTGTTACATGGATAATTGCACGATTGCCGACAACTTTGACTGGGAGAGAACTTCTTTTTCCTTTTGTGTGTCTCCCTCACGCTCACGGCGGCGCATTGAATTGGCTTGCTTATGTGAAACTGTTTTACTTTTTATTTTTAGTTTGTTTGGCAAGAGAAGTCCAGTTAGTAATTTACAACACTAATAGCTCTAACTCAAGCAAACGTGAAACCCATTGCATTGCAAATACTTGTTTTCATCCCTGCTTTCTGCCTTCCTCACTGTTTCCCTCTGTTACATTTCTACTTCCTCTCCTATCTAAAACTTTTCCTCTCATACAATGGGTCACACATTGTCTCGTTCCCATTTTAGCACCAACGCCCGCCACGAGCAACCGCCACTAAAATGAAAACCACCTCTTAAACCTGGAGTTGTTAATTGCGAAAAATAGTACCTGCTTGGGGAACAAAATTTGCAACGAAGTGCTTTCAGAGGCGAGGTTGCGCTGAGCCACCTCTCCACAGGCTGGGATTAGGTGATCCCAATTAACGCCGGACTAGTGAAATCTCGAATCCATAATTCACCAGGACAATTACAGGCAGCTTTAAACTGCTACAAAAGGCTTCAGCCCTCTGAGTCCACAGAGAACAATCCAATGCTGGCAGGATATCACCAGAGGCGACTGATGTCCGCAGAACGGCAACAGTAATTTCCGGAAAACAGCAGCACCGGCTGCAGGTAATGGGCTACACACTTGTGCATTCTCATTAAACTTGACACCTGTCACATTACAAAACAAGTGTGGCTTCTATCTAATCCCATGCAGGATGCTATATTTAAAATGAAATACGAAGATGGCGGAGGTAAAACGTACAGAGGAGGAGACAACACGAAACAGGTAGAGTTCCTCCAAATATGGCTCGGTAAACAGCAGCGCTAAGAGCAAATATAAAATCACTGCAATAGCCACAGTGAATGGTGCCGTAGAAGCGAAGAATTGTCTAGAGAAGTCAAAAGGGCCAGAACTCATCAGTCCCTACATAACGTTTACAGGACAAAGGTGAATAGCGGGTAATGCCCTGTTT
This sequence comes from Pleurodeles waltl, assembly GCF_031143425.1. NCBI lineage: Eukaryota > Metazoa > Chordata > Amphibia > Caudata > Salamandridae > Pleurodeles > Pleurodeles waltl. Next base: position 259,913,293 of record NC_090440.1, read on the forward strand.
TTAAGTATTTCTGACAGGGAGAACCAGGGAGAAGCAAAAACTGCAGGTAAAAATGCTGAAGGCCTATCTGAATAATAATGTATTTTAAGGCTAAAAGGATGACTTAGTAAGAAGCAGCAGCTGACCCAAAAATGTTAACGGTGGCTGAGGGTTCTCTCATCAGACCCCATTGGTGGGAGCTGCTTTCTTAATTGAACTAACAGCAAAAGTTTGCATACTTGCGATGTAAGCTTTACACACGTTTGGGAAACAGCCCAATATGTATGTATGCATGTATACACCACACACACACACAAATATATGTGTTAATATATATTTTAACTTGAAAAACAAAGGTGACAGGGTCGTTATAGTTAGGTTCTGAATTTACTTGCATAAAACTATAGAAATTCAGCAGTTTATAGTTATCTCAAGTAAGTACAACTTGTGCCCTAAAGTAACTATAACTTGTGCCTTCACTATGCACAGTTTTGTCCTCAATAATCTAACTCCAAATGTTACATTGATATTATAAATTATGTTATGATTGTATCATTAGTGATGTAATATGTGGGGTAATTAGAAGTGCACGGTAAGGGTGCGAGTTATAGTTAACTTAGGACACTTGAGATAACTATAACTGCTGAATTTCTATGATTTTGTGCAAGTAAATTCATAACCTAACTATAACGTCCCTGTAACCTTTGGTTTTTAAGTGAATTTCTGTTTTTTTAAATTCTATTTCCAAACTATAACTTCCCTGTAACCTTTGTTTTTTTCAGTGAATTTCTATGTTGTTATAATGAAAAGTAATTTTAATTACTTTATGTTAATTCCCTAAATTTGCCTTTGTGGGATCCCACGGGGACCCCAGGACCAAGGATAGGGGGTTAGGATATTTATACCATGCCCCCTTTTCTTTATTTTGTATCTTTTTGTTTGGGACTCAGCTGAGTCCCCAAAGGGCTGCCAAACACCTCCTGGTTGAAGTTTTGGCAGCCAATCAGATCTCTGCACGAGATCAGTAGAATTTGCAAATATTCACGACCCTAGATATACAAATTTGGATTTATACCAAATAACAAAAAGTGTGTTTTCTGGAACACGAGCTATCTTTCTACCAAATTTGTTGTCGTTCTGTACAGCGGTTTGGGTTGTAGTTGTGTTCAAAATCCCTATGGGAATTAACATTGGAAACACACTTTTATGACTCCTCTTTTTCTGGGCTCACCCGAAGCTTTCCAGGTACAACAAGACCATAGAGGACACTTTGTTTTATAAAATTTCATAAAGATTCATCAGACAGCAAAATAGATACAGCCAATCAATCAATCAGTAATTTGTTAAGTGTGCTACTTACCCGGAAGGGTCTGAAGGCGCTGGGGGGGATGCTACTGTTCGAAGAGCCAGGTCTTGAGGTGCTTCCTGAAGGTCATGGGGTCCTGGGTCAGATGTAGGTTAGCGAGGAGGGAGTTCCAGGTTTTGGCGACGAGGTGGGAGAAGGATCTGCCGCCGGTAGTGGTGCTGTGGATGCGGGGGACTGTTGCCAGGGTGAGGTTGGCGGAGCAGAGCTGGCGTGTCGGGATGTGGAAGTTGAGACGCTCGTTGAGGTAGGCAAGGTCCGGCATTGTGGAGAACTTTGTGAGCGTGGATCAAGAGTTTGAAGACGATCCTTTTGTTGACGAGGAGCCAGTGGAGGTCTCTGAGGTGGGCTGAGATGTGTTTGTGGCGAGGGAGGTTGAGGATGAGTCGTGCTGAGGGGTTCTGGATGCGCTGGAGTTTCTTTTGGAGCTTTTCCTATTGAAACTAGGTCCTAACTATAACTACCTACTGGTGACTTCCAGTAGATAATTCATATATATATATATATATATCACTGAATAAAACAAAGGTTAAAGGGACGTAATAGTTAGGAAAAAAAAAAAAAAAAAATTCCAATGAAAAAATTAAAGGTTACAGAGACATTTAACTTAGGCTCACTTTTTACACACAGAAAACCATAGAAATTCACCTGTTATAGTTAGAATTAACTCAAGTAACTATAACTCACGCCCTAAGGTAACTATAGCTTGAACCTGCGCCATGCACAGCTAATTATTCCACATCTTACATAATTAACGACATGCCTATGGCATCATTGATATTATTACTGCAACATCTGCAATAAAATTACTGATGAGAAAACTGTGCATGGTGGGGGTGCAAGTTATAGTTTACCTTGGGGCGCGAGCTATAGTTACTTGAGTTATCAATAACTATAACTTCTGGATTTCGATGGTTTTGTGCGAAGAAATTCAGAGCCTAACTATAACATCCCTGTAACCTTTTTCTATGTTTTTATTTAGCATGTGCAGACGTAAATATAAGCAGCACAGCGCACGGCCTTTGGCCATGCACAGCAGGGGTTGGCCACAGGGCGCTGCCTATAGCCAGGCCCGTCAGACAACCCTCCTGCATGCACCCAAACCCAAGCTGCATATTGCCTTTGACTGTGTGCAGCATGATGATGGATGCAGTGGGTGTTTTAAAAAAAAAAAGAAAAAATCTCTGGAACTGTGATTCCACTTTTGGAACTGCTGGTTCGGATTCAAAGATCCACTTGTGAATCCGCAGTTCCACAGATCGGATAAAAAAAAATAAGTGGGCCATTTTTTCCACACAAAGGGTCCCTATTGGACCCCCATGTATGTCCTAGGCAGTCAGGATACCTGTATCCTCCCCCCTTATATGTTTTTGTACTCTCCTTTTCCAACCCCTGAGCTGATGTAACAAACAAAATGGTGGCCCCAACTTTTCTGTCAAGTTGTGACCAGCCAATCAGGGCCTTACTTTTCCCCCAGATTTGCTAATCTGGAGCCGGAACCATAGGTCTGGATCCGCGGAAGACCCGCGTCCCTCCCTATCTATATTTTTTGCCTGTAAATTACTCCGAAACTACTGAATGGATTCACACAAAAATGTGTAATCTGCGGAACAGGGTCTAGCTTCTTGTCAAATTTGGTGTAATTCCGTTCAGCGGTTCGGGCTGTAAACGTACCTAAAGGTCCTACAGAAAAATGAATGGGGAAAACGTGTTTTAGGACCCCCCCTTTTTCTCAGCCCCGCTTGACAGATCACCCTGAAACTTTCAAGACAGAAGCTGAACTTATGCAGGTTCTGATTGTTTTGTGAAGATTCATCAAACGGGGCCAAAGTTATTAGCAAAACAAAATATGCTTTCTCTATATATGTATATATTTATTTATTTATATTAACTGGAAAAAAAGGTTTCAGGGACTCTATAGAAATGTAGCTTCGGCCCCCGCCATGCAGTTTTTTCATTAAAAAAATGTACTGCAAATATTACATTGATCTTATCAGTGATGTTATCAAAGATGTCATGAGTGCTGTAGTTTGTCGGGTAACGAGCAGTGCATGGTGAGGTTGTGAGTTATAGTTACCTTAGGGCACGAGCTATAGTTACTTGAGATAACTAACTATAGCAGGTGAATTTCTAAGGTTTTGTATGTTTAAAATGTGAGCCTAACTACAAAGTCCATGTAACCTTTGTTTTCTTCAGTGAATTTCTAACTTTTTTAATTCTAGTTCTTTATTTTTAATTCTATTTCCTGACTATAATGTCCCTGTAACCTTTGTTTTTTCCAGTGAATTTCTATGTTTTTTTAACATATCGTTTTTTAAAATTCTATTCCTATATTTTTAATTCTATTTCCTAACTATAATGTCCTTGTAACCTTTGTTTTTTTCTGTGAATTCCTATTTTTTTTAACATGTAGTAATTTTCATTACTATACGTTAAACCAAACACTGCCAGTGGCCAGTCCAACCCCTATAACCACCCAAACCCATGCTATGCACAGCCTTCAGTCACAAGGCCTGTACTATGCCCCCCCTTCCTCAGACCGATATCAGCCCCGGGGTCCTCATCCCCTGGGGCCCAGCATAAATATTTGTTATTTTGGGGGGAGGGGATGCATACCCACCCTCAGGCCAATGTCATCTCTGGGTATCTAATTCTCAGGGCCTTAACCAAACGTTTAGGCCCATATTTATACTTTGTGACGCAAAACTGCGCTAACGCAATTTTGCGTCACAAAAATTAGCGCCGGCTAACGCCATTCTGAAGCGCCATGCGGGCGCCGTATTTATTGAATGACGTTAGCCGGCGTTAGCCGCCGGCGCCGTCTGGTGTGCGTTAAAAAAAACGACGTACACCAGGCAGCGCCGGCGTAGGGGAAGATGGAGCTTGGGCGTCAAGAAAATGGGGCAAGTCAGGTTGAGGCAATTTTTGCGCCTCAACCCGATTTGCGCCATTTTTTTTCTCACTCCCAACCCCCATAGAAATGACTCCTGTCTTAGCAAAGACAGGAGTCATGCCCCCTTGCCCAATGGCCATGCCCAGGGGACTTCTGTCCCCTGGGCATGGTCATTGGGCATAGTGGCATGTAGGGGGGCACAAATCAGGCCCCCCTATGCCACAAAAAATAAAATAAAAAAATACTTACCTGAACTTACCTTAATGTCCCTGGGGTGGGTCCCTCCATCCTTGGGTGTCCTCCTGGGGTGGGCAAGGGTGGCAGGGGGTGTCCCTGGGGGCAGGGGAGGGCATTCTGAGCCCAAAGTTCCCTTAACGCATGCCCTGACCCAGGCGTTAAAATCCAGCGCTAATGCAGGTTTTTTAGACCCGCCCACTCCCGGGCGTCATTTTTGCCCGGGAGTATAAATACGACGCATATGCATCGGAGTCATTTTTTAAGACGGGAACGCCTACCTTGCATATCATTAACGCAAGGAAGGTGTTCACGCAAACAAATGACGCTAACTCCATGAACTTTGGCGCTAGACGCGTCTAACGCCAAAGTATAAATATGGAGTTAGTTTTGCTTCGAATTTGCGTCGAAAAAAACGATGCAAATTCGGCGCAAACGGAGTATAAACATGCCCCTTAATTTTTTGGAGGGGTTGGGGAGTGAGTGGCCTTCCTCCCAAGGCTGATCTTACTCTGGGGACCCCATCTCCCGGAGTCCTGCCTAATTTTTTTAAATGTTTTTTTGGAGGGGTAGGGGGGCCACTTGTCCCAACTCCCAGGCCAGTCTCGGCCAGGGGACCCCATACACAAGGCCTGGCCTAATTCTTTCTTTATTTTTTGGGGATAGGGGCCCATGGCACCCCTCCCCTAGGCCGATCTGGGCCCTGAGGACCCCATCCCCTGGGGACCAGCCATGTGACATGGATGCCCCCAGGGCACCCAGTCTCAAGGTTGGGGACTGTGCAGGAGCCTGAAGGCCACCACCGTCCCAGCTGGCTCTCTGCCTCCTGCGGGAGCCAACATTGCTGTCACAGACAGGGAGCTGCCTAGAAGCACCCTCTCTTTGAGTGAAGTTTCCTCTGTGTGCCCGGCAGGTAGACAGACGAAACCTCCAGTCCAATGAAGGCAGAGATGTTTGACAGTTCTCCCTTCATCGGAGCAGAGTGTTTGCTGTGACTTGGCGGCAGCTGACAAAGCTGCCGCCAAGCTACAGCAAACAGCTATGTCCCGGGACATAGCAGGACCTGGCCCTGGGGGTGGCGGTCCCCAGGGCCATACTGGCTCCTCAAGAGGGGCCTTGCGGCAATAGCCATGGGGAGTCCAAAACAGACCCCCTTTCTATTTTTTACAGTTTGCCCCGGGGAAGTGGTGGTTTCGGGGGCAGTGTGGTGGCCATGCGGCACCACCGCACGCAATGTGCTCAATGTCCCGGGGAGGTGGCTGTCCCCGGAGCTGCTTGGGGGGCCCATGGCCCCAGCCATATTATTATGTTAAACATGAGGAGGTGGTGGTCCCCGGGATTGAGGGGGCCCACACGTCCCTCCTGCACCACATTTCATTAGTGCCCTGGGGAGGTGGCAGTACCTGAGGCTGCTTGGGGCCCACAGTCCCCCTTTACACCACATTGCTTTAGTCCCCTGTGGAGGTGGTGGCCCCTGGGACAGTGGGGGGGGGGGATTTTGTGCTCCAGGGAGGTGGTGTAGGAAAGTACCCTCTTTCTTGGTAAGGTTACCCTCTTTTTCTGCCTGATGTCAGTGTGTTTGATTGTGTTCACTTGGATCCTGCTAACCAGGATCCCAGTGATTATGCTCTCTCCCAAAACTCTGTATTTCATCCCACAATTGGCACACTGATGTTCCACTATAAGTCCCTAGTATATGGTACCTAGGTACCCAGGACGTTGGGGTTCCAAGGGCTCCCTATGGGCTGCATCATATAATTTGCCACCCATAGGGAGCCCAAGCAAAGGGTTCTGCAGGACTGCCATTGCAGCGTGCGTGAAAAGGTGCAAGCATCCTTTTACTGTCACTTTCCACTGCACCAGGTCACTTATAAGTCACCTGTATGGCAGGTCTTCTATCCCACAGGGCAGGGTGCAAAGTATCTGTGTGTGAGGGCACCCCTGAACTAGCAAAGGTGCCCCCACAAATGCCAGGCCCATTTTCCCAGACTTTGTGAGTGCAGGGACACCATTTTATGCATTTACTGGACATAGGTCAATACCTATGTCCAGCTAGATAATGGTAACTCCGAACATAGGCATGTTTGGTATCAAACATGTTGGAATCATACCCCAATGCTTTTGCAAGCATTGGTTGTATGATTCCATGCAATCTGGGGGCTCCTTAGAGGACCCCCAGTATTGCCATTGCAGCCTTCTGAGGGTTTCCGGGCAGCCCAAGCTGCTGCCACCTCCCAGATAGGTTTCTGCCCACCTATTGTTTGATCAGCGCAAGCTCAGGAAGGCAGAACAAAGGATTTCCTTTGGGAGGGAGGTGTTACACCATCTCCCTTTGGAAATAGGTGTTACAGGCTTTGGAGGGGTAGCCTCCCTAAGACACTAGCAATGCTTTGAAGGACACATTTGGTGCCCTCCTTGCATAAACCAGTCCACACCAGTTCAGAGACACCCAGTCCCTGCTCTGGCACGAAACTGGACAAAGGAAAGGGGAGTGACCACTCCCCTGTCCATCACCACAGGTGGTGCTCAGAGCACCTCCAGAGGGTCCCTGTGTTTTGCCATCTTGAATTCAAGGTTTTGCAGGGAACTCTGGGAGCATCATAGTGGCCAGTGCCAGCAGGTGATGTCAGAGCCCCTTCCTGATAGGTGGTCACCCAGCCTGCTTTCCGGGCTATTTAGGGTCTCCCTCTTGGGTGGTTCCTCAGATTCGGGTTGCAGGACTCCAGCAGGATTCTGTTGCACCTTCCAGTTTGACTTCTGACCGAAGAAACTGCATCTAGATGCTCCAGGACCCGACAAGCTGCAACAAAGAAGTAAGATGCCACCTGCAACATTGTATCCACAGCTCCTTCCTGCAACTGCAACATTTCCCCGGTCATGCATCCTCGGAGGACAGCCCGTCTTTAGCCTGAATCAGAAAGAAAAAGGAATCTCCCTTGGGTGAAGGAGTCACTCCCCTGCATCCGCAGGCACCAACTGCAATGATGACCGGCTGCATTTATCCGCTCTCCTTCTGAGCTGTGTGGATCCTACATCACGGATGGAGAACTAAAGTGGTCCTGATGGTCCTCTCTTCCAGCTGTCCAACTTGGGTGAAAGTAAGTCCTTGCCTGCCCATGCAGGACAGTACCCCTGTGCTCTGTGTCATTTGCAGCTCCCAAGGCTTGTCGGTACCTTTTCCAAGGAATCTTCAGGCGTCTTGAATCTCCAGTCCCCAGCACTCTATCCTGTGATGCACAGCTGCCTGAGTGATTTTCCAGTGGCATAGGATCACTTTTTGTAGTGCTGCATGGGCTCCTTCTTTGACTTTTGTGTCCCATCCTGTGGGACTCCTGTGGGCTCTGTCTGTGCTTCTGTGGGCTCTCTGTATTGCTGAGGGCCTCCTCTTGCTCCCCCTCCTGGGTAGAGTCCACCTGATCCTTCCTGGTCATGGGCAGCTCCACTTTCTGCTAACTGCGAGTTTTGCATGTGCCAAGGCTTGTTGGTAGAATCCGAAGACGCAAACCAGACTGCAATCCTCCTTCCTCTGTGGGACATCACCTGCATCCTCCAGGAAGTGGACTCTGTCTTCTTGGTTGCAGTGCTGACTTTCCTCCACCACTGGCGACTCATCTCTTGCACCTTCAGTCTGGTGGGTAGGGCCTCCTGCCCTTCCTGGATTCTACTGGAAAAACCCTGATTTTCCCTATTTCTGCATAGTAGTGTATGTATTTTTTGTGTATTACTTACCGCCTAAGGGAGTATAGCCTCTCTGGTATTTTTGGTATTTCTGCAGAGAGTTTTCTTTCATGTGTGTAAGTACTGTGTGTGACAACAGTGGTATCGCATGAGCTTTGCATGTCTCGGGGAGGGGGCTGTGTGCCCCCCCATATCATATTTCTTTAGTGCCCATAGAAGGTGGTGGTGTCTGGGGCTGTGGTGGGGGCATGTAGCCCACCCACATATATAAATCAATATCCCCGGGACTTGGCCCACCCAGGGGCTCTATGGATGGAGCTTGTTTTTATTTTTTGTTAATTTTAACCGAATTGACGGATCTGCCGTGAATTGCAGTGAAAATGTTTAAAAAATGCTTTTCTGCTCAGGGTGACTCTGTCCTGGCCCCTTGTGTTTTTTGAAACTTTTTTAGTGGGACTTGGCTGAAGCTGAGTCTCAAGATTGCTGCCAGCACTTCCTGGTTTGACGTGTCGCAGCGAATCAGAGCTTTACATTTCCCTGCACACGCTAGTCATTATTTGTGAATACACTGTGATGGATCTGCGTTCCTAGATATACATTTTTTTCCTTTAATAGCTCCAAAAACCCTGCTGGATGTATTTACACCAAATAAGCGAAAGCGTAATCTGTGTATCGAAAGGTTACTTACTGCCAAATTGGGTGTAATTCTGTCCAGTGGTTCGGGCTGTAGTCGTGTCTAAAGATACTAAGAGAATTAACATGCGAAAACCAACTTTTTTGACTCCCCCTTTTTCTTGGCCCCCGCTTGGTGGACCATGCAAATCTTTCCGTGCACAACAAGAATTACCGGGCCACTTTTTTGGGACAATTTTGTTAAGATTCATCAAACATGCCAAAGATATAGGCAAGTCAAAAAATGTTTTTTCTATGGAAACATGGTCCTAACTATGACTACCTAGTGGTGAGATATAGACATATATCTCACCACTAGGTAGTCATAGTCAGGACCATGTTTCCATAGAAAAAGCATATATATATATATATATATAGTTACAAGATCATAAGACCATGTCCAGAACTTGACCTCTTATGTATAAGACACTGGTGATTTTTTGAAAAGAGTATATGACATACCTTGGAGGGATGGATATATTTTAATGACATTAGATGTAACATCTCTGTACACCAGTTTCAGAGACACGAACAGGGTTTGAGAGCTGATGAACATTTGTTAAAGAGCCAACCACTGACTGTGCTGTTTGAAATGATTAAATGGTGGTTGAATAACAATTTTGTTTTCTTTTCAACAAGAGCTTTACAGGTAGATACTTGGTACAGCGATGGGCACTTGTTTCACCCCTAGTTACGCATAGTTACACATGAGCTAGTGGGAGGCACAGGTGTTTATCAATGACCATTGCACACTGTTTGGGGAAAAGGTTGTATGTTGGCTTAGATTCATTGATGATTTATTTGTGATTTGGAATGGGACCATAGAACCAGCCAGAGAGTTTGTGGCACCTATTAATAACAATGAGTTGAATTTACATTTCAGTGAACATAGCAGTGTACAACAGGTACTAGTCCTGCAAATATTTATGGGAAATGGGACATTGGAATCAAGACAGTACAGAAAACGCACTGCAGTCAATACAATGTTGCATGCCACTAGTTTCTACCCAAAGCACACAATTTACAGTCTCCCTTAAGGAGAGCTATTAATAGTGAAGAGAAATAGTGGTACCATACAAGATTAGAAGATCAGCAAAAGGGAGCCAAAGGAGGGGTTAATGCAGAGAGGTCACACCATAAACATGGTCAACTAAGTCATTGGTAAGGTGGATTCAGTGAGTCATGAAACCCTGATTTTCCCTAAGTAGATTGTTAATACTGTAAAAATCAATGTTGATATGCACCACAATACGTTTGCATATAAGAACAAAGTCATATCACTGTCGTCAAATTAACCTGTCATGAACTCGCCATCAACCCAGACTAAAAAGTACATTGTGAGGCAAACTGTGAGACCTAGGCCTGAGGTTACTGTTTGGCAGGACACAGGTTGGACAGAACGTAGCCAGCAAACTAACACGCAAACAGGAAACTCAGGTCAGTCCCACAGGTGGGTGCAGTGACATTACAATGGTCCCAGGAGATTGGCCCCACTAAAGCACACATTGTCAGAGGGGTGTACACATTCCCAAGCACAATAAAGTCAGATGCCACATGTAGTTAGGAACACTCAGCCAATCAGAACACAGCATACACAGTGCATGCAATGATCATGCACCTGTCAGGCTGGACATCTGAACACGTTATCCACTGGCCTTCATTGCAAGCTCTAGGCCCACCTGGATTTGTTACCAGGGCCTTATTATTGACTCTACGACAACTGCTCACATTTGTGACCAAGAAAGTAATTTTTAAGTTGCTTTGTGGTAGTGAGAGAAATGTGTAGAACACAGCTCAGAACAATTGTACTTTGAGTCAGACCTCGGACACTGGTTCTGTAATTGTTCTCCCAGCCATAATGTTTAATTAAACACACTGTTCCTGATTTGTCAGACATCTCTTGTCTTTCATTTTTCATGGTAAATTCATATTTGAGCAACATTTTGGTGAGCCAACCAGGAGCTGAGTGGTATCTCAGACTCAACTGTATCTGAAGGAAGGGGACCCCAGCTGGAAGGATTCACATTTGTGCAACAAGGAAAGGTGAGCAAAAGCCAGAATTGATTGGAAATTCTTCTAAATCCATGGGGCGGAGGTCCATTCTGAAGCCCCCGTCAGAAGGGTAGGAGACTACATCAGAGCCTTAGTCCTGCATTCGGCATATGACAGCTTAGGAAGAAGAGTAAAAACTTAATCTCAGTGCCCTGCCACTGACAGAAATGTGGCATTTTACCTATTTTATGTGTCTGAACTCAATAGTCGCAAAGCGCCCTGGGAAGGGTTCCCACGGAAATCACCTATTTCGATACTCAGCATGCTAGGAAAGGTGAATGATCTTTGTGTTTGCTTGTTTGGACCGCTCAGCATGACACGGGTGGTATGCTTGTCCCTTTGGTGAGATACAGGGTTGAGACTTCATTGCTTGGACCACTGGGCATGACACTGATGGCATGCTTGTCCCCTGGGTGTGACACAGGGTTGAGGTTTGTCACTTGGACTGCTGGGTGTGACACAGATGGCACGCTTATCTCCTAGGTGTGACACAGAGTTGAGACTCCTTCACTTGGACCGCTGTGTGTGACGCAAACGGTACACCTGACCCCTGGGTGTGACAGAGGGTGTGATTTGTTTTTGTTTGTCACTTGGACCACTGGGCGTGACACAGATGGTACGCTTGTTCCCTGGGTGTGATCCAGGGATTTAAACCCCACCACTTAGACTGCTCGGCATGTCACAAATGGTATTTATAGGCCCTGGTTGTGATATAGGGCCCACCCCTCAATTTTATTTTTTAGTTTAAAAGGGTTTTCTCAGTGCTACCAGTTTCTTAACACTGTTGGTATCTGAAAGAAGTGAGAGGTATTGTTCACTTGGACTGCAGGTGTGACAGAGGTGTTATGCATGACTCCTGGGTGTGATTTAGGGTCTGAGTCAGAAGCTAGGGAAAAGTATTTGGATCTGGGAGATTAGGTATAGCTTGTGTTTGGCCAGGAAGTGCCCATGGTTGTTGAGTAAATCCTTTTTATCTGCATAAATTGGTATTATCTTTGTCCCGGATCTAATATTGGCAGACTATCAGGCTCACTGAGTCCAATGTATGACACAGAGCTTCCCCTGGTCACAGGATAGCATGTGCTAGAGGCCAGCTAGGATGTTTTTGACAGACTTTGGGGGTCATTACAACATTGGCGGTAAAAGTCGCTTACCGCCGTGCAGAAGACCGCCAATACACCGCCGCGTTAGACCGCCACAGCTATTATGACACACAGCTCTGAATCTGCCGAAATTCAGACACCCACACAACACCGCCACACCAAAGGTCAGCGATAAACATGCGGAAACAAATCCTCCACCTCCACGCCAACAGAAACACGCCCATGCTATTACGACCCACAAATTCCATTGGCGGTACACACCGCTGCGCTCAAAATACACACACATCTACAAAACACTGCCACATTGGACAATTTAAAATATACACACCTGATACACATACAAACAACACTCCCACACACCCAACACAATATAAAACACACACCCACATAACCCACAAACCCCTACCACCACAAATTCTGAAAGAAGCACAGAGAGACAGCACAGCAATTGACAACCCCATCACACAGAGGCACACAACACCATCACCCACACAACATCCACGCACAAAACACCACACACCACTACACTCACAACACTCATCAACACATACACCACCCCACACATCACCCACACCACCCCATGTCACGCCAAAGACACCCCCGCTTCTCCGAGGAGGAGCTCAGGGTCATGGTGGAGGAAATCGTCCGGGTAGAGCCACAGCTATTTGGCTCATAGGTACAGCACACATCAATAGCCAGGAAGATGGAGTTATGGCGCAGAATAGTGGGCAGGGTGAACGCCGTGGGACAGCACCCAAGAAATTGGGAGGGCATCAGGAAGAGGTGGAATGACCTACGGGGGAAGGTGCGTTCCACGGTCTCCAGGCACAACATCGCGGTACAGCGGACTGGCGGCGGACCCCCACCTCCTCCCCCACAACTAACAACATGGGAGGAGCAAGTCTTGACCATCCTGCATCCTGAGGGCCTCGGAGGAGTTGGTGGAGGAAGGGACACTGGTAAGTCAAATCTTAACTATCAGATCCCCCACCCTACCTGCATGCTATCACACACCCCCACCCTCACACCCTCCCCTATCATTCCAACTCATCACTAATGTACCCATAACACAAACCACCCATCCCAACACCAAGCCCTGCATGACACAACTAAGCATGGTCACCCCTCACCAAAGCATGCTCACCGCACATACCCAGAACACCCCCCCAACCATCATCACACAAGCCCCCACACAGGAATGCTTGCACTGGGGTTCACGCACACCCACCCATTGCACACCATGAAACACACAGATGCAATAATCATGCTCTTATGCCCCTGCAGGAACCCGAAGGACCGTCACCACACCAGAGGGTCCAGACAACACCACTCCACCCACAGAAGAGGCCCACAGTGACGAGAGCAGCTCTGCCCTACTGGATCTTGATGACCAGCCTGGACCATCGTGGGCCTCAGGACAGTCGGTTCCCCTTGCAGAGGCACAGCCCAACACCGACCTTCCACCCTCTGGTAACACCAGCACAGCACCCACCCAGCAGGCCCAAACGTCCCTACCCAGGACAGGTCAATCAGCGGTGTGTCCACCACTACAGGGCACCCAGGGTAACCCACCATCCCAACAACAACAGGGACCTGGGGGCAGTGGTAGTGGGCACACGGTCCAGGGGACGGAGGCACAGGAACATAGGGGAACTGGGAGGGCTGCTGTGCGACAGAGGGAGGACAGGCCAAGGGAACCAACTCTCCACGAGGCCCTCTCCTCCATCTTGGGAGCGTACCACCACTCCTAAGAGACGATGGCGACGGACCTGGACAAGTTGCAGGAGACCCTTCGGCTGCAGGAGGAGCAGTATTTGGGGTTCAGGGAGGAGCTCAGAACCATCAGCTCCGCCCTGGACACCATCGTAGGGGTGCTGAAGGACATACAGCAGACCTTGAGGGACACCGTGGCACTCCAAGGGGCCCCTCACACTAGCCAGGACGATGAAATGCCCACCACCTCCGCCGGCGCTTGTGGACAGGACGCCCCGCCACAGGACCAACACACCAGCACCCCACCCCCTGCAGCCGGACAACCACCACACAAGCGGTCCCTGAGATCCAGGAACAGGACAGAGCAAGATGGCAAGACCCCCGCCAGGAAATAAGACCACCCTGATTGTCCTCCCACTGTCCCACTTTGTTACCCTGTCCATATTCGAACTGCCCCAGCTCCACTTCCTATGCCCAGATGGGCAGTGCACCGGTGAGACTAATAGACTGGACTCTGCCATGGACATTCCTCCACCATCACCCATCACCAATTTACAACCCCTCTTCATTTTTTGAGCTCATAAATAAACACCCTTGAAACACAAAACAATCTGGAGTCAGTCTATGATTTGGTACTTTGTATTATCAATGACAGTGTCATAATGGCTGTACAATTGTAAGGCTAACATACCTATGTCACACATCACAAGCCCTTGAAGGATGCAAGCAGTTGACACGTAGGTTACCACACCTGTGAAACCGTAATGGAAGGGTACAACTCAGTTAACAAATAGTGATTGAAATGGAAAAACAGGATAGAGGTAGACATGTGAAAGTTAATGTAATGTCAAACCAGAAAATGTTCTCACCTGTGTGTCACTGGAAATACTGCTGTATGACTGACTCCCTGTTGTCGTTTTCTTCTTCCTCAGCTTCATCCTCATCACTGTCCACAGGCTCCACAGACTCCACAGCTGCTACAACACCGTCATCTTGATCATCCTCCTGCAGAAAAGGCACCTGGCGTCGCAAAGCCAAAATATGCAGCATGGAGCAGGCGATGATGATGTCGCACACCTTCTTCGGTGAGTAGAATAGGGATCCACCTGTCATATGGAGGCACCTGAACCTGGCTTTCAGGAGGCCGAAGGTGCGTTCGATCACCCTCCTAGTCCGCCCATGGGCCTCATTGTAGCATTCCTCTGCCCTTCGATTCCTCATTGGGGTCAATAGCCAGGAAAGGTTGGGGTAACCAGAGTCGCCCAATGGCCATACACGGTGCCTCTGGAGTTGACCCATCATATCAGGGATGCTACTATTCCGCAGGATGTAGGCGTCATGCACTGAGCCAGGGAACATAGCATTTACCTGCGAGATGTACTGGTCTGCCAAACAGACCATCTGGACATTCATGGAATGATAACTCTTCCTGTTCCTGTACACCTGTTCACTCCTGTGGGGGGGGACCAGAGCTACATGGGTACCATCAATGGCACCTATGACGTTGGGGATATGTCCAAGGGCATAGAAGTCACCCTTCACTGTAGGCAAATCCTCCACCTGAGGGAAAATGATGTATCACTTTAAGTGTTTCAGCAGGGCAGACAACACTCTGGACAGCACGTTGGAAAACATAGGCTGGGGAATCCCTGATGCCATGGCCACTGTTGTCTGAAAAGACCCACTTGCAAGGAAATGGAGCACTGACAGCACCTGCACGTCAGGGGGGATTCCAGTCGGATGGCAGATCGGTGACATCAAGTCTGGCTCCAACTGGGTACATAGTTCCTGGATAGTGGCACGGTCAAACCGATAGGTGACGATGACATGTCTTTCTTCCATTGTCAACAGGTCCACCAGCGGTCGGTACACTGGAGGATTCTGCCATCTTCTCATATGTCCCAGCTGACGGTGCCTACGAAGGACAACAGTGAAGAACCAGTCACTATTCCTCCAGGTATGTACCCACAGTTACACACAAAACTACACCACTCACAAAACCCTTCCTGTATGTGTGTTGAGTGTAGGCCTAACTATGTGTGACGCAGTAGTAAATGAAGCCATGTGGGCCCCTGAAATGGCGGCTGCCTGACCTCTAAACTGGGACAATGGGATTGTGGGGTAACTGCGCTGGCGTTGTACACCGTCGCAGTAGGCGGTCGTAGACCGCGGCGCAATGCTGCATTGGTTAACATTGGACTCTATGGGTCCCAGGAGCCAATGAACAAGTGCGCCGGCGTTGATGATACGCACCGCCGCGGACGTCACCGCCATTTTCTATCTATTCAATCACTCGATACCTGACCTTCGACAGGAGAGGACCTACACTACAAGTGCTGCTGTGACCTCGGTCTGGAAGCGACGATTGCTGCTGCGTCTAGGGAAAGGGCCCCTGCCTTCACTGCACAGGAGTTGGAGAAACTTGTGGATGGGGTCCTCCCCCAGTACACGCTACTCTACGGTCCTCCAGACCAACACGTTAGTACACAGGGAGCACGTTGTATGGGCTAGGCCTGGGTGGAGAGGGCTGGGTGGAAGAGGGAAAGGGGCAGAGTTGATTGAACATGAATGCATGGGAATGAATGGGCCACATGGCCAGAGTAGGGAGGGGGCCACTCACAACGACGGTGCAGTTGGTAATGACTGTTCCTCTTCCCTTGTGCAAGTCATGGAGGTCAGCGCCCACCAGAAGAGGGACATCTGGCGTGCCATCGCCAAGGAGGTCCAGACCCTGGGGACCCACCACAGACGGGGCACCCACTGCCTAAGAGATGGGAGGACATTCGCTGCTGCAGCAAGAAGACAGCGGAGGCTCAGCTGGGGATGGCCTCCCAACGTGGGAGGGGTGCCCCTCGCACCATGACCCCCCTGATGTTCCAGATCCTGGCAGTGGCCTACCCGGAGTTGGATGGGTGCTTGAGGACATCACAGCACACACAAGGGGGTGAGTACAACCTCAGTCTGCGGACTTTGCATGCAGTGGAGGTGTCTGGGTGGGGGAGGTGGGCTGTGGGTGTCCCTAGGCCAGGGCGAGTTAGGTAGGCAAGGCCCCTCCGTAATGTAGGCCATGTGGCACTCAACCCCACCTCAGCAGAGTGCCAAGTCTAGGTACAGTTGTCCCTGTGGCATACATGTGCACAGATGTCCACCATTGCCATGTAGGCCATATTCCAGAATTTGCATGTGCAGAGGGCAGGAGCACGGCGTAATGCTGGGGGCTGCTGCGTCTGTATTGTCCGCCAATGGTAGCGGTAATCCATGCACTAAAACTCTTGTTCTTCTGTCTCCCCCCCCTTTTCCTGCTCTCCCTGTCCTTTTGTACATCAGCATCAACAGGCGGAGGTACAGTGGCACCGGAGCACGAGGGAGCTGCATCCCACATGGCCATGGAGGGCCACACCACGGACTCTGAATGCACCAATGGGACGGAGGGCGAGGGGAGCTTCACGTCGGCCACCGGATCATCAAGCAGCGACACGGACTCGTCCGCCGATGGGAGCTCCCCTGTGGTGGCGGCACCATCTGTGTCCTCCACTTCAACAGGTACAGCCGCCACCTCCCCTACCAGCACTGCCCTCCCAGCAGCCCCTCAGCGTTCGCCCCGTGCCCGCTCATCCAGGAGGGTGGGCATCACCTTCGCCCCAGGCACCTCAGGCCCTGCCCCAGTCACCCTTGCTGCCCTCAGTGAGGAGGCCATTGACCTCCTCAGGTCACTCATTGTTGGGCAGTCTACCATTGTGAATGCCGTCCAGGGTGTAGAACGAGAGTTACAACACGGTAATGCATTCCTGGAGGGCATTCATTCTGGTCAGGCTGTCCTTCAGCGAACCCTGCAATCTCTGGCCTCAGCACTGATGGCAGCCATTGTCCCTGTGTCTAGCCTCCCCCCTCCAACTTCCTCCACCCAGACCCAATCCCCTGTACCCCAGCCCATCCCAAGCACACCTACTGACCAGCATGCACACAAGTCAACACCCAAAAGTAGCTCAAGCAAACATAGGAACCACACATCCCACAGGCACTCACACAAGCATCACACCCATACAGACACAGCAACATCCACTGTCTCCACTGTGTCCCCCTCCTCCTCTTCTCCCTCCTCCCTCCCAGTCTCGTCTACATACACACCTGCATGCACCACATCTACAGGCACCAGGAATCGCACCAGGACACCCAGCACCACAAGCCACTCGCCTGCACTCACCACCTCCACTGCCATTTACGCGTCCCGTGTGTCCTCTCCCAGTGTGTGACGCCCCCTCCCAAAGTACACAAACGCCGGCAATCACTCACCCAACATCCATCCACCTCACAACAGCCTCCTGTACCTGCACCTGCACCCAAAACAGCTAAAGTAACACCTCCGACAACCACCTCCTCTTCCTCCACTCCCAGACCCTCTCCAGCTACCCATCCCAGTGTTCGTCAGAAACTGTCCCTCGTGTAAAATTGACCTTTTTTCCCCCACACCCCCTCCAATTCATCAGTCCCGTCGTAGCGCCTCAGCCAAAAAGCCTTCAATACCAGTGGTGCGTGTTCAGGGATTGTGGAGTGCACCGGCCACTAGGGCAGGCAGTAGGACCCAGAGCCAAGGCACTGGCAGCCCACCCCCTGTAAAGGCTCTAAAATTGGAGAGTGGACGACGGGACCGTGTTAAGACTCCTGGTGGGACAACAACTGACCTGGGTTCGAAGGGGAATGGAGAGTCAGCTGTGACTCCACCAAAGGTGGGGAAGGGCCAGAGGAAGTCTTGCCAGCCTGTTGTGAGTGTCACGGCGGAGAAGTGCGCCATCATTTCCGGCGGTCCAGACACAACCTACAGCACCGTCATCACTGGTCCTGAGTCCACCGCCGGAGTCACAGCCCAGGAGGGCCCAAGTATCATCACTGGTCTAGAGACCACCGCCGGAGTCACAGCCCAGGAGGGCCCAAGTATCCTAACTGGTCCTGAGTCCACCGCCGGAGTCACAGCCCAGGAGGGCCCAAGTATCGTCACTGGTCCAGAGACCACCGCCGGAGTCACAGCCCAGGAGGGCCCAAGTATCGTAACTGGTCCTGAGTCTACCGCCGGAGTCACAGCCCAGGAGGGCCCAAGTATTGTCACTGGTCCAGAGACCACCGCCGGAGTCACAGCCCAGGAGGGCCCAAGTATCGTAACTGGTCCTGAGTCCACCGCCGGAGTCACAGCCCAGGAGGGCCCAAGTATCGCCACTGGTCCAGAGACCACCGCCGGAGTCACAGCCCAGGAGGGCCCAAGTATCGTAACTGGTCCTGAGTCCACCGCCGGAGTCACAGCCCAGGAGGGCCCAAGTATCGTCACTGGTCCAGAGACCACCGCCGGAGTCACAGCCCAGGAGGGCCCAAGTATCGTCACTGGACTAGAGACCACCGCCGGAGTCACAGCCCAGGAGGGCCCAAGTATCGTCACTGGTCCAGAGACCACCGCCGGAGTCACAGCCCAGGAGGGCCCTGGCTGCCACAGCCCCGCTGGGCAATGATAGAACGTCATGCCACACACCAATGCCCAGTGTAGAGATCGTCATGCCACACACCAATGCCCAGTGTAGGGAACGTCATGCCACACACCAATGTCCGTACCAGAACCGCCATGGCAAAGCACAGCTGAACGTTCCAGAACCGCCATGTCAAAGCACCGCTGAACAGGGCAAAGACCGCCATGGCAAAGCACCGCTGAACAGTCCAGAACCGCCATGTCAAAGCACCGCTGAACAGGGCAAAGACCGCCATGTCAAAGCACCGCTGAACAGGGCAAAGACCGCCATGGCAAACGACCGCTGAACAGGTCAAAGACCGCCATGGCAAAGCACCGCTGAACAGGGCAAGGACCGCCATGGCAAAGCACCGCTGAACAGTCCAGCACCGCCATGTCAAAGCACCGCTGAACAGGGCAAAGACCGCCATGTCAAAGCACCGCTGAACAGGGCAAAGACCGCCATGGCAAAGGACCGCTGAACAGGGCAAAGACCGCCATGGCAAAGCGCCGCTGAACAGGGCAAAGACCGCCATGGCAAAGGACCGCTGAACAGGGCAAAGACCGCCATGGTAAAGCACTGCTGAACAGGGCAAAGACCGTCATGGCAAAGGACCGCTGAACAGGGCAAAGACCACCATGGCAAAGCACCGCTGAACAGGGCAAAGACCGCCATGGCAAAGGACCGCTGAACAGGGCAAAGACCGCCATGGCAAAGGACCGCTGAACAGGGCAAAGACCGCCATGGCAAAGCACCGCTGAACAGGGCAAAGACCGCCATGGCAAAGCACCGCTGAACAGGGCTAAGACCACCATGGTGAAGATCGCTGAACAGGGCAAGCACTGTGTAGGAATGAAAAGGCCGCCACATCAGGCATCCTTATCCCATGTGCAGCTGGGACAGTGACAGGGCATGAACTTTCACGGGGGGACTCATCCAGTATGGGCACCAGTCCCACCCAGTACCAGTAGAGAACTGCATCTACTTGAGAGACTGTAGCTTTGCACTCCCCAGGATGGCACAGTGGGCAAACCACCCACTGTAGAGACTTGAGAGATTGTGGCTTTGCACTCCCCAGGATGGCACAGTGGGCAAACCACCCACTGTAGAGACTTGAGAGACTGTGGCTTTGCACTCCCAGGATGGCACAGTGGGCAAACCACCCACTGTAGAGACTTGAGAGACTGTGGCTTTGCACTCCCCAGGATGGCACAGTGGGCAAACCACCCACTGTAGAGACTTGAGAGACTGTGGCTTTGCACTCCCCAGGATGGCACAGTGGGCAAACCACCCACTGTTGAGACTTGAGAGGCTGTGGCTTTGCACTCCCCAGGATGGCACAGTGGGCAAACCACCCACTGTAGAGACTTGAGAGACTGTGGCTTTGCACTCCCCAGGATGGCACAGTGGGCAAACCACCCACTGTAGAGACTTGAGAGACTGTGGCTTTGCACTCCCCAGGATGGCACAGTGGGCAAGCCACCCACTTGTGAGACTTGAGAGACTGTGGCTTTGCACTCCCCAGGATACATCAATGGGCATGGTCCCCCGTCGTGGATCTGGCTTCGCATTCATCTGGCTGAGGTGCCCCCCTTCCCTTCCCCCTGAGGTGCCTGTAGTATTTCTATCTGATGCCTCGGCAGTGTTCTCTCCGATTGTGGTCAGGTGTTGTTTGTGGGCCTCGCCCATGCATTTTTGGACTGTTGGTGCACGGACATTGTTATGTACATATCTGCACTACTTCTCGTATTGTATATAATTATGAGTGATTTTCTAATATATATTTCTGTATATTTTTGTATGACATGTATATTGGCACATTATAATGTTTGACCAAATTTCGCATTGTCTTTTCATTCTTCCGGGGGGATTGTGGGTTGTTACTGTGATTTTTGTGAATGTATTGGTGTGTATGTTGTGATATGCGAGGGTGGGGGTGTTTGGTGGGTGTCCCCCTAACTTTTGCCTCCCCCGTGTCGTAGGTGCAGTACTCACCGGTGTCTTTTGCGCCTACGTAGCTGTTGTTCGTAGAGGAGCAGAAAGACAAGGGCAGGGAGTATTTGTAATTCCGGGTCCATGGAGTCATCGTTCCTCGTGGGATGTGTTGAGGTGAGCTTTTTCCCATAGCAAAAGCTGTTTCCGCCGTGTTTTTATCCACGGTGAATCCGCCCCGGAAAAGGTGGCGGATTGGCGGGTTGTAATAGTGTGGGCGGTAAATTGTCTCACGCCTGTCTGTTGACGGTAACCGCCGCGCTGCTTGTCTGTACCGCCGTGGTGGGCGGAGTGTTAAAGTGGCTGTCTTTGTTGGCGGTTTCCGCCATGGTCATAATTCCCTTTTTTTGTACGCCGGCCTCTTTGCGGTATTACCGCACCTTTAACACCGTCCGCCAGGGTTGTAATGACCACCATAATTTTTTCTCTATCAGTTTTTCTGTTTATGAAAATTGATGTCTCTGATATTGTGGCATTGGTAAATTAATGTCACTGTGTTTTGTCTTGAGTGTTGTTATATATATATATATATATAAGTAATTTTTGCTATTTGATGCTGAATTCCACAACATTTTTAACTAACGGTTGCACTTTCTTCCAGCTTGTGAACCTTCACATGCATTGCTATTCGTGTTTGTAAAATGTTCATGTTGTACCTGTAAATAACTCTGAACTCATAGTAAAGTAGTTAGAATTAACAATCCCCATGTACATATTTCCCCACTACCACAGGAAATCTTAAGATTCCCTAAAATGAGAAAAGCTAGACGTATATAACTTAAGATTCCTTAAAAAACAGAAAAACTAGAAGTGTATCTGTCCCTAAAAAACTGCCCAACTTGTCATTGAGTCACCACTAAAACACATGCAAACCACATTCTTCACACAGACTAACAAAGTTAACAACTTTTGCCATGAATGGCATGCACACACTAAGGTGCACGCGCTCCCCTGGCCAAAGAAGGGGACACTAACATAATCAAACACATGAGGACACACATATGGACCAAATACGTGGGACAAAAGAAGGGCAGAAGAGAAGTACTACTAGAATTATGGGCCATCTTCAAGGGGACCCAGACTGATAAACGTAACCCACATTCCGCAAGCAAGGCATCCACACCTCCACTACCATATGCAGGAATGGAGATGCTCTCCCCAATGCCTGCTATTCCTGCATTCAACTAGGTTATACAAATCCACCGGTCGAGGGAGCTGGAAGGTCCCCTACTGAACAAATAACTGTTGGGTCCAGGCATGATCATCTTAGGGGCCAACAGGCCCAGGCAATAACAGCACCACCTCAATCCGGCACTAGAGCTCCCCGAAATTCAACCACCCCCCTTCACTTTCTGCCCAATGCAGATCGGAGAACAGACACTCCCACTGTTTCTGGTGAACACACTTGAGTGACAGGGAGATTCATAGAGGTTATGGACAGAGACAGAACTAGTGGGGTGAGGAAAGGAGTCCCAGTCTTCTGGGATCCAAAGATGAAGGGGTAGCCACAGGGTTTGATCAGGTAGCCAAAGAAACAACCAAAAGCAAATTTAAGGGCAAGTCCCAACCAAAAAGAACAGTGCCTGGTTCAGAACAAAGGAGGCTACCTAGGTGGGATTTAGAGGGAAATCGGAACTAAGGAGAGAGAGAGAAACATAGCTTGCACCCTGGAATCACAACGAGCCCCCTAACCTGAGGAGTGCAAGGGTAGGGCTAGAGCACTGTTCGGGGAAGAGCCTGAGGCAGAACTAGCGGAAAGGCTTCTGGCTTGGATCTAAGCCTCATCAGACCATCAATGTTGGAGAGGGGCTGACCAGGAAATAAGAGACCTAGTTTCCTGGTGCAAGCTCATCTTCAACGCAGGAGAACCAAGATGGCACCTTTGCATGTGTTTAAGGAGACCAGCCACAAAGATGTCTGTTTCTCCTCCTGAACGTGCAGGGCAGATATACTAACCCCAAGAGGGACAGTGGTCCAAGAGGAAAGCGAGATCCTTGCATGACCATTTTGTAACCTGGTAACCTGCTGGACTGAGGGAAGAGACCCACCAAATTGCCACCATTGTTGGAGGGGGCAGGGAAATGGATCTCATGTTTTGAGATGTACACTGTGGGAATAAAACTAGCTATAGGTGTTGTCTAAAGTCTGCTGAGTTGTCTTATCAGAGAGCAGACTAAGACAATATTCGCCCGAGCTCTCATCCCAGCAATCATGCTGACAAACACTGAGCATGATGGAGCCACATTCAATTCGTACAAGCATCAAATATGGACAGCCCTGAGGGAAATGTTCTCTGACTGCCCAGATGTAGGAGGGTTAATGGCAGAGACCATGAAACCTGGAGAAACCATAACCGATTTTCTGGATAGGATGACAGAACGATGGGGACAAGGGAGAGGAAAGACATGACCCAATTCGGGCTTCCAAATCACATTCTTTTACAATATCCTCAAAAAGGGTCTGTCTACTGAAATACAAAATGGATTGGACAGCATAGTGGGGTTAGACACAAACCCTGACAGGAGATACAAGCTCACATATTACACTATCACACAAAGAAACAAGAAATGAAAAATAGGAGCGAGCCCAGAGAGACACCATTAAGTTGGTCTACTGCAAATTGAAAAAGATCGCCCGAGGGGGCTGCATTGACTGCCATTGTGCAAATGGCACCAGTCCTAAGGGGGATCTATCGCAGAACCCCAGAGGGTTTCAACCTAGCTACGATGGGAGAAACCAGGGAGGTTGGCAGAGGCCAGACCTTAGAGAATGTTGCTGTTGCCTTAGAATGGGCCACATGGCCAACAGATGTTGGATAAAGGTATATCACGAACAGAGGTTTATGAGCCAGAGCCAGTCCCCACAAAATCTCCACCCACAAAACCAAGGCCAAGAAAACTCAAACTAATCATCAGGGAAGTCAGTCCATTGCTGCGCCACCGCAACAGGGGTCAGATAGTTGGAGGAAAACATGGCAAAAACAACCACAGACAGGAAACCCAGCCCAACAAGGACCATCCAGCCGGGACTAAAATTTCTTTATAGCGTGCAGTCCTAAGAGCAATAGTGCCCACAGAGAGCTAAATGGCCTTCAGACAAATAGAGGTCCCCTTTTACTTCCAAAATGAAGCTGCCCTCCAGTTTCGGGAGCCAGGGTTTCCCATATGCATGGGATAGTAAGAACCCCATAACCTCCTCCACAGCACATGCACAAAATCCACCAGAACAACCAGCTGTCACAGTACATTACCATTCTTTCAGCACACGTCGACAAGGTGTTAGCTTTGCAAGGGACTCTCCATGTAGCAATATTTTGTCTCCTCCTTTCCCTCCAGGGGAAAGTGGTGCTGGGGCAATGGAAATCTGAAAAGGTCCATCAAAGCTCCAAGCAGGTAGAATGCAGAGGTATGCTCACCCCGTATCAGGCCTAGAAATCAGCCAACAAAAGGCCTTACACATACCACCTGAAAGAAGCAATAGTCCCAATTTCGGACACAGCAATTCAGAGGCACATAGTTTCTGCGGAAAAATGCTCCAGTCCCGTCTGGTTCATGACAGTTGAAAATAACAGAATATGTGAAGATCTAGGGCAGTGCCCAAAGACCAATAAAAAGAAGCCCAAAAGAAGTCTCTAGAAAAAGGACGTAGTCAAGACACCTGGTGCCACTAGGGTGGGTCACGTTGCATGCCACATGCCAGGACTAGAGGGGTATACACATGACTTTAGGGCAGATTGCAATCATCAACAGCCTTCAGTTACAACATGCCTCCCCTTTATACACCACTGTGCATGCGTAGGTGAAAGGACACCATTCACACTGATGACACCCCCATGCACATATTAGGACCTGGAGAGCACACAATGCCCACAGAGGGGCAGTTAACAATTAGAAGCACCCACATGTTCCAGGATCACCCCGCAAAAATACAAAAATACTTTACCACTGTACACCTTATCAGGCATGGAGAGGGGGAGGCCCACCAACCCATGAATTAAATACACCATGAACAATAACCCATTTGTTTTTCAAAATAGATACCTCAAGTGGGGCCATGCTTCGGTGCCTCATTAATATAGATATGAACGAAGTATGAAATAAACATACCCCCAAAGAAAAACACATGAACCCCTAAGAAAGAATTGGTGACTATACATGCAAGGATGCAATTTTTTTTTTTCAAATAATAAACCAAACCTTGCTCTTAACAAACAGGTCTGCAATCTAGCCGCCAAGTGCACCACCTTCACAGCAGACCATCATTTTATCAGCGGCCACATGAATGCTCCCAACAGGATCAAGAGCTACAGCAAACAAAAGCTTGAACAGGAAACTCAGGTCAGTCCCACAGGTAGGTGCAGCGACACCACAATGGTCCCAGGAGACTGGTCCAAAAAAGCACACATGGGTAGAGGAGTGCACACATTTCCAAACACCATAAAGTCAGATGCCACATGTGTTAGGAATACTCAGCCAATCAGAACACAGCACACAAAGTACACACAGTGATCACACAGCCCTGAGGCAGGACATCTGGAAACATTATCCACTGACCTTCATTGTGTCCATGCAAGGTTGAGGTCCATTACATTTGTTCTCAGGACCTTATTTATGGCTCCAAGACAACTGCTCACATTTTTGACCAAGAAAGGAATGTTCGAACTGATTTATGGTACTCAGAGAAATGTACAAAACACCTCTCAGAAAAAGTATACTTTGAGACAGTCCTCAGACACCGGTTCTATAACTGTTCCCCTGGACGTAATGTTTAATGAAACAAACTGTCCCTTATCTGCCAAATGCCTCTTCTCTTTCATTTTTTCAAGGTAAATTCACATTCGAGCAACAAGAGACCAAAGGAAGAAAATTCTATGCCAAGGATGATCTCTACCTACACTACCCAACACAATGATTTGAGATCGATCACAAAGAAATACTGGCCTCTGGTTAAGTCAGATCCAGTGTTAGGATCCCCACTGATCACCTTTGGTAGAGCACATTCAATGAAAGATTCTCTCGTAAGGAGCAGCCCAGAAGTGTAGAGTGATACAAACCTGCTGCAGCAGAGGAAGGGTTTCCATTGGTGCCATAGATACCACGGCCTGTAATTTTAGTTTAGACACTGAGGAGATTAAATCACCATTCTCTAGAAACTCGATGACCATTGTACCATTAAAAAACTGAATTTGCTGTATATCTACTGCAATAGGAGTGTAGGAAGCACCAGGTTACAGGTGAATAAGAGAATACTTCAACACTTAAGAGAGGTAAAAAATAAGGACTGGTCATATCAAGTGGCAAGACAGGTGCATGATGTACATAATAGTTATATAAACAGTAGGAAATATTATATGGTGGATGCAGTGCTGGCACAGATCATAGGAGGTGATCAGGAAAGAGCGTTAAGGCAAATAGGGAGTAGATTAATTGTGTTTTTTGACAGTAAGACACTGAGAGGTCTTAACACGAAGCAGGAGCTGTACACAGTTTTGTAGAGGTGCGATCTCTTGGAGGCCACATTTTCCAGTGTTGCAACACATCGGTTTGTAATATCGAACACAAGTTTCTTTAACAAGCAAGCTATGGAAAGAACATAAATTTGAGGAGTGTGATATGAGAATGGGGGGATGGGTAGGCAAGAGGGGTTTTAGATAGAGGCGGATGTCACAAGCAAAATGAAACCACACAGTGGAGTTGGGAGTTGGGAGAAATGCAGGCCTCCAGCCTCGCACCAGCTGAGGAGCGTGTCGCTACAATTGACCGCATTGCCTTGTATATAAATATATATATATTTATGAATTAAAATTTCTTTGTGACCACAGCACCAGAGCTAAGGGGTCAGGATGTTCATACCGAACCTAGTGGCAGTCACCACTAGGTAGTTATAGTTAGGACCTAATTTCTATTTTAAAAGCATTTTTTACTTGCCTATATCCTTGATGCCGTTAGACGAATCTTTATGAAACGTTCCAAAACAATTTGCCAGTCACGTCAGCTGCTGTCTGGAAAGTTTTGGAGTGCTCCGTCTGGGGGTACTGAGAAACAGGGGGTGTCCAAAACCTTTTTTCCCATTAATGTTTCCTTATAAATAACTGAGCAGTGATAGCGCTGAAACTACTGGATGGAATTACACCAAGTTTGGCAGAAAGGTAGGTCCTGGTCCAGAAAGTGACCTTTTTTTTTGGTGTAAATCCATTCAGTAGTTTTAGATAAATTAAAGAAAATCCAATTTGTGTATCTAGGGACATGATGGATTTGCAACCCCTCCCGATATCATGCTGAGATCTGATTGGATGACAACACTTCAACATGGAAGTGTGACGTGTTGGCAGCCATCTTGGGACTCGACGAAGCTGAGTCCCAGAAAAAAGAATAAAAAATACAAAATGGGCCAGGCGTATGAGCACCCTGATCCCTTAGCTCTGGTGTTGGGGGTCACAAAGGCCCCCCAGGCTAAAAAGGATTTTTTATATTTTTCTTTACTGCAAAATCATGACAGGTTGTGAATATGTAGTAAAAATAAAAAAAGAAACAAGTCCAGCCTCCTGTGCTTGTTTTAAAGAAGCCCCCGGGTCGGTCAGGTCCCTGGAGCACTGTCTTTTTTTTATATAAAGGGGGTCTCCTGGCCCCCCACAGACCCTGGGACCACCACCTCCCCTGGGTGATTAATGAAATATGTGCCCCCTGCGCCATGGGGACCACTACCTCTCCGGGGCAAAATACTTTTATATTGTCGGGAAGGATTGATGGCCTCCCCCATGCCCCAAGGACCACCGCCCCCCAGAGCATTACAGGAATTGGGTGCGGGGGTGCAGGGGTGCATGGTTCCCAACACAGCCCTGGGGATCACCACCACAGTTAAATAATAATGTGCGGGGGATCGCTACCTCCCCAGCGCTGTATTAGAAATAATTATAGGGGGTCCGTTTCCGACCCCATCAGCCCTGGTGACCACCACCTCCCCGGGGCTATGTGGAGCCATTGATAGTCCTGTGGACCACCACCCCCCAGGGCTGTCTCATGCTATATTCTGGGGTGCCCCCCCCCCCCCAGGACATAGCTTTCAAACAAGTCCTGGTCTCAAAAAGCTGAGTTTTCATTTCTGTTTCCTGCACGTAGGTTTGCCTGCAGCAGCTCCTTGCTTGCTGAACCAATGGGACTGCGGGAGAGGCCTTGAGGCTACCCCCACAGTCCCAGATAGCCCATACAGGGCTTTGTAAAATATAAATTAAATAAAAAAGTCAAGTACCACGGGGGAGGCCTTCAGTCCCAGATAGCCAATAAGGGGCTAAAAATGTATTAAAAAAATTAAAGAGCTGAGTGTGAAGGTTGCAGACCTTTGCATTGAGCGTTGAGAATTGAGGGTTCAAATCCAAGTGTGCCCCTGGACATTTTCATCTTTTTTTTTATTCACATGTTTGAGACTCATACTGAAGGGTAATCTTACTCTTTTTAACTGACAAATACGTTTTTCTTTTCAATTTGTGAAGAAATATCTCATTGTAAATATATCATCCATCAAAGCCTACAAAACTCTCTTCTTTATCTTTATCCCTCACACTTTCTTTCTCTCTTTCTTTCAATCTCTTTCACTGACGCACCCACTCAGACCCTTACGCAGCCACTCACAGACCCACTCAGACACTCACACACCCTTTCACAGACCCACTCAGACTCTCACACACTCACTCACAGACCCACTGACACCATTATGCAGCCGCTCACACACCTGTGCAGAGACTGACGCACTCACTAAGACAGTGATGCGCACACCCTCACATCCAGACAGAGACTCCCACAGCCACTCTCACCTCCAGATACACCCTCTTACACCTATTCTCAGTCCCAGAGAGATAGGCTGTGGCCAACTCCCACCTTGCATGGCCAAAGGGCTGTGTGCAGAGTAGGGAAGAGTGGTTGGCCCCAGGAACTGGCTGCAGGCCAAGCTGTGTGCGCGAAGGCCATGTGCAGTGCAAGGATGTGTGCTTATAGGGGTTTGGCCTCAGGGCCTGGCTGAAAAAAAACATAGGTTACCGGGACGTTATAGTTAGGAAATAGATTTATTTTTTAAAATAGAAATTCACGGAAAAAAACAAAAGTTACATAGACATTTTAGTTAGGCTCACATTTTAAACATACAAAACCATGGAAATTCACCTGTTATAGTTATCTCAAGTAAATATAACTCGTGCCTGAAGGTAACTATAACTCGCTCCCTCGCCCCGCACTGCTCATTACCTCACAAATTACAGCACTTATGACATCTTTGATGACATCACTAATCATTTCAATATAATATTTGCAGTAAATATTTTTACGAAAAAACTGTGCATGGCGAGGGCCCGAGTTCTAGTTATCTTAGAACATGAGTTATATAACTATAACTGGTGAATTTTTATGGTTTTGTACATTTAAAATGTGAGCCTGAAGGCCTTCACTCCAGCTATACATCCATGGCTAGGCCGCATGGCTAGACCCCTGTCTGTGTCAGCCTGCCCAGCAGGCCCGCCCCTTAGGCCGCAAAAAGGGCTCACGGGTGCAACGATGGAGAATAACTCACAAGGGCGGGATCACTCTTCCCCCCCAAGCAACCTGACACCCCAGGGACCCAGGGAAGAGGTCGGCCGCCACACAGGTAGGGGCCACACCACGCGACCCACCCACCTTGCGCTTCAAGCCTACCCACAGTCACTGTCATTGTGGGGCATCTGAGACACATGGCGGTTGCCGAATGCAGGCCCTCCTATCTCTGCAGCATGGTCACCAGGAGCGGCAAGGTTAGGTCCCCAGGAGCAACAGGTGACAAGGGAGAGTTCTCTCACATTTAAAGCCTCCAGTCAGTGTGTGCAGGGTCCATCCATCCCAGGATCAGGGCCACCCCGTCTAAGCTTCAGAGCAGTGCAGCTATCTTGGTGGCCGGCAACACCCCTCCCATAGGGATTTTGAACACGACTACAGCCCAAACCACCAGACAGAATTACACCAAATTTCCTGGTCAAGAAAGAGCCCTTTTTGTTATTTGGTATAGGTACATTCAGTAGTTTTTGAGATATTAAAGAAAAAAGAAAACGAGATATCTAGGGACGCAGACCCTCAGTGGACCCAACAGTTCCTGGGGTGATATCTGATTGGCTGCCAACACTGCAGCTAGGAAGTATTGGCAGCAATTTTGGGACTCGGACTCAGGTGAGTACCAAAAATTAAGTTAAAAAAAAAAAGAGGGGCATACCATAAGCATTTTATTTTCATTTTTCACACAAAACAGTGGTGGATCTGGTAAAGAATGAAAAAAAAAGTCAAGCACGGTTACTGCGCTTGTTTTGTTTCAGCCACCAGGTGGGCCAGGTCCTGGGGCATATATAATAATTAAAACTTTTGGGGGGCACATGTGGCCCCTCTCCCTAAGGCCACTTTACGCCCCAGGGACTGTCCCCCTCTGCAGGCCTTAATTGGCTCCATGGACTGCAACTTCCCCAGGGCTAGGAAAATATATAATAATAAAAGGGGGCCAGGCAGACTCCCCTCTCAACAGGGCAGTTGCCCTAGGGACCCCCACCTCCTCGAGGAACACAAGATCTCAAAATGGGAGGGTGGCTGCGCAGCTTCCCCCCTTCTGGGTCCATATTCAGCCCTGGAGACCACCATCTTCCCGAGCATGGCCACTTTGCCAAGGGGACCACCACCTCCCTGGGGGTGGCCCTGCTCACATAGGAGGGGGCCCACGTGACCCCCTCTTGGAGCCACTGATGGCCCTGGGTTCCCGTACCCCCAGCTTCCTTTCTCCTGAGATGCCCACCCTTTGGGAGGTAGCAATTTGCTTATGCTTAGCAGAAGCTTTGACAGCTCCCGCCAAGCTCCTAGTGGGTGGGTTCAGGATAACTGCTCCTGCTGTAAAGCAGGCAGGAAAACACATGAAAGGATTGTTCCAACACGGAGCAAGCAGCATTTTTAGCTGCTCTCTGCAAGCAGGAGCAATTCCAGCTCCCGCTGGAGATGGGAACCTGGCAGGGACCTTGGGGGCCTTGAACCTCCCCCGACCACGTGGTCTACATGATATATTTATGTTTGTGGTATGCAACTTCTTCCCACCTTTTTCCAGGATAATGGACAGCTCACCAAAAGGCCCTCTCAACATGTTGCCCGCCAATGTTGTACAAGCGTTCTTAATGCAGAGGAATATGAGCATGTCCCCAGCAAACAAAGAACCACTTACTACATATAATTAAGAGGAAGTACCCTTGTTTGGTGGAGATTCAACTCTTTGCAGTCACATCCGCTTCTCTGCATGAGGATTCATATTATTGCAGATTTCTGTATGAAGGTACTCGAGGAACAATCACAAAATTACTGACACACAAGGTCACTGGAGACATTACCTTGGGGTCCTTGAAAACGCTGTAGGAAGGAATATGCACTATATATTTATCTAACCAGGTAGCACTTACTAATTAGCCAGTAGAAAGTACACATTTTGTGCAAAACTGTGGCCTCTTCTTGGATAAATAAGCATTCTGGCACAAATGGTAATTTCACCGAAATTAAATGTCAGCTTCCCCAGGAAGCTTATGGGTGGTGGGCCACAACCACACCATGCACAGCCAAAGACCCTGCATGGTGCAGGATTAGATGGCTCTGGAGAGCTGGCAGCAGGGCCATGTGTAGTGCCAGGCCCTGCGGCCAACCCCCCACTCATGGCTAAAACCAGTGTTTGGTGTGAGTTTGGATGCCTACGGGGTTTTCCACAGGCGAGACCCTGTGGCTAATCCACATCATACATTGCAGAAGTCTGTGTGTGGCATGGGGTTGGATGTCTATGGGTCACTGGCCGGAGACCCTGGAGCCCACCCATGCTCGTGTTCAAAGGCCGTGCGTGGCATGGGGTTAGATAACTATGAAGGGTTGGGTGCAGGGCCTGGCCTACAGCCAACTCACCATGTGCATGGCTGAAGTGAGTGCGTAGCCCTAGGTCCAGCAGCCAATCCACCCCCCAAGCACGGCAAAAGCCATGCGTGGCTTGGGGTTAGATGCCTACAGAGGGATTAATGCGTTAAAAAAGCATGGAAATTCAATGAAAAAATAAAGGTTACAGGGATATTATAGTTAGCTTCTGAGTTTACACACACAAAACCATAGAAATTCAGCTGATATAGCTAAAGTTATTTCAGGTAATTTTAACTCATGCCCTAAGGTAACTATAACTTGTGCCCTCGCCATGCACAGCTAATTACCCCACATATTACGTCATTGATAACATCTTCTATGGCATCATTAATATTATCACTCATTTGCAATAACATTATCTGTTGTATTGTAATAGAATATGGTAACTAGATGTTGCCTAGTGATGGGATGAAGGAGCCAGAATGTTGGGGAACGTGGGCTGGCAGTTGGTGGAGGAGCCTGCCAGGGTTGGATGTATTATTTGACTTGGAAATAAAAGCACATCTTGTTTAAATGAGCCACGACACCGGAGTGTCTTTTCAGTGGCGACGAGGATGGCTCAATTAATCAACCATGGTGGTGCTGAGAAGCTTGCCGCAGTAGCGCCGCTATGAATATTGTGGACGACCAACTTGTCTCTGTTGGTGCAGCTACCCAACACGAATTGACCGGGTAATGGATAAACTTTAATTTGCCCAGACACACGATTTTCGTAAGGTGCGGTGAAAAGACTCTGCTCGTTTATAAACGGAGCGGTTGAAGGAGGGCGGATCGGTTTTGAAATAACTGAGAAGCGGATTATAAGTGATTAATGAGGATTGAAACGTGCGGAAGGAAAGAAAAGGAGAAAGACATTTTATTTTTCTATCTTTTCCTGTAATCGTTGGTTGGGACGCGCGGCCGTTTGGTCGCGCGATCATGCAGTGCTGGCATCTCGCATTCCTGCGAGAGTACACGCGGTGACGTAGGCACGTGAATGCTCTCGTCCAACGTCCAGCGTCTTCACCGCGTTTTGCATCTCCAAGGGTAACGAGAATACACAAACAAAAAAGAACACTTGCGAAGCGGATTACAGGACGTGGAAATATAGGCACATCAAGAAGGCACACTTTTGAACTGAGTTCGACGGCTTGATAATAATGTAAACCCATTTACTTTTGGAGAACCTGTTGTGAGTGACTTTCTTTGAAACGCGGCAGATGAAAGAAGGATTGGTATACCCATATACCATGCTGTTTATATAGACATTTAAAAAAAAAAAGGGGGATTCAAAGGCATATGACATTATTTGCAAGACTCAATTTAAACGTGTTATAGTTAGTAAAACTAAGCAGTGTCAAAAAATACAAAAAAAACATGCAGTCAATTATGCCACCTCCAATATTTTTGAGTGTGCTGGGTGAACCCTGTATGCCTTGGGAAGATTAGCGTGAAGCATTCCAAACGTATTTGGAAGCGCTGGGTGGGGCCATTTTTACTGCCAAAAGAAAATTAGCTCTTCTCAAGCATAATTTAGGTGTTGAGGGGAGGAAGGTATTGAAAGCATTACCCAGTAACGAGGTGGTGGAGGCTAATGGTGATGGCTCGGATGAAGAGGATGAGAATAATGACATATATGTAAGAAGTATGACGGCGTTGGAAGAGCATTATTGCAGAAAATTGAGCATAGTTGTAGAACGGCATAGATTTTTCTCGAGAACTCAATCACCAAGTGAAACGATTGATCAGTATGTATGTGCATTGCGATCACTGGCTAACACATGTAGGTTTAAGGATTTACACGAAGAGATAATACGTGATCAGCTAATAAGCCATACTAAAGACAGGAAAATACAGGAAAAGTTATTATCTCTAAGGGATCCATCGTTAGATGAGGCATTGTCTGCAGCAAGACGTATTGAAGCAACGTCTAAATACATCAGGGAATTGGAGAAAATAAATAATGTGGATGAAACCGACATAAGTGTCCAAGAAGTAGATAAAATTAAGTGTGAAAGCGATAGTACGAAAACTGGAAAAAGAAAATGTTATAGATGTGGTAGCATAAAGCACTTACCATTTGCTACGAATTGTCCAGCTAGGAACAGCAAATGTTTCAGATGCAATAAAATAGGACACTTTTCCAAGGTATGTAATCGTAAGAAAGAACGTGATAAGAAGACAGTGAATTGTTTGTGTGAGGAAATTTCGTGTGGAGGATGTGAAAGAGATGAACGGGTGGAAGTGCTGATGTTGCAAGGTGTAGTCTTAGGTAGTACAATGGGGGATGGTGATGTGTTGATGTTGGGGAATAATGACTACAGACCACCCAAGTATGTGGTGGAACTGAATGGAATACCAGTGAGTATGTTCCCCGCATACGTTAATTGATAAAGCGACTTGGGCAAGAATAGGTGAAGTAAGGTTGTTTGAAGCCAAAGTGAATCTGATGGGATATGGTGGAAACAAAATATCTGTAATTGGTTAATTTCCGAGGGGAGATAGAATTCAAGCGGAAAAGAATAGTGAGTGATGTTTATGTGGTTGAAAGTGGAAAGTGTTTATTAGGTTGGGGCGAACAGAAGACTTTGGGTATTATACTAAATCCTAATGCAGAAGAGCAAGTGTTAACTATGGAGAGTGAAGATGAGAAGTCGAACAAGTGGAAACAGGAATATAGGGATATTGTTTGGTGAGAAATTAGGGTGCTTGCGGAGATTTCAACATAAAATCGTACTGAAGGAAGGGGCTGTACCCAAGGTACATAAAGTAAGAGCTGTTCCTGTAGTGTTAAAGGAAGCGTTGAGGAATGAGTTGAAAAGATTGCTGGAAATGGAAGTAATAGAAAAAGTAGAGTCCTCAGAATGGCTGAGCCCCGTGGTTTTTGGCACGCAAACCGAATGGCAAAATTCGTATGTGTGTGGACTTAAGGGATCTTAATGACAACATTTGGATAGATAGGCACCCGATACCAAACATTAACAAATTGTTAGCTAGTATCCATGGTGGTGAGATTTTTTCCACCCTTGATCTATTGAAGGCTTACCACCAAATCATGTTACATCCGGATTCAAGACATCTAGCATCTTTCATAACTCCGGAAGGGGCGTTTAGATTTATTCGCATGCCATTTGGATTGGCATCGGACTCAGCGGTGTTTCAAAGAGTCATGCAAAATTTATTGGGAGATATTAGTAATGTAAAGTTCTTCCAAGATGATGTATTGGTGTGGGCGGAAAACCTGGAGAAACATAATGTAATAATGAAGAAAGTATGTTCCGTATTAGAGGAGGCAGGATTGACAGTAGAACTGAAGAAGTGTAAATTTGAATGTAGAAGTGTTGAGTATTTAGGTCATACAGTATTGGGTGATGGTATAAAACCAAAAACGAACTTACTGGAGGCGATCGAAAAAGCACCGAACCATTCGAACAAAGACCAGCTACGATCATTTCTAGGTTTAGCGGAATATTATGCAAAATTTGTAAAAAACTTTGCAGATGTTGCTCAGCCATTGCATCGTATGATGAAAAAAAATGTAAAATTTGAATGGTCTAAAGAGTGTCAACTAATGTATTCTGCGTTAAAGCAGTGTGTCATCAATGCAGTAGAACTGAAACCTTTTGTGGCAAGTGATCATACTATTGTGTCGACGGATGCGAGTATGCACGGTCTGGGAGCAGTGCTAATGCAGTCACACAAAGGAAAAGAACGTGTAGTCGCATTTGCTTCAAGGACATTGAAGGGTGCCAAAGCGACATACTCTGCTATAGAAAAGGAAGCCCTCGCATGTTGGTAGGGTGTTAAGTATTTTAGGAACTATGTATGGGGAAGGAAGTTTGAACTCAGAACAGACCATAAACCATTAATTGATGTGTTTACAATGAAGGGTGCATGTCGAGCATCTTCTAGAATAGCGAGATGGGTATACAGTCTGCAAGAGTATGATTTTACGATGTGTTATGTGCCGGGGTGAAGAATGTGAAAGCAGATTGCTTATCCAGATTGCCTATTGAGAGTCATGTTGACGAAAATGAAGAAGAATGGTTGATTGCAAGCATCCAACATGTAGAGACTGGTGCGATAAATGAGGAACTATGGCGGAAGTCAATTGATGAGGATATGGAGTTACAAGCTTTGAAGGAAAATTTGGGAATGCATTGGTCCGAATTGGAAGGTCGTACTAAGCTGATAGCAAACTTCAAGTGTGTGTGGCCAGAGTTGTCTAACCTTGATGGCTTGTTGAGGCACGGTAACAAATTAATTGTTCCACACAAATTAAGAGAAAGATTACTGGGGATATTGCATGAAGGTCATGGTGGCATGTTGGGGATGAAGAGAAAAGTGAGGGAAGATTTTTGGTGGCCGGGGATGGACAGAGATGTAGAGAGATTTGTCAGGAACTGTGTGGAATGTGCATGCAGTGATAAATCCCATGTGGGGGAAAAGACACCAGTGGTTCCATTTCCATTCCCGGACAAACCATGGCAGAAGGTGGGAATGGACATATGTGGTCCTTTTATGTTAGGCATGGAAGGCAAATTATTTATCATAGTAATGGTGGATTATCATTCCAAGTGGCCTGAGGTAAGTGTTGTGAAGGATGTAATGTCAAATATGATAATAGAGTTTTGTGAAGAGGTGTGGAGGAGAGAAGGTTATACAGAGGTAGTTGTCACGGACAATGGTCCACAATTTACATCCAGCGAATTTGGTGATTATGTGGAAAGGTGTGGAGTAAGACATATTAGAACAGCTGCAGCACATCCCAGGGAGAATGGATTGGTTGAAAGGTTCAATAGGGTGCTGAGCGAAAATATTCAATTGTCGGTGCAAAATGGTCTGAACTGGAGAAAGGAAATAAAGAATCTCTTGTGGAATTATCGCACTACCCCGCATTCCCTCACATTGAAGACCTCATTTATTTTGTTAAAAGGTAGGAAGCCGTGTACCAAAGCTGTGCCTGGGTGGATGGGCAAAGCGGGAAGCGGTAAAGTGGATGAGGAAGAAGTGTTGAGGCATGTGAGGGAAAAGCAGGAAGCGTTCGATAAGAGAAACAAGGAAGGTGGGAGGAGAGGAGTTCTGGAGATTGGTGATTGGGTGAGGACGAGGGTGTGGGACAAAACAAAAAAGGGTTTGTCCAAATGGTCATCACCTAAGCGTGTGGTGAAGGTGAATGAGTATAGTGTGTAGTTGGAGGATGGAAGAAGATGGAATGCATGTAAGGTAACGAAGTGTAATGAAGCAGAGTTGCAGAAGTGGAGTGTGAAGAGGAATGGTGGTCCGTGTGGTGTAGAGAAAAAGGAAGAAGGTAGGCAAAGGAGATTGGTGGGAAGACCTGTGCATTTAAATGACTATGGGGGTCATTACAACCCTGGCGGACGGTGGTAAAGCTGTGGAAATACCGCAAACAGGCCGGCGGACAAAAAAAGGGAATTACGACCCTGGTGGAAACCGCCAACAAAGACAGCCACTTTAACACTTCGCCCGCCACGGCGTTACAGACAAACAGCGTGGCGGTCACCGCCAACAGACAGGCGGGAGACAATGTACCGCCCACAGTATCATAACCTACCAATCCGCCACCTTTTCCGGGGCGGATTCACCGTGGATAAAAACACGGCAGAAACAGCTTTTGCTATGGGAAAACGCTCACCTGAACACACTCCACGAGGAACGACGACTCCATGTAGCCGGAACTCCAAATCCTACCTGCCCTTGTCTTTCTGCTCCTCTATGAACAACAGCGACGTAGGCGCAGAACATACCGGTGAGTACTGCATCTACGACACGGGGGAGGGGGAAGGCAAAAGTTAGGGGGACACCCACTAAACACACACCCCCACCCTCGCATATCACAACATACACACCAATGCAATCAAAAATATCACATGAACAACCCACAATTCCCCCGGAAGAATGCAAAGACAAAGCAAATTGCGGGCAAACATTGTAATGTGCCAATATACATGTCATATAAAAATATACTGAATTATATATCGAAATCTGTCATAATTATATATACAATACAAGAAGTAGTGCAGATATGTACACAACAATGTCCGTGCACCAACAGTCCAAAAATGCATGGGCGAGGCCCACAATAGATACCTGACCAAAATCCGAGAGAACACTGCCGGGGCATCAGATAGAAACACGACAGGCACCTCAGGGGGAAGGGAAGTGGGGGCACCTCAGCCACATGAATGCGAAGCCAGATCCACGACGGGGCTCCATGCCCATTGATGTATCCTGGGGAGTGCAAAGCCACAGTCTCTCAAGTCTCTACAGTGGGTGGTTTGCCCACTGTGCCATCCTGGGGAGTGCAAAGCCACAGTCTCTCAAGTCTCTACAGTGGGTGGTTTGCCCACTGTTCCATCCTGGGGAGTGCAAAGCCACATTATCGCAAGTAGATGCAGTTCTCAACTGGTACTGGGTGGGACTGGTGCTAGACTGGATGAGTCTGCCTGTGAAAGTTCATGTCCTGTCACTGTCCCAGCTGCACATGGGATAAGGATGCCTGATATGGCGGTGCATTCATACCCACACGGTGTTTGCCCTGTTCTGCGGTCTTCACCATGGCGGTCTTGGCCTTGTTCAGCGGTGCTTAGCCATGGCAGTCTTTGCCCTGTTCAGCAGTGCTTTGACATGGCGGTCTTGGCCTTGTTCAGCGGTGCTTAGCCATGGCAGTCTTTGCCCGGTTCAGCGGTCTTCACCATGGCGGTCTTTGCCCTGTTCAGCGGTCTTCACCATGGCAGTCTTTGCCCTGTTCAGCAGTCTTCACCATGGCGGTCTTGGCCTTGTTCAGCGGTGCTTAGCCATGGCAGTCTTTGCCCTGTTCAGCGGTCTTCACCATGGCGGTCTTTGCCCTGTTCAGCGGTCTTCACCATGGCAGTCTTTGCCCTGTTCAGCGGTCTTCACCATGGCGGTCTTGGCCTTGTTCAGCGGTGCTTAGCCTTGGCAGTCTTTGCCCTGTTCAGCGGTCTTCACCATGGCGGTCTTTGCCCTGTTCAGCGGTCTTCACCATGGCAGTCTTTGCCCTGTTCATCGGTGCTTTGACATGGCGGTCTTGGCCTTGTTCAGCGGTGCTTTGACATGGCGGTTCGGATACTGACATTGGTGTGTGGCATGACGAACTCCACACTGGACATTGGTGTGTGGCATGACGAACTCCACACTGGACATTGGTGTGTGGCATGATGAACTCCACACTGGACATTGGTGTGTGGCATGACGAACTGCACACTGGACATTGGTGTGTGGCTTGACGTTCCATCATCGCCCAGCGGGGCTGTGGGACCCTGGTCCCTCCTGGGCACTGATTCCGGCGGTGGTCTCCTGACCAGTAACGATACTTGTGCCCTCCAGGGCACTGACTCCGGCGGTGGTCTCCTGACCAGTAACGAAACTTGGGCCCTCCTGGGCACTGACTCCGGCGGTGGTCTCCTTACCAGTAACGATACTTGGGCCCTCCTGGGCACTGACTCCGGCAGTGGTCCCCTGACCAGTAACGATACTTGGGCCCTTGGGCCCTCCTGGGACTGACTCTGGCAGTGGTCTCCTGACCAGTAATGATACTTGGGCCCTCCTGGGCACTGACTCCGGCGGTGGTCTCCTGACCAGTAACAACGGTGCTGGCGGTTGTGTCTGGACCGCCGGAAATGATGGCGCACTTCTCCTCCGTGACACTCACAAAAGGCTGGGCAGACTTCCTCGGGACCCTCCCCACCTTCTTTGGAGTTACAGCTGACTCACCAATCACCTTCGATCCCATTTCACTTGTTGTCCCACCAGCAGTTTTGACACGGTCCCGTCGTCCACTCTCCAATTTTGGAGCCTTTACAGGGGGTGGGCTGCCAGTGCCTTGGCTCCGGGTCCTACTGCCTGCCCTGGTGGACGGTGCACTCCAAAAACCTGGAACACGCACCACTGGCACTGGAGGCTTTTTGGCTGAGGCGCTATGACGGGACTGATGAACTGGAGGGGGGGTGGGGGCAAACAGGTCAATTTGACAGAGGGACAGTTTCTGACGGACACTGGGATGGGTAGCTGGAGGGGGTCTGGGAGTGGAGGTAGAGGAGGTGGTTGTAGGAGGTGTCACTTTAGCTGTTTTGGGTGCAGGTGCAGGTACTGGAGGCTGTCGTGAGGTGGATGGATGTTGGGTGAGTGATTGCCGGCGTTTGGGTACTTTGGGAGGGGGCGTCACAGACACACTGGGAGAGGTCACAGGGGACGTGTAAATGGCAGTGGAGGTGGTGAGTGCAGGTGAGCGGCTTGTGGTGCTGGGTGTCCTGGTGCGAGTCCTAGTGCCTGTAGATGTGGTGCATGCAGGTGTGTGTGTAGATGACACTGGGAGGGAGGAGGGAGAAGAGGAGGAGGGGGACACAGTGGAGACAGTGGATGTTGCTGTGTCTGTATGAGTGTGATGCTTGTGTGAGTGCCTGTGGTGTGTGTGGTGCCTATGTTTGCTTGAACTACTTTTGGGTGTTGAGGTGTGTGCCTGCTGGTCTGTAGGTGTGCTTGGGATGGGCTGGGGTACAGGGGATTGGGTCTGGGTGGAGGAAGTCGGAGGGGGGAGGATGGACACAGGGACAATGGCTGCCATCAGTGCTGAGGCCAGGGATTGCAGGGTTCGCTGAAGGACAGCCTGACCAGAATGAATGCCTTCCAGGAATGCATTACTGTGTTTCAACTCTCGTTCTACACCCTGGATGGCATTCACAATGGTAGACTGCCCAACAGTGAGTGACCTGAGGAGGTCAATGGCCTCCTCACTGAGGGCAGCAGGGGTGACAGGGGCAGGGCCTGAGGTGCCTGGGGCGAAGGTGATGCCCACCCTGCTGGGTGAGCGGGCACGGGACACACGCTGAGGGGCTGCTGGGAGGGCGGTGCTGGTAGGGGAGGTGGCGGCTGTACCTGTAGAAGTGGGGCACACAGATGGTGCTGCCACCACAGGGGAGCTCACATCGGCGGACGAGTCCGTGTCGCTGGTTGGTGATCCTGTGGCCGACGTGAAGCTCCCCTCGCCCTCCGTCCCACTGGTGCATTCAGAGTCTGTGGTGTGGCCCTCCATGGCCATGTGGGATGCAGCTCCCTCGTGCTCCTGTGCCACTGTACCTCCGCCTGATGATGCTGATGTACAAAACGACAGGGAGAGCAGAAAAAGGGGGGGGAGACAGAAGAAAGAGAGTTTTAGTGCATGGCATACCGCTACCGTTGGCGGACAATACAGACGCAGCAGCCCCATGCATTACGCCGTGCTCCTGCTCTCTGCACATGCAATTTCTGGGATATGGCCTACATGGCAATGGTAGAAATCTGCGCACATGGATGGCAAAGGGGCAACTATACATCAGCTTGCCTTTGTTCTGAGCTGGGGTCGAGTCCCACATGGCCTACATTACGGAGGGGCCTTGCCTGCCTAACTCGCCCTGGCCTAGGGACACCCACAGCCCACCTCCCCCACCCAGACACCTCCACTGCATGCAAAGTCCACAGAATGAGGTTGTACTCACCCCCTTGTGTCTGCTGTGATGTCCTTAAGTGCCCATCCAACTCCGGGTAGGCCACCGCCAGGATCCGGAACATCAGGGGGGTCATGGTGCGAGGGGCACCCCTCCCACGTTGGGAGGCCATCCCCAGCTGAGCCTCCGCTGTCTTCTTGCTGCAGCAGTGAATGTCCTCCCATCTCTTACGGCAGTGGGTGCCCCGTCTGTGGTGGGTCCCCAGGTTCTGGACCTCCTTGGCGATGGCACGTCAGATGTCCCTCTTCTGGTGGGCGCTGACCTACATGACATGCACAAGGGAAGAGGAACAGTCATTACCAATTGCACCGTCGTTGTGAGTGGCCCCCTCCCTACTCTGGCCATGTGGCCCATTCATTCCCATGCATTCATGTTCAATCAACTCTGCCCCCTTCCCTCTTCCACCCAGCCCTCTCCACCCAGGCCTAGCCCATACAACGTGCTCCCTGTGTACTAACTTGTTGGTCTGGAGGACCGTAGAGTAGCGTGTACTGGGGGAGGACCCCATCCACCAGTTTCTCCAACTCCTGTGCAGTGAAGGCAGGGGCCCTTTCCCCAGACCCAGCAGCCATCGTCGCTTCCATACCGAGGTCACAGCAGCAATAGCAGTGTAGGTCCTCTCCTGTCGAAGGTCAGGTATCTAGTGATTCAACAGATAGAAAATGGTGTTGACGTCCGCGGCGGTGACGTCCGCAGCGGAGCGCATCATCGCCGCCAGCGCACCTGTTCATTGGCTCCTGGGACCCATAGGGTCCAATGTTAACCAATGCAGCATTGCGCCACGCTCTACGACCGCCTACGGCGACAGTGTCCAACGACAGTGCAGTTACCCCACAATTCCATTGTCCCAGTTTAGAGGTCAGGCAGCCGCCATTTCAGGGGCCCACATGGCTTTATTTACTACTGCGTCACACATACCGAGGCCTACACTCAAAACATTTCCCGGATGGGTTAATTGTCTGTTGTAGTCTTGTGTGT
This sequence comes from Pleurodeles waltl, assembly GCF_031143425.1. Classification (NCBI taxonomy): domain Eukaryota; kingdom Metazoa; phylum Chordata; class Amphibia; order Caudata; family Salamandridae; genus Pleurodeles; species Pleurodeles waltl. Next base: position 259,955,885 of record NC_090440.1, read on the forward strand.
GACTGTGGGTACATACCTGGAGGAATGCTGACAGTTTCTTCGCTGTTGTCCTTCTTAGGCACCGTCAGTTGGGACATATTGGAAGATTTCGGAATCCGCCGGTGTACCGACCGCTGGTGGACCTGATGACAATGGAAGAGAGACATTTGATCGTGACCTACCGTTTCGACCGTGCCACAATCCAGGAAGTATGTACCCAGTTGGAGCCAGACCTGATGTCACCGATCCGCCATCCGACTGGAATCCCCCCTGACGTGCAGGTGCTGTCAGTGCTCCATTTCCTTGCAAGTGGGTCATTTCAGACAACAGTGGCCATGGCATCAGGGATGTCCCAGCCTATGTTTTCCAACGTGTTGTCCAGAGTGTTGTCTGCCCTGCTGAAACACGTAAGGAGATACATCGTTTTCCCTCAGGTGGAGGATTTGCCTACAGTGAAAGGTGACTTCTATGCGCTTGGACATATCCCCAACGTCATAGGTGCCATTGATGGGACCCATGTAGCTCTGGTCCCCCCCACAGGAGTGAACAGGTGTACAGGAACAGGAAGAGTTATCATTCGATGAATGTCCAGATGGTCTGTTTGGCAGACCAGTACATCTCGCAGGTAAATGCTATGTTCCCTGGCTCTGTGCATGACGCCTACATCCTGCGCAATAGCAGCATCCCTGATATGATGGGTGAACTCCAGAGGCACCGTGTATGGCTATTAGGGGACTCTGGTTACCCCAAACTTTCCTGGCTATTGACCCCAGTGAGGAATCCCAAGACCAGGGCAGAGGAACGGTACAATGATGCCCATGGGCGGACTCGGAGGGTCATCGAACGCACCTTTGGCCTCCTGAAGGCCAGGTTCAGGTGCCTCCATATGATAGGTGGGTCCCTATTCTACTCACCGAAGAAGGTGTGCGACATCATCATCGCCTGTTCGATGCTCCATAATTTGGCATTGCGACGTCAGGTGCCTTTTCTGCAGGAGGATGATCCAGATGACGGTGTTGTAGCAGCGGTGGAGCCTGTGGAGCCTGTGGACAGTGATGAGGATGAAGCTGATGAAGAAGAAAACGACATCAGGTAGTCAGTCATACAGCAATATTTTCAGTGAGACACAGGTGAGTACATTTTCATGTTTAACATAATATTAACTTTCACACGTCTACCTCTATGCTGTACCTACATTTCACTCATTATTTGTTAACTGAGTTGTCCCCTTCCATTTCAGTTTCACTAATGTGGTAACCTACGTGTCAACAGCTTGCACCCTTGAAAGGCTTGTGATGTGTGACATTGGTATGATGGCCTTCCAATGGGTAACCATTTTTGACACTGTAATTGACAATACAAAGTTCAAAATCATTGACTGACTCCAGTTTTATTAGTGTTTCCAGGGTGTTTATTTAAGTGCATAACAATGAAGGGGGGTTGTGAAATGGGGATGGGTTATGGTGGAAGAATGTCTTTGGCAGAGTCCAGTCTATTAGTCTCACAGGTACATTGCACATCTGGCCATTGGAGGTGGAGCTGGGGCAGTTCCGATTTGGACAGGGTAACAAAGTGGTACAGTGGGGGGACAATCAGGGTGATCTTATTTCCTGGCGGGGGTCTTGCCATCTTGCCCTGTCCTGTTCCTGGATCTCAGGGACCGCTTTCGTGGTGGTTGTCCATCTGCAGGGGGTGGGGTGCTGGTGTGTTGGTCCTGTGGCGGGGCGTCCTGTCCACTAGCACCGGCGGAGGTGGTGGGCATTTCATCGTCCTGGTTAGTGTCAGGGGCCCCTTGGAGTGCCACGGTGTCCCTCAAGGTCTTTTGAATGTCCGTCAGCACCCCTACAATGGTGCCCAGGGCGAAGCCGATGGTCCTGAGCTCCTCCCTGAACCCCAAATACTGCTCCTTCTGCAGACGCAGGGTCTCCTGCAATTTGCCCAGTACTGTTGCCATCGTCTCCTGGGAGTGGTGGTATGCTCCCATGATAGAGGAGAGGGCCTCGTGGAGGGTAGGTTCCCTTGGCCTGTCCTCCCTCTGTCGCACAGCAGCCCTCCCAGTTCCCCTGTGTTCCTGTGCCTCCGTCCCCTGGACCCTGTGCCCACTACCACTGCCCCCAGGTCCCTGTTGTTGTTGGGGTGGTGGGTTAGCCTGGGTGCCCTGTAGTGGTGGACACACCACTGATTGACCAGTCCTGGGTAGGGAGGTTTGGGCCCGCTGGGTGGGTGCTGTGCTGGTGTTCCCAGAGGGTGGAATTTTGGTGTTGGGCTGTGGCTGGGCAAGGGGAACCGACTGTCCTGAGGCCCACGATGGTCCGGGCTGGTCATCAGGATCCAGTAGGGCAGAGCTGCTGTCGTCACTGTGGGCCTCTTCTGGGGGTGGAGTGGTGTTGTCTGGACCCTCTGGTGTGGTGACGTTCCTTCGGGTTCCTGCGGGGGTATGAGTACATGATTATTGCATGTGTGTGTTTCATGGTGTGCAATGGTTGGGTGTGCGTGTACACCAGTGCAGGCATTCCTGTGTGGGGGCTTGTGTGATGATGGTTGGGGGGTGTTGTGGGTCTGTGCAGTGGGCATGCTTTAGTGATGGGTATCCATGCTTAGTTATGTCATGCAGGTCTTGGGTTTGGGATGGGTGGTTGGTGTCATGGGTAGATTAGTGAGGATTTGGGGTGATAGGGGAGGGTGTGAGGGTGGGGGAGAGTGATAGCATGCAGGTAAGGTGGGGGATATGATAGTTAAGATTTGACTTACCAGTGTCCGTTCCTCCACTGACTCCTGCGAGGCCCTCAGGATTCAAGATGGACAAGACTTGCTCCTCCCATGTTGTTAGTTGTGGGGGAGGAGGTGGGGGTCCGCCGCCAGTCCGCTGTACCGCGATGTGGTGCCTGGATACCATTGAACGCACCTTCCCCCGTAGGTCGTTTCACCTCTTCCTGATGTCCTCCCTATTTCTCGGGTGCTGTCCCACAGCGTTGGCCCTGTCGACTATTCTTTGCCATAACTCCATCTTCCTGGCTATGGATGTGTGCTGTACCTGTGATCCGAATAGCTGTGGCTCTACCCAGACGATTTCCTCCACCATGACCCTGAGCTCCTCCTCGGAGAAGCGGGGGTGTCTTTGGCGTGACATGGGGTGGTGTGTGTGAGGTGTTTGGTGGTGTATGTGTTGATGAGTGTGGTGAGTGTAGTGGTATGTGGTGTTTTGTGCGTGGGTGTTGTGTGGGTGATGGTGTAGTGTGCCTCTGTGTAATGGGGTTCTCTATTCTGTGCTGTCTCTCTCTGGCCTTCGCCCGTGAATTGTGGTCATAGGGGTTTGTGTATGATGTGGGTGTGTGTTTTATATTGTGTTGGGTGTGTGGGAGTGGTGTTTGTATGTGTATCAGGTGTGTGTATTTTGAATTGTCCAATGTGGCGGTGTTTTGGAGATGTGTGTGTATTTTGAGCGCGGCGGTGTGTACCGCCAATGGAATACCGCGGTTGAAAGACCGCCGCATGGATTCGTGGGTCGTAATGGCATGGGCGTGTTTCTGTTGGCGTGGAGGTGGAGGAATTGTTTCTGCATGTTTATCGCTGACCTTTGGTGTGGCGGTATTGTGTGGGTGTCTTAATTTCGGCGGATTCCGTGATGTGTGTCATAGCTGTGGCGGAATTCCGCGGCCACGGCGGTGTGTTGGCGGTCTTCTGCACGGCGGTAAGCGCCTTTTACCGCCAATGTTGTAATGACCCCCTATGTAACATGAGTAATCATATACAATGCAAAGATAAAAGGGTGTTTGAATTAGAGGATGATACGTAATTATAAATAAGTTGGTTTAGTTTATTATTTTTTAGGTTCTCAGTCTGTTGTGTTGCATTTTCTTTTGTTTATAATGCATAGTATTGTAATCCTTCCAGGTTATACGTTATTTTGTTTGAGGGAAAAGGGGGAGATGTGTTGTATTGTAATAGAATGTGGTAACTAGATGTTGCCTAGTGATGGGATGAAGGAGCCAGAATGTTGGGGAACGTGGGCTGGCAGTTGTTGGAGGAGCCTGCCAGGGTTGGATGTATTATTTGACTTGGAAATAAAAGCACATCTTGTTTAAATGAGCCACGACACCGGTGTGTCTTTTCATTATCGATGAGAAAACTGTGCATGGCGGGAGTGCGAGTTATGGTTACCTAAAATAACACTATAACAGTTTGATTTTTATGGTTTTGTGTGTGTAAATTCAGAACCTAACTATAACCTCGCTGTAACCTTTGTTTTCTTCAATATATATATATATATATATATATATATATATATATATATATATTCATTCATACCCAAACACACACTCACAGATGTGTATATATATATATATATATATGACTGCCCAACCAACTTTGTCCTCAGACGCTAAAACTCTAATGGTGCAAGGGAAGAATAATCCATGTCACCTAATTCATGTTGTGTTATTATTGACCTAAAACACAAAAAGCGTAAGCCAGTAACTGGGTAAATGATCAAGAAATCCCCTTGGCATTTAAGTTTCTAAAACACAATAGGGTGTTTGGATGGAAAGCATACAAAGTAGACCATAATTCACCCTGTCCTAAATCTCTCCATTCATTATCTTAGGGTTGAACATCCCTATTCACTTAAAGCAATAGGTTCACTTCTGTCCTTACTGTACTGGACTATTAAAACAATATTTGGACACCAAGAAAAATGGTTCTGGAATACCTATAGAAAAATGGTAATTCTTGTAATTTGATTCTTTCCCCCAAACACTCTATTTTTATATTGAAACTTTGTGGCCAGGTGGGTCACTGACTAGGTGGTTTGAAGCAGTGCAGATTAGTACATTCACCATGAACTCAAAAAATGAATTTGCCTTGTAGGTGATTTGTAGATTCGTTCTGGAAAAATAAGCTACTTGAAATGGGTAATATTTTGAGACTGGCCCGCTTGTTTGGGTATGAGCATTGCCGGAGGATGTGCTAAAACAGGCCATAGACATTTTTAGGAACTTTATGATGGCTGTCCATCCCCTCCTTACATGGAGTGTTTTAACTTGAGGCCCATCAGTCAATACCAGAATTCACGGGTGGCCAGACTTGAGCTAAAGACCATCCAATTAAACGTATCGAACTGCAGAAATAACTCAAGCCACCAAAAAAGGAGAAAGACATTGAGAGAGCGTAGTATATATATATAATCTATATTAACATGAAATGTTTATGAACTAATGTATAATAATGCCGCATAGAAACTATATTAACATGTTTTGCCAAAATGTGCATTTGAAATGTGACCACGGGGAGTGGTCGCCAAAGTATACAGGGTCTAATGAAAATGACTAATGTTTATGAAATATTGCATTTAAATAGTGTTATTAATTATTAATGATTATGTTATTAAAGTTTTGCTAATAAATCTCGTAGGCCTTAGTTAGCATGAGTCGAGGCCTAGCTGCCTGACTCTCATATTAAATGTGTTTTTCTAACGTGCAGTGTGCTGACTCGCAAAAGGACATGAACATTGGTTTTTCTTTCAAACTAGAAGCTGAATGTAACTATAGTAGATCTGTTCCCATGAAATTCATATTGCTTGTAGAAATGTACTAGCTAAATGCAACAGTGTAGACTAATGTTAAATACAAGGCCGACCAAACCGGTACAGACAATGGAGCCACTGACCGAAGATGTGCAAAGAATTACAAAAGGATGAAATCATACCGGACATTCTACCTCTGAAGACGTCAATCATATGGACCAATAAACTGCCTGAGAACTAATGCGGGGTGAAAGATTTAATGACATAGGGGGTCAGCACGACCCTGGCGGCCGGTGGTATGTTGGCGGTAACACTGCCAACAGGCTGGCAGTGTTCCGCCAGCAATTATGACCGTGGCGGAATTGCCACGGCCATACCGCCGGCCCCTTCATAATCCCCAGGGCAGCGGTGCAAGCACCGCTGCCCTGGGGATTATGAGTCCCCGACCGCCGGCCTGTCCATGGCGGTACACACTGCTATGGAAAGGCCGGCGGTAAGGGGACTTGGGGTGCCCCTGGGGGCCCCTGCACTGCCCATGCACTTGGCATGGGCAGTGCAGGGGCCCCCAGGCATAGCCCCGTCGCGCATTTCACTTCCCGAATTTCAGGCAGTGAATTGTGCGACGGGTGCTACTGCACCCGCTGCGCATCAGCATTGCTGCCGGCTCTATTACGAGCCGGCTGCAATGTTGATGTGACATTTCCGCTAGGCCAGCGGACGGTAACACTGCTACCGTCCGCTGGCCCAGCGGAAATGTCATAATAGGGAGACAGAAATAGCGCCGGAAATGGTGGTATTCTGTCTCCCGTGGTTGTAATGACCCCCATAATGTGTTTTTTAATTGGCTGAAGATAATGGGGTGCAACCTTTGTCCAACCAGATTTTAGTGGAATGTACAACGATAAAAACCCCTGTCACTAGGAAGTGAATTAGAATTAGTGAGTAGAAGACTAGGAGAGAGGGAGATGCTGTTGCTATCTTTTATGATACAGAAACTTTGTCACTTTTATTAGTGACTGGCTGACATATCTAGAACCATACTTGTCATTAAGATTTGCCCATTTACACTTTACCTCCTTATGAGGGAAGTGCCCCTTACTTAACTGAGAGCTGAATTCCTGACTGGTGGCGAATCAACTGATGTCCTAAAGACGAAGACCGAACCTGAGTGCTGACCCAAACCTTGGAGGGTAACTATATGACAATGAAATTGTGATTGTCTGTTTGCTTTTCCTTTCTAGGTACCAACTGCTTGCTTTTGACAGAGACCATAGTTAGATGTTTTCCAAATTGGTGTTACTAAATTGTTTTGCACGACGCCCAACATGCCAATGCTAATTTGAGGTTAGGTGAGGGGTTCACTAAACTGACGCAAATAGACAAATGACTGAATCTATGTTTTGTTGAACAATGCGCTAATACACTCTGCTTGGGAATAACCTATGTTTGCACCGTGTTATATTCTAATGTTTGTGGTTTTTGCTTTGATGAAATCTTATCAGAGTTGCCATATTGTGACTATGCTATTGTGCTTCTTGGTTTTGAGAATAATGAATTTGCTAGTAGTATAGTAACCACATAGGGAATAAATATCACTAAATTCATACTAAATTGGTGTGGTTATTCATGACTGCAAGGTCATGGTGGTGTCTTGAGTTTGATTAATGTCTTTGACTGAAGTGAAATGCATTGTTGTGATAAATATTGATGACATTATTGACGTATTGATTGACATGTTGATTAGCTACCTCATCCTAAGGTGTCTCTCAACAGGGTCAAAAGATTCAATGGCCTAAAACGAGTCCCAATGTGTATTAATTTGTCATAAAGGGACGAGTTAGCAACATCAATAAAATGCATATACATGTGCCATGGGATGATTTGCTGCAGTCACGGTGTATGTATTTTAAATCACTTTAAGTAAATATCACAAATAGGGAAATTAGTTTATATTCAGAGGGATTTTCCCAGTGCGATTTTATGCATGTTATATACTTTTGTTTTGCTTTTTATAAAGTTATGTATTTGTGAAACTTCTAATGCAACCGTTTTAAAATAAGTTTTTGATATCATTGCCCCTGTTATTAAAGGTGTGAATCTTGCCACTTACAAGTTGTGAAGAAACAACGTCTGGTGCCAGGCATTTGGGCGAGAAAGAGATATTGAACTGTTCTGTTGGTTTATTCTCAGATGTGTTAATCTTCCTTAGTAGTGGCCATATTTTTCGTGTTACCTGCGTTTTTTATGCCTGTATAAATATTTTGAAGACAGCATTGCATCTGTAAAGGTGTGATTATCATTCTTTCTGGCAAGCCCCTTCATTTTTACAAAAAGAAAAGTTTGCGTTCCTGTAGTGTTTTTGGTTCCCTGTAGAGATCAATTCAACTTTGTTTTGTTTCTTGCTTGCAGAAAAAGGGACTGTGAAAGACAAGGGATCCATTATGAGATGGTATAAAATCAGCCTCATATTCCCCCACCCGGAGTTACCGATGCCAGGGGCAATAGTAATGATGAGCGTCCCCGACAAATAGGGAATTACTTTTGGAATCGAGAATAACGCCCACGTTTAACTCAGAAGTTCCTAATTTTCTCTAGACCACCACCAGGACAACTGTATTTAAAAGCTCAGCTTCCGCCGAGGCTTTATTGACACACAACAAATACTATCCTGAAATGAACTCTGTTACGTCATAGAGGACAAGACTCTAAAACCAAATACACTTCTCAATTCCACCTCCTACGATTATAGTGATTGAGAAAGGTAGAAGGGGTGCCCACATTGCCGCCCTACACATCTTCGCAATAGAAGTACCATGCATATCAGCCATTGAAGATAGATCTTCCATAACTCCTAAAGGGGACTTTTGGGCATCCACTGTATAGGCCAGTGCTGCCAACGGCCTGGTCCATCTATTTAAAGAGAATGTGGCTCGTTTTTCACTTCCTTGCTGGAACACAGGTAACAAAAACCGATCCAGCTATCCTAAAATGAACTGCCCTCTGCAAATGGATGATAAAAACCCTATACATAGGTTATGGAGTCTGACCTCTTCATCCCAAGTAGGCGATGACTAAAACTCAATTAATTTTAAGCATGAAAACTGTCACTGACCTAAAAACAACTCTATACTGAAAACTCTTCCAAAAAGGATGTCTATATGATAAACTTCCCAATTCACACAGTCTCTTGGCGGAGGTGATGGCTACCATAAAGAAGGTATTATGTTTTAAAATCTTCAAACATGAGAGTCTAGAGGCCCTAAAGAAAGATCCTTACAGGGCTCCAAAACCAGCAAGAGATCTCAAGAGGAGAACTGAGTAGGAGTGACCAAACAAATGTTAATTAACCCCTTAAAGAAGTGAGACACTTGTTGTTAGAAATGGGGTCTTTGGTTGGCAGTCAGGTTACCCCCTGTCCAAGCAAGGACCTTCACTCTAGTCAGGGTAAGTCACACACAATCCAAATTATCCTGTGCCCACCCTCTGGTAGCTTCGCACTGAGCAGTCAGGCTTAACCTAGAAAGCAATGTGTAAAGTATTTGTGCAATAAATCATACAATAACACAATATAGCACCACAAAAATACACCACACAGTGTTTAGAAAAATATTTAATATTTATCTGGATATTTGCAGATCAAAACGATAAAAGATGTAATAGAAAATGTAAAGATATCACTGGAAAGTGACATAAAGGGGGTCATTACAACATTGGCTGTAAATGCCGCTTACCGCTGTGCAGAAGATCGCCAATACACCGTCGTGGCCGCGGAATTCCGCCACAGCTATTATGACACACATCTCGGAATCTGTCGAAATTCAGACACCCACACAACTCAGCCACACCAAAGGTCAGTGTTAAACTGGCGAAAACAATTCCTCCACCTCCACAGCAACAGAAACACGCCCATGATATTACGACCCACGAATCCACGCGGTGGTCTTTCAACCGCGGTATTCCATTGGCGGTACACACCGCCGAGCTCAAAATACACACACAGCTCCAAAACACCGCCACATTGGACAATTCAAAATACACACACCTGATACACATACAAACACCACTCCCACAAACCCATTACAATATAAAACACACACCCACATCACACACAAACCCCTACGACCAAAAATTAGTCACGAAGGACAGAGAGACAGCACTGACTAGACAATCCCACCACACAGAGGCACACAACACATCACCCACACAACATCCACACACAAAACACCACACACCACTACACATCACCACACTCATCACCCACTGTAGAGACTTGAGAGACTGTGGCTTTGAACTCCCCAGGATTGAACAGTGGGCAAGCCACCCACTGTAGAGACTTGAGAGACTGTGGCTTTGAACTCCCCAGGATATGGCAGTGGGCAAGCCACCCGCTGTAGAGACTTGAGAGACTGTGGCTTTGCACTCCCCAGGATTGAACAGTGGGCAAGCCACCCACTGTAGAGACTTGAGAGACTGTGGCTTTGAACTCCCCAGGATATGGCAGTGGGCAAGCCACCCGCTGTAGAGACTTGAGAGACTGTGGCTTTGCACTCCCCAGGATTGAACAGTGGGCAAGCCACCCACTGTAGAGACTTGAGAGACTGTGGCTTTGCACTCCCCAGGATACATCAATGGGCATGGAGCCCCGTCGTAGATCTGGCTTTGCAGTCATCCGGCTGAGGTGCCCCCCCTTCTCTTCCCCCTGAGGTGCCTGTAGTATTTCTATCTGATGCCCCGGCAGTGTTCTCTCCATTTGTGGACAGGTATCTTTTGTGAGCCTCGGCCATGCATTTTTGGACTAGTGGTGCACGGACATTGATATGTGCATATCTGCACTACTTCTCGTAATGTATATACTTATGAATGATTTTATAATATATCTGTATATTTTAGAGACATGTATTTTGATACATTACAATGTTTGAACTGATTTCGTTTTGTCTTTGCATTCGTCCGGGGGGGTTGTGGGTTGTTGCTCTGATTTTTGTGAATGCATTGGTGTGTGTTGTAATATGCGATGGTGGGGGTGTTGCGTGTGTGTGTGTCCCTAACTTTTGCCTCCCCTTTGTCGTAGGTGCAGTACTCACCGTTGTCTTCGCCGGCGCCGGCGTTGCTCTTCGTAGATGAGTAGGAATACAAGGGCCGGTAGGATTTGTAATTCCGGCTCCATGGAGTCCTCCTTCCTCGTTGGATGTGTTCAGGTGAGCGTTTTCACATTGCAGTAACTGTTTCCGCCGTGTTTTTATCCACGGTGAATCCGCCCCGGAATAGGTGGCGGATTGGTATGTTGTGATACTGTGGGCGGTACATTGTCTTCCGCCTGTCTGTTGGCGGTGACCACTGCGCTGCTTGTCTGTACCGCCGTGGCCGGCGGTGTGTTAAAGTGGCTGTCTTTGTTGGCGGTTTCCGCCAGTGTCATGATTCCCTTTTTTTCTCCGCCGGCCTGTTTGCGGTATTACCGCAGCTTTAACACCGTCCGCCAGGGTTGTAATGACCACCAAAGTGTCTTAAGTCTTTTAAAAGAAAACAAAGGGGGTGATTCTAACTTCGGCGGGCGGCGGATGCCGCCCGCCGAAGTTCCCCCACCAAAATACCGCTCCGCGGTCGAAAGACCGCTGAGGGTATTTTGGGATTTGCCCTGGGCTGGCGGGCGGCCGCCAAAAGGCCGCCCGCCAGCCCAGGGCAAATCAACCTTCCTACTAAGATGCCGGCTCAGAATTGAGCCGGCGGAGTGGGAAGGTGCGACGGGTGCAGTTGCACCCGTCGCGTATTTCAGTGTCTGCTAGGCAGACACTGAAATACTTTGTGGGGCCCTCGTACGGGGGCCCCTGCCGTGCCCATGCCATTGGCATGGGCACGGCAGGGGCCCCCAGGGGCCCCGCAGCACCCCCTACCGCCATCCTGTTCCTGGCGGGCGAACCGCCAGGAACAGGATGGCGGTAGGGGGTGTCAGAATCCCCCATGGCGGCGCAGCAAGCTGCGCCGCCATGGGGGATTCTAAGGGCAGCGGTAAACCGGTACCCTTTCTGACCGCGGCCAAACCGCCGCGGTCAGAATGCCCTGCGGGGCACCGGCGGTGCTCCCGCCGACCCTGGCCCCGGCGGTCTGAGACCGCCGGGGTTAGAATGAGGGCCAAAGTCTCTTTCAAGCACAAAGTACCTGGTTTGAGTGAAAAATCTCCGCAAAGGGCCGCAGAGGAGGAGATGCGTGGAAAAGGGTGTGTGCGTCGGTTTTGCCCCTTCACACACGGACTTCCGTCGTTATTTTCCACGCGGTGAAGACGTTGCGTCGAGTTCCGGTGTGCGGACAGGTCTCCTCTTCGGGTTGCAGGGTTTTCAGACGCCCCGGGGTCTGTGTGTGGAATCCTGGGCTTGTTGACCAGCTCTGCGTCGTTCCGGTGGGGGCGATGCTGGGAAATTTCTCCCTCACTGCAGGCCCTGCGTCGATTTCCCCTCTGGAAGTCGGGTGGCATTGTCCCAGGTGGCCCGTGTGTTGAAGTTCCGGTCGCACCGCAGGCGCCGCGTCGATCTTTTCCTTGGGAAGTTGAGCGTCGTCATGCCGGTTCAGCGAGCGGTGAATTTTTCACCACGGAACAAGCTGTGCGTCGAATTTTTTGCCGCACAAGGAGTCCAGTTGCAAGAGAGAAGTCTTTTTGGTCCTGAGACTTCAGGGAACAGGAGGCAAGCTCTATCCAAGCTCTTGGAGAGCACTTCTGCAGCAAAGCAAGAGAGCAGCAAGAAAGCAGGGCAACAGCAAGGCAGCAATCCTCTGTAGAAAGCAGTCAGGTGAGTCCTTTAGGCAGCCAGGCAGTTCTTCTTGTCAGGGTGCAGGTTCTGGTTCAGGTTTCTTCTCCACGAAGTGTCTGAGGTGGTAGGGCAGAGGCCCTGTTTTATACCCAATGTGCCTTTGAAGTGGGGGAGACTTCAAAGAGTGGCTTAGAAGTGCACCAGGTCCCCTTTCAGTTCAATCCTGTCTGCCAGGGTCCCAGCAGGGGGTGTGGCAGTCCTTTGTGTGAGAGCAGGCCCTCCACCCTCCCAGCCGAGGAAGACCCATTCAAAATGCAGATGTATGCAAGTGAAGCTGAGTACCATGTGTTTGGGGTGTGTCTGAGTGAATGCACAAGGAGCTGTCAACTAAACCCAGCAAACGTGGATTGTAAGGCACAGAAAGATTTAAGTGGAGAGAAATGCTCACTTTCTAAAAGTGGCATTTCTAGAATAGTAATATTAAATCCAACTTCACCAGTCAGCAGGATTTTGTATTACCATTCTGGCCATACTAAATATGACCTTCCTACTCCTTTCAGATCAGCAGCTACCACTTCAACAATGTATGAGGACAGCCACAATGCTAGTCTATGAAGGGAGCAGGCCTCACAGTAGTGTACAAACAAATTTAGGAGTTTTACACTACCAGGACATGTAAACTACACAGGTACATGTCCTGCCCTTTACCCACACAGCACCCTGCTCTACGGGTTACCTAGGGCACACATTAGGGGTGACTTATATGTAGAAAAAGGGGAGTTTGAGGCTTGGCAAGTACTTTTCAATGCGAAGTCGAAGTGACAGTGAAACTGCACACACAGGCCTTGCAATGACAGGCCTGAGACAAGGTAAAGTGGCTACTAAAGTGGGTGGCACAACCAGTGCTGCAGGCCCACTAGTAGCATTTAATCTACAGGCCCTGGGCACATATAGTGCACTCTACTAGGGACTTATAAGTAAATCAATTAGTCCAATTTGGTGTGATCCAAGGTTACTATGTTTAAAGGGACAGAACATATGCACTTTCGCACTGGTTAGCAGTGGTAAAGTCTAAAAACCAGCAAAAACAGTGTCCAAAAAGTGGAGGGAGGCAGGCAAAAAGTTAGGGGTGACCACCCTAAGGCTGTCAGGTCTAACACTTGTCCATACTCATCAGAAGAATTCTTCCAGGAGTTTCAAAATGACCAAAAGACCAAAAGAGGACCCATTCTTATAAAATTCTAAAATCTAGATCAGATCCACAGTATTGGTATCCAGAACTTTCTTACTACACCATGAACTGAAAATGCTGCAGTGTGTAGCATAAGACTTCAGGATAAATGGGCCCCTAGATGCATTTTATATTAATTGCTATTTTATCAGGAAAACCCCTGTTTCTCAGACATATCCGCTCAATTTCCAACTATCAACTTGAGTTTCCTTAAGGACTCTTGTCTCAAGGATAAAAGTAGGAGAGAGTATGGATTCACAGGCACCCTCCATTCTTCCAACTCCTAGAGGGTCCTCCAAGCAAAAACCAGTTAGAGCGGGGCCACGCTGGAGCTATGAAGATCACCTGTGCTTTTCCCCTCTTCACTCTGACGAGAAAGGTTTGAATCAGGGGAAAAGGGGAAAGCACATATAGAAGACCATGAAAGAGCATCCAATGCCCAAGCATTTTCCCTCTTCCTCATTGACCAGAACATCTGAACTTTTGCAGTCATCTAGGAGGTGAAGAGATCCATCTTAAGATGGCCTCATCAATGTGCCATGTAGGAAAACACCCTCAGGTGTAGCGGGATCTCCACAGAAGATAGAATCTTTCTGCTTGAGTTGTGTGCCACAATCTTGGCGACTCCTTGGCTATCAATGGCTGACATAGCCTAAATTCTTCCCTCTGGCCTCAGATAGATTTTGGCCGCTACCTTGGCTAGAGAAGAAGATCGGGTCCCTCCGTGCTTATTGACATATACATCTTTTTGTCATATTGTCTTGTATGACAACAGTGTTTTCCTCTTATCTGTGGTGGAAAGGACTTCAGCGTCTGCCACACAGCTTCAAATTCCCTCCAGTTGGAAGATTTCTGACTGAATTGACAAGACCAACACCCTTGGACGTGACACATTCCCAACCATGCATCCCACCCCGTCAGACAGACATCCATCAGGATGATTCATAGTGGGGGAGCAGACAGAGGATCCACCCGGAGAACGGTTTCTGTGTTTAAATACTAACTTAAATCTTGTCTTGCCTGATGACTCCTTGGGGTCCTAATTGTTAAGTTCCATGAACATGGATATCAGGTTGCCAGATTGAACCTCATGATCTTGTGAAGGTGAAACCTGGCCCATGGATCCTAGGAGACTGTAGTTGCTAAATCTCCTTGGAACAGTAGCCATGAGGACTCTTGGATCTTTTCGTAATAGAAGTACATTGATACAAGAGTGAATTTTCAGTACCCTCTTCTTTGGAAAAGTCACTAATTCACAATCAGTGCAGATTCATGCACCGATGAGTTGGAATCAAGTTTGATCTTTTACAGTTTATCAGGAAACCGTGATGGCCTAGCACTGCGTGTACCCTGTGTCTGTGCCGAAGCACCAAGTCTCTTGAGGATGCTTAACCTAACCAGTCATCCAAGTAAGGGTATACAAATATCCATTTTTGATGTAGGAGATATACCAGTGGAGGCAGCATTTTCATAAAATCCCCTGGAGAAGACTTCAGGCTAAAGGGTAAGTACTTTGATTCGGAAATGGCAGTCCTCTATAGTGAATCTGAAAAACCTTTGATGACTTTCTCGAATGGGAATGTTCAGATATGCATCCTGCAGATCTATTGAAGTGAGGAAGTCCTGAACATTTATCATAAGAGTGATGGACTGGAGAGTGACCACTCGGAAATACACAGTCCTCATTCAATAATTCACTCACTTTAAGCCTGAAGGAACCCAGTAGAAAAGAAGAGAGCAAGTCCCACTTCCATGCTCCGTACTGGGAACTTGTACAATGACCATTTTGCCTGTTACGGCCTAATTTCCTGAAAGCAGAGTTGAACATCATGGCTGGTCCTTTGGCAACTGCATATGAATGAAACATGTCTCTTAAAGCAATTCTAAAAAGTCTTTAACATAGCCATTCCTGACTACACTCACGGCCCACCGATCTGTAACATCTTGTCTCCATCCATGAAGTAAGGCCCCAAGACCTTGGAAGCATCATCGTTGTCAGGACTTCCCTTTGCCTGAGGATTTGCTCTTATAAGGTAAGGAATGCTTTGAATAGTTGAAGATGGTGTCCAACTTTTCACCAAACAGTTTTCTGCCATCAAAGGGAATGTTTAACAGGTATGCATTTTCTGCTGCCTCTGCTTTTCACTCTCTCATCCAAAGACTTCTTCCTGCTGAGTCTACTGGCCGCCTTAATCAAGTTTGATAAGATGTCCCCTATGAACTTGTCTTGTTGTTCCATTTAGACAAGCAGCTCAGAACTGTCAGTTTCTTCTTGAATGGCAACTGCCAGTTTATCTAAGTCTATGACCAGTGACTGAGCCACATAAGAAGCCTTGTTACATGACTTGAGAGCTAAATTCTCAGCTGTGAATGACTTCCTCAATTCGGAGTCACCTTATCATCCATCTGAACCAGAGGGGCACAATCCTTTGGTTTGGACAAGGTTCTACGTATTAGGGTAGCAAGGTTCTCATCTACTTTTATGTTATGTGGGAGAGAGTCCTCGGCCTGCTTGGATACATAACGCTTCGAGAGAAATCTAAGGACTGTAGCCCTATCCAGCTCTTTGCATTTCCCAGAGCTTAATCCTTAATTGTCCCATGAAACGGCAAAGCCAAAGTCAAAGTTTTTGCTTATTGTGGTAACAGTCCCTCCTCATTATCCTCTAAAGGTACCATCAGAAATCTCAAATTATTCCTTATGGGAGATATATCGGGGCATATTTATACTCCGTTTGCGCCGAATTTGCGTCGTTTTTTTCGACGCAAATTCGGCGCAAAACTAACGCCATATTTATACTTTGGTGTTAGACGCGTCTAGCGCCAAAGTATGAGGAAAGAGCGTCATTTTTTTGCGTGAACGCCTTCCTTGCGTTAATGAGATGCAAGGTAGGCGTTCCCGTCTAAAAAAATGACTGCGACGCAAATGCGTCGTATTTATACTCCCGGGCAAAAATCACGCCCGGGAGTGGGCGGGGCAAAAAACCCCGCATTTGCGCCGGATTTTAGCGCCTGGGTCAGGGCAGGCGTTAAGGGACCTGTGGGCTCAAAATGAGCCCACAGCTGCCCTACCATGCCCCCAGGGACCCCCCCTGCCACCCTTGCCCACCCCAGGAGGACACCCAAGGATGGAGGGACCCATCCCAGGGACATTCAGGTAAGTTCAGGTAAGTATAATTTTTTATTTTTTTTATATTATTTTTTGGCATAGGGGGGCCAAATTTGTGCCCCCCTACATGCCTCAATGCCCAATGACCATGCCCAGGGGACATAAGTCCCCTGGGCATGGCCATTGGGCTTGGGGGCATGACTCCTGTCTTTACTAAGACAGGAGTCATGTAAATGGCGTCTGGGCGTTGTTAAAAATGGCGCAAATCGGGTGGAGGCGATTTTTTGGCGTCAACCTGACTTGCACCATTTTAAGACGCCCTAACGCCATTTTCCCCAACGCCGGCGCTGCCTGGTGTACGTGTTTTTTTTCCACGCACACCAGGCAGCGCCGGTCTGCTAGCGCCGGCTAACGCCATTCAATAAATACGGCGCCCGCATGGCGCTTCAGAATGGCGTTAGCCGGCACAAAACTTTTTGACGCTAAACTGCGTTAGCGCAGTTTAGCGTCAAAAAGTATAAATACGGGCCATCATGTCTCTTCTAACACATTTCCCTAACGATGTACTCAGAGTCACCAGAGCAGGTGTTGTAGTAGGTAAGCCATGACGTTTCAGTCATCACTTTAGCCACAGCCATCTCAATTACTTCCTGCTCCTCTCCAGCAGTGATCTGAGGTGGCATCATTACTGAGGGATAATGAGGGTCCACCAATTTGCTTCTCCTAGCTGAGATACAACCTTCTTTAGAAGACAATGAAGATATATGTCTCCTCTTTGAAGGGCTTGTTCCTTTCCTCATCACATCCACCATGTTTTTAATAAATCATCTCTCCAGGTTAAATATACATTTTCAAGTCTGGAAACACCAATGCCATTCCCCCCCATACTAAGTTACACCAATCCTGAAATGAGAATCTCCCACCAATTCTCATTCGATACCTTGTAGCCTACTGTCTCAATAAAATAGAGTTACATGAGTCCTAAAGAGTACATGGTGAGTATTATTACTCTTGACGAGACCGTCTACATACCCCAAAAGCACCGCCTTCCTAGCCACAAACATGCTGGTCCAAGAGTGTTCCTACACTGTAACTTAGAAATGTAGCGTTAGCCAACAAGGCTCTGTCTTGCAGTAAAAATCACTTGTGTTATCATCTGGGAAACTGAGATAAACAGTGCCTGGCAGCACCTCACAGAATTCCACTTGAAGACTTTGGAAAAATGTGATAAGCAGCTGCGGCATTGCCAGTGGCTACAATGTGGTAAGTCTGAAGACAGAAACGGACAGGGGGAGTAGCAGGAGGAGGGACTATTTTCTTTGGTTTATGAGGTGATTGGTCTGAAGAGGCAGGATTGCCTCATATGTTAATAAATTAAAGTGGGGGAGAGATGAGGGGGTAAAGGTGTTTTAATTTCTACACTGCAGAAGGATGAAAAGCTGAGTTCCCCAAGGTAGAATTTGAACATATTGCTTGCTGGTCACACAGAGATATAAGAAATGAGTGACGTAGGCGGCTATTTTTCCTGCTGCAATTGTCTGTGCAATGATAGTTAAACAATGCTCCAATTATTTAATTTTACTTTTACCAGTCAAATATCACTGATGAGTGTACATCTCTTCAGACATATTGTTGCCCTACTTCTCTCCTCACAGAACATTCATTGACTAAAGACTTGGGTTCCACCTACCATGTAAATACAAGGTACCACTCCTTCAGAAACTCCTGTATTTACCAAGCTTACATACTTTAATTATGGCCCAATAGACCCCTTTAATAACAGGCATAAGGAAGAAAGGGATCCAACTAGGCAATGAAATTACTCGTAGGTAATTGTAACAATAATTTCTCATCCACTTCCTTGATCCATTCTTTACCCATTAAGAAATATCCAATCCAAGGCAATTTGGGTGCCTTACTCGCTGATAACAAAGACACTAACAAAGCTTAAATGCTGCCACACTTCTGAAAGTTTTATTTATTGCAATAGAAATTGTGTTCTTGTTATACTACAGGAGAAAGCACCTTGAAACCGAATTCACCCCAACCAGTATCACTACATTGAATTCAATAATGCTTGACAATTGTTGAAGAAATAACCAAAGTAGTTGTCTTACAAATTCCTAAAATGGAAGCTCCCTGGACCTCTGCTCAAGATACTGATAGATCTCTATTTGCTTTAGCTTGAATCTTCAATGGACAAGGCAAGTCATTTTCCTGCGACAATAGTAAGCTACACCAACCTGCTCAATGTAGGGATAGACAGTTTCACACCTTTTCTAATTGGGCTAAAATTAACAAAGGAGCCTATTCACTAACTGCATTTTGTAGTACTATCAACATACTATGTGATGCTATTCACCATCCTACATGCAGAGTTTCAGCCTCCATCTCTCCCATCTATTTCTGTGCAGACATTTCTGCCCTATCTGTGGAGTCTCCGCACATGTAAGTATAAGTTTTAGTAGTACATGTGTGAGGGACAGAAGGAAGTGGCTTGAAAATGAGGAATACTCACTGCAAAATGGGAGGGGTTAAACGAGGAGGAGTAAAGAAGGGTTACACATCCAAAAAAGAGTAGGCCCATTCTTACTCAGAAGCTGCACTTCTAAAGTTGCTACAACCAAAATAATTCAAAACAGTTGTACATGTACTCAGTCTCAGAGTTGTACCTTAAGCACCACATATGTCCAACCGCTGGTACTTAAAATAAAACTCAATTAGAAAAAATGTTAAAAGATAGTCAATTTACTTTAATGTAATTTAATGTACAAAACAATCGAAAAACAAACCATTTTAATAAAATGTAAAAGATAAAGTAACATTTTTTTTATTTTAATAGAATTTTATTACTTTTAATTCGTTCTATATATCACTTTTCATACTTTTTAATAGATGAATCAAAAATATATACTTTTTACTTTAGTTAAGACTTCATTTTATATAATTCAAACTGTAAATGATAATGTTCATTCAATTTAATATTAAAAGTGTTTACATATTACATTTAAATGAAGTTATTAAAGGTGTAACGTTTGTACATTGTTCGCCAAATAAAATACCTATTTCAAAATATTTTACAATATTATTTTATGTTAAATATTTTTTGTCTACTTTTTTAAAGTGTAATAAACTTTTAAACTTTGACCTGTACTTTACCACACAGAGATCTCTGCCCCAGTGGTGGAGAACTTTGCCTACATGCAAAAAGTTAGTAGCAGTAACGTTAAACTATTCAAACATTTTTAAGTAATTATTAAAGTAAGTTATGCATTTTAAAATGAATAAAAATTATGTTTTAAAGATTGATTCAAAAAACTTTCACCTAAATTAAAAGGTTTGTATTAACTTATTTTGTAGTAAAAAGTACAATAGGTTATCTATAGAATCAATTTAATTTTTGTCTTACAAAATTAATGTTATATTTATCTTTAATTATTAGTATCATTAAATCATACTTATTTTTCTGACCCATTGCACCCTTCCAGACCTCTAGCACCAGAGACCATGTGACCGCAATGGTAAGAACTGATCCTCACAGAAGTAAACTGATGACTCTCCTGCCTGCTGAAGTCAAGCTTGACACAGTGCTGACTGCAATTGAAAGATTGTGTGTCAATATGGAAAACAAAATTAGCTCTTTGGCAGTGGGTTTCAACTTCTTCCACAACAATCACAAGAAGCTAGTGGTAAAAATGGCTGATGCTGAATGCAAACTGGCTGATCTTCAACCAGCATCTGAAGCCACCGACAATGAGCATGCAGGCGCTACAGGACTGTGTTAAGCAAGGACAGTGTTAAGCAACTACAGGCTTGAGCAGACGATGCAGTGGGTCGCTCACAGAGAAAGAATCTGCACATTGTGGGCCTTCCTGAAACTTCTGAGGGGCGAGATGCAGTGACCTACATGGAAGATTGGCTCTGATCTTTCGCATCTTACAACGCTTTATCGTCTTTCTCTATCGAAAGGGTACACAGGGTGCCTGCTCATTGACCTCTGCAAGCATCCCTCCCATTCCCTATCATTCTCAAACATTTTAAGGACAGAGATGCTATCCTGTGCGCGGGTCCGGCTGCATGACCCCTAATGGTAGACAATCACCTTGTGATGCTGTTTCCAGACTACACCATGACGGTGCTGTGCCAACGGGCCATATTCCAATATGTCAAGCATAAATTGCAAGAGTTCCATCTCCAGTGGTCTTTTCTCTTCCCTGCCTGCTTACCATTGGTCCTTGATGAGAAATCACTGAGCTGGTTGCAGCCTGGAACCGGGTGAAAAGACACCCTGGTGGCAATGAGGTTCTCCTGCTGCCAGTCTTGTGCCTTGCAGGTGTATGTGCACTCACAGTGAGGCCTCCTGGTGACGACAATCGCAGCAACCCCCAGACCTGGAACAGGTGGTTAATGAGAGGATATGGGGTCTAAAGGCTGCCGCTTCATCCATGCTGCTGAACGGGCCACTGACTCTGATACCAGCCCCAGTACTCGCCCAGGAGTGACAGTGGTTCCTCGTGGTCTTGCTTCCCCTTACAAAGCTCAATCACACTGCCAGCAGTTACTCCACAGATGTCAGATTATATCCTTTGATTTTATTGCTCACTCACCTAACTCCTTCCCTCTTTTCTCCCCTATAATGCTCCTTTTTTATTTGTTTCCTTCCACACCTCAAGCTGTTGGGTGACCACGCTCCCCTCTGCATCCTCATGCACTTGTTCACCTTTGTCAGTCAAAGATTTGGCTTTCTTTGTGGTGCTTCGCCCCTGTATGCCCTGCTCTGTGCACTATGGGCATCATTTACAAAGCCTTTGTGCCACCGTTGCATCATTTGTTTTGATGCAGTGGTGGTGCTAAGCAGTGCTTTACACTGCTCCAGATTTACAAACTGACAACTTGAGCCCAATGCACCAGTTTGTAAAGTCCTGCGTTACATTATACCTGCGCCAGGCGTTCCCAGGCAAAAAGCTGCACAGAAATGATGCAGTGAATTTTACATTTCACTGCAGAATTCTGTGACTTCACTGCGTCAGAATTTCAATGCCTGCTCAGAGCAGGCATTTAACTGATGCAAGGCTTTTGTCTATTGGAGCCTTCCTTGCGTTGCTGGAGTAACATAATTTTTTGATGCTAGTGCAGCAATGTGTTAGTTTAGCACCACAGATGCTTCAGAATTTCTGACACATCTGTGAAAACGTGTGCCATGGAGCTCAGTATAGTAAGTACAGTGTATCCATTGCGTTGTCAGGAAATCATTGGGCAGTGCAAGAAATCTAAATGAGGCCCACTGTGTCCTCTTTCTCTCCCACTGTGTGGCCCAAACTGCACTGCATGTGCCACTGCTCTCTCCCTCCCCGCTCAGGCCACAGCCCCTCACGTACTAGGGGACCCCTGCTACTGATTCTTTCTGACTCCAGTAGTCTTGCCTCTGCACTGCTAGACTCCCCTCATGGTTGCTGTCTTCACATGAGGTTCCTCAAGGAGGCATTCCTTATTGCCTCCCCAGCTGGATCTCCCACACTGCACTGTGCACATGGTGTATAGGTACCCAAAGTTGGGACGGGGCATTGTATGTGCCTTGCCCAAGGTAGTTTTACCTGTGTTCTATTGTTCTTGACTGCACACTGGCCACCCACCACCAACATTCATGCACTTTCCACCTAGACTCTGTCGCCCTCACGGCAGCCAGTCCTGACCTGAAGCCACAACCTGACACCCTCTGCTCTGACCTTGATGTTATCACATGGAACATCAAGGAGTTGCAACCCCCCCAGATGATACTTGACATACTCTCAACTATGTCACCGTAATGCAAATGTAGCACTTCTTCAGGAGACACACATCACCCACACAAAGGCTCAAAGGCTTTTCACACTTGCAACACAGCACACATGCAAAGTTGGTAAAGCAAGGAGAAATGTAAACATTTCTTCTTGTTACACCTGCCACGAGGAGGCGTAAGATTTTAGTGCATATTCCCGTCTACCAATGGATTTGAACTCATGGAGTCCCCCCAGACACAAAATAATGCAAAGCACTGTATAGCAACACTTTAATTTGGGATACTACTGAAAATCCTGATTTGTGTTGTGTAGTAAATCACACCCTCACAAAAGTGATGCAAACCCGTCACAAAGCTTTAGTAAACCTGGGCCTGAGTATCAGTAATTATGAGTGACTGGGAATGAGTGAGATTGAATGCAAGTTATTGCATGAGAATGATTAAGAATGCGTATGGAGAGTGTGAGTAAGAAAGAATGATTAAGAGCAAGTGTGAGTTAGAGAATGAGGCGGTGATTCTAACCGCGGCGGGCGGCGGTCGCTGCCCGCCATGCGGTTACCGCCAAATGACCGCACCGCGGTCACAAGACCGCGGCGGCCATTCTGGCTTTCCCGCTGTGCTGGCGGGCGACCGCCAAAAGGCCGCCCGCCAGCACAGCGGGAAAGACCCAGCAACGATGAAGCCGGCTCCGAATGGAGCCGGCGGAGTTGCTGGAGTGCGACGGGTGCAGTAGCACCCGTCGCGAATTTCAGTGTCTGCTAGGCAGACACTGAAATTCCTTTTGGGGCCCTCTTACGGGGGCCCCTGCAGTGCCCATGCCATTGGCATGGGCACTGCAGGGGCCCCCAGGGGCCCCGCGGCACCCCCTACCGCCATCCTGTTCCTGGCGGGAGACCCGCCAGGAACAGGATGGCGGTAGGGGGTGTCAGAATCCCCATGGCGGCGGAGCGCGCTCCGCCGCCATGGAGGATTCTCAAGGGCATCGGAAAGTCGGCGGTACACCGCCGACTTTCCGTTTCTGGCCGCGGCTGAACCGCCGCGGTCAGAATGCCCAGCGGTGCACCGCCAGCCTGTTGGCGGTGCTACCGCGGTCATTCACCCTGGCGGTTTTTACCGCCAGGGTTAGAATGACCCCCTGAGTGTTAGTGAGTGATTGTGAGTGTGAGTTTGAGCGATAATGTGGTGCAAAGCTTGCAAATATTTTGTTATAGTGGTAACCTGGCAAAAAAATACGGGGGCTAGAATACTTGCAGCAGTTCTTAGCATAAGTGACACCTGTGACAAAATACTAGCACTGGCACATTGGGTGTCATTTTTGGCATAAAGGGCAACAATGGTAGAATACTGGTAATGGCATAAAGGGCACCCATTGAAAAACACCTGCATACTTGTGGAAATTGATGGCATGTAGACACCAGTGGCAGAATGCTGGCACTAGCACAATGGAGGTAATTATTGGCAGAAAGGTGGACAAACTGGCATTTGGGAGGGTAGCAACCATGACAAAATGCTGGGCCTAAAATACTGAGGTAAATTTTGACATAAGTCTTATCCTTGGAATATGGATGGCATAATTTGCAGAATTGTGGCACAAGCATATCTTGTCATTTTTTTAAATAAGAGGGTACTCGTTGAATATGTTGGCACCCATGGCAAAATGCTGGCCTCAGCACAATGGAGGTAACGTTTGACATATGAGGCCTCCTATACCTAATTTTGAAAAAATGGGGCCCACTTCTGGGGAACTTCGGGTTTCACCGGCTTAGCACACCATGAAACAATTTGGATATTTAATGAGATCAAGTCAGCACCATAACATAGGTGTTGACTAAAACAGTCATTTGTCTGTGTTTTGCTGTTACACAAATTATGCAGTTATTATGGAACTTCAGAAATGTCAATGGTTGTGATGTTACGGTTGTGTGACTTGCCTTCCTGGAAAACATGAGGGACGAGGGTCGTATGATGTCCCTTCTGTGATGCCATTAAGGTCAAAGGGCATGTGATGTCAATTCCACTACCCCTGGCATTTTAGTAAATCAACTTTCATGTTATCTGAGTGAGCAAGCTAGGATCTGTGAGTTTATTAATCCTGCTTTAAGAAAACTAGATTTAAGAGCAGGAAAATTGCATTAGGTTCCCTCTTGCACTGTCAGAGGTTGCTAAATAAATAGATGAATGAATGAACACACGAAATCGTAGATGAAGCTCTAGCTATAATAAAACAGATATTTGAGTAGTGTGACTCATAACTCTGGCATTTTATCTACTAATCTCTTTGTTAAATAAATTCCATGAAAGGAGGCACAGTGCAATTCTTCTCTCAATCATTTCCTGGCATGTAAGTGACACTGAACGACACACATCAAATTCCGCTGCACCCAGTAAGAATGTAAATCATAGTTCTCCTAGCGAGCAGTTTCGATATGCAGTGGCTGTTGCGCTCTCGAAGTACTGTCTTCACTTGAATATTACAACGGAAACGAAATCCTCTGGTCAGACATATATGCCTTAGCGTAAATATGTTGATAACTCTTCAGAGAAAAGTGCAGACCTTTTCCCCTAATGTTGTTCATGAGCCCTTCACCGCTCCCCGGATTAACGGCGGCTCAAGTAGTATTGTAGTGAATTCTATTAAAAGAATGTGTGACCTTTGATGATCACACCACCAAGAAATCGTGTATATAGAGTAAGTCATAAGCCTCATATACACAAGGTAAATCCATAACATAGGAATGCAAAGAGCATAGGGTTAACTCATTTTTATTTCAAAATTGCATCAGCACATTGAACTCTAGAGTTGCTTTACCAACTATGCACAATGTTTTCTTGTTTTTAAATTCTTTATTTCCAGCTTGTAAGAAAATGGAGTATTATTTTGGGTGGGTAACTGCCCACCTTAAGCAATAATCACACCCCATGTCAGCGTGAACCATCCAAGTCATTAAATTAACCTGATCTCAGCCCTATGGTAGTTGTGAAACAGAGCAAAGAGGCTTAATTTAGGGCAATGTTAAAGGTGTATTTGTGCAGTATGGAAAGGGTAATACAGTAAAAATGCCAAAGAATAAAAATCCCAACATGTATTAAAATATAGAATAAAATTGAATTGATATAAAAAAATCCAAAAAAAAATCCAATAAGGGGACCAGAGATATACATTTTAAACATTTTAAGTAGAAATAGCACCAAAAAGCACTAAGCAGCAGTTATAGTCTATGGTCCCAATTGACCAGGACATAGGTACAATTTCAGGCCGGCTGTGAGGGAGCATTGGTTGCATACACCAACCACATTTATTCCACCTATGGAAGATAGACTAAAGGCCTGATTTGGAGTGTTGCGGAGGGATTGACTTTGCCCCAAACGTGACAAATATCCCACCTGCCATATTACGATCCCATAATATCCTATGGAGATCGTAATACGCTGGACAGGACATCTGTCACATTTCTGACGGAGTAACCCATCTGCCAAACTCTAAATCAGGCTGTTAGTCTTTTAAGTCCCAAACCACCAAATGAGTACACTTCTAATGCCCCCACAGAAACTCAGAGGAGGCACTTAGAGAGTTAAAGGGTATTGGGCAGATGCCCACAGAAGGGTCCAGTCCAGGTCCAATTGCCATTGGTCAGATATGTACTAGGAACAGGTTTCTTGAATATTGCTGTTTTCTTGCAGCCACTCAGGAGGTCAATCAACTGACCCATGGAGTCCACTTGTTTGATCAGGATAAAAGAGGGAGGAAGTCAGTCCTTCAGGGCTCCCCTCAGGTCACATAGAGCAAGCTCAGCCCTTTTCTGTTCTTCTGCAGATCCAGAAAGGTTTCTGAAGTGGGTGCCTGGCACCAGCTCATGGGTGGGGATGACTCCTGGGCACCCCCAACATAATGGGGTGCTGACATTCTACACTTTGAATATTTTGTGGAGTTCAGAGCAGTCATCCCTGCCCAGTCAAGACAGCCTATTGTTTGCTTCTGGGAGGCTTTTTGCACTTCATTTAACCCAATTCAAGACTGAGAGCAGTCTGGGAGAAGCTTGGGAGAATCAGGTGATCTAATCAAATCAAATCCAGGGACTTCCAGCATGAAAAAATGACTTTTTTAAAGTTAGTTTACCATTATATTTATTAAAACTCAAATTTCACCATTGAATTCGATTTTAATAACTATTAAAAAATAGTGTTTGATTATTTCCTAGGTGATCCAATCCTTGAGAAAGAGTATTAGTATTTTAATCTGTACTAAAGTTTTCTACATAGGACAACTAGGTCTGCCACAATTAGGATTTGTTATTGAAGGAACATGTATAACATTATTTTCTATGTATACACCACTTTTATATATCATGCACTCTACCTTGTAGGTGACAAGCCATACATAGGGGTGACCTACAAATAATTAAAAGGTTTTTGCCTGTCAAAAAGAGTCATTTTGACAGTTTGTACAGCAGCTCTTACATGCCAGTAGGCAGGCTCCAATATTAGGTGTGAAGCCATGTTTTCTTTTGCCACAATGGTAGATGGCACAATAAGTGCTCCTGTCCACAGGTGTGGGTTAACTCTAATCATGGGTGTATTTCAGCACCATATGCTATGGCCTTTTAGAAAAGTTAAACAGGGATTAGCCAATTTCTCCATGTTTTAGGGGTGAGAGCACATACTTTTTGCACTGGCAAGCGGCGCCCCAGTGTGCAGAGTATGAAAACAGGAATTGTCTTTACAAAACCTTAAAACCTTAAAAGTACAGACACAAAATACAATTGCTCCAGAAAAATTAAACTGAGTTTAACCAACAAAGACAAAAACAATTTAAATAAGCATAAAGTCCAGTGAAGTTCACATAAGCTAGATCCATGGCAGGTTTTTAGAGTAAAAACCAACTATGTGAACGAGCATACATGGTCAATTCTGAGAGTGATAAAATGCTTTTGTGCTTCAGAGATTCATGGGGCCAGATTTACAAGGCCCTAGTGCCACCTGAGCATCACTTTCAGCCCCAGTGGTGCTTTTCACTGCACCATATTTACAAGGAGGTATTAAGCCACTTTTTGTGGCTTTACGCCTCCTTGTAACTATGACCCCCATGAAGTAGCTTTCTGCGGCAGAGGGGGGGGGGCGGCAGATGGGGGTTCAATGGGTGTTGCTGTGTGTGTTTCACCGCAACACCCATTGCTTTTGACGCTGCCCCAGATTTACAAGAATTTATAAATCTGTGGCAGCACCAAAAAACCCTGGGGTGGTGTTAGCATGGCACAACGAGGAGGAATAATGTTATTTCTCCTCAATTTGTGCTCTTTCTATGTGTGCTGCAGTCTGTAGCACACATAGAAGGAGCAAAAGGCAATTAATGATTGTTTGTGTGCAGGAAGGTGTCCCTTCCTGCACATAAACAAGGTTGTATGATGGAACCACGCATGCTGGAACAACTCATGCCTTAACAACGCGGTCAGAACCATGTCTGCATTGTTTCCACACATGCCTTTACCACACATGCCTTTACAATGAATTTAGTTGTAAAAGCATGCCTAGTAAAGGCATGTGTAGAAACCACATGTGATACGGCATGCATGGTTCTTTCATGCAACCCCCCTCCCACCCTGTGGCCCAAAATTACCCCTCGCCGAATACCTAAACTACCCGACCTCCCCCACACGCCTTGAGCCCTAAAAAAAACTATCCAAACCCTAAAATTGAAAATACCCAGACCCTCCACCCTGAATACTGAAAAAAAACAACACTGACCCCCCATCCCTGCCCCATAAAGCTAAACAACCCCATCAACCCTACCCACCCTGAGCCCTAAAATAAAATATCCTAACCCCTGCCCCTAAAAACTAAACTACGCCAACCCATCCACCAGTCCTGAGCCCTAAAACCTTCCCCCAATAAGTAAACTAAACCATAAGCCATACAAAAAGAAATGTTCTCAACCCATCCACCCCACCCCTAAAAACTAAATTTACCTGACCCACCACCTGCCCTGAACCCTAAAACAAAACTACCCGACCCCCCCATGCCTGCCCCTAAAAACTTTAGCACCCCGACACCCCTACCCACCTTAAGCCCTACATCCACCCGCCACTAAAAACTACCCACCAACTCTGCCCCAACCCCACTTACCTCATCACATCCTCTCCCGATTCTTTCTCCTCCTTTCTCCTCCTGCCCTTCGATAAACCTTCCCCCACCCCTTTAAAAGTAAACTACCCCAGCCCACACCCTAAGCCCTAAAAAAAAATACCCAAATCCCCAACCCACCCCTTAAAGAAAGTAGCCTGCCCGACCTCCCGCCCACCCCTCACTCCCGGCCCAGCCCCACTTACCTCACAGCGTCCTCCGGATCCTCTCCTGAACAACGCATGGCTTTTTCTGTGCCTTAAGTATGCATATGCCTACTTTAGCATATGCATAGTTAAGGCACAGAAAAATCCATGTGTTGTTCCATCAAGCGTGGTTACGCTTCTGTGGGAATCGTCCACGTTGTTAAGAATGCATGGTTAAGGACATTTCTCCATAAACAATCATTTCAAAATGACGCTTTGGTACTTCTATGTGTGCTGCACTTTGCAGCACACATAGAAGTGCCAAATCACCATTGTAGATTGTTTATGTGCAGGAAGAGAAACCTTCCTGCAAATAATCAATCCATTCCCTCAATGCAGACACCTTTGCACTATGATGCAAGGATACCTGCGTTGGCGCAGGCACTTTAATTCAGCACCTCCTCAGGGGGAAACACAGGGGTACGCCATATTCCTGTTAATGTTGTGCGCGGCGCTGCTATATTTAGCGCAGCATCGCGCTGCACCACTTTGTCATAAATCTGGGCCATGGTGTTTTGTGATTGTTTGGCAGTTTGTGTGGGGCTGGTAAGCATGGAAAGCCACTAAAAATTCAATTCAAAACTCAAAATTTCTCAAGATTATGTGAAATTATTCTAGAGGAAAAAATGTGTGAAAAAGTGTCAAATTGCTTCAACCAATGAAACTTTATCCATGGGAGGATTTCTCACATTTCTTGTTGTGCCATACTGTTTTTCTCACTGCTATAAATGAGTCCCATTTACATTCTATGTAAGTGTAAATTTATCTAATGTGCATATAGAGAAAATCTGACCTGTATCTGGCCTTTAGTACTTTTATCAGAAACTGCTGTAATAAAGTCCTTCTATTCAATGGCTTCTCTTCTGCATGACAACAATTGTTGCTATGCATTTGAGGCTCCAAAGAAACTAATATGTTCACTGGTTGAATTCTTGTATATATTATAGTGATGTGGTTTCAACTCTGACAATGAGAACTTCCCTTCATGTAAATATCAATCAATCAATCGGATATTTGTAGAGCACGACTTATAACCTGGGGTGGTCTAAAGGCGCTGAAGTTGGACGCGAGTCAGACTGATAGGATGCGGTGGTCCTCAGGTATAAAGACAAACACATCTATCTCATTCCAAAAGCCCTGAACAAGGAGGCTGCACTTCAAGAACTTCAGCACCAGACTTGATGGATACCTCCACATTCCAATCACAAGAACAACATGCAGGTCTGCAGTTTACAGTGGGGAACCAGCAGTACTGTTTCAAAGCAAAATCCTTCGGATTCAAGTTGTCGCAGAGGATATTTATGAAAGTACTGACCAAGTAGTGGCTCCTCTCATTGTTAGACAATATCTGTGTTTTCCTACCTGGATCACTGACTGGTGAAGGCTCTATTGGTGGGATGGTGTCCCAAGACCACCTTCACATTCACATTTTGCCACTCAGTTTTCCCATCCAAGGATCCAAAACACATTAAGAAACATTTTATGGCACAGATGGGAATGGTAGTCCTGCCAAATGATAGAGAAATTAAGCTATGTTCACTTGCTACAGCACAGGGAGGTGTCACCTTGAAAGTAGTTCCATGCACATAGGTGTTATATGTGGTAGGGCTTTTGTTTGATAATAATGCATGTTGCATGTGAGACAGTCCAGATAGTGTGCAAACATGACTGCATTTAATATTCGGGGATGAGTGTAACAGATGTAGGCTATAGAAAAGGAGACCAACTGTTTGAATGGTAAAACTAACAAATGTATGCTCAATCACTGTGTTTTCAGTTAAGTAATTTCATTTCTTATGACACGACAAGACAGAGAAGGAAACTTTCCATTTCTATGATGCATGCGTTGTAACTGTGGATACCAGGGAAAATGACCTTGCAGAGATTCTTTTTCGAAGGACGAAAGGAAAGCAGTAATAATTTCCATAGCGTCTTTATGCTTCAGAAAAGGGAACTGTTGGTACATATTTGGACCTCAGCAGAAGCTAAGCATGAGTGAGCATTCCTTAAGATATCATTGGTTATTAAGGTATTTAGGGAATCAGTTCAGGGGCAGAGTTAGATACTAGGATCAGTTACTGATGGGAGATACTCAACTGTTGACTTTTGCACCATTGATTCAATGACAGCCTAAG
Source organism: Pleurodeles waltl (assembly GCF_031143425.1). NCBI lineage: Eukaryota > Metazoa > Chordata > Amphibia > Caudata > Salamandridae > Pleurodeles > Pleurodeles waltl. The sequence goes on from NC_090440.1 coordinate 259,986,704, forward strand.
GCAGTGGTTCTCAACCTTTTGACTTCTGTGGACCCCCACTTTATCAATACTAGTACCCAGGGACCCCCACTGAATTATGATTTGAATACAAGGACTCCCACTGAGTCAGTGTTGGAAGTCGAGGATTCAACCTAAGCATTTTCGAAGGTTGAAGAATCTATATTAAATTGACCCGCCTCATCATCCATACTGTATTCTATCTTATATACTTTTAACGCTCCCACAAGCAAATCTGAGAATAGTAACTTAATTTTTTACCACTAATTTCAACCTCCTTCACATTTATTGAAGCTTGTAAAATTTCCAGTTACTCATTTTATTTCTTTATTTATGCACACTTTATTAATCTGTAAATGTTAAATTTCTAAGCAGTCTCAGATCACCTGAATAGGCTTTTCAGACCTCGAGGGGTCCTTGGACCACAGGTGAAGAACCACTGGCCTAAGGTATGTGGGGAACTATGCATGGTGTAATTTAGAGTTAGTACATTAGAACAGGTTATATGTCTGACATTTAGGCCCTTTGCATAGCAAAAAGGTTATCAGGTAAGGGAGTGTGATGAACTATGATTGGGACTTATCAAACATTTGTCTTCATACGCTTATTATCTGCTGAGGTGTTTACTATAATAATGATCATTCTGATACATATTATGTATGGCCAAATACTGCGAAATAAATAGCTACATGATAGTAAAATGCCAAGTGTTCTGTATGCATAATTATTTAGGGTAGAAAGGCGTGGCTTGTCACCTGAAGTAAAAAGGCTCTCTGACAATGTTGTCTGACCCCTAATACTCCCCCATTCAATAGATCATAACTTACGAGCACAGGTGTGAGAGACACCTACCAGTTCTCCTTTTCTCTGAAAAGAGTAAATTAAATTTTGGAAGTAAGGGATGTATGGCGAGTGATGAACACAACATGGGCATATGGTTTTGAATATGTTTCTAGTGCAGTCTTGGCTGTATGTCAGACCATCGGAACCCCATCTCCATGCAGGTAGGAGATCTCTCTTGCAGCTGTTCAAGACCAAGGTGAGTTTACTCTAGGAAGTAAGGTATATGTCAACAATCTGGAATAGGGAATTTCCCTGAACCCCACACTCTCCTCCCCTGCAGACAATCACTATGGATGCAAGTGCTTGGGAAATGGGTGAGAGGGTTAGGTTGCATGGACAGCACAAGGATAGAGGTAAAGACCAATTTCTAAGGAGTAGAATGAGTATTGAATAGAAGGTTCGCTAATAAAAGTAAAACATTTCTGATTCAGAAATCTTTGTCAGCACATCATTGTTTCGAAACATTGCAGGGTTAATACAAGGATATTTTAAACCACAAAGGTACAACAAAGATTACAATGCAGGAGTCATCCGGATATTTCAAGGAGATAAGCATACTCTCACTTCAGAATGTCTCTGTGTGTGTGTTTCTGTCAGGACATAGTACCCCAAGTGAGTAAAAGTGGCGCCAAGAACAGACACCGGACAACCACACAGCCTTCAAGAACGTCATCCGCGGACACCGCCAATTCATCCGAACCGCCAAAAGAACCACCTTCAAAGAACGCATCGACATCAACGCGCACAGCTATAAGGAGCTATTCAACATCATGAAGGAACTCTCCAACCCGGCTCCAACGTCAACGACATCCCACCCTCACAAGATCTCTGTGACTCTCTAGCCACCTTCTTCTACTGCAGGATCGCAGACATCCATGACAGCTTCAATACCCAGACCCCCCCATCAACCACTGACACCACAGACTCATCGCCCCCTAGCCACACCAGCCTCCTGCTCTCCTGGACCCACGTCACCGATGACAACACTTTCAAAATCATGAACACCATCCACTCCGGCTTACCATCCAACCCCTGCCCTCACCACATCATATCACACCACACACCACAAAGCGAGCTCCGTTATTGCATCCCAACTCCAGAAGATCATCAACAGTTCCTTCGAGACCACCACCTCCCGGAGAGCTGGAAACACACCAAGATCAACGCCCTCCTCAAGAAACCCCAGGCAGACCCAAAGGACCTCAAGAATGTCTGGCCCATCTCCCTGCTCCCCTTCCCGGCAAAAGTAATTGAGAAAATTGTCAACAAACAATTGACCCACTTCCTCGAGGAGAACAACACTCTGGACCCATCTCATTCCGGATTCGACAGCAACCACAGCACTGAAACTGCCCCCATCGCCACCCCAGGCGATATCAGTATCATACTTGACAATGGCGAAACCTCAGCCCTCATCCTCCTGGACCTCTCGGCCACCTTAGACACTGTCTGCCACCACACCCTATGCACACACCTAATGACGCAGGGATCCAGGACAGAGCCCTGGACTGGATCAACTCCTTCCTCACCGGCAGCACCCAGAGGGTCCGCCTCCCTGCATTCCCTTCTGAAGCCACCAAGATCATCTGCGGCAAACCCCAGTGATCGTCACTCAGCCAAACCCTGTTTAACTTTTACATGGCTCTGCTCGCAAACATTGTCCGATTTCACAACCTAAACATCGTCTCATATGCTGATTAAACCCAGCTGATCCACTCCCTCACCAAGGACCCCGCCACAGCCAAAACCAACCTCCACAAAGGAATGAAGGCCATCGCCGAATGGATGAAGAACAGCTGCCTGAAACTGAATTCTGACAAAACTGAGGTCCTCATCCTCGGATCCACCCCTCCAACTGGGACGATTCCTGGTTGCCTGCCTGGTTGCCTGCCACCGAACTGCACCGACACTCACCAACCACGCATGCAGCCTGGGATTCATCCTGGACTCATTGCTATCAATGTCCCAGCAAGTCAACGCCGTCTCTTCCTTCTGCTTAAACACCCTCCACAGACTTTTGAAAATCTACAAATGAATCCCCACCGGAACCAGAAGGACAGTCACCCAAGCCCTTGTAAGCAGCAGACTGGACTACGGTCCTCTACACAGGAACCACGGCCAAGCTCCAGAAAAGACTGTAACGCAACAGAATGCCTCTGCACGCCTCATCCTGGACATCCCCCGCCACAGCCACATCACAGCCCACCTGAGAGCCCTGCACTAGCTCCCCGTCAACAAGAGAATCACGTTCAAACTCCTCACTCACGCTCACAAAGCACTGCACAACACCGGACCAGAATACCTCAACAGACGGCACTCCTTCGCCAACCGACCTGACAGCTTCGCTCCACCGACCTTGCCCTTGCCACCGTCCCACGCATCCACAGAACGACTGCCAGTGGCAGATGGTTCTCCCACCTCACCACCAAGACATGGAACACTCTTCCTATCCACCTGCGACAGACACAGGACCTACTAACCTTCAGAATACACCTCAAGATATGGCTGTTCAAGCCTTAGCAGCACCCCCCTCTCAGCACCTTGAGACCCTCACAGGGGAGTGGTGTGCTTACAAATGCTTTGATTGATTGATTGATTGATATGTTAGTGAATTTATTTTTTATTACATACTAGATCAAACTTGCAAAATCTTTTATTTCACTATCCAGTCCTCTGTGTAGTCAGCTCCCTTTGCACACACCCATAAACAGCAGCAGTTGACTGCAGCGCTGAACCTGAGACCTGGCTGAATATATATATATATATATATATATATATATATATATATATATACACAGTAGGTTCAAACACACTGTACATCGGAGGGTTAGCCACAAGATGTACTCTGCTGTGAAGATCTGATCCAACCTCCCATATGGCCAAACCTACACAGCACATGGCCGGCAGCCATAAGCAGCACCAAACGTACCTTTGAGAACTTAAGTTCATATTTACTCAAATATAAAGTGGTGAAATTGCAATAACTACTAAAATATTGTGGACCAAATGTAAGCATATTGCTTTTTAACCATTGTTTCAATACATCAAAGTTTATATGTTTACTTTAATATAATTGTTTATTATGGTGTTTTATTCTATTGTATTTAAAATGTATTTTATTATATATGTCAATGAAAAAACATTATTGTTTATTTTTTCAGGTTGTTTTTATTTATTTGGGGATGAGGTGGGTAGTGTTTTTTCTAATTACATAATAATGTATGTTGATTTGTTAACTATATTGTATTGCTTTATTGTTACTTTTCGAATATACTTTTTAATAATGTATCACATGTTAATTTCAACTTATTGGCCTAATTGGGTGACTGGGGTGATAGAGCTTCAATATTTACAAATAAATTAATGCCAATTGACTAAATTGCTGACTATATTATATCTTTTAATAATTATTTCAGCTATTTAATTGTCTATTACATTTTTTATTTACATATTACATTTTAGGTTCAGGTTGTGAGATTGTTGTGGTATTGATTGAAGAGTGCTTTTAAATGTTTTAAAATGTTTGATATTTCATTTATTTGTTTAAATGTTTTATAGATTGTTGAATTATTAATTCAATTTTGAGTTGGATTGTGGGTTTATTGTGTGGTTTAATGGGTAGTGTTTTGTAACTAAAATATTTACTACCTAAGGTGAATTAATTACTGTGTTAATTGTAGCAATAATTGAAAAATATTACTTTATGTCATTGCTTTCATATATTGTTTCATTATATGTCATGGCTTGTTTGGCATTTTGTGGGTTTATTGCATTTCTGTTTATATATTTGTATTAGTTAATACAAATCGAAAATATACATTGCATATTTTAAACTTGATATTTTAGAATGATTTTCATTTCTTTCAAACATTTTATGGGATTTTTAAATTATTTAAATATATGCTATTTCACCAATGACTGTTAGATTGGAGTTACTATAGTAAATCCAACCCTACCAATATATGCACTGCCTCAGTTTTTGTTAGACTAACATTAGAATTGTAACTCTTGAATGTGTGCACTTTCCCCAAAGTGTGTAAGCCTTGAGTTAGAATAATGAATCTGATCCTGCAATTCATGTACTTTCCCCAATGTTTTTTATATTGTAGTTAGAATAGTAAATAGGCCTTCGATCATATGCACTTTTCCCAATGTTTATTGGACTGGACTCAACATTTTCTCTAATGTTGATTATTGTGGAGGTAGAACAGTAATTTTACAACCCTCCAATGTAGCGCTTTCACCAATGTTTCTCAGATTGGCTTCAAAGTATATGTGTCCCCCTAATGTGTATATTTTCCCCAAAGTCAGTTAGATTATGCATAGAATAGTAAATGCAATTCCCTCCTCCCCAAAATGTATCTTTTTTCCAAATGTTTGTAGGATTGAACCCACAGAAGCATATCTTTTACAGAAACAGAAAAACGGACACCAATTAGCTGTTCATATTTTATTTGGACAGCAGAATGTGGGATTTGTATGCACTTTGCACCTAAGCAAGGAGTGTACTCAGGGAGTCAGATACATGTTCCTCATGATGCCACAGGTGAAGGTGGCAGAAACGTGTAGACCAGAAATTAAGAGGAAGTTAGGCCCACTGAATGCCTCACAGATTTCCTAACCTCTTTCCCAGATTTTAATCATACCAGCAGGGGCCTATACTAAAGTAATCACAGCCACCAGACAGATATTTGTATTATTGAGCCCACTAATAAACCCTTCCATCTCTAATTCACTTGCAACAGTAGTTTACTGGCAGCAGCATGCCTCGTTTCATAACAGAACGGGAAGGAATCCAATGATGAAGCACGCCACACAGGGGTAACCCTGGTGGCTGAGGATTTTCCTTACAGAAAGCGTTTGCTTCTGTGAGGACATCTGGTTAGTCCACACAATAGGTCTCCCTATTTTTGATACTGTGATATATTTTACATTTTCGAATAATTAATAATCATTATTCATGTGTATATTTTGTTTTATTATATAACATACATTATTATATTATTTATTTAAGAAATGTGTATTTATTTAGCAAATATACTTTCATTTTAATACCTTTGTTTACATAAAGTTATTATGTTTCCACATATTTGTATGAATTTCATTTTCCTAAATGTTATTACATTAATGTTATTGTTGTGTAGCAATTTTAGTTATAGCTCCATGCACTTTAGTTGAACACACTAGGCCGCTGTGCACTTTGACCTAGATATTTTTTTTTCGGCCTCACATTGTTATTTTTACAATAACCAGTTTTACGGTCTTGTTTTATTTTCATCTATCTAACTGTTTTGCTTAGCCCAGCACTGTGTTCTCAAACAAGACATTCTTGATCACTTTGTGCTTCAGTCAAGGCTACAGTTTGGTACATTGCCGGTGAATGTGGTAGACGTTTAGTCTCCAACATTCGTAGAAAATACACATCCTTACATAGGGACATTTTCTTAGAACATCAGCTGTGTTATTATAAAAACACTTCCTAGTCCCATTACACGTTAAGAGGGAGATTCCAGCCAGGGAACCATGTCTGTATGCTGATTGCTGAATGCTTCGCTGCAGATGCTAACGCAGACTACAGGCCTTTGCTCAGGTATGAGGGTTGATGTCCTCCCAGGGGAACCTGAAAGGCAGAATTAGAGCTTAACATGCTGTGCTCAGATTATGATTTAGATAGGAAGTGGTCTATAAATCCTAGTGACAATATGATAGCATTATTCCTATGCTTCACTCTCCTCGTCACCATTTTAATTTTGTCATGTTGTGTCGTCCTGGTTATTGCAGGTCACGCTTTGCTAACTAAAATGCAGTTGTTTTATTAAACCAGTCTTTAAATCTAATACTGCTTTTTGTTATCATTTATATATGAGACCGAATTGTGAATGAGAGAACAGGATGCGACCTGAGTTACCACGACTTCCCTGAGAAGTATGATATGTCATGCGCTCGGCTGCCCAATCATCTCTATCTCGTGGTGGAGACGAAGCACGGATAGTCATCTGGAGCAAAACCTAAATTTGGAGCGACAGGTGTCACCCACAGTGGATCAGACTCAGTCTCCCACACCGTGGACGATCTTGCTGCTCAAAATCCAGTAGTCTCATTAGAATAATGAGAGCCTACGCAACATTATCATGTTTATTTTATATTATACATATGTACATACATATTTTTAAATGTATTAGATTTGTTTTGAAAAAAGGTTAACTTTTTTAAAAGTTACAATATTGTTAATTAAATGTAAATATATATACATTTACCTATGCAGCATTGATATTTTAGTCCACAACATTTCTATGCAATATTTTCACATCAAAATAGTTTTTAGATTACTATTCTGAAAAAAAAAAAAAAACCTGCAGCATGTAGCCACAGGTCCTAGCCGCATCCCAAGCACAACCTTCATTGCAGCCAATCTTCTGTTGCACATGAAGTCAGCAAATTAAATCCAGTTATAGTATCTCAGTTTTCATGAACCAAAGTCACAGCACATCAAAGCTTTATGGGTCTTTCTTTCACTTTTTGCATCTGGATAAATCTACTTGGGATCCTTGAAATTGTCATGCATATTTATCAGATGGTACCCAAGTTATTAGTAAAAGGACTGCCCCTTGAACTTTGCTTCCCTTAATCAATTGACCAACACTCAAATTAAGCTTAACATGCTAAATGCCTACCCGTTTTTAATAACTATTTGCTGCCTCAATCCTAGGACTTCTTTAGCACACATGAAAACACAGGAGGAACATTGAAGACTTATGGAAAATATAATTCTAATGCATCAACACCAATTTGCTTAGAGGTCTACAAAGTTTAAAAGTTTGTTGTTTGAAAACAAAGAAGGTATACATCTTTTAAACTTAGTTTCCTCAACTAGCAATAATATCTGTTTACTCAGGCAGACATCAATTCTAGTTCTGTATTACATTTCTATTATACATTTTAGAGGTCCGTCTCGATCATCTCAACAACGTTTAAGACATGATATTTTGTCTTGGTTGGCCATGACTGTCAGGGCTTAGGTAAACTATGAGTGAGACATTGTGTCTAGTGGTTAGAAACAAAGGCCCTCATTAAGACCTTTGCGGTAAGTGCCGCCGTGCTGATGACCGCCAACATACCGTGAGCGCGGCGGTATACCGCTATGGGTATTATGACCCACACAGAGAAATCCGCCACTATACAGACACCCACACAAGTCCACCAGCCCAAAGGTCAGTGATAAATTGGCAGTACCAAAACCCACATTGTAGGAAAGTACCATCTTGCCTGGCATGTTACCCCCATATTTCACTGTATATATGTTGTTTTAGTTGTATGTGTCACTGGGACCCTGCCAGCCAGGGCCCCAGTGCTCATAAGTGTGCCCTGTATGTGTTACCTGTGTTATGACTAACTGTCTCACTGAGGCTCTGCTATTCAGAACCTCAGTGGTTATGCTCTCATTTCTTTCCAAATTGTCACTAACAGGCTAGTGACCAATTTCACCAATTTACATTGGCATACTGGAACACCCTTATAATTCCCTAGTATATGGTACTGAGGTACCCAGGGTATGGGGGTTCCAGGAGATCCCTATGGGCTGCAGCATTTCTTGTGCCACCCATAGGGAGATCTGACAATTCTTACACAGGCCTGCCAGTGCAGCCTGAAATGAAATAACGTCCACGTTATTTCACAGCCATTTACCACTGCACTTAAGTAACTTATAAGTCACCTATATGTCTAACCTTTACCTGGTAAAGGTTGGGTGCTAAGTTACTTAGTGTGTGGGCACCCGGGCACTAGCCAAGGTGCTCCCACATTGTTCAGGGCAAATTCCCCGGACTTTGTGAGTGCGGGGACACCATCACGCGTTCACTATACATATGTCACGACATATGTATAGCGTCACAATGGTAACAATGGTAACTCCAAACGTGGCCATGTAACATGTCTAAGATCATCGAATTGTCACCCCAATGCCATTCTGGCATTGGGGAGACAATTCCATGATCCCTCGAGTCTCTAGCTCAGACCCGGGTACTGACAAACTACCTTTCCCGGGGTTTCACTGCAGCTGCTGCTGCTGCCAACCCCTCAGACAACCCTCTCCCTTTGGAAAAAGGTGTCAGGGCTTGGGAGGAGTAGCCTCCCCCAGCCTCTGGAAATGCTTTGATGGGGACAGATGGTGCCATCTCTGCATAAGCCAGTCTGCACCGGTTCAGGGATCCCTCAGCCCTGCTCTGGCACGAAACTGGACAAAGGAAAGGGGAGTGACCACTCCCCTGACCTGTACCTCCCCTGGGAGGTGCCCAGAGCTCCTCCAGTGTGCTCCAGACCTCTGCCATCTTGGAAACAGAGGTGCTGCTGCCACACTGGACTGCTCTGAGTGGCCAGTGCCAGCAGGTGACGTCAGAGACTCCTTCTGATAGGCTCCTTCAGGTGTTGCTAGCCTATCCTCTCTCCTAGGTAGCCAAACCTCCTTTTCTGGCTATTTAGGGTCTCTGCTTTGGGGAATTCCTTAGATAACGAATGCAAGAGCTCATCAGAGTTCATCTGCATCTCTCTCTTCACCTTCAGCCAAGGAATCGACTGCTGACCGCGCTGGAAGCCTGCAAAACTGCAACAAAGTAGCAAAGACGACTACTGCGACCTTGTAACGCTGATCCTGCCGCCTTCTCGACTGTTTTCCTGGTGGTGCATGCTGTGGGGGTAGTCTGCCTCCTCTCTGCACTAGAAGCTCCGAAGAAATCTCCCGTGGGTCGATGGAATCTTCCCCCTGCAACCGCAGGCACCAAAGAACTGCATCACCGGTCCTCTGGGTCTCCTCTCAGCACGACGAGCGAGGTCCCTTGAACTCAGCAACTCTGTCCAAGTGACTCCCACAGTCCAGTGACTCTTCAGTCCATGTTTGGTGGAGGTAAGTCCTTGCCTCTCCACGCTAGACTGCATTGCTGGAACCACATGTTTTGCAGCTACTCCGGCTCCTGTGCAATCTTCCAGGATTTCCTTTGTGCACAGCCAAGCCTGGGTCCCCGGCACTCTAACCTGCAGTGCACAACCTCCTGAGTTGTCCTCCGGCGTCGTGGGACTCTCATTTGTGACTTCGGGTGAGCTCCAGTTCACTCCACTTTGTAGTACCTGTTCCGGCACTTCTGCGGGTGCTGCTTGCTTCTGAGTGGGCTCTTTGTCTTGCTGGATGCCCCCTCTGTCTCCTCACGCAATTGGCGACATCCTGGTCCCTCCTGGGCCACAGCAGCATCCAAAAACCCTAACCGCAACCCTTGCAGCTAGCAAGGCTTGTTGGTGATCTTTCTGCAAGAAAACACCTCTGCACGACTCTTCACGACGTGGGACATCCATCTTCCAAAAGGGAAGTTTCTAGCCCTTGTCGTTCTTGCAGAATCCACAGCTTCTACCATCCGGTGGCAGCTTCTCTGCACCCACAGCTGGCATTTCCTGGGCATCTGCCCACTCCCAACTTGATCGTGACTTTTGGACTTGGTCCCCTTGTTCCACAGGTACTCTCGTCTGGAAATCCATCGTTGTTGCATTGCTGGTGTTGGTCTTTCTTGCAGAATTCCCGTATCACGACTTCTGTGCTCTTTGGGGAACTTAGGTGCACTTTGCACCCACTTTTCAGGGTCTTGGGGTGGGCTATTTTTCTAACCCTCACTGTTTTCTTGCAGTCCCAGCGACCCTCTACAAGGTCACATAGGGTTGGGGTCCATTCGTGGTTCGCATTCCACTTCTAGAGTATATGGTTTGTGTTGCCCCTATCCCTATGTGCCCCCATTGCATTCTATTGTGACTATACATTGTTTGCACTGTTTTCTATTGCTATTACTGCATATTTTGGTATTGTGTACATATATCTTGTGTATATTTGCTATCCTCATACTGAGGGTACTCACTGAGATACTTTGGCATATTGTAATAAAAATAAAGTACCTTTATTTTTAGTATATCTGTGTATTGTGTTTTCTTATGATATTGTGCATATGACACTAGTGGTACTGTAGGAGCTTCACTCGTCTCCTAGTTCAGCCTAAGCTGCTCTGCTAAGCTACCTTTTCTATCAGCCTAAGCTGCTAGACACCCCTCTACACTAATAAGGGATACCTGGGCCTGGTGCAAGGTGTAAGTACCCCTTGGTACTCACTACAAGCCAGTCCAGCCTCCTACACACACCATTACGCCAACAAGAATACACCCACAGTATCAGGAACCACGAATCACCGTGGCGGTCTATCAACCACGGTAAACCATTGGCGACACACACAGCTGCGTTCAAAATACCCACACATTTACAAAACACCACCACATTGGACAATTCAAACTGCACACACCTGACACACATACACACACCACACTGACACACTCACACCACTATAAAACACCCACCCACATTACCCACAACCCTTTCAACAAAAAAAAAGATTGCCAGCAGAGAGAGACACAAGCCAGGAGCACCCACTCAATCTGAGCCACAGAACACCTTCACCCATACACCATCCACGCTCCTCACAGCACACACCACAACACATCACCCCACACATCATTCCACACATCCTCACACGTATCACTCACACCACATCCATGGCACCCCAAAGACACCTCAGGTTTTCAGAGGAGGAGTTAAGGGTCATGGTGGAGGAAATCATCTGGGTAGAGCCACAGCTATTCGGATCAAAGGTGCAGGAAGATGGAGCTATGTCAGAGAATCGTGGACAGGGTCAACGCTGTAGGACAGCACCCAAAAACCAGGGATGACATCAGGAAGAGGTGGAACGACCTACGGGGGAAGGTGCATTCCGTGGTTGCAAGACACCAGATAGCTGTACAGAGGACTGGCGGTGGACCCTCACCTCCTCCCCCAGAACTAACAACATGGGAGGAGCAAGTCTTGGCAATAATGCATCCTGAGGGCCTTGCAGGAGTAGCAGGAGGACTGGACTCTGGTAAGTCATAGCTTTACTACTATATCCCCCACCCTACTTGCATGCCATCACAAACTCCTACCCCTACCCTCACCCCATCACTCCACCACCTTACATATACCCCACTATCACAACCCACCCATCCCAAAACCAAGCCCTGCATGTAACACCAATCCATGGACCCCCATCACACACCTGCATGGACACCCATCACCACACCATGCCCATTAGAGAGAATCACCTAGCCCACAAAATCACTGCGCACACAAGGCAAAGCTGACAGGGCAATCACAACCATACAGGTAAACACACCCATGCACAAGATGGCGCACGCAGATACAGTAACACTGCATTTTCATCCACACAGGACCCCTACTCAACGTCACCGGAGAGGAGTTGCCTGCAACATCCAGTCTCCCCATAGGAGGCCCACAATGATGACAGCAGCTCTGCACGCCCGGATCACAATGACCAACCTGGCCCATCAGGGACCTCTGGGCAGTCAGTTACCCTGCCACAGTCCTAATCCACCACAGACCCTCCCCCCCAGGAAACACCAGCACAGCACCCACCCAGTGGGTCGATTCCACTGTCCCCAGGACACGTCAATCAGCATTGTGTCCACCACTACAGGGACCCCAGGCAACCCCACAAACACAGGACGATCAGGGACCTGGGGTCAGTGGGCACACAGATCAGGGGACTGAGGCACAGGACAAAAGGGAAGCTGGTAGGAGTGCTGTTCGACAGGGGGAGGATAGGCCCAGGGAAACGACTCTCCGGGAGGCACTAACCAACATCCTGGGAACATACCACCATTCCTAGGGGCCAGATTCTGTACAAGTTGCAGGAGTCCCAGCGGCTGCAGGAGGGACAGTACCTGGGGATCAGGGAGGACCTAAAAAACATCTACAGCATCCTGGTTACCATTGCAGGGGTGCTGGCTGGCATGGGCAACACCATGAGGGAGGCAGTGGCACAAGAGAGGGCCCCTGACACTAGCCACACCGAAGAACAGCCCTCCACCTCCGCCGGCGCTAGTGGATGGGAGGCCCCGCCACAGGACCAACAGGTCACCAGCACCTCACCCCCTGCAGAAGGAGAACCACCCCGCAAACGCTCCCTGCGATCCAGTCAGAAGCCAAAGAACATTGCCAAGACCCCGCTAGGAAATAGTACTCTCCTGATTGTCACCCTTCTGTCCCACTCTGTCAGCCTGTCCACCTTGAACTGCCATTACTCCCCTTCCTATGCCGCAGTGGACAATGCACCTTTGATACCAAGAGACTGGACTCTAACTGGATATTCCTCCTCCATCACCCCAGCCTTTTGCACATCCCCCTCTAGGTATGAGCACTTAAATAAACACCCTTGGAACAAATCCAAATCTTGAGTCTGTCAAGTGATTGAAATATGTATTGGTACAACAGCCTGAAAACTTTGCAAGTCATATGTACAGTTATATAAACATTGGCATGACCTTTAGTGGGCAGTAGTAAACATACCAGGAGCCAGAGTGGGTCACAGAGATCTGAAATTAGAGATGCCAAATGGTACAGTAAGTGGCCATAGACATAGGGAAATCAGGCTGCCATGTACAATGTCCAACAGAAAACTGAAAAGTAAAGTGAAGTTACAGTATCTTACCTGTGTGTCACTGGAAGTACAGCTGGATGATATTACTTCTGTTGTCCACCTCTTCTTCCTCTGCCTCCTCTTCCTCACTGTCCACAGGCTCCACCTCTGCCACAAGACCATCTCCAGGCTCATCCTCCTGCAGAAAAGGCACCTGGCGTCTCAAGGCCAGGTTGTGCAACATGCAGCGATGATTCGGCACACCTTCTTGGGGGAGTAGTACAGGGATCCACCTGTCAGATGGAGGCACCGGAACCAGGCCTTCAGGAGCCCAAAGGTCCTCTCAATTATCCTCTTGATTTGCCCATGTGGCTCATTGTAACATTCTTCTGCCCTTGTCCTGGCATTCCTCACTGGGGTCAGCAGCCATGAGAGGTTGGGTAACCAGAGTCACATGCAAATATCAAGGGACAACTGTCAGACACACACTAACGCTTAGGGACAACCCCATACCCACATACCAATATATACTGGGAGGGGACCCTCAGCTCACCTATTAGCCACACCCGGTGCCTCTGGAGTTGGACCATCACATATTGGATGTTGCTATTCCTCAAGATAAAGGCGCCATGCACAGAGGCAGGATACTTGGCATTCACATGGGAGATGTACTGGTCCACCAAACACACCATCTTCACATTCATAGAGTGATAGCTTTTTCTATTCCTGAACACTTGTTCATTTCTCCAGGGGGGAGGGCAAATGCTACATGTGTACCTTCTATGGCACCAATGATGTTGGGGATATGTCCCAGGGCATAAAAGTCGGCTTTCACTGTGGCCAGATCCTCCACTTGGGAAAATACAATGTGGCTGCGCATGTGTTTGAGCAGGGCTGACAACACTCTGGTCAACACATTTGAGAACATTGGCTGAGACATCCCTGATGCCATGGCCACTGTTGTTTGGAAGGAACCACTTGCCAGGAAATTGAGCATTGACAGGACCTGCACTAGTGGGGGGATACCTGTGGGCTGGCGGATAGCTGACATCAGGTCTGGCTCCAATTGGGCACACCGTTCTTGGATTGCGGCCTGATCAAGTCTGTATGTTAGTATAATGTGTCTGTCCTCCATTGTCGTAAGGTCCACCAGGGGTCTGTACACAGGAGGATGTCTCCATCTCATATTCATCCTCAGCGCTTGAAGCCTATTGAGGAATACGGTGAGCAGAGGGTCATAATCACACATCTAGTGCAATAATGATGCATTTCTTCCTTTACAGAACCAGTATGTGAATCCGAGAGTCAGTTGCTGTGCCAATGTCTGCTGTGATGCAGTTAGGTGCCATGGCCTGTACCCCTATGAAATGGCGGCTGCCTGATCTCTGAGGAGGGACAAGTGGAAATGAGGTAATTCCGCTGGCGTTGTGCACCGTTGCGGTCGGCGGTCGATGACCGTCGCGCAACTTCGCACTGGTTATCATTGGTCCCTATGGGTTCCAGGAGCCAATGGTGATGTACGCCGGCGGTACGCACCGCCGCGGACATGACCGCCTTTTTCTATCTCTTCACTCACTTGGTACCTGACCTTCAACAGGAGAGGACCTACACTGCAAGTGTTGCTGTGACCTGTGTCTGGAAGCGATAATGGCTCAAGTGTCTGGGGAAAGGCCCCTGCCTTCACTGAGGAGGATTTGGAGAGACTGGTGGATGGGGTCCTACCCCAGTACACGTTACTCTATGGTCCTACAGACAAACTGGTGAGTATACTGTGAGCATGATGCGTGTGGCCATGAATGTATGGAGTGCTGTGTCTGTAAGCCACATGTAGGGGGTGCTGAGGCGTCCTGGCCAGAGTGCTGCATATATGGTGGTCAACGTATGTGTGTCAGGGGATGGGAGGGATATAGTGGGCCATGAGTGTGATAGTCCGTATGGTAAACTAACTCCCTTTTATGCTGTCTTTTTCCTGCAGGTAGGCGCCCATCAGAAAAAGGGTATTTGGCGTGCCATTGCCAAGGAGGTGCAGACCCTGGGGGTCTTTGACAGGCGGAGCACCCACTGCTTCAAACGATGGGAGGACCTGCGCCGCTGGGCAAGGAAGACAGCGGAAGCCCAGCTGGGGCTGGCCTCCCAACAAGGAAGGGGTGCCCGTCATACCCTGACCTCCCTAATGTTCCACATCCTGGCAGTGGCCTATCTGGAGTTGGATGGGCGCTTGAGGGCATCACAGCCGCCACAAGGGGGTGAGTACAAAATCTGATTCAGTACTTTGTGCAAGTTAAGCTTTTACCTGGGTGGGGATGTGGACTGTGGGTTCCCCTAGGCCAGGCGAACATGTTGGGCAGGCTCTGAAGCACTCCAAAACCAATAGTGTTAGTGGGCATCTACCACTGGTCAGAGCCCTGTTTGTTCCAGGTGTGCAGCTGATGGAGTTATGCATTGTACCCCATGGGCTGGTGACTGGCATGGTAACTGGTAGTGCATGGAATAGTGCATAGGGCTGTTCCCTGTGAGTTGTGTACGCCAACGGTAGTGGTGTTGCTGGCATTGGCCAAGTGTATACTCTGTCTCTCCCCCCCTTTTTGTTTCGTCACCCTGTCCTTGTGTGCATTAGCATAATCTGGCGGAGGAGCAGAGGCACCGTTGACGTAGGGAGCTGCATCCCATATGGGCCTGGAGGCAGAATCCACCGACGGCGAGGTCACCAGTGGGACAGAGGGCGAGGGGAGCACTATGACGGGGACAGGAGGGGACACCACAGACAGCAACTCCTCCTCTGGTGGAAGCTCCCTGGCGGTGGCAGACACCTCTGTGCCCACCCCAACAACAGGTACAGCCGCCACCCCCCTACCAGCACTGCCGTCCCAGCAGCCCCTCAGTGTGTTTCCCGTGCTCGCTCACCCAGGAGGGTAGACATCTCCTTCGCCCCAGGCACCTCAGGCCCTTTCCCAGTCAGCCCTGCAGCCCTCAGTGAGGAGGCTATTAACTTCCTGAGATCCCTCACTGTTGGGCAGTCAACCATACTGAATGCCATCCAGGGTGTCGAGAGGCATTTGCAACAAACAAATGCATAGCTAGAAGGCATTCACTCTGGCATGGCAGCCCAACAGAGAGCATTTCAGGCTCTGGCCTCTGCACTGATGTCAGCCATTGTCCCTGTCTCCAGCCTCCCCCCTCCAACTTCCTCTACCCAGTCCCAATCCCCTCAACCCCAACCTATCCCAAGCACAACTTCAGACCAGCATTCACCCAAATCAACACACAGAAGTGGCTCAGGTAAAGACAAGCATCACACTTCATCTCACAGGCACTCACACAAGCATCCCCATGCAGACACACCAACACCCACTGCTTCCACTGTGTCCCCCTCCTCCTCATCGTCTACCTCCCTCCCAGTAGCGTCTCCACTCACACCTGCATGCACTACATCCTTATCCACTACCTCCATCACCAGCACGCCCATCACGACACACCCCTCACTGGCAGTCACCACCCCCAACTCCATGCACACGTCCCCTGTGTCCTCTCCCAGTGTGTCTGTGACCCCTCCTCCCAAAGTACACAAACGCAAGCTCCCACCCACCCAACAGCCATCCACCTCACAACAACTTCCAGCCCATGCACCTGCACCCAAACTCAGCAGACAGACACCTCCTACAACCACTCCCTCTTCCTCCACTCCCAGACCTTCTCCCTCGTCCCGCCACAGTGTCCCTAATAAGATGTTCCTTGCAAACATTGACCTCTTCCCTAACCCTCCCCCCCACGCCCTTCCCCTCGGGCCAGGGTGGCCAAAACCCAGCCGAGCACCTCAGCCACCAAGTCCACATCCGCTGTGGTTCCTGCAGCTGTCAGAGGATCAAAGGGGACACCCGTCCACCCAGCCAGTGTGCCACCAACCCCAGCCAAGGCAAAATCCATTCCGCGACCTGTCAAGGTGAAGAAGGGGACAGCATCCAGCAAGGGGAAGGAGCCACAACCACCCAGCACGGCCACCTCAAAGACTCCAGCTGCAAGACCCAAAGTGACACCACCATCTGCCAAGGTGAGGGAGGGGCACAAAACACCAGGCAAGGCACTTCAGCCTTCCGAGGCTGCAGGTGAAGGGCTGGTGGCTACCAGCACAACTGCTAGCACCACCACCTGCACCATGGCCATCACCGCCAGCAGCCCTGCTGCTAGCACCGCCAGCAGCCCTGCCACTAGCACGGCCACAAGCACTGCCACCTGCACTGCCACCTACACAGCTGCATGCACCACTACTTTCAGCAGCAGCAGCCCCAGTGGGCAGCTGTCCGACGCTGCAGGAGAAGGGCTGGAGCCTTCCTCCACCACTGGCAGCACCGGCACCTGCACTGCGGCCAGCATTGCCACCTGTACCGCCACAAGCACCGCCACAAGCCCCGCCGCAAGCCCCACCACCTGCACCGCTGACAGTAGCACCACTGCCAGCAGCAGCAGCCCCAGTGGGCAGCTGTCTGAGGCTGCAGGAGAAGGGCTGGAGCCTCCCTCCACCACTGCCAGCACCCCCTCCGGCACCGGCACTAGCACCACAGTGCAGACGTAGCCACCACTGGATTGACTCTAGCCCTGCCTCCATGGACTATCATGCATCCTGGTCACTGTAAATCTCGTAGCTCAGCCACCCAGGTGAGAGACTGTGAACTAACACACCCCAAGTGATGCATCACTGGGCACAAAGCCCCCTCCAGAAACAGTGGAGAAAGGCATCCACTCACCCTATCCTTGGCAGGATGAAGCACACTTGGCACCAAGCCCCCTCCAGAACCTGTGGAAAAAAGCATCCACTCACCCTATCCTTGGCAGGATGAAGCACACTGGGCACCGAGCTCCCTTCAGAACCTGTGGATAAAGGCATCCACTCACCTTATCCTTGGCAGGGTGAAACACAGTGGGCACCAAGCCCCCTCTAGAACTTGTGAAGAAAGGCATCCACTCACCCTATCCTTGGCAGGATGAAGCACACTGGGCACCAAGCCCCCTCCAGAACCTGTGGAGAAAGGCATCCACTCACCCTATCCTTGGCAGGATGAAGCACACTGGGCGCCAAGCCCCCTCCAGACCCTGGGGAGAAAGGCATCCACTCACCCTATTCTTAGCAGGATGAAGCACAGTGGGCACCAAGCCCCCTCCAGAACCTGTGAAGAAAGGCCTCCACTCACCCTATCCTTGGCAGGATGAAGCACACTGGGCACAAAGCCCGCTCCAGAACCAGTGGAGAAAGACACCGACTTGAGAGACTGTTGCTTTGCACTCCCCAGGACCAGGCAGTGGGAAAACCACCCACTTGGGAGACTTGAGAGACTGTGGCTTTGCACTCCACAGGACCAGGCAGTGAGCAAACCACGCACTTGAGAGGCTTGAGAGACTGTGGATTTGCACTCCCCAGGATCAGGCATTGGGCAATCCACCCACTTGGGAGACTTGAAAGACTGTGGCTTTGCACTCCCCAGGCAGTGGGTAAACCACCCACTTGAAAGACTGTGGCTTTGCACTCCCCAGGACCAGGCAGTGGGCACACCACCCACTTGGGAGACTTGAGAGACTGTGGCTTTGCACTCCTGAGGACACCGCTGTGGCCATGGAGCCCCCTCCAGGAGCTGTGGCGTTGTACCATCTTCCGGCTGAGGTAACCCTCGCTTCCCCGTCCCCCTGAGGTGCCTGTGTGTTTTTGACCTGATGCCCCTGCAGTGTTCTCTCCATATTGATGCAGGAGTCAAGTGTGGGCTTGGCCTATGAGTTTTGGCCCAATGGCCCACGGACATTTTGAGTGGACAATGTACCGCCTTATGTACATATTGTAAATATTGTAAATACTGTTATCTGACTCTTTCTAATTTGACACTCATTTGACTCAATTCCTTTTGTCCTTGCATTCTTGCAGAGGGTTACGGGGTGTAGATGTAATGTTGATGCATGTATTTGTGTGTATGGTGTTGGGGGTGAGGGTGGGGGTGTTGCATGTGTGTGTGTCACTCTCTTTTTCCTCCCTCCCTCCCCTGTGTGCTGGGTGCAGTACTCACCATGGTCGTCGCCGCTGCCGTTCGTACTCCTGGAAGATGAGAAGATACACCAACATCGGTAACACCTGTAGTTCGGGCTCCATGGCGTCCTAGTTCTTTGTTGAGTGTCGAGAGGTGAGTGGTTTCACTTCAAAGTACTGTTTCCACCGTGCTTTTAATGCCAAGGGTACCGCCCCGGAAAAGCTGGCGGATGGGCGGGTTGTAATGTGGTGGGTGGTACATTGACTTCTGCCTGTCTGTTGGCGGATACCGCCGTGGTGTTTGTTGCCACCGCAATGGTGGTCGGGGTGTTAAAGTGGCTGTCTGTGTTGGCGGTTTCCGCCGTGGTCGTGATTCAATTTTTTTACCACCAGCCTGTTGGTGGTATTACCGCCGCTTTAACACTGACGGCCAGGGTTGTAATGAGGGCCATAGGTTGTGTTAAAGAAAGTAAATCATTATATTGGGAAACAAATACTTACATAGGGAATTGTATTATCAACCAGTCAACTATTATCAATAAAAATGCAAATTGTGTATGGAAAACTCATCAAAGTTTGATAATGAATGTCTTACTTAAGGGACATTTGAGAGGAAACAGCAATTAGTTAAATGACTGAAGACATCAACAGATATGTAACTGTTGCTTACAGGTAAGATAAAGAGTTTCAAAACTTATGGAGAAATGCTATTTTGATAATAATCTTAGGTGTGGTGGATCTTACAAAATATCTCTGGTGATGTCAAGATTAGGCTGAGGTTTATGATTGACTGTGAGCACTGGGGATCAGAAAACTACATTAATCCTGGTAAAACTGGTTATAAAGTACCTTTAAAGTGAGCTTGTAAACTAATTAGCTTCAGCATTGTTTATTTAGAAATGCTGCAAATAGAAATGTGGCCAGCAGGTCCCTAGTAACAAAGCTGGTTCCCACCAGCAGTGAAACGCCCCTTGTTAGTCTGGTCGCGGGTGGAATTGCTAGAAATTATGATACTGGGTGAAGTGTCAGGTTAGTGTGGGTTAAAGGTGCTGTGGATTTGGTTATTGCTGATCTGGACATTTAAGATATTTAAGTTTTTCCTTGAGTACCAGGGTGTTCTGGCAGTGGCCTGAACCATAATTGTTTTGTTGGTATAGATAATGATGATGAACTTTTAAAAACTGCCTTGGGAAATGGTGTTGTTGATTCTGTAGCAGAATTGATGTCTGATTTCTTTCTCATAGTGAGCTTTGCTGGAATCCGTGGTGCCATACTAAAAGGTTATGTGTGGAGAAAAGCAATCTTCATTTAAGGACCAGTGTAGTTATCCACAAAAAGGATTTCAGGGACAGTTCTAATAATGGTGAATTTTAGCCTCTTACATTTTTAGAGACTGTCATTGACAGATGCAACAGGAAGCCTTATGCATTAATGTCTAAGGCTTCTTTTATATCTGTGTGGTGACATCATGGTGCTTGCGGGGAATGAAATTCCCCTGGCTCAAGGGATAGGAAGTTGAATTAATCAATGTGACCTGCAGCTTGCCAGGTTGTTTTGGAGACATAACACATAACATAACATAACATAACATAATATAACATAACATAACATAACATATTGTAATGTAATGTAATTTAACATAACATAACATAACACAATATCGTTCTCACCTATGTATAATTTACTTTTTATATTACTGGTCCAATGATAGTGTGGCAGTGTGAAATTTTAATTGTAAGGGTCCTTTTACAAGGGTTCTACGAGTTGCACAGTTGGAGAACCCACATAGAGTGCATCTTATGTACCCACACAACATAAAATTCTGTAGGGAGCTGCTGTCCTGTGTATGGCTTATCAGCTATTCTTTGAAGAGTGATGTCAGGGCTGTACACACAGCAGAACAGGGCCTTGTTCTGTAAGCAGCTAAACACCTGAAAACATAAGGAGGTTACAGTGGAGAAGCAGAGGTGTCTATCTCGTTACCATGTCTAACAGGTGACAATACTTGATTGTGGTGCAAGTTGCAAGACAATACAAAAAATAAAATGCAGCACATTTTTAAATACTGATTTGTAAGTTTTCAGAATTTAAATAGGTTTCTTAAAAGATTGAAATGATACGTCATCCTCATTTTGGCCACTCAGCCCCTGTCAATTTTGTGAGTTTTATGACTCATTAGATAGGAATTGAAAATACCAAGTCCCAATAGACCTCTGCTCAAAGGCTCAATATTGGCAATTCATAGCAGGCTAAAGCTCAAACCTAGATGATGTGTCTTTGAGCACTAGAACATTCAGTTTATTCTCAATTGCAGGTTGCTGTTCTCTCAGAGACATACCTGGGGTTGTAATTACCTGTCAGGTGCACTGTCATGGTCTGTGATGTGGCATACCCTTAACTGGGTGTGTCCAGCTTATACTAGGACTGTGCACCCAGTTACAGAAAAATATTTACTCTACCCAGGGCAGGATCAAACTTTGACAATTTGCACCTGTGCTGAGAGAAGGCATCTGTTAAACAAGAGCCACAGTTTAAAACTGTGGGGCTTTCGCTTTTCCTACCAATGGACCCAGCCTCAATTGTAAGATGGAGCAGGGATAGCCCCACAGGTGGGTATAGTGTGTGACAACACCATCTTGGGGGAATGTACAAGGGGAGTTTTCAGACAACCTCGGCGGGGGCACAGTGACTGTGTGCCATCTCATAAGTGAGGCACAATCAGTCTAGCTTCCAACTGCATGCATGCCTTTGCACCTACATTTTTAATACAGCACAGGTGCAGTGGCAATGAAGTTACCTCTTTTACCTTATGCCAAGCTCCCATGTCAATGAGAGTACACTCCCTTAAATGGAATCAAAGCACATTTTGTGCCAGCTGATCAATATTATAAAACCCCAAAAGCCCCTGCAGCCCATTCTGTAATACCAGAATGCCTCAGGGTACAAAAAAACAGAAGCCCGTTGCAGCCAAGGGGCTCTTTATGTAATATGGCCAAGATAGGCTTACTTCCATTGAGCATCTGGCAATGTTCTACTTCACCAGACCACAATTGTTTGGTGTTTTTCATGCTACCACCTTTACAGGTATGAAGGGGGAATCAGCTCACTACTGAATACAACATGCCATGCTATTGTGAAATGGATGTCTGAGGCATAAACTCAAAAACCCAAGAACAGAAGTGCTCAGATGTAAAGGGGGTGACAGCAGTACCAGGATCGAAACCTGAATGTTCTTCAAGCATTTGTAAACGTCATCGAGCAGACAAACCAAAAGAGATTCACACCGGAGGCTTGACTATGACAAAGCCTTTTGAACCTTCTTCAATAATCATGAGTACAAACAGCCCCTGTTGGCTGCTTATTGATTCTTGTGTCTGCAATTTATCTACAGGACTAGCCTGTCTGAATATCTCCCGATGCAGCATGCTGAGTGTCTGACTGCTCAGCCTGTCTGTTGTTTTTTGATAGCATTATCTCTGCACAAGGATCTGAGAATATTTCTGTCTCTTCTGCAAACAACATATGTAAAGGTTTGGTTGTTTTTGTCTGTGGTAGAACATATTTTGTCTGTGGCAGAACGCACTGTGGAGTCCCCATCACGCCTGAAAATTACATTTCTTCCAATGCTGTCAGTAGGCAAACTATTTTTCCTTAAACAAATAATATTTAACCCAGTGTGTCTGGTTTTGTCCTGTCTTCTATGTACTGTTCTTGTCCCAAAGTAACTTTTAATAGAACAAAATAAAATAAACACTTCGAAACATTCAATTAATTATCCAGTTCAAATAGTGCATATCAGTTGGGAATTGTTAGAAATAGGGCCTCAAGTTGGCAGTGGTCTGGACCCTGTCCAAGTAGGGACCCTCACTCTAGGCAGAGTAAGGGAGCCACACAACTAAGAGAACAACTGCTCATCCCCTTGGTACCTTGGCTCAAGCATTAAATCTTACCTCAGAGGCAATGTGTAAAGTATTTGTACACACACACACTAACACAGTGAAAACACCACAAAGGTCCTCCATACCAGTTTAGAAAAATAGTCAATATTTATCTGAGTAAAACAAACTCAAAATGACAAAAAAATCCAACATGCATAACTAAAGATATTCAAATTTTCAAATATTAAGGGCCTAATTACGACCTTGGAGGTCTTTTCGGAAGACCGCCATGGTGGGGGTCACCAAAAGACAGCAATGTTGGTGGTAATCCAACTGCCGTGATAAGAGTCACATACTAAAGACCCCTGGAAAACAGCCACAAATCTGACACCACCAGTAGACAGGAAGGAGGGAAAGAGGTGGTTCCACCACCTGCACCGCCATGCCAACACAATTCTACCCACCAGATTATGACCCACAAATCAACACAGCGGTTCTTTCACAGCGGCAAATCATTGGAGGAGCGAGCCACTGTCCTCAGAAACGACCACTGTCAGGACACAACACCACATTGGACAGTTTGAATATCCCACACCTGACACACATACACACACGAGACACACCTACTAACTTCACTATATAACACTCCCCAACACAACCCACAATCCTTTGCAACAAAATCGATTCACACATACAGAAAGAGCAGGCAAATACATCTATGTAGCACCAGTACACCATAGGCACAGATACACATCCCACCCAGCACACACAACACACCTGCACTCCCAACAAAAACACACATAATGAGCACAAAAACCACAAGCGTCCATCACCCACTATGCATCACCCACACCACAACAATCACCCTACACTACACCCTTACACACACAACAACCTCCCCCCCCCAACCACTACCATGTCCCCAGGAGTTGAGGAATTAAGGGTCATGGTGAATGAAATTGGTAGGGTAGAGCCACAACTGTTTGGAGCACAGGGCCAGCAAACCTCAATTGGCAGGAAAACAGAGTTGTGGCAGAGAATAGTTGACAGGGTCAACTCAGTCGGCAGCCATCCACACACAAGGGAGGACATCAGGAAGAGGTGGAACGACCTTCGGGGAAAGGTGCGTTCCATGGCATCATAACACCAGATAGCCGTGCACAAGACTGGTGGTGGGCCTCCACTTCCTCCCCCACAGTTCACATCTTGGGAGGAGGAGGTCTTGGACATACTGCATCCTGAGGGCATAACTGGAATACCTTACGGACTGGACTCTGATAAGTAACCACAACTTCCATGTCACACAATTGCCGTGTACTGCATGCATCCTCACCACCCAAATACTCCTCAATGTACTGTATGTCTCACTACACATCCCACTTATCCACCTAATTCCCTTCTCCTATATGCCACATCTCCACCCAGCCCAACTGCCCACATAGCCCTTGGCAAACGCACAGTTAGCATTGGCAAATACTAACACTATGACTCCCACAATGCATAAGCCCATCTACCTGAATACCTGGAATGTGCACATCACATTGCATCCCTTGCATGTATGACTATTGTATTAGCTAGATGACACGACTAAGGACCACTACATGGCAATGACAGCAATGTAATGGCACAACAAAATGCCAAACTAGGCTAAACACAGCTACATCACTATGACTAATCCAATTGGCTACTAATCAGCATGCATCCACAACCCCGAAGGTGAGCCACCAAGATATGGAATGTATGATGACAGACTCCATGCACATGCATAGCCTGCATAGACAGAAAAATTAACCTTCCATACACCCAGACACTCCTCCCACTGGGACACCATGTTGCTATGTCCAGCCATCTTCTACTCACAACTACCATGCCTGAATAGTCACTAGCTGACAGTGCAGAACAGTCCTGTGAACTCTCATTTAGTACCAGTACCCATCCACGCAGCCAGAGGTACTAAACCTGAATGACACCAACCTAAATGGAGTATGGTACAATGGTACACATCCCTCAAACCTCTATCTACCACCAATGGTATGCTGTGCAGCATCTGTCACTGTAATTGCTGGGAATCACACTGTATGCATATGATAAAGAGATGACCAAGCGCACCGTCAATATGTAACTTCCTCTCTCACTCCATCCACAGGCACCCCTGCCAGTGCCACCCTGGAGAGGATACCGGAGACTGCCAGCCCACCTCAGGATGAAGGCCACAGTGAGGACACATGCCTGGATGTCTGGACATTGATGACCTACCTGGTCAGTCTACAACTCCCTGCCTCACCCTACCCTCATTAATCCCCCCAACCCTGTGGTTTTCAACATCACAGCCAACCCTTCATCCCCAAACCTGTGTCCCAAGGACAGATCAAACTATTGTGTGCCCCACAGTACAGGGACCTGAGTAGACTCATCACGCCCCAGACAATGAAGGTTCTGCAAACACTGGGAGTGGGCACACTGTGCAGGGGCACAGGCACATGGGGGCAGGGGCCATGGGAGGGAAGATGTGGGCCAGGGGATGGGGCCCCCAAGGGACTCGACTGTCCAGAAAACCATCTCCCAAGTCCTGGGAGCATACCAAAGTTCCCAGGATGGGCCATATCATCACCATGTTGGGGGAAAACCAAAAGCTGCAGAGGGAATACCACCACAAACTCATTCAGCAGTGGCAGGCCCACAATGCCACCATGGCCACCATTGCAGAGGTGCTGAGGGATATCAACACCACCCATCCACAACAGTGGAAGCTAGTGGAATGGAGACCCTACCAGAGAAACCACAGCCCTCAGACACCCCTCCCTCTGTACCTGAAGAACCCGCCCACAAACATGGATGTCCATCCAGACATCATGCTGGAGCAGATGCCAAGACCACACCCACTGCCAGGAAGTGAGCCTCACCTGATTTGTCTCCCTTCCACTCTTCCACTGAGACAACATGTTGACTGTTTCATGAAATGACTCCATCTCCCCATTAGCAATTAGGCACTGGACCTGTGCTACCAACTCTGATGATGGCATCTACCATGACCTCACTCACCACCTCTTGAACAATGTATGCACCATACATTTTTGTGACAATTTCTCTATATGAATAATAAACATAAATGGAACAGCTACTGAATGTGTGTCTTCATTACAAGATCATCAAAAGTCATGATTGCCAAATGTGACATGGCTATGCACCCCTACATCCAACAGGCAGTATAATGGACAGCAGAGGGAGGAATCCTCAGCAGGAGAGATAGTACAACAGATATGTCCAAAGACACGTCAGACAGTCCAAAATCATGACCCACAATAGAGTATAGTCAGTATTCCAACCTGCAAAATGACAGAGACTACCATCAGGATGGAAGGCATGGAGCCTCAGAATGCACATATGCAGCACATAGAGGTCCTGCCCAGTGTAGAATACCTCCTAACCAGGCCCCCCAGAGATTAACTATACAATACCAGTCACATACTATTCATCATGAATCACTGTAGCTGCCATCTGTCACGTACAACCCTCAATTCTCAAATCATTCAGCAATGGCTAATGACTATAAATGTCTCAAGCCATGGGTAGCAGAGGCACATATTTCATTACCACAGTCAGTGGGTGGAATGACATGAGAACAGGAGAATGCTGCAAACATTGCCAATACTAGTCTTAACATTGGAGATGTGAACCTAGGAAACTTCAGTGGGTACACTTGTTAGATTTGAGACACTTGTCCTGTGCCCGTTACATTCAATAAGTCTGCTCCCTCAACACACGGATAGGGATAGGGCCACATTACACCCCCACTGATGAGTAAATTCAGGAGGACTCCTGTCTCAAATATTGTGAATAAACAACACTTGCTAACCCACTATCACCATACCTGTATGTTACTGAAAGTACTTGTTGATCATCTCAGTCCTAGGGTCAGCTGCACCGTCCTCCTCTGCCTCGTCATAACTTGCCATGTCAGCATAACCAGCCACTGGTCCAGCTGCCTCACCCTCACCAGATAGCGATGGTATCTGATGTCTCAGGACTAGATTGTGGAGCATGCAGCAGGCCACAATTATCTGGCATACTTTTTGGGGTCAGTAGAGGAGGGCACCTCTCAATAAGTCCATACACCAGAATCTGGCCTTCAGGAGGCCAAATGTCCTTTTGACTACACGCCTTGTCCTACCATGGGCCTCATTGAAACAGACTTCCCCATCCATGACAGGGTACCTCACTGGTGTCAACAGTCAGGGAAGGTTAGGATAGCCAGAGTCACCTGTGTAAGAAAATGTAGGACCAGTGACATAACAGGTACAGCAACAGGGAAGAATGTGATGACAAATGCCATAACAGTGAACCACCTTCAAATGCAGACACACCGAGGAGCCAAGCCCTCTCTATGTGTAGTTGTGCCTTCATGTGTGAAACATTGTTGTTCCTTAAAATGAAGGAGTCATGCACAGATCCAGGAAACATGGCTGTGACCTGTGAGATGTACTGGTCTGCCAGACACACCACCTGAACATTTCTGTTCCTATACACCTGTTCATTGGCAATAGGAGGGACCAGGGCTACATGGGTGCCATCAATGGCCCCTATCACATGAGAAATGTGTGCCATATCATGAAAGTCTGCCTTCACATATGCCAAATCCACATGTTGGGGGAACCTGATGTAGCTGTCCAGGTGTTTCAACAATGCACACAGAACATCCTTCAACAGAAGATTGAACATGGGGTGTGACATCCATGCTGCAAACTCACTGTATTCTGAAAGGAGCCTGTGGAAAGAAAGTGTAGCACTGACAGGACTTGTACTGTGGGAGGGATGGCATAGGGATTGCGTATGGCTGGTAAGAGGCCAGGCTCCAACTGTGTACATAGATCCATGATGGTCTGATGATTCAGACGATAGGTCTGATTGATATGCCTGTCCTCCATGTTTGCAAGGTCAACTAGTGGACGGTACACTGGTGGCTGTCTCAAACTCTTCATGGCAGGATATCTAGGTAGAGAGGAGAGAATGTACATTGAGAAATGCGCTTGACACATGTAAGCAGAACATTTAAAAAAAGCACACGCCTAACATTGTAGGACACGGGTAGCACTGCTGACATATACTATAACGGGCTTGCAGAAGCACTTTGGAAACCAGCCTTGCAGCACAAAGCAGAACCTGTAAGTCATATAGGAGACATATCACATGTGTAATGTACCATATGGTGCAGACTGGGCTGTCCTGCACTGATCATTACAAATGTAATGGGATTCATCAATATAGTGCCACCACCTATGTGCCACCGAGTACCCAAGCAAGCCTATTAACAGATATACTGGCACATCACATCACTGTGTCATGCATGTCACATGTGCCAGCATTACCATGATGGCACAACATGGGGTTAATCCCCAATTTGGTCTAATATGTGTATGGTGCACTTATATTGGCAAATCAATGCATGAGATGGCACAAAATGGCAGCTGTCTGTCCTGCAGCACTGGACAGATGAAAGTGACATAGGTCCGCTGATGTATGTTATCATGGCAGTAGGCGGTCGCAACCGTCATGCAACTTGTCATTGGGTAACATTGCTGCCTATGGGGGATTGGGGCCAATGGTGATGACCGCTGGTGGTGACAGTCCCCTACGTGGTGGCTGTGACCACCATTTTCTGCAGCCTTGCTCACTTGACTCCTGACACCGTTGTGAGCAAGACCTCCACAACCTGAGCTGCTGTGTACTGTCTCTGGGAGCCATCATGTCACATCCTTCAGGTGATAGGGCCCCAGCCTTCACCCCAGAAGAGCTAGAGAAGCTTGTGGAAGGGGTCCTACCCCTGTATGAACAGCTATATGGGGCACCAGAGGAGCAGGTGAGCCCAATGCCATAGTCATGTGTGATAGGGGTGCATGTGATGGTGAATGGGGTAAGTGTACCGTGAGGGAGTACAGATTGATGCAGAGGGCATCAAGTGAAGGCATGTGAACAGAGAGGATGGGTATGTGTGGGCACTTCGTGAGTCAGATGTGTATAGGCAACTCCTATAAGTATGGTGCCAGTGTACATGATTTTCTCCTTTTGTTTGTCTCATCCATGCAGGTGAACGTCTATCAGAAGAAAGGGACCAGGCGTGCCATCACCAAGGAAGTGCAGACCCTGGGGGTCCATAGCCAGTGGAGCACCCATTGTCGCAAGCGGTGGGAGGACCTGAGATGCTGGGCCCGGAAGACCGCAGAGGCCCAGCTGGGGATGTCCTCCCAATGAGGAAGGGGTGCTTGTTGAACCCTGACTCCCCTAATGGCCCGCATTTTGGTGGTGGCCTACCTTGAGGTGGATAGACATTTGAGGGCAGTACAGCAGCCACAAGGGGTGAGTTCAGACTGAATCCTAGGACTTGAATCGGGTTGTATGGGATTAGCTGCCTCACTGTAGTTTATGTGAAAATGTAGTCAATGTAACATTGTTGTTGACTCCACGTGAGGTGGCCATTACATTTCCAGCACAGATATGGCTTGTATAGGACTGGTAATGGCTTGATAGTTGCATCCCCATATCTTGGCAATCTGCATCTTTTGGGTATGTGAAGGTTGCTCAAGTAGCCTCATTTGATATGTAACATCGATATGCTTTGACTGAAATAATCATGCATTTCTGAATGCTTGACTTGTGGGGATTAAAGCTTGGAGACAATGGGAAAGTACTGGAGATGGTAGGTGCCTAGAAAGACCTCTTCATTCACAATATGTTATGTTAATGGAATGTATGCCACTGCCCTAGCAATTCCAGTTCAACATAGCTTATTAGATGCCTACATCATGTCTCAATGGTTACTTGGGAGCACATCTGATGGTGTGAGAAAATGTCTGCCACTCTTGGCCTAGCTGAAGTGGGTGGTTAGGACAGGATTGGGTATTGTATGACTCATGAAATGTTGATGTGAAATGAATGTTGTATTTTTCTCTTCTGATGATGCCCTATGTACTAGTGTGATGTGTTCTCAGTGCAAATGCAGTGGTGTTGGTCCATGTATGACTAATGCTTACATGTATTTTCCATCTGAGATGCGTGTTGTCTGGACTTAGGTACTGATATTCCCAAGTCTGGAATGGTGTGAGTGAGGGTGGGTGGTGTTCTCATGTTGTGAAGTGCTACTGGTCATACTGCATGTGTAATGGTATGTGTACCATGATGTCATATGTGTGTTCCTGATGTTCATCAGTTGTGACACTGGACTCAGTGATTGGGCATGGATGTGTGATATGTGCAATATGGGCCATTATACATGCATATGAATATTTGTGATACATGTGTGTTTGGTGTCTGCATCTCTTCCTGAGTGATTGGGTCAGACTAATCACATGCATGTGCCCATTACTTGTATTGTTCACACCAGAAGCCACCTTCCTGGCTATCTAAATTGTAGTGGCTTAATCACTTCTTAGATCTAAATTGCTATTATTGTACAGTGTTATGTCAGCTATGTCATGTGACAGGCAGATGCTGTGTGGGTGTGTGTATGTAATAGTATTCACTGTCATGGATATGTTACAAAGAACATGGTCTGAGTAGCTGTTGTAACTGTACACCCCTGATGTGTTTGGTTCAGTCAGCTGTACTTCAAATGGGTGGTATAATGTGAATTCAGGGAGACATTTGTAGTTCATTCAGGGCATTATGTCCATGTAGACACTGCTATGGTTGTGATCATGTGGATGACTCCAGTCGTGAAGACTTACTTGGATGTAGATATAGGTGTGAGGGTTGGCATACAGGGGAGGGTAGTGGTGACATGTAGTGACATGATGTAGGACATGTGTATTGGCACATGAGATAGGATAGGCAGGATATGTATTGTTACAGATGTGCATGTTTACAAGTGTGTATGTGAGGGATATGGTAATCCTCTCTCTCTCCGTCTCTCTCCCTACCTCCCTCTCTCTCACTATTTGTGTACATAAGCATCAGCAGGCAAAGGAGAAGGGGCACAAGCGAGTGGGGATGCTGCAAGCCATGGGATCCGGAGTGCTGCTACCAGCGACAGCGAGGGACCCAGTGATACTGAGGGTGAAGGGAGTGCCACAGGGGAGACCGGATCATCCATGTCATCTTCGGAAACCTTCACCAGTGGACACTCCCTGGTGGTGGTGGACCCTTCTGGGACCACCCCAGCACCATCATTGTCTGCCACCCCCATTACCATCATCGCCCTCCCTGTAGCTCCCCACCCAGTTGCCTGTGCCCTCTCACCCAGGAGAGACGGCTTCTTCTTCGCCGCAAGCATCTCTTCTCCTGCCCCAGTCAGCCCTGCTGCCCTCAGTGAGGAGGCTATTGACCTCCTGAGGTCAATCTATGTGGCTTAGTCGACCACTGTGAATGCCAGTCAGGGACTGGCAGCTCAAGTCCAGCACACCAATGCATTCCTGGAGGGCATTCACAGTGCACTGGCTGGCCTACAGAGATCCTTCCAGACTCTGGCCTCCACAATGATGACAACCAGTCACCATTTGTCTACCGTTCCCCGTCCACCTACCTCTTCCCAATTCCAA
This sequence comes from Pleurodeles waltl, assembly GCF_031143425.1. Lineage (NCBI taxonomy): Eukaryota > Metazoa > Chordata > Amphibia > Caudata > Salamandridae > Pleurodeles > Pleurodeles waltl. The sequence continues at coordinate 260,018,454 of NC_090440.1, forward strand.
ACCCTTCCTCCCAAACCCAGCCAAAGCACACAGACACACATGCATGCATCCACCTCAACAGCCAAGGGTACCATAGAACATACAAACACCACAAGAGCCACAACTGGCATGCACACAAACAACACCCACCTGCAGATGCACCAACATCCACTACCTGCACAGACTCCCCGACCACCCTCTCCTTTACATATAACTACACCAGACACACCTACAGCCACCACACCAGCATTCACTGATCCAGGCACAACTCCTATCTTTCCCAGAGTCAACACAATCATCCACCCCAGTCACCACATTCGCAGCCACCACAATCACCAACACCCCCATATGCAGCACATCTACCATACCTGCAGACACCACCCCAACAGACAGTCACCCATACAGCATGGCATCTCCTAGCACCTCCTTCTCTCTCCTCCCAAGACACCTAAACGCTTGCACTCAGCCATCCAACAGACACCCAGCACCTACAAGCACTCATTGCATGCACTTGCACCCAAGACATACACCGAGACACCTCCTTCACCGACTCCCTCTACCTCCACTCCCAAACCTTTTTGCCATGACTGCCCAGTGTATCTAAAAAGCATTTCCTCTTGGAGTTTTTCCTGTTCCCTACTCCTCTCCCACCATGTGATACCCCCAAATGGTCTGTGTCCCTCGCCAAGTTCAGCCCTTCCACCTCCAGGTCCTCCCCTGCTCGCCTGCCAGTACCCATGCCCTTCCCACTGCCAAGAAGTCAACCCCTTCCAAGTCCAAGGACCCCCTTCCCAAGCTCAAACCCAAAGACCCCCTCCCAAACCCAGGCCTGAACCCCCCTTTCATCCCCACCAAACCCTGAGGTGCCTGCCTGCCCCCTTGATGCCCCCACCCTATGGAGGTGATATAGCAGTCAGGAGCCAAGTAGAGGCACACAGAGGTGTCACTTGTGCCTTTCGCACTTTGGACTGGTCAAGTGCCTTATATTTGTACATAGCTATTTATTTATATTATTCTTTTTATATTTCTATTTATTATGTCGGGCCAACCAGTTGTTGGTTTGATGGTAACATACTTGTCCTGCCTTTCTTTCCACATGGCTGTTGTGTAATTTGCGGCTTTGGTTTGTGTGTGTGACATGTGTGTGGGTTGGTTGTGTTGCCTGTTGTGTCTGGGCTGTATGTGTGTGTGTGGCCCTGACATCTGCCCCTCTGTGAAGGCTGTGTATTGTCTGTAGGATATGTTTGTGTTTGGTACATGCATGTATGTACTTGAATTGTGCATTGTTTGTGTTGACATGTGTAATGGTTGTGCTGTGTGCCCTTGTGTGGTTGTTGTGTGTGCGTCCGTGAGTATGATGATAGATATATCAGATGCGTTGTGTGTTGTGTTAGCGTAGTTTGATAATAGTTTTGTTGTATGGCTGTGTGGTTGTGTATATTGGTTGTCAGGTGTTGTTATGTGTTGTATATATGTAGTGTCATGTGGAGGTATGTAATGAAATTGCTTGCTGAAGTCATTGTGTAGTTGCAGTTGTGGTGTCCTTGTGTGAATGTGTGCTGTTGTGTATTGTTGTGTTGGACTGGGCCTTTGCTGTTTTTCTGTGGGTTGATGTGGTGTATAGCATGAGAGTGTTGGCTGTGGATTGTGTAGTATGGGTGTGTGTAGTATGAGTGTGTGTATGTGTGTGTGTGTGTGCATTTAGGTGTATGGCTATGTGTGTGTTGCCATCGTTGGGCCGGATGTGTATGTTATGTGCACGTGTGTACTTTGGGATTTCACTACAGTGTCACGTATGTGTGCGTACTCACGGTTGTTGTCTACTTCGCTGGTTCTGGAGTCATTGTGTGAGCAGGATCAGTGGGAGGACTTCCAGTTTGGGTTCCATGGCGGCTCCGGACAGGTATGTGTTCCAGAAGGTGAGTGTCTAATTTTATAGAGTTGGTTTCCACCAGGGTTTTCGTAGTGGTGTGACGGTGACGGAAACCTTGGCAGTGTGCAGCCTCGTAATAAGTCTGGCAGGACCACTAGCCTGAAGGTGGCTACTGCTGTCCGTGGTGGCCTGACCGCACTGGCGGTACTGGTGGTAGTTTGGCTGTTGGTCATAATTTGGCAGTCTTCTCCCCCGGCCTGTTGACGGTACGACCGCCGCCGCTGTCGACATGGCAGTCCTGGTACTGCCAAACTTGTAATGACCCCCTAAATCTTAGTATAGCTCTTAGAAACACAATAGCTCCAACTAGGGCTATCACTGCTTCATGATGGAGTCACTTCCAACAGTCTGACGCCACTTGCGAGGGAGTGCAGGCTGGTCACAGAGTTGCAGGGGGCCTGGGTGCAGTAGCTTGGAAAACAATGAGGAAACAAAGACATTGCACGGAGTCAGGGAGGTGAGGCGTCGCTGGTGCCAATGCAGCATCGGCTCCTTATTGCTACTGTGGAGAAGAGGTGTTGGTTCCTTACTGCTAGACAAGGGAGGTGAGGTATTGGTTCCTTATGTTTGGAGAGTAAGTCATGCGGCATTGGTGGCAAGGCGTCGGTTCCCTACGACTCGGCAGGGTAGATGAATCCAGCATGACAAGATGCGAGGCATCAACTTTGCAGTGTTGTAATCATACCACTGGGCCACAGGTGCTGTGGCAAAGTCCGAGTCGGGTGTTACGGACGTTGGTGACACAGCACTCAGGACTCATGCTGTGGTGGGGCTTCAGAGGTGCTGTGGCAGCATCGGGCCTGTGTTGCAGGTTGCGATTGTTACAATCAGCGGGGATCACTGCTCCAGTGCAGGCAGAGGCAAGGAGTCAGCGAGTGGCACCGATTCTGAAGTTGCTCGGGAGTTGATGTGCTTAGTTTCAAGTTCAATACCTTGGGGAACGTTGGAAAGCAGAATGTAGAAAGCCAAGCCCAGTCCTTACACTCCATGGACAACAGCAGTCCAGCACAGCATAGTAACAGGCAGAGTGTCATCCAGCTCTTCCTGGCAGAATGTCCTCCGTCCAGAAGTGTTCTGTGTATGTGGTGTCAGAGGTCCAGTACTTATACCCATTTCAGTCTTTGAAGTAGGCAAACTTAAAAAATAAGTCTTTGTAAGGCACAAGACCCTGCCTTCCCTGCTTTATTACCAGACACACTCCAGGGGTAAGGAGACTGCTTTGTGTAAGGACAGGAACAACCCTATTCAGGTGGAAGTGACAGCTCCTCCCACCACTCTAGCTCAGACAGACCCATCAGTCTGGTGATGGGCCATCAGGATATGCAGGGAACACCTCAGCTCCCTTAGTGTGACTGTCTAGAGTGAATGCACAAACAGCTCAACTGTCATCCTAGCCGAGACGTGTACTCCGCAGACAGGCAGAGGCACAGAATGGTTAAACAAGAAAATACTCACTTTCTAAAAGTGGCATTTTCAAACCTACAATTCAAAAACCAACTTCACCAAAATATGTATTTTTAAACTGTGAGCTGAGAGACCCTAAACTCCGTATCTCTTTCTGCTCCCAATAGAAATTACACTTAAAAGTTATTTCAAGGCAATCCCAATGTTACCATATGTTGAGAAAGACCTTGAACCCGATTAATAGGTCATAGTGGCAGAGAAGGACTGATAAAACGGGAGAGAACCTTTAATAACAAGAATAATCTGAGGCAGGTTTCTAAGATTATTAGAACATTCCAACAAGTGATAGTAGAAGGTTATAAAAAACGGGAGGAACAGAAAGAGGAAGAATGGTCTGTTGGTCTGTTGGAGTAGCAGGCCTAAACCAGCCATTATTGACCCTGAGCCATTTCATTGTCTTAATTGGTACTTTCATCATTCCAATGTTCTAATAATTATTCAAAACATTGGTATATATATATATCTAGATAGATAGATAGATAGATAGATAGATAGATAGATAGATAGATAGATAGATAGATAGATAGATCTATCTATCTATCTATCTATCTATCTATCTATCTATCTATCTATCTATCTATCTATATATATTATTATATATGTATATCTCTATATATACGTATATATATAGATATACATATATATATATATATATATATATATATATATATATATATATATGCACTTATGTTCTCATTAGCTTCTGAATAAGCAGCACTTCGGAAGGTAAGAACTCCTTTTTTTATGGAAACAAAAATGTAAGAACTACATCATAGGACCAGAAACAACCCCTTTTCTTCTTCTGTGTATTCACAAAGCTTTTTCACTATCTGGTTTAAATTAGATGGGTGTTTGACATTGGTCAAAGAGGTCAGATACAAGGTAGATCTTCAGGATACCTGCATACAATGAATTTGCATGAACAGAATTCTACGCAGAATCTATTTACAATGGTAAATGTGTGGAGCTCCTGAACCTACAGTGGACACCCCTGAGGTGAGGTATCCATATGCAATATTTGAATCAGAAATCAAAACCATTAGGTAAAATAGGTGAGAAGAGCACATAATCAATCAGCTTTTCGAGTATCAAAGATATCAGAAAAATATATATGTTGCTTGGAGACTAGGGAAGAAATAACCACTAGTGGATGATTAGTAGAATCAGACTGTTAGCTAAAGAAGAATTTATGGTGAGATGTTTTATGCCACTAGCTGCACCACAATGGTATGATATTTTGCTTACACATTTCTACAGGTTACTTGTGCCAAGAGAATGGTCTGTTTGAGTGGAATACCTCTGGCTTGAATGGTAGCGATTGGTCTGACTGATTCGTGAACAGCTAGGGCTTGGTTAGACTGTGACTTTCTCCTAAAAGCTTGATTATTATCGTTGACTCATGTTTTTAGATGAAGAGCATATCAATGCTGTGAGAGGAGGCCTCTTTTTGCATGGTTAGCCCCCACTTTTTGCCTGATGTTGATGCGTTCTAGAAGTTGGTAGTGCACAGGACCCCTGCTAACCAGGTTCCCTGGGACAGAGCTCTTTCCCTCAATCTGTTGCGATGCTTGGCACAGTTGGATACACACTTACATATCACTTTAAAACCCTAGTAAATGGGTACCTAGAACCCAGGGCATGGAATAGTAGGAGTAGGCCCCTGATGGCACCAGCACTGATTATGCCACCCTCTAGGGCGCTGCACCCAGACACACCCACTACTGCAGTGTAGGCTGAGTGTACTGGGGCAAACCTAAAATGGCAAACTCAACATGGCACACTCCCTGTGTTCCCTGTCTACCCTACACTGCATATGATATGGGTAAGTCACCCCTCTGGTGGACCTTACAGCCCTAAGGCAGAATGCACCAAACTATATGTGAGGGCATAATTGCATGAGCAACAGTGAGTGAACAGAGCAGAAATCTTAAGTGCATGTACTGGACACTGGTCAAACACGAGTTCCCCAGTTACATGATAGCCACTCTGTACCCTGGGTTATATGGTATCAAACATCTCAGAATATTAAATCCAAACTGGTACCAGTACTGGATTTAACCCTAAATATACCCATATACCTGCAAAAGGTAACCTAACTGGCAGAGTTGCTGACTGGTTGCATCCAGCCCACCACTTCCAGGCAGCCAATATACAAACCTGGGAGAGAGCCATGACTCTCTGATTTGTAAAAGAATGCCCTTCCTGGGTGGAAGAGCTAACACTCAGAAATGTGTAAAATCCTGATGGTGAGCTTCAAAGGGCTACTGCCTCTGAAACTCGAGCCCTCAGGCCAGCTGGTAGCAGCAGAGGGCTTCTCCATTTGCAAACCCCCACTTTTGGCAGGAGCAAAGGAGGGAAACCAGACAGAGGGTAGGAGGAGTGGCCTCACTGAGCGTGTACCACCCCTAGGGGCTTGCAGGCGAAGTGGGCCCACCATTTCATTTTCTTTCATGTTGGGTGGCAGAAACGTTTAAGGAAGTGACCCTTCCCACAGGAAGTGGTCACTGTAGTGGGTGTAGCCACCCAAGGGTAAGTGTCTCATTGGACACTACCAGGTCCCCCCTAAAAGTCCCACTAAATTTAGTATTTAGTGGGCTTCCTTAGACTAAGAAATTAGATTCATATGGAAAAAAGAAAACAGCACCAAAGAACCCGCAAAAGATGAGAACAGAGGACCTGCTGCTTGCTGCACCAGAGTCCTGACAATTGCCACTGCAGAGGAGCTGACCACTGGACCGACCTCAGAAGACCCCAAGGACCTCCAGGCTTCACAAATAGCCTGAGATCTCCCTCCTGAGTGGAGACACCACTCAAGAAATCAGAGATACCTGCAAACAGGTGGGGGGCACTTCACCGACCAGACGATATCTCTGCAACCAGAAATTGCAGCCAGACCCGACAACGCACCAACAACAGCCCAGACAAGACCTGCAAGTGTGCCAAGTTTGGTGGCACAGTGCCCTCCCTTGGACAAGTTATGGCAATACCCCAGGTACTGACAAGGGCACATTGGACTAAGAACAGCTCTCCCAGAGCTGCAACTGGACCAGGAGGAAGCCCCAGTTAAGGGACTTAAGTGACACCCTGGACCTCCCGCCAGAGCACCCAAGACATCCTGCAAGACCCCAAGAAGAAGATTTACCTCCAGCTCCACAGGCTCCCTTTGCGCACAGCATCCAAGACCTCTAAAACGCCCTGCACCTGGCCGCCTTGAGCCCTGCATCACAGGATCTGCTGTGTGGCCCCAACCCCTTGTGACCTCAACCGCAAGGGGACCCCCAGGCACCCACTATAAATCTGCAAACCAGCTCCTTTTTTAAGTGGCCCCTCCAGGTGGCCCTGCACCTGTGGCAAGAAACTTTCCAATGCTGCTCCCGCCGTAACCGAGAGCCGCATGAGGCTCTCCAGCTGCACAAGGTGCCCACCGACTGCTGCAACCATCCTGAAAAGATGAGATTGGTAACCCAAATGTACGATTTTTAATGCATTTTCAAAAGTGACTGCCCATAATTTCCTATGGTGTGTAATTGCGCACAGAAAGACTAACTTTCTTAAAACTTTGAAAAGTCATATCTCAAAATGTACTTAACATATCTTAAAGATCTGAGTCTTGAAATGTATATAAAAGTCAGAAGTATTTTTATAAATTCTGGTCTCGAGTTATTCATTGAGTGCGTGTGGTGCATGATTGGATTTGTGAGTACAGCAAATACTTAGGACATCTCCTGGATTAGCTTAACTGCTCGACCAGCTACCGTAAAAAGTGGAGCATTAGGTGGTCTAATTTTTACTCCTGGACACCAATGTGTGGGTGCCTAGTTTTGCACACTGCATAGAGGGCCAGCCTCTTACAAATGCTTAGCCACAAAGACAAACGTCTCCACCAGTTCTTGTAGTGCCTCCTCAGAGAATCTTCTGTGCACATTAGTACATAGTAAGGGAAGTTTTTGTGTATAAGTCATCCTCCCAAATTCTGGTGCTAGGCTCAAACCATTATTGCAAATGCTCAATCAAGCAATTTAATAAGACACTCAAGTGAAGCGAGGATTTAACAAAACAAAGGTTTGAATGTAGGTATGTAGTTGTATATTGCTAACCAAGCAGAAAGACATGCTGTACAGGGTAAAAGGATAAAATACAGTTTTCTAGTGATTAGGTGGCAGTTGTGTTATGAGAGTGGTCTGATCATAATGGGTTTGTAAATGATACAGCTGGTTTTGTAGATACTGCAGACCAGCAAGGGCAGTCAGTGGAGTTCCATCAGGGTGGGGGTGACATAGCCATATTTCTTCAGGACTTTAAGGAGGCATGCTGCAGCATTTAGGGTACCCATAAGGAGAGGCCCAGTACAGAGTCTAGGAGGCCATAGAGTAGGTTCTTGGCACCATCCAAATTCAAGAGTAAGAGGGCTTAAAAGGGCAGCCCTAAAGTTGCTTTTTGGGAAGAATGGTCTCATTTTCTCTTATGAAGACAGCTGTTTTGATTATTTTGACACTGTGGGGCTCATTCCAACCCTGGCGGTCGGTGTTAAAGCGGTGGCCAACCCGCCAACAGGCAGGCGGCCAAAAAAATTGAATTCTGACCCTGGCGGGAACCACCAACACAGACCGCCACCTTAACACTCCGACCGCCACGGCGGTACAACCAAACAGCGTGGCGGTCACCGCCAACAGACAGGCGGCAGACAATGTACCGCCCACCCTATCACAACTCACCAATCCGCCACCTTTTCCGGGGCGGGAGCCCCGCCGATAAAAACACAGCAGAAACAGACTACGAACGGGAAAACGCTCACCCTACACACTCCACGAGGAATCTGGACAGCATGGAACCAGAACTACACATCCTACCAGCAATTGTCTACCTGCTCCTCTACCAGGAGCACGAACGCCGGCGCAGAAGACAACGGTGAGTACTGCACCTACGACACAGGGGAGGGGGGAGGAGAAAAGAATACGGGCACACACATACGCGACACCCCCCCCAACTACCTACACACCAATGCAGAGCAACAACTCAGAGTGACACTCCTCAACCCCCCCGGAAAAATGCAAAGACATATTAATATGTTATTGGAATTCAAATATATTGTAAGGCAAAGTAAATAAGTAAGTCGAACATCCCATAACTATATACACATATGTAAATTGTCCCGTCAAAATTGGCTTTCTGTCATTGTACGTGGGCCAATGGTCCTCAACACATGGGCAAAGCCCACACATGAGACCCGAATCCATTGGAGAGAACACTGCAGGGGCATCAGATAGGAAAACTACAGGCACCTCAGGGGGAAGGGAAGGGGGGGCACCTCAGCCACATGAGTCCACGACACCAGATCCACGAGGGGCCTCCATGGCCACTGTTTAATCCTGGGGAGTGCAAAGCTGCAGTCTCTCAAGTCCAGACAGTGGGTGGCTTGCCCACTGTGCCATCCTGGGGAGTGCAAAGCCACAGTCTCTCAAGTCCCTACAGTGGGTGGCTTGCCCACTGTGCTATCCTGGGGAGTGCAAAGCCACAGTCTCTCAAGTCCCTACAGTGGGTGGCTTGCCCACTGTGCCATCCTGGGGAGTGCAAAGCCACAGTCTCACAAGTCCCTACAGCGGGTGGCTTGCCCACTGTGCCATCCTGGGGAGTGCAAAGCCACAGTCTCACAAGTCCCTACAGCGGGTGGCTTGCCCACTGTGCCATCCTGGGGAGTGCAAAGCCACAGTCTCATAAGTCCCTACAGTGGGTGGCTTGCCCACTGTTCCATCCTGGGGAGTGCAAAGCCACAGTCTCACAAGTGGATGACAGACTCCGGCGGTACTGGAGGAGTCTTGGTGCCCAGAGTGTATCGTGCAGCCCTGACACTGATCCGGGCCTGCCCCTTCTGCCAATGTGTCAGCGGTGCTTGAGTTGAAGGGCCCAGCGGAGAGGTGCTTGAGAGGAAGGGCCCAGCGGAGCGGTGCTTGTCTTGAAGGGCCCAGCGGAGCGGTGCAGAGAGGAGGGCCCAGCGGAGCGGTGCAGAGACGGCGGTGCCCAGCTGAGCGGTGCTTGAGAGGAAGGGCCCAGCGGAGCGGTGCAGAGACGGCGGTGCCCAGCGGAGCGGTGCTTGAGAGGAAGGGCCCAGTGGAGCAGTGCTTGAGAGGAAGGACCCAGCGGAGCGGTGCTTGTCTTGAAGGGCCCTGTTCAGCGGTGCTTGTCTTGAAGGGCCCTGTTCAGCGGTTCTTGAGACGGCGGGCCCTGTTCAGCGGTGCTTGTCTTGAAGGGCCCTGTCCAGCGGTGCTTGTCTTGAAGGGCCATGTTCAGCGGTTCTTGAGACGGCAGGGCCCTGTTCAGCGGTGCTTGTCTTGAAGGGCCCTGTTCAGCGGTGCTTGTCTTGAAGGGCCCTGTTCAGTGGTTCTTGAGACGGCGGGGCCCTGTTTAGCGGTGCTTGTCTTGAAGGGCCCTGTTCAGCGGTGCTTGTCTTCAAGGGCCCTGTTCAGCGGTTCTTGAGACGGCGGTGCCCTGTTCAGCGGTGCTTGTCTTGAAGGGCCCTGTTCAGAGGTGCTTGTCTTGAAGGGCCCTGTTCAGCGGTTCTTGAGACGGCGGGGCCCTGTTCAGCGGTGCTTGTCTTGAAGGGCCCTGTTCAGCGGTTCTTCACATGTGTCTCCAGGGCACCAGATCTGGCCAATATATGGTGTTCACTCGCCATCCGACTTTTCGCTTGCGGGGCCCTCCTGTGCTGGTGTCCCGTGCCCGTGGGTGTCCTCCTTCACTCCCGGAATGGGTCTGGTGGGGCCCTCCTGGGCAGCTCGCCTGCTGCCGGACTTGTCGGCCGTGCTGCCCTTGCCTGATCCTCTGTGTCCCTTGCCTCCCTTTGGAGATGTGCCAGGTGGCACCCCACTTCCTGACGGTGCCAGGGTGGTGCCTGTGGAGGCTGCCGTCTCTGTCCTCTCGCGCCGGCCCTTGCCTTTTTTGGATTTCTTCCCAGGGGGTGGGCTGGCTGTCCCTTTGCTGCTGGCCGATGTAGCTGCCCTCGAAGGTGGTGGACTCCAATATCCCTGGACTATGGTCCTTGTAGGTCCAGGGCTTGTGGTGGCTGAGGTGCTGATTGGACTTTTACGAGATGGAGGGGGTGGGTCAGGTGATGGAAAGAGGTTAAGTTTGGAGAGGAAAAACTTTTTAGGAGCAATGGGAAGGGTAGGTGCAGTGGGTATGGGAGTGGAGGAAGAGGATGTGGTTGTAGGAGAGTCAAGTGTGCTGTTGTTGGGTGCAGGTGCTTGTGACGGAGGCTGTCGTGAGGTGGATGGCTGTTGGGTGGGTGGCTGCCTGCGTTTGTGTGGTTTGGAAGAGGGGGTGACAGACACACTGGGAGAGGACACAGGGGACGTGTAAATGGCAGTGGGGGTGGTGACTGCACGTGTGCGGAGTGTTCTGGTGGGTGTGCTGGTGATGGACGTAGTGGCTGATGAAGTGGTGCATGCAAGTGTGAGTGGAGACGTCACAGGGAGGGAGGAGGGAGACGAAGAGGAGGGGGACACAGAGGAGGCAGTGGCTGTTGGCATGTCTGCATGTGGATGTTGCTTTTGTGAATGCTTGTGGGATGTGTGGTGCTTATGTTTGGATGAGCTGACCTTGGGTGTTGAGGTGTGTGCAGGCTGGTCTGTAGGTGTGTCTGGGATAGGCAGAGGAACAGGGGAGTGGGACTGGGGGGAGGGAGTTGGAGGAGGGAGGCAGGAGACAGGGACAATGGCTGCCGTCAGTGCTGAGGCCAGAGCGTTGAACGATCGCTGATGGGCAGCCTAACCCGAATGAATGCCCTCCAGGTATGCATTGCTCCGATGCACCTCCCTTTCCACCCCCTGGATGGCATTCAAAAGGGTAGACTGCCCAACAATGAGCGTCCGGAGGAGGTCAATGACCTCCTCACTGAGGGCAGCAGGGGTAACTGGGGCAGGGCCTGAGGTGCCTGGGGCGAAGGAGATGCCCGCCTTGGTGTGGGAGCGGGCACGGGGCGAACGCTGAGGGGCTGCTTGGAGGGCGGAGCTGGTGCGCTGGGTGGCGGCTGTACCTGTTGTTGCGGTGGGCACGGATGTTGCTGCCACCACAAGGGAGCTCCCTTCCGAGGACGTATCGGTGTCGCTGATGTCTCCATGTGTCCCCGTTGTGGAGCCCCCCTCGCCCTCCGTCTCACTGGTGAAATCAGAGTCTGTTGCATGGCCCTCCGGGGCCATGTGAGATGCAGCTCCCTCGTGCTCCAATGCCACTTCTCCTCCGCCAGATGATGCTAATGCACACATGAACAGAAAGAGCAGACAAAAAAAGGGGGGGGGAGAAATAAAGACATGTTGAGTGCATGCATTGGCAACACAGTTGGCGGAGAGGACAGACACAGAAGCCCTCTGCACTACGCCGCGCACTTGGGGTACACTACTCAATCAGTGAGACTTGGCCTACAAGCCAATGGACGACATCTGCACACATAGGTGACACAAGGCCATGGATAGCTGTACCTGGCACCCTACAGAGGTGGAGGGCGGGGGCACAGAGCCATGCCTTACGGAGGGGACTAGCCTACAGAAAACGCCCTGGCCTAGGGATACCCACATCCCTCCTCCAACACCCAGACACCTCCACTGCGCGCTAAGATAGCAGAATGTGCTTGTACTCACCCCCTTGTGTCTGCTGTGATGTCCTCACGCGCCCATCCAAATCTGGGTAGGCCACCGCCAGGATCTGAGACATCAGGGGGGTCAATAGACGAGTGGCACCCCTCCTACGTTGGGAGGCCATCCCCAGCAGAGCCTCCGCGGTCTTTCTGCTCAGCGGATGTCCTCCCACCTCTTGCGGCAGTGGGTGCCCCGTCTGTTGTGGACCCCCAGCGTCCGGACGTCCTTGGCGATGGCACGCCAAATGTCGACTTTCTGATGGGCGCAGACCTATGTGACACGTACAGGGAGAGAAAACAAAATATCAACATTTTGTGCATGCTCGATGTGAGTGTCCCCCCCATCCCCACCCTTGCCATGTGGCACATGCTCTCATCTGTCATTTGATGCATGCCTCATACGCTCCCCTCCGCACCTTCGTTCATTCACCCCACTCAACCCAGGCATTGCCCACAAAGCATGGTCCCAGTGTACTAACCTGTTGGTCTGGAGGACCGTAGAGTAGCGCATACTGGGGGAGGACCCCATCCACGAGTTTCTCCAATTCTTCAGAAGTGAAGGCAGGGGCCCTTTCCCCAGTCGCAGCAGCTATTGTCTCTTCCAGGCCGAGGTCACAGCAGCACTTGCAGTATAGGTCCTCTCCTGTGGATGATCAGGTCTCGAGTGGTTAAGCTGAGAGAAAATGGCAGTCACGCCCGCGGCGGTGCGTACCGCGGCGGTGCGTACCGCGACCGCCGGCGCACTTCCTCATTAGCTCCTGAAACCCATAGGGTTCTATGTTAACCAATGCGGCTTTGCACTGCGGTCTTCGACCGCCTACCGCCACGGTGTGCCACGCCAGCGCATTGACCCCACATCCCATTGTCACACTTCACAGGTCAGGCAGCCGCCATTTCAAGGGCCCACATGGCTTAATTTCTACTGCGTCACACAGGCCTAGGCCTTGCATTGCCACTCATACAAGCCATTCAATGCATAGCGAATCCTGTACTGTGCAAGCTGTGGGAACGTACCTGTGGTTTGCTTGACTCTGTGCTCCATGTTGTCCTTCCTAGGCACCGTCCGCTGGGACTTGCGAGGAGATGGAGGAATGTTCCTGTGTACAGACCGCTGGTGGACCTGTCGACAATGGAAGAAAGACATGTCATACTGACATACAGACTTGACCGAGCCACTATACAGGAACTGTGTGCCCAGCTGGAGCCAGACCTGATGTCACCCATTCGCCAACCCACAGGGATTCCCCCTCTGGTGCAGGTTCTGTCAGTACTCAATTTTTTGGCAAGTGGGTCATTCCAAACAACAGTGGCCATTTCATCAGGGATGTCTCAGCCTATGTTTTCTAAGGTTTTGTCCAGAGTGTTGTCTGCCCTGATGAAATACATGCAGAGCTACATTGTTTTCCCTGAGGTGGGCGATTTGGCTACAGTGAAGGGTGATTTCTATGCCCTTGGACATATTCCCAACATCATTGGTGCCATTGATGGGACCCATGTGGCTTTGGTTCCCCCCAGTGAAAGTGAACAGGTGTACAGGAACAGAAAAAGTTATCATTCTATGAATGTCCAGGTGGTCTGTTTGGCTGACCAGTACATCTCCCATGTAAATGCCAAGTTCCCTGGGTCAGTGCATGACGCGTACATCATGCGAAATAGCAGCATCCCTTATGTGATGGAACAGCTACAGAGACACCGTGTGTGGCTAATTGGTGACTCTGGTTACCCCAACCTGTCGTGGCTACTGACCCCAGTGAGGAATCCCCGGACCAGGGCAGAGGAACGTTACAATGAGGCCCATGGGCGGACTAGGAGGGTGATCGAGCGGACCTTCGGCCTCCTGAAGGCCAGGTTTAGGTGCATGCATATGACAGGTGGATCCCTAATGTACTCACCGAAGAAGGTGTGCCAGATCATCGTGGCCTGCTGTATGCTTCACAACCTGGCTTTGCGACGCCAGGTGCCTTTTCTGCAGGAGGATGGTCCAGAGGGTGGTGTTGTGGCAGCTGTGGAGCTTGTGGAGAGTGAAGAGGAGGGAGACGACGGGGACGACACAGACAAGAGGGACACAGTGATACAACAGTATTTTCAATAACACACAGGTTCGAATCAACACCGCCATTTTACATGTACTTACAGTCTCCTGCCTCTCTACTGTCTGAGTTTCCCCCCAGTTTATGTTAACTGAGTTGTGACTTTCCCTTCCGTTTTCAGAGATGTCCCAATGCGTGACCTCTGCTTTGTTTGCCCATGGACTACAGCTGTGTGACAGTGGTATGTTTTCATCACAATGTAACTGAACATTTTGGCACCGTTATGTCTAATACATTTGTTCAAAATACAAGCAGACTCCAGATAATTTTAGTGCAATGAGTGATTTTATTTAAGTGCTAAATTTAGGGACATGGTTGAAAATCGGTGATGGGTGATGGTGGAGTAATGTCCATGGCAGAGTCCAGATTTTCAGACTCACAGGTGCATTGTCCATATGCCTGTGGAAGGATGGAGCAGGGGCAGTTCAAGGTTGGACAGGGTGACAATGTGGGACAGTGGGATGACATCAGGGTGTATCCTTTGCTGGTGGGGGTCTTGGCATCCTACTCTGTCTTCTTCCTAGATCTCAGGTACCGCTTGCGGGGTGGTTCTTCTTCTGCAGGAGGTGGAGTTCTGGTGGCCTGTTGATGTGTGGGGGCCTCCTGTCCACTAGCGCCGGCGGAGGTGGTAGGCTGTTCCTGGTCCATGCTAGTGACAGGGGCCCTTTGTGGTGCCACATGGTCCCGCAATGAGGTGACAATCTGGTTAAGAGCCACGACGATGGTCCCCATTGCGGAACTAATGGCTCAGAGTTCTTCCCTGAACCCCATGTACTGTTCCTCCAGCAGTACCTGGATCTCCTGGAACCTGTCTAGTACCGTAGCCATCGTCTCCTGGGAGCGGTGGTATGCTCCCATGATGGAGGAGAGGGCCTCGTGAAGAGTGGGTTCCCTGGGCCTGTCCCCCCCCTGTCGCACAGTAGCCCTCCCAGTTCCCCTGTTTCCCTGGGCCTCTGTCCCCTGGACCGTGTGCCCACTACCACTACCCCCAGGTCCCTGCTGTTGTTGGGGTGGTGGGTCAACCTGGGTGCCCTGTAGTGGTGGACACACCACTGATTGACGTGTCCTGGAGACAGAGGCATGGGCCCGCTGGGTGGGAGCTGTGCTGGTGTTCACAGAGGGGGGTAGGTCTGCTGTGGCCTGTGGCTGTGTGAGGGGAACCAACTGTCCCGAGGTCCCCGATGGGCTGGGCTGGTCATCTGGGTCCAGGGAGACAGAGCTGCTGTCATCACTGGGGGCCTCTTCTGGGGGTGGGATGGACATTTCTGGACCCTCCTGGGCGGTGTGGTGGCATTCGGGTCCTGCAGGGGCATAAGAGTATGGTTATTGCTTCTGTGTGTGCCATAGTGTGCAATGGGTGGGTGGCCGTGTACCCCAGTGCTGGCATTCCCTTGTGGGGGCTGTTGTGACGGTGGCTTGTGGGGGAGATGGGTATGTGCAGTGGGCATGCTTTGGTGATGGGTGTCCATGCTTTGTGGACGCATGCAGGGCTAGGTGTTGGGATGGGTGGGTTGTGATGGTGAGCCATTTGCAAGGAGTTGGTGTGATGGGGGTGGGGGTATGATTTGGCATGCAGGTGGGGTGGGGGGAATGAAGTAGTGAAGATTTGACTTACCAGAGTAAGACTTGCTCCTCCCATGCAGTAAATTCTGGGGGAGTAGGTGGGGGTCCGCCGCCAGTCTTCTGCACCGCAATGTTGTGCCTTGATACCATGGAACGCACCTTCCCCCGTAGGTCGTTCCACCGCTTCCTGATATCGTCCCGATTTCGTGGATGCTGTCCCACAGCGTTGACCCTGTCCACTATTCTTTGCCATAGCTCCATCTTCCTGGCAATGGTGGTGTGCTGCACCTGTGTCCTGAAGAGCTGGGGCTCTACCCGAACTATTTCCTCCACCATGACCGTGAGTTCTGCGTCAGAAAACCTGGGGTGTCTTTGGGGTGCCATGGGGTGGTGTGGATGAGGTGTGGGGTGGTGTATGTGTTGTAGAGTGTGGTGAGTGTGGTGGTGTATGGTGTTTTGTGCGTGGATATTGTGTGGGTGATGTGATTTGCCTCTGTGTGATGGTGTACTCTATTCTGTGCTGTCTCTCTCTGGCCTTCAGTCGCAATTGTGGTCGTAAGGGTTTGTGGGTGATGTGGGTGTGTGTTTTATATTGTAATGGGTGTGTGGGAGTGGTGTGTGTATGTGTCTCAGGTGTGTGTATTTTGAATTGTCCAATGTGGCTGTGTTTTGTAAAGGTGTGTGTATTTTGAGCGCGGCGGTGTGTACCGCCAATGGAATACCGCGGTTGAAAGACCGCTGCAGGGATTTGTGGGTCGGAATAGCATGGGCGTATTTCTGTTGGGGTGACGGTGGAGGTTTCGTCATCGCCAGTTTTTCGCTGGCCGTTGGTGTGGCAGACTTTTGTTGTTGTCGGGTTTTTGGCGGTTTGCCAGTTGCGGGTCAGAATGACCGTGGCGGTTTACCGCGACCGCGGCGGTGTTATGGCGGTCTTCTGACCGGCGGTAAGCGCCTTTTACAGCCGAGGTCAGAATGACCCCCTATGTTCCTTAAGCATGAGGTTAGTGTTTATGGTGAATTTGAGTGGCTCAACATTGGATGATATTTTTAAGTTTAAATCTGTACACGTTCATGTTGTTAAGCCAAGTGTGGGCTGGTTGCTGCTTGTTGTTCATGGAGAATAGGCAAATAATGTTTTTATGGGGTTGAACTGGACATCCAGGTCAGGATGAGGTGCAGACAGTGTTTGAGGCATTGAATATCCAGTGGAATTCAAGTGGAATTCTGTATCATAGCCGTATTGGTAAATCTTGATGTTGTTATTGCTGAGTATAGACCCAATGGCCCTCATGTAGAAGTTGAAGGTGACAAAAGAGATGATGGAATCATGGGGAATTATTCCTTAGAAAAAAACGGATGTTCTGGCATCTGAAGGTGCCCAAGTGAGCAAACAGGTGTCAGTTGGATAGGTATAAAGAGAATCAGTGAGGGACATTTTAATTCCATTTTAGACTTCAGGGTGTGGATGAAGTTGGGACGGTTGACTGGGTGGAAGACAGCTAAGAGATCCAGCGGTATCAAGAGGCTGGGACCGTTATCTATTATCCAGAGGTCACTATTTATGATTTGTATGGTAACCAACTTTTTGATGCAGCCAGATTGGTAGTTATACCAGAGATGATTGGAGGTGTGCATAGACTGCTTTTTGAAGATCTTATTTATGAAGGGTAGGTAAGTGATGGGCCGGTAGTTAGGTCATCATGGTCCAGTGGGTGTATTTTCAGGAGTGGAAGAGTCTGATTTGTCTTGACAGCTTCTGGGAAGATGCCTTGAGTGAGTGAATCATGGCAGTGATGAGTAGGGCATGAGAGAGCTTTTCTGAAGAGAGCTTTGATGAAAGCTGAAGGTAATCCATAATCTTCATAGGAGGTGGCGTGGTGGGATCTGAGGATGTTGGTGAGGTCTGAGAGAGACGGGGGTTTGAAGAGTGGCCATTTTTGGATACAGCAGGCAAAAGTGGGTGTCAGAAGAAATGGAAGGCTGATAATGTTGAATAACTGCTAGCTTAATTTCTCATTGAAGAGGATCATATCACTTGTCTGATGTGAGGGTCAAGGAGGGATTTGATGCAGTGCTTGTCAGTCTTGAAGACCATTGTGATTTCGTTGGTATCCTCATAGATCATGTTGTTATAGTACTTGCATTTGGCTGATTTGATGAGCTGTCTCCATGCTGCATGGAGGGAATTCAGTAGGTTGAGGTTGTTGGTGATTTTATTTTCCTACTGTTTTCTTTCCTGTCTGGAGAGGATTTGTTCATTGTTGACAAGGTCTTTGGAGTACCAGAGTGCTGAATGTTTCAGCTTGCAATTCCATGATTTTGTTTGAGCATGGTTTTCAGAAATAGGTTAAAGTCATTCAGAAGGCTGTGAGTTGGTACAATGTTTAAAACCTTGTGTTTATCCTTACCTGAGGGATGATAATTCTCCGTTAAGGTTTTATTTGCCATTTGTAAAATGAAGAATGATTTATTTTTGTAATCACTCTGTTAGGAACTGTCTTTGGATTGCCTTGAAATTATTGCAGCTCTGTGATACATCACTACTGTGTCTCATCTGAAAAGGAACATTTGAAGCTTTGAAGGTAAGCCGGCAGTGCTCTTAGAATGGAGTTGACATGAGATGTAAAGCTGGCATTGTGAGAGATGAGTTTGAGCTTTAGGTTGGTGACAGAGAAGTTGTTGAATGATCTGAAAGTTTGTTCTGATTTGAGTTGACCATGGTGTGTTGGCCTCCTACTAGGTTTATTGTGATAGTGAGGTTATTGGTGCAGTCCAAATGTAAGGGAAGTTTGCATTGAATATTTGGGGATTGTAAGGAAATAGGCTTTTCACAGGTTTTCATCACTTTTTATTCCCATTTGGACTACTAGCTGCTGATTTTTGGGCTTTGACAGGACACTAAGACCTGCCAACCAGACCTCAGTGCCAGTGTTCTAACTCCTTCCAAAGTATATGTTGAAGTGGCTATACCCAATTGGCAAGTACTGACCCACCTATAAGTCCCTAGTATATGTACCCTGGCATGTAAGGCAGAGTGTCTAGCCAGGGCCACATTGTATGGGACAAAGTACAAAATGACCCCCAGTCTGTCACTGCAGACTGGAATGTCAGTGTTTTCAGTGACAGTTCGACATTGTCATGTGAACCAATTGCAAAGCCAACTGTTCTTTTATCAATATATATGTCTTCTCTAAGAAAGGCCTATAGAGGAATATGGCAGGGAGCTGTATATTATCCAGTGAGACATACTCATAATTACCATATGTCTTAGCAGTGACACTCGCCAAACTGTTGTTTTGCTATTCAAACACTAGTAGCCTCATTGGATTGTACGAGGTTACTGGTTGGCACCCCAGCCTGGATAGCTTCTGAATAGGCCTAACTAACTTGATACTGTAATGTATCAAATTAATCATGGCATTAATCAAGACCTGATGCTAAGATCGAATTTAATGTCACTATTAAAGTTAAGCAACTTTTAAAAAGTTGGCTCTCTGTACCCCAGCTGGTCCAGTAGTCTCACACGGGCTCTGGCCAACAAACAGCTTTCTTCCTGCATGGGGAGATGTGTGAATGACTTCCAGGCTTAGCAACAGTAGCATCCCACTGCAAGGAGAGGTGTCATCTCCCCCTTGCAGGAAGCCACTCAGGGTGTTAGCCCAAAGGCAATCCTTCAAAGGGGAAGCTGCCTTTAATGGGCAAATGCTGTTAGCACTTGTGAGGGGCTGCCTTTTGTCCTGGTAGACAAGTTGTAGACAGGGCCAAGGAGGAAACACTTGTCCTCAAACCATTTTTTCCATGGGTGTGTAGCCTTTAAGTAGCCAAAACTCCGGGGTGGGCTACCAAGCTCCTCACAGCTGAGAGAAGGTCTCAACATCTTCAGAACTTTGTCACCAAAGAGGCGGGGACCTACTGGCCCATTGGCTAGTGACCACGTTGTACCCTCAGAGCACTTTCCTGGGATAAATATGGCACTCCTGCTACCCTGGACCTTAGTACATGATGGGTTTGGAGAAAGGACAGAAGAAAGGCTGCCCTGCTGTCCTTGAAACTGCACAGTGAGGCTGCACCATCAGAAGGACTGCACCTGCTGCACTTTGGGCAGTGTGAAGTTTGGAATATGCCTGTGACTCCTGGCTCAGGGAAAAAGCAGTGCCTCCAAGGGTGAGTGGACTGACCCCCTGTAGCAGCACCAAGGACATCTAAGCTGAAAGGAGCCCAAACCAGCAAGTTGGTATCCACTGCACACGTCTTGCCGCAGCTTGCAGCTGGAGACCCAAAGTGATTGATTCTCAACTGCCAGAAGTTGCACCCAAGTCTGCTGGACCCAGAAGTGCTGTCAGAGTCTCGATGTGGCACCCAAGAGGGACATTAGTCCCCACCAATCAATTTTGCCATAACCATGGTGCAAGGAGATCCATAGCACAGCTGCATCGAAGAGAACTTCATGGGACCTCCACCTCTGTGGCCAAAGTTGCCCCACCTCACCTGTGGTCCAAAAAATCCCCACAAAGGCACCCCCATTGACAGCACCTCAAATGGAGCATCCTTGAACATCTTTTCATCCTGCATCCCCAGCATCAGGACCACTCCATTACAGTCCATGGTGTTTATTTCCTAAAGGCTGAAACTGGTCTAGAAAAGGCTCTGTTGGCCAGGTAACTGCCCAGTATATCAATGCTGACCGCCTAGACCTCTGCCCTATCAGAATTGGTAACGCAAGTTGGATCAGAATTGCCGAAAAAACTCTTTCAAACTTTTCAAAAGTTTCCACAATTTTTGTTGACCAATGCTTGTTTGCGTTTAAATTAAACAGGTATTAAATGCTTAAAAATTCATATCTGAGGAATCCTTTGGTGGATTATAATGATCAAGGACTCTAAAATTCATAGAAATGTACTCTATTTTTATAGATTGTTGTCATGTCTTTCTTGTTGTGCAGGTTTCTTATTCCATTTTTTTGGCACTGTTAAATGCTTTACGCTAAGGGCCTGATTTAGTGCTCGGCGGGTGGGTTACTCCGTCACAACTGTGACAGTTATCCCGTCCCCTGAATTCTAAATTCCATTATAGCTTATGGGATTTAAAGGGTCGAGCTAGTGGTTGTACACACAAACCTGACTGGATCTAAGACAGTTGTTTGTGAGTCTATTCCACAGTAAGGCCCCACACCCCTACAACATACTACACCCAAATCCTCACAGTGATGTTGAGAAGGAGTGGTTGAGGGTGTAGCTTTTGGAGTGTGATGGTTGGGCACATGCTGTACCATGCTGAGTGTGTCAATGAGGTTGAGGAGTGTGTCAATGAAGTTGAGGAGTTGTCTTTTTTATTTTATGCTAGAGTTGTGTAGCAAGTTGTAAACTTCAAGACATATCAAAAGCGTGAGGTTGTCGGGTGATCCAAGACGATGCCATCATCCTTTCTGTCCAGCCATTGATGAGGTGGAAGATATCAGAATGTGTAGCAGACAGGGGAAAGTGGAATTTGAGAAACACGAGGCATTTGCATGATGCTTGCTTACATATGGTGCAGGAGGAGAAGAATTTATGGTTAATGGCAAGGCCACCCCCATTATTCTGTGTGCATGGATGTTGCCGCACATGAACAAAAGAGGGTCTTAGATGTGCAATCATATATGTTGGTGAACCATGTTTCTGTAATTTATTACTTCTGTGATAGATGATGTGGTCTGACAAGTCCAGAGCATGATGTACTGGATAAAGTGTGTTAATAAACATGAGATGGAGTGTGTGCTTGGTATTTTGAGGAAATATGGTGGTTAGTTGTATAGTGAAGAAATTGGATTATTGGTTGAGGGGGTGGAAGTCCCACATATGCAACAATCACAATCCTTGTCAGGGGGACTTTTCATCCTTGGTGTGGTCTCCCCTAACTTTTTGCCTCTGTTTTCCAGCTAGATGATGTGTGATGGACTCTGGTTTTGCTGTTTTTGTTACTCTGGGCACTTTACCAATGCTATCCAGTGCTATAGTGCAAGTGCTCCTGTACAAAGTGTATATGTAATTGGCTTTCCATGATTGGCATATTTGAGTTACTGGTAAGTCCCTAGTACAGTGCACTAGAGGTGCCCATGGACTGTAAATCAAATGCTACTAGGGGGCCTGCAGCACTGGTTGTGCCACCCACATTAGTACCCCTGTAAACATGGCTCAAACCTGCCACTGCAGTGTCTGTGTGTGTAGTTTTACACTGCCAGTTCAACCTAGCAAGTGTACCCACTTGCCAGGCCTAAACCTTACCTTTTCTTACATGAAAGCCACTCCTAAGATAGGCCCAAGGCAGCCCCATGGGCAGTGTGCAATGTATTTTAAAGGTAGGACATGTACTGGTATGTTTTACATGTCCTGGTAGTGAAATACTGCTAAATTTGTTTTCCCTATTGCAAGGACTATCTCTTCCATAAGTCAACATGATGCTTGTCTTGAAATATCTTTTAAGTGTAATTTGTAAAATGAGAGCAGACAGAAATATGGAATTTGGGATCTCTAAACTCACAAATTAAAAATACATCTTTTGGTGAAGTTGTTTTTGGAATTTTAGGTTTGAAAATGCCACTTTTAGAAAGTGGGCATTTTCCTGCTTAACCATTCTGTGCCTCTGCCTGTCTGTGGAATACAGGTATGGGTCAGGATGTCAGTTGGGCCAATTGTTCATTCACTGACAGTCACTCAAAGGAAACTGAGTTGTGCCCTGCGTATCCTGATGGCCCATCACCAGGCTGATGGGTCTTCCTGAGCTAAAGTGGTAGGAGGAGCTGACACTTCTCATCAGGGCTGTGCCTGTCCTTATACAAAGCAGTTTCCACTCCCTGGAGTGTGTCTGGGGACATGGTAGGGAAAGACAGGGTCTTGTGTACTACAAAGACTTCTCTTTGAAGTTTGCCTACTTCGAAGACAGAAATGTGTATAAGTATTGGACTTCTGACACAACATAGTTAGAACACTTCTGGACTGAGGACTTTCTGCCAGGAGCTGGATGCTGTAGGAGTTACTGTCACTCTGTCCATTGCTTTGATGTGCTGGCCTGCTGCTTGTTGCTTTAGTCCTGGGAGTGAAAGGACTGGGCTTTGCTTTCTAAATCCTGCTTTTCAATGTTCTCAGAGGGCTTGAACTGAGCTTCCCTCCTGTTAAGGTTAAGAAGTCTCAGGGACATCAAAAACTTTACCTTCCAGTGTCTGGGCTCTCTTGCTGAGAGTCCTGACTTGCCAAGTAGTGCCAAATCCAGTTCCTGGGCCCTTAGAAATGAGCTGTGGTGCAACCAAGAAGAAACCAAGCATATCGACTCCAGAGCGACTTTGGAAACAGCGCCGCTGTCCGACTCCCTGTTGCCACATGCCCTGGAGCTGTGATCCCTAGAGTGCAAGGACTGTGACCTGCAACACAGGCCGGATGCTGCTGCAGCTCCTCTGAAGTCCCCCCACAGCGAGAGTCCTGAGTGCCATGTCCTGGACATCTGGGACACTCGACTCTGACTCCACCGCAAAAGCTGTGGTTTGTGGCATTGTGACACCTTGCATCTTGACCTGCTGGATTCATCAACCCCACTGGTTAGTAAAGGAACCAATGCCTTGCTACCGACGCTGCATCACCTTCCATGTTACCATAAGAAACCAATGCCTCACCTCCCCTACCTAGCAGTAAGGAACCAGTGCCTTGCCTCCATGGAAGTAGTAAGGAACCAGCGTTGCACTGGCTCCAGCAATGCCTCATCTCCCTGATTCCATGCTACATCATTATTTCCTCATTGTTTCTAAGGTACTATACCTGCGGTCCGTGCGACTCCGTGACCGGCCCACACTCTCTCACGAGTGGCATCGGACTGTTTGGAATGACTCTGTAAAGCCACAGTGATAGCCCCAGTTGGAGATAATGTGGGGCATATTTATACTCTGTTTGCGCCGGAATTGCGTCGTTTTTTTTTACGCAATTCCGACGCAAAACTAACTCCATATTTATACTTTGGCGTTAGACGCGTCTAGCGCCAAAGTCCATGGAGTTTGCGTCATTTTTTAGCGTGGACACCTACTGTGCGTTAATGATATGCAAGGTAGGCGTTCCCGTCTAAAAAATTGACTCCGAGGCATGTGCGCCGTATTTACACTCCCGGGCAAAATTCACGCCCGGGAGTGGGCGGGTCAAAAAAAATGACGTCCAGCTGCTTTTGCGCCGTTTTTTTGCGCCTGGACAAGGCAGGCGTTAAGGGACCTGTGGGCTCGGAAGGAGCCCAGAGGTGCCCTCCCATGCCCCCAGGGACACCCCCTGCCACCCTTGCCCACCCCAGGAGGACACCAAAGGCTGGAGGGACCCATCCCAGGGACATTAAGGTAAGTTCAGGTAAGTATTTTTTTTTTTTTTTTGTGGCATAGGGGGGCCTGATTTGTGCCCCCCTACATGCCACTATGCCCAATGACCATGCCCAGGGGACATAAGTCCCCTGGGCATGGCCATTGGGCAAGAGGGCATAACTCCTGTCTTTGCTAAGACAGGAGTTATTTCAATGGGGGTTGGGAGTCGAAAAAAATGGCGCAAATCGGGTTGAGGCGAAAAATTTGCCTCAGCCTGACTTGCCCCATTTTTTGGCGCCCAAGCTCCATATCCCCCTACGCCGGCGCTTCCTGGTGTACGTCATTTATTTTCACGCACACCAGGCAGCGCCGGCGGCTAGCGCCGGCTAACGTCATTGAATAAATACGGCGCCCGCATGGCGCTACAGAATGGCGTTAGCCGGCGCTACTTTTTTTGACGCAAAACTGCGTTACCGCAGTTTTGCGTCAAAAAGTATAAATATGGCCCTGTGTTTCTAAGCGCTATACTAAGATTTAATCTTTGAACATTTTTATCTTTACTTGTGTATGTTGGATTTGTGCCATTTTGGTCTTGTTTTACTAAGATAAATATTTGGCTATTTTTCTAAACTGGTGTTTTCACTGTGTTACTGTGTGTGTGTGTACAAATACTTTACACATTGCCTCTGAGATAAGCCTGTCTGCTCGTGCCAAGCTACCAAGGGGGTGAGCAGGGGTTATTTTAGCTATGTGACTCTCTTACCCTGACTAGAAAAATTGTCCCTACTTGGAAACGGTGCAAACCACTGCCAACTAGAGACCTCATTTCCAACAGCATTAAAAAGGAAGTTTTGTGTTTGCCAGAAAAGGTTTATTTTGCCATTTCGAATTGGGAGTTTAAAACAACACACAGCCTGCAGTGGCAGGCCTGAGACATGTTTTAAGAGGCTACTTAAGTTCCTGGCACAATAAGTGCTGCAGGCCTACTAATCACATTTAATTTACTGGCTCTGGGTTTATTGTATACCACTTCACTAGGATCTTATAAGTAAATTAAATATTCCAATCATGTGTAAGCCAATCTTAACATGTTTTAGGGAGTGTGCAGAAGCACTTTAGCTCTGGTTAACAGTGGACAAAGTGCACAAAGTCCTAAGGACAACAAAAATTAATTCAGCAAAACAAGAGGGAAAAATGCAAATTATCTGGAGGAAGACCATCCTAAGGCTGATAGATCTAATACTCAGCATCATATGGTTAGCAAATGAAGGTAGCGGTTCAAAAAGATTGGAGGTTATTTTACCCCTGGACAGACACCAAATCATGCTATGAGTGAGTGTTTACCCACATTATTTTCATCATGTTTTTGTTCTTTATTCCTTTTCTTTTTTGCCACTGTTCCATGTTCTTGTGGAAGAGCGGCAGGCAATTTTTACCATTGGAGAGTGACCAGTATCATGATATCAGTTTCCGGGATCCGACCATTTTTGTGCCCCCTTGCCTCATTCCTCTTTTTTCTCAAAGAGGGTCCGACTGCTTTTTTTTCACTTAAAAGTGGTGGCCCCTGGATGCCCATGTCATCTTGCCACCCTATTGTGCCATTTTGCCAGTTTCATCTGCCATGTAGTTAGTTTATGCAGTGCAGGCAGCAAAATGTCCTTTGGCAGGAAGGATGCGGCACTAATGGGTTATATTAATATCCATTTAGGAGATGGCATGGGGAAGGTATAGATGATGCTGCATTACATTCTGTAGTCTGATTTGTCAACCTGTGTAACAATTTCATCAACGTATGCTGACCATGTGATTTTCACTGTGTATTTTTCTATATAAGAACTCAAAATTGGAGGTTAGCCATGTCTGGTTTGCCCTGACTTTTGGAGAGCAGACCATTGTTATTCTGTCTTTTTCTTAGGACAGAATATTTTTACTATTTGTGTGATTTCATGTCAGAGTCTGCTGCATTTGATTGATTGTATTGATGTACCATGCATTTTGACTAATATGTTTTGCCTTCTGTATTGCACTTTAAATTATTTAATAAACCTTAATGGTTTCTAACTTTAACTGATTTCGAGCCTTCTTGAAACATGTCTGGCTTAAGTGACAATGTCAATTTATATGCTGTTTATCTGTAGTGACACATTGCCTCATTTGATCTTGCGGGTAACACCATCTTCAAACCTTCGATGTCCGTGGCAGGCTAGCATCGGGTTATGAAGGGCATGACACAATGTAACTTAAAGTGAACATTTCTGTTGGCACACACATGCTTGAAGTTAGCCTGCAACCAGTGCACTTTCATTCAAATCCTGCTTGCAGTCACCGAAATCTCCTCCCCGGTATTCCATGCTGAGCCTGTGTTTTGAAACAGAAGGCAGAATGTGAAGCATGCTACTCCACTGAGAGCATTGCAATTTGCTAAAACTGACAGAGGGACTTCGCTGGGGGAGTAGTGGGTGAAAGGTGCAATTTTAGGTAAACTGTTCTTGCTCTGACATTCAATCCTATTTTTAAACATCCGGCACTGCATCTGCCTGCCATCATCTTTTAATTTACACAGTCACCAACAAACAAAAAAAACTAAACTTTTTAGTAGGTGCAAACACCACATAACATTAAAATATGGTTGCAGTTTAGCAAACATGAGAGACACCCTGCCTTGTAATTCACATAAAGCCTGTGCAAATAGAAAGGCAGAGTCTCTTTCCCTCGTTTGCTAAACTGATAGTAATCTTTATAGCTATGTGTCCGCCTTCACAACTGAACTAGAAACTATTCAGCTCTACCTCCTTGGCCGCCCTCCTGTTGCTTCAAACCAACCTCTGAAGCTGCCCCATCAATGCTAAAAAAACAGACCTTCATGCATTTTTCTGTACGTTGGGAACAGTTGTGAATGTAATTTATGGTCCATTTTCAGCTCTTTATTGTCCTCTTTGGCCAGGTCACTGATAGAGTACAGGCACACAGGGCCAACTTCTAAATGTGTTTACATCTAATGTTCAGGGATAGTGATCTGTGTTTTGAATAATGAAACAGCAGCAGCTCACTAATATTACTGCAAATAATCTCTGTGTCACCCTCCCATTTCACATGTGTGAGATCCTGTTTTGATCGAAACTTTGTTTATGGATGTTGGATGTTGATAAAAAACAAAAAAAATTCTGCAAAATGTCTCTTAGAGACTCCCATCCGTCACGCACATTGAAAATAAACTAATAAACTAAAGGAAAATTGTGTTTAAAGCAATATGTTTAAGATTTATTCAATATCGGGGCGTGGCTAGGCACCAACCGTGATGGACGCCATTTAGCAGAGCTCCTTTCTCCGCTCTTTAATCCCCCACTTAGCCATATAATAATCCGGCCTCCCGATGGAGCGGAAGGGCCGGGACCTCCAGGCTGAGGGGGCGGAGGTTCGGCGGTGATCTTGCCCCGAGATTCGTGGTGGAGAGGGCTGGGACACCCTACAGCCTGTGAGCGGCAGCGCAGCAGTGCGGTGTAGGTCACAGAGATGTGGTGCGCCACGCTGTCGGGCCGGCATCAGCTGGCGGAGAGAGAAGGGCGGTGATCATGGGCTGCCCCTGGGTCCGGGGGCTCTTGTGTGTGTGGCCCTGTCTGGGGTTGCCTCACCCGACGGAGCAGCGTGTGGCTCCAGGTGGGGTCTTCGCTCCCCAGGCCCCCCCCTCTACTGGCGGTGGCGCCAAAGACATCTGGGACCCTGGAGGCAGACAGTAAGAGGGGTAGTGAGCGTAGAAGTGAGGCCGGAGTGAGGTAAAAACAGCCAAATTAGTTTTTCCCTCATTGTAGTGAATGGCCTTCATAGGCTAGAATGGGGAGACTTTATTTTAATTTTAAAAGTCCCCTTAAATGACAGATACGAAGAGTTTGGTATCAAATTAATTGTAATAATAAATCCCAAAACTTCCAGTTGTTGGATTTAATATAACTTGTTCAGGTTAAGCGTTTTAAACTTTACCTGAAAAGTTGCCAATTTCAGCCCTGCATTGTTTTTGCTGCTGTGCCCTGATTGGCCAGCCTCTGGCAGCCTGTTCAGGCTGCCTTGATGAGGTGTGAAGAGGCCTGGCTTCACACAAAGGTATGTGCCTGTGGGAGGGAATCTCCCCTCAGCAGATGGTGAGGCAGGAAGGGGGAGGGCTACCAAACTGGTCTTCAAAGGCAGAGAAGGACATTTGGAGCAACCCAGCAACACCCCCACATCCTGCCACCCCAGACAACTAGGTGCCCCCTTGATTAGATTAGGAGAGGGCAGGAGAGGGGTGTGTTTGGATTTTTAGCCACACCAGTGGGTGGGCTCAGCCAGATGTAACCTCCAAAAATAATTTTCGGCCATGATGGATTTTTGAAGAATGTTGCCTCCTGGGATAGATTTTTGCCACACTTCCCAGGAAGTGGTCATCACAGGGGGAAGGACCCTGCACCTGATTGGAGAATCTGGACACCCCTGTTTTTCACCCAGGAGCAAGTATAAAACTGGCAGACCTGCACCCACACCTCAGATCCCCATCAGATTCCAACAAGGAAGAACCAAAAGAGAAGAAGGACTGCCCTTCTGGACCCCTGCCTGCACCTGGAACCTGTACTCAGAAGGACTGCACCAGCTGCACACTTGGGCTTCACCACAAGAAATTGCTAACCAGAGTCCCCTGCACCAACTCCTGAAGAAATCAAACAGCTGACCCAGTGGCCAAAAAGGAGCTTGCGCCAGGTGCATTCTGGGAGTTGTAGTCCACACCCCCAAGGATCATCTCAGAGCTTCTGGACCCTTGGGGTGAGTTATGGACCCCAAAAGAACCTTAAAAGAACATCTGGGAGAAGACCCAGAAGTTTGGAGAACTTTTGAAAAAAAGTTCCATTGAGGGACCGACCCGCCGTGGCAACTCTAGCCGCCTTGCCTAGACCGCGACCCGGCCTGATTTGCATGTTAGTCCCGGTGAAGAAAATCTACAAAAAAGAGACTAAGGGGGTTATTTCAACTTTGGAGCAGGTGTTAATCCATCCCAAATGTGACAGATTTACCACCAGCCGTATTACGAGTTCCATAGGATATAATGGACTCGTAATACGGCTGGTGGTATATCCGTCACTTTACCGTCACTTTTGGGACGGATTAACACCTCCTCCAAAGTTGTAATAACCCCCTAAGTCTGAACGTACAAAGTTGACTGGGACCTCCCAGCCAGCGTATCTGAGGAGGGCTCCAAGGACGTCGGATCAAGATCCAGGTTTACCCCGGTCGAAGGATTTTCACCTCAAAAAAACAACTAAGTCCGAAGGTAAAAATCTCCACAGAGGATTCCCGCGACACGTATACAGAGAAGAGTTCCAGGAGGTCGGATTGGACTGGCAGGTTTGTCCCGCTGAAGAAAATCTTCAGAAAAGAGACTAAGTGCGAAGGTAAACTTTTGACCGAGGCCTCCCGCGGCCTGTAGCCGAGCCGGGCTACATCGCGGTCAGCCTTAAACCTTGACTTTGCCCGGGTCGAGGTGCAACCAGATGACCCGATTGGCGCTTTTTGTATCTAGGTGCTAAAAAACTATAATTATTTAAAAATTCATATCTCCGGTTCCCCTTATCCGATTTTATTTGTTTTGTGTCATTTTAAAGATAAAAAATAATCTATTTTTATAAATTGGTTTTGGATTTTTAAACTGTTTCCTGTGTTTTATTTAATTACTGTTTTGTGATATTTTAATGCTTTACACTCCTAAGTTAAGCCTTGTCGCTTGTTGCCAAGCTACCAAGGTTTGAGCTGGGTTTAATTTACTGAGACCTAACTGGACCTAAGTGGAGGTTAGTGGCCTATTGCTAAGTGTAGGTACCTACCTGCCCTTGCCAATGGCCCATTTTCCAACAAGGGGCAGCTGTGATGGAGGGGTAGAATGAACCCCTCCTTCCAGAGATAGGAATAGGGAGTGGAGGCAGCTGGACAGTAGTCTTCAGGCATGGTGAAGTTGGCCGTAACACATCACAGTGACTACTGGGCCCATGTGGTGGTGGCCCCTGGTGTTGACTGGGGATGGAGCAGGAGTTGTGCCTGCAAAGAATTTTCGGGAGGCACATAGAAATAATGGATATTGGGGGATGGTTCTTGAAATGCATTTTATCTTGGCATTATTGTTGGAAGTGACATAGGACGATGGCGCCTGCCCACCTGCGCTAGAGTTGAAGTTGTTTTCGGCAACAGGCACTCCACTGATTGAGGGAGTGGGCAGTTTTAAGCCTGCTAAGTGGGGTAGCAGGGTGGGGGGAATGTTTAGTTGGGAATTATTGACATACAGTTTTTTGGTTGTATACTGTTTTCAAGCCACTGTACAGCAATGGGCCACTGAGAGATGCTGCCGGGGATGGAGCGGCCAGGGAGGGAACACTAGATCTGATGGGCTGTGCAGCAACCCTGGAGGGGAGGAGGGAATACACATAGCAGGGACGATGACACGCACCCTTAGGGTCATTAAATGGAATATGAATGGTCTGGGCAGTCGTATTAAACGCACCATAGTCCTTCAGTACCTGCGCAGGCACGGCCCGACATAGTCCTTTCGCAAGAAACACACCTGAAGGGGAACCATTATAAGGCTCTTGACAGGTTTGGGTACCTCTTGGTAGCACACGCAGGCTATTCATCGGACTCTAGAGGGGTGGGGATTCTCCTAAAAAAATCTACACCCTTCATCCTGTTGTGCACCTGGTGAGACCCCTTGGGGCGATATGTGGCTGTTTCAGGTGTTTGGGATGGCCAAGTCCTCATTCTGTGTTCGGTGCATATTCCCCTGAGACTTCAGGGAGCCACTCTGATGAACCTCGGCTCCCTGCTGCTTGATTTCATGCTGGGACTTTTGATTATTGGGAGGTGATATGAACTTGCTCTCCGACCCGGGGTTAGACAGGCTCTCGCATACGAAGGGGCCACCTGCTTCAGCGGCTGTCCAGTCTTTATGGACTCTTTCGGCTTGGCAGATCTGTGGAGGGCACTCAATCCTGGGAAGCGGCAATACACATATACCTCTATATCTCTATCCCCCACAGTAGTTCATCTAGGCTGGACTATTTACTCATGACAGGAGCCCACGTGGGTGAGTTCCGAGAGGCAGTCCATTATCCAAGAGGGATTTCGGATCACTCCCACATGGGGATTGTCCTGCTGGGTCCCCCGGGGTCCCACACTCTACCGCCGCAAATTGACCCTTGGTACCTGAGGGACAAGGTTTTTGCGGACAAAAATGAGGGAGAGGGTCACCCAATATTTCGAGGAGAATTTAGGGTCGGTGGACTCAGCGAAAATCCTGTGGGAGGCCCTTAAACTGTACTTCGGGCCATGCACAAGACTTGATCGGTGGGCAGAAAAAGGAGCGCAATCTACAAGGGTCAGACCTTGAGCGGGAAATTGCTGCTCTCGAGGCCTGTGGTGAGGCAGACAGGGGGGCGGAGAGTGACCTGCTGCACCAGTTACGGCTAAAGTACTACGAGCAGCGCGCCTTGGATGAACGACATGCGCGGGCGTATGAGTTGGCGACCCAGCGTTTACTTTACGATGTGGCCGACAAAGCCAATAAACTGCTGGCTTGAGTCCATAGCGGAGGCATTCGCAACATACTACGAGGAGGTTATATCTCGGTGACTCGGATGACGATTGCGTGGATCTCCTGCATGACATACCACTTCCGGGGCTCTCCGCTGAGGAGAGGGAAGTGCTGAGTTGACAGAAGAGGAGGTTACAGTGGCGTTAGGGGGCTGCAGTCAGGTAAAGCAGCGGGTCCCAACGGACTCCTGGTGGAGCTGTTCAAATGCCTGGGAAGCAAGATAACACACCATCTGTTGGCCATGTTTCGGGTGGCGAGGAAGGAAGGGGCGCTACCTCTGGACCAGCGGACTGCCACTATCGGAGTGATCCTGAAGAAGGGTAAACCCCCTGAGAAATGAGCCTCCTACAGGCCCATCTCCCTTTTAAATACAGAGGTCAAGGTCCTGGCAAATGTCCTGGCTACTAGATTACATGTGGTTATTACTAAGCTCATTTACCAGGACCAATCGGGTTTCATGCTGTCCAGGTCGAGGCGCTTAAATTTGCGGAGACTCTATGGGGTCTTACACTTGACGGATCAGTAGGTGGAGAGGCAGGAAGTGCTTCTGTCCCTGGATACGAGAATGACCTTTGACAGCGTGGAATGGCCTTATATTTTTGCAGTCCTCAAAAGATTTGGAATGGGCCCATGATTCCTGGCCTGGATCAGTCTGTTATACAGTGAGCCGGTGGCCCGAATGTGGGTCAATGCCACATTGTCACGCCCCTTTGCCCTACACAGTGGCACGAGGCAGGGTTGCCCACTCTCTCTGATCCTAATTGCGTTAGCTCTTGAGCCCTTGGGGAATGGATCAGATATGACCCCTTGATTACGGGCATTGACTCTGGAGCATCATGGGAGGAGCGTATCTCCCTATACTCAGATGATATTCTATTGTATGTCACCCGTCCCCATTGGTCGGTCGATAGGATCCTGCAGATATTTCACATATTCGGGATCACTCTGGCTATCAGACCAATTGGGCCAAGTCGCTGATGTTCCCTCTGACCGGAGGCCCACCAGCCCTTCCCTCGGGATGTGATGTAAAGATTTCCACAGGAGGCTTCAAATACCTGGGTATATATGTGACAAGAGATCAGGAGCACTTCCTCAGTGAGAATCTGCAGCACTTGCTCGACGGATTTCGAGGGGACGTGGCACGTTCGAGAACGCTGCCTCTCTCTCTTATGGGTAGAACTGCCCTTTCTAAGATGATGACGCTGCCACGTCTACTGTACGTCTTTCAGAATACCCCCTCCAGGATTCCGTCTGAGGTGTTCCACCGCCTTGGCCGGGTGGCCATCTAGAAATTGGAACTCGGGTGTATGAGGGAGGTCTGGCGATTCCTGATCCTCGTCGGTACTACTGGGCGAAGCAGTTGGTGATAGTTAATGACTGGGCCTTTGCTGACCAGGGGAACCCAGCGTTCCGGGTGAACAGGCAGATGATGGGCAGAGGGGGATATGAGCGGGCGCTTTACGCCCCAGTGAGTGCGAGGGCACTGCTGGCACACACCTCGTCCATGGTGAGGGTGTGGTGTGATGCCACCCAATTCCTTGGGTGGGGAACTACTTTGACGGCCAGGACTCCCCTGTGGTGTAGCGATCTGTTGGGTGATTTAAAGACCCTGGGCGGGTTCCGCAGGTGGTCTCTTCTGGGGATTGAGCATTTGAGAGACATCTGGAGGGGCCAGACAATGGTGATGTTCGAGGTCCTGCAGGTGGAATACGCCATCATGGCTGGAACAGAACGCTTCAGATATTTGCAGTTGTGGCATGCGCTGAGTCGCTATGTCCAGATGGGGGAACAGCTGCTGGAGGCACCCCCCCCCCCAAGGACCGCCTCCTGACGGAGCCTCTGGTGGCAAAGGCGATCTCGTTACTGTACAAGAAAGTATTGAACAATTCCCTGGACCGGATGAACGCCCTGCGTGCCAGTTGGGAGGCGAACATGGGAGCACTGAATGATGAGGACTGGGTGGTGGCGATCAAGGCACGTCTCCGGTTCATCCAGCTAAGGATTCTACATAGAGCATATTATTCTATGGTGGTATTGCACAAGATGGGCAGGGCACAGACCTACGTTGATGTGGCCTGAAGGCCACCTTTTATCATATTTTATGGACCTGTCCTGTGATAAAGACTTATTGGGTAGGTGTTACCGTGGTGGTGGACCAAGTGTTGGGGAGAGCGGTCTAGTTGTACCCTAAACTGCTCCTGCTGAATGTGACAGGGGAGGAACACTGGTCGAAGCAGCAAGCACTATGGCTAGTCATTGCAGGGATAATAGCCAAACTCAACATAGCGCGAACATAGGGTACTGAGTCTCAGCCCACGATACATAACTGGGAGACGGACCTGGACTGGTGCAGCAGCACTAAAAAAGTAATATATGAGAGTAGGGGCTGCCCCAAGAAGTGAAAGAAGATATGGGGTAGGCGGGGGACCTATAGATCCACAGAATGATTTTAGGTGGGCTATGTGTGGCAGGGGGCGGACGGGACCTTGACAGCACCAGACTATCAGACTGGGGAGTCGCTTGAGCGGTGTGTGAACCTTTGCACCTTGCTATTTACAGAGGTGGGTCTCTGAGTGGCGGTTAATCGATGGGCAGTCTAATTGTTGCTTGCTTTATTGTACAATGGCTGTTTCATTGTTTAATAAAAAGATTTTTTTTAAAAGATTTATTCAAGATCATTAGGGAAGACTCAGCAGAACAGAGTTTATTGAAAACACAACATGTGAAACAATGTTTAATTTCATGTGTTAAAGCGGACCCTGCTACTCCCAACATTTTAAGCAGTGAAGTGCTATTAAGTTGTAAAGTTCAAAGTGTTATACCATAAAAATCCATTCCCTAACTTATCTTCTAATTCTGCGTTACTCAACGCAGTGCTATTTGTGCCCTCATAGGTAATCATGGTGGCCACCCAGGGCATAATGCTGGCCATTCTCTATAAAGTGGTGGCTGCACTTGGCATAATTGTAACCACTGCTGTTGCGAAGCAGGGCCTGATGTGTTGTGACTCAGGACATCCTTTGAAAAGTGGTTGACCTGTAGCCAACCCATGCATGGAGGAGGACACCATGGTGAAATAATGATCCTGCCTTTATGGTCGTCCCCGCTGGCTTGTGGGCATAAGCTGACATCTCACATGTGTGTTCAATACCCCATCGTATGGGGAGGAGTGATGGCCAACCTGCTTTGGTGAAGCAAACGCAGCCCAGAGACCCAATGGTAAACGCAAGAATCTGGTGAAAATGACATGGTGATACTTGGGAACAACTCATTTCTCTGAAATGAAATATAGCATTTGGGAACAAAAATACTTATTTGCAGACAATAAGCTTTATCTGACATACTTGGTTTGACCTGCAATTACAATTAGGTGGAATGGAGTGTAAATGGGTGTGTTTTCAAAAAATGGCAAGCTGAAAGAACTTGCATATAAATTAGGTCTGGCTTTAGCCAAGGTTTTTTGTTTTTAATAAATATATATTTATTGTTCATACATGCTTACAGGCGCTTTAAGCAGTAAGCCTCATTCATTACTGGTCTACTGTAATGTAATTCACATTTAGTTTCCGCCCACCACAACATTCTACATGGTGCACAGGATCAGCCCACTTCACTCACTTCACAGCATTCTGCTTTGACACATTCCCACCTCCACACAATGAGTACCACCTTTAGTACCAGCTATTACTACTCCAATGTGTGCCTTTACATAACATATACATTTATAGTCTTTTAGTCAATGCTTGGTTTCACACAAAAAACAATCACTAACTAAATAAGCATTGGCAAAGCGGCCAATACCAGATGCATTTGTTTTGCTAATGCTTGTTTTCAAGGTGCTATCTAAGTGATAGTCTATGTGGAGTTGAAGAAACATTATACTTGTCTGATTTCCTCTGCACCGTATGGCATTTGCTGCCAGTGACCTAATTTCATGACTCACATGGAAGCACACAAATACATATTTTTTTACGTGATTGTTACTGCTTCTCTCTGATGTCTGAGGTTGTCAGGTTGGCATAACCTAAGATACACAGCAGCTGTTTGAATCTCTGTGGTCCAGCAAGCTGAGTTGCAGGTATAGTGTCTAAGCCTGTGACTAATCTGAGGGATAGATCAGCTGTCTAAAGGAGTTTGAGGTCTTCATATCGTTTAATGTTTCCACCATGCCCTTTGCACGTATACTATGCTGAATTGAGATGTATATGTTATTCTATGTATTCTAACCTATGTTTATCTTACGTTGGTGCTTTTATGTTCATGATCTTTGCATTGTCAAAATCTTATCACAGTTGCCATATCGTGACTATGCTCTTTTGCTTCTTGGTTTTGAGATTGACACTCTTATTATTAGATTGTAATCAATAGGGAATAAAATTCACAAAATTCTAATAAGGTGTGGTTATTCATGACTGAAAGTTCATGGTTGCGCCCACAGTTTAATCAATGTCTTTATCTAAAGTAAAGTATATTGTGGTGATATATGTTGATAACATCATTGATATATTGCTTGACATATTGATCAGTTATCTCGTCCTACTGTGTCTCACCACTGGGTCAAAAGATTCATCGGCCTAAAACGAGTCCT
The DNA here is from genome assembly GCF_031143425.1 of Pleurodeles waltl. Taxonomy (NCBI): domain Eukaryota; kingdom Metazoa; phylum Chordata; class Amphibia; order Caudata; family Salamandridae; genus Pleurodeles; species Pleurodeles waltl. The sequence goes on from NC_090440.1 coordinate 260,054,611, forward strand.
AATGTGTATAAATTGACATAAAGGGACGCGTTACCAACACCAAGTCAAGTTTCTGGCTCTAGTGTGCTATGTTTGATGTGCCCGCAATTATGTCTGAACACACTCATCTATATGCATTGTATATGAGATAACATTTGTGCATGTTTCTGTGTGCTTGCATGTGTTTATGTCCCTGTGGGTGTGAATGTAAACATTTATGTGCACACACAGACATGTGCCACTGTGCAGCTGCAACAAGTGTGCCAACGTTTGTAGTAATTTGAGTTCAATTTGAGATATAAACAATTTTTTATAAACTTTTTTTAAGTTTGCAAATTATTAACAAAATGACGGAATATGTGACAAGTGCAGCCACCGGCCAGTTAGCCAGCCAGCAATGGTGAGGTGGTGAGAGTGGTATTCTATTGGAATTAGCATGGCAGATTTAAATTAGGATGCTAAATGGAAATATTTTCAGTTTTTGCTGCAGATAGGGTAGAAATGTAAATTGAAGTGCTTTAGTTATATACAGGGCCACTGGAATTATAAGGCAGGAAAAGTCGAAATTATGAGGCAGGGTTGACCAATTTATGTGGCAAGAAAAGTCCAGTTATGAATTTACAATGCCAACAGCTGTAACACAAGCACAGACGATTGCATTGCAAATGCTTGTTGTTATCTTAGGTCCAGAAGTCCGAGCAAAACAGGGACATCTCATTAAAAAGGCGGCTTATGAATTGGTTTTATGTTAAAATGGGTCACGCTTCGAGTGTGGTATCTGACCAACCTTAAATACACTCGGAAGGTAGTGGTGTTTTCTCGGACATGCACGAACTATGATTAAAGGCGAAATCAGTTGACAGTAATTCTTTGGGAAAGCTCAAAACAAGAATCTGTTGTCCGATTTGTTAACATTAAAAAATAAAATTCATAAATGTGCAACCTTTTAAGGGCATAGCCGTCTGCTTGTGGAAATATTCTGGTTTACCTAATGCGTGTTCCTGTCCTTAAGTACTGCAGACAGGAAATGATGTCACTCGTTGTCCCTGATCCACCCTCATAGAGGTATGACGATGACAGAGAAGCGCAAAGTTTTTTTTCCCGCCAGGATGATGGCGACATCTCGTTCCACTCTCAGTCGGAAGCAGATGTAGATGTAATCAATGCAGAGAGAAAGTCATAGTTTGCACACAGGAGGAGAAAACAGCTTGAGGGTTCATACACTGGCCTCATGACCTGCCGCCAACTCAGCTGTGAGTGAGAGCAGCCGCCTCAAGTCGTTCCTTTGTGGTATTCCTCAAGGATTGTTCTTTACGTCCATAATGTGTTGAGAGAAAATTGTGCCGTGCAAAGGCAGCCATATCAATTTTGTGCCAAAATACGTGTAAAATCTCTGTATGCGCTTATGGTGAGTATCGTTAATTCAAGTATCACTAACACATAATATTTACTAGGCTTAGAAAAGGCACAAGTGGCGTATGAAGCACTATTTAAAAAAAACACAAGTTACTATTACTATTTTATCATTGTTATTGTTGTTATCATGGGTCAAGGTAGATCCGTATTGATTGCGCCCAAGGGGCCGCAGGTAGAGTTCTCGTGCCTGCAGCAGCGTCTCCAGTCATCAGTGATGTCTATTTTTATGAACGAGTCTGTTAGCTCAATACAGATGATGACACTCCCAGGGGACACAGAGGATGCTTCTGCATCACTTCCCGCGTGATTCGATTATTGGGCTTGCAGGCTGCCCCTTCCAGTTCACAGTGACGTGACCTTTTGACTCCAAAGAGCACAGCAGCTAAGCAGCTAGTGTTCGACAAGTAGGTCACTGGGATGCATGTGATGTAGCAGACTCCCCTGGCGCGTGGATTGTTTTGTATGAATGGGCAGCAGAGGGGACTCATCTTACCTTTTGGGGCTGAACACTGTGTACCCACACAGTATATACTATTTTTTTCTGATTTAACAATGAAGAAGTAAAGTTGAAATGTACAGATATTGCAAGGCACACCCATACAACAAAAAAAAAAACTCTTAAATCCTTAGACATACTCCAGGCATGAGAACAGTGGTAAAGAGAAGGGATGTAGTATATTTGTTAGAAATGGGGTCTCTAGTTGGCAGACGTATACACCTTTGTCCAAGTAGGGACCACAGTTCTAGTCAGGGTAAGTCACAACACAATCCAAATTATCCTGTGCCTACCCTCTGGTAGCTTGGCACTGCGCAGCCAGGCTTAACTTAGAAGGCAATGTGTAACATATTTGTGCAATAAATCATACAGTAACACAGTGAAAACACCACAAAAATACACCACACAGGTTTAGAAAAATAGATAATATTTATCTGAATAAAATAAAGTAAAAACGACAAAGATCCAATAAGCACAAGTTGAAATATCACTTTTAAAAGGTGTAAAAGAGTCTCAACCTTCTTAAATAAACAGTTCTCTCTTTGTTACACACAGTACCTGGTATATGTCAAAAATCGAGATGCACAGAGATTGCAGAGGAGGAGATGCAGGGGAAAATAAGGATTTTCTGATGTGGCAAAGACAATGCGTAGTTTATTTCCACGCTGCAAGGGGTTTGCGTAATTGTTTGGCCCGCAGTCTTGGTTCCTCACTGTGATGTGGAGATATTTTGATGCCCAGGGACGATGCATTTAAAATCCTTGACGCGCTAGAAGAAGTCACAGGCGCTGTGTCGATCCAGTTGGCGATGCGTTGAATTTTCTGTTGCACTGTAGGCGCTGTGTCGAATTTCCAGTCAGGAAGTCAGGCTGCGTTGTTCCAGTTGGCTGTGTGCGATTTCTCAGCTGCAATGCAAACTCTGCATCGATTTCGGCAGGTGCTGAGATGATCTTTAGACACACAAGGAATTTCTTGAAGAGTTGAAGGTTTTGTCGACCGTGAGACTTCAGAAACAGGAGGCAAGCTCAATCCAAGCCCTTCGAGAGCACTTTTGGGGAAGGCAGAGTCCTTCCAGTGAAGTCAGAGGCCAGTATGGCAGCAGGGCAACAGCAGGTCAGCAGTTCTTCTCAGCAAAGCAGTCCAAATGAGTCCTATGTGCAGCCAGGCAGCTCCTCTGAGAGGGTGCTTGTGTAGACCCAGAAGTGTCTGAGTTGGTGGAGTCAGAGACCCAGTGATATACCTAAACATGCCTTTGAAGTGGGGGAGACTTCAAAGAGTGGGTTTGAAGTGCAGAAGTTCCCGTTTCAGCCCAGTCATGTCTGCCAGGGCCCCAGTGGGGAGTTATCAGTCTTTTGTGTGAGGCCAGGCCACAGGCTTTTGAAATGCAAGTGTCAGGGTCTCCACGCTTCCAGCCCAGGAAGACCCATTAAGTATGCAGATGAATGCAGTTGTGACTGAATGTTCTGTGTTTGTGGTTGTCTGGGTGAAATGCAAAAGGGAGCTATCAACCAGCCCAGACAAGATGTTGATTGGAGATAGGCTGTAAGGCACAGATGGTTTTAAATGCATAGAAATGCTCACTTTCTAATAGTGACATTTCTAAAATAGTAATATAAAATCCAACCTCGCCAATAAGCAGGATTTTCTATTACCATTCTGGCCATTCTAAATATGACCTGATTACCCCTTTCAGATCAGAATCTAGCTCTCAAAAAGTATATGAGGGCAATCCTAATGCTAGTCTATGAAAGGAGCAGGTCTCACAGTAGTCCTGCCTTTTACCCACATACCACCCTGCCCTATGTGTTACCTAGGGCCTACCTTAGAGGTGACTAATATGTAGAAAAAGGGGAGTTTACGGCTTGACAAGTATTTCTAAATGCCAAGTTGAGGTGGCAGTGAAACTGCACACACAAGCTTTGCAATGGCGGCCTGTGACATGGTTAAGGGGCTACTTATGGGGGTGGCACAATCAGTGCTGCAGGCCCACTAGTAGCATTTAATTTACAGGCCTTGAACGCATGTAGTGCACTTTACTAGGGACGTATAAGTAAATCAAATATGCCAATTGGGGATGAACCAATGTTACCATGTTTAAAGGAGAGATCATATGCACTTTAGCACTGGTTAGCAGTGGTAAAGTGTGCAGATTCCTAAAACCAGCAACAACAGTGTCAGAAGAGTGGAGGGAGATGGGCAATAAGTTGGGGCTATCAGGTCTAACAATATCATAAAATATCAATTGAAAAAAACCTATGTCAATGGGAAGTTATGGTTAGCTGTGGTTATAACACCTCAACGTATGTTTTAAAAACTTCAGAAATTCACCTAGGCACAGTTAGTGTGCAAATACAGTCCCAAATAAATCTGAAAAAACACTGAAATGACAAATTATGCTTAGGAACTCAGGTTGGGTGCTAGTGGGGGCTTGGGCACAGGACCTGGCGGAAGAGTCTCAGGGCAGACCATTTGTCAAACACAGGCTGAGCCATGTCACAAGCCCCCGGCAATCATAAGTGGTTGAGCACACGGCCTGACCTGAGGACAAGCCTGGCGGTCACTCCCCTCGCTGCACACAGCTGATGGCCATGCACAGCTGGGATTTTCTCTTCTTTTGGGGGTAAGGTTCCTGGATTTCTTGGATGTACAATATGATCAAAAACCCCAATAAAGGTTAAAGTAAATTCATGGTCAGCTTTGGTTATAACGTCTCAACTATGTTTTAAAAAAAAGTCAGACATTTACCTTAAAGGCGCAGTTAACATGGAGGTATTGTTACAAATTAAAATAAAAAAAACAGAAATTCTGAAGTTATGGTTAGACACTGAGTTGTGGTTGGCCACCCATGAAGGGTTGGGTGAAAAGGCTTGTTGAAGGACCATAGACCAGGCCCTGCAGCAAACCCACTGCTGTGCATGTCTTAAGGGAGTGTTAGGAGCAGTGCCTCACCAGAGGCCCATGGATGGATGAGCGAGTCACTTGGCCTGAAGCCCGTCCCTACGGCCAATCTCCTGCTGTGCATGGCTTAAGGCCATGCACAGCTCTGACTGGCTATGTGTGGAAGGTTGAGTGTACAGACTGGTACAAGACAGAGCCGTGCAACCAACCCCTTACTTTGCGTGGCATAAGGTTGTGCACAGCTTTGGTTGACCATACACAGTGTGTTGGGTGCTGAGCCTGACCAGAAGCAGAGCACAAACAAGCTTGGATTTGCCCACTTATTGAGGGATGGGCACAGTGAACTCTTAAATGTTGTATACAACTGGGTAAACCACCCAAATTCACTGCTAAACAATTTTTTAAATTATCTTCTGGTGGTCAACACCTCAACATATGTTTAAAAAAATCTTTAAAATGCACCTAAAAACTATAGCTATAGTTCAATTATGGTTACAAATTAAAACTGTAAACAACTGAGTTAGGAGCACAATCAATAACTCATACAATAGCCATGCAAACAACACCTAAAACCCTAAATGCAATGCTCATGACCTCACAATGTTTATACCAAAAAATAATGCCTAAAAACAAAATGAAAACATCACAGAATAAAACCAATTAAAAATGCTATGTTCATAATCATTCCTCTCAGTGTGGTAAGGGTCATGTAGCATGCACCCTCATCTCCAAGATAATTACTACATTTATAATTAAATCTGTTTCCTTAGTAGTGTAGCCATGAGCAGTTTCTTTGGTGTGCAAGACTACATTGGGGAAGTGTAGGATAGAGATTTTGATGCATGTTCGTGGCCCCCCGTCAGCCCCAACACTCCACTCTTCACTGCACCTGGCCAAAGTCGTGAATTCCATGGAACACCTACATTTCAGATGCACAACAAATCCAGCATCAGGTAGATCCTCACATACTAGTCACCTGGATCCTGTATCAACTTCATAAACCTCCTCACCGACCTTCTCACTCCCTTCACCATTAACACCAAAGACTTCTTACTCCTAGGCAACCTCAACTTCCATCTTGATGACCCCACAGACTGCAACACCACAGACCTACTAGACAGCCTACAAGACATCAGCATCACTCAACCCATGAAGGGGCCCGCCCGAGGGGGGCGTGGCCGGCAGCCGATGAGGCTGCAAGCTTAGTGCAGAGCTCCGGAGCTGAACCGGGGCCCGGCCGGCATATCTACCGCACTGAACCCAACAATTTAACAGCGGACCACCGTGGGCCATCCGGAGTTCGGCTGGACCTAGATGTGCTACTTTTTCTTGAGTATTGCACCCTTTTAGAGGAGAGTTTTGTGAAACTCTCGGTCGGCCGGAGAAAGTTGCGTGAAAACAAAATGACAACCGCATCCTACGCGGCGCCCATGGAAGGCCAGAGAACGAGAGGAAACCCGTGAGCAAGCACAGCAACTGGAGCTCGAAGCCAAGTCCAAAAAAGTGCAACAGAGAACCCGGTGAGTGAAGGAGGGCGTGCGCAAAAGAGAGCGGTGCAGCGCCGCCGGAAGATGGGGAGAGCACGGAGGGCCACCATCGGCATCGGGGTATGGAAAAGAAAAGAAACAGCTGATCACCGGGACCAGTTTGACACATAGGAAGACTCGGTGGGTCACCGCCGCATTTCCAATCTGCACTGAGCGGAGATCACTCATTACTGGCTCGTAGAGTCGGGGCAAAAACCAGAACTATCCCATCGAAGGACTGCGAACACCCGCAAGCACAGCGGGGACCCCCCATTTCAAGAATCGGACCCGCGAACCACCACACCCGCATGACTCAGTTGCTGAAGAAGGGTCCGAGGAGCTGGAACGAAATACCCCTGCTTCAGGGCCCGAGCGGTAAAGAACCTGAGACACTACATACCGGGGCGAACCCGCGACCCGCGGGACCTCCCACCTTACTCACCGCTCTGATTCAGAACCTCGTACTGGCCTCGCCGAGAAACAAACGCATCAACGACAGGTGAGGCACAGCAGAGTGTCCCGGACGCGGCCCCCGGATCCCTCCCTGAAGGTTGGAGCCGACCGCCATGGAGGCACACTAGATAACCGACAAGTCAAAGCCAAGGGAGTAATCATTAACAGCAGAGGGTCTACACTGCATGATCTCAATGGTAAACAGCTATAAACACCCGGTACACCCCAACCTGCACCACGAAACCAGACCCCGTATGAACATCCCAAGAAGAACGTGCAAGGGGGCGTAGAGTGAGGGGCGGGGAAGACCCGAGCACCCCCCCTGTCAATGACAGAAACCTGTGGTCAGTGGTAATTGGATGGGGAAAAAGACAGGCAACCAGAGCAGAAACCGCTAAGCCAGACCCCTGCACTGGAAAAATTTGCACAACTCACCCACTTTATCCACTGCACAGTTCCAGCCATGGGGAAACCCAAGAAGCGAGACGATCAGGCCCAAACGGAATGTACAAATGTGCATCAAACCACCCAGTCCTCCAGCCAGAACTCCTCACACTGCCCTACCACTCAAGAAGCAACGTTAGACACGATACTCCTGGCTATCAAAGAATCACGTGAAGCACTCGAGGGGAAAATCGACCACCTCTCATCTGAACTCTCACTACTCAGAGACGATCACCGCAAATTGAAAGAAAGAGTGGATACAAGTGAAAAATCTTTAACCAATATCGACCTCAAGCAACAAACTGCATCCAAATAAATGGTACATTTGACTTCCCAAATTAAGGCATTAGAAACCAGAGCAGAAGATGCCGAAAACCGTGCACGTAGGAATAACCTTAGACTTATTGGAATACCGGAAGGCATGGAGTCCTCAGCAACCAGCACTGTGGCCTTTCTGGAGGAATGGATTAGAACTAGTATGGCACCGGAGGGCCTGACGGCATACTTCGCAATAGAAAGAGCACATAGGATCCCCAACAAATACCGCCTCCGGGAGCTAGGCCACGCGCAATCATAGCTAAACTGTTGCACTACAAAGACCGAGACCACATCCTCGCCCAGTCAAGACAACTAGGCAAAATATTATGCAACAACCAACGGGTCATGATCTTCCCGGACTTCACGAGAGAGACCCAGATGCAGAGGGCTTCCTTCCACGGGCACAAGCGCACTCTAAGAGGCAATGGGATTAAATATGCAATGCTCTTCCCTGCCAAGCTCAGAATAGAGCACGAAGGGAAAACACGTTTTTTCTCTTCACCACAGTTGGTGGAAGAACGGCTAGAGTCATTGAACCTGACCCCGTCGACGATGCCCTCCGGCCCCCTCATTGAGCCGAAGAAGAAGCGCAGCCGCACATCTAGACGGATCACGGAAGCACCCCCCCTAAGCACCAATCCTTACGGGAGATGTGAGATGCAGTAGAAGCGGCAGCGGCCCTCAGCAAGGGACCTAACCCTAGACACCGAACATCGAGCAACTTGTCAGATCCTGACTCCAGCGGAGGGGGCTCCTCCATATCCTCTCGAGACACGGCCACTAGCCTACCTAGAATAACACCAGGAACATCTGAAGAAATCATCTGATGCCAACAAGAGTGGGCCCTCTGATCCGTGAGTACTTAAGAGAAAAACATATAAACCCGGTTAGGATCCTTACCCAGCAGTTGGACCGGGACAATAATTGTTGATTCTTGGGATATAAGAGCGCATTACTCTGATCGTTCCATTTCGAGGCAGGGCCCCGGGAAAAGCCCAGGACGCGCACTCTCGGTCCCTTCCACGCCACCCTCCTATCGGATTATAGAACTGGAATGCTATCAGTTGGGACGGGAAAAGTTTCTGTAACTGGTCCTGGGGAGTGGGAGTTGGGATTTCTGTTTTTTCAATTAGTTATAAGGGAACTTGGTGCACTAAGGCCTAGAATGGAAGACATATCTAGTCCCAAACTTTTACTAGAAAGTTGTAGCGAAAAAGCACCCCTAAAACACACCCACATTATCCACCAACAACTAGTGAACCAAGTCCATGACTTTAAACTACAAGCTAATAACCTGGAATGTTAGGGGGTTAAATAATATAGCTAAGCGATATAAGGTACACAGCCACATCAAACGCAGAGGGGCACATATTGCTATTTTACAGGAAACCCATTTAATAGAGCAGGAAGTGACCGCACTACGGAAAAGGTGGAGAGGCCAAATATTTGCCACTAACTACTCAGCATTTGCGAGAGGAGTACTAGTTTGGATACGCCCTGGCATCCCTTTTCAAGCATTACATACATAAATAGATAAAGATGGTAGATATGTAGTCATCTCGGGCAGACTAGATGGGAGAGAAATAACCATCGGAGGCCTCTATGCCCCGAACCAAGACCAGAAGAAATTATTTGACAAAATGTCTGGGGAGCTGAGTCCGATTCTGGCGAATCCGAAAATAATAGGAGGTGACTTTAATTGCATTTCTGATATTACGATGGACAGATCACCCCCCCCCCCTCACAGACTCAATCTATAAAAGCAGCTAAGGCCCTTTCAGAATGGCAACAAGGCTGGCAAATCAGAGACTGCTGGAGACACCTCTACCCACAAAATAGAGAATATTCCTTTTATTCTGCGGTTCATGACCTACACGTAAGATTAGACACACTACTAGTCTCTCTGGAGCTACAACCCGTTGTAACTTTAGCTGAATACCTGAGCCGTACCATATCAGATCACAACCCCTTATTAATATCAATTAATTGGCATAAAGAAAAAACAGTAATACCCACTTGGAGACTCAGTACTGAGATATTGGAGGACGAGGCCTTTAAACATCACCTCCTCAATAGTATCAACGAATACTTCAACCTAAATGCAGGAACTGCATCCTCTAGAGCACTTGAATGGGAAACCTTTAAAATAGTAACTAGGGGTAATTCTATTGGGAAAAGTATTGGAGTGCGCAGATCTATCGAAACAGAGCTTAATAAATTAGAAGACTCCCTAAGAGATACTGAGTGCAAGCTCCCCTCTAACCCTGAACTGTCCTCTCTTTTGAGGGAAACTAAAACGAAAATAATAGAGGAGAACATTAGACTCTCTCGCTTCAACTATAAGGAATACTTAAGTAGACAGCATGCGGAAGGGGATAAAGCAAGCGCTCTTCTGGCTTGGCTAGCTAAACCCCCCAAACATCAAACTATTATCCTTGAAATAGAGATAGATCCAGAGATTAGAGTACTTAGCCAAAAATAAATTAATAATTGCTTCTTTGAATACTACTCCTCTCTATACGCCCCACCTCCCGAAGCAATTAATTGTACCCAGATCGCAGAACTGGAGTCACTGAGGCTCCCTAGATTGGAAAGTATAGAAAGTACAACCCTAGCAGCCCCTATCTAGATTGCAGAAATCAAAACTGCAATACAAAGCATGGCAAAGGGTAAGATGCCAGGAGCAGATGGCCTCCCGCCAGTGTTCTATCAGCTATATCAGGACACTTTAGCACCAAGACTTTGCACACTATATACAGAAGCCTGGCAAAATAACAAATTACCGCATTCCACTAATGAGGCCATAATGATTCCCCTATTAAAACCAGACAAACCTTCTACCGATGCCGCTCATACCGACCGCTCTCAATGCTGAATTTAGACTATAAAATATTAAGTAGAGTACTAGCTAACAGACTTTTACCACACATGACCTCTTTGATTCACCAGGATCAATCGGGATTTATCCCACTACGCAGCACAGCGCTAAACATCAGGCGATTAATATCACTTCTTCATTCCCTGCCTGGCACCTTATCACAAGCTGCTATAATCTCAATAGACATCGAAAAAGCTTTCGACAGCCTGAGATGGGATTACCTAGAGCAAGTCATGTTAAAACTTGGACTGGGAGAGGGCTTCGTCCGCTGGACAAAATTGCTATACACAAACCCCACAGCAAGAGTACGCACGGGCAACACCTTCTCTGAGCCATTCATGGTGGTAAGAGGGACTAGACAAGGCTGCCCACTCTCCCCTCTTTTATTTGCAATCGCAATAGAACCCCTTGCACAAACTGCAAGATCCAAAGGTCACTTTGAAGGCATCCCAATTATCAATTGGACAGACCACATCGTGCTATATGCCGATGACATGCTATTATTCCTTAAAAACTTGGTGGCCGATCTCCCCAGGGTGATAGAAATGCTAGATAATTTTGGCTTGGCCTCGGGACTCAGGATTAATTGGAGAAAATCCTCCATCTTCCCAACCTCCAAAGACACCCTGAAACCCCCTCACACTAAGGGCTTATCCTGGGCCTCATCCACCTTCTAATATCTTGGAGTCAATATCTATCATTCGGTAGAAGATTTACTAGAAGGGAACATACAAAGTGCAATCAGGGGAATTAAAGCTAGCATGCAATTCTGGAGCACCTTACCCCTCACAGTCGCTGGAAGAATTGCACGGATTAAAATTATAGTACTGCCCAGGCTTTTATACTTCTTCTCCACGCTACCCCTGATAATTCCTGGCTCATATTTAAAAGTGTTGAGTCATTAATTTCAAGCTTCATTTGGGGTCCCAGTAGACACAGAATAGCACTTCAGACCCTACAAAGACCTACCTCGGAGGGGGGACTAGCTGCACCTAACTTAGAAATCTACTATTGGGCGGGACAAATGCAATGGTTAGCAAGACTGATTAGCAAACCCCAAATCGCAGCTGACTTACAAATACCATTAACCTGCCCATTAAGCAAAATCCTGCAAATAATACTGATCCCCAGGAAACAGAAAGAGCCGCTTCCTATAGAACGGGAATCCATCAGACACTGCTGGGAACAGTACCTCAAACGCTCCCGTTTAAAAACACCTTATGCTCCTGAAATCCCTTTGGAGGCTCTGAATTGCTTCCCAAATAAACAAATCTTCAAACATATTAACAAACTGACCCCGTTCAACATCATGAAAATAGGTGAGCTGTATGGTAATGGGAAACTTCGTCCCTTTGTGGAGCTGCAAGTGCAGTTTGATCTCCCTCCTGGATTGTTTCTCACACATACTGCCATTGTAAGAATCATTCAAAAAATATGGGGCAAGGGAACCTGTGAACCCCCAGCCCATAAGGGATGCGAACTCCTATGCTCAATGGGCGAGCAGAGGAGGTTAATCTCTGGTATATAGAAACTCTTGCAAGGTGACACCTGCACTCCGCTAAATAAACTCAAGATAAAATGGCAAAATGACCTTGACATGATATTAGAAGACAATCAATGGAACAGAATTACATCCCACGTCTACACTATCTCTAGAAATGCAAGATTTAAATTGATAAATTTATATATTTTCCACAGAGCTTGCCTAACTCCTAAAAGGATAGCCAAAATATATAATACAAATAAACCTGATTGCCCACGTTGCTCTGATCCAGCAGCAGACATAATACATATGTTTTGGAAATGCCCCCTAATTAGAGCATACTTGTCGCAAGTATTCGGGAAGCTAGCTGGCTGCACTGAAAGAACGCTATCACCTACCCCGATAGCAGCAATCCTGGGGGACTTCCCACGCCCATCGACACATAAGATGTCAAACAAATTCATAGACCTAGCTTTGATATTAGCGAGGAGAGAAATTACATTACATTGGAAGGACCCAGGTGGCCCACTAATAATTAGATGGCTAGGTGCACTAGTAAAATGGGCCGAAATAGAGAGCACAGTACTAATGAAAGAAGCATCCCAAGGCCAAAGACCCAGAGAGAGTGTTACGCAATGGGACTTACTGCTTGAAAACTTAAAACTGGCTGATGCCCCCTCCTCGGACGAAGACAACTCTTTATCGAACTCAGACTCCGAACACGCTGCTACAACTACTTAATAACAACGCCGGAGCGTTGACCTACCTCGAGACTTTTGAGACTTTTCATCATAAGAAATATATTGAAGGACTTAGTGCACGATGGGGGGCGGGATGGTTTAAGTTGCCAGGGAATTTCACAAAGTGTTTTGATTCATGTTATCACCCTTATAAAAGTAATAAAAGATATGTTAAAAAAAAAAATGAAGGGGCCCTCCCACTCTGCAGGACACACCCTGGGCCCCATCTTTTCCCCCAGTGACAAAATCAAGATCAGCAACATCTCCCCCCTCACTTGGATGGACTACTTCATCATACACTTTAACATCTCAACCACACTCACTCCACCGATTGAGAGGCTACTCTCCCTTAGCTACAGTGGAAGAATGTGACGAAGTCACTTTGCTCAACCCCCTAGGGCTCCATCCCTGACCTTCTCCGATGAAACCAACAGCAACATAGACTGTTTCAATAAATGGATCTCCATCAGGCTCAACAGCCTCACACCTCTCAAAAGGACAAACAATCAAGCGAGCTAGTACACAGAAACACTCAGAGAGTCTAAGAGGCAATGTAAACAGAAAGAAAACAGAGAACCACACAAGAGCCCACTTCTAAGAATGCTTTCAAGACCTCACATCTGGAGTTACCATCACAAACTGAAAGAGAACAAGAAAAAAGATCTGACCTAGAGGACTGAAGCCAGTAACAATAAATACAAAGAACAATTCATCATCATGAAGGAATTCACCCATCCTGCAGCCACATCCAGCTCCATCACCCTGTCACAAGAACTCTGTAACCAATTATCTGACTTCTTCCATGACAAGATAGCTACAAGCTACCAGAGCTTTGACCCTCAACGAAACCCTTCATTCTATCTTTCACCTCTGACCTCCATTCTTAAGGTCACCCCTCTCACAGAGTGAACCTCACTGACCAACAAAGACACAGAGGTCATAATGAGATCCATCCAGTTGTGACCCCCACGGATCCATGCCCCACCATTTCTTCAACTTAGGGAGATCCACGATAAGCACAGAACTCAAAACTGACATCAACACATCAATCACTAAAGCCACCTTCCTGGATGCCTGGAAACAGGCCGAAGTCACCCGCTTCTCAAGAAACCACCCTCAGACCCCATCATTCTCAGCAACTACTGACCCATCTCACTGCTCCCCTTCCCAGTGAAAGTCATTGAAGAGGCAATCATCCGTTAGCTCTCCCACTACCTTGAACACTACAAAATCATGTGTAGCTCCAATCAGGCTTCCACAGCAACCACAGTACTGAGACAACCATTACTGCAGTAGTAGACAACATTTACACGATACTAGATTAAGGCCAGACTCCTGCACTCATCCTCCTAGACCTTTCTGACACATTTGAAACAATTTACCATTAGAAACTCATCTGCAGACTTAACGAAACCGGAATCCAAGGACAAGCTCTCTTTTGGATAGGCTCCTTCCTGACCAGAAGAACGCAATGGATTAATTTTGCTTTGTTCACCTCAAAACTCAAGGACCTAATCTGAGGAGTCCCGCAAGGCTCTTCACTAAGCCCCACTCTCTTCAATGTGTATATGACTCCTCTAGCAAGCATCATTCAGACCCACCGACTCAAAATCACCTTTTATGTTGATTACACCCAACTCATTCTATCCCTCTCAGAAGACACAAACACCACCAAAAGTAACTTCAAAATGTACATGATCAACATAGCCTACTGGCTGAGGGATAACTGCTTCAGAGTCAACACTGACAAGATGGATGTTCTGATATTCGGCAACAGGAGCACATCCTGGGACTCCACCTGCTGGCCGACAGAACTAGGCCCCATCCCCACACCCCTCAGACGATGCCAGAAACCAGGGCATCATCTTGGATACCAAACCCACCATGAGACATCAGATAAATGCTGTCACATTAGCCTGTTTTCACATACTCCACATAGTTAGAAAAATCATGATATGGCTCCCTTCTGACACCAGAAAGACCATCAGTCAGGCCTTTGACACAAGCAGACAAGGCTACGACAACTCCCTCTGCCATTATATCTACACACATTTGCTGTACAAGCTGCAAAGCTTCCGAAATGCCAACAATAGACTAGTACTCAATCTTCCATGCCGCACACACATCACACCTCACCTCCCACAACTTCACTGGCTCTCCATACAGGAATGCTGCCAGTTCAAGATACTCACACCTACAAGACACTACACAACTTTTACCCTACCTACGTCAACCTTTGACTTCACTTCCACCAACCATAGAGGAACCTCTGCTCAGACTTACTCATGCTTGTCCACAATCCCTCTATTCATAGAAGCAAGACAGGATGCAAGGCATTCTCTTACTTGGCAGCCAAATCCTGGAACAACCTCCACTGGCACATTAGGACAGCCACATCTCTTGTGGAATTCTACAATAAACTGAAAACCTGGCTCTTCTACTGAACCTGCTTGCATAGCCCACACCTACTCAGTGCCTGAATTCCCTCACAGGTGACAAGTTTGCACTCTACAAATCCATGTTACGTTTGATTACATTACAATGGCTTTGACCAGCTCCCATGCCTCACGGTCATGGCCACCCGACCTTTGCTGTACTAGGCCTTCAGCCATATGCAAATATTTTCTTGCAGCTGTTGCAAAATGTACAGAAAAACTGTTGGTGGTGATCTGCTTGTCTTCTGCTTATAGCAGGGCTTTTTGCGGCAGGGGTTGTTCTTCATCTTACCCTCTCCACTGCCTCTGCATCGCCACATGGAAGAACTCATTTGGGTGCATGGCTCTTAAGTGCTTTCTCATGCCGCTTTTTCTAAGAGCATACTTTCTAGGTTGCCCTCTTTGTAGCCCTTGTTGAAAACAGCTGCAAATAACTTTGTGCATTTACTTTCATTTTCACCCATTGTAGAAAGTTAGCTCCATAGGCTAAAATGGAAATATTTTTCATATGCCTAAGTATGGCGAGGAAGAAGTTAAAAATTCCATTAAAGGATTCAAATGAATGGTAGTGATAAATGCAACAGTTTGCCATTGTTGAATTTATCATAACTGATACATAAAATATGTTATAAGACTTGGTGGTCTCTCATGATTGTTCACCCCCCTCAAACGCTTCAGTACCTCTGAAACAAGCATTGGTAAATGCAATAGGTTTCATCTATGTGATTAATAATGAGGGTACTTAATTGAAAAGAGCTAAACCAGGGGGTTGGTTAAGCCAGCTCTTACTCTTCTGGAGGAAAATCATCCATCTTGGACTGTTAAAGTGCAGTGCTTTATGGGACAAGAAGATGCCACACTTTAGAGGAAGAAGTCACACTTTTGGGTGGCACCCTGCAGCTCATTGAACAAGGATGCCCACTGACTGTCCCTCAAGATGATTGAATAAAAGTAGCTGATCTGTATTGGAATTCAGATCTGCTGCGTGAAACCATTACAAAAAGAAGGACAGCCCTGCTGACACCCTGGTTTGCAACCCAGTGCCCTGCACATCTAAACACTGTGCCTGTTGCACACTGGAACCACAGCCCAAAAGGACTTTGCCTTGCTTCAGAAAGGACTCAGGTTAAAAGAGCTTCCCTGCACCAACTTCCACAAAAGTTCCCAGCCTGGAGTGTATCCAGTGGACTTGCAAGGATTTGGCCAGGTGCATTGTGGGAATTGTAGTCCCACCATCCCAAGGAGCAACTCAGAGATTCCGGAACCTTGGGTTGGGGTTGTGAATCACTTTCCTACATCAAGCAATACTTCTGGAAGTAAGCGTAAAAGTGTTACATTGAGGACGTCTGAAACTCTTGACTGTGTCTCGATCCAGTGCAACCTTCCCTTTGAGAGCTGTTTGCTTCTAAGCTCTAGTTTTACTTTTAATCTTTAAACATTCATACCTCTGTTTCCCCATATTGTTATTTGATGTTTTGGTGTAATTTCAAAGATAAAAATATTTACTATTTTTTATAAATTGGTTTGGGATTTTTTTGTGTGTTGTGTCCTACATATGTACTGTATTAGTGTACTAAAATGCTTTACATAACTGTCTCCTTAGTTATGTCTGACTGCTCATTGCCAAGCTTACAAGGGTTGAGCCAGGGGTTACTTTGTGGGACATTGACTGGGCACAAACCTGTGTTGGGAGTGTATTGCTAGTTGTAGGTGTGTATGTACCCTTACCAATACTCAGCCTCTAACAATCATCCCGATATAGCTGTTGTATCTGTTTTTAGGGTATCTCTAGTGGGCTAAAATGCCATGATGCCAACAGATGAACTTTAGATGTGCCACTCTCAAAGGACAAAGGCAAAATGGTGTCCTCCAAAGGGTCGTTCCTGCTTTTAGAAGATCTACTAATTTTGTTTATATGGCTTCTTTTATTTGGTGTGGTGTACTTCACATCCACAAATTCTCCACAGAGCCAGTAGAAACTAAACTATGTGCTTAGCACTCTTGCAAGGTCTTGAAGGTGGGTTCTCCTTTCTGGGTACCATGAACCAAAATATGATACCGCCAATCATCCTTTCATTTTTTGAGGCCAGGGATTTAATAAGAGCAATTTGAAACCCAATACTGTAGTGGTACAAAATGTCAATTTTTAAGTCTTTTGGAACTGTAGTACAAGGAACCAGGAATGTGGCTTCAAGAAATTCCCTTGGTGCCACAGAGGATTTGTAAATCATTTTCCATGACTTGAAAGATTTCATTGATCCCTTCTTTGTACTTTATTATGCTATATTCAAATAATTCCTGTCTCTTTGTTGTACAAGAGCTCTCTAGCAAAGGAGGCTTTGTATAATATATTGCTGCTCCATTCTTTTTTTGCAATAGAGAGCTTTCTCTATCTTCAAATACTGCTTCTGGGCAGGATGACCAACAAAGGGAAATAAATCTGCAATGAAGAACAGGCAGAAGATTCCAGGTCACCATCATTGTCCATTGTGTTGAAGTTCTTTATGGTATATTCTAGAGAAACAAATAAAAAGCTCTCATCAAAGTATGTCATGGGTACATTATAAGAAATAAATGGGAAAGATAAGTCATAGCATTTATTGTTTTGGGACATCTTCAATGCGCAAGCATCTTAATGCTTGGAATGAATGCCAATTTAATATCATAAAAAGAGAGAGACTCGCAGAGGCAACATCCATATCTACCACTGCACTATGTTATGCTTATGTACACAAAGGTGGAATTAGAATGTTGTTAGGAGGATTCTACCACTGCGTACTCTTGGTGAGCATTCCGCTGTGGGCAGTCGGAGCATGACTGGCATAGGGTACAGCAGTGGCTTCCATTTATCTTGATGTAAATCTCAAATAAACTCACCTTGAGTTCGAATTCATCAAATGTCTTTCATCTGTGTTCCATAACATTGATTTGGCAACGATCAGAAGCCACCGATCAGAGCCTGCGCTTTTTCTGACATTCATAAGTGTCCAGCACATATTATGATGCTCTGCTTATCAGCAAATATAAATGTCCAACATATGTAGTGTTCAACATTTATAGTGCTATGTCCACAAACAGGCATGTTCAACATGAATTATTTTGCATTGCATCACTGGAAATATTTTATTGGGATCCTCTTGCGTGGTTCTCCTTGTACCGGTGGGCCCTAAGCAGTTGAGACATATCCTTCTTAGAACTTTCCAAGTGACTAAAAAGTATAAGTTCTCTGGGTCCATTATTATTTAATTCATGGCTCAGTCTGCATTTCAATGTACACCAACGTGTTTCAGCTTTCCAGGTGGACCTACAGTTCTATTGAAGGTCTTCCTCAAGGTTTTATATTTAGGTGTTATGAAGGACATGTGTTTCTGTAAGGGGTTCCTTTTCCTAATGCAGGAGGTACTGTTGCTGGGTAAACTTCAAAGGTATATAGGGGGCTTATGTCCTCCCTTTGGCTATAGTCATGTGAATTAATTTGTGGCGCAGCAGCTCATTCATTCTTCACTTTATTTCTTTTCTTGTGTTTGTGGGACTCCTGGTCCCATCTGAGACACCCACGCCATCTTTTTTTGGAAGGGGCTGCAGGAGGAGGACCAGGGCCCCCATGATCCCAGCAGCATTTTCTGTAGTTTTTTTTTTTTTAGTGAGGTGACCTGGTGCCCACCCATGACACACCACAACATGTGCATTTTCCTTTTGTTTTTTTAAATGGTGTGCACCCTAGACCATTAATGATTTTTGGGAGCTGCGGTGCCCTGGGCAGCATTTTCTTGTTTTTTAAAGTGACATTCTCTGGTGCCCACTTAAGAAACACTACGATTTCCATTTTGTTCCCTTACTGGGGTGCCAGGGTGTCCAACTGGGGCACCCCACAGCACTTCCATTGTTGGAGCCTCGGGGGAGATCCACAGTCCCACCGGCTCTCAAGCTTGCACCCATCACAGGTGCAGAGTAAGCAGGTATTGCTCCAACCCCAAAGTAGCCATTTTATTTGCCTCCCACAGGGTTTGAGCAATACAAAGTACTTCCCTGCCAGAGAGTGTAGGCAGGGAAATGCTTTGTTCTCTCACCGGTTGAGAAAAGCTGTGTGTTCCTGCCCTGTGAGAGAAACTTTCATTTTCCCGGCCTATGCTTGATGGTGTCCTGGGGTTTGAGGACATTGTTACGGAGTTGGCCTTGAGGGATAGAGTCCCAGGGGCCATTCTATGTCTAGGGGCAGGGAAGGTATGTGGCCCCCCTCTTCTTCAGTTTATTTACTGGCCCCAGAAGATGGGGTCCTCAGAGAGGGAGGCCACGTGGCTACCCTCCCCTTCAAGTAACCTGTTGGCCATGGGGTTGGGGTCCCCTGGGCCTCATAAAGGCTTGGAGGGGGTGCTAAGCACCTCATCTCCCTTTAAATAATAACTACACTATCCCGGGAATTTGCAGCAGATTTGTGGATTCTCCATGAATTCAAGTCAAAATAAAAAAAAAATCACACATTTTTGGCCCCCTGAGTTCTTGGTTGAGGTGGAGGCAGCCAATCAGATATCAGTTCAAAATCTGTCAGAATCCGCAGAGGCTCTGTTCCCTAGATATACAAAGATTTGAGTATTAATTGCTCAAAAACTACTGAATGGATTTGCATCAAACACAAAAAGCACTCTTTCTGGACCAAGATCTAGCTTTCTGCCAAATTTGGTGTAAATCAGTTCAGAGGTTTAAGCTGTAGCTGTGTCTGAATTTCCTATGGGAAAATGAATGGGCAAAATGCATTTTGGGATCGCCTTTTTTCTCGGCCCCTGATTGATGGATGATCCAAAACTTTTCATGTGCATACTAGGAAAATAGGAGCACTTTTTTTGAAGTTTTGTGGCACCAAGGTTTTTAGCAACACACAGTTTTGCCAATAACTTTGGTGCCATTTGTGAATCTTCAGGAAATTTTCAAAACGTATGCAGTTCAGCTGCTGACTTGAACATTTTGGGGTGATCTGTCAAGCAGGGACTAAGAAAAGGGGTCCCACTGTTTTATTCCCTGTTCGACATCAATCTGATTTTTAATTTTTTTTAACATGACTACCACCCGAACCACTGAATAGAATTACACCAAATCTAGCAGAAAGCTAGCTCTTCATTCAGAAAGCGTGCTTTGTGTGATTTGCTGTAAATCCATTCAGTAGTTTTGGAGATATTAGAGTTAAAAAAATATAAGCCCAGCTTGAAGAGGGCCTAGCGCCATTCCAACGCCACATTAGCGCAATTATTTTATGCTAATATGACATTGGAAGGCCAAAATGCAGCAGCATATTTACAAAGTAGTGCAATGCTTGCATTGCGCCACTTTGTAACCCCTTGCGCCACATAATGTCTGCGCCTGGCATAATGTATGCAAAGGGACGGCCAAAAAAATGTCGCAAAGAAATCTAAGAGATTTCTTTGTGCCATTATTATCAGTATTTTTAATGCCTACTAAGAACAGGCGTTAAAGGGAAGCTCCCATTGTTTTCAATGGACCTCTGGGTGCTTTGCAGGATTAGCATCAACACTTTTGACGCTAACCCTTAAACCGCTGGACTAGCGTAAAACATTATGCTGCTAGTATCCGTGACTACCGCCATCCTGAGTTGTATTTTAAACATGGAGCACACATGGAGGTGTTAGGGGGGTGCTAAGGGGCGCAAGAAAAGTGGTGCTGCACTACGTGCAGCGCCACTTTTAATAAATCTGCTCCACAGATCTCTAGGGACACGGATCCTCCGTGGATCCAACTGTCCTTATGCTGATATCTGATTGGCTGTTGTTGAGCATGGCTCTTTTTGCTGAGGTCATCCTCAAACATTTTGCCTCCTTACTCCTACTTTTTCTGACCTGTTTCTGTTGGATTTAGGACTCTGGGCACTTTACCATTGCTAGCCGGTGCTAAAGTACATATGCTCTCTGTCAAAATTGTATTGGTGATTGGTTTATCCATGATTGCCTTCTTTGATTCACTAGTACGTCCCTGGTGTAGTGCACTATTAGTCTTTTCATCCTTGGCATGGTCTTTATTAACTTTTAGCCTCTGTTTCCCAGGTTGTTAATGTGTGCTGGACTCTGATTTTGCTGTTTTTGTTACTCTGGGCACTTTACCACTGCTAACCAGTGCTAAAGTGCAAGTGCTCCTTTACAAAATGTGTATGTAATTGGCTTATCCATGATTGGCATCTTTGATTTATTAGTAAGTCCCTACTACAGTGCACTAGAGGTGCCAGGGCCTGTAAATCAAATGCTACTAGTGGGCCTGCAGCACTGGTTGTGCCACCCACCCAAGTAGCTCTGTAATCATGTCTCAGACCTGCCAGTGCAATGTCTGTGTGTGCAGTTTTTACTGTAAATTCGACTTGGCAAGTGTACCCACTTGCCATGCCTAAACCTGCCCTTTTCTTACATGTCAGACACCCCTAAGGTAGGCCCTAGGTAGCCCCAAGGGCAGGGTGCAGTGTATGGTTAAGGTAGGACATATCGGCCCTCATTACAATGTGGCGGGCGGTGGAGGCCGCCCGCCAAAGTTGTACCGCTGAGTGGCCGCCAATGCGGCTGCACTCCCGCCGGCCCCATTTTGACATCCCCGCTAGGCCGGCGGACGGAAACAGAGTTTCCGCCCGCAGCCCAGCGGGGATGTCTGCCGCAACATGGAGCCGGCGGTGTTTCACCCATGCGACGGGTGCAGCTGCACCAGTCGCGCTTTTCATTGTCTGCTGTGCAGACAGTGAAAAGCAGGGTGGGACTGTGCCTGGGGCCCCTGCACTGCCCATGCCAAGTGCCTGGGCAGTGCAGGGGCCCCGCGACTCCCCTTCCCGCCAGCCTTTCCATGGCGGTCTCTACCGCCATGGACAGGCTGGTGGGAAGGGGACTCGGAATCCCCGTTAAAACCGCTGGGACAACCATGGCGGTAAACCGCCAGTCCCGGCAGTGCGACCAAGATTGTACCGCCAGCCTGTTGGCGGTACAATCGCCAAAACAGCCCTGGCGGTCTTTGAGCGCCAGGGTTGTAATGAGGCCCATAGTAGTGTGTTTTATATGTCCTAACAGTGAAATATTGCTAAATTCGTTTTTCACTGTTGCAAGGCCTGTCCCTCTCATAGGTTAACATGGGGGCTACCTTTAAATCTGATTAAAGTGTAGATTGCCTTTGGGAGCGGATGGACATGTGGAGTTTGGGGCCTCTGAGATCACAATTTAAAAATACATCTTTTAGTGAAGTTGACTTTAAGATTGTGTGTTTGAAAATGCCACTTTTAGAAAGTGAGCATTTTCTTGCTTATACCAATTCTGTGACTCTGCCTGTTTGTGGATTCCCAATCTGGGTCAGTTTGACAGTTGTGCTGGTTGCACCTCACACTAGACAGTGACACAAAGGGAGCTGGGATGTAGTCTCCATTTCTGATGAGCCATCTGTGCTAGGAGGGAGCGGAGGAGTGGTCACTCACACCTGAAAGGGCTGTGCCTGCCCTCACACAATGCAGTCTCCAACACCCTGGTAAGTGTCTGGGGTCTGGCCTGGGCAAGGCAAGATTTCACATTCAAGAGAGACTTTGCTTTGAAGTAGGCCTACTTCAAAGGAGAAATTGGGTATAAGAAGGGCACCCAAAACCACAGACTTTAGAACACTTCTGGAAACCAAGAGGACCCTCTGCCTGGAGAAGAGCTGAAGAGCTGAGGAAGAAGAGCTGCCCTGTCTGTGACTGAGCTTTGTGGAGCTATCCTGCAGTTGCTGCTTCTGTCAGAGTAAGAGGGCAAAGACTAGACTTTGTGTACCTTTCATCTTGTGAAGATCTCCAAGGGCTTGATTTAGAGCTTGCCTTCTGTTGTTTGAAGTCTCAGGGACGGCAAAGACTTCTCTCTGCCAGCACCTGGAGTCTCTGGAGAGACTCCTACACTGTCAAGTGTTGCCCATCCAGTTTCTGGGACCCTGAAAGGAGAGGAAGAAATCAACACACAGAACGCCGTACGGGGAAAAGAAGTCTGTGGCTTGGAAATCGACGCGCCGCCGGCTTCGTGGCTGAAAATCGATGCTCGCCTGTAACGCAACCAAAGAATCGACGCACAGAGCTAGAGAAACGACGCACAGCATCGCTAACGGAGGCTGGTGAGATCGCAACCCGCACTGTGTGGTTTTCGGATCATCGTGCGGCTGGATTTCCAACGCAAACCCCGCTGGGCGTGTAAAGACAGCGCAAGGCCTGCCCTGACCAGAGAGTGCTGACCGGATCAACGCATTGCTCTCCTGCGGAGAGAAGAAACTATGCACGCCGACCCGGCTAAAGAAGGAACGATGCAAGGTCTCGCTCGTGAGTGAAATCGACACATCACAAGCCCTTTTTGGCACACACTCTCCTGTGCTGGGCTATTTTTGACGCACCCAAGGTACATTTTCACACTTTTTGCTTTTTAATTGATAACTTCACTTGTGTACTGTGGATTTTTGTTGTATTGGTCTTGTTTTGTGTAGATAAATATTTCCTATCTTTCTAAACCAGTGTTGTGTCATTTTGTAGTGTTTTCATTAAGTTACTGTGTGTGTTGGTACGAATAGTTCACACATAGCACTCTGAAGTTAAGCCTATTGCTCGTGCCAAGCTACCAAGGGGGTAAGCAGGGTTTAGCTGAGGGTGATTCTCTTTTACCTTGACTAGAGTGAGGGTCCTTGCTTGGACAAGGGGTAACCTGACTGCCAACCAAAGACCCCATTTCTAACATGCACCCTCTATGCCCAGGCCTGTAATCAAATGCTACTAGGGGCCAGCAGCACTGATTGTGGCACCCACATGAGAAGCCCTGTAAACATGCCTCAGAGTTGCCATTGCAGTGTCTATGCATGCAGTTTTAAACTGCCATGTCGACCTGACAAGTGCACCCACTTGCCAGGCCCAAACCTTCTCTTATATCGCACCCTTAAGGTAGGCCTAAGGTAGCCCCATCGGCAGGGTCCATTTAAAAGGTAGGACATGTACTGATGCGTTTTACATGTCCTGATAGTGAAATACTGCCACATTTGTTTTTCACTTTTGCAAAGCCTACCTCTCTTATAGGTTAACATAGGAATTGCCTTGAAATATCTTTTACATGTAATTTCCCATTGGGAGGAGATAGAGATATGGGGTTTGGGGGTCACTGAACTCATAATTTAACAATACAAGGTGGTTTTTAAATTGCATGTTTGAAAATGCCACTTTTAGAGAGTGGTCATTTTCTTGCTTAACCATTCTGTGCCTCTGCCTGGCTGTGGAATACACGTCTGTGTCAGGATGACAGTTGGGCTGGTTGTGAATTCACTCTAGACAGTCACACATAGGGAGCTGAGCTGTGCCCTGCATATCCTGATGGGTCTTCCTGTGCTAGAGTGGTGGGAGAAGCTGACACTTACACCTGTACTGGGCTGTGCCTGCCCTTACACAATGCATTCTCCAACCCCACAGAGTGTGTCTGGGACCAGGGTAGGAAGGCAGGGTCTTGTGCACTACAACGACTTTCCTTTAAAGTTTGCATACTTCAAAGCCAGCAATGAGTTAAAGTATTGGACTGATGATCCCACAACTTTAGAACACTTCTGCTCTAAGGACATTCTACTAGGGAGAAGAGCTGGATGCATGAGGAGGACCTGCCACTCTACCTGTTGCTTTGCTGTGCTGCCCTGCTGCTGCTACTTCTGCTCTAGGAGTGAAAAGACTGAACTTTGCTTTCTACATCCTGCTTTCCAAGGTTCTCCAAGTTACTCGAAGACTCTGTTAAGAGGTCTCAGGGACATTAAGGACTTCATCTGTCATTGCCTGGGCTCTACTGCTGAGAGTCCTGACTTGCCAAGTAGTACCAAATCCATTCCCTGGGCCCTTGGAAGTAGATGCTGGTGACCTAAAGAAAAATCCCCATGCTGTTGCAGTAGAAAAATCAACGCAGCACCTGCATGGCGCCTAAAAAACTTATGCAGCACAGGTAAAATTGACGCATCACCTGCTTCAGTCCGGATCCATCGTTGACGTGCATCTGGATTTTCCACGCATAGTCCCTGGGTGTCAAATCTTCAACAGCAGCACAAGAAACCAAATCTGGGTGGCTGGAAATCAACGCATTGTTGTCCTGCTGGAAAAGAATCGATGTATCACCTACCAGTCAGGGAAAGAATCGACACACAGTCTCACTTGCGAGTTAGGAATAAATGCATTGCTTGCTTTTCTGATGCATCAGCTCTCCTGCGGCCTTATTTTTGACACATGCCAGGTACTTTGTGCTAAAACAACGCATCCATTGATTTCAATGGATTAAGACTCTTTTCAATTTAAAAATTGATATCTTGTCTTGTGTATGTTGGATTTTTGTCGCTTAGGTCATGTTTTACTCAGAGAAATATTGGCTATTTTTCCAAACTGGTGTGGAGTACTTTTGTGGTGTTTTCACTGTGTTACTTTGTGTGTGTTCAAATACATTACACATTGCTTCTGAGATAAGCCTGACTGCCTGTGCCATGCTATCAAGGGAGTGAGCAGGGGTTAACTTAGGTGTATGAGTACCTTACCCTGACTAGAGTGAGGGTCCCTACTTGGACAGGGTGTAAACTGACTAGAGACCCCATTTCGAACAGCTGCCAACACTTCAACAAGGAAGTAGTGGCAGCCATCTTGGGACTTCGCTTCAGATGAGTCCCACAGAAAAGTGAAAAAAAGTGGCCAGGATGTGGTCACCTCTATCCCCCAACTGTGGTGTAGGGGTACCTCACAGACCCAATCAAGGCCAAAAAGCATTAAAAAAAAGAAATATAGGAAAAATCCACAGATCTGGATGCATTAATTTTGCCAATATATATATTTTTTTAAAAGGGCGGTCTCCCACCCTTTTCTTTGACCCTGGGTGGCCCCCGTTCTGGGGGAATTGAGAAAGGAGAGGGGTACATGGGTCCCCCCTCCTTGGGCTTATATTAGCCCCAGGGACCACCACCTCCCCAAGGTAGAATGTTTATTTTATATGGAGGCGGTCCGTACAGCCTTCCCTCAGCCCCAGGGGACCGCCACCTCTCCGGAACTAAAAAAACAAGTTTGTGCAGGAGGCCCATGTGGCCACTTCACAGCCGTTGGGACCACCATCTCCCCGGGTAAAGGTAAATGTTGGAGGGGGCCAGGCAGCCCCCCTCAAGGAGCCATTAATGGCCTTGAGGGCCGCCACCCCCTAGGACCGGCTCTTGCTATGTCCTGGAGTGCCCACCCCAGGAGATATCTGTTTGCTCTGATCTGACAGGGGCTTTGACAGATCCCACAAAGTCAGGGCAAGCCCTCTACTCACAGCAAGTTAGAGCTGTCAAACAGCTCTCATTTGCTGGGAACGGAGGTTTCCTCATGTCTGCAGATAGGGAAACAGAAGAAACTATTGCTCTCACAGAGACGAAGCCTCATCTTTAGCTGTGACAGCAATAACGGCTCCTGTAGGAGGTAGGGAGAAGGCTTGGACCGTGTAGGCCTTAAAGCTCCCCAGTAGTCCTATTGCACACTGGGTGCCCTGTGGTCCTCCCAGGGGTGATGTCTGGGGCCTAGGAGATGGGGTGCCAGGGGCTGAGATTGGCTGAGTGAGGGGGCTGTGCAGCCTCCTCCCTTTAAAAAGTCAAATATTAAAAGCCTGGGCCCTAGGGATGGGGTCCCCGGAGTGAAATCAGCCACTGGGCAGCGTGCCCCCCCTCAAGTAACAAAAAATGTATTAAGGCCTAGACACAGGGGATGGGGTGCCCGGTCCGAAATTGACCCGGGGAAGGGGACCGCATGGCCCCCTTCCCTCTAAAAAAGTTAAATATTAAAAGGCCAGCTGGGGGAGGGGAGCCCTACAATTCTCTCGTCCTCCAAAAAACAGAATATATATATATTAAGGCCGGGCCCCGGGAGATGGGATTCCTGGGGCTGAAATCAGCCAGCGGCACCGTGTCTCCCTCCTCCATTTATTGAAGGCTAAGCCCTGGCAGATGGGGTCTCTGGGGCTTAGATTGGCTCGGGGAGGTGGCCCTGTGGCCCACCCCCTCATGGAATTGTAGTGGGCTCTGGGGAATGGGGTGCCATTCAGGCTATTAACCCAACCAGGAGCGCTTACTAACTAACCAGTAAAAAGTGCTCCATTTGGGTGGACAATTTGAGCAAACTGTGAACTCTTGTTGGATATGGCCCTGATGCTCATTTCACAGAAATTAAAACTCAACAAGAAGCACTTACAAAAATAAATGTAGCACGCCTCCCATTTGAAGCTCCACTTCTGGAACTTGACGAAGGCACAGCAAGTGTGTTTACTCTGCAATTTCATATTGAAAAATTGATCTGAAATCCTTTGTGAAGGTGGATCATCTAATGAAGCACAATCAGCCACTCTCACATCCACATAGACCCTCTCACACCCAGGCAGACACTCTCACAGTCACTCTAACACCGAGAGACACCCTCTCACACCTATTCTCACACCTAGAGAGACAGGCCCTGCGGCCAATTGCCGCTGTGCATGGCCAAAGGCTGTGCACAGTGTTTGGGTTGGGTGGTTAGGGGGTTGGCCACTGGGTCTGGCTGCAGGCCAGGCCCTTTGGCCAACCGCTGCCTCGCACAGCGGTGGTTGAATTAACGTATAGTAATGAAAATTACTTTGCGGTAAAAAAAAAATGATTTTCACTGAAAAAACTAAAAAGTTCCATGGATGTTATAGTTAGGAAATATAATTTTTAAAAACCTTAGAAATTCACTAAAAAACCAAAGGTTACAGAGACAAAATAGTTAGGTTCTGAATTTACTTGCACAAAACCAGAGAAATTCAGCAGTTATAGTTAAAGTTATGTCAAGTAACTGTAACTTGTGGCCTAAGGTAACCATAACCATGGTCCTCACCATGCACTGCTAATTACCACTGACAACTTTTATAACATCAATAAAAATATCAATGAAATATTAGAAGTTAAATTATGGAAGATGCATTGGTCCTGCTCTGGGACGCATTGCTCAGCAGGGAGGATACATATGTTTCACTAGCAAGCACCTTAGGCCCACTTCCAAGGGTCCAAGACTTGGGTGGCGCCACTGGACAGAGTACACTCACAGATGGCAGAGTCTGGGCACAGAAGCAGGGTGTTTGGGAGTCCCTGAGGCAGACTGCAGTCCAGTAGAGTGGCAATCTTTCAGCAGCACAGCAGTACTGCTTCCTGGCAGAGTATTCAGAGGCACAGACGTCTTCTCTAGTGGTGGCATCTGAAGTACAGTACAGTATTTATCCCTTTGTGCCCTGGATCTGGAAGGTGAGAGAAACATCTAGACAGTGGCTCTGAAGTGCAAGGAATTCACTGTTTCCCCTGCCCTGGCTCCAAGCTGTACAGAGTGACAATACAGGGTTGTTAAGCCCTATGTGTGTGGACAGGACACAACCTATTAAGGTGTAAGTGTGCAGCTCTTTGGTCCCATAAATGGGCCATTTACTTGTGTGGCTGTCCTGATGGAATACACAAAGCCCAACTGCCAACTACGCCAAGTCATTTGACCAGAGACAGGCTGCAGGTACAAAATGGCTAAGGCAAGATAATGCCAACTTTCTAAAAGTGACATTTTCAGAAATGTAATTTAAAATCCAACTAAGTTTGAACTTTAAATTAGGATTCTAGGGACACCAAGCATGAGCAAGTTCACCCTTCCCATTTGGAAATTACACCTATAAAATATAATAAGGCAACTCCAATGTTATCCTATGGGAGAGATGGGCCTTGCATTAGTGAAAAACAAATTTTAAGAGTTTTTCACTACAGTATTACACCACCCACTAGTATAGGGATTATTTATGTTTCATAAAAAAGGAATCACTTCTTTGAAAAGCTTCTGCAATTGACCGCCCTGCATCACCCTATTCCAAAAAAAGGCAGGACATGCATATAAAAATGTGATTAAGCCACATTTGTGTTTTATATGTGTAGTGGGAGGAAGGCACTAAGGTTCACTGGTGAGGGGCCCATACTCATTGCTCATTTATTTTGTCAGTGCCTTTAAATGTCCTTCTGCTTCAGAAATAGGATTCCTAGATGTTCAGTAATGGATGCACCCACACTACAGGCATTTGACCACATAATTTTCCCCAGGTATAACATGGCAGACTTTTTGGAAGCAAATCTTGTACATTCTGAGTTTGTGAACCTTGTAACCAAGCAAACATGTGGTCTTACAGTGTGACTGGTTGTATTAAGCAACAGCAGAAGGTTCATAACTGTAGCAGTACTACTCAATTACATGGTGATGATGTAGTTCTTATTGCATTCTGTAGTACTGCTACAGTTATGAACCTTCTGCTGTTGCTTAATACAACCAGTCACACTTTAACCTGTGGTAACTTGAGGTAAACAATGATCACTGCCTTTTTGAAGTTATAATGGCTCTATAAGTCATACTGAGAAGTAATAAGTGAAGAGACAGTGAACTCTAAGACAAAATCTAGTTCTCTGTCACAACCTGTGTGTGTAGTAGCCACATGTAGCCATGAAATGCTTTACAGCACATATTAATAACTTTAATACGTTTTATGTTGACCTCGAAATGTCCATATATTTGTGGATATTGTTCTTAATGACTGAGAAAGAAGCATGAAGATGTGAATTTGAATATTTTATGTACCAGAATGACCGCGGATGGCAACACATGTAGCAATTCCAGGGATGTCATGTTGGAGTGCTGTTGACCAGTGCCGTAAAAATACCTTTCCAACACTGCAAGTAGTGGCAAGTGGTTCTGATTTCAATTGGTGGAAAATATTGCCAATTAGATGTGGCAGACTGGTTTTCACAGGTGGATGATATGTTCATGTTATGGAAAAAGTGGTAACTTAGGCCAGCAGTATTTCCCATTTAATAAGTTTATTTTTCTTTCTTTCTTTCTTCCTTTCTTTCTTTCTTTCTTTCTTTCTTTCTTTCTTTCTTTCTTTCTTTCTTTCTTTCTTTCTTTCTTTCTTGTTTGGGAGTTTTATTTGACTAACTATCACCTCATGTCTACTTCAGAGCAGTAAGGGTGATATTTACTGATTAAGGCCTCCATTTATCACCTGCCTTTATATGGTCAATTTCATAGCCTTTCTGATACTTTTGGAGTGAAGTAAGTCCTTGGTGGGTGTTAGACCTGGTATCCTTAGTGTGGTTTACCCTAAACTATTTGCCTTCTGACCTCCGGTTTGCTGACTTTGTGTTTGCTGTCTTTAGGATTCTGGGCACTCCATCACTGCTGACAATGCTAAAGTGCATGTGCTCTTTCCCTAAAACATGCTACCATTGGCTTATCCGCAATTAGCATATTATTTAACGTACTTATAAGTCCCCCGTAAAGTGCATTACATGTCCCTAGTATAGTGCACCCTGTGTGCCCAAGGCCTGTAAATCAAATGCTACTAGTGGGCCTGTAGCACTGATTGTGCGAACCACGTGAGTAGCCCTGTAAACATGCCTTAGAGCAGCCATTGCAGAGTCAGAGTTTTAAACTGCCATGTCGACCTGGCAAGTTAACCCTCTTGCCAGACCCAAACTTTCTTTTTTAATACATGTACGTCACCCCTAAGGTAGGCCCTGGACAGCCCCAAGGGCAGGGTGCAATGTATTTAAAAAGCAGATCAATAAACAGAGGGATGGGGAGGGTTTTTGGTCCAGTGTATGGCCTCGCAATAACTACGTAAATAAAGATAATACACTGTTCCAGCTAAAGAAGGAGAGGATACTCAGGAGGGGGTCCTAATCTTTAGGAGCAAAAACCTCACACACCCAAAAGGGTGTCATGCTTCATCATCGGAGTTGCTCCTCGTCAGACTGGCGCTGCAATGTCTGACGGGCACCACCCCAAATGGGGGGGCTCTTTGCCGGAGATCTTAATCGACAATGATGCCACGACCCTACATAAGAATTCTTACGGGAGACGTGGACCCGGGTAGGTTGCTCGCAGGCAGGAGCACTGATAACTAAAAAGTTTCGCACCTGATGACTGGTCCATGTTGTCCCATGTAGCGCGTTCCTTAAACGGGGATGGGCGACAGATAGGAATAATAGTTCCTCCCTATACTAGTGTAAGTGACTGGATACGCTTGTACTGACAATTTTAGTGTGTAACTATCCACGTTATTTATGAATAGGAGATACATATAGCTAACTGGTCCTGAAGAAGCGTCACCGGACCCATATGGGCCACTAGCGACACGAAACATGTTGACCCTGACGAGGGATGGCTTGGAAATTCCCCGCCCTCTGTTCTCTTTTTTATTATAGAGTGACATTACCTCTGTTTCACTCTCGTAACTATATATTTTTTAATCTTGGCCTCTGATCCTCGTGCAGACTAATAAATAGATTATTTTCTTCAAGATTTAGAGAGTCAATCTTAAACCTTTTCCTTTTGATCTCCTTCCTTCACACTCTTATGTAGGGTCGTGGCATCATCGTCGATTAAGATCTCCGGCAAAGAGCCCCCCCATTAGGGGTGGTGCCCATCAGACATTGCAGCGCCAGTCTGACGAGGAGCAACTCCGATGATGAAGCATGACACCCTTTTGGGTGTGTGAGGTTTTTGCTCCTAAAGATTAGGAACCCCTCCTGAGTATTTAAAAAGCTGGACATGTACTTTTAAGTTTTACATGTCGGGGTAGTGAAAAACTCTCAAATTCGTTTTTCACTCTTAAAATAGTTTTTCACTACTGTAACGCCTATCTCTCGTATACGTTAACATTGTGATTGCCTTATTAATTTTTATAAGTGTAATTTCCAATTGGGAAGGGATGGGACCCCAAGGTTGGTGTCTCTGGAATCACAATTGAAAATCACAACCATGGTGAAGTCAGAATTTAAATTGTAATTCTGAAAATGCCACTGTTAGAAAGTTGGCATTTTCCTACTTTAAGTCATCTAGAGCCTTCTGCCTGTCTCTGAATACACGTCTGGGTGGGTGACATCTGGGCTGTTGTACATTTACCCAGAGAGCCCACACAAACAGAGCTTAGTGATGACTGAGTGGCCTTCTGCATGTTGATGGCACAAATGGGGCAGGGTGGGAGTGTGGAACTGACACACCTTAAGGGGCTGGGTACTGAGCCCTAACAATGGGCTGAATAACGGTAGCGTGTCTGGAGCCAGAGAAGGAAGGGCAGGTACTTTCCAAACTTCAAAGGCCTGTCTTTGAAGTCTCCCTCACTTCAAAGGCACAACTGAGTATAAGAATTGGACTTCTGACCCTACCGCATCAGAGTACTTCTGGACCATAGGACAATCTGCCAGAAAGAAGGAGTGCTGTGCTGCTAAAGGGACTGTCACTCTGCTGGAACTCTGCTGGACTTTGCTGGACTCCTGCTTTGCTGTGCCTGCCTGTAGGAAAGTACCATCTTGCCTGGCATGGTACCCCCATTTTTCACTGTATATATGTTGTTTTAGTTGTATGTGTCACTGGGACCCTGCCAGCCAGGGCCCCAGTGCTCATAAGTGTGCCTGATTGTGTTACCTGTGTAGTGACTAACTGTCTCACTGAGGCTCTGCTAACCAGAACCTCAGTGGTTATGCTCTCTCATTTCTTTCAAATTGTCACTAACAGGCTAGTGACCAATTTTACCAATTTACATTGGCTTACTGGAGCACCCTTATAATTCCCTAGTATATGGTACTGAGGTATCCAGGGTATTGGGGTTCCAGGAGATCCCTATGGGCTGCAGCATTTCTTTTGCCACCCATAGGGAGCTCTGACAATTCTTACACAGGCCTGCCACTGCAGCCTGAGTGAAATAACGTCCACGTTATTTCACAGCCATTTTACACTGCACTTAAGTAACTTATAAGTCACCTATATGTCTAACCTTTACCTGGTAAAGGTTAGGTGCAAAGTTACTTAGTGTGAGGGCACCCTGGCACTAGCCAAGGTGCCCCCACATTGTTCAGGGCCAATTCCCCGGACTTTGAGAGTGCGGGGACACCATTACACGCGTGCACTACATATAGGTCAATACCTATGTGTAGCTTCACAATGGTAACTCCGAATATGGCCATGTAACATGTCTAAGATCATGGAATTGCCCCCTCTATGCCATCCTGGCATTGTTGGCACAATCCCATGATCCCAGTGGTCTGTAGCACAGACCCTGGTACTGCCAAACTGCCTTTTCAGGGGTTTCACTGCAGCTGCTGCTGCTGCCAACCCCTCAGACAGGTGTCTGCCCCCCTGGGGTCAAGCCAGGCTTGTCCCAGGATGGCAGAACAAAGGACTTCCTCTGAGAGAGGGTGTTACACCCTCTCCCTTTGGAAAATGGTGTGAAGGCAGGGGAGGAGTAGCCTCCCCCAGCCTCTGGAAATGCTTTCATGGGCACAGATGTGCCCAATTCTGCATAAGCCAGTCTACACCGGTTCAGGGGACCCCTTAGCCCTGCTCTGGCGCGAAACTGGACAAAGGAAAGGGGAGTGACCACTCCCCTGACCTGCACCTCCCCTGGGAGGTGTCCAGAGCTCCTCCAGTGTGCTCCAGACCTCTGCCATCTTGGAAACAGAGGTGCTGCCAGCACACTGGACTGCTCTGAGTGGCCAGTGCCACCAGGTGACGTCAGAGACTCCTTCTGATAGCCTCCTCCAGGTGTTGCTAGCCTATCCTCTCTCCTAAGTAGCCAAACCCTCTTTTCTGGCTTTTTAGGGTCTCTGCCTCTGGGGAAACTTTAGATAACGAATGCAAGAGCTCATCAGAGTTCCTCTGCATCTCTCTCTTCACCTTCTGCCAAGGAATCGACTGCTGACCGCGCTGGAAGCCTGCAAAACTGCAACAAAGTAGCAAAGACGACTACTGCAACTCTGTAACGCTGATCCTGCCGCCTTCTCGACTGTTTTCCTGGTGGTGCATGCTGTGGGGGTAGTCTGCCTCCTCTCTGCACTAGAAGCTCCAAAGAAATCTCCCGTGGGTCGATGGAATCTTCCCCCTGCTACCGCAGGCACCAAAGAACTGCATTACCGGTCCCTTGGGTCTCCTCTCAGCATGACGAGCGAGGTCCCTTGAATCCAGCAACTCTGTCCAAGTGACTCCCACAGTCCAGTGACTCTTCAGTCCAAGTTTGGTGGAGGCAAGTCCTTGCCTCCCCACGCCAGACTGCATTGTTGGAAACTGCGTCTTTTGCAGCTACTCCGGCTTCCGTGCACTTCCGGCGGAAATCCTTTGTGCACAGCCAAGCCTGGGTCCACAGCACTCTAACCTGCATTGCACGACTTTCTAAGTTGGTCTCCGGCGACGTGGGACTCCTTTGTGTAACTTCGGGTGAGCACCGTTTCACGCATCCTTGCAGTGGCTGTTTCTGGCACTTCTGCAGGTGCTACCTACTGCTGAGAGGGCTCCTTGTCTTGCTCGAAGTCTCCTCTCTCTCCTGACGCAATTTGCGACATCCTGGTCCTTCCTGGGCCACAGCAGCATCCAAAAACGCTTACTGCACGATTTGCAGCTAGCAAGGCTTATTGGCGGTCTTTCGGCGGGAAAGCACTTCTGCACGACTTTCCACGGCGAGAGGGATCCGTCCTCCAAAGGGGAAGTCTCTAGCCCTTTTCGTTCCTGCAGAATCCTCAGCTTCTTCTGTCCAGCAGAAGCTTCTTTGCACCCACAGCTGGCATTTCCTGGGCACCTGCCCATCTCCGACTTGCTTGTGACTTTTGGACTTGGTCCCCTTGTTCCACAGGTACCCTCGACTGGAAATCCATCGTTGTTGCATTGCTGGTTTGTGTCTTTCCTGCAGAATTCCCCTATCACGACTTCTATGTCCTTTGGGGAACTTCAGTGCACTTTGCACTCACTTTTCAGGGTCTTGGGGTGGGCTATTTTTCTAACCCTTACTATTTTCTAATAGTCCCAGTGACCCTCTACAAGGTCACATAGGTTTGGGGTCCATTCGTGGTTCGCATTCCACTTTTGGAGTATATGGTTTGTGTTGCCCCTATCCCTATGTGTCCCCATTGCATCCTATTGTAACTATACATTGTTTGCACTGTTTTCTAAGACTATACTGCATATTTTTGGTATTGTGTACATATAACTTGTGTATATTTGCTATCCTCATACTGAGGGTACACTCTGAGATACTTTGGCATATTGTCATAAAAATAAAGTACCTTTATTTTTAGTATAACTGTGTATTGTGTTTTCTTATGATATTGTGCAAGTGACACTAGTGGTACTGTAGGAGCTTCATTCGTCTCCTAGTTCAGCCTAAGCTGCTCTGCTAAGCTACCATTATCTATCAGCCTATGCTGCTAGACACCCTATACACTAATAAGGGATAACTGGGCCTGGTGCAAGGTGCAAGTACCCCTTGGTACTCACTACAAGCCAGTCCAGCCTCCTACACTGCCATGCTGCCTTCTGCCCTCCTTGCATAGGAGAGAGAAGGACTGGAACTGCATCTCTACATCCTCAGAACCAAAGTGACTCCAAGGGCTTGCCTCCTGTTTTGAAGTCTCAGGGACATCAAAGGCGTCATTCCCCTCTCCTAAAGCTGCTGGGCTCTGCCAATTTTAAGTTGTACCCTGCCAAGTGGTGCCAATCCAATTCTTGGCCCTTAGAAGTGGGTTCTGCAGCTGTTTTCTAGAGAAATTCACACATAGCTTTCACTGCACTAATCGAAACTGCTGCATCTTCCTTGACGCCAATGCATCGCCGCTGCCACTGAGGACAAATACATCACAGCACCAACTGGTCAGCTTGGAATCAGTGCACCACCCTCAGTTTCAAAGCATCACCAGGTTACACAGCTAACTGAGAATGTGCCACCTTCATCACAAAGGGTTCGATGCCACACCTCGAGGATGTCCCATCAACCACCATGCAGTTTGACAACCGCGCATCCCTGATTGACAGATTGAAACCGACACATCGCCTTCACATTATCTCCTCTGCTCCTCACATCGGATCCTCGACATCAACGCATCCCTCCACACAAGGTACTTTTCAGCAGGACAATATTGCTCCTCGAAGCGGGCTTGCGCTCCATCGCCATTACTCTGAACTTTGGATTTACACCGATCTATTGCACCCAGATAACCCCAGTTGGTGCTTTAATCTTTTAAGCACTACAATTTCAGATGTTTTAAAAAATCATATCTCAACTTCTACTGATTGTATTTTTTTGGTTTTGGTCTTTTTTTTGTTCATTAAATTATGCTCTGTTTTTCTAACCTAGTATGGATTACTTTTGTGTGGTGTTTTCACTGTTTTACTGTTTTTAGTGTTGCACAAATACTTTACACATTGCCTCTTAGGTTCAGCCTGCCTGCTCTGTGCCAAGCTACCAGAGGATGAGCACAGGTTTGCTTATAGTGTGTAACTGACTTACCCAGGCTAGGACTGTGGTTTCTGCTTAAATAGGGTGCATACCTCTCCCAACCGGAAACCAAATTTCTAACATTGGGGAGATATACAAAATCAGGGCCACAAAGTCGTCTAATTATGTACATCAAGGATTCTGTGAAGTGTGTTAAACAACGTATTTGCATTGAAAAAAATGACTGTTAAATGTAGTGCCATTTATTGTATTTACTAATTTTACAGTGCTGGCTGTGTCCAGGACTATGATGGCATTTTTCATACTAATCCAATATGTACCTTGGAAAGGCATAGATGACAATGGGGGTTGAGCAGTCTTCTTGAGTTCATTAATCTTGTGCTGAGGGAGGGCTTTTGGCATTCACATAATGGGGTCAGACACTTATGGATCCGCTATCATCACTGGAGCTTTAGCTCCTATTAGTCGTTCACATTATAGGCCTTTTAGTTCTTGACAGAAGGCTTCACACTTTAGGACAGTGTGAGGACAGCAAAAACCCATACTAAGTGGGCAGTCACTTTGGAACTTCAAAAACTCTAAAGCCCAGAGAGGCACCCTTTATATAGTGGAACCGAAATCTTTAGGGTCTCCCTGCATCTCTATATCCTCATCTGACATGCCTTCGTATATACCATAAAGATGGGATTACTGTATTTTTCTTTTAAATGCTGCATGCCTTCTCCACTGTCTCCAGCAGATGCCATTGTGATGTCTCAAGCTCTTTTCTAGTTTCTCATTCCTTCATCATTGCATAGTAAAATTTTCCAGAAGCAGTGCACTGGACTACTTGTGCCCCAGGAATAGATGTTTGCAATAACAATTCTTCCCAGCTCTCATTCCCCAACCCTCACTCCACATTCCCACCTCACACTTTGAGCAGCATTGCTCCTTGTCTGTAAATTCAAATTAGATGATATAGGCAGGATGAGAACCATTTCCAGGACGCTAATAACACCTTGCTGTTGCTAATGTGGGGGTGCATGAACATGCAAATTTCACCAGTTTACATAGGACTGCTGTGGTATCTACTGTATACCACATCTAATAGTTTTACCAGATATGTATACATAGTTGGTGCCACCGAAAGAGTGATTTCTCAGAAGGTGTAGTTCTCATTTCTTAATTTGGAGGTGGAAAAAATGTATGGTAACTGCCAAGTGTGTGAGAAACTGAGTAAGCACAATACTCCTGAACGAATGCAGATGTCTTTGCTACCAGGGTCCTGGAAAAGGTTGCTGTTGATTTTTTTGAGCAAAGCTTTGAGTCTGTGATGTGTGTGCTATGCAAGGAATATGGATAATGTCACAACACACTACAGGTCCCAGGGTGCCACGTGTCTCTCACAAGACTTGTAATAGTAGCCACCAGCTTTAATTTGTATGGTTTAAGTTCTTTGTGTTATAGGGCCTTCTTTGTTAGGGAATTAGGATACTTAGGGCCAGATGTATCAAAGGGTTTTACCCATTCTGTGTCTATGGGGAAATGCTTTAGTACATATGGCCCTTAGTTTCTACAGCTGGATCTCTGTTGCCAGAGCTGCAATACAAATACTATGTCTGGAAATATCAAAAACATTTATATTAAGGGAAATATTCTGGGATAACACTAAGACTTGGATATTTCAACATTGTTTTCACAAGTTATCCTTTCTAAACCATCGGATCTCTTGCTTGCAGTATTTTCTCAAGGCGGGGAGGAAGACAGATCTCCTTTGTACAGACTTGTTTATGTTTTCTTTAGTCATCATATGGTAACAAGGTATTGGCAATGACAGGGAAGTGATTGCTTGACCTCATAAAGGAAGGTTCCATACTAATGTGTATTACTTATTTTACAGCTGATTCATCTTTTACATTAGGAATCATTCAAATCACAGACTTAATTTACGAATCACTAAAGGTAGTCATCGCAGATCATTGAGTATTTTAGTTTGAGCGTTCTCTTGCATCTATTATAGAGATGTCATTTACGTTTCAGCTCTAGGGAACACCAAAATTCAACCTCCTACACAGAGTCAACTAACTATTCAGTGACTGTCACAAGGCATTTTATGAAATATTATGGAAAAAGAACTTAAACTTAAAAAATGAAGTACCTAAAAAATTATTTCTCATTTTCAATATCAACACTTCTGCAGAGCAAGTTGAAACCAGCCAGTGAGAACCAGCAGAGTGAAAATATTGAGTGCCTCTGTTTCTCTCTCTTATCCCACTCTCCTTTCCCCAGATCTAATGCTGACCATTTTAGTAATCCTGGCATGGTTTTCAGTTTGTTCTTGGAGGCTCTAGTTGGATCCAGATTACCAAGTTGGTGTAAAGCTGATCTATTCTCACCATAAGTCATACCTCTAATTGACAATTCGGATAATAGTGCCAATACAATGGAAAGGCTTTGCCTAATACAAGACCTTCCAACAACAATAAATAAATACACTGCATCCTCAAGGAAACTGCATGATGGTGCAGTATGTCAGAGCGCTGGAGTAAGTTGTGCAAACTGCCACAAAGAAGCCCATTTCCAGCGTTCTCTGTCAAATATTAAGAGACTTTTGGGACACTCTGCATAGCACCACTGGAAAACCACATTCCAAAATTGCTGTACAGTGGGAAAATAAGGACACAAATTTTACAAAACTCATCAACAATTGTAGGTGGTAATTCAGACGTAATGTAAAGAGAAGCCCAGAACAACTAGTGCATGAACACTATGCAGGCATGAGGGAAAAATCCAGGCCATTGGGTCTGTCAAGGTGACATTGTTTTCACTTGCTCCAATGGATCACAGAGAAAGTACCTACATTTTAACCATCACTCACTTGTCAACAAGGTTGCCAAGGACCCAGGGCTCACTGTGAGAAGGGACAGCCACACTATGACTTTCAACTCCTCATACTTCTGCACCCTTACCTAGTAGCCCTACATATAGTCTGCAGATGATGTGAATGCAGGCTGTGAAGATATGCCTAGTGATACTGAAGGTTTGGAGCACACGCACTCATCTGACATCCTTTTGACATTCCAAACTGGGCAATGTGGCTGCTTCCTCCATTACCACCCTTTGTTTCAGGTTGGTCATTCTCTAACTGTCCTCGTTAGCATGACCAGCCTTCTGAACGATTTCTTACAGTCATGGATTGCACAATGTAATGTGCTGTTTATGTAAACAGTGAAGTAGTGTCATCAAGTGATGCATCCCTGATGCATCAGTAGCAGTGCGAGCGCCACTCCTCCCACACAGGCAAGTGCAGAACAGAAGCTGTAGGACGGGATCCTGACCCTTTGAAGGGCAAGTAGACACAGAGCTGAATGAACAATTTTAGAGCTGATGCTTGTACAAACCTAACAAAGTTGTTCTTAGGAAATCCACCTTGCATAGCCATGTCTGTGTTACCGTGGGTCATACATTGGTAAGAATACCAGATAGCATGAGAGAAGTGATGAAACCCCTAGATGGGTGTCAGTTTCTCTAATTTCCAAACCACCTACCTGAGTCTCGAATCCTGTATCAAAGAAGAGGGTGTTATAGGCAGCTTGTGAAGACATCCCGAGCAAGAATCTCTGCAACAAGCAAATATGGTGGCTATTTCCATTCAAAACCTAATCCAATATTGAATATAAATGTTACATGCACAGATGGAAACCCCAAAGCACAGGGAAGCAGCGCCTCAAACTCTTAGGTATACTTACTGGCAGATATTTCTCATGGTCATTATTTTCGAAATCTTTTCTTAGAAAACAGCCATCTGTATTGTTCTCAAGTTATTCCATTTGTGTATGTTTTTCAGTTTTAAATACGTATACAGCTGAAAACAAAGGAAGGGAAATCAAAGAAGCAGTGTCGACATTTAGTTTCATTAAGCATTATTAACTTTAACAGCTGATTCGTGAGGAACAGCAATTTCTGGAAATGTGCTTTGCTTTGCCAGATGTCACTGTAACTCAATCGTTGACATGGCATGTGTTATTTTAATGACTGTGTGATCTGTATTCCATATGCTACAAAACTTGTATTTTAATACATTTAGTTTCAAAATGGACCGGCTTTTAATTGCAGGATTTTTTTATATTTTTTAGTTGCAGATTCCTAAAAAGAAACCAGTGAGCAAAACACATAGCTCAGTGAGTGCTTTGTATTCAGTAGAGGTACGGAAAAGTAATAAGCCAAAAAGGGGGTGGGGGAATCTAAGCAGGTTTTAAAAGCCGCATACTGTGACATTGTGTTTCTGGGCAAACTAGCATCGATGTCTGTCCAAGGAGTGGTCGGCAGGACCATTGAGGGTCTGGTACAGGCTCCGTCTGTATTAATGGCCTGTGAATGATTGCATTGAGGCATTTACATAGCACATTATACCTCCCAGGACGCCAAAGCGCAATTTGTAACGGATAATATGTTAGCTTGTGTGATTGACTGCACTTGGTGTGATCCTATGTAGGAAGTGTTTTGGTGTCATGAGTGATTGATCAGAAAGGTGCTCCTATCTTATTTTGGGGTGCAGTGCCTGTTGTTGTGATGGAGGAGGTGGTGTGAGAGAGAGGGAAGTAAAATAAAATTGTTGTTAGACCAGAAAGACTACAATTTATAGGCACCTATACAGCACCAACCTGGCAAGAGGGGAAGCAAGATGCTGCTTGTTTGTGGTAGGGGTTCCCAAGCACCAATCAAGGTCCCAAAGGTTTGAAAGGCAGAAATGAATCAATTGGGAGAGCCCTAACTGGATTATGGATCAGACCCGAGCCAGACAGGCACCTGGCATATGTGAGGGTGAGAGACAAACTGCTTAGTAGGTTGCTTCCCTGGCAGCACAAGAAATCAGGGTACAGTGAAGGGTACAGTGGACCCCGAGTAATAGGGTAGGTGAAGAGCACATTATTGGAAATGGCACACCTGAAATGGCACACCTTATAAAGGAAATCAATACACACTGGTAAATGAGACAGACAAATAGATTGTTAAATGAGACAGATAAATCAAACTGCAATTCCCTACGTATAGCATCTAGCAGCTCAAACCAACAGCACAGTTGTGTTGGGCCTATTTCCTTTATCAAGTGGTCAGCACATAAAACATACCTTTTGGCTGTGTCAAAAAGTTACCAATAACTATGATGAGATTAATATGAGATTAATATTTCATTAATTCATGCATTGGAATGTGTAATAACAGTGATTATCTCTTTAATAAAGCATTTTATTTTTATCCTGGGGATGAGGTCTTTGGGCCTTCTTGAAAGCTCAGGGAGGGGGGTTACATGACTCCCCTCTAAAAAAAAGTAAGTGTGCACTCCTCCCCCAAACCCTAACCCACCCACCCCTGGTGGTTTATAGAAAACAGACTGGAGACAGTCACATTTTTTTAAGCACAATGTGGATTTGTGGCACTGTTTAAAAAAATGCAATTTTTGGCCTCAAGCGGGGTCCCTCTTGGACCCTCCACAAGGCCTCCAGGGACATGGTATCCCTACCCTGGTCTCTATATCTTTTTCTTTACTTTTGATTAAGCCAGGGGACTTAGTCCCTGAGTCTTAAAATCTTTGTTGATGTGGTGGCAACCAATAAAGATAAATTTCTCTGCACATTAAATATACTAAGCTTTAAATCTTAATTTTTCAAAAACTACTAAACGGATTTATACCAAATCACAAAAGGCACACTTTCTAGACCAAGATCTACCTGTCTGCCAAGTTTGGTATAATTACGTTTAGCCATTTTTGCTATAGCTGCGTCTAATTTTCAAATATGAAAATGAATGAGGAAAACACATTGTAGAACCCTCATGTTTCTTGGCATCGACTTGACAGAACAACCCAAAACTTTCCAGGAAGGAGCTGAGGTGTTTGAGACCTTTTTTGGAATGTTTTGTGAAGATTCATCAAACAATGCCCAAGTTATTGGCAAAGTAAAAAATGAAATGCTTCTCCTTTGTAAAAGTGTCCCTAACTAAAACTAACCAATGGCCTGCATCCAAGACTTGGTGGGTGACCATCACCTGCAGCACACTGCCTTTAACTGCGCACAGCGAGAGTTGGCCAGAGGGCCAGGCATCTGGCTAGATTCTGTTCCCAACATCCCATGGATGGCTGACCTCCACTTCTCATGGCCCTTGGTACTGCAAAGCAGGGTTGGCCACAAGTTCTGGTTTCCAGACCCTGCACCCAACAGTTGGCTGCAATACATGGCATGCAGCTAAGCTCTACACCCTACCCTCTGCTTGAGTTACCCATGGCACCCATACATTACGTCCAGCTAACTTCCAATTGTGGCCATTGGCCAAGCACCGCTGTAATGTCCTGAATACTTTTTTCTTTTCTTTTCCACAGAATTCGCAAATTTTATGATGAGTTTTCAAATCTTGAGGCCCAGTGGATCCACAAGACCCAGGGAGGATTCAGAATTTGCAAATTAATTTTAGGATTTGCGAATCCCATGATTATTTTTTAAATAATTATTTTATTGTCAGGGGAGTCCCTGTGACCCTTCCACATGTGCCTAAGGGTCACAGTAGGTTCGGCCTGACTCTTGTTCCCTTTTAAAAAAGTTCCAACATGGTGCTCAGTGTACCATATTAGGTGATGGTGGCCACAACAGAAATGTTTCTGCGATGGCCAGCCAGCCTGAATATCGTGAACTGGCAAATCTGCTGCAGATTTGCAAAACCATAATTAATAACAAGAGAAAAGGCTGCCCAGTGCAATCGTGTACCAAATGCACAGAGGATCCCCAAATGAAGGTCCAAATTCTTTTAAAATGTGTTCTCTTAATGCCTAATTCCAGCACCCTTTTAAACACTAATTTCACAAAACTGCTGAATGGATTTGCACCCAGCCAAGAAAAGGCACTTCCTTGAGTAAAGTTCTACCTTCATGCCAAAAGTAGTGTGATTCAGTGCAGCCATTTTTTAGGCATCAAGAGGTAAAGTATCCTAAGGGAATTGGCTCTTTTGGGACTCTCCCCCTTGTTCTTGACCCCTGCGTGGCCAAAAACGTTTAGCCACTTTGGGTCATTTATGGAAAGTTTTAGCCGAGTTTACTCTCCGATACACAAAAAAATGTAGGAACGGAATTACACCAGATTTGGAAAATAATTACAACCCTACACAGAAAATGTGCTCTTGGTGATTTGGTGTAAATCGGGCTGAACACAAGAAATAATAGGTATATTTGGACAGGTTATCCTGAGGGAGTCTTACAGGACTCCTGTGGTGCAAAAAATAAAAGAAATAGACCAGTGTGAAGCCGAAATGTTCCTAGGTGGTACAAACACAAGACTTGCGAGGAATGCCACCGATTCGAACGTAGGGAGTAAGATGCACAACTCAACCCTCAAACCATGAGCAAACCTCTGACCCAAAGATCACTCACTATATGTATGTCGGAAACCGAACTGCTGCCTACATATAGGAAACCTCATACAGCACGGAATATCTGAAATTCCAAGTCGGGGTCTTTTTTCGGAAGCTTTTATTTTGCCTGTTGCTCTATGTCACTGTGTTGACAGATGACTTCCCAGGAGCCCTGCTTTGCTGTTGTGAGCAGCGCAGTCCCTGCTGTTATAGTCGAGAGACATTGCAGAGATTCTTTCTTCTTAAAGCACAAACCAAGAAGCCAAGTAATCGATTCTGAATAAAAAAAAATCAAGCATGTATGTTCATAGCACTCGCATTAATAGCTGCATCGCATTTGTATCACCTGCGTCATTGCTAGGGCCATTCTTTTGAGTTTAGGATTTCAGTGGCAGAAAGTAGAGATTGGACATGGATAAGGGTAAGGAAATATTCCACACATCAATGCAACTTTCCAAACAAGCATCTGCAAGCTATTCAGATGTGTGATTTAAAAAAAGAAAAACCCGTGCTGTTCACAAAAATGTAGTACACAGTAGCAATTTCGAATATGAAAAACATTGTATATTATTTTAAT
The DNA here is from genome assembly GCF_031143425.1 of Pleurodeles waltl. Lineage (NCBI taxonomy): Eukaryota > Metazoa > Chordata > Amphibia > Caudata > Salamandridae > Pleurodeles > Pleurodeles waltl. Next base: position 260,098,903 of record NC_090440.1, read on the forward strand.
TGAACAGTACTTGTGGTTACTAGAAGATGTGTACTTCGGGAAGGAATCGGATGTTTTAGGTTTAATACACTGAAGAGTATGGAATATAATGGTGCAAAGAAAAATGTTCTATTATCTATGATTTGTGGTAGCTTGAAAATATGGTTTGAAAACACAAGAGTGACTAAACATATGAAGGAAAATGGTCTAAAAAATGAAGTAATGTGTTATCTACCAGCCCTAGCACTTCCTGTTAAGTGATGTGCATGTGATGAGGTGCAAATCCATCTCACAGCACAGAATTGGGTTGACTCATTGCTGTTGTGGTGGGAAGAATGAAAACGTATAAGACAGTTGACCAGGCCACAGGACGAAGATTGCCAATACATTTCCACTCCTCGCATATTTATGTGTATGTATTTCCTCCATATTAGGTTTAAATGTATCAAAAATATCACCTACCCACATATGACCTTAATGTATGAACTCACCGGCATAGTGCGTCCTGGGGTCGGTTATCTTTCTAAACATTTAGACTTGCAATAATTTTTCACTCCTTTTTAGCCTTCACACATTACAGATTGTTACACCCTGCAGAGCTAATTCTCTCCATCTATCTCAACAGTTAAATTCTTCTTTTATCTACAGCAACTCCAATCACCATTATTACAAGTAATATACGTTTTCTAAGCAAATTGATCCAGGGGTAGGCACTCACACATTCACATCATGGTATACACACTGCATACACTTACAACACTATGCCATACCCATATACCCCATATCATACATTGTCCCACACCAGTAGTTTTTCTCGTACAATTATCCATCCATCCACACATACTCTCCATCAATGTTCATATTCACCCTTCCTCACAATTCTCCATTCGTACATAGGCGTAAATTCTCAATCCCATTCTCCAGCCACCTCACACATTCATCCACTCACCCGTGCAGTAACTCACCTATCCATGCTCTCACCTATGCATGCATGTATCCAGTGATCCTTCTAAAGAATCTCCATTCCTCTTGCTTGTCCATTTACCTACTCATCCCTCCATTCATGCAACCTATCACCAATTGACTCAATCATCCATCCCTTCATCCACCTATCTATGCTGATATACTCACTGAGCATCCATAAAGCCACAAAACAGACTAACCCATTAACAAATACTTTATCACAACACTTCAGCCATGCACTACACTTTACCCATCCTCACGTATCCTTCCTTGACTTGCCTATTTACTAACTCACACACATCCGTTAATTTTCTTTTCACTCACCTACACATTCACTCACTTATTCATCTATCTACTCATCATGCATTTGCTATTTATCTGCTCAATAACTGGTCAACTTCCACTAATGCTTTCATCCACTCACCAATCAATGTATGAGATATTTTTACAAGGCCACATGAATCCAAACTCACCTATGAATAGGCAAGCACTTCACAACTACATTTGAACTTTAACTTAGGGCCTCATTTACAAGGAAATGACGCAGCGTGGAGCTGCAAGGCAGCTTGCTGCAAAAGGCTGCATCATTTTGAAAGTGCAGGGAAAAATGTGACACATCCCTTTACTTTCCACTGTGTTGTTGCATGAACTGCTGCCTAGTGCAAACGCAGGCACTCTTGCATGATGGGGAAAGGGTGCCTGCATTGCAGGGATGATTGTTTATGTGCATGAAGGGGCCCCTTCCTGCACATAATCATAAATGGTGTTTTCCTCTTTTTATGTGTGCTGCAGAATGCAGCACTGAAGGACCTGGCCCTTTTTGCAGGTTCATCACCAGACTTTTCGCCTCCTTCCTCCTGTTTTTTCTGACCTCTTGCTGTTGGCTCTAGGACTCTGAGCACTTTATCACTGCTGATCAGTGATAAAGTGCAGGTGCTTTCCTTTCTAAAAGTTGGTATGATTGGCTTATACCTAATTGGCACATTTAATTTACCTGTAAGTCCCTTGTACAGTAGTATCCCTATACACAGGGCCTGTAAATTAAATGCTACTAGTGGGTCTGCAGTGGTACTTACTCCACCCACAGAAGTAGCCTTTCAAACCTGTCTCAGGCCTGCTAGCGCAGGGCCTGCAGGCACAGATTACTGCTACAGGGGCGTGGCATCTAAATGTACTTGCCAGGCCCCTTTTAGTCATGTAAGCCACCCCTAAGGTAGGCCTTAGCTAGCCCTATTGACAGAGTGCTATGTATGTAGAAGGCAGCACATGTGCCTGGTTGCGTTGCCAGCCCTGATAGTGACAAATAGCCTATTTGGTCTCTCACTGCTGTGAGAGATGCATTGCTCATAGGATTGCATTGGAAATGCCCTGCCTTATGACTAGGGGGTACTGTCTGATTTATGTGGGATGGTGTAGGCATGTTTGGTATGGCTGTAATGATTTTGAGAAATGCTGCTTACTGGTGTAGGTTGATTTTTTATTACCATCACAGAAATGCCACTTCTAGAAAGTGAGCATTTCTCTGTGCTTATGACTCTGGTGTTTTGCAGCTTGACTCCAATCCACATCTGGGCAGAGTGACAGCTGGGTTTAGTGCATACTTTTCAGACAGCCTGTACACAGGGAGGGTGGAGGTGTCACAGAGGTGCAGCTGCATTTTGAATGGTCTTCCTGGGCTGAGAGAAGGGGAGGCGGGGCACACATGCATCTGTAAAGGCTGTGCTCTGGCCTCACACAAAGGGTTCATTTACCCCCAACTGACATCTGGAGCCTATGCTGGAGGAGGGAGGGGACACTCCCAAAACCAGATGTAACTGGTTGGAACCTCCTCTCCGCCTCTTTGTTAAAATTTGCAAAACTGATTATAAGTACATGGGGTTTTCCCCATGAAAATGAGACACTAGAGACACTGAAACATACTTGGAATTGGACACAGAATGCTGCTGGAGGGACTTACCATGAACTGCCTTGGACTGCTGCTGCTGTGCTGACCTGTGACCTGCTGGGACATCAGGAGGAACTGCCACTGTCTGCATCCCCTTTGTGCTGGCCTGTTGCTGGGCCCTCCCGCCCTGTATTTCCACATTGGTGTCCCCAGAGGCTGGGTGCTGTGGCCCCTGCCCTCTGCAGCTCTGAGCTTCTCAGCACAAGGACAGCGCTGTGTGGGAAGCCTAATGTTTTGGCTTTGAGTCCCTGGAGATCGCTTTTTTTTGTGCCCTACAGCGCCTCTTCTTTTACAAATATTGCTCCTTGAGAGTGTGTTGCTGCTGAGAATTCACCTCTCTGACCTGGGCGTTCATATTTATCACTGTGTGCCGTGCCCCCGGGGCACAGGGAAGTGAAATCTGGAGATACATCGCTCCTAGAGGTGCCCCCAGGGCAAAGTGCTCTAAGCAGAGTACCCCCTGGGCACCAACCGGACCAGATTGCTGACAGGTCTCACCGCCACAGCCTGGAGCAAGGGACACACTCGCACATCAGGATCAGGTGCAGGCGTGCTGTGGAGTGAGGTGCCGGGCTCAGGAGAGCTCGCTGTGCTCCCCCTCCTTCTCCGCCAGTGGAGGAGATTAGGCCTCCCCTTGCTTGAGGAGCTGTCTGCCAGACTCCCGCCCCTGACTGCAATCAAGGTACTTGCACCCAGACGGGAGCTTATTTTCAGAGCCCGTGGGCTCGGTGATGTTGTGGCCTTTTCCCTAGATCAGGAGGTATCCCTGTGCAAGGAGTGAGGCCGCATCCCTCTCTGGGTGTGGGCTCATATTGCCTGCCCCGTGCCCCAGGTCTATTTTGAGGGCTGGGGGGCCTTTAATTGTGTGGACATTATCCTGCGGGACAGACGGAGGCCTCAAAGGAGGCCCTGTCCTGCTGAGAACTGGTCTGTGTCCCCCCCATCCTGATGATTAGAGGTGCATAGGAGCTCCCTCGTTCACCACGGGGGCTGCCAGGAGAGGGTGTTACAGGAAGGCTGATGCCAGCAGTCCTCATGATGTTGTAGTTTTATGTGCATTTAGGGGATATGTTTCCATGCCATATGTGGTATGATCTTGCTGACGCAACATATGCTTTCTAATGTTCCTATTATGGGCACGTAAGCTAATATGTTTCCCTGCATTGCCATATATTCATTCTGATGTTCCTTTTATGGGCATTCTGGTAATGTTATGCTCACCTGTGTTTATGACTTGCCATATATTTCCTAATGTTCCTGTTATGGGCATTTATGAGGATCTTGTGACGTGCATTATTGTAGTATTGTTTTTCCTGACTACTGCTTATGTTGTAGAATAATGAGTAACCTCTGTGTTATATGTGACTACAGCTGGTTTTTGCAGAGTAGAAGTACTGTGTAATTTTATGACAACTGCTTGGGTAGCACAGAATTACTGACATGTTGTGTTTGGTCTAATGAGGTTGTGTACAATACAGTTTATTTTTATATAACTTGGTGTTGTGTTTCCTTTGTGGTGGGGATAGTGCGTCACATGTGTTGTGTGTGTTGTGCAAACGCTTTACACATTACCTCTGGGATAGGCCTGACTGCTGGTGCAAAGCTACCAAGGGAGCTAGCAGGGGTTATCTTGGGTATGTAACTCCCTCACCCTGACTAGAGTGGGTGGGTTCTGCCTGGCTTAGGTGCATACCCTACCCAACCCAACCTGAAACCCCATTTCTAACAAGCAAACATAGAGAAAGGAAAACAGGGAGAAATAATGGTATTTCTCCTCGTTGTGCCACTTTAACACCATCCCTGAAATGGCATAGAAATGTGATGCATTCACAGATTTATGTGGCCTTGTAAATATGGACCGGCACACTGCACCACCGGAGAGTCATAAAAATGATGCTCCGATGGCGCAGTGTGCCGCTAGGCCCTTGTAAATGAGGCCCTTAGTGTGCGGGAGGCAGCCCTAAGCCTTAACACATTGCAACCTAAGCAAACTCCAGAACCAAAGGGCATATTTACAATGCCCCTGTGGCACACTAACACCACCGGAGCATCACTTTTGTGACATTCTGGCGGCGCTGAGTGCCAGCACATATTTACAAGACCACGTAAAGCCACCGTCTATGGCTTTTTTATGGCCTTGTAAATATACATAACTGTATGACAGGGGCATTCCATGAGTGTTGCTGTGGGTGTTCGCTCGCAAAATCCATGGAATCTGATGCATTCACAGATTTACAAGGCTGTGAATACATCAGATTCCCATGCCAACCCAGGGGTAAAGTAAAAGCGGTGCAACAAGGAGAAATAACTTTATTTCACCTTCTTTTTTTTTCTCTTTATATGTGTGCTGCATTGTGCAGCACACATAGAAAGAGGAAATGCCATTAATGATTGTTTATATGCAGATAGGCGTCCCTTCCGGCACATAAACAATCATCTCTGCAATGCAAGCACCCTTGCACCATGGTGCAAAGGTGCCTGCATTGGCAGTAGGCAGCCAATTGTGTGTCAGCGCAGAGTAAAGTACAGAGATGCATCGTATTGCTGTAATTACGACACGTCCCTGCCCTTTCCTAGTGCCGCAGCGTGGCACAGAAACTGTTTTACGGTATCTCACTGCAACATTTTTTGTACATATGGGCCCAGATACATTATGACAGAGGCCTGCTCCAGAATTCAAAGCAGTACTCCAAGTTAGGGAGCCTATTTACAAGCCCTGTGCGCAGTGACACACCGGCGGTGCATAGTGCAGGCCCATATCTATAGGACCACACAAAGCAACTTTGCATGACTTTTCATGGCCTTGTACATATGGTGTAAGGCAATGCAGTGCAAGCCGCTGTGTTGTCTTGCACTGCATCAGGGAGGTGTTCCAAGGGCGTTGCAGTGTGTTCTCCCACTCAACACCCATGGGTTTTGACACATTCCCAGATTTACAAGAATCTGTAAACCTGGAAATGCATCAAATCTTATGCCTCCCCAGGGGAGGCGCAAGGAGGAGAAATATATTTATTTCTCCTCATGTGCGCATTCTGCAGCACACATAGAAAGAGGAAAAAGCCTCCATGGATTGTTTTTGTTCAGGAAGGGGCAGAAATCCTGTGGTGGAGACATCCGTGCACCATGGTGCAAGGGTGCCTGCATTGGCGCCAGGTGGCCTATTGTGTACCAGCGCAGGAGGAGAAGAAAGAACTACGCTGTATCTTATAGATGTGGTGCATTTCTGCCCCTTTCCCATGGAAGAGGGCATCACAGCAAGCTAACTTGCTGATACACCCTGTGCCAGGGGACTTGTGAATAAGCCCCTAGGTCTCCTGTACTGAAAACATCACTCTATATAAAACACCCTAAATTGCACACAATGTTACAGGTTAGATCGGCAGAAATTGAGACAATACTCCAGATTAGGCCTTCCGAACTGAAAACAAAACTACAGATGAGAGCCCCCCCACTGTACACAAATTCCAGACACGCCTTTGAGAAGTGATTACAATTGTTCATGAGAGGCCTCCAAAGCTGCACCCAGAAATCCTGGTTGGGCATCCAGAATTAGGCACAAGACTCCAGAACCGGACACGGTACCTTAGACATGCCATCCAGAATTGGAACCATCTATTGAAGTAAAGTAAATACTCACGGGGAGGCATCCAGAATTAGAGATAATATTTCATACCTGGAGGACTGCAAACATCACTCCATATTGGGTCTACTGAACTGGATACAACAATCCAGATGAAACCTATTGAATTGTACAGAACAATCCATAGAAAGGCTCCATAACCGTACAGAATGCTACAGACTTGCATCAAGCAATGAACACAGTACCTAGGTGGCTGGATTACAGAATATCTCCAAGGGTGCAACAGCTATAGTATCCACCCTCTGCACCTCCGGGGTACTTCTGTATTGCAGAACGGGCTACAGATACCTGTATTACCCACTTATATAAAACCCTTTCTGCAAGCGCACATATATATAATGTCAAGTGGGCCTTTCCTCATTTGCATAGGTTGTGGCCGGATACAAATGGAGGGATCTCCTTTGCCCTTACGCCCCTTCCATGTTACTTATGGGCCTGCTGGGACAAATAGTCTACGCAATACATACTCACTGTGCACCAGCTAGAAAGTAGCATACAGTTACTGTGCTTCCAAGACTACAAGGTACCAACCTTTGCATGAGGAGTTCTTATACCTGTGCAGAAGAGTGCACATTTTTTGTCAGGCACATGATCCCGCTGGGGTACACCAGCATAGAGAGGGACTGGGCACCTGATGTGAAATTGGACTGCTATTTGCAAATCCATTAAGTGAGAGATTGAACCCTAGATTCACTATCCCAGATGGATGCTGCAGTGATGGATACAGTACTGCTGTGACATCCTCACCAGCAAAGTGTACTGTACAGCAGTGTCATTGCATTTGTTGCCTCTGCTCCCTAACAATTATTTTGCTTTCGCCACAGCCTATCATTGTGTTTACTCATTCTGGGATCTTTCCATATGGGAACTCATGATGTTCAAGATGTTCAAGCTTTACTTGTACCTGTTCTGTTTTTTAGCAGGAAGCTTGCACAAAGCATTGCTGCTGTCTACAATGAATGGGTTCTATACAGCAATATTGTGCTGCAGTTGTCCAGATTCTGCTGAACGTGTCTCAAAACGACGTTTGTTCTACTGCTGCACGTGTTCTGTGTGCGATAGGAAACGTACACTGCTGCCACGTGCCCTGCACCTGTCCTTTAAATCATGGAAGCTTGTGCTGCTGTTTAGGCTGTATATGTTCTGTTTCATTGTTAGTGAAGCTTGGTAAACACCTTTTCGTTGGGCAAAAGTCAAAACGATTGGGTTTGTCAAATAGCAAGCTTGTGTCTTATATGGTTTGCAGCCCTGCACTTATCACCACATTTGAGATATTTCTACATTTATATTAATCGGCATGAAGCTCTCCTTATTTTGAGAATCTTTATAAGGATCAGGTGAAGCCTCGTGCCTGGTTGATCCCTGAGATTTACAAAAGATTCGTACAGTTTCAGGGGGGATTTTTTTTAAATTTGCTTCCACCTGTGAAAGAAATATCAGTGTTAACTGAAAAAAAAAACTTTCAGAACACCACCAATGTGTTTGTTTTTATATTTACAGGATGCTATCACACGTGAAAAACGATGGGGTTTACGTCGGCTACTGGTAATTGCACAGCGTGCGAGCGGACATCTGTTTCTCATGCTAACTTCGGCTTTGCTTGCTGTTACTTTGAGATGTTTCTGGTTAGTTTATAGCAGTACGTAGTTGGCAATACTCAGTACATTAGGAGGCAGGTTCAGGGGGTGTGTGGCTATAATTAGTAGCGCAGGTGCTCTGGCACCAAGGCCTTCGTAGGACCAACTTTACTCCAATCATGCCTATGTATTAGTACCCAATTCGGATGCAGGAGAGCATTTGCTTTGCTTGCATTAGGGCCTCTATCAACACTAGTGGACTCTCGTTCCTTCTCCGGTACCATCTCGGTTGTTGGGCCACCATCTCCCCATTGCCTTGTATGCAATGATATTGACCAGCCATACTTTTAATTTGTATTGAAAATACGTGCATTACACCAGTACTGCAGTCTTTTTCAGTCTGTCCAGTATGATGCCTACGTGTACCGAAATTCCACACACAGAAAGTGTTTGATGAATTATTAATCAGTCTGGTAGCACTGCAAGTAATCTGTGTATGCTATTGATTTTTTAAATGCTGTGCAAAGTGCAACAGTGAAACTGATAATGCAAATCAATATTACAAAATGAGAATTGAGCCTTTTGAAGAATTTGAAATAGCAAAGCTTGTGATTGGATGGCTGATTTTATAATGCTGGATGCAATCCCCTTGACTCTTGTTCTCAATCATCTTGCGGGGGCCATAGGTCATGAAGAAGCCTTTGGTTATGAAAGGAGTCGGTTATGAAAAGCCAAAGGTCACTAAAACCCCGGTTGTGGATATAACATTGGAATTATTGTGTTTTAGAATTTACAGAAGTGAATTGCGCAGAGAAATTCGGGGCTGCCATAAGAAAGAATTGGGGCAGAATAATTTTTGACACACTAACCCTGTGATACGCAGCGCAAGCCCTCTCGTCACACAGTTGCCTTAGACCGTACATTAAAGCAGCCAGTTCTATACATTATTATTTTTTAAATATTTTTTAAGGAAATAACAACTGTTGATTATCCTCCCTGCAATCATGAACTTGCGCCAGAGGCACGGGATAACGAGACGAGGGTAATTAAACGGTATTATTGCCATGAGAGTAAGGGCAATGAGGCTATTAGCAATTAACAACCGCACCCCCTGAGCAGTGAATTCAAATCACCATGTTTGAGGGGGAAACTGCTCCTCTGTACTGACCTACCAGTTCAGCTCCTTCTTTTGTAGGAGGAGCTGTTCTCTCTGCTACCTGTGCCCCCTCCTCGACTTCAGCAGAATGTAAGGCAAAATTCCCAGTAGAAAAAATAAACAAACACGTCCGTTTTTATGTTCTTTTTAGGGTCGAGCGCGTAAACGCTCTAAGAGCCTGTTGTAATCTCTCAGTGTGCTTTTAATTTAACCACGCCCACTCTTGCTATTCATTCTTTGTTGTGCTTGTCTTAAATGCTTCATTTTCATTGGTGCATTTTGTGAAATGTATCTCCTTTGTGTGCTGAGTTCCCTCCCCTGGCATATTAACTAAGTGAACATTCCTGAACATTTCTGTTGGCCATCCCACTATGTCATCCTTCCTCCTATTACAGCGTGTGATGGCCCCTCCTCTGGTTTCGGTTTGCCTTACTTCCCAGCCGTGATCCTTTCTAGATATTCAGGCAGGGAGCTAATAACTCTCACGCTTATGTCGACGGTGGTGCTTTGAATCGGCTTGCTTCTGTCAACTGTGTTGCACTCCATTTTCAATTCATGTAGCAAGAAAAGTCCAATTAGGAATTTACAACGCCAATTGATCTAACTCAAGCAAAGGCGAGACCCGTTGCATTACAAATGCTTGCTCTTTATTCCCCTTAAGTGAAGAAAGGGGGGACAGAGTGTAAAGAAGATGGTGCCAAGGATGATGTCTGAGAGCCAGAGGTGAGTTGGTGCAGGAGTGGTGCAGGAGTGGGCATGAGCCATTTATTCCCCGCCAAGCAAGAATTTTAAAACTCTGTGCCCTGGGGCAATGAAACGCCTGGGCTGGCCATGCTAGATGGGAGCTGATAATCAAAGAAGGCTCCTTGAGCAGGCCTATAATGGTTGCCTCAGAAATAAATCACCCTGGCTGATTGGGCAGCTTCCAACATTTCAGGCATGGTGCTAATAGGAAGACAAAGATGATTATATCGGCCAATACAAAAATAATCAAAGGGGAGTGAACCTCACTGGTATACACAGCTAAGTTCCATAAAGAGTTCTTCGGAAACCCTCTACCAGTAATTACCACTGGTGGGGTAAGTGGTCACCACTATGGTTTCTTATTGGTTGGCATCATCATTGGGTTTCACACCTGGGTACTCACTTCTGCAGGTGAGTTCCAACTCCATCTGGATGGATGGAGACAGAAACTGTGCAGTGAGAAAAACAACTATAAAATTACCTACCGTACCTGAACACTCCAATTTATTCTTAATAAAAAGGTGAAGGTGTAAGATTAAAAAAGTGGAAAGGGTGATTTCAAGTGGACAAGTAAATTATTAGAGGTATCACACTTATGTAGTCATCATGTTTCAGCCCTTACTGCCCTGTGGATCTTTGCCCTTCATCAGGACCTATAAAGTTGATGTCAGATCCCTATTAACATGATTTTAACGATATGCAGTTAGTGTAACATACTCACAAGTCTTCGTTTTTCACAACAAGGTATGAACAAAAATCAGGCTAATGGCTCAGGGAAAACATATTTCTTATGGTTTCTGTGGCCAGGCTTCATAGGATGTCGGTTGAGGCAGGGGTCTGCTGCCACTTTGGTCAAATGTAGGCCCTCAGCATTTCCACCTATGGTGTCCTCATCCATCTTGGCTCACCAGTGGTAATTGCTAGTTGAGGCTTTTGGGAGCACTCCCTAGGGACCTTAGCTGTGTATACCAGTGAGGTTCACTCCCCTTTGATTATTTTTGTAGTGGCCAATATAGCCCTGTTTCTCTTCCTTTGTCTCAGCTGTGCCGCCAGGAGCATGTTCATTTTGTCCCCTGGTCTGTAGTGCCTTTATCTCAGTTTCTGGAGTGCATATTCAGCTTTGGAAGTGAAGAGGGTGTTGCGGTTCATGCATGCTCTTTCAAGGTTGTGGACTAGTGGCACCAGACAAGTGGGCTGTGTAGGCATGCATGAGGTGGGTTTTGTCCAATTCCAGTATCTTCTACCACTCTTCTCTTTGCCTACTGGATAGGACACAATTTCTTATCAGTTATCCTCTGACAGTCACCTTCACTGCTGCTCACAGGGTCAGGGCTGAGTCAATCGAGCCCTGGTTGTGCTCCCGGTGCAGATGTGGGATTTGAGTAGTTCCTTGCCTGTTGGATGGTTGTAGCAGGATAGGTTTTTGGAATACTGCGTCAGACCCAGATCGGCCTGCAGGCTGATCAGGGAGTGGTCAGAGTGCACTTTCTAGGATGAAAGCCTCATGTAAAAGGGGGAGCAAGGAATGGGCCACCAGGATCTTTCAGTCATTGCATGCCCTGGACCGGGGACAAGCACGTGTACTCTCTGTCCATTGGGTGTAGAAGTCTCCACACATCTTGGAGGCCATGGTCTTCTTTAATGTCCCCAGGAAAGCCCAGTCTGTGTTATGGATCATGTCAATAGGGTCTGTGCAGTCCAAGACTGCATCTCAGGCCAGGTTCCAGTCAACCCCTAACAAAATGTTACCTGTGTCTATTTCCGTCAGGACCCGGGTGAGCTGGAGAAAGAACTGCCGCTTTGGGCCGATCGGTGTGTACATAGAACCTATGCATAGCACTTTTCTGCTGACCTTCAGTTTGGCAAATGCATAATGGCCTTCAGATTCAACCCATGTTTTAAGTACCACGTGAGGAAGTGACCTGTGAATCACACTTGCCGCACCTCATTTTCAAGCGGCTGGGGAGCCGGGGGATAGTAACTATGGATCTCCTTGCCCACCCAATCCCACTGGTGCTTTTCCATCTCAGTCATAGTGAGGGGCATCTCCTGGACCAGGGCTATGTTGGTGTGCTTGGAGTTGATGTATGTTAGCAACTTCTTGTGCTTATGGTAATGTGTGAGGCTGTTGACGTTCCAAGATGATGTTAAGGGCCGAGTGTAAGGGCATCGTAATCCACAGAACCTGACGGTGAGGGGGCAGGGATCTGCAGGGAGTGTAGAGAGGCTGGAACGACCTGTCAGGCCTTATAGGTCAATCCACTAGAAACAAAACTAGTCTGGGAAGGGGAGAGAGGGATGTCCGGCTGTGAGGGCGGGTGAGGTAGGGGAGGTATCTGACCGAAGCAGAGAAAAGAAGTACAGCAAGGAGACGGAGAAGGGAAACAGGGAAAAGTGGGGAGAGAACAAAGCACTAGTAAGCTCAACAACCAAAATGAAAATCAATTACTCTTGCAAAATCGTAAGGCAACGTGCCCTAAAAAACTGTAATCAGAGGTTCTAGACCTGCAGAGCCTATGGGTCTGAGAGACCCAAGGGCACAGAGGATGGGAGAGGGGATGAGGGAGAGGAGCAATCCGAAGGGGCAGTAGAGGGGATGCCAGGGACAGTGGTGGTGGGTGGTCGAGCAAACAGGGGACAGTACGACCAGCATAGGGAAAAGGAAGGGTTTGTACCAGGGAGAGGGAAGGGGAAAGGGTGAGCTCATCCCCTTGACAAGCTCAGGGTGTAGCCAGGCAATAGGTGACCTGAGGGTCAGCCGCTGGCTGGCCATCAACAAGGCTTCAGTGGAATGCTGGCCCACCAGGATGGGGGAACCTAATAACTGGGCAGGGGATGAGGAAGAGAGTGGACAGCCCTGCCACCGGCACAAGTGAGATGGAGGAGACGGTGGATGTGGTGCACTGCTTTGCAGAGCTAGGTGGGATGTGACCCAGAGGGGGAGAGGAAGGCTCCTTGGTGGTGCGTGAAGCCCTGTGGCTGCGGGGTGCACAGCTGGGGAGTAACCTGTGCTACTGATGGGCAAGTTCCATCAATAAACAAGCAGCAATAAACAATCAGGTGGAGAACCAATAAAAAACATGTATACTCAGCCTCCAGGTCAGAGGGTATGGCGAGTCCGATGTACAGCAGCTGGTACTGTGCCCATTGATTAGCAGACAGACCAGATTTCAGAGGTGAGTGGGATTTTTCAGACACCCTGTTCAGTGTGTGCTCGGCCACTGCTTTTAGCACCTTCTCTCTGCCACTCTGCATAAGGTACACCTTGTCCTGGTGCCGAGAACAAGAGACTGCACGTCCAGGTTTCTCATGGTGAGCTGTTCTGCTGCCACTGCAGAGTGGTCTGGGGGGCACAGTGTAGTGTCCATGATCCCATCCCGCAGTCTATCTAGAAAGGCCTGCAACTCCTCTGGGTCATGGATTTGAGTCCTTTTACAATCCACATATCTCATGTGGCCAGAGGGACAGGAAGGCCTTTTACAAGTTGTTTATCACTCTGAAGAAGTCCACAGTTTTTTTATGGCCTTAGAAGTCATAGGGCCCATGTGCCCTTGCCGCTGTAAGGATCTGCTGTGCCTGCTCTTGCCAGAATAAACAGGCTATGATTTGCCTCATGCCTGGTGGGGCTAGAGGTCGTCTTGGCCGTAGCCTGTGTGGTTGCTGAATTTCTAGTGGGGGCGAGAAGGTGATTCCAAGAAAAGTGGTTCGGAAGTCACGAAGAAAACCTCTGATATTGGTGTCCTTTGCCTTCTCTGGAACATCAAAGAAGTCTGTGTTGTCCCTGCAGATCCAATCCTTGAGGTCTCCAATCCTTTTGAGCAAGGTGCAAATCTTCAAGTCCCTGTCTGGAAGGAGCTCAACCCTGGATCCTAGGGAAGACAGATGGTGGTCCAGAGCCTTGTCGTGGAAGCCAGAACGCTCAGCATGGAGCGATTTTGTCTCAACTATGAGGTCGGTTATCTTCATATCCATGGCCTCCAGCCTATGCCCCACTGCCAGTACCCCCTTGAGAATCAGGTCTATTGTGGTTTCTGGGGAACCGGATGAGAGATGGAGACTTGGTCTGAGAGACGATGTATGTAAGTAAATGGTACCCCTGGTACCTGGGGCATGGATGCTGAAGAGGGCTTCTCAGAGCTGCAGCACAACTTGTGCCACTCTGAGGGGCCCAGCACTAACCTTATGCAGACTGCCATTGCAGGGTGCGTGCAAGGTGCTCCCAAAATTGAAAACTCAACATGACACACTGCCTGTGTGCCATGTCCCATAACACTACATGCAATATATGTAAGCCACCAATTTAGCTGGCCTTACAGCCCTAACGCAGGGTACATTATAATACTTGTGATGGCATACATGCATGAGCAAATCCCTACTATGTCTTTGTCAATTCCTAAACATAGTAAGTGTACAGGGAAGGTATTTTAAATGCATGTGCTGGGCACTGGTCACTACGAGTTCCCCAGCTACATGATGGCTTCTCTGAGCACTGGGATCGCAGAATAATAAACTCTCACTGATTCCAGTGATGGATGTATTAAGAAATGCACACAGAGGTCACCCTGAAAACCTATCAACTACTAGTGTGTTAACTGACTGGTCCTGACCAGTTCGGCCACTACAGACACGTTTCTGGACCCCCACAGTGAGAACCAGCCTCGAGGCCCAGAGACAAAAGCCTGCACTGGGCAAAGGTGTTACCTCCTCTCCCATGCTGGATGGACATTCCAGTCCTGGGAGCTTCAAAGACTTTGCCATCGTTGTAATGTGCCACAGGTCTCTCCAGATGGTGGAGATGACCAATCCCTGTGTCCTGACACCACTTTTGGTGTCAGCAGAGGTGGGAAAATTAGTTAAATTGGGAGAAGTGCCCACAACATGCCAGTCCCTCCCCTAAGGTGGATGAGCTGGAGAGGAATTTCTATATTCCTCCATCTTGTTTGGAAGGAATTAGGCCACTCGGGTTAGGCTTATGCCCTCTTCCCAGCAGAAGTGGTCATAAAAAATGTGGAGTCACCCTGAAGGTGACTATCACCTGGCACTCCCTGTAACATCCCTAAACTCAGTATTTAGGTGGCACCCCTGAACCCTAGAACTCACTTCCTGACAATGTAAGAAGAACCGGACACTACAGAGCAATATCAGCAGAAAAAACTGTAGACACCAACTGACTTGGCCTCAGCTCTACTGGCGTGTCTGCAGCCCACGACTATCCTGTGCCAAAAGGCGACATGTTCTGCAGCCCAGCAACCTCCAAAGCTTTGGGAGGACTGCCTGCCTTCAACAAAGATCAACGTTCCCCAAGAACAGCAGACCTGTTCAAGAAGAAACCAACTTTAAAAGAAAAATAATTCTGCCCTAAGGAACTGTGAAATCGCCTCTGGGCCCACCTCTGCCTCAAAGCCTGCAGCCTCAAATAGAAGACTCCCCCTGACCGCAACCCGCCCCATAAGCTGTTCCCAACGCCAAAGGACACTCCTGCACCCGGAGCCCCTGGGTCTTTGGGAACTGGATCATCAGTATTCCTATGTCCCCTAGCATCGGGACTTACCTGGGCAGCTGTGGGTTTTATTCGTTCAGCATCCTGACCCGAGCCTGCAGCCTTCTTCCTAAACTGATCTTCCCCAATGACTTGCATTTCGCTCTCAATGCTGTGTTGGCACTCTACACCCAACCGCCCTTGTGCCGAAGAGGGAGTGAGTTTGGTGCTGCCTTGTGGCCTTGTGCTTACCTCATCCCCAGGAGATTGACACCGTACACCACTTTACTCACCTGTAAGCAGCGCATTTTCGGTTACCCCCAGTCTCCATTGGTTAACATTGGGCGTCTCATTCTGTGTTGGCACTCTGCACCTGGCCACCCCATGCCGCTGAGGGTGTAAGTTTGGTGCTGTCTTGTAGCCCCCCCTTGTGCTTACCTCAACCTCAGGAGTTCAACCCCTGACACCGCTTTACTCACCCCTGAGCAGCACATCTTCATTCACCCCCTAGTCTCTATTGGTTAACTTTAGGCACGTGACTCTGAATTTGACGTCTGCACTGATTTGAACCTTGCCTGGTGTTGACCTAAAATCCCAAAGACTAGATTTGTAAGTTATGTACTTACCTGCAAAACTGCATTCTTGTTTTTCTGCCATGGGGTAACATTGCTGAACTGAAACATTTCACCATGTTGATTTCTGAAACTGCAAACTATTTATCTTTTAAAAACTCCTTATCTTATAATGAAGTTCTTTGGTTCAAAGTATATATAAAAGCAAATGTTATTTTTCTAAATTGGCCTTAGATTTATTAATTGAGTGCATGTCTCAGTTATTGCCTCTGTGAGTACAAGAAATGCCTAACTTGGCTCCTTAATAAGCCTAACTGCTCGCCCACACTACCACAAATAGAGCATTAGTCCTATCTACGTTTGCCTCTGCTATACCAATTGGGGATCCACTGGACTCTCTGCACAGTGTACTTCATTTTAGTACTCTATATAGAGAGCCAGCTTCCTACAGACCTTCACAGGCTGAGTATATCCCTGCAAGGGGTGGCGTTCGCTGCTCAATTCAGATGTGGTCCTGTTGCACCAGCAGCTGGCATCTGGGTGAGTGGTCAAGACTAGGTCACAGCCCCCAAGGAGGTGGGAGGTGAGTCAGCCTTAGATGGGCCCCAGTTCACCAAAGCTGATATCCATGGAGGAGTACAGCAGTGGTCCTTCAAGAGCAGGGAAGCCCTCACGTGGTGGAGGAAAGGGCTCAGGAGTCTTCAGCTTCAACTGCAGCTGGGCTCGCTGCTGGGCAGCCTGGGGCTGACCACCGGATAGGCAATTTCAGAGCATCTCTGGGGGGACTGGTCTAAAAAACCATGCCGCCAAGCGTTTACCATTGTGAGTATACCTAACATTGATATAGAGGCCATCCCTTGCCTCTGCACATGGTTCCTTAGGACACCTTAAACAGTGGGGCAGGTCAAGAGTGAGGAGTGGGACCTGATGACTCAACAAATGCAGGCAGGCACAGTAGGCTCGATGGTGACAGGAAGCAGAGAGAGTGACCTGCCCAAAGAGCTCTAGAGTGCCCTGTGCTGGCTGAGTCACAAGGGGACCTAACTGCAGCGCCCATGCCAGAAGACTGTAGATGATGGAAGATCCCAAAGCCCAAAATCTTTACCCCCATGCCCAGCACGCACCAGGGCTGGATAAGGCACAATGGGGTGTGGCTTTCCGCTCAGGGAGGATCTCTGGTATCTCAGTCATCCCAGGCAACACTTTGGCACCCCGTGCCCCTCAGTACTAAGCAGGCCGTGCGCAGACATGCAGGGCCAGCTGCATGATGGTGTTCTGTGACTGAAGTGTCAACATGGGAGGGGCATGGAATGATGGTCTCTGTGTCCTAGCTCCTCCAGAATGGCTGACGTCACTGCAGCTCTCTGGTGGTGATCAAGTAGGCTGTGTTCAATGGCTGTCATGTGGCCCATGTCCCTGCTGCTAGGGGCCACCCATCCACCGAGAGGATGTTCCTGTGAGTAAATTCTGCTATGCCTGAACATAAGTGTGTCATGTGTTCTACCAGGGTACTTTGCAACGATATCTGTTATGATAGATTGTGCGTTTTCTGCTTTTAAACATATACTCATTGTAAGATGGAGGACAAATGCAAACATGGGTATCATCAATGTATCCTATTACGGTTGTATGATACAACCATGCATGCCTACACAGCGTGGTAGGAACCATGACTGTGTGTGTATCACGCATGCCTTTACCATATTGTAAATGCATGATTGGTAAAGGAATATACGTGGTAAATTGCACACCACAAGAACCCCCCGCCCTGCCCCTAACACCTGATACCCTAGCCCTGCAATCCACTCTGCCCCAGCCCTTACAGCTGCCTTCCCCCCACCTCGTTCCTTAAAACTGACCTGCCCAGCCATTAAAACTACCCAAACCACCCGTCCTGCCCTAAAACTGACCCTGTCCTTAAAACTCTCCTATTCCCCCAATCTAAGCCTTACAACCGACCTGCCCTGTCCTTAAAACTACCCCTGCCTCTCCCTCTTGCCTGAGGCCTAAAACCCTGCCCCTGTTAAAAACGACCCCGACCCCAACCACCCATCCCTCAGCCCTAAAATTGCCCCCCACCCTTGGCAACTGCCCCTTCCCACACCGCCCTAAGCCCTTAAACCTGGCCCCAGCCTGTAAAACTACCCGACCCCGCAGCCCTGAGCCCTAAAACCCTGCCCCCTGTCATAAAACTACCTTGACCCACTCGCCCTGAGCCCTAAAGCCACACGTGACCCCTAAAAACTATCCCCAACCTCAGCTCAACTAACCTCTGCCTATCCTTCCTGTTCCTCTCTCTGCTCTTTGGCCCCTGCTAAAAACTGCCCTGACCCCACCCCGCCCTCTGCCCTAAAACTGATCCCCACCCCTGAAAACTGCCCCTACACCCGATGCCCTGAGCCCTAAAACCCAGCCCAGTCCTTATTACTACCCCGATCCTGTGCCCTGAACCCTAAAGTCCTGCCTCCCGTCAAAAAACTACCCCGACCTCCCACCCACCCTGAGCCCTAAAACTGCCCCACCCCTAAAAACTAATCCCCCCAAACCCAGCCCTATTTACCTCTTCTGATCTTTCCTGTTTCTCTCTCCGCTTATCCGCCCAGCAAGACCCTCTCTGCCTCAACCATGCATATGCGGTGTTTCGGCATATGCGTGGTTAAGGCAGGGATCAGGGGGAGTGGCGGTCCTGGCAAGCGTTGTTCCGCTTGCGTTGAAACGGCATACTTGGCTCAGCCCCCGTTGTTAAGACTGTTTCCCTCATATCACATGAGGAAAGCAGACAATCTAGGTAAAATTCAATTTGGCTAACTGTAACTCCTGTGCTGGAGAAAGTTTTATGTTTATGTATTTCGCATGGATCACATCCAGCAAAAGTTTAAAAAACCTAGAAATGGCACTCTGTGATACCACATCTGCAGCAGCAATGAGCACATGGGTGAGTATGGCATTGCTTATGAAAGTGTTTCTCTCAAGCTGAGGCCTTATTTCTCCAATTAGGTCTATAATAACTGCACTAATCAGCCTGTATTTATCATATATTCCTCCTCTGTTTGTTGGAAAAGTGTAATCTCCCTCTGAATATCCGTTCCTGTCTCCTCCTCCTTCTCTGAAAGGCATTGAAAATCCACATCCTTCTAGCAATCACGTACAGCGCTGCCAGTGTGGAACCTTTTGGGCCTTTGCATTTATGTTGCACCTAGTTACCACTGGATCAGAATTGGTGGTAATTTGCAAGTACAAAATCTACATTTTGCAACAAGTCAGTACTTGTGAATGGTTGATTCATGCAATTTGCGATTCAGTATTTGGGAATCGGTAACAGCAACTTGCAATGTCTGGTCACTAAAATACCATTTTGGGGCCAGATGTAGGAAGCATTTTGCATGGTGCAAACAGCGAAAATCGCAGTTTGCGCCATGCAAAATGCTCATCGCGATGCTCATTCACAATTTGTGAGTCGGTACCGACTCGCAAATTGTGAATGCGACTCGCAAATAGGAAGGGGTGTCCCCTTCCTATTTGTGACTCGCATCGCGATGCTAAATTGCTTTGTGACCGCGAATGCGGTCGCAAAGCAATTCGCAGTTACCACCAGTGTCACACTGGTGGTAACCCATTCGCAAAATGGAAGGGGTCCCCAGGGGACCCCTTTTCCTTTGTGAATGTTGCCCAAAATGTTTTTTCAGAGCAGGCAGTGGGTCCAATGGACCACTGCCTACTCTGAAAAAACGAAACCAAATGGTTTCGTTATTTTTTTTATTTTGCAACTCGGTTTCCTTTAAGGAAAACGGGCTGCAAAATAAAAATAAAAACTGCTTTATATAAAAAGCAGTCACAGACATGGAAGTCTGCTGTCTTCAGCAGGCCACCATCCCTGTGAGTGCAGGGACTCGCTATGGGGTTGCAAAATGCGACCCCATAGCGAATCGCAGACGGTGTCTTAGACACCGTTCTGCATCTAATTTTGCAAATCGGAAATTGCGAGTCTCACCGACTCGCAATTTCCGATTCGCAAAATCGGAACTTCCTACATCTGGCCTTTGGTAACTTGTTGGTTCCAAAAAATTGCACAATGAATGCTTTCAGTATATTCCAAAATGGCATTTTTTGTGGTCGGTAACCAGTTTGCGACTGATTACCGAATCACTAATGCTTCATACATCTAGCCCCTTGTTCTTGTGTTCAATTGCACTTTTATGCCAGAAGAGATCTTGGGTTCGGGGAGCGATGCGCTAAAGACAGGGACATCTTGGTGTTGAATCCTGGCATTCATCCCTTGTCGAAGCTACCTTAACTTTATTCATCACAACCCTGCCTACAAAATCAGACAGATGGATATGATAAGTGTGCTAAATGCAGAAAGCGCCATTGTAGCCTTTAATTGTTTAATAGTGCGAGGGCCATCTCTCTCTCTACCTGGCGAGCACTTTTTGGTTAAATCTGCTTGCTAGCCAACTATCAGAGCAATGAATGGAATTTAATGACTAATTGTTTCCATGCTTTGTGTTAGATTATCTGAAATATTTTACAATTATGACATTAGAGGAACAGCAATCATGCACAGTCATGGAAAAGAGGGGGAACCAATCTTTACCAACATTACGTCGGGTTGCAACAACTACATGATGATCATGTTGCACAACACAGGAAACATTCTACTGTGAACATTAACACAGTGGACAAATGGACAAATATTTATCAACCCAATGGACAAATATTTATCAACCAAGGAAATACTTGTAGGATTGCTTTATGAGAAATATTGGCAAAACAATGTGATATTCATTCTGAAGCCAAATGTCATGTGACAATGGCCTTGCCAACTTCTGCAGCCATTTGTCTACCTTTGTATCTGTAGCTGTATTTCAGGCACTGCAAATGAACAATAAAAATGAAATTAAAAGAAAATGAAAATAAGTGCCTGTGAAGACACATTTTACTCTCCCAAATGGAGACCCATATCCTCCCATTTTGATAAAGGCAGAAAGTGGTACAATACAGAGATCTCATCAGTCCCTCTGCAATAGTACCCCTAATAACGCACAGTGGCACCTGGAGGCCGGAGTAAATACAACTCCTGTGTGTCTATCACCTCTTCATTTGGATATTAGTACGTCTTAGATGACACCAGTATCTGAGTTGATC
This sequence comes from Pleurodeles waltl, assembly GCF_031143425.1. Lineage (NCBI taxonomy): Eukaryota > Metazoa > Chordata > Amphibia > Caudata > Salamandridae > Pleurodeles > Pleurodeles waltl. The sequence goes on from NC_090440.1 coordinate 260,120,103, forward strand.
TGTATCCTAACTAGAATCGTAACATCACTAGTGTTTTTTAATGGAAAACACCGTATCTGACTCATACCATAAGTACTGTCAGTAAGTTACTACATACCTTGAAGAATATTTTTGGGCCAGATGTAGGAAAGGATTTGCAACTCGCAAACGGCAAAAACTGCCGTTTGCGAGTTGCAAATCGCATTTTCCTATGCAGAAATGCATTCTGCGAGTCGGACCGACTCGCAAAATGCATTTCAGAATCGCAAATAGGAAGGGGTGTTCCCTTCCTATTTGCGATTCCTAGTGGTATGCAATACCATTTGCGACCGCATATGCGGTCGCAAATGGTGTTGAAGTTACCATCCACTTCAAGTGGATGGTAACCCACTCGCAAATTGGAAGGGGTCCCCATGGGACCCCTTCCAGTTTGTGACTGGACCCAAAAACATTTTTTCAGGGCAGGGAGTGGTCCAAGGGACCACTCCCTGCCCTGAAAAAATACCGAAACTAAAGGTTTCGTTTTTTTTTTTAAGTGCAGCTCGTTTTCCTTTAAGGAAAACGGGCTACACTTTAAAAAAAAAAAAAACTGCTTTATTTAAAGCAGTCACGAACACGGAGGTCTGCTGACTACAGCAGGCATCCATGTTTGCGAGTGCCCATAGTCGGTATGGGGCCGCAATTTGCGACCCACCTCATTAATATTAATGAGGTGGGTCATTGCGACCCCATACCGACTCGCAGACGGTGTCTGAGACAGTTCTGCATGACATTTTGCGAGTTGCAAATAGCGAGTCGCTAAGACTCGCTATTTGCAACTCGCAAAATGCTTCTTTACTACATCTGGCCCATAGTTAGGTATTCTGTCCTTCCACTAATATTTAATACTATGAAAGTAGAGACCTTGGGGTATGTTTTCGCTGAGCTTGAAGAGGCATGGCCTGTGACGCCAAGCTACAGGATATGATTCACCAAATCAGAATTTGAATATTGTAAATGACTTTAACAGAAGAATCAGGTAAGCGAATCGACTCTGAGTGGTACAAATGTCTCTTGTTTCATTAATACTTGTCCATACTCACTAAAGAATCCACAAAAGAATATTGAAAACCTTATGATTCCAGACAGATTTTAGCAGATACAATTTACTCATTAAACTCTTTCTCTTTGATCTAGCTGATCAAAGATAAATATTAATAATGCAAATAATCCCGGTGGATCCTATTTTCTCCTTCCTGGTAATATGAAGATTAAAAAAGGTACTAAGGTGAGGAGGGGAAAGGCAACTGATCTAGTTAGGATGATTCATTAAAGAAAAGACAAAAAAAGATAAAAAATCATATCTATTTATGTAATGCTATTCCTGCTGATAATGAGGGAGAGTCCCTGTGTCTAGTAAGTTTTCTATTAATTTACATTAAAATATATTATTTAACACTACGGGTCAGATGTAGCAAAGGTTTTTCCCCATTCTGTGCCTATGGGAAAAAGTGGTTGTACTTATGGCCCTACATCCCTTAAACATATCTACTAAGGTAGTGAGAAAATTAAAATCAAGATCCCCACTGGAATGTTCATCAGAGGTGTATCACTCTCGGAAATGGCCATCTTTTGTATGGTGTATCCACAGGGGTTTGCCTTGACTGTTTTTGCTGGCTGTAGTTTACTCCTGATAACTAGTGGTAAAGTGCCTGTGCACCACCTTTCAACATGATGAAATTGGCATATCCCTAAATTTAACTTACCTATAAGTTCCTGGCATGTGGTACAAGAGTGTACCAAAGGCCTTTAAGTTAAATATCATAAGTGGACTGCTTATATTGCTATCTCTGGCTAGGAAACAGCTACAAAGTAAATGTTTAGACTCTTCTTTATTACAAGCCAATTCATTGGTGAAGACAATAGATAAATATTTTGGAAATAGTACTTTGGAAAGTTACCTTTTCCCTGCCTAAACTACTTAGGATGCCCATTTGCAAGAACCCAACTGTCACCCACCTACCTTGATGAAGTGCGAGCTTGCTAACGAGTCTGGGAAGGAGGCCTTGGGTGTGGGGAGGTGGGCTGTTCTTTTGGCAAGGTGACCCGGTAGGCTGTGCCAAAGAAATTGATTAAATTCAAACATCCCTTCCCTGTCACAGGCAACTGTTAGCTGATATTTGGGTTGGGCCATCTTTTGTCCCCCAGGAGTCAGTCACAAATCCCAGAGCAAGGGGGTCTACCCCCAGGACTGGTTTAGAATGACCACAGGTGATGGGTTTCTCATTTCCCTGGCCAAACCTCTGTGGTGGATACACATTGTTGGGCCTGCAAGACCAGCTCATGCTCCCAACCCTCCACCCAGTAGGAAGATTTGGGAGTGCTGAAGACCAAAGATCTTATGCCTAGGAAAACCAAATAGATGTTTTAAAGTCAAGCGGGACCACTGAGGAATCCAAAATTATGTTTTGTACCACTGAATTTAAGCCCTCACAATATTTACTAAAATCTTGCAATATCTGGTAGCCAACATGGGCACGGCTCTCCATTTAATCCATGCCCATGTTACAGCAATTGCTTGCTATTGGAGGAGTCATCAAAACATCATTGCCACTGTTGATCCTCAACAGATATGAGACCATGCCCTGGAAAGTCCTGTGGCTGATCCCTCTCATCCTGAAAACTATTGTAAAAGAAAAATCTAGATTCATCCATGTGTTAGCACTAGTGACCATAGTTGAGACAGAAACAAACTTACCTGAGTAGTTGTAGTGTCCACATTGTGGAAACTCCAAATTGAAAAATAAAATATATAAGGGAATAAGGAGGTAGCCAGCAGGGCGCTATATCCAAAAATACATTTATTGAAAGCCAGGAAATGTTTGCATTGTTTGCAAATTACTATAAATACTGATAAAAATAATGTAAATTATAAAAGTGAATTTGAATATTGATGTTTAATTTATAGCTTGTGTTTAAGATATAAGCATTGCTGAACTAGATCATAATCCTGTAGAAACCTGAAAAGTATTCTGCAAGAAGTCAATTACGAAAGCAAATGTCACCAATCATAACAAGTCAAGGTTACCGTAAGCTCTTGTATGTACGTTTCTTGTATAAGAAAATTAATTACATAAGGCTGTTGATTTAAGGATAAATTGAGTTTTCTAATGAGAGTATTTTCTTTAAAAGGGTTTAACACAAGCTCTAGTTCCTGAAGACAAAATTCCAAAACTAGCTGATGAGTAGGAAAAAAGGATTGCTAAGCTAAAGTAGCCGTTGGCAAGGTTTGCATACAGCAGTTTGTCTTGTGCTTATAGGGAAATAAATTATACCATTTCATTTTCCACTTTCAGTGTTCATGGAAGCAGACCCTAAATGATCTATGGAATCAAATTCAGGCACAGAAGAGGACTGGGACTGCTGTGTATGATCTGAGATCAGTCTATTAGTCTATTAGTCTGGACCTGCTCTCACTCTTGTACTCAAGATGACAAAGAAGTGGACTCCAGGGGCCAAAAGACTGATCTCCTGTTCAAGCTACAGGCACAAAACAAGTTATAAGAGGACTCTCCTGCAACTTCCCAGCTGATAAGTTCCAATGGGACCTGCCCTGGACGTTGCTGCTTTCTGCTGGACTGAATTATGACACCCAAGTACTCCCAATATTCTCGACCTTTGGCTGGTGTCAAAGCATACCCTTTCTAACAATTCCTTAAACTTGGGACTTCAGAGGGCCTGGGCCAACAGGCCAAGCCAAATGAAGATGTGTTGCAGCTGAACCAAAAATCTAGGTTACTTCCACTCAGAGCTTTTCTGAAGGAACAAATATGATTAAGCGGTACCTCGCAGCAAAGGTATCTGGCCTCGTGGAGCCCTCTTTGGCTATAGCCTATATTCTTACCCTGCTGAAGGAACCCCAGCTCCAAAAACTTTACTAAGGGCCATAATTTAATATTGATGGAAGGCTCGACGTTCCACTGTGGGGATGGAGTAAATTACTCCATCCCCATGATGGAGGGACTTACTGTCAAATTTCTAAATGACCACCAAGACACCTGTCATTTATAACACATTGGCAGTACCCACCGTCACAGCAGTTCCTGTTAATGCATCTTGCTTGGTGCAGGGCTGTGTCACAATGATGCAACCCTGCAGCAAATAGTTTTCTTTTTTAAGTTTGTAAAAGAAAATCCCAAAATGGGATTTTCTTTTTGAAAAATAGAAAAATAAAGCTCCCCTCACCATGAGAGTTATCTCCCATGATTGAGTGGGAATTATTTGTTTTCCATAATTCCTCACCGCCAGACTTTGCCTGGTAGTAATGGGCTGTAGAAATTGACTGCATGTCTGTACATCTTCATTGGGTGGGCAGACGTAGCCATTTCTTCAAAGGTCCTTACTTTGTTCGACAGTCGGAGAGGTTTTGCCATGTCGGTGATGAAGTACTCACCCTTATAGCTAAACCGAAGGTCTGCCTGCATTTAAATCGGGCCGGTGGACCTTCATATTGGTGGTATGTATACTCTGTCACAGTTGTGATGGAGTATAAATACCACCAATATATAAATCAGGCCCCAAGTCTGAAAGAATAAATCTGCTCAGAATGAAGGTTCAAAACGTATCCAATCGGGCAGGGACCTTCCTTTGCTACAAAATTCAAATTTATCTTGCTCAGAGCTTTCTCGTCAAAAGTCAACAGCTTCACTGAGCCCACATAGAGAGGCTTTCTAATGACATGGAGCTTTTCTTAGCTACAGCCTGCTGCCTTGCCCTGCTGAAGACTTTTGACTTCTGTTTCAGAGACTAAGGGGCATATTTACAAGCAACTTGCACCATTGGTGCATCACTTATTGGGATGCACCAGCAGCGCAGGCTGCAGCCCCATATCTACAAGTCCATGCAAAGCCACTTTGCGTGGCTTTTCATGGCCTTGTAGATATGGGGTAAGGTAATGCAGCGCAAGTCACTGTGTTGCTTTACTCTGTGTCAAAGAGGCATTACATGGGCGTTGTGGTGAGCAGTACTCATGGATTTTGAAACATTCCCAGATTTACAAGGTTTTGTAAAGCTGGGAATGTGTAAAAAGCCTATTCCTCCCCAGGGAAGGCGTAACTAGGAGAATTAACTTTAATTCTCCTCTTTTTTCCCTTTTCTATGTGTGCTGCATTCTGCAGTACACATAGAATGAGGAAAGCTCCTCAATCATTCCTACAATGCAGACACCCCTGCTACCATAGTGCAAGGGTGCCTGTGTTGGAGCATGGCAGCCAAATGTGCACCAGTGCAGTGGAAGAGGACAGGAATGTACTGTGTCTCAAAGATTCTTGCCCTTTTTTGACACAGAGCAGCACAGTAAGAGGCTTGTGGCACTGCTCTGAGCCAAAATATTGTAAATAAGCCCTTAAGTTTGGCTCAAAGTTAGAACTTCTGTGTATCCAACCTGGGCTCCATTGCAGTTAGCTTTTATTTGTGCCTAGGTACCAGCCAAGCGAAGCCAGATGACTGGGGTTGGAGCTTACGTGTTTTGCCACAATTTTGATGTTTACAGTTTAGAATTCATTACTCCAGTTTCCCTTGTTGTATTTTTGTCATTTTGGTGTCATTTTATTTATTAATATTTAATATATTTTTCTAATTTGGGATTTTTCTTGAGTTGTGCTTTGAAATTATTGTTTTGGTACTGCATAACTACTTACAGATTGCCTCTACGTTAAGTCTATCTGCTCTGTTCCACAACTACCTGGGGGTTGAACTCAGGTGAATTTATTCAATTTGGAGGTTCACCCTCACAGGTGTTGTGACTCAGATTTGAGGTGTTTGCTCACATCCTCAAATAATGCTCCCAACGTATTACGATAACGATGTCATGCTATGGTCTTCAGATTAAGTTCACAGGTTAATTCCAAGTACTCTCCGCTGATTTAAAATTGGTATAATTAGTTGAACCAGACATCCCTAGAGTGTTATTTGCTTCACCTATTGTCTAGAAACTGATGTTGTACCATGAAGAAGCACAAATGATCAGAAGGGTAGGTGTGCTCTCATTAAATTCAAGTGACATAACAACAAACATCACAACTCTGTAAGAATACAACCATGCGACTCCAAGACAGGCTTCTGTGGATCACATTTATCACATGTCAGATATAGCTTAGAATGGCATTCAAATGGTGCAGTTTCAGCTTTATTTTTGCACACTGAATTTCAGAACTCAAGTCGAGGTTAACATCACATTTTAATAAAACCGATGGTGAAAAGTAATATATTCAAGGAACAATTAATCTGAAGGGGTATCGAACATGATCTGGAGACCAAGATGGGAATGGCCTTGGTGATTGTGGAAAATATGTGCCCATCAACTTTAAAGCATCCAGGAGTTCTAGGTAAAAATACTATGGCCCTCATTATAATAGTGGCACTAAAAAACACCTATCACTGCGGTGACGGCTGCCAAAATAGCATCACCGTGGCTACCATCTGTCTCCCAGATTATGAGCACTGCCGGACTACTGCCACAAGAAAGGCAGAAATCCGGTAATGATCATACTGGTGGACGGTGGTAAGCTGGCGCTGCTACCACCAGCACCGCCACAACAGTTGAACTCCGCCAGCCGTATTATGACCTCTGTTACAGCCTAGTGGTGTTCTGCTGGTGGGCGCTGCTGATAGTAGCAGCGCCCCTTCCCTGCCAGAAGACCTCCTTGACAAAGGTAAGTCTGGCTTGTGACAGGGGAGGGGGTAATGGGGTATTGTGTGTGCCTGGTTGTGTGCATGAATGTATGAGTGTGTGTGTGAATGCGTCTGTGTGTCTTGTGTTGTTTGCGTGGGTGTCTGCGTGTGAGTGAATGCATGGAAGAATGGTGAAGTGAGTGCGTGTCTGCATGTCAGTGTGATTGTGTGTAAGAATGTGTGCAAGCATGTCTGGAAGTATGCGTGTATGAATGCATGTACGCCAGTGTGTGCATGACTGTGTGTATGCCAGTGTGAGTGATTGGGTGTATGCGTGGTGAGTGTCTGCGGGTGTGTGCATGTATGGGGGTTGGGGTGTGTGTGAGGATTGGGGTTGGGGGAGTGTGAGCATCGGAGGGGTGGGGGTGTGTGTGTGTGAGGCTCAGAGGGGGTGGGGGAGTGTGAGGATCGGAGGGGTGGGGGAGTGTGAGGTTCAGAGGGGTGGGTGTGTGTGTGAGGATCGGTGGAGGGGTGGGGGAAGTATGGATGGAGGCGTGGCATCAGGTGAGTGTTGGGGGGTGGGAGAGCTGCCTTCGGGTGACAGGGAAGAAATTGTCACCGGTAGGGCCTACCGCCATGGTTTTCGTGGTGTTGCTAACACGCCATTCTCATAATGTGGCGGTATGTACTGCCAGCCTCTTGGCAGTACTACGGGCACATTTCCACTCCACGCAGGGGTCATAATGACCCCCTATATGTCTGCATAAGGTACACATATTTATAATAATAACTTCATGTCACACTCAGATGCTTTTTCAAAAGAGCTGTAGCTGGACATCTCATTGTTGGTCATAAATCCGTGGTAACTACATGGATTGTCTCAATGATTTAAAAGTCGGCACTAATCACACTGATTGTTTCAAGGCTGATAACCCTTTTTGTTGTCACTTTCAGGTACATATGCTAGGTATTGCCAATGATCTTGTTCAGCTGGAAAGACCTGCAGGCTTTTTAAGATGCTTCGAAGGCCCAAAGTATGCATTCTTTCTAACAAACGTAGGCCCAGATTTATACTTTTTGCCGCAAAACTGCACAAAAGCAGTTTTGCAGCAAAAAGTATAGCGTCAGCTTGTGTCATTCCAAAGCGCCAGCTGGGCGCCAAATGTATGGAATGCCGCAAGCTGGTGCTAAGCTTGGGCAACCATCAGAAAAAATGACGTAAGTCGGGTGGGGGTGGCGGTACGGGTGAAGGGGGTATTGCCTCTAGGCTGGTCAAAGGCAAAAAAATGCTGTTAACTAGCCTAGCGTAATTTCCTGACGCACAACCATCCATAGCACATGACCCCTGTCTCACAAAAGACAGGAGTCATGCCCACCACTCCAATGGCCAGCACAGGGCACCAGTGTCCCCTGTACATGCCCATTGCACACAGTGCCATGCAGGGGGTCTCATGTCAAGTCCCCCAATGGCACTTAAATAAAAATAAAATACTTACCTATACTTACCCTACTTACTTGGGATGGGGTCCTCCAACCTCTGGTGTCCTTCTAGTGTGGGTGGGGGTGTTCCTGGGGCTTGGGTGGGCACCTGTGGGCCCATTCCATGGTGTTTGACCAAGGAAATGGGTCCACAGGTCCCCTAACGCCTGGTCTGACCCAGGCATCAGATAATGCCGCCAAGCATGCTTACTGCCATTATTTAGGCACTCCTCCCACCTATGCACCATTTTTGCAGGGGCAGATAAATAAGGCGCTATAAGCTTAGAGTAATTTTTTGCATGGAAACGCCTACCTTGCATCTCATTGACTCAAGGTGGGTTCACGCATCCCAAAAATGACTTTAACTCCAATATTTTGACGCTAGACGGGTCTAGCGTCAAAATATATACATGGAGTTTAGCTTGTACCAATTCTGTGTAAAAACGACGCAAATGCAGCGCAAACAGAGTATAAATATGCCCTTCAACATTCTTTATAAAATAACATATTTTTTATATTTCAGATAAGATATGTGTTCATGCAAAATTCTGGTCATAAAGCTGTCCTGTGGGAAAAAGGAGGGACTAATTTGCTATGAGATACAACCGACTTACTCATTAATAAAAAATCAAAAGAATCTCTATTTAGCTTGTGGCTGTTGCCTGCCAGTGTAAATATAATAAATTTCTTTAGAAACCCTTAGATGGTAAGCGCTATCCTGTCTTGTTTTCAAAATCTAATTGCCATTTACGTCTGCACTTATTACCGATAAGCAGTGAGCCTTGGTGACATCTCATTGATATCTTCCTGACTCAGCAGTACAAACTTTAAGGCACAGTAAAGCACTCAGCTCCACTCCCCTTCAACTTTCCTACTTAATTTTAAGCCTGAGTTATAAAATGATTGATTTACTGAGTTTAGTACAGACCTGTGTACAGCACTGCACTGTAATGGGAAGCAACCTTCACAACGAGGTATTTACAATGCAATGCCTTTACCACTCAGCCTTATGACACCGAAAAGTACCACTCAGGTAAGTATTTGTACTTTTACCACTTATGCCTTTAACAGGCAATTAAGCATTTAAAAAAAAAATAATAATAATTATCCTTTTTAAAAAAAATGGTTTAGTTATGATGTGGGTAGTGGTAAAGGTGGTAAGGGTAATTTTAGGGTGGGTAGAGGTAAGGGTGGCAAGTACAGTTTTAGGGTACGAAAGTGAGTAGTGGTAAAGGGAGGCAAGGGTAATTTTAGGGCTGGGGCAGGTAGTGGTAAAAGGAGGTAAGGGTGATTTTAGTGTTTAAGGTGGGCAGTGGTAAAGGGAGAGAAGGGTAATTTTAGGGTTTAAGGGTGGGTAGTGGTAAAGGAAGGCAAGAGTTATTTTTTGTTTTGGGGTGGTAGTGGTAAAGGGAAATAAGGGTATTTTGAGGGTTAAAAGGTAGGCAGAGATAAAGGGAGGTAAGGGTTATTTTTGGTGTTAGTGGTGGGCAGTAGAGTGGTAAATGAAGAAAATTATAATTTTAGAATTAAGGGTTGTGTAGTGGTAACAGGAGGTAAGAGTAATTTTATGGTTTAAGAGTGGGTAGTATTAAATGGAGGTTAGGAGTAAATTAAAAACATGGGGGTTTAGAAGGTTTGCCCCCACCCCCCAAAAAAATATATAGATATATGGAATATGTATTAGAAAATATGAATGTAGTAATATATGTTACATTATTATTAGAATATGTTTTAGTAATTATTATTATTATTATTATTATTTAGATATATCTACAAAAAAAAAAAAATTGAAGTGACTTTATAGTTAGGAGAAAATGTCAGTCTGAATGTAATATTTTAAAATAAGAAACACTGGAACTGACTAGTTGTAGGTATTTCTAGTAACTATGGCTTGCACCCCCGTCATGTATAGTGTTATTAATGATATTAGTTTAGGTGCTGTATTGATGTTATCAATAATGTGAATAAATATGCCACAAGTGATGTAATATGTAAGATCATAAGCAATGCATTGCGAGGGCACCAGTTATAGTAAACCGAAATAACTAAAACTGATGAATTTCAGTGTATTTTTTTGTTTAAAATATGACATTTCTTCCTGACTATAATGTCACTTTAATCTTTGTTTTTCCAGTGAATTTTTTTACATAAAATAACATGTTATTACCATACATAATTATGCCAAACCCTGCTGCATATGGCCTTTGGCTGTGAGTTACCTAGAGTTGGTCACAAGGCCCGACCTGAGACCAGGCCCTCTATCCAAATCCCAGCAAGCAGCCACCCCCCAACACACATATCCTTTGAGCATGTGCAGCCTGGGGTTGGCTACAGGGCCTGGCTTAGGGCCAGGCTCTGCACCCAATCCCCCACAGAAAGTGATCAACCATCCACGGGCAGCCATGTACGTAGCCTCTGCCAGTGTACGGCATTGGTTAGCATGAGGGCCTACCACCCAAATTCAAAGATTCATCAAAAGTCATCAAAGTTTATTGTAAATGACTAAAATCAAATTATAAATAGGTTCTAACTATAACTGCACAATGCTGACAGGCACTGTCTAATGTGTGTGTGCTAAGAATCTCTATTTAACTTGTGGCTGTAGCCTGTCAGTGTAAATACAATATATTTCTTTAGAACCCCTTAAATGGTAAGTGCTATCCTGTCTTGTTTTCAAAATCTAATTGCCTGTTATGTCTGCACTGAGAACTGATAAGCGGTGAACCTTGCTGACATTTCACTGATATCTTAATTGACTCATAGCAGTATGACCTTTAAGGCACACAAAGGCACTCAACTCCACTCCCCTTCCATTTTCCTACTTAATTTTAGGCCTGAGTTATAAAATGATTTGTCTACTGAGCTTAGCACAGACTCGTTTACAGGATATATATAAACACATATATGCACATATATATATAATTATGATATACATAGATATATTTTTAATTTTCATTTTATCTATCTATCTATCTATCTATCTATCTATCTATCTATCTATCTATCTATCTATTTATCTATCTATCTATCTATCTATCTATCTATCTATCTATAAATGTATCCTACTATATTCACTGAAAATATCAAAGGTTAAAGTAACATTATGGTTAGGTGAATTTGTCAGTGACAACATTAACGATTTGAACTAAAAAAGACTCAGAAATTGTTATATTTAACATCGCTCACTATTAGTTGCTCTATGCGCCTCTTATGACCTCACATATGACATCACACACAACATGTTCTGTGATATAATTTTTCACTGATGACATCTCAAATGACATAATTAATGACATCATTTCTAAGGGTTGTTTAAAATAAAAACAGATATTTGTATCACTCCTAGTATAATGTTACTTTAACCTCTGCTTTTTTCAGGGATTTTTTTTAATGTAAAGTAATATTAATTGAGATACATAAATCCAACCCCTATCCATGTACAGCCTTCAGTTGTGCATGGTGGGGGGTTAGCTGCAGGACCTGGATGGAACCACGGGGCAATTAATAATTCGGTCCTTCTCCAAGGAAGTACTTGACCCGGGGTTGAACTTTCTGGAGTATTTTGAGGCTCGAGGAGAGGGGCAGTCCGTCCCCCCTCATCATTAATATTTTTTCAGCCCTGAGATAGGCTCCTCGGGCCTCTAATGGCTCAGAGAGGGGGTTGCACTTACCTCTCCCCAGATAACCAAATTTCAGCTGATGGATGGGCCCCCAGGTATTATAGTTATTGTCTGCAGCCCAGCTGCCATTTTGTTTTTTTTTAATCCTGCAAGAGTCTTGGCGGATCATATAATTTGTTGCTGATTTGTTTGTCTTTTTTGGCCCTGGTTAGTTCTTCTGGGCCCCCTCCATGGGTCCTAGGGGGTCAGAGTATCCATATTCTGCTCCCTTTTGCTATCTTTTCCCTAAAGTCAGGAAAGGTGACTAAATCCCCTAGTCCTGTAATGGCTGCCAGCAATATGTTTCTTTTCTCATATTGCTGACAGCCAATCAGACAGCACTCTCTCATGGGAGTCCGACTGTCAAGGGAGTGAGATGGCCCAATGAAAATAAAGCTCCCTAGGCCAATCAGAATGCTCTGTTTTTAAATTGGCAATCCAGTGAGAGTCTCAAGAGATTCCTGCGGACCCATCTGCCAAAATTTACAATTATTTGAGACCCTATATTTCTCAAACACTACTGAACAGATTTAAATCAAATCACAAAAAGCACAATCTATGGACCATTTTCTAGCTTCCTGCCAAGTATAGTGTAATTCTGTTGAGCAGGCTTTGCTGTAGCCTTGTCTAAAGAAGACTATAGAAGGGATTTTGCATTTTGGAACCCTACTTTTTTCTCAACCTCCACTCGATGGATCATCCTGAAACTTTCCAGGAAGGAGCTAAGGAGGATGAAGGTTTTTTAAAAAGCTTTGTGAAGATTTGTCATACAGGTCAAAGATTTTAGAAAACCAAAAAAGCACTCATTCTATGGAAAAGTAGACCTAACCTTAACTACTGAGTAGCTTGTGCAGAACCATAGAAATTCAGCAGTTATAGTTATTTCAAATAACCATAACTCATGCCCTACGGTAACTATAATTCACACCCTCGCCATGCACAGTTTTCTTAACAACAATTTTATTGCAAATGTTGCAATGATAATATCAAAGGTGTCATAGAAGATGTCACTGATAAAAGGCACGAGTTATAGTTACCTTAGGGCTCGAGTCATAGTTACTCGAAATAACTATAACTGCTGAATTTCTATGGTTTTGCACGAATAAATTCAGAACCTAACTATAATGTCCCTGTAACCTTTGTTTTTTTTTAGCTAATTTCTATGTTTTTTAATGTAAATAATTTTAATTACTATGTGTAATCCAACAGCAGCTGGGGTTGGCCACAGGGCCTGTCCTGTTGCCAATGAGATTCGTCCCCCAGCATCTTCATCGGGTAACTTTAAAATGTGGAGCTGCAGAGAAAACACACTTGGATGACATGGGGACTGTGGGGCTGAAGGCTCCAGCGGTCCCAGCCAGTTCCCGTCTCATGCAGGAGCCGGCTTTGCTCTAGCGAGCAGGGAGCTGCTTTAAATAGCTGCTCCCTGCTTGTGAGAGCAATGTTTTCATCTCTTTCTGTATATGTATATATCTATATATATCTATATCTTTCTATCTATCTATCTATCTATCTATCTATCTATCTATCTATCTATCTATCTATATATATATATATATATATATATATATATATATATATATATATATAATATATTCACTTTCACTGAAGAAAACAAAAGTTAAAGTAACATTATAGTTAGGTGCACGTCAGCAACAACATTAACAACAAAACTACAAACTTTCACCAGTTGTAGTTCACAGACCTAAATATAACTTGAGCCTCTGCCATGCACTGTTTATGGGATCACATATTACATCACTCATGACATGTTCTATGACATCATTTATGACATCATTGATGTGCATGGCGGGGGTTGGCCAGAGGGTGCACAGGCAGCTAACCCCACAATGCTGCGCATTGTCTTCAACTAATGGCCAGCCCACTGAGAGGTAGTGACCTTCTGCAGGTAGTTAACCCCATGCCACTCATGACCATTCATTCATGCAGCATATGGTAGGTCACAGGGCAGGCCCTGCATCCAACTTCCTACAGCAGCCTTTGGCCATGTGCAGCATGGGGCTGGCCTTCAAGGTCAGGGACTCCATACCCTGGGGCCAAAACATGTATATTAAGGGTAGGGGGAGTGGCTCTTTCTTCACCCCTTAATTGACCATGTGGCCCCCACTCCTCAAGTCTTAAAAGTCCCAGAGGACCCCACAGTGGGGCCAAATATAATAGAAACGTGGAGGGGCACACAGCCTCCTCCCAAAGCCTGGAGGGGGGCACACAGCTCACCTTCTTGACCCTTCTCAGACCCTGGGGGTGAAATCCCCCGAGCCCAATGCAGTAAAAAAGGGGAGAGGGACACATGGCTTCTTCCCTGCGCCTCATAGGCCCTATGGACCCCATCCCCCAGGGCTGTATTTAATTGTCAAGGGAAGGGGGCTGTGCAGCCACAGTTCCTAGGCCTTCTCAGCGCCCCGGGAGACCCATCCCCCTGGGACAGAGGTGGGTGCTCCGATGCATAACCACATACAAGATGAGGTGGTCTGTGAGGGAAGCCCCAAGGTCCCCACAGCTGCAAACAGCTCTCAGCATGGTGCGGGAGGCAGCACTGCTCCCGCCCAGAACAGTTATTTTATGCATGCTCTCTCTGGGTGGGAGCAATATTCATTCTCTTTCCCTGTCCACATCAGTGCATTTTTAAGGCTCCCACCAGCTGGGAGGAGACTTTGTGTTTGCTCCCATTTGGCAAGAGATTTAAAAATGCTCCTGCCAGGCAGGATCAAGCATGTTTTTCTGCCCCACTAGTGTGGACAGGGAAACTACTGTGTCTTGAGGGTTGGGCTCTGCGGTACACTGTAAATGTGTCAGCTCCAGGGGGTGGAGTCCCAGGGCCCTGTTACTGCTCATAGAGGGGGGCCATGTGTCCCCCCTTTTCAATTTGAATTCTGTCCTAGGGGATGGGACCCTCGGAGCCTCCCTAGGCTCAGGCGGGGGGCTGCTAGCCTCCCTCCCCTTAATTTACATATTGGGACCTGGGGGAAGGGGTTCCCTTAGCTCAAACATGGCTCATAGAGGAGGTGGAACACCGCCCCCCACCTTAATTCATACATTGCACCCCCAAACATGGAGTCCCTGTTGCTGAAAAATGCTCCAAAGAGGTGGGGCCTGGAAGTACCGTGTAATTGTACACAAAACACTGATTTTTATTATTTTTTGCCCTGGGGTCCCTACCATGGGGCCTAGAGGGCAAGGTATCCCTACCCTGGCCCATATATCTTTTTTTAAAAAAATACTTCAGGTCAGGAGACTAAGGCCCTCATTAGGGGTCTGGTGGCCCGAGTACTGCCACGGTGGTGCTAGCGGTTGCACCGCTGCCATGCCAGCAGAGAAGACCGCAGTATTATGACCATGGTGGTGTTTCCAAAAGAACACAGCCAAAACACCGTCAGTTCCGCCAGTGTGGGTGGACTGCCAAGGCTGCTGGGTCGGCATCCCAGGCTGGCAGAGACCATGTTCCTGATGACCATATTATGACCCAGCACACTGCCACGATTTCCGGGGCAGTCTCACTGCCACGAAAAGCCTGGTGGAAACGAGCAACATAAAAGGAGACAATCACCTTCAGGAACACAGAAACGTCCGCAGCCACCATGGAAACTGAACTAGAAGTCTTCCCACTGCTCCAGCTGGCCATACAACTCCAGAACCAGCGATCACCCGTCAGTACACACACCTAGCACACACTGGAGGGAAGGCCATCAGTACACACCCACACATAGCACACAACCCCGGCATGGCTTGCCATGCCCACACACACGCAAACATACACCCACACCAACACACAAACACATTTACATACACACACACAAACAGACACCACGTCCAACTTACACATGTAACACACTCACCATACCGTACACCCGCACCACCACTGTCAGACACTCCACACACAACACCACTGAGTCACACAACCGCAGCACCATCGTAACCACACAAACGCATTGGTAGAGAGGCACAACGCACACCTCCAGAGGAAAACACATACTGCCAGCAACACGTAACAAGAGCACACAACCAATACAAACAATAACACTGCCAAACAACGTGTCACATCACACGCCAAGTCCACCTAACACACATCACAGACGCATCACAACACACACACACCACTGCCACACAATGCCACACAACAACAGCAGAACATCCCACAATAAGTCCATGGCACAACTCACCCACACAACCCCTGTTACTTCACAAACACATTATATGCACAGAAGACACACACCAAATTGCACATATACAACACATACATTTGGAAAGAAAGGCAGGGCAAGGTTGTTAACCTTCATACCAACAGCCGACTGCTGCAGATATATTAAAATAAAGGTCCCGTCATTAAAATCAAATATATACAACATAGGCCTACTTGCCAGTCCAAAAGTGTTAATTGCCCCAGGCACACTGGGCAGAGGCTCTGTCCCTAACTTGACTCCTGACTACAAAGTTGCCTCCACATGGCAGGGGCATCAATGGGGCATGTAGGCACCTCAAGGGTGATAGGGGATGTGGGGTGGGGTTGGGGGTTTGGGTTTGTGAGGGGGTCCTTTGGTTTGGCTTCCAGAAGGAGGTCCTTAGGTTTGGCTTTGGGAGGGGGGCCCCTCGGTTTGGCTTTGGGAGGCTGGTCTTCAGAATTTGATTTTGAGGGGGAGGGCTTTCCCCTTCATATGGCCCTTTAGAGGGGAGCTCTTGCCTTTTGAGGGGGTGGTAGTCTTTGCTGGGGGAGGGCAGTACCAGGGGTGACATGGGAGGACTGGGAGGTGGAAGAACTGGGTTTGGGAAGGCTATGAGGGCGCTTGGGAGAAACAGGAACTGGATCAGCTGTAGGAAACAGGGCAAACTCATACAGGAATCTTTTTTAGAGACACGAGGGCGGTCATGGGAAAAATGGATGGGAGTAGAGGGAGAAGGAGTGGTTTAGTGGTGTGTCTTGGTGGGTGCCTTGGGTGCAGGTGAGTGGATGGAAGCCATGTGTGTGCTGGGTGTCTGTTGGGTGGGTGAGTGCGGGTGTTTGGGTATCCTGAGAGGAGGGGGGAGGAGATACAGGGAGATGATAGGGTGGATGTGTGAGTGGTTGTTAGGGTGGTGCCTGCAGGTAAGGACCTGTGGATTGGGCACAGGTAGCTGGAGGGGGGACGGAAGATGAAGGGACTCAGGCTGCCATCAATGAGGAGGCCAGAGTCTGAAAGGATCTCTGCATGCCAGTCAGGGCACCGTTACTGCCTTGTAGGAAGGCATTGGTCTGATGCATCTGTGATGTCAGACCCTGGATGGCATTCACAATGGTTGGCTGTCCCACAGAGATGGAACTCAGGATGTCAATAGCCTCCTCACTTAGGACAACAGGGCTGATTGGGGCAGGGGCAGAAGTGACTGCGGCGAAGGAGACGCCCACCCTCCTGATTGAGTGGGCACGGGCAACTGGATGGAGAGCTACAGGGAGGGTAATACTGGTAAAGGGGGGTGGCGGATAAGGATGGTGCTGGGCTTGTCCCAGATGGGTCCGCCACTGCCAGGGAGCACCCATCGGAGGAGGAATCTGAAAAGGATGTTGTAGATCCAGTCTCCCCGTGGCACTCCCCTCGCCCTCCGTCCCACTGGTCGCCTACCGCTCCGCTGGTATCAGCCTCCTGGGTCCCGTGGGTTGCTGCTCCCCCACTCACTGGTGCCCCTTCTCCTTTGCCTGATGATGCTGATGCACACAAAGACAGAGGAGGCAAGGGAGGGAGGGTGGGATAGAAAGAAAGGGTGCAAAGGGTCAATACCTGCACATCATTCACACAGACTGACAACCAAAACTATCTGATGGTATGCCACGTCATTGCATGCCAATACATAGGAAAATGCTCAACTTTGGAAAACAGGAGCTATGCACTCTAATCAAAATAATGTGGGAACATTGGCATTTTTGACTACACAAAGGGTCATACAATGCACATTAGCACAGTACTTGGCACACACCCATTGCCTTTAACATAGACCTACGCTGTACTCCTTATGCTACTGATTCCTGTATGGCAAGATAGCATACCAACAAATCCATAAACAATATGGACAGTAAGATTTTTTCCCCTTCAGCCATCTACACCTACAGTCTGAGGCAGTTGACTGAGATCACACCAATTACCTCTGTCATAGTGGCAGGCTATTAGTAATGGCAATGCATTGACACCTCAAATATACTGATGCTGAGGAAGGGAGCTGGTCACCCAAAAGATGACAAATGTCAGGAGACAATATCCAAAAATCATTTTCCTACGCTCATGAGTCATCGTCTGCATGGTACTGGCACACATAACCAATACAATTCGTGCCAGGGTGGCTATTACCCATAGCCGATGTGCAATACCAATGATCCACACAACATCTACCAACTAGTGGGCTACACAAACCCATACATGCCTACCATTAGGGAGGGGTGAGTCTGTACTAACCCCCTTGTGGCTGTTGTGCTTCCCTCAAGCACCCATCCACCTCAGGGTAGGACACCGCCAAAATGAGGGCCATTGGGGGAGTCAGGGTCTGACAGGCACACCTCCCTCATTGGGAGGATGTCCCCACATGGGCCTCTGTGGTCTTATGGGTCCAGGATCAGGTCCTCCCACCTCTTTTTGCAGTGGGAGCTCTGCCAGGCATGGACTCCTAGGGTCCGCACTTGCTTGGCAATGGCAAGCCAAATCCCCTTCGTCTGATGGGCGCTGACCTGCATGAGTGACAGAGACAGAAGGAGAAGGTCATGTAGAGTGGCATCACACCAACAGCAGTGGAATTCACACACATCAGACACATTTCATGGCCACACAAACGTGTCGTTATGGCACTTGCGCATCTACTCCTTTGCCATTAACATGCATCCACTCCGTGTGCGTTGTCTCCATGCATTACACTCCCACACATCACCATCAGACAGGACAGGAACATTGGACTCACCAGCTGCTCTGGTGCCCCATACAAATGTCCGTACCGGGGTAGGACTCCGTCCACAAGCTTTTCTGTTCCCTCCTGGGTGAAGGCAGGGGCCCTATCTCCTGCGGGACGTAGCATAATGGCTCTCAGAGACAGAACACAGCAGCACACTTGGTGGCGGTCTTGCTTGCACTGGTGTCAGAAGTCAGATGAGCTATGCAACACAAAATGGCGGTCACTGCTGCTGCGTACATGATTGCTACCACTGGCTGTAATCATCATTGGCCCCAGTCTCCCATAGGCAACAATGTTATCCAATGAGGAGTTGCACAGCGGTTTGACCGCCTACCACCATGACAATTAACGCTAGCGGAATTAGGTCACTTCCATCTGTCCTGTGCTTGCAGGACAAGCGGCTGCCATTTTTCATGTAGCTAGTTTATTGTAGGTGAAAGATAAGTGACTCATATATGATCTTTAGTGACATGTGGATAGATTAACCATGTTCACACATGATAGCAAGGTTCACACATGTGACATTCATGGATAGCCAAGTAAGTGTCCTGATAACTATGACACAACATGTGCAGTCACTTGCTGCCTCGTAGATGGCCTAACCAAAAGTGTGTGTTACCAAGCTACATGTATAGTGTTAGGTGGCATGTGAACTGTCGACACCAATGTGTGGCTTTTCCTCTCTCTCATTTCTGGATACCGTGAAATGGGGAGAATGAGACATGCACTGGTGTATCGGCCCCTAGTTTGTGACCTTGCTACCCTGGAAGAGAAACACATAGGGGGTCATGACAACATTGGTGGTAAAAGCCGCTTACCGCCGTGCAGAAGACCGCCAATACACCGCCGTGGCCGCGGAATTCCGCCACAGCTATTATGACACACATCTCGGAAACCTCCAAAATTCAGACACCCACACAACTCCGCCACACCAAAGGTTAGTGTTAAACTGGCGAAAACAAAACCTCCACCTCCATGCCAACAGAAACACGCCCATGCTATTACGACCCACGAATCCACGCGGCGGTCTTTCAACCGTGGTATTCCATTGGCGGTACACACCGCCACGCTCAAAATACACACACATCTCCAAAACACCGCCACATTGGACAATTCCAAATACACACACCTAATACACATACAAACACCACTCCCACACACTCAACACAATATAAAACACACACCCACATCACCCACAAACCCTTACGACCAAAAATTAGTCACGAAGGCCAGAGAGACAGCACTGATTAGACAATCCCACCACACAGAGGCACACAACACCATCATCCACACACCATCCACACACAAAACACCACACACCACTACACATCACTACACTCATCACCACATACACCACCTCACACATCACACACACCACCCCTTGGCACGCCAAAGACACTCCCGCTTTTCCGAGGAGGAGCTCAGGGTCATGGTGGAGGAAATCGTACGTGTAGAGCCACAGCTATTTGGCTCACAGTTGCAGCACACATCCATAGCCAGGAAGATGGTGCTATGGCGCAGAATAGTCGACAGGGTCAACGCAGTGGGACAGCACCCAAGAAATCGGGAGGACATCAGGAAGAGGTGGAATGACCTACGGGGGAAGGTGCGTTCAGCGGTCTCCAGACACAATATCGCGGTACAGCGGACTGGCGGTGGACCCCCACCTCCTCCCCCACAACTAACAACATGGGAGGAGCAAGTCTTGACCATCATGCATCCAGAGGGCCTCGGAGGAGTCGGTGGAGGAATGGACACTGGTAAGTCTAATCTTAACTATCAGATCCCCCACCCTACCTGCATGCTATCACACACCCCCACCCTCACCCCCTCACCTATCACTCCAACTCCTCACTAATGTACTAATAACACAAACCACCCATCCCAACACCAAGCCCTGCATGACACAACTAAGCATGGTCACCCCTCACCAAAGCATGCTCACTGCACATACCCCCTAACCATCATCACACAAGCCCCCACACAGGAATGCTAGCACTGGGGTACACAAACACCCACCCATTGCACACCATTGCACACCATGACACACACAGATGCAATAATGATGCTCTTATTCCCCTGCAGGATCACGAAGGACCGTCACCACACTGGAGGGTCCAGACATCTCCACTCCACCCACAGAAGAGGCCCACAGTGACGATAGCTGCTCTGCCCTACTGGAGCCTGATGACCAGCCCGGACCATCGTGGGGGCTCGGGACAGTCGGTTCCCCTTGCACAGGCACAGCCCAACACTGACCTTCCACCCTCTGGTAACACCAGCACAGCACCCACCCAGCGGGCCCAAACCTCCGTACCCAGGACAGGTCAATCAGCTGTGTGTCCACCACTACAGGGAACCCAGGATAACCCACCACCCCAACAACAACAGGGACCTGGGGGCAGTGGTAGTGGGCACACGATCCAGGGGACGGAGGCACAGGAACACAGGGGAACTGGGAGGGCTGCTGTGCGACAGGGGGCGGACAGGCCAAGGGAACCCACTCTCCACGAGGCCCTATCCTCCATCATGGGAGCATACCACCACTCCCAGGAGACGATGGTGACGGTCCTGGTCAAGTTTCAGGAGACCCAGCGTCTGCAAGAGGAACAGTATTTGGGCTTTCAGGGAGGACCATCAGCTCTGCCTTGGGCACAATCGTATGGGTGCTGAAGGACATACAGCAGACCTTGAGGGACACCGTGGCACTCCAAGGGGCCCCTGACACTAGCCAGGACGATGAACTGCCCACCACCTCCACCGGTGCTAGTGGACAGGATGCCCCGCCACAGGACCACCACACCAGCACCCCACCCCCTGCAGACGGACAACCACCACGCAAGCGGTCCCTGAGATCCAGGAACAGGACAGAGCAAGATGGCAAGACCCCTGCCAGGAAATGAGACCACCCTGATTGTCCCCCCACCGTCCCACTTTGTTACCCTGTCCATACTTTAACTGCCCCAGCTCCACTTCCTATGCCCAGATGGGCAGTGCACCTGTGAGACTAATAGACTGGACTCTACCATGGACATTCCTCCACCATCACCCATCACCATTTTACAACCCCCCTCCATTTTTGAACACTTAAATAAACACCCTTGAACCACAAAACATTCTGGAGTCAGTCTATGATTTCGTAAAATGTATTATCAATGACAGTGTCAAAATGCTTTTTTAGTTGTTAAGACAACATACCAATGTCACACATCACAAGTCCTTGAAGGATGCACGCAGATGACACACGTTGGTAACCACACCTGTGAAACCGTAATGGAAAGGAACAACTCAGTTACCAAATAATCCCATTAAATTGCACACAGGATAGAGTAAGACGTGTGACAGTGAATGTAATGTTAAAAATGAAAATGTTCTCACCTGTGTGTCACTGGAAATATTGCTGTATGACTGACTCCCTGTTGTCGTTGTCTTCTTCCTCAGCTTCCTCCTCATCACTGTCCACAGGCTCCACAGGCTCCACAGCTGCCACAACATCGTCATCTGGACCATCCTCCTGCAGAAAAGGCACCTGTCGTCGCTAAGCAAGATTGTGAAGCATCGAGCAGGCGATGATGATCTGGCACACCTTCTTCGGTGAGTAGAATAGGGAACCACCTGTCATATGGAGGCACCTGAACCTGGCCTTCAGGAGGCCAAAGGTGCGTTCGATCACCCTCCTAGTCCGCCCATGGGCCTCATTGTAGCGTTCCTCTGCCCTGGTCCTGGGATTCCTCACTGGGGTCAATAGCCAGGACAGGTTGGGGTAACCATAGTCCCCTAATAGCCACACATGGTGCCTCTGAAGTTGACCCATCATATCAGGGATGCTGCTATTCCGCAGGATGTAGGCATCATGCACTGAGCCAGGAAACATAGCATTTACCTGGGAGATGTACTAGTCTGCCAAACAGACCATCTGTACATTCATGGAATGATAACTCTTCCGGTTCCTGTACACCTGTTCACTCCTGTGGGGGGGACCAGAGCTACATGGGTCCCATCAATAGCACCTATGATGTTGGGGATATGTCCAAGGGCATAGAAGTCACCTTTCACTGTAGCCAAATCTTCCACCTCAGGGAAAATGATGTATCTCCTTACGTGTTTCAGCAGGGCAGACAACACTCTGGACAGCACGTTGGAAAACACAGGCTGGGACATCCCTGATGCCATGGCCACTGTTGTCTGAAAAGAACCAGTAGCAAGGAAATGGAGCACTGACAGCACCTGCACGTCAGGGGGGATTCCAGTGGGATGGCGGATTGGTGACATCAGGTCTGGCTCCAACTGGGTACATAGTTCCAGGATTGTGGCACGGTCAAACCTGTAGGTGACGATTAAATGTCGCTCCTCCATTGTCAACAGGTCCACCAGCGGTCGGTACACCGGAGGATTCCGCCATCTTCTCAAATGTCCCAGCTGACAGTGCCTAGGAAGGACAACAGCGAGGATCGAGTCAACTTTTTTCCAGGTATGTACCCACAGTTACACAGAACACGACACCAAACACAAATCCCTTCCTGTATGTGTGTTGAGTGTAGGCCTAGCTATGTGTGACGCAGAAGTAAATGAAGCCATCTGGGCCCCTGAAATGGCGGCTGCCTGACCTCTAAACTGGGACAATGGGATTGTGGGGTAACTGCGTTACCGTTGCACACCGTCGCGGTAGGAGGTCGTAGACCGCGGCGCAATGCTGCATTGGTTAAGATTGGACCCTATGGGTCCCAGGAGCCAATGAGGAAGTGCGATACGCACCGCCGCGGACGTCACCGCCATTTTCTAGCTGTTCAATCACTAGATACCTGATCTTCGACAGGAGAGGACCTACACTGCAAGTGCTGCTGTGACCTCGGTCTGGAAGCGACGATGGCTGCCGCGTCTGGGGAAAGGGCCCCTGCCTTCACTGCTCAGGAGTTGGAGAAACTGGTAGACGGGGTCCTCCCCCAGTACACGCTACTCTACGGTCCTCCAGACCAACAGGTTAGTACACAGGTAGCACGTTGTATGGGCTAGGCCTGGGTGGAGAGGGCTGGTTGGAAGAGGGAAGGGGGCAGAGTTCAGGGAACACTAATGCATGTGAATTAATGTGCCACATGGCTAGGGTAGGGAGGGGGGCCACGCACATCGACGGTGCAGTTGTTAATGACTTCTCTTCTTCCCTTGTGCATGTCATGTAGGTCAGCGCCCACCAGAAGAAGGACATTTGGCGTGCCATCGCCAAGGACGTCCGGACCCTGGGGGTCCACCAGAGACGGGGCAACCACTGCCGGAAAAGATGGGAGGACATTCGCCGCTGGAGCAAGAAGACGGCGGAGGCTCAGCTGGGGATGGCCTCCCAACGTGGGAGGGGTGCCCGTCGCACCATGACCCCCCTGATGTTCCAGATCCTGGCGGTGGCCTACCAGGAGTTGGATGGGCGCTTGAGGGCATCACAGCAGACACAAGGGGGTGAGTACAACATCATTCTGCAGACTTTGCGCAGTGGAGGGGTCTGGGTGTGGGAGGAGGCCTGTGGGTGTACGTAGGCCAGGCAGAAAAAGGTAGATTAGGCCCCTCCGTAATGCAGGCCATGTGGCACTCTACTCCACCGCAGTAGAGTGCCAAGTACAGGTATAGATGCCCCTGTGGCATCCATGTGTGCAGATGTCCACAATAGCCATGTAGGCCAGATCCCAGGAATTGCATCTGTAGAGGCCAGGAGCACGGCGTAGTGCAGGGGGCTGCTGTGTCTGTAGTGTCCGCCAACGGTCGCGGTATGCCATGCACTCAACCTGTCTTTCTTCTGTCTCCCCCCCCCCTTTTTGTGCTCTCGCTGTTCTTTTGTGCATCAGCATCATCAGGCGGAGGTACAGTGGCACCGGAGCACGAGGGAGTTGCATCCCACATGGCCATGGAGGGCCACACCACGGACTCCAAATGCACCAGTGGGATGGAGGGCGAGGGGAGCTTCACGTCGGCCACCGGATCACCAACCAGCGACATGGACTCGTCTGCCAATGGGAGCTCCCTTGTGGCAGCGGCACCATCTGTGCGCCCCACTTCTACAGGTACAGCCGCCACCTCCCCTACCAGCACCGCCCTCCCAGCAGCCCCTCAGCGTTCGCCCCGTGCCCGCTCACCCAGGAGGGTGGGCCTCACCTTCGCCCCAGGCACCTCAGGTCCTGCCACAGTCACCCCTGCTGCCCTCAGTGAGGAGGCCATTGACCTCCTCCGGTCACTCACTGTTGGGCAGTCTACCATTGTGAATGCCATCCAGGGTGTAGAAAGGGAGTTGCAACACAGTAATGCATTCCTGGAGGGCATTCATTTTGGTCAGGCTGTCCTTCAGCGAACCCTGCAATCTCTGGCCTCAGCACTGATGGTAGCCATTGTCCCTGTGTCTAGCCTCCCCCCTCCAACCTCCTCCACCCAGACCCAATCCCCTGTACCCCAGCCTATCCCAAGCACACCATCAGACCAGCATGCACACACCTCAACACACAAAAGTAGCTCAGGCAAACATAGGCACCACACAACCCACAGGCACACACACAAGCATCACCCATGTGCAGACACAGCAACATCCACTGCCTCCACTGTGTCCCCCTCCTCGTCGTCTCCCTCCTCCCTCCCTGTCTCATCTACACTCTCACCTGCATGCACTACATCTACAGGCACTAGGACTCGCACCAGAACACCCAGCACCACACTCCGCTCACCTGCAATCACCACCTCCACTCCCATTTACACATCCCCTGTGTCCTCTCCCAGTGTGTCTGTGACGCCCCCTCCCAAAGTACACAAACGTGGGCACCCACACACCCAACATCCATTCTCCTCACAACAGCCTCCAGTACCTGCACCTGCACCCAAAACACCTACAGTTACACCTCCTACAACCACCTCCTCTTCCTCCCCTCCCAAACCCCCTCCAACTACCCACCCCAGTGTTCGTCAGAAACTGTCCATGTGTAATGTTGACCTTTTTGCCCCCACCCCCCCTCCAGTTCATCAGTCCCGTCGTAGCGCTTCAGCCAAGAAGCCTCCAATACCAGTGGTGCCTGTTCAAGGTGTGTGGAGTGCACCGGCCACCAGGGCAGGCAGTGTGACCCGGAGCCAAGGCACTGGCAGCCCACCCCCTGTACAGGCTCTGAAATTGGAAAGTGGCCGACGGGACCCTGTGAAGAATCCTGGAGGCAAAACAACTCACAGGGCTTCCAGGGGGATTGCTGAGTCAGCTGTGACTCCTCCAAAGGTGGGGAAGGGCCAGAGGAAGTCTGCACAGCCTAGTGTGAGCAGCACGGCGGAGAAGGGCGGCATCCTTCCCGGTGGTCGGGACGCCACCGCCAGCACCGTCGTCACTGGTCAGGAGACCACCGCTGGAGTCAGTGCCCAGGAGGGCACAAGTATCGTCACTGGTCAGGAGACCACCGCCGGAGTCAGTGCCCAGGAGGGCCCAAGTATCGTCACTGGTCAGGAGACCACCGCCACCGACGGAGTCAGTGCAGAGGAGGGCCCAAGTATCATCACTGGTCAGGAGACCGCCGCCGGAGTCAGTGCCCAGGAGGGCCCAAGTATCGTCACTGGTCAGGAGACCACCGCCGGAGTCAGTGCCCAGGAGGGCCCAAGTATCGTCACTGGTCAGGAGACCACCGCCACTGCCGGAGTCAGTGCCCAGGAGGGCCCAAGTATCGTCATTGGTCAGGAGACCACCACCAGAGTCAGTGCCCAACAGGGCCCAAGTATCGTCACTGGTCAGGAGACCACCGCCACCGCCGGAGTCAGTGCCCAGGAGGGCCCAAGTATCGTCATTGGTCAGGAAACCACCGCCAGAGTCAGTGCCCAGGAGGGCCCAAGTATCGTCACTGGTCAGGAGACCCCCGCCGGAGTCAGTGCCCAGGAGGGCCCAAGTACCGTCACTGGTCAGGAGACCACCGCCGGTGTCAGGGCCCCGGCTGCCACAGCCCTGCTGGGCAATGAGGGAACGTCATGCCACACACCAATGCCCAGTCCAGAGAACATCTTGCCACACACTAATGCCCAGTCCAGAACCGGCATGGCAAAGCACCGCTGAACAGTCCAGACAACGCCATGGCAAAGCACCGCTGAACAGTCCAGAGACCGCCATGGCAAAGCACCGCTGAACAGTCCAGAACCGCCATGGCAAAGCACTGCTGAACAGTCCAGAACCGCCATGGCAAAGCACCGCTGAACAGTCCAGAGACCGCCATGGCAAAGCACCGCTGAACAGTCCAGAGACCGCCATGGCAAAGCACCGCTGAACAGTCCAGAACCGCCATGGTAAATCACCGCTGAACAGTCCAGAGACCGCCATGGCAAAGCACCGCTTAACAGTCCAGAACCGCCATGGCAAAGCACCGCTGAACAATCCAGAACCGCCATGGCAAAGCACCGCTGAACAGTCCAGACACCGCCATGGCAAAGCACCGCTGAACAGGGCATGCACCGGGGAAGAATGAAAAGGCCGCCACATCAAGCATCGTTATCCCATGTGCAGGTGGGACAGTGACGGGACAGGAACTTCCACGGGGAGACTAATCCAGTCTGGACACCAGTCCCCCTCCAGAACCAGTGGAGGCTGTTATCTACTTTGGAAACTGTGGCTTTGCACTCCCCAGGATGGAAAAGTGGGCAAGCCATCCACTGTAGAGACTTGAGAGACTGTGGCTTTGCACTCCCCAGGATGGTACAGTGGGCAAGCCACCCACTGTAGAGACTTGAGAGACTGTGGCTTTGCACTCCCCAGGATACATCAATGGGCATGGAGCCCCGTTGTGGATCTGGCTTTGGACTCCTCTGGCTGAGGTGCCCCCCCTTCACTTCCCCCTGAGGTGCCTATAGTATTTCTATCTGATGCCCCGGCAGTGTTCTCTCCGTGTGTGGACAGTTATCTTTTGTGGGCCTCGCCCATGTATTTTTGGACTAGTGGTGCACGGACATTTATATGTGCATATCTGCACTACTTCTCGGAATGTATATACTTTTGTATGATTTTCTAATATATCTGTATATTTTTGAGACATGTATATTGATACATTACAATGTTTGGACTGATTTTGTTTTGTCTTTGCATTCTTCCGGGGGGGTTGTGGGTTGTTACTGTGATTTTTGTGAATGCATTGATGTGTGTGTTGTAATATGCGAGGGTGGGGTGGGGGTGGGGGTGTTGCGTGTGTGTCCCCCTAACTTTTGCCTCCCCTATGTCATAGGTGCAGTACTCACCGTTGTCGTCGCCGGTGCAGGTGTTGCTCTTCGTAGATGATTAGGAATACAAGGGCCGGTAGGATTTGGAGTTCCGGCTCCATGGAGTCCTCCTTCCTCGTGGGATGTGTTCAGGTGAGCTTTTTCCCATTGCAGTAACTGTTTCCGCCGTGTTTTTATCCACGGTGAATCCGCCCCGGAAAAGGTGGCGGATTGGTAGGTTGTGATACTATGGGCGGTACATTGTCTTCCGCCTGTCTGTTGGCGGTGACCGCCGCGCTGCTTGTCTGTACCGCCGTGGCGGGCGGTGTGTTAAAGTGGCTGTCTTTGTTGGCGGTTTCCGCCAGGGTCATGATTCCCTTTTTTTGTCCGCCGGCCTGTTTGCGGTATTACTGCACCTTTAACACCGTCCGCCAGGGTTGTAATGACCCCCATAATTCGGACGTATCGTCTGAACTGTCGGACCATCATGTACCCAGTTAGAACAGGATCTTTTGCCAGCCATCCGTAATCCCTATGCCATCCCTACCACAGTACAGGTCTTATCTGTGCTACACTCCCTTGCCTCAGGCTCGTTCCAGATGACAGTGGGCTTGGCAAGAGGGATGTCACAGCCTATGTTCAGTATAGTATTGAATGATGTACTGTGTGCTATACTGAAACACCAGGACAACTACATCAAGTTCCCCCAATGTGCAGATTTGGCCACTGTACAATCTGACTTCTATGCCATGGCACATGTCCCTCATGTGATAGGGGCCATAGATGGCACCAACATTGATTTGGTTCCTCCCAGGGTCAATAAACAAGTATACAGGAACAGAAAGGGCTTTTACTCATTCAATGTCCAGATGGTGTATCTCGCTGACAAGACATCTCACAAGTGACGGCCAAGTTTCTGGGATCTGTGCATGACTCTTACATCCTGAGGAACAGCAATGTCCTACACATAATGGCACAACTACAGAGAGAGAGGGCCTGGCTCATTGGTATTTATCCAATAGTATGTGTGCAACTGTAATGACACCCCTCTTCACATTCTACCCTGTGTCTCTACCGGTATTGTGATGGGTCCAACCTTTGTGCACACAGGTGACTCTGGCTATCCTGCCCTTCCGTGGCTTCTGACACCGACAACAGATGGTGAAAACCATGTCAATGGTGCTTGATGGGGGTGTGTGTGGTGGTACGGTTGGTATGGTGGTGGGTTGTGGTGTTTGTGAGCAATTGTGCTGTGTGTGACGTGTGAGTGTGCCAATGGAGTATATGTGCTATACATTGGGTATAGCAGTATCTCCAGGTCTGTGTGAATCGATGTGAATGGATTGTGGGATGTATGAGGGTGTGTTTTATAGTGGTGTGTGTGGCTGTTTCTGATGTGTATATTTGTCTCAGGTGTAGGGTATGCGTACTGTCCAATGTGGCTTTGGGTTCTTTTGAAGGTGTATTTTTTAGCGCTGTTGGTCACACTGCCAATGGTTTACTGCCGTAGAAGGACCACTGTGCAGATTTGTGTGTCATAATTTGGAGGGCAGAATGTTGTTGGCATGGCGGTCCTGGTGGTGGGACTGTATCTCTCCCGCCCTCAGCCGGCCTGCAGATGTTAGATCTGTTGCTGTTTTTGAGCGGCCTTCAGAATGTGACTCGTAATACGGCGGTCTGGATACCATTAACCCTGGCGGTCTTTTGGCGGCCGCCACCATGGCGGTCTTCTAAAAAGACCGACAAACTCGTAATGAGGGCATAAGTGCCCGAGTCCTGTGATGGCTGCCAGCAACATTTTTTTCTTGTTGCTGGCAACCAGTCAGAGTGCTTGCTCCTGTGGGAGCATGACTCTGAGTGAGTTGGCCCATAGGAAAATAGCTCCCTGGGTCAATGAGAATGCTCTATTTTTAAATTGACACTCCAATGAGACTCATGTGGAACCAACTGTCCAAATATATAAAGTCCTTCTGAGAGAAGTGTATGGAAAATGCCTGGGGATTTTGTGTTTTGGATCCCCCTTTTCCCCTGCTTGAGGGATCACCCCAAAACTTTCCAGGAAGAAACTAAAGTGAAAGATTTGTGAAAGGGTGCCAAAAGGATTAGCAAACCAAAAAATGCCTAACTATAACTATCCAGTGGTGACTGCCATTGGTAATATAAATATATGTATATATATTCACTGAAAAACACAAAGTTTAAAGTGATGTTTTAGTGAAAGGAACTGACCCCGGGTAATGGGGACACCTGGACTAATTAAGGCTCGGATGAGGTGCACGTCCCCTCCGCAAATATTAAAACGCCCCAAGGACCTCAAATACATGTGATCCCCTCCCCACTCCCCGAGCCTCATTAGGCCCTGAGGACCCCATCCCCCTGGGACATTGGTAATATAAATATATGAATATATTTTCACTGAAAAAACAAGTGTTAAAGTGATGTTATAGTTCGGTGACTATCTCAGTGACAACATGAATGTTTTGAATTAAAAAAACACAGAGATTTATAATGAGGTCTTTGGGGCATTTTAAAGTTTGTGATGAGGGGCCACGTGCCCCCCTTTTTTTTCAAAGGAACTGACCCCAAGTAATGGGGACCCCTGGGCTAATTAAGGCTTGGGATGAGGATTGCACGCCCTTTCCACAAACATTAAAATGACCCAAAGACCTCAAATATATTTGATCCCCCTACCACTCCCCAAGCCTTATTAGGCCCTCGGGACCCCATCCCCCAGGACCATATCTATTTTAAAAGGGGAGGGAGACCAGAGCTGGGAGTGCCAGTGCCCACTCAGGGTACCCACATACCATATGCTGGGGAAAAGGGGAGCCTCAGGGCCCCCGTGGCCCCTGTCAGCTCCTCCATGGTGCATTGCTCCAACCTGGAGAGAGCAGCTGCTTTATGCATGCTCCCTCCGGGCGGACACCATATGTGTTCTGTTTCCCTGCCAGCATCAGTGATGGCAAGGAAACAGAATACAAGTCGGTTCCCAGCTGGCGGGGAAATTTTTAAAGCTCCTGCCAGCCAGGAGCAGACATGTGTTTGTGCCTGTTTGGCAGGAGATTTAAAAATACCCCCACCAGATGGGGCCAAACACACATTCCATGTTGGGCAGGCAACTCTTTGATGTCCCAGAGTTAGGCTTCCCAGGAAACAGTCACTGAGCTGGCCCCCGGGGATGGTGTACCCAAGGCCACTAATGACCTAGGGAGGAGTGCCCTCATCCCACCTTTTCAGTCAAGTGACAGCCCTGGGGGATGGGGTCCCCAGCATCTTTCTAAGGCTCAGGGTGGGAGGCCGCATTGTCCCCTCACTTTTTTTAAAAAATACAGCCCCAGGGGATGGTGTCCCCAAGGCTTCCTTAGGCTCGAGGAGGGGGGTTGTGCAGTCCCCCCTCTCATTTTATTTTGATTTTAGCCCTGGAGGATGGGACCCTGGAGCCTCCTTGGGTTCAGGGAGGGGGCTGGGCACCCCCTCCCCTTAATTAAAATATTGGGCCCCAGGATGGGGTCCCTAGGTCCAAAAACAGCTTGAGGATGGGGCTGCTAGCCCCCCTCCCCTTCAATAACATACCCAGCCCCGAGGAGGGATTGGGACCCAGGGCTCAAAATAGGTTTGAGGAGGGAGGCCCTACTCAGACCCCACCTCCCCATATATTTATTTTTTCCGTGGTACTGCTGGATCACAGATTTTTTTTTTAACTTATTTTGGCCCCAACTTTGTGACAGGGGACTAAGGGGGTCATTACAACGTCGGCGGTCTTTTAACAAGACCGCCGAGGGACCGCCGTGCGGAAGACCGCCAGTAGTGGCGTTTTGCCGCTCGGCGTATTATGACTGTTGGCTGCTCTCCTTCCTTTTTCCAACGGAGAGCCGCCAACAGCCATACTGGCGGGAGGCGGGGAAGTGGAGGTTGCTCCACCTCCACCGCCACGCCAACAGAACACCGCCCAGCAAATCACGTCCTGTGATTCGGCGCGGCGGTGTTCTGTTGGCGGTGTGGTGTCGGCGGAGCTGCCCCCATGGCTCCCGTCCCCTCCCGGAGGATCGACGGAACAGGTAAGTCAAACGTCCGTTAGGGGAGGGGGTGGGTGTGTTGTGTGTTGTGTGGGTGCATGGGGTGTGCTTCTGTGTATGTAGAGGGGGTGCGTGAGTGCGTGTATGCTTGCGGGGTGTTGCGTGTTTTGGGAATGATTGCGTGTATGTCTGTATGTATGTCTGTATGGATGTGTGCATGTATGTCTGTATATGGGTGTGCGTGTCTGACTGAGTGTGTGGATGTAGGCATGTATGTCGGTGTGTGTGCGTGTGTGTGTTGGTGGTGCCTGCGTGCGTGTCGTGTGTGTGTGAGTTATGTGATGTTGGTGGTCGGGGTGGGGAGGGGGGCCCTGCCACCTTTGGGGGGTGGCAGGGGTGGAGGGGGTGTAGGGGAGGGAGTCGGGGTGGGGGTGGGGGAGACCCCTATCAGTGCCAGGGAAGGAATTCCCTGGCACTGATAGTGCTTACCGCCATGGATTTCATGGCGGTTCCTACCGCTGGAAATCCACGGCGGTAAGCCGGGTCAAAATACCGGCAGCGGTATTGTGACGGCCGCCGGGCTGGAGACCCAGGTCTCCAGCACAGCGGTCGTCTCCGCCCTGGCGGGCGGAACGGAGAATCGGCGGATGACCATGGCGGTAAGCGCCATGGTCATAATACTAAAAAAAAGACCGCCAGCCTGTTGGCGGTCTTACCGCCGCTTTAACACCGTCCGCCAGGGTTGTAATGACCCCCTAAGTCTCCGAGTCCTGTAATGGCTACCAGCATCATTTTTCTCATGTTGCTGGCAGCCAATTAGTGTAAGCTCTCCTTCAGGAGTCTGACTCACGCTAAATTTGCCCAAGGGCTAGAAAAGCTCCCTGGGCCACTTAGAAAGCTCTATTTTTAAAACTGTGCTTGAGGGACTCTTGTGAGAGTCCCTCTGACCCAACTGTCCAGATATACAATAATTTATTAACCTTAATTTCTCAAAAACTACTGAATGGAATTACACCAAATGACAAAAAGTACGGTCTGTGAACAAAAGCTCTAGCTTCCTGCTAAACTTAGGCCCTTATTTATACTTTTTTAGCGCCACGTTTGCGCTGCTTTTTGACGCACAAACAGCGCAAACTTACAAAATACAACTGTATTTTGTAAGTTTGCACCGTTTTTGCATCAAAAAACGGTGCAAATGCGGCACTGAAGAAGTATAAATATGGGCCTTAGTGTTATTCCGTTCAGCAGTTTTTATGAAAACACTTCTGACAAAAGTCCAGAGTAAGTGCTTGGGGATTTTGTGTTTTTGGACCCTCCTTTTTTTACAGCCCCTTGCTGGATCACCCCAAAACTTTCCATGCACAAACTAGGAAAAACAGAGCACTTTTTTGGACAGTTTTGTGGGGATTTGTCAAACAGGATCAAAGTTATTAGCAACACAAAAAATGCATTTCCTATGGGAACACTGACCACACTATAACGACCCAGTGGTGACCGCCACTGATATAGGTAGATAGATGGATAGATAGATAGATAGATAGATAGATAGATAGATAGATAGATAGATAGATAGATAGATAGATAGATAGATAGATAGATAGATAGATAGATAGATAGATTTGGATGATGGGTCATTAGTCCACACTTGACCACCAATGGGAACCAAACACCCCATTATCTTGCTTGACTCTCTAAGGGTAGCTTTCCGAGCAGTCCAAGGCTTACTCAAGAGAGGTGGGCTAGTAATCACCATTCACAAGCACACAAGAATAACACTCAATAAATGATTGTCCAGTCTGTGCTTTTTCTTTTGAAGAAGGAAAAGTGCATTATACTACACACACTACTCAATATCATGCAACAATTTACGAATATAAACAAGGTGAAGGAGTTACTTTTTAATGACATTGCATAATCATTCTTGTCTCCCTCAAAGGAAGACATAAAACAGCAACCCCCATTTCAAAATATTCACTAGTATGTATTCTAATGCAATATCTGACTGTAACTTGGGGTGAGAGCACCTAATATTGGCAATCTAGCCTTTTTGTACTCTCCCTCACAAGGCATCATGGGGTGCTCCATCTGGAGTGTGCATTTACAATTAGGATCTCTGCCGCTGCACCGGGAAGAGACACTCGAATGTCCCCTTTGTTGGCGGCCTCACACCGTGGTGAATTCTGCCTTTCGGGTGCCTTTGGGGTGCCCAGTCCCACCCGGACACCCACACTTGTGGTGAGTTTTTCGCTGGGGGTAGTGAAGGGAGCCCACCCCTGGCCACGCCTACTGTCCACCTGCCTGGCCAGCACACTCAAGTGCTACTGCAGAAGCTGGTACTCATTTGCTGCCTGAAGGTCTTGTGAGGCAGCCTGGAGGCAGACCGTGCTGGGCTATGAACGCTAGTGCTTCCCCACCTCTGCACTGTAGGACCTATTTTGTGTCCCAGTCTGACCCTGGTTTAGTACATGATAAAACTAGCAAGAGCTTAGAAGCCAGTGAGGAACTGGTGTTAAAGTACTGTGATCAGAAAGGCTTGCTAAATTAGCACATTAATGACCCTTACACAGCAAAGGATTAATGAGATGAGCTATATCATTGGTAGGAAGAAGCCAAGATAACTTCAGAGGTAAATATATGGCACCAGGCTGAAGCACCATTTTTTTCTGTTTTTGATTTCTCACCTTACGGAGTATATGTTTATTTATTTTATCACATTTATAACAACCCTTATGTGTAACTTAAGTTCATTATATTTAACTAAAAATCAATGTGAATGTTTAGTTTTGGACCACTCACCATTTTTGGTGAGATTACCCCTAAAGTATCCCACAGTTGCCAAGAGACAGCAAAGAGTACTTCAAGAACCTTAATGCATTTCTCTTTGTAGAAAGCTGGATTTAGGGTGTTGTGGTACCTACCTAAGACATATTATAGTTTATCTATTTCTACTCTGCTAACAGCTTTCACACAGCCCCTAAATGATCTATCTTTCAAATTCAAACTAGATCTGTTTGAGTGACAGCAAAGAAACCCTCATTCCACACTGATCTGCACAAAACTATGGAAAGATTGACACAGTAAGCATGGAAAGTGGGTTGTTGAGTGACTACAGTGTGATCCCTGGTCAAGCAGCAACCACAATCCTTGTCAGGGTAATCCACAAGCAAACCCCAAATTAACATGTGCTCAACCCCCTAGTAGCTTGGCACAGAACAGTCAGCTTTCATTTATAGGCAATGTGTACAGTATTTTTTCAACACTTCAAATATAAAAACAGTGCAAACTCCATACAAAACGATAGTACACCTGGTTAGAAAAATAGAGCTTTATTTAATTAATAAAACAAGACCAACTGTGGATATCTGGTCATGTGGGACCAGGAGAAAGTCAAAAATTATGGTGCTTTACTAGCCTCTGTGGATGCAGTGTAACTGACGCATTTCCTTTGCTGTGCAGTACAACCCCACGCAGAACCGATGCATCTCTGCTGCTGAATGGATTGGGCCCATCACAAAGACTTGAATTGCTGTCACAACTCTCATTGCCTTCTGAACCGCTTCTGTACAAGGCATCCTTGGTGCAGGCCCTCACATCTCTGATCAACGGCAGCCTCGATGATGACACCAGACTCCACATCGAAGTCTCATTGCTCTTCGGAACCAACATATCGCCCTGAATGTGCAACGCATCCCTGAATCTGGACTTCGCATTGCAAGCCCTCATCAACAGGATCCTCGATGTTGATGCAACAGGTCCTTGCAATTGCATGACACATCTTCAACAGGGATCCAGCAACGCTTTGCAAACCAGGATTTTAGTTACTCAACAGCGGTCCTACCTGGGTCCCTGTAGCTGGCCCACGCTTTATTATGGTTGACCAGAATTTGAGATATGATATTAATCCTGCCCCCACCTACTTCTGAATTAGACAGCTTGATACTGTAAGAGCATGGATGTAATTTAGGGGTCACCACGGTTCACTGCTGTATCCCTTTCATAGGCTCTGCAACACTTTATTTCAGAGGTAGCAACAGCAAATCCAAGAACACCTGGTTGGCTCACACTTATGGGCACTGGCTCCAAACTTCTTGTTTCCTGCTCCTTTTTTAGTACACTGATAGAGAATAATGAGAGCAAGTGACAGGTGATGAACAAGAATAAATGTTGGTAAATGTCAGTAAACGAGTGTGATGGAGTGGTAGAGAGTGTGAAGTGGTGTAGGAGAGAGTGAAGGAGGATACTTTCTCACCTGGTGTCACTCAAGCGCAAATGCAAAACCTTAGTAAAATCTCACATGGCTTTATTAATCTGGGAGGCCGGTCCTACTTTCACATCATGGGGAGAATATCCTGCAAAAGAGAAATTAACAGTGTGAGAGGAATGAGGAAGAAAATATCAAACTGTGTAGCAGACTATGGCGCAAAATCCAGAAAGCGATTTTTATGGCTTCCACCGTTTTAGGTAACCCTTTAAGGGGAAATTCTTGAAATTCGTGTCACCTAATCTGTGTTTGTTAATAACCGAGGCTAATCATATCTTCCCCATGTCCTTCTCCTTTTTCAGTTTTTGAATAATAACAAGTAGCCACGTTGTGACGTGCATGTAAACTCCAAATAATCATAGATCTAAAGGTAACGCGAATAGAAAACCTGCGGTTTATTACTTCCTCTTAAGTGCTCTGTTAATCCTTATTTTACCTTTCCCTGGTCTATTATCTCACCTCCTAGTACTGCGTACCCGCACTCCATCGCCGTCCTGCATCCCTCAATAGCTCACACCCACTAGGTATTGATTATACGTCTCTGAACACCATTCTCTTTTAACAACACTTCACGTCTTTAAATCCACAATACTCATGGTATTCCACCCCCTCTTCTTCACATCTCCTTTTAGTTGGTGTATTACTACCTTTACATCACAACAAGGCGTTAATTTGTCCTTTGTACTACATTATTGAGGACTTCCAACCAGCAAGCATTACTAAAATATGACTGTACTGAATAGATAGGATACCGCTAGTATAAGCCTGCGAGGGATGTGTTCTACTCGCTGCATCATCGTATAAAACAAGTCTAGTATTACTGAGCATCAAAGTTGAGTACCAAAGAGCATGCTAAAAGAATTGGGCTCCATAAACCGAACATGACAAGTACTCACATATTTTTTCTGATGCAAGTTTCATTAGGTTTTAACACAGTTCACTATATGTTTCAATTGCAAAAAATACTGGCAGTGCTCAAACCCCCCACATGCACATAGGCGTCTGGCGCTAAGTGGTGGTTTCAGAACCATGGGAACTCGACCTTGATTATCACTTACAAAAGTGGCTTGAGTGTCAGTGGAGGTATCTCTTTAACCTAAGTAAATTATTTTGTGAGTGCTTTCTGTTTATATACAGTAGCCAGAGAGGCCTTCAGTTCCTGATTAGACTATTTAAATGGAAACTCTATAACCCTAGAAAGCTTTTATGTGAGGGCAGTGGTAAACAAAGAATAACATTTAATACAATCGGTGGTCAATTTAGAGAACGTCCACTATGCTCCCGAGCGCTTTCTTATAGTTATTAATCTATTAAGAACTATAAATGGTGTTGGGTTTTAAGAAGGGTTTCTGCTGCCCATACTATGAGACTATGTCCAGGCATTGGCCTCTGTGAAGCCGAACAAAAAAACATGACACAAGGAAATGTACAGAGCAAGGCACATACTCTACAGATCTACCCTTTGAATCTCAGATACTATAGACATACATTAATACAGCTTTTGCACAAGGGTCAAAAGGAAAACCCACAGATATGTGAATAATTGCCTCACATAGTGCAAGCTTAGCCACATCCTTCTGGATCAACTTTTCACATTGATTTACCTAAACATAATTATTGAAGTACTGAGCGCTGATTTATCAAGTTTTAGTCTAAAAAAATTAATACTAACCACATTAAAAGATATTAGCCAGTTAGTCTCTGTCAGTCATATCTGTGTGGAAATTTCATTGCTCAGCAGTGTGCGAGTAGCATCTATAATATAAAAGGTTAAGTCGCATAACTGAAGCAGATAATCATGTTCTAATAGCCACTACCGGATTGAAAAATGTGTTGGAAAGTTCACGCATGGCAGCCACGCTCGGGTTTGAACCGTTTGGAAGGAGAAAGTGCAGCGCATGCTTGTCTTAAACAAGTGCGGCCCGAGATCTCTTCATTGGTCCTCCAACCAAAGGGGCTGTTTTCCCAGTAAATCTGCAGCCTTCATTATTGCTGGTGAGCGGTTACCTCTGCATGGGCTCATCTCTGGTACCTCGTAATGGGATATTTGCTGGTCCAAAAGCATTATTTAATATTTTTGTAACTGATGCTTAAGACACAAGATTTCTGTCAGACAATATTTAGGTCATGATATTCTGCCACTACGTTGCAGACACACCAACAGACCTGGGTGATCTATATCTATTATTGATCCTTCGGTGTTGCGATAAAATAAATTTCCAACTGAAAAGTATGTACAGTCAAATCTTGGGCTATCTGTTAGAGCTTCAAGGTGCTATTACCCAGGCGATAAGCCTTTGATCAGCATACATTAAACCCTATTACCCGTTTTTGATTGACATCCTAACTCTCTCACCACAAGCACAGAGGCAAAGCACAGACATGCAAACAATAACGTTGTGTATTGATCGTGGGACGCGAAGGGCAGATGCTATGCAAGTTTACATCATGCTATGCTAAACACGAAGCTAAGGTTAGGGCAGGACATCACCAGGGAAGCTGACTTCTGTTTTTCTTTCAGGACCATAGAATAATTTAGTGACTAAGCCACCTTAATTGTGGTATGTCCACTTTATGAGATGAGTGAGAGACACGACAGCAAAGGTGTGCAAAGTTTCTTTTGCAACGTTCGCACATTTGACAAAAACGCCCTGGTTATGAAGTTGTCAGAATAGGTCGTGGAGCCTTCTGAACCCCAGTAAATACCGGGGTGAGGTATTTACTCTGTGCAGTAAATACCTTCTATTACCTACTATTTTGAGCATATTCTCTTTTTATCGGGCTTTTTTTTTTAGTCATATTTCCTCTGGTTTGCCTTGCAAACTCTCTCAGACACAAAAGGAGGTGGTGCAATAATTATCACACAACTCTGAATTACTCAGAAAAAGAACATCTTCAGAATATCTGCCTGCCTCGAAAAAGTATGATTGAGAATCGCATACAACAAAGATCAGTAGGTATGTTTGCATCCAGCTTACTCTTTCAGAATTGTTAGCAAGTGAGACATATACATGGGGACATGACTAGGCACACAATGGTAAAGGAACACGCATGGAAACATTAACATACGTGTAGTGTGGAATGCCAAACAAATGCATGGCTAGCCAGAGTGTATTTTCTCACCTACAAAGATCCATGTATCACTTCCTGGTAGGTACTTCTCTCCAAATACAATGCTCTAATTTATCGATGTCTAGATGTCAGATTAAGGGCGTCCAAAGATGTATCTCTACGGAGTCCAAGGACTTTCACCAAGTAGTCCTTTTATCTGTTCAAAAGACCCCGCTAAAAAGGTGGACTTATTGTCAAAGTCAGATAGCCGGTGACTGAGTAAATGTTGACCAGAAATGTTTTCATCACGCACCTCTAGACAACTGGCTTGGACCTAGTCACGTGGCAATAGTAGCTTGCATAGAGCACAGTGGGGGTCATTTTGACCTCGGCGGTCTTTTGAGAAGACCGCCGAGGGACCGCTGTGCTGAAGACCGCCAGTGTTGGCGGTTTTCCGCTCGGCGTATTATGACTGCTGGCAGCTCTCCGTCCGTTTTCGGACGGAGAGCCGCCAGCTGCCATACTGGCGGGCGGCGGGGAAGTGGAGGTTGCTCCACCTCCACCACCACGTCAACAGAACACCGCCCACTGAATCACGTCCTGTGATTCGGCGTGGCGGTGTTCTGTTGACGGTGTGGTGGTGGCGGAGCAGACCCCATGGATCCTGTCCCCTCCCAAAGGATCAACGGACAAGGTAAGTTGATCGTCTGTTAGGGGAGGGGGGTGGGGGTGTGTTGTGTGTTGTGTGGGTGCATGGGGGTGTGCGTGTGTGCATGTAGAGGGGGTGTGTGAGTGCGTGTATGCTTGCAGCGGTGTTGTGTGTTTGGAAATGAGTGCGTGCATGTCTGTAAGTATGTCTGTATGGATGTGTGCGTGGATGTCTGAATGTGGGTGTGCGTGTATGACTGTGTGTGTGGCTGTTCGCATGTATGTTGATGTGTGTGCGGGTATGTGTGTTGGTGGTGCCTGCGTGCATGTCGGCTGTGTATGTGTGATGTGGTGTTGGGGGTAGGGGTGGGGAGGGGGTTCCTGCCACCTTTGGGGGGTGGCAGGGATGGTGGGGGGTGTAGGGGAAGGACTCGGGTGGGGTGTGGGGGAGACCCCTATCAGTGCCAGGGAAGGAATTCCCTGGCACTGATAGTGCTTACCGCCATGGATTTCATGGCGGTTTCAAACCCCATGAAATCCATGGCGGTCAGCCGGGTCAAAATACCGCCGGCGGTGTTGTGACGACCGCCGGGCTGGTGATGGAACCACTATCTACTTTTTGTGACTCATTTCTTCAACCTCTAGTGAAGAATTCCAGCACCTATCTCAAAGATACTAAAGACGTCCTGAATTTAATTGAGGTTATTAATTCTACTACCCCGGTCGAGGCCTTGATTACTTTAGATGTTGAGTCTTTGTACACTAACATTCCTCAGGCAGCCACCTTACAGGTGGTTGAGACAGCCCTCCTCCAGTACTCTTGGACCTCTCCCACTCCCGTGCATTTTGTGATGCACTGCGCTTCCCTGGCCATGACACAGAATTACTTTCAATTTGAAGAATCTCTGTATCACCAGATTCGAGGGACTTCGATGGGCAGCACTTTTGCTCACAGCTTGGCATGTCTCTATATGTACCAGTTTGAGAAACTGTTTATCTTACCGACTTCAAATCCTTTTTTCGACAACATTAAATTATGGCGTTGATATATTGATGATATTCTCATCATCTGGCAAGGTTCCCTGCAGACCATTGACTTGTTTACAAACTGGATCAACACGTTGGATCCTTTTTTGAGATTTACAGCACACGTCTCTACTACACGAGTCCCGTTTTTGGACTTAATGATACAAATTGTGAACGGTAAACTAGTCACTGACACTTATCATAAAACCACTGATCGGAACAGTTTACTCTTGTATGAGAGCCACCATCCCAAGGCCCTACGCGATAACCTTCCATTTGGCCAATTCTTGAGGCTGCATCGTAATTGTTCCACAGCCCAATTATTTGAAGCCCAGGCATGCGACTTGAAGGACAAACTACGGCACCGCCATTATCCTACTAAGATCATCAATCCAGCCTACAAGAAAGCCCACCATAATCATAGAGAAGCCCTCTTAGCACCCACTATGCGGGACTGACATGTGTATCCACTTACACTCCTATGTCAAACACTGTCAAAAAACTTATCAATAAAAGATGGAACATTCTACAAAGTGGTGGGATACACATTGATAGATCCCTGTTTGCATTCAAGAGATCGCCCATCATCAGGGACTTAGTTGTCCACACACGGCCACATACACAAGGTGGTTCACTTGAACAGTCCACCTTATGGAATTTACCTTCGGTTTCTGGACATTTTCCTTGTGGCTCCTGTAATGTCTGCCCACTGACTAAACGGGCAGACGTACTGGATCTTAAATATGTTGGCGTTTGGCGGTTGACCAAACACACAAATTGCAACACTCGACACTGTATTTATCTGATTACGTGTCCTTGCGATTTACAATACGTGGGCATGACGACCAGACCCGTTAAACAGAGAATTAACGAACATTGCAGTAACATCAGATGTTCTCGCATCACTACTAAATTAAGCTCACATTTTCTGGAAGCGAAGCATGGCCCCGACGATCTGTGGTGGACAGTTTTACAGGTGCCCCAACGCAATGATAATTACCCTAAATATCTGTTCAGGATTGAACAGCGTTGGATTTACAAACTCAAAACATCCAACGAGGGCCTTAATGATGATATTCCTTGGTGGACCTCTTCACCTTAACCTATTTTTGACAACCGTTTTCTGACTTAGGATAATCCAATAAATCAAATTTTTGCGATTTTACCTTCTTTTGTCCATTCTTTTTGGACCATATTCGTACAGTCTGGATTGCAGACCCAAATATTTTGTTGGTTTTTATTTTATTTTGTTTATTTACTCCCCGCTAGCCTATCTGGTTTCTAGCTGACTCTGTGACTAATTGTAACATTGGTGATTACCATTCTTATGTTCTGGACCGGTTCCCCTTTTTTCATTCAAAGATGGCCGCCGTTTTTTTCACTATGTTTATCCTCTCTTGACAGTCTTTTTTTAGTGTTTACCTCCCATTACACGGGTGCTCCCTGTTCCGGCTAATGGCCCTAATCTATTTAATACCTCCCGGACGTCCTGTGCCTTGATTTCCAGGCACGCGTCCTCGGGTAGGTGGATGGCAGGACTACAGGAAGATATCATGTAAGTCCTGTTACCGATCTTCTTATTTTATTTATTTTTTCAGGGTTTGGACGTTTCTCGCTTTGACGTCCTCCCGCTTCTGGCACTTCTTCGATTTTGTTAGTGCCTACATCATTTGACGGCTTACGCCGCCTGTGGACCGCTTACAAACCGCCTACTTATATACTTACCCTGCCATTGACAGGCACACTCGATTTAGCGCCAGCCACACTGTCGGCATTTACGCACTCGAGTGTCTACATATACACCGCGTTTGGCGGCGTTTCCTTTTTTCACATGACACTTTTTTTCACATGTCATTGTTTATTTTACTGACACGATCACCGTGCATCAACATCTCTAACGAGTTACCCTAATATTTAGATCTCTGTCTGTTCATTTATAAATAAAGCCTCTTTGTCCTTGGCTGTTGTCTGTAGGGTTACTTAAGCTTGTCGGTTACCTCTACTTACATTTAACCTTTCCCGTAAATAATATTATCTGAGTTATTTCTACACTGTTGGTGGGTGCTGAAGTACATTATCAAGTGAGCATGATCATGTGTCCCCAGGCACCATATGTGACATTATTGTTTTGACAATATATTTTACTGCCATTCTTCTATATATAGTGCAATCTCCTTTGGTCTGAGGTTTACGCGTCCCTAAGATGCCTGACTTCCACATGAGATGGTAAGCCTTCTATGTCATGTCTAATGTGCCTGACGATGTTATTAGGGTATGATGTCTATCTCTTTTATTACGGTTAATTTATTTGTGCTTAGACACCAATGTATGCCTTTATGTTTTCTGTCTCTTTTATAGGACGACCTACTGTTTGACTGACCTTGACGATTAGTCCACGCATAGTAAGTGACCTTTCAGCACTTACTGTACCTTTCTATAGGAGAAGTTACTGATCACGGTCCTGATGAAGCGCCACTGGATCATTTTCTGACCACATAGGCGTGAAACATGTCGACCCCTTAGTGTTAGGATTGAGTATATCTCTTCCTTTCCCCTTATGTAGGAGTATCGGTGGCCATTATTTCCCCCAAGTACTCCTCTATTGATTTTAATCTTGGACTGACCGCTACTCTGAGTAATTAAATTTAGATACTGGGTGTTCAGAGCCAATTTTAACTCACTTCTCACTCTCCTCTCCTTTCACTGTCAGCACGTACTGCAGATACCATTGGATCTGCTTTACCATCTTCGGTTTAGTGCCACCACCATATGTGTGGTGACCCGTCAGATATTGCAGTGCTGGTCTGACGAGGAGTTAGCCCAATGATGATGCTTAGCATCTTCATTGACGCTTGAGGGCACTCCTATCACAATACTGATACTTGTCGTCCTTCTAGACAGATCTTTTTGGAACAGTGTACTCTTTTCATTTACTGGAGACCCAGGTCTCCAGCCCAGCGGTCGTCTCCGCCCTGGTGGGCGGAACGGAGAAATGGCGGATGACCATGGCGGTAACAGCCATGGTCATAATTGCAAAAATTTTCACGCAAGCCTGTTGGCCGTAAGACCGCTGCTTCTCCGTCGTCCGCCAGGGTCGTAATGACCCCAAGTGTCTTGTGCCAGGCCAGGCTGATCTCGCCGGTGGGACAGTTACTAATCTCCTCTGGTGTAGGCACCTTTGATCTTCCGGTCACATTGACTCTTTATTCCAGCCCAGCAGTCTCATTCATATTGGATTTATGGCACCCCTCTTGTATATGCACTCAGCCCTTCACAATCATTGCCTAAGGCCCTTTATTGTATAATATAAAATGCAGCACAATCTTGCCCTTTGCAGCACAGCAAGGTGGCTTATTGTGCTGCGGTGCCGGGTTTCCTGATAAATGTGCCCCTTCCAGTCACTGCCAGCAGTAGTTCACCTGATCCTCCACGCCTTGGGATTTAGGATAAACGTGTATCAAGAATCATATGTAGTGGAGGCGTGTCTGTGGCTTTG
Source organism: Pleurodeles waltl (assembly GCF_031143425.1). Classification (NCBI taxonomy): domain Eukaryota; kingdom Metazoa; phylum Chordata; class Amphibia; order Caudata; family Salamandridae; genus Pleurodeles; species Pleurodeles waltl. The sequence goes on from NC_090440.1 coordinate 260,164,479, forward strand.
CACAGCCTCCAAAGAAAGTAATTGAAAATAACAATGTCATTGGAGGAATCCAAGCTAGATAGGGGAACCGAGCTGGTTACAGATTTTTTTATTTCACTTACTTTTGGCCCCATTCGTGACCTGGGGAAATCCCTGCATACGCCTATTTTTGGAATTCCAGTGACATCTCCATATTGTTTTCATCCTGCTGGATGCACCCTGTTTAGGTTTGCTTGTACACATGTATAGATATTTTATAACAGCAGCCTAGCAGCGATGCAGCGGCGTATTGGACGATAGGGTGAGAGCCCACGGGTGCAGTTCTGCAGTTCGGGGTGTTAATCCGAGATAGGTGATGCGTAAACTCTCGTTCTGAGGTTTGAATACATAGTTAGAAGGTGAGCTTCTTTCTGAATTGCACGAGGTTTGGAGCATTTCTGATTTGGTGGGGGCACTGTTTCATGTCTCAGAGAGTGCCTGCTTCGAATTCCTTTCATTTTTGCTCGTTTTTGTCTCCAGTCTGGAGATAACGTCGCTTCCAGTTTGGCATTGCCTTCCAGAGGCGATTAGTTTCCTATCCACAGTCAGGATGGCGTCACTAATGGCTTTGTAGGCGATGCACCCTTTAACTTGAGAATAATCAAACCCACCTGTAGGGGTCACTGTAAATCTAGCACAAATCTAAGTTGGTACAAAAGAATAGCATGTTCCATTACTTTGAGCTCTATTAAAAGGATGAAACGGTGCAAGCTGAGGCCATAATCAACGATTGCAGAGGAGGTTGACCCTGTCAAAACATCAGTAGGGCTGAAATATTTTAAAAAATATGTATTTGGTTAAGACTGGACGAAACAGTTTTACCAGCATGCTAACATTTTGAGATACAGTTCTCTCTTTCTCACTATCGGATATTACAAATAAATGTAGCATAAAATAAATGTAGGAAGAGTGTGCATGGTAAAGCAAAACCGTTTCAGACCAGTAAGGCTAGTACTAGGTTGCTGTGCCTCTGTCCATTTTTAGGAAGCTCCAAGACTTCTCCAAGGAACCTCATGGGTTTACACTATGCCTATTATAAAACTCAAGGGTATGGCTACTAACATTTTCCATGGTTACTCAGAGGGCGTGATGCAAATTAAAACATACCATTTATTTGTTATACATTATGAGGGCTCACAAGTGCAGCACAAAATTGTATAGCAGAGTGCCAGCGCCTGCCTGCTCGTCATGGCATTGGCTTTTCGCTCTCACACCGAGAGAAAAGAACATGGATATAGGTAGTGCTTAATTTGTAAAAAAAAAAAAGTAAGTGCCAGGGCACTCGTCAGGAGGCCACTGCACCTCATACTACCAATTGCCCCTGCCAGTGCTGCCAATGACAATGCCAGCACAACTACTAAGCATCACACTTCTACAAGTGTGACAATTCAGACTATTGTAGGCCCCCAGAGCTATAATATTTGCTAGAGAGCCAAGTACTAGTACTTTTTAATGTACATTGAAGTAAAATACAATTGTTGCTGTGCTCATCCGAAAAATTTGATAGGCAGCGCCACCATGTGGCAGACTGTCATAAGTGCCGGTGTTGACAGTTACATATTGGTGCAAAGCACAGGAAATCATTGGCTCAAATTAAGCATTGGATACAGGAGTGAGGACAAAAGGGAAGGATTTGAGGATGATAGGGAAGGTAGCTTGACACCAGGTATTGTTTTTTTAAACAAAATGCTGGGGTGATTATGAGCGATGGAGTTGCCAAGGTGAGAAGAGAATGCCAGTCTTCCTAGTATTGTTTTATTCAGGGGAAAGTAGAATACTGTCCCTGAGGTGGGTAGCCAGGTGGGATTCCAGGTATTTATCTTTGGTAATTGGGTGGTAAAGGGTACTACCAAGATTGGCTGTGGTAGCTGATGGGATGCCAGGTATTGTGTTTGTTTTTAAAAACTAGGCAGGAGAGGGGATTGATGGCTATAAAAATGTGGACTTGTTGGTTAGAGGATGAGGTAAAACATGGGAGGAAAGCCCTCAGGGTGGTGAGGTATGTTGTGCTTAACTCCCTTGGCTCCTCTACCCCTCTGCAGCCTATCCATAGGATCAGGTTATGCCGGGGGGGGGTGAGTGTTTGGCCATGGCATACACAACACAACAAGCACAGGCACAGCCAATAAACCATACTTTTAACTGGTGAATGCTGACACATTGGCTTTGCCAATGGTTTCTATTTTACTATTCCGACATGCCCTTCAGCCATGCTTGAGTGGCAAAATAAAAAAAAAAAAACAAACAGCTAAAATGACTTCAAGGAGCATGATTTGTTCACTGTACGTGGACTCATATATACTGATGCATAAAAGCACAATGCAGCAATATTGGGATGGCTTTATTTCAGATGCCTATCCTGTGCCTGCATGCTTGTGCATAGTTAAACATGTGTCTACATACATTGGTATACATACACATAAGATATGCCTCTTGACTCATCGTGGCCATTTTGGCTTTTTTATTTTTGACCATTTCAACAAGGTCATGTTTGAAAGCATCAAAGGCAATGTATGTGTGAACTGCTTTTTAAGCTACAATGCAGCTGCAAAATAACATGGGCTGATACAAATGCTGATGAACAGTACCTAAAGACAGTACATACGGCCAATTAAACCATAAAAGGTCTCTATCTTTATCTGTGAGTAGGTGTATGGTGTTTGCTGTGTGACGACATGAGCTCTCGCCAGACAGCTGTAGGCAACACCTCAAATGTAGATCAGTAGCTGTCAAAAACATGACGTTTTTATGGTCTCGCTTGACACCGCAGCATTCGCTAGACAATTATGTGAGCATCACCAATAGAGGGGCTTTGGCCCTGCCTACATGTTTGGACTCAGGAGTACATGTTTTGAATGAGTAGAAAAAGGTGCTTTCTCTCCACACAACTGATCCTTTTGTCTATTTATGCAGCTGCCTGACTTTGCATTTTCAGGGGCACATTCCATTGCAAGCTATTAAAGTATGTTAGATAACTAAATAATTCATGGCATTTTCTCTGGCAGGAGGTCAGTCGTTAAAGTACATGGATTCTTAGGTCTGGCTTGAAAGAGTCTTCATAAGTCAGACCTACTGGCTTTGCCAATGCTTGTTCACTTTGGTGTTTCCAGTGACGTCATAGACAATGCAAGCTTCACTCTCTTGTTAGGGTTCCCCTGCACATGCCTCTTGCATGCTTTGCTTGTGAAATCTTTTGTGATAAACAAAAAACTGAGAAGAGACTTACACCCCACCTCCATGCATTACTTACAATTGGTAGCTTCGCTGATCACTTTTGTTTTCTTTCTTGTCACTGGTCAGCAACATCTTGTGACGCATTTTCCTGTCTTCTTTCCTTGGTTTCGGCTGCTCCGAGGAGCTTGGACAAAGTACTATTTCCACCGTTGGCTAGTGGCTGGCCACTGAAATTCTTCCACTACCCATGCGCTTTCAACGAACTTTTTTACCATTCTGCTGACCCATGTGGCTTCCCATTGTGGTTGTGGGCGAATGTGCTCTTTTGGGACCTTTGCCTTGTTCGCTACGGTCTCTAGCCATGTCATTGACTTGAAAGGGAATGGATGAGCCATTGACATAGTTTGTGTACTATATAGATCACTTGGCAACGTACAGCAGGTCTCTTTCACCACTACCCCTTATTCTTTCTCGAGTAGGTCATAGGTACAATATTCTCATTTAGAATACCAAAACCTCATTTAGGCAGAGTGCCCACCTATGTTGTCCATCTGTAGGGGTTCTGGCTTCTAAAGTTTACAACTCCTTTGCCCACCCACCTGCAACTCTAAACCTGTCAATGATTTTACTTCATAATGTTAGTAAACTACGCTGGGTTAAAAAGTCAAAGAATGATACCATCCTGTATGTGTCCTTCAAACGAATGTGTTTAAACATGTTATTTGTTCAACTTCTGTATGGCTTTATCGTGTGACAATGCTTTTTGCTATGTGGCTGGCAGTTGGGGGCTGGACTGTTCCCATGAGGAACAGGGTCAAGACTGATTTACATATGGCTGGTTCCAACCTGGGGTGGCGTGGTGAGCAAAAAAACGATGGATTAAACCCAGATCTTTGTGACTGGGGGTGAATGTTTGATTTGTTCTGCATTCGTCCATCATCTGTTCTTTTTGCATTTTGCTATGTGGTGGCACCTGAAATTCCTTGGTGGAAAACATCCGTTATTAACAGCTATCCGTTTTTAAATCTCTATATTAGGCAATTGTAAACTGAAAAGGTGTTTTGATCAGTCTGTCTCTCGCACTTCACGAACATACATAAATGTAATCAACACATGATGTAACTTATGAGTGTTTTTCGGAATTGAGCACTATGTGATCAACACTTTACACGTTGCCATTTACTAATTCTCTCTTTGTTGTGGAAGTGAAAATACAAGGGTTTTTCTGTGAAGTTAGCCACTTGAATGAGGTTAGAAAATTATCCATTGTAACTTCAATTCAGATGAAAAACAAAGAAAAATATTCCACTGCATGAAAACATCCAAATAAAAGTTTCATTACAAATTACTGTACTCATTATTGTTCATTTACTCTATAATAATTGAATGTTCACATTAAACTCTTCCCCAATTTCTAAAGCATTTTTTTTACATTAAAGAACCCCTCAGTGCACTGCTTGGAGTTTGTTTTTTACTGTAGCATAAATATTTCTTGATGTGCGCTCGCGAGCTGTTCCTGGTACATTATCTTGGTCGGTGCAAGTTCCTGAAAATGTCACAGCAAAGCCGAGATATCGTATTCCACTCACAAAGGCCATGCTTCAGGCACAAAAGATCACCAAATGCTAAACAGGTATTGATCGATGCTTCTCTCTGTGTACATTTTAGACATATAAATTCGCGTTCTAAAGTATATTACATCTATACTACAAATACATGAAAAGTGACTCATGCACTTACTTTTCTCATGTGTGTAAGTAATGCAGTGTTCAGTGCTCTTAGGAAGCGCTTTATGCCCTGACACAGTCCCTCCATATTATTAAGTTAAGCAGCAAGGCAGCAGAAGATCAATTTAAAATGGCGAGGTGTGTATTTTAATTAACTGATAATTGCATGAAACAAAACACTCAACCCACCACCACTCTTTTATAGGGAATAGACACTCCCTTCTTTATATAATGCCCATGGAATTCCACGGTAAATTAGCCACAATTTTAGAACCAGCACAGATTAATGTTCCATGTTTTTGTGTCAATAATCGCGAGGCGTGCTTAGACCTTCAAGACAAACTAGGGAGGTAAATACACCCAGGATTCCAAACCTGGCGTGTTTTGTAATTTGCTGAAATATTTTGCTCAGCTCATCTACAGTTCTACTATGAAAACTGCAGCTGTTGTGTGCCTACGTCTATGATAGGGGAATAACACCACCTTTCAGCCCAAGGCCAATGAACATTTGTGAAGTATGGGAGCCTTCGGGGGCCACACAAACTACAGGGTGGCCGTCATTTTGCCTTACACCACTGATCTAGCAGATACACAGTTAGGGGCGCAGGGGAGAATCGAATGTGCGGCTTCTTCATGAAACTGCGGCTTTGGTGTCCTGCACCCTGGTAATTCTGTAGTATCCGTTTCAGCATTTACAAATATCTAATCAGTTTGCAGGTAAGAATTTTCGTAAACGTTTCATATTCATAACATTGAAATTATTGACAATGGCAATCATGATGCAAGCACTGCCCTCCGCCTTCACACTACAGTGTCTGAGTGCCCTTTAGATACTTTCTTCTCAGATTTCACAGGTCCAACTGGAACCTACATGTTCGCATTTTGTGATGTTTCATGTACCCGAATGTTTCTATTGGGATCACGTAGTTTATGCAATCATACTTTTCCTTGAAGAGATAAATCGTGTGAAAATAGGTGGGTAGAGACTGCTAATGAGCTTAAAGGGACAACTTTGCTTCTTGATTTGCATGAAGTCAAATTTCCCTGTTCTCAGTATTACAGGAGCCTACCATATGGAGAAAAACACTATTCTTTTTATACAGTTCTGCATCTCTTATAATCACCAACATAGACATTCCAGCCTGTACCTTTGAATGATGATGCTGTCAGCGAGTGATTTGAGACATTGGAACATCGTTCAACAGATGACCCATTTGATGTGGTCATTGTGATGGGATGAAGTAAATTGACGTGTTCATCCCTACCCCATAAACTGTCACAGTACTTGAAAGAAGACTCATCAACCACAAAATTTACATATGCATAGTTTAAGATATTGTAAGAAATTGGGTTACTAGTGCAGAGGGGTTGAGCCCCGCAAAAATAATAAACCCAATCCTTGACAGGGTGAACCAAAACCACCCCCCAATAAATTAACCTGTGATTAACCCTCTGGTAGCTTAACACAAAGGAGTCAGGCTTAACTAAGAGGCAATGTGTAAAGTATTTATGCAGCATCCAAACAGTAATAAAGTGAAAAGACAACACAAGAAAAATCCCAAACTAATCTAGCAACGAAAAAAAAACAAATTGCCAACTGCAGTTATCTAGTCGCATGAGTCCAGTGACTGACCACGATGGAGCGCTGGGCAGATATAAGATGTGGATTAGGCTCGATTTCAGTTAACCTTCTTACTTAGAACAAAATTATAGAAAAAGTATTGAGACAGGAGAATATTAGCATAGCAAATTACCAGGATATATCCAAGGACAAGTTGATGATGATGGGGAGCTGCTGGATGTTGTCTCGTGAAGCAGTCGGCAAGGGAAGTAAAAGCTCAGAGAGGAAGAAGTCCATAAACCACGCAGAGCAGATAATCATCATCGATGAGTGTTGCTCTTCATCGTGGTCAGTGAAGATTTCTACCTTCGGACTTTGAAGTTTTTCTAGAGCTTGGATTCCTCCAGGAACCCACCTGCAATGCTGTTCCCTACAACGAGAGCTAGAATTCAGATTAGATTCAGTGCTTCCTTCCGACGTGACACTCGCTGCACACCGTACACTGCAGCAGCTGCAGGTTGAGTATGAGGAGGAGAAAAATGCCACACCGCGTCTCCTCATCTATACTGTCCCCATATGCATGGCCCTGCCAACCCCGCTTGGAAAGACTTGGACCTCCCTTATACTACCTCTGGCTGGAAGGCGGATGTAAGGAAGTGGAACACCATGGAATGAGCCCACAGGTGACCTCCCCAGGCCCCAGGGACAACCCCACCCACACCAGAAGGACAGTGGAGGATTGGGGACCCAATCCCAGGTAAGTATAGGTAAGTACAGGTAAGTACAGGTATTTTCTTTTTTTAAAGAGCCATTAGGGGCCCTGAAGTGGACCCCTCTACATGGCACTGGGTGCAATGGCCATGCCCAGGGGACCCTGATCCCCTGTGCTGGCGATTGCAGTGGTGGGCATTACTCCTGTCTTTTCTAAGACAGGAGTCATGTGGTAAGGATGGTTTTAAGTCAGAAAATGACACTAGGCTGGTTAGAGTCATTTCTTTTTACTCTAACCTGCCTAACGTCATTTTTTGGTGCAAAACCCCCTTCTTCCATACTGCCAGCCTCACCCTGCTAACATAATTTTTTTTTACGCAAGCCTACCCTTTGCACCGGCTTGCACAATTCCATAAATATGGTGCTCTGCTGGTGCTCAGAAATGGTGTACGCTGGTGCTAAACTTTTTGGTGCAAAACTGCGTTGGTGCAGTTTTGCACCAAAAAGTATAAATCTGGGCCCTAGTATGTAATAAGGCAAGCAGGAGTCAGACTACATGTAAGTCCCTGGTATATAATAGGGCAAGGAAGTTTAAAAGCCCAATAGATTTCCTGCTCTTCAGTGTGCACTCCTGTGTTGCCTGCTGTGATTTTTAAAGGCAGCCATGCCTTGTGGGCTCTCTTTAAACACAAAAATGTGTGTAAATTCAACTTTGGTATAAAAGGTACTTCTAAAGTGATAATCTACCTTATTTTTACATATAAGTTACCCCTTAGGTCTTCCCTAGGTGTGTCAGGGGTGGGGTGCCAAGTACCTATAAGCAGGGGCATCATAAAATATGTGTTAAATGCCATGGTGAGGGAAAAGCTGTCCATTTCATTTTCCCCATTGTAGGGGCATGTTTATACTCTGTCTGCGTCAAATGTGCGTCAAAAGTTTTGACGCACATTCGGCGCAAACCTTGCCCCATATTTATACTATGACGCCCGACCCTGCGAACGTCAAAATTCCTCTGTGTGCGTCATTTTATGGATGCGGGAAACCACCTTGCGTTAACGACATGCAAGGTAGGCGTTCCCATCCCAAAAATTACTTCAAGGCCTGTGCGCCTTATTTATACTCCCGCGTCATTTTTACGGACAGGAGGGGGCAGGCCTCAAAAAATGGCGCACAGGCTGTGCGCCGTTTTTTAACGCCTGGGTGAGGGCAGGTGTTAAGGGACGTGTGGGCCCACTTCCATGGTCCCTGACCATGGAAGCAGTCCAGAGGTGCCCTTCCCTGCCCTTAGAGACACCCCCTGCCACCTTCGCTCACCCCTGGAGGACACCCATCCCAGGTAGGTACAGGTAAGTTGGGGTAAGTATAATTTTTTTATTTGCTAAAGTGGCACAGGGGCCCTAACTTGGGCCCCCTTACATGCCACTGTGCCAAATGGCCATGCCCAGGGGACAGAAGTCCCCTGGGCATGGCCATTGGGCAAGGGGGTATGACTCCTGTCTATGGTAAGACAGGAGTCATTTCAATGGGGGTTGTGCGTCAAAAAATTGTGCAAGTCCGGTTTGAGCCATGATTTTTTACTCAAACCTGACTTGCACCATTTTTTGACGCACAACCCCCATTTTTCCGTACGCTGGCGCTGCCTGGTTTGAGTAATTTTTTTTTTTTTACTCTGACCAGCCCGCAGCACCGGCTAACGTCAATCCTTAAATAAGGCGTCCGTCTGGTGCGTAGGAATGGCACTGGTTTGCGTCAAAAAGTATAAATATGGGCCTTAGCCCCTTAGGATAACATGGGAATATTTCATATAAGCATAAATATTACTAGGAAGGAGCTAAATGTCTTGTGAAAGGACTCAAAAGATTGGCAAAGATCAATCCAAAACCTTGAAACTGTTGAATTTATCATAACTAATACAGAAATCCTGCTTGCTAGTGGCCTCTCCTAATTGGTCAGCCTTAACAGGATTAGCCAGGCTGCTTTGATGAGGTGATAAGTGGCCTGCACTGAGCAGAGGTTATCTGATTGGAATAGTTCTGCAGCTGCAGAGGCCAGGAAGAGGTCTGGGTAGATCAAACTGGGCTTCAAAGGAAGCAGGGCAGAAAGGAATGCCAGCCAGGTCTGCCCTCTTACCCTGTACCCCACAGACAGATAGCAGGCGCAGAAAAAGGAATTTGCAGATGGTCTGAAGGGGGGGGGTGTTAATGAAAATAAACCAGTCCAGTAGCTTGGTTTAGTCAGGTCCTGCTCCTCTAGAGATAAATCGTCCATCTTAGAATTTGAAGTGCACTACTTTGTGCGACAAGAAAATGCCACACTTTGGAGGAAGCTGTCATGCTTTTGAGTGGCACCCCCCCTGTATATCATTGGGTGGGGTGCCTCCAAGCTTGTCCCCCAATATTAGTGAATAAATATCTAGGAGCTGCATAGCAACTCAGATCCTCTGCCTGAAACCACAAGAAGAAAACAGACTGCCCTGCTGTAACCCTGGTCTGTAACCCAAAGGACTACACTCTGAAGGACTGCGACTGTTGCACACAGGAACAACGGCCCTAAGGTCTTTGCCTTGCTTTAAAAAGGACTAAGGAGTAGACTCCCTGAAAACAACAGGTTAACAGAGCTTGCCTGAACCAACTGTCACAAAAGTCCCAAGCCTGTAGTGTGTCCAGTGGACTTTTAATGTTTTGGCTGATGCATTGTGAGAACTGTAATCCTAAACTGCCAAAGATCATCTCAGAGATTCTAGACCCTTAGATTTCTGTTTTGGACACTTTGAACCTTCAAGAGGAAGGTTGAAGCTATTGGTTTCTAAGCTTTAGGAAGCAAATGTTGTTATTTAATCTTTTAACACCAATAGTGCTTGTGTCAGCCAGTGGCAGACACATGCATACCCTCCTTGGTGTGGACCAAGACCATTGGCTGACACCAGCAAAAGCTTTAAAAAATCCTCAGATGCAAAGCGGAAGAGCTTCTGCATCTTCCTCTGCCCCCCTCCCGCCCATCTGTGACATCAGCTCACCACGAGAGGTGCTGACGTCACAATTTTTCCCTACCAGAGGATACCAAGACAAGGTAAGCGTCATCACCCCATTCCATTGGGGAAAAAGAGGCCAAAACGGCCTCCCCAGAGGAGAGAATCTCCCCTTTCCATTGATTCCTTCTTGGCACCATTTCCTGGCCATGGATTGCAGCATGGCTGCAATCCATGGCCAGGAAAAGGACCTAGGCACCAGGGATCTTGTTTCGGGGGGGTCAGCCCCCATGTAAGTGGGCCAGCCCCCCTTGTGAGGACAATACTTTCTAAAAAATACTAAGGGTTTCTCCCCTGGGGGGTGATCACGCCCCCAGAGTGGATAACAAAAAAGTAAAAATCTAAGAAAGAAAAAAGAAAAAAAATTAGGAAAAGTGGCGGATAAGCCCTCCTGGCATGGGCCGACCCCCTAATTTTTTTTTTTATACATGTGTTTTCACTTGGGGTCGCAATCGCCCCCCAGGAAACCACATGTATACCATGCATAAAAATATAGGGTTAGAGACTGACTCTCTCTATATATATATGCATATATATATCTATCTATATATATATATATATATATATATACATATATATATATATATATATATCAACACTTCATTTGGCATTTCCCTCTCTGCACCTGAACGCCAATGGTGCTGGAATGGGACGTGCGCCACCACGTCTTACATGAAACACGATACCTTAAGAATCATTAAGGCAACCAGCACTCCGCGATTGGCAAACCAAAGGTTTATTTAAACAAAACAGGAACGCGTTTCGGCGTGACCACATTTATCAACCTGTGGGCCGCCATTTTGGCCCCCTTTATATATCCCATGTATTTGGCTGTCATTAGTTCACTTAAAGCAACACAATGCATTGAAATATAAGGTGTAACCCAAACTACGAATAAATCACAAATAAATGAATACATAACTCCATGAATCACGGAAACACATTGTATAAATGTCATTTGAGAAATAATCAGTGTCTGGATGAAATGTTGGTCATCTATTGAAGCTGGGTAAGAAAAATCATACGATAATCTATAGAATTTCGAATTTTAAATTTTAAATTATTTAGAAAAAAATGTGTGACCATTCATATTATTCAAATTATATAGTTCATGCTGTTAGACATCTATTTAAAGGTGAGTAAGAAAAATCGTGCAATGAATGGGGAAACATGTTATTGTGATATATTACATCAATAATTCTAGGCTTTTCCTATCACCAAATGTAAACTACTATTGATAGTTAAAATAAACATATTAGCTCAAATGTATGTATAACTCTTCACTTGAGTTTAACCCCACTGGTTCTCTTGAATCTAATGCCAATGTATATCTGGACTCTAATTTTCTCAAATGTTTCTCCCTGTCACCTCTACGAATAGCCTTTCTTTTCCCATCGATTACACTGTATTTGACCTCTTCTACACGTCCACCATGAAACTCATGCATATGCCGGGCAACCGGGTAAGACTCATCTTTGTTGACTATTGCCCTGAGATGTTGTAAAATCCTTTTATGTACTTGAAGTTTGGTACTTCCTATGTATAACTTAGGACAACTGCATTTCAAAATATAGATCACATATTCACTCTTACAGTCACATCTGCCTTTGATGGTATGTATTATTCTATGTTCTTGCTTGATGGTTTTGATATTTTCCCCATTTTTGCACGCCTTACATTTAGTACATTTATAGAATCCATCTTGTGACTTTAACCAACTGGTTTTCGAAGGTTTAGCTTGTCTCACATCACTTTTGACCAAAATATCTTTCATGCATGTCTCTTTCCTGTATGTTATAACCGGCCTATTTCTAAATTCTGTGCCTATAACGGGATCACTTTTAAGCATATGCCAGTGTTTCTGTAATAGCTTTCTTACAGATTCATGGGCAGTATTAAAAGTAGTTATAAATCTTACATTTCCTGTATCATTTCGTTTGTCATTTTTCCTAGTTCCCGAAGAATTTCCTTTCCTATCTGAGGTAAACAACAATTGGTCCCTGGTACGGGATTTAACTCTTGTGGTAATGTTCTCTAAAATCTCATTAGAATATCCCCTCTGTCTTAATCTCTCTATCATCTTGTTCTGGACATTTAAGTATTCTTGTTCTTTGCTACAGATCCTTTTAGCTCTCAATAACTCTCCAAAAGGGATGTTATTTTTCAGTGACTGTGGATGGTGACTTCTGGCATGTAAAATACTATTGCCAGCTGTGTCCTTCCTAAACAGTGTGGTTTCAATTTTGTTGTCTACAACGTTCACTTTGATATCTAGAAATTCAATTGATTGTTGATCAATTTTTTTGCCTGTGAATCTCAAATTACATTCATTGATGTTGATTTCTTTAATAAAATTGATGGCAGTGGTTGAGTCTCCCTTCCAAATTATAAAAATATCATCAATGTACCTGAGCCACATGATAATATTGTCGCTCCATTTTTCCAATGGGAAGTTATTTAAGATCTGTTCCTCCCACCAACCCATAAATAAGTTGGCGGAACTGGGAGCAAAGCATGTTCCCATCGCAATACCACATACCTGCTCAAATATCTCATTGTTGAAATAAAACATGTTATGTTGTAAACACCATTGTATCATTTTTAACAACATTTTACTGTGATGGTAAAAGTTAATGGATCTCTTTCTTAGGAAATACTCAACTGCCTGAACTCCCAAATTGTGTGGGATGCTTATATATAATGCTGTTACATCTAATGTCATCAAAAGAAATTCACTTTCCCAGCTTACATAAAAAATCATTCTTAAAAAGTCACTGCTATCCTGCAAGTAAGATGATAAATTTCTAACTCGCGGTTGTAAGTACGCATCTATGTACTGAGATACAAATTCGAACAAACTCCCTTTTATAGACACTATGGGTCTCCCTGGTGGTTTAAGTGCATTTTTATGAATCTTTGGTATCAAATAAAATACAGGTAATTTAGGGAAGTCTACTTTAAGAAACTTATGCTCTTGCTCACTTGTAAGACCTCTGTCTCTCCATTGTGCCAATTCTGAATCAAATTTTACTTTCACATTCTCAACATGCTCCAAATCAATTCTTTTATAACATTTTATGTCATTTAACTGTTTATAAGCCTCTTCCACGTATTGTTGTAATGGACCAGATTACAATATTTCCTCCTTTGTCAGAACTTCTCACCACAGTTTCTGGATTATTGGACAATTTGTTCAATGTCTTATAGTAACCACTATTCTGTGTTTTTACTTTCTTAGATGACTGGGCCCTCAAGACCTTGAGTCCTTTGATTAGAGTGTCGGAAAATTGATCAATCATATCTCCACTATACGCTGGAACAGTTCTAGACTTGGGCTTCAGTCCTGATGTCCCTTCTTTGTCTTGTTCTTGCCAAGCCTAAAACTCCCCTTTTTCTACATATAAGACACCCCTAAGGTATGCCCTAAGTAACCCATAGGGCAGGGTGCCGTGTAGGCAAAAGGCAGGACATGTACCTATGTAGTTCACATGTCCTGGTAGTCTAAAACTCCTAAATTCATTTTTACACTGCTGTGAAGCCTGCTGCCTTCATAGGCTAACATTGGGGCTGCCCTCATACATTGTTTGAGTGGTAGCTGCTGATCTGAGAGGAGTAGGAAGGTAATATTTAGTACGGCCAGAATGGTGACATTAAATCCTGCTGACTGGTAAAGTTGGATTTAATATTACTATTTTAGAAATGCCACTTTTAGAAAGTGAGCATTTCTCTGCACTTAAATCTTTCTGTGCCTTACAATCCACGTCTGGCTGGGTTTAGTTGACAGCTCCTTGTGCATTCACTCAGACACACCCCAAACACAGGATACTCAGCCTCGATTGCATACATCTGCATTTTGAACAGGTCTTCCTGGGCTGGAAGGGTGGAGGGCCTGCTCTCACACAAAGGGTTGCCACACCCCCTACTGGGGCCCTGGCAGACAGGATTGAACTGATAGGGGACCTGGTGCACTTCTAAACCACTCTTTGAAGTCTCCCCCACTTCAAAGGCACGTTTGGGTATATAAACATTGCCTTTGCCCCTACCAACTCAGACACTTCCTGGAGAAGAAACTTTTAACCAGAACCTCAATCCTGCCAAGAAGAACTGCCTGGCTGCCCAAAAGACTCACCTGACTGTTTTCTGTGAAGGACTGCTGCCTTGCTCTTTCCCTGCTGTTGCCCTGCAGCCTTGGTGCTCTCTGGCTGAGGTGAAGAAGTGTTCTCCAAGGGCTTGGATAGAGGTTGCCTCCTGTTCCCTGAAGTATCAGGACCAAAAAGACTTCATCTCTTCAAGAAGGACTCCTTGTGCTGCGAAATTCAACGCACAGTCTGCCAGAAACGACGCACAGCCTGCACGCAGTGCAAATTTCACGCACGCCGTACAGGAACAACGCAGCCTGACTTCGCAATGAAAAGATCGATGCAGCGCCAGCATAGCCACTGGAAATTCGACACACTGCCCACTGGATCGACGCATAGCTGAGCCGGAATGACGCAGCCCGACTTCCAGAGAGGAATCGATGGAGTGTCTGCTGTGCGGTAGAAAATTTGATGCAACACCCACTGGATCAACACAGCTCCGTGTGACTTCGTCCTGCCAGCGTAGGAAATCAATGCACTGTCCCCGGGGTGTCTGAAACCCCGCAACCCGAAGAGGATCCACGACCGAGCACCGAATATCGAAGCACAACTCTCCTTGCGTGGAAATTAAATGACGCATCGCCATGTGCGGCATGAGAAATCAACGCACACCCCTTTGTTTCCACGCTTCTCCTCCTCTGCGGTTCTTTGCAGAGATTTTTCATGCGAACCAGGTACTTTGTGCTTGAAAGAGACTTTGTTTGCTTTTAAAAGACTTAAGACACTTTATATCACTTTTCAGTGATATCTCTAAATTTACTTATTGCATCTTTGATCGTTTTGACCTGCATTTATCCAGATAAATATTATATATTTTTCAAAACACTGTGTGGTGTATTTTTGTGGTGCTATATGATGTTATTGTATGATTTATTGCATAAATACTTTACACATTGCCTTCTAAGTTAAGCCTGACTGCTCAGTGCCAAGCTACCAGAGGGTGGGCACAGGATAATTTGGATTGTGTGTGACTTACCCTGACTAGAGTGAGGGTCCTTGATTGGACAGGAGGTAACCTGACTGCCAACCAAAGACCCCATTTCTAAAACCCTACAAATGCTATCTCCTAAATTATAATTCCTCAAATTAGAGTTAAATATTCCGAATTGACCCTATCAAAGGCTTTCGTAGTATCCAGAGTTATAATTCCTAAAGGGATCTTATAGGCGGTTACCAGATCTATTGCCCCAATTAGAATATGCCTAAACTCATGTAAGTTCCTACCCTTGATAAAACCCTTCTGATCTGCATTAATCAAATCTTTCACTACGGCATTTAATCTATCCGCTAATATCTTTGCAAATAGTTTATAATCACAATTCGGCAATGATATGGGTCTATATGACTCGCACCTAACCAGATTTTTACCTGGTTTCAGAATCAGTGAAATAATTGCCTCATTCCAGGAAGCTGGATTGAGAGAGTCATTCCCAAAACCTCAAAGAATAATTTTAGCAAGAATGGTGTTGTTACCTCCTCCAATACTTTATACAGTACCCCGAGAGACCAACTGGGCCTGGGGCTTTCCCTCCTTTACTACCTTTTAAAGCAGCTATTATTTCACCTAACGGAATAGGTCTATTCAACCAGAGCTGCTGCTCTGGTGATAAGGTAGGAAGTGTATCCTCCCCTAACCAAGTTTGAAACTACGTTTCCCCAACCCTTATCTCTTCAGTATAAAGTTGGGGAAAAAACTGCAAAAAAGCACTATTTATTTTTTCACTCTATGTGGTCTTTTCCCCTTGATCTAACTCAACTTCCTTGATGTAATTCCTCACTTGATCCTTTTTTACTTTCCACGCTAATAACTTCCCTGGACTTTCACCACATTCAAAATGCGCCAACTTAGTTGCCTCCCATCGCTTTGCAACTCTTGATTGCAAAAGGCCTTGAAATTGCTGTTTTATAGTGTCCCGATTTTGTTGCCTTACCACATTCTCCCTTTCATCCGTGCTCTTCAATAACTGCTCTCTATAGCCCCTCATCTCTGTTGCCAAATACTCTAGTTCAGCCCTATACTGCTTATTCTTGTAACTAGCAATATTCAAAATTACCCCTCCTATCACTGCTTTAAAAGTGTCCCAGCCCACATTAAGTGAGGCTGAGCCTAGATTTGCCTTAAAGAACTCCTCAGTCTCTGCACGCAGCTTCGTTACAACTTCTTCATCTAACGATAAAGTGCGATCGATCATCCACTGGTTCCCCTCTCTCTCCTTTAGTAGATTCATTTTTTATACTACAGCTCCGTGGTCCAATAGGTGGGGAGGAAAGTACACTATGGCCCTCATTCTGACCTTGGCGGTCTTTTCGCAAGACCGCTGAGTTACCGCCGCGGTGAAGACCGCCGACCGCGGCGGTGTGCCGCTGTGCGCATTCTGACCGCTGGGAGCGTTCCGCCGGAAAACCGCCAGCAGCCACACTGGCGGTCGGCGGGAAAGTGGAGACTGGTCAACCTCCACCGCCACGCCAGCAGAACACCGCCCACAGAATTACGACCCACATTTCTGTGTGGCGGTCTTCTGTTGGCGGTCTTCTGTTGGCGGTCACGTCCCTATGGCTCCCGTCGCCTCCCGGAGGACCAACGCACAAGGTAAGTTGATCGTCCGTGAGGGGAGGGGGTGGGGGGGTGTTGTGTGATGTGGGCGTGCATGGGGGTGTGCGTGTGAGTGTGTAGAGGGGGTGTGTGAGTGCGTGTATGCGGGCGGGGGGTGCTGCTGTGTCTATGGGTAATGTGTGCTGTTCGGCAGGTGCGCATGTCGGCATGTATGTGTGCGGGTATGTGTCCCCGTTGTGTATGTGTGTGTAGGGGGTGTGTATATGTGCATGTTGGGGGTGTGTGAATGTCGGGGTACATGTATGTGCATGTCGGGGTGGGGGTGGGGAGGGGGTTCGTACCACCTCTGGGGGGCGGCAGGGGGGTGGAGGGTGTGGGGGGAGGACTCGGGTGGGTAGTGGGGGGTGGGGGAGACCCCTATCAGTGCCAGGGAAGGAATTCCCTGGCCCCGATAGTGCTTACCGCCATGGTTCGCACGGCGGTTCCCGCCCGCAAGAAACCGCGGCGGTAGGCAGGGTCATAATACCCTTGGCGGTCTTGGGACGACCGCCGGGCCGGAGTGCGCAAACTCCAGCCCCGCGGTCATGACCGCCGTGGCGGTCGGAGTGGAGAAGTAGCGGTCGGTCGCGGCGGGGACCGCCGCGGTCAGAATGCCATTTTTAATACCGCCGGTCTGTTCGCGGTCCGACCGCCGTCTCTCCGCCGACCGCCAGGGTCAGAATGAGGGCCTATATCTATGGCTGTATTTTTTATTATTATATGAAAAGACCTGCTTCGGACCAGCTCTGTTTCTCCACCAATCGCACAACGCCCTTTCCCTCATCATCCTTCTCAAACATTGCTGAGATTTCGAGTTAACTACCGATCTACTTTTTGTTGATCTATCAAGCTTACTATCTAAAACTACATTGAAATCTCCTGCCATTAATACAGGGTCAGGAAAGTCCAAGAGCTGGCAAAACAACTTTCTGAGTGATTCTATATCATCACAATTAGGGCCATAATATCCAACCAACGTAATGATTCTTCCGAATAGCCGTACTGTAACTATTATCCATCTCCTTTGTTATCTATATTGACCTTTAATATTACTTCATCAATCTGATGTTTAAACAATATTGCCACCCCTCTAGTATTAAAATCATGTTCAGTACATACACAGTGACAAACCCATTTCTGTTTTTTAAACAACTCTTTACATTCATCTCTGGTTAAATGAGTTTCTTACAATTTCAAAACCTGGGGGGGAGAGTCCCTCAAATACTGTAAGATCCTGTCCCTTCTACCTCTCACCCTCAAACCGTTCACATTCCAAGACAAAATATGAATGCCTTGATTGCCACTGGTCCCTTGGGCCACCCCCTTACTATTCATCTCTTGCAGTTTGTTTAACGATTTCTGAGTTGCACAGGACTTTTCCCCCCAAAATGTTCTCCCATCTGCTCCCCACTCAGTGCTCCCCAAACCTCCCAACCTCACTGTGCCCCCCTTCCCACCCTTGGAGAACCCTCTCTTCATACGGACCGATAATGGCCCAATGCTGAAGCACATTTGGGTCTTCCTCAACAGGAGCAGTACCCTCCGCTATTTCTCAATATCTCTGTCTTTAGCAGTCTCCAATAGCTCATCCGCTGCTTTAACCTTTCTTATGTTATACATTTTGTTATTATACATAATCCTGAGGGTCGCTGGGAATCTCAACTGTACAGATGCACCCAATTTCTTGAGCTCATTCATTCGCCTCCCAAGCTCCCACTGCTTATTTATAGACAGATCTGACCTGACCTCAAATGTAAAATGATGTCCCTTTAATGTTTTCTGCCTAAGCGCCAAGGTCAGGATTTTTTATTTCAATAAATATGTCTGAAAATTTATCAGAATCTTCTGGGGTTTGAGACTACCCGATTTTTTCTTAAAAGGATCCCTATGAATCCTCTGAATATCGTTTGCTGTTTCTTCTATACTTTCCTCCAACAAAAGTGAAACCTTTAGGAGAGAGCTCAAAAACATTTTAGGATTTTCCCCTTCCGCTCCTTCCGGAACATTCAACACTCTCAAATTGTTCCTCCTAGAATAATTTTCTAACTGTTTCAACTTATTTTGCAAAGTCTGATCATTTTCCTTTAATGTGTTGATTTCTTCTTTGTGAACTCTAATTTCATCCTTCATTGCTTCCACCACCTCTTCTAACTTTTGTGTTCTTAATACCAGGAGGTCCAGCTTTTTTTCCAAGGCTCCACAGGCCTCCCTTATTTCTCCTTGATTAATTTCAGAAATCGCGAACCCCCTTTTAATATCCTTAGACAAGGCCAAGAATGCCTTCTCAATAGAGGAGTCTGGATTGTTTGCAAATAAAGCAGAATCTGAGGTGGGGGCCAAAGACAGGGAGGTAGACATAATTGGTGCCTCACTTTCTGCTAGCACCAGCACTGAGGGGTTTGCAGTATCGTGTAATACAACCTCATTACTGATGCTCTCTCTGCTTTCTTTCTGAAAGTCAGCAGATTATTGGGACGCCATTGATGGCTGTTGTCGCAATTTATATAGGCAACTTTCTACTTGGTGTCTGCCCTCACCCTCCATAGCCAGTGCTCTTAGAATGTTAACACTCGTTTCTTCTTGCTCACTAGCAGACTTAGCTGGAGACCTCACCTTAAGATAAGTTTTCAGAGATGGAGTAAGCTTTGAGCTAGAATTAGTAGTACAAGTTTATTTCTTTACTTTAATATTTTAGCAGTTTTTAAAGCACCTCTTTCACTTCCTTTCCCAATTTCAATTTTAGTACTAGGCAAAACTTGCCTGTCTAGTGGATTTTTACACCTCATAGAAACCTCTTTAGACTGAGCGTGTTCCTGCTGTCTCTCCCCCCTCCAGCCTCCTCCTACCTCACCACAATAGTCCACTCCTTCACTGGGTGGGGGGCAGGCTGCAGCCCCCCCTCCACAATACCTTCATGCAGGGTTTGTAGTTCCTCCACCATCAACCAGTAGCCTGTCATCACTTGTGCTGACTCTGCAGCTCTTGCCGCGGAAAGAAACACAAACCAAAACACGTCTGGAGCATCTAATCTCCGACCTCGCCCTCAACAGCTCAGCTTCGAGGAGCCATCAAAACCTCCACAAACGGCCCCCAGGACCTGCAGAGCTACTCCCATCCAGACCCATAGGTACTTCAGTGCGCTGCAATCCGTGCAGCCGCCATGTTCTCCTCCGCGCGTCTTTGTTGACTTCTCTTCTGAATTCAGAATTTTATCCATATTTCAGAATATTTAGCTGTCCGGTATCCACCATTGTTTTCACACCCATTTCTGTCACTAACTGGAAGGAGGCTGAAAGCAAAAAAATAGTACAAATGGGGTATGTCCCAGTAAAATACTGAAACTCTGTGAAAAATTTGGGCCTATATTTATGGAACCTTAGCGTTGCCTTAACGCCATTTATTTTGGCTCTAGAGCGGTGCCAGCCTAACTCCGTATTTATTTTTTGATGCTTGACCGGTCTAGGGTCAAAATATTGGAGTTAGCGTCATGTTTAGGATGTGCAAACCCAGCTTGTGTCAATAAGATGCAAGTTAGGCGTTCCCGTCTTCTATATTTGCCATATTTCCCATCTTCCATATTTGCCTCCGGGGGGAGAAATGACACGTGGGTGGGAGGCAAACCTATATAATGGCGCGAAGCCCATTTAGCGCCATTATTTAACATCTGGGTCAGACTAGGTAAAAGAGTGCGGGTAGGCCCATTTCCATGGTGTAACACCATGGAATGGGCACAAAGATGCCCACCCCAAGCCCCAGCAACACCCACTCCACAGGGGCACTACAGGAGGAAGGAGCCCTTCCTAGGTAAGTTGCAGGTTTGTGTATGTGTGTGGTGTGCCATTGGCGGCTTCTTACATGTGGCCCCTACCTGGCACTGGGTATGCAGGGCTTTACCAGGGGACACTGTTCCCCTGTAGTGAGCATTGGAGTGATGGACATGACTCCAGTCTAAACTTAGACATGAGTCATTTTTGGGCTGCTTGTGTGTCAGAAAATGACGCAAGGCTGACTAGCAGCAGAATTTTTGCCAGTAACCAGCCTAATGTAATTTCTGACCCACTAGCTCCATTCCCCCTAATGCCATTCCACCCCCCCGGCTCGCATATTTTCTTTTTACGTTAGCCATTCCTTAGTACCATTGTGCGTCATTTAATAAATATGATGCACGGATAGCATTAGGTAATGGTCTTAGCTCGCGTTAAGAAAAATGACGCACAACTGCATTAGCGCAGTTGTGCGCCATTTTTCATAAATATGGACCTTGGTTTTCTGATTCAAGTCTACCTGTTCTTGGAGGGAAAAAAACAGATGCTTTCTTCTGGAGCACTTTTTCCAATTTTGCCCCAAAACCCCCCAATTTATAGCTGTATGTTGGCAAATTTCTCGGTCTCCTCCAGGGGTACCCATGAACACTGGGTACCTTTAGATTTTAAATTTGGCATGGATAGTTTATGTGGACAAAACTTTATGGGGGCCTAAGTCCCAACTACCCCAAATAGCCAAGAAAGGGCTCAGCAAAGGGGGGGTTAAGGCCCAGCAGCTAAGTGGTTAAAATTCATACCTCCAGTTCCCTATATTGTGTTTTTGTTGTTTTGGTGTCATTTTAAAGATAAAAATATTTACTATTTTTATAAATTGTTTTGGGATTTTTGTTATGTGTTACTTTCATACTGGTTTGGTGTTTTTAAATACTTTACATGCCTCTCCTAAGTTAAGCCTGCCTGCTTGTTGGCAAACTACCAGAGGTTGAGGCAGAGGCTGAGATTTTGAGACCTTGATTGGACCTCACATTGGATTGGGGGCCTTATTGCTAGTGGTAGGTGTGTACTTACCCTTACTAATATCAGACTCCAACAGAAGAGAATTGACGAAAGTTGATTTATTTCTCTTTTGACTTTCATTACAGTTTGCAAAGCATAAGAGAGTCTGAATTCTCTGAGGCTGTCAGTGCATCCCGGTACCATAACAAACCCTCCAAGTGGACAGTTGCAAGGGTTGTTGATTTGCAATGGAGCAATCAAGTTTGCTTTCATCAACAGCAGGAATTTGTCAGTAATAATCTCAGGAATGTGAGTCCTCATGTCCCTAGTCAAACCAATATTTCCAGAGTGAATTTGAGGATTGTTGTTAGCAATGCTAGACATATAAATTAGGGTTGGATTAGTTTTTAAATGTAAGCAATCAGCACTCTCCCTAAGTGACTGTGAGGAAAATGGTCCATTGTCAAGCCCGGTACTCAATTTATAGTATACCGAATTCCCAAGGAGCTTAAAATTCTGGAGCTGGAATATACATTCTTATGACCACTGTGCAAAGACTGGCAATTTATAGAATCTTTTAAAAGTATACCATGTTATCGTACTGCAGTAGATTTGGCTCCAAGAGAATCCGGACATTAATGGCTCTGTAACAATGGCCAAACCCGGTCATGGTAGGGGTGAGAGTAGATTGTGTGGGGTCCTTCTAACATTGGTTTAAACAAGAATTGTAAGTGTGAGAAGGAGAGAAACTAAGTTTGTGGGCTCACATCTCAGTGGTTGAAATTCAATGGTCTAAAATTAAAGTGGAATTGTAATCTTCGTAAATGTGTATCTTCATTAGGATCAAAAGTCAAATCTGTCAGATTTTTTGTAAATTCTCGATGCAAAGTTGTCAGAGATGACAATGGAATATAGTGAGGGTGCAGTAAACTTAGCAGGACATTTTGGGCCTCATTATGACCCTGGCGGTAGAGAACCGCCAGGGCCAACGGGGGCGGGAGCACCGCCGACAGGCCGGCGGTGCTCCCTTGGGCATTCTGACCGCGGCGCTTTGGCCGCGGTCAGAAAGGGAAAACCGGCGGTCTCCCGCCGGTTTTCCACTGCCCCTAAGAATCTTACAAGGCGGCGCAGCTCGCTGCGCCGCCGAGGGGATTCTGACAATCCTTACCGCCATCCTGTTCCTGGCGGCTCGCCCGCCAGGAACAGGATGGTGGTAAGGATTGTCGTGGGGCCCCTGGGGGCCCCTGCAGTGCCCATGCCAATGGCATGGGCACTGCAGGGGCCCCCGTAAGAGGGCCCGCTAGTATTTCACTGTCTGCGTAGCAGACAGTGAAATACGCGACGGGTGCAGTAGCACCCGTCGCACCTTCCCACTCCGCCGGCTCGATTACGAGCCGGCATCCTCGTGGGAAGGGAGTTTTTCCCTGGGCTGGCGGGCGGTCTTTTGGAGACCGCCCGCCAGCCCAGGGAAAAACTCATAATACCCTCCGCGGTCTTTTGACCGCGGAGCGGTATTATGGAGGGCTGAATTCTGGCGGGCGGCCTCCGCCGCCCGCCAGAATCAGAATGAGGGCCTTTAATTCTAATATCAATTAAAGTAAAAAAATGAATTATTGATGATATCCTGGATACGTGTAATATTCCCTAAGCTAAATATCCAAATAGAGCCGCAGGAAGTGATTAGAGTTTCATTTGAGATTGGTTGGGTAGAAGCAGCCTTGGAAGTTTGAATGATTATTCAGATCTTGATAACCCAGCGGGTGCTACCCTCAGATTTGGCTGCCTCTCTCATCCACCTGATTATGTTTTCATTCCCCATAAGTGTAAGTTATTTGATGGTTTTAAGATAATGCATCATGAAGGGAGTGACCACTGGATTTAACAAGGGGCTCTCATATTCAAGGAAGCATTTTTAACTGAAAAGATATTACCCTTAGATGTGGATTTTTCCCACAAATTAGTCACCCAGCCGGGCCCAAAGCAAATACAGGGACTTAGAGCGTTTCAAACCTCATTAACACCTGGTATCAATTTCAATGCCTTCTGTAATAAATGTGACTGGTTCACATCCTTAATGGATAGTATGCTCACTTATCTTCGTGAGTTCTGGCATCAACAGGGAATGTAAGGAAAAATTCTGTAAACAAATATACTGGAGGATGGTTTGATCAAGAGTGAAGAAAGTGACAAAAAAATGAGGAAACAGTATTTCCCATACATGTCCAAGAAAGGTAAATGCCAAGCTCATTAGGTGGTTGAAAAGACAACATAAGTACTTGATTAAAAGCAAAAAATTAGCATCTACAACAAATAATGGAGTGAAACATTGTTCGTTATCCAGGCAGAGGATCAGAAAAAATGTTGATGTTTCATGAATAATATAGTTGATTCACACACAGTATTTCCCTCTTATATGATCTCAGAAAAGGACTGGGTTTTACATGTGTAATAAACACTATGGTGCTCCTTCACTAAATGATCAGATAAGTGTCTGTAATGCCAATCCAGATACTCTTGATATAACAAGCAGATCAAAAATACAATAGCTGGGTTTGAGTTAAGTAGGGCGGCTGGGCCAAATAACATCCCTGAGATTGTATTAAAAAAATAACATTGATTGGCGGGTGCACAAAGTATCTGTATTGATGGATAGCGGAAACGAGAATTGTTAGAAATTGGGTCTTTCGTTAGCAGTCAGGTTACCCTCCTGTCCAAGCAAGGACCCTCACTTTAGTCAGGGTAAGTCAAACACAATCCAAATTATCCTGTGCCCACCCTCTGGTAGCTTGGCACTGAGCAGTCAGGCTTAACTTAGAAGGCAATGTGTAAGGTATTTGTGCAATAAACCATGCAATAACACAGTATAGCACCACAAAAATACACCACACAGTGTTTAGAAAAATATATAATATATGCAGGTCAAAATGATTCAAATGCAATAAGTATGTGTTGAGATATCACTATAAAAGTGATATGAAGTGTCTTTAGTCTTTTAAAAGCAATGTGTCTCTTTCAAGCACAAAGTACCTGGTTTGCGTTAAAAACCTCCGCAATGAAACGCAGAGGAGGAGATGTGTGAAAACACAGGGGGGGTACATTGATTTCTCTGGTCGCACATGGCAATGCGTTGTTTAGTTTTCACACAGGGACGGCTGTGCGTCAATTTCTGGTGCTCCGTCGTGGATCCTCTTCGGATGCAGGGTTTTCAGGTATCCTGGAGACGATGCGTGGATTTCCTGCACTGACAGGACGAAGTCACAGGGGCTGCGTTGATCCGGTGGGCGTTGCTTGGAAGTTTCTACTGCACGCAGGCGCTGTGTCGATTCCTGTCTGGAAGTCGGGCTGCTTCGTTCTGGCTCGGCTGTGCATCGATCCAGTGGGCCGCGCATCAAATTTCCAGTCGCTACGCTGCGTTGATCTTCTTGTTGCAAAGTTGGGCTGCGTCATTCTGGTTCAGCGTGCAGTGAATTATTCACCACGGTGCAGGCTGAGCGTAGTTTCTGACAGGCTGCACGTCGATTTTCACCGCACAAGGAGTCCTTCTTGTAGATATGAAGTATTTTTGGTCCTGAGACTTCAGGGAACAGGAGGCAAGCTCTATCCAAGCCCTTGGAGAGCACTTCTCATTACAGCCAGAGTGCAGCAAGGCAGCAGGGCAACAGCAAGGCAGCAGTCCTTCACAGAAAGCAGACAGGTGAATCCTTTGGGCAGCCACGCAGGTCTTCTTGGCAGGATGCAAGTTCTGGTTCAGGTTCTCTTCTCCAGGAAGTGTCTGAGTTGGAAGGGACAGAGGCCCTGTTTAAATACCCAAATGTGACTTTGAAGTGGGGGAGACTACAGAGAGTGGCTTAGAAGTGCACAAGGTCCCCTTTCAGTTCAATCCTGCCTGCCAGGGTCCCAGTAGAGGTGTGTGACAGTCCTTTGTGTGAGGGCAGGCTACAGTCCTTTGACATGTAAGTGTCAGGCCCTCCACCCTCCCAGCCCAGGAAGACCCATTCAAAATGCAGATGTATACAAGTGAGGCTGAGTATCCTGTGTTTGGGGTGTGTATGAGTTAATGCACAAGGGAGCTGTCAACTAAACCCAGCCAGACGTAGATTGTAAGGCACAGAGGGATTTAAGTGCAGAGAAATGCTCACTTTCTAAAAGTGGCATTTCTAAAAAAGTTATATTAAATCCAACTTCACCAGTGAGCAGGAGTTTGTATCACCATTCTGGCCATACTAAATATCACCTTCCTACTCCTTTCAGATCACCAGCTACCACTCAAACAATAAAAGAGGGCAGCCCCAATGTTAGCCTATGAAGGGAGCAGGCCTGACAGGAGTGTAAAAACGCAATTAGGAGTTTTACCCTACCTGGACATGTAAACTACACAGGTACATGTCCTGCCTTTTGCGTACACAGCACCCGGCCCTATTGGTTACCTAGGTCATACCTTAGGGGTTACTTATATGTAAAAAAGGGGAGTTTTAGGCTTGGCAAGTACTTTTTAAATGCCAAGTCGAATTGGCAGTGAAACTGCACACATAGGCCTTGCAATGGCAAGCCTGAGACAAGGTTAAGGAGCTAGTTAAGTGGGTGGCACAATCAGTGCTGCAGGCCCACTAGCAGCATTTAATCTACAGGCCCTGGGCACACATAGGGCCATATTTATACTTTTTGACGCAAAATTGCGCTAACGCAATTTTGCGTCAAAAAATTTTGCGCCGTCTAACGCCATTTGGATGCGCCATGCGGGCGTCAAATTTATACTTTGACGTACGGGAGCGCAACCAACAGGTGGGAGTCATTATTTCGTGACGCACACAGCGTCGGTCTGTCGTAAAGGAAACCAACGTAAATGCGACGCACATCACTGTGGGTCGATTTACGACAGCGCAATCGTGAAAACGCCGTTTTTTTTCACGCAATTGCGTCACATTTTTGCGCGAAAACTGCCCTTTCAGGAGAGGAGACCCAAAATGGATCCTAGATGCCCCAACAGACCCCAGGAGGATGAGAGCAGACCAGGAACCAGCCAGGAGGAAGCATACAGGACCCAGGACATTTTTTTAAAAAAAAGAAAGTGTCGCTTCAGTGCAGAGGAGCAGGAAATCCTGGTGAAAGAGGTGACGGAACACCAGCACCAACTTTTCATCTCCTCAAAATTGCCACTCAGTAGGAGAGAGGCCATCTGGAAACAAATTGTGGACAAGATTAACAGTGTGGCTGAAGAACGCCGGACAGTCACCGAGTGTAAGAAACGCTGGCATGACTGCAAACGTAGGACCAAAGAGAAAATGGCCAGGAACAGGAAGGCAGCAATGCAGACTGGAGGGGGGAGTCCAGCACAACAGGAGGCCCTGGACCACATGGAGGAGATGGTCGCAGCCGTCATCCCGGAGGAGATCGTCACAGGGATTCAAGGACTGGACAGCGCAGACTACCACGACACTACGCACATGCAGGGTAAGTCGCATGGGGAATCATAATACAATAATGGGGACTGTAAGCAGGGGGGGGATACCTACTACACAATGCATGTAAGTCAGCACATATATGAAGTGGCATGGGGAAAGTGGCACGGCAGGGGGGCATGCCCAGTACTGACCGAAGCTGGGGCACGACAAAATACAGCAACCACAACAGTCCCACGGGGACATCCTGTAATTACAACAAGAGAGCCAAGGGAAAGCAGTGACAGGTGGGAAGGACACTACCTCAAATCCACATCCAGGCACTTGTATTGCAAAATCTATTCTACATCAACTAGGTCCCTATCTGTAATGCAGTAGCAAATACAACAACTGTAACTTAACTGCAAACACAGTTGACAATAACACCTCTCATCTCTGTGCAGCTATAGTACCAAATGGCAGAAACCCCACCCTGGAACATACATACCTAAATTAGGGGGTGAGGGTGACATCTGCAATTACTCCTAGAAATAAGACAAAGGTACCAGTACACTCAAATGCCGAATGTCCATAACTGACACATACATAAGCCTAAGTAAACAGCAATAGGAGCCACACAGCACTAACGATACACACATGCTGCATACGTCAGGGTCCCTCACGTGCCTGGCTAACAAGGCTACATCACTAATGTCATACTTCTCAGACAACAACATTGAGGAGGGGACACAGGCAACTGGTCACTGAAACACACCTGCAAAGTCGGACAAACAAATAGGACCTTCATACGATAAACAGGCCAATCCAATTCAAAACACATCACCCAACACCATCTCAAAACATCAAGAATGTTTACATCCATACCACATCCTAACATTGACATGCATAGGTAATGCCACGTTACATGTACAGATCATGCAATGTGAATAAAAAGTGTATGGGGCAGGGCCTGAGAGGCAAGTGTGCTGGCAGGGCAGTCACAACACCCACAGTCAGTCAAAGTGTAGTGTGGCAAGTGAAACGTATACTTTGCGCATTAGCCTGAGGCTGGAGGCCTTTGTGCATCTTACCCTGAATGTACTTATACTCATTTGCTCACATCTAAGTGCCTCAGAGCAATTTGCACTAAATGATTCTCATTGCCCTTCCTATCAGTTAATGTAGCAAATAGTCAGTCCTAAGGTGTTGTCAATTAGTCAAATCACACTGTTTTGCCTACTTCTGCACTGGAGTTTGCCAGAACATATTCACTCTGTGCCCCAGTCAAGGATACCGTCTGGTACGTTGCTGATAGATGTGGTAGGGGTCAAGGTTTGGCATTCCTGCTTAGGGAAACTTTGTCATCACCATGACATATGTCTTTTACATTCACTCCCTTGTCCCAAGACACGCATGGGGGAGTTTCCAAACAGAAAATAACAACTAGATGCTGCCTGCCTTGCTGCTGATGCACAACCAGATCCTAGCCCATTCCTCTGATATGAGGGATGATGTCTCCCCTGTGATTCTGACAGGCAACCTCCAAACTTAACAAGCTGTGCTATACATAGAACATGCAGGGGGAGAGTAGAAACAGTTAGGCACCATGAAAGCTGTGTACTAATGTATTACTCTCCTGCGGACGATTTCAATTCTAACAGTGTGTATTGTTTGTGTAAATGGGGCTCACACCTAAATTCCTACAAGTCAGTTGTACAATGAAACTTCATATCAAACTAATACTGTCTATGTCATTTGTGTATGGGAACCTACCGGAAAAGATACAAATGTGTAGGACCTGAGTGACCACCACTTCCCTGAGAAGTTCCAAAGATGTCATGCGCTCGGATGTCTAAACATTCCTTTGATGTGGGAGACCAGAGGCACTGCTAGTTAGTCTTAGCTAAATTGAATATCTGGGTGACAGAGTTATTTTCAAGTGGGTCAAACTTAGTCCCCCACACCATTAGCTATCCTGCTGACTAGAAAGCCAAGAATCA
Source organism: Pleurodeles waltl (assembly GCF_031143425.1). Classification (NCBI taxonomy): domain Eukaryota; kingdom Metazoa; phylum Chordata; class Amphibia; order Caudata; family Salamandridae; genus Pleurodeles; species Pleurodeles waltl. The sequence goes on from NC_090440.1 coordinate 260,193,568, forward strand.
CATGTTGGATAATGAGAGCCCACCCTACAAAATGTCCCTCCATAACAATAGTGAAACACCGAGTGAGGAGTTGGAGAAAAAAACACCTATTCCTAAATAATTACAAAGCAACACCTAGAGGCGACCTGGCAGACATGTCTGAAAGATCCATATCAAACATGTGACACACAGGTGGGCCATAGGCCTACAACAATGCCCGATGACGGACAGCAGATACCTAGACAAACACAGAGTACAATGTTAAGGCATCCAAAGGCTTGTATCTTACTGCAAAATTGTCACAACACAGACACACTAATTGTACCCTGTTTCATTGCAGAGGAACACGGATCTCCTGCTGATCTGCCTGTCCATGAGTTCCCTGATGACATGGATGACGACACCATCAACCTCCCACAAGAGACCATTGACATGGTCCTTGAAAGCCTCCAAACCCCACCTTCAGTCACAAGGAGGAGCACAGAAGAAGCAGCCACCACAGTAGAACCACCCGCCACCCCAATTGTAAGACCTGCCAGGTCCAACACAGCTGAGGACTCTGACGACACTGGCACCAGCTTCGAAAGAACTGTCGTTGGGGTCCAGCGGGACCTGGCCAAGGAGGTGCGGGTGGGGATGCAAAATATGGCAGCCAGCCTTGAGGGGGTGCGTTCGTGCATGTTGTCAACTGCTGATCAGGCAGCTGCAATGCAAGCCAGAAATTTTCTTTTGGAGGACATTTCAAAAACACTGAAGGAAATTGGCACAGCTGTCATCCAGTTGACACAACAACTCAAACTGCAAGCCACTTAACGTGTGCACGAATGGAACATAGAACCCCTCAGGGTCGACCTGGCTGCCTACCATCGGGATGTGGCTGCCATTCTGAAAAACCAGCAGGCCCTCCTTGCTGCAGTACTGCCCTTCCTTACTCAACAGGGATCAGCCCCCGGGATGTCTGCCTCCATGTCTTCTAACACTGAGGTGTGTGTTGCCCCTTCACAACCAACAACAACAAGGACACACCAGGCAACACACACATCAGAAGAAGAAGACATGGAACAGATAACATTCACACGCAAGAGTACCCGGAAGCCCTAGTCCCTGTACCATGCCCTACTCTGACCAAGGTCCTACGTTTTGACACATGCCAGTCTCACTACAACTAACCTCAATGACTGTTCGGCAATCCACTGTCTGACTTGTCCACCTTGCCAGTGAATGTTTCTCTCCTACCATTTGGCATTTCATGTTCCTCTGCACTGTCTGGGACATCACCCCAGCATGTCAGGAGCATCATCCACACCCCTTCTGTAGGATCACCATGTAATAATGCACCAGAAAGGAGTCAGCAAACATGGTGAATGGACATTTTGCACAACACCACTTATAAATAAATATCACTTGCACACCTATTGTGTCTCTGTGTCATTTCAAAATTCAACTGTGCAGTAGATAACTCCAAAGTGGCTGTGTGGAAACCATGTCGATTCTCTATACTACTGTCCTGATTACATGTATACTGAATCATCTGTGCAGTGGCCAGGATTGCATCATAGCTTTACTATACTGAGGAAAATAACTGATGAAGGGACTAAGCACACACAATCATGCTGTGTTGGACAGAATGATGCACCATCTATAGCTATTCTACACAACTAATGGTGGCTGAGAAATGTAGGCACCATGCAATACTAAAATTTGAAATTATGCTGTAGAATGAAAGGAATGATAAACAAATTACACTGCATCAATCACCCTTACGGCGTATACTTCCATGAAGGAAAGTCATGCTGAATCAGTACACACATGATGTAGGTCAGCAATGATAGCAACAAGACAAGAGTGTGAACAAATCATCATCTATAAAGCTCTCCCTGAACTTCACAATGCTGTCCGACCTATCTATTTACCTACAATAACAAGTCTGGAAGCACTCTTTGTGAAGTAGGATACATACCAACCCCAAACCTTGATGATCAATGCACACTACCAATGGTGGCTCTCCAACATGGTGGATACTTACCAAGTTAGCACACGGGTAGCTGGCATGTTAAACCTCATAAGCCTGGGGATAGGGAGCATGGAACACAAATGTCATACTTAACATTGCTGCTACACTGATGTCAAGGCCATGAAAAGGTAGCACCTAACGCATCAGGTAAAGGGTTAACAATTTTTTTATTTAAAAGTAGTAATAAAAGAGGCAACTAAGGGAAAGGTAAACCTACACTAATCTAACCTGACTACTACTAACCCACAACTGTCCCTAACTAACCTAAGCTAAACTTACTCTACACATGTAACGAAACGATCTAAACATCAACCCCCCACCCACCATTAAGAGACAAGACACATGCAGGACAACACTTACTAACCTACACACATACTATACTATCCTAAACAAACATATATATTTTTGTATTTTTTATTTTTTATATATATTTTTTTTTTTATTAAACAGGAATCCCAACATTGCCCCCCACCCACCCACCCACCCACACAAAAATATTAGATAGAAAGTATAAGGACCCCCCACCCTCTTACCTAACACTAACTAAGCTAATTACCTATACTTATCCTATAACTAACCCCCCAAACCCAACTAACAGTATGAAAAGAGGAATGAGGGGAGAGGGGAGGGGTAAAAGTTCAGGAGGGCAAAAGAACTAAAGATTTGCCCTCTGAAGTGTGCGCCGGATGGAGCACACCTTCTTTTTAACCTCCGCCATGTCCTCCGTCAGGTTGTCCACCTTTTGAATTAACCTGCCAGTTTCCTAGACAATGCCTGGAAGGCTGCAGGGTCAATTGGAGGGTCACTGCTGGTCTGCGTGCCGGTGGAGGTGGAGATTGTCGCTGGAGTGGAGTGGCCACGGGACAGCCCTGCTCCCAACACACGGCTTGGTCCAGGTCTTGAGGAAGATGGCTGGTCCGTCGCTGGGTCCCCTTGGGCAGACCTGGTGGTTGTAGGTGGCACCGTTGGTGGAGCCTGTGGTGTGGCATACCACGCCCCGGAGGCCCGATCGGAATTGTATCTGCGGGCCATCCTCCGATACCCACACTGCACCTGCAGGATGTGCCTGTACCTCATTGCCCTGTGCTCAAAATGGTTGCGCTCTGCGGCACTCAGGTTTGCAGCTGTGAAGAGAAAAGGGAAATATTGAGCATTGAATTTACAGTGGGTTGAATCCCACAATGGCTCATTTGTCCATTACTAGAAATATATTGTATGCAGCAATTGTTACAACATAGTTCACGGAAATGCTCAGAGGAAGTACATGTGAATCATGCATCCCTAAGGTCATATCACACCTAGCATATCCATGTCTCTACATGATGGATGACATCACCCTAAACTACTCATCCAAATCATACCTAAGGCATTTGACATTATGGCACCAGCTCTTCCGCATACTGACTTCAGTACATATGTCATTCTATGTGATTACACTCACACTCCTCACTCAATAGCATTTTTAATTAGTTGTGTGCTAAGATTGAACCCCTGGCCCAGAATCATGTGTCCACACTAGGTGTCAGATGTAGGAAATTAGGAAAATCAACTAGCAAATTGCATAGCAGAACGGTGTCTCTGACACCGTCTGCGAGTCGCTATGGGGTCCATAAAACCCACCTCATGAACATCAATGATGTGGGTTCCAAGTTGCCCCACCTTAGCAACATGGGCACTCACGGGGATGGTGGCCTGCTGGGACCAGCAGAACTCCATAGACGTGACTGTTTTTAAATTAAGCAAGTTATTTCTCCCCAAGTGTAGGCCGTTTACCGGAAAGAAAAATGAGCAACAATTATTTTTAAATCACAACAATTGTACTTGGAAATTTTCACGGTAATTATTGGTCCCTTAGACCACTGGCTTTTTTGCGCAGGATTCTTTTAGTCCACTCACAAAGGCTGAAGCTTTACAATGAGGACCCCTTCCAGTCAGCAAGGTGGTTACCATCCACTTCAAGTGGATGATAACAGCTACTCACTTTGCAACAACGTACTCGGTTGCAAATGGGATTGCCTACCACTGTGATTTGCAAATAGATCTGGTAAAACCCTTCATTATATCAATTTTGAAAAGCATTTTACTCATATGTACATGACCACCAAAGACATTTTGGATTAGGAAACAGACGTTTGCAAATCCCACACAGATATTTATGCCATTTGCGACGTGTAGACATTTTTCTCACTCTGGCCCAAGGTACGAACTCAAGTCACAAAAGGTGTTAAGTACGTGTAACATACTGGTTGCTACAGTCCTAGGTACCCTGTTTCACAGTAACATCCCAGTCTTTGTGGGTGGTGTGGGAAGAACAACCAACAATCCCATGTTCAATGCACACCCAGGAGTGTACAGAAAGTGCAACAATTATGTGCCTTCACACACAACACCTATGAAGGGCTAGCAACACGTTGTAGTCAGCCCAACCTTGTCACATCCCAGGTCCACACATGTCAAAATGTTATGACTTAGCCCAACATAACATACTATTAGTGAGGCATGTTTAACAACACACACAGGGGAGGTAGTACACCCATTCACATGATTCAACTGAACACCTAGGGCATTGCACTCAAGTCACACACACTTCGAGTTCACCTTGTGGAAGTACATGCCCATGGAAGATCCAACCTACAGTGTACACAGTCCATCCTCAACTAGGAAGAAGCACTTGTCATCAATGCCATGTGCCTAAGCTATCTGGGAGACTGTCAGTCTGATATGCAGACTCAGTTCATGGCAAGTCCCTGACTAAATCTAACATTGACCAGTCTATTCGAAATGAGTCATACCATTCCCAATTGCCGCCATAATTGAATGGGCTACAGCCCCTCAATCTGAGAGATGACTACGTATTGCTTTGCAGAAACATAATTCTAATTTGATATCACACTAAAAGAACAAAGCCAATGAACGGCCAGCACATCAAATCATGAATTCTCTTGAACACACAGTAATCCATCATGCGTCATTACCAAACAATGTAAATAGCACTCAGGCGACACTCACTGTAGGTATCGGGGTCGTCAAAATGGGCCACCTCTCCCACGGTGTACGGGGCTGGTCCACCTGTAAAGCAGGAAACAAAGATTATACTCAGACTCGGTGAGCGGACAAAAGATTTCTGTTACAATGACACTGTGTGAAAATGACATGGTAATGATAGACTTTCACACATGCTCATCCTGCATGGATCACTTTGTATTCAACATTAACATTGGATGAGTCTCCTGCTCCAGTGTCACACCTTACTACACTCATGCAGTGGTCAGGACAGTCAGGTGTCGTCCAAGTTAATCCTCCATTAGTATGCCCCAACAATAATGTTATCCAAACATCTCAGCATGTGCATCCCCGAGAGACATTCCAAAACTGGTTCCATGAGGACTGCATGACCACTCACAATAAAACAGGCTATTTGGACAGGGTCAACAGACAGCAACCAGACACACATGTGACATATGTGTGAACAACATGACTAACTTCATGTGACGTGACGGCAACACACATGTATAGCATCATCATGTGTTTCCAATTTTCTGTCTAGCTATGGCGTCTGCATCTGTAGGTATGTTGTTTCTACATGACGTACTCACTGGCCATTATGACCAGTGGAGTACAAATGGAGCCGTTCACGTGTTGCATTTCTGACACAAAGGCAACACTACATTACATGCAGCTACAGGCATCTGGTATGCGTTGCAAAAATGATCCATTGGACTGGTAGCATAGGTCTTCATACACATTCTGCAACAAATACACATTAGGACACATATGTATACCTTTGTAGCGCAGCATTTGAAACATTTTGGGACGCAGAGAGGGGGCGACTTAGCATAATACAAATAGATGTTGAATTTATAAAGCTGTCATTGCGTGTACATGTGTTGCAAGAATGGGGATTAATGTGTATAACCATGGGCCTAGGTTTCCCTGGCATTACACACACTCAGCTACTTATTTTGCAGATTCGCTAACAATCATCACATGTTCACACACCGATTTCTGTCATTCCCATGTAATTGTTTTTTACTCACCAACATGGCCACCAATCTGGAGTCCCAGGTGGTCCAGCAGGTCCTGTTCCCTGGTGATCAGATCTGCCCAGCGGTGCTTGAGTTGGTGTACATTCCTGAGACTCCCATAGACCCGGACCAGGTGATGGCGCACCTTCTCCCACCGGATTTTCCTGGCCTCCGTGTGATACCCCTGTATCACACGGCCCTCAGCTTCCAGCATTAGTGGGAGGAAATGGCTTACGAGCCATATGAACCCCCCCAATTCGTCTTCCCCCATCCTGGACAGGCGAGGCCTACCTGACATATTGAGAGGGATAAGCATGTACCAACAAAATATAAAATATAAAGGGGGAAATGGGGAAAGGTAGAGGTGTGAAAGAAAAAGGAGAAGTAGAAAAATAGCCCAACTAACCCCCCAAACTATGCTACCCACAACAGACTCCCACAGACAATACAAACTATCACAGGTATAGACAAAATAACACTAAACAGACTGAGACAATGTGATACAACAATAATAGATTGACACTAAGACAAAATACAAGGCACACAGGACACTAGAGCAGTAAAACACAGGACAACACCTTTCACACAACCACACAGTCTAGAGAAATCTGAGACTGCAAAGTGACAGTGAAAGTTACCTCCCAGTACAGATTTTGTAAACAGGATATCCTATTACATCACTTCCTGTATAAAATGGCCGCCGTTTTTATTTTCCCGTTATACATCATATTTTCACGCATACACAGTTGTGCGTCAATTTTTTATGACGCATTACAGTGCACATGATGCGGAGTGAAAAAATATGAATATTAATAATTAATACTGTACATGAAATGACCAATATATTGTGCATGTAGCGTCAATTTCACCACGCATACATCATGGGCGTCGTTTTTTTTACACGTACAGTGGTGCACATGATGCGGAGTGAAAAAATATGATATGAATATTAATAATTAATACTGTACATGAAATGACCAATATATTGTGCATGTAGCGTCAATTTCACCACGCATACATCATGGGCGTCGTTTTTTTTACACGTACAGTGGTGCACATGATGCGGAGTGAAAAAATATGATATGAATATTAATAATTAATACTGTACATGAAATGACCAACATATTGTGCATGTAGCGTCAATTTCACCACGCATACATCATGGGCGTCGTTTTTTTTACACGTACAGTGGTGCACATGATGCGGAGTGAAAAAATATGATATGAATATTAATAATTAATACTGTACATGAAATGACCAACATATTGTGCATGTAGCGTCAATTTCACCACGCATACATCATGGGCGTCGTTTTTTTTACACGTACAGTGGTGCACATAATGCGGAGTGAAAAAATATGATATGAATATTAATAATTAATACTGTACATGAAATGACCAACATATTGTCCATGTAGCGTCAATTTCACGACGCATACATCATGGGCGTGTTTTTTTTTACACGTACAGTAGTGCACATGATGCAGAGTCAAAAATATTGTGGATGTAAATAATAATTTGAAGGTGAAATATCAAGACACTTTTGGATACATTTGTATCTGACTCTGCATTGTGTGCACTCATGTACGTGAACAAATTATGACGGCCATGCTGGATGCGTAGAATATGGAGCAAATTTATCCAAATGTCTTCATATGTTTAGCTTTGGAAAGGTGATTTGTCATGGTAAAACGGTGCGATGTGAGACACATTTGTGTTTGTATATGACAAATGTCCGTACTTTTATGTATAGACGGCCTTCACACTGTGATGTTTGGGATACGTTAACTAATGTATTGACCATATTTGACAACATATTTGGTGTAATTGCTGATGGCTATTTTGAAATGATGTTTTTGATACCATTATGTATTCCGTCTCCAAAATGTCCCCACCTTTATGATGGGGATGCTTTTATCTGTAGTCCTAACAGGGAGTGGGAGAGTCACTTTCAGTTTTTATGGGGCTGACCATGTCCCATTATGATTTTGTGTTTCATATTTGTGTAGGACTTGTGACATGGAGGCCACACATGTGCCTTATGCATGTGTTTAGTTCACAAGTACATGATTCTTGTATGTTTTGGGGGTGGTAGAGGTGGAGTTAGGCCCCCAGCACCCTAGGATTTGACCATCCAGAATAGCTACTGTATCCATGGAGTATTTTTATCATATCCTGGCAAACCTGCAGCAGCGGGCGAATGTAAGGCCATATGGTATGAATGACTGTTGACCATTCATTCATCTCATTAGCCCATTTGACGTTTGCAGTAATGATGATTTGGAGCTAAGTTGCATACCATTTTCATATGACTAAGGGGGTCATTCTGACCGTGGCGGTCGGCGGTCGCCGCCCGCCAAGCGGTTCCCCCCGAAAGACCGCGGCGGTCATTCTGGCTTTCCCACTGGGCTGGTGGGCGACCGCCAAAAGTCCGCCCGCCAGCCCAGCGGGAAACACCCTTCCCACGAGGACGCCGGCTCAGAATTGAGCCGGCGGAGTGGGAAGGTGCGACGGGTGCAGTTGCACCCGTCGCGAATTTCAGTGTCTGCAAAGCAGACACTGAAATTCTTTGTGGGGCCCTCTTACGGGGGCCCCTGCAGTGCCCATGCCATTGGCATGGGCACTGCAGGGGCCCCCAGGGGCCCCGCGGCACCCCCTACCGCCATCCTGTTCCTGGCGGGAGACCCGCCAGGAACAGGATGGCGGTAGGGGGTGTCAGAATCCCCATGGCGGCGGAGCGCGATTCTCAAGGGCAGCGGGACTTCCCGTTTCTGGCCGCGGCTGAACCGCCGCGGTCAGAATGCCCATCGGTGCACCGCCAGCCTGTTGGCGGTGCTACCACCGACCTCCGCCATGGCGGTAATTACCGCCAGGGTCAGAATGACCCCCTAAGTTTGCAAGACTCTCAGCGTTCACGATGTGATAATGCGAAGATTGTTTTGCTTGTCTGTGTCCCTTTCTGCATAAACTGGTTTAGTGTCATGTTACAATCTTCCTGCTAGGTTCAAACTGGGACACAACTGTGATGGTCTACTTTCAAATATTAGGTTGGTTGTATGACATATGTGTACATGTGTGTGGGAATGTGGATCCAGTATGACCTGTCTATGTGTATGTTGTCACTGTAACTTCAAGGTCTCCTCCTGAGTTAGTGGCAGCTGATGTTGTTGCAATTGTGTATTGCTCACATCATACACTTGAGAGAAGCCATTGATGACATGTTCACGTACACATGGATGGTCCCACCCTGTCTCTGAACACGTGTGATGTGACTTTCAAATGATCTCCAATTTTGGGCTGGATGAGAGACTGTTTCAGTTGTTTTGATCCGGCATGTGTAATTGTCACATTTGTACTCTTGTTGGGCTCTGTGTATGGTAATGTAACATGTCACATCCTATCCTCTGTGCATACAGTTGTGATGTTTATTTTTGGTGTGATGAATTTTAATGGCATTCTTGATCAATGAGACGACATTCATCTTCAGCTATTTCAAACTAAAGGTGGTCAGAAATGAATAGGCCAAAGCATGATGTGGTGTTTGTTATCTGTGTTTATTTACAAGTGTGGAATACAAGTGATTATAATAACTTAAGTAAAAAAATTGTTCACAAGCTGTTGGCGCCTACGCACTCCTGCTGCGGTGTTAGGTTGTTCCCCCTCCTGTTGCAGGCCAGCATCCTCCTCATCATCATCCTCATGCATGTCTGGGTCCGGTTCAAGGAGGGGAATGTTCCTTTGTACACAAATATTGTGTAATATGGCACAAGTGAGTAAGATTTTGCAGACCATCTCTGGGGAGTATAGTAGGCTTCCGCCAGTGATGTCAAGGCAGCGGAACCTTGACTTTAGGATCCCAAAGGTCCTCTCCACAATGCTGCGGGTCCTCTTGTGGGCGTCATTGTATGCCCGCTCAGCAGCAGTATTTGGGTTCCCATATGGTGTCATTAGCCAAGGCTGGATGCCATACCCCTGATCAGCTGAAATAGAAACACAGAATGGTATCAATTAGATGTAGGAGGCACTGTTGTACGTATCTTTGATGGCAGTAGTTGTGTTGTGTTGTCTGTGACTATTTTGTGTACTAATGTGACAACCTATGGTTGTTGGTGGAAACTTTGGCATTGTTTTTTTTCCTTGGCTGAGCAAGTGTTTGTTGTCTAACTGTTTGTCAGGAGGATGTATTGGTTTCTCAAGTACAGTGTGCCCTCCCTTGCATTGTGACTTGTGACACAGGTGTCCGTGTGTCCTCACTGGGGGTGTGATAATAGTTCCATGCAGAGTTGAAACATGAAAGGGTATTAGAAACGTTCATATGAACATAGCCAGGCCATCCCATCCCTTAAAAGTTATGCATTGTATTAGTGTACAGGTTATTGTGAGACTTCCAATTTGCAAGGTGACATTTAGGCAACCACAGTCATGAATGTCTTCACACTAAGCTGTGGAGTAAATTCAAATGTGTGAGAGGTTCAATGGTGACTTGTGACACATGGCTAGTGATGTGAGTACCTCAGTGTGTTCCTGTCTAGGTGTTGCTATTGTGGTGTATGGGTTGTTTATCCTAGAGGGTTTCTGTGCAGTGAGTATATAAGTAGATTTTTGTCCTTACCAACAAGTAGTCCATTGCCATACCGTCCATCCTGGAAGTGTTGGTTGATGGTGCAGTGACGGAAGATGAATGCGTCATGTACACTCCCAGGATATTTAGCCACAATGTTGCTGATCAGTCCTTGGTGATCGACTATGGCCTGCACGTTGATGGAATGTGTGTGCTTCCTGTTGCGGTAGAGGTGTTCACTCGCAGCAGGTGGCACAAGGCGTACGTGTGTTCAGTCGATTGCACCAAGGACGTGCGGAAAGCCACTGATGGCGTAGAACCCCTGTTTTGTTTCCTGCTGCTTCTGCACTGTGTTAGGGAAGCAGATGTGGCGGGGTGTCAGTCCAATGATGGCATCCAGTACTTTAGGCAGGAATGCGGAGAAAGATGGTTGTGAGATTCCACCAACCAGGGCACCAGTTGTCTGAAACGAGCCACTTGCCAGCAGGTGAAGTACGGCAAGCAGCTTTGTTTCGGTTGGGATAGTGCGTGGAGTCACTAAAGTGGGGGCCAATTGCTGTTCAATATTTGTCAGCAGCTGCTGAATGGCCTGCCAGTTCAACCGGTACCTCTGGATGATGTCTTGTTCCCTGAGGCCATGCAGGGTTGTTCGTGGGCGGAATATCCTCTCCTGCCTTCTGCGCTGTCTTTGGGGTCCCTGCTGTTGTTGTTGTGGCTGCTGTTGTTGCTGCAGGGCTCTGCGTCTACGTGCACGTTGAAGAAAAAGCACCTCCATGTCTCCCTGTTGCTGCTCTGCTGCTCTGCTGCTCTGTTGTTTGTTCTGTGTGTTCTGATTAAGTACAGGTGTGTTTGCCCCATTTTAACGCCTGCCCTGACCCAGGCGTTAAAATTTCACGCTATTCGTGCTTTGCGCCATTTTTTTGCACCACCTGCCGCGCGGGAGTGATTTTTGCCCTGGAGCATAAATACCACGCACCTCTATGTGCGTCTGTTTTTGGACGGGAAGGCCTACCCTGCATGTCATTAACGCAGGGCGGGGTGCCGCCTCCAAAAACTGGCGCACATAGCGCCATTTTCCTGGTGCGCCGGATCGGGCGTCAGGGTTTAAATATGGGGCAACGTTTGCGCTGAAAGTGCGTCAAAATTTTTGACGCACATTCGGCGCAAACGGAGTATAAACATGCCCCATAGTGAACTTTACTAGGGACTTATAAGTAAATTAAATAATCCAATTGGGTATGATCCAATGTTACCATGTTTAAAGGGAGAGAGCATATGCACTTTGGCACTACTTAGCAGTGGTAAAGTGCGCAGAGTCTTAAAACCAGCAAAAACAGTATCTAAAAATTGGAGGGAGGCAGGCAAAAAGTTAGGGGTGACCACCCTAAGTCTGTCAGGTCTAACAGGAATTATTCTGGATCCCTGGAGGCGCCCCCTGCTAAAACCTTTATTAAAGAAAGGAGATGTTAGAATTATGGCAAAAAATAGGTTAATTAGTCTTTTGAATTTGTCAGTGTGAAGGGGAAGAACCCGAACCCCTACTCAAGAAGAAACCACACACCTTGTCAAGGTGAGGCACAAGCACACTCCAAATTAATCTGTGTTCAACCTCTGGTAGCTTGGCACACAGCAGCCAGGCTTAACTTAAACACAATGTGTGAAATATTTATGCAGCACTTCACACATTAATTAAGTTAAAACAAAACACAAGAAAATTTGAAAAACCAAGGCTACCTGGTTGTGCGAAACCAGGAGAAAGTCACAAGTTCAGGCTGGCCACGATGGAGTGTGGGTCGGGTACAGGGACCAGGTTAGTCCCGATAAAAAATTACTTTTTCAGTCCAGCACAAAGAGTCCTGTTTGTGGTTCAGTGGGTCGAGAAGAGTAGCTGATGGTCTTTGACGTAGCTCAAGGAACAGGCCTTGTATTGCGGATGGTCATCACAGTAGTGCGAACATCTTGTAGTCATGAGCAGGGGCAGAGCTTCACAGTGAAGCCCCCCAGGAGTGGTTGATGCTGTTGCTCAAAGAGTCGGGATGTCAGAACTTTGCAATTGTGACCAGTGAAAGTGACAAGGTTTTGGGTTAGTTTGGGGTCAAGAAGAGCCCATAAACTTCAAGTCAACCTCTTTGCAGCCACACCACAGGTGCAGGACCTGAGGGGCACCTGAGGATTGTCAGGGGCTTGCTCCAGTTGGGTCTGGGTGCTTGTTCAGGTGGTTGTGAGCCTATTATGACCCTGTGGTTTTAAACAGGAAGCCAGCAGCCAAGCCCTTGGAGTTACTCTTGGAACCCTGGGTTCAGGGACAGGTCCAATCCCTCTGACTCAGTCAGGATGGCAGCAGGGCAGCAACCCAGCAAAGCAGCAGTCCAGCAAGGCAGTAGTCCACCAGGGCACCTGTCCACCAGAGTGCCAGTCCTTTCAGCAGCACACCAGTCTTTCTTCCTGGCAGACAGAAAGACCCCAGAAGTGTACTGAAGAATTGGTTGACCAGGTGCCTCCTTTGAAGTGGGAAAAGCTTCTAGAGGTTTCCCATTGAAGCACATAGGTTTCCTGCCTTCCCTGCCCTGGCTCCAGACTAAGGGCCTCATCACGACTTTGGTGGACCTTTCATAAGGCCGCCGAAACCACGGCAGGCAAAAGACCACCAGTAATTGACACTGGTCTTCCGCTGGGCCAGCAGGTGAAAACAAAATTTCTGCCCGTTGGCCCAGCGGAAAACTCACCACAACATTTTTACAGATGTAAATGGAAGTTTAAAACTGCACACACAGGCTTCAATGGCAAGCCTGAGCCATGTTTAAAATGCTACTGAAGTAGGTTGCATAATCAGTGCTGTAGGGTCACTAGTAGCATTCCCTTAACAAGTAGTGCCACTTCACTAGGGACTCACAAGTAAATGAAATATGCCAATTAGGTCTAAGCAATTTCTACAGTGTTTTAAGGAGAGCACACAAGCACTAGTTAGTAGTGGTAAAGTGTAAAATCCTAATATCGGCAAAAACAAAGTCAGCAAAACAGAAGGGTTGAAGGCAAAATGTTAGGGGGGCAACTACGTCAAGTATGGCAGGTCTAACAGTCAGCAAAAATATTTGCCAAAATAGTGATTAAAGGACTCAAAGACTGGGTTTTTAAAAAACTAAACTCTTGCCCGTTGAACAAGGTGGTTTTTGGACAGGCCATTCCACAACGAATCAGTGCTCCGTCCTTTGGGCTATAATGAAAAAATCTGTAAAAATAGATCAAAGATTGCGGAGTTGTTTTGTGGACTTCCATACAGCCTTTGATATGGTGTACTGAGGGGGCCTATGTGACAAACTGCACACTTGTGATGATCCAAGGGGCTTGCTGTTTTTGATTCAAGTGTCACATACCTCAAATTGGACCCAAGTGGAAATGGATTGGTCAAGCAGACTAACTAAAAAACTATAACTAAATAAGTAAATAAATAAATACATAAATAATGGCTTACTCTAAGGCTGTGTGAGTCTATGTGACTGACTTTCCAACAGGCCTAAATAACTCAAATTCCTTCTCCCAAAAAATGGGTGCAACTCTTTCCCTGTCCGATGTATGCTGACGACTTAATCTTTTGGATTATTCTTTGAAAGGTCTCCAGAAGAAACTTGATGCATTGACAACATATTGTGCATTAAATAACCTGAGAGTCAATCTAGATAAGAAATAAATCTTAGTCTTTGGAATAAAGTACCCAACTTTAATTGGAACAGCGATAACACAAAAGTAGAAGTTAAGATATACATTTTGGGGATTGTACTTTAATACTAGTTTGAAGTGGAATAAACAACTGCAGGGACTATGATCTCGGGTTTTACTACCCGTGGGTTCCTTGGTGAAGTTCAATGGTGTGTATAGGGGTTTGTTATACACACCACTATCAAAAGATTTTTTACACCAAATCCTGCTATTAGCACTTTACGGGTCCGAAATATTGCGGATAGACAAAGGGGATATTTTAGACCGGTGGAAAACATAAAACGCTCTAAATGAGATTTAAATCCTCCAATAAGGATTATGATTCAGAGTATTTATGTGAACTAAAGTTGACCTCTTGGACATTTATGAAAGGAACACAGCTTAACATTTTTTAAAATATTTACCTAGGTAGATAGCCCTGAAAGTATAGCACAGTTATGTTTGATTGAAGCTCATCTTAGTGAGCTAAAATGGGCAGGAGCTTTAAAGAGACATGTAAAAAATATGAAAAATCATATTTTATCAGCAGAAGTTTTTGTCAAGTGGGATCCCTTTCCTCACTTCCCTCACAAGAAATTACTTCAGGAAGCTGCTTGGATTATGTCTAATCAAAAAGGTAAGGCATACGTATCCCAAAAACTTTCAATTCAAATGATTGTTTCTTTGTTGGGCAATTCAGATACAAATCCATATCTTTTTTAGCTATCAGACCCTTTACTTCATCAGGAAATTTTGAAATTAAGAACAGGTCTTGATGCTTTTGTGGGAATTCCTATGTTGGTTTAAAAAGTTAGGGAAAATCAAAGTTATCATATATTCACTTTAAAAATACAGTGTACTATTATTCGTGTATTGATTGATTGTCCTCTCCTTTTAAATAGTTGAGACAAATTTTTAAAATGCTTATTCCTAAAATTTAGTACACTGCCTTGTCTTCTTTTAATTAATGTTTTAGCTACCATTCAATTTTTAAATGTGACAGTGGCTGTGCGATGCTTTTTACAATCTGTGAAAAATATGGACATTCATGAATTGATTTTCTAATGGAAAAATGGGAATTTTTTTGTATTTGATTATATAGTATGTGGGGTTTAATTGTACTGGTTTTATGGACAAATGTCTAAATAAACTTATTATTGGATTCTGATTCTCCAATGGAAGGAATATGAATGCAGGTTGTAGCCAATTAGGGCTCCATGAGGCTGGATACTGTAGTTGAGAGGTCCCACTGAAGTAAATCCCACTGGAGGTGCACCCTCATTGGATCAGCTTGCATGTAGGTACCAGTGTCCTGTTAGTTCTCAGAGTTTTTGCTGGAAAAAGCTCTAAATCCCGGGTTTTGGATTTTGGTAGGAGGAGGCCAATTTAGCACCACACCAATGGTCTAGGTGTGGTGGGGGAGACACCACTTGAGGGCTAGGACACACTCCAGCAGGGACCAGCAGCAGCAGATGAAGTGAATTGCCGTATTTGAAGCTCGTTGTGCCCCTGTCACATGCACAGTAAGTCAGTCAGCTAGCCCTTGGAGTTACTCTGGTGGTCCAGAGTTCAAGGAGCAAGTCCAGTGTTCCTCAGGCAGCAGGGCAGTCCTTCCATCAGCAGGGCAGCAGTGCATTCCTTCTTCTGAGTCTTCCACAGGTCCAGCAGTGATCTGATTTGGGGGTCTGAGAGTGCTATCTTGTATCATCAGTGCCAGCCTCTGGGTGGGGGATGCCCTTTTAGTCCCTCTTTCCTTTTTTCCTGAGAATCCAAAATGTCTAGGGCAGTGGTCCCCAACCTTTTGACTTCTGTGGAACCCCACTTTATCAATACTGGAACCCGGGATGCCCGGACCACAGATTGGGAACCTCTGGTCTAGGGTGACAAATACAGGCACACGCCTGGTGTCAGGATCCTTTGTGTGTGCAGGAGGCAAAGCCATTTGCAGTGTAAGTAGGGCTGGGCACGGCTCCACCCTCAGCCATCCAGGCAGGATGTCCATCCTGTCAACACCTAGTCCCCTTTGACTCACTGTCTGGCAGAAATACACAACATACTACAGCAGAGTAATGTGACCCAGGCCACTGGCAGAAACGTACATTGGATTTGTGCACAAAACTTTCAACTTTCTAAAAGGGGCATTTTTGCATTTGCAACTTAAATTCTAACTTCATCATTCAAGAGGATTTTAAATTACAACTTAACAGAGACCAAGAAGTATTTTCTGCCTGCTCCAAATCCAGAGTTAAAACTTATTAAATTTAATAAGGCATTGGACTAGTAAAACAACTTTAGGAGTTTTTCACTGCCAGAACCTGTAAAACAAATACAATGTACCCTGCCCTAGGAGCTTTTAGGGCCTACCTTAGGGGTGACTTACAATTATTAACAAGCATTGACAATACCAATAGGCCTCGCATTTGTGAGAATTAGAGCTATTGGCATTGTAAGTGACAATGGGGGTCATTATGACCCTGGTGGTCTCCTGACTGCCTGGGCGAAGGTAGTGGTTTCACCGCCAAAAGTCTGGCGGTGAAGACCGACACATTATGAGTGTGGCGGGTTGGCCTCTTCCAACCCACCACATCTCCACTTATACCGCCACGGCGGTCAGAGCCATTGGGCTGGAGATGTGCTTCTCTGACCCGGTGGGTCGCAGAAGACCACCGGCGGTATTAGGAGCCGCCTTCCCACCAGGGGAAAACCGTGGCGGAAAGGTTACCAGTGACAGGGACTTTCTTCCCAGTCACCGGTAAACGACTCCCCCATAAACTTCCTGCCTCTCTCTCACACGCCTCAAGACTTCCTCCTCATTCACCTTGCCCATAATTATATTCTTCGCGTGCGCTAACGTTGTCATGTAATCGTGCAGCACTCCCAGTCTCGTGCGTCTGTTACCTGGGAGACGTTTGGTGCTGCACGATTACATGGCAACGTTAGCGCACGCGAAGAATATAATTATATCCGCGCGCTTGCACGCTGCCTAACAGACACAAATGCAGGCGCGTGACTTCTCCAACGGTCCTTC
Organism: Pleurodeles waltl; assembly: GCF_031143425.1. NCBI lineage: Eukaryota > Metazoa > Chordata > Amphibia > Caudata > Salamandridae > Pleurodeles > Pleurodeles waltl. The sequence goes on from NC_090440.1 coordinate 260,210,870, forward strand.
TGAACTGGAAAAAAGAAATAAAGAATCTTATGTGGAATTATCGCACTACCCCGCATTCTCTCACATTGGAGACCCCATTTGTACTGTTGAAAGGTAGAAAGCCGTGTACCAAGGCTGTGCCGGGGTGGATGGGTAGAGCAGGAAGGGGCAAGGTGAATGAGGAGGAAGTCTTGAGGCGTGTGAGAGAGAGGCAGGAAGTTTATGATGGAAGGAACAAGGAGGATTAGAAAAAGGGAAAATTGGAAATCAAGGTATTTACGACAAAGGGGGCACGATATGCACCCTTTGTCGTAAATACCTCGATTAACGGTTTATGGTCTGTTCGTAATTCAAATTTCCTCCCCCACACATACTGTAGTTCTTAAAATATTTAACACCCCACCAACAGGCAAGAGCCTCTTTCTCGATAGTGGAGTACGTCTCCTCCGCACCTTTAAAAGTTCTTGAAGCAAATGCTATTACATGTTCTTTCCCTCTATGTGATTGCATCAACACTGCTCCAAGGCCTTGCATACTTGCATCAGTAGACACGATGGTATGATGTTCTGCTACAAAAGGTTTTAGTTCCACTGCATTGATAATACATTTCTTTAAGGAAGAATATGCTTGTTGACATTCCTCAGACCATTCAAATTTCTGATTTTTTTTCATTAAAAAGTGCAATGGTTGGGCAACATCAGCAAAATTTTTCACAAATTTTTCGTAATATTCCGCTAAACCTAAGAAAGACCTAAGTTGGTCTTTATTTGAAGGAATCGGTGCTTTATCAATTGCTTCCAATAAGTTCATTTTTGACTTTATACCATTTCCCGACACCGTGTTACCCAAATATTCAACACTTTTACATTCGAACTTGCACTTCTTCATTTCCACTGTTAGTCCTGCCTTCTCTAATATGGAACATACCTTCCTCAATATCACATTATGCTCCACTATATCTTTTGCCCATACCAATACATCATCTTGGAAGAATCTTACATTTCCAATTCCACCCAGTAAACTTTGCATGACTCTCTGGAACACTGCCGAAGCCGATGCCAATCCAAAAGGCATGCGTATATATCTGAATGCCCCTTCCGGTGTTATGAACAATGTCAAATGTTTTGAATCAGGATGTAGCATAATTTGGTGGTACGCATTTGACAAATCAAGGGTAGAAAAAACTTCACCGCCCTGAATGCCTGCCAGTAACTCATTTATGTTTGGTATCGGGTGCCTATCTACCCAGGTATTTTCATTTAGATCCCTCAAGTCCACACACATACGGATTTTTCCATTAGGTTTGCGTGCCAAAACCACTGGACTGAGCCATTCCGAGGACTCCACTTCCTCTATCACACCCATTTCCAACAATCTTTTCAACTCACTTTTCAAAGCTTCTTTTAATACTACTGGAACGCTCCTTACTTTGTGCACCTTAGGTACAACTCCTACCTTCACTATGATTCTATGTTGGAATCCCTTTTAACACCCCAGTTTCTTGCCAAGTAATTTTGGAAATTCTAACTTCCACCTAATTGACTTCTCGTCTTCCCCCTCCACCATCAACACTTGTTCTTCTGTATTTGGGTCCAATATCACTCCTAAGGTTCTCTGTTCACTCCAACCTAATAAACATTTTCCACTGTCCACCACAAAAATGTCACTATAGATCTTTTTCTGTTTGAACTCAATCTCCCCACGGAAATATCCTAAAACTGGTATTTTGTTTCCCCCATAACCCATCAGGTTCACTTTAGATTTAGATAATTCCATCTCACCCGCTTTCGTCCATGTCTCTTTATCAATCAGTGTATGCGGGGAACATGAATCCGCCCACATACTAACTGGTATTCCATTCAATTCCACCACACATCTTGGTGGTCTGTAATCATAATTTCCTAACATCCACACATCACTATAATCAGACGCACACTCCGAAACAATAGTTTGCAGCATCAATACCTCAACTTGTTCACCGCTTTCGCAAACTTCCAAGGAATTCTCCTCATACAAACAGTTTACATTTTTCTTATCCCCCATTTTCTTCTGGTTACAAACTTTAGAAAAATGTCCTATTTTATTACATTTGAAACACTTACTGTTCCTGGCTGGACAACTCATCGAAAACGCTAAATGTTTTACACTGCCACACCTGTAAAAAAAATTCTTTCCAGCTCTCGCACCCTCACTTTCACACTTGATCTTGTCTACCTCCTGGACACTCATACCACTCTCATCCACATCATTTTTTTTTTCTAACTCCCTGATATACTTGGATGTTGCTTCTATACACCTTGCTGCTGACAACGCTTCATTCAACGATGGGTCCCTAAGTGATAAGAATTTTTCTTGTATTTTCCTGTCCTTAGTATGGCATATTAACTGATCCCTTATTATTTCCTCATGTAAGTCTTTACATTTACAGGTGTTAGCTAACGTTCGTATTGCACACACATACTGATCAACCGATTTGTTAGACGATTGAGTTCTCATAAAGAACTTATGTCGTTCCACAACAATACTAAACTTCCTACAGTAATGTTCTTCCAAAGCTGTCACAGTTCTTCCATATATATCGTTGTTCTCATCTTCATCGTCCGAACCTTCCCTATTAACTTCCAACTCCTCGACATTAGATAAAGCTTTCAATACTTTCCTCCCTTCAACACCCAAACTGTGTTTGAGTAAAGCCAATTTCCTTTTAGCCGTAAAAATGGCTCCACCTAAAGCTTCTTGGTATGTTTCGAATGCCTCACGCCAATCCTCTCACGGCATACATGGTTCACCTGGCATGTTAAAAAATACCTTTACCTTCAAATGCACAAAATTTAAAAAATAATAGTTTTGTTGTATTAATAAAACTTTGTTCACGTTGCAAAGTTCGTTTTCTATAACTCCCTTTTTAAAATTTACCTTTTCCAACTTTCTTATCAACAATTTCGCTATCCAAAATGCACAATGTCCAAAGTCACTCACTTGTTACTTCCGAACCTTTTCTGTTCAAAACTCCATACCACGGCGTTTTTTCTTTCTGGGAATTATTATTTCTATCTCCTCTTCACACACGCACTTCCTTATGTGTGCGCGTTGACGCAGGAAATCATTCCCCAAAGCACTTCCAGTATCGCGTCTCTGTTTCCTAGGAGACGCTTCACACACGCAGGTTGCGCAACATGCAACATGCAAAATGCAACGATGATCTGGCACACCTTCTTGGGTGAGTAGTACAGGGATCCACCTGTCAGATGGAGGCACCGGAACCTGGCCTTCAGTAGGCTGAAGGTTCTTTCAATTATCCTTCTTATTCGCCCATGTGCCTCATTGTAACGTTCCTCTGCTCTTGTCCTGGGATTCTTCACTGGGGTCAGTAGCCATGAGAGGTTGGGGTAACCAGAGTCACCTGCAAATATCGAGGGACAACTGTTAGACACACACTAACCCTTAAGGACAACCCCATACAGAGACACCTACTTTTACTAGGTAGGGACCTTGGGATCACCTATTAGCCTCTGGAGTTGGCCCATCACATATGGGATGCTGCTAATCCTCAAGATAAATGCATCATGCACAGAGCCAGGGGACTTGGCATTCACATGGGAGATGTACTGGTCCACCAAACACACCATCTGGACATTCATAGAGTGATAGCTTTTTCCATTCCTGAACACTTGTTCATTTCTCTGGGAGGGACAAATGCCACATGTGTACCATCAATGGCACCAATGATGTTGGGGATATGTCTCAGGGCATAAAAGTCAGCTTTCACTGTGGCCAAGTCCTCCACCTAGGGGAATACGATGTAGGTGCGCACGTGTTTCAGCAGGTCTGACAACACTCTGGTCAACACGTTGGAGAACATTGGCTGAGACATCACTGATGCCATGGCCACTGTTGTTTGGAAGGAAACACTTGCCAGTAAATGGAGCATTGACAGGACCTGCTGTAGAGGGGGGGATACCTGTGGGCTGGCGGATAGCTGAAATCAGGTCTGGCTCCAATTGGGCATACAGTTCCTGGATTGTGGCCCGATCAGGTCTGTATGTCACGATAATGTGTCTGTCCTCCATTGTAGCAAGGTCCACCAGGGGTCTGTACACCAGAGGATGTCGCCATCTCATATTCAGCCTCAGCGGTTGAAGCCTATGGAAGAAAACGGTGAGCAGAGGGTCATATTCACACATTTATAGCAATATTGATGCATCTTTTCCTTTACAGAACCAAGGAGCAAATGGCGATGTATGCTGGCAGTGACGGTACGCACCACCGCGGATGTGACCGCAATTTTCTATCTGTTCACTCACTTGCTACCTGACCTTCAACAGGAGAGGACCTAAACTACAAGTGCTGCTGTGACCTGTGTCTGGAAGCGACAATGGCTCATGTGTCTGTGGAAAGGGTCCCTGCCTTTACTGCAGAGGAGTTGGAGAAACTGGTGGATAGGTTACTACCCCAGTACACGTTACTCTACGGTCCTCCAGACAAACAGGTTAGTACACTGTGAGCATGATGCGTGGGCCATGAATGTATGGATTGCTGTGTGTGTAAGCCACATGTAGGGGGGGTCTGAGGCATCCTGGCCAGCGTGCTGCATATATGGTGGTCAATGTATGTTCGTCAGGGGATGGGAGGGATCTGGGGGGCCTTGAGTGTGACGGTCCGGATGGTTGACTAGTTCCCTTTTCTGCTGTCTTTTCCATGCAGGTCTGGGCCCACCAAAAAAAGGTTATTTGGTGTGCCATCGCCAAGGAGGTGTGGACCCTTGGGGTCTTTGACAGGCGGACCGCCCACTGCCGCATACTGTGGGAGGACCTGCACAGCTGGGCAAGGAAGACGGCGGAGGCCCAGCTGGGGCTGGCCTGCCAACGAGGAAGGGGTGCCCATCGTACCCTCTCCCCCTGATGTTCTGCATCCTGGAGGTGGCCTAGCTGGTGTTGGATGGGTGCTTGAAGGCATCACAGCAGCCACAAGGGGGTGAGTACAGATTTGTATTCCTGACTGTGCGCGTGTTAAGGTTTACCTGGGTGGGGGATGTGGGCTGTGGGTGCCCCTATGCCCGGGCAAACATCGCAGGGTAGGTCCCTTGTTGGGCAGTCTTTGAAGCACTCCTATCCCAATAGTGTTAGTGGCATCTACTACTGGGCAGGGTCCTGTGCGTTTCAGGTGTGCAGCTAATGGCGATAGGCATTGTACCCATGGGCTGGTGACTATCTTAGTAACTGGTAGTGCATGGCCTAGTGCATAGGGCTGCTCCCTGTGTGTTGTGTACACCAACGGTAGTGGTGTTGCTGGCATTGACCAATGGTATACTCTGTCTCTCCCCCCCATTTTTGTTTTGTCATCCTGTCCTTGTGTGCATTAGCATCATCTGGCAGAGGAGCAGAGGCACCGGCGATGGAGGGAGCTGCATCCCACATGGGCCTTAAGGCTAAATCCACCGATGATGAGGGCACCAGTGGTACGGAGGGCAAGGGGAGCACCACGACGGGGACAGGAGGGGACACCACAGACAGCAACTCCTCCTCCGATGGAAGCTCCCTGGCGGTGGCGGACACCTCTGTGCCCACCCCAACAACAGGTACAGCCACCACCCCCCTACCAGCACTGCCCTTCCAGCAGCCCCTCAGCATGTTTCCTGTGTTCGCTCACCCAGGAGGGTGGGCATCTCCTTCGGCACTGGCACCTCAGGCCCTGCCCAGTCAGCCCTGCTGCCCTCAGTGAGGAGGCTATTGACCTCCTGAGATCCCTCACTGTTGGGCAGTCAACCATTTTGAATGCCATCCAGGGTGTTGAGAGGCATTTGCAACAAACAAATGCATACCTGGAGGGCATTCACTCTGGCTTGGCAGCCCAACAGAGAGCATTTCAGGCTCTGGCCTCCTCCCTAATGGCAGCCCTTGTCCCTGTATCTAGCCTCCCCCTCCAACTTCCTGTACCCAGTCCCAATCCCCTCAACCCCACCCTATCCCAAGCACATCTTCAGACCAGCATTCACCTAAATCAACAAACGAAAGTGGCTCAGGCAAACACAAGCACCACACTTCATCTCACAGGCACTCACACAAGCACCATCCTCATGAAGACATACCAACATCCACTGTCTCCACTGTGTCCCCCTCCTCCTCCTTGTCCACCTCAATCCCAGTAGCATCTTCACTCACACCTGTATGCACTTCATCATCATCCACTACCTCCATCACCAGCACGCCCATCACAACACATCCCTCACTGGCAGTCACCACCCCCACATCCATGCACACATCCCCTGTGTCCTCACCCAGTGTGTCTGTGAACCCTCCTCCCAAAGTACTCAAACGCAAGCACCCACCCACCCACCCAACAGCCATCCACTTCACTACAGCATCCAGCCCATGCACCTGCACCCAAACTCAGCAGACAGACACCTCCTACAACCACTCCGTCTTCCTCCACTCCCAAACCCTCAACCTCTTCCTGCCCCAGTGTCTCTAAGAAGCTTTTCCTGGCAAACATTGACCTCTTCCATACCCCTCCCCCGTCTTTCTCCTCGGGCCAGGGTGGCCAGAACCCAGCCCGGCACATCAGCCACAAAGTCGACGTCAGCTGTGGTCCCTGCAGCTATCAGAGGCTCAAATTGGGGGCACCTGTCAGCCCAGCCAGTGTGCCACCAACCCCTGTCAAGCCCAAAACCATTCCACCAGGGGGGGACAGCATCGAGCAAGGGGAAGGAGCCACAACCACCCAGCAAGGCCAACTCAAGGACTCCAGCTGCCAGACCCAAGGTCACTCCACCATCGGCCAAGGTAAGGAAGGTGCACAAAACATCAGGCAAGGCACTTCAGCCGTCCGAGGCTGCAGGTGAAGGCCTGGTGGCTACCAGCACAACCGCCAGCACCGCCACCTGCACTGGGGGCAGCACTGCCAGCAGCCCCGCCGCTAGCAACGCCACAAGCACCGCCACCTGCACCGTCGCTAGCACCACTACTGTCAGCAGCAGCAGCCCCAGTGGGCAGCCGTCTGAGGCTGCAGGAGAAGGGCTGGAGCCTCCCTCCACCACTGGCAGCACAGGCACCTGCACCACGGCCAGCACCACCACCTGCAACGCCGCTAGTACCGCCGCAAGTACCGCCGCAAGCACCGCCACCTGCACCGCTGACAGTAGCAACACTACTAGCAGCAGCAGCTCCGGTGGGCAGCCGTCTGAGGCTACAGGAGAAGGGCTTGAGCCTCCCTCCACCACTGGCAGCACCCCCACCAGCACCGGCACTACCACCAGTTTGCTGCCATAGCCGTCGCAGGATGGAGCCTAGCCCTGCCTCCATGGACTATCATGCAAACTGGTCCCTGCAAATCTCGTGCCTCAGACACCCAGGTGAGGGACTGTGAACTGCCACACCCCAAATATAGCATCACTGGGCACAAAGCCCCCTCCAGAACCAGTGGAGAAAGGCATCCACTCACCCTATCCTTGGCAGGATGAAGCAGACTGGGCACAACGCCCCCTCCAGAACCAGTGGAGAAAGGCATCCACTCACCCTATCCTTGGCAGGATGAGGCACACTGGGCACAAAGCCCCCTCCAGAACCAGGGGAGAAAGGCATCCACTCACCCTATCCTTGGCAGGATGAAGCACACTGGGCACAAAGCCCCTCCCAGAACCAGTGGAAGAAGGCATCCACTAGAGATACTGTGGCTTTGCACTCCCCAGGAGCAAGCAGTGAGCAAACCACCCACTTGAGAGACTGTGGCCTTGGACTCCCCAGGACCAAGCAGTGGGAAAAGCACGCACTTGAGAGACTGTGGCCTTACACTCCCCAGGACCAAGCAGTAGGCAAACCACCCACTTGAGAGACTGTGGCTTTGCACTCCCCAGGACCAAGCAGTGGGCAAACCACTCACTTGAGAGTCTTGAGAGACTGTGACATTGCACTCCCCAGGACCAAGCAGTGGGCAAACCACCCACTTGAGAGACTGTGGCCTTGCACTCCCCAGGACCAAGCAGTGGAAAAACCACCCACTTGAGAGACTGTGGCTTTGCACTCTCCAGGATCAAGCAGTGGGCAAACCACCCAATTGAGAGACTTGAGAGACTGTGGCCTTGCACTCCCCAAGACCAAGCAGTGGGCAAACCACCCACTTGAGAGACTTGAGAGACTGTGGCTTTGCACTCCCCAGGACCAAGCAGTGGGCAAACCACCCACTTGAGAGACTTGAGAGACTATGGATTTACACTCCCCAGGACCAAGCAGTGGGCAAACCACCCACTGGAGAGTCTGTGGCTTTGCACTCCCCAGGACATCGCTGTGGGCATGGAGCCCCCTCGAGGATCATTGCCGTTTTATCATCTTTAGGCTGAGGTGCCCCTCCCTTCCCCGTCCCCCTGAGGTGCCTGTGTGTTTTCGACCTGATGCCCCTGCAGTGTTCTCTCCGTATTGAGGCAGGAGTCAAGTGTGGGCTTGGCCTTTGAGTTTTGGCCTATGGCCCACTGACATTTTGAGTGGACAAAGTACGGCCTTATGTACATATTGTATATTTTTGTAAATACTGTTTTTCTAATTATTACGTATATATGACTATTTCTAATATAACACTATTTTGACTCTATTCCTTTTGTCCTTGCGTTATTCCAGAGGGTTGCGGGGTGTAAATGTAATGTTGTTGCATGGGTTTGTGTGTATGGTGTTGAGGGTGAGGGTGGGGATGGTGGTGTTGCGTGTGGCCTGTGTGTGCCACTCTCTTTTTCCTCCCCCCTCCCCTGTGTGCTAGGTGCAGTACTCACTGTGGTCGTCGCCGCCGCCATTCGTACTACTGGTAGATGAGGAGGTAGACCAGCATGGGCAGGACCTGCAACTCGGGCTCCATGGCGTCCTGGTTCTTCGTTGAGTGTCGAGAGCTGAGAGGTTTCCCTTCCAAGTCCTGTTTCCGCCGTGCTTCTGATGGCATTGGTACCGCCCCGGAAAAGCTGGCAGATGGGCTGGTTGTGATGGGGTGGGCGGTACATTGACTTCCGCCTGTCTGTTGGCGGTTATCGCCGCGGTGCTTGTTGCAACAGCTGTGTCGGTCGGAGTATAAAAGTGGCTGACTGTGTTGGCGGTTTCCGCCGTGGTCGTGATCCCATTTTATTTACCACCGGCCTGTTGGCGGTATCACTGCAGTTTTAATACTGACCACCAGGGTTGTAATACGGGCCATAGCGTCCTTCTACCCTCTTCCCCCTCCCCCTGCAGACACAACATTCCCCTCCCTTCCCGCATACATGCACGTGTACACAGACATGCACGCACCACGCATACACTCATTCACCTACACTTACATACACGCATTCACACGCATCCATACTCGCATTCACCTCAGCACACATACACGCATTCAACCACACCTACTCATACCCATCCAAACGCACATGCTCACACCCATCCAGACACGCATACTCACACTCATCCAAACACGCATACTCACACCGATCCAAACACGCATACTCACACCCATCCAAACACACATAGTAACACGCAGACAAACACGCATTCACCACAATACTCATACTCGCATACACATATGCATGCACACTTACATGCATAACGCACTCACTTCTACATTCAGACATGCATACAACCATGCATCCACACATTCATGCACATTTGCAGACAACACCCACTCATACACACACAGACACACAACAACCCCCACCCTCCCACCGCCTCCCCTGTCAGACAATCAACTTACCTGTTCCGAGGAGGAGGTCGTCCGGCAGGGAACAGGAAGGGGTGTTTCCACCTCCAGCAAAACCCCGCCAGTAGGACACCACAAGGCCATATTATTACACATGATACGGCGGGCGGTGTCCTTCTGGCAGGGCGGGCCTTTGGTGGAACCGCCCAAGCATCTCCGTCCGCCAGCACGACTACTGCTGGATTTCCGCCCAAAGTGTGGTGGAAATCCAGAAGTACCCGTAACATGGTAGGCGGAAGACCGCCAGCACTGGCTGTCTCCTGGCACCCGTGGCTTTGGCGGTCTTCCTAACCACCAATGTCTTTATGTATGTGTTTTGGTTTGGAGTGGAGTGGATGTATGTGGTTTGGAGTGGAATTATGTGGGCTGAATTGGAATTCTTACTTGTGTGTGGGGAGGAATTGTGTTGTGTGTAGTGTATTTGTGTAGTGTAATTATGTGACATGGGTGAATAGACAGAGGTGATAGTGGCACAGAATAGATAGTAAGGAAGCTAGAGGGGATAAGTAGTTTGTGCATGATGTGGTGAATTAATTCTAGATAGAGCAGCAGAAAGAGCGTGTGAGAACAAAGGGAAGAGAAGGCCACAGACGCATAAAGAGGAAGAACCTGTGCACACAGAAGAGACCCTCAGAAGAGAAGGAAAGGATGGGTTTGAGGGACTGAAATGTTGAAAAGGCACAGGAAAGGAATTGTGCTTCATGACCTGAAGTGAATGAATATGAGAGTGGCAGGAAGAGTGTGTGAGAGAGTGAGAGAGAGTATGAGAGAGAGAGAGAAAGAGAGAGGGGCAAGTAGGAGGGGCACTCAGAGGGTAGGGGGGAGTCAGAGGTAGACTTTTGAACAGCACAGGGTGGTACAGGGAGGTAGCATGTGTGGGCAGACAGAGAGGAGACAGGAAGAGTGAGGGAGGGATGAGAGGAGGTAGTGGAATTGCAAGATGAGAGGGGGTTGACTCAGTATCCCCTAGTGCCATCCATTCACTACTCTTTTACAACCCAGCCATCTGTACAAAAGTTCAGCGCCCTTAATTATCATGGGATTCATACCTAGTTATTAATATTGAATACTTGGCTATCGGTATCATGTAGTATTCTGCAGTTTGTATCCTTCAATACTAATAAACAGTATTGAAGCAGTACTTTTCAGTGCCAATCTGTACTCTCCAGAAAAATATTTACAATACAAATCCTTTGGAGCCCACGATTCGATACTCAAAACAATCAGTACTATTAAAACACCCGAAAATCAGTAACTACATACATGTACATCCAACGAGCAGCTGAAACTTTCCAGAGAATTTATCGTTGCGATATGTGCATCTCGGTACCTGGGATGATTAAGAGGTGAGGAGTCTGGCTGGGTTAAGGAAAGCAGGATGTCACGGATGGGAACATTTATTTGTGGCAATACAGCTACCTTTTCCATATTTACACACCAGAGAAGGCGAGAGAGCGCTTTGCTGCAAATCATACTTTTTTTGTTTAAGTCTCGCTACTGGAATTGAAACCCAGATTTCCACATCCGGAGTTGAGCAAATCTGTGAGTTCCACCAATGAAGGACTACTAGAGTGCACTGCTGCGAGTACTCTGTAAGATAGACCAGGTGGGCGAGTCCTCACAGGCACCGCATTCAGTACCCTCAGCCGTTCCCTGATCACAGCACTTTTCTAGAGCCCTGCTATTCATAGATTATCTCTGCCTATTTCACTCTCAGAGTCCACACTTCAAAGCAATAGTAAAGCCGGTCTGCGTGTCAATAGCAGGCAGTAAGTTGGCTGGCAGGGTGTGCCTGGGGGAGCATAGTTGATATCAACATCTTTTATAACCTCATCGTTTGTGGGGCTTGTATTCCTAGCTCTCAACTGGCAATGCCCAACTCATACAAACAGGCAGAGCCCACTCACCCTTGACTCCAGGACACCAGCCAGAAGGAAGGAAGTATGCTGTATTCTGAAAGCATTCGTTGACTTTCCAACAAGGTCTGAGAGGAAAAGCAACAAAAGGCTTGTTTATCCTAAACGCTGACAGACAACTAAATAAACGCCATACAGGCAGGAAATTTCATACTGTCCTTATGAGCAGAAAGAAAAAAGTGGCACAAATAGATATTTTCTGTACACTGCTGAGAATTTTTTTAAGAAACACCTTAGTTCTGCGTTTCTGCATGAATGAATTCCGCATATTCTTTGAAGGACCATACCAGTCCAAAGACATGTCCGCCATTTACATTGTAAAGTCACCACTGTTTCATTTAATTACCCAGAATAGTGAAACTGGCAGTGAAAAAAGCATACCATCAAGGTCAAAAAAGAAACTGCAGGTTAAAGCTTTAAATATAGCACTTCCTTCACTGCTACATTCCTTTTCAGGGATTTGTCTCAAAGTGAAGCTCTGCTTACAACCCAGAGTGTACAACAGTGCTAGACACGATCACTGAGTGAATGGGAGTTTGCAGCAGGATGCAAGAGGAATACGAATGCATAAGTTTAGAATTGCATAGCTAAAATAAGAAGCCGCGCCATGCAGAACAAAAGAAAGGCAGGTGTCTACCATATTTAAAGATAATGAGAGGCGTGCCTGCTGATCAAGGGATAAAGCGCGGCATGCAGTGCTAATTAAGGGCTGCACGCCTCACTTTATCCCTAATCAAGCACTAATTAAGGAAAAGCAATCACAAACGTTCCAGCACAGGCCTTAGACTAACAATCAATCAATCAATTAATAATTTATAAAGCGCGCTATGTACCAGTTAGGGTTTCGAGGCGTCTAATGACACGAGGATGTTACTGCTGGTAGCATGATCACTAAAATTTTAACAGTCTCATTTTGGAAAATACAGGACACCGTAAAGTCAGTAGTGAACACAGACTCATAATGGAGATATGTCCCAAAAGGGTTAAAAAACAGTATCAGTTTACAAAAATAGTTTGTTTACCTGATTGAGAGAATGGCAGCTTCACCATGTAAAACATACTTCAAGTTACTGTAGAAAACAAGACAAGGAGAGCGAAGGTAGTTTCAAGGGACCCAGTTAAAAAAGGCAATGCCAGTTATATCCATGTGGGGCCCAGGGCCACCATCACAGTGTTTTTGTGTATGTTTTCGTGCCTGTTTCTAATTTTCCACAGGAAATATTTATATAAATAAACTGTGAGTTGCATTTTCTGTGTTGTTTTGCAATGAAGGCTAGTAGTATCATGCTGATACAGACATTGTTCCTGAATTCACTAAGCAGCAGAGCACCCCCGTCAAACGAGCTGCGATTGGAGCACAGCAGCTTGTCTTTTCTGGCTACCAATGTGATGAGGAAATGAAAGGAGCCGAATTAAAGCCACAAGAATCAATTGCTCTCCATTGCAAGCCTAGCCTGGGAGCTGCCTTCGGGATGAATTCAAAAGAATGTCAGCCACATGGGAGGAACTGGGAGGGATGAATGCTGCAATAAAATGGAAGCAGCTACAATCTTGAGCACTCACAGTGTAACACAGGCTGGAAAAAATAAAAAAATAGTCCCCCCCACGATCAGATGAACACAACAAAGCGTAATGATATTGTACTTAGTCCCTGCTCTGTGGGAGGATGAAAGAGAAAAAGGATGGACAAAGAGGCAGGACTGACCACTAGCAAGCACAGATTTGTAAAGGACAGTAAAACAAACAAATGAGAAGCAGGGGGATGGCTTTAGTCCACAGACATGTATACTAAAGTATACTTCAGGTTGCATGCCTACACTCAACCTAAAAAGCAAGGTTTGGGCATGGCAAAAGGTTTCTTTGGCCAGGTTGAAGTGGGTGTTTAAAACTGCACTATTGGCTGAAGTGGCAGGCCTGAGACATGTTTAAAAGTGCTACTTTAGTGGATGGCACATTGAGTGATGCAGACCCACTAGTAACATTTAATTTACAGTCCCTGGGTACATGTAATACTATTTATTAAGGGCTTATAAGTAAACTAAATGTGTCAGTTAGGTGTAGGTCAATTTTACCATGTTTTAGTGAGTGAGCCCAAGCACTTAAGCATGGGTTAGTGGTAAAGTGCATGGAGCCCCAAGGCTAAAAAGAACTAATTCAACAAAACAGGATGGGTGAAGGCAAAAAGTTTAGAGGACTACCACCCAAGGGTGTCACATCATACAAATATATATGAATTTAATTTGCTATTATTGGGCTGCCACGCTTTATTTTAACATTTCTTACTAATACTACTAGTACTTCTTCTATCATTAATATTTATTTTATAGAACTGTTCAATAAGCATTTATGGAATATGAAAAGAACTGCATATACTGTTAATTCCATATTCATTGGAGATCCTGATGTCTATACCACCCTAGAGTCTTGTTCTGATGTTAGTAACCTGTAGCACACCTAGGGCCTTTTAGAGTGCTGTATATTGTATCCCTTACTACCCATGTAGATTGAAGGGTTTAGTGGATACACACAGCTGGTACTTGTTTTTATATTGAATATTATACCATAATCACATTTCTAAGGGTTTAAATAACAGCAGCTACGATTACCCATTCTTATATTATCCAATGTGTATCTACTTCTCTAGGATGAATGCTGATGTAGGCAGAATTTGAATCTGCAACCTCTGCGGCTGGGCCCCTTCATAGGTCTGCGCTACAAGGGTATTGTCCCTTCCCTAACCCTCTGCCGCTTTAATTCTTAGTTCTGGGGGTGGCAGCCTTTGTTTATGTCGCATGGAGTTCCACTGTTCCTTCCCACACTCCTCAACTTCTTAACATGTCTTTAGGAGCCTTGTTAGAGTCTCTAGCTCTGAGACTACCCCTGAGCTAGGAATGCCCAATTCATCCTCCCTGCTTGTCCTGCCTTAGGCTTCCAGGTCCAAGATGTTCCCCTGTTTGGAAAATACAACCTGAGGCAGAAAAACCCCAAGTACGTTTGCTACACTTTGAAAAGAAAGCATTTCTGCCCCTTGTTCCCTAGAGGAACTGTGTAAGGTGCCACACAGTGAACAACGGCCCTAAACAACCAGTAGCAAAGCCAGTAGGTCTTGCATTTAATTTTCCAGTGCTTCATGAAACAATCATACACCTCTCCAGAATAAAGTGGAAAAGGCCATTTAATTAGGACAGGATTGCATCTAATTGAAACATAATAAGATTGTCATAATATAATCAAATAACATTAATGTAAATCCTCTTTTTAACCCCACATTCTCCCTTGACCCTGAGCTTTCACTCCTGCACACCCTCTCACTTCCATTTTCTTTTCACCTTCCACTTTACACCTACTGCTTTCCATTCCCATTCACTTTTCACTTCCTTTATCCAAGCATGCTACAGTGAAGCCTCTTTAATTTGTCCCAAACATCCTGTACTCCTTCATCATTCACCTGTGCTCCCTTCATCCCCCCAGATGAGGTGCATACGCCTGCATCTGACTCTCCACCCCCTCAACTACAGCCATCCAGTAAAGTCTGAGAGGGCGTTTTTCTGCCCCCCCACTTCATACTGCAACACTGCAATGCCCTCCTTTACCTGCTGCACCAAATTATCTCATGCCACAATTCAGCCAACAAATCCCTTAAATCCAACATGTAGTAGGCATAGTCCAGATTAGATAACAACCCTATTTCTTCTTCCTTAATGTCATTATGGGCCAAAACCTTGATGCCCCTGGCCATGCAAAAAACTCACATAAATCTGTTAAGCATCCATCTGGCCTTGCCTATGGCTGCTTGTTTCATTGCTCCCCTCCATTTCTTATGAGGCACAAACAGGTCATACTAAGCAAGTCGCCACCAAGTGCTGTTTCAACAACATTAAGTCCTGTTGCATGTGTTACAGTAAAGTCAGACCAGATAAGTGGACCAGATCATTCTCCTTTAGTGAATGCAAAGCATGACAAAGCATCCCAACTTAGGCACCAATGTAGCCAACAAGGGTAGCATATTGCCCCATCGCATTCCGGTTTTTCCCCACCAAAGCACCTCATGCCTGCTGCTTGCAATCCCAGGTTCCATCCGTACAACTGCCGTTCTACGATTGACCCACCAGCCAGGTCACTGTCTTATGAATCCCTAGCCAAACAGCGCATGGAACAAAGTGGGAAAATTAGCTGTAGCTGTAACTTCCATGTGCTGCCCCCAGCCAGCTATGACTCAACACTTCATTTTCTCACATACCTCTTGCAACACCTCGACCTCCATCTATCAATACTGAAAATCTGAGCCCAACCCCAGTCCAATAGTGCAGTGGCAGTAGCTACCCCGATCCTGAAGGAAAGAGTTCCAAAACTAGCTGGATCTCGCCCTAACGTTTCCATGCCATGCGCAAAACTTCCAGCAACTGACCTTTGGCCTGCCTTCATGGCAAACTTTTTCCCTTTGTCTGCACCCTGTCCAGCATAAAAACCTGTGGCATTTGCTCACAGGACACACATCCTCATGACAACCATTTTGCAGCCATATCCAATTACCCTGGTCAGCTTGATCCATCTTAGATTTCCATAACCAGATTCTCATTTGCCTCTGCTCCAAACGTATGCTGTCATTCAAAACCACTGACTCACGCCCGACCCCAACAATTCAGACACTAAAACCCCCCCAGAAATATCCAAACCATACACAACCTGAACAAGGCAACCTCAAACTTGTCATAACAGCACTCAGGTAAATGTTCAAGAATCCTCAAAAGTGATTGTGTTCCTCAAACCTTTGTTCTTGGGACCCTCACCCTACTCCAAACATTCAAAACCCTCCCCAGAATATCATCCCTAGCAGGATCAATTACTATAACAAAAAACATAACAAAGTGTAAAACCCTTCCTTTCATCTTTGTCACTTTGTTCCTGACTCACTGGCTTTGCCATATACCCTTCAAATGTTTCAAATTCACTCCAGGCTAGGTGATAACTCCTCCTGGTAGACTCAGCTAAAGACAGTTCCACCAGCCTAACGATTCTCAAGTTTCCCCACTACCAGATCTCCGCTGGAACGGGCATCTTGACATTTTGTGCTCTCGATGCCAGTTAGTGAAATTGGTGCCATTGTGAATGAGACAATGAATCATCTATAGCATTGTTTACTCTGGAAACATGCTTCGCTTTAAACACAATATTCAGCTGTAACCATATGAGCATGAAGCAAAAGCAACAAATGGAGGACCCACACAACACTCGCCTTCTGTCTATTCATAAAGTCCATCACAGTCATACTGTCCAAATTAAACACTACTGTCCTGTCTTACCTCCCCAGCCCGACAATGCAACCAACAGTAGAAAACATTCTAGGAAGGCTATGCTCCCCCCTTGCTGCACCAAATGTTCCAGCCACTGCTCCGCACACCACCTCCCATCCAAGAAAAAACAACGGAAACCCCAAGCTCATGGCTGCATCAGAAACAATTTGCACCTGCCAGACTTTATCTTCCTCTAGAAACTGCATTGACACCCCATGTAAATCATCCAGAAAAGATCGCCATACAACCAAATCGGCTCTCACCACCATAGAAATCCTCACCTGATGATGTAGCAGAACCACTCCAGGAATAGCCATGCCCACTCTCCTGAAAAACGTCCTCCTGCCCCTCACTACTTTGCATGTAAAACTCAGAAAACCCAGTAGTTGCTGTATCTTCTACAGTTTCAGCCTCCGTTCCCCAATCACTTCCTCCAGAAAACTATGTATCTCACGCACTTTGCTCTCTGGCAATCTTGTCACCATGCTGACTGTGTCAAGTTCAATTCCCCAAAAAATCAACACTGGCAAGAGCCTTCCATTTTTTAGGGGGCCAAAGGCACTCCCATATCTGATGGCTCACTGCCCACATCAGTTCATGCTTTGCCAATGAAAAGGAAATGATCCAGATAGTGTGACACCAGCTGTGCCCACTCCTTTTAGTGAAGACCCACTGCAGAAACATGCTAAAGATTTCAAACAATGCACAAGAAATAGTGCAGCCCATGGGCACAACTCTGTCAACATAAAAGTCACCCCCAGATTACATGCCCAGCAATGAAAATCTTCTGGATGTATGACCAGCAACCGAAAGGCTGACTTTATGTCACATTTTGCCAATTCATTTCCAATTCCAAATCTCCTGACCAACCTAATTGCATCATCCACAGAAGCATACACCACCTTAGTGACCTCAGCTGCAATAAAGTCATTCATCAAAGATCCTTCTGTCCACGACAGATGGCGAATCAATTTGGAGCCCCCTTCCACCTTCACAGGTACCACGCCCATGGGTGAGATATACAGACTCTCAACAGGCCAATCAAAAAAAGGGCCCTCAATCCTACCTTCGGCAAGTTCCTTCTCTATCTTTGCTGCTACTACATCCAGTGCAGACTTAGCTCACTGCAAATTGTCAGCCCACCTCTGACCCCTGGGACCTTGATAACCAACTTGAAAACCTTCTTTATCACTCCAATTTCAACCAGGGCAGTACAATCTCCACCTAAATTGGCTTTTGAGCCTTTTGACACAGAAGCAGCTTGTTGTCCCCTTCTTCTGGAACATATCCATTGTTCTCAGGGGCTGGCCAGTGTGAAGCACTGTGTGGCAGGATGTTTTCCCCCTCATTTTGAACAATTGTGCTTGAATTTACTTGGGTATCTAGAGCAGAAAGGATTGTTAAAGTTCTAGCAAGCCTCCCTGTGTTGTTTCCTGCCAGTCGTACTCCAGTATCCCCCCTGCTTCCTGTTGAGGCTCGTAAAGTGATCAGTAGGTCACACACCCTACGGGTTGAGGCTGTCGATTGTGTGGAAGACATCCACTGCATCCACAACTCTGAGTCAACATCACCCCAAGGTTTCTCCGGATTCAAGGTCACCCTGGCCCTGAACTCCTCATAATAACTGAGCCACATAAAACTCCCAAAGTGCATCTGAGCCTTCCTAGTATTGTCCATCTACTTAAACAAGGCAATGGCCCTGTCTGCATATTTTTATACTCGCATAAATAAAAAAATCGCTGATGTCCAGTTCTCCATGGCATTGGGAACCTGTGGGCGCCTTGCTAACTCCCATTTCTCTTCCTTGGACCCTTACTTTGCTTGAATGTCCGCATGCAAGAGCTTGAGCACATCTACGTACTCATGCTTCTGTATACGATTTATGTCTTGTCCAGCACTTGCTACCAAAGGGACATTGTCAGGCCCATGTTGGGCGGCTGCGTTCAATAACCCCCACTGTCTTTGCTGTCCTCTTCTTCTTCTTCATTCCCTGTTCCTGAGTCCATCTGGACCCCCAATCCCCTAAACCTTTACTGCTAAGTGGATCACTCTTATTCTTACCCACTTTCATCAATTCTTTACCTGCTCCAGCACCCTCAATCGCCCCCTCTCCCACTCCCACTGATTTACACACGTTATTGCCAGCTCTGCCAATCTGTGTATCCCACACTGACCACCATTCCTTCTTACCTGATAGTGCCAGTCCGGGGCCTTGCTTGACCTTTCATGGTCTCCCTTGGGCCTTCTTCCTATGCCCGTGGGTACTTCATTGCCTGCTCTTGACTTTTGAAAAAGATTAACTGAGAACTCTGCAGTGTGTCCTCTCCTGGCCACCAGCACCCCCAGCACGCTCTCTCACTCTCATCATGCAATTCACCTTTCTCCCATTCATCACTTCCCTCATCATAATCCAGTTCCAATTCATCTCCACCTGCGTGCATCTCATGTATGACCCAGCCTGACCTCTCACCACCTTGCACCAGATTCCCTACCTTGACCCAGTCTAACCTATCGCCACTCTGCACTACATTCACAGCCTTTTCCCTGAAAGGGGATGATTACATCCTAATGTTGTGGGGTCGGGCCCTCGGTGTAGGGAGAGCCACCAGAGACTCCCTGAGTCATTCAGACCACGTCCAGGGGATGGGATGCACCCTGTTGGTGTCTCCAACTGCCCGCCTGTCTCTCCTGATAGCCTTTTCACGCCTTCCAACACCTAGCTGTACCAACCAGGGTGGTGCACAGCACCACTGGGCTCACAAGCCAAATTAGCTCTTGTCTCTGTGAAACCTCTGTGATCTTCCTTTGTGCAACACTGCACATGTTGGGCGACACATGCCACTCATGCCTCCTCCAGCATGCCGGGCTGGAGGAGGGCAGCAGGGCCCGCTGCACACAAAGTATGCAAAGCCCTCCTGCCGACCTAAGCCTG
This sequence comes from Pleurodeles waltl, assembly GCF_031143425.1. Classification (NCBI taxonomy): domain Eukaryota; kingdom Metazoa; phylum Chordata; class Amphibia; order Caudata; family Salamandridae; genus Pleurodeles; species Pleurodeles waltl. Next base: position 260,230,699 of record NC_090440.1, read on the forward strand.
CACTTCCTCAGTCATGCTGCACCACAGCTCCAGTAGCGTTCCAAACTCTCAGCTAGTCCCAGTGCCTAATGTACAAAATTGTGATGACCCCAGGTAGTGCTGCACTGCCATAGGGAGAGTCAGATCCCACCCACACTGACACTATAAACCCTACCTGAGTCCCCAGCCCGCCCACCAAACTACCTATCCTGTCCTGGCCTTCTCCGATGTCACGAAAGCCTCCAAGGGAAATCTAGGCTGCGCTCTTCACTTCCCTTTGGACCCCTCATTGGCAATGCTGTTTAGCACTGGCAAAAGAAAATGCTTTTTATCGATGCTGTTTAGCATCAGCAAAAAAAAAATTAAAAGGCTTGAAGAGAAATACACACATCAGCAGAATAACAAATAAAAAATGAATTTTTATTTGCACAAAAGTAAATTCTTTAAAAGAGCATCCTGGCAGCCAATGGTAGCTTCAGGGCCCTTCAAAACCCCAAAATACTTAATTTGAAGGAGCTTGAGGAATTGTGGAGTAATGGGTGAGCAGGTCTGAGGAGTGGGAAGAGCGGAGCAGCAGACAAGCTTGAAGCTTGAGGACGAAGGGAGGAAATACATATTAAAAAGCAATGAACGTGGTTAAGGGAGTGGGAGCTACAGGAATCACATGGGGTGGGGATGGGCTTTGAAAAACAAAACACATGCACTCACATGGCATGACTATAGCAAAAGAGAAAGTTGTTCATTAAAGATGAGTAAAAGATACAAGTTATCCAATCAAAATAGTGGTAAATAGGTTATGCCCCAGGGAGGGATACATTGAAGAAGAGGAAGGAAAGCCAAGGAATTAGAAGCAAGCATATGAGAGTTACAACAAAGCCAACCAGTAGTAAGCAATGGCTGGCAAAACGATCACTGTTACTGTAAGTTTTGGTATGGTCCAAAAGATGTCTTTCGCAAACAAATAATTGCCTGTAGGTGAGATCCAAACAAGCATCACTGCTGCTGGGTTTACTTTTACTTGTCTATATTCCTTCTTCATCACAATTTCTGTCAAATCTTCAGCCTTCGTAAACCTTTTTCCTCTGCTGCTGCCTTCCTATAATTAGGTGTGCTCACACTGCACTTTGCTGTAGTATTTTTGAAAGGATATTAGGTTAGCCATGACAGGTTCACTTTTTTTCTTATACGTTGTTGTGACCACTAATAGAAAGCTATTGATTCTGTGGTATAGTGAGATATTCCTGTAATAGAAGATACTTTAAAAGTAAAAGTTCCCAAAAAGATTTTAATTCTAAATATTTTGAAAGATATCTCTACATATTATAACAAGCATGTGAAGCACTCCCTGAAAACAGTGGTGAAGGGTCTTAGAGGGTTTAGAGGTATAGGGATTTGTGAATTTGCGTACATCCGGGGTTTGCAATATATAGAAGTGAGCCAGCTCTCGATGTTGAAGGCTGTGAAGATGGCATCATGATTATGTTGGGAGGGAAAGATGTCAGAGACATCTGTGAGATCGTAGACTACAAGTTGAAATTATTTGCATGAGAAGTAGCGTTTAGGTGAGTTTTTTAAGTGGGCACAAGAAGGTGGTGATTGTGTGGGTAATATAATGTACTGCAATATACTGTAAAAACGCCTTCATCAGCACGTGTTGATTTTTCTGTTTGAGTTAGGGCGAAATCATCTCTCTGAAACATATAGGCCTATATTTATACTTTTTTAGCGCCACATTTGCGCCGCTTTTTGATGCAAAAACGGCGCAACCTTACAAAATACAATTGTATTTTGCAAGTTTGCACCGCTTTTGCGTAAGAAAATTACGCAAATGCGGCACTAAAAAGAATAAATATGGGCCATAATATGTAGAACCTCTATTATTTCTCAGATCTTATAAAACAGCAGGCATTTAAAAGTATTACCAATTTCCACTGCAACAAAAAGAAATAAGACTCACACTTCATGTAATAAGTGTTAAATAGACATAAGTCCACCCTGCAGTTTCCTTGTCCAAGCAGAAAGTTATGTCTTTCCTGGTCAAGGTGAACTACTGTAACACATAGACCTAAAAATTGAACAGCACTGATGCCTTAAAAAGTAGAGCAGTCAAGACAAAGCATATTGGCCCTCATTATGACATTACCACCATGCCGACTGCCGCCAACATACCGCCGCCGCAGCGGTTTACCGCTACTCATATTATGACCCACACATAGCAATCCGTCACTATAGAGACACAGAGACAAGTCCGCCAGCCCAAAGGTCAGTGAGAAACTGGCGGTATCCAAACCCACACTGTTATGCCAACAGAACTACGCCCACAGCATTATGACCTACAAATAACAGAGCAGACATTCAACTGCGGTAAACCATTGGCAGGACATACCGCTGCGCTCAAAATACACACACCCCAACAAAACAACACTACTTTGGACAATTCAAACTACACACACCTGACACACATACACAAACCACACCCACACACCGACACCACTATAAAACACACAGCCACACTACCCACAACCCCTTGCAACTCAAACATATTGCCAACTGAGAGAGACAGACTAACAGCACCCACAAAACGAGAGCCACAAAACACCATCACCCGTACACCATCCACGTACCTCACAACACAACAACCCAACACATCGCTGCACACACCTTCACACACACCACACACACTACACCCATGGCACCACAAAGACATCCCAGGTTCTCTGAGGAGGAGCTAAGGGTCATGGTAGAGGAAATCATCCGGGTAGAGCCACAACTATTTGCATCACAGGTGCATCAGACATCCATTGCCAGGAAGATGGAGCTATGGCGGAGGATCGTGGACAGGGTCAATGCCGTGGGACAGCACCCAAGAACAAGGGATGACATCAGGAAGAGCTGGAACCACCTATGGGGGAAGGTGCGTTCTGTGGTTGCAAGACACCAGATAGCAGTACAGAGGACTGGCGGTGGACCCCCACCTCCTACCCCACAACTAACAACATGGGAGGAGCAAGTCTTGGCAATACTGCATTCTGAGGGCCTGGCAGGACTAGCAGGAGGACTGGACTCTGGTAAGTCAAATCTTTACTACCTTCACCCCCCCACCTGCATGCCATCACATACCCAACCCTCACCCTCACCCTCACTCCCATCACTCCACCACCTTCTACACACTCCACCTTCACCACCCACCCCTCCCAGAACCAAGCCCTGCATGCAACACCAGTACATGGACACCCATTACAGACCTGCATGGACACCCATCACCAAAGCACGCACACTTGAGGCAATCACCTAGCCTACCAAATCACCACTCACACAAGCCTAAGTTGCCAGGGCAATAACAACCATAGAGGACAAAACACCCATGCACAAGATGGCACACACAGAAGCAATAACACTGCATTTACATCCCCACAGGTCCCCCACACAACGTCACCGGAGAGGAGGTGCCAGCAACATCCAGTTCCCCCGCAGAAGAGACCCACAGTGATGACAGCAGCTCTGCACGCCTGGATCAGGATGACCAACCTGACCCATCAGGGACCTCGGGACAGTCGGTTATCCAGGCACAGTCCCATACCAATACAGAGCCTACCCCCTCAGGAAACACCACCACAGCACCCACCCAGCAGGGCCATACCACTGTCCCCAGGACACGTCAATCAGCAGTGTGTCCACTACTACAGGGACCCCAGGCTACACCACAATCACAGGACGATCAGGGAACTGGGGTTAGTGGCAGTGGGCACACAGTCCAGGGGCCAAGGCACAGGACAACAGGGAAGCTGGGAGGAATGCTGTGCAACAGGGAGAGGACAGGCCCAGGGAACCGACTCTCCATGAGGCACTCACCAACATCCTGGGAGCATACCACCATTCCCAGGAGACAATGGGCCACATACTGGCTAAGTTACAGGAGACCCAGTGGCTGCAGGAGGGACAGTACCTGGGAATCAGGGAGGACCTTAGGGACATCCACACCACCCTGGTCACCATTGCAGGGGTGCTGGCAAAGATGGCCAACTCCATGAGGGAGGCAGTAGCACACCAACGGGCCCCTGACACTAGCCAAACCAATGAACAGCCTTCCACCTCCACTGACGCTAGTGGACAGGAGGCCTGCCACAGGAAAAACAGGCTATCAGCACCCCTCCCCCTGCAGAAGGAGAACCACCCCACAAACGGTCCCTGTGTTGCAGGCAGAAGCCAGAGAATATTGCCAAGACCCGTTGCCAGGAAATAAGACTCTCCTGAATGTCACCCTTGTGTCCCACTCTGTCACCCTGTCCACCTTCAACTGTCATTGCTCCACTTCCTATGCCCCTTGGACAGTGACCTGTGATACAAATAGACTGGAACTTTACCCTGGACTCTCCTCCACCACCACCCGAGCCCATTACAATACCCCCTCCACTAATTAGCACATAAATAAACACCCTTGCAAAAAATTCAAGTATGGAGTCTGTCAATTGATTGAACTATGTATTCGCTTAACAAGCTGTAAACATTGCAATTCAACTGTATAGTAATCTATACATAGGTATGACCTGTAGTCGGCTGCAGTCAGCACACCAGGAGCCAGAGTGGGGCACAGATATCTGAAAATAGACATGCCAAAGGGTACAGTAAGTGGCCATAGTAGTGGGAAAATCAACCTGCCAGTGAAAATATCCAAAACAAAACTGTCAATGGAAGGTGAAGTTACAGTGTCTTACGTGTGTGTCACTGGAAGTACTGTCATATGATTGCTGTTCTATTGTCCTCATCCTCATCCTCTGCTCCTCTTCCTCACTGTCCACAGGGTCCACTGCTGCCACATGCCCATCTCCCACCTCATCCTCCTGCAGAAAATGCACCTGGCGACGTAAGGCAAGGGTGTGCAACATACAACATGCCACAATGATCTGGCAGACCTTCTTGGGTGAGTAGCACAGGGAACCACCTGTTAAATGGAGGCACCCAAACCTGGCCTTCAGGAGGCCGAATGTCCTCTCTATAATCCTTCTTGTTCGCCCATGTTCCTCATTGTAACGTTCCTCTGCCCTTGACCTGGGATTCCTCACTGGGGTTAGAAGCCATGAGAGGTTGGGGTAACCAAAGTCGCCTGCAAAAATCGAGGGATACCTGTTAGCCAAACACTAACCCTTAGGGCCAACCCCATACCCATATACCAACATATACTGGGTGGGAACCATGGGCTCACCTATTAGCCACACACGGTGCCTCTGGAGTTGAGCCATCACATATGGGAAGCTGCTATTCCTCAGGATAAAGGCACCAGGCACAGAGCCAGGATACTTTGAATTGACATGGGAGATGTACTGGTCCGCCAGGCACACTATCTGAACATTCATCAAGTGAGAACTCTTTCGATTTCTGAACACCTGTTCATTTCTCCGGGGGGGGACAAAGGGAATATGTGTATACCATCAATAGCCCCAATAATGTTGGGGCTATGTCCCATTGCATAGAAGTCAGCTTTCACTGTGGCCAAATAATCCACCTGGGGGAAAACAATGTAGCTGCGCATGTGTTTCATCGGGGCAGACAACACTCTTCTTAGCACTATTGAGAACATTAGCTGTGACATTCCTGCTGTCAAACCCACTGCCACTTTTAAAGAAACAGTTGCCAAGAAATGGAGCACAGATAGCACCTGCACAAGAGGGGTGACGGATAGCAGATAGCAGGTCTGGCTCCAATTGGACACACAGCTCTTGGATTGTAGCCCTGTCAAGTCTGGTGGTGAGGATAATGTGCCTGTCCTCCATTGTTGCCAAGTCCACCAGGCGTCTATACACAGGCGGATGTCTCCATCTCCCATTCATCCGCAGCAGTTGCAATCTAGGGGTCAAACCTATGAGCATCTGGTCAGTATTCCACATTTCCAAATTGTACACTGCATTGTTGTTGGATAGGGCCAAATTGTGCCTATGTGTACTGTGATGCAGTTAGGTGCCGTGGCCTGCCCCCATCCCTGAAATGGCTTCTGCCTCTCCTGTGTGGATGGACAGGTGGAAATGAGGTAATGCCGCTGACGTTGTGCGCCGTTGCGTGAGGTGGTCGAGTACCACTGTGCAACTCCTCATTGGTTGTCTATGGGCGCTATGGGTTGCAATGGCCAATGGTGAGGTACGCCTGCGGTGACGGTACACACCGCTGTGGACGTGACCGATATTTTCTATCTGTTCTCTCACTTGCTATCTGACCTTCAACAGGAGAGAACCTACACTTCAAGTGCTGCTGTGACCTGTTTCTTGAACTGACCATGGCTCATGTCACTGGGGAAAGGGCCCCTGCCTTCATCATTGTGGAGTTGAGGAGATTGGTGGATGGGGTCCTACCCCAGTACCGAATGCTGTATGGGCCTCCAGACGAACAGGTGAGTACACTCTGAGCACGATGCATGGGGCATGAATGCATGGAGTGCTGTGTGTGAGGGCCTTGTGTAAAGGGTGGGGTGGAAGGATCCTGGGCAGGGTGCTATATGTATGGTGGGCAATGTCTGTGCATAAGGGGATGTGAGGGATATGGTGGGCCTTGAGTGTAAGAGGCCGTACGGTATGGCTGATACCATTTTCTATGTTTATTTGTCTGCAGTTCAGTGCCCAGCAGAAAAAGGGTATACGGCGTGCCATCGCCAAGGAGGTGTGGACCCTGGGGGTCTACGGCAGGCGGAGCACCCACTGTCACAAACGGTGGGAGGACCTGAGACGCTGGCCACGGAAGACGGCAGAGGCCCAACTGGGGATGGCCTCCCAATGAGGAAGGGTTGCCCATCGTACCCTGACAGTGGCCTATCTGGAGCTTGAGGGGTGCCCATCACAGCAGCCACAAGCGAATGATCACAGTTTCCAAATCTGCAAATTGCGCGTGGTGGGGTGGTCTGGGTGGGGGATGTGGGCCTGTGGGTGCCCCTAGGCCAGGCAGGACAATACACGGAAGGTCCCATGTTGGGCAGGGTTCTGATGTGAAAGTCTTCCAACCAAGCTAGTAGGCCTCCACTACTGGGCTGGGGTCTGTGGGTCTCAGGTATGCTGCCATTGGCCTTAGGTATGCCTGTTCTAGGGCTGGGGACTAGCATTGTGACTTGTAGTGCATTGCATAGTGCATAGGTCTGTTTCCTGTGTGAGTGTGCTGTGTACGCAAACGATGGTGTTGCTGCAGCCATTGACCAAGTGTATCCTTTGTCTCCCCCCCTTTTTGTTTTGTCACCATGTCCTTGTGTGCATTAGCATCATCTGGCGGAGGATCAGAGGCACCTGCGACGGAGGGAGCTGCATCCCCATGGCCCATGAGGCCAAATCCACCGACGGTGAGGGCACCAGTGGGACGGAGTGCGAGGAGAGCACCACAGCGGAGACAGGAGGGGACAGTTCTGACAGTGATACTCGATGAAAGCTCCCTGCTGGTGGCGGACACCTCTGTGCCCACCCCAACTACAGGTACATCCGCCACCCCCTTACCAGCACCGCCCTCGCAGCAGCCCCTCAGCGAGTTTCCCGTGCCCGCTCACCCAGGAGGGTGGGCATCTCCTTCGCCCCAGGCACCTCAGGCCCTACAATCCATCTCTGTTGGGCAGTCAACCATAGTGAATGCCATCTAGAGGCTGGAAGGCCATTTGCAACAAACAAATGCATTTCCGGGGGGCATTCACTCTGGCATGGTGGCTCAACAGAGATCAATCCAGGCTCTGGCCTCCTCCCTGATGGCAGCCATTGTCCCTATCTCTAGCCTCCCCCCTCCAACTTCCTCTACCCAGTCCCATTCCCCTGAACCCCAACCTATCCCAAGCACACATTCAGACCAGCAGGCACCCAAGATAACACACATGAGTGGCTCAGGCAAACACAAGCACCACACATCATCCCACAGGCACTCACACAAGCACCATCCAGAATCAGACACACCAACATCCACTGCCTCCACTGTGTCCCCTCCTCCTCCTCGTCCACCACCCTCCCAGTAGCGTCTCCACTCACAACAGCATGCACTACATCCCCATCCACTACCTCCATCACGCCCATCACTACACACCCCTCACTGGCAGTCACCGCCCCCACTTCCATGCACACGTCCCCTGTGTCCTCTCCCACTGTGTCTGTGCCCCCTCCTCCCAAAATACACAAACATAAGCACTAAGACACCCAACAGCCATCCACCTCACAACAGCATCCAGTCCATGCACCTGCACCCAAACACAGCAGACTGACACTTCCTACAACCACTCTCTCTTCCTCCCCTCCCAGACCTTCACTCTCTTCCCACCCCAGTGTCTCTAAGAAGCTTTTCCTCTCTGCCGTTGACCTTTTCCCTACCCCTCCCCCCTATCCTTCACTTCGGGCCAGGGTGGTCAGAGCCCAGGCTAGCACCTTAGCCACTCAGTCCATGGCCACGGTAGTGTCGGCAGCTACTACAGGTGGGAGAGGCTCCAGGAAACCAGCCATAACCACTGACAGTGTGCCTGCACCACCTGCCAAAGGGAAGGACAAGGAGGCACCACCAGCTGTGAAGGGCAAGGGCAAGGAGGCACCATCAGCTGTGAAGGGCAAGGGCAAGGAGGCACCACCAGCTGTGAATGACAAGGGTAAGGAGGCACCACCGGCTGCCAAGGTGAAGGACAAAGAGGCTGGGAAGGGCAAGGGGCCTGCCCCTGCAGGCAGGAAGGTCAGGAGGCCTGGTGCAGGGACTGAATCTAAGCCCTCACCTTCAACCATGGCAGTTTATCCATCCAAGGCTGCAAGGGAAGGGCTGGAGCCTCCCCCCACTACGGGCATTCCCGCCACCAGCATCACTGCCTGCAGCAGTGCCAGCAGCAGCAGCCCAAGTGGACAGCTGTCCGAGGCTGCAGGGGATGGGCTAGAGCCTCCACCCACCACTGCCAGGACCGCCCGCAGCCCCATTGGGCAGCCGTCCGAAGCTGCAGGGGACGGGCTGGAGCCTTCCCCACCACTGCCAGCACTGCCAGCAGCCTCAGTGGGCAGCCGTCAAAGGCTGCAGGGGAACGGCAGGAGCCTCCCCCCACCACTGGCATCCCTGCCACCAGCCCTGCCACTGCCACCACTGAGCAGCCGTCACCTCCGGCAGGCAGTGTGTAGTCCTGTCTCCATGGACTGTAGTGCGTCCTGGCCCATGCAAATCCTGTGGGTGTGACACCCAGGTGAGAGACTGTGACCTTACACTCCCTATGTGCTGCATCACAGGGCACAAAGTCCCCTCCAGAACCAGTTGAAGAAGGCATCCACTCACCCCCTCCTTGCCAGGATGAAGCACACAGGGCACAAAGCCCCTTCCAGAACCAGTGGAAGAAGGCATCCACTCACCCCCTCCTTGCCAGGATGAAGCACACTGTGCACAATGCCCACTCCAGAACCAGTGGAGAAGCCATCCACTTGAGAGACTGTGGCTTTGTACTCCCCAGGACCAAGCAGTGGGCAAACCACCCACTTGAGAGACTGTGGCTTTGCGCTCCCCAGTGTGAAGCAGTGGGCAGACCACCCACTTGAGAGACTGTGGCCTTGCACTCCCCGAGACCAAGCAGTGGGCAGACCACCCACTTGAGAGACTGTGGCTTTGCACTCCCCGGGACCAAGCAGTGGGCAGACCACCCACTTGAGAGACTGAGGCTTTGCACTCCCCAGGACCAAGCAGTGAGCAGACCACCTACTTGAGAGACTGTGGCCTTGCACTCCCCAGAACCAAGCATTGGGCAGACCACCCACTTCAGAGACTGTGGCTTTTCACTTTCCAGGACAGTGTGATGGGCATGTAGCCCCCTCCAGGGCGAGTGGTGTTGTTCCATCTTCCGGCTGAGGTGCCCCCCTATTCCCCGTCCCCCTGAGGTGCTTGTGTATTTTCGACCTGATGCCCTGCAGTGTTCTCTCCGTGATGTTGCAGGAGTCAAGTGGGGCCATGGCCTATGTGATGTGGCCCTGTGGCCCACGGACAATGTGGACTGGGCAGTGCCCCTCCATTTGTATGTATGTATATACTGTTTTGATTTTGAAGGATGTATTTCTAGTATTTTATCTTATTACACTCACTTTAATCAATTACAATTGTCCTTTTATTATTTCTGAGGGTTATGGGGTGGATATGTAATGTTACTGCATACCGTCGCGGTCAGAATGCCCTCAGGAGCACCGCCAGCCTGTTGGCGGTGCTCCCGCCGACCCCGGCCCCGGCGTCGGAATGACCCCCTAAATTTTTAAAGTGAGAGGACTGTAGGTGTGCGAGTCGTCGTTGAATGGACTTGCTGGATAATGAAAAAAATGTGCATGTAACAGTGCTGAAATCCAAACTCACTTTAAAGATTTAAATGTGCGAGTGGCTGCATACATCAATGACGATAAGATAACTTTTTAACTTACACACCAAGCCAAATGCTCTTGAACTGACTCCAAGCCAACGTCATGGACTCGCTGAACAATGATAAAGTGTGCGAGTTACTGTGACATCAATAAACACTAGGCTCCCTTTACAGATTTAAGTGTGTGAGTCTCTGTACACATTAATCTCACTGTGACGGCGTTGTTTTAACTTGCACGTGCACAGCAAAATTCTCTTGAGCCAACTCCAAGCCAAGTCGAGGACTTGCTAAACGATGATAACATCTGCAAGTCACTGTAACATCACTAAAAACTAGACTCGCTTTAACAATGTAAGTGTGCGAGTCACTGTACACATCAATGTCAATATAACAGCACTGTTTCCACTTGCACACGCACAGCCGAAAGCTCTTGAACGGACTCCAATCCGATGTCAAAAGTGTAACATTGTTTCCACACGCTCGCGCCCGTACCATGTGAAATACTTTGGTGGTCATTCTGACCTCGGCGGTAAAAGGCGCCTACCGCCGGTCAGAAATCCTCCATAATCCCGCCGCGGTCGCGGAAACCCGCCACGGTCATTCTGACCCGCAGAAGGCAAACCTCCGAAAATCCGACCGCCACAACAGACCGCCAGACCAGCGGTCGGCGGAAAGGTGGAGGTGACCAAACCTCCACCGCCACGCCAACAGAAATACGCCCATGCCATTACGACCCACGAATCCACGCGGCGGTCATTCAAACGCGGTATTCCATTGGCGGGACACACCGGCGCGGTCAGAATACACACAAACGAACAAAACTCACCCACATTGGACGATTTGAATCCCACACACCTGATACACATACACACACCACTCCCACACACACAATACAATATAAAACACCCACCCACATCACCCACAAACCCCTACGCTTAAAAATTCGTAAAGAAGACAAGAGCGAGACACCAGCATCCAAAACATAACAGCCACAGCCACTCAACACCATCACCCACACACTATCCACACACAAAACAACACACACCACCACACTCAACTCACTTAAATACACATACTCCACCCCACACATCATACACACCACCCCATGGCACCCCAAAGACAACCCCGCTTCACAGACGAAGAACTCAGGGTTATGGTGGAGGAAATCGTTCGTGTAGAGCCCCAGCTGTTCGGCACACAGATACAATACACCAGCATTGCCCGGAGGACAGAGCTATGGCAGAGGATTGTCGACAGGGTGAACGCAGTGGGACAGCACCCCAGAAATCGGGAAGACATCAGGAAGCGATGGAACGACCTACGGGGGAAGGTGCGTTCCATGGTATCCAGGCACAACATCGCCGTGCAGAAGACTGGCGGAGGACCCCCACCTCAACCCCCACAATTCACATCATGGGAGGAGGAAGTCTTGAACATCCTGCATCCTGACGGCCTCGCAGGAGTCGGCGGAGGAATGGATACTGGTAAGTTGAAGCTTCAATACTGCTTCCCCCCCACCTGCATGCCAAATCAGACCCCAACCCTCACCCCCATCCTCGAACCCCACCCTCACCCCCACCCCCATCCTCACCCCCACCCTCACCCCCACCACCATCCTCACCCCCACCACCATCCTCACCCCCACCCCCAGCACACCTATTCCCCGCCAATGTCTCACCATCACAACCCACACATCCCAAAACCTAGGCCTGCATGCGTCCACTAAGCATGGACACCCATCACCAAAGCATGCCCAATGCATATACACATCCCCCCCACAAGCCACCCTCACCAAAGCCCCCACACACGAATGCCAGCACTTGGGGACACGGGAACCCAAAGATACACCCATATGCCACACATTGAAACTATAACCATACCTCTATACCCCTGCAGGACCCGACCGTCAACACACCGCGGCGGAGGGGCCAGAATTATCCACACCCCCCACCCAAGAGGCCGTCAGCGATGACAGCAGCTCTGTCGATCTGGACACCGATGACCAGCCTGGACCATCGGGGACCTCTGGACAGTCGGTTCCCCTCACACAGGCACAGGCCACTATAGACCCTAACCCCTCTGGGAACACCAGCACAGCTCCCACCCAGCGGGTCCATGCCTCTGTCTCCAGGGCGCGTCAATCTGCGGTGTGTCTACCACTACAGGGCACCCAGGATAACCCACCACCCCAACAACAACAGGGACCTGGGGGCAGTGGTAGTGGGCACACCGGCCAGGGGGCAGAGGCCCAGGGAAACAGGGCAACTCGGCGGGCAGCTGTGCGACAGGGGGGGGAGGAGAGGCCCAGGGAACCCACTCTCCACGAGGTCCTCACCACCATCATGGGAGCATACAACCGCTCCCAGGAGACGATGGCGACGGTACTGGCCCGGTTCCAGGAGATCCAGGTGCTGCAGGAGGAACACTATCGGGGGTACAGGGAGGACATCAGAGCCATCAACACCACCCTGGTTACCATGGTAGGGCTGCTGCAGGACCTCGTAAACAGCAGGGCGGACACTGAACAACACCCAAGGGCCCCTGCCACTAGCCTGGACCAAGAACAGCCATCCACCTCCGCCGGCGCTAGTGGACAGGAGGCCCCCGCACAGCAGCAGCCCACCAGACCCCCACCTCCTGCAGGAGAAGAACCACCCCGCAAGAGGGCCCTGAGATCTCGCAAGACAGAGTAGGATGTCAAGACCCCCGCCAGCAATGGATACCACCTGATGTCATCCCACTGTCCCACATTGTCACCCTGTCCATCCTCGAACTGCCCATGCTCCATCTCTCCACAGGCCTCTGGACAATGCACCTGTGTGACTGTTACTCTGGACTCTGCCATGGACATTCCTTCACCATAGCCCCCACCCACTTGAAACCACCCATCCCATTTTGAGCACTTCAATAAACACCTATTTTGCACCAAAATATCAGGAGTCTGGCTGTGATTTCAATAGATTGTAATTGACATGACAGTGCAAATATGTCCTTGTACATGGTGAAGTCAACAAACAGCTGCCACAAAGCTGTAGTCCATGGGGAAACGAAGCACAGGACTCGTAGTGGGGACCCCAGATCTGAAATAGGGAGGGAAAAGCCAAAACTCAGTCATCATACACTGGGGCAAATAGACAGGCAGCAGAGATGCTGCAGAGTAGTTAACATTTACTAAATTATCTTTGAAATGTTACCTGTGTCCTATTGGAAGTACTGTTCAATGATTCTGTCCCTGTTGTCTGTTTCAGCCCCGTCGTCTTCCTCCTTGTCACTCTCCTCAGGTTCCACCGCTGCCACAACACCCCCGTCTCGACCATCCTCCTGCAGGAAAGGCACCTGGCGGCGCAAAGCCAGGTTGTGAAGCATGCAGCAGGCCACGATGATGTGACACACCTTCTTAGGTGAGTACATTAGGGATCCACCGGTCATATGCAGGCAGCGAAACCTGGCCTTTAGGAGGCCAAAGGTGCGTTCGATCACCCTCCTAGTACGCCCATGGGCCTCATTGTACCGTTCCTCTGCCCTGGTCCGGGGATTCCTTACTGGGGTCAGTAGCCACGACAGGTTGGGGTACCCAGAGTCCCCCACTAGCCATACACGGTGTCTCTGTAGCTGTTCCATCACGTAAGGGATGCTGCTATTCCTGAGGATGTAGGCGTCATGCACTGACCCTGGGAATTTGGCATTTACATGCGAGATGTACTGGTCAGCCAAACACACCACCTGGATGTTCATTGAATGGTAACTTTTTCTGTTCCTGTACACCTGCTCCCTGTCTCTTGGGGGAACCAAAGCCACCTGGGTCCCATCAATGGCACCAATTACGTTGGGAATATGTCCAAGGGCGTAGAAATCACCCTTCACTGTAGCCAATTCGCCCACCTCAGGGAAAATGATGTAGTTCCTCACGGATTTCATCAGGGCAGACAACACTCTGGATAACACCTTTGAAAACATGGGCTGAGACATCCCGGAAGCAATTCCCACGGTTGTCTGAAATGACCCACTTGCCAAGAAATGTAGTACTGACATGACCTGCACCAGAGGGGGAATCCCTGTGGGTTGGCGGATGGGGGACATCAGGTCGGGCTCCAGCTGGGCACACAGTTCATGGATAGTGGCACGGTTAAGACGGTAGGTCAGGATAATGTGGCGTTCTTCCATTGTCGACAGGTCCACCAGCGGTCGGTACACGGGAGGATTCATCCGTCTCCTCGCCCAACCCAGCGGACGGTGCCTAGGAAGGACAACATGGAGCACACAGTCAGGCAACCCACAGGTACGTACTCACAGCTAGCACAGTATACGATTCTCTATGCAGTGAATGGCGTGTCTGAGTGGCTATGCAAGGCCTAGGCCTGTGTGACGCAGTTGAAATTGAGCCATGTGGGCCCTGGAAATGGCGGCTGCCTGACCTGTGAAGTGTGACAATGGGATGTGAGGTCAATGCGCTGGCGTGGCACACCGCGGCGGGCGGCGGGCGAAGACCGCGGCGCGAAGCCGCATTGGTTAACATTGAAGCCTATGGGTTTCAGGAGCCAATGGCGAAGGGCGCCGGCGGTGGCGGGACGCACCGCCGCGGTACGCACCGCCGCGGACTTGACCGCCATTTTCTATCTACTTATCCACTTGCGACTTGAACTTTCACAGGAGAGGACCTATACTGCAAGTGTTGCTGTGACCTCGGTCTGGAAGGGACAATAGCTGCTGCGACTGGGGAAAGGGCCCCTGCCTTCACTGGAGAGGAGTTGGAGAAACTTGTGGATGGGGTCCTCCCCCAGTATGCGCTACTCTACGGTCCTCCAGACCAACAAGTGAGTTTAATTCAATCTGGATTTGGGGCCACTGGCTGGCTTGGGGGCCTGGCGGGGATGGGGGGCATGTTGGGCATGGCGGGGGGCCTGGCGGGGGGCCTGGTGGGGATGGGGGGCATGTTGGGCATGGCGGGGGGCCTGGCGGGGATGGGGGGCATGTTGGGCCTGGCGGGGGGCCTGGCGGGGGGCCTGGCGGGGGGCCTGGCGGGGATGGGGGGCATGTTGGGCCTGGCGGGGGGCCTGGCGGGGATGGGGGGCATGTTGGGCATGGCGGGGGGCCTGACGGGGGGCCTGGCGGGGATGGGGGGCATGTTGGGCCTGGCGGGGGGCCTGGCGGGGATGGGGGGGCATGTTGGGCATGGCGGGGGGCCTGGCGGGGGGCCTGGCGGGGATGGGGGGCATGTTGGGCCTGGCGGGGGGCCTGGCGGGGATGGGGGGCATGTTGGGCATGGCGGGGGGCCTGGCGGGGGGCCTGGCGGGGATGGGTGGCGTTGGGCCACTGGAAAGGAAAATGCTGAGTAACTTGAACGTGGTATTTCTCCCTCCCTGTACGTGTCACATAGGTCCGCGCCCATGAGAAGATCGGGATTTGGCGTGCCATCGCCAAGGAAGTCCGGGCCCTGGGGGTCCACCATCGACGGGGCACCCACTGCCGCAAGAGGTGGGAGGACATCCGCCGCGGGACCAAGAAGACCGCCGAGTCTCTGCTGGGGATGGCCTCCCAACGTAGGCGGGGTGCCTGCCGTCAACTGAGCCCCCTGATGTTCCGGATCCTGGCGGTGGCCTACCCTGAATTGGATGGGCGCGTGAGGGCAGCACAGCAGACACAAGGGGGTGAGTACAAGCATTATCTACTCTGTTGTCGCGCAGTGGAGGTGTCTGGGTGGGGGAGGAGGGCTGGGGGTCCCCCTAGGCCAGGGCGATATCTGTAGGCTGGGCACCCCCGTAAGCCCCTGTGTCCCCAGCCACCACCCTCAGTAGTTTGTCAGTACAGCCATCCCTGGGCCGTGTCATCCATGGGTGCAGTTGTCAACTCTAGGCGTGTAGGGCATGTTCCACGGAATGCGTAGCGGACCCCAAGTGCGCAACTTAGTGCAGGGGGCATCTGTGTCTGTCATGTCCGCTAACTGTACCGGAGATCCATGTAATCAATATCCCTTTATTTCTCTCTCCCCCCCCCTTTTTGTTTGTCTTTCTGTGCTTGTGTGCATCAGCATCATCAGGCGGAGGAGAAGTGGCATCGGGGCAGGAGGGAGCTGCATCTCACATGGCCCAGGAGGGCCATGCCACAGAGTCAGACTGGACCAGTGAGACGGAGGGCGAGGGGAGCTCCACGACGGGGACGACTGGACCCTGCAGCGACACGGACACGTCCTCGGAAGGGGGCTCCCTTGCGGGGGTGGCACCATCCGTGCCCCCCGCCATTACAGGTACAGCCGCCACCCAGCGCACCATCTCCGCCCTCCCAGCAGCCCCTCAGCGTTCGCCCCGTGCCCGCTCTGCCAGGAAGCCGGGCATCTCCTTCGCCCCAGGCACCTCAGGCCCTGCCCCTGTTACCCCCGCTGCCCTCAGTGAGGAGGTCATTGACCTCCTCCGAACGCTCATTGTTGGGCAGACTACCCTTTTGAATGCCATCCAGGGGGTGGAGAGGGAGGTTCATCGCAGCAATGCGTACCTGGAGGGCATTCATTCGGGTCAGGCTGCCCATCAGCGATCGTTCCAGGCTCTGGCCTCAGCACTGACGGCAGCCATTGTCCCTGTCTCCTGCCTGCCTCTACTAACTCCCTCCTCCCAGTCTCCTGTTCCTCTGCCTGTCCCACCCACACCATCAGACCAGCCTGCACACACCTCAACACCCAAGAGAAGCTCATCCAAACATAAGCACCACAGATCACGCAGACATTCACACACGCAACATTCCGATGCAGACATGCCAACAGTCACTACCACCTCTGTGACCCCCACCTCCTCGTCTCCCTCCTCCCTCCCTGTGACGTCTACACTCACACCTCCATTCACCTCACCATCAGCCAGTGTTTCCATCACGAGCACACCCTCCACTCCAGTCCGCACACGTGCAGTCACCACCCCCACTGCCATTTACACGTCCCCTGTGTCCTCTCCCACTGTGTCTGTCACCCCCTCTTCCACACCACACAAACGCAGCCACCCACCCACCCAACAGCCATCCACCTCACGACAGCCTATCCCTCCTGCACCTGCACCCAAAGACAGCAAACGTGACTCACCTACAACCACATCCTCTCCCTCACTCCCATTCCCACTGTACCTACCACTCTCCATTGTCCCAAGAAGCTCTTCCTCGCCACTACTAACTTCTTTCCTGACCCTGAGCCCCCCCCCTCCTTCTCGTCGGGGTAAGAAGAGCACCTCAGCCACCACCAGCCCTGCAGCCCCCTTGACAAGGGTGCAGGGGTATTGGAGCCCGCCAGCCCGCATGTCTGGATCTTCGCCCAGCAGCAAGGGGACAGCCAGCCCACCCCCTGGGAAGAGGAGCAGAAGGCGGAAGGGGCGCCGCAGGAGCCCGCCTTCTACATCCCCCCCGGACACCACCCAGAGACAGTCACCAGCCACAGCTCCAAAGGGAGGAAAGGGCCACAGGCCGACGACTAAGGAGGGCAAGGGCAGCAAGTTGGAGAGGTCAGGCAGCAGGCCTGCTGCCCAGGAGGAGCCCACAACCCCCATAGCCGCTGCCCCGGGAGGAACCGGCACAGCTGCCCCGAGAGAGCCCACCAGCCCCATAGCCGCTGCCCAGGGAGGACCCAGCCCAGCTGGCCAGGAGGGCCCCACCACCCACAGCCCAGGTGGGCAGTGAAGGAGCACCATCCCCGCTGCCCAGGAGGGCACCACCAGGCATTTAGCAGTTGGCCATAGACCGTCCGCCGTCTCAAGAACCGCTGAACTGGGCCCCGCCGTCTCAAGAACCGCTGAACTGGGCCCCGCCGTCTCAAGAACCGCTGAACTGGGCCCTTCAAGGCAAGAACCGCTGAACTGGGCCCTTCAAGGCAAGAACCGCTGAACTGGGCCCCGCCGTCTCAAGAACTGCTGAACTGGGCCCCGCCGTCTCAAGAACCGCTGAACTGGGCCCTTCAAGGCAAGAACCACTGAACTGGGCCCTTCAAGGCAAGAACCGCTGAACTGGGCCCCGCCGTCTCAAGAACCGCTGAACTGGGCCCCGCCGTCTCAAGAACCGCTGAACTGGGCCCTTCAAGGCAAGAACCGCTGAACTGGGCCCTTCAAGGCAAGAACCGCTGAACTGGGCCCCGCCGTCTCAAGAACCGCTGAACTGGGCCCCGCCGTCTCAAGAACCGCTGAACTGGGCCCCGCCGTCTCAAGAACCGCTGAACTGGGCCCTTCAAGGCAAGAACCGCTGAACTGGGCCCTTCAAGGCAAGAACCGCTGAACTGGGCCCCGCCGTCTCAAGAACCGCTGAACTGGGCCCCGCCGTCTCAAGAACCGCTGAACTGGGCCCCGCCGTCTCAAGAACCGCTGAACTGGGCCCCGCCGTCTCAAGAACCGCTGAACTGGGCCCTTCAAGGCAAGAACCGCTGAACTGGGCCCTTCAAGGCAAGAACCGCTGAACTGGGCCCCGCCGTCTCAAGAACCGCTGAACTGGGCCCCGCCGTCTCAAGAACCGCTGAACTGGGCCCTTCAAGGCAAGAACCGCTGAACTGGGCCCCGCCGTCTCAAGAACCGCTGAACTGGGCCCCGCCGTCTCAAGAACCGCTGAACTGGGCCCTTCAAGGCAAGAACCGCTGAACTGGGCCCTTCAAGGCAAGAACCGCTGAACTGGGCCCCGCCGTCTCAAGAACCGCTGAACTGGGCCCCGCCGTCTCAAGAACCGCTGAACTGGGCCCCGCCGTCTCAAGAACCGCTGAACTGGGCCCTTCAAGGCAAGAACCGCTGAACTGGGCCCCGCCGTCTCAAGAACCGCTGAACTGGGCCCCGCCGTCTCAAGAACCGCTGAACTGGGCCCTTCAGGGCAAGAACCGCTGGCCCTTTGGCAGACGTGGCAGGGCAGGATCTATCTCGGGCAGGGCTGCAGGATGTCCTCTGGCCAACTTGCCTCCTCCAGTGGCAGTGGGGTCTGTTATGGACTGTATGGACTGTGGCTTTGCTCTCCCCAGGATGGGCCAGTGGGCAGGCCACCCACTGTATGGACTGTATGGACTGTGGCTTTGCTCTCCCCAGGATGGGCCAGTGGGCAGGCCACCCACTGTATGGACTGTATGGACTGTGGCTTTGCTCTCCCCAGGATGGGCCAGTGGGCAGGCCACCCACTGTATGGACTGTATGGACTGTGGCTTTGCTCTCCCCAGGATGGCCCAGTGGGCAGGCCACCCACTGTTTGGACTGTATGGACTGTGGCTTTGCTCTCCCCAGGATGGGCCAGTGGGCAGGCCACCCACTGTATGGACTGTATGGACTGTGGCTTTGCTCTCCCCAGGATGGCCCAGTGGGCAGGCCACCCACTGTATGGACTGTATGGACTGTGGCTTTGCTCTCCCCAGGATGGCCCAGTGGGCAGGCCACCCACTGTATGGACTGTTTGGACTGTGGCTTTGCTCTCCCCAGGATGGCCCAGTGGGCAGGCCACCCACTGTATGGACTGTATGGACTGTGGCTTTGCTCTCCCCAGGATGGCCCAGTGGGCAGGCCACCCACTGTATGGACTGTATGGACTGTGGCTTTGCTCTCCCCAGGATGGCCCAGTGGGCAGGCCACCCACTGTATGGACTGTATGGACTGTGGCTTTGCTCTCCCCAGGATGGCCCAGTGGGCAGGCCACCCACTGTATGGACTGTATGGACTGTGGCTTTGCTCTCCCCAGGATGGCCCAGTGGGCAGGCCACCCACTGTATGGACTGTTTGGACTGTGGCTTTGCTCTCCCCAGGATGGGCCAGTGGTCATGGAGTCCCCTCGTGGATCTGGCGTTGTGTACTCAAGTGGCTGAGGTGCCCCCCCTTCCCTTCCCCCTGAGGTGCCTGTCCTATTTTCTTTCTGATGCCCCTGCAGTGTTCTCTCCGTGGAGTTCTTGTCGTGGGACTGGGCCTTGCCCCTTTGCACAGGACCCCTGTGATCCACGGACAGTGGTTGGACTACATTTAGTAGCTGTATATATTTTGTACATAGTTTATTTATTTTTTGGGATTAATGGCGTACATATTTCAATATATCTGCCCGTTTATGATCTCTTCTTTTGGTCTTTGCATTATTTCGGAGGGGGGTGGTTTGTGGGTTGTGACAGTGATCTGTGGGAATGCATTGATGTGTGTGTTGTAGTGGGTGTGGGTGGGTGGGTGTGTGCCGGTAATCTTTTCCCTCCCCTGTGTCGTAGGTGCAGTACTCACCGATGTCTTCCGCGCCGCCGGGCATGCTCCTGGTATATGAGGAGGAATAGGAGTGCGGGGATGACCTGTAACTCTGGCTCCATACTGCCGGAATCTCGCGTGGAGTGCGTAGAGGTGAGCGTTTTCCCGTTCGTAGTCTGTTTCCGCCGTGTTCTTATCGGCGGTGCTCCCGCCCCGGAAAAGGTGGCAGATTGGTGGGTCGTAATAGGGTGGGCGGTACTTTGTCTGCCGCCGGGCTGTTGGCGGGAACCGCCGCGCTGTTTGTTTGTACCGCTGTGGCGGTCGGAGTGTTAAGTTGGCGGGCTGTGTTGGCGGTTCCCACCAGGGTCAGAATTGCATATTTTAGACCGCCGGCCTGTTGGCGGCTTGGCCGCCGCTTTATCACCGACCGCCAGGGTCAGAATGAGGGCCTTTGTGTCATAGAAATCATTTCATTTCACCTTCAGTTACAAATACCGCTAGTGTGAGAGTCACTGAAAATTAGACTCGCTTTAAAGATTTAAGTGTGCGAGTCACTGTGAAAATAAATGTAAAAAATGGAACGTTGTTTGTAAGCCCACAGCCAATTACTCCATAAAAAATTTAAAATAGCTTCCAGCAGACATACTTCACTAGAAAGGCTTGTTGCTCCTAGAAATTTATCGAAAATATCACCGTACTGGCAAGAAGCGAAGAAAATAACCTGCGAATGTCAGGCCTGGCTGTGAGGACACTCAAAATATAAGCAGAAAAATGCGTAGGTTTGGAAAAGGTGTTGACAGATGCTTCAGCTCATTGCCAATTCATGTGGTATCCAATAAAAGATGAACAGCAGGCAATATTCCTTCCAAAAAACGTTTATTAATGTGGAGTCACCACCGATGTCCTCAGCAGCCGCCCTGGATCAAGACAGCCAATACTAGAACGGCCCATCTCAGGAATCGGAATTCTCATGTCGAGTCAGAACATGACAACTGGCAACCTTCCATAAAGGTAAAAGTTGACATTTGTATAGTACACTACTCACCCGTTACGGTCTCAAGGGGCTGTATGCATACCACTGTGGAACCCCTCTGGCTTTTCCCTGTGAGGCACCCACTCCTGGACAACCCCCAGGGTGAAGCCAGGCATCCAAGCACTGTCAGGGCTGTTGTGGAGATTAAGTAAGCTATTGCCCAGAGTTACACCCATTAATTAGATTAGGCACTAAGGAAAGAATTATCTGGTCCAAGGGAATTGAGCACAAGACCTGCAAGGCAGGAACTGAACCCTGGCCCCAGGCCAGATCTCTGCATCAGAGGTCTGCTGCTCTAACCATTGTGCCACACTTCACACAGGTGCGCTGTAACATATAACATAACAAATACACAAGCAGGCAGAGGCACAGACTGGTAAGGCAAGAAAATGCACACATTCTAAAATCAACTTTACCAAAAGATGTATTTTTAAATCGTGAGTTCAGAGACCCGAAACTCCAGATCTCTATCTGCTCCCAATGGGAAACTGCACTTAAAAGATATTTAAAGGCAGTCCCCAGGTTAACCTCTAAGAGCGATTGGGCTTGCAATGGTGAAAAAGGAATTTGACAGTATTTCACTATCAGGACATGTAAAACAGATCAGTACATGTTCTACCATTTAAATACGCTGCACCCTGCCCATGGGGCTACCTAGGGCCCACCTTAGGGGTGCCTTACATGTAATAAAGGGGAAGGCTTGGGCCTAGCAAGTGTGTACACTTGCCAGGTCGAATTGGCAGTCCCAGACTGCACACACAGGCACTGCAGTGGCAGGTTTGAGACATGTTTACAGGGCTACTGATGTGGGTGGCACCATCAGTGCTGCAGGACCACAATTAGCATTTGATTTACAGGCTCTGGGCACGCATAGTGCATTTTACTAGAGACTTGCTAGTAAATCAAATATGCCAATCATGGAAAACCAATCACCAACACAATTTACACAGGGAGCACTTACACTATAGCACTGATCAGCATTGGCAAAGTGAGCAGAGACAATAAACCAGCAAAAACAGAGTCCAGCATACCATAAAAACAGGTCAAAAGGCAAAAAGGGCAGGGGAAACACACCAAAAGATGCCAGGTCTAACAGACCATCTGAACTTTATATTTCAAATAATGTGAGCTACACTGCCTGTGTCAACCTCTGCCTTCTAAACAAGTGGCTGAACAAGGTTTGGCATCGTGAACTGGAAGTCACTTCAAATAGAGTGCTGTTGGGTTTTCTTTTTATGTAAAGTGCACAGACCATTAATTTTACTTCACCTTGTTCTCAATTATGTTTTAATATATTTGCTTTTGTCACTTTACAATAATGGGGGAATTGTGTAATTGCTTATCTGTTGATATTATTTGTAATAAAAAGCATGGATAAAACACATAAACATGTATATGCATTGGTGGCAGGGAGGGAGTGGAAGTGAAATAACCAAGTAAGCCTGTGCTTTAAGTTGGAGTAGAAATAGTAATAATGGGTGCACAATGGATTTAGTGAACTGTGGGACAGATTTAGGTCTGTTCTCATCACACAGAATTCATAATTTATTTCCATATTGGAAGCATTTTTGTCTTAATGTATCAGGTCCTGTTTTTTAGGAGTTACAGGGGCACTTTCACTTTTACATACAATTTAAGAGGACCAAGGGGTGGGAAAAAACTTAATCTTTGAGTGTGCGAGTGACTTGGTAGTCGGTCGGGTCATAATGAGTCACTTTGGATACTGGGTGACTAAGGCCTGCTGGACCACATTGGTCAGCTTCAGAGTGCAGGAGACAGTTGAGGGTGAGGCAACAATGTCTCACATGACTCTAAACCATGTTGGATGCCATGTCACTTCTGGGACAAGCGCCTCCATACAGTACCAGATGCTGAACTATGGGTATTAATAGCTTCAGTCAACGCTCTTTCCTCAAAATGCTGGTAATAAACTAACCTACGTGACAATATACTTGATCTCAGACAAAAGAGAGACAGTCAATTCTCATGCATGCAAAACTACTTAATTTGTCAGGGCGTGATATGGTTGGGGATCCCAGGAGATGCTTGTTGTTGTCGCTTCAGCTGTATATTTTCTGACATTTGTATATTTTCTGACATTTTCCCTTTCTATGTACACTTAAAGGTAACTTCAATGCCTTCTTTAATGTGAATTATTGTTAATTTTAGTGTACTTACGAGAGGAAAACCGAGAGAAGCATATGGGCTGTAACGTGAGAGAATAAACCTAGCTTTATATTTAACAGATGGAGCTGGGTGAGATGGAACAGGCAGACTTAAAGCAGGTGGTGCGGGGAGGAGGGAGTGTCTGCGAAGACGTAGGACAATTTAGCAGCTGAAGGGGAAGAGCTCGAGATGCAGAAATCAAATGTCTACCGCTTCTTATTCTAATAATCTTTATTTCCACTTTCCACAAAAGAATAAGTTAAACAAATGGTTTGAAGGATATTATTTTTTGCTCACAGTTATTGATTTTACCCTTGTCACATATTTCAGAATGCTACACGTAGAATAGTATTTTATTGTAAATATTGCCACCAGCAGGATGTGCAATTTCCTTCCAAATACTGGTGCCCTTCTTATAATACTCTTGTTTGGCTGTTTGTCTTCCTTTGCCGGGCGTCTTTGATACCTCCTGGGCAACGCCTGTTGAGAAAATGAATGGAAAAAAAATAGCTCACTGTCCCTAAAAGGGTTCTAATGTTCTGTAATCACTTCTGTGTGAATAACTTTGACAGTAAGCTGCAATCCATGTAATTTGCCAAAATCACAGTGGCGTCCTCCATTTTACTCTTTAGTGTATGTCCTTCCATAATGCCCTAGATCCCTATAATAATAGTCCTCAAAGGCGGTTGTGAAATGTACAACACTGACTGACGAAGTCCATAGGGCCATTTATGTAGCGTATATTGTTTATGTTTTTACTACTGTTACATTAAAAGATGGGTGTGTGATGGTTACTAAGAATTATCACTATTGAGGACAACACAGAGAGCATGTGTGTGTGTGGCTCCTGGATTGTATTTTACCAGTGCAGCAGAAGGACAGGAATAAGTAACATAATACATTGAATCAGATATCTCTCACCAATGTGAAACAAGTGTACCTAGAGATAAAATGAACATCAGAATATTGATGTCCCGTAGGCTAATGAGACTACTGCATTTCGAGTGGCTGAATCTCCTGCGGTGTGGGAGACTGAGTCTGACCCTCTACAGGTGACACCTGTTGCTCCAATCCGGGTTCTTCTCCGGCTATCTAGCAGTTCCTCATCTCTACTCCAGGGCAGGGATGATTGGGCAGCCAAGCGCATGACTTAACTGGTTTCTTAGGGAAGCCGTGGTCACTCATGTCTCATCCGTTTCTCTCAGTTCCATTAGTCTAACATACACAATGACAAACAGAAGCGGTATATATTTCAATAATGCTGTAATAAAGCGACTGCATCTTAGATAGCAAAGCCTGGACTGCAATAACCAGGACAATACAACATGACAAGATTAAAATTGTGACAGAGAGAGTGAAACATAAAAATAATACTACCATATTGTCACTAGAGTCAACAGACTAATGAGCTATGATAGAGCACAGCATGTTAGGCTCTAATTCTGCCCTTCAGGTTCCCCTGGGAAGACATCTTCCCCCATACCTGAGCAAAGGCCTGAAGTCTGTAAAGACAGCTGTAGCTAAACATTCAGCAATCAGCATACAGTCGTGGTTCTCTGGCTGGAATCAACTGTAAGAGACAGGGAAGTGTTTTTATAATAAAACAGCTGATGTTCTGAGAAAATGTCCCTATGTAAGGATGTGTATTTTCTATGAATGTCAGAGACTAGACTTATACCACGTTCACTGGCAACCTATCTTACTGCAGCCTTGGAAGAAGCAGAGAGTGAGCAACAATGTCTTGTTTGAGAACAGAGTGCTGGCCTAGGCAAAAACAGTCAGATAGAGAGAAAATAAAACAAGACAGTAAAAGTGGCTACTGTAACAATAATAAAGCAAAGTTGAATAAAATATTCTAGGTTAAAGTGCATAGCAGCAGGCCTAGTATGCTAAAATAACGTGCATGAAGCTATAACTAAAATGGCCACACAACACCCTCCCCTTGTCGGTTGAAGGTAATTCAAAGCCTAAATATACTTAAAAGCTACTAAGCTCAATATTGATCTGAATAAATCAGTGTCAATCTATGCTAGGGCCAAATAGAAACATAATTCAATTACCATAATGTCTTAACATGTATGAGAAATTCCTCCAGAATAAATACCAGAAACGGATGGACCTGTGAGTTGCTGTGTCTGCGTTTAATGTCCTTCAGAAAAACTATATCAGGAGGCTGATACCTGCTGGGACTCTGTGGCAGGTCTCACATCCATTGGAAATATTATGCCATGTGCCTAATGCCAATCAATAAAACAGAGACTAGTGGCAATCAGTAAAAAGGTGCTAAAGACACCTATTGATCATCAGTCCTTTTTCGCTGTAGGTATTGTGCTAAAATACATGTCCATTATAGTAAATCCAAGACAAATGCCCATCACGCCATGTGCTGGTGACTAATCGTTGTTAGAATTTTTGTCAAAGACTATCTTCTTTTCTAATGTGCGTGGAACATTCTGTTCGATTGTGTGCCAGAGACCCAAGACTATTAATGTGTAGCCAGCCAGCTGGAAAAATGAACTACAATCATCTCAGAGGCAATTTTCAGTGTGGGTTCTGTGTGCGAGAAGGCAATACAACCTCATCTTTAAAATTCTAGGTATCAGAGGAAGGACATCCCTGCCTCCTTGTTCACTTCTCTGCAGTCTTTAATACTGTTAATCATGATACTCTTCCGAAATTTCTAAAGAAACAGAATTGGCATTTAAGAAACAGTGGGAATATAGTTCAGATCCATTGTTTAGAATAGATAGAAGCCAGTTCTTCAAAGTGGAAGATTCTTTCTCTTCCCTCCATAAACGTCCCAAATAGAGTTCCACAAGTCTTTCACCCTACATGCGGCTCGTCAATAGGGTGAAAATTTAATGTGCAGTGATCACGGGAGCAACATCTTGACATTCCTGTCGCACTTAGAGCATCACTGCAACAACAACTAGGTGATGGATGGAATGCTTCAATGAAACCATTGAAACCAGTCTGAGGTGGCTGATGCCTTCTGGAGGGGGCCTTGCCTGGCAGTTCTAGACAGACAGTTTCTATGAGGAGCAAAGTTCAGTACTGATTTGCATGAGGAAGTCCTTTGTCTAGAGTGGCATGATCTGCGAAAAATGATGAAGTGGAATGTGGCAAAGAGAGATTTCCAGTGACTGAGAATAATTCATGAGAAAGACTCCTAGATATTTAATTTGGTCCATTATCATTTTAAACCCCTTCTGTAGTACTATGCATTTGTCTCTGTGTTGTTTCCTCTATTAATGCTGGAAGCGATCAATCAGACTCGGTAAAAAAACTAAGGTTTTCATCCACGAATAGGATTATATTCTGTTTTAATTTTATACCATCATTCTCGGTATTAGCTGTGACTTGTTCGTACTGGGGTTCCATAAAGAGTCCCTTTTAAGGTGTTTTGGGGAGAAACTTTGCCATGTATTCTCAATCTTTTCATTTGAATTTTATAGTTGGCCAATATATATTTTTTCTCTTGGACCGAGTCTCTAAGAATTTCCAGCCTACCCTAACAAATGCTTTCTCCACATCTAATGACAGGAAACAGATTAATTGGCTGGTGCACTCTGCCACAGCTATCAAAAGACAGCAAACCTGTATTATAATATGTATTCCCATTTCTAATGACCCCTGGGCACTGTGGGGATATTATAGTAGGTAATATGTTGTGCAGGAGTTGTACTAGTCTTCAAAATATTTACATCAGCATTAAACAATGTAATTCGTCTATAGGAACTACAACACTTTGTATCTCTGTCTGGTTTCAGAACCAGGGTGATTGCGGCATCAGTCATGGTCTCAATTACCACTCCTGTAGTAAATAGATGGTAATATATTGTCATGAGAGGTCCACCAGAATACCAATAGCTAGGAATCCTTGGAAACAGTTCCCTGCAAGGTTTTTCTCTATTGTCATTAGGGACTTGCATTGAATACATATTGATATAAAAACTGCACAGTTTACCCTAGATTGCCACAAGGCGAACCTCTATGTCTATGCAATTTTGCTACCCCTTAATTTTGTTATTCGTTTTGGGTACCAATATAATATAGACGTTTTGTATCTGAAGCCAATAGATGTATCACCTGGAAGAGTGCTCTATCTACTTCCTTCAATTGAAACTATCAAAAACTAGCTTTTCACTTCAATGAAAATGCAGGCACTGCATATTTAGAGAGGTTATTGCAAGCGGGTAGGTCATTGCATGTGCATGTGTTCCCTTTGTACGTAATGGACTGTTTTATGCTTGTCAAGACTGACTCTTTCAAACTGCTTAGTCACGGTGATCAAAACTGTTCAACTGCCCATTCAAGTATTTGCCTCTTTGCAAATGCCTCTTGCCATTCTGTGGACATGCTTTGTGTGCTGGATGTTCAACCGTTTTAACCAAATAAATGTATCTTCAGTTAGCTTCATTAAAAATAATAAAAAACTAACAACTGTAGATTTATATAACTCAGTTCCACCATGCTTTCATTCCTCTCTTGGGGGCCTGCCTGCTTACTTGCCAGAATCTTAATTGATTTCTCCTGGTGCAGCTTGCTTTTATCAATGTTCTGCCAGGACTCATATCTTGGCCTGCTCACCAATGCACGAGGCAGCGCCTACCTCTAAGTACCTTATATTCTCAAGCCATGCTATGTCTTCTCATGCTTCACATGCACTGTCCGTGTGACCTGTCCTTCCTGTCTGAAGGCCCCCATCAGTCGGGCCCGACATTCCAGCCCCCTTCACCATCTGCTCTCCTCCATGTCTCACCCACTCATACGTCACCATCACCTTCATTCTGTGACTGTTGCTCCTCACTCCTAGGGGTCGGATCATCAGCTGGTCCATGGGCCCCACCTCTCCTACCACTGCCACATCCCTGCCTTCCTTCTGTAAGTGTGTTTCTTGCCGCCAGGGGTCAGCTTTCCCTTCTGGCACCTCATGTTCTGCAGGTTTCCTATGGTAGTTCACCTTCTTTCAGGTTGCTCATGTAATATTGTGCTTCAGCATAATTTTGCAGCCATCCTGTAAGCACAGCTGCATCATCATAAGCCGTTCTTTTGCTTCTGATGTCTTTTCACTTTCTGCAGAAATTTCAATGACAGCTGGTACCCAATGTCCCCTCAGTTTCTGCGTTATAATTAATGAATGGGTGGAATATTGAGGCCCAAGCCTTGCAGCTCACCAGACACATGTCCTTGCATGTCCCTACCTTGGCCACATCCCTTCTTGAACCGCAATCCTTAAAAAAAACTCTCCTATAATCTGTACCAACCTATAGTATCTGGTCTTCCCAAATCTGCACTATGAAGTTATCAATATATCTTTGAAGACAAACTCCTGTTCTTGATTCATTTTTTTGCTAATTAACTCTTATTTCTATGACATGCTCCTTAAAGCATTTCACATGGTCAGGGATTTCGAACATTATATCAAGAGCCTAAATCAATAAATACATTGCAATGTATGCTGAAGATGTATGCCAGTCAGAAAAAGTGTCATAGCTACTGTACTACCCTCTAAACATACATGAATAATCCTGGATTCCTGCAGAGCAAGCAGCCTCTATGGAGTAGTGTGAAACTGATAGGTCTTTTGGCATTCACACTTCCTCATTTAGTAATGGGAGAGAACATTGTGGCAACCTTGACAGGAAGCAGTAATGATCGTACAGGTTTTCATTTCAAGAGCTGGACAAGAGCACACAAGTTCCTTCACCTCCCAATGCTGATATGCCTCTCTGATGTGCAGTACTCATTTACTGTTGAACACATGACAGATTGTCAACACATAAGAGACACAATGCCTACTGAAAAAAAAACTCCTTTCTGAGAATTTCTGTTTGCCTGGGTCCTATTCCACTCATCACCAATACATTTTGAGCTATAACTTGAATTTGGATAGCTTGGAGCCTGTTTTAAAATCACTTGCCACCTAAATCAGAATACTTGATGAATCTTTAGGCTGCCATTTATCAAACTCAACCAAATAGACACACACACATGGTTACCCTTTATTAAATCTTGGATGGGACCCTTGGATTGTAATGCTTCATGGGTAAGTCCAGGCAGAATGGAAAATTGAATTCTATTATTAATCAAAACTCCAAATTGGGAGCCGTGTGGCAAAATGCTTTGAAAATGCAATGCAAAAGCTTTCGGTTGTTACTGTCAAGCTGGATTAGGGAGAGTTATCTGTAAGACCTGGCATACTTGATATGGTATTCGCCCAGACTTTTTGACTCCACTTCTCTGTTTTAGCTGAACTAATTTTGCTGTCACTCAGACTCTGTCTACTTTATCCCTCCTAACCAGGGGTAACGTGATTGTGCTCTTTCCCTTAAATATGGTAAAATTGGCTTACACCTTATTGTTGAATGTAATTTACTCATAAGTCCCTAGTGACTGGTTCTACATGTACCCAGGGCCTGTAAATAAAATCAAAGTAATGTGCTGTAGCACTCATTGTGACACCCACTAAAGTAGCACTTTAAAACATGCCTCAAGCCAGCCACTCAAACCTGTAGTACAGTAGTAAACTGTCATTTCAGCCTGGAAAAATAAACTTCTTGCTAGGCCTAAATCTTCATTTTTAATGCTTAAAATTCACACGTAGGTAAGGCTTTAATCACTCATAAGTCGGTGTGTTGTGTTTAAAAAGCAGGGCATGTATATTTCAGTTATACATGTCCTGACGTTAAAAAACTCCTCACATTCTTTTGCACTGTTGTGAGGCTGTGTCTCCCACAGACTAACACTGGATGGCCTCATTACACTTAATTAGCGATAACGTCAATTTGGGAAAAGCTAGAGAAATGCTTCTTCCACTCACTTAAATTGTATTTTAAAACCATCTTTAATGGTAAAGTTGAATTTTAAGTTACTATTCTGAAAATTACATTTTTAGGAAGTTGACATTTTTCTGCCTAAAGCAGATGACCCTTTCTGCCAGTGCCCAGAGTCACAGGTCTGTGAATGACAGATGTGGGGACAAAAGGGCCTTGGGCATGGGGCAAGGTGTTCTTCTCCTGAGCTGGATGTACTGGGAGTAGCCTCAGGGCTATGCCTGCCTCTTTCCTGACCTGTAAGGGCTGCTTGCTTTTCTACCCTAGCTAGTTTTGAGCCAAACCCTCTAGGTGAAAATCCAGAGGTTTTGAGCTCCTCACAACTGCAAATGTATTCTTCATGCCAAGAAATGATTGTCTGCGACACCCCTCAAAGTCAAGCTCCAGCGACGACCTGCTCTTTGTGCCAAACAGTGACTGTGCACATCAACAGCCAATATAATGTTCCAGCAGTGACCTGCTCTTCACGCCAACAATCACCACCTCATGACCCCCACCAAAGCGGAGCTCCAGCCAATGCTGCTGGCATGTGACTTGGACTCCCAGAATGTAAACTCCTCATTGAGGCAATCCTGGTCCCTGTAATTGACCCGCACTCCACTGCGGTTGGCCTGAACTTTTGGCTTGGTCGAGGCCAGCGTGACCAGGTACCTACAAGTAGCGATTGTGCTTTTTGGCACAATGTTCACCTAAAAATAAAACTCACAACTCCGCTTATACTGATTGGATGTTTGTCATTTTGATATCATTTTTTTTCCTTTAAATTAACTTTATTTTTCTAATTGGTTTGGAGTTTTTGTGTTAGGTTTTCACTTCATTACTATTTGAGTAGTGCATAAATACTTTACACATTGCCTCTAACTTAAGCCTGACTACATTTATACCAAGCTACCAGGGGGTACAGCACATTTATTTAGTGACTTTTGTGGTTCACCCTGACTAGGATTGCATGTGTTAAGTAATAACCCTATTTCTGACAGTGTCTCAATAAGATACTCGCTTAAATTAATGTAGAAAACTATAGGGCAGGTTAACCAACATGCCAAAAAGTGGTGCTAAAGTATTGACTCTCAACCACACATCTTTTTTAGTGCAGAAAATTAGTCCTACAAGTAACTCAACAATTAGTGCTTTGTGCTGCTTTGTATTACTTTAAGCTACTTTGCATCCATGGGATATCCACTAGGTGGTACATGGGCATTCCCACTCAATCACTCATGGATTTTAATGCAACATCCTACCTACTAAAATTGGTTGACAAGTCGCTGTGCCAAAAAATAAAGCTTTTGTGAAGCAGGCACCAACAAAGAGAAATGCATTTTGTACCGGTACTTCCAGAAAAAACCTAAGATAGACAGCATGCACACACCTTTGCTCTAAGATGAAAAGGTGCATGCAGCCTGCTCTCTGACCCATGCTGGAGAAGATAGCAACAGCCCAAATCTTAGTTAATATAGTTCTGCAATGCTCCCTCCCTGCAGTGCAATGCAGCACAGCAACTTGGTTGCTGAGCTGATTTGCATTGTTTTTTTAGTAAATGCCCCTGTTGGTGAGGAGAAGTCCCTTCCCTGGTGATGGACATGCTCCCCTGCCGTGATTGACTCCACTGTAATAATGTCTGGATCCCTAATGCTGATTTTTGTTGTTATTAATGAACACAGATCATGCATGTTCACTGGCACTGGCCTGTCTCATGCATTGTGGTCTTTTTGGATGGGGAAGGGCACTCAAAGTGCTACCCTGTTTACCACTGTCACTGGTGTGAAGCCTGCAGGGTCACTTATTTAAATTTCTGCTGCAGTGTGCTTATCTCACTCTTGGCCTAAATTGGTGTAATGTGTAGTGCTGTGCAGTGCAGGTGTGTTATACATGTGCTGGGAGTATGTGTGCCTGTGAATGGCACGATACATAGGATATGTAGTGCTGTGCACTGTCAGTGTGTTTTATGCATTTGCTGGTTGTATGTGTGCCCTTGAACGGTATAATACATGGAAGAATCTGGGTTCAATATTGGGAGACTAAGGGCTAACAAAGGGATTTGAGAATTGCTACATTGCTGTGATCTGGATGGGGCACACTGAAGGAATGGAGAGCCAGGCTCTTCAGTGTACTCCAAAGGCTGTTCTTTGATTTAGAGAGAGCTCACCAGGAAGGGGCCTGGGCTTAATTCAGAAGGGTACAGAGCTGGTAAGAGAATCATAAAGAGTAGGGACCTTTTGATACACATATCACTGTAGCTGACATCCACGTATGAACCTCTAGTCATTCCCATGGCCTGTGTTGTTGGGCTTTTAGATTTGAAGTTTCTCCTGTTGTGACAGGCTGCCTTCTGGAGGAAGGACAGAGTAGAGTACACTTCAAAAGGAAGCAGACCCCCAACATAAATTTCAAAGACTCCGAATTGAAATCACATTTAGGCCCAAATTTAAGAGGGCGTAGCACCAACTATTGCCACATTAGGGTCATTCTTTACGCTAATGTGGCAATACTGTGGCAAAAGCGCAGCACCATATTTGCAAAGTGTTGCAATGCATGCATTGTACCAATTTGTAAACCCTTGCGCCACATAATGTATGGAAGGGAGTGTTCCTGTGTTAGGGGACCAGCAAAAATGGCACAGCGGAATCTATGAGATTCCACTGTGTCATTTTTAGCAGCATTTTTAATGGCTACACAGAGTAGGTGTTAAAAGGAGGTACACCATTATTTATAATGAGCCTCTTGGTACTTTGCAGGACTAGCGCCAACATTTGTGGCACTAATCCTGCAAAGCACAACAATACCTTAAAAAATGATGACGCTATTGTCCCTTACCTGAACCATGGTGTGGCGTATGTTAAATATGGCGCACACATGGTGGCGTTGGGGGGGGTGCAATGAGCTGCAAGAAAAGATACTGTGCCACGTTTCTTGAGTCTGGGCCTTAGTGCCTGCAAATGGACTACAAAGAGGATCGCTTGAGCCCCCCAAAATTGTCAACTCTCAAGCAACCAGTTAGGCTGTGTGAAGAGAAGCTCTGCAAGACTTCTGCCTGTGACCAGGACTGGGTCCCAAGGACTGCCAGTCTCCCAGTTGGGTGAGGAGACATCACCCAGGGAATCCAGGAACACCTGCCCCTGGAGCTTGGAACACCAGTCCCTGCCTGCTTGCCTACACCAGTGTGCCCTGTTAGGAAGGCAAAGGCAGAAAGGAATGAGGTCCAGTGGGGGATACTGGTGATTGGATCCCTGTTGCATGGCGTGATGAGAAGGCAGCTGCACTAATAGGATCATTGCCTGTGTGCATTGAAAAATTAGCTACCTTCTTATGGCAGAGGACGGCTGCAGTGAAGTGAGCTGTGAACACTGCTTCAAGGTGACCCCTTATGGCAGGTGGGCCCACTGTGAACATTGCTGTACCGATTGTTGCCCATGAGCAGGTTTGAAGTTGGCAACCCTGTATGCCAGGTGGGGGCCACCTTGAAGATTACTGCTGTGTATATCGGGCCATAGCCCGTGTTCGGAGTGCAGTTGGTGACCCGGTGTGCCAGGTGGGGCCACCATGTAGATTGCTGCTGTGCTGACTGGCATAGAAAACTTACCAGCATCAGAGGAACATTGAGGACTCCCTAGCTGCTGCCTCTACAAGACCACTTATGAGGAACTTGAGGACACCCAAATGCTGCCCCTTCCAGGACGTGTGTGAAGAACTTACCAAAGACAGCTGCTGTAGCTTCAGCAGATGCAAAGGGGGCATGCTCGGAGACTATGATCCTTCATATCCTGCTGACGTGGGTAAGACTGATTCGCAGGCCAGAATGCCCTGGAGGATACTTGCCTGCATATAGCGCTTCAACGCTAGAACATGTTTGACTTTAATAAAGTGGAACTGCTGAGACTCAGAAAATTTGTGGGGTTTAAATTGAAGATCACCTTTAGTGAATGGGAAGTAACCAATACTGCTAACAAGAAGGGCATGGGGCACAGGAACCCTCCTATAACATACTAGAGCCCTGACCTCAGAGGACTGTATACATTGTTTGTGCATGTTGTATTTTACTTTGTGTTCTTAAATAAATACTTTTTTTAATAAAAAGCAAGTATTTGACTAAACAATCTTTTATCGCTGCTGCTGAATGTAGTTTAAGTTCTGAGCCTGTGTTCACCCCACCATGTCTACCCCCCCAACCTGAGAAGACTTGAAACCTTGGACCGCTTTACCTGTGCTACCACTAAGAGTCAAGTGCTGAAGGAGTACTTGGCCCACTTGCTCAGGATCCATAGTAAGTTTGGCCATGGGACATAACAAGCAAATACATCAACCCCTGATTGGGCCCAGTAGCTTCTCTTTGCCCCAGGGCTCTCTAAATGGAGTTCTGACAGTCCCTCTGTGTGTGTTTGAAATTGACCTTCTTAATCCTGGGAACCAGTGCATACACATGGAATGATAACAAAAAAATTCACTATTCTTCATAGTACTGGAAGTACTCAAGTACTGGAAGTACTCAGATTTGATGTGTATTTTATGTTATTTGCCATATGAGTATATCACTTCCACACACAATAATACTACCAGCTTCAAAATGAATATCTTTGACTTCTCATTGCACCTTACTATTTCTTCTTCATACACCATTCATGCACAATTTTTGTAACACATGTGCAGATCCAGTCTTATTTATTATTGGGGTTCTTGTTGTGGAAATGTAATTGTTAGTCTCTTTAATTCCAAAGTGCATGAAGGCAAGCACTGCGTCTAGGCCAGTCCCCGCTGAGGTAGGCAGGAACGGTATTATGAGCTTAAGTGCTCCTGTAAAACTGCTATTTTTTGCCCATGGAACTTCCTGTATTAATAAAACACAATTATTTCTAGCTTTGTGATGTTATTTGTTGCTACCACTAGGAGGTAGCCTAAGCCTGCCTTTGAACCATGCCTTTATGTATGTGTGAACTGGGTGAGAAGAGTTGTAGCCCATTAAGGGACCGTCAAGGCCTGCTCTTAGAACAGGGACTGCCAGCCTCTTTCTCGGTTCTATCAGAAATGGAGAATGTAATAAGAGCTTGAGTCTTCTTTCTGTTCCACTGCATTAATTATTCCTCTCAGTCCATGCACAGTATGCTGAATAACACTCCCTAAATACCAATATATCCATGAAAGCATGACTCCATCCGAACAGTCTCTCTGTGTAGTCATGGTCCACATCTCACATGCAAGGTTTCAAAACAAGATCTCAGGGAAACTTTAGAAAGCACAATAAGCAATTGTATCTAAAGCTAATTGGCATAGTAGAGGAGGAAGATATGTGGGAAATGGCCCATAACCATCCACCACTACCACTGGACTCAGTGGCTAAAGAGGTCACTATAAATATGTCTTTTTTGCTGCTTTTGTGATGACTCAAATTATTACCAAAAACATTTCTGAATTCTGAGCAGATAGTACCATGCTCAGAAAAAATGATATGATCTGAATCCTTCTTGGTCCCAACTGCTGACCACAAAAGACAGAGGCCCATATTTATGGCCTGGTTGGGGTTGCTTTTGCACCACGCCACATGGTGCAAGGGCGAAGCTAGCCCAAGTCGAATTTATGAATCCACGCAAGGCCACCTCGTGTGGCCCCGCTTGGCTTCATAGATCTCAATTAACATCACTCTGCACCAGGGAAGCATTTCCATGGGTGGTGCATGGGTGTTCTCACACACTATCGAAGGATTTGGACGCATTCCCAGATTTACAAGAACTTGTAAACCTGAGAATGTGCCAGAAAGATACACCTCCCCAGGAGAGACGTAACGATAAGAAATATGTTTATTTCTCCTCCTTTTTTCCTCTTTCTATGTGTGCTGCATTCTACAGCATCCATGGAAGGAGGAAAAAGCCTCTCAGGTTTGTTTTTGTGCAGGAAGTTGCCCATTCCTGCACAAAAGCAATCCTGCATGCAATGCAGGCACCCTTGCACCATGGTCCAAGGGTGCCTGCATTGACGCTAGGTTGCTTAAAGGGTGCCAGTGCAGGGAAAAGGACAGGAACAAATGGTATTGTTTTAAATACCGTGCATTCCTGCCCTTTCCCTGTGATACAGGGCAGCGCAGCAAGGTGACTTACTGCACTGCCCTGCGCCAAAAAGCCCAACAATATGGGCCACAGTCTCCAATTGTGGACCAAAGCCGGTTACCCTGTCTTCAGCACAGTAAAACAACTTTCCACTCCAGCATGGCATACTCACCATGAGCATATGTTTTACACAACTATGCTGAAATCAACCATCAATCAAGAATGGTGTGAAAAAACACCAGCAATTAATATCTTGAAGCTGTGATGAGTAAATTTCACTCCCACCTCTTCTATCTTCTTGTTAAAACAAGTAGGAGGCTTCTTAGTTGACTGCTATGGCTAGAAGGGACAAACGTGTGGTGAAATATTCTATTCTAGTAGCGCATCATTTCATGGCAATCACAGAATTGGAGAGGTATAGAAATACATCCCTGTTTAAATCAGCACTAAGACTGCTCACCCACCCACAAAAATTACTCAGAGTATAAAAGAAACGAACCCCACAACATTGTACACATCTACATGAACGCTCAGTGCAGTGGCATAATGAAACTGGAGGGGCCCTCTGCAAAGAGCGCTCCACCCCCATCCGGACTCACTCAGCTCTAAGACCATGTGCTGCACTCAGGGGCTGTTGTGGCTATTGTTACGCCACTGGCTCAGTGTGAATGTTTGATTTTATTGATTTGAGGTTGCTAGCTGGAAAAAAACTATGCCCATGTGTTTTTGTCAATATCCAAAAGAGTTTGGACTGACCAGCGAGAGACAAAACTCAGACTCTTTTGTCTTTTCCATCAACCAGTGATCACACCAAGTGGGCAAAGCACGCCTTTGGTACTGCTGATGCCATTACTTGGATAAAGTGTGGTTTGATACAGAAAGAGTATCTTTGTCCTGCACACATAATGCACACACTTTCACCTGACACTTAGGAAACAACTGGGGTCTCTTTGCTCAAGGAGAGTGTTGGCCAGCAGCCATTATAAAAATAAGGTCACAGTTCCACTGTTGGATTTCTCCTCGAACCAGGCTTCATATCTCTGTCTTCACGGATATTACCATGGCTTCAGAGCTGTATTTCAAATGGGCTTCTTAATGTGCCTCATCCCTGACTCTAGTTACACTGCAGTTTTTATATGCAAAGGCAACTATGTCTTTGTCACATCACACATACCACGTAAGTAGATTCAGGTTAAAGTGGTTCTCTTCCCCTACCAGGTGGTTATTTGCCTAAATAGCCAGTCCCTTAGCACACATTCATTTTTGTGATGGCACTCAGTATATCATATCTATTTTAAACACTACATTTACATTAGTTCCAATTAAGTTGAACACATAAGATTATATCCCTATCAAAGTATGTCCTTAAATCAGAGTCCATAAAGTTTCATGACCATTAACACTTCTTAATGTAAATCATCCATACACTGGCGAGCTTACGTATGTAGCCCACATATTTCCACAGGGGATCCATATTTGTCACAATCTAGTGGCCTTTTCCACTTTTGTTCAGTTACCCTTATAAAACAAACACCTCTCAGTGATCCAATGAATGTTATACCTGCACAGAAGAGCTCAAGTATCCATCCACTTGTGTTCCCTCAAATAGGTGGAAATATATTGGCTACATACTTACTCAACAATATATGGATGATTTTGGAAGAAAAATGAGCACTTTGTTGTTCCTCACTGGATAAATAAGGAAAAAGATTACAGCTGCTTGGAGGGCAAACACCCTTTTTTGTAGAAGCACACAACTTCTGCCCAATCAAAACATGTACTCCTGGCTCCCAACAGGTGGGGGGAGCCAAAGCCCCTTTCTAATGATGCTCACGTAATTATCTGGCAACAAATGTAGTGTCAAGCCAGACCATAAAAACTAGTCATGCCGGACCTGAGCTCTATGTATCATTGGTAACCAGGGGCCAGATGTAGGCAGGAAAATTTTTGCGAATCGGTAATAGCGACTCCATGCGAATCGTAATTTCTGACTCGCAAAATCAAATGCAAAAAATATTTGCGATACCAATTTGTGAGTCGCAGAGGTGTCGCACCGCAATTTGCGTCCTTAGCTTTCAGCGAGGTCACAATTTGCAACCTTCGCTTTTAGCGAGGTAGCAATTTGCGACCTCGCTAAAAGCGAGATTGCAATTTACGAGAAGGGAGTCACAAGTTGCGACTGACTCGTAAATTGCCTGCAGGTGCATCACAATAGTTTGGAAACCCACTTTCTGGCTCTTGGTGATGACATCAGAACCAGGAAGTCATCAAATACACCTGGGAGGAGGGAGGACCACACCCATTTCAAACTGCTGTGCCACACCCAGGGGAGAGGAGCTGCAGCAACAATGGAGGAGACAGGCAGTGCTGGTAGAAGGAGGAAGGTGACATTTTCTGACAAAGAGTTGGAGGTGCTGACAGAAGAATGCTGCCTGCATCATGATGAACTTTTTGGGAAGGCAGCAATGAGTCTCCCAGACACTCAAAAGAA
The DNA here is from genome assembly GCF_031143425.1 of Pleurodeles waltl. Classification (NCBI taxonomy): domain Eukaryota; kingdom Metazoa; phylum Chordata; class Amphibia; order Caudata; family Salamandridae; genus Pleurodeles; species Pleurodeles waltl. Next base: position 260,269,696 of record NC_090440.1, read on the forward strand.
AAGGATATGGCTACAGATACAGGACAAGATCAATCCCATAGGGGTGAGCCACTGCACCCTCGAGGAAATTTGCAAACGGTGGGACGACCTGCGCTCCAGGACGAAGGAGAGGGTTGCGGAGCGCATGAGGGAGATGAGGGGCACCGGAGGAGGCCCATCCACCGTCCCACCACCCACAGCCCTGGAAAGCATGGTTGAGCAGACCCTGGAGCCAGAGGCCGTACTCGGCATGGGAGAACTGGACATTTCATCACCAGGGACATCCAAAAGTGAGTACCATGAGATATGCTTTGACACCTACAAATGCAGTACACACACTATCCCAGTACACAGCAGCAGGCACCATCAGACTAGCTCCATTCCAGTCTAGCAACCTCTAGAATAGTGCATTATGGGCAATGTAGTACAGTAGTCAGAATATAGACAAATGTTTATTATGAGGCATAAAATAGATGTGCAAGACTCACAGTGTATCCCCTATGCCCCACAGGTCTCCCACAAGACACCCCCAGCATCGACATCAGGCAGGGAGAAGAACATGGGCCAGAGTCACTGCAGGAGGCTGCCAGTGAAATTGCAGGGCCCAGCAGGAGACCACCAGGGTCCATTGAAGAACAACCGCAGGACATGGGGGCAGCAGAAACAACACTAGAGCCCAGCCCCACAGAGAGGCGCACAGATCCAGCAGCTGGACGAATGCGCAGAGGCCGGTGCAGAGTTCAGTCGGTGGCCCAGGATGAGGTAGGGGAAGCAGACTTTGCGGGCTTGGAAGCATTGCTCATTCATGGTCAGCGCCTGCAAAACAGACAATTGAGGTCCATCACCAGAACCCTCAATAGAATGCAGAGCACTATGACAGATGGGATAGCGAATGTGAACAGTCAGTTCAACCGAATGAATGAACATCTGGGGGATTTAACACAGGCCATCCAACATTTGGTGACTGAACTAGTGGCAGATCCAGGACATGCAAGGCGCAGGGAGCGCCACACTGCCGCACGATTTGACCGCCTGGGAGCATCTATTGGGCATCTTGCCACAAATACAACAAGCCTGTCAAGGTGTACAGTCAGCCTCCAGGTGGAACTTGGGCACTTCGCTGGGGATGTGGTGCGAGGACGTGGCCGCATCAGCCATGCTGTGGACCTTATGGAGAGCTGGCATGCTGCAAGGGGCACAAGGGAGACCCCTCAGGACAGCGAGGAGGGGTCAACCACTAGTGGGGTGTCTGCCAGCGACTCCCGTGTGCTACAGAGTAGTAGTGCACGGCAGGGGTCATGGGACCCACCAGGGATGAGCCATGGTGGCTGCTCTAGGATGAGGGTGTGAGCCACCAGACTGTACTGTACATAAGGCACATGAATTATAATGTGTCTTAAATGCAAATGACTAATCACAGACTGTGGCATTCAGCAATATTCTTTTTCCACATAGTTTAGAAATAAAAAGGTTTTGATTGTTTCACCTTATTACTGGGCTATGTGTGTCTGACATTAGTGAGTGTGGTGACGGTTGCCACGTACCTGCCAAAGTATTGGGTTGCAATGCGGTTCCGTCTCTGTCTGCCTTCATTTGCGCTGCTTCTATCCCCAGGCTGTCGGTGTGGTAGCTCTTGCTCCTCATCCTCTGTGTCTGTGTCTTCAGGGGTGAGATGTAGCCCACGTCTGGTGGCAATGTTGTACAGAATTGCACAGACGGCAACAATCATGCATGCTGTTTCTGGGGCATACTGGAGTGCTCCTCCACTTTTGTGGAGGCATCTGAATCTTGCCTTTAACAAGCCAAAGTTCCTCTCAATGACAGTTCTGGTCCGCCGATGTGCACTGTTATATCGCCTCTCATTCTGATTGCCAGGTGTTAGGTACGGGTTAAATATCCATGGTCTCAGGGCATATGCACTGTCCCCTGTTTGACAAAAATAAGCAAATTTAGCAGGGCATCAGTGGTTTACACAGTGACCTGTATGTATGGCTTCAGGGTGTAGTCAGCAATACCTAATAGATATCCGTCTCGAAACTCCCCATGTTCTAGGCGTTGGTATATCCCACTGTGCCTGAATATGTATGAGTCATGTGTACTCCCTGGATATTTAGCTACAATGTCAGTAATTACATTATGGGCGTCACATACCACCTGGATGTTTAGTGAGTGGGTACATTTCCTATTGCGGAACACATATTCCAGATTTGCAGGTGGGCAGATTTGTATATGTGTCCCCTCCACACACCCTATGACATGGGGGAATTGACAATTCTGTAGAAGTCCAACTTGGTGCTGTTAATTTCTGCCTCATTCCTGGGTAGGTATATACAGTATATCTGGACATGTGTGTGTGAGTATGACATCTAGGAATGATCTGAAGAATCATGATAGTGCACTTTGGGATACCCCACCTGCCACAGCAATCACTCCGTGATAGCTACCCGAGGCCAAGAGGTGCAGTGAGCATAGCACTTGCACATGTGTAGGGTTGGCACTGCCGCGCATTGTCTGTCGTTCAAGCTGTGGAGTCAGTAGTTCAATTAATTCTAAGATTGCAGCACTGCTCAGTCTGTATTTGTCATATATCTCCTCATCAGTTTGTTGAAATAGTGTCTGCCTGGTTCGGTATGTCCTCTCCTGTCTCTGCCTCCTCCTCCTCTGCTGGGCGGCCTGGACTCTCCTCCTCCATGCTATCACATACAGTTCAGCCATTTTGAGTCACCCAGATGCCTTCTGGGTCTCCTTTTATACTTTGGTTCTGGTTATCACCTGCTCTGAATCAGTGGTAATCTGGGTGTGCAAAATGGGCTTTTTGCGACTAGTCGCAATTTGCGACTGGCTATTGCATATGGTTTGCGACTCGCAATTTGTGACTTCCTATTTGCGGGTCGCAAAATCAGGTCGCAAATTTTGTGAGTCGGTACTGGCTCGCATCGCTTTTTGCATTTCGGAAATGGGATTTTTGCATCCCGTTTCGGATTTTGCGAGGTCGCAAATAGCGATTCGGGCCATTTGCGACTCACAAAACTTTGCTACATCTGGCCCCAAGTCTTTTGGACCAGAGTTTACTAAAAGGTAACTCTTGTTCAGATCTCAGGACCTTCTCGAGTCATTTCTTTTTCTAAGCTCTGAGGTCCTGGTGTACCCCTGCATATAGGCCATTAAGTACTTGGACTCCTCCCACAAAGGATTCTGGAAACCCATAAACTCTTGACCTCACAGGTCTTCGTTGTGAGTCATGACCGAAACATTGATTAAAGATGCAAGCATGCATAGGAACAGGGGCACATTTGTCAGTCGTGGATGCCCTAGCAAAAAAAAAGGACACATACAAGCACACAAAACAAATTAGGTCCCAACAGTTAATAGGCTGTCTAAATTTTTAATTGTGGCAGAAATAGATCAGGACATTTTCGTTACCATTTACACCGTGGGCAGTAGAGAGAGTGGATGGTTGTCAACACATACATAGACTAACTGGCCACAGAGTTAATTGATGTGGTCCATTCAAGATATTGCAGTTTTTGAGAAGGTCAGCCTGATTACTAATCCTATTAAGTACAATTAACTTATGCTAGGCAAATTCCCTGTGTTATAAGCACCAGTAATGGAGCAGTAATTACTTTGATATGTTGCTCATTCATTAGTGGGTTCGGAACAGTAAACTCCTTCACAAATGCAAATGAGTCGCACATGTACTAATTGACACTGTTGGAAATCTCTTATTAGATGTAAAGTATGCAGCTTGGAGACGTTTTTTATTCAAGTAGCAGAATTGTCGACAATGCACACCATAAGGATGGGAAACAATGCGCAATCAGCTTCCTCATTATAAAGCAAACTTAATTAAACCATGCATCTATTTACTCTATTGCCTATCTTGTCTCTTTTTTTAGGTTTAAGCAATGCCAATTAGCGTTTGCGAAACTCAACAATGATATTAGATGGTTTACTTACAATGGCACAGAGCAACAGTGCGGAAATGGGACTTTAACTTTCAGCTCTGGAGTGCAGGTAATCGCCTGAAGAAGTAGTCACATCTCCTTTAACAAGGCATCAGAAAACAAAGAAAAATAAATATGAAATGTGTGCCATCTACCCTGCCCAAGTAGATGGAGTAACTAAAAACAAATCCTCAAGACACAATTATTTTACGTCTGAAGCACGGGGATAGGCATGCCTTAGTATATCAGTTCACAGTAAAGAAACAGATAATGGAAAAGGCCATAGCATAAGGAGATGCCATATACGAAGGCCTTCAGTCGCACCCATAACAGGCAATATTAGTGTGACACGGATTTATTTGAGTCAGTTCTGGGTTTCTTCTGTTGTCACAGTAAATTTCAGTACATTTAGTACGTGTTCCAGTTTTCATAGAAGCTCGACTGAATACAGAGGGAGACAGGTTTTCAAGTGTGCCAGTGTAGAATTAGTTGCCCATGGCAGACCGCAATTTAGACCGAATCGATAATACCGTGTGTATACATTGCATTTAAAGTCCTTTAGTGCAACACTGTATGCTTCTTGTGTGTTGGTAAGTGCTATGAAGGACGTAATTCTACACCCTTCTTTCAAAGTAAGATAGTAGTCCTATGTCTTTGTTTGTGGGATGTCACAGTTTTAGTTTTTCAAAATCCGGTCCCCCCTACCTTTGATAAGGGGCCTCGTTTGACATGGTAGCCCACCACTTTTTGCCTGGAAAATGGTGTGGTTTGAAACTGTAAGTTTCCTGGGCGCCTGCTAAACAGGTTCCCAGGACCACATCTCTTTCCCCAAATCTGTCCTATATATTGGCACTTCAGCCACCCATGTAAGTCCCTTGTAAATGGTACCCCTGGTACCCAAGACATGGGTACTGAAGAGGGCCCACCAGAGTTGCAGCACCAATTGTTCCACTCTGAGAGACCCCACACCAGCCTCATGTAGACTTCCATTACATGTGTATGAGAAGGTGTATTTAAAAGTAGCAAACTCAACATGGCACTTACCAAGAGTGCCATGTCCACTAACACTGCATGCACTATAGGTAAGTCACCCATCTGGCAGCCCTTACAGCCCTAAGGCAGGGTGCACTGTAATGCATGTGAGGGCATATGTGTGCATGAGCAAATATGCCCCTACTGTGCCTTTACAGAACCTTAACACATAGTAAGGGTACAGGGAAGACATAGCAAATGCATGTGCTAAACAGTGGTCATTATGAGTTCCTCAGCTACATGATGTTCACACTGAATACTGGGTTGTTTGGTATCAAACAACTCAGAACAATAAAACCACACTGATGCCAGTGCTGGATTTATTACAAAGTGTACCTAGAGGGCAACTTAGAGGTGCCCCTTGCAAAACCTACCAATCCGGGCATGGTTGCTGACTTGTCTTAGCCAGCCTGCCACCGCCAGACACAAGTTTGGACTCCTGGGGTGAGAACCTTTGCTCTCAGGAGCCCAAACACAAAGCCGTTCCTGGGTGGAGGTGTTACACCTCCTCCCCCAGGCATACATCTTGCACCAACGGTCAGCTTCAAAGGCCTTGCTGCCTTTGAAATCTGATCCGAGCCTCTGCTGCAAGCAGCCGAGGGCTGGCCACCGGTTTTTCCCCCACTTTGAGTGGGTAAACCAGCGGGAAAACTTAGGGCCTCCTTACGAGGCTGGCGGTCCAAGGACTGTCTGCCTCGCTGTGACAGTCGAACCACCACAACTGTGGTGGTCCGATGTAGGAAAGTACCATCTTGCCTGGCATGTTACCCCCATATTTTATGTATGTATGTTTGTTTTTGCCTATGTGCCACTGGGATCCTGCTAGTTAGGACCCCAGTGCTCATAAAGAATGCCCTGTATGTGTTCCCTATGTGGTTCCTATCTGTATCACTGAGGCTCTGCTATCCAGAACCTCAGTGTTTATGCTCTCTCTGCTTTTAAAATTGTCACTGCAGGCTAGTGACTAATTTTACCAATTCTGATTGGCACAGTGGAACACCCTTATACTTCCCTAATATATGGTACCTAGGTACCCAGGGTATTGGGGTTCCAGGAGATCCCTATGGGCTGCAGCATTTATTTTGCCACCCATAGGAAGCTCAGACAAATCTTACACAGGACTGCCACCACAGCCAGCGTGAAATAACGTCCACGTTATTTCACAGCCATTTTACACTGCACTTAAGTAACTTATAAGTCACCTATATGTCTAACCCTCACTTGGTGAAGGTTAGGTGCAAAGTTACTTAGTGTATGGGCACCCTGGCACTAGCCAAGGTGCCCCACATTGTTCAGGGCAAATTCCCCGGACTTTGTGAGTGTGGGGACACCATTACACGCGTGCACTACATATAGGTCAATACCTATATGTAGCGTCACAACGGTAACTCCGAACATGGCCATGTAACATGTCTAGGATCATGGAATTGTCCCCCCAATACCATTTTGGTATTGGGGGAACAATTCCATGCATCCCCGGGTCTCCAGCATAGAGTCCAGGTACTGCCAAACTAACTTTCCGGGGTCTCCTCTGCAGCTACCGCTGCTGCCAACCCCTCAGACAGGTTTCTGCCCCCCTGGGGCCTGGGCAGCCTGGTCCCAAGAAGGCAGAACAAAGGTCCCTTTGGAAATAGGTGTGAAGGGCCTGGGAGGAGTAGACTCTCCTGGCCTCTGGAAATGCTTTGAAGGGTACAGATTGTGCCCTCCTTGCATAAGCCAGTCTACACCGGTTCATGGATCCCCCCCAGCCCTGCTCTGGCGTGAAACTGGACAAAGGAAAGGGGAGTGACCACTCCCCTGACCAGTACCTCCCAGGGGAGGTGCCAAGAGCTCCTCCAGTGTATCCCAGACCTCTGCCATCTTGGATGCAGAGGTGTGAGGGCACAATGGATAGCTCTGAATGGCCAGTGCCAGCAGGTGACGTCAGAGACCCCTCCTGATAGGTGCTTACCTTGCTTTGTAGCCAATCCTCCTCTGTGGGCTATTTAGGGTCCCTCCTGTGGGTATCTCACCAGATAACGAATGCAAGAGCTCACCAGAGTTCCTCTGCACTTCCCTCTTTGACTTCTGCCAAAGATCGACCGCTGACTGCTCCAGGACGCCTGCATAACCGCAACAAAGTAGCAAGAAGACTACCAGCAACATTGTAGCACCTCATCCTGCCGGCTTTCTCGACTGTTTCCTGGTGGTGCATGCTCTGAGGGCTGTCTGCCTTCACCCTGCACTGGAAGCCAAGAAGAAATCTCCAGTGAGTCGACGGAATCTTCCCCCTGCCAACGCAGGCACCAAACTTCTGCATCACCGGTCCTCTAGGTCCCCTCTCATCCTGACGAGCGTGGTCCCTGGAACACAGGAGCTGGGTCCAAGTGTCCCCGGCAGTCCAGTGGCCTTTCTATCCAAATTTGGTGGAGGTAAGTCCTTGCCTCCCCTCGCCAGACAGTAATCCTGTGTACTGCGTGAACTGCAGCTACTTGGGCTTCTGTGCACTTTTGCAGACTTCCTTTGGGCACAGCCTAGCCCAGGTCCCCAGCACTCCGTCCTGCATTGTCCAACTCGCTGAGTTGGACTCCAACGTCGTGGGACCCTCTTTTGTTGTTCGGAGTCGACCGTCATCCTCAGATCTTCTAAGTGCCTGTTCAGGTGCTTCTGCGGGTGATGCCTGCTTCTGCGTGGGCTCTCTGTGTTGCTGAGCGCCTCCTCCAAGGGGCGACCTCCTGGTTCTTCCTGGGCCCTAGCAGCACCCAAAATCCTCAACTGTGACTCTTGCACCTAGCAAGGCTTGTTTGTGGTCTTTCTGCATCCTCCAGCAGGCCGTGGGACATCTTCTGACCAAAGGAAAAGTTGCTGGCATCTTCCGTTGTTGCAGAAACTTTGGCGTCTTCCACCCGGAGGCAGCCCTTTTGCACCTTCATCCGGGGTTTAGTGGGCTCCTGCACCCCCCCGGACACTTGCGTGACTCTTGGACTTGGTCCCATTCCTTTACAGGTCCTCAAGTCCAGGAATCCGTCTTCAGTGTTTTGCAGTCAGTTGTTGTCCTTGCAGAATCCCCTATTTCAACATTACTGTCTTTCTGGGGTAGTGGGGTAACTTTACTCCTACTTTTCAGGGTCTTGGGGTGGGGTATCTTGGACACCCTTAGTGTTTTCTTACACTCCCAGTGACCCTCTACACACTACACTAGGCCTGGGGTCCATTTGTGGTTCGCATTCCACTTTTGGAGTATTTGTGTTGCCCCTAGGCTTATTTCTCCCTATTGCATTCTAGTGTGTTCTAGAGTGTTTGCACTACTTTTCTAACTGTTACTTACCTGATTTTGGTTTGTGTGTATATTTTGTGTATATTACTTACCTCCAAAGGGAGTATATCCTCTGAGATACTTTTGGCATATTGTCACTAAAATAAAGTACCTTTATTTTGAGTAACTCTGAGTATTGTGTTTTCTTATGATATAGTGCTAAGTGATATAAGTGGTATAGTAGGAGCTTTGCATGTCTCCTAGTTCAGCCTAAGCTGCTCTGCTATAGCTACCTCTATCAGCCTAAGCTGCTAGAACACATCTAATCTACTAATAAGGGATAACTGGACCTGGCACAAGGTGTAAGTACCACAAGGTACCATACTATAAGCCAGGCAAGCCTCCTACATCTGACTGTCACATTACAACTTAGCTGGCTGACCCGTCAGGGGACAGCCGTCCCTGACAGGAACATGGTTCGTGGCAGGGTGACGTTGGTCGGAGTTGTACTCATCCAAGGCAGAGCTGAACCTTGGTTACCGCTGGTCAGCTTAACGGTAACCTTGTAATGGGTCTGGTGGGGAGACTGCCAGATCCGCAGTGGTCTCCTCACCGTGAGTCTGGTGGTCGGATTGTCCAGCCACCAGACTCGTAATGAGGCCCTAAGTCAGAGTAGGAGGAGTGGTTCCCCTCAGCCTTCACCACCCATCAGGTGTGGCAGGTTAGGTGACCACTCCATTTCATTTTTCTCCATCTTTAATGGTAGGAAAATAGCCAATCAGGGTAAGGAATGTGACCCCTACCCACAGGAAATGGTCACATAGTACGTGTAACCACCCTGAGGTAGGTGGCCCATTGACCACTACCAGGTATTCCCCCAATGCCCACCAAATGCAGTGTTTAGTGGGCATCCCCAGACCTACAGATCATATTCAATGGAAACAAGTACACCAGAAACAAAGAAGACCCAAAGCACAAGAACAGAAGTCCTGCTGCAAGAAGAAAAATACACCAAACTCTGGCCCTCAAGGGCAACGGAAGCACTGCCAACAGGCTGGCGGTGCTTCCAGGGCTATTCTTACTGCAGCGGTAAAGCCGCGGTCAGAAAAGGGGAACCAGCTGTTTCCCGCCGGTTTTCCCCTGGCCCAGGGAATCCTCCCTGGCGGCGCTACTTGCAGCGCCGCCATGGGGATTCCGACCCCCTTCCCGCCAGCCTGGAACAGGATGGCGGGAATGGGTGTCTTGGGGCCCCTGGGGGCCCCTGCACTGCCCATGCCATTGGCATGGGCAGTGCAGGGGCCCCCTAACAGGGCCCTACCATGATTTTCACTGTCTGCTATGCAGACAGTGAAAATCGCGACGGGTGCTACTGCACCCGTCGCACCCCTGCAACTCCGCCGGCTCCATTTGGAGCCGGCTTCCTCATTGCAGGGGCTTTCCCGCTGGGCCGGCAGGCGATCTTCTGGAGATCGCCCGCCGGCCCAGCGGGAAAGTCAAAATTACCCCCTCTGTCTGCTGCTCCAAGGACTGGACAATCGCCGCTGTGGTGTCAACTGGAAGGACTCTAAAAACCCCCAGTGCACCTCAAGCCTTCTGTAAATTGCCAAGAACCTTCCTCAGAATGAAGGCATCACTCTCCTGCAATCTGCAAGCAAGAAATTGGAGAAGTCCAATTCACTGACCTGCCACTGACCAATGAACCAGACCCAGCAGACAAACCCAATTCCACCCTATGGACCAGGAGGACAAACCCCGCCAGTGTGCCAAGTTTGGGAGCACTGCAACCTTCATGGGCTCAGATGTACCATTGCCCAAGGTTCTGTACTCCCAGCATCGACAACCCAGAAGAAATAGTCAACTTCAGACGCTCCCAGGATCAGAAGCAAGCATCGGTCGAGGGACTTCAGGACAACCAAGAATCACCCACCAGAGTGGCCCTGCTGACCTGTAATCTACCCTCAAAGTGATCTGCCCCTGGCTCCAAGGACGCCCTGATGCACAACTCTTGGCTGACCTAACTGCAATGCCAAACCAGCTTTGCTCTACAGTTCCCTAACCCCTTGCAACCTCTACAGTCCAAGGGGACCCAACAGACTTATCTTTAAGTCCACCTGTGCATTATTTTTCCAAGTAGTCCCCTTCTCTATTGTGCACCAGCTACAAGACTTTCACCTGCTGCTCCCGATTGAACAGGGAACCACCCGAACTTCCCAGGCTGGCCCACCAGACATCTCAGCGACCTTGACCTGAAAATAGAAGGTGACACTTTTGAGAGCATTGCCTGATTTTATATGCACGTTGAAAGTTTTTCCAGTTCATTCCTATTGTTAGAAATGGGGTCTTTGGTTGGCAGTCAGGTTACCCCCTGTCCAAGCAAGGACCCTCACTCTAGTCAGGATAAATGAGAATCATCCTCAGCTAACCCCTGCTCACCCCTTTGGTAGCTTGGCACAATCAGGCAGGCTTAACTTCAGAGTGCTCTGTGTAAAGTATTTGTACCAACACACACAGTAATTAAATGAAATCACTACAAAATGACACACCACAGGTTTAGAAAAATAGAAAATAAGTCAAGTTATCAATTAAAAAGCAAAAAAGAGTCTTCATGTAGTTTTTAAACATAGCGCTAAAGCTGTTAGGCACAAAATGTACCTGGTTGTGTAAAAAATAACCCAGCACGGGCGAGTGTGCGTCAAAAAAGGCTTGCGATACATCTATGTCACTCACGAGCGAGACCTTGCCTCATTTCTCCTTCAGTCGAGTCAGCGTTCATCATTTCTTTTCTCCGCCGGAGAACGATGCGTCCATTCAAACTGTACTTTCGGGTCCGGGCAGGCCTTGCGTCATTTTTGCACGCCCAGCGATGTTTGCATTGGAAATCCTGCGACACGATGATCTGAAAACCACACAGCTCGAGTTGCAATTTCACCAGCCTGCATCAGCGATGCTGCACATCGTTTCTCCAGCCACAAGCCTCGATCTTCCAGTCGCATTGCAGATGAGCGTCGATTTTCAGCCGCAAAGCCGGCAGCCTGTCGATTTTTCAGCCGTAGATCGGAGTTGCGTCGAGCTTTTCACCGCACGGCAGTCAGAGATTGGATTTCTCACTCTTGGGCTGCCAGCTTCTCCTTTCAGGGTCCCAGGAACTGGGAGGACACCACTTGGCAGAGTAAGAGTTTCAGTAGCGGCTCCAGGTGCTGGCAGAGAGAAGTCTGTGCTGTCCCTGAGACTTCAAACAACAGGAAGCAAGCTCTAAATCAAGCCTTTGGAGAGTTCTTCACAAGAAGGAAGGCAACACAAAGTCCAGTCTTTGTCCTCTAGCAGAGGCAAAAGCAGCAACTGCAGGAGGGCTCCACAAAGCACAGTCACAGGCAGGGCAGCTCTTCTTCCTCAGCTCTTCAGCTCCTCTCCAGGCAGAGGATCCTCTTGGTTTCCAGAAGTGTTTTAAAGTCTGTGGTTTTGGGTGCCCTCTTTATACCAATTTTGCCTTTTGAAGTAGGCTTACTTCAAAGGAAAGTCTCTCTTGTTTGTGAAATCCTGCCTTGCCCAGGCCAGGTCCCAGACACACACCAGGGGGTTGGAGACTGCATTGTGTGAGGACAGGCATAGCCCTTTCAGTTGTGGGTGACCATTCCTCCCCTCCCTCCTAGCACAAATGGCTCATCAGGAAATGCAGACTACACCCCAGCTCCCTTTGTGTCACTGTCTAGTGAGAGATGCTACCAGCCCAACTGTAAAACTGACCTAGACAGGAAAACCATAAACAGGCAGAGTCACAGAAATGGTTTAAGCAAAAAAATGCTCACTTTCAAAAAGTGGCATTTTCAAACACACAATCTTAAAATCAACTTTACTAAAAGATGTATTTTTAAATTGTGAGCTCAGAGACCCCAAACTCCACCTATCTATCCACTATCTATCCACTCCCAAAGGGAATCTACACTTATATTATAAGTATATTTAAAGGTAGCCCCCATGTTAACCTATGAGCAGGACAGGCCTTTCAACAGTGAAAAACGAATTTAGCAGTATTTCACTGTTAGGACATTTGAAAAACGTCACTAAATGTCCTACGTTAACCATACACTGCACCCTGCCCTTGGGGCTACCTAGGGCCTACCTTAGGGGTGCCTTGCATGTAAGTAAAGGGAAGGTTTACGCCTGGCAAGTGGGTACACTTGCCCAGTCGAATTTACAGTTTAAAACTGCACACACAGACACTGCATTGGCAGGTCTGAGCCATGTTTACAGAGCTACTAATGTGGGTGGTACAACCAGTGCTGCAGGCCCACTAGTAGCGTTTGATTTACAGGCCCTGGGCACCTCTAGTGCACTGTACTAGGGACTTACCAGTAAATCAAAAATGCCAATCATGGATTAACCAATTACATGCACATTTTATATAGGAGCACTTTGTACTTTAGCACTGATTAGCAGTAGTAAAGTGCCCAGAGTAACAAAAACAGCAAACACAGAGTCCAGCACACATCAAAAACCAGGGAAACAGAGGCAAAATGTTAAGGGAGATCATGCCAAGGATGAAAAGTCTAACACCTATGGTTTATAATTATGCACAAAAAGACTATTTTTGCTAAACTTTGAAAAATCATAACAAAAGAAGTACTTATAGTATTTTGATGATCTTGGTCTTTATTGTTTATAAATCTGTAGTATTTTTGTAAATTTGTCTGGAGATAATCTCTCCAAATGAATGTCCACCTGTATTAATACTGTGAGTACAGGAAATGCTCAGGATACCCCGTCCGCTAAACTTCCGATGGGAAGGTTGCTGCCATGCTGGCTACCACACCGCTGGGCCCCGTGAAAAGAAAGTAAACAACCCCTGGGGTGAACACAAACCTATCCACCATTCAACACACTACACTGTCAAACACACCCACCAATGATCACTCTTGATAAAGTAAATATCTAAAAACGTACTTAATAATTAATCCCATATAAGACACATGAATAAAATACCTTATAAGAAACAAAGGAAGGGAACAAAGGAAGAGAAGGCCTTGCCGTTGCTTCAGTCCTCCAAAGTCTTTTCCTTGTGCATCTTAGTTCCACTGTTAACCTAGAGCTTAAGGTGGCCCAAAGAAAGTTGCTCCCAAGAAAGTGGCCAGTGAGAAAAAGAAGCAGCTTTCCACCAGTGGCGTGCCAAACGCAACCTTTTTCGGGAGACGTGTGCTTGCCACAGTGGCCTCCATGGAGGAACCTGGGAACACCACTCCTGTATCAACAGCACCACCTCAACATAAGCTCAAGACCATGTCTGAAAGTGAATGTGGGGAAACTGGGCTGATTTCAGAAGTCCCCTCACTTTTTACCCATTATTAGTCGATACTGGTATTTTCTAACTCTGAATGTGCCCTCGGCACTGTTAACCAGTCTCAGGGCCAGTGCTTCATTTAAAATGGTATATGCATATACCTTTGACTGGTTCTGACAACCTACCTATGAGTCCCTAGTACATGATAGGGCATGAGGGTTTAGGGACCCCATTATAGTTAGTGCACCATAGGTGCACTGCTGTAGTTTATAGTTTCATTGTAAAGACACACCTGCTTTGCTGGCTGCTTTTAAAATAAAATTAACCCCAAATTAAACTTTGGAATTAAAAGTACTTTCAAAGTTTCAAACTTCCTTGTTTATGCATATAAGTTACCCCTAGGATCTGCCCTAGGTGCCCCAAGGGTTTGGTGCAGTGTAAACACAAGCAGGGAGTTTATAGACAATGTTTTACAAGCCCTGGTAGATTCATTTTTCCCCATTGTAGTCAAAAGCCTCCATAGACTAGCATTGGGAGACATTTAAAAAAAAAAAAAATAACGTCTTATTTCTGACAGGGAGGAGCTACCTATATTTAGTATATTCTATATTTAGTATAGAATTAAATGTTCTAGAAATCCATCAACTTGCGAAAGTTGAATTTATTATAATTGGCACAGAGAAAGAGTTTAGAACTCTTTCTGAAAGTAACCAAATTCAGCCTTGTAGTAGTCTTTCCCGATTGGTCAGCCTCTGGCAGCCAGAGCTAAACCATCTTAATGAGGTGTGAAGTGACCTGGGCGAAGACAAAGGAAGCATTTGGTGGAGGGAGGAGAGGTGCTGCTGCAGATGGTAGAGCAGGATGGAGGAAGAATAGCCAAACTGGTCTTCAACTGAAGGAATGCCACTTGAGACAGAAACTGGACCACCCCCATTTCCTGCTCTCCCAGCCAGATGGGAGCCCCAGTGATTAGATTAGGAGTTGGGCTGAAAGGGGTGTGTTAGGGAGACTTAGCCACACCAGTGCGTGAACTCAGCCAGATCTAACCTCCAAGAAGGGGTTTTCTCCATGTTAGATTTTTAGAGCATATTGCTTTCTGGGATTGATTTTGCCACACTTCAAGGAAGTGGCCACCCCAGTGGGTGGTGGCCTGCACACCATTGGACACGAGCACCCCCTTACTTCCCAAAATAGGAGCAAGGATAAATATGGCAGAGCTGTCCCACATTTCAGCAGCCACTGCAATCTTGGTGATGCCAACAACCAGTGATGTTGAATTGGATTTGTCCTTTTTGCAAAGTATTACCCAATCATTTCAGGAAAGAGAGCAAAGTGGACAGCAGCCGCAACCAGCCATAGTAGATCTTCGGTAAGTTGGAGGAAAACAGGAGGTTGTGCTTCCTGCCAAGCAAGAACCTCTTCTTTTAAAATCAGTGGCTCTCAGATCTGCAGCACGAAAAAGGAAAGGTACTACTCCACCATTTTCTGCAAGCACCACTTCTGATGACAAAATAGGGACATGGAGTGGACCCCGGCAGAGTAATGTTAGAATCATGGAAGGGGGTGATGATGAGGAAGATGATGATAACAAGCTAGTCATTTCATTGTAGAAGCTGGCACAAATGAGTTCGACATTACCATCCAACCTGCTCCGAGAAATGTGGCACCAGCAGCACCACCAGCTCCCATATTTGTAAGTCCCCAGCAGAGACCTGCACCAACCCGTACCTTAGTAGAAGTATTCACTGCAAAGAAGCAATCAACACACCCACCTACCTCCAGTTCTTCATCAGGCATTGGGCCAATAAGAAAGTACTCCTCCCTAGTTTGGGACTTTTTCATGGTTAGCAAACAGGAGGAGAACATTGCCATATGCTCCATTTGCCATGCGAGTGTTCATCGAGGTAAGCCTGGTTCACATTACAGTATTGGAGGCCAGATGACCCATGTGAAATAAAAATCATGAAATCTGGTGGGAGGAACACCTCAAAAAATGCCTGAACGTGGTTGCAGTGGTGAGGGTTAGGAGAGCCAGGTATCATCAGCTACAACTAGTCAAATCATGGTGGAAGGTGAGGAAGAGGCGGATGACATTCTTATGCAAAGCAGCCCTGTCCCCAGCAGTGCACCAGAATCACCCACCTCAGCAACCTCGCAATGGCACAGGGAGTCTCATAGTCGGTTAGAGGCACCACTGCACACCGTGACTGAACCACAATGCGCATTGAGTCGACCACCACCTACATCTCAAAAGTCACATGCGTCAGTGGCCCCACAAAAGAAGAAAATCCAGGCTACAATTATGGGCATGTTTAGGCAGGAGGGGCCCTACCAACGCAACCACCCAATGGCACATATGTACAAAGGGAAGCTGGTAAAAATGTTAGTGCAGGACCTCTTCCTTTTTTCTTTTGTGGAAGGAGTGGGATTCTTTAAGTTTGTGGCAGCTATCTACCCTAAATGGAAGGTTCCAAATCGGACCTATTTTGCTAGAGTTGCTGTTCCAGTGCTGCATCACAATGTTCTGCAATTGCTTGGACAAGCTTTGCAACACAGTGTTGTCCACACTATCCATCTGATGACAGACTTGTGGACCAGTATTCAGGTGACTGATTACATGTGCATCACTGCACACTGGATCTCTTTTGTGGTGGTAAAGCAAAAGCTATTAACAGATCTTGGCCTTCAAGACATTTTTAAGAGCATTCAGTGGCATGCAACAGTAGCCATGTTCGCCATGGAGAAATCACACACAGCTGCAAACATCTTGGACAAACGTAATAGCAAGATGTCTGAATGGCTGCGACCCAGAGGTCTTCGAATTTAATTTGTTGCCTTGGACAATAGTAGTAACATAGTCAAGGTCATGGCAGAAGTTGGCTATTTCAGGGTCCTGTGTGTGGCGCACTGCATCAACCTGGTTGTGCAAGACTTTAAAAAAAAAGAAGACACAGTAAACTACACACTGAACAACTGCAAATGGATCTGTACTTATTCCAGCCATTCTTTTAAAGCCCGGAAACAGTTGCAGATTATTCAGCGTGGTAACAGAGTTCCAGTTAAAGCACTGATTCAGGAGATGCCAACACATTGGAACTCAACTTACTACATGTTGCAACATCTGTTTGAGCATTACAAACTAATCAACGACTATGTCATTGAAAGAGGAGGGGATGCAATTGAGAAAGCTATGACCATGGATGCGGACATATGGGGCCTAGTCAAATGCCTCTCACAGATGCGGCTCCCTTTTGAGATTTTTACAATGGAAGTTAGCAAAGAGGACAGTACAATGGCCCCAAGCTATCCCACTATTGCATCTGCTAAAGGAGAAGCTAAAGAAGGTGTCTGAAAGGTTTGCATTAGGGGTGCGATCAAAAACCCATAAGTGTATTAATTGGTTGAGAGCATAATCTATTGCTTGATTTTTAATGCAAGGCTACAAAATAACATTGTTTCTTCCAATGAGTACATCTGTGCCACCTCCCTTGATCCATGCTACAAAAAATTCTTTCCACCTTCATTCTTTTTTCTGAAGGGGATGTTTCACAATACAAGAGGTGGATTGTTGAGCAAGCAGAAGAGATGGAAAAGCAGCTGGAACTTAGAGTCCCACTCTGTAGTTCTGGGATGCTGCCTACAACTTCCAGAGAAGGCAGTCTTGTTTCACATCTGCCAACCCCACCAACATGAAAACCAGCGACAACAGCAACAGAAGAATCGGACCCAACATCTACATTGGCTTGGTTTCAAGTTGCAGGTCTTAAGTCCAATGCAGAGGTGAAGGAGAAAGCAGTTGAGCATGTGGCAGCACCAGTGACCATTCAGAGGATGTTTCAGGAGTATCTAGATGACCCAAAAGAGGTGTATGTTGATCAAAACCCATTGGAGTATTTGTATGGTAAGATGCACTAATGGTCAGAGCTCAGCTAGCAGGCTTGACCAATAGACAATGTGTCTGATGAAACTGTGTTCAGTGCAGCTGGTGCAGTTATTGCAGTGAGAAGGACCAATCTCCCATCTCAAAACGTGGCAAGATTGACCATGATCAAAATAAATCAGCATTTTATTCCACCTGATTACACCATTCCCGAAACACCACAGGAGGAGGAAGCGGATGATTGCTTGGAATCAAGTGTTAGGTTACCAACTTCTGGGGGAACCACCAGGGTTTGAGGATGAACTTCCTGGACTGAGTATGTCAGTGCCACCATAGAACGTTTTAATTATTTCTCATTAAACTTATTTTTTTCGTTTTTCTTTGCAAAAAAAGAAAATAAATGCTACTATGCTAGTGGACCATTATGTTGGTCTCAGATTTATGCTGCCCCACCATGTTTCAGTCACATATGAGCCCAGGTTGGAGTTGGACCCCTGTGTAGTGAAGAAGCCCCCACATACTCTTCAGGACATTAGAGACAATTACTGCCTCCCTCACATGCCATTTCCAATCCTATATGTTTACATCACCTAGCAGGGCTGCTCTAGAAGATAATTGATTAAAAGACTGCCAGTTGATACCATCAAAGAGGAGATATTTGGTTCACTAACTATTGTACCAATGAGTGGTAATATATTCAGTGATTGTGAATTTGTGAGTGAGGACTGATATACGTGGTGGCTGACAGTGATGGAGGGAGTTCAACAAATTAGTAAACTTGTTTCCGATGATTTGCAATGTTTGGGGGCTGTTTGGTGATCATTGTTTCCTGAAAGTGATTGGCTTTTTAAACTTAGTGAAATTTACCCTCAAGGTGCACTCCTTTTTTTCTAGTTCCTCAGAACAGACCAGCCCCTGTAGTTACTAAACACAAATCTACCCAAAATAGTTCAATTCTGTTTCTCTATTTGTTCTTAAACAGCAGTGCACTTCACAGGTCTACCTTGCTTGGTTTGGGACTGGGATGAAGTTACTCAGAATCTGGAGGAGGAGGATGGAAGGACTCAAGGTGGGGCTATCTCAACAGCTATAAGGAGAAAGTTATTGACTTCAAAGAGAAACCATGATGATGGTGAATACTTTGGGGCCTAGTACACCCTCAGTTCTGTGAACTGGAGAGTGGTGCGTTGATTTGGAAATTATGCTGAGTATGCGTTTTCTGCATTGCTGGCTCAAACATGAAACTACTCTCTTATTTTCTTGCTCCTCCTCTGAGTCTTTTTGCTACACTCCTGACTACTCATCAAAATCACCTTGCTTCCTTTTGTATTTCTCCTATACTATAATACAGCTACTGTTTTTTTCAATACACATGCCTTCTCCTAGTCCTCTACTGCATGAACAAAACTTGGAGAACGCTCAAGACTCCAGCCTACTTTTCAGCCAAGCACCCAAACATGACGAACATTCAGAGAAGAATGGAGATGATTAGCCCCATTTGGTAATACAGTATCATTTTCCTTTTATCAATCATAGTTTTGAACTGGGTGGGTTAAATTCAATCTTCCATATTTTGTATATTTCAAAGCTAGAAGATATAACATTTAGGATATACTATCTGTGGTCTCTCAGGGGCAGAGGGTCTGTTTTCAATGCACTTAACTGAACTGCATCACACTTATCCCTTTGTTCCCTTCCACAACAGATTGATGATGGTATGTTGCTCAACGCCCCAATGAATATTGTGGTGGTTTATTTTTTGTAGTGTTTGTCTTTGTCACAGGTTTCCCCAAATTCCCTTTTCCATCGAAGCCTCTAACCCTCCTACCACAGGCTGTGAGATTTATTGAGGTGTGACCCAATTTTATACCATAACTGAATAACACACTTGTTGGGGTGGATGTGGTGAAAGCAACACCAATGCACTGCATGACCTTCTGAACTTCTATTACCTGAGCACTAGTCCACACCATCATCATTCTTGCCTTGTGTGTGTGTGTGTTCTATAAATACTTAACCCGGTCCATCTACTCTTGAGTGTGAGCCCACTTCTCCTGACTCCATGATTTCATTTCCTAAGTTTAGTTTTATAGCTCCCCACCATTGCTCAGAAGAAACTGATATTGTTAGATTTTATTACCATATCAGGTCTTCTTTTTGTGTGTCTAATGCTGTCTTTGTGATAGTCTGGTCTCACTCTTCCTAAAGTTATGATATATAACCCACTAACTCTCTGTTCTCTTTCAATCTAGTTGACAGTAATAGAGAACCCTTTGATTAATCCTGCAGTTGGAGTTTGCATAGGTGGGAGTGCCACCTTCTATCTTTCCTGTTAGAGTGCTAGCTTGCTACTACTACTACCCGTTCCACCTCCTTAAGAAGCCACTTTAGGAAAAACCCTGCAGTAAGAAGACTTCCTTGCTTCACATATTCAGGTAAAATAGACAATGGCAATCATCCACTAGTGGTCAAAATACAGTTGCGGAGGGCGATAGAGCAAGGGCATAAGTAAATGACATACACTCTTTTAGCAGATTAAAAAACAGGCCACAGTAAAAGACAGCAATGCAAACTAAAACACCAAAATAAAGATTTGAGTTTCAAATGAAGTAAAAAAAATCCCCTTTAATTATTTACAAAACCCTCCTTCTCCATCCACAGCTGTCCTACCCCTCCCTCCGAAACAAATATTAACCCTATCCCCAAAAAGTCCAACGAAAAGTCTAAAGTCCATTCCAACTCCCTCCCTACCCTCTCCACCCACTCCACCCACAACAAGCACCTCCCACCAAAACAAAAAATAAACAAAAAAGGGCATAGAAGAGGGCACTGTCAATATGGGTCTGCTAGAGCTGGTCCAGGCTCTGCTTAATGCTGGTGAGCCAGCTCTCCAGATGGTCCATCTGCTGCAGGATGCGGATGAGCAATACCCTATTGGAGCGGGAGGGTACAGTAGCAGTGATGTACTGACTGGGAGGCTGGGGGCTGGCATGCTGTTCTGCTGGGTCCTAGGTCCGAAGCAGCTGTTTCAGCCTCTTCCTCCTGAAGGCTCACCAGCCGCTAGTATTCGGCCCGGATGTTCCCCAGCCTTTGCTGCCACACATGGGCCACTATCTCCTGCCTGGTTGATGGTGGTTGTTGAGCAGGAGTAGCTATATCGAGAAAAAAAGAATAAAAAAGACAAATTGTAAACAATGCTCTGAACAAACACTTCTGCAAAAGTAGGTAGTGAGTGGCACAGTAGCACTACATTGCTGGTCCTCTAGAGACATTGGAATTTGATGTGAGTGTGATTAGGAGAGTCACAGAGCCAATTGTATTTGTTTACGTACACATGCCTCACATAAAAAGCACTGGTTGTCTGGTAGAAAAGAATTAAGGCAGAATAAGACCAGGTTAAAAAAACTGTAATTTCATTTAAAAAAAAAAGTTTTTCTAGTAACTAAACAGACACATTTAGTGGAAAAATAAAAATGAATTACATCTCATTTATGATGAGCAAGGCATAATGCACTATGGAGTACAAGTTTTTAGAGGCATGCTAGCCAGCACTTTGAGTACTTTGGGACTGTCTGTAGCTGGGGCAGCTGAAGCTGACAATTATCTATCTTTAATTCCAATGGCCCTGCTCTTCCCCAAATACCTTTAACTTAGTTTGTACCCTGACTCCAAAGAGGCAGATTAATAAAAAAGAAATGTCACACATGTGTATAAAATGCAGATATATTTATCCTGTCTGTGGTAAGTAGAAGTTGGGGAAAATGATGCATTGCACTACAGGGAAAGGAATAGGCTAGATAGATTGATTTGGCACGTTCATCACAGAGTGTCCCCTATGCCAAACTTGAAATCAAATAGGGCACTTAGTAGTCCCACTTTACTCACTTCCTCGTCCACCATCACAAATTCTTTCCAACAAATTGATTTGCTGGCCAGTGAGGAAAGGTAAGAAACTTAACTTACTCTACTGAAGAGTAAGGCAGAGGGATTAGGTAGGTAGGTAGAGCTTTTGCTATAGAAATATAGAGCGGCGTCACTGATCATTGATTCATCATGTGCCTAATCTTTGGTTTATTCATTCACTGTATAGCGAAAGTCTAAAGGGAAAAATCTGAACAGGAGTAAAATAAATCTGTTATGGGAATATTGCATTGCACTTCTTCGGTCATGAGTGGCGAAATGCCATTGGCAGAGATGGGATTGATGAATGATGATGGGATACATATCTGTCTCATATAACACATACAGTGAGTCGAAAGATTAGAACACAAATAAAATATCCCCCACTTTAGACCATAGCTTTGATAACCACAAATGATAAAACACAAAAAGAAAGCAAAGTAGGTGAGAAGAATGCCCCTCTACAGAAGAGCTCCCTTCTTTATTCATCTAAGTAATTATTCAATCATCCTTTCATTCTTTTTACTATATTCACCCATAGCCATGATGACTTAAGGTTTACTTTCTCTCATTGAGTCTTTCACCCAAATTCACAATCCTTTATCCATTCATTAAGTTCCCACTATCCACCATTTCTTTCAATCATTCTTTTACCCATCCATCCATCTACCCAATACTCACCCACACATCATTTTTCAACCACCCATGCATCCTTTCCTTTCACTCTTTTCACCCATTCTTTATTTTAACCTTCTGTTCTTCCACGTTTCCATTAAGCCGTCATGTTTAATGTACATTATGTATGCTTTTTCTGAGAATAAGATAGAAGAGGCCATAAGTAACCCAACCACCCCTTTAGCTGTATTGCAAGGGGTTCACAAATCCGATCATGACAACGCCCTTATAGCTAGTGAGTAATAATAATTGTCAATAAGCAAGAAATGTGACTTACCATGGCCCGTCCCTGCCACATCTCCCTCTGCTCCTTCTGCTCCTGCAGCGGTTTGACTTGAGCCGGCTTCACTGATCACACTGGTCAGTGTGGCTAGAAAAAAACAGTATTAAATTTTTAGATGGTGGGTACACTCCCCTCATTAATGTTTTTAGTTAAACAAATGCAACCGCACTGCATTGTTACAGTTCAGTTAGCACTGCAGTACCTTCTATCAAAAATGCCACTCTGGGCATTTTGTTAGAATGTTAGAAAAAACAGGTTGTCAAACCAAAATAGCTTTGCTTAATAAAGGGACAGAGCTATAGCCTATGATTGATGATGATGATGATGACTCTGAATTATTGAAGCGCACTGAAGGGGTGAAATGCAAAATGGTCAATGAAAGACAGAAAAAAAGATAAATTCAGGTATAACAGGAATTAAAGAAAACTTGGATAGGCTAGTTTGAAAAAAGGGAGACAGTCTAAAAAAAGTAAACAAGGCAACATTAAAAGTAGTATAAAAGTGGGGAGAGGATAAAGTTAGGAAAATAATAATAATAATATTAAATATTAGGACTTACCGGAATGAGCAGAGCCATCAGCATAGGTGCTTGTGGACGGAGCCTCTCCAGCTCCTGCCGGACCCGCCTGTGTAGTGCCCCTCTTCTTGCCCTTGGGTGCTGATGTAATAAATAAAGAAGATAAAAAAATACAATAATGGTACAGTCAATCTCCGCAAAAGTATTTACCAGGCAAATGCAATAACACTGTACTTAAATCAGATGGCCTATGGTACCAGTATAATTCACTATCATTGATTTGGCTATAATCCTAAAATCCCTAGCCAAAATTTCCATAACAAAAACTACATTTGGAAATAATGCATTGCAATGTATTTTTCTTTCTATTCTAATTTCTCAACCCCTTGATTGACCAACTCAGTCTCCCTTTTTTTGCATTGATGCATATTTGCATGACAGTGAGATTGCTTGGGACTGTACGAGCTACATAAAGGGCCTGATTATGACCTTGGCAGATGGGATACTCCATCCCAAATGTGATGGATATCCTACCCGCCATTTTACAAGTTACATAGGATATAATGGAACTTGTAATATGACAGATGGGATGACGGTTTATCCCATTCGCTAAGGTCATAATCAGGCCCAACGTTACAGAGAACGCTAACTCACTGATCTCACTAATTTGCTATGGAGACAGGAGGACAGAGGAGTCTGTGTTGCAATGACTTCTTAAATTATCAGGCAAGGCGAGTGCCTACAAGTACGATGATATAACGCTGAGCACCTGCCTAGCTCTAACTGGATGACATGATAAATAATATTCTTAGCGTAAACTAAATGTAACTTACCTCTGAGTGCAAGGCGCATGCTATTCGGAAACAAAGTTAGCAATGTAGAACACAAACACAATAATATAATAGTCACCAAGCCCCAGAATCTCACCTCGCCTAGCAGGTTGAGCAGGTCCTGTTTGTGATTGATTATATCTCAGTGGTGCGTCAGCTGCTGGGTGGTGCACTGGATCTGGGTGGTGGCCCTGATACACAGGCGCAACCAAGCCCAATGCAGCCACCTCTCCCGCAGGGGGTAACAGCTGCCAGGCCTGCCACATGCTGCCAGCATAGAGTGGAGATAGCGCTGCACATAAAACACCAGTGCTGACACCTCCTCCCCAGAAAAGATTGGCCGTGGCTGCAGCCCTTGGTGGCGCCGCTGCCCACAAGACAGACGGCTGCTCGCTGTCTGGGGGGACCTAGCACTGCCGCTCCTCTGATCGCCAGTGCCGCCCTGCTCTGCCATGCTGCTGGGTGAAGAAAAAAATAATTTATAGGGAGAAGGAAGGAAGAAAAGGGAAAAATAAACAAAAATAAAAAAGTCACAAAAGATCACATAACCAAATTTTAAATGTAAAAATTTGGAGGCACAAAAAGAGACGCTAATAAAATAAATAAAAATGAGGAGTAGAATATTTAGGAGGGCGGAGGAATGCTGAGATTAATTGGGGATGAAAGAAATAGGCCCAGCATCATAAACAGAGTGAAAAACAAAATGGCTACAACCATGCACGCCATGTGGTGCTGTTGGCACGCGATTTTGAATGCAAGTGCGTACTTCATGTTGTATTTGAGGTCAAACACAGTGTGAACGGGCACGAGAAAGAACTCTGCTCGGTCGCAGAACTCTGCGTAGTGCAGCAGAGTTTTTTTCTACTTTGCGGTCTTCCCGTAGTGCGAATCCGTGCACTCCACCCAGACCTAGTTAGAAGCTGTCTACGAACGGGCACCGCAAGTACTAGGATATCTTGTACTATGTTTCTAGTCTTGAACAGAATGTCCTGATTATATTCAGAAAAAAGTTAACCAAAACAAGCAACTTGTACAATATATTCATAAAATAATATCATGCAAGCAAAGTGTGCAACATCTCACTGCTAGAAAGCGGTGAAGCTTATATATGTCAAATATAAAATGTAAAATAAAGCTAAAATGGAGAACTAGCATAGTCTCAAGAGCGCCTAACTACAAGAGAAGGACCCAAATTAATGTGGATAATATAGGGCTAGTGTGCTTCTATACAGATTTCTTGCTAGCATGCCACAATGAGGCTAGTTATAGGATTGGGTGGTACACCTCAGTTAGGATGACGACCCTTCATAATATTCTCTATGTACTTCAAAAATCCCAATATGACTCACCATGCATACAATCAAATATATTCAGGATAAATGCAATATTTTCATTGGCAGGATAAGAGAGCAAGAGTGGCATTCACGCAGAGGATGTAGGACCTAGAAAAGGGCAGATTGCATAATCCAGAGTTTCCAAAATATTGCCAAGATGTCCCACTCCATTATCCCATTATTTGAATGAGGCATGATAAAGAGAAGCATTGATGCTTCATAGATCACACTGTAATGAGCATACTGCTGTAGAAGGTCCAGTAGCTACAAAAGAAACAATGGGATACAGCTACAGGTACAGGTTTGCAGGTACTAGCAGTTACTATTGCAATTATTCAGATGCGGCAAAGAATGGTACAGATATTTGTCTTTACAAATTTTCTGTCACCCTTTACCCCACTATATTTGAAACAGCATCTTACACCTGGGAATGAATAGAACTGCATTCAAACAATGGAAAGAATGGAAATGTACACAAGAGGGTGATATATTCAATGCAATTATTAAATCCTTCCAGTAACCTAAGAGAATCATTGGTCTATCCACTGAAGAAATACTTTGGTATACACAGATTTGCCCCTGGGTGTTACACCCAACAGTGAGACAGGGAACAATTAGGCAACTCACTACATTAAAAGAACATTTTCCAAAGAAAGCTGATTGCCCACTCAGTTGTGTTAATTTATATGTTACTGCTAGCCAAAAGCACTCCAATGGGATGGGGCTTTCTAATCACCTTGGTGAGGAAATAGAAATTTACCCTAGATGAGAGCAGTGGAATGAAATTCTGAGAGGGTTTGTCTGGCAGTTCGGGACACACTGTTCCCATGAGTAGGGCCAATACTGTTTTGCATAAGGCAGCCCTTTGTCACGAGTGGTATGCTCTGAAAAAAAGATGGACTGGAATGTAGCCCTAGTGATTGCCAGTGGCTGAGATTAATTCAAACATCCCATGCATCATCTTTCTGCTGTTGCAGTTTATGCCCTAAGTGTGACTGGTATGCCCACACTTAGATCTCATGCTCGCGGTGTGACAGAACTCAAGCTATACCTCACTGATGAAACTAAAGTAGGTCAAGACTGGTCTGGGGTTGCTTGTGATCCCTTCTGGAGGGGGCTTTGCCTGGCAGTTTGAGATGGACTGTTTCCATGAGGTGCATGGTTGCTACTGACTTGCATAAGGCTGGCCTTGAGTGGCATGTTGAGTGAAAAATTATGGAGTGGAATGTAGTGATTGCCAGTGGCTGAGATTAATTCAAGCACTTCATTCATGGGCTTCAATTCACCATAATGCCAGGGGTAGCAGATGTGACATCACATGATACTTGATCTTTACTCTTTACTGTGACTCACACACACCTGCTTACAGATACAATCACATTGACTCATTCTCACTCACATAACCATACTCTCACCCACAAGCATGCATACCACATACATTGCATGTTTACTTACCTTAGCTGCCAAAGTCATAGTCCAGTAAATTGTACTCCATTTTTATTACACAGATAGTAAATATTATTATTCACTATTTGTCTAATAAAAACCTTGATAGAAAACCAGGAGAGTTGAGCCCCAAAACGACGGCTATTAGGAATAGCTACACCTGTGTTCCAGGCACTGATTTTGCCACCTCTGAGGTCAGTGCCAGGGGTCGCATCTGCTACCCCTGGTGACCCCTAAATGACATCCATGACTTCATCCATCAGCTTGCTTTTGTTAAAATTCTGGGAGCAGGTAGAAAGGACATCAGTAGGTTTGGATGATTAAAAATGTTGTTTCAATGACATCTCATGTCCTCAAGAAAAAATTTCTATAGCTAATTTTGGAGAACATTTCCAATGAAGAATGATAACGTGCCTAAATCCGGCTGATAAAATTACATTTTGGAAAAGTTTTAAAATGAGGAAACCCTCTTTCCAAGTAAAAAAAAATTAGCTCAAAGAAACAATAGGACATAGGGACAAAATAGTCAAGATCATGGGCATAAAAAAACCGGTAAGAAGCAACATTTTGTGGGATTAATGGAAAGGCAGAGGAGTAAAGATATTTCAATTTAGAGACATATGTTGAGGCACCAATAATTTAAAGTAAAGCATTGTTTCGTTTTGTATACTCAATTCAGCATATATGTGGTAACCCCAGTACTCATTGAAAAAATTGTCTATTAAATACACGAGGCTTATAGACTATATGCTGACACGGTTATACATAGTGCAAGCTCCAATGCATGTTTAACACATTTGTTAATTTGGATTAATCAAGTAGAATTTCATAGCCAGTTAGAAGTTGTTGCATCAACATGAAGACATGAGTTTCACGATACCTAGTAACTTTTTCACGGCTGAAAACAACAATTAGATATGCCATAAGGCAAACAGTAGATAGAAACTGGCATGAAACTTTTAACAAGTTATTTTCTCTTGCAGTTCTTCTTCACAATTAAACATATTTATATACATAACTTTTCTGATTGTCCTCTAGACAGCCGCTGATATCTAGTCATGTCAGTGAACAACAAAGATAAAATATCTTGATTCTGATGTAACATAGGAAAATTGAGCAGTAATACAGCAAAAACAGTGGAACATCGTGACACCGAATTTGTCAGAAAGTACAATTTCGCTCCAGAAAGCACACTTTTCGTGATTTGCTGTAAATCTGTTCTGTAACTTCTGAAATATTAAGATTCAAATTTTATGTATATACAGCAATGCAGTAACTTCACAGTACTTCTGCAGAGCACCACAAGTGCAAAACATTCAATATGATTGGCTGACCCCCCACATGACGATAAAGTTGCAGTTGCAATTTCCTGCATTGGGGACTCAGTCCCTTTATCATAAAAAAAACAAATAAAAATAAAAAATCCTAAATAAGGCAGTAGGTAGGGGTACCTTGATCACCTGGACCAGTTGGGGAAATTCAGAGGGACACCCCCTGGAGTCAAATTGAAAAGAGTTTTTTTCATGGCAGTGCAATACTGCAATACTACCACAACACTCAGTGCAGCCCCATGTAATTTTGTGACAGCCCCAAAGCACTGTGAAAAAACACAGAGGACAGGCCTTGAGGCACTGCAAGACCACAGGGGGTTAGCCTTCAAGGGGTGTTGGCTGCCCCTGGTGAGTAGGGTGCAGGCCAGGGATCGTAGGCCGGCCCTTCAGTCTACCTCACCAATGCGCAGCCAAAAGCTGTGTGCACTGAGGTGTAGACCTAGTTAATGATGGTAGTAATGTATTACTTTCTGAAAAAAACTCTAGTAATTCACTGAAAAAACAAAGGTTAAATTGACATTACCTCCTCAACCCTATTTCTCGTCCCAATACTTACTTCAGTGAGGTGTTTCACCTCTACCCAGGCCCATGTGTCCTAGCCAGATCCAATCAAAAAGTTCCACTTAACCCCTCCTCTCACTTCCCCCTCCAATCCTCCTCGTAGCCCATACCAATATAAGGGCAAGGAGTCCAGAAAACAACCTGTATTTTTATGTCTGCTCAGGTCCTGAGCTGTTCCTGTCAGGTACGCACTGGGGGCTGGGCCTCTTTCGGTAGTTGTTTTCATTCCCTTAAGTGTGTTTGCCCTGCTTTGCGTGTTGGTGGGCGCTTTGCTGGGGTTTTTGAGGAGAGACCTAAAGGTGCTTTTTGTCTACTGTGCTTACCTGGATGCCCTCTGTCCTGCGGCTGCTGCCTTCCATGTCTAGGGGTGTGCTTCTTTGCACCACACACTTGCTGGGGTGGTGCGCAGTGTTTTCTTTGGGCCTTGGCCCGGCCATCTCCCTCCCCAGGTTCCAGTGGGGGAGGTCAGTTCCTGTACACCCTCCCTGTACTCACCTGCAGGCTCTGGGCAGGGGAATTTCCTGCTGCGGGCTTCCTCTGGGGGCCATGACGCAGGCTTTGTTTCGTCTCTGGTCCGCCCTGCGTCATCCTCCCTTGTTGCTGTTTTGTGGCACTTATCTCAAGTCCACGAGGTTCAGTGCTCGCAGTTCAGAATGCTTCCTTGGCTGGCACGAGTCTCTCTTGGCGTGCAGGGCCGACTTCCTTTCGCACCCTTGTGAGGTAGGTGGTTGGCGAGGCCATGTTTCCGGGTTTCATGTAAACAGGCTTCCCCGGTCTCCCAGGTCTTTTTTACATCAGGAGGTGTACAGAGTGTTTTTCTCTGTTAATGACTATCTGGGCCACAGTGGTAACGCGTATTACATTTCTTCATTGTGCTCCGTTTCCCGTATGCCTGTTATAATTTTAAAAAAATAAAACAAATGTATTTTAAATTTGGAAAAAAAACACATTTTGAGGATTACAGGGTTTTATTTGTGCTTTCCTGTCTTTGCCTGTTTTTTGCTTTCACAGGGCTTTTGTGCGGGCTGTGGTGTGGTCTACCCGGGGTCCTTCTTGTCTTTATATTTGGTGGTGTGCTCTATTGTTCTGTCTGTTTCATCATGGATCAAAGGAAGAAGTCTGCTAAGCGCCGCCACTGCTCCCGGGACACCCAAGAAGGGGGAAAGCGTTCTCGGTCTGAGGAGGTTCTACCAGGCTCCTCCCATAACCTGGGTCTTTCAGAATATCAATTTCAGCTGCTGCTGACCTCTATCTCTGATGCCTTTTTGAGGTCCAAGGACTCTGTGGGTATGTGTTATTCGTTATTCTCCCTCTTTGCCCACCTCTTTGCTCTCCTTCTTTCTGGTTTCCTCTCCTTCCTCTTCCTTGTGGGAAAGAACCCTCTTTTGTGGCATGGTTACCCCCTTTTTCTGCCTGACATCAGTGTGTTTGACTGTGTTCACTGGGATCCTGATAACCAGGATCCCAGTGATTATGCTCTCTCTCCCAAAACTCTGTATTTCATCCCACTATTGGCACCCTGGTGCCCCATTATAAGTCCCTCATATATGGTACCTAAGTACTCAGGGCATTGGGGTTCCAGGGGATCCCTATGGGCTGCAGCATATATTTTGCCACCCATAGGGAGCCCAAGCAAAGGGTTCTGCAGGACTGCCATTGCAGCCTGTGTGAAAAGGTGCAAGCACCCTTTCAATGCCACTTTTCACTGCACCAGGTCACTTATAAGTCACCCCTATGGCAGGCCTTGCAGCCTAGAGAGTTGGGTGCAAAGTCCTTGTGTCTCAGGGCACCCCTGCAGTAACAGAGTACTAGTAGTGCCAATACAGACTTCTGAAGGTTTCTAGGCAGTCCAAGCTGCTGCCACCTCCCAGACAGGTTTATGTCCTCCTGTTGCTTGAGAAGCTCAAGCCCGGGAGAGCAGAACAAAGGATTTTGTTTGAGAGAGGGGTGGGGGGTAGCCTCCCCAAGGCATTGGCAATGCTTTGAAGGGCACATTTAGTGCCCTCCTTGCATAAACCAGTGTACACCAGTTCAGGGACCCCCAGGCCCTGCTCTGGCATGAAACTGGACAAAGGAAAGAGGAGTGAGAACTCCCCCTTTCCATCACCACCTCAGGGGTGGTGCTCAGAGCCCCTCCAGAGGGTCACTGTGTTTTGCTATCTTGGATTCAAGGTTGGCAGGGAACTCTGGGAGCATCTGAGTGGCCACGGCCAACAGGTGACATCAGAGCCCCCTCCTGATAGCGGGTCACCCAGCTATGTGACCAATCCCCCTTCCAGGGCTATTTAGGGTCTATCTCTTGGGTGATTCTTCAGATTTGGTTGCAAGACTCCAGCAGGAATCCTCTGCAACCTTCACTTCAACTTCTGACCAAAGAAACTGCACTTGGATGCTCCAGGACCCGACAAGCAGCAACAAAGAAGCAAGATCCTCCAGGAACATTGTGTCCATGGCTCCTTCCAGTAACTGCAACATTTTCCTGGTGGTGTATTCTCTTAGGACAGCCCTTCTTCAGCCTGCATTAGAAAGAAGAAGGAATCTCTCTTGGGGTGAAGGAGTCATTCCCCTGCTTCTGCAGGCACCAACTGCGACGACAACTGGCTGCACGGATCCCCCCGCATCACGGGTAATGGACTGAAGTGGGCCAGACGGTCTTCTGTTCCAGCTGTCCAACATCGGTGGAGGTAAGCTCTTGCCTGCCCACCCAGGACAGTACCCCCGTGCACTGCATCCTTTGCAGCTGCCAAGGCTTGAGGGCATCTTTTCCATGAGATCTTCAGGCATCCATCCTGAAGCTCCATCCCCCAGAACTCCATCCTGTGATGCACAGCTCCCTGATTGGTTCTCCGGCGGCGTGGGAGGCTTTTTTTTGTAGTGCTGCATGGGCCTTTTCCTCATCTTTTGTGTCCTCACCCTGTGGGACTCCTGTTGGCGCTGCCTGGGCTTCTGTGGGCTATCTGTATTGCTGAGGGTCCCCTCTGATTCCCCCTCCTGGGTAGAGTTCACCTGGTCCTTTCTGGTCCCCGGCAGCTCCACGTTCCGCTAACTGCGACGCTTGTTGGTGGAATCCAAAGACGCAAACCCGACTCCAATCCTCCTTCTGGCATTTGACATCACCTGCATCCTCCAGGAACTTGACTTCATCTTCTTGGGTGCAGTGCTGACTCTCCTTCTTCATCATCAACTCACCTCTTGCACCTTCAGTCCGGTGGGTAGGGGCTCCTGCCCTTCCTGGACTCTGAGGTGCTTCTGGGACTTGGTCCCCTTCTTCCACAGGTCCTCTGATCCAGGAATCCACTGTTGGTGTCTTGCAGTCTCTTCTGAGTTTTGCATTATTCTCATTTTCTTGTAAGTGGGTGTTCTGGGAAACTTACAGTGATTTACTCCTGCTTTCTTAGTCGCTGGGGTGGGTTGTGGTACTTACCTTTGGGCTTTCCTAGTACTCCCAGTTCCCCTATATACACTCCACGTACCTAGGTAGGGTCCGAATTTCGCATTCTATTTTTTTAGTATATAGTTTGTGCGCCCCTAGGGCTATTTCCCTCTATTGTGATTTTCACTATTTGCACTGTTTTCTAACTGTTTTATGCCTATTTCTGCATGCTAGTTTATATAACTTGTCTATTACTGGAGTATAGCCTCTATGGTATTTTTGGTATTTGTGTCACCAAATAAAGTACCTTTACTTTTGTAACACTGAGTGTTTTCTTTTATGTGTGTAAATACTGTGTGGCCACAGTGGTATTGCATGAGCTTTGCATGTCTCCTAGATAAGCCTTGGCTGCTCATCCACAGCTTCCTCTAGAGAGCCTGGCTTCTAGAGACTGCCCACACTACACTAATAAGGGATACCTTCACTCGGTATAAGGTATAAGTGCCATAGGTACCCACCACACACCAGGCCAGACTCCTACATTCCTCTTCTTGGCCTTCTTCAGACTTTGAGGAGCATGCCCACTCACCAGTGGTAGAGGCAGTGCCTCACTCCAAATGTCTTCAAAAGGCCTGACCCTGTTTCACTATTTGGGCTACAACCTAGGTATTCCTATGAAGGATGACGTTCCTCGACCTAGTTCTGGTCTTTTCTAACAATTTCATTCCCGTCTCCTACTTCATCAGCAATTAACAAGGAAGTGTTGGATCTTCTTTTGCAGGAGTGGAAGTACCCAGAAAAGGGAGACCTCCCTTGGTTTTTGACCCACTTTTATCCTCTGGCTAAGGGTGATATTGAGTTTTCCTCATCTTTGAAGATTGAGCCCCTCTTTTCTCATTTATCTGGTCATCCGTCCATTTTGTCAAAGGAAGTTCCAATTTCAAACTTTCTGGACCGTAGAGTGGAGTCCTCCTTGAAGAAGTCGTTTTCTGGCCTGAGCCTGGCACTTCAGGCTGCTATTTATGCTGCGTACACCTCTCAATCTTTGATCAAAGACTTCCATTCTCTTACTCAGGCCCTACAGGAAGAACCTGACTGTGCAATCTTGTTTTCGCAGATGGAGACTGGGATTCCCCCCTTTTCCCATTTATGTATCCTTTTGGGATACAGGATTTGTTTGTGCTCTCATCAGAATATGCTTTGTGTGTATTTATATTTGTATGTGCATTTTGTAATTGAGATTACAGTATGATTGTTTCTTTTTCTTTAAGGATATTCTGTTATTGTCACAACAAAAGTGTTATGGTCACTTGGCCTGTTTTTGAGTTTATAAATTAATTGGTTATTTTTCTAGGTCGCTTGGCCAGTATCTAGTATTTGAATTTGTAATAGAGAAATAGAGAATATGTTATGTATCATGAAATGTTTTTGAGATTTACTATTATTTCTAAATTAGTGATGTAGATTTTATTTGGTGTTCAATGAAGTTCTGCAGTTAGTCTTTTCTTTTCAAATTGTGGCTGTATCAGAGTTTTTCTACTGTGTCTACGTGTTTTTAAAGGGGATGGTGCACATTGTATGATAGAAGCCGTGAGGAATATCTTCATAAGATTGAAACGCGTTGTCATTAAATACTGCATTTATATCAAACTCTGAAGTGCAGTCTTTCAGTGCCCGTGACGAGTGGCACTTTGTTTTGTTTATACCTGCACCTCCACCGACCCCATGAAGGTGGATGAGGCTGGGTAATACCTGAACTTGCTTTGGAGATGTATATATATATATATATATATTCACTGAAAAAACAAAGGTTACAAGCATGTTGTAGTTAGGAAATAGAATTAAATTACCTTAGAAATTCAGTTAAAAAAACAAGGTTACAAGGATGTTATAGTTAGTTTCAGAATTTTCTTGCACAAAAACAGAGAAATTCAGCAATTATATTTAGAGTTATTTCAAGTAACTATGGCTCGCGGCCTAGGGTAACTATAACTTTTGCCCCCCGCCATGCAGTTTTTTCTTCAATAATTTGCCTTCTAATGTGTCATTGATATTTTTATTGATTTTATAACAGTTGTCATGAGTGCTGTAATATTTGGGGGATTTACCACTGCATTGTGAGGGTATGAGTTATAGTTAAAACAACAAGTGATGGACGGAATGCTGAACATTGTCAAACATTCACCCCCAGTACAGTGATCTGGGCCTAAATCCATCGTTTTTTTGCTGCCCATGCCATTCCAGTTTGGACCCAGCCATATGCAAATCAGTCTTGACCCTGTTCCCCATGGGAACAGTCCAACCCGAACTGCTAGGCCAGGTCTTCCCTGGACTGGAAACAAGCATCCTGGGACCGGTTTCGGGGTTTCACCCCTCATCAGCCAGGCTAGCTTGAATCCAGTGGCATGGGAAGCACGGGACCCACGTCTGGGCATACCCTTCCCATTTAGGGCGACAAAGCAAAAACAACAAGTGATGGACGGAATGCTGAACATTGTCAAACATTCACCCCCAGTACAGTGATCTGGGCCTAAATCCATCGTTTTTTTGCTGCCCATTTCATTCCAGTTTGGACCCAGCCATATGCAAATCAGTCTTGACCCTGTTCCCCATGGGAACAGTCCAACCCGAACTGCTAGGCCAGGTCTTCCCTGGACTGGAAACAAGCATCCTGGGACCGGTTTCGGGATTTCACCCCTCATCAGCCAGGCTAGCTTGAATCCAGTGGCATGGGAAGCACGGGACCCACGTCTGGGCATACCCTTCCCACTTAGGGCGACAAAGCAAAGTGATGGACGGAATGCTGAACATTGTCAAACATTCACCCCCAGTACAGTGATCTGGGCCTAAATCCATCGTTTTTTTGCTGCCCATGCCATTCCAGTTTGGACCCAGCCACATGCAAATCAGTCTTGACCCTGTTCCCCATGGGAACAGTCCAACCCGAACTGCTAGGCCAGGTCTTCCCTGGACTGGAAACAAGCATCCTGGGACCGGTTTCGGGGTTTCACCCCTCATCAGCCAGGCTAGCTTGAATCCAGTGGCATGGGAAGCACGGGACCCACGTCTGGGCATACCCTTCCCACTTAGGGCGACAAAGCAAAAACAACAAGTGATGGGCGGAATGCTGAACATTGTCAAACATTCACCCCAGTACAGTGATCTGGGCCTAAATCCATCGTTTTTAAGCTGGCCATGCCATTCCAGTTTGGACCCAGCCATATGCAAATCAGTCTTGACCCTGTTCCCCATGGGAACAGTCCAACCCGAACTGCTAGGCCAGGTCTTCCCTGGACTGGAAACAAGCATCCTGGGACCGGTTTCGGGGTTTCACCCCTCATCAGCCAGGCTAGCTTGAATCCAGTGGCATGGGAAGCACGGGACCCACGTCTGGGCATACCCTTCCCACTTAGGGCGACAAAGCAAAAACAACAAGTGATGGACGGAATGCTGAACATTGTCAAACATTCACCCCCAGTACAGTGATCTGGCCCTAAATCCATCGTTCCATGTTCAGCATTCCGTCCATCACTTGTTGTTTTTGCTTTGTCGCCCTAAGTGGGAAGGGTATGCCCAGACGTGGGTCCCGTGCTTCCCATGCCACTGGATTCAAGCTAGCCTGGCTGATGAGGGGTGAAACCCCGAAACCGGTCCCAGGATGCTTGTTTCCGGTCCAGTGGGGACCTGGCCTAGCAGTTCGGGTTGGACTGTTCCCATGAGGAACAGGGTCATGACTGATTTGCATATGGCTGGGTCCAAACTGGGGTGGCATGGTGAGCAAAAGAACGATGGATTAAACCCAGATCTATGACTGGGGGTGAGTGTTTGACAATGTTCAGCATTCCGTCCATCACTTGTTGTTTTTGCTTTGTCGCCCTAAGTGGGAAGGGTATGCCCAGACGTGGGTCCCGTGCTTCCCATGCCACTGGATTCAAGCTAGCCTGGCTGATGAGGGGTGAAACCCCGAAACCGGTCCCAGGATGCTTGTTTCCGGTCCAGTGGGGACCTGGCTTGGCAGTTCGGTCTGGACTGTTCCCATGAGGAACAGGGTCAAGACTGATTTGCATATGGCTGGGTCCAAACTGGGGTGGCATGGTGAGCAAAAGAACGATGGATTAAACCCAGATCTATGACTGGGGGTGAGTGTTTGACAATGTTCAGCATTCCGTCCATCACTTGTTGTTTTTGCTTTGTTGCCCTAAGTGGGAAGGGTATGCCCAGACGTGGGTCCCGTGCTTCCCATGCCACTGGATTCAAGCTAGCCTGGCTGATGAGGGGTGAAACCCCGAAACTGGTCCCAGGATGCTTGTTTCCGGTCCAGTGGGGACCTGGCTTGGCAGTTCGGTCTGGACTGTTCCCATGAGGAACAGGGTCAAGACTGATTTGCATATGGCTGGGTCCAAACTGGGGTGGCATGGTGAGCAAAAGAACGATGGATTAAACCCAGATCTATGACTGGGGGTGAGTGTTTGACAATGTTCAGCATTCCGTCCATCACTTGTTGTTTTTGCTATGAGTTATAGTTACCTTAGGTCACAAGCTTTTTTAAATTCTATTTCCTAAGTATAACATCCCTGTAACCTTTCTTTTTTTCAATTAATTTCTATAATGTTTTTAAAATGTAAAGTAAACTATATGTAAATCCAACAACTGCTAGACATGGCCTTCGACTAGGCTCTGTGGCCAACCCCTATAGCCACCCAACACCATGCTGTGCACAGCCTTTGGCCATGCATAATGAGGGTTGGCTGCAGGGTCTGACTACAGGCCATACCCGACAGCCAACCCCTATAACCACCCAAGCCTGTATGTCTTTGGCCATGTGTGGCCTGCATCTCTGGGTGTGAGAATTGGTGTGACAGGGTGTATCTGGGTGTGGGAGTGGCAGTAAGAGTGTCTGTCTGAGTGTGAGAGTGGGAGCGTCAGTGTCTTAGTGGGTCTGTGAGTGGGTGCGTCAGTGCCTGTGTGACTCTGTGAGTGGTCTGTTAGTGGGTGCATGAGGGTTTCAGTGGGTCTGTGACTGGCTGTATGAGAGTCTGAATGAGTCTGTGAGTGGGTGCACAAGGGTCTGAGTGCAGCTGTGAGTGGGTGCACAATGGTCTGAGTGGGTCTGTAAGTGGATGCATGATTGTGTGAGTTGGTCTGTGAGTGGGTCAGTAAGGGTCTGAGTGGATGTGTGAATAGGAGAAAGAGATTGAGAGAGAGAGTAAGAGAGAGAGAGAGGGAGAGAGAGAGGAAGAGAGCGAAAGAGAGAGAGATAGAGATAGAGAGTTTTTTAGGCTTTGATGGATGATGTACTTAGAATGAGATAAATCTGAACAAATTGAAAAAAAAATGTACTTGTCAATTAAAAAGAGTGAGATCACCTTTCAGTAAGAACCTTAAACTTAAAGTTTAACAACCTATGGAGGAATGTGCATTCATGTCATCGAGACACCAAATAGCCGTGCAGAAGAATTGTGATGGGGCCCCACCTCCTCCCCACAGTTCACATTTTGGGAGGAGAAGGTCTTGGAGATACTACATCTTGAGGACCTGACTAGAATACCTGGAGAACTGGAGTCTGGTAACTACCCACTATATACATGTTACACAGTTGTCATGTCCTGCATGCTTTCTCACCATCCAAATACCGCATAATTCACTGAATGTCCGGTTACACCTACCTGCCAATCACCCAATGACCCTCTCCTGCATGCTACCACCCCACACAGCCCTACTGCCCACACAACCCTTGGCAAGGGCAGGGATACCACAGCCTAATCCTATCACTACAACTCTAACAATGCACCAGCCCATCAATGCAGATACCTGCAATGTGCACATGACATCACATTTCATGCATGTATGACTATTGGACTACCTACACCAACTAGAATGTATGACTGAGAACCAGTACATGGCATTGACAGAAATGCAATGGCACACCACAATGGCAAGCAAGGCAAAACACAGCTACAGCCCTGTAACTATTCCAAATGGAATCCATACCCCCAAGCCTGTAATGGACTGATCACGGGTAGGAAAGTAAGTTGCCAGACTCCATGCACATTTACAAAATCCGGAGTCAGGAGTATTAGCCATGCATACCGACATACTCTGTTCCCTATGGGACATCAGGGTTAAATTTACAGCCATAATGTGTGACATCAAACAAGCCTGACTACTCACCAAGTAGCAGAGTCTATTAGTCATGTCAAGAATTAGATAGTAACAGAAACCCATCAGCAGTACCATATGTACAAATCATTGATGGCAGCACACAACATGGAGTATGGCACTTCTCTCCCAAACTTCCATGTTCCCCCAAGCTATTCTGTGCAGCAACTGTCATTGTCATTGTTGGGAATCATGCTAAGCCATTGTCTTAGAAGGTACCAAACACACGTTCTAAACTGTACTCTGTGTCTCACTCCATCCACAGGTAACTCTGCCATTGCCACCATGGAGACAATACCAGACATTGCCAGCCCTCCTCAGCATGAAGCCCCCAGTGAGTACAACACACCTGGATGTCTAGACAGTGACAACCTACCTGGCCCATCCGGGACATCTGGTCAGTCGACAACTCCCAGGCTCACCCTGCCCACATCATTCCCCCCACCCCAGTTGCTCAGACATCCCAGCCAAGTAAGTAGCCCCAAACCTGTCCCAATGACTGTTCAATCTATTGTGTGCCCCTCAGTACAGGGACATGAGTCGGGCCTTCACACCGCAGACAATGAAGGTCCTGCTAACACTGGGAGTAGGCACACCGTGCCATGCGAACAGGTACCTGTGGGCAGGGGGTGTGGGAGGGATGCTGTGGGCCAGAGGATGGGGCCTCAAAGGGACTCCACTGACCAGGAAACCATCTCCCAAGTCCTGCGAGCATGCCAAACTTCTCAGGGCAGGATGGGCCAGATCATCACCATGTCAGGGGAAAATCAAAGGCTGCAGAGGGAATATCACCAGGAGGCCATGCAGCAGTGGCAGTCACGCAATGCCACCATGGCCTCCATAGCAGGGGCACTGAAGAACGTTAACACCACCCAGAGTGATATAGCTACCCACCATCAGGCCCTCTACACTAGCAATGTTAAATCTGCCCCCTCTACATCAGGGCAGCTAGTGGAATGGAGGTCCTGCCAGGGGAACCCCAACCCTCAGGCACCCATCCCTCTATAGCAGAAGAACTCCCCCCCACCCACAAATGTAGACGTCCATCTAGTCATCTGGCTACAGCAGATGCCAAGACCGAACCTACTGTCAGAAAGTGTACCTCTCCTGCTTTGTCGCCCTTGTGTGCCACTGACACCTGGTTGACTGTTCTAAATCCTAACTCCATTTTCCATTGGTACAAGGACACAGGACCTGTGTGACCAAATGTTGTAGCAGCTACTCTGATCAATCCATCTACCATGACTCCACTCATCACCTGTTTGTTATGTTGTTCACATTATTACTTCTCACAAAACTGATATGCACAATGAATCACTTATGGGCACAGCTACTGTACATGTGTGTTTAATGAAACAACAACATATGTCCTTCTACCCAAATTTGGTATGGTAATGCCCCTGGTCCCAACTGCTAGTGTAATGACCATCAGATGGAGTCCCTCTCAGCAGGACACACGTGACAATAGTAATGTCACTAGACAGATGTCACAGTATCATTTTGAAATCTACAGTAACATCAGGGTATAGACTATTGAGTCATCTGCAAATAGAGCAAGACAGAGAGTATCATCAGGGTGGAAGCCATGATCACACAGTAAGCAGATATACAGGTAATAGACTGTGTGCCTATTGTAGTATGACTCCAATTCATGGGCACCCAGCTAGGACCTATACAGCACAAGGCTCGGGACTTCTTAAAATCATTTTAACCAGCTATCTGTCATATACACCTCTCAGAACTGTACTCTTTTGCTATTGACTACTGATAATGTATATCCCAAGCCCTAGGCAGCAGACCCACAGATGATATCCACATCCTATTGGTAGGAGGAGCTGGCAATAGGAGAATGCAGGAAATCCAGCTCTAAACTAGTCAGTACTTGAGAGAAGTGAATGTTGGAATCAGTTGCTACAACACATGTTAGGGATGAACCACTAATACTGTACACCTTACATTCCTTCTGTCTGCTACCACAGCTCAAACACAGACATTGGACATCATTACACCATCGCATATGGTAAAGATCAAGGAGGTGTAATGTCAGCTATCCACTTCTAATTGTACACTGACAAGAGATTAAATGGTCCACCTCACATACCTGTATGTCACTGGAAGTACTGATTGATGAGCTCAGTCCTACAGTCAGCTGCTCCTTCTTCCTCTGGCTCCTCATCACTTTCCATATCACCATTTGCAGGCACAAGTACCGCTGCCCCACCCTCATCAGATAGCAGTGGTATCCGAAGCCTCAGGGCTAGATTGTGAAGCATGCAGCAGACAACGATGATTTGACAAACCTTGTGGGGCGAGTAGAGGAGGGGTCCTCCAGGTAGGCCCAGGCACCTGAATTTTACCTTCGGGAGGCCGAAAGTATACTCTATTACGTGCCTTGTCCTCTTGTGGGCCTCATTGAAATGGAGTTCCCCTGGCATTGATGGGTGCCTCCCAGGTGTCAACAGCCAAGGAAGGTTTCGATAGCCAGAGTCACCTGTGATCACAATGGTATTACAACATCAATTGAGGTACTGCGATTGTGCAGATTGTGATGACAGGTAATATTACATTAAAACACATGACAATGCATACTCACGAACCAGCCAGGCCTCACTGTGTGTAGTCAGGCCATTATGGTTGGGACAATGCTGTTCCGCATAATGTAGGAGTCATGCACTGATCCAAGAAACTTGGCAGTTACTTGGGAGATATACTGGTCTGCCAGACACACCACCTGCACGTTGATAGAGTGGTAGTTTGTCTTGTTCCTATAAACCTGTTGATTGACAGTGGGAGGGACCAGGGATACATGGGTGCCATCAATGGCCCCTATCGCATGAGGAATCAGTCCCATCTGATAAAAATCACTCTTCACATTGGCCATATCTTCTGTTTGGGGAAACCTGATGTAGCTGTCCAGGTGTTGCAAGAAAGCACACATTACATCCCTCAAACCCTGACTGAACATGGGCTAAGACAACCCTTCTGTTAAGGCAGCAGTATGCTGGAATGAGTCAGTGGCTAGGAAGTGTAGCACTGACAATACTTGAATGATGGGAGGTATGCAATAGGGATTGGGATTGTCTGGCATCAAATCTGGCTCCAACTGTCTACATAGATCCATGATGGTCTGGTGATTCAGATGGTAGGTCTAGATGATAGGCATGTCCTCCATGGTTGCCAGGTCTACCAGACAACGGTATAATTGTGGTTGTCTCCTTTCCCCCATGGCAGGATATCTTATTTGAGAGGAGGAAATGTACAAGAAGTCATGTAGTTGGCACATGTCAGCAGCTCACGGTAACTTGCAGACACCTACACATGTGTAGGGGGTGTGGAGCAGTGCTGACATAAACATTACAGACCTTAGGAATGCACATCATACACCATCATTACAGCATATTGGCTGAAATGTCAGTCAAATAGGATATATAACACATTTGTATGTGCAAATGTGTGGGTGACTCTGCAGTCCTGCACTGATGACACATATGTAACTAAATAAACCTATATCTATCATACGCCTATGTATCTCAGAGTAGCTAAACAGATCTATCCACATATATATATAACAACAGGTCATATTCTCATGATTGTCCTATTATGTAGCACAATCTCAAAGTCATAACATTGAGTGACATAGATTTATGGTCGATAAGGTGTCTGACACACTTATTTAAGCACATGCATTGATTACATGTGCCCAAAATGGCAGGCACCTGATCTACTGTTCTGGATAGTTGAAAGTGACCTAAGTCCGCTGGCGGAAGTCGTCATGGCGGTAGGCAGTTGCAACCACCGTGCAACTAGTCATAGGTTAACCTTGCTGCCTATGGCAAACTGGGCCAATGGCGATAGGCGCTGGCAGTGATGGTCCTGTATGTGGCAGCCATGACTACCATTTTCTGCAGTTTACTCACTTGACTCCTGGCACTGTCCCTAGCATGACCTCCACTACGTGAGTTGCTGTGTACTGCCTCTGGGAGCCATCATGCCACATCCTGCAGGTGATAGGGCCCCTGCCTTCACACAGGAAAAGCTGGAGAAGTTGGTGGAGGAGGTCCTACCCCTGTATGAACAGCTATATTGGGCACCAGAGAAACAGGTGAGTCCAATGCCCCAGCCATGTGTGATTGGCGTTGTGTGTGACAGTGAATTGGGCATGTGTATTGTGCGTGTAGAAGCATGCATGTGGCATACCCTACAGGTGTGTGGGCAGGAATAATGGGTATGAGTGCTCACTTACTGTTACAGTTGTGTTGTGTCAACTACTGTTGATATGGTGCATGGGTACGTGACTTTCTCCTTTTATCTGTGTCATCCATGCAGGTGAACGCCCATCAGAAGAAAGTGATCTGGCGTGTCATTGCCAAGCAAATGCAGATCCTCAGGGTCCACAGCCAGCAGAGCACCCATTGTCGCAAGCAGTGGAGGACCTGAGATGCTGAACCTGGAAGACCGC
The DNA here is from genome assembly GCF_031143425.1 of Pleurodeles waltl. Lineage (NCBI taxonomy): Eukaryota > Metazoa > Chordata > Amphibia > Caudata > Salamandridae > Pleurodeles > Pleurodeles waltl. Next base: position 260,311,912 of record NC_090440.1, read on the forward strand.
AGAGGCCCAGTTGGGGATGTCTTCCCAATGATGGTGGGGTGCCCCTCGGACACTGACCTCCCTAATGGCCCGCATTTTGGTGGTGGACGATGCTGATGTGGATGGGCATTTGAGGACAACACAGCAGTCGCAAGGGAGTAAGTACTGACTGTTACCTGGTACTTGGCTCTGGTTGTATGCAGGTTGCTGTCTCACTGTACCTTCTGTGACAATGTAGTAGCTGACAAATGTTTCTAGACTAGTGGTTATCAGTTGGTACCACCTTGCCAGTGTATGATATTTGTAGCTGGCATCATGGCTTGCTAAGTGTAAGTTTTGGAATCATGTATCAAGACATCTGACTGCATGTGGAGATGCCCTAATGTCAATGGCACATGTGTTGCACATCCTGCCATACCTATGCATGTGAGCTGGTGTTTCACCATACCCTTTTACCCTATCCCGGCCCATCCCTCTGCATATGTGCATTAGTGGCACTAAGGTGTCTGACCACTCCCATCTGTTCTGATCACCTGTTGTAGCAACAGGTTGAGTCACTTATTTGGTACAGGCTCCAAACATAACTTTTACTGGTACAGGTCTGGACTCCATGTGAGGCTGCCATCTAATGTACAACATTGATATGGCCTGTCTAGGCCAGTACATATCTGTGTTTGTCATTGTAACCCCATTGTCTGTTTATCTCCATTCAATGAGGTATGTGAAGGTAGCAGCGAAGGGACATTCTACTTTGGGGGTCCGAATTGTGTATTTGTAATCCTAATGCTTTTCCATGTGATTGACATGTGGGCATTTTATCTCTGTGCCAATGGGTGGGTTATGGAAACGGTATGTGCCTTGGCAGAGCCAGCCTTGTACAATATGCAATGTCAATGATGTGTGTGCAAATGCCCTACCAATTCCTTTGTAACCTTGGTAATATGCTGTCTACATCATGTCTCAATGGTTAGTTGGGGCACACCATGTGGAGTAGGACAATCTATGCTACCCTTGTCCTAGCTGATGTGTCCAGTCAGGTGAGGAATTTGTATTGCATCACTTATGTGTTAATGAAGTGATGGTCTTGTTGTACTAGTGTGTTGAAAGCAGGTATGTATTGTAATGGAAGATGTTTTCAATGCACTGGCAGTTCTGTAGGGCCATGTGTAGATCATGTGCACATGTCATTTCCGTGTGACATTTGTTTAGTTTTGAGTTAGGTATAGGTAATCACATGTCAGGTATGTTGTGAATGATGTTGGTGTACTCATGTTGTCAAGTCCTGAAACTGTAACTGCATGTCAGGTGGAATGGTATGTAGTTTAAAGTGTCTATAGTGGCTGCCTGTAGAGTAGTTGTTGTGATACTGCACACAGTGATTGCCTATGGATGTGTAATGGGTGCTATATAGGACATTGTAGCTGCACATGCAATAATGGAGTGGTGTGGTGTAATTTGTGTTTAGTGTGTGCAGCTTTACCTCTGTGATTGTGTGAATGTCATGCCATCACTGTTCTCCAGACATGTATTGTACACATCAGTTGTCACCTGTATGGGAGTGTCACTTGTTAGGGCTTCATCAGTTCAGGTACCCATGTTGGCATATATGTATAGGGGGTCAGCCAGCAATGTGATATGTATGGCATGTGCTGTGTGGGATGTTAATTGGGTAGTCTACACTTTCAAGGGACATTAGCAATTGAGATGGACTGGTCACGTGAATTTTCAGGACATGCATAATGTGTTGTGATCACTCACCTGCTCTTCTAATAGGTGATAGGAATATGGAGAAATAGGATCTGAACTATGCATGATATATCTACTTCTGCAAGGGCATGAGTAGCAAGCTGACATGGCTTTACAGGTGTACAGGTGGATTAGTCCGGTTGTGCTAACTCACTCAGAATGTGATGTGGGTGTGAGGGATAACATGAAGGGGTGGATAGTCGTAACATGATGTGGCATGATGTAGGATATTTGGAATGCCAATGAATATAGCCTAGCCTGGGCATGTTCACCTGCAGTTGTGTGTGTTTATATGTGTGTATGTAAGGAATGTGATAACCCTTTCTCTCCCTGTCTGTCTCTCCCTTCCTCTCCCTCTATTTGTGTGCATCAGCACCCGCAGTTGAAGGAGACGGGGCACAGGCAAGTGGAGATGCTGCTGGCCACGGGACCTGGAGTGCTGTGACCAGCAACAGCAAGGGAGCCAGTGGCCCGGCGGAGAGGGGAGTGCTACGGGGGAGACTGGTTCTTCCACATCATCATCTTTGAAATCCTCATACAGTGGACAAACCCTTGTGGTGGCACACCCATCTGGGACCACCCCAGCACCACCTTTATCCACCATCCCCCTTAATGCCACTGCCCTCCCTGTAGCTCCCTCCTCACCCAGTTGTCCGTGCCGGCTCACCAAGGAGGGGGGGGATCTTCTTTGCCGCAGACACCTCTGCCTCTGCCCCAGTCAGCCCTACTGCGCTCAGTGAAGAGGATATGAACTCCCTGAGGTTCATCTCTGAGGGTCAGTTGACCATTGTGAATGCCATCCAGCGACTTGCAACTCCAGTCCAACAGAGCAATGCGTTCCTGGAGGGCATTACCAGTGCACTGGCTGGCCTACTCTAGCTTCCTCTATCCAATCCCACACCTCTCTTCCCCATCCCAGCCAGATCACACAGACAGACAAGCATGCATCCACCTCAACAGACAAGGATACCGCAGTCAAACACAAGACCACCACTGGCATGCACACAGACAACACCCACCTTCACACACACCAACACCCACTACCTGCAAAGACTCCCCCACCACCCCCACCTTCACATACACTACACCTGACACACCAGCAGACACCACACCAACATTCACAGATCCAGCCACAACTCCAATTCTACCCAGGGTCAGCACAATAGCAGACCCTCAGACATCCACCCAGTCACCAAATCAACAGCCACCACAACCAAAGACACACCCACAAGCAGCACATCCACCATACCTGCAGTCACCACCCCAACAGAAACTCACCCATCCAGCACAACTTCTCCCAGCTCCTCCACCCCCTCCTCCCAAGACACATAAATATCCACACTCACCCACCCAACAGATACTCAGCACACACAAGCATTCCTCACACACACCTGCACCTAAAACATCCACCAAGACACCTCCTGCAATCCCAAACCCTTTTGTCATGACTGTCCCCGTGTGTCTAAAAGATTTTCCTCTCTGAGTTGAACCTTTTCCCTACTCCTTTCCCTCCCCAATGGCCCCCAAGAGATAAATTTCCCTCCCCAAGGACAGCCCTACCACCTTCGAGTCCTCCCCTGCCCCCTGCAAGTTCCCATGCCCCTCCCCCACCAAGACGTCAACCACTGCAAAGTGTTCCCAGCCCTCCCCTAAGCCACGTCCGAAGCCCCCACCTCCCAAGCCTAAGCCGAAAGACCCCCTCCCAAACATAGGCCCAAACCCCCACTTCTGCCCCCAATCCCTGAGGTTCCAAGCCTGCCCCCTTTATGTCCCTACCCGTGGAGTTAATTAAGCAGTCGAGTCAAGTTGGGGCAGTCTGACAGTCTTTGGTTTTGGGACTGGCCTAATGCCTTTTATGATTGTAAATAGTTATATCTAATCTGTTCTTTTAATTATTTATTGACATACATCTGAGCCAACCAGTTGTTGGTTCCAACGTTATCATCTTTGTCCTGCCTTTCATTCCTCATTACTCTTATGGTCTTGCCTGCTTCATATTGTGTGGATGTGTTATGTGTGTGTGGTGGTTGTGCTACCTATTGTGTCAGAGCTTCTTGTGTGGGTTTGTGCTTTGCATTGTGTTGGACATGGTGTGTGTCCTGAGTCTGTGCGTGTATGTATATGGCTGTGTGTGAATGTGCGTGTCAGTGTAGGAGTACGTGTATGTGTCACTCTTGCCACCCGTTCTGGATGCGTTTGTTGTGTGGGCATCGCAACCTTGCCATTTTGCAACAGTGACTATGGGGCATATTTATACTCTGCTTGCGCCGGAACAGCGTAATTTTTTAACGCAAATTTGGCGCAAAACTAAGACCATATTAATACTTTGATGCTAGACCCCGCTAACGTCAAAATATCTCAGTGTGTGTCATTTTCTGGAAGCGTGAAACCGCCTTGTGTTAATGACATGCAAGGTGCAAGGCGTTCCTGTCCAAAAAATGACTTAAACCCCTGTGTGCCATATTTATCCTGCTGCGCAAAAATCCCACACGGCTGGGAGGCGGAGTCAAAAAATGGTGCACATCCCAATTTGCGTAAAAATTTAGCGCCTGGGTCAGGGCAGGTGTTAAAATGTGGAAAACACACCAGTACTTAAGGAAAACACACAGAAGCAACATCAGAGCTCCAAAAGGAAGACATGGAGGTGCTACTCATCCAGCATGCATGAAAACGCAGAGCACAGGACCAACAGCAGCAGCTTCACCACACCAGCAGGGACCCTAAAGGCAACGCAGTAGGCAGGAGAGGATATTCAGGACCAGGACAACCCTTCAGGGTCTCAGGGAACATGACATCATCCAGAGGTACAGACTAAACTGGCAAGCCATACAGCAGCTGCTGCGCCACATTGAGCCACAGTTGGCACCCAGCTTGCAGACACCCCACATCATTCCACCAGAGACCAAGCTGCTAGCTGTCCTCCACATGTTGGCAAGTGGCTCTTTTCAAACCACTGGTGCCCTGTTTGCCGGGATCTCACAGCCCTCATTCTCTGCCTTCCTACCCAAGGTACTGGATGCCATCATCTCCCTCACACCCCGCCACATCAGCTTCCCCAACACACAGTGGAAGCAGCAGGAGACCAAACATGGCTTCTACCAAATCAATGGCTTCCCCCAGGTGCTTGGTTCCATTGACTGCACCCATGTACAGATTGTGCCACCTGCTGCAACTAAGCATCTATACCGCAACAGGAAGCACACCCAGTTCATCAATGTGCAGGCCATTGTGGATCACCGGGGATTGATCACCAACATCGTGGCAAAGTATCCTGGGAGTGTACATGATTCATTCATCTTCTGCCACTGCACCATCTATCAACACTTCCAGAATGGGCCATATGGCAATGGCCTACTTGTTGGTAATTACAGAAACCTAGTTATATACACACAGCACAGCAACCCTGTAGTAGCCACAACACATACACCACTGCATTGACACGTGGCCAGGAAGACACTGAGGTTGTGACACTGCTAGCCATGTTTGATATCCTGACCCAATGGGATACACACCTATGGACAAATGACAGATGCCACTCCTGAGCCACAAGGGACCAATTTAAAACCACACAGTGACAATGACATGGCCTTAACTGGCAGTGCAACTTGGAGGATAATTTTTACAATATCTCATCAATAACACTCAATCACACACCCTTCCAAGCAATACATACTGTGTAAGGGATGTGCAATGTGTTTCTCTGCAGGTGAAACACCATGAGACACATAGCATGATGATGATGACTCAAGTGAAGGTGACATGGAATCATTGAGGCAGTACCAACATCATTCCTGGGGTGACATTGCCCGCTAGCAATAAGGAAGTGAACTGTGCTAAGAACACATATTGATGTGACAATATTGCAAAGTGCACATTGCTACCCATACAGATTGAGACAATTACACATATACACAACAGATGTACAGGCATTTGGACCTTCTGACACTTAAACCTTCACCCCCACAACAAAGTTAGCCAGCTTACCTGGACCAGGTTCAGTAATGTAGGTACACGTTTGCACATGAGCCAACTCGGTGAGGGCACAAAAATAGGTTTGCATAGAACGTGTCACACATGGGATATTTGTGCATTGTCAATTGTGAACACTTGAGTGCTGCAAACCTATGGAGATGTGTTGTACATTGTCACCTAGCCAAATCAAAGGGCCTCACTGTTATTTTTCACATGCTATTACATATGTTGAATTGGATGGGATGGTCAGGCCACATAGTGCAACTGTGTTACCACCACAGTGGAATCGATTGTGTGTGTGGAAGTATCATGTCACCTCCAGTGAAGGCACATGGACACTTCTTTCACATGACATAATGCATGGAGGATACACAAAGAACTGCAAGTTTACAAATAAACTGCTGATATCCGGTCAATCAGCCAAACACCAGTTTAGATAAATAAACAACCCAGTGCTGAAAGAACATCCTAGAAGCCTAGGATCCCACACAATAACACAAACACAGATGAGTCACAGACGACACAAGATAACAACTGCCATGCAAAGTGATAATCAAGGTGCAAGCAACATCCAAATATTTACACTCATTTTCTCTTTCAGCTGATCAGGGTTATGGGATCCAGCCATGGATCATGACCCCATTTTCAAACCCAAGCACAGCAGCAGAGCGTGCCTATAATGAGGCACATCGGAGGACAAGCACCGTAGTAGAGAGGACTTTTGGCATCCTGAAGTCAAGATTCAGGTGCCTCGACATCAACGGAGGCAGCCTCTTATATTCACCTGAATTGGTCTGCAAGATCATTTTGACCTGTGCCATCCTGCACAACATTTGTGTAAGAAGGAACATTCGCCTCTATGAACCAGACCCACAAATGCCTGACGAGGAGGAAGAGGAGGATGCTGTTCATCAGCATGAGGGGGACCATCCAAACACTGTAGCAGGATTGCGACGGAGACAACACATTGTACAAAACTTCTTTTAACTCTAGGCACCATCACGACTTTCTTATCATATGTCATTAAATACCTCACTTCATCACTCAGTCATGGTCTGGGTAATTATTTATGCATCATATGATCCCTAGGAATCATAATCAGAGTTTAACCTCATGAAGCATTGCAGAATACAGATTAGGATACTGAAAAAGCCACATCACATTTGATGGGTATGAATGTACAGTCAACATCACAGACAGTGGAAATGACATATGTCCTGTCTATTTCACATGTGAATGGTTAAATCAGAGGACCACAGCTATGACGCACATCCATGTTTCCATCATGGTTCATTGCAGCACATGACACACAACTAAGACACCGTCAATCATAAGGTAAAAATGTGTTTCATACATGAAGCAGTAGATGTGCTATTGCATTGGTAACAAGAATGTATGGCCAGACCCTTGACAGCAGTAAGTGTGATATCAGCTATCTTTGCAAGGAGCATGTGTGACAAGGAGTCTGACTATGCTGAAAATGGATAGCACGAGTGCCCCAGGTATGACAAGCGTTGCTCACAAGATATGCCCTGCGAAGTCCACCCCAGGTAATAAGACCTGCCACTGCCATGTTTTAAGTCTCTCCCCATCCTTCTCTAGGGGGGCCTGTAAATGGACTATCTGTACCCTGATAACCTTCATCTATACACACACCGAGACTCCCAATCTCACTCCTGTGTGCTTCCCTCTGCATGGACTTCAGGTCCGATAATGCACTTCCTGGTAGTCGGTAGGACCTGTAATCAGCTGTCCATTGCTTACCATGTGAAATGTCCAGCTGGCCTTTTGAACTTGATGCTCAACTACAGGATGTGTGAGAGACTGAAGCTGCACACACCAGTGAGCACTTCCTTGCAGACCAGCCATTTGAACCTGCATTGCCCTTGCTGCTGCCTAGAACCGCTTAGAAGCTGCCATTTTCTGAATATCCTTGTTGTGCATTTCCGTATAAATCACTTGTGTAACAGAGCCCTTGGGGGATTGTGTAACATTGCAGCCCACAGCACAAATATGGTTTTTACTTCCCACAGTGTTCCAGCTTTTTCCAGTCAGAGTCTGCTCACTGTGTATTTGCCTTGTTCATGTTTGTTCTTGACAGAGCCTGAATCCTGTTAGTGTGACTGGTTCCTGCCTTTGTGTTAACCATAGAGGTTCCCTGTGGCTACATTTGTCTCATAGTTGCTTTCCATGCCCTCCCTTTCCTCCTGGGGTATTGTGTCTGGTAGGTCTACGATGAGCCCTCAAATGTATAGTATAGTGTAATCAGTTTACTTACCTTTTTATGGTCTGGGACATGTATTCAAATTGCCTAATCCAGCCCCGATCCCTTGATGGGTTTCATGTATTCATGAGTGCCAAACAGTGACAGTGTACTATGGCTCTATGCATGAATTTGGTACGGTTCCTCCAACACAACAAACAAGGTTTGCTAATGTGTATGAAAGGACAAAACATGTTTGTGCCGTGACGGTCCACACAGATTGACATCAGCCGCAACCTATTGATGGGGCTTGCGTGGTGACTAGCTGTGAGAATTATCAGCACAGAGGCAATGATATTCCCTGTTGAGTGGGAATTTTAGAGGCCACCCTGTGTACAAATGTTGCGATGAAACCTACCTGTTTCCTATTACTGATCCATAAAGTTTTTGAGCACACAAAGGATCCCCTGTTGTCAGCCTTATAAAAGTTCTGCAGTGCCATAGCTGGACTATCCCCAGGTGTGTCATCAATTTATCTTTGGCATTAGGTCAATTCTGCTTTGAAGGATACTCTGTTAATGCATGGAATGGCTCCCCAGACTCATGACTAGACCTGCACGTAACTGTGATAACATGGAGGCCAATACTGACACAGGCTATACATGTCCACACCCTTGAACTGGACACCTTTGTGCAATGAACCAATGGAAATATGTGAACACATGCAGCATTGTCTGCTGGTCCTCCACTGCCACAGAAGAAACATAGGTCATTTATATGACTCAAACTATGGTGTACCATAACTTTTTTGGATTGGTGTTGGGACTCTGTGTCACAAACACTGTACCTACCTAGCGTGTTCAAATGCCTGACTCATGGGTAGTATACAAACAAGTGACCAGAGAGTGGTATCCAACATTCCTATACCTGTGATGGCTTAGTCTTGTAACAGTGTCATAATTAACCATCCTCTATCTATCCTGTGCATAGTTTGTCATGGGAGATGTTTTGTACCCAAAGTCAGGGAAGTTCATAGAGCATAAGACGCTACGGGTATGACAAACACATATCCTGACTGATGTACCTCAATGAATGGCATCTGATGGTTATCCACATTTACAACACATGCATACAAGCACATTATGCAAAACACGTCTTGTGACGTTCACACAGAGGCACAACAAAAATGTAAATAGCCAATTCCCGGACATATACAAACAGGCCATGAGTCAATGTATTGAGTTGCGTAGCCTTGCTATCCTCTATTGACGCACCACCTGCTCAAACTAGGAAATACCAATTTTTATTCCAAATGTTTGGGTTGCTGTTGCGTCAGCTAAGAGTGCTAATCCGGCACAACAACATGAGTATTATAGTGCGGAGTAGTGTGGTCTGTCACATGTGCCCAAACACTGGGACACACACAGCAGGCTCTAACAGCCTATCTCTCTATTTATGCTGATGCATTTGCCTTGGCATGGGTGAACAGTGTCAATTTAGTATTTGCATTTGTGTTCCATCCTGCATCCAAATCCCATTATTGACATGGTTATTCCCAATTCCAATTGAGCTGTCACATTGGCAGCTACACCAAAGCTACTTCTCTATGCATCTGCCATCCATTGCAGCCACCACTCAAGGTCACTATGGTTCCCAATGTGTTGTTAAATTTGGATGTGTGTTTTCAATCTGTCATCATTTGAGACCAGATTTGGAATCTTGGGCACTGTGGTCTGATGTTCATGTGAACCCTGATAAGGTGAGTGATGGTATAATCTTATGTAGTACTGAAACTCACACCTATCAGTTCTTACATTGTATTCCCAGGTTACATATTTGTCCATACACTCGTACACATCCATTCCTGCTGTATGGTGTATGGTGTATGTGTGTGTGTGTGATTAATGTTTATATTCAGATGTCACATACATAAAGATTGTCTAGAAGGGAATTTTGAACACATTAATTTTCTGCTTAAACATTCCTTAAAGCGGACTTTTGTCAGTCCAACACAGCATTATACTGTTAGTTTTCTATTTACTTCAGAAATAACCCTCAGAAAGCACAGATGATGATACAATCCAGACCCTAGTGCATAGTTATCAGCCCACAATATTTCAAGGCAGTTGTATTGATATTCTATGGCCATTGAAATGTGACATACATCACTAATCTCCTACACGGTTAATGTGTCACATTACACAGAGACAAAGTGGTTGTGTAAGTGCTATTTCTTTGAAAGTGATGTAGTGCTATATTTACATAGTCCAGGATTGTGAGTCCATTAGTGTGACGCCTTCTATTGTGATACTACACAGGTGCAATGGGACATGACATTGGACTTGCTGGGGTGAAGTGACATACAGTGCAGAGGAACATGAATTGCCAATGAGGTAGTGAGAGACAATCACAGAGCACAGTGTCAAGGTAAACAGTGTGCTGGAGAACAGTGCGTGTGAGCAGCTGTTGCAAGACTGGCATGTTAACAAGCACAGGACCTAGGTTATGAGTGCCCATTCAGCATGGACTTGTGCTACCGGGTACTCTTATGGGTGAAGGTGATCTGTTCCATGTCTTCATCTTCTGATGTGTGTGTCGTCTCCTCTGTCCTTGGTGGTGGTGGGTTTGAAGGGGAAACACACACTTCAGTGTTTGAAGACGTGGAGTCAGAAATCCCGGTGGCTGCCAACTGTGGGGCTATTAAGGGCAGTACTACAGCAAGGAGGAGCTGCTGGTTCTTAAGTATAGCAGCTACATCACTGTGGCAGGCAGCCAGGTCGGCCCTGAGGGCGTCATTATTGCATTCATGCACGCAGTTAAAGGTTTGGTGTGCGAGGTGTTGTAGCAACTCCTTTACTGCAGTGCTGACTTACTTTACACCTTGTTGAAGATCTTGCATGATAGTTGTTTGTGCTTGCATGGCTGCTGCCTGTTCTGCAGATGACATCATGCACAAACACATCCTCTGAGGGCTGGCTGCCATATTTCGCATCCCCACCCACACCTTCTTGGCCAGTTCCCGCTGTACTCCAACTACAGTCCTCTCAAAGCTGGTGCCAGTGTTGTCAGAGTCACCAGCTGGGTTGAAGCTGGCAGGTCATACCATTGGGGTGGTAGGTGGGTCCTCTGTGATGGCTGCTACTTCTGTGTTCCTCCTTGTGACTGAAGGTGGGGTCTGGAGGGTTCCAAGGACATCTTGGAGGGTCTGCTGGTTAATGTTTGTCAGCTTATTATCCATGTCATCAGGGAAGTCCAGGACAGGCATATCCCCAGGAGAGACATCGTCCTCTGCAATGAGATATTTTACAATTAGTGTGTCTGTGTTGTGGCATTTGTAATGTGACGTGCCTGACTTCCTATTAGTTGCACATTGTGATCTTGGTTCCTGTTCATTGTTCCTGTCATTAATATTAGCATTCTCCCAGGCCTATGCCCCACCTGCATGTCACATCCTCTAGGTGTTCTGCCCAAATTGTATGTTGCCACCTTATTGTCCTACTCAACCCTCCGTCTACTTCCATTATCATGGTGTGGCCTTGCACTGGCTGTGGGTGTTCTGATGGCACTTGCACAACACTTAACAATCTGGAGCTGACCCAGTCTCTGATATTTTACATCACCTATATGTTGCTGAGACCTAGCATATAATTTGTATAGCATTGGCATGGCACGATACAGGTGTCAGCATTGGTAGTGTGTACTGCTGATGTTGGTGAATGTGTCCTACATTGGATTGCACTGATGGTCCTAGCATTGTTCCATTTCCTCCTATGACTGTGCGGGCTTATGACGAGGAGTGTTGGTTTGAGTAAAAAAAAATGACTGTAACCAGTGGTTTGCGCCGCCGAGCGTCAAAGTATAAAGTTGATGCCCGGGTGGCACAGGGCAATGGTGTTAGCTGGCGTTAACCTTTTTGACACAAAACTGCGTTGGCGCAGTTTTGCGTCAAAAAGTATAACTATGGCCCTATGTACTCATGGTTGCTGCCGTTGACATCATGGTTCCGGAGTTGCGGGGTGAGAAGGAGCAGCAGGAAGATGTGTAGTTCAGATTCCATGGCGGCTCCAGATGGGTACGGCTTTCTGAAGGTGACTGTCTCCTTTTAAAATGTTGGTTATAGCCAGGGTTTCTTTGGTGGTGCGACCGCAGCGGAATCCTCAGCAGTGTGCAACTTTGTAATCTGTCTGACAATAACGTGGTCTCCACCTGCCTGAAGGTGCGTCCTGCCATCCATGGTGTCCTGACCGCACTGGTGGTCTCAGCGGTGGATTGGCTGTATTCTGTTGCGAACACTACCATGGTCAAAATTTGGCGATCTTCTCCTCCAGCCTGTTGGTGGTTCAACCGCCAACATGGCAGTCATGGAACCACCAGCATCATGATGATCCCCATAATCTTTTTAGCCCGGGTAGGTGGTGGTCCAGAGGGATGAAGGGGGGCCGGGGACCCCCTCTCTGCATTCCATTAAATATTAACCCAGGACGGTGGTGGACCCCACAAATTAAAATGGCAATGCCCCCGGGACTTGGCCGACCAGAGGGCTTCAGAATTATCAAGCGTGGGATCCCGACCCTTTTCTTTCCATATATATATATATATATATATATATATATATATATATATAGTCATTAGACAGTAGGTAGTTATAGTTAGGACCTAGTTCCCATAGGAAAATTTTTTTTTGACTACCTTATCTCTTTGGCACAATTTGACAAAACTTCATGAAATTTCAATATATATATATATATATATATATATATATATATATATATATATATATATAATAATACTAATGTATACATATATATTACCTACTGGCATTTGCCAGTAGGTAGTTAAACTTTGGACCATTTTTTCAATAGACATAGCCTTTTTTATTTGCTAATACCGTTGGCGCTGTTGGTCGAATCTTCAAAACAAAATTGAAACTAGTTTGCCACTCAATTTTGCTGGTGTTTGGAAAGTTTCAGGGTGATTCCTTAATCGGGGGCCAAGGAAAAGGCGGGTCGTATACCATGTTTTCCCCATGCAGTTTCTCATAAGGATTTTAGACACGACTACAGTCCGAACCTCTGGATGGATTTACACCAAATTTGGCAGAAAGCTAGATCTCGTTTCAGAAAGCATGCTTTATGTACATTTTCTTATAAATCATTTCAGTAGTTTTGGTGTTAATAAAGGAAAAATAAATATAGACATCTAGGGATGCGGATCCTTCATTGATCCACTTGTAGAGGATCCACGGACCCCCAGAGACGTAAGGCTCTGATTGGCTGGCCGCAACCTGACAAGAAATTTGCAGCCACCATTTTCTTTCTTGCATGAGCCAGGGGAGGGAAAGAAAGTGGAAAATCACATAAGGGGTCAGGGTATCCTGACCCCCTAGGACACAAGGAGGGGTCCCTTATGGACACCTCATGGGTAAAAAAAATGCCCCAAATTCTTTTTGCCCTGAAACTCAGATCTGCAGATTCACTGGGAGTGCAGTGCAACCCCCAGTGTAAATTTGCAATGGATCTGTGGATCCAAAGCAAACGTAAAAAGAAAATACACCCATTCATACACAAAAACTGTGCCGCACAGCATGGGGCTGGGTGCATGCGAACGGGTTGCCAACCCATGCAGCAGTGATTGTATTTACATAGAGTAATCATATATTACTTTACAATAAAAAAATACATAGAAATTAACTGAGAAAATGAAAGGTTACATGGACAGTGTAGTCAGGTTGACATTTTACCCACACAAAACCAAAGAAATTCAGCAGTTATATTTATAGTTATATTTATCTGAAGAAACTATAACTCCTGCCATTAAGCAACTTTAGGCCACGAGTCATGGTTTCTTAACATAAGTGCTGAATTTCTATGATTTATGTGGGTAAAAAATCAACCTAACTATAACATTTCTGTACCCTTTCTGTTTCTCTGTGAATATATATTATGGAAGTGAGTGGAACCAGGCAGTAGGTAGTGAAGGAAGAGAGGCGAGGGGGTGTGCGGGGTAAAGATTTCAGCACTCTACATAAGTTTTTATTTTCTTAATGTCAAACAAAAATATTAATACATTTGATTTGAAATGGGAGTCAGAAGTATGAATCCTCAAAATCAAGATTCCTAAATAGTGAATTTTAAGAAATCACTATCTATAAATTGCTATTTCTTATGTACAATGACATACCCATTCAAAATCGCAATCTGGTAAAAATAGGGCTTACAAAATATTGCATTACTACTAAGGAATATATAAGATTCACAAGTAGTGAATGCTAAATACATTACCTGGGTAATGATCTCACAACCAGGAAAAACAGCAGCACATGCTTGGTAGGGATATGGAGAGTAGAAAGGAAGCAAGAGTTGTTTTAATCCAACTCCATCTATGGTTTTTGTACACCATCCACTTCAAAACCTTGACAATGGCAAGTCAAGAGCTTATCAATGACAATGGTGGCAGGAAAAGAAACCACAAATTTTCCAGCATGGAATTTGAGATTTTAACAGAGTGTATTGCAAATGATGATAGGCTCTTTGAAAAATCTTCATTGTCAGTGCCAAAGGCCACAAACAAAGAAAATGTGGGTGGGCACTTAGGAAAACATAAATATCAGTAGAGTTACCTAGCACAGTATTGAAGAATATCTCAGCGCTGACCTGATTTACACTCTTGTACAAAAGAGAAGCTTGCCAGCCGAAAAAAAGGAGCCTCTGGTACTTGAGGAGGGTGCACTTAACCTTCACCAACACCTATGGAGAAGATGATTGAGAGCACATTTGACCCTGAGTCACTGTCAGTAGTCTGTGACATTGACACATCACCATCAGGGATGGCTCTTACCATATGAAAGTGGTGGGGTGGGTGAAGGGCCCCACCACTTCCCAAAAAAAGCAAAATAAAACACACCCTCCCTCCAAAACCCCAGAGTAAACCATCCCTCCCTACAAAAGCCCAAAATAAAAAAATCCCCTCACTCCAAAAGCCCAACTTAACCATCAACCACTAATTACAAAATAGAACTCAACCACTATACTTACACATTATACATTTCACATGAAATGAAATAAAATGATACTTGCCCACTGGCTGCGAGTCCTCCTCAGTGCTCTTCTGCTGTCTGATATACAATGTGTTCCCCTAACTAATCCAGATGCTGCTCACTTGTTGATAACCAGCATAAGAGCAGCACCCGGATTAGATGGAGCGGGCTGGCAGGGTGCTCCTTCAGGCCCTGGATGCCTGCCTTTAGTCTCCACCCAGCTGTCCAAGACAGCTGGATGACAGCTTCAAAGTGAGCATGCCACTTTGGCCAGTGCAAGAGAGCCACTTTGGAGTGTCCAGTCAGCCTTGCTTCAGTTCTCCATGCTGCCAATCGGCAACAAAAGACAAACCCAGCATGTCTCCAACCTTGAGGCTGATGCAGTGCATACTGTGCAGATCAGTAAAAATAAAATGGCAATGAAATCTTTTCATTGCCATTTTTTTTGTCCTGCAGGGGCGTGCAGTAGGGAGAGGGGTGATGCCCCCTACTCCGGTGAAGAAACCACCAGTGATCCGCAGCACAACCTACACCTGCAGGTAAGTATAAGCCCCCTACAGCTGGACAAGGTTTATTTATAAGTGTATTGCATATTAGTAATGGTAACATGTTTTACTTTAACATTTATATGCATATGTTTCATATGTATCACAAATAAATAACATTCAAGTCATTAGTTTAATATAACTGGGATATTGTATTCTGGGAGTTGTAGTTCAAATTGTAAAACTTTAACTGGAATAAATTATATATGGGAAAATTGGGCTGATTGCAGAAGCCCCCTAACTTTTTACCCCCATTTTTTCACTCATTCCGGTGTTTTTCTGTATCTGATGGTGCCCTGGGCACTGCTAAATAGTCCCAGGGCCCGTGCTCTGTTTAAAAAGGTACATGAAAATTAGCTTAATTATAATTGGCAGTACCAATAAGTCCCTAGTATATGCCCATTGTCATCACAAAAGGCAGACCTGCCTTGCTGACTGCTTTTAAGTTAAAGTTCACCCCAAATTAAACTTTGGAATTAAAAGTACTTTCAAAGCCCTAGGCTACCTTATTTTTACATATAAGTCACCCCTTTCTAAGGTATGCCCTAAGTGTCCCCAGGGTTGGGTTCAGTGTAAATATAAGCAGGGCATTCATAGAAGATGTTTTATAAGCCCTGGACATGGAAAAATAGCTGAACTCATTTTTCCCCATTGTAGTGAATGAGCTCCATAGGCTAATATAGAGATATTTTATTTTAAAATAATAAAGACATATTTTCCATAGGAATGACCTAAATATGACAAATCTAGTATCAAATTAAAAATTATAATAAATCCAACAACTTGCCACTGTTGAATTTAATATAACTTGTACCTAGAAAGAGTTTTGGAACTCTTGCTAAAAGTTACAAACTTCAGCCCTGTAGAGCTCTTCTCTGGTTGGTCAGCCTCTGGCAGCCTGAGCCAGGCTGCCTTGATGATGTATGAAGTGGCCGAGACTGAACCAAAGAAAGCATCTGGTGGGAGGCGATCTGCCTCAGCAGATGGTAGAACAGGAGGGAGATAGAACATCCGAACTGGACATCAAAGGAGGGAAGGACATTTGGGACAGTAACTGTACCTCTCCCATTTCCTGCAGCCCCAGGCAATCAGGTGCCCCCTGATGAGATTAAGGAAGTGGTGTGTTAAGGGAAACTTAGCCACACCATTGGGTAGGCTCAGCCAGATCTAAATTCTAAGATAGATTTTTTGCCATCTTGGACTTTGGAGGAATGTTGCTCTCTAGGATTGATTTTTGCCACACGTCCCCGGAAGTGGTAATTCAAGAGGGTAGTGACATGCATGTGATTGGACAGGAGCACTCCCTGCTTTCCAGCCCAGCAGCAAAGAAAATATTGGCAGAGCTCCACCGCACCTCGGATCCCTAAAGGAATGAGACAAAATGAAGAAAGATGGTCCTGCTGGACCTCTGGCCAGCACCTGGACACGACTGCACCAGCTTCACACTTCGGCTTCACCAAGAAAAGGACTTTGTCTGACCTGTACTGCCTCAAGAAGGGACTCCCTGTATGCTACAGGTAGAAAATAGCTGATCAGAATCCCCTGCATTGATCCCTGAAAAAACTGACCAGCTGACCAATGACCAGTGATCAATTTTGGATTTGAAACAGGTGCCTTCTGGGAGTCCTCACCCTCAAGGAGCACCTCAGAGCTTCTGGAAACTTTAGCTGAGTTGTGGACACCAAAGGAACCTTAAAGGAACTTCTGGAAGAAGACCCAGAGGTTTGGAGACGTTTTGAGCAACTTTGGAGAAAAGCTCCATAAGGAGACCGACCCGACGTCGTGAGTCAAGCCGGCCAACATCATCCACAACCAGGCCTGATGTGCAGGTTAGTCCTGCTGAAAACGTCCGTAGCCCTAGACTTCCTGGATTTCACTGAGGGCTCTTGGAAAGGCAATCCGATGATGTTGCATTGAAATCGTCTTTCTGTGGAGGGATGTCCAACATCAGAGAGAAAAATCTCCCAAAAAGTTTTTAACACGAAGATGAAAAGTTGACCGAGGCCTCCTTCGCAGTGTATCCGAGGAGGGCTCCAGAGTGGTCAGCTTCAACTTCGACTTGGTCCTGGACAAATATTTCTGTCCTGAAAAAGCATCTAAGTCTGAACGTATAACTCTTCACCGAGGTCTCATTCAAAGCATATTCGAAGAGGGCTTCAGCGAGGTCGGCTTCAACTTGTGACTTTGCCCCTGTCAGTGAGAGATCTTCAAAAATTCTTATGTCTGAAGGGAAAACTTTGACCAAGGCCTCCCGCTCAGTGTAGCAGAGCAGGGCTCCATCGCGGTCAGCCTCAACATTTGAATTTACCCCAGTCAAGGGCGACCAGATGTCCAGATTGTTGCTTTTGTTTTCTAAGCACTAGAAAACATTCAGGCCCTCCTTATGTCCCTGGCGGTCTTCTGACCGAGTAATGTGGAGGTATTACCGACAACAGACTGGCGGTACATAACCCACATTATGAGATTGCAGCCAAAGTGCCAATTCACCACTCATACCGCCATGGATGCATGAGCTGCTGGGCCGGAGAAGTCCATCCCGGCAGCCGACAGAGTACGGCATTAAGAGCCAGCCTACCTCCATGGTTTCTATGGCATTGGCAATGTCATGAAAACCATGGAGGTAGGCCCTACAGGTGACAGGGAATTCCTTCCCTGAAACCAGTAGGCGGCTTTCCCACACCCCCAAAACTCACCTGACACCTCCTCCATCCAAACTCACCCCAACACCCACCCCAATACACACACTAACCCCCATCCTGACAATCAAATACACCCCCCACCCACCCCGATACAAAAACTCACACCTACCCCCTCCGATACATGCACACACCCCCACCCCATCCATCCAAACTCAACCCCCATACACGCTCACACCAACAGACATGCACACACCACACAACTGCCACCACAGCCACACACGCACACATCACATCTCTCCCTCCACCCCCACTACAGTCACAGTGCACCTCCCCACATACACACACAAACACCCACTCACACCACACATACACCCATTCACTAACACTACCATACACGCATTATTGCACATACTGTCATTTGCGCATTCAAACATGCATACTTACACACATACTCACACACATTCTTTCACACATTCACACTAATATGCAGACACGCACTCATTTACCATTCTTACACGCATTCACTTACACACATACAACCACTCAAACAACACAACACACATAGACGCAGTCACACACACACTCACACACTCAGAAACACACACACAACACCCTGTCATCCTCCTCCCCTGTCAGACGCATGACTTACCTTGTCTGGCGAGGAGGTCGTCCGGCAGCTAACGGGAAGGGGCGCTGCTACATCCAGCTGCGTCCAGCTGCGTCCAGCCAGCAGTACACCGCCAGGTCACATTTAAGTTCATAATATGGCTGGTGGTATACTACTGGCGTGGCTGTGCTGGTGTTAGCAGCACCACCCTACCACCATCCGCCAGCATGGCTACTGCCAGATTTCCACCCTTAATGTGGTGGAAGTCATGCAGTGCTCATAATATGGCAGGCGGATGGTAGCTGCGGTGGCGGTATGTTGGCAGCCGTCACCGCGGCAGTAGGCGGTATTGACTACCAAAGTTAAAATGAAGGCCTTAATCTTTAAAAATTCATATCTCCGGTTCCCTTTATTGGATTTTTGTCATTTTAGTGTAATTTGAAAGATACACTTTAGAACGTATTTTTATAAATTGGTGTTGGATTTTTATTGTGTTTTGTGTTTTACTTATTTACTGTTTTGTGGTTATTAAATGCTTTACACACCTGTCTCCTAAATTAAGCCTAACTGCTCGTTTCCAAGCTTCCAAGGGTTGAGCTAGGATTCATTTTTTGAGACCTTGACTGGACCTAGCGGGGGTTGTGACCTATTGCTAAGTGTAGGCACTTACCTGCCTTTACCAATAACCCACTTTCCAACACTATATGCAAAGAGCTAACAGAAGCAGTGGAGGAAAAGTTACATAGTGTGGAAATTGGAGAAGAGGGACATGATTCAGAAATGGGAACTGGCTCCTCTCTTTTCACACCAGTCACCACTCCACCTGCCTCCCTCTCAACAAGAGTTCATCCTGCACCCAGGTTACTACGACCTAGAGATATCAGAGAACCTGTAAGGCCTAGCATACTGTTGGGTTCTCTTTCTATATGCCAGAGACTGTTAGGAAAATGTAGGGCTTCTCACAGGGCAACCCTGACCAGGAGGGTAACTGGGCAATACCATCAATCCAATATTTTCTCCCTATGGAGGGGTCAAAGCTTGCTGTAGAAACTCAGCAATAAAAGTGATGTGAATACTTGGAGAAAGAGTATTAGACTTTGAGAAAATTATTAAGGATGTTTTTAACGTAATTTCTGAAGGTTAATCCCAAATGGCGAGTATGGCAAAGGCAATAATCGGATTATGTGAAACCCTACAGGAAGGAACTGAATCTCAGAAACACTCACATAATAAGCTCTGTGGTCCTGTGCGAAGCTTTGAGAGATCTGTGGACTGACTAACCTCTGCCATCACTGACATTTTACGAATTTTGAGGGCCATTGGCCAAATGTATTTTGGGGGCCCCTGTTCAAAACAGCTATGAATTTAAGATCCAGTTTCAGCTTTTGCATGCCCTCTTCGGCCAAGTCACTGAAAGTGCACAGGCACATTGGCCCAAATTCTAAATGTGTCTACATCTAATATTGAAGGACAGTGATGTGCTTTTTCAATATTGTAACATAGCAGCAGCTCACAAATATTACTGCAAATAATCTCTGTGACACCCTCCCATTTCTCATATGTGAAGTCCTGTTTTGATCTACCGAAATGTTTTCATGGATGTTGCATGAAGCTTAAGCACAGCATTTTTCTGCAAATGAATGTAATGGACTCTCTCACATCACTAGGGGAGGGCGGTGAACTCCTCTCCGCTCGCAGAGCTTGAGGAGCTTTTCCCACTCTGTGCTCATTAAGTTGGTGAGCGCGAGCGAGGAAAATCTTACTCCGACCACCTCCCAGTGAGATTTCTCAATGTGCACGGTTGCGGATAGCCGCTACTGCTTGCATTGAGAAACCTTCTGTTCGCGTTGAGGGAGGTGCAGGTTGAGTAGAAGATCTAATCGAGTCGCAAAAAAGAAGAAGCACCCTCTTGCACTGCACTTGGTGCCGTTCGTGCTGATTTTCAGTGCAAGACAAACACAGAGCGCTAAAAATCAGTGCATATGGCATGACCTAATGCACTCCTCCACTTGCGAAACTCTGCATACGGAGGTGGAGGTTTTTGGTCACTTCGCAGAGTTCTGAGTAGCGGAACTCCACGAATTCTGCCAAGACCTACCCACATTGAAAATGAATTAAGGGAAAAAGGTAATTAAAACAACCTGTCCAAGACTTAATCAAAGTCAACAAGGCAAGACTCTCTGCAGATCAGAGCTAGTTCTATCAGGGGAACCCCTGAAATGCTGGGACCCTGGACCAGAGCACACTTTTTCTATGCCTTAAAACGTCTCTGTCTGCCACAGGGGTATTGGCTTCATTTATGCTATCAGTGAATAAAGAAAAAGTTTGGTTAGTATAATGTTTGTTTTTATTTTTTAATATAAGTAAGTTCTATTTAACGTACATACCTAAGGCTGTTGATGAATGAACAGGTGGTTTAGCATCATCCTTGAAAGCATTGTTAATGAGTAGTTTTCTCTTAGTTAGAATGTTATGCAAGATAGCACAACAGGCAGTAGTTTTGCAACATGTCTCATCTGCATACTGAAGAGCTCTGCTACTTTTTCCAGTTACTTGACGCCCTACATAATCTAAAGGCACTTTCTAGTACCGATCTTGTGTTTTTTTGTGAGTGATGTTAGATCTCCACTCACTGGAGGGACTTAAATGCAGATATTTTGAGAGTAGCGTTAGAGCCATTAGCGTTGTAAACTCCTAACCAGACTTTTCTTGCCACATAACCTAATAATGAAAAGTAAAACAGTTTCACATATGCAAGCTGATGGTCGCATAAACGTGATGGAGACACAACAAAGGAAACAGAAGTTTGCTCGCATTGAAACTTATTGGCAAAAGTGCACTTATCCATGTTACTGGCAAAAGTGCAATTATCCATGCAACAGGGTCGATGTCATGAAAAAGCGCTTGACTTCTTCCCAGCGAGTTGACGCGGTGCAGGAAATGAAAAGATAAAGTAGTCCAGAAACCAGCTGAAAACACAGAGCCTCGTATGTTTTCAGTAGTTTACTGGTGCGCTCAAGGAGGGCTAAACACCGGAAAAAGCTATACGTATGCATTCCTTTTAGAAATGGAATCAACCGATTTTAAAATGGCAAGCCCACAAACTAATGGAAGTGACGGGTATGGCATGGGTGTGGTTAGAAGCCCCCACAGACATTACAACATGGAGTGCTTGCGCGCGCTCGACCCTAAACATGTTAAATATACTTCTATATTGTTGTAAAATGCTATACCTAACCTAACAGATACCCATTTCTAAACTCTCCTCTTGCAAAACAATCATACAAGGCCATCTTGTAGAAAAATGAAGGAATCATATGCTCTGCTGGGTAACAGGGCACCTGGGGCAGATTGACTGAGATTTACTAAAGTTGCTGTACTGCGTGTGCATGAAAGGGAGATAGAACATCCCCATATCTATTAAGATGTGGCTCTCTTCTCCTCTGTCCCTGTACTGGCTCACCTATGGCAGTCATGCACCAATGTAGACCCCTTTGAGCCATTGCGCAAGTGTGTCTGCATTCATTATGCTTTAAGGCTTTTCTCACATTGTATGTGTGCAGTTCGATACAGAGTTACTAAACCTGGGATCAGGTCTTTATAGGTCACCCAGAATTGCACACTACTTGTATATCAAGTGGATTATTATTTCTCCTGTTTCTGAAGTTATGTCAGAAGGAGGACGTATCAATAGATTGGGTTTATTTGTACAACCAACGACTTTTAGAAATAATTCTATTTATTGAAATGTAAATCCTGTTTATTATGCACAAAAACAATGTAGTACTGTACTCTGAAAATGATTCAAGAACATTTAAACACACTGGAAAGAGCACTTTACGAGTTTTCTCCAGCTACTGCAACTATGCCCTAGTAGCATCCTTAGACCAAAAGATGTAATGATCACACACATGGCTATATCTACATGAGAAGTTATAGCCTAACTATGCAGCTTGCCGGCACAAAATTGGGTTTAGCCAATCCATTAAGTCCAATAAAACGTATACTTCACATACATTTTTTCCTCTGTTTGCTCAAAAAGTATGAGGTGCTGACAAAATAGCCTCTTCTTTTTCACTCCTTCTCCTTCGCTGTGCTCCAGAGATTCACATCCTCCTGACAATAGCATACATGGCTGCAACTATGGAAAACAGAGGTGTATTTTTTTATAGTTTGAGCATGTTTACCACCTTCATCCATCTGCTGGTACATTGCACATATAAAATAGTTATTCTGAGAATACTAAGTATGTGCATATCTTTTGTACCTAGAAGGAGCAATTCCTTATTTGCAAATTGCAAATGAGAAATCTTTATTTGGGAACGTTACTGAAAGTTAAGTTAAGTATCTTTATTGTTAAGTTAATAAAAACCATAACAATCAGCTCATAATATACCATATAAAATTCTATTAAAATTCCTTAAGCTCCTTTACCATAAAATCCTTTCGTATGTCTAAAATCAATTATATAAGTCTAAAGTGCATAGTGCCAGCTTTCAGTTCTAGAAGAATTAAAATTCATTAGTTAAGAGTGTGTACCAGGAAGCTGATTCACATCTTTGGTAAGTACAGTCAGAAATTTGATAAATCTGCATATTGACTGTACATCGTAAGGGTCAAACATTGTCATCACTGCTGGCCGACAGGATCGAGTTCCGTTTCTCACAAAGAGTGGTTTTAATAATTGTTGGAGCGCTTCTTTTAAGGCCGGACAAATACAAATCAGGTGGACCATATCTTCCTTAGGGCCATTGCATGGCCTGCAGGAAATTTATCCCCCGTTCTCCCACGATGGTTGGTTCACTCTGGCTGGTAAAACTCCTAAGTGAAGCGCCATGATGCTTGATATGAGATGCAAAAGTTGCAGACAGATATTGTGATGGCGCCAAGATGGTGTAAGTATGCATTAATGACCAAGCGTGTGAGCACTGCGCAAATGTAACTTTATTATCTAAAAATGATTGGAAACCTATTTCCTTTTTTATCGCTCGATACAAAAGGGGATATGAAATGTTGGAATCCCATTGGTACTTTGTTTGCGTTTCTTGCAAGGAGTTATACAAGTACCTGTTGTATACTGAGTTTGCATTGTTATTCACTAAGGGCCAGATGTAGCAAAACAAAAATTTGCGACTCGCATTTTGAGAGTTGATGCGACTCGCAAAATGCGAGTCGCAAATTGGAATGCAGGGAAAAAAAACGTGCCGAAATAGCAACTCGCACCCGGACTCGCAACGCAGTGTGCGAGTCCACAGATTGCGAGGTCGCTTTTTGCGAGTGTGCAAAAAACGAACTCGCAATTAACGAGTAGATGTCGCAAATTGCGATTACCTTGAAAATTGATCACAGGTGCAGCAGAACACTCCAGAAACCACTCCAGAACACTCTGGAAACACTTCCTGGCACATGATGATGACATCACAGCCAGGAATTTTACTAATACACCTGGGAGGAGGGAGGACCACACCCTTTTATAACTGCCGAATTTCACACAGGACAAACAGCAGCTGCCATGGAGGGAACACCAAGGAAGAGGAAGCTGAAATTCTCTGAGAGGGAGCTGGAGGTGCTGACAGAGGAATGCTGTCAGCACTATGATGACTTGTTTGGGAGATCAGCCCTCAATGTTCCTGAAGCCACCAAGAAACAGCTGTGGCAGGACATACAGGACAAGATTAATTCCCTGGGGGTGAGCCATAGGACCATCGACGACATCAAGAAAAGGTGGTATGACCTCCGCTCCCGGACCAAGGAGAGGGTGGCTGAAAGGCTCCGGGAGATGAGAGGCACAGGAGGGGGACCATCGTCTGTGCCACCACCCACACCCCTGGAAGAAAGGGTGGAGGAAACCTTGGAGCAGGAGGCAGTGTCTGGATTTGGGGACCTGGACACCTCAGAGCCCAGCACATCAACCGGTGAGTACCATGTGATATGCCTGTACCCCTATCAATGCCATACCCCCACCCACCATGTACACAGGGGCATGCACAACCAAGATAGCTCCATTTCAGGGTAGCAAATGCCAGAATGATGCATTATGGGAAATGTAGTCAAGTAGGCAGTTCATAGGCAAATGTTTATTATGAAATGTGCAATAGATAGTAGACAATGACAGTGTGTTCCCCACGTCCCACTGGTCTCCAACAAAACACCACCAACACTCCAAGCAGCCAGGCCCATGAGGACTCCGCAGGACCCGCCAGCACCCCCACCTGCACGGTCAGCAGCATCCCTGCAGTAGCCACACCTGCTGCAACAATTCCACAAGAGGCTGCCCCAGCAACAGGCAGGGATGAGACAGGTGGAAGCACAGGGCAGCCACCGCTGCGCAGGCGTCGCAGGTCCATACCATCAGGGCTGCAGTCTGCATCCGGGCTACTTCCTCCCAGCACCAGTGAGGCACATCTGCTGCGTGGTCAGCGCCTACAGAATAGAATTTTGGGGAGGATTAGTGGTGTGCTGCACCACTTCGTGCGCAATAACCATGCCAGCATGCAGCACCTCAACACAAGGATGGACATGATTTGCAATAACACTGGGGACCTTGCCCTTGCCATGAGGGAACTGGCGGGAGGACTACTGGCCCAGGCCGAGGGTGGGCGGCGCAGGGATCGTCAGCTCATGCACAGACTGGACAGGATGGCCACATCCATCGGCAGGCTCGCCATGAACACCACAGGCCTGTCGAGGAGGACAGTTGGGCTGCAAGTGGAGATGGGCCATTTTACTGGGGATGTGGCTAGGGGCCTGGGACGTCTGACCCACATTACACTGTCACTGACAGCAGGGTGCTCAGGAGTGGCAGGCAGAGCACCACGGAAGCACCAGGGACCAGCCAGGCTGGCAGGAGGGGCAGAAGGTCTTAGAGATCACCCTGGACCATAAAATGTGGCACATGACGTGAATGTGCCACATGCCTAGTTAGCATTTCCATGCCCATGGACAATCAGTACTTGTGAATAGTTTCATTAATGCACTAATAAAACAGTTATTATTGTTCCACTTAACAAATGGAGTTTTTGGTCAATAGGTGAGTATGGTGGGAGTTGACACGTACCGTCCAAAATATTGTGTTGCAATGTGTTCCCGTCTCAGTCTGCCTTGATTAGCTATACTCCTATCCCCATGATGGCGATGTGGTTGTTCTTGCCTTCATCATCAGGATCTGGGTCTGCAGAGGTGAGGTAGCCTACGTCGGGTGGCTATGTTGTGGAGGATGGCGCATGCGACCACAATTTTGAATGCGGTAATGGGGGTGTATTGGAGGGCACCTCCACTGCGGTGGAGGCATCTGAATCTTGCCTTCAGGAGTCCGAAGGTGCGCTCGATGAGGTTCCTGGTCCTCTTATGTGCACTGTTGTATTGCCTCTCTGAATCATTGCTGGGTGTTAAAAACAGAGTCATGATCCAAGGCCTAAGAGCATATGCACTGTCACCTGTTGGGCACAAAAAGTACACTGTTAGGAAGTCCAGATTGTCGTGCACAGTGACCTGTGTGTATGTCTGCAAGTGTCTGTGGCTCTACCTAGATGGTAACCGTCTCCGAATTCCCCACGTTCCAGGCGTTGATGTATCCCACTATGCCTAAAAATGTATGAGTCATGGGTACTGCCTGGAAACTTAGCTACAATGTCCGTGATGACATAATGGGCGTCACAAACAACCTGAATATTGAGTGAGTGGGTACACTTTCTGTTGCGGAAAAGGTGTTCTAGATTAGCAGGGGGGCATATTTGAATGTGTGTCCCATCTACACACCCTATGACATGGGGAAAGTGGGCAATGCGGTAAAAGTCCAGCTTGGTGCTGTTCATTTCAGCCTCATTCCTTGGTAAGTATATGAAGTGGGACATGTGCGTGACTAAGGCATCTAGGAATGCCCTGAGGAACCTTGACACTGCACTTTGGGATACCCCACCTGCCACAGCAATGACCCCCTGATAGCTCCCTGAGGCCAAGAGGTGCAGTGAGCATAGCACTTGCACATGCGTAGGGATGGCGCAGCCACGCAGAGTCTGGTGTTCTAGCTGTGGTTTGAGTAAATCTATTAATTCTAGTATGGCTGCGCTGCTAAGGCGGTATTTGTCATAGATCTCTTCCTCAGTTTGCTGAAAAAGAGTCTGCCTTGTTCTATATATCTTCTCCTGTCTGTGGCCCCTCCTCCTCCTCTGCTGGGCTGCGTGGACTCTCCTTCTCACTGCTATCAGGTATATCTCCGCCATCTTGTGTAACCCAGATGCCTTCTGGGTCTCCTTTTATACTTTGGTAATGGTTACCACCTGCTCTGAGTTAGTGGTAAATGGGACATGCAAACTGGGCTTTTTGCGACTAGTCGCAATTTGCGAGTTGCAATTGCATAAGGTTTGCGACTCGCAAATTGCGACTTGGTATTTGCGGGTCGCAAAATGGGGTCGCAACGGATGCGACTCGCAAACGGGTGCCATCGCTTTTTGCAAGTCGGAAATGGGCTTTTTGCATCCCATTTCCGATTTTGCACTGTCGCAAATTGCAATTCGGCCCGTTTGCGACTCGCAAAACTTTGCTACATCTGGCCCTCAATTCCATAGTGCCGTGAATAGAGGGTTGACAGTATCTTTACTTGTTTTGTACCAAATCTTTATTGTGTGGGCTTTCCTGTCCAACTGCTGTTGTATTAGACCGAATTCCAGCCTAACCTGTGCTGGGGAAGCAGAACGAGGAAGATTGAAAACTTGCTTATAGATTTTTATTTGCTGCCGATCCAGTAGAAAAGCATCATTCCCATGTAGAGCTGCACTTTCATATGTAGTGGCTGGGAGGAACTTGGCCGACATAACAGACAGTAATGGTTTGTATGATCGACCCTTTAATGTGGAGAAGTGTGGCTCAATGGTTAGAGTGGCAGACCCTGATGCAGAAATCTAGCCTGGGACCAGGGTTCAAGTCCCGCCTCGGTGGGTCTTGGGCTCAATTTCCTCAAACCTGATAATTCTCGCATCAGTGCTTAATCTAATTCATCGGTCCCACTCTGGGCAATAGCTTGCTTAATCTCAACAATGACCCCAACAGTGCTGGGATTCCTGGCTTCACCTTGGAGGTTGCCCAGGAGTGGGCACCTCACAGGGAAAAGCCAGGAGGGGTTCCACAGCAGTATGCATACAGTGCCTTGAGACCCTAACGGGTGAGCAGTGTGCTATACAAGTAAGACGTTTACAGTTTAATCTTTTAGCTAAGGTGCTGAAATCAAACGCCAAGGATTTGCACTTCTGTGCAATATACTGCTTTTGTGGTACAAGACTGGTCTTATTGTCTATAGTAAAACCAAGGTATTTGTAACTGCAAGTCGTATCAAGAGCAATACCGCTCAACTTTATTTTATTTGCAGGATTCAAAGGGGTTTTGAAATATTAACTTTTAGTTTATTTGTCTTTGCGAAGTCGCCCAAGGTACTAACCAGCCGTTGCAGCCCTATTTTTGTGTGGCTTAGAAGAACAATATCATCTGCATATGATAGATGTGATATGGACAGACTTCCCATCCTGGGAGAATGGGAGTTGGTTGCATCCAGCTTAGTTGAAACATCAGCCATAAAGAGGTTAAAAAGGTGCAGGGCTAAGACACAGCCTTGCTTTAGTCCTATATTTGTTGATATTCTCCGAGCCATTTTTGAGCTGTCTGCTACCTTGACCTGCACCCAAGTTTTGTCATACAATAATTCAATACACCTCAGAATACATTCATGCAAGCCCCAGCTTTGCAGTTTACTCCAGAGAATTGCTCTGTCCACTCGATCAAAAGCACTTTTGAAGTCGACAAAACATAAATATAAATTTTTCTTTAAGCACTTCGCTCGATTGGCAATATCTCCTAACGTTAGAATGTTGATCACTGTGCCATAGCCCTTCTGGAAACCAGTTTGATTCAATGGGTCCAGGTTGTTTAAATTGGACCAGTTATGCAGGTCTGCTAAAATTAAGGAGGCGAAGTATTTGGCCTCACTGTCAATTAGCGCTATCAGTCTGTAACTGGCTGGGTTAGCCTGGCTACCCCCTTTATATATTGGATTAATAATGGCTCCTTTCCAACAGTCTGGAATGATTCCATTGCGCTTGACTTCAGTGTATAATATTGACAGTGTTGCTGACCAATAGTCCAGATTCGCCTTGAATATGGCTTGCGCGAGGCCATTAGTGCCGGGGCGCCCCGTCCTTGCGGCCCCTTCTGATGACTTGGGCAACTTCCTTGGCACTGAATTCCGCCTCAGTATGCCTAAAGTCTGTGGGTTTTACCGCAACCTTTAGTTGCTGGTTTTCTTCAGGAGAGAGTTTCTTGAAGAAAATGTCAGTCAAGTGATCTACCCATTTGTCTTCTGGAATTGATGTCCAATTTATTATCCTTACCTTTGGGCCAATTTTGTTCACTGACGCCCAAAATGCTCTAGAGTTGGCCTTTCTTGAATTATCAAGTAATTTGAGCCCGAATTCATCCTCCTTTTTTGTTTGTATTTGCCATACCTGTTTCTTATAATTTTTTCGTAAGGTTTTTATTTGTGCGCATAGATTCTGTAAGAGGTCTAGCTTTTATAGATCTAAGGTTGCACCTTAGTTCCTTTCTTAATTCTAGAATTTCTGATGGCATGCTTAGTGACTTCCAATTATTATTTGGAGCATGACACCTGGCTGAGCCAAGTGAAGGTATTGACCGTAGAAATCTGGCCCACACATCCACGGTTGACTGATCTTGACACGCTGTCGATTGAAGCAGTTTTTCTATTTTTGCACAGCCATGGTAGTGAGGACTCCATCCAGATCAAGCAATTTAGGTTGACGGAGGATACTATTCCCAATTCATTTGTAGCTGAAAGAAAGCATGGAGCATTCCAAACCAATTCTATGTGTTGAAATGAATGGTCACTGTGGAGAGTCGGTTTGATTTCAAATTTACTGACGTGCTAGCAGGGGAAGAGAGACGACAGTGTGATCTATTGTGGTTGCTGATTTTGCACTATAATAAATGGGTCTTGGAGGAAATCATCTTTCACCCTGCCATTTAGTACTTTCATGCTCAGATGCTCTAGGGCCTCTACCAGTTGTTTGCCTCTTGTATCTAGTCTTGTCTGTGCTGTTGAAAACTGCGGCAGCACTGACCATATAGCGTTGTCAGCTGCCAGTTGGTAGTCTGGTTCTGGAGTGTATATCAGGTTGGTGTTAAAATCGCCTGTCACTAAAATGTCCCATGTTGGATTGACACATCTTATCTCTTCTACCTTCTGGAGTAGTTTTTCAAAGAGAAGTACTTTCCGATGTTTCCAAGGATGAGCATAGACATTGAAGATGATTAACGGAGCGTGATGGCTATTACTAAAATTGATTTTTATAGCCTGTAGGTCTGTCGTTGAGAAGGCCAGCTGCTCTGTTGTGGCATGAAGTGCTGTGGAGATATATGTGGCTAGGACACCGCTTTGCCTGCCCAATTTATTTGATTTTGCGGCTTCAATGTGATGTAGAGAGTAGCCTCCTAGTTCTATTGGGTCTACCAGCCATGTTTCTTGCAGTACTATTATTGAATAATTGCAACTGGTCATTACTATAAATCCATCTGTAACAATTGCTTTTGCTCCTGCAATGTTCCAAGACATAATGGTGACAGCCAGCCTTTGATCTATATCTACTACATTACCTGTGCTAGGTCAATTACTTCTCCTGGAGTTTAAGGTATGCGCCATCCATCTACGTTCATCCTGTACTCCATTCCCTCCAGATAGGCGGTCAGTGGAAGTTTTTAAAGCATTTTCCTTCCTCTTGGATTGTCGCTGTTCGAACTCTCCAAAATCTGGAGCCCATCCGAATTCGTGGGCCTGTGGATCCGGTTTTTGGATTACTTTTCCTCTAAGATTTGCCAGTAGGGGAGGAGGATAGTGCAGTCTAGTTGATTGAGATAACCGTATACCCCACATTTCAAATTTGTGCTTGACTGCCATAATTAATGTAACAATTTCACTAGTTCTTCACATTGTCAATGTTTGTTCTGGGTCGTTTTGCGAACTGCTGGGGAGGAATTTCACTGATATTAAATCTGCGGATGTGATCTCCTTAGTTGATGGGAGCTCTGCCAGAAGCCTCATGATATTGCACCTGTTCAGGCTATCTTGTTGGCCACGTGATTTAAAAAACGGGGTTAAAAGAATCTGCCTTGATTCCCTATCTTTTTCGATAGCGTGAATAGATTGTAATTGTTGGGAGTGATTTGTGATACTATGTGTCATTGGTCTGCTCGGATGATCAGCCCCCAGCTGGTTGTTATTTGGGACCCCTTTGAGCGTAAGTGATTGCTTGCTTAAGGTAGCATGATTTTCAAGATCTATTTTTGTTATTTGCATATTTTGAAATGTAACTTTTGTCTTTACTCAGCTGTTGTCGTTAAAAATTGTAACCAGCCTTGAGGGGTGGTTGTGTCTTGGGCTTGATATTGAGTATATTTCTCTACTGGTAGTATTAATTCCGGAGTGCAAGTCATGTACTGAGTAAGGTGTTTTGAGGTTCTGACTGTTGGACTGTGCTTTAACCTCATCGCTTTGTAAGTCTGATTGCTGTTCGTGATTCAACCAAGTTCCTGACATTGTGTCAGTGGGAATTACTATGGTTTGTGCAGCAGCGACTTGGGTGGATAATCCCCTCCAAGGAGGCATTTTGATGCGGGACAAGATGCCCTGTGCCATGTTTGGGAAGGTTGCTGTAGATTGTGGGGCAGCAGTTTGTGCAACGGCAGCATAGGAGAGTGGTCTTTGAGGCGTTGATTGCTTCTTGTTCCTACCAGATAAATTGGTTGCTGATGCCTCTGTCTGTAAAACGTATTTTGATCTTAGTTTTCCGACACTTGATGGCCCTGATGGAACCTTCGCTGGTAATTGAGCATCTGGTTGCATCGCAAATTGTTCGCTGATCGTACATTTTTCTGCTCTTGGACCCCCCTGATGAGGAGCCACCACCCTCATCTCCGAAGCGTGCAAGTTTGATTGAACTTGGGGTGTTGGCTGAAGGGTGTTATTTTTAACTGACATTTGCAGAACAGCATGTAAAAGGTCTCCGGTTGGTGGTTGTCCTAAGCATTGACTACCCCGTCCCTTGTAGTTTTTATATTATTTGGGGGCTGCATGCTTTCTAGAAGCCCCGAAACCTGAGTTTGTATTTTCCGGAGCACTGAAAATATGGGGTAAAAATTGTCCTTAACAGCCTTGACATGTAGTTGTTTCCTTGCATTTCTGGCGCTCTTTTTCTGTCTCTTAGATAGGGGTTTCAGTTTTGGGACTGAATACTCGTTTATACACTCAGATTTTGAAACCGCTGTTCCGACAGTGATTGTCCATCTGATCCATCTATGTAAATTGGGTTAGTGCACTGAGTGATTGCCTCTTTTTTTTGCTGGACTGCTTGCCACAAAACCTGACGTCTTTTGGCATGTAACTTTGTAAGCTGAATCACAGTTTCTGGGAATGGCTTTTTTGATTTTATTTGTTTTGACTTCCTGCAGGATCTCTATTAAAATATTTGGTAACATCCTCAGTTTATCAATTATTGTATCACAGTTGCAAATAGCTTTCTGGTAATTGCAATTTTGCTCCGTTGTCCGGATGTCCAGTTTGCGATTGATGTCAGCAATATACGTGGGCATTACCTTCATTAGGTCCATTTGTAAGTCCAGTTTATCTGATTGCATGTCAAGAACCGCCGTTGAGGTATGTAGAGCGTTTAGAAGAGAGGCATGTAGTCGAGTAAGATCTCCCATCTCACAAGTAGGGTGACCTGCATGTGCAGAGTTTATGGGCAGATTTTTTCCCCCCTATTAATAGACTCTAAGGGGGTATTTTTGATAGATGAGGCAGTCGGGTTGCTTCTTATCATTGCTTCATCTGATTGTAGTTTGGTCAGACCGCTAGAAATTTCAATGATTGAGTTAAGAGTTCTCTCTTGTTGTACCATAGCAGTGCTAGTTTTAATGCTTCACACCCCATGTGATTGACATGGTCCTTAGGATTTGCTAGGTCAAAGGTTTTTAAGTCCAATGCTTCACCCAGATCTTTGTGTTTGTTATAGAGAGAGACTGCAGCCAAGAGTCATCCAAACTTCCTGTGGCTGCTTCAAAGCCGATGTCCAATCTCTCATTAATCCCCCGGGTGTTGAAATTTAAGCACGGGATAGGGGTCGATTGTTTGCAGGTTTCCCCATACACAGTGTCATTATGTATCTCTGTCACATTACCAGCGAGGATTGGAGGTTCTGTATTACTTAAATTGATAGATAGGGCGTGTTGATAGTCGCCTAGAAAAGTTTCCCTCTCCAGAGCATGTACCTGAGCTATAGTCACAATATTGCCCTCTTGCAAGTTTTTATGCACTATCGACCTTCTTGTGTCCCTGAGGTTGGTTTGTTGTTCTTGGACCAAGCGATCGTTATAGTCTTCGCGTGCTTTGCACTTTGAAGCTTCCTGGCAGGGGAAGTCCACCCTTGATTGTTGAGTCGGATTTGATAGCACCTCGACCCCCAACTGCCCTGAGGCCAGTATTTGCGGAAGCAGAGGGTTTGGAAGGCCCTCGTCGGTGTCGGGAATTGAGAAGAAAGCTGCAGCTGGATCTTTTAAAAAGTCAGACTTGTTAGCGACTCTTAATTTCTTAAAGTAAAGCTGGAAAGGAGTGAGGGGGGCTACCAGCTGATCCAGCCCACTGCTTTGTGGGCTCTGTGCTGAACACTTTTCTGAACACTTTGCTGGACACTTTGCCTTCCTTTGCGCCCTCCTTTGAGGTTTTAAAGGCCTGGTTTTGCCCTCTGCTGCAATCCTCAGTCGTCCCAACCTCATGGTGACTATCTCTTCACCCAGATTACTGGAAGATTAACACAGTTTTTCACAGTTTGCTTGAATTTGTTACTTATGATTGAAGGGCTGATGTTAGAGTTTGCAGTGAATGGTGAGCAGGGCACCCGAGGCGATCACAAGCCGCACCCAACCAAGCGGGCTGCTTCCGTGTGGTCCCGGTGCACTCACTCTGCAGCTGTTTACTAACACAGCTGTGCTCACCTTGCCTTAGGGAACTACTGGAACTACTGGAAGGCTTCTTGACACTAGAATTCATTCTAGATTGACCGGTGGAGTGGGGGAGGGAACTCTCCACTCTTCCTTTTGCCCCCTTTTACACTTTTGCCTCATGCATACGGCAAGGTCAGGCTTGCTCCCAGTTCCTCTGCTTAGGACCACCGATCTCTGCTGATCTCCTTCGCCACCTCCTCTTCCTTCTCCTGCTCCTTTTCAAGTCTCCTGAACCCACGCTATTCTTCTCCTCCACTTTTCCAATTCTCCGTCGTCCCTCTGGTACTTGGAGGCACTCCTTTGCAGCTTTGGTGCTTTGCGGTGAACGGTTCATGCGCCGCCCTGGCACCGCAGCGCATCAGTGGCAATGCCAGTGTCTCAGCGTGGGTTTGCTCCGGACCCCCACTCCGGCCTCAGCTCAAGCCAGCACAATATCTCGCCACACGCCCCCCGGAAAGACACAAATGTGGAGTAGGTGAGGGGTAGGTAAGTGCAGGGGCGCAGCGGAGTCTTGTGAGGTCTGAGAGTTGTGCAGTGACTCTCGGAGCTGGCCGCTGTGACGGGACAGATCTCGGCAGGCCACTCAGCACAGACGGACCTCCGGAGCGCACGGCCACCCTGGCAGCGGTGACCGAAGTCCCTCAAAGGCCCCTACGAAACCCGCTCCGAGGACTGGGTGAAGGAACAGGGGGACCGGGGGGTCCATGACACACATTCCAGCAGCAGCAGCTCGAAGGGTGAGCCCACTCAGCGTCCGTGTGTGTATCGTGTCTCGCCTCACCTCGCACCTTGCATGAACCGGAACGTTACTGTACTGAACCGATATTTACCAATTTGCTTTTTGGACACAACAAATGGGCTTTTGGACTTATGAAAAGACCATTCTAGCAGTTGCTGACCAGTATGTGACTGGTTAGTGAATAACAACCTTTAGAAAACGTGGCCTTAAAAATTGTAAAAACAGATGAACAAATCAAGGTTCTGTTTCACAGAATAGAATAAAATATAACTTGAATCGAAAAATCTATTAGAATGTCATGCAGTATTATCATGTAAACTTTACGTATTACTTCAGTAGAGGGTGGAAAGAGAGAGAGAGAGAGAGAGAGAAGGAGAGAGGTGTGTGTGTGTGAGTGTGTGGTTGTGTGCGCACTAAAGCTGTCTATAGGTAAGTTGTATAAATGTATGCTATGGAGGGCTGGGTTCCAATAGGCGCTCTGATGAGTTTTTCTCCAGCCCTAATTTCGAGAAAAAAAAAACTAAAGTAGCTCTCAGTATGAATGTGTGAGATGTTGACGTGTCTGGTTATCTGCTTTCAAAGACTGGGATGGTTAAAAAAAAAGGTTCATGTAACTAACTGAATCTTCGTAATGTTCGCAAGTAGCAGTAGCAAAAAAAAAAGATCTGTAAAAAAAAAGGCGAAAAACTTAGGGGATGATTTAAGAAAAGTGGTGCTGCACCCAGTGATGCTAATGTGGAGCAAGGAGCCGCTAGGAGCTCTTAACTCAGCCCCTTAATTGCCTAGAGTCATCGGAAAAGGTTTTGAGGGCAACCTGGTTTCATCAAAACATTTACATATTGCTAAACAATGAAGGAAAGAAAAGAGTGCTTTACATGACCACCAGATTACATTACACAAGGTCAGATTATTATTTTTTTTACAAAGGGAGAGTAAGGCCCATATTTATACTTGGTTTGCTCTAAATTAGCGTAATTTTTTTTCCGCTAATTCAGCACAAGCCTAACTCCATATTTATACTTTGGCACTAGACACGTCTAGTGCCAAAGTAATGGAGTTTACGTTGTTTTCTGGAGGGGAAAATCTACCTTGCGTCAATGAGATGCAAGGTAGGCGTTCCCGTCCAGAAAAGGACAATATGGCCTTTGTGCCATATTTATCCCCATGCTAAAATCCAGCACGGCGGGATGGGGCCCTTAAATGATGGCGCTAAGCTTGCTTAGTGCCATTATTTAACACCTGGGTCTGGGCAGGCTTAAGAGGACGTGTAGGCAGATTTCCATAGTCAGAGACCATGGAAGTTGCCCACAGGTGCCCTTCCCTGTCCCCAGGGACACGCCACCCACCCCTACCCACACCAGGAGGTCACCTAAGGATTGGGGACCCATCAAGGTAAGTCTGGGTGAGTATTTTTCTTTTTCTTTCCAAACGCCACTCGGGGGCCCTGACTTCTTGCCCCCAGCACGACACTGGCCCCAATGGCCATGCCCAGGGGACATTTGTCCCCTGGGCATGGCCATTGTGGTGGTGGGCATGGCTCCTGTCTTTACCAAGACAGGAGCCATGGCCATGGGCTTGTGCGCCAGAAAATGGTGCTACACTGCCTAGAGGCAATTTTTTTGCCTCTAAACATTTTGGCGCATTAATTTGCCACACAAGCCCTGGTTCCCCCATGCCTCCCCGGCCCTGTTAGCGTCCTTTCCAAGGATGCTAACAGGGCCTTAGTGCCGGCTAACGCCATTCCAAAAATATGGTGCCCGGCCGGCGTCGTGGAATGGTGCTAGACTTTTTGACGCAAACCTGCGCTAATGCAGGTTTGCGTCAAAAAGTATAAATCTGCCCCTAAGTGTTTGTCCAGAAATCCAGGTTGTTGAGCTAACGCCGGGAATTGAACCTGGTCTACCAGATCTAAAGTGATCATCTCTGGCCGTTAGGCTATGTTTCCTGTAAAATACCTCTATAATCTTGCAGAAAGGTTTGAGAATAATAGTAGTCTGTCATTTTGATATTATTGTTATATGGACAGGTAGAGGCATTCATTATTTCTCCTTAGCTTTATACGAGGCCCTGGTAGGGTTAGTTCACGCCCACTACTTCCGCCTGGCTGATGGGCTGAGAAAGGGCCATCACACCTCTTCTCACCAGGCCTTACACCAAGAGCGCCAGTGAAGCATATTGAATCCTTTCTTGCCTTGCCCAAAGGTCAGAGCAGCACATTCAAAGTGCCCCGCCATTCATCATCTGCCCGCTCTTGCCCATGGACATTGGAGGAACATCCACCTCCATCATTAGATCTTAAGGGCATGGGCAGAAAGTGTGTTAGCTTAGTGACTGGTTGCTGGCCATAGCTGAGAGATACTCTCTGTGACTAATGCCCACTGCGAATAGCCAAAGGTTGTTTGCAATGAGTTGATAGGCATGGCAAACAGGTGCAGGTCATAACAGAAGACAATGTTCTGTTCCCAGTACCTGCTATATGTAGACAAAGGGTGCCTGTAGTGAGCTTCGGAGAGTAATGACTGGCTGTATGGTGAGGACAATTGCTGCTCATATCCTGATCCTAGTCTTAACTGTGTATGCCTGATGTCCATGTAAAATAGTTTTGGCAGCAGCTGTACCTGGCATAGCAATGGTACAAAGACCTTCAGCGTTTCTGTGTGTAGCAGTATGTATTTGGACTCCGGTGAGTGGGTTTGCACTATTTATCTAGACACCCATTACGATTATGTCACCAAATAGTACAACTGAAAGACTGGTAAGCTCAGTTCTCTTCATTATCACTCAGGAGCTAAAGTTTACATAGCGCACAATGCGTTAACTATCGTTCCACATTAAATCGATTATTACCAGATCCAGGCCTCAAAATAGAAGCCAGGCAGGGATATTGTAAAGCAGTGAAGTAAGTAAGTAAATATTTTATTGCACAATTATTTAAAATCATTGCACTATAATGCAGTTGTAGATCTTTACATTGTATAATAACGTACAAAAACCCATTAAAGGGCTAAAATCCAACATTTGTCCCTCATGGACTTCGGATGATTAGATCTCTAATAAAACAGAGTCAACATTTTTTAATACCACCAGTCACTTGTGGTTCTGCTCCAGTCTGACGTGCTCGACTGCGTACTTACAGTTTTTAAATTTCTAACTGGAAGAAAAGATGTCACAGTTATTTTCATCTTTGACTATTTTTTGCAAATGTAGATAATGTGAATAATTCACTGTCATTCAATCAATCAAGCTTTATTCGGTCAATTAACCATCAAAGCATCACATACATTAAAGGAAAAATTTCAACTCATTTTATAATCTGTACAATAATTAAATAATTTTATTAAAAAAACACATAAATAAATACATACATGTGATATCAAAGTATTCATCTAAAATCCTGCCTGGGCACGCTTCATGGGTCCATGATTAAAATGGTGATCACGTATATGCCATGCTGCCACTAAAAACTTGCTGACTGCTAAAATTAATTAATTTGATCTATGGCTTTTTTAAAACCCTTATTGCTATACTGCAATTTTTCAGCCCCATTTCCCTACAGGTTTTTCGAATCCATTTTGACTGTGGAAAAAAATATGTTGGGCAAAAAAAACATAAAATGTTCAACTGTTTCCGGGGCACCGCCACAAGCCGGACATATATCTGAAGTAGTGATTGGCCCCCAGTTGCAAGTTAAAGACAACATTGGTAAGGACCCAAAACGGAATCTAGCACATAAACCTTTGCCCTGTAAATCTAGTATAATATCTAAATAGGATTCATACTGCGGAAACCACTTAAAATCAATAAAAAGATTAGATAATCGACCATGGGATTTACAACAAATATAATTATTCCATACATTGGACCAGTAAGCTGATTTCAAAGCAGTTTTAGGGGATTTCACTAATTTTTGGGGATTCTCCCAATAATCTCCGAACCCCAAGATACAAAACCAATTGGACACATATTTAATCCAAGGAACAATAGCTGCATTTGGTCTCTTTAGCAGGTCAAGCAATGATGCTTTGTATAAATCCAATTCAGGGTGGTCCAAATCCTTATCCAATATAATAGAGGTCATAGGGAAATTAAATCAGCTACTTGGTTTAGCCCCAAATCAAGAAACATTGGGATCAGTGGTGTACTTCGGGGGCACACTATCAAAGCCCTCGCAAAATTGTTTTCTCCCACAGTTATATTTGTACATACATAGCTTTATTGGTTACTTTCAACCCTAAAAGCAAAACAACCACCGGTAGAAAGATAAAAGATAAGTAAAAATTAAGTTAAAAAGGAAATAAGAGGAATAAAAAAAGAACATCCTTTACGGCCTTAAAAAACATAAAAACCAAACACCTAATCTCCTACTGACTGTCATTTAAATCAATCATTGGGTATTGTTCCAGTCTAGGTGTGTGGTTAAAATTTGATGACTAAAACATTTCATTGTCAGTTTTTCATGTTGTCCTTATTTGGAAGTAAGTTCCGCATCAGCAACTTTCCCCAAGTGATTAATACGTACATGCCAGGCAGCTGTAATGTACTTAATAACCGCACAGGGCAAGGGGGGGGAACTTTCCCTCATCAGAATTCTTAAGGCAACAATACAATGTCTTACCCCCATATTTCTACACACTGGCCGTAACCACTTTCGACGCGCAATCAAATAGGCAGGACATAAAAACATAAAATGTACAATGGATTCTGGATTATGGGTACAGCTCGGACATAAATCAGATCTTGTAGTTGCACTCCACTTACTGCCATATGATTTGAGAGGCAGACAACCATATCTGAACTGGATATATAAACTCTTACTTAATGGGTCAAGAATTATATCCATAAAAGATTCAAAAGACGGATACCATTTAAAATCAAAAAATTGTGAGGTCAATCTGCCGTGAGTAGGGCACAGCAGATAGTTTTCCCTGACGTAAGTCCAGTATACAGTTTTCAAATGATTCTTCTGCTCCTTCCTTATACCTTCTGGATGGCTCCATAGCTCACTAACACCCAATTTGTGAAACCATTTAGAGATGTGATTAAACCAGGGAATGGTGAGTACATTAGGTCTATCCAAGATGTCTTGGATAGACTCCTTGTATGTAGATAACTCAGGGGTGGACCAAACACGGACCCAAAAAAGCAGAGGTCGTAGGGCAACTACATCTGTGATGCGTGAAAGGCCAAGGTCCCAGAACAATGGCAGCAGTGGGGTACTGCGAGGGCAGGCCAAAGTAGACCTCACGAAATTGTTTTCCCCCACTGCAAGCCTGCCAGTGTTTGAGGACCCCCAAATTTCTGCCCCATAGACCGCAGCACTTTGTGCCTTTGCTCTATAAATTTTAATAATTGGAGTAATCACTCTCTCAGAAGTAGACTTATGAAAACGAAGAATGGCTCCAGATGACTGTACCAGGCGAGCCAAACTTTTGTCAATTTGGGCCCCCCAATGCAGATTGTTGCTAATTCTCACCCCCAAGTAATCTATAGAGTTTACCAAACCTAGGGGCGTTCCATTGTAAAATATTGAATATCTCTTAGTGGGGCCACAACCCAAAGTCATGAGTTTAGTTTTGCTATGGTTAAGTTCCAGACCGTAGTCACCGCAAAACGAACTGAACTTGTCCATGAGTACCTGGAGGCCCATAGGGGTTCTGGAGATCAAGAGAGAATCATCGGCAAATAACAAAATTGGAATTTTATGGTGATTCAAAGATGGGGCATCATTTTGACAATTGGACACGACTTGCACCACCTCATTGATGAACAGTGTAAATAGCGTGGGGGCAAGAACGCAACCCTGGCGCACTCCTCTCTTGATGTCTATTTTGTCTGTGAGTTCCCCCTGATTGCCCCATCTTACTTGTGCAAATGTTTTTTCATGTAATCTTTGGATTAAATGCACTAAGTTCCCTGGGATACCAATTTTGTACAATACTTCCCACAGTTTCTCTCTTGGGACAAGATCAAATGCAGATCTTAAGTCTACGAAAGCCACATAGAGTTTTTGCTTAGATAAGGTGAGATACTTCCAGAACAGTAATGACAGTCTGAAAACTTGGTCCATAGTATTAGTTTTGGGCCGAAACCCAGCCTGTAAAGGAAATAAAATTTGCTGGTCTTGGATCCAGTCAGTAAGCCTCACTAAGACTTGTTTGGCAAACGTCTTCTGAAGGATATCAATAAGGCTAATTGGTCGATAATTTACAGGCAACTTGTATCACCCTTTTTATAGATCGGTATTATTTCAGCACCATGCCAAGACTCTGGAATAGGGCTGCCAGCTGCTATGGCATTAGACAACAAATTAATATACCATGCCCATATCTTAGGTTCTGATTTGAACAAATCCCCTGGAATCTTATCCGGGCCAGGGGCTTTTGCTGGCCTCAGAGAATCAATAGCAGCTGTGGTTTCAGCTAAGGTAAAAACAATTCTCTCAGTTGAGATCTTATTAGCAGCCCAACACTCGACATGTGCAGGGTCCTCCAGAGCTTGCTGTACAGGCAAAGCATAGATTTCAGAAAAGTAGGACACCCATCTTTCGGGCTGTATATGCAACCCAATATCGTCCTTACCCCTTTTCGAACTGGAGGTCAACAACCGCCAAAAAGAGCTATCATCTTTACTTTGGACTGCTGCAAGCAGTTTCTGCCATGTCTCATTCTCCCAGTCTCTTTTGGCTCGCTTCAGGGCATTAGCATACCTACAACGAGCCTCTTTAATAGCCGCATGCGTAGAATTTTTAACAGCCTCTTTTAAGGTGGATCTTGCTTGCGCACAATCCTGATTATACCAGTCCCTGCGAAGGGTGTCAGCGGGTCTCAATTTAAAGGAAGTTTCCTTATAGAAGATACCCTGAAGGGAATCGACCATCTTAGTGTGGATCGCCATAATAGGAATATCCGAGGATTCTTGATCTTCATAATCTACAAAGAGTTTTAAAAAAGATGAATAAATTTCCCCAATTAAGTACGGGTTACATTCAACCTTTGGCCAGCAGACCCTAGAGCGTCTATGGTTCAAAGGAGGGAATGGAACATTAGTAATCCTTAAGTGCTGGACTCTTAAAAATGCCTGATTGGTCAATACAAGACACAAAGGATTATGATCACTATCCAAGCGAGGTAAAATTTCCATATCAAGTGAACTTGACCATAGCCTAATGTCCAAAAGAATGTAATCAATAGTACTAAAGGAAAGCCCTCGCTTGAAAGTAATGGCTCGCTCTGAGTCAGATTTAGTGCGGCCATTGCATTCTCTCAGGCCATAGTTCAGGCAAAGGGAAGACATCTGGAATGCAACACAGGAAACAAGTGAAAGTACCATTTCTTTAGATTGGGGAATACCCCAATGTTCGTCCTCCTCAGTAGTCAGATTGCTAATGGAGTTGTCCAACACAAAAGAACAAATAAAATCACCTGCTATAATCAGAAAAACTGAAGGGTCCAAAACGTCTCTGTAGTCCGTCAACTGGGAAAGAACAATTGAATCAGACCCACGGGGAACAGATCTAGCATAAATATTCAGAACTATAATTTTAAAGCCAGGACGGAATGTAAGTTGCACACCCAGCAGATCAAAGGAGTTAAACTTTATCACAGAGTGATCACATTCTAACTTATTGTTCAGTAAAATCATTAAACCTCCTATCTGTCTTCCAAATCCACCAGAGGCAGGTTGGGCAGCAGAGAAATAGGTTGTAAAGCCTTGTAAGGATAACTGTTCTTTAGTCCATGTCTCCTGGAAGAGACAGATATCTTGTTTGTTTACAAGGCTTACCCATTCCGGGTCATCCAGCTTTTGCTTGATTCCAGCTACATTCCAGGACATGATGTTAATTTTAGGAGGTGGAGATATTGACTTTGTTCTCATAAGTAGGGCAGGAGTCGAAATCCCTATAAATTGACACACATCATTTACTGTTTTTGGAAGCACTGTACAGGGGGCAGATAGTCAGTCCAATTCAGAGAGTGAGGGGGAAGGGTTCTCATATTTAGAAGTAACAGAATTAACTGGGGAGGGAATAGCCCCAGCTGCTATAGTTCCGGATTTACAACATTCTCTGGATAGCGGGGCCCCAGGCGGCTGACTGCTAAGTCTAAGATTCGATACCCTACCAATACATAGTGTGCGTGTCCGTGCA
Source organism: Pleurodeles waltl (assembly GCF_031143425.1). Taxonomy (NCBI): domain Eukaryota; kingdom Metazoa; phylum Chordata; class Amphibia; order Caudata; family Salamandridae; genus Pleurodeles; species Pleurodeles waltl. The sequence goes on from NC_090440.1 coordinate 260,354,584, forward strand.
TCAAAGGCCAGGAGATATTTAGCTAGACTATAATCATTGAAGAGGATCGAGATGTAATCAAATTCTGACCCTAACTGGTTATGTCTGTGGGCCTCACATATATCAGACCGGATAACAGAGCGGCAATTCCTCTGTGAACGAATCCAGTGAATCACTTTGTTAATTAGTGAATCACTCGACTCTCTGTTACCCTGAGGTAGCTTTGGTACCCTAGTTAAATAGATAGTCGCGACTTCCCTCCTCCTTCTGGACCTTTGATTAGGGAGGTGCGTCTGCAATAATGTCATATGATCAGGATTAGTGGCTGGACGGGGACTAACACAGCAGCTTACTACCGAGGATGTTCCTCCTGGATTTAACTGAGAAGTTTTTGGACGTGAAATATCTATATCTCCCCGTCCAAAAATTAATCCACCCTTATTAACACCTGATTGAGACTTTCGCTCAAATGCGGAAGACATGGATTGAGAAACAAACCTACCATTCCTGCCACATGTTGGGGAATTATCATTAATACACCTAGCGGTGTTATGTGTAGAGGAAGATGTCATTTTGTCACCTATACTGAGGGGACTGGGTTTTGTGGAATCCATCAGAAGATCAGACGAGGGGACAGACTTATAGGGCACACTACAGTTACAACCAGACTTTTGACCCTGAAGTCCAGCAATTTTGTTCATCAAAGTTACCAATAGACTTTTAACATCATCTAATTTCAGAGAAATAATATCCAACTGGGAAACTTCATTGTTGCCCATCTTTGCATCCAGAGAGTTTTTAACAGAACCTTCTTCGCATAAGGTCTGTAAGTAACCAGGACTTACAGGATTTGAAGCCAAAACCGAGAACCTATTTGAACAAGGAATGGTAATAGGGGGAGGGGACGCGCACCTCACAAGGGGTGCATCTTCTTCGGCTAGATGACCATTTATTCCCACCAAGGGTGATGAGGTTTCCGTAGGTAAAGGGGTTACACCCTGGGATTGAGGAAAAGGGTGTAAATCAGCTTTAACCTCTATTCTAAGTGACTGGGTTTTTTTCTTGAAGAGATCTGGGATCTTTTTGGAAAGAGTGGTATCTGGTCTAGAAGGACCAACAATGGAAGGACTCCTAAATATAGCCTCAACCTCTTCAAACAGTGAATCAATTGCTTTGAATTGCTGTAGTTTAGTGGCTGAAGATCCCTCCGTTTTCCCGGCAGAACGTTTCTTGGGTTTTTTAACCCTAGATTGGGATACTGCTACCTCATCGGCCTTCCTCTTCCCCATGTCGACTGACCGGTGGCCTAGTAAAGTAAATAATTTCAACCACAATTATAAGAAGAAAATAGCCCAGCCCCAAAAGCCTACTATCAAGTACAAATGATGTTGTAAGGAAAGGAAGCCCCTATAAAATAAGAGGTAATAGAAAATTACACCACTAGCAACAGAGGCCTCTATACCAGAACTAAATATAAAAGGAACATAATTTTAGGGGGGTGGCCCAGCCCAGTCTCCTCCTGGCGATAGACGGGCGCAAGACGGGCCCGCCCTTGGCCCGGGCGCGTCCCGCGCAGCGGGAGCGCGAAGAAAAGTTTAAAGGGCTCCTGCCCTATCAGCTGTCTCCCCTTGTGATGGCGTTCCCCGCACAGCGGGAGCGCGAAGAAAAGTTTAAAGGGCTCCTGCCCTATCAGCTGTCTCCCCTTGTGATGGCGTTCACTGTCATTTTTGCATAGTCGGCATGTGTTTTATTTTTTTACCACATCCGACAATCATAGTGGTAGGCCCTCAGAGGGTTTGTACAAAAGTTTATAAAATTAACTGTCTTTTGTTTTCAAGGCTGATGTGTGAGGGCCGAACGCTTTTGCAATTCATTATTTTCATATGTATTGTTTACCGTCTATGTTACTTTTTTCCCGTAAATCATCCTAAGCTGTTGACATTAGTATTGCTCGTTTTAGCCAGGGGTGTAGCTTAGTCAATAATATTAAGGGGGTGTGCAACTGAGAATTCCCCACAAGTGATATAGGCCCTCATTCTGAAATTGGCAGTAAATTTTGCTTACTTCCATGCTGACGGCCACCAACATACTGATACTGTGGTGGATATCTGTTCGCCATATTATGACACACATCCACCAATCCGAAAGAATACAGCCACATACACAAATGCGCCAGCCCAAAGGTCACTGCAAAGGTGGCAGTCCCAACACCCGTACCGTTACACCAACAAAACAACGCCCATCACATTATGACCCACAAATCACCCGGCGGACGTTCAACAGCGGTAAACCATTGGCGGTACATACCGCCATGCTCAGAATAGCCACCCACATATAAAACAACACTACATTGGCCAATACTAAAGACACACACCTGACACTCATACACACACCACACCCACACCACTATTGTCGAGACGTGGCCACTCACCTGAAAAGCAGGATGCCTGCAGGGGTGATGATATGCCCCGACCTCCTAGAACATTTCTCGGCACTTCCTGGTGGACATAGGAACCCCGGCAGGTGTCCCAAAAGGAAAGGGGGAGTGGAAGAGAAAGATACAAAGCACTGCCACGTCTCGCTGGTCCAGCCAGGCACCCTGTATCTTCGGGGGCAGGTCATTGTTGACAGAGTGATAGTAGAGTTAGTGCACTTAACTTCCTTGAAACTGAATCTCTCTTTCTGATATGGGCACGGGAGTGGTAGAATAACACTGGGATGCTCCAGCACTTTTCTTGGATAATAATAACTGTTGGCACAATTACTAACACTGCATTATCAAAAGCCCAAACTGAGTACCATAACATTAAGTACTGCGACACTAGGGCCGGCTTCTCAGAGATTCATTGTTGCACACTACAATAAGAACTGTGGTTGCACTTATCATGTACAAGAGAGACATACAAGTGCAGTAATTATATCACGTATAACTTTCCTACATTCATAGGGTTAAACTAAAAGGAACAAAAACAATCCAAGAAATACAAATGTCCACTCTGGGTGTAGACAGTTAGGGTGGCACAGTTTGATTTGGTATCACTGTGTGTGTGAAAAAGCCTTCAAAAGCAAATTCCTCAACCCTGAAACACAGGCATGAATGACACAATTTAAATCCAAGAGTTATGCTAATAGAGAAAGAAAAGTCACCTAAATGCTCTTTTAAAATTGCACTGTCACTTTTTGTAGTACTTGAGCTCAAGCAGATTTCCTGAAGCATATTTAGGCAAGTAATTACAATAATAATGTAGACTGTTCAGAAATGCATTTGTCTCTTCATGATAAGCACTCTGCCAAAATATGAGGTCTGAAATGCACCAGCTGGGAAAGCGCGGTGCTCAAAGAACAAACTCCCTGGAGAATGCTAGTCACTTAGCTGCAGTCTTTTCTGGAGTGCAGGAGGAATGCCTGGTGTCAGCTGGTACAGGAACAAAGAAAAAAATTGCCTCAAAGGTCCTGAATATGAGGATGACAGCAGGGGCTAGACTGCCAAATCAGATGCTGAGATTAGGAAGCAAAACAAAGCCAAGCAGGGAGGCATGCTTCACTCTGCTATTTATAGCCAATCAGGAAAGCAGTTGAGTTTCCACATGTGGTTGAGTCACCACACCCAATTAGAAGCACATGTCTACACCACACCCAATTAGAAGCACATGTCTACACCTGCTCACATTAGCAAATAAGCATTGATAAAACTAATTGTGTAACACAGCACATTATGTTTAATTAGAAACATGAAGGTTTAACCAAGAACAGAGATATGATTTAACCCTAATCCCTGGGGATGCTGACAGATAACGCAGGAGGCACCTTGGGGACTCCTGACACTATGAAACACACACCCACATTACCCACAAGCCTTTATGAATACAAACCATTGCCATCAGACTGGCACCAAGACCACTGCAACAACTAGATACCCATAACTTACACCCTATATATCCATCACTTACCCCACATCACACACCCCACCACATTACTCAACACACTCTCACCAACACACACCACACAACACCCATGTCCCCACAAAGGCACCCCTGTTTCACTGATGAGGAGTTAAGGGTCATGGTGGAGGAAATTGTCAAGGTAGAGCCACAGCTATTTGGAGCACAGGTACAGCAGCTATCCATTGCAATGAAGATGGAGCTATGGTAGAGAATCGTGCACAGGGTCAACGCCGTGGGACAGCATCCAGGAACAAGGTACGACATCAGGAAGAGGTGGAACGATTTACAGGGTAAGGTATGTTCCATAGCAGCAAGGCACCAGCTCGCCATACAGAGGAGTGGTGGTGGACCCCCACCTCCTCCCCTACAACTCACAGCATGGAAGGAGCAAGTCTTGCCAATACTGCATCCTGAGGGACTCGCTGGAGTACCCGGAGGACTGGACACTGGTAAGTTTACATTTACTACTTATCACCGCCCATACCTGCATGCCATCACATCCCCTCACTCTCACTCCCATCACTCCACTCCATCCCACACAGTGCAACTACACATATGACTAACCCCAATGCCAGGCCCTGCATGCAATATCAATGCATGGACAGCTCTCCCAGCCCTGCATGAACACCCATCACAAAAGCATGCACAGCATAGGGAAACTAACAATCCCACAATACATCACCATACACAAGCAAAATGTGGCAGGGCAACACCAACGATGGAGGGGAAGCCAGGAATGTACAATTTGTCATACACATGAAGCATAATACATCAATTACATTCCCACAGGAACCCCAGCCAGTGACAGTGTAGAGGAGATGCCACCACTATCCAGTCCTCCAACAGAAGATGCCCCCAGTGATGACAGTAACTCTGGACTTCTGGATCATGATGACCTACCTGGCCCATCAGAGACCACTAGACAGTCATTCACCCAAGCCCACTCACAGGCCACCACAGAGCCTTCCCATTCAGTATCCTACACCGCAGTACCCACCCAGTGTACCCACACCTCTGTCCCCAGGACACGTCAGTCAGCAGTGTGCCCACCTGTACAGGGACCCCAGGCCACACCTCGCCCCCAAGACAATCAGAGACCAGGGGTCAGTGGCAGTGGGAACACCGTTCAGGGGACAGAGGCACAGGGCAACAGGGACACTGGGAGGACTACTGTGAGCTAGGGGGAAGACAGGACCAGGGAACCGACTCTCCAGGAGGTACTCTCAGAGATCCTGGGAGCCTACCAACATTCCCAGGACACGATGAGCCAGATCATTGACAACATGCAGGAGAACAGGCGGCTGCAGGAGGAACAGTATCAGGGGATCAGGGAGGGCTTGCAGGCCATCAACACCACCTTGATCTCCATAGAAGGGGTGTTGGCAGACATGGCCAACACCATGATGGAGGCAAAGCACACCAGCGGGCCCCTACCACTAGCCAGTCTATTGACCAGCCCTCCACTTCCGCTGCCACTAGTGGGCAGGAGGCTCTGCCACAGTACCCACAGGCCATCAGCATCCTTCCCCCTGCAGAAGGTGAAACAACCCGCAAACATTCCCTGTGACCCAGACAGAAGCCAGAGACACTTTCCAAGACCCCTGCCAGGAAATAAGACTCTCCTGATTTTCCCCCTTGTGTCCCACTCAGTCACCTTGTCCATTTTGAACTGGAGTTGCTCCCCTTTTCATGGCCCTTTGGACACTGCAAATGTGCTACAAACAGACTGGAACAATACTCTGGACTTTCCTCCATCATCACCCCATTCCATTGCACTTTAACCTCAATTTCTTAGCACTACAATAAACACCAATGAACACAACTCGACTACTAGTATTTTATGTGTTGAAAATGTGTATTTATGGAAACAGTCACATCCATTGAAAATGAACTGTACACTGTGAGAGCATAGAAATAATGACCTGTAGCTGACTGTACTCAACATATCAGTACACAGTTGTTATATCACCAACATCTGTAAAATGACAAACCATAGGTGACAGTAAGTAGAGAGAAAAGGAAGTTAATGCCATCATGCTACAGCCACACAAAATACACCAATAGTCATAGAAATGTGCAGTTGCACTGTCTCACCTGTGTGTCATTGAAAGTACTGACGGATAACTGTGGTTCTGTTGTCCTCATCCTCAGCCACTTCATCCTCACTGTCATCAGGGTCTACTGCTGCCACATGGGCATCTCCTGTCTCCTCCTCCTGTAGAAAGGGGACATTTCATCTGAAGGCCAGGTTGTGCAACCTGTATCATGCCACTAATAACTGGCAGACCTTATTGAGTGAGTAGCACAGGGATCCACCTGTCAGATGAAGGCACCTGAACCTGGCCTTCAGGAGGCCGAAGGTCCTCTCGATAATCCGTCTGGTTCTCCCATGTGCCTCATTATAATGTCCCTCTGCCCCTGTCCTGGCATTCCTCACAGGGGTTAGCAGCCACAATAGGTTTGGATAGCCAGAGTCACCTTCAAGAATTGAGAGAGCACATTTAGCCTCAAACAATCCTATGGAGTTAACACCAGAGGCATACACTAACATACACCGGATGGGGACCAAGGCTCACCTATTAGTCACACCCTGTGCCTCTGTAGTTAGGCCATCAGATTTTTGATGCTGCTATTCCTCAGAACAAAGGCATCATGCATTGACCCAGGATACTTAGCATTGATGTGGGTGTTGTACTGGTCCACCAGGGACACCATCTGCACAATCAGTTAGTGGAAACTCTTACGATTCCTGAACACCTTTTCATTCTGCCGAAGGGGGACAAACGCAATATGTGTCCTGTCAGTCACCCCCATAATACTGGGGATATGTCCCATTGGATAGAATCCGGCCTTCACAATGGCCAAATCTTCCACCTGGGGGAAAGCAATGAAGCTGCACATGTGTTTCACCAGGGCAGACAACACTCTCGCCAGCACGATTGAGAAGATTGGCTGTGACATTAATGCTGACAAGCCCACTGCCACTTGGAAAGAACCTGTTGCCAGGAAATGGAGCACTAATAGCACTTGCACACAAGGGGGGATCCCAGTTGGATGACGGATAGATGAGATCAGGTCAGGCTCCAACTCGGCACACAGCTCTGTGATTGTGGCCCTGTCCAGTCTATAGGTGAGGATAATGTGCCTGTCCCCCTGTGTAACTAAGTCCTCCAGGGGTCTACACAGGGGGTATGTCTCCTCCTCCTCTTCATCCACAGTGGTAGGTATCTAGGGGACACAAGAGTGAGTAGGCTGTCACAATTGGAACAATTAAACCACAACTGCAGTCTACATGGTGCAGTCTACATGGTGACTTATGTATTGGTACAGTGTTAATGGCGAGGTATGTGACAATGTAATCTGTGACTGTCGATATGACTGTTCTCCCCCCTTGAAATGGTGACCACCTGTCCTGTATGCAGAGACAGGTGGAAGTGAGGTAATTCTGCCGACATTGGGCGTTGTGGCGTAAGGCGGTCTTGCACCGCCGTGCAATTCCTCATTGGATAATGTGGGGCTCTATGGAGTACAGTGGTCAATGGGGATCTATGCCGGCAGTAACGGTTTACACCGCCGCGGACTTGACCGCAATTTTCTATCTGATTCCTCACTTTTTTCCCGACCTTCAACAGGAGAAGACCTACACTGCTTGTGCTGCTGTGTCCTGTGTCTGGATCCTACCATGGCCTGTGTGACCGGAGAAAGGGCCCCAGTCTTCACTTCGGAGGGGTTGGAGCAACTGGTGGATGGGATCCTGCCCCACTACAGACAGCTGTATGGGCTTCAGACCAACAGGTGAGTACACTTTGGGCACGATGCATGAGTGAAGGATTCATGGAGAAGTATGTGCAAGCATCTTGTGGCAATGTACACGGTGTGCGCTGGGCTATTTGTGTGCCAATGGTTATGGAAACGGGTATGGTGGGCCATTCGGTGACAGGCTGGACTGTTTGTTTAATGGTGTTCTCTTGTCTGTATTTCCTCTGCAAGTCAGCACCCATCAAAAGAAGGGAATTTGGCGTGCCATCGTAAAGGACGTGCAGACCCTGGGGGTCTATGGCAGGCGGAGCACCCCCTATCGGAAACTGTGGGAGGACCTGAGATGCTGAGCACTGAAGACTTTGGAGGCCCAGCTGGGGATGACCTCCCAATGTGTAAGGGGTGCCTGTCGGACCCTGACCGCCCTGATGGTCTGCATACTGACTGTGGTCTACCCTGAGCTGGATTGGTGCTTGAGGGAATCACAGGAGCCACAAGGCAGTGAGTTCAGTGGGTATCATTACATATTTTGCCTGGTGGCGTAGTATCTGGGTGGTGGATGTGTGTTAGTGTGTTCCCCTAAGGCCAGGCCAGACTTTGCAGTGTGGGTCATCTGAAGGGTAATGTGTATGGCAAATACAGGTAACCTAGCTTGTTAGCAGTCCATTTCAGGCAGGGCATCGTGGGTCACAGGAGTGCTGCAGTTGGCGGTGTGTGGTCCTCATCTTGCCTTAGTAACTAGTCATATCACTGGTAATGCAATGCATAGTGCTTAAGCCTGTTCCCTGTGTGTGATGGTGATGTGTACGCCAATAGTGGTGTTGGTCATTGACCCAATGTATCCTTTGTCTCTCCCCCCCCCTTTCTTGTTTTGTCATCCTTTCCTTGTGTGCATTAGCATCATCTGGCAGAGGATCAAGGGCACTGGCAATAGAGGGAGCTACATCCCGCAGGACCCAGGAGGCAGAGTCCACCGACGCAGAGGGAACTAGTAGACGGAGAACGAGGGGAGCACCACGGCAGAGACTGAAGGAGACAATACAGACTCAGATACCTCCTCCGATGGGAGCTCCCTGGTGGTGGCGGACACCTCTGTGACCATCCCAGCTGCAGGTACAGCCGCCAAACCTGTTCCAGAACCACCCTCCCAGTAGCCCCTCAGTGAGTTGCCCATGCCCACTCACCCAGGAGTGTGGGCATCTCTTTCACCCCAGGCACCTCGGGCCCTGCCCCAGTGAGCCCTGCTGTCCTGAGTGAGGAGGCTATTAACCTCCTGAGATCCATCTCTGTAGGGCAGTCAACCATTGTGAATGCCATCCAGGGGATGGCATCCCAGGTGCATCAATGCAATGCATTCCTTGAGGGCATTCTCTGTGGATTGGCGGCCCAGCAGCGATCAATTCAGGCTCTTGCCTCCTCTTTGATGGCAGACATTGTCCCTGTTTTTACCACCCCCCCTTCAACTACCACTTCCCAGTCCCATTCTCCTCAACCCCAACCCATCCCAGGCACACATACAGACGAGCATGCACACAAGACAAAATCCAAGAGTGGCACAGGCAAACACAAGCACTCATGCAAACACCATACAGTTGCAGACACTACAACATCTACTGCCTCCACAGTCTCCCCTTCCTCCTCCGCCTCCACCCCCCCTCAGTCATGTCCACACTCACAACTGCATGCACTACATCAACATCCACCACCAGCATCACCACACCAAGCAGCACACACACCTCTCTAGCAGGCACCTCCACAAAATCCATGCACGTGTCCCCTCTGTCCTCTTCAACCCTGTCTGTCCCCCCTCCTAAAGAACACAAACGCAAACACTCACACACCTAAAAGCCATCCACTCCACATTAGCATACAGCACATGCACCAGCACCCAAATCCAGCAGACATACACCTCGTACAACCACTCCCTCTACCTCTGCTCCCCTCACTCCTACCTCCTCCCACCCCACCATCCCTAAAAAGCTTTTCCTTGCCAACTTGACCTCTTCCCTCCTCCTCCCAACCGTCCTGCCTGTATGAACAGGGTACCAAAGACCCTGCCCAGCACCTCAGCCAAACAGTCCATGGGGACAGTGATGGCGCCACCTACTCGTGGTGGTAAGGATACTACACCTCCATCGAAGAAGGGGAAGGAGCCTGCACCTCCATCAAAGAAGGGGAAGGAGCCTGCACCTGCATGCATGAAGGGGAAGGAGCCTGCACCTCGATGCAAGAAGGGGAAGGAGCCTCCTCCTCCAGGCAAGAAGAGGAAGGAGCCTGCACCTCCATCCAAGAAGGAGAAGAAGCCATCCACCCCTGCCAGGAAGGGTAAGGATTCCACGCCCCATGTAATGGAGGAGACGAAACCCACTACTCCAGTGGAGGATGTCAGAGTGACATCTCCACCACCACCAGCTGCCATGTGGCCCCCTCCACTAGCTGAGGAAGTGCAGCTATCAGCAACTGCAGAGGCTGCCCAGGAGGCATCTCCATCCACCACCACACTGAAACCATCACCACCTGCAGAGGCTGCCCAGGAGGCACCTCCATCTACCACCACACTGCAGCCATCAGCAACTGCAGAGGGTACAGAGGAAGCACCTCCATCCACCACCACACTGCAGCCATCACCACCTGCAGAGGCTGCCCAGGAGGCACCTCCATCCACCAATACACTGCAGACGTCAACGACAGTGGACGCCATGTAGGTCACCCTCCGGGGACTGCTGTACAAGGAGCCCCCTTCAGAACCAGGGAGGAAGTCATCCACCTGAAAGACTGTGGCCTTACACTCCCCAGGACAGAGTAATGGGCATGTTGCCCCACCTAGAACCAGTGGGGAAGTCACCCACCTGATAGACTGTGGCCTTTCACTCCCCAGGATAGAGCAATGAGCATGTTGCCCCATCCAGAACCAGTTGGCTTGTTCCCGCATCCGGGTGAGGTGCCCCCTTCTCCCTGGGGTGCCTGCCCACTTGCAAACTGATGCCCCTGCAGAGTTCCATCTAGGTGAAGTCAGGATTTGAGTTGGCCCTTAGACTGTGCTCTGTGGCCATGTGGACCCTTTGAACATTGGACTGGGCAGAGTCCCTTTGTGTACATGTGTACATATCGGTTTCATTGACAAATCAATACATTTTGTAGATGTTGATTTGAATATAATCACTTTCATCCATTCCTGTTGTCCATGCATTGTTCTGCCGTGTATCAGGGACAAATTGTTTTTCATGTGCAGGTGGTTGTGTGTATGGTGTGTGTGTGTGTCGGGTCTGTGTTGTGCGTGTGTATGTCACTTTTGTTTTCCTCCCTCCCTTGTGTGCTAGGCGGCTGTACTCACCGTCATCGTCTTCATCGGCGTTGGTGTTCCAGGTGAAGCATAACATAGAAGATCATCGGGAAAACTTGCAGTTCAGGTTCCATGGCGGCGTTCTTCTTCCCTGTGTCTCCGATGGTGAGTACTTTCTCTTCTGTGATGTGTTTCCGCCAGGCTTTTGATGACGTTGGCACCACCCCAGTAAAGCTAGCATTTTGCAGTGTCTTAATAGGGTGGGCGGTACATTGTCTCCCGCCTGGCTGTTGCCGGCTTCCGCCGTGGTGAGTGTTGCCCTGGTGGTTGGTGTGGTACATTGGCTCTCTGTGGGAGTTCTCAATGCCATGGTCATAATTTGGCAGTAATTACCCCCAGCCTGTTGGCGATATTACCACCATTTTATCACTCACTGCCAGGGTCGTGATGAGGGCCATAGTGTACCCAACTAAAAAAGACAATGGGTAGCCTGCTGCATTGTTTGTGTTGGGGCTGAGTTAGTGAAATTAGTATGGCATTCGGAAAAAGTAAAAAACATTTTTGGTAGCATTATTAAGTTCATACAACCATAAGCTGATGAAACAACTTTGCACCCCTGAATATGCCACAAAGATCAGTTGAATAATAACTCAATGTTTGACAGTTGCCAAGCACATGACACGATGGTGCTTTTGACAAGTATCACAATTCAAAGCTACAATCATATGGAATACTTTAGAATGTGTTCACAGAAGGCTGAGCATTGTGCCACATAAAACTGGTAGTGGTTTAAAAAAAGGCCAATACAAGGTCACAGGTCCAAATACAGGGTATGCCATAAATAGGCTCCAGATGTGTACTTAGACAAATTTGAATAAATGCATTTTCTCTGAAGCCCACACCCTGCCTCCATCATCTCCTGTACAAATATGAAGTATTGAACTAGATGTTCAGTCTTTCCTGGTAGGTGCAGTAAAAGCATTTACTGATCTGGACAGTGATATCTTCTCTTTCCTGGACTCAATGGAAGTCCAGCTTCTATAACTCAGTCTGCTGGTAGGCTGGTTAGTTTGCACAGGGCCCCATTGAAATAGTGTGAATGGTAGATGATGTTGTCCACTCCAGTCCAGTTCTTGATGATCAGGGCAGTCTGGCTGTCCTCACAGGTATGGTTAAAGAACATCCCATTGCCTTGAGGTCTATACTCTTGATACAATGTTTTAGAAATGAGGCCTCTACTTAGCAGAGGTATACACCCCTGTCCAAGCAGGGACCACAATCCTACTCAGAGTAAGTCACACACTATCCAAATTATCCTGTGCCCACCCTCTAATAGCTCGGCACTGAGCAGTCAGGTTTAACTTAAAAGGCATTGTGTGAAGTATTTGTGCAATAAATCATGCACTAACACAGTGAAAACACCACACAAATACACCACACAGGTTCAGAAAAATATAAAATATTTATCTGAATGGATTAAGAACAAAACAATTAAGATTTGATAAGTACAAGTTGAAATATCACTTTTGCAATGATAAGAGGAATCTTAAGTCTTTAAAAAGCAGCAATTGTCTTTTGTGCACACAAAGTACCTGGTAAGCATCAAAATTACATGCATGGAGACCGCAGAGGAGGAGATGTGTGAAAAGCGAAGGGTGTGCGTCAGATTTCCGGGTGCACATAGACAATGCGTCATTTCTTTTCCACGCGGCAAGGACTTGCATTGAATTCTGGCACACAGGCTTGAATCCTCTTTGCGATGCGGAGTCTTTTGATGCCTAGGGACGATGCATGGAAATCTTGGGCGTGCTGGACAAAGTCACAGGTGCTGAGTCAATCCGGTGGACATTGAGGCAGAGTTTCTGTCGCACGGCAGGCGCTCCCTCGGTTCTTCACACATGAAGGTGGGCTGCATCGTTCCAGCTCGGCGATGTGTTGATCCGGTGGCCTGTGCGTCGAAGTTCCGGTCAAAACGCAGGTGCTGCATCGATCTCTACTCAGGGAGCCATGCTGCGTCGTTCCAGAGCTGCAATGCAGTGATTCTTTCACTGCTAGGCAGGCTGTGCATGGATTCCGGCAGGCTGTGCGTCGCTTTCGCCGCACGAGGAGTTCCTTGAAGAGAAGACATCTTTTTGGCCCTGAGGTTTCAGGAAACAGGAGGCAAGCTCAATTCAAGCCACTGGCGAGCACTTCTTAGCAGAGCCAGAGGCCAGCAAGGCAGAAGTCCTTCACAGCAAAGCAGTCCAGGTGAGTCCTTTGGGCAGCCAGGCAGCTCCTCTTGGCAGGTTGCAGGGTCTGGGTCAGAGTATCTGTCCCAGAAAGTGTCTGAGTTAGTAGGGTCAGGGTCCCAGTTTATATACCCAAAAGTGCCTGTGAAGTAGGGGAGACTTCAAAGAGTGGTTTTGAAGTGCACCAGGTCCCCTTTCAGTACAGGTCTGTCTGCCAGGGTCCCAGTAGGGGATGTGGCAATCCTTTGTGTGACGGCAGCTAACTATCCTTTGAAATGTAAGTGTCAAGCCCCTCCACCCTTCCAGCCCAGGAAGATCCATTCAGTATACAGATATGTGCAAGTGTAACTGAGCATCCTGTGTTTGTGGTTGTCTGGGTGAAATGCACAAGGGAGCTGTCAACCAGCCCAGCCCGGGCGTGGATTGCAACCAAAAATAGAAGAAGATGGTACAATAGTAGGAAAAAATATGAAATATACTGCAGTAGTGAAACTATGAATCAATCACTACAACAAAACAATTTGTTTATATATTTCTTTTCATAATATTTTAATCAAACGGTAACATATCTCCCATTAAGCATGTTGTAAAACTTCTATCACCAATTACAACAAAAATTCAATAAATGTACTTCTGTCATTCTTTCATTTTCAGAAGATGTGATTATTGACAGGGTTTTAAATGAGAATCCACATAGTAGATGGTTGTATCATGTTCACATCTTTAAACAACAATTATTGTTATTCACAAAGAACAAAGATGTGTTTCAAAAGCATTCCTTATAGGTTGTAATTAATGTTTTCTCTCAACCTCTCCCTAATACAACAAAATCTGACGCGTTTCGGGCCTTTATATTGTTGGACCTCTTCAGGACTATTGGAGAACGAAGTACTGCTTTCTTCAGACACCGTTTGTCAAAAATCCCAAATAGTTTGTCAATGCCAAAAGTGCTCGACCAGCACCATATTGTGGGTTGAATCAGCTTTCAGAATGGATGCCTTGGCAGATTTAAGGAGGTATAAATGGTTCTCCTAAATTCCCGGGTGTATACAACTCCGTGCACCTGCTCCGGCGTGCTTGTCTGGTCTCTCATAAATGCTTGCAGAAGCCTAAACACAAAAAGAAGGATTATTCCAGTAATATCCCCTTGTTGCAGGCCTGGATTGGAGACAGGCTGTGAGGCACAGAAGGATTTAAGTGCAGAGAAATGCTCACTTTCTAAAAGTGGCATTTGTAAAATAGTAATATAAAATCCAAACTCATCAGTCAGCAAGATTTCGTATTACCATTCTGGCCATACTAAATATGACCTGTCTACTCCTTTCTCATCAGAATCTACCACTCAAACAGTGTATGAGTGTAGCCCTAATGTCAGCCTATGAAAGAAGCAGGCCTCACAGCAGTGGAAAACAAATTTAGGAGTTTTACACTATCAGGACATTTAAAACACACAGGTATTTACCTACATAGCACCCTTCCCTACGGGTTACCTAGGGCCTACCTTAGGGGTGACTTATATGTAGAAAAAGGGGAGTTTAAGGCTTGTTAAGTATTGTTAAATGGCAAGTCAAAGTCAAAGTGAAACTGCACCCACAGGCCTTGCAATGGCAGGCCTGAGACAACGTTAAGGGGCTACGTATGTGGGTGGCACAACCAGTGCTGCAGGCCCACTAGTATCATTCAATCTGAAGGCCCTGGGCATATGTAGTGCACTTTACTAGAGACTTACAAGTAGATCAAGTAGATCAAATATGCCAATTGGGTATGTAATTCATGTTACCACGTTTTAAGGGAAAGTGCATATGCACTTTAGCACTGTTTAGCAGTGGTCCATTGTGCAGAGTCCTAAAACTAGGAAAACCGTGTCAAAAAAGTGGAGGGAGGCAGGCAAAAAGTTGGGGGTGGCCACCCTAAAGCTGTCAGGTCTAACAAACATGCACTCATATTTTTGTGACATTGGTTGGCAGATTTCTAGGGTGTTGTACATATAGAGGTTCATGGTTGTTATCAAAAAAGCAGGGTAGCCTTTGCATGTAATGTGACACTTTGCTTTATTCCCCTCATAATCTAGCAGTCCATTTAACCAATTGCTGCTGGTGGGCGTGCCAGCGAAACTTCAGAGTCTGATTGTTAGAAATTGGGTTTTTGGTTGGCAGTCAGGTTACCCTCTGTCCAAGCAAGAACCCTCACTCTAGTCAGGGTAAGTCACACACAATCCAAAATTAGCCTGTGCCCACCCTCTGGTAGCTTGGCACGAGCAGTCAGGCTTAACTTAGAAGGCAATGTGTAAAGAATTTGTGCAATAAATCATACAATACCACCATATAGCAAAACAAAAATACACCACACAGTGTTTAGAAAAATATATAATATTTATCAGGATACTTGTAGGTCAAAACGAATAAAGTTGCAATGTGAATTTGTAAAGATATCACTGAAAAGTGATATAAAGTGTCTTAAGTCTTTAAAAAGCAAACAAAGTCTCTTTCAAGCACAAAGTACCTAGTTTGGAGTGGAAAATCTCCTCAAAGGGCCGCAGAAGAAGAGATTCGTGGAAAAATAGTGTGTGCGTCGATTTCTCCCCAGCACACACGGACTTGTGTCGTTATTTTTCACGCGGAGAAGTCGTGCGTCGTTTTCCGACGCCGGACAGTCTCTTTCTATGGGTCACGGGGATTACCAGATGTCCCGGGTCTGTGCATGGATTCTCCTGCTTGTTTTCCGGCTGCGCGTCATTCTGTGGGGCTGCGCGTCAAAGTTTTGCTCTCACGGCAGGGGTCGCGTCGATTTCTCCTTTGGAAGTCGGGCGGCGTTGTCCTTGCGAGGCCGTGTGTCGAAGGTCCGGTCGTCCCGAAGGCGTCGCGTCGATCAGCATCGGTGTGCGGCGTTTTTCTCGCCGCGGAACAAGCTGTGCGTCAAAAGTTTCACCGCACAAAGCTTCCAAGTGAAAAAGAGAAGTCTTTTTGGTCCTGAGACTTCAGGGAACAGGAGGCAAGCTCTATCCAAGCCCTTGGAGAGCACTTTCACAGCCAGACAAGAGTTCAGCAGGGTAGCAGGCCAACAGCAAGGCAGTGGCTAAATAGTGCACCAGGTCCCCTCTCAGTTCAATCCTGTCTGCCAGGGTCCCAGTAGGGGGTGTGGCAGTCCTTTGTGTGAGAGCAGGCCCTCCACCCCCGCAGCCCAGGAAGACCCATTCAAAATGCAGATGTATGCAAGTGAGGCTGAGTACCCTGTGTTTGGGGTGTGTCTGAGTGAATGCACAAGAAGCTGTCAACCCAGCCCAGCCAGACGTGGATTGTAAGGCACAGAAAGATTTAAGTGCAAAGAAATGCTCACTTTCTAAAAGTGGCATTTCTAGAATAGTAATATTAAATCCGACTTCACCAGTCAGCAGGATTTGGTATTACCATTCTGGCCATACTAAATATGACCTTCCTGCTCCTTTCAGATCAGCAGCTGCCACTTCAACAATGTATGAGGGCAGCCCCAATGTTAGCCTATGAAGGGAGCAGGCCTCACAGTAGTGTAAAAACAAATTTAGGAGTTTTACACTACCAGGACATATAACTACACAGGTACATGTCCTGCCTTTTACCCACACAGCACCCTGCTCTAGGGGTTACCTATGGCACACATTAGGGGTGACTTATATGTAGAAAAAGGGGAGTTCTAGGCTTGGCAAGTACTTTTAAATGCCAAGTCGAATTGGAAGTGAAACTGCACACACAGGCCTTGTAATGGCAGGCCTGAGACAAGGTTAAGGGGGCTACTTAAGTGGGTGGCACAATCAGTGCTGCAGGCCCACTAGTAGCATTTAATCTACAGGCCCTAGGCACATCTAGTGCACATTACTAGGGACGTATAAGTAAATTAAATAGCCCAATCAGGTATGATCCAAAGTTACCATGTTTAAAAAGGGAGAGAGCATATGCACTTTAGCACTGGTTAGCAGTGGTAAAGTGCGCAGAGTCTAAAAGCCAGCAAAACAGGGTCCAAAAAGTGGAGGGAGGCTGGCAAAAAGTTAGGGGTGACCACCCTAAGGCATGTCAGGTCTAACACTGATATTTTGGAAACCACTGACCATGGGCAAACAATTGTTTTCTATATAGGACATTAAGAGTTTAAGGAAACCTGCTTAATAGGTTCATTGGCTTATAAAGAAGAAGAACATGAACTGACTAAAAATGAATCATAAATCTTGTGTTCAAGAATTGCAGGGAAAGTCAGAGAGAGTCCACAGTGTTGTATTCTATGCACTTCCAACTTCTTTACAAAAAACATTGTGTTGTCACACATCCTCAAAGCCCATCATGGGGAAGATCCTAATACCCAGGCACGATACCCAGCATGCTGTACGTAGGTGAGGAGACTGTGGTTTAGTATAGGAGTTTATTTGGAGAAATAGGAAGAACAAAAGGGACTTTCTATAGTTAGGGGATGACGAACATCCATCGTTATGTGGCTGATGTCCCAGCCAACCTATTTACGGTACGTACAAATTTAAACCATCTAAATGTACATTTGCATACACCTAAATAAGGGAGGTGCATAATCAGAAGCTCTCCAGGCAGAGTAACTACTTTAGAGTTTATCACTTGGACCAGTAGATTAGCTCCACAACCATCACTTCCGTTTACTCAGACAGTATCTGCTGTCCCCAGGGTATAAGGTACAATTGGCAGGAGTCCCTGGAATCTTCACTCGGGGCCTAAAACTGCAGACGCTTCAGTCCCTGTGGTCATGCAAGTAGCCCTCTTGGGAAGAATTAAATACTATGCCTCAGTAACTCATAAGGAGTCTTGCCAAACATATTTTAATATGCATCGGCCCATATGTGGTGTTCTTGGTAAATTATTCAGTTCGTGAATGGAATCATTTTCTATGGCAACATAACTTGGAAGACGGGGTTTGGGAATGATAGCAATGCAGAGTGACAGTTGGGAGTTGGTGATTAAGAGGCTTATGGTTGGGGTGCTAGATGGATTAAAACCTATGTGAAGCATTACTACGGCTGTGCCTATTGTTGTGTTTTACAACCTTACATTGGCGACGAGTGGTGTGTGGACGACTAGCACTTCAACATGGCACAGAGGCACAGTGGTGGTTAAATAAGAGGCCCTTACCATTTCAAGGAGGGTATTTCTTCAACGGCAATTGATGTTCTTCCAGTGTTTGTGTCACTGCAGGAGATCTTTGTTTGGTGATTCAGCTCGGCGTTCAGAGCTGTTTGGGGAAGGATTCAATGAGGTGGCGAGATCACCGCTTCAGCATTTGACACTCAGGAGTATGACGTGTCATTGTAGTAACGCTGAAAGCTGTTCGGTGGTTTCTCCCTGAATCTGAGATCTGTGTTCGGCGACATCTGAGTTCGTTCTGCCTAATTTGAACAAGCTGAGAAGTATGTGTGGCATTTCCACCTTTGTTTCCTCTGAAGAAATTTAAAGGGGCAGGTGGCCTTAAAGGGGCAGACTCGTTGCTCGCTTGGGTGGAGGAAAAGGATTAGTCTTAAAGGGGCAGCGCACACAAGGAAGGAGTTTTTGGCTGACAATAAAACTATTACAGTAATGTACGAAGTTTCATGGCACCTGGGACTTCAGGCAAGCTGTTTCCAGTGTGAATTGTTAGAGGAACAAAGAAGAACACTGTGATAGGCACACCTCTGCCTGTTATTGTGTGGAAACTTTGAACAATAAGATATATGTTCCTGTACTTTCATGGACAACTTAATCTTTTTCTGTGTTGTTTTAATAAGTTTATTTATTTGGGTCACTGTTTTTTTTCTTAGCTACGCATAAGATTGGAATTTGTATTTATAACATACAGTATTGTTGTGTCGAAAATAAGTTAAACTGCAGAATGTGACTCCCCCACCATTCTTCCTGAGCAGTCCTGGAGAACCAGTTTATCACTGGGCTAAATGTAAGAAAATGTTTATGCTTTATGCAAGAGTGTGTGGTCCTACGTTGAGTGCGGAGAGGAAGCATGCATTAATAATGCATTGTCTTGGTGGGGAAGGACAGGAAGTGCTGGAGAATTTACCAGAATTGTGTAGTGAAGATGTGAGGAATTTGAATGAATTTGAAATATGTATATTGAAGTTAGATAAGCACTGTCTGCAAAGGGTGAGTACGACTATGGAAAGGTATTACTTTGGGAAAAGAGAGCAAGGAAAAGATGAGTCGGTGGAGGAGCACATAACAAGGTTGAGTCGGTGGAGGAGCCTTATGCAAATTTGGGACTTTGGTGGATAAGAGAATTCGTGATCAGTTTGTGTTACAGTCTAGTAGTGACAAGATTAGAGAAGAATTGTGGTTGAAGGATGAGCCGCCATTGGAGGTCATTATGGTGGCAAAAAGGGTTGAACGTTTGTTGAAATGTATCAAGGAATTGAGTGCTGTGAAAAATAAAGAGTTCAGTGAAAATAGAAAAATTGAAGAGGTAGTATGTGAGGTGAAAGCCAAGGAAGTAGTGATTAGGAAAAAAAGAGAAGAGCGAGTTAAATTCAAGGGTGAGTGTTTCAGGTGTGGTAATAGTGGACATAAAGCGAATGCAAGTAATTGTCCGGCGTTAGGTGTGATCTGCAATGGATGCGGGAAGAAGGTCATTTTTACAATTGTTGTCATAATAAAAAGAAAGGTAACCATAATAATCTGATAAGAGAAGTTAAGGATGTGTCACAAGAAATTGTCTTTGAAGTAGACATGCTTATAAGCAGAAGTGAACATCATAGTGAAATTGTTCTCATGGATGGGGTCAAGTTGTTGATGCGTTTGGATTCATGCTCACACTTGACTATCATTTCGGAGCGGAGTTTTGATGCTGTATGTACAATAAAAAAAATATTAAAAAATTATGGGTGTATGTCCAGGAGGTTATGGAGGTCAACCCATTAAGATGTTAGGGTTTTTTTAATGACATTTGAAATCAAAAGGAAGACATATTGTAGGGAAAATGTATGTCTCAAGTTAAGGTGATTATTTTTTGGGGTGGACACATCAGAAATTGTTGGTTGTGGTACTCAATCCAAATACACAGCCACATGTACAAGAGGTAGGTGATTGTGAGTATGAACTTGTAGGAACATTTCCAGAGGTATTGTCAGATGTCTTGGATTGTCTCAAAGGATACAAGCACAAAATTAGATTGAAAAAAGATGGAATACCAGTAGTGGCAAAAGTGAGGAGGATTCCGCTGGCTTTCCAAGAATCAGTGGTGTCAGAACTTGAGAGGCTTGAATTGTCAGGGTTGATAGAAGAGGTGGAGGCTACAGAATGGTTGGCTCCCATAGTAGTCGTGAAGAAGAGTGATGGTGACATCAGGTTGTGCGTGGATCTTAAAGCTTTGAATAAGGAGATTGTAGTAGACAAGTTTCCTCTTCCGAACATAGAGGAGACAGTCTCTGTGATAGGTGGGGTGAGATATTTCTATACCCTGGATTTAGCATCTGCCTACCACCAGGTGGAATTGGAAGAAAGTTTGCAAGAACTTACTGCCTTTATAACGCCATTTGCGGCACTTAAGTTTAAAAGAATGCCTTTTGGACTTGTTTCAGCTGTGTCAGTATTTCAACATATAATGAGAAAAGTGTTGAAGGAATTGAAGGGTGTAAAATGTTATCAAAATGACAAGGTGGAAGAACATATGGATCGAGTGAATGAGGTTTTGGAATGTTTAAGTCGGGCAGGCCTCACGCTCAAGAGGAAGAAATGTCGATTTGGGGTGCCTGAAGTTGAATATTTGGGTGCATCTGATTTCAGGTGACGGAGTTAGACCCAAACCAGACCTAGTTAACACTATTAAGAATGTGGTATCTCCTCAAACCAAGGAAGAAGTGAATTCCTTTCTTGGGATATTTCTTCTTCGGACTATGGTGGGTAAGCAAATGATCTAACATGCTGTTAATAATCTCTTGAGTGTTGCTGTAGTATTGCACTTCCAACTGTATTTATGTAATCTTTTATTGTCTTCCAAGTGACTTATAATTACCTTGGCACACATATGTGTTCTCTATTTTTGTTTTAGTTTTTACAGGTTACCAGTAGTTTTGTACTAGTATACACAGAAATGCAGTGAGTAAAAATTACTTTTGCTACCCTCTTCTTATTTTGTGTAAACAGTATTCATATATGTGTTGTTCTGGAGAAAGATGATCGTTCTAGTCCTGATGAAGCACCGTGAGATCCTGATGGACAAGTTTTAGGGGCAAAACATGTTGACTTTTTGTTAAAGTTGAAGTCATTTTGCTTTACCTGTTGAGTATATAAAATGTGGGATCATTATTTCCCTGTCACTTTTACTGTGTTTTTAACCTTGAACAGGTCCTCGCTTATTTATTAAATATTCTCTCACATTGAGGAGGTACCCGAGCCAATTTACATTTTTTATCTCTCCAGCTGTTTTCTCAGTAACCTTAAGTTTTTGTACTGAGAAACAAAATACACTTAATTTCTTGATGGTCCCACGTAGGACCCCGTTAGACATTGCAGTGCCAGTCTGACGTGGAGCAGAGCCCGATGATGATGCATGAGGGCTATTGCTTCTGAAAGTGTCTGCGTCTGAGAGGGGTTGAATATTCCCCCGTCTTCTGGAACAGTGCACCCATTAACTTTCATATTGTACGTTGGGAGAACGTGCACTGGACCAGCTAATCTCCCAGTCCCTCCCTTTTTCTTCACCTTTGCAAAATGAACATTTTACTCCGTGTATAATTGTGTTAATGGATTTGTATTCAAGATGGGTTGAGGTTAAAAATGTGCGAGACATTTCATCTTCAAGTATGAAAACATTTTCAGAAGATGTTTTTAAAAAAGAAGGTTTTCCTAAATCTATTTTATCTGATAATGGACCTCAATTTTGTTCTAATGAGTTTGAAAACTATTTTAAAACTTGTGGTATAGTGCACAAAAAATCTGCAATTTATCATCCTGAAATAAATGCTACTGTGGAGAGGTTCAATAAATATATAAAGGAAAGCAAACAGTTGGTAAGGGTAAATTGTATGGATTGGGAAAAAGAGCTTTAAAGAAGAATTACAGCTTATCGTTTTTCTCCACACGTGTTAAGTGGGAAGTCACAGTTTGGACTTTTCAGAAGAAGAGTGCCCAATACTAAGTTGTGCCCAGAATGGATGGATTGGGTCAAGAATAGTTTTAATGTGGATGATGTGAACTGGAGGAGAAGAGAGGAAAATGCAATGATAAAAACAAAACAGGATTTTGATATAAGAAATAAGGTTTTGAAATATGGAAGTGAAGGTGGGTGACGCAGTGAAGATCAAAGCTCCAGTTGGTTGTGCGAATTGGTCAAAGTATACTAGACCTTTGATGATAGTCAAATGTTTCAGAAATGCAGCAAAAATGTCTGATGGGAAAATATGGAATTTGAACAGAGTGGTTCCTCTGAAAGCAATGGTGGAGAAAAACCTGAACTCATCTGTAGACAGTGGAAACGTAGAGGATAAACTATCAGGAGGATCAAATTGCAGGCCCACGAGAGGAGCTGTGCATGAAGAAAGAAAGAGTAATAGAAGGAAATTCTCTCCTGATTATTTTAAGGATTATATATTGGATTGATGGGGGTGAAATGAAGGTCCACTGTTGCTGGTTTAATGTGCGAAATGCTGTTTCCTGTCTTTAGTAATTTTCATTTAGTTTGTTTCTTGCTTATTATGGTTTATTGTTATATTGCCTTTTGTTATTGAATTAGTATGTATTATTTAGTTACTTATATCTCAATATTTGATGTTTGCATTTGTCTAGATGTCGAAGGGAGATGTGTGGTGTTCTTGGTAAATTATTCCGTTCGTGAATGGAATCATTTACTATGGCAACAGAACTTGGAAGACGGGGTTTGGGAATGATGGCAACGCAGAGTGACAGTTGGGAGTTGGTGATTAAGAGGCTTATGGTTGGGGCGCTAGATGTTTTAAAACCTATTTGAAGCATTACTACGGCTGTGCCTATGATCATGTTTTACAACCTTACACCATACTAATGCTTCATACTTTGAATCACATGCACCCTGAAATACAGATGCTAATGCACATCGCTCCCTACTTGGAGAAGCCATTCACTGAGTCATTCATGACTACCAAAATAACAGTTTTGTTAATGCGCTCAATTTTTAACTTCTGGGTTCTTTACTAGCCATTTTGACCCTCCCAGGCACTGAAACACACATGCACACACACACACTCATGTGCACCAACAGCCATGTACATACGCTCTTTGCATACACACATAATATGTATTTGCAAAAGCACACCTTAACCACTGGGAGTATAGTGGCAGTGGATAAAATATTTTTATAGTTACCCAACTTAGCAGAACCCTTTGAATCAACATCATAAGGATAAAGAGCTAAATAAAGCTGATAAGATTCTAACACAAATTTCTTCACACCCACAGGTGCACATACGAACTCTTTTCTCTTCTACAGACATACACACAAGCATGTGCACACATACATAAATGCACACACTCATGCAACAACACTCACATGCACACATATAAAATGTACTTGCAAAAGCACACATTTACCCCAACTCAGTAGTGCTCATTTTATTGACATCGGAAGCTTGAAAAGCTGAATGAAGCTTCTGAGACTCAAACCCAGATTTCTACACACATAGTCATGTCCACACATACACACACATGCACCTACACACTCATATACACACAGACACAATATCATGTCCATACACACTTGTGCACACACACTCATGAGCACAATGTAATGCACACAAACTCAGGTGCACTCTCTGTTTCGGACTGGGACAGAAAATAGCCCAGGCTCCTAAATAAAATACCCCCTTAGTGATAGCTCAAAAGGGGCCCATGTTTGCAAATTGGGGCAGTTTTGAACTTCTAAATACACACTTTTTAAGTGTTATGGAAGACCGTGTGAATTTGAACTTGCTGTAGGCTTTCTTTGTTTTAATATCAGGGCATACATTGTAAAAACTGCTCATTCAGACATTAAAACCAGCCCACAAACAGCCATAACCTGTTCTACGTTCTGACCAGTCTGACCAGCCCATCGGGCACTGCCTGATTGCCCTACAGGCCAGTCCGACCCTCAAACAGAAGATTCCATGTGCACGTACTTGCATGTGCACCCACTCATGTACATACACAGGCTCACAAGCACACATGTTCACATAGACAGACGCCCACACTCGTACACTCACTCATGCACATTCACATGCATATACACCCACTCAAACTCACATTCACACACATAGACACAACATTAAATATTTTTTTACCTGTTGTAGCAGACAAGCGTTTTTCTGTGGGAAGAGAGCAGCAGCTCCACTTACATACACAGACACCAACAGGCAAACCGAGCACCTCACTGCTTGAAAGCAGCAGAGTACTCAGGGATGCTGAAGACCCAACTGAATGTAGGAAAAACAGAGCAGGCTGGGTGACTTCTTACATCTAGCTCAAACAAGTTTCTCTGTTTTTATCTGTCTGCCCGAAAAAAGTTAGTTCTGTGAGATATAGAGAAAAACCCATCAGTCACCAATGTTTTTTTCCTAAATGCACAATCTGAGGTGAACTACCTGAGGTCAATGTGACAGGGCCTGCCCATGCACAACCCGTGCCATGCCCTGAGCCCTTTGCCATACTGTGCACTAGTTAAACAGTCAGCCTGCACATACCAGACCCAACTAGTCAGCCATCTGGGGCATGTTACCCGACTGACAGTAAATACTGGAAGAATGTTCCGCCCCACACACACTCATCTGAGTTTATGTCCCTGATTTTATTGCTAATGTTTTTGTTTGGTAAAATGGTAATGAGTTCCAAACGGAAGTGAACTACAAAGCTGTAAGGAGGAAATTTAAGTAATTGCTCTAAGGATTGTTGTAATCAAATTCCTAATTGCTTACCACAGTAGATGTTTTAGATATTTCTGGTGTCGTTCTGAGCTTTACAAAATGTGATATAAAAACGGTTCTCAGGGTGTACTCTTTCTTAGAAAGCTTGAATTGTAAACACACCTGGCATTGAGATGTGCTATATGGTAATCTGAAAATTCGCCTGTATGTCTGGCCCTAAGCCACATCCAACCATTTAGTGCATTTTCCATGATAGATTTTTTGACCAAAGGTTAATGCAGGCATGACTCTACTCTTGACAACGTGTGAACAAGGATTCAATTATGGGCTCAACATCCTGTGGACTGGCTCAAAAAAGACGTATTTACTTAAATATCTATTGTTTTCATGATAGTTCCACAACATGACCAGGTATTTGCATTTAGAAGTCCTCTCTGGCCTGGAGTTGGTGAAATTACAATTACCCATCTTAATGGATCTTTTTGCTGAAGATGATCTGTTTTTACTGCATTTATACTTACTTTATGGTTTATAAAATAAACCCCCAGTTTTTTTTTACTTTCTTTGCAGGACAATAACCGTTTTGTCAAGTATCACTGTCATCTTCGTATTGTAAGATCTTGGATCGATAGCCAAATAGTTTAGGTGAAAAAGAGACAACTCCCTCCAGAGCTGCTCCTGAATGGGTTATATGCAATTTGATCAACAATGGTGCAAAACATAACCTTGTTTCGAGCCAGTGTTTGTTATTATCTGCTCCCTTATGGTAATGTCTGGAGCCAATCTGATCTTCACCCAAGTTCATGATAGCATACAATAGACAAGAGGGATGCCCTAAGCATCTAACTTCCCCATTGTATGGCCCGGTCAAAAGCTGGATTAAAGCCAGTAAAGGCTGCATTCTGTAGATTTGCCTTTGGTGTTAATTTGATTGATTATTAACCCCTTCGCTGCCAGGCTTTTTCCCCCTCTTGTGCCAAGACTTTTTTTTGCTATTTGGGGCAGTTCGCGCTTAGGCCCTCATAACTTTTTGTCCACATAAGCTAGCCAAGCCAAATTTGCGTCCTTTTTTTCCAACATCCTAGGGATTCTAGAGGTACCCAGACTTTGTGGGTTCCCCTGAAGGAGGCCAAGAAATTAGCCAAAATACAGTGAACATTTCGTTTTTTTCAAAAAAATGGGAAAAAGAGGCTGCAGAAGAAGGCTTGTGGTTTTTTCCCTGAAAATGGCATCAACAAAGGGTTTGCGGTGCTAAAATCACCAGCTTCCCAGCTTTCAGGAACACTTCAATCAGAAAACCCAATTTTTCAACACAATTTTGGCATTTTACTGGGACATACCCCATTTTTATGATTTTTTGTGCTTTCGGCCTCCTTCTAGTCAGTGACAGAAATGGGCATGAAACCAATGCTGGATTCCAGAAACCTAACCATTTCTGAAAAGTAGACGCAATTCTGAATTCAGCCAGGGGTAATTTGTGTAGATCCTACAAGGGTTTCCTACAGAAAATAACAACTGAAAAAAAAAATTATTGAAATTGAGGTAAAGAAACAGCAATTTTTCTCTACGTTTTACTCTGTAACTTTTTCCTGCAAAGTCAGATTTTTTAAAGCAATATACCGTTACGTCTGCTGGACTCTTCTGGTTGTGGGCTTGTAGGTTTGTCAAGAACCCTAGGTACCCAGATCCAATAAATGAGCTGCACCCTGCAGTGGGTTTTCATTCTATACTGGGTATACAGCAATTCATTTGCTGAAATATCAAGAGTGAAAAATAGCTATCAAGAAAACCTTTGTATTTCCAAAATGGGCACATGATAAGGTGTTGAGGAGCAGTGGTTATTTGCACATCTCTGAATTCCAGGGTGCCCATACTAGCATGTGAATTACAGGGCATTTCTCAAATAGACGTCTTTTTTACACACTCTCTTATGTTTGGAAGGAAGAAATGTAGAGAAAGACAAGGGGCAATAACACTTGTTTTGCTATTCTATGTTACTCCAAGTCTCCCGATAAAAATGATACCTCACTTGTGTGGGTAGGCCTAGCGCCCGTGACAGGAAATGCCTCAAAACACAACGTTGACACATCCCATTTTTTGACAGAAAACAGAGGTGTTTTTTGCAAAGTGCCTACCTGTAGATTTTGGCCTCTAGCTCAGCCGTCACCTGGGAAACCTACCAAACCTATGCATTTTTTAAAACTAGAGAGCTAGGGGAATCCAAGATGGGGTGACTCGTGGGGCTCTGACCAGGTTCTGTTACCCAGAATACTTTGCAAACCTCAAAATATGGCTAAAAAAACAAATTTTCCTCACATTTTGGTGACAGAAAGTTCTGGAATCTGAGAGGAGCCACAAATTTCCTCCCACCCAGCGTTCCCCCAAGTCTCCTGATAACAATGATACCTCACTTATGTGGGTAGGCCTAGCGCCCGTGACAATAAATGCCCCAAAACACAACGTGGACACATGCCATTTTTTGACAGAAAACAGAGGTGTTTTTTGCAAACTGCCTACCTGTAGATTTTGGCCTCTAGCTCAGCCTGCACCTAGGGAAACCTACCAAACCTGTGCATTTTTGAAAACTAGAGACCTAGGGGAATCCACGATGGGGTGACTTGTGGGGCTGTGGCCAGGTTCTGTTACCCAGAATCCTTTGCAAACCTCAAAATGTGGCTAAAAAAACACATTTTCCTCACATTTTGGGGACAGAAAGTTCTGGAATCTGAGAGGAGCCACAAATTTCCTCCCAACCAGCGTTTCCCCAAGTCTCCCGATAAAAATGATACCTCACTTGCGTGGGTAGGCCTAGCGCCCGCGACAGGAAATGCCCCAAAACACAACGTGGACACATCCCATTTTTTGACAGAAAACAGAGGTGTTTTTTGCAAAGTGCCTACCTGTAGATTTTGGCCTCTAGCTCAGCCGGCACCTAGGGAAACCTACCGAACCTGTGCATTTCTGAAAACTAGAGACCTAGGGGAATCCAAGATGGGGTGACTTGTGGGGCTCTGACCAGGTTCTGTTACCCAGAATCCTTTGCAAACCTCAAAATTTGGCTAAAAAAACACATTTTCCTCACATTTCGGTGACAGAAAGTTCTGGAATCTGAGAGGAGCCACAAATTTCCTCCCACCCACCATTCCCCCAACTCTCCCAATAAAAATGATACCTCACTTGTGTGGGTAGGCCTAGCGCCCGCGACAGGAAATGCCCCAAAACACAACTTGGACACATCCCATTTTTTGACAGAAAACAGAGGTGTTTCTGGCAAAGTGCCTACCTGTAGATTTTGGCCTCTAGCTAAGCCGGCACCTAGGGAAACCTACCAAACCTGTGCATTTTTTAAACTAGAGACCTAGGGGAATCCAAGATGGGGTGACTTGTGGGGCTCTGATCAGGTTCTGTTACCCAGAATCCTTTGCAAACCTCAAAATTTGGCTGAAAAAAACACATTTTCCTCACATTTCGGTGACAGAAAGTTCTGGGACCTGAGAGGAGCCACAAATTTCCTCCCACCCATCGTTCCCCCAAGTCTCCCGATAAAAATGATACCTCACTTGTGTGGGTTGGCCTAGCGCCCGGGACAGGAAATGCCCCAAAGCACAACGTGGACACATACCATTTTTTTACAGAAAACAAAGGTATTTTTTGCAAAGTGCCTACCTGTAGATTTTGGCCTCTAGCTCAGCCGGCAACTAGGGAAACCTACTAAACCTGTGCATTTTTGAAAACAAGAGACCTAGGGGAATCCAAGATGTGGTGACTTGTGTGGCTCCGACCAGGTTCTGTTACCCAGAATCCTTTGCAAACCTCAACATTTGGCTAAAAAAACACATTGTCCTCACATTTCGGTGACAGAAAGTTCTGGAATCTGAGAGGAGCCACAAATTTCCTCCCACCCAGCGTTCCCCCAAGTCTCCCGATAAAAATGATACCTCACTTGTGTGGGTAGGCCTAGCGCCCGCGACAGGAAATGCCCGAAAACACAATGTGGACACATCCCATTTTTTGACAGAAAACAGAGGTGTTTTTTGCAAAGTGCCTACCTGTAGATTTTGGCCTCTAGCTCAGCCGGCACCTAGGGAAACCTACCAAATTTGTGCATTTTTGAAAACTAGAGGCCTAGGGGAATCCAGGATGGGGTGACTTGTGGGGCTCTGACCAGGTTCTTTTACCCAGAATCCTTTGCAAACCTCAAAATGTGGCTAAAAAAACACATTTTCCTCACATTTTGGTGACAGAAAGTTCTGGAATCTGAGAGGAGCCACAAATTTCCTTCCACCCAGCGTTCCTCCACGTGTCCCGATAAAAATTATACCTCACTTGTGTGGGTGGGCCAGGTGCCTGCAACAGAATAAGGCCAAAAACTTGTAGAGATAGAGGGGATAGCACAGCGAGTTGATAAGGACATATTCTTCTTTTATACATCTTTAGGCTGACTCTGCTTTGGGGACCCACACAAGTGAGATGTCATTTTACTTGGGAGACTGAGGGGAACGCTGGTGAGTAGGAATTTTGTGCTAGAGCGGTGATCATACAAACGAAAGTCAGGAAAATATGCTTTTTTAAGCACAGTTTGAGGTTTGCAGAGGAGTCTGGGTAAGAAAATGTTGGGGGATCCACGCAAGCCACACCTCCCTGGACTCCTTGGGGTGTCTACTTTTAAGAAACCGTCTGGGTTTGGTAGGTTTCCCTAGATGAAGGCCACACCCAGGACCAAAAACATAGGTGCCCCCTCCCCCCCAAACACAGGTAATATATCATTTTGATGTGTCCACATATGTCAGATGCCCAACACTAAAATTGTGAAAAGAAACGCACTTAGGGTATGTGAAAAGGACCCCTCACCCACCAACCAAGTTGGTGGCATGCTTCATCATCGGGGTCCTACCTGAGACACCTAGCGTGTCTCAAGTGTGCTGCGACACCTGATTACAGCGGAGCAGGTTTTGTCATTTGTGCAACACATACTGGTTGGATTTGGCACGAGGGTGAGTGATGGTTCAGTAGATCAAATTCTATTAACAAGAGATTTCACAAAAGTGAAATGCACTGGTAATAACTGAAAGGCCAAAAAACAGAACCAATGACTCACAGCTCATGAGCTGTAAAGCCACGGCAAGGCACCAACCGCTTTACAGTCCATTCACACAACTTTCATACATGACATGCACAAGACCATTCACGCCGCCAGCCACGGGCCCGCACATTAAAACACTCGCATCGACAGACAGCGCCAGTCAAGGGCCCATCACTTTCATACGTCCACATGCCTGATACAGCAATCACACCAGCTGATGAGTGTGTGGACTGGTGTTTGGCTGGCACCGCTAGCCAAGCGCCACCCCACCCATACCGCCAGCCACGTGCCACCCCAAGCACACCACCAGCCAAGCGCCACCCCAAGCACACCGCCAGCCAAGCGCCACCCCACCTATACCGCTAGCCAAGCGCCACCCCACCCATACCCCCAGCCAAGCGCCACCCCAAGCACACCGCCAGCCAAGCGCCACCCACCGATACCGCCAGCCAAGCACCACCCCACGCACACTGCCATCACTTTTTTTTGTTTATAAACAACAAAGAAACCACTAACTACTTATAAAATAAGTACAAAACTACAAACACAAAAGCTCTAACTAAATACATGACAGTAATGCCAACCGTGAAACCGAACATATGAAAATATAAAATAGGCAGTTTACGCTCACGGTATTTCCCAAACGTTTTTCCTTGTGTGGTAACTTCTAAAACAGCCGGGCACACACAGCCCATGCTTTGAAGGGCATTGGGGACAGTACATCCGGCTCTCCCTCCGGATTGATCTCCGGGCACATACTCCACATTTCTTTGTGGGCAAGTCTTTTTTGGGAGTGGGAGGAATGTGATCTGGAAAGTGACGATCTTTCAATCTAGCCACATCCTCCACCACTTCTCTAGGAACTGTTGCTCGTTACACCACAATAAGGCTCTCTATCACTGACTCCTGAAATTTAACAAATGACATCCTTGACTCAGGTGAACAATCCTTGAACACAATAAAAGCATAAAAAGTTGCCAAATGAAATAAATGTAGGGCCAACTTTTTATACCACACGTAAGACTTACGAAGAGCAGTGTAAGGTTCCAACCTCTGATCTACTCTATCAACACCACCCATGTGCCTATTCTAGTCCAAAATGCACGCAGGTTTGCGCGCTTCTGCAACCTGACCCCAAACAGTCACAGGGGAAGTACTCTCATCATTGATGGTAGATAGCATGTACACATCCCTCCTATCTGAAAATGTCAGAGCTAGCGGCTCATTATTTCGCAAGACACTGTACTGTCCCCTCTCAAGTTTGTTACAGACAGCTCCCTTGGATAGCCTTTCCGGTTAAAATGGATTGTGCCACAAGCAACAGTGTCCACTCTAAACAACTCCTTGAACAACTGCACTCCAGTGTAGAAATTATCTACGTACAAATGGTGACCTTTGTTAAACAGTCGTCTACCAAGTTCCCATACAATTATTTCGCTAACTCCAAAAGTGGCCGGACAACCAGGAGGGTCAATACTGGAATTCCTACCAGTGTAGACCCGGAAATTTTATTACAAGAACGGAGGCTCCTATTAAGCTTTCCTTTCTTGCTTTAATCGAATAGCAGCCAAGATAAAATATTACAAAACTACATATCCCATGAAACATGAGGAAAAAAGGTCATTGATGATGTCACAAACAAACAACCAATAATAAACGCCCAATCCCAAAACCTATCTTAACTTCGAGCAACAAGTCCTCTTTTCTTGCTGCTCGCAGTCAAGATAAGTTCTTTCCTCATCTCGTTTTTTCTTATCTCTGTGTATTTCTTGTGTATTAAGATTTAGCTTATCTTTATATTAATGTTCTGAAAACACGCCCCCTTTCAGTATCGTTTCGTTTTTCCTTTGAATTTTGGCTGTCAATCTCTGGCTCCACACGCCCACAACCTTTTAACCCTTAATTTACTGTTTAAAATTTTAAACAGTTTTTTCCTTCCAATTTGGGAGTTTTCTGCCTGGCATCCTTATTAATTACTTATTGTCATTTTATTTTATTATGTCAAAACAAGTAGCTGATCATTCCAACGATATAGATATGGATAATTTACGTGCTGATTTGAATTCTTTTATTCAGGATACAGTACAACAGGCTGTATCTTCGTCTATGCTACAGATGTCAAAAAAATTAGAATTGTCTTTTAAGAAAATGTCCTCTCAGGGTTCCAATGTTTCGGAACCGGTTAAAGGTAAAAAGCGTGTATTTTCCAAAGTTCAAGTAGAATCGAGCGCTGATGAATCTCCCCAGATGGCTGGTCCTTCTGGAAGGAATCCAAAACGGTGGAAAAGGGTCCCTCTCCTTTGAATATTGTTCAGTTGAGGGATACTGATGATGACATGGAATATGATAATGGGGACGATGATGATTTACAGGGTTCTGACGACCTCTGGAAAGGGCCTTTAGAGAAGAGGCTGAAAGTTTCTCTTTCTGATACAAATCCTTCACAGGTTAATGATTTTACAGTACTTGATGCTTTGGTGGAACCAATGTTTGATCCGACTCTAATACACCACCCAAATTCTACGGAATGGTTCCCGTCTGATCACGTGGCGGAATATGTTTTGTGTCATTTAAGACACTCGTTAGATAAAGCCACGAGAAATAAACTACGATCTGAATGTCCTCGTCCCTCCCTTCCTTGTAAAATTACTTCCACACCTGTAATTGATCCTAACATGGTGTTATTTTTCTCCAAGTTCGGTAAGGATCCTAAGAAAGGGGTCGACCGTGCGTTGTCTATATGCCAGGACCGATTATTGGATTTGGTTGGTCCCTTAACTAGGATTCTCGATTTAGCTGAGGATGCCAGGTTGGAAGGCTCACAGATTGATCCTGAAGCTCTGTCCAATTGGGCCCAGCGGGCAATCTGTTTGTTGGGAAATGCAAACACTGCTATTTCTCAGGAGAGACGTAAGAGTCTTTTACTCAAGATAGAACCTAAATTGGGCAGTTTCGCAGCCAGGGAAGAAGGACAGCAGGCGGACGGCCTTCTTTTTGGAGACTCATTTATTAAGGAGCTAGGTAGATATGTTTCTACCTTTGCGACATTGGACAAGGCTCAGTTTTCAATGAAGAAGATCTTCAACTCTAGAGTTTTTGCCAGGGCCGGTAAAGGAAGGAGCCGCTTTACCGGCCGTTTCGCCACCCGCAGTGGCAGTTTCCGAGGCTCTTCCATCTACTCCACGGACTTCAGACCTCAGTTCTACCCCCAAAGAGGGAGGGGCTTCAGGAGCAGAAGCTTCCGTCAAAGGGGAGGACAGGTCTCAGGTAAGAGATTTATGTTTTGGCCCTCTTCCTGTAGGTGGTCGATTAGCTCATTTTCTGTCGAATTGGTACCGAATTACCGCAGATCCTTGGGTTCTTCAAACCATTCAGGGGTACTGCATAGATCTCTATCAAGTTCCCAGCCAAACTTCTCCACCTCTTCCTCTAACGTTCTCTCAAGAACAATCTCGTTTGATGAATCTAGAGATTTTATCTTTAATTTAAAAAAATGTAATAGAAGAGACTTGTTTCCATCCCTTGGGTTTTCTCAGCACCATATTTTTGG
Source organism: Pleurodeles waltl (assembly GCF_031143425.1). NCBI lineage: Eukaryota > Metazoa > Chordata > Amphibia > Caudata > Salamandridae > Pleurodeles > Pleurodeles waltl. Next base: position 260,388,255 of record NC_090440.1, read on the forward strand.
TACAAAAGAAAAACAAGAAATTTCGCCCAGTGATAAACTTAAAACTATTCAACAACTACGTTGTTTACAATCATTTCAAAATGGAAACGATCCTGCATCTCAGGGACATTCTGTTGGAGGGCGATTGGTTTGTTCGACTGGATCTTCAGGATGCTTATTTTGCGATTCCTATCCATCCCTTTTACAGAAAGTTCCTACAGTTTCAATGGGAAGACTCGATTTTTCAGTTCAAAGCCCTCCCTTTCGGTCTAGCTTCGGCTCCTTGGTGCTTCACAAAAGTGATGAAACCAGTGGTAGCTTCTTTAAGAGCTCAGGGAATAAGATTGATCGTCTATCTAGACGACTTTCTCATAATGGCTCAGAACAAGGATACCCTGTTGCAACACTTGCACATTTCCCTTCATCTACTACAGTCCCTTGGCTTTCTAGTAAACATGGAAAAATCTTCTCTGCTTCCCTCAACTCAAGTGGAGTTTCTGGGTTTCCTCATAGATTCCAAAACCACATCTCTGTCCCTTCCCCATCAGAAGGTATGTCGTATAAAGCACGAGTTACGGCAGGTCCTCAGTCTCTCTCATCTATCTCTGCGATCCTTAGCAAGAATTGTAGGCCTATTGGCTTCATCCATTCAGGCCATATTCCCAGGGCCGTTACATTACAGGGCTCTCCAAAGACTAAAGATTCGTCATCTCCGCAAGGGCCTTCAGTACTCGGACGTCGTTCGGTTAGATCAGGATTCTCGCGCGGAGATACAATGGTGGCTCGATCATTTGGAAGCCTGGAACGGAAGAGCTATTTTCTCTTCGGCCCCAGATCTAGTATTAGAATCCGATGCAAGTCGGACAGGTTGGGGCGCAAGGTGTGGCAACGTCTCGACTGGGGGCATATGGTCAGAGAGGGAGTCTGCCTTGCACATCAATTGTTTAGAGATGCTTGCAGGCTCCTTTGCTCTGAAGACCTTCGCGAAGGACAAGGTAAGCTGTTCTATTCTCCTAAAGATGGACAACATTTCCGCCGTAAAATATATCAATCATCTAGGGGGAACAAAATCCAAACCCCTTGCCGATCTAGCCAAAAGCTTTTGGGAGTTTTGCCTTCTCCGAAAATTGTCGGTCACGGCACAATACCTTCCAGGGAAAATGAATACCATAGCAGATTGGTCCTCACGCTACCTAAAAGATTCCAGCGATTGGCGTCTTCATCCTTTAGTATTCAACAAACTTTCTTCAAAATTCGGCCTCATGTCGATAGATTTGTTCGCTTCACGATTGAATTCTCACCTCCCAAGATTTTACAGCTGGAGACCGGATCCCCAGGGTCTCGATACGGACGCTTTTCTCCAAGACTGGTCTCCCCAGTTCAATTATGCCTTTCCTCCCTTTATGATGATTGCCAGAGTTATAGCCCAGGTTCGTCGTCAACGAGCCTCCCTGGTATTGATGACCCCCTTTTGGCAAATCCAACCTTGGTTCCCCTCGGTTCTAGAATTGTCAATAGACTTTCCTGTCCTGATTCCTTCCTTCCCGGAGCTCCTGCTCGATCCAGAAGGTCGTCCTCACGACATGATTCTAGACCACTCCTTAACTCTGGTAGCATGGAAGATTTCGGGTCAGCCTGGAGAACCCCAGGAATTTCGGAAGAAGCTGCTCAATATATCCGCCACTCTTGGGCCCCAGGAACATCCAAGGCCTACAAGTCTGCCTGGTTGGTCTGGTGTGGCTGGTGTTTGGACAGGAACTCAGATCCCTTTTCAGCCGATGTGACTCTAATTGTTAATTTTTTAGCGTCTCTTGCCTCCCAAGGAAAGGCTTATAGAACAGTGAATACTTATAGATCCGCCATTTCTGCTGAACATGTTCGAATCGATGGTAAACCGGTTGGGGAACATCCTCTGGTGTGTCGTCTTTTGAAGGGAGTAAGATTTTCTAATCCCCCTACACCTAGATACTCGCATTTATGGGATGTGAATTTGGTTTTAAATTTGTTCAATTCTTGGCTCATTAATGATTTACTTTCTTTAAAGTGTCTTTCTGCGAAGTTAACTATGTTGTTATGCTTAGTTTCATTGAAGCGTGTTTCTGATGTAAGAGCTTTGGATATATCTTCTGTCCAGTTTTCTCCTTCTAATGTATCTTTTAGAGTTCATAGGAGAACTAAAACTAACATTTCTATAATTCATTATCCGTATTTTCCTTTGCATCCTAAGTTATGTGTTGGTAAATGTTTAAAAGTTTATATTGCCAGAACTGCAGATTTAAGAACGTCCTCCTCTCACCAGTTATTGATTTCATTTTCTAAACCTCATAAACCCGTTTCTTCCCCTACCCTGGCTCGTTGGGTTAAATGGGTTATGACCCTTGCGGGTATTGACACTACCTCTTTTGGAGCTCATTCTACTAGAGGCTTCTAAGGCTTTTTGGGCTGGAGCTCGCTTGGAGGACATTCTTAGATCAGCGGATTGGTCTAATGTTACCACCTTTAGGACCTTTCATTGCAAACCTATTTCTTCTATGGCTGATTCAGTTGTTAATATGCTTTAAACAAGCATAATAGGAGCCTCCGTTCTTGTAATAAAATTCAGATTTTCCTAGCCTTAGTGAAGGAAAGTCTAGATTTTATTAAAGACACGGAGGCGAGTATTATCCCACAGCTTTATTAACCCACCCTTTCTTTTTCAGTGCCGGCTCCTCCTGAACCACTCGTCTCATCCTGAAGATGCCGATTCCGGGTGTGAGGCCCTTCTTCGGAGCCATCTTTCTTCTGGCACTTCCCATGTTCACCACTTACCGCTATCCGGATGTTGTGATATACGCATGGAACCGTCTCCTCTCTCTTCTCTGGACTTTGCCAAAGACTTTTTCACTTTATTAATGGCTTTTTCCAAAGAGGACTTGTTGCTCGTAGTTAAGATAGTTATTGGGATTGGGCGTTTATTATTGGTTGTTTGTTTGTGACATCATCAATGACCTTTTTTCCTCATGTTTCATGGGATATGTAGTTTTGTAATATTTTATCTTGGCTGCTATTCGATTAAAGCAAGAAAGTAAAGCTTAATACTCGCCTCCGTGTCTTTAATAAAATCTAGACTTTCCTTCACTAAGGCTAGGAAAATCTGAATTATACACATATCCTGTACTGCTTTCTGACAGCATATACAATTTAATCCCATACCGTGCCCTCTTACTAGGAATGTACTGCTTAAAAACTAAACGTCCCTTGAAAAGGACCAAAGACTCGTCCACACTTATCTGTTTGCCTGGAGCATAGACCTCTGAAAACCGATCTACAAAATGATCAAGGACAGGCCTAATCTTAAAAAGACGGTCACAATCAGGGTGATCTCATGGCAAGGCTAAGGCATTGTCTACAAAATGCAGCATACGAAGAAAAGCAAATACCGATTACGTGTCATAGTTGCAGGAAATATAGCCGTTGCCATCAAGGGACTAGTAGACCAATAAGAAGCCAGTGTCGGCTTCCTGATCAACCCCATCGAAAAAGTCAAACCTAAAATCTTTTTCATCTCTTCCAGATATGTGGGAACCCACTGAGTAACTCTGGACTGAGGCTTAAGTCTAGCAGCGTTGTCCCAGCACTAAACAAAAAAAGGGGAACCAAAAATAAAAATCCCTGCCATATTGGTGGTTTCTGCCCTCCTTGGGGGCAGATGGGCCTACAAAAATAGGCCCCTGTGCCCCCAACGGGGGCAGAGATAGCCAATACGAAATTTCCCCCCTTTGGTGGGGTGACCCTTGCCCAAGGGATGCCCCCAAACACACAAAACACACACACACCTCACAATCCCTGGCGCCTAGTGGGTTTCGCCCCCCCCCGGGGGCCACATCGGCCAAAAACATGGCCTATCTAGCCCCAGGGGGGGCCGAGACATATAAAAAAATTATTGCCCCCGGGGCAGCGAACCTTGCCTAAGGGGTCGCTGCCCTACAACAAAGAAAATCATTTCCCTGGTGTTTAGTGGTTTTCGCCCCCCCCCCCCCCCCGGGGACAGATCGGCCAAAAAAGTGGCCGATCTGCCTCCAGAGGGGGGGGGGGGGCGAAATAAGAAAGAAAATTGGCCCCCAATGGGAGCGACCCATGCCCAAGGGGTCGCTCCCAAACAATATGCAGAAAATAAAACATCCCTGGTGTCTAGTGGTTTTTCGACCCCCCCTGGGGGCAGATCGGCCGAAAAATCATCCGATCTGCCCACAGGGGGGCCGAAAAAGGAAATAATGCCTCCCAATGGGAGCGACCCTTGCCCAAGGGGTCGCTCCCAAACAATATGCAGAAAATAAAACATCCCTGGTGTCTAGTGGTTTTTCGACCCCCCGGGGCAGATCGGCCCAAAAATTGGCCGATCTGCCCGCGGGGCGGGGCAAAAAAGGAAAAAAATGCCCCCCAATGGGAGCGACCCTTGCCCAAGGGGTCGCCCCCCAAAACTACCAACAAAAGGTAATCCCTGGTGCCTAGTGGGGATTCCTGCTCCAGGATTGCGGGCCCCACCCGCGAACCTGGAGCAGGAATCCACAGAAAACAGGCACCGGGGGAAAGGAAAAACCCTTTCCTTTCCCCCGTGTCTGTTTTCCCCCCACCCCCAAAGAAGAAAGGACTCACCTTTTGGATCCTTTCTCCTGGACGCGCTGGAAGCAAATGGCTTCCAGCGCGTCACTCTGCAATATTTGATGAAGTTGCACGCTGTGTACGCTGACATAATCGGATTGCCAAGGGGGGGGTTGGGTTGGAAGGGGAAGGGCTTCCCCTTCCATCCACGACCGGGGGGTGTGGGTGGGGGGCTCATGGGGGGAGCGCTAGCGCTCCCTCCAGTTCCCGGGTGCAGGACAAGGTGATCTCGTCCAAGGCACCGTAGGGGTTAATGGTAGCACCATTAGATTGTTCTTAATACTACAACGCTTAGCTAGTCCAGTTTGGTAGATAGGCACCAATTTGCAACCACCTACCCAGTCTTCTAAGTGGTTTAGTATTGCCTTTGCAAATTATTTTGCGTCATTCTTTAGTAAGGCTATTAGCCTATAGTTGCTTGGGGAAGCAGCTGGCTCTTTTTAGGAATATATACTAAAACGTCAACTCAACCCCTTTCTGGCACTGCATTGACCATTAGGCAATGTTCATATAGTGGAGCCACTGCCCGTAAAAAGTTCTGTCAGTGATTCATTAGACCCAGGTGCCCCATTCCTTTGCATAATGTTCAAGATGAATTGATAGTTTTTAACTCTACTTTTGGGAGGGTTGCCCCTTGATGATCACGGAAATAAGTAGTTGCAGCTAGGTTGTCTGGAGTTTAATATAATTGTGAAATATAATTGACCCACTAATAGGGGTAACACATGTTATCTCATTCCGATTACCAGCCGAGATTATGCTATTTGCACAAGACCAGAATTTCTGATGGTCTTTTGCATGACAGGTTTTTTGTAACTGCAGCCATCTCTCGCTTTGAAATTTTCTTTGGTTTTCCCAGACATCTTTCCTATATTGAACACTCACCTTTTGTACTCATATAGAGAAGTAATATTATAGACATCGTAATATAATTTTAGTTAGGGAGATCCTACTGTGAATTGAAAGTGGCAGTCATTTCTAAAAGCTTGTAAATTCATTTAAAACTCTAGCAGCCTTGCCAATCATACTCTCAGTTACATCAGGCTCAGTGAGGTAGTGAAATATTTTCAATCCCATTAAATGTTCCTGAAATCTGCTATTTTTGTCCCCTGTGTTGCATCAGGACATATGGATTATGCACATTACTTCAGACAATGAACACACAATCAGGAGATTTTTCCAAAGAACTTCAGTCTAACAATAGTTGGTGTTCAACCTTGACATATATCTCTGAGATATACTACTATATTGTCAGCAGGCAATGAAATCACATGATTGACACTATTCAACTGTATAGCTTAGCCCTCACTCTCTGTTCATATATTAGTAGTGAGAGGTTAAATAGCCCCTTCAAAGACCAACAGAGAGAGGGGACACCACTGTTTTATGCTCCTTTGAATCTGGCTTTTCTGAGAGATCAGTTTCTCTGTGTGCACCCTTGCCGTCGAAAATGTATATTGCAAAGCTATTCATTTACTCATTATGTCTCAGTACCGCATACATATATTTTCAGGTAATGCTATCAATTGCTACTGCTGCAGGTACCAAGCATGCAGCATGAGCCGCTCCCATTGTTGTGGAATACTTGACGATGTTCTGAAACTATACTAATCCAGCAATGGTAGTGATTCCATTAAACAGTTAGCCAACACACTGCCTACAATTCAGCATCAACGAGGGTCAGAAAGATGCTCTATACAGGCACTCTTTGTTGGGTTTAAGTACAGGCACTTCTAGAGCTTCTTTTGTTGAGTTAGGCAGCCTTCTCCTCTTGTGGACAGCAGTGTACATGTTGAGCTGCCAGGGAGCTAGAAAGTACATATGGGATGTATAGAACCCCACCAGTTATTTGTCAGCAGCAGGGATTTCCCCCCTAACATACTTGGAGAAGCTCTCCTGATTTCTTCCACAATTAGGGGAATTTCTAAGGGTTCTGCTTGATCCACCTTTAAGGAAGACAAACTCACCTAGTTGATGTGCACAGTAATCATTGTATCTGGACCTTTCGATCTGTCCCTGTGCAAGTGTATGTAATGTTCTAGGAACACTTGGCTAATCTTCATCTGTGTGTGTGTAGTACGACCTCAGTCACATCTCATATATTCATTATGAGAGAAGGAGAGAAAGGTCTGACCAAGCAGGTCCACAATCTCTCTGACCTATCATCTTCAACATGCTTTATAATCATGTGTGTTCTGTATTCCAGACATCATATGTTCTCTAAGAGGATTATAATAAAGTGCCAACATCAGTGTTTGTGAGAAGTAGGTTCATTATTTAAGAGCATACGATCCAAAGGTCAGGCAACACCCAGGTCCAGCATCAATTGACCGCATAGAACACAGCCAACATGTCATTACAGAACTAGAATACCACACATCCTTTCCTCCTTTACAAATAACAAAAACAAGCAATGAACAAATTATTAAAAACAATTAAAAACACAACTTTATAACAAAACTGAAACATATGTAGGCTATCAGAAATTGATTTAAAAGAACTTTCTATGACAATTATACATAGTGAAATAAAAATTCACACCAGAGTGCTCCCTTTGTGTGCCACTAGTCTGTTAAGGTTCAAATCCTTCCATCATGCACTTTGACAGCATTATGGAAAAGCTTGGCAATTGTTTGAGGACCATAAACTTGGATCCATTTTTTGACAACACTGGTCTCTTTATCCTAACCAGATTTCCCACAGACAAATCAAATTCCATCACACCTCTTCTGACGTCATAGTTCAACTTCAGCTTTTTCACACACCTCAATTTCTTCACACTGCCTCCCTTCAATGATGCCCACTCTTTCCCCAGTGCAACCAACCAGGGAATAATTGTGTATTGGCCTTCCACCCCGGGAAGAGTTCAAAAGGAACTTCTCCAGTAGCTGAGTGCAGAGAAAACCTGTACACATATATAAACTTCTTTATACCTACTTTCCAATTCCTCCCTGTACTCAACTCCATTATGTTGGAAAATGGGTTATTGGTAAGGGCAGGTAGGTACCTACACCTAGCAACAAGCCACTAACCTCCAATTAGGTACAGTTAGGTCTCAGTAAATTAATCCCAGCTCAACCCTTGGTAGCTTGGCAACAAGCGTCAAGGCTTAACTTAGGAGACAAAGTGTAAAGCATTCAAATATCACAAAACAGTAATTAAATAAAACACAGGAAACAGTTTAAAAATCCAAAACCAATTTATAAAAATAGTTTATATTTTTATCTTTAAAATGACACAAAAACGAATAAAATTGGTTCAGGGGAACCGGAGATATGAATTTTTAAAGTATTATTATTTTTCTAGCGCTTAGAAACAAAAAGCGCCAATCGGGTCATCTGGTTGCACCAGGACCAGGGCAAAGTCAAAGTTTCAGGCCGACCGCGATGGAGCCCTGCTCGGCTACAAGTCGCGGGAGGCCTCGGTTAAAAAGTTACCTTCTGACTTAGTCTTTATTTTGAAGTTTTTCTTCACCGGGACGAACCTGCCAGTTGAATCCGACCTCCTGGAGCCCTTGTCCGGATACGCGATGTGGGTTTCCTCGGTGGAGACTTTTACCTTCGGACTTAGTCGTTTTTTCGAGATGAAAATCCTTCGACCGGGGTAAACCTGGATCTTGATCCGACGTCCATGGAGCCCTTCTCGGATACAATGGCTGGGAGGTCCCGGTCAACTTTTTACCTTCGGACTTAGTCTCTTTTTTGGATGTTTTTCTTTACCGGGACGAACCACGAAGTCAGGCCGGGTCGCGGTTGAGGCAAGCCGGCTAGAATTTCCGCGGCGGGTCGGTCCCTCTCTGGAGCTTTTTTCCAAAAATTCTCAAATCTTTTCCAAACTTCTGGGGCTTCACCCAGATGTTCTTTTAAGGTTATTTTGGGGTCCACAGCTCACCCCAAGGGTCCAGAAGTTCTGTGATGGTCCTTGGGGGGTGCGGACTTCAACTCCCAGAATGCACCTGGCGCAAACTCCTTTTTGGCCACTGGACAGTGGTCAGCTGGTCGCTGTCTTCAGGAGTTGGTGCAGGGGACTCTGGTTTAGCAATTTTTCACCTGTAGCAAACAGGGAGTCCCTCCTTGAACCAGTTGAAGCCAGGCAAAGTCCTTCTTGTGGTGAAGCCCAAGTGTGCAGCTGGTGCAGTCCTTCTGAGTGCAGGTTCCAGGTGCAGGCCAGGGGTCCAGCAGGGCAGTCCTTCTTCTCCTTAAGTTCTTTTCTTGTTGAAATCTGGTAGGGATCTGAGGTGTGGGTGCAGGTCTGCCAGTTTTATCCTTGCTCCTGGGTGAAAAGCAGGGGGGTCCTGGTTCTCCAATCAGGGACAGGGTCGTCCCCCTGTGATGACCACTTCCTGGGAAGTGTGGCAAAAATCCATCCCAGAAGGCAACAGTCTCTAAAAATCCAACATGGATGAATCTGATTTTTGGAGGTTACATCTGGCTGAGCCCACCCACTGGTGTGGCTAAAAATCATAAGCACACCCCTCTCCTGCCCTCTCCTAATCTAATCAAGGGGGCACCTAATTGTCTGGGGTTGCAGGATGTGGGGGTGTTGCTGGGTGCTCCAAATGTCCTTCTCTGCCTTTGAAGACCAGTTTGGCTGCCCTCCCCCTTCCTGCCTCACCATCTGCGGAGGGGAGATTCTCTCCCCCAAGCACATTCCTTTGTGTGAAGCCAGGCCACTTCACACCTCATCAAGGCAGCCTGGCAGAAGCTGCTGCAGGCTGGCCAATCAGAGCACAGCAGCAAAAACAATGCAGAGCTGAAATTGGCAACTTTTTAGGTAAAGTCTAAACTTTTTACCTGAACAAGTTATATTAAATCCAACAACTGGAAGTTGTGGGATTTATTACAACAATTAATTTGATACCAAATTCTTGGTATGTAACATTTAAGGAGACTTTAAAATTTAAAATAAAGTCTGCCCATTCTAGCCTATGAAGGCCATTTACTTCAATGAGGGAAAAATGAATTTGGCTGTTTTTACCTCACCAGGGCTTATAAACCTATTTTTATAAAGTCCCTGCTTATAGTTACATGGCACCCAGCCCTAGGGGCACATAGGGCACACCTTAGGGGTGACATATATGTAAAAATAAGGTAGTTTAAGACTTTGGAAATACCTTTAATTCAAAAGTCGATTTTGCATATAACTTTAATTTAAAAGCAGCCAGCAAGGCAGGCTTGCTTTTAAAATGACACTGGGCACCTCAGCAGTGCACCTAGGTGTGCACCACCTATGCTGTGGTCCCTAAACCTACATGCCCTACCATATACTAGGGACTTATAGGTAGGTTAACTTAGCCAATTATAATTAGCCTAATTTGCATATCCATTTTACACAGAACACAGGCCCTGGGACTGGTTAGCAGTACCCAGGGCACAATCAAAGTCAGGAAAACACCAGCAAAAAGTGGAAAATGGGGGCAAAAAGTTATGGGGCCTCTGCAATCAGCCATGTTTTCCCACACATTAGAATACTCCTTCACCACTCTATTGAACCTTTCCATGGTTTCATTGCCTTTGGGATGATAGAGCAAGCACTTCCTGTGCTCAATCCCTTTTGGGTGCAAAAACTCCTCCATTTCAGCCGAAACAAAGTGAGGACCATTATTGGTTAGGATGATATTTGATAAGCCCTCATGATTAAATCTCTCGCTCAAGAAATCCATGATTCTTCTGGTTTCTACATTATTGGCAACACCAATTTCTGCCCACTGGGAGAATTGGTCCACCAGGACAAGCAGATAGTTGGACCCTCCTCTGCAGTGCAACGACCCAAAATATCAACAGCCACCACATGCCATCGCTTGGGCGGAAGATCTCTACAATTCATTGGGGGACTCCTTACTTTACACACTTTGCCACTATGCATACAATCTGGGCACTCTCTAACAATCTTTTCAATCATTGTTAGAAATGGGGTTTCTGGTTGGCTAGGGTATGCACATCAGCCAGGGAGAACCTACCCACTCTAGTCAGGGCAAGGGAGTTACACGTTCAAGATAACCCCTGCTCACCCCCTTGGAGCTTGGTACGAGCATTCAGGCCTATCCCAGAGGCAATGTTTAAAGCGTTTGCACAACACACACAACACACGTGACGCAAAATGTACACCACAAAGTAAACACAACACTAGAGCTATTTAAAAATAATCAAGTTAACACAACACTGAGCTATGTCAAAATAATCTGTATTGCACAAAACATAATTAGACCAACATTACACGTAAGTAATACCCTGCTACCTTAGCAGTTGTCAGAATGTTACACAAGTTACTAATACTCTGCAAGAATACGCAGTTGTCACATTAGAACACGTAAGTACTCAGGATCCTGCAACATAAGCAGTAGTCAGGAATTACAGTAGGAATTCTATGCACTTGTCATGAATAACTCCTAAATACCCATAAAAGGAAAATTAGAAAACATATCACAAGTCATAGAAAATACATATCAGCATGTCATGCCGATAAAAGGAACATTAGCACATATATGTAATGTCACGAAAGCCGGTAGGAACATCTAAACCCCCCACCCCAAGGTTCATACTAGGCTCACTGAGCCAATATTCCGTAAAAAGTGCCTGATTTCCTGAAGAAGAGGCACTCCTCATGCCTAAAGAGAGAGCATGGGGTTCCCCCGGCGCTCCTGTGCGCTCACAGGGACCACACAGTGCTCCTGGGAAGAGGGGCGGTCGGCACCCTCTCCTTGTAGAAAACGGGCCCCTCTGGGGGCCTGCGATTTGGATGGGGGCCTGCCTTGGCCTCCTCACACCCTGTCCTCGGGGAGGGGGCCGGGCGCGGCCCAACAAGCAATTATGGGGGCGAGAGGGAAGGGGGCCTCCATTGAGGTGTCCCGTCCCCGTTCAGTAAAAACTGCCAGGAAAAAGAGCGTCCTGCTCCTAATGCAGAGACCGGGGATGGGGGCACTCCCCGCGCCTTCCCCCGAGTCCTGCTTGTGAGGCGTGGTAGGTTGGACCCCTCTGGGGACCCAGGTAGACACTCTCCCGCACCCGAGGCAGTGCGCGAGTGTCTGAAGAAGGTTCCTGGGCCGCCGCGGTGATTCCTGGAGGTTGGGAGGCGGCTGGTGCCCTGGGGCCGCTCCCAAGAGCCGGCCATGCCCCGGGGGCTTCCGAAAGGAGCACGTTTGCTCCTGCTTTGTTTCTTCTCGTGCCCCGGGGGCACTGGGCGGAGTGCGGTCCTCGAGCTAAACACGAATTAGACTCCCGGGTTGCGGCGGTGATTTGGGGGCACCAACAGGGTGGGGTAAATCTGCAGCCTGGGCTGCAGCGGTGTTTCTTTCCAGCAGACAAAAGCGATTTTTAGAAAAAGCACTTCCAAGGCACAAAAGAGCACTCCTCAAGGTGATACACAGCCGAGGTAGCACCCCTCGTGCTGACGAGAGTTTTTCAGAGGTCCGTGGCCACAGCACCCCGCCTCTGGAGACAACTGGTGAGCAAGGGGGGCACAGGGCTGGAGAACCCAGCAGCAGGTCAGCACAACAAGGCGGTGCAAGCAGTGGCAGTTCCTCCTGGTGACCAAGCAGGTCACAGGTCAGCACAGCAGTAGCAGTCCCAGGTGATCCTGGTGAGTCCTTTCAACAGCGTCCTATCCAGCTCCAGGTAAGGTTCCTGGAGTCCCAAGAATGTCCAAAAGATGTCTAATTGTGGGGACAATTCCCCTGTACTTATACTAGGTTTACAGTGTGTTTACAATGGCCAAGAGAGAGGTTCCAACCAGTTATAACTGTTTCTGGGAGTGCCCTTTCTCTCCTCCAGCACAGGCTCCAAACATCAGTGGGGGGTAAACAACCATTTTGTGTGAGGCCAGGGCACAGCCTTTACAAATGCAGGTGTGCCCTGCCTCTCCCTTCTCTCAGCCCATGAAGACTTTACAATTGTAGATGCAGCTCTGTGACACCTCCACCCTCCCTGTGTTCAGGCTGTCTGAGAAGTATGCACAAAGCCCCAACTGTCAGTTTGCCCAGACGTGGATTGGAGGCAAGCTGCAAAACACTAAAGTCATAAGCACAGATAAAGGCGCACTTTCTAGAAGTGGCATTTCTGTGATAGTAATAAAAAATACACCTACACCAGTAAGCAGCATCTCTCACCACTATCACAACCATACCAAACATGCCTATGCTACCCCTCATAAATCAGACAATACCCCTTACACCTAAGGCAGGGCATTTCCAATGCAATCCTATGAGGAGGCAGCACTCACAGCAGTGAGACACCAAGTTAGGCTGTTTGTCACTGCCATGACAGGCTATGCAACAGGGCACATGTCCTGCCTTCTACATACATGGCACCCTGCCCAAAGGGCTAGCTAGGGCATACCTTAGGGGTGACTTACATGTAGTAAAAGGGGAGTTTTGGGCCTGGCAAGTAAATTTAGATGCCAGGTCCCTGTGGCAGGAAACTTCACACACAGGCTCTGCCCTAGCAGGACTTAGATAGGTTTGAGAGGCTACTTCATTGGGTGGCGCAAGCAGCGCTGCAGGCCCACTAGTAGCATTTAATTTATAGGCCCTGGGTATAGGGATACCACTTTACAAGGGACTTATAGGTAAATTAAAATGCCAATTAGGTATAAACCAATCATACCAATTTTGTAAGGGAGAGCACATGCACTTTAGCACTGGTTAGTAGTGAAAAAGTGCTCAGAGTCAAAACGTCAGCCAACAAAGGTCAGAAAAAAAGGAGGCAAAAAGCAAGAAGTCTGGGGAATGACCCTGTAAAAGGGCCAGGTCCAACAATCATTATTTCCATCCCTGACCACCAGTAGTTTAGACACACCCTCACCTTAGTTTTAACTCATTGTTTGAAGCCCTTCATGTCCCAAACTCACAATTTTCTCTCTCAACACGGTGGGAACCACAAGTCTCAAACCCTGCACAATAACACCGGCCTCAAAAGATAACTCACCTTTCACCTTCCAACAGCTCTCTAACACGGGATTCTTCCTCACTTCTGATTTCCAACCATTGCACATAGCATCTAATACTTGCTACAGATTTTAATCACCAGCACCTGTGCTCAGCCAATCCTTCTGAGACACACTACCCTCTGTAACACTGCACACTTTTACCTTTTCTTCGTCATCCAAAATTCCTTCCTCATCTAAAGAGCTCAGTCTCGAAAAACAATCTGCAACCTTGTTCCATGGTCCAGGAACATAACACACCTCAAAACAGAACTCCTGCAGCCCAACAATCCATTTGAAAATGTGGATGGACATCATATCTCATCCCTTCCTAGTTAGAATTTCTACCAATGGTTTGTGATCAGTGAAGATAGTAAACTGCTTTCCCCACACAAAATCATTGACTTGAACAACTAGGGCCTCTCTTTCAAAGAGCAACAAAGAGACCATCTCCATGATGTTTGGAAGAGGAAAAGGTCACTTCTCACACACTTATTGAGGGCCCTTAGTTTTACACATAATATGATATCACTAGAATGCTTCCAAGCCACAACAATGGGTGCAACCCATTCAGAGCTTTCAACAGGCTTGATTTTGTCCTCCTCACATAACCTTTTAATCTTAGTTTCAACAAACTCTCTCATGAAGATGGGAATGGGGCACACTCTTGCCGCCACAGGCGTAATTCCTCATTCTAACCTTAGCTGGTGAACGTAACCCTTAAAACATTTCATCCTATTACTGAACACATCTGGAAACTGATAAAAAAAGACCACTCTCACCAACAGGAATATTAAGTTACTGTACTACACACAATCATAACTCTATTATGTAATATTTTCTTATTCTAATGTCATAGGACTCTCATTATTAGAACAAGACTCTTGGATTCGGGGCGGCAGCACCACCGCTTGTGGGTGACTGAGTCAATCCCACACTGTCTTGGCAGCTGTCGACCCACCCCTTTCGGCTACCAAGCAACACCTCCCCCAAACCTGAAAGAAAAGGTGAATTGTGGCAGCCTGAAACATTACACTCGGTGGCTTCTCAGGGAAACTCATGGTCGACAAGTATCACTCCTTCCTCTCATTAGCAAAGGTCCCATAAGCACACATAGACCAAAGAAAAGATGCAGGATGGTTTTCAATAAATTTTTTCAAAAGACTGCAGTCTATAATAAGATATATGAGCTGAAATTATTAGGACAATAAGACATAACAGGATTAGAATGGTGGTGACCAGCGAGAAGAAAATAAACAGTCCCAACAAATTGTAATAATACATAGATGAATTCTACTGAAACCCTAACTCCTAAGTGAGAGCATAGTGGTGATAGCCCAAATTATCCATACTTAGTCCATGAGAGGAGCTTTACCTTGAAGATAGGGGTCTGCCCACTGTCCTCTTTGTCAGCTAGGCTGAGGTCAGCAATGAAATGGCATGCAGAATGGATGGAATCCCGGTTGGATTGACCTCCCTGATGTCCCTTGGCCTGTACAGTGTTTTTATAGGAAAACTTATTTCTGTTCCATGAAAAGGCCTGACCTGGGCATGCACCTAAGTGGCAGACTGTGTACATACTCTTGTGGTGACAAGTGCTAGCTGTATTATTATCATGCACTGTTCTTGCCAGTCTTGGACAGAGGTACATAGTGAAATGTCGTGGACAGAATATCAGCAATGTTTTCACAGAATCACAGAGTTACAGCTGATTAGAAAATAAAAACATCACTGCTGAAAGCAGGCTAACAAAAAAATTACTAAAACTGAATAAATGAAATCAGAGCACATATGTAGGTGAAAGGGCACAGGCCTTAGCTAAGCTAAAATATGTGTGCCCAAGCAGAGTGTAAAATAAACCCACAACAGCCTCCCTGTTGTCAGGATAAGAGTGCAATCCTAAAACTAAAATGCTCTGATGACTTAAAACACTAAAAGTGTGTTAAAGTATACATAAAAGAGGCAAAAATGCCTGAGATGTCAAGAAAGGCAGGCCAACAGGCTGGCCAATTGGAAGGGCATTTTAGTAACAAAAAGGCCAATCAATGAATTCAACAATAATTATGGTCCTGCAGGAAATCTCTGATGTATTCAATGGTAATGGAAGCCAAGAGTGATTATACCTCGGCAGGTGACAAGTTGACCAGCGTGTTAACTGAAGGATCTACAGAGCATACTCGTGCAGAAGCCCCAACCATAGGACCAGGTGAGGGGGCCACATTCCTTGCAGTGGCAGATGTTTAAGGAGCCAGGAAATCCACAAGTAGTGGCTCATATGATACCTTGCGTATCAGCCACAGTCTCAATGGACATGTCTGCGAATGAGCCCTCAACAAGATCATTAACAGATACATGTCCACAGAAGGCACAGACTGCAAGGCAAGACACACTTTTGGTGCACACTTGAAGAAGCACCATCAGCAGTAGAAAATAATCTGCACACAGATCAGTATTGGTCGGAATGTCAGTGACCAATTCAGCTCAAGCTCCTCCAGCAGTTAACAACAGCATCATGTGATCATGAATTAGGTGGGCTGGTGGGAGCCCCATTACTCTGCTTTACTGAGATGGGACAGCCATTCCCTATCAAAAACATCAACAGCAGGATGCTGCCAATCATTGCCAAAGTTATTGGAAATCCACCAAAGACACTCAAAAAGAGTGATTGGATGGCTGAGGGTATCACTCAACATACAATATGGAAGGTGCTAACAAATCTAGACCCAACAACCTTAAAAAAGTGGACAATTCCATCCGTATTGGATGCATTGAAAACTCTGCTCACCAACTCTCCAAAATGATTGGGCATGTTGCCATTTAATAAGGACTATATCTCTGCTGATGACCTTGCTAGTTGGAGGTCATATGTTTCTCTGGCTGATGTCAGAGCCACATGTTTTTGAAACAATAGTACCTTTGGTCTGCTCAGCTTGTCAAAATGTACATATGAAGAAGCAATGTGAAGCCACCTTTCTGACACTTTTATCTCTTGTGTGGGGGGATATAATACATGGCCGCACAAGTTACAATTTGAGAAACCAAAATCACATATGCAATTTTCAGCTTCATTCCTCAACAGCCTTCACTATTCAGCATCTCATAACTTCCATTTGAAAGTATCTGAAATACTGGGTGAATCAAAGAAACAAGAGTACCCTTCAGACAACGTGCCTGGTTTGCTACGGCAGATGTACAAGTACTGGGCAAAGACTCTTGCTTGCAAATGATAGAATGAATAACAGCAGTCTCACATTTGCTCTCGCTAATAAAGACCTCTGTTTCATCGCTTAGACGTTTGTAAGGGAAAGGCAACTTCCACACCACGTGGATGTAACTGTTCCGTAACTGCTCAATCTGCCAACTGCAAATGTTTCAAACACTTGTTAAATTGAAATGTGAAAATGGCAGATTAATCACCCGGTGTATTAGCCATATTGCTGATGGAATTTCTGCTACAGTAATCTTTAATGTTAATGTTCAAATGTTAAGCATGATGTAACTTTCTTCTTTTTTAGTCATTATCATTTGTTGGTCTGTTCAAACTGAAGGCGGATAATAACTCAGTGGAGTTAACATGCTGCCAGGGCACACAGCTGCTTTTAAGAACCTGCAGTGTCCGACCCAGCTGCACAATGGACCTAAGTTGGATCTGTCCATGATACAAAAATGGCATATCATTTTGAATGCTGTCTATCCTAGATGACACAATGTTTAGCGTGTAAATGCAGCTGGACATTGTGTTCATACCATTATCGACAACAGCTAAAACCATGTCCATGGCTTCTTTTTGAGAGTGATTTTCTAGGACCCAACAAGAAATCTTGTAAGTCGACCTGTTCTGAAAGGACACTAAGGTGTTCTTTGACAACTGCTAATGTGGAAGCACGTAGACATTATTGGCAAAGTTGACCCACACAATGGGGCTCATTAAGAGTTTGGTGGTCACAAGACCGCCATGTTGGCGATGGCCGCACCTCCAACAGGCCAGCGGAGAAGACCGCCTAATTATGACTATTGTACTTCCCAACAGAACACAGCCAAACCATTGTCTGTACTGCCAGTGTGGGCATGCCACCAGGGATGACGGTAGCCACCTTCAGGCAGGCGGACACCATGTTTCCACCAGACATTTTACAAGGTTGCACACCGCCAAGGTTTCCGTCACGGTCACACCACCACGAAAACACTGGCAGAAACCAAATCTATGAAAAGCAAACACTCACTTTCTGGAACACATACCAGTCTGGAGCTGCCATGGAACCTGAACTGCACGTCCTCCCACTGCTCCGGCTTGTACAACAACTCCTGAACCAGCGACAGCGATGACGACAACAACTGTGAGTACAGACACCTACCTGACACTGTAGGGAAAACCCAAAGTACACACACAACATACACATCCGGGAGAGCAGGCAATGGTGACACATACACACATAACCACACACACACCGACATACACACATGCTGACTAATACTACACACACCACGGGCAACACATACGTACAATATACACACCACCCCACACACACATAGAACGGCACAGTCCAACACCGATTCACACAACTACACCACAACCGCAACAACACAAACGCTAGGGTACGCTAACACATTACACACACCACAGGACATTCCATGCATACAACAACACATTACAACACATGACAACCAATTAACACAATCACCCAGCCATACAACAAGGCATACGTCATACTATGGTAATACAACACACAACGCTTCTGACATAGCTATCACCACACAGACACGCACGCACACACAACAACAACACAAGGGCACACAACACCACCATTACACATGTCAACACAAACAATACACAAATTAGCAATGTACATGCATGTTCCAAACACAAACATATCCTACACCCAATGCATAGCCATCACAGTGGGACACATGGCAGGGTCACACCCACACCCGCTGCCCAGACACAATAATGAGCACAACCAACACACACACACACATGTCACTCACACACAAACCAGAGCAGGCAATACCAAAACATCGAACCAACAAGAGGTTGTCCCAGACATAATAATTATAAAGGTATGGGATAAAAATAAGAACTATGTACAAGCAGAAGGCCATTGGACAGTCCAAAGTGCACAAGGCACAGATGGCACTTCTGTGTGCCCCTACATGACTCCTGATTGCTCGATGACCACCATTGCGTAGGGGCATCAAGGAGGCAAGCGGGCACCTCAGGGATTAGAGGGGGATAGAGGAGGGTTTGGACTTGTGTTTGGTAGGAGGGTCTTTGGGGTGGGCTTGGGAAGGGTTAACTTCTTGGCAGGGGGAGGGACATGAGTACTAGCAGGGATCGGCGTGAAACATGGATGCTGTTTGCTTTTGGTGGTCAAATGTATATCACGGAGATACATATATGTGAGGTGTTTGAGGATCAAATTGACTTTGTCAACATACGAATTCCACTTTATAATCGTCAAACTGATGTATCACGAAGAAAACTTACCTATATATGAAATAATATTTAAAAGTGGTTTCTTGGATTAAAATGGATTCCTTCATACATAAGGAGCCTCGAAAAAGTCCTATAACAGGATGAAACACATGTCTGCTGGGCTGAATCCTGGTAACAATTGCGAGAATGTCTACAGATGGATTTTTCTTGAATTATTTGTAATTGGGCTGGACCGTATATCAATATGTTCTAATGTATTTGAATTATGATTGTTAAGAAGTGTATTTTGTAATGGAAATATTTATGCTGATTAAATAGAGTTATGTATAATAACTTGCCACATACCAGTCTATATTTTTAGTAATCATTGATTCTGATTACATCTTGTCTTCTATTGTATTTTCATATAGTTTTACTGACATATAATGATCACTGAATTCATTATTTTGGACAGTTAGGATTCTAGGAATGTATGTGTGCTCCACTAATTGTTTTTTAATTTGGTACTAGCAGGGAGGGCAGGGAAAGACTTGGAGGTGGAAGGGCTGGACTTAGGGAGGGACACAGACCATTTGAGGGTATCATTGGGTGGTAGAGGAGTAAGGAACAGGAAAACCCTGAGAGGAAATGGTTCTTAGACACATGGGGTCATGGAAAAAAGGTTTTGGAGTGGAGATAGAGGGAGTGGTCGTAGGATGTGTCTTGGTGGATGTCTTGGGTACATGTGCTTGCGAGGAATGCTTGTGGGTGCTGGGTGTCTGTTGGGTGGGTGAGTGCAGGCATTTATGTGTCTTGGGAGGAGGAGGGAGGAGTTGCTGGGAGATGCCATGCTGGATGAGTGACTGTTGGGGAGGTGTCTGTATGTATGATAGATGTGCTGCATGTGGGTGTGTCAGTGGTTGTGGTGTCTGTGGATGTGGTGACAGGGGTGGATGTCTGCGGGTCTGATATTGAGCTGACTGTGGGTAAGATAGGAGCTGTAGATGGATCAGTGAATGTTGTAGTAGTGGCTGCAGGTGTCTCTTCTGAAGTGTCTGTGAAGGTGGAGATGCTAGGGGAGTCTGTGCAGGTAGTGAGTGTTGGTGTGTCTGCAGTTAGGTGTTGTTTGTGTGCATGCCCGTGGTGGGTCTTGTGGTGCTTGTGTTTGTCTGCGCTATCCTTGGATGTAGAGGTGGATGATTGCTTGTATGTCTGTGTGCTTTGGCTGGGTATGGGAAGAGGGGACTGGTATTAGGAAGAGGTAGGTGGAGGGGGATGGTAGACAATGGGTGACTGGCTGCTGGCAGTGAAGAGGCTAGAGCCTGAAAGTATCTCTGTAGGCCAGCCAGTGTACTGTGAATGCCCTCCAGGAATGCGTTGCTCTGCTGGACTTGAGCTGCCAGTCTCTGGATGGCATTCACGATGGCCGACTGACCCACAGAGATGGACCTCAGCAGGTCAACAGCCTCCTCGCTAAGGGCAGCAGGGCTGACTGGGACAGGGGCAGAGGTGCCTGCGGCGAAGGAGATGCCCACCCTCCTGGTTGAGCAGGCACAGGCAACTGGGCAGAGAGCTACAGGGAGGGCTAGTGGTAGTAAGGGTGTTAGGGGACAAAGATAGTGCTGGGGTGGTTTCAGATGGGTTCACCACCAACAGGGAGTGTCCACTGGATGAGGATTCCTAATATGATGTGGAAGATCCAATCTCCCAAGAGGCATTCCCCTCACTCTCCGTGCCACTGGGTCCCATGCTGTCTCTGGTAGAAGCACCCTGGGTCCCGTGGCCTGCAGCATCCCCACTCGCCTGTGCCCCTTCTCCTTTGCCTGCCAATCCTGATGCACACAAATGGAGAGAGAGGGAGGGAGAGAGAGCTAATGTGAGAAAGTGTTAACATACACCTCACGTATGTAAACATGCACATCCGTGACAATACATATCCTGGCTAGCTATCTCAGATGCCAATGCACATTTCTTACATCATGTCACAACATGTCACTACTACCCACCTCTGTATGCCAACCCTCACACCTACATCAATATCCAAGTAGGTCAGCACTACTGGAGTCATCCTCATGATCACACCCAAAATCATATTTGCATGCACATCATGCCATGGATGCATTACAAATGACTCCCTGATTTCACATTGTACCTCTCCCTACCCCTATCACCCATTTGGAAGTGCATCTGGCTGAAAAAAAACATCAGGCCCTTACAGTTACAACAGCTGATCAGTCCATGTCCTCAGTAAAATGTCCATATCAGTGAATACTACTCCACTCACACACCACACAGCATCTGCCTGTCACATTACATAGCTGACCTAGCACTCTGTACAATGATGCCAATCTAGATATCCAAACTGGTTTACCCACCTCAAGTTAGACACTCAAATATGTGACATCTGATGTGTACAATACAAGTCTGGGGTATAGCCATGTGATTAGTCTGACCCATTCACAGAGGTAGATCTGCAGACGCCATACACATATATCACAACTAATTATATGGCTAAGTGCATCTACAATGGCCCATATTGCACATATTACACATCCATACTTAATCACTGAATATAGTGTCACAACTGATGTACTTCACGAACACACATATTCCATCATGGTCCACATACAATATTACCACACATGCAGTTACACCAGTAGGACTTCACCACATGATAACACCACCCTCACACACACCATTCCAGATTTGTGAATACTTGTACCTGAGTCCAGGCAATACATATATCAGATGGTAAATACACGTAAGCATTATGCACACATGGACCAACACCACTGCCTTTGCACTCACAACACATCCCACTACTACATAGGGCAGCCTCAAAAGAGTAAATACAAAACTTGATTCACATCAACATACTATGAGTCATGCAATACCCAATCCTATCATAATCTGCCACTTCAGCTATGCCAAGGGTATCACACATTGCCCCAGCCCATCAGATGTGCCCCCAAGTAACCAGTGGGACATGACGTAGGCAGTAACTAAGCTATGTTGCACTGTAATTGCTAGGGCATTGCCATACATGGGGGTCAGGGTCCGACGGGCACCCCTCCTTCACTGGGAGGACATTCCCAGCTGGGCCTCTATGGTCTTCTGGGCCAAGCATCTCAGTTCCTCCCTCCGCTTTTGAAAAAGGATGCTCCGCCAGCTGTGGACCCCAAGGGTCCCCGCACTGGCTTGGGGATGGCACACCAGATCCATTTCTTCTGATGGGCGTTTACCAGCATGGATGACACAGACAAAAGGAGATAGTCATGTACACTGGCACAAAACCAACAGCAGTGGTCTGTACACATTGTACTCATCACGTGCCCACACGCACCCATCCCCACCGTCTTCATTTCATGCCCTCTGCATGCAAGTTCTCCCTCACCGGTACACTTACCCTATTCACCGTCACACACACCCCTATCACACATGACTATGGCAGTGGGCTCACCTGCTTCTCTGGTGCCCCATACAGCTGTCCATATAGGGGTAGGACTCCTTCCACAAGCTTCTCCAGCTCTTCTTGGGTGTAGGCTGGGCCCTATCATCTGCAGGACGTGGCATGATGGCACCCAGAGACAGTACACAGCAGCTCAGGTCGTGGAGCTATCGTTAACAACAGTGTCAAGAGTCAAGTGAGCAAGACTGCAGAAAATGGTAGTCACGGCCCCCACATACAGGACCATCACCGCTGGCGGTCATCACCATTGGCCCCAGTCCACCACAGGCAGCAATGTTAACCAATGACAAGTTGCATGGCGGTTGTGACCGCCTACCGCCATGATGACATACGCCGGCGGACTTAGGTCACTTCCAACTGTCCAGTGCAGCAGGACAGGCGGCTGCCATTTTGTGCACATATCATGCTTTGATGTGCCTAAATAAGTGCAGCATTTACATATTCAGGCAAATGGAGGAGTAGACCTATGCTGTGCCATCATGACAGTGCAAAGACATGTGACATGCATGACACAGTGATGTGATGTGGCAGTATACCTGATGATGAGCATCTTTAGATACTCGGAGGCACATAGGCGGTGGCACTATATTGGTATATCCTGTTACTATTTTATTGATCAGTACAGGTAAGCTCAGTGTGCCACATATGGTACATTACACATGTGATATGTGTCCCATACGACCTACAGGTTCAGCAATGTGCTGCAAGGAAGGTGTCTAAGCCGCTTCAGCATGCCTATAATAGTATGTGTCAGCAGTGCTGCGCATGTCCTACAATGTTAAGTGTGTGCGATTATGACATGTTCTGCTTACATGTGTCAAGTGTATTTCTCAATGTACATTCTCTCCTCTCTACCTAGATAGCTTGCCATGAGGAAATTGAGACAACCATCAGTGTACTGTCCACTAGTTGACCTTGCTACCCTGGAGGACAGGCATATCATCCAGACATAGCGTCTGAATCACCAGACCATCATGGATCTATGTACACAGTTGGAGCCTTGTCTCTTACCATCCATATGCAGTCCCTCTTGCATCCCTCCCACAGTACAAGTCCTGTCAGTGCTACACTTACTTGCAACAGGCTTCATTCAGAATACAGTGGGCTTCACAGCAGAGATGTCACAGCCTACATTCAGTCTTCTGTTGAGTACTGTGTGCATTGTTGAAACACCTGGACAGCTACACCAGGTTCCCCCAGTGTGCGGATTTGTCCTAAGTGAAGGCAGACTTTTATGATATGGGACACATCCCTCTTTTGATAGGGGACATTGATGGCACCCATATAGCCCTGGTCCCTGCCAGTGCCAATGAACAGGTGTGTAGGAACAGGAATAATTACCACTCCATAAATGTTCAGGTGGTGTGTCTGGCAGACCAGTATATAGTACAGATCACAGCCAAGTTTCCTGGATCTGTGCATGACTCCAACATTTTGGGGAACAGCAATGTTTCACACATGATGGCAGGACTACACACAGAGAGGGCCTGACACCTTGATATGTATGCATATGAGGATGTTTCACTGCTATGGCACCTGTCTTCACATTCTTTCCTGTCGCCGTAGCTGTATTTTCACTGGTCCTACATTTTTTAACACAGTTGACTCTGGCTATCCTAACCTTCCCTGGTTGTTGACAATAATGAGGTGCCCTACCATTGATGGGGAACTTCGTTTCAATGAGGCCCATGGGAGGACGTGGCATGTAACTGAAATAACATTTGGAATCATGAAGGCCAGATTCAGGTGCCTGGACCTATCTGGAAGGGCCCTTCTCTCCTTGCCCCAAAAGGTATGCCAAATAATAGTAGCCTGCTACATGCTCCACAATCTAGCCCTGAGATGTCAGATACCATTGCTAGCTGAGTGTGAGGCAGCTGGACCAGTGGCTGGTAATGCTGACATGCCAAGTGATGAGTAGGCAGAGGAGGAAGGTGCAGCTGACTCTAGGACTGAGGTAATCAATCAGTACTTTCAGTGACATACAGGTATGGTGAGTGTGGGTTTTCAAATCCTGTATATCCACATGAAGTGCTGACAATAGTCCTCCTGAGTTGACTCATCAGTGAGGTGGGAATCTGGTCCTTTCCCTATGTGTGTGTGTTGGGGGAGCTGACTGATTGAATGTAAGGTGCACAGTAAAAGTGTCTCAACTCTTACAAGTGAACTCACTGCAGTTTCCTACATTCACATTTCCACTGTACAGACCACTATTGAGTTATGTTTGCTGCAATCTCATGTTCTCATGTCATTCCACCCACTGACTGTGGTATTGAAATATGTGCCTCTGCCACCTATGGCTTGAGGCATTCATAGTCATTAGCCATTGCTAAAAGATTTTAGAATTGAGGGTTGTACATGACAGATAGATGGTGGCTAATGTGATTTATGATGAATATCTTGTAACTGGGGATATATAGGTAATATCTGGGGGCCCCTGCTTAGGAGGTATTCTAGATAGGCACAGCATCTATGAGCTGCAAATGTGCTTTGCGTGGTTCCATGCCTTACATCCTGATAGTACTATCTATCATTGTCTTTCTAAAGGTTGGAATACTGACTTTACTCTTGTGTGGACCTGGATTTTTGACTCTCTATCTGTCCTGGAAGATATCTGTTGTACTCTGAGGATGCCTTTCTCTCCTGTCCTCTACACTGCCTATTGGATGTAGGGGGCATGACCAGATCACATTTTACTATCATTACATTTGTTTATTTTTTAAAGAAGACACATATACAGTAGCTGTGTTCAGTGTGTGTTTATTGTACATTTAATTAGTGACTACAAAATTATGGTACATACATTGTCCAACAGGTGATGAGTGAGGTCATGGTAGATGGAAACATCAGAGTAGGTGGTACAACAGTTGGTTGCGCAGGTTCAATATCCATGTACCAATGGGAAGATGGAGTTATGTCATAGAACAGTCAACAGGGTGTCTCAGTAGCACACAAGGGAGACAAATCAGGTGAGGTTCACTTCCTGGCAGTGGGTCGGGTCTTGGCATCTGCTCCAGCTGGATGTCTGGGTGGATTACCATGTTAGCGGGGGGCTCTTCTGCTATAGAGGGTGGGGTGTCTGAGGGTTGTGGTTCCCCTGGCAAGGCCTACGTTCCACTAACTGCCTGATGTGGATGGCTCTGATGTTATGTTGCTAGTGGAAGGGGCCTGCTGGTGGGTGGTGGAAGCACGCAGGGTGGTCTTGATATCCCTCGTCACCCCTGCAATGGAGGCCACGGTGGCATTTTGTGCCTGCCACTGCTGCATGACCTTCTAGTGGTATGCCCTCTGCAGCCTTTGTTTTTCCCCAACATGGTGATGATCTGGCCCATCCTGTCCTGGGATTGTTGGTTTGCTCCCAGGACTTGGGAGATAATCTCTTGGTCAGTAGGGTTCCTTGGGGCTGCATGCTCTGGCCCACAGCTTCCCTCCCATACCCCCCACCCCATGTGCCCGTGCCTCTGGTGCGGTGTACACACTCCCAGTTTTTGCAAGACCTTCATCGTCTGGGATGTGAGGGGTCATCTCAGGTCCCTGTACTGTGGGGCACACACTAGTTTGAACAATCCTTGGGACACAGGTTTGGGGACGAAGGTTTGGCTGTGATGTAAAGGCCAGAGGGCTGGTTGTGGGCAGGGTCAGGCAGGGAGTCGTAGACTGATCAGGTGTCCCAGATGGGCCAGATAGGTTGTCAGTGTCCTAACATCCAGGCATATTGACCTCACTGGGGCCTTCATCCTGAGGAGAGCTGGCAGTCTATGGTATTCTCTCCATGGTAGCACTGGCAGGGGTACCTGTGGATGGAGTGAGAGAGGGAGATGAATGTTGAACGTGTGTTTGGTTCTCTCTTTATCATCTGCATACAGTGGCTTGACATGATTCCTAGAAGTGACAATGACAGATGCTGCACAGCATACCACTGGTGGTAGTTAGTGGTTTGTGATATGTGTTCTATACTCCATAATGGTTGGTGCCATTCAGGTTTAGCAACTTTGGCTCTGTGAATGGGTTCTGGTATGGTCTGATTGTTCACATGACTGTTCTGCACTGTTAGGCAGTGACTATTCAGGCTTGCTAGTTGTGAGAGGTAATAGCTGGACATTGCAGCATGATGTCTCAGTGGGAGAAGGGTATGTAATTGTACTTGTACTTGTAATTGTACTTATATAGCACTTACTACCCCTGACGAGGTGCTGGAGTGCTTTTTGGCGAGTAGCACGCTACCCAAGAGGAATTAATGGTGGATTAGAATAGGGAAATATGAGTACAGCATCAGCATTAGTATGAGGTAATTTGAGCAGAGGATATGTGAGTTTGTTAGTTGGATTGACTAGAGTAATGGCGGGATAGAGGAGAGAAGAATCCAGAAGTGTTAATTGGGAGTTTATAGTAATGGGATGAATAAAGGAGAGATGGAGGAGGTAAGAGTCTGTAGAAAGGAGTTAGGGAGATCATGGTAGCAGAATGGGTTTTGGATGAGCTAAAGGTGAATTTAGTAGGGTTGTTTGGGGTTAGTTAGATGCAGTAGAGGAGAGAAGAGCTTAGGCAGGGTTATTTTGGAGATCAAGGTAGTAGATTGGGTTTGGGATGAGTCAGTTTTGGATGAGTCAAAGGTGAGATAAATGAGGGAGAATTTAGTAGGGTTGTTTGGGAGATCATAGTAGTTAAGTTGGGTTTGAGGTGAGCTAGATGTGGTAGAGGAGGGAAGAGCTTAGGCAGGGTTACTTTGGAGATCAAAGTAGTAGAATGGGTTTGAGATGAGTCAGAGTGGTGATGGAGTGGTGATGGAGAATAGATTGATAGAGACATAGGGTGATGGGAAGACAGAGTAAAGCTTACAAGAGAGTATCATTTATATATATTTTTTTTATGTAGTTATTTACTTCTGAATTGTATTATAGATTTACTTTTATTCATTTTCTTTCTCTAGTACAGTAGGACTAGAGTAATAAATAAATAGATATGCAAATACATAGTAAGGGAATATATGTGATAGGAACATAATAATGGGTAAAATAATATGTAAAGCTGTATTGTATAAACACAGACTTTCAAAGTTTGCAATATTTGATGTTAATTAATTAGTGTACCTTTATAACATTCATTAATCTTTCCTCAATTTTTCAATAGCGAAATGCTTGCTGTTAAATAGTTAAGATAACATTGGCTCATTGTGATATAAAAAAGAAAGCAGGGATTCACAAGTATCTAATATAATAATATATATAATGCAATGACCTATGAACATGTTAAGCATAGAATAAAATCACATATGTATGTATATACACACACACACATATCTATATGTATATAGATATATATATATAAAGATATATATATATATATATATACATATATACACACAGACGTACACACACATGCATACACATGCATACACACATATATATCTATAAATTTAACCATGAGTAAATATACATTTGTTAAACAGACTTAAAGAGTATGTGTATAATTTATTATTATGAAATAGTAACTATACAGATCTAGAATATACACATAATCAGATTATAAACATTTATCAACACAAGCAGATGCAGTCCATTGCTGTTTGAATATGGTGGTTAGGAAGGAAAGAGCCAACTCTTGAGTAATCTTATGAAGACAAGATAGTTATCCATGGATCTTATATTTGAGGGTAATGACTTCCATAGTTTGGCTGTTTGAACAGAGAAGGATGTACCACCAGTCTTTTTCTTGTATGGTGGTGTTTTACAGCTGGCTGCCAATCTCGAGCGGAGATTTCTTTGTTGAATGTATTTGGTTATTTTGTTTGTGATGAAAAGCAGTACTGTTCCAAGTATAGCTTTGTGGGTGATGCAAAGCAGCTTTAAGGTGGATCTTCTGGCAACTGGTAACCAGTGTAGTGCTCTCCAGGCAGGAGAGAAGTGGGCTTGTTGTTTTACATGTAATAGTAGCCTGGCAGCTGAGTTCTGAATACGTTGTAGTTTTTTCATCACAGGTAGAGATGATCCATGGTAAAGGCCATTGGCATAAGCCAGTTTAGATAGTACAAGAGAGATAGTAGCCTGCACCTTGTGTGGAAATCCGAGGTGGGGTAAGATGTGTCGCAGAGGCTTCAAGGTGATGAAGCTTGATCCCGCTAATTTGTCCACTTGGGAATTCATTGTTAACTTGGAGTCTATGGTAATTCAAAAGTTTTAACTTCCTTGAATATTTGAGGAGGTGGTCCGAGATTGTCAGAACAGGCACACAGTGGGTCATAATTTTTCCAGTTGCACATGTGAGTATTTCTGTTTTGAAAGCATTCAGTTTGTGATGGCTTCAAGTCATCAACTGATCAACGGCTCTGAGGCAACTGAAGATTTGTGAGTTTTCAATGTCTTTGGGGCATTCCATTCCAATTTAAGTAGTATTTGTGTGTAATTTGCATGTTTGTAGCTTGTGAGTTGAAAATCATTGATCAGTTCAGGTAATGACATCATGTAGATGTTGAAAAGCATAGGTGAGATGATTGATCCCTGTGGGACCCCTGCTTTTGTGAGGTGGGGGAGAATAGATAATATTAGTTCTGTTTTGAAGGTAGGATGTAATCCAGTCGAGAGCAGTCCCTTCTATGCCAGCTTCGTGGAGTCTTTAAATTAGTGTGTCATGGTCAACAGTATCAAAGGCAGCTGAGAGGTCCGAGAGAAGTAGTGCAGCAACTCCATTGCAGTCAACTGTGTTTTTAAGATCATCCCAGATTGCTATGAGTAGCTGATTCAGTGCCTTTTCCTGGGCTGAATCCAGTTTGGTAGTCTGAAACTATGAAGTTGTCTTCAAAGAATTGTGACATCTGGGAGAATGCTGCTCTTTCTATCAGTTTTGCCCAGGAAAGGTCCATTTGTGATTTGTCTGTGGTCGTTGGGGTCATGCATGTCTAGGTTTGTTTTCTTTAAAAGTGGATATATGTATGCCTTGTTCAGGTCTTCAGGAAAGGTTCCTGTTCTTAAAGAGTTATTGATGAGTCTTTTTACAGGTGTGGCAGCAGAAGAAGACAAAAGAATGTTCTTGAAGATGTGTGGTGGGCAAGGGTCAGAAGGGCAGCCAGAAGGCCTGCTTGTTTTGATCAAATACATAAATTCATATTTGTTTGAAGGAGTGCAGAGGCTGAGTTGGTTAACTATTGCAGGGGATTTTAGGGAAGGGGTAGGTGCTGATGGTTTTCTTCGGTTTTAAATAGGAGTCCAATGTGTCTGCCTTGGTTGTGAAATTCATCAAGAATGTTATAAAATTCTTTAGTTGCAGATTTAGCATTTAGAATTCTGTCTGAGTAGTGCCTTTTTTTTTAGCTTTTTTGATTGATAGTTTCTATTTTCTGCTAAGTTTGTGTAGCTGAAGTTTGTCTTGAATGCTGTTTGTTTTGGGACGCTTCTGTTGCAGCCTTCTGATTTGTTGCTTTATCTTTTTAAGTTCTGTGTTTCTCAAAGGTGTTGGTTTTGTTTTGTCCTTTTTAGTTTTTCTGAGTGGTATTAGTATATCGAAAGCTTCCTGTAGCCACTCATAAAGTTTTGGAACCAGATTATTTGTGTTGGCTGTTTGTTGTGTTTCCAAGTCTTCAAAACTGAGCTTGCTCCATGGTTGATAGATGTATGTATGTGAGGAGCTAAGGGGTGTGTTGATCTGTGGTGTTTTATGTTGGAAAGTTACCAAATGGTGGTCTGACCATGTGATTGGTGTCATCCTTTGAATAGTAACTAATTCA
The DNA here is from genome assembly GCF_031143425.1 of Pleurodeles waltl. NCBI lineage: Eukaryota > Metazoa > Chordata > Amphibia > Caudata > Salamandridae > Pleurodeles > Pleurodeles waltl. Next base: position 260,418,396 of record NC_090440.1, read on the forward strand.
GGGTTTTCCAAAATGACATCTAGGATGTGTCCAGTGATGTGTGTGGGATTGTGTACAATCTAATGTAGGTTCAATGTTACTAGGCGAGTGGTGATAGCTTTTGGATGGGACATATTGGGTTTGTCAAACTAAATGTTTAGGTCCCCAAGAATGCATAGGTTTGAGTATAATGGTATAGGGTTGGGACTGTATCTAGAAAAGTTTCTGGGAATCTTGAACTGTTAGGTTGAGGTCTTTAAAGGAGAAGAGAGTTACAGGAGGAAGTTGGTGTAGGGTTGCATCTGGTGAGGAGGGCCTCACAACCCTGTATGGAAATGTTGACTGTTTTACAGAGATTTATTGCTTTGCTTGAATATAATAGCTAGGCCACCTCCTCTTTTGCCTATGCGATTTTGTGTGATGGTTTCATAGCCTGGAGGAACGGCTTCATGCAACACTGAGGCTATGTCATCTCCCAACCATGATTCCATTGCAAATAGTAAGTCAGGTTGTGTGTCAGTGAGCAGGTTGTAGATGTGGTGCTTTTTTTTGGAGTGATCGAGCACTTATGATCAGACAGTTTAAAAAATATGTGTTTGTGGCGGTGTTGTTTTGTTTTGGAGAAGGGTGAGCAGTATATTCTGAGCTTGTAGCAGGTGTGTTGTTAGTTGTGATTACTGTATGAGAGTCACAATAGTCCTGTTTTTATATATAGTGTCCCTCTTAGAGCAGCCTTAGGAGGCATTTTGTGGGATCTGTGTGTGTTGGTGGTAGACTTGGTGGTTGAGAGTGACATGATGAGTGAAGTTTTTAAGTAGAGTAGCCTTATTGTTTAATAGACAAGAGGGGTGCAAAGTTGTTAAGAGTGGCATGTTGTTTATGTTGTTTGCATCTGTTTAGCGTGGAAAGAGTATCGGTTAGGGGTGGTGGAGTAGCATGTGGATCATAATGTAAGGCTCAAAGTGTGCAATGGATGAGAGGCGGGTGAGTGAATGTTGCTGTGTTGGGGTGCTTGTGGTAGATGTTTGTGACGATTGAGAATTTAGGAGTAAAGATTGGGCATGATTTGTATTATTTGTACAGTCATGAGGGTGGGAGTGGGTGTGACAGAAAGTACGAAAGTTTATGTTATTTTGATGTGCTGATGTGTGTGGTTTGTTTTGTATTTCGGGAATAGTGATAGGAGATATTGATGTAGTGGTTTTCTGAGAAGGATTTGTATATGCGTTAGTGCTCGTAAGTGGTTTTAGAATTTTACAGGGGGTGTTGTGTTCTGTAAAAGAGTGTATGAGGTGTGTTAGAGGGGATGGATGAGAGTTAAGGGTTTTTGTGTTAATTTTGTTCACTGGAAGAGGTAATCTCTGTGGTGGAGTGGAGTGTAAGGATTGTACGGGTGTGTGTAATTGGTTAAGAGAGGGGGAGGGTGTTTGTGTATGGTGTGTTAGAAGGCTGGGTTTAGGTACTGTTATGATAAAAGGCGGTCTGGCAGGAGCAAATAGTGGATAGTACTGTTTGTTTGTATGAACGTGAAGTGTGTAGCTGGATGGCTGAAAGTAATTTATAATGTGGTTTTGTGTTGTGGGGGCGATGGCAGGACATGTTAGTGGGAATGGATGGTGTAGTGTTTGGTGTGAGAATGAAGGTGGCTTACTGTTGTAGCTGTGGTGCATATATGTATATGTGTGGTATATGGGATTATGTGCTGGTTGATGAGACATTGCAATCTGTATGAGGTCTGTTTATGGTGGATGACTTGGATGTCTTTGCTGATATTGTGTTTGGATGTTGAAGGATGCGGAGGGAATAAGGTCCTTTCTGGTAAATTGGGCAGCATTTCTGGCCCTAAGCCTTACCAGTCCCGACCAGGTCCAAACAGGCAACTGCCCTTGTCCTCTCTGCCCTTGTCCTCTCTGCCCTTAGTCTTGACGCCCGGGCTGAGACGCCCTGAGCCCTAAGCATAAATAGCCCTACTGGCCATTAGAAACCTAGTCCTAACCATAACCAATCAGATTTGTAACCCTAAAACCTAGAGCCAGTGGGAGACCTAGCCCTATTAACCAATCACACCCCTAGTCCTGACTACCAATCACAACAGTAATCCTAAAACCATGAACCAATAGCAACTCCAACCATAGTACCAATTACAACACTAACCTAAAACGTCAGTCCAATAGGAATTCCAATCCTAGTACCAATCACAACACTAACCCTAAAACCATGAACCAGTAGGAATCCCAACCCTAGTACCAATCACAACACTAACCTAAAACCTCAGTCTAATAGGAATTCCAAACCTAGTACCAATCACAACACTTACCCTAAAACCGTGAACCAATAGGAATCCCAACCCTGGTACCAATCACAATACTAACCCTAAACCCATGAACCAATAGGAACCCCAACCCTAGTACCAAACACAACACTAGCTCTAATCCTTAAGCCAATAGAAAAACACTAGTCCCAGCAACCAATCATAACAACCTATGCAACAACCAATAGAAACCTATATAAGGGAAAACATTTACTGAAACCCAAGCCCCTATGGGAGGGAAGAGGGAGCTGCTGCTCTATTCAGAATCTCCTTGGATACAGACAGGCAGAATCCACACTATCAAGCTAGCAGAGTCTACTTTCCAGGGAAAGGACAGATTGAAAAGCACTGAAATACTGCTTGTCGCACACTCAGATCTTTGGAGTTTTCAAGGCAAAAACAAGTGGTGCAGACACTTTCTAAACACAATTTAAATCACAGAAACAGATTAAGCAGTATCATAAGCACACTCTAATTAGCCACTGCAGTGTATGTAGCCTTTTCTAAAAGGGGGTGGGGGGTGGTTGGCTTTATGCTTTCTTATGTGTGTATGTAAGGTTAATTGTCCTGTCTGTGCATGTTGTGAATGTTCATGGAATTTTTCATCTTACATTCCATACCATGGTGGGTTGAGGATCCTGATTAGTGGCCAATTGGATCAGTCACAGTGATTTAGATGTGTTTAGCCTTGTTTTGGCATTGTGTAGTGCCATTGCATTGCTATCATTGCCATGTAGTGGTCCTCAGTCGTACCATCCAGTTAGATATAGCTAAGACAATAGTCATACATGGAAGGGATGTGATGTGATGTTCACATTCCAGGTATTCACATAGATGGGCTAGTGAATTGTGGGAGTCGTAGTGACAGCGTTAACCAATGCCATTCATGCCTTTGCCAAGGGCTGTGTGAGCATTTGGGCTTGGTGGAGGTGTGTCATGCAGGAGAGGGCCATTAGGCAGATACACCGGATACACCAGAGGTGTAGTCAATCAATCAATCAATCATAGTATTTATAAAGCGCGCTATGTACCCGTCAGGGTTTCGAGGCGCTGGGGGGGGGGGGGAGCGCTGCTGGTTTAGCGGTCGAAGAGCCAGGTCTTGAGGAGCCTTCTGAATGCGAGGAGGTCCTGGGTCTGGCGAAGAGATGTGGGGAGAGAGTTCCAGGTCTTGGCGGCGAGGAAGGAGAAGGATCTGCCGCCGGATGTCTTGCGCTGGATTCGGGGTACGATGGCGAGGGCGAGGTTGGCGGATCGGAGTTGACGTGTTGGAGTGTAGAAGTTGAGTCTGGTGTTGAGGTAGGAGGGTCCGGTGTTGTGAAGTGCCTTGTGAGCGTGGGTCAGGAGTTTGAAGGTGATCCTCTTGTCTACCGGGAGCCAGTGGAGTTCCTTTAGGTGAGGGGAGATGTGACTTCGGCGGGGTATGTTGAGGATCAGTCGGGCGGAGGCATTTTGGATACGTTGGAGGCGTTTGATGTCTTTGGTTGGGATGCCTGTGTAGAGTGCGTTGCCGTAGTCAAGTCTGCTGCTGACGAGGGCCTGGGTCACCGTCTTTCTGGTTTCTGTTGGAATCCACTTGAAGATTCTGCGGAGCATTCGAAGGGTGTTGAAACAGGAGGAGGAGACGGCGCTGACCTGTTTGGACATGGTGAGGGCGGAGTCCAGGATGAAGCCGAGGTTTCTTGCGTGGCTGGCAGGGGTGGGTGGGGGTCCGAGGACGGAGGGCCACCATGAGTCGTTCCAGGGGAGTGCGTCCGAGGATGAGGACTTCCATCTTGTCGGAGTTGAGTTTCAGGCGACTGTTGTTCATCCAATCGGCGATGGATTTTAGTCCCTCGTGGAGGTTTGTTTTGGCGGTGAGCGGGTCTTTGGTCAGGGAGAGGACGAGCTGGGTATCGTCGGCGTAGGAGATGATGCTGAGATGATGTTGGCGGGCCAGTTGAGCGAGGGGGGCCATGTAGACGTTGAACAACGTGGGGCTGAGGGAGGATCCTTGGGGGACGCCGCAGATGAGGTTGGTGGCTTTGGAGCGGAAAGGGGAGAGACGGACTCTCTGCGTTCTGTCGGAGAGGAAGGATGAGATCCAGTGGAGGGCTTTATCTTGGATGCCGGCTTCCTGAAGGCGGGTCAGTAGGGTGCGGTGGCAGACGGTGTCGAAAGCGGCTGATAGGTCGAGGAGGATGAGGGCTGAGGTTTCGCCGTTGTCCATTTGATGTCTGATGTCATCTGTGGCGGCGAGGAGGGCGGTCTCAGTGCTGTGGTTTCGTCTGAATCCGGATTGTGAGGGGTCCAGGATGGAATTGTCTTCGAGGAAGTGGGTGAGCTGAGTGTTGACGATCTTCTCGATGACTTTCGCTGGAAAAGGGAGGAGAGAGATCGGACGGAAGTTTTTGAGGTCGTTGGGGTCAGCCTTGGGTTTTTTGAGGAGGGGTTGGATTTCTGCGTGTTTCCAGCTGTCCGGGAAGGTGGCAGAAGTGAAGGAGAGGTTGATGATCTTGCGGAGTTCGGGGGCGATGGTGGCGTTGGCTGAGTTGAAAACATGATGGGGGCAGGGGTCCGTGGGGGAGCCTGAGTGGATGGTGTTCATGGTTGCTATGGTTTCTGCCTCGTCCACGTGGGTCCAGGCGGTGAGGCGGCAGTCGCGGGAGGAGACGTCGGGGGTGGGGTCTGGCGGTGGACCGGTGATGAAGCTGTCGTGGATGGTGGTGATTTTCTGGTGGAAGAAGGTGGCACATATAGTGAGCTGGGGAGGATTTGGGTGATGAGGAGGCATGAAGGTCATAACATTAGTGTGCATTGAAGTTGTGGGTACTTACCACACTCCAGTCCTCCAGGTATTCCAGTCAGGCCCTCAGGATGCAGAATATCCAAGATCTTCTCCTCCCATGATGTGAAATGTGGTCTTGTGCACTGCGATCTGGTGTTGTAATGCCATGGAAAGCACCTTCCCCCTAAGGCCATTCCACCTCTTCATGATGTCCTCCCTTGTGCGTGGATGGTTGCCTACTGAGTTGACCCTGTTGACTATTCTCTGCCACAACTCCATTTTCCTGGCAATCGAGGTTTGCTGGACCTATGCTCCAAACAGTTGTGGCTCAACCCTGATGATTTCATCCACCATCACCCACAACTAGTCATCTGTGAACCGTGGGTGCTTTTGTGGGGACAAGGTAGTGGTTGAGGGTGGGGTGGGGTGTGTGTGTGTAAGGGTGCAGTGTAGGGTGATTGATGGGGTGTGGGTGCTACTCACAGTTTAAATATGCATATGTATGTACATATATGTGTGCACGTGTGTGTATATATATATGTGTATATATGTGTATATATATATATATATATATATATATATATATATATATATATATATATATATATATGTGTTGTTCTGTGCTTAACATGTTCATGGGTCATTGCATGACTCCATTGCATGACTCCTAGATGGGTTGTTGTACTGGATACTTATGAATCCCTACTCTCATTTTATATCACACTTTGTCTACCCATCACCATATGTCATGTCTCTATCAATATATCCTCCATTCCCACTCTGACTCATCCTGAATCCATTCTACTACTTTCATCTCCTAAATAACCCTGCCTAAGCTCTTCCCTCCTCTTCCGCATCTAACTCACCCAAAACTCACTTTACTACCATGATCTCCCAAACAACCCCACTAAATTCTCCCTCATTTATCTCACCCTGCTAATAATATCTCCCTAACCCTTTCCACAGACTCTTCCCTCCTCCACCCCCCCTTTACTCATCCCAAGCCTAAATCCTATTACCATAACCTCCCAATTAACACTTCTGTATTCACCCCTCCTTTACTCCAGTCAATCCAACTAACAAACTCACAAATCCGCACCTCAAATTAACTCATTATAATAATAAAACTGTACTCATATATCCCTATACTAATCGACCACTAATTCCTTTTGGGTTCCGGATAGCGTGCTATTCACCAAATATCGCTTCAACGCTTCGTCAGGGATAGTAAGCGCTATATAAATAATATTACAATACAATACAATGAGTGATGGACACTTGTGGTGTGTGTGTGTGTGTGTGTGCTCGTTATATGTGTTTTGTATTAGTAGTGCAGTTGTGTGGTGTGTGCTGAGTGAGATATGTATAAGTACCTATGGTGTAATGGTGCTATATAAGTGTATTTGCCTGCTTTCAGTGCATATAAACATCAAATTTGTAGCAAAGGATTGTAGGTTGTGTGGGGGGTGTTATAGTGCTGTTAGTAGGTGTGTCTGGTGTGTGTATGTGTGTCAGGTGTGGGTTATTCAAACTGTCCAAGGGTGTGGTGTGCTCTGATAGTAGTGGGTGTACAATACAAATGGTGGCCAAATGGTTCACCATATTTCAAGCGTGCACATTTTACAACTCAGGTTACTTTCTCTGTTAGGCCTTTAAATGCAGGTTAATTTGTCACCATATGCCAACTTCTGTGCACTAATTTTTTAATAAAAGTAATATGTAAAATGATCAGCACTGTTTGTGCACCAATACAAAGGTGCTGAACAATGTCCCCAAGTCCAGTCTTTTTCAAAAACAAACCCTTACAATTATGCACAAGCAAGACTCCTGGTGAATCTTCCAGTACTTATTGCTGCTGTTTTTTACTCCACAGAGCCATTTCAACAGAAAAGTGTTCTCTATACATGATCATACACAACCATGTCACTTGTGTATGACTATCACATACAAATTGAGAAATGTTAATGTAGCCTAACAGCCAGAGCTGCTGACTTTGAATATCAGAAACCAGTCTCGACATCCTTTTGATTGGAGACAAATCACTCAATTTCCTGTGCTTAAAAAACATGAATCTGACCTTGTGCAATGTAATTCAATGTTCATGTGAAGTGATTCAATGCCATTGGGCCTTGTTTGTGATATGTAAAACTGAAAAATATATACATTGATTCCAAATTGCACCACTGGGCCACGTTTTGACACACAATGGATATGGGGGCTTTACCCCATAATGGAGAAGTTGTTTCTCAAATTTGCAGGCATCACTGGTATCAACTCCAAAATGTTTTAAAAGCCTTCTGATTTTAATGAACGATCCAGGTGCCATAGGCCAGCACCCCACTCTGATAATTGTCCCAGCTCCAAACTACCCTGCAGTTTACCATGGAAAACGTTTATGGGCAGATCATTATCTTGGCCATAATCCAATTTAAAAGGGCACTTAGAAAGCTGTTGTTTAAGTCAGTGCTCAGCTTGATGCAGATTTGTAATTGATGCAAAATGTACTGTTCGTTTAAACCTTGATGTTACCACTGAACCAGTCCACGTGGATTCCCGAGCATGAGCTCTGTATTAGGAAAATTGCTCAACATTAGCACCAACATGGGAAAAGAAGCAGACATGATGGAAATAAAAACAGTGAAAGATTTTTCAAAGGCTTTAACCAGCAAAAAATGTAATACTTCTGGCAAGACCTGGATGAGTTCAGAGACCAAGGCCCTCATTAAGACATTGGTGGTAAATCTCACTTACCGCCATGCTGACTGCCGCCAACATACCACCACCGCAGCGGATGTCCGTTCACAATATTATGACACACACACACCAATCAGTCACTATTCAGCCACAGACACAACTCCACTACACAGGACAGTGATAAACTGGCAGTATCCAAACCCACACCATCACGCCAACAGAACTACGCCCATCACATTATGACCCACAAATCACCATGGCGGAAAACCATTGGTGGTACACACAAAATACATACACTCAAACAAAACAACACCACATTGGACAAATCAAATTACACACACCTGACACACATACACACACCACACCCACACACCCAACCCCCTATAAAACAAACACCCACATTACCCACAACTCTTTACCATTACAAACAATTGCCACGAGATAGATACTACAACCACAGATAAGACCACAGCCACTCACCACCATCACCTCTACACCACCCACGTACCTTAAAACACACACCCCAACACATCACCCTACACACCCTCACCCACACTACTCACACAACACCCATGGCACCACAACAACACCCCTGATTCTGTAAGGAGGAGCTAAGGGTCATGGTAGAGGAAATCATCGGGGTAGAGCCACAGCTATTTGGAGCATAGGTGCAGCAGATTTCCATTGCTAGAAAGATAGAGCAATGGCGGAGAATCGTGGGCAGGGTCAACGCCGTGGGACAGCATCCAAGAACAAGGGATGACATCAGGAAGAGCTGGATCGGCCTACGGGGATACCAACTCGATGTACAGAGGATTGGCAGTGGGCCCCCACCTCCTCCCTCACAACTAACAACATGGCAGGAGCAAGTCTTGGCAATTATGCATCCTGACGGCCTGGCAGGAGTAGCAGGAGGACTGGACTCTGGTAAGTTAATTCTCTACTACTACTACCCCCCTACCTAAATGCCATCACATACCCCCACCCTCACTCCCATCACTCCACTCCATCCCACACACCCCACCATCACACCTCACTCATCCCAATGCCAAGCCCTGCATGCCATACCAATGCATGGGCACCACTCACAGACCTGCATGGATGCATATCGCTAAAACATGCACACTAGAGAGAATCAGCTAGCCCAACACATACAAACTCACACAAGACAAAGCTGCCAGGGCAAATACAAACAAAGAGGGCAACCCACCCATGTCACACACAGAAAAAATAACACTGCATTTACATCCCCACAGGTATACCAGCCAATGTCAGTGGACAAGAGGTGCCAACACATCCAGTCCCCCCACAAAAGAGGCCCACAGTGATTACAGTGACTCTGGTCTCCTGAATCTGGATGACCAACCTGGCCCATCAGGGACCTTCGGACAGTCGGTTACCCAGGCATACTCTCACACCACCACAGAGCCTCCCCCCTAAGGAAACACCACCACAGCACCCACCCAGCTGGCCCATACCTCTGTCCCTAGGACACGTAAATCAGCAGTGTGTCCACCACTACAGGGAGCCCAGGCCACCCCACAAACACAGGACGATCAGGGACCTGGGGTCAGTGGCAGTGGACACACAGTTCAGGGGACAGAGGCACAGGACAACAGGGAAGCTAGGAGGACTGCTGTGCAACAGGGGGAGGACAGGCCTAGGGAACAGACTCTCCAGGAGGCACTCACCGCTGGGAGCATACCAACATTCCCAGGATACGCTGGGCCAGATCATGGACAAGTTGCAGGAGAACATGCGGCTGCAGGAGGGACAGTACCTGGGGATCAGGGAGGACTTGAAGAACATCAACACCACCCTGGACTCCATTGCAGGGGTGCTGGCAGACACAGCCAACACGATGAGGGAGGCAGTGGCACCCCATCAGGCCTTTGCCACTAGCCAAACCGATGAACAGCCCTCTACCTCCGCTGCTGCTAGTGGACAGGAGGCCCCGCCACAGAACCAACAAGCCACCATCACCCCTCCCCCTGCGGAAGGTGAACCACCCCACAAACGTTCCCTGCGATCCAGGCAGAAGCCAGAGACTATTGCCAAGACCCAAGCAGCAAATAAGACTCTCCTGATTGTCACTCTTGTGTCCCACTCTGTCACCCTGTCCACCTTGAACTGCCATTGCTTCCCTTCCTATGCCACCTTGGACAATGCACCTGTGATACAAATAGACTGGACTCTAACCCGGACTTTCCTCCATCATCCCCTCAGCCCATTGCATACCCTCCTCTACCTCTTAGCACTTAAATAAACACCTTTTGAAAAAATACAAGTATAAAGTATGTCAAATGATTTCAGTATGTATTCATTTTACAAGGTTTAAACATTGAAAATCAACTGTACAGAAATGTATACGTAGGAATGACCTGTAGTTGGCTGCAGTCAACACACCAGGAGCAATAGTGGGGCACAAACATCTGCAAATAGAGATGCCAAAGGCTACAGTGAGTGGCCATAGAAGTGGGAAAATCAGCCTGCCTGTGACAATGTCAAACACAAAACTGTCAATTAAATGTGAAGTCACACTGTCTTACCTGTGTGTCATTGGAAGTATTGACAAATTATTGCACTTATGATGTCCTCATCCTCTGCCTCCTCATCTTTACTGTCCACAGGGTCCAATGCTGCCACATGCCCATCTCCAGCCTCCTCCTCCTGCCAAGATTATGCAACACGCAGCATGCCACGATTATCTGGCAGACCTTCTTGGGTGAGTAGCACAGTGATCTACCTTTTAGATGGAGGCCCCAAAAGCTGGCCTTCAGGAGGCCAAATGTACATTCAATTATCCTTCTTGTTCGCCCATGTGCCTCATTGTAACATTCCTCAGTCCTTGTCCTGGGATTCCTCAGAGGGGTCAGTAGCCATGATAGTTTGGGGTAACTAGAATCACCTGCAAATTTGGAGGGACAACTTTTAGCCACACACTATCCCTTAAGGCCCACACCATACCCATACACCAACATCCACTGGGTGGGAACCAGGGCTCACCTATTAGCCCTACCCTGTGCCCCTGTAGTGGGGCCGTCAGATTTGGGATGCTGCTACTCCTCAGGATAAAGGTATCATGCACAGACCCAAGATACTTTGCATTGACGTGAGAGATGTACTGGTCCGCAAGGCACACCATCTGGACATTCATTGAGTGAAAACTCTTTCGATTTCTGAACACCGGTTCATTTTTCCGGGGGGGGGGGGGGAATTGCAATATGTGTTCCATCAATTGCCCCAATGATGTTGGGGATATGTCCCATTGCATAGAAGTCAGCCTTCACTGTGGCCAAATCCTCCACCTGAGGAAACCAAGGTAGCTGCACATGTGTTTAATCAGGTCAGACACCACTCTTGTTAGCACTATTGAGAACATTGGCTGTGACATTCCTTCTGCCAAGACCACTGTCACTTCGAAAAGACCAGTTGCCAAGAAATGGAGCACAGATAGGACTTGCACAAGAGGGAGGATCCCAGTGGGGTGACGGATAGCAGATATCAGGCCAGGCTCCATTTGGGCACACAGCTCCATGATTGTGGCTCTGTTTAGTCTGTGGGTGAGGATAATGTGCCTGTCCTCCATTGTTGCCAAGTCTAACAGGGGTCTGTACATGGGGGTATGTCTCCATCTCCTATTCATCCGCAGCGGTTGCAATCTATGGGGCAAAAGAGTGAGGAGCCGGTCATAACATGTACATTGTGGCCACAACAGTACAATGCATGATGTGAAATTGAGATGTATAAGTGGTATTTGTCCTGTATGTACAATTGTGAACTGTGGCACAGTTATAATAATCCAGGGCCTTCCCCCCCGAAATGTCATCCGCTTGGCTTGTGTGGAGGACAGGTGGAAGTGAGGTAATTCTGCTGACGTTGTATGCCGTTGCAGGAGGCAGTCGGGAACCGCCGTGCAACGCCTCATTGGATAATATCGGCCCCAATGGGTTACAGTGGCCAATGGTGATGTACGCCAGTGGTGACGGTATGCACCGCCGCGGATGTCACCGTCATTTCCTATCTGTTCACTCACTTGCTACCTGACTTTCAACAGGAGTGGCCCTACATTGCATGTGCTGCTGTGACCTTTGTCTGGAACTTACCATGGCCCGTGTGACTGGGGAAAGGCCCCTGCCTTCACCTTGGTGGAGTTGGAGCTACTGGTGGATTGGGTCGTACTCCAGTACGGACTGCTGTATGGTCCTCCAGAATAACAGGTGAGTACACTGTGAGCACGATGCATGGGGCATGAATGCATGGAGTGGTGTGTGTGAAGGCCTTGTGTGGGAGGAGTTGGTGAATGTCCCCTGGGCGGCGTGCAGCTTGTGTGCTGGGCCATGGCTGTGCAAATTGGGATGGGAAGGGGACTGGTGGGCTATGAGTGTAACAGGCAGGAAGGTCTGAAGATTACCTTTCCCTGTGTGTCTTTCTTCTGCAGGTCAGCGCCCATCAAAAGAAGGGTATATGGCGTGCCATCGTCAACGACGTGGGGACCCTGGGGGTCTACGGCAGGCGGAGCACCCACTGTTGGAAACGGTGGGAGGACCTGGAACGCTGGGCACGGAAGACCGCAGAGGCCCAGCTGGGAATGGCCTTAGAACGAGCAAGGTGTGCCTGTCGAACTCTGACCCCCCAAATGGCCTGCATACTGGCGATGGCCTATCCGGAGCTGGATGGGTGCTTGAGGGCATCACTGGAGCCACAGGGGGGTGAGTACGGTGCCCATCATTACAACCTACGCCTGGTGGGGTGGTATCTGGGTGGTGGATGTGTGTCTGTGTGTGTCCCTAGGCCAGCCCTGACATTGCAGAGTAGGTCCCATGTTGGGCAGGGTTCTGATTTGATATTCCTCCTACCTAACTAGTAGGCATCCACTACTGGGCAGGGCTATGTGGGTCCCAGGTATGCTGCAGTTGGTGGTATGTGTCCCTCCCCATGTCCTGGTGACTATCATCATTACTGGTAGTGCATTGCATAGTGCGTAGGGCTGTTCCCTGTGTGTGAGGGTGCTGTGTCCGCCAACGGTGATGTTGGTGCAGCCATTGACCAAGTGTTTCCTTTGTCTCTCCCCCCCCTTTTTGCCATCCTGTCCTTATGTGCATTAGCATCATCTGGCGGAAAAGCAGAGGCACCGGCGATGGAGGGAGCTGCATCCCACAGGCCCCAGGAGGCAGAGTCCACCGACGGTGAGGGCACCAGCGTGATGGAGGGCGAGAGGAGCACCATGGCGGAGACTGGAGGGGACAATTCGGACACAGATACCTCCTCCGATGGAAGCTCCCTGGTGGTGGCGGACACCTCTGTGCCCACCTCAGCTACAGCTACAGCTGCCACCCCCGTACTAGCATCGCTTTCCTAGCAGCCCCTCAGTGATTTGCCCGTGCACGCTTACCCAGGAGGGTGGGCATCTCCTTTGCCCCAGGCACCTCAGGCCCTGCCCCAGTTAGCTCTGCTGCCCTGGGTGAGGAGGCTATTGACCTCCTAAGATCCATCTCTGTTGGGCCGTAAACCATTGTGAATGTCATCCAGGGGCTGGCGCCCAAATGAAACAATCCAATGCATTTCTGGAGGGCATTCACACTGGCTTGGCGGCCCAACAAAGATCAATCCAGGCTCTGGCCTCCTCTCTGATGGCAGCCATTATCCCTGTGTCCACCTTCCCCCCTCCAACTTCCTCTTCCCAGTCCCCTCAAATCCAATTATCCCAAGCACACAGGAAGACGAGCATGCACAGAAGACAAAACAGAAGAGTGGTACAGGCAAACACAAGCACTACGCATCATCCCACAGGCACTCACACAAATACCACCCAGATGCAGACATACCAACGTCCACAATTTCCACTGTCTCCCCCTCCTCCTCCTCATCCACCTCCCTCCCAGTTGCATCTACATTCACACCTGTATGCACTACATCCTTATCCACTACCGCCATCACAAGCACAACTATCAGAACACACACCCCACTGGCAGACACCACCCCAACAGCCATGCACATGTTTCCTGTGTCCTCTCCCACTGTGTCTGTGCCCCCCTCCTAAGGTACACAAGCGCAAGCACTCAGACACCCAACAGCCATCCACCTCACAACAGCATGCAGCTCATGCACCTGCATCTAAACACAGCAGACAGACGCCTCCTACAACCACTCCCTCTTCCTCCACTCTCAAACCTTCTCCCTCTCCCCGCCCCAATGTTCCTAAGAAGTTTTTCCTCTCCACCATTGACCTATTCCCTCCCCCTCCCCCTGTCCTTCCCGTCTGAACAGGGTGGGTAAAACCCAGACACGCACCTTAGCCACCCAGTCCACGGGCCCAGTAGTGTCCACAGCAACTCGTGGTGAGAAAGGATCCAGGGTACCAGGCAGCCTCACGGAAAGGGTGCATGCCCCGAGTGCTGCCTGGACGGGCAAGAAGCCCTCACCAGCTGCTGCCAGGAAGGGCAAGGAGCCATCCCCAGCTGCAGCCTGAAAGGGCAAGGGGCCTGCATCAGCAGGCAGGAAGAACAAGGGGCCTGCTGCTGGGACTCAGTCGGAGCCCCCACCACCAACCATGGTGGTGCAGCTGTCCGAGGCTGCAGGGGATGAGCTGGAGCCTCCCCCCCACCACCACCAGCATCAGCAGCAGCACCACCACCACTGAGCAGCCATACGAGGCTGCAGGGGATGGGCAGGAGCTTGCCCCCCACAACCACCACCAGCAGCAGCAGCACCACCACCACCAGCAGTGGGCAGCCAACAGAGGCTGCAGGGGGTGGGCAGGAGCTTCTCCCCACCACCACCAGCAGCAGCACCACCACTGAGCAGCCGTCACCCCCAGCGGACAGTCTGCAGTCTTGCATCCATGGACTGTTGTGAGGCTTGCCCCCTGCAAACCCTGTGGGTATGACACCAACCTGAGAGTCTGGGACCTTGCACTCCCCAAGATCTGCATCACAGGGCTCAATGCCCCCTTCAGAACCAGTGGGTAAGGTACCCACTCACCCCATCCTCCCCAGGATGAAGGTCACAGGGCTCTATGCCCCTCCAGAACCAGTGGGTATGGCACCCACTCACCCCCTCCTCCCCAGGATGAAGATCACAGGGCACGATGCCCCCTCCAGAACCAGTGGGGAAAACACACACTCATCCCATCCTCCTCAAGCTGAAGATCACAGGGCACGATAACCCCTCCAGGGCCAGTGGGTATGGCACCCACCCGAGAGACTGTGCCCTTGCACTCCCCAGGACCAAGCAGTGGACAAATCACCCACTTGAGAGACTGTGGCTTTGCACTCCCCAGGACAAAGCAGTAGGCAAATCACTCACTTGAGAGACTGTGGCCTTGCACTCCCCAGGACCAGCAGTTGTTCCATCTGCTGGCTGAGGTGCCCCCCGTTCCCCGTCCCCCTGAGGTGCCTGCCTATTTTCTAACTGATGCCCTTGCAGTGTTCTTTCCGTGTTGTTGCAGGAGACAAGTGGGGCCTTGGACTTTGTCAGGTGGCCCTGAGGCCCACGTACATTGAAGACTGGGCAGAGTCCCTTGATTTGTACATATGTATATACTTTCAGATTGGATGTACGTATCTTTGATGTTTTTGTATTATTACACTCACTTTCATCTATTCGTGTTGTCCTTGCATTATTCCTGAGGGGTACGGGGTATATATGTTTTCTTGCTGCCTCTGATTGTGTGTATGGTGCTGGGGGTGGGGGGAGGTGTGTGTTGTGCGTGTGCGTGTCACTCTCTTTTTCCTCCCTCCCTCCCCTGTATGCTAGGCGGCTGTACTCACCGTGGTCATTTTTGATGTTGTTGGTGTTCGTGGTGGAGCAGGACGTAGAAGATCATAGGAAAAATCTGCAGCTCGGGCTCCATGGTAGTGTGCTTGTTCCCTGAGTCTCCAATGGTGAGTCCTTTCCCTTTTGTGCAGTGTTTCCACCAGGCTTTGGATGTCGTTGGTACTGCCTCGGAAAAGGTGGCGGATTGGATTGTCATTATTCGGTGGGCGGAACTTTGACTTTCGCCTGGTTGTAGGCGGGTACCACTGTGGTGGCTCTTGTTTCCGCCCTGGCAGTTGATGTGGTAAAATGGCTGTATATCTGTGATCTTTCCGCCATGGTCATAATTTGGCAGTTTTTACCGCCAGCCTGGTGCCGATATTACAGCCAATTTATCACTGACAGCCAGGGTTGAAATGAGGGCCCAAATGTTTTCTGTACAATAAGGCGTAGACCAATCCATTGCGTCTCAAAGTTCAATTTTTATACAACACAAGTTTGTGATTTAAGACTCAAGAAATGTAACAAATGATTGGGATTTGTCAGGGGGTTTTCCAAAAAGAAACACATCTGCAATCATGGATACATTCAGCCCCAACTGACCCGTGCTGAACCTCCCCGTTTTGTCATTGGCAGACAGTCATGTTCATTTTGCAGCACTGGACAATGTGATTGGGGTTTGGTGATCTTGGTTCTTGATCTACTGAACACCTTTTTCCCCTGTACCTATGTGCAAAGCCCACCTTCATAATTTGACACGTATTCATACATTAATCCTTTAACATCTAATGGGGCGTTTAGCAAGTGTACTTTGTATCCGTGATTACTCCAAGAGTCAGATGTATCAAACGATTTTGCATTTGCAAATGGTGCTAATCGCAAAATTTCACCATTTGCGAATCCAAAATAGCCTTTCACGATTTATGAAAGGCATTCACAGTGCAAATTTAAGAAATAGCTAAAAAAGCGATTCCCTAAAATTGCCACCAAATTTTTTGAATCGCAAATTGCGATTCCTTAAAAAGGAAATCGCAAATAGGGAATTCCTATTTGCGATTCCCTATGCACTTGTATCAAGCATTTCCTAAATGCGAACTGGGCATCTAAGAAATGCAATCATCATGTGCAATTTTAAAAAATGCATTAAAAATTCATTTTTTAAAGTGCGATGTAGCGCACACATACCCCTAGGATATATGTGCACTTCACATATGCACAATTACATTTTGGGGTGCCTTAAAGGGGGCCTTAGGCCCTCATCACCCTTGGTTTTGCATTTCCTAATTTGCAATTCCCTAATAAGGAATCGCAAATTAGGAAATGCAAAAACATTCGCACCTATGGGCCTAAGGCCCATAGGAGCAAATGGAGTTACATTTCTTAATAGCGAGTCCCTAATAGAGATTGCTACTGTGTGGGAATCGCTATTAGGGAATCGCTATTTTTTTACCATTTTGCATTTCTTAAATAGCGATATCTTAAACTTCGCTATTTAAGCAATGCAAAACAGTACTTTGATACATCTGGCCCCCAAATCTGGTGCTTGTGCCACAGTGGCAAAGCAAAGGGGAGAACTCCTGGAACTTCTGCCTGTGCTGCTTTTATCCTGAAGATTTGCTCATATATCAGTGGCGTAACAAAGGCCCCTGCGGTGCAGGGGGGACCCCGAGCACCAGGGACCCCTCTCAGCACTGCACACTGTGCACGGGCAGCAGGTCCCTGACTGGGCCCCTTCCACGTACTTTGCAGAGGGAACCCCTCAAGTTTTGTTATGCCATTGTCATATATGTGTACAGACTGATCAATTTTGCTACAGATCAAAGAAAATATTGATAATTATGATGATTCCTATTTCATGAGATAATTATTACCACAGACTGGGTTCCAGTCATCTGTACAAAACCAGTAGCTACCATTTTTATTTGGTTTACATCAGTAGCTAGATGATGGATAGATTATTTATCAGAGAGAATATGACAATCAATATGGCATGCAATATACCGCTACCCTTGTTATAAAAGAAAGATGATAATTATGTCAAAATCTGTGGCTAAAGTCTGGTGTCCATATATATATAATTACTGGATAATGGTTTCCCTGTAATAGTAAAAAAAACTGTTGGCTATAAATTGATGCGTTGCTTCATAACAGCTCTGTGTGCACGTGGAGCTACTTTCTCATATAAAGGAGCCTGAGGCAAGTGTGTAGGGTATTTACTTGTGATTTTTTTCATTTATCCAAATATAAATTTAGCACTTGCATTGCGTCAGGGTCTTTTTTGTGTTTACCAAACTATTGTCAGGTGCTTTTAAGGCCTGGCTAGAAGTAGCTCTAATCGCTTTCCAGATCATAGGTAATTAACAGAAACAAGCACTGGCAAAGGCAAAAGGTCTGGATTTGAAGTGCTTGTGCTTGCAAACATGCCTGTGTTTGCATCGAGCAGACATTGAAGCCAGACCTTTGGACTTTTCTATTGTACACTGCAATAAGGAAGAAATAAAGGCCAGGGCAAAAATAAATGTACCTTCCGTGTCAAGGAGCTTCATAAATGCATCCAACAGCATTTTCCTAGGATTTGTTTAGGTGTTAAGCAGAGTGAGAGCAATTCAGGGTAGAATTGAGTTGAAGGTGCAGAAAAGTCTGATAGCGCTCACAGTGGCTTTTTAGAAGATAAACAATAGGATGAGCAAAAGGAGGTGGTCTGAGTTGCAATGCAGGTGGTCTGGTGATGTTAACAATGGCTTTTTTGTTTGCAATATTTCTATTGAAGTAAATGAATAATCAGGGCATCATACTTTGTAAGTCGATATGCAAATATTGCAGGCTAGGTCACAAGGGTAGGACAGCATATGAAATTGGCAGAACATCATCTTTTATAGGAGGTGAGGCTCACTCCATTAGGGCGGAGGAGTGTCGTCCCCCCTGCCAGCAGTAGAAGATGCAAAACCATTTACATCGTTTTTTATCCCTTCATTGTGAAAGGGGCGGCCCCTATGGGTGACGAGCAGTGAGGGGAGTACACTGTGCACTTCCCTCAGTCCGTGTGTATGTTTGGCCAACCATCCCGGGCCGGCCAAACACACATACGCAGTAGGCTCTCTCCAGCCAGGCACTGTGTTGCCGGGCTGGAGAGAGCCTGCAGAGGCTCCCAGTCAGCTTGGGAGCACCTGGCAGGACACTCCCAGTCAATCCTGATGCTGCTTTGAGCAGCGTCAGGACTGGCCGCAGGGCAGGCTGGGAGCCTGTGCATGCAGCAAGACGGAGGAGAGGAGTGGCGTGGCGAGGTTAGTTTTTATTTTATTATTATTTTCTATTATAAATTTTTACACCCACTCTCACCACCCCCGTGCACCGCACCCCCCCTGCTCCTTATGAGCAAAGCGAGCCGTGACTGTTTTATAGTTTGTCCATATATTATTTTCTCAAATATTTAATACTATTCCCAAACAACTTTTTCTTACCCTCCCATTTCCCATCTTCCTGGTTTGGCCAAGTCCATTCATCCTGCCCAATTAAAGTGAAGAAGTTAACACCTATTCTCAAACTATATGAGGGGAAATAAGACATTCTCATGATGAACTGCGTCCCAGACCGACTAGTAGAGTTATAGGTTAGGAACTAAACAAATAAAGAAAAATACGGAAGTGAATGTGTATGTCAGGGTCAGTTCTAGGTAGGTGGGTATTGTCTTTAGTAGTATCTGTGAACTGTTCTAAAAGCATGTCCCAGGCCTGGGCAATAAAGTATTTTCTCAGGCCAGCTTGCTTTTTTTTATGTGGCAGGGTGCTCTCAGCTCGGCCCCATGAGAAGGCTGTTCTAGCCCAGGTCACTATGGTAGGGGCAATATATTTTTTTTCAGAGATTCATGACATTCCACTTTGTCAGAAAGCATCGCCACGTCAAGGATCTTGACCACGGGTCTCTTAAGTTTATGGCGAAGGAAGAGTCCCAGCAGCACCTCTTAGGGGAATTCATTAAGCTGAGGCTTGTTCTGCTAGTCAATATGCTTAGCATTTGTGACCAGTAGGCCAGAAGATGTAGGCACGCCCAGAACATATGAAGAAGGTCTGCAATGTGGAGCGAACAGTGAAGGCAACTTGCTTCGACCCCTGGACTGAGCCAGGCTGGTGTGAGATAAGCTCTATTTGGAACATTGAATTGAATGCATTTAAATCAGGCCCTCGTTGCACTTTGTAGGGATATTCCAGTGCTTTATTCCAGTCTTCATTGTGGAATGGTTTAACCAGGTTTGCCTCCTAGGTGGCCCTTAGGGGAGCCCTGGATCCAGGAATGCACTGTAAAACCATCTAATCAACTTATTGCACGTGCCAGCTGCGTAGGGTGTCAAATATAATTGTGTGTCAGTGGTGCCATAAGACGAGTACGCAAAGGAGTGTAAATCGATTGCCTAATGGATTTTTATGTTAGGAACTTCCGGGGGGGGGGTCTATGATCCACTACAAGGATTGGGAATTCCATCCCTTGTACATAATCCAGCAGTGTGCTAGAGCTGCAATTGTCCCAAATGCAACTGTTCCTGTTTTAGTAGGAAGGCCTGATAGGGGAATTGCAGGAACAAAGCATGCCACCATGCCAGTCAACTTATTAGTTCTGGCGACGCAGTCCAAGTAGCTTCCTAGAATGGAGATCAGGTTGGGTGGTGGGAAACAGGAGGTAGTGCTGCAGGCTTTCTTTGAAATCATCAATAGAGAGCCCCATTTAATTTAAGAAGCATCCGGAGAGCCAGCCAGCCAGCTATTGTGGCTGTGCAGATAGGAAATAGCATTCAAAATCCCGGCTGTCCAGGCCTCCCCCACTGCAGTCTCTGTGAGCTTCAGCGGGGTGAGGGTTACCAGGACTCCTCCTGTCCCCCTGGTCCTTTGTTCAAATTTCTGTAACGTAAATCTACAGGAGAGTGATCAATGTTGATCCCCAAATACCTAAATGTGAAGATTTCTCACTTCCGTCTGGGGTCTAGATGTGTCTGGAAAGCAAGCTTGCAGACTTTTTGTAGGAGGAATATACAGATTATGGCCTAGTTCACTTTAAGGCTGGAAGGAAACACAAATTAGGCTAATACCTGAGTTATAGAGAACAAGTCAGCATTTGCATCCCAAATGTACAAGAATGCAGCGTGAATCGTGCCACAGAATGGGACATAAGCAGGCAAGTAATGGCTCTGTGGCCGTGGTGAGAGTGGGCAACCCTGTTGGTGCCCCTTTCCAAGTGCTACGGAGCTGACATTTTCTAATTTGAAATACTTCAAGGGAGTAGAGTATGTGATGTGTATCCATTTCTGCCAATAGGGGCCTACCTTTAATAGATTCAGGACTTTGTGCATATAATCGCACTACAAGGAATCAAATGTCTTCTGCAGGTCTATGGCAATGCATAGGGCATTCGGAAGTAGGCCTGCTGATTCACTTTTGGTATGCCTTAGTCTAGGGAGATTGAGGGAGGTGTTATCACCCACACAAACCCTGCTTCGTCCGTATGGATTATGTCTGGCGATTCCGGTAGTAGACAACATGCTAGCAGTTCACTCAAAATGTTGTAGTCAGTGTTGAAAATAGACAGTGACTGGTAGAACGCCAAGTCTGTTGGGTATTTGTGAGGTTTCAATAAAGTGGAAATAAGTGCTTTACTGAGCATTGGTGGCAGAGAGCTGAAGTGTTAATGGCATACCACTGTTTCGTCAACCTGAGCGCTAAGGTTGGAGAAAACTGGATGTAAAATTCAGATGGTAAGCATCTGTCCTTTGGACTTTTCCCCTCAGGGCAGGTTCCTCAAGAGTGATTGGATCTCCTGAACCTTGATAGGGGAGTCTAGGGAAATCTGGGCCTCCTGGGATAAACGATTAAGATGTAGAGGGGCAATAAAGTGGTCAAACATAGAATCTGAGATTGGCAATGGGGCGCTACATAATTTGCTAAGGTAATTGTGGAAAGTGCTGTTTTTGGTCTGTTTGGTATCAGCTGTCTCTCCAGTTGGTAAATGTTGGACCTGGCTTTTTGACAGGGACATCCCCAAACTTTTTGCCTCCTTCCTCCTATTTTTTCTGACCTGTTGTTGTTGGCTTTTGACCTCTGGGCACTTTACCACTGCTAACCAGTGCTAAAGTGCATATGCTCTCTGTGTAAATTGTACTACTGATTGGTTTATCCATGATTGACTATTTAATTTACTTGTAAGTCCCTGGTAGAGTGCACTACATGTGCCTAGGGCAGGTAGATTAAATGCTACTAGTGGGCCTGCAGCACTGGTGGTGCCACCCACCTCAGTAGCCCCTTAACCTTGTCTCAGGCCTGCCATTGCAAGGCCTGTGTGTGCAGTTTCACTGCCACTTCGACTTGGCATTTAAAGGTATTTGCCAAGCCTAGAACTCCCCTTTTTCTATACATAAGTCACCCCTAATGTGTGCCCTAGGTAACCCCTAGAGCAGAGTGCTGTGTGGGTAAAAGGCAGGACATGTACTTGTGTGGTTATATGTCCTGGTAGTGTAAAACTCCTAAATTCGTTTTCACACTACTGTGAGGCCTGCTCCCTTCATAGGCTAACATTGGGGCTGCTCTCATACATTGTTGAAGTGGCAGCTGCTGATCTGAAAGGAGCAGGAAGGTCATATTTAGAATGGCCAGAATGGTAATATAAAATCCTGCTGACTGGTGAAGTCGGATTTAATATTACTATTCTAGAAATGCCATTTTTAGAAAGTGAGCATTTCTTTGCACTAAAATCTTGTTGTGCCCTTCAATCCATGTCTGGCTAGGTTTAGTTGACAGCTCCTTGTGCATTCACTCAGACACACCCCAAACACAGGGTACTCAGCATACATCTGCATTTTGAATGGGTCTTCCTGGGCTGGGAGGGTGGAGGGCCTGCCCTCACACAAAGGACTGCCACACCCCCTACTGGGACTCAGGCAGACAGGATTGAGCTGAAAGGGGGCTTGGTGCATTTCTTAGAGACTCTTTGAAGTCACCCCAGCTTCAAAGGCACAACTTAGTATAAAACAGGGCCTCTGCCCTACCTCATCAGACACTTGCTGGAGAAGAAACCTGAACCAGAAACTACATCCTGCCAAGAAGAACTGCCTGGCTGCTCAAAGGACTCACCTGTCTGCTTTCTACAAAGGACTGCTGCCTTGCTGTTGCCCTGCTGCCTTGCTGAACTCTTGTCTGGCTGTGAAAGTGCTCTCCAAGGGCTTGGATAGAGCTTGCCTCCTGTTCCTTGAAGTCTCAGGACCAAAAAGACTTCTCTCTTCCTCTTGGATGCTCCGTGCGCCGAACTTTTCGACGCACAGCTTGTTCCGCGGCAATTAAAACGCCGCACACCGACGCTGATCAACGCAACGTCTTTGGGACGACCGAAACTTTGACGCACGGCCTCGCAAGGACAATGCTGCCCGACTTCCTGGGAGAAATCAACGCGACGCCTGCCGTGAGATAAAAACTTTGACGCACGGCCTCGCAAGGACAACGCCGCCCGACTCCGCAGGAGAAATCGACGCGACGCCCGCCGTGAGATCGAAACTTTGACGCACGGCCTCGCAAGGACAACGCCGCCCGACTTTCCAGGAGAAATCGACGCGACGCCTGCCGTGAGATCAAAACTTTGACGCACTGCCTCGCAAGGACAACGCTGCCCGACTCCGCCGGAGAAATCGGCGTGACGCCTGCTGTGAGATCGAAACCTCGACGCGCAGCCCCGCAGAACGACGCGCAGCCGGAAAACAAGCAGGAAAATCCACGCACAGACCCGGGACATCTGGTACTCCCCGCAAACCACAGTAAGAGACTGTCCGCGCGCCGGAAAACGACGCCCGACTCCCCGCGTGGAAAATAACGACGCAAGTCCGTGTGTGCTGAGGAGAAATCGACGCACACACCAGTTTTCCACGCACCTCTTCTCCTGTGGCCCTCTGAGGAGATTTTCCACCAGAAACCAGGTACTTTGTGTTTGAAAGAGACTTTGTTTACTTTCTAAAGACTTAAGACACTTTCTATCACTTCTCAGTGATATCTTTACAAATTCGTATTGCAACTTTGATCGTTTTGACCTGAAGATACCCAGATAAATATTATATATTTTCCTAAATACTGCGTGGTGTATTTTTGTGGTGTTATGCTATGGTGTTGTATGATTTATTGCACAAATGCTTTACACATTGCCTTCTAAGTTAAGCCTGACTGCTCGTGCCAAGCTACCGGAGGGTGAGCACCGGCTGATTTTGTATTGTGTGTGACTTACCCTGACTAGAGTGAGGGTTCTTGCTTGGACAGAGGGCAACCTGACTGCCAACCAAAAACCCCATTTCTAACAGTAAAGTAATGGCGAGAGGGGTGAAACAGAATGTGTTGGTGTCAGTAGGTGGCTAGTCTTGTCCCCTTCATTATGAATCCTAGTTAGGTAGGCTGGGAAATCATGAAGGGGCAGTGATGCCACCTTGTCATACAGAGCAGCTTGAACTGCTGGTAAATTGTACAATGTATCAGGTTAGGTTTGTATAGCTCATTCTGCTTTTGTGATGTCCCTTAAAAATAACCTTCAGGCACCTACTGTAATTTTATTACATAAACTCCTCATAATCACTTTAAAATGCTCCCTCTCGATCAAAGGAGAGGAGGCAGCCTCAGTATTTTCCCTGCAGAAGATATCAAGAAATGTCTGACGGAACACTGCATCTTACAGCCTCAAGACTGAAAGTCTCCAAGTGGGGATCAGGGAAAGCTGGTCTCCCATGCAATTTTCAAGATAAATGGATTGTGGTACGACAGGACCGAGGAGCGAGAAATGAAGTGACCTTCATATGCAGAGATGGGGAGTAGACAAACCTGTGTGCAATTTATGGACTGAGAAATAAAAGGAATATTTGTGACGTGCTGAGTATTTGAGATGCCACGTGCCATCTAGATTCTGTGAACCAACCATTGCCAAAGATGTTCAGGGTTAAGAAGTGAAAAAGGCAGCAGTTGCAACCACTTCTTGTTGCTCCTTCCAACACCAGACGAACATGGGAGTTCTATGGCTCGACGTCGTGAGATGCAGTCTCCAGACGGAGGCTGAGATCTGATCCACTCTGAGAGAGGAAGGGGTTGGGGACTGGGACAGGGAGCAACTAAGTGCTTTCTTGTTGAAGGATTCCAACAAGTCCCATGCCATCTCCTGCTGTGTGAAAAAGTCCATATGTCGACCAACCCAAAATCCACAATTCAGTAGGGAATAGAAGGGCATATTTAAAACCAATACCTCGCAACTTCACCTTGACCTGGATGAATTATGTTCTCTGGAACTGAACCACCAGTGTGTAGCCCAGGAAGAACAACACTTCTGCATTATTGTACCTGACAGCTCCCCTCTTTTGAGTCGCTGTCAGTATCGCACCCAGTTGTGTTACTTCAGTAGTCATGCAACCATACGTCTGAGTGGAGCACCCAGAGATGGGTGTTTAGCTGGGACTTTTTATGCTTGTTCTATCACAAAATGTGGGGAGAGGGTATCAGGGATGATATATTGTTTTAACCAACATTTCAAGAAGAGTACAGGATCATTCCCTTCCTCATTCTCCGGCAAGCCAGCAGCACAAACATTTTCACAGTGTGAGTGTCACTCTGCATTATACAGTTTATTTTCGGCTATTCATAGTCGTTCCAAGATCAGTTGTGCCTGTTTGGCAATATTGGAGGTAGATGGTTGGAGTTTAAATATTCAAAACTTGTGTGTTAACCCTCTTCGAGATTTTTTTGCTGGTTTTCCCAGAACATTGCAGGTCATTAGTAAAGGAATCAAATTTGGCTTAAAAGGCCTCAAAGGACTCTGCAATGGCTGCCGGTATCCTGTCAAGTTCATTGAGGGGGGAGGGGGCACCCTCATCCGAGCATGATCTCAGCTGTGACACAGGCCATAGCATTTGGGTCCGGTAATCAAGAGGGATGCCTCTATGTGGCCTGGTACTCCTTTTTTCCTGGCCATGTGATGAAAGTGTGTGGTGTACAGAACAGCGAGCACTGTGACAGAGGTAGTGCAAAATCAAAATGGAGTCATACAAGAGCAGACATCTAAAAGACCCACCCCACCCATGTGTGGCCCAGTCTTGTACTGGCACACAAGCAGTGTGTCCGGGGTTACTGGGTCCTGCCCACAGGCACCCTCAGCCACTCAAATTGAGTGAGGCCACAGCAGATGGACAGATCAATAGTGTCAGGCACAACAGGGACATACACCTCTTAATCAGTAAACAAATACCTTAGAGAAATTGCTGGTGAAAAGCCACAGGGGGAAACTGCAGCAGTTATTTCTGTGGTGAGGTATGGCCTAGCTTAAATGGCTGCTCCTCAGTCTCAACAACCCCATCTGTAGCAGTGCCATCAGTGGCTCAAATCCCTGGTCCCCAAATAATTCAGGAGAAATGAGGTGGGTGGGGGAGGCTAAAGTAGTCACAGCTGTCATCTGTTATCATGCGTCGAATGCAGTGAGGCTTGCCTGTGGTGTGAGGCTCCTACAGTAGATAAGAAGGCAGCCAGTACAGACTGTGTTTTGGGGGGAACCGTCCCTCTGGTCCACGCAGCTCACACCAGAATCAAGGTGTCCTCACCAGTGCAGACTCCAGTCAGCCAATAGGTTCAGGCAACAGTGGCAGTAGAGGGCGTAGCTCGTGGTTGAGCACCACATTATACAGGTGCTGGAATTGCAGAACAGGGTGGGCCCAACAGGCCGGCAGAGCCCCCGGGACTGATTCAGTGTCTATCCTCAGCCCACAAGCCCCACCGTCAAGTGAGGCTGTGGGCGGGAGAAGAGCCGGCAGCCACTTGTGGGCAGACACTGCAGCGCATAGGCACCGAGGCTGTGAGACATAGCCCAATAGTTCAGTAAGGTCCCCAGGCCAGGGGTGTTATCCTATCCTGGTGGCAAAGGTTCCTCTAGAATATGCTTCAAAGTCTCTTATGGCCTTCCACTGGCTTTAGACCTTAAGTGGGGGAAGTGGTAACCAGAGAATGTAGACAGAGAGAAGTGGGGTCCAAGAGCTTCCTTACTTCACATCCGCCATGTTTGGTGGTCAAGCAATGCGCTGACAGTGGCTTTGTTGATGGTGGTATCACAAAGGTGGGGTACAAAGGAGGTTGTTGTTAAGAGACAGCATGAGGCAGTGAGCATGCTAGTCAAGGTGCTAATGATGAGGTGGATGCTAATAAGTCACACTTTCAAGCTGAAAAGCAAGGTGGCCGAGGAATGGCTACTTCTGACAAGCTCAACTCTGATTCACATGTCACTGATAGCAAGGTTATCAACTTTGGCATTTTCAACACAATTATTTGGGAAATGTCTTTGAATTTGAATGAAGGTAGAGGAAACATAACCCAATACCTCTGTTTTGGACCCTTGGAAAGAGATTATGTGGCTGTAGAAGGCAAATCCTTTCAATAAACCATGTTGCTAAAACTTTCTCTTTAATAGTCTCTCATTTGTCTGTCTTTCTGGAGTGTGCTGGAAAGAGACTCTTCACTCATTCATATACTGAGGAGAGAACATCCTGTGAAAAGGGATTGTTAATGTAATATAGAGTTTTATTATGTTGTAGCTGAAAATTTGCAGAAAAGTCCAGTCTGCATATGTCATGTGCACGTAAATTGACACTAGCTTCTTGTCGTCCCACCTCCATATCAGAGTCTGCAAGAAGGTTTGAAGAGACCCAAGGGAACATTAAATTTGAATGTATCCATATATCTGGGAGCTGAGTCACAGGTTACTCTATTCACACATGATGTGCAGTTGAAATCTGAAATATAGTGGCTTCTTGTGACATACAGTTCAGGACACTCTCACATTAATGGCTGGACTATGGGTGCTTTTCAAAGAGGTGATCGGGCTACTAACTACTCACTGTTTAGGCTTTTTGAGACATTTTAGTGTTGAATACAGCTCATGAAGATCTCCATCAAAGAGCTCCATCAAACTCTCAGCTCAACAACTGGGAATGGTTCAAGGAGGTGAATCTATGAATGGTCAAAGGGTGGAGAAATGAGCAGAGGTCAATGAACCCCAAAGATACTCTCAGAAAATACCTTTCCCTTTATGTGTTATTAGATTAACATTTCCTAATTTGTGGGTCTGGACCCACTCGTGGATCGCAAGCTGACTTTTGTTTGTTTGCTAAAGTCCTGGTTAGTATGTAAATAATGTTTAAAATAATTAGATCTGTTAGCGCACCAGTGCAAAGGTGCCGAACAATGTCCCTTAGCCGAGTTTTAAAACAAACTCTTGTAATTATTCCCAAGCATGACTCCACATGATTCTTCCTGTACTTGTTGCTGATGTTCTTCACTCCACAAAGTACTTTAAACAGAGAAAGTGTTCACCCTCTGTGATCATACACAAGCATACTACTCATGTTTGACTATCACATTAAAATTAAGAAATATGAATGTGGCCTAAGAGCCAGAGCTGCTCACTTTGTAGTTGGGGAACCAGGTTTGCATTCCAATTTTGGCTTAACATCCTTTGGTTCTAGACAAATCACCTTATCTCCTGTGCCTAAAATAAACTGAATCTGACCTTGTGTAATATAATCTGATGCTCATTTAAAGCATGTCAATGCCACTGGAACTTGTTTTCATTATAAAATTTGAAAATATATACATGGAGTCCAAAATGCACCATCAGGCCTCGTTTTAACACAAAATGCAGAAGTGGTTTCTCAAATATGGTAAAAACACTAGTATCAACACCAGTTTTTTTCAGAAGACTTGTGAATTTTCAGGCACCCCACTCTGCAAAGTGTTGTAGCTCCAGACTCCAGTGCAGTACACCATTTGCCACTTTTATGAGCAGATCAATATCCTGGCCACAGTCCAATTTCAAAGGGCATGGTTAAGTTTGTGACGTTTACCAACAATTACTGTTATTGCACGTGTTGTGTTTATAGTCGTGCGCATTACACTTGCACGTGACTAGAAACAGAATGATGGGGTGGAATGTCGGGAGGAATTGAGAATGTGTAAAGCAGATTGCCGTTAGCTTGGATGGTATATGGTTGTGTTCCGACTGGCTCGACATGAATAAATGTTATACACTATACACCTGCCTTTGGACAGTGTATTTACTACATAAATTTGGGGACAAGCGGAGGAAACTTGAATCTACGCATATGTGCTGTGCCACTGAGGAAGCGTGCCACTGAGGAGGTGCTGTGCGATACAGGTGGTGGTGCCACTGAGGAGGCGCTGTGTGATACAAGTGGTGGTGTCCTTTTTTAATAGAGACAGCCGGCTGCGAAGATTCATGCCAGGTAGCACTGTAATGTGGAGAGGGCTGGCCAGTCAGCGGTTCGGACCAAGAAGCAGCTTACGATGCACGTAATTGAATATGTTTTTACTTATTGATTATTAACTTAACGCTTACCTCGCGCTTGAAGTTAAAACCGTTGCGCGTGTCTCACGCTGGAACTGGCTGGGGCTGCAGCAGCTGTATTCTGGCACAAGCTCAGAACACAGTGATGTGTTACTGAACGTACTGCCATATTGGATGTAGTCAGCAACGGCAATAAAGAGAGGACTTTAGACACAGCGGCCATATTGAGTCAGGCATTTAACACAGTGACGTTTTGCATATTGCCGTCATATTGGATTAGTACTTTATGTACATAATGACCACAATGGATGAGAATATGAGATTTTGGTGTAATTAAAACGATTAATTTGAATTTTACTCATTTTACATTTTTATACAGCCAACAACTGTTGCCTAGCTATATTTTGGGGGGGGATTTTTTTTTTGTTTTGTGATAAAAATATCCACAGTTCAAGGGAAAGGACATGTATTACTTCAGTGTGAGAATGTGTTTCATTTTCACTCACTCCTCCAGTTCCTTTCCTTCCTTAGGCTGGGGAACCTAATATGAAATGGAGTGATTGGAAAGACTATTTTTTTAATTACATTGCTGCAATTGAAGATGAGAGCGAAGAAGTGTTCTCCAGTGTTAGAAAAAAACACATTCTTTTACATTGTTTGGGACCTAAAGGACAGAGAGTATTCACCCAAATGGAGAAAAAATAGAGGGCAAGTGAGGACACTGATGTCTTTAGACATGAATTGGAAGACTTAGACACACATTAGCAACCGGTTGTATGTGCTGATGTGGACAGATACAATTTTTTTCAACGCAAGCAAAGCAAAGATGAGTCTGTTGAAGATTATGTATCTGCTCTAAAGAAATTGGCAATAACTTGCAGGTCCGGGCAGCTACATGATGAACTGATCCGGGATCAAATCATAAGGCATTTTAATAATACTGGAGTACAAGAGAAACTGTGGGTTTGTGGAGCTGCTCCTTTGAATGAAATTATTGCTATTGTCAAGAAAGCAGAGTTGTCTAGACGATGT
The DNA here is from genome assembly GCF_031143425.1 of Pleurodeles waltl. Lineage (NCBI taxonomy): Eukaryota > Metazoa > Chordata > Amphibia > Caudata > Salamandridae > Pleurodeles > Pleurodeles waltl. Next base: position 260,448,281 of record NC_090440.1, read on the forward strand.
GCTAAAAAAGCATTATGTAATGGGAAAGATAGTGATGTGTGTGCAAAGTGATGCAGGAGTGGAAAAAAACTATCAGTAACAATGGTACTACTCATAAATTGGGCACTAAGAAAAGTCAGCAGTGGAAAATGACCTGTTATAGATGTGGTAACAAAGAACATTATGCGAGGGACAAGTGCTGCCCAGCGTCCAAGTCAAAATGTGCTTTTTTTGGAGTGGTTGGGTATTTCGCCAAGGTGTGCAAAAGAAAGGTGAATGAGTCTACTGTAAAGTGTGTGGATGTTGAACAAGAAAGCCATACTGATGGGTGTGAGTCAGATGATGGTGATTGCATTCTAAGTATCGACCATTTCATTTTAAGTACCAATGAGTTGCGGAGCAGACCTGTTGGCGATATCAAAAAAGGAGGTATTCAGATACAAGTAGTGGCAGATTCTGGGCCACTGTTCACAATTATCTGTAATGATGTTTGGAACAAGCAATTTGCTCATTTGTATGAAGTGTTCTATCACCATCGTGTGTACAACCTGTTACTTTTACGGGAAAAAAGATTCCCATGGTGAGTTCAGTGGATTTGATGTTCGAGTTGAGAGGCAGGAAGGCACCTGGTACCTTGTTGGTAGCAGAGTAAGGACCTTCTGTCTCAGGATGCAAGGACCAGGGAACTTTGGGAGTCATCTTAAATTCTAATAGTGTCACACAAGTACTATCTTTGGAGGAACCGGGTAAACTCTTAGAGGTAGAGTTATTGGAAAAATGTCCGTAAGTGATTTCTGGCAAGGTAGGTGAATTGTTGAAGTTTAAGCACAAAATTGTACTTAAAGATGGGGTTACCCATTTTTCTCACAAGGTAAGAAACATTCCTTTAAGTGTGAGGGAAGCTGTCATGAAGGAAATAGATAGGTTGGAAAAAGATGGTATAATACAGCCCATTGAGAATGCGGAATGGTTAGCACCCTTAGTTGTAGCTCGTAAGGCCAATGGGCAGATTAGGCTTTGTGTGGATTTGAAGGAGATTAACAAGTGTATTATTGTTGACAAATTTCTCAAGATTGAAGAGCTATTATCTAATTCAAAGGGTTGTCAATGGTTTTCCACTATAGATCTCAAGTCAACGTACCATGAAATCTGTTTACATCCCTCAAGTATGAAATTTACATCATTTATAACACCTTTTGGGTGTTATAGATTCATTCATATGCCATTTGGTTTGGCTTCTGCTGCAGTGGTGTTCCAACGACTTATGCACAGGTTATTAGGAAACATTGTGGGGGTCACTTATTTCCAAGACGACATGCTCATCATGGGAAAGGATAGGTGTGAACATGATGCAAGACTGATGTTGGTTATGGGAAGGCTGGCAGAGAATGGTCTTACAACAGAATTGAGCAAGATTGCTAAAGAATCTGTTACATATTTAGGACATGTAGTGAGTAAATAAGGTATCCTTCCAAAGAATAGTACCTTATCAGCAATTAGAGATGCACCTGCTCCAAATTTCAAAGATGATGTTAGATCCTTTTTGGGTTTAGTTGAATTCTATGCAAGATTCGTGAAACATTTTTCCACTAAGACTTTTGAGACAGCTGATAAAGGAGAGACAGGAATGTGTGTGGAATGCTGACCTGAATAAGGATTTTGAGCAAATCAAAAAGGAAATTTGTTCAGCTCTTCCCCTGCAAGGATTTGACAGCAAAGAGAAGAGTATTCTCACGGTTAATGCTAGTGGAAAAGGCCTTGGGGCAGTGTTAAAACCAGTGTCAGATAAAAGGTCTGAAAATGTAATTGCCTTTGCCTCGCATGCCTTATCCCCTTCAGAAGAGAAATTCCCTGTTATCAAAAAAGAAATGCTAGCAGCAGTTTGCGGGATGGAGAAGTTTAGGCACTACCTGTGGGGATCGGATTTTGTATTGAGCACGGATCATAAACCTTTGGTGAAGGTTTTGACTTACCAAGGCATTACTAAGGCTACACCTCGCATACCCAGATTATCATTACGATTATTGGATTATGTTTATGAAGTAGAATATCTTCCTGGAATAAGGGATACGGTGGCAGGTTACCTAAGACATTCTCCATACCATTCCAAGCAATGGAAGATTGCAAATGGAATGAGTATAGTGTTGCTATTGCTGATATTGTTGCAATTTTGAGGGTGATGTTGTTAATGAGATGGAATGGATTTCTGCTTACAACAGTGAAATTATGGGGTGTGTCTGTAAGGGATGGCCTTGTAAGAATAAACTGAGTCAAAATCTTGTCTAATGGTGGGAGGTCAAAAATGCATTGACCAATAATGAGGACAATTTCCTCATGAGAAGGGAGAAAATGGTACCACCTGAAGTGCTTCGTGAAAAGACTTTTGCAATAACACATGATGGCCATCTGGGAAATTGTAAAGTCAAAGAATAGAGAGAAAATGTCATATTGGTGGCCAGGTATAGATGCAGATGTGGAAAGGGTGGTGCGGAATTGCGGTGTTTATGCTAATGCAGACAAGTCTTTGAAAATATTCAGACCAGCTTTGTTATGAATTTGTGCCCGGAGAATCTGTTGGAGGATGATGCAATTGACATTTCAGGTCCTATAGCTAAATCTTTAGATAGTCACTATGATGAAGCTAAGTATGTGATAGTATTGTTAGATCTTTATTCTAAGTGGCAATGGGCCTCAATTTGTGTCTGTGAAGTGGAAAGAGTTTCTACCCAGGAATGGAATTAATGAAAAACATACTCCTGTCTATCATCTAGCGGGGAATGGTTCTGTGGAACGCTTAAACCATGTGATAATGGGTTCTATTCAAGCAGCCATCGGTGCAGGGAAGGATTGGGAAAAGGAACTTGCATGCATGATGTGGGCTTATAGAATCACACTGACTGTTACAGGATATAGTCCATTCAAAATATTAAGGGGAAGAGAACAGTTCACTAAAGATAACAGAGCGTGGTTAAAACTCAATATTCAGAGTAAGTGGTCCCCTGCCATGGTCAAAAGCAATATTTTGAAAGCACATGAAGCATGTAGGAAGTATTATAGTCACAGGCTATGGAAGTCAAACCTAAGCCTGGAGATTTGGTCAAGGTGAAATTGGGAGACAGTAAATTCTCTGACCCACTCCAAGTTGGCCAAGTATAGTGACAGAGTGAAGTGTTCTGGTATAAATGCACGGAAAAAACCTTGTGCTGATTTTGATTGGTCTTGGCCAGAGGTGGAAAGTAATTATGAGAGTAATTATGAGCATCTGCAAATAGCTCAAGAACAATCCAGAAGAAATGATCAACGTGGGCACTCTTCAAGTTCCACATCCTCTGTTACCCAAAAGGAGTTTTCATCAGCTCAAGGAACACAGGGACAAGTGGCGAACCAGTCTTGTGCTAATAACCGTGAGGAATTGCCTCGGGTGGCTACACGTAGCTGATGGGTAGTAGATTTGCCTAAAAAGTTTCAGGATTTTTGTGAGACACTTAATGGACAAGTTTGCATTTTTTATGATCTGTAATTGTAGAGCTTAAATTTAAGTTTGTTTCATATATTTGTCGTTATTAAAGGGAAGGGATGTTTTGTGTTTATAGTGGCGTACATTACAGTTGCACGCGACTAGATATAGAACGATGGGTAGAACGTGGGGAGGAATTGTGAATGTGTAGAGCAGATTGCCGTTAGCTTGGATGGTGTATGGATGTATTCCAACTGGCTCAACATGAATAAATGTTATACAATATGGCCCATATTTATACTTTTTTAGCACTGCATTTGTGCCGCTTTTTGATGCAAAAGCGGCGCAAACTTACAAAATACAATTGTATGTTGTAAGTTTGCGCCGCTTTTGCATCAAAAAATGACACAAATGCAGCACTAAAAAAGTATAAATATGGGCCTATATACCTGCCTTTCGACAGTGTATTTACTACAGCATGAAATAATTGCCCCACTTCACGTCCAGTAAACCTAGTTGTGTTGGGAAAGTGTATCATTCTACAAACTGGATCGTGGTTCTTAAATGTTTGGGAAGCACTGTGCTAGTTTTTCTGGATGAACTTTCAGGATTGTGTCTGTGTTTGCAAACTATGGCACAAGCATTCTGACAGGTGTAATGTAGGTCTTAGTAAATGGAGCTCAGCTTGATGCAAATTTGTAATTGATGCAAACGCAACTACTCCGTTAAACCTTAATTAGACTACTGTACCAGTCCACGCAAATTCCCCTAGGGACTCTGCATTCATATCCTCCAACTCTAAGAGAGCAGTGGTCTAAACAAAGCACAAGGAAGGGCACCAACATGGAAAAAATAGAGCAAACGTGATGGAAACAAAAATAGTACAAGAAACTTACAAGGCATGGACCAGCACAAAAAATGTAATACTTCTCGTGAGACTTGGACAACTTTGGAGACCAAATGGTTTCTACAAAATAAGGAGCAGCTGGTCCTTTTTTGGCTCGAAATTTCATTCCATTTTTATTGGCAAGTATAAAACACAAGTTTGTGGCTTAAGACCCAATTAACGTAACAAGTGATTAGGCTCTGACAGAGTAACACACCTATTGTCATGGATATAATTAGCCACAGCCTGTTTTATTATTGGCAGGAAGTCATGCTCATCTTGCAACAGTCCACTGGACCATGTGATTGGGGTTTGGTGGTCTTGGTTCCTAATATACTGGGTAGGTTTTGAATCCCTGTACCTATGATCAAAAGCCAACATCATAACTTGACATGTATTCATACATTCAATTTTTAACTTCTTATGGAGTGCTAAAATGTTAGTAAGTGTGGGATTTCAACTTTATTGTGTATCCGTGATTAGTCCAAACCAGGTGTCCATCCCACAGCGGTAAAGCAAAGGGTGAACTCCTGACACCTCTGCCTGTGTTTCTGTTATCCTAAAACATTGCTCATATGTGTGTACAAACATCATGTTTGGTACAGATGAAAGAAAATATTGATGATTATTCGTAGGTCGTAAAATAATTGTTGCCAGCGCGGACTGGGTTCATGCCGAGTGTACAGAACCAGTGATTATTTGGTCCCCACCAATAGATGATGGATCGATTGTTGGGCAGAGAGAATGTGACAATGAATATGCCATGCAATATACCGCTACACTTAAGAAAGAAAAATGATAATTATGTCAGGATCTGGTGCGCATAAATGCCTAATTACTTGACAGCGTTTTTCCTGCAATTGTAAAAAATGATGGCTAAATATTGACGTGTTTCTTCATAACAGCTTGTGTGTGCATGAGATGCTACTTTCCTATATGAAAGAACTTCAGTCAAATTTGTAGATTTTTTATGTATCCAAATATAAATTGAGCACTTGCATTGCGTCAGACTCTCTGTCATGTGTTTACCAAAATACTGTCAGGTGCTGTTTAGGTTTGGCTAGAAGTAGCTCTATTTGCCTTCCAGATTATATTTAATCAATAGGAAAAAAAGCACCAGCAAAGACAAAAGGTCTGGTTTTAGTGTGCCAATGCTTCAAAACAGCATTGGTACATGCCCTCGTTGACATAGAGCAGCACATTGAAGCAGACCTATTAGCTCTGCTATTGTTTACTGTAAGATCAAATAAATAAAGGCCAGGGTAAAAATAAATGTTGATATCGTTTTTGCTATCTGCCTTTGAATATTATATTAGCACTGTACAAAGTAAAACGTATACGACAAATCCATCAAATCAACAAACATGGTTGTTCATAAAAGGGAAGGATAACCTGCATCCCCAAACATTTGGGTACCCCTGTAACGTTGAATATGATGCCAGCTTCACAGAATTAAATTCAGATACTATTTGGAGTACTGCTACGTTTGAAAGAGAAACAATAATATTATGCTACTTTCATAGTACAGAACGATTAAATATTCCACTCTTAATTTCATAGTGTGCTTGAAATGTTTATTTTGCTGAAATTATATTTTGATTAACATATACACAAATATAGTAGGACAGTCCTGAGCTTGATTAACACATCAAATCTCTTCAATAATATGTGAAGCACATTTGGCTCCACAAAATGACAGATAATATTCTGTTTCATACTATTAAGTTTCATTAAATGTTAATGTATTACAGAAGGTAAAATCAATCATGAAACAGCAGTTAATAATCAAAATGCATTACCATCAAATAGTATGTCAGGTAAGTCAGTCGGTAGTGAGTCAGGTTAAATCAAAGTCTCAATAAAATCAAAGCCTTATGGGCAAAAGACAAACCAGCTTGGGGTCACCACAAAGGGATAAAGGAAAAGAGAAACAGAAATGATCTGAATTAATTTGTACTATCTGTACTGGAGCACATTCAACTAAATCTACAGATTTCTAACTCTTTCAGATTATAGCGAGATGATACAATTTGATACTGGGCAGGTTTCTCAAGGTTTTCTCGCTAACAAGTTTCTTTCTTGGCCTTTGTACTCACGCTTTCGGTAACCAGATAAAATCTATGCACTAAATTGCACACTGCAGGTGTCTTCTTGAATTCCGTTATTGATTAAAGCATTCCGCACTGATTAAAAAAACATTTCTTCACATGGAAAATAACATTACATTTAACAGCTTAATAAATTCAGCCTGCCTAGAAAAAAAGAATCTTTACATGCCACAAAACAAAATGCTAAACACTTGCTGAAATAGAGAACTAGATTAGCTAAAGCAAAATCTAAAAGAGAATAACATTGTAGTTAGCATTTGCACATTTATATGTTAATGTCAGGTTGTTACAAAATGTTTAATAATAAATGCTTTATCAGTCCCTCCCTCTGGTGAATCACCACAAGTCCCTTTTTCACTCATCGAATTCCCCATAACACAGATGTTGTTGACTTTTGAAGCTTGCATCTGGAATCCTCTAAGCTCACAAAACGGTTTATCTTGGATGTTCTCCAGCTCCAGTTCCTCACTCTTCCTGTTTCTTCCTCTTGATTTTAATGGTTGCTTTTCTCCACCATATTTTGACCCACTCTTTGCCAAACAAAATCAATTTGATTGCTGTGCGAAATTGGGTTGTTGTTTTACTTGGGTGTGAGCCATGCTCGAACAGAAACTACAATTCATGTCAGGGTTAGGCACAAGCAAACCCCAAATTTCCTTGTGCTCACCCTCCGGTAGCTTGTCACAGAGCAGTCAGGCATAATTTGAAGGCAATGTGTAAAGTATTTGTGCAACACTCCAAACAGTAAAATAGTTAAAACACCACACAAAAAGGGCCCCACACTAGGCTAGAAAAATAGAACCTAATTCAATAAATAAAACAAAGTCAAAACTGCCAAAATCCAATTACTGGAACTTGAAATATGAGTTTTTAAAGAACAAACTATAGAATGGCACTAGAATCAAAATGCGCCCACCAGGGATATCTGGTCACGCTGCACCCGGACAAAATCTAAAGTTTAGTCTGACCGAGATGGAGAGTGGGCTGGCTACAGGGACCCAGTTAGACCCACTGAACAAAGTACCTTAAATTCTGGTTGTGGAGCGTTGCATTGCTCTGAAAAGAAGATGTGTCACTCGACCATTGTGGTGCCTTGGTTCCAAGATGCAGCAAGGCTAGGGTCTGAGGTCCTGTTGCATCGGTATCGAGGATCCCGTCAACGGGGCTTGCGATGCAGAGACCGGTGTCAGGGATGTGTTTCACAGCTGAGGCAATGTGTCCATTCTGATGAGCGGTGAATCTGTGATGCAGAGCTTTGGCTTCGATGTTGAGGTTACCGTTGGACCTGCTGCAATGAATCATTGGTCAGTGGCAGTTCTGAGGGCGAGGAGTCAAAACCAATATGCGGGATGTGGCACAGATGCAAGTGTTTCCGTCTGGTCCAAACCACGCAGCAGATTCTTCTCAAGAAAGCTCTGCTCAGCCAAGGAGATGTGTCAGTTCTGCTTGGGGATGCGCCGCTCAGCAGAGAGGATGCATCAGTCCTGCTTGTAAGCCACTTAGACCCAAGGGTCCAGGACTGGGGTGGCACTACTTGGCAGGATAGACTCACAGGTGCAGATGCATGGTGGCTGGAAGTCTTTTGTGTCCCTGAGACTTTAGATCATAAAGCCAGGTAACTAGCCCTTGGAGTCACTCTGAATTCTGGGTGGTAGACATGCAGGTGCACATCCAGTCCTTCTCACTCCCAGGCAAGAGGGCAGCAGGCAACAGATCAGCACAGAAAGGCAGGAGCCAGCAGAGTGCAGGCCAGTAGAGTGGCAGTCCTTCAGCAGCACAACAGTCCTTTTTCCTGGCAGAGTATCCACAGGTATAGAAGAGTACTGAAGTGGTGCTTTCTGAGGTTCAGTTCTTATACCCAATGGTGCCTTTGATGTGGGGGACACTTTGAAGACATGCCATTGAAATGCACAGATGTCGTGCCCTCCCTGCCCTGGCTTCAGACTAACCATTGGGGGTATGCATCCCTTTGAGTGGGGACAGGACACAGCCTATTCAGGCGTGAGTGAGGCTATGTCCAGCTCCTCTCTCCCATCCTGCCCAGTATAGCCCATCAAGTTACCACTATGCTCCCATTGTGTGTTGCTGTCTAGGAGGGATACACAAAGCCCAACTGACAAAAACACCCAGTCATGTGACCAGAGACAGACTGCAGGCACCAAATGGCTTAGGCAAGAAAATGCCAACTTTCTAAAAGTGTCATTTTCAGATTTGCAATTTAAAATCCGACTTAGGATTTTGATTTCTGATTCCAGAGACACCAAACTTGAAGGGGTTTTCTCTACCCATTTGAAAATTTCTCTTATAAAGTGTAATAAGGCAGTTCAAATGTTGATCTACGGGAGAGATAGGCCTTGCAGTGGTGAACAATGAATTTAAGAGTTTTTCACCACCAAGACATGTAAAACTAAAAAGTACATGCATTATGTTTTAAATACATTGTAAGCTGTCCTTTGGGTTGTCCAGGGCCTACCATGGGGGTGACATATGTAATAGAAAGGAAGGTTTAAGCCTGGTGTAAGAAATTGGGTCTCTCGTTGGCAGAGCTACGTGCCAACTAGGGACCACAGTCCTAGTCAGGGTAAATCAGATACACACCCTAAATTAACCTGTGCTCACCCACTGGTAGCTTGGAATAGAGCAGTCAGACTTAACTTGAGAGGCAATGTGTAAAGTATTTGTGCAATACACACACACACACAGTAACACAATGAAAACACCACAAAAAAGACTCCAGTCACCTTCGTATGGAGAGGTGGGGAGCAGACAAACCTGTTGAAACCTAAGTGCAGTTTACGGACTGAGAAGTAAAAGGAACATTTGTGACATGCTGGGTTTTTTAGATGCCCTGTGTCATTTAGATTCCATTGAAACAACCATTGTCGAAGATATTTAGAATTAAGAAGCACCAGGAATTGTGGGAGTAGGGGCTTCATTCTAGTTTAGGTATACATCCAGGACTCTTTCGAAGTCCCCTCCAATGATCCATAGATCTTTAAGTTAATCAATGAGGAGAGTTGTCAAACAAGTACAGAAGGCCAGCTGGTCAATGTGTGGAGAGTATACAACACCTAGATATAGATATAGAGGACTGCTGCTTAGGCTGTCTCTGTTAAGGAAAAAACAGTCACATACAAAATTGAGAAATATGAATGTGGCCTTATGGCCTGAGCTTGTTACTTTTCATTTGGGGGACCAGGTTGGAGTCTGAGTGTTGACTAGACAAACCACCCAATCTCCTGTGCCTAAAATACAATTAGTCTTACCTTGTGTAATGTATTCTGCTGTTCATTTAACGCGCTTCAATGTCTTTGTGCCTTTTTTGATTATGAAAGTGAGAAATATATACATACATTCTAAAATTCACCACCGGGCATCGTTCATCATAATATCTAGAAGTAGTTAAAATCACTGGCTAAAATTATTGGTATCAACCCCAGGTTTTTCCAGAAGCCTTGGCATTGTATAGCAGCCCACTCCACCAAAAGTGTTGCAGCTCCAGACTCCAGTGCAGTTTACCATCTATCACTTTTATTTTATGGGCAGATCAATATCTTGGCCACAGCCTCATTTAGAATGGTGAGGTCAAGTTTTTGGCATGTAAAAGCTGTGCCGATGTCACAGATTTCCCAAAAGTGGCAAAAAGGAGGAGGTAAGCACTCCTTCTCACTACAGGGGAGAAGCAATGCTTAAGAAGACCTCCCCATGTGTTAGGCCGCCCTCAAACTGTTTCTTGGCTGTGGATTGTGATCACACCGTGATCCACAGCCAGGAAACTTCACTAGTCCAGCAGGGACCAGTGTTTGGGTGGTGAGCCCATATGATGAACCCCTCAGGGTGGACAATATTTATATAAAAGAATGTGGTTATTCACCAGGTGGGGGGGGTGATAGCCAAACTAATAATTAAAAAAGAAGAAAGTGAAATTGTCAGGGGCTTAAATATACCAAAATCCACTAAAGATGTGACAATGTGTTTGCATGTAGTGGAAGGCCCTGCACAAAGGTTGACTCGTCATCCTTCAGTTGTTTATTTCTGTATTTTGTTGTATCAATGATAATGAGGTAAAACCTTTGCCCGGGCAGCATTATTATGTTTTCATATCATAAAATAATGATGTAATACTATCAAAAATATGCCAGATAAGGCAGCACAATGTGCCTTTTCTTTCTCCATAACTTAGTCAGCCCTATCCTATTTTTGGGTGCTGTCCAGCCACATGATTCCATTGACCCTGGTGATGGCACTCTCTATTTTCACAAGGAGCACAACTGCACACAAAGTTGCAGGGGCTACTATGTGAAAGTTTGCTTCTTGAAATCAAAGGCTGATTTGTGGTTTCTGGAAACTAGTTTTATACTGCCAATTGCCTAGCAGCTCCCCCAACAATAAGGTTTAGCATAACCCATGACAAAGGTATGCTGTGATATTGGGTATATGACAAGGTGTAGTAATACTTTGTTTTTTGTCTTTTTTAGCATCTTTGGAGAACTCGCAGATTCAGGAAACAAGATTAGATAGTTAACTCTGTGTTTATTTACTGTTGCACACATCTCACACACCCACCAACTGAATTAAGCAATACGTATGCCCTCTATGTAGGACAGTGTTTCAGAAGGGTGGGTTTCGCCAGTCAGCAGAGATGGTGTCTCAGTGGAAGACTGCTGTCCAGGTCCTAACTCAGGTGACGAAAGACTGTTCTGAGGCAGGATCAGAAACTGAGATAGCAGATACTGAGTCGGCATTTGAGGGAAAGGAAAATGGAGCAGAGTCTGAATCTAGTTTTTCAGTCAGGTGGAGTTCCATCAGATGACTTATCTTCGAGTGATTCTCAGGGAAATAATGATGGTAGTTGCGCTGTCTCTTCACAAGCACAGTCTGTACAGCGGAGCAGCCATAGCAGGTTAGACCAACCCAGAGACCAGGCATGTGTGGTAGCAAGCACAGACAAAGTGCTCTCTTGGCAGCCCCCCAATTCAGTTCAGCTTCAAATTCCACCCATTTCTGGCGACGCTGAATGTAAAGTCATTACAGGCAATTTTTTGCTAATTGACTACATCCATCTCTTTTTGGATGTTGACTTCCTTCAGCAAATTGTGCAGCAAATTTGCGTGCCAAACTATTTCCGAAGGAGCATGGAGGCACTTTAGGGCCTCATTCTAGGTCACTCCAGTGGTCTCCCACTTCACCTGTGGAGCTGAAGATTATTTTTGGGCCTTATGGCCAAAATGGGGTTAGTGCACAAACCAAGCTTGAAGTCCCACTGGTCTACTTCCATGGTTTGTGTAACCCCCATCTTTGTGCCATGAACAAGCAGAGATTGTTTTTTGCTATTGCAGCGCATGCTGCATTTCAATGACAATTCTAATGTATTGCCCTGGGATCATCCAGACCATGACAGGCAGTTCAAAATCCAGTCTGTCGTGGAACATTTGTCTGCCAGGTTTTCAGAGATTTATACACCTTGGAAGAATTTAGCCACTGATGAGTTATTGATCCTGTGAAAAAGGCGGCTGCTGTTCAGGTAGTACATGCGAGCAAAAGACATCACTATGGCATCAAGTTGTGCATGCTGTGTGAGAGCTCTACTGGCTATGTGTACAGCCTGAGAGTGTATACAAGGAAGGACTCCACTCTAAACCCTGTAGGGTAACCTCCCATACTAGGAGTCACAGGAAACTTTGTATAGGATCTTGTACAGCCACTCCTTCACAAAGGTTATAACCTTTGTGTGGACAACCTCTATGCAGGTGCAGAGCTCTTCAGTGAGCTTCCTAAAGCAGTCATGTGGCATGCTGTGCAGTTAATTATCGCCACAAAGGATTCCCACAGGAGCTACTATGTAAGACTCTCCAGAAATCCCAGAGAGCTGATTTTCAGTCCAACAAACTGCTTGCAGTCAAGTTCTCTGATAGGTGTGATGTGTATGTGTTGACTACAATTCATGATGAAAGCACTTTACCCATCATGGTTTGGGGTCAGATGGCCAAAGGTCACAATCCCACCTTTATACTTGATTACAACAAGTACATGGGCTGAGTGAATAAGATAGATCAGGTTCTTCAGCCATACAATGCGATTAATAAAACTCGCACTTGGTATAGGAAGGTGTTTACCCACCTGATCCAGATGGCAACATTAAATGCATATGTTGTTTATTGCCAGACCCTCACAGGAAGACTCATGTCTTTCAACTGACTGTCATTTAAAATCTAAGTGCCGTATTTATACTTTTTGGCGCACAACTGCGCCAACGCAGTTGTGCGTCAAAAAATGTAATGCCGGCTAACGCCATTCCAAAGCGCCATGCGGGCGCCTTATTTATGGAATGACGTTAGCCGGCGGAGCTGCCTGGTGTGCGTAAAAAAAAATGACTTACACCAGGCAGCGCCGGCGTAGGGGAAAATGGAGCTTGGGCGTAAAAAAATGGGGTAAGTCAGGCTGAGGCAAAATTTTCGCCTCAACCCAATTTGCGCCATTTTTTTTTACTCCCAACCCCCATTTAAATGACTCCTGTCGTAGCAAAGACAGGAGTCATGCCCCCTTGCCCAATGGCCATGCCCAGGGGACTTATGTCCCCTGGGCATGGTCATTGGGCATAGTGGCATGTAGGGGGGCACAAATCAGGCCCCCCTATGCCACAAAAAAAAAATAATAATAATACTTACCTGAACTTACCTTAAGTTCCCTGGGATGGGTCCCTCCATCCTTGGGCGTCCTCCTGGGGTGGGCAAGGGTGGCAGGGGGTGTCCCTGGGGGCATGGGAGGGCACCTCTGGGCTCCTTCCGAGCCCACAGGTCCCTTAACGCCTGCCCTGACCAGGCGTTAAAAAATGACGCTAAAGCGGCTGTACGTAATATTTTTTGACCCGCCCACTCCCTGGCGTCATTTTTGCCCAGGAGTGTAAATACGGCACACATGCCTCGGAGTCATTTTTTAGACGGGAACGCCTTCCTTGCATATCATTAACGCAAGGAAGGTGTCCACGCTAAAAAATTACGCAAACTCCAAGATCTTTGGCGCTAGACGGGTCTAACGCCAAAGTATAAATATGGAGTTAGTTTTGCGTAGGATTTGCGTAAAAAAAAACGACGCAAATCCGGCGCAAACAGTGTATAAATATGCCCCTTAATACTACAAAATAAGCAGCCTTTACTTCATATGCCTTGGAGGACGTGGCAAGGCTGCAGAACTGACTCTCTCAGTCACATTACTGAAATAGATAAAGAAAACTCAACCACGTTTTTGTTGTAGAGTCTGCTCAAAGCAAGAAATGAGGCAGTAGAGTCATGTTTCCTGTCCCCAGTGCCCATCTCGACCAGCCTCGTGTTTTCCTACTTGCTTTATGTTGTACCATACAAAAGTGAAAAATTGGGAAATTGACTGAAGTGGGTTTGCGGTAAGGTAAACTTTTGAATGGCTGTGCATAGATACCTACCTTCCATGGGCCACTACTTCACTAGGCAAGAATCCATATAATTTTTGTTTGTCTGTTTGAGGAAATCATGCAGCTTCCTATGACCTGCTCAACACCTTTAGCTACCGTCAGAATGTGAAAGTTTTTTTATTCACCAAATGACAAGTGCATTATAGTCCCCACACTGCACATAATGGTAGACCGAACATAAGTCACGTTGCCACAGAGTACCCTGTATGTCCAAAATGTGAAGTCTTGAATAGATTTTGAAGTGTTTTTATGGAACTTATGTGTGTGAGAAAACAGGGCTGATTGCAGAGGCCCCATAACTTTTTGCCCCCATTTTCCTCTTTTTGCTGGTGTTTTCCTGACTTTGATGGTGCCCTGGGTACTGCTAACCAGTCCCAGGGCCTGTGCTCTGTGTAAAATGGATATGCAAATTAGGCTAATTATAATTGGCTAAGTTAACCTACCTATAAATCCCTAGTATATGGTAGGGCATGTAGGTTTAGGGAGCACAGCATAGGTGGTGCACACCTAGGTGCACTGCTGAGGTGCCCAGTGTCATTTTAAAAGCAAGCCTGCCTTGCTGGCTGCTTTTAAATTAAAGTTATATGCAAATTCGACTTTGGAATTAAAGGTACTTCCAAAGTCTTAAACTACCTTATTTTTACATATAAGTCACCCCTAAGGTGTGCCCTATGTGCCCCTAGGTCTGGGTGCCATGTAACTATAAGCAGGGACTTTATAAAAATAGATTTATAAGCCCTGGTGAGGTAAAAACAGCCAAATTCGTTTTTCCCTCATTGAAGTAAATGGCCTTCATAGGCTAGAATGGGCAGACTTTATTTTAAATTTTAAAGTCTCCTTAAATGTTACATACCAAGAATTTGGTATCAAATTGATTGTTGTAATAAATCCCACAACTTCCAGTTGTTGGATTTAATATAACTAGTGCAGGTAAAAAGTTTAGACTTTACCTAAAAAGTTGCCAATTTCAGCTCTGCATTGTTTTTGCTGCTGTGCTCTGATTGGCCAGCCTGCAGCAGCTTCTGCCAGGCTACCTTGATGAGGTGTGAAGTGGCCTGACTTCACACAAAGGAATGTGCTTGGGGAGAGAATCTCCCCTCAGCAGATGGTGAGGCAGGAAGGGGGAGGGCTGCCAAACTGGTCTTCAAAGGCAGAGAAGGACATTTGGAGCACCCAGCAACACCCCCACATCCTGCAACCCCAGACAATTAGGTGCCCCCTTGATTAGATTAGGAGAGGGCAGGAGAGGGGTGTGTTTATGATTTTTAGCCACACCAGTGGGTGGGCTCAGCCAGATGTAACCTCCAAAAATCAGATTCATCCATGTTGGATTTTTAGAGACTGTTGCCTTCTGGGATGGATTTTTGCCACACTTCCCAGGAAGTGGTCATCACAGGGGGACGACCCTGTCCCTGATTGGAGAACCAGGGCCCCCCTGCTTTTCACCCAGGAGCAAGGATAAAACTGGCAGACCTGCACCCACGCCTCAGATCCTCTCCAGAATTCAACAAGAAAGGAACTAAAGAAGAAGAAGGACTGCCCTGCTGGACCCCTGGCCTGCACCTGGAACCTGCACTCAGAAGGACTGCACCAGCTGCACACTTGGGCTTCACCACAAGAAGGACTTTGCCTGGCTTCAACTGGTTCAAGGAGGGACTCCCTGTTTGCTACAGGTGAAAAATTGCTAAACCAGAGTCCCCTGCACCAACTCCTGAAGAAAGCGACCAGCTGACCACTGTCCAGTGGCCAAAAAGGAGTTTGCGCCAGGTGCATTCTGGGAGTTAAAGACCGCACCCCCCAAGGACCATCACAGAACTTCTGGACCCTTGGGGTGAGCTGTGGACCCCAAAAGAACCTTAAAAGAACATCTGGGTGAAGCCCCAGAAGTTTGGAAAAGATTTGAGAATTTTTGGAAAAAAGCTCCAGAGAGGGACCGACCCGCCGCGGAAATTCTAGCCGGCTTGCCTCAACCGCGACCCGGCCTGACTTCGTGGTTCGTCCCGGTAAAGAAAAACATCCAAAAAAGAGACTAAGTCCGAATGTAAAAAGTTGACCGGGACCTCCCAGCCATCGTATCCGAGAAGGGCTCCATGGACGTCGGATCAAGATCCAGGTTTACCCCGGTCGAAGGATTTTCATCTCGAAAAAACGACTAAGTCCGAAGGTAAAAGTCTCCACCGAGGAAGCCCACATCGCGTATCCGGACAAGGGCTCCAGGAGGTCGGATTCAACTGGCAGGTTCGTCCCGATGAAGAAAAACTTCAAAATAAAGACTAAGTCAGAAGGTAACTTTTTAACCGAGGCCTCCCGCGACCTGTAGCCGAGCAGGGCTCCATCGCGGTCGGCCTGAAAGTTTGACTTTGCCCCGTTCGAGGTGCAACCAGATGACCCGATTGGCGCTTTTTGTTTCTAAGCGCTAGAAAAGTAATAATTCTTTAAAAATTCATATCTCCGGTTCCCCTGAACCGATTTTAATCGTTTTTGTGTCATTTTAAAGATAAAAATATAAACTATTTTTATAAATTGGTTTTGGATTTTTAAACTGTTTCCTGTGTTTTATTTAATTACTGTTTTGTGATATTTGAATGCTTTACACTTTGGGGGTGGTTCTGATTCTGGCGGGCGGCGGAGGCCGCCCGCCAGAATTCCGCCCCCATTATACCGCTCCGCGGTCAGAAGACCGCGGAGGGTATTATGAGTTTTTCCCTGGGCTGGCGGGCGGTCTCCAAAAGACCGCCCGCCAGCCCAGGGAAAAACTCCCTTCCCACGAGGATGCCGGCTCGTAATCGAGCCGGCGGAGTGGGAAGGTGCGACGGGTGCAGTGGCACCCGTCGCGTATTTCAGTGTCTGCAAGGCAGACACTGAAATACTTTGCGGGGCCCTCTTACGGGGGCCCCTGCCGTGCCCATGCCATTGGCATGGGCACGGCAGGGGCCCCCAGGGGCCCCGCGACCCCCCCTACCGCCATCCTGTTCATGGCGGCTTTCCCGCCATGAACAGGATGGCGGTAGGGGGGGGTCAGAATCCTCATGGCTGCGGAGCGCGCTCCGCAGCCATGGAGGATTCAAACGAGCAGCGGAAAGTCAGCGGGAGACCGCTGACTTTCCGCTTCTGACCGCGGCTGAACCGCCGCGGTCAGAATGCTCGTTGGAGCACCGCCAGCCTGTTGGCGGTGCTCCCGTGGTCGGTGGCCCTGGCGGCCACCGGCCGCCAGGGTCACAATGACCCCCTTTTTCTCCTAAGTTAAGCCTTGACGCTCGTTGCCAAGCTACCAAGGGTTGAGCTGGGATTAATTTACTGAGACCTAACTGTACCTATGTGGAGGTTAGTGGCTTGTTGCTAGGTGTAGGTACCTACCTGCCCTACCAATAACCCATTTTCCAACATAATTGGAGGCAGCGACGGGATCCTGTACTTGTGTTCAATATCACGTTACAGTTTTAGGTAAAACAAATTAAAAATCCTTTAAATTGTCCTAGTGCAAAAATTGTTTTTTTTTTTTACAAAAAAAAAAAAAAATGTTTAATTTGGATTAATTTCAATTATTGAATATTTGTAATTTTTCTAAATTCTTGTTTCCAATTTTTGCAAAACGTTTTTGTTGACACAAAACTAGGGAACCATGGAGCTTGATCTGGCTAGCCTACCCACACTGACAGTAGTCCAGCTTAGGGGGTTGTGTATTGAAAGAGGGTTGCCTGCAACCACTGATCTCAGGAAGCAAATCCTGATCACATCCCTGACAGCATGGGCTGAGGCCCAAGAGGTAGAGTCAGAAGAAGCTCCAGAGGAGGGAGAAAGAAGGGAGGATGCAAGCTCTAACCACTCAGGGGAGGGAAGGCATCTGAGCCTAAGTGAGGATGAGGAAGAACGGTCCTCAGTAAATACAGTCACTAGAGGCAGATCCAAAGCTAGTGGTGGGAAGGGGGTCCTTTCAGGAGGAGAGAACCCATCCATCAGAGAAAGAGAGCTGGAGGCCCAGCTAGCATACATAGCTTTGGAAGCAGAGAAGCTGGCCCTAGAAAAGAAAAAGTGGGCATACAAAGAGAAAAGAGATGGAAGCAGCGATAAAGAAGCTGAGGTGTCCATGGGTGGGGGAGTTTGCCCCAGATTACCCAAGGGGGTAGTTCCTGCCTATGTAGAGGGGGATGACATAGATAAGTGGCTGGGGGCCTTTGAGAGGGCACTCCAAATGAGAAGGGTTAGGCCTCAATACTGGGGTTCCCTTTTGTGGGAGTTGGTCCCCAACTCAGGGAGGGATAGGCTTCTGACCTTAAGGGGGGAGGAGGCAGATTCATACCCTAGTATGAAGAGGTGCTTAGCCAAGAAGTTTGGTCTGACCCCAGAGCAATATAGAATGAAGTTCAGGGACACCCAGAAGGTCAGTACCCAGTCTTGGGTTGACTTTGTGGACATTTCACTAAAGGCACTAGAGGGCTGGATTATTGGTAACAAAGTAGATACTTATGAGGGGTTATACAATCTGATCATGAGAGAGCACATCTTGACCAATTGTACCCAAGAAAGGTTACGCCAGCATCTAGTGGACTCTAAGCAGACCAACCCTAGAGAGCTAGGGGAGGCAGCTGATGAGTGGTTGAGAACCAGGGTGGTTGTCAAGTCCCAGGGGGGAGACTCCAAGAAGGGGGGGACAGGTCCCCAAAAACCTAAGGAGGGAGGTGGTAAGCCCACCACAGAGACTCCCTCTGTACCCCAGAACCCTAAGAAGGAGGAGAGTAAATCCCACTCCCACTCTGACAAGCAGAGACAGGGAGACCCAGGGTTAAAAAAGCTCTTGGACAGTAGGGCTTGCTTTGACTGTCAGCAGACAGGTCACTTCAGAGGAGATGCAGCCTGTCCAAAGAAGGTGGTTAGCACTGGGCTGTCCAGTGTAGCCATAGAGGAGGATTCCTCAGATGATGAAGTCCTCCTAGCATTGAGCTGGGAGACAGGACCAGATGGTAAGCTGGTGATCCCTGAGGGTGGGAGTAGGCACTTCCACCACATTCAAGTGAATGGGATCCCTACCACTGGCCTGAGAGACACCGGTGCCAGTCACACCATAGTGAGTGACCGGTTAGTGACCCCAGACATGTATGTCCCAGGAAAGACAAAGAAAGTCAGGATAGCCACAGGGGAGGTCACCTCCAAACCTGTAGCCATAGTGCCTCTAGAGAGGGAGGGTATCCTTGACTGGATTAAGGTGGTAGTCAGTGCTGACCTTCCCCTAGATTGTATCCTGGGCAATGACCTCCCAGAGGTGAGTCTGGTCACAGATGGGGTGGTCGCCCAGGGCGCCCCCCCAACCCAAAGTCCTGGGGAGTCAGTCCCTACAGTTAGGAGACAGGGGTCCCCAAGAAAAGGAAAGAAGAAAAGGAAGGGTAGGCCACTCTTAAAGAGAGTTCCAGGGAGCCAAAGGCCTTCTGCCCCAGTAGGGGGGAGCCCAGAGTTGGCACTGGTGAGGCCTCACCTGACCCCAAGGAAGTCCTGAGTAGTCAGGCAGCTGTCCAGATGCAAGGTGTTGCCCCTGCACTGACAGAAGGGAGAGTGGAAGGAGGGTGTCTGCCACAGGATGTGGTAGCCCCCCACTCTAGACAGCAAGAGGGGTGCCAGGACCCCAAAGATGCCCCTAAAGCAGCTCAGCCACCTGTCAGTGGAGAGCTTAGGGTGTGGTTCTGGGTACTGACAGCTGTCAGTAGCCTCTGCTGGGTGCTAGCCTTCCAGGCAGCACTGTACTTGGCCTGGGAGGCAGACCCCAGGGCCAATAGCAAAGTAGGCCCCCTGACCCTACTGGTCATGGTGGGGTTGCTCAAGTGTTGGGTGACCTCTTTGGGTAAGCTAGGTGTTGCCCTAGCAAAGTTTGGAGTAGGGGAGGTGGGCACCTCACTACCCAAGTTGGCAGAGAGAAAGGAAGAAGACCCCCCTAGAGGGAAGTTTCAGTTTGAGTTGGGTCCTTTTACTGTTGGGATGGCTTCACTACCCAGAGGGAGTGACCCTGACAGGGGGATGTAAGGCAGAGTAGGCCCTGCAAAGGGACAGCCAGTTTTCTTCACTGTCTTCCTCGCCTAACAAGCCAGGAAGACTCTCCCAGGGTTGGGCTGAGTCTCCTGGGCGTGAGGGCTGGGGGGGGGTTGTGTGAGAAAACAGGGCTGATTGCAGAGGCCCATAACTTTTTGCCCCCATTTTCCTCTTTTTGCTGGTGTTTTCCTGACTTTGATGGTGCCCTGGGTACTGCTAACCAGTCCCAGGGCCTGTGCTCTGTGTAAAATGGATATGCAAATTAGGCTAATTATAATTGGCTAAGTTAACCTACCTATAAGTCCCTAGTATATGGTAGGGCATGTAGGTTTAGGGAGCACAGCATAGGTGGTGCACACCTAGGTGCACTGCTGAGGTGCCCAGTGTCATTTTAAAAGCAAGCCTGCCTTGCTGGCTGCTTTTAAATTAAAGTTATATGCAAATTCGACTTTGGAATTAAAGGTACTTCCAAAGTCTTAAACTACCTTATTTTTACATATAAGTCACCCCTAAGGTGTGCCCTATGTGCCCCTAGGGCTGGGTGCCATGTAACTATAAGCAGGGACTTTATAAAAATAGATTTATAAGCCCTGGTGAGGTAAAAACAGCCAAATTCGTTTTTCCCTCATTGAAGTAAATGGCCTTCATAGGCTAGAATGGGCAGACTTTATTTTAAATTTTAAAGTCTCCTTAAATGTTACATACCAAGAATTTGGTATCAAATTGATTGTTGTAATAAATCCCACAACTTCCAGTTGTTGGATTTAATATAACTAGTGCAGGTAAAAAGTTTAGACTTTACCTAAAAAGTTGCCAATTTCAGCTCTGCATTGTTTTTGCTGCTGTGCTCTGATTGGCCAGCCTGCAGCAGCTTCTGCCAGGCTACCTTGATGAGGTGTGAAGTGGCCTGACTTCACACAAAGGAATGTGCTTGGGGAGAGAATCTCCCCTCAGCAGATGGTGAGGCAGGAAGGGGGAGGGCTGCCAAACTGGTCTTCAAAGGCAGAGAAGGACATTTGGAGCACCCAGCAACACCCCCACATCCTGCAACCCCAGACAATTAGGTGCCCCCTTGATTAGATTAGGAGAGGGCAGGAGAGGGGTGTGTTTATGATTTTTAGCCACACCAGTGGGTGGGCTCAGCCAGATGTAACCTCCAAAAATCAGATTCATCCATGTTGGATTTTTAGAGACTGTTGCCTTCTGGGATGGATTTTTGCCACACTTCCCAGGAAGTGGTCATCAAAGGGGGACGACCCTGTCCCTGATTGGAGAACCAGGGCCCCCCTGCTTTTCACCCAGGAGCAAGGATAAAACTGGCAGACCTGCACCCACGCCTCAGATCCCCTCCAGAATTCAACAAGAAAGGAACTAAAGAAGAAGAAGGACTGCCCTGCTGGACCCCTGGCCTGCACCTGGAACCTGCACTCAGAAGGACTGCACCAGCTGCACACTTGGGCTTCACCATAAGAAGGACTTTGCCTGGCTTCAACTGGTTCAAGGAGGGACTCCCTGTTTGCTACAGGTGAAAAATTGCTAAACCAGAGTCCCCTGCACCAACTCCTGAAGAAAGCGACCAGCTGACCACTGTCCAGTGGCCAAAAAGGAGTTTGCGCCAGGTGCATTCTGGGAGTTGAAGACCGCACCCCCCAAAGACCATCACAGAACTTCTGGACCCTTTGGGTGAGCTGTGGACCCCAAAAGAACCTCAAAAGAACATCTGGGTGAAGCCCCAGAAGTTTGGAAAAGATTTGAGAATTTTTGGAAAAAAGCTCCAGAGAGGGACCGACCCGCCGCGGAAATTCTAGCCGGCTTGCCTCAACTGTGACCCGGCCTGACTTCGTGGTTCGTCCCGGTAAAGAAAAACATCGAAAAAAGAGACTAAGTCCGAACGTAAAAAGTTGACCGGGACCTCCCAGCCATCGTATCCGAGAAGGGCTCCATGGACGTCGGATCAAGATCCAGGTTTACCCCGGTCGAAGGATTTTCATCTCGAAAAAACGACTAAGTCCGAAGGTAAAAGTCTCCACCGAGGAAACCCACATCGCGTATCCGGACAAGGGCTCCAGGAGGTCGGATTCAACTGGCAGGTTCGTCCCGGTGAAGAAAAACTTCAAAATAAAGACTAAGTCAGAAGGTAACTTTTTAACCGAGGCCTCCCGCGACCTGTAGCCGAGCAGGGCTCCATCGCGGTCGGCCTGAAAGTTTGACTTTGCCCCGGTCGAGGTGCAACCAGATGACCCGATTGGCGCTTTTTGTTTCTAAGTGCTAGAAAAGTAATAATTCTTTAAAAATTCATATCTCCGGTTCCCCTGAACCGATTTTAATCGTTTTTGTGTCATTTTAAAGATAAAAATATAAACTATTTTTATAAATTGGTTTTGGATTTTTAAACTGTTTCCTGTGTTTTATTTAATTACTGTTTTGTGATATTTGAATGCTTTACACTTTGTCTCCTAAGTTAAGCCTTGACGCTCGTTGCCAAGCTACCAAGGGTTGAGCTGGGATTAATTTACTGAGACCTAACTGTACCTATGTGGAGGTTAGTGGCTTGTTGCTAGGTGTAGGTACCTACCTGCCCTACCAATAACCCATTTTACAACAATGTGTAAAACACAAGGACCAACCGCACTGCCCACAAGAACCAGAGTGAGTTTAATAAGTCATATAAATGTCCTGAGGGACTAATTCACCAACAATTCTACTTGTTTTGAAAGTGTGCAAACTCAATTAGTAACGTGTCATAATTAATGTTATTGAAAAAGGATAGAGGACACAAGGCCTCATTTACAAGAAACTGGTGCATCAGAATCGATGGGCCAGTTTTCTTGTGCCAGACCTTGACAACCCCTAACAATGCCATGGAAGGGCTATATTTATGATACAGCGCTCCGTGGAACACGTTTCTACAGATGCATCAGAAATTCTGACGCACCTGTGGCGCTAAACCGACACATTGCTGGACTAGCCTTAAAAAAAGGCTTTACAAACTGGTGTATTGATCCTGCTGTGTCCGTTTGTAAATGTGGCACAGTTTAAGGGACTGCTTGTGCCAACGCAATGTCGAAAAAAGGAGACTCCACAGAGGCACAAGGGGCTTCTGAGTGAGCCCCAAACTTTCTTGCATGATGATGATTTTCACATTTTTAGTATCAGTACATTATATATTTCAGCATGTGTCACAATTAGTGCAGATGCAGTACTCAGACAGTGAACTAATTTGTATACAACAACAGTGAACGATTCCAAGGTTTCCAAGGTTCTATATAACTTTATATTGAACAAATGTAAGCAAAGATCCTGTCTGATCATATGTGGTATCTCCTGGTGAACCATAAATTGTTTTGAAGGAACTGAGGGAGGGAATGTCGACCACTGTAGTTAGTCTTCCGGTCTCTTCAGGACAAAAGTCATTTGAATATTGTTTTTTAGAAACCATGGAATCTTAGGAATTTCAATAAGGCATTCTGCAAGCAATATGGTCAAGAATACTTCAAGACAAAGAGCCTGATTTAGGAGTCAGTAGAGGGGAATACTCCGTCACAAACGTGATGGATATCCCATCCACTGCATTATAATCCCATTCTATCCTATGGTGATCACAATACGGCAGACGGGATACCCTTAACCTTTGTGACAGAGTATTCCCTCTGCTGGCCTAGAGTCTACAGTCTATACCGGGCCACTCGGTTAGTCAGTTAGACAGTTCTGATGGGGTAAACAAATAACTCACCTACTACACCTTTGTATTGATTGGAGAAAGTGGTCACACCTAAATATACAAGGGTGTTCAGGGACGGCTCAATCCAAGTTCAATGGGAGACCTCTTGAGGGGACTCCAATTGACCTTGGTTTGAGCAGTTTCTGTTGTGGGCACTAGGCGCACCCACACAAGTAGGGCAGCGTTTTTCTCGGCACAAGTTGTGTAATGTTGAGTGGAAGGACTTTTGTAGATTCCTGCAAATTGAAGAGGTTTCTATCAAAAAAGAAAGGAAAATCCACTATTTCAGGCAAAGTTTGAGTTTTGCAGAACATTGTGGGTAAAAAATCCTTGTGGGATCCATGCAAGGCACACCACCCTAGACCTCTCTGGTTTGTCTAGTTTTGTCTGTGGCCAGCAGGTGTGCATGGGTGGAACCACAACACAGCCTCAAATACAGCCGCTAGCCCTACTTCTTATCTCTCAACCTAGTGCTCAATGACCATTTGTGTCTTGGTTTCTTGGCCCACCACACACAAATGGGGTACCATTCTTATTAGAAGATGTGTGGGAACTCAGGGTGGTAGTAAATTTACAGATCCTCCTGTGACAGAAATGTCAGGAAAATATGTGTTTCGAACCAAAGTTTGATGTTTGCAAGGGCTTTTGGGTAAAAGTACATGGTGAGACCCACACACATCACACACTTCTGGACTCCCCTGCTTGTCTTGTTTTTTAAAATGTTCAAGTTTGCTAGGTTTGCCTAGGTGCCAGCTGAGTTTTGGTCCAAAATCTACACCAGTCCATATTGGGAAATAGGTCAATTTTCAGGGGGAATATGTAAAGCGTCCATGTTGTCTTTTGGCTCATTTCCTTTCACGTGCATTAGGCCTACCCATACAAGTGCGGACCATTTTTATCAGGAGACTTGAGGGAATGATGGATGGAAGGAAGTTTGTGGGGCCCTGCAGATTCCAGAACGTTCCATCACAGAAATGTGAAGAAAAGTGTCTTTCACTGAAAGTTTGAGGTTTGCAAGGGAATCTAGGTAAGCAAAATTGGCTGAGAGATACGCAAGTCACCCCACCCTGGATACTCCTGCAGAGTACATAGGGGCCTATTCTAAATAATAGAAGCCCACTTTTAACGCCTGCTCTGAGCAGGCATTAAAAGTGCCGTAAAAAATGGCGCAAGGAATTCTATTAGATTTCCTTGTGCCATTTTCTTCGGCCCCCTAATGAGGGAACGCACCCTTTGCAGACATTATACCTGGCGCATTTTGTTAGTCCAAGTTTAGGGTATGCAAGGGATTCTGGGAAACAAAACCTGGTGGGGGCTCTGCAAGTCAAAGTACCCTGGATACCCCTAGGTGTCTAAGTTTGAAAAATGTACAGGTTTTCTAGTTTTCCTAGGTGCTGTTTGAGCTAGGGCCCAAAATCCACAGCTACCCACTTTGCAAAAAAAGGGAACATTTTCAGTGGAAAAATGTGGTGTGTCCAGGTTGTTTTTTGGCCAGTTTCCTGTTGCGACTACTAGGTCCGCCCATACAAGTGAAGTGCTTTTTTCAGGAGACTTGGGGGAATGTCAGGAGAAATGACGTTTGTGGCTCCCCACATATTCCAGAATTCCACATCTCAGAAATATGAGGAACTTGTGTTTTTTTAGTCCAAGTTTTAGGTTTGCAAGGAATACTGGTGGGAGACAGACAAATCACCCCACCCTGAGTTCCCCAAAGTGTCTAGTTTAAAAAATGTAGTAGTTTCACTAGGTGCTGGCTGAGCTGGAGTCCAAAATGTACTGCTACCATCATTGGATAAATCAGTTTTCCATGGAAAAATGTGATGTATCCATATTGCGTTTTGGGACGTTTCCTGTCATGGGCACTAAGGGGGTGATTCCAACTTTGGCGGGCGGCGGGGGCCCCACAACACCCCTTACCGCCATCCTGTTCCTGGTGGCCAAAACCGCCAGGAACAGGATGGCGGTAAGGGGGTCGGAATCCCCATGGCGGCGCAGCAAGCTGCGCCGCCGTGGGGGATTCCTCAGGGCAGCGGAAAACCGGCGGTACACCACCGGTTTTCCGTTTCTGACCGCGGCCGTACCGCCGCGGTCAGAATGCCCTTGGGAGCACCGCCAGCCTGTTGGCGGTGCTCCCGCGGTCGTTGGCCCTGGCGGTCAATGACCGCCAGGGTCAGAATGACCCCCTAAGTCTACCAACACAAGTGCAGTACTATTTTTATCAAGAGACTTGGGGGAATGCGAGGGGGAAGGAAGTTTATGCCTCCCTGCAGATTACAGAACTATCCATCACAGAAAAGTGGGGAAAATGTGTTTTAGTCAAAGTTTGAGGTTTGCAAAGGATTCAGGGTAAAAACATCTAATGAGAACCTCACCCTTGCAGTAAAGTGGAGTATTATATGGTGCAGGTGTTAGTCTGCACTGTGTAATACTCTCATAATACCCCAAAGATCGTCCTTGGACTCACACTAGTAAATCCTTAGCTCAATCCTCATAGTGTGGCAAAGAGCAATCAGGCTTTACTTAGAGGAACATGTGTTAAGTATTTTAGAGCACCAACATTTACAATAAATAACTGACACAACTTAAAAGGAATCTGACACGAATTTATAAAAATTGAGCTTGTTTTTATATAAATTTAGACACCAAAACAAACGGAATTGGATGTGTATAACTGGCGTTATAGATTTTAGAAGCAATATTAAATCAAAGCAGAACTGGCATTCAAACGTTGCATTGAACCCTATGGGAGAAATGTCACTAAGTGCAAAATCACACTTAGAAAGTGAGTTGTGTGGAAACCTTTTAGGGTTAAGGTTGTGAAGTTCCTAGGACCAGATCACAACAGTCAGTGCAGTTTTACCTGGCCCGTGGCATACAGGTGCAGAGTTACCAGACAGGCCATTAACAACCCTTGGCAGCGGTAAAGGTGCAGGATTCCTAGGAGCAGGGAGCAGTGTTGTGGTCTGGAACTTGAAAGCAGGCTCAACTATGACTCCCAGAAGACTCTGGACCCACCTGGTTTTCGATGATCCCATGGCAGTCCTGATGGCCGGTGAAGATTCAGAATCTGTGGTTGCCACTAGTCCAAGGGAAACTGAAGGTGCTCTGGCTTCCACAGGTGTCCCTCTGGTTAGGAGCGTCGGGTTTCAGCCAAGGAAGGAGGTTGATCTCTCAGTACACGGTCTGTTGCCTCAGGGACAGAGTTTCCCTCTTTTGCTTTGGAGCAGTGGGAAGAATAGGGTTGTCGGTGATGCAAGTTTCTTCTTTCTTCTTTGATGTTGGCCAATCAGATCTGAAGTTATGGTGTTATGGGTGTCCCTTAAATCCCGGAATTAGGGGAGTTAGCGGTGTGGAGATTCTGTCGCCAATGGGCAGCTAGCTCTTACAGATAATACGCCCCTCAGGTGACCACATTTAGTGGGACAGGTCACCTTTAGCTACCCAGAACCCTCTGTTCTGCCACTCCTAAGATGGCAGATATCAAAATTTCGTGCACAGACTGGGCTGCTTAACCTAGACCTGTGGTCAGCCTGCTGGGGGTGCACAGTCCTGCACACCTAATTTCCTGCCTGTCCGCAAGCAAATATGCCTGTGGGAAGAGGGGGCTGTTTCCTCACTGAAGGGTAATGATAAAGGCTAGCAGGTCGGTGAAGCCTTTGCAGCTCACTGCCCTGATGACTGTATTCACTAGCCCAGCTGGGGGGGGGGGTGCGACCTTCTTCCTGCCTCAGTCTTTTGTTTCTGACCTCTGGGAGTGCCCAGGCTGCCTAGCAGGAGACCAGAAACCTGACTTACATGCAGAAAGCATGGGAAAAAGTGCAGGCTTCTTGGCCATAGCAGAAAGAAGGGTGGCAAACAGGTGGGAAACCTCAAGTGTGCCGCCTGGGTACACTTTTGGTGGGGACACAGTCAAACTCAAGCAGTTGGCACCACTTTGGCAGTCTGCCATGGCAAGTATGTCATCAATACTTTGGAAGGGTCACCCAGTGTGCACAGACTCATGCTGCAGCCCTGGTCCCCCATTTACCACCTATGCCTTGGGTACCCTAAGTACCCTCTACTCGGGCCTATAAAGGGGGTAACAATTTAAGGAGAGAGCACAGGCACCAGGGCCTGGTTAGCAGGCTTCCAGTGCACTAACAGAGTCATACGCATCAGATTTGGGGGCAAAATGTGGGATGTGACCATACATAAAGGGGCAGTTTCCTAAAGGCACTTGATTCCCCTAGGTGTCTTGCAGCTACCCTCATTGGAAAAAAGGGTCAATCAGTGCAAAAACGTTTTTGGGCCATTTCTTGTTGCAGGCACCTACCGACATATGTAGGTACCATATTTATCTGGCACTTGGGGGAATTATGGGTGGAAGAAAGTTTGTGGTTCCTCACAGATTTCCAAATTTTCCATTTCAGAAAAGTGAGAAAAATGTGTTTTTTTAGTCAAAGTTTTAGGTTGCAAAGGATTCTGGGCAAAATAACCAAATGGGAGCCATGCAAGTCATCCCTCTTTCAATTCCCTTAAGTGTCTAGCTTTCAAAAATGTGCAAGTGTTCTGAGATTTCCCTAGGTGCCTGCTGAGCTAGCGCTGAAAATCCACAGCTGCACATTGTGCAAAAAGAGGTCATTTTTTAGAGGAAAAATGTGACAAATCCATGTTGCATCTTGAACTGTTTTCTGTCCCTGCCACTAGGCCTACCCACAGAAGTGAGATACTATTTTATTGGGATACTTGGGGGAATTGTGGCTGGAAGAATGTTTGATGTGCCCCACAGATTCCAGAACTTTTCATCACTGAAAGGTGAGAAAAAATTGTTTTTTAGTCAAGGTTTGAGGTTTGCAATGGATTCTGGGAAGGAAAATCTGGTGGAAGCCACCCAAGTCACCCCAACCTCGATACCCTGATGTGTCAAATGTTCAAAAATGTACAAGTTTGCTAGGTTTCCTTAGGTGCTAGCTGAGCAAGGGTCCAAACCTATAGATACCTATATAGTAAAAAAGGGTTGGTTTTCAGTTGAAAAATATGATGCATCTATGTTGTCTTTTGGGCCATTTTCTGTTGTGGATTCTAGGCATCTGCACATATGTGAGGTATCATTTTTATTGGTGCACTTGGAAGAATGCTGGGTGAGAGGAAGTTCGTAGCTCCCTGCAGATTCTAGAATTTCCCATCACAGAAATATGACATAAATATAAAGTTTTGTCAAAGTTTTAGATTTGCCAGAGATTACAGGCAGAAAAACCTGGTGGGAGCCATGCATGTCACCCCACCCTGGCATCCCTCAAGTGTCTAGTTTTCAAAAATGTGCAAGTTTGCTAGATTTTCCTAGGTGCTGGCTGAGCTAGGGTCCAAATTCTACAGCTACTCACTGTTGTGAGGTTACATTAGCTATTACACAGGCAAGTTATTTTAGCCTAGGCCTGCAGCTTGTGCCCTTCCACCCTGAGACACACGTTTTTTATTTTTCTATTATTTTAGCAGAAGCCTTTTTTTAGCAGAGATGTTTATATTATTATTACTATGAATTATTGCCAATACAAACTGCTTATTATGTCCCCAACTCTTATACACTGAAATATACGTGTTGTCATGTCAGGACAGTTTTCTCTGAACACCAGATTTTTTAAATATAACACCTCACTGCCCCAACACGATAGAGGGGAATTCCAACCAGTTGCCATCGTACACTTCACATCGCCAGTTTCTGCTGAGACCTGAAGCTGTCTCTCCTTCCATGAGGGAGAGTCTGCAGTAGACCAACATACCTCTTCTTTACCTACAATCACAGGTATGGGAGAAAGTAGTCCCCAGGGGTCATGATGGGCAGATGAGGGCTTACACTGCCAGGCTCTTGTAGGGAACCTTAGTAATGCAGGTAGGGATTTTAGAAACATTGTTGTGACAGTATGGTATGACTTTTCCTGTTTCACTTTTCTTGTCACTGCCTTGCATTTATTATGTTGTATCGCCCTTATAATTTCAATACATGCAGTTATACATTGAGTGCAATTGATTCAATAAAACCTATTGAACCTAGTCCAGCTTCTGATTTGCCTTTGTATGTATGAGACATTTGTAAGTTAGAGAAAATGGTAATATCTGTTCCACCAGATGACATGTTAAGGACTGCCACAAATCACCTTTTATTCGTGGGTACTGGTGAGGTGCTGCTAGTGGGCCGGATGGAGTTGGGCTGAGAGTTGAAACATGACACACAACTAGATACATTCCCCCGCACTCAGTGGTGCTGCCACCCAAATCCAGCTGTCTTGTTACTGTAACAAGAGTCTTTACGACACCACATTGGAAAGAAGGGTCAGTTTTCAGTGGAAAAATGTGGTGCGTTCATGTTGAGTTTGGGGCCATTTCCTGTTGTGCACTGGGCATACTCACACAAATGAGGTACCATTTTTATCAGGTGCCTTAGCGGAACGCTGGGTGGAATGAAGTTTGTGGCTCCCCACAAATTATAAAACTTTCCATCACAGAAAGTGTTTTTGTTTAATCCAAGTTTGAGGTTTACAAAGGATCCTGGAGAAAAAAAACCTGGTGGGGGCCATGAGGTCACCACCCCCTGCATTCCGATGCACAAGGGTGCTAAGGTTACCCTAGGTGCCTGCTGACCTAGGGTCCAAAATCCACAGCTACCCACACTGAAAAACAATTGTCATTATTTAGTGGAAAAACACAATACTTCCATGTTAATTTTTTAGGGGAAAAATGTGACATATCCATGTTGCATCTTGGACTTTTTCCTGTTCCAGGGCTATGCCTACCCACGCAAGTGAGGTACCATTTTTACTGGGAGACCTGGGGAATGCTTGGTGGAAGGACGTTTGTGGCTCCCTGCAGATTCCAGACCTTTCTATTGCATACATGTGAGGAAAATGCGTTTTTTTTAGTCAAAGATTGAGTTTTGCACGGCATTTCGGGTAAAAGAAAACCTGGTGAGAGCCACACAGGTCACTCCACCCTGCATACCCCTAGGTATCTAGCTCTCAAACATGTAAATGTTTGCTAGGTTTCCCTAGGTCCTTGGTAAGCTAGGGTCCAAAATCTATAGCTACCCAAAATGGAAATTAGGTACCATTTATATCAGGACATATTTGGGGATGGCGGGTGGAAGGGAGTTTGTGACTCTCTGCATATTCCAGAATTTTCCAACACAGAAATATGAGGAACCATGGAATTAGTCAAAGTTTCAAGGTTGCAAGATATTATAGGCAAAAAACATGGTGAGAGCCACGCAAGTCACCCCACCCTATATTCCCTAATGCGTCTAGTTTTCAAAAATATGCATGTTTGCTGGACTTCCTTGTTGCTGGCCGAGCTAGGGCCCAAAATCTACAGCTACCCACATTTGACAAAAAGTTCCGTTTTCAGTGGTAAAATGTGATGTATCCAGTTTGGTTTGGACCATTTCCTTCTTGCGGGCACTAGGCATCTTCACACAAGTGAGGTACCATTTTTATTGGGACACTTGGGGGAATGCTGGGTAGAAGGTAGTTTGTGGCTCCCTGCAGACTCCAGACGTTTCCATCACAGAAATATGAGGAAAATGTATTTTGTTAGTTAAAGTTTGGGGTTTGTAAATGATTCCTGGTAAACATGGTAGGAGCCATTTAAGTCACTACACCTG
The DNA here is from genome assembly GCF_031143425.1 of Pleurodeles waltl. NCBI lineage: Eukaryota > Metazoa > Chordata > Amphibia > Caudata > Salamandridae > Pleurodeles > Pleurodeles waltl. The sequence continues at coordinate 260,479,530 of NC_090440.1, forward strand.
GATTCCCCTAGGTGTCTAGTTTTAAAAAATGAACAGGTTTCCAAGGTTTCCCTAAGTGCTGGCTGAGATAGGGCTCAAAATCCACATCTGCCCACTTTGCAAAAAAAGGTCAATTTTTTGTGGAAAATGTGATGCATCCATGTTGTGTTTTGGTCTGTTTCTTGTCACAGACACTAGGCATACTCACACAAGTAAGGTTACATTTTTATCTCACGACTTATGTGAACAATGGGTGGAAGTACTTTTGTGGCTCCCCAAAGATTCCAAAACTTTCCATGACAGAAATATGAGTAAAATGTGTTTTTATTAGTCACAGTTTGAGGTTTGCAAAGGATTCTTGAGAAAAAAATCTGATGAGTCACAGTTTGAGGTTTGCAAAGTATTCTTGATAAAAAAATCAGATGAGACCCACACAAGCCACCCCATCCTGGATGTCTGTTTTTCAAGAATGTACAGGCTTCCTAGGCCTCCTCACAAAAGTAAGGTACCATGCTTACGGGACACTTGGAAGAATGTTGGGTGGAAGAAAGTTTGTGGTTCTCTGAGAATCCTAGAATTTTCCATCACATAAATGTGAGGGAAATGTATTTTTTTGTCACCTTTTGAGGTTTGCAAGACCTGGTGAGAGCCATACAAGTCACCAAACTCAGGATACCCCTAGGTGTCTAGTTTAAAAAAATGTACAGGTTTCCCAGGTGCTGGCTGAGCTAGAGCTCCAAATCCTCAGCTACCCACTTTGCAAAAAAAAGGGTCAATTTTTTGTGGAAAAATGTGATGGGTCCATATTATGTTTTGGACAGTTTCCTGTCAGGAGTACTAGGTCTACCGACACGTGAGATATCATTTTTATCAGGAACTTGGGGGAGTTCCAGATGGAAAGAAGTTTGTTGTTCCCCGCTGATTCCAGAATTTTCCATCACAGAAATTCGAGGAAAATGTGTGTTTTTTATTCTAAGCTTGAGGTTCGCAAGGTACTTTGGGCAGAAAAACCTGGTGGGAGCCACTTAAGTCACCCCACCTTGTATTCCCTGGAGTGTCTAGTTTAAAAAATTTGCATGCTTGCTATTTTTGACTAGGTGCTGGCTTAGCTAGGGTCCAAAATCTACTGCTACCCACATTGAATAAAAAGGGTCAGTTTTCAGTGGAAAAATGTGATGCATCCTTATTGCATTTTGGGGTGCTTCCTGTTGCAGGCACTAGGCCTGCCCACACAAGTGAGGTATAATTTTTTATCAAAGGTCTTAGGAAAGTGCTAGGTGGAAGGAAATTTGTGGCTCCCCAAAGATTCCAGAACTTTCCACCACAGAAATGTGAGTAAAATGTATTTTTTAGTTAAAGTTTGAGATTGGCAAGAGATTCTGTGTAAGAAAAGCTGGTGAGAGCCATTCAACTTACCCCATTCTTGATTCGCCTAGGTATATTGTTTTAAAAAATGTACAGATTTGTTAGGTTTCCCGGAATGCCGGCTGAGCTACAGTCCAAATTCTACAGCTACGCACACTGGAAAAAAAGGTCACTTTTCAGTGTAAAAATTTGATGCATCCATGTTTGTCATTGGCCATTTCATGTCTCAGTACTAGGCCTACCTAAACAAGTGAGGTACAGTTTTCATCAAGGCTCTCGGGGGAATGCCAGGTAGGAGGAATTTTGTGTATCCCTGCAGATTCTAGAATTTTTCATCACAGAAATTTGAGAAAAAGTAGGTTTTTTTCAGTCAAAGTTTGGGGTTTGCAAGGGATTCTGGGTAGTTAAATCTGGTGAGGGCGACTGATGTCACCCCACCCTAGATAACCCTAAGTGTCATGTTTTGAAATATATACTGGTTTGCTAGGTTTCCCAAAGTGCTGGATAAGCTAGGGTTTGAAATCTACAGCTACCCAATCTGCAAAAAACGTTTTCAGTAGAAAAGGTTTAATTGGAAAATGTTTTCAGTAGAAAAATGTGATGAATTCATGCAATGTTTGGGCTGTTTTCTGTTGCAGGCACTAGACCAACCCACACAACTGAGGTATCATTTTTATTATAAGGCTTAGAGAAATGCTGGCTGGATGGAAAATTCTGCCTCCCCACACATTCCAGACATTTCCATTGCAGAAATGTGAGGAAAATTTGTTTTTTAGTCAAAGTTTGAGGTTTGCAAGCAACTCTTGTAACCCCACTCTGGATTTCCCCAGGGAGTTTAGTCTTCAAAAATGTGCACGTATGCTAGGTTTCCCTAAGTGCCGGCTGAGCTAGGGCCCAAAATCCACAGGTTCCCACTTTACAAAAAAGGGTCAATTTTCAGTGGAAAGATCCGAAGCATCCATGTTGCTTTTGGGTTTCCATTCACAGGCACTAGGCTTTCCCACACAAGTGAGGTACCATTTTAATCGGGAGACTTGGGGTAATGCTGGGTGGAAGGAAATTTGTGGCATCCTGCAGATTCTTTAACTTTCCACCACGGAAATGTGAGGAAAATTTGTTTTTTAGTCAACGTGTCTGGTTTGCAAGGGATTCTGGGTATGAAAATATGGTGATAGCAACACAAGTCACTCCTCCCATGATGTTCCTAGGTGTCTTGTTTTTAAAAAATGTACAGGTTTTCTGGGTTTCCTTAGGTGCAGGCTGAGGTAGGGTCGAAACTCTGCAGCTACCCACAGTGGACTAAATGGTCAGTTTTCAGTGAAAAAAGGTTATGTATACATGTTGTGTTTTGGGCTGATTCCTGTTGTGGGCAGTAGGCCTACCCACACAGGTGAGGCAGCATTTTATATGGGAGACTGGAGGGAATGCAGGGTGGAAGAATGATTGTGGCTCCTCAAAGAACTATGAGAAATATGTGTTTTTAGTCAAGGTGTGGGTTTTGCAAAGGATTCACAATAAGAAAATCTGATGAGAGCCACATATCACCTCACCCTTGATTCCCCTAGGTAACATGTTTTTAAAAAATGTACAGGTTTGCAAGGTTTCCTAAGGTGCCAGCTGACCTAATCCACAGCTACCCACACTGGAGAAATTGTCATTATTTGGTGGAAAAATGCAATACTTCCATGTTGTCTTTTGGCTGTTTCCTGTCAGTGGCACTAAGCCTATCCATACAAGTGAGGTACTATTTTTATTGAAAGACTTTTGGGAGCATAGAATAGTAGAACATTTGGTATTGTCACTTTAACTTCACTGCATTTGTGCCTTTTCAAAAATGCTCTCTAAATCACACGCTAGTATGGGTACCCACAAATTAAGAGATGTACAAATAAACGAGGTATAAAATTAGGTTTTTTGATTCAGTTCTGCATATTCTTGATAGCTGAGAAGTTGGAGACTTTCTGCACAGCAAACCGTTCATTGATGTCATTTACAGAAAAAAAGCAGACACACTTATCTAGATCAGTTTTTTCCTATTTAAAAAAAAAAAAACTAAAATGGTGTTTTTCGTTGCCTACTTTCTCTGCCTCCTAGGTAAATACACAAACCCTGGGTACTTTGGAATGGCCAGGATATTGGGAAGAAAGAATGCAAATTTGGCATGAATTCCATGTGTGGAAAAAAGGTACAGAGCCATAAGCACAAACTACCCCAAACAGCCAGAAAATTACTCAGCAATGTGTGGTGGTGGTGGGGGTGTGTGTTTAAAGGCCCAGCAGTTAAGGGGTAAATGCTAGTTGGGTCGTGAAATGTTGTTTTTCAAATTGGGTCATAGTTCTGAAATGTTTGGGAAGTACTGTGTTAGATAATATTTCTATGTGTTCCTGGATTAACTGGTAGTAGACTGAGCTCAGCTTGTTGCAGGTTTGTAATTGACTCAAAAGGAACTCCTCCTTTAAACCTTAGTTTGACCACTGAACCATGAGTATTACCCAGCAGGAACTCTGTATTTGGCATATGCCTCAACTTTAAGACAGTAGTGGTCTGAACGAAACACAGGGAAGGGCACTAACATGGAAAAAAGAGCAATCATGGTGGAAACAAAAATAGTGAAAGACTATTTCAAGCCTATGAACAAGTACAAAAAAATGTAATACTTATTGCGAGACATGGACAATTTTGGAGACCAAATTATATCTGCAAAATAAGGAGCAGACCGGTCCCTTTCTGGCTGAACATTCCATTTCACTTTTATAGCTAAGTATATAAAACAAGTGTGTTACTTAAGACCCAAGAAATGTAACAAACGATTGAGCTTTGTCAGGGGTCTTTCCAAAAAGAAACCCACCTGTTGTCATGGATATACTCAGCCACAGCTGACCTGTGTTGAAACCTCTTGTTTTATTATTGGCAGAATGTCATGCTCATCTTGCAGCAGTCCACTGTACCATGTCATTGGGCTGTGGCGGCATTGGTTCATAATCGACAGTTTTTTTTCTCTGTACATATGTACAAAAGCCACCATCGCAATTTTACTCTCTTTATGTCTAACGGAGTGGTAAGATTTTAGTAAGCGTGGGATCTCAAGTGTACTGTCTGTGATTACTCAAAATCAGGTGTCCATACCACAGTGGCAAAGTAGAGGGGTGAACTCCTGGAACTTCTGCCTTTGCTACTTTTATTCTAAAGATTTGCTCATATGTGTATGCAAACACCATGTTTACTACAAATGAAAGATAATATTGATAACAATGCTGATTCTTAGTTGCAAAACAATCGCTGCCTGTGTGTACTAGGCTTACGCTATTGTTGGGTCGTATCTTGTAGAGCGCTCCGCTCTCTCGTGCATTAGGGAATTGTGTTGAGCAATTAGAATGCGGGGTGGCAGGAGATTCGTTGGGTGGAGGTTGGGGCCGGAGATGGACTCGTGATATGTACGGAGAGGAGAGCTGTCTTGGCCTGCTGTTACACCAATAAATGTAACTTAAACTTACCGGAGGCGCTTCCCTCCAGCCATCTGTACTGAACCAGGAATTAGCATTTATATGTTGTCCCCACCAATACAGAGATGATGGATCGATTGTTTTGTCAGAGAGTATTTGACAATGAATTTTTCATGCCATTTACCGCTATTCTTGTGAAAGAAAAATTACAGCTATGCCAGGATCTGTAGCTAACGTCCATAAATATCTAATTACTTGATAGCGATTTTCCTGCAATTGTAAAACATGTTGGTTAAATATTGATGTGATGATAGAACGTGAGGCAAATTTGTAGATTATTTACTTGTGATCTTTTTATTTTACCTAAATATAATTTGAGCATTTGCAATGCGTCAGATGCTTTATCATGTATTTACCAAACTACTGTCAGGTGCTTTTTAAGTCTGGCTAGAAGTAGCTGTAATTGCTTTTCAGATCATATGTAATTAACATAAAAAAGCACTGGCAAAGGCAAAAGAACGGGGTTTAATGTGATAATGCTTAAAACGGGATTGGTGCATGCAAATGTCTACATGAAGCAGTACCTTAAAGCTGGACCTCTTGGCTTTGCTATTATTTACTGAAATATCAATGAAATAAGGCCAGTGAGAAAATTAAATGTTGATAGCATTTTTGCTATCTACGTTTGAATGTTATATTATCACTGAAAGAAATTAAAGCTGATATGACAAACACACCCAATAAACAAACTTGGTTCACAAAGAGGGGAGAATAATCTGCACGCTCAACACCCAAACATTTGGGAACCCCCTGTAAGGTTCAATGTGATGTCAGCTTCACAGAATTCAAATCCTATTTGAAGTATTTGTACGTTTGATAAAGAAACAATAATATTATGTTACTTTCATACTACAGAACTGTTAGAACATGGGTCATTAGTTGTGTGGCCGGGACAAGTAATGGGTCCACATTTGTCCTCGACTGGGAACCAAACACCCTGTTTTAGTGCTTGACTCTCACTGGGTAGTGAAGCAGAGCAGTCCAATGCTTGCCTACTCAAGGAAGGTGATGTGGACTAGTAATCTTCATTCACAGCTACACAATCATAACACTCAATAAATGAAAAAAGGAAAAAGTGCATTTACACACTTACACACCGTCAGTGGCTGCTAGGAGTGCTGGTTTGGTACTGTGGTTGATCCTGAATCCAGATTGGGATGGATCAAGGATCTGGTGTGTCTCAAGGAATTCAGTGAGTTGCTGGTTGATAGCCTTTTCTGTTATGTTGGCTGGGAAAGGTAGAGTTATTCAGCTCTCTTGGGTCAGTGGTAGGTTTCTTGAGTAGCGGGCTGGTCTCAGGGTGCTTCAAGTTGGATGGGAAGGTTGTGGTCTTGAAGAAGCAGTTGCTAGTCCAGCAGAGCTTTGGTGTGATGGTGGTGCTGGCCAGGTTAAAAATGTGATGTGGGCACGGATCTGAGGGTGCTCCCGAGTGGATGGAGTTCATGAGTTTCTGTGTTTCCTCTGTGGTGGTGGGGGCTCAGATCTGGTACAGCGTGGGGTCAATAGTAGAGTTAGTGGGCGGTGTGGATGGGTTTTGGTTCTTGAATCCTTTATAAATATCCTGGATTTTCTGGTGGAGGAAGGTGGAGCACTCGCATGCTGCCACGGGAGCCAGCACTTCTTTCTGCACTGTTCGCTCCTGCGGGCAGACGCGTGCCTGGCGGATGGGCAAGCGGGCCACATTGGGGGGGCATGCTGCTCCTTGGTGTCTCCGGGGCTCTGGGATGGTGCCCTGGGCCCACTGCTAGTCCTGCTGGGGTGCAACAGCACTCCCTGTCTCAGGCCTCCTCTCCAGGGCTTAGAGATGGGGTCCTGGGCCCATGCTTGACATTGCGAGGGGGCGTGACGGCACACCCTCTTCACTTTTTTTATCGGGGCTCAGGGATGGGGTCCTGAGCCCCTTCTTGGTTCCCGCGGGAAAAGCACAACAGTGCTTCCCACATTTCTTGTGCTTGGGGAAGCCTCTGGGCCCTGGCCCACCATGGAGGCAGAAATCAAATACCACAGTAGAGCCCTACATGCTTCTCTGCTGAAAAGAGGTCAAAGGTTACCCGCAACTTCTCCAGGGCATATTTGGCCCCAGTGGGCCATTTTTCACAGTTCTGGTCTCCTTTTGCTCCTGGTGGTGAGCCCTTGCCAGCTGGAGCTCTTTCTTCAGGCATCCTTGCCTCAAAGATCTCAAACTTGGTAGGGAGCAAGTCTCACTGGCTTCCTGCACCAGCCTTTCACTTGGGTGTCTCTCTGGGCAGGGCTCCCTCTTTGCACAGAAGCCCAGTCTTTCTCCTGAAACTGGTCCTGGGGCCAGTTAGTAGCAAAGTCCTTGATCCAGTAGGTGTTCTTCCTTCCAATTGTCCATGCTGCCGAAAAACTCAACCAAAAGAGAGCTCTCTCCCCTGTTCAGGACCTTTTACATGGGGGTAGGGGTGTCCAGCAAGGCTTTGCCTCTGGCCTATCCTGATGTGCCACATCACCTCTCAACCTCACTGCACAGTCTTCTGAATTAGCTCAAAATGGCATCACCCAGGAGTCACTTGCCACATGTGCTCTGGCGGGATCTGCTGCACCCCTCTCTGACATTCCTGCCAGAGCCTTCCCCCAGCACATCTTTAAACTTTAAAGGAGCCCACACTAGTTTGACTCCAGAGGTCTAGACTCCTTCCTTTGTTGAGGGGCTTGGGGTAGGCCCTTTTCCTGGCACGGTCTGACAGCTGGCTGATTCATGCAGAGCAATTCACCCAAGTTGTTCTTCCTTCAAAGCTGACTTCAGCACTGTTAATTGCTTTTTTTTGATGGGTGAAGCCTTTGTTCCTGCAGTGAGAGAAAAATGTAATTAACCCATCCCAACAGGGTCATAACAGGCATGGGATCTGATTCTGAGCTGAGTCAGAGAAATACGACATTCCTGCTGTACAGATGTGCTTTTGGACTTCACAGCTGTGTTCTTTTCAGACAGGTTACAGTGTACATTGGTGTCACTCTGGAGTCTGTGGATCCTAAGGAACTGAAGTTGTGCCCTATGGCACTCTTTCCCATAGGAATATAATGGAGTGTTACTACAGTCAAGACACACCCACAGTATATGGCTTATTCCAAGTCACCACCCACTCAGCATAGTCCCTTCTGCACCAGGCTACCTGTGGACAGTCTGTGGGCTGCACACGACAGGAGTCTTCCATGTGCAGACCTCACATATGTACACAGGCGTGCGCATGTATCCACGTGTATTCAGCCATGTGCCTCTTACTTTGGCTCATTGCAGAGGCCTTGTCTTAAAAGGCGGGCACTGGTGGTAAACATGCTTATGAGTTTACTGTGGGTGAGTCACAAGTTATGATGCTCCCTCACAGTAAAAGGTCAGAAACCAGGTGATCAAAAAGCAAAAAATCCAGAGGACTACATGGTTAGAACCGCCTCCTCACAAGAACGATTAATTATTGCATGCTTAATGCAATAATGTGCTTGAAATGTGTCTTTAGCTGTTATTCTGTAATTATATTTTCGTTCACATACACAAGAATATTGTAGACAATTCCTGTGTTTGGATAACAAATCATATCGCTTCAGTAACATGTGAAGCACATTTGGCTCGACAAAAATGACAGAGAATATTCAGTTTCAAACCATGAAGGTTAGTAAAAAGTTAATATATCACAGAAGGTAAAATCAATCAGTTAATAATCAAAGTTCATCAGCATCCAATACTATGGAAGTCAGGTTAAAGCAAAGTCTCTATAAAATAAAAGCCTTACGGGCAAAGACAAACCAGCTTGGGGTCACCACAAAGGGGTAAAGGCAAAGAGAAACAACAGTGAGCTGAATGAATCTGTAACCTCTCTACCCGAGCAAATGTAACTAAATCTATAAAATTCTAACCTTTTATACTCGTACATGCAATGCTCATGAAACTTATCCAATCAGGTTAAAGCAAGATGATGCAATTTGATACTTGGCAGGTTTCACAAGGTTTTTTTACTAACAAGCTCCCCTCTGTGTCCTTCAAACTCACACTTTTAGTAACAAGATAAAGATCCATGCACGGGGAATCCAAGATGGCGGCCGGATTTCCCGGCTGATCGCCACTGCCGCTCTAGCCCATCCCCAGACTACACGCGGCTTCCACTCACCCGCGAAAGCCGTGGATGCCGCGGACTCCGTGCGCCTGCAGCACGGACCGCTGCGGGCACTTCACGGCTTTCTGGTGGCCCCCGCAAGGATCGTGGCCGCGATGGCAAGCACTGGAGGGCCCCACAAGAAGATGCAAGCGCGGCGCTCGCCCTAGATCCTCGCTCCTGTTCTTCTCGACCGAGCGCGATCCCTGCCGTTTCCTGGCAACATTAGTTGGTGTGTGGGGTGTGTGGGACGCCCGGATGGCGCCGAAGTTAAACAGGACCCCTCGCTCCTTATGAGCATGGAAGGACCAAGATCCAGGAGGAACTAGAAAGGACAAAAAGCTACCGGTCCCCGGATTGAAGGAGCACAGCAATCCTCATGTGAAAGGGGGCCTGCATAAAACAACTGACATGGAAAAAGATGCAAGGTACTCGGTTCCAACAATGTTTACTAGCATAATGCGGCTTAAGCAAAGGTCCACGGAAAAGCCAGCATGTGATTCGCAATTCAAAGTGCCAGGAGTCGATGATGAGCAGGTACCTGTTGCATCTACATCTTTTGAAGTACTCACTCCTATATGTGATGCAGGGGGGAGGGAGCCACTGAGTCGAGAGACTGCCAGTACAAGTCCAGGAAATAGTGGGGAGGTGGTGGTCCCCCCCCCCCCAATGGGGTGCGAGAAGCTGTCTGAGCAGGAACCCAAAGAGTCAAATCAGGGGCCTCAGGCGTCTAATCCAGAGAAATGCCAAGTACAACCTCGTGCATTAAGCTGCAAGTTAAACTCGCAACAAGCTGAGGGTATGGCCAAGTCCTCAACAATATATGAGACTATCCCCCCAGTTCCAGTCCAGAGGGGGAAAGAGGCGAAACCAGCAAACATTGATCAGGGGCCATTCGATACAGCAGAAAGCTTTTTTTCTCTCTCCGATCAGTCTAGAGACTCTGATTTAGACGAAGAAATTCCTTTAACAGATTCAGATATTGAGAGTAGCTCTGCAGCAAGTATCTCAGTATCTAACTACTCAACATGCAGAAGAAAATCAGTTGAGCAAACGGATGCTAGGAGTAGTTCAGGGGCCAAACTTAGGAGAGACCCGCTTAAGCCTCAAGAGGAGGATGGTGAAATGCAGAGGGATTATACGGCCACCCAACAGGCCTTATCAAAAAGTGATTCGGCCTGCAGTACTCTAGTGCCCCCCTCTACAGGGGGCCCTGCAGAGCCTCCCTCGTTGGATCTTATTTACAGGACAATGGTCCAGAATCATGAACAGGCTCAGAGGGAGAGCAGGAAAATGAAAGCAGCAAACAGACAGCTACAATTATCCATTAAAAAAGTGGTCAAATCCTGCCAGGACATTGGTGTACGCATCGCCACCATGGAGACTCGAACTGAGGAGCTGGAAATCGAAGTTAAAGCAGCAACAGCACAGACGACGACACAAGGGCAGCAGATCTTGGATATTCAATGGAAACTGGAAGATGCGGAAAACCGCCAGCGGCAGAATAACTTGAGGATTTTGGGTATAGCGGAGGACCATGAAGGGCAGGATACTAGGGCCTACAGAACTTCACTTTTTAAGAAAGCATTCCCAGACCTGATTGGGTGGGATTGAGAAAAGGAGATTCAGAGAGCACACCGCTTTCCGTTAATGAGGAAAAAACAAGCCTTGACTTCTACTGGTAGAGACCAGAGCTATCCATGGGCTATTATAGTGTATTTTGGTAATTTTTTATTGAGACAGGCTGTGTTTGAAAAAACTCGCCCCAACTCAAAGGTGATGGTGGAAGGAGTATCATTCTTTAGTAGGCCAGACTTTGCACATGCCACTGTAGAGAGACGGTGGCGACTCAGGCAGATGATTGCTCAATTCCAAGAGTTGGGGGCGGCAGCCTACTTGTTAAGCCCTGCGCGTTTAAAAGTTGTCTACAAAAAACTACAATATTTTTTCTCTCAGAAATTAAGGCAGGGGAATATGTACAGCAACTACAAACCGGTCAAGTACAGGAGGTACGGGAGAAGGGGGGGAGGGACTGCCGTAAAATAGCCGTTTATATATAAATGTATGTGATACTGATTTGGGGTAGGCAAGTTCCCTCTTCTCTCCGTTTTCTACTCTCCTATTTTTTTTACTTTCTTTGTATTTATGTTTCTCTCTTTTCTTGCCTTTCTTCGATTGTTTTTGGTCAAGGGTTTTGATCAGGGGGGGTGAAGATGAGGGGCCGCGGGTAAGGATTGGCAAGCCATAGATGTGTGAAGGTGTTTTACGTATGGATGGGCTAACGGGACTGGCAAACACCATCTTACAGGCTTAGGAGCCTGGCGATTCCATTTGTAGGGGTAAGGGTTGGGGGGTGGGTTAGAGGAGGGCGGGGGGGTCACAGGGACAAAAAGGATAATGGGACACACAGCAGGGGGAGTGGGGATAACTTTTATCAGTGGAAAAGGGGTCAGGTTGTGAAAGCAGCAAAGTTGAATGAGGCATACAGGGGAGCCAGAAGGATCAACATCCACAAAAATGGGACAGCAAAGTGAAATACGTATTGCTACAGTGAATGTTTGTGGGCTCAATAATAACAAAAAGCGGCAGCTTGTAGAAGAGGTTTTCAAGTCATGGAATGTCGATATTATTTGTATGCAGGAAACACATATTCCAGCTACACAAAAGCAGCTAATGGAGTTTTATGGGTGGAATCTAGCGGTTTTTACACGACAACACACAACCACTAGAGGGGTCGCGATATTAACTAGGATCAGTACTTTGGTTATACATAAACAATTTGTTGATAAACTCGGCAGGCTGGTTCTGTTGGAATGTTCGGTTAAGGGGCTAAGGTTCACTCTATGTTCTATTTATGGATCCAACACAGATGATCCAGAGATACTGGAATGGCTTAATTTAGAACTTACGACTTGGGCAACGCCTATTATAATGTGTGGAGATTTCAATATACATTTAGATAATAAAGAACCCATTCAGGAACAAACACTCTACTCGGGTAGAAAGAATAAAGTTTTTAGGGCACTTCAGTCATTGGCTATTAATCATGGCTTGATCGACGTCTGGCAGTTGTGTTGCCCGCAGGATTAAGGGTTCACCTTTTTCTCTGCCCCGCATAAGAAATTAGTCAGGTTAGACTACTTTTTTGTGACAGCCTCTCTACAAAACCAAATAAGGGTCAACAGACTTCCTAGGATCATATCAGACCATAACCCATTGGTTTTGGCTTTGGAGATTGGGAGAAAGGGCCCGCAGCCTAGATCTTGGACATTTGATTGGGCTCTATTAGCCGATCCAGGGTATATCCAAAAAATGAAGGAATGGATTCCGGAATTTTTCAAGATAAATCAGGGCTCTGCTTCTTGCCAGACAGTTTGGGATACATTTAAAGCTGCTGAAACCCTGAGTTATTGGCTAAGAAAGGAGAAAATACGCTTGGATCAGTTAAAATTAGTTCAGACAAAGTTAGTTATAGCAGAGCAGCGACTAGGGGAGGCGATCTGCAGCAGAGTAGAGATCTCAGACATTCTTTGTGAGGTGAATATCATCAAGGCAGAAGCCACCAAGATTTTTATGGATAAGGTTGCTGCAAAATTTTTAGTATATCGCCAGAAATGCTATGAGTATAGTGGGAAAGTGGGCCAACAGTTGGCCTTAAGAATAAGACAAAAGCAGGTATTTGGGAGCATTAAAGGTTTAGTGAATGAAGAGGGGCGGATGGTACACAACGGTCCAGAGATTATGGAAGTCTTTAGACGATTTTATCAAAAATTATATACCCAGGAAGAACAGCCCCAAGTAGAAGAAGGGATTGATGCTACGGGCAATGAGATATCAGATCAGTTAAGAGAGGAAGATAAGGCAGCTTTAGAAGCACCTATGACATTGGAAGAATTGGATATAGCAACTCGCGCCTTGGCAAGCGGGAAGGTGGCAGGGGGGGATTTAATTCCACTAGAATTCTATAAAGTTTTTTTTTGTGGAGATATGTAAACAGCTACTTAATTTATTTATTGAAGTACAAGCAGGGGCTCCTCAACCGGCCTCCTGGGGGGAGGCTAAGATAGTAGTCTTTCTGAAAAAGGACAAGGAAGCCACCCAGCCTGGTTCATATCGCCCAATCTCTCTAATCAATAGCGATGCCAAAATCTATGCTAAAATACTTGCCAGCCGCCTGAGTTTGGTAATCTCAGGTTTAGTATCTCCATGGCAGCATGGCTTCATCCTGGGGAAGAGCACGGCAGATCATATAAGACGAGTCATCACGTTACTTGACGTTAGTGCAACAGCCAAGCTTCCCATGACAGTAATCTTGTTAGATGCGGAAAAAGCCTTCGATCGGGTTCACTGGCCCTTTCTATGGGCCGTCCTGCGTAAAAACAACATCGGTCCTGGGTTTGTTAAAGCAATTCAACAGCTCTACCACAAACCAACGGCTACGATACAAGTTGCCGGGCTAAAGTCGACCTCAATCAGTATTCAGAGAGGTACGCGACAAGGGTGCCCGTGTTCACCATTGTTTTTCGCGCTATATATTGACCCCTTAATCAGAAGAATGATCAGGAATGATCGGATCATTCCAGTTTCATTGAAAGGAGGGTGTACTAAGATTTTAGCATATGCAGACGATATTGCGGTGGTGACCACGGACCCCAGGACTGCTATATTGGAAATAGAGCAGGAAGCCCTGCAGTTTGGTAAAAGATCTGGCTATTTGTTGAACAAAAGTAAATGCCAAATGTTGGTGAACGAATCAGTAGATTTTAAGGATGAGCGGGTGCTGACACAGGTACAATATTTAGGTGTTAAACTCACAGTAAACCTTGACGAAGTGGTGAAAATAAATATGGGCCCGATTTTAACGAAGACTAGGAAAGATCTCGCTCGCATTAACAATCTACACTTGTCACTCATGGGATGCTGTAACGTGATAAAAATGGTGTTTCTACCCAAAGTACTCTATCTCTTTAGAACAATCCCCCTAGAGATTGGGCAAGACTGGTTCAAACTAATAGAGGGATTAGTTAATAGCTTCATTTGGTCCTATACAAAGCCGTGTCGGGCTTTCCACTATATGACTCTTCCAAGAGAGAAAGGGGGATGGGCACTTCCCAATTTTAAACTTTATTATCTGGCAGCAGTGCTGCAGTGTGCACAGACACTTTATGTTACGGATAGATCCGGGCAAGATGCTCTCCCTTCGATATATACCCTGATTTTGGGCAAAGAAGCAGATGCAGTCTTTCTGCGGATTCTGGAACCCAGCTACTACAAAAAGGTTAAATTGAAGGTAATTTATGCTGCATTTAAGGCATGGACTCAGGTTAAGCGCAAGATAGGTATAGGACGAATTTGCTACTACACTCCCCTGTGGATTACTCCTACGCTTCCAGCGATATTTAAAGACCATTATTGTTTGAGGTGGAGTGATCGTGGCATTCATAAAGTCGGGGACCTCTTCCATTCGGACAGCCACTTTAAATCATTTGAGGAACTGAGTGTGGAATTTGCGCTGAAAAAAATAGATTTTTTTAAATTTTTACAGATTAGAGCCTTTTTACTAACTAGTATGACCCAAGGTTGGCACATAGACAAAAGCAAGCTAATGGAAGTTTCCCGACACCCCACTAGCTGCGGAATTAAAAACCTGTATCCATTGCTTTTAAATGCTATACAGGATGACCTGGCTTTACTTGTTAAAAAATGGGAAGGACGGGTTGGAGCTAAAGAGACAGAGGTTTGTGAGTCTATGGAGATCGCACGGACTGTTTTATTGTCTGCGGGCCCGCAAGCTCAACATTTTATGGTATTGTATAATTTATATTACACAACTGCTAAGATTGCGAGCTGGGGTAAAAACAGTGGGAATCATGTGTCCACGATGTGGTTGTCCGAAAGCAGATCTTTGTCATATGTTTTTTCAATGTGTAAAACTGGAAAGTTTGATTACCGGGATATCCGATATATTGAAGAAAATCTTGAAACAGGCTATCTATCTGACACCTCAAATGGTTTTGCTGGGAGTTGATCATTCAGTCTGTAATAGTCGAGATAGATACTTCCTGTTCATAGCAATGTCGGCATTTCGCAGCTGCATAGCATCTCTGTGGCGTGATGTAGACCCCCCACGATTTTAATCAATGGTTTTCACTACTTTTATCTATGTATCACTTGGAGAATAGCCTGTATGAACTAAAAGGAGTAGCGGCTGGTAAAAGACTCACTAGAGCTTGGGCACCCTTTTCTGCATGGCTCTTGGGCCCCGAGAATATGTTAGCTAAATAATTAATCTTAAATGAGATCTCTAAAAGCAGAAACTATGATTATTGATTAGAATGCGTTTTTCTCCTGTATGACAACATTGATGTACTCACGGTTAAAAAAAAAAAAAAAGATCCATGCACTACGTTACACACTGCAAGTGTCTTCTTGAATGCACTATTCAAAAAACAGTCTGCAATGACTACAAAAAAAACACAAGGAATGGAAACAAACATCTCATTAAGCAGCTTGATAACTTCATCCTGTCTAGAAATAACATGTTTATGTGCCACAAAACCACAATGCCAAATAACTTACTGAAATGCTGACCTTGATTAACTGTAGCAATATCTAGATGAGAATAACCTAATTTCAATCTGCAGTTAGCATTTGCTGCATCGATACGTTAATGTCATGTTATTATAAAACATTTAATATAAAATGCTTTCTCAGTCCCTCCCTCTGGTGATTGTGATAATCACCACAAATCACTTCTTCACTCATTGGATTCTCCCAACTCGACTTTTACAGCTTGCATCTGGACTCCTCCAATCCTTTGAGAGCACAAAACACGTTACCCTGTATGTTTTCCAGTTCTCCACTCTTCCTCTTGATTCTGATGGCTGTTTTTTTCCATTACATTTTGACCCACCCTTTGCCAGATTCAATTTGACTCCCCATACAAAAAGAAAATTACACATCAAATAAATCATAAAAAATAATATCAGGATTAGTATAGTTCTTGGAATTCCATCTTCAATAGCACTAAACCTCATGCCAACCTTTGAAAATGATTTCCCTACAGCTTCCCAATACTGATGTTCTCTAGAGTCCTCACCTTGTAAGAAATATCTGTCATGCTAGTGATGAATTTGATAATGAGGTTGCTTTCATCAGTCACATAAGTGCAGCACTGCTGAACACAAAGCATGCAGCAGATTCCATCATCTTTTGCTAGTAAGATATCTAAAGTGAGCCTTTTGTGCAGTACCATTGCGAGTATGGCCATAAGCTCTGTATTGATTGCAATGAGAGCACCAGCCATTTTAGTACTCAAACAATCTAGTGAAGTACGGAGCTTTCTAATCTTCCATCATTTCAAACTACACCTATACAAGGCATTGTAGCTCCATATATATTGCCTGCTACTTGTAAAGCACTATGCCTAACTTTTCCAGGAACCTTTACACGCTTGTTTTCTATGTCATCCACATGATACATCTTAGGAAACAATAAATCTAAATAGCAACTCCATTCTCAATTCATTGGAAGCTGAAAATAGGCATTCTTTCCACACAGACAATAGACTCCTCTAATAATAGGATATTTCCCTGACAGAACATGATCATTTATAGCTCTGAACACTTGAGCGCAGTCACTTCAGCCCACCATCTATGGCCTTTGTCCCTGATCTCTTACCACACATGGATTTCTCCTCCTTTGAAAATCTAGTCGAAGTTTCAGATGTATTTTTAACTCCCTCACTGCTTTTTCTTCCTATTCCCAGCCACTTCTTTTTCGTTTCCTTACTACACTTTCAACATTGTATTTCTGGCAATTCAATTCCTGTATGTAATCTTACTCTGCTCAATTCAATTTACATGAAGTCTTGAACTTAATCGGGTTAGTTATGGTAATTTGATTGATAGGTCTCACATAATGATATATTTTCTCCAAAGATTTCTTCCCAGTGCTTGGATTCAAAGACTAAAACATAGGCACATAATCTAAAGACATATTGAATTTTTAAAAGTAATACTTCAAATGATCTTCACTATATAACAAATTCATGATTATTCTATACGCTAGAGAGTACATAAGAAGCAAGTGGTGGAAAGTAACAGCAACTGATGTAGGAAGAGACATTCAAATAAAACAGTGCTGAACACCAAGGACTTTGGAATATACATGTAGCAATCTAAAATAGACATTTTCTCTAAAAACCCTATCTGAGCCATCCTTACGCAATATTTTCATGTTAAAAGTATGCTTCTCATCAACATAAACACGGTTATTCTTATTTTCATGAAGCATGCTCAACAGAAAAGTTAAGACTCACTAATAAGGCAATATTTGATAAAACTATGGCAAATGCCATGACTACTATTATAATTTAAATATGTTTCAATGCAATTGACTCCATAGTTGCTCCCAAGTCAGATCTAAAAGAAAAAGAAGACAACAATTTAAAATGTACTTATTTACATTGTTGTGCAATAAGCAAACATGTTCACTGCAAAATGTTAGGATACCTATAGGAACCTGATATTGTCACCTCAATACCAAAGGATCAAAACAACAATGTCAGACATATTGATGTATGCCTTTTGAGTTTATTACTCAAAAATTTCACTTGATCTTTAGCTGTGGTAGCAATGTTCATGGAGGTTTTTCAAAAACATTCTGATCTTTTTCAGCTTCAAAACTTCTCAGGTGCAATCAGCAGCTGAATCCTACTGACTTAGCACTGTTTGTCCCCTTGTTCTTTTGACTTCTGCTTGTTCATTTTCACCAACACTCTGTTCGATTGGCTTTAGTTCTTCCCTGATCAGTTCTGGTATTTATTCTTCTATGATAATGTCCCTCCGTTTCTCATTACTTCTCAGCTACTTCTCTTTCTTTTCACCCTATCATCAGACCTGCTTTAAATTTCTCCCAGTTTGTGTTGTACACTTTTGTTCTCAGATGCTTGATTACTTGTGTCTATTGTCGGCCCATTCTCCACAGGCTGTACAATTGTCACAGCTTGACTTTGGAACACTTGCATAATGTTTTCTACTTCGTCTTAGCATCTATTCTGAATTTGAGCCTGACTCTGTGAATCAGTGATTATTGTCGCTACTTCGTCACTGTCATTTCTCACTCTCTTGGTATGGGAAGCATGAATCTAGTGTGGTAATCTCCCACATTAAACAGTAATGTTCATCACAAGCATGACCTGAACAGGTCCTTTCCAATGGGGTTCATGGTACAATTTTCTGATGAGCTTCTTCATCAGGACCATGCCTGGACTTAGGACATGACACAGCTCTTGTCTTGCAGGTTGGGTCAGTAAATCAATCAAATGGGACACAGAATACACCACATCAGAAAATCTTTGAAGTACATAAGAACCCTTTCATCCGTTCTTTTAACAAGAGCAGCTACAGGCACTGATGGAATTCTCATGGCTCTCCCTAACAGGATAGCCTGGGGGAGAGCTCAGTCATTCAACTGGGAGTGCTTTGAAGACTCATCAGAACAAGAGAAAGAGCATCTGTTCATTTTAAAGAGAGATATATACTTTAGTCATATTGGATTGCAGGGTACTGATGATTTGCTCCACAATATCGGAAACTTCTGGTCAGAAACAACAGTGGAAACTCTGATCAATACCCAAAGCTCCACATAGTAGGTTCATTGTATTACTTTAAAATATGTCCCACGATCTGACTGCAAAAAAACTGGGAAGCAGAATCTGGGACTCAATTCCCTCAATAATTGCTTAGCAACTGTGAGGCTAGCACATTTCCGGTAGGCTTCAACCCAACAAGAAAAAAAGCAAACTATCACTAGTATATAGTGAAGTATATTGCAGATGTCAGTCTCTATGACATCCAACTACATGCAGTCACAAATATTTTTTTGAACACACTTAACTTCTGGCAAATGATGCATCTTTGGTACAGAGTTTCAACATTGACGTGGAAATTGAGTTTGAACCAGTAGTTTCTGAAGGTGCAGACCATAGTGTCTCTTTTTACATGGGTGGAACCATGGAAACTTCTGGCCATCTGGAAAAGCATTAAGGGCCATATGTACAAACACATTTTCCCATTGACACAGAATGGGAAAAACCCTTTGCTACATCTGGCCCTAAATCGGGTAAAAACTGGTCTCCCATCTTTGCTCATCCAGACAGACCTCACACACTTTTTCTTCTCTCTTTCTGACCCTTCATTCTGCATTTCTCTCAATCTGTCAAAAGTATTTACAGTGTTCATTAACAGATTAGACACATGGTCATTGCCAAGTTCATTTTGTTCATCTTCATTGGTTGTACAGGACTCAACAGGACAAATACAGACCATTTTATCAGCATATTGGTTTTCCTATGTAGCAAGGTTACATCCTCTCCTTTATGCTACACATTTCACAACTGCTATCTTTCTATGCAGCTGCAATCCCTCTAAAACATCCATGACATACCTTGCTTTTCAGATAGGGTATCAAGTGGAGATTTGAAAACCCCTCTGAGACGCAGCTCCCCAAGGTCATGGCGCACACTAAAATCAAATTGACTATCTATAAAAATGCTGCTAAATGAACCGGTGAGAAACACAGCATGCGCAGGTCAATGCTATCATTTCAGCCACCTGTGCCAACGTTACACTGCAAAAACAAAAGGGTTCCGCACCATCATCAAATCTTGCAAATGGCATTTGCTGCTATCAGAATTCGTCCTCCATCTCTTAAATGAGAGTAAGGTGGACCTCATCCAAGGGTACCGCTCAAATATCAGGATTTGACTTGGTGCACCACTTAGTAACGTTGGGGCTGTCATAGTTCATATCATTTGCTGGTAGAGGCAAAAGAGTAAAAGGATTTAATACATTGCACCTCCTAAGAGAGTCATTTTCTGCTGTCAAAATCTCACGTTCATATTTGGTAGGCCTGCTGATTGTCATGTGCTGAGTTTGAGTGTGGGTCAGTAAGATCCCAACTGAGTGAGTGACCATCCCAATAAGGGAGTGGCCTATAACTACGCCTATGCACTATATCACACCTCTTCAATACACAAATTCATAGTACATTACCCAATAAAGATAATTTAGACAAATCAAATACAAAGTTTTATACATGAAATGAAATTTTACAAATGATTTTATACCATAAGGAAATCATATATATTTAATTAAGTTGACAGTGATGTGTTCAGTAGTATCCTTGTGATTACTAGTGAGGCTTAATATATAGAACTAAACAAGAATTATATAATAATTAAAGGAATTCTCGGTAGAGATACAATTGTTTTATGGTTTGTCCAATTTAAAGCCTATATCCTTGTCATGTGTATGAAGTTCCACACAGTTTGGTGTGTAACAGGTTACACAGTTCTTTTTGCATAGTAAATCCCTGCCCAACAGAATAACTCAACTTTAGTCACATATTACAAATCGATGCTCATTTTCAAGGGACCCTATCTTTATATGGACCTTGCACGAAATTGGGTTCATGCTTGGTTTTAGAAAAGCCTAACACTTGTACTTCACCACAGTGTACCATTTGTCAGGGTTCAATCTCAGCTTTGGGACCTGATTGGTGAATGAAAAAAGATCACCACAACTGTAAGGCACATGAACGTACGCACCTCCATGCACCTCTCTCAACAAGAAGTCTCAAGCCTCTGAGTCACTCACACTCTCCACTTTTCCTCCTGTGTCATCTTTCTTCATCTTCGTGTTCCCTTCATGCTTTGACCATCAGGGCTTAAACATTTTTACTTTCCCCCAGTCCCTAAGACATTCTACTAATTCCTTCACCTTCAAACTTGATGCTCTCATTTCCTTTGATTTTTCATCCTTCATCGCAATCATGAAATTCTTTTGCAATTTCCTATTCTTGGTCAAATAAATTACAAACACATCAGACAACTCTTCCAATCTGTTGTGCACCTCACAAGGAAATCTTCCAGTCTCTGTGCTCAAAAACAAGAATTCAGCACAATTGTATGTGCTTAAGAGTTCTAGATCAAGAGTCCCCCTTGCAAGCTCCTCGAATATGCTCCTAATTTTAGTACATCAATTTCTTTGGAAGAAACCTCTTATGACTGAGATTGTAATTCTGAAACTAAAGCTGCAGTAATGACAAGAAAACCAGGTACTTCCAGAGATTTTGATTCAGCAACTAAAGCTGTAGTAATGGCCGGGGAACTAAAGACCCCCAGAGGTGGACCTGAAGTAACAGGAAGTGAGCCTCCCTCTGGGGCACTCTGCTCAACTTGCTCACTCGCTCTTCCTATGGGACCTGTCCCCACCCACCTGTCCCCACCCAACTGTTGTTGGTGTCACACTGCAGGTTAGCCAACAAAATTGTATAAGGTGGTTGAGAATTCAACAAATCATCTGTATCGCTGCCCATCTCAGACTTTCTTTAATCATTCCCACCTCCCTCTTGTGACTTTTTTGCTTCCATCTCTCCCTTTAAACTTGCAGGACAAAATCCCATATCCTTAAGCACACTATCTCATCAACCTTGTTGTCTTGCATTTCATTTTGACTCTAACCAACCACAGATCTTATTTCTCATCTGAGTTTTACATTTCTGTTACTCATTTTCATGCACAGCATGTCCTCTGCATTTAATGTTTCAAACTGTACAGGCTTTGGTTGTGGGTTCATCCCATACAGCACTCTCCTCAAGTTTTCAGTTTTTCTCACATCGAATGAGCCATAGCAGAAACTGCAAACATGCATCTTTCACTCTCATCTTATCCTTTGCATACCCCAAATACATGTTTGAAGTCTGATATTTCTGTCCATATCACATGAGGGTGTGCCGTCCGGAGAAGCCTGCTCACCCTTGCAAGGATTATCAGTTTACAACATAGCTCTTAAAGAACTTCATTTTCGTATCTCACAGAAGATCAGCACATACTTCAAATTTAAATGACCAGCAGTTTCTAGCAAATCATAATTCAGTACTCAATGTCAAAAACAACCAAATTCAATGTGACTCTTAGGAGCCAACCAAGTGCAATGCAACACCAAATGACTTAAATACCAAGCATGCATAGCATAAAAAAGCTGAACAACCAATCTCACAACCTAATGACATATCTCACAGTATCCAGCGATTCTCACTTCACTCTGATCTGCTTTGCATATCAAAATAGCAAAAAGCACCACAATCTTTGTCTGCTTCAACTAAAGAAAAATAGAAATGGCAATTGTTCATAGGGAAATAGGAGTTAGTGCCCTCCACTTTCTCCTCAGAAAGTAAGTTCTCAACTGAAGGAAACCTACCAAGGCTAGCATGGTCTTCTCCTGTGGACAACGATCGACCAAACACCAATCTCAGTTAGTACAATCACACAATAGAAGTTTAAGTCACTATTTTTGATGTGGCCATGGCACCTCACAGTCATCATGCCAATTCAAATTTTACCCTTTTGACATTTGTCAACTACAGTGAGGCATGTGTGGGTTAGAAAATGGCTGTGACTTTTAAGCCACATCAAATTCCAATTTCCCTCAGTGACCTGCAATTTACTGCTACTGTGCCACTTTACTTAAAAAAAATATATATTTGCACAGAGAACTGTTTATATATTGTCATTTTTCTTTTTCTTTCTTGGTGTAGCTGCTCCTGGTGGGCATCCTACTCACCATGAGATAGAAGCCTTGTGGCGGCAGAAGAGGCTAGAGGCCATCTGCAAAGAATATTTGCAGTTGATGGCTCTTCAGGAGGAGGAGGAGGAAGAGGACGAGGCCCAGGCAGGCGCCAACATGATCGCTGGTCCGAGCTCCTCCAACTGGCCACTAGTGCCTCCAGCCTCCCAGCAGTACAGTCAGCACCACCGCCAGCTGGCATCTCCCATCCACATCCCACCATTGCTGCCCCCCTCACACTTGGACAGCAATTTGCAGCACCACTTCCTGCAATACTCCGAGCGCCTGGACTTCTCCATGGCACACACTGAGGAAACCCTTGATGATCTCAGGACCCATGTGGAAAATGCCCTTTGTTGACCCTTTTTTAAATATTTTTGTTTTGGTGTGAGGGACACTTGTTGTGGGTGGAGATAGTGAGAAAGGGGGTAGGCATCTCGTTTGTTTGCACTTTGGACCTTTTCTTTGTGGTGGACTTTTGTTGTGGACTTTCATTGGACTTTAGTTAGTGACGGGGTGATTTGTTTGGGAAGAAGGACAGGCGGAAAGCGTGGGTTTTTTATTCGTAAATAATAAAGGGAGATCATTTATTTTACTTCTTTTATGCCTCAAATATTTATTGTGGTGTTTCAGTTTGCACTGCAATCTTTTAGTGTAGCCTGTTGATTAAATCTGCTAAAAAAAGTGTATGTCAATTACTTATACCCTTGCTCTACTGCCCTCTGTAACTATATTGATCATTAAGGGGTAATTGTCATTGCCAATAAAAACCTAGATACACAAACAACATCTTCTTCAGTAGCAGTTAATTATTAACTAAACAAGTTCACTTCAATCCTTAGTTCTTCTCTTACCTGAGTAGATGAAGCGAAGGCTGATACCTCAGTCTTCTAACTGCAGGGTTTTCCCAAGGTGGCATCTTATATTAAAGTGGTGGTAGTAGTAGTAGTAGGCTAGCGCGCTAACAGGGAAGACAATAAGTGCTCCCACCTATTCAAACTCCAACTGCAGGATTAATCAAAGGGTTACCTATCACTGTCAACTAGATTGGAAGAAAAAATGTTAGTGGGTTATTTTATATCATAACTTTAGAAAAACTGAGACCAGACTACCACAATGACAGTATTTGACACAAAACAAAGAAGACCTGATTTGATAATAAAAACTGAGAAATGAGGGCAGTAAGGGTGAGAGGTGCCGCTCTTCTAGACAGTAGACATGTGGTTTAGACAGAATAGATAAGTGAGAGTAAAGTCCGGTGCAGAATGGCCCGGTGCCTTACTGCCCGGTAGGCACCAAAACAGGTACTAGGAGTACCCTAGAGCAAAAATGGGAAAACATTGGCCACAGCACACAGAGAGTAATGTCCAACAGTAAGGCAGAAAAAGATATTCCTGGTGTGGTTCCGAGAGTTGGGGGAAGTATAAAGTTGAAACGAGTCTCAAATCCTGTTTGCAGATGGTGTCTTTATTCATAGGTGCTTAGAAAGCATTGAGTCATCGTGGAGATACAGCCAACACATGTTTCGTCACACAAGTGACTTTATCAAGGCTGTAATAAAGTAATGACAGCAAACATTGGATACATATGTGTGTATTGGAATCTGGTGTGAAACCAGAAAGCGTTCTGATTGTGTAAGTGAGTAAGTGATTAACATGGCTTTAGAGGTGAGTGGTAGTGGGGTCAAATAACAGCACCGTGATCAAGTTTTAAAGTTGGTCTATAAAAACAAAATGTTGGAGAGTATTAGAGTATATGCAATTTGAAGCAGTGTGAGCATGCAATTGTTGTGCAATAGGGAGAAACTTAAAAGTCTACGAGAAATGCAGGAGAGAAAGTAGAAAAGATAAAGGGGAGATACGGCTAAATGCAAGTTTAGAAAAAAGAAACAGTAATGAAGGCGGTGAGCCCAGAGGGCATAACAGAAGGGTGAAAGTCATACCTGGGACAGCAGGCTCAAGTAGGTTTGGTGGTGGTGTGTAGTAGTGAAGTTTAGGTGGGCTGGAGAGAAAGTGAGTGAGATGGATCAGAGAAAAAGAGAGAAATGGAATGGGATAAGTAATCGTGTGTGACAGGATAATTGGGAAAACGTAGAGAGCTAAAAAATTTAAAGGTAAGGTGATAAGAAGGAAAAAGGTGGGGAAAAATGTAAAGGTAAGGCGATAAGAAGGAAAAAGGTGAGAAAAAGTTGGATTAGAGAGAAAGGAAAATCTATATAAATAGAAGAAAGATAAGAATGGTCAGTGAGAACATACCTGAGTAAATGGTAAAGAACTGTAATAGGTATGGCTGCGCCAGGCAGCTGCAGGTGCATATGTAAAAGGCTTGCATGAAATCGAAGATATGAGAAGGCCCTGATAAGCCTATAAAATGACCTAAAGTGGTAACAGGGAAGAAAATAGGTATATAAAGCGAGGGCAGGATTTAAAAAAAGAGTAAACGCAATAAAAGCCGGTGAATGAATATCCAGATTAAATAAGCGGTTGGTAATTGGTGATTTAAGGTAAAAAGAATTATTTGTTGCGTCTGAGTAAGAGTCACACCGGTATAAAGACACAGAATCGGGGTGTACGGTGGCCCCAAAATGGACAAGTCACGGTTGGGAGAATGCAAAAAATATAACCCGGGTCGTGGTGAACGGCTGGTGAGGGCTCGACACACGTGAGTCTTAGTAATTAAAAATGACCGCAGGGGCGAGGGCGTGCACTAAATAACGGTGAGAAAACCACTGAGAGAAAGGATAAAGTGCGAGTCTCGATCGTAAGGCGAGGTAAGTGAGAAGCACATTGAAGTGACTGTTGCCCGTGAAGAGGAGCGTAGGGGTGTGGGTATAACTAGAGTGATTAGGGGGGAAAGGAACGCTTAAAACATGGAGTAATAGAAGCGATTCTCGTTCTTGGAAATATCTAGCAAAATGCGTTAACTAGTGGCAGTGAGGACCGCGTTACGATGAGCGTGGCGAAGGCGAGTTGGGAACTTACCGAGTAGTAGCGTAGTGGTGAGCTGTCCGGTAAACGCGAGATCGAGTGATGATCTGCGAGGGGAAATACTAGTAGATTAAGTAGGAGGCAGAGGTGCAGTTGACATGGAAAAGGAACTAGGTGAAATAGGCTGCACTGACGACCCTCTTTGGTGTGACTGGGCTGAAAAGGTGAAAGCGACGGCCATCTTGAATGTAAATCAGAGAAAATGTGACACCATATAATAGGAAAAGCATAAGCAGTAGAAACGTTAGTAAGGGTTCGACAGTGACTCTGTTGATGCTGGGCACCGAGAAGGTGCCTGGAGAACCGGAGAAGAGGATAGAATCAAGACATAAGAGAGTGACAGTGTGATTGTGTCCAAGGATATAATAGGTGTGTAATGTTACACTACTGCACTATACAGTTGTGATGGTAAATGAGACCAACAAAAGGTAGAGGCAATGAAGTGTAGTAGGTAGGTGCAACAGTTGAGCCATATGCATAGAAACATGTATACATCAATGGGATATACAGTAGTCCTCAGTATTATACAGTGTTTGGGAAATATTAGTCAACAGTATAAGAGCCATTCACATTTGTTACAATGAAAAGAAACAGAAAATATATAGCTCTTTGTATTGAATGTGTTCTCAGTGTAGTGAGTGGGTGTAGCAGTTCACACCCATTGCATAAAAACATGTGTTTATTAATGGGATATACAATAGTTCACAGTATTGTTAATGTTTAGGAAATATTAGTAATAGTTGTAAGAGCCCTTCACATGTGTCGTCGTGAGGAGATAAGTATATAGCACTAAGATGGTACACAGTGGTCCACAGTATTACTAGAGTTAGGAAATATTAGGTAACGGTATGTGAGCGATTCTCATGCGTCGCAGTGACAAGTTACAACAATCAAATCAGTATATGTGGACGTACTGTACATGCGTAATGGAAAGTCAAATTATAGAAATAGAGACCATGAAGTATAGTAAGTATAGTAGTTAACACAATTTGTGTAAGCGCATACATGTACCAATAAGGAATACAGTAGTGCACAATATTAGTGAAATCAGGCAATGCTAATGTGTATACTGTAGACAGGAGGAATGGCGAATCATGCGAGAAAAAAGTGAAGTTCACGATCCGTGTTCAAGCCTAGTTCAACTGCGCGAAGCTTTATGATCCATTTAGATTCGCATCTACGTAGATCCCTGGTTCTATCTCCCCATCTTGGTGAATTGGGAACTTGAGTGATGCCATGGAATCTAAGGCTCAGGAGATCCTGCTCCCCGTGCGATGTGTTGAAATGGACAGCCATAGGATAGCTGATGTTAGCATTCCTGATGGCTCTGACATGTTCCTGAATACGTTATTTTAGTGGGCGTATTGAACTGCCAACATAGATCAGACCACATACACATATCAGACAGTAGACAGTGAACTTCGTGTTGCAATTCATGAAAGTCTTGATGTGATGCGTGGTCACGGTGTTGTAGGAAAAGGAAGTGGTTTTGTTAAGGGCTAGATGGCAAGAGATACAGCAACCACATTTGTAAAAACCATTTGGTTTCGCGGGAATCCACCCTGTGGATGGTGTCAGAGGTGTGGGACAGAGAAAGCTCGGGCACAGAATGTTCCTAAGGGTCCGACCTCTGCTGTGTACAATGGTAGGAGACCCTCCTATTGAGTCTTTGAGGCAAGTGTCCAACCTTAACAGATGCCAGTGTTTCTTGAGAATACGTAGCACATCCTTACCAGCAGGGCTGTATTGGGTAATGAAAGAGACCGGTCTGCTGTTGGAGAGACCCTGAGCCACTGGTTCTTTGCGGTTCTTAATCAGTAAATCATGTTGGTTTTTGTTACATATACGTTTTCTGGCCGCTGAGATGAGTTTGTTGGTATACCCTCTAGTTTGAAAACGGTAAGTCAGGTTCTTAAGCTCCTGTTTAAAGATGTCATTGTCAGTGCAGTTGCGCCGAATTCTAACCATTTCGCCGTATGGGATGGCCCTAATCTGTGAAAGGGGGTGGGCGCTGTGAGCATGTAGTACAGAATGGCAGGTGGTGGGTTTCCTGTACAGTCTAGACATGATCTTGTTGTCGGTGATGTACAAAAGCAAGTCGAGGAACTCGATTTTGGTCGTGTCCATTTTGTGAGTGAAAACTAAGTTAAAATCATTGGTGTTAAGGTGTTTGATGAGTATATTGAGGTCCGAGACATTGCCAGTCCAGATAGCTAGAATATCATCAATATATCTACCCCAATACAGGATATGTTCAGTAAGATTAGGCGGGCAGTTGGACCATAGGTGTTTTTTCTCAAATTGACCCATGTAGAGATTGGCATATGAAGGGGAGAATTTAGCTCCCATGGCTACACCTTGACACTGTCGGTACCATCTACCATCATGTAAGAATACATTGTTCTCTAGTACCAACCGTGTGAGGTCAAGCAGCATGCGTGTGTGATCAAAAAGTGTGGCATCTCGGGTATTGAGCGTAAGTTGGAGCATTTCCAGTCCCCTTTCCAGGAGGATGGATGTGTAAAGAGAACTAACGTCGAGGCAGACAAACATAAAGTCTTCTGACCAATCAATGTCTTCCAATTGACACAACAAGTCACGGGTGTCCTGTATGTAGGACGGAAGGTTATGAACCAAGGGTTGGAGAAAGGAGTCAATGTACTCAGAGATGTGTTCCGTAGGTGAACCAATCCCTGAGATAATGGGTCTGCCAGGAGGAAAGCCCCCTGGCTTATGGACTTTTGGTAAGATGTATATACAAGGAGCCCAGGGCGCCTCGATGTACAGAAATCTGTATTCTAAGTCAGTCAGGAGACAGTGATTTCTCCAAAATGTCAATTTCTTTTTGATCATGCTGGTAATGTTGGAAAGAGGGTTGCTTGGTAGTAGAGAGTAGGCCTGGGTGTCATTGAGTTGTCTGTCTATTTCTGCAACATAGTCACTCCTGTTCATGACGACGACATTGCCCCCTTTGTCAGCCTCCCTGATAACTATATCTGGACATATGGAGAGTTTATGCAGCGCACGCAGTTCCTCGGAGTTGAGATTGTTGGAAGGTCTGTGGGTGCATGTGCTCCTTTTGTCCTCTAGGTTATAGAGTTCCGTACTGACGGCTTGGTAGAAGACGTCAATGTGATTGTCTGGCGGTAGCGTGGGGACAAACATGGAATTGGGTTTGAGCCCACTGTTGACATCCAAGTTGGGTATAACATTGAGTTGAACCAGTAGTTCATCAAAGCTAGGTGTTGGTGAAGATGTGTTATCCAGGGAGAGAACCGTATGGATATCCTGAAGATCTCCAATGGTTTGATTGCAAGTAGGTGGTGCCGTGTGGGCATTTTTGTTGGTATCAGGTTTGTTGTGGAAGAACTTTTTAAGTTTGAGGTTACGTATGAATTTAAAGAGATCTATGTGTATGTTGGTGTAATCAGGTTTAGAAGAAGGACAGAAGCCCAGACCCTTTTTCAAGACATTTATTTCATGCATAGACAGTTGTAAACTGGAAAGATTCATAACCTGAACTGTTTCTTCACAAATGCTAGGGGTGGGCTGCAAGGAGAGAATACTCATGGCCTCTGAGTTTTCGTGGTGGAACGTGTTGTCATGCCCCCCCTGGGGTTTGTTGCGGTGTTTCCTGCCCCTCCTGCGGGTGGGTCTATGTTTGTGCCTGATCTGTTGTAGTTCTGTCGAAGTCCCTTTCTGTATCGGCCAAGTTCCTCTAACAAAGAATTTGATTGTTGTGTGGTATTATGTGGAGTCATATTGGTAGAAGACCCTTCCCTAGGTGGGTCTGAGCAATCACTCGAAATGTTGGAGATATCTGATAAGCTGCCCGTGATTGCCTCAGCAGGCGTATAGATATTTGTCGGTCTAGTGTTGGACTCCTTGTTGACCTGATCGAACTTTCGTGCAAAAGTGTAGATCCTGCCATTCTTGTAATCATTGTCATCTCTGACAAGTTTTCGCATTTTCTTATCTTTTATGTATAACTGGTAACCAGTGAGTATCTCCCTCATAATAGTGTAGTTCTTGTCCGTTGCTTCTGGGAGGTTGAGATTTTTAATCTCCTCCTCCAGAGATGTGATGTCTAGAAGTAATTTGGTACGTTTTCTGTCCGAATGTTTGATTAGTATGTTAATCATACTGAAAGAGGTAGAGGAGATAAGGTGTTCCCATTCCCCGAGTAAGTCAGGGTCAAGGTCTTCAAATGATGGGAATATAATCACTCGCAGACCTCTAGGTACTTGTTTAATTTCCAAGTAGCGTTTAAGAGTGGTAATGTCCCACCAACGGGCTAGTTCCTGTTTTCTTAACCTCTCTAGCTTAATGAATTTCTGTCTTAGTCCTTGTGTGGAAGGTGTGGGATCTGTGGTGCGGGGAGCTAGGGGTTTCTTGGAAAAAAGCTCAGCAGCCAGGGTGTCCCGGTTGTCGTCAAAGAAAGCCATGTTGAGTAACCTAAAAGGAGGGTATTCCTTTCGATCAAAAGAAACACAGATAATGTCGTTTAAATGGTACGTGTTGCTAGAGTGCGGCTCACCCTGTTCAGAAAGAACATAACAAGGAACAGAGAAATGAGGGCAGTAAGGGTGAGAGGTGCCGCTCTTCTAGACAGCAGACATGTGGTTTAGACAGAATAGATAAGTGAGAGTAAAGTCCGGTGCAGAATGGACCGGTGCCTTACTGCCCGGTAGGCACCAAAACGGGTACTAGGAGTACCCTAGAGCAAAAATGGGAAAACATTGGCCACAGCACACAGAGAGTAATGTCCAACAGTAAGGCAGAAAAAGATATTCCTGGTGTGGTTCCGAGAGTTGGGGGAAGTATAAAGTTGAAACGAGTCTCAAATCCTGTTTGCAGATGGTGTCTTTATTCGTAGGTGCTTAGAAAGCATTGAGTCATCGTGGAGATACAGCCAACACGTGTTTCGTCACTCAAGTGACTTTATCAAGGCTGTAATAAAGTAATGACAGCAAACATTGGATACATATGTGTGTATTGGAATCTGGTGTGAAACCAGAAAGCGTTCTGATTGTGTAAGTGAGTAAGTGATTAACATGGCTTTAGAGGTGAGTGGTAGTGGGGTCAAATAACAGCACCGTGATCAAGTTTTAAAGTTGGTCTATAAAAACAAAATGTTGGAGAGTATTAGAGTATATGCAATTTGAAGCAGTGTGAGCATGCAATTGTTGTGCAATAGGGAGAAACTTAAAAGTCTATGAGAAATGCAGGAGAGAAAGTAGAAAAGATAAAGGGGAGATACGGCTAAATGCAAGTTTAGAAAAAAGAAACAGTAATGAAGGCGGTGAGCCCAGAGGGCATAACAGAAGGGTGAAAGTCATTCCTGGGACAGCAGGCTCAAGTAGGTTTGGTGGTGGTGTGTAGTAGTGAAGTTTAGGTGGGCTGGAGAGAAAGTGAGTGAGATGGATCAGAGAAAAAGAGAGAAATGGAATGGGATAAGTAATCGTGTGTGACAGGATAATTGGGAAAACGTAGAGAGCTAAAAAATGTAAAGGTAAGGTGATAAGAAGGAAAAAGGTGGGGAAAATTGTAAAGGTAAGGCGATAAGAAGGAAAAAGGTGAGGAAAAGTTGGATTAGAGAGAAAGGAAAATCTATATAAATAGAAGAAAGATAAGAATGGTCAGTGAAAACATACCTGAGTAAATGGTAAAGAACTGTAATAGGTATGGCTGCGCCAGGCAGCTGCAGGTGCGTATGTAAAAGGCTTGCATGAAATCGAAGATATGAGAAGGCCCTGATAAGCCTATAAAATGACCTAAAGTGGTAACAGGGAAGAAAATAGGTATGTAAAGCGAGGGCAGGATTTAAAAAAAGAGTAAACGCAATAAAAGCTGGGGAATGAATATCCAGATTAAATGAGCGGTTGGTAATTGGTGATTTAAGGTAAAAAGAATTATTTGTTGTGTCTGAGTAAGAGTCACACCGGTATAAAGACACAGAATCGGGGTGTACGGTGGCCCCAAAATGGACAAGTCACGGTTGGGAGAATGCAAAAAATATAACCCGGGTCGTGGTGAGCGGCTGGTGAGGGCTCGACACACGTGAGACTTAGTAATTAAAAATGAGCGCAGGGGCGAGGGCGTGCACTAAATAACGGAGAGAAAACCACTGAGAGAAAGGATAAAGTGCGAGTCTCGATCGTAAGGCGAGGTAAGTGATAAGCACATTGAAGTGACTGTTGCCCGTGAAGAGGAGCGTAGGGGTGTCAATACGCCCACTAAAAGAACGTATTCAGGAACATGTCAGAGCCATCAGGAATGCTAACATCAGCTATCATATGGCTGTCCATTTCAACACATCGCACGGGGAGCAGGATCTCCTGAGCCTTAGATTCCATGGCATCACTCAAGTTCCCAATTCACCAAGATGGGGAGATAGAACCAGGGATCTACGTAGATGCGAATCTAAATGGATCATAAAGCTTCTCGCAGTTGAACTAGGCTTGAACACGGATCGTGAACTTCACTTTTTTCTCGCATGATTCGCCATTCCTCCTGTCTACAGTATACACATTAGCATTGCCTGATTTCACTAATATTGTGCACTACTGTATTCCTTATTGGTACATGTATGCGCTTACACAAATTGTGTTAACTACTATACTTCATGGTCTCTATTTCTATAATTTGACTTTCCATTGCGCATGTACAGTACGTCCACATATACTGATTTGATTGTTGTAACTTGTCACTGCGACGCATGAGAATCGCTCACATACCGTTACCTAATATTTCCTAACTCTAGTAATACTGTGGACCACTGTGTACCATCTTAGTGCTATATACTTATCTCCTCACGACGACACATGTGAAGGGCTCTTACAACTATTACTAATATTTCCTAAACATTAACAATACTGTGAACTATTGTATATCCCATTAATAAACACATGTTTTTATGCAATGGGTGTGAACTGCTACACCCACTCACTACATTGAGAACACATTCAATACAAAGAGCTATATATTTTCTGTTTCTTTTCATTGTTACAAATGTGAATGGCTCTTATACTGTTGACTAATATTTCCCAAACACTGTATAATACTGAGGACTACTGTATATCCCATTGATGTATACATGTTTCTATGCATATGGCTCAACTGTTGCACCTACCTACTACACTTCATTGCCTCTACCTTTTGTTGGTCTCATTTACCATCACAACTGTATAGTGCAGTAGTGTAACATTACACACCTATTATATCCTTGGACACAATCACACTGTCACTCTCTTATGTCTTGATTCTATCCTCTTCTCCGGTTCTCCAGGCACCTTCTCGGTGCCCAGCATCAACAGAGTCACTGTCGAACCCTTACTAACGTTTCTACTGCTTATGCTTTTCCTATTATATGGTGTCACATTTTCTCCGATTTACATTCAAGATGGCCGTTGCTTTCACCTTTTCAGCCCAGTCACACCAAAGAGGGTCGTCAGTGCAGCCTATTTAACCTAGTTCCTTTTCCATGTCAACTGCACCTCTGCCTCCTACTTAATCTACTAGTATTTCCCCTCGCAGATCATCACTCGATCTCGCGTTTACCGGACAGCTCACCACTACGCTACTACTCGGTAAGTTCCCAACTCGCCTTCGCCACGCTCATCGTAACGCGGTCCTCACTGCCACTAGTTAACGCATTTTGCAAGATATTTCCAAGAACGAGAATCGCTTCTATTACTCCATGTTTTAAGCGTTCCTTTCCCCCCTAATCACTCTAGTTATACCCACACCCCTACGCTCCTCTTCACGTGCAACAGTCACTTCAATGTGCTTATCACTTACCTCGCCTTACGATCGAGACTCGCACTTTATCCTTTCTCTCAGTGGTTTTCTCACCGTTATTTAGTGCACGCCCTCGCCCCTGCCGTTATTTTTAATTACTAAGACTCACGTGTGTCGAGCCCTCCCCAGCCGCTCACCACGACCCGGGTTATATTTTTTGCATTCTCCCAACCGTGACTTGTCCATTTTGGGGCCACCGTACACCCCGATTCTGTGTCTTTATACCGGTGTGACTCTTACTCAGACGCAACAAATAATTATTTTTACCTTAAATCACCAATTACCAACCACTTATTTAATCTGGATATTCATTTACCGGCTTTTATTGCGTTTACTCTTTTTTTAAATCCTGCCCTCGCTTTATATACCTATTTTCTTCCCTGTTACCACTTTAGGTCATTTTATAGGCTTATCAGGGCCTTCTCATATCTTCGATTTCATGCAAGCCTTTTACATACGCACCTGCAGCTGCCTGGCGCAGCCATACCTATTACAGTTCTTTACCATTTACTCAGGTATGTTCTCACTGACCATTCTTATCTTTCTTCTATTTATATAGATTTTCCTTTCTCTCTAATCCAACTTTTCCTCACCTTTTTCCTTCTTATCGCCTTACCTTTACATTTTTCCCCACCTTTTTCCTTCTTATCACCTTACCTTTACATTTTTTAGCTCTCTACGTTTTCCCAATTATCCTGTCACACACGATTACTTATCCCATTCCATTTCTCTCTTTTTCTCTGATCCATCTCACTCACTTTCTCTCCAGCCCACCTAAACTTCACTACTACACACCACCACCAAACCTACTTGAGCCTGCTGTCCCAGGTATGACTTTCACCATTCTGTTATGCCCTCTGGGCTCACCGCCTTCATTACTGTTTCTTTTTTCTAAACTTGCATTTAGCCGTATCTCCCCTTTATCTTTTCTACTTTCTCTCCTGCATTTCTCGTAGACTTTTAAGTTTCTCCCTATTGCACAACAATTGCATGCTCACACTGCTTCAAATTGCATATACTCTAATACTCTCCAACATTTTGTTTTTATAGACCAACTTTAAAACTTGATCACGGTGCTGTTATTTGACCCCACTACCACTCACCTCTAAAGCCATGTTAATCACTTACTCACTTACACAATCAGAACGCTTTCTGGTTTCACACCAGATTCCAATACACACATATGTATCCAATGTTTGCTGTCATTACTTTATTACAGCCTTGATAAAGTCACTTGTGTGACGAAACACGTGTTGGCTGTATCTCCACGATGACTCAATGCTTTCTAAGCACCTACGAATAAAGACACCATCTGCAAACAGGATTTGAGACTCGTTTCAACTTTATACTTCCCCCAACTCTCGGAACCACACCAGGAATATCTTTTTCTGCCTTACTGTTGGACATTACTCTCTGTGTGCTGTGGCCAATGTTTTCCCATTTTTGCTCTAGGGTACTCCTAGTACCCGTTTTGGTGCCTACCGGGCAGTAAGGCACCGGGCCATTCTGCACCGGACTTTACTCTCACTTATCTATTCTGTCTAAACCACATGTCTACTGTCTAGAAGAGCGGCACCTCTCACCCTTACTGCCCTCATTTCTCTGTTCCTTGTTATGTTCTTTCTGAACAGGGTGAGCCGCACTCTAGCAACACGTACCATTTAAACGACATTATCTGTGTTTCTTTTGATCGAAAGGAATACCCTCCTTTTAGGTTACTCAACATGGCTTTCTTTGACGACAACCGGGACACCCTGGCTGCTGAGCTTTTTTCCAAGAAACCCCTAGCTCCCCGTACCACAGATCCCACACCTTCCACACAAGGACTAAGACAGAAATTCATTAAGCTAGAGAGGTTAAGAAAACAGGAACTAGCCCGTTGGTGGGACATTACCACTCTTAAACGCTACTTGGAAATTAAACAAGTACCTAGAGGTCTACGAGTGATTATATTCCCATCATTTGAAGACCTTGACCCTGACTTACTCGGGGAATGGGAACACCTTATCTCCTCTACCTCTTTCAGTATGATTAACATACTAATCAAACATTCGGACAGAAAACGTACCAAATTACTTCTAGACATCACATCTCTGGAGGAGGAGATTAAAAATCTCAACCTCCCAGAAGCAACGGACAAGAACTACACTATTATGAGGGAGATACTCACTGGTTACCAGTTATACATAAAAGATAAGAAAATGCGAAAACTTGTCAGAGATGACAATGATTACAAGAATGGTGGATCTACACTTTTGCACGAAAGTTCGATCAGGTCAACAAGGAGTCTAACACTAGACCGACAAATATCTATACGCCTGCTGAGGCAATCACGGGCAGCTTATCAGATATCTCCAACATTTCGAGTGATTGCTCAGACCCACCTAGGGAAGGGTCTTCTACCAATATGACTCCACATAATACCACACAACAATCAAATTCTTTTTTAGAGGAACTTGGCCGATACAGAAAGGGACTTCGACAGAACTACAACAGATCAGGCACAAACATAGACCCACCCGCAGGGGGGGCAGGAAACACTGCAACAAACCCCAGGGGGGGCATGACAACACGTTCCACCACGAAAACTCAGAGGCCATGAGTATTCTCTCCTTGCAGCCCACCCCTAGCATTTGTGAAGAAACAGTTCAGGTTATGAATCTTTCCAGTTTACAACTGTCTATGCATGAAATAAATGTCTTGAAAAAGGGTCTGGGCTTCTGTCCTTCTTCTAAACCTGATTACACCAACATACACATAGATCTCTTTAAATTCATACGTAACCTCAAACTTAAAAAGTTCTTCCACAACAAACCTGATACCAACAAAAATGCCCACACGGCACCACCTACTTGCAATCAAACCATTGGAGATCTTCAGGATATCCATACGGTTCTCTCCCTGGATAACACATCTTCACCAACACCTAGCTTTGATGAACTACTGGTTCAACTCAATGTTATACCCAACTTGGATGTCAACAGTGGGCTCAAACCCAATTCCATGTTTGTCCCCACGCTACCGCCAGACAATCACATTGACGTCTTCTACCAAGCCGTCAGTACGGAACTCTATAACCTAGAGGACAAAAGGAGCACACGCACCCACAGACCTTCCAACAATCTCAACTCCGAGGAACTGCGTGCGCTGCATAAACTCTCCATATGTCCAGATATAGTTATCAGGGAGGCTGACAAAGGGGGCAATGTCGTCGTCATGAACAGGAGTGACTATGTTGCAGAAATAGACTGACAACTCAATGACACCCAGGCCTACTCTCTACTACCAAGCAACCCTCTTTCCAACATTACCAGCATGATCAAAAAGAAATTGACATTTTGGAGAAATCACTGTCTCCTGACCGACTTAGAATACAGATTTCTGTACATCGAGGCGCCCCGGGCTCCTTGTATATACATCTTACCAAAAGTCCATAAGCCAGGGGGCTTTCCTCCTGGAAGACCCATTATCTCAGGGATTGGTTCACCTACGGAACACATCTCTGAGTACATTGACTCCTTTCTCCAACCCTTGGTTCATAACCTTCCGTCCTACATACAGGACACCCGTGACTTGTTGTGTCAATTGGAAGACATTGATTGGTCAGAAGACTTTATGTTTGTCTGCCTCGATGTTAGTTCTCTTTACACATCCATCCCCCTGGAAAGGGGACTGGAAATGCTCCAACTTACGCTCAATACCCGAGATGCCACACTTTTTGATCACACATGCATGCTGCTTGACCTCACACGGTTGGTACTAGAGAACAATGTATTCTTACATGATGGTAGATGGTACCGACAGTGTCAAGGTGTAGCCATGGGAGCTAAATTCTCCCCTTCATATGCCAATCTCTACATGGGTCAATTTGAGAAAAAACACCTATGGTCCAACTGCCCGCCTAATCTTACTGAACATATCCTGTATTGGGGTAGATATATTGATGATATTCTAGCTATCTGGACTGGCAATGTCTCGGACCTCAATATACTCATCAAACACCTTAACACCAATGATTTTAACTTAGTTTTCACTCACAAAATGGACACGACCAAAATCGAGTTCCTCGACTTGCTTTTGTACATCACCAACAACAAGATCATGTCTAGACTGTACAGGAAACCCACCGCCTGCAATTCTGTACTACATGCTCACAGCGCCCACCCCCTTTCACAGATTAGGGCCATCCCATACGGCGAAATGGTTAGAATTCGGCGCAACTGCACTGACAATGACATCTTTAAACAGGAGCTTAAGAACCTGACTTACCGTTTTCAAACTAGAGGGTATACCAACAAACTCATCTCGGCGGCCAGAAAACGTATATGTAACAAAAACCAACACGATTTACTGATTAAGAACCGCAAAGAACCAGTGGCTCAGGGTCTCTCCAACAGCAGACCGGTCTCTTTCATTACCCAATACTGCCCTGCTAGTAAGGATGTGCTACGTATTCTCAAGAAACACTGGCATCTGTTAAGGTTGGACACTTGCCTCAAAGACTCAATAGGAGGGTCTCCTACCATTGTACACAGCAGAGGTCGGACCCTTAGGAACATTCTGTGCCCGAGCTTTCTCTGTCCCACACCTCTGACACCATCCACAGGGTGGATTCCCGCGAAACCAAATGGTTTTTACAAATGTGGTTGCTGTATCTCTTGCCAACTAGCCCTTAACAAAACCACTTCCTTTTCCTACAACACCGTGACCACGCATCACATCAAGACTTTCATGAATTGCAACACGAAGTTCACTGTCTACTGTCTGATATGTGTATGTGGTCTGATCTATGTTGGCAGTTCAATACGCCCACTAAAATAACGTATTCAGGAACATGTCAGAGCCATCAGGAATGCTAACATCAGCTATCCTATGGCTGTCCATTTCAACACATCGCACGGGGAGCAGGATCTCCTGAGCCTTAGATTCCATGGCATCACTCAAGTTCCCAATTCACCAAGATGGGGAGATAGAACCAGGGATCTACGTAGATGCGAATCTAAATGGATCATAAAGCTTCGCGCAGTTGAACTAGGCTTGAACACGGATCGTGAACTTCACTTTTTTCTCGCATGATTCGCCATTCCTCCTGTCTACAGGA
Source organism: Pleurodeles waltl (assembly GCF_031143425.1). NCBI lineage: Eukaryota > Metazoa > Chordata > Amphibia > Caudata > Salamandridae > Pleurodeles > Pleurodeles waltl. Next base: position 260,518,005 of record NC_090440.1, read on the forward strand.
TACACATTATCATTGTGTGATTTCACTAATATTGTGCACTACTGTATTCCTTATTGGTACATGTATGCGCTTACACAAATTGTGTTAACTACTATACTTACTGTACTTCATGGTCTCTATTTCTATAATTTGACTTTCCATTGCGCATGTACAGTACGTCCACATATACTGATTTGATTGTTGTAACTTGTCACTGCGACGCATGAGAATCGCTCACATACCGTTACCTAATATTTCCTAACTCTAGTAATACTGTGGACCACTGTGTACCATCTTAGTGCTATATACTTATCTCCTCACGACGACACATGTGAAGGGCTCTTACAACTATTACTAATATTTCCTAAACATTAACAATACTGTGAACTATTGTATATCCCATTAATAAACACATGTTTTTATGCAATGGGTGTGAACTGCTACACCCACTCACTACACTGAGAACACATTCAATACAAAGAGCTATATATTTTCTGTTTCTTTTCATTGTAACAAATGTGAATGGCTCTTATACTGTTGACTAATATTTCCCAAACACTGTATAATACTGAGGACTACTGTATATCCCATTGATGTATACATGTTTCTATGCATATGGCTCAACTGTTGCACCTACCTACTACACTTCATTGCCTCTACCTTTTGTTGGTCTCATTTACCATCACAACTGTATAGTGCAGTAGTGTAACATTACACACCTATTATATCCTTGGACACAATCACACTGTCACTCTCTTATGTCTTGATTCTATCCTCTTCTCCGGTTCTCCAGGCACCTTCTCGGTGCCCAGCATCAACAGAGTCACTGTCGAACCCTTACTAACGTTTCTACTGCTTATGCTTTTCCTATTATATGGTGTCACATTTTCTCCGATTTACATTCAAGATGGCCGTCGCTTTCACCTTTTCAGCCCAGTCACACCAAAGAGGGTCGTCAGTGCAGCCTATTTCACCTAGTTCCTTTTCCATGTCAACTGCACCTCTGCCTCCTACTTAATCTACTAGTATTTCCCCTCGCAGATCATCACTCGATCTCGCGTTTACCGGACAGCTCACCACTACGCTACTACTCGGTAAGTTCCCAACTCGCCTTCGCCACGCTCATCGTAACGCGGTCCTCACTGCCACTAGTTAACGCATTTTGCTAGATATTTCCAAGAACGAGAATCGCTTCTATTACTCCATGTTTTAAGCGTTCCTTTCCCCCCTAATCACTCTAGTTATACCCACACCCCTACGCTCCTCTTCACGGGCAACAGTCACTTCAATGTGCTTATCACTTACCTCGCCTTACGATCGAGACTCGCACTTTATCCTTTCTCTCAGTGGTTTTCTCACCGTTATTTAGTGCACGCCCTCGCCCCCTGCGGTCATTTTTAATTACTAAGACTCACGTGTGTCGAGCCCTCACCAGCCGCTCACCACGACCCGGGTTATATTTTTTGCATTCTCCCAACCATGACTTGTCCATTTTGGGGCCACCGTACACCCCGATTCTGTGTCTTTATACCGGTGTGACTCTTACTCAGACGCAACAAATAATTCTTTTTACCTTAAATCACCAATTACCAACCGCTTATTTAATCTGGATATTCATTCACCGGCTTTTATTGCGTTTACTCTTTTTTAAAATCCTGCCCTCGCTTTATATACCTATTTTCTTCCCTGTTACCACTTTAGGTCATTTTATAGGCTTATCAGGGCCTTCTCATATCTTCGATTTCATGCAAGCCTTTTACATACGCACCTGCAGCTGCCTGGCGCAGCCATACCTATTACAGTTCTTTACCATTTACTCAGGTATGTTCTCACTGACCATTCTTATCTTTCTTCTATTTATATAGATTTTCCTTTCTCTCTAATCCAACTTTTCCTCACCTTTTTCCTTCTTATCGCCTTACCTTTACATTTTTCCCCACCTTTTTCCTTCTTATCACCTTACCTTTACATTTTTTAGCTCTCTACGTTTTCCCAATTATCCTGTCACACACGATTACTTATCCCATTCCATTTCTCTCTTTTTCTCTGATCCATCTCACTCACTTTCTCTCCAGCCCACCTAAACTTCACTACTACACACCACCACCAAACCTACTTGAGCCTGCTGTCCCAGGTATGACTTTCACCCTTCTGTTATGCCCTCTGGGCTCACCGCCTTCATTACTGTTTCTTTTTTCTAAACTTGCATTTAGCCGTATCTCCCCTTTATCTTTTCTACTTTCTCTCCTGCATTTCTCGTAGACTTTTAAGTTTCTCCCTATTGCACAACAATTGCATGCTCACACTGCTTCAAATTGCATATACTCTAATACTCTCCAACATTTTGTTTTTATAGACCAACTTTAAAACTTGATCACGGTGCTGTTATTTGACCCCACTACCACTCACCTCTAAAGCCATGTTAATCACTTACTCACTTACACAATCAGAACGCTTTCTGGTTTCACACCAGATTCCAATACACACATATGTATCCAATGTTTGCTGTCATTACTTTATTACAGCCTTGATAAAGTCACTTGTGTGACGAAACACGTGTTGGCTGTATCTCCACGATGACTCAATGCTTTCTAAGCACCTACGAATAAAGACACCATCTGCAAACAGGATTTGAGACTAGTTTCAACTTTATACTTCCCCCAACTCTCGGAACCACACCAGGAATATCTTTTTCTGCCTTACTGTTGGACATTACTCTCTGTGTGCTGTGGCCAATGTTTTCTGATAATAAAAACTAGCAATATCAACTTCTTCTGAGCAAAGGGGAGCTACTATTTATTGATAACTAAACTAGGGAATGAAAACCTCAAGTCAGAGGAAGTAGGCTCAGAGACAGGAGTGGTTGGACAAGGTTAAGCATTTATGCAACAGACAACACAAGGCCTGAATGATTATGTTGATGAATGATGCATGAGTGGGTAAATGGGGTCGATATGAAATATTGCCCAGGTAATAGACGGGCATACAGTGAGTTGGTGTAGCTTTTACCTCATTTGCTACAGCGAGAGTGTGATGCATACATGGTGTAAAATTAAGTGACACCTCAATATAAATCACACAACCCAGGGGAAGAGGGTTAGGGACCCAATGAATGGATGGGAAAGAGTATTTGGAAAAAGTGTGTCAAAGACAAACTGCACAAACGAAACAGCAACAATATTCATTGTTACACTGAGCAGCACACCATCATCGATCTGTTGTGAATAGAAATGATGAAGGGATAAGTATGACATTGTTCAGTTAAATACATTATACACAGTCCTTCATCCCCAGAGAGACCCAAGATAGTATATCTCTAAATAAATGTTCTGTCTTCTAGGTTTGAAAAATACAGTTCTAAAAATTATGATTGTTGAAACGAAAATGAAACTGTATTGCCAAATTGGGCAGCACATCTCCATTCTTTTCTGAATATCTGTCACTCTTGGGTGCCTGGCTGAAACTGTTTGGTAGGTAAGCTGGAGTGTTTCATGCAGGAGAGGACAAGGAGAAGGGCTACTTATTGAAAAATAGTAACTATATTATAGAATAAAGGACAAAAAGAAGCAAGGTAAGCTTCATGAGGGGTCAAGAGTGTACCAAGAAGACTCAGAAGCAGAGCAAGAACATAAAGAGGAGTTTCAAGTTTGAGCCAACAATGCAACATACACTCAGCAGCATTTTCCAAATCAACACACCTCTCTCCAGTCCACAGAGCTGAGTGAGTACTCGGCATCAGAGTCTTCATCATCACCATCATGGTTTCTCTTTGAAGTTGATAACTTTCTCCTTTTAACTGTTGAGGTACTCCTTCCATCCTCCTCCTCCTGATTCTGATGAACTCGATCACGGTCCCAAACAAAATGAGGTACACCATTTTAAGTGCACTGCTATTGAAGAACAAATAGAGAAACAGAATTGGGGTATTTTGTGTGGATCTGTGTTTGGTAACTAAAGTGATGGTCCTAGTTTCTGAAGAACCGGAAAAAGGATTGGACCCTGCAGGTAAATTTGGCTAAGTTTGAGAGGCCAATCACTAGCAGGCAAAAATGATCATCCATCAGCCCCCAAACATTGCAAATCATCAAAATCAAGTGTGCAAATTTGCTGAACACCCTCCCTAACTGTCTGCCACCACATACATCATCATAATCACTCACATTCATGCAACATATCATCACTCATTGGTGCAATAGTTAGTAGTTACCTCTTTCAGTTCAAGCATGATGGAAGATACAAAATGTTATCTCCTCTTTGATGGTAGTGACACATTGGAATTTGGCATTGGCACTGGCAGTCTTTAAATCAATGATCTTCTGGGGCAGAAAAGCTATGTGATACAAAAAGAAAGGATAGACAAAGGCATGTGAGGGAAGCAGGCATTGTCTCAAATGTCCAGAATGGAATGTGTGGGCTTCTCCAATCCGGTCATATATGTGTCTAAACAATGGTAGGGTAGCATAAATCCGACAGAAACATAATGTTCCATTAGTTATTTTCTTTTGCATAGTAAGAAAGAAAGAAGTTCAACAAGAAATAATTAAATATTTCTATGATGGCACTGGCATACTCAATCCGGGAAGAAGAGTTGGTCCTCAAACTCAGGTGGTTTACCCAGAAGTGGGTAGCTAGAACACTTGATTCTGACCAATCATTCTCCTCTTCCTCCTGTGGTGTTTTGCAAACCTTATAATGAGATGGTATGGAACATTGTTTCATTTTGATCAAGGTGAATCTCTCCACGTTTTCAGATGAGAGACTGGTCCTTCTCACTGCAACAACTGCACCAGCTGTTCTGAACACATGCTCAGCAGACATGCTGGCTACGGGGCAAGCCTTTATTGCCAGCCTGCTGAGCTTTGGCCATTGGCACATTTTCCCATGCCAATAGACCAATGGATTTTGATCCACATACACCTCTTTTGGGTCATCCAGAAACTCCTGGAACATACTCTGAATGGTCATTGGTAATGTGACTTGCTCAACCTCTTTTGACTTTGTCTCTGCACTGGATTTAAGACATGTCACTTGAAACCAAGCCTATGCAGAGGTTGGGTCGGATTCTTCTGTTGCTGTTGTTGTCTGTATTCTTGTTGCTGGTATTTGCTGCTGTGAGGCAAGACTGTCCTCTCTGGAAGTTGAAGGCAGCGTCCCAGAGCTGCAGATTGGGACTCTAAGGGATCAGCCATCCCTTATGCCAGCACGGACATGGCTGATCCCTTATGTTATGGATAATAGTAGGTTGGACATTTAATTCCAATAATATGGAAAGACAATCAATTTAAAGACCATGCAAATATAAGCCCTGAAGAAGTCCTTTTGTGTAGGAAGAAACGCGTTGGCTGATTGCTTGTTTGTTCAAGAAAAGCAATAATAAAAAATTAAGATTTTTAAAAGACAACGTTGTGTTACTGGACTTTACTGATTTTGCGCAGTGGTGCACTATCCATATCTTTTTGCATGTAATCCTTTCAGGATTACCACTGTGGTGGCAGGTGCTGTGATTTGTGCACACTTATAGTCATAGATATTGGGCGACAATATAGTTCACAGACTTTTAATATTTATGGTAGTCCAAGGCAGGTCCATTTGTAAGGTTTAACCTGCCACCAATTCAGTAGCAGTTTAAACTGAACAGGACAGTCAAGCAAATACACTGAAAAATTAAGCACTGGTTACGCAATTACAGCCTTCACCACAATTACTTTCAAATCAAGGAATCTGTCATGTGATAGTCACAATCTTTTAAACAGAAGGATTTTGAGTAGCTTTTTAATTATGGCAAGATGGGGTGTGTGAAGGGCTGGTGGAAGAGAATTCCAAATTTGTGTTGCACTTCTGTAAAAGATTAATTTCATATAATGCTCATGTTTGGATGTGGGAGGTTCTAAGAGCTCAGAATCTGCATTTCCTTATCCCAGTTGAGCACCATGGATTTCCAGTTTATAAGTCAGATAGGAGTAAGGGGAATCATGAAGGGGTTTGTGATTAATGCATGCAATCTTAATTTGAGCTCTGACTTCAATGGGGAGCCACTAAAGAGTTAGCAGGATAGCAGTGATGTCATCAAATTTCTTGAAGCCATTGAACGTACCTGCCACCACATGCAGCATAGCTCTGAGGGGAGGCAAATAGGCATTGGGAAGTCCTGGGAAGAGAGAACACCCATAATCTAGTCTAAGAAAAACAGCATCTGGACAACAGACTTTAAGTCCTGTTCTGGAATGAATCTCCTGATGCCCGAGAGAACATTTAATTGGTGGGGAGTGCTCTTAGCCTTCGCATACATTTGCCTCTGGAGGTTAAGCTAGTTATTGAGGACAGCACCCAGGAATTAGGTGTTCTAAACAATGGCCATTTCAATTTACACAACCTTTGAGGTCCTTATGTACAGCAAAGTATGAGCTTCACTACACCATGCAATGGGTTTCTTTTGTCCTAGACCTCAGCAAGGTGTGAGACTGGTTATATCCCAAAATAAGTAGCTGCAGAGTTAACAATACCAAAACCACACTTACCTATAAATACCTATTCTGACAACATTTTAACAGTCTACATTTTGGACAAAATATTATTGCAGGTTAATAGATTTAGTCAGTATTTTGAAATAAAACTGCCTGTTGTCTCTGCTTCCTGTCTATCCAACATTGAACTGAAACAGAATGAGCTCTTATGTTTCCTTTATACCTTGGTCTAACAGTGGCTTGTGGACATTTTTATCTCCCCCAGTTGCCCCTTCTTCTCCTTGTTTCAGATTTGGGAAGTTCAGTTTCACAGTTCTTCTTTCCATTTTGTTGTCATACTGCAAAAATAAACAGCACAAGGAAGGCAAGATGGGCATCTGGGATCTCACTTAAGTTGTGACTCTTCTTCCTGTCATGGAAATCACTTTACTTTCACATTTATACTTTTTAAAATTTTTAAAGATTTCCATATTTTTATGTGTGCAATATGATGACTACACTTTCAAAAACGATAATTGAATTAGTGGTCACAATATTTTACCAAAACCTCCAAGCACACATTGGAAACTAATATGTCTTGTGCTATGTTTAATGATTGAAAACAACAGTATCTCTTGTGCTATGTTTAATTAGTCTGCATGTGCTTTCCTAGAGGTAATGAATGTGTGAGTTGGTAGTAATACATGTTGCTCTTAGTGTATTTGTTGTTATGTAAAAAGGTGCAGATGAGGAGAGGCACCATGGCGCAAGGGTGCCTGTGTTGGTGCTAGGCAGCATATAGGGCACCAGAGCAGCGGGAGAGCAGGAATGCACCATCAATCAATCACTGCATTTGCATTTGTAAAGCGCGCTACATACCCGCGAGGGTCTCAAGGCGCTAGGGAGGGGGGTGCTACTGGTCGAAGAGCCAGGTCTTGAGGAGTCTTCCGAAGGCCAGCAGGTCCTGGGTCTGTCGTAGGATGGTGGGGAGAGTGTTCCAGGTCTTGGCGGCGAGGTAGGAGAAGGATCTGCCGCCGGAGGTGGTTTTTCAGATGAGGGGGACTGTGGCGAGGGCGAGGTTGGCTGAGCGGAGGCTTCGGGTGGGGGTGTGGAAGCTGAGTCAGTTGTTGAGGTAGGTGGGTCCGGTGCGGTGCTGTGCTTTGTGTACGTGGATCAGGAGCTTGAAGGTGATCCTTTTGTTGACGGGGAGCCAGTGCAGGCCTCTCAGGTGGAGTGTGATGTGGCTGCGGCGTGGGACATCGAGGATGAGTCGGGCCGAGGCGTTCTAAATACGTTGGAGTCATCTCAGGAGCTTGTTTGTAGTTCCTGAGTAGAGGGCATTCCCGTAGTCGAGTCTGTTGGTGATGAGGGCCTGGGTAACGGTTTTTCTCGTGTCGAGGGGGATCCATTTGAAGATCCTGCGGAGCATAGGGAGGAAGTTGAAGCAGGGCGCGGAGACGGCGTTGACTTGCCTGGTCATGGAGAGAGTGGAGTCTAGGATGACCCCCAGGTTGCATGCGTGGTCCGTGGGTTCCGGGGCTGTGCCTCGTGACGTGGGCCACCAAGAGTCGTCCCAGGCTGATGGGGTGGGTCCGAGAATGAAGACCTCTGTCCGGACCTGCGGGGGGGGTCGCGGTTGAAGCTGTCTTGGATGTCGGTGATCTTGCGGTGGAAGAAGGTGGCCAGGGAGTCGCACAGGTCTTGAGATGGTGGGATGTCATTGGTGATGGAGCTGGGGTTGGAGAGTTCTTTCACGATGCTGAAGAGCTCTTTGGTGTTGTGTGCGTTGTTGTCTAGGCGGTCCTTGAAGGCGGTCTTCTTGGCGGTCCTGATGAGTTGGTGATGTCTGCGGGTGGCGCTCTTGAGGGCTGTGTGGTTGTCTGGTGTTCGTTCGTGGAGCCATTTCTTCTCCAGCTTCCGACAGATGTGCTTGGAGATCCGGGGTCCTCGGTGAACCAGGTGGCTTTCTTGTTGGTGTGGTTGGTTGTAGAGGTCTTGAGAGGGGCGAGGGTGTTGGCGCAGTTGTTGATCCACTGTGTGAGGTTGGTCGCGGCGGTGTCTGGGTCGGTGGGTTCGGTGGGTGGTCTCAGGGCGAGGGTGGTAGTCATTTGGTCCTCGGTGACCTTGCCCCAGCAGCGGCATGGTAGCTGTTGGGTACGGTGGTGTGTGGTGGGTTTTCTGAAGGTGAAGTGGACGCATCTGTGGTCGGTCCAGTGTGGTTCGGTGGTGTGGTTGAAGGAGACGTGGGGGCTTGCGGAGAAGATGGGGTCAAGCGTGTGTCCAGCGGCATGAGTGGGTGTCGTTACGAGCTGTTTGAGTCTGAGGTTGGCGAAGTTGTCGATCAGGGCGGTGGAGATGGCGTTGTTGTTGTTCTCGAGGTGGAAGTTCAGGTCCCCGAGGAGGATGTAGTCCATGGAAGCGAGGGCGTGGGTGCTGATGAGGTCGGCAATGGTGTCACTGAACTGTGGGCGGGGTCCGGGAGGTCTGTAGATGAGAGTTCCTCTGAGGGTGGTGTTGGGGTCAGTGTGGATCTGGAAGTGCATGTGCTCGGCGGTTGTGAGGGTGTCATCGGTGCTCGTTGAGATTTTGATGGAGTCTTTGTGGATGATGGCGATTCCTCATCCCACTCCGTTGGTGCAGTCTCTGCGGGAGATCTTGTAGCCCTGTGGGATGGCTATGGCAATGTCTGCTGCTGAGGTGGCGTTCAGCCAGGTCTCCGTCAGGAAGGCGACGTCGGGGCGGTGGAGTCTAGGAGGTCCCAAGGTTCGATGGCGTGCTTGCGAGCGGAGCGGGTGTTGAGGAGGATGCAGCGGAGGTAGTTGGGTTCTCTGGCTGGTGGTGTGGAGGGTTGGATGCTGGTGAATCTGCAGTTCCGGCAGGTGAAAGGCCCCTGGGTGCGTTTCGGGGTGGCCCGGTAGCAGGGGCGGTCTCGTCTGGTGTTGAGTGCGTGGAGGGTGCTTGCGTCGTAGTGCAGTCTGGCGTTGCGGGGGGTGCGGGTTCCTGGGGTTCTGGTGCTGGGTGCGGTCCAGGCGCGGAGAGGCGCAGACAGGCTTGCCTTAGGCGCGCCTTCGGCGTGCCAGCGGCACGTCCGCTGCGCGCCTGCTTCACGGCCTCCATATGAGGGCAGAGGGAGGGAGGAGCAGCTGGGAGGTGGGAGCGGGGAGGCCAATGGGAGTGAAGGGGGTGGGGCAGCAGAGGCTCAGCAGCGAGGGAAAAACCCGGGGAAAAACCCAGGGAAAAAACGGCGAGAAAAGACGGCGGGAGAGGGACAACAGAGCACAGGGGTACAGAAAGCAAAACACAGGGGCACAGAATGAAAAAAACTAAGTGGCACAGAAGCCAAGCGCAGGGGTACAGAAAAAAGGAAGCGAGTAGTCAGGCGGCAAAAGCGGCAACTGAGGTTCAACCCACAGGGGGCTGCGAGGCAGATGGGGGGAGCGACCTGCCTGGTGACAGGGTCAAAGGTCGCTCTCTACCACTGCTTTGCGGCATCCATATGAGGGCAGAGGGAGGGAGGAGCAGCCGGGAAGTGGGAGCGGGCGGCCAATGGGAGTGAAGGGGGCGGGGCAGCAGGGGCTCAGCGGCGAGGGAAAAACCCAGTGAAAAAACTGTGGGAAAAGACGGCGGGAGAGGGACAACAGAGCACAGGGGTACAGAAAGCAAAACACAGGGACACAGAATGAAAAAAACAAAATGGCACAGAAGCCAAGCGCAGGGGTACAGAAAAAAGGGAACAAGTAGTCAGGCGGCAAAAGCGGCAACGGAGGTTCAACCCACAGGGGGCTGCGTGGCAGATGGGGGGAGCGACCTGCCTGGTGACAGGGTCAAAGGTCGCATAGCATGTTACCATAGCATGTTAACTATGGAGCATTCCAGCCCATTCCATTTGGTGCAGCCCAGCAAGTTGTCTTGCTGCATTGCACTGTGCTGCATCAAATATTGATAAAATTAGGCCTTAGTTCCTTTTTGAACTTTAAGATTGAAGTTGTCACTCTTATGTGCAGAGGTATGGAATACCATTTGCAGACTACATATACACGAAAAAGTTAGAAGGCTTGTTTCCAGAGCTTTTCTTTATTTCTTGTTTTAAAATCTGTTGATATTATTACTCATTGTCTTACATAGCCCCCTACCCTCTGGAAGTGGTTACCATGTTTTGAACAGTGGGGCTGGTGTCTTGATAGTTATGCAAGTATTTTTTATATATAATTTCTTTATTAGATATATTAGACTCGCGCCCCGCCACACACAGTTTTCTCCTCAATAATTTTACTACAAATGTTACGTTGATATTATAAATGATGTTTTCAAAGATGTTATGAGTGATTAAACATGTGCAGGAATTAGCAGTGCATGGCGAAGGCACAAGTTATAGTTATCTTAAGGCACAAGGTATAGTTACTTCAGCTAACTATAACTATAACTGCTTAATTTGTATGCTTTTGAGGCAAGCAAATTGAGAACCTAACTATAATGTCCATGTAACCTTTGTGTTTTTTAAAGTGAATTTCTATGTTTCTTTTTAATTCTAATTTTCTATTTCCTAAATATAACGTCCCTGTATCTTTTTTTTTTTTTTTGTGAATTTCTTTGTTTTTTTTAACATAAAGTATTTGAATTAAAATTAATTTATTAAATACTGGGCCATAGATGGCTTTTGGCCGTGCACTGGGGGGGTAGACCGCAGGGCGTGTAGCCAACCCCCTATAACCACTCAACCCCACTTCCAACACAGCCTTTGGCCATGTGCTGCAGGTTTGCCCTTTGGTAGTGCTCTGCAGGGTTGGCCACAAGATCTGGAGTATTTGCAAACTTGTTGTGACCAGAACAGATTTACACCAAATAACAAAAAGCGTGATAACTGGACGAAAAGTACATTTCTGCCAGATTTGGTGTAATTCCATCCAGCGGTTCAGGCTTCAGGCTTCAGGGGTGTTTAAAGACTCTTGTCTCTATTCACCCTGGGCTTACCGTCGAGGTTGGAGAGAGGTGGTCAGCGGCCTCGGTTCCTGCAGGTCCTGCTTTGGCCGAGGTAGGGGCGACCCGTTCCGGTAGCCACGGTGCTGTTTGACAATAGTAAGCCACTACAGTCCGTGCCCTCCAGAAGGAGTCCCAGAGGAAAAACCCCAAAAGGGTAAAAAACCTCCAACAGGAACTCCCTGAAACAGAAGGAGGACACAAGGACGTTAGGACTTAAGATTCTGGAATTCAGGAATTCTGGAGACGGAAAAACAGATCAAGAACAACTGGCGCCACAAGAGGAAACCAGCCGGAGCGTGACTACCACCACAGGAGTGTTGCAACGCAATGAGAAGAAAGATTGATTCCCCTTATGTACCCCTAAACAGGAAGTGGAAAACAGGAAGTAGAAAAACCACCATCTTGGTTTGGGAACAAGATCAGAACTAGCATAGAAAACATGCTCCTAAGAAAAGGGAAAAAATGCATGCAGGGAAAAGAGGAAGTGAACAGCATGCTGGTAAGGGGAAAAGCATGCATAAAAATGAGCCATGTGCATGCATACGGCTTTTGGCCGTGTAAAAGGTAAGTGGTGGCAAGGAGGGTTCCCCGGGGAATCCCTAATGTGTGTTTAGTTAATTAAATATGCTGCGCGCGCTGAGCGCGCTAAACGCGGCAGGATTGAGACCCGACTCGGGGTCTTTTATCCTGCTGCGCCTGCCCTGGAACAGGCGGCCGGAGAAATGGGCCGCGGCGTGTGCTGCGACCCTGACTCCAAGCCGCAGCTTTCCCCGCGGTCTGCCCGCGGGCTGCCGCATTCCCTGTATGTTGCACGGCAGCGTCCCTAGGGCCGCTGCCGCGGCGCAACAACTCTATGGGAATTAACATGGGAAACTCACTTTCTTGGACCAAGCCTTTTTCTCAGCCCCCGCTTGACGAATCACCCCAAAACTTTCCATGCACAAGAAAACCCAACTTGACACTTTTTTTGAAAATTTGGTGAAGATTTGTCAAATTATGCAAAAGATATAGGCAAGTCAAAAAATGTTTTTTCTGTAGAAACTATGTATATGTAAAAAAGAAGAGAGAACTCTGGATAATTCCCAAATTTAGGTAGGATATAGATATAGAGCACCTTACAACGCCAGCGATACTCTAGATTTGCTCACCTCCAATGTCAGTTTTTTAGCAAGGTTTTTTAGCATAGGATTAGCACAGTTGCTAGAAAGGGGCAAAGTATTTTGCCATTCATACAGCAAAGTCTTTAAGTATAGGATTAGCACAGTGCTATGCATGCAGAGCCTTAACATGGAAAAAGCCTTTCTCCACTCCAATCCCAGTAGAACAGCTTTGAATTGGTAAAATAGCATTTAAGTGAAACTGGAATGACTAAAAGCAACCCCTGCCATGTGTTTCACTATCATTATAGCTTTTCAGAGATTTAGCCTTGTCCACACACAACAACGCACCCAGTATTAGTCAAAATATTACACTTTCAGGCTTAAAGTGATGCATAAATTATGCAAAAAAGAAGAAAGAACTCTGGATAGTTCCCAAATTTAGGTGGCGCAAAATTCCAGTATAGACCACCTACAACACTCTACATTTGTTAACCTCAAAAGCCAGTTTCTCTTGCAAAGTGTTTAAGCATAGGATTAACAGAGTGTGGATGACAATTTCTGTACATTCACTTTTTCATGTGGGCACATTACCACTTTGAGCTTTCACCTTGAGGTGGGGTAAGGAGGGGGAGGTAAACAGTGATTGCCCTTTTTGCCTCAACATGGCAGAAACTGAGGCACACTTTTTATTAATTTGCGATAAGTATAAAAGCCCAAACTCTGAATGGTCTCTGCCCCTATTCTGCCCCTATGTTGTATCTTGGGTGGTAGGCAGTGTTTCGTAGCCTTGCGTTTACTAGAAACCAAATCATCTGAATCCATTGTACTGTATGTGCTGTTACAAGACTTAGGAAATTTGGATGGACTCTCAGAGCACCTGCGGTGCAGCCCATTGCAAAAGATGGTATAAGTCCCTAATCGCCTGAGTTCAATGACCAAATTTTGTAACTGAAACGATCTGATTTGCTAGCCCAGTTGCATCCCAGGCTGGTCCTAGGGCATCATAGCTAACTGTTTTGCTGCTACCCTTTTTGTCTTGGTCTGGTGTCTTATGTTTGCACTTTTTGTACCTTCAATAGCAATTGTCCCCAGCTTTGGGACATTTTACTTACTCGTTGCTGATCTATAGATTTTAGATTGGGATTTTAAACCACTAGACTTTGTACTTGATGTTCACAATTGCCATGGGATGAGCTACACTATAATATACTTTTCACTTAATGTCATTTTTCTAAGATCTTGGCTTGTGTATATTCATTTTTATATTTGTAAAACACATTTTATTTGTTATTTTCTGAAATGTTTCATCTCTTACATACTGTACTTTTTAAGGATGTTTTGTGACTGAAATAAAAGAATGATGATGATATATATATTATTGTGTTTATTTTATCTATTTTAAAAAATAAATATATTTCACACTGGTTAACAAGTGCGCATATTCATTTTTCACAATCAATCAATCAATCAGTATTTGTAAAGCATGGCTACTCACCCGTGAGGGTCTCAAGGTGCTGGGGGGAGGGAGGGGCCTTTTCCAAAGGGCCACGTCTTGGGGTTCTTCCTGAAGATGTTGAGCGACGGGCTTTGTCTGACGGTGCAGGGGGACGTTGTTCCAGCTCTTCGCTGCAGTGTAGGTAAAAGATCATCCTCCGGCGGTGGTTTTGCAGATGCGAGGGACGGTGGCCAGGGCCACCTGCATGGAGCAGAGGGATCTAACTGGGGTGTGGAAGGAGAAATGGTGGTTCAAGTAGGCTGGTCATGTGTTGTGTATGGTCTTGTACATGTGGTTGAGAAGCTTGAAGGTGATTTGCTTCTCGACCAGTAGCCAGTGGAGGGTCCTCAGGTGTTGGGAGATGTGTTCTTGGCGAGGGAGGTCCAGAATTAGTCTGGTGGCGGCGTTCTGGATGAGTTGAAGTTTTTTGATGTTCCTAGGTTGAGGAGCCGAAATAGATGGTGTTGCCACAGTCGAGCTTGCTCGTGACTAAGGTATGGGCGACTGTCCAGCAACATTCTGCTGGGATCCATTCGAAGATCTTCTGGAGTTTGCGGAGTGTGTGCCAGCAGGAGGAGGTGACAGAGTTTACCAGGTGGATCATGAATAGGAAGGAGTCGAGGATGATTCGTAAGTTGCAGGCGTGCTCGGTCAGCGCAGGGGGGAGCTGAGGAATGTGGGCCACCATGAGTCGTCCCAAGCTGAGGTGGAGTTTCCGAAGTTGATGAGCTCCGTCTTGTCGAAGTTAAGCTTGAGGCAGCTTTCTCGCATCCAGGTGGCAACGACTTCCATTCCTGCGTGAAAGTTCCTTTTGGCCCTGTCCGGGTCTTCGGTGAGGGAAATGATGAGCTGTTTTTCATCGGCATCGGACACAATGTTCATACCGTGGCTTCTGATGATGGCAGCAAGAGGGGCCATGTATACGTTAAACAATGTAGGACTCAGAGAAGATCCTTAGGGGACTCCACAGTTGACTCATGTGGGTCTGGCGGTGTAGGGCGGGAGTATGACCCTCTGCATATTACCGGAGGGGAAGGAGTGGACCCATTCCAGGGCTCTTCTGCAGAGTCCTATGTCGTAGAGTCTGGTGCGCAGAGTGCTGTGAGACACCGAGTTGGAAGCTGCTGAGAGGCCGGCAGCTGCCAGCAGTGCGGTCTCCATGCTGTGATTGCTGCGGAAGCCAGACTGGGAGCTGTCCAGGGAGTTGTTGGCCTCGATGAAATTCTGTAGTTGTGCGTTGACTGCTTTCTCTAGTACTAGGGGTACGGTAGCAGTGAGATGGGCCGGATATTCTTTAATTCTGATGGGTCGGCCGAAGGTTTCTTCAAGAGAGGGTGTATTTAGGCGTGTTTCCAGTCCTCAGGGAAGGTGCTCGTGTTGATGGAGCAGTTGATTGTGTTACGAAGTTTGGGGCGATAGCTGCGCTGGCTCTGATGTATATGTGGTGCGGTAAGGGGTAATTTGGGGCTTCGGAGTGGGTGCTGTTCATGATGTTGACTGTTTCCTCTGTGGTGAGCATGGACCAGTCGTGGATGGTCTGGGCGGGTTCTGGGGGGGTGGGTCAGTCACAGGTTCCGGTGCCAGGTGACAGAAAGATGTTGTAGATGTCCTGGATCTTGTGGTGGAAAAAGGAGGCAAGTTTGTCGCAGAGATTCTGTGATGGGGGAATGCTGGTGGCTTCAGAGGGGGGATCTGTGAACTCATTGATGACTGAGAAGAGTTCCTTCGAGTTGTGTGCAGAGGAGTTGATGCTCTCCCGGAGTGCATCCTTCCTTGCGTTCTTGATGTTTTGTCGGCGGGTGGTGGTTGTATTCTGAAAGAGGCAAGGTCTTCGCTGGATTGGCTATTCCTCCATTTTTTCTCTAAATGTCTGTGGGTACGCTTTGATTCTTGGAATTCGGTGGTGAGCCAGTTGGCCTTCTTAGATACATGTTTGGCCGATGTCAGCCGGAGAGGGGCTAGAGTGTCAGTGCATTCAGTGATACATGCGTTCAGGTTGCACGCTGCTGTGTTGGCATCATCAGAGGGGGGAGGGAGGGATTTGGCAAGTGATTAGGTGAGTTTCTCATTGGCGATTTCGTTTTATTTCCTGTGGGGGATCCTAGAGGTGTGGGTACGGCTGCTGGGTGCGGTGATTGGGAAGTGTATGCAGCGGTAGTTGATCCAGTCTGGGATGGAAATGGTCTCAATTGTGATCCGGTCTCTTGAGGTGAAGATGGGGTTCAGTGTGTGTCCTGAGATGTGTGTGGGTGTGGGGACCAGCTGGCTGAGGCTGAGGGTGGCAAGGTTGTCAAGTAGAGCGGTGGTCTTTGGGTTGGTGTGGTCCTCGAGGTGGAAGTTCAGGTCACCAAGGAGGAGGTAGTTGACTGACTCCAGGGCTCGGGGAGGTTAGCAATGTCCATGACGTCATCTATGAAAGCTGAGTGGGGACCGGATGGCCTGTACTCCAGGGTGCCGCAGATGGAGGAATTGTGGTTGGAGTGGACCAGGAAATGAAGATGTTCCATGGTGGTGCAGTGATCTTCTTGGATGGCCTTGACAGGTAGTGAGGACTTGTGTATGATGGTGAGTCCTCCACCTGGGCGGGAGGGCCAGTCCCTCCTTAGGATGCTGTAACCGTTGGGAATGGTGATGCAATGTCTGGACCTGAGGAGGGGTTGGTCCACGTCTCGGTGAGGACGGCGAGGTCTGGTCAGGTGGTGTCGATCAGGTCCCAGAGTTTGGTGCCGTGTTTGCGGAGGGAGCAGATGTTCAGGAGCAGGCAGTTGATGGAGTTGTGGAGTTGTGGGTAAGTATACGTAAAACCATAAAATCAATATATATATGTATATATATATATATATATATATATATACATACATATATATATATATATATATATATATATATATATATATATAAAAAATAGATGTAAAGATATATGATATATATGAGCAGCAATTCTCTGGTGCGCATGTGCCCTCTGGTGCAAAAAGGGCATTTTATTTATGAGCACGGTACTGTGCTAAGGCAAGTGTGTTTTTTAATGTTAGTTTGTGCCACTGACCAAAATAAATGTACTTTTAGCATCAGAGAGTGCTTGCAGTTGTGGCCACAGTCTTTCTTCTGAAAGAAGTGGACCTGCGATGTAGTAATACACCAGGGTTTATCATCTATACACTTTGCTGAGTGCATCATGCACAAAGGTATTACATTTTATTTCACGTGGAGCAGGGCTGCAAGACAACTTGATGTGCTGCATCAAAAAGGCAGAGGGCATCAAATGCAACATATTTTTTAATATATCAAGATATGTTGCATTCTTGCACTTACACTACAATGGTGTGCCCAAGCACCGCCTACCACTACCATACCAGTGCAGGCACATATGCACCATGATGCAAGGGTGCCACATACATTACAATGCACTCTGGATTGTTTGTGCAGGAAGGTGACACCTCCCTGCACAAAAACAATCCATATATATGCATGGACAACACATACAATAACCTCTTGATAAATCTGGATCCTGGGACTAGTGGTGCATGGTTTGAGCCTAACAGGAAGGTTGTTGCACTGTAGGATTGGAGTGGCTGTCTAATGAATGATACTTTCCGTATTTTGTTCCAGTGTGATAGCCAGGTGTTGGGTGCTCACCTGGTATGATTAAGGAAGAGATGCTGACTCCTGTCTTGTCACTATTAGGAAAGTAGTATAGCAAGGTGTTATCATTCTCCTCTGTGCCTTTATGTAGCTCATGCAGTCTCAGTCTCCCTGATTTTTAATATGCAATGCAGAGGGAGACTGACTTGAAGCAAAGATCATTCATGGCAATGCATGAGTTGTTCAAAATGTAATTTCAGCTTTAGGGAACTAGAAATAGGCTATCTAATTTAGAAAAAGTGCAATGCTATGCCTATCAATTTCTTTTTAGAGAATAACAATAATAATTTTCTCAATCTTCTTTATTTCTAACATCAGCACCCAAGAGCAAGAGAGCATCAGAGGGTGAAGCGGTTGCCTTCACCAGTGCTACGGTGGGTGTGACCACCAGCGACGTAGCAATTGCAGATAGTTCTGCTGGCTCCAGTGAGTCCTGTTTATTATTATTTCTCACTGTTACCTCTTCCAATGAACAAAATAATTTGGCCTTGTGCATTTTTATACAATGTCATTCCCAACTCTCCTATCTAATGTTTCTGATCCCTCGTTTATCCCGGTTTTCAATATTTCCCATTTCTGCAGCTGACTTTCTCCTGTCTGTGTTTATTTTCTGCTCTTTTTTAAATAAGGCTTCTCTTGCCCCTCTGTTATATGTGCTGCGGTACAATAAGGCTGAATGAATGAATTAATTTCTGGTCCTGTGAAGAAGATCACAGGCCCAAGTAAACTCTTATTTACGAAACATGTTGCTTCAGAAGGTTTTCTTGATCAAACAGCCAAAAAGAAATAGGGTGGCCATAGTTATGGACCCACTATGTTGTCATATTTATTAGGCCCTGGGCAGAAATATGATTCCACTCACTGAGATGAAACTCGGTTAACACTGCTTTACATGGGTAATGTGGAGTTCCTGTCAAATTCAGCCATGTGTTGCATGGTGGAATTATGCTCCTGTTGGTGCACGCAAGGCTCCATAAATGCACACATGTGAGCGTGAACAAGATTTGCCACCCAGTAGCGCGATGTCCAGTCACCAAGGAACCTTCCAGCGCCATTTTGTGAGACCAGCGATTGCGACAGCCATTGCTGCTTCTCGAGAAGAGTTTCTACTTGAGAAGCAGCTAAATCAATTTGAAAATACCTTTTTTTAAGCTGATGGTCTACTCAGGTTGTTTTTCAGTGCAAAAAACATTTATTTTTTTATTTTACTTTTTTTTCAACAGGAAAGAAGTGCACCAGAGACTCCAACTTCTTCTTCCTGTCCAGAAGGCTCCTCCCAGTGCTTTGTCCATCTCCTGGTTATTTTTCATTTGGATTTCAAGGAAAATCACTTTCTTTTTCTGCAATTTCTGCTGCATATTTACTATTGGATTTCAATGACTTTGTGACATTACAACAAGTAAGTTCAAAAGCTTTTGGATAAGGGTGTTGTTTGATAGAGGGCATGCACCAGTATTTTAATTTGTACTTTTATTGATAATTTATTCAATTTTTAAATTTGATTGTGGTTGTGGTGGTTGGCCTGGAGTTGCAGTGGAGGGATCATATTTGTTTCCCTTCATAAAGGAAAAAAGATGAGAGTCAAGTACATTTTCTCCATGTTTATTAAATTTGCATTATTTATTTATTTAACAATGTGGCCTAGTCTGTCCACTAGGTATCAAGCCAGTAGTAATCATTGGGTATGTGTTGTATATGTTGTTTTAAAATATCTACGATTGAGGCCAGGGATGGCACTGGATTAAGAATGTTTTTTTATTTCACTTATTTTCTGCCAAAAAGTGCATTTTGGTGGGGTAATATCATGCCATGGGAGAATGTGTGTTGCTGTTGTAAAATCTTTTAGAGCACAATCATTTTTGGGTTTTGGCATTGCTGAAACAATGGTAGTGTTTTCTTCATTGTTTACCATGCCTCCTTTTGCTGGCTGGTGTCTGTGTGTGTTTTTCATAGGTCACCATTTTGTCTTTGTTCTCCATGCCACGCGGCCAGTGGCCATTCTGTGCAGTCAGTGTCCTTTCTTAGGTCTGCACATGTTCATGTTGCCCATGCCTTTTTGCTTGTTGTTTGACCATGTGGCTGTCAGCCATTTTGTGGAGCCAGTCACTGTGCTTTTGCCATAGGTCTGCATGTGTTCTTTGTTGCCAATGCCTCCTTTCATACTGTTATTGTTTGGCCATGTGGCTGGCAGTCATTTTCAGCCAACCACCCAGTGTACACATTTTTTTTCTCCAATTTTCAAATACATTTTCGAGGGACATTAATAGAAGAGGCCTATGCAATTTTTGTTCATTTTTTTACTTTTTCCCTGATATCAGTTTAATGTGCTTGAGGATCATTGCGTATATGTATGAACAGTATTTACAATATTATATGCATTTTTTCAATTTTCCCTGCATCTCTGTGCCTCCCAATGTATTTCTCATGGTCCCTAGTGAGGCACTAATATTTATTTTTCTTTTTACATTTTCCCTCCACCCCTGCCTGTCATAGGGCTTCTTCTGTGAGGCCATAAATACACATTAGCATGTATTTTTCAAGAATTATGTCATTTTCCCCTGCACCCGCTGTCTGCCACAGGCGCACACCAGCATTATTTTTTTCCAGATTATTCCATTTTCCCCACACACCCTGCTGCCATAGGCACACACCAAAATATATTTTTTGAGGATTAATCCATTTTCCCCATACCACTCATGTCAGCAATTCTTTTAAAGCCAGGAAGCATGGAGGATCATTCAGCTTGCTAACAGAGTACCAGTAAAAGCCCTCATAAGGAGGTGCCAATTAGCTGGAACTGTATCTACTACATGTTGCAATGTCTGTTTGGGCAGTACAGACCGATCACTGACTACGTCCTTCAAAGAGGAGGGGATGCAACTGGGAAAAGCATGACCATCTAGATGGATAATTGCTAATTCCCTTTGAAGTTTTCACATGGGAAGTCATTAAGGAGGACAGTATGATTAATCAAGCTATCCTGCAGTTGCATCAGCTACAGGACCTACAGAACCATTAAAAAAAAACTGTTGCAAAAGTTCACAGATGTGAACGAAGAAGAGCATGAGTTGGTTAACAGCTTAGCTATGTTGGTTGGTTGAAAATGTGGCTGTTAATCCAAGGCTGCAAAGAGAGATCAATTGTGCCACAATACTTGATCCACTGTACAAATAAATAAATACTTGCCACTTTCATTCCGTTTTCAGAAGGGGGTGTTGCACTATACAAGATGTAGATTGTTGAGCAAGTGAGAGACCTGAAAGAAAATGGCTGGAACTTAGAGTCTCAGGCAGAAGTTCTGGTGTACAGCCTTCAACCTCCAGAGAGAGTAGTGCTGTTGTCTCATAGCCCCAACCTCAATATAGGCTTAGTTTCAAGTGGCAGGGCTTAAGTTGAGTCCAGAGGCGAAAGCAACAGTGGTCAAGCAAATAGTAGCACTAATGACAATTTAGAATGATGATCCAAGACTATCTGGGTGACTTAAAAGATGTCTAGGTGGCCCAAAACCCATTGGTCTATTGGCTTGGGAAAATGTGCCAATGGCCAGAGCTCAATAGGCTAGCAATAACGTAAATTGCTTATCTGGTAGCCATCGTGTCTGCTGAGCATGTGTTCAGTGCAAATGATGCGGTTACAATAAGGGCCAGTCTCTGTCCTCAAAATGTGGAGAGATTGACCATGATTAAAATGAACTAACACTTCATACCACATGATTACACAGTTCCTGAAATGCCACAGGAAGAGGATGAGGGCGATTACTCAAACTCAAGTGTGTCAGCTGGCCAACTTCTGGGAGAACCCCCTAAGTTTGAGAATGAACTCTACTTCCTTGACTGAGTAGGCCACTTAGAACTTTCAGATTCTAGTCAAACTGCTTTGCCAAAAAACTAATATATCTAGAGGAACATTATGTATTTTGTGCCTGGCTTATGTAGCCCCACCATTTATTCATATGTATGGTCAGATTGGAGCTGGGCCACTTGCAGTGAAGATGCCTCCCCAGTCCCTTAAAGGACATATAGACAATGCCTGCCTCTGTCCCATGCCTATTCTTATTTTTTTAATTCCCTAGCAGGGCTGCCACAGTAAAGATCATTAGTTGAGATGACTGCCATTGTGTTGCTTCCATAAGAGCAAGCGTGATACAATACAACAATTATGTACCACTGTGCTTGGATTGGAATAGGTAACTATTGCACCAATGAGTGCTATATGTTGAGTAAGTGTGAGTGATGATGAGTCATGTGGTGGCAGACACTAAGGGCCTTATTACAACTTTGGAGGAGGTGTTAATCTGTCCCAAAAGTGACGGTAAAGTGACAGATATACCACCAGCCGTATTACGAGTCCATTATATCCTATGGAACTCGTAATACGGCTGGTGGTATATCCGTCACTTTACCGTCACTTTTGGGACGGATTAACACCTCCTCCAAAGTTGTAATAAGGCCCTAAGAGTGTTCAACTGATTTGTAAACTCAATTTTGTTGATTTGCAATGTTTGGGAGAGGAGTGTCCCCTCTCTCCTCCAGCACAGGCTCCAGAGATCAGTTGGGAGCCTGTGACAAAGCAGTTTGACTAGAATCTGAAAGTTCTAGGTGGCCTACTCAGTCAGGGAAGTAGAGTTGGGGGGTAAACAAGCCATTTGTGTGAGGCCAGGGCACAGGCTTTACAGATGCAAGTGTGACCCACCGCCCCTTCTCTCAGCCCAGGAAGACCATTCAATATGCAGATGCATCTCTGTGACACTTCCACCCTCCCTATGTACAGGCTGCCTAAATGTATGCACAAAGGTCAACTGTCACTCTGCCCAGACGTGGATTGGAGCAAGCTGCAAAACACCAGAGTCTTCAGCACAGAGAAATGCTCATGTTCTATAAGTGGCATTTCTATAACGGTAATAAAAAATCCACCTACACCAGTAAGCAGCATTTTTTCACTACCATTACAACCATACCAAACTTGCCTGCGCTACCCCTCATAAATCAGACAATACCCCTAATCACAAGGCAGGGCATTTCCAATGCAACCCTATGACAAGACAGCACTCACAGCAGTGAGTAACCAAATAGGCTGTTTGTCACTACCAGGACAGGCCAGCCAACCAAGCACATGTCCCTACTTCTACATCCATACCACCCTACCCATAGGACTAGAAAGGGCCTAACGTAGGGGTGACTTACATGTAGTGAAAGGGGAGTTGTGGGCCTGGCAAGTAAATATAGATGCCAGGTCCCTGTGGCAATAAGCTGTGCATGCAGGCCCTGCGCTAGCAGGCCTGAGACAGGTTTGAAAGGCTACTTCTGTAGTGGCGCAAGCAGCGCTGCAAGCCAGCTAGTAGCATTTAATTTACATGCCCTGGGTATAGGGATACCACAGTACAAGGGACTTACAGGTAAATTAAATGTACCAATTAGGTGTAAGCCAATCATACCAACTTTAAAAGGGAGAGCACCTGCACGTTAGCACTGGTCAACAGTGATAAAGTGCTCAGAGTCCTAGGGTCAACAGCAAGAGGTCAGAAAAATAGGAGGAGGAAGGCAAAAAAGTCTGGGGACGAACCCACAAAAAGGGACAGGTCCAACATACATTTACAAAAATCTATTAATGTTCTAAAACATTTCATTCTTTTTTCAAGTTTGGCGTCTCTATATCAATGACTTCAAATAAAAAAAGCAACAGCTGTCCGCAAATTACAATGTAGAGCACAATTATCTCAGTGCCCAATATCAGTGGAGCACATTCTAAACTGGCCTTTCACAGTGTGGCACCTGATGACTTGATGACCAATAACAGTGAGGCAGCCACAATACCAACCAATACCAGTGCAGCACCTGATGAAGTAGTTGCAGCTCCTTACCAGTCACCCTCCTTCACAATTAACTTTGCACATGCAATGCTTTACAAATGGCAAGAGAAAACAAATAACTTTAGTCTGTTCCACTAAAGAAATCCAGGATTATCATTTATTCAAGGGGATAAACAGGGAACTATTGATTACTAGACATTATCACACACACAAGTGGAATCTCGACCATCAGCAAATCACCCTAATTAGTGCAGTTTCTCATGTGCCCAAAATAAGTCACTAACACCAATCACTATTAATATACTCATACAGCAGTAGTTTATTAGTTCCCTATCTTAATTGTGCAACTGATGTTACATCAAGGACCAACATCTCAAACCTTAACAGACAAGTTTAACCATAATATACTTATTATCTATTCTGGGATCTTAGACTACGGTGAGTCTGATAACTAAACTTCAACTTCTTAACAACAAGCACATATGCATGTGTATATATATATATATATATAATATATATATATATATATATATATATATATATATATATATATATATATGTATATATATATATATATATATATATATGCGAATAAGCAATATACACAAAGGAGCAAATCAACTCTTCTGTCCAGCTTTGCAGCTTTCGAGGATTCAAAATAGACACCACACGACCAGACACACAGCATTAATACAAACACTGGAAAGCTTGGTAACACACAGATGTGATGTCCAGTCCTACTTATACTCTCTCCTTGGACACAAAGCCACTTTCAGAACCAAAGGAACACCCCCGATACTTCAAGATTGTAATAAACCATCCTCATCTCTACCAATTGAACCAGTGCACTTTCAATACCTTAGGTTTTGGTGTAGTCATTAAACAAGATGTGTCTCTAAACGTATGGACCTTTAAATATTGACTAGTAGTGTATTGTGGGAGCTATCATCAACACAAAATGCCAGATGGGATCATTCCAAACCAAGAAGACTTATCAGCATATTAGTCAAAGTTACAGGATTTATTAATGTAATAGATCAGTTTAGCAAATAAGCATGTATATCAAAGAGACTGTTCAATCTGTGAACATATATTATGCTGATGACAATGCAATTCATTATAAGATACAAAATGCTGAATAAAGGCAATATCAGTTGCATGAAAGAACTTCCTTGATCTAAATAAAGCATCAAAGAGTTGCAAGGGGAAAATCTAAGCAGAGGATGTCAGTCTCAAATGAACCAAATTAAATTTTAAATGAGACATGCAAAGAAGTTCAAAGGACCAGCTCAAGAACCAAGAGTGAGAAAACCATCAGAATTTGGGAAAGGTCTCCACTCCACACAGTCAGGATGGGATCTGCTAAATGTATTCTAAGACACACACAATTAAAAGTATGTTGGAAATTTCCAGAACTTCTTCCAACCCATACCCCCATTGGATGAGGCCAATCACGTAACGCCATTTTCATGGAACAGGTAGACTCACCTTGGTCCCAACATCAAACAAAAAAGAACACAGATGCAAGGCCTTCGGGGTATCAGTAGGTTGGTACATATGGTACAGAAGGATCTATCTTATCATAACACACCTGCAACAAAAGAAGAAAATGTGAAAGCAAATTGAAATCAACATTAGATTTGCGGTAGCAAAGACTGGACCAAGGAGGCCTCTCACAGGTGGTCCATGCCAGGAAAACATTTTTGATTAATGTGAATTAAGGTGGCTTCTTTATTGAGTCTATCGCAAGATATTAGCACACAGTTAAGTATTTTAGAACATGGGTTATCACGTAATAATGGTTATGGATCATGAAAATCCACTGGCAAATAGTACTGCAGCCCTGATGAAATACTTACAGGAACACACTCCTGGGAATGTCCTCAGCAGAAAAGGCCTCTCCAGATTTCAAAACCTGCTTTGAGGCACCTCTACCACATAATGAATTTAGTGGATATTCCATAATAACAAATAGCATCTTGCAGCAAGTGACTCTGTCTTGTGTAGTGATTTTCTTCCACTATCCAAATACAAAATTACCAGACAGTCAACAAGCAGGAGGAAGGAGTGTGGACTACACAATTGGTAGTTTGTGTAGAAGAGAAACATTGCCTCCAGCTGACTATGACGCTTCTTATGTTAAAAACAGAACAATTGCATGTTTGGCAATTTATAAAGTTCTACAAAGTGTACTTTGTGATGGAAATTCAATCGTAATGTTACCAAACATAATGTTCACTACATAAACAAAATTATGAGAAAAGGTTAGACTAGGTGAGACTAAGTTCATCCTGATTAATAGTTTTGTAGAAAACATACCAAGCTGATCACTGGTGAGAAAAACCCACATCCAGCTTCAGGAACAGCTAACAGCTGTGAAAGTAAAACTATGCTTATCTTTAGGTGAAAGAGAAATTTGAAGGAACAATGTAAACTCCAAAAGCACAATATTTGGATGGTATGTAAAACTTTGCTAGAGTAATAAAAAATACACAGCCCACAACTATAGATGTGTTTTGTGTAGCTTGTCAAGAACTGTTAATTTTGATGCAATTATTTCACCTCAATGTGATTGTTAAATGTCAGTTCTTCTTGCTTGAACTAAGGGCTTCCTTTTTATGTCTGAATCCTCGTGGAACCGGCAGAAACTTTGTAGACATGTAGACACTTTTTTATCTAATCAGTGATTATTGTGTGTGTGTGTGGCACACATATCTATACATGGTGGCGATGTATCCTCCGAGGTATGTCCTATCTGTCACACACATTGGTAAGTAGACGGTGGAGCATGTGGTCTGTCACATGCTTGGAAGTATGTTCTCTCCAATGGAATGGGTGCTCTGTGAGGGCATTAATCTGCCACACTCTCAAAGTCACTGGTGGTGGTGAAGGTGTGAGTGGGCCAATCATTCAGAGTGATAACAGATTCAAAACTCTAAACCTAATTGTTATTACATCCTTATTTCAGTTTCATAACAGTTTCTTAGAATCAGAGAGGGCATGTTTGTTGTGGTTTATGCTTAATTGAAGGAACAATGGTCAAGCATCCCAGTGCATGGCACCTCTGGCAACAGTAGGACTTACATTTGGCAGAGTCCAGAAGCAAACATAGAGTTGCAGGCAGTGTTTGGTGTTACTGAAACTGCAGCAGAAAAGGGGGAAAACCAGTAGGCCTTTGGAGTCACTCTGAGTCAGATGAGAGGGTCCAGTTCTACCTCATTTTGGAAAAGATCAACAGGAAACAGGGTAGCTCATTATGTTACAAAGAAGTCCTTCTTGGAAAGCAGTCCAGTAATGTGGCACGCTGCTATGCTATTAATTGTGTTTGACCAATGACTTTGTGTTTCACCATTTTGCATATTAGTTGCTCAATGTTCACCAGTAGCACATTACATGTTGTATTCAGTTTAGCTGCCTATTGGCTTTAACGTGGCATTAGACATTACATTCGGTATTTGGGTTAGCTGCCTAATGGCTTTAGCGTGGCATTAGACATTACATTTGGTATTTAGGTTAGCTGTCTATTGGCTTTAACATGGCATTAGCCATTACATTCTGTATTCATTTTAGCTGCCTATTTGCTTTAACATGGCATTAGACATTACATTTGGTATTTAGGTTAGCTGCATATTGGCTTTAACGTGGAGTTAGACATTGCAGTTGAGACATTGCAGATGAGCTGTGTTTTTCCAAGCTGTGTTTTTTCACATGATAGACCAAGCTGTGTTTTTTATACCAAACCCTAGCTGATAAGAGAGCGTAGATTTTGTGTTTACCTCTCAATCCAGTCTGAGAACGAGTGAAGTTTGGAGAATTGGCCACTCTCTAAGTTTATTTGGTTCTCACACTGAGTTTGCTTTTAAAGATGGCCCTGGGCAACAGCGAGGGGAGAAATATCTTGACTTAATACAGGAACGGACGTCAGTTGCCTGTCTCCAGTTTGGGTAGAAAATCTCTTTCTCGCAGTTGAACCAGAGTCATCAACTTGCAGCCCCAGAAAGATGAAGCGGAGCGATAGGCCCTGCAGTGATGCAATTTTGACTTTTATGCTTTGCTTTGAAGTTATGCTATAATATAATCACATGTATTTGCTGTGTGCATTGCAACTGAGAAGTACTTTGATATATTTTGCTTTCATTGCTGCGACTACTTTTAACGTGTGCTTCCAACCTACTAATTTCATCATTCAGGAACCTCGTTGTGAAGTAATAATAACAATAAGGGGGTTATTCCAACTTTGGAGGAGTGTTAATCCGTCCCAAAAGTGACGGTAAAGTGACGGATATACCACCAGCCGTATTACGAGTTCCATAGGATATAATGGACTCGTAATACGGCTGGTGGTAAATCCGTCACTTTTCCGTCACTTTTGGGACGGATTAACACCTCCTCCAAAGTTGGAATAACCCCCTAAATGTCTTCTTTAAACTAAGAAGTACATTCCAGAGAGGTTTTGTAAGCTTGGTAATCAGATAAGAGAAGGAAAGCAGAACACACGCCTTGTGGCACAGCAGCCCTTACTCCAGGCAGAGGTCTTCTCAGGTCCAGTACTGTGCTGATTTGGTGGGGTCAAAGACCCAGTTCTTATATCCAAATGTGCCTTTGAAGTGGGGATGACTTCAAAGAAGTCCTTTATTCCTAGCCCTGGCTCCAGACTACCAGTAGGGGGTAATTAGCCCATTTTGCTGGACAGAGGATACTGCCTATTGAAGTTTAAGTGGCAGCTCCACCTCCCTCTTCTTGTCCAGGAATGACTGATGAATGAAGATGAGTTCTCTGTCACACCTACCCTTCCTCTGTTTGTGACTGTCTAGAGGGAATGCACAAAGTGTAGCTGTCACCTATCTCAGATGTGTATTGGAGACAGGCTGCAATGCACACAGAGCAGTGGGAGCAGAAAATGCCCACTAGTGTTATTCCTAAAATTGTAGGAATGTATTGTTAAATCAAAATTTACCATTAAAGAGGATTTATCATTACCATTTTAATGATATGAAACATAATGCAGCACTTCTTTCTGATCTGGAATTACAGATTAAAAGTATATTAAGGAATTCCCAATGCTAGCCTTCGTGAGGAGTAGGCCTTGCAGTAGTAAAAATTACTTTGTGAGTTTTTCACTGCTAGGACATGTCAAACTTAAAAGTACATGTCCTGCCTTTTATTAACATAGCACACTGCCATTGGGGCTATCTAGGCCTACCATGACGGTTATTTATATGTAATAGAAGGGGAGTTTAAGGTTTATCAAGTAGTTTTAAATGCAAGTCTAAGTTACAGTGAAACTGTTCACGCTGCCTCTGCAGTGGCAGGCCTGAGGAAGGTTTGAAAATCTACTTGGGTGGGTTACACAATCAGTACAGCAGGCCCACTAGTAGCATTTAATTTGCCGGCCCTGGGTATATGGTATACCACTTACAAGTAAATTAAATATGCCAATTGTTCATACACCAATGTTGTCATGTTAATGGGAAAAGCACATGCACTTTAGCACTGGTCAACAGAGTCAGAATCCTAAGGCCAACAAAACTAATTCAACAAAAGGGGAGGGTAAAAGGCAAAACATTTTGGAGTGATCCTGCAGAAAGGACCATTTCCAACAATCAAAAATAGACATAACTTAAAAGTTGATTTGGCCAGCATTTCACTACCTGTAGGTTCTGGTGTAATCACCAAACAGGTTATTTCACTGGTCACATGGACCCTTTATTGTTGGTTAGAAGTGTATAAAATGAGCTAGCATCAGCATCAACATTCAATAACAGTGAAACCAATTTGACTCCACAAGAATGACAGAGGGGGTGGTGTCCAAATCAGGAAAGTTAATTAGTAGATTAATTAAGGTTACAAATTTAATCAGATCAGTAAATCAGTTAATCAAATAAGCATATATAGCAATTCAGTCATGCAGTCAGATTTTTATATTACATAAAAGAGGATGCAAAACATAGCCAAGTACAAAATGCAGAACAGGAAGTATATTGGTTCCCTAAAGGAACTTCCTTAAGCTAAATGAAACATCGCAAATGGCTAGGGGAAATTCTAACTGGAGGGTGCCTGCATTTTATGAACCAACTTTAGATACAGAGAAAATCAGCTTAGGTGTTCAAGAGTAAAACTCAAGAACAAGGTAATAAAGGGATATCATTGGAGTTGAGGAAAGGTATTCTGTCAGCCAAGCCAGGACTGAATCTGCTAAACCTTTCTGAAGGACACAGAAATAACTTAAACAAAACTCTCCAGAAACAACTTCTCTCCAAATCCCTCTGCATGCAGCCAATCAATTGGCACCTTCTTCTGAGAGCATGTGTACACAAATATCAAGGGGAGGGGTAAGTGGAGGAACGGGGATGGGGCCATGTTTCTCCTCCGGTCTTCCTGTGATTTTCCAGCACAGGCTTCCCAGCAATCCTGGCAGTGCTTTCATGCTACACCTGATATGAAAGCAGCACTAGGATTAATCTGAGCAGCTTGGACTGCCACTCAGACACAACCCTGGGGTCTGTGCAGTTTCTCCAGCCCAGCTGTGTACACAGCCAGGCTAGAAAAACCTAAGTGTGCATGTGTGTTTAGCCGGCCTGAGACGGTCGGTCAAACACTCATGCATACTTAGTGCACTCCACTCCTCCCACCTCTCATGGCCCAGCGTCCATGGGGGTTGCGTGGGAACACCCATAGCCATACCCATGGAATGCCCCTTTCACAGAGATGTGTGCGTGAAAGGGGCCAGATTTACAAGCCACGAAAAGCCTTGCAAGGTGGCATAGAGTGGCTTTGTAAATACGTGTGGGCACACTGCACCACCAAAGCGCAAAAAAATTACGCTCCAGTGACTTGTAAATGAGGCCCAAGGTATCTTCTTGAATTCACTGGTCCCAGCTTGACTTCCTCTTATTTATTGTGCTTCTGAGGTTCCTCATATGAAAGCTTCATTTTTAAAGAAAAATATTTATTCTAGAATTTGCCTCAATTTGGACAAAGAGGGGCATATTTACAAAAAATTGTCATAGGACAGTGCCGCAAGTCTTTTTGCCTCACTGTCCTACACCTACTTGAAAGGGCAGGAATGCACTGTATTCCTGTCCTTTTAGCCAGTGCCGGGGCACAATTTGGTGCCTAGCACCAATCCAGGCCCCCTTGCACTGTGGTGCAAGGGTGTCTGCGTTGTTGGTAGGACTGTTTTTGTACAGGAAGGGCCACATTCCTGCACTAAAACAATCCATGGAGGCTTTTCTCCTCTCTATGTGTACTGAAGAATGCAGCACACACAGAAAGAGGAAAAAACTAGAAGAAATAAAGATATTTCTCCTCTTTGTTTTCCCCTGCAAGTTGTAGGGTTTTGGTGCATTCCCGAGTTTACAAGTCCTTGTAAATCTGAGAATGCATCAAAATCAATAGGTGTTGCATGGTAAAACCCACAGCAACACCCATGGAACGCCTCCCAGATGCAGTGTAAGGCAATACGGCGATTTGCACTGGCTGCCTTAGTCAGAGAGCAGACCCATATCTATGAGGCCACACAAAGCCACTTTGCATGATTGTCATGGCCTCTTAGATAAGGTGAAAGGCAACACAGTGCAAGTCAGTTTCAGGTAATGGCAACAATGTAGCAGGATTTATTCCATAACATCTCTTTAGCATAATGTGATCTGCAACCAGTATGATTTTCTCATACTTGGTGAGGCAGTTGCTAATCAGGTGTTGTGTGTCTTAGTATGAGTGAGAAACACCTGCACTGAGTGGGAGGCCATCACTATTAGTAGATAACCCATTAAAAAGCCCTCTCTCTAAATTTGCTGACAATTATTGCTGTCACAGCCTTTAGTCAGCCAGGCAACCATGCGGCTACCAGGACAAGTGTGGCTGAAAAGGAGCCTAGAAAGTCTGGAAGCTTGCTGCTTCAGCAGCTAGCTGCTGTAAGGAGGCAGCAGGCTGTTGGAGCTTTAAAGAAGACTTGAAAACTGGCCAGGAAGAGTGAAAAGGGCAAGAGGACAGGGCCTGAGTGAAAGAGCATTTGCATCAGAGAGGGCAAACATAGTAAAACTCAGCTCCAGGAAAATCATAATATTTTCTAGGGTTGGATGCCCCTTCAGTCTTGGGTTGTTTGGGTTCTGGTTAAGAGAGGACCTGGTTTAGCAGATTGGGCTAGGCTGTTGCTACAGGAAAAGGGTCAAGAATCATTTGCATAAGGCTGAGTGTAATCTGAGATAGCATGTGGGAAAAAGAGCAACAGGTTGGAATGCTACTCTGAGCGATTGACTGCGGTTGCACTTATTGCCAGCATCCTCCCATCACCTTTTGTGTGTTTGATGTAACACCCAAAGTGGGAATGGGCACACACAGACACGGTTATCTTGCTCACTCTGCCACTGGAACCAAGCTACACCTGACTTAAGAGCTCCAGTCAGCATAAAACCAGTCTTGGGTTGCTTGTGTTCCAGTTCAGAGAGGCAGTTCGGTGTGGACTGTTCCTATTGGAGCATGGTCACAACTGATTTCCATTTGGCTGGGGCTAATCTGACATGGCATGGAAGGCAAAAGAATGATGGTTTAGAAAGCTACCCAAAGCGATTGCCATTCGTTAGAATTATTGCAACCATTCTCTCATCACCTTTTGAGTGTTTAATGTAACACACTAAGTGGCCAAATATATGCCCAGTCTTGGGCCCCTTGCTCACTATGCCACTAGAACCACATGAAAGCTGACTGAAGAGCCCCAATCAGAAACTAGAGCAAAACTGGAATAGGGCTGCTTGTGTTCAGGCTAAGAGAGGACCTAGCTTGGCAGTTCAGGCTGAACTGTTCCTATAGGAGCTGGGTCATGACTGATTTGCATTTGGCTGGATCTAATCTGAGGTAACATGGTGGGTAAAAGAACTATGGGTTGGAAAGTTACCCTAAGTAATTGACAGTGATTAGATTTATTGCAAGCATCCTCTCATCACCTTTACAATGTTTGATGCAACACTTAAGTGTCCATGGGTATGTTCAGATGTGAGTTCCATTCTCACAGTGCCACTAGAACCAAGGTACACCCAATTGAAGAGGCCTAATCATGGTGAACCCAGTCTTGGGTTGCTTGTGTTCTGGTTCAGAGAGGGTGCTCCCAGGCAGACAGGGAGCCCGTGCCTGCTCTCTCCAGCCCGGCAACACAGTGCCAGGCTAGAAGAGCCTACTGCGCATGTGTGTTTGGCCGGCCTGAGACAACCGGACAAACACATATGTGCACTGAGGGAAGTGCACAGTGCACTCCCCTTGTTCAGGTCACTCCATAAGGCTCTGCCCCTTTCACAACAAAAGGATAATAAACATAGTTTATTATCCTTTTGTTGTAAAAGGTTTGCAGCTTCGGCTGCTGGCTGGGGCAGCGCTCCCCCGCCCTAACAGAGGAGCGCCACTGGTCCTCGGAGTGTAGAAAGATTGGAAAGATTGAAAGCATCCCCTATTACGAGAGGTCAAAAGCCATTGCTTAATCTGTGTAAGCATTTATCACAACTTAAGCTGGAATAGAGCTCTAAGCAATTAGCTAGCAGATCTGATGACAATGTCTGGCTTTCAAGTCACAGCCATGCTTCAGTGTAAAAACAAATGTTGGTAGTGATTGCATGATCATGTGATACGTTATAATGTCACATCCAAAATGGAAGAAAGCTCAAATTAGTCTTAAGATAGCATGAGCTTGCTTTCCAGTATGTTAAACACCTAAAAAAAACAAATCCCGCAATCACCCCTCTGATGATTTCTGAATCATCACATTCACATATTAATAACAATAGTGTAGTTGTCATTCTAAGATTCCTCATGGTATTATAAAAATCACTCTGCATCTCAACTCTTATATCTACTCTCATTTTATTACGCTCATTGCTGACACCTTCTTTGTCCCACAATTTAACCCAACATTGAATTAGATTCCTTTGCAAAGTTTTAGTAAGAAAAGCACACATGCAATGCAAATTAGCATGACTAAAAGGGGAGTCACAATCACTTTTAATATTTCTCAACCTACACTTCCTAGTAATTAACTTATTTTGACAAATCTTTTTCCAATACACACAAATACAGAACCTATTGCTTTCCAGGTTTTTTTCTCAGTTTTTTTCTCAAGATTTTTCTAATTCAGTTACTTCATAGGTAATATTAGTAATATTAACCTCATAGTTAGTAATCTGAGCATTTGTTTGAGAAATGTAAGCTCAACATTCCCTAGGATTAGTTACCTTGCAGGCTCTGCCTTCCTTAGAGAGAAGCATGTCAAAAGCAAACCAATTTTGATTTATCCTTCACATAGGGATCGATTTGCAGATCTATATCAGTATTGTCATAGATCCTTGGAAAAACAAAAGCTGTATAGCAACTACCTACCCAACAGCATGGCAGCTGGAAATAAGATGACTTACCACATACATAATATATACCTTTTATTCCTACCTTTAGTTTCGAAAAAAACTTTCCCTAACTAGATAGCTGTGCTCACAACCAATGCAACCCACTATATCAACAGTCTCATTACCCCCTCATCGGACCTCCTCGTCCCATTCATTACAACCGTGAGGTGATTCCATCTCCCAACAGGCATTTAGAATGCTAGTCCCTTTTTTAATATTAATATAAAAGCCCTTTCCAACCTCCGCCATGCCTGCTTGTTTTCCTGTCTCATGACAGGTGAGAAAACGTGCTGTACAGTTGCGTGTTTAACTATGTAAAGAGCTCACATGAGCCTTTCTTACTTTGGTTTGTGAATGACTGTGTTTTTTGACTTGCAGTTCTCATTTCTTTGTCTCCGCTTTCCTTACCGCATGAGTTATCAGGTGGGAGCTGCGGTTCCAAATTCTTGCTCTTGGTAGCGCGTCTGACCTTAATAAGTAAACTTACAAGGGGACGTGACTCGCAATAAAGATTTTCCTACCATTGCTCCAGTACATGCAAATCAATAACCAATACACAATATCAATAATCAAAAAGTCAATAACAGTATTAATTAGTGGAGTCAGTAATTGTCACGCACCATCACCTTTCAGTCATGAATAACTACACCTTTAGTATGTTTATTTCCCTATATTAACAATGCTAAGGTCATGTAGATTAATCTCAAAATCAAATGAAACACATTTAGAAACAATACTGGCTGTCCAAAGCAGCAGAAAAATGTAATCTAATCAAAGCTTGAACTACAACACATTCTAAGGTTACAGTGCAAATTAATAGCAAAGTCAACTGCGTCAAAGTGATTACATACATTCGAATTCAGCAGAGAAATTCATCAAGCATTATCCCTATCAGCACAATTTCATTAGTGAGGATCCTAAACTAACACCAGATTAGCATCAGCATGTTGAGCTTCATGCAAGAAAATTTAGTAACACAAATTTGGAAAAACATCTAACTATGGCTCTTTTAAAAACAGTGCAGTTGGTACCTAGAAAGGAAAAGCAAATATGCATAATAATCAACAGTCTAATTCATAATACCTATCCTCAGTGTGGATCAGCAAGCAGAGTAAGTCTTTGACCCCAGGACCTCAGTCGATCAGCAAGGCAATCAGGATTCAGCATCAAAGTTCCGAAAACGCAGTTTTAAGCATTAAAGTTAAGCACTAAAGCATTAAAGTTAAGCACATCTCTTGTCAAGACACACAAGAATAGTGATCTTTCAGTCAGTTAGAAAATGGGGAAAGACGGTGTCTTCTCTCAATGCAGTGTCGTTAAATCAAAACTAGTAAAACTACTTCCCAAATTCCCATTGGTCAATTAATCGCATGTTCACACTTTGTCCAATAAAACTAAAACTCCAAATCTATGAATTCTACTATTACTCCGTTCACATGTCGTTGATTGGTTGTCCTGCAATGTCCTCATCATCCGGCTTGTCAGGTAACAATATTGTTGCAGCTTCTACTCCAGTCAGTATCTCCATTGTTCTTCTCCTGAGAAAGTCAGTCTTACACACAGTGCACACAAAATGTTACATTAGTAAGAACAGCATCTTCTAGCATTCGGTTCTCATGAAAATTTTCCATTGTGAGCACATTTAAACAATGCTAAATGGAAATATCACAGCTTAACTCTCTATTTAAGCATTAAGAAATACAGCTTTGACATGAGGCCAGGCAACTAGGCCAAGACATTCGCTAAGTTAAGGACTACAGTTAATAAATCTAGAGCATAATACATAACCCTTAATATGAAGTAGTACTGCATTAGTCAAACATATATTCAACATTTCACAATAATAATTTACTAGTAAGTACATTTTGTGAACATTGGCGGCCACTCATCATAATCAAATTTTCGAATGCATGCATTATTTTTCTATGTTATTATATTTTCTTCACAAACCCCTTATTCAGAATACATGAACACTCGTTAATAATTTTTCTTATTGTACCTGCGCTAGCACTCTTCTCGCCCTACGCTCCCCAGGTATGTGCTTGGCTGGGGTAGGAAGTGCTCTGTGCGGTTGTGAGCAGGCCCATCAGGTGCTAAGTAATTCCAGCAGCACTTGGCCCCCGTGGCTGTGCCTTGTTTGTAGGTGGCTGTGAGGGGGCGGCAGGGCTGCCTTTTATGCCTCCAAGAATTTATGGGGATTGAGACTTGGTTGCTATGGGGACAGTGTAAATTGGAAGTAGTTGTACGCTTCCTGCTTGACAGAGGTCTCAACATGGATGATGAGGAGTCTGTGCCTGGCAAGTCTGTTTCCAAGAGAAAACATGTTCAGGAGTTGGAGGTGGATGATTGCGTACAGATTTCCAGAACTGATTTGCAAGACTTTATTAACTCTGTGGTTTAGGTTGCGTTGGCTGAGCCTACTGCAAGAAAACAGAAGAGGGCTGATGATGAGGAGTTGGACAATTCCCTAAAAGGCAAATACGTCCAGGGCACAATTTTTCAGACAGGTTGGCCCATATTTGCAATGGTCTTGGTTTTGAGTCTAAGGGGCATATTTAAGGAATATTTGCTCCCTTCAGCGCTCCCCCTACCGCCACCATGTGTGCATCATATATCTAATATGGAGCCCCATGGCGCAGGGCAGGGGGCAATAGCGTAATTTTTTTTACACTGTTATGTACTCTGCAGGAGTAGAACCAACGTTTTGGCCCTACTCCTTTGAGTACATAGGATCCCATTGTAAATAATGATATGCCCCCTGTTAATGCGAGGCGTTAAAAGTGTCAACAAAATAGCGCAAGAAAATCTCTTAGAGATTTTTGCGCCATTTTTTTGGGCCATCTAATGGGAGAACACCCCCCCCTTGCATACATTATGCCGGACGCAGGCACAATCTGGCACAAGGGGTTACAAAGTGGCTCAATGCATGCATTATGTCACTTTGTAAATATGGCACTTTGTAAATATGGCGTGGGGAAAAGGCCACCTCAATGCCACCTGAGCATCAAATAAATTATGCTAAGGCAGCGCTAAAGTGGTGCATGGGCTCTTAAATCTGCCCTTAATTCTTTGGTGGATGATGGCTTTTATGCACAGTATAGTGCAGCTGTGTTGCATAGTATATCCTTGTGAAGGAGTGAAAGGATATCAACAAACAAAGGATTCCGCACTTTCTGGGCAAAAGGTATCACCTGGTGCGGTTTGAAAAACAGTTTCTGCAGGTCCCAAAGATTAATTCCATTTTGTCCTCTATGGCCTCTGCTTCATCTTTGTCTTCCTGGGAGGCCTCCCTTTTGGATCCTGTAGAAAAGAGGGTGGAGGCTGCCCTTAAGCGTGCATATGCTTCTTCTAATTTTGGGATCAGGGCCAGGGCCAGTACTTATTCTGCTTATGCCTCCCAGGTTTCTGATTAGGGATTTTGAAAAGTTGTTTGACTGTCTTCAGGAATAGGGGGATCCTTCTCCAATCTTGGCACAGATGGAAGTGCTGGTCTGGTTTCTGCCTAGCGTCACATTCAACATCTTGTGGGCTTTTTCCTCCTCAGCAGGGGCAGCGGTGGCTCATTGAAGGTCTCTGTGGACTAAGCCATGGTGCCTGGATGTGGCACATAAACTGCCTTTTGAGGGTCCCAAGTTGTTTGGGGACAAGTTGAACGCTAGGGCACAGTGTTCTGCAGAGGAGAAACAATTTTCTGAAAACTTTCCAGTCAATGCAAAAGGAGAAGTCTTTTTTCTACAAACAACATTTTCAGAGGGTGCTGTCCTCTTTTCAGCCCTTTCCTCATTGGCCCTGGGGTCAGGGAGCTGCGTTTTCCAATAAATCCTGACCTCAACACCATCAGTCCCGAGGTTCTGGTCAGAAATTACTATGCCTGTGTGGGAGCCCAACTGCGTCTGTTCCTGGACTGGTGGTCCTGTTTGATTTCCAACCAGTAGGTTCTGTAAATCATGAAGCAGGAGTATCAGATTCCATTTTTGGGCCTTCATCCTCAGGGTCAGTTACCCAATTGTCAAGAAACACTCTGAAAGATACTGCCATGCTGTTGGAGTGGAGAAGTTGCTTGCAAAGGGTGCCATTGTCAGAGTACCAGAACTGGAGATGGGTCTAGGCTTCTACTCAGTCATTTTCTGGGTCCCAAAACCCAACGGTTCTTTCCATCCAATACTGGATCTGAAGGCTCTGAACAGGACAGTGAAACTGGAGACTTTCCTGATGACCACGTTGCACTCCATCCATCCTCTCATCCAGGAGGGTAATTTTTTGGTTACCCTGAATTAGGAAGACACCTAGGGGCATATTTATACTCCGTTTGCGCCGAATTAGCGTAGTTTTTTTCGATGCAAATTCGGCGCAAAACTAACGCCATATTTATACTTTGGCGTTAGACGCGTCTAGCGCCAAAGTAGGAGTAAAGAGCGTCATTTTTTTGCGTGAACGCCTTCCTTGCGTTAATGAGATGCAAGGTAGGCGTTCCCGTCCAAAAAAATGTCTGCGACGCAAATGCGTCGTATTTATACTCCAGGGCAAAAATCACGCCCGGGAGTGGTCGAGTCAAAAAACCCCGCATTTGCGCCTCTTTTTAACGCCTGGGTCAGGGCAGGCGTTAAGGGACCTGTGGGCTCAAAATGAGCCCACAGCTGCCCTCCCATGCCCCCAGGGACCCCCCCTGCCACCCTTGCCCACCCCAGGAGGACACCCAAGGATGGAGGGACCCACCCCAGGGACATTCAGGTAAGTTCAGGTAAGTATAATTTTTTTTTTTTTTTTGGCATAGGGGGGCCTGATTTGTGCCCCCCTACATGCCACAATGCCCAATGACCATGCCCAGGGGACATAAGTCCCCTGGGCATGGCCATTGGGCAAGGGGGCATGACTCCTGTCTTTACTAAGACAGGAGTCATGTAAATGGCGTCTGGGCGTCGTTTAAAATGGCGCAAATCGGGTTACGACGATTTTTTAGCGTCAACCTGACTTGCGCCATTTTTAAGACGCCCTAACGCCATTTTTCCCTACGCCGGCGCTGCCTGGTGTACGTGGTTTTTTTCCACGCACACCAGGCAGCGCCGGTCTGCTTGCGCCGGCTAACGCCATTCAATAAATACGGCGCCCGCATGGCGCTTCAGAATGGCGTTAGCCGGGGCAAAATATTTTGACGCTAAACTGCGTTAGCGCAGTTTAGCGTCAAAAAGTATAAATACGGGCCCTATTTTCATGTGCCTGTTCGTCAGGAGAGCCAACGGTTTCTGAAGTTTGCTCTGACCAAGCTCATTGCCAGTTTCAGGTGTTGCCCCTCAGTCTTTCCACTGCTCCTCAGACTTTTACCAAGGTTTTAGCTCAGCTGTGAGTGTTTTTCAGATGCAAGAGATCTCTGTGTTTCCCTATACTGATGATTGTTTGATTTCCAGTTCCTCCCTTCCAAAGGCTCTGCAGGCAGTGGAAATAACCATGGGCATGTTCCGGCATTTGGGATTCAATCTGAATCTGGCAAAGTCTCATCTGGTCCCCGTTCAATGGCTACAATTTATCAGAGACCTATTCGACACTTGGGCAGGGGCAGTTTTTCTCCCTCAGGCTTGCCAAAAGACTTCCTGTGCTCCTCTTGTCTCAGCAGTCAGCCCGGCTCAGACTTGGTTTAGGGTCCAGGGGTTAATGGCTGCTAACACAGCGGTGGTTCCATGGGCTCATCTGTACCTCATAATTCTGGTGAACCATCTGTTGTCCCACTGGGATCCCTCTCTTGCAGATTACATTTGTCTTGTGCCTCTGACTCCTGTTCTGGTCAAGGACTTGGGT
The DNA here is from genome assembly GCF_031143425.1 of Pleurodeles waltl. NCBI lineage: Eukaryota > Metazoa > Chordata > Amphibia > Caudata > Salamandridae > Pleurodeles > Pleurodeles waltl. The sequence goes on from NC_090440.1 coordinate 260,557,634, forward strand.
TGGTAACTCCACACTCCCAACTTTGAAAAGGGGATCAGTTTTCAGCTTCCCTCTCGACTGTTGCTGATAACCATGCCAGTCTATGGGGTTGGGGAGCCACTTTGGGGACGTTGGAGGCAAAGGGTCAGTGGTATCAGTAGGACAGCACTCGCTTCTCGTATTGTCAGGATCTCGCGGCCATTTGGCAGGCGTGCAATTCTCTCCAGTCTAGTTCAAGGGGGTGAACCTGTTGGTTTGCACCAACAACCAGATGACCCATTGTGATTTGAATCACCAAGGGGGAATGTGGTACACTTCCCTGAATCATCTGGCTTCCCTGATTTGTTCCTGGGCAGAGCCACACCTCAGTGTTTTGAGAGCTGTCTATATTCAGGGTGAGCTAAATTTTCATGTGGAGTCACTGCCTTCCTCTCTTCTGTACCATTTGTCAGTACCTCTAATCAGGGACATTTGCCTTCAGTTCGAGGAGCCCTGGATAGACTTCTTTGCCTCTCCCCACAAATTCCTCCTTCCCCGGCTATGTGCAGAGTTGGTGTGTCCTCCTGCATGGGCGGTGGATGCCCTGTTCATCCCTTGGCCCTTGGGTCTCCTGAATGCCTTCCCTCCAATTCCCGTCTTACCGAGGGTGGTGCAGAAGATTCGGTTGGTGAGGCTGTCTGATCTCCTAATTGCACCATTCTGGCCTCGCCACCTTTGGTTCCTCATGTTGCTGAGGTTGTCCAGGGGCAGGTTTCTCTGACTCCTGGTGATTCCATCCTCGCTCCTGTCCTTGCCCCGTCTCCATCATCTGTCTGGGTATTGAACATTTGACATTGCAATCTTTGGGTTGTTCTTCGTTGGTGGCAAGAGTTATTCAGGATTCCTGCAGGGAGTCAACTCTTCAATCCTATAATAAGCACTGGGGTTCTTTTGTCAAATGGTGTGCCTCTCAGGGGATGGATTTTGTTGCTGAAGATCCAGTTAAGATTCTTGAGTTTCTAAGGGATGTTTTTTTGAAGAACCTCTCCCCCTCTACTCAGGGAACTCTGTGGATCACTTTTTGGGCCTGTCGAGCTTCGGGGGATTCCCTGTTTGGTGGTACCCATCTGATGGTTTGGTTGTTGCTGAGTTTTAGACTTTGTCAACAAGTGTCTTTGTGAATTGTTCCTCCCTGGGATTTGATGACTGTCCTTCAGGGTCTTCAGTTGTCCCCTTTTGAGCCCTTGTTGGAAACTGATTTGTTGTGGCTATCCACCAAGCTGGCCTTCCTGTTGGCCATTACCTCTGCTCTGCAGTTGAGTGAATTGGTGCTCTGCATGTCTCTTTTCCCTATTTGCAATTTCTACCAGACAGAGGGGTTAGATGGCTGGATACAGCTTTTCTCCATACATTTTCCTCTAAGTTTAATTTACAACAGGAAATTATTATTCTTGATTTCCAGGTGATGAGGGTCCTAGGGTTTCTTCTTTTCTTGATATTTGGAGGGCTTTTCAGATTTATCTGCAGCAGACCCAATGGTTTCATCTTTCCCTCGCTGTATTTGTCTCTTGTGGGGGAGTGGGCAAGGGACAGAAGGTGTCTACTTCCACCATCAGTCACTGGGTGCAGTAGGTGGTGTGCTAGTCATATAAGTCTGTGGGACTGGCTCCAGGCACTCAGGTTCAGGGTTGTGCTACTCGATCTGTTTTCACTTCCTGGGCTTAGGCAGTGGGCATCTCTATCCCGGAGATCTGTAGAGTTGCTACCTGGCAGTCTTATCACACTTTTATCAAGCTTTATTGTCTTGATATGATGCATGCTCCCATGGACAATTTTGCTGTTGGGGTTATGACATCAGATTTGTATGGAACTGTTTTGATTAAACTTTATGTTGAACATGAATCATTGGTATCATGATTTTTTTTGTGTTATGGCTTTTGACGTCCTCATTGTTCTAATGATTGTAATGGCTGGGATGAGGAGGTCTTATGAGGGGGTGTTGTTTTGTTACTTACCGGTAATCTTCATTACCCCGATTAAGGTCCTCCTCGTACCAGTCATGTCACCTCCCACCCACTGTTGTTGAGTCTGGTCTTGTTACTAGCTGGCATTGCGGAAGGAGGGAAGATTTTTTAAAATAATATTAAAAAAGGGACTAGCATTCTAGATAACTGTCAAGAGATGGGATCGCCTCACTGTTGTAATGACTGGAACGAGGAGGACCTTAATTGGGGTAATCGGGGTAATGAAGATTATTGGTAAGTAACGATCACACACAAAGTTCCTCTCTCGGAAACATCAAAGATCAATCTTGGGGGCAGATCCTCTAGATTTCCTTTACCTTTCCCTGTAGTGTGTTCCGGATTAAGGCTCTTGCTTCCCTACTTTTTGTCAAGCCTTATTCTTTTGTTTAATTCCTCTAGGAATATTCTCTCATCTCTGATAATTTTGCAAGTTAAGTCATGCATACTTTCAATCAATCAATCACTTGTTAAGCACGCTACTCCCCTGTTAGGGTCTCAAATTGCTGGGGGAGGGTGCTACTGCTCGAATAGCCAGGTCCTGAGTCGTTTCCTGAAGGTCAGGAGGTCTTGGGTCAGATGTAGGTTGACTGGGAGGGAGTTCCAGGTTTTGGCGGTGAGGTGGGAGAAGGATCTGCCACCGGTTGTGGTGCGATGGATGAGGGGGATGGTGGTGAGGGCAAGGTTGCCGAAGTGGAGCTGGCGGGTGGGTGCTTGGAAGCTGAGACGCTCATTGAGGTAGGCAGGGCCTGTGTCGTGGAGGGCCTTGTGAGCGTGGATGAGGAGTTTGAAGGGGATCCTCTTGTTGATGGGGAGCCAGTGTAGGTCTCTGAGGTGGGCTGAGATGTGTTCGTGGCATGGGATGTTGAGGATGAGGCATGGGGAGGTGTTCTGAATACGTTGAAGTTTCCTCTGAGCTTGGCCGTTGTTCCCATGTAGAGTTGGGGGGCGATGATTCGGCTGGCTTTGTTGAAAATATAGTGAGGGCAGGGATCGGCGGGTGATCCGGAGTGGATGGTGCTCATGGTCTTGGTGGTGTCCTTGTCGTTGGTTTGGGTCCAGGTGCTCAGGAGGTTGGTGTGGCTGGGTGCATTGGGGTTAGTGGTGGCCGCGGTGGTCGTTGGATCGGGGAGGCGAAGCTGCTGTGGACGTCCGTGATCTTGCGGTCAAAAAAGGTGGCAAGGGAGTCGCAGAGGTATTACGAGGGGGGGTCGGTGGACCAGGATTTAGGGATGGCAACTTCTTTGATGATTTTAAAGAGCTCTTTGCTGTCGTGCGCGTTATTGTCGATTTGGTCTTTGTAGAATGATCTTTTGGTAATCCGGATGAGCTGGTGATGCTTGCGGATGGCTGTCTTGAGGGCAGCGTGGTTGCTCTCTGTATGTTCGTGGCGCCATATCTTCTCAATTTTCCGGGATTCCCGTTTGGAAGCCTGAAGGTCGGTGGTGAACCAGAGTGCTTTCGTGCTGGTGCGGTTGTTGGGATGTTTCCTTAGTGGGGCGAGGGTGTTGGTGCAGTCGTATAACCACTGTTTGAGGTTGACGCGGCAGTGTTGGGGTCGCTGGTGCTGGGTGGCGGGCATGGGCGAGGGTGAAAATCAGCTGGTCTTCCGAGATCTTGTTCCAGCTACGGTGAGGGGTCTGTTGCGTGTGATGTTAAACGGTGGGTTTTTGGAAGGTGAAGTGGACACAGCGGTGCTCGGTCCAGTGGAGTTCGGTGGTATGGGCGAAGGTGATGTGGCTGCTGGCGTAGAAGATGGGGTTGAGCGTGTGGCCGGCTGAGTGGGTGGGTGTCATGACAAGTTGTTTGAGGCCGAGGTTGGCGAGGTTGTCAATCAAGGCTGAAGAGTTACTGTCATTGGCGTTCTCTAGGTGAAAATTCAGGTAGTCGAGTAGCATGTAGTCCGTAGAGGCGAGGGCGTGGGCGCTGATTGTGTCGGCGATGGTGTTGCAGAACTGTGATCGGTGCCTGGGGGTCTGTAGATAAGGGTTCCTCTGAGAGTGGTGTTGGTGTTGAAGTGAATCTGGAAGTGTAAGTGTTCAGGGGCATCAATGGTGTCATTGGTGTTGGTTGAGATCCTGATGGTGCTCCTGTGGACTATGGCGATTCCTCCTGCCGGTTTGTTGGTGTGGTCTCTGCGGGTCATCTTATAGCCTTCAGGGATGGCTATGGCGATGTTGGGTTCCGAGGAGGGGTTCATCCAGGTTTCGGAAGGCGATGTCTGGGGAGGCTGAGGTGAGTAGGTCCCAGAGCTCAACGGTGTGCTTGTGGACGGAGCGGGTGTTGAGGAGGATGCAGCTGAGGTGGTGTCGTAGTTTGGACTCTTGCTCTGAGCAAGACTGCTGGTTTAAGGATGACAGTACTTTTGTTTGTAGGCGACTGAGTCTTTCCTACAACAAGTCGCAACTGTTGTCCCAACCTTACCGGCTCACTAGCAGCACCTCATCAGAAACACTATAGTAAAAGGTGATTTATGGCAGTCGTTTACGCATGGACTCAAAATAAGATATCTCAGGGAATGTCGTGGTTAAACGGAGATTACCCTTTTCTCACAGATATATTATGTCTCATACAAACAAAGGCAATAACACAGATGCAGTGAAGTTATAATAGTTTTTATTTAATATAACTGCAATTTGCGATAAGTTGCATGAACTGCAATGATTAGGATAATGAATATAGCAAGTAACAGTATTGTGAAGAAAAGAGTCATTGTTATGAAGACCCCCACCATTTTGCATTACATGAAAGAGATATATAAGATGGAATATGCCCTAATACCCTAATGTGAATAGGCCTAACCTCCTACCTAAAGGAGAGATAGGTTTGCTAAACCTAATCTGCCAAAGCCGTGTCCATGAGAGGAGCCCCAACCCTCGTTACCTTGGAATGAGGTCTCTATCTCAGACTCCGCAGGGACACGAAGACTGGGTCAGCGTCAAGATGACCGCAGCATTGTTATCAGCGATGGTGGCGATGCCCTCTGGTCGGAATCCCTCTGATTATCTGTCTAAAGTGTGATGTATTTATACAGATCTACAAGGTTCCCTGACGTAGGTGTATTCCAAAACAATAGATAACAGGCATGCTTGGGACGGCAACTAATATCAACAATCCCTCGAAAGTACAGAGAAGGAAAATCCCTAAGTGTGAACACCTACTGTTTGTTTGTCTTCAGTGCTTGATCTTGACGCCTTAGTGTGGTGACACTGATAATATAACTCATAACAAGTGGCTTAACTATAAACAAGGCAGCCATCTTAGAATAAATAAATAATTAAATGGGCTAAGACAGAGCAAGCTAAGTAGGTTAAAAGTCACTAGGTGACGGGAGCACGAGTCTACAAGCCAGAGGCTAAGCTAACTCCTGTTATCCCATTAAAAAGAACTAGGATTCACTACACCCTCCCCATTGCCGTAACAGGTATGATGAAGGTACAGGAACCCAAATGCTAAAAGTTGCGTCTGAACTAAAAGCGAAAACCAAAACAAGCTAAAAAAGCATTTGCATGTGTTAAAAATATGTTAAAACCAATCTGTTTAAAATACATGCAGAGATGTTAATGTCAAGTATGACAAGGATAGCGTGCAACAGCAAATATTAATTTAAATGCATAATTTTGAATCGGGAATGGCAAGTCAATTCATCAAATTATTTGTGATACGCATGATCTTGAAGAATGTCATCGAAGTCACCAGTTAAAGATCTCAAAAAGGAGTCAACATCGTCCGAAGTTAAGTCTAGTGCAGGGCGGACAAACGGATCCACAGAGCAGAAGTGAGCTGTATTTCCTGGTGTATCGTCACTCATTACAGTGTCCTCATCCATGGTAGATCTCACAACGGAAGGCTCATAGGTGGCCTCGCGGAGCAACCTCAGTCTCAAGGGGCCTGACCGTGTATGAACACTCATCGGGGACATCAGCAGTTCGTGGTCCACAGGAGATGTCGGTGCCACAGCAAGACAGACCATAGGCAGATGTTCAAAGAGACACCATATGCAGCGGAAGACTGGTTGTACACACCAGAGAAGTGGCCGAAATGACAACGACCAGTCAAGCTCCAGTTCCACCAGCAAAGGTGCACCGAAGATCCGAACCATGCGCTCACAGCACAGTGGAGTAGGCGGGAGCGGCTCCATTGCTCTATGTTGCTGGAAAGAAACAACCACTGCGAATCAGAAGAAATAGCAGTAGTATTCCGCAAATCAAAGCCAAAATAATTGGAAAGCCACCAAATACACTTGAAAAGAGCGAATGGATGGCTGACGGGATGACTCCGAAGACAGTCTGGAAGATGGACACGAAACCAGACCCGACAGCCTTAAAGAAATGGACAACCCCAGTGGTGCTTGAAGCATTGAATATTCTGGATACCAGCTCTCCAAAGTGTTTGGGGAAATTGGTATTTAAAAGGGATTGTATCTCGGCTGATGATCTCGCAATCTGGAGAGCATACGTCTCTTTTGCGGATGTCAAGGCAACCTGTTTCTGAAACAATAGCGCCTTTAGCCTACTCAGCTTGTCATAGTTCACATTAATAGTATCTATGTGGGGCCACATGTCAGATACTTTTATCTCTCGTGTGGGGGGAAACAAAACATATCCACAACACGTAACGACCTTCGTGACCGAGATTGCGTAGGCAATTCCAGTTCGCATGCCACAACAGCTTTGATCACTCAGTACCACATAACTTCCATTGGAAAGTACATGAAACACTGGACGAATCAAGGGGAGGGGAGTACCCTTCAGAAAACAGGCCAAATTCGCGACCCCGCATTGAAAAGACCGTGAAGAGACACCTGTTTGCATATCAGAGAATGACGAACAGCAGTCTCACATTCACTTCCGCTAAGAAAGACCTCCTTTTCACCGTTCAGACATCTATAGTGAAAGGGCAACTCCCACTCTTCCTTAATAAAGCTATCTCCTAGTTGCTCATATCGTCCCACTGCAAGATGTTTCAGGCAGCTCGAGAAACGAAAGGTCGAAATCGGTAAATTAATAATGCCGTGTAAGAGCCACATAGTTGAAGGACTCTCTGCTACCGTGAAGGGCAACTTATCTAATTTCTCTACTTGAAGCAGGGTGAAACTAGTCTCCCTTTTAGCCATTGTCTCTTGTTCCCTGGAAAAATTAAAAGCAGTGAAGAATTCACTCCTATTAATATATCTCCACGGAATGTGGCCACTTTTCAGTGTCTGTAATGTCCAACCCAGCTGTATGATGGAACGTAGCTGTGTTTGCCCATGATATAACCTGGACAAGTCTGTCTGAGTGATATCAATAGCTGACGATACTATATTTGATAGTGAATAAATTCTGTTGGACAGTGTGTTCATACCATTGTCGACAACAGCTAATGTTTTTTCCAAATTTTCCTTATCCAGTTGCCTTAAACGTGCATCAGCCTCAATCTGGGGAAGTTTCCAAATTTCATTGTACATAGCATACAAAAACCATTTTGAGCGCTGTTTTCTAGGACCTAACAGAAAATCCTGTAAGTCTATACTGTCAGAAAGAGTGTTCAGGTGTTTCTTAACCGCTGTTAACGTGTTCGTCTGCACCCATTGCTGGCACAGCTTACCCACACTGTGGGGGTTATTCTAACTTTGGAGGAGGTGTTAATCCGTCCCAAAAGTGACGGAAAAGTGACGGATTTACCACCAGCCGTATTACTAGTCCATTATATCCTATGGAACTCGTAATACGGCTGGTGGTATATCCGTCACTTTACCGTCACTTTTGGGACGGATTAACACTCCTCCAAAGTTAGAATAACCCCCAGTATGTTGTAATTATACCTGTATGTTGACCTGATAGAAAGCGAGGGTCAGGCCTGTTAATTGAAAAAACCCCTGAAGAGTTCAAGAAACGCCTTTGACACTCATTAGTGTCGGTGGGCCATACCAAACACCCTCCGGGACTGGAGAGTGAAGAATTATAGGTACCAGCCTTAACCATTGCATCTAGCCTGTCCTCTGTGACATTAAGAAAGTGTTGCCAATCTCTAAATTTTGCCGGAGTAGGGATACTGGGCGTGTTTAGGTCTTTAATTTTTGCTAACCCCAGACAAGATGTCTGCTCAATAGTGTAATTTAAGAAAATCATTTGCACATGAATCAGGCATGCTCGAAACAAAGCCTCCCTACCCTGTATCTGCCAATCTTGTGTTCCCCATACACTTTTCAAGTCAATAGTGCTTTTCCAATATTCGTAACCCTCAATCGAGAGCCGGGAAACAAAGGGATCTGAATAAATCAGTTTCGTATCTGTAAGCAAAATTTTCCTAATTTGTGCTGGAGGTATTTTAAAATAATACGACTCTGCTTTTTTGTATCATGCCCGGAAAAGTATGTAAATTTATCGCTATAATACTTTGGACTCTCCACCCTTGGTGTCGAACAGTGTTCCCACTGTGTGTAATTCAAGAGAGGCCTATATCTAGTGGCACAGTGTAGGTAGTGATGTCCCCAATTGTTGTAGCAGAACATTTCCCCATAATTCAATGTATATTCATATACATCATCACTTTCAAAAGCGAAATAGCCCTTCATTTCAGTTAGCATGGAATCAACTGTTTGGACATCCCAATCATCAGAGACAACATTAGATGTAATAACATCAGACATTGAAATTTTGAACACGTATGGTATTTGAATAATCTCTGTAGGCCCGTATATATTGAATGGAACTTTGTCCCACACAATCCCATCAGTAATGGGTATTGCTGTAATATTTACAGGGGACAAATCTCTTCGAACCTTATGTGAAGAATGATGTGGTGTTAAAATTTCATCAACAGGCTCTACTGAGGAGCGATCAGGAATATAGTGACCGTTTATGAGCAAAAAGAAAACAGTCACAAAACCAATCCACAAAAATAATGCAATAAATGTCAAACAGAACCATAGATAGTTCCATGGGTAGATCAAATAGGTCTTTTAAAGCCATCGATACAGCTTACTACTTTTTGAAATATTGTCAATCACTGTAGAGGATGAATCCGAAGAAAAATCATCAATGTCAATGAAATAGCCAGAGGTAGTCTCTGCAAACACATGAGCCGCTGTATTCTGATCCACCGCTAGTGAAGGTTCTTGATAGAAAACATCATTAGTCGTGGAAGTGTTCATGTAAAATACAGCCAAATCTTGAAGCGGGGTGGTCACCGAAGATGTGACTGGAACCAACAAAAGTTAATTTTCCACCCTCCCCATGGTCGAGGAAGTGTCTGGAACAGCAGTTGACATAGTTGCATAGTCAGTAGTAGTGATGTTCATCCTACTATGTAGATGGATGTCCTGTTGGGTAGTGAGAGGGGATCGGGAACCACCCAAGGGACCTCCTGGTCTACTGTGAAGGATCGGCCACATGGTGTAATTTTATGTCATCAAAGGAGATGAATCTGTTCGATTTAGAGCCAGATAGTGGTGGTAAGATGACAGTCCTGGTGCCTTTTATTCCCAAGACTGGTACAGGTGCTCTGTACGATGGACCGAACTCCTTTTTCACAGCAATCTTCTCACAAACCAGATCCCCAACGTTAGGAATCCAGCCAGTCGAAGTTTTCGCCAATTCCCTTATTCCTAAGGTGGCAGCACTTGCAGATGATTTATCATCACAAAATTGTTGAAGCTCCTGTAAAACAGTGAGACGTTCTTTTATGTCAAATGGTGTTTCTGCTGCCACCATACCAGGGGCATCATGATCTGGGACATACATAGGTATCATAAAGAGAACCTCATATGGAGATCTTCCCCCCAAGGACCGTCTTGGCAGATTATTCAGAGCTCTCTGGACCCCATATAGGTGGTGTAACCAACTGCGGCCTGAACCTAATACTCGAGCTGTTAAGGACTGCTTTAGATCACGATTCCACCTCTCCACGACCAAATTTAACTTGGGATGGTATGGTGAGGAGTAATGGAGTTCAACACCCATCGTCCCCATGGTGTCCCTAAATGCCTTAGAGGCAAATGCAGGGCCCTGGTCCGAATGGAATGCCGCAACCGCATATGTACCGATAAAGATCAGCAAATCTTTTATAACAGTCCAGGTGTCAGCCGACCGCTGTGGCCATACCCACAGGAATCTAGAACAGGAATCCACAGCCACTAGAATGTATTTGTATGCACCATCAGGCTGTAAGGGACCACAATGGTCTAGGTATACACACTGAAGTGGCTTGTCTGACACTAAGAGGGATGTCTGCGGAGGGCGTTTGATATTAGAGCCCTTAATCTGCTGGCATATGTCACAGCAAAGGACATACTGTTTAGTTTGTCTGCATAGACCAGGCCACCAGTATCGTTGCTGTAGAATTGTTATTGTGGCCTGTATACCAGCATGTGCAGAAGCGACACCCTCATGTGCGCTGGAATCAGCTCTAATCTTTGGTCTTCATTGGGGATCACTCGATCTCCAACCCCAGAAATTGTTGTATAAGCAACATTCTGTGCACTGATATGGTAAGTATAGTTTGTAGGGTTACCTTTCGGAAGGGTCTTGCCTGCAGCCGAAGCTTTAAAGGCAATCAGTATTTCATTATCCAACCTTGTCTGAAAACGAGTCACTGCAGCCACAGAAGCCGTAGCTACCGATGCTTTGGCCGCTTCGTCAGCCAATGTATTACCGGCAACGTGTATTCCTATACGTTGGTGTCCTAATGTATGAACTACATGGACATGTGGTAGCTTATCCTTAAGATCAGCCACCCTTCCCCACAATATTTTGTGTTTAATGGTGTTCCCTTTAGAATCCCTAAACCCGTTCAGTTTCCAATGATTGAGGTATTCATTGTATGACTGGACGCAGTAATATGAATCACAGACTATCAAAGTCTGGCTTCCTGCCTCAGTATGGTCGAGCGCTAGAATAAGAGCTTTAAGCTCAGCCAACTGGGCTGTGCAGTCCCCTTAGGTCTGCGTGTGGGTATTGTGATGGTGGAAAACTCCATCTTCCATTACTCCGCACACGGCTGCGCAAGCTGCCGAATATTGATGTTTAGTACCTACAGCCAGTTGTGCCGATCCGTCGGTATAAATGATAGTATTATAACTGCCTAGTGGCAAAATATTTAGGGGAGCGGGGTACTCCTGTTCATACTGGAGAAATTCTTGTGTTTGAAGTCTTGGATCGAATATATAATCGACATCAGTTGCGGTCAGAGACGTTGCCCATTGAATCCAGCGTGGATGTAGCGCTTTAGCATTCGGAACGCTCGCTTTAATGACAGCCTCTAAGGCCGGCACCGGGGAGACAACAATAATGCGTTTCCCCTCGGCAAGTGGCCTCTCTTTTATGACGGCCATCTGAACTGCTGTCAGAATTTTTTCTGTAGGTGCAAAACGTTGTTCAGCATTTGAATATAAATGTGATTTATATGCTATCGGCAGCGTGTCACCCTCATTAAAGGTGACATAAGTAAATCCAAGGGACCAGCAATTATTCGGATGACCAAGTTCGTTTTATTGTCACGTGTGTGTAAGTGTTTAGCTTCAAGCATGTCCCGTTGTATGTCCCTAAGGATGTGTGTGTGTTCAATCGTCCATCGTCTGCTAGAAAAATTGGGCTGAATTAAGTCATAAAGGGGGTCATTCCAACCTTGGCGGTCGGTGTTAAAGCGGCGGCTAAACCGCCAACAGTCAGGCGGTAAAAAAAATGGAATTCCGACCCTGCCGGAAACCGCCAACAGAGACCGCCACTTCAACACACCGCCCGCCACGGCGGGACAAACAAACAGCGCGGCGGTCACCGCCAACAGACGGGCGAGAGTCAATGTACCACCCACCCCATCACAACCTACCAATCCGCCACCTTTTCCTGGGCGGTAGCCCTGCCGATAAAAACACAGCGGAAACAGCCATTTCTAACGGAAAACGCTCACCTCCATACACCCCACAAGGAATCTGGACAGCATGGAACCCGAACTCCACATCCTCCCAGCGATTTTCTTCCTGCTCCTCTACCAGGAGCACGAACGCCGGCGCAGAAGACAACGGTGAGTACTGCACCTACGACACAGGGGAGGGGGGATGGAAAAAATTATGGGGACACACATACGCGACACACCCACCCCCACCCACTACAACACACACATCAATGCATAGCAACAACTCAGAGTTACACCCCCCACACCCCCCGGAAGAATGCAAAGACAAAAGGAAATGATTCTAAACATTGGAATATATTGTATCACTGGCTTAAAAATATATCACACATCTAAAATATTTATATACATACATTTTAAAGTCCGATCATTGTAGCAGGCATTGTCCGTGGACCACTGGGCCCAAATCACATGGGCAAAGCCCACGCAGGATACCTGACTCCAACGGAGAGAACACTGCAGGGGCATCAGATAGCAAAACTACAGGCACCTCAGGGGGAAGGGAAGGGGGGCACCTCAGCCAGATGAGTCCACGACGCCAGATCCTCGAGGGGCCTCCATGGCCTCTGTTCCATCCTGGGGAGTGCAAAGCCACAGTCTCTCAAGTCTCTACATTGGGTGGTTTGCCGACTGTTACATCCTGGGGAGTGCAAAGCCACAGTCTCTCAAGTCTGTACATTGGGAGGTTTGCCCAATGTTACATCCTGGGGAGTGCAAAGCCACAGTCTCTCAAGTCTCTCCAGTGGGTGGGTTGCCCACTGTTACATCCTGGGGAGTGCAAAGGCACAGTCTCACAAGTGGATAACAGTCTCCACTGGTTCTGGAGGGGGACTGGTGCCCAGAGTGCTTGGTGCAGCCCTGCCCGACACAGAGGCGGGCCTGCCCCTTCCGCCAATGGGACAGCGGTGCTTGAGACGGCGGTGCCCTGTTCAGCGGTGCTTGAGACGGCGGTCCCCAGTTCAGCGGTGCTTGAGACGGCGGTGCCCTGTTCAGCGGTGCTTGAGATGAAGGGCCCAGTTCAGCGGTGCTTGACACGGCGGTGCCCTGTTCAGCGGTGCTTGAGACGGCGGTGCCCTGTTCAGCGGTGCTTGAGACGTCGGTGCCCAGTTCAGCGGTGCTTGAGATGAAGGGCCCAGTTCAGCGGTGCTTGAGACGGCGGTGCCCTGTTCAGCAGCGCTTGAGACGGTGGTGCCCTGTTCAGCGGTGCTTGAGACGGCGGTGCCCTGTTCATCAGTGCTTGAGATGAAGGGCCCAGGTCAGCGGTGCTTGAGACGGCGGTGACCTGTTCAGCGGTGCTTGAGATGAAGGGCCCAGTTCAGCGGTGCTTGAGATGAAGGGCCCAGTTCAGCGGTGCTTGAGACGGCGGTGCCCTGTTCAGCGGTGCTTGAGACAGCGGTGCCCTGTTCAGCGGTGCTTGAGATGAAGGGCCCAGTTCAGCGGTGCTTGAGATGAAGGGCCCAGTTCAGCGGTGCTTGAGATGAAGGGCCCAGTTCAGCAGTGCTTGAGACGACGGTGCCCAGTTCAGCGGTGCTTGAGACGGCGGTGCCCTGTTCAGCGGTGCTTGAGACGGCGGTGCCCTGTTCAGCGGTGCTTGAGATGAAGGGCCCAGTTCAGCGGTGCTTGAGACTGCGGTGCCCTGTTCAGCGGTGCTTGAGATGAAGGGCCCAGTTCAGCGGTGCTTGAAACGGCGGTCCCAGTTCAGCGGTGCTTGAGACGGCGGTGCCCAGTTCAGCAATGCTTGAGACGGCGGTGCCCTGTTCAGCGGTGCTTGAGACGGCGGTGCCCTGTTCAGCGGTGCTTGAGATGAACGGCCCAGTTCAGCGGTGCTTGAGACGGCGGTGCCCTGTTCAGCGGTGCTTGAGATGAAGGGCCCAGTTTAGCGGTGCTTGAGACGAAGGGCCCAGTTCAGCGGTGCTTGAGACAGCAGTGCCCTATTCAGCGGTGCTTGAGATGAGGGGCCCAGTTCAGCGGTGCTTGAGATGAAGGGCCCAGTATAGCCGTGCTTGAGATGAAGGGCCCAGTTCAGTGGTGCTTGAGACGGCGGTGCCCTGTTCAGCGGTGCTTGAGACGGCGGTGCCCTGTTCAGCGGTGCTTGAGACGGCGGTGCCCTGTTCAGCGGTGCTTGAGATGAAGGGCCCAGTTCAGCGGTCCTTGAGACGGTGGTGCCCTGTTCAGCGGTGCTTGAGATGAAGGGCCCAGTTCAGCGGTGCTTGAGATGAAGGGCCCAGTTCAGCGGTGCTTGAGACGGCGGTGCCCTGTTCAGCGGTGCTTGAGACGGCGGTGCCCTGTTCAGCGGTGCTTGAGATGAAGGGCCCAGTTCAGCGGTGCTTGAGATGAAGGGCCCAATTCTGCGGTGCTTGAGATGAAGGGCCCAGTTCAGCGGTGCTTGAGACGGCGGTGCCCTGTTCAGCGGTGCTTGAGACGGCGGTGCCCTGTTCAGCGGTGCTTGAGACGGCGGTGCCCTGTTCAGCGGTGCTTGAGATGAAGGGCCCAGTTCAGCGGTGCTTGAGACGGCGGTGCCCTGTTCAGCGGTGCTTGAGATGAAGGGCCCAGTTCAGCGGTGCTTGAGACGGCGGTGCCCTGTTCAGCGGTGCTTGAGACGGCGGTGCCCTGTTCAGCGGTGCTTGAGATGAAGGGCCCAGTTCAGCGGTGCTTGAGATGAAGGGCCCAGTTCAGCGGTGCTTGAGATGAAGGGCCAAGTTCAGCGGTGCTAGAGACGGCGTTGCCCTGCTCAGCGGTGCTTGAGACGGCGGTGCCCTGTTCAGCGGTGCTTGAGATGAAGGGCCCAGTTCAGCGGTGCTTGAGACGGCGGTGCCCTGTTCAGCGGTGCTTGAGATGAAGGGCCCAGTTCAGCGGTGCTTGAGACGGCGGTGCCCTGTTCAGCGGTGCTTGAGACGGCGGTGCCCAGTTCAGTGGTGCTTGAGACGGCGGTGCCCTGTTCAGCGGTGCTTGAGATGAAGGGCCCAAATCAGCGGTGCTTGAGACGGCGGTGCCCTGTTCAGCGGTGCTTGAGACTGCCGTGCTCTGTTCAGCGGTGCTTGAGATGGCGGTGCCCTGTTCAGCGGAGCTTGAGATGAAGGGCCCAGTTCAGCGGTGCTTGAGACGGCGGTGCCCTGTACAGCGGTGCTTGAGACTGCAGTGCCCAGTTCAGCGGTGCTTGAGATGAAGGGCCCATTTCAGCGGTGCTTGAGACGGCGGTGCCCTGTTCAGCGGTGCTTGAGACGGTGGTGCCCTGTTCAGAGGTGCTTGAGACGGCGGTGCCCTGTTCAGCAGTGCTTGAAATGAAGGGCCCAATTCAGCGGTGCTTGAGACGGCGGTGCCCTGTTCAGCGGTGCTTGAGATGAAGGGCCCAGTTCAGCGGTGCTTGAGATGAAGGGGCCAGTTCAGCGGTGCTTGAGACGGCGGTGCCCTGTTCAGCAGTGCTTGAGACGGCGGTGCCCTGTTCAGCGGTGCTTGAGATGAAGGGCCCAGTTCAGCGGTGCTTGAGATGAAGGGCCCAGTTCAGCGGTGCTTGAGACGGCGGTGCCCTCTTCAGCGGTGCTTGAGATGAAGGGCCCAGTTCAGCGGTGCTTGAGACGGCGGTGCCCTGTTCAGCGGTGCTTGAGATGAAGGGCCCAGTTCAGCGGTGCTTGAGACGGCGGTGCCCTGTTCAGCGGTGCTTGAGACGGCGGTGCCCTGTTCAGCGGTGCTTGAGATGAAGGGCCCATTTCAGCGGTGCTTGAGACGGCGGTGCCCTGTTCAGCGGTGCTTGAGATGAAGGGCCCAGTTCAGCGGTGCTTGAGACGGCGGTGCCCTGTTCAGCGGTGCTTGAGATGAAGGGCCCACTTCAGCGGTACTTGAGACGGCGGTGCCCTGTTCAGCGGTGCTTGAGATGAAGGGCCCAGTTCAGCGGTGCTTGAGATGAAGGGCCCAGTTCAGCGGTGCTTGAGACGGCGGTGCCCTGTTCAGCGGTGCTTGAGACGGTGGTGCCCTGTTCAGCGGTGCTTGAGACGGCGGTGCCCTGTTCAGCGGTGCTTGAGACGGTGGTGCCCTGTTCAGCGGTGCTTGAGACGGCGGTGCCCTGTTCAGCGGTGCTTGAGATGATGGGCCCAGTTCAGCGGTGCTTGAGACGGCGGTGCCCTGTTCAGCGGTGCTTGAGATGAAGGGCCCAGTTCAGCGGTGCTTGAGACGGCAGTGCCCTGTTCAGCGGTGCTTGAGACGGCGGTGCCCTGTTCAGCGGTGCTTGAGATGAAGGGCCCAGTTCAGCGGTGCTTGAGATGAAGGGCCCAGTTCAACGGTGCTTGAGACGGCGGTGCCCTCTTCAGCGGTGCTTGAGATGAAGGGCCCTGTTCAGCGGTGCTTGAGATGAAGGGCCCAGTTCAGCGGTGCTTGAGACGGCGGTGCCCTGTTCAGCGGTGCTTGAGACGGCGGTGCCCTGTTCAGTGGTGCTTGAGATGAAGGGCCCAGTTCAGCGGTGCTTGAGATGAAGGGCCCAGTTCAGCGGTGCTTGAGATGAAGGGCCCAGTTCAGCGGTGCTTGAGACGGCGGTGCCCTGTTCAGCGGTGCTTGAGACGGCGGTGCCCTGTTCAGCGGTGCTTGAGATGAAGGGCCCAGTTCAGCGGTGCTTGAGACGGCGATGCCCTGTTCAGCGGTGCTTGAGATGAAGGGCCCAGTTCAGCGGTGCTTGAGACGGCGGTGCCCTGTTCAGCGGTGCTTGAGACGGCGGTGCCCAGTTCAGTGGTGCTTGAGACGGCGGTGCCCTGTTCAGCGGTGCTTGAGATGAAGGGCCCAAATCAGCGGTGCTTGAGATGGCAGTGCCCTGTTCAGCAGTGCTTGAGACGGCCGTGCTCTGTTCAGCGGTGCTTGAGATGGCGGTGCCCCGTTCAGCGGAGCTTGAGATGAAGGGCCCAGTTCAGCGGTGCTTGAGACGGCGGTGCCCTGTTCAGCGGTGCTTGAGACTGCAGTGCCCAGTTCAGCGGTGCTTGAGATGAAGGGCCCATTTCAGCGGTGTTTGAGACGGCAGTGCCCTGTTCAGCTGTGCTTGAGGCGGTGGTGGCCTGTTCAGCGGTGCTTGAGACGGCGGTGCCCTGTTCAGCAGTGCTTGAAATGAAGGGCCCAGTTCAGCAGTGCTTGAGACGGCGGTGCCCTGTTCAACGGTGCTTGAGATGAAGGGCCCAGTTCAGCGGTGCTTGAGATGAAGGGCCCAGTTCAGTGGTGCTTGAGACGGCGGTGCCCTGTTCAGCGGTGCTTGAGACGGCCGTGCCCTGTTCAGCGGTGCTTGAGATGAAGGGCCCAGTTCAGCGGTGCTTGAGATGAAGGGCCCAGTTCAGCAGTGCTTGAGATGAAGGGCCCAGTTCAGCAGTGCTTGAGATGACGGTGCCCAGTTCAGCGGTGCTTGAGACGGCGGTGCCCTGTTCAGCGGTGCTTGAGACGACGGTGCCCTGTTCAGCGGTGCTTGAGATGAAGGGACCAGTTCAGCGGTGCTTGAGACGGCGGTGCCCTGTTCAGCGGTGCTTGAGATGAAGGGCCCAGTTCAGAGGTGCTTGAGACCGCAGTCCCAGTTCAGCGGTGCTTGAGACGGCGGTGCCCAGTTCAGCAGTGCTTGAGACGGCGGTGCCCTGTTCAGCGGTGCTTGAGACGGCGGTGCCCTGTTCAGCGGTGCTTGAGATGAAGGGTCCAGTTCAGCGGTGCTTGAGACGGCGGTGCCCTGTTCAGCGGTGCTTGAGATGAAGGGCCCAGTTCAGCGATGCTTTAGACGGCGGTGCCCTGTTCAGCGGTGCTTGAGATGAAGGGCCCAGTTCAGCGGTGCTTGAGATGAAGGGCCCAGTTCAGCGGTGCTTGAGACGGCGGTGCCCTCTTCAGCGGTGCTTGAGATGAAGGGCCCAGTTCAGCGGTGCTTGAGACGGCGGTGCCCTGTTCAGCGGTGCTTGAGATGAAGGGCCCAGTTCAGCGGTGCTTGAGACGGCGGTGCCCTGTTAAGCGGTGCTTGAGACGGCGGTGCCCTGTTCAGCTGTGCTTGAGATGAAGGGCCCAGTTCAGCGGTGCTTGAGACGGCGGTGCCCTGTTCAGCGGTGCTTGAGATGAAGGGCCCAGTTCAGCGGTGCTTGAGACGGCGGTGCCCTGTTCAGCGGTGCTTGAGATGAAGGGCCCAGTTCAGCGGTCCTTGAGACGGCGGTGCCCTGTTCAGCGGTGCTTGAGATGAAGGGCCCAGTTCAGCGGTGCTTGAGATGAAGGGCCCAGTTCAGCGGTGCTTGAGACGGCGGTGCCCTGTTCAGCGGTGCTTGAGACGGTGGTGCCCTGTTCAGCGGTGCTTGAGACGGCGGTGCCCTGTTCAGCGGTCCTTGAGACGGCGGTGCCCTGTTCAGCGGTGCTTGAGACGGCGGTGCCCTGTTCAGCGGTGCTTGAGATGAAGGGCCCAGTTCAGCGGTGCTTGAGACGGCGGTGCGCTGTTCAGCGGTGCTTGAGATGAAGGGCCCAGTTCAGCGGTGCTTGAGACGGCGGTGCCCTGTTCAGCGGTGCTTGAGACGGCGGTGCCCTGTTCAGCGGTGCTTGAGATGAAGGGCCCAGTTCAGCGGTGCTTGAGATGAAGGGCCCAGTTCAGCGGTGCTTGAGACGGCGGTGCCCTCTTCAGCGGTGCTTGAGATGAAGGGCCCAGTTCAGCGGTGCTTGAGACGGCGGTGCCCTGTTCAGCGGTGCTTGAGATGAAGGGCCCAGTTCAGCGGTGCTTGAGACGGCGGTGTCCTGTTCAGCGGTGCTTGAGACGGCGGTGCCCTGTTCAGCGGTGCTTGAGATGAAGGGCCCAGTTCAGCGGTGCTTGAGATGAAGGGCCCAGTTCAGCGGTGCTTGAGATGAAGGGCCCAGTTCAGCGGTGCTTGAGACGGCGGTGCCCTCTTCAGCGGTGCTTGAGACGGCGGTGCCCTGTTCAGCGGTGCTTGAGATGAAGGGCCCAGTTCAGCGGTGCTTGAGACGGCGGTGCCCTGTTCAGCGGTGCTTGAGATGAAGGGCCCAGTTCAGCGGTGCTTGAGACGGCGGTGCCCTGTTCAGCGGTGCTTGAGACGCCGGTGCCCAGTTCAGTGGTGCTTGAGACGGCGGTGCCCTGTTCAGCGGTGCTTGAGATGAAGGGCCCAAATCGGCGGTGCTTGAGATGGCAGTGCCCTGTTCAGCGGTGCTTGAGACGGCCGTGCTCTGTTCAGCGGAGCTTGAGATGGCGGTGCCCTGTTCAGCGGAGCTTGAGATGAAGGGCCCAGTTCAGCGGTGCTTGAGACGGCGGTGCCCTGTTCAGCGGTGCTTGAGATGAAGGGCCCAGTTCAGCGGTGCTTGAGACGGCGGTGCCCTGTTCAGCGGTGCTTGAGATGAAGGGCCCAGTTCAGCGGTCCTTGAGACGGCGGTGCCCTGTTCAGCGGTGCTTGAGATGAAGGGCCCAGTTCAGCGGTGCTTGAGATGAAGGGCCCAGTTCAGCGGTGCTTGAGACGGCGGTGCCCTGTTCAGCGGTGCTTGAGACGGTGGTGCCCTGTTCAGCGGTGCTTGAGACGGCGGTGCCCTGTTCAGCGGTCCTTGAGACGGCGGTGCCCTGTTCAGCGGTGCTTGAGACGGCGGTGCCCTGTTCAGCGGTGCTTGAGATGAAAGGCCCAGTTCAGCGGTGCTTGAGACGGCGGTGCGCTGTTCAGCGGTGCTTGAGATGAAGGGCCCAGTTCAGCGGTGCTTGAGACGGCGGTGCCCTGTTCAGCGGTGCTTGAGACGGCGGTGCCCTGTTCAGCGGTGCTTGAGATGAAGGGCCCAGTTCAGCGGTGCTTGAGATGAAGGGCCCAGTTCAGCGGTGCTTGAGACGGCGGTGCCCTCTTCAGCGGTGCTTGAGATGAAGGGCCCAGTTCAGCGGTGCTTGAGACGGCGGTGCCCTGTTCAGCGGTGCTTGAGATGAAGGGCCCAGTTCAGCGGTGCTTGAGACGGCGGTGCCCTGTTCAGCGGTGCTTGAGACGGCGGTGCCCTGTTCAGCGGTGCTTGAGATGAAGGGCCCAGTTCAGCGGTGCTTGAGATGAAGGGCCCAGTTCAGCGGTGCTTGAGATGAAGGGCCCAGTTCAGCGGTGCTTGAGACGGCGGTGCCCTCTTCAGCGGTGCTTGAGACGGCGGTGCCCTGTTCAGCGGTGCTTGAGATGAAGGGCCCAGTTCAGCGGTGCTTGAGACGGCGGTGCCCTGTTCAGCGGTGCTTGAGATGAAGGGCCCAGTTCAGCGGTGCTTGAGACGGCGGTGCCCTGTTCAGCGGTGCTTGAGACGCCGGTGCCCAGTTCAGTGGTGCTTGAGACGGCGGTGCCCTGTTCAGCGGTGCTTGAGATGAAGGGCCAAAATCGGCGGTGCTTGAGATGGCAGTGCCCTGTTCAGCGGTGCTTGAGACGGCCGTGCTCTGTTCAGCGGTGCTTGAGATGGCGGTGCCCTGTTCAGCGGAGCTTGAGATGAAGGGCCCAGTTCAGCGGTGCTTGAGACGGCGGTGCCCTGTTCAGCGGTGCTTGAGACTGCAGTGCCCAGTTCAGCAGTGCTTGAGATGAAGGGCCCATTTCAGCGGTGTTTGAGACGGCGGTGCCCTGTTCAGCTGTGCTTGAGGCGGTGGTGGCCTGTTCAGCGGTGCTTGAGACTGCGGTGCCCTGTTCAGCAGTGCTTGAAATGAAGGGCCCAGTTCAGCAGTGCTTGAGACGGCGGTGCCCTGTTCAACGGTGCTTGAGATGAAGGGCCCAGTTCAGCGGTGCTTGAGATGAAGGGCCCAGTTCAGTGGTGCTTGAGACGGCGGTGAACTGTTCAGCGGTGCTTGAGACGGCGGTGCCCTGTTCAGCGGTGCTTGAGATGAAGGGCCCAGTTCAGCGGTGCTTGAGATGAATGGCCCAGTTCAGCGGTGCTTGAGATGAAGGGCCCAGTTCAGCAGTGCTTGAGATGACGGTGCCCAGTTCAGCGGTGCTTGAGACGGCGGTGCCCTGTTCAGCGGTGCTTGAGACGGCGGTGCCCTGTTCAGCGGTGCTTGAGATGAAGGGCCCAGTTCAGCGGTGCTTGAGACGGCGGTGCCCTGTTCAGCGGTGCTTGAGATGAAGGGCCCAGTTCAGAGGTGCTTGAGAGCGCAGTCCCAGTTCAGCGGTGCTTGAGACGGCGGTGCCCTGTTCAGCGGTGCTTGAGACGGCGGTGCCCAGTTCAGCGGTGCTTGAGACGGCGGTGCCCTGTTCAGCGGTGCTCGAGATGAAGGGCCTAGTTCAGCGGTGCTTGAGATGAAGGGCCCAGTTCAGCGGTGCTTGAGACGGCGGTGCCCTGTTCAGCGGTGCTTGAGACGGCGGTGCCCTGTTCAGCGGTGCTTGAGATGAAGGGCCCAGTTCAGCGGTGCTTGAGATGAAGGGCCCAGTTCAGCGGTGCTTGAGACGGCGGTGCCCTCTTCAGCGGTGCTTGAGATGAAGGGCCCAGTTCAGCGGTGCTTGAGACGGCGGTGCCCTGTTCAGCGGTGCTTGAGATGAAGGGCCCAGTTCAGCGGTGCTTGAGACGGCGGTGCCCTGTTCAGCGGTGCTTGAGACGGCGGTGCCCTGTTCAGCGGTGCTTGAGATGAAGGGCCCAGTTCAGCGGTGCTTGAGATGAAGGGCCCAGTTCAGCGGTGCTTGAGACGGCGGTGCCCTCTTCAGCGGTGCTTGAGACGGCGGTGCCCTCTTCAGCGGTGCTTGAGACGGCGGTGCCCTGTTCAGCGGTGCTTGAGATGAAGGGCCCAGTTCAGCGGTGCTTGAGACGGCGGTGCCCTGTTCAGCGGTGCTTGAGATGAAGGGCCCAGTTCAGCGGTGCTTGAGACGGCGGTGCCCTGTTCAGCGGTGCTTGAGACGCCGGTGCCCAGTTCAGTGGTGCTTGAGACGGCGGTGCCCTGTTCAGCGGTGCTTGAGATGAAGGGCCCAAATCGGCGGTGCTTGAGATGGCAGTGCCCTGTTCAGCGGTGCTTGAGACGGCCGTGCTCTGTTCAGCGGTGCTTGAGATGGCGGTGCCCTGTTCAGCGGAGCTTGAGATGAAGGGCCCAGTTCAGCGGTGCTTGAGACGGCGGTGCCCTGTTCAGCGGTGCTTGAGACTGCAGTGCCCAGTTCAGCAGTGCTTGAGATGAAGGGCCCATTTCAGCGGTGTTTGAGACGGCGGTGCCCTGTTCAGCTGTGCTTGAGGCGGTGGTGGCCTGTTCAGCGGTGCTTGAGACGGCGGTGCCCTGTTCAGCAGTGCTTGAAATGAAGGGCCCAGTTCAGCAGTGCTTGAGACGGCGGTGCCCTGTTCAACGGTGCTTGAGATGAAGGGCCCAGTTCAGCGGTGCTTGAGATGAAGGGCCCAGTTCAGTGGTGCTTGAGACGGCGGTGAACTGTTCAGCGGTGCTTGAGACGGCGGTGCCCTGTTCAGCGGTGCTTGAGATGAAGGGCCCAGTTCAGCGATGCTTGAGATGAATGGCCCAGTTCAGCGGTGCTTGAGATGAAGGGCCCAGTTCAGCAGTGCTTGAGATGACGGTGCCCAGTTCAGCGGTGCTTGAGACGGCGGTGCCCTGTTCAACGGTGCTTGAGACGGCGGTGCCCTGTTCAGCGGTGCTTGAGATGAAGGGCCCAGTTCAGCGGTGCTTGAGACGGCGGTGCCCTGTTCAGCGGTGCTTGAGATGAAGGGCCCAGTTCAGAGGTGCTTGAGAGCGCAGTCCCAGTTCAGCGGTGCTTGAGACGGCGGTGCCCAGTTCAGCAGTGCTTGAGACGGCGGTGCCCTGTTCAGCGGTGCTTGAGACGGCGGTGCCCTGTTCAGCGGTGCTTGAGATGAAGGGTCCAGTTCAGCGGTGCTTGAGACGGCGGTGCCCTGTTCAGCGGTGCTTGAGATGAAGGGCCCAGTTCAGCGATGCTTGAGACGGCGGTGCCCTGTTCAGCGGTGCTTGAGACAGCGGTGCCCTGTTCAGCGGTGCTTGAGATGAAGGGCCCAGTTCAGCGGTGCTTGAGACGGCGGTGCCCTGTTCAGCAGTGCTTGAGACAGTGGTGCCCTGTTCAGCGGTGCTTGAGATGAAGGGCCCAGTTCAGCGGTGCTTGAGACGGCGGTGCCCTGTTCAGCGGTGCTTGAGATGGCGGTGCCCTGTTCAGCGGTGCTTGAGACGGCGGTGCCCTGTTCAGCGGTGCTTGAGATGGCGGTGCCCTGTTCAGCGGTGCTTGAGACGGCGGTGCCCAGTTCAGCGGTGCTTGAGACGGCGGTGCCCTGTTCAGCGGTGCTCGAGATGAAGGGCCTAGTTCAGCGGTGCTTGAGATGAAGGGCCCAGTTCAGCGGTGCTTGAAATGAAGGGCCCAGTTCAGCGGTGCTTGAGATGAAGGGCCCAGTTCAGCGGTGCTTGAGACGGCGGTGCCCTGTTCAGCGGTGCTTGAGATGAAGGGCCCAGTTCAGCGGTGCTTGAGATGAAGGGCCCAGTTCAGCGGTGCTTGAGACGGCGGTGCCCTGTTCAGCGGCGCTTGAGATGAAGGGCCCAGTTCAGCGGTGCTTGAGATGAAGGGCCCAGTTCAGCGGTGCTTGAGATGAAGGGCCCAGTTCAGCGGTGCTTGAGACGACGGTGGCCTGTTCAGCGGTGCTTGAGACGGCGGTGCCCTGTTCAGCGGCGCTTGAGATGAAGGGCCCTGTTCAGTGGTGCTTGAGACGGCGGTGCCCTGTTCAGCGGTGCTTGAGATGAAGGGCCCAGTTCAGCGGTGCTTGAGACGGCGATGCCCTGTTCAGCGGTGCTTGAGACGGCGGTGCCCAGTTCAGCGGTGCTTGACACGGCGGTGCCCTGTTCAGCGGTGCTTGAGATGAAGGGCCCAGTTCAGCGGTGCTTGAGACGGCGGTGCCCTGTTCAGCGGTGCTTGAGACGGCGGTGCCCTGTTCAGCGGTGCTTGAGATGAAGGGCCCAGTTCAGCGGTGCTTGAGACGGCGGTGCCCTGTTCAGCGGTGCTTGAGACGGCGGTGCCCTGTTCAGCGGTGCTTGAGATGAAGGGCCCAGTTCAGCGGTGCTTGAGACGGCGGTGCCCTGTTCAGCGGTGCTTGAGACGGCGGTGCCCTGTTCAGCGGTGCTTGAGATGAAGGGCCCAGATCAGCGGTGCTTGAGATGAAGGGCCCAGTTCAGCGGTGCTCGAGACGGCGGTGCCCTGTTCAGCGGTGCTTGAGACGGCGGTGCCCTGTTCAGCGGTGCTTGAGACGGCGGTGCCCTGTTCAGCGGTGCTTGAGATGAAGGGCCCAGTTCAGCGGTGCTTGAGACGGCGGTTCCCTGTTCAGCGGTGCTTGAGATGAAGGGCCCAGTTCAGCGGTGCTTGAGATGAAGGGCCCAGTTCTGCGGTGCTTGAGATGAAGGGCCCAGTTCAGCGGTGCTTGAGACGGCGGTGCCCTGTTCAGCGGTGCTTGAGACAGCGGTGCCCTGTTCAGCGGTGCTTGAGATGAAGGGCCCAGTTCAGCGGTGCTTGAGACGGCGGTGCCCTGTTCAGCGGTGCTTGAGATGAAGGGCCCAGTTCAGCGGTGCTTGAGACGCGGTGCCCTGTTCAGCGGTGCTTGAGACGGCGGTGCCCTGTTCAGCGGTGCTTGAGATGAAGGGCCCAGTTCAGCGGTGCTTGAGATGAAGGGCCCAGTTCAGCGGTGCTTGAGACGGCGGTGCCCTGTTCAGCGGTGCTTGAGACGGCGGTGCCCTGTTCAGCGGTGCTTGAGATGAAGGGCCCAGTTCAGCGGTGCTTGAGACGGTGGTGCCCTGTTCAGCAGTGCTTGAGACGGCGATGCCCTGTTCAGCGGGGCTTGAGATGAAGGGCCCAGTTCAGCGGTGCTTGAGACGGCAGTGCCCTGTTCAGCGGTGCTTGAGATGGCGGTGCCCTGTTCAGCAGTGCTTGAGACGGCGGTGCCCTGTTCAGCGGTGCTTGAGATGGCGGTGCCCTGTTCAGCAGTGCTTGAGACGGCGGTGCCCTGTTCAGCGGTGCTTGAGATGGCGGTGCCCTGTTCAGCGGTGCTTGAGACGGCGGTGCCCAGTTCAGCGGTGCTTGAGACGGCGGTGCCCTGTTCAGCAGTGCTTGAGATGAAGGGCCTAGTTCAGCGGTGCTTGAGATGAAGGGCCCAGTTCAGCGGTGCTTGAAATGAAGGGCCCAGTTCAGTGGTGCTTGAGATGGCGGTGCCCTGTTCAGCGGTGCTTGAGATGAAGGGCCCAGTTCAGCGGTGCTTGAGACGGCGGTGCCCTGTTCAGCGGTGCTTGAGATGAAGGGCCCAGTTCAGCGGTGCTTGAGATGAAGGGCCCAGTTCAGCGGTGCTTGAGACGGCGGTGCCCTGTTCAGCGGTGCTTGAGACGGCGGTGCCCTGTTCAGCGGCGCTTGAGATGAAGGGACCAGTTCAGCGGTGCTTGAGATGAAGGGCCCAGTTCAGCGGTGCTTGAGATAAAGGGCCCAGTTCAGCGGTGCTTGAGACGGCGGTGCCCTGTTCAGCGGTGCTTGAGACAGCGGTGCCCTGTTCAGCGGTGCTTGAGATGAAGGGCCCAGTTCAGCGGTGCTTGAGATGAAGGGCCCTGTTCAGCGGTGCTTGAGACGGCGGTGCCCTGTTCAGCGGTGCTTGAGATGAAGGGCCCAGTTCAGCGGTGCTTGAGATGAAGGGCCCAGTTCAGCGGTGCTTGAAATGAAGGGCCCAGTTCAGCGGTGCTTGAGACTGCGGTGCCCTGTTCAGCGGTGCTTGAGATGAAGGGCCCAGTTCAGCGGTGCTTGAGACGGCGGTTCCCTGTTCAGCGGTGCTTGAGATGAAGGGCCCAGTTCAGCGGTGTTTGAGATGAAGGGCCCAGTTCTGCGGAGCTTGAGATGAAGGGCCCAGTTCAGCGGTGCTTGAGACGGCGGTGCCCTGTTCAGCGGTGCTTGAGACGGCAGTGCCCTGTTCAGCGGTGCTTGAGATGAAGGGCCCAGTTCAGCGGTGCTTGAGATGAAGGGCCCAGTTCAGCGGTGCTTGAGACGGCGGTGCCCTGTTCAGCGGTGCTTGAGACGGCGGTGCCCTGTACAGCGGTGCTTGAGATGAAGGGCCCAGTTCAGCGGTGCTTGAGACGGCGGTGCCCTGTTCAGCGGTGCTTGAGATGAAGGGCCCAGTTCAGCGGTGCTTGAGACGGCGGTGCCCTGTTCAGCGGTGCTTGAGACGGCGGTGCCCAGTTCAGTGGTGCTTGAGACGGCGGTGCCCTGTTCAGCGGTGCTTGAGACGGCCGTGCTCTGTTCAGCGGTGCTTGAGATGGCGGTGCCCTGTTCAGCGGAGATTGAGATGAAGGGCCCAGTTCAGCGGTGCTTGAGACGGTGGTGCCCTGTTCAGCGGTGCTTGAGACTGCAGTGCCCAGTTCAGCGGTGCTTGAGATGAAGGGCCCATTTCAGCGGTGCTTGAGACGGCGGTGCCCTGTTCAGCGGTGCTTGAGATGAAGGGCCCAGTTCAGCGGTGCTTGAGACGGCGGTGCCCTGTTCAGCGGTGCTTGAGATGAAGGGCCCAGTTCAGCGGTGCTTGAGATGAAGGGCCCAGTTCAGCGGTGCTTGAGAAGGCGGTTCCCTGTTCATCGGTGCTTGAGACGGCGGTGCCCTGTTCAGCGGTGCTTGAGATGAAGGGCCCAGTTCAGCGGTGCTTGAGATGAAGGGCCCAGTTCAGCGGTGCTTGAAATGAAGGGTCCAGTTCAGCGGTGCTTGAGACGGCGGTGCCCTGTTCAGCGGTGCTTGAGATGAAGGGCCCAGTTCAGCGGTGCTTGAGACGGCGGTGCCCTGTTCAGCGGTGCTTGAGATGAAGGGCCCAGATCAGCGGTGCTTGAGATGAAGGGCCCAGTTCAGCGGTGCTTGAGACGGCGGTGCCCTGTTCAGCGGTGCTTGAGATGAAGGGCCCAGTTCAGCGGTGCTTGAGACGGCGGTGCCCTGTTCAGCGGTGCTTGAGACGGCGGTGCCCAGTTCAGTGGTGCTTGAGACGGCAGTGCCCTGTTCAGCGGTGCCTGAGATGAAGGGCCCAAATCAGCGGTGCTTGAGACGGCGGTGCCCTGTTCAGCGGTGCTTGAGACGGCCGTGCTCTGTTCAGCGGTGCTTGAGATGGCGGTGCCCTGTTCAGCGGAGCTTGAGATGAAGGGCCCAGTTCAGCGGTGCTTGAGACGGTGGTGCCCTGTTCAGCGGTGCTTGAGACTGCAGTGCCCAGTTCAGCGGTGCTTGAGATGAAGGGCCCATTTCAGCGGTGCTTGAGACGGCGGTGCCCTGTTCAGCGGTGCTTGAGATGAAGGGCCCAGTTCAGCGGTGCTTGAGACGGCGGTGCCCTGTTCAGCGGTGCTTGAGATGAAGGGCCCAGTTCAGCGGTGCTTGAGATGAAGGGCCCAGTTCAGCGGTGCTTGAGACGGCGGTTCCCTGTTCATCGGTGCTTGAGACGGCGGTGCCCTGTTCAGCGGTGCTTGAGATGAAGGGCCCAGTTCAGCTGTGCTTGAGATGAAGGGCCCAGTTCAGCGGTGCTTGAAATGAAGGGTCCAGTTCAGCGGTGCTTGAGACGGCGGTGCCCTGTTCAGCGGTGCTTGAGATGAAGGGCCCAGTTCAGCGGTGCTTGAGACGGCGGTGCCCTGTTCAGCGGTGCTTGAGATGAAGGGCCCAGATCAGCGGTGCTTGAGATGAAGGGCCCAGTTCAGCGGTGCTCGAGACGGCGGTGCCCTGTTCAGCGGTGCTTGAGACGGCGGTACCCTGTTCAGCGGTGCTTGAGATGAAGGGCCCAGTTCAGCGGTGCTTGAGATAAAGGTCCCAGTTCAGCGGTGCTTGAGATGAAGGGCCCAGTTCAGCCGTGCTTGAGACGACGGTGGCCTGTTCAGCGGTGCTTGAGACGGCGGTGCCCTGTTCAGCGGTGCTTGAGATGAAGGGCCCTGTTCAGCGGTGCTTGAGACGGCGGTGCCCTGTTCAGCGGTGCTTGAGATGAAGGGCCCAGTTCAGCGGTGCTTGAGACGGCAGTGCCCTGTTCAGCGGTGCTTGAGACGGCGGTGCCCAGTTCAGCGGTGCTTGACACGGCGGTGCCCTGTTCAGCGGTGCTTGAGATGAAGGGCCCAGTTCAGCGGTGCTTGAGACGGCGGTGCCCTGTTCAGCGGTGCTTGAGACGGCGGTGCCCTGTTCAGCGGTGCTCGAGATGAAGGGCCCAGTTCAGCGGTGCTTGAGACGGCGGTGCCCTGTTCAGCGGTGCTTGAGACGGCGGTGCCCTGTTCAGCGGTGCTTGAGATGAAGAAGGGCCCAGTTCAGCGGTGCTTGAGACGGCGGTGCCCTGTTCAGCGGTGCTTGAGATGAAGGGCCCAGTTCAGCTGTGCTTGAGACGGCGATGCCCTGTTCAGCGGTGCTTGAGATGAAGGGCCCAGTTCAGCGGTGCTTGAGATGAAGGGCCCAGTTCAGCGGTGCTTGAGATGAAGGGCCCAGTTCAGCGGTGCTTGAGACGGCGGTGCCCTCTTCAGCGGTGCTTGAGATGAAGGGCCCAGTTCAGCGGTGCTTGAGACGGCGGTGCCCTGTTCAGCGGTGCTTGAGATGAAGGGCCCAGTTCAGCGGTGCTTGAGACGGCGGTGCCCTGTTCAGCGGTGCTTGAGACGGCGGTGCCCTGTTCAGCGGTGCTTGAGATGAAGGGCCCAGTTCAGCGGTGCTTGAGATGAAGGGCCCAGTTCAGCGGTGCTTGAGATGAAGGGCCCAGTTCAGCGGTGCTTGAGACGGCGGTGCCCTGTTCAGCGGTGCTTGAGACGGCGGTGCCCTGTTCAGCGGTGCTTGAGATGAAGGGCCCAGTTCAGCAGTGCTTGAGACGGCGGTGCCCTGTTCAGAGGTGCTTGAGATGAAGGGCCCAGTTCAGCGGTGCTTGAGACGGCGGTGCCCTGTTCAGCGGTGCTTGAGACGGCGGTGCCCAGTTCAGTGGTGCTTGAGACGGCGGTGCCCTGTTCAGCGGTGCTTGAGATGAAGGGCCCAAATCAGCGGTGCTTGAGATGGCAGTGCCCTGTTCAGCGGTGCTTGAGACGGCCGTGCTCTGTTCAGCGGTGCTTGAGATGGCGGTGCCCTGTTCAGCGGAGCTTGAGATGAAGGGCCCAGTTCATCGGTGCTTGAGACGGCGGTGCCCTGTTCAGCGGTGCTTGAGACTGCAGTGCCCAGTTCAGCGGTGCTTGAGATGAAGTGCCCATTTCAGCGGTGTTTGAGACGGCGGTGCCCTGTTCAGCTGTGCTTGAGGCGGTGGTGGCCTGTTCAGCGGTGCTTGAGACGGCGGTGCCCTGTTCAGCAGTGCTTGAAATGAAGGGCCCAGTTCAGCAGTGCTTGAGACGGCGGTGCCCTGTTCAACGGTGCTTGAGATGAAGGGCCCAGTTCAGCGGTGCTTGAGATGAAGGGCCCAGTAGAGTGGTGCTTGAGACGGCGGTGCCCTGTTCAGCGGTGCTTGAGACGGCCGTGCCCTGTTCAGCGGTGCTTGAGATGAAGGGCCCAGTTCAGCGGTGCTTGAGATGAAGGGCCCAGTTCAGCGGTGCTTGAGATGAAGGGCCCAGTTCAGCGGTGCTTGAGATGAAGGGCCCAGTTCAGCAGTGCTTGAGATGACGGTGCCCAGTTCAGCGGTGCTTGAGACGGCGGTGCCCTGTTCAGCGGTGCTTGAGACGGCGGTGCCCTGTTCAGCGGTGCTTGAGATGAAGGGCCCAGTTCAGCGGTGCTTGAGACGGCGGTGCCCTGTTCAGCGGTGCTTGAGATGAAGGGCCCAGTTCAGAGGTGCTTGAGACCGCAGTCCCAGTTCAGCGGTGCTTGAGACCGCAGTCCCAGTTCAGCGGTGCTTGAGACGGCGGTGCCCAGTTCAGCAGTGCTTGAGACGGCGGTGCCCTGTTCAGCGGTGCTTGAGACGGCGGTGCCCTGTTCAGCGGTGCTTGAGATGAAGGGTCCAGTTCAGCGGTGCTTGAGACGGCGGTGCCCTGTTCAGCGGTGCTTGAGATGAAGGGCCCAGTTCAGCGATGCTTGAGACGGCGGTGCCCTGTTCAGCGGTGCTTGAGATGAAGGGCCCAGTTCAGCGGTGCTTGAGATGAAGGGCCCAGTTCAGCGGTGCTTGAGACGGCGGTTCCCTGTTCAGCGGTGCTTGAGACGGCGGTGCCCTGTTCAGCGGTGCTTGAGATGAAGGGCCCAGTTCAGCGGTGCTTGAGATGAAGGGCCCAGTTCAGCGGTGCTTGAAATGAAGGGTCAAGTTCAGCGGTGCTTGAGACGGCGGTGCCCTGTTCAGCGGTGCTTGAGATGAAGGGCCCAGTTCAGCGGTGCTTGAGACGGTGGTGCCCTGTTCAGCGGTGCTTGAGATGAAGGGCCCAGATCAGCGGTGCTTGAGATGAAGGGCCCAGTTCAGCGGTGCTTGAGACGGCGGTGCCCTGTTCAGCGGTGCTTGAGACGGCGGTACCCTGTTCAGCGGTGCTTGAGATGAAGGGCCCAGTTCAGCGGTGCTTGAGATGAAGGGCCCAGTTCAGCGGTGCTTGAGATGAAGGGCCCAGTTCAGCGGTGCTTGAGACGGCGGTGCCCTGTTCAGCGGTGCTTGAGACTGCAGTGCCCAGTTCAGCAGTGCTTGAGATGAAGGGCCCATTTCAGCGGTGTTTGAGACGGCGGTGCCCTGTTCAGCTGTGCTTGAGGCGGTGGTGGCCTGTTCAGCGGTGCTTGAGACTGCGGTGCCCTGTTCAGCAGTGCTTGAAATGAAGGGCCCAGTTCAGCAGTTCTTGAGACGGCGGTGCCCTGTTCAACGGTGCTTGAGATGAAGGGCCCAGTTCAGCGGTGCTTGAGATGAAGGGCCCAGTTCAGTGGTGCTTGAGACGGCGGTGAACTGTTCAGCGGTGCTTGAGACGGCGGTGCCCTGTTCAGCGGTGCTTGAGATGAAGGGCCCAGTTCAGCGGTGCTTGAGATGAATGGCCCAGTTCAGCGGTGCTTGAGATGAAGGGCCCAGTTCAGCAGTGCTTGAGATGACGGTGCCCAGTTCAGCGGTGCTTGAGACGGCGGTGCCCTGTTCAGCGGTGCTTGAGACGGCGGTGCCCTGTTCAGCGGTGCTTGAGATGAAGGGCCCAGTTCAGCGGTGCTTGAGACGGCGGTGCCCTGTTCAGCGGTGCTTGAGATGAAGGGCCCAGTTCAGAGGTGCTTGAGAGCGCAGTCCCAGTTCAGCGGTGCTTGAGACGGCGGTGCCCTGTTCAGCGGTGCTTGAGACGGCGGTGCCCAGTTCAGCGGTGCTTGAGACGGCGGTGCCCTGTTCAGCGGTGCTCGAGATGAAGGGCCTAGTTCAGCGGTGCTTGAGATGAAGGGCCCAGTTCAGCGGTGCTTGAGACGGCGGTGCCCTGTTCAGCGGTGCTTGAGACGGCGGTGCCCTGTTCAGCGGTGCTTGAGATGAAGGGCCCAGTTCAGCGGTGCTTGAGATGAAGGGCCCAGTTCAGCGGTGCTTGAGACGGCGGTGCCCTCTTCAGCGGTGCTTGAGATGAAGGGCCCAGTTCAGCGGTGCTTGAGACGGCGGTGCCCTGTTCAGCGGTGCTTGAGATGAAGGGCCCAGTTCAGCGGTGCTTGAGACGGCGGTGCCCTGTTCAGCGGTGCTTGAGACGGCGGTGCCCTGTTCAGCGGTGCTTGAGATGAAGGGCCCAGTTCAGCGGTGCTTGAGATGAAGGGCCCAGTTCAGCGGTGCTTGAGACGGCGGTGCCCTCTTCAGCGGTGCTTGAGACGGCGGTGCCCTCTTCAGCGGTGCTTGAGACGGCGGTGCCCTGTTCAGCGGTGCTTGAGATGAAGGGCCCAGTTCAGCGGTGCTTGAGACGGCGGTGCCCTGTTCAGCGGTGCTTGAGATGAAGGGCCCAGTTCAGCGGTGCTTGAGACGGCGGTGCCCTGTTCAGCGGTGCTTGAGACGCCGGTGCCCAGTTCAGTGGTGCTTGAGACGGCGGTGCCCTGTTCAGCGGTGCTTGAGATGAAGGGCCCAAATCGGCGGTGCTTGAGATGGCAGTGCCCTGTTCAGCGGTGCTTGAGACGGCCGTGCTCTGTTCAGCGGTGCTTGAGATGGCGGTGCCCTGTTCAGCGGAGCTTGAGATGAAGGGCCCAGTTCAGCGGTGCTTGAGACGGCGGTGCCCTGTTCAGCGGTGCTTGAGACTGCAGTGCCCAGTTCAGCAGTGCTTGAGATGAAGGGCCCATTTCAGCGGTGTTTGAGACGGCGGTGCCCTGTTCAGCTGTGCTTGAGGCGGTGGTGGCCTGTTCAGCGGTGCTTGAGACGGCGGTGCCCTGTTCAGCAGTGCTTGAAATGAAGGGCCCAGTTCAGCAGTGCTTGAGACGGCGGTGCCCTGTTCAACGGTGCTTGAGATGAAGGGCCCAGTTCAGCGGTGCTTGAGATGAAGGGCCCAGTTCAGTGGTGCTTGAGACGGCGGTGAACTGTTCAGCGGTGCTTGAGACGGCGGTGCCCTGTTCAGCGGTGCTTGAGATGAAGGGCCCAGTTCAGCGATGCTTGAGATGAATGGCCCAGTTCAGCGGTGCTTGAGATGAAGGGCCCAGTTCAGCAGTGCTTGAGATGACGGTGCCCAGTTCAGCGGTGCTTGAGACGGCGGTGCCCTGTTCAACGGTGCTTGAGACGGCGGTGCCCTGTTCAGCGGTGCTTGAGATGAAGGGCCCAGTTCAGCGGTGCTTGAGACGGCGGTGCCCTGTTCAGCGGTGCTTGAGATGAAGGGCCCAGTTCAGAGGTGCTTGAGAGCGCAGTCCCAGTTCAGCGGTGCTTGAGACGGCGGTGCCCAGTTCAGCAGTGCTTGAGACGGCGGTGCCCTGTTCAGCGGTGCTTGAGACGGCGGTGCCCTGTTCAGCGGTGCTTGAGATGAAGGGTCCAGTTCAGCGGTGCTTGAGACGGCGGTGCCCTGTTCAGCGGTGCTTGAGATGAAGGGCCCAGTTCAGCGATGCTTGAGACGGCGGTGCCCTGTTCAGCGGTGCTTGAGACAGCGGTGCCCTGTTCAGCGGTGCTTGAGATGAAGGGCCCAGTTCAGCGGTGCTTGAGACGGCGGTGCCCTGTTCAGCAGTGCTTGAGACAGTGGTGCCCTGTTCAGCGGTGCTTGAGATGAAGGGCCCAGTTCAGCGGTGCTTGAGACGGCGGTGCCCTGTTCAGCGGTGCTTGAGATGGCGGTGCCCTGTTCAGCGGTGCTTGAGACGGCGGTGCCCTGTTCAGCGGTGCTTGAGATGGCGGTGCCCTGTTCAGCGGTGCTTGAGACGGCGGTGCCCAGTTCAGCGGTGCTTGAGACGGCGGTGCCCTGTTCAGCGGTGCTCGAGATGAAGGGCCTAGTTCAGCGGTGCTTGAGATGAAGGGCCCAGTTCAGCGGTGCTTGAAATGAAGGGCCCAGTTCAGCGGTGCTTGAGATGAAGGGCCCAGTTCAGCGGTGCTTGAGACGGCGGTGCCCTGTTCAGCGGTGCTTGAGATGAAGGGCCCAGTTCAGCGGTGCTTGAGATGAAGGGCCCAGTTCAGCGGTGCTTGAGACGGCGGTGCCCTGTTCAGCGGCGCTTGAGATGAAGGGCCCAGTTCAGCGGTGCTTGAGATGAAGGGCCCAGTTCAGCGGTGCTTGAGATGAAGGGCCCAGTTCAGCGGTGCTTGAGACGACGGTGGCCTGTTCAGCGGTGCTTGAGACGGCGGTGCCCTGTTCAGCGGCGCTTGAGATGAAGGGCCCTGTTCAGTGGTGCTTGAGACGGCGGTGCCCTGTTCAGCGGTGCTTGAGATGAAGGGCCCAGTTCAGCGGTGCTTGAGACGGCGATGCCCTGTTCAGCGGTGCTTGAGACGGCGGTGCCCAGTTCAGCGGTGCTTGACACGGCGGTGCCCTGTTCAGCGGTGCTTGAGATGAAGGGCCCAGTTCAGCGGTGCTTGAGACGGCGGTGCCCTGTTCAGCGGTGCTTGAGACGGCGGTGCCCTGTTCAGCGGTGCTTGAGATGAAGGGCCCAGTTCAGCGGTGCTTGAGACGGCGGTGCCCTGTTCAGCGGTGCTTGAGACGGCGGTGCCCTGTTCAGCGGTGCTTGAGATGAAGGGCCCAGTTCAGCGGTGCTTGAGACGGCGGTGCCCTGTTCAGCGGTGCTTGAGACGGCGGTGCCCTGTTCAGCGGTGCTTGAGATGAAGGGCCCAGATCAGCGGTGCTTGAGATGAAGGGCCCAGTTCAGCGGTGCTCGAGACGGCGGTGCCCTGTTCAGCGGTGCTTGAGACGGCGGTGCCCTGTTCAGCGGTGCTTGAGACGGCGGTGCCCTGTTCAGCGGTGCTTGAGATGAAGGGCCCAGTTCAGCGGTGCTTGAGACGGCGGTTCCCTGTTCAGCGGTGCTTGAGATGAAGGGCCCAGTTCAGCGGTGCTTGAGATGAAGGGCCCAGTTCTGCGGTGCTTGAGATGAAGGGCCCAGTTCAGCGGTGCTTGAGACGGCGGTGCCCTGTTCAGCGGTGCTTGAGACAGCGGTGCCCTGTTCAGCGGTGCTTGAGATGAAGGGCCCAGTTCAGCGGTGCTTGAGACGGCGGTGCCCTGTTCAGCGGTGCTTGAGATGAAGGGCCCAGTTCAGCGGTGCTTGAGACGCGGTGCCCTGTTCAGCGGTGCTTGAGACGGCGGTGCCCTGTTCAGCGGTGCTTGAGATGAAGGGCCCAGTTCAGCGGTGCTTGAGATGAAGGGCCCAGTTCAGCGGTGCTTGAGACGGCGGTGCCCTGTTCAGCGGTGCTTGAGACGGCGGTGCCCTGTTCAGCGGTGCTTGAGATGAAGGGCCCAGTTCAGCGGTGCTTGAGACGGTGGTGCCCTGTTCAGCAGTGCTTGAGACGGCGATGCCCTGTTCAGCGGGGCTTGAGATGAAGGGCCCAGTTCAGCGGTGCTTGAGACGGCAGTGCCCTGTTCAGCGGTGCTTGAGATGGCGGTGCCCTGTTCAGCAGTGCTTGAGACGGCGGTGCCCTGTTCAGCGGTGCTTGAGATGGCGGTGCCCTGTTCAGCGGTGCTTGAGACGGCGGTGCCCAGTTCAGCGGTGCTTGAGACGGCGGTGCCCTGTTCAGCAGTGCTTGAGATGAAGGGCCTAGTTCAGCGGTGCTTGAGATGAAGGGCCCAGTTCAGCGGTGCTTGAAATGAAGGGCCCAGTTCAGTGGTGCTTGAGATGGCGGTGCCCTGTTCAGCGGTGCTTGAGATGAAGGGCCCAGTTCAGCGGTGCTTGAGACGGCGGTGCCCTGTTCAGCGGTGCTTGAGATGAAGGGCCCAGTTCAGCGGTGCTTGAGATGAAGGGCCCAGTTCAGCGGTGCTTGAGACGGCGGTGCCCTGTTCAGCGGTGCTTGAGACGGCGGTGCCCTGTTCAGCGGCGCTTGAGATGAAGGGACCAGTTCAGCGGTGCTTGAGATGAAGGGCCCAGTTCAGCGGTGCTTGAGATAAAGGGCCCAGTTCAGCGGTGCTTGAGACGGCGGTGCCCTGTTCAGCGGTGCTTGAGACAGCGGTGCCCTGTTCAGCGGTGCTTGAGATGAAGGGCCCAGTTCAGCGGTGCTTGAGATGAAGGGCCCTGTTCAGCGGTGCTTGAGACGGCGGTGCCCTGTTCAGCGGTGCTTGAGATGAAGGGCCCAGTTCAGCGGTGCTTGAGATGAAGGGCCCAGTTCAGCGGTGCTTGAAATGAAGGGCCCAGTTCAGCGGTGCTTGAGACTGCGGTGCCCTGTTCAGCGGTGCTTGAGATGAAGGGCCCAGTTCAGCGGTGCTTGAGACGGCGGTTCCCTGTTCAGCGGTGCTTGAGATGAAGGGCCCAGTTCAGCGGTGTTTGAGATGAAGGGCCCAGTTCTGCGGAGCTTGAGATGAAGGGCCCAGTTCAGCGGTGCTTGAGACGGCGGTGCCCTGTTCAGCGGTGCTTGAGACGGCAGTGCCCTGTTCAGCGGTGCTTGAGATGAAGGGCCCAGTTCAGCGGTGCTTGAGATGAAGGGCCCAGTTCAGCGGTGCTTGAGACGGCGGTGCCCTGTTCAGCGGTGCTTGAGACGGCGGTGCCCTGTACAGCGGTGCTTGAGATGAAGGGCCCAGTTCAGCGGTGCTTGAGACGGCGGTGCCCTGTTCAGCGGTGCTTGAGATGAAGGGCCCAGTTCAGCGGTGCTTGAGACGGCGGTGCCCTGTTCAGCGGTGCTTGAGACGGCGGTGCCCAGTTCAGTGGTGCTTGAGACGGCGGTGCCCTGTTCAGCGGTGCTTGAGACGGCCGTGCTCTGTTCAGCGGTGCTTGAGATGGCGGTGCCCTGTTCAGCGGAGATTGAGATGAAGGGCCCAGTTCAGCGGTGCTTGAGACGGTGGTGCCCTGTTCAGCGGTGCTTGAGACTGCAGTGCCCAGTTCAGCGGTGCTTGAGATGAAGGGCCCATTTCAGCGGTGCTTGAGACGGCGGTGCCCTGTTCAGCGGTGCTTGAGATGAAGGGCCCAGTTCAGCGGTGCTTGAGACGGCGGTGCCCTGTTCAGCGGTGCTTGAGATGAAGGGCCCAGTTCAGCGGTGCTTGAGATGAAGGGCCCAGTTCAGCGGTGCTTGAGAAGGCGGTTCCCTGTTCATCGGTGCTTGAGACGGCGGTGCCCTGTTCAGCGGTGCTTGAGATGAAGGGCCCAGTTCAGCGGTGCTTGAGATGAAGGGCCCAGTTCAGCGGTGCTTGAAATGAAGGGTCCAGTTCAGCGGTGCTTGAGACGGCGGTGCCCTGTTCAGCGGTGCTTGAGATGAAGGGCCCAGTTCAGCGGTGCTTGAGACGGCGGTGCCCTGTTCAGCGGTGCTTGAGATGAAGGGCCCAGATCAGCGGTGCTTGAGATGAAGGGCCCAGTTCAGCGGTGCTTGAGACGGCGGTGCCCTGTTCAGCGGTGCTTGAGATGAAGGGCCCGGTTCAGCGGTGCTTGAGACGGCGGTGCCCTGTTCAGCGGTGCTTGAGACGGCGGTGCCCAGTTCAGTGGTGCTTGAGACGGCAGTGCCCTGTTCAGCGGTGCCTGAGATGAAGGGCCCAAATCAGCGGTGCTTGAGACGGCGGTGCCCTGTTCAGCGGTGCTTGAGACGGCCGTGCTCTGTTCAGCGGTGCTTGAGATGGCGGTGCCCTGTTCAGCGGAGCTTGAGATGAAGGGCCCAGTTCAGCGGTGCTTGAGACGGTGGTGCCCTGTTCAGCGGTGCTTGAGACTGCAGTGCCCAGTTCAGCGGTGCTTGAGATGAAGGGCCCATTTCAGCGGTGCTTGAGACGGCGGTGCCCTGTTCAGCGGTGCTTGAGATGAAGGGCCCAGTTCAGCGGTGCTTGAGACGGCGGTGCCCTGTTCAGCGGTGCTTGAGATGAAGGGCCCAGTTCAGCGGTGCTTGAGATGAAGGGCCCAGTTCAGCGGTGCTTGAGACGGCGGTTCCCTGTTCATCGGTGCTTGAGACGGCGGTGCCCTGTTCAGCGGTGCTTGAGATGAAGGGCCCAGTTCAGCTGTGCTTGAGATGAAGGGCCCAGTTCAGCGGTGCTTGAAATGAAGGGTCCAGTTCAGCGGTGCTTGAGACGGCGGTGCCCTGTTCAGCGGTGCTTGAGATGAAGGGCCCAGTTCAGCGGTGCTTGAGACGGCGGTGCCCTGTTCAGCGGTGCTTGAGATGAAGGGCCCAGATCAGCGGTGCTTGAGATGAAGGGCCCAGTTCAGCGGTGCTCGAGACGGCGGTGCCCTGTTCAGCGGTGCTTGAGACGGCGGTACCCTGTTCAGCGGTGCTTGAGATGAAGGGCCCAGTTCAGCGGTGCTTGAGATAAAGGTCCCAGTTCAGCGGTGCTTGAGATGAAGGGCCCAGTTCAGCCGTGCTTGAGACGACGGTGGCCTGTTCAGCGGTGCTTGAGACGGCGGTGCCCTGTTCAGCGGTGCTTGAGATGAAGGGCCCTGTTCAGCGGTGCTTGAGACGGCGGTGCCCTGTTCAGCGGTGCTTGAGATGAAGGGCCCAGTTCAGCGGTGCTTGAGACGGCGGTGCCCTGTTCAGCGGTGCTTGAGACGGCGGTGCCCAGTTCAGCGGTGCTTGACACGGCGGTGCCCTGTTCAGCGGTGCTTGAGATGAAGGGCCCAGTTCAGCGGTGCTTGAGACGGCGGTGCCCTGTTCAGCGGTGCTTGAGACGGCGGTGCCCTGTTCAGCGGTGCTCGAGATGAAGGGCCCAGTTCAGCGGTGCTTGAGACGGCGGTGCCCTGTTCAGCGGTGCTTGAGACGGCGGTGCCCTGTTCAGCGGTGCTTGAGATGAAGAAGGGCCCAGTTCAGCGGTGCTTGAGACGGCGGTGCCCTGTTCAGCGGTGCTTGAGATGAAGGGCCCAGTTCAGCTGTGCTTGAGACGGCGATGCCCTGTTCAGCGGTGCTTGAGATGAAGGGCCCAGTTCAGCGGTGCTTGAGATGAAGGGCCCAGTTCAGCGGTGCTTGAGATGAAGGGCCCAGTTCAGCGGTGCTTGAGACGGCGGTGCCCTCTTCAGCGGTGCTTGAGATGAAGGGCCCAGTTCAGCGGTGCTTGAGACGGCGGTGCCCTGTTCAGCGGTGCTTGAGATGAAGGGCCCAGTTCAGCGGTGCTTGAGACGGCGGTGCCCTGTTCAGCGGTGCTTGAGACGGCGGTGCCCTGTTCAGCGGTGCTTGAGATGAAGGGCCCAGTTCAGCGGTGCTTGAGATGAAGGGCCCAGTTCAGCGGTGCTTGAGATGAAGGGCCCAGTTCAGCGGTGCTTGAGACGGCGGTGCCCTGTTCAGCGGTGCTTGAGACGGCGGTGCCCTGTTCAGCGGTGCTTGAGATGAAGGGCCCAGTTCAGCAGTGCTTGAGACGGCGGTGCCCTGTTCAGAGGTGCTTGAGATGAAGGGCCCAGTTCAGCGGTGCTTGAGACGGCGGTGCCCTGTTCAGCGGTGCTTGAGACGGCGGTGCCCAGTTCAGTGGTGCTTGAGACGGCGGTGCCCTGTTCAGCGGTGCTTGAGATGAAGGGCCCAAATCAGCGGTGCTTGAGATGGCAGTGCCCTGTTCAGCGGTGCTTGAGACGGCCGTGCTCTGTTCAGCGGTGCTTGAGATGGCGGTGCCCTGTTCAGCGGAGCTTGAGATGAAGGGCCCAGTTCATCGGTGCTTGAGACGGCGGTGCCCTGTTCAGCGGTGCTTGAGACTGCAGTGCCCAGTTCAGCGGTGCTTGAGATGAAGTGCCCATTTCAGCGGTGTTTGAGACGGCGGTGCCCTGTTCAGCTGTGCTTGAGGCGGTGGTGGCCTGTTCAGCGGTGCTTGAGACGGCGGTGCCCTGTTCAGCAGTGCTTGAAATGAAGGGCCCAGTTCAGCAGTGCTTGAGACGGCGGTGCCCTGTTCAACGGTGCTTGAGATGAAGGGCCCAGTTCAGCGGTGCTTGAGATGAAGGGCCCAGTTCAGTGGTGCTTGAGACGGCGGTGCCCTGTTCAGCGGTGCTTGAGACGGCCGTGCCCTGTTCAGCGGTGCTTGAGATGAAGGGCCCAGTTCAGCGGTGCTTGAGATGAAGGGCCCAGTTCAGCGGTGCTTGAGATGAAGGGCCCAGTTCAGCGGTGCTTGAGATGAAGGGCCCAGTTCAGCAGTGCTTGAGATGACGGTGCCCAGTTCAGCGGTGCTTGAGACGGCGGTGCCCTGTTCAGCGGTGCTTGAGACGGCGGTGCCCTGTTCAGCGGTGCTTGAGATGAAGGGCCCAGTTCAGCGGTGCTTGAGACGGCGGTGCCCTGTTCAGCGGTGCTTGAGATGAAGGGCCCAGTTCAGAGGTGCTTGAGACCGCAGTCCCAGTTCAGCGGTGCTTGAGACCGCAGTCCCAGTTCAGCGGTGCTTGAGACGGCGGTGCCCAGTTCAGCAGTGCTTGAGACGGCGGTGCCCTGTTCAGCGGTGCTTGAGACGGCGGTGCCCTGTTCAGCGGTGCTTGAGATGAAGGGTCCAGTTCAGCGGTGCTTGAGACGGCGGTGCCCTGTTCAGCGGTGCTTGAGATGAAGGGCCCAGTTCAGCGATGCTTGAGACGGCGGTGCCCTGTTCAGCGGTGCTTGAGATGAAGGGCCCAGTTCAGCGGTGCTTGAGATGAAGGGCCCAGTTCAGCGGTGCTTGAGACGGCGGTTCCCTGTTCAGCGGTGCTTGAGACGGCGGTGCCCTGTTCAGCGGTGCTTGAGATGAAGGGCCCAGTTCAGCGGTGCTTGAGATGAAGGGCCCAGTTCAGCGGTGCTTGAAATGAAGGGTCAAGTTCAGCGGTGCTTGAGACGGCGGTGCCCTGTTCAGCGGTGCTTGAGATGAAGGGCCCAGTTCAGCGGTGCTTGAGACGGTGGTGCCCTGTTCAGCGGTGCTTGAGATGAAGGGCCCAGATCAGCGGTGCTTGAGATGAAGGGCCCAGTTCAGCGGTGCTTGAGACGGCGGTGCCCTGTTCAGCGGTGCTTGAGACGGCGGTACCCTGTTCAGCGGTGCTTGAGATGAAGGGCCCAGTTCAGCGGTGCTTGAGATGAAGGGCCCAGTTCAGCGGTGCTTGAGATGAAGGGCCCAGTTCAGCGGTGCTTGAGACGACGGTGGCCTGTTCAGCGGTCCTTGAGATGAAGGGCCCTGTTCAGCGGTGCTTGAGACGGCGGTGCCCTGTTCAGCGGTGCTTGAGATGAAGGGCCCAGTTCAGCGGTGCTTGAGACGGCGGTGCCCTGTTCAGCGGTGCTTGAGACGGCGGTGCCCAGTTCAGCGGTGCTTGAGACAGCGGTGCCCTGTTCAGCGGTGCTTGAGATGAAGGGCCCAGTTCAGAGGTGCTTGAGATGAAGGGCCCTGTTCAGCGGTGCTTGAGACGGCGGTGCCCTGTTCAGCGGTGCTTGAGATGAAGGGCCCAGTTCAGCGGTGCTTGAGATGAAGGGCCCAGTTCAGAGGTGCTTGAAATGAAGGGCCCAGTTCAGCGGTGCTTGAGACTGCGGTGCCCTGTTCAGCGGTGCTTGAGATGAAGGGCCCAGTTCAGCGGTGCTTGAGACGGCGGTTCCCTGTTCAGCGGTGCTTGAGATGAAGGGCCCAGTTCAGCGGTGCTTGAGATGAAGGGCCCAGTTCAGCGGTGCTTGAGACGGCGGTGCCCTGTTCAGCGGTGCTTGAGACGGTGGTGCCCTGTTCAGCGGTGCTTGAGATGAAGGGCCCAGTTCAGCGGTGCTTGAGATGAAGGGCCCAGTTCAGCGGTGCATGAGACGGCGGTGCCCTGTTCAGCGGTGCTTGAGACGGCGGTGCCCTGTTCAGCGGTGCTTGAGATGCAGGGCCCAGTTCAGCGGTGCTTGAGATGAAGGGCCCTGTTCAGCGGTGCTTGAGACGGCGGTGCCCTGTTCAGTGGTGCTTGAGATGAAGGGCCCAGTTCAGCGGTGCTTGAGATGAAGGGCCAAGTTCAGCGGTGCATGAGACGGCGGTGCCCTGTTCAGCGGTGCTTGAGACGGCGGTGCCCTGTTCAGCGGTGCTTGAGATGAAGGGCCCAGTTCAGCGGTGCTTGAGATGAAGGGCCCTGTTCAGCGGTGCTTGAGACGGCGGTGCCCTGTTCAGCGGTGCTTGAGATGAAGGGCCCAGTTCAGCGGTGCTTGAGACGGCGGTGCCCTGTTCAGCGGTGCTTGAGATGAAGGGCCCAGTTCAGCGGTCCTTGAGATGAAGGGCCCAGTTCAGCGGTGCTTGAGACGGCGGTGCCCTGTTCAGCGGTGCTTGAGATGAAGGGCCCAGTTCAGCGGTCCTTGAGATGAAGGGCCCAGTTCAGCAGTGCTTGAGACGGCGGTGCCCTGTTCAGCGGTGCTTGAGACGGCGGTGCCCTGTTCAGCGGAGCTTGAGATGAAGGGCCCAGTTCAGCGGTGCTTGAGACGGGGGTGCCCTGTTCAGCGGTGCTTGAGATGAAGGGCCCAGTTCAGCGGTGCTTGAGACGGCGGTGCCCTGTTCAGCGGTGCTTGAGATGAAGGGCCCAGTTCAGCGGTGCTTGAGATGAAGGGCCCAGTTCAGCGGTGCTTGAGACGGCGGTTCCCTGTTCAGCGGTGCTTGAGACGGCGGTGCCCTGTTCAGCGGTGCTTGAGATGAAGGACCCAGTTCAGCGGTGCTTGAGAT
The DNA here is from genome assembly GCF_031143425.1 of Pleurodeles waltl. Taxonomy (NCBI): domain Eukaryota; kingdom Metazoa; phylum Chordata; class Amphibia; order Caudata; family Salamandridae; genus Pleurodeles; species Pleurodeles waltl. The sequence continues at coordinate 260,599,412 of NC_090440.1, forward strand.
GAAAGGCCCAGTTCAGCGGTGCTTGAAATGAAGGGTCCAGTTCAGCGGTGCTTGAGACGGCGGTGCCCTGTTCAGCGGTGCTTGAGATGAAGGGCCCAGTTCAGCGGTGCTTGAGACGGCGGTGCCCTGTTCAGCGGTGCTTGAGATGAAGGGCCCAGATCAGCGGTGCTTGAGATGAAGGGCCCAGTTCAGCGGTGCTTGAGACGGCGGTGCCCTGTTCAGCGGTGCTTGAGACGGCGGTGCCCTGTTCAGCGGTGCTTGAGATGAAGGGCCCAGTTCAGCGGTGCTTGAGATGAAGGGCCCAGTTCAGCGGTGCTTGAAATGAAGGTCCCAGTTCAGCGGTGCTTGAGACGGCGGTGCCCTGTTCAGCGGTGCTTGAGATGAAGGGCCCAGTTCAGCGGTGCTTGAGATGAAGGGCCCAGTTCAGCGGTGCTTGAGACGGCGGTTCCCTGTTCAGCGGTGCTTGAGACGGCGGTGCCCTGTTCAGCGGTGCTTGAGATGAAGGACCCAGTTCAGCGGTGCTTGAGATGAAGGGCCCAGTTCAGCGGTGCTTGAAATGAAGGGTCCAGTTCAGCGGTGCTTGAGACGGCGGTGCCCTGTTCAGCGGTGCTTGAGATGAAGGGCCCAGTTCAGCGGTGCTTGAGACGGCGGTGCCCTGTTCAGCGGTGCTTGAGATGAAGGGCCCAGATCAGCGGTGCTTGAGATGAAGGGCCCAGTTCAGCGGTGCTTGAGACGGCGGTGCCCTGTTCAGCGGTGCTTGAGACGGCGGTACCCTGTTCAGCGGTGCTTGAGATGAAGGGCCCAGTTCAGCGGTGCTTGAGATGATGGGCCCAGTTCAGCGGTGCTTGAGATGAAGGGCCCAGTTCAGCGGTGCTTGAGACGACGGTGGCCTGTTCAGCGGTGCTTGAGACGGCGGTGCCCTGTTCAGCGGTGCTTGAGATGAAGGGCCCTGTTCAGCGGTGCTTGAGACGACGGTGCCCTGTTCAGCGGTGCTTGAGATGAAGGGCCCAGTTCAGCGGTGCTTGAGACGGCGGTGCCCTGTTCAGCGGTGCTTGAGACGGCGGTGCCCAGTTCAGCGGTGCTTGACACGGCGGTGCCCTGTTCAGCGGTGCTTGAGATGAAGGGCCCAGTTCAGCGGTGCTTGAGACGGCGGTGCCCTGTTCAGCGGTGCTTGAGACGGCGGTGCCCTGTTCAGCGGTGCTTGAGATGAAGGGCCCAGTTCAGCGGTGCTTGAGACAGCGGTGCCCTGTTCAGCGGTGCTTGAGATGAAGAAGGGCCCAGTTCAGCGGTGCTTGAGACGGCGGTGCCCTGTTCAGCGGTGCTTGAGATGAAGGGCCCAGTTCAGCGGTGCTTGAGATGAAGGGCCCAGTTCAGCGGTGCTTGAGACGGCAGTGCCCTGTTCAGCGGTGCTTGAGATGAAGGGCCCAGTTCAGCGGTGCTTGAGATGAAGGGCCCAGTTCAGCAGTGCTTGAAATGAAGGGCCCAGTTCAGCGGTGCTTGAGACGGCGGTGCCCTGTTCAGCGGTGCTTGAGACTGCAGTTCCCAGTTCAGCGGTGCTTGAGATGAAAGGCCCATTTCAGCGGTGCTTGAGACGGCGGTGCCCTGTTCAGCGGTGCTTGAGACGGTTGTGCCCTGTTCAGCGGTGCTTGAGACGGCGGTGCCCTGTTCAGCAGTGCTTGAGATGAAGGGACCAGTTCAACGGTGCTTGAGACGGCAGTGCCCTGTTCAGCGGTGCTTGAGATGAAGGGCCCAGTTCAGCGGTGCTTGAGATGAAGGGCCCTGTTCAGCGGTGCTTGAGATGAAGGGCCCAGTTCAGCGATGCTTGAGATGAAGGGCCCAGTTCAGCGGTGCTTGAGACGGCGGTGCCCTGTTCAGCGGTGCTTGAGACAGCGGTGCCCTGTTCAGCGGTGCTTGAGATGAAGGGCCCAGTTCAGCGGTCCTTGAGATGAAGGGCCCTGTTCAGCGGTGCTTGAGACGGCGGTGCCCTGTTCAGTGGTGCTTGAGATGAAGGGCCCAGTTCAGCGGTGCTTGAGATGAAGGGCCCAGTTCAGCGGTGCTTGAAATGAAGGGCCCAGTTCAGCGGTGCTTGAGACTGCGGTGCCCTGTTCAGCGGTGCTTGAGATGAAGGGCCCAGTTCAGCGGTGCTTGAGACGGCAGTTCCCTGTTCAGCGGTGCTTGAGATGAAGGGCCCAGTTCAGCGGTGCTTGAGATGAAGGGCCCAGTTCAGCGGTGCTTGAGACGGCGGTGCCCTGTTCAGCGGTGCTTGAGACGGCGGTGCCCTGTTCAGCGGTGCTTGAGATGAAGGGCCCAGTTCAGCGGTGCTTGAGATGAAGGGCCCAGTTCAGCGGTGCTTGAGATGAAGGGCCCAGTTCAGCGGTGCTTGAGACGGCGGTGCCCTGTTCAGCGGTGCTTGAGACGGCGGTGCCCTGTTCAGCGGTGCTTGAGATGAAGGGCCCAGTTCAGCGGTGCTTAAGATGAAGGGCCCTGTTCAGCGGTGCTTGAGATGAAGGGCCCAGTTCAGCGGTGCTTGAGACGGCGGTGCCCTGTTCAGCGGTGCTTGAGATGAAGGGCCCAGTTCAGCGGTGCTTGAGACGGCGGTGCCCTGTTCAGCGGTGCTTGAGACGGCGGTGCCCTGTTCAGCGGTGCTTGAGATGAAGGGCCCAGTTCAGCGGTGCTTGAGATGAAGGGCCCAGTTCAGCGGTGCTTGAGATGAAAGGCCCAGTTCAGCGGTGCTTGAGACGGCGGTGCCCTGTTCAGCGGTGCTTGAGACGGCGGTGCCCTGTTCAGCGGTGCTTGAGATGAAGGGCCCAGTTCAGCGGTGCTTGAGACGGTGGTGCCCTGTTCAGCGGTGCTTGAGATGAAGGGCCCAGTTCAGCGGTGCTTGAGACGGCTGTGCCCTGTTCAGCGGTGCTTGAGACGGCGTTGCCCAGTTCAGTGGTGCTTGAGACGGCGGTGCCCTGTTCAGCGGTGCTTGAGATGAAGGGCCCAAATCAGCGGTGCTTGAGACGGCGGTGCCCTGTTCAGCGGTGCTTGAGACGGCCGTGCTCTGTTCACCGGTGCTTGAGATGGCGGTGCCCTGTTCAGCGGAGCTTGAAATGAAGGGCCCAGTTCAGCGGTGCTTGAGACGGTGGTGCCCTGTTCAGCGGTGCTTGAGACTGCAGTGCCCAGTTCAGCGATGCTTGAGATGAAGGGCCCAGTTCAGCGGTGCTTGAGACGGCGGTGCCCTGTTCAGCGGTGCTTGAGACAGCGGTGCCCTGTTCAGCGGTGCTTGAGATGAAGGGCCCAGTTCAGCGGTGCTTGAGATGAAGGGCCCAGTTCAGCGGTGCTTGAGACGGCGGTGCCCTGTTCAGCGGTGCTTGAGATGAAGGGCCCAGTTCAGCGGTGCTTGAGATGAAGGGCCCAGTTCAGCTGTGCTTGAAATGAAGGGCCCAGTTCAGCGGTGCTTGAGACTGCGTTGCCCTGTTCAGCGGTGCTTGAGATGAAGGGCCCACATCAGCGGTGCTTGAGACGGCGGTTCCCTGTTCAGCGGTGCTTGAGATGAAGGGCCCAGTTCAGCGGTGCTTGAGATGAAGGGCCCAGTTCAGCGGTGCTTGAGACGGCAGTGCCCTGTTCAGCGGTGCTTGAGACGGCGGTGCCCTGTTCAGCGGTGCTTGAGATGAAGGGCCCAGTTCAGCGGTGTTTGAGACGGCGGTGCCCTGTTCAGATGTGCTTGAGACGGTGGTGCCCTGTTCAGCGGTGCTTGAGACGGCGGTGCCCTGTTCAGCAGTGCTTGAGATGAAGGGACCAGTTCAGCGGTGCTTGAGACGGCAGTGCCCTGTTCAGCGGTGCTTGAGATGAAGGGCCCAGTTCAGCGGTGCTTGAGATGAAGGGCCAAGTTCAGCGGTGCTTGAGATGAAGGGTCCAGTTCAGCGATGCTTGAGATGAAGGGCCCAGTTCAGCGGTGCTTGAGACGGCGGTGCCCTGTTCAGCGGTGCTTGAGACAGCGGTGCCCTGTTCAGCGGTGCTTGAGATGAAGGGCCCAGTTCAGCGGTGCTTGAGATGAAGGGCCCTGTTCAGCGGTGCTTGAGACGGCGGTGCCCTGTTCAGCGGTGCTTGAGATGAAGGGCCCAGTTCAGCGGTGCTTGAGATGAAGGGCCCAGTTCAGCGGTGCTTGAAATGAAGGGCCCAGTTCAGCGGTGCTTGAGACTGCGGTGCCCTGTTCAGCGGAGAGTGAGATGAAGGGCCCAGTTCAGCGGTGCTTGAGACGGCGGTTCCCTGTTCAGCGGTGCTTGAGATGAAGGGCCCAGTTCAGCAGTGCTTGAGATGAAGGGCCCAGTTCAGCGGTGCTTGAGACGGCGGTGCCCTGTTCAGCGGTGCTTGAGACGGTGGTGCCCTGTTCAGCGGTGCTTGAGATGAAGGGCCCAGTTCAGCGGTGCTTGAGATGAAGGGCCCAGTTCAGCGGTGCATGAGACGGCGGTGCCCTGTTCAGCGGTGCTTGAGACGGCGGTGCCCTGTTCAGCGGTGCTTGAGATGAAGGGCCCAGTTCAGCGGTGCTTGAGATGAAGGGCCCAGTTCAGCGGTGCTTGAGACGGCGGTGCCCTGTTCAGCGGTGCTTGAGATGAAGGGCCCAGTTCAGCGGTGCTTGAGATGAAGGGCCCAGTTCAGCGGTGCATGAGACGGCGGTGCCCTGTTCAGCGGTGCTTGAGACGGCGGTGCCCTGTTCAGCGGTGCTTGAGATGAAGGGCCCAGTTCAGCGGTGCTTGAGATGAAGGGCCCTGTTCAGCGGTGCTTGAGACGGCGGTGCCCTGTTCAGCGGTGCTTGAGATGAAGGGCCCAGTTCAGCGGTGCTTGAGACGGCGGTGCCCTGTTCAGCGGTGCTTGAGATGAAGGGCCCAGTTCAGCGGTCCTTGAGATGAAGGGCCCAGTTCAGCGGTGCTTGAGACGGCGGTGCCCTGTTCAGCGGTGCTTGAGATGAAGGGCCCAGTTCAGCGGTGCTTGAGATGAAGGGCCCAGTTCAGCGGTGCTTGAAATGAAGGGCCCAGTTCAGCGGTGCTTGAGACGCGGTGCCCTGTTCAGCGGTGCTTGAGACTGCAGTGCCCACTTCAGCGGTGCTTGAGATGAAGGGCCCATTTCAGCGGTGCTTGAGATGGCGGTGCCCTGTTCAGCGGTGCTTGAGACGGTGGTGCTCTGTTCAGCGGTGCTTGAGACGGCGGTGCCCTGTTCAGCAGTGCTTGAGATGAAGGGACCAGTTCAGCGGTGCTTGAGACGGCAGTGCCCTGTTCAGCGGTGCTTGAGATGAAGGGCCCAGTTCAGCGGTGCTTGAGATGAAGGGCCCAGTTCAGCGGTGCTTGAGACGGCGGTGCCCTGTTCAGCGGTGCTTGAGATGAAGGGCCCAGTTCAGCGGTGCTTGAGATGAATGGCCCAGTTCAGAGGTGCTTGAGATGAAGGGCCCAGTTCCTCAGTGCTTGAGACGACGGTGCCCATTTCCGCGGTGCTTGAGACGGCGGTGCCCTGTTCAGCAGTGCTTGAGACGGCGGTGCCCTGTTCAGCGGTGCTTGAGATGAAGGGCCCAGTTCAGCGGTGCTTGAGACGGCGGTGCCCTGTTCAGCGGTGCTTGAGATGAAGGGCCCAGTTCAGCGGTGCTTGAGACGGCAGTCCCAGTTCAGCAGTGCTTGAGACGGCGGTGCCCAGTTCAGCAGTTCTTGAGACGGCGGTGCCCTGTTCAGCGGTGCTTGAGACGGCGGTGCCCTGCTCAGCGGTGCTTGAGATGAAGGGCCCAGTTCAGCGGTGCTTGAGACGGTGGTGCCCTGTTCAGCGGTGCTTGAGATGAAGGGCCCAGTTCAGCGGTGCTTGAGACGGCGGTGCCCTGTTCCGCGCGTGCTTGAGATGAAGGGCCCAGTTCAGCGGTGCTTGAGATGAAGGGCCCAGTTCAGCGGTGCTTGAAATGGAGGGCCCAGTTCAGCGGTGCTTGAGACGGCGGTGCCCTGTTCAGCGGTGCTTGAGATGAAGGGCCCAGTTCAGCGGTGCTTGAGACGGCGGTGCCCTGTTCAGCGGTGCTTGAGATGAAGGGGCCAGTTCAGCAGGGCTTGAGATGAAGGGCCCAGTTCAGCGGTGCTTGAGACGGCGGTGCCCTGTTCAGCGGTGCTTGAGACGGCGGTGCCCTGTTCAGCGGTGCTTGAGATGAAGGGCCCAGGTCAGCGGTGCTTGAGATGAAGGGCCCAGTTCAGCGGTGCTTGAGATGAAGGGCCCAGTTCAGCGGTGCTTGAGACGGCGGTGCCCTGTTCAGCAGTGCTTGAGACGGCGGTGCCCTGTTCAGCGGTGCTTGAGATGAAGGGCCCAGTTCAGCGGTGCTTGAGATGAAGGGCCCTGTTCAGCGGAGCTTGAGACGGCGGTGCCCTGTTCAGCGGTGCTTGAGATGAAGGGCCCAGTTCAGCGGTGCTTGAAACGGCGGTGCCCTGTTCAGCGGTGCTTGAGACGGCGGTGCCCAATTCAGCGGTGCTTGACACGGCGGTGCCCTGTTCATCGGTGCTTGAGATGAAGGGCCCAGTTCAGCGGTGCTTGAGACGGCGATGCCCTGTTCAGCGGTGCTTGAGATGGCGGTGCCCTGTTCAGCGGTGCTTGAGATGAAGGGCCCAGTTCAGCGGTGCTTCAGACGGCGGTGCCCTGTTCAGCGGTGCTTGAGACGGCGGTGCCCTGTTCAGCGGTGCTTGAGATGAAGGGCCCAGTTCAGCGGTGCTTGAGACGGCGGTTCCCTGTTCAGCGGTGCTTGAGGCGGCGGTGCCCTGTTCAGCGGTGCTTGAGATGAAGGGCCCAGGTCAGCGGTGCTTGAGACGGCGATGCCCTGTTCAGCGGTGCTTGAGACAGCGGTGCCCAGTTCAGCGGTGCTTGAGACGGCGGTGCCCTGTTCAGCGGTGCTTGAGATGAAGGGCCCAGTTCAGCGGTGCTTGAGATGAAGGGCCCAGTTCAGCGGTGCTTGAAATGAAGGGCCCAGTTCAGCGGTGCTTGAGACTGCGGTGCCCTGTTCAGCGGTGCTTGAGATGAAGGGCCCAGTTCAGCGGTGCTTGAGACGGCGGTTCCCTGTTCAGCGGTGCTTGAGATGAAGGGCCCAGTTCAGCGGTGCTTGAGATGAAGGGCCCAGTTCAGCGGTGCTTGAGACGGCGGTGCCCTGTTCAGCGGTGCTTGAGACGGTGGTGCCCTGTTCAGCGGTGCTTGAGATGAAGGGCCCAGTTCAGCGGTGCTTGAGATGAAGGGCCCAGTTCAGCGGTGCATGAGACGGCGGTGCCCTGTTCAGCTGTGCTTGAGACGGCGGTGCCCTGTTCAGCGGTGCTTGAGATGAAGGGCCCAGTTCAGCGGTGCTTGAGATGAAGGGCCCTGTTCAGCGGTGCTTGAGACGGCGGTGCCCTGTTCAGCGGTGCTTGAGATGAAGGGCCCAGTTCAGCGGTGCTTGAGATGAAGGGCCCAGTTCAGCGGTGCATGAGACGGCGGTGCCCTGTTCAGCGGTGCTTGAGACGGCGGTGCCCTGTTCAGCGGTGCTTGAGATGAAGGGCCCAGTTCAGCGGTGCTTGAGATGAAGGGCCCTGTTCAGCGGTGCTTGAGACGGCGGTGCCCTGTTCAGCGGTGCTTGAGATGAAGGGCCCAGTTCAGCGGTGCTTGAGACGGCGGTGCCCTGTTCAGCGGTGCTTGAGATGAAGGGCCCAGTTCAGCGGTCCTTGAGATGAAGGGCCCAGTTCAGCGGTGCTTGAGACGGCGGTGCCCTGTTCAGCGGTGCTTGAGATGAAGGGCCCAGTTCAGCGGTGCTTGAGATGAAGGGCCCAGTTCAGCGGTGCTTGAAATGAAGGGCCCAGTTCAGCGGTGCTTGAGACGACGGTGCCCTGTTCAGCGGTGCTTGAGACTGCAGTGCCCACTTCAGCGGTGCTTGAGATGAAGGGCCCATTTCAGCGGTGCTTGAGACGGCGGTGCCCTGTTCAGCGGTGCTTGAGACGGTGGTGCCCTGTTCAGCGGTGCTTGAGACGGCGGTGCCCTGTTCAGCAGTGCTTGAGATGAAGGGACCAGTTCAGCGGTTCTTGAGACGGCAGTGCCCTGTTCAGCGGTGCTTGAGATGAAGGGCCCAGTTCAGCGGTGCTTGAGATGAAGGGCCCAGTTCAGCGGTGCTTGAGACGGCGGTGCCCTGTTCAGCGGTGCTTGAGATGAAGGGCCCAGTTCAGCGGTGCTTGAGATGAATGGCCCAGTTCAGAGGTGCTTGAGATGAAGGGCCCAGTTCATCAGTGCTTGAGACGACGGTGCCCATTTCAGCGGTGCTTGAGACGGCGGTGCCCTGTTCAGCGGTGCTTGAGACGGCGGTGCCTTGTTCAGCGGTGCTTGAGATGAAGGGCCCAGTTCAGCGGTGCTTGAGACGGCGGTGCCCTGTTCAGCGGTGCTTGAGATGAAGGGCCCAGTTCAGCGGAGCTTGAGACGGCAGTCCCAGTTCAGCAGTGCTTGAGACGGCGGTGCCCAGTTCAGCAGTTCTTGAGACGGCGGTGCCCTGTTCAGCGGTGCTTGAGACGGCGGTGCCCTGCTCAGCGGTGCTTGAGATGAAGGGCCCAGTTCAGCGGTGCTTGAGACGGCAGTGCCCTGTTCAGCGGTGCTTGAGATGAAGGGCCCAGTTCAGCGGTGCTTGAGACGGCGGTGCCCTGTTCAGCGGTGCTTGAGATGAAGGACCCAGTTCAGCGGTGCTTGAGATGAAGGGCCCAGTTCAGCGGTGCTTGAAATGGAGGGCCCAGTTCAGCGGTGCTTGAGACGGCGGTGCCCTGTTCAGCGGTGCTTGAGATGAAGGGCCCAGTTCAGCGGTGCTTGAGACGGCGGTGCCCTGTTCAGCGGTGTTTGAGATGAAGGGGCCAGTTCAGCAGGGCTTGAGATGAAGGGCCCAGTTCAGCGGTGCTTGAGACGGCGGTGCCCTGTTCAGCGGTGCTTGAGACGGCGGTGCCCTGTTCAGCGGTGCTTGAGATGAAGGGCCCAGGTCAGCGGTGCTTGAGATGAAGGGCCCAGTTCAGCGGTGCTTGAGATGAAGGGCCCAGTTCAGCGGTGCTTGAGACGGCGGTGCCCTGTTCAGCAGTGCTTGAGACGGCGGTGCCCTGTTCAGCGGTGCTTGAGATGAAGGGCCCAGTTCAGCGGTGCTTGAGATGAAGGGCCCTGTTCAGCGGTGCTTGAGACGGCGGTGCCCTGTTCAGCGGTGCTTGAGATGAAGGGCCCAGTTCAGCGGTGCTTGAAACGGCGGTGCCCTGTTCAGCGGTGCTTGAGACGGCGGTGCCCAATTCAGCGGTGCTTGACACGGCGGTGCCCTGTTCATCGGTGCTTGAGATGAAGGGCCCAGTTCAGCGGTGCTTGAGACGGCGGTGACCTGTTCAGCGGTGCTTGAGATGGCGGTGCCCTGTTCAGCGGTGCTTGAGATGAAGGGCCCAGTTCAGCGGTGCTTCAGACGGCGGTGCCCTGTTCAGCGGTGCTTGAGACGGCGGTGCCCTGTTCAGCGGTGCTTGAGATGAAGGGCCCAGTTCAGCGGTGCTTGAGACGGCGGTTCCCTGTTCAGCGGTGCTTGAGGCGGCGGTGCCCTGTTCAGCGGTGCTTGAGATGAAGGGCCCAGGTCAGCGGTGCTTGAGACGGCGGTGCCCTGTTCAGCGGTGCTTGAGACAGCGGTGCCCAGTTCAGCGGTGCTTGAGACGGCGGTGCCCTGTTCAGCGGTGCTTGAGATGAAGGGCCCAGTTCAGCGGTGCTTGAGATGAAGGGCCCAGTTCAGTGGTGCTTGAAATGAAGGGCCCAGTTCAGCGGTGCTTGAGACGGCGGTGCCCTGCTCAACGGTGCTTGAGATGAAGGGCCCAGTTCAGCGGTGCTTGAGATGAAGGGCCCAGTTCAGCGGTGCTTGAGATGAAGGGCCCAGTTCAGCGGTGCTTGAGACGGCGTTGCCCTGTTCAGCGGTGCTTGAGACGGCGGTGCCCTGTTCAGCGGTGCTTGAGATGAAAGGCCCAGTTCAGCGGTGCTTGAGATGAAGGGCCCAGTTCAGCGGTGCTTGAGATGAAGGGCCCAGTTCAGCGGTGCTTGAGACGGCGGTGCCCTGTTCAGCGGTGCTTGAGACAGCGGTGCCCTGTTCAGCGGTGCTTGAGATGAAGGGCCCAGTTCAGCGGTGCTTGAGACGGCGGTGCCCTGTTCAGCGGTGCTTGAGACAGCGGTGCCCTGTTCAGCGGTGCTTGAGATGAAGGGCCCAGTTCAGCGGTGCTTGAGATGAAGGGCCCTGTTCAGCGGTGCTTGAGACGGCGGTGCCCTGTTCAGCGGTGCTTGAGATGAAGGTCCCAGTTCAGCGGTGCTTGAGATGAAGGGCCCAGTTCAGCGGTGCTTGAAATGAAGGGCCCAGTTCAGCGGTGCTTGAGACGGCGGTGCCCTGTTCAGCGGTGCTTGAGATGAAGGGCCCAGTTCAGCGGTGCTTGAGACGGCGGTGCCCTGTTCAGCGGTGCTTGAGATGAAGGGCCCTGTTCAGCGGTGCTTGAGACGGCGGTGCCCTGTTCAGCGGTGCTTGAGATGAAGGTCCCAGTTCAGCGGTGCTTGAGATGAAGGGCCCAGTTCAGCGGTGCTTGAAATGAAGGGCCCAGTTCAGCGGTGCTTGAGACGGCGGTGCCCTGTTCAGCGGTGCTTGAGATGAAGGGCCCAGTTCAGCGGTGCTTGAGACGGCGGTGCCCTGTTCAGCGGTGCTTGAGATGAAGGGCCCAGTTCAGCGGTGCTTGAGATGAAGAGCCCAGTTCAGCGGTGCTTGAGACGGCGGTGCCCTGTTCAGCGGTGCTTGAGACAGCGGTGCCCTGTTCAGCGGTGCTTGAGATGAAGGGCCCAGTTCAGCGGTGCTTGAGATGAAGGGCCCAGTTCAGCGGTGCTTGAGATGAAGGGCCCAGTTCAGCGGTGCTTGAGATGGCAGTGCCCTGTTCAGCGGTGCTTGAGACGGCGGTGCCCTGTTCAGCCGTGCTTGAGATGAAGGGCCCAGTTCAGCGGTGCTTGAGATGAAGGGCCCTGTTCAGCGGTGCTTGAGACGGCGGTGCCCTGTTCAGCGGTGCTTGAGATGAAGGGCCCAGTACAGCGGTGCTTGAGACGGCGGTGCCCTGTTCAGCGGTGCTTGAGATGAAGGGCCCAGTTCAGCGGTGCTTGAGACGGCGGTGCCCTGTTCAGTGGTGCTTGAGATGAAGGGCCCAGTTCAGCGGTGCTTGAGATGAATGGCCCAGTTCAGCGGTGCTTGAGATGAAGGGCCCAGTTCAGCGGTGCTTGAGATGAATGGCCCAGTTCAGCGGTGCTTGAAATGAAGGGCCCAGTTCAGCGGTGCTTGAGACGGCGGTGCCCTGTTCAGCGGTGCTTGAGACTGCAGTGCCCAGTTCAGCGGTGCTTGAGATGAAGGGCCCATTTCAGCGGTGCTTGAGACGGCGGTGCCCTGATCAGTGGTGCTTGAGACGGTGGTGCCCTGTTCAGCGGTGCTTGAGACGGCGGTGCCCTGTTCAGCAGTGCTTGAGATGAAGGGCCCAGTTCAGCAGTGCTTGAGACGGCAGTGCCCTGTTCAGCGGTGCTTGAGATGAAGGGCCCAGTTCAGCGGTGCTTGAGATGAAGGGCCCAGTTCAGCGGTGCTTGAGACGGCGGTGCCCTGTTCAGCGGTGCTTGAGATGAAGGGCCCACTTCAGCGGTGCTTGAGATGAAGGGCAAGGTTCAGCGGTGCTTGAGATGAAGGGCCCAGTTCAGCAGTATTTGAGACGACGGTGCCCAGTTCAGCGGTGCTTGAGACGGCGATGCCCTGTTCAGCAGTGCTTGAGATGGCGGTGCCCTGTTCAGCGGTGCTTGAGATGAAGGGCCCAGTTCAGCGGTGCTTGAGACGGCGGTGCCCTGTTCAGCGGTGCTTGAGATGAAGGGCCCAGTTCAGCGGTGCTTGAGACGGCGGTGCCCTGTTCAGCGGTGCTTGAGATGAAGGGCCCAGTTCAGCGGTGCTTGAGACGGCGGTGCCCTGTTCAGCGGTGCTTGAGATGAAGGGCCCAGTTCAGCGGTGCTTGAGACGGCGGTGCCCTGTTCAGCGGTGCTTGACACGGCGATGCCCTGTTCAGCGGTGCTTGAGATGAAGGGCCCAGTTCAGCGGTGCATGAGATGAAGGGCCCAGTTCAGCGGTGCTTGAGACGGCGGTGCCCTATTCAGCGGTGCTTGAGATGGCGGTGCCCTGTTCAGCGGTGCTTGAGATGAAGGGCCCAGTTCAGCGGTGCTTGAGACGGCGGTGCCCTGTTCAGCGGTGCTTGAGATGAAGGGCCCAGTTCAGCGGTGTTTGAGACGGCGGTGCCCTGTTCCGCGGTGCTTGAGATGGCGGTGCCCAGTTCAGTGGTGCTTGAGACGGCGGTGCCCTGTTCAGCGGTGCTTGAGATGAAGGGCCCAAATCAGCGGTGCTTGAGACGGCGGTGCCCTGTTCAGCAGTGCTTGAGACGGCAGTGCTCTGTTCAGCGGTGTTTGAGATGGCGGTGCCCTGTTCAGCGGAGCTTGAGATGAAGGGCCCAGTTCAGCGGTGCTTGAGACGGCGGTGCCCTGTTCAGCGGTGCTTGAGACTGCAGTGCCCAGTTCAGCGGTGCTTGAGAAGAAGGGCCCATTTCAGCGGTGCTTGAGACGGCGGTGCCCTGTTCAGCGGTGCTTGAGACGGTGGTGCCCTGCTCAGCGGTGCTTGAGACGGCGGTGCCCTGTTCAGCAGTGCTTGAAATGAAGGGCCCAGTTCAGCGGTGCTTGAGACGGCGGTGCCCTGTTCAGTGGTGCTTGAGATGAAGGGCCCTGTTCAGCGGTGCTTGAGACGGCGGTGCCCTGTTCAGCGGTGCTTGAGATGAAGGGCCCAGTTCAGGGGTGCTTGAGACGGCGGTGCCCTGTTCAGCGGTGCTTGAGATGAAGGGCCCAGTTCAGCGGTGCTTGAGACGGCGGTGCCCTGTTCAGCGGTGCTTGAGACGGCGGTGCCCAGTTCAGTGGTGCTTGAGACGGCGGTGCCCTGTTCAGCGGTACTTGAGATGAAGGGCCCAAATCAGCGGTGCTTGAGACGGCGGTGCCCTGTTCAGCGGTGCTTGAGACGGTCGTGCTCTGTTCAGCGGTGCTTGAGATGGCGGTGCCCTGTTCAGCGGAGCTTGAGATGAAGGGCCCAGTTCAGCGGTGCTTGAGACGGCGGTGCCCTGTTCAGCGGTGCTTGAGACTGCAGTGCCCAGTTCAGCAGTGCTTGAGATGAAGGGCCCATTTCAGCGGTGCTTGAGACGGCGGTGCCCTGTTCAGCGGTGCTTGAGACGGTGGTGCCCTGCTCAGCGGTGCTTGAGACAGCGGTGCCCTGTTCAGCAGTGCTTGAAATGAAGGGCCCAGTTCAGCGGTGCTTGAGACGGCGGTGCCCTGTTCAGCGATGCTTGAGATGAAGGGCCCAGTCCAGCGGTGCTTGAGATGAAGGGCCCAGTTCAGCGGTGCTTGAGACGGCGGTGCCCTGTTCAGCGGTGCTTGAGACGGCGGTGCCCTGTTCAGCGGTGCTTGAGATGAAGGGCCCAGTTCAGCGGTGCTTGAGATGAAGGGCCCAGTTCAGCGGTGCTTGAGACGGCGGTGCCCTGTTCAGCGGTGCTTGAGATGAAGGGCCCAGTTCAGCGTTGCTTGAGATGAAGGGCCCAGTTCAGAGGTGCTTGAAATGAAGGGTCCAGTTTAGCGGTGCTTGAGACGGCGGTGCCCTGTTCAGCGGTGCTTGAGATGAAGGGCCCAGTTGAGCGGTGCTTGAGACGGCGGTGCCCTGTTCAGCGGTGCTTGAGATGAAGGGCCCAGATCAGCGGTGCTTGAGATGAAGGGCCCAGTTCAGCGGTGCAAGAGACGGCGGTGCCCTGTTCAGCGGTGCTTGAGACGGCGGTACCCTGTTCAGCGGTGCTTGAGATGAAGGGCCCAGTTCAGCGGTGCTTGAGATGAAGGGCCCAGTTCAGCGATGCTTGAGATGAAGGGCCCAGTTCAGCGGTGCTTGAGACGACGGTGGCCTGTTCAGCGGTGCTTGATACGGCGGTGCCCTGTTCAGCGGTGCTTGAGATGAAGGGCCCTGTTCAGCGGTGCTTGAGACGGCGGTGCCCTGTTCAGCGGTGCTTGAGATGAAGGGCCCTGTTCAGCGGTGCTTGAGATGGCGGTGCCTTGTTCAGCGGTGCTTGAGATGGCGGTGCCCTGTTCAGCGGTGCTTGAGACGGCGGTGCCCTGTTCAGCGGTGCTTGAGATGGCGGTGCCCTGTTCAGCGGTGCTTGAGACGGCGGTGCCCAGTTCAGCGGTGCTTGAGACGGCGGTGCCCTGTTCAGCGGTGCTTGAGATGAACGGCCTAGTTCAGCGGTGCTTGAGATGAAGGGCCCAGTTCAGCGGTGCTTGAAATGAAGGGCCCAGTTCAGCGGTGCTTGAGACGGCGGTGCCCTGTTCAGCGGTGCTTGAGATGAAGGGCCCAGTTCAGCGGTGCTTGAGACGGCGGTGCCCTGTTCAGCGGTGCTTGAGATGAAGGGCCCAGTTCAGCGGTGCTTGAGATGAAGGGCCCAGTTCAGCGGTGCTTGAGACGGCGGTGCCCTGTTCAGCGGTGCTTGAGATGGCGGTGCCCTGTTCAGAGGCGCTTGAGATGAAGGGCCCAGTTCAGCGGTGGTTGAGATGAAGGGCCCAGTTCAGCAGTGCTTGAGATGAAGGGCCCAGTTCAGCGGTGCTTGAGACGGCGGTGCCCTGTTCAGCGGTGCTTGAGACAGCGGTGCCCTGTTCAGCGGTGCTTGAGATGAAGGGCACAGTTCAGCGGTGCTTGAGATGAAGGGCCCTGTTCAGCGGTGCTTGAGACAGCGGTGCCCTGTTCAGCGGTGCTTGAGATGAAGGGCCCAGTTCAGCGTTGCTTGAGATGAAGGGCCCAGTTCAGCGGTGCTTGAAATGAAGGGCCCAGTTCAGCGGTGCTTGAGACAGCGGTGCCCTGTTCAGCGGTGCTTGAGATGAAGGGCACAGTTCAGCGGTGCTTGAGATGAAGGGCCCTGTTCAGCGGTGCTTGAGACGGCAGTGCCATGTTCAGCGGTGCTTGAGATGAAGGGCCCAGTTCAGCGGTGCTTGAGATGAAGGGCCCAGTTCAGCGGTGCTTGAGACTGCGGTGCCCTGTTCAGCGGTGCTTGAGATGAAGGGCCCAGTTCAGCGGTGCTTGAGACGGCGGTTCCCTGCTCAGCGGTGCTTGAGATGAAGGGCCCAGTTCAGCGGTGCTTGAGATGAAGGGCCCAGTTCTGCGGTGTTTGAGATGAAGGGCCCAGTTCAGCGGTGCTTGAGACGGCGGTGCCCTGTTCAGCGGTGCTTGAGACGGCGGTGCCCTGTTCAGCGGTGCTTGAGATGAAGGGCCCAGTTCAGCGGTGCTTGAGACGGCGGTGCCCTGTTCAGCGGTGCTTGAGATGAAGGGCCCAGTGCAGCGGTGCTTGAGACGGCGGTGCCCTGTTCAGCGGTGCTTGAGACGGCGGTGCCCTGTTCAGCGGTGCTTGAGATGAAGGGCCCAGTTCAGCGGTGCTTGAGATGAAGGGCCCAGTTCAGCGGTGCTTGAGACGGCGGTGCCCTGTTCAGCGGTGCTTGAGACGGCGGTGCCCTGTTCAGCGGTGCTTGAGATGAAGGGCCCAGTTCAGCAGTGCTTGAGACGGCGGTGCCCTGTTCAGCGGTGCTTGAGATGAAGGGCCCAGTTCAGCGGTACTTGAGACGGCGGTGCCCTGTTCAGCGGTGCTTGAGACGGCGGTGCCCTGTTCAGTGGTGCTTGAGATGAAGGGCCCAAATCAGCGGTGCTTGAGACGGCGGTGTCCTGTTCAGCGGTGCTTGAGACGGCCGTGCTCTGTTCAGCGGTGCTTGAGATGGCGGTGCCCTGTTCAGCGGAGCTTGAGATGAAGGGCCCAGTTCAGCGGTGCTTGAGACGGTGGTGCCCTGTTCAGCGGTGCTTGAGACTGCAGTGCCCAGTTCAGCAGTGCTTGAGATGAAGGGCCCATTTCAGCGGTGCTTGAGACGGCGGTGCCCTGTTCAGCGGTGCTTGAGACGGTGGTGCCCTGTTCAGCGGTGCTTGAGACGGCGGTGCCCTGTTCAGCAGTGCTTGAAATGAAGGGCCCAGTTCAGCGGTGCTTGAGATGAAGGGCCCAGTTCAGCGGTGCTGGAGACGGCGGTGCCCTGTTCAGCGGTGCTTGAGACGGCGGTGCCCTGTTCAGCGGTGCTTGAGATGAAGGGCCCAGTTCAGCGGTGCTTGAGATGAAGGGCCCAGTTCAGCGGTGCTTGAGATGAAGGGCCCAGTTCAGCAGTGCTTGAGACGATGGTGCCCAGTTCAGCGGTGCTTGAGACGGCGGTGCCCTGTTCAGCGGTGCTTGAGACGGCGGTGCCCTGTTCAGCGGTGCTTGAGATGAAGGGCCCAGTTCAGCGGTGCTTGAGACGGCGGTGCCCTGTTCAGCGGTGCTTGAGATGAAGGGCCCAGTTCAGAGGTGCTTGAGACGGCAGTCCCAGTTCAGCGGTGCTTGAGACGGCGGTGCCCAGTTCAGCGGTGCTTGAGATGAAGGGCCCAGTTCAGCGGTGCTTGAGACGGCGGTGCCCTGTTCAGCGGTGCTTGAGACGGCGGTGCCCTGTTCAGCGGTGCTTGAGATGAAGGGCCCAGTTCAGCGGTGCTTGAGACGGCGGTGCCCTGTTCAGCGGTGCTTGAGATGAAGGGCCCAGTTCAGCGGTGCTTGAGACGGCGGTGCCCTGTTCAGCGGTGCTTGAGATGAAGGGCCCAGTTCAGCGGTGCTTGAGACGGCGGTGCCCTGTTCAGCGGTGCTTGAGATGAAGGGCCCAGTTCAGCGGTGCTTGAGATGAAGGGCCCAGTTCAGCGGTGCTTGAGATGGCGGTTCCCTGTTCAGAGGTGCTTGAGACGGCGGTGCCCTGTTCAGCGGTGCTTGAGATGAAGGGCCCAGTTCAGCGGTGCTTGAGATGAAGGGCCCAGTTCAGCGGTGCTTGAAATGAAGGGTCCAGTTCAGCGGTGCTTGAGACGGCGGTGCCCTGTTCAGCGGTGCTTGAGATGAAGGGCCCAGTTCAGCGGTGCTTGAGATGAAGGGCCCAGTTCAGCGGTGCTTGAGACAGCGGTGCCCTGTTCAGCGGTGCTTGAGACGGCGGTACCCTGCTCAGCGGTGCTTGAGATGAAGGGCCCAGTTCAGCGGTGCTTGAGATGAAGGGCCCAGTTCAGCGGTGCTTGAGATGAAGGGCCCAGTTCAGCGGTGCTTGAGACGACGGTGGCCTTTTCAGCGGTGCTTGAGACGGCGGTGCCCTGTTCAGCGGTGCTTGAGATGAAGGGCCCTGTTCAGCGGTGCTTGAGACGGCGGTGCCCTGTTCAGCGGTGCTTGAGATGAAGGGCCCAGTTCAGCGGTGCTTGAGACGGCGGTGCCCTGTTCAGCGGTGCTTGAGACGGCGGTGCCCAGTTCAGCGGTGCTTGACACGGCGGTGCCCTGTTCAGCGGTGCTTGAGATGAAGGGCCCAGTTCAGCGGTGCTTGAGACGGCGGTGCCCTGTTCAGCGGTGCTTGAGACGGCTGTGCCCTGTTCAGCGGTGCTTGAGATGAAGGGCCCAGTTCAGCCGTGCTTGAGACGGCGGTGCCCTGTTCAGCGGTGCTTGAGACGGCGGTGCCCTGTTCAGCGGTGCTTGAGATGAAGAGGGGCCCAGTTCAGCGGTGCTTGAGACGGCGGTGCCCTGTTCAGCGGTGCTTGAGATGAAGGGCCCAGTTCAGCGGTGCTTGAGATGAAGGGCCCAGTTCAGCGGTGCTTGAGACGGCGGTGCCCTGTTCAGCGGTGCTTGAGATGAAGGGCCCAGTTCAGCGGTGATTGAGATGAAGGGCCCAGTTCAGCGGTGCTTGAAATGAAGGGCCCAGTTCAGCGGTGCTTGAGACGGCGGTGCCCTGTTCAGCGGTGCTTGAGACTGCAGTGCCCAGTTCAGCGGTGCTTGAGATGAAGGGCCCATTTCAGCGGTGCTTGAGACGGCGGTGCCCTGTTCAACGGTGCTTGAGATGGTGGTGCCCTGTTCAGCGGTGCTTGAGACGGCGGTGCCCAGTTCAGCAGTGCTTGAGATGAAGGGACCAGTTCAGCGGTGCTTGAGACGGCAGTGCCCTGTTCAGCGGTGCTTGAGATGAAGGGCCCAGTTCAGCGATGCTTGAGATGAAGGGCCCAGTTTAGCGGTGCTTGAGACGGCGGTGCCCTGTTCAGCGGTGCTTGAGACAGCGGTGCCCTGTTCAGCGGTGCTTGAGATGAAGGGCCCAGTTCAGCGGTGCTTGAGATGACGGGCCCTGTTCAGCGGTGCTTGAGACGGCGGTGCCCTGTTCAGCGGTGCTTGAGATGAAGGGCCCAGTTCAGCGTTGCTTGAGATGAAGGGCCCAGTTCAGCGGTGCTTGAAATGAAGGGCCCAGTTCAGCGGTGCTTGAGACTGCGGTGCCCTGTTCAGCGGTGCTTGAGATGAAGGGCCCAGTTCAGCGGTGCTTGAGACGGCGGTACCCTGTTCAGCGGTGCTTGAGACGGCGGTGCCCAGTTCAGCGGTGCTTGAGATGAAGGGCCCAGTTCAGCAGTGCTTGAGATGAAGAGCCCAGTTCAGCGGTGCTTGAGATGAAGGGCCCAGTTCAGCGGTGCTTGAGACGGCGGTGCCCTGTTCAGCGGTGCTTGAGACGGCGGTGCCCTGTTCAGCGGTGCTTGAGATGAAGGGCCCAGTTCAGCTGTGCTTGAGACGGCGGTGCCCTGTTCAGCGGTGCTTGAGATGAAGGGCCCAGTTCAGCGGTGCTTGAGACGACGGTGCCCTGTTCAGCGGTGCTTGAGACGACGGTGCCCAGTTCAGTGGTGCTTGAGACGGCGGTGCCCTGTTCAGCGGTGCTTGAGATGAAGGGCCCAAATCAGCGGTGCTTGAGACGGCGGTGCCCTGTTCAGCGGTGCTTGAGACGGCCGTGCTCTGTTTAGCGGTGCTTGAGATGGCGGTGCCCTGCTCAGCGGAGCTTGAGATGAAAGGCCCAGTTCAGCGGTGCTTGAGACGGTGGTGCCCTGTTCAGCGGTGCTTGAGACTGCAGTGCCCAGTTTAGCGGTGCTTGAGATGAAGGGCCCATTTCAGCGGTGCTTGAGACGGCGGTGCCCTGTTCAGCGGTGCTTGAGACGGTGGTGCCCTGTTCAGCGGTGCTTGAGACGGCGGTGCCCTGTTCAGCAGTGCTTGAAGTGAAGGGCCCAGTTCAGCGGTGCTTGAGACGCCGGTGCCCTGTTCAGCGGTGCTTAAGATGAAGGGCCCAGTTCAGCGGTGCTTGAGATGAAGGGTCCAGTTCAGCGGTGCTTGAGACGGCGGTGCCCTGTTCAGCGGTGCTTGAGATGAAGGGCCCAGTTCAGCGGTGCTTGAGATGAAGGGCCCAGTTCAGCGGTGCTTGAGATGAAGGGCCCAGTTCAGCAGTGCTTGAGACGACGGTGCCCAGTTCAGCGGTGCTTGAGACGGCGGTGCCCTGTTCAGCGGTGCTTGAGATGGCGGTGCCCTGTTCAGCGGTGCTTGAGATGAAGGGCCCAGTTCAGCGGTGCTTGAGACGGCGGTACCATGTTTAGCGGTGCTTGAGACGGCGGTGCCCTGTTCAGCGGTGCTTGAGATGAAGGGCCCAGTTCAGCAGTGCTTGAGATGAAGGGCCCAGTTCAGCGGTGCTTGAGATGAAGGGCCCAGTTCAGCGGTGCTTGAGACGGCGGTGCCCTGTTCAGCGGTGCTTGAGACGGCGGTGCCCTGTTCAGCGGTGCTTGAGATGAAGGGCCCAGTTCAGCGGTGCTTGAGATGAAGGGCCCTGTTCAGCGGTGCTTGAGACGGCGGTGCCCTGTTCAGCGGTGCTTGAGATGAAGGGCCCAGTTCAGCGGTGCTTGAGACGGCGGTGCCCTGTTCAGCGGTGCTTGAGATGAAGGGCCCAGTTCAGCGGTGCTTGAGATGAAGGGCCCAGTTCAGCGGTGCTTGAGACGGCGGGGCCCTGTTCAGCGGTGCTTGAGATGAAGGGCCCAGTTCAGCGGTGCTTGAGATGAAGAGCCCAGTTCAGCGGTGCTTGAAATGAAGGGCCCAGTTCAGCGGTGCTTGAGACGGCGGTGCCCTGTTCAGCGGTGCTTGAGACTGCAGTGCCCAGTTCAGCGGTGCTTGAGATGAAGGGCCCATTTCATCGGTGCTTGAGACGGCGGTGCCCTGTTCAGCGGTGCTTGAGACGGTGGTGCCCTGTTCAGCGGTGCTTGAGACGGCGGTGCCCTGTTCAGCAGTGCTTGAGATGAAGGGACCAGTTCAGCGGTGCTTGAGACGGCAGTGCCCTGTTCAGCGGAGCTTGAGATGAAGGGCCCAGTTCAGCGGTGCTTGAGATGAAGGGCCCAGTTCAGCGGTGCTTGAGACGGCGGTGCCCTGTTCAGCAGTGCTTGAGATGAAGGGCCCAGTTCAGTGGTGCTTGAGATGAAGGGCCCAGTTCAGCGGTGCTTGAGATGAAGGGCCCAGTTCAGCGGTGCTTGAGACGGCGGTGCCCTATTCAGCGGTGCTTGAGATGAAGCGCCCAGTTCAGCGGTGCTTGAGATGAAGGGCCCAGTTCAGCGGTGCTTGAGACGGTGGTGCCCTGTTCAGCGGTGCTTGAGACGGCAGTGCCCTGTTCAGCGGTGCTTGAGATGAAGGGCCCAGTTCAGCGGTGCTTGAGACGGCGGTGCCCTGTTCAGCGGTGCTTGAGACGGCGGTGCCCTGTTCAGCGGTGCTTGAGATGAAGGGCCCAGTTCAGCGGTGCTTGAGACGGCGGTGCCCTGTTCAGCGGTGCTTGAGGCGGCGGTGCCCTGTTCAGCGGTGCTTGAGATGAAGGGCCCAGGTCAGCGGTGCTTGAGACGGCGGTGCCCTGTTCAGCGGTTCTTGAGACAGCGGTGCCCAGTTCAGCGGTGCTTGAGACGGCGGTGCCCTGTTCAACGGTGCTTGAGATGAAGGGCCCAGTTCAGCGGTGCTTGAGATGAATGGCCCAGTTCAGTGGTGCTTGAAATGAAGGGCCCAGTTCAGCGGTGCTTGAGACGGCGGTGCCCTGCTCAACGGTGCTTGAGATGAAGGGCCCAGTTCAGCGGTGCTTGAGACGGCCGTGCCCTATTCAGCGGTGCTTGAGATGAAGCGCCCAGTTCAGCGGTGCTTGAGATGAAGGGCCCAGTTCAGCGGTGCTTGAGACGGTGGTGCCCTGTTCAGCGGTGCTTGAGACGGCGGTGCCCTGTTCAGCGGTGCTTGAGATGAATGGCCCAGTTCAGCGGTGCTTGAGACGGTGGTGCCCTGTTCAGCGGTGCTTGAGACGGCGGTGCCCTGTTCAGCGGTGCTTGAGATGAAAGGCCCAGTTCAGCGGTGCTTGAGATGAAGGTCCCAGTTCAGCGGTGCTTGAGACGGCGGTGCCCTGTTCAGCGGTGCTTGAGACAGCGGTGCAATGTTCAGCGGTGCTTGAGACGGCGGTGCCCTGTTCAGCGGTGCTTGAGATGAAGGGCCCAGTTCAGCAGTGCTTGAGATGAAGGGCCCAGTTCAGCGGTGCTTGAGATGAAGGGCCCAGTTCAGCGGTGCTTGAGACGGCGGTGCCCTGTTCAGCGGTGCTTGAGACGGCGGTGCCCTGTTCAGCGGTGCTTGAGACGGCGGTGCCCTGTTCAGCGGTGCTTGAGATGAAGGGCCCAGTTCAGCGGTGCTTGAGACGGCGGTGCCCTGTTCAGCGGTGCTTGAGATGAAGGGCCCAGTTCAGCGGTGCTTGAGACGACGGTACCCTGTTCAGCGGTGCTTGAGACGACGGTGCCCAGTTCAGTGGTGCTTGAGACGGCGGTGCCCTGTTCAGCGGTGCTTGAGATGAAGGGCCCAAATCAGCGGTGCTTGATACGGCGGTGCCCTGTTCAGCGGTGCTTGAGACGGCCGTGCTCTGTTCAGCGGTGCTTGAGATGGTGGTGCCCTGCTCAGCGGAGCTTGAGATGAAAGGCCCAGTTCAGCGGTGCTTGAGACGGTGGTGCAATGTTCAGCGGTGCTTGAGACTGCAGTGCCCAGTTTAGCGGTGCTTGAGATGAAGGGCCCATTTCAGCGGTGCTTGAGACGGCGGTGCCCTGTTCAGCGGTGCTTGAGACGGTGGTGCCCTGTTCAGCGGTGCTTGAGACGGCGGTGCCCTGTTCAGCAGTGCTTGAAGTGAAGGGCCCAGTTCAGCGGTGCTTGAGACGCCGGTGCCCTGTTCAGCGGTGCTTAAGATGAAGGGCCCAGTTCAGCGGTGCTTGAGATGAAGGGTCCAGTTCAGCGGTGCTTGAGACGGCGGTGCCCTGTTCAGCGGTGCTTGAGATGAAGGGCCCAGTTCAGCGGTGCTTGAGATGAAGGGCCCAGTTCAGCGGTGCTTGAGATGAAGGGCCCAGTTCAGCGGTGCTTGAGATGAAGGGCCCAGTTCAGCAGTGCTTGAGACGACGGTGCCCAGTTCAGCGGTGCTTGAGACGGCGGTGCCCTGTTCAGCGGTGCTTGAGATGGCGGTGCCCTGTTCAGCGGTGCTTGAGATGAAGGGCCCAGTTCAGCGGTGCTTGAGACGGCGGTACCATGTTTAGCGGTGCTTGAGACGGCGGTGCCCTGTTCAGCGGTGCTTGAGATGAAGGGCCCAGTTCAGCAGTGCTTGAGATGAAGGGCCCAGTTCAGCGGTGCTTGAGATGAAGGGCCCAGTTCAGCGGTGCTTGAGACGGCGGTGCCCTGTTCAGCGGTGCTTGAGACGGCGGTGCCCTGTTCAGCGGTGCTTGAGATGAAGGGCCCAGTTCAGCGGTGCTTGAGATGAAGGGCCCTGTTCAGCGGTGCTTGAGATGAAGGGCCCTGTTCAGCGGTGCTTGAGACGGCGGTGCCCTGTTCAGCGGTGCTTGAGATGAAGGGCCCAGTTCAGCGGTGCTTGAGACGGCGGTGCCCTGTTCAGCGGTGCTTGAGATGAAGGGCCCAGTTCAGCGGTGCTTGAGATGAAGGGCCCAGTTCAGCGGTGCTTGAGACGGCGGTGCCCTGTTCAGCGGTGCTTGAGATGAAGGGCCCAGTTCAGCGGTGCTTGAGATGAAGAGCCCAGTTCAGCGGTGCTTGAAATGAAGGGCCCAGTTCAGCGGTGCTTGAGACGGCGGTGCCCTGTTCAGCGGTGCTTGAGACTCCAGTGCCCAGTTCAGCGGTGCTTGAGATGAAGGGCCCATTTCATCGGTGCTTGAGACGGCGGTGCCCTGTTCAGCGGTGCTTGAGACGGTGGTGCCCTGTTCAGCGGTGCTTGAGACGGCGGTGCCCTGTTCAGCAGTGCTTGAGATGAAGGGCCCAGTTCAGCGGTGCTTGAGATGAAGGGCCCAGTTCAGCGGTGCTTGAGACGGCAGTGCCCTGTTCAGCGGTGCTTGAGATGAAGGGCCCAGTTCAGCGGTGCTTGAGATGAAGGGCCCAGTTCAGCGGTGCTTGAGACGGCGGTGCCCTGTTCAGCAGTGCTTGAGATGAAGGGACCAGTTCAGCGGTGCTTGAGACGGCAGTGCCCTGTTCAGCGGTGCTTGAGATGAAGGGCCCAGTTCAGCGGTGCTTGAGATGAAGGGCCCAGTTCAGCGGTGCTTGAGACGGCGGTGCCCTGTTCAGCAGTGCTTGAGATGAAGGGCCCAGTTCAGCGGTGCTTGAGATGAAGGGCCCAGTTCAGCGGTGCTTGAGATGAAGGGCCCAGTTCAGCGGTGCTTGAGACGGCGGTGCCCTATTCAGCGGTGCTTGAGATGAAGCGCCCAGTTCAGCGGTGCTTGAGATGAAGGGCCCAGTTCAGCGGTGCTTGAGACGGTGGTGCCCTGTTCAGCGGTGCTTGAGACGGCGGTGCCCTGTTCAGCGGTGCTTGAGATGAAGGGCCCAGTTCAGCGGTGCTTGAGACGGCGGTGCCCTGATCAGCGGTGCTTGAGACGGCGGTGCCCTGTTCAGCGGTGCTTGAGATGAAGGGCCCAGTTCAGCGGTGCTTGAGACGGCGGTGCCCTGTTCAGCGGTGCTTGAGGCGGCGGTGCCCTGTTCAGCGGTGCTTGAGATGAAGGGCCCAGGTCAGCGGTGCTTGAGACGGCGGTGCCCTGTTCAGCGGTGCTTGAGACAGCGGTGCCCAGTTCAGCGGTGCTTGAGACGGCGGTGCCCTGTTCAGCGGTGCTTGAGATGAAGGGCCCAGTTCAGCGGTGCTTGAGATGAATGGCCCAGTTCAGTGGTGCTTGAAATGAAGGGCCCAGTTCAGCGGTGCTTGAGACGGCGGTGCCCTGCTCAACGGTGCTTGAGATGAAGGGCCCAGTTCAGCGGTGCTTGAGACGGCGGTGCCCTATTCAGCGGTGCTTGAGATGAAGCGCCCAGTTCAGCGGTGCTTGAGATGAAGGGCCCAGTTCAGCGGTGCTTGAGACGGTGGTGCCCTGTTCAGCGGTGCTTGAGACGGCGGTGCCCTGTTCAGCGGTGCTTGAGATGAAGGGCCCAGTTCAGCGTTGCTTGAGACGGCGGTGCCCTGATCAGCGGTGCTTGAGACGGCGGTGCCCTGTTCAGCGGTGCTTGAGATGAAGGGCCCAGTTCAGCGGTGCTTGAGACGGCGGTGCCCTGTTCAGCGGTGCTTGAGGCGGCGGTGCCCTGTTCAGCGGTGCTTGAGATGAAGGGCCCAGGTCAGCGGTGCTTGAGACGGCGGTGCCCTGTTCAGCGGTGCTTGAGACAGCGGTGCCCAGTTCAGCGGTGCTTGAGACGGCGGTGCCCTGTTCAGCGGTGCTTGAGATGAAGGGCCCAGTTCAGCGGTGCTTGAGATGAATGGCCCAGTTCAGTGGTGCTTGAAATGAAGGGCCCAGTTCAGCGGTGCTTGAGTCGGCGGTGCCCTGCTCAACGGTGCTTGAGATGAAGGGCCCAGTTCAGCGGTGCTTGAGACGGCGGTGCCCTATTCAGCGGTGCTTGAGATGAAGCGCCCAGTTCAGCGGTGCTTGAGATGAAGGGCCCAGTTCAGCGGTGCTTGAGACGGTGGTGCCCTGTTCAGCGGTGCTTGAGACGGCGGTGCCCTGTTCAGCGGTGCTTGAGATGAAAGGCCCAGTTCAGCGGTGCTTGAGACGGTGGTGCCCTGTTCAGCGGTGCTTGAGACGGCGGTGCCCTGTTCAGCGGTGCTTGAGATGAAAGGCCCAGTTCAGCGGTGCTTGAGATGAAGGGCCCAGTTCAGCGGTGCTTGAGACGGCGGTGCCCTGTTCAGCGGTGCTTGAGACAGCGGTGCCCTGTTCAGCGGTGCTTGAGATGAAGGGCCCAGTTCAGCGGTGCTTGAGATGACGGGCCCTGTTCAGCGGTGCTTGAGACGGCGGTGCCCTGTTCAGCGGTGCTTGAGATGAAGGGCCCAGTTCAGCGGTGCTTGAGATGAAGGGCCCAGTTCAGCGGTGCTTGAAATGAAGGGCCCAGTTCAGCGGTGCTAGAGACTGCGGTGCCCTGTTCAGCGGTGCTTGAGATGAAGGGCCCAGTTCAGCGGTGCTTGAGACGGCGGTTCCCTGTTCAGCGGTGCTTGAGATGAAGGGCCCAGTTCAGCGGAGCTTGAGATGAAGGGCCCAGTTCAGCGGTGCTTTAGACGGCGGTACCCTGTTCAGCGGTGCTTGAGACGGCGGTGCCCTGTTCAGCGGTGCTTGAGATGAAGGGCCCAGTTCAGCAGTGCTTGAGATGAAGGGCCCAGTTCAGCGGTGCTTGAGATGAAGGGCCCAGTTCAGCGGTGCTTGAGACGGCGGTGCCCTGTTCAGCGGTGCTTGAGACGGCGGTGCCCTGTTCAGCGGTGCTTGAGATGAAGGGCCCAGTTCAGCGGTGCTTGAAACGTCGGTGCCCTGTTCAGCGGTGCTTGAGATGAAGGGCCCTGTTCAGCGGTGCTTGAGACGACGGTGCCCTGTTCAGCGGTGCTTGAGACGACGGTGCCCAGTTCAGTGGTGCTTGAGACGGCGGTGCCCTGTTCAGCGGTGCTTGAGATGAAGGGCCCAAATCAGCGGTGCTTGAGACGGCGGTGCCCTGTTCAGCGGTGCTTGAGACGGCCGTGCTCTGTTCAGCGGTGCTTGAGATGGCGGTGCCCTGTTCAGCAGAGCTTGAGATGAAAGGCCCAGTTCAGCGGTGCTTGAGACGGTGGTGCCCTGCTCAGCGGTGCTTGAGACTGCAGTGCCCAGTTCAGCGGTGCTTGAGATGAAGGGCCCATTTCAGCGGTGCTTGAGACGGCGGTGCCCTGTTCAGCGATGCTTGAGATGAAGGGCCCTGTTCAGCGGTGCTTGAGACGGCGGTGCCCTGTTCAGCAGTGCTTGAAATGAAGGGCCCAGTTCAGCGGTGCTTGAGACGGCGGTGCCCTGTTCAGCGGTGCTTGAAATGAAGGGCCCAGTTCAGCGGTGCTTGAGACGGCGGTGCCCTGTTCAGCGGTGCTTGAGATGAAGGGCCCAGTTCAGCGGTGCTTGAGATGAAGGGCCCAGTTCAGCGGTGCTTGAGACGGCGGTGCCCTGTTCAGCGGTGCTTGAGACGGCGGTGCCCTGTTCAGCGGTGCTTGAGATGAAGGGCCCAGTTCAGCGGTGCTTGAGATGAAGGGCCCAGTTCAGCGGTGCTTGAAATGAAGGGCCCAGTTCAGCGGTGCTTGAGACGGCGGTGCCCTGTTCAGCGGTGCTTGAGATGAAGGGGCCAGTTCAGCAGGGCTTGAGATGAAGGGCCCAGTTCAGCGGTACTGGAGACGGCGGTGCCCTGTTCAGCGGTGCTTGAGACGGCGGTGCCCTGTTCAGCGGTGCTTGCGATGAAGGGCCCAGTTCAGCGGTGCTTTAGATGAAGGGCCCAGTTCAGCGGTGCTTGAGATGAAGGGCCCAGTTCAGCAGTGCTTGAGACGGCGGTGCCCTGTTCAGCGGTGCTTGAGACGGCGGTGCCCTGTTCAGCGGTGCTTGAGATGAAGGGCCCAGTTCAGCGGTGCTTGAGATGAAGGGCCGTGTTCAGCGGTGCTTGAGACGGCGGTGCCCTGTTCAGCGGTGCTTGAGATGAAGGGCCCAGTTCAGCGGTGCTTGAAAGGGCGGTGCCCTGTTCAGCGGTGCTTGAGACGGCGGTGCCCAATTCAGCGGTGCTTGACACGGCGGTGCCCTGTTCATCGGTGCTTGAGATGAAGGGCCCAGTTGAGCGGTGCTTGAGACGGCGGTGCCCTGTTCAGCGGTGCTTGAGACGGCGGTGCCCTGTTCAGCGGTGCTTGAGATGAAGGGCCCAGTTCAGCGGTGCTTGAGACGGCGGTGCCCTGTTCAGCGGTGCTTGAGACGGCGGTGCCCTGTTCAGCGGTGCTTGAGATGAAGGGCCCAGTTCAGCGGTGCTTGAGACGGCGGTGCCCTGTTCAGCGGTGCTTGAGGCGGCGGTGCCCTGTTCAGCGGTGCTTGAGATGAAGGGCCCAGGTCAGCGGTGCTTGAGATGAAGGGCCCAGTTCAGCGGTGCTTGAGACGGCGGTGCCCTGTTCAGCGGTGCTTGAGACGGCGGTGCCCTGTTCAGCGGTGCTTGAGATGAAGGGCCCAGTTCAGCGGTGCTTGAGATGAAGGGCCCAGTTCAGCGGTGCTTGAAATGAAGGGCCCAGTTCAGCGGTGCTTGAGACGGCGGTGCCCTGTTCAGCGGTGCTTGAGATGAAGGGGCCAGTTCAGCAGGGCTTGAGATGAAGGGCCCAGTTCAGCGGTGCTGGAGACGGCGGTGCCCTGTTCAGCGGTGCTTGAGACGGCGGTGCCCTGTTCAGCGGTGCTTGCGATGAAGGGCCCAGTTCAGCGGTGCTTTAGATGAAGGGCCCAGTTCAGCGGTGCTTGAGATGGAGGGCCCAGTTCAGCGGTGCTTGAGACGGCGGTGCCCTGTTCAGCGGTGCTTGAGACGGCGGTGCCCTGTTCAGCGGTGCTTGAGATGAAGGGCCCTGTTCAGCGGTGCTTGAGACGGCGGTGCCCTGTTCAGCGGTGCTTGAGATGAAGGGCCCAGTTCAGCGGTGCTTGAAAGGGCGGTGCCCTGTTCAGCGGTGCTTGAGACGGCGGTGCCCAATTCAGCGGTGCGTGACACGGCGGTGCCCTGTTCATCGGTGCTTGAGATGAAGGGCCCAGTTGAGCGGTGCTTGAGACGGCGGTGCCCTGTTCAGCGGTGCTTGAGACGGGGGTGCCCTGTTCAGCGGTGCTTGAGATGAAGGGCCCAGTTCAGCGGTGCTTGAGACGGCGGTGCCCAGTTCAGCGGTGCTTGAGACGGCGGTGCCCTGTTCAGCGGTGCTTGAGATGAAGGGCCCAGTTCAGCGGTGCTTGAGATGAATGGCCCAGTTCAGTGGTGCTTGAAATGAAGGGCCCAGTTCAGCGGTGCTTGAGACGGCGGTGCCCTGCTCAACGGTGCTTGAGATGAAGGGCCCAGTTCAGCGGTGCTTGAGACGGCGGTGCCCTATTCAGCGGTGCTTGAGATGAAGCGCCCAGTTCAGCGGTGCTTGAGATGAAGGGCCCAGTTCAGCGGTGCTTGAGACGGTGGTGCCCTGTTCAGCGGTGCTTGAGACGGCGGTGCCCTGTTCAGCGGTGCTTGAGATGAATGGCCCAGTTCAGCGGTGCTTGAGACGGTGGTGCCCTGTTCAGCGGTGCTTGAGACGGCGGTGCCCTGTTCAGCGGTGCTTGAGATGAAAGGCCCAGTTCAGCGGTGCTTGAGATGAAGGTCCCAGTTCAGCGGTGCTTGAGACGGCGGTGCCCTGTTCAGCGGTGCTTGAGACAGCGGTGCAATGTTCAGCGGTGCTTGAGACGGCTGTGCCCTGTTCAGCGGTGCTTGAGATGAAGGGCCCAGTTCAGCAGTGCTTGAGATGAAGGGCCCAGTTCAGCGGTGCTTGAGATGAAGGGCCCAGTTCAGCGGTGCTTGAGACGGCGGTGCCCTGTTCAGCGGTGCTTGAGACGGCGGTGCCCTGTTCAGCGGTGCTTGAGACGGCGGTGCCCTGTTCAGCGGTGCTTGAGATGAAGGGCCCAGTTCAGCGGTGCTTGAGACGGCGGTGCCCTGTTCAGCGGTGCTTGAGATGAAGGGCCCAGTTCAGCGGTGCTTGAGACGACGGTACCCTGTTCAGCGGTGCTTGAGACGACGGTGCCCAGTTCAGTGGTGCTTGAGACGGCGGTGCCCTGTTCAGCGGTGCTTGAGATGAAGGGCCCAAATCAGCGGTGCTTGAGACGGCGGTGCCCTGTTCAGCGGTGCTTGAGACGGCCGTGCTCTGTTCAGCGGTGCTTGAGATGGTGGTGCCCTGCTCAGCGGAGCTTGAGATGAAAGGCCCAGTTCAGCGGTGCTTGAGACGGTGGTGCCCTGTTCAGCGGTGCTTGAGACTGCAGTGCCCAGTTTAGCGGTGCTTGAGATGAAGGGCCCATTTCAGCGGTGCTTGAGACGGCGGTGCCCTGTTCAGAGGTGCTTGAGACGGTGGTGCCCTGTTCAGCGGTGCTTGAGACGGCGGTGCCCTGTTCAGCAGTGCTTGAAGTGAAGGGCCCAGTTCAGCGGTGCTTGAGACGCCGGTGCCCTGTTCAGCGGTGCTTAAGATGAAGGGCCCAGTTCAGCGGTGCTTGAGATGAAGGGTCCAGTTCAGCGGTGCTTGAGACGGCGGTGCCCTGTTCAGCGGTGCTTGAGATGAAGGGCCCAGTTCAGCGGTGCTTGAGATGAAGGGCCCAGTTCAGCGGTGCTTGAGATGAAGGGCCCAGTTCAGCGGTGCTTGAGATGAAGGGCCCAGTTCAGCAGTGCTTGAGACGACGGTGCCCAGTTCAGCGGTGCTTGAGACGGCGGTGCCCTGTTCAGCGGTGCTTGAGATGGCGGTGCCCTGTTCAGCGGTGCTTGAGATGAAGGGCCCAGTTCAGCGGTGCTTGAGACGGCGGTACCATGTTTAGCGGTGCTTGAGACGGCGGTGCCCTGTTCAGCGGTGCTTGAGATGAAGGGCCCAGTTCAGCAGTGCTTGAGATGAAGGGCCCAGTTCAGCGGTGCTTGAGATGAAGGGCCCAGTTCAGCGGTGCTTGAGACGGCGGTGCCCTGTTCAGCGGTGCTTGAGACGGCGGTGCCCTGTTCAGCGGTGCTTGAGATGAAGGGCCCAGTTCAGCGGTGCTTGAGATGAAGGGCCCTGTTCAGCGGTGCTTGAGATGAAGGGCCCTGTTCAGCGGTGCTTGAGACGGCGGTGCCCTGTTCAGCGGTGCTTGAGATGAAGGGCCCAGTTCAGCGGTGCTTGAGACGGCGGTGCCCTGTTCAGCGGTGCTTGAGATGAAGGGCCCAGTTCAGCGGTGCTTGAGATGAAGGGCCCAGTTCAGCGGTGCTTGAGACGGCGGTGCCCTGTTCAGCGGTGCTTGAGATGAAGGGCCCAGTTCAGCGGTGCTTGAGATGAAGAGCCCAGTTCAGCGGTGCTTGAAATGAAGGGCCCAGTTCAGCGGTGCTTGAGACGGCGGTGCCCTGTTCAGCGGTGCTTGAGACTCCAGTGCCCAGTTCAGCGGTGCTTGAGATGAAGGGCCCATTTCATCGGTGCTTGAGACGGCGGTGCCCTGTTCAGCGGTGCTTGAGACGGTGGTGCCCTGTTCAGCGGTGCTTGAGACGGCGGTGCCCTGTTCAGCAGTGCTTGAGATGAAGGGACCAGTTCAGCGGTGCTTGAGACGGCAGTGCCCTGTTCAGCGGTGCTTGAGATGAAGGGGCCCAGTTCAGCGGTGCTTGAGATGAAGGGCCCAGTTCAGCGGTGCTTGAGACGGCGGTGCCCTGTTCAGCAGTGCTTGAGATGAAGGGCCCAGTTCAGCGGTGCTTGAGATGAAGGGCCCAGTTCAGCGGTGCTTGAGATGAAGGGCCCAGTTCAGCGGTGCTTGAGACGGCGGTGCCCTATTCAGCGGTGCTTGAGATGAAGCGCCCAGTTCAGCGGTGCTTGAGATGAAGGGCCCAGTTCAGCGGTGCTTGAGACGGTGGTGCCCTGTTCAGCGGTGCTTGAGACGGCGGTGCCCTGTTCAGCGGTGCTTGAGATGAAGGGCCCAGTTCAGCGGTGCTTGAGACGGCGGTGCCCTGTTCAGCAGTGCTTGAGATGAAGGGACCAGTTCAGCGGTGCTTGAGACGGCAGTGCCCTGTTCAGCGGTGCTTGAGATGAAGGGGCCCAGTTCAGCGGTGCTTGAGATGAAGGGCCCAGTTCAGCGGTGCTTGAGACGGCGGTGCCCTGTTCAGCAGTGCTTGAGATGAAGGGCCCAGTTCAGCGGTGCTTGAGATGAAGGGCCCAGTTCAGCAGTGCTTGAAGTGAAGGGCCCAGTTCAGCGGTGCTTGAGACGCCGGTGCCCTGTTCAGCGGTGCTTAAGATGAAGGGCCCAGTTCAGCGGTGCTTGAGATGAAGGGTCCAGTTCAGCGGTGCTTGAGACGGCGGTGCCCTGTTCAGCGGTGCTTGAGATGAAGGGCCCAGTTCAGCGGTGCTTGAGATGAAGGGCCCAGTTCAGCGGTGCTTGAGATGAAGGGCCCAGTTCAGCAGTGCTTGAGATGAAGGGCCCAGTTCAGCAGTGCTTGAGACGACGGTGCCCAGTTCAGCGGTGCTTGAGACGGCGGTGCCCTGTTCAGCGGTGCTTGAGATGGCGGTGCCCTGTTCAGCGGTGCTTGAGATGAAGGGCCCAGTTCAGCGGTGCTTGAGACGGCGGTACCATGTTTAGCGGTGCTTGAGACGGCGGTGCCCTGTTCAGCGGTGCTTGAGATGAAGGGCCCAGTTCAGCAGTGCTTGAGATGAAGGGCCCAGTTCAGCGGTGCTTGAGATGAAGGGCCCAGTTCAGCGGTGCTTGAGACGGCGGTGCCCTGTTCAGCGGTGCTTGAGACGGCGGTGCCCTGTTCAGCGGTGCTTGAGATGAAGGGCCCAGTTCAGCGGTGCTTGAGATGAAGGGCCCTGTTCAGCGGTGCTTGAGATGAAGGGCCCTGTTCAGCGGTGCTTGAGACGGCGGTGCCCTGTTCAGCGGTGCTTGAGATGAAGGGCCCAGTTCAGCGGTGCTTGAGACGGCGGTGCCCTGTTCAGCGGTGCTTGAGATGAAGGGCCCAGTTCAGCGGTGCTTGAGATGAAGGGCCCAGTTCAGCGGTGCTTGAGACGGCGGTGCCCTGTTCAGCGGTGCTTGAGATGAAGGGCCCAGTTCAGCGGTGCTTGAGATGAAGAGCCCAGTTCAGCGGTGCTTGAAATGAAGGGCCCAGTTCAGCGGTGCTTGAGACGGCGGTGCCCTGTTCAGCGGTGCTTGAGACTCCAGTGCCCAGTTCAGCGGTGCTTGAGATGAAGGGCCCATTTCATCGGTGTTTGAGACGGCGGTGCCCTGTTCAGCGGTGCTTGAGACGGTGGTGCCCTGTTCAGCGGTGCTTGAGACGGCGGTGCCCTGTTCAGCAGTGCTTGAGATGAAGCGCCCAGTTCAGCGGTGCTTGAGATGAAGGGCCCAGTTCAGCGGTGCTTGAGACGGTGGTGCCCTGTTCAGCGGTGCTTGAGACGGCGGTGCCCTGTTCAGCGGTGCTTGAGATGAAGGGCCCAGTTCAGCGGTGCTTGAGACGGCGGTGCCCTGATCAGCGGTGCTTGAGACGGCGGTGCCCTGTTCAGCGGTGCTTGAGATGAAGGGCCCAGTTCAGCGGTGCTTGAGACGGCGGTGCCCTGTTCAGCGGTGCTTGAGGCGGCGGTGCCCTGTTCAGCGGTGCTTGAGATGAAGGGCCCAGGTCAGCGGTGCTTGAGACGGCGGTGCCCTGTTCAGTGGTGCTTGAGACAGCGGTGCCCAGTTCAGCGGTGCTTGAGACGGCGGTGCCCTGTTCAGCGGTGCTTGAGATGAAGGGCCCAGTTCAGCGGTGCTTGAGAAGAATGGCCCAGTTCAGTGGTGCTTGAAATGAAGGGCCCAGTTCAGCGGTGCTTGAGACGGCGGTGCCCTGCTCAACGGTGCTTGAGATGAAGGGCCCAGTTCAGCGGTGCTTCAGACGGCGGTGCCCTATTCAGCGGTGCTTGAGATGAAGCGCCCAGTTCAGCGGTGCTTGAGATGAAGGGCCCAGTTCAGCGGTGCTTGAGATGAAGGTCCCAGTTCAGCGGTGCTTGAGACGGCGGTGCCCTGTTCAGCGGTGCTTGAGACAGCGGTGCAATGTTCAGCGGTGCTTGAGACGGCTGTGCCCTGTTCAGCGGTGCTTGAGATGAAGGGCCCAGTTCAGCAGTGCTTGAGATGAAGGGCCCAGTTCAGCGGTGCTTGAGATGAAGGGCCCAGTTCAGCGGTGCTTGAGACGGCGGTGCCCTGTTCAGCGGTGCTTGAGACGGCGGTGCCCTGTTCAGCGGTGCTTGAGACGGCGGTGCCCTGTTCAGCGGTGCTTGAGATGAAGGGCCCAGTTCAGCGGTGCTTGAGACGGCGGTGCCCTGTTCAGCGGTGCTTGAGATGAAGGGCCCAGTTCAGCGGTGCTTGAGACGACGGTACCCTGTTCAGCGGTGCTTGAGACGACGGTGCCCAGTTCAGTGGTGCTTGAGACGGCGGTGCCCTGTTCAGCGGTGCTTGAGATGAAGGGCCCAAATCAGCGGTGCTTGAGACGGCGGTGCCCTGTTCAGCGGTGCTTGAGACGGCCGTGCTCTGTTCAGCGGTGCTTGAGATGGTGGTGCACTGCTCAGCGGAGCTTGAGATGAAAGGCCCAGTTCAGCGGTGCTTGAGACGGTGGTGCCCTGTTCAGCGGTGCTTGAGACTGCAGTGCCCAGTTTAGCGGTGCTTGAGATGAAGGGCCCATTTCAGCGGTGCTTGAGACGGCGGTGCCCTGTTCAGAGGTGCTTGAGACGGTGGTGCCCTGTTCAGCGGTGCTTGAGACGGCGGTGCCCTGTTCAGCAGTGCTTGAAGTGAAGGGCCCAGTTCAGCGGTGCTTGAGACGCCGGTGCCCTGTTCAGCGGTGCTTAAGATGAAGGGCCCAGTTCAGCGGTGCTTGAGATGAAGGGTCCAGTTCAGCGGTGCTTGAGACGGCGGTGCCCTGTTCAGCGGTGCTTGAGATGAAGGGCCCAGTTCAGCGGTGCTTGAGATGAAGGGCCCAGTTCAGCGGTGCTTGAGATGAAGGGCCCAGTTCAGCGGTGCTTGAGATGAAGGGCCCAGTTCAGCAGTGCTTGAGACGACGGTGCCCAGTTCAGCGGTGCTTGAGACGGCGGTGCCCTGTTCAGCGGTGCTTGAGATGGCGGTGCCCTGTTCAGCGGTGCTTGAGATGAAGGGCCCAGTTCAGCGGTGCTTGAGACGGCGGTACCATGTTTAGCGGTGCTTGAGACGGCGGTGCCCTGTTCAGCGGTGCTTGAGATGAAGGGCCCAGTTCAGCAGTGCTTGAGATGAAGGGCCCAGTTCAGCGGTGCTTGAGATGAAGGGCCCAGTTCAGCGGTGCTTGAGACGGCGGTGCCCTGTTCAGCGGTGCTTGAGACGGCGGTGCCCTGTTCAGCGGTGCTTGAGATGAAGGGCCCAGTTCAGCGGTGCTTGAGATGAAGGGCCCTGTTCAGCGGTGCTTGAGATGAAGGGCCCTGTTCAGCGGTGCTTGAGACGGCGGTGCCCTGTTCAGCGGTGCTTGAGATGAAGGGCCCAGTTCAGCGGTGCTTGAGACGGCGGTGCCCTGTTCAGCGGTGCTTGAGATGAAGGGCCCAGTTCAGCGGTGCTTGAGATGAAGGGCCCAGTTCAGCGGTGCTTGAGACGGCGGTGCCCTGTTCAGCGGTGCTTGAGATGAAGGGCCCAGTTCAGCGGTGCTTGAGATGAAGAGCCCAGTTCAGCGGTGCTTGAAATGAAGGGCCCAGTTCAGCGGTGCTTGAGACGGCGGTGCCCTGTTCAGCGGTGCTTGAGACTCCAGTGCCCAGTTCAGCGGTGCTTGAGATGAAGGGCCCATTTCATCGGTGCTTGAGACGGCGGTGCCCTGTTCAGCGGTGCTTGAGACGGTGGTGCCCTGTTCAGCGGTGCTTGAGACGGCGGTGCCCTGTTCAGCAGTGCTTGAGATGAAGGGACCAGTTCAGCGGTGCTTGAGACGGCAGTGCCCTGTTCAGCGGTGCTTGAGATGAAGGGGCCCAGTTCAGCGGTGCTTGAGATGAAGGGCCCAGTTCAGCGGTGCTTGAGACGGCGGTGCCCTGTTCAGCAGTGCTTGAGATGAAGGGCCCAGTTCAGCGGTGCTTGAGATGAAGGGCCCAGTTCAGCGGTGCTTGAGATGAAGGGCCCAGTTCAGCGGTGCTTGAGACGGCGGTGCCCTATTCAGCGGTGCTTGAGATGAAGCGCCCAGTTCAGCGGTGCTTGAGATGAAGGGCCCAGTTCAGCGGTGCTTGAGACGGTGGTGCCCTGTTCAGCGGTGCTTGAGACGGCGGTGCCCTGTTCAGCGGTGCTTGAGATGAAGGGCCCAGTTCAGCGGTGCTTGAGACGGCGGTGCCCTGTTCAGCAGTGCTTGAGATGAAGGGACCAGTTCAGCGGTGCTTGAGACGGCAGTGCCCTGTTCAGCGGTGCTTGAGATGAAGGGGCCCAGTTCAGCGGTGCTTGAGATGAAGGGCCCAGTTCAGCGGTGCTTGAGACGGCGGTGCCCTGTTCAGCAGTGCTTGAGATGAAGGGCCCAGTTCAGCGGTGCTTGAGATGAAGGGCCCAGTTCAGCAGTGCTTGAAGTGAAGGGCCCAGTTCAGCGGTGCTTGAGACGCCGGTGCCCTGTTCAGCGGTGCTTAAGATGAAGGGCCCAGTTCAGCGGTGCTTGAGATGAAGGGTCCAGTTCAGCGGTGCTTGAGACGGCGGTGCCCTGTTCAGCGGTGCTTGAGATGAAGGGCCCAGTTCAGCGGTGCTTGAGATGAAGGGCCCAGTTCAGCGGTGCTTGAGATGAAGGGCCCAGTTCAGCAGTGCTTGAGATGAAGGGCCCAGTTCAGCAGTGCTTGAGACGACGGTGCCCAGTTCAGCGGTGCTTGAGACGGCGGTGCCCTGTTCAGCGGTGCTTGAGATGGCGGTGCCCTGTTCAGCGGTGCTTGAGATGAAGGGCCCAGTTCAGCGGTGCTTGAGACGGCGGTACCATGTTTAGCGGTGCTTGAGACGGCGGTGCCCTGTTCAGCGGTGCTTGAGATGAAGGGCCCAGTTCAGCAGTGCTTGAGATGAAGGGCCCAGTTCAGCGGTGCTTGAGATGAAGGGCCCAGTTCAGCGGTGCTTGAGACGGCGGTGCCCTGTTCAGCGGTGCTTGAGACGGCGGTGCCCTGTTCAGCGGTGCTTGAGATGAAGGGCCCAGTTCAGCGGTGCTTGAGATGAAGGGCCCTGTTCAGCGGTGCTTGAGATGAAGGGCCCTGTTCAGCGGTGCTTGAGACGGCGGTGCCCTGTTCAGCGGTGCTTGAGATGAAGGGCCCAGTTCAGCGGTGCTTGAGACGGCGGTGCCCTGTTCAGCGGTGCTTGAGATGAAGGGCCCAGTTCAGCGGTGCTTGAGATGAAGGGCCCAGTTCAGCGGTGCTTGAGACGGCGGTGCCCTGTTCAGCGGTGCTTGAGATGAAGGGCCCAGTTCAGCGGTGCTTGAGATGAAGAGCCCAGTTCAGCGGTGCTTGAAATGAAGGGCCCAGTTCAGCGGTGCTTGAGACGGCGGTGCCCTGTTCAGCGGTGCTTGAGACTCCAGTGCCCAGTTCAGCGGTGCTTGAGATGAAGGGCCCATTTCATCGGTGTTTGAGACAGCGGTGCCCTGTTCAGCGGTGCTTGAGACGGTGGTGCCCTGTTCAGCGGTGCTTGAGACGGCGGTGCCCTGTTCAGCAGTGCTTGAGATGAAGCGCCCAGTTCAGCGGTGCTTGAGATGAAGGGCCCAGTTCAGCGGTGCTTGAGACGGTGGTGCCCTGTTCAGCGGTGCTTGAGACGGCGGTGCCCTGTTCAGCGGTGCTTGAGATGAAGGGCCCAGTTCAGCGGTGCTTGAGACGGCGGTGCCCTGATCAGCGGTGCTTGAGACGGCGGTGCCCTGTTCAGCGGTGCTTGAGATGAAGGGCCCAGTTCAGCGGTGCTTGAGACGGCGGTGCCCTGTTCAGCGGTGCTTGAGGCGGCGGTGCCCTGTTCAGCGGTGCTTGAGATGAAGGGCCCAGGTCAGCGGTGCTTGAGACGGCGGTGCCCTGTTCAGCGGTGCTTGAGACAGCGGTGCCCAGTTCAGCGGTGCTTGAGACGGCGGTGCCCTGTTCAGCGGTGCTTGAGATGAAGGGCCCAGTTCAGCGGTGCTTGAGAAGAATGGCCCAGTTCAGTGGTGCTTGAAATGAAGGGCCCAGTTCAGCGGTGCTTGAGACGGCGGTGCCCTGCTCAACGGTGCTTGAGATGAAGGGCCCAGTTCAGCGGTGCTTCAGACGGCGGTGCCCTATTCAGCGGTGCTTGAGATGAAGCGCCCAGTTCAGCGGTGCTTGAGATGAAGGGCCCAGTTCAGCGGTGCTTGAGATGAAGGTCCCAGTTCAGCGGTGCTTGAGACGGCGGTGCCCTGTTCAGCGGTGCTTGAGACAGCGGTGCAATGTTCAGCGGTGCTTGAGACGGCTGTGCCCTGTTCAGCGGTGCTTGAGATGAAGGGCCCAGTTCAGCAGTGCTTGAGATGAAGGGCCCAGTTCAGCGGTGCTTGAGATGAAGGGCCCAGTTCAGCGGTGCTTGAGACGGCGGTGCCCTGTTCAGCGGTGCTTGAGACGGCGGTGCCCTGTTCAGCGGTGCTTGAGACGGCGGTGCCCTGTTCAGCGGTGCTTGAGATGAAGGGCCCAGTTCAGCGGTGCTTGAGACGGCGGTGCCCTGTTCAGCGGTGCTTGAGATGAAGGGCCCAGTTCAGCGGTGCTTGAGACGACGGTACCCTTTTCAGCGGTGCTTGAGACGACGGTGCCCAGTTCAGTGGTGCTTGAGACGGCGGTGCCCTGTTCAGCGGTGCTTGAGATGAAGGGCCCAAATCAGCGGTGCTTGAGACGGCGGTGCCCTGTTCAGCGGTGCTTGAGACGGCCGTGCTCTGTTCAGCGGTGCTTGAGATGGTGGTGCCCTGCTCAGCGGAGCTTGAGATGAAAGGCCCAGTTCAGCGGTGCTTGAGACGGTGGTGCCCTGTTCAGCGGTGCTTGAGACTGCAGTGCCCAGTTTAGCGGTGCTTGAGATGAAGGGCCCATTTCAGCGGTGCTTGAGACGGCGGTGCCCTGTTCAGAGGTGCTTGAGACGGTGGTGCCCTGTTCAGCGGTGCTTGAGACGGCGGTGCCCTGTTCAGCAGTGCTTGAAGTGAAGGGCCCAGTTCAGCGGTGCTTGAGACGCCGGTGCCCTGTTCAGCGGTGCTTAAGATGAAGGGCCCAGTTCAGCGGTGCTTGAGATGAAGGGTCCAGTTCAGCGGTGCTTGAGACGGCGGTGCCCTGTTCAGCGGTGCTTGAGATGAAGGGCCCAGTTCAGCGGTGCTTGAGATGAAGGGCCCAGTTCAGCGGTGCTTGAGATGAAGGGCCCAGTTCAGCGGTGCTTGAGATGAAGGGCCCAGTTCAGCAGTGCTTGAGACGACGGTGCCCAGTTCAGCGGTGCTTGAGACGGCGGTGCCCTGTTCAGCGGTGCTTGAGATGGCGGTGCCCTGTTCAGCGGTGCTTGAGATGAAGGGCCCAGTTCAGCGGTGCTTGAGACGGCGGTACCATGTTTAGCGGTGCTTGAGACGGCGGTGCCCTGTTCAGCGGTGCTTGAGATGAAGGGCCCAGTTCAGCAGTGCTTGAGATGAAGGGCCCAGTTCAGCGGTGCTTGAGATGAAGGGCCCAGTTCAGCGGTGCTTGAGACGGCGGTGCCCTGTTCAGCGGTGCTTGAGACGGCGGTGCCCTGTTCAGCGGTGCTTGAGATGAAGGGCCCAGTTCAGCGGTGCTTGAGATGAAGGGCCCTGTTCAGCGGTGCTTGAGATGAAGGGCCCTGTTCAGCGGTGCTTGAGACGGCGGTGCCCTGTTCAGCGGTGCTTGAGATGAAGGGCCCAGTTCAGCGGTGCTTGAGACGGCGGTGCCCTGTTCAGCGGTGCTTGAGATGAAGGGCCCAGTTCAGCGGTGCTTGAGATGAAGGGCCCAGTTCAGCGGTGCTTGAGACGGCGGTGCCCTGTTCAGCGGTGCTTGAGATGAAGGGCCCAGTTCAGCGGTGCTTGAGATGAAGAGCCCAGTTCAGCGGTGCTTGAAATGAAGGGCCCAGTTCAGCGGTGCTTGAGACGGCGGTGCCCTGTTCAGCGGTGCTTGAGACTCCAGTGCCCAGTTCAGCGGTGCTTGAGATGAAGGGCCCATTTCATCGGTGCTTGAGACGGCGGTGCCCTGTTCAGCGGTGCTTGAGACGGTGGTGCCCTGTTCAGCGGTGCTTGAGACGGCGGTGCCCTGTTCAGCAGTGCTTGAGATGAAGGGACCAGTTCAGCGGTGCTTGAGACGGCAGTGCCCTGTTCAGCGGTGCTTGAGATGAAGGGGCCCAGTTCAGCGGTGCTTGAGATGAAGGGCCCAGTTCAGCGGTGCTTGAGACGGCGGTGCCCTGTTCAGCAGTGCTTGAGATGAAGGGCCCAGTTCAGCGGTGCTTGAGATGAAGGGCCCAGTTCAGCGGTGCTTGAGATGAAGGGCCCAGTTCAGCGGTGCTTGAGACGGCGGTGCCCTATTCAGCGGTGCTTGAGATGAAGCGCCCAGTTCAGCGGTGCTTGAGATGAAGGGCCCAGTTCAGCGGTGCTTGAGACGGTGGTGCCCTGTTCAGCGGTGCTTGAGACGGCGGTGCCCTGTTCAGCGGTGCTTGAGATGAAGGGCCCAGTTCAGCGGTGCTTGAGACGGCGGTGCCCTGTTCAGCAGTGCTTGAGATGAAGGGACCAGTTCAGCGGTGCTTGAGACGGCAGTGCCCTGTTCAGCGGTGCTTGAGATGAAGGGGCCCAGTTCAGCGGTGCTTGAGATGAAGGGCCCAGTTCAGCGGTGCTTGAGACGGCGGTGCCCTGTTCAGCAGTGCTTGAGATGAAGGGCCCAGTTCAGCGGTGCTTGAGATGAAGGGCCCAGTTCAGCAGTGCTTGAAGTGAAGGGCCCAGTTCAGCGGTGCTTGAGACGCCGGTGCCCTGTTCAGCGGTGCTTAAGATGAAGGGCCCAGTTCAGCGGTGCTTGAGATGAAGGGTCCAGTTCAGCGGTGCTTGAGACGGCGGTGCCCTGTTCAGCGGTGCTTGAGATGAAGGGCCCAGTTCAGCGGTGCTTGAGATGAAGGGCCCAGTTCAGCGGTGCTTGAGATGAAGGGCCCAGTTCAGCAGTGCTTGAGATGAAGGGCCCAGTTCAGCAGTGCTTGAGACGACGGTGCCCAGTTCAGCGGTGCTTGAGACGGCGGTGCCCTGTTCAGCGGTGCTTGAGATGGCGGTGCCCTGTTCAGCGGTGCTTGAGATGAAGGGCCCAGTTCAGCGGTGCTTGAGACGGCGGTACCATGTTTAGCGGTGCTTGAGACGGCGGTGCCCTGTTCAGCGGTGCTTGAGATGAAGGGCCCAGTTCAGCAGTGCTTGAGATGAAGGGCCCAGTTCAGCGGTGCTTGAGATGAAGGGCCCAGTTCAGCGGTGCTTGAGACGGCGGTGCCCTGTTCAGCGGTGCTTGAGACGGCGGTGCCCTGTTCAGCGGTGCTTGAGATGAAGGGCCCAGTTCAGCGGTGCTTGAGATGAAGGGCCCTGTTCAGCGGTGCTTGAGATGAAGGGCCCTGTTCAGCGGTGCTTGAGACGGCGGTGCCCTGTTCAGCGGTGCTTGAGATGAAGGGCCCAGTTCAGCGGTGCTTGAGACGGCGGTGCCCTGTTCAGCGGTGCTTGAGATGAAGGGCCCAGTTCAGCGGTGCTTGAGATGAAGGGCCCAGTTCAGCGGTGCTTGAGACGGCGGTGCCCTGTTCAGCGGTGCTTGAGATGAAGGGCCCAGTTCAGCGGTGCTTGAGATGAAGAGCCCAGTTCAGCGGTGCTTGAAATGAAGGGCCCAGTTCAGCGGTGCTTGAGACGGCGGTGCCCTGTTCAGCGGTGCTTGAGACTCCAGTGCCCAGTTCAGCGGTGCTTGAGATGAAGGGCCCATTTCATCGGTGTTTGAGACGGCGGTGCCCTGTTCAGCGGTGCTTGAGACGGTGGTGCCCTGTTCAGCGGTGCTTGAGACGGCGGTGCCCTGTTCAGCAGTGCTTGAGATGAAGCGCCCAGTTCAGCGGTGCTTGAGATGAAGGGCCCAGTTCAGCGGTGCTTGAGACGGTGGTGCCCTGTTCAGCGGTGCTTGAGACGGCGGTGCCCTGTTCAGCGGTGCTTGAGATGAAGGGCCCAGTTCAGCGGTGCTTGAGACGGTGGTGCCCTGTTCAGCGGTGCTTGAGACGGCGGTGCCCTGTTCAGCGGTGCTTGAGATGAAGGGCCCAGTTCAGCGGTGCTTGAGACGGCGGTGCCCTGTTCAGCGGTGCTTGAGATGAAGGGCCCAGTTCAGCGGTGCTTGAGACGACGGTACCCTTTTCAGCGGTGCTTGAGACGACGGTGCCCAGTTCAGTGGTGCTTGAGACGGCGGTGCCCTGTTCAGCGGTGCTTGAGATGAAGGGCCCAAATCAGCGGTGCTTGAGACGGCGGTGCCCTGTTCAGCGGTGCTTGAGACGGCCGTGCTCTGTTCAGCGGTGCTTGAGATGGTGGTGCCCTGCTCAGCGGAGCTTGAGATGAAAGGCCCAGTTCAGCGGTGCTTGAGACGGTGGTGCCCTGTTCAGCGGTGCTTGAGACTGCAGTGCCCAGTTTAGCGGTGCTTGAGATGAAGGGCCCATTTCAGCGGTGCTTGAGACGGCGGTGCCCTGTTCAGAGGTGCTTGAGACGGTGGTGCCCTGTTCAGCGGTGCTTGAGACGGCGGTGCCCTGTTCAGCAGTGCTTGAAGTGAAGGGCCCAGTTCAGCGGTGCTTGAGACGCCGGTGCCCTGTTCAGCGGTGCTTAAGATGAAGGGCCCAGTTCAGCGGTGCTTGAGATGAAGGGTCCAGTTCAGCGGTGCTTGAGACGGCGGTGCCCTGTTCAGCGGTGCTTGAGATGAAGGGCCCAGTTCAGCGGTGCTTGAGATGAAGGGCCCAGTTCAGCGGTGCTTGAGATGAAGGGCCCAGTTCAGCGGTGCTTGAGATGAAGGGCCCAGTTCAGCAGTGCTTGAGACGACGGTGCCCAGTTCAGCGGTGCTTGAGACGGCGGTGCCCTGTTCAGCGGTGCTTGAGATGGCGGTGCCCTGTTCAGCGGTGCTTGAGATGAAGGGCCCAGTTCAGCGGTGCTTGAGACGGCGGTACCATGTTTAGCGGTGCTTGAGACGGCGGTGCCCTGTTCAGCGGTGCTTGAGATGAAGGGCCCAGTTCAGCAGTGCTTGAGATGAAGGGCCCAGTTCAGCGGTGCTTGAGATGAAGGGCCCAGTTCAGCGGTGCTTGAGACGGCGGTGCCCTGTTCAGCGGTGCTTGAGACGGCGGTGCCCTGTTCAGCGGTGCTTGAGATGAAGGGCCCAGTTCAGCGGTGCTTGAGATGAAGGGCCCTGTTCAGCGGTGCTTGAGATGAAGGGCCCTGTTCAGCGGTGCTTGAGACGGCGGTGCCCTGTTCAGCGGTGCTTGAGATGAAGGGCCCAGTTCAGCGGTGCTTGAGACGGCGGTGCCCTGTTCAGCGGTGCTTGAGATGAAGGGCCCAGTTCAGCGGTGCTTGAGATGAAGGGCCCAGTTCAGCGGTGCTTGAGACGGCGGTGCCCTGTTCAGCGGTGCTTGAGATGAAGGGCCCAGTTCAGCGGTGCTTGAGATGAAGAGCCCAGTTCAGCGGTGCTTGAAATGAAGGGCCCAGTTCAGCGGTGCTTGAGACGGCGGTGCCCTGTTCAGCGGTGCTTGAGACTCCAGTGCCCAGTTCAGCGGTGCTTGAGATGAAGGGCCCATTTCATCGGTGCTTGAGACGGCGGTGCCCTGTTCAGCGGTGCTTGAGACGGTGGTGCCCTGTTCAGCGGTGCTTGAGACGGCGGTGCCCTGTTCAGCAGTGCTTGAGATGAAGGGACCAGTTCAGCGGTGCTTGAGACGGCAGTGCCCTGTTCAGCGGTGCTTGAGATGAAGGGGCCCAGTTCAGCGGTGCTTGAGATGAAGGGCCCAGTTCAGCGGTGCTTGAGACGGCGGTGCCCTGTTCAGCAGTGCTTGAGATGAAGGGCCCAGTTCAGCGGTGCTTGAGATGAAGGGCCCAGTTCAGCGGTGCTTGAGATGAAGGGCCCAGTTCAGCGGTGCTTGAGACGGCGGTGCCCTATTCAGCGGTGCTTGAGATGAAGCGCCCAGTTCAGCGGTGCTTGAGATGAAGGGCCCAGTTCAGCGGTGCTTGAGACGGTGGTGCCCTGTTCAGCGGTGCTTGAGACGGCGGTGCCCTGTTCAGCGGTGCTTGAGATGAAGGGCCCAGTTCAGCGGTGCTTGAGACGGCGGTGCCCTGTTCAGCAGTGCTTGAGATGAAGGGACCAGTTCAGCGGTGCTTGAGACGGCAGTGCCCTGTTCAGCGGTGCTTGAGATGAAGGGGCCCAGTTCAGCGGTGCTTGAGATGAAGGGCCCAGTTCAGCGGTGCTTGAGACGGCGGTGCCCTGTTCAGCAGTGCTTGAGATGAAGGGCCCAGTTCAGCGGTGCTTGAGATGAAGGGCCCAGTTCAGCAGTGCTTGAAGTGAAGGGCCCAGTTCAGC
Organism: Pleurodeles waltl; assembly: GCF_031143425.1. Lineage (NCBI taxonomy): Eukaryota > Metazoa > Chordata > Amphibia > Caudata > Salamandridae > Pleurodeles > Pleurodeles waltl. Next base: position 260,642,858 of record NC_090440.1, read on the forward strand.
GGTGCTTGAGACGCCGGTGCCCTGTTCAGCGGTGCTTAAGATGAAGGGCCCAGTTCAGCGGTGCTTGAGATGAAGGGTCCAGTTCAGCGGTGCTTGAGACGGCGGTGCCCTGTTCAGCGGTGCTTGAGATGAAGGGCCCAGTTCAGCGGTGCTTGAGATGAAGGGCCCAGTTCAGCGGTGCTTGAGATGAAGGGCCCAGTTCAGCAGTGCTTGAGATGAAGGGCCCAGTTCAGCAGTGCTTGAGACGACGGTGCCCAGTTCAGCGGTGCTTGAGACGGCGGTGCCCTGTTCAGCGGTGCTTGAGATGGCGGTGCCCTGTTCAGCGGTGCTTGAGATGAAGGGCCCAGTTCAGCGGTGCTTGAGACGGCGGTACCATGTTTAGCGGTGCTTGAGACGGCGGTGCCCTGTTCAGCGGTGCTTGAGATGAAGGGCCCAGTTCAGCAGTGCTTGAGATGAAGGGCCCAGTTCAGCGGTGCTTGAGATGAAGGGCCCAGTTCAGCGGTGCTTGAGACGGCGGTGCCCTGTTCAGCGGTGCTTGAGACGGCGGTGCCCTGTTCAGCGGTGCTTGAGATGAAGGGCCCAGTTCAGCGGTGCTTGAGATGAAGGGCCCTGTTCAGCGGTGCTTGAGATGAAGGGCCCTGTTCAGCGGTGCTTGAGACGGCGGTGCCCTGTTCAGCGGTGCTTGAGATGAAGGGCCCAGTTCAGCGGTGCTTGAGACGGCGGTGCCCTGTTCAGCGGTGCTTGAGATGAAGGGCCCAGTTCAGCGGTGCTTGAGATGAAGGGCCCAGTTCAGCGGTGCTTGAGACGGCGGTGCCCTGTTCAGCGGTGCTTGAGATGAAGGGCCCAGTTCAGCGGTGCTTGAGATGAAGAGCCCAGTTCAGCGGTGCTTGAAATGAAGGGCCCAGTTCAGCGGTGCTTGAGACGGCGGTGCCCTGTTCAGCGGTGCTTGAGACTCCAGTGCCCAGTTCAGCGGTGCTTGAGATGAAGGGCCCATTTCATCGGTGTTTGAGACGGCGGTGCCCTGTTCAGCGGTGCTTGAGACGGTGGTGCCCTGTTCAGCGGTGCTTGAGACGGCGGTGCCCTGTTCAGCAGTGCTTGAGATGAAGCGCCCAGTTCAGCGGTGCTTGAGATGAAGGGCCCAGTTCAGCGGTGCTTGAGACGGTGGTGCCCTGTTCAGCGGTGCTTGAGACGGCGGTGCCCTGTTCAGCGGTGCTTGAGATGAAGGGCCCAGTTCAGCGGTGCTTGAGACGGCGGTGCCCTGTTCAGCGGTGCTTGAGGCGGCGGTGCCCTGTTCAGCGGTGCTTGAGATGAAGGGCCCAGGTCAGCGGTGCTTGAGACGGCGGTGCCCTGTTCAGCGGTGCTTGAGACAGCGGTGCCCAGTTCAGCGGTGCTTGAGACGGCGGTGCCCTGTTCAGCGGTGCTTGAGATGAAGGGCCCAGTTCAGCGGTGCTTGAGAAGAATGGCCCAGTTCAGTGGTGCTTGAAATGAAGGGCCCAGTTCAGCGGTGCTTGAGACGGCGGTGCCCTGCTCAACGGTGCTTGAGATGAAGGGCCCAGTTCAGCGGTGCTTCAGACGGCGGTGCCCTATTCAGCGGTGCTTGAGATGAAGCGCCCAGTTCAGCGGTGCTTGAGATGAAGGGCCCAGTTCAGCGGTGCTTGAGACGGTGGTGCCCTGTTCAGCGGTGCTTGAGACGGCGGTGCCCTGTTCAGCGGTGCTTGAGATGAAGGGCCCAGTTCAGCGTTGCTTGAGACGGCGGTGCCCTGATCAGCGGTGCTTGAGACGGCGGTGCCCTGTTCAGCGGTGCTTGAGATGAAGGGCCCAGTTCAGCGTTGCTTGAGACGGCGGTGCCCTGATCAGCGGTGCTTGAGACGGCGGTGCCCTGTTCAGCGGTGCTTGAGATGAAGGGCCCAGTTCAGCGGTGCTTGAGACGGCGGTGCCCTGTTCAGCGGTGCTTGAGGCGGCGGTGCCCTGTTCAGCGGTGCTTGAGATGAAGGGCCCAGGTCAGCGGTGCTTGAGACGGCGGTGCCCTGTTCAGCGGTGCTTGAGACAGCGGTGCCCAGTTCAGCGGTGCTTGAGACGGCGGTGCCCTGTTCAGCGGTGCTTGAGATGAAGGGCCCAGTTCAGCGGTGCTTGAGATGAATGGCCCAGTTCAGTGGTGCTTGAAATGAAGGGCCCAGTTCAGCGGTGCTTGAGACGGCGGTGCCCTGCTCAACGGTGCTTGAGATGAAGGGCCCAGTTCAGCGGTGCTTGAGACGGCGGTGCCCTATTCAGCGGTGCTTGAGATGAAGCGCCCAGTTCAGCGGTGCTTGAGATGAAGGGCCCAGTTCAGCGGTGCTTGAGACTGTGGTGCCCTGTTCAGCGGTGCTTGAGACGGCGGTGCCCTGTTCAGCGGTGCTTGAGATGAAAGGCCCAGTTCAGCGGTGCTTGAGACGGTGGTGCCCTGTTCAGCGGTGCTTGAGACGGCGGTGCCCTGTTCAGCGGTGCTTGAGATGAAAGGCCCAGTTCAGCGGTGCTTGAGATGAAGGGCCCAGTTCAGCGGTGCTTGAGACGGCGGTGCCCTGTTCAGCGGTGCTTGAGACAGCGGTGCCCTGTTCAGCGGTGCTTGAGATGAAGGGCCCAGTTCAGCGGTGCTTGAGATGACGGGCCCTGTTCAGCGGTGCTTGAGACGGCGGTGCCCTGTTCAGCGGTGCTTGAGATGAAGGGCCCAGTTCAGCGGTGCTTGAGATGAAGGGCCCAGTTCAGCGGTGCTTGAAATGAAGGGCCCAGTTCAGCGGTGCTAGAGACTGCGGTGCCCTGTTCAGCGGTGCTTGAGATGAAGGGCCCAGTTCAGCGGTGCTTGAGACGGCGGTTCCCTGTTCAGCGGTGCTTGAGATGAAGGGCCCAGTTCAGCGGAGCTTGAGATGAAGGGCCCAGTTCAGCGGTGCTTGAGACGGCGGTACCCTGTTCAGCGGTGCTTGAGACGGCGGTGCCCTGTTCAGCGGTGCTTGAGATGAAGGGCCCAGTTCAGCAGTGCTTGAGATGAAGGGCCCAGTTCAGCGGTGCTTGAGATGAAGGGCCCAGTTCAGCGGTGCTTGAGACGGCGGTGCCCTGTTCAGCGGTGCTTGAGACGGCGGTGCCCTGTTCAGCGGTGCTTGAGATGAAGGGCCTAGTTCAGCGGTGCTTGAAACGGCGGTGCCCTGTTCAGCGGTGCTTGAGATGAAGGGCCCTGTTCAGCGGTGCTTGAGACGACGGTGCCCTGTTCAGCGGTGCTTGAGACGACGGTGCCCAGTTCAGTGGTGCTTGAGATGGCGGTGCCCTGTTCAGCGGTGCTTGAGATGAAGGGCCCAAATCAGCGGTGCTTGAGACGGCGGTGCCCTGTTCAGCGGTGCTTGAGACGGCCGTGCTCTGTTCAGCGGTGCTTGAGATGGCGGTGCCCTGTTCAGCGGAGCTTGAGATGAAAGGCCCAGTTCAGCGGTGCTTGAGACGGTGGTGCCCTGCTCAGCGGTGCTTGAGACTGCAGTGCCCAGTTCAGCGGTGCTTGAGATGAAGGGCCCATTTCAGCGGTGCTTGAGACGGCGGTGCCCTGTTCAGCGATGCTTGAGATGAAGGGCCCTGTTCAGCGGTGCTTGAGACGGCGGTGCCCTGTTCAGCAGTGCTTGAAATGAAGGGCCCAGTTCAGCGGTGCTTGAGACGGCGGTGCCCTGTTCAGCGGTGCTTGAAATGAAGGGCCCAGTTCAGCGGTGCTTGAGACGGCGGTGCCCTGTTCAGCGGTGCTTGAGATGAAGGGCCCAGTTCAGCGGTGCTTGAGATGAAGGGCCCAGTTCAGCGGTGCTTGAGACGGCGGTGCCCTGTTCAGCGGTGCTTGAGACGGCGGTGCCCTGTTCAGCGGTGCTTGAGATGAAGGGCCCAGTTCAGCGGTGCTTGAGATGAAGGGCCCAGTTCAGCGGTGCTTGAAATGAAGTGCCCAGTTCAGCGGTGCTTGAGACGGCGGTGCCCTGTTCAGCGGTGCTTGAGATGAAGGGGCCAGTTCAGCAGGGCTTGAGATGAAGGGCCCAGTTCAGCGGTGCTGGAGACGGCGGTGCCCTGTTCAGCGGTGCTTGAGACGGCGGTGCCCTGTTCAGCGGTGCTTGCGATGAAGGGCCCAGTTCAGCGGTGCTTTAGATGAAGGGCCCAGTTCAGCGGTGCTTGAGATGAAGGGCCCAGTTCAGCAGTGCTTGAGACGGCGGTGCCCTGTTCAGCGGTGCTTGAGACGGCGGTGCCCTGTTCAGCGGTGCTTGAGATGAAGGGCCCAGTTCAGCGGTGCTTGAGATGAAGGGCCGTGTTCAGCGGTGCTTGAGACGGCGGTGCCCTGTTCAGCGGTGCTTGAGATGAAGGGCCCAGTTCAGCGGTGCTTGAAAGGGCGGTGCCCTGTTCAGCGGTGCTTGAGACGGCGGTGCCCAATTCAGCGGTGCTTGACACGGCGGTGCCCTGTTCATCGGTGCTTGAGATGAAGGGCCCAGTTGAGCGGTGCTTGAGACGGCGGTGCCCTGTTCAGCGGTGCTTGAGACGGCGGTGCCCTGTTCAGCGGTGCTTGAGATGAAGGGCCCAGTTCAGCGGTGCTTGAGACGGCGGTGCCCTGTTCAGCTGTGCTTGAGACGGCGGTGCCCTGTTCAGCGGTGCTTGAGATGAAGGGCCCAGTTCAGCGGTGCTTGAGACGGCGGTGCCCTGTTCAGCGGTGCTTGAGGCGGCGGTGCCCTGTTCAGCGGTGCTTGAGATGAAGGGCCCAGGTCAGCGGTGCTTGAGATGAAGGGCCCAGTTCAGCGGTGCTTGAGACGGCGGTGCCCTGTTCAGCGGTGCTTGAGATGAAGGGCCCAGTTCAGCGGTGCTTGAGACGGCGGTGCCCTGTTCAGCGGTGCTTGAGGCGGCGGTGCCCTGTTCAGCGGTGCTTGAGATGAAGGGCCCAGGTCAGCGGTGCTTGAGATGAAGGGCCCAGTTCAGCGGTGCTTGAGACGGCGGTGCCCTGTTCAGCGGTGCTTGAGACGGCGGTGCCCTGTTCAGCGGTGCTTGAGATGAAGGGCCCAGTTCAGCGGTGCTTGAGATGAAGGGCCCAGTTCAGCGGTGCTTGAAATGAAGGGCCCAGTTCAGCGGTGCTTGAGACGGCGGTGCCCTGTTCAGCGGTGCTTGAGATGAAGGGGCCAGTTCAGCAGGGCTTGAGATGAAGGGCCCAGTTCAGCGGTGCTGGAGACGGCGGTGCCCTGTTCAGCGGTGCTTGAGACGGCGGTGCCCTGTTCAGCGGTGCTTGCGATGAAGGGCCCAGTTCAGCGGTGCTTTAGATGAAGGGCCCAGTTCAGCGGTGCTTGAGATGGAGGGCCCAGTTCAGCGGTGCTTGAGACGGCGGTGCCCTGTTCAGCGGTGCTTGAGACGGCGGTGCCCTGTTCAGCGGTGCTTGAGATGAAGGGCCCTGTTCAGCGGTGCTTGAGACGGCGGTGCCCTGTTCAGCGGTGCTTGAGATGAAGGGCCCAGTTCAGCGGTGCTTGAAAGGGCGGTGCCCTGTTCAGCGGTGCTTGAGACGGCGGTGCCCAATTCAGCGGTGCGTGACACGGCGGTGCCCTGTTCATCGGTGCTTGAGATGAAGGGCCCAGTTGAGCGGTGCTTGAGACGGCGGTGCCCTGTTCAGCGGTGCTTGAGACGGCGGTGCCCTGTTCAGCGGTGCTTGAGATGAAGGGCCCAGTTCAGCGGTGCTTGAGACGGCGGTGCCCTGTTCAGCGGTGCTTGAGACGGCGGTGCCCTGTTCAGCGGTGCTTGAGATGAAGGGCCCAGTTCAGCGGTGCTTGAGACGGCGGTGCCCTGTTCAGCGGTGCTTGAGGCGGCTGTGCCCTGTTCAGCGGTGCTTGAGATGAAGGGCCCAGGTCAGCGGTGCTTGAGACGGCGGTGCCCTGTTCAGCGGTGCTTGAGACGGCGGTGCCCTGTTCAGCGGTGCTTGAGATGAAGGGCCCAGTTCAGCAGTGCTTGAGACGGCGGTTCCCTGTTCAGCGGTGCTTGAGACGGCGGTTCCCTGTTCAGCGGTGCTTGAGATGAAGGGCCCAGTTCAGCGGTGCTTGAGATGAAGGGCCGTGTTCAGCGATGCTTGAGACGGCGGTGCCCTGTTCAGCGGTGCTTGAGATGAAGGGCCCAGTTCAGCGGTGCTTGAAAGGGCGGTGCCCTGTTCAGCGGTGCTTGAGACGGCGGTGCCCAATTCAGCGGTGCTTGACACGGCGGTGCCCTGTTCATCGGTGCTTGAGATGAAGGGCCCAGTTGAGCGGTGCTTGAGACGGCGGTGCCCTGTTCAGCGGTGCTTGAGACGGCGGTGCCCTGTTCAGCGGTGCTTGAGATGAAGGGCCCAGTTCAGCGGTGCTTGAGACGGCGGTGCCCTGTTCAGCGGTGCTTGAGACGGCGGTGCCCTGTTCAGCGGTGCTTGAGATGAAGGGCCCAGTTCAGCGGTGCTTGAGACGGCGGTGCCCTGTTCAGCGGTGCTTGAGGCGGCGGTGCCCTGTTCAGCGGTGCTTGAGATGAAGGGCCCAGGTCAGCGGTGCTTGAGATGAAGGGCCCAGTTCAGCGGTGCTTGAGACGGCGGTGCCCTGTTCAGCGGTGCTTGAGACGGCGGTGCCCTGTTCAGCGGTGCTTGAGATGAAGGGCCCAGTTCAGCGGTGCTTGAGATGAAGGGCCCAGTTCAGCGGTGCTTGAAATGAAGGGCCCAGTTCAGCGGTGCTTGAGACGGCGGTGCCCTGTTCAGCGGTGCTTGAGATGAAGGGGCCAGTTCAGCAGGGCTTGAGATGAAGGGCCCAGTTCAGCGGTGCTGGAGACGGCGGTGCCCTGTTCAGCGGTGGTTGAGACGGCGGTGCCCTGTTCAGCGGTGCTTGCGATGAAGGGCCCAGTTCAGCGGTGCTTTAGATGAAGGGCCCAGTTCAGCGGTGCTTGAGATGGAGGGCCCAGTTCAGCGGTGCTTGAGACGGCGGTGCCCTGTTCAGCGGTGCTTGAGACGGCGGTGCCCTGTTCAGCGGTGCTTGAGATGAAGGGCCCTGTTCAGCGGTGCTTGAGACGGCGGTGCCCTGTTCAGCGGTGCTTGAGATGAAGGGCCCAGTTCAGCGGTGCTTGAAAGGGCGGTGCCCTGTTCAGCGGTGCTTGAGACGGCGGTGCCCAATTCAGCGGTGCGTGACACGGCGGTGCCCTGTTCATCGGTGCTTGAGATGAAGGGCCCAGTTGAGCGGTGCTTGAGACGGCGGTGCCCTGTTCAGCGGTGCTTGAGACGGCGGTGCCCTGTTCAGCGGTGCTTGAGATGAAGGGCCCAGTTCAGCGGTGCTTGAGACGGCGGTGCCCTGTTCAGCGGTGCTTGAGACGGCGGTGCCCTGTTCAGCGGTGCTTGAGATGAAGGGCCCAGTTCAGCGGTGCTTGAGACGGCGGTGCCCTGTTCAGCGGTGCTTGAGGCGGCTGTGCCCTGTTCAGCGGTGCTTGAGATGAAGGGCCCAGGTCAGCGGTGCTTGAGACGGCGGTGCCCTGTTCAGCGGTGCTTGAGACGGCGGTGCCCTGTTCAGCGGTGCTTGAGATGAAGGGCCCAGTTCAGCAGTGCTTGAGACGGCGGTTCCCTGTTCAGCGGTGCTTGAGACGGCGGTGCCCTGTTCAGCGGTGCTTGAGATGAAGGGCCCAGTTCAGCGGTGCTTGAGATGAAGGGCCCAGTTCAGCGGTGCTTGAAATGAAGGGTCCAGTTCAGCGGTGCTTGAGACGGCGGTGCTCTGTTCAGCGGTGCTTGAGATGAAGGGCCCAGTTCAGCAGTGCTTGAGACGGCGGCGCCCTGTTCAGCGGTGCTTGAGATGAAGGGCCCAGATCAGCGGTGCTTGAGATGAAGGGCCCAGTTCAGCGGTGCTTGAGACGGCGGTGCCCTATTCAGCGGTGCTTGAGACGGCGGTACCCTGTTCAGCGGTGCTTGAGATGAAGGGCCCAGTTCAGCGGTGCTTGAGATGAAGGGCCCAGTTCAGCGGTGCTTGAGATGAAGGGCCCAGTTCAGCAGTGCTTGAGACGACGGTGGCCTGTTCAGCGGTGCTAGAGACGGCGGTGGCCTGTTCAGCGGTGCTTGAGATGAAGGGCCCTGTTCAGCGGTGCTTGAGACGGCGGTGCCCTGTTCAGCGGTGCTTGAGATGAAGGGCCCAGTTCAGCGGTGCTTGAGACGGCGGTGCCCTGTTCAGCGGTGCTTGAGACTGCGGTGCCCAGTTCAGCGGTGCTTGACACGGCGGTGCCCTGTTCAGCGGTGCTTGAGATGAAGGGCCCAGTTCAGCGGTGCTTGAGACGGCGGTGCCCTGTTCAGCGGTGCTTGAGACGGCGGTGCCCTGTTCAGCGGTGCTTGAGATGAAGGGCCCATTTCAGCGGTGCTTGAGACGGCGGTGCCCTGTTCAGCGGTGCTTGAGACGGCGGTGCCCTGTTCAGCGGTGCTTGAGATGAAGAAGGGCCCAGTTCAGCGGTGCTTGAGACGGCGGTGCCCTGTTCAGCCGTGCTTGAGATGAAGGGCCCAGTTCAGCGGTGCTTGAGATGAAGGGCCCAGTTCAGCGGTGCTTGAGACGGCGGTGCCCTGTTCAGCGGTGCTTGAGATGAAGGGCCCAGTTCAGCGGTGATTGAGATGAAGGGCCCAGTTCAGCGGTGCTTGAAATGAAGGGCCCAGTTCAGCGGTGCTTGAGACGGCGGTGCCCTGTTCAACGGTGCTTGAGACTGCAGTGCCCAGTTCAGCGGTGCTTGAGATGAAGGGCCCATTTCAGCAGTGCTTGAGACGGCGGTGCCCTGTTCAGCGGTGCTTGAGACGGTGGTGCCCTGTTCAGCGGTGCTTGAGACGGCGGTGCCCTGTTCAGCAGTGCTTGAGATGAAGGGACCAGTTCAGCGGTGCTTGAGACGGCGGTGCCCTGTTCAGCGGTGCTTGAGATGAAGGGCCCAGTTCAGCGGTGCTTGAGATGAAGGGCCCAGTACAGCGGTGCTTGAGATGAAGGGCCCAGTTCAGCGATGCTTGAGATGAAGGGCCCAGTTCAGCGGTGCTTGAGACGGCGGTGCCCTGTTCAGCGGTGCTTGAGACAGCGGTGCCCTGTTCAGCGGTGCTTGAGATGAAGGGCCCAGTTCAGCGGTGCTTGAGATGAAGGGCCCTGTTCAGCGGTGCTTGAGACGGCGGTGCCCTGTTCAGCGGTGCTTGAGATGAAGGGCCCAGTTCAGCGGTGCTTGAGACGGCGGTGCCCTGTTCAGCGGTGCTTGAGACTGCAGTGCCCAGTTCAGCGGTGCTTGAGATGAAGAGCCCATTTCAGCGGTGCTTGAGACGGCGGTGACCTGTTCAGCGGTGCTTGAGACGGTGGTGCCCTGCTCAGCGGTGCTTGAGACGGCGGTGCCCTGTTCAGCAGTGCTTGAAATGAAGGGCCCAGTTCAGCGGTGCTTGAGACGGCGGTGCCCTGTTCAGCAGTGCTTGAAATGAAGGTCCCAGTTCAGCGGTGCTTGAGACGGCGGTGCCCTGTTCAGCGGTGCTTGAGATGAAGGGCCCAGTTCAGCGGTGCTTGAGACGGCGGTGCCAAGTTCAGCGGTGCTTGAGACGGCGGTGCCCTGTTCAGCGGTGCTTGAGATGAAGGGCCCAGTTCAGCGGTGCTTGATATGAAGGGCCCAGTTCAGCGGTGCTTGAGATGAAGGGCCCAGTTCAGCAGTGCTTGAGACGACGGTGCCCAGTTCAGCGGTGCTTGAGACGGCAGTGCCCTGTTCAGCGGTGCTTGAGACGGCGGTGCCCAGTTCAGCGGTGCTTGAGATGAAGGGCCCAGTTCAGCGGTGCTTGAGACGGCGGTGCCCTGTTCAGCGGTGCTTGAGATGAAGGGCCCAGTTCAGAGGTGCTTGAGACGGCAGTCCCAGTTCAGCGGTGCTTGAGACGGCGGTGCCCAGTTCAGCAGTGCTTGAGACGGCGGTGCCCTGTTCAGCGGTGCGTGAGATGAAGGGCCCAGTTCAGCGGTGCTTGAGACGGCGGTGCCCTGTTCAGCGGTGCTTGAGATGAAGGGCCCAGTTCAGCGGTGCTTGAGACGGCGGTGCCCTGTTCAGCAGTGCTTTAGACGGCGCTGCCCTGTTCAGCGGTGCTTGAGATGAAGGGCCCAGTTCAGCGGTGCTTGAGACGGCGGTGCCCTGTTCAGAGGTGCTTGAGATGGCGGTGCCCTGTTCAGCGGTGCTTGAGACGGCGGTGCCCAGTTCAGCGGTGCTTGAGACGGCAGTGCCCTGTTCAGCGGTGCTTGAGACGGCGGTGCCCAGTTCAGCGGTGCTTGAGATGAAGGGCCCAGTTCAGCGGTGCTTGAGACGGCGGTGCCCTGTTCAGCGGTGCTTGAGATGAAGGGCCCAGTTCAGAGGTGCTTGAGACGGCAGTCCCAGTTCAGCGGTGCTTGAGACGGCGGTGCCCAGTTCAGCAGTGCTTGAGACGGCGGTGCCCAGTTCAGCGGTGCTTGAGACGGCAGTGCCCTGTTCAGCGGTGCTTGAGACGGCGGTGCCCAGTTCAGCGGTGCTTGAGATGAAGGGCCCAGTTCAGCGGTGCTTGAGACGGCGGTGCCCTGTTCAGCGGTGCTTGAGATGAAGGGCCCAGTTCAGAGGTGCTTGAGACGGCAGTCCCAGTTCAGCGGAGCTTGAGACCGCGGTGCCCAGTTCAGCGGTGCTTGAGACGGCAGTGCCCTGTTCAGCGGTGCTTGAGACGGCGGTGCCCAGTTCAGCGGTGCTTGAGATGAAGGGCCCAGTTCAGCGGTGCTTGAGACGGCGGTGCCCTGTTCAGCGGTGCTTGAGATGAAGGGCCCAGTTCAGAGGTGCTTGAGACGGCAGTCCCAGTTCAGCGGTGCTTGAGACGGCAGTGCCCAGTTCAGCAGTGCTTGAGACGGCGGTGCCCTGTTCAGCGGTGCATGAGATGAAGGGCCCAGTTCAGCGGTGCTTGAGACGGCGGTGCCCTGTTCAGCGGTGCTTGAGATGAAGGGCACAGTTCAGCGGTGCTTGAGACGGCGGTGCCCTGTTCAGCAGTGCTTTAGACGGCGCTGCCCTGTTCAGCGGTGCTTGAGATGAAGGCCCCAGTTCAGCGGTGCTTGAGACGGCGGTGCCCTGTTCAGAGGTGCTTGAGATGGCGGTGCCCTGTTCAGCGGTGCTTGAGACGGCGGTGCCCAGTTCAGCGGTGCTTGAGACGGCGGTGCCCTGTTCAGCGGTGCTTGAGATGAAGGGCCCAGTTCAGCGGTGCTTGAGATGAAGGGCCCAGTTCAGCGGTGCTTGAGACGGCGGTGCCCTGTTCAGCGGTGCTTGAGACGGCGGTGCCCTGTTCAGCGGTGCTTGAGATGAAGGGCCCAGTTCAGCGGTTCTTGAGATGAAGGGCCCAGTTCAGCGGTGCTTGAGATGAAGGGCCCAGTTCAGCAGTGCTTGAGACGACGGTGCCCAGTTCAGCGGTGCTTGAGACGGCGGTGCACTGTTCAGCGGTGCTTGAGACGGCGGTGCCCTGTTCAGCGGTGCTTGAGATGAAGGGCCCAGTTCAGCGGTGCTTGAGACGGCGGTGCCCTGTTCAGCGGTGCTTGAGATGAAGGGCCCAGTTCAGAGGTGCTTGAGACGGCAGTCCCAGTTCAGCGGTGCTTGAGACGGCGGTGCCCAGTTCAGCAGTGCTTGAGACGGCGGTGCCCTGTTCAGCGGTGCTTGAGACGGCGGTGCCCTGTTCAGCGGTGCTTGAGACGGCGGTGCCCTGTTCAGCGGTGCTTGAGATGAAGGGTCCAGTTCAGCGGTGCTTGAAATGAAGGGCCCAGTTCAGCGGTGCTTGAGACGGCGGTGCCCTGTTCAGCGGTGCTTGAGATGAAGGGCCCAGTTCAGCGGCCCTTGAGACGGCGGTGCCCTGTTCAGCGGTGCTTGAGATGAAGGGCCCAGTTCAGCGGTGCTTGAGACAGCGGTGCCCTGTTCAGCGGTGCTTGAGACGGCGGTGCCCTGTTCAGCGGTGCTTGAGTTGAAGGCCCAGTTCAGCGGTGCTTGAGATGAAGGGCTCAGTTCTGCGGTGCTTGAGATGAAGGGCCCAGTTCAGCGGTGCTTGAGACGGCGGTGCCCTGTTCAGCGGTGCTTGAGACGGCGGTGCCCTGTTCAGCGGTGCTTGAGACGGCGGTGCCCTGTTCAGCGGTGCTTGAGATGAAGGGCCCAGTTCAGCGGTGCTTGAGATGAAGGGCCCAGTTCAGCGGTGCTTGAGATGAAGGGCCCAGTTCAGCGGTGATTGAGATGAATGGCCCAGTTCAGCGGTGCTTGAGACGGCGGTGCCCTGTTCAGCGGTGCTTGAGACGGCGGTGCCCTGTTCAGCGGTGCTTGAGATGAAGGGCCCAGTTCAGCGGTGCTTGAGACGGCGGTGCCCTGTTCAGCGGTGCTTGAGACGGCGGTGCCCAGTTCAGTGGTGCTTGAGACGGCGGTGCCCTGTTCAGCGGTGCTTGAGATGAATGGCCCAAATCAGCGGTGCTTGAGACGGCGGTGCCCTGTTCAGCGGTGCTTGAGACGGCCGTGCTCTGTTCAGCGGTGCTTGAGATGGCGGTGCCCTGTTCAGCGGAGCTTGAGATGAAGGGCCCAGTTCAGCGGTGCTTGAGACGGCGGTGCCCTGTTCAGCGGTGATTGAGACTGCAGTGCCCAGTTCAGCGGTGCTTGAGATGAAGGGCCCATTTCAGCGGTGCTTGAGACGGCGGTGCCCTGTTCAGCGGTGCTTGAGACGGTGGTGCCCTGTTCAGCGGTGCTTGAGACGGCAGTGCCCTGTTCAGCAGTGCTTGAAATGAAGGGCCCAGTTCAGCGGTGCTTGAGACGGCGGTGCCCTGTTCAGCGGTGCTTGAGATGAAGGGCCCAGTTCAGCGGTGCTTGAGACGGCGGTGCCCTGTTCAGCGGTGCTTGAGACGGCGGTGCCCTGTTCAGCGGTGCTTGAGATGAAGGGCCCAGTTCAGCGGTGCTTGATATGAAGGGCCCAGTTCAGCGGTGCTTGAGATGAAGGGCCCAGTTCAGCAGTGCTTGTGACGACGGTGCCCAGTTCAGCGGTGCTTGAGACGGCGGTGCCCTGTTCAGCGGTGCTTGAGACGGCGGTGCCCAGTTCAGCGGTGCTTGAGATGAAGGGCCCAGTTCAGCGGTTCTTGAGACGGCGGTGCCCTGTTCAGCGGTGCTTGAGATGAAGGGCCCAGTTCAGAGGTGCTTGAGACGGCAGTCCCAGTTCAGCGGTGCTTGAGACGGCGGTGCCCTGTTCAGCGGTGCTTGAGATGAAGGGCCCAGTTCAGCGGTGCTTGAGACGGCGGTGCCCTGTTCAGCGGTGCTTGAGACGGCGGTGCCCTGTTCAGCGGTGCTTGAGATGAAGGGCCCAGTTCAGCGGTGCTTGAGACGGCGCTGCCCTGTTCAGCAGTGCTTGAGACGGCGGTGCCCTGATCAGCGGTGCTTGAGATGAAGGGCCCAGTTCAGCGGTGCTTGAGACGGCGGTGCCCTGTTCAGAGGTGCTTGAGATGGCGGTGCCCTGTTCAGCGGTGCTTGAGACGGCGGTGCCCAGTTCAGCGGTGCTTGAGACGGCGGTGCCCTGTTCAGCGGTGCTTGAGATGAAGGGCCCAGTTCAGCGGTGCTTGAGATGAAGGGCCCAGTTCAGCGGTGCTTGAGATGGCGGTGCCCTGTTCAGCGGTGCTTGAGACGGCGGTGCCCTGTTCAGCGGTGCTTGAGATGAAGGGCCCAGTTCAGCGGTGCTTGAGATGAAGGGCCCAGTTCAGCGGTGCTTGAGATGAAGGGCCCAGTTCAGCAGTGCTTGAGACGACGGTGCCCAGTTCAGCGGTGCTTGAGACGGCGGTGCACTGTTCAGCGGTGCTTGAGACGGCGGTGCCCTGTTCAGCGGTGCTTGAGATGAAGGGCCCAGTTCAGCGGTGCTTGAGACGGCGGTGCCCTGTTCAGCGGTGCTTGAGATGAAGGGCCCAGTTCAGAGGTGCTTGAGACGGCAGTCCCAGTTCAGCGGTGCTTGAGACGGCGGTGCCCAGTTCAGCAGTGCTTGAGACGGCGGTGCCCTGTTCAGCGGTGCTTGAGACGGCGGTGCCCTGTTCAGCGGTGCTTGAGACGGCGGTGCCCTGTTCAGCGGTGCTTGAGATGAAGGGTCCAGTTCAGCGGTGCTTGAAATGAAGGGCCCAGTTCAGCGGTGCTTGAGACGGCGGTGCCCTGTTCAGCGGTGCTTGAGATGAAGGGCCCAGTTCAGCGGTGCTTGAGACGGTGGTGCCCTGTTCAGCGGTTCTTGAGACGGCGGTGCCCTGTTCAGCGGTGCTTGAGATGAAGGGCCCAGTTCAGCGGTGCTTGAGATGAAGGGCCCAGTTCAGCGGTGCTTGAGATGAAGGGCCCAGTTCAGCAGTGCTTGTGACGACGGTGCCCAGTTCAGCGGTGCTTGAGACGGCGGTGCCCTGTTCAGCGGTGCTTGAGACAGCGGTGCCCAGTTCAGCGGTGCTTGAGATGAAGGGCCCAGTTCAGCGGTGCTTGAGACGGCGGTGCCCAGTTCAGCAGTGCTTGAGACGGCGGTGCCCTGTTCAGCGGTGCTTGAGACGGCGGTGCCCTGTTCAGCGGTGCTTGAGACGGCGGTGCCCTGTTCAGCGGTGCTTGAGACGGCGGTGCCCTGTTCAGCGGTGCTTGAGATGAAGGGTCCAGTTCAGCGGTGCTTGAAATGAAGGGCCCAGTTCAGCGGTGCTTGAGACGGCGGTGCCCTGTTCAGCGGTGCTTGAGATGAAGGGCCCAGTTCAGCGGTGCTTGAGACGGCGGTGCCCTGTTCAGCGGTGCTTGAGACGGCGGTGCCCTGTTCAGCGGTGCTTGAGATGAAGGGCCCAGTTCAGCGGTGCTTGATATGAAGGAACCAGTTCAGCGGTGCTTGAGATGAAGGGCCCAGTTCAGCAGTGCTTGTGACGACGGTGCCCAGTTCAGCGGTGCTTGAGACGGCGGTGCCCTGTTCAGCGGTGCTTGAGACGGCGGTGCCCTGTTCAGCGGTGCTTGAGACGGCGGTGCCCAGTTCAGCGGTGCTTGAGATGAAGGGCCCAGTTCAGCGGTGCTTGAGACGGCGGCGCCCTGTTCAGCGGTGCTTGAGATGAAGGGCCCAGTTCAGAGGTGCTTGAGACGGCAGTCCCAGTTCAGCGGTGCTTGAGACGGCGGTGCCCTGTTCAGCGGTGCTTGAGATGAAGGGCCCAGTTCAGCAGTGCTTGAGACGGCGGTGCCCTGTTCAGCGGTGCTTGAGACGGCGGTGCCCTGTTCAGCGGTGCTTGAGATGAAGGGCCCAGTTCAGCGGTGCTTGAGACGGCGGTGCCCTGTTCAGCAGTGCTTGAGACGGCGGTGCCCTGTTCAGCGGTGCTTGAGATGAAGGGCCCAGTTCAGCGGTGCTTGAGACGGCGGTGCCCTGTTCAGAGGTGCTTGAGATGGCGGTGCCCTGTTCAGCGGTGCTTGAGACGGCGGTGCCCAGTTCAGCGGTGCTTGAGACGGCGGTGCCCTGTTCAGCGGTGCTTGAGATGAAGGGCCCAGTTCAGCGGTGCTTGAGATGAAGGGTCCAGTTCAGCGGTGCTTGAAATGAAGGGCCCAGCTCAGCGGTGCTTGAGACGGCGGTGCCCTGTTCAGCGGTGCTTGAGATGAAGGGCCCAGTTCAGCGGTGCTTGAGACGGTGGTGCCCTGTTCAGCGGTGCTTGAGACGGCGGTGCCCTGTTCAGCGGTGCTTGAGATGAAGGGCCCAGTTCAGCGGTGCTTGAGATGAAGGGCCCAGTTCAGCGGTGCTTGAGATGAAGGGCCCAGTTCAGCAGTGCTTGTGACGACGGTGCCCAGTTCAGCGGTGCTTGAGACGGCGGTGCCCTGTTCAGCGGTGCTTGAGACGGCGGTGCCCAGTTCAGCGGTGCTTGAGATGAAGGGCCCAGTTCAGCGGTGCTTGAGACGGCGGTGCCCAGTTCAGCAGTGCTTGAGACGGCGGTGCCCTGTTCAGCGGTGCTTGAGACGGCGGTGCCCTGTTCAGCGGTGCTTGAGACGGCGGTGCCCTGTTCAGCGGTGCTTGAGACGGCGGTGCCCTGTTCAGCGGTGCTTGAGATGAAGGGTCCAGTTCAGCGGTGCTTGAAATGAAGGGCCCAGTTCAGCGGTGCTTGAGACGGCGGTGCCCTGTTCAGCGGTGCTTGAGATGAAGGGCCCAGTTCAGCGGTGCTTGAGACGGCGGTGCCCTGTTCAGCGGTGCTTGAGACGGCGGTGCCCTGTTCAGCGGTGCTTGAGATGAAGGGCCCAGTTCAGCGGTGCTTGATATGAAGGAACCAGTTCAGCGGTGCTTGAGATGAAGGGCCCAGTTCAGCAGTGCTTGTGACGACGGTGCCCAGTTCAGCGGTGCTTGAGACGGCGGTGCCCTGTTCAGCGGTGCTTGAGACGGCGGTGCCCTGTTCAGCGGTGCTTGAGACGGCGGTGCCCAGTTCAGCGGTGCTTGAGATGAAGGGCCCAGTTCAGCGGTGCTTGAGACGGCGGCGCCCTGTTCAGCGGTGCTTGAGATGAAGGGCCCAGTTCAGAGGTGCTTGAGACGGCAGTCCCAGTTCAGCGGTGCTTGAGACGGCGGTGCCCTGTTCAGCGGTGCTTGAGATGAAGGGCCCAGTTCAGCAGTGCTTGAGACGGCGGTGCCCTGTTCAGCGGTGCTTGAGACGGCGGTGCCCTGTTCAGCGGTGCTTGAGATGAAGGGCCCAGTTCAGCGGTGCTTGAGACGGCGGTGCCCTGTTCAGCAGTGCTTGAGACGGCGGTGCCCTGTTCAGCGGTGCTTGAGATGAAGGGCCCAGTTCAGCGGTGCTTGAGACGGCGGTGCCCTGTTCAGAGGTGCTTGAGATGGCGGTGCCCTGTTCAGCGGTGCTTGAGACGGCGGTGCCCAGTTCAGCGGTGCTTGAGACGGCGGTGCCCTGTTCAGCGGTGCTTGAGATGAAGGGCCCAGTTCAGCGGTGCTTGAGATGAAGGGCCCAGTTCAGCGGTGCTTGAGACGGCGGTGCCCTGTTCAGCGGTGCTTGAGACGGCGGTGCCCTGTTCAGCGGTGCTTGAGATGAAGGGCCCAGTTCAGCGGTGCTTGAGATGAAGGGCCCAGTTCAGCAGTGCTTGAGACGACGGTGCCCAGTTCAGCGGTGCTTGAGACGGCGGTGCACTGTTCAGCGGTGCTTGAGACGGCGGTGCCCTGTTCAGCGGTGCTTGAGATGAAGGGCCCAGTTCAGCGGTGCTTGAGACGGCGGTGCCCTGTTCAGCGGTGCTTGAGATGAAGGGCCCAGTTCAGAGGTGCTTGAGACGGCAGTCCCAGTTCAGCGGTGCTTGAGACGGCGGTGCCCAGTTCAGCAGTGCTTGAGACGGCGGTGCCCTGTTCAGCGGTGCTTGAGACGGCGGTGCCCTGTTCAGCGGTGCTTGAGACGGCGGTGCCCTGTTCAGCGGTGCTTGAGATGAAGGGTCCAGTTCAGCGGTGCTTGAAATGAAGGGCCCAGTTCAGCGGTGCTTGAGACGGCGGTGCCCTGTTCAGCGGTGCTTGAGATGAAGGGCCCAGTTCAGCGGCCCTTGAGACGGCGGTGCCGTGTTCAGCGGTGCTTGAGACGGCGGTGCCCTGTTCAGCGGTGCTTGAGTTGAAGGGCCCAGTTCAGCGGTGCTTGAGATGAAGGGCCTAGTTCTGTGGTGCTTGAGATGAAGGGCCCAGTTCAGCGGTGCTTGAGACGGCAGTGCCCTGTTCAGCGGTGCTTGAGACGGCGGTGCCCTGTTCAGCGGTGCTTGAGATGAAGGGCCCAGTTCAGCGGTGCTTGATATGAAGGGCCCAGTTCAGCGGTGCTTGAGATGAAGGGCCCAGTTCAGCAGTGCTTGAGACGACGGTGCCCAGTTCAGCGGTGCTTGAGACGGCAGTGCCCTGTTCAGCGGTGCTTGAGACGGCGGTGCCCAGTTCAGCGGTGCTTGAGATGAAGGGCCCAGTTCAGCGGTGCTTGAGACAGCGGTGCCCTGTTCAGCGGTGCTTGAGATGAAGGGCCCAGTTCAGAGGTGCTTGAGACGGCAGTCCCAGTTCAGCGGTGCTTGAGATGGCGGTGCCCTGTTCAGCGGTGGTTGAGACGGCGGTGCCCAGTTCAGCGGTGCTTGAGACGGCGGTGCCCTGTTTAGCGGTGCTTGAGATGAAGGGCCCAGTTCAGTGGTGCTTGAGATGAAGGGCCCAGTTCAGCGGTGCTTGAGACGGCGGTGCCCTGTTCAGCGGTGCTTGAGACGGCGGTGCCCTGTTCAGCGGTGCTTGAGATGAAGGGCCCAGTTCAGCGGTGCTTGAGATGAAGGGCCCAGTTCAGCGGTGCTTGAGATGAAGGGCCCAGTTCAGCAGTGCTTGAGACGACGGTGCCCAGTTCAGCGGTGCTTGAGACGGCGGTGCACTGTTCAGCGGTGCTTGAGACGGCGGTGCCCTGTTCAGCGGTGCTTGAGATGAAGGGCCCAGTTCAGCGGTGCTTGAGACGGCGGTGCCCTGTTCAGCGGTGCTTGAGATGAAGGGCCCAGTTCAGAGGTGCTTGAGACGGCAGTCCCAGTTCAGCGGTGCTTGAGACGGCGGTGCCCAGTTCAGCAGTGCTTGAGACGGCGGTGCCCTGTTCAGCGGTGCTTGAGACGGCGGTGCCCTGTTCAGCGGTGCTTGAGACGGCGGTGCCCTGTTCAGCGGTGCTTGAGATGAAGGGCCCAGTTCAGCGGTGCTTGAGATGAAGGGCCCAGTTCAGCGGTGCTTGAGATGAAGGGCCCAGTTCAGCAGTGCTTGAGACGACGGTGCCCAGTTCAGCGGTGCTTGAGACGGCGGTGCACTGTTCAGCGGTGCTTGAGACGGCGGTGCCCTGTTCAGCGGTGCTTGAGATGAAGGGCCCAGTTAAGCGGTGCTTGAGACGGCGGTGCCCTGTTCAGCGGTGCTTGAGATGAAGGGCCCAGTTCAGAGGTGCTTGAGACGGCAGTCCCAGTTCAGCGGTGCTTGAGACGGCGGTGCCCAGTTCAGCAGTGCTTGAGACGGCGGTGCCCTGTTCAGCGGTGCTTGAGATGAAGGGCCCAGTTCAGCGGTGCTTGAGACGGCGGTGCCCTGTTCAGCGGTGCTTGAGATGAAGGGCCCAGTTCAGAGGTGCTTGAGACGGCAGTCCCAGTTCAGCGGTGCTTGAGACGGCGGTGCCCAGTTCAGCAGTGCTTGAGACGGCGGTGCCCTGTTCAGCGGTGCTTGAGACGGCGGTGCCCTGTTCAGCGGTGCTTGAGACGGCGGTGCCCTGTTCAGCGGTGCTTGAGATGAAGGGTCCAGTTCAGCGGTGCTTGAAATGAAGGGCCCAGTTCAGCGGTGCTTGAGACGGCGGTGCCCTGTTCAGCGGTGCTTGAGATGAAGGGCCCAGTTCAGCGGCCCTTGAGACGGCGGTGCCCTGTTCAGCGGTGCTTGAGATGAAGGGCCCAGTTCAGCGGTGCTTGAGACAGCGGTGCCCTGTTCAGCGGTGCTTGAGACGGCGGTGCCCTGTTCAGCGGTGCTTGAGTTGAAGGGCCCAGTTCAGCGGTGCTTGAGATGAAGGGCCCAGTTCTGCGGTGCTTGAGATGAAGGGCCCAGTTCAGCGGTGCTTGAGACGGCGGTGCCCTGTTCAGCGGTGCTTGAGACGGCGGTGCCCTGTTCAGCGGTGCTTGAGACGGCGGTGCCCTGTTCAGCGGTGCTTGAGATGAAGGGCCCAGTTCAGCGGTGCTTGAGACGGCGGTGCCCTGTTCAGCGGTGCTTGAGATGAAGGGCCCAGTTCAGCGGTGCTTGAGATGAAGGGCCCAGTTCAGCGGTGCTTGAGATGAATGGCCCAGTTCAGCGGTGCTTGAGACGGCGGTGCCCTGTTCAGCGGTGCTTGAGACGGCGGTGCCCTGTTCAGCGGTGCTTGAGATGAAGGGCCCTGTTCAGCGGTGCTTGAGACGGCGGTGCCCAGTTCAGTGGTGCTTGAGATGAAGGGCCCAGTTCAGCGGTGCTTGAGATGAAGGGCCCAGTTCAGCAGTGCTTGAGACGACGGTGCCCAGTTCAGCGGTGCTTGAGACGGCGGTGCCCTGTTCAGCGGTGCTTGAGATGAAGGGCCCAGTTCAGCGGTGCTTGAGACGGCGGTGCCCTGTTCAGCGGTGCTTGAGATGAAGGGCCCAGTTCAGAGGTGCTTGAGACGGCAGTCCCAGTTCAGCGGTGCTTGAGACGGCGGTGCCCAGTTCAGCAGTGCTTGAGACGGCGGTGCCCTGTTCAGCGGTGCTTGAGACGGCGGTGCCCTGTTCAGCGGTGCTTGAGACGGCGGTGCCCTGTTCAGCGGTGCTTGAGATGAAGGGTCCAGTTCAGCGGTGCTTGAAATGAAGGGCCCAGTTCAGCGGTGCTTGAGACGGCGGTGCCCTGTTCAGCGGAGCTTGAGATGAAGGGCCCAGTTCAGCGGCCCTTGAGACGGCGGTGCCCTGTTCAGCGGTGCTTGAGATGAAGGGCCCAGTTCAGCGGTGCTTGAGACAGCGGTGCCCTGTTCAGCGGTGCTTGAGACGGCGGTGCCCTGTTCAGCGGTGCTTGAGTTGAAGGGCCCAGTTCAGCGGTGCTTGAGATGAAGGGCCCAGTTCTGCGGTGCTTGAGATGAAGGGCCCAGGTCAGCGGTGCTTGAGACGGCGGTGCCCTGTTCAGCGGTGCTTGAGACGGCGGTGCCCTGTTCAGCGGTGCTTGAGACGGCGGTGCCCTGTTCAGCGGTGCTTGAGATGAAGGGCCCAGTTCAGCGGTGCTTGAGACGGCGGTGCCCTGTTCAGCGGTGCTTGAGATGAAGGGCCCAGTTCAGCGGTGCTTGAGACGGCGGTGCCCTGTTCAGCGGTGCTTGAGACGGCGGTGCCCTGTTCAGCGGTGCTTGAGATGAAGGGCCCAGTTCAGCGGTGCTTGAGATGAAGGGCCCAGTTCAGCGGTGCTTGAGACGGCGGTGCCCTGTTCAGCGGTGCTTGAGATGAAGGGCCCAGTTCAGCGGTGCTGAGACGGCAGTGCCCTGTTCAGCGGTGCTTGAGATGAAGAGCCCACTTCAGCGGTGCTTGAGACGGCAGTGCCCTGTTCAGCGGTGCTTGAGACGGCGGTGCCCAGTTCAGTGGTGCTTGAGACGGCGGTGCCCTGTTCAGCGGTGCTTGAGATGAAGGGCGCAAATCAGCAGTGCTTGAGACGGCGGTGCCCTGTTCAGCGGTGCTTGAGACGGCCGTGCTCTGTTCAGCGGTGCTTGAGATGGCGGTGCCCTGTTCAGTGGAGCTTGAGATGAAGGGCCCAGTTCATCGGTGCTTGAGACGGCGGTGCCCTGTTCAGCGGTGATTGAGACTGCAGTGCCCAGTTCAGCGGTGCTTGAGATGAAGGGCCCATTTCAGCGGTGCTTGAGACGGCGGTGCCCTGTTCAGCGGTGCTTGAGACGGTGGTGCCCTGTTCAGCGGTGCTTGAGACGGCGGTGCCCTGTTCAGCAGTGCTTGAAATGAAGGGCCCAGTTCAGCGGTGCTTGAGATGGCGGTGCCCTGTTCAGCGGTGCTTGAGATGAAGGGCCCAGTTCAGCGGTGCTTGAGATGAAGGGCCCAGTTCAGCGGTGCTTGAGACGGCGGTGCCCTGTTCAGCGGTGCTTGAGACGGCGGTGCCCTGTTCAGCGGTGCTTGAGATGAAGGGCCCAGTTCAGCGGTGCTTGAGATGAAGGGCCCAGTTCAGCGGTGCTTGAGATGAAGGGCCCAGTTCAGTAATGCTTGAGACGACGGTGCCCAGTTCAGCGGTGCTTGAGACAGCGGTGCCCTATTCAGCGGTGCTTGAGACGGCGGTGCCCTGTTCAGCGGTGCTTGAGATGAAGGGCCCAGTTCAGCGGTGCTTGAGACGGCGGTGCCCTGTTCAGCGGTGCTTGAGATGAAGGGCCCAGTTCAGAGGTGCTTGAGACGGCAGTCACAGTTCAGCGGTGCTTGAGACGGCGGTGCCCAGTTCAGCAGTGCTTGAGACGGCGGTGCCCTGTTCAGCGGTGCTTGAGACGGCGGTGCCCTGTTCAGCGGTGCTTGAGATGAAGGGCCCAGTTCAGCGGTGCTTGAGACGGCGGTGCCCTGTTCAGCGGTGCTTGAGATGAAGGGCCCAGTTCAGCGGTGCTTGAGACGGCGGTGCCCTGTTCAGCGGTGCTTGAGATGAAGGGCCCAGTTCAGCGGTGCTTGAGATGAAGGGCCCAGTTCAGCGGTGCTTGAGACAGCGGTTCCCTGTTCAGCGGTGCTTGAGACGGCGGTGCCCTGTTCAGCAGTGCTTGAGATGAAGGGCCCAGTTCAGCGGTGCTTGAGATGAAGGGCCCAGTTCAGCGGTGCTTGAGACGGCGGTTCCCTGTTCAGCGGTGCTTGAGACGGCGGTGCCCTGTTCAGCGGTGCTTGAGATGAAGGGCCCAGTTCAGCGGTGCTTGAGATGAAGGGCCCAGTTCAGCGGTGCTTGAAATGAAGGGTCCAGTTCAGCGGTGCTTGAGACGGCGGTGCCCTGTTCAGCGGTGCTTGAGATGAAGGGCCCAGTTCAGCGGTGCTAGAGACGGCGGTGCCCTGTTCAGCGGTGATTGAGACTGCAGTGCCCAGTTCAGCGGTGCTTGAGATGAAGGGCCCTTTTCAGCGGTGCTTGAGACGGCGGTGCCCTGTTCAGCGGTGCTTGAGACGGTGGTGCCCTGTTCAGCGGTGCTTGAGACGGCGGTGCCCTGTTCAGCAGTGCTTGAAATGAAGGGCCCAGTTCAGCGGTGCTTGAGACGGCGGTGCCCTGTTCAGCGGTGCTTGAGATGAAGGGCCCAGTTCAGCGGTGCTTGAGATGAAGGGCCCAGTTCAGCGGTGCTTGAGACGGCGGTGCCCTGTTCAGCGGTGCTTGAGATGAAGGGCCCAGTTCAGCGGTGCTTGAGATGAAGGGCCCAGTTCAGCGGTGCTTGAGATGAAGGGCCCAGTTCAGCAGTGCTTGAGACGACGGTGCCCAGTTCAGCGGTGCTTGAGACGGCGGTGCCCTGTTCAGCGGTGCTTGAGACGGCGGTGCCCTGTTCAGCGGTGCTTGAGATGAAGGGCCCAGTTCAGCGGTGCTTGAGACGGCGGTGCCCTGTTCAGCGGTGCTTGAGATGAAGGGCCCAGTTCAGAGGTGCTTGAGACGGCAGTCCCAGTTCAGCGGTGCTTGAGACGGGGGTGCCCAGTTCAGCAGTGCTTGAGATGGCGGTGCCCTGTTCAGCGGTGCTTGAGATGAAGGGCCCAGTTCAGCGGTGCTTGAGACGGCGGTGCCCTGTTCAGCAGTGCTTGAGATGAAGGGCCCAGTTCAGCGGTGCTTGAGACGGCGGTGCCCTGTTCAGCGGTGCTTGAGATGAAGGGCCCAGTTCAGCGGTGCTTGAGATGAAGGGCCCAGTTCAGCGGTGCTTGAGACAGCGGTTCCCTGTTCAGCGGTGCTTGAGACGGCGGTGCCCTGTTCAGCAGTGCTTGAGATGAAGGGCCCAGTTCAGCGGTGCTTGAGATGAAGGGCCCAGTTCAGCGGTGCTTGAGACGCCGGTTCCCTGTTCAGCGGTGCTTGAGACGGCGGTGCCCTGTTCAGCGGTGCTTGAGATGAAGGGCCCAGTTCAGCGGTGCTTGAGATGAAGGGCCCAGTTCAGCGGTGCTTGAAATGAAGGGTCCAGTTCAGCGGTGCTTGAGACGGCGGTGCCCTGTTCAGCGGTGCTTGAGATGAAGGGCCCAGTTCAGCGGTGCTAGAGACGGCGGTGCCCTGTTCAGCGGTGATTGAGACTGCAGTGCCCAGTTCAGCGGTGCTTGAGATGAAGGGCCCTTTTCAGCGGTGCTTGAGACGGCGGTGCCCTGTTCAGCGGTGCTTGAGACGGTGGTGCCCTGTTCAGCGGTGCTTGAGACGGCGGTGCCCTGTTCAGCAGTGCTTGAAATGAAGGGCCCAATTCAGCGGTGCTTGAGACGGCGGTGCCCTGTTCAGCGGTACTTGAGATGAAGGGCCCAGTTCAGCGGTGCTTGAGATGAAGGGCCCAGTTCAGCGGTGCTTGAGACGGCGGTGCCCTGTTCAGCGGTGCTTGAGATGAAGGGCCCAGTTCAGCGGTGCTTGAGATGAAGGGCCCAGTTCAGCGGTGCTTGAGATGAAGGGCCCAGTTCAGCAGTGCTTGAGACGACGGTGCCCAGTTCAGCGGTGCTTGAGACGGCGGTGCCCTGTTCAGCGGTGCTTGAGACGGCGGTGCCCTGTTCAGCGGTGCTTGAGATGAAGGGCCCAGTTCAGCGGTGCTTGAGACGGCGGTGCCCTGTTCAGCGGTGCTTGAGATGAAGGGCCCAGTTCAGAGGTGCTTGAGACGGCAGTCCCAGTTCAGCGGTGCTTGAGACGGCGGTGCCCAGTTCAGCAGTGCTTGAGATGGCGGTGCCCTGTTCAGCGGTGCTTGAGACGGCGGTGCCCTGTTCAGCGGTGCTTGAGATGAAGGGCCCAGTTCAGCGGTGCTTGAGACGGCGGTGCCCTGTTCAGCGGTGCTTGAGACGGCGGTGCCCTGTTCAGCGGTGCTTGAGATGAAGGGCCCAGTTCAGCGGTGCTTGAGATGAAGGGCCCAGTTCAGCGGTGCTTGAGATGGTGGTGCCCTGTTCAGCGCTGCTTGAGATGAAGGGCCCAGTTCAGCGGTGCTTGAGACGGCGGTGCCCTGTTCAGCGGTGCTTGAGACGGCGGTGCCCTGTTCAGCGGTGCTTGAGACGGCGGTGCCCTGTTCAGCGGTGCTTGAGATGAAGGGCCCAGTTCAGCGGTGCTTGAGATGAAGGGCCCAGTTCAGCGGTGCTTGAGATGGTGGTGCCCTGTTCAGCGCTGCTTGAGATGAAGGGCCCAGTTCAGCGGTGCTTGAGACGGCGGTGCCCTGTTCAGCGGTGCTTGAGATGGCGGTGCCCTGTTCAGCGGAGCTTGTGATGAAGGGCCCAGTTCAGCGGTGCTTGAGATGAAGGGCCCATTTCAGCGGTGCTTGAGACGGCGGTGCCCTGTTCAGCGGTGCTTGAGACGGTGGTGCCCTGTTCAGCGGTGCTTGAGACGGCAGTGCCCTGTTCAGCAGTGCTTGAAATGAAGGGCCCAGTTCAGCGGTGCTTGAGACGGCGGTGCCCTGTTCAGCGGTGCTTGAGATGAAGGGCCCAGTTCAGCGGTGCTTGAGATGAAGGGCCCAGTTCAGCGGTGCTTGAGACGGCGGTGCCCTGTTCAGCGGTGCTTGAGACGGCGGTGCCCTGTTCAGCGGTGCTTGAGATGAAGGGCCCAGTTCAGCGGTGCTTGAGATGAAGGGCCCAGTTCAGCGGTGCTTGAGATGAAGGGCCCAGTTCAGCAGTGCTTGAGACAACGGTGCCCAGTTCAGCGGTGCTTGAGACGGCGGTGCCCTGTTCAGCGGTGCTTGAGACGGCAGTGCCTTGTTCAGCGGTGCTTGACATGAAGGGCCCAGTTCAGCGGTGCTTGAGACGGCGGTGCCCTGTTCAGCGGTGCTTGAGATGAAGGGCCCAGTTCAGAGGTGCTTGAGACGGCAGTCCCAGTTCAGCGGTGCTTGAGACGGTGGTGCCCAGTTCAGCAGTGCTTGAGACGGCGGTGCCCTGTTCAGCGGTGCTTGAGACGGCGGTGCCCTGTTCAGCGGTGCTTGAGATGAAGGGTCCAGTTCAGCGGTGCTTGAAATGAAGGGCCCAGTTCAGCGGTGCTTGAGACGGCGGTGCCCTGTTCAGCGGTGCTTGAGATGAAGGGCCCAGTTCAGCGGTGCTTGAGACGGCGGTGCCCTGTTCAGCGGTGCTTGAGACGGCGGTGCCCAGTTCAGTGGTGCTTGAGACGGCGGTGCCCTGTTCAGCGGTGCTTGAGATGAAGGGCCCAAATCAGCGGTGCTTGAGACGGCGGTGCCCTGTTCAGCGGTGCTTGAGACGGCCGTGCTCTGTTCAGCGGTGCTTGAGATGGCGGTGCCCTGTTCAGCGGAGCTTGAGATGAAGGGCCCAGTTCAGCGGTGCTTGAGACGGCGGTGCCCTGTTCAGCGGTGATTGAGACTGCAGTGCCCAGTTCAGCGGTGCTTGAGATGAAGGGCCCATTTCAGCGGTGCTTGAGACGGCGGTGCCCTGTTCAGCGGTGCTTGAGACGGTGGTGCCCTGTTCAGCGGTGCTTGAGACGGTGGTGCCCTGTTCAGCGGTGCTTGAGACGGCGGTGCCCTGTTCAGCAGTGCTTGAAATGAAGGGCCCAGTTCAGCGGTGCTTGAGACGGCGGTGCCCTGTTCAGCGGTGCTTGAGATGAAGGGCCCAGTTCAGCGGTGCTTGAGATGAAGGGCCCAGTTCAGCGGTGCTTGAGACGGCGGTGCCCTGTTCAGCGGTGCTTGAGACGGCGGTGCCCTGTTCAGCGGTGCTTGAGATGAAGGGCCCAGTTCAGCGGTGCTTGATATGAAGGGCCCAGTTCAGCGGTGCTTGAGATGAAGGGCCCAGTTCAGCAGTGCTTGAGACGACGGTGCCCAGTTCAGCGGTGCTTGAGACGGCGGTGCCCTGTTCAGCGGTGCTTGAGACGGCGGTGCCCAGTTCAGCGGTGCTTGAGATGAAGAGCCCAGTTCAGCGGTGCTTGAGACGGCGGTGCCCTGTTCAGCGGTGCTTGAGATGAAGGGCCCAGTTCAGAGGTGCTTGAGACGGCAGTCCCAGTTCAGCGGTGCTTGAGACGGCGGAGCCCAGTTCAGCAGTGCTTGAGACGGCGGTGCCCTGTTCAGCGGTGCTTGAGATGAAGGGCCCAGTTCAGCGGTGCTTGAGACGGCGGTGCCCTGCTCAGAGGTGCTTGAGACGGCGGTGCCCTGTTCAGCGGTGCTTGAGATGAAGGGCCCAGTTCAGCGGTGCTTGAGACGGCGGTGCCCTGTTCAGCAGTGCTTGAGACGGCGGTGCCCTGTTCAGCGGTGCTTGAGATGAAGGGCCCAGTTCAGCGGTGCTTGAGACGGCGGTGCCCTGTTCAGAGGTGCTTGAGATGGCGGTGCCCTGTTCAGCGGTGCTTGAGACGGCGGTGCCCAGTTCAGCGGTGCTTGAGACGGCGGTGCCCTGTTCAGCGGTGCTTGAGATGAAGGGCCCAGTTCAGCGGTGCTTGAGATGAAGGGCCCAGTTCAGCGGTGCTTGAGACTGCGGTGCCCTGTTCAGCGGTGCTTGAGACGGCGGTGCCCTGTTCAGCGGTGCTTGAGATGAAGGGCCCAGTTCAGCGGTGCTTGAGATGAAGGGCCCAGTTCAGCAGTGCTTGAGACGACGGTGCCCAGTTCAGCGGTGCTTGAGACGGCGGTGCACTGTTCAGCGGTGCTTGAGACGGCGTTGCCCTGTTCAGCGGTGCTTGAGATGAAGGGCCCAGTTCAGCGGTGCTTGAGACGGCGGTGCCCTGTTCAGCGGTGCTTGAGATGAAAGGCCCAGTTCAGAGGTGCTTGAGACGGCAGTCCCAGTTCAGCGGTGCTTGAGACGGCGGTGCCCAGTTCAGCAGTGCTTGAGACGGCGGTGCCCTGTTCAGCGGTGCTTGAGACGGCGGTGCCCTGTTCAGCGGTGCTTGAGATGAAGGGTCCAGTTCAGCGGTGCTTGAAATGAAGGGCCCAGTTCAGCGGTGCTTGAGACGGCGGTGCCCTGTTCAGCGGTGCTTGAGATGAAGGGCCCAGTTCAGCGGCCCTTGAGACGGCGGTGCCCTGTTCAGCGGTGCTTGAGATGAAGGGCCCAGTTCAGCGGTGCTTGAGACGGCGGTGCCCTGTTCAGCGGTGCTTGAGACGGCGGTGCCCTGTTCAGCGGTGCTTGAGTTGAAGGGCCCAGTTCAGCGGTGCTTGAGATGAAGGGCCCTGTTCAGCGGTGCTTGAAATGAAGGGTCCAGTTCACGGTGCTTGAGACGGCGGTGCCCTGTTCAGCGGTGCTTGAGATGAAGGGCCCAGTTCAGCGGTGCTTGAGATGAAGGGCCCAGTTCAGCGGTGCTTGAGACGGCGGTTCCCTGTTCAGCGGTGCTTGAGACGGCGGTGCCCTGTTCAGCGGTGGTTGAGATGAAGGGCCCAGTTCAGCGGTGCTTGAGATGAAGGGCCCAGTTCAGCGGTGCTTGAAATGAAGGGTCCAGTTCACGGTGCTTGAGACGGCGGTGCCCTGTTCAGCGGTGCTTGAGATGAAGGGCCCAGTTCAGCGGTGCTTGAGACGGCGGTGCCCTGTTCAGCGGTGATTGAGACTGCAGTGCCCAGTTCAGCGGTGCTTGAGATGAAGGGCCCTTTTCAGCGGTGCTTGAGACGGCGGTGCCCTGTTCAGCGGTGCTTGAGACGGTGGTGCCCTGTTCAGCGGTGCTTGAGACGGCGGTGCCCTGTTCAGCGGTGCTTGAGATGGCGGTGCCCTGTTCAGCGGAGCTTGTGATGAAGGGCCCAGTTCAGCGGTGCTTGAGATGAAGGGCCCATTTCAGTGGTGCTTGAGACGGCGGTGCCCTGTTCAGCGGTGCTTGAGACGGTGGTGCCCTGTTCAGCGGTGCTTGAGACGGCAGTGCCCTGTTCAGCAGTGCTTGAAATGAAGGGCCCAGTTCAGCGGTGCTTGAGACGGCGGTGCCCTGTTCAGCGGTGCTTGAGATGAAGGGCCCAGTTCAGCGGTGCTTGAGATGAAGGGCCCAGTTCAGCGGTGCTTGAGACGGCGGTGCCCTGTTCAGCGGTGCTTGAGACGGCGGTGCCCTGTTCAGCGGTGCTTGAGATGAAGGGCCCAGTTCAGCGGTGCTTGAGATGAAGGGCCCAGTTCAGCGGTGCTTGAGATGAAGGGCCCAGTTCAGCAGTGCTTGAGACAACGGTGCCCAGTTCAGCGGTGCTTGAGACGGCGGTGCCCTGTTCAGCGGTGCTTGAGACGGCAGTGCCTTGTTCAGCGGTGCTTGACATGAAGGGCCCAGTTCAGCGGTGCTTGAGACGGCGGTGCCCTGTTCAGCGGTGCTTGAGATGAAGGGCCCAGTTCAGAGGTGCTTGAGACGGCAGTCCCAGTTCAGCGGTGCTTGAGACGGCGGTGCCCAGTTCAGCAGTGCTTGAGACGGCGGTGCCCTGTTCAGCGGTGCTTGAGACGGCGGTGCCCTGTTCAGCGGTGCTTGAGATGAAAGGTCCAGTTCAGCGGTGCTTGAAATGAAGGGCCCAGTTCAGCGGTGCTTGAGACGGCGGTGCCCTGTTCAGCGGTGCTTGAGATGAAGGGCCCAGTTCAGCGGTGCTTGAGACAGCGGTGCCCTGTTCAGCGGTGCTTGAGACGGCGGTGCCCAGTTCAGTGGTGCTTGAGACGGCGGTGCCCTGTTCAGCGGTGCTTGAGATGAAGGGCCCAAATCAGCGGTGCTTGAGACGGCGGTGCCCTGTTCAGCGGTGCTTGAGACGGCCGTGCTCTGTTCAGCGGTGCTTGAGATGGCGGTGCCCTGTTCAGCGGAGCTTGAGATGAAGGGCCCAGTTCAGCGGTGCTTGAGACGGCGGTGCCCTGTTCAGCGGTGATTGACACTGCAGTGCCCAGTTCAGCGGTGCTTGAGATGAAGGGCCCATTTCAGCGGTGCTTGAGACGGCGGTGCCCTGTTCAGCGGTGCTTGAGACGGTGGTGCCCTGTTCAGCGGTGCTTGAGACGGTGGTGCCCTGTTCAGCGGTGCTTGAGACGGCGGTGCCCTGTTCAGCAGTGCTTGAAATGAAGGGCCCAGTTCAGCGGTGCTTGAGACGGCGGTGCCCTGTTCAGCGGTGCTTGAGATGAAGGGCCCAGTTCAGCGGTGCTTGAGATGAAGGGCCCAGTTCAGCGGTGCTTGAGACGGCGGTGCCCTGTTCAGCGGTGCTTGAGACGGCGGTGCCCTGTTCAGCGGTGCTTGAGATGAAGGGCCCAGTTCAGTGGTGCTTGATATGAAGGGCCCAGTTCAGCGGTGCTTGAGATGAAGGGCCCAGTTCAGCAGTGCTTGAGACGACGGTGCCCAGTTCAGCGGTGCTTGAGACGGCGGTGCCCTGTTCAGCGGTGCTTGAGACGGCGGTGCCCAGTTCAGCGGTGCTTGAGATGAAGAGCCCAGTTCAGCGGTGCTTGAGACGGCGGTGCCTTGTTCAGCGGTGCTTGAGATGAAGGGCCCAGTTCAGAGGTGCTTGAGACGGCAGTCCCAGTTCAGCGGTGCTTGAGACGGCGGAGCCCAGTTCAGCAGTGCTTGAGACGGCGGTGCCCTGTTCAGCGGTGCTTGAGATGAAGGGCCCAGTTCAGCGGTGCTTGAGACGGCGGTGCCCTGCTCAGAGGTGCTTGAGACGGCGGTGCCCTGTTCAGCGGTGCTTGAGATGAAGGGCCCAGTTCAGCGGTGCTTGAGACGGCGGTGCCCTGTTCAGCAGTGCTTGAGACGGCGGTGCCCTGTTCAGCGGTGCTTGAGATGAAGGGCCCAGTTCAGCGGTGCTTGAGACGGCGGTGCCCTGTTCAGAGGTGCTTGAGATGGCGGTGCCCTGTTCAGCGGTGCTTGAGACGGCGGTGCCCAGTTCAGCGGTGCTTGAGACGGCGGTGCCCTGTTCAGCGGTGCTTGAGATGAAGGGCCCAGTTCAGCGGTGCTTGAGATGAAGGGCCCAGTTCAGCGGTGCTTGAGACGGCGGTGCCCTGTTCAGCGGTGCTTGAGACGGCGGTGCCCTGTTCAGCGGTGCTTGAGATGAAGGGCCCAGTTCAGCGGTGCTTGAGATGAAGGGCCCAGTTCAGCAGTGCTTGAGACGACGGTGCCCAGTTCAGCGGTGCTTGAGACGGCGGTGCACTGTTCAGCGGTGCTTGAGACGGCGTTGCCCTGTTCAGCGGTGCTTGAGATGAAGGGCCCAGTTCAGCGGTGCTTGAGACGGCGGTGCCCTGTTCAGCGGTGCTTGAGATGAAAGGCCCAGTTCAGAGGTGCTTGAGACGGCAGTCCCAGTTCAGCGGTGCTTGAGACGGCGGTGCCCAGTTCAGCAGTGCTTGAGACGGCGGTGCCCTGTTCAGCGGTGCTTGAGACGGCGGTGCCCTGTTCAGCGGTGCTTGAGATGAAGGGTTCAGTTCAGCGGTGCTTGAAATGAAGGGCCAAGTTCAGCGGTGCTTGAGACGGCGGTGCCCTGTTCAGCGGTGCTTGAGATGAAGGGCCCAGTTCAGCGGCCCTTGAGACGGCGGTGCCCTGTTCAGCGGTGCTTGAGATGAAGGGCCCAGTTCAGCGGTGCTTGAGACGGCGGTGCCCTGTTCAGCGGTGCTTGAGACGGCGGTGCCCTGTTCAGCGGTGCTTGAGTTGAAGGGCCCAGTTCAGCGGTGCTTGAGATGAAGGGCCCTGTTCAGCGGTGCTTGAAATGAAGGGTCCAGTTCACGGTGCTTGAGACGGCGGTGCCCTGTTCAGCGGTGCTTGAGATGAAGGGCCCAGTTCAGCGGTGCTTGAGATGAAGGGCCCAGTTCAGCTGTGCTTGAGACGGCGGTTCCCTGTTCAGCGGTGCTTGAGACGGCGGTGCCCTGTTCAGCGGTGGTTGAGATGAAGGGCCCAGTTCAGCGGTGCTTGAGATGAAGGGCCCAGTTCAGCGGTGCTTGAAATGAAGGGTCCAGTTCACGGTGCTTGAGACGGCGGTGCCCTGTTCAGCGGTGCTTGAGATGAAGGGCCCAGTTCAGCGGTGCTTGAGACGGCGGTGCCCTGTTCAGCGGTGATTGAGACTGCAGTGCCCAGTTCAGCGGTGCTTGAGATGAAGGGCCCTTTTCAGCGGTGCTTGAGACGGCGGTGCCCTGTTCAGCGGTGCTTGAGACGGTGGTGCCCTGTTCAGCGGTGCTTGAGACGGCGGTGCCCTGTTCAGCAGTGCTTGAAATGAAGGGCCCAGTTCAGCGGTGCTTGAGACGGCGGTGCCCTGTTCAGCGGTGCTTGAGATGAAGGGCCCAGTTCAGCGGTGCTTGAGATGAAGGGCCCAGTTCAGCAGTGCTTGAGACGGCGGTGCCCTGTTCAGCGGTGCTTGAGATGAAGGGCCCAGTTCAGCGGTGCTTGAGATGAAGGGCCCAGTTCAGCGGTGCTTGAGATGAAGGGCCCAGTTCAGCAGTGCTTGAGACGACGGTGCCAAGTTCAGCGGTGCTTGAGACGGCGGTGCCCTGTTCAGCGGTGCTTGAGACGGCGGTGCCCTGTTCAGCGGTGCTTGAGATGAAGGGCCCAGTTCAGCGGTGCTTGAGACGGCGGTGCCCTGTTCAGCGGTGCTTGAGATGAAGGGCCCAGTTCAGAGGTGCTTGAGACGGCAGTCCCAGTTCAGCGGTGCTTGAGACGACGGTGCCCAGTTCAGCAGTGCTTGAGATGGCGGTGCCCTGTTCAGCGGTGCTTGAGACGGCGGTGCCCTGTTCAGCGGTGCTTGAGATGAAGGGCCCAGTTCAGCGGTGCTTGAGACGGCGGTGCCCTGTTCAGCGGTGCTTGAGATTAAGGGCCCAGTTCAGCGGTGCTTGAGACGGCGGTGCCCTGTTCAGCGGTGCTTGAGACGGCGGTGCCCTGTTCAGCGGTGCTTGAGATGAAGGGCCCAGTTCAGCGGTGCTTGAGATGGTGGTGCCCTGTTCAGCGCTGCTTGAGATGAAGGGCCCAGTTCAGCGGTGCTTGAGACGGCGGTGCCCTGTTCAGCGGTGCTTGAGACGGCGGTGCCCTGTTCAGCGGAGCTTGTGATGAAGGGCCCAGTTCATCGGTGCTTGAGACGGCGGTGCCCTGTTCAGCGGTGCTTGAGACTGCAGTGCCCAGTTCAGCGGTGCTTGAGATGAAGGGCCCATTTCAGCGGTGCTTGAGACGGCGGTGCCCTGTTCAGCGGTGCTTGAGACGGTGGTGCCCTGTTCAGCAGTGCTTGAGACGGCAGTGCCCTGTTCAGCAGTGCTTGAAATGAAGGGCCCAGTTCAGCGGTGCTTGAGACGGCGGTGCCCTGTTCAGCGGTGCTTGAGATGAAGGGCCCAGTTCAGCGGTGCTTAAGATGAAGGGCCCAGTTCAGCGGTGCTTGAGACGGCGGTGCCCTGTTCAGTGGTGCTTGAGACGGCGGTGCCCTGTTCAGCGGTGCTTGAGATGAAGGGCCCAGTTCAGCGGTGCTTGAGATGAAGGGCCCAGTTCAGCGGTGCTTGAGATGAAGGGCCCAGTTCAGCAGTGCTTGAGACGACGGTGCCCAGTTCAGCGGTGCTTGAGACGGCGGTGCCCTGTTCAGCGGTGCTTGAGACGGCAGTGCCCTGTTCAGCGGTGCTTGAGACGGCAGTGCCCAGTTCAGCAGTGCTTGAGACGACGGTGCCCAGTTCAGCGGTGCTTGAGACGGCGGTGCCCTGTTCAGCGGTGCTTGAGACTGCGGTTCCCTGTTCAGCGGTGCTTGAGACGGCGGTGCCCTGTTCAGCGGTGCTTGAGATGAAGTGTCCAGTTCAGCGGTGCTTGAACTGAAGGGCCCAGTTCAGCGGTGCTTGAGACGGCGGTGCCCTGTTCAGCGGTGCTTGAGATGAAGGGCCCAGTTCAGCGGTGCTTGAGACGGCGGTGCCCTGTTCAGCGGTGCTTGAGACGGCGGTGCCCAGTTCAGTGGTGCTTGAGACGGCGGTGCCCTGTTCAGCGGTGCTTGAGATGAAGGGCCCAAATCAGCGGTGCTTGAGACGGCGGTGCCCTGTTCAGCGGTGCTTGAGACGGCCGTGCTCTGTTCAGCGGTGATTGAGATGGCGGTGCCCTGTTCAGCGGAGCTTGAGATGAAGGGCCCAGTTCAGCGGTGCTTGAGACGGCGGTGCCCTGTTCAGCGGTGATTGAGACTGCAGTGCCCAGTTCAGCGGTGCTTGAGATGAAGGGCCCATTTCAGCGGTGCTTGAGACGGCGGTGCCCTGTTCAGCGGTGCTTGAGACGGTGGTGCCCTGTTCAGCGGTGCTTGAGACGGTGGTGCCCTTTTCAGCGGTGCTTGAGACGGCGGTGCCCTGTTCAGCGGTGCTTGAGACGGCGGTGCCCTGTTCAGCGGTGCTTGAGACGGCGGTGCCCTGTTCAGCGGTGCTTGAGATGAAGGGCCCAGTTCAGCGGTGCTTGAGATGAAGGGCCCAGTTCAGCGGTGCTTGAGATGAAGGGCCCAGTTCAGCAGTGCTTGAGACGACGGTGCCCAGTTCAGCGGTGCTTGAGACGGCGGGGCACTGTTCAGCGGTGCTTGAGACGGCGGTGCCCTGTTCAGCGGTGCTTGAGACGGCGGTGCCCTGTTCAGCGGTGCTTGAGATGAAGGGTCCAGTTCAGCGGTGCTTGAAATGAAGGGCCCAGTTCAGCGGTGCTTGAGACGGCGGTGCCCTGTTCAGCGGTGCTTGAGATGAAGGGCCCAGTTCAGCGGCCCTTGAGACGGCGGTGCCCTGTTCAGTGGTGCTTGAGATGAAGGGCCCAGTTCAGCGGTGCTTGAGACGGCGGTCCCAGTTCAGCGGTGCTTGAGACGGTGGAGCCCAGTTCAGCAGTGCTTGAGACGGCGGTGCCCTGTTCAGCGGTGCTTGAGATGAAGGGCCCAGTTCAGCGGTGCTTGAGACGGCGGTGCCCTGTTCAGCGGTGCTTGAGACGGCGGTGCCCTGTTCAGCGGTGCTTGAGATGAAGGGCCCAGTTCAGCGGTGCTTGAGACGGCGGTGCCTTGTTCAGCAGTGCTTGAGACGGCGGTGCCCTGTTCAGCGGTGCTTGAAATGAAGGGCCCAGTTCAGCGGTGCTTGAGACGGCGGTGCCCTGTTCAGAGGTGCTTGAGATGGCGGTGCCCTGTTCAGCGGTGCTTGAGACGGCGGTGCCCAGTTCAGCGGTGCTTGAGACAGCGGTGCCCTGTTCAGCGGTGCTTGAGATGAAGGGCCCAGTTCAGCGGTGCTTGAGATGAAGGGCCCAGTTCAGCGGTGCTTGAGACGGCGGTGCCCTGTTCAGCGGTGCTTGAGATGAAGGGCCCTGTTCAGCGGTGCTTGAGATGAAGGACCCAGTTCAGCGGTGCTTGAGATGAAGGGCCCAGTTCAGCGGTGCTTGAGATGAAGGGCCCAGTTCAGCAGTGCTTGAGACGACGGTGCCCAGTTCAGCGGTGCTTGAGACGGCGGTGCACTGTTCAGCGGTGCTTGAGACGGCGGTGCCCTGTTCAGCGGTGCTTGAGACGGCGGTGCCCTGTTCAGCGGTGCTTGAGATGAAGGGTCCAGTTCAGCGGTGCTTGAAATGAAGGGCCCAGTTCAGCGGTGCTTGAGACGGCGGTGCCCTGTTCAGCGGTGCTTGAGATGAAGGGCCCAGTTCAGCGGCCCTTGAGACGGCGGTGCCCTGTTCAGCGGTGCTTGAGATGAAGGGCCCAGTTCAGCGGTGCTTGAGACGGCGGTGCCCTGTTCAGCGGTGCTTGAGACGGCGGTGCCCTGTTCAGCGGTGCTTGAGTTGAAGGGCCCAGTTCAGCGGTGCTTGAGATGAAGGGCCCAGTTCTGCGGTGCTTGAGATGAAGGGCCCAGTTCAGCGGTGCTTGAGACGGCGGTGCCCTGTTCAGCGGTGCTTGAGACGGCGGTGCCCTGTTCAGCGGTGCTTGAGATGAAGGGCCCAGTTCAGCGGTGCTTGAGACGGCGGTGCCCTGTTCAGCAGTGCTTGAGATGAAGGGCCCAGTTCAGCGGTGCTTGAGACGGCGGTGCCCTGTTCATCGGTGCTTGAGACGGCGGTGCCCTGTTCAGCGGTGCTTGAGATGAAGGGCGCAGTTCAGCGGTGCTTGAGATGAAGGGCCCAGTTCAGCGGTGCTTGAGATGAAGGGCCCAGTTCAGCGGTGCTTGAGACGGCGGTGCCCTGTTCAGCGGTGCTTGAGACGGCGGTGCCCTGTTCAGCGGTGCTTGAGATGAAGGGCCCAGTTCAGTGGTGCTGAGACGGCGGTGCCCTGTTCAGCGGTGCTTGAGATGAAGGGCCCACTTCAGCGGTGCTTGAGACGGCGGTGCCCTGTTCAGCGGTGCTTGAGACGGCGGTGCCCAGTTCAGTGGTGCTTGAGACGGCGGTGCCCTGTTTAGCGGTGCTTGAGATGAAGGGCCCAAATCAGCGGTGCTTGAGACGGCGGTGCCCTGTTCAGCGGTGCTTGAGACGGCCGTACTCTGTTCAGCGGTGCTTGAGATGGCGGTGCCCTGTTCAGCGGAGCTTGAGATGAAGGGCCCAGTTCAGCGGTGCTTGAGACGGCGGTGCCCTGTTCAGCGGTGATTGAGACTGCAGTGCCCAGTTCAGCGGTGCTTGAGATGAAGAGCCCATTTCAGCGGTGCTTGAGACGGCGGTGCCTTGTTCAGCGGTGCTTGAGACGGTGGTGCCCTGTTCAGCGGTGCTTGAGACGGCGGTGCCCTGTTCAGCAGTGCTTGAGATGAAGGGCCCAGTTCAGCGGTGCTTGAGATGAAGGGCCCAGTTCAGCGGTGCTTGAAATGAAGGGCCCAGTTCAGCGGTGCTTGAGACTGCGGTGCCCTGTTCAGCGGTGCTTGAGATGAAGGGCCCAGTTCAGCGGTGCTTGAGACGGCGGTGCCCTATTCAGCGGTGCTTGAGACGGCGGTACCCTGTTCAGCGGTGCTTGAGATGAAGGGCCCAGTTCAGCGGTGCTTGAGATGAAGGGCCCAGTTCAGCGGTGCTTGAGATGAAGGGCCCAGTTCAGCAGTGCTTGAGACGACGGTGGCCTGTTCAGCGGTGCTTGAGATGGCGGTGCCCTGTTCAGCGGTGTTTGAGATGAAGGGCCCTGTTCAGCGGTGCTTGAGACGGCGGTGCCCTGTTCAGCGGTGCTTGAGATGAAGGGCCCAGTTCAGCGGTGCTTGAGACGGCGGTGCCCTGTTCAGCGGTGCTTGAGACGGCGGTGCCCAGTTCAGCGGTGCTTGACACGGCGGTGCCCTGTTCAGCGGTGCTTGAGATGAAGGGCCCAGTTCAGCGGTGCTTGAGACGGCGGTGCCCTGTTCAGCGGTGCTTGAGACGGCGGTGCCCTGTTCAGCGGTGCTTGAGATGAAGGGCCCATTTCAGCGGTGCTTGAGATGGTGGTGCCCTGTTCAGCGGTGCTTGAGACGGCGGTGCCCTGTTCAGCGGTGCTTGAGATGAAGAAGGGCCCAGTTCAGCGGTGCTTGAGACGGCGGTGCCCTGTTCAGCCGTGCTTGAGATGAAGGGCCCAGTTCAGCGGTGCTTGAGATGAAGGGCCCAGTTCAGCGGTGCTTGAGACGGCGGTGCCCTGTTCAGCGGTGCTTGAGATGAAGGGCCCAGTTCAGCGGTGATTGAGATGAAGGGCCCAGTTCAGCGGTGCTTGAAATGAAGGGCCCAGTTCAGCGGTGCTTGAGACGGCGGTGCCCTGTTCAACGGTGCTTGAGACTGCAGTGCCCAGTTCAGCGGTGCTTGAGATGAAGGGCCCATTTCAGCAGTGCTTGAGACGGCGGTGCCCTGTTCAGCGGTGCTTGAGACGGTGGTGCCCTGTTCAGCGGTGCTTGAGACGGCGGTGCCCTGTTCAGCAGTGCTTGAGATGAAGGGACCAGTTCAGCGGTGCTTGAGACGGCGGTGCCCTGTTCAGCGGTGCTTGAGATGAAGGGCCCAGTTCAGCGGTGCTTGAGATGAAGGGCCCAGTTCAGCGGTGCTTGAGATGAAGGGCCCAGTTCAGCGATGCTTGAGATGAAGGGCCCAGTTCAGCGGTGCTTGAGACGGCGGTGCCCTGTTCAGCGGTGCTTGAGACAGCGGTGCCCTGTTCAGCGGTGCTTGAGATGAAGGGCCCTGTTCAGCGGTGCTTGAGATGAAGGGCCCTGTTCAGCGGTGCTTGAGACGGCGGTGCCCTGTTCAGCGGTGCTTGAGATGAAGGGCCCAGTTCAGCGGTGCTTGAGACGGTGGTGCCCTGTTCAGCGGTGCTTGAGACTGCAGTGCCCAGTTCAGCGGTGCTTGAGATGAAGGGCCCATTTCAGCAGTGCTTGAGACGGCGGTGCCCTGTTCAGCGGTGCTTGAGACGGTGGTGCCCTGCTCAGCGGTGCTTGAGACGGCGGTGCCCTGTTCAGCAGTGCTTGAAATGAAGGGCCCAGTTCAGCGGTGCTTGAGACGGCGGTGCCCTGTTCAGCGATGCTTGAGACGGCGGTGCCCAGTTCAGCGGTGCTTGACACGGCGGTGCCCTGTTCAGCGGTGCTTGAGATGAAGGGCCCAGTTCAGCGGTGCTTGAGACGGCGGTGCCCTGTTCAGCGGTGCTTGAGACGGCGGTGCCCTGTTCAGCGGTGCTTGAGATGAAGGGCCCATTTCAGCGGTGCTTGAGATGGCGGTGCCCTGTTCAGCGGTGCTTGAGACGGCGGTGCCCTGTTCAGCGGTGCTTGAGATGAAGAAGGGCCCAGTTCAGCGGTGCTTGAGACGGCGGTGCCCTGTTCAGCCGTGCTTGAGAGGAAGGGCCCAGTTCAGCGGTGCTTGAGATGAAGGGCCCAGTTCAGCGGTGCTTGAGACGGCGGTGCCCTGTTCAGCGGTGCTTGAGATGAAGGGCCCAGTTCAGCGGTGATTGAGATGAAGGGCCCAGTTCAGCGGTGCTTGAAATGAAGGGCCCAGTTCAGCGGTGCTTGAGACGGCGGTGCCCTGTTCAACGGTGCTTGAGACTGCAGTGCCCAGTTCAGCGGTGCTTGAGATGAAGGGCCCATTTCAGCAGTGCTTGAGACGGCGGTGCCCTGTTCAGCGGTGCTTGAGACGGTGGTGCCCTGTTCAGCGGTGCTTGAGACGGCGGTGCCCTGTTCAGCAGTGCTTGAGATGAAGGGACCAGTTCAGCGGTGCTTGAGACGGCGGTGCCCTGTTCAGCGGTGCTTGAGATGAAGGGCCCAGTTCAGCGGTGCTTGAGATGAAGGGCCCAGTTCAGCGGTGCTTGAGATGAAGGGCCCAGTTCAGCGATGCTTGAGATGAAGGGCCCAGTTCAGCGGTGCTTGAGACGGCGGTGCCCTGTTCAGCGGTGCTTGAGACAGCGGTGCCCTGTTCAGCGGTGCTTGAGATGAAGGGCCCTGTTCAGCGGTGCTTGAGATGAAGGGCCCTGTTCAGCGGTGCTTGAGACGGCGGTGCCCTGTTCAGCGGTGCTTGAGATGAAGGGCCCAGTTCAGCGGTGCTTGAGACGGTGGTGCCCTGTTCAGCGGTGCTTGAGACTGCAGTGCCCAGTTCAGCGGTGCTTGAGATGAAGGGCCCATTTCAGCAGTGCTTGAGACGGCGGTGCCCTGTTCAGCGGTGCTTGAGACGGTGGTGCCCTGCTCAGCGGTGCTTGAGACGGCGGTGCCCTGTTCAGCAGTGCTTGAAATGAAGGGCCCAGTTCAGCGGTGCTTGAGACGGCGGTGCCCTGTTCAGCGATGCTTGAGATGAAGGGCCCAGTTCAGCGGTGCTTGAGATGAAGGGCCCAGTTCAGCGGTGCTTGAGACGGCGGTGCCCTGTTCAGCGGTGCTTGAGACGGCGGTGCCCTGTTCAGCGGTGCTTGAGATGAAGGGCCCATTTCAGCGGTGCTTGAGATGGCAGTGCCCTGTTCAGCGGTGCTTGAGATGAAGGGCCCTGTTCAGCGGTGCTTGAGATGAAGAAGGGCCCAGTTCAGCGGTGCTTGAGACGGCGGTGCCCTGTTCAGCGGTGCTTGAGATGAAGGGCCCAGTTCAGCGGTGCTTGAAATGAAGGGCCCAGTTCAGCGGTGCTTGAGACGGCGGTGCCCTGTTCAGCGGTGCTTGAGATGAAGGGCCCAGTTCAGCGGTGATTGAGATGAAGGGCCCAGTTCAGCGGTGCTTGAAATGAAGGGCCCAGTTCAGCGGTGCTTGAGACGGCGGTGCCCTGTTCAACGGTGCTTGAGACTGCAGTGCCCAGTTCAGCGGTGCTTGAGATGAAGGGCCCATTTCAGCAGTGCTTGAGACGGCGGTGCCCTGTTCAGCGGTGCTTGAGACGGTGGTGCCCTGTTCAGCGGTGCTTGAGACGGCGGTGCCCTGTTCAGCAGTGCTTGAGATGAAGGGACCAGTTCAGCGGTGCTTGAGACGGCGGTGCCCTGTTTAGCGGTGCTTGAGATGAAGGGCCCAGTTCAGCAGTGCTTGAGATGAAGGGCCCAGTTCAGCGGTGCTTGAGATGAAGGGCCCAGTTCAGCGATGCTTGAGATGAAGGGCCCAGTTCAGCGGTGCTTGAGACGGCGGTGCCCTGTTCAGCGGTGCTTGAGACAGCGGTGCCCTGTTCAGCGGTGCTTGAGATGAAGGGCCCAGTTCAGCGGTGCTTGAGATGAAGGGCCCTGTTCAGCGGTGCTTCAGACGGCGGTGCCCTGTTCAGCGGTGCTTGAGATGAAGGGCCCAGTTCAGCGGTGCTTGAGACGGTGGTGCCCTGTTCAGCGGTGCTTGAGACTGCAGTGCCCAGTTCAGCGGTGCTTGAGATGAAGGGCCCATTTCAGCAGTGCTTGAGACGGCGGTGCCCTGTTCAGCGGTGCTTGAGACGGTGGTGCCCTGCTCAGCGGTGCTTGAGACGGTGGTGCCCTGCTCAGCGGTGCTTGAGACGGCGGTGCCCTGTTCAGCAGTGCTTGAAATGAAGGGCCCAGTTCAGCGGTGCTTGAGACGGCGGTGCCCTGTTCAGCGATGCTTGAGATGAAGGGCCCAGTTCAGCGGTGCTTGAGATGAAGGGCCCAGTTCAGCGGTGCTTGAGACGGCGGTGCCCTGTTCAGCGGTGCTTGAGACGGCGGTGCCCTGTTCAGCGGTGCTTGAGACGGCGGTGCCCTGTTCAGCGGTGCTTGAGGCGGCGGTGCCCTGTTCAGCGATGCTTGAGATGAAGGGCCCAGTTCAGCGGTGCTTGAGATGAAGGGCCCAGTTCAGCGGTGCTTGAGACGGCGGTGCCCTGTTCAGCGGTGCTTGAGACGGTGGTGCCCTGTTCAGCGGTGCTTGAGACGGCGGTGCCCTGTTCAGCAGCGCTTGAAATGAAGGGCCCAGTTCAGCGGTGCTTGAGACGGCGGTGCCAAGTTCAGCGGTGCTTGAGACGGCGGTGCCCTGTTCAGCGGTGCTTGAGATGAAGGGCCCAGTTCAGCGGTGCTTGATATGAAGGGCCCAGTTCAGCGGTGCTTGAGATGAAGGGCCCAGTTCAGCAGTGCTTGAGACGACGGTGCCCAGTTCAGCGGTGCTTGAGACGGCAGTGCCCTGTTCAGCGGTGCTTGAGACGGCGGTGATCAGTTCAGCGGTGCTTGAGATGAAGGGCCCAGTTCAGCGGTGCTTGAGACGGCGGTGCCCTGTTCAGCGGTGCTTGAGATGAAGGGCCCAGTTCAGAGGTGCTTGAGACGGCAGTCCCAGTTCAGCGGTGCTTGAGACGGCGGTGCCCAGTTCAGCGGTGCTTGAGACGGCGGTGCCCTGTTCAGCGGTGCTTGAGATGAAGGGCCCAGTTCAGCGGTGCTTGAGACGGCGGTGCCTTGTTCAGCAGTGCTTGAGACGGCGGTGCCCTGTTCAGCGGTGCTTGAAATGAAGGGCCCAGTTCAGCGGTGCTTGAGACGGCGGTGCCCTGTTCAGAGGTGCTTGAGATGGCGGTGCCCTGTTCAGCGGTGCTTGAGACGGCGGTGCCCAGTTCAGCGGTGCTTGAGACGGCGGTGCCCTGTTCAGCGGTGCTTGAGACGGCGGTGCCCTGTTCAGCGGTGCTTGAGATGAAGGGCCCAGTTCAGCGGTGCTTGAGATGAAGGGCCCAGTTCAGCGGTGCTTGAGATGAAGGGCCCAGTTCAGCAGTGCTTGAGACGACGGTGCCCAGTTCAGCGGTGCTTGAGACGGCGGTGCACTGTTCAGCGGTGCTTGAGACGGCGGTGCCCTGTTCAGCGGTGCTTGAGACGGCGGTGCCCTGTTCAGCGGTGCTTGAGATGAAGGGTCCAGTTCAGCGGTGCTTGAAATGAAGGGCCCAGTTCAGCGGTGCTTGAGACGGCGGTGCCCTGTTCAGCGGTGCTTGAGATGAAGGGCCCAGTTCAGCGGCCCTTGAGACGGCGGTGCCCTGTTCAGCGGTGCTTGAGATGAAGGGCCCAGTTCAGCGGTGCTTGAGACGGCGGTGCCCTGTTCAGCGGTGCTTGAGACGGCGGTGCCCTGTTCAGCGGTGCTTGAGTTGAAGGGCCCAGTTCAGCGGTGCTTGAGATGAAGGGCCCAGTTCTGCGGTGCTTGAGATGAAGGGCCCAGTTCAGCGGTGCTTGAGACGGCGGTGCCCTGTTCAGCGGTGCTTGAGACGGCGGTGCCCTGTTCAGCGGTGCTTGAGATGAAGGGCCCAGTTCAGCGGTGCTTGAGACGGCGGTGCCCTGTTCAGCAGTGCTTGAGATGAAGGGCCCAGTTCAGCCGTGCATGAGACGGGGGTGCCCTGTTCATCGGTGCTTGAGACGGCGGTGCCCTGTTCAGCGGTGCTTGAGATGAAGGGCGCAGTTCAGCGGTGCTTGAGATGAAGGGCCCAGTTCAGCGGTGCTTGAGATGTAGGGCCCAGTTCAGCGGTGCTTGAGACGGCGGTGCCCTGTTCAGCGGTGCTTGAGACGGCGGTGCCCTGTTCAGCGGTGCTTGAGATGAAGGGCCCAGTTCAGTGGTGCTGAGACGGCGGTGCCCTGTTCAGCGGTGCTTGAGATGAAGGGCCCACTTCAGCGGTGCTTGAGACGGCGGTGCACTGTTCAGCGGTGCTTGAGACGGCGGTGCCCAGTTCAGTGGTGCTTGAGACGGCGGTGCCCTGTTTAGCGGTGCTTGAGATGAAGGGCCCAAATCAGCGGTGCTTGAGACGGCGGTGCCCTGTTCAGCAGTGCTTGAGACGGCCGTACTCTGTTCAGCGGTGCTTGAGATGGCGGTGCCCTGTTCAGCGGTGCTTGAGACGGCGGTGCCCTGTTCAGCGGTGCGTGAGATGAAGGGCCCAGTTCAGCGGTGCTTGAGACGGCGGTGCCCTGTTCAGCGGTGCTTGAGATGAAGGGCCCAGTTCAGCGGTGCTTGAGACGGCGGTTCCCTGTTCAGCAGTGCTTTAGACGGCGGTGCCCTGTTCAGCGGTGCTTGAGATGAAGGGCCCAGTTCAGCGGTGCTTGAGACGGCGGTGCCCTGTTCAGAGGTGCTTGAGATGGCGGTGCCCTGTTCAGCGGTGCTTGAGACGGCGGTGCCCTGTTCAGCGGTGCTTGAGACGGCGGTGCCCAGTTCAGCGGTGCTTGAGACGGCGGTGCCCTGTTCAGCGGTGCTTGAGATGAAGGGCCCAGTTCAGCGGTGCTTGAAATGAAGCGCCCAGTTCAGCGGTGCTTGAGACGGCGGTGCCCTGTTCAGCGGTGCTTGAGACGGCGGTGCCCTGTTCAGCGGTGCTTGAGATGAAGGGCCCAGTTCAGCGGTGCTTGAGATGAAGGGCCCAGTTCAGCGGTGCTTGAGATGAAGGGCCCAGTTCAGCGGTGCTTGAGATGAAGGGCCCAGTTCAGCGGTGCTTGAGATGAAGGGCCCAGATCAGCGGTGCTTGAGACGGCGGTGCCCTGTTCAGCGGTGCTCGAGATGAAGGGCCCAGTTCAGCGGCCCTTGAGACGGCGGTGCC
This sequence comes from Pleurodeles waltl, assembly GCF_031143425.1. NCBI lineage: Eukaryota > Metazoa > Chordata > Amphibia > Caudata > Salamandridae > Pleurodeles > Pleurodeles waltl. Next base: position 260,686,092 of record NC_090440.1, read on the forward strand.
CTGTTCAGCAGTGCTTGAGATGAAGGGCCCAGTTCAGCGGTGCTTGAGACAGCGGTGCCCTGTTCAGCGGTGCTTGAGACGGCGGTGCCCTGTTCAGCGGTGCTTGAGTTGAAGGGCCCAGTTCAGCGGTGCTTGAGATGAAGGGCCCAGTTCTGCGGTGCTTGAGATGAAGGGCCCAGTTCAGCGGTGCTTGAGACGGCGGTGCCCTGTTCAGCGGTGCTTGAGACGGCGGTGCCCTGTTCAGCGGTGCTTGAGACGGCGGTGCCCTGTTCAGCGGTGCTTGAGATGAAGGGCCCAGTTCAGCGGTGCTTGAGACGGCGGTGCCCTGTTCAGCGGTGCTTGAGATGAAGGGCCCAGTTCAGCGGTGCTTGAGATGAAGGGCCCAGTTCAGCGGTGATTGAGATGAATGGCCCAGTTCAGCGGTGCTTGAGACGGCTGTGCCCTGTTCAGCGGTGCTTGAGACGGCGGTGCCCTGTTCAGCGGTGCTTGAGATGAAGGGCCCAGTTCAGCGGTGCTTGAGACGGCGGTGCCCTGTTCAGCGGTGCTTGAGACGGCGGTGCCCAGTTCAGTGGTGCTTGAGACGGCGGTGCCCTGTTCAGCAGTGCTTGAGATGAAGGGCCCAAATCAGCGGTGCTTGAAATGAAGGGCCCAGTTCAGCAGTGCTTGAGACGGCGGTGCCCTGTTCAGCGGTGCTTGAGACGGCGGTGCCCAGTTCAGTGGTGCTTGAGACGGCGGTGCCCTGTTCAGCGGTGCTTGAGATGAAGGGTCCAGTTCAGCGGTGCTTGAAATGAAGGGCCCAGTTCAGCGGTGCTTGAGACGGCGGTGCCCTGTTCAGCGGTGCTTGAGATGAAGTGCCCAGTTCAGCGGCCCTTGAGACGGCGGTGCCCTGTTCAGCGGTGCTTGAGATGAAGGGCCCAGTTCAGCGGTGCTTGAGACGGCGGTGCCGTGTTCAGCGGTGCTTGAGACGGCGGTGCCCTGATCAGCGGTGCTTGAGTTGAAGGGCCTAGTTCTGCGGTGCTTGAGATGAAGGGCCCAGTTCAGCGGTGCTTGAGACGGCAGTGCCCTGTTCAGCGGTGCTTGAGACGGCAGTGCCCTGTTCAGCGGTGCTTGAGACGGCGGTGCCCTGTTCAGCGGTGCTTGAGATGAAGGGCCCAGTTCAGCGGTGCTTGATATGAAGGGCCCAGTTCAGCGGTGCTTGAGATGAAGGGCCCAGTTCAGCAGTGCTTGAGACGACGGTGCCCAGTTCAGCGGTGCTTGAGACGGCAGTGCCCTGTTCAGTGGTGCTTGAGACGGCGGTGCCCAGTTCAGCGGTGCTTGAGATGAAGGGCCCAGTTCAGCGGTGCTTGAGACGGCGGTGCCCTGTTCAGCGGTGCTTGAGATGAAGGGCCCAGTTCAGAGGTGCTTGAGACGGCAGTCCCAGTTCAGCGGTGCTTGAGACGGCGGTGCCCAGTTCAGCAGTGCTTGAGACGGCGGTGCCCTGTTCAGCGGTGCGTGAGATGAAGGGCCCAGTTCAGCGGTGCTTGAGACGGCGGTGCCCTGTTCAGCGGTGCTTGAGATGAAGGGCCCAGTTCAGCGGTGCTTGAGACGGCGGTGCCCTGTTCAGCAGTGCTTTAGACGGCGGTGGCCTGTTCAGCGGTGCTTGAGATGAAGGGCCCAGTTCAGCGGTGCTTGAGACGGCGGTGCCCTGTTCAGAGGTGCTTGAGATGGCGGTGCCCTGTTCAGCGGTGCTTGAGACGGCGGTGCCCAGTTCAGCGGTGCTTGAGACGGCGGTGCCCTGTTCAGCGGTGCTTGAGATGAAGGGCCCAGTTCAGCGGTGCTTGAGATGAAGGGCCCAGTTCAGCGGTGCTTGAGACAGCGGTGCCCTGTTCAGCGGTGCTTGAGACGGCGGTGCCCTGTTCAGCGGTGCTTGAGATGAAGGGCCCAGTTCAGCGGTGCTTGAGATGAAGGGCCCAGTTCAGCGGTGCTTGAGATGAAGGGCCCAGTTCAGCGGTGCTTGAGACGGCGGTGCCCAGTTCAGCGGTGCTTGAGACGGCGGTGCACTGTTCAGCGGTGCTTGAGACGGCGGTGCCCTGTTCAGCGGTGCTTGAGATGAAGGGCCCAGTTCAGCGGTGCTTGAGACGGCGGTTCCCTGTTCAGCAGTGCTTTAGACGGCGGTGCCCTGTTCAGCGGTGCTTGAGATGAAGGGCCCAGTTCAGCGGTGCTTGAGACGGCGGTGCCCTGTTCAGAGGTGCTTGAGATGGCGGTGCCCTGTTCAGCGGTGCTTGAGACGGCGGTGCCCTGTTCAGCGGTGCTTGAGACGGCGGTGCCCAGTTCAGCGGTGCTTGAGACGGCGGTGCCCTGTTCAGCGGTGCTTGAGATGAAGGGCCCAGTTCAGCGGTGCTTGAAATGAAGCGCCCAGTTCAGCGGTGCTTGAGACGGCGGTGCCCTGTTCAGCGGTGCTTGAGACGGCGGTGCCCTGTTCAGCGGTGCTTGAGATGAAGGGCCCAGTTCAGCGGTGCTTGAGATGAAGGGCCCAGTTCAGCGGTGCTTGAGATGAAGGGCCCAGTTCAGCGGTGCTTGAGATGAAGGGCCCAGTTCAGCGGTGCTTGAGATGAAGGGCCCAGATCAGCGGTGCTTGAGACGGCGGTGCCCTGTTCAGCGGTGCTCGAGATGAAGGGCCCAGTTCAGCGGCCCTTGAGACGGCGGTGCCCTGTTCAGCAGTGCTTGAGATGAAGGGCCCAGTTCAGCGGTGCTTGAGACAGCGGTGCCCTGTTCAGCGGTGCTTGAGACGGCGGTGCCCTGTTCAGCGGTGCTTGAGTTGAAGGGCCCAGTTCAGCGGTGCTTGAGATGAAGGGCCCAGTTCTGCGGTGCTTGAGATGAAGGGCCCAGTTCAGCGGTGCTTGAGACGGCGGTGCCCTGTTCAGCGGTGCTTGAGACGGCGGTGCCCTGTTCAGCGGTGCTTGAGACGGCGGTGCCCTGTTCAGCGGTGCTTGAGATGAAGGGCCCAGTTCAGCGGTGCTTGAGACGGCGGTGCCCTGTTCAGCGGTGCTTGAGATGAAGGGCCCAGTTCAGCGGTGCTTGAGATGAAGGGCCCAGTTCAGCGGTGATTGAGATGAATGGCCCAGTTCAGCGGTGCTTGAGACGGCTGTGCCCTGTTCAGCGGTGCTTGAGACGGCGGTGCCCTGTTCAGCGGTGCTTGAGATGAAGGGCCCAGTTCAGCGGTGCTTGAGACGGCGGTGCCCTGTTCAGCGGTGCTTGAGACGGCGGTGCCCAGTTCAGTGGTGCTTGAGACGGCGGTGCCCTGTTCAGCAGTGCTTGAGATGAAGGGCCCAAATCAGCGGTGCTTGAAATGAAGGGCCCAGTTCAGCAGTGCTTGAGACGGCGGTGCCCTGTTCAGCGGTGCTTGAGACGGCGGTGCCCAGTTCAGTGGTGCTTGAGACGGCGGTGCCCTGTTCAGCGGTGCTTGAGATGAAGGGTCCAGTTCAGCGGTGCTTGAAATGAAGGGCCCAGTTCAGCGGTGCTTGAGACGGCGGTGCCCTGTTCAGCGGTGCTTGAGATGAAGGGCCCAGTTCAGCGGCCCTTGAGACGGCGGTGCCCTGTTCAGCGGTGCTTGAGATGAAGGGCCCAGTTCAGCGGTGCTTGAGACGGCGGTGCCGTGTTCAGCGGTGCTTGAGACGGCGGTGCCCTGATCAGCGGTGCTTGAGTTGAAGGGCCTAGTTCTGCGGTGCTTGAGATGAAGGGCCCAGTTCAGCGGTGCTTGAGACGGCAGTGCCCTGTTCAGCGGTGCTTGAGACGGCAGTGCCCTGTTCAGCGGTGCTTGAGACGGCGGTGCCCTGTTCAGCGGTGCTTGAGATGAAGGGCCCAGTTCAGCGGTGCTTGATATGAAGGGCCCAGTTCAGCGGTGCTTGAGATGAAGGGCCCAGTTCAGCAGTGCTTGAGACGACGGTGCCCAGTTCAGCGGTGCTTGAGACGGCAGTGCCCTGTTCAGTGGTGCTTGAGACGGCGGTGCCCAGTTCAGCGGTGCTTGAGATGAAGGGCCCAGTTCAGCGGTGCTTGAGACGGCGGTGCCCTGTTCAGCGGTGCTTGAGATGAAGGGCCCAGTTCAGAGGTGCTTGAGACGGCAGTCCCAGTTCAGCGGTGCTTGAGACGGCGGTGCCCAGTTCAGCAGTGCTTGAGACGGCGGTGCCCTGTTCAGCGGTGCGTGAGATGAAGGGCCCAGTTCAGCGGTGCTTGAGACGGCGGTGCCCTGTTCAGCGGTGCTTGAGATGAAGGGCCCAGTTCAGCGGTGCTTGAGACGGCGGTGCCCTGTTCAGCAGTGCTTTAGACGGCGGTGGCCTGTTCAGCGGTGCTTGAGATGAAGGGCCCAGTTCAGCGGTGCTTGAGACGGCGGTGCCCTGTTCAGAGGTGCTTGAGATGGCGGTGCCCTGTTCAGCGGTGCTTGAGACGGCGGTGCCCAGTTCAGCGGTGCTTGAGACGGCGGTGCCCTGTTCAGCGGTGCTTGAGATGAAGGGCCCAGTTCAGCGGTGCTTGAGATGAAGGGCCCAGTTCAGCGGTGCTTGAGACAGCGGTGCCCTGTTCAGCGGTGCTTGAGACGGCGGTGCCCTGTTCAGCGGTGCTTGAGATGAAGGGCCCAGTTCAGCGGTGCTTGAGATGAAGGGCCCAGTTCAGCGGTGCTTGAGATGAAGGGCCCAGTTCAGCGGTGCTTGAGACGGCGGTGCCCAGTTCAGCGGTGCTTGAGACGGCGGTGCACTGTTCAGCGGTGCTTGAGACGGCGGTGCCCTGTTCAGCGGTGCTTGAGATGAAGGGCCCAGTTCAGCGGTGCTTGAGACGGCGGTGCCCTGTTCAGCGGTGCTTGAGATGAAGGGCCCAGTTCAGAGGTGCTTGAGACGGCAGTCCCAGTTCAGCGGTGCTTGAGACGGCGGTGCCCAGTTCAGCAGTGCTTGAGACGGCGGTGCACTGTTCAGCGGTGCTTGAGACGGCGGTGCCCTGTTCAGCGGTGCTTGAGACGGCGGTGCCCTGTTCAGCGGTGCTTGAGATGAAGGGTCCAGTTCAGCGGTGCTTGAAATGAAGGGCCCAGTTCAGCGGTGCTTGAGACGGCGGTGCCCTGTTCAGCGGTGCTTGAGATGAAGGGCCCAGTTCAGCGGCCCTTGAGACGGCGGTGCCCTGTTCAGCGGTGCTTGAGATGAAGGGCCCAGTTCAGCGGTGCTTGAGACAGCGGTGCCCTGTGCAGCGGTGCTTGAGACGGCGGTGCCCTGTTCAGCGGTGCTTGAGTTGAAGGGCCCAGTTCAGCGGTGCTTGAGATGAAGGGCCCAGTTCTGCGGTGCTTGAGATGAAGGGCCCAGTTCAGCGGTGCTTGAGACGGCGGTGCCCTGTTCAGCGGTGCTTGAGACGGCGGTGCCCTGTTCAGCGGTGCTTGAGACGGCGGTGCCCTGTTCAGCGGTGCTTGAGATGAAGGGCCCAGTTCAGCGGTGCTTGAGACGGCGGTGCCCTGTTCAGCGGTGCTTGAGATGAAGGGCCCAGTTCAGCGGTGCTTGAGATGAAGGGCCCAGTTCAGCGGTGCTTGAGATGAATGGCCCAGTTCAGCGGCGCTTGAGACGGCGGTGCCCTGTTCAGCGGTGCTTGAGACGGCGGTGCCCTGTTCAGCGGTGCTTGAGATGAAGGGCCCAGTTCAGCGGTGCTTGAGACGGCGGTGCCCTGTTCAGCGGTGCTTGAGACGGCGGTGCCCAGTTCAGTGGTGCTTGAGACGGCGGTGCCCTGTTCAGCGGTGCTTGAGATGAAGGGCCCAAATCAGCGGTGCTTGAGATGGCGGTGCCCTGTTCAGCGGTGCTTGAGACGGCCGTGCTCTGTTCAGCGGTGCTTGAGATGGCGGTGCCCTGTTCAGCGGAGCTTGAGATGAAGGGCCCAGTTCAGCGGTGCTTGAGACGGCGGTGCCCTGTTCAGCGGTGATTGAGACTGCAGTGCCCAGTTCAGCGGTGCTTGAGATGAAGGGCCCATTTCAGCGGTGCTTGAGACGGCGGTGCCCTGTTCAGCGGTGCTTGAGACGGTGGTGCCCTGTTCAGCGGTGCTTGAGACGGCAGTGCCCTGTTCAGCAGTGCTTGAAATGAAGGGCCCAGTTCAGCGGTGCTTGAGACGGCGGTGCCCTGTTCAGCGGTGCTTGAGATGAAGGGCCCAGTTCAGCGGTGCTTGAGACGGCGGTGCCCTGTTCAGCGGTGCTTGAGATGAAGGGCCCAGTTCAGCGGTGCTTGATATGAAGGGCCCAGTTCAGCGGTGCTTGAGATGAAGGGCCCAGTTCAGCAGTGCTTGAGACGACGGTGCCCAGTTCAGCGGTGCTTGAGACGGCGGTGCCCTGTTCAGCGGTGCTTGAGACGGCGGTGCCCAGTTCAGCGGTGCTTGAGATGAAGGGCCCAGTTCAGCGGTGCTTGAGACGGCGGTGCCCTGTTCAGCGGTGCTTGAGATGAAGGGCCCACTTCAGAGGTGCTTGAGACGGCAGTCCCAGTTCAGCGGTGCTTGAGACGGCGGTGCCCAGTTCAGCAGTGCTTGAGACGGCGGTGCCCTGTTCAGCGGTGCTTGAGATGAAGGGCCCAGTTCAGCGGTGCTTGAGACGGCGGTGCCCTGTTCAGCGGTGCTTGAGAAGGCGGTGCCCTGTTCAGCGGTGCTTGAGATGAAGGGCCCAGTTCAGCGGTGCTTGAGACGGCGGTGCCCTGTTCAGCAGTGCTTGAGACGGCGGTGCCCTGTTCAGCGGTGCTTGAGATGAAGGGCCCAGTTCAGCGGTGCTTGAGACGGCGGTGCCCTGTTCAGAGGTGCTTGAGATGGCGGTGCCCTGTTCAGCGGTGCTTGAGACGGCGGTGCCCAGTTCAGCGGTGCTTGAGACGGCGGTGCCCTGTTCAGCGGTGCTTGAGATGAAGGGCCCAGTTCAGCGGTGCTTGAGATGAAGGGCCCAGTTCAGCGGTGCTTGAGACGGCGGTGCCCTGTTCAGCGGTGCTTGAGACGGCGGTACCCTGTTCAGCGGTGCTTGAGATGAAGGGCCCAGTTCAGCGGTGCTTGAGATGAAGGGCCCAGTTCAGCGGTGCTTGAGATGAAGGGCCCAGTTCAGCAGTGCTTGAGACGACGGTGCCCAGTTCAGCGGTGCTTGAGACGGCGGTGCACTGTTCAGCGGTGCTTGAGACGGCGGTGCCCTGTTCAGCGGTGCTTGAGATGAAGGGCCCAGTTCAGCGGTGCTTGAGACGGCGTGCCCTGTTCAGCGGTGCTTGAGATGAAGGGCCCAGTTCAGCGGTGCTTGAGACGGCGGTGCCCTGTTCAGCAGTGCTTGAGACGGCGGTGCCCTGTTCAGCGGTGCTTGAGATGAAGGGCCCAGTTCAGCGGTGCTTGAGACGGCGGTGCCCTGTTCAGAGGTGCTTGAGATGGCGGTGCCCTGTTCAGCGGTGCTTGAGACGGCGGTGCCCAGTTCAGCGGTGCTTGAGACGGCGGTGCCCTGTTCAGCGGTGCTTGAGATGAAGGGCCCAGTTCAGCGGTGCTTGAGATGAAGGGCCCAGTTCATCGGTGCTTGAGATGAAGGGCCCAGTTCAGCAGTGCTTGAGACGACGGTGCCCAGTTCAGCGGTGCTTGAGACGGCGGTGCACTGTTCAGCGGTGCTTGAGACGGCGGTGCCCTGTTCAGCGGTGCTTGAGATGAAGGGCCCAGTTCAGCGGTGCTTGAGACGGCGTGCCCTGTTCAGCGGTGCTTGAGATGAAGGGCCCAGTTCAGCGGTGCTTGAGACGGCGGTGCCCTGTTCAGCAGTGCTTGAGACGGCGGTGCCCTGTTCAGCGGTGCTTGAGATGAAGGGCCCAGTTCAGCGGTGCTTGAGACGGCGGTGCCCTGTTCAGAGGTGCTTGAGATGGCGGTGCCCTGTTCAGCGGTGCTTGAGACGGCGGTGCCCAGTTCAGCGGTGCTTGAGACGGCGGTGCCCTGTTCAGCGGTGCTTGAGATGAAGGGCCCAGTTCAGCGGTGCTTGAGATGAAGGGCCCAGTTCAGCGGTGCTTGAGACGGCGGTGCCCTGTTCAGCGGTGCTTGAGACGGCGGTGCCCTGTTCAGCGGTGCTTGAGATGAAGGGCCCAGTTCAGCGGTGCTTGAGATGAAGGGCCCAGTTGAGCGGTGCTTGAGATGAAGGGCCCAGTTCAGCAGTGCTTGAGACGACGGTGCCCAGTTCAGCGGTGCTTGAGACGGCGGTGCACTGTTCAGCGGTGCTTGAGACGGCGGTGCCCTGTTCAGCGGTGCTTGAGATGAAGGGCCCAGTTCAGCGGTGCTTGAGACGGCGGTGCCCTGTTCAGCGGTGCTTGAGATGAAGGGCCCAGTTCAGAGGTGCTTGAGACGGCAGTCCCAGTTCAGCGGTGCTTGAGACGGCGGTGCCCAGTTCAGCAGTGCTTGAGACGGCGGTGCCCTGTTCAGCGGTGCTTGAGACGGCGGTGCCCTGTTCAGCGGTGCTTGAGACGGCGGTGCCCTGTTCAGCGGTGCTTGAGATGAAGGGTCCAGTTCAGCGGTGCTTGAAATGAAGGGCCCAGTTCAGCGGTGCTTGAGACGGCGGTGCCCTGTTCAGCGGTGCTTGAGATGAAGGGCCCAGTTCAGCGGCCCTTGAGACGGCGGTGCCCTGTTCAGCGGTGCTTGAGATGAAGGGCCCAGTTCAGCGGTGCTTGAGACAGCGGTGCCCTGTTCAGCGGTGCTTGAGACGGCGGTGCCCTGTTCAGCGGTGCTTGAGTTGAAGGGCCCAGTTCAGCGGTGCTTGAGATGAAGGGCCCAGTTCTGCGGTGCTTGAGATGAAGGGCCCAGTTCAGCGGTGCTTGAGACGGCGGTGCCCTGTTCAGCGGTGCTTGAGACGGCGGTGCCCTGTTCAGCGGTGCTTGAGACGGCGGTGCCCTGTTCAGCGGTGCTTGAGATGAAGGGCCCAGTTCAGCGGTGCTTGAGACGGCGGTGCCCTGTTCAGCGGTGCTTGAGATGAAGGGCCCAGTTCAGCGGTGCTTGAGATGAAGGGCCCAGTTCAGCGGTGCTTGAGATGAATGGCCCAGTTCAGCGGTGCTTGAGACGGCGGTGCCCTGTTCAGCGGTGCTTGAGACGGCGGTGCCCTGTTCAGCGGTGCTTGAGATGAAGGGCCCAGTTCAGCGGTGCTTGAGACGGCGGTGCCCTGTTCAGCGGTGCTTGAGACGGCGGTGCCCAGTTCAGTGGTGCTTGAGACGGCGGTGCCCTGTTCAGCGGTGCTTGAGGTGAAGGGCCCAAATCAGCGGTGCTTGAGACGGCGGTGCCCTGTTCAGCGGTGCTTGAGACGGCCGTGCTCTGTTCAGCGGTGCTTGAGATGGCGGTGCCCTGTTCAGCGGAGCTTGAGATGAAGGGCCCAGTTCAGCGGTGCTTGAGACGGCGGTGCCCTGTTCAGCGGTGATTGAGACTGCAGTGCCCAGTTCAGCGGTGCTTGAGATGAAGGGCCCATTTCAGCGGTGCTTGAGACGGCGGTGCCCTGTTCAGCGGTGCTTGAGACGGTGGTGCCCTGTTCAGCGGTGCTTGAGACGGCAGTGCCCTGTTCAGCAGTGCTTGAAATGAAGGGCCCAGTTCAGCGGTGCTTGAGACGGCGGTGCCCTGTTCAGCGGTGCTTGAGATGAAGGGCCCAGTTCAGCGGTGCTTGAGACGGCGGTGCCCTGTTCAGCGGTGCTTGAGATGAAGGGCCCAGTTCAGCGGTGCTTGATATGAAGGGCCCAGTTCAGCGGTGCTTGAGATGAAGGGCCCAGTTCAGCAGTGCTTGAGACGACGGTGCCCAGTTCAGCGGTGCTTGAGACGGCGGTGCCCTGTTCAGCGGTGCTTGAGACGGCGGTGCCCAGTTCAGCGGTGCTTGAGATGAAGGGCCCAGTTCAGCGGTGCTTGAGACAGCGGTGCCCTGTTCAGCGGTGCTTGAGATGAAGGGCCCAGTTCAGAGGTGCTTGAGACGGCAGTCCCAGTTCAGCGGTGCTTGAGACGGCGGTGCCCAGTTCAGCAGTGCTTGAGACGGCGGTGCCCTGTTCAGCGGTGCTTGAGATGAAGGGCCCAGTTCAGCGGTGCTTGAGACGGCGGTGCCCTGTTCAGCGGTGCTTGAGACGGCGGTGCCCTGTTCAGCGGTGCTTGAGATGAAGGGCCCAGTTCAGCGGTGCTTGACACGGCGGTGCCCTGTTCAGCAGTGCTTGAGACGGCGGTGCCCTGTTCAACGGTGCTTGAGATGAAGGGCCCAGTTCAGCGGTGCTTGAGACGGCGGTGCCCTGTTCAGAGGTGCTTGAGATGGCGGTGCCCTGTTCAGCGGTGCTTGAGACGGCGGTGCCCAGTTCAGCGGTGCTTGAGACGGCGGTGCCCTGTTCAGCGGTGCTTGAGATGAAGGGCCCAGTTCAGCGGTGCTTGAGATGAAGGGCCCAGTTCAGCGGTGCTTGAGACGGCGGTGCCCTGTTCAGCGGTGCTTGAGACGGCGGTACCCTGTTCAGCGGTGCTTGAGATGAAGGGCCCAGTTCAGCGGTGCTTGAGATGAAGGGCCCAGTTCAGCGGTGCTTGAGATGAAGGGCCCAGTTCAGCAGTGCTTGAGACGACGGTGCCCAGTTCAGCGGTGCTTGAGACGGCGGTGCACTGTTCAGCGGTGCTTGAGACGGCGGTGCCCTGTTCAGCGGTGCTTGAGATGAAGGGCCCAGTTCAGCGGTGCTTGAGACGGCGTGCCCTGTTCAGCGGTGCTTGAGATGAAGGGCCCAGTTCAGAGGTGCTTGAGACGGCAGTCCCAGTTCAGCGGTGCTTGAGACGGCGGTGCCCAGTTCAGCAGTGCTTGAGACGGCGGTGCCCTGTTCAGCGGTGCTTGAGACGGCGGTGCCCTGTTCAGCGGTGGTTGAGACGGCGGTGCCCTGTTCAGCGGTGCTTGAGATGAAGGGTCCAGTTCAGCGGTGCTTGAAATGAAGGGCCCAGTTCAGCGGTGCTTGAGACGGCGGTGCCCTGTTCAGCGTTGCTTGAGATGAAGGGCCCAGTTCAGCGGCCCTTGAGACGGCGGTGCCCTGTTCAGCGGTGCTTGAGATGAAGGGCCCAGTTCAGCGGTGCTTGAGACGGCGGTGCCGTGTTCAGCGGTGCTTGAGACGGCGGTGCCCTGTTCAGCGGTGCTTGAGTTGAAGGGCCCAGTTCAGCGGTGCTTGAGATGAAGGGCCTAGTTCTGCGGTGCTTGAGATGAAGGGCCCAGTTCAGCGGTGCTTGAGACGGCAGTGCCCTGTTCAGCGGTGCTTGAGACGGCGGTGCCCTGTTCAGCGGTGCTTGAGACGGCGGAGCCCTGTTCAGCCGTGCTTGAGATGAAGGGCCCAGTTCAGCGGTGCTTGAGACGGCGGTGCCCTGTTCAGCGGTGATTGAGACTGCAGTGCCCAGTTCAGCGGTGCTTGAGATGAAGGGCCCATTTCAGCGGTGCTTGAGACGGCGGTGCCCTGTTCAGCGGTGCTTGAGACGGTGGTGCCCTGTTCAGCGGTGCTTGAGACGGCGGTGCCCTGTTCAGCAGTGCTTGAAATGAAGGGCCCAGTTCAGCGATGCTTGAGACGGCGGTGCCCTGTTCAGCGGTGCTTGAGATGAAGGGCCCAGTTCAGCGGTGCTTGAGACGGCGGTGCCCTGTTCAGCGGTGCTTGAGACGGCGGTGCCCTGTTCAGCGGTGCTTGAGATGAAGGGCACAGTTCAGCGGTGCTTGATATGAAGGGCCCAGTTCAGCGGTGCTTGAGATGAAGGGCCCAGTTCAGCAGTGCTTGAGACGACGGTGCCCAGTTCAGCGGTGCTTGAGACGGCAGTGCCCTGTTCAGCGGTGCTTGAGACGGCGGTGCCCAGTTCAGCGGTGCTTGAGATGAAGGGCCCAGTTCAGCGGTGCTTGAGACGGCGGAGCCCTGTTCAGCGGTGCTTGAGATGAAGGGCCCAGTTCAGAGGTGCTTGAGACGGCAGTCCCAGTTCAGCGGTGCTTGAGACGGCGGTGCCCAGTTCAGCAGTGCTTGAGACGGCGGTGCCCTGTTCAGCGGTGCGTGAGATGAAGGGCCCAGTTCAGCAGTGCTTGAGACGGCGGTGCCCTGTTCAGCGGTGCTTGAGATGAAGGGCCCAGTTCAGCGGTGCTTGAGACGGCGGTGCCCTGTTCAGCAGTGCTTTAGACGGCGGTGCCCTGTTCAGCGGTGCTTGAGATGAAGGGCCCAGTTCAGCGGTGCTTGAGACGGCGGTGCCCTGTTCAGAGGTGCTTGAGATGGCGGTGCCCTGTTCAGCGGTGCTTGACACGGCGGTGCCCAGTTCAGCGGTGCTTGAGACGGCGGTGCCCTGTTCAGCGGTGCTTGAGATGAAGGGCCCAGTTCAGCAGTGCTTGAGATGAAGGGCCCAGTTCAGCGGTGCTTGAGACGGCGGTGCCCTGTTCAGCGGTGCTTGAGATGAAGGGCCCAGTTCAGCGGTGCTTGAGATGAAGGGCCCAGTTCAGCGGTGCTTGAGATGAAGGGCCCAGTTCAGCAGTGCTTGAGACGACGGTGCCCAGTTCAGAGGTGCTTGAGACGGCGGTGCACTGTTCAGCGGTGCTTGAGACGGCGGTGCCCTGTTCAGCGGTGCTTCTGATGAAGGGCCCAGTTCAGCGGTGCTTGAGACGGCGGTGCCCTGTTCAGCGGTGCTTGAGATGAAGGGCCCAGTTCAGAGGTGCTTGAGACGGCAGTCCCAGTTCAGCGGTGCTTGAGACGGCGGTGCCCAGTTCAGCAGTGCTTGAGACGGCGGTGCCCTGTTCAGCGGTGCTTGAGACGGCGGTGCCCTGTTCAGCGGTGCTTGAGACGGCGGTGCCCTGTTCAGCGGTGCTTGAGATGAAGGGTCCAGTTCAGCGGTGCTAGAAATGAAGGGCCCAGTTCAGCGGTGCTTGAGACGGCGGTGCCCTGTTCAGCGGTGCTTGAGATGAAGGGCCCTGTTCAGCGGCCCTTGAGACGGCGGTGCCCTGTTCAGCGGTGCTTGAGATGAAGGGCCCAGTTCAGCGGTGCTTGAGACAGCGGTGCCCTGTTCAGCGGTGCTTGAGACGGCGGTGCCCTGTTCAGCGGTGCTTGAGTTGAAGGGCCCAGTTCAGCGGTGCTTGAGATGAAGGGCCCAGTTCTGCGGTGCTTGAGATGAAGGGCCCAGTTCAGCGGTGCTTGAGACGGCGGTGCCCTGTTCAGCGGTGCTTGAGACGGCGGTGCCCTGTTTAGCGGTGCTTGAGACGGCGGTGCCCTGTTCAGCGGTCCTTGAGATGAAGGGCCCAGTTCAGCGGTGCTTGAGACGGCGGTGCCCTGTTCAGCGGTGCTTGAGATGAAGGGCCCAGTTCAGCGGTGCTTGAGACGGCGGTGCCCTGTTCAGCAGTGCTTGAGACGGCGGTGCCCTGTTCAGCGGTGCTTGAGATGAAGGGCCCAGTTCAGCGGTGCTTGAGATGAAGGGCCCAGTTCAGCGGTGCTTGAGACGGCGGTGCCCTGTTCAGCGGTGCTTGAGATGAAGGGCCCAGTTCAGCGGTGCTGAGACGGCAGTGCCCTGTTCAGCGTTGCTTGAGATGAAGGGCCCACTTCAGCGGTGCTTGAGACGGCGGTGCCCTGTTCAGCGGTGCTTGAGACGGCGGTGCCCAGTTCAGTGGTGCTTGAGACGGCGGTGCCCTGTTCAGCGGTGCTTGAGATGAAGGGCGCAAATCAGCGGTGCTTGAGACGGCGGTGCCCTGTTCAGCGGTGCTTGAGACGGCCGTGCTCTGTTCAGCGGTGCTTGAGATGTCGGTGCCCTGTTCAGCGGAGCTTGAGATGAAGGGCCCAGTTCAGCGGTGCTTGAGACGGCGGTGCCCTGTTCAGCGGTGATTGAGACTGCAGTGCCCAGTTCAGCGGTGCTTGAGATGAAGGGCCCATTTCAGCGGTGCTTGAGACGGCGGTGCCCTGTTCAGCGGTGCTTGAGACGGTGGTGCCCTGTTCAGCGGTGCTTGAGACGGCGGTGCCCTGTTCAGCAGTGCTTGAAATGAAGGGCCCAGTTCAGCGGTGCTTGAGATGGCGGTGCCCTGTTCAGCGGTGCTTGAGATGAAGGGCCCAGTTCAGCGGTGCTTGAGATGAAGGGCCCAGTTCAGCGGTGCTTGAGACGGCGGTGCCCTGTTCAGCGGTGCTTGAGACGGCGGTGCCATGTTCAGCGGTGCTTGAGATGAAGGGCCCAGTTCAGCGGTGCTTGAGATGAAGGGCCCAGTTCAGCGGTGCTTGAGACAGCGGTGCCCTATTCAGCGGTGCTTGAGACGGCGGTGCCCTGTTCAGCGGTGCTTGAGATGAAGGGCCCAGTTCAGCGGTGCTTGAGACGGCGGTGCCCTGTTCAGCGGTGCTTTAGATAAAGGGCCCAGTTCAGAGGTGCTTGAGACGGCAGTCCCAGTTCAGCGGTGCTTGAGACGGCGGTGCCCAGTTCAGCAGTGCTTGAGACGGCGGTGCCCTGTTCAGCGGTGCTTGAGACGGCGGTGCCCTGTTCAGCGGTGCTTGAGATGAAGGGCCCAGTTCAGCGGTGCTTGAGACGGCGGTGCCCTGTTCAGCGGTGCTTGAGATGAAGGGCCCAGTTCAGCGGTGCTTGAGACGGCGGTGCCCTGTTCAGCGGTGCTTGAGATGAAGGGCCCAGTTCAGCGGTGCTTGAGATGAAGGGCCCAGTTCAGCGGTGCTTGAGACAGCGGTTCCCTGTTCAGCGGTGCTTGAGACGGCGGTGCCCTGTTCAGCAGTGCTTGAGATGAAGGGCCCAGTTCAGCGGTGCTTGAGATGAAGGGCCCAGTTCAGCGGTGCTTGAGACGGCGGTTCCCTGTTCAGCGGTGCTTGAGACGGCGGTGCCCTGTTCAGCGGTGCTTGAGATGAAGGGCCCAGTTCAGCGGTGCTTGAGATGAAGGGCCCAGTTCAGCGGTGCTTGAAATGAAGGGTCAAGTTCAGCGGTGCTTGAGACGGCGGTGCCCTGTTCAGCGGTGCTTGAGATGAAGGGCCCAGTTCAGCGGTGCTAGAGACGGCGGTGCCCTGTTCAGCGGTGATTGAGACTGCAGTGCCCAGTTCAGCGGTGCTTGAGATGAAGGGCCCTTTTCAGCGGTGCTTGAGACGGCGGTGCCCTGTTCAGCGGTGCTTGAGACGGTGGTGCCCTGTTCAGCGGTGCTTGAGACGGTGGTGCCCTGTTCAGCGGTGCTTGAGACGGCGGTGCCCTGTTCAGCAGTGCTTGAAATGAAGGGCCCAGTTCAGCGGTGCTTGAGACGGCGGTGCCCTGTTCAGCGGTGCTTGAGATGAAGGGCCCAGTTCAGCGGTGCTTGAGATGAAGGGCCCAGTTCAGCGGGGCTTGAGA
The DNA here is from genome assembly GCF_031143425.1 of Pleurodeles waltl. Taxonomy (NCBI): domain Eukaryota; kingdom Metazoa; phylum Chordata; class Amphibia; order Caudata; family Salamandridae; genus Pleurodeles; species Pleurodeles waltl. The sequence continues at coordinate 260,701,365 of NC_090440.1, forward strand.
CGGCGGTGCCCTGTACAGCGGTGCTTGAGATGAAGTGCCCAGTTCAGCGGTGCTTGAGATGAAGGGCCCAGTTCAGCGGTGCTTGAGATGAAGGGCCCAGTTCAGCAGTGCTTGAGACGACGGTGCCCAGTTCAGCGGTGCTTGAGACGGCGGTGCCCTGTTCAGCGGTGCTTGAGACGGCGGTGCCCAGTTCAGCGGTGCTTGAAACGGCGGTGCCCTGTTCAGCGGTGCTTGAGATGAAGGGCCCAGTTCAGAGGTGCTTGAGACGGCAGTCCCAGTTCAGCGGTGCTTGAGACGGCGGTGCCCAGTTCAGCAGTGCTTGAGATGGCGGTGCCCTGTTCAGCAGTGCTTGAGACGGCGGTGCCCTGTTCAGCGGAGCTTGTGATGAAGGGCCCAGTTCAGCGGTGCTTGAGACGGTGGTGCCCTGTTCAGCGGTGCTTGAGACTGCAGTGCCCTGTTCAGCGGTGCTTGAGATGAAGGGCCCAGTTCAGCGGTGCTTGAGACGGCGGTGCCCTGTTCAGCGGTGCTTGAGACGGCGGTGCCCTGTTCAGCGGTGCTTGAGATGAAGGGCCCAGTTCAGTGCTGCTTGAGATGAAGGGCCCAGTTCAGCGGTGCTTGAGATGGTGGTGCCCTGTTCAGCGCTGCTTGAGATGAAGGGCCCAGTTCAGCAGTGCTTGAGACGGCGGTGCCCTGTTCAGCGGTGCTTGAGACGGCGGTGCCCTGTTCAGCGGAGCTTGTGATGAAGGGCCCAGTTCAGCGGTGCTTGAGACGGCGGTGCCCTGTTCAGCGGTGCTTGAGACTGCAGTGCCCAGTTCAGCGGTGCTTGAGATGAAGGGCCCATTTCAGCGGTGCTTGAGACGGCGGTGCCCTGTTCAGCGGTGCTTGAGACGGTGGTGCCCTGTTCAGCGGTGCTTGAGACGGCAGTGCCCTGTTCAGCAGTGCTTGAAATGAAGGGCCCAGTTCAGCGGTGCTTGAGACGGCGGTGCCCTGTTCAGCGGTGCTTGAGATGAAGGGCCCAGTTCAGCGGTGCTTGAGATGAAGGGCCCAGTTCAGCGGTGCTTGAGACGGCGGTGCCCTGTTCAGCGGTGCTTGAGACGGCGGTGCCCTGTTCAGCGGTGCTTGAGATGAAGGGCCCAGTTCAGCGGTGCTTGAGATGAAGGGCCCAGTTCAGCGGTGCTTGAGATGAAGGGCCCAGTTCAGCAGTGCTTGAGACAACGGTGCCCAGTTCAGCGGTGCTTGAGACGGCGGTGCCCTGTTCAGCGGTGCTTGAGACGGCAGTGCCTTGTTCAGCGGTGCTTGACATGAAGGGCCCTGTTCAGCGGTGCTTGAGACGGCGGTGCCCTGTTCAGCGGTGCTTGAGATGAAGGGTCCAGTTCAGCGGTGCTTGAAATGAAGGGCCCAGTTCAGCGGTGCTTGAGACGGCGGTGCCCTGTTCAGCGGTGCTTGAGATGAAGGGCCCAGTTCAGCGGTGCTTGAGACGGCGGTGCCCTGTTCAGCGGTGCTTGAGACGGCGGTGCCCAGTTCAGTGGTGCTTGAGACGGCGGTGCCCTGTTCAGCGGTGCTTGAGATGAAGGGCCCAAATCAGCGGTGCTTGAGACGGCGGTGCCCTGTTCAGCGGTGCTTGAGACGGCCGTGCTCTGTTCAGCGGTGCTTGAGATGGCGGTGCCCTGTTCAGCGGAGCTTGAGATGAAGGGCCCAGTTCAGCGGTGCTTGAGACGGCGGTGCCCTGTTCAGCGGTGATTGAGACTGCAGTGCCCAGTTCAGCGGTGCTTGAGATGAAGGGCCCATTTCAGCGGTGCTTGAGACGGCGGTGCCCTGTTCAGCGGTGCTTGAGACGGTGGTGCCCTGTTCAGCGGTGCTTGAGACAGTGGTGCCCTGTTCAGCGGTGCTTGAGACGGCGGTGCCCTGTTCAGCAGTGCTTGAAATGAAGGGCCCAGTTCAGCGGTGCTTGAGACGGCGGTGCCCTGTTCAGCGGTGCTTGAGATGAAGGGCCCAGTTCAGCGGTGCTTGAGATGAAGGGCCCAGTTCAGCGGTGCTTGAGACGGCGGTGCCCTGTTCAGCGGTGCTTGAGACGGCGGTGCCCTGTTCAGCGGTGCTTGAGATGAAGGGCCCAGTTCAGCGGTGCTTGAGATGAAGGGCCCAGTTCAGCGGTGCTTGAGATGAAGGGCCCAGTTAAGCAGTGCTTGAGACGACGGTGCCCAGTTCAGCGGTGCTTGAGACGGCGGTGCCCTGTTCAGCGGTGCTTGAGACGGCGGTGCCCAGTTCAGCGGTGCTTGAGATGAAGGGCCCAGTTCAGCGGTGCTTGAGACGGCGGTGCCCTGTTCAGCGGTGCTTGAGATGAAGGGCCCAGTTCAGAGGTGCTTGAGACGGCAGTCCCAGTTCAGCGGTGCTTGAGACGGCGGAGCCCAGTTCAGCAGTGCTTGAGACGGCGGTGCCCTGTTCAGCGGTGCTTGAGATGAAGGGCCCAGTTCAGCGGTGCTTGAGACGGCGGTGCCCTGCTCAGCGGTGCTTGAGACGGCGGTGCCCTGTTCAGCGGTGCTTGAGATGAAGGGCCCAGTTCAGCGGTGCTTGAGACGGCGGTGCCCTGTTCAGCAGTGCTTGAGACGGCGGTGCCCTGTTCAGCGGTGCTTGAGATGAAGGGCCCAGTTCAGCGGTGCTTGAGACGGCGGTGCCCTGTTCAGAGGTGCTTGAGATGGCGGTGCCCTGTTCAGCGGTGCTTGAGACGGCGGTGCCCAGTTCAGCGGTGCTTGAGACGGCGGTGCCCTGTTCAGCGGTGCTTGAGATGAAGGGCCCAGTTCAGCGGTGCTTGAGACGACGGTGCCCTGTTCAGCGGTGCTTGAGACGGCGGTGCCCTGTTCAGCGGTGCTTGAGATGAAGGGCCCAGTTCAGCGGTGCTTGAGATGAAGGGCCCAGTTCAGCGGTGCTTGAGATGAAGGGCCCAGTTCAGCAGTGCTTGAGACGACGGTGCCCAGTTCAGCGGTGCTTGAGACGGCGGTGCACTGTTCAGCGGTGCTTGAGACGGCGTTGCCCTGTTCAGCGGTGCTTGAGATGAAGGGCCCAGTTCAGCGGTGCTTGAGACGGCGGTGCCCTGTTCAGCGGTGCTTGAGATGAAAGGCCCAGTTCAGAGGTGCTTGAGACGGCAGTCCCAGTTCAGCGGTGCTTGAGACGGCGGTGCCCAGTTCAGCAGTGCTTGAGACGGCGGTGCCCTGTTCAGCGGTGCTTGAGACGGCGGTGCCCTGTTCAGCGGTGCTTGAGATGAAGGGTCCAGTTCAGCGGTGCTTGAAATGAAGGGCCCAGTTCAGCGGTGCTTGAGACGGCAGTGCCCTGTTCAGCGGTGCTTGAGATGAAGGGCCCAGTTCAGTGGCCCTTGAGACGGCGGTGCCCTGTTCAGCGGTGCTTGAGATGAAGGGCCCAGTTCAGCGGTGCTTGAGACGGCGGTGCCCTGTTCAGCGGTGCTTGAGACGGCGGTGCCCTGTTCAGCGGTGCTTGAGTTGAAGGGCCCAGTTCAGCGGTGCTTGAGATGAAGGGCCCTGTTCAGCAGTGCTTGAGATGAAGGGCCCAGTTCAGCGGTGCTTGAGATGAAGGGCCCAGTTCAGCGGTGCTTGAGACGGCGGTTCCCTGTTCAGCGGTGCTTGAGACGGCGGTGCCCTGTTCAGCGGTGCTTGAGATGAAGGGCCCAGTTCAGCGGTGCTTGAGATGAAGGGCCCAGTTCAGCGGTGCTTGAAATGAAGGGTCCAGTTCAGCGGTGCTTGAGTCGGCGGTGCCCTGTTCAGCGGTGCTTGAGATGAAGGGCCCAGTTCAGCGGTGCTTGAGACGGCGGTGCCCTGTTCAGCGGTGATTGAGACTGCAGTGCCCAGTTCAGCGGTGCTTGAGATGAAGGGCCCTTTTCAGCGGTGCTTGAGACGGCGGTGCCCTGTTCAGCGGTGCTTGAGACGGTGGTGCCCTGTTCAGCGGTGCTTGAGACGGCGGTGCCCTGTTCAGCAGTGCTTGAAATGAAGGGCCCAGTTCAGCGGTGCTTGAGACGGCGGTGCCCTGTTCAGCGGTGCTTGAGATGAAGGGCCCAGTTCAGCGTGCTTGAGATGAAGGGCCCAGTTCAGCGGTGCTTGAGACGGCGGTGCCCTGTTCAGCGGTGCTTGAGATGAAGGGCCCAGTTCAGCGGTGCTTGAGATGAAGGGCCCAGTTCAGCGGTGCTTGAGATGAAGAGCCCAGTTCAGCAGTGCTTGAGACGACGGTGCCCAGTTCAGCGGTGCTTGAGACGGCGGTGCCCTGTTCAACGGTGCTTGAGACGGCGGTGCCCTGTTCAGCGGTGCTTGAGATGAAGGGCCCAGTTCAGCGGTGCTTGAGACGGCGGTGCCCTGTTCAGCGGTGCTTGAGATGAAGGGCCCAGTTCAGAGGTGCTTGAGACGGCAGTCCCAGTTCAGCGGTGCTTGAGACGGCGGTGCCCAGTTCAGCAGTGCTTGAGATGGCGGTGCCCTGTTCAGCGGTGCTTGAGACGGCGGTGCCCTGTTCAGCGGTGCTTGAGATGAAGGGCCCAGTTCAGCGGTGCTTGAGACGGCGGTGCCCTATTCAGCGGTGCTTGAGATGAAGGGCCCAGTTCAGCGGTGCTTGAGACGGCGGTGCCCTGTTCAGCGGTGCTTGAGACGGCGGTGCCCTGTTCAGCGGTGCTTGAGACGGCGGTGCCCTGTTCAGCGGTGCTTGAGATGGTGGTGCCCTGTTCAGCGCTGCTTGAGATGAAGGGCCCAGTTCAGCGGTGCTTGAGACGGCGGTGCCCTGTTCAGCGGTGCTTGAGACGGCGGTGCCCTGTTCAGCGGAGCTTGTGATGAAGGGCCCAGTTCATCGGTGCTTGAGACGGCGGTGCCCTGTTCAGCGGTGCTTGAGACTGCAGTGCCCAGTTCAGCGGTGCTTGAGATGAAGGGCCCATTTCAGCGGTGCTTGAGACGGCGGTGCCCTGTTCAGCGGTGCTTGAGACGGTGGTGCCCTGTTCAGCGGTGCTTGAGACCGCAGTGCCCTGTTCAGCAGTGCTTGAAATGAAGGGCCCAGTTCAGCGGTGCTTGAGACGGCGGTGCCCTGTTCAGCGGTGCTTGAGATGAAGGGCCCAGTTCAGCGGTGCTTAAGATGAAGGGCCCAGTTCAGCGGTGCTTGAGACGGCGGTGCCCTGTTCAGCGGTGCTTGAGACGGCGGTGCCCTGTTCAGCGGTGCTTGAGATGAAGGGCCCAGTTCAGCGGTGCTTGAGATGAAGGGCCCAGTTCAGCGGTGCTTGAGATGAAGGGCCCAGTTCAGCAGTGCTTGAGACGACGGTGCCCAGTTCAGCGGTGCTTGAGACGGCGGTGCCCTGTTCAGCGGTGCTTGAGACGGCAGTGCCCTGTTCAGCGGTGCTTGAGACGGCAGTGCCCAGTTCAGCAGTGCTTGAGACGACGGTGCCCAGTTCAGCGGTGCTTGAGACGGCGGTGCCCTGTTCAGCGGTGCTTGAGACGGCGGTGCCCTGTTCAGCGGTGCTTGAGACGGCGGTGCCCTGTTCAGCGGTGCTTGAGATGAAGGGTCCAGTTCAGCGGTGCTTGAACTGAAGGGCCCAGTTCAGCGGTGCTTGAGACGGCGGTGCCCTGTTCAGCGGTGCTTGAGATGAAGGGCCCAGTTCAGCGGTGCTTGAGACGGCGGTGCCCTGTTCAGCGGTGCTTGAGACGGCGGTGCCCAGTTCAGTGGTGCTTGAGACGGCGGTGCCCTGTTCAGCGGTGCTTGAGATGAAGGGCCCAAATCAGCGGTGCTTGAGACGGCGGTGCCCTGTTCAGCGGTGCTTGAGACGGCCGTGCTCTGTTCAGCGGTGCTTGAGATGGCGGTGCCCTGTTCAGCGGAGCTTGAGATGAAGGGCCCAGTTCAGCGGAGCTTGAGACGGCGGTGCCCTGTTCAGCGGTGATTGAGACTGCAGTGCCCAGTTCAGCGGTGCTTGAGATGAAGGGCCCATTTCAGCGGTGCTTGAGACGGCGGTGCCCTGTTCAGCGGTGCTTGAGACGGTGGTGCCCTGTTTAGCGGTGCTTGAGACGGTGGTGCCCTGTTCAGCGGTGCTTGAGACGCCGGTGCCCTGTTCAGTACTGCTTGAAATGAAGGGCCCAGTTCAGCGGTGCTTGAGACGGCGGTGCCCTGTTCAGCGGTGCTTGAGATGAAGGGCCCAGTTCAGCGGTGCTTGAGATGAAGGGCCCAGTTCAGCGGTGCTTGAGACGGCGGTGCCCTGTTCAGCGGTGCTTGAGACGGCGGTGCCCTGTTCAGCGGTGCTTGAGATGAAGGGCCCAGTTCAGCGGTGCTTGATATGAAGGGCCCAGTTCAGCGGTGCTTGAGATGAAGGGCCCAGTTCAGCAGTGCTTGAGACGACGGTGCCCAGTTCAGCAGTGCTTGAGACGGCGGTGCCCTGTTCAGCGGTGCTTGAGACGGCGGTGCCTAGTTCAGCGGTGCTTGAGATGAAGGGCCCAGTTCAGCGGTGCTTGAGACGGCGGTGCCCTGTTCAGCGGTGCTTGAGATGAAGGGCCCAGTTCAGAGGTGCTTGAGACGGCAGTCCCAGTTCAGCGGTGCTTGAGACGGTGGAGCCCAGTTCAGCAGTGCTTGAGACGGCGGTGCCCTGCTCAGCGGTGCTTGAGATGAAGGGCCCAGTTCAGCGGTGCTTGAGACGGCGGTGCCCTGTTCAGCGGTGCTTGAGACGGCGGTGCCCTGTTCAGCGGTGCTTGAGATGAAGGGCCCAGTTCAGCGGTGCTTGAGACGGCGGTGCCTTGTTCAGCAGTGCTTGAGACGGCGGTGCCCTGTTCAGCGGTGCTTGAGATGAAGGGCCCAGTTCAGCGGTGCTTGAGACGGCGGTGCCCTGTTCAGAGGTGCTTGAGATGGCGGTGCCCTGTTCAGCGGTGCTTGAGAAGGCGGTGCCCAGTTCAGCGGTGCTTGAGACGGCGGTGCCCTGTTCAGCGGTGCTTGAGATGAAGGGCCCAGTTCAGCGGTGCTTGAGATGAAGGGCCCAGTTCAGCGGTGCTTGAGACGGCGGTGCCCTGTTCAGCGGTGCTTGAGACGGCGGTGCCCTGTTCAGCGGTGCTTGAGATGAAGGGCCCAGTTCAGCGGTGCTTGAGATGAAGGGCCCAGTTCAGCGGTGCTTGAGATGAAGGGCCCAGTTCAGCAGTGCTTGAGACGACGGTGCCCAGTTCAGCGGTGCTTGAGACGGCGGTGCACTGTTCAGCGGTGCTTGAGACGGCGGTGCCCTGTTCAGCGGTGCTTGAGACGGCGGTGCCCTGTTCAGCGGTGCTTGAGATGAAGAGTCCAGTTCAGCGGTGCTTGAAATGAAGGGCCCAGTTCAGCGGTGCTTGAGATGGCGGTGCCCTGTTCAGCGGTGCTTGAGATGAAGGGCCCAGTTCAGCGGCCCTTGAGACGGCGGTGCCCTGTTCAGCGGTGCTTGAGATGAAGGGCCCAGTTCAGCGGTGCTTGAGACGGCGGTGCCCTGTTCAGCGGTGCTTGAGACGGCGGTGCCCTGTTCAGCGGTGCTTGAGTTGAAGGGCCCAGTTCAGCGGTGCTTGAGATGAAGGGCCCAGTTCTGCGGTGCTTGAGATGAAGGGCCCAGTTCATCGGTGCTTGAGACGGCGGTGCCCTGTTCAGCGGTGCTTGAGACGGCGGTGCCCTGTTCAGCGGTGCTTGAGATGAAGGGCCCAGTTCAGCGGTGCTTGAGACGGCGGTTCCCTGTTCAGCAGTGCTTGAGATGAAGGGCCCAGTTCAGCGGTGCTTGAGACGGCGGTGCCCTGTTCATCGGTGCTTGAGACGGCGGTGCCCTGTTCAGCGGTGCTTGAGATGAAGGGCGCAGTTCAGCGGTGCTTGAGATGAAGGGCCCAGTTCAGCGGTGCTTGAGATGAAGGGCCCAGTTCAGCGGTGCTTGAGACGGCGGTGCCCTGTTCAGCGGTGCTTGAGACGGCGGTGCCCTGTTCAGCAGTGCTTGAGATGAAGGGCCCAGTTCAGTGGTGCTGAGACGGCGGTGCCCTGTTCAGCGGTGCTTGAGATGAAGGGCCCACTTCAGCGGTGCTTGAGACGGCGGTGCCCTGTTCAGCGGTGCTTGAGACGGCGGTGCCCAGTTCAGTGGTGCTTGAGACGGCGGTGCCCTGTTCAGCGGTGCTTGAGATGAAGGGCCCAAATCAGCGGTGCTTGAGACGGCGGTGCCCTGTTCAGCGGTGCTTGAGACGGCCGTGCTCTGTTCAGCGGTGCTTGAGATGGCGGTGCCCTGTTCAGCGGAGCTTGAGATGAAGGGCCCAGTTCAGCGGTGCTTGAGACGGCGGTGCCCTGTTCAGCGGTGATTGAGACTGCAGTGCCCAGTTCAGCGGTGCTTGAGATGAAGGGCCCATTTCAGCGGTGCTTGAGACGGCGGTGCCCTGTTCAGCGGTGCTTGAGACGGTGGTGCCCTGTTTAGCGGTGCTTGAGACGGCGGTGCCCTGTTCAGCAGTGCTTGAGATGAAGGGCCCAGTTCAGCGGTGCTTGAGATGAAGGGCCCAGTTCAGCGGTGCTTGAAATGAAGGGCCCAGTTCAGCGGTGCTTGAGACTGCGGTGCCCTGTTCAGCGGTGCTTGAGATGAAGGGCCCAGTTCAGCGGTGCTTGAGACGGCGGTGCCCTATTCAGCGGTGCTTGAGACGGCGGTACCCTGTTCAGCGGTGCTTGAGATGAAGGGCCCAGTTCAGCGGTGCTTGAGATGAAGGGCCCAGTTCAGCGGTGCTTGAGATGAAGGGCCCAGTTCAGCAGTGCTAGACGACGGTGGCCTGTTCAGCGGTGCTTGAGACGGCGGTGCCCTGTTCAGCGGTGCTTGAGATGAAGGGCCCTGTTCAGCGGTGCTTGAGACGGCGGTGCCCTGTTCAGCGGTGCTTGAGATGAAGGGCCCAGTTCAGCGGTGCTTGAGACGGCGGTGCCCTGTTCAGCGGTGCTTGAGACGGCGGTGCCCAGTTCAGCGGTGCTTGACACGGCGGTGCCCTGTTCAGCGGTGCTTGAGATGAAGGGCCCAGTTCAGCGGTGCTTGAGACGGCGGTGCCCTGTTCAGCGGTGCTTGAGACGGCGGTGCCCTGTTCAGCGGTGCTTGAGATGAAGGGCTCATTTCAGCGGTGCTTGAGATGGCGGTGCCCTGTTCAGCGGTGCTTGAGACGGCGGTGCCCTGTTCAGCGGTGCTTGAGATGAAGAAGGGCCCAGTTCAGCGGTGCTTGAGACGGCGGTGCCCTGTTCAGCCGTGCTTGAGATGAAGGGCCCAGTTCAGCGGTGCTTGAGATGAAGGGCCCAGTTCAGCGGTGCTTGAGACGGCGGTGCCCTGTTCAGCAGTGCTTGAGATGAAGGGCCCAGTTCAGCGGTGATTGAGATGAAGGGCCCAGTTCAGCGGTGCTTGAAATGAAGGGCCCAGTTCAGCGGTGCTTGAGACGGCGGTGCCCTGTTCAACGGTGCTTGAGACTGCAGTGCCCAGTTCAGCGGTGCTTGAGATGAAGGGCCCATTTCAGCAGTGCTTGAGACGGCGGTGCCCTGTTCAGCGGTGCTTGAGACGGTGGTGCCCTGTTCAGCGGTGCTTGAGATGAAGGGCCCAGTTCAGCGGTGCTTGAGACGGCGGTGCCCTGTTCAGAGGTGCTTGAGATGGCGGTGCCCTGTTCAGCGGTGCTTGAGACGGCGGTGCCCAGTTCAGCGGTGCTTGAGACGGCGGTGCCCTGTTCAGCGGTGCTTGAGATGAAGGGCCCAGTTCAGCGGTGCTTGAAATGAAGGGCCCAGTTCAGCGGTGCTTGAGACGGCGGTGCCCTGTTCAGCGGTGCTTGAGACGGCGGTGCCCTGTTCAGCGGTGCTTGAGATGAAGGGCCCAGTTCAGCAGTGCTTGAGACGACGGTGCCCAGTTCAGCGGTGCTTGAGACGGCGGTGCACTGTTCAGCGGTGCTTGAGACGGCTGTGCCCTGTTCAGCGGTGCTTGAGATGAAGGGCCCAGTTCAGCGGTGCTTGAGACGGCGGTGCCCTGTTCAGCGGTGCTTGAGATGAAGGGCCCAGTTCAGAGGTGCTTGAGACGGCAGTCCCAGTTCAGCGGTGCTTGAGACGGCGGTGCCCAGTTCAGCAGTGCTTGAGACGGCGGTGCCCTGTTCAGCGGTGCTTGAGACGGCGGTGCCCTGTTCAGCGGTGCTTGAGATGAAGGGTCCAGTTCAGCGGTGCTTGAAATGAAGGGCCCAGTTCAGCGGTGCTTGAGACGGCAGTGCCCTGTTCAGCGGTGCTTGAGATGAAGGGCCCAGTTCAGCGGCCCTTGAGACGGCGGTGCCCTGTTCAGCGGTGCTTGAGATGAAGGGCCCAGTTCAGCGGTGCTTGAGACAGCGGTGCCCTGTTCAGCGGTGCTTGAGACGGCGGTGTCCTGTTCAGCGGTGCTTGAGTTGAAGGGCCCAGTTCAGCGGTGCTTGAGATGAAGGGCCCAGTTCTGCGGTGCTTGAGATGAAGGGCCCAGTTCAGTGGTGCTTGAGACGGCGGTGCCCTGTTCAGCGGTGCTTGAGACGGCGGTGCCCTGTTCAGCGGTGCTTGAGACGGCGGTGCCCTGTTCAGCGGTGCTTGAGATGAAGGGCCCAGTTCAGCGGTGCTTGAGACGGCGGTGCCCTGTTCAGCGGTGCTTGAGATGAAGGGCCCAGTTCAGCGGTGCTTGAGATGAAGGGCCCAGTTCAGCGGTGATTGAGATGAATGGCCCAGTTCAGCGGTGCTTGAGACGGCTGTGCCCTGTTCAGCGGTGCTTGAGACGGCGGTGCCCTGTTCAGCGGTGCTTGAGATGAAGGGCCCAGTTCAGCGGTGCTTGAGACGGCGGTGCCCTGTTCAGCGGTGCTTGAGACGGCGGTGCCCAGTTCAGTGGTGCTTGAGACGGCGGTGCCCTGTTCAGCGGTGCTTGAGATGAAGGGCCCAAATCAGCGGTGCTTGAGACGGCGGTGCCCTGTTCAGCGGTGCTTGAGACGGCCGTGCTCTGTTCAGCGGTGCTTGAGATGGCGGTGCCCTGTTCAGCGGAGCTTGAGATGAAGGGCCCAGTTCAGCGGTGCTTGAGACGGCGGTGCCCTGTTCAGCGGTGATTGAGACTGCAGTGCCCAGTTCAGCGGTGCTTGAGATGAAGGGCCCATTTCAGCGGTGCTTGAGACGGCGGTGCCCTGTTCAGCGGTGCTTGAGACGGTGGTGCCCTGTTCAGCGGTGCTTGAGACGGCAGTGCCCTGTTCAGCAGTGCTTGAAATGAAGGGCCCAGTTCAGCGGTGCTTGAGACGGCGGTGCCCTGTTCAGCGGTGCTTGAGATGAAGGGCCCAGTTCAGCGGTGCTTGAGACGGCGGTGCCCTGTTCAGCGGTGCTTGAGACGGCGGTGCCCTGTTCAGCGGTGCTTGAGATGAAGGGCCCAGTTCAGCGGTGCTTGATATGAAGGGCCCAGTTCAGCGGTGCTTGAGATGAAGGGCCCAGTTCAGCAGTGCTTGTGACGACGGTGCCCAGTTCAGCGGTGCTTGAGACGGCGGTGCCCTGTTCAGCGGTGCTTGAGACGGCGGTGCCCAGTTCAGCGGTGCTTGAGATGAAGGGCCCAGTTCAGCGGTGCTTGAGACGGCGGTGCTCTGTTCAGCGGTGCTTGAGATGAAGGGCCCAGTTCAGAGGTGCTTGAGACGGCAGTCCCAGTTCAGCGGTACTTGAGACGGCGGTGCCCTGTTCAGCGGTGCTTGAGATGAAGGGCCCAGTTCAGCGGTGCTTGAGACGGCGGTGCCCTGTTCAGCGGTGCTTGAGACGGCGGTGCCCTGTTCAGCGGTGCTTGAGATGAAGGGCCCAGTTCAGCGGTGCTTGAGACGGCGGTGCCCTGTTCAGCAGTGCTTGAGACGGCGGTGCCCTGTTCAGCGGTGCTTGAGATGAAGGGCCCAGTTCAGCGGTGCTTGAGACGGCGGTGCCCTGTTCAGAGGTGCTTGAGAAGGCGGTGCCCTGTTCAGCGGTGCTTGAGACGGCGGTGCCCAGTTCAGCGGTGCTTGAGACGGCGGTGCCCTGTTCAGCGGTGCTTGAGATGAAGGGCCCAGTTCAGCGGTGCTTGAGATGAAGGGCCCAGTTCAGCGGTGCTTGAGACGGCGGTGCCCTGTTCAGCGGTGCTTGAGATGAAGGGCCCAGTTCAGCGGTGCTTGAGACGGCGGTGCCTTGTTCAGCAGTGCTTGAGACGGCGGTGCCCTGTTCAGCGGTGCTTGAGATGAAGGGCCCAGTTCAGCGGTGCTTGAGACGGCGGTGCCCTGTTCAGAGGTGCTTGAGATGGCGGTGCCCTGTTCAGCGGTGCTTGAGAAGGCGGTGCCCAGTTCAGCGGTGCTTGAGACGGCGGTGCCCTGTTCAGCGGTGCTTGAGATGAAGGGCCCAGTTCAGCGGTGCTTGAGATGAAGGGCCCAGTTCAGCGGTGCTTGAGACGGCGGTGCCCTGTTCAGCGGTGCTTGAGACGGCGGTGCCCTGTTCAGCGGTGCTTGAGATGAAGGGCCCAGTTCAGCGGTGCTTGAGATGAAGGGCCCAGTTCAGCGGTGCTTGAGATGAAGGGCCCAGTTCAGCAGTGCTTGAGACGACGGTGCCCAGTTCAGCGGTGCTTGAGACGGCGGTGCACTGTTCAGCGGTGCTTGAGACGGCGGTGCCCTGTTCAGCGGTGCTTGAGACGGCGGTGCCCTGTTCAGCGGTGCTTGAGATGAAGGGTCCAGTTCAGCGGTGCTTGAAATGAAGGGCCCAGTTCAGCGGTGCTTGAGATGGCGGTGCCCTGTTCAGCGGTGATTGAGATGAAGGGCCCAGTTCAGCGGCCCTTGAGACGGCGGTGCCCTGTTCAGCGGTGCTTGAGATGAAGGGCCCAGTTCAGCGGTGCTTGAGACGGCGGTGCCCTGTTCAGCGGTGCTTGAGACGGCGGTGCCCTGTTCAGCGGTGCTTGAGTTGAAGGGCCCAGTTCAGCGGTGCTTGAGATGAAGGGCCCAGTTCTGCGGTGCTTGAGATGAAGGGCCCAGTTCATCGGTGCTTGAGACGGCGGTGCCCTGTTCAGCGGTGCTTGAGACGGCGGTGCCCTGTTCAGCGGAGCTTGAGATGAAGGGCCCAGTTCAGCGGTGCTTGAGACGGCGGTTCCCTGTTCAGCAGTGCTTGAGATGAAGGGCCCAGTTCAGCGGTGCTTGAGACGGCGGTGCCCTGTTCATCGGTGCTTGAGACGGCGGTGCCCTGTTCAGCGGTGCTTGAGATGAAGGGCGCAGTTCAGCGGTGCTTGAGATGAAGGGCCCAGTTCAGCGGTGCTTGAGATGAAGGGCCCAGTTCAGCGGTGCTTGAGACGGCGGTGCCCTGTTCAGCGGTGCTTGAGACGGCGGTGCCCTGTTCAGCAGTGCTTGAGATGAAGGGCCCAGTTCAGTGGTGCTGAGACGGCGGTGCCCTGTTCAGCGGTGCTTGAGATGAAGGGCCCACTTCAGCGGTGCTTGAGACGGCAGTGCCCTGTTCAGCGGTGCTTGAGACGGCGGTGCCCAGTTCAGTGGTGCTTGAGACGGCGGTGCCCTGTTCAGCGGTGCTTGAGATGAAGGGCCCAAATCAGCGGTGCTTGAGACGGCGGTGCCCTGTTCAGCGGTGCTTGAGACGGCCGTGCTCTGTTCAGCGGTGCTTGAGATGGCGGTGCCCTGTTCAGCGGAGCTTGAGATGAAGGGCCCAGTTCAGCGGTGCTTGAGACGGCGGTGCCCTGTTCAGCGGTGATTGAGACTGCAGTGCCCAGTTCAGCGGTGCTTGAGATGAAGGGCCCATTTCAGCGGTGCTTGAGACGGCGGTGCCCTGTTCAGCGGTGCTTGAGACGGTGGTGCCCTGTTTAGCGGTGCTTGAGACGGCGGTGCCCTGTTCAGCAGTGCTTGAGATGAAGGGCCCAGTTCAGCGGTGCTTGAGATGAAGGGCCCAGTTCAGCGGTGCTTGAAATGAAGGGCCCAGTTCAGCGGTGCTTGAGACTGCGGTGCCCTGTTCAGCGGTGCTTGAGATGAAGGGCCCAGTTCAGCGGTGCTTGAGACGGCGGTGCCCTATTCAGCGGTGCTTGAGACGGCGGTACCCTGTTCAGCGGTGCTTGAGATGAAGGGCCCAGTTCAGCGGTGCTTGAGATGAAGGGCCCAGTTCAGCGGTGCTTGAGATGAAGGGCCCAGTTCAGCAGTGCTAGACGACGGTGGCCTGTTCAGCGGTGCTTGAGACGGCGGTGCCCTGTTCAGCGGTGCTTGAGATGAAGGGCCCTGTTCAGCGGTGCTTGAGACGGCGGTGCCCTGTTCAGCGGTGCTTGAGATGAAGGGCCCAGTTCAGCGGTGCTTGAGACGGCGGTGCCCTGTTCAGCGGTGCTTGAGACGGCGGTGCCCTGTTCAGCGGTGCTTGAGATGAAGGGCTCATTTCAGCGGTGCTTGAGATGGCGGTGCCCTGTTCAGCGGTGCTTGAGACGGCGGTGCCCTGTTCAGCGGTGCTTGAGATGAAGAAGGGCCCAGTTCAGCGGTGCTTGAGACGGCGGTGCCCTGTTCAGCCGTGCTTGAGATGAAGGGCCCAGTTCAGCGGTGCTTGAGATGAAGGGCCCAGTTCAGCGGTGCTTGAGACGGCGGTGCCCTGTTCAGCAGTGCTTGAGATGAAGGGCCCAGTTCAGCGGTGATTGAGATGAAGGGCCCAGTTCAGCGGTGCTTGAAATGAAGGGCCCAGTTCAGCGGTGCTTGAGACGGCGGTGCCCTGTTCAACGGTGCTTGAGACTGCAGTGCCCAGTTCAGCGGTGATTGAGATGAAGGGCCCATTTCAGCAGTGCTTGAGACGGCGGTGCCCTGTTCAGCGGTGCTTGAGACGGTGGTGCCCTGTTCAGCGGTGCTTGAGATGAAGGGCCCAGTTCAGCGGTGCTTGAGACGGCGGTGCCCTGTTCAGAGGTGCTTGAGATGGCGGTGCCCTGTTCAGCGGTGCTTGAGACGGCGGTGCCCAGTTCAGCGGTGCTTGAGACGGCGGCGCCCTTTTCAGCGGTGCTTGAGATGAAGGGCCCAGTTCAGCGGTGCTTGAAATGAAGGGCCCAGTTCAGCGGTGCTTGAGACGGCGGTGCCCTGTTCAGCGGTGCTTGAGACGGCGGTGCCCTGTTCAGCGGTGCTTGAGATGAAGGGCCCAGTTCAGCGGTGCTTGAGATGAAGGGCCCAGTTCAGCGGTGCTTGAGATGAAGGGCCCAGTTCAGCAGTGCTTGAGACGACAGTGCCCAGTTCAGCGGTGCTTGAGACGGCGGTGCACTGTTCAGCGGTGCTTGAGACGGCGGTGCCCTGTTCAGCGGTGCTTGAGATGAAGGGCCCAGTTCAGCGGTGCTTGAGACGGCGGTGCCCTGTTCAGCGGTGCTTGAGATGAAGGGCCCAGTTCAGAGGTGCTTGAGACGGCAGTCCCAGTTCAGCGGTGCTTGAGACGGCGGTGCCCAGTTCAGCAGTGCTTGAGACGGCGGTGCCCTGTTCAGCGGTGCTTGAGACGGCGGTGCCCTGTTCAGCGGTGCTTGAGATGAAGGGTCCAGTTCAGCGGTGCTTGAAATGAAGGGCCCAGTTCAGCGGTGCTTGAGACGGCAGTGCCCTGTTCAGCGGTGCTTGAGATGAAGGGCCCAGTTCAGCGGCCCTTGAGACGGCGGTGCCCTGTTCAGCGGTGCTTGAGATGAAGGGCCCAGTTCAGCGGTGCTTGAGACAGCGGTGCCCTGTTCAGCGGTGCTTGAGACGGCGGTGCCCTGTTCAGCGGTGCTTGAGTTGAAGGGCCCAGTTCAGCGGTGCTTGAGATGAAGGGCCCAGTTCTGCGGTGCTTGAGATGAAGGGCCCAGTTCAGTGGTGCTTGAGACGGCGGTGCCCTGTTCAGCGGTGCTTGAGACGGCGGTGCCCTGTTCAGCGGTGCTTGAGACGGCGGTGCCCTGTTCAGCGGTGCTTGAGATGAAGGGCCCAGTTCAGCGGTGCTTGAGACGGCGGTGCCCTGTTCAGCGGTGCTTGAGATGAAGGGCCCAGTTCAGCGGTGCTTGAGATGAAGGGCCCAGTTCAGCGGTGATTGAGATGAATGGCCCAGTTCAGCGGTGCTTGAGACGGCTGTGCCCTGTTCAGCGGTGCTTGAGACGGCGGTGCCCTGTTCAGCGGTGCTTGAGATGAAGGGCCCAGTTCAGCGGTGCTTGAGACGGCGGTGCCCTGTTCAGCGGTGCTTGAGACGGCGGTGCCCAGTTCAGTGGTGCTTGAGACGGCGGTGCCCTGTTCAGCGGTGCTTGAGATGAAGGGCCCAAATCAGCGGTGCTTGAGACGGCGGTGCCCTGTTCAGCGGTGCTTGAGACGGCCGTGCTCTGTTCAGCGGTGCTTGAGATGGCGGTGCCCTGTTCAGCGGAGCTTGAGATGAAGGGCCCAGTTCAGCGGTGCTTGAGACGGCGGTGCCCTGTTCAGCGGTGATTGAGACTGCAGTGCCCAGTTCAGCGGTGCTTGAGATGAAGGGCCCATTTCAGCGGTGCTTGAGACGGCGGTGCCCTGTTCAGCGGTGCTTGAGACGGTGGTGCCCTGTTCAGCGGTGCTTGAGACGGCAGTGCCCTGTTCAGCAGTGCTTGAAATGAAGGGCCCAGTTCAGCGGTGCTTGAGACGGCGGTGCCCTGTTCAGCGGTGCTTGAGACGGCGGTGCCCTGTTCAGCGGTGCTTGAGATGAAGGGCCCAGTTCAGCGGTGCTTGAGACGGCGGTGCCCTGTTCAGCGGTGCTTGAGACGGCGGTGCCCTGTTCAGCGGTGCTTGAGATGAAGGGCCCAGTTCAGCGGTGCTTGATATGAAGGGCCCAGTTCAGCGGTGCTTGAGATGAAGGGCCCAGTTCAGCAGTGCTTGTGACGACGGTGCCCAGTTCAGCGGTGCTTGAGACGGCGGTGCCCTGTTCAGCGGTGCTTGAGACGGCGGTGCCCAGTTCAGCGGTGCTTGAGATGAAGGGCCCAGTTCAGCGGTGCTTGAGACGGCGGTGCCCTGTTCAGCGGTGCTTGAGATGAAGGGCCCAGTTCAGAGGTGCTTGAGACGGCAGTCCCAGTTCAGCGGTACTTGAGACGGCGGTGCCCTGTTCAGCGGTGCTTGAGATGAAGGGCCCAGTTCAGCGGTGCTTGAGACGGCGGTGCCCTGTTCAGCGGTGCTTGAGACGGCGGTGCCCTGTTCAGCGGTGCTTGAGATGAAGGGCCCAGTTCAGCGGTGCTTGAGACGGCGGTGCCCTGTTCAGCAGTGCTTGAGACGGCGGTGCCCTGTTCAGCGGTGCTTGAGATGAAGGGCCCAGTTCAGCGGTGCTTGAGACGGCGGTGCCCTGTTCAGAGGTGCTTGAGAAGGCGGTGCCCTGTTCAGCGGTGCTTGAGACGGCGGTGCCCAGTTCAGCGGTGCTTGAGACGGCGGTGCCCTGTTCAGCGGTGCTTGAGATGAAGGGCCCAGTTCAGCGGTGCTTGAGATGAAGGGCCCAGTTCAGCGGTGCTTGAGACGGCGGTGCCCTGTTCAGCGGTGCTTGAGACGGCGGTGCCCTGTTCAGCGGTGCTTGAGATGTAGGGCCCAGTTCAGCAGTGCTTGAGATGAAGGGCCCAGTTCAGCGGTGCTTGAGACGGCGGTGCACTGTTCAGCGGTGCTTGAGACGGCGGTGCCCTGTTCAGCGGTGCTTGAGATGAAGGGCCCAGTTCAGCGGTGCTTGAGACGGCGGTGCCCTGTTCAGCGGTGCTTGAGATGAAGGGCCCAGTTCAGAGGTGCTTGAGACGGCAGTCCCAGTTCAGCGGTGCTTGAGACGGCGGTGCCCAGTTCAGCAGTGCTTGAGACGGCGGTGCCCTGTTCAGCGGTGCTTGAGACGGCGGTGCCCTGTTCAGCGGTGCTTGAGACGGCGGTGCCCTGTTCAGCGGTGCTTGAGATGAAGGGTCCAGTTCAGCGGTGCTTGAAATGAAGGGCCCAGTTCAGCGGTGCTTGAGACGGCGGTGCCCTGTTCAGCGGTGCTTGAGATGAAGGGCCCAGTTCAGCGGCCCTTGAGACGGCGGTGCCCTGTTCAGCGGTGCTTGAGATGAAGGGCCCAGTTCAGCGGTGCTTGAGACGGCGGTGCCGTGTTCAGCGGTGCTTGAGACGGCGGTGCCCTGTTCAGCGGTGCTTGAGTTGAAGGGCCCAGTTCAGCGGTGCTTGAGATGAAGGGCCTAGTTCTGCGGTGCTTGAGATGAAGGGCCCAGTTCAGCGGTGCTTGAGACGGCAGTGCCCTGTTCAGCGGTGCTTGAGACGGCGGTGCCCTGTTCAGCGGTGCTTGAGATGAAGGGCCCAGTTCAGCGGTGCTTGATATGAAGGGCCCAGTTCAGCGGTGCTTGAGATGAAGGGCCCAGTTCAGCAGTGCTTGAGACGACGGTGCCCAGTTCAGCGGTGCTTGAGACGGCAGTGCCCTGTTCAGCGGTGCTTGAGACGGCGGTGCCTAGTTCAGCGGTGCTTGAGATGAAGGGCCCAGTTCAGCGGTGCTTGAGACGGCGGTGCCCTGTTCAGCGGTGCTTGAGATGAAGGGCCCAGTTCAGAGGTGCTTGAGACGGCAGTCCCAGTTCACTGGTGCTTGAGACGGCGGTGCCCAGTTCAGCAGTGCTTGAGACGGCGGTGCCCTGTTCAGCGGTGCGTGAGATGAAGGGCCCAGTTCAGCGGTGCTTGAGACGGCGGTGCCCTGTTCAGCGGTGCTTGAGATGAAGGGCCCAGTTCAGCGGTGCTTGAGACGGCGGTGCCCTGTTCAGCAGTGCTTTAGACGGCGGTGCCCTGTTCAGCGGTGCTTGAGATGAAGGGCCCAGTTCAGCGGTGCTTGAGACGGCGGTGCCCTGTTCAGAGGTGCTTGAGATGGCGGTGCCCTGTTCAGCGGTGCTTGAGACGGCGGTGCCCAGTTCAGCGGTGCTTGAGACGGCGGTGCCCTGTTCAGCGGTGCTTGAGATGAAGGGCCCAGTTCAGCGGTGCTTGAGATGAAGGGCCCAGTTCAGCGGTGCTTGAGACGGCGGTGCCCTGTTCAGCGGTGCTTGAGACGGCGGTGCCCTGTTCAGCGGTGCTTGAGATGAAGGGCCCAGTTCAGCGGTGCTTGATATGAAGGGCCCAGTTCAGCGGTGCTTGAGATGAAGGGCCCAGTTCAGCAGTGCTTGAGACGACGGTGCCCAGTTCAGCAGTGCTTGAGACGGCGGTGCCCTGTTCAGCGGTGCTTGAGACGGCGGTGCCTAGTTCAGCGGTGCTTGAGATGAATGGCCCAGTTCAGCGGTGCTTGAGACGGCGGTGCCCTGTTCAGCGGTGCTTGAGATGAAGGGCCCAGTTCAGAGGTGCTTGAGACGGCAGTCCCAGTTCAGCGGTGCTTGAGACGGTGGAGCCCAGTTCAGCAGTGCTTGAGACGGCGGTGCCCTGCTCAGCGGTGCTTGAGATGAAGGGCCCAGTTCAGCGGTGCTTGAGACGGCGGTGCCCTGTTCAGCGGTGCTTGAGACGGCGGTGCCCTGTTCAGCGGTGCTTGAGATGAAGGGCCCAGTTCAGCGGTGCTTGAGACGGCGGTGCCTTGTTCAGCAGTGCTTGAGACGGCGGTGCCCTGTTCAGCGGTGCTTGAGATGAAGGGCCCAGTTCAGCGGTGCTTGAGACGGCGGTGCCCTGTTCAGAGGTGCTTGAGATGGCGGTGCCCTGTTCAGCGGTGCTTGAGAAGGCGGTGCCCAGTTCAGCGGTGCTTGAGACGGCGGTGCCCTGTTCAGCGGTGCTTGAGATGAAGGGCCCAGTTCAGCGGTGCTTGAGATGAAGGGCCCAGTTCAGCGGTGCTTGAGACGGCGGTGCCCTGTTCAGCGGTGCTTGAGACGGCGGTGCCCTGTTCAGCGGTGCTTGAGATGAAGGGCCCAGTTCAGCGGTGCTTGAGATGAAGGGCCCAGTTCAGCGGTGCTTGAGATGAAGGGCCCAGTTCAGCAGTGCTTGAGACGACGGTGCCCAGTTCAGCGGTGCTTGAGACGGCGGTGCACTGTTCAGCGGTGCTTGAGATGGCGGTGCCCTGTTCAGCGGTGCTTGAGACGGCGGTGCCCTGTTCAGCGGTGCTTGAGATGAAGGGTCCAGTTCAGCGGTGCTTGAAATGAAGGGCCCAGTTCAGCGGTGCTTGAGATGGCGGTGCCCTGTTCAGCGGTGCTTGAGATGAAGGGCCCAGTTCAGCGGCCCTTGAGACGGCGGTGCCCTGTTCAGCGGTGCTTGAGATGAAGGGCCCAGTTCAGCGGTGCTTGAGACGGCGGTGCCCTGTTCAGCGGTGCTTGAGACGGCGGTGCCCTGTTCAGCGGTGCTTGAGTTGAAGGGCCCAGTTCAGCGGTGCTTGAGATGAAGGGCCCAGTTCTGCGGTGCTTGAGATGAAGGGCCCAGTTCATCGGTGCTTGAGACGGCGGTGCCCTGTTCAGCGGTGCTTGAGACGGCGGTGCCCTGTTCAGCGGTGCTTGAGATGAAGGGCCCAGTTCAGCGGTGCTTGAGACGGCGGTTCCCTGTTCAGCAGTGCTTGAGATGAAGGGCCCAGTTCAGCGGTGCTTGAGACGGCGGTGCCCTGTTCATCGGTGCTTGAGACGGCGGTGCCCTGTTCAGCGGTGCTTGAGATGAAGGGCGCAGTTCAGCGGTGCTTGAGATGAAGGGCCCAGTTCAGCGGTGCTTGAGATGAAGGGCCCAGTTCAGCGGTGCTTGAGACGGCGGTGCCCTGTTCAGCGGTGCTTGAGACGGCGGTGCCCTGTTCAGCAGTGCTTGAGATGAAGGGCCCAGTTCAGTGGTGCTGAGACGGCGGTGCCCTGTTCAGCGGTGCTTGAGATGAAGGGCCCACTTCAGCGGTGCTTGAGACGGCGGTGCCCTGTTCAGCGGTGCTTGAGACGGCGGTGCCCAGTTCAGTGGTGCTTGAGACGGCGGTGCCCTGTTCAGCGGTGCTTGAGATGAAGGGCCCAAATCAGCGGTGCTTGAGACGGCGGTGCCCTGTTCAGCGGTGCTTGAGACGGCCGTGCTCTGTTCAGCGGTGCTTGAGATGGCGGTGCCCTGTTCAGCGGAGCTTGAGATGAAGGGCCCAGTTCAGCGGTGCTTGAGACGGCGGTGCCCTGTTCAGCGGTGATTGAGACTGCAGTGCCCAGTTCAGCGGTGCTTGAGATGAAGGGCCCATTTCAGCGGTGCTTGAGACGGCGGTGCCCTGTTCAGCGGTGCTTGAGACGGTGGTGCCCTGTTTAGCGGTGCTTGAGACGGCGGTGCCCTGTTCAGCAGTGCTTGAGATGAAGGGCCCAGTTCAGCGGTGCTTGAGATGAAGGGCCCAGTTCAGCGGTGCTTGAAATGAAGGGCCCAGTTCAGCGGTGCTTGAGACTGCGGTGCCCTGTTCAGCCGTGCTTGAGATGAAGGGCCCAGTTCAGCGGTGCTTGAGACGGCGGTGCCCTATTCAGCGGTGCTTGAGACGGCGGTACCCTGTTCAGCGGTGCTTGAGATGAAGGGCCCAGTTCAGCGGTGCTTGAGATGAAGGGCCCAGTTCAGCGGTGCTTGAGATGAAGGGCCCAGTTCAGCAGTGCTAGACGACGGTGGCCTGTTCAGCGGTGCTTGAGACGGCGGTGCCCTGTTCAGCGGTGCTTGAGATGAAGGGCCCTGTTCAGCGGTGCTTGAGACGGCGGTGCCCTGTTCAGCGGTGCTTGAGATGAAGGGCCCAGTTCAGCGGTGCTTGAGACGGCGGTGCCCTGTTCAGCGGTGCTTGAGACGGCGGTGCCCAGTTCAGCGGTGCTTGACACGGCGGTGCCCTGTTCAGCGGTGCTTGAGATGAAGGGCCCAGTTCAGCGGTGCTTGAGACGGCGGTGCCCTGTTCAGCGGTGCTTGAGACGGCGGTGCCCTGTTCAGCGGTGCTTGAGATGAAGGGCTCATTTCAGCGGTGCTTGAGATGGCGGTGCCCTGTTCAGCGGTGCTTGAGACGGCGGTGCCCTGTTCAGCGGTTCTTGAGATGAAGAAGGGCCCAGTTCAGCGGTGCTTGAGACGGCGGTGCCCTGTTCAGCCGTGCTTGAGATGAAGGGCCCAGTTCAGCGGTGCTTGAGATGAAGGGCCCAGTTCAGCGGTGCTTGAGACGGCGGTGCCCTGTTCAGCAGTGCTTGAGATGAAGGGCCCAGTTCAGCGGTGATTGAGATGAAGGGCCCAGTTCAGCGGTGCTTGAAATGAAGGGCCCAGTTCAGCGGTGCTTGAGACGGCGGTGCCCTGTTCAACGGTGCTTGAGACTGCAGTGCCCAGTTCAGCGGTGCTTGAGATGAAGGGCCCATTTCAGCAGTGCTTGAGACGGCGGTGCCCTGTTCAGCGGTGCTTGAGACGGTGGTGCCCTGTTCAGCGGTGCTTGAGACGGCGGTGCCCTGTTCAGCAGTGCTTGAGATGAAGGGACCAGTTCAGCGGTGCTTGAGACGGCGGTGCCCTGTTCAGCGGTGCTTGAGATGAAGGGCCCAGTTCAGCGGTGCTTGAGATGAAGGGCCCAGTTCAGCGGTGCTTGAGATGAAGGGCCCAGTTCAGCGATGCTTGAGATGAAGGGCCCAGTTCAGCGGTGCTTGAGACGGCGGTGCCCTGTTCAGCGGTGCTTGAGACAGCGGTGCCCTGTTCAGCGGTGCTTGAGATGAAGGGCCCAGTTCAGCGGTGCTTGAGATGAAGGACCCTGTTCAGCGGTGCTTGAGACGGCGGTGCCCTGTTCAGCGGTGCTTGAGATGAAGGGCCCAGTTCAGCGGTGCTTGAGACGGCGGTGCCCTGTTCAGCGGTGCTTGAGACTGCAGTGCCCAGTTCAGCGGTGCTTGAGATGAAGGGCCCATTTCAGCGGTGCTTGAGACGGCGGTGCCCTGTTCAGCGGTGCTTGAGACGGAGGTGCCCTGCTCAGCAGTGCTTGAGACGACGGTGCCCTGTTCAGCAGTGCTTGAAATGAAGGGCCCAGTTCAGCTGTGCTTGAGACGGCGGTGCCCTGTTCAGCGATGCTTGAGATGAAGGGCCCAGTTCAGCGGTGCTTGAGATGAAGGGCCCAGTTCAGCGGTGCTTGAGACGGCGGTGCCCTGTTCAGCGGTGCTTGAGACGGCGGTGCCCTGTTCAGCGGTGCTTGAGACGGCGGTGCCCTGTTCAGCGGTGCTTGAGGCGGCGGTGCCCTGTTCAGCGATGCTTGAGATGAAGGGCCCAGTTCAGCGGTGCTTGAGATGAAGGGCCCAGTTCAGCGGTGCTTGAGACGGCGGTGCCCTGTTCAGCGGTGCTTGAGACGGTGGTGCCCTGTTCAGCGGTGCTTGAGACGGCGGTGCCCTGTTCAGCAGTGCTTGAAATGAAGGGCCCAGTTCAGCGGTGCTTGAGACGGCGGTGCCCTGTTCAGCGGTGCTTGAGATGAAGGGCCCAGTTCAGCGGTGCTTGAGACGGCGGTGCCAAGTTCAGCGGTGCTTGAGACAGCGGTGCCCTGTTCAGCGGTGCTTGAGATGAAGGGCCCAGTTCAGCGGTGCTTGATATGAAGGGCCCAGTTCAGCGGTGCTTGAGATGAAGGGCCCAGTTCAGCAGTGCTTGAGACGACGGTGCCCAGTTCAGCGGTGCTTGAGACGGCAGTGCCCTGTTCAGCGGTGCTTGAGACGGCGGTGCCCAGTTCAGCGGTGCTTGAGATGAAGGGCCCAGTTCAGCGGTGCTTGAGACGGCGGTGCCCTGTTCAGCGGTGCTCGAGATGAAGGGCCCAGTTCAGAGGTGCTTGAGAC
Organism: Pleurodeles waltl; assembly: GCF_031143425.1. Lineage (NCBI taxonomy): Eukaryota > Metazoa > Chordata > Amphibia > Caudata > Salamandridae > Pleurodeles > Pleurodeles waltl. Next base: position 260,724,994 of record NC_090440.1, read on the forward strand.
GGCAGTCCCAGTTCAGCGGTGCTTGAGACGGCGGTGCCCAGTTCAGCAGTGCTTGAGACGGCGGTGCCCTGTTCAGCGGTGCGTGAGATGAAGGGCCCAGTTCAGCGGTGCTTGAGACGGCGGTGCCCTGTTCAGCGGTGCTTGAGATGAAGGGCCCAGTTCAGCGGTGCTTGAGACGGCGGTGCCCTGTTCAGCAGTGCTTTAGACGGCGGTGCCCTGTTCAGCGGTGCTTGAGATGAAGGGCCCAGTTCAGCGGTGCTTGAGACGGCGGTGCCCTGTTCAGAGGTGCTTGAGATGGCGGTGCCCTGTTCAGCGGTGCTTGAGATGGCGGTGCCCAGTTCAGCGGTGCTTAAGACGGCGGTGCCCTGTTCAGCGGTGCTTGAGATGAAGGGCCCAGTTCAGCGGTGCTTGAAATGAAGGGCCCAGTTCAGCGGTGCTTGAGACGGCGGTGCCCTGTTCAGCGGTGCTTGAGACGGCGGTGCCCTGTTCAGCGGTGCTTGAGATGAAGGGCCCAGTTCAGCGGTGCTTGAGATGAAGGGCCCAGTTCAGCGGTGCTTGAGATGAAGGGCCCAGTTCAGCAGTGCTTGAGACGACGGTGCCCAGTTCAGCGGTGCTTGAGACGGCGGTGCACTGTTCAGCGGTGCTTGAGACGGCGGTGCCCTGTTCAGCGGTGCTTGAGATGAAGGGCCCAGTTCAGCGGTGCTTGAGACGGCGGTGCCCTGTTCAGCGGTGCTTGAGATGAAGGGCCCAGTTCAGAGGTGCTTGAGACGGCAGTCCCAGTTCAGCGGTGCTTGAGACGGCGGTGCCCAGTTCAGCAGTGCTTGAGACGGCGGTGCCCTGTTCAGCGGTGCTTGAGACGGCGGTGCCCTGTTCAGCGGTGCTTGAGATGAAGGGTCCAGTTCAGCGGTGCTTGAAATGAAGGGCCCAGTTCAGCGGTGCTTGAGACGGCAGTGCCCTGTTCAGCGGTGCTTGAGATGAAGGGCCCAGTTCAGCGGCCCTTGAGACGGCGGTGCCCTGTTCAGCGGTGCTTGAGATGAAGGGCCCAGTTCAGCGGTGCTTGAGACAGCGGTGCCCTGTTCAGCGGTGCTTGAGACGGCGGTGCCCTGTTCAGCGGTGCTTGAGTTGAAGGGCCCAGTTCAGCGGTGCTTGAGATGAAGGGCCCAGTTCTGCGGTGCTTGAGATGAAGGGCCCAGTTCAGTGGTGCTTGAGACGGCGGTGCCCTGTTCAGCGGTGCTTGAGACGGCGGTGCCCTGTTCAGCGGTGCTTGAGACGGCGGTGCCCTGTTCAGCGGTGCTTGAGATGAAGGGCCCAGTTCAGCGGTGCTTGAGACGGCGGTGCCCTGTTCAGCGGTGCTTGAGATGAAGGGCCCAGTTCAGCGGTGCTTGAGATGAAGGGCCCAGTTCAGCGGTGATTGAGATGAATGGCCCAGTTCAGCGGTGCTTGAGACGGCTGTGCCCTGTTCAGCGGTGCTTGAGACGGCGGTGCCCTGTTCAGCGGTGCTTGAGATGAAGGGCCCAGTTCAGCGGTGCTTGAGACGGCGGTGCCCTGTTCAGCGGTGCTTGAGACGGCGGTGCCCAGTTCAGTGGTGCTTGAGACGGCGGTGCCCTGTTCAGCGGTGCTTGAGATGAAGGGCCCAAATCAGCGGTGCTTGAGACGGCGGTGCCCTGTTCAGCGGTGCTTGAGACGGCCGTGCTCTGTTCAGCGGTGCTTGAGATGGCGGTGCCCTGTTCAGCGGAGCTTGAGATGAAGGGCCCAGTTCAGCGGTGCTTGAGACGGCGGTGCCCTGTTCACCGGTGATTGAGACTGCAGTGCCCAGTTCAGCGGTGCTTGAGATGAAGGGCCCATTTCAGCGGTGCTTGAGACGGCGGTGCCCTGTTCAGCGGTGCTTGAGACGGTGGTGCCCTGTTCAGCGGTGCTTGAGACGGCAGTGCCCTGTTCAGCAGTGCTTGAAATGAAGGGCCCAGTTCAGCGGTGCTTGAGACGGCGGTGCCCTGTTCAGCGGTGCTTGAGATGAAGGGCCCAGTTCAGCGGTGCTTGAGATGGCGGTGCCCTGTTCAGCGGTGCTTGAGACGGCGGTGCCCTGTTCAGCGGTGCTTGAGATGAAGGGCCCAGTTCAGCGGTGCTTGATATGAAGGGCCCAGTTCAGCGGTGCTTGAGATGAAGGGCCCAGTTCAGCAGTGCTTGTGACGACGGTGCCCAGTTCAGCGGTGCTTGAGACGGCGGTGCCCTGTTCAGCGGTGCTTGAGACGGCGGTGCCCAGTTCAGCGGTGCTTGAGATGAAGGGCCCAGTTCAGCGGTGCTTGAGACGGCGGTGCCCTGTTCAGCGGTGCTTGAGATGAAGGGCCCAGTTCAGAGGTGCTTGAGACGGCAGTCCCAGTTCAGCGGTGCTTGAGACGGCGGTGCCCTGTTCAGCGGTGCTTGAGATGAAGGGCCCAGTTCAGCGGTGCTTGAGACGGCGGTGCCCTGTTCAGCGGTGCTTGAGACGGCGGTGCCCTGTTCAGCGGTGCTTGAGATGAAGGGCCCAGTTCAGCGGTGCTTGAGACGGCGGTGCCCTGTTCAGCAGTGCTTGAGACGGCGGTGCCCTGTTCAGCGGTGCTTGAGATGAAGGGCCCAGTTCAGCGGTGCTTGAGACGGCGGTGCCCTGTTCAGAGGTGCTTGAGAAGGCGGTGCCCTGTTCAGCGGTGCTTGAGACGGCGGTGCCCAGTTCAGCGGTGCTTGAGACGGCGGTGCCCTGTTCAGCGGTGCTTGAGATGAAGGGCCCAGTTCAGCGGTGCTTGAGATGAAGGGCCCAGTTCAGCGGTGCTTGAGACGGCGGTGCCCTGTTCAGCGGTGCTTGAGACGGCGGTGCCCTGTTCAGCGGTGCTTGAGATGTAGGGCCCAGTTCAGCAGTGCTTGAGATGAAGGGCCCAGTTCAGCGGTGCTTGAGACGGCGGTGCACTGTTCAGCGGTGCTTGAGACGGCGGTGCCCTGTTCAGCGGTGCTTGAGATGAAGGGCCCAGTTCAGCGGTGCTTGAGACGGCGGTGCCCTGTTCAGCGGTGCTTGAGATGAAGGGCCCAGTTCAGAGGTGCTTGAGACGGCAGTCCCAGTTCAGCGGTGCTTGAGACGGCGGTGCCCAGTTCAGCAGTGCTTGAGACGGCGGTGCCCTGTTCAGCGGTGCTTGAGACGGCGGTGCCCTGTTCAGCGGTGCTTGAGACGGCGGTGCCCTGTTCAGCGGTGCTTGAGATGAAGGGTCCAGTTCAGCGGTGCTTGAAATGAAGGGCCCAGTTCAGCGGTGCTTGAGACGGCGGTGCCCTGTTCAGCGGTGCTTGAGATGAAGGGCCCAGTTCAGCGGCCCTTGAGACGGCGGTGCCCTGTTCAGCGGTGCTTGAGATGAAGGGCCCAGTTCAGCGGTGCTTGAGACGGCGGTGCCGTGTTCAGCGGTGCTTGAGACGGCGGTGCCCTGTTCAGCGGTGCTTGAGTTGAAGGGCCCAGTTCAGCGGTGCTTGAGATGAAGGGCCTAGTTCTGCGGTGCTTGAGATGAAGGGCCCAGTTCAGCGGTGCTTGAGACGGCAGTGCCCTGTTCAGCGGTGCTTGAGACGGCGGTGCCCTGTTCAGCGGTGCTTGAGATGAAGGGCCCAGTTCAGCGGTGCTTGATATGAAGGGCCCAGTTCAGCGGTGCTTGAGATGAAGGGCCCAGTTCAGCAGTGCTTGAGACGACGGTGCCCAGTTCAGCGGTGCTTGAGACGGCAGTGCCCTGTTCAGCGGTGCTTGAGACGGCGGTGCCTAGTTCAGCGGTGCTTGAGATGAAGGGCCCAGTTCAGCGGTGCTTGAGACGGCGGTGCCCTGTTCAGCGGTGCTTGAGATGAAGGGCCCAGTTCAGAGGTGCTTGAGACGGCAGTCCCAGTTCACTGGTGCTTGAGACGGCGGTGCCCAGTTCAGCAGTGCTTGAGACGGCGGTGCCCTGTTCAGCGGTGCGTGAGATGAAGGGCCCAGTTCAGCGGTGCTTGAGACGGCGGTGCCCTGTTCAGCGGTGCTTGAGATGAAGGGCCCAGTTCAGCGGTGCTTGAGACGGCGGTGCCCTGTTCAGCAGTGCTTTAGACGGCGGTGCCCTGTTCAGCGGTGCTTGAGATGAAGGGCCCAGTTCAGCGGTGCTTGAGACGGCGGTGCCCTGTTCAGAGGTGCTTGAGATGGCGGTGCCCTGTTCAGCGGTGCTTGAGACGGCGGTGCCCAGTTCAGCGGTGCTTGAGACGGCGGTGCCCTGTTCAGCGGTGCTTGAGATGAAGGGCCCAGTTCAGCGGTGCTTGAGATGAAGGGCCCAGTTCAGCGGTGCTTGAGACGGCGGTGCCCTGTTCATCGGTGCTTGAGACGGCGGTGCCCTGTTCAGCGGTGCTTGAGATGAAGGGCCCAGTTCAGCGGTGCTTGAGATGAAGGGCCCAGTTCAGCGGTGCTTGAGATGAAGGGCCCAGTTCAGCAGTGCTTGAGACGACGGTGCCCAGTTCAGCGGTGCTTGAGACGGCGGTGCACTGTTCAGCGGTGCTTGAGACGGCGGTGCCCTGTTCAGCGGTGCTTGAGATGAAGGGCCCAGTTCAGCGGTGCTTGAGACGGCGGTGCCCTGTTCAGCGGTGCTTGAGATGAAGGGCCCAGTTCAGAGGTGCTTGAGACGGCAGTCCCAGTTCAGCGGTGCTTGAGACGGCGGTGCCCTGTTCAGCGGTGCTTGAGATGAAGGGTCCAGTTCAGCGGTGCTTGAAATGAAGGGCCCAGTTCAGCGGTGCTTGAGACGGCGGTGCCCTGTTCAGCGGTGCTTGAGATGAAGGGCCCAGTTCAGCGGCCCTTGAGACGGCGGTGCCCTGTTCAGCGGTGCTTGAGATGAAGGGCCCAGTTCAGCGGTGCTTGAGACAGCGGTGCCCTGTTCAGCGGTGCTTGAGACGGCGGTGCCCTGTTCAGCGGTGCTTGAGTTGAAGGGCCCAGTTCAGCGGTGCTTGAGATGAAGGGCCCAGTTCTGCGGTGCTTGAGATGAAGGGCCCAGTTCAGCGGTGCTTGAGACGGCGGTGCCCTGTTCAGCGGTGCTTGAGACGGCGGTGCCCTGTTCAGCGGTGCTTGAGACGGCGGTGCCCTGTTCAGCGGTGCTTGAGATGAAGGGCCCAGTTCAGCGGTGCTTGAGACGGCGGTGCCCTGTTCAGCGGTGCTTGAGATGAAGGGCCCAGTTCAGCGGTGCTTGAGATGAAGGGCCCAGTTCAGCGGTGCTTGAGATGAATGGCCCAGTTCAGCGGTGCTTGATACGGCGGTGCCCTGTTCAGCGGTGCTTGAGACGGCGGTGCCCTGTTCAGCGGTGCTTGAGATGAAGGGCCCAGTTCAGCGGTGCTTGAGACGGCGGTGCCCTGTTCAGCGGTGCTTGAGACGGCGGTGCCCAGTTCAGTGGTGCTTGAGACGGCGGTGCCCTGTTCAGTGGTGCTTGAGATGAAGGGCCCAAATCAGCGGTGCTTGAGACGGTGGTGCCCTGTTCAGCGGTGCTTGAGACGGCCGTGCTCTGTTCAGCGGTGCTTGAGATGGCGGTGCCCTGTTCAGTGGAGCTTGAGATGAAGGGCCCAGTTCAGCGGTGCTTGAGACGGCGGTGCCCTGTTCAGCGGTGATTGAGACTGCAGTGCCCAGTTCAGCGGTGCTTGAGATGAAGGGCCCATTTCAGCGGTGCTTGAGACGGCGGTGCCCTGTTCAGCGGTGCTTGAGACGGTGGTGCCCTGTTCAGCGGTGCTTGAGACGGCAGTGCCCTGTTCAGCAGTGCTTGAAATGAAGGGCCCAGTTCAGCGGTGCTTGAGACGGCGGTGCCCTGTTCAGCGGTGCTTGAGATGAAGGGCCCAGTTCAGCGGTGCTTGAGACGGCGGTGCCCTGTTCAGCGGTGCTTGAGATGAAGGGCCCAGTTCAGCGGTGCTTGATATGAAGGGCCCAGTTCAGCGGTGCTTGAGACGACGGTGCCCAGTTCAGCGGTGCTTGAGACGGCGGTGCCCAGTTCAGCGGTGCTTGAGACGGCGGTGCCCTGTTCAGCGGTGCTTGAGACGGCGGTGCCCAGTTCAGCGGTGCTTGAGATGAAGGGCCCAGTTCAGCGGTGCTTGAGACGGCGGTGCCCTGTTCAGCGGTGCTTGAGATGAAGGGCCCAGTTCAGAGGTGCTTGAGACGGCAGTCCCAGTTCAGCGGTGCTTGAGACGGCGGTGCCCAGTTCAGCAGTGCTTGAGACGGCGGTGCCCTGTTCAGCGGTGCTTGAGATGAAGGGCCCAGTTCAGCGGTGCTTGAGACGGCGGTGCCCTGTTCAGCAGTGCTTGAGACGGCGGTGCCCTGTTCAGCGGTGCTTGAGATGAAGGGCCCAGTTCAGCGGTGCTTGAGACGGCGGTGCCCTGTTCAGAGGTGCTTGAGATGGCGGTGCCCTGTTCAGCGGTGCTTGAGACGGCGGTGCCCAGTTCAGCGGTGCTTGAGACGGCGGTGCCCTGTTCAGCGGTGCTTGAGATGAAGGGCCCAGTTCAGCGGTGCTTGAGATGAAGGGCCCAGTTCAGCAGTGCTTGAGACGACGGTGCCCAGTTCAGCGGTGCTTGAGACGGCGGTGCACTGTTCAGCGGTGCTTGAGACGGCGGTGCCCTGTTCAGCGGTGCTTGAGATGAAGGGCCCAGTTCAGCGGTGCTTGAGACGGCGGTGCCCTGTTCAGCGGTGCTTGAGATGAAGGGCCCAGTTCAGAGGTGCTTGAGACGGCAGTCCCAGTTCAGCCGTGCTTGAGACGGCGGTGCCCAGTTCAGCAGTGCTTGAGAAGGCGGTGCCCTGTTCAGCGGTGCTTGAGACGGCAGTGCCCTGTTCAGCGGTGCTTGAGACGGCGGTGCCCTGTTCAGCGGTGCTTGAGATGAAGGGTCCAGTTCAGCGGTGCTTGAAATGAAGGGCCCAGTTCAGCGGTGCTTGAGACGGCGGTGCCCTGTTCAGCGGTGCTTGAGATGAAGGGCCCAGTTCAGCGGCCCTTGAGACGGCGGTGCCCTGTTCAGCGGTGCTTGAGATGAAGGGCCCAGTTCAGCGGTGCTTGAGACGGCGGTGCCGTGTTCAGCGGTGCTTGAGACGGCGGTGCCCTGTTCAGCGGTGCTTGAGTTGAAGGGCCCAGTTCAGCGGTGCTTGAGATGAAGGGCCTAGTTCTGCGGTGCTTGAGATGAAGGGCCCAGTTCAGCGGTGCTTGAGACGGCAGTGCCCTGTTCAGCGGTGCTTGAGACGGCGGTGCCCTGTTCAGCGGTGCTTGAGACGGCGGTGCCCTGTTCAGCCGTGCTTGAGATGAAGAGCCCAGTTCAGCGGTGCTTGAGACGGCGGTGTCCTGTTCAGCGGTGATTGAGACTGCAGTGCCCAGTTCAGCGGTGCTTGAGATGAAGGGCCCATTTCAGCGGTGCTTGAGACGGCGGTGCCCTGTTCAGCGGTGCTTGAGACGGTGGTGCCCTGTTCAGCGGTGCTTGAGACGGCGGTGCCCTGTTCAGCAGTGCTTTAAATAAAGGGCCCAGTTCAGCGGTGCTTGATATGAAGGGCCCAGTTCAGCGGTGCTTGAAATGAAGGGCCCAGTTCAGCGGTGCTTGAGATGAAGGGTCCAGTTCAGCGGTGCTTGAAATGAAGGGCCCAGTTCAGCGGTGCTTGAGATGGCGGTGCCCTGTTCAGCGGTGCTTGAGATGAAGGGCCCAGTTCAGCGGCCCTTGAGACGGCGGTGCCCTGTTCAGCGGTGCTTGAGATGAAGGGCCCAGTTCAGCGGTGCTTGAGACGGCGGTGCCCTGTTCAGCGGTGCTTGAGACGGCGGTGCCCTGTTCAGCGGTGCTTGAGTTGAAGGGCCCAGTTCAGCAGTGCTTGAGATGAAGGGCCCAGTTCTGCGGTGCTTGAGATGAAGGGCCCAGTTCAGCGGTGCTTGAGACGGCGGTGCCCTGTTCAGCGGTGCTTGAGACGGCGGTGCCCTGTTCAGCGGTGCTTGAGATGAAGGGCCCAGTTCAGCGGTGCTTGAGACGGCGGTTCCCTGTTCAGCAGTGCTTGAGATGAAGGGCCCAGTTCAGCGGTGCTTGAGACGGCGGTGCCCTGTTCATCGGTGCTTGAGACGGCGGTGCCCTGTTCAGCGGTGCTTGAGATGAAGGGCGCAGTTCAGCGGTGCTTGAGATGAAGGGCCCAGTTCAGCGGTGCTTGAGATGAAGGGCCCAGTTCAGCGGTGCTTGAGACGGCGGTGCCCTGTTCAGCGGTGCTTGAGACGGCGGTGCCCTGTTCAGCAGTGCTTGAGATGAAGGGCCCAGTTCAGTGGTGCTGAGACGGCGGTGCCCTGTTCAGCGGTGCTTGAGATGAAGGGCCCACTTCAGCGGTGCTTGAGACGGCGGTGCCCTGTTCAGCGGTGCTTGAGACGGCGGTGCCCAGTTCAGTGGTGCTTGAGACGGCGGTGCCCTGTTCAGCGGTGCTTGAGATGAAGGGCCCAAATCAGCGGTGCTTGAGACGGCGGTGCCCTGTTCAGCGGTGCTTGAGACGGCCGTGCTCTGTTCAGCGGTGCTTGAGATGGCGGTGCCCTGTTCAGCGGAGCTTGAGATGAAGGGCCCAGTTCAGCGGTGCTTGAGACGGCGGTGCCCTGTTCAGCGGTGATTGAGACTGCAGTGCCCAGTTCAGCGGTGCTTGAGATGAAGGGCCCATTTCAGCGGTGCTTGAGACGGCGGTGCCCTGTTCAGCGGTGCTTGAGACGGTGGTGCCCTGTTTAGCGGTGCTTGAGACGGCGGTGCCCTGTTCAGCAGTGCTTGAGATGAAGGGCCCAGTTCAGCGGTGCTTGAGATGAAGGGCCCAGTTCAGCGGTGCTTGAAATGAAGGGCCCAGTTCAGCGGTGCTTGAGACTGCGGTGCCCTGTTCAGCGGTGCTTGAGATGAAGGGCCCAGTTCAGCGGTGCTTGAGACGGCGGTGCCCTATTCAGCGGAGCTTGAGACGGCGGTACCCTGTTCAGCGGTGCTTGAGATGAAGGGCCCAGTTCAGCGGTGCTTGAGATGAAGGGCCCAGTTCAGCGGTGCTTGAGATGAAGGGCCCAGTTCAGCAGTGCTAGACGACGGTGGCCTGTTCAGCGGTGCTTGAGACGGCGGTGCCCTGTTCAGCGGTGCTTGAGATGAAGGGCCCTGTTCAGCGGTGCTTGAGACGGCGGTGCCCTGTTCAGCGGTGCTTGAGATGAAGGGCCCAGTTCAGCGGTGCTTGAGACGGCGGTGCCCTGTTCAGCGGTGCTTGAGACGGCGGTGCCCAGTTCAGCGGTGCTTGACACGGCGGTGCCCTGTTCAGCGGTGCTTGAGATGAAGGGCCCAGTTCAGCGGTGCTTGAGACGGCGGTGCCCTGTTCAGCGGTGCTTGAGACGGCGGTGCCCTGTTCAGCGGTGCTTGAGATGAAGGGCTCATTTCAGCGGTGCTTGAGATGGCGCTGCCCTGTTCAGCGGTGCTTGAGACGGCGGTGCCCTGTTCAGCGGTGCTTGAGATGAAGAAGGGCCCAGTTCAGCGGTGCTTGAGACGGCGGTGCCCTGTTCAGCCGTGCTTGAGATGAAGGGCCCAGTTCAGCGGTGCTTGAGATGAAGGGCCCAGTTCAGCGGTGCTTGAGACGGCGGTGCCCTGTTCAGCAGTGCTTGAGATGAAGGGCCCAGTTCAGCGGTGATTGAGATGAAGGGCCCAGTTCAGCGGTGCTTGAAATGAAGGGCCCAGTTCAGCGGTGCTTGAGACGGCGGTGCCCTGTTCAACGGTGCTTGAGACTGCAGTGCCCAGTTCAGCGGTGCTTGAGATGAAGGGCCCATTTCAGCAGTGCTTGAGACGGCGGTGCCCTGTTCAGCGGTGCTTGAGACGGTGGTGCCCTGTTCAGCGGTGCTTGAGACGGCGGTGCCCTGTTCAGCAGTGCTTGAGATGAAGGGACCAGTTCAGCGGTGCTTGAGACGGCGGTGCCCTGTTCAGCGGTGCTTGAGATGAAGGGCCCAGTTCAGCGGTGCTTGAGATGAAGGGCCCAGTTCAGCGGTGCTTGAGATGAAGGGCCCAGTTCAGCGATGCTTGAGATGAAGGGCCCAGTTCAGCGGTGCTTGAGACGGCGGTGCCCTGTTCAGCGGTGCTTGAGACAGCGGTGCCCTGTTCAGCGGTGCTTGAGATGAAGGGCCCAGTTCAGCGGTGCTTGAGATGAAGGACCCTGTTCAGCGGTGCTTGAGACGGCGGTGCCCTGTTCAGCGGTGCTTGAGATGAAGGGCCCAGTTCAGCGGTGCTTGAGACGGCGGTGCCCTGTTCAGCGGTGCTTGAGACTGCAGTGCCCAGTTCAGCGGTGCTTGAGATGAAGGGCCCATTTCAGCGGTGCTTGAGACGGCGGTGCCCTGTTCAGCGGTGCTTGAGACGGTGGTGCCCTGCTCAGCAGTGCTTGAGACGACGGTGCCCTGTTCAGCAGTGCTTGAAATGAAGGGCCCAGTTCAGCTGTGCTTGAGACGGCGGTGCCCTGTTCAGCGATGCTTGAGATGAAGGGCCCAGTTCAGCGGTGCTTGAGATGAAGGGCCCAGTTCAGCGGTGCTTGAGACGGCGGTGCCCTGTTCAGCGGTGCTTGAGACGGCGGTGCCCTGTTCAGCGGTGCTTGAGACGGCGGTGCCCTGTTCAGCGGTGCTTGAGGCGGCGGTGCCCTGTTCAGCGATGCTTGAGATGAAGGGCCCAGTTCAGCGGTGCTTGAGATGAAGGGCCCAGTTCAGCGGTGCTTGAGACGGCGGTGCCCTGTTCAGCGGTGCTTGAGACGGTGGTGCCCTGTTCAGCGGTGCTTGAGACGGCGGTGCCCTGTTCAGCAGTGCTTGAAATGAAGGGCCCAGTTCAGCGGTGCTTGAGACGGCGGTGCCCTGTTCAGCGGTGCTTGAGATGAAGGGCCCAGTTCAGCGGTGCTTGAGACGGCGGTGCCAAGTTCAGCGGTGCTTGAGACGGCGGTGCCCTGTTCAGCGGAGCTTGAGATGAAGGGCCCAGTTCAGCGGTGCTTGATATGAAGGGCCCAGTTCAGCGGTGCTTGAGATGAAGGGCCCAGTTCAGCAGTGCTTGAGACGACGGTGCCCAGTTCAGCGGTGCTTGAGACGGCAGTGCCCTGTTCAGCGGTGCTTGAGACGGCGGTGCCCAGTTCAGCGGTGCTTGAGATGAAGGGCCCAGTTCAGCGGTGCTTGAGACGGCGGTGCCCTGTTCAGCGGTGCTTGAGATGAAGGGCCCAGTTCAGAGGTGCTTGAGACGGCAGTCCCAGTTCAGCGGTGCTTGAGACGGCGGTGCCCAGTTCAGCAGTGCTTGAGACGGCGGTGCCCTGTTCAGCGGTGCGTGAGATGAAGGGCCCAGTTCAGCGGTGCTTGAGACGGCGGTGCCCTGTTCAGCGGTGCTTGAGATGAAGGGCCCAGTTCAGCGGTGCTTGAGACGGCGGTGCCCTGTTCAGCAGTGCTTTAGACGGCGGTGCCCTGTTCAGCGGTGCTTGAGATGAAGGGCCCAGTTCAGCGGTGCTTGAGACGGCGGTGCCCTGTTCAGAGGTGCTTGAGATGGCGGTGCCCTGTTCAGCGGTGCTTGAGACGGCGGTGCCCAGTTCAGCGGTGCTTGAAACGGCGGTGCCCTGTTCAGCGGTGCTTGAGATGAAGGGCCCAGTTCAGCGGTGCTTGAAATGAAGGGCCCAGTTCAGCGGTGCTTGAGACGGCGGTGCCCTGTTCAGCGGTGCTTGAGACGGCGGTGCCCTGTTCAGCGGTGCTTGAGATGAAGGGCCCAGTTCAGCGGTGCTTGAGATGAAGGGCCCAGTTCAGCGGTGCTTGAGATGAAGGGCCCAGTTCAGCAGAGCTTGAGACGACGGTGCCCAGTTCAGCGGTGCTTGAGACGGCGGTGCACTGTTCAGCGGTGCTTGAGACGGCGGTGCCCTGTTCAGCGGTGCTTGAGATGAAGGGCCCAGTTCAGCGGTGCTTGAGACGGCAGTGCCCTGTTCAGCGGTGCTTGAGATGAAGGGCCCAGTTCAGAGGTGCTTGAGACGGCAGTCCCAGTTCAGCGGTGCTTGAGACGGCGGTGCCCAGTTCAGCAGTGCTTGAGACGGCGGTGCCCTGTTCAGCGGTGCTTGAGACGGCGGTGCCCTGTTCAGCGGTGCTTGAGATGAAGGGTCCAGTTCAGCGGTGCTTGAAATGAAGGTCCCAGTTCAGCGGTGCTTGAGACGGCGGTGCCCTGTTCAGCGGTGCTTGAGATGAAGGGCCCAGTTCAGCGGCCCTTGAGACGGCGGTGCCCTGTTCAGCGGTGCTTGAGATGAAGGGCCCAGTTCAGCGGTGCTTGAGACAGCGGTGCCCTGTTCAGCGGTGCTTGAGACGGCGGTGCCCTGTTCAGCGGTGCTTGAGTTGAAGGGCCCAGTTCAGCGGTGCTTGAGATGAAGGGCCCAGTTCTGCGGTGCTTGAGATGAAGGGCCCAGTTCAGTGGTGCTTGAGACGGCGGTGCCCTGTTCAGCGGTGCTTGAGACGGCGGTGCCCTGTTCAGCGGTGCTTGAGACGGCGGTGCCCTGTTCAGCGGTGCTTGAGATGAAGGGCCCAGTTCAGCGGTGCTTGAGACGGCGGTGCCCTGTTCAGCGGTGCTTGAGATGAAGGGCCCAGTTCAGCGGTGCTTGAGATGAAGGGCCCAGTTCAGCGGTGATTGAGATGAATGGCCCAGTTCAGCGGTGCTTGAGACGGCTGTGCCCTGTTCAGCGGTGCTTGAGACGGCGGTGCCCTGTTCAGCGGTGCTTGAGATGAAGGGCCCAGTTCAGCGGTGCTTGAGACGGCGGTGCCCTGTTCAGCGGTGCTTGAGACGGCGGTGCCCAGTTCAGTGGTGCTTGAGACGGCGGTGCCCTGTTCAGCGGTGCTTGAGATGAAGGGCCCAAATCAGCGGTGCTTGAGACGGCGGTGCCCTGTTCAGCGGTGCTTGAGACGGCCGTGCTCTGTTCAGCGGTGCTTGAGATGGCGGTGCCCTGTTCAGCGGAGCTTGAGATGAAGGGCCCAGTTCAGCGGTGCTTGAGACGGCGGTGCCCTGTTCAGCGGTGATTGAGACTGCAGTGCCCAGTTCAGCGGTGCTTGAGATGAAGGGCCCATTTCAGCGGTGCTTGAGACGGCGGTGCCCTGTTCAGCGGTGCTTGAGACGGTGGTGCCCTGTTCAGCGGTGCTTGAGACGGCAGTGCCCTGTTCAGCAGTGCTTGAAATGAAGGGCCCAGTTCAGCGGTGCTTGAGACGGCGGTGCCCTGTTCAGCGGTGCTTGAGATGAAGGGCCCAGTTCAGCGGTGCTTGAGACGGCGGTGCCCTGTTCAGCGGTGCTTGAGACGGCGGTGCCCTGTTCAGCGGTGCTTGAGATGAAGGGCCCAGTTCAGCGGTGCTTGATATGAAGGGCCCAGTTCAGCGGTGCTTGAGATGAAGGGCCCAGTTCAGCAGTGCTTGTGACGACGGTGCCCAGTTCAGCGGTGCTTGAGACGGCGGTGCCCTGTTCAGCGGTGCTTGAGACGGCGGTGCCCAGTTCAGTGGTGCTTGAGATGAAGGGCCCAGTTCAGCGGTGCTTGAGACGGCGGTGCCCTGTTCAGCGGTGCTTGAGATGAAGGGCCCAGTTCAGAGGTGCTTGAGACGGCAGTCCCAGTTCAGCGGTGCTTGAGACGGCGGTGCCCTGTTCAGCGGTGCTTGAGATGAAGGGCCCAGTTCAGCGGTGCTTGAGACGGCGGTGCCCTGTTCAGCGGTGCTTGAGACGGCGGTGCCCTGTTCAGCGGTGCTTGAGATGAAGGGCCCAGTTCAGCGGTGCTTGAGACGGCGGTGCCCTGTTCAGCAGTGCTTGAGACGGCGGTGCCCTGTTCAGCGGTGCTTGAGATGAAGGGCCCAGTTCAGCGGTGCTTGAGACGGCGGTGCCCTGTTCAGAGGTGCTTGAGAAGGCGGTGCCCTGATCAGCGGTGCTTGAGACGGCGGTGCCCAGTTCAGCGGTGCTTGAGACGGCGGTGCCCTGTTCAGCGGTGCTTGAGATGAAGGGCCCAGTTCAGCGGTGCTTGAGATGAAGGGCCCAGTTCAGCGGTGCTTGAGACGGCGGTGCCCTGTTCAGCGGTGCTTGAGACGGCGGTGCCCTGTTCAGCGGTGCTTGAGATGTAGGGCCCAGTTCAGCAGTGCTTGAGATGAAGGGCCCAGTTCAGCGGTGCTTGAGACGGCGGTGCACTGTTCAGCGGTGCTTGAGACGGCGGTGCCCTGTTCAGCGGTGCTTGAGATGAAGGGCCCAGTTCAGCGGTGCTTGAGACGGCGGTGCCCTGTTCAGCGGTGCTTGAGATGAAGGGCCCAGTTCAGAGGTGCTTGAGACGGCAGTCCCAGTTCAGCGGTGCTTGAGACGGCGGTGCCCAGTTCAGCAGTGCTTGAGACGGCGGTGCCCTGTTCAGCGGTGCTTGAGACGGCGGTGCCCTGTTCAGCGGTGCTTGAGACGGCGGTGCCCTGTTCAGCGGTGCTTGAGATGAAGGGTCCAGTTCAGCGGTGCTTGAAATGAAGGGCCCAGTTCAGCGGTGCTTGAGACGGCGGTGCCCTGTTCAGCGGTGCTTGAGATGAAGGGCCCAGTTCAGCGGCCCTTGAGACGGCGGTGCCCTGTTCAGCGGTGCTTGAGATGAAGGGCCCAGTTCAGCGGTGCTTGAGACGGCGGTGCCGTGTTCAGCGGTGCTTGAGACGGCGGTGCCCTGTTCAGAGGTGCTTGAGTTGAAGGGCCCAGTTCAGCGGTGCTTGAGATGAAGGGCCTAGTTCTGCGGTGCTTGAGATGAAGGGCCCAGTTCAGCGGTGCTTGAGACGGCAGTGCCCTGTTCAGCGGTGCTTGAGACGGCGGTGCCCTGTTCAGCGGTGCTTGAGATGAAGGGCCCAGTTCAGCGGTGCTTGATATGAAGGGCCCAGTTCAGCGGTGCTTGAGATGAAGGGCCCAGTTCAGCAGTGCTTGAGACGGCAGTGCCCTGTTCAGCGGTGCTTGAGACGGCGGTGCCTAGTTCAGCGGTGCTTGAGATGAAGGGCCCAGTTCAGCGGTGCTTGAGACGGCGGTGCCCTGTTCAGCGGTGCTTGAGATGAAGGGCCCAGTTCAGAGGTGCTTGAGACGGCAGTCCCAGTTCACTGGTGCTTGAGACGGCGGTGCCCAGTTCAGCAGTGCTTGAGACGGCGGTGCCCTGTTCAGCGGTGCGTGAGATGAAGGGCCCAGTTCAGCGGTGCTTGAGACGGCGGTGCCCTGTTCAGCGGTGCTTGAGATGAAGGGCCCAGTTCAGCGGTGCTTGAGACGGCGGTGCCCTGTTCAGCAGTGCTTTAGACGGCGGTGCCCTGTTCAGCGGTGCTTGAGATGAAGGGCCCAGTTCAGCGGTGCTTGAGACGGCGGTGCCCTGTTCAGAGGTGCTTGAGATGGCGGTGCCCTGTTCAGCGGTGCTTGAGACGGCGGTGCCCAGTTCAGCGGTGCTTGAGACGGCGGTGCCCTGTTCAGCGGTGCTTGAGATGAAGGGCCCAGTTCAGCGGTGCTTGAGATGAAGGGCCCAGTTCAGCGGTGCTTGAGACGGCGGTGCCCTGTTCAGCGGTGCTTGAGACGGCGGTGCCCTGTTCAGCAGTGCTTGAGATGAAGGGCCCAGTTCAGCGGTGCTTGAGATGAAGGGCCCAGTTCAGCGGTGCTTGAGATGAAGGGCCCAGTTCAGCGGTGCTTGAGACGGCGGTGCCCAGTTCAGCGGTGCTTGAGACGGCGGTGCACTGTTCAGCGGTGCTTGAGACGGCGGTGCCCTGTTCAGCGGTGCTTGAGATGAAGGGCCCAGTTCAGCGGTGCTTGAGACGGCGGTGCCCTGTTCAGCGGTGCTTGAGATGAAGGGCCCAGTTCAGAGGTGCTTGAGACGGCAGTCCCAGTTCAGCGGTGCTTGAGACGGCGGTGCCCTGTTCAGCGGTGCTTGAGATGAAGGGTCCAGTTCAGCGGTGCTTGAAATGAAGGGCCCAGTTCAGCGGTGCTTGAGACGGCGGTGCCCTGTTCAGCGGTGCTTGAGATGAAGGGCCCAGTTCAGCGGCCCTTGAGACGGCGGTGCCCTGTTCAGCGGTGCTTGAGATGAAGGGCCCAGTTCAGCGGTGCTTGAGACAGCGGTGCCCTGTTCAGCGGTGCTTGAGACGGCGGTGCCCTGTTCAGCGGTGCTTGAGTTGAAGGGCCCAGTTCAGCGGTGCTTGAGATGAAGGGCCCAGTTCTGCGGTGCTTGAGATGAAGGGCCCAGTTCAGCGGTGCTTGAGACGGCGGTGCCCTGTTCAGCGGTGCTTGAGACGGCGGTGCCCTGTTCAGCGGTGCTTGAGACGGCGGTGCCCTGTTCAGCGGTGCTTGAGATGAAGGGCCCAGTTCAGCGGTGCTTGAGACGGCGGTGCCCTGTTCAGCGGTGCTTGAGATGAAGGGCCCAGTTCAGCGGTGCTTGAGATGAAGGGCCCAGTTCAGCGGTGCTTGAGATGAATGGCCCAGTTCAGCGGTGCTTGATACGGCGGTGCCCTGTTCAGCGGTGCTTGAGACGGCGGTGCCCTGTTCAGCGGTGCTTGAGATGAAGGGCCCAGTTCAGCGGTGCTTGAGACGGCGGTGCCCTGTTCAGCGGTGCTTGAGACGGCGGTGCCCAGTTCAGTGGTGCTTGAGACGGCGGTGCCCTGTTCAGTGGTGCTTGAGATGAAGGGCCCAAATCAGCAGTGCTTGAGACGGCGGTGCCCTGTTCAGCGGTGCTTGAGACGGCCGTGCTCTGTTCAGCGGTGCTTGAGATGGCGGTGCCCTGTTCAGTGGAGCTTGAGATGAAGGGCCCAGTTCAGCGGTGCTTGAGACGGCGGTGCCCTGTTCAGCGGTGATTGAGACTGCAGTGCCCAGTTCAGCGGTGCTTGAGATGAAGGGCCCATTTCAGCGGTGCTTGAGACGGCGGTGCCCTGTTCAGCGGTGCTTGAGACGGTGGTGCCCTGTTCAGCGGTGCTTGAGACGGCAGTGCCCTGTTCAGCAGTGCTTGAAATGAAGGGCCCAGTTCAGCGGTGCTTGAGACGGCGGTGCCCTGTTCAGCGGTGCTTGAGATGAAGGGCCCAGTTCAGCGGTGCTTGAGACGGCGGTGCCCTGTTCAGCGGTGCTTGAGATGAAGGGCCCAGTTCAGCGGTGCTTGATATGAAGGGCCCAGTTCAGCGGTGCTTGAGATGAAGGGCCCAGTTCAGCAGTGCTTGAGACGACGGTGCCCAGTTCAGCGGTGCTTGAGACGGCGGTGCCCTGTTCAGCGGTGCTTGAGACGGCGGTGCCCAGTTCAGCGGTGCTTGAGATGAAGGGCCCAGTTCAGCGGTGCTTGAGACGGCGGTGCCCTGTTCAGCGGTGCTTGAGATGAAGGGCCCAGTTCAGAGGTGTTTGAGACGGCAGTCCCAGTTCAGCGGTGCTTGAGACGGCGGTGCCCAGTTCAGCAGTGCTTGAGACGGCGGTGCCCTGTTCAGCGGTGCTTGAGATGAAGGGCCCAGTTCAGCGGTGCTTGAGACGGCGGTGCCCTGTTCAGCAGTGCTTGAGACGGCGGTGCCCTGTTCAGCGGTGCTTGAGATGAAGGGCCCAGTTCAGCGGTGCTTGAGACGGCGGTGCCCTGTTCAGAGGTGCTTGAGATGGCGGTGCCCTGTTCAGCGGAGCTTGAGACGGCGGTGCCCAGTTCAGCGGTGCTTGAGGCGGCGGTGCCCTGTTCAGCGGTGCTTGAGATGAAGGGCCCAGTTCAGCGGTGCTTGAGATGAAGGGCCCAGTTCAGCGGTGCTTGAGACGGCGGTGCCCTGTTCAGCGGTGCTTGAGACCGCGGTGCCCTGTTCAGCGGTGCTTGAGATGAAGGGCCCAGTTCCGCGGTGCTTGAGATGAAGGGCCCAGTTCAGCGGTGCTTGAGATGAAGGGCCCAGTTCAGCAGTGCTTGAGACGACGGTGCCCAGTTCAGCGGTGCTTGAGACGGCGGTGCACTGTTCAGCGGTGCTTGAGACGGCGGTGCCCTGTTCAGCGGTGCTTGAGATGAAGGGCCCAGTTCAGCGGTGCTTGAGACGGCGGTGCCCTGTTCAGCGGTGCTTGAGATGAAGGGCCCAGTTCAGAGGTGCTTGAGACGGCAGTCCCAGTTCAGCGGTGCTTGAGACGGCGGTGCCCAGTTCAGCAGTGCTTGAGACGGCGGTGCCCTGTTCAGC
Source organism: Pleurodeles waltl (assembly GCF_031143425.1). Classification (NCBI taxonomy): domain Eukaryota; kingdom Metazoa; phylum Chordata; class Amphibia; order Caudata; family Salamandridae; genus Pleurodeles; species Pleurodeles waltl. Next base: position 260,743,104 of record NC_090440.1, read on the forward strand.
GGTGCTTGAGACGGCAGTGCCCTGTTCAGCGGTGCTTGAGACGGCGGTGCCCTGTTCAGCGGTGCTTGAGATGAAGGGTCCAGTTCAGCGGTGCTTGAAATGAAGGGCCCAGTTCAGCGGTGCTTGAGACGGCGGTGCCCTGTTCAGCGGTGCTTGAGATGAAGGGCCCAGTTCAGCGGCCCTTGAGACGGCGGTGCCCTGTTCAGCGGTGCTTGAGATGAAGGGCCCAGTTCAGCGGTGCTTGAGACGGCGGTGCCGTGTTCAGCGGTGCTTGAGACGGCGGTGCCCTGTTCAGCGGTGCTTGAGTTGAAGGGCCCAGTTCAGCGGTGCTTGAGATGAAGGGCCTAGTTCTGCGGTGCTTGAGATGAAGGGCCCAGTTCAGCGGTGCTTGAGACGGCAGTGCCCTGTTCAGCGGTGCTTGAGACGGCGGTGCCCTGTTCAGCGGTGCTTGAGACGGCGGTGCCCTGTTCAGCCGTGCTTGAGATGAAGAGCCCAGTTCAGCGGTGCTTGAGACGGCGGTGTCCTGTTCAGCGGTGATTGAGACTGCAGTGCCCAGTTCAGCGGTGCTTGAGATGAAGGGCCCATTTCAGCGGTGCTTGAGACGGCGGTGCCCTGTTCAGCGGTGCTTGAGACGGTGGTGCCCTGTTCAGCGGTGCTTGAGACGGCGGTGCCCTGTTCAGCAGTGCTTTAAATGAAGGGCCCAGTTCAGCGGTGCTTGAGACGGCGGTGCCCTGTTCAGCGGTGCTTGAGATGAAGGGCCCAGTTCAGCGGTGCTTGAGACGGCGGTGCCCTGTTCAGCGGTGCTTGAGACGGCAGTGCCCTGTTCAGCAGTGCTTGAGATGAAGGGCCCAGTTCAGCGGTGCTTGATATGAAGGGCCCAGTTCAGCGGTGCTTGAGATGAAGGGCCCAGTTCAGCGGTGCTTGATATGAAGGGCCCAGTTCAGCGGTGCTTGAGATGAAGGGCCCAGTTCAGCAGTGCTTGAGACGACGGTGCCCAGTTCAGCGGTGCTTGAGACGGCAGTGCCCTGTTCAGCGGTGCTTGAGACGGCGGTGCCCAGTTCAGCGGTGCTTGAGATGAAGGGCCCAGTTCAGCGGTGCTTGAGACGGCGGTGCCCTGTTCAGCGGTGCTTGAGATGAAGGGCCCAGTTCAGAGGTGCTTGAGACGGCAGTCCCAGTTCAGCGGTGCTTGAGATGGCGGTGCCCAGTTCAGCAGTGCTTGAGACGGCGGTGCCCTGTTCAGCGGTGCGTGAGATGAAGGGCCCAGTTCAGCGGTGCTTGAGACGGCGGTGCCCTGTTCAGCGGTGCTTGAGATGAAGGGCCCAGTTCAGCGGTGCTTGAGACGGCGGTGCCCTGTTCAGCAGTGCTTTAGACGGCGGTGCCCTGTTCAGCGGTGCTTGAGATGAAGGGCCCAGTTCAGCGGTGCTTGAGACGGCGGTGCCCTGTTCAGAGGTGCTTGAGATGGCGGTGCCCTGTTCAGCGGTGCTTGAGACGGCGGTGCCCAGTTCAGGGGTGCTTGAGACGGCGGTGCCCTGTTTAGCGGTGCTTGAGATGAAGGGCCCAGTTCAGCGGTGCTTGAGATGAAGGGCCCAGTTCAGCGTGCTTGAGACGGCGGTGCCCTGTTCAGCGGTGCTTGAGACGGCGGTGCCCTGTTCAGCGGTGCTTGAGATGAAGGGCCCAGTTCAGCGGTGCTTGAGATGAAGGGCCCAGTTCAGCGGTGCTTGAGATGAAGGGCCCAGTTCAGCAGTGCTTGAGACGACGGTGCCCAGTTCAGCGGTGCTTGAGACGGCGGTGCACTGTTCAGCGGTGCTTGAGACGGCGGTGCCCTGTTCAGCGGTGCTTGAGATGAAGGGCCCAGTTCAGCGGTGCTTGAGACGGCGGTGCCCTGTTCAGCGGTGCTTGAGATGAAGGGCCCAGTTCAGAGGTGCTTGAGACGGCAGTCCCAGTTCAGCGGTGCTTGAGACGGCGGTGCCCAGTTCAGCAGTGCTTGAGACGGCGGTGCCCAGTTCAGCGGTGCTTGAGACGGCGGTGCCCTGTTCAGCGGTGCTTGAGACGGCGGTGCCCTGTTCAGCGGTGCTTGAGATGAAGAGTCCAGTTCAGCGGTGCTTGAAATGAAGGGCCCAGTTCAGCGGTGCTTGAGACGGCGGTGCCCTGTTCAGCGGTGCTTGAGATGAAGGGCCCAGTTCAGCGGCCCTTGAGACGGCGGTGCCCTGTTCAGCGGTGCTTGAGATGAAGGGCCCAGTTCAGCCGTGCTTGAGACAGCGGTGCCCTGTTCAGCGGTGCTTGAGACGGCGGTGCCCTGTTCAGCGGTGCTTGAGTTGAAGGGCCCAGTTCAGCGGTGCTTGAGATGAAGGGCCCAGTTCTGCGGTGCTTGAGATGAAGGGCCCAGTTCAGCGGTGCTTGAGACGGCGGTGCCCTGTTCAGCGGTGCTTGAGACGGCGGTGCCCTGTTCAGCGGTGCTTGAGACGGCGGTGCCCTGTTCAGCGGTGCTTGAGATGAAGGGCCCAGTTCAGCGGTGCTTGAGACGGCGGTGCCCTGTTCAGCGGTGCTTGAGATGAAGGGCCCAGTTCAGCGGTGCTTGAGACGGCGGTGCCCTGTTCAGCGGTGCTTGAGACGGCGGTGCCCTGTTCAGCGGTGCTTGAGATGAAGGGCCCAGTTCACCGGTGCTTGAGATGAAGGGCCCAGTTCAGCGGTGCTTGAGACGGCGGTGCCCTGTTCAGCGGTGCTTGAGATGAAGGGCCCAGTTCAGCGGTGCTGAGACGGCAGTGCCCTGTTCAGCGGTGCTTGAGATGAAGGGCCCACTTCAGCGGTGCTTGAGACGGCGGTGCCCTGTTCAGCGGTGCTTGAGACGGCGGTGCCCAGTTCAGTGGTGCTTGAGACGGCGGTGCCCTGTTCAGCGGTGCTTGAGATGAAGGGCGCAAATCAGCGGTGCTTGAGACGGCGGTGCCCTGTTCAGCGGTGCTTGAGACGGCCGTGCTCTGTTCAGCGGTGCTTGAGATGGCGGTGCCCTGTTCAGCGGAGCTTGAGATGAAGGGCCCAGTTCAGCGGTGCTTGAGACGGCGGTGCCCTGTTCAGCGGTGATTGAGACTGCAGTGCCCAGTTCAGCGGTGCTTGAGATGAAGGGCCCATTTCAGCGGTGCTTGAGACGGCGGTGCCCTGTTCAGCGGTGCTTGAGACGGCGGTGCCCTGTTCAGCGGTGCTTGAGACGGCGGTGCCCTGTTCAGCAGTGCTTGAAATGAAGGGCCCAGTTCAGCGGTGCTTGAGATGGCGGTGCCCTGTTCAGCGGTGCTTGAGATGAAGGGCCCAGTTCAGCGGTGCTTGAGATGAAGGGCCCAGTTCAGCGGTGCTTGAGACGGCGGTGCCCTGTTCAGCGGTGCTTGAGACGGCGGTGCCCTGTTCAGTGGTGCTTGAGATGAAGGGCCCAGTTCAGCGGTGCTTGAGATGAAGGGCCCAGTTCAGCGGTGCTTGAGATGAAGGGCCCAGTTCAGTAGTGCTTGAGACGACGGTGCCCAGTTCAGCGGTGCTTGAGACAGCGGTGCCCTATTCAGCGGTGGTTGAGACGGCGGTGCCCTGTTCAGCGGTGCTTGAGACGGCGGTGCCCTGTTCAGCGGTGCTTGAGATGAAGGGCCCAGTTCAGAGGTGCTTGAGACGGCAGTCCCAGTTCAGCGGTGCTTGAGACGGCGGTGCCCAGTTCAGCAGTGCTTGAGACGGCGGTGCCCTGTTCAGCGGTGCTTGAGACGGCGGTGCCCTGTTCAGCGGTGCTTGAGACGGCGGTGCCCTGTTCAGCGGTGCTTGAGATGAAGGGCCCAGTTCAGCGGTGCTTGAGACGGCGGTGCCCTGTTCAGCGGTGCTTGAGATGAAGGGCCCAGTTCAGCGGTGCTTGAGACGGCGGGGCCCTGTTCAGCGGTGCTTGAGATGAAGGGCCCAGTTCAGCGGTGCTTGAGATGAAGGGCCCAGTTCAGCGGTGCTTGAGACAGCGGTTCCCTGTTCAGCGGTGCTTGAGACGGCGGTGCCCTGTTCAGCAGTGCTTGAGATGAAGGGCCCAGTTCAGCGGTGCTTGAGATGAAGGGCCCAGTTCAGCGGTGCTTGAGACGGCGGTTCCCTGTTCAGCGGTGCTTGAGACGGCGGTGCCCTGTTCAGCGGTGCTTGAGATGAAGGGCCCAGTTCAGCGGTGCTTGAGATGAAGGGCCCAGTTCAGCGGTGCTTGAAATGAAGGGTCCAGTTCAGCGGTGCTTGAGACGGCGGTGCCCTGTTCAGCGGTGCTTGAGATGAAGGGCCCAGTTCAGCGGTGCAAGAGACGGCGGTGCCCTGTTCAGCGGTGATTGAGACTGCAGTGCCCAGTTCAGCGGTGCTTGAGATGAAGGGCCCTTTTCAGCGGTGCTTGAGACGGCGGTGCCCTGTTCAGCGGTGCTTGAGACGGTGGTGCCCTGTTCAGCGGTGCTTGAGACGGCGGTGCCCTGTTCAGCAGTGCTTGAAATGAAGGGCCCAGTTCAGCGGTGCTTGAGACGGCGGTGCCCTGTTCAGCGGTGCTTGAGATGAAGGGCCCAGTTCAGCGGTGCTTGAGATGAAGGGCCCAGTTCAGCGGTGCTTGAGACGGCGGTGCCCTGTTCAGCGGTGCTTGAGATGAAGGGCCCAGTTCAGCGGTGCTTGAGATGAAGGGCCCAGTTCAGCGGTGCTTGAGATGAAGGGCCCAGTTCAGCAGTGCTTGAGACGACGGTGCCCAGTTCAGCGGTGCTTGAGACGGCGGTGCCCTGTTCAGCGGTGCTTGAGACGGCGGTGCCCTGTTCAGCGGTGCTTGAGATGAAGGGCCCAGTTCAGCGGTGCTTGAGACGGCGGTGCCCTGTTCAGCGGTGCTTGAGATGAAGGGCCCAGTTCAGAGGTGCTTGAGACGGCAGTCCCAGTTCTGCGGTGCTTGAGATGAAGGGCCCAGTTCAGCGGTGCTTGAGACGGCGGTGCCCTGTTCAGCGGTGCTTGAGACGGCGGTGCCCTGTTCAGCGGTGCTTGAGACGGCGGTGCCCTGTTCAGCGGTGCTTGAGATGAAGGGCCCAGTTCAGCGGTGCTTGAGACGGCGGTGCCCTGTTCAGCGGTGCTTGAGATGAAGGGCCCAGTTCAGCGGTGCTTGAGACGGCGGTGCCCTGTTCAGCGGTGCTTGAGACGGCGGTGCCCTGTTCAGCGGTGCTTGAGATGAAGGGCCCAGTTCACCGGTGCTTGAGATGAAGGGCCCAGTTCAGCGGTGCTTGAGACGGCGGTGCCCTGTTCAGCGGTGCTTGAGATGAAGGGCCCAGTTCAGCGGTGCTGAGACGGCAGTGCCCTGTTCAGCGGTGCTTGAGATGAAGGGCCCACTTCAGCGGTGCTTGAGACGGCGGTGCCCTGTTCAGCGGTGCTTGAGACGGCGGTGCCCAGTTCAGTGGTGCTTGAGACGGCGGTGCCCTGTTCAGCGGTGCTTGAGATGAAGGGCGCAAATCAGCGGTGCTTGAGACGGCGGTGCCCTGTTCAGCGGTGCTTGAGACGGCCGTGCTCTGTTCAGCGGTGCTTGAGATGGCGGTGCCCTGTTCAGCGGAGCTTGAGATGAAGGGCCCAGTTCAGCGGTGCTTGAGACGGCGGTGCCCTGTTCAGCGGTGATTGAGACTGCAGTGCCCAGTTCAGCGGTGCTTGAGATGAAGGGCCCATTTCAGCGGTGCTTGAGACGGCGGTGCCCTGTTCAGCGGTGCTTGAGACGGCGGTGCCCTGTTCAGCGGTGCTTGAGACGGCGGTGCCCTGTTCAGCAGTGCTTGAAATGAAGGGCCCAGTTCAGCGGTGCTTGAGATGGCGGTGCCCTGTTCAGCGGTGCTTGAGATGAAGGGCCCAGTTCAGCGGTGCTTGAGATGAAGGGCCCAGTTCAGCGGTGCTTGAGACGGCGGTGCCCTGTTCAGCGGTGCTTGAGACGGCGGTGCCCTGTTCAGTGGTGCTTGAGATGAAGGGCCCAGTTCAGCGGTGCTTGAGATGAAGGGCCCAGTTCAGCGGTGCTTGAGATGAAGGGCCCAGTTCAGTAGTGCTTGAGACGACGGTGCCCAGTTCAGCGGTGCTTGAGACAGCGGTGCCCTATTCAGCGGTGGTTGAGACGGCGGTGCCCTGTTCAGCGGTGCTTGAGATGAAGGGCCCAGTTCAGCGGTGCTTGAGACGGCGGTGCCCTGTTCAGCGGTGCTTGAGATGAAGGGCCCAGTTCAGAGGTGCTTGAGACGGCAGTCCCAGTTCAGCGGTGCTTGAGACGGCGGTGCCCAGTTCAGCAGTGCTTGAGACGGCGGTGCCCTGTTCAGCGGTGCTTGAGACGGCGGTGCCCTGTTCAGCGGTGCTTGAGACGGCGGTGCCCTGTTCAGCGGTGCTTGAGATGAAGGGCCCAGTTCAGCGGTGCTTGAGACGGCGGTGCCCTGTTCAGCGGTGCTTGAGATGAAGGGCCCAGTTCAGCGGTGCTTGAGACGGCGGGGCCCTGTTCAGCGGTGCTTGAGATGAAGGGCCCAGTTCAGCGGTGCTTGAGATGAAGGGCCCAGTTCAGCGGTGCTTGAGACAGCGGTTCCCTGTTCAGCGGTGCTTGAGACGGCGGTGCCCTGTTCAGCAGTGCTTGAGATGAAGGGCCCAGTTCAGCGGTGCTTGAGATGAAGGGCCCAGTTCAGCGGTGCTTGAGACGGCGGTTCCCTGTTCAGCGGTGCTTGAGACGGCGGTGCCCTGTTCAGCGGTGCTTGAGATGAAGGGCCCAGTTCAGCGGTGCTTGAGATGAAGGGCCCAGTTCAGCGGTGCTTGAAATGAAGGGTCCAGTTCAGCGGTGCTTGAGACGGCGGTGCCCTGTTCAGCGGTGCTTGAGATGAAGGGCCCAGTTCAGCGGTGCAAGAGACGGCGGTGCCCTGTTCAGCGGTGATTGAGACTGCAGTGCCCAGTTCAGCGGTGCTTGAGATGAAGGGCCCTTTTCAGCGGTGCTTGAGACGGCGGTGCCCTGTTCAGCGGTGCTTGAGACGGTGGTGCCCTGTTCAGCGGTGCTTGAGACGGCGGTGCCCTGTTCAGCAGTGCTTGAAATGAAGGGCCCAGTTCAGCGGTGCTTGAGACGGCGGTGCCCTGTTCAGCGGTGCTTGAGATGAAGGGCCCAGTTCAGCGGTGCTTGAGATGAAGGGCCCAGTTCAGCGGTGCTTGAGACGGCGGTGCCCTGTTCAGCGGTGCTTGAGATGAAGGGCCCAGTTCAGCGGTGCTTGAGATGAAGGGCCCAGTTCAGCGGTGCTTGAGATGAAGGGCCCAGTTCAGCAGTGCTTGAGACGACGGTGCCCAGTTCAGCGGTGCTTGAGACGGCGGTGCCCTGTTCAGCGGTGCTTGAGACGGCGGTGCCCTGTTCAGCGGTGCTTGAGATGAAGGGCCCAGTTCAGCGGTGCTTGAGACGGCGGTGCCCTGTTCAGCGGTGCTTGAGATGAAGGGCCCAGTTCAGAGGTGCTTGAGACGGCAGTCCCAGTTCAGCGGTGCTTGAGACGGCGGTGCCCAGTTCAGCAGTGCTTGAGATGGCGGTGCCCTGTTCAGCGGTGCTTGAGACGGCGGTGCCCTGTTCAGCGGTGCTTGAGATGAAGGGCCCAGTTCAGCGGTGCTTGAGACGGCGGTGCCCTGTTCAGCGGTGCTTGAGATGAAGGGCCCAGTTCAGCGGTGCTTGAGACGGCGGTGCCCTGTTCAGCGGTGCTTGAGACGGCGGTGCCCTGTTCAGCGGTGCTTGAGATGAAGGGCCCAGTTCAGCGGTGCTTGAGATGAAGGGCCCAGTTCAGCGGTGCTTGAGATGGTGGTGCCCTGTTCAGCGCTGCTTGAGATGAAGGGCCCAGTTCAGCGGTGCTTGAGACGGCGGTGCCCTGTTCAGCGGTGCTTGAGACGGCGGTGCCCTGTTCAGCGGAGCTTGTGATGAAGGGCCCAGTTCAGCGGTGCTTGAGACGGCGGTGCCCTGTTCAGCGGTGCTTGAGACTGCAGTGCCCAGTTCAGCGGTGCTTGAGATGAAGGGCCCATTTCAGCGGTGCTTGAGACGGCGGTGCCCTGTTCAGCGGTGCTTGAGACGGTGGTGCCCTGTTCAGCGGTGCTTGAGACGGCAGTGCCCTGTTCAGCAGTGCTTGAAATGAAGGGCCCAGTTCAGCGGTGCTTGAGACGGCGGTGCCCTGTTCAGCGGTGCTTGAGATGAAGGGCCCAGTTCAGCGGTGCTTGAGATGAAGGGCCCAGTTCAGCGGTGCTTGAGACGGCGGTGCCCTGTTCAGCGGTGCTTGAGACGGCGGTGCCCTGTTCAGCGGTGCTTGAGATGAAGGGCCCAGTTCAGCGGTGCTTGAGATGAAGGGCCCAGTTCAGCGGTGCTTGAGATGAAGGGCCCAGTTCAGCAGTGCTTGAGACAACGGTGCCCAGTTCAGCAGTGCTTGAGACGGCGGTGCCCTGTTCAGCGGTGCTTGAGACGGCAGTGCCTTGTTCAGCGGTGCGTGACATGAAGGGCCCAGTTCAGCGGTGCTTGAGACGGCGGTGCCCTGTTCAGCGGTGCTTGAGAAGAAGGGCCCAGTTCAGAGGTGCTTGAGACGGCAGTCCCAGTTCAGCGGTGCTTGAGACGGCGGTGCCCAGTTCAGCAGTGCTTGAGACGGCGGTGCCCAGTTCAGCAGTGCTTGAGACGGCGGTGCCCTGTTCAGCGGTGCTTGAGATGAAGGGTCCAGTTCAGCGGTGCTTGAAATGAAGGGCCCAGTTCAGCGGTGCTTGAGACGGCGGTGCCCTGTTCAGCGGTGCTTGAGATGAAGGGCCCAGTTCAGCGGTGCTTGAGACGGCGGTGCCCTGTTCAGCGGTGCTTGAGACGGCGGTGCCCAGTTCAGTGGTGCTTGAGACGGCGGTGCCCTGTTCAGCGGTGCTTGAGATGAAGGGCCCAAATCAGCGGTGCTTGAGATGAAGGGCCCAAATCAGCGGTGCTTGAGACGGCGGTGCCCTGTTCAGCGGTGCTTGAGACGGCCGTGCTCTGTTCAGCGGTGCTTGAGATGGCGGTGCCCTGTTCAGCGGAGCTTGAGATGAAGGGCCCAGTTCAGCGGTGCTTGAGACGGCGGTGCCCTGTTCAGTGGTGATTGAGACTGCAGTGCCCAGTTCAGCGGTGCTTGAGATGAAGGGCCCATTTCAGCGGTGCTTGAGACGGTGGTGCCCTGTTCAGCGGTGCTTGAGACGGTGGTGCCCTGTTCAGCGGTGCTTGAGACGGTGGTGCCCTGTTCAGCGGTGCTTGAGACGGCGGTGCCCTGTTCAGCAGTGCTTGAAATGAAGGGCCCAGTTCAGCGGTGCTTGAGACGGCGGTGCCCTGTTCAGCGGTGCTTGAGATGAAGGGCCCAGTTCAGCGGTGCTTGAGATGAAGGGCCCAGTTCAGCGGTGCTTGAGACGGCGGTGCCCTGTTCAGCGGTGCTTGAGACGGCGGTGCCCTGTTCAGCGGTGCTTGAGATGAAGGGCCCAGTTCAGCGGTGCTTGATATGAAGGGCCCAGTTCAGCGGTGCTTGATATGAAGGGCCCAGTTCAGCGGTGCTTGAGATGAAGGGCCCAGTTCAGCAGTGCTTGAGACGACGGTGCCCAGTTCAGCGGTGCTTGAGACGGCGGTGCCCTGTTCAGCGGTGCTTGAGACGGCGGTGCCCAGTTCAGCGGTGCTTGAGATGAAGGGCCCAGTTCAGCGGTGCTTGAGACGGCGGTGCCCTGTTCAGCGGTGCTTGAGATGAAGGGCCCAGTTCAGAGGTGCTTGAGACGGCAGTCCCAGTTCAGCGGTGCTTGAGACGGCGGAGCCAGTTCAGCAGTGCTTGAGACGGCGGTGCCCTGTTCAGCGGTGCTTGAGATGAAGGGCCCAGTTCAGCGGTGCTTGAGACGGCGGTGCCCTGCTCAGCGGTGCTTGAGACGGCGGTGCCCTGTTCAGCGGTGCTTGAGATGAAGGGCCCAGTTCAGCGGTGCTTGAGACGGCGGTGCCCTGTTCAGCAGTGCTTGAGACGGCGGTGCCCTGTTCAGCGGTGCTTGAGATGAAGGGCCCAGTTCAGCGGTGCTTGAGACGGCGGTGCCCTGTTCAGAGGTGCTTGAGATGGCGGTGCCCTGTTCAGCGGTGCTTGAGACGGCGGTGCCCAGTTCAGCGGTGCTTGAGACGGCGGTGCCCTGTTCAGCGGTGCTTGAGATGAAGGGCCCAGTTCAGCGGTGCTTGAGATGAAGGGCCCAGTTCAGCGGTGCTTGAGACGGCGGTGCCCTGTTCAGCGGTGCTTGAGACGGCGGTGCCCTGTTCAGCGGTGCTTGAGATGAAGGGCCCAGTTCAGCGGTGCTTGAGATGAAGGGCCTAGTTCAGCGGTGCTTGAGATGAAGGGCCCAGTTCAGCAGTGCTTGAGAAGACGGTGCCCAGTTCAGCGGTGCTTGAGACGGCGGTGCACTGTTCAGCGGTGCTTGAGACGGCGTTGCCCTGTTCAGCGGTGCTTGAGATGAAGGGCCCAGTTCAGCGGTGCTTGAGACGGCGGTGCCCTGTTCAGCGGTGCTTGAGATGAAGGGCCCAGTTCAGCGGTGCTTGAGATGAAGGGCCCAGTTCAGCGGTGCTTGAGACGGCGGTGCCCTGTTCAGCGGTGCTTGAGATGAAGGGCCCAGTTCAGCGGTGCTGAGACGGCAGTGCCCTGTTCAGCGGTGCTTGAGATGAAGGGCCCACTTCAGCGGTGCTTGAGACGGCGGTGCCCTGTTCAGCGGTGCTTGAGACGGCGGTGCCCAGTTCAGTGGTGCTTGAGACGGCGGTGCCCTGTTCAGCGGTGCTTGAGATGAAGGGCGCAAATCAGCGGTGCTTGAGACGGCGGTGCCCTGTTCAGCGCTGCTTGAGACGGCCGTGCTCTGTTCAGCGGTGCTTGAGATGGCGGTGCCCTGTTCAGCGGAGCTTGAGATGAAGGGCCCAGTTCAGCGGTGCTTGAGACGGCGGTGCCCTGTTCAGCGGTGATTGAGACTGCAGTGCCCAGTTCAGCGGTGCTTGAGATGAAGGGCCCATTTCAGCGGTGCTTGAGACGGCGGTGCCCTGTTCAGCGGTGCTTGAGACGGCGGTGCCCTGTTCAGCGGTGCTTGAGACGGCGGTGCCCTGTTCAGCAGTGCTTGAAATGAAGGGCCCAGTTCAGCGGTGCTTGAGATGGCGGTGCCCTGTTCAGCGGTGCTTGAGATGAAGGGCCCAGTTCAGCGGTGCTTGAGATGAAGGGCCCAGTTCAGCGGTGCTTGAGACGGCGGTGCCCTGTTCAGCGGTGCTTGAGACGGCGGTGCCCTGTTCAGTGGTGCTTGAGATGAAGGGCCCAGTTCAGCGGTGCTTGAGATGAAGGGCCCAGTTCAGCGGTGCTTGAGATGAAGGGCCCAGTTCAGTAGTGCTTGAGACGACGGTGCCCAGTTCAGCGGTGCTTGAGACAGCGGTGCCCTATTCAGCGGTGCTTGAGACGGCGGTGCCCTGTTCAGCGGTGCTTGAGATGAAGGGCCCAGTTCAGCGGTGCTTGAGACGGCGGTGCCCTGTTCAGCGGTGCTTGAGATGAAGGGCCCAGTTCAGAGGTGCTTGAGACGGCAGTCCCAGTTCAGCGGTGCTTGAGACGGCGGTGCCCAGTTCAGCAGTGCTTGAGACGGCGGTGCCCTGTTCAGCGGTGCTTGAGACGGCGGTGCCCTGTTCAGCGGTGCTTGAGACGGCGGTGCCCTGTTCAGCGGTGCTTGAGATGAAGGGCCCAGTTCAGCGGTGCTTGAGACGGCGGTGCCCTGTTCAGCGGTGCTTGAGATGAAGGGCCCAGTTCAGCGGTGCTTGAGACGGCGGTGCCCTGTTCAGCAGTGCTTGAGATGAAGGGCCCAGTTCAGCGGTGCTTGAGATGAAGGGCCCAGTTCAGCGGTGCTTGAGACAGCGGTTCCCTGTTCAGCGGTGCTTGAGACGGCGGTGCCCTGTTCAGCAGTGCTTGAGATGAAGGGCCCAGTTCAGCGGTGCTTGAGATGAAGGGCCCAGTTCAGCGGTGCTTGAGACGGCGGTTCCCTGTTCAGCGGTGCTTGAGACGGCGGTGCCCTGTTCAGCGGTGCTTGAGATGAAGGGCCCAGTTCAGCGGTGCTTGAGATGAAGGGCCCAGTTCAGCGGTGCTTGAAATGAAGGGTCCAGTTCAGCGGTGCTTGAGACGGCGGTGCCCTGTTCAGCGGTGCTTGAGATGAAGGGCCCAGTTCAGCGGTGCTAGAGACGGCGGTGCCCTGTTCAGCGGTGATTGAGACTGCAGTGCCCAGTTCAGCAGTGCTTGAGATGAAGGGCCCTTTTCAGCGGTGCTTGAGACGGCGGTGCCCTGTTCAGCGGTGCTTGAGACGGTGGTGCCCTGTTCAGCGGTGCTTGAGACGGCGGTGCCCTGTTCAGCAGTGCTTGAAATGAAGGGCCCAGTTCAGCGGTGCTTGAGAAGGCGGTGCCCTGTTCAGCGGTGCTTGAGATGAAGGGCCCAGTTCAGCGGTGCTTGAGATGAAGGGCCCAGTTCAGCGGTGCTTGAGACGGCGGTGCCCTGTTCAGCGGTGCTTGAGATGAAGGGCCCAGTTCAGCGGTGCTTGAGATGAAGGGCCCAGTTCAGCGGTGCTTGAGATGAAGGGCCCAGTTCAGCAGTGCTTGAGACGACGGTGCCCAGTTCAGCGGTGCTTGAGACGGCGGTGCCCTGTTCAGCGGTGCTTGAGACGGCGGTGCCCTGTTCAGCGGTGCTTGAGATGAAGGGCCCAGTTCAGCGGTGCTTGAGACGGCGGTGCCCTGTTCAGCGGTGCTTGAGGTGAAGGGCCCAGTTCAGAGGTGCTTGAGACGGCAGTCCCAGTTCAGCGGTGCTTGAGACGGCGGTGCCCAGTTCAGCAGTGCTTGAGATGGCGGTGCCCTGTTCAGCGGTGCTTGAGACGGCGGTGCCCTGTTCAGCGGTGCTTGAGATGAAGGGCCCAGTTCAGCGGTGCTTGAGACGGCGGTGCCCTGTTCAGCGGTGCTTGAGATGAAGGGCCCACTTCAGCGGTGCTTGAGACGGCGGTGCCCTGTTCAGCGGTGCTTGAGACGGCGGTGCCCTGTTCAGCGGTGCTTGAGATGAAGGGCCCAGTTCAGCGGTGCTTGAGATGAAGGGCCCAGTTCAGCGGTGCTTGAGATGGTGGTGCCCTGTTCAGCGCTGCTTGAGATGAAGGGCCCAGTTCAGCGGTGCTTGAGACGGCGGTGCCCTGTTCAGCGGTGCTTGAGACGGCGGTGCCCTGTTCAGCGGAGCTTGTGATGAAGGGCCCAGTTCAGCGGTGCTTGAGACGGCGGTGCCCTGTTCAGCGGTGCTTGAGACTGCAGTGCCCAGTTCAGCGGTGCTTGAGATGAAGGGCCCATTTCAGCGGTGCTTGAGACGGCGGTGCCCTGTTCAGCGGTGCTTGAGACGGTGGTGCCCTGTTCAGCGGTGCTTGAGACGGCAGTGCCCTGTTCAGCAGTGCTTGAACTGAAGGGCCCAGTTCAGCGGTGCTTGAGACGGCGGTGCCCTGTTCAGCTGTGCTTGAGATGAAGGGCCCAGTTCAGCGGTGCTTGAGATGAAGGGCCCAGTTCAGCGGTGCTTGAGACGGCGGTGCCCTGTTCAGCGGTGCTTGAGACGGCGGTGCCCTGTTCAGCGGTGCTTGAGATGAAGGGCCCAGTTCAGCGGTGCTTGAGATGAAGGGCCCAGTTCAGCGGTGCTTGAGATGAAGGGCCCAGTTCAGCAGTGCTTGAGACAACGGTGCCCAGTTCAGCGGTGCTTGAGACGGCGGTGCCCTGTTCAGCGGTGCTTGAGACGGCAGTGCCTTGTTCAGCGGTGCTTGACATGAAGGGCCCAGTTCAGCGGTGCTTGAGACGGCGGTGCCCTGTTCAGCGGTGCTTGAGATGAAGGGCCCAGTTCAGAGGTGCTTGAGACGGCAGTCCCAGTTCAGCGGTGCTTGAGACGGCGGTGCCCAGTTCAGCAGTGCTTGAGACGGCGGTGCCCTGTTCAGCGGTGCTTGAGACGGCGGTGCCCTGTTCAGCGGTGCTTGAGATGAAGGGTCCAGTTCAGCGGTGCTTGAAATGAAGGGTCCAGTTCAGCGGTGCTTGAGACGGCGGTGCCCTGTTCAGCGGTGCTTGAGATGAAGGGCCCAGTTCAGCGGTGCTTGAGACGGCGGTGCCCTGTTCAGCGGTGCTTGAGACGGCGGTGCCCAGTTCAGTGGTGCTTGAGACGGCGGTGCCCTGTTCAGCGGTGCTTGAGATGAAGGGCCCAAATCAGCGGTGCTTGAGACGGCGGTGCCCTGTTCAGCGGTGCTTGAGACGGCCGTGCTCTGTTCAGCGGTGCTTGAGATGGCGGTGCCCTGTTCAGCGGAGCTTGAGATGAAGGGCCCAGTTCAGCGGTGCTTGAGACGGCGGTGCCCTGTTCAGCGGTGATTGAGACTGCAGTGCCCAGTTCAGCGGTGCTTGAGATGAAGGGCCCATTTCAGCGGTGCTTGAGACGGTGGTGCCCTGTTCAGCGGTGCTTGAGACGGTGGTGCCCTGTTCAGCGGTGCTTGAGACAGTGGTGCCCTGTTCAGCGGTGCTTGAGACGGCGGTGCCCTGTTCAGCAGTGCTTGAAATGAAGGGCCCAGTTCAGCGGTGCTTGAGACGGCGGTGCCCTGTTCAGCGGTGCTTGAGATGAAGGGCCCAGTTCAGCGGTGCTTGAGATGAAGGGCCCAGTTCAGCGGTGCTTGAGACGGCGGTGCCCTGTTCAGCGGTGCTTGAGACGGCGGTGCCCTGTTCAGCGGTGCTTGAGATGAAGGGCCCAGTTCAGCGGTGCTTGATATGAAGGGCCCAGTTCAGCGGTGCTTGATATGAAGGGCCCAGTTCAGCGGTGCTTGAGATGAAGGGCCCAGTTCAGCAGTGCTTGAGACGACGGTGCCCAGTTCAGCGGTGCTTGAGACGGCGGTGCCCTGTTCAGCGGTGCTTGAGACGGCGGTGCCCAGTTCAGCGGTGCTTGAGATGAAGGGCCCAGTTCAGCGGTGCTTGAGACGGCGGTGCCCTGTTCAGCGGTGCTTGAGATGAAGGGCCCAGTTCAGAGCTGCTTGAGACGGCAGTCCCAGTTCAGCGGTGCTTGAGACGGCGGAGCCCAGTTCAGCAGTGCTTGAGGCGGCGGTGCCCTGTTCAGCGGTGCTTGAGATGAAGGGCCCAGTTCAGCGGTGCTTGAGACGGCGGTGCCCTGCTCAGCGGTGCTTGAGACGGCGGTGCCCTGTTCAGCGGTGCTTGAGATGAAGGGCCCAGTTCAGCGGTGCTTGAGACGGCGGTGCCCTGTTCAGCAGTGCTTGAGACGGCGGTGCCCTGTTCAGCGGTGCTTGAGATGAAGGGCCCAGTTCAGCGGTGCTTGAGACGGCGGTGCCCTGTTCAGAGGTGCTTGAGATGGCGGTGCCCTGTTCAGCGGTGCTTGAGACGGCGGTGCCCAGTTCAGCGGTGCTTGAGACGGCGGTGCCCTGTTCAGCGGTGCTTGAGATGAAGGGCCCAGTTCAGCGGTGCTTGAGATGAAGGGCCCAGTTCAGCGGTGCTTGAGACGGCGGTGCCCTGTTCAGCGGTGCTTGAGACGGCGGTGCCCTGTTCAGCGGTGCTTGAGATGAAGGGCCCAGTTCAGCGGTGCTTGAGATGAAGGGCCCAGTTCAGCGGTGCTTGAGATGAAGGGCCCAGTTCAGCAGTGCTTGAGATGAAGGGCCCTTTTCAGCGGTGCTTGAGACGGCGGTGCCCTGTTCAGCGGTGCTTGAGACGGTGGTGCCCTGTTCAGCGGTGCTTGAGACGGCGGTGCCCTGTTCAGCAGTGCTTGAAATGAAGGGCCCAGTTCAGCGGTGCTTGAGAAGGCGGTGCCCTGTTCAGCGGTGCTTGAGATGAAGGGCCCAGTTCAGCGGTGCTTGAGATGAAGGGCCCAGTTCAGCGGTGCTTGAGACGGCGGTGCCCTGTTCAGCGGTGCTTGAGATGAAGGGCCCAGTTCAGCGGTGCTTGAGATGAAGGGCCCAGTTCAGCGGTGCTTGAGATGAAGGGCCCAGTTCAGCAGTGCTTGAGACGACGGTGCCCAGTTCAGCGGTGCTTGAGACGGCGGTGCCCTGTTCAGCGGTGCTTGAGACGGCGGTGCCCTGTTCAGCGGTGCTTGAGATGAAGGGCCCAGTTCAGCGGTGCTTGAGACGGCGGTGCCCTGTTCAGCGGTGCTTGAGGTGAAGGGCCCAGTTCAGAGGTGCTTGAGACGGCAGTCCCAGTTCAGCGGTGCTTGAGACGGCGGTGCCCAGTTCAGCAGTGCTTGAGATGGCGGTGCCCTGTTCAGCGGTGCTTGAGACGGCGGTGCCCTGTTCAGCGGTGCTTGAGATGAAGGGCCCAGTTCAGCGGTGCTTGAGACGGCGGTGCCCTGTTCAGCGGTGCTTGAGATGAAGGGCCCACTTCAGCGGTGCTTGAGACGGCGGTGCCCTGTTCAGCGGTGCTTGAGACGGCGGTGCCCTGTTCAGCGGTGCTTGAGATGAAGGGCCCAGTTCAGCGGTGCTTGAGATGAAGGGCCCAGTTCAGCGGTGCTTGAGATGGTGGTGCCCTGTTCAGCGCTGCTTGAGATGAAGGGCCCAGTTCAGCGGTGCTTGAGACGGCGGTGCCCTGTTCAGCGGTGCTTGAGACGGCGGTGCCCTGTTCAGCGGAGCTTGTGATGAAGGGCCCAGTTCAGCGGTGCTTGAGACGGCGGTGCCCTGTTCAGCGGTGCTTGAGACTGCAGTGCCCAGTTCAGCGGTGCTTGAGATGAAGGGCCCATTTCAGCGGTGCTTGAGACGGCGGTGCCCTGTTCAGCGGTGCTTGAGACGGTGGTGCCCTGTTCAGCGGTGCTTGAGACGGCAGTGCCCTGTTCAGCAGTGCTTGAACTGAAGGGCCCAGTTCAGCGGTGCTTGAGACGGCGGTGCCCTGTTCAGCTGTGCTTGAGATGAAGGGCCCAGTTCAGCGGTGCTTGAGATGAAGGGCCCAGTTCAGCGGTGCTTGAGACGGCGGTGCCCTGTTCAGCGGTGCTTGAGACGGCGGTGCCCTGTTCAGCGGTGCTTGAGATGAAGGGCCCAGTTCAGCGGTGCTTGAGATGAAGGGCCCAGTTCAGCGGTGCTTGAGATGAAGGGCCCAGTTCAGCAGTGCTTGAGACAACGGTGCCCAGTTCAGCGGTGCTTGAGACGGCGGTGCCCTGTTCAGCGGTGCTTGAGACGGCAGTGCCTTGTTCAGCGGTGCTTGACATGAAGGGCCCAGTTCAGCGGTGCTTGAGACGGCGGTGCCCTGTTCAGCGGTGCTTGAGATGAAGGGCCCAGTTCAGAGGTGCTTGAGACGGCAGTCCCAGTTCAGCGGTGCTTGAGACGGCGGTGCCCAGTTCAGCAGTGCTTGAGACGGCGGTGCCCTGTTCAGCGGTGCTTGAGACGGCGGTGCCCTGTTCAGCGGTGCTTGAGATGAAGGGTCCAGTTCAGCGGTGCTTGAAATGAAGGGTCCAGTTCAGCGGTGCTTGAGACGGCGGTGCCCTGTTCAGCGGTGCTTGAGATGAAGGGCCCAGTTCAGCGGTGCTTGAGACGGCGGTGCCCTGTTCAGCGGTGCTTGAGACGGCGGTGCCCAGTTCAGTGGTGCTTGAGACGGCGGTGCCCTGTTCAGCGGTGCTTGAGATGAAGGGCCCAAATCAGCGGTGCTTGAGACGGCGGTGCCCTGTTCAGCGGTGCTTGAGACGGCCGTGCTCTGTTCAGCGGTGCTTGAGATGGCGGTGCCCTGTTCAGCGGAGCTTGAGATGAAGGGCCCAGTTCAGCGGTGCTTGAGACGGCGGTGCCCTGTTCAGCGGTGATTGAGACTGCAGTGCCCAGTTCAGCGGTGCTTGAGATGAAGGGCCCATTTCAGCGGTGCTTGAGACGGTGGTGCCCTGTTCAGCGGTGCTTGAGACGGTGGTGCCCTGTTCAGCGGTGCTTGAGACAGTGGTGCCCTGTTCAGCGGTGCTTGAGACGGCGGTGCCCTGTTCAGCAGTGCTTGAAATGAAGGGCCCAGTTCAGCGGTGCTTGAGACGGCGGTGCCCTGTTCAGCGGTGCTTGAGATGAAGGGCCCAGTTCAGCGGTGCTTGAGATGAAGGGCCCAGTTCAGCGGTGCTTGAGACGGCGGTGCCCTGTTCAGCGGTGCTTGAGACGGCGGTGCCCTGTTCAGCGGTGCTTGAGATGAAGGGCCCAGTTCAGCGGTGCTTGATATGAAGGGCCCAGTTCAGCGGTGCTTGATATGAAGGGCCCAGTTCAGCGGTGCTTGAGATGAAGGGCCCAGTTCAGCAGTGCTTGAGACGACGGTGCCCAGTTCAGCGGTGCTTGAGACGGCGGTGCCCTGTTCAGCGGTGCTTGAGACGGCGGTGCCCAGTTCAGCGGTGCTTGAGATGAAGGGCCCAGTTCAGCGGTGCTTGAGACGGCGGTGCCCTGTTCAGCGGTGCTTGAGATGAAGGGCCCAGTTCAGAGGTGCTTGAGACGGCAGTCCCAGTTCAGCAGAGCTTGAGACGGCGGAGCCCAGTTCAGCAGTGCTTGAGGCGGCGGTGCCCTGTTCAGCGGTGCTTGAGATGAAGGGCCCAGTTCAGCGGTGCTTGAGACGGCGGTGCCCTGCTCAGCGGTGCTTGAGACGGCGGTGCCCTGTTCAGCGGTGCTTGAGATGAAGGGCCCAGTTCAGCGGTGCTTGAGACGGCGGTGCCCTGTTCAGCAGTGCTTGAGACGGCGGTGCCCTGTTCAGCGGTGCTTGAGATGAAGGGCCCAGTTCAGCGGTGCTTGAGACGGCGGTGCCCTGTTCAGAGGTGCTTGAGATGGCGGTGCCCTGTTCAGCGGTGCTTGAGACGGCGGTGCCCAGTTCAGCGGTGCTTGAGACGGCGGTGCCCTGTTCAGCGGTGCTTGAGATGAAGGGCCCAGTTCAGCGGTGCTTGAGATGAAGGGCCCAGTTCAGCGGTGCTTGAGACGGCGGTGCCCTGTTCAGCGGTGCTTGAGACGGCGGTGCCCTGTTCAGCGGTGCTTGAGATGAAGGGCCCAGTTCAGCGGTGCTTGAGATGAAGGGCCCAGTTCAGCGGTGCTTGAGATGAAGGGCCCAGTTCAGCAGTGCTTGAGAAGACGGTGCCCAGTTCAGCGGTGCTTGAGACGGCGGTGCACTGTTCAGCGGTGCTTGAGACGGCGTTGCCCTGTTCAGCGGTGCTTGAGATGAAGGGCCCAGTTCAGCGGTGCTTGAGACGGCGGTGCCCTGTTCAGCGGTGCTTGAGATGAAAGGCCCAGTTCAGAGGTGCTTGAGACGGCAGTCCCAGTTCAGCGGTGCTTGAGACGGCGGTGCCCAGTTCAGCAGTGCTTGAGACGGCGGTGCCCTGTTCAGCGGTGCTTGAGACGGCGGTGCCCTGTTCAGCGGTGCTTGAGATGAAGGGTCCAGTTCAGCGGTGCTTGAAATGAAGGGCCCTGTCACGGTTTCGGGCGGGTCTGATCAGGACTTTGGTTGGGACACCCCTTGAGGTCACTGAATATCCTAAAGAGGTAGTACTCTGGGGCAGAGGAGCAGCTAAAGGCATACACGGAAAGGACAGCTATGGATAGGCACAGGAAACAGGAAAGTGAAAGCAGAGCAACCCTTGTGTGAACAAACAGTAAACGGATTACCAGTGGACAAACACGCTGGGGTTGTACACAGAGTAAGGCGCAGAACCTCCCACAGTGACAGGGAATCTCAATGCCTCTGTGCAGTTTGCTCTTACAGATAGTCACCCTGCCAGCCCCATAGAAAGGAGGCAGCAGAAGTGATTCTGTCTCTGGACCCTAGAGCACAAACAAAGATAGTACTTACATACACAGGACACGCTCTTGTGGGTCCAGCTCGAAACACAGTGGCGATTCCTGAGAAAACAGCAATAGCACACTGTCACTGTTAGGCACGAAATACAACGTATAACACTGGACAAGGATGGGGGCTGGAATTGCCTCCTGGAAACCAGGAGCCAACCCCAGTACACAGGAGGACACGTATACACTGGTGAAGACTGATAGAACACTTACCAGACACAAAGAACCAAGAAGAAACAGAAACAGAAGGGAACAAACAAAGAGGCAGAGGCAAGAACTAGGAACAGGCTCAGGCTGAAGTAAAGGCGGGACTAGGACTTGAAAACAGGGCGCAAACTTCTGGCTGGGACAGACAGAGACAGGACTGGGAAACTGAGAACAGGCTCTGGCTGGAACAGGCAAGGACAGGACTGGAATACAGGGAGTAGGAAATGAGCAGTAAACAGGACTGGGAAACAGAGAGAAGGTTCAGGCTGAAACAAGGCAGGAGCAGGGCAGAGAAACAGGGAGCAGGCTTTGGAAGAAACAAACAGGTACAAGGCTAAGAAGTAGGGAGCAGACTCTGGCTGGAACAATCAGGAGCAGGGCAGAGAAACAGGAAACAGGATCAGGCTGGAACAGAACAGGAACAGGCACAAAACTGGAACACCATCTGACAAAGGGTCTGTAACACAAAGGAATCGAAGTCCGATGCACCACGGGGAGCTTGAGGAAATGGCTGCTTATAAGCAGTTCCAAGCTGGGCTGCACAGGAGAGGTTTCAGGTGTGTGTGGTTTCGGACACTTGCAAGTCCTGGAGGAGAGGATCCAGTGAAAAGGAGCAACTGGATTTCTCCCATTGAAAACAATGGGAAACAGAATCCGGGTTTTCCTGACTACCAAGCTGTGCATTATGGGATTTGCAGTCCCAAGAAGCAAATGTAGTCCTACACAAGTGTACCATGGAGAAAAGAGAAACAAACAGGAGTCAGCTAGGGACTCTAGATAGGTGTTCAAGGTGATTCCCAGGCTTCTGACAGTCCCCTTACAGCGCCCCCTGGAAATGGGACGACCGAGTCGTAACAGTATACCTCCTCCCACCAGTCTGCTCAAGAAGAGAAGGCGATCCTTTGGCTGAAAAAAGTTGAAGAGGAAAAGCCAAAGCAAGAAAATCCAACACCAACCTTGGTTGATAAGTTTACAGTCCTGCCACAGATGAATCATCCAATGAGCAAAGCATGTATTAATACCCATATGGGCTCTGATGTCTTTCCTCTCTATTGTTCGATTTATATGGGAGGAGTGCATGGAGTTGGTTTCTGGTGAAGTAGATTCAGGAGCAAGGAGATCTGGAATGGCATTACGGGCGGTATTTTTTATGACATTAGTTTCCTGTTCAATACTTTCCTCTTTGGAGGAGCTGATTGGTGTATTAGTAACTGTAAGGTCTGTAACATCTTCTGACAAGCAGGATTTGTCTGTTTCTGCAGCAGTATTTACATTGATTGTGGTCTGAGGCTTGCAAAGCATAGAGACTTGGGAAACATGGGTAACTGGTGTTCTCAAAGTAAACATGAAAAAGTCAGAATTTTCTTTCGTCTTGGATGACTTCGAAGTATCAAATTCAGGAGCAACAGGAGTTTTCATGTCTTTAGAAACTGGATTAACATCTGAAAATGTAGAAGTTCCATAAGCTAATTCTTTAGGGTGATCTTCAGACAAGACTGGGATTTCTTCATTGCAAGTGCTCTGTGGTGTGTTTGTGGTATCAGAAATGGTTTCTTTGCAAGGTGTTTCTACTACAGGTAGTTGATCTTCAACTCTGTTAACATTGAAAGGTTGTTCTTTGGAAAGAAATAGAACTGGAGTCTCTTCAGAAATCACCTTTACACTGTTACCTAAATTTTCAGCTCTAGCCTTTGAATTGATGATGGTTTCTTGCAATAAAACACTAAGAACAGTACTTATCATCAGATCTTCGAATACAAGATTCAAATTCAAGTCTTTAGTTTTAGTGGGACATATTATATCTTTCAGTACTTGAGCTTCGGTTTCAGATTGCTGGTTTTCAGGAGTCTTTAATTTCAGAGACACAGCAGGTGGCATTGGTGTGGCTGATTTTACATCAAAATCAGATACCGGTAGATCAGAGATCTGTTCTTCACTAACCGTTGAACTGGAAACAGGAAACGCAGTGGCAGGGAACAGCAACTCAGAATCAGTGGTTGAGGCTGCAACTGTGTCCTGGTCTAGGAGAAGGCTCTCATTTCTTATGGCAGGCTGTTTAGTTTCAGATTGCTGGCTTTCTTCCTTTTCTGAAATCTCCACGGTTTGCTTTGACACAGAAGAGATTTTTAAACTTTCTGACAAGTCCATTACATTCTTAGTAACTGCGGGTATTTCTTCACGGTCAGAAAAATCCATTAGTTCACTTGAAACAGGAACTGTCTCTTCATTATCTGAAAATTCTATGATATTGTTTGAAAGGGTAGGAGTATCCCCACAATCTGAAAATTCTGATGTGTGCGCCATTTGAACACCACTATCTGCAGGTTTGTTCATGGCAAGGCAGGACCCACTGTCATCACTAGATTCAGATTCTTCAACACTGTTGCACAACTTGCCATTAATCTCCAGAAAAGTCATATCTTGGTTTCTTAAGGTGCAGCTATTGTAGTCTGTATCAGAACTCTCTTCTTCCTTTGGCTTTATTTGTTCTGATAGAGGGGCTGAGACACTTCCTTCTGAAGACTCTGATCCATCCTTTGAATCAAGAGGTGTCAAATCTCTCAGAGATGTCAGAGATTCAGTCAACTGTACAGGAATTTTCACTGGAGAACTACAGGCTGAGAGAGAGTCTGAGGAAGAGGCTGATATATTTATAACTGGAGCTGTCTTTTGACTGTCATAAATAGAAGGGGCAATCTGCTCGATAGAAGTCTTTGGAGAGGCACACAAAGTAGCATACTGTTCTTTAAGCCAAAGCTGGTGATCATTTTCTTCTTTCAGGTTTTCAAATTGCCTTGCAGTAGTTTCCATCAGCTGCTCTGTTACTTCTTCTACCTTACAGATTAACAGAATGTCTGGTTCTGCCAACAGTGAAATATGCATTGATGAAAAGAGCCCATGTGCAAGATTTCTTGTGTATGTTACAACATATTCATCATAGAAGTCTGATATCTGCCTTTTAATCTGCCAAAACTGCTCTTTTAGTGTGTATATGTCCATATTGTTATCAAACCCACTCAGAATAGAAAAGGGTTTAGCAGAGCTTTTAGGGATTGAGACTGGTATATTATCATCCAGTTTGGGAAGAGCACAAGCTTTTTGAGTTGAACTAAGGAATCCCACAGTTTTTACTGATCCCTTAGATACAGGGTCTAGCCTGCTGACTTGAAAACTCTGAGGGACTGATAGGTCTTTATAAGAGTCAGCACTGCACTTTGAATTCTGAGAAACTGGCCTAGATGGGTTAAAGCACTCAACAGAAAACAAGGGAATCCCTAGTGTGGCTTCTTGAACAGTGTCAGGGTTCTTTGTTTTGATAGAGTCCTGGAAGTGAATTTGGGATGCACTAGCATGAGGTGAGGATTTAACCATCTTTTCTTGAGAGTAAATGTCTTGTGCAGAGGTAGCAAAAGCACTTCCACGGTTACGAACATTCTTACTGGCTTCAGCTAATAGATATTGCAAAAACTCATTACGTCCTTGTAATTCTTCTACAGACAGGGACTGGGGGTCATAGCCACAAATAACATAATAGTCTATCATTGAAAGATTAGCAAGCCACTCAGTATAGTACTGAACTTGCAAGTTATGGTTTTCTTTAACAAGTCTATCCTTTAAACTAAGGTCTTTTTTAGAGGATTTCAGAGAATGTATAGGCTTAGAAAGGGGTGTCTTAACATGATAGGAAAGCCCTTTAGGTTTGTGTGTGCCTTTACTGCCAGGGGAGCTTGAAAAGTTTGGTTCGTGCATTCTGTCACGGTTTCGGGCGGGTCTGATCAGGACTTTGGTTGGGACACCCCTTGAGGTCACTGAATATCCTAAAGAGGTAGTACACTGGGGCAGAGGAGCAGCTAAAGGCATACACGGAAAGGACAGCTATGGATAGGCACAGGAAACAGGAAAGTGAAAGCAGAGCAACCCTTGTGTGAACAAACAGTAAACGGATTACCAGTGGACAAACACGCTGGGGTTGTACACAGAGTAAGGCGCAGAACCTCCCACAGTGACAGGGAATCTCAATGCCTCTGTGCAGTTTGCTCTTACAGATAGTCACCCTGCCAGCCCCATAGAAAGGAGGCAGCAGAAGTGATTCTGTCTCTGGACCCTAGAGCACAAACAAAGATAGTACTTACATACACAGGACACGCTCTTGTGGGTCCAGCTCGAAACACAGTGGCGATTCCTGAGAAAACAGCAATAGCACACTGTCGCTGTTAGGCACGAAATACAACGTATAACACTGGACAAGGATGGGGGCTGGAATTGCCTCCTGGAAACCAGGAGCCAACCCCAGTACACAGGAGGACACGTATACACTGGTGAAGACTGATAGAACACTTACCAGACACAAAGAACCAAGAAGAAACAGAAACAGAAGGGAACAAACAAAGAGGCAGAGGCAAGAACTAGGAACAGGCTCAGGCTGAAGTAAAGGCGGGACTAGGACTTGAAAACAGGGCGCAAACTTCTGGCTGGGACAGACAGAGACAGGACTGGGAAACTGAGAACAGGCTCTGGCTGGAACAGGCAAGGACAGGACTGGAATACAGGGAGTAGGAAATGAGCAGTAAACAGGACTGGGAAACAGAGAGAAGGTTCAGGCTGAAACAAGGCAGGAGCAGGGCAGAGAAACAGGGAGCAGGCTTTGGAAGAAACAAACAGGTACAAGGCTAAGAAGTAGGGAGCAGACTCTGGCTGGAACAATCAGGAGCAGGGCAGAGAAACAGGAAACAGGATCAGGCTGGAACAGAACAGGAACAGGCACAAAACTGGAACACCATCTGACAAAGGGTCTGTAACACAAAGGAATCGAAGTCCGATGCACCACGGAGAGCTTGAGGAAATGGCTGCTTATAAGCAGTTCCAAGCTGGGCTGCACAGGAGAGGTTTCAGGTGTGTGTGGTTTCGGACACTTGCAAGTCCTGGAGGAGAGGATCCAGTGAAAAGGAGCAACTGGATTTCTCCCATTGAAAACAATGGGAAACAGAATCCGGGTTTTCCTGACTACCAAGCTGTGCATTATGGGATTTGCAGTCCCAAGAAGCAAATGTAGTCCTACACAAGTGTACCATGGAGAAAAGAGAAACAAACAGGAGTCAGCTAGGGACTCTAGATAGGTGTTCAAGGTGATTCCCAGGCTTCTGACAGTCCCCTTACAGCGCCCCCTGGAAATGGGACGACGGAGTCGTAACAGGCCCAGTTCAGCGGTGCTTGAGACGGCGGTGCCCTGTTCAGCGGTGCTTGAGATGAAGGGCCCAGTTCAGCGGCCCTTGAGACGGCGGTGCCCTGTTCAGCGGTGCTTTAGATGAAGGGCCCAGTTCAGCGGTGCTTGAGACGGCGGTGCCCTGTTCAGCGGTGCTTGAGACGGCGGTGCCCTGTTCAGCGGTGCTTGAGTTGAAGGGCCCAGTTCAGCGGTGCTTGAGATGAAGGGCCCTGTTCAGCAGTGCTTGAGATGAAGGGCCCAGTTCAGCGGTGCTTGAGATGAAGGGCCCAGTTCAGCGGTGCTTGAGACGGCGGTTCCCTGTTCAGCGGTGCTTGAGACGGCGGTGCCCTGTTCAGCGGTGCTTGAGATGAAGGGCCCAGTTCAGCGGTGCTTGAGATGAAGGGCCCAGTTCAGCGGTGCTTGAAATGAAGGGTCCAGTTCAGCGGTGCTTGAGACGGCGGTGCCCTGTTCAGCGGTGCTTGAGATGAAGGGCCCAGTTCAGCGGTGCTTGAGACGGCGGTGCCCTGTTCAGCGGTGATTGAGACTGCAGTGCCCAGTTCAGCGGTGCTTGAGATGAAGGGCCCTTTTCAGCGGTGCTTGAGACGGCGGTGTCCTGTTCAGCGGTGCTTGAGACGGTGGTGCCCTGTTCAGCGGTGCTTGAGACGGCAGTGCCCTGTTCAGCAGTGCTTGAAATGAAGGGCCCAGTTCAGCGGTGCTTGAGACGGCGGTGCCCTGTTCAGCGGTGCTTGAGATGAAGGGCCCAGTTCAGCGGTGCTTGAGATGAAGGGCCCAGTTCAGCGGTGCTTGAGACGGCGGTGCCCTGTTCAGCGGTGCTTGAGATGAAGGGCCCAGTTCAGCGGTGCTTGAGATGAAGGGCCCAGTTCAGCGGTGCTTGAGATGAAGGGCCCAGTTCAGCAGTGCTTGAGACGACGGTGCCCAGTTCAGCGGTGCTTGAGACGGCGGTGCCCTGTTCAGCGGTGCTTGAGACGGCGGTGCCCTGTTCAGCGGTGCTTGAGATGAAGGGCCCAGTTCAGCGGTGCTTGAGACGGCGGTGCCCTGTTCAGCGGTGCTTGAGATGAAGGGCCCAGTTCAGAGGTGCTTGAGACGGCAGTCCCAGTTCAGCGGTGCTTGAGACGGCGGTGCCCAGTTCAGCAGTTCTTGAGATGGCGGTGCCCTGTTCAGCGGTGCTTGAGACGGCGGTGCCCTGTTCAGCGGTGCTTGAGATGAAGGGCCCAGTTCAGCGGTGCTTGAGACGGCGGTGCCCTGTTCAGCGGTGCTTGAGATGAAGGGCCCAGTTCAGCGGTGCTTGAGACGGCGGTGCCCTGTTCAGCGGTGCTTGAGACGGCGGTGCCCTGTTCAGCGGTGCTTGAGATGAAGGGCCCAGTTCAGCGGTGCTTGAGATGGTGGTGCCCTGTTCAGCGCTGCTTGAGATGAAGGGCCCAGTTCAGCGGTGCTTGAGACGGCGGTGCCCTGTTCAGCGGTGCTTGAGACGGCGGTGCCCTGTTCAGCGGAGCTTGTGATGAAGGGCCCAGTTCATCGGTGCTTGAGACGGCGGTGCCCTGTTCAGCGGTGCTTGAGACTGCAGTGCCCAGTTCAGCGGTGCTTGAGATGAAGGGCCCATTTCAGCGGTGCTTGAGACAGCGGTGCCCTGTTCAGCGGTGCTTGAGACGGTGGTGCCCTGTTCAGCGGTGCTTGAGACGGCAGTGCCCTGTTCAGCAGTGCTTGAAATGAAGGGCCCAGTTCAGCGGTGCTTGAGACGGCGGTGCCCTGTTCAGCGGTGCTTGAGATGAAGGGCCCAGTTCAGCGGTGCTTGAGATGAAGGGCCCAGTTCAGCGGTGCTTGAGACGGCGGTGCCCTGTTCAGCGGTGCTTGAGACGGCGGTGCCCTGTTCAGCGGTGCTTGAGATGAAGGGCCCAGTTCAGCGGTGCTTGAGATGAAGGGCCCAGTTCAGCAGTGCTTGAGATGAAGGGCCCAGTTCAGCAGTGCTTGAGACGGCGGTGCCCTGTTCAGCGGTGCTTGAGACGGCAGTGCCCTGTTCAGCGGTGCTTGAGACGGCAGTGCCCAGTTCAGCAGTGCTTGAGACGACGGTGCCCAGTTCAGCGGTGTTTGAGACGGCGGTGCCCTGTTCAGCGGTGCTTGAGACGCCGGTGCCCTGTTCAGCGGTGCTTGAGACGGCGGTGCCCTGTTCAGCGGTGCATGAGATGAAGGGTCCAGTTCAGCGGTGCTTGAACTGAAGGGCCCAGTTCAGCGGTGCTTGAGACGGCGGTGCCCTGTTCAGCGGTGCTTGAGATGAAGGGCCCAGTTCAGCGGTGCTTGAGACGGCGGTGCCCTGTTCAGCGGTGCTTGAGACGGCGGTGCCCAGTTCAGTGGTGCTTGAGACGGCGGTGCCCTGTTCAGCGGTGCTTGAGATGAAGGGCCCAAATCAGCGGTGCTTGAGACGGCGGTGCCCTGTTCAGCGGTGCTTGAGACGGCCGTGCTCTGTTCAGCGGTGCTTGAGATGGCGGTGCCCTGTTCAGCGGAGCTTGAGATGAAGGGCCCAGTTCAGCGGTGCTTGAGACGGCGGTGCCCTGTTCAGCGGTGATTGAGACTGCAGTGCCCAGTTCAGCGGTGCTTGAGATGCAGGGCCCATTTCAGCGGTGCTTGAGACGGCGGTGCCCTGTTCAGCGGTGCTTGAGACGGTGGTGCCCTGTTCAGCGGTGCTTGAGACGGTGGTGCCCTGTTCAGCGGTGCTTGAGACGGCGGTGCCCTGTTCAGCAGTGCTTGAAATGAAGGGCCCAGTTCAGCGGTGCTTCAGACGGCGGTGCCCTGTTCAGCGGTGCTTGAGATGAAGGGCCCAGTTCAGCGGTGCTTGAGATGAAGGGCCCAGTTCAGCGGTGCTTGAGACGGCGGTGCCCTGTTCAGCGGTGCTTGAGACGGCGGTGCCCTGTTCAGCGGTGCTTGAGATGAAGGGCCCAGTTCAGCGGTGCTTGATATGAAGGGCCCAGTTCAGCGGTGCTTGAGATGAAGGGCCCAGTTCAGCAGTGCTTGAGACGACGGTGCCCAGTTCAGCGGTGCTTGAGACGGCGGTGCCCTGTTCAGCG
The DNA here is from genome assembly GCF_031143425.1 of Pleurodeles waltl. Taxonomy (NCBI): domain Eukaryota; kingdom Metazoa; phylum Chordata; class Amphibia; order Caudata; family Salamandridae; genus Pleurodeles; species Pleurodeles waltl. The sequence continues at coordinate 260,771,352 of NC_090440.1, forward strand.
GTGCTTGAGACGGCGGTGCCTAGTTCAGCGGTGCTTGAGATGAAGGGCCCAGTTCAGCGGTGCTTGAGACGGCGGTGCCCTGTTCAGCGGTGCTTGAGATGAAGGGCCCAGTTCAGAGGTGCTTGAGACGGCAGTCCCAGTTCAGCGGTGCTTGAGACGGTGGAGCCCAGTTCAGCAGTGCTTGAGACGGCGGTGCCCTGTTCAGCGGTGCTTGAGATGAAGGGCCCAGTTCAGCGGTGCTTGAGACGGCGGTGCCCTGTTCAGCGGTGCTTGAGACGGCGGTGCCCTGTTCAGCGGTGCTTGAGATGAAGGGCCCAGTTCAGCGGTGCTTGAGACGGCGGTGCCTTGTTCAGCAGTGCTTGAGACGGCGGTGCCCTGTTCAGCGGTGCTTGAGATGAAGGGCCCAGTTCAGCGGTGCTTGAGACGGCGGTGCCCTGTTCAGAGGTGCTTGAGATGGCGGTGCCCTGTTCAGCGGTGCTTGAGACTGCGGTGCCCAGTTCAGCGGTGCTTGAGACGGCGGTGCCCTGTTCAGCGGTGCTTGAGATGAAGGGCCCAGTTCAGCGGTGCTTGAGATAAAGGGCCCAGTTCTGCGGTGCTTGAGATGAAGGGCCCAGTTCAGCGGTGCTTGAGACGGCGGTGCCCTGTTCAGCGGTGCTTGAGACGGCGGTGCCCTGTTCAGCGGTGCTTGAGATGAAGGGCCCAGTTCAGCGGTGCTTGAGACGGCGGTGCCCTGTTCAGCAGTGCTTGAGATGAAGGGCCCAGTTCAGCGGTGCTTGAGACGGCGGTGCCCTGTTCATCGGTGCTTGAGACGGCGGTGCCCTGTTCAGCGGTGCTTGAGATGAAGGGCGCAGTTCAGCGGTGCTTGAGATGAAGGGCCCAGTTCAGCGGTGCTTGAGATGAAGGGCCCAGTTCAGCGGTGCTTGAGACGGCGGTGCCCTGTTCAGCGGTGCTTGAGACGGCGGTGCCCTGTTCAGCGGTGCTTGAGATGAAGGGCCCAGTTCAGTGGTGCTGAGACGGCGGTGCCCTGTTCAGCGGTGCTTGAGATGAAGGGCCCACTTCAGCGGTGCTTGAGACGGCGGTGCCCTGTTCAGCGGTGCTTGAGACGGCGGTGCCCAGTTCAGTGGTGCTTGAGACGGCGGTGCCCTGTTCAGCGGTGCTTGAGATGAAGGGCCCAAATCAGCGGTGCTTGAAACGGCGGTGCCCTGTTCAGCGGTGCTTGAGACGGCCGTGCTCTGTTCAGCGGTGCTTGAGATGGCGGTGCCCTGTTCAGCGGAGCTTGAGATGAAGGGGCCAGTTCAGCGGTGCTTGAGACGGCGGTGCCCTGTTCTGCGGTGATTGAGACTGCAGTGCCCAGTTCAGCGGTGCTTGAGATGAAGGGCCCATTTCAGCGGTGCGTGAGACGGCGGTGCCCTGTTCAGCGGTGCTTGAGACGGTGGTGCCCTGTTCAGCGGTGCTTGAGACGGCGGTGCCCTGTTCAGCAGTGCTTGAGATGAAGGGCCCAGTTCAGCGGTGCTTGAGATGAAGGGCCCAGTTCAGCGGTGCTTGAAATGAAGGGCCCAGTTCAGCGGTGCTTGAGACTGCGGTGCCCTGTTCAGCGGTGCTTGAGATGAAGGGACAATTCAGCGGTGCTTGAGATGAAGGGCCCAGTTCAGCAGTGCTTGAGACGACGGTGCCCAGTTCAGCGGTGCTTGAGACGGCGGTGCCCTGTTCAGCGGTGCTTGAGACGGCGGTGCCCTGTTCAGCAGTGCTTGAGATGAAGGGCCCAGTTCAGCGGTGCTTGAGACGGCGGTGCCCTGTTCAGCGGTGCTTGAGATGAAGGGCCCAGTTCAGAGGTGCTTGAGACGGCAGTCCCAGTTCAGCGGTGCTTGAGACGGCGGTGCCCAGTTCAGCAGTGCTTGAGACGGCGGTGCCCTGTTCAGAGGTGCTTGAGATGGCGGTGCCCTGTTCAGCGATGCTTGAGACGGCGGTGCCCAGTTCAGCGGTGCTTGAGACGGCGGTGCCCTGTTCAGCGGTGCTTGAGATGAAGGGCCCAGTTCAGCGGTGCTTGAGATGAAGGGCCCAGTTCAGTGGTGCTTGAGACGGCGGTGCCCTGTTCAGCGGTGCTTGAGAGGGCGGTGCCCTGTTCAGCGGTGCTTGAGATGAAGGGCCCAGTTCAGCGGTGCTTGAGATGAAGGGCCCAGTTCAGCGGTGCTTGAGATGAAGGGCCCAGTTCAGCAGTGCTTGAGACGACGGTGCCCAGTTCAGCGGTGCTTGAGACGGCGGTGCACTGTTCAGCGGTGCTTGAGACGGCGGTGCCCTGTTCAGCGGTGCTTGAGATGAAGGGCCCAGTTCAGCGGTGCTTGAGACGGCGGTGCCCTGTTCAGCGGTGCTTGAGATGAAGGGCCCAGTTCAGAGGTGCTTGAGACGGCAGTCCCAGTTCAGCGGTGCTTGAGACGGCGGTGCCCAGTTCAGCAGTGCTTGAGACGGCGGTGCCCTGTTCAGCGGTGCTTGAGACGGCGGTGCCCTGTTCAGCGGTGCTTGAGATGAAGGGTCCAGTTCAGCGGTGCTTGAAATGAAGGGCCCAGTTCAGCGGTGCTTGAGACGGCGGTGCCCTATTCAGCGGTGCTTGAGATGAAGGGCCCAGTTCAGCGGCCCTTGAGACGGCGGTGCCCTGTTCAGCGGTGCTTGAGATGAAGGGCCCAGTTCAGCGGGGCTTGAGACGGCGGTGCCCTGTTCAGCGGTGCTTGAGACGGCGGTGCCCTGTTCAGCTGTGCTTGAGTTGAAGGGCCCAGTTCAGCGGTGCTTGAGATGAAGGGCCCAGTTCTGCGGTGCTTGAGATGAAGGGCCCAGTTCAGCGGTGCTTGAGACGGCGGTGCCCTGTTCAGCGGTGCTTGAGACGGCGGTGCCCTGTTCAGCGGTGCTTGAGACGGCGGTGCCCTGTTCAGCGGTGCTTGAGAGGAAGGGCCCAGTTCAGCGGTGCTTGAGACGGCGGTGCCCTGTTCAGCAGTGCTTGAGATGAAGGGCCCAGTTCAGCGGTGCTTGAGACGGCGGTGCCCTGTTCAGCGGTGCTTGAGACGGCGGTGCCCTGTTCAGCGGTGCTTGAGATGAAGGGCGCAGTTCAGCGGTGCTTGAGATGAAGGGCCCAGTTCAGCGGTGCTTGAGATGAAGGGCCCAGTTCAGCGGTGCTTGAGACGGCGGTGCCCTGTTCAGCAGTGCTTGAGACGGCGGTGCCCTGTTCAGCGGTGCCCTGTTCAGCGGTGCTTGAGATGAAGGGCCCAGTTCAGCGGTGCTGAGACGGCGGTGCCCTGTTCAGCGGTGCTTGAGATGAAGGGCCCACTTCAGCGGTGCTTGAGACGGCGGTGCCGTGTTCAGCGGTGCTTGAGACGGCGGTGCCCAGTTCAGTGGTGCTTGAGACGGCGGTGCCCTGTTCAGCGGTGCTTGAGATGAAGGGCCCAAATCAGCGGTGCTTGAGACGGCGGTGCCCTGTTCAGCGGTGCTTGAGACGGCCGTGCTCTGTTCAGCGGTGCTTGAGATGGCGGTGCCCTGTTCAGCGGAGCTTGAGATGAAGGGCCCAGTTCAGCGGTGCTTGAGACGGCGGTGCCCTGTTCAGCGGTGATTGAGACTGCAGTGCCCAGTTCAGCGGTGCTTGAGATGAAGGGCCCATTTCAGCTGTGCTTGAGACGGCGGTGCCCTGTTCAGCGGTGCTTGAGACGGTGGTGCCCTGTTCAGCGGTGCTTGAGACGGCGGTGCCCTGTTCAGCAGTGCTTGAGATGAAGGGCCCAGTTCAGCGGTGCTTGAGATGAAGGGCCCAGTTCAGCGGTGCTTGAAATGAAGGGCCCAGTTCAGCTGTGCTTGAGACTGCGGTGCCCTGTTCAGCAGTGCTTGAGATGAAGGGACCAATTCAGCGGTGCTTGAGATGAAGGGCCCAGTTCAGCAGTGCTTGAGACGACGGTGCCCAGTTCAGCGGTGCTTGAGACGGCGGTGCCCTGTTCAGCGGTGCTTGAGACGGCGGTGCCCTGTTCAGCGGTGCTTGAGATGACGGGCCCAGTTCAGCGGTGCTTGAGACGGCGGTGCCCTGTTCAGCGGTGCTTGAGATGAAGGGCCCAGTTCAGAGGTGCTTGAGACGGCAGTCCCAGTTCAGCGGTGCTTGAGACGGCGGTGCCCAGTTCAGCAGTGCTTGAGACGGCGGTGCCCTGTTCAGCGGTGCTTGAGACGGCGTGCCCTGTTCAGCGGTGCTTGAGATGAAGGGCCCAGTTCAGCGGTGCTTGAGACGGCAGTGCCCTGTTCAGCGGTGCTTGAGATGAAGGGCCCAGTTCAGCGGTGCTTGAGACGGCGGTGCCCTGTTCAGCGGTGCTTGAGATGAAGGGCCCAGTTCAGCGGTGCTTGAGATGAAGGGCCCAGTTCAGCGGTGCTTGAGACGGCGGTTCCCTGTTCAGCGGTGCTTGAGACGGCGGTGCCCTGTTCAGCGGTGCTTGAGATGAAGGGCCCAGTTCAGCGGTGCTTGAGATGAAGGGCCCAGTTCAGCGGTGCTTGAGACGGCGGTTCCCTGTTCAGCGGTGCTTGAGACGGCGGTGCCCTGTTCAGCGGTGCTTGAGATGAAGGGCCCAGTTCAGCGGTGCTTGAGATGAAGGGCCCAGTTCAGCAGTGCTTGAAATGAAGGGTCCAGTTCAGCGGTGCTTGAGACGGCGGTGCCCTGTTCAGCGGTGCTTGAGATGAAGGGCCCAGTTCAGCGGTGCTTGAGACGGCGGTGCCCTGTTCAGCGGTGATTGAGACTGCAGTGCCCAGTTCAGCGGTGCTTGAGATGAAGGGCCCATTTCAGCGGTGCTTGAGACGGCGGTGCCCTGTTCAGCGGTGCTTGAGACGGTGGTACCCTGTTCAGCGGTGCTTGAGACGGCGGTGCCCTGTTCAGCAGTGCTTGAAATGAAGGGCCCAGTTCAGCGGTGCTTGAGACGGCGGTGCCCTGTTCAGAGGTGCTTGAGATGAAGGGCCCAGTTCAGCGGTGCTTGAGATGAAGGGCCCAGTTCAGCGGTGCTTGAGACGGCGGTGCCCTGTTCAGCGGTGCTTGAGACGGCGGTGCCCTGTTCAGCGGTGCTTGAGATGAAGCGCCCAGTTCAGCGGTGCTTGAGATGAAGTGCCCAGTTCAGCGGTGCTTGAGATGAAGGGCCCAGTTCAGCAGTGCTTGAGATGACGGTGCCCAGTTCAGCGGTGCTTGAGACGGCGGTGCCCTGTTCAGCGGTGCTTGAGTTGAAGGGCCCAGTTCAGCGGTGCTTGAGACGGCGGTGCCCTGTTCAGCGGTGATTGAGACTGCAGTGCCCAGTTCAGCGGTGCTTGAGATGAAGGGCCCATTTCAGCGGTGCTTGAGACGGCGGTGCCCTGTTCAGCGGTGCTTGAGACGGTGGTGCCCTGTTCAGCGGTTCTTGAGACGGCGGTGCCCTGTTCAGCAGTGCTTGAAATGAAGGGCCCAGTTCAGCGGTGCTTGAGACGGCGGTGCCCTGTTCAGAGGTGCTTGAGATGAAGGGCCCAGTTCAGCGGTGCTTGAGATGAAGGGCCCAGTTCAGCGGTGCTTGAGACGGCGGTGCCCTGTTCAGCGGTGCTTGAGACGGCGGTGCCCTGTTCAGCGGTGCTTGAGATGAAGGGCCCAGTTCAGCGGTGCTTGAGATGAAGTGCCCAGTTCAGCGGCGCTTTAGATGAAGGGCACAGTTCAGCATTGCTTGAGGCGACGGTGCCAAGTTCAGCGGTGCTTGAGACGGCGGTGCCCTGTTCAGCGGTGCTTGAGACGGCGGTGCCCTGTTCAGCGGTGCTTGAGATGAAGGGCCCAGTTCAGCGGTGCTTGAGACGGCGGTGCCCTGTTCAGCGGTGCTTGAGATGAAGGGCCCAGTTCAGAGGTGCTTGAGACAGCAGTCCCAGTTCAGCGGTGCTTGAGACGGCGGTGCCCAGTTCAGCAGTGCTTGAGACGGCGGTGCCCTGTTCAGCGGTGCTTGAGACGACGGTGCCCTGTTCAGCGGTGCTTGAGATGAAGGGCCCAGTTCAGCGGTGCTTGAGACGGCAGTGCCCTGTTCAGCGGTGCTTGAGATGAAGGGCCCAGTTCAGCGGTGCTTGAGACGGCGGTGCCCTGTTCAGCGGTGCTTGAGATGAAGGGCCCAGTTCAGCGGTGCTTGAGATGAAGGGCCCAGTTCAGCGGTGCTTGAGACGGCGGTTCCCTGTTCAGCGGTGCTTGAGACGGCGGTGCCCTGTTCAGCGGTGCTTGAGATGAAGGGCCCAGTTCAGCGGTGCTTGAGATGAAGTGCCCAGTTCAGCGGTGCTTGAAATGAAGGGTCCAGTTCAGCGGTGCTTGAGACGGCGGTGCCCTGTTCAGCGGTGCTTGAGATGAAGGGCCCAGTTCAGCGGTGCTTGAGACGGCAGTGCCCTGTTCAGCGGTGATTGAGACTGCAGTGCCCAGTTCAGCGGTGCTTGAGATGAAGGGCCCATTTCAGCGGTGCTTGAGACGGCGGTGCCCTGTTCAGCGGTGCTTGAGGCGGTGGTGCCCTGTTCAGCGGTGCTTGAGACGGCGGTGCCCTGTTCAGCAGTGCTTGAAATGAAGGGCCCAGTTCAGCGGTGCTTGAGACGGCGGTGCCCTGTTCAGCGGTGCTTGAGATGAAGGGCCTAGTTCAGCGGTGCTTGAGATGAAGGGCCCAGTTCAGCGGTGCTTGAGACGGCGGTGCCCTGTTCAGCTGTGCTTGAGACGGCGGTGCCCTGTTCAGCGGTGCTTGAGATGAAGGGCCCAGTTCAGCGGTGCTTGAGATGAAGGGCCCAGTTCAGCGGTGCTTGAGATGAAGGGCCCAGTTCAGCGGTGCTTGAGACGGCGGTGCCCTGTTCAGTGGTGCTTGAGACAGCGGTGCCCTGTTCAGCGGTGCTTGAGATGAAGGGCCCAGTTCAGCGGTGCTTGAGATGAAGGGCCCAGTTCAGCGGTGCTTGAGACGGCGGTGCCCTGTTCAGCGGTGCTTGAGATGAAGGGCCCAGTTCAGAGGTGCTTGAGACGGCAGTCCCAGTTCAGCGGTGTTTGAGACGGCGGTGCCCAGTTCAGCAGTGCTTGAGACGGCGGTGCCCTGTTCAGCGGTGCTTGAGACGGCGGTGCCCTGTTCAGCGGTGCTTGAGATGAAGGGCCCAGTTCTGCGGTGCTTGAGATGGCAGTGCCCTGTTCAGCGGTGCTTGAGATGAAGGGCCCAGTTCAGCGGTGCTTGAGATGGCGGTGTCCTGTTCAGCGGTGCTTGAGATGAAGGGCCCAGTTCAGCGGTGCTTGAGATGAAGGGCCCAGTTCAGCGGTGCTTGAGACGGCGGTTCCCTGTTCAGCGGTGCTTGAGACGGCGGTGCCCTGTTCAGCGGGGCTTGAGATGAAGGGCCCAGTTCAGCGGTGCTTGAGATGAAGGGCCCAGTTCAGCGGTGCTTGAGACGACGGTGCCCTGTGCAGCGGTGCTTGAGACGGAGGTGCCCTGTTCAGCGGTGCTTGAGATGAAGGGCCCTGTTCAGCATTGCTTGAGAAGGCGGTGCCCTGTTCAGCGGTGCTTGAGATGAAGGGCCCAGTTCAGCAGTGCTTGAGACGGCGGTGCCCTGTTCAGCGGTGCTTGAGACGGCGGTGCCCAGTTCAGCGGTGCTTGACACGGCGGTGCCCTGTTCAGCGGTGCTTGAGATGAAGGGCCCAGTTCAGCGGTGCTTGAGACGGCGTGCCCTGTTCAGTGGTGCTTGAGACGGCGGTGCCCTGTTCAGCGGTGCTTGAGATGAAGGGCCCAGTTCAGCGGTGCTTGAGACGGCGGTGCCCTGTTCAGTGGTGCTTGAGACGGCGGTGCCCTGTTCAGCGGTGCTTGAGATGAAGGGCCCAGTTCAGCGGTGCTTGAGACGGCGGTGCCCTGTTCAGCGGTGCTTGAGATGGCGGTGCCCTGTTCAGCGGTGCTTGAGACGGCGGTGCCCAGTTCAGCGGTGCTTGAGACGGCGGTGCCCAGTTCAGCGGTGCTTGAGACGGCGGTGCCCTGTTCAGCGGTGCTTGAGATGAAGGGCCCAGTTCAGCGGTGCTTGAGATGAAGGGCCCAGTTCAGCGGTGCTTGAGACGGCGGTGCCCTGTTCAGCGGTGCTTGAGATGAAGGGCCCAGTTCAGCGGTGCTTGAGACGGTGGTGCCCTGTTCAGCGGTGCTTGAGATGAAGGGCCCAGTTCAGCGGTGCTTGAGACGGCGGTGCCCTGTTCAGCGGTGCTTGAGACGGCGGTGCCCTGTTCAGCGGCGCTTGAGATGAAGGGCCCAGTTCAGCGGTGCTTGAGATGAAGGGCCCAGTTCAGAGGTGCTTGAGATGAAGGGCCCAGTTCAGCGGTGCTTGAGACGGCGGTGCCCTGTTCAGCGGTGCTTGAGACAGCGGTGCCCTGTTCAGCGGTGCTTGAGATGAAGGGCCCAGTTCAGCGGTGCTTGAGATGAAGGGCCCTGTTCAGCGGTGCTTGAGACGGCGGTGCCCTGTTCAGCGGTGCTTGAAATGAAGGGCCCAGTTCAGCGGTGCTTGAGATGAAGGGCCCAGTTCAGCGGTGCTTGAGACGGCGGTGCCCTGTTCAGCGGTGCTTGAGACAGCGGTGCCCTGTTCAGCGGTGCTTGAGATGAAGGGCCCAGTTCAGCGGTGCTTGAGATGAAGGGCCCTGTTCAGAGGTGCTTGAGACAGCAGTCCCAGTTCAGCGGTGCTTGAGACGGCGGTGCCCAGTTCAGCAGTGCTTGAGACGGCGGTGCCCTGTTCAGCGGTGCTTGAGACGACGGTGCCCTGTTCAGCGGTGCTTGAGATGAAGGGCCCAGTTCAGCGGTGCTTGAGATGGCAGTGCCCTGTTCAGCGGTGCTTGAGATGAAGGGCCCAGTTCAGCGGTGCTTGAGACAGCGGTGCCCTGTTCAGCGGTGCTTGAGATGAAGGGCCCAGTTCAGCGGTGCTTGAGATGAAGGGCCCAGTTCAGCGGTGCTTGAGACGGCGGTTCCCTGTTCAGCGGTGCTTGAGACGGCGGTGCCCTGTTCAGCGGTGCTTGAGATGAAGGGCCCAGTTCAGCGGTGCTTGAGATGAAGTGCCCAGTTCAGCGGTGCTTGAAATGAAGGGTCCAGTTCAGCGGTGTTTGAGACGGCGGTGCCCTGTTCAGCGGTGCTTGAGATGAAGGGCCCAGTTCAGCGGTGCTTGAGACGGCAGTGCCCTGTTCAGCGGTGATTGAGACTGCAGTGCCCAGTTCAGCGGTGCTTGAGATGAAGGGCCCATTTCAGCGGTGCTTGAGACGGCGGTGCCCTGTTCAGCGGTGCTTGAGGCGGTGGTGCCCTGTTCAGCGGTGCTTGAGACGGCGGTGCCCTGTTCAGCAGTGCTTGAAATGAAGGGCCCAGTTCAGCGGTGCTTGAGACGGCGGTGCCCTGTTCAGCGGTGCTTGAGATGAAGGGCCCAGTTCAGCGGTGCTTGAGATGAAGGGCCCAGTTCAGCGGTGCTTGAGACGGCGGTGCCCTGTTCAGCGGTGCTTGAGACGGCGGTGCCCTGTTCAGCGGTGCTTGAGATGAAGGGCCCAGTTCAGCGGTGCTTGAGATGAAGGGCCCAGTTCAGCGGTGCTTGAGATGAAGGGCCCAGTTCAGCGGTGCTTGAGACGGCGGTGCCCTGTTCAGTGGTGCTTGAGACAGCGGTGCCCTGTTCAGCGGTGCTTGAGATGAAGGGCCCAGTTCAGCGGTGCTTGAGATGAAGGGCCCAGTTCAGCGGTGCTTGAGACGGCGGTGCCCTGTTCAGCGGTGCTTGAGATGAAGGGCCCAGTTCAGAGGTGCTTGAGACGGCAGTCCCAGTTCAGCGGTGTTTGAGACGGCGGTGCCCAGTTCAGCAGTGCTTGAGACGGCGGTGCCCTGTTCAGCGGTGCTTGAGACGGCGGTGCCCTGTTCAGCGGTGCTTGAGATGAAGGGCCCAGTTCTGCGGTGCTTGAGATGGCAGTGCCCTGTTCAGCGGTGCTTGAGATGAAGGGCCCAGTTCAGCGGTGCTTGAGATGGCGGTGTCCTGTTCAGCGGTGCTTGAGATGAAGGGCCCAGTTCAGCGGTGCTTGAGATGAAGGGCCCAGTTCAGCGGTGCTTGAGACGGCGGTTCCCTGTTCAGCGGTGCTTGAGACGGCGGTGCCCTGTTCAGCGGGGCTTGAGATGAAGGGCCCAGTTCAGCGGTGCTTGAGATGAAGGGCCCAGTTCAGCGGTGCTTGAGACGACGGTGCCCTGTGCAGCGGTGCTTGAGACGGAGGTGCCCTGTTCAGCGGCGCTTGAGATGAAGGGCCCTGTTCAGCATTGCTTGAGAAGGCGGTGCCCTGTTCAGCGGTGCTTGAGATGAAGGGCCCAGTTCAGCAGTGCTTGAGACGGCGGTGCCCTGTTCAGCGGTGCTTGAGACGGCGGTGCCCAGTTCAGCGGTGCTTGACACGGCGGTGCCCTGTTCAGCGGTGCTTGAGATGAAGGGCCCAGTTCAGCGGTGCTTGAGACGGCGTGCCCTGTTCAGTGGTGCTTGAGACGGCGGTGCCCTGTTCAGCGGTGCTTGAGATGAAGGGCCCAGTTCAGCGGTGCTTGAGACGGTGGTGCCCTGTTCAGTGGTGCTTGAGACGGCGGTGCCCTGTTCAGCGGTGCTTGAGATGAAGGGCCCAGTTCAGCGGTGCTTGAGACGGCGGTGCCCTGTTCAGCGGTGCTTGAGATGGCGGTGCCCTGTTCAGCGGTGCTTGAGACGGCGGTGCCCAGTTCAGCGGTGCTTGAGACGGCGGTGCCCAGTTCAGCGGTGCTTGAGACGGCGGTGCCCTGTTCAGCGGTGCTTGAGATGAAGGGCCCAGTTCAGCGGTGCTTGAGATGAAGGGCCCAGTTCAGCGGTGCTTGAGACGGCGGTGCCCTGTTCAGCGGTGCTTGAGATGAAGGGCCCAGTTCAGCGGTGCTTGAGACGGTGGTGCCCTGTTCAGCGGTGCTTGAGATGAAGGGCCCAGTTCAGCGGTGCTTGAGACGGCGGTGCCCTGTTCAGCGGTGCTTGAGACGACGGTGCCCTGTTCAGCGGCGCTTGAGATGAAGGGCCCAGTTCAGCGGTGCTTGAGATGAAGGGCCCAGTTCAGCGGTGCTTGAGATGAAGGGCCCAGTTCAGCGGTGCTTGAGACGGCGGTGCCCTGTTCAGCGGTGCTTGAGACAGCGGTGCCCTGTTCAGCGGTGCTTGAGATGAAGGGCCCAGTTCAGCGGTGCTTGAGATGAAGGGCCCTGTTCAGCGGTGCTTGAGACGGCGGTGCCCTGTTCAGCGGTGCTTGAAATGAAGGGCCCAGTTCAGCGGTGCTTGAGATGAAGGGCCCAGTTCAGCGGTGCTTGAAATGAAGGGCCCAGTTCAGCAGTGCTTGAGACTGCGGTGCCCTGTTCAGCGGTGCTTGAGATGAAGGGCCCAGTTCAGCGGTGCTTGAGACGGCGGTGCCCTGTTCAGCGGTGCTTGAGATGAAGGGCCCAGTTCAGCGGTGCTTGAGATGAAGGGCCCAGTTCAGCGGTGCTTGAGACGGCGGTGCCCTGTTCAGCGGTGCTTGAGACGGCGGTGCCCTGTTCAGCAGTGCTTGAGATGAAGGGCCCAGTTCAGCGGTGCTTGAGATGAAGGGCCCAGTTCAGCGGTGCTTGAGATGAAGGGCCCAGTTCAGCGGTGCTTGAGACGGCGGTGCCCTGTTCAGCGGTGCTTGAGACGGCGGTGCCCTGTTCAGCGGTGCTTGAGATGAAGGGCCCAGTTCAGTGGTGCTTGAGATGAAGGGCCCTATTCAGCGGTGCTTGAGACGGCGGTGCCCTGTTCAGCGGTGCTTGAGATGAAGGGCCCAGTTCAGCGGTGCTTGAGACGGCGGTGCCCTGTTCAGCGGTGCTAGAGATGAAGGGCCCAGTTCAGCGGTGCTTGAGATGAAGGGCCCAGTTCATCGGTGCTTGAGACGGCGGTGCCCTGTTCAGCGGTGCTTGAGACGGCGGTGCCCTGTTCAGCGTGCTTGAGATGAAGGGCCCAGTTCAGCGGTGCTTTAGATGAAGGGCCCAGTTCAGCGGTGCTTGAAATGAAGGGCCCAGTTCAGCGGTGCTTGAGACGGCGGTGCCCTGTTCAGCGGTGCTTGAGACTGCAGTGCCCAGTTCAGCGGTGCTTGAGATGAAGGGCCCATTTCAGCGGGGCTTGAGACGGCGGTGCCCTGTTCAGCGGTGCTTGAGACGGTGGTGCCCTGTTCAGCGGTGCTTGAGACGGCGGTGCCCTGTTCAGCAGTGCTTGAGATGAAGGGACCAGTTCAGCGGTGCTTGAGACGGCAGTGCCCTGTTCAGTGGTGCTTGAGATGAAGGGCCCAGTTCAGTGGTGCTTGAGATGAAGGGCCCAGTTCAGCGGTGCTTGAGACGGCGGTGCCCTGTTCAGCGGTGCTTGAGATGAAGGGCCCAGTTCAGCGGTGCTTGAGATGAAGGGCCCAGTTCAGTGGTGCTTGAGATGAAGGGCCCAGTTCATCAGTGCTTGAGACGACGGTGCCCAGTTCAGCGGTGCTTGAGACGGCGGTGCCCTGTTCAGCGGTGCTTGAGACGGCGGTGCCCTGTTCAGCGGTGCTTGAGATGAAGGGCCCAGTTCAGCGGTGCTTGAGACGGCGGTGCCCTGTTCAGCGGTGCTTGAGATGAAGGGCCCAGTTCAGCGGTGCTTGAGACGGAAGTCCCAGTTCAGCAGTGCTTGAGACGGCGGTGCCCAGTTCAGCAGTTCTTGAGACGGCGGTGCCCTGTTCAGCGGTGCTTGAGACGGCGGTGCCCTGCTCAGCAGTGCTTGAGACGGCGGTGCCCAGTTCAGCAGTTCTTGAGACGGCGGTGCCCTGTTCAGCGGTGCTTGAGATTAAGGGCCCAGTTCAGCGGCGCTTGAGACGGCGGTGCCCTGTTCAGCAGTGCTTGAGGCAGCGGTGCCCAGTTCAGCGGTGCTTGAGACGGCGGTGCCCTGTTCAGCGGTGCTTGAGATGAAGGGCCCAGTTCAGCGGTGCTTGAGATGAAGGGCCCAGTTCAGTGGTGCTTGAAATGAAGGGCCCAGTTCAACGGTGCTTGAGACGGCGGTGCCCTGCTCAGCGGTGCTTGAGATGAAGGGCCCAGTTCAGCGGTGCTTGAGACGGCGGTGCCCTGTTCAGCGGTGCTTGAGATGAAGGGCCCAGTTCAGCTGTGCTTGAGATGAAGGGCCCAGTTCAGCGGTGCTTGAGACGGCGGTGCCCTGTTCAGCGGTGCTTGAGACGGCGGTGCCCTGTTCAGCGGTGCTTGAGATGAAGGGCCCAGTTCAGCGGTGCTTGAGATGAAGGGCCCAGTTCAGCGGTGCTTGAGATGAAGGGCCCAGTTCAGCGGTGCTTGAGACGGCGGTGCCCTGTTCAGCGGTGCTTGAGAAAGCGGTGCCCTGTTCAGCGGTGCTTGAGATGAAGGGCCCAGTTCAGCGGTGCTTGAGATGAAGGGCCCTGTTCAGCGGTGCTTGAGACGGCGGTGCCCTGTTCAGCGGTGCTTGAGATGAAGATCCCAGTTCAGCGGTGCTTGAGATGAAGGGCCCAGTTCAGCGGTGCTTGAAATGAAGGGCCCAGTTCAGCGGTGCTTGAGACGGCGGTGCCCTGTTCAGCGGTGCTTGAGATGAAGGGCCCAGTTCAGCTGTGCTTGAGACGGCGGTGCCCTGTTCAGCGGTGCTTGAGATGAAGGGCCCAGTTCAGCGGTGCTTGAGATGAAGGGCCCAGTTCAGCGGTGCTTGAGATGAAGAGCCCAGTTCAGCGGTGCTTGAGACGGCGGTGCCCTGTTCAGCGGTGCTTGAGACGGCGGTGCCCTGTTCAGCGGTGCTTGAGATGAAGGGCCCAGTCAACGGTGCTTGAGATGAAGGGCCCTGTTCAGCGGTGCTTGAGACGGTGGTGCCCTGTTCAGCGGTGCTTGAGACGGCGGTGCCCTGTTCAGTGGTGCTTGAGATGAAGGGCCCAGTTCAGCGGTGCTTGAGATGAAGAGCCCAGTTCAGCGGTGCTTGAAATGAAGGACCCAGTTCAGCGGTGCTTGAGACGGCGGTGCCCTGTTCAGCGGTGCTTGATACTGCAGTGCCCAGTTCAGCGGTGCTTGAGATGAAGGGCCCATTTCAGCGGTGCTTGAGACGGCGGTGCCCTGTTCAGCGGTGCTTGAGACGGTGGAGTCCTGTTCAGCGGTGCTTGAGATGGCGGTGCCCTGTTCAGCAGTGCTTGAGATGAAGGGCCCAGTTCAGCTGTGCTTGAGACGGCAGTGCCCTGTTCAGCGGTGCTTGAGATGAAGGGCCCAGTTCAGCGGTGCTTGAGATGAAGGGCCCAGTTCAGCTGTGCTTGAGACGGCAGTGCCCTGTTCAGCGGTGCTTGAGATGAAGGGCCCACTTCAGCGGTGCTTGAGATGAAGGGCAAGGTTCAGCGGTGCTTGAGATGAAGGGCCCAGTTCAGCAGTGGTTGAGTCGACGGTGCCCAGTTCAGCGGTGCTTGAGACGGCGGTGCCCTATTCAGCAGTGCTTGAGATGGCGGTGCCCTGTTCAGCGGTGCTTGAGATGAAGGGCCCAGTTCAGCGGTGCTTGAGACGGCGGTGCCCTGTTCAGCGGTGCTTGAGATGAAGGGCCCAGTTCAGCGGTGCTTGAGACGGCAAACCCAGTTCAGCGGTGCTTGAGACGGCGGTGCCCAGTTCAGCAGTTCTTGAGACGGCGGTGCCCTGTTCAGCGGTGCTTGAGACGGCGGTGCCCATGTTTAGCGGTGCTAGAGATGAAGGGCCCAGTTCAGCGGTGCTTGAGACGGCGGTGCCCTGTTCAGCGGTGCTTGAGATGAAGGCCCAGTTCAGCGGTGCTTGAGATGAAGGGCCCAGTTCAGCGGTGCTTGAGACGGCGGTGCCCTGTTCAGCGCTGCTTGAGATGAAGGGCCCAGTTCAGCGGTGCTTGAGACGGCGGTGCCCTGTTCAGCGGTGCTTGAGACGGCGGTGCCCTGTTCAGCGGTGCTTGAGACGGCGGTGCCCTGTTCAGCGGTGCTTGAGATGAAGGGCCCAGTTCAGCGGTGCTTGAGACGGCGGTGCCCTGTTCAGCGGTGCTTGAGATGAAGGGCCCAGTTTAGCAGTGCTTGAGATGAAGGGCCCAGTTCAGCGGTGCTTGAGACGGCGGTGCACTGTTCAGCGGTGCTTGAGATGAGGGGCCCAGTTCAGCGGTGCTTGAGATGAAGGGCCCAGTATAGCGGTGCTTGAGATGAAGGGCCCAGTTCAGTGGTGCTTGAGACGGCGGTGCCCTGTTCAGCGGTGCTTGAGACGGCGGTGCCCTGTTCAGCGGTGCTTGAGACGGCGGTGCCCTGTTCAGCGGTGCTTGAGATGAAGGGCCCAGTTCAGCGGTCCTTGAGACGGCGGTGCCCTGTTCAGCGGTGCTTGAGATGAAGGGCCCAGTTCAGCGGTGCTTGAGACGGCGGTGCCCTGTTCAGCGGTGCTTGAGACAGCGGTGCCCTGTTCAGCGGTGCTTGAGATGAAGGGCCCAGTTCATCGGTGCTTGAGATGAAGGGCCCTGTTCAGCGGTGCTTGAGACGGCGGTGCCCTGTTCAGCGGTGCTTGAGATGAAGATCCCAGTTCAGCGGTGCTTGAGATGAAGGGCCCAGTTCAGCGGTGCTTGAAATGAAGGGCCCAGTTCAGCGGTGCTTGAGACGGCGGTGCCCTGTTCAGCGGTGCTTGAGATGAAGGGCCCAGTTCAGCTGTGCTTGAGACGGCGGTGCCCTGTTCAGCGGTGCTTGAGATGAAGGGCCCAGTTCAGCGGTGCTTGAGACGGCGGTGCCCTGTTCAGCGGTGCTTGAGATGAAGGCCCAGTTCAGCGGTGCTTGAGATGAAGGGCCCAGTTCAGCGGTGCTTGAGACGGCGGTGCCCTGTTCAGCGCTGCTTGAGATGAAGGGCCCAGTTCAGCGGTGCTTGAGACGGCGGTGCCCTGTTCAGCGGTGCTTGAGACGGCGGTGCCCTGTTCAGCGGTGCTTGAGACGGCGGTGCCCTGTTCAGCGGTGCTTGAGATGAAGGGCCCAGTTCAGCGGTGCTTGAGACGGCGGTGCCCTGTTCAGCGGTGCTTGAGATGAAGGGCCCAGTTTAGCAGTGCTTGAGATGAAGGGCCCAGTTCAGCGGTGCTTGAGACGGCGGTGCACTGTTCAGCGGTGCTTGAGATGAGGGGCCCAGTTCAGCGGTGCTTGAGATGAAGGGCCCAGTATAGCGGTGCTTGAGATGAAGGGCCCAGTTCAGTGGTGCTTGAGACGGCGGTGCCCTGTTCAGCGGTGCTTGAGACGGCGGTGCCCTGTTCAGCGGTGCTTGAGACGGCGGTGCCCTGTTCAGCGGTGCTTGAGATGAAGGGCCCAGTTCAGCGGTCCTTGAGACGGCGGTGCCCTGTTCAGCGGTGCTTGAGATGAAGGGCCCAGTTCAGCGGTGCTTGAGACGGCGGTGCCCTGTTCAGCGGTGCTTGAGACAGCGGTGCCCTGTTCAGCGGTGCTTGAGATGAAGGGCCCAGTTCATCGGTGCTTGAGATGAAGGGCCCTGTTCAGCGGTGCTTGAGACGGCGGTGCCCTGTTCAGCGGTGCTTGAGATGAAGATCCCAGTTCAGCGGTGCTTGAGATGAAGGGCCCAGTTCAGCGGTGCTTGAAATGAAGGGCCCAGTTCAGCGGTGCTTGAGACGGCGGTGCCCTGTTCAGCGGTGCTTGAGATGAAGGGCCCAGTTCAGCTGTGCTTGAGACGGCGGTGCCCTGTTCAGCGGTGCTTGAGATGAAGGGCCCAGTTCAGCGGTGCTTGAGATGAAGGGCCCAGTTCAGCGGTGCTTGAGATGAAGGGCCCAGTTCAGCGGAGCTTGAGACGGCGGTGCCCTGTTCAGCGGTGCTTGAGACGGTGGTGCCCTGTTCAGCGGTGCTTGAGATGAAGGGCCCAGTCAACGGTGCTTGAGATGAAGGGCCCTGTTCAGCGGTGCTTGAGACGGTGGTGCCCTGTTCAGCGGTGCTTGAGACGGCGGTGCCCTGTTCAGTGGTGCTTGAGATGAAGGGCCCAGTTCAGCGGTGCTTGAGATGAAGAGCCCAGTTCAGCGGTGCTTGAAATGAAGGGCCCAGTTCAGCGGTGCTTGAGACGGCGGTGCCCTGTTCAGCGGTGCTTGATACTGCAGTGCCCAGTTCAGCGGTGCTTGAGATGAAGGGCCCATTTCAGCGGTGCTTGAGACGGCGGTGCCCTGTTCAGCGGTGCTTGAGATGGTGGAGTCCTGTTCAGCGGTGCTTGAGATGGCGGTGCCCTGTTCAGCAGTGCTTGAGATGAAGGGCCCAGTTCAGCGGTGCTTGAGACGGCAGTGCCCTGTTCAGCGGTGCTTGAGATGAAGGGCCCAGTTCAGCGGTGCTTGAGATGAAGGGCCCAGTTCAGCGGTGCTTGAGACGGCGGTGCCCTGTTCAGCGGTGCTTGAGATGAAGGGCCCACTTCAGCGGTGCTTGAGATGAAGGGCAAGGTTCAGCGGTGCTTGAGATGAAGGGCCCAGTTCAGCAGTGGTTGAGTCGACGGTGCCCAGTTCAGCGGTGCTTGAGACGGCGGTGCCCTGTTCAGCAGTGCTTGAGATGGCGGTGCCCTGTTCAGCGGTGCTTGAGATGAAGGGCCCAGTTCAGCGGTGCTTGAGACGGCGGTGCCCTGTTCAGCGGTGCTTGAGATGAAGGGCCCAGTTCAGCGGTGCTTGAGACGGCAAACCCAGTTCAGCGGTGCTTGAGACGGCGGTGCCCAGTTCAGCAGTTCTTGAGACGGCGGTGCCCTGTTCAGCATTGCTTGAGACGGCGGTGCCCATGTTTAGCGGTGCTTGAGATGAAGGGCCCAGTTCAGCGGTGCTTGAGACGGCGGTGCCCTGTTCAGCGGTGCTTGAGATGAAGGCCCAGTTCAGCGGTGCTTGAGATGAAGGGCCCAGTTCAGCGGTGCTTGAGACGGCGGTGCCCTGTTCAGCGCTGCTTGAGATGAAGGGCCCAGTTCAGCGGTGCTTGAGACGGCGGTGCCCTGTTCAGCGGTGCATGAGACGGCGGTGCCCTGTTCAGCGGTGCTTGAGACGGCGGTGCCCTGTTCAGCGGTGCTTGAGATGAAGGGCCCAGTTCAGCGGTGCTTGAGATGAAGGGCCCAGTTCTGCGGTGCTTGAGCTGAAGGGCCCAGTTCAGCGGTGCTTGAGACGGCGGTGCCCTATTCAGCGGTGCTTGAGACGGCGGTGCCCTGTTCAGCGGAGCTTGAGATGAAGGGCCCAGGTCAGCGGTGCTTGAGACGGGGGTGCCCTGTTCAGCGGTGCTTGAGATGAAGGGCCCAGTTCAGCGGTGCTTGAGACGGCGGTGCCCTGTTCAGCGGTGCTTGAGACGGCGGTGCCCTGTTCAGCGGTGCTTGAGATGAAGGGCCCAGTTCAGCGGTGCTTGAGACGGCGGTGCCCTGTTCAGCGGTGCTTGAGATGAAGGGCCCAGTTCAGCGGTGCTTGAGACGGCGGTGCCCTGTTCAGCGGTGCTTGAGACGGCGGTGCCCTGTTCAGCGGTGCTTGAGATGAAGGGCCCAGTTCAGCGGTGCTTGAGACGGCGGTGCCCAGTTCAGCGGAGCTAGAGATGAAGGGCCCAGTTCAGCGGTGCTTGAGACGGCGGTGCCCTGTTCAGCGGTGCTTGAGACGGCGGTGCCCAGTTCAGTGGTGTTTGAGACGGCGGTGCCTGTTCAGCGGTGCTTGAGATGAAGGGCCCAGTTCAGCGGTGCTTGAGACGGCGGTGCCCTGTTCAGCGGTGCTTGAGACGGCCGTGCTCTGTTCAGCAGTGCTTGAGATAGCGGTGCCCTGCTCAGCGGAGCTTGAGATGAAGGGCCCAGTTCAGCAGTGCTTGAGACGGCGGTGCCCTGTTCAGCGGTGCTTGAGACTGCAGTGCCCAGTTCAGCGGTGCTTTAGATGAAGGGCCCATTTCAGCGGTGCTTGAGACGGCGGTGCCCTGTTCAGCGATGCTTGAGACGATGGTGCCCTGTTCAGCGGTGCTTGAGACGGCGATGCCCTGTTCAGCAGTGCTTGAAATGAAGGGCCCAGTTCAGCGGTGCTTGAGACGGCGGTGCCCTGTTCAGCGGTGCTTGAGATGAAGGGCCAAGTTCAGCGGTGCTTGAGATGAAGGGCCCAGTTCAGCGGTGCTTGAGACGGCGGTGCCCTGTTCAGCGGTGCTTGAGACGGCGGTGCCCTGTTCAGCGGTGCTTGAGATGAAGGGCCCAGCTCAGCGGTGCTTGAGATGAAGGGCCCAGTTCAGCAGTGCTTGAGAGGACGGTGCCCAGTTCAGCGGTGCTTGAGACGGCGGTGCCCTGTTCAGCGGTGCTTGAGACGGCGGTGCCCTGTTCAGCGGTGCTTGAGATGAAGGGCCCAGTTCAGCGGGGCTTGAGACGGCGGTGCCTTGTTCAGCGGTGCTTGAGATGAAGGGCCCAGTTCAGCGGTGCTTGAGACGGCGGTGCCCTGTTCAGCGGTGCTTGAGATGAAGGGCCCAGTTCAGCGGTGCTTGAGATGAAGGGCCCAGTTCAGCGGTGCTTGAGATGGCGGTGCCCTGTTCAGCGGTGCTTGAGACGGCGGTGCCCTGTTCAGCGGTGCTTGAGATGAAGGGCCCAGTTCAGCGGTGCTTGAGATGAAGGGCCCAGTTCAGCAGGGCTTGAAATGAAGGGCCCAGTTCAGCGGTGCTTGAGACGGCGGTGCCCTGTTCAGCGGTGCTTGAGATGAAGGACCCAGTTCAGCGGTGCTTGAGACGGCGGTGCCCTGTTCAGCGGTGCTTGAGATGAAGGGCCCAGTTCAGCGGTGCTTGAGATGAAGGGCCCAGTTCAGCGGTGCTTGAGACAGCGGTGCCCTGTTCAGCGGTGCTTGAGACGGCGGTGCCCTGTTCAGCGGTGCTTGAGATGAAGGGCCCAGTTCAGCGGTGCTTGAGATGAAGGGCCCAGTTCAGTGGTGCTTGAGATGAAGGGCCCAGTTCAGCGGTGCTTGAGACGACGGTGCCCTGTTCAGCGGTGCTTGAGACGGCGGTGCCCTGTTCAGCGGTGCTTGAGATTAAGGGCCCTGTTCAGCGGTGCTTGAGACGGCGGTGCCCTGTTCAGCGGTGCTTGAGACGGCGGTGCCCAGTTCAGCGGTGCTTGAGACGACGGTGCCCTGTTCAGCGGTGCTTGAGACGGCGGTGCCCTGTTCAGCGGTGCTTGAGATGAAGGGCCCAGTTCAGCGGTGCTTGAGACGGCGGTGCCCTGTTCAGCGGTGCTTGAGACGGCGGTGCCCTGTTCAGCGGTGCTTGACACGGCGGTGCCCTGTTCAGCGGTGCTTGAGATGAAGGGGCCAGTTCAGCGGTGCTTGAGACGGCGGTGCCCTGTTCAGCGGTGCTTGAGACGGCGGTGCCCTGTTCAGCGGTGCTTGAGATGAAGGGCCAAGTTCAGCGGTGCTTGAGATGAAGGGCCCAGTTCAGCGGTGCTTGAGACGGCGGTGCCCTGTTCAGCGGTGCTTGAGACGGCGGTGCCCTGTTCAGCGGTGCTTGAGATGAAGGGCCCAGCTCAGCGGTGCTTGAGATGAAGGGCCCAGTTCAGCAGTGCTTGAGACGACGGTGCCCAGTTCAGCGGTGCTTGAGACGGCGGTGCCCTGTTCAGCGGTGCTTGAGACGGCGGTGCCCTGTTCAGCGGTGCTTGAGATAAAGGGCCCAGTTCAGCGGTGCTTGAGACGGCGGTGCCTTGTTCAGCGGTGCTTGAGATGAAGGGCCCAGTTCAGCGGTGCTTGAGACGGCGGTGCCCTGTTCAGCGGTGCTTGAGATGAAGGGCCCAGTTCAGCGGTGCTTGAGATGAAGGGCCCAGTTCAGCGGTGCTTGAGATGGCGGTGCCCTGTTCAGCGGTGCTTGAGACGGCGGTGCCCTGTTCAGCGGTGCTTGAGATGAAGGGCCCAGTTCAGCGGTGCTTGAGATGAAGGGCCCAGTTCAGCGGTGCTTGAAATGAAGGGCCCAGTTCAGCGGTGCTTGAGACGGCGGTGCCCTGTTCAGCGGTGCTTGAGATGAAGGACCCAGTTCAGCGGTGCTTGAGACGGCGGTGCCCTGTTCAGCGGTGCTTGAGATGAAGGGCCCAGTTCAGCGGTGCTTGAGATGAAGGGCCCAGTTCAGCGGTGCTTGAGACGGCGGTGCCCTGTTCAGCGGTGCTTGAGACGGCGGTGCCCTGTTCAGCGGTGCTTGAGATGAAGGGCCCAGTTCAGCGGTGCTTGAGATGAAGGGCCCAGTTCAGTGGTGCTTGAGATGAAGGGCCCAGTTCAGCGGTGCTTGAGACGACGGTGCCCTGTTCAGCGGTGCTTGAGACGGCGGTGCCCTGTTCAGCGGTGCTTGAGATGAAGGGCCCTGTTCAGCGGTGCTTGAGACGGCGGTGCCCTGTTCAGCGGCGCTTGAGACGGCGGTGCCCAGTTCAGCGGTGCTTGAGACGACGGTGCCCTGTTCAGCGGTGCTTGAGACGGCGGTGCCCTGTTCAGCGGTGCTTGAGATGAAAGGCCCAGTTCAGCGGTGCTTGAGACGTCGGTGCCCTGTTCAGCGGTGCTTGACACGGCGGTGCCCTGTTCAGCGGTGCTTGAGATGAAGGGGCCAGTTCAGCGGTGCTTGAGACGGCGGTGCCCTGTTCAGCGGTGCTTGAGACGGCCGTGCCCTGTTCAGCGGTGCTTGAGATGAAGGGCCCAGTTCAGCGGTGCTTGAGACGGCGGTACCCTGTTCAGCGGTGCTTGAGACGGCGGTGCCCTGTTCAGCGGTGCTTGAGATGAAGGGCCCAGTTCAGCGGTGCTTGAGACGGAAGTGCCCTCTTCAGCGGTGCTTGAGACGGCGGTGCCCTGTTCAGCGGTGCTTGAGATGAAGGGCCCAGTTCAGCGGTGCTTGAGACGGCGGTGCCCTGTTCAGCAGTGCTTGAGATGGCGGTGCCCTGTTCAGCGGTGCTTGAGACGGCGGTGCCCAGTTCAGCGGTGCTTGAGACGGCGGTGCCCTGTTCAGCGGTGCTTGAGATGAAGGGCCCAGTTCAGCGGTGCTTGAGATGAAGGGCCCAGTTCAGCGCTGCTTGAAATGAAGGGCCCAGTTCAGCGGTGCTTGAGACGGCGGTGCCCTGTTCAGCGGTGCTTGAGATGAAGGGCCCAGTTCAGCGGTGCTTGAGACGGCGGTGCCCTGTTCAGCGGTGCTTGAGATGAAGGGCCCAGTTCAGCGGTGCTTGAGATGAAGGGCCCAGTTCAGCGGTGCTTGAGACGGCGGTGCCCTGTTCAGCGGTGTTTGAGACGGCCGTGCCCTGTTCAGCGGTGCTTGAGATGAATGGCCCAGTTCAGCGGTGCTTGAGATGAAGGGCCCAGTTCAGCGGTGCTTGAGATGAAGGGCCCAGTTCAGCGGTGCTTGAGACGGCGGTGCCCTGTTCAGCGGTGCTTGAGACAGCGGTGCCCTGTTCAGCGGTGCTTGAGATGAAGGGCCCAGTTCAGCGGTGCTTGAGATGAAGGACCCTGTTCAGCGGTGCTTGAGACAGCGGTGCCCTGTTCCGCGGTGCTTGAGATGAAGGGCCCAGTTCAGCGGTGCTTGAGATGAAGGGCCCAGTTCAGCGGTGCTTGAAATGAAGGGCCCAGTTCAGCGGTGCTTGAGACGGCGGTGCCCTGTTCAGCGGTGCTTGAGATGAAGGGCCCAGTTCAGCGGTGCTTGAGACGGCGGTGCCCTGTTCAGCGGTGCTTGAGATGAAGGGCCCAGTTCAGCGGTGCTTGAGATGAAGGGCCCAGTTCAGCGGTGCTTGAGACGGCGGTGCCCTGTTCAGCGGTGCTTGAGATGAAGGGCCCAGTTCAGCGGTGCTTGAGATGAAGGGCCCAGTTCAGCGGTGCTTGAGATGAAGGGCCCAGTTCAGCGGTGCTTGAGACGGCGGTGCCCTGTTCAGCGGTGCTTGAGACGGCGGTGCCCTGTTCAGCGGTGCTTGAGATGAAGGGCCCAGTTCAGCGGTGCTTGAGATGAAGGGCCCTGTTCAGCGGTGCTTGAGACGGCGGTGCCCTGTTCAGCGGTGCTTGAGATGAAGGGCCCAGTTCAGCGGTGCTTGAGACAGCGGTGCCCTGTTCAGCGGTGCTTGACATGAAGGGCCCAGTTCAGCGGTGCTTGAGATGAAGGGCCCAGTTCAGCGGTGCTTGAGACGGCGGTGCCCTGTTCAGCGGTGCTTGAGACGGCGGTGCCCTGTTCAGCGGTGCTTGAGATGAAGGGCCCTGTTCAGCGGTGCTTGAGATGAAGGGCCCAGTTCAGCGGTGCTTGAGACGGCGGTGCCCTGTTCAGCGGTGCTTGAGATGAAGGGCCCAGTTCAGCGGTGCTTGAGACGGCGGTGCCCTGTTCAGCGGTGCTTGAGATGAAGGGCCCAGTTCAGCGGTGCTTGAGATGAAGGGCCCAGTTCAGCGGTGCTTGAGACGGCGGTGCCCTGTTCAGCGGTGCTTGAGACGGCGGTGCCCTGTTCAGCGGTGCTTGAGATGAAGGGCCCAGTTCAGCGGTGCTTGAGATGAAGGGCCCAGTTCAGCGGTGCTTGAAATGAAGGGCCCAGTTCAGCGGTGCTTGAGACGGCGGTGCCCTGTTCAGCGGTGCTTGAGATGAAGGGCCCAGTTCAGCGGTGCTTGAGACGGCGGTGCCCTGTTCAGCGGTGCTTGAGATGAAGGGGCCAGGTCAGCAGGGCTTGAGATGAAGGGCCCAGTTCAGCAGGGCTTGAGACGGCGGTGCCCTGTTCAGCGGTCCTTGAGACGGCGGTGCCCTGTTCAGCGGTGCTTGAGATGAAGGGCCCAGTTCAACGGTGCTTGAGATGAAGGGCCCAGTTCAGCGGTGCTTGAGATGAAGGGCCCAGTTCAGCGGTGCTTGAGACGGCGGTGCCCTGTTCAGCGGTGCTTGAGACGGCGGTGCCCTGTTCAGCGGTGCTTGAGATGAAGGGCCCAGTTCAGCGGTGCTTGAGATGAAGGGCCCTGTTCAGCGGTGCTTGAGACGGCGGTGCCCTGTTCAGCGGTGCTTGAGATGAAGGGCCCAGTTCAGCGGTGCTTGAGACGGCGGTGCCCTGTTCAGCGGTGCTTGAGACGGTGGTGCCCTGTTCAGCGGTGCTTGAGACGGCGGTGCCCTGTTCAGCAGTGCTTGAAATGAAGGGCCCAGTTCAGCGGTGCTTGAGATGGCGGTGCTCTGTTCAGCGGTGCTTGAGATGAAGGGCCCAGTTCAGCGGTGCTTGAGACGGCGGTGCCCTGTTCAGCGGTGCTTGAGATGAAGGGGCCAGTTCAGCAGGGCTTGAGATGAAGGGCCCAGTTCAGCAGGGCTTGAGACGGCGGTGCCCTGTTCAGCGGTGCTTGAGATGAAGGGCCCAGTTCAAAGGTGCTTGAGATGAAGGGCCCAGTTCAGCGGTGCTTGAGATGAAGGGCCCAGTTCAGCGGTGCTTGAGACGGCGGTGCCCTGTTCAGCGGTGCTTGAGACGGCGGTGCTCTGTTCAGCGGTGCTTGAGATGAAGGGCCCAGTTCAGCGGTGCTAGAGATGAAGGGCCCTGTTCAGCGGTGCTTGAGACGGCGGTGCCCTGTTCAGCGGTGCTTGAGATGAAGGGCCCAGTTCAGCGGTGCTTGAGACGGCGGTGCCCTGTTCAGCGGTGCTTGAGATGAAGGGCCCAGTTCAGCGGTGCTTGAGATGAAGGGCCCAGTTCAGCGGTGCTTGAGACGGCGGTGCCCTGTTCAGCCGTGCTTGAGACGGCGGTGCCCTGTTCAGCGGCGCTTGAGATGAAGGGCCCAGTTCAGCAGTGCTTGAGATGAAGGGCCCCGTTCAGCGGTGCTTGAGATGAAGGGCCCAGTTCAGCGGTGCTTGAGACGCCGGTGCCCTGTTCAGCGGTGCTTGAGACAGCGGTGCCCTGTTCAGCGTTGCTTGAGATGAAGGGCCCAGTTCAGCGGTGCTTGAGATGAAGGGCCCTGTTCAGCGGTGCTTGAGACGGCGGTGCCCTGTTCAGCGGTGCTTGAGATGAAGGGCCCAGTTCAGCGGTGCTTGAGATGAAGGGCCCAGTTCAGCGGTGCTTGAAATGAAGGGCCCAGTTCAGCGGTGCTTGAGACTGCGGTGCCCTGTTCAGCGGTGCTTGAGATGAAGGGCCCAGTTCAGCGGTGCTTGAGACGGCGGTGCCCTGTTCAGCGGTGCTTGAGATGAAGGGCCCAGTTCAGCGGTGCTTGAGATGAAGGGCCCAGTTCAGCGGTGCTTGAGACGGCGGTGCCCTGTTCAGCGGTGCTTGAGACGGCGGTTCCCTGTTCAGCGGTGCTTGAGATGAAGGGCCCAGTTCAGCGGTGCTTGAGATGAAGGGCCCAGTTCAGCGGTGCTTGAGATGAAGGGCCCAGTTCAGCGGTGCTTGAGACGGCGGTGCCCTGTTCAGCGGTGCTTGAGACGGCGGTGCCCTGTTCAGCGGTGCTTGAGATGAAGGGCCCAGTTCAGTGGTGCTTGAGATGAAGGGCCCTGTTTAGCGGTGCTTGAGACGGCGGTGCCCTGTTCAGCGGTGCTTGAGATGAAGGGCCCAGTTCAGCGGTGCTTGAGACGGCGGTGCCCTGTTCAGCGGTGCTTGAGATGAAGGGCCCAGTTCAGCGGTGCTTGAGATGAAGGGCCAAGTTCAGCGGTGCTTGAGACGGCGGTGCCCTGTTCAGCGGTGCTTGAGACGGCGGTGCCCTGTTCAGCGTGCTTGAGATGAAGGGCCCAGTTCAGCGGTGCTTGAGATGAAGGGCCCAGTTCAGCGGTGCTTGAAATGAAGGGCCCAGTTCAGCGGTGCTTGAGACGGCAGTGCCCTGTTCAGCGGTGCTTGAGACTGCAGTGCCCAGTTCAGCGGTGCTTGAGATGAAGGGCCCATTTCAGCGGTGCTTGAGACGGCGGTGCCCTGTTCAGCGGTGCTTGAGACGGTGGTGCCCTGTTCAGCGGTGCTTGAGACGGCGGTGCCCTGTTCAGCAGTGATTGAGATGAAGGGACCAGTTCAGCGGTGCTTGAGACGGTAGTGCCCTGTTCAGCGGTGCTTGAGATGAAGGGCCCAGTTCAGCGGTGCTTGAGACGGCGGTGCCCTGTTCAGCGGTGCTTGAGATGAAGGGCCCAGTTCAGCGGTGCTTGAGATGAAGGGCCCAGTTCAGCGGTACTTGAAATGAAGGGCCCAGTTCAGCGGTGCTTGAGACGGCGGTGCCCTGTTCAGCGGTGCTTGAGATGAAGGGCCCAGTTCAGCGGTGCTTGAGACGGCGGTGCCCTGTTCAGCGGTGCTTGAGATAAACGGGCCAGTTCAGCAGGGCTTGAGATGAAGGGCACAGTTCAGCAGGGCTTGAGACGGCGGTGCCCTGTTCAGCGGTGCTTGAGACGGCGGTGCCCTGTTCAGCGGTGCTTGAGATGAAGGGCCCAGTTCAGCGGTGTTTGAGATGAAGGGCCCAGTTCAGCGGTGCTTGAGATGAAGGGCCCAGTTCAGCGGTGCTTGAGACGGCGGTGCCCTGTTCAGCGGTGCTTGAGACGGCGGTGCCCTGTTCAGCGGTGCTTGAGATGAAGGGCCCAGTTCAGCGGTGCTTTAGATGAAGGGCCCTGTTCAGCGGTGCTTGAGACGGCGGTGCCCTGTTCAGCGGTGCTTGAGATGAAGGGCCCAGTTCAGCCGTGCTTGAGACGGCGGTGCCCTGTTCAGTGGTGCTTGAGACGGCGGTGCCCAGTTCAGCGGTGCTTGACACGGCGGTGCCCTGTTCAGCGGTGCTTGAGATGAAGGGCCCAGTTCAGCAGTGATTGAGACGGCGGTGCCCTGTTCAGCGGTGCTTGAGACGGCGGTGCCCTGTTCAGCGGTGCTTGAGATGAAGGGCCCAGTTCAGCGGTGCTTGAGACGCCGGTGCCCTGTTCAGCGGTGCTTGAGACGGCGGTGCCCTGTTCAGTGGTGCTTGAGACGGCGGTGCCCAGTTCAGCGGTGCTTGACACGGCGGTGCCCTGTTCAGCGGTGCTTGAGATGAAGGGCCCAGTTCAGCAGTGATTGAGACGGCGGTGCCCTGTTCAGCGGTGCTTGAGGCGGCGGTGCCCTGTTCAGCGGTGCTTGAGATGAAGGGCCCAGTTCAGCGGTGCTTGAGACGGCGGTGCCCTGTTCAGCGGTGCTTGAGACGGCGGTGCCCTGTTCAGCGGTGTTTGAGATGAAGGGCCCAGTTCAGCGGTGCTTGAGACGGCGGTGCCCTGTTCAGCGGTGCTTGAGACGGCGGTGCCCTGTTCAGCGGTGCTTGAGATGAAGGGCCCAGTTCAGCGGTGCTTGAGACGGCGGTGCCCTGTTCAGCGGTGCTTGAGACGGCGGTGCCCTGTTCAGCGGTGCTTGAGATGAAGGGCCCAGTTCAGCAGTGCTTGAGACGGCGGTGCCCTGTTCAGCGGTGCTTGAGACGGCAGTGCCCAGTTCAGTGGTGTTTGAGACGGAGGTGCCCTGTTCAGCGGTGCTTGAGATGAAGGGCCCAGTTCAGCGGTGCTTGAGACGGCGGTGCCCTGTTCAGCGGTGCTTGAGACGGCCGTGTTCTGTTCAGCGGTGCTTGAGATAGCGGTGCCCTGCTCAGCGGAGCTTGAGATGAAGGGCCCATTTCAGCGGTGCTTGAGACGGCGGTGCCCTGTTCAGCGGTGCTTGAGACGGTGGTGCCCTGTTCAGCGGTGCTTGAGACGTTGGTGCCCTGTTCAGCAGTGCTTGAAATGAAGGGCCCAGTTCAGCGGTGCTTGAGACGGCGGTGCCCTGTTCAGCGGTGCTTGAGATGAAGGGCCAAGTTCAGTGGTGCTTGAGATGAAGGGCCCAGTTCAGCGGTGCTTGAGACGGCGGTGCCCTGTTCAGCGGTGCTTGAGACGGCGGTGCCCTGTTCAGCGGTGCTTGAGATGAAGGGCCCAGTTCAGAGGTGCTTGAGATGAAGGGCCCAGTTCAGCAGTGCTTGAGAGGACGGTGTCCAGTTCAGCGGTGCTTGAGACGGTGGTGCCCTGTTCAGCGGTGCTTGAGACGGCGGTGCCCTGTTCAGCGGTGCTTGAGATGAAGGGCCCAGTTCAGCGGTGCTTGAGACGGCGGTGCCCTATTCAGCGGTGCTTGAGATGAAGGGCCCAGTTCAGCGGTGCTTGAGACGGCGGTGCCCTGTTCAGCGGTGCTCGAGATGAAGGGCCCAGTTCAGCGGTGCTTGAGATGAAGGGCCCAGTTCAGCGGTGCGTGAGACGGCGGTGCCCTGTTCAGCGGTGCTTGAGACGGCGGTGCCCTGTTCAGCGGTGCTTGAGATGAAGGGCCCAGTTCAGCGGTGTTTGAGATGAAGGGCCCAGTTCAGCGGTGCTTGAAATGAAGGGCCCAGTTCAGCGGTGCTTGAGACGGCGGTGCCCTGTTCAGCGGTGCTTGAGATGAAGGACCCAGTTCAGCGCTGCTTGAGACGGCGGTGCCCTGTTCAGCGGTGCTTGAGATGAAGGGCCCAGTTCAGCGGTGCTTGAGATGAAGGGCCCAGTTCAGCGGTGCTTGAGACGGCGGTGCCCTGTTCAGCGGTGCTTGAGACGGCGGTGCCCTGTTCAGCGGTGCTTGAGATGAAGGGCCCAGTTCAGCGGTGCTTGAGATGAAGGGCCCAGTTCAGCGGTGCTTGAGACGACGGTGCCCTGTTCAGCGGTGCTTGAGACAGCGGTGCCCTGTTCAGCGGTGCATGAGATGAAGGGCCCTGTTCAGCGGTGCTTGAGACGGCGGTGCCCTGTTCAGCGGTGCTTGAGATGAAGGGCCCAGTTCAGCGGTGCTTGAGACGGCGGTGCCCTGTTCAGCGGTGCTTGAGACGGCGGTGCCCAGTTCAGCGGTGCTTGACACGGCAGTGCCCTGTTCAGCGGTGCTTGAGATGAAGGGCCCAGTTCAGCGGTGCTTGAGATTGCGGTGCCCTGTTCAGCGGTGCTTGAGACGGCGGTGCCCTGTTCAGCGGTGCTTGAGATGAAGGGCCCAGTTCAGCGGTGCTTGAGACGGCGGTGCCCTGTTCAGCGGTGCTTGAGACGGCGGTGCCCTGTTTAGCGGTGCTTGAGATGAAGGGCCCAGTTCAGCGGTGCTTGAGACGGCGGTGCCCTGTTCAGCGGTGCTTGAGATGGCGGTGCCCTGTTCAGCGGTGCTTGAGACGGCGGTGCCCAGTTCAGCGGTGCTTGAGACGGCGGTGCCCTGTTCAGCGGTGCTTGAGATGAAGGGCCCAGTTCAGCGGTGCTTGAGATGAATGGCCCAGTTCAGCGGTGCTTGAAATGAAGGGCCCAGTTCAGCGGTGCTTGAGACGGCGGTGCCCTGTTCAGCGGTGCTTGAGATGAAGGGCCCAGTTCAGCGGTGCTTGAGACGGCGGTGCCCTGTTCAGCGGTGCTTGAGATGAAGGGCCCAGTTCAGCGGTGCTTGATATGAAGGGCCCAGTTCAGCGGTGATTGAGACGGCGGTGCCCTGTTCAGCGGTGTTTGAGACGGCGGTGCCCTGTTCAGCGGTGCTTGAGATGAAGGGCCCAGTTCAGCGGTGCTTGAGATGAAGGGCCCAGTTCAGCGGTGCTTGTGACGGCGGTGCCCTGTTCAGCGGTGCTTGAGACGGCGGTGCCCTGTTCAGCGGTGCTTGAGATGAAGGGCCCAGTTCAGCGGTGCTTGAGATGAAGGGCCCAGTTCAGCGGTGCTTGAGACGGTGGTGCCCTGTACAGCGGTGCTTGAGACGGCAGTGCCCTGTTCAGCGGTGCTTGAGATGAAGGGCTCAGTTCAGCGGTGCTTGAGATGAAGGGCCCAGTTCAGCGGTGCTTGAGATGAAGGGCCCAGTTCAGCGGTGCTTGTGACGGCGGTGCCCTGTTCAGCGGTGCTTGAGACGGCGGTGCCCTGTTCAGCGGTGCTTGAGATGAAGGGCCCAGTTCAGCGGTGCTTGAGATGAAGGGCCCTGTTCAGCGGTGCTTGAGATGGCGGTGCCTGTTCAGCGGTGCTTGAGATGAAGGGCCCAGTTCAGCGGTGCTTGAGACAGCGGTGCCCTGTTCAGCGGTGCTTGACATGAACGGCCCAGTTCAGCGGTGCTTGAGATGAAGGGCCCAGTTCAGCGGTGCTTGAGACGGCGGTGCCCTGTTCAGCGGTGCTTGAGATGAAGGGCCCTGTTCAGCGGTGCTTGAGATGAAGGGCCCAGTTCAGCGGTGCTTGAGACGGCGGTGCCCTGTTCAGCGGTGCTTGAGATGAAGGGCCCAGTTCAGCGGTGCTTGAGACGGCGGTGCCCTGTTCAGCGGTGCTTGAGATGAAGGGCCCAGTTCAGCGGTGCTTGAGATGAAGGGCCCAGTTCAGCGGTGCTTGAGACGGCGGTGCCCTGTTCAGTGGTGCTTGAGACGGCGGTGCCCTGTTCAGCGGTGCTTGAGATGAAGGGCCCAGTTCAGCGGTGCTTGAGATGAAGGGCCCAGTTCAGCGGTGCTTGAGACAGAGGTGCCCTGTTCAGCGGTGCTTGAGACGGCGGTGCCCTGTTCAGCGGTGCTTGAGACGGCAGTGCCCTGTTCAGCGGTGCTTGAGATGAAGGGGCCAGTTCAGCAGGGCTTGAGATGAAGGGCCCAGTTCAGAAGGGCTTGAGACGGCGGTGCCCTGTTCAGCGGTGCTTGAGACGGCGGTGCCCTGTTCAGCGGTGCTTGAGATGAAGGGCCAGTTCAGCGGTGCTTGAGATGAAGGGCCCAGTTCAGCGGTGCTTGAGATGAAGGGCCCAGTTCAGCGGTGCTTGAGACGGCTGTGCCCTGTTCAGCGGTGCTTGAGACGGCGGTGCCCTGTTCAGCGGTGCTTGAGATGAAGGGCCCAGTTCAGCGGTGCTTGAGATGAAGGGCCCTGTTCAGCGGTGCTTGGGACGGCGGTGCCCTGTTCAGCGGTGCTTGAGATGAAGGGCCCAGTTCAGCGGTGCTTGAGACGGCGGTGCCTTGTTCAGTGGTGCTTGAGATGGCGGTGCCCAGTTCAGCGGTGCTTGACACGGAGGGCCCAGTTCAGCAGTGATTGAGACGGCGGTGCCCTGTTCAGCGGTGCTTGAGACGGCGGTGCCCTGTTCAGCGGTGCTTGAGATGAAGGGCCCAGTTCAGCGGTGCTTGAGACGGCGGTGCCCTGTTCAGCGGTGCTTGAGACGGCGGTGCCCTGTTCAGCGGTGCTTGAGATGAAGGGCCCAGTTCAGCGGTGCTTGAGACGGCGGTGCCCTGTTCAGCGGTGCTTGAGACGGTGGTGCCCTGTTCAGCGGTGCTTGAGATGAAGGGCCCAGTTCAGCGGTGCTTGAGACGGCGGTGCCCTGTTCAGCGGTGTTTGAGATGGCGGTGCCGTGTTCAGCGGTGCTTGAGACCGCGGTGCCCAGTTCAGCGGTGCTTGAGACGGCGGTGCCCTGTTCAGCGGTGCTTGAGATGAAGGGCCCAGTTCAGCGGTGCTTGAGACGGCGGTGCCCTGTTCAGCGGTGCTTGAGATGAAGGGCCCAGTTCAGCGGTGCTTGAGATGAAGGGCCCAGTTCAGCGGTGCTTGAGACGGCGGTGCCCTGTTCAGCGGTGCTTGAGACGGCGGTGCCCTGTTCAGCGGTGCTTGAGATGAAGGGCCCAGTTCAGCGGTGCTTGAGATGAAGGGGCCAGTTCAGCGGTGCTTGAGATGAAGGGCCCAGTTCAGCGGTGCTTGAGATGAAGGGGCCAGTTCAGCGGTGCTTGAAATGAAGGGCCCAGTTCAGCGGTGCTTGAGACGGCGGTGCCCTGTTCAGCGGTGCTTGAGATGAAGGGCCCAGTTCAGCGGTGCTTGAGACGGCGGTGCCCTGTTCAGCGGTGCTTGAGATGAAGGGGCCAGTTCAGCAGGGCTTGAGATGAAGGGCCCAGTTCAGCAGGGCTTGAGACGGCGGTGCCCTGTTCAGCGGTGCTTGAGGCGGCGGTGCCCTGTTCAGCGGTGCTTGAGATGAAGGGCCCAGTTCAGCGGTGCTTGAGACGGCGGTGCCCTGTTCAGCGGTGCTTGAGACGGCGGTGCCCTGTTCAGCGGTGTTTGAGATGAAGGGCCCAGTTCAGCGGTGCTTGAGACGGCGGTGCCCTGTTCAGCGGTGCTTGAGACGGCGGTGCCCTGTTCAGCGGTGCTTGAGATGAAGGGCCCAGTTCAGCGGTGCTTGAGACGGCGGTGCCCTGTTCAGCGGTGCTTGAGACGGCGGTGCCCTGTTCAGCGGTGCTTGAGATGAAGGGCCCAGTTCAGCGGTGCTTGAGACGGCGGTGCCCTGTTCAGCGGTGCTTGAGACGGCAGTGCCCAGTTCAGTGTTGTTTGAGACGGAGGTGCCCTGTTCAGCGGTGCTTGAGATGAAGGGCCCAGTTCAGCGGTGCTTGAGACGGCGGTGCCCTGTTGAGCGGTGCTTGAGACGGCCGTGTTCTGTTCAGCGGTGCTTGAGATAGCGGTGCCCTGCTCAGCGGAGCTTGAGATGAAGGGCCCATTTCAGCGGTGCTTGAGACGGCGGTGCCCTGTTCAGCGGTGCTTGAGACGGTGGTGCCCTGTTCAGCGGTGCTTGAGACGTTGGTGCCCTGTTCAGCAGTGCTTGAAATGAAGGGCCCAGTTCAGCGGTGCTTGAGACGGCGGTGCCCTGTTCAGCGGTGCTTGAGATGAAGGGCCAAGTTCAGTGGTGCTTGAGATGAAGGGCCCAGTTCAGCGGTGCTTGAGACGGCGGTGCCCTGTTCAGCGGTGCTTGAGACGGCGGTGCCCTGTTCAGCGGTGCTTGAGATGAAGGGCCCAGTTCAGAGGTGCTTGAGATGAAGGGCCCAGTTCAGCAGTGCTTGAGAGGACGGTGTCCAGTT
This sequence comes from Pleurodeles waltl, assembly GCF_031143425.1. NCBI lineage: Eukaryota > Metazoa > Chordata > Amphibia > Caudata > Salamandridae > Pleurodeles > Pleurodeles waltl. Next base: position 260,804,001 of record NC_090440.1, read on the forward strand.
CAGCGGTGCTTGAGACGGTGGTGCCCTGTTCAGCGGTGCTTGAGACGGCGGTGCCCTGTTCAGCGGTGCTTGAGATGAAGGGCCCAGTTCAGCGGTGCTTGAGACGGCGGTGCCCTATTCAGCGGTGCTTGAGATGAAGGGCCCAGTTCAGCGGTGCTTGAGACGGCGGTGCCCTGTTCAGCGGTGCTCGAGATGAAGGGCCCAGTTCAGCGGTGCTTGAGATGAAGGGCCCAGTTCAGCGGTGCGTGAGACGGCGGTGCCCTGTTCAGCGGTGCTTGAGACGGCGGTGCCCTGTTCAGCGGTGCTTGAGATGAAGGGCCCAGTTCAGCGGTGTTTGAGATGAAGGGCCCAGTTCAGCGGTGCTTGAAATGAAGGGCCCAGTTCAGCGGTGCTTGAGACGGCGGTGCCCTGTTCAGCGGTGCTTGAGATGAAGGACCCAGTTCAGCGCTGCTTGAGACGGCGGTGCCCTGTTCAGCGGTGCTTGAGATGAAGGGCCCAGTTCAGCGGTGCTTGAGATGAAGGGCCCAGTTCAGCGGTGCTTGAGACGGCGGTGCCCTGTTCAGCGGTGCTTGAGACGGCGGTGCCCTGTTCAGCGGTGCTTGAGATGAAGGGCCCAGTTCAGTGGTGCTTGAGATGAAGGGCCCAGTTCAGCGGTGCTTGAGACGACGGTGCCCTGTTCAGCGGTGCTTGAGACAGCGGTGCCCTGTTCAGCGGTGCATGAGATGAAGGGCCCTGTTCAGCGGTGCTTGAGACGGCGGTGCCCTGTTCAGCGGTGCTTGAGATGAAGGGCCCAGTTCAGCGGTGCTTGAGACGGCGGTGCCCTGTTCAGCGGTGCTTGAGACGGCGGTGCCCAGTTCAGCGGTGCTTGACACGGCAGTGCCCTGTTCAGCGGTGCTTGAGATGAAGGGCCCAGTTCAGCGGTGCTTGAGATTGCGGTGCCCTGTTCAGCGGTGCTTGAGACGGCGGTGCCCTGTTCAGCGGTGCTTGAGATGAAGGGCCCAGTTCAGCGGTGCTTGAGACGGCGGTGCCCTGTTCAGCGGTGCTTGAGACGGCGGTGCCCTGTTTAGCGGTGCTTGAGATGAAGGGCCCAGTTCAGCGGTGCTTGAGACGGCGGTGCCCTGTTCAGCGGTGCTTGAGATGGCGGTGCCCTGTTCAGCGGTGCTTGAGACGGCGGTGCCCAGTTCAGCAGTGCTTGAGACGGCGGTGCCCTGTTCAGCGGTGCTTGAGATGAAGGGCCCAGTTCAGCGGTGCTTGAGATGAATGGCCCAGTTCAGCGGTGCTTGAAATGAAGGGCCCAGTTCAGCGGTGCTTGAGACGGCGGTGCCCTGTTCAGCAGGTGCTTGAGATGAAGGGCCCAGTTCAGCGGTGCTTGAGACGGCGGTGCCCTGTTCAGCGGTGCTTGAGATGAAGGGCCCAGTTCAGCGGTGCTTGATATGAAGGGCCCAGTTCAGCGGTGATTGAGACGGCGGTGCCCTGTTCAGCGGTGTTTGAGACGGCGGTGCCCTGTTCAGCGGTGCTTGAGATGAAGGGCCCAGTTCAGCGGTGCTTGAGATGAAGGGCCCAGTTCAGCGGTGCTTGTGACGGCGGTGCCCTGTTCAGCGGTGCTTGAGACGGCGGTGCCCTGTTCAGCGGTGCTTGAGATGAAGGGCCCAGTTCAGCGGTGCTTGAGATGAAGGGCCCAGTTCAGCGGTGCTTGAGACGGTGGTGCCCTGTACAGCGGTGCTTGAGACGGCAGTGCCCTGTTCAGCGGTGCTTGAGATGAAGGGCTCAGTTCAGCGGTGCTTGAGATGAAGGGCCCAGTTCAGCGGTGCTTGAGATGAAGGGCCCAGTTCAGCGGTGCTTGTGACGGTGGTGCCCTGTTCAGCGGTGCTTGAGACGGCGGTGCCCTGTTCAGCGGTGCTTGAGATGAAGGGCCCAGTTCAGCGGTGCTTGAGATGAAGGGCCCTGTTCAGCGGTGCTTGAGATGGCGGTGCCCTGTTCAGCGGTGCTTGAGATGAAGGGCCCAGTTCAGCGGTGCTTGAGACAGCGGTGCCCTGTTCAGCGGTGCTTGACATGAAGGGCCCAGTTCAGCGGTGCTTGAGATGAAGGGCCCAGTTCAGCGGTGCTTGAGACGGCGGTGCCCTGTTCAGCGGTGCTTGAGATGAAGGGCCCTGTTCAGCGGTGCTTGAGATGAAGGGCCCAGTTCAGCGGTGCTTGAGACGGCGGTGCCCTGTTCAGCGGTGCTTGAGATGAAGGGCCCAGTTCAGCGGTGCTTGAGACGGCGGTGCCCTGTTCAGCGGTGCTTGAGATGAAGGGCCCAGTTCAGCGGTGCTTGAGATGAAGGGCCCAGTTCAGCGGTGCTTGAGACGGCGGTGCCCTGTTCAGCGGTGCTTGAGACGGCGGTGCCCTGTTCAGCGGTGCTTGAGATGAAGGGCCCAGTTCAGCGGTGCTTGAGATGAAGGGCCCAGTTCAGCGGTGCTTGAGACAGAGGTGCCCTGTTCAGCGGTGCTTGAGACGGCGGTGCCCTGTTCAGCGGTGCTTGAGACGGCAGTGCCCTGTTCAGCGGTGCTTGAGATGAAGGGGCCAGTTCAGCAGGGCTTGAGATGAAGGGCCCAGTTCAGAAGGGCTTGAGACGGCGGTGCCCTGTTCAGCGGTGCTTGAGACGGCGGTGCCCTGTTCAGCGGTGCTTGAGATGAAGGGCCCAGTTCAGCGGTGCTTGAGATGAAGGGCCCAGTTCAGCGGTGCTTGAGATGAAGGGCCCAGTTCAGCGGTGCTTGAGACGGCTGTGCCCTGTTCAGCGGTGCTTGAGACGGCGGTGCCCTGTTCAGCGGTGCTTGAGATGAAGGGCCCAGTTCAGCGGTGCTTGAGATGAAGGGCCCTGTTCAGCGGTGCTTGAGACGGCGGTGCCCTGTTCAGCGGTGCTTGAGATGAAGGGCCCAGTTCAGCGGTGCTTGAGACGGCGGTGCCTTGTTCAGTGGTGCTTGAGATGGCGGTGCCCAGTTCAGCGGTGCTTGACACGGAGGGCCCAGTTCAGCAGTGATTGAGACGGCGGTGCCCTGTTCAGCGGTGCTTGAGACGGCGGTGCCCTGTTCAGCGGTGCTTGAGATGAAGGGCCCAGTTCAGCGGTGCTTGAGACGGCGGTGCCCTGTTCAGCGGTGCTTGAGACGGCGGTGCCCTGTTCAGCGGTGCTTGAGATGAAGGGCCCAGTTCAGCGGTGCTTGAGACGGCGGTGCCCTGTTCAGCGGTGCTTGAGACGGTGGTGCCCTGTTCAGCGGTGCTTGAGATGAAGGGCCCAGTTCAGCGGTGCTTGAGACGGCGGTGCCCTGTTCAGCGGTGTTTGAGATGGCGGTGCCGTGTTCAGCGGTGCTTGAGACCGCGGTGCCCAGTTCAGCGGTGCTTGAGACGGCGGTGCCCTGTTCAGCGGTGCTTGAGATGAAGGGCCCAGTTCAGCGGTGCTTGAGACGGCGGTGCCCTGTTCAGCGGTGCTTGAGATGAAGGGCCCAGTTCAGCGGTGCTTGAGATGAAGGGCCCAGTTCAGCGGTGCTTGAGACGGCGGTGCCCTGTTCAGCGGTGCTTGAGACGGCGGTGCCCTGTTCAGCGGTGCTTGAGATGAAGGGCCCAGTTCAGCGGTGCTTGAGATGAAGGGGCCAGTTCAGCGGTGCTTGAAATGAAGGGCCCAGTTCAGCGGTGCTTGAGACGGCGGTGCCCTGTTCAGCGGTGCTTGAGATGAAGGGCCCAGTTCAGCGGTGCTTGAGACGGCGGTGCCCTGTTCAGCGGTGCTTGAGATGAAGGGGCCAGTTCAGCAGGGCTTGAGATGAAGGGCCCAGTTCAGCAGGGCTTGAGACGGCGGTGCCCTGTTCAGCGGTGCTTGAGACGGCGGTGCCCTGTTCAGCGGTGCTTGAGATGAAGGGCCCAGTTCAGCGTGCTTGAGATGAAGGGCCCAGTTCAGCGCTGCTTGAGATGAAGGGCCCAGTTCAGCGCTGCTTGAGACGGCTGTGCCCTGTTCAGCGGTGCTTGAGACGGCGGTGCCCTGTTCAGCGGTGCTTGAGATGAAGGGCCCAGTTCAGCGGTGCTTGAGATGAAGGGCCCTGTTCAGCGGTGCTTGAGACGGCGGTGCCCTGTTCAGCGGTGCTTGAGATGAAGGGCCCAGTTCAGCAGTGCTTGAGACGGCGGTGCCCTGTTCAGCGGTGCTTGAGACGGCGGTGCCCAGTTCAGCGGTGCTTGACACGGCGGTGCCCTGTTCAGCGGTGCTTGAGATGAAGGGCCCAGTTCAGCAGTGATTGAGACGGCGGTGCCCTGTTTAGCGGTGCTTGAGACGGCTGTGCCCTGTTCAGCGGTGCTTGAGATGAAGGGCCCAGTTCAGCGGTGCTTGAGACGGCGGTGCCCTGTTCAGCGGTGCTTGAGACGGCGGTGCCCTGTTCAGCGGTGCTTGAGATGAAGGGCCCAGTTCAGCGGTGCTTGAGACGGCGGTGCCCTGTTCAGCGGTGCTTGAGACGGCGGTGCCCTGTTCAGCGGTGCTTGAGATGAAGGGCCCAGTTCAGCGGTGCTTGAGACGGCGGTGCCCTGTTCAGCGGTGCTTGAGATGGCGGTGCCCTGTTCAGCGGTGCTTGAGACCGCGGTGCCCAGTTCAGCGGTGCTTGAGACGGCGGTGCCCTGTTCAGCGGTGCTTGAGATGAAGGGCACAGTTCAGCGGTGCTTGAGATGAAGGGCCCAGTTCAACGGTGCTTGAGATGAAGGGCCCAGTTAAGAGGTGCTTGAGACGGCGGTGCCCTGTTCAACGGTGCTTGAGACGGCGGTGCCCTGTTCAGCGGTGCTTGAGATGAAGGGCCCAGTTCAGCGGTGCTTGAGATGAAGGGCCCAGTTCAACGGTGCTTGAGACGGCGGTGCCCTGTTCAGCGGTGCTTGAGACGGCGGTGCCCTGTTCAGCGGTGCTTGAGATGAAGGGCCCAGTTCAGCGGTGCTTGAGATGAAGGGCCCTGTTCAGCGGTGCTTGAGACGGCGGTGCACTGTTCAGCGGTGCTTGAGATGAAGGGCCCAGTTCAGCGGTTCTTGAGACGGCAGTGCCCTGTTCAGCGGTGCTTGAGATGAAGGGCCCAGTTCAGCGTTGCTTGAGATGAAGGGCCCAGTTCAGCGGTGCTTGAGACGGCGGTGCCCTGTTCAGCGGTGCTTGAGACGGCGGTGCCCTGTTCAGTGGTGCTTGAGATGAAGGGCCCAGTTCAGCGGTGCTTGAGATGAAGGGCCCAGTTCAGCGGTGCTTGAAATGAAGGCCCCAGTTCAGCGGTGCTTGAGACGGCGGTGCCCTGTTCAGCGGTGCTTGAGACTGCAGTGCCCAGTTCAGCGGTGCTTGAGATGAAGGGCCCATTTCAGCGGTGCTTGAGACTGCGGTGCCCTGTTCAGCGGTGCTTGAGACGGTGGTGCCCTGTTCAGCGGTGCTTGAGACGGCGGTGCCCTGTTCAGCAGTGCTTGAGATGAAGGGCCCAGTTCAGCGGTGCTTGAGACGGCAGTGCCCTGTTCAGCGGTGCTTGAGATGAAGGGCCCAGTTCAGCGGTGCTTGAGATGAAGGGCCCAGTTCAGCGGTGCTTGAGACGGCGGTGCCCACTTCAGCGGTGCTTGAGACGGCGGTGCCCTGTTCAGCGGTGCTTGAGATGAAGGGCCCAGTTCAGCGGTACTTGAGATGAAGGGCCCAGTTCAGCGGTGCTTGAGACGGCGGTGCCCTGTTCAGCGGTGCTTGAGATGAAGGGCCCAGTTCAGCGGTGCTTGAGACGGCGGTGCCCTGTTCAGCGGTGCTTGAGATGAAGGGCCCAGTTCAGCAGTGCTTGAGACGACGGTGCCCAGTTCAGCGTTGCTTGAGACGGCGGAGCCCTGTTCAGCGGTGCTTGAGACGGCGCTGCCCTGTTCAGCGGTGCTTGAGATGAAGGGCCCAGTTCAGCGGTGCTTGAGACGGCGGTGCCCTGTTCAGCGGTGCTTGAGATGAAGGGCCCAGTTCAGAGGTGCTTGAGACGGCAGTCCCAGTTCAGCAGTGCTTGAGACGGCGGTGCCCAGTTCAGCAGTGCTTGAGACGGCGGTGCCCTGTTCAGCGGTGCTTGAGACGGCGGTGCCCTGTTCAGCGGTGCTTGAGCTGAAGCGTCCAGTTCAGCGGTGCTTGAAATGAAGGGCCCAGTTCAGCGGTGCTTGAGACGGCGGTGCCCTGTTCAGCGGTGCTTGAGATGAAGGGCCCAGTTCAGCGGTCCTTGAGACGGTGGTGCCCTGTTCAGCGGTGCGTGAGATGAAGGGCCCAGTTCAGCGGTGCTTGAGATGAAGGGCCCAGTTCAGCGGTGCTTGAGACGGCGGTGCCCTGTTCAGCGGTGCTTGAGACGGCGGTGCCCTGTTCAGCGGTGCTTGAGATGAAGGGCCCAGTTCAGCGGTGCTTGAGTTGAAGGGCCCAGTTCTGCGGTGCTTGAGATGAAGGGCCCAGTTCAGCAGTGCTTGAGACGGTGGTGCCCTGTTCAGCGATGCTTGAGACGGCGGTGCCCTGTTCAGCGGTGCTTGAGACGGCGGTGCCCTGTTCAGCGGTGCTTGAGATGAAGGGCCCAGTTCAGCGGTGCTTGAGACGGCGGTGCCCTGTTCAGCGGTGCTTGAGACGGCGGTGCCCTGTTCAGCGGTGCTTGAGATGAAGGGCCCAGTTCAGCGGTGCTTGAGATGAATTGCTCAGTTCAGCGGTGTTTGAGACGGCGGTGCCCTGTTCAGCGGTGCTTGAGACGGCGGTGCCCAGTTCAGTGGTGCTTGAGACAGCGGTGCCCTGTTCAGCGGTGCTTGAGATGAAGGGCACAAATCAGCGGTGCTTGAGACGGCGGTGCCCTGTTCAGCGGTGCTTGAGACTGCCGTGCTCTGTTCAGCGGTGCTTGAGATGGCGGTGCCCTGTTCAGCGGAGCTTGAGATGAAGGGCCCAGTTCAGCGGTGCTTGAGATGAAGGGCCCATTTCAGCGGTGCTTGAGACGGCGGTGTCCTGTTCATCGGTGCTTGAGACAGTGGTGCCCTGTTCAGCGGTGCTTGAGATGGCGGTGCCCTGTTCAGCAGTGCTTGAAATGAAGGGCCCAGTTCAGCGGTGCTTGAGACGGCGGTGCCATGTTCAGCGGTGCTTGAGGTGAAGGGCCCAGTTCAGCGGTGCTTGAGATGAAGGGCCCAGTTCAGCGGTGCTTGAGACGGCGGTGCCCTGTTCAGCGGTGCTTGAGATGAAGGGCCCAGTTCAGCGGTGCTTGATATGAAGGGCCCAGTTCATTATGCTTGAGATGAAGGGCCCAGTTCAGCAGTGCTTGAGACGACGGTGCCCAGTTCAGCGGTGCTTGAGACGGCGGTGCCCTGTTCAGCGGTGCTTGAGACGGCGGTGCCCAGTTCAGCGGTGCTTGAGATGAAGGGCCCAGTTCAGCGGTGCTTGAGACGGCGGTGCCCTGTTCAGCGGTGCTTGAGATGAAGGGCCCAGTTCAGAGGTGTTTGAGACGGCAGTCCCAGTTCAGCGGTGCTTGAGACGGCGGTGCCCAGTTCAGCAGTGCTTGAGACGGCGGTGCCCTGTTCAGCGGTGCTTGAGATGAAGGGCCCAGTTCAGCGGTGCTTGAGACGGCGGTGCCCTGTTCAGCGGTGCTTGAGACGGCGGTGCCCTGTTCAGCGATGTTTGAGACAGCGGTGCCCTGTTCAGCGGTGCTTGAGATGAAGGGCCCAGTTCAGCGGTGCTTGAGATGAAGGGCCCAGTTCAGCGGTGCTTGAGACGGCGGTGCCCTGTTCAGCGGTGCTTGAGACAGCGGTGCCCTGTTCAGCGGTGCTTGAGATGAAGGGCCCAGTTCAGCGGTGCTTGAGATGAAGGGCCCTGTTCAGCGGTGCTTGGGCCAGCGGTGCCCTGTTCAGCGGTGCTTGAGATGAAGGGCCCAGTTCAGCGGTGCTTGAGATGAAGGGCCCAGTTCAGCGGAGCTTGAAATGAAGGGCCCAGTACAGCGGTGCTTGAGACGGCGGTGCCCTGTTCAGCGGTGCTTGAGATGAAGGGCCCAGTTCAGCGGTGCTTGAGACGGCGGTGCCCTGTTCAGCGGTGCTTGAGATGAAGGGCCCAGTTCAGCGGTGCTTGAGATGAAGGGCCCAGTTCAGCGGTGCTTGAGACGGTGGTGCCCTGTACAGCGGTGCTTGAGACGGCGGTGCCCTGTTCAGCGGTGCTTGAGATGAAGGGCTCAGTTCAGCGGTGCTTGAGATGAAGGGCCCAGTTCAGCGGTGCTTGAGATGAAGGGCCCAGTTCAGCGGTGCTTGTGACGGCGGTGCCCTGTTCAGCGGTGCTTATGACGGCGGTGCCCTGTTCAGCGGTGCTTGAGATGAAGGGCCCAGTTCAGCGGTGCTTGAGATAAAGGGCCCTGTTCAGCGGTGCTTGAGATGGCGGTGCCCTGTTCAGCGCTGCTTGAGATGAAGGGCCCAGTTCAGCGGTGCTTGAGACAGCGGTGCCCTGTTCAGCGGTGCTTGACATGAAGGGCCCAGTTCAGCGGTGCTTGAGATGAAGGGCCCAGTTCAGCGGTGCTTGAGACGGCGGTGCCCTGTTCAGCGGTGCTTGAGATGAAGGGCCCTGTTCAGCGGTGCTTGAGATGAAGGGCCCAGTTCAGCGGTGCTTGATTCGGCGGTGCCCTGTTCAGCGGTGGTTGAGATGAAGGGCCCAGTTCAGCGGTGCTTGAGACGGCGGTGCCCTGTTCAGCGGTGCTTGAGATGAAGGGCCCAGTTCAGCGGTGCTTGAGATGAAGGGCCCAGTTCAGCGGTGCTTGAGACGGCGGTGCCCTGTTCAGCGGTGCTTGAGACGGCGGTGCCCTGTTCAGCGGTGCTTGAGATGAAGGGCCCAGTTCAGCGGTGCTTGAGATGAAGGGCCCAGTTCAGCGGTGCTTGAGACGGCGGTGCCCTGTTCAGTGGTGCTTGAGATGAAGGGCCCAGTTCAGCGGTGCTTGAGACGGCGATGCCCTGTTCAGCGGTGCTTGAGATGAAGGGGCCAGTTCAGCAGGGCTTGAGATGAAGGGCCCAGTTCAGCAGGGCTTGAGACGGCGGTGCCCTGTTTAGCGGTGCTTGAGACGGCGGTGCCCTGTTCAGCGGTGCTTGAGATGAAGGGCCCAGTTCAGCGGTGCTTGAGATGAAGGGCCCAGTTCAGCGGTGCTTGAGATGAAGGGCCCAGTTCAGCGGTGCTTGAGACGGCGGTGCCCTGTTCAGCGGTGCTTGAGATGAAGGGCCCAGTTCAGCGGTGCTTGAGATGAAGGGCCCTGTTCAGCGGTGCTTGAGACGGCGGTGCCCTGTTCAGTGGTGCTTGAGATGAAGGGCCCAGTTCAGCGGTGCTTGAGACGGCGGTGCCCTGTTCAGTGGTGCTTGAGATGAAGGGCCCAGTTCAGCGGTGCTTGAGACGGCCGTGCCCTGTTCAGCGGTGCTTGAGACGGCGGTGCCCAGTTCAGCGGTGCTTGAGATGAAGGGCCCAGTTCAGCGGTGATTGAGACGGTGGTGTCCTGTTCAGCGGTGCTTGAGACGGCGGTGCCCTGTTCAGCGGTGCTTGAGATGAAGGGCCCAGTTCAGCGTTGCTTGAGACGGCGGTGCCCTGTTCAGCGGTGATTGAGACGGCGGTGCCCTGTTCAGCGGTGCTTGAGATGAAGGGCCCAGTTCAGCAGTGCTTGAGACGGCGGTGCCCTGTTCAGCGGTGCTTGAGACGGCGGTGCCCTGTTCAGCGGTGCTTGAGATGAAGGGACCAGTTCAGCGGTGCTTGAGACGGCGGTGCCCTGTTCAGCGGTGCTTGAGATGGCGGTGCCCTGTTCAGCGGTGCTTGAGACCGCGGTGCCCAGTTCAGCTGTGCTTGAGACGGCGGTGCCCTGTTCAGCGGTGCTTGAGATGAAGGGCCCAGTTCAGCGGTGCTTGAGACGGCGGTGCCCTGTTCAGCGGTGCTTGAGACGGCGGTGCCCTGTTCAGCGGTGCTTGAGATGAAGGGCCCAGTTCAGCGGTGCTTGAGATGAAGGGCCCAGTTCAGCGGTGCTTGAGATGAAGGGCCCAGTTCAGCGGTGCTTGAGACGGCGGTGCCCTGTTCAGCGGTGCTTGAGACGGCGGTGCCCTGTTCAGCGGTGCTTGAGATGAAGGGCCCAGTTCAGTGGTGCTTGAGGCGGCGGTGCCCTGTTCAGCGGTGCTTGAGATGAATTGCCCAGTTCAGCGGTGCTTGAGACGGCAGTGCCCTGTTCAGCGGTGCTTGAGACGGCGGTGCCCAGTTCAGTGGTGCTTGAGACGGCGGTGCCCTGTTCAGCGGTGCTTGAGATGAAGGGCCCAAATCAGCGGTGCTACAGACGGCGGTGCCATGTTCAGCGGTGCTGGAGACAGCTGTGCTCTGTTCATCGGTGCTTGAGATGGCAGTGCCCTGTTCAGCGGAGCTTGAGATGAAGGGCCCAGTTCAGCGGTGCTTGAGACGGCGGTGCCCTGTTCAGGGGTGCTTGAGACTGCAGTGCCCAGTTCAGCGGTGCTTGAGATGAAGGGCCCATTTCAGCGGTGCTTGAGACGGTAGTGCCCTGTTCAGCGGTGCTTGAGACAGTGGTGCCCTGTTCAGCGGTGCTTGAGACGGCGGTGCCCTGTTCAGCAGTGCTTTAAATGAAGGGCCCAGTTCAGCGGTGCTTGAGACGGCGGTGCCCTGTTCAGCGGTGCTTGAGATGAAGGGCCCAGTTCAGCGGTGCTTGAGATGAAGGGCCCAGTTCAGCGGTGCTTGAGACAGCGGTGCCCTGTTCAGCGGTGCTTGAGACGGCGGTGCCCTGTTCAGCGGTGCTTGAGATGAAGGGCCCAGTTCAGCGGTGCTTGAGATGAAGGGCCTAGTTCAGCGGTGCTTGAGATGAAGGGCCCAGTTTAGCGGTGCTTGAGACGGCGGTGCCCTGTTCAGCGGTGCTTGAGATGAAGGGCCCAGTTCAGAGATGCTTGAGACGGCAGTCCCAGTTCAGCGGTGCTTGAGACGGCGGTGCCCAGTTCAGCAGTGCTTGAGACGGCGGTGCCCTGTTCAGCGGTGCGTGAGACGGCGGTGCCCTGTTCAGCGGTGCTTGAGATGAAGGGCCCAGTTCAGCGGTGCTTGAGACGGCGGTGCCCTGTTCAGCGGTGCTTGAGATGAAGGGCCCAGTTCAGCGGTGCTTGAGATGAAGGGCCCAGTGCAGCGGTGCTTGAGACGGCGGTTCCCTGTTCAGCGGTGCTTGTGACGGCGGTGCCCTGTTCAGCGGTGCTTGAGATGAAGGGCCCAGTTCAGCGGTGCTTGAGATGAAGGGCCCAGTTCAGCGATGCTTGAAATGAAGGGTCCAGTTCAGCGGTGCTTGAGACGGCGGTGCCCTGTTCAGCGGTGCTTGAGATGAAGGGCCCAGTTCAGCGGTGCTTGAGACGGCGGTGCCCTGATCAGCGGTGCTTGAGATGAAGGGCCCAGTTCAGCGGTGCTTGAGATGAAGGGCCCAGTTCAGCGGTGCTTGAGACGGCGGTGCCAGGTTCAGCCGTGCTTGAGACGGCGGTACCCTGTTCAGCGGTGCTTGAGATGAAGGGCCAAGTTCAGCGGTGCTTGAGATGAAGGGCCCAGTTCAGCGGTGCTTGAGATGAAGGGCCCAGTTCAGCGGTGCTTGAGACGATGGTGCCCTGTTCAGCGGTGCTTGAGACGGCGGTGCCCTGTTCAGCGGTGCTTGAGATGAAGGGCCCTGTTCAGCGGTGCTTGAGACGGCGGTGCCCTGTTCAGCGGTGCTTGAGATGAAGGGCCCAGTTCAGCGGTGCTTGAGACGGCGGTGCCCTGTTCAGCGGTGCTTGAGACGGCGGTGCCAAGTTCAGCGGTTCTTGACACGGCGTTGCCCTGTTCAGCGGTGCTTGAGATGAAGGGCCCAGTTCAGCGGTGCTTGAGACGGCGGTGCCCTGTTCAGTGGTGCTTGAGACGGCGGTGCCCTGTTCAGCGGTGCTTGAGATGAAGGGCCCAGTTCAGCGGTGCTTGAGACGGCGGTGCCCTGTTCAGCGGTGCTTGAGACGGCGGTGCCCTGTTCAGCGGTGCTTGAGATGAAGGGCCCAGTTCAGCGGTGCTTGAGACGGCGGTACCCTGTTCAGCAGTGCTTGAGACGGCGGTGCCCTGTTCAGCGGTGCTTGAGATGAAGGGCCCAGTTCAGCCGTGCTTGAGACGGCGGTGCCCTGTTCAGCGGTGCTTGAGATGGCGGTGCCCTGTTCAGCGGTGCTTCAGACGGCGGTGCCCAGTTCAGCGGTGCTTGAGACGGTGGTGCTCTGTTCAGCGGTGCTTGAGATGAAGGGCCCAGTTCAGCGGTGCTTGAGATGAAGGGCCCAGTTCAGCGGTGCTTGAAATGAAGGGCCCAGTTCAGCGGTGCTTGAGATGGCGGTGCCCTGTTCAGCGGTGCTTGAGATGAAGGGCCCAGTTCAGCGGTGCTTGAGACGGCGGTGCCCTGTTCAGCGGTGCTTGAAATGAAGGGCCCAGTTCAGCGGTGCTTGAGATGAAGGGCCCAGTTCAGCTGTGCTTGAGACGGCGGTGCCCTGTTCAGCGGTGCTTGAGACGGCGGTGCCCTGTTCAGCGTGCTTGAGACGGCGGTGCCCTGTTCAGCGGTGCTTGAGATGAAGGGCCCAGTTCAGCGGTGCTTGAGACGGCGGTGCCCAGTTCAGCGGAGCTAGAGATGAAGGGCCCAGTTCAGCGGTGCTTGAGACGGCGGTGCCCTGTTCAGCGGTGCTTGAGACGGCGGTGCCCAGTTCAGTGGTGTTTGAGACGGCGGTGCCCTGTTCAGCGGTGCTTGAGATGAAGGGCCCAGTTCAGCGGTGCTTGAGACGGCGGTGCCCTGTTCAGCGGTGCTTGAGACGGCCGTGCTCTGTTCAGCGGTGCTTGAGATAGCGGTGCCCTGCTCAGCGGAGCTTGAGATGAAGGGCCCAGTTCAGCAGTGCTTGAGACGGCGGTGCCCTGTTCAGCGGTGCTTGAGACTGCAGTGCCCAGTTCAGCGGTGCTTTAGATGAAGGGCCCATTTCAGCGGTGCTTGAGACGGCGGTGCCCTGTTCAGCGGTGCTTGAGACGATGGTGCCCTGTTCAGCGGTGCTTGAGACGGCGATGCCCTGTTCAGCAGTGCTTGAAATGAAGGGCCCAGTTCAGCGGTGCTTGAGACGGCGGTGCCCTGTTCAGCGGTGCTTGAGATGAAGGGCCAAGTTCAGCGGTGCTTGAGATGAAGGGCCCAGTTCAGCGGTGCTTGAGACGGCGGTGCCCTGTTCAGCGGTGCTTGAGACGGCGGTGCCCTGTTCAGCGGTGCTTGAGATGAAGGGCCCAGCTCAGCGGTGCTTGAGATGAAGGGCCCAGTTCAGCAGTGCTTGAGAGGACGGTGCCCAGTTCAGCGGTGCTTGAGACGGCGGTGCCCTGTTCAGCGGTGCTTGAGACGGCGGTGCCCTGTTCAGCGGTGCTTGAGATGAAGGGCCCAGTTCAGCGGTGCTTGAGACGGCGGTGCCTTGTTCAGCGGTGCTTGAGATGAAGGGCCCAGTTCAGCGGTGCTTGAGACGGCGGTGCCCTGTTCAGCGGTGCTTGAGATGAAGGGCCCAGTTCAGCGGTGCTTGAGATGAAGGGCCCAGTTCAGCGGTGCTTGAGATGGCGGTGCCCTGTTCAGCGGTGCTTGAGACGGCGGTGCCCTGTTCAGCTGTGCTTGAGATGAAGGGCCCAGTTCAGCGGTGCTTGAGATGAAAGGCCCAGTTCAGCGGTGCTTGAAATGAAGGGCCCAGTTCAGCGGTGCTTGAGACGGCGGTGCCCTGTTCAGCGGTGCTTGAGATGAAGGACCCAGTTCAGCGGTGCTTGAGACGGCGGTGCCCTGTTCAGCGGTGCTTGAGATGAAGGGCCCAGTTCAGCGGTGCTTGAGATGAAGGGCCCAGTTCAGCGGTGCTTGAGACAGCGGTGCCCTGTTCAGCAGTGCTTGAGACGGCGGTGCCCTGTTCAGCGGTGCTTGAGATGAAGGGCCCAGTTCAGCGGTGCTTGAGATGAAGGGCCCAGTTCAGTGGTGCTTGAGATGAAGGGCCCAGTTCAGCGGTGCTTGAGACGACGGTGCCCTGTTCAGCGGTGCTTGAGACGGCGGTGCCCTGTTCAGCGGTGCTTGAGATGAAGGGCCCTGTTCAGCGGTGCTTGAGACGGCGGTGCCCTGTTCAGCGGTGCTTGAGACGGCGGTGCCCAGTTCAGCGGTGCTTGAGACGACGGTGCCCTGTTCAGCGGTGCTTGAGACGGTGGTGCCCTGTTCAGCGGTGCTTGAGATGAAGGGCCCAGTTCAGCGGTGCTTGAGACGGCAGTGCCCTGTTCAGCGGTGCTTGAGACGGCGGTGCCCTGTTCAGCGGTGCTTGACACGGCGGTGCCCTGTTCAGCGGTGCTTGAGATGAAGGGGCCAGTTCAGCGGTGCTTGAGACGGCGGTGCCCTGTTCAGCGGTGCTTGAGACGGCGGTGCCCTGTTCAGCGGTGCTTGAGATGAAGGGCCAAGTTCAGCGGTGCTTGAGATGAAGGGCCCAGTTCAGCGGTGCTTGAGACGGCGGTGCCCTGTTCAGCGGTGCTTGAGACGGCGGTGCCCTGTTCAGCGGTGCTTGAGATGAAGGGCCCAGCTCAGCGGTGCTTGAGATGAAGGGCCCAGTTCAGCAGTGCTTGAGACGACGGTGCCCAGTTCAGCGGTGCTTGAGACGGCGGTGCCCTGTTCAGCGGTGCTTGAGACGGCGGTGCCCTGTTCAGCGGTGCTTGAGATAAAGGGCCCAGTTCAGCGGTGCTTGAGACGGCGGTGCCTTGTTCAGCGGTGCTTGAGATGAAGGGCCCAGTTCAGCGGTGCTTGAGACGGCGGTGCCCTGTTCAGCGTTGCTTGAGATGAAGGGCCCAGTTCAGCGGTGCTTGAGATGAAGGGCCCAGTTCAGCGGTGCTTGAGATGGCGGTGCCCTGTTCAGCGGTGCTTGAGACGGCGGTGCCCTGTTCAGCGGTGCTTGAGATGAAGGGCCCAGTTCAGCGGTGCTTGAGATGAAGGGCCCAGTTCAGCGGTGCTTGAAATGAAGGGCCCAGTTCAGCGGTGCTTGAGACGGCGGTGCCCTGTTCAGCGGTGCTTGAGATGAAGGACCCAGTTCAGCGGTGCTTGAGACGGCGGTGCCCTGTTCAGCGGTGCTTGAGATGAAGGGCCCAGTTCAGCGGTGCTTGAGATGAAGGGCCCAGTTCAGCGGTGCTTGAGACGGCGGTGCCCTGTTCAGCGGTGCTTGAGACGGCGGTGCCCTGTTCAGCGGTGCTTGAGATGAAGGGCCCAGTTCAGCGGTGCTTGAGACGGCGGTGCCCAGTTCAGCGGAGCTAGAGATGAAGGGCCCAGTTCAGCGGTGCTTGAGACGGCGGTGCCCTGTTCAGCGGTGCTTGAGACGGCGGTGCCCAGTTCAGTGGTGTTTGAGACGGCGGTGCCCTGTTCAGCGTGCTTGAGACGGCGGTGCCCTGTTCAGCGGTGCTTGAGATGAAGGGCCCAGTTCAGCGGTGCTTGAGACGGCGGTGCCCAGTTCAGCGGAGCTAGAGATGAAGGGCCCAGTTCAGCGGTGCTTGAGACGGCGGTGCCCTGTTCAGCGGTGCTTGAGACGGCGGTGCCCAGTTCAGTGGTGTTTGAGACGGCGGTGCCCTGTTCAGCGGTGCTTGAGATGAAGGGCCCAGTTCAGCGGTGCTTGAGACGGCGGTGCCCTGTTCAGCGGTGCTTGAGACGGCCGTGCTCTGTTCAGCGGTGCTTGAGATAGCGGTGCCCTGCTCAGCGGAGCTTGAGATGAAGGGCCCAGTTCAGCAGTGCTTGAGACGGCGGTGCCCTGTTCAGCGGTGCTTGAGACTGCAGTGCCCAGTTCAGCGGTGCTTTAGATGAAGGGCCCATTTCAGCGGTGCTTGAGACGGCGGTGCCCTGTTCAGCGGTGCTTGAGACGATGGTGCCCTGTTCAGCGGTGCTTGAGACGGCGATGCCCTGTTCAGCAGTGCTTGAAATGAAGGGCCCAGTTCAGCGGTGCTTGAGACGGCGGTGCCCTGTTCAGCGGTGCTTGAGATGAAGGGCCAAGTTCAGCGGTGCTTGAGATGAAGGGCCCAGTTCAGCGGTGCTTGAGACGGCGGTGCCCTGTTCAGCGGTGCTTGAGACGGCGGTGCCCTGTTCAGCGGTGCTTGAGATGAAGGGCCCAGCTCAGCGGTGCTTGAGATGTAGGGCCCAGTTCAGCAGTGCTTGAGAGGACGGTGCCCAGTTCAGCGGTGCTTGAGACGGCAGTGCCCTGTTCAGCGGTGCTTGAGACGGCGGTGCCCTGTTCAGCGGTGCTTGAGATGAAGGGCCCAGTTCAGCGGTGCTTGAGACGGCGGTGCCTTGTTCAGCGGTGCTTGAGATGAAGGGCCCAGTTCAGCGGTGCTTGAGACGGCGGTGCCCTGTTCAGCGGTGCTTGAGATGAAGGGCCCAGTTCAGCGGTGCTTGAGATGAAGGGCCCAGTTCAGCGGTGCTTGAGATGGCGGTGCCCTGTTCAGCGGTGCTTGAGACGGCGGTGCCCTGTTCAGCTGTGCTTGAGATGAAGGGCCCAGTTCAGCGGTGCTTGAGATGAAGGGCCCAGTTCAGCGGTGCTTGAAATGAAGGGCCCAGTTCAGCGGTGCTTGAGACGGCGGTGCCCTGTTCAGCGGTGCTTGAGATGAAGGACCCAGTTCAGCGGTGCTTGAGACGGCGGTGCCCTGTTCAGCGGTGCTTGAGATGAAGGGCCCAGTTCAGCGGTGCTTGTGATGAAGGGCCCAGTTCAGCGGTGCTTGAGACAGCGGTGCCCTGTTCAGCAGTGCTTGAGACGGCGGTGCCCTGTTCAGCGGTGCTTGAGATGAAGGGCCCAGTTCAGCGGTGCTTGAGATGAAGGGCCCAGTTCAGTGGTGCTTGAGATGAAGGGCCCAGTTCAGCGGTGCTTGAGACGACGGTGCCCTGTTCAGCGGTGCTTGAGACGGCGGTGCCCTGTTCAGCGGTGCTTGAGATGAAGGGCCCTGTTCAGCGGTGCTTGAGACGGCGGTGCCCTGTTCAGCGGTGCTTGAGACGGCGGTGCCCAGTTCAGCGGTGCTTGAGACGACGGTGCCCTGTTCAGCGGTGCTTGAGACGGTGGTGCCCTGTTCAGCGGTGCTTGAGATGAAGGGCCCAGTTCAGCGGTGCTTGAGACGGCGGTGCCCTGTTCAGCGGTGCTTGAGACGGCGGTGCCCTGTTCAGCGGTGCTTGACACGGCGGTGCCCTGTTCAGCGGTGCTTGAGATGAAGGGGCCAGTTCAGCGGTGCTTGAGACGGCGGTGCCCTGTTCAGCGGTGCTTGAGACGGCGGTGCCCTGTTCAGCGGTGCTTGAGATGAAGGGCCAAGTTCAGCGGTGCTTGAGATGAAGGGCCCAGTTCAGCGGTGCTTGAGACGGCGGTGCCCTGTTCAGCGGTGCTTGAGACGGCGGTGCCCTGTTCAGCGGTGCTTGAGATGAAGGGCCCAGCTCAGCGGTGCTTGAGATGAAGGGCCCAGTTCAGCAGTGCTTGAGACGACGGTGCCCAGTTCAGCGGTGCTTGAGACGGCGGTGCCCTGTTCAGCGGTGCTTGAGACGGCGGTGCCCTGTTCAGCGGTGCTTGAGATAAAGGGCCCAGTTCAGCGGTGCTTGAGACGGCGGTGCCTTGTTCAGCGGTGCTTGAGATGAAGGGCCCAGTTCAGCGGTGCTTGAGACGGCGGTGCCCTGTTCAGCGTTGCTTGAGATGAAGGGCCCAGTTCAGCGGTGCTTGAGATGAAGGGCCCAGTTCAGCGGTGCTTGAGATGGCGGTGCCCTGTTCAGCGGTGCTTGAGACGGCGGTGCCCTGTTCAGCGGTGCTTGAGATGAAGGGCCCAGTTCAGCGGTGCTTGAGATGAAGGGCCCAGTTCAGCGGTGCTTGAAATGAAGGGCCCAGTTCAGCGGTGCTTGAGACGGCGGTGCCCTGTTCAGCGGTGCTTGAGATGAAGGACCCAGTTCAGCGGTGCTTGAGACGGCGGTGCCCTGTTCAGCGGTGCTTGAGATGAAGGGCCCAGTTCAGCGGTGCTTGAGATGAAGGGCCCAGTTCAGCGGTGCTTGAGACGGCGGTGCCCTGTTCAGCGGTGCTTGAGACGGCGGTGCCCTGTTCAGCGGTGCTTGAGATGAAGGGCCCAGTTCAGCGGTGCTTGAGACGGCGGTGCCCAGTTCAGCGGAGCTAGAGATGAAGGGCCCAGTTCAGCGGTGCTTGAGACGGCGGTGCCCTGTTCAGCGGTGCTTGAGACGGCGGTGCCCAGTTCAGTGGTGTTTGAGACGGCGGTGCCCTGTTCAGCGGTGCTTGAGATGAAGGGCCCAGTTCAGCGGTGCTTGAGACGGCGGTGCCCTGTTCAGCGGTGCTTGAGACGGGCGTGCTCTGTTCAGCGGTGCTTGAGATAGCGGTGCCCTGCTCAGCGGAGCTTGAGATGAAGGGCCCAGTTCAGCAGTGCTTGAGACGGCGGTGCCCTGTTCAGCGGTGCTTGAGACTGCAGTGCCCAGTTCAGCGGTGCTTTAGATGAAGGGCCCATTTCAGCGGTGCTTGAGACGGCGGTGCCCTGTTCAGCGGTGCTTGAGACGATGGTGCCCTGTTCAGCGGTGCTTGAGACGGCGATGCCCTGTTCAGCAGTGCTTGAAATGAAGGGCCCAGTTCAGCGGTGCTTGAGACGGCGGTGCCCTGTTCAGCGGTGCTTGAGATGAAGGGCCAAGTTCAGCGGTGCTTGAGATGAAGGGCCCAGTTCAGCGGTGCTTGAGACGGCGGTGCCCTGTTCAGCGGTGCTTGAGATGAAGGGCCCAGCTCAGCGGTGCTTGAGATGAAGGGCCCAGTTCAGCAGTGCTTGAGAGGACGGTGCCCAGTTCAGCGGTGCTTGAGACGGCGGTGCCCTGTTCAGCGGTGCTTGAGACGGCGGTGCCCTGTTCAGCGGTGCTTGAGATGAAGGGCCCAGTTCAGCGGTGCTTGAGACGGCGGTGCCTTGTTCAGCGGTGCTTGAGATGAAGGGCCCAGTTCAGCGGTGCTTGAGACGGCGGTGCCCTGTTCAGCGGTGCTTGAGATGAAGGGCCCAGTTCAGCGGTGCTTGAGATGAAGGGCCCAGTTCAGCGGTGCTTGAGATGGCGGTGCCCTGTTCAGCGGTGCTTGAGACGGCGGTGCCCTGTTCAGCGGTGCTTGAGATGAAGGGCCCAGTTCAGCGGTGCTTGAGATGAAGGGCCCAGTTCAGCGGTGCTTGAAATGAAGGGCCCAGTTCAGCGGTGCTTGAGACGGCGGTGCCCTGTTCAGCGGTGCTTGAGATGAAGGACCCAGTTCAGCGGTGCTTGAGATGAAGGGCCAAGTTCAGCGGTGCTTGAGATGAAGGGCCCAGTTCAGCGGTGCTTGAGACGGCGGTGCCCTGTTCAGCGGTGCTTGAGACGGCGGTGCCCTGTTCAGCGGTGCTTGAGATGAAGGGCCCAGCTCAGCGGTGCTTGAGATGAAGGGCCCAGTTCAGCAGTGCTTGAGACGACGGTGCCCAGTTCAGCGGTGCTTGAGACGGCGGTGCCCTGTTCAGCGGTGCTTGAGACGGCGGTGCCCTGTTCAGCGGTGCTTGAGATAAAGGGCCCAGTTCAGCGGTGCTTGAGACGGCGGTGCCTTGTTCAGCGGTGCTTGAGATGAAGGGCCCAGTTCAGCGGTGCTTGAGACGGCGGTGCCCTGTTCAGCGGTGCTTGAGATGAAGGGCCCAGTTCAGCGGTGCTTGAGATGAAGGGCCCAGTTCAGCGGTGCTTGAGATGGCGGTGCCCTGTTCAGCGGTGCTTGAGACGGCGGTGCCCTGTTCAGCGGTGCTTGAGATGAAGGGCCCAGTTCAGCGGTGCTTGAGATGAAGGGCCCAGTTCAGCGGTGCTTGAAATGAAGGGCCCAGTTCAGCGGTGCTTGAGACGGCGGTGCCCTGTTCAGCGGTGCTTGAGATGAAGGACCCAGTTCAGCGGTGCTTGAGACGGCGGTGCCCTGTTCAGCGGTGCTTGAGATGAAGGGCCCAGTTCAGCGGTGCTTGAGATGAAGGGCCCAGTTCAGCGGTGCTTGAGACGGCGGTGCCCTGTTCAGCGGTGCTTGAGACGGCGGTGCCCTGTTCAGCGGTGCTTGAGATGAAGGGCCCAGTTCAGCGGTGCTTGAGACGGCGGTGCCCAGTTCAGCGGAGCTAGAGATGAAGGGCCCAGTTCAGCGGTGCTTGAGACGGCGGTGCCCTGTTCAGCGGTGCTTGAGACGGCGGTGCCCAGTTCAGTGGTGTTTGAGACGGCGGTGCCCTGTTCAGCGGTGCTTGAGATGAAGGGCCCAGTTCAGCGGTGCTTGAGACGGCGGTGCCCTGTTCAGCGGTGCTTGAGACGGGCGTGCTCTGTTCAGCGGTGCTTGAGATAGCGGTGCCCTGCTCAGCGGAGCTTGAGATGAAGGGCCCAGTTCAGCAGTGCTTGAGACGGCGGTGCCCTGTTCAGCGGTGCTTGAGACTGCAGTGCCCAGTTCAGCGGTGCTTTAGATGAAGGGCCCATTTCAGCGGTGCTTGAGACGGCGGTGCCCTGTTCAGCGGTGCTTGAGACGATGGTGCCCTGTTCAGCGGTGCTTGAGACGGCGATGCCCTGTTCAGCAGTGCTTGAAATGAAGGGCCCAGTTCAGCGGTGCTTGAGACGGCGGTGCCCTGTTCAGCGGTGCTTGAGATGAAGGGCCAAGTTCAGCGGTGCTTGAGATGAAGGGCCCAGTTCAGCGGTGCTTGAGACGGCGGTGCCCTGTTCAGCGGTGCTTGAGATGAAGGGCCCAGCTCAGCGGTGCTTGAGATGAAGGGCCCAGTTCAGCAGTGCTTGAGAGGACGGTGCCCAGTTCAGCGGTGCTTGAGACGGCGGTGCCCTGTTCAGCGGTGCTTGAGACGGCGGTGCCCTGTTCAGCGGTGCTTGAGATGAAGGGCCCAGTTCAGCGGTGCTTGAGACGGCGGTGCCTTGTTCAGCGGTGCTTGAGATGAAGGGCCCAGTTCAGCGGTGCTTGAGACGGCGGTGCCCTGTTCAGCGGTGCTTGAGATGAAGGGCCCAGTTCAGCGGTGCTTGAGATGAAGGGCCCAGTTCAGCGGTGCTTGAGATGGCGGTGCCCTGTTCAGCGGTGCTTGAGACGGCGGTGCCCTGTTCAGCGGTGCTTGAGATGAAGGGCCCAGTTCAGCGGTGCTTGAGATGAAGGGCCCAGTTCAGCGGTGCTTGAAATGAAGGGCCCAGTTCAGCGGTGCTTGAGACGGCGGTGCCCTGTTCAGCGGTGCTTGAGATGAAGGACCCAGTTCAGCGGTGCTTGAGACGGCGGTGCCCTGTTCAGCGGTGCTTGAGATGAAGGGCCCAGTTCAGCGGTGCTTGAGATGAAGGGCCCAGTTCAGCGGTGCTTGAGACAGCGGTGCCCTGTTCAGCGGTGCTTGAGACGGCGGTGCCCTGTTCAGCGGTGCTTGAGATGAAGGGCCCAGTTCAGCGGTGCTTGAGATGAAGGGCCCAGTTCAGTGGTGCTTGAGATGAAGGGCCCAGTTCAGCGGTGCTTGAGACGACGGTGCCCTGTTCAGCGGTGCTTGAGACGGCGGTGCCCTGTTCAGCGGTGCTTGAGATGAAGGGCCCTGTTCAGCGGTGCTTGAGACGGCGGTGCCCTGTTCAGCGGTGCTTGTGACGGCGGTGCCCAGTTCAGCGGTGCTTGAGACGACGGTGCCCTGTTCAGCGGTGCTTGAGACGGCGGTGCCCTGTTCAGCGGTGCTTGAGATGAAGGGCCCAGTTAAGCGGTGCTTGAGACGGCGGTGCCCTGTTCAGCGGTGCTTGAGACGGCGGTGCCCTGTTCAGCGGTGCTTGACACGGCGGTGCCCTGTTCAGCGGTGCTTGAGATGAAGGGGCCAGATCAGCGGTGCTTGAGACGGCGGTGCCCTGTTCAGCGGTGCTTGAGACGGCGGTGCCCTGTTCAGCGGTGCTTGAGATGAAGGGCCAAGTTCAGCGGTGCTTGAGATGAAGGGCCCAGTTCAGCGGTGCTTGAGACGGCGGTGCCCTGTTCAGCGGTGCTTGAGACGGCGATGCCCTGTTCAGCGGTGCTTGAGATGAAGGGCCCAGCTCAGCGGTGCTTGAGATGAAGGGCCCAGTTCAGCAGTGCTTGAGACGACGGTGCCCAGTTCAGCGGTGCTTGAGACGGCGGTGCCCTGTTCAGCGGTGCTTGAGACGGCGGTGCCCTGTTCAGCGGTGCTTGAGATAAAGGGCCCAGTTCAGCGGTGCTTGAGACGGCGGTGCCTTGTTCAGCGGTGCTTGAGATGAAGGGCCCAGTTCAGCGGTGCTTGAGACGGCGGTGCCCTGTTCAGCGGTGCTTGAGATGAAGGGCCCAGTTCAGCGGTGCTTGAGATGAAGGGCCCAGTTCAGCGGTGCTTGAGATGGCGGTGACCTGTTCAGCGGTGCTTGAGACGGCGGTGCCCTGTTCAGCGGTGCTTGAGATGAAGGGCCCAGTTCAGCGGTGCTTGAGATGAAGGGCCCAGTTCAGCGGTGCTTGAAATGAAGGGCCCAGTTCAGCGGTGCTTGAGACGGCGGTGCCCTGTTCAGCGGTGCTTGAGATGAAGGACCCAGTTCAGCGGTGCTTGAGACGGCGGTGCCCTGTTCAGCGGTGCTTGAGATGAAGGGCCCAGTTCAGCGGTGCTTGAGATGAAGGGCCCAGTTCAGCGGTGCTTGAGACAGCGGTGCCCTGTTCAGCGGTGCTTGAGACGGCGGTGCCCTGTTCAGCGGTGCTTGAGATGAAGGGCCCAGTTCAGCGGTGCTTGAGATGAAGGGCCCAGTTCAGTGGTGCTTGAGATGAAGGGCCCAGTTCAGCGGTGCTTGAGACGACGGTGCCCTGTTCAGCGGTGCTTGAGACGGCGGTGCCCTGTTCAGCGGTGCTTGAGATGAAGGGCCCTGTTCAGCGGTGCTTGAGACGGCGGTGCCCTGTTCAGCGGTGCTTGAGACGGCGGTGCCCAGTTCAGCGGTGCTTGAGACGACGGTGCCCTGTTCAGCGGTGCTTGAGACGGCGGTGCCCTGTTCAGCGGTGCTTGAGATGAAGGGCCCAGTTCAGCGGTGCTTGAGACGGCGGTGCCCTGTTCAGCGGTGCTTGAGACGGCGGTGCCCTGTTCAGCGGTGCTTGACACGGCGGTGCCCTGTTCAGCGGTGCTTGAGATGAAGGGGCCAGTTCAGCGGTGCTTGAGACGGCGGTGCCCTGTTCAGCGGTGCTTGAGACGGCGGTGCCCTGTTCAGCGGTGCTTGAGATGAAGGGCCCAGTTCAGCGGTGCTTGAGACGGCGGTGCCCTGTTCAGCGGTGCTTGAGACGGCGGTGCCCTGTTCAGCGGTGCTTGAGATGAAGGGCCCAGTTCAGCGGTGCTTGAGACGGAAGTGCCCTCTTCAGCGGTGCTTGAGACGGCGGTGCCCTGTTCAGCGGTGCTTGAGATGAAGGGCCCAGTTCAGCGGTGCTTGAGACGGCGGTGCCCTGTTCAGCAGTGCTTGAGATGGCGGTGCCCTGTTCAGCGGTGCTTGAGACGGCGGTGCCCAGTTCAGCGGTGCTTGAGACGGCGGTGCCCTGTTCAGCGGTACTTGAGATGAAGGGCCCAGTTCAGCGGTGCTTGAGATGAAGGGCCCAGTTCAGCGCTGCTTGAAATGAAGGGCCCAGTTCAGCGGTGCTTGAGACGGCGGTGCCCTGTTCAGCGGTGCTTGAGATGAAGGGCCCAGTTCAGCGGTGCTTGAGACGGCGGTGCCCTGTTCAGCGGTGCTTGAGATGAAGGGCCCAGTTCAGCGGTGCTTGAGATGAAGGGCCCAGTTCAGCGGTGCTTGAGACGGCGGTGCCCTGTTCAGCGGTGTTTGAGACGGCGGTGCCCTGTTCAGCGGTGCTTGAGATGAAGGGCCCAGTTCAGCGGTGCTTGAGATGAAGGGCCCAGTTCAGCGGTGCTTGAGATGAAGGGCCCAGTTCAGCGGTGCTTGAGACGGCGGTGCCCTGTTCAGCGGTGCTTGAGACAGCGGTGCCCTGTTCAGCGGTGCTTGAGATGAAGGGCCCAGTTCAGCGGTGCTTGAGATGAAGGGCCCTGTTCAGCGGTGCTTGAGACAGCGGTGCCCTGTTCCGCGGTGCTTGAGATGAAGGGCCCAGTTCAGCGGTGCTTGAGATGAAGGGCCCAGTTCAGCGGTGCTTGAAATGAAGGGCCCAGTTCAGCGGTGCTTGAGACGGCGGTGCCCTGTTCAGCGGTGCTTGAGATGAAGGGCCCAGTTCAGCGGTGCTTGAGACGGCGGTGCCCTGTTCAGCGGTGCTTGAGATGAAGGGCCCAGTTCAGCGGTGCTTGAGATGAAGGGCCCAGTTCAGCGGTGCTTGAGATGAAGGGCCCAGTTCAGCGGTGCTTGAGACGGCGGTGCCCTGTTCAGCGGTGCTTGAGACGGCGGTGCCCTGTTCAGCGGTGCTTGAGATGAAGGGCCCAGTTCAGCGGTGCTTGAGATGAAGGGCCCTGTTCAGCGGTGCTTGAGACGGCGGTGCCCTGTTCAGCGGTGCTTGAGATGAAGGGCCCAGTTCAGCGGTGCTTGAGACAGCGGTGCCCTGTTCAGCGGTGCTTGACATGAAGGGCCCAGTTCAGCGGTGCTTGAGATGAAGGGCCCAGTTCAGCGGTGCTTGAGACGGCGGTGCCCTGTTCAGCGGAGCTTGAGACGGCGGTGCCCTGTTCAGCGGTGCTTGAGATGAAGGGCCCTGTTCAGCGGTGCTTGAGATGAAGGGCCCAGTTCAGCGGTGCTTGAGACGGCGGTGCCCTGTTCAGCGGTGCTTGAGATGAAGGGCCCAGTTCAGCGGTGCTTGAGACGGCGGTGCCCTGTTCAGCGGTGCTTGAGACGGCGGTGCCCTGTTCAGCGGTGCTTGAGATGAAGGGCCCTGTTCAGCGGTGCTTGAGATGAAGGGCCCAGTTCAGCGGTGCTTGAAATGAAGGGCCCAGTTCAGCGGTGCTTGAGACGGCGGTGCCCTGTTCAGCGGTGCTTGAGATGAAGGGCCCAGTTCAGCGGTGCTTGAGACGGCGGTGCCCTGTTCAGCGGTGCTTGAGATGAAGGGGCCAGGTCAGCAGGGCTTGAGATGAAGGGCCCAGTTCAGCAGGGCTTGAGACGGCGGTGCCCTGTTCAACGGTGCTTGAGACGGCGGTGCCCTGTTCAGCGGTGCTTGAGATGAAGGGCCCAGTTCAACGGTGCTTGAGATGAAGGGCCCAGTTCAGCGGTGCTTGAGATGAAGGGCCCAGTTCAGCGGTGCTTGAGACGGCGGTGCCCTGTTCAGCGGTGCTTGAGACGGCGGTGCCCTGTTCAGCGGTGCTTGAGATGAAGGGCCCAGTTCAGCGGTGCTTGAGATGAAGGGCCCTGTTCAGCGGTGCTTGAGACGGCGGTGCCCTGTTCAGCGGTGCTTGAGATGAAGGGCCCAGTTCAGCGGTGCTTGAGACGGCGGTGCCCTGTTCAGCGGTGCTTGAGACGGTGGTGCCCTGTTCAGCGGTGCTTGAGACGGCGGTGCCCTGTTCAGCAGTGCTTGAAATGAAGGACCCAGTTCAGCGGTGCTTGAGATGGCGGTGCTCTGTTCAGCGGTGCTTGAGATGAAGGGCCCAGTTCAGCGGTGCTTGAGACGGCGGTGCCCTGTTCAGCGGTGCTTGAGATGAAGGGGCCAGTTCAGCAGGGCTTGAGATGAAGGGCCCAGTTCAGCAGGGCTTGAGACGGCGGTGCCCTGTTCAGCGGTGCTTGAGATGAAGGGCCCAGTTCAACGGTGCTTGAGATGAAGGGCCCAGTTCATCGGTGCTTGAGATGAAGGGCCCAGTTCAGCGGTGCTTGAGACGGCGGTGCCCTGTTCAGCGGTGCTTGAGACGGCGGTGCCCTGTTCAGCGGTGCTTGAGATGAAGGGCCCAGTTCAGCGGTGCTTGAGATGAAGGGCCCTGTTCAGCGGTGCTTGAGACGGCGGTGCCCTGTTCAGCGGTGCTTGAGATGAAGGGCCCAGTTCAGCGGTGCTTGAGACGGCGGTGCCCTGTTCAGCGGTGCTTGAGATGAAGGGCCCAGTTCAGCGGTGCTTGAGATGAAGGGCCCAGTTCAGCGGTGCTTGAGACGGCGGTGCCCTGTTCAGCGGTGCTTGAGACGGCGGTGCCCTGTTCAGCGGCGCTTGAGATGAAGGGCCCAGTTCAGCAGTGCTTGAGATGAAGGGCCCAGTTCAGCGGTGCTTGAGATGAAGGGCCCAGTTCAGCGGTGCTTGAGACGCCGGTGCCATGTTCAGCGGTGCTTGAGACAGCGGTGCCCTGTTCAGCGGTGCTTGAGATGAAGGGCCCAGTTCAGCGGTGCTTGAGATGAAGGGCCCTGTTCAGCGGTGCTTGAGACGGCGGTGCCCTGTTCAGCGGTGCTTGAGATGAAGGGCTCAGTTCAGCGGTGCTTGAGATGAAGGGCCCAGTTCAGCGGTGCTTGAAATGAAGGGCCCAGTTCAGCGGTGCTTGAGACTGCGGTGCCCTGTTCAGCGGTGCTTGAGATGAAGGGCCCAGTTCAGCGGTGCTTGAGACGGCGGTGAACTGTTCAGCGGTGCTTGAGATGAAGGGCCCAGTTCAGCGGTGCTTGAGATGAAGGGCCCAGTTCAGCGGTGCTTGAGACGGCGGTGCCCTGTTCAGCGGTGCTTGAGACGGCGGTTCCCTGTTCAGCGGTGCTTGAGATGAAGGGCCCAGTTCAGCGGTGCTTGAGATGAAGGGCCCAGTTCAGCGGTGCTTGAGATGAAGGGCCCAGTTCAGCGGTGCTTGAGACGGCGGTGCCCTGTTCAGCGGTGCTTGAGACGGCGGTGCCCTGTTCAGCGGTGCTTGAGATGAAGGGCCCAGTTCAGTGGTGCTTGAGATGAAGGGCCCTGTTCAGCGGTGCTTGAGACGGCGGTGCCCTGTTCAGCGGTGCTTGAGATGAAGGGCCCAGTTCAGCGGTGCTTGAGACGGCGGTGCCCTGTTCAGCGGTGCTTGAGATGAAGGGCCCAGTTCAGCGGTGCTTGAGATGAAGGGCCCAGTTCAGCGGTGCTTGAGACGGCGGTGCCCTGTTCAGCGGTGCTTGAGACGGCGGTGCCCTGTTCAGCGTGCTTGAGATGAAGGGCCCAGTTCAGCGGTGCTTGAGATGAAGGGCCCAGTTCAGCGGTGCTTGAAATGAAGGGCCCAGTTCAGCGGTGCTTGAGACTGCAGTGCCCTGTTCAGCGGTGCTTGAGACTGCAGTGCCCAGTTCAGCGGTGCTTGAGATGAAGGGCCCATTTCAGCGGTGCTTGAGACGGCGGTGCCCTGTTCAGCGGTGCTTGAGATGGTGGTGCCCTGTTCAGCGGTGCTTGAGATGGCGGTGCCCTGTTCAGCAGTGATTGAGATGAAGGGACCAGTTCAGCGGTGCTTGAGACGGCAGTGCCCTGTTCAGCGGTGCTTGAGATGAAGGGCCCAGTTCAGCGGTGCTTGAGATGAAGGGCCCAGTTCAGCGGTGCTTGAGACGGCGGTGCCCTGTTCAGCGGTGCTTGAGATGAAGGGCCCAGTTCAGCGGTGCTTGAGATGAAGGGCCCAGTTCAGCGGTGCTTGAAATGAAGGGCCCAGTTCAGCGGTGCTTGAGACGGCGGTGCCCTGTTCAGCGGTGCTTGAGATGAAGGGCCCAGTTCAGCGGTGCTTGAGACGGCGGTGCCCTGTTCAGCGGTGCTTGAGATGAACGGGCCAGTTCAGCAGGGCTTGAGATGAAGGGCCCAGTTCAGCAGGGCTTGAGACGGCGGTGCCCTGTTCAGCGGTGCTTGAGATGAAGGGCCCAGTTCAGCGGTGTTTGAGATGAAGGGCCCAGTTCAGCGGTGCTTGAGATGAAGGGCCCAGTTCAGCGGTGCTTGAGACGGCGGTGCCCTGTTCAGCGGTGCTTGAGACGGCGGTGCCCTGTTCAGCGGTGCTTGAGATGAAGGGCCCAGTTCAGCGGTGCTTTAGATGAAGGGCCCTGTTCAGCGGTGCTTGAGACGGCGGTGCCCTGTTCAGCGGTGCTTGAGATGAAGGGCCCAGTTCAGCTGTGCTTGAGACGGCGGTGCCCTGTTCAGTAGTGCTTGAGACGGCGGTGCCCAGTTCAGCGGTGCTTGACACGGCGGTGCCCTGTTCAGCGGTGCTTGAGATGAAGGGCCCAGTTCAGCAGTGATTGAGACGGCGGTGCCCTGTTCAGCGGTGCTTGAGATGAAGGGCCCAGTTCAGCGGTGCTTGAGACGGCGGTGCCCTGTTCAGCGGTGCTTGAGACGGCGGTGCCCTGTTCAGCGGTGTTTGAGATGAAGGGCCCAGTTCAGCGGTGCTTGAGACGGCGGTGCCCTGTTCAGCGGTGCTTGAGACGGCGGTGCCCTGTTCAGCGGTGCTTGAGATGAAGGGCCCAGTTCAGCGGTGCTTGAGACGGCGGTGCCCTGTTCAGCGGTGCTTGAGACGGCGGTGCCCTGTTCAGCGGTGCTTGAGATGAAGGGCCCAGTTCAGCGGTGCTTGAGACGGCGGTGCCCTGTTCAGCGGTGCTTGAGACGGCAGTGCCCAGTTCAGTGGTGTTTGAGACGGAGGTGCCCTGTTCAGCGGTGCTTGAGATGAAGGGCCCAGTTCAGCGGTGCTTGAGACGGCGGTGCCCTGTTCAGCGGTGCTTGAGACGGCCGTGCTCTGTTCAGCGGTGCTTGAGATAGCGGTGCCCTGCTCAGCGGAGCTTGAGATGAAGGGCCCAGTTCAGCGGTGCTTGAGACGGCAGTGCCCTGTTCAGCGGTGCTTGAGACTGCAGTGCCCAGTTCAGCGGTGCTTTAGATGAAGGGCCCATTTCAGCGGTGCTTGAGACGGCGGTGCCCTGTTCAGCGGTGCTTGAGACGGTGGTGCCCTGTTCAGCGGTGCTTGTGACGGCGGTGCCCTGTTCAGCAGTGCTTGAAATGAAGGGCCCAGTTCAGCAGTGCTTGAGACGGCGGTGCCCTGTTCAGCGGTGCTTGAGATGAAGGGCCAAGTTCAGCTGTGCTTGAGATGAAGGGCCCAGTTCAGCGGTGCTTGAGACGGCGGTGCCCTGTTCAGCGGTGCTTGAGACGGCGGTGCCCTGTTCAGTGGTGCTTGAGATGAAGGGCCCAGTTCAGAGGTGCTTGAGATGAAGGGCCCAGTTCAGCAGTGCTTGAGAGGACGGTGTCCAGTTCAGCGGTGCTTGAGACGGTGGTGCCCTGTTCAGCGGTGCTTGAGACGGCGGTGCCCTGTTCAGCGGTGTTTGAGATGAAGGGCCCAGTTCAGCGGTGCTTGAGACGGCGGTGCCCTATTCAGCGGTGCTTGAGATGAAGGGCCCAGTTCAGCGGTGCTTGAGACGGCGGTGCCCTGTTCAGCGGTGCTCGAGATGAAGGGCCCAGTTCAGCGGTGCTTGAGATGAAGGGCCCAGTTTAGCGGTGCGTGAGACGGCGGTGCCCTGTTCAGCGGTGCTTGAGACGGCGGTGCCCTGTTCAGCTGTGCTTGAGATGAAGGGCCCAGTTCAGCGGTGTTTGAGATGAAGGGCCCAGTTCAGCGGTGCTTGAAATGAAGGGCCCAGTTCAGCGGTGCTTGAGACGGCGGTGCCCTGTTCAGCGGTGCTTGAGATGAAGGACCCAGTTCAGCGGTGCTTGAGACGGCGGTGCCCTGTTCAGCGGTGCTTGAGATGAAGGGCCCAGTTCAGCGGTGCTTGAGATGAAGGGCCCAGTTCAGCGGTGCTTGAGACGGCGGTGCCCTGTTCAGCGGTGCTTGAGACGGCGGTGCCCTGTTCAGCGGTGCTTGAGATGAAGGGCCCAGTTCAGCGGTGCTTGAGATGAAGGGCCCAGTTCAGCGGTGCTTGAGACGACGGTGCCCTGTTCAGCGGTGCTTGAGACAGCGGTGCCCTGTTCAGCGGTGCATGAAATGAAGGGCCCTGTTCAGCGGTGCTTGAGACGGCGGTGCCCTGTTCAGCGGTGCTTGAGATGAAGGGCCCAGTTCAGCGGTGCTTGAGACGGCGGTGCCCTGTTCAGCGGTGCTTGAGACGGCGGTGCCCAGTTCAGCGGTGCTTGACACGGCAGTGCCCTGTTCAGCGGTGCTTGAGATGAAGGGCCCAGTTCAGCGGTGCTTGAGACGGCGGTGCCCTGTTCAGCGGTGCTTGAGACGGCGGTGCCTTGTTCAGCGGTGCTTGAGATGAAGGGCCCAGTTCAGCGGTGCTTGAGACGGCGGTGCCCTGTTCAGCAGTGCTTGAGACGGCGGTGCCCTGTTTAGCGGTGCTTGAGATGAAGGGCCCAGTTCAGCGGTGCTTGAGACGGCGGTGCCCTGTTCAGCGGTGCTTGAGATGGCGGTGCCCTGTTCAGCGGTGCTTGAGACGGCGGTGCCCAGTTCAGCGGTGCTTGAGACGGCGGTGCCCTGTTCAGCGGTGCTTGAGACGAAGGGCCCAGTTCAGCGGTGCTTGAGATGAATGGCCCAGTTCAGCGGTGCTTGAAATGAAGGGCCCAGTTCAGCGGTGCTTGAGACGGCGCCCTGTTCAGCGGTGCTTGAGATGAAGGGCCCAGTTCAGCGGTGCTTGAGACGGCGGTGCCCTGTTCAGCGGTGCTTGAGATGAAGGGCCCAGTTCAGCGGTGCTTGATATGAAGGGCCCAGTTCAGCGGTGATTGAGACGGCGGTGCCCTGTTCAGCGGTGTTTGAGACGGCGGTGCCCTGTTCAGCGGTGCTTGAGATGAAGGGCCCAGTTCAGCGGTGCTTGAGATGAAGGGCCCAGTTCAGCGGTGCTTGTGACGGCGGTGCCCTGTTCAGCGGTGCTTGAGACGGCGGTGCCCTGTTCAGCGGTGCTTGAGATGAAGGGCCCAGTTCAGCGGTGCTTGAGATGAAGGGCCCAGTTCAGCGGTGCTTGAGACGGTGGTGCCCTGTACAGCGGTGCTTGAGACGGCAGTGCCCTGTTCAGCGGTGCTTGAGATGAAGGGCTCAGTTCAGCGGTGCTTGAGATGAAGGGCCCAGTTCAGCGGTGCTTGAGATGAAGGGCCCAGTTCAGCGGTGCTTGTGACGGCGGTGCCCTGTTCAGCGGTGCTTGAGACGGCGGTGCCCTGTTCAGCGGTGCTTGAGATGAAGGGCCCAGTTCAGCGGTGCTTGAGATGAAGGGCCCTGTTCAGCGGTGCTTGAGACGGCGGTGCCCTGTTCAGCGGTGCTTGAGATGAAGGGCCCAGTTCAGCGGTGCTTGAGACAGCGGTGCCCTGTTCAGCGGTGCTTGACATGAAGGGCCCAGTTCAGCGGTGCTTGAGATGAAGGGCCCAGTTCAGCGGTGCTTGAGACGGCGGTACCCTGTTCAGCGGTGCTTGAGATGAAGGGCCCTGTTCAGCGGTGCTTGAGATGAAGGGCCCAGTTCAGCGGTGCTTGAGACGGCGGTGCCCTGTTCAGCGGTGCTTGAGATGAAGGGCCCAGTTCAGCGGTGCTTGAGACGGCGGTGCCCTGTTCAGCGGTGCTTGAGATGAAGGGCCCAGTTCAGCGGTGCTTGAGATGAAGGGCCCAGTTCAGCGGTGCTTGAGACGGCGGTGCCCTGTTCAGCGGTGCTTGAGACGGCGGTGCCCTGTTCAGCGGTGCTTGAGATGAAGGGCCCAGTTCAGCGGTGCTTGAGATGAAGGGCCCAGTTCAGCGGTGCTTGAGACGGAGGTGCCCTGTTCAGCGGTGCTTGAGACGGCGGTGCCCTGTTCAGCGGTGCTTGAGACGGCAGTGCCCTGTTCAGCGGTGCTTGAGATGAAGGGGCCAGTTCAGCAGGGCTTGAGATGAAGGGCCCAGTTCAGAAGGGCTTGAGACGGCGGTGCCCTGTTCAGCGGTGCTTGAGACGGCGGTGCCCTGTTCAGCGGTGCTTGAGATGAAGGGCCCAGTTCAGCGGTGCTTGAGATGAAGGGCCCAGTTCAGCGGTGCTTGAGATGAAGGGCCCAGTTCAGCGGTGCTTGAGACGGCTGTGCCCTGTTCAGCGGTGCTTGAGACGGCGGTGCCCTGTTCAGCGGTGCTTGAGATGAAGGGCCCAGTTCAGCGGTGCTTGAGATGAAGGGCACTGTTCAGCGGTGCTTGAGACGGCGGTGCCCTGTTCAGCGGTGCTTGAGATGAAGGGCCCAGTTCAGCGGTGCTTGAGACGGCGGTGCCCTGTTCAGCGGTGCTTGAGACGGCGGTGCCCAGTTCAGCGGTGCTTGACACGGAGGGCCCAGTTCAGCAGTGATTGAGACGGCGGTGCCCTGTTCAGCGGTGCTTGAGACGGCGGTGCCCTGTTCAGCGGTGCTTGAGATGAAGGGCCCAGTTCAGCGGTGCTTGAGACGGCGGTGCCCTGTTCAGCGGTGCTTGAGACGGCGGTGCCCTGTTCAGCGGTGCTTGAGATGAAGGGCCCAGTTCAGCGGTGCTTGAGACGGCGGTGCCCTGTTCAGCGGTGCTTGAGACGGCGGTGCCCTGTTCAGCGGTGCTTGAGATGAAGGGCCCAGTTCAGCGGTGCTTGAGACGGCGGTGCCCTGTTCAGCGGTGCTTGAGATGGCGGTGCCGTGTTCAGCGGTGCTTGAGACCGCGGTGCCCAGTTCAGCGGTGCTTGAGACGGCGGTGCCCTGTTCAGCGGTGCTTGAGATGAAGGGCCCAGTTCAGCGGTGCTTGAGACGGCGGTGCCCTGTTCAGCGGTGCTTGAGATGAAGGGCCCAGTTCAGCGGTGCTTGAGATGAAGGGCCCAGTTCAGCGGTGCTTGAGACGGCGGTGCCCTGTTCAGCGGTGCTTGAGACGGCGGTGCCCTGTTCAGCGGTGCTTGAGATGAAGGGCCCAGTTCAGCGGTGCTTGAGATGAAGGGCCCAGTTCAGCGGTGCTTGAAATGAAGGGCCCAGTTCAGCGGTGCTTGAGACGGCGGTGCCCTGTTCAGCGGTGCTTGAGATGAAGGGCCCAGTTCAGCGGTGCTTGAGACGGCGGTGCCCTGTTCAGCGGTGCTTGAGATGAAGGGGCCAGTTCAGCAGGGCTTGAGATGAAGGGCCCAGTTCAGCAGGGCTTGAGACGGCGGTGCCCTGTTCAGCGGTGCTTGAGACGGCGGTGCCCTGTTCAGCGGTGCTTGAGATGAAGGGCCCAGTTCAGCGGTGCTTGAGATGAAGGGCCCAGTTCAGCGCTGCTTGAGATGAAGGGCCCAGTTCAGCGGTGCTTGAGACGGCTGTGCCCTGTTCAGCGGTGCTTGAGACGGCGGTGCCCTGTTCCGCGGTGCTTGAGATGAAGGGCCCAGTTCAGCGGTGCTTGAGATGAAGGGCCCTGTTCAGCGGTGCTTGAGACGGCGGTGCCCTGTTCAGCGGTGCTTGAGATGAAGGGCCCAGTTCAGCGGTGCTTGAGACGGCGGTGCCCTGTTCAGCGGTGCTTGAGACGGCGGTGCCCAGTTCAGCGGTGCTTGACACAGCGGTGCCCTGTTCAGCGGTGCTTGAGATGAAGGGCCCAGTTCAGCAGTGATTGAGACGGCGGTGCCCTGTTCAGCGGTGCTTGAGACGGCTGTGCCCTGTTCAGCGGTGCTTGAGATGAAGGGCCCAGTTCAGCGGTGCTTGAGACGGCGGTGCCCTGTTCAGCGGTGCTTGAGACGGCGGTGCCCTGTTCAGCGGTGCTTGAGATGAAGGGCCCAGTTCAGCGGTGCTTGAGACGGCGGTGCCCTGTTCAGCGGTGCTTGAGATGAAGGGCCCAGTTCAGCGGTGCTTGAGACGGCGGTGCCCTGTTCAGCGGTGCTTGAGATGGCGGTGCCCTGTTCAGCGGTGCTTGAGACCGCGGTGCCCAGTTCAGCAGTGCTTGAGACGGCGGTGCCCTGTTCAGCGGTGCTTGAGATGAAGGGCCCAGTTCAGCGGTGCTTGAGATGAAGGGCCCAGTTCAACGGTGCTTGAGATGAAGGGCCCAGTTAAGAGGTGCTTGAGACGGCGGTGCCCTGTTCAACGGTGCTTGAGACGGCGGTGCCCTGTTCAGCGGTGCTTGAGATGAAGGGCCCAGTTCAGCGGTGCTTGAGATGAAGGGCCCAGTTCAGCGGTGCTTGAGACGGCGGTGCCCTGTTCAGCGGTGCTTGAGACGGTGGTGCCCTGTTCAGCGGTGCTTGAGATGAAGGGCCCAGTTCAGCGGTGCTTGAGATGAAGGGCCCTGTTCAGCGGTGCTTGAGACGGCGGTGCACTGTTCAGCGGTGCTTGAGATGAAGGGCCCAGTTCAGCGGTTCTTGAGACGGCAGTGCCCTGTTCAGCGGTGCTTGAGATGAAGGGCCCAGTTCAGCGGTGCTTGAGATGAAGGGCCCAGTTCAGCGGTGCTTGAGACGGCGGTGCCCTGTTCAGCGGTGCTTGAGACGGCGGTGCACTGTTCAGTGGTGCTTGAGATGAAGGGCCCAGTTCAGCGGTGCTTGAGATGAAGGGCCCAGTTCAGCGGTGCTTGAAATGAAGGCCCCAGTTCAGCGGTGCTTGAGACGGCGGTGCCCTGTTCAGCGGTGCTTGAGACTGCAGTGCCGAGTTCAGCGGTGCTTGAGATGAAGGGCCCATTTCAGCGGTGCTTGAGACTGCGGTGCCCTGTTCAGCGGTTCTTGAGACGGTGGTGCCCTGTTCAGCGGTGCTTGAGACGGCGGTGCCCTGTTCAGCAGTGCTTGAGATGAAGGGCCCAGTTCAGCGGTGCTTGAGACGGCAGTGCCCTGTTCAGCGGTGCTTGAGATGAAGGGCCCAGTTCAGCGGTGCTTGAGATGAAGGGCCCAGTTCAGCGGTGCTTGAGACGGCGGTGCCCACTTCAGCGGTGCTTGAGACGGGGGTGCCCTGTTCAGCGGTGCTTGAGATGAAGGGCCCAGTTCAGCGGTACTTGAGATGAAGGGCCCAGTTCAGCGGTGCTTGAGACGCCGGTGCCCTGTTCAGCGGTGCTTGAGACGGCGGTGCCCTGTTCAGCGGTGCTTGAGATGAAGGGCCCAGTTCAGCGGTGCTTGAGACGGCGGTGCCCTGTTCAGCGGTGCTTGAGATGAAGGGCCCAGTTCAGCGGTGCTTGAGACGGCGGTGCCCTGTTCAGCGGTGCTTGAGACGGCGGTGCCCTGTTCAGCGGTGCTTGAGATGAAGGGCCCATTTCAGCGGTGCTTGAGACGGCGGTGCCCTGTTCAGCGGTGCTTGAGACGGCAGTGCCCAGTACAGTGGTGTTTGAGACGGAGGTGCCCTGTTCAGCGGTGCTTGAGATGAAGGGCCCAGTTCAGCGGTGCTTGAGACGGCGGTGCCCTGTTCAGCGGTGCTTGAGACGGCCGTGCTCTGTTCAGCGGTGCTTGAGATAGCGGTGCCCTGCTCAGCGGAGCTTGAGATGAAGGGCCCAGTTCAGCGGTGCTTGAGACGGCGGTGCCCTGTTCAGCGGTGCTTGAGACTGCAGTGCCCAGTTCAGCGGTGCTTTAGATGAAGGGCCCATTTCAGCGGTGCTTGAGACGGCGGTGCCCTGTTCAGCGGTGCTTGAGACGGTGGTGCCCTGTTCAGCGGTGCTTGAGACGGCGGTGCCCTGTTCAGCAGTGCTTGAAATGAAGGGCCCAGTTCAGCAGTGCTTGAGACGGCGGTGCCCTGTTCAGCGGTGCTTGAGATGAAGGGCCAAGTTCAGCTGTGCTTGAGATGAAGGGCCCAGTTCAGCGGTGCTTGAGACGGCGGTGCCCTGTTCAGCGGTGCTTGAGACGGCGGTGCCCTGTTCAGCGGTGCTTGAGATGAAGGGCCCAGTTCAGAGGTGCTTGAGATGAAGGGCCCAGTTCAGCAGTGCTTGAGAGGACGGTGTCCAGTTCAGCGGTGCTTGAGACGGTGGTGCCCTGTTCAGCGGTGCTTGAGACGGCGGTGCCCTGTTCAGCGGTGTTTGAGATGAAGGGCCCAGTTCAGCGGTGCTTGAGACGGCGGTGCCCTATTCAGCGGTGCTTGAGATGAAGGGCCCAGTTCAGCGGTGCTTGAGACGGCGGTGCCCTGTTCAGCGGTGCTCGAGATGAAGGGCCCAGTTCAGCGGTGCTTGAGATGAAGGGCCCAGTTTAGCGGTGCGTGAGACGGCGGTGCCCTGTTCAGCGGTGCTTGAGACGGCGGTGCCCTGTTCAGCGGTGCTTGAGATGAAGGGCCCAGTTCAGCGGTGTTTGAGATGAAGGGCCCAGTTCAGCGGTGCTTGAAATGAAGGGCCCAGTTCAGCGGTGCTTGAGACGGCGGTGCCCTGTTCAGCGGTGCTTGAGATGAAGGACGCAG
Organism: Pleurodeles waltl; assembly: GCF_031143425.1. Taxonomy (NCBI): domain Eukaryota; kingdom Metazoa; phylum Chordata; class Amphibia; order Caudata; family Salamandridae; genus Pleurodeles; species Pleurodeles waltl. Next base: position 260,840,076 of record NC_090440.1, read on the forward strand.
TTCAGCGGTGCTTGAGACGGCGGTGCCCTGTTCAGCGGTGCTTGAGATGAAGGGCCCAGTTCAGCGGTGCTTGAGATGAAGGGCCCAGTTCAGCGGTGCTTGAGACGGCGGTGCCCTGTTCAGCGGTGCTTGAGACGGCGGTGCCCTGTTCAGCGGTGCTTGAGATGAAGGGCCCAGTTCAGCGGTGCTTGAGATGAAGGGCCCAGTTCAGCGGTGCTTGAGACGACGGTGCCCTGTTCAGCGGTGCTTGAGACAGCGGTGCCCTGTTCAGCGGTGCATGAGATGAAGGGCCCTGTTCAGCGGTGCTTGAGACGGCGGTGCCCTGTTCAGCGGTGCTTGAGATGAAGGGCCCAGTTCAGCGGTGCTTGAGACGGCGGTGCCCTGTTCAGCGGTGCTTGAGACGGCGGTGCCCAGTTCAGCGGTGCTTGACACGGCAGTGCCCTGTTCAGCGGTGCTTGAGATGAAGGGCCCAGTTCAGCGGTGCTTGAGACGGCGGTGCCCTGTTCAGCGGTGCTTGAGACGGCGGTGCCCTGTTCAGCGGTGCTTGAGATGAAGGGCCCAGTTCAGCGGTGCTTGAGACGGCGGTGCCCTGTTCAGCGGTGCTTGAGACGGCGGTGCCCTGTTTAGCGGTGCTTGAGATGAAGGGCCCAGTTCAGCGGTGCTTGAGACGGCGGTGCCCTGTTCAGCGGTGCTTGAGATGGCGGTGCCCTGTTCAGCGGTGCTTGAGACGGCGGTGCCCAGTTCAGCGGTGCTTGAGACGGCGGTGCCCTGTTCAGCGGTGCTTGAGATGAAGGGCCCAGTTCAGCGGTGCTTGAGATGAATGGCCCAGTTCAGCGGTGCTTGAAATGAAGGGCCCAGTTCAGCGGTGCTTGAGACGGCGCCCTGTTCAGCGGTGCTTGAGATGAAGGGCCCAGTTCAGCGGTGCTTGAGACGGCGGTGCCCTGTTCAGCGGTGCTTGAGATGAAGGGCCCAGTTCAGCGGTGCTTGATATGAAGGGCCCAGTTCAGCGGTGATTGAGACGGCGGTGCCCTGTTCAGCGGTGTTTGAGACGGCGGTGCCCTGTTCAGCGGTGCTTGAGATGAAGGGCCCAGTTCAGCGGTGCTTGAGATGAAGGGCCCAGTTCAGCGGTGCTTGTGACGGCGGTGCCCTGTTCAGCGGTGCTTGAGACGGCGGTGCCCTGTTCAGCGGTGCTTGAGATGAAGGGCCCAGTTCAGCGGTGCTTGAGATGAAGGGCCCTGTTCAGCGGTGCTTGAGACGGCGGTGCACTGTTCAGCGGTGCTTGAGATGAAGGGCCCAGTTCAGCGGTTCTTGAGACGGCAGTGCCCTGTTCAGCGGTGCTTGAGATGAAGGGCCCAGTTCAGCGGTGCTTGAGATGAAGGGCCCAGTTCAGCGGTGCTTGAGACGGCGGTGCCCTGTTCAGCGGTGCTTGAGACGGCGGTGCCCTGTTCAGTGGTGCTTGAGATGAAGGGCCCAGTTCAGCGGTGCTTGAGATGAAGGGCCCAGTTCAGCGGTGCTTGAAATGAAGGCCCCAGTTCAGCGGTGCTTGAGACGGCGGTGCCCTGTTCAGCGGTGCTTGAGATGAAGGGCCCAGTTCAGCGGTGCTTGAGATGAAGGGCCCAGTTCAACGGTGCTTGAGATGAAGGGCCCAGTTAAGAGGTGCTTGAGACGGCGGTGCCCTGTTCAACGGTGCTTGAGACGGCGGTGCCCTGTTCAGCGGTGCTTGAGATGAAGGGCCCAGTTCAGCGGTGCTTGAGATGAAGGGCCCAGTTCAGCGGTGCTTGAGACGGCGGTGCCCTGTTCAGCGGTGCTTGAGACGGTGGTGCCCTGTTCAGCGGTGCTTGAGATGAAGGGCCCAGTTCAGCGGTGCTTGAGATGAAGGGCCCTGTTCAGCGGTGCTTGAGACGGCGGTGCACTGTTCAGCGGTGCTTGAGATGAAGGGCCCAGTTCAGCGGTTCTTGAGACGGCAGTGCCCTGTTCAGCGGTGCTTGAGATGAAGGGCCCAGTTCAGCGGTGCTTGAGATGAAGGGCCCAGTTCAGCGGTGCTTGAGACGGCGGTGCCCTGTTCAGCGGTGCTTGAGACGGCGGTGCCCTGTTCAGTGGTGCTTGAGATGAAGGGCCCAGTTCAGCGGTGCTTGAGATGAAGGGCCCAGTTCAGCGGTGCTTGAAATGAAGGCCCCAGTTCAGCGGTGCTTGAGACGGCGGTGCCCTGTTCAGCGGTGCTTGAGACTGCAGTGCCGAGTTCAGCGGTGCTTGAGATGAAGGGCCCATTTCAGCGGTGCTTGAGACTGCGGTGCCCTGTTCAGCGGTTCTTGAGACGGTGGTGCCCTGTTCAGCGGTGCTTGAGACGGCGGTGCCCTGTTCAGCAGTGCTTGAGATGAAGGGCCCAGTTCAGCGGTGCTTGAGACGGCAGTGCCCTGTTCAGCGGTGCTTGAGATGAAGGGCCCAGTTCAGCGGTGCTTGAGATGAAGGGCCCAGTTCAGCGGTGCTTGAGACGGCGGTGCCCACTTCAGCGGTGCTTGAGACGGCGGTGCCCTGTTCAGCGGTGCTTGAGATGAAGGGCCCAGTTCAGCGGTACTTGAGATGAAGGGCCCAGTTCAGCGGTGCTTGAGACGCCGGTGCCCTGTTCAGCGGTGCTTGAGACGGCGGTGCCCTGTTCAGCGGTGCTTGAGATGAAGGGCCCAGTTCAGCGGTGCTTGAGACGGCGGTGCCCTGTTCAGCGGTGCTTGAGATGAAGGGCCCAGTTCAGCGGTGCTTGAGACGGCGGTGCCCTGTTCAGCGGTGCTTGAGACGGCGGTGCCCTGTTCAGCGGTGCTTGAGACTGCAGTGCCCAGTTCAGCGGTGCTTTAGATGAAGGGCCCATTTCAGCGGTGCTTGAGACGGCGGTGCCCTGTTCAGCGGTGCTTGAGACGGTGGTGCCCTGTTCAGCGGTGCTTGAGACGGCGGTGCCCTGTTCAGCAGTGCTTGAAATGAAGGGCCCAGTTCAGCAGTGCTTGAGACGGCGGTGCCCTGTTCAGCGGTGCTTGAGATGAAGGGCCAAGTTCAGCTGTGCTTGAGATGAAGGGCCCAGTTCAGCGGTGCTTGAGACGGCGGTGCCCTGTTCAGCGGTGCTTGAGACGGCGGTGCCCTGTTCAGCGGTGCTTGAGATGAAGGGCCCAGTTCAGAGGTGCTTGAGATGAAGGGCCCAGTTCAGCAGTGCTTGAGAGGACGGTGTCCAGTTCAGCGGTGCTTGAGACGGTGGTGCCCTGTTCAGCGGTGCTTGAGATGGCGGTGCCCTGTTCAGCGGTGTTTGAGATGAAGGGCCCAGTTCAGCGGTGCTTGAGACGGCGGTGCCCTATTCAGCGGTGCTTGAGATGAAGGGCCCAGTTCAGCGGTGCTTGAGACGGCGGTGCCCTGTTCAGCGGTGCTCGAGATGAAGGGCCCAGTTCAGCGGTGCTTGAGATGAAGGGCCCAGTTTAGCGGTGCGTGAGACGGCGGTGCCCTGTTCAGCGGTGCTTGAGATGGCGGTGCCCTGTTCAGCGGTGCTTGAGATGAAGGGCCCAGTTCAGCGGTGTTTGAGATGAAGGGCCCAGTTCAGCGGTGCTTGAAATGAAGGGCCCAGTTCAGCGGTGCTTGAGACGGCGGTGCCCTGTTCAGCGGTGCTTGAGATGAAGGACCCAGTTCAGCGGTGCTTGAGACGGCGGTGCCCTGTTCAGCGGTGCTTGAGATGAAGGGCCCAGTTCAGCGGTGCTTGAGATGAAGGGCCCAGTTCAGCGGTGCTTGAGACGGCGGTGCCCTGTTCAGCGGTGCTTGAGACGGCGGTGCCCTGTTCAGCGGTGCTTGAGATGAAGGGCCCAGTTCAGCGGTGCTTGAGATGAAGGGCCCAGTTCAGCGGTGCTTGAGACGACGGTGCCCTGTTCAGCGGTGCTTGAGACAGCGGTGCCCTGTTCAGCGGTGCATGAGATGAAGGGCCCTGTTCAGCGGTGCTTGAGACGGCGGTGCCCTGTTCAGCGGTGCTTGAGATGAAGGGCCCAGTTCAGCGGTGCTTGAGACGGCGGTGCCCTGTTCAGCGGTGCTTGAGACGGCGGTGCCCAGTTCAGCGGTGCTTGACACGGCAGTGCCCTGTTCAGCGGTGCTTGAGATGAAGGGCCCAGTTCAGCGGTGCTTGAGACGGCGGTGCCCTGTTCAGCGGTGCTTGAGACGGCGGTGCCCTGTTCAGCGGTGCTTGAGATGAAGGGCCCAGTTCAGCGGTGCTTGAGACGGCGGTGCCCTGTTCAGCGGTGCTTGAGACGGCGGTGCCCTGTTTAGCGGTGCTTGAGATGAAGGGCCCAGTTCAGCGGTGCTTGAGACGGCGGTGCCCTGTTCAGCGGTGCTTGAGATGGCGGTGCCCTGTTCAGCGGTGCTTGAGACGGCGGTGCCCAGTTCAGCGGTGCTTGAGACGGCGGTGCCCTGTTCAGCGGTGCTTGAGATGAAGGGCCCAGTTCAGCGGTGCTTGAGATGAATGGCCCAGTTCAGCGGTGCTTGAAATGAAGGGCCCAGTTCAGCGGTGCTTGAGACGGCGCCCTGTTCAGCGGTGCTTGAGATGAAGGGCCCAGTTCAGCGGTGCTTGAGACGGCGGTGCCCTGTTCAGCGGTGCTTGAGATGAAGGGCCCAGTTCAGCGGTGCTTGATATGAAGGGCCCAGTTCAGCGGTGATTGAGACGGCGGTGCCCTGTTCAGCGGTGTTTGAGACGGCGGTGCCCTGTTCAGCGGTGCTTGAGATGAAGGGCCCAGTTCAGCGGTGCTTGAGATGAAGGGCCCAGTTCAGCGGTGCTTGTGACGGCGGTGCCCTGTTCAGCGGTGCTTGAGACGGCGGTGCCCTGTTCAGCGGTGCTTGAGATGAAGGGCCCAGTTCAGCGGTGCTTGAGATGAAGGGCCCAGTTCAGCGGTGCTTGAGACGGTGGTGCCCTGTACAGCGGTGCTTGAGACGGCAGTGCCCTGTTCAGCGGTGCTTGAGATGAAGGGCTCAGTTCAGCGGTGCTTGAGATGAAGGGCCCAGTTCAGCGGTGCTTGAGATGAAGGGCCCAGTTCAGCGGTGCTTGTGACGGCGGTGCCCTGTTCAGCGGTGCTTGAGACGGCGGTGCCCTGTTCAGCGGTGCTTGAGATGAAGGGCCCAGTTCAGCGGTGCTTGAGATGAAGGGCCCTGTTCAGCGGTGCTTGAGACGGCGGTGCCCTGTTCAGCGGTGCTTGAGATGAAGGGCCCAGTTCAGCGGTGCTTGAGACAGCGGTGCCCTGTTCAGCGGTGCTTGACATGAAGGGCCCAGTTCAGCGGTGCTTGAGATGAAGGGCCCAGTTCAGCGGTGCTTGAGACGGCGGTACCCTGTTCAGCGGTGCTTGAGATGAAGGGCCCTGTTCAGCGGTGCTTGAGATGAAGGGCCCAGTTCAGCGGTGCTTGAGACGGCGGTGCCCTGTTCAGCGGTGCTTGAGATGAAGGGCCCAGTTCAGCGGTGCTTGAGACGGCGGTGCCCTGTTCAGCGGTGCTTGAGATGAAGGGCCCAGTTCAGCGGTGCTTGAGATGAAGGGCCCAGTTCAGCGGTGCTTGAGACGGCGGTGCCCTGTTCAGCGGTGCTTGAGACGGCGGTGCCCTGTTCAGCGGTGCTTGAGATGAAGGGCCCAGTTCAGCGGTGCTTGAGATGAAGGGCCCAGTTCAGCGGTGCTTGAGACGGAGGTGCCCTGTTCAGCGGTGCTTGAGACGGCGGTGCCCTGTTCAGCGGTGCTTGAGACGGCAGTGCCCTGTTCAGCGGTGCTTGAGATGAAGGGGCCAGTTCAGCAGGGCTTGAGATGAAGGGCCCAGTTCAGAAGGGCTTGAGACGGCGGTGCCCTGTTCAGCGGTGCTTGAGACGGCGGTGCCCTGTTCAGCGGTGCTTGAGATGAAGGGCCCAGTTCAGCGGTGCTTGAGATGAAGGGCCCAGTTCAGCGGTGCTTGAGATGAAGGGCCCAGTTCAGCAGTGCTTGAGACGGCTGTGCCCTGTTCAGCGGTGCTTGAGACGGCGGTGCCCTGTTCAGCGGTGCTTGAGATGAAGGGCCCAGTTCAGCGGTGCTTGAGATGAAGGGCCCTGTTCAGCGGTGCTTGAGACGGCGGTGCCCTGTTCAGCGGTGCTTGAGATGAAGGGCCCAGTTCAGCGGTGCTTGAGACGGCGGTGCCCTGTTCAGCGGTGCTTGAGATGAAGGGCCCAGTTCAGCGGTGCTTGAGACGGCGGTGCCCTGTTCAGCGGTGCTTGAGACGGCGGTGCCCAGTTCAGCGGTGCTTGACACGGAGGGCCCAGTTCAGCAGTGATTGAGACGGCGGCGCCCTGTTCAGCGGTGCTTGAGACGGCGGTGCCCTGTTCAGCGGTGCTTGAGATGAAGGGCCCAGTTCAGCGGTGCTTGAGACGGCGGTGCCCTGTTCAGCGGTGCTTGAGACGGCGGTGCCCTGTTCAGCGGTGCTTGAGATGAAGGGCCCAGTTCAGCGGTGCTTGAGACGGCGGTGCCCTGTTCAGCGGTGCTTGAGACGGCGGTGCCCTGTTCAGCGGTGCTTGAGATGAAGGGCCCAGTTCAGCGGTGCTTGAGACGGCGGTGCCCTGTTCAGCGGTGCTTGAGATGGCGGTGCCGTGTTCAGCGGTGCTTGAGACCGCGGTGCCCAGTTCAGCGGTGCTTGAGACGGCGGTGCCCTGTTCAGCGGTGCTTGAGATGAAGGGCCCAGTTCAGCGGTGCTTGAGACGGCGGTGCCCTGTTCAGCGGTGCTTGAGATGAAGGGCCCAGTTCAGCGGTGCTTGAGATGAAGGGCCCAGTACAGCGGTGCTTGAGACGGCGGTGCCCTGTTCAGCGGTGCTTGAGACGGCGGTGCCCTGTTCAGCGGTGCTTGAGAAGAAGGGCCCAGTTCAGCGGTGCTTGAGATGAAGGGCCCAGTTCAGCGGTGCTTGAAATGAAGGGCCCAGTTCAGCGGTGCTTGAGACGGCGGTGCCCTGTTCAGCGGTGCTTGAGATGAAGGGCCCAGTTCAGCGGTGCTTGAGACGGCGGTGCCCTGTTCAGCGGTGCTTGAGATGAAGGGGCCAGTTCAGCAGGGCTTGAGATGAAGGGCCCAGTTCAGCAGGGCTTGAGACGGCGGTGCCCTGTTCAGCGGTGCTTGAGACGGCGGTGCCCTGTTCAGCGGTGCTTGAGATGAAGGGCCCAGTTCAGCGGTGCTTGAGATGAAGGGCCCAGTTCAGCGCTGCTTGAGATGAAGGGCCCAGTTCAGCGGTGCTTGAGACGGCTGTGCCCTGTTCAGCGGTGCTTGAGACGGCGGTGCCCTGTTCCGCGGTGCTTGAGATGAAGGGCCCAGTTCAGCGGTGCTTGAGATGAAGGGCCCTGTTCAGCGGTGCTTGAGACGGCGGTGCCCTGTTCAGCGGTGCTTGAGATGAAGGGCCCAGTTCAGCGGTGCTTGAGACGGCGGTGCCCTGTTCAGCAGTGCTTGAGACGGCGGTGCCCAGTTCAGCGGTGCTTGACACGGCGGTGCCCTGTTCAGCGGTGCTTGAGATGAAGGGCCCAGTTCAGCAGTGATTGAGACGGCGGTGCCCTGTTCAGCGGTGCTTGAGACGGCTGTGCCCTGTTCAGCGGTGCTTGAGATGAAGGGCCCAGTTCAGCGGTGCTTGAGACGGCGGTGCCCTGTTCAGCGGTGCTTGAGACGGCGGTGCCCTGTTCAGCGGTGCTTGAGATGAAGGGCCCAGTTCAGCGGTGCTTGAGACGGCGGTGCCCTGTTCAGCGGTGCTTGAGATGAAGGGCCCAGTTCAGCGGTGCTTGAGACGGCGGTGCCCTGTTCAGCGGTGCTTGAGATGGCGGTGCCCTGTTCAGCGGTGCTTGAGACCGCGGTGCCCAGTTCAGCAGTGCTTGAGACGGCGGTGCCCTGTTCAGCGGTGCTTGAGATGAAGGGCCCAGTTCAGCGTTGCTTGAGATGAAGGGCCCAGTTCAACGGTGCTTGAGATGAAGGGCCCAGTTAAGAGGTGCTTGAGACGGCGGTGCCCTGTTCAACGGTGCTTGAGACGGCGGTGCCCTGTTCAGCGGTGCTTGAGATGAAGGGCCCAGTTCAGCGGTGCTTGAGACGGCGGTGCCCTGTTCAGCGGTGCTTGAGACGGTGGTGCCCTGTTCAGCGGTGCTTGAGATGAAGGGCCCAGTTCAGCGGTGCTTGAGATGAAGGGCCCTGTTCAGCGGTGCTTGAGACGGCGGTGCACTGTTCAGCGGTGCTTGAGATGAAGGGCCCAGTTCAGCGGTTCTTGAGACGGCAGTGCCCTGTTCAGCGGTGCTTTAGATGAAGGGCCCAGTTCAGCGGTGCTTGAGATGAAGGGCCCAGTTCAGCGGTGCTTGAGACGGCGGTGCCCTGTTCAGCGGTGCTTGAGACGGCGGTGCCCTGTTCAGCGGTGCTTGAGATGAAGGGCCCAGTTCAGCGGTGCTTGATATGAAGGGCCCAGTTCAGCGGTGCTTGAGATGAAGGGCCCAGTTCAGCAGTGCTTGAGACGACGGTGCCCAGTTCAGCGGTGCTTGAGACGGCGGTGCCCTGTTCAGCGGTGCTTGAGACGGCGGTGCCCAGTTCAGCGGTGCTTGAGATGAAGGGCCCAGTTCAGCGGTGCTTGAGACGGCGGTGCCCTGTTCAGCGGTGCTTGAGATGAAGGGCCCAGTTCAGAGGTGCTTGAGACGGCAGTCCCAGTTCAGCGGTGCTTGAGACGGCGGTGCCCAGTTCAGCAGTGCTTGAGACGGCGGTGCCCTGTTCAGCGGTGCTTGAGATGAAGGGCCCAGTTCAGCGGTGCTTGAGACGGCGGTGCCCTGTTCAGCGGTGCTTGAGACGGCGGTGCCCTGTTCAGCGGTGTTTGAGACGGCGGTGCCCTGTTCCGCGGTGCTTGAGATGAAGGGCCCAGTTCAGCGGTGCTTGAGACGGCGGTGCCCTGTTCAGCGGTGCTTGAGACAGCGGTGCCCTGTTCAGCGGTGCTTGAGATGGAGGGCCCAGTTCAGCGGTGCTTGAGATGAAGGGCCCTGTTCAGCGGTGCTTGAGACAGCGGTGCCCTGTTCAGCGTTGCTTGAGATGAAGGGCCCAGTTCAGCGGTGCTTGAGATGAAGGGCCCAGTTCAGCGGAGCTTGAAATGAAGGGCCCAGTACAGCGGTGCTTGAGACGGCGGTGCCCTGTTCAGCGGTGCTTGAGATGAAGGGCCCAGTTCAGCGGTGCTTGAGACGGCAGTGCCCTGTTCAGCGGTGCTTGAGATGAAGGGCCCAGTTCAGCGGTGCTTGAGATGAAGGGCCCAGTTCAGCGGTGCTTGAGACGGTGGTGTCCTGTACAGCGGTGCTTGAGACGGCGGTGCCCTGTTCAGCGGTGCTTGAGATGAAGGGCTCAGTTCAGCGGTGCTTGAGATGAAGGGCCCAGTTCAGCGGTGCTTGAGATGAAGGGCCCAGTTCAGCGGTGCTTGTGACGGCGGTGCCCTGTTCAGCGGTGCTTGAGACGGCGGTGCCCTGTTCAGCGGTGCTTGAGATGAAGGGCCCAGTTCAGCGGTGCTTGAGATAAAGGGCCCTGTTCAGCGGTGCTTGAGATGGCGGTGCCCTGTTCAGCACTGCTTGAGATGAAGGGCCCAGTTCAGCGGTGCTTGAGACAGCGGTGCCCTGTTCAGCGGTGCTTGACATGAAGGGCCCAGTTCAGCGGTGCTTGAGATGAAGGGCCCAGTTCAGCGGTGCTTGAGACGGCGGTGCCCTGTTCAGCGGTGCTTGAGATGAAGGGCCCTGTTCAGCGGTGCTTGAGATGAAGGGCCCAGTTCAGCGGTGCTTGATTCGGCGGTGCCCTGTTCAGCAGTGCTTGAGATGAAGGGCCCAGTTCAGCGGTGCTTGAGACGGCGGTGCCCTGTTCAGCGGTGCTTGAGATGAAGGGCCCAGTTCAGCGGTGTTTGAGATGAAGGGCCCAGTTCAGCGGTGCTTGAGACGGCGGTGCCCTGTTCAGCGGTGCTTGAGATGAAGGGCCCAGTTCAGCGGTGCTTGAGATGAAGGGCCCAGTTCAGCGGTGCTTGAGACGGCGGTGCCCTGTTCAGCGGTGCTTGAGATGAAGGGCCCAGTTCAGCGGTGCTTGAGACGGCGATGCCCTGTTCAGCGGTGCTTGAGATGAAGGGGCCAGTTCAGCAGGGCTTGAGATGAAGGGCCCAGTTCAGCAGGGCTTGAGACGGCGGTGCCCTGTTTAGCGGTGCTTGAGACGGCGGTGCCCTGTTCAGCGGTGCTTGAGATGAAGGGCCCAGTTCAGCGGTGCTTGAGATGAAGGGCCCAGTTCAGCGGTGCTTGAGATGAAGGGCCCAGTTCAGCGGTGCTTGAGACGGCGGTGCCCTGTTCAGCGGTGCTTGAGACGGCGGTGCCCTGTTCAGCGGTGCTTGAGATGAAGGGCCCAGTTCAGCGGTGCTTGAGATGAAGGGCCCTGTTCAGCGGTGCTTGAGACGGCGGTGCCCTGTTCAGTGGTGTTTGAGATGAAGGGCCCAGTTCAGCGGTGCTTGAGACGGCCGTGCCCTGTTCAGCGGTGCTTGAGACGGCGGTGCCCAGTTCAGCGGTGCTTGAGATGAAGGGCCCAGTTCAGCGGTGATTGAGACGGCGGTGCCCTGTTCAGCGGTGCTTGAGACGGCGGTGCCCTGTTCAGCGGTGCTTGAGATGAAGGGCCCAGTTCAGCGGTGCTTGAGACGGCGGTGCCCTGTTCAGCGGTGCTTGAGACGGCGGTGCCCTGTTCAGCGGTGCTTGAGATGAAGGGCCCAGTTCAGCGGTGCTTGAGACGGCGGTGCCCTGTTCAGCGGTGCTTGAGACGGCGGTGCCCTGTTCAGCGGTGCTTGAGATGAAGGGCCCAGTTCAGCGGTGCTTGATTCGGCGGTGCCCTGTTCAGCGGTGCTTGAGATGGCGGTGCCCTGTTCAGCGGTGCTTGAGACCGTGGTGCCCAGTTCAGCGGTGCTTGAGATGAAGGGCCCAGTTCAGCGGTGTTTGAGATGAAGGGCCCAGTTCAGCGGTGCTTGAGACGGCGGTGCCCTGTTCAGCGGTGCTTGAGATGAAGGGCACAGTTCAGCGGTGCTTGAGATGAAGGACCCAGTTCAGCGGTGCTTGAGACGGCGGTGCCCTGTTCAGCGGTGCTTGAGATGAAGGGCCCAGTTCAGCGGTGCTTGAGACGGCGATGCCCTGTTCAGCGGTGCTTGAGATGAAGGGGCCAGTTCAGCAGGGCTTGAGATGAAGGGCCCAGTTCAGCAGGGCTTGAGACGGCGGTGCCCTGTTTAGCGGTGCTTGAGACGGCGGTGCCCTGTTCAGCGGTGCTTGAGATGAAGGGCCCAGTTCAGCGGTGCTTGAGATGAAGGGCCCAGTTCAGCGGTGCTTGAGATGAAGGGCCCAGTTCAGCGGTGCTTGAGACGGCGGTGCCCTGTTCAGCGGTGCTTGAGACGGCGGTGCCCTGTTCAGCGGTGCTTGAGATGAAGGGCCCAGTTCAGCGGTGCTTGAGATGAAGGGCCCTGTTCAGCGGTGCTTGAGACGGCGGTGCCCTGTTCAGTGGTGTTTGAGATGAAGGGCCCAGTTCAGAGGTGCTTGAGACGGCCGTGCCCTGTTCAGCGGTGCTTGAGACGGCGGTGCCCAGTTCAGCGGTGCTTGAGATGAAGGGCCCAGTTCAGCGGTGATTGAGACGGCGGTGCCCTGTTCAGCGGTGCTTGAGACGGCGGTGCCCTGTTCAGCGGTGCTTGAGATGAAGGGCCCAGTTCAGCGGTGCTTGAGACGGCGGTGCCCTGTTCAGCGGTGCTTGAGACGGCGGTGCCCTGTTCAGCGGTGCTTGAGATGAAGGGCCCAGTTCAGCGGTGCTTGAGACGGCGGTGCCCTGTTCAGCGGTGCTTGAGACGGCGGTGCCCTGTTCAGCGGTGCTTGAGATGAAGGGCCCAGTTCAGCGGTGCTTGAGACGGCGGTGCCCTGTTCAGCGGTGCTTGAGATGGCGGTGCCAAGTTCAGCGGTGCTTGAGACCGCGGTGCCCAGTTCAGCGGTGCTTGAGACGGCGGTGCCCTGTTCAGCGGTGCTTGAGATGAAGGGCCCAGTTCAGCGGTGCTTGAGACGGCGGTGCCCTGTTCAGCGGTGCTTGAGACGGCGGTGCCCTGTTCAGCGGTGCTTGAGATGAAGGGCCCAGTTCAGTGGTGCTTGAGATGAAGGGCCCAGTTCAGCGGTGCTTGAGATGAAGGGCCCAGTTCAGCGGTGCTTGAGACGGCGGTGCCCTGTTCAGCGGTGCTTGAGACGGCGGTGCCCTGTTCAGCGGTGCTTGAGATGAAGGGCCCAGTTCAGCGGTGCTTGAGGCGGCGGTGCCCTGTTCAGCGGTGCTTGAGATGAATTGCCCAGTTCAGCGGTGCTTGAGACGGCAGTGCCCTGTTCAGCGGTGCTTGAGACGGCGGTGCCCAGTTCAGTGGTGCTTGAGACGGCGGTGCCCTGTTCAGCGGTGCTTGAGATGAAGGGCCCAAATCAGCGGTGCTACAGACGGCGGTGCCCTGTTCAGCGGTGCTGGAGACAGCTGTGCTCTATTCATCGGTGCTTGAGATGGCAGTGCCCTGTTCAGCGGAGCTTGAGATGAAGGGCCCAGTTCAGCGGTGCTTGAGACGGCGGTGCCCTGTTCAGGGGTGCTTGAGACTGCAGTGCCCAGTTCAGCGGTGCTTGAGATGAAGGGCCCATTTCAGCGGTGCTTGAGACGGTGGTGCCCTGTTCAGCGGTGCTTGAGACAGTGGTGCCCTGTTCAGCGGTGCTTGAGACGGCGGTGCCCTGTTCAGCAGTGCTTTAAATGAAGGGCCCAGTTCAGCGGTGCTTGAGACAGCGGTGCCCTGTTCAGCAGTGCTTGAGATGAAGGGCCCAGTTCAGCGGTGCTTGAGATGAAGGGCCCAGTTCAGCGGTGCTTGAGACAGCGGTGCCCTGTTCAGCGTTGCTTGAGACGGCGCTGCCCTGTTCAGCGGTGCTTGAGATGAAGGGCCCAGTTCAGCGGTGCTTGAGATGAAGGGCCTAGTTCAGCGGTGCTTGAGATGAAGGGCCCAGTTTAGCGGTGCTTGAGACGGCGGTGCCCTGTTCAGCGGTGCTTGAGATGAAGGGCCCAGTTCAGAGATGCTTGAGACGGCAGTCCCAGTTCAGCGGTGCTTGAGACGGCGGTGCCCAGTTCAGCAGTGCTTGAGACGGCGGTGCCCTGTTCAGCGGTGCGTGAGACGGCGGTGCCCTGTTCAGCGGTGCTTGAGATGAAGGGCCCAGTTCAGCGGTGCTTGAGACGGCGGTGCCCTGTTCAGCGGTGCTTGAGATGAAGGGCCCAGTTCAGCGGTGCTTGAGATGAAGGGCCCAGTGCAGCGGTGCTTGAGACGGCGGTTCCCTGTTCAGCGGTGCTTGAGACGGCGGTGCCCTGTTCAGCGGTGCTTGAGATGAAGGGCCCAGTTCAGCGGTGCTTGAGATGAAGGGCCCAGTTCAGCGGTGCTTGAAATGAAGGGTCCAGTTCAGCGGTGCTTGAGACGGCGGTGCCCTGTTCAGCGGTGCTTGAGATGAAGGGCCCAGTTCAGCGGTGCTTGAGACGGCGGTGCCCTGTTCAGCGGTGCTTGAGATGAAGGGCCCAGTTCAGCGGTGCTTGAGATGAAGGGCCCAGTTCAGCGGTGCTTGAGACGGCGGTGCCAGGTTCAGCCGTGCTTGAGACGGCGGTACCCTGTTCAGCGGTGCTTGAGATGAAGGGCCAAGTTCAGCGGTGCTTGAGATGAAGGGCCCAGTTCAGCGGTGCTTGAGATGAAGGGCCCAGTTCAGCGGTGCTTGAGACGACGGTGCCCTGTTCAGCGGTGCTTGAGACGGCAGTGCCCTGTTCAGCGGTGCTTGAGATGAAGGGCCCTGTTCAGCGGTGCTTGAGACGGCGGTGCCCTGTTCAGCGGTGCTTGAGATGAAGGGCCCAGTTCAGCGGTGCTTGAGACGGCGGTGCCCTGTTCAGCGGTGCTTGAGACGGCGGTGCCCAGTTCAGCGGTTCTTGACACGGCGGTGCCCTGTTCAGCGGTGCTTGAGATGAAGGGCCCAGTTCAGCGGTGCTTGAGACGGCGGTGCCCTGTTCAGTGGTGCTTGAGACGGCGGTGCCCTGTTCAGCGGTGCTTGAGATGAAGGGCCCAGTTCAGCGGTGCTTGAGACGGCGGTGCCCTGTTCAGCGGTGCTTGAGACGGCGGTGCCCTGTTCAGCGGTGCTTGAGATGAAGGGCCCAGTTCAGCGGTGCTTGAGACGGCGGTGCCCTGTTCAGCAGTGCTTGAGACGGCGGTGCCCTGTTCAGCGGTGCTTGAGATGAAGGGCCCAGTTCAGCCGTGCTTGAGACGGCGGTGCCCTGTTCAGCGGTGCTTGAGATGGCGGTGCCCTGTTCAGCGGTGCTTGAGACGGCGGTGCCCAGTTCAGCGGTGCTTGAGACGGTGGTGCTCTGTTCAGCGGTGCTTGAGATGAAGGGCCCAGTTCAGCGGTGCTTGAGATGAAGGGCCCAGTTCAGCGGTGCTTGAAATGAAGGGCCCAGTTCAGCGGTGCTTGAGATGGCGGTGCCCTGTTCAGCGGTGCTTGAGATGAAGGGCCCAGTTCAGCGGTGCTTGAGACGGCGGTGCCCTGTTCAGCGGTGCTTGAAATGAAGGGCCCAGTTCAGCGGTGCTTGAGATGAAGGGCCCAGTTCAGCTGTGCTTGAGACGGCGGTGCCCTGTTCAGCGGTGCTTGAGACGGCGGTGCCCTGTTCAGCGGCGCTTGAGATGAATTGCCCAGTTCAGCGGAGCTTGAGATGAAGGGCCCAGTTCAGCGGTGCTTGAGATGAAGGGCCCAGTTCAGCGGTGCTTGAGACGGCGGTGCCCTGTTCAGCGGAGCTTGAGACAGCGGTGCCCTGTTCAGCGGTGCTTGAGATGAAGGGCCCAGTTCAGCGGTGCTTGAGATGAAGGGCCCTGTTCAGCGGTGCTTGAGACGGCGGTGCCCTGTTCAGCGGTGCTTGAGACGGCGGTGCCCTGTTCAGCGGTGCTTGAGATGAAGGGCCCAGTTCAGCGGTGCTTGAGACGGCGGTGCCCTGTTCAGCGGTGCTTGAGACGGCGGTGCCCTGTTCAGCGGTGCTTGAGATGAAGGGCCCAGTTCAGCGGTGCTTGAGACGGCGGTGCCCTGTTCAGCGGTGCTTGAGACGGCGGTGCCCTGTTCAGCGGTGCTTGAGATGAAGGGCCCAGTTCAGCGGTGCTTGATTCGGCGGTGCCCTGTTCAGCGGTGCTTGAGATGGCGGTGCCCTGTTCAGCGGTGCTTGAGACCGTGGTGCCCAGTTCAGCGGTGCTTGAGATGAAGGGCCCAGTTCAGCGGTGTTTGAGATGAAGGGCCCAGTTCAGCGGTGCTTGAGACGGCGGTGCCCTGTTCAGCGGTGCTTGAGATGAAGGGCACAGTTCAGCGGTGCTTGAGATGAAGGACCCAGTTCAGCGGTGCTTGAGACGGCGGTGCCCTGTTCAGCGGTGCTTGAGATGAAGGGCCCAGTTCAGCGGTGCTTGAGACGGCGATGCCCTGTTCAGCGGTGCTTGAGATGAAGGGGCCAGTTCAGCAGGGCTTGAGATGAAGGGCCCAGTTCAGCAGGGCTTGAGACGGCGGTGCCCTGTTTAGCGGTGCTTGAGACGGCGGTGCCCTGTTCAGCGGTGCTTGAGATGAAGGGCCCAGTTCAGCGGTGCTTGAGATGAAGGGCCCAGTTCAGCGGTGCTTGAGATGAAGGGCCCAGTTCAGCGGTGCTTGAGACGGCGGTGCCCTGTTCAGCGGTGCTTGAGACGGCGGTGCCCTGTTCAGCGGTGCTTGAGATGAAGGGCCCAGTTCAGCGGTGCTTGAGATGAAGGGCCCTGTTCAGCGGTGCTTGAGACGGCGGTGCCCTGTTCAGTGGTGTTTGAGATGAAGGGCCCAGTTCAGAGGTGCTTGAGACGGCCGTGCCCTGTTCAGCGGTGCTTGAGACGGCGGTGCCCAGTTCAGCGGTGCTTGAGATGAAGGGCCCAGTTCAGCGGTGATTGAGACGGCGGTGCCCTGTTCAGCGGTGCTTGAGACGGCGGTGCCCTGTTCAGCGGTGCTTGAGATGAAGGGCCCAGTTCAGCGGTGCTTGAGACGGCGGTGCCCTGTTCAGCGGTGCTTGAGACGGCGGTGCCCTGTTCAGCGGTGCTTGAGATGAAGGGCCCAGTTCAGCGGTGCTTGAGACGGCGGTGCCCTGTTCAGCGGTGCTTGAGACGGCGGTGCCCTGTTCAGCGGTGCTTGAGATGAAGGGCCCAGTTCAGCGGTGCTTGAGACGGCGGTGCCCTGTTCAGCGGTGCTTGAGATGGCGGTGCCCTGTTCAGCGGTGCTTGAGACCGCGGTGCCCAGTTCAGCGGTGCTTGAGACGGCGGTGCCCTGTTCAGCGGTGCTTGAGATGAAGGGCCCAGTTCAGCGGTGCTTGAGACGGCGGTGCCCTGTTCAGCGGTGCTTGAGACGGCGGTGCCCTGTTCAGCGGTGCTTGAGATGAAGGGCCCAGTTCAGTGGTGCTTGAGATGAAGGGCCCAGTTCAGCGGTGCTTGAGATGAAGGGCCCAGTTCAGCGGTGCTTGAGACGGCGGTGCCCTGTTCAGCGGTGCTTGAGACGGCGGTGCCCTGTTCAGCGGTGCTTGAGATGAAGGGCCCAGTTCAGCGGTGCTTGAGGCGGCGGTGCCCTGTTCAGCGGTGCTTGAGATGAATTGCCCAGTTCAGCGGTGCTTGAGACGGCAGTGCCCTGTTCAGCGGTGCTTGAGACGGCGGTGCCCAGTTCAGTGGTGCTTGAGACGGCGGTGCCCTGTTCAGCGGTGCTTGAGATGAAGGGCCCAAATCAGCGGTGCTACAGACGGCGGTGCCCTGTTCAGCGGTGCTGGAGACAGCTGTGCTCTGTTCATCGGTGCTTGAGATGGCAGTGCCCTGTTCAGCGGAGCTTGAGATGAAGGGCCCAGTTCAGCGGTGCTTGAGACGGCGGTGCCCTGTTCAGGGGTGCTTGAGACTGCAGTGCCCAGTTCAGCGGTGCTTGAGATGAAGGGCCCATTTCAGCGGTGCTTGAGACGGTGGTGCCCTGTTCAGCGGTGCTTGAGACAGTGGTGCCCTGTTCAGCGGTGCTTGAGACGGCGGTGCCCTGTTCAGCAGTGCTTTAAATGAAGGGCCCAGTTCAGCGGTGCTTGAGACAGCGGTGCCCTGTTCAGCAGTGCTTGAGATGAAGGGCCCAGTTCAGCGGTGCTTGAGATGAAGGGCCCAGTTCAGCGGTGCTTG
This sequence comes from Pleurodeles waltl, assembly GCF_031143425.1. Taxonomy (NCBI): domain Eukaryota; kingdom Metazoa; phylum Chordata; class Amphibia; order Caudata; family Salamandridae; genus Pleurodeles; species Pleurodeles waltl. The sequence continues at coordinate 260,857,300 of NC_090440.1, forward strand.
AGACAGCGGTGCCCTGTTCAGCGGTGCTTGAGACGGCGCTGCCCTGTTCAGCGGTGCTTGAGATGAAGGGCCCAGTTCAGCGGTGCTTGAGATGAAGGGCCTAGTTCAGCGGTGCTTGAGATGAAGGGCCCAGTTTAGCGGTGCTTGAGACGGCGGTGCCCTGTTCAGCGGTGCTTGAGATGAAGGGCCCAGTTCAGAGATGCTTGAGACGGCAGTCCCAGTTCAGCGGTGCTTGAGACGGCGGTGCCCAGTTCAGCAGTGCTTGAGACGGCGGTGCCCTGTTCAGCGGTGCGTGAGACGGCGGTGCCCTGTTCAGCGGTGCTTGAGATGAAGGGCCCAGTTCAGCGGTGCTTGAGACGGCGGTGCCCTGTTCAGCGGTGCTTGAGATGAAGGGCCCAGTTCAGCGGTGCTTGAGATGAAGGGCCCAGTGCAGCGGTGCTTGAGACGGCGGTTCCCTGTTCAGCGGTGCTTGAGACGGCGGTGCCCTGTTCAGCGGTGCTTGAGATGAAGGGCCCAGTTCAGCGGTGCTTGAGATGAAGGGCCCAGTTCAGCGGTGCTTGAAATGAAGGGTCCAGTTCAGCGGTGCTTGAGACGGCGGTGCCCTGTTCAGCGGTGCTTGAGATGAAGGGCCCAGTTCAGCGGTGCTTGAGACGGCGGTGCCCTGTTCAGCGGTGCTTGAGATGAAGGGCCCAGTTCAGCGGTGCTTGAGATGAAGGGCCCAGTTCAGCGGTGCTTGAGACGGCGGTGCCAGGTTCAGCCGTGCTTGAGACGGCGGTACCCTGTTCAGCGGTGCTTGAGATGAAGGGCCAAGTTCAGCGGTGCTTGAGATGAAGGGCCCAGTTCAGCGGTGCTTGAGATGAAGGGCCCAGTTCAGCGGTGCTTGAGACGACGGTGCCCTGTTCAGCGGTGCTTGAGACGGCAGTGCCCTGTTCAGCGGTGCTTGAGATGAAGGGCCCTGTTCAGCGGTGCTTGAGACGGCGGTGCCCTGTTCAGCGGTGCTTGAGATGAAGGGCCCAGTTCAGCGGTGCTTGAGACGGCGGTGCCCTGTTCAGCGGTGCTTGAGACGGCGGTGCCCAGTTCAGCGGTTCTTGACACGGCGGTGCCCTGTTCAGCGGTGCTTGAGATGAAGGGCCCAGTTCAGCGGTGCTTGAGACGGCGGTGCCCTGTTCAGTGGTGCTTGAGACGGCGGTGCCCTGTTCAGCGGTGCTTGAGATGAAGGGCCCAGTTCAGCGGTGCTTGAGACGGCGGTGCCCTGTTCAGCGGTGCTTGAGACGGCGGTGCCCTGTTCAGCGGTGCTTGAGATGAAGGGCCCAGTTCAGCGGTGCTTGAGACGGCGGTGCCCTGTTCAGCAGTGCTTGAGACGGCGGTGCCCTGTTCAGCGGTGCTTGAGATGAAGGGCCCAGTTCAGCCGTGCTTGAGACGGCGGTGCCCTGTTCAGCGGTGCTTGAGATGGCGGTGCCCTGTTCAGCGGTGCTTGAGACGGCGGTGCCCAGTTCAGCGGTGCTTGAGACGGTGGTGCTCTGTTCAGCGGTGCTTGAGATGAAGGGCCCAGTTCAGCGGTGCTTGAGATGAAGGGCCCAGTTCAGCGGTGCTTGAAATGAAGGGCCCAGTTCAGCGGTGCTTGAGATGGCGGTGCCCTGTTCAGCGGTGCTTGAGATGAAGGGCCCAGTTCAGCGGTGCTTGAGACGGCGGTGCCCTGTTCAGCGGTGCTTGAAATGAAGGGCCCAGTTCAGCGGTGCTTGAGATGAAGGGCCCAGTTCAGCTGTGCTTGAGACGGCGGTGCCCTGTTCAGCGGTGCTTGAGACGGCGGTGCCCTGTTCAGCGGCGCTTGAGATGAATTGCCCAGTTCAGCGGAGCTTGAGATGAAGGGCCCAGTTCAGCGGTGCTTGAGATGAAGGGCCCAGTTCAGCGGTGCTTGAGACGGCGGTGCCCTGTTCAGCGGAGCTTGAGACAGCGGTGCCCTGTTCAGCGGTGCTTGAGATGAAGGGCCCAGTTCAGCGGTGCTTGAGATGAAGGGCCCTGTTCAGCGGTGCTTGAGACGGCGGTGCCCTGTTCAGCGGTGCTTGAGATGAAGGGCCCAGTTCAGCGGTGCTTGAGATGAAGGGCCCAGTTCAGCGGTGCTTGAAATGAAGGGCCCAGTTCAGCGGTGCTTGAGACTGCGGTGCCCTGTTCAGCGGTGCTTGAGATGAAGGGCCCAGTTCAGCGGTGCTTGAGACGGCGGTGCCCTGTTCAGCGGTGCTTGAGATGAAGGGCCGAGTTCAGCGATGCTTGAGATGAAGGGCCCAGTTCAGCGGTGCTTGAGACGGCTGTGCCCTGTTAAGCGGTGATTGAGACGGCGGTGCCCTGTTCAGCGGTGCTTGAGATGAAGGGCCCAGTTCAGCGGTGCTTGAGATGAAGGGCCCAGTTCAGCGGTGCTTGAGATGAAGGGCCCAGTTCAGCGGTGCTTGAGACGGCGGTGCCCTGTTCAGCGGTGCTTGAGACGGCGGTGCCCTGTTCAGTGGTGCTTGAGATGAAGGGCCCAGTTCAGCGGTGCTTGAGATGAAGGGCCCTGTTCAGCGGTGCTTGAGACGGCGGTGCCCTGTTCAGCGGTGCTTGAGATGAAGGGCCCAGTTCAGCGGTGCTTGAGACGGCGGTGCCCTGTTCAGCGGTGCTTGAGATGAAGGGCCCAGTTCAGCGGTGCTTGAGATGAAGGGCCCAGTTCAGCGGTGCTTGAGACGGCGGTGCCCTGTTCAGCGGTGCTTGAGACGGCGGTGCCCTGTTCAGCGGTGCTTGAGATGAAGGGCCCAGTTCAGCGGTGCTTGAGATGAAGGGCACAGTTCAGCGGTGCTTGAAATGAAGGGCCCAGTTCAGCGGTGCTTGAGACGGCGGTGCCCTGTTCAGCGGTGCTTGAGACTGCAGTGCCCAGTTCAGCGGTGCTTGAGATGAAGGGCCCATTTCAGCGGTGCTTGAGACGGCGGTGCCCTGTTCAGCGGTGCTTGAGACGGTGGTGCCCTGTTCAGCGGTGCTTGAGACGGCGGTGCCCTGTTCAGCAGTGCTTGAGATGAAGGGACCAGTTCAGCGGTGCTTGAGACGGCAGTGCCCTGTTCAGCGGTGCTTGAGATGAAGGGCCCAGTTCAGCGGTGCTTGAGATGAAGGGCCCAGTTCAGCGGTGCTTGAGACGGCGGTGCCCTGTTCAGCGGTGCTTGAGATGAAGGGCCCAGTTCAGCGGTGCTTGAGATGAAGGGCCCAGTTCAGCGGTGCTTGAGATGAAGGGCCCAGTTCATCAGTGCTTGAGACGACGGTGCCCAGTTCAGCGGTGCTTGAGACGGCGGTGCCCTGTTCAGCGGTGCTTGAGACGGCGGTTCCCTGTTCAGCGGTGCTTGAGATGAAGGGCCCAGTTCAGCGGTGCTTGAGACGGCGGTGCCCTGTTCGGCGGTGCTTGAGATGAAGGGCCCAGTTCAGCGGTGCTTGAGACGGCAGTCCCAGTTCAGCAGTGTTTGAGACGGCGGTGCCCAATTCAACAGTTCTTGAGACGGCGGTGCCCTGTTCAGCGGTGCTTGAGACGGCGGTGCCCTGCTTAGCGGTGCTTGAGATGAAGGGCCCAGTTCAGCGGTGCTTGAGACGGCGGTGCCCTGTTCAGCGGTGCTTGAGATGAAGGGCCCAGTTCAGCGGTGCTTGAGACGGCAGTGCCCTGTTCAGCGGTGCTTGAGATGAAGGGCCCAGTTCAGCGGTGCTTGAGATGAAGGGCCCAGTTCAGCGGTGCTTGAGACGGCGGTGCCAGGTTCAGCGGTGCTTGAGACGGCGGTGCCCTGTTCAGCGGTGCTTGAGATGAAGGGCCAATTTCAGCGGTGCTTGAGACGGCGGTGCCCTGTTCAGCGGTGCTTGAGACGGTGGCGCCCTGTTCAGCGGTGCTTGAGACGGCGGTGCCCTGTTCAGCAGTGCTTGAGATGAAGGGACCAGTTCAGCGGTGCTTGAGACGGCAGTGCCCTGTTCAGCGGTGCTTGAGATGAAGGGCCCAGTTCAGCGGTGCTTGAGATGAAGGGCCCAGTTCAGCGGTGCTTGAGACGGCGGTGCCCTGTTCAGCGGTGCTTGAGATGAAGGGCCCAGTTCAGCGGTGCTTGAGATGAAGGGCCCAGTTCAGCGGTGCTTGAGATGAAGGGCCCAGTTCATCAGTGCTTGAGACGACGGTGCCTAGTTCAGCGGTGCTTGAGACGGCGGTGCCCTGTTCAGCGGTGCTTGAGACGGCGGTGCCCTGTTCAGCGGTGCTTGAGATGAAGGGCCCAGTTCAGCGGTGCTTGAGACGGCGGTGCCCTGTTCGGCGGTGCTTGAGATGAAGGGCCCAGTTCAGCGGTGCTTGAGACGGCAGTCCCAGTTCAGCAGTGCTTGAGACGGTGGTGCCCAATTCAACAGTTCTTGAGACGGCGGTGCCCTGTTCAGCGGTGCTTGAGACGGCGGTGCCCTGCTTAGCGGTGCTTGAGATGAAGGGCCCAGTTCAGCGGTGCTTGAGACGGCGGTGCCCTGTTCAGCGGTGCTTGAGATGAAGGGCCCAGTTCAGCGGAGCTTGAGACGGCGGTGCCCTGTTCAGCGGTGCTTGAGATGAAGGGCCCAGTTCAGCGGTGCTTGAGATGAAGGGCCCAGTTCAGCGGTGCTTGAGACGGCGGTGCCAGGTTCAGCGGTGCTTGAGACGGCGGTGCCCTGTTCAGCGGTGCTTGAGATGAAGGGCCCAGTTCAGCGGTTCTTGAGATGAAGGGCCCAGTTCAGCGGTGCTTGAAATGAAGGGCCCAGTTCAGCGGTGCTTGAGACGGCGGTGCCCTGTTCAGCGGTGCTTGAGATGAAGGGCCCAGTTCAGCGGTGCTTGAGACGGCGGTGCCCTGTTCAGCGGTGCTTGAGACGGCGATGCACTGTTCAGCGGCGCTTGAGATGAAGGGCCCAGTTCAGCGGTGCTTCAGATGAAGGGCCCAGTTCAGCGGTGCTTCAGATGAAGGGCCCAGTTCAGCGGTGCTTGAGACGGCGGTGCCCTGTTCAGCGGAGCTTGAGACAGCGGTGCCCTGTTCAGCGGTGCTTGAGATGAAGGGCCCAGTTCAGCGGTGCTTGAGATGAAGGGCCCTGTTCAGCGGTGCTTGAGACGGCGGTGCCCTGTTCAGCGGTGCTTGAGATGAAGGGCCCAGTTCAGCGGTGCTTGAGACGGCGGTGCCCTGTTCAGCAGTGCTTGAGACGGCGGTGCCCTGTTCAGCGGTGCTTGAGATGAAGGGCCCAGTTCAGCCGTGCTTGAGACGGCGGTGCCCTGTTCAGCGGTGCTTGAGATGGCGGTGCCCTGTTCAGCGGTGCTTGAGACGGCGGTGCCCAGTTCAGCGGTGCTTGAGACGGTGGTGCTCTGTTCAGCGGTGCTTGAGATGAAGGGCCCAGTTCAGCGGTGCTTGAGATGAAGGGCCCAGTTCAGCGGTTCTTGAGATGAAGGGCCCAGTTCAGCGGTGCTTGAAATGAAGGGCCCAGTTCAGCGGTGCTTGAGACGGCGGTGCCCTGTTCAGCGGTGCTTGAGATGAAGGGCCCAGTTCAGCGGTGCTTGAGACGGCGGTGCCCTGTTCAGCGGTGCTTGAGACGGTGGTGCCCTGTTCAGCGGTGCTTGAGACGGCGGTGCCCTGTTCAGCAGTGCTTGAAATGAAGGGCCCAGTTCAGCGGTGCTTGAGACGGCGGTGCCCTGTTCAGCGGTGCTTGAGATGAAGGGCCCAGTTCAGCGGTGTTTGAGATGAAGGGCCCAGTTCAGCGGTGCTTGAAATGAAGGGCCCAGTTCAGCGGTGCTTGAGACGGCGGTGCCATGTTCAGCGGTACTTGAGATGAAGGGCCCAGTTCAGCGGTGCTTGAGACGGCAGTGCCCTGTTCAGCGGTGCTTGAGATGAAGGGCCCAGTTCAGCGGTGCTTGAGATGAAGGGCCCAGTTCAGCGGTGCTTGAGACGGCGGTGCCAGGTTCAGCGGTGCTTGAGACGGCGGTGCCCTGTTCAGTGGTGCTTGAGATGAAGGGCCAATTTCAGCGGTGCTTGAGACGGCGGTGCCCTGTTCAGCGGTGCTTGAGACGGTGGTGCCCTGTTCAGCGGTGCTTGAGACGGCGGTGCCCTGTTCAGCAGTGCTTGAGATGAAGGGACCAGTTCAGCGGTGCTTGAGACGGCAGTGCCCTGTTCAGCGGTGCTTGAGATGAAGGGCCCAGTTCAGCGGTGCTTGAGATGAAGGGCCCAGTTCAGCGGTGCTTGAGACGGCGGTGCCCTGTTCAGCGGTGCTTGAGATGAAGGGCCCAGTTCAGCGGTGCTTGAGATGAAGGGCCCAGTTCAGCGGTGCTTGAGATGAAGGGCCCAGTTCATCAGTGCTTGAGACGACGGTGCCCAGTTCAGCGGTGCTTGAGACGGCGGTGCCCTGTTCAGCGGTGCTTGAGACGGCGGTGCCCTGTTCAGCGGTGCTTGAGATGAAGGGCCCAGTTCAGCGGTGCTTGAGACGGCGGTGCCCTGTTCGGCGGTGCTTGAGATGAAGGGCCCAGTTCAGCGGTGCTTGAGACGGCAGTCCCAGTTCAGCAGTGCTTGAGACGGTGGTGCCCAATTCAACAGTTCTTGAGACGGCGGTGCCCTGTTCAGCGGTGCTTGAGACGGCGGTGCCCTGCTTAGCGGTGCTTGAGATGAAGGGCCCAGTTCAGCGGTGCTTGAGACGGCGGTGCCCTGTTCAGCGGTGCTTGAGATGAAGGGCCCAGTTCAGCGGAGCTTGAGACGGCGGTGCCCTGTTCAGCGGTGCTTGAGATGAAGGGCCCAGTTCAGCGGTGCTTGAGATGAAGGGCCCAGTTCAGCGGTGCTTGAGACGGCGGTGCCAGGTTCAGCGGTGCTTGAGACGGCGGTGCCCTGTTCAGCGGTGCTTGAGATGAAGGGCCCAGTTCAGCGGTTCTTGAGATGAAGGGCCCAGTTCAGCGGTGCTTGAAATGAAGGGCCCAGTTCAGCGGTGCTTGAGACGGCGGTGCCCTGTTCAGCGGTGCTTGAGATGAAGGGCCCAGTTCAGCGGTGCTTGAGACGGCGGTGCCCTGTTCAGCGGTGCTTGAGACGGCGGTGCACTGTTCAGCGGCGCTTGAGATGAAGGGCCAGTTCAGCGGTGCTTCAGATGAAGGGCCCAGTTCAGCGGTGCTTCAGATGAAGGGCCCAGTTCAGCGGTGCTTGAGACGGCGGTGCCCTGTTCAGCGGAGCTTGAGACAGCGGTGCCCTGTTCAGCGGTGCTTGAGATGAAGGGCCCAGTTCAGCGGTGCTTGAGATGAAGGGCCCTGTTCAGCAGTGCTTGAGACGGCGGTGCCCTGTTCAGCCGTGCTTGAGACGGTGGTGCCCTGTTCAGCGGAGCTTGAGACAGCGGTGCCCTGTTCAGCGGTGCTTGAGATGAAGGGCCCAGTTCAGCGGTGCTTGAGATGAAGGGCCCAGTTCAGCGGTGCTTGAAATGAAGGGCCCAGTTCAGCGGTGCTTGAGACTGCGGTGCCCTGTTCAGCGGTGCTTGAGATGAAGGGCCCAGTTCAGCGGTGCTTGAGACGGCGGTGCCCTGTTCAGCGGTGCTTGAGATGAAGGGCCCAGTTCAGCGGTGCTTGAGATGAAGGGCCCAGTTCAGCGGTGCTTGAGACGGCGGTGCCCTGTTCAGCGGTGATTGAGACGGCGGTGCCCTGTTCAGCGGTGCTTGAGATGAAGGGCCCAGTTCAGCGGTGCTTGAGATGAAGGGCCCAGTTCAGCGGTGCTTGAGATGAAGGGCCCAGTTCAGCGGTGCTTGAGACGGCGGTGCCCTGTTCAGCGGTGCTTGAGACGGCGGTGCCCTGTTCAGTGGTGCTTGAGATGAAGGGACCAGTTCAGCGGTGCTTGAGATGAAGGGCCCTGTTCAGCGGTGCTTGAGACGGCGGTGCCCTGTTCAGCGGTGCTTGAGATGAAGGGCCCAGTTCAGCGGTGCTTGAGACGGCGGTGCCCTGTTCAGCGGTGCTTGAGATGAAGGGCCCAGTTCAGCGGTGCTTGAGATGAAGGGCCCAGTTCAGCGGTGCTTGAGACGGCGGTGCCCTGTTCAGCGGTGCTTGAGACGGCGGTGCCCTGTTCAGCGGTGCTTGAGATGAAGGGCCCAGTTCAGCGGTGCTTGAGATGAAGGGCCCAGTTCAGCGGTGCTTGAGATGAATGGCCCATTTCAGCGGTGCTTGAGACGGCGGTGCCCTGTTCAGCGGTGCTTGAGACGGTGGTGCCCTGTTCAACGGTGCTTGAGATGGCGGTGCCCTGTTCAGCAGTGCTTGAGATGAAGGGACCAGTTCAGCGGTGCTTGAGACGGCAGTGCCCTGTTCAGCGGTGCTTGAGATGAAGGGCCCAGTTCAGCGGTGCTTGAGATGAAGGGCCCAGTTCAGCGGTGCTCGAGACGGCGGTGCCCTGTTCAGCGGTGCTTGAGATGAAGGGCCCAGTTCAGCGGTGCTTGAGATGAAGGGCCCAGTTCAGCGGTGCTTGAGATGAAGGGCCCAGTTCATCAGTGCTTGAGACGACGGTGCCCAGTTCAGCGGTGCTTGAGACGGCGGTGCACTGTTCAGCGGTGCTTGAGACGGCGGTGCCCTGTTCAGCGGTGCTTGAGATGAAGGGCCCAGTTCAGCGGTGCTTGAGACGGCGGTGCCCTGTTCGGCGGTGCTTGAGATGAAGGGCCCAGTTCAGCGGTGCTTGAGACGGCGGTGCCCTGTTCAGCGGTGCTTGAAATGAAGGGCCCAGTTCAGCGGTGCTTGAGATGAAGGGCCCAGTTCAGCTGTGCTTGAGACGGCGGTGCCCTGTTCAGCGGTGCTTGAGACGGCGGTGCCCTGTTCAGCGGCGCTTGAAATGAATTGCCCAGTTCAGCGGTGCTTGAGATGAAGGGCCCAGTTCAGCGGTGCTTGAGATGAAGGGCCCAGTTCAGCGGTGCTTGAGACGGCGGTGCCCTGTTCAGCGGAGCTTGAGACAGCGGTGCCCTGTTCAGCGGTGCTTGAGATGAAGGGCCCAGTTCAGCGGTGCTTGAGATGAAGGACCCTGTTCAGCGGTGCTTGAGACGGCGGTGCCCTGTTCAGCGGTGCTTGAGATGAAGGGCCCAGTTCAGCGGTGCTTGAGATGAAGGGCCCAGTTCAGCGGTGCTTGAAATGAAGGGCCCAGTTCAGCGGTGCTTGAGACTGCGGTGCCCTGTTCAGCGGTGCTTGAGATGAAGGGCCCAGTTCAGCGGTGCTTGAGACGGCGGTGCCCTGTTCAGCGGTGCTTGAGATGAAGGGCCCAGTTCAGCGGTGCTTGAGATGAAGGGCCCAGTTCAGCGGTGCTTGAGACGGCGGTGCCCTGTTAAGCGGTGATTGAGACGGCGGTGCCCTGTTCAGCGGTGCTTGAGATGAAGGGCCCAGTTCAGCGGTGCTTGAGATGAAGGGCCCAGTTCAGCGGTGCTTGAGATGAAGGGCCCAGTTCAGCGGTGCTTGAGACGGCGGTGCCCTGTTCAGCGGTGCTTGAGACGGCGGTGCCCTGTTCAGTGGTGCTTGAGATGAAGGGCCCAGTTCAGCGGTGCTTGAGATGAAGGGCCCAGTTCAGCGGTGCTTGAGACGGCGGTGCCCTGTTCAGCGGTGCTTGAGATGAAGGGCCCAGTTCAGCGGTGCTTGAGACGGCGGTGCCCTGTTCAGCGGTGCTTGAGATGAAGGGCCCAGTTCAGCGGTGCTTGAGATGAAGGGCCCAGTTCAGCGGTGCTTGAGACGGCGGTGCCCTGTTCAGCGGTGCTTGAGACGGCGGTGCCCTGTTCAGCGGTGCTTGAGATGAAGGGCCCAGTTTAGCGGTGCTTGAGATGAAGGGCCCAGTTCAGCGGTGCTTGAAATGAAGGGCCCAGTTCAGCGGTGCTTGAGACGGCGGTGCCCTGTTCAGCCTTGCTTGAGACTGCAGTGCCCAGTTCAGCGGTGCTTGAGATGAAGGGCCCATTTCAGCGGTGCTTGAGACGGCGGTGCCCTGTTCAGCGGTGCTTGAGACGGTGGTGCCCTGTTCAGCGGTGCTTGAGACGGCGGTGCCCTGTTCAGCAGTGCTTGAGATGAAGGGACCAGTTCAGCGGTGCTTGAGACGGCAGTGCCCTGTTCAGCGGTGCTTGAGATGAAGGGCCCAGTTCAGCGGTGCTTGAGACGGCGGTGCCCTGTTCAGCGGTGCTTGAGATGAAGGGCCCAGTTCAGCGGTGCTTGAGATGAAGGGCCCAGTTCAGCGGTGCTTGAGATGAAGGGCCCAGTTCATCAGTGCTTGAGACGACGGTGCCCAGTTCAGCGGTGCTTGAGACGGCGGTGCCCTGTTCAGCGGTGCTTGAGACGGCGGTGCCCTGTTCGGCGGTGCTTGAGATGAAGGGCCCAGTTCAGCGGTGCTTGAGACGGCAGTCCCAGTTCAGCAGTGCTTGAGACGGCGGTGCCCAATTCAACAGTTCTTGAGACGGCGGTGCCCTGTTCAGCGGTGCTTGAGACGGCGGTGCCCTGCTTAGCGGTGCTTGAGATGAAGGGCCCAGTTCAGCAGTGCTTGAGACGGCGGTGCCCTGTTCAGCGGTGCTTGAGATGAAGGGCCCAGTTCAGCGGAGCTTGAGACGGCGGTGCCCTGTTCAGCGGTGCTTGAGATGAAGGGCCCAGTTCAGCGGTGCTTGAGATGAAGGGCCCAGTTCAGCGGTGCTTGAGACGGCGGTGCCAGGTTCAGCGGTGCTTGAGACGGCGGAGCCCTGTTCAGCGGTGCTTGAGATGAAGGGCCCAGTTCAGCGGTGCTTGAGATGAAGGGCCCAGTTCAGCGGTGCTTGAAATGAAGGGCCCAGTTCAGCGGTGCTTGAGACGGCGGTGCCCTGTTCAGCGGTGCTTGAGATGAAGGGCCCAGTTCAGCGGTGCTTGAGACGGCGGTGCCCTGTTCAGCGGTGCTTGAGACGGCGGTGCCCTGTTCAGCGGTGCTTGAGATGAAGGGCCCAGTTCAGCGGTGTTTGAGATGAAGGGCCCAGTTCAGCGGTGCTTGAAATGAAGGGCCCAGTTCAGCGGTGCTTGAGACGGCAGTGCCATGTTCAGCGGTACTTGAGATGAAGGGCCCAGTTCAGCGGTGCTTGAGACGGCAGTGCCCTGTTCAGCGGTGCTTGAGATGAAGGGGCCAGTTCAGCAGCGCTTGAGATGAAGGGCCCAGTTCAGCGGTGCTTGAGACGGCGGTGCCCTGTTCAGCGGTGCTTGAGACGGCGGTGCCCTGTTCAGCGGTGCTTGAGATGAAGGGCCCAGTTCAGCGGTGCTTGAGATGAAGGGCCCAGTTCAGCGGTGCTTGAGACGGCGGTGCCAGGTTCAGCGGTGCTTGAGACGGCGGTGCCCTGTTCAGCGGTGCTTGAGATGAAGGGCCCAGTTCAGCGGTGCTTGAGATGAAGGGCTCAGTTCAGCGGTGCTTGAAATGAAGGGCCCAGTTCAGCGGTGCTTGAGACGGCGGTGCCCTGTTCAGCGGTGGTTGAGATGAAGGGCCCAGTTCAGCGGTGCTTGAGACGGCGGTGCCCTGTTCAGCGGTGCTTGAGATGAAGGGGCAAGTTCAGCAGGGCTTGAGATGAAGGGCCCAGTTCAGCGGTGCTTGAGACGGCGGTGCCCTGTTCAGCGGTGCTTGAGACGTTGGTGCCCTGTTCAGCGGTGCTTGAGATGAAGGGCCCAGTTCAGCGGTGCTTGAGATGAAGGGCCCAGTTCAGCGGTGCTTGAAATGAAGGGCCCAGTTCAGCGGTGCTTGAGATGAAGGGCCCAGTTCAGCGGTGCTTGAGACGGCGGTGCCCTGTTCAGCGGTGCTTAAGATGAAGGGGCCCGTTCAGCAGGGCTTGAGATGAAGGGCCCAGTTCAGCGGTGCTTGAGACGGCGGTGCCCTGTTCAGCGGTGCTTGAGACGGCGGTGCCCTGTTCAGCGGTGCTTGAGATGAAGGGCCCAGTTCAGCGGTGCTTGAGATGAAGGGCCCAGTTCAGGGGTGCTTGAGATGAAGGGCCCAGTTCAGCGGTGCTTGAGACGGCGGTGCCCTGTTCAGCGGTGCTTCAGACGGCGGTGCCCTGTTCAGCAGTGCTTGAGATGAAGGGCCCAGTTCAGCAGTGCTTGAAACGGCGGTGCCCTGTTCAGCGGTGCTTGAGACGGCGGTGCCCAATTCAGCGGTGCTTGACACGGCGGTGCCCTGTTCAGCGGTGCTTGAGATGAAGGGCCCAGTTCAGCGGTGCTTGAGACGGCGGTGCCCTGTTCAGCGGTGCTTGAGACGGCGGTGCCCTGTTCAGCGGTGCTTGAGATGAAGGGCGCAGTTCAGCGGTGCTTGAGACGGCGGTGCCCTGTTCGGCGGTGCTTGAGATGAAGGGCCCAGTTCAGCGGTGCTTGAGACGGCAGTCCCAGTTCAGCAGTGCTTGAGACGGCGGTGCCCAATTCAACAGTTCTTGAGACGGCGGTGCCCTGTTCAGCGGTGCTTGAGACGGCGGTGCCCTGCTTAGCGGTGCTTGAGATGAAGGGCCCAGTTCAGCGGTGCTTGAGACGGCGGTGCCCTGTTCAGCGGTGCTTGAGATGAAGGGCCCAGTTCAGCGGAGCTTGAGACGGCGGTGCCCTGTTCAGCGGTGCTTGAGATGAAGGGCCCAGTTCAGCGGTGCTTGAGACGGCGGTGCCAGGTTCAGCGGTGCTTGAGACGGCGGTGCCCTGTTCAGCGGTGCTTGAGATGAAGGGCCCAGTTCAGCGGTGCTTGAGATGAAGGGCCCAGTTCAGCGGTGCTTGAAATGAAGGGCCCAGTTCAGCGGTGCTTGAGACGGCGGTGCCCTGTTCAGCGGTGCTTGAGATGAAGGGCCCAGTTCAGCGGTGCTTGAGACGGCGGTGCCCTGTTCAGCGGTGCTTGAGACGGCGGTGCCCTGTTCAGCGGTGCTTGAGATGAAGGGCCCAGTTCAGCGGTGCTTGAGACGGCGGTGCCCTGTTCAGCGGTGCTTGAGATGAAGGGCCCAGTTCAGCGGTGCTTGAGACGGCGGTGCCCTGTTCAGCGGTACTTGAGATGAAGGGCCCAGTTCAGCGGTGCTTGAGACGGCAGTGCCCTGTTCAGCGGTGCTTGAGATGAAGGGGCCAGTTCAGCAGGGCTTGAGATAAAGGGCCCAGTTCAGCGGTGCTTGAGACGGCGGTGCCCTGTTCAGCGGTGCTTGAGACGGCGGTGCCCTGTTCAGCGGTGCTTGAGATGAAGGGCCCAGTTCAGCGGTGCTTGAGATGAAGGGCCCAGTTCAGCGGTGCTTGAGACGGCGGTGCCAGGTTCAGCGGTGCTTGAGACGGCGGTGCCCTGTTCAGCGGTGCTTGAGATGAAGGGCCCAGTTCAGCGGTGCTTGAGATGAAGGGCCCAGTTCAGCGGTGCTTGAAATGAAGGGCCCAGTTCAGCGGTGCTTGAGACGGCGGTGCCAGGTTCAGCGGTGCTTGAGACGGCGGTGCCCTGTTCAGCGGTGCTTGAGATGAAGGGCCCAGTTCAGCGGTGCTTGAAACGGCGGTGCCCTGTTCAGCGGTGCTTGAGACGGCGGTGCCCAATTCAGCGGTGCTTGACACGGCGGTGCCCTGTTCAGCGGTGCTTGAGATGAAGGGCTCAGTTCAGCGGTGCTTGAGACGGCGGTGCCCTGTTCAGCGGTGCTTGAGACGGCGGTGCCCTGTTCAACTGTGCTTGAGATGAAGGGCCCAGTTCAGCGTTGCTTGAGACGGCGGTGCCCTGTTCAGCGGTGCTTGAGACGGCGGTGCCCTGTTCAGCGGTGCTTGAGATGAAGGTCCCACTTCAGCGGTGCTTGAGATGAAGGGCCCAGTTCAGCGGTGCTTGAGATGAAGGGACCAGTTCAGCGGTGCTTGAGATGAAGGGCCCAGTTCATCAGTGCTTGAGACGACGGTGCCCAGTTCAGCGGTGCTTGAGACGGCGGTGCCCTGTTCAGCGGTGCTTGAGACGGCGGTGCCCTGTTCAGCGGTGCTTGAGATGAAGGGCCCAGTTCAGCGGTGCTTGAGACGGCGGTGCCCTTTTCGGCGGTGCTTGAGATGAAGGGCCCAGTTCAGCGGTGCTTGAGACGGCAGTCCCAGTTCAGCAGTGCTTGAGACGGCGGTGCCCAATTCAACAGTTCTTGAGACGGCAGTGCCCTGCTTAGCGGTGCTTGAGATGAAGGGCCTAGTTCAGCGGTGCTTGAGACGGCGATGCCCTGTTCAGCGGTGCTTGAGATGAAGGGCCCAGTTCAGCGGAGCTTGAGACGGCGGTGCCCTGTTCAGCGGTGCTTGAGATTAAGGGCCCAGTTCAGCGGTGCTTGAGATGAAGGGACCAGTTCAGCTGTGCTTGAGACGGCGGTGCCAGGTTCAGCGGTGCTTAAGACGGCGGTGCCCTGTTCAGCGGTGCTTGAGATGAAGGGCCCAGTTCAGCGGTGCTTGAGATGAAGGGCCCAGTTCAGCGGTGCTTGAAATGAAGGGCCCAGTTCAGCGGTGCTTGAGACGGCGGTGCCCTGTTCAGTAGTGCTTGAGATGAAGGGCCCAGTTCATCGGTGCTTGAGACGGCGGTGCCCTGTTCAGCGGTGCTTGAGACGGCGGGGCCCTGTTCAGCTTTGCTTGAGATGAAGGGCCCAGTTCAGCGGTGTTTGAGATGAAGGGCCCAGTTCAGCGGTGCTTGAAATGAAGGGCCCAGTTCAGCGGTGCTTGAGACGGCAGTGCCCTGTTCAGCGGTACTTGAGATGAAGGGCCCAGTTCAGCGGTGCTTGAGACGGCAGTGCCCTGTTCAGCGGTGCTTGAGATGAAGGGGCCAGTTCAGCAGGGCTTGAGATGAAGGGCTCAGTTCAGCGGTGCTTGAGACGGCGGTGCCCTGTTCAGCGGTGCTTGAGACGGCGGTGCCCTGTTCAGCGGTGCTTGAGATGAAGGGCCCAGTTCAGCGGTGCTTGAGATGAAGGGCCCAGTTCAGCGGTGCTTGAGACGGCGGTGCCAGGTTCAGCGGTGCTTGAGACGGCGGTGCCCTGTTCAGCGGTGCTTGAGATGAAGGGCCCAGTTCAGCGGTGCTTGAGACGGCGGTGCCCTGTTCAGCGGTGCTTGAGATGAAGGGCCCAGTTCAGCGGTGCTTGAGATGAAGGGCCCAGTTCAGCGGTGCTTGAGACGGCGGTGCCCTGTTCAGCGGTGCTTGAGACGGCGGTGCCCTGTTCAGCGGTGCTTGAGATGAAGGGCCCAGTTCAGCGGTGCTTGAGACGGCGGTGCCCTGTTCAGCGGTGCTTGAGACAGCGGTGCCCAGTTCAGCGGTGCTTGAGACGGCGGTGCCCTGCTCAGCGGTGCTTGAGATGAAGGGCCCAGTTCAGCGGTGCTTGAGACGGCGGTGCCCTGTTCAGCTGTGCTTGAGATGAAGGGCCCAGTTCAGCGGTGCTTGAGATGAAGGGCCCAGTTCAGCGGTGCTTGAGACGCCGGTGCCCTGTTCAGCGGTGCTTGAGACGCCGGTGCCCTGTTCAGCGGTGCTTGAGATGAAAGGGCCAGTTCAGCGGTGCTTGAGATGAAGGGCCCAGTTCAGCGGTGCTTGAGATGAAGGGCCCATTTCAGCGGTGCTTGAGACGCCGGTGCCCTGTTCAGCGGTGCTTGAGACAGCGGTGCCCTGTTCAGCGGTGCTTGAGATGAAGGGCCCAGTTCAGCGGTGCTTGAGATGAAGGGCCCTGTTCAGCGGTGCTTGAGACGGCGGTGCCCTTTTCAGCGGTGCTTGAGATGAAGGGCCCAGTTCAGCGGTGCTTGAGATGAAGGGCCCAGTTCAGCGGTGCTTGAAATGAAGGGCCCAGTTCAGCGGTGCTTGAGACGGCGGTGCCCTGTTCAGCGTGCTTGAGATGAAGGGCCCAGTTCAGCGGTGCTTGAGACGGCGGTGCCCTGTTCAGCGGTGCTTGAGATGAAGGGACCAGTTCAGCGGTGCTTGAGATGAAGGGCCCAGTTCAGCGGTGCTTGAGACGGCGGTGCCCTGTTGAGCGGTGCTTGAGACGGCGGTGCCCTGTTCAGCGGTGCTTGAGATGAATGGCCCAGTTCAGCGGTGCTTGAGATGAAGGGCCCAGTTCAGGGGTGCTTGAGATGAAGGGCCCAGTTCAGCGGTGCTTGAGACGGCGGTGCCCTGTTCAGCAGTGCTTGAGATGAAGGGCCCACTTCAGCGGTGCTTGAGATGAAGGGCAAGGTTCAGCGGTGCTTGAGATGAAGGGCCCAGTTCAGCAGTGGTTGAGACGACGGTGCCCAGTTCAGCGGTGCTTGAGACGGCTGTGCCCTGTTCAGCAGTGCTTGAGATGGCGGTGCCCTGTTCAGCGGTGCTTGAGATGAAGGGCCCAGTTCAGCGGTGCTTGAGACGGCGGTGCCCTGTTCAGCGGTGCTTGAGATGAAGGGCCCAGTTCAGCGGTGCTTGAGACGGCAGTCCCAGTTCAGCGGTGCTTGAGACGGCGGTGCCCAGTTCAGCAGTTCTTGAGACGGCGGTGCCCTGTTCAGCGGTGCTTGAGACGGCGGTGCCCTGTTCAGCGGTGCTTGAGATGAAGGGCCCAGTTCAGCGGTGCTTGAGACGGCGGTGCCCTGTTCAGCGGTGCTTGAGATGAAGGGCCCAGTTCAGCGGTGCTTGAGATGAAGGGCCCAGTTCAGCGGTGTTTGAGACGGCGGTGCCCTGTTCAGCGCTGCTTGAGATGAAGGGCCCAGTTCAGCGGTGCTTGAGACGGCGGTGCCCTGTTCAGCGGTGCTTGAGACGGCGGTGCCCTGTTCAGCGGTGCTTGAGACGGGGGTGCCCTGTTCAGCGGTGCTTGAGATGAAGGGCCCAGTTCAGCGGTGCTTGAGACGGCGGTGCCCTGTTCAGCGGTGCTTGAGATGAAGGGCCCAGTTTAGCGGTGCTTGAGATGAAGGGCCCAGTTCAGCGGTGCTTGAGACGGCAGTGCCCTGTTCAGCGGTGCTTGAGATGAGCGGCCCAGTTCAGCGGTGCTTGAGATGAAGGGCCCAGTATAGCAGTGCTTGAGATGAAGGGACCAGTTCAGTGGTGCTTGAGACGGCGGTGCCCTGTTCAGCGGTGCTTGAGACGACGGTGCCCTGTTCAGCGGTGCTTGAGACGGCGGTGCCCTGTTCAGCAGTGCTTGAGATGAAGGGCCCAGTTCAGCGGTCCTTGAGACGGCGGTGCCCTGTTCAGCGGTGCTTGAGATGAAGGGCCCAGTTCAGCGGTGCTTGAGATGAAGGGCCCAGTTCAGCGGTGCTTGAGACGGCGGTGCCCTGTTCAGCGGTGCTTGAGACGGCGGTGCCCTGTTCAGCTGTGCTTGAGATGAAGGGCCCAGTTCAGCGGTGCTTGAGATGAAGGGCCCAGTTCTGCGGTGCTTGAGCTGAAGGGCCCAGTTCAGCGGTGCTTGAGACGGCGGTGCCCTGTTCAGCGGTGCTTGAGACGGCGGTGCCCTGTTCAGCGGTGCTTGAGACGGCGGTGCCCTGTTCAGCGGTGCTTGAGATGAAGGGCCCAGTTCAGCGGTGCTTGAGACGGCGGTGCCCTGTTCAGCGGTGCTTGAGATGAAGGGCCCAGTTCAGCGGTGCTTGAGACGGCGGTGCCCTGTTCAGCGGTGCTTGAGACGGCGGTGCCCTGTTGAGCGGTGCTTGAGATGAAGGGCCCAGTTCAGCGGTGCTTGAGACGGCGGTGCCCTGTTCAGCGGTGCTTGAGATGAAGGGCCCAATTCAGCGGTGCTTGAGACGGCGGTGCCCTGTTCAGCGGTGCTTGAGACGGCGGTGCCCTGTTCAGCGGTGCTTGAGATGAAGTGCCCAGTTCAGCGGTGCTTGAGACGGCGGTGCCCTGTTCAGCGGTGCTTGAGATGAAGGGCCCAGTTCAGCGGTGCTTGAGACGGCGGTGCTCTGTTCAGCGGTGCTTGAGACAGCGGTGCCCAGTTCAGTGGTGTTTGAGACGGCGGTGCCCTGTTCAGCGGTGCTTGAGATGAAGGGCCCAGTTCAGCGGTGCTTGAGACGGCGGTGCCCTGTTCAGCAGTGCTTGAGACGGCCGTGCTCTGTTCAGCGGTGCTTGAGATAGCGTTGCCCTGCTCAGCGGAGCTTGAGATGAAGGGCCCAGTTCAGCGGTGCTTGAGACGGCGGTGCCCTGTTCAGCGGTGCTTGAGACTGCAGTGCCCAGTTCAGCGGTGCTTTAGATGAAGGGCCCATTTCAGCGGTGCTTGAGACGGCGGTGCCCTGTTCAGCGGTGCTTGAGACGGTGGTGCCCTGTTCAGCGGTGCTTGAGACGGCGGTGCCCTGTTCAGCAGTGCTTGAAATGAAGGGCCCAGTTCAGCGGTGCTTGAGACGGCGGTGCCCTGTTCAGCGGTGCTTGAGATGAAGGGCCCAGTTCAGCGGTGCTTGAGATGAACAGCCCAGTTCAGCGGTGCTTGAGACGGCGGTGCCCTGTTCAGCTGTGCTTGAGACGGCGGTGCCCTGTTCAGCGGTGCTTGAGATGAAGGGCCCAGTTCAGCGGTGCTTGAGATGAAGGGCCCAGTTCAGCAGTGCTTGAGAGGACGGTGCCCAGTTCAGCGGTGATTGAGACGGCGGTGCCCTGTTCAGCGGTGCTTGAGACGGCGGTGCCCTGTTCAGCGGTGCTTGAGATGAAGGGCCCAGTTCAGCGGTGCTTGAGACGGCGGTGCCCTGTTCAGCGGTGCTTGAGATGAAGGGCCCAGTTCAGCGGTGCTTGAGACGGCAGTCCCAGTTCAGCGGTGCTTGAGACGGCGGTGCCCAGTTCAGCAGTGCTTGAGACGGCAGTGCCCTGTTCAGCGGTGCTTGAGACGGTGGTGCCCTGTTCAGCGGTGCTTGAGATGAAGGGCCCAGTTCAGCGGTGCTTGAGACGGCGGTGCCCTGTTCAGCGGTGCTTGACATGAAGGGCCCAGTTCAGCGGTGCTTGAGACGGCGGTGCCCTGTTCAGCGGTGCTTGAGATGAAAGGCCCAGTTCAGCGGTGCTTGAGATGAAGGGCCCAGTTCAGCGGTGCTTGAGATGGCGGTGCCCTGTTCAGCGGTGCTTGAGACGGCGGTGCCCTGTTCAGCGGTGCTTCAGATGAAGGGCCCAGTTCAGCGGTGCTTGAGATGAAGGGCCCAGTTCAGCGGTGCTTGAAATGAAGGGCCCAGTTCAGCGGTGCTTGAGACGGCGGTGCCCTGTTCAGCGGTGCTTGAGATGAAGGGCCCAGTTCAGCGGTGCTTGAGACGGCGGTGCCCTGTTCAGCGGTGCTTGAGATGAAGGGCCCAGTTCAGCGGTGCTTGAGATGAAGGGCCCAGTTCAGCGGTGCTTGAGATGGCGGTGCCCTGTTCAGCGGTGCTTGAGACGGCGGTGCCCTGTTCAGCGGTGCTTGAGATGAAGGGCCCAGTTCAGCGGTGCTTGAGATGAAGGGCCCAGTTCAGCGGTGCTTGAGATGAAGGGCCCAGTTCAGCGGTGCTTGAGACGACGGTGCCCTGTTCAGCGGTGCTTGAGACGGCGGTTCCCTGTTCAGCGGTGCTTGAGATGAAGGGCCCTGTTCAGCGGTGCTTGACACGGCGCTGCCCTGTTCAGCGGTGCTTTAGATGAAGGGCCCAGTTCAGCGGTGCTTGAGACGGCAGTGCCCTGTTCAGCGGTGCTTGAGACGGCGGTGCCCTGTTCAGCGGTGCTTGAGACGGCGGTGCCCTGTTCAGCGGTGCTTGAGACGGCGGTGCCCTGTTCAGCGGTGCTTGAGATGAAGGGCCCAGTTCAGCGGTGCTTGAGACGGCGGTGCCCTGTTCAGCGGTGCTTGAGACGGCGGTGCCCTGTTTAGCGGTGCTTGAGATGAAGGGCCCAGTTCAGCGGTGCTTGAGACGGCGGTGCCCTGTTCAGCGGTGCTTGAGATGGCGGTGCCCTGTTCAGCGGTGCTTGAGACGGCGGTGCCCAGTTCAGCGGTGCTTGAGACGGCGGTGCCCTGTTCAGCGGTGCTTGAGATGAAGGGCCCAGTTCAGCGGTGCTTGAGATGAAGGGCCCAGTTCAGCGGTGCTTGAAATGAAGGGCCCAGTTCAGCGGTGCTTGAGACGGCGGTGCCCTGTTCAGCGGTGCTTGAGATGAAGGGCCCAGTTCAGCGGTGCTTGAGACGGCGGTGCCCTGTTCAGCGGTGCTTGAGATGAACGGTCCAGTTCAGCGGTGCTTGAGATGAAGGGCCCAGTTCAGCGGTGCTTGAGACGGCGGTGCCCTGTTCAGCGGAGTTTGAGACGGCGGTGCCCTGTTCAGCGGTGCTTGAGATGAAGGGCCCAGTTCAGCGGTGCTTGAGATGAAGGGCCCAGTTCAGCGGTGCTTGAGACGGCGGTGCCCTGTTCAGCGGTGCTTGAGACAGCGGTGCCCTGTTCAGCAGTGCTTGAGATGAAGGGCCCAATTCAGCGGTGCTTGAGATGAAGGGCCCTGTTCAGCGGTGCTTGAGACAGCGGTGCCCTGTTCAGCGGTGCTTGAGATGAAGGGCCCAGTTCAGCGGTGCTTGAGATGAAGGGCCCAGTTCAGCGGTGCTTGAAATGAAGGGCCCAGTTCAGTGGTGCTTGAGACGGCGGTGCCCTGTTCAGCAGTGCTTGAGATGAAGGGCCCAGTTCAGCGGTGCTTGAGACGGCGGTGCCCTATTCAGCAGTGCTTGAGATGAAGGGCCCAGTTCAGCGGTGCTTGAGATGAAGGGCCCAGTTCAGCGGTGCTTGAGACGGTGGTGCCCTGTTCAGCTGTGCTTGAGACGGTGGTGCCCTGTTCAGCGGTGCTTGAGATGAAGGGCCCAGTTCAGCGGTGCTTGAGATGAAGGGCCCAGTTCAGCGGTGCTTGAGACGGCGGTGCCCTGTTCAGCGGTGCTTGAGACGGCGGTGCCCTGTTCAGCGGTGCTTGAGATGAAGGGCCCAGTTCAGCGGTGCTTGAGATGAAGGGCCCTGTTCAGCGGTGCTTGAGACGGCGGTGCCCTGTTCAGCGGTGTTTGAGATGAAGGGCCCAGTTCAGCGGTGCTTGAGACAGCGGTGCCCTGTTCAGCGGTGCTTGACATGAAGGGCCCAGTTCAGCAGTGCTTGAGATGAAGGGCCCAGTTCGGCGGTGCTTGAGACGGCGGTGCCCTGTTCAGCGGTGCTTGAGACGGCGGTGCCCTGTTCAGCGGTGCTTGAGATGAAGGGCCCTGTTCAGCGGTGCTTGAGATGAAGGGCCCAGTTCAGCGGTGCTTGAGACGGCGGTGCCCTGTTCAGCGGTGCTTGAGATGAAGGGCCCAGTTCAGCGGTGCTTGAGACGGCGGTGCCCTGTTCAGCGGTGCTTGAGATGAAGGGCCCAGTTCAGCGGTGCTTGAGATGAAGGGCCCAGTTCAGCGGTGCTTGAGACGGCGGTGCCCTGTTCAGCGGTGCTTGAGACGGCGGTGCCCTGTTCAGCGGTGCTTGTGATGAAGGGCCCAGTTCAGCGGTGCTTGAGATGAAGGGCCCAGTTCAGCGGTGCTTGAAATGAAGGGCCCAGTTCAGCGGTGCTTGAGACGGCGGTGCCCTGTTCAGCGGTGCTTGAGATGAAGGGCCCAGTTCAGCGGTGCTTGAGACGGCGGTGCCCTGTTCAGCGGTGCTTGAGATGAAGGGGCCAGTTCAGCAGGGCTTGAGATGAAGGGCCCAGTTCAGCGGTGCTTGAGACGGCGGTGCCCTGTTCAGCGGTGCTCGAGAAGGCGGTGCCCTGTTCAGCGGTGCTTGAGATGAAGGGCCCAGTCCAGCGGTGCTTGAGATGAAGGGCCCTGTTCAGCGGTGCTTGAGACAGCGGTGCCCTGTTCAGCGGTGCTTGAGATGAAGGGCCCAGTTCAGCGGTGCTTGAGATGAAGGGCCCAGTTCAGCGGTGCTTGAGATGAAGGGCCCAGTTCAGCGGTGCTTGAGACGGCGGTGCCCTGTTCAGCGGTGCTTGAGACGGCGGTGCCCTGTTCAGCGGTGCTTGAGATGAAGGGCCCAGTTCAGCGGTGCTTGAGATGAAGGGCCCTGTTCAGCGGTGCTTGAGGCGGCGGTGCCCAGTTCAGCGGTGCTTGAGATGAAGGGCCTAGTTCAGCGGTGCTTGAGAAGGCGGTGCCCTGTTCAGCGGTGCTTGAGACGGCGGTGCCCAGTTCAGCGGTGCTTGAGACGGCGGTGCCCTGTTCAGCGGTGCTTGAGATGAAGGTCCCAGTTCAGCGGTGCTTAAGACGGCGGTGCCCTGTTCAGCGGTGCTTGAGATGGCGGTGCCCTGTTCAGCGGTGCTTGAGACGGCGGTGCCCAGTTCAGCGGTGCTTGAGACGGCGGTGCCCAGTTCAGCGGTGCATCGGATGAGTGTCCAGCTCAGCGGATCCGGCCATGGCATGGAGGTCATTCGCCACCTGACCTGTTGCTGGCGGTGCCTTCCTGCCCATCTGTCGTGTGGCTGGCGGGGCCCTCCTGGGCTGCAGTACCGGGCCTGTGGGTGTCCTCCTGCCCACCTGGGATGGGGCTTGCGGGGCCCTCCTGGGCTGCAGTACCGGGCCTGTGGGTGTCCTCCTGCCCTCCTGGGATGGGGCTGACGGGGCCCTCCTGGCCAGCTGGGCTGCTGGCGGACTTGTCGGCCGTGCTGCCCTTCCCAGCCTTCCCAGTTCGCCTGTGGCCCTTCCCCACCTTTGGCGGTGTGCCAGGTGGCACCACACTTCCTGCCGGAGCCATGGTAGGGATTTTGGTCCCTGGTGTCTTCGGCCTCTCGCGCCGGCCACTGACAATCTTCGGATGTTTTACTGGGGGTGGGCTGGCCGTGCCTTGGCTCCTTACTGAACTGGCTGCCCTTGAGGGTGGGGGACTCCACAGTCCATGTCACACTGTCATTACAGGTCCCGCTTTTGTGGTGGCTGAGGTGCTGACTGGAGTCCTATGAGATGGACGGGGTGGGGGAGTTGTTTGAAAGAGGTCAAGTTTGGAAAGGAAAAGCAATTTAGGAACAGAGGGACGGGTAGGTGTAGTGGGTATGGGAGTGGAGGAAGAGGTTGTGGTTGTAGGAGTCTTCAGTCTGGTGTCTTTGGGTGCAGGTGCTTGGGCTGGATGCTGTAGTGAGGTGAATGGCTGTTGGGTGGGTGGCTGCCTGCGTTTGTGTAGCTTGGAAGAGGGGGTCACAGGCACAGTGGGAGAGGACACAGGGGATGTGTAAATGGTAGTGGGGGTGGTGACTGCACGTGTGCGGGGGTTTCTGGTGGGTGTGCTGGTGATGGACGTAGTGGCTGAAGATGTTGTGCATGCAGGTGTGAGTGGAGACGTGACAGGGAGGGAGGAGGGAGACGAGGAGGGGGGGACACAGTGGGGGCAGTGGGTGTTGGTATGTCTGTATGTGGATGTTGCTTGTGTGAATGCTTGTGTGATGTGTGGTGCTTATGTCTGGATGAGCTTTCCTTGGGTGTTGAGGTGTGTGCAGGCTGGTCTGGTACAGGTGATAGGGTATGGGTGGAGGAAGTTGGAGGGGGGAGGCTAGAGACAGGGACAATTGCTGCCATCAGTGCTGAGGCCAGAGTGTTGAACGATCACTGATGGGCAGCCTGACCAGAATGAATGCCCTCCAGGTATTCATTACTCTGGTGCACCTCCCTTTCTACACCCTGGATGGCATTCAAAAGGGTAGACTGCCCAACAATGAGCGTCCTCAGGAGGTCAATGACCTCCTCACTGAGGGCAGCAGGGGTGACAGGGGCATGGCCTGAGGTGCCTGGGGCAAAGGAGATGCCCACCTTCCTGGGTGAGCGGGCACGGGCCAAACGCTGAGGGGCTGCTGGGTGGGCGGTGCTGGTGCGCTGGGTGGCGGCTGTACCTGTTGGTGCGGGGGGCACTGATGTTGCCGCCAGCACAAGGGAGCTCCCTTCAGAGGACGAGTCCGTGTCACTAATGTCTGCACGAGTTCCCGCTGTGGAGCTCCCCTCGCCCTCCGTCCCACTGGTGTATTCAGAATCCGTTGCATGGCCCTCCAGGGCCATGTGGGATGCAGCTCCCTCGTGCTCTGATGCCACTTCTCCTCCACCTGATGATGCTAATGCACACATGAACAGGAAGACCACAAAAAAGGGGGGGGGGAATAAAGACATGTTGAGTGCATGCATTGGCGACACCGTTGGCGGAGAGGACAGACACAGAAGCCCCCTGCACTACGCCGCGCACTTGGGGTCCACTACTCAATCCGTGGGACATGGCCTACAAGCCTATGGACGACAACTGCACACATAGATGACACAGGCCCATGGATAACTGTACTTGGCACCCTACAGAGGTGGAGGGCGGGGGCACAGGGCCATGCCTTACGGAGGGGCCTAGCCTACAGAAATCGCCCTGGCCTAGGGATACCCACAGCCCTCCTCCCCCACCCAGACACCTCCACTGCGCGCAAAGTCAGCAGAATGAGGTTGTACTCACCCCCTTGTGTCTGCTGTGATGTCCTCACGTGCCCATCCAAATCGGGGTAGGCCACCGCCAGGACATCAGGGGGGTCAAAGTACGACTGGCACCCCTCCCACGTTGGGAGGCCATCCCCAGCTGAGCCTCCGCCGTCTTCCTGCTCCAGCGTCGGATGTCCTCCCATCTCTTCTGGCAGTGGGTGCCCGGTCTGTGGTGGACCCCCAGGGCCCGGACGTCCTTGGCGATGGCACGCCAAATGTCTATCTTCTGGTGGGCACTGACCTATGTGAAATGTACAGGGGGAGAAAAAGAGTCATCACCTTCTGCACCCTCAATTTGAGTGGCCCCCCATCCCTACCCTTGCCATGTGGCACATCCTGTCATCCGTCGTCTGATGCATGCCTCATTCGCTCCCCTCCCCACCATCTTTCATCCACCTGACTCAACACAGGCATTGGCCACAAAGCATGGTCCCAGTGTACTTACCTGTTGGTCTGGAGGACCGTAGAGTAGCGCATACTGGGGGAGGACCCCATCCACGAGTTTCTCCAATTCCTGAGCACTGAAGGCAGGGGCCCTTTCCCCAGTCGCATGAGCCATTGTCTCTTCCAGACCGAGGTCACAGCAGCACTTGCAGTGTAGGTCCTCTCCTGACGAAGATCAGGTATCGAGTGATTCAGCAGATAGAAAATGGCAGTCACGCCCACGGCGGTGCGTACCACGGCGGTGTGTACCGCGACCGCCGGCGCACATCGTCATAGGGTTCAATGTTAACCAATGCTGCTTTGCGCCGCGGTCTTCGACCGCCTACAGCCACGGTGTGCCACGCCAGCGCATTGACCTCACATCCCATTGTCACACTTCACAGGTCAGGCAGCCGCCATTTCAAGGGCCCACATGGCTTACTTTTAACTGCGTCACACATACCTAGGCCTTGCATCAACACTCCTACAAACCATTCAATGCATTGGGAATTGTGTTTTGTGCAAACTGTGGTTACGTACCTGTGGGCTGATTGACTCTGTGCTCGCTGTTGTCCTACATAGGCACCGTCCGCTGGGACATGCGAGGAGAAGGAGGAATCTTCCCGTGTACAGACCGCTGGTAGACCTGTCGACAATGGAGGAAAGACATGTCATACTGACATACAGGCTTGACCGAGCCACTATTCAGGAACTGTGTCCCCAGCTGGAGCCAGACCTGATGTCACCCATCCGCCAACCCCCAGGGATCCCACCTCTAGTGCAGGTGCTGTCAGTACTCCATTTCTTTGCAAATGGGTCATTTCAAACAACAGTGGCCATATCATCAGGGATGTCCCAGCCTATGTTTTCCAAGGTGTTGTCCAGAGTGTTGTCTGCCCTTCTGAAATACATGTGGAGCTACATTGTTTTCCCTGAGGTGGAGGATTTGCCTACAGTGAAAGGTGATTTCTATGCCCTTGGATATATCCCCAACATCATAGGTGCCATTGATGGGACACATGTGGCTTTAGTACCCCCCAGCAGGAGTGAACAAGTGTACAGAAACAGAAAGAGTTATCATTCGATTAATGTACAGATGGTGTGTTTGGCAGACCAGTACATCTCCCATGTTAATGCCAAGTTCCCTGGCTCTGTGCATGACGCCTACATCATGCGGAATAGCAGCATCCCTTACGTGATGGGTCAACTCCAGAGGCACCGTGTGTGGCTAATTGGTGACTCTGGTTACCCCAACCTGTCCTGGCTACTGACCCCAGTGAGGAATCCCCGGACAAGGGCAGAGGAACGGTACAATGAGGCCCATGGGAGAACTAGGAGGGTAATCGAGCGGACGTTCGGCCTTCTGAAGGCCAGGTTCAGGTGCCTCCATATGACAGGTGGATCCCTATTGTACTCACCAAAGAAGGTGTGCCAGATCATCGTGGCCTGCTGTATGCTTCACAACCTGGCTTTGCGACGCCAGGTGCCTTTTCTGAAGGAGGATGGTCCAGATGGTGGTGTTGTAGCAGCTGTGGAGCCTGTGGAGAGTGAAGAAGAGGAAGCCGAAGAGGACGACATAGACAACAGGAACACAGTAATACAGCAGTATTTTCAATGACACACAGGTAAGAGTCCAACCCGTCATATTACATATACTTAACCCCTACTCTACTGTCTGACCTTTTCCCCCTGTGTATGGTAACTGAGTTGTGACTTTCCCTTCCAATTTCAGAGATGTGGGCCATACTGCGTGACATCTGCTTTATTTCCCCATGGACTACAGCTGTGTGACAGTGGTATGTTGGCATCACAATGTAAATATGCATTTTGGGACAGTAATGTCTAATACATTAGTACAAAATCACAGCCAGAGTCCGGATTGTTTTGTCGAATAATTGTTTATTTCAGTGTCCTATATTGGTGGGTGGTTGCAAGTCGGTGAGGGGTGATGGTGGAGGATTGTCCATGGCAGAGTACAGACTATTAGTCTCACAGGTGCAATGTCCAAATGGCTGTGGAAAGTGGAGCATGGGCAGTATAAGAATGGACAGGTTGTCAATGTGGGACAGTGGGATGACAATCAGGGAGTCTTGGCATCTTACTCTGTCTTCTTCCTGGATCTCAGGGCCCGCTTGCAGGGTGGTTCTCCTTCTGCAGGGGGTGGGGTGCTGGTGGCCTGTTGGTCCTGTTGCGGGGCCTCCTGTCCACTAGCGCCGGCGGAGGTGGTAGGCAGTTCTTGGTCCATGCTAGTGTCAGGGGCCCTTTGTCCTGCCACAGTGTCCCGCAATGTGGTGACTACCTGATTCAGAGCCCCTACAATGGTGGCCAGGGCAGAACTGATGTTTCGTAGTTCCTCCCTGAACCTCAAATACTGTTCCTCCTGCAGAAGCTGGATCTCCTGAAACCTGGCCAGGACTGTCGCCATCGTCTCCTGGGAGTGGTGGTAGGCTCCCATGATGGAGGAGAGGGCCTTGTGGAGAGTGGGTTCCCTGGGCCTGTCCCCCCCCGTCGCACAGCAGCCCTCCCAGTTCCCCTGTTTCCCTGTGCCTCTGTCCCCTGGACCGTGTGCCCACTACCACTGCCCCCAGGTCCCTGTTGTTGTTGGGGTGGGGGGTTAACCTGGGTGCCCTGTAGTGGTGGACACACCGCTGATTGACGTTTCCTCTGGACTGAGGGATGGGCCCGCTGGGTTGGTGCTGTGCTGGTGTTGCCAGAGGGGGGAAGGTCTGCTATGGGCTGTGGCTGTCTGAGGGGAACCGACTGTCCCGAGGTCCCCGGTGGGCCGGGCTGGTCATCTAGATCCAGGTCGACAGAGGTGCTGTCCTCACTGTGGGCCTCTTCTGGGGGTGGAGTGGACATTTGTGGATCCTCCTGCGCGGTGACGTGGCGTTCGGGTCCTGCAGGGGTATAAAAGTATGGTTATTGCATTTGTGTGTGCCATAGCGTGTAATGGGTGGGTGCCCTTGTACCCCAGTGCTGGCATTCCAGTGTGAGGGCTTTTGTGACGGTGATTTGGTGGGGGATGGGTATTTGCAGTGGGCATGCTTTGGTGATGGGTGTCCATGCTTTGTGGTCGCATGCAGGGCTTGGTGTTGGGATGGGTGGGCTGTGATGTGGAGACATTTGGAAGGAGCAGGATGTGATGGGGGTGAAGGTGAGGGTGGGGGTATGAGTTGGCATGCTGGTGGGGTGGGGGGGATGAAGTAGTGAAGATGAGACTTACCAGAGTCCATTCCTCCGCCTACTCCTGCGGGGCCCTCAGGATGCAGGATCGCCAAGACTTGCTCCTCCCATGTTGTAAATTCTGGGGGAGGAGGTGGTGGTTCGCCACCAGTCCGCTGCACCGCGATGTTGTGCCTGGATACCATCGAACGCACCTTCCCCTGTAGGTCGGTCCACCGCTTCCTGATGTCGTCCCTATTTCTTGGGTGCTGTCCCACAGCGTTGACCCTATCGACTATTCTGCTCCATAGCTCCATCTTCCCGGCAATGGTGGTGTGCTGCACCTGTGTCCCGAAGAGCTGTGGCTCTACCCGTACAATTTCCTCCACCATGACCCTGAGTTCATCCTCGGAGAACCTGGGGTGTCTTTGCGGTGCCATGGGGTGGTGTTGGTGATGTGTGGGGTGGATTGTGTGGTGATGTGTATTGGTGTGTTGTGTGATGTGCGTGGAAATATTGCTGGGTGAAAGTAAAATGTGCGTCTGGGTGCTCAGTTCTCTTTTTCTCAGTGCGTGGTCCCGATTCTGTAGAAGTGGGGGTTTGTGGGTGATGTGGGTGTGTGTTTTATATTGTGTTGGGTGTGTGGGAGTGGTGTGTGTGTGTGTATCAGGTGTGTGTTTTTCGATTTGTCCAATGTGGATGTGTTTTGTAAATGTGTGTGTATTTTGAGCGCGGCGGTGTCTACCGCCAATGGATTACCGCGGTTGAAAGACCGCCGCGTGGATTCATGGGTCGTGATAGTGTGGGCGTATTTCTGTTGGCGTGGCGGTGGAGGTTTGGTCATCGCCAGTTTCTCGCTGGCCTTTGGTGTGGCGGACTTTTGTGGATGTCTGCATTTTGGCGGTTTGCCTGTTGTGGGTCAGAATGACCGTGGCGGTTTACCGCAGCCGCGGCGGTATGTTGGTGGTCTTCTGACAGCGGTAAGCTGCTTTTACCCCCAAGGTTGGAATGACCCCCAAAGTGGCTTTATGCGTTCTGCATAATCTGGAATGTATGTTCTGCCAAAATTGAAGAAACCCAGTAATGACTGTAATTTCTTAAGTGTGTTTGGAGTCTGTAGTTGAGCACACTTTTCTAAAAAATGCGAGCCCAAGCTCTTCCCCTCTTTCAATAGCTCGAATCCCAGGAACAATACACTAAGAAAGGCTATCTTGCTTTTCTTAAAATTCAATTTATAACCGAGGTCTGCAAATCCCAAAATGATCTGATCGACCCTCGCAAGATGAATGTCGAGGGCGTTGTCAGTGAGATAGATATCATCCACATATGACAATGCATCCGAATCAATTTCGTTCAAAATTGATGTTACACGGGCTGAAAACAGGCCTGGGCTATTTTTATAGCCTTGAGGTAAACGACATAAGCGTTTCTGAGAGCCAAATGAAAATGCACGCAGGTCCCTACTTTCATGTGCTAAATTCTGGCAGAAAAATCCATTAGATATATCCAATGTAGTTTTATATTTTTTACGCACTATATTGTTTATTAGTGCTGTGCTGTGTGAGTTTTGTATAGCATATGTGCGTGTATGATTATTTAAGTGTCTGTAATCAACTACAGATGATCCGGCTTTGCAACGGGGAATAATGGATTATTCATTGCAGACGTACAGGGCTCAATTACTCCCTGGTACTCAAGTTGTGATAGTATCTCCTTCTCCAGAGCTTTCGCTTCATTTTTAACAGGGTATTGTGGCTACAGTTGGGGTGTAGACCTAACGGGAATAATATGACAAGGAGACTCCTTGTCGCAACCTACATGATTACGGTATAGTGCAGGTGCCTGTGCTGAAAGCCCATTCAGCAACATAGGCTTCTTTAGCTGCTTCAGGAACAAGATCGGAGAAAGAAGGCAAAATGACACCTTCCCCATGCGGGAGCTTGCGGACGTGTTCAGGTGGCCAGTCTCTCTCGGCCAATAGGATATCACTAGTGAGCTCATCCCAAAATATTACACTAATAGTGCGTTTCACGTCTCCCTCTATCTGAATTGATAAATCATAAACCCTATCGGGGGGAAGAACGTGGCCAT
Source organism: Pleurodeles waltl (assembly GCF_031143425.1). Classification (NCBI taxonomy): domain Eukaryota; kingdom Metazoa; phylum Chordata; class Amphibia; order Caudata; family Salamandridae; genus Pleurodeles; species Pleurodeles waltl. The sequence continues at coordinate 260,887,267 of NC_090440.1, forward strand.
CCTTTGTCTCAACCGCGATGTAATCGCTAGTTGCTGTCGCATCCAGATGATCTTTCAGACTCTGGCGACATATCGTAACCTCTGCCGCGCTGTCCAACAGAGTCACGGCCCGCTTCTTGTTCCTCAACAGTGTTCTCAATACTACTGGCATTCATAACTGTCAGTGTTGCCACCGTCTTCTTTTTAAACTGTGGCTTTTGCTGAGGAGTCTTTTCTTCTTTTTTAATGGTAGACTGTGGTGAGTCTTTCTTTTCTTTTACATATTCCGGACGTCGATCTTGACGGCCCCCTCTCTCACTACGTTTATCCGGTGCGTCCTGAAAGGAACGAGAGGGACGTGAATCAGTATATCTGTCTGGAGGTCTAATGTGCTCCCTATTTCTGAGATTATACCTCCTTTCGGAGTACTCCGGATGTGGAGAATCAGCTCTTTTATTTCTTCTCTCTTTGAAATCTTTTTGTTTGTCCCAGTGCTTTTTAGAGTCCTCTTGTGCCTGCTTCGTACCGTCCTTATGGGCAGTACATTGTAACTCCAAATTTTTAGGTTTGGCTCCCAAACTATCCCGTCCTATACTAGTATAGGTATCGGAAATTATTTTTGGTAGCTGTCTCTCTTGTTCCAGATTTGGAGTTTCCCGGAGACGCTGGTGTATTGCCAGTGCCACCGCTTCCCCTTTAATATTACTCAGTATGATTGAGGAGACGGTGTCAAAGTTACGCATTCATTTCATCCCCAGATCCAGGGCCGGTGCAGCCCCATGTTCATTTTGTATTTGTTTTAACACTTCCGGTAAATTGGCAAGTGTCGGGGTACCATGTGTGGTAGTATATATGGCAGCGAAGACTGTATCCCATGTGGCACAGTCATCCACCAAGGGAACCATCCGCCAGGGCAAGAATGACGGAAGCACCGCCAACAGGCTGGCGGTGCTTCAATCCCTATTCTGACCGTGGCCGTAAAGCCGCGGTCGCACCGCCGGGACCGGCTGTTTCCCGCCGATTTTCCCCCGGCGGTGATAATCCTCCAGGGCAGCGCTGCAAGCAGTGCTGCCCTGGGGATTATGACCCCCTTACCGCCAGCCTGTTTCTGGCGGTTTACACCGCCAGGAAGAGGCTGGCGGTAAGGGGTGTCCTGGGGCCCCTGGGGGCCCCTGCACTGCCCATACCACTGGCATGGGCAGTGCAGGGGCCCCCTAACAGGGCCCCGGCCTGCTTTTCACTGTCTGCATGGCAGACAGTGAAAAGCGCGACGGGTGCAACTGCACCCGTCACACGCCGCAACACCGCCGGCTCCATTAGGAGCCGGCTCCTGTGTTGCGGCCTCATTCCCGCCGGCCCAGCGGGAATGTTGGAATGGGGGCCGCGTTATTTTGGCCGCATGGCGGCCGCTTGGCAGTTCCCGCCTGGTGGGTGCAAGGTTGGAATCCCCCCATAGTGAGCAATCTATGTTTTTCCTGTGGTCCTGTATGGGGAAACACAGTTTCCAGCTGATTAGTTTTCTGTGCTATCCAGAACGGTATTTTTTCCCGTTCCGTGGGCACTTTACCCATAATAGTATGCACTGTTTGTGGATTAATCCCAGTAGCCAATTGATAACCACCAGCTAACCAGCTACTGGCGGTGCTGGACGCGCTGGTGTTGTGTTCAATGTACGCATTACGAACTGAACCAATCGTCTATATAATGCCACTAATTCATTATATAAAACTCATTAATCTGCTATCGGCCTATTCTGTATGCCTGGGTGAGGTGTATATGTGGCAAACATAGGCCATGTAGGTCCCTCATTACTTAAGGGACCTAACCTCACTCTTCGTAGTACATATGGTAGGGCGCCTTCAAACCAGTTCTGATGATCCTGATATGTGAGCGATATTTCATGATACTGGTATGCTTCGAACCGTACAGGCACATTTGCAACTTCATATGTGTGAATTGTGTGCGTTCTTTGGTCAACCTCAGGAAAGGTGACCCAACAGTAAAACGTTTCTGTTTGGTATGCTTCAGTTGCCTCTATTATCAGAGTAACATCCCCGCCCTCGTCTGTAAGGCCATGCGCTAATAAATGTTGTGTTAGTGCATGTCTAGCATTTGCAGGAATATCTATGGTGCTAACCATAGTTGTTTAGGGAAACGGAACACCAGATGGGGAAAGTATTTTCCTTTTTATGAGTTCGAGCTCGAACAACCTACAGCTTAATTGGGCGTTACCTTTTCAGCTGAGGAGGATTCTCCCAAAGACCACGGACATCTCCGTATAATGGTACTTAGGGTACCTGTTGTCTGTGAGACAGTGATAGTCAGGGTATCCGTAAATTAGTGCCTAAACACCATCGTTGGTTGCGCCATGTCGTAGTTTGGACTCTTGCTCTGAACAAGACTGCTGGTTTAAGGATGACAGTACTTTTGTTTGTAGACGACTGAGTCTTTCCTACAACAAGTCGCAACTGTTGTCCCAACCTTGCCGGCTCACTAGCAGCACCTCACCAGAAACACTATAGTAAAAGGTGATTTATGGCAGTCGTTTACGCATGGACTCAAAATAAGATATCTCGTGGTTAAACGGAGATTACCCTTTTCTCACAGATATATTATGTCTCATACAGTACAAACAAAGGCAATAACACAGATGCAGTGAAGTTATAATAGTTTTTATTTAACATAACTGCAATTTGCGATAAGTTGCATGAACTGCAATGATTAGGATAATGAATATAGCAAGTAACAGTATTGTGAAGAAGAGAGTCATTGTTATGAAGACCCCCACCATTTTGCAATACATGAAAGAGATATATGAGATGGAATATGCCCTAATACCCTAATGTGAATAGGCCTAACCTCCTACCTAAAGGAGAGCTGGGTTTGCTATACCTAATCTGCCAAAGCTGTGTCCATGAGAGGAGCCCCCAACCCTCGTTACCTTGGAATGAGGTCTCTATCTCAGACTACGCAGGGACACGAAGACTGGGTCAGCTTCAAGATGACTTCAGCATCGGTATCAGCGATGGTGGCGATGCCCTCTGGTCGGAATCCCTCTGATTATCTGTCTAAAGTGTGATGTATTTATACAGATCTACAAGGTCCCCTGACGTAGGTGTATTCCAAAACAATAGATTACAGGCATGCTTGGGACGGCAATGAATATCAACAATCCCTCGAAAGTATAGAGGGGGAAAATCCCTAAGTGTGAACACCTACTGTTTATTTGTCTTTGGTGCTTGATCTTGACGCCTTGGCACGGTGACACTGATAATATAACTCGTAACAAGTGGCTTAACTATAAACAAGGCAGCCATCTTAGAAGAAATAAATAATTAAATGGGCTAAGGCAGAGCAAGCTAAGTAGGTTAAAAGTCTACAAGCCAGAGGCTAAGCTAACTCCTGTTATCCCATTAAAACGAACTAGGATTCACTACAGTGGTTGTGGGTGGAGCGGCTATGGTGCTTGGTGGCTTGGGTGCAGGTGAAGCTGCACATCCGGCAGGGGAAGGGTCCATGGGTGTTCCTCGGGGTGGCTTGGACGCAGGCATGGAGGGGCCAGGGTTGAGGGCGTGGAGTTCCTTGGCATTGTAGTGGCGTCTAGCGGCATGGGGAGCGCGTGGGCCAGGGCGCGGAGGAGCACCAGCAGCATGCCCGTATTGCGCCCGCCATTAAGAAGGGGAGGTGGGAGGGAGGAGCAGCTGGGAGGCGGGAGCGGAGGGCAAATGGGGGAACAAGAGGGGTGAGGCCACAGAGGATGCAGTGGCGGGGAAGGAAAGCGGCAGAAGGCGAAAAGCAAGTGAGGAAATAGAACAAAGGCGAAAGGCAGAAAATGGCAATAAAAACACAGGCTAAATGGCTAAAGGGCACAAACTCAACAATATAGGGCAAACAAAAGGTTAAAGGGCACAAATCCAAACAATACAAATGACAATAACAAGGCAGATGCACAGTACTTATGGCAACCACTAGACACCAGGGATGAGGCGCAGGTGGGTGCCTGCGGGTGGTGAAGGGCCTCGAACTCGCAGCACCAGCGAGGGCAGGGTAAGGGGCACGGAGGCAGTCAGGAGGAGCTGCGCGGTGTGAGGATTGAAACCCGACCTAAAATCAGGTCAGGGGTCACTCTGTGCACCGCGCAATGGCCGCCATTAAGAAGGGAAGGTGGGGGAGGAGAAGCTGGGAGGCGGGGTGTGGAGGCCAAATGAGGGTGCGTGGGGGCGGGGCCGCAGGGAACGCAGCAGCGGGGAAGGAGAGCGGCAGAAGCAGAAAAGCAATCGAAGAAATAGAACAAAGGTGAAAGGCAGAAAAAGGCAATAAAAACATGGGCTAAAAGGCTAAAGGGCACAAATCCAACAATAAAGGGCAAATAAAATCCAAACAATACAAACTACAATAACAGAACAGACACACAGTACTTACGACATCCACTAGACACCAGGGATGAGGCACAGACAGGAGTCTGCAGGTGGTGGATGGCCTCAAACTCGCAGAAGCAGTGAGGGCGGGTAGGGGGCACGGAGGCAGTCAGGAGGAGCTGCATGGCGTGAGGAGTGAAACCCAACCTAAAATGAGGTCAGGGGTCACTCTGTGCACCATGCAGCGACCGCCATTAAGAAGAGGAGGTGGGTAGAAGGAGCAGCTGGGAGGCAGGAGTAGAGGGCAAATGGGGGAGCGAGGGGGCGGGGCCACAGGGGAGGCAGCGGCTGGGAAGGAGAGCGGCAGAAGCCGAAAAGCAAGTGAGGAAATGGAACAAAGGCAAAATGCTGAAAAATGCAATAAAATCACAGGCTAAAAGGCTAAAGGGCACAAATCCAACAATACAGGGCAAATAAAAGGCTAAAGGGCACAAATCCAAACAATACAAATTACAATAACAGGACAGACGCACAGTACTTACAGCAACTACTAGACACCAGGGATAAGGCGCAGGCGGGTGCCTGCGGGTGGTGGAGGGCCTAGAACTCGCAGTAGCAGCAAGTGCGGGATAGGGGGCACAGAGGAAGTCAGGAGGAGCTGCGTGGCGTGAGGAGTGAAACCCGACCTAAAATCAGATCAGGGGTCAATCTGTGCACAGCGCAGTGGCCGCCTGTAATGGGTTCTTTATCCCTGAAGCAAATAAAAGGGATATTGGAATAATATAACAGGCGCAGAAGGTGGGGTTTAGTTAATTTATTCGTGTTTTGGTTTTAAGGATGGCTTTTTATCCCCTGTTTTGTTCACAAGGATAACGCACTTGCAATCCAGAAATAATTAACAAAAGTTCCCTTTTCTTCTCTTTCAGGGTTTTGGCGGTAGTTCATAAGTAACCCGGTCCAGCTTTGGGAAGGTCTCCGGTCTTCCTCTACGTCAGTGGGCCAGGCTCTCCAAAGAAATAGAAAGAAGGATAACAAAACAGGTAAGTGGGATATATATATATAAGGTAAGTATATAGGGTTAGTAGGGTGGTGAGGGACATAGATATAAGTGAAGGGAAGTGAGGGTTTAACTGTCCTTTAGCTTGTGGTTCCCCCTATAGGTGTCCTCAGAACTTCTCCTCTTTGTAGAAATCCTCTGGCGGTTGGTTCCCTTGTGAGGTTAGGTTTACTTTAGGGGTTATTGTTATATGGTCTCCCCTTCCCTGCAGGACCTCCCTTCCTTTCCCTTGTCTCCCCTTTTTCCTAACAACCACCCCCTCACAAACCCCCAGCTGCGGTACGAACGTACCTGAGGTGGCCACGCCCCTCCGGGGACGTGGCCGGCACTTTGGCAGTCTCCCGGCTTCTCTCCGACGGGGGCGGGAGAGCCCCGGGGCTCTCCTCTCTCTCTCGAAGTCTCGGCTCCTTCGACGGGTTCCTTTCTCTCCGTCCTCGGCGTCCCGGTCTCCTTCTCCTCCGGCCGCGTACGTCGAGAGACCACTTCCGTCTCCTCCCCCTTTTCATCCTCTTTTGGTCCGTCTTTTCTTTTGGTTGTCGTCCAGACGCCGAAGGCGTCTGACGTCACAGGCTCGCGTCCGTCCCGAGTGTGGAGGGCCCCCGTAATGGCGTTCGGCACAATGTCCTGGAAACCGGCGTCCGGAGACGTCCGGTTACACATCCCCTCCCTTGAATGGGGCTGTTCGAGACCCAAAGGTCCCGGGAACCGGGATAAATAGTCAGCCTGTCCCATAAGATCACCAGGGAGATGGCAAACCTGGAAGGAGAAAGGTTGAAGCTCCATAAACCATCTCAATATGCGACTGTTAGTATCTTTATACCTCGAGAGCCAGGTGAGGGGAGCGTGATCCGTATATAATAGAAAGGATCTTCCTAGGAGGTAATATTGGAGGCTCTCAAGTGCCCACTTGATGGCGAGACATTCTCGCTCAATTATGGGATAGTTTCGCTCCCTGGGAACCAGTTTACGGCTAATAAAGACCACGGGGTGACTAATGCCTCTTTCGTCCTTCTGAAAAAGCACGGCCCCCAGACCCACGTCTGAGGCATCCGTTTGGAGGTGAAAGGGGACAGTGAAGTCAGGACATTTTAAAATCGGCTGGGTAGTGAGATATCTTTGTAGGGTACGGTAACTATGGGACTGTACGGGGTTTAAATTCGTGATATTTTTTTGCTGTCCTTTCCTCAGGAGATCGGTTAGGGGAGCGGCCACGGTGGAATAATGGGGTATAAATCTTCGGTAGTAGCTCACCAAGCCTAAGAATGAGCGGACCTCCTTTTTCGTTGTGGGTGTCTCTATCCGTAAGATGGCTTCAACTTTACTCATTTGTGGTCTAAGTATCCCTTTCCCTATGTGATATCCTAGATAAGAGATCTCATTGAACGCCAACCGGCTTTTGGAGGCATTGGCTGTTAATCCAGCCCCTCGTAACGCTGTAAAGATTTTGGTTAAATGTGTCAAGTGGTCCTCCCAAGTCTCGCTGTGAATAACGATATTATCCAGATACGCGGCAGCGTATCTGGTATGAGGTCGTAGAATGGTGTCGATGAGACGCTGGAAGGTGGCGGGTGCCCCATGTAACCCGAAAGGGAGAACCTTAAAATGGTATAACCCAGAGGGGGTAGAGAAGGCCGTTTTCTCTTTATCTTCTGGCGTCAACGGAATCTGCCAATAGCCTTTGGTCAAGTCGAGGGTAGACATGTACTTAGCTCTTCCCAACTTCTCTAAGAGTTCGTCTACCCTTGGAAGGGGATATGTGTCAAACTGGGATATAGAATTGACTTGTCTAAAGTCAATACAGAAACGTATAGACCCATCTGGCTTTGGCACTAATACTACCGGTGAACACCAGGGACTCTGGGAAGGCTCTATAACGCCTAGGTCTAACATCTTTTCTATTTCGTTTTCTACCAGGATCTTTCTAGCTTCTGGGATACGATATGGCCGTAAGCGTATGACCTTGCCAGGTGGGGTTATGATTTGATGATGCACCAGCTTGGTCTTGCCTGGTATCGAGGAGAACACATGGGCATGATCATGGAGGAGCTGATTTAATTGCTCACTCTGTTGGATCGAGATTTCGCTATTTATGGGAGGCACCTCGTTTCCGCTAGGATGCTCAGTGGGACACCACCCTATCTCCAACTCCTTAACGGTGTTAACTAGGCATCCCCTGGTTGGTTCTCCCTGTGGCTCTTCCCACTTTTTCAATAGATTGACATGAAAGATCTGTGACCGGTTGGAACTATCTGTGAGCTGGACCTTATAGGTCACGGGGGTTATTACCCCTATCACTTTATAAGGTCCCTGCCACTTTGCCAGCAACTTGTTGTCTGAGCTGGGGAGAAGCACTAACACCTTATCACCTACGGTAAAGGTCCTTAATTGGGTATTCCTGTCGTAATATCTTTTCTGCTTTTCTTGAGCCTTCTCCATATGTTCCCTTACATTTTCCCACACATTTTGGATGTTGGTTTTTAACTCCTGGGTATATTCTAAGAGGGATTTTTCTCCGTCCTCCTCCTCCCATAACTCGGCAGCCATATCTAACAAGGTCCTGGGCTGTCGTCCGAACAATAATTCAAATGGACTATGGCCCGTGGATGCTTGTTCATGGGTCCTGATAGCGTATAACACCAAGGGGAGTTTTCTATCCCAGTCCTTACCTGTCTCTGAAATAGATTTCTTTAGTAGAGTTTTCAGAGTGCGGTTATACCTTTCTACCAAACCATCCGTTTGAGGATGATAAACCGCTGTCCGTAACTGTTTGATCCCTAGAAGTTGACATATTTGTGACATCAAGTTGGACATGAACTGGGTACCTTGGTCTGTTAAAATTTCTCGGGGAAAGCCTATTCGGGAGAAGAACCCTATCATTGCATGAGCTACGCTCTTGGAGTTAATACTGCTGAGTGGGATGGCTTCTGGGTATCTGGTGGCATAATCCACCAATACCAGTATATAACGGTATCCTCTAGAAGAAGGTAGGAGAGGACCTACAATGTCCATTCCTATTCTTGAAAAAGGGATGTCTATAATGGGCAACGGTTGTAAGGGAGCTCTTCTTTTGGGGCCAGGATCAATCATTTGGCATTTGGGACATTGCTGGCAAAACCTCCTAATCTGTGAAAAGACCCCCGGCCAGTAGAACTTCCTCAACAGATATTCTTCGGTTTTATCCCTGCCATAGTGACCCCCCCCCCGGCTGGCTATGGGCTAGGTGTAGGACTTGTGGTCTATAAGGTTCGGGGACTAATTGCTGCTTCTTTTCTTCTCGGTTATTACCAGTGACACGGTACAACAGATTTCTGATTATGGTAAAAGAAGGGCTTTTGTCTTGGGGGTTCCGGGGTCGGGCACTTTTCCAGGCATGGATCAAACTCGGATCTTCCCTTTGACAACTACGGAATGGGGGAAGGTCAGTAAGAGTAAGGACCTTTGTAATTACCCTATTTGGACTCATGTTTCCTTGGGCAAAGACTCTTCGGGTTTCTCTCTTTTCTTTTCGGGAGGGTCGGTATCTAACCCCCGGTGGTGTTATAGGCGTACTAGAAAAAGGAGCTCTTTCCCACCATGTGCTCATGCTTTCAGAGTCTTTTGTACTGTCAAGAAGTTCCGAAAAGTCAGGGAAGTCGGTTCCTATGATAGCTTCTTCGACTAGTCGTTCCACCACCCCCATCCTTATGGAGACTTCTTTTCTATCCCAGGACAAGGTTGTCCAGATTAGGGGGTATTCTCTTGTATCTCCATGAATACAACATATGGATACTGTAAGCCCTGAAGCAAAAAGGGGTTTTTCCAATAAATCAGCACGAATTACAGATTGGCTGCAACCTGAGTCGATAAGCGCCACTGTGGTTCTTCCATTGATAACAAGTCTCTTCTTGTATCGGGTTTCCTTTCCCCCTGTATAGAAGACTCTCCCCCTGGTGACTCCTATTTCCATCGGCTCTGACTTTTCTGATTTCAGTGGGCAAACCTGGGCGATATGTCCCCACTCTCCACAGCTAAAACACCCTGGTTGTTGCATATAGGGTCTTTCTGGACCTCGTAATTTTCCCGGATCCTTGGTTGGTTTTCGCCCTAGGGATGGGGAGGGTCCGAGGTTCTGTCGGATGGGGTTAAGTGTTGGCCGTACGGGAGGGATTTTGAACTCGAGGGAGCGGTGAAAGGCACAGGCTAATTCAATAGTGGTGTTAGTATCTGGACTTGGGTGTTGCTTGATCCAATTACGGGTATTGGTAGGTAGGGCATCTAGATATTGTTCTAGGAGAACAACCTCAATGATATCCTCCCTATTGGTCCCAATGGGACCTAGCCATTTGAGTCCTAAGTCCTTAATTCGAAAATATAGGGCCCGGGGATTCTCGGAGGGTCCCCATTTGGCTTTCCTAAACCGGACCCTATAATGTTCTGTATCAAACCCCACCCGCTCGAGGATACTCTTCTTAATATCCTGATAGGGTGTCGTTCCGCCTGGGTTTACCGCTTGATAAGCCGCTTGGAGAGTTCCTGTTAATAACGGGGCGATGTATTGGCCCCACCTATCCTGGGGCCAGGTGGCGGAAGTAGCAACCCGCTCGAAATTCGTGAAAAAGGCATCCGGGTCTTCGCCTTCCTGATATCGCTGCAGGACCGAACTGGGTACATTCGGATGTACCCGGGTGGCGGCAATAGTGTCCGTGAGGTTTTTGATTGCAGTCTCATGGACCAACTGATTGTTGGCCATGATAGTGGCCTGACTTTTCAGAGCGCTTTGTAGGGCCTCCCTTTCCACTTTAGCCTCCTTCTGTTGCTCTTCCCACACTACTTGCAGATGCCTCTGCCCTGCGGCTAGCTGCTGCATCATCTCTGATAGGGTGGTTGTGCCCTCCATCGTCTTTGGTTACCTGTAGTTATTCCAATATCCCACTTCTGACACCACTGTAATGGGTTCTTTATCCCTGAAGCAAATAAAAGGGATATTGGAATAATATAACAGGCGCAGAAGGTGGGGTTTAGTTAATTTATTCGTGTTTTGGTTTTAAGGATGGCTTTTTATCCCCTGTTTTGTTCACAAGGATAACGCACTTGCAATCCAGAAATAATTAACAAAAGTTCCCTTTTCTTCTCTTTCAGGGTTTTGGCGGTAGTTCATAAGTAACCCGGTCCAGCTTTGGGAAGGTCTCCGGTCTTCCTCTACGTCAGTGGGCCAGGCTCTCCAAAGAAATAGAAAGAAGGATAACAAAACAGGTAAGTGGGATATATATATATAAGGTAAGTATATAGGGTTAGTAGGGTGGTGGGGGACATAGATATAAGTGAAGGGAAGTGAGGGTTTAACTGTCCTTTAGCTTGTGGTTCCCCCTATAGGTGTCCTCAGAACTTCTCCTCTTTGTAGAAATCCTCTGGCGGTTGGTTCCCTTGTGAGGTTAGGTTTACTTTAGGGGTTATTGTTATATGGTCTCCCCTTCCCTGCAGGACCTCCCTTCCTTTCCCTTGTCTCCCCTTTTTCCTAACAACCACCCCCTCACAAACCCCCAGCTGCGGTATGAACGTACCTGAGGTGGCCACGCCCCTCCGGGGACGTGGCCGGCACTTTGGCAGTCTCCCGGCTTCTCTCCGACGGGGGCGGGAGAGCCCCGGGGCTCTCCTCTCTCTCTCGAAGTCTCGGCTCCTTCGACGGGTTCCTTTCTCTCCATCCTCGGCGTCCCGGTCTCCTTCTCCTCCGGCCGCGTACGTCGAGAGACCACTTCCGTCTCCTCCCCCTTTTCATCCTCTTTTGGTCCGTCTTTTCTTTCGGTTGTCGTCCAGACGCCGAAGGCGTCTGACGTCACAGGCTCGCGTCCGTCCCGAGTGTGGAGGGCCCCCGTAATGGCGTTCGGCACAATGTCCTGGAAACCGGCGTCCGGAGACGTCTGGTTACACCGCCATTACTAGTTATTAGTACTCATGATAGTCACAGGGGTAAAGAATTTATTCATATACTCATGCTGATTATGTTGTTTAAAATCCTTGAAAAATTATAGCATGTTTTAGGACACCACAAATACATATTCGATCACTTCACAATTGGCACATTTTCTAAAGACTTTTCATAATCAGTGTAAAATTATTTAACTGAAAGACACTGCAGGAAAAGGGATACAATAAGAACACATGGAAGTACGCAGAGTCCCCAGCTGCTGAGGTTGGAAGATAGGAACGTACAAAGCAGCCCTCAATCTTCATGATACTAACGTACTTGGCTAACATTTGAAAATTGATGTTATAACCATAAACACTTTCAGACTAAGGGGCATGTGAGATTCTCCTTTCATGCATTTCTTTACGAGTGGCAGGCTTATTAGTTTGATTCATTCATGCATAGGAAACATTTCCCTCCAACAGATGTACACCTAACATCCATGTTAGCTTAAATCAGATCAAGTAGTTAACCTGTATCTTCAGTTGAAGAAATTTGTCCTTCTACAACTACTCTAAAGTCACTACTCTATCTGGAAATCTATGGTGATTTTTATTCTACATTGACTGGATGCCGAAGGCTCTGTAGTCTTCTTACTATTACCCAACTATCTTTATATCCTTTTCAACTTTGTTAGCAATTTGCGTAAATCTAAGCTTCACTGTCTTTGGTTCATGGAGGTTTGTCAAAGTCAGTCAACCATTTCTCAGATTCAATGTCAATCCTGGCCAAGTATGTTCAATTGAAACCTGAATATTTCCAATTGGCCTTTCTCTCCCTTCTGGATCTTTTAGGAATTGCCAAGTCTGGGTGTTCTTTTTCCTTTAACTCACTAACTCCTTTTATAATATATGGTGTCTCAGTAGTTGTCAGCAATGCCTTTATCTAGTCCTAGTCGTTGGCTAACCCCCTTCTGTAGTATTCTATTCTCAAAGGTACTTGTGATTTCTGGCTCAAATGAAGTTCATCTGCTTTCAGAGGGGGGATTTTCTCTGTCATACCACTCTCTGAGTCTGATGCACTTGTTTCAGACAAATTCTATTCTGCTGTCCACAAGTTCCCACTGTTTCAGAAAACGTGCACTCGTAATCTACAGTCTGCAGTGTTGGTCAAGACTGGAAGTCCAGTACTGTCATTCTGTTCCTCTTGGCCTTCCTCCTCCTCAAATGGATGTTGGCTTTGTTTCTTTCTCTGCTCATCTCACTCTCTTGGTATGGAAGGCATCTATCCAGTTTGGCAGTCTGGCACACTTTACAGCAGTGTTGGTAGTCAAGATCACTTGGTATGGGCCTTTCCAACTTTCTTTCAGACATGGCTTTTGAGCATGCTTCTTCATGTGAACCCAATCAACAGGACTCACATCATGACATGGATTTTCTCACCTAGCTGGAGTGGCAACATTAACTTGGTGAGAGGCACACCATACTACATAAGCCATTCCCTTGCCGTATTCAATGACCAGATCATCTGTGATATTCACAAGTGCACCATTTGGAGTAGAGGGAATTCTCATGGCTCTCCCCATCAGTGCCTCATAAGGGGATAGTCCTTGCCATTTGAGAGATGCTGACTGACTTGGTTTGACCAATTGTGCTCATTTGCCCATTCAGTCATTTGACTATGTCTGAGGCTTCTGGTCTATAGCTACAATGCAATCTTTGGTCTATCCTAACATCAAACAGAACAACTACATCACCTCGTTCTTGAAGTGGCTTTGTTGATCTAATTCAAGATGAACTGTCATCCCAAAATGCAGGATAAACTCCTGTAGTGGTAGTTTGGCAGCACTCATACTGTCACATGTCCTAGTTGGATATACTTCCACCCAGGGAGAAAACAGGCATACATAAGATGTACCTCAACTAGTTACATATGGGCATCTTCATAAAGTCAATATAAAACAGTTGAAGGGACCATCAGATTTCCCCAGGCAGCTCATAGTCACTATAACCTTCTTGCCCACATTATGCTTTTGCAATTCACACAACACTGGCACAGGTGTTCTGCCATTGAACAAAAGAGTGGGTTATGCCAGTACTGATTAAATGTTATCACATCCTGTGATGGTCTACAAGTCTTGGCCCAGGTATATGTCTCAGAATAGTCAGTAACATTGAATCCAAAAGTATAGAATTTCCCTCAATTAATAACCAGATGTCACTAGCATCCTTCACGCATCTCATTCTTTCCCAACTGGCCCTTGCAATCTCAGGAGCTATGTGCTGCAATTGCTTCAACTCACTGAAAGTTTGTGCAGTGTTTAACAGCATGTTTGAAAGTGGTGCTTTCCCCGGGACTTCATGGTTCATCCATGAGGTAGATGCTGGACTCAAGAGCACAATATCAAGCAATCTCATATGCGTATCGATTGCCTCTAGGGCGAGGCCATCACTGCTCTTGTGTGCAGCACATTTTACCACAGTAATTTCTTTGGGGTAAATGAAGGTCTTCCAAAAGATTCAAGGCATACAACTGTTTCTTGATGGAATATCTAGCAGACATCATAAATCCTCTCTGCGTACACAATTGGCCAAAGCCGTGCACATAGTTGAGTCTGTACAGAGTATCAATGTATATGATGACTCATGAGCCTTCTGAGGTACAAAAGGGCTCTCATAAGGGCAATCAGTTCCACTACTTGTGCAGTGGTTAGATGGTACAGGTAGGATGCTTTCACAACCCAACTCAGGGTACAGACAGCATATGCAGCTCTTAAAATGCAGTGTCTGTCTATAAAACAAGAGCCATCAACAAACAAGGTGTGGTCACAATGAATAATGAGGCATTCAGTACGTCTGGTCTCAGCTTTGTGCATAACTTGGTGACACTTATGCAGTCATGATCAAACTCACTTTCATTGCCTTCGTCTGGGGTGGGCATTGAAGAAGCAGGGTTTAGTATAAATTATCTTCTTATGGAAACATTGTCTGCAGACAAAATAATTCTCTCATAGCAGGTTAGACAGCTAATGGTCAAAGGTAAGTGCAAGTGTGAGTCTTGAGAATCTCAGTGGAATGGGGCACCAGAACTTTGAGCGGGTGATCCATCACAATTCCTATCCATTTGCTGGATGCTTTGAGTGACTGCTGCAACTGCTTTGAAACAACCAGATAATGCTGTAGCTACTGGATTTGCTGAGAAGTTGGCCATTGGTTGTTTGGCCTCTTCATGGGTCTATGTCTACACAAGTATCACACTCATGGCAAAAGAGTATGTATTCCTTAGTGTAGTCCAGAATTCCAAGAGCTGATGTACTGTAAAGCAAGTTTTTAAGTTCCTGGAAGGATTGCATTCCCTCGTCATCCCTTGGTATTAGTCCATGGACATTAGTGTGCCCCGAATGGCAAATTTGGGATCCACTGTCAGCAATAGCCAAGGATGCCAAAAAACAGACTTACTTCTTTCCCTGTGGTTTGAAATATCAGCTAATAGAGTAGGTCCCTCCCCTACAAATGTACAGGACTCAAATCACAAATAAAGAACTAGTGGTGCATTTTGATTGCCCAAGTTTTCACTGGGGCTGTGACCTGATTCGCACACTGTTGATTTGTGATGCCAACCACTTGAACTTCTTTTCCCGAGGTAGGTTTGGGACCTCATTGGTTCTAACAGTTGAAAAAGTGTCTGACTCTTAGAAAAGACAAACTCTGAGGTCCTGTTTAAAGTGTGCAACATTTCCTGCCAACAATTGGATAGAGAGGGGCAGGACAAAACCACATGTATGAAGTCTGCTTTTGGGGCTCCACAGAGTTGACAGCTGACTGGTCTAGTGGCATATATAGCATGCAAGGTTTGCGGAATGAGGTATGTTTGGTGTATGAAATTGTAGTACAGTAGCTTGAAACGTGCTTTGAAGCTCATTGTTCGTACCCTTTTTGTGTGCTTTCACCCACTCTTGAGCCGTTAGGGTGTCCCCCAAAATGTCCTCCTATTTAGTATGTACGCTAAGTGGGTGTCTACATGTTTTCACGTAATGCCCTATATTTATGGGAGATCAGCCTACTGCTATTGACCATGTTTAGTAGTGATATTAGGGTGCTGGACTGGGGCAATGGGGGGGAAGGTTGGCCAAACTGTGCAAGCTGTTGTCAAAATGTTTCAGTACTTGAGGTATTGCCCTGAACCCAGGGAAACTAATCTATTGCTTCATCCCATGTGATAAACTGCCCGCTGTGGTATAGGCCCCCATAGCATTACAGCCTCCATTTTTGCATCAACATGGAGTCGGCTATTTGCAAGAAAGGTTGCACGACTCACAGGGACATGACGCATGTCGAATCACACTCTGGACCAACCCCTCCCAAACACCATTCTCCTGACTTCTCCAATGGAAACAGCTTAGATTTCTCCAGGTTGATGGTAAGTCCAGTGATCTCTCCGAATTCACGCATGATGTTAAGTAAGATCAGTCCTGAATAAGCCAGTCGTCTGAAGTACACCAGGGTGTTGTCCTTTACATAGAGACAATATGATTGATTACTCACAGTGCAATCATCCACGGACACATCACACTGCAAAGGGGCTCCATGGTGAGGGTAAACAGGAGGGGTGAAAGAGGACACCCCTGCATTCTACCCTTACTCAGCTGGAAGAGTTCAGAAACCATTGCGCCTGAATGCACTCTGGCAGAAGGGCTCAAATAGAGAATATAGACCCAGTGGATAAGATAAGGGCTTAGGCCCATTTTATGTAACACTTGCCACAAGTAGGTCCAATTTAGGGAATTGATTGCCTGTTCAATGTCTAGCAGTGCTAGGGCACATGCATCATCTTGCAGCTGTGGGGCATGGTAGATGTGAGCCAAGCATCGTAAATTATGAAGGGTGTTCCATTTTCGGATAAAACCTGACTTCCCTTTATGGATTAAAACTGGCAACTGTGAGAGCAAGCTTGTTGCCAGCATACCGCTGAGAAGTTTTACATTGATGTTCCAGAGAAATATCTGTCGATATGCAGAGGTAAGCATTGCGTCTCTGCCTGGTTTCAGTACCACAACAATTAAGGCTTTGTGCATAGTGGCCGGTAAGTCCCCTGTTGTAGAGCGTCTTCGTATATTTCCAATAATCTGTCAGCAATAATATCAGCGTATTTGTGATTAAAACTCCAAAGGTAGATCATCGCTACTCAGGGCTTCCACCGCCTTCAGGCATTGGATTGCGATGAGGACTTCTTCCTTGGAGAGCGGGCTATCCAGGGCCTCCCTGACTGCAGGGTCAAGACTCAGTAATGGTATATCTGCTAAAACGACCTGCAATTTACTGAGGGAGGACACATCTGTTCCTTATATGTTTTCTGCAGGTGGGCATGAAAGACACCATTAATAGCCTTCTGCGTGTAGACTGGGTGTTAGAAATTGAGTTTTTGCTTGGCAGTCAGGTTACCCCCTGTCCAAGCAAGGACCCTCACTCTAGTCAGGGTAAGTCACACACAATCCAAATTATCCTGTGCCCGCCCTCTGGTAGCTTAGCACTGAGCAGTCAGGCTTAACTTAGAAGGCAATGTGTAAAGTATTTGTGTACTAGATCATGCAATAACACAGGATAACACCACACAAATACACCAAACAGTGTTTAGAAAAATATGTAATATTTATCTGTTTAAATGCAGGTCAAAACGATCAAGATTTGATAAGGACACTTTGAATTATCACTGTAGGAAATGATAAAAGAAGTCTTTAGACTTTTGTGAGAAAACAGGGCTGATTGCAGAGGCCCCATAACTTTTTGCCCCCATTTTCCTCTTTTTGCTGGTGTTTTCCTGACTTTGATGGTGCCCTGGGTACTGCTAACCAGTCCCAGGGCCTGTGCTCTGTGTAAAATGGATATGCAAATTAGGCTAATTATAATTGGCTAAGTTAACCTACCTATAAGTCCCTAGTATATGGTAGGGCATGTAGGTTTAGGGACCACAGCATAGGTGGTGCGCACCTAGGTGCACTGCTGAGGTGCCCAGTGTCATTTTAAAAGCAAGCCTGCCTTGCTGGCTGCTTTTAAATTAAAGTTATATGCAAATTCGACTTTGGAAATAAAGGTACTTCCAAAGTCTTAAACTACCTTATTTTTACATATAAGTCACCCCTAAGGTGTGCCCTATGTGCCCCTAGGGCTGGGTGCCATGTAACTATAAGCAGGGACTTTATAAAAATAGATCTATAAGCCCTGGTGAGGTAAAAACAGCCAAATTCGTTTTTCCCTCATTGAAGTAAATGGCCTTCATAGGCTAGAATGGGCAGACTTTATTTTAAATTTTAAAGTCTCCTTAAATGTTACATACCAAGAATTTGGTATCAAATTAATTGTTGTAATAAATCCCGCAACTTCCAGTTGTTGGATTTAATATAACTTGTTCAGGTAAAAAGTTTAGACTTTACCTAAAAAGTTGCCAATTTCAGCTCTGCATTGTTTTTGCTGCTGTGCTCTGATTGGCCAGCCTGCAGCAGCTTCTGCCAGGCTGCCTTGATGAGGTGTGAAGTGGCCTGGCTTCACACAAAGGAATGTGCTTGGGGGAGAGAATCTCCCCTCAGCAGATGGTGAGGCAGGAAGGGGGAGGGCTGCCAAACTGGTCTTCAAAGGCAGAGAAGGACATTTGCAGCACCCAGCAACACCCCCACATCCTGCAACCCCAGACAATTAGGTGCCCCCTTGATTAGATTAGGAGAGGGCAGGAGAGGGGTGTGTTTATGATTTTTAGCCACACCAGTGGGTGGGCTCAGCCAGATGTAACCTCCAAAAATCAGATTCATCCATGTTGGATTTTTAGAGACTGTTGCCTTCTGGGATGGATTTTTGCCACACTTCCCAGGAAGTGGTCATCACAGGGGGACGACCCTGTCCCTGATTGGAGAACCAGGGCCCCCCTGCTTTTCACCCAGGAGCAAGGATAAAACTGGCAGACCTGCACCCACACCTCCGATCCCCACCAAATTTCAAGAAGAAGGAACTAAAGGAGAAGAAGGACTGCCCTGCTGGACCCCTGGCCTGCACCTGGAACCTGCACTCAGAAGGACTGCACCAGCTGCACACTTGGGCTTCACCACAAGAAGGACTTTGCCTGGCTTCAACTGGTTCAAGGAGGGACTCCCTGTTTGCTACAGGTGAAAAATTGCTATCCAGAGTCCCCTGCACCAACTCCTGAAAAAGTGACCAGCTGACCACTGTCCAGTGGCCAAAAAGGAGTTTGCGCCAGGTGCATTCTGGGAGTTGAAGTCCGCACCCCCTAAGGACCATCACAGAACTTCTGGACCCTTGGGGTGAGCTGTGGACCCCAAAAGAACCTTAAAAGAACATCTGGGTGAAGCCCCAGAAGTTTGGAGAAGATTTGACAAATTTTGTAAAAAAGCTCCAGAGAAGACCGACCCGCCGCGGAAATTCTAGCCGGCTTGCCTCAACCGCGACCCGGCCTGACTTCGTGGTTCGTCCCGGTAAAGAAAAACATCCGAAAAAGAGACTAAGGGGGTGATTCTAACTTCGGCGGGCGGCAGAGGCCACCCGCCGAAGTTCCCCCACCAAAATACCGCTCCGCGGTCAAAAGACCGCTAGAGGGTATTTTGGGATTTGCCCTGGGCTGGCGGGCGGCCGCCAAAAGGCCGCCCGCCAGCCCAGGGCAAATCAACCTTCCCACGAGGACGCCGGCTCAGAATTGAGCCGGTGTAGTGGGAAGGTGCGACGGGTGCAGTGGCACCCGTCGCGTATTTCAGTGTCTGCATAGCAGACACTGAAATACTTTGTGGGGCCCTCTTACGGGGGCCCCTGCAGTGCCCATGCCATTGGCATGGGCACTGCAGGGGCCCCCAGGGGCCCCGCGGCACCCCCTACCGCCATCCTGTTCCTGGCGGTTGGCGGTAGGGGGTGTCAGAATCCCCATGGCGGCGGAGCGCGCTCCGCCGCCATGGAGGATTCTGCAGGGCAGCGGGAAACCGGCGGGAAACCGGCGGGAGACCGCCGGTTTCCCTCATCTGACCGCGGCCGAACCGCCGCGGTCAGAATGCCCTGCGGGGCACCGCCGGTCTGTCAGCGGTGCTCCCGCCGACCCTGGCCCCGGCGGTCTCGGACCGCCACGGTCAGAATGACCCCCTAAGTCCGAAGGTAAAAAGTTGACCAGGACCTCCCAGCCATCGTATCCGAGAAGGGCTCCACGGACGTCGGATCAAGATCCAGGTTTACCCCGGTCGAAGGATTTTCATCTCGAAAAAACGACTAAGTCCGAAGGTAAAAATCACCACCGAGGAAACCCACATCGCGTATCCGGACAAGGGCTCCAGGAGGTCGGATTCAACTGGCAGGTTCGTCCCGGTGAAGAAAAACTTCAAAATAAAGACTAAGTCAGAAGGTAACTTTTTAACCGAGGCCTCCCGCGACTTGTAGCCGAGCAGGGCTCCATCGCGGGTGGCCTGAAACTTTGACTTTGCCCAGGTCCTGATGCAACCAGATGACCCGATTGGCGCTTTTTGTTTCTAAGCGCTAGAAAAATAATAATTCTTTAAAAATTCATATCTCCGGTTCCCCTGAACCGATTTTAATAGTTTTTGTGTCATTTTAAAGATAAAAATATAAACTATTTTTATAAATTGGTTTTGGATTTTTAAACTGTTTCCTGTGTTTTATTTAATTACTGTTTTGTGATATTTGAATGCTTTACACACTGTCTCCTAGGTTAAGCCTTGACGCTCGTTGCCAAGCTACCAAGGGTTGAGCTGGGATTAATTTACTGAGACCTAACTGTACCTAGGTGGAGGTTAGTGGCTTGTTGCTAGGTGTAGGTACCTACCTGCCCTTACTAATAACCCATTTTCCAACATTTTTGGTGGCAGCAGTGGGATCCTGTACTTGTGTTCAGTATCACGTTACAGTTTTAAGTAAAACAAATTAAAAATCCTTTAAATTGTCTTAGTGCAAAAATTATTTTTTAAATTTTTTTTTTTTTTTTTTTTTTTTATTAATTTGGATTAATTTCAATTATTGAATTTTTGTAATTCTTCTAAATTCTTGTTTCCAATTTTTGCTAAAAATTTTTGTTGACACAAAACTAGGGAACCATGGAGCTTGATCTGGCTAGCCTACCCACACTGACAGTAGTCCAGCTTAGGGGGTTGTGTATTGAAAGAGGGTTGCCTGCAACCACTGATCTCAGGAAGCAAATCCTGATTAAATCCCTGACAGCATGGGCTGAGGCCCAAGAGCTAGGCACAGAGGAAGCTCCAGAGGAGGAAGAAAAAGGGGAGGATGCTAACTCTAACCTCTCAGGGGAGGGAAGGCATCTGAGCCCAAGTGAGGATGAGGAAGAACGGTCCTCAGTAAATACAGTCACTAGAGGCAGATCCAAAGCTAGTGGTGGGAAGGGGGTCCTTTCAGGAGGAGAGAACCCATCCATCAGAGAAAGAGAGCTGGAGGCCCAGCTAGCATACATAGCTTTGGAAGCAGAGAAGCTGGCCCTAGAAAAGAAAAAGTGGGCAAACAAAGAGAAAAGAGATGGTGGCAGCGACAGAGAAGTTGAGGTGTCCATGGGTGGGGGAGTTTGCCCCAGATTACCCAAGGGGGTGGTTCCTGCTTATGTAGAGGGGGATGACATAGATAAGTGGCTGGGGGCCTTTGAGAGGGCACTCCAAATGAGAAGGGTTAGGCCTCAATACTGGGGTTCCCTTTTGTGGGAGTTGGTCCCCAACTCAGGGAGGGATAGGCTTCTGACCTTAAGGGGGGAGGAGGCAGATTCATACCCTAGTATGAAGAGGTGCTTAGCCAAGAAGTTTGGACTGACCCCAGAGCAATATAGAATGAAGTTCAGGGACACCCAGAAGGTCAGTACCCAGTCTTTGGTTGACTTTGTGGACATTTCACTAAAGGCACTAGAGGGCTGGATTATTGGTAACAAAGTAGATACTTATGAGGGGTTATACAATCTGATCATGAGAGAGCACATCTTGACCAATTGTACCCAAGAAAGGTTACGCCAGCATCTAGTGGACTCTAAGCAGACCAACCCTAGAGAGCTAGGGGAGGCAGCTGATGAGTGGTTGAGAACCAGGGTGGTTGTCAAGTCTCAGGGGGGAGACTCCAAGAAGGGGTGGACAGGTCCCCAAAAACCTAAGGAGGGAGGTGGAAAGCCCACCACAGAGACTCCCTCTGTACCCCAGAACCCTAAGAAGGAGGAGAGTAAATCCCACTCCCACTCTGACCAGCAGAGACAGTTAGACCCAGGGTTAAAAAAGCTCTTGGACAGTAGGGCTTGCTTTGACTGTCAGCAGACAGGTCACTTCAGAGGAGATGCAGCCTGTCCAAAGAAGGTGGTTAGCACTGGGCTGTCCAGTGTAGCCATAGAGGAGGATTCCTCAGATGATGAAGTCCTCCTAGCATTGAGCTGGGAGACAGGACCAGATGGTAAGCTGGTGATCCCTGAGGGTGGGAGTAGGCACTTCCACCACATTCAAGTGAACGGGATCCCTACCACTGGCCTGAGAGACACCTGTGCCAGTCACACTATAGTGAGTGACCGGTTAGTGACCCCAGACATGTATGTCCCAGGAAAGACAAAGAAAGTCAGGATAGCCACAGGGGAGGTCACCTCCAAACCTGTAGCCATAGTGCCCCTAGAGAGGGAGGGTATCCTTGACTGGATTAGGGTGGTAGTCAGTGCTGACCTTCCCCTAGATTGTATCCTGGGCAATGACCTCCCAGAGGTGAGTCTGGTCACAGATGGGGTGGTCGCCCAGGGCGCCCCCCCAACCCAAAGTCCTGGGGAGTCAGTCCCTACAGTTAGGAGACAGGGGTCCCCAAGAAAAGGAAAGAAGAAAAGGAAGGGTAGGCCACTCTTAAAGAGAGTTCCAGGGAGCCAAGGGCCTTCTGCCCCAGTAAGGGGGGAGCCCAGAGTTGGCACTGGTGAGGCCTCACCTGACCCCAAGGAAGTCCTGAGTAGTCAGGCAGCTGTCCAGATGCAAGGTGTTGCCCCTGCACTGACAGAAGGGAGAGTGGAAGGAGGGTGTCTGCCACAGGAGGTGGTAGCCCCCCACTCTAGACAGCAAGAGGGGTGCCAGGACCCCAAAGAAGCCCCTAAAGCAGCTCAGCCACCTGTCAGTGGAGAGCTTAGGGTGTGGTTCTGGGTACTGACAGCTGTCAGTAGCTTCTGCTGGGTGCTAGCCTTCCTGGCAGCAATGTACTTGGCCTGGGAGGCAGACCCCAGGGCCAATAGCAAAGTAGGCCCCCTGACCCTATTGGTCATGGTGGGGTTGCTCAAGTGTTGGGTGACCTCTTTGGGTAAGCTAGGTGTTGCCCTAGCAAAGTTTGGAGTAGGGGAGGTGGGCACCTCACTACCCAAGTTGGCAGAGAGAAAGGAGGAAGACCCCCCTAGAGGAAAGTTTCAGTTTGAGTTGGGTCCTTTTACTGTTGGGATGGCTTCACTACCCATAGGGAGTGACCCTGACAGGAGGATATAAGGCAGAGTAGGCCCTGCAAAGGGACAGCCAGTTTTCTTCACTGTCTTCCTCGCCTAACAAGCCAGGAAGACTCTCCCAGGGTTGGGCTGAGTCTCCTGGGCGTGTGGGCTGGGGGGGGTTGTGTGAGAAAACAGGGCTGATTGCAGAGGCCCCATAACTTTTTGCCCCCATTTTCGTCTTTTTGCTGGTGTTTTCCTGACTTTGATGGTGCCCTGGGTACTGCTAACCAGTCCCAGGGCCTGTGCTCTGTGTAAAATGGATATGCAAATTAGGCTAATTATAATTGGCTAAGTTAACCTACCTATAAGTCCCTAGTATATGGTAGGGCATGTAGGTTTAGGGACCACAGCATAGGCGGTGCACACCTAGGTGCACTGCTGAGGTGCCCAGTGTCATTTTAAAAGCAAGCCTGCCTTGCTGGCTGCTTTTAAATTAAAGTTATATGCAAATTCGACTTTGGAATTAAAGGTACTTCCAAAGTCTTAAACTACCTTATTTTTACATATAAGTCACCCCTAAGGTGTGCCCTATGTGCCCCTAGGGCTGGGTGCCATGTAACTATAAGCAGGGACTTTATAAAAATAGATTTATAAGCCCTGGTGAGGTAAAAACAGCCAAATTCGTTTTTCCCTCATTGAAGTAAATGGCCTTCATAGGCTAGAATGGGCAGACTTTATTTTAAATTTTAAAGTCTCCTTAAATGTTACATACCAAGAATTTGGTATCAAATTAATTGTTGTAATAAATCCCACAACTTCCAGTTGTTGGTTTTAATATAACTTGTTCAGGTAAAAAGTTTAGACTTTACCTAAAAAGTTGCCAATTTCAGCTCTGCATTGTTTTTGCTGCTGTGCTCTGATTGGCCAGCCTGCAGCAGCTTCTGCCAGGCTGCCTTGATGAGGTGTGAAGTGGCCTGTCTTCACACAAAGGAATGTGCTTGGGGGAGAGAATCTCCCCTCAGCAGATGGTGAGGCAGGAAGGGGGAGGGCTGCCAAACTAGTCTTCAAAGGCAGAGAAGGACATTTGCAGCACCCAGCAACACCCCCACATCCTGCAACCCCAGACAATTAGGTGCCCCCTTGATTAGATTAGGAGAGGGCAGGAGAGGGGTGTGTTTATGATTTTTAGCCACACCAGTGGGTGGGCTCAGCCAGATGTAACCTCCAAAAATCAGATTCATCCATGTTGGATTTTTAGAGAATGTTGCGTTCTGAGATGGATTTTTGCCACACTTCCCAGGAAGTGGTCATCACAGGGGGACGACCCTGTCCCTGATTGGAGAACCAGGGCCCCCCTGCTTTTCACCCAGGAGCAAGGATAAAACTGGCAGACCTGCACCCACACCTCAGATCCCCACCGAATTTCAAGAAGAAGGAACTAAAGGAGAAGAAGGACTGCCCTGCTGGACCCCTGGCCTGCACCTGGAACCTGCACTCAGAAGGACTGCACCAGCTGCACACTTGGGCTTCACCACAAGAAGGACTTTGCCTGGCTTCAACTGGTTGAAGGAAGGACTCCCTGTTTGCTACAGGTGAAAAATTGCTATCCAGAGTCCCCTGCACCAACTCCTGAAAAAGTGACCAGCTGACCACTGTCCAGTGGCCAAAAAGGAGTTTGCGCCAGATGCATTCTGGGAGTTGAAGTCCGCACCCCCCAAGGACCATCACAGAACTTGTGGACCCTTGGGGTGAGCTGTGGACCCCAAAAGAACCTTCAAAGAACATCTGGGTGAAGCCCCAGAAGTTTGGAGAAGATTTGACAAATTTTGTAAAAAAGCTCCAGAGAAGACCGACCCGCCGCGGAAATTCTAGCCGGCTTGCCTCAACCGCGACCCGGCCTGACTTCGTGGTTCGTCCCGGTAAAGAAAAACATCCGAAAAAGAGACTAAGGGGGTGATTCTAACTTCGGCGGGCGGCAGAGGCCACCCGCCGAAGTTCCCCCACCAAAATACCGCTCCGCGGTCAAAAGACCGCTAGAGGGTATTTTGGGATTTGCCCTGGGCTGGCGGGCGGCCGCCAAAAGGCCGCCCGCCAGCCCAGGGCAAATCAACCTTCCCACGAGGACGCCGGCTCAGAATTGAGCCGGTGTAGTGGGAAGGTGCGACGGGTGCAGTGGCACCCGTCGCGTATTTCAGTGTCTGCATAGCAGACACTGAAATACTTTGTGGGGCCCTCTTACGGGGGCCCCTGCAGTGCCCATGCCATTGGCATGGGCACTGCAGGGGCCCCCAGGGGCCCCGCGGCACCCCCTACCGCCATCCTGTTCCTGGCGGTTGGCGGTAGGGGGTGTCAGAATCCCCATGGCGGCGGAGCGCGCTCCGCCGCCATGGAGGATTCTGCAGGGCAGCGGGAAACCGGCGGGAAACCGGCGGGAGACCGCCGGTTTCCCTCATCTGACCGCGGCCGAACCGCCGCGGTCAGAATGCCCTGCGGGGCACCGCCGGTCTGTCGGCGGTGCTCCCGCCGACCCTGGCCCCGGCGGTCTCGGACCGCCACGGTCAGAATGACCCCCTAAGTCCGAAGGTAAAAAGTTGACCAGGACCTCCCAG
This sequence comes from Pleurodeles waltl, assembly GCF_031143425.1. Lineage (NCBI taxonomy): Eukaryota > Metazoa > Chordata > Amphibia > Caudata > Salamandridae > Pleurodeles > Pleurodeles waltl. The sequence goes on from NC_090440.1 coordinate 260,912,578, forward strand.
CCATCGTATCCGAGAAGGGCTCCACGGACGTCGGATCAAGATCCAGGTTTACCCCGGTCGAAGGATTTTCATCTCGAAAAAACGACTAAGTCCGAAGGTAAAAATCACCACCGAGGAAACCCACATCGCGTATCTGGACAAGGGCTCCAGGAGGTCGGATTCAACTGGCAGGTTCGTCCCGGTGAAGAAAAACTTCAAAATAAAGACTAAGTCAGAAGGTAACTTTTTAACCGAGGCCTCCCGCGACTTGTAGCCGAGCAGGGCTCCATCGCGGGTGGCCTGAAACTTTGACTTTGCCCAGGTCCTGATGCAACCAGATGACCCGATTGGCGCTTTTTGTTTCTAAGCGCTAGAAAAATAATAATTCTTTAAAAATTCATATCTCCGGTTCCCCTGAACCGATTTTAATAGTTTTTGTGTCATTTTAAAGATAAAAATATAAACTATTTTTATAAATTGGTTTTGGATTTTTAAACTGTTTCCTGTGTTTTATTTAATTACTGTTTTGTGATATTTGAATGCTTTACACACTGTCTCCTAGGTTAAGCCTTGACGCTCGTTGCCAAGCTACCAAGGGTTGAGCTGGGATTAATTTACTGAGACCTAACTGTACCTAGGTGGAGGTTAGTGGCTTGTTGCTAGGTGTAGGTACCTTCCTGCCCTTACTAATAACCCATTTTCCAACATTTTTGGTGGCAGCAGTGGGATCCTGTACTTGTGTTCAGTATCACGTTACAGTTTTAAGTAAAACAAATTAAAAATCCTTTAAATTGTCTTAGTGCAAAAATTATTTTTTAATTTTTTTTTTTTTTTTTTTTTTTTTTATTAATTTGGATTAATTTCAATTATTGAATTTTTGTAATTCTTCTAAATTCTTGTTTCCAATTTTTGCTAAAAAATTTTGTTGACACAAAACTAGGGAACCATGGAGCTTGATCTGGCTAGCCTACCCACACTGACAGTAGTCCAGCTTAGGGGGTTGTGTATTGAAAGAGGGTTGCCTGCAACCACTGATCTCAGGAAGCAAATCCTGATTAAATCCCTGACAGCATGGGCTGAGGCCCAAGAGCTAGGCACAGAGGAAGCTCCAGAGGAGGAAGAAAAAGGGGAGGATGCTAACTCTAACCTCTCAGGGGAGGGAAGGCATCTGAGCCCAAGTGAGGATGAGGAAGAACGGTCCTCAGTAAATACAGTCACTAGAGGCAGATCCAAAGCTAGTGGTGGGAAGGGGGTCCTTTCAGGAGGAGAGAACCCATCCATCAGAGAAAGAGAGCTGGAGGCCCAGCTAGCATACATAGCTTTGGAAGCAGAGAAGCTGGCCCTAGAAAAGAAAAAGTGGGCAAACAAAGAGAAAAGAGATGGTGGCAGCGACAGAGAAGTTGAGGTGTCCATGGGTGGGGGAGTTTGCCCCAGATTACCCAAGGGGGTGGTTCCTGCTTATGTAGAGGGGGATGACATAGATAAGTGGCTGGGGGCCTTTGAGAGGGCACTCCAAATGAGAAGGGTTAGGCCTCAATACTGGGGTTCCCTTTTGTGGGAGTTGGTCCCCAACTCAGGGAGGGATAGGCTTCTGACCTTAAGGGGGGAGGAGGCAGATTCATACCCTAGTATGAAGAGGTGCTTAGCCAAGAAGTTTGGACTGACCCCAGAGCAATATAGAATGAAGTTCAGGGACACCCAGAAGGTCAGTACCCAGTCTTTGGTTGACTTTGTGGACATTTCACTAAAGGCACTAGAGGGCTGGATTATTGGTAACAAAGTAGATACTTATGAGGGGTTATACAATCTGATCATGAGAGAGCACATCTTGACCAATTGTACCCAAGAAAGGTTACGCCAGCATCTAGTGGACTCTAAGCAGACCAACCCTAGAGAGCTAGGGGAGGCAGCTGATGAGTGGTTGAGAACCAGGGTGGTTGTCAAGTCTCAGGGGGGAGACTCCAAGAAGGGGTGGACAGGTCCCCAAAAACCTAAGGAGGGAGGTGGAAAGCCCACCACAGAGACTCCCTCTGTACCCCAGAACCCTAAGAAGGAGGAGAGTAAATCCCACTCCCACTCTGACCAGCAGAGACAGTTAGACCCAGGGTTAAAAAAGCTCTTGGACAGTAGGGCTTGCTTTGACTGTCAGCAGACAGGTCACTTCAGAGGAGATGCAGCCTGTCCAAAGAAGGTGGTTAGCACTGGGCTGTCCAGTGTAGCCATAGAGGAGGATTCCTCAGATGATGAAGTCCTCCTAGCATTGAGCTGGGAGACAGGACCAGATGGTAAGCTGGTGATCCCTGAGGGTGGGAGTAGGCACTTCCACCACATTCAAGTGAACGGGATCCCTACCACTGGCCTGAGAGACACCTGTGCCAGTCACACTATAGTGAGTGACCGGTTAGTGACCCCAGACATGTATGTCCCAGGAAAGACAAAGAAAGTCAGGATAGCCACAGGGGAGGTCACCTCCAAACCTGTAGCCATAGTGCCCCTAGAGAGGGAGGGTATCCTTGACTGGATTAGGGTGGTAGTCAGTGCTGACCTTCCCCTAGATTGTATCCTGGGCAATGACCTCCCAGAGGTGAGTCTGGTCACAGATGGGGTGGTCGCCCAGGGCGCCCCCCCAACCCAAAGTCCTGGGGAGTCAGTCCCTACAGTTAGGAGACAGGGGTCCCCAAGAAAAGGAAAGAAGAAAAGGAAGGGTAGGCCACTCTTAAAGAGAGTTCCAGGGAGCCAAGGGCCTTCTGCCCCAGTAAGGGGGGAGCCCAGAGTTGGCACTGGTGAGGCCTCACCTGACCCCAAGGAAGTCCTGAGTAGTCAGGCAGCTGTCCAGATGCAAGGTGTTGCCCCTGCACTGACAGAAGGGAGAGTGGAAGGAGGGTGTCTGCCACAGGAGGTGGTAGCCCCCCACTCTAGACAGCAAGAGGGGTGCCAGGACCCCAAAGAAGCCCCTAAAGCAGCTCAGCCACCTGTCAGTGGAGAGCTTAGGGTGTGGTTCTGGGTACTGACAGCTGTCAGTAGCTTCTGCTGGGTGCTAGCCTTCCTGGCAGCAATGTACTTGGCCTGGGAGGCAGACCCCAGGGCCAATAGCAAAGTAGGCCCCCTGACCCTATTGGTCATGGTGGGGTTGCTCAAGTGTTGGGTGACCTCTTTGGGTAAGCTAGGTGTTGCCCTAGCAAAGTTTGGAGTAGGGGAGGTGGGCACCTCACTACCCAAGTTGGCAGAGAGAAAGGAGGAAGACCCCCCTAGAGGAAAGTTTCAGTTTGAGTTGGGTCCTTTTACTGTTGGGATGGCTTCACTACCCATAGGGAGTGACCCTGACAGGAGGATATAAGGCAGAGTAGGCCCTGCAAAGGGACAGCCAGTTTTCTTCACTGTCTTCCTCGCCTAACAAGCCAGGAAGACTCTCCCAGGGTTGGGCTGAGTCTCCTGGGCGTGTGGGCTGGGGGGGGTTGTGTGAGAAAACAGGGCTGATTGCAGAGGCCCCATAACTTTTTGCCCCCATTTTCGTCTTTTTGCTGGTGTTTTCCTGACTTTGATGGTGCCCTGGGTACTGCTAACCAGTCCCAGGGCCTGTGCTCTGTGTAAAATGGATATGCAAATTAGGCTAATTATAATTGGCTAAGTTAACCTACCTATAAGTCCCTAGTATATGGTAGGGCATGTAGGTTTAGGGACCACAGCATAGGCGGTGCACACCTAGGTGCACTGCTGAGGTGCCCAGTGTCATTTTAAAAGCAAGCCTGCCTTGCTGGCTGCTTTTAAATTAAAGTTATATGCAAATTCGACTTTGGAATTAAAGGTACTTCCAAAGTCTTAAACTACCTTATTTTTACATATAAGTCACCCCTAAGGTGTGCCCTATGTGCCCCTAGGGCTGGGTGCCATGTAACTATAAGCAGGGACTTTATAAAAATAGATTTATAAGCCCTGGTGAGGTAAAAACAGCCAAATTCGTTTTTCCCTCATTGAAGTAAATGGCCTTCATAGGCTAGAATGGGCAGACTTTATTTTAAATTTTAAAGTCTCCTTAAATGTTACATACCAAGAATTTGGTATCAAATTAATTGTTGTAATAAATCCCACAACTTCCAGTTGTTGGTTTTAATATAACTTGTTCAGGTAAAAAGTTTAGACTTTACCTAAAAAGTTGCCAATTTCAGCTCTGCATTGTTTTTGCTGCTGTGCTCTGATTGGCCAGCCTGCAGCAGCTTCTGCCAGGCTGCCTTGATGAGGTGTGAAGTGGCCTGTCTTCACACAAAGGAATGTGCTTGGGGGAGAGAATCTCCCCTCAGCAGATGGTGAGGCAGGAAGGGGGAGGGCTGCCAAACTAGTCTTCAAAGGCAGAGAAGGACATTTGCAGCACCCAGCAACACCCCCACATCCTGCAACCCCAGACAATTAGGTGCCCCCTTGATTAGATTAGGAGAGGGCAGGAGAGGGGTGTGTTTATGATTTTTAGCCACACCAGTGGGTGGGCTCAGCCAGATGTAACCTCCAAAAATCAGATTCATCCATGTTGGATTTTTAGAGAATGTTGCGTTCTGAGATGGATTTTTGCCACACTTCCCAGGAAGTGGTCATCACAGGGGGACGACCCTGTCCCTGATTGGAGAACCAGGGCCCCCCTGCTTTTCACCCAGGAGCAAGGATAAAACTGGCAGACCTGCACCCACACCTCAGATCCCCACCGAATTTCAAGAAGAAGGAACTAAAGGAGAAGAAGGACTGCCCTGCTGGACCCCTGGCCTGCACCTGGAACCTGCACTCAGAAGGACTGCACCAGCTGCACACTTGGGCTTCACCACAAGAAGGACTTTGCCTGGCTTCAACTGGTTGAAGGAAGGACTCCCTGTTTGCTACAGGTGAAAAATTGCTATCCAGAGTCCCCTGCACCAACTCCTGAAAAAGTGACCAGCTGACCACTGTCCAGTGGCCAAAAAGGAGTTTGCGCCAGATGCATTCTGGGAGTTGAAGTCCGCACCCCCCAAGGACCATCACAGAACTTGTGGACCCTTGGGGTGAGCTGTGGACCCCAAAAGAACCTTCAAAGAACATCTGGGTGAAGCCCCAGAAGTTTGGAGAAGATTTGACAAATTTTGTAAAAAAGCTCCAGAGAGGGACCGACCCGCCGCGGAAATTCTAGCCGGCTTGCCTCAACCGCGACCCGGCCTGACTTCGTGGTTCGTCCCGGTAAAGAAAAACATCTGAAAAAGAGACTAAGTCCGAAGGTAAAAAGTTGACCGGGACCTCCCAGCCATCGTATCCGAGAAGGGCTCCACGGACGTCGGATCAAGATCCAGGTTTACCCCGGTCGAAGGATTTTCATCTCGAAAAAACGACTAAGTCCGAAGGTAAAAATCACCACTGAGGAAACCCACATCGCGTATCCGGACAAGGGCTCCAGGAGGTCGGATTCAACTGGCAGGTTCGTCCCGGTGAAGAAAAACTTCAAAATAAAGACTAAGTCAGAAGGTAACTTTTTAACCGAGGCCTCCCGCGACTTGTAGCCGAGCAGGGCTCCATCGCGGTCGGCCTGAAACTTTGACTTTGCCCCGGTCCTGGTGCAACCAGATGACCCGATTGGCGCTTTTTGTTTCTAAGCGCTAGAAAAATAATAATTCTTTAAAAATTCATATCTCCGGTTCCCCTGAACCGATTTTAATCGTTTTTGTGTCATTTTAAAGATAAAAATATAAACTATTTTTATAAATTGGTTTTGGATTTTTAAACTGTTTCCTGTGTTTTTTTTAATTACTGTTTTGTGATATTTGAATGCTTTACACACTGTCTCCTAAGTTAAGCCTTGACGCTCGTTGCCAAGCTACCAAGGGTTGAGCTGGGATTAATTTACTGAGACCTAACTGTACCTAGGTGGAGGTTAGTGGCTTGTTGCTAGGTGTAGGTACCTACCTGCCCTTACTAATAACCCATTTTCCAACAACTTTAAAAAGCAACAAATATCTCTTGCAAGCACAAAGTACCTGGTTTGCGTTCAAATTCTCCACAAGGGGCCACAGAGGAGGAGATGTGTGGAAAATGGGGAGATGTGCATTGATTTTTCCGGCCCATGCAGAGGACGCGTCGGTGAGTTTTCAAGCAGGGCAGGCCTTCCGTCAATTTCCAACACATAGATTGGGATCCTCTTCAGGTTGCGGGGTTTTTGGATGCACTCGGGATGATGCGTTGAAATCCCGGGCGTGCAGGACGAAATCACAGGGGCTGCGCCGATCCGGTGGGTGATGTGCGGAAATTTATGCCACACGGCAGGCGCTGCGTCGATTCTTCTTGCAGGAAGTCAGGCTGCATCATTCTGTTCTACTTTGCATCGATTCAGTGGGCCGTGCGTCGAATCTATAGTCACAACGCTGGCACTGCGTCGATCTCCTCTGTGGGAGCCGGGCTGTGTTGTTCCGGTTCAGAAGGCAGTGATTTTCTCACTGCCATGCAGGCTGTTTGATGTTTCTTGCAGGCTGTGTGTCGAACTTTCGCCGTTCAAGGAGTTCTTCTGCAGAAATAACGTCTTCTTGGTCCTGAGACTTTAAGGAACAGGAGGCAAGCTCTATCCAAGCCCTTGGACAGCACTTCTCAGCAGAGCCAGAGGACAGCAAGGCAGCAGGGCAACAGCAGGGCAGCAGTCCTTTGCAGAAAAGCAGTTAGGTGAGTCCTTTGGGCAGCCAGGCAGTGCCTCTTGGCACGTTGCAGGTTCTGGTTCAAGGTCTCTTCTCCAGTGATATCTTGTCCAGAACTGTCTGATTTGGTAGGGTCATAGACCCTGCTTAAATACCCAAACGTGCCTTTGAAGTGGAGGAGACTTCAAAGCGTGGCTTAGAAGTGCACAAGGTCCCCTATCCATTCCATCCTGTCTGCCAGGGTCCCAGTAGGGGGTGAGACAGTCCTTTGTGTGAGGGCAGGCTACTGTCCCTTGACATGTAAGTGTCAGGCCCTCCACCCTCCCAGCCCAGGAAGACCCATTCAGCATGCAGATGTGTGCAAGTGTGACTGAGCATCCTGTGTTTGGGGTTGTCTCAGTGAATGCACAAGGGAGCTGTCAACTAAACCTAGCCAGAAATGGATTGTAAGGCACAGAAGGATTTAAGGGCAGAGAAATGCTCACTTTATAAAAGTAGCATTTCTAAAATGGTAATATAAAAACCAACTTCACCAGTCAGCAGGACTTTGTATTACCATTCTGGTCATACTACATATGACCTTGTTACTCCTTTCAGATCGGAATCTACAACTCAAACAGTATATTAGGGTAGCCCTAATGTTAGCCTATGAAAGGAGCAGGCCTCACAGCAGTGTAAAAATGAACTTAGGAGTTTTACACTACCAGGACATATTAAACTGCACAGGTACATGTCCTGCCTTTTATCTACGAGGCACCCTGCCCTGTGGGTTATCTAGGGCCTACCTTAGGACTGACTTATATGTAGAAAAAGAGGAGTTTAAGCCTTGACAAGTACTTTTAAATGCCAAATCGAAGTTGCAGTGAAACTGGACACACAGACCTTGCAATGGCAGGCCTGAGGCATGGTTAAGAGGCTAGTTATGTGGGTGGCACAATCAGTGCTGCAGGCCCATTAGTAGCATTTAATCTATGGGGCCTGGGCACATGTAGTGCACGTTACTGGGGTCTTACAAGTAGATTAAATAAGCCAATTGGGTATAAACTAAAGTAAACCTGTTTTAAGGGAGAGAGCATATGCACTTTAGCACTGGTTGGCAGTGGTAAAGTGTGCAGAGTCCTACAACCAGCAAAAACAGTGTCCAAAAAACGGGATATCAGTCACCATTATGATGGAGTATCCTGTCCGCCAATAAATCAGGTCCACATAGACTAGTAGCCTTGGAGGAGGAGCCTTCTTCGCAGGCCTAAACTCTAGCAAAGCACCAAGTTTGGGACTGGAGGGGTAGGATGTGGGTGTTCATTTTGCACTGTTTGTCTTTTATTGCACAATTTTCTTTTATTGAATTATGAAGTTGTGGGTACTGAGAGGCGTCCGCTGAGTTCCGACTTTTCTTTTCATGGGATGGGTTAGTTGCACTGCTCATGGGGTAGTGGGAGTTATGAGGGAGTTCGGTTTCTCAAGTTTGGGTGTATATGCCTATCTGAAAAGATATAAAGTATTGATTGTGTTTCTTCAAGAAACACATCTCTGGGGGGATTGTATTCCTTCTCTACAGAAACGCTGGAAGGGACAAATATATGCTACTTTCTACTCAGGGTATGCCCGGGCAGGGGTACTCATCTGGGTGGCTCCAGGAGTCCCATTCCACTGCAAGAGCCATGTTGTTGATCCTAAGCGACGCTATATCATCTTGTTGGGGGCCACAGATGGCAGGCAGCTATGCTTTAGAATTGTCTATACCCTAAAAGTTAAGTCAAGCGCAAGAGGTGGAGAATGCCAACAGGTGCTTGCACATCAACAACAAGTTTATCAGCTATAAGATCAGAAAGTAGTCATTTGAGTGAACAATATAGTAGTGGGTGCCAGGCTAGCCAGAAACACCTGCCACCACAGATGTTGGAGGGCCATACACTGAGGAGTGTTGATTCCCGACGCGACCGGCACGGGTGGTGTTTACCAGAAGTCCGCGGCTTATCAGGGCCAATATGCATCTTTCCAGCACCATTTGACTTCTCCTAAAAGATTTATGACCACCAGCAGTACTTTGTATGGTTCAACCATATCTTTATATATGTTGTACACTTCGGAAGCCTTGACAAACTCTTGAAGACGAAACACGTGTTGGCTCTTTTTCTCTATGGACTTATTGCTACATGTGATCAGCTGTTTTGCTATATAGACTTCTGTTTACATGTGATCTTCCCTTTGTAACTCTGACCATCTATTACCATCCGGCTTTCTGGATACATGGACATTTTGTACAACGCAATCTTTGTGATTGGGATGTGAACTACCTACTTGCATCTACAATAAATTCCTATACATCATCTTCCCAGACCGGATGTCTACTTAATTCCTGAACATTATCGGGATCTACAATACGGGTGTGCCCTGGCCATTCTTCTTTTGTTATACCCTAAAAGTTGATGGCCCAGACCTTTACTTTGGAGTTATAAAGGTCTTCCCCTATTTAGATGCAGCCAATATAATGGCAGGGAATTGTAATTGTGTTTTAGATGGTATGTTGGACTGGGAATCTCCCAGGGACCGCACTAAGCCTCACTTAACGGGAGCACTCCAAGATGTGATGCATGGTTTATATCTATGCGTTGCTTGGTGAAACTGATACCTGTCTGAGAGGTTATTCTCCTGCTACACCCCCGCAACAAATACACATAGTCGACTTGAACACTATTCCATCTCTACTGAAATTACCCCTAGCATAACAGGAGTCTCTTATTTAGACCAATACCTTTCAGGCCACTCCCCGGTCTCCATGATTAGTCTGATGTCCAGTTATCCCACTGTGGCACTTCCGTGCGGAGTTGTTGCTTGACCCTCTGTTCGCGGCAGCAGTTAACAGTCACTGGTGCATTACTTCTCTTACAACTGGTGCTCGGCGAGCACTAGACTGGGAGACAATGAAGGTTATCCTGCAGGAGGTTTGTGTTAAAACAACATATGGGGTATATCGTCAGCTAGAGAATTACATTAGTGAACATGAGAAACAACTAGAAGAATTGGAAGTGATGCTTCCTTCTCACCCACAATTGTCGGCATGGCATGGCATGGGAATTGCTGGAGGATTGGAGTGGGTGTAAGAAACATACTTATTGCATCTAATGAGTAAGAAAAGTAAAGACCAACAGTGGTTTTAGTAGATTCAGTTAGCTTCCTTGCGCCCACCTTAAATATCATAAAAATGTCCTTGATACATTTTTTTGATAATGACAGCATGTCCTCTGGATTGTGTTTTGTAGATCTGTTAAAAACAGATTTAAAAGAGGATTCAATAAAAGCTATCCAGGGTATACACATGGCATTGTCTAGTTTCATACAGTCTAGTACAAGATCTTTAGTAAAACCAGTGGCTTCCTTAGACCATATACTATGCATAAAAGCAGGGGTCTCACCTGTAGCACATCTTCCAAATCTCGTAAGCCCATTTCTTGATGCATGATCCAATTAGAGGCTGATGTGGGTAGACATAACATGCATTTTAGGAAACAATTCTCCTCTAATTGTAGGGGAGCGCTTTTGGCGTAACCCCACACCCTGGCACCATTCGCAACTATGGAAACCACGCTTGCCCAGTAAATGTCCAACATGGTGCCTATGGGGCGACACCCTAGTTGACTAGCAAATCTGAATATAGCTCCTGAATTTCTTTTAAATTTGTTCCTACCCGAACAAACCAGCAGGTCCCACTGTCCATTGCTAGAAAATAAAACCCTCAAATGATTAAAGCCGTTGACAGTACTAATCTCCATATTCTGAATGTAAAAACTTCTTAATTATTTGACCTTCTTGCCGCAGGTCATTGTAAATGTTTTGGATTTATTGATTATCATACCTTTGGATGAAATAAACTGTTCAAATCCACACATTAACTTCTGGAGCCCCATGGGTGTTCTGGAGATCAGGACAAAATTGTCTGCATAAAGTAGGGCAGGCACCGGACGTCCGGCCAAGTACAGGGGATCGGCCTGTAAACCCTGCAAATGTTTACCTTCCCCATTAATGTATAAAGAGAACAATAACAGAGCAAGGACACAACCTGGGCGGATACCTTTACATACTTTGAAAGAGGTGGTGCATTCTCTGAGTTGGCCAAAACAGACTTTGCATGTCAGATGTCTATACAGGAGAGCCAAGAAATTGATGATATACCTGGGGGTGCCTAACTCAATTAGAGATGGCCATAAGGGAGCATGTTCTAAAAACACTACTGAGGTCTGCAAAGCATAGATATAGGGCACCATGTTTAGCCTTGGTATACTTTCCTATAATTAGGTCTAGGTTAACACAGTGCTCTATGGTTCCTAGACCTTTCCTAAAATTAAACTGTACCAATAATAAGATGTTATTTTCTACGACCCCGTCGTTTAATCTTTCCATTATAATTCTACTAAATGTTTTCAAAGAGGAGTCCAGCAGAGAAATTGGTCAATAGTTTTTATTGTCGACCTTATCTCCCTTCTTATATATTGGTATAATAATGGATGTGTGCCATGTCAGCCGTATGTCACCAGATATGGCCAAATTGAATATTCTAGTCAAAGTTGGTTCCCAAAAAAAGATTTTATGTTTAAAGACATCCACTGGAACACCATTCAGACCTGGGGCCTTACCTTCAACACCACCTAATATAGCAGAGTAGACCTCACCTGTAGTGATCTCTAAAAAGTTAGGTTGACCCAGCTCGATCTGCCCGGTTATATCTACCGGCCCAGTTCCTTCCTTGAAAACCTCTGAGTAGTGGGCCACCCATGTTACAGAGTGATCCCAGATCTGATGGCATCCATTCTGAAAGGAAGGGGGCATTAATGGATTCCCAAAACAGTTTGATATTATTACTCTCAGTCACCAGGGCTAGTTTGGACCATGCCTCTTCCCTTAATTATTTTTTCCTTTGTTCCTGTGACTTCTTATATTTTATTCGAAGGGACTTAATTACTATTGGGTCTCTAGGAGATGTCTGCAGGGCTAGCTTAAGATTCCTCCTAGCTTTCATGCAGGCCTGGTCGAACTACTCCTTTTTATGTAAAGGTCGTCTATGTTGTGGGCTGTAGGTCAGGAGCTCCTGTGTATAAGCGGTGATTGTGCTAAAACATCTTAATAACATAGGAACCTCAATATCCTCCAGTAGGCAGTAATCAATTTCATGCGGGCAGCAACATATAACATCCTGCAGAATATCAGCAGGCTCAATATCCTCCCATTTCCGTCTCACCCCCCTGGTTCTATGTACTTCGATCTGATTCGGGGTAGTATAGAACACATCCCTTAGCCCCCAGAAGGACGTAGGGAGGATAATCGGATCATGATCACTAAGAAGGGTCATATCAGTATAGTGTGTGTCTCAGCCATTTAGTGCAAAGGATGACAAAATAATGTGGTCTGTAACAGAAGATGAGTTGGGGCCCCTATGATTTGGAATGATTTGGAATTATTTAGTTGGAAGCTCCGTGCTTATGTTTCATAAGCGCTAAGTCAAAAGTGGACAGCATCAAATTAAGGGCCTCTCCATACTCATTGTGGTGAAAATGGTCAAATCCTGTCCCATCGGTGGTGGTAAGTCCACAGGACCGAGGGGAGGTGCGGGTGCAAGGCTGGATAATAAAATACTCTGCCCAAATAATAATGGGATTGGAGCTGATGGGGTATAGAAACATATTTAGGCTTTGATTCAGGGTGTGGGCAACCCTACATCGGGTATCGTCAAAGATGTTATTGTAGTAGTTAATTATAACCATATCTCCCTTATTCTTGTACCACAGCAATTGGAAAGTGTGTGGTCTCCATAAAGGTCTTTTTAACCACTAGAGGGAGTTTATTAGAAATAAGCACCGGCAGCCCCCCCCCTTGGCCCGCTCAGACGGTGATGGTGTAGTTGGCAGTGAGTGTGAGGTAAATCCATGCACATAGGCAGGTGAGGTACACCAGGATTCTTGGATGCAAACCACATCTAGCTTACTGATTAATGAACCCCACTCTTCAGTCTCAGTTTTGCCTCATAGGTCCTGCACATTCCACGTAGCAAAATAGTGGCTCCCAAAGGTGTTCTTGGCAAGCTCCTGGTTCCACGATTCTTCCCTACCACAGCTTACTGCATTTGGAGCTACTTCAATTGGTTCCCCATCCCCATTATGTGTTATTATGTGTTGTATCCCCAATGCCCATGTCGTCCTGCTGGACTAATAATAGCCTGTTAGGGCTCGCACCCATCTTTTGTATGGTTGTTTCCTCTGCCATTAACCTTGTCCGCTCGCAGGGTACAGAGCCCTTGCCTAACAATCAGTCATTATCTGATAATGAACTTAATCTCTGATATATATTGCTTAGTAGTAGCGGGGTGGTAGAGTGTGCATTATTCATAGGATCAGGGCCTGGGTATGCCAATGATGTAGACCATGGCGGCATACAGGGAACGGATCTATGTCCTGACTGGCCCGGTTGCAAATGTCTATAAAATACACCTAGCGGGAACAATTCCGGGGAACTTCTATCTTGGGGGTGAAAAGAGGCCCTGCACAGGATATCCCTCACCATCCAGGGGTTTCTGAAATTAATAATTACACAATGCCCCCCATAATCGTTCCCACCCACCCTACCCTCTGGGTTAGGATTATCTGATGGGCATCATTCATTGAGAAAAGATTGTTCTGCGTTAACCAGTGCAAAATGTTGTTCTTCAGGTCACCCTGTTGCTCACTGTGATCAGACCATAGAGGGGGGACTTTGGTCATGATAATAACATAGGGGCAAGACTCAGGGGTAGATTAACAATAGACAGTTCTTCTTTTAAGTGTTGGCAGGCGGAGCCATTTTTCAGGGGGTTCGAGGAACAGTGTCCTGAGCTGCAGGGTTTGATATCAGATATGGGTCATCTGTATCGGAGCCCGGTGGTCTGCTCTTAGAGGCTATGTGCTACCCACTAGGATGATCAATATTTTGGGCCACCCTTAGTTGCCTAGGATGGACTCTATTTAGGGACTCCCTTACTTGCCCTTGTGTAGGGGCCCCAGGATTGGTGCTCAATACAGTTCCTTACAGATCTAAGGTATCTGTGCCCTGTGATATATGTGAATGACAGGTCACATTAAGAGTAGTATCCTGTACCACAGGGTTCTAAGGGTTAAGGGACAACATTGGCAAGGGGAGTTTCTGGCAGATTTTCAAAATCTTCCTCACCTCCTCTTCCAATTTACCCAGTTCAGTATAAATAGGTTTAATCAGGTTATCAAGGAGGGATGTGAGATCTTTTCAGGCAGTAGATACCATATTTTCACCCATGGTAGGGCCCAGGTTACTATCAGCCCCCATTCTGCATCTTTATTTTCTTATTATGATGGGTGACAGACTTTGAGGTGTTGGGTTTTTACTTGTGGTGGTCATGGCTGTATCTGGGAATCTCCATTCATCACAGCCACTGTGTCAGCTGAGGGGTGAATAGCTGGTGTATATTCCTGTGGTGCTAAAGTTCCCCCATCCCATCTCCCAATCCAGCTGCCACGGGGATATGCGCCTTTCCGCAAGGTCAATTTCCTGATCCCTACCGCTCGAACTAGGAAGGAGTCAATCGTTGTGCAGCCAGGTTCCGTATCTACCTTCTGTCCCCCCACCTTCCGCTTGCCCATAATTAGGTTATAGATTTCCCGCCTCCTTAGGTAGTCGTGTGCTCTCTATGGCTTTGTTACCCAAAAGCCTACGTTTGTGGTATTGAATCTGTCCTGGTTGTCCTGGTCCTGGATTCTTCTCACACTATATGCTAGATAACAGGGAATTTAAACGGTCAATGAGTATGTATAAATATAAAACATAAGGGAAAAAAGTTAAAAACCAAGAGAGTGGACCCAGCCCAGCCTCTGTCGGACGCTGATGGGCACAGAATGGCCCGCTCTTGGCCTGGTCTTTGCCAGGGCACATGCTCTGGCACTTCCCATGCTCATTCACGCAGCAGACGCATGAGTCCCAATTAACGTGCCTTTTGCACATGCCTTTTGCACATCGGAGCATTGTAGGAGGCCTCCTCCCTCCGGTTCTGCTTGGAGGTGTGGTTCAGCCCAGCCTTCTGCCCGTGTCCAAGTGCAGAGTGATGTGCACAACAGAAGCGCAAGTTCCAATTAAGGCACCTTTGGCGCGTTGTGGGTGGCCTCCTCCCTCAGGTTCTACTGGGAGGTGTGGTTCAGGCCAGCCTTCCGCCCGTGTCCAAGTGCAGAGTGATGCGCGCAGCGGAAGCGCGAGTCCCAATTAAGGCGCCTTTGGGGCGTCGGAGCGTTGTGGGCAGCCTCCTCCCTCAGGGTCTGCTGGGAGGTGTGGTTCAGCCCAGCCTTCTGCCCCGTGTCCAAGTGCAGAGTGATGTGTTCCATTCGTTAGTGTTGTCTGTCTACGAAATTAGAAAATACTTTCACAATTTGGCCATCACAGATCTTTGGTGACTTTTAAAAGAGGGAAAAAACTGAGAGATTGGTTGGTGAAAGCTAATAGGACAGAACAACTTCCCTGTGACCTCCCTCAAATGCTGCACTTGCCACCAGTTACAGGCCATCTCAGATGCCAACAGTGTGTGGCCTGCAGATTTACCACTGCCTCTAAGAGCCTGATGTTGAATGGCAGCAGTGTGCGGTAACCTGTTGTTCCGAATTGTAACACTAGGAATGTTGTTTACTGTATCAGTTGTCCTTGTCAAACGATCTATATAGGGCAGACAGTGCAGCCAGTCAAAATGTGTACTTTGCGACACCACTCAAGAATCAGGGGCCAGATGTAGGAAGGCATTAGCGCCTCGCAAACGGCGAAAAACGCCGTTTGCGAGGCGCTAATGCCCTCACGCGATGCAGAAACACATATTGCGAGTCGGTACCGACTCGCAAAATGTGTTTCAGACTCGCAAATAGGAAGGGGTGTTCCCTTCCAATTTGCGAGTCGCACCGCGATGTAGAGTTGATTTGTGACCGCGAAAGCGGTCGCAAATCAACTCGCAGTTACCATCCACTTGAAGTGGATGGTAACTCATTCGCAAACGGAAAGGGGTCCCCATGGGACCCCTTCCCCTTTGTGAATGCTCACAATGATTTTTTTTCAGAGCAGGCAGTGGTCCTATGGACCACTGCCTGCTCTGAAAAAAACCGAAAATAAAAGGTTTCGGTATTTTTTCTATTTGCAGCTCGTTTTCCTTTAAGGAAAACGGGCTGCAAAGAGAAAGAAAAAAAACTGCTTTATTGAAAAGCAGTCACGGACATGGTGGTCTGCTGTCTCCAGCAGGCCACCATCCCCGTGAGTGCCTGGACTCTCTATGGGGTTGCAAACTGCGACCCACCTCATAAATATTTATGAGGTGGGTCTTTGCGACCCCATAGCGAGTCGCAGAAGGTGTCTGAGACACCTTTCTGCATTTCCTTTTGCGAGGTGCAAATTGCGAGTCGCTGGGACTCGCAATTTGCACCTCGCAAAAGGAAACCTACTTACATCTGGCCCCAGGTTCGGTACGCAGGGGGCACCGCTCGTACAGCATTATATAACTATGAATCACACAGAGAACGATCTAGAATGGTCAGTGATTTTTGGGGTACAATAGAGTAGAAGGGGAGAACGATCATTCATCATCCTGAATCGACAGGAGGCTAAGCTGATTGCAAAGTTTCAGACAGCTTTGACAGGCCTTAATGATGCTGATAAGATGTGGGCACTGATCTCATAAAGAGCCATCAAAGGTGTACGGTTCCCTCCATCATCTAAATCCTGGGAGAGAAGGCATCAAGGGATTGGATAGATACTTTTCGGTACCTCGTCCTGCATTAACAAATAATGATGCAAGGCAGACAACTTTCAGTATGCAATATGGAACACAGCATATCAGTAGGTGTAACCACAGGGTAACGAGGGCAGGGATAGTAGGGAAGCAGTTGCTGTCAGGGTTTGGATGTTCTGAGAGACATTTAATACGGCCATAATGTGGAAGTTGGGCAGGACAGAGTTATATTAATTCCTAAGATAACTCATCCCCTTTGTTATCAAGCTCCATTTAAACGTGACCTCTTTGGTATCCTGGTGTCCAAGATGATGCAATAACCCAGCGGCCCAGGAGTAGAGAGAGGGTGTATTTTTCGGACACTTTTACTGAGTGAACTAACGAGACTCAGTGTACCCATGTGTATGGGTACACTGAGTCCCATTGCAAACAACAACTGTTATTCATTTAATATCAAGGGCGCACGTACCAGCATATCTGTGTAAGTTGTCTATGAAGAATTTATTACAGATAAATCTCCTCATTTTAGTCTATTCCAATATGGCCGTTATGTTGAAAAGGGAACTCGCTATGCTGTAATAACTCTGGGGTCAATCGGCGGAGTCTTGCCTCGGTTCCTTTATTGGTATCACATGCTCGCTGCAGCATTTGAACCCAGAGAAAGATGGCTGGTGCGTTGCCTCATTGATTATGGCTCTGCCCTCAAAGAAACAAGCAACGGCAAAGGCAATAGGTCTCTGCAATGTGAGAGCTTTTGGCGTTGTCAATGTATTTTAGCCATGTGGTTTAGCAGCTGGTGGATTCGTTACAAACATTAATTCTTACTAATTTGCATTACATGACAATAGAGATAAACAAAACTCAAAATGCGGACAGCAGCTTTATATGAAGCTGCGAAATCCTCAAAAGGATAGCAATGGTAAATTAGCATTCTTTGTAGAAATCAGCATCCTTATTTATTAGCAGGTCCATACGCGAGGTGGCAGCATTCCAAAAAAAACGCAGTGATAAAATTGCTTCCATCGATTGGGGGCTTAGGGGCTTAGGGGCTGGGTCCACTCTTGGTTTTTAACTTTTTTTTCCTTATGTTTTATATTTATACATACTCATTGACCGTTTAAATTCCCTGTTATCTAGCATATAGTGTGAGAAGAATCCAGGACCAGGACAACAAGGACAGATTCAATACCACAAACGTAGGCTTTTGGGTAACAAAGCCATAGAGAGCACACGACTACCTAAGGAGGCGGGAAATCTATAACCTAATTATGGGCAAGAGGAAGGTGAGGGGACAGAAGGGCTTATTTACAGGCCCCCTGGTGCACGGCACCGCAGCAATTGTCTTGCTGCACTGCCCTGCGCCACAGGTAAATAATCAAGAGAGGCGTTTTATTCTTTCCATATGTGCTGTAGAATAGGCCACCAGGGGACTGCTGCCACCAAAAGGATGATGGATTCTGACCGAGTGCTAGTGGTCCATGTCGTGGTCAGCCACGGCGGTGCTGAGCTCAGCACCACTGTGCTGATCACAAGTCCCCTTTCCAGCAGCCTTTTAATGGCAAGGTCCCAGCCATGAAAAGGCTGGTGGAAAGGCAGTGCTGAGAGCCACAGGGGTGGCCTGCACTACCAACAGCTATGTTGTGCGCAGTGCAGGGCCCTCCACCCAGCACCTTCTGAATGATCACTCTCTGCTAAGGCAGACAGTGCGCATTCAGAGGGGGGTGGGGCCCCCTCTGTGCAATAGCATTGCCCTCGGCTCCATGTGGAGCTGAGTCCAATGCGCCTGCACTGTTTCCACTGGGCTGACCATATTAGGAGGTTTTTGCCAGTGAACCTATTGGAAACATCGTAAGTGGGATGGGGGAGAAGACCCCCAGCTCTGCAGCAGTCTCCTCTCCACGGCGATGGTGGCCTGATGGTAGGCCCACCAGTGTCCTAAGGACGTCCTTAGTCATGGATGATTAAGTAATCTCAGTGCGATTTGCGTGTCTGTGCACTAAAAGTGAGATTAGGAAGCTTTGGAAAGCACCACAATGATAAATTGTTTTGATTGTACTTGCACTACATGGCAACAAAACTCAAAATGCGGTCAGAAGCTTCATACGAAGCTATGATACCCAGAAGAACAGCAGTAAATTACTTTTATTTTTAGAAATATTCATCCATATTTGTTAGTTGGCAGTTCCATGTGAGGCTGGCATGCCACTGGATACTGTAAACCTGTATTAGTATGACCTTGTGGCTACAAAATGAAGATCTAGCTCCAGCTGATGACATAAATCAACAATAGTTTGCAAATTCAATGTGAATTTTTTCTTCTATGGTGGCAAGTTCTGGAAATGGTCTGCATATCAGAAGCTGTTGTCACCTCACTCTCCCTGGGTTCAAATGTCTGCATTCATAAATAGACAATTTAAAAAAAAATTGCAAACATGTTTTTTGAAATATAACACAAAATAATGTTTTTTTGAAAAATATATGTGATTTCTCAAAATAATTTAAGACACTATTTATTAGTGATCCTGTTAAAAAAACAAGTTTTTTATATGTCTAACAATTTTTGAGAGCCCTCGCCATGCACAGCTTTTTCTACAAAAATGTGGCTGCTAATGTTTCATTTCTACTTTTAAGGACATTGTAGAAGTTGTCATGACTGATTTAACATCGGGGGTAACTAGCAGTGCATTGCGAGGGTGTGAGTTATAGTTACCTTAGGTCGGGAGTTATAATTACCTAAAAGAACTCTAACTATAACTGCTGAGTTTCTATGGTTTTGCAGAGAACTCTTCAGCATCGTCAAAGAGTTCTCCAACCCCAGCGCCAGCGCCAACGCCGTCACGCCCTCACAGGATTTGTGCGAATCCCTCGCCACTTTCTTCCATCGCAAGATCAGTGACCTCCACGACAGCTTCGGACACCAGACCCAACCATACACCACTGAACCCGCTTCCCCGGACATCACCCTCAACAACTGGACCCACATCAACACGGAAGAAACCAAATCCATCATGAACTCTATCCACTCCGGCGCCCCTTCGGACCCCTGCCCGCACTTCATCTTTAACAAAGCCGACGACATCATCGCCCCGCACCTCCAGACCGTCATCAACTCTTCTTTTTCTTCTGCTACCTTCCCCGAATGCTGGAAGCACGCTGAAGTCAACGCCCTACTAAAGAAACCTACGGCTGACCCAAGCGACCTGAAAAACTTCCGCCCCATCTCTCTTCTACCTTTCCCAGCCAAGGTAATAGAAAAGACCGTCAACAAACAGCTGACCACCTTCCTGGAAGACAACAACCTGCTCGACCCTTCACAAACCGGATTCCGAACCAACCACAGCACGGAAACCGCCCTCATCTCAGTCACAGACGACATCAGAACCCTGATGGACAACGGTGAAACAGTCGCCCTCATTCTCCTCGACCTCTCGGCTGCCTTTGACACCGTCTGTCACCGCACCCTAATCACCCGCCTACGCTCCACCGGGATCCAAGGCCAGGCCCTGGACTGGATCGCCTCCTTCCTCGCTAACCGCTCCCAAAGAGTTTACCTCCCTCCGTTTCGCTCAGAACCCACCAAGATCATCTGCGGCGTACCTCAAGGCTCATCGCTCAGCCCGAGACTCTTCAATGTCTACATGAGCCCCCTCGCCGACATCGTACGCAAGCACGACATCATCATCACCTCCTACGCCGACGACACCCAACTTGTACTCTCCCTCACCAAGGACCCCGCCAGCGCCAAGACCAACCTACAAGAGGGTATGAAGGACGTCGCAGATTGGATGAGGCTCAGCCGCCTAAAGCTGAACTCTGAAAAAACGGAAGTCCTCATCCTCGGCAACACCCCGTCCGCCTGGGACGACTCCTGGTGGCCCACGGCCCTCGGCACCGCACCGACCCCCACAGACCACGCCCGCAACCTCGGCTTCATCTTGGACCCTCTTCTCACCATGACCAAGCAAGTCAACGCCGTGTCCTCCGCCTGCTTCCTCACTCTCCGCATGCTCCGTAAGATCTTCCGCTGGATCCCCGCCGACACCAGAAAAACCGTGACCCACGCCCTCGTCACGAGCCGCCTGGACTACGGCAACACCCTCTACGCCGGGACCACAGCCAAACTCCAAAACCGCCTGCAACGCATCCAAAACGCCTCGGCCCGCCTCATCCTCGACGTACCCCGCAACAGCCACATCTCCGCACACCTGAGACACCTGCATTGGCTCCCAGTCAGCAAAAGGATCACCTTCCGTCTTCTCACCCACGCACACAAAGCCCTCCACAACAAGGGACCGGAATACCTCAACAGACGCCTCAGCTTCTACGTCCCCACCCGCCCCCTCCGCTCCGCTGGCCTCGCACTTGCTGCCGTCCCTCGCACCCGCCGCTCCACGGTGGGTGGGAGATCTTTCTCCTTCCTGGCGGCCAAGACCTGGAACTCCCTCCCCACCAGCCTCAGGACCACCCAGGACCACTCCGCTTTCCGGAGACTCCTAAAGACTTGGCTGTTCGAGCAGCGATAACCCCCCCTTTCCCCCCTAGCGCCTTGAGACCCGCACGGGTGAGTAGCGCGCTTTATAAATGTTAATGATTTGATTTGATTTGATTTGATGAGAAAATTCAGAACTATAACATCCCTGTAACCTTTCTTTTTTCAGTGAATTTCTATAATTTTTTGAATTCTATTTCCTATCTATAACTTACCTATAACTTTTGTTTTTTTCAGTGAATTTAAAGTAAATAATTTTCATTACTATATAATCCAACACACGACTTTTGGCCATGAGCAAGGACGGTTGGCCACAGAGCTTGGCCTGCAGCCAGACCCTATGGCCAACCCCATAACAACCCAACTCCATGCTGCACATGGCCTTTGGCCGAGCACAGCAGGGATTAGCCGCAGGGCCAGGCCCTGCGTCCAACCCACAAAACAGCCAACACTGTGCTGCGCATGGCCGGAGGGGTTGCTGTGCACAAAGGGGTTAACCGAGGGGCTTGGCCTGCAGCCAGGTCCTGCAGCCTACCCCTATAACCAACCAACTCTGTGCTGAAAACCCCCTTCAGCCATGCACTATGGGGGTAGGCCCTATGGTCAACCCCTATAACAACCCAACCCCACACAGTCCACCCTCCCCACGCCGATCTCAGCTCCGTAGACCTCATCCCCTTGGGCTCAACCTAAATATTTATTTTTTGGGAGGGAGAAGGGGCCCGCACCCCTCCCCAAGTTGATTTCAGCCCTGGGGATCCCATCCCCCACCTTAACATTTAGGCACTCATTACAACCCTGGCGGTCGGTGATAAAGCCAACAAGCCGGCGGTAAAAAAAAATTATTATGACCACGGCGGAAAACACTCACACAGACAGCCACTTTAACAACAAGCACCGCAGCGGTAACCGCCAACAGCCAGACGGAAGACTATGTACCGCCTACAGTATTAAAACTGGCCTATCCGACACCTTTTCCAGGGCGGTACTAACAACATCAAAAGCACGGCAGAAACAGTACACAGAAGGCAAAGGACTCACCTCTGGAGACCCAAGGAAGAACCACAACGTCCGGAGGCCGAACTGCAGATATTCCCCATGCTGGTCTACCTTCTCCTACTCCAGGAATACCAACGCCGGCGAAGACGACCACGGTGAGTACTGCCGCCTAGCACACAGGGGAGGGTGAGGAAAAAGAGAGTGACACACACACGCAACACGCAACAACCCCACCCCCAACACCATACACACAACCAGATGCAACAACATTACATATCCACCCCACAGCCCTCAGGAATAATGCAAGGACAAAAGGAATAGATTAAAGTGAGTGTAATAAGATAAAATACTAGAAATACATCCTCAAAAATCAAAACAGTATTTACATACATACAAATGGAGGGACACTGCCCAGTCCATAATGTCCGTGGGCCCCAGGGCCATGTCACATAGGCCAAGGCCCCACTTGACTCCTGCCTCAACCTGGAGAGAACAATGCTGGGACATCAGGTCGAAAATACACAGGCACCTCAGGGGGAAGGGAAATGGGGAGGCACCTCAGCTGGAAGATGGTTCCACACCACTGGTCCTGGAGGGGGCTACATGCCCTCTGCGATGTCCTGGGGAGTACAAAGCCACAGTCTCTCAAGTGGGTGGTTTGCCCACTGCTTGTTCCTGGGGAGTGCAAGACCACAGTCTCTCAAGTGGGTGGTTTGCCCACTGCTTGTTCCTGGGGAGTGCAAGGCCACAGTCTCTCAAGTGGGTGGTTTCCCTACTGCTTTGTCCTGGGGAGTGCAAGGCCACAGTCTCTCAAGTGAGTGGTTTGCCCACTGCTTGCTCCTGTGGAGTGCAAGACCACAGTCTCTAGTAGATGCCTTCTTCCACTGGTTCTGGAGGGGGCCTAGTGCCCAGTGTGCTTCATCCTCGCAAGGAGGGGTGAGTGGTTGCCTTCTTCCATTGATTCTGGAGGGGGCCTCGTGCCCAGTGTGATTCATCCTGGCAAGTATGCAGTGAGTGGATGCCTTCTTCCACTGGTTCTGGAGGGGGCCTTCTGCCCACTGTGCTTCATCCTGGCAAGGATGTGGTGAGTGGATGCCTTCTTCCACTGGTTCTGAAGGGGGCTTTGTGCCCTGTGATGCAGCACTTGGGGAGTGCAAGGTCACAATCTCTCACCTCATGCATCGTGCACACAGTGTACTCACCTGTTGCTCTGGAGGCCCATAAAGTAATCGGTACTGGGTTAGGACCCCATCCACAAGTCTCTCGAACTCGCAGCGATGAAGGCAAGGGCCCTTTCCCCAGTGACTCGAGCCATGGTCGCTTCCAGACACAGGTCACAGCAGCACTTGCAGTGTAGGTCCTCTACTGTTGAAGGTCAGATAGCAAGTGAGTGAACAGATAGAAAATGGCAGTCACATCCACAGTGGTGCATACCGTCACCGCCAGCGTACATCACCATAGGCCACTGTAACCCATAGGGCCCAATGATAACCAATGAGGAGTTGCAAGGCACTACTCGATCCCGCCTACCTCAACGGTGCAAAACGTCAGCGGCATTACCTCATTTCCACCTGTCCCGCCACACAGGACAGGCGTCTGCCATTTCGGGGGGGGGCAGGCCATGGCACCTAACTGCGTCACAGCAGACATGAGCACATTTTGGGACTAAACATCAACATACTGTTTCTGTCACAACATGCAATATATTGTACATTGAAGACATGTTGAAAACTGACCAGATGCTCATCGTTTTGCCCCCTAGATGACAACCGCTGAGGATGATTAGGAGATGGAGACATCCCCTCGCGTACAGGCCCCTGGTGGACTTGGCAACAATGGAGGACAGGCACATTATCCTCACCTACAGACTTGATAGGGCCACAATCCAAGAGCTGTGGGCCCAATTGGAGCCAGACCTGATCTCAGTTATCCGTCAGCCCACTGGAATCCCCCCTCTTGTGCAAGTCCTATCTGTGCTCCATTTCTTGGCAAGTGGCTCCTTCCAAGTGACAGTGGCCTTGGCAGCAGGAATGTGACACCCGATTGCTGACCAGAGTGTTGTCTGCCTTGATGAAACACATGCGCAGCTACATCGTATTCCCCCAGGTAGAGGATTTGTCCACACTGAAAGCTGACTTCTATGTAAAGGAACATATACCCAACGTTGTTGGGGCAATTGATGGTACACATATTGCCTTTGTCCCTCCCCAAGAGAAATGAACAGGTGTTCAGAAATTGAAAGAGCTTTCACTCGATGAATGTTCAGATAGTGTGCCTGGCGGACCAGTACACCTCCCACGTGAATGCAAAGTATTCTGGCTCTGTACATGATGCTTAGATCCTGAGGATTAGCAGCATCCCATATGTGATGGCTCAACTCCAGAGGCACCGGGTGTGGCTAATATGTGAGCCCATGGTCCCCACCCAGTGTATGTTGGTTTATGGGTGTGGGGTTGGCCCTAAGGGTGAGTGTGTGGCTAACAGGTATCCCTTGATATTTGCAGGTGACCCCAACCTCTCATGGCTATTGACCCCAGTGAGGAATCCCAGGACAAGGGCAGAGGAACGTTACAATGAGGCACATGGGCGAGCAAGAAGAATTATAGAGGGAACCTTTGGCCTCCTGAAGGCCAGGTTTCAGTGCCTCCCCCAAGAAGGTGTGCCAGATCATCGTGGCATGTTGCATGTTGCACAACCTTGCCTTGAGACACAAGGTGCCTTTTCTGCAGGAGGATGAGGCTGGAGATAGGCGCGTGGCAGCAGTGGAGCCTGTGGACAGTGACGAAGAGGAGGCAGAGGATGAGGATGTGGACAACAGAACATCTATCATTCAACAATACTTCCAGTGACACACAGGTAAGACACTGTAACGTCACCTTCAATTGCAGTTTTGTGTTGTAAATTTACACTGGCAGGCTGCTGTTCCCACTACTATGGCCACTTACTGTACCGTTTGAAATGTCTATTCACAGATATCTGTGCCCTACTCTGGGCCCTCATTATGACCTCGCCAATGCGGGCGCACCTCCGCCGCGGTCATTATGAGATCCCCGCCTGGTTTCCGCCCGCTGGCCCAGCGGGGATCTCAGCCCCAACATAGGAGCCGGCTCCAAATGGAGCCAGCGGTGTTGCGGCCGTGCAACGGGTGCAGTTGCACCTGTTGCGCTTTTCACTGTCTGCAGAGCAGACTGTGAAAAGCCGCATGGGGCCCTGTCAGGGGGCCCCTGCACTGCCCATGCCAGTGGCATGGGCAGTGCCCCCAGGAGCCCCACGACTCCCCGTACCACCAGGCTTTTCCTGGTGGTTCAAACAGCTGGCGGTTGGGGACTCGTAATCCCCTGCTAGCAGCGCTGCCCAGGAGGATTATCACCGCCGAGGCAAATGTGGCGGAATACCGCCGGCCCCGGTGGCGCGACCGTGGTGCTTCCACTGCGGTCGTAATACCCCAGGAAGCACCGCCAGCCTGTTGGTGGTGCTTCCGTCATTTTAGCCCTGGCGGTCTCGTACTGCCAGGGTCAAAATGACTTCCCCTGTTTTTTTGACTGCCGCACAATACAGGTCATACCTATGTATACATTACTGTACAGTCTAATTGTAATGTCTACAGATTGTTAAAGGAATACATACTTAAATCATTTGACATACTACATACTTGTATTTTTTCAAAGGGTGTTTATTTAATTGGTGAAAAGTTAATGGGGATATGCAGTGGGCATGGGTGATGGTGGAGGAGAGTCCAGGATAGAGTCCATTCTCTTTGTGTCACAGGTGCATTGTCCAAGGGGGCTTAGGACATCGAGCAATGGCAGTTCAAGGTGGACAGGGTGACAGAGTGGGACACAAGGGTGACAATCAGGAGAGTCTTATTTCCTGGTGGGGGTCTTGGCAATGTTCTCTGGCTTCTGCCTGGATCGCAGGGACCGTTTGCATAGTGGTTTTCCTTCTGCAGGGGGAGGGGTGCTGGTGGCCTTTTGTTCCTGTGGTGGGGCCTCCTGTCCACTAGAATCAGCAGAGGTGGAGGGCTGTTTATCAGTGTAGCTAGTGTCAAAGGCCCGTTGGTGTGCCACTGCCTCCCTCACGGTGTTGGCTATGTGTGCCAGCATCCCTGCAATGGTGACCAGGGTGGTGTGGATGTCCCTCAGGTCATCCCTGATCCCCAGGTACTGTCCCTCCTGCAGCGGCTGGGTCTCCTGCAACCTGGACAGTATCTGGCCGATCGTCTCCTGGGAATGGTGGTATGCTCCCAGGATGTTGGTGAGTGCCTCCTAGAGAGTCGGTTTCCTGGGCCTGTCCTCCCCCATCAAACAGCAGTCCTCCCATCTTCCCTGTTGTCCTGTGCCTCTGTTCCCTAAACCGTGTGCCCACTGCCACTGACCCTTGGTCCCTGATTGTCCTGTGTTTGTGGGGTGGCCTGGGATCCCTGAAGTGGGGGACACACTGCTAATTGACGTGCCCTGGAGAAAGAGGTATGGGCCCGCTGGGTGGGTGCTGTGCTGGTGTTTCCTGAGACTGTCCAGAGGTCCCTGATGGGCCAGGTTGGTCATCCAGATCCAGGCGAGCAGAATTGCTGTCATCACTGCGGACCTCTTCTTGGGGGGGACTGGCTGTTGCTGGCACCTCCTCTCCAGTGACATTGGGTGTGGGACCTGTGGGGATGTAAATGGGGATGTAAATGCAGTGTTAATGTTTCTGCATGTGACATCTTGTGCATGGGTGTGCTGCCCTGTATGGTTGTGAGTGCCCTGTCAGCTTTGCTTTGTGTGAGTAGTTATTTTGTGGGCTAGGTGGCTCTCTCTAGTGTGCATGCTGTGGTGATGGGTGTCCATGCAGGGCTGTGAGTGATGTCCATGCATTGGTGGTGCATGCAGTGCTGGGTACTATGATGGGTGGGTTGTGATGGTGGGGTGTATATAAGGTGGTGTGGTGAATGGGGTGAGGGTAGGGGTGGGGTTATGTGATGGCATGCAGGTGGGTGGGTGATAGTAATAGAGATTTGACTTACCAGAGTCCAGTCCTCCTGCTACTTCTGCCAGGCCCTCAGGATGCAGTATTGCCAAGACTTGCTCCTCTCATGTTGTTAGTTGGGAGGGAGGAGGTGGGGGTCCACCGCCAGTCCTCTGTACAGCTATCTGGGGTCTTGCAACCATGGAATGCACCTTCCCAGTAGGTTGTTCCACCAACTCCTGCTGTCATCTTCCCTTGTTCTGGGGTGCAGTCCCACGGCGTTGACCCTGTCAACGATTCTCCGCCATAGCTCCATCTTCCTTCCAATGGATGTCTGCTTCACCTGTGATCTGAATAGCTGTGGCTCTACCCTGATGATTTCCTCCACAATGACCCTTAGCTCCTCCTCTGAGAACCTGGGGTGTCTTTGTGGTGCCATGGGTGTAGTGTGAGTGGTGTGCGTGAGGGTGTGTAGGGTGATGTGTTGGGGTGTGTGCTGTGAGGTGCATGGATGGTGTATGGGTGATGGTGTTCTGTGGCTCTGATTCTGTGGGTGCTCCTGGTGTTTTTCTCTAACTTGTTTGTAGTGGTAAGGGGCTGTGGGTAATGTGTGTGTGTGTTTTATAGTGGTGTGGGTGTGTGGGTGTGGTGTGTGTATAAGTGTCAGGTATGAGTATTTTGAATTGTCCAATGTGGTGTTGTTTTGTATGTGTGTGTGTATTTTGAGCGCAGCAGTTTGTACCGCCAATGGATTACTGCGGTTGAATGTCCGCCGCGGTGACTCGTGGGTCATAATGCTGTGGGCGTAGTTCTGTTGGCATAACGGTGTGAGTTTTGGTACCGCCATTTTATCACTGACCTTTGGGCTGGCGGACTTGTGCTTGTGTCTGTATAGTGACGGATTGCAAAGTATAGGTCGTAATTTGGGTAGTGGTATACCGCCGCGGTATGTTGGCATCAGTCGGCATGGCGGAAAGCAGGACTTACCGCCAATGTTATAATGAGGTTCTTAATCTTTTTCTTAGGTGGGGGGCCATTCAGCCCCCTCCACAGGCCGATCTCGGCCCCAGGCACCCCATCCTCCAGAGCCCGGCCTAAACATTTAGGCCCTCATTACAACTTCCGAAGCTGCGGGCGCCAGTATACTGCCAGTGCTGGTGGTATTTCTGACTCCCTATTTCAACTTTTCTGCTGGGCCAGCGGACAGTAACAGTGTTACCGTCCACTGGCCCAGCGGGAAAGTCACATCAACATTGCTGCCGGCTCGTAATAGAGCCGGCGGCATTGCTGATGTGCAGCGGGTGCAGTAGCATCCGTCGCGCATTTCACTGCCTGAAATTCAGGCAGTGACATGCGTGATGGGTCTGTGCGTGGGGGGCTCTGCACTGCCCAAGCCAAGTGCATGGGCAGTGTAGGGGCCCCCAGGGGCACCCCAAGTCCCCCTTACCGCAACCATTCCACTGGGGTGTTTACTGCCGTGGCCAGGCTGGCGGTCGGGGACTCATAATCCCCAGGGCAGCGGTGCTTGCACCGCTGCCCTGGGGATTATGACTACCAGGCGGAAGCCTGGTGGTATAGTGGAGGGGCTGGCGGTATGGCTGTGGCTATTGCACCACGATCATCATAGCTGGCGGAACACCGCCAGCCTGTTGGCAGTGTTACTGGCAGCTTACCGCCGCCCGTCTGGGTCTTAATGAGGCCCTTCGTGTTTTTGGTGAGGGGGCTGTGTGGCTCCCTCACAAGGCCAATCTCAGCCCTGGAGCCTGGCCTAAATATTTTTTTTAGGGGAGAGGGACATGCGACCCCCCTCCCCAGGCTGATCATGGCCCCGGGAACCCCAACCCCCCATGGGCGGAGGCTAATTATTTTTTTCAGGGAGGAGGCAGGTCACACAGCCCCCACCACAGACCAATCTTGGATTCAAGGACCCCATTACCCCGGGGCAGGGCGTAATTATTCAATATTGTTTTGGTGAGGGGTGCCCCCCTTCCACAGTCGATCTTGGCCCTGGGGACCACATCCCCTGGGGCCCGGCCATGTAACCTGGGTGAGCCCCAGGGCACCCAGTCACATTTTTGGGGACTGTGGGGGAAGCCTGAAGGTCCCCACTGTCAAAGCTGGCTCTCTGCCTCCTGCAAGAGCCAGCATTGCTGTCACAGAGAGGGAGCTGTTTCTCTGTAAGAGCAGCTGCTTCCTCTGTCTCCCTGCCTGCATCTTCACAGGCAGGGAAATAGAGAAAACCTCTGCTCGTAGCAAGGGAGAACTGGTAGACCACTCTCCCTCGCTGTGAACAGATGTCAAAGCTGCCCCCAAGCCACAGCAAACAGCTATGTCAGGGATGTGGGCACACCAGGACATAGCAGGAGCTGGCCATGGGTGGGTGGCATCCCCAGGGCCTCCTTAAAGGGGTCACACGGCCCCACTCCGTAAATAACCCCTGGGAGGTGGTAGTCCCCAGGGCTGCAGGGGTCCAAAACTAACCCCCTTTTTTGTTTCTAATGTTTGTCCCGGGGAATGGGTGGTCCCCAGGGCTGCGGGGGGCAGCATGACCCCCTGCATACAATTACATATATTCCCTGGGGAGCTGGCAGTTCTCTGAGCTGCGAGAGGGGGCCGTACAACCTCCTGAATTAAATTACAGCAATGCCCCAGGGAGGAGGTGGTGGTCCCCAGGGCTGCAGGGCTGCCATGTGGCCCCCACATAAAATGATGGCATTACCCCAGAGAGGTAACTGTCCCCAGGGCTGTACAAAGTCAAGAAGGAACCCTGTGCACCCCTGTCCTTATTTATCACATGCCCCCAGGACCTGGTACACCCAGGGGCTTTAAAAAAGGATAAGCACGGGAGCCTGCGCTTGTGTTTTTTTTTTTTTAACAAATTTGTGACAAATTTTAATTTTTTAAAATTCTTTTTTGCCCTGGTGGGCTCCCTCTGAGACCTCAACACTAGAACTAAGGGGTCAGGGTATCTCTACCCTGGCCACATTTCTTTGTTTTCCACTATTTTTTGAGGGACTCCTGGTTGAAGTGTTGGCAGCCAATCAGAGCTGCGCTGTGCATTTCCCTGCATAAGCTCATCATTATTCACAAAATCATTGGGGAGGATCTGCGGCCTTAGACATTGTTTCCCTTTTCCCTGTAATATCTCCAAAAGTACTAAACAGATTTACACCAAATAAGAAAAAGCGTACTCTGCGTCCCGAAAGCTAGCTTTCTGCCAAATTTGGTGTAATTTTGTTGAGTGGTTCGGGCTGTAGTCATGTCTAAAGGTCCTACAGGAATTAACATAAGAACCGCAACTTTTTTGACCCCCTGCATTTTCTCTGCCCCTGCTTGACAGATCACCCTGAAACTTTCAAAGAATCACTGGGGCGCTTTTTTGGGAAACTTCCATGTAGATTCATCGAACGGTGCCAAAGATATAGGCAAGTCAAAAAACGCTTTTTCTATGGAAACATGATCCTGACTATAACTACCTAGTGGGGACCGTCACTGAGTAATATATATATATATATTTATATATATATATATATATATATATATATATTTATATATATGTGTGTGTAGGTATATGTATATTTAATAATTTCATGTGACATTTAAAAAAAACACAGTATCTTAATGTATCATACATTTGATACAATATATATATATATATATATATATATTACATGCTAGGTGAAGTTAATCTGGCTGTGAACCAAGAGAGTGCTCCTTTTGGCTAGGAAGTGAAGCCTTTTTAGTTGTTATGTTTTCACATGCATGCCACTTGCACGTGGGAGGCACCCATCGCTAAGTGTTCAGCAATTTAAGTGGCATTTGGTGAAATTATATATATTTATGTGCCAAATAAAAAGTTATTTGTTGTTTGTATTATACCACATTTACTGGATTAGTAAAATAATGACACAACAAGGGATAAGGGTACTGAACAGGTCACTACAAATTTGATTTTATTTATTTTCTAGAACTTAAAAAATAAAATGTGTTGTAACTTTTTTTAACGGCTTGTGATTGATTTCTCAAAATGGTGTTACATCAATACAAGCACACAAAGTCACAAAACATTTTTTGTCTTTTTTTGTATCCATGCAAGTCAATGTCCATCAAAAGAAGGACATTTGGAAGGCCATTGTGAAGGAGGTGCGGACACTGTGGGGTCTACAAGCAGCACAGCATACATGGCTGTAAGCGATGGGAGGACCTATGAAACTGGACCAAGAATTCAGCATAAGTCCAGCTTGGCCAGTCATCCCCACATGCGAAGCGCATGCACCGCACTCTCAACCCCCTAATGTCCGCATAGCTGCAGTGGCCTTTTCCTACCTCGATGGGCAGGTGAACACCAGACAACAGCATGAAGGTGGTAACTTTACTGTTTCAATTTCATTTCAACTAACTGCCTTTTGTTACTGCAACAAAATTTGCCTTCACTGTTAAGGGTGATAAATGACCAACTGAAGGTGTAAGTTTTGCAGAAGGTGTCTCATTCTGTGGATGTTTTGCACTAATTTGTTAAAAAAGAAACAATTATTTATTTTATAAAGGACTGTTCTGATCTGACACATGCCTGATTAAAATAAATGTACCATTATTTTGTGACATTTAACAAGGGACAAAAATGGTGTGATACTCCTTCCAGGTTGTGAAGGTCGTTACATTTCCCCTATTACAAGTCACATAGCATCAAATGCACCAATGATACAGTGAATGTTTCAGAAATTACAATTGAAATTCAGAATTTTGAACAATCAGTAGTAAGCAAGTGAGCCAAAATGACCAAACATATCAGAAACATGGTTTATAAACTGATTATTAACATATTACAAATATGTTTGTAATGATAAAACCATTTCATTTGATGTTTTTATGACATTTTTCCATGTCTTACTCATTCATAAAAGTGCACGTAAGCCAGTCTGTTTTTAGATAAATGTATCGTATAGGCATCATTTTTTCTAAAATTCTGACAGGAACACAAACCCATTTGTGAAAGGGTAACACATAATCAAACACATTTATTTCATGTCTTTTGTTATATCCCTTGTTATATCAAGTTGAAATATAATTAATGTGGAAAAATAGATTCCTTACAGGGACTTTGGCAGATAGAATGTTTCGTCAGATAGAATCCAGATATTTTGTCCAAGCTATTTCAAGGTCAATATTTTTTAATGCAAGAGATTTCAGAGAACATCTTTTAAATATTTCTATCTGTACCAATGTTGTTTGAAAATGTATCACGCCCTACATATTTACTTATGCTGTTAAAGTGATTTAAAATTAGAAAACATTTTGGGGATTTTTTCAACAGCATAAGTAATACCCAGGCTGTGATGCTTTAATAAGCAAGTTCAGAAGGGGACTGAAAAAATAGTTTAAAAAAAGAAGTAAATTAAATTAATTATTACCATTGTGAAACGGCCTGTTAAATGAAACAGCCTTTCAATTTAACAAAATGTTAAAGTAAATATTGACACATATTAATTCTGTTTATTTTTTCTAAATGAAATGTCTGATCAGCCTTTTTTCACCTTGTACAGACATTGTACAATGTTTGTTTGATGTAAAATTTAGATAGCATAAGTTCACTATTCTAAACAACAAATCTGAAACATTCATAAGTGTAAAACAGTTCCTGGGAATAATAGGAGGTAGATAATGTAAATGATCTCAATTGAATTAGGAGCAATAGTAGTAAATAACAAAGCTGTGACCAAATGGTTTGTGAACATATTCCCTACATGCAGGAGATATAGATTTACATAAACTTAATTTCCAAAGGCTTGAACCAGAGAAAAACTGAAAATGTTTAAATGTTTTGAGGGCACACGTCAAGATCAGTTACATTTACACAGATAGAAAAAAAACTACTGTATATGTCTTTACAGCATCTTCAAGAGCAGTCAAGGGGACTTTGGGCAAGAAGACAAAGAAACAGCTGGCCACTATGTTTCAGGTGGTGAAAACTCTGACAGACACCAATGGACACAGTGGTATGGAGGGTGAGGATACTGGAATGGAGGCCATCAGCTCATTGTCATCTTCAGAGGTCTCCACAAAGTAAACAGTCCCTAGTGGTGGTGGACCCTACAGGAACTGTACCAACATAATCCTTGTTCACTATCCAGAGATTCATCTCCATCCTCCCTCTACCCCCCCACCAGCTGGCCAAGCCTGACCCCCTAGAAGGGCTGGCGTATGCTTCACCACAGGCAACTCACCACCTGCCGTTTTTCCTCGGCTGCACTGAGTGAGGAGGCTAGTGACCTTGTATGCAGCAATCTCTGTAGGCCAGACATGATTGTGAATGGTATCCAGGGCCATGGTTGCCAAATGCAACAGGTGGTTGCATTTCTGTGTGTCATTCACAGTTCAGTGTCTGGCATGCCGAGATACCTTGCAACAATAGCCTCCTCCCAACCAGTCCAACCCCAGTACCTCCTCCATCCCAACCCGATCCCAGGCACCCACTTCAACAGACAGAAGCAACACACACACACAAAGAAACACCCACAAACAAACAAAATACATGCACACACTATTAATGCAACACCCACAGGCACCACAACCACAACACCCACAACCAACACCACACCCACAACCACAACACCCACTACCACACCCATAGCCACCGTACCCATCACCATACCCACAACCACCACCACACCCACAAACACCACAACCACCACCACACCCACAACCACCACCACACCCACATGCACCACGATCACACCAACTACCTCAACAGCACACTCATCCAAACCAACACACTCATACAAAGGCACACCTACATGCAAAACAAACCCACCTAAAACCAAACTCTCACACTCACCCAAATACCAAGCACCTTAAAAAAAACATGCATGAAAACATAAACCAGACCCACAAGCAACATACAAACACATGCACTTCACCCATTCTAGCTCCCTCTACCTCCAAGACACAAACCTCTCCCACCTCTCCTACCATTTCCCCTCCTCCCGAATACACACCCTACCACTCTCTAACCCATGTCAAACTCAAGCCCACCCTTCCCAAGAAATATCCTTGAGGTGCCTGCTCTGTGGCCACTAGGTGCCCCTTTCTGAGAAGGCTACCCTTTGGCAGTGGGTATAGGAGGTAGTTTTGGTGCAGCACAATCACATCTTGTGATAATGTTTGAAGCCTTTTGTTGTCCATTTACCTTTAAATTTTATTTAAAAAATGCTTAAGAGATATTTCATTTATCATTAAAAATAATTTAATTTGACAAAGTTTTTCGGAACATTGTTTTACTTTTACTATTCATTAATTCATAAAAATGTTTATGATAAAAATGTAATTTACATATTTGTACTTACAAATATGAAAGAAAATACAACAGTTTTTTAAAATGTCTTATTTGTAAAGTACACGCACTGGTAAGGAATGTGATGGACATTAATACTTTTGGTGCAGCATTGATGATGATGGGCACTTAAAACAACTACAAAAAATGCATGTTTTTAAAGTTTTAATACAGGTGTGTTTATTTAAACTAAATAATGGAATATACAAGCACATATGCATTACACCTTACAAAATAATTTAATTCAAATGTAATCAAATACAGAAAATGAGCTCAAGGAGAATTGTTACACAAATAAAAATGTAAAAATGATTTCAGTTTAGAACTAACATTGATTTTACTCATTTTTTAGACAAAACAATTTACCTAGTGCAATTGCTCAATTATATTATATTTAAATGAATCTACAAATATGTGAGGAATATATTTATAACTTGATAGTTTATGAAAAGTGAAGGGTCAGACCTGTATGAACACATTATGAATTTTGTATATTGTCATTGTTTGTGCAAGTATCCATTTTCATGAAGGGAGCTTGCATCAAATTTGACAACATTACACACATCTGCATTACACATTTGTCATAACTTGCGTGTAAGTGAAATTTACAAATTGCAACATTCCAAAGCTAAAGTAAACAGACAGTTCAAAAGGAAATAAGTTAAAAAGACAATTACCTTTGATTCCAGCGACAATGGAATTGATTTGTTTGATGCTCAAGTAGCAGCAGCAAAGGAAGGACTTGAACAATCAGTTTCATGCTGGAAAAATAAATGGAAAAAAGAAACAAAGGTAGGTTTTTACCTTATATCTCTTTGATACCACCAACTCAGGTGGGGCGGTTTCCCCCTCACAGTTACATTAGCGAGAAGGCACATCGTGATTGGCCCGGTGTACAAACTGGCTGTACTGCCTCTGACGGCTGCATTTCCTTATGACGCCTTTGGCACAGGCATAAAATTCTGGCTAACAAGGTTGGAGGAAGTTGGACTATCATCCATAGACCCGTCAGCATCTGAATACAGGGGGCGGACCGCATAGTAGGCAGATGGATTTACTGATGGAAAAGTAACAGCAGGACCTAATCTGCCACAATCTAAATTGGACATTTAGTCATCTACAGTTTTCATTTTGTAGGCACACTAACATAATTTACATGGCTAAATCTTCAACTCTCACTTAACCAGACCCTCAGCTGGCTTGTCCAAACTATTGACTCCTAATATCATGCAGTTTAACTTAGACATATAGGCCCTCATTACAACCCTGGAGGTAAATTCCGCTTACCGCCGTGCCTACGGGCACCAACATACTGTGACCGCGGCGGTAATCTGCCACGGGTATCATGACCCACACAGAAAACACCGCCAGAATACAGACACCCACACAAGTCTGCCACATCAAAGGTCAGTGATAAACTGGTGGTACCAAAAACCACACCGTTACGTCAACAGGAATACGCCCACAGTTTCACGTCCCACAAATCAACGCAGCTGTCTTTCAACTGCAGTAAACCCTTGGGGGTACACAACACCGCGCTCAAAATACACACACACTAACAAAACCACACCAAACCACACCACATTGGACAATTCAAAATACACACACCTGACACACATACACACACCACAACCTCACACTCATACCACTATAAAACACATACCCACATTACCCATTACCCCTTACTACGAAAAAAAGAAAGCAAGCACAGAGAGGCAATCAAAGAGCACACACTCACTCAGAGGCAGAGAACACCATCACACATAAACCATCCACGCACATCACAATATGCACCCCAACACATTACCCCACACATCACCTCACACATATCACTCACAGCACATCCATGGCACCTGAAAGACACCAAAGGTTTTCTGAGGAGGAGCTAAGGGTCATGGTGGAGGAAATCACCCGGGTAGAGCCACAGCTATTCGGATCACAGGTGCAGCAGACGTCCATTGCAAGGAAGACGGAGTTATGGCGGAGAATTGTCGACAGGGTCAACGCCGTGGGACAGCACCCCAGAACCAGGGATGACATCAGGCAGCGGTGGAACGACCTACAGGGGAAGGTGCAGGGGAAGGTGTGTTCCGTGGTATCAAGACACCCGATAGCAGTACAGAGGACTGGCGGTGGACCCCCACCTCCTCCTCCACAACTAGCAACATCGGAGGAGCAAGTCTTGGCGATCATGCATCCTGAGGGCCTTGCAGGAGTAGCAGGAGGACTGGATTCTGGTAAGTCAGGCCTTAACTACTTCATCCCCCCCCTTCCTGCACGCCATCATATAACCCTACCCTCACCCTTACTCCCATCAATCCATCACCTCACATCTACCCCACCATCACAACCCACACATCCCAATACCAAGCCCTGCATGCAACACCAATGCATGGACACCCATCACCCCAGCATGCCCAGTAGCGAGACTCACCCAGCCCACACAATCAGCAATCACACAAGGCCAATGCGACAGGGAAACCACTATTAGATTAGAGAAACACACCCATCACAAAATATGGCACACACAGGTACAATAGCAATGCATTTGCATCCCAACAGGACCCCTACCCAACATCACCGGAGATGAGGTGCCAGCTATATGCAGTCCCCCCACAGAAGAGGCCCACAGTGATGACAGCAGCTCTGCACGCCTGGATCACGATAGATGTACTGGTCCGCCAAACACACCATTTGCACATTCATCGAATGATAGCTTTTTTCTATTCCTGTAGACCTGTTCATTTC
The DNA here is from genome assembly GCF_031143425.1 of Pleurodeles waltl. Lineage (NCBI taxonomy): Eukaryota > Metazoa > Chordata > Amphibia > Caudata > Salamandridae > Pleurodeles > Pleurodeles waltl. The sequence goes on from NC_090440.1 coordinate 260,949,459, forward strand.
TGCAGGGGGGACACATGCCACATGTGTACCATCAATGGCACCAATGATGTTGGGGATATGTCCCAGGGCATAAAAGTCACCTTTCACTGTGGTCAAATCCTCCACCTGGGGGAACACGATGTAGATGCGCATGTGTTTCAGCAGGGCTGACAACACTCTGGTCAACACATTAGAGAACATTGGTTGAGACATTCCTGATGCCATGGCCACTGTAGTTTGAAAGGAGCCACTTGCCAGGAAATTGAGGACTGACAGGACCTACACCAGAGGGGGTATTCTGATGAGGTGGCAGATAGCTGACATGAGGTCTGGCTCCAATTGGGCAGACAGTTCTTGGATTGAGGCACAATCAAGTCTGTATGTGATTATAATGTGTCTGTCCTCCATTGTCAATAGATCCACCAGGGGTCTGTATACCGGAGGATGCCACCATCTTATCATCTGCCTCAGCGGTTGTAGCCTATGGAAGAGAACGGTGAACAGAAGTTCATTTCCCACAGAGACAGCACAACTGTGTATGCATTAATATCACAGCAGCAGTGGGTGTGAACTAGAGTCAGTATATGTGCCAATATGCGCTGTGACGCAGTTAGGTGCCATGCCTGCCTGACCTGTGAGGAGGGACAAGTGGAAATGAGGTAACTGCGCTGGTGTTGTGCTACGTCGAGGTAGGCGGACAAAGACCGCCCCACAACTCCGCATTGGTTATCATTGGGTCCTATGGGTTCCAGGAGCCAATGGTGATGTACGCCGGTGGTGACGGTACGCATCGCCGCGGACATCACCACCATTTTTTATCTATTCACTCACTTGCTACCTGAGCATAAACAGGAGAGGACCTACACTGCAAGTGCTGCTGTGACCTGGAAGCGACGATGGCTAGAGTGTCTGGGGAAAGGGCCTGTGCCTTCACTGTGGAGGAGTTGGAGAAACTGGTGGATGGGGTCCTCCCCCAATACATGTTCCTCTACGGTCCTCAAGATGAACAGGTGAGTACACTGTGAGCATGTTGCGTGGGCCATGAATGTAGGGAGTGTTGTGTATGTAAGCCACATGTTGGGGGGGGCTGAGGCATCCTGGCCTGAATGTTGCATGTGAGCTGGTCAGTGTATGTGCAACAGGGCATGGGTGGGAACTGGTGGGCAATGAGTATGACGGTTTGGACGGGTGAGAAAAAACGTTTTTCCGCTGTCTTTTACCTCTAGGTCAGCGCCCACCAGAAGAAGGGTATTTGGCGTGCCATCGCCAAGGAGGTGCGGACCCTGGGGGTCCATCAAAGCGGAGCACCCACTCCCACAAGAGGTGGGAGGACCTGCGCTGCTGGACCAAGAAGACGGCGGAGGCCCAGCTGGGGCTGGCCTCCCAACGTGGAAGGGGTGCCCATCGCACAATGACCCATCTGATGTTCTGCATCCTGGCGGTGGCATATCCGGAGTTGGATGGGCGCCGGAGAGCATGACAGCAGCCACAAGGGGGTGAGTACCGTTTCAGAAAGCTGACTTTGCGTGCTTTAGGAACTAGCTGGGTTGGGGCTGTGGGTGCCCCTAAGCCAGGGCAACCATGCCAGGGTGGGTCCCTTGTCTGCAGGTTTTGAAGCACCCAATGGTACAAGTGGCCAACTACTACTGGGCAGGGTCCTGTGGGTGTCAGGTGTGCAGGTGCTGGTGTTAGGCATTGCACCCCATGGGTTGGTGACTACTTTAGTGAGCTTTTGGGCATGGCCTAGTGCATAGGGCAGCTCAGTGTGTGTTGTGTACGCCAAAGGTAGTGGTGTTGCTGACATTGACCATGTGTATCCTTTGTCTCTCCCCCCTTCTGGTTTTGCCACCCTGTCCCTGTGTGCATTAGCATCATCTGGCAGAGGAGCAGAGGCACCGGTGATGGAGGGAGCTGCATCCCACATGGCCCATGAGGGTGAATCCACTGAGGGTGAAAGCACCAGTGGGACAGACAATCGAGGGGAGCTCCACGGTGGGGACAGGAGGGGATACCAGTGACAGCCACTCCTCCTCTGATGGAAGCTCCCTGACGGTGGGAGACACCTCTGTGCCCACCCCAACTACAGGTACAGCTGCCACCCCCCTTACCAGCACCACCCTCCCAGCAGCCCCTCAGCGTGTTTCCCGTGCCCACTCACCGAGGAGGGTGGGCATCTCCTTCGCCCAAGGCACCTCAGGCCCTGCCCCAGTTAGCCCAGCTGCCCTCAGTGAGGAGGCTATTGACCTCCTGAGATCCCTCACTGTTGGGCAGTCAACCATTCTGAATGCCATCCATGGTGTCAAGAGGCATTTGCAACAAATAAATGCATACCTAGAGGGCATTCATTCTGGCGTGGCGGCCCAACAGAGAGCATTTCAGGCTCTGGCCTCAGCACTGATGGCAGCCATTGTCCCTGTGAACAGCCTCTCCTTCCAACTTCCATTACCCAGACCCAATCCCCTCTACCTCAGCCTATCCCAAGCACACCTTCAGACCAGCATGCACACACATCAACACACAAAAGTGGCTCAGGAAAACATAAGCACCACACATCTTCACACAGGCACTCACACAAGCACCATACCTATGCACACATACCAACATCCACTTCCTCCACTGTGTCCCCCTCCTCCTCTTCGTCCACCTCCCTCCCAGTAGGGTCTCCACTCATACCTGCATGCACTACATTATCAGCCACTGCCTCCATCACCAGCATGCCTGTCAGAACACACCCCTAATGAGCAATCACCACCCCCACAACCAGGCACATGTCCCCTGTGTCCTCTCCCAGTGTGTCTGTGAGCCCTCCTCCCAAAGTACACAAACACAGGCACACACCCACCCAACATCCATCCATCTCACAACAGCCTCCAGCCCATGCACCTTCACCCAAACTCAGCAGACGTACACCTCCTACAACCACTACCTCTTCCTCCACTCCTACACCCCCTCCATCTGCCCGTCCCAGTGTGTCAAAGAAACTTTTCCTGGCTAACATTGACCTCTTCCCTACACCCCCGTCCTTCCCCTAGGGCCAGGATGTCTAGATCCCAGGCCAGCACCTCAGCCACCAAATCAGAGTCCACTGTGGTCCCTGCAGGTCCGGGAGGATCGAAGGGGGGCTGTAAGTGTGCCACCTTCCAAAGCTAAGGACCACCCGATTCCACCACCTGCCAAGGTAAAGAAGGGGCCGGCATGCGGAAGGGAAAAGACGCACCACCCACCCAGCAAGGCCTCATCCAGAACCAAAGAGGACAGTGCCAAGGTCTCAGTAGCGACTACCAAGGTGAGGTAGGGACACAAAATCAAGGGAAAGTCACCTCAGGGAACAGAGCCTCCTGGTGAGGGACTGGTGACCCCCATTTCTCATGACAGGCCAGCTACCTGTACCATGGTGAGCACCGCCGCAATGACCGCCACCTGCACCGCCATCTGCACCACCCACTGCACCGCAGCTGCCACAACTACAGTCACCAGCATCCTCCCCAGAGGGTAGCCGCCTGAGGCTGCTGGAGACGGCCTAGTGTCTCCCTCCACTACTACAGACACCTTCACCACAGGCCTGCCCCGCCAGCATCTCCGCTGCAGACACCGCCACCTGCATCACCATTTGCACCGCAACGTACCCAGCCAGTGCTACTACAGCAGACATCAGCAGCATCCCCAGTGGGCAGCCGTCCGAGGCTGCAGGAGACGTCCTGGACCCTGCACACACTACATGAGGCACCACCACAGGCACTGGCACTACCAGCAGTTTGCAGCCTAAGTCGCCGCCGGGTGGAGTATGGCTCTGCCTCCATGGAGTATCATGCTACCTGTTCCCTGAAAAGCTAGTGCCTCAGACACCCAGGTGAAGAAATGGGAACTGCCACACCCCAGGTGCAGCATCACTGGGCACAAAGCCCCCTCCAGAACCAGTGGAGAAAGGCATCCACTCACCCAATCCTTGGCCAAGATGAAGCACACTAGGCTCAAAGTCCCCTCCAGAACCAGTGGAGAAAGGCACCGACTTGAGAGACTGTGGCTTTGCACTCCCAGGAACAAGCAGTGGGCAAACCACCCACTTGAGAGACTTGAGAGACTGTGGCATTGCACTCCCCAGGAGCAAGCAGTGGGCAAACCACCCACTTTAGAGACTTGAGAGACTGTGGCTTTGCACTCCCCAGGAGGCATGTTGCCCCCTTGAGGAGCAGTGGTGTAGTACCATCTTCTGGCTGAGGTGCACCCCCTCCCATTCCACCTGAGGTGCCTGTGTGTTTTCGACCTGATGCCCCTGCAGTGTTCTCTCCGTTTTGAGGCAGGAGACATTTGTGGGCTTCGCCCATGGTTTTTGGGTCCACTGGTCCTCAGAAATTTACAAGGGACAGTGTACGGCATTCTGTACATAATGTAAATATTTGTATATACTAAATTTTTTATACTTGTTTGCTATCTCTGCATGTTCCAAAATATCACTGATTGAACTCAATTCCTTTTGTCCTTGCGTTCTTCCAGGGGGTTATGGGGTGTAACTGTAATGTTGATGCATTTGTTTGTGTGTATGGTGTTGTGGCAGAGGGTGGGGGTGGGGGTGTTGCATGTTGAGTATGTGTGTTACTCTCTTTTACCTCCCCCCACCCCTGTGTGCTAGGTGCAGTACTCACCGTCGTCGTCACTGCCTTCTTTGGTGTTCCTGGCAGATGAGGAGATAGACCAGCATAGGCAGGACCTGCAGCTCGGGCTCCATGGCACCCTGGTTCTTTGTTGGGTGTTGTGGTTCCCCTTCAGTGTACTGTTTCTGCCGTGCTTTTGATGTCATTGGTACCAACCCGGAAAAGGTGGCGGATTGGCCAGTCATAATACAGTGGGTGGTACATTGTCTTCCGCCTGTCTGTTGGTGGTGACCTCCGCGGTGTTTGTTGCTACCGCCCTGGCGGTCGGAGTGTTAAAGGGGCCGTCTATGTTGGCGGTTTCCGCCATGGTAGTGATCCCATTTTTTTTACTGTCGGCCTGTTGGCGGTGTTATCGCCGCTTTAACACTGCCCGCCAAAGTTGTAAAGAGGGCCATAGACATGCCTCCTTGATATTCCATGCTGAGATCCTCCACACAAACATCAACCCTGATACTTCTAAGCTCAATAACTTGATACCCAACCTCCAATTTCAAAGCGTTCTTGTGGCAGTGAACATAGCCTATTAGGTCCACATCTCAGTAAATATAAATTGTGTCTTCCTCCTACTCACTTACTCTAGTCTATTGTTTTACATTCCAAGTGACAACCCAAATTTCACATTATTCTCCTACACTTCCCACTGCCTATGCACAATGAAAGAAAAATACTAGGACTTAGCTCCGGGAATATGCATGTACCAATACTGCTGACCTGTCACAGATGACTAGTCTGAAAATGTCCCATTCTTTTCACATTCTCATCTCAACATGTTATGGCAGAAGATTTCTCGAAGCTTGATCTGACCCATAAATAAACCTCTGCCCACCATTCTCTAGAACTGTCTTTAACCTATAATAATGCAACTTGGCCTTTTCTCTGATATCAGTCTCTTGATTAGAAGTTCCAAAACAAAATTAATTCCATAAACAGCTATGTGGTCCTTTTCAATGAAAAAATAAATGAAACTGAGACTAAGCCAGCTTTACTTCAAAGAACGTGTTTGTGACAAAGATGACAAATCAGAAGCACCCAAAACCTACAGCAAAAAAATGTTCCTTTGTTATTCAGCAGAATGAAGATTTTGAAGAAAGAACAAAATAAATCTGATCAGCCAAATCAATTGACATTCAGAAAAACATCAATATATCTCACCCAGTAGAATCCAATCATTATTTGGCCATCAAATACAGCACTGTTCCCTACTTCTACCCTATCCTTCCAAATGTGCGGGATTCCTCCACTGTGTGGACAAAATATCTTCCACTAGAAATACACTCCAAAAAAGTAACACTCCAAACAAATGGAAAGCCTTTTCCCCACCTAGATCATCACACAATTCATAGAACACAAGCAAATTTAGGTGGGCAAATACTGGGTAGATGCAATTAATATCTGGCTATTGCAACATATTCTGCCCAGAATAGGTAATAACCTGCAGATCCCCAATATTTGCACACAATGGGCAATGTGAGATACTTAGTGTGCCTTTTCTTGTCTTCATGGGGTGATAACTGTGGATGCAAGAGGATGAAGGCTCAATTTTATCTATGATAACCTCTCCCAGACAGTTCATAAAGAAAATAACAAATTTATTGCTTGTGAAGTGAGCTGTTTGCATCTTGACAGAAACCTGGAAATGAAAAAGAGTCCCTCATGCCATCTGGCTTGAAGGTTGCTTATCTGTCATGCATATTATGGGGCATGTTTATACTTGATTTGAGCCAAATTTGTGTGATTATTTTGTACGCAGATTCAGTGCAAAACTAACTCCATATTCATAATTTGGCGCTAGACCCCTCTAGTGCCAAATTTATGGAGTTAAATTTATTTTTTGGACGTGGAAACCTACTTTCCATCAATAAGATGCAAAGTAGGTGTTCTGGTGCAAATAATTACCCTATGGCCTTAGCTCCATATTTATCCCCCCATGCTAAAATCATGCACAGGAGTGAGGTGGGGTGAAAAAATGGTGCAAAGCTTGCTTTGCACTATTATTTAATGCCTGGGTCAGGGCAGGAGTTAGGGGGCCTGTGGGCCTATTTCCATGGTGGAACACCATGGAATAAGCCCACAGGTGCCCTCCCCAGACTCCAGGGAAACAACCATCCACACCAGAGGGACAGCAAAGGACCCCATCCCAGGTAAGTATAGGTAAGTACAGATAAGTTATTTTTTTTTTAAGTGCCAATGGAATCCTTTACATGGTACTGGGTGCAATGGTCATGCCCAGGGAACCCTGGTCCCCTGTGCTGGCCACTGGGGTGGTGGGCATGACTCCTGTCTTTCCTAAGACAGGAGTCATGTGGTATGGATTGCTTTGCGTCAGCAAATGACTCTAGCAGGTTAGAGCCATTTCTTTTTACTCTAACCTGCCCAATGTCATTTTTTGGTGCAAACCCCCCTTCTTCCATACCGCCAGCCCCACCCGACTAATGTCATTTTTTTTGCGCTAGCCTACCCTTTGCACTGGCTTGCACCATTCCATAAATATGGTGCCCGGCTGGTGCACAGAAATGGTGCAGGCCGGTGCTAAACTTTTTGGTGCAAAACTGCGTTAGTGCAGTTTTGCACCTAAAATATAAATCAGAGCCTCTATGTGTACTTACGCTGCTGCATGAGTCACATTGCACTGACACAATTAACTGGGATTGGCCAGAACCTGAAAATGGTGTGTTCCCACCCAGTTTCTAAACAATTCATGAATATGGAGTATTCTGCTGTTTTCAGGTGTGTATCCATACTGAATTATCAACATATATGTGCGTATGCGCTGTTGAATAGACACTAAACAAATACAAGAACAACCCAGAATGTCCACGTGAACATGGGTATAATTATCACAAAACACATATCCATGTGAATCTCATTTTCAATAAATTTAAATATTATAGCAGAAAAATCTTGTTACTGGTTAACTCATAAAAAAAGTATTAAATGAAGAAGAAAATCATCTTTTTAATGTTTTGGAAGCTGCATCTGCATGTAATGGTGAATCATTTTTATAATTATACTTTAGGAAAATAAACAAAGAGTGATAGTTGAAAAAAGTGATCCCTAAGTGAGAAAACAGGCACCACCCCATAAAGCAATAAAGAAAGTGCTTATAGTTCTGTGATCTTTAGTGTATGTCACAAAGACAGCCTCTTATTAAGTTATGAAGCAGGGTCTCATTAGGACAAAAAACGACCTGGGGAACTGTAAAGGAAAAGACCATCAGTAACGAGTATGCTATGATGTATGGAAACAAAAAGGGGTATATTTAAAATAATATACGTACTGGTGAAAGGTTGGAATTATTAAAGCCTCAGCTGGATGTGGGATATTGGTATCTGGAAAAAGGGGGCTCAATTCAGTGTATAAGCTTAAATTAAAATTAGTATTTGTGGGAGCAAGTTATATTAAGGCATAACTCACCACTGTCTGACCCAGAAAGGTCATCTAAAAAAAGAAAAGCATTCATGAGCCTGTGGAAAATAAATGAATGACAGCGTGAGGGGAGAAAATAATCTTTTTTGACCTTAATATAAGAGCTGGGTATACTGGCAGCATTTTCGCACAGTGGGGAACGCTGTATTTTCTTAATTCTGAAGTCTGGATACAAAGGAAAGTCAGACCTGACTCTCCTTCGATAAATAGCCTCTGGAGACAAAGCCTGACTCTGGTGCTCGCCCGAGGGCAAAAGTCAATTAGGAACAGCTGTGGCCAAGTCAGAGAGAAAGATATTATACTCTGGGCTCATTTGGATTAGGTAATATAAACAATAATGATGGGAAAGTTGAATGTGAATTGGAACAGACCTATAGGTGAGGTGAATGTAATCTATTACAAATAAATATTGAGAGGAAATAAAAAAAGGGGAAAAATAGGTTGAATGGAGAACCAGACCTAGTACCTCAGTCTAAATAGATAATGCAATTGCCACAGAGCCATCCGGTGGGTGATTGGAGTGGCTTCCCAAAATAAGGGATAAATGTCATTTGGATGAATGGCTCACTAATACCATTAATTCGGGAGACAATCTTATTCATAGGGGCCTTTCCCGAGTTTGTAGAATTGTCTCCCTTGGATTGTACCATGCCCTTTTGAAGAAATTCTTAATTAATCACTTAGGGTGCCTCTCTCAATTAATTTCTGACTGAGTATAGCTCCTTCTCTGATGTAGTCCTTTTTCTTGGTGCAGTTCCTAAGAAGTTGGAGGAATTGGCCAAATAGCAATCCATCTTTTAATGCCCTAGGCTCAAAACTATTGTTCTCTGGTAGAGTTTTGCATTCTGTTGGTTTGCAGAAGATTGAAACAATGAGTTGATTGTTGTCATTTTTGATCAGAAGGTCCATAAAACGAATACTGTGTTGATTTGCGTTATGGGTAAGCTTAAGATAGGGTTGACAGTTGTTTAAATACTGAACAAAATAATTTGAGCGTTTCATCATCCCTTCCCAAATCATGAAGATATCATCAACGTATCTTTTCCAACAGTTTATGTTCCTAAAGAAAGGATCCAAAGTACCAAACATGCGTTCAAAATTACCAACATACATATGGGACAGGTTTAGAGCAAAAATAGCTCTAGCATTGTTCAGAAAAATCTGTTACAAAAAGAAAAGAATTTCTGGGTAGGGCAATCCAAAGTAGTTCAACTATAAAATCTGTTGGAACCCTACACAGGGCGGGGGGGTATTTAAAGTCTGTCTGATCACCTCAATGCTGTCTATTTGAGGAATGTTGGTGTATAATGGCTCAATATCAAGTGTCAGCAGAATTTCCTTGGAAGGGTCATATCTCATTCCTTCAATTAAATTAATCATGTATGTACTGTCCCTTACATAGGTATCCAAAATAGGAACAAAGTCTTTAATGAAGTTATTAACATATTCATTCACTCAATGGTTCCAGTACAAAGTCACATCCAGAGGGAATGTGGCGCCCTGAAGGGCTCCTAATGTCTTTGTGAATTTTGTGCAATATTTAAAGGATGGGGATGCTGTGCATTTTTTTTACAAGGAATGCAATTTCCTGTTGGGAAAGAATTCCTTGTTGTAGGCCACAAGATGTAGTATCTAGAAGAATCTGTTTAATTCTGTTAAATGATTTGTAGTGAGTCTCCTACAGTGTCTATTATTATTGGTGGTTGTGTGACGCTTCCATTACCTACCAAGGCCGAGGAGACAGGTTTGATCCCTATTGCAACCTAGCAGTTTCCTTTTAATTTATTTTGGATTTTTTATATATATATTTTTTTATTAATAAATCTTTCTCTCGAGAATTATTTAAATTCAATATAATTCACTTGCAGTTCCTGGATTCCAACCATATATTTAGTTCTTACAAATTAATCACTTTAGCGACCCATTCGTCCAAATGACATTTACCCCTTATTTTGGGAAAGCCACTCTGATTACCTTCCGGATGGTTCTGTGGCAATTCCATCTCCTAGTTAGGCTGCGGCACTAGGTTCAATTCTCCATTTGACCTATTTTTCCCCTTTTTGTTTTATTACCACTTAGTATTTATTTCTAATAGATTACATTCACCTCACTTATAGGTTTGTTCCAGTTCACATTAAACGTTCTCCTATTTATTGTTTACATTACCTAATCCAAACGAGCCCAAAGTATAATATCTCTCTCTTAGACTTGTCCACCGCTGTTTCCAATTGCCTTTTGCCCTCGGTCTAGCTCCAAAGTCAGGCTTTGTCTTCAGAGGTTATTCATAGAAGGAGAGTCAGGTCTGACTTTCCCTTGTATCCAGACTTCAGAATTAAGAAAATACAGCATTCCCAACTGTGGGAAGATGCTGCCAGTCTACCCAGCTCTTATATTAAGGGTAAAAAAGAGTATGTTCTCCCCTCAATCTGTCATTCATTTATTTTCCACAGGCTCATGAATGCTTTTCTTTTTTTAGGTGACAAAAGCACCATTCTGTGTCAGACAGTGGTGAGTTATGCCTTAATATAACTTGCTCCCACAAATGTTGATTTTAATATAAGCTTATTCACTGAATTGAGCCTCTTTTTTTTCCAGATACCAATATTCGACATCCAGCCTTTAATAATTCCAACCTTTCACCAGTATGTATATTATTTTAAATATACCCCTTTTTCTTTCTATACATCATAGCACACTCTTTACTGATGGTCTTTTTCCTTTACAGTTTTCCAGGTCATTTTTTGTCTTAATGAGACTCTGGTATCCAGCATGTGGGCTGAAAGGTCTCCGACACATTAATCAGACAAGACCTTTTCGATTATGTTTTGAATTATCAATCAATGTATTCTTAAGCATACTTTATAACTTAACAAGAGGCTGTCTTTATGAGATACACCAAAGATCACAGAACTATAAGCGATTTCGTTATTGCTTTATGGTGTGGTGTCTCTTTTCTCACTTTAGTATCACTTTTTTCAACTATCACCCTTTGATTATTTTCCTAAAGTATGATTATAAAAATGATTCACCATTATATGCTGATGCAGATTCCAACACATTAAAAACACGTTTTTTACATATTCAATGGAGCTTTTTTGAAAGATTCTAGACAGATGATTTTCATCTTCATTTAAGACTTTTTTTATATAAGTTAACCAGTAGCAATATTTTTCTGCTATAATATTTAAATTGATTCAAAATGAGTTTCACGTGGATATGTGTTTTGTAATAATATGAGCTGTCGAAGGCACAACTGCTGGCTTATCAAGAAAGAAGAGCTTGCATGCTTTCAAAGGAACAATCTGCAACCACTCTTCTTAATTGCAGTAGAAAAGTTGCAAAGTCACAAGGTTCTAGGTCAAAAAAAAAAAAAAAAAAAGAGGAAACTATTTAATTGCGGATGCTGCTCTACAGATCTGCTGTACATTCAATGCTACACCAGGCTCTGCTTTATTGCTCCTGCACTCCTCCGAAACAGCAAAGGGCCTGATTTAGATTTCAGCGGCCGGGTTACTCCGTCACAACAGTGATGGATAGCCATCCAAAATCTTTTTAATCCCATTATATCCTATGGGATTAAGATATCGGCGGACAGGCTATCCATCACTGTTGTGATGTAGTAACCTGTCCACCAAAATCTAGATCAGGCTTAAACTCATTCAGGCCTGTGGCCCTAACTTACATCTCTCTACTCTGTAATGTTACAGTAATGATTATCTCTAAAGGATTTCTACACCTTGGAGGGGAGAGTTCACAGGACTAAGAATAAAGAGATTAAAATGAATGTGAGTGCACAGGCAACATAGATATTTTGAAAAGAGCCTTGTCTTCAGATGAAAAGGTAGCAGATCATTCCTTAAGAGGGGATTACATAGGCAGGGTGCTAGTACTCCCAAGTCTGTGCTGTGAAAAACCTTATTGTTATGCATGGCTCTTATACAGAGCCATTGGCATGAGTACAGTAATTCTCTGATATGATGGCAGCAGTAAGTAACAGCACTTCTTAAGCACATTGTTACATCATAGAGGATTTCCAGGCTGCTGTGGTAGGGTTCTCTGAGAGCCTGTGATAGCGGATCAGATGAGGCTGGTATCTGCACTACACTAACTAAACACTAAACCCCGTGGATCTTTATCTCGTACCGAGGCTGAAATCACAAATTCATTAAAATTCCATTGACAGTGAAGAAGATTCTTCCCCACAATAGAAACAGAGGGAGTAGATTACATAACCTTAAACGTTTATTAGCAGATTAGTAAATAAAGTTGCAATCTCCTATCAAATCAATCATACAGAAATCAATATTCATGTGAAAAACGCACACATGAAAATAATCCAAGTAGTTCAATTAGTTATCCGTATAATGCACTATGGAAGATAACATGCAAATCAATGAAAAGTCTTGTTTCCGTAAAGGAAGCTCCATAATTCCATGCTGAAGATGTGGACAGTTCGGGGAAGTTCAGAAGCAGCAGATGTCAGCAAATATATCATCAAAAAGGAACCAGATAGGGGTTCCATTTAGAATGAGAAGGAATGTACCTGCTCTTGAGGGTTCCTCTGTGAGCAAAAAAATATTCACCATTGAGGGTGTCTGCCTGCAGAGGTGAGCAGGGGAAAGTGATCTCGCTAACCAACAACCTTTACAGACTTAAAACATTTTGCCAAATGATAGAGTCTTCAGGTTCCCACTAGGCAGGAGCCAATAAAAACCTAGTGTTTGCTCCATACCTGGTGCTACTCTACTTTTCAAGGATAATACAATGCCAACTTCTTGTCCCATTGTGACCTCAACAATATTTCACAAAGTAGTTTTAACCTCCTCAGTTCATGTTGAATGAGCATAAATTGACTCTTATATCTGAAACAAAAAAGTGTTTATTTCAAAATTGAGTGAGGCACCTAGGCCCATTCATGTCAACTTTAAATGCAAATTAACTAACTAATCTTAATTTATTCTGCTAAACCTAAATATAAAACACTATGGAAAATAATCTGCAAAATCATATGCAGAAATGATGAATAAATCATACATAAATCATGTAGGGTCATGCGGGCTACAGATTAACATATTATTTAAGCACAAATATATGAGGAAGAAACTGTCATCACTTGAAAGAGAAGCAGTGTGAAGAAAGGAACACAGCTTCTGTAGAAAAAGGAAGGGAATGTGAAGAGGGAGAGGTAGTGGTGGATAGCAGGAAGCCTTGTATTTTTGTTTTTATTTCAGAAGACGAGGAGAGGTCATACTATGTATGGCTCCCCAATGACTCTTCTGTCTCTGCATAGCTGTTGAAAGCAGGGACAAATGATTTTGGGGGTCATGCATAACACGAAATTATAGATGGGTACGAAGTGAATTATAGGGTTGTTTTTCACCTCGAAGCTCTGGGTGAAATGATGGACAACTTGAGCTTCACACTCCTTGTCTATCTGATGTCACTTAAAACCCCTCAGTGAAAAACATACCAATAATTCACTTCTATGGCGTAACAACAGTGGTTAACAAAAGTGGTTGCCCACTGTTGCAACACCATAAAGGAATTCAAGGCATCCTTGAGAGCCTCTCAGTGAGGAGCTCCTGGCAGAGCAGAGAGCTCATTAAATGAGAACAGGAGAGTATGAGGAAGGAAGGCACAGTGGATGATGGGTTGGGAGGCAGAAGGTAATTTTATTTTTTGCAAAATGAAGCACTAGCCATGTTTTATATTGCCTCACCCCTTGCTTCTGTGTCCCTGAAAAGCAGCTGAAAGCAGAAACAGATGTCTTTGGGGGCCTTATATAACTTAAAGATATCGATGGGTAAATGCGGCCATGTTTTCACATCAGGGTTTCTGAGTGACATCATTAGGAAATTCAGCTTTTCTCTTCTTATCTACTTGATGTCACTCAGAATCCCTCAGTGAAAGAATCACATTATTAACTGCTACACACCTATAATCCTGTATTTTATTAACTCTTATGTGCATGATCCTGAATTGCTCCCTAATGATCAACAGTACTGTCAGACATGTGGTCTCTGGTTGGCATTCACTTTGTACTCTGTCCAACAGGGACACTCTCTCTAGTCAGGGCAAAGGATATGCACACTTAGGATAACCCCTGCTCACCCCCTTGGTAGCTTGTCACAATCACTCAGGCTTCTCTCAAAGGCAATGTGTAAAATATGTGTAACAACACACACAGTAATACACTGAAAACACTGCAAAATGGACACCACACCAGTTTAGAAAAATAGTGAATATTTATCTAAATCAAACAAGACCAAAATGACAATAATTCAGCATACACAAGTCAAGATATGAATTTTCAAAAGAATAGAGTCTTCCTCCATAGAAAACAATGGAAACATATATTTTACACAAAGTACCTGGTTTGCGTCAAACATTAGTGAGCATATATCAGAAAAGTCAGCGATGAGTCAGATTCCTTACTCACACGTGAGACCATGCGTCACTTCTTCTCTGATCTATTCGGTGATACGTTGTTTTTCTCTCCCGCAAGATAGCGATGCGTTGATTTCTGGACGGGCACCTCGGATCCACCCAGGCTTGCGTCGATTTTTGACAGCCAGCGATGATGCGTGAGAAATCCGGTTGCACTGTGTTAGAAAACCACGCTGTATGGGGTTTGCGTCATTATCAGGAGCCGCAGGCGGGTGTTGCATCGTTTCTGCAGCTGCGATGTGCCGATCTCCCAGCCGCGATGCAGGTGGAGCATCAATTTTAGCTGCAAAGCAGGTTGCATGTTGTTTTCAGCCCGTGGCACATGGTGCGTCAAACGTTTCCCCCGCGCAGTGTCTTGTGCATGGGTTTCAGTCTTTGTTCTGCCAACTTCACCTCTCAAGAGCCCAGAGACTGGGAAAGGCACCAGGTGGCAGGGCAGGAGTCTCAACAAAGAGTCCAGGTGCTGCCAGAGGAGGCAAGCTAAATCCAAGCCCTTAGATATCCTCCACAAGCAGGAATATACCACAAAGTCCAGACTTTGTTCTCTTTCCGACAGAAGCAGCAACTGCAGGCCAACCCAGCAAAGCACAGTCACAGGCAAAGGGGTAGCTCTTCATCTCTTCTCTTTGACAGAGGTTCCTCTTGATTCCAGAAGTAATTTAAAAATCTGGGGTTTTGGGTACACTATTTATACCCCTTTCTGCCTTTCGAAGTAGGCAAACTTCAAAGGAAAGTGTCTGTTGTTCACAGGATCCTGCCTTGCCCAGGCTGGGCTCCAGACTCACACCAGGGGTTGGAGACTGAATTGTGTGAGGGCAGGCACAGCCCATTCAGGTGTAAGTGACTACTCCCCCCTCCACTCTAGCCCAGATGGCCCATCAGAATATGCAGGATACACCCCACCTGCCATTGTGTCACTGTCTAGAGGGGATCCACAAACAGCCCAACTGTCAGTCTAACTCAGACAGGGAATACACAAGCAGGCAGAGTCACAGAATGGTTTAAGCAAGAAAATGCCCACTTTCTATAAGTGGCACTTTCAAGTACATGTCCCACCTTCAACATACACTGCACCCTGCCTATGGAACTACCTAGGGCCTACCTTAGGAGTGCCTTAAATCTATAAAAAGGGAAGGTTTGAGCTTGGCAAGTGGGTGCACTTCAAGGGTCGTATTGGCAGTACAAGACTGCACACAGACACTGCAATGGCAGGTCTGAGACATGTTCACAGGGCTACTCATGTGTGCGGAACAACCAGTGTTGCAGACCTACTAGTAGCATTTGATTTACAGGCCACGGGCACCTCTAGTGCACTTTACTAGGGACTTACCAGTAAATCAGATATGCCAATCAGGGATAAACCAATCATCAATACAATTTACACAGAGAGCATATGCACTTTAGCACTGGTTAGCAGTGGTAAAGTGCCCAGTGTACTAAAACCAACAAAACAGGTCAGAAAAAAATAGGAGGAGGGGGGCAAAAAGTTTGAGGATGACCCTGTAAAAAGGGCCAGATCCAACAAGTACTGCGTGACTTCACAACTAACGGTTTGGCAGACAAATTAAAGACAGTAAGAGCAATAGAGAACTTTTTCATCTGCCACCCTGCCTTTACTCAGCCTACCATACCTAGGGGTCACCACCGGCCCTAGGGCGAACTCAATGGGTTTGTATAACCAACCATCATGATAGTTCACACAAAGCCATTTAAAAGTTAGTTGTGCATCTGACTTTGTTGACAGACTCTTCTACCAAACTTTTAAAAGTTTTTACTTTTCAAAAAATGTATTTCTCAAAGTGGGAATTTGTTTTTTGGGAAAATAAAATATAATGGTCACAACACCATGGGAGCTTTCTTTCATGGTGTGGAGGTATTTGTTTCTATTGTCTTTCACCACCAGGATGTTCCTGGAAGTGACAGAGAGTGCAAAATAGGCCATCTTTCCACCAATTCCAAATAGGATGGACAGGCAGGTGGTGGCCTGTGCTCAACAGCCTGTACTTCCTCAAACAGTCAAAGGAAGATTTACACCATCAATGTAAAGTTGGATCAGGTGGTGTAACCTGGCAATCCGCTAGGCTACAAATTGGGCAGGTGGACCAAGAGTTTGGCAGACAGGGTATTACAGAACCAAACGCTAAATCAGGCCCTAAGCTTTCAGTCTATAGGTATTAATTCTTGTACACTCACACCAGTCCCTAGAGAAGTTATTATTCTATGTTCTACTGTACGAAAAGATGGCAGATTCAACATATTCTACATATATATCTATATCACAAACTTGTCATCCATGATCATATTTTCTTACTGTTATCGATGAATGTGAAAGAAATACCTATGTACCAACTATGTTTACAGTATTTTTGATGTGGCACTAGCATTTTGAGTACTGTGTATCCAAATACAGGCTTATCCTATGCTGATCAAAAGTGATGTATATTGATGAATGATATAATTTCTTGCCTATATTCTGTGTTGGAAGACAGTATTTTGCAATATTTATGCAAAAGTATCTTTTAGTAACTTATTTATTTTACTTTTGGTTTTAGGGCGTCGGTGGCGACAGGCTTTGAAAGTTTTCTGTTTATTGCAAGATCCACAATTTACCCATATGGCTTTCTGGCTTGTAACAATGTCCTGTGTATATTTGCATCTATTTAGAGGTATTTTTTTCTTATGAACTTGAGTGTGGCTTAATGGAGGAGGTACTTGCTTAGAGCTGATATTTCAGGAACATTTTTGAGTGGTTGGATGCCTGAAAACATTGTTCTCCAGTCACTAAATGTTAAAAAAATATAAGCAATGGTGCTAGTGCTGCTAGTATGAAGGTATTCATGACTTTTTTTGCTTACAATTTATTAAAAATATTGAATACTAGCAGGGATCGTCAACTGGCCTAATGGTACACTACCTTTGACAACTGGAAACATGAATATTTCACATGTATTTGTCCTGGTTTTATATTGGTATCATTAAGTTGTTTCTGGGGGCTTTGGCAGAGGGTCTTGATACTTAACAATCTTACATCATCTTATTTGACAGTGTATATTTATTCCAGTATAACCTGTGTTGCTCATACGCTTTTTGAGATCAATCCTATATTTTCATGCATCAAAGATACTTGTATTTTGTGTGTGTGTGTGTGTGTGTGTATATATATATAAATATATACATATTCCATTAGCATTATTTGTTTGTTTATAACTTTGATGCTGTTTGATGAATCTTCACAAACATTCTCATCCACCTTGGTTTCTTCCTGGAAAGTTTCAGGATGATCAGTAAACCTTGGTAAGGGAAAAAGGAGGGAAATTAAGGCCCAAAAACATTGCATAGTTAATGCTGCAAAGTATCTGTGGAGCAGAGAGATCTTAAGATAAGATCGGTATAGCAGCTACCACATCAACATGTGATGCCAGACATTTTAGGATTCAGTGACTCAGTACTGCTGAAACAAAGGTTAAAGAACTGTACAAGGGGGGGCAGGGTAAGGACACCTTGAGCACCTAGGCCCGGTAGGCGGTCTACCCTGGGGCCAAAAAACCTGGGGCTTATACAAAAGCGGGCCTGTGCCGCCGGTGCATCATTTTTTAAATGCACCGGCAGCGCAGGACACTGACCCATAACTACAAGGCTACGCAAAGCCACTTTGCATGACTTTTCATGTCCTTGTAGATATGGAGTAAGCCACACAGAGCAAGCCATTATGTTGCCTTACTTTGCATCAGGGAGGCATTTCCATGGGTGTTGGGTGGGTGTTAACATGCAATATCCATGGATTTTGACGCATTCCCAGATTTACAAGGTTTTGGAAACCTGGGAATGCGTCAAAAGCCGACGCTATTCCAGGGGTGGTGTGAGGGGAGAAATATCTTTATTAAATCCCATTTTTTCTTCTTTCTATGTATTCTGCATTCTGCAGCACAAGTAAAAAGAGTAAAAAGCCTCTTGTGATTGTTTTTGAGCAGGAAGTGTCTCTTCCTGCACAAAAACAATCATCCCCACAACGCAGGTTCCCTGGCACCCCAGCAGCCTCCCAGCAACAATAAAAAAGATTAAGGGGGTCATTCTGACCCTGGCGGTCATTGACCGCCAGGGTCAACGACCACGAGAGCACCGCCAACAGGCTGGCGGTGCTCTCAAGGGCATTCTGACCGCGGCGGTTTGGCTGCGGTTAGAAAGGGAAAACCGGCGGTCTCCCGCCGGTTTTCCGCTGCCCTCAGGAATCCTCCATGGCGGCGCAGCTTGCTGCGCCGCCATGGGGATTCCGACACCCCATACCGCCATCCTGTTCCTGGCGGTTCGCCCGCCAGGAACAGGATGGCGGTATGGGGTGTTGTGGGGCCCCTGGGGGCCCCTGCAGTGCCCATGCCAATGGCATGGGCACTGCAGGGGCCCCCGTAAGAGGGCCCCACAAAGAATTTCAGTGTCTGCTTAGCAGACACTGAATTTCGCGACGGGTGCAACTGCACCCGTCGCACCTTCCCACTCCGCCGGCTCCATTCGGAGCCGGCTTCCTCGTGGGAAGGGGTTTCCCGCTGGGCTGGCGGGCGGCCTTCTGGCGGTCGCCCGCCAGCCCAGCGGGAAAGCCAGAATGGCCTCCGCGGTCTTTCGACCGCGGAGCGGCCATATGGCGGTTCCCGCCAGGCGGGCGGCGACCGCCGCCCGCCGGCCTCAGAATGAGGCCCTAAGTCTTGTGGGTCATTAAATCCATAATTTCAGGAGAGCTTAAAATATTTTTCAAGCACTCCTAGCTCGACCTGTGGTTGTTTTTATGGCTGCATTTTGTGGGCTAAAAATGCTAAAAGAAAGATTGAAAAACCTGTTGATTTTCCTCTTTTATTGTTAAATCTTTTTATTGCATTTATAACATAAACAAAACCCATACTACTAAAATACTTATACAAGATAAGAATAGAGTGGAAAAAAAACAAAACAATTAGATAGTAGAAAGGTATGAAGATTATACTCTGTTTGATAAGTGGTCGCGAGTCTGTTGTTTGGTGGTCTGATGTAGTGGGTAAGTCTGCCGTGGGGGGGGTCTACGGGGCGATCAGGGCGTAGGGTAATGATTACGAGCAGGATGCATATGTCGTGGGTGGAGTGTACCTTTGTGGATATAGTTTCGCATCTGTATATCTAGGGTGTGTGTTTATATTCTTATCCATTGTGTTCGAATGAAGTTTCAGGTCTAGGTAGTTATTTATAGGAAATATGTTGGTTGTGATGTCTCGGATCAGTATTTTTCCAGAAGACTAGGGAGGTCGTGTATCATCTTTTTCCTGTAGTTGATCCGCCACGGAGTCCCATATATCAGCATGCTTGACTACCACTCCAATATCACGTAATGTGTGCAACACCTGTATTTCTGCATTGACCCAACGCTGTACGTCAGTTTTCCAGTGGCGGGAATCTGGGGTGCTAGGTGATTTCCACTGTGTGGCGATGAGTCGTTTGAGGATTACAAATGCTAGATCTGCGCATCTGTGTTTTTGTTTATCTTTGCTACGTTTGTGTCTGATACCCAATAGGCAGGACTCAGGGGTATGTGCTAGGGGAATACCCAGCCAGGTAGCAGTTTGTTGTGTGATGTCTTGCCATACTCGGAGTAGTGGTGGGCAGTTCCAGGTCACGTGCAAGAAATCAGCTTCCGTGTTACCACACCTTGGACAATCAGAACTAGCTTGGGGGTACATGTGATGGATTCAGTGTGGAGTCAGGTACGTCTGGTGTCGGTAGTTGAGCTGGGTGTATCTGAAACGTGCGTTGCGCGATACCTCGCGTGTGGATGTGAGGGCCATGGACCATGTTGGAGCTGTGAATTGTGTGTAAAGTGCTTTTTCCCATTTGTTCTTAGCTTGTGGCTGTGCTTCTTCTGGCTTAGCTCGTAGCACGTTATGGATCCCTGAGATTCGTGTTGATGTACCGGTGTCTGATAGCAATTCATGCAGAATAGGTGAAGGTAGTGGTTCCCTGCTACCGTGTCCCCATGCGTTGCGTATTAGAGATTGTAGTGCGCCGTACATAATAAAACTGCCCTGTCCCAGAGTGTACGTCGACGCGAGTGCCTCGTAGGGGAGAAATTGGCCCTCTGTGAATAATTCTCCCACTAACCGGAGGCCTTTGGCGGCCCAATCAGTGAGACACAGACGGCCATGTAATCTATGTACCCCTGGGATGGCGAGTAATGGGGTCTTAGGCGAGTATGGTGCTTTTCCGGGTTCCCTGTTCACATAGCGCCGCCACACCCTTTCGGCCACTTTTAACAGGATATTGTTGTTTCGCGGTAGGGCCACACATCCCACGAGCCATTCCAGTATGTTTAAACCACCCAGTTGTGTACTCACAGTGTGGGTTTACGAGTGAGTGGGGTCTTGTAACCAAGTTAGGATCCGTTGCAGCTGAGCAGCTGCATAGTAGAGCTCAAACTGTGGTACACCCATCCCGCCTCTGTCCAGTGGTAGGCAGATCTTGGCCAAAGCTACACATTTACGTCCGGTGCTCCATATCAAGTCTATCAACAGCTTGTTCAGCTGTGCGAAAAAAGTGCTAGGAAGCCATAGTGGTAGGGCAGCGAAAAAATATAGTAGTCGAGGGAGTATAATCATTTTGATTAATGCCACTCTACCCATAGGTGATAGTGGTAGTGCGCACCAAAAGGGCAGCAGTCCTTTTATTGATCTGATCGTCCGGTCTAGATTGCCCTCCTTGAGGTCAGATTCGTCATGATATATGTGCACTCCTAGATATTTGAAAGTGCTGTAAGTCCATTGTAAATTATGCTCAGTGATTATGTGGGTCTGTGTGTCAGGTAGTCGGCGCATGGGGAATAAACATGATTTGGCCCAGTTAACGCGTAGGCCGGATATGTCTCCGAATGAGTTCAATAATTGTAGCAGGATTGGTAGGGATTTGGTATGGTTACGTAAGTATATTAATGCATCGTCTGCGTATAAGGACACTATGCGGTGTTCCACGCCGTCCAGTATGCCCCATCTTGTGGCTTCATTGCGCAATTTAGCCGCAAGGAGTTCTATGGCTAGTGCGAACAGAAGTGGTGACAAGGGGCATCCCTGTCGCATGCCTCTACCGATCTTGATTTTTTCGGCAGTGATGGTGCCCGTTTTTACTCTAGCTATGGGGTCTGAATATAAGATAGATATTCAGCGTGTGAACACTTTACCAAATCCCAGAAACTGCAGGGTTGCCATCAGATATGGCCATCCCAGTGTGTCGAAAGCTTTTTCAACGTCTAGTGAAACCGCAACTCTGGAGTAGTCTGTATCAGGAGTTTCAGCGATCAGGCGCAATAGGTTCCTGATGTTGATAGAGGTGTTGCGTCCTGGTATAAATCCTGATTGGTCTGGGTGTACCAGGGAAGAAATTATTGGGAGAAGTCGGTTGGATAGTACCTTGCCTATTATTTTACAGTCCGAGTTTAAAAGTGATAGGGGTCGGTAAGAGCGTACGTCCAGTGTGTCGCGGCCCTTTTTATGGAGGACTACAATCGTAGCTTCGCGCTGTGAGTCTGAGAGACGACCTGTTTCATATGCTTCCTGTAGCATGGTCAGATATGGAGTGAGCGTTTGTGATGAGAAAGTCTGATAGTACTCGATCGGTAGTCCGTCCCCCCCTGGTGCTTTATTGTGGGCTAGCTGTTGCAGTGCTTGTTTTATTTTGTCACTTTCAATGGGTTTGTCTAACTCTAGTGCTTGTGCAGCCGTTAATTGATTTACGTGGGAGGTCCTGAAGAAATCTTCTAGTTGTGGTGCGAGTGGGGGAGGTTCTGCCTGATATAACCTTGCATAATACTGCCTAAATGCGTCGTTTATTTCTGATTGTGTATTCACTATCACACCAGTATCTAGGCGGATGGAGTTTATAGGAGTATGCTGATGGGTCCCTTTCTCTAACCATGCCAGCATACGACTTGATCTATCGCCCTCGCCGTGTAATCCCGCCGTATGGTATCGATAGTCGAATTTTCGTAGACGGGTTTCGGCATCGCCCCATTGCTATTTGAGTGTGATCGTGTTATTCTTAGCAGTACTATTTAAGGCCGCCTCGCATTCTGCCTTCCGTAATTTCTCCTCGGTATCATGTAGCTCTGAGAGCAGTGTGCGCCTGATACCTCCTGTAGCCCCGATGCACATACCCCTGACTACCACCTTGTGTCTATCCCACTCGATTGCGCGTGTTGTGGCTGTTTGACTATTAATTGTGAAATATGACTTTATGGTGTCAGCTAGTTCTTCCCGGAATGGCAGGTTGCGCAACAAGATGGGTTGTAGGCGCCAAGTGGGTATTCGTGATGGCTGAATACCCCATCTCAGTGTGACGATTAGGGGGCAGTGGTCCGATAGGGTTTTGGCCAGATAGTTGGCGCTATGTATTAAGTGTGTTAATGTGGGCGAGCATAATAGTAAATCAATCCGTGTGTGGAGGTTGTGTACGGGTGAATAAAAGGAATATTCTCTATCAATGGGATGGAGACTTCTCCATGCATCGTGTAGCCTCCGTTCTGTTATCCAGGACCTTAACATCTCAGATACCCGTCTACTAGGGGCGCTTATTAATGGCGGGTGTGATCTGTCCATAGAGATGTCCGGTACACTGTTAAAATCTCCACCCCAGATAATTGGTATGGACGGGTCCCGTGAGATCTGTGCGGATGAGGCCCTCAGGAATTCCCCTTGTCCCGAGTTTGGGGCATATATACCAGCTATGGCTAGCTGTCTACCATCCAACTCTCCAGTGAGGCAGACATATCTGCCATCTGTGTCTATATACGTGTCTTGGACCGTGTATGGGATCCCTGGTGATATCCATATCAGTACTCCCTTTGCATATTTGGATATTTTAGTTCCATAAACAGTGCCCGACCAGCTCTTATTAATTTCCTTTAATTCTTGTGTGGTGGCATGGGTCTCCTGTAGTATAGCTATATGCACTTTGTGGCGTTTGAGATATGTATGTACTCTGCGTCTTTTAGTTGGGTTAGCCAGGCCTCTTCTGTTCCAGGTTACAATGTTGTATGTCATTGAAACGTTTTGTATACGAATCACTAGCGGTGCATGTTTTTAAGTAGGATTTGCTGCAACCCCTCGCCCATCACACCCTGACCTCCCCAAATCCGATCAATCCTTGAGTGTGGTGTGGTTAATACATACCTTAAGGAGTTAAGAGTAAGAGGAGTATAGAAGAAAGGGGGAAAGGGGGAAAAGTGTGAATCACCAGGCACAACAGTTGCAAGAGTGGCTTCGAGCCGATTCGTGTCCATACGGGAACCCATCTGGGTTAGGGGGCTGCTGTGGTATGTGGTCCAAGGTGGCCGCGGGGTCCGGCCCATTCAGGTGTCGTCTTCTCCCAACTAGGCGCGTTCAGGCCGGAAAGCACGCCGGCTTCAGGCGCATAGTGTTTATGGCTTTTGGAGTAGGTTAATCGCTGCATCTGTGTGTTACCTTTTCAGAGGTCATCTGCGGTGCGTGGTGTGACCACCGGTCCCGAGATTAGTGGGGATGTGGGCAGGCTTTGCGGGGACCCCACCGAGTCCGAGTCCGTGGTGCCATATTCGCGGTTATGCTGTGTTCGAATACTCAAGAACCTATTAACGTCCTTTAATGCTTGAGCTTGCCAGTCCGATGCTTGCTTTTCAGTAGGGCGTGATCCGGTTCTGGGTTTCAATTTGCTTTTCTTACGCTTTTTTTGTGTTAGCCATTCCTTTTGCTCTGGGTGTTCATCTGTGGGGTCTATTAAGCCCTTGGCGTGGATCCAAGTCCATACATCCTCTGGGGATGGGAAGATGTGAGTTTTATCGCCATCCACTACTCGTAGTCTGGCAGGATACATGAGGGAGTATGGAAAGTTCTTATCGCGTAGTACCTGTTTTGCCCTAGTAAAGGTGGCACGTCTGCGCTGGACCTCTGCTGTATAGTCCGGATAGGCTGTGACTTTTACGTTTTCAATTTTGACGGGTCCCAGTGCCCGGAAGCTCTTTAGGATTTGATCTCTATCACGGTAATTCAACAGCTTGGCTATTAATGGGCGAGGAGGGGCTCCCGGGCGTGCGGGACCGCCCGGGATCCCGTGTGCCCGCTCCACTGTCAGAAAAGGGGAGGCCTCCTGCTGTAATATGTGATCTTTTAGCCAGCTCTCTAGAAATAACTCTGCGTTAGGGAGCTCATTTCGCTCCGGGAATCCCATAAATCTAATGTTATTACGGCATGACCGGCCTTCCGCCTCCTTCGAGCGTCTTTGGAGTTGTATTATCACAGATTCCTGCTGTTGTATTCGGTTTTTCATGTCCTCTATATTTGGTTGAGATGTTTCTAGGGTAGATTCAGCGGTGGTTACTCTATCCGCTAGCTTCCGGTGTTCAGTGCGTAGGATAGTGACTTCCACTGCCATTGCATCTATCTTTCCTTCCAGGGATGTTTTGGTTTCTAATATTGCCTGCAGTACCTTGTCAATTTGTAACGAGTGAGCAGCTAGCGTTTCAGTCACTTTGTGCAGTGGATCTGGGCTCTCCATCGTTGGCGGGTCCCCAAATCTGGTCTCTGATTGGCCCCTCGGTGGCTTCGGTTTCACCATGGTTTTGCCTGTTCTGAGCTCTCTTCGTATTGCGTTGTGATTGAGGTGGTTAGTTTATACGGTTCTTGTATCTGATTAGGCTAAATTTGTTGTGTGTCCAACAGTGGGAGCTTGATGCGTTCCACATGAGGTATGCACCAGATGTGTGCAATTGACGATTGCGTGTTGCAGCGCACGTGTCTGTGTGTTTTATGTTGGGGGAGAATCAGCTTTGCTCTTTGCAAAAGAGGTGTGCCTGGTACTTGCAGTTGACGGTTGCTCGCTGTGGTTCCCGTATCTGTGCGTTTTATGTTAGGAAAAGAGAAAAGGAAGAAACGGCATTGCTCCCTGGCTGTATGCAAGACTAGGAAATGTCATTGATTCCAATTTTCGTTGGTGGGTGTGGTAGATGCCTTTACCTAGTGCTTGATTTCCGAGCCCACCTGAGACACACCTTTAATAGGGCACAGCGTAGTTTGATTTCCTCTTTGAACTCCAATGTGCGTTACGTGTTGGGAATGGCTAGCGCTCCGCAGTTGTTGCTGGGCTCCGTACTTCTCCATCGACCTGACCTCTTCGATCTGCGGCCTTTTCCTCGTCCGCAGTTAGATCTCAATCGGGCCGCGCCGTCATGCTTGTGTTCCGCGATTGGGCTCTAATGTTCGTCCGGAGTCTTAAGCTGCCCGTTAGATTGGGCGTCTATGGCATGCGAGGGTGTATCCGTGGTTGCGTGCTGCAGTGCCCGTATCTGCGCAATTTATGTTAGGAAAAAAAAAAAAGAAAGGAAGAAACAGCTTTGCACCCAGGCTGTGTGCAAGGCTAGGGAATGTCACTGAGTCCAGTTTTCGTTGGTGGGTGTGGTGGATGCCTTTACATAGTGCTTGACTTCTGGGCCCACCCTAAACACTCCTTCAATAGAGCACAGCGTAGTTTGATTTCACCTTTGAGCTCCGTTGTACGTTTCGTGTTAGGAATGGCTAGCGCATCGCATTTATTACCTCCCCATCGACCTGGCCTCTCCCTAGCACGCAAGCGTTTGGTGTGATTAAACAGCAGTTTCCAGAAACTTCGGTCTGCGGCCTTTTTTCTCATCTGCAGTTAGATCTCAATCGGGCCGCGTCGCTGTGCGTGTGCTTCGCGACTAGGCCCTAATGTTCGTCCGGAGTTAAGCAGCCCGTTAGATCGGGCGTCTATGGCATGCGAGGGTGCGTCCGTGGCTCCTCGCCGTCTCCACCCGCAGCGCTAGGATCGCTCCGTACCTGCGCGCAGGGTGCAGCCGCCGCTATCGTCGGGCCGCTCGGCTCCTCGCTGGTTGCTTGTCCGCGTCTCTTTACCATCAGGGCCCCGGACGAGCCGCTGCGTCAGTTTGTTCAGATCTTCAGGGTCTCGGGATGTTACTGAGCATGAAGCATGTGGGTTCAGAGGTTTTCAATGCCTGGGGACAGGAGGTTTACAGGATAATTATGGGCCGGGCGCGGAGCTCTGATTCAAGCGACCGCACTCGCCACCATCTTGGCCACGCCCCCTGTTGATTTTCCTCTTAATAAAACTTTATTAAAATGCTTTATGTAAATTACTTTTATCAAACATTGCAGTATGTGAATTAATGAAATATATATTTGATTATAATTATCAGAATTTTTTTGACAGACTTAATAGGTCTGCTTGCCATATGTTGATATGCTGATCCCTTGGTAAGTCCACTAGGTTCGCATAGTCAACCTATGGGGGTTGGATGTAGGGCAAAGGCCATGTGCAGTGAGGGGGGTTTGAGCCCAGCGAGGGGTCAGGCACTACCAAGGGGTTGAGTGCACGGCCACTGAAATTCACCATTTATAGCCACCTCAAGTAACTATAACTTGTGCCCTAAAGTACCTTTACCTTGTGCTCTCGCCATGCACTGCTAATTACTCATTACATCATGGATAAAATCACGGCAACATCTGGAAAAGGCATAGTTGATGACTACATCCAGCAGGGTAGTGGCACGAGTTACTTTATGGCTAGGTCATAGTTCCTTGAGATAACAATGGTGAATGTAAGTGGTTTTGTTAATTTAAAAAAGGTTTGTTACATACATTTTCACCTAACTATAACATCCTTTAATCATTGTTTTTCCAGTGAATGAATATATATATATATATATATATTATACATATATATCTATATATATATACGTACACACACATATACATACATATATAAGTATATAGGGCCTTATTACGACCTTGATGGAGGGGTTTCCTCCATCACAAATGTGGCAGATATACTGTTCGCCCTATTATGATCCCATTATATTCAATGAAGATCGTAATACGGTGGATGGGATATCCGTCTCATTTGTGATGGAGGAAACTCCTCGTTCAAGGTCGTAATAAGGCCCATATTCACTTAAAAAAACAAAGACAGGAACGTTATAGTTAGGCTGGCATTTTAAACATACAAAACCATAGAAATTCACTTGTTATACTCAGAGTTATCTCAAGTAACTATAACTCGTGCCCTAAGGTAACTATAACTCGCATCCCTGCCTGCACAGTTTATTCTGTAAAAAGTTTAAATATTGCATTGATATTATTAATGATGTTATCAAAGTTGTCATGAGTGCCATAAATTGTTGGATAATTAGCAGTGCATGGCAAGGGTGCATGTTTTAGTTATAATATCCCTGTATCTTTGTTTTCTCAGTGAATGTCTATGGGGGTCATTCTTACTTTGGCGGGCGGCGGAGGCCGCCCGCCAAAGTAACCCCGTCAGAACACCGCACCGCGGTCGAAAGACCGCTGCAGTGATTCTGAGATTTGCCCTGGGCTGGCGGGCGGCCGCCAAAAGGCCGCCCGCCAGCCCAGGGCAAATCAACCTTCCCACGAGGACGCCGGCTCAGAATTGAGCCGGCGTAGTGGGAAGGTGCGACGGGTGCAGTGGCATAGCAGACACTGAAATACTTTGCGGGGCCCTCATTGGCATGGGCACTGCAGGGGCCCCCAGGGGCCCCGCGGCACCCCCTACCGCCATCCTGTTCATGGCGGGTTTCCCGCCATGAACAGGATGGCGGTAGGGGGTGTCTGAATCCCCATGGCGGCGGAGCGCGCTCCGCCGCCATGGAGGATTCAGAAGGGCAGCGGTAAACCGGCAGGTGACCGCCGGTTTACCCTTTCTGACCGCGGCTGAACCGCCGCAGTCAGAATGCCCTTCGGAGCACCGCCGGTCTGTCTGCGGTGCTCCCGTGGCCGGTGACCCTGGCGGTCCCCGGCCGCCAGGGTCAGAATCAGGCCCTATGTCTTTTTTTATTTCTATCTCCTAGCTATAATGTCCCTGTAACCTTTGTGTTTTTCAGTGAATTTCAATGCTTTTTCTAATGTATAGTAATTTTCATTACTATACATGAATCCAACCACTGCCGTGCATGGACATCAGCCCTCCACGCAAGCAGTTGGCTGCAGGCCCTGGGCAGCGGCTAGGCCCTGTAGCCAGTGCCCTTTAACCACCCAACCTAGAGTAGCACACGGCCTGCGGCCAGTCCCTGCGGCCAACCCCCCCAAACACTCAACCCTGAAAGAGGGAGAAAGCAAAATAAAGTGAGAGCTTAAAAGAGAGAGCCATTTAGGCTTTGATAAATTATATACATAGAGTGAGATATTTCCAGACAAATTGAAAAGAAAAAATGTTTTTCACAGTTGAAAAGAGTGAGATCACCTTTCAGTAAGTAACTTAAATATTTACAGTTCAAAAGAAGCTAAAGCAGGAAATTATTCTAGACTAGAATCCTTAACGTTTAGTGTGAATGTCTGAGACCTTGACCACTAGGCAAAATGTGACTCCTTACTGTGAAGTGTCCAGATTTAGCTATGATATTCAGCCCCCAGATTTTGAGGGGAAAAGACTTCAATTTTCCATCACTAGGAATGTTTAACAGTAAAAACGCTAGAAAATAAACAGACACACTGCCAAGCAATACAAGGATTTGAACCTTCAACCTAGACCTTAACCATTAGGCAAGAAGTGACTCTGTTCTGTTATGTTCTGCATCCAACGTAACTATAACATTTGTACCAAACATCTTGCTAGTCTGACTCTTTGAAGTCATTATATGGCGAGACCATTACAATAACAATTTCTGTCTCACTTCCATCCATTTATGGGATGGAAGAGAGGTAGAGAGAATGAGAGGACCGCATGGGGAGCCTGAAGGCCCTAGCTGTCCTAGACAGCTCCCCACGTCCTACGGGAGCCAGCATTTCTCCCACAAGCAGAGAGCTGCTTTAAATAGCAGCTCCTTGTTTGCGGGAGTGATATTTCCATTTGTTTCCCTGCACGTAAATATGCGTGCAGGGAAACAGATGAAAACTTCACTTTCTGCAAGGGAGAGCTGTTTCATAACTCTCACTTGCAGAAAGTGAAGTGTTTACCCTGACTTGGCAAGGGCTGTCAAATCTCCCACCAAGTCAGAGCAAACAGCTATGTCTTGGGGGTGGGCACCTGGGGCATAGCAGGAGCCGGCCCGGGGCAGTCCCCCCACTTTAAAACATTATTTTGCCCAAGGAAGGTTACAGTCCTCGGGGCTGTGGCTGGCCACGTGGCCCCCACACAAACTTCTTATTTAGCCCCGGAGAGGCAGATGTCCCCGGGGCTCTGGGGGAGGCCATAGGGCCTCCCCCATATGAAGATATTCTTTTGCCCCAGGGAGGTGGTGCTCCCTGGAGTGCAGGAGGACACCCACCCCCACATTTTTCATTCTGATCACTCCAGGGAGATGGTGGCCCCCACGGCTAATAGGAGCCCTAGGAGGGGGCCCTGTGTGCCCCCTCATTTATTAATGCCCCCAGACCTTGCCCACTTGGGGGCTAACTAAAAGAAAAGGGCACCCTTAAAAAAAAAAGAGCACTGGAAAATTCTGCGGATCCAGATCTGCAGATTTTTCTGATGTTTTAAAGAGAGAATGCCTTTTAGCCCTGGCGGGGTCCCTCTGGACCTTATCTAAGGGGTCAGGGTTTACTTTTTTTTCTGGCTCTCAGCTGAATCCTAGCTCCAAGATGGCTGCCAACACTTCATACTTGAAGTGTTGACAGCAAATCAGATTCCCCCACAGGCACCGCCTCCCCATACATCTATATTTTTTAAACTCTAATTTCTCCAAAACTACAGAAGAGATTTACACCGAATCACAAAAAGTGTGCTTTCTGGACCAAGACCTAGTTTTCTGCCAAGTTTGGTGTAATTCTGTTCAGTGGTTGAGGCTGTAGCTGTGCTCAAAAATTTGAAAAATCCAATTGACGTAAAATGAGAAAACTGTTTTAGGACCCTTGTTTTTCTCACCCCCGCTTGACAGATCACCCTGAATCTTTCAACACAGCAGCTGAACCAACCAAAGTATAAGTCTTGAAAATTTCGTGAAGATTCTGCAGGTGGCGCCAAAGTTATTGGCAAAACATAAAATGCTCTGCCTATGGAAAAAATGCTCCTAACTATGACTACCCATTGGCGACTGCTAGTAGGTAATGTACATATATATTAAGCCATGATATAAATGGAAGGCTAAACACGTGGTTGTTTTCTTATCAGGAGAGACCTATGATTAAGGCTGACATCAGCAGCTGAAACGCGTCAGGAAAATGGGAGATATTTTTAAAGAAACTGAAATAATTTCCTTCTGAGGAATGAAATAACTCTTGCTGTGGTACTGGGTTTTTCAGAACCGGTACTGATCCGGTAACCCAGCGGTGCCAGGGTACACCCAAAGACCTCGGGTACTTTCCTGATTCAGACTACAGAAACTCAGAGTCTTCTAGGTGAAGTCAAAGATCGAATTTATTGGCTGCAACCAATTGACAAGTGTCCTAGAAGTACAACAGCACGATTTGTATGTTCTCAGGAGACTGTGTTTCAATGCAAAGTCAGGTTTCCTTATATACAGTTTTTTAAGCTTCAGGCAAACATTCTTGACATTTTGGTTGGTCATTCACATGTTTTTACTACAAAGGAAAAAACAGTGTCATGATGAAACCTTATATTTCATGTCATCCAACCCATAATAAATTACCCGGCAAGGCCTAGTATTTTACATCAGATAAGTGTGGACCCCCAATAAAAACGGGCACCTCCCCCTCGTAAAGTAAAAAGAAGAAAAGAGCAGGTGCAGGTGTGAGCAAGATTAGGCAGGGTGTGTGAGCGATAATAAGGGTTTTATGGCATGGTGTGCCTTGATGCTATCTGATTCGGCCACTGGGAGAGGGACTGACCAAACAGGTTTGGCCTGAGGCAATGGTTCCAGCTTGCCCAGGCCAGAGAGAAGTCAATCAAGGTGTACGTGTCCTTGGAATCAAATCTGACTGTATTATAAGCCTACGTGAGGGCAACTTTTAAAAATGGCTGCTGTGTATAAAATGGGAGCCACGAGTGCAGGACGAAAATGGCGATTTCGAGGTGAAAACGCTGCTGGAATTGAGCGAAAATGCTCATGCTTAGTGTACTAGTCATTATCGGTCTTTTGATACTAAAATCGTACTGCTGTGGCAAAGTAAATTACATGGGTCCAGAATGTTTAGAACCACAAACCCTCCTTTTGCCCTTACATAGGCAATAAACCTATTCTCATGCTAATCTGAGTCCAGGTCTATGTTTATAAGGCCATGGAGATGTTGCTGGAGCAAAATTCTAGTACTTGGTAACTCTCTCTGGACAGGTCTCCTCGAACATGAAGTAGCACAAAAAGGCCACATATGGCAGGACAAAATAAGGAATACCTCTATCTGCAGTAGGTGGCATAAGATCACACACCCAACAATTAGTGATGTTCACTACTAACTAGTGTTGATGCAGAAGCTGTACAAAAGAATTGCTTACGAATTCTGATCTTCTAACCTGCTCATGTTCAGGAAAAGGGTGAAAAGAGTGCAAAGAAACAATAGTAGGAAAAGACATAGGTTGGGAAGTGGGTGCAGAAGTCAATTGAGTAGAGAAAAACAATCCTACCCATAAATGACAACGTCATGTTTAAAAGACACTAGAAAACACGTTATTAAGAACATATAGACAACGGGAGAAAGTAGTGACCACTATGAAATAATAATTTTTCACAACCCTAACCAAAAAGCAAATCCTAAAATGATCTAGTAACATTTTTAGGGCTCCTCTGCATTTCAGTAATTTTTGTATGTTCAGGTGGAACAGTGGTGACTCTCATCAATGCTCTAAGGTGAAAAGGGGGTACTCTTTCCACAGAAAATGGACTTTATTCTGCTTTTACTAAACAGAATAGTACTTTAAAACAATGCCAGCAAAACAATCAGTCTCCTAACACCTACTCTATACAATCACACGGAAACCTCTTGTGAAACCAACTATGCCCAGAGTCCGTTCAAAAAGCCTCTCTGGCAGGCTTCTATTGTCCATCAAATTTTCTTTTGTTGTTTTCTTTCGCATGGGCCTCTCAATTCAGGCCTCTTCGTGAGAAAATACTGCTTAGTTGGAGTGCCCTCCTGGCAAACACCCACAGCTCACTCGAAAGTCTCAATGTCTTAAAGCAATGCACCAGTGTCTCTCCTCTGTGGCAGACACTACAAACAATGTGCTCTTCATTGATCAAGGGCACAAATCATCTCGTGCAGAGGCAAGCACCATTAATTGGGAAATAGCTCAAGCTCAGCAGCACTTTCAGACTCCAACACTCATTATTTAGTGTCAGAGGATGCTCAAACTGCTCTTTCATGGGCACCACAATATAGTGCCTTTTTCCAAACTTGAAATCTCCGGTGCACTGCCCTTCTTCCGTTGGAGCAAAGAAAAGGGGGGGTGTGGCCAAAACTCAGGCCAAGGGGCTCAAGGGATTGCACACTGTCAGAGGTTACCAGCACATGACAGGTAGAGAAATGAAACCTCAAAACAGCTCTGTCATCAACAACAGGAATCCTTCTCTTTAGCTCTTTTACACTGAAACTTTGGTTTTGTGATGTCCAACGCCGTCTGATGGAGCAAGTACGATACCATGCGCTGGCGATCGCTGTCCAGCTTTGCTACTTTCTGGGTGCTGAGACTGTAGGGCCAAGATGTCCGTCTTTCATCTGTAGCTGTCACTGATGGGAATTAGGCTTAAATCAATGTCCTGCAGGTTATTATGACTTGATACCCGCAGAATCTAGTGACGTAGGAAATGTGCCACAGTTGTTAGTTTCCTTCAATTTAGTTAAAAAAAAACAGTTCATGGTTTTTAACAAGGGGACTGCAAGCAGGTGGTCTGCAATCTTCAAAGGAGTAGCCATACACCATGGGCATAAAATACAAAGACAAAGGCAGAAGGGCAAAACAGGGTCTCTAGCATCTTTAATTGGGTTCTCTCCATTATTCTCTGCCATGTATAGCTACATGAGAATTCTATCTGAATTGATTTCCTCACACAGTGGCATTGTCTAATGGGGTAAACACATATTTGCCTCAATGATTAAGTCTAGGTGTTCCTCCTTACCTTAGAACATCTCAATAGAGAAATCACATGATACCGATTATCAGGGACATGTAGAAACCTTCCTTTAAAAACTGTGCATCAGGTGCACTATGCAATACACAGGCTAATAGTCAAATGTGTAAACAAAAAGACAAGAACTAGAGGGTCCTGATATTTGCATGATTAGGACACATCTGATCCCACCAAAAATTAAAGTAGCAGGAACAGAAGGGAACCGAAAACCAAATTAAAATAGACATTGAAAATTCGTCATGTTCAAAAAGGTAAACATAAGATATCTCCTATTGAGATGGAAAACTTGTCTTACTATAATATTGAGTCAGTTAACCAGTCTATCGCTACCCTGACAGTCAGGCTGGAAAACATTGAAGCAGGCCTAAGGCAAATTCTTGAAAACCAGTCTGGTCATACCAAAGGGAATTATACATAACATGGGGGTCCCTGGTACATCACTGCAGTCTGGAAATGTGAACCTGAACAATACATCAATAATAATAAAAGGGCTGACTGGTGAAAGGAATTCGAAAAAGAGAAATGGGACTAGGACATAGCTAAAATCTCAATAACTAAGCATGATGCGACATTGGTCAGGGGAAGTAACAAAAGAAAAAATCTATAGGAAGAACAAAAAAAATGATTTGGGTGATAGTCAGGCATGTGACACAACACCGAGAGTACGGGTGATACACAAAGGCCAAAGTTACACAAATTTTAACTCTCCCGTTGGCGACTACAACATATACGGTACTCCTAGCTAATGTTTCAGTTCCTTCTTCAGGAAAAAATGAAAACCTGGTTTTCTTTTAAGGAACGAAAGCCATATGCTACTTAGGAAACACAACATCGTTAACTAATGTAATATAGAAATTAGGCCACCTTGAGTCACAGATCTATAATTTCATCCTTAGGTCCAATCAAGGATACATAAATGTAGGGCTGCCTGTTCCTTTAAGGGAAGGGGCAGTAACGTGACTAACTGCAGGTGACACACTTTGATCCTGTATATCTCTTTTTATTTTCCTTCAATACCATTATAGCCAAATAGACATTCACTGGTGAAGTGTTGTCTTTTATGTTCACAGCATGAAATATCATTATCTGTGGAATTTAGTAACCAGAACAAGTTCAACCAACTGTTGCGTA
This sequence comes from Pleurodeles waltl, assembly GCF_031143425.1. NCBI lineage: Eukaryota > Metazoa > Chordata > Amphibia > Caudata > Salamandridae > Pleurodeles > Pleurodeles waltl. Next base: position 260,984,139 of record NC_090440.1, read on the forward strand.
GCGATGGGCATCGTCATGACCATCCCCTCACAACACAGGGGAGCTTGTAATGGTATCAAAAGCAGCAACAAACATGCAAAAAACAAATAAAAAATAATAAAAACGCACAAAACGTCAAGCCATCAGATATACTTGCTGTGTATCAAGCACAAAAAGCATAGACAAAACAATAGCATGTGTGAATAAGCGGTGACACACAACACCATGTCATGTACTTTATGCACTGTAAACCTGCAGCCTAAAACCCAATATTTGGACATGTTTAATTTGTCAGGTTTAAAATCCTTACCCTCCTTTTGACAGTAGATCACCAGGCAATGGAAATCTGCTGTCAAATATAACTTTACTGTTTCTCTTCTAACATACAGGACCAGCAAGAACAATTCATGATAGGACCAAATACATGAAAATAAATTTCCATTACTTAACTGTTATCCTCTTGTCAGTTACTTCGCAACATCAAGCCACCTTAGTTTTACCTTTCTAAAAGTAAAAATTGTTACACTGACACTCCATATTAATTTGGCACCTACAATTTCCACTGTGAAAAATAAGTCTTAATTAGCAAATCGTTCTCATTAAGGCATGTAGCCTTCAAAATTTGAGAAAAGGGCTGCATCTTATTTTCTGTCTAAGACTTAATGCAACACTTCGTTTTCTGTCAAATAAAAGCAACTAGCAGGCATCATTTTATTTTTTTAGAGAGGAGACACAAATGTATCAGTTCTGCAGAGCATTTAACATGATGTTGGGACTTTCGAAGAAACCCCTTTTTTTTATATTTTCCCTTTGGAATTAAGTTCTTTAATTGTATTGATGTTCTTCTGGAGAAACCAGAAATCCCACTTTTAGAGGCCCGTAGGGTCATTCTGCATTTTACAGAGACAAGGCCCTAATTTAAAAGGTCACAAGTGTCAACACGACAGCCTCCTCCATTGTTTATGGGAAAACTAAAGATAGCATCTCAGCAGCATGACTTGAGCCAGCCTCTGTAGCTCTCCTAGCTTCTGCCACTCTGAATCTGTCAAAGACAGTAGGCCTTTCTATTTTCCTTCTAACCTGCAATAATTCACTCTATTTAAAAAAAAAATGTTTTCCTTTTTAGGCGCTAAAAAAAACTATCCCTATTTCCAGATTATTAAACTACAGTTACTGTGAATAATTCACAAACCTTAATAACACACATACCAGTTGTTAGAATAAATGCTTGTTGCAATCCCATGCAATGGTACATATTTCATCAACCTTGAATGAATGAACGTCTCAGTAGGCCCAGCTGAAGTTAGAACCTTCAACCTTGATATTAAAACAAGCCTTTGTACTGGCACATTGACTCATTGAATCATAAGAAGGCACAACCTGCAAATATATATCAAACCTAAATGTATGCATTTACTGAAGCCTGAGACACTTTAAAAAGTACTCTGAATGAAAGAAAATGCAGTTTAAACAGTGCTTTTGCCCAAAATCGACTTTGATATTTTAGGCATTAAAAAATCAATATCCTACAATTTTCTTGCATAATATGCATTACCAGAATGTCTATTACACAATCCATGAGTCAGCCACTGAAAATATTAACTTATACTTTATAGAAATTAGCTTGTTTGCTCCCGCGCCAAGGGAAAATTGCACATACAAATGTCATTTTAGTGGTGCAACATAACTTAAATTAAATTTTAATGTTAGGAGGTCATAGTATAGGTATTAAGCTTTATAAATATTAAAAAACGATTTTGAAAGGCACTTATTTTTTTTAATAATTTTTCCATAATTAATAATTTTCTTTAAAAAAAAATAAAAACCCAATTATTCTTTTTTTTGTGATAATTCCACATATAAAAGCAAGCTGCATCCCTTGCCTATTATTTGGGATACATTAACTCACAAGCCTAAGCGCATAAGCCTAACTTGAAATGCGTCACATTTTTGCGCCACTTTCATTTAAAAGGAAGGTTATGCAAAATTCCACCCATGTTTAACTGGGAAAGTGCTGGCTGAATTGAAAATAGATAATTTCGTTTTTTTTTTGGGGGGGCCCAATTTATATCTATTGAATGTGTTTTCTAATTTATTAAGCATTTAACGGCAGTTTTGTATATGTGCACAATTGCTCATTCTATAAATTAAAGAGCAACATATAGCTATGTTAGCACATCACATGGTTCATTTCTGGATTTTTTCTAAGTTTCTACTTAATATTAATTAACCAACATTTTACTTAACAAACTGTAAACATCAAGAAGACCCACAAACACACATTGAGCTCATTTCAGATATAAACAGAAAACACTCAGTACACATAATACAGCGCGCTTTAGCCATTTTTCATAAATAGCGCCGTCGCAATTTACTTACAGAACCGTTTGCAGATCCTAGTTGTAAGTCATATTTACAAGAAAAAAAAAGAAAACTTTTCTCAATTATTTCCAAGAATAGCGGACCCATACTTTATTAAACGTGATGGGGCCCACTCCATGCTTCACATATAGTTCATAGGTTGGAGTTCCAATCGGAGGAACCGGACATGAGTCCTCCAACCGGGAGTCCCTTTTACAACCAAGACAAAACAAATTTCCAAGTCTGCTAAGACCAGGCATCTTCGCTCACTAGTCTAGCTTCAAACTTCAAAGGATTATCGTTTACGATAGTCTCGTGAATACACGAGTCCTTCGGCTTTGGTACTTGCAAGTTCCAAATCAAAGTGATCCCAAAGGGATACCAAACCAAATGTCCAACTAAGGACCAAACCAAGTGTCCAACTAAGGACCAAACCAAGTGTCCAACTAAGGACCAAACCAAGTGTCCAACTAAGGACTGGGAGACGCTCCACTTATACTTAACTGAAAATATCAATGACGTCACCAGAAGACTCGTCTTATCGTTTCGCTCTACCAAAAATCAAGGGTCCAAATCAGGGCGATAGCCAGGGCAGCAGTCCTTCATAGCCGTCGGGAAGCGGGGAACCTCGCAACAAAGACTTTCGGACCACGTCGACATGCAGGGGTCGATGAAGTGGCGGCCTTCCTCCAGAATTTTCACACGAAGCTCCCCACGGACCTCAGGCTTGGACCGGTACCGCTGGTATCGCCCCACGTTTGGGCGCCAACTGTGGTACTGGGTTTTTCAGAACCGGTACTGATCCGGTAACCCAGCGGTGCCAGGGTACACCCAAAGACCTCGGGTACTTTCCTGATTCAGACTACAGAAACTCAGAGTCTTCTAGGTGAAGTCAAAGATCGAATTTATTGGCTGCAACCAATTGACAAGTGTCCTAGAAGTACAACAGCACGATTTGTATGTTCTCAGGAGACTGTGTTTCAATGCAAAGTCAGGTTTCCTTATATACAGTTTTTTAAGCTTCAGGCAAACATTCTTGACATTTTGGTTGGTCATTCACATGTTTTTACTACAAAGGAAAAAACAGTGTCATGATGAAACCTTATATTTCATGTCATCCAACCCATAATAAATTACCCGGCAAGGCCTAGTATTTTACATCAGATAAGTGTGGACCCCCAATAAAAACGGGCACCTCCCCCTGGTAAAGTAAGAAGAAGAAAAGAGCAGGTGCAGGTGTGAGCAAGATTAGGCAGGGTGTGTGAGCGATAATAAGGGTTTTATGGCATGGTGTGCCTTGATGCTATCTGATTCGGCCACTGGGAGAGGGACTGACCAAACAGGTTTGGCCTGAGGCAATGGTTCCAGCTTGCCCAGGCCAGAGAGAAGTCAATCAAGGTGTACGTGTCCTTGGAATCAAATCTGACTGTATTATAAGCCTATGTGAGGGCAACTTTTAAAAATGGCTGCTGTGTATAAAATGGGAGCCACGAGTGCAGGACGAAAATGGCGATTTCGAGGTGAAAACGCTGCTGGAATTGAGCGAAAATGCTCATGCTTAGTGTACTAGTCATTATAGGTCTTTTGATACTAAAATCGTACTGCTGTGGCAAAGTAAATTACATGGGTCCAGAATTTTTAGAACCACATTGCCTCTGTGATGGAAAATGAAAAATAAAGTGCCTCTTTTCCCTGTGAACCTGAGTACGGCACTTCACTTTGTGTGGAGATATTGTTGGAATCTGTCTGCGAGGGTGCTCCGTCCCTGCGCGCCGGCCGCCTTGTGTGGATTCAAGCTCTTTAGACATAGAGTTAAGTGGTGGTGTTTATGATTATAGGAGCCGGATCCGCCCGATTTCAACACAGGAACATAAAGGTACAGGGATAAAAGACCGACCATGGAAATAATTATAACATTGTAGTATTTATGAAATCGGGCAAGGGAAGTGAATGTTTCACTTGTTTCCTGTGATTTATGAGGCACTGAAGGCACAGCGCAGAAACTCAAATGTATTCACAAGACATTTTAAACATGGTCAGCTGCAATGCAAATGAAAGGAAAGGATATTCAAAGACACGTTTTGTAAAAGAGGAAGATGTTTATTGCTAAAAGCACTCAAAAAATATAAACATTGTGTGTGAAAATACAGTGATGATTTAGAGAAGCTAACATTAGAAGCAATATCTCAAGTATAATTTTGTGTATAAGTGTTCTTTGACCTACGTACTCAATTAATGCACTGTAGCTGTGAAACTTTGAAAAGCGTGAAGAGAGACTCTGTGGCTTTAAAGCCATTATATAAATGGAAGGCTAAACACATGGTTGTTTTCCTTATCAGGAGAGACCTATGATTAAGGCTGACATCAGCAGCCGAAACGCGTCAGGAAAATGGGAGATATTTTGAAAGAAAATGAAATAATTTGTACGCGCTTCACTTTGTGTGGAGATATTGTTGGAATCTGTTTGCGAGGGTGCTCCGTCCCTGCGTGCCGGCCGCCCTGTGTGGATTGAAGCTCCTTAGACACGGAGTTAAGTGGTGGTTTATATATATATATATATATATATAAAAATATATATATATATATATATATATATATTCCACCGCAAATGGCCCCCTCCAGGCGCGCTCTGTAGCTGGTGCTCGCGTCAGGGAAGGCCGTTTCCCTGTAATAGACACTCCAACAATTGACTCTTAGTCATACGCGGCACACATGGGATCTTCAGAAGTCCATATTTGCTGTATATTGAAAACAATACAATCCACACCAACGCGATTTCAACCCTTCTGGGTCTTGATCACGGTACAGAGTCCTTCATTCCTCACAATTCATACTTCTTTTCCCAGTTTGCTCTTATGTTGCATTCTGGGACTTGTAGTATATATTAAACACCAAACATAAATACAAAAAAAATATAACACCAAAACAAATAAAACTGCACATTCCATTATCACAAAAGGCTATCATAAATCTCGAAAGTGCCCCTAATATTGAAAAATCTATGGGGGTCATTCTGACCCTGGCGGTAAAATCCGCCAGGGCCAACGACCGCGGGAGCACCGCCAACAGGCTGGCGGTGCTCCCATGGGCATTCTGACCGCGGCGGTACAGCCGCGGACAGAAACGGAAAACCGGCGGTGTACCGCAGGTTTCCCGCTGGTTTCCCGCTGGTTTCCCGCTGCCCTGGGGAATCCTCCATGGCGGCGGAGCTTGCTGCGCCGCCATGGGGATTCCGACCCCCATTACCGCCATCCTGTTCCTGGCGGTCGTGGCCGCCAGGAACAGGATGGCGGTAAGGGGTGTCGTGGGGCCCCTGGGGGCCCCTGCAGTGCCCATACCAATGGCATGGGCACTGCAGGGGCCCCCGTAACAGGGCCCCACCATGATTTTCAGTGTCTGCTATGCAGACACTGAAAATCGCGACGGGTGCAACTGCACCCGTCGCACCCCTTCCACTCCACCGGCTCCATTCGGAGCCGGCATCCTCATGGAAGGGTGTTTCCCGCTGGGCTGGCGGGCGGCCTTCTGGTGGTCGCCCGCCAGCCCAGCGGGAAACCCAGAATACCTGCAGCGGTCTTTTGACCGCGCAGCGGTATTCTGGCGGTTCCAGCCAGGCCGGCGGCTTCCGCCGCCGGCCGGGGTCAGAATGACCCCCTATGTGCCTAATCCCATTAGTACCCATATTCACAATCCTACTGGCAATTACTCAATGTTATCTATAAATTCACTTCTTTTATATTCTTTATACTGCTGTTACTTTCTTACATACGTATATACAAGCTCTAATACAATTTGATCATATTGTTTCCCAGAATTTGATTTGTTTATACTCAACCATAGAATCAATTTCATGTAATTTGTCATATATGTAACTCAACTTTTATTCACAACTGGTACTTCACCTCTTTATCCATAATATTAACTATTTTCCACCTGTTTATTTGTCTCTAGAGATGACAGTATAACTCCTCATCCATATTGATCCCAAATGGGATCTTTGTTTTTAACCTAATAATGTTCCTCGATTCCAGGTGTCTAAGTTGTTGGACTCTGTCTCCCTCCTCTCATGTTTTGCAGTGGTTGCAATTCCATAGTATTTCATGTGTAGCCAATTAGCCCCATTGTGATTTTTTATATGCTTGGTCATGGCGTAATTCATATCATTGTTTTGTACTGCCCTGATATATTCTAGTATTCTTTTCTTTAAGAGACAGATAGTACTTCCCACATATTTCAGACCACACAAGCATTCGATGATATACACTATGAAGCTGGTTTCACATGTTATTCTTTCCGCAATTGGAATCTCTCTCCCTTGAAAATCTACAATTTTACTCTTAATACAGCCAATTTTACATGCTTTACACTTATTACAACACGTGAAACCCTTACTGGAATCTATCAACCAATTTGATTTCTCTGGGATTCAAAATAGCTGTTCACTACTAGATCTTTTTTAGATGGCACTTTTCTGTAGGTTACATTTGGTCTTATTCCTAAGCATGGCCCTATATCTTTATCTTTTTTAACCAGGTGCCACTGCTTATTTAGGATATTTAATATTTGTTTATTCTCTTTACTGTAAGTTAAGATCAGTCTTATTTGATCTTGTTTGTGTTCATTTGTTTCTTTCCCTCTATTTACAAGAGTTTGTGCTCGTGTTATTGCTCTAGCTTTCATCTCACCTTGTTTCACATCTTGATTTCTATATCCTCGTGCTAGAAACCTCTGTTCTGTTTCTGCAAATTTAATTTCCCTATCCCATTCTTTGGAACAATTCCTCTTGACTCTAATGAATTCGCCATAGGGAATGCTTTTAATTAATGAAGCTGGATGAAAACTTGACCCATGTAACACACTATTTGTTGGCGTTGGTTTTCTATGCAAAGTAGTTTGTAATCTATCATTTTGTACATATACCATCAAATCTAAAAATTCTATTGATTCCTTGCTCATTTTATAGGTAAATCGAAGGCCCATGTCATTTGAATTCAATTTCTGAAAAAAGACCTTGAAGGATGCCTCTGTGCCATTCCAGATTACAAACAGATCATCTAAATATCGTAGCCATACTACTATTTTTTCCGTAAATTGATAATTTTCTTCCTCCCACACATTGGGCCTGATTACAACTTTGGAGGACGGTGTTAAACCGTCCCAAAAGTGGCGGATATACCACCTACTGTATTACAATTCCATTATATCCTATGGAACTCGTAATACGGTAGGTGGTATATCCGTCACTTTTGGGACGGTTTAACACCGTCCTCCAAAGTTGTAATCAGGCCCATTGTGTTTTTCCCACCATCCCATTGTTAAATTTGCATAACTCGGGGAAAAGGAAATTCCCATGGCAGTCCCACAGGTTTGTTTATATATTTGATGATCAAATATAAATACATTATTTCCCAAGCACAGTTCAATAATTTCTACTATCATTTTTAAATGTCTCAATAGGTGGATACTTCTCAGTTGTAGAAAGTATTTAACTGCTTTAATCCCCACCTTGTGCGCTATTGATGTATACAATGAAACCACGTCAATAGTGATCAGTATGTACTCTGTATGCCATACTACGTCCTCCAGCACTCTGAAAAAATCCCCTGAGTCATTAATATATGAGTTCAAGTCTCTCATTATCGGTGCTAGAAAAATATCCACATATTGCGAGACATTCTCATAGAATGATTCACAGCTAGACATTATGGGCCTTCCTGGAGCTTTTTCCAAAGTTTTATGTAGTTTTGGCAAAAAATGAATTGTTGGCATTATTGGGTTCTCATTTGTCATAAACTTCAACTCATCCATACTAATGAGACCATCAGAATGCCATTTCTCTAACTTTCGCTTCCAGCAGTGGTTAGTCGGCCAGGCACTAGCCACCTATAACCACCCAACCCTGCAAGCAAAAGTTTCTGAATGGGTCTGTGCACATATGCATTAATACCTCAGTGGGTTTGTCAGTGGGTATTTGCGTCTCTGAGTCGGTCTGTGAGTGGGTGCCTGAGTCTCAGAGTGGATGTGGGAGTGGATGTATGACTCTTTGAGTAGGTCTGTCATTGAATGCATAACTCTTTGAATGGGTCTCTGAGTTGGGGCGTGATTGTGTGAGTGTGTCTATGATTGCGGGCTTGAGTGTCTGAGTGGGTTTCTGAATTGGTACCTGAGGGTCTGAGTGGGTCTGTGAGTGAGTGCCTGAGTGTCTGAATGGGTCTGTGAGTAAGTGCCTGATAGTCTGAGTAGGTCTGTGACTGATCCGCCTGCCTATCCTGTCATCAATCTAACATCTGACTATGTAGCCTCTTTCCTGAGGGCCTTTCAGTTCAATGGCTTTGAAGACTCTCTTCAACATTTCTCTTCATGACTACTGTTAAATCAATTTGACTATTGGCCTATTGTAAAGTTTAAAGTTTACTTATAACTTTGGCCTGCGGTGCTTATCATGGTCGACATTATGGCCCTCATTATGACATTGGCGGTAAATCCCACTTACCACCACGCTGACTGCCGCCAACTTACCGACGTGGTGGCGGATATCCGTTCACCATATTGTGACACACATACACCAATCCGTCAGTATTCAGCCACATACACAATTCCGCCAGCACAAAGTTCAGTGATAAACTGGCGGTATCAAAACCCACACCTTTACGCTGACAGAACAACGCCCATCACATTATGACCAGTGAATCACCACGGGGGACATTCAACAGCGGTAAATCATTGGCAGTACATACCGCTGTGCTCACAATAGACACCCACAGACAAAACACCACCACATTAGACAATTCAAATAACACACACCACGCCCAACCACTCACACCACTATAAAACACACATCCACATTACCCACAAACCTTTAACATTACAAACAATTGCCACCAGAGAGACACCAATACCACAGACACAACCAGAGCCACACACTACTCACACCTATACACCACTCATACACTACACATCACACACCCCAACACACCCTCACCTACAACCTCACACAACAGCCATGGCACCACAAAGACACCCCTGATTCACAGATGAGGAGCTAAGAGTCATGGTAGAGGAAATCATCAGGGTAGAGCCACAGCTATTTGGAGCACAGGTGCAGAAGATATCGATAGCTAGGAAGATGGAGCTATGGCAGAGAATCGTGGCCAGGGTCAACGCCGTGGGACAGCACCCAAGAACTAGGGAAGACATCAGGAAGAGGTGGAACGACCTACGGAGGAAGGTACGTTTCATTGCAACAAGACACCAACTTGCTGTACAGAGGACTGGCGGTGGACCCCCAGCTCCTCCCCCACAACTAACAGCATAGGTGGAGCAAGTCTTGGCAATCCTGCATCCAGAGGGCCTGGCCGGAGTAGAAGGAGGACTGGACTCTGGTAAGACAGCTATCTACTACTATCACCCCCCTACCTGCATGCCATCACATACACCCACCCTCACTCCCAGCACTCCACGACTACCCACACACCCCACCATGACATCTCACTTATCCTAATGCAAAGCCTTGCATGCTCTACCAATGCATGGACACCCCTCACAGCGCTGCATGGACACTCATTACTAAAGCATGCATACTATAGAGAATTACCTGTCCCACCATACACCAATGTACACAAGTGAAAGCTGCCAGGGCAAATACAACCAAAGAGGGCATGTCACGGATGGACAAAATGTCAGACACAGAAACCATAACACATCATTTACATCCCCACAGGTACCCCAGCCAATGTCAGCGGAGAGGAGGTGCCAGCAATATCCAGTCCCCCAACAGAAGAGGCCCACAGTGATGACAGCAACTCTGGTCTTCAGGACCTGGATGACCAATGTGGCCCATCAGAGACCTCTAAACAGCCGGTTACCCAAGCACAGTCACACACCACCACAGAGCCTCCCCCATCAGGAAACAACACCACAGCACCCACCCAGCATACGCACACCTCTGTCCCCAGGACACGTCAATCAGCAGTGTGTCCACCGCTACAGGGACCCCAGGCCACACCTCAAACCCATGACAGTGAGGGACCTGGGATCAGTGGCAGTGGGCACACAGTTCATGGGACAGAGGCACAGGCCAACATGGAAACTGGGAGGAGTGTTGTGCGCCAGGGGGAGGACAGGTCCAGGGAACCAACTCTCCGGAAGGCACTTGCAGAGATCCTGGGAGCCTATCAACATTCCCAGGACACGATGGGCCAGATCCTGGACAATGTGCAGGAGAACAGGCGCCTGCAGGAGGGACAGTACCAGGGGATCAGGGAGGACTTGCAGGCCATCAACAACACCCTGATCTCCATAGCAGAGTGAAATGATGAGAGGCCGCTCAGGTAAAACACGTTTCTTCTTTATTATGGAGAGCTTCTAAGTACAACATCAAACAGGGCAGCCGACAGGACTCCAACTGCCACAGTCCCGAACCATCTCCATCTCCTCATTCCATTACCTCACAAAGGCACTACGCATGCATACACACATGTAGGCATGCGCAGGATATAACACAACTTTCCCCTTCACAAACTTAATGAACATAGAAAATTAAACAGCACTATTAAGATAAATACATAATAACAATAATGAAGAAGGAAAATAAAAAACAAAATAAGTTCTACACAGAGCCGCCACACAAGTGTCATCTCATGACTAATTACAACATCCTTCCAAACCCTCTATTCAACACAATCTCGCAACCACACAGGCTTTCTTCTTTCCCTTTCCGACTTTCTACACACCTCCATTGATTTATTCACATGCCTCTTTTCTTTCTCCACACAGACTTTACCTTCATCCACTTCTTCATCAAGCTTTGTTGTATCCTTGACCACATTCCTTTGAACAGCTACCCTTTTTTTATTCCACCACTTGCATCCTCCAATTTAACCACACACCTTTTCACTTCCACCACTTTTTTTGGCACAGAGAATTTGTAACTACCTTTGGTAATGATTCCAGGTAATCTAATGCACACCCAATCACCAACTTCCACATTCCTTTCCCTGTTTTTTCCTTCCTCCACATATTTACTCTGAGCTTGTTTCCGCTTCTCCAACACATGTTCCCTCTTCTCGCTCAGCAACTTCCCCTCACACATTCATGGACGCACTCATTTATTCATCGCCTCCCTACCCTTAAGCAGAGCAAAAGGAGACAACCCCGTGGACGCATTAGGTGTGGTGCGTAAAGCCCACAACAATTCTTCCAACTCTCTCCTCCATTCCAAACCATTTACCAAAGATAGCTGTATATTATCTTTAACTACACGGTTACACCTCTCCACCAGACCATTGCTCCTGGGATGACATAAAGATGTCCTTACAAGTCTCACACCCCAATACTTCATGAATACATCAAACTCTTTAGATGCAAATTGCACACCATTGTCAGTGACAATTTCACCCACAACACTTTTCCTCGTAAGCAACTCCCTCAAAAACTTCACCACCTCCACAGAGGTCGGTGCCCTGACCCACTTGACTTCTGGCCATCGCGAAAAATAGTCCACCAGCACTATGCCTATGCCTTATTCTGTAACAACACACGCATTCCTTTAGTCTTCTCTGCAGACTTTGGAATAAAACGCGAGTAAAACTCCAGCATGCCAAAAAACGTTCTCAGCTGGTTCTTATCCACTGGGGCAGGAAATTCCCTTATGGCCTGTACCAAACTTCCCTTTGGTTCAACACCCCGCACAGACAAGGTGTGTCCAAAATAATTCACACTGCTCACTGTAGGAACGTAGCCTCTTTCCAGCCTTGTTACCCCCACTTTTGGCCTGTTTGTGAGTATATGTCAGGGTGTCTTGACTGTCTCACTGGGATCCTGCTAGCCAGGACCCCAGTGCTCATATTGAAGACCCTATTTGTCAGTGTGTTTTATATGTCTCACTAGGACCCGGCCAGCCAGGACCCCAGTGCTCATAGTTGTGGCCTGAATGTGTTCCCTGTGTGGTGCCTAACTGTGTCACTGAGGATCTACTCATCAGAACCTCAGTTCTTACGCTCTCTCTGCCTTTAAAATTGTCACTGCAGGCTAGTGACCATTTTTACGAATTCTGGCACACTGGAACACCCTTATAATTCCCTATTATATGGTACCTAGGTACCCAGGGTATTGGAGTTCCAGGAGATCCCTATGGGCTGCAGCATTTCTTTTGCCACCCATAGGGAGCTCAGACAATTCTTACACAGGACTGCCACTGCAGCCTGAGTGAAATAACGTCCACGTTATTTCACAGCCATTTTACACTGCACTTAAGTAACTTATAAGTCACCTATATGTCTAACCATCACTTAGTGAAGGTTAGGTGCAAAGGAACTAAGTGTGAGGGAACCCTGGCACCAGCCAAGGTGCCCCCACATAGTTCAGGGGAATTTCCCCGGACTTTGTGAGTGTGGGGACACCATTACACGTGTGCACTACATATAGGTCAATACCTATATGTAGCTTCACAATGGTAACTCACAATATGGTCATGTAACATGTCTAGGATCATGGAATTGTCCCCCCATGCTAAATCTGGTATTGGGGTGCCAATCCCATGCATCCCCAAGGCTCCAGCATGGACCCCGGGTACTGCCAAACTAGCTCTCTGGGTTTTCACTGCAGCTACCGCTGCTGTCAACCCACAGACAGGCTTCTGCCCTCCTGGGGTCTGGGCAGCCCAGTCCCAGGAAGGCAGAACAAAGAGTTTCCTCTGAGAGAGGGTGTTACACCCTCTCCCTTTGGAAATAGGTGTTAAGGGCTGGGGAGGAGTACACTCCTGAAGCCTCTGGAAATGCTTTGAAAGGCACAGATGGTGCCTCCTTGCATAAGCCAGTTTACACCAGTTCAGGGAACCCCCAGCCCCTGCTGTGGCTTGAAACTGGACAAAGGAAAGGGGAGTGACCACTCCCCTGTCCATCACCACCCCATGGGTGGTGCCCAGAGCTCCTCCAGTGTGTCCCAGACCTCTGCCATCTTGAATGCAGAGGTGTGAGGGCACAATGAAGGCCTCTGAGTGGCCAGTACCAGCAGGTGACGTCAGAGACCCCTCCTGATAGGTGCTTACCTGGTTAGGTGGCCAATCAATCCTCCTCTGAGGACTATTTAGGGTCTCTCCTGTGGGTTTATCATCAGATAACGAATGCAAGATCTCACCAGAGTTCCTCTGCATCTCCCTCTTCGACTTCTGCCAAGGATCGACTGATGACTACTCCAGGACGCCTGCAAAACCGCAACAAAGTAGCAAGACGACTACCAGCAACATTGTAGCGCCTAATCCTGACGGCTTTCTCGACTGTTTCCTGGTGGTGCATGCTCTGAGGGCTGTCTGCCTTCACCCTGCACTGGAAGCCAAGAACAAATATCCTGTGTGTCAACGGAATCTTCCCCCTGCTAACGCAGGCACCAAACTTCTTCTTCACGGGTCCTCTGGGTCTCCTCTCATCTTGACGAACATAGTCCCTGGAGCACAGGAGCTGGATCCAAGTGACCCCGACAGTCCAGTGGTCCTTCTGTCAAAATTTGGTGGAGGTAAGTCCTTGCCTCCCCACGCCAGACAGTAATCCTGTGTACTGCATGTTCTGCAGCTGCTAGGGCTTTTGTGCACTTTTGCAAGGAATCCTTTGTGCACACCATAGCCCAGGTCCCCAGCACTCCATCCTGCATTGCTCAACTCACTGAGTTGACCACCTGCTTTGTGGGACCCTACTTTGTAGTGATGAGACGACTGCTGTGCTCAGTTTTCTTGAATGCCTGTTCAAGTGCTTCTGCAGGTGATGCCTGCTTTTGCATGGGTTCTCTGTGCTGCTGAGTGCCCCCTCCTCCAAGGGGCGACCTTCTGGTCGTTCCTGGGCCTGGTCAGCACCCATTTTCTTCAACCATGACCTTTGCAGCTAGCAAGGCGTGTTTGTGTTTTTTCTGCGTGGAAACAACTCTGCATCCTCCAGAATGCCATGGGACATCTTCTGTGCAAAGGAGATGTTCCTGGAATCTTCCATTGTTGCAGAATCTTCAGCTTCTTCCTCCCAGAGGCAGCCATTTTGCACCTTCATCCGGGGTTTAGTGGGCTCCTGCCCCCTCCTGGACACTTTTGTGACTCTTGGACTTGGTCCCCTTCCTTTACAGTTCCTCAGGTCCAGGACTCTGTCTTCAGTGCTTTGCAGTCAGTTGTTGTCTTTGCAGAATCGCCTATCACAACATCAGTGTGTTTCTGGGGAAGTAGGGTCACTTTACTTCTTCTTTTCAGGGTCTTGGGGTGGGGTATCTTGGACACCCTTAGTGTTTTCTTACACTGTAGAGCGCCCTCTACACACTACTACTATTCACATTAGGTACTTTCCCTCTTTGCGCTTTCGAGGTAATTGTTTATGTAATTGCCACCCAAGCATGTCTTGTTATCTATTGTTCAGGAACAGACTTACGTCAGGCGTCCGATCAGATCTGTATAAATACATCTCTCACAGACAGATGGTTAGAAGGATTCCTACCAGATGCCACTGACGCCTCCATGCTACACGTCGCCTTGACCGTGACCCAGTCTTCGTGTCCACACGGAGTCTGAGCTAGAGACCTCATTCCAAGGTAATGAGGGTTTGGGAGGTCTTCTCATGGACATGGTACTGGGAGATTAGGGTTGTCACACCTAGTTCTTTTTAGGCTAGAGGTTAGGTTCATCATGCTAATGTATTAGGACATATACCATATCTCATGTCATTTTATGTTATTGCAAAATGGTGGGGGACTTTGTACTAATCGCTCTTGTTTTCACAATTCTGTTTCTTGCACTGTTCATTATCCTTATCATTGCAGCCCATGCAATTTATCGTATATTGCATTATTGTTAACAAAAAACAGCTTTCGACAACGTCTGTCACCACACCGTTCAAACACGCCTCCACAACACTGGGATCCGCGGCAAGGCCTTCGACTGGATCTCCTCTTTCCTCTCCGGCAGAACCCAGAGAGTCCACCTTCCACCCTACCTCTCCAAATCCTCCAAAACCATCTGTGGCGTCCCAGAGGGATCCTCCCTCAGCTCAACACTTTTCAATGTTTACATGGTTCCCCTCAACAACATCACACGATCCCACCACATCAACATAGTATCCTATGCAGACGATACCCAGCTGATCATCTCCCTCACAAAAGACCCCACAACAGCAAGAAACAACCTCCACAAGGGACTTCACGCCATCGCCAACTGGATGGAATCAAGCTGCCTCAAGCTAAACACAGGCAAAACAGAGGTCCTCATCCTCGGCAGCACCCCCTCCACCTGGAACGACTCCTGGTGGCCTACCTCCCTCGGAGCCGCCCCCACCACCCAAGTACGGAACCTGGGCATCATCCTTGACTCAGCACTCAGCATGTTTTAGCAGGTCAACGCAGTATCCTCTTCCTGTTACAACACCCTCCGCATGCTCTGCAAGATCTTCAAGTGGATTCCAGTTGAAACCAGACAGTCACCCACGTCCTAGCCAGCTGCCAACTGGACTTCAGCAATGCACTCTATTCAGGAACCACGGCCAAACTAGAAATGAAATTGCCACGTATCCAAAACGCCTCCGCCCAACTCATCCTTGACGTCCCATGCCGCAACCACATCTCTGATCACCTCAGAGAACTACACTGGTTACCCGTATCGAAGAGTATTACCTTCATACTGCTCACCCATGCACACAAAGCCCTCCACAACACAGGTACGGCCTACCTCAACGACATGCTCACCTTCCACACCCCCGTCCGCCAAATCTGCTCCACCAGCCTCGCCCTCGCCTCTGTCCCCTGCATTCGCCGCACCACCACCGGAGGAAGATCCTTCTCTCACCTCGCCGCCAAGACCTGGAACTCCCTACCACTCCAACTACGCCAGACCCAAGACCTCCTGACCTTCAGAAAACACTCAAGACATGGCTATTCGACCAGTAGCTCCCACCCCCCAGCGCCTTGAGACCCTGACGGGTGAGTAGCGCGCTTTATAAATTAATTGATTGATTGATTGATTAAGACTTTTACTGCATTTATTTCATTGTCTGTGTGTTTGGCTGAGACATGTTGTTCATGTGAGAAAGGGGTGATCTCCGTTTAACCAAGACACTCCCCGAGATGTCGCACTCTTGAGTCCATGAGTAAAGGCTGCCACAAATCAACTTTTACTATTTGGTTTTTTTGTTGAGGTGCTGCCTGTGAGCCAAGAAGGTTGGGACTACAGTTGCGATTTGTTGTAGGATTGGCATAGTTGCCAACAAACATAAGCACTGTCATCCTTAAACCAGCAGTCTTGCCTAGAGCAAGAGTCAAACTATGACATTGCGCCACCAACGATGGTGTTTAGGCACTAATTTATGGATATCCTGATCATAACTGTCTCACACACAACAGGCAACCTAAGTACCATTATACGGAGACGGTTATATGTTGGAACTATGGGTGCTTCAAGCACCCATGGCTCAACAACGAGGTCTGAACAATGACCTGGTTCTAATCACTAATGCCTTTACCACGAATGCGTTTACAACGATTTTTCCGTTGTAAACGCATTCCTTGTAAAGGCATTAGCGATCAGCATGCATGGTTCCAGCATGCTTCCCCTCTATTGCCCCACCCCCAAAAATTACTGCGACCCCCCCATCCCCACAACTACCCCAACCCCCCCACCCCCAAAATTACCAGAACCCCAACCCCCTCCCCTAAAACCTAAACCACCCCAAAACCCAACCCACCCCTTAAACCTAACCCTGACCCCCAACCCTAATTACCCCCAGCCCCCCACCCAACCCCAAAAACGAAAAATACCCTGAGTCCCCACCCCTAAAACCTAAACCCCTCAACCCCCCAACCCACCCCTTAAACCTAAACCCTGACCCCCCCTCCCCAAACCCTGTTCACCCTGAACCCCCACCCCACTGCCCTAAAAAAAACAGACCCAGTCCCAGCCCAACTTACCTCGTCCTCCACCATGTCGACTCCTAATCCCTTCTTCTGTACCTTAACCACTCATATACGTGGTTCGGACATGCGTGGATAAGGTGCCAAAACCAGGAAGTCGTGGAAAATGAAAGCATTGTTTCGCTTTCGTTTTTCACAACTTTGAAGTTTCGGAGTCGTTGTTCCGGGTGTTTCCCTACGGAGACGTCCGTGGTCTTGGGGAAGATCCTCCTCAGCTGAACAGGGAGCACCTACCTAGGCTCTAGGTTGTTTGAGCTCGAACTATTAAAAGGATTTTTTTTCCCCACTTGGTGTTCCATCTCTTTACCCATTTCACAATATGGCTAATGCCATGGACATTCGTGAGAATTCTAGACAAGCATTAACATTACACCTAGTATTGCATGGCTTAACAGACTAGGGTGGGGTTGTCACATTCATAGTAGAAGCTAGTAAAGCTTACCAAACAGAAGTGTTCTACTCTTGGGTCACCTTTCCTGAGGAAGACCAAAGATCATTCACATTCCACACATATAAAATTGCAAACGTACCTCAACGGTACCAAGCATACCAGTATCTTGAAATTCCGATTACATATCAAGAACATCAGAACTGGTTTCATGGCGCCCTATCACACGTCATACAACCCGTGAGATTAGGTCCCTTGGGGAATGAAGAACCAACATGCCTATGTTTGCCACATACACACCTCACCCAGGTATATAAAATATACAGGCAGCTGATCTGTGCAATCTATACATTGAGCTAGTAACACTATACAGATGACCTGTTCAGTTCGTAATGCAAACTCTGAACACTACACCAGCGCGTTCAGCACCACTAGCACCTGCTGGATACCAATTGGCTACTAATGGGAATGAACCACAAACAGAACATTCTATACTGGGTAAAGTACACACAGAAAGAGAGAAAATCCTGTTTTGGATAGCCCAGAAAACAAATCAGTTGGAAGCTGTGTTTGCCCATATGGGACCACAGGAAAAACATAGAATTCTCACAATGTGCTTGCCCTTCGGGATGGTTCCCTCGGTGGATGACTGCGCCACATGGGGCACAGTCTTCGCTGCAATTTACACTACCATACATGGTGTCCCGACACTTGCTAATTTATTGGAAGTGCTAAAATAAAGTCAGAATGAGTATGGGGCTGCTCCAGCCCTAGATTTGGGGTGAAACTAATGTGTAACTTTGACGCAGTCTCCTCAATCATACTCAGTATTATTAAAGGGGAAGCGGTAGCACTGGCTATACGTCAGAGTCTCTGAGAGATTCCACACTTGGAACAGGAGAAACAACTACCAACAATTATTTCCAACACCTATACTAGTATAGTGTAGGAGGCTGGCCTGGCTTGTAGTGGGTACCAGAGGTACTTACACCTTGTGCCAGGTCCAGTTATCCCTTATTAGTGTAGAAGAGGTGTTTTTAGCAGCTTAGGCTGATAGAAGGTAGCTACGGCAAAGCAGCTTAGGCTGAACTAGGAGACATATAAAGCTCCTACTATTCCACTGGTGTCATATGCACAATATCATAAGAAAACACAATACACAGAAGTACTAAAAATAAAGGTACTTTATTTTTATGACAATACGCCAAAAGTATCTCAGTGAGTACCCTCAGTATGAGGATAAGTTATATACACAAGATATATATACACAAACCAAAATGATGCAGATAATAGCAAAAGGAAGTAATGCAAGCAATGTAAAGTTGCAGTAGATTGCAATAGGAGCACATAGGTATAGGGGCAACACAAACCATATACTCCAAAAGTGGAATGCGAACCACGAATGGACCCCAAACCTATGTGAGCTTGTAGAGGGTCGCTGGGACTGTAAGAAAACAGTGAGGGTTAGAAAAATAGCCCATCCCAAGTCCATGAAAGGTAGGTGTTGAGTGCACCTGCTACCCCCAGAGAGCACTGAAGTCGTGATAGGGGGATTCTGCAGGAAGAACAAACACCAGCAATGGAACAACAGTGGTTTTCCGGACCTGAGTACCTGTAAGACAAGGGGACCAAGTCCAATAGTCGCGACAGTGTCGAGAGTGGGCAGGAGCCCAGGAATTGCCAGCTGAGGGTGCAAGGAAGCTGCCACCTGTTGGAAGAAGCTTGGAGTTCTGCAAGAAAGAAGAGGACTAGGAACTTCCCCTTCGGAGGATGGATGTCCAACGTCGCGATGAAGCTTGCAGAGGTGTTCCCATGCAGATAGACCGCAAACAAGCCTTGCTAGCTACAACGGTCGCGGTTAGGGTTTTTGGGTGCTGCTGTAGCCCAGGAGGGACCAGGATGTCACCACGTGGATGAGGAGACAGAGGGGGCGACCAGCAACGGAGGGAGCCCTCACAGAAGCAGGCAGCACCCGCCAAAGTACCTGAACAGGCACTTAGAAGAAAAGTGAACCGGAGTCCACCTGAAGTCACAAAAGGGAGTCCCACAACACCGGAGGAAAACTCAGAAGGTTGGGCACTGCAGGTTAGAGTGTCGGGACCCAGGCTTGGCTGTGCACGAAGGAAATCCTGGAAAAGTGCACAGGAGCCGGAGCAGCTGCAAATCACACGGTACCCAGCAATGCAGTCTGGCGTGGGGAGGCAAGGACTTACCTCCACCAAACGTGGACTGAAGAGTCACTGGACTGTGGGAGTCACTTGGACAGAGTTGCTGAGATCCAGGGACCACGCTCGTTGTGCTGAGAGGGGACCCAGAGGACCGGTGATGCAGTCTTTTGTTGCCTGCGATTGCAGGAAGAAGATTCCATCGACCCACGGGAGATTTCTTCAGAGCTCCTGGTGCAGAGAGGAGGCAGGCTACCCCCAGAGCATGCCCCACCTGGAAAAAGTCGAGAAAGCCAGCAGGATGAAGCGATACAAGGTTGCTAGTAGTCGTCTTGCTACTTTGTTGCAGTTTTGCAGGCATCCTGAGCAGTCAGCGGTCGATCCTTTGGCAGAAGGTGAAGAGGGAGATGCAGAGGAACTCTGGTGAGCTCTTGCATTCGTTATCTGGTGAGATCCTCAAAGCAGAGACCCTAAATAGCCAGAAAAGGAGGTTTGACTACCTAGGAAGGAGGATTGGCTGCCAAGAGAGGTAAGAGCCTATCAGAAGGAGCCTCTGACGTCACCTGCTGGCACTGGCCACTCAGAGCAGTCTAGTGTGCCACAAACACCTCTGTTTCCAAGATGGCAGAGGTCTGGGACACACTGGAGGAGCTCTGGGCACCTCTCCTGGGAGGTGCAGGACAGGGGAGTGGTCACACCCCTTTCCTTTGTCCAGTTTCACACCAGACCAGGGCTGGGGGATCCCTGAACTGGTGTAGACTGGCTTATGCAGAGATGGGCACCATCTGTGTCCATCAAAGCATTTCCAGAGGCTGGGGGAGGCTATTCCTCCCCAGCCCTCACACCTATTTCCAAAGGGAGAGGGTGTTACACCATCTCTCAGAGGAAGTCCTTTGTTCAGCCTTCCTGGGCCAGGGTTACCTGGACCCCAGGAGGGCAGAAACCTGTCTGAGGGGTTGGCAGCAGCAGCAGCTGCAGTGGAGACCCCGGAAAGGCAGTTTGGCAGTAACCGGGCTCTGTGCTAGAGACCGGGGGGATCATGGAATTGTCACCCCAATGCCAGGATGGCATTGGGGTGACAATTCCCTGATCTTAGACATGTTACATGGCCATGTTCGGAGTTACCATTGTGACGCTGTACATAGGTAGTGACCTATGTACAGTGCACGCGTGTAATGGTGTCCCCGCACTCACAAAGTCCGGGGAATTTGCCCTGAACGATGTGGGGGCACCTTGGCTAGTGCCAGGGTGCCCACACACTAAGTAACTTTGCACCCAACCTTCACCAGGTGAAGGTTAGACATACAGGTGACTCATAAGTTACTTAAGTGCAGTGGTAAATGGCTGTGAAATAACGTGGACGTTATTTCACTCAGGCTGCACTGGCAGGCCTGTGTAAGAATTGTCAGAGCTCCCTATGGGTGGCAAAAGAAATGCTGCAACCCATAGGGATCTCCTGGAACCCCAATACCCTGGGTACCTCAGTACCATATTCTAGGGAATTATATGGGTGTACCAGTATGCCAATGTGAATTGGTAAATTTAGTCACTAGCCTGTTAGTGACACATTTGGAAAGCAGAGAGAGCATAACCACTGAGGTTCTGGTTAGCAGAGCCTCAGTGAGACAGTTAGGCATCACACAGGGAACACATACAGGGCACATACTTATGAGCACTGGGGCCCTGCCTGGCAGGGTCCCACTGACACATACACTAAAACAACATATATACAGTGAAATATGGGGGTAACATGCGAGGCAAGAAGGTACTTTCCTACATATAGGATGGGACAGTTTGGGAGCCAAGCTGAAGAAGACTGAAATACAAAGTACCACCTCTAAGGAAGGTACTAAAACAAGCACAGGAGGGTTCTCAAAAGCGCTGTGATAAACAAAAACAATTTAAAGACAGACGAAGTCAGAGGGTGGATTCTCCATACCCGGAGAACTCCAACAGAACATATAATCTCAGAAATAGAGAAAATATAAAAGCTCCTGACAAATATATTGCTACAAAGGAAAAAAAAAAGGAAAAAAAGGGGAGGGTCCAAAAAACCACAAGACTCCCTATATACAAATGCCCCTTAATATTATAATACGTGGGAACTTCACCTGAGGACATTGGACCCTAGTCCTCCATGGGAAAACATGATTCCAAAAAGTAATGAGGTCCCACTTTATGTATGCAGTTATTATATCTCAGTGTCCGAATATCTGAAGATGTGTCGCATTCATCAACAAAGCTAGAGATAGTATCAATATTGCTCCAAATCCAATTTTATTTTAGGAAAACATTTAACTCGTGGTGAAAATGTGGGCACACAGAGGTCCAAAAGAATGTGTGAGTTAGGCCAGCCAACACGTGTTTCGCCCCGCGGGCACGTAAGCCAGGGCTTTCTCAAGGCATTTCAAGTAATTATTTGTTCAGATAGCCAAATGATCAGTCGATAATATAAGTAAAAAAACAGCAATTATCCTGTTTTCTATTAGTATTTAGATTGACAGCCGCATTTACGCATCCGTCGCCTGAAGAAACATTCAAAAGACATGACTTTTTGACAAATATATTGATTCATGTCCCTCTCGTTCCTTTCAGTACACACTGGATAGACGTAAGGAGAGAGGGGGATGTCCAGATCGATGTCCTGAATGCGTGAAACAGAAAAAAGACTCACCACAGTCTTCAGGCAAAAAAGAAGACAAGTCCCCACAAAAAAAGCCACAATTCAAAAAGAAAAAGGTAGCCGCACTTTCAATTAAAAATGCCAGTACACTTGAGAACATTGCTGAAGAACAAAATGTGGGCAGTGACACTGCTAGACAGTGTGGCAGAGGCCACAATATGTCTCCAGAGTCTTAAAGATCATCTGGAACCGACACCAACTAGTGATTTTATTGCAGTTGAGCCTGCAGACGGGTGCGTTCTTTCACCCGACAGGGTTTATGATTTAAATATCGAAATTGAGGGAGACTTAGAGCGCACCGTTAGTGTAATATTCTGTGATGAACTTAGTTGTGATATCCTGTTGGCCAAGAGGAACTGGCCACCCGAGCAGGTCCGTAAGCTCCCACATGGGGTAGATATTTTGCCGTCTATCTTTGATCTTGTTCCAGACACAGTAAAACAAGCCTACACTGTCAATTGGGTTTTAGCGCAAGCACCTGAATTATACCGCAATCATGTAGGTTGGGGCAGGGATTCTCCTTGTCATATAATACCTATTAGGTCTATTCCCTAGTCACAGCCACAACATCCTGTTAAACACAAAGCTAAAGCTCCAGTGAGGAAGATCCTCATTCAGCTTGAGTGCCAGGGAGTAATTAAGCCCTGTGTCTCTGCAATGAATAATGCGTTACTCCCCGTTGCAAAACCTGACCATTCCTACAGAATAGTCTTAGATTACAGACACTTAGCAGTCATGCATGCACATATGCCATACAAAACTTGCATAGCACAGCACTAATTGACAATATAGTGCGTAAAAAATACAAAACAACCTTGGATATCTCCAACGGTTTCTTCTGTCAAAACTTAAAACATGAAAGTCGAGACCTAAGTGCATTCTCATTTGGCTCACAAAAACGTTTCTTCCATTTGTCACAAGATTACAAGAACAGCCCAGGGCTGTTCTCAGCCTGCGTAACATCACTATTACATGATATTGATCCAGAGGCGTTATCCTACGTGTATGACATCTATCTCACAGATGACGACCACAACATTCATCCTGCCAGGATCGATCGGATCGTTTTAGGATTCACAGCCCTTCGTTACAAATTTAGGTGGTCATTATGAACATGGAGATAAACACCGTCACCCCCAACAGTGAACAGAAGACCGCCATTGGAGGTGAATAGATACCTGCCGTATAATGATGCCAAAAATAGAAACCTCCAAAAATTCTGCTACCTCCAACCACCGCTATTGCCCTTGATGGCGTAAAGGCTGCACACCCCACCTGCCACCGCCAAGCAGACAAATCCCCCGCCCTCCAAATAACGATGAACAAATCACTGCAACGGATAGTGTTTGTCGAATGACCATTGGCGGTACAGACTGCCACAGCCAGCAAGTGGACCCAACAGCAAGAAATGCAAACATTGGCAAGTTTGAAACCCACACACCTGACATACATCTACAATACTATAAAACACTCACATACACACCCCACAATCCTTTGCAACACCAATAGGAAAACTGAGACTGACAACACAACACGCAGACACTGAACGCAACATCACACAAGTCATACACCCAACCACACAACAGCACCCTCACCAATATCCACACAACACCCACAGCACATACCATGGCACCCCCTAAGCCCGCACGCTTCACAGTTAGGGAGCTAAGAACAATGGTGGAGGAAATACTCAAGGTGGAGCCACAAATCTTCGGGGCACAGGTTCAGCACACACCCATCACCAGGAAGATGGAGTTCTGGCAGACAATTGTAAACAAGGTCAACGCAGTGAGAAACCATCCACGCATGAGGGATGACATCCGCAAGAGATGGAAGGACCTGTGCGGGAAGGTGAGGTCGTTGGCATCCAGGCACAACATTGCAGTCCAGAAGACTGGGGGAGGACCCCCAGCTACACCCCCTGACTACACTGACTGGGAAGAGAAGGTACTGACCACCCTGCACCCCGAAGGTCACACTGGACTCACTGGAAGAATGGACTTGGGTAAGTCATATACAATTACTTCATATCCACTACACCTGTAATGCATGCACCACCCCACCCTCCAACTACCACCAGGACCACTACCCCACCCAGGCCGCAATCACTGCATCCAGACACCCTGAATGCCCACAAACCCACCAACAGGCCCACATCACTCCCCCTGTGCACAGCCACCTACCCCTACAAGGAATCACAATGGCACTACGCCACCCACAATGCACCTCCCCATTGCATGCAAAATGCAATGGTAACCTCACAATAGGTCCCTGCAGGGCCCAAAAGGGGAATAAACAGCACAAAATAGAGCAGAGCTGTGCATCCTCATTCAAATTAGTACATGTAACATACATGTCTATTCCCCCCACAGCCACCACCACCCATGCCACCCTGACGTAAAGGCCAAGGAGTGCCAGTGCCCCACATGGAGACAGAGGGCTCACTCAGGACACTGGGGAGGGAAGTGTGGACAGTGAGGAATATCCTGGCCCGTCACCCAGTCCTGTACTGTCACCCTCCAGCAGCCCCACCCAGGACACTACTGACACCCCTACCACCCAGCCACCAACAACAGCTCTGGCCAAACGACCCCACACCAGTGTCTCAAGGCCACAGACTGATGGAACTCAAGTACAGAGGCCAGAGTCTATACCTATTAACAGGCAGAATGACGATGGCCCCAGTGCAAGTGGTACTGCCAGATCTGTGCACGGGACACAGGCACAGGGGGCTAGGCCCAGTGGGAGGGCATCAGTGTCCCAGGGGGGAGTCCGAAGGATGGATGTTGCAGCCCAGGAGGTGATCTCTGAGGTCCTGGGAGCATACCACCATACACAAGACAGGATGGGCCAGATCCTGGCCACCTTGGAACAGATTCAAAGTCTGCAGATAGCCCAACATCAAGAGACCATGGAGCAATAGAACCAACTCAATGCCACCATGGTCACTATTGTAGGGGAGCTGCAGCACCACTACCTTAGCCAGCCTGAGACCCCCACAAACCTGGAAGCCCCTACCACTGCCCAGGACAAGGCCAGCCCTCAACATCAACAGCAGCAACTGGACTGGTGCACTGGTAGAGGACACGCAGGAGACCAGCAGCCCTACCCGTGCAGCCTAGAACTAGACACTCAAACGGACCCTCAGACCCAGATATGGCACAGGAACACCTGCCAAGACTAAGGCCCCCACTAAGAAGTGACTCTGACATGGACTGTCTCCCAAGTGTGTCACTGTGCCACCAATAGCAAAATAACAATATGCAAAGGGACAGCTGAACCTATACCCACCGCCACCAATCACAGAGCCCATGTACCTAGTATGGACATCTACCATTAGCCCACTCCCTTCACTGTGAAGCGCACCAATGCATTTTTGACACCAAATAAAACACATTTACATCAATTCGTATGTCCCCTGTCATAATGTTGAATCAATTGAAAATGTGAATGCGTTTGCCAGTCAATTCCATAATCAGACCTTTATTGCAGGAATGGCACACCACGCACAACATTGTTTGGAGTAGAAATAAATGTACACCATGTTTGTTTCCATGGCACATGCCACCTTATTCTTTAGGTAACAGTGTCAATGACTACAGACCCCAAATCACCATAATGAATAAGTCAGACAGACATTATGCAGTGCAGACAACATCATCAGTGAATAGTACCTCATAGTCACTGGAAGTATAGTTGGATCAGCCGGTTCCTGGAGTGGACATCTTCCCCCTCTTCATCCTCACCATCACTCTCATCCCCTCTTAAATGAAGCAGGTCTGGATATACAGCACCCTCCTCCTCTAGTAGGGGGATAGCTTTCCTCACAGCCACGTTGTGCAGCATGCAGCAGGCCACCACTATTCTACACACCTTCTCAGGGTCATAGCACAGGGAACCCCCAGAGAGATGGAGGCAACAGAATCTAGCCTTTAGGAGACCTATAGTGCGCTCTATCACCCTCCTAGTACGTCCATGGGCCTCATTGTAATTCCTCTCTGCATCTGTTCTGGGATTCCTCACAGGTGTCAGGAACCATTGCATGTTGGGGCAGCCAGAATCACCTGCAAAAGTGTTTGGAACAGGACTGTAACAAACTGCCATTACTTGCAGATAGCCTGGCTACCAGCTATGTACTGATCCAGTGTCATACACACTCACCTATGAGCCATCCTCTGTCCCCTTGTAGTTGATCCATCATGTGTGGTACACTGCAGTTTCCCAGGACAAATGAATCATGGACTGATCCTGGAAACATGGCATTCACATGTGAAATGTACTGGTCTGCAGTACATACCAATTGTGTGTTCATTTGGTGGAAGTTCTTCCTGTTTCTGTACACCTGTTCATTTACTCTTGGGGGGATGAGAGCTATGTGGGTGCCATGGATGGCACCTATCACATGGGGAATGTTAGCAAAGGCATTGAAGTCAGACTTGATGGCAGGGAGTTCAGCCCTTTGGGGAAACTTTACATATGTCTGCAGGTGTACAACAAATGCATCTAGGAATTTGGACAGGATGAGGCTAAACATTGGCTGTGAGAACCCTGCACCCATGCCCACTGTCACCTGAATTGAGCCCAAAGTCAAGAAATGGAGTACAGAGAGCACCTGCACTTCAGTAGGGATGGCATGCTTATTCCAATTAGCCGGTCTCAGTACAGAATCCACAAATGCACATAGCTCATGGATTGTTGTACGATTTAGTCTGTAGGTGACAATGATGTGACGTTGCATCATGGTATCCAAATCAATAATAGGGGGGTCATTACAACATTGGCGGTAAATGCCGCTTACCGCCGTGCAGAAGACCGCCAATACAATGCCGCGGAATTCCACCACAGCTATCATGACACACATTTCGGAAACCGACGACATTCAGACACCCACACAACTCCGCCAAACCAAAGGTCAGTGTTAAACTGGCGAAAACAAATCCTCCACCTCCACGCCAACAGAAACACGCCCATGCTATTACGACCCACCAATCCACATGGCGGTCTTTCAACCGTGGTATTCCATTGGCCGTACACACCGCCGCTCTCAAAATACACACACATCTCCAAAACACCGCCACATTGGACAATTCCAAATACACACACCTGATACCCATACAAACACCACTCCCACACACACAACACAATATAAAACACACACCCACATCACCCACAAACCCCTACGACCAAAAATGTTGACGAAGGCCAGAGAGACAGCACAGCATAGACAACCCCACCACACAGAGGCACGCAACACCATCACCCACACAACATCCACGCACAAAACACCACACACCACTACACATCACCACACACATCAACACTCACACCGCCCCACACATCACACACACCACCCCTTGTCACGCCAAAGACACCCCCGCTTTTCCGAGGAGGAGCTCAGGGTGATGGTGGAGGAAATCGTCTGGGTACAGCCACAGCTATTTTGCTCACAGGTGCAGCACACATCCATAGCCAGGAAGATGGAGCTATGGCGCAGAATAGTCGACAGGGTCAACGCAGTGGGACAGCACCCAAGAAGTCGGGAGGACATCAGGAAGAGGTGGAACGACCTACGGGGGAAGGTGCGTTCAACGGTCTCCAGGCACAACATCGCGGTTCAGCGGAGGACCCCCACCTTCTCCCCCACAACTAACAACATGGGAGGAGCAAGTCTTGACCATCATGCATCCAGAGGGCCTCGGAGGAGTCAGTGGAAGAATGGACACTGGTAAGTCAAATCTTAACTATCAGATCCCCCACCCTACCTGCATGCTATCACACACCCCCACCCTCAACCCCTCCCCTATCACTCCAACTCCTCACTAATGTACTTATAACACAAACCACCCATCCCAACACCAAGCGCTGCATGACACAACTAAGCATGGGCACCCATCACTAAAGCATGCTCACTGCACATACCCAGAACACCCCCCCAACCATCATCACACAAGCCCCCCCACAGGAATGCTTACACTGGTGTACACGGTGAGCCACCCATTGCACACCATGACACACACACATGCAATAATCATGCACTTATGCCCCTGCAGGATCACGAAGGACCGTCACCACACCGGAGGGTCCAGACATCTCCACTCCACCCACAGAAGAGGCCCACAGTGACGATAGCAGCTCTGCCCTACTGGAGCCTGATGACCAGCCCGGACCATCGTGGGCCTCGGGTCAGTCGGTTCCCCTTGCACAGGCACAGCCCAACACTGACCTTCCACCCTCTGGTAACATCAGTACAGCACCCACCCAGCGGGCCCAAACCTCCGTACCCAGGACAGGTCACTCAGCTGTGTCTCCACCACTACAGGGAACCCAGGAGAACCCACCACCCCAACAAGAACAGGGACCTGGGGGCAGTGGTAGTGGGCACACGGTCCAGGGGACGGAGGCACAGGAACACAGGGGAACTGGGAGGGCTGTTGTGCGACAGAGGGCGGACAGGCCAAGGGAACCCACTCTCCACGAGGCCCTCTCCTCCATCATGGGAGCATACCACCACTCCCAGGAGACGATGGTGACGGTCCTGGTCAAGTTTCAGGAGACCCAGTGCCTGCAGGAGGACCAGTATTTGGGGTTCAGGGAGGAGCTCAGGACCATCAGCTCTGCCTTGGGCATCATCGTAGGGGTGCTGAAGGACATACAGCAGACCTTGAGGGACATCGTGGCACCCCAAGGGGCCCCTGACACTAGCATGGACGATGAACTGCCCACCACCTCCGCCGGCGCTAGTGGACAGGACGCCCCGCCACAGGACCACCACACCAGCACCCCACCCCCTGCAGACGGACAACCACCACGCAAGCGGTCCCTGAGATCCAGGAACAGGACAGAGCAAGATGGCTAGACCCCCACCAGAAAATGAGACCACCCTGATTGTCCTCCCACTGTCCCACTTTGTTACCCTGTCCATACTTAAACTGCCCCAGCTCCACTTCCTATGCCCATATGGGCAGTGCACCTGTGAGACTAATAGACTGGACTCTGCCATGGACATTCCTCCACCATCACCCATCACCATTTTACAACCCCCCTCCATTTTTGAGCACTTAAATAAACACCCTTGAACCACAAAACAATCTGGAGTCAGTCTATGATTTGGTAAAATGTATTATCAATGACAGTGTCAAAAAGCGTTTCTAGTTGTGAAGGCAACATACCAATGTCACACATCACAAGTCCTTGAAGGATGCATGCAGATGACACGTTGGTAACCACACCTGTGAAACCGTAATGGAAAGAAACAACTCAGTTACCAAATAATCCCATAAAATTACACACAGGATAGAGGAAGACGTGTGACAGTGAATGTAATGGTAAAAATTAAAATGTTCTCACCTGTGTGTCACTGGAAATATTGCTGTATGACTGACTCACTGTTGTCATTGTCTTCTTCCTCAGCTTCCTCCTCATCACTGTCCACAGGCTCCACAGGCTCTACAGCTGCCACAACACCGTCATCTGGACCATCCTCCTGCAGAAAAGGCACCTGGCGTCGCAAAGCAAGATTGTGAAGCATCGAGAAGGCGATGATGATCTGGCACACCTTATACGGTGAGTAGAATAGGGAACCACCTGTCATATGGAGGCACCTGAACCTGGCCTTAAGGAGGCCGAAGGTGCGTTCGATTACCCTCCTAGTTCGCCCATGGGCCTCATTGTAGCATTCCTCTGCCCTGGTCCTGGGATTCCTCACTGGGGTCAATAGCAATGACAGGTTGGGGTAACAGAGTCCCCTAATAGCCACACACGGTGCCTCTGGAGTTGACCCATCATATCAGGGATGCTGCTATTCCGCAGGATGTAGGCGTCATGCACTGAGCCTGGGAACATAGCATTAACCTGGGAGATGTACTGGTCGGCCAAACATACCATCTGTACATTCATAGAATGATAACTCTTCCTGTTCCTGTACACCTGTTCACTCCTGTGGGGGGGGGGGACCAGAGCTACATGGGTCCCATCAATAGTACCTATGATGCTGGGGATATGTCCAAGGGCATAGAAGTCACCTTTCACTGTTGCCAAATCTTCCACCTCAGGGAAAATGATGTATCTCCTTACGTGTTTCAGCAGGGCAGACAACACTCTGGATAGCACGTTTGAAAACATAGGCTGGGATATCCCTAATGCCATGGCCACTGTTGTCTGAAAAGAGCCACTTCCAAGGGAATGGAGCACTGACAGCACCTGCACGTCAGGGGGTATTCCAGTGGGATTGCGGATTGGTGACCTCAGGTCTGGCTCCAACTGGGTACATAGTTCCTGGATAGTGGCACGGTCAAACCTGTAGGTGACGATTAAATGTCGCTCCTCCATTGTCAACAGGTCCACCAGCGGCCTGTACACCGGAGGATTCCGCCATCTCCTCACATATCCCAGCTGACGGTGCCTAGGAAGGACAACAGCGACGATCGAGTCAATTTTTTTCCAGGTATGTACCCACAGTTACACAGCAGACGACACCAAACACAAAACCCTTCATGTATGTGTTTTGAGTGTAGGCCTAGCTATGTGTGACGCAGAAGTAAATGAAGCCATGTGGGCCCCTGAAATGGCGATTGCCTGACCTCTAAACTGGGACAATGGGATTGTGGGGTAACTGCGTTGCGGTTGCACACCGTTGCGGTAGGTGGTCGTAGACCGCAGAGCAATGCTGCATTGGTTAACATTGGACCCTATGGGTCCCAGGAGCCAATGAACAAGTGCGCCGGCGGTGATGATACGCACCGCCGCGGACGTCACCACCATTTTCTATCTGTTCAATCACTAGATACCTGATCTTCGACAGGAGATGACCTACACTGCAAGTGCTGCTGTGACCTCGGTCTGGAAGCGACGATGGCTGCTGCGTCTGGGGAAAGGGCCCCTACCTTCACTGCTCAGGAGTTGGAGAAACTGGTAGATGGGGTCCTCCCCCAGTACACGCTACTCTACGGTCCTCCAACCCAACAGGTTAGTACACAGGTAGCACGATGTATGGGCTAGGCCTGGGTGGAGAGGGCTGGTTATAAGAGGGAAGGGGGCAGAGTTCAGGGAACATGAATGCATGTGAATGAATGTGCCACATGGCTAGGGTAGGGAGGGGGGGCACTCACATCGACGGTGCAGTTGGTAATGACTTTGCTTCTTCCCTTGTGCATGTCATGTAGGTCAGCGCCCACCAGAAGAAGGACATTTGGCGTGCCATCGCCAAGGACGTCCAGACCCTGGGGGTCCACCAGAGACGGGGCACCCACTGCCGGAAAGGATGGGAGGACATTCGCCGCTGGAGCAAGAAGACGGCGGAGGCTCAGCTGGGGATGGCCTCCCAACGTGACCCCCCCATCACCCCCCTGATGTTCCGTTTCCTGGCGGTGGCCTACCCTGAGTTGGATGGGTGCTTGAGGGCATCACAGCAGACACAAGGGGGTAAGTACTCTCTCATTCTGCGGACTTTGCGCGCAGTGGAGGGGTCTGGGTGGGGGAGGAGGCCTGTGGGTGTACCTAGGCCAGGGCGAGTTTCGTAGGCTAGGCCCCTCCGTAATGCAGGCCATGTGGCACTCTACCCCACCGCAGTAGAGTGCCAAGTACAGGTATAGATGCCCCTGTGGCATCCATGTGTGCAGATGTCCACCATAGCCATGTAGGCCAGATCCCAGAAATTGTATCTGCAGAGACCAGGAGCACGGCGTAGTGCAGGGGGCTGCTGTGTCTGTATTGTCCGCCAACGGTAGCGGTATGCCATGCACTCAACCTGTCTTTTTCTGTCTTCCCCCACCCCTTTTTGTGCTCTCCCTGTTCTTTTGTGCATCGGCATCAACAGGCGGAGGTACAGTGGCACCGGGGCACGAAGGAGCTGCATCCCACATGGCCATGGAGGGCCACACCACGGACTCAGAATGCACCAGTGGGACGGAGGGGGAGGGGAGCTTCACGTCGGTCACCGGATCACCAAGCAGCAACACGGACTCGTCCGCCGATGGGAGCTCCCTTGTGGTGGCACCACCATCTGTGCGCCCCACTTCTACAGGTACAGCCGCCACCTCCCGTACCAGCACTGCCCTCCCAGCAGCCCCTCAGCGTTCGCCCCGTGCCCGCTCACCCAGGAGGGTGGGCATCACCTTCGCCCCAGGCACCTCAGGCCCTGCCCCAGTCACCCCTGCTGCCCTCAGTGAGGAGGCCATTGACCTCCTCAGGTCACTCGCTGTTGGGCAGTCTACCATTGTGAATGCCATCCAGGGTGTAGAAAGGGAGTTGCAACACAGTAATGCATTCCTGGAGGGCATTCATTCTGGTCAGGCTGTCCTTCAGCGAACCCTGCAATCTTTGGCCTCAGCACTGATGGCAGCCATTATACCTGTGTCTAGCCTCCCCCTCCAACCTCCTCCCCCCAGACCCAATCCCCTGTACCCAAGCCCATCCCAAGCACACCTACAGACCAGCATGCACACACGTCAACACACAAGCATCACACACATGCAGACACAGCAATATCCACTGCCTCCACTGTGTCCCCCTCCTCGGTGTCTGCCTCCTCCCTCCCAGTCTCGTCTAAACTCTCACCTGCATGCACTACATATACAGGCACCAGGAGTCGCAACAGAACACCCTGCACCACACCCCGCTCACCTGCAATCTCCACCTCCACTCCCATTTACACGTCCCCTGTGTCCTCTCCCAGTGTGTCTGTGACGCCCCCTCCCAAAGTACACAAACGCGGGCACCCACACACCCAACATCCATCCACCTCACGACTGCCTCCAGTACCTGCACCCTCACCCAAAACACCTAAAGTGACACCTCCTACAACCACCTCCTCTTCCTCCACTCCCAGACCCCCTCCAGCCACCCATCCCAGTGTTCGTCAGAAACTGTCCCTCTGTAAAGTTGACCTTTTTGCCCCCATCCCCTCCTCCAATTCATCAGTCCCGTCGTAGCGCCTCAGCCAAAAAGCCTCCAATACCAGTGGTGCCTGTTCAAGGTGTGTGGAGTGCACCGGCCACCAGGGCAGGCAGTGTGACCCAGAGCCAAGGCACTGGCAGCCCACCCCCTGTAAAGGCTCTGAAATTGGAAAGAGGCCGACGGGACCCTGTGAAAACTCTTGGAGGCAAAACAACTCACAGGGGTCCCAGGGGGATTGCAGAGTCAGCTGTGACTCCTCCAAAGGTGGGGAACGGCCAGAGGAAGTCTGCACAGCCTGCTGTGAGCATCACAGCGGAGAAGGGCGGCATCTTTCACGGCGGTCGGGACGCCACCGCCAGCACCGTCGTCACTGGTCCGGAGACCACC
This sequence comes from Pleurodeles waltl, assembly GCF_031143425.1. Lineage (NCBI taxonomy): Eukaryota > Metazoa > Chordata > Amphibia > Caudata > Salamandridae > Pleurodeles > Pleurodeles waltl. Next base: position 261,017,923 of record NC_090440.1, read on the forward strand.
GCCAGAGTCATTGCCCAGGAGGGCCCAAGTATTGTCACTGGTCAGGAGACCACCGCCACGGCCGGAGTCATTGCCCAGGAGGGCCCAAGTATCGTCACTGGTCAGGAGACCACTACCACCGCCAGAGTCATTGCCCAGGAGGGCCCAAGTATCGTCACTGGTCAGGAGACCACCGCCACCGCCGGAGTCATTGCCCAGGAGGGCCCAAGTATCGTCACTGGTCAGGAGACCACCGCCACCACCGGAGTCATTGCCCAGGAGGGCCCAAGTATCGTCACTGGTCAGGAGACCACCACCAGAGTCAGTGCCCAGGAGGGCCCAAGTATCGTCACTGGTCCGGAGACCACCGCCAGAGTCAGTGCCCAGGAGGGCCCAAGTATCGTCACTGGTCAGGAGACCACCGCCACCGCCAGAGTCAGTGCCCAGGAGGGCCCAAGTATCGTCACTGGTCCGGAGACCACCGCCATAGTCAGTGCCCAGGAGGGCCCCGGCTGCCACAGCCCCGCTGGGCAATGAGGGAACGTCATGCCACACACCAATGCCCAGTCCAGAGAACGTCATGTCACACACCAATGCCCAATCCAGAGAACGTCATGCCACACACCAATGCCCAGTCCAGAACCGCCATGGCAAAGCACCGCTGAACAGGGCAAGCACTGCTGAACAGTCCAGAACTGCCATGGCAAAGGACCGCTGAACAGGGCAAGCACCGCTGAACAGTCCAGAACCGTCATGGCAAAGCACCGCTGAACAGGGCAAGCACCGCTGAACAGGGCAAAGACCGCCATGGCAAGCACCGCTAGACGGGGCAAGCACCGATGAACAGCCCAGAGACCGCCATGGCAAAGCACAGCTGAATAGGGCAAAGACCGCCATGGCAAGCACCGCTAGACAGGGCAAGCACCGCTGAACAGTCCAGAGACCGCCATGGCAAAGCACCGCTGAACAGTCCAGAACCGCCATGGCAAAGCACCGCTGAACAGGGCAAGCACCGCTGAACAGCCCAGAGACCGCCATGGCAAAGCACCGCTGAACAGGGCAAAGACCGCCATGGCAAGCACCGCTAGACAGGGCAAGCACCGCTGAACAGCCCAGAGACCGCCATGGCAAAGCACCGCTGAACAGGGCAAAGACCGCCATGGCAAGCACCGCTAGCCCATGAGCGGCAGGGGCAGTGACGCAACTGGGACCGTCACGGGGCGAGTGATGCACTCTGGGCACCAGTCCCCCTCCAGAAGCAGTGGAGAAAGGCATCCACTCAGTCTGTCCTGCACAGGATGAAGCACTCTGGGCACCAGTCCCCCTCCAGAACCAGTGGAGAAAGGCATCCACTCAGTCCGTCCTTCACAGGATGAAGCACTCTGGGCACCAGTCCCCCTCCAGAACCAGTGGAGAAAGGCATCCACTCAGTCCGTCCTTCACAGGATGAAGCACTCTGGGCACCAGTCCCCCTCCAGAACCAGTGGAGAAAGGCATCCACTCAGTCTGTCCTGCACAGGATGAAGCACTCTGGACACCAGTCCCCCTCCAGAACCACTGGAGACTGTTCTCCACTTGAGAGACTGTGGCTTTGCACTCCCCAGGATGGTAAAGTGGGCAACCCACCCACTGTAGAGACTTGAGAGACTGTGGCTTTGCACTACCCAGGATGGTAAAGTGGGCAAGCCACCCACTGTAGAGACTTGAGAGACTGTGGCTTTGAACTCCCCAGGATGGTAAAGTGGGCAAGCCACCCACTGTAGAGACTTGAGAGACTGTGGCTTTGCACTCCCCAGGATACATCAATGGGCATGGAGCCCCATCGTGGATCTGGCTTTGCACTCATCCGGCTGAGGTGCCCCCCCTTCCCTTCTCCCTGAGGTGCCTGTAGTATTTTGATCTGATGCCCCGGCAGTGTTCTCTCCGTTTGTGGACAGGTATCTTTTGTGGGCCTCGCCCATGCATTTTTGGACTAGTGGTGCACGGACATTGAGATGTGCATATCTGCACTACTTCTCGTACTGTATATACTTTTGAATGATTTTTAGAATATATCTGTATATTTTCGAGGCATGTATAATGCTACATTACAATGTTTGAACTGATTTTGTTTTGTCTTTGCATTCTTCCGGGGGGGGTTGTGGGTTGTTACTGTGATTTTTGTGAATGCATTGGTGTGTGTGTTGTAATATGCTAGGGTGGGGGTGGGGGTGTTTCGTGTGTGTCCCCCTAACTTTTGCCTCCCCCCTTCCCCTATGTCGTAGGTGCAGTACTCACCGGCGTTGCTCTTCGTAGATGAGTAGGAATACAAGGGCCGGTAGGATTTGTAATTCGGGCTCCATGGAGTCCTCCTTCCTCGTGGGATGTGTTCAGGTGAGCGTTTTCCCATTGCAGTAACTGTTTCCGCCGTGTTTTTATCCACAGTGAATCCTCCCCGGAAAAGGTGGCGTATTGGTAGGTTGTGATACTATGGGCGGTACATTGTCTTCCGCCTGTCTGTTGGCGGTGACCGCCGCGCTGCTTGTCTGTACCGCCATGGCGGGCGGAGTGTTAAAGTGGCTGTCTTTGTTGGCGGTTTCCGCCAGGGTCATGATTCCCTTTTTTTGTCCGCCGGCCTGTTTGCGGTATTACCGCACCTTTAACACCGTCCGCCAGGGTTGTAATGACCCCCTAGGTCTGTACACAGATGGGGCCCTCTCTCATCACATGGGACTGTACCTAGGGGAAGGAGAGAACATATATGAGGGACACACATACACATGGAAAACATGTTGCATATGAATAACTGCTGTACAATATGTAGGTTACACACAGAAAGCGATGTATGATGTACAACTGTAGGGACATGTATGCAGTGATAAGTCTGGACTGTTGTTGGGAACAAACACTCAGGCGGGCATGCGACTAAGGGCTGAGGTTCATAGGGCCTGAATGGGGCCCTTGACCAGGAAATATCTACATCATGCAAGCAAAATGGCGGGCTCCTGCCATCCAGATATGTAGAAGTGGAAGTGACCTCATTTCGCTTGCGTTAGTTGTCATGGCTTAAGGCGGTGTCCACCGCCGTGTACCCATTCATTGGTTAACATGGTTGTCAATGGGGAACCTGGGCCTATCATGATTGCCGTCGGTGGTGATGGTGCACACCGCCGAAGAGCGTACGCCATGTCCTCACCCCAATTTCACTTGACTCCCTGATCCCATGCATGGAAGTACTCCACTGAGTGTGCTGCTGTGTCCTGACTATGGTTACTCAAATGGCACGAGTTACAGGGGAAAGGGCCCCGGCCTTCACCATGGAGGAGCTGGAGAAGCTGGTGTACGGGGTCCTACCCCTGTATGCCAAGTTATATGGGTGACCAGCGGTGCAGATGAGTAGGTGGTTGACGTGCATGGATGTGTGTGATGGTGGCAGATGCCTGTATGCATGTGTGGTCGGTATGTACATGCACAAGCGTAGACTGTGTGTCACGTACCATGAGTGAGGTGGTGAATGATCTTGTGAAGTGTCCGTCCCAAAAGGGACGTGTAGTCAGCGATATCACATGGCCATATCCTGAACACTGTTTTTGTTTTCTGTGTGTCCCAAACAGGTCAGCTCCCATCAGAAGAGGGCACTCTGGCAGGCCATCACCAAGGAGGTTTGGACCCTGGGGGTCTACAATCGGCAGAGCACCCACTGCAGGAAGCGGTGGGAGGACCTGCGGTGCTGGGCCAGGAAGTCCTGCAAGGCCCAGCTAGGGAAGTCCTCTCAATGAGGAAAGGGTGCCTGTCAGACCCTGACCCCCCTAATGTTCCGCATTCTGGCTGTGGCATATCCAGATCTGGATGGGTGCTTGAAGGCTGCACAGCAGCCACAAGGGGGTGAGTGCCAACACAGTTTCATGCCTCTTTGATGGGTGTCTGAGGGTGCTGTAGTATGTATGCTGTCTACTGCCAGGAACTCTACCAGCAGTCCTACCCCCATAGGCACTGAGATGATTAGGGGCAGGTCTGGAGTTCATCAGGTCCTTGTGTCATGTGAGAGCAGAGTTGTATGCTAGGGTTGTGGCTACTAGTCAGGGACATAGGCATGACTATAGTTGTAGGTGCTGCATGTAGGTGGGAGTGGGCGTGAACCAAGTTTGTACATCCATTCATGTATTTACATATATCTCTCATGTTTTGTCTCCCTACCCCTGTACTCTTGTGTTGTCTGTGTACATCAGCATCATCTAGCGAGGGAGCAGTGGCACCGGCGAGTGGGGATGCAGTGGCCCACGGTTCCAAGGAAGCAGATTCTACCGATGCCAAGGTGACCAGTGGGTTGGAGGGCGAGGGGAGGACCAGGGGGAGGCTACTGCCACTGGAGGTAGTGACTCTGATACCTCCTCCGATGGGACCTCCCTGGTGGTGGCAGACCCTAGTGTGCTCACCCATTCTGTGTCATCTTCCGACCCCCCTTATTATCACCACCCTCCCAGTTGCTCCCCACCCAGTTGCCCGTGCATGCTCACCCAGAAGGGTGGGCGTCTCCTTCGCCCCAGGCACCTCATCCCCTGCCCCAGTCAGCCCTGCTGCCCTCACGGAGGAGGCTATTGACCTCCTGAGGACCATCTCTGTAGGGCAGACAACCATCCTGAATGCCATCCAGGGGCTAGCATCCCAGATGCAGCAATACAATGCATACCTGGAAGGCATTCACGGTGCCATGTCTGGCCTACAGAGATCTTTTCAGGCTCTGGCCTCCTCTTTGATGGCAGCCAGTGTCCCTGGTCTTTCTGTCCCCCCTCAAACACCTCTGCCTCTTCCAGCACCACACTCCCTTCAACCAACCCAAGCACATGTTCAGACAGCCATGCACACATCTCAACACACAAGAAAAACACAGAGAAACACAAGCACCACACTTCCCACCACAGGCATACACACAACCAACATACAAAGGCACACACAACAGCATCCACTTCCCCCATTGTGTCCACCTCTCCTGTCTCACTGTCTGTCACCTCAACATGCACACCCACAAGCACTGCACCCTCAGTCACTGTTGCATGCCCCATTCTTGCAGTCACCACAACATCAGGCATCCAGTCATCCACCCCAGACACCACACCTGCACTCCCCACATGACATTGACTGACACATGCAGCACACTCTCCAGACCTGCAGACACCCAGACAACATCCATTTACACTGGCAGCCTGTCTTGTCCCACTGTGTCCAACCCCCTCCTCCCAAAACACTCCAACGTTACCAGACACCCACTAAAACACACATCCACCACACCTCAGCATACTGCACAGGCACCTGCAGCCATGTCCAGCATACCTACACCTGTCACAAGCACTCCCTCTACCTCCACTCCCACACCTTCCTCCATGTCCACCCCAACTTTTCCTGTCCCGTGTTGACCTTTTCGAACCCACTGGCCCACCTTCATCTCGTTCCTAAACGTGCCCACCTCCTTGCCCGGTCCACTCTTTCCACATCTAAGTCCACTCCAGTCCGCCCTTCCCATTCCCGTGCCCCTTCCCCAGGGAGGAAGAAGACCCTTGTTGGCCCAGGTCCATCTGCCACCCATGGTCGAAGCCCACTCCCCCACCTTCCAAGAGCAAACCCAAGCCCCCTCTACCCCCAAATGTAAGCCCAAGCCACCGCTCCCTTATATAAGTCCCCACCCGCCGCCCCCTGCCCCTGTTCCCTGAGGTTCCTGGCTGCCCCATTGATGTCCCTTTATGGTGGAGTACCATGTGTACATGTGGGAGTCAAGTTCGGCCCATTTGGCCTCTTCAGCCTGTTACAGTTGGACTGACCAATGGCCTCATTTGGACATTGCATTTTTCGTTTCTTCATTAAAGTTTGTGTGCCCCGTGTTGCTGTTGGCACACTCTGGAGACATGGTTCATCGTTTCATTGTTGGGGTGTGGTGTGCACATGTGTGTGCTTTGTGCAGGTTGTATTGGCCTTTTGTCGGGTAAGTACCTCTTGTTCTGGTGTGTATGGCTTGTGATGGTGTGAGGGGTTTGGGGTGCGTTACAGGGTGGGTGGGTGTGTAACTGTGCCCTTTCTTCCTTTGTTTAGTAGGTTGCAGTACTTATCCTCATTGCCTTCATCGGTGGTCACGGTCGTGGAGGTACAGGACAAGGAACAGCACTGGCATGATTTCCAATTCTCTCTCCATGTCTGCTTTGGCGTGGTGTGTGCCTACGGTGAATGTTTCCTTTTATTTGGTTTGTTATGGTTCCTGCCCCGGAATTGATGGCGGTCTCGTGCTTCATTATTTGATGGGCGGGTGGAGCCTTTCCGTTGGCCTGTAGGCGGCCTCTTCCGTAATATGTCGGCACTCCTATGCTGGCGGTGTGTGGTTTTCATGCTGGCTGTTTTTCATGTGCTTCATTATTTGGCGGTCCGGACCACCAGCCTGTTGGCAGTAGTTACCGCCACTGCCGGCGGTGAGGTGTTTACCACCATGTTCATAATGACCACCTTAATTTCAGGAAAACTAAAATAGCCTTTCTTAGCATATTGTTCCTGCAATACTAGCTATCAAACGAGGGCAAGAGCCTGGTCCTGCACTTTCTAGAAAAATGTGCTCAACTTCAACAAGCAAATACATTTAAGAAACTACAGTCTTACTTGGTTTCTTCAACTTTGGCAGAACATACATTACTGACTATGCACAACGTATCAAGCTACTTTATGACAATACGCCCTCATTTTTCTAGCAGACACTGGACAGTGGAACGCACATGCATCCTTAGAGGACTAAAACAGGACATAGTAGAAGCAAAACACTTACACACCTGTGATAACAAAACAAATGTGGTCATCAGAATAATTGCTGGTGCAATGAGGTTCACTTATGTCAGCTTTAATGAAGGGGACACTGTGCCCACAGCCTATAGATCACATTTATACTCTAATGCAGAACAACGTTTTGCACCCACAGAAAACATTCTATCTGCAGTTCAGATGGCTGTCATCAAGGAGAGACCACTTGCCCAAGAAAAATGCATTATTGTCATTACCCCGGTGCCAGCCTTAGAGGCAGTCATCAAAGCAAGCGTTCCTAATGCTAATGCATTACATCCACTCTGGATTCAGTATGCAACCTCCCTGACTGCCACCGATGTAGATTACATCTTTGAGCCAAAACTTCAGACACAAGAATTCCTCCAATAGGAACAGGAGTACCCCGCACCTCTAGACATTTTGCTACTTGACAGGTACCATGATGTCATTTACACTGATGCTTCAGCACAACCAGCTATAGGTACTAAACATCAGTACTCAGCCACTTGCGCAGCCGTGAGCAGAGTGGTGAAGGATGGTGTATTCCACCCTCATAATACCTACACGCGGACCCTAGGGGACTGCACAGCCCAGCTGGCTGAACTCAAAGCCCTTATACTAGTGCTAGGACAGAGACCCAGAACTACTCACTCTGATTGTTTGTGACTCATACTATTACATTCAGTCCTACAATGATTAACTTAATCATTGGAAATAGAACGGGTTCAGAGATTCCAAAGGGAGCACCATAAAACACAGAACTCTGTGGGGGAGGGTGGCTGATCTCAAGGATAAGCTACCTTGGGTCCATGAGGCACATACATTGGGCCACCAACGTGTATGAGTACTCAGTATTGGCAATAATTTGGCTGATGAAGCTGAAAAATCTGCAGTAGCTACGGCTTCTGTGGATGCAGTGACTCGTTCTCAGACAACATTGGATAATGAAAGTTTGGCTACCATAAAAGCTGCGGCTAAAGGCAAGCCTCTCCCGAAAACATACCCTAAAAATTACTCTTACCACATCAGTGCACAGAATGTTGTCTACGCACCAATTCCTAGGGTTGAAAACAGAGCAAAACTCAACCAAGACCAGAGATTAGATCTTATCAAAGTAGCGTATAAGGATGTCGCATCTGCACATGCTGGTATCTCGGCCACAATAACACTCTTACAGAAATGCTTCTGGTGGCCAGGTCTATACAAACAGACAAAGCAATACGTCCTTTGTTTCTACATTTGCAAGCAAATTAAGGCCTCCAACGTCAAATGCCCACAGCAGACATCCCTCTTAGTGTCCAACAGGCCACTGCAATGTGTGTACCTGGACCATTGTGCTCCCCTTCAACCTGATGGTGCATACAAATACATCCTAGTTGCTGAAGATTCTTGTTCTAGATTCCTGTGGGTATGGCCTCAGCGGTCGGCTGACTCTCCAACTGTTATAAAAGACTTGCGGATCTTTATAGGTACATGAGAGTTTGCAGCATTCCACTCATGCCTGGGCCCTGCTTTTTTCCTCTAAGGCATTCAGGGACACCATGGGGACGATTGGTGTTGAACTCTATTACTCCTCACCATACCATCCCAAGGGAAATTTGGTAGTGGAGAGGAGGAATCAAGAGCTAAAGCAGTCCTTAACAGCAAGAGTATTATGTTCTGGCTGCAGCTGGCTTCATCACCGATATGGGGTCCAGAGCAATGAATAATCTGCAAGACAGTCCTTGGGAGCACGCACTCCTCATGAGGTTCTCTTTGGGATACCTATATATGTCTCATATCTTGATGGCCCTGCTGTGGTGGTAGCAGATACACCATTTGACATAATTGAACATCTCTCTGTCTTACAGGAGCTTCAGCAATTTCATGATGATAATTCATCCACCAGTGCTGCCACCTTAGGAATAAGGGATTTGCCTACAACTTCTACTGGCTGGATTCCTAATGTTGGGGATCTGGTATGTGAGAAGATTGCTGTGAAGAAGGAATTTGGCCCGTCCTACAGAACACCGGTCCCAGTCCTGGGACTACAAGGCACCAGAACTGTCATCTTACAACCGCTGCCAGGCTCTAAAGCTAACATATTAATTTCTATTGATGACATCAAACTTCACCATGTGGCCAAACCTGCACAGTAGACCCAGAGGTCCCTTGGGTAGTTCCGGGTCCCCTCTCACTACCTAACAGGATATACCTCTTCAAAGAAGAAACAACAATACTTCTGACTACACAAGCATGTCCAATGATACTACAAATAGCTCCTCGACCATGGGGAGGGTGGACAATGACCTCTTGATGATTCCTGTTACCACCTCAATGACATCACCTGTCCAGATGTTGCTGTCTTCTATTCCAACACAATGCAAACTGATGACATCGTCTACTATGAGCCTCCATGTGAAGTGGATCCATCCACTGGTAGTGCACCTGTTCCTGCATTTGCAGAGACTGCTTCTGGTACTTTTATCAACATTGATGACTTTTCTTCAACTTCATCCACTCCTGCAATTGAAACTGTTTCAAAGACACATAAGCTGTATATTTGGCTTAAAAATAACTTTTTAGTTCACCCATGGAACTCTCTATTGTTATTCTTGACATTATTTGCATTTTTTCTATTGATTGGTTTTGTGACTGTTTTCTTCCTGCTTATAAATGTTCATTATCTTCCTGAAAGCTCCTCTATTCAACCTGTGGATAAGGTCCTGACTCCATGTCATTCCTCACAGAAGGTCAAAAGAGACTTGCCCTTGTGAACCTTTCAGCTGTACCAAAGTTCCATTTGATATATACGGGCCTACTGAGGTCATTCAAATTCCATAGGTCTTCAAAAGTTCTATGACTGATGTAATTACACTTGTTGTTGTATCTGATGATTGGGATGTCCAGACACTTGATTCAATGTTGCCTGAAATGAAAGATTATGCAGTATTTGAAAGTGATGATGTGTATCCCAACACAAAGAATTATGGGGAAATGTTCTGCTATAACAACTGGGGACATTAAAACCTGTACCTTTTAACTAGACATAGATCAGTATTTAATTACAAACAGTGGGAACACTGTTCAACTCCACCTGTGGGGAGCCTAAGACATTGTGCGCATACATTTACTTATTTTTCTGGGCATGACACAAAAAATGCAGAGTCATGTTATTACAAGTTACCACCTTCCAAATTTCAGAAAATATTGTTAATACAAAGTTAATTTATTCAGATTCCTTTGTTTCCCATCTTGCAGTTGAAGGTTATGAATACTGGAAGAACACTATGGTGGTCATTCCAACCTCGGTGGTAAAAGGCGCTTACCGCCGTTCAGAAGACCGCCATAACACCGCCGCGGCCGCGGTAAACCGCCACGGTCATTCTGACCCACAACAGTCAAACCGCCAAAATACTGACATCCACAAAAGTCCGCCACACCAAAGGTCAGCGAGAAACTGGCGATGACCAAACCTCCACCGTCACGCCAACAGAAATACGCCCACACTATCACGACACACGAATCCACGTGGCGGTCTTTCAACCGCGGTATTCCATTGGCGGTACACACCGCTGCGCTCAAAATATACACACACTTACAAAATACAACCACATTGGACAATTCAAAATACACAGACCTGATACACATACACACATCACTCCCACACACCCATTACAATATAAAATACACACCTACATCACCCACAAACCTCCACTCCTAGAGATTCGTGAACACGCACCGAGAAAAGACATCCGAGCACCCAGACGCCCAATTCACTGTCACCCAGCAATATTTGCACACACTTCACACAACACAACAATACACATTACCGCACTTAGCACCACACAATCCACCCTACACATCACCCACACCACCCCATGGCACCGCAAAGACACCCCAGGTTCTCTGATGATGAACTCAGGGTCATGGTGGAGGAAATTGTACGAGTAGAGCCACAGCTGTTCGGGGCACAGGTGCAGCACACCACCATTGCCAGGAAGATGGAGCTATGGAGCAGAATAGTGGACAGGGTCAACGCTGTGGGACAGCACCCAAGAAATCGGGACGACATCAGGAAGAGGTGGAACGACCTACGGGGGAAGGTGCGTTCCATGGTATCCAGGCACAACATTGCGGTGGAGCAGACTGGCGGCGGACCCCCACCTCCTCCCCCAGAATTTACAACATGGGAGGAGCAAGTCTTGAACATCCTGCATCCTGAGGGCCTCGCTGGAGTAGGCAGAGGAATGGACTCTGGTAAGTCAAATCTTCACTACTTCTTCCCCCCACCCCACCTGCATGCCAACTCATACCTCCACCCTCACCCCCACCCCATCACACCTACTCCTTGCAAATGTCTCACCATCACAACCTACCCATCCCAACACCTAGCCCTGCATGCGTCCACAAAGCATGGACACTCATCACCTAAGCATGCCCACTGCACATACACATACAACCCCCCCCCAACCACCGTCACAACAGCCCCCACAAAGGAATGCCAGCACTGGGGTACACAGGCACCCACCCATTGCACGCTATGGCACACACAGAAGCAATAACCATACTTTTATTCCCCTGCAGGACCCGAACCCCACGTCACCGCGCAGGAGGGTCCACAAATGTCCACTCCACCCCCAGAAGAGGCCCACAGGGAGGACAGCAGCTCTGTCTCCCTGGATCTAGATGACCAGCCCGGTCCATCGGGGACCTCGGGACAGTCGGTTCCCCTCACACAGCCACAGGCCACAGCAGACCTTCCACCCTCTGGGAACACCAGCACAGCACCCACCCAGCAGGCCCATACCTCTGTCCCCAGGACACGTCAATCAGCTGTGTGTCCACCACTACAGGGAACCCAGGCTAACCCAACACCCCAACAACAACAGGGACCTGGGGGCAGTGGTAGTGGGCACACGGTCCAGGGGACAGAGGCCCAGGGAAACAGGGAAACTGGGAGGGCTGCTGTGCGACAGGGGGGGGGCAGGCCGAGGGAACCCACTCTCCACAAGGCCCTCTCCTCCATCATGGGAGCATACGGATTGCGTAGTGGACCCCAAGTGTGGGGCGTAGAGCAGGGGGCTTCTGTGTCTGTCTTGTCCGCCAACGGTAGCGGTAATCCATGCACTCAACATGTCTTTATTTCTCCCCCCCCCTTTTTTGTGGTCTTCCTGTTCATGTGTGCATTAGCACCATCAGGCGGAGGAGAAGTGGCATCGGAGCACGAGGGAGCTGCATCCCACATGGCCCTGGAGGGCCATGCAATGGAGTCCGAATACACCAGTGGGACGGAGGGCGAGGGGAGCTCCACAGCGGGGACCCGTGCTGATGTCAGTGACAGCGACTCGTCCTCTGAAAGGAGCTCCCTTGTGGTGGCGGCAACATCCGTGCCCCCCGCAACAACAGGTACAGCCGCCACCCAGCGCACCAGCACCGCCCTCCCAGCAGCCCCTCAGCGTTTGCCCCGTGCCCGCTCACCCAGGAAGGTGGGCATCTCCTTCGCCCCAGGCACCTCAGGCCCTGCCCCTGTCGCCCCTGCTGCCCTCAGTGAGGAGGTCATTGACCTCCTGAGGACCATCATTGTTGGGCAGTCTACCCTTTTGAATGCCATCCAGGGTGTACAAAGGGAGGTGCACCAGAGTAATGCATACCTGGAGGGCATTCATTCGGGTCAGGCTGCCCATCAGCGATCGTTCAACGCTCTGGCCTCAGTACTGACGGCAGCAATTGTCCCTGTCTCTAGCCTCCCCCCTCCAACTTCCTCCACCCAGACCCAATCCCCTGTACCTCTGCCTGTCCCAGACACACCATCAGACCAGCTTGCACACACCTCAACACCCAAGGGAAGCTCATCCAGACATAAGCACCACACATCACACAAGCATTCACACAAGCAACATCCACATGTAGACATACCAACAGCCACTGCCTCCACTGTGTCCCCCTCCTCCTCGTCTCCCTCCTCCCTCCCTGTCAGGTCTCCACTCACACTTGCATGCACAACATCTTCAGCCACTACGTCCATCACCAGCACACCCACCAGAACACTCCGCACACGTGCAGTCACCACCCCCACTACCATTTACACGTCCCCTGTGTCCTCTCCCAGTGTGTCTGTCACCCCCTCTTCCAAACTACACAAACACAGGCAGCCACCCACCCAACAGCCATCCACCTCACAACAGCCTCCAGCCCAAGCACCTGCACCCAAAGACACCAAACTTCACACTCCTACAACCACATCCTCTTCCTCCACTCCCATACCCACTACACCTACCCGTCCCTCTCTTTCCAAATTGCTTTTCTTTTCCAAACTTGACCTCTTTCCTACAACTCCCCCACCCCGTCCATCTCATAAGACTCCAATCAGCACCTCAGCCACCACAAAACCGGGACCTGTAAAAACTGTTGTCCATGGACTGTGGAGTCCCCCACCCTCAAGGGCATCCAGTTCAGCTAGGAGCCAAGGCACGGCCAGCCCACCCCCGGAAAAGCATCCGAAGATTGCCAGTGCCCGTCGCGAGCGACCAAAGACCCCAGGGACCAAAATCCCTACATTGGCTCCGGCAGGATGTCGGGTGCCACCTGGCACACTGCCAAAGGTGGGGAAGGGCCACAAGCGTACAGGGAAGGGTGGGAAGGGCAGCACACCTGACAAGTCCGGCAGCAGGCCAGCTGGCCAGGAGGGCCCCACCAGCCCCATCTGCTGGACTCTGCCATGGACAATCCTCCACCATCACCCCTCACCGATTTGCAACCACCCATCCAATTTAGAGCACTTGAATAAAAACACTTATTGCACAAAACAATCTGGAGTCTGGCTGTGATTTAGAACAAATGTATTAGACATGACCGTGCCAAAATGTTCATTCACATTGTGATGCCAACAAACCGCTGTCACACAGCTGTAGTCCATGGGGAATCAAAGCAGATGTCACGCAGTGGGGCCCACATCTCTGAAAACGGAAGGGAAAGTCACAACACAGTTACCATACACTGGGGGGAAAAGTCAGACAGTAGAGAGGTAGTCGTGTTAAAGTACACGTAGTAGGCAGGTTTGTATTCTTACCTGTGTCTCACTGGAAGTATTGCAGGATAACCGAGTTCCTGTTGTCGATGTCCTCTTCTTCTGCTTCCTCGTCTTCACTGTCCACAGGCTCCACAGCTGCCCCTACACCTCCATCTGGACCATCCTCCTGCTGAAAAGGCACCTGTTGTCGCAAAGCTAAGTTGTGAAGCATACAGCAGGCCACGATGATCTGGCACACCTTCTTTGGTGAGTAGAATAGGGATCCACCAGTCATATGGAGGCACCTGAACCTGGCCTTCAGGAGGCAGAAGGTCCGCTCTATAATCCTCCGAGTCCGCCCATGGGCCTCATTGTAGCGTTCCTCTGCCCTTGTCCTGGGATTCCTCACTGGGGTCAGTAACCATGAGAGGTTGGGGTAACCAGAGTCACCTGCAAATGTCGAGGGACAACTGTTAGACACACACTAACCTGTAGGGATATCCCCAGACCCAGACAACCATTCCCACTGACTTGCCTCCAGGTACTCACCTAATAGCCACACACGGTGCCTCTGGAGTTGACCCATCACATAAGGGATGCTGCTATTCCACAGGATGTAAGAGTCATGCACTGAGCCAGGGAATTTGGCATTCACATGGGAGATGTACTGGTTTTCCAACACACCATCTTCACATTGGTAGAATGATAACTCTTCCGGTTTCCGTACACCTGTTCACTCCTGTGGGGGGGTACCAAAGCCACATGTGTCCCATCAGTGGCACCTATGGTGTTGGGGATATGTCCCAGGGCATAGAAATCACCTTTCACTGTAGGCAAATCCTCCACCTGAGTGAAAAAGATGTAGCTCTGCATGTGTTTCAGCAGGGCAGACAACACTCTGGACAACACGTTGGAAAACATAGGCTGGGACATCCCTGATGCTATGGCCACTGTTGTTTGAAATGACCCACTTGCAAGGAAATGGAGTACTGACAGCACCTGCACTAGAGGGGGGATTCCTTTGGGATGGTGTGATGCTATTAATTGCGTTTGACCAATGACTTTGTGTTTCACCACTGCGCATATTAGTTGCTCAATGTTCATCAGTAACACATTAAGGTGGTCATTACAACCCTGGCGGACGGTGTTAAAGCTGCGGAAATACCGCAAACAGGCCGGCGTACAAAAAAAGGGAATTATGACCCTGGCGGAAACCGCCAACAAAGACAGCCACTTTAACACTCCGACCGCCACAGCGGTACAGACAAGCAATGTACCGCCCACACTATTACAACCCGCCAATCCGCCACCTTTTCCGGGCCGGATTCACTGTGGATAAAAACACGGCGGAAACAGCTTTTGCTATGGGAAAACGCTCACCTGAACACATCCCACGAGGAACGACGACTCCATGGACCCGGAATTACAAATACTCCCTGCCCTTGTCTTTCTGCTCCTCTACGAACAACAGCTACGTAGGCGCAGAAGACACCGGTGAGTACTGCACCTATGACACAGGGGAGGGGGGAGGCAAAAGTTAGGGGGACACCCACCAAACACCCCCACACCCACCCTTGCATATCACAACATACACACCAATGCATTCACAAAAATAACAGTAACAACCCACAATCCCCCCGGAAGAATGAAAAGACAATGCGAAATTGGATCAAACATTATAATGTGCCAATATACATGTCATACAAAAATATACAGATATATATTAGAAAATCACTCAGAATTATATACAACACGAGAAGTAGTGCAGATATGTACACAACAATGTCCGTGCACCAACAGTCCAAAAATGCATGGCCGAGGCCCACAAACGACACCTGACCACAATCGGAGAGAACACTGCCGGGGCATCAGATAGAAATACTACAGGCACCTCAGGGGGAAGGGAAGGGGGGGCACCTCAGCCAAATGAATGCGAAGCCAGATCCACGACGGGGCTCCATGCCCATTGATGTATCCTGGGGAGTGCAAAGCCACAGTCTCTCAAGTCTATACAGTGGGTGGTTTGCCCACTGTGCCATCCTGGGGAGTGCAAAGCCACAGTCTCTCAAGTCTATACAGTGGGTGGCTTGCCCACTGTGCAATCCTGTGGAGTGTAAAGCCACAGTCTCTCAAGTCTATACAGTGGGTGGCTTGCCCACTGTGCCACCATGAGGAGTGCAAAGCTACAGTCTCTCAAGTAGATGCAGTTCTCTACTGGTACTGGGTGCGACTGCTGCCCATACTGGATGAGTCTCCATGTGAAAGTTCATGTCCTGTCACTGTCCCAGCTCCACATGGGATAAGGATGCCTGATGTGGCGGTCCATTCATTCCTACACGGTGCTTGCTCTGTTCAGCGGTCTTCACCATGGCGGTCTTTGCCCTGTTCAGCGGTGCTTTGCCATGGCGGTCTTTGCCCTGTTCAGCGGTGCTTTGCCATGGCGGTCTTGGACTGTTCAGCGGTGCTTTGCCGTGGCGGTCTTTGCCCTGTTCAGCGGTCTTCACCATGGTGGTCTTTGCCCTGTTCAGCGGTGCTTTGCCATGGCGGTCTTGGACTGTTCAGCGGTGCTTTGCCATGGCGGTCTTTGCCCTGTTCAGCGGTGCTTTGCCATGGCGGTCTTGGACTGTTCAGCGGTGCTTTGCCATGGCGGTCTTTGCCCTGTTCACCGGTGCTTTGCCATGGCGGTTCTGGACTGTTCAGCGGTGCTTTGCCATGGCGGTCTTTGCCCTGTCCAGCGGTCTTCACCATGGCGGTCTTTGCCCTGTTCAGCGGTCTTCACAATGGCGGTCTTTGCCCTGTTCAGCGGTGCTTTGCCAGGGCGGTCTTTGCCCTGTTCAGCGGTGCTTTGCCATGGCGGTCTTGGACTGTTCGGCGGTGCATTGCCATGGCGGTCTTTGCCCTGTTCAGCGGTGCTTTGCCATGGCGGTCTTTGCCCTATTCAGTGGTCTTCACCATGGCGGTCTTTGCCCTGTTCAACGGTGCTTTGCCATGGCGGTCTTGGACTGTTCAGCGGTGCTTTGCCATGGCGGTCTTTGCCCTGTTCAGCGGTGCTTTGCCATGGCGGTCTTGGACTGTTCAGCGGTGCTTTGCCATGGCGGTCTTTGCCCTGTTCAGCGGTGCTTTGCCATGGCGGTTCTGGACTGTTCAGCGGTGCTTTGCCATGGCGGTCTTTGCCCTGTCCAGCGGTCTTCACCATGGCAGTCTTTGCCCTGTTCAGCGGTCTTCACCATGGCGGTCTTTGCCCTGTTCAGCGGTGCTTTGCCGTGGCGGTCTTTGCCCTGTTCAGCGGTGCTTTGCCATGGCGGTCTTTGCCCTGTTCAGCGGTCTTCACCATGGCGGTCTTTGCCCTGTTCAGCGGTGCTTTGCCATGGCGGTCTTTGCCCTGTTTAGCGGTGCTTTGCCATGGCGGTTCTGGTACGGACATTGGTGTGTGGCATGACGTTCCCTACACTGGGCATTGGTGTGTGGCATGACGATCTCTACACTGGGCATTGGTGTGTGGCATGACGTTCCATCATTGCCCAGCGGGGCTGTGGCAGCTGGGGCCCTCCTGGGCTGTGACTCTGGCGGTGGTCTCTGGACCAGTGATGATACTTGGGCCCTCCTGGGCTGTGACTCTGGTGGTGGACTCAGGACCAGTGACGATACTTGGGCCCTCCTGGGCTGTGACTCTGGCGGTGGACTCAGGACCAGAGACGATACTTGGGCCCTCCTGGGCTGTGACTCTGGCGGTGGTCTCTGGACCAGTGACGATACTTGGGCCCTCCTGGGCTGTGACTATGGCGGTGGACTCAGGACCAGTGACGATACTTGGGCCCTCCTGGGCTGTGACTCTGGCGGTGGACTCTGGACCAGTGACGGAGGTGCTGGCGGTTGTGTCTGGACAGCCGGAAATGATGGCGCACTTCTCCGCCGTGACACTCACAACAGGCTGGCAAGACTTCCTCTGGACCTTCCCCACCTTTGGTGGAGTCACAGCTGACTCTCCACCCAGGTCAGTTGTTGTCCCACCAGGAGTCTTAACACGGTCCCGTCGTCCACTTTACAATTTTAGAGCCTTTACAGGGGGTGGGCTGCCAGTGCCTTGGCTCGGGTCCTACTGCCTGCCCTAGTGGCCGGTGCACTCCACAATCCCTGAACATGCACCACTGGTATTGGAGGCTTTTTGGCTGAGGCGCTACGATGAACACTGGGATGGGTAGCTGGAGGGGGTCTGGGAGTGGAGGAAGAGGAGGTGGTTGTAGGAGGTGTTACTTTAGCTGTTTTGGGTGCAGGAGCAGGTACAGGAGGCTGTCGTGAGGTGGATGGATGTTGGGTGAGTGATTGCCGGCGTTTGTGTACTTTGGGAGGGGGCGTCACAGACACACTGGGAGAGGACACAGGGGACGTGTAAATGGCAGTGGAGGTGGTGAGTGCAGGTGAGTGGCTCTTGGTGCTGGGTGTCCTGGTGTGATTCCTGGTGCCTGTAGATGTGGTGCATGCAGGTGTGTGTGTAGACGAGACTGGGAGGGAGGAGGGAGAAGAGGAGGAGGGGGACACAGTGGAGACAGTGGATGTTGCTGTGTCTGTATGGGTGTGATGCTAGTGTGAGTGACTGTGGGATGTGTGGTGCCTATGTTTGCTTGAGCTACTTTTGGGTGTTGACTTTTGTGCATGCTGGTCTGTAGGTGTGCTTGGGATGGGCTGGGGTACAGGGGATTGGGTCTGGGTGGAGAAAGTTGGAGGGGGGAGGGTCGACACAAGGACAATGGCTGCCATCAGTGCTGAGGCCAGAGATTGCAGGGTTCGCTGAAAGACAGCCTGACCAGAATGAATGCCCTCCAGGAATGCATTACCGTGTTGTAACTCTCGTTCTACACCCTGGATGGCATTCACAATGGTAGACTGCCTAACAGTGAGTGACCTGAGGAGGTCAATGGCCTCCTCACTGACGGCAGCAGGAATGACTGGGGCAGGGGCTGAGGTGCCTGGGGCGAAGGTGATGCCCACCCTCCGCACGGGGCGAACGCTGAGGGGCTGCTGGGAGGGCGGTGCTGGTAGGGGAGGTGGCGGCTATACCTGTAGAAGTGGGGCGCACAGATGGTGCCGCCACCACAGGGGAGCTCCTATCGGCGGACGAGTCCGTGTCGCTGGTTTGTGATCCGGTGGCCGACGTGAAGCTCCCCTCGCCCTCTGTCCCACTGGTGCATTCAGAGTCCGTGGTGTGGCCCTCCATGGCCATGTGGGATGCAGCTCCCTCGTGCTCCGGTGCCACTGTACCTCCGCCTGTTGATGCTGATGTACAAAAGGACAGGGAGAGCAGGAAAAGGGGGGGAGACAGAAGAACGAGAGTTTTAGTGCATGGTATTCCGCTACCGTTGGCGGACAAGACAGACGCAGCAGCCCCCTGCATTACGCCGTGCTCCTGCACTCTGCACACGCAATTTCTGGGTTATGGCCTACATGGCAATGGTGGTCATCTGCGCACATAATATACCTCGACTTGGCACTCTGCTGAGGTGGGGTTGAGTGCCACATGGCCTACATTACGGAGGGGCCTTGCCTACCTAACTCGCCCAGGCCTAGGAACACACACAGCCCACCTCCCCCACCCAGACCCCTCCACTGCACGCAAAGTTCGCAGAATGAGGTTGTACTCACCCCCTTGTGTCTGCTGTGATGTCCTCAAGCGCCCATCCAACTCCGGGTAGGCCACCGCCAGGATCCGGAACATCAGGGGGGTCATGGTGCGACGGGCACCCCTCCGACGTTGAGAGGCCATCCCCAGCTGAGCCTCCGCCGTCTTCTTGCTGCAGCGGCGAATGTCCTCCCATCTCTTCCGGCAGTGGGTGCCCCGTCTGTGGTGGGCCCCCAGGGTCCGGACCTTCTTGGCGATGGCACGCCAGATGTCCCTCTTCTGGTGGGTGCTGACCTACATGACATGCACAAGGGAAGAGGAACAGTCATTACCAACTGCACCGTCAATGTGAGTGGCCCCCTCCCTACTCTGGCCATGTGGCCCATTCATTCCCATGCATTAATGTTCAATCAACTCTGCCCACTTCCCTCTTCCACCCAGCCCTCTCCACCCAGGCCTAGCCCATACAACGTGCTCCCTGTGTACTAACCTGTTGGTCTGGAGGACCGTAGAGTAGCGTGTACTGGGGGAAGACCCCATCCACAAGTTTCTCCAACTCCTGTGCAGTGAAGGCTGGGTCCCTTTCCCCAGACGGAGCAGCCATCGTCGCTTCCAGACCGAGGTCACAGCAGCACTAGCAATGTAGGTCCTCTCCTGTTGAAGGTCAGGTATCTAGTGAGTGAACAGATAGAAAATGGCGGTGATGTCCGCGGCTATGCGCATCATCACCGCCGGGGCACCTGTTCATTGGCTCCTGGGACCCATTGGGTCCACTGTTAACCAATGCAGCATTGCGCCGCGTTCTACGACCGCCTACCGCAACGGTGTGCAACGCCAGCGCAGTTACCCCACAATCCCATTGTCCCAGTTTAGAGGTCAGGCAGCCGCCATTTCAGGGGCCCACATGGCTTAATTTACCTCTGCCTCACACATAGCTAGGCCTACACTCAACACACATACAGGAAGGGTTTAATGAGGGGTGTAGTCTTGTGTGTAACTGTGGGTACATACCTGGACGAATAGTGACTGGTTCTTCGCTGTTGTCCTTCGTAGGCACCGTCAGCTGGGACATAGGAGAAGATGGCGGAATCCTCCGGTGTACCGACCGCTGGTGGACCTGTTGACAATGGAAGAAAGACATACCATCGTCACCTACCGGTTTGACCGTGCCACTATCCAGGAACTATGTACCCAGTTGGAGCCAGACCTGATGTCACCGATCCGCCATCCGACTGGAATCCCCCCTGACGTGCAGGTGCTGTCAGTGCTCCATTTCCTTGCAAGTGGGT
Organism: Pleurodeles waltl; assembly: GCF_031143425.1. Lineage (NCBI taxonomy): Eukaryota > Metazoa > Chordata > Amphibia > Caudata > Salamandridae > Pleurodeles > Pleurodeles waltl. Next base: position 261,038,573 of record NC_090440.1, read on the forward strand.
CTTTTCAGACAACAGTGGCCATGTCATCAGGGATGTCCCAGCCTATGTTTTCCAACGTGCTGTCCAGAGTGTTGTCTGCCCTGCTGAAACACGTAAGGAGATACATCATTTTCCCTCAGGTGGAGGCTTTGCCTACAGTGAAACATGACTTATATGCCCTTGGACATATCCCGAACATCATAGGTGCCATTGATGGGACCCATGTAGCTCTGGTCCCCCCCCACAGGAGTGAACAGGTGTACAGGAACAGGAAGAGTTATCATTCCATGAATGTCCAGATGGTCTGTTTGACAGACCAGTACATCTCGCAAGTAAATGCTATGTTCCCTGGCTCAGTGCATGACGCCTACATCCTGCGGAATAGTAGCATCCCTGATATGATGGGTCAACTCCAGAGGCACCGTGTATGGCTATTGGGGGACTCTGGTTACCCCAACCTTTTGTGGCTATTGACCCCAGTGAGGAATCCCAGGACCAGGGCAGAGGAACACTACAATGATGCCCATGGGCGGACTAGGAGGGTGATCGAACGCACCTTCAGCCTCCTGAAAGCCAGGTTCAGGTGCCTCCATATGACAGGTGGATCCCTATTCTACTCACTGAAGAAGGTGTGCAACATCATCATCGCCTGCTACATGCTACATAATTTGGCTTTGCGACGCCAGGTGCCTTTTCTGCAGGAGGATGATCCAGATGACGTTGTAGCAGCTGTGGAGTCTGTGGAGCCTGTGGACAGTGATGAGGATCAAGCTGAGGAAGAAGAAAACGACAACAGGGAGTCAGTCATACAGCAGTATTTCCAGTGACACACAGGTGAGAACATTTTCTGGTTTGACATTACATTAACTTTCACATGTCTACCTCTATCCTGTTTTTCCATTTCAATCACTATTTGTTAACTGAGTTGTACCCTTCCATTACGGTTTCACAGTTGTGGTAACCTACGTGTCAACTGCTTGCATCCTTCAAGGGCTTGTGATGTGTGACATAGGTATGTGTGACATAGGTATGTTAGCCATTATGACACTGTCATTGATAATACAAAGTACAAAATCATAGACTGACTCTAGATTGTTTTGTGTTTCAAGGGTGTTTATTTAAGTGCTCAAAAAATGAAGGGGGGTTATAAATTGGTGATGGGTGATGGTGGAGGAATGTCCATGGCAGAGTCCAGTCTATTAGTCTCACAGGTGCACTACCCATATGGGCATAGGAAGTGGAGCTGGGGCAGTTCGAATATGGACAGGGTAGCAAAGTGGGACAGTGGGAGGACAATCAGGGTGGTCTTATTTCCTGGCGGGGGTCTTGCCATCTTGCTCTGTCCTGTTCCTGGATCTCAGGGACCTCTTGCGTGGTGGTTGTCCATCTGCAGGGGGTGGGGTGCTGGTGTGGTGGTCCTGTGGTGGGGCGTCCTGTCCACTAGCGCCGGCGGAGGTGGTGGGCAGTTCATCGTCCTGGCTAGTGTCAGGGGCCCCTTGGAGTGCCACAGTGTCCCTCAAGGTCTGCTGTATGTCCTTCAGCACCCCTACGATGGTGCCCAGGGTGGAGCTGATGGTTCTGAGCTCCTCCCTGAACCCCAAATACTGCTCCTCCTGCAGACGCAGGGTCTCCTGCAACTTGTCCAGGACCGTTGCCATCATCTCCTGGGAGTGGTGGTACGCTCCCATGATGGAGGAGAGGGCCTCGTGGAGAGTTAGTTCCCTTGGCCTGTCCTCCCTCTGTCGCACAGCAGCCCTCCCAGTTCCCCTATGTTCCTGTGCCTCCGTCCCCTGGACCGTGTGCCCACTACCACTGCCCCCAGGTCCCTGTTGTTGTTGGGAGGGTGGGTTACCCTGGGTGCCCTGTAGTGGTGGACACACCGCTGATTGACCTGTCCTGGGTTAGGGAGGTTTGGGTCCGCTGGTTGGGTGCTGTGCTGGTGTAATCAGAGGGTGGAAGGTCGGTGTTGGGCTGTGCCTGTGCAAGGGGAACCGACTGTCCTGAGGCCCACAATGGTCCGAGCTGGTCATCAAGATCCAATAGGGCAGAGCTGCTCTCATCACTGTGGGCCTCTTCTGGGGGTGGAGTGGTGTTCTCTGGACCTTCTGGTGTGGTGACGGTCCTTCGGGTTCCTGCAGGGGCATAAGAGCATGATTATTGCATGTGTGTGTGTAATGGTGTGCAATGGGTGCCTGTGCGTGAACCCCAGTGCAAGCATTCCTGTGTGGGGGCTTGTGTGATGATGGTTGGGGGGGTGTTCTGGGTATGTGCAGTGAGCATGCTTTGGTGAGGGGTGACCATGCTTAGTTGTGTCATGCAGGGCTTGGTGTTGGGATGGGTGGTTTGTGTTATGGGTACATTAGTGATGAGTTGAATTGATAGGGGAGGTGGTGAGGGTGGGGGTGTGTGATAGCATGCAGGTAGGGTGGGGGATCTGATAGTTAAGATTTGACTTACCAGTGTCCCATCCTCCACCGACTCCTCCGAGGCCCTCAGGATGCAGGATGGTCAAGACTTGCTCCTCCCATGTTGTTAGTTGTGGGGGAGGAGGTGGGGGTCCGCTGCCAGTCTGCTGTACCACGATGTTGTGCCTGGAGACCGTGGAACGCACCTTCCCCCATAGGTCGTTCCACCTCTTCCTGATGTCCTCCCGATTTCTTGGGTGCTGTCCCACTGCGTTGACCCTGTCGACTATTCTGCGCCATAACTCCATCTTCCTGGCTATTGATGTGTGCTGTACCTGTGAGCCAAATAGCTGTGGCTCTACCTGTACAACTTTCTCCACCATGACCCTGAGCTCCTCCTCGGAGAAGCGGGGGTGTCTTTGGAGTGCCATGGGGTGGTGTGTGTGATGTGTGGGGTGGTATATGTGTTGATGAGTGCGGTGAGTGTAGTGGTGTGTGGTGTTTTGTGCGTGGATGTTGTGTGGCTGATGGTGTTGTGTGCCTCTGTGTGATTGGGTTGTCAATTGCTGTGCTGTCTCTCTGGCCTTCTTTCACAATTTGTGGTCGTAGGGGTTTGTGGGTGATGTGGGTGTGTGTTTTATATTGTATTGGGTGTGTGGGAGTGTTGTTTGTATTTGTGTCAGGTGTGTATATTTCAAATTGTTCAATGTGGCGGTGTTTTGTAGATGTGTGCGTATTTTGAGCGCGGCGGTGTGTACCGCCAATGGAATACCGCGGTTGAAAGACCGCCGCGTGGATTCGTGGGTCGTAAAAGCATGGGCGTGTTTCTGTTGGCGTGGAGGTGGAGGATTTGTTTCCGCATGTTTATCGCTGACCTTTGGTGTGGCGGTGTTGTGTGGGTGTCTGAATTTCAGCGGATTCCGAGATGTGTGTCATAATAGCTGTGGAGGTCTACCGCGGCCGCAGCGATGTTTTGGCGGTCTTCTGCACGGCGGTAAGCGACTTTTACGGCCAATGTTGTAATGACCCCCTATATGTTTTGTTCAGTTTAGCCGCCCATTGGCTTTGACATGGCATTAGCCATTACTTTCTGTATTCAGTTTAGCCGCCTCTTGGCTTTGACATTGCATTAGCCATTACATTCTGTATTCTGCCTATTGGCTTTGACATGCTGTATTCAGTTTAGCTGCCTATTGGCTTTGACATGATATTAGACACTACATTCTGTATTCAGCTTAGCTGCCTATTGGCTTTGACATGATATTAGACATTACATTTTGTATTCAGTTCAGCTGCCTATTGGCTTTCGCATGATATTAAACATTACATTTTGTATTCAGCTCAGCTGCCTATTGGCTTTGACATGGCATTAGACAATACATTCTGTATTCAGTTTAGCTGCCTATTGGCTTTGACATGACATTTGATATTTAGGTTAGCTGCCTATTGGCTTTAACGTGGAGTTAGACATTGCAGTTGAAACATCGCAGATGTCTGTATTTTTCCAAGCTGTGTTTTTCCCCAAGATGGACCAAGCTGTTTTCTTCACACCAGACTAGACCTGATAAGAGAGAGTACATTTGGTGTTTTCCTTTCTGCTCAGCCTTGGGAATAGGAGAAGTCTAGGAGATCTGGCCAGTCTCCAAAGGCTTGCGTAGTTTTCCCGAGTCTGAGAGGAGGGGGGCACGCTTTTGTAAGGATGACTCTGGGCTACAGTGATTTAGATTCAAATCTGCTTGACTTCAGGCTGGAGCTAGACGTCAGTTGCCAGTCTCCCGTTTGGGTAGATAATCTCTTTCTCGCAGTTGACCGGAGTCATCAACTTGCAGACCCCAGAAAGATGAAGCTGAATATTTAGGCCCTGCCGCCTTGCTCAAACGGTGATGAATTTGACTTTTATGCTTTGCTTTGACTATAATCATATATATATTATATATTTGCTGTGTACATTGCAACTGAGAAGTACTGTGATATCTTTTGTTTTCTTCCTGCAACTACTTTGTGCTTGAAATCTACTAATTCGTCTCTCAAGAACTTGTGGGTGGGGAAAATTAACAACAATAAAGGTCTTCTTTGAATTCAGATGTGCATTCCAGAGAGGTTCTGTAAGCTCTGATATGAGATATGTAGGAAAGCAGAACAGATGGCGGATAGCTAACATCAGGTCTGGCTCCAGCTGGGCACACAGTTCCAGGATTGTGGCACGATCAAGCCTGTAGGTGATGATCACATGTCTTTCCTCCATTGTCAACAGGTCCACCAGTGGTCTGTACACCGGAGGATGCCGCCATCTCCTCACATGTCCCAGCGGATGGTGCCTATGAAGGACAACAGCGAGCACAGAGTCAACCAACTCAGAGGTACGTACCCACAGCTTACACAGTATACGAATCATAATTCGAAATTTGGCCTGTATGAGTGTTGAGGCTAGGCCTAGGTATGTGTGACGCAGTTAAAAATTAAGCCATGTGGGCCCCTGAAATGGCGGCTGCCTGACCTGTAAAGTGGGAAAATGGGATGTGAGGTAACTGCGCTGGCGTTGTACACCGTCGCGGTAGGCGGTCGAAGAGCGCGGCGCAATTCTGCTTTGGTTAACGGAGGGCGAGGGGAGCTCCATGGCGCGGACAGGAGCTGACACCAGTGACACGGACTTGTCCTCTGATGGGAGCTCCCTTGTGGTGGCGGCCACATCTGGGCCCCCCGCATCTACAGGTACAGCCGCCACCCCACCTACCAGCACCGCCCTCCCAGCAGCCCCTCAGCCTTTGCCCCGTGCCCGCTCACCCAGGAGGGTGGGCATCACCTTCGCCCCAGGCACCTCAAGACACCCTTGGGCAGTATACCATTTTGAATGCCATCCAGGGTGTAGAGAGGCAGTTGCAACAAACAAATGCATTCCTGGAGGGCATTCATTCTGGTCAGGTGGCCTTTTAGCGAGCTTTTCAGACTCTGGCCTCAGCACTGATGGCAGCTATTGTCCCTGTCTCTAGCCTCCCCCCTTCAACTTCCTCCACCCAGACCCAATCCCCTCTACCTCAGCCTATCCCAAGCACACCATCAGACCAGTATGCACACACGTCAACACACAAGGGAAGCTCAGGCAAACATGAGCACCACACATCGCACAGGCACTCTCGCAAGCATCACACACATGCAGACACACCAACATCCACTGCCTCCACTGTGTCCCCCTCCTCCTCATCTCCCTCCCAGTCTCGTCTCTACTCACACCTGCATGCACGACATCTACAGCCACTACTCCCATCACCAGCACACACACCACCACACCCCGCTCATGTGCAGTCACCACCCCTACTACCATTAACACATCCCCTGTGTCCTCTCCCAGTGTGTCTGTGACGCCACCTTCCAAGATACACAAACGCAGGCACACACCCACCCAACAGCCATCCACCTCACGACAGCCTACAGCACATGCACCTTCACCCAAAGTCACCAAACGAACACCTCCTACAACCAAAACCTCTTCCTCCACTCCCAAACCCCCTCCAGCTACCCGTCCCAGTGTTCCCAAGAAACATTTCCTGACCACCCTTGACCTCTTTACCTCACCTCCCTCACCCCGTCAATCTCCTGGGGCCCAACTCTCCAGGTCCCAACCTAGCACCTCAGCCACAACTTCTCCGGGACCAGTGGTGCCTGTAGTCACCAGAATCTGGAGTGCACCGGGCAGCAGGGCAGCCAGTGTGGCACGGTGCCAGAGCACGGACAGTCCCCCACCTGTCAAGCCTCTCTGTACTACTCACCCAAGAAGGTGTGCCAGATCATCGTGGCAAGCTGCATGTTGCACAACCTTGCCTTACGTCGCAAGGTATCTTTTCTGCAGGAGGATGAGGCTGGAGGTGGCCGTGTGGCAGCAGTGGACCCTGTGGATAGTGAAGATGAGGAGGCAGAGGATGAGGATAAGGACATCATAAGTGCAGTAATTCATCAATACTTCCAATGACACACAGGTAAGACAGTGTAACTTCACATTTAATTGACAGTTTTGTGTTTGACATTGTCACAGGCAGGCTGATTTTCCCACTTCTATGGCCACTCACTGTAGCCTTTGGCATCTCAATTTGCAGACATTTGTGCCCCACTATCGCTCCTGGTGTGTTGACTGCAGCCAACTACAGGTCATTCCTAAGATACATTTCTGTACAGTTGATTTTCAATGTTTAAATCTTGTTAAACGAATACATACTTAAATCATTTGACATACTCTACTTGTATTTTTTCAAAGGGTGTTTATTTAAGTGCTGAGAGGTAGAGGGGGGTGTGCAATAGGCTGAGGGGATGATGGAGGAAAGTCCAGGTTAGAGTCCAGTCTATTTGTATCACAGGTGCATTGTCCAAGGGGGCATAGGAAGGGGAGCAAAGACAGTTCAAGGTGGACAGGGTGACAATCAGGAGAGTCTTTTTTCCTGATTGGGTCTTGGCAATAGTCTCTTGCTTCTGCCTGGATCACAGGGAACGTTTGTGGGGTGGTTCACCTTCCACAGGGGGAGGGGTGCTGGTGGCCTGTTGGTCCTGTGGCGGGGCCTCCTGTCCACTAGCGGCTGTTCATCGGTTTGGCTAGTGGCAGAGGCCTGATGGGGTGCCCCTGCCTCCCTCATCGTGTTGGCCATGTCTACCAGCACCCCTGCAATGGAGACCAGGGTGGTGGTGATATCCTTCAAGTCCTCCCTGATCCCCAGGTACTGGGGATCCCTCCTGCAGCTGCATGTTCTTCTGCAACTTGTCCATGATCTGGCCCAGCGTATCCTGGGAATGTTGGTATGCTCCCAGCGGTGAGTGCCTCCTGGAGAGTTGGTTCCCTGGGCCTGTCCTCCTCCTGTTGCACAGCAGTCCTCCTAGCTTCCCTGTTGTCCTGTGACTCTGTCCCCTGAACCGTGTGCCCACTGCCACTGACCCCAGGTCCCTGATTGTCCTGTGTTTGTGGGGTGGCCTGGGTTCCCTGTAGTGGTGGACACGCTGCTGAATGATGTGTCCTAGGGACAGATGTATGGGCCAGCTGGGTGGGTGCTGTGGTGGTGTTTCCTAAGGGAGGAGGCTCTATGGTGATGTGAGAGTGTGCCTGGGTAACCGACTGTCTGTAGACCCATGATGGGCCATGTTGGTCATCCAGATCCAGGCGAGCAGAGCTGCTGTCATCACTCTGGGCTTCTTCTGTGGAGGGACTGGATGTTGCTGGCACCTCTTCTCCAGTGACATTGGCTGGGGGACCTGTGGGGATGTAAATGCAGTGTTATTGTTTCTGCGTGTGACATCATGTGCATGGGTGTGTTGCCCTCTATGGTTGTTGTCCGGGAAGATTTTCCTTTGAGTGAGTAGCTATTTGGTGGGCTAGGTGATTCTCTCCAGTGTGCATGCAGTGGTGATAGGTGCCCATGCAGGGCTGTGAGGGGTGTCCATGCATACATGCAGGGCTTGGTATTGGGATGAGTGGGTTGTGATGGTGGGGTATGTGGGAGGTGGTGAAGTGATGGGAGTGAGGGTACAGGTGGGGGTATGTGATGGCATGCAGGTAGGAGGGGTGATAGTAATAGAGATTTGACTCCAGTCCTCCTCCTACTCCTGAAAGGCCCTCAGGATGCATGATTGCCAAGACTTGCTCCTCTCATGTTGTTAATTGTGGGGGAGGAGGTGGGGGTCCACCGTCAGTCCTCTGTACAGCTAGTTGGTGTCTTGCTGCTGTGGAACGTACCTTCCTCCGTAGGTCGTTCCACCTCTTCCTGATGTCGTCCCTTGTTCTGGGGTGCTGTCCCACGCCGTTGACCCTGTCCATGATTTTCCGCCATAGCTCCATCTTCCTAGCAATGGATGTCTGCTGCACCTGTGTTCCAAAAAGTTGTGGCTCTACCTGGATGATTTCCTCCACCATGACCCTCAGCTCCTCCTCAGAGAATCCGGGGTGTTATTGTGGTGCCATGGGTGTAGTGTGAGTGGTGTGGGTGAGGGTGTGTGAGGTCATGTGTTGGGGTGTGTGATGTAAGGTGCATGGATGGTGTATAGGTGATGATGTTATGTGGCTCTGTTTGTGTGGGTGCTCTTGCTGTCTCTTTCTGGTGGCAATTCTTTCTAGTCATAAAGGGTTGTGTGTAATGTGGGTTGGTGTTTTATAGTGGTGTGGGTGTGGTGTGTGTATGTGTGTCAGGTGAGTTGAGTTTGAATTATCCAATGTGGTGTAGTTTTGTTTGAGTGTGTATATTTTGAGTGCGGCGGTATGTACCACCAATGGTTTACTGCCATTGAATGTCTGCCGTGGTGATTCGTGGGTCAGAATGCTGTGGGCGTAGTTCTGTTGGCGTAACAGTGTGGGGTTGGATACCGCCAGTTTATCACTGACCTTTGGGCTGGCGAACTTGTGTGTTTGGCTGTATAGTGACGGATTGGCATGTGTGTGTCATAATATGCTTGGCGGTTATCTGCCGCCGCAGCGTTATGTTGGCGGCAGTCGGCATGCGGGTAAGTGGAATTTACCGCCAATATCATAATGAGAGCCTATAACTCTTTGTATGTGTTTAGCTATTTTCTTAAATACAATTTTAGCTAGCTTTTAAAGATTTTACCTTGTTTTAGTCCAGAGCATTTTTAGCTTGGATTAATTCACTTTCGGTGGCGCCATCCTATGGGCTCATACTTGTTCCGGCAATGGGGAGGGTGCAGTGAATTCTATCTTCTTTTAATGGCAAGCAGTAGTTAGCTTAGCCTCTGGCTTGTAGACTCATGCCCCGTCACCCAGTGACTTTTACCCTACTTAGTTTACTCTGTTTTAGCACAATTATTTTATTATATCTTTACAAGATGGCTGCATTGTTTTAGTGTGGCTAATGTTTTAGTTACATATTATCAGTGCCTCTGTGCTAAGGCATCACTATCAAGCGACAAAGATAAACAAAATGTAGGTTTCCACATTAGGTACGTTCCCTCTATGCGCTTTCGAGGGAATTGTTCATGTAATTGCCACCCAAGAATGTTTTGTTATCTATAGTTTAGGAACAGACCTACATCAGGGGTTTGATCAGATCTGAATAAATACATCTCACACAGACAGATAGTTAGAGGGATTCCTACCAGATGCCATTTATGCTATCCATGCTACACGTCGCCTTGACACTGACCCAGTCTTCGTGTCCTAGAGATCTCATTCCAAGGTAATGAGGGTTGGGGGGCTCTTCTTATGGACATGGTACTGGCAGATTAGGTTTATCACACTTAGCTTTCTTTAGGCTAGGGGTTAAGTTCATCATGCTAGGGTATTAGGACTTATATCATATCTCATGTCATTTTATGTTATTGCAGGATGATGGGGGTCTTTGTACTAATGACTCTAGTTTTCACAATTCTGTTTCTTGCACTGTTTATTATCCTTATCATTGCAGCCCATGCAATTTATCGTAGATCGAAGTATTGTTAATAAAAACCTATTAAGGCTTTTACTGCATTTCCTTCATTGCCTGTGTGTTTGACTGAGACATGTTTTCCATGTGAGAAAGAGGTCATCTCCGTTTAACCACAACACTCCCTGAGATGTCGTACTCTTGAGTCCATGCATAAAGGCTGCCACAAATCACCTTTTACTATTTGGGTATTGGTGAGGTGCTGCTTGTGAGCCTGGGATGACAGTTGTGATTTGTTGTAGGATTGGCATAGTTGACTAAAAACATAAGTATTGTCATCCTTAAACCAGCAGTCGTGCATAGAGCAAGAGTCAAACTACGGCACAGGGATGTGGTGGTACCCGGGACTGTGGGAGGTCACGTGGGTCCCCACATTAATTTATCATAATTTGCCCTGCCATTATATGCATATTAAGTGTCCTTGGGAGGTGGCGCTCCCCAAGGTTGCAGGGGGGCCATGAGGGTCCGTCTGTATTTTTTTTATTGAGATTTGCCCTGGGGAGGTAAAGGTCCTTGGGGCTACAATAAGTCGTGGAGGGGGTCCCATACACCCCCATCCTTTTTCTTTAGCCCATAATTCCCCCTGAATGTGGCCCACCATGGGTCAAAAGAAAGAAAGAACAGGAGGACCACGCTTTTAAAAAAAAACTCCGGAAAATCTGCGGATCTAGCCACTGAATATTTGGAGATGAAAAGAAGTACTTTTAAGTAAGGGTGGGTGGTGAGGTACACTCTACTGGTGGAGCCAATTGACTTTTTGGTACTCCGAGCTACAAGCTTGGAGCGCAGAGTTTGACCAAAAAATCCTCTTGCCCCGGAGCGGAGCTCACTGCACTAGTCTTATAGGCCACACAGAACAAGTGCAGATTGTCGGCGCTTATGCTGTGTGGCCTATACCTAGTCTTCAACCTAGGTTTGGGCCACACAGCCCAAGCACAGATTATCTGCACTTGCACTGCGTGGCCCAGAACTGGGCTGCACCTTATTCTTTCTGCTGGCCTTCTTTGTGTCCTTCAAATCTGCTAATCTGGTCGATGGATGCCCACTAAATACTGACTTTAGTGGGTGTTTTATGGGGTACCTGGTAGTGTGCAATAGGACACTTACTTTTGGGTGGCTATACCTACTATAGTGACCACTTCCTGTGGGAAGGGTAACTTCTCTAACCCTGATTGGCTATTTTCCATCCATCTAAGATGGGGTGGTGCATGCCAGGTGGGGCCACTCCCTTTATTCTTTGTGTCCTTTCCCGCCTTTGCTTCTGCCAAAAGCGGGGGTTTGCACAACAGCTCTCCATCTGCTGCTAGCAACAGTCCTGGGGGTCAAGTTTCAAAGGCAGGAGCCCTTTGAAGCTCACCACCAGACAGTGCACATTCCTGAGGGAGAGGGTGTTAGCACCTCCACCCAGGAAGGGAATTGTTCCACAAACCAGAGAGACAAGGCTCTCCCCCAAAGTTTGTATAGTGCGTGTCTGAAGGTCAGCAACCATGCCAGGGTAGTTAGCTTTTACAGGGGGCACCTCTAAGGTGACCCCTGGGTACATTTAGGGACAAATTTAATACTGGTACCAGTTTTGATTTATCATACCGCACCAACCAACCTAGGGTTCAGAGTGGCCATCATGTAGCAGGGAAACTAGTGTTGACCAGTGTCCAGCACATGTATTAAATTGGCTGCTCAGTTCACTCACTATATTCCAGGTTTGGCAAGGACACAGTGGGGGCATATTGCTCATTCAGCTATGCCCTCACATATAATATGGTGCACCCTGTATTTGAGCTATAAGGCCTGCCAGAGAGGGGTCTTACCCATTGTAAATGCAGTGTATGGCGGACAGGGCACACAGGCAGTGTGCCATGTCAAGTTTGTGTTTTAGGTTTACACCAGGGCACTCAGCTTGCAATGGCAGCACTGGTAGCATCTGGATGCATGGCCCTAGAGGGTGGCACAATCAGTGCTACTGCCCTCGGAGGCCTATCCATAGTACCCCATGCCCTGGGTACCTAAGTACCCTTTTACCTGGAACTTATAGTAGTTGCTAAGGGTCTATCCAATTGTGCCAATACATCACAACAGTTGTAGGGAAATAGCTCTGGCCTAGGAACCTGGGAAATACAATCTCTATTCTACATCAAACATCAGGCAAAAAGTGGGGGCTAACCATGTCATAAAGAGGCCTTTTCTCACACTACCCCCTTCAAATGAAAGAGGATAAGACTTCCCTTTCCCTAGTGAGTCTTCATCATTTAAGTGGAAGAACCTGGAAAGGCCATCTGCATTGGCGTGAGTGGGCCTAGGTCTGTGTTCCACTTGAATGTCCATTCCCTGTAGCGAAATGGACCACCTAAGCAGTTTGGAGTTTTTAACCCTTCATTTGTTGGAGCCATCTAAGAGGCCTTTGGTCAGTCTGAACTATGAAGTAAGAGCTAAAACATGTATGGCCTCAGCTTCTTCAGGGCCCAAACAACAGCAAAGGCATTCCTCTCTATGGCAATCCATTTATTTCCCCTAGGGAGTAGTTTCCTGCTGGCCATGTCCATCATACTTTTTCTGGGAAAGGACCACTCCTATTCCCACTTCAGAAACATCTGTTTGGAATATGAATTGCCTGGAGTAGTCTGATACTTGTAGGACTGGGGCAGAGCACATAGCTTCCTTCAGAGTGTAAAAGGTATTTTGACAACTCACTGTCCAGTAACATTTTGGGCATTTTCTTGGAGGTTAGTTCTGTGAGGGGGGCAACCATAGTGCCATAATCCTTCACAAATCTCCTATAGTACCCAGTCAAGCCAAGGAACGCCCTGGCTGGTGTCTGGGTTTTGGAGCTTTCCAAATCAGAATAGTCAGAATCTTGAATTGGAGGGGTTGTACTTGGCCTCCACCAACCAGGTGACCCAAGTAAACAACTTTTCCCAGCCCTATCTTGCACCTACTGGCCTTGATAGTGAGGTCTGCCTTCTGCAGAGCCTCAAGAAAATTCCCTAGGGGGATCAGGTGATCCTGCCAGGTAGAACTATAGACAACTATGTCATCCAGATAAGCTGCACTAAAAGCGTCCAGTCCAGCAAGGACTTGGTTCACCAGCCTCTGCAAGGTGGCAGGTGAATTCTTTAATCCAAAGGGGATAACAGTGAACTGATAATGCCCACAAGAAGTAGAAAATGCTAACCTCTCTTTTGCTCCTGGGGTCAGGCCAATCTGCTAGTACTCAGATGTTAAATCAAAAGTACTCAGATATTTGACTGCCCCTGTAGTCCACACAAAACCTCATTTCCTTTTTCTCTCCTTTACAGTGAGGTTTGGGAACTAAAACTACTGGGCTAGCCCAGGGACTATCCGAGGGTTCAATGACACCCAAATCTAGCACCTTTTCAACTTCTGTTTGAATACTCTTTCTGACATGGTCTGATTGTGTACATTTTGTTCTTGACAGGCTATCTGTCACCAGTTTGTCTTTCCAGGGGTCAGAGAGAACAACTTAGCATACTAGTAGAGAACTTGCCTGCAATTTGCTTGCTGCTGTTCTCTGAGGGTGTCTGATAAGACTACTCCATTCACAGAACCATCTGGTGGGTTGCTGGAGAGGAGATCAGGGAGAGGTTCATTTTCATCCTCCTGTCCCTCATCTGTAACCATGAGGATGGTCACATCAACTCCATGATAGAAGGGTTTTAAGGGGTTGACATGGATTATTCTTTTTGGATTTTTGCAACTGTCCAGGTCAACTAAATAAGTGACCACCCCTATTCTTTCAAGAATGGGATGAGGCCCTGACCATTTGTACTAGAGGGCCCTTGGAGCACCAGGCTCCAACAGACAAATTGTATGCCCTGATTGGCCTGAATATTGTTGCTGGCTTTCTCTATGTACTCAGCCATTCTTGAACTTAGGGCAAGCACATAGTCCACAATATCTTGCCTGGGCTCTTTAAGAGGCTTCTCCCAGCCTTCCCTAACAAGACTTAGTGGTCCCCTAACAGGGCACCCAAACAAAAGTTCAAATGAGGAAAAACCTACTCCTTTTTGTGGTACTTCCCTGTAGGCAAACAGCAGTCAAAGAAGCAGGACATCTGTAAGATAGTACCATCTTGCCTGGCATGTTACCCCCATTTTTACATGAATGTCAGTTTGTATTTGCCTGTCTTACTGGGATCCTGCTAGCCAGGACCCCAGTGCGCATAGTTTGTGGCCTGAATGTGTGTCCCTGTGTAGTGACTAACTGTGCCACTGAGGCTCTGCTAATCAGAACCTCAGTGCTTATGCTCTCCCTGCCTTTAAAATTGTCACTATAGGCTAGTGACCATTTTCACCAATTCCAATTGGCACACTGGGACACCCTTATAATTCCCTAGTACATGGTATCTAGGTACCCAGGGTATTGGGGTTCCAGGAGATCCCTATGGGCTGCAGCATTTCTTTTTGCCACACATAGGGAGCTCAGCCAAATCTTACACAGGTCTGCCACTGCAGCCTGACTGAAATAACACACACGGTATTTCACAGACATTTTTACACTGCACTTAAGTAACCTAAAGGTCACCTATATGTCTAACCTTCATTTAGGGAAGGTTAGGTGCAAAGTCACTAAGTGTGAGGGCACCCTGGCACTAGCCAAGGTGCCCCCACATAGTTCAGGGCAATTTCCCCGGACTGTGTGAGTGCGGGGACACCATTACACGCGTGCACTACATATAGGTCAATACCTATATGTAGCTTCACAATGGTAACTCCAAATATGGCCATGTAACATGTCTAAGATCATGGAATTGCCCCCCCATGCCAAATCTGGTATTGGGGTGCCAATCCCATGCATCCCTGGGGCTCCACCATGGACCCCGGGTACTACCAAACCAGCTCTCTGGGGTTTTTTCTGCAGCTACCGCTGCTGCCACACCACAGACAGGGTTCTGCCCCCCGGGGTCTGGGAAACCCGGTCACAGGAAGGCAGAATAAAGAATTTCATCTGAGAGAGGGTGTTACACCCTCTACCTTTGGAAATAGGTATTAAGGGCTGGGGAGGAGTAGCCTCCCCAGCCTCTGGAAATGCTTTGAAGGGCACAGATGCTGCCCTCCTTGCATAAGCCAGTCTACACCAGTTCAGGGAACCCCCTATCCCTGCTCTGGCGTGAAACTGGACAAAGGAAAGGGGAGTGACCACTCTCCTGTCCATCACCACCCTAGGGGTGGTGCCCAGAGCTCCTCCAGTGTGTCCCAGACCTCAGTCCATCTTGAATCCAGAGGTGTGAGGGCCCAATGGAAGCCTCTGAGTGGCCAGTGCCAGCAGGTGACGTCAGAGACCCCTCCTGATATCCTGATAGGTGCTTACCTGACTAGGTGGCCAATCCTCCTCTGAGGGCTATTTAGGGTCTCTCCTGTGGGCTTTTCCTCAGATAACGACTTGCAAAAATTCACCAGAGTTCCTCTGCACCTATCTCTTTAACTTCTGCCAAGGATCGACCGCTGACTGCTCCAGGACGCCTGAAAAACTGCAACAAAGTAGCAAGAAGACTACCAGCAACATTGTAGCGCCTAATCCTGCTGGTTTTCTCAACTGTTTCCTGGTGGTGCATGCTTTGGGGGCTGCCTCCCTTCATCCTGCACTGAAAGCCATGAAGAAATCTCCAGTGGGTTGACGGAATCTTCCCCCTGCTCCAGCAGGCACCAAACTTCAGCGTGACCAGTACTCTGGGACCCCTCTCATCCTGATGAGCGTCGCCCCTGGAACACAGCTGATGGACCCAAGTGACCCAGACTGTCCAGTGGTCCTTCTGTCCAAATTTGGAGGAGGTAAGTCCTTGCCTCTCCTCTCCAGAGAGTAATCCTGTGCACCAAGTGAACTGCAGCTGCTAGGGCTTCTGTGCACTTTTGCAAGGAATCCTTCACGTACAGCCTAGCCCAGGTCCCCAGCACTCCATCCTGCATTGCTCAACTCCCTGAGTTGACCTCCGGCTTTGTGGAACCCTCTTTTGTAGTGTTGAGATGACTGCTGTGTTCAGTCTTCTTGAACCTGAGTTCAAGGACTTCTGTGGGTGCTGCCTTCTTGTGCATAGCATAGGCTCTCTCTGTTGCTGAGGGCCTCCTCTGTCTCCTCTCCCAAGTGGCGGCATCCTGGTCCTTCCTGGGCCCGGGCAGTATCCTTTTTCTTCAACCACAACCTTTGCAGCTAGCAAGGCTTGTTTGCAGTCTTTCTCCAAAGAAACAACTCTGCATCCTCCAGCACTCCGTGGGACATCTTCTGCACAAAGGAGAAGTTCCTAGCACCTTTCGTTGTTGCAGAATCTTTAGCTTCTTCTATCTGGAGGCAGCCATTTTGTACCTTCATCCGGGGTTTAGTGGGCTCCTTCCCCCCGGACACTTTCGCGACTCTTGGACTAGGTCCAATTCCTTTGCAGGTCCTCAGGTCCAGGAATCCGTCTTCTGTGCTTTGCAGTCTGTTGTGGTCTTTGCAGAATCCTCCATCACGAGTTTAGTGTTTTTCTGGGGAAGTAGTATCACTTTACTCCTACTTTTCAGGGTCTTGGGGTGGGGTATCTTGGACACCCTTAGGCCCATATTTATTATTTTTTAGTGCCGCATTTGCATAATTTTTTGACGCAAAAGTGGCACAAACATACAAAATACAATTGTATTTTGTAAGTTTGTGCCGTTTTTGCATCAAAAAGCTGCGCAAATGCAGCGCTAAAAAGTATAAATATGGGCCTTAGTGTTTTCTTACACTCCCTGCAACCCTCTACACACTATACTAGCCTAGAGGTCCATTTGTGGTTTGCATTCCACTTTCAGAGTATATGGTTTGTGTTGCCCCTAGGCCTATTGCATCCTATTGTATTCTACACTACTTTCTGACTGTTTTACTTACCTGATTTTGGTTTATGTGTATATTTTGTGTATTTTACTTACCTCCTAAGGGAGTATATCCTCTGAGATATTTTTGGAACATTGTCACTAAAATAAAGTACCTTTATTTTAGTAACTCTGAGTATTGTGTTTCTTATGATATAGTACCTATATGATATAAGTGGTATAGTAGGAGCTTTGCATGTCTCCTAGTTCAGCCTAAGCTGCTCTGCTACAGCTACCTCTATCAGCCTAAGCTGCTAGAACACTACTAATCTACTAATAAGGGATAACTGGACCTGGCACAAGGTGTAAGGACCATCAGGAATCCATAATATTCGCTTTTGGATGGTATGGGGTGGTGAACTTATAGGTCATCCCACATTCCTGCCACATGTGTTTCAAGTATGCAGACATGAAGTTTGAACCTCTGTCTTCTACTGCCTCTTTAGGGAACCCTACCCTGGTGAAGCTACCCAGGAGGGCCTTAGTAACTGCATGTGCATGTGCAGTAATGGTCATAAGGGGTATAGTCTCAGGATACCTAGTGGCATGATCCACTACCGCTTGTATGAATCTGTGTCCTGATGCTGTTTGAGGGTCAAGGGGGCCAACAATGTTGACCCCTACCCTTTCAAAGGGTACCCCAACCACTGGGAGTGGCATTAAGGGGGCCTTTGAGTGCCCACCTGCTTTGTCACTAGCTTCTTGTGGGAAGGGTCACTTCCCTAAACCTGATTGGCTATTTTTCTTCCATCTAAGCTTTCTTAACACCCCCCTTTAGCCCCTCTTCTCATATAATTACTGTGGCTCCCGTCTGGCTGGGGAAGCAGAAAATGTGGGAGGTCTGGTGTCTGTCCCGAGTGGCATTCCCTTTATTGAAAACCAGTTTGATCACCCTACTCCCTTCCTGCTCTGCCTTCTGCTACAGCACTTCTCCTCCAACCAGATGCTTCCTTTGTTTCTGCCCATGTCACTTCACACCTCATTAAGGCAGCTTGGCTCAGACTGCCAGAGACTGACAAATCAAGAAAAGGCACCACAGTGCTGAGTTTGGTAACTTTCAGAAAGAGTTCTAAACTCTTTCCATGTAATAGTTATAATAAATCTAACACTGCCACATTGTTAGATTTATTCTAACTAGTAAATTGATATTACATGACATTTTTAGCTCTTTCCTACCAGAAATCAAACTTTATTATTTTAAAATAAAGCCTCCCAATGTCAGCCTACGGAGTTAATTTATGACAATAGGGAAAAACGAATTTGGCAGTTTTTTCATCACCAGGGCTAAACATCTTTTAAAATATCCCAGCTTATATTTATACTGCGTTCAACCCTTGAGCGCCTAGGGCAGATCTTAGGGGTGACTTATATGTAACAATGAGGTAGTTTAAGACATGACTTTGGAAGTGCTTTTAATTCCGAAGTCAAATTTGGCCTTAATTGTAAATTAAAAGCAGTCAGCAAGGCAGGCCTGCCCTTAAAATGACACCAGATACCTCAGTAGTGCACCCATGGGTGATTTAACTCCACTGGGGTCCATAAACCTACATGTCAGATCCAATTGTAAATATGCTTAATTTGCATATACCTTTTAAACAGACCACTGGCCCTGGCACTGGTTAGTAGTGCTCAGCGTACAGTCAGAGTCAATAACCACCAGTATCAATCAAAAATGCTGGGAGTGATCAGGGCCAAAAGAATGACTTTCGCACATCAGCACAATAGTCACCAACCCCCAAATTCAGCAGATCATTCACTAGGGGATAACCAGTAGAAGGGTAACAAAGAACATCTTTAGAGTGTCTGCCTTTGTGTTTCCCTACTGTCTAAGTGTGGGCAGAAAGATACCATGGCAGTCACTCAGCCACCTCTTCTTTCCGTGATCCAATGAAACCTGCCTTCAGACTTCCAAGTGCGAAGCAGTAGTACGCATCCCTTCTTTGATCCCTTTCTCTAGGCCAGACAACCAGCTGCAGGTATTGGAAAATTAAACATATATTGCTTTTGCAAATTCAGATAAGTGTGCACTTTTTCATGAGGTACACAATTCCCCAAATTCACTTCACTCTGTGGGCACAATTTACACGTACTATAGAATGAATAACAGACAGCATTTTATCAAATAATATTTTTAAAAGAGCTTACATCAGCAAGATTTAACTGAAGTGGGAAAGAGTAGCTAAGATCTTAGTAAATACAAAATCACTAGGTAGTGGAAAGTAGACACATTAAGGTATTGTACCACAATTGGAATATTATTCAGAGGGGAGACTACTGTTCCTTAATTGCTTTAAATTGTTTTAAAACACACTGAAACATTAACACATGTATGTAATATTTAAATAAGCAAATTGTCACAATACAATATAATACTCTAATGAAGTAAATTTTATACATTTTACACAAAACTAGCATTGACTGACCTCAGCCTTAGCTCACACTTTATGAAATGTGCTTGTTTCTTCTCCATACTGGCTTTTTTTGGAGGTAACTCTGTATATATCTCCCAGACCAACTCTTGATAATACACAAAGGTTGACCCTATGATTTTACTGTGGGCAGCAGCCATCTTCAATTTTAGGTTTGCGTTCACACCAAAGGATGCTCACAACATCCATGGGGAAAAAGCTAAGTGCATTCCCAGAAAGTGATTGCAATCATGCCAGCCACTCTAGTGGTCATGACCAGTACACTGTTCACAATCATTATGATATTAGTAATCACTTGAGAGGAGAAAACGGGATCTCAAATATTCAGGATGGCATCACTAGATTTTACTAAGGTGGGGGCGGTAGTAGACTCATGTATTGTACTTCTTGCAAGTAAACATACACTCACCAAATGCTTTCACTATGCATGCACTGCACAGCACAATATCTCTCAAGAATTGTATTCCTCTACAGTATTTATCCACCCAGTATACACAATAACCATGCATGCCCTGCACAGCAATGCTTTATCCCTGTACTGCACCCTTTTCAGGCACACATACAATCAGAGTGGATACACCACTCCTGTACTGCTCAGCACTCTACATCTAACTGATGTAGGCCAAGCCTGAGCTAAGCACACACTTTAAAAAAGGAGAGTGAGCGTATAGACCTCACTAAGGGGACACAGGTTAAAAAGGACCTCTTGACTACTACTGATAACTATACAATATGCTGCAACCTATGTCATATGGTTCACACATAGGGGGTTATTACAACTTTGGAGGAGGTGTTAATCCGTCCCAAAAGTGACGGTAAAGTGACACGGATATACCACCAGCCGTATTACGAGTCCATTATATCCTATGGAACTCGTAATACGGCTGGTGGTATATCCGTCACTTTACCGTCACTTTTGGGACGGATTAACACCTCCTCCAAAGTTGTAATAACCCCCATAATTCTTGTTTACCTATCACAGCAAACAAATCGGAATTAGGGATCCAGGCAACAGAACAATTAGACACTCAGGGCAGGGCTACATTTCCATTACGATGCAGATGACTTTTCTGCCCAAACAGGAGGAGACTGCAAAAGATCTGCAGTGGTTGTTACTGGACCACACTTGCGTCAGAAGCAAACTCCTCTCCCTTCACCATCTAGAGGTGACAGTGGTAACTGATGCGTCACTTTTGAGTTGGGGTGGCCATCTGGAAGAGTGGAGATCAGAGACCTTTGATCACCAGTGGAGTCCTGGCTCAACCTTCTGGAGCTGCAGGCCATCTATGTAACATTGAAAACATTACTTTCATCAATCAAGGAGAGGCTGGTGCAGGTACTCATGAAGAACACCACAACCATGTGGTACTGCAAAAAATAGGGTGGGTTGAGGGTCACGGACCATGTACCAGGAAGCTCTGTGCCTCTACAACTGACAGGGCCACTAAGGAATTTTCTTGGTGGTAGTGAGGGCAAGCTTACTCATCGGCACCTAGTGGATCATGAGTGTCAGTTACACCTGCTGGCGATGCTGGGTCTCCTCTGCAAATGGAGAGATCCTTGGCTCGATCTGCTCACCACTGCCAAGCGCACGCAGTATCAGCACTTCTGCACGTTGGTGTTTTCAAGGCATGTCTCACTCAGAGGAGCATTGCCTTGAGTGGAAGTCAGAACTCCTGTATGCCTTTCTGCTGAGAACCATCCTGACTGAGTTCTCAAGAAGATCAGGTCCAACTGTGCCCAAGTCATCCTAGTGGACACAGAGAGTATGGTATCCGGAACTCCTCATTTTGAGAATCTGTCCTTTGGAGGCTGCCTCTTCAGGAAGACCTGGTGTAGCAGCTGCAGAAAAGGGTTCTCAACTCTGAGCACTTTACCACTGCTAACCAGTGCTAAAGTGCATATGCTCTCTGTGTAAAATTGTATGTAATTGGTTTATCGATGATTGGCATATTTGATCTACTAGTAAGTACCCAGTAAAGTGCACTGAAGGTGACAGGGCCTGTAAATCAAATGCTACTAGTGGGCCTGCAGCACTGGTTGTGCCACCCACATAAGTAGCTCTGTAATCATGTCTCAGACCTGCCACTGCAGTGTCTGTGTGTGCAGTTTTAACTGTAAATTCAACTTGGCAAGTGTTCCCACTTGCAGGCCTAAACATTCCCTTTTCTTACATATCAGACACCCCTAAGGTAGGCCCTAGGTAGCCCTAAGGGCAGGGTGAAGTGTATGGTTAAGGTAGGACATATAGTAATGTGTTTTATATGTCCTGACAGTGAGATTTTTCTAAATTCGTTTTTCACTGTTGCAAGGCCTGTCCCTCTCATAGGTTAACATGGGGGCTACCGTTATATCTGATTAAAGTGTAGATTCCCTGTGGGAGCGGATGGGCATGGGCAGTTTGGGGTCTCTGAGCTCACAATTTAAAAATACATCTTTGAGTAAAGTTGATTTTAAGATTGTGTGTTTGAAAATGCCACTTTTAGAAAGTGGGCATTTTCTTGCTTATACCATTTCTGAGACTCTGCCTGTTTATGGATTCCCTGTCTGGGTCAGTTTGACAGTTGGGCTGGTTGCACCTCACACTAGACAGTGACACAAAGGGAGCTGGGGTGTGGCCTGCATATCCTGATGAGCCATCTGTGCTAGGAGGAAGGGGAGGAGTGGTCACTCACACCTGAAAGGGCTGTGCCTGCCCTCACACAATGCAGTCTCCAACCCCCTGGTGAGTGTCTGGGACCTAGCCTGGGCAAGGCAGGATTTCACATTCAAAAGAGACTTTACTTTGAAGTAGGCCTACTTCAAAGGAGAAATTGGGTATAAGAAGGGCATCCAAAGCCACAGACTTTAGAACTTTAGAAACACTTCTGGAACCAAGAGGAACCTCTGCCTGGAGAAGAGTTGAATAGCTGAGGAAGAAGAGCTGCCCTGCCTGTGACTGTGCTTTGCGGAGCTATCCTGTAGTTGCTGCTTCTGCCAGAGTAAGAGGGCAAAGACTGGACTTTGTGTGCCTTCCATCTTGAGAAGAAATCTCCAAGGGCTTGATCTAGAGCTTGCCTCCTGTTGTTTGAAGTCTCAGGGACACCAAAGACTTCTCTCTGCCAGCACCTGGAGTCTCTGGAGAGACCCCTACTCTGCTCTGTGGTGCCCATCCAGTTCCTGGGAGCCTGAAAGAAGAAGCTGGCAGCCTAAAGACAAGGAAGTCCACGCACAGAGCGCCGTGGGGGAAAAGATTGGCACGACTCCGATCTGCGGCTGAAAAAACGGCGTGCCGCCAGCTCCGCAGCTGAGCAAACGACGCTCGCAGGAAACGCGACCGAAGAATCGACGCTTCGCTGACGGAGGCTGGGCGATCACAACCTGCACTGCATGGATTTCGGATCATTGTGCGGCTAGATTTCTGACTCACGTACCGCAGTGCAGAGTTATTTTTGACGCACACCCGCCCGTGCAGGGTTATTTTTGATGCGCACCAGGTACATTTTCACACTAGCAGCGTGTTTAAAACTACTTAAAGACTCTTTGTATTTTTATTGATAACTTGACTTGTGTATGGTGATTTTTTGTCGTTTTGGTCTTGTTTTGTTTAGATAAATATTTCCTATTTTTCTAAACCTGTGTTGTGTCATTTTGTAGTGTTTTCATTAAGTTACTGTGTGTGTTGGTACAAATACTTTACACCTAGCACTCTGAAGTTAAGCCTACTGCTCTGCCAAGCTACCAAGCGGGTAAGCAGGGGTTAGCTGAGGGTGATTCTCTTTTACCCTGACTAGAGTGAGGGTCCTTGCGTGAACAGGGGGTAACCTGACTGTCAACCAAAGACCCCATTTCTAACAAAAATAATAGAAGAATATGGTTTGACTCTGAAATTTAAGGTTGTCAAGTCAGAAATAAATTATGTATGCCATCGTATCAGATGAGGGGATTAAACCCAAAAGAGATTCGGTAAGAGCATTCAAGACTTGACAGACCCTAAAAAGAAAGATAAAGCTCAGACTTTTTTAGGGATGACTGAATTCTATCCATTTTCGTACAAGGAAAACTAGTACCATATGACAATTATTAAAGGAAAGGGTATCATATCAATAGAGTGAATATTGTGAACTAGATTTTAAACATTTACAATATTTACAGAATGCTCCCAAGTGACAATGTTTTGAGCCATGGAAGTCTAATTACTTAATTACCAATGTCAGTGAGAAGAAGCTAGGTGCTGATTTATTACAGAAGATGGAAAGTAATAAATGTACCACAGCATTTGCACCAAGAGCTTAGAGAGAGTTGTGGGGAATAATTATTCTACCATCAAAAAAGAGTCTTTAACTTTGTGTTGGACTGTAATGAAATGTAAAACCTTTCTAAATTTGCTAAGCTTATTTTGAGATTCTCACTGATCATAAGCCATTACAAGCGGTATTTCATAATAAGATGTAAGATGTCATTTTATCCAGACTTTGTAAGTGTGTTGTGGCAGTTTAGGATTACTAATTTGACCTTGAAGGGAATGGAAGTTTCTGAGTGCAAAGAGAATTGTAAACAAGAAGTGGTTCTCATATTACAAACTATTGGTGTTGTTCAGCTATTTTAGCCATATTTTAGACATGTTATTTTTTCAAACTGGGCCTGCCGTTGTGCACGTTAGCCCAGTTACATTTTATTCAGCATTGCTTTGTTTTTCTAGCAATAGCCACATTTGCGGTGTTGTTTTATTTTCTCTATCTATTTGGCCTGTCACCTAGGAGAATGTCACGTTCTTAGTACTGCATTGATTTCACTTTGTGCTTTCTTCAAGGCTGCAGTTAGATAGAGTTGCTGGCAAAAGTGCTACGCTGTGTCTCCGAAATTCACAGAAACATACATATCCTCACCTGGGGACTTTTTTTCTAGAACATCCATTGTTTTATTACAAAAACGCTTCTCTGTCCCGTGCATATTAGAGGGAGATTCCAGCCAGATGACCACAACTGCATGCTGATTGCCTTCGCTACAGCTGCTCAGACTACTGAATCCCTGGCCTATATGGGGAAGGTGTCTTTCTAGACTACAGGCTTCCTTGCTCAGGTATGAGGGATGATGTCTTCCCGGGGGGGAAACCTGAAGGGCAGGTTAGGGCTTATTATGCTGTGCTTTAACATAGCTTAGGTAGGGAAGATTTATATCACTCCTAGTGACAGTATGGTGGGACTGTTTTTGTGTCTCACACTCCTTGTCAACCTTTTGCTTTTAGTGTTTTCGTGTATTTTATCATCCTAGTTATTGCAATACATGCCATTTTATCAAAAATGCAGTTACTACAATAAATCCTGTATTGAACTATATTCTGCCTCTGTTTGTCTTTGCCTGTGTGAGACTAATGTGACTGAGTGAAAAGGATGGGATCTGATCGACCATGACTCCCCTGAGGAGTCTTTCTTGTCATGCACCCGGTTGCCACAATGACCCCTGCTCTTGGGCAAAGATGAGGTGCTGCTAGTTAGCCGGAAAACCCAGATTAGGCTGACAGGCATCACATGGTGTGGAATTTTACTTAGCACCCCACAATCCGTGCGATTCTGCCCCTAAATCCAGTAGCCTCATTATGATAATGAGAACCTGCACGACAGTGGTATGATTGAAAGTTTTAATAGAACTCTCAAATAAGAAATCAAGTTAAGAACTGAGGAATTAGGCCACACATCGTACACTATGACTGGTGTTACTATTTATCAGTTATTCAGGATTACAAAAATGTGCACTAAAATGTGTCTACTTTGGGTGAGTAAGAGTATTGCTAGTTAGAATGAGTCAAAGAATGTCTGTGACACAGCCTGTTGTCACAAAAGACTGCACAACAAAATGAATGGAAACTCACTCATCATGTGAGGAGAGCTGCATCCAACATAGAGCGGATGGGGATCTAGTTGCTATACAAATGCCAGGAGGCAGAGATTGGGGTTGCTCTAAGTCCAGTAAACCACTAAAGATAATCAAACTGTTCAAGTCAGTCATAAAATTAGTGGACGGTTGGATTTGGAATTTGAGATGAATCTGTGTTGTAAAAGGAAAAATCAATTTATGTCCTGTTTTTTTTCTTATATCATATCAATTGTAAAAATACATATTTCATATTGTTTCTATTAATTAGATAATATAGCCAACGTACATTTAGAGACACATCCTTTCATTTGCAGTTTCATTTGTCCTTCTTGTTTCATCACATTCTCTTGACACATTTCCCTTTTTGGTATTTGTTTTCTTGTGTGCCTCGCTCCAAGTACTGTTATTTTCAGTGTTAGATGGGAGGAGTGTGGTATCCTGGGTAGGCGATCTAGCTGTGCCTTGAATCACTCAGGTCCCTTCTATTGCATCGTCTTTACAATGTATGTGAATAGGCAAGGATGGATATTTTGTTTATGTAACACCTGGAGCTAGTGGGTAGATGGAGTTTTTATGGAATAAGCCTAGCTTCCCTACAACTTTGTTTGACCAGTTTATTTGGTGCAAGACTGCGCTCCACAGGTGGCCATTGGCTAACAGTCCTTACTGACATTTTTGGAAATCCTTTCCTGATTTTGGCTTTCCATGACAATGACATAATGGCCGCCATTCTGGTCATTCTGTGAACATAACTTTGTCTATTTATTACCATACCTGGTTAAATGATTACTGTTATTAACATATTGTGGACATCCTTGGAATTATAATGTAAATCCCTGTTATAATGAGGGCCATGCTTGACATATATGTGGTGGGTATCACTGTCCTAAAAGGGGCCACCTAAGACACAATGGTGAACACCCATGACATAAAAATGGACATTAGGGATGTAATGAATGCATTCTTGGCATTATGGTATCTAGCACTGGCATAATGATGGTTACTCTGTGTGCGTCCCTGGAATTATGGTGTCCAGCTCTGGCTAATGATGGGCATTCTTGGCACATTGCATGCATCTTTTGCATTATTCTATAAATCGCTGGCTTGTGAATATCTTAGAATGGCAACAGAACATGTTTATCCGAGAACTCTATACACGTGAGAATGTGATGTTAGTGACAAGCTGATGTTTAGGGACCATACACTCACTTAAATGAAAACTGATATTTTGTGGGCACAAAAGTTGTGTTTTTCCTGAAAACAACAAGTATTTATTTTGAGAAAATGAGCGTGTTTACTCAAAATGGATAGTATGCATTTCATAGAAAAAAAAACCTGTGCATTGTTTAAAAACTGATCTGCTGATATCTGAAGAGAAATGATTCAATTTTCAAAATATATTCAAAGCTGGTATTTGAATAATAATTGGTGCTGGGTTCGAGAGGCATGTTGTTGTTTTTTTCCTTTGTGCCAAAGGACAGTTGCTGCTATGGCGATAGTTTCATTAGTCATGTGGAGCCACTTCATATTAACAAGTCTTTTTATGGTTCCACTGTTAGTAACCCTGTCTGATATACTCGGTTGTTCACTACTGGTTAATCGCCTGAAACAGTAACTAATAATATCTAACCGGATGTAATCACTATTGTATCAGCGAAAATATTTGCAAGCATTGCATCGTGACTCTCATGAAGCAGACGTTGCTCTCATTATTGGAAATGTTGGAGACTTCAGATCTAGGAGGTGAAACGGCTGCTTTACCCCACTAATTTCTGGGAGTATATGTTGCTATATACATGTTATAAAGGGAAGGCTCTTTCCTTTAAAAAACAAACAAACAAAACTTACTTCTGAAATACCGAAGAGCCATTTAAGATACAGGAAAAGTGGGTGCTTGGCCAGACCTCTAGCCTTTTTGCATGGGAAGAAGGGGCCGGATAGGAACACCTCACCTGTCAACCTTGGCCACACTTTCCGTGCTCCTATTTTGCTGACCTAAGTATAAGCTCAAGGCTGGCAGAATTTTTTTTTTTTCAAATTTCTTCCCTTTTTTAGGGTTGAGCACGCAAGCACTCTGGCCTCTGTTGTAATCAGTCTGTGGGCTTTTAAACACGCCCATGTCATGCCGGTCACTTTCTTTGGCTCGTGGGCTTGTCTTTTAAAATGTGCTTGATTTCATCTGTGAAAAGCATACATACATCATGCCTTTTCTGGTGTTAAGCCCTTCTTGAGCGCACCTTGAAAACATATGAGACTCCATGTTTCAGCAAGCTTTCTGGACTACTTTTTCTTTTTTGTTTGCTATACTACGCAATTTCACCGGGTTTTATACAGCGCAATCGTGCTCGGTTTAAAAAAAAAAACATTGTAAATTTCCCCCATCCCCAACCACACCACCACCTGCACTCCTCTGGAGATTTGCGGTGTCTGCCGCTGCACATACGCATTGCCACACGTTCTCTAGTTTACGATGCTAATAGCTCTAACACGAGCAAACGCGAGACACATTGCATTACAAATGCTTGGTGTTTAGTATGTTTTCATTTACTTCAAATTGAGAGCCTTTACATGACAAATGAATGCAGATTAGTCTCACCATGAATCCTGCTCATGCCCCTCCTTTGCTACAGTTTTAGAAGGCTGTAACATGAACCTCAAATAGCACATCATGTAACACGGTTATTGTTGCTTTCCAACCACTGCTAGATCTATTCTATTGTGATTGTGCAAAGCCCCTGCCCCTTTAGCTCACTCTTGCAGCTTTTTGCTTTCTCCATTTGTGAAATTTTTCTGTCTTTCTTTTCTCCGTCTTTCCCATATGTGTCTTTTGCTCACAGTAAAAGCCTGATGCATAAAAGTAAGTGCTGGACCACAAAAATACATGTTGGTGCCTCGCACCGGAAACCACCGGCTCAAATTAAGCACTGCCACCATCACATGTGCATATAGTATTTTATGTGTCCTCATATGTAGAATATGTTGTATTGTTGTAGTAGGAGGAGTATGTGTGCCCTGATGCATTTTGCGTTTTATGTGTGTAATTGCTACAGCAGATGCTATCTGTATGCACAATGAGGTGGCGGGCCTCATGCCTGTGTCATTGACGGGCCCAGGTGATTATTCAGTGACACAGCTAGAACCTGCCCTGCTCAGTGGTGTGCACATCTCACAGACCACGAGGTCTGCTCTTGGGGCTTCTGCTTACTACTACATGCCTCAGTTTTAATCTGGTAGCAGCATCTCTGCCTAGATACCTTATCAATGAATACATGCACATATGGATTGGGGACAGCGTGAGTGCGCCGCCACATGAGCAGTGCTGCATGAGATCTAACTGCACCAGGGATGTGCACAAGGGCTGTACAATCAACGAGTCCAAACTGCTGGAAGGGTTAATAAAAAACACTTCACACAGAAGGGTATTGTGCAAAACACCCTGGTACTCCGTAACAGTGCACATTCAATGTGGTCCGGACCGGGAGTGAGTGTGCACAACAGATGAATAAACGTCACTGTGGATTAATTCGCAATGCTACATCCGTTTTGCTTGAATAGTGTCATGTGCACTAAGTGGTGTACTATTAAAGACATACAATATCTGCAAAAATAAAAATAGTAATAACAATCAAAACAATTGATACGACACACACCACAAAGTAAATAATGACTTAGCCACTTACGCATTAGTTATTATTACCCAACTGAATAAAGTTCGTGTTAACTATAGCTAGGCGATTTATGCTTCAGGTCTGTCTCTGATTTCCAAAATACCACGTTCATGGTTTAAACGTGTGTTCACTTACTTTTTCTTTTGCAGGCTGCAGTATAGGCCCCCACCAGTGGGTAAACGGACCTCAATGCCCCCACCAGTGTGTCAGAAGTCCTCCACGCAGCAGCCCTAATGAATCAGCCATTGATGTTAATCTGATAAAGCCATTCCTGGGTGACTTCAACCACCCCAAAACCCTGTAACAGCGCTTGCCTTCCCAGATGGAAAACGTGTGTCTTATTCCCTGTAGCTGATGAGAGTGCGGGTTGGGGGTTAGTAAATGAAGATGATTATAAAAAAGTGTTTTAATTGCATGTTTTCCATTCCAAATACTGAAAGTAAAGAAAAAAAGTGCAATGTAGCGGTGAATGCTAGCCACGTCATAGCTCTTTTCCCTCTAACTTTTAACACATACTGCACAGCAGCCAAGCTAACTAAAAACATTGATGAAGCCACACTCGTCGACCAGAGCTACTGAATTTGCTAATACTTGTTTAGCCATGGTGTACAGCTGAAAAAGGCGCTATGATGTGGCTAGCGTTGACGACATCATACCACTTTTTACGTCGATCGCGCAATCACTTTGACCTGTTATAAGTATTGTGGGCTTTTAACCACACCCACCGCTTTCCCATTACTTTCACTCGTTTGTGGGCTTGCCTTTCAAAAAGACTTTATTATCATTTGTAAATGCTTTATGTTAGTCCCTTCTTTGGGGGGGGGGGGGGTTGTTACCGCCTTGCAGACTGACCCTGTTACATGGATATTCACAGGATTGCTGATAGTTTGACTGTATGCTAATTTCTTTTTTCTTTTGTGTCTCTCGTTCGCGCACATTGTGCATTGAATCGGCTCACTTATGTCAACTGTTTTACTTTTCATTTCAATTTATGTGGCAAGAAAAGTCCTGTTAGGAATTTACAATGCTACTAGCTCGAACTTGCCGCAAATGTGGGAGCCACTGCATTGCAAATGCTAGTTTGGTCTGGGGTCGACATACTAAGATTTGTGCAAAAGCATAGCAGAGATGGGTTGGTTTTCTGTATTCTTTAACACAGGTCACAAAAATTCTTTTTTTTTATTAAACAAAAAATACCTGTACTGGCGGGCAGTGTAGTAAAGAATGTAATAATCATTTGTTTTATATCATACTTCATACCACACTTCTGCCATTTCTAAGCACTGTAGATATCACTTACCAGTAATGGCATTACTTCTAGTCCTACTTCCTCACCTTCCTTTCAACTCCAATAAGAGGCTCCTTGCCTCCCCTAGACACCCTCCCTTCCCCTTTAAAACGTCCCCCCGCCCCCAACACCACCTGTACAGAAACAAGCCCAAAACAGCAACTCAGGCGTACCGTACTGGAAGGGTGGGAGGGAATGGAAAGGAAGGCGAGGGAGTAGGACTAGGAGTAATGCATTACTGGTAAGGAATGGATGCATTACCTCCCATCCCTCCCTTGCCTTCCTTTCAACACCAATGAGATGTAGCAAGAGAAACACAGGAGACGGACTCTGAGTTGCAACATAAAACAAGTGTAATCACAACAAATCAGGACACCAGAAAAGAACACCCCTATTACATCATAGAGGCCAACACACAGTGACCAAACACCGACTCCAAACACCCCAATTCCGCAATTCTGTAATGAAGAACAAAAGTGGATATAGAGGCCCATGTAGCCGCCCTGCAAATTTCCACCACAGAAGCGCCCTGTAACTCAGCCACCGTAGCAGCCATACCCCGAGTAGAAAGCCCCTGGACTCCTGGATGAGGCACAACCCCCTTCAAAGAATATGCCATCAAAACCATAGAGCGGACCCAGTGACGCAAAGAAGCAATGGACGGTTTCTCCCCTTTCCGAGCCGGCCAAAATTGACAAACAACGAATAACCCTTCCGGAAAGGAGAAACCACCCTCAGATATTCCAACTATGCCAACATCCAAAGAATGCAACCCAACCTCCTCAGTTGAGGAAGGGTCTGGACAAAAAGCAGGTAGAATAACCACCTGATGAGCATGGAAAGTGGAATTCACCTTCGGAATAAAAGAGGGAACTGGCACAAGAACAACCCGATTCGGGAAAACTTTGCAAAAAGGAAAGGAGAAGGCCAACGCCCCCAACTCCCTCAAATGTGGGCCGAAGTGATGGCCACCAGAAAAAAAGTCTTCAATGCCAGAAGGAGGCTCAAAAGGAGGACCAGACTAGACCTCCAACACCAACGAAAGATCCCAGGCAGGAAAGGAACGCACCGGACGAGGAAACAAGTTAAGAAGGCCGTGAAAAAATGTAAGAATCAAATGACCCTCATCAGAAAGATTACGCCACGGACCCCTAAAAGCCTGAATAGCTGCCCACTGTACCCGCAGAGTAGCAACAGACAAACCCAACTGAGCCCCATCCTGCAAAAACTGCATCACCTCAAACGGAGATGCCACTGTAGGATCTACCTGCGCAAACACCAGGTAGAAAATACCTTCCACTGACGATCATAGGAAAGCAACATGGAGCGACATCAGGAGGCCAGTAAAGTCGTAGTTAAAGGATGAGGAACCCCCAACCCCATCAACCCCCGCCGTTCAACTTCCAAGCTGTCAAGTGCAACCTCCTCAATGACCCCAGAGGGAGGCAATGAAACGATAGAGAAGAGGGACGGAGAGGGAGAGTCCACATCTGACCAGAGGTCATCAACCGAGGCAACAGAAACCAATTCGCTCGCGGCCAATGAGGAGCGATCAATAGAACCCTTGCCCTCAGTAGACGCATCCTCACCAGAAGAGGATGGAGCAACTGGAAGGGTGGGAATGCATAACGAAGACCTAGAGGCCAAGGAGACGACATCCGGTCCACTGCCCAAGCCTGAGGGTAACGAAACTGGGACAAAAGAGCCTCACCTTCGCATTCTCTGGGGAGGCACACAAATCCATCACAGGAAGACCCCACAAGTGAACCAGAAGATGGAACAGAGACAACCGGAGGGAAAAAACCTGGGATGGAGGAATGACCCTGCTTAACTGATCCATCTGAACTTTGACCCCCCCCTTGAATGTACGTGCCCCGAAGAGACAGAACCCAATCCTGTGCCCAAATGAAAATGTTCCTCGCAATCCGAAACAGAGACCGAGACCTGGTCCCACCCTGCCTGTTCACGTAAGACTTGGTAACCAGGGACACCTGAAAATGCACCAGAGCCAGAAGAACCGCCCTCAACTACCTCCAATTCAACTTCCTCCAATTTGAGGACCTGACCGACTCCTGAAGAGACCAAAAGCCCTGGACCTGCTCCGACCCCAGCCACGAGCCCCAGCCAGAGAGACTGGCATCGTTAGTCACCACAACAGGCACGGAAGGTGCCAAAGGCACCCCCGACCAAAGATGAGCTGGCACCAGCCACCAACCCAACTCCCTGCGAATTAACCTTGACACAGGAATCCTCGCCTGAAGAGTTCCCAGAGCCGGAGACCAATGGGAGAGAAATCAGTTCACCAGACAAAGAAGATGAAACCGTGCCCAAGGCATCAGAAAAATCACTGAAGTCAAGTGACCCTGCAGACGCAACCACTGAAGAGCCCTGGGAGCCCTCTACAACAAGACCGCAATCACAAGTGCATGGAGGCCCATCTGTCGCTTCTCCGACACAGACACCAACCCCTGCAGAGTCAGACACCAGGCCCCAATGAATACCAGATCCTGGGAAGGAACCAAATCTGACTTCCCCCAATTGACCAAAAACCAGTGACCTTGCAGGACCATCAAAACCCTTGCCACATGAATCCCCAACAGTACCCTGCTGGAAGCCTGAATCAAAATATCGCCCAAATACGGATGGACAAACACCCACTCGGACTGGAAAAAAGCCACAAGAGAAGCCAGCACCTTGGTGAAAATCCTGAGTGAGGACTTAAGGCCCAAATGAAAGAAAACAGAATTGAAAATAGTCCTGGCCTATTGCAAAGCAGATGAACCTCTGAGGGGACAGGGTGACAGGGACATGCAGGTAAGCATCCTGCAGATCCAGAGACCATAGGAAATACCCCAGACTCATCAGAGGAAAAATTGCCTGAATGGACAACATCCGGAAATGCACAGTCTTGTTCCAGGAATTCACCCTTTTGACATTCAGGACCGGACGAAAACCCCTCAACACCCTCTGAACCAGGAACAAAACAGAATAGGCACCCTGCCCCTATTCCCCCACAGGAACTCGGGAGATGGCTCCTTTCAACAGCAAGTCTTGGACACCCTACAGCAAAGCTGCCCTCTTGGCACCGTCCATAGGCAAGGGTGTTGGACGAACCCCCATATCTGGAAAAAACAGGTCGAAGTCTATGGCATAGCCATTTTCCACAATGTCCAGCACCCAGCGATCGGCAACATAATCCCGCCAAACAGGAAGAAAGTGTCTCAGTCGACCCCCAACCGGCCAACTTCCAGTCCCACAGTGATAGTTTGGAACCCTTCTTGAGGCCACCCCAAACAGAAGGACCAGATTTTTTAGGAGAACCCAGGGCTGAAAATGACGTTTCCTGGAAGAAAAGGACTTGGAATCAAATTTGGGAGAAGATAGAGAATGCTTCTGCCAAAAATTGCCTGATGAGGAACCTTATAAGGCAAGGCGTGCTTCCTCTCCTTAAAAGCTTTGGAAATCATGAAAGGCAATTGATCCCCAAACACAGCTTTCCACATCCGCAACCAGAGAGTCCTTCGGGCCCCAATCAATGCCCCTTATGTCAGAGCTGAAGTGCGGAGCACATCAGGAGACATGTCAGGCAGCAACCTGGCCTGTTGCTCCATAACCGCCAGCAGCTCTGAACATTTAGAGCTCTCCTGCACAGCCACCCCAAGTTTGTCAAAGTCCTGAACCAAAGATTAGGCAGAATACGCAGAGATAATTCCAGCTCTGAGCACAAAATTCTCAGCAGCAAAGGTCCTTTTCAAACCCGAATACACCTTCCTTTCAGTGGCGGCCGCAGGATCACAGTCCTCTGGATTGACCGCAGTCTTGCCAATCACCGTAGTCAAAATGGAACCTAGCTTAACGGAAGCAAGTAACACCTCCTCCAGTAAGTACACTTTCTTAAGAAAATGAGGAACCTGGGCCTTGTCCTCCTCCTTCCACTCACGGAAAACCAAATCCTTAACGGACCCTGGAAAGGCATGGCAAACCAAGAAGGCGTAACATACTGTGGAAACAAGTGGGAATCAGCCACAGGAGGGCAAAAAACAGGAAAACCCAAATTGTCACGAACATGGAGACATGCTTCCCACCAAAAGACGTAGAAGGAGCATCATCATCCGAGGAAGAGGACCCCTCTGCTGCCATTGAGGGACGGGACGCAGAAGGATGTCCAGGTCGGGCGCCCCAGCCTGAAGAGCCTTGGACACAGCCACCTCAATCATGTCCTGAACCTACTCTCTGGACATGAGAGGAGCAGGAACCGCCAGCGCAACCTGGCGTCCATCAGGTGGCTGAATGGGAAACGCAACATCCTCCCCCCCGAGGAAGAAGAAGAAACAATCCGGCATTGTTTATTACGACCCTGCACCGACATGTTCCAAGGATAAATGCAGACCAAAGAAAAAACAACAGCAGCCAGCTAAATAGGGGAGAACACCCCCTCAAGCAGCAAATAAAAACGCTGCACCAATCAACAAAAAAAGAAAGAAAAACGCGGGCAGAAACAACCCGCCCTACCGTAATCAGGAAGAGGACTTGACCGGTGAACCTGCCCAGCAAACGCGAGGCGAAGACCCAGAAGCTCAGCCCCAGTCACCAGAGAGCCGACTGACTCCATCAGCCGACCTGAAAGCAGCTCCCCTAAGGCAGCCGAGCACACCTCCAGCAAGACGCTTCTGCCGGGAACCCACCGCGAGGAGCACCACACCCGCCGAGTATCAACACAAAGCCCCTCCAGGCCCAGCCATGGAGGAGAAAGAGAAGGTAAGTATAGCGGGCTAGACAAAAAAGAATAGGAGGTGTTGGGGGCGGGAGACTTTTTAAAGGGGAAGGGAGGGGTCTAGGGGAGGCAAGGAGTGTCTTACTGGTGTTGAAAGGAAAGCAAGGGAGGGACGGGAAGTAATAGCCAGTTGAGTTAAATTACTGACTTGGAAAGGATGGAAGACTAAATCAACCTTACTGTGGTTTGTGGCCTTTAGATCAATGCTGATAGCAACTGTGAGCATTAAATTAGGGAGTCATTTTCATAGCTGGGTATCATCGTCGAAAATACTCTATCTTTTGATACCCAATCCTGTTCTGTGGCTGGTATTTGTTTTGGTCTTTTGAGGAGCCTAAAACCCATCCTAATTTTTTTTAACCCAAATACGCTCCAAACTAATGTTTAAGCTGCGGTCCTCTCTCAGTTGGATTATTTTAATGTCCTTTACTTGAGCGCAAACAAATCAGTCATTGGAAGACTTCAATGGGTCCAAAAGGGTGCAGGTGTTGTTTTCCCTCCCCAGGTTCTTTTTAGTGTCTGGATTATTAGAGAAACTTAATTGGCTTTCGGTGGAAAAACACATTCTTTTCAAGTCATTTTGCGTCCTACAGAAAATTCTGTATTTTGTGGGGGCTCCTATTCTGTCACATCTGGTCTTTCCGTATTGGCCCGTTCGTTCCCTATGTTCGATCGACCTTAGGTTAGCAAAGGTTCCCCATGTCAAGCTTGCAAGAGCAGAGGCCATTATTTTAGAGCCAAGGCTTCTGTTGCCTGGAATTCACTTCCCTTTTTGTACTAGGGCAACAGAGAACCAACTGCATTTTAGAAAGATCTTGAAAACGTGGCTCTTCTCTCACTAATAATTATATAGGGTTCTGTTTGTTTCTATGCCTCTACCTTGGCTTCTGTTCTCCTGATTTGGCACAACGCTGGGAAGCTCTGTTGTTGGAACAGTCATACCCTATTTACGTTTGTTTTAACATTACATAACATAGCTATTAATTTTGTCCGACAACGACATTATGCTATTCTGGAATAGATGAATAGATGCCTTATCCTTGGTAGCTTCAAATCCCTTCCCTGTACCACTATTAAACTACACTGAATGGTAGATTGCAATAAAGAGAACATGTATTCCAGCACCATGAGGTCTACAGGTAAGGAAACGATTAATGAACAGAATAAATAAACAAACAAATAAAGAAAGAAAGTATCAAGTAAACATTGCTAATGCGTGTTGTTTTCTGTCAAGATAAATCCAATGCACTATGAATATTACTGTTTGTGGTAAGACTGAGGAACATCTATTTTTACAGTAATTCTCACTCAGTAATATCTATGACTATTCAGTACGTATTGCTGAAAAAAACAGACTTTTTCTCAATATGAGCTTAAGTGTTCCAAATAGTGGCCACAGAATGGCTTTGCCCAAGGCCACCAAACCACTTACAATGGTACTGCTCTACTACACCGTACAGTTAAATGGGAACATTGAAACAAACATACACATTTGTAGAGGTTTGTAGAAGTTATGGTAAAAGTTTCATGAAAATATCTGAAACGTTACTGGTGTTTAAGGCACAGAACTAGCTGTAAAGTTTGCTATGCTTCTTCAGTCGCAGATCATTTTCGTATGAAGCTTACAGATGGGTTTAGGACTTCCACCATCCATTCTGTTTTTTGTGTGTTTTTTTTAACTTTAATTGTTTTTTTGGTGTAGAAGCCATGTTATCACTTTAACAACATCCCTGATATTTATACAGATCTACATGTAAACAGCCACCCTTCAAATTTTCAGTTGACGGGGT
This sequence comes from Pleurodeles waltl, assembly GCF_031143425.1. Taxonomy (NCBI): domain Eukaryota; kingdom Metazoa; phylum Chordata; class Amphibia; order Caudata; family Salamandridae; genus Pleurodeles; species Pleurodeles waltl. Next base: position 261,075,013 of record NC_090440.1, read on the forward strand.
AAGGTACATGTCCAGTTTGTTGGAGGTCACAGATGCTCAACGGCACCGGGAGTTTTCGCGCGTTTGACATTTGACTTAAATGAACGACATTGTCCAAGGGATCACACACATCCCTGCCAGGTGTGAGCCACGTGCTTCCGATGAACCTGCGAGCGCTGACACATCCGGAAAGATGGCTTATGAGAACTTGGGGTCGCCTCTCGCCAACAAGGGGTCGTTTTGTGTTGGAATATGTCAAGTGCAGTGTCAATAAGAGGATGAGAGCGCTTAAAAAGTAATTTAGCCAACAATCCCTACCTAGTCAGTGTCAGTGGGCAACATACCTCTGGAGGGGATGCATGACTCCTATCCAAGATTTGACATTTATCGTAAAGATCAAGGGGTGATGAATTTAAAAATCATCTGTCCTTTGAATTTTAAAGAAGGTTTTCCTAAGCTCACCAGTATTTCTGTATAGAGTTCTCTTGGGGCTCTTGAGATACTTTGGGTGCAAGAACAATGCTGCCAAAAGAAAGACGGGTTTGAAGATGCTACATTGAGAAACCTTAAAATTAAGTCATCTCTAGATTAAATATTCCACTCACCTATTCTTTACAAAAAGTCCTCGCATTAACCTACGCTGTGAGACTTTGGACACAGTTGTTGCGTTCACCATTTAGTGATCTTTAATAGGGTTTTTTTTTTAGAAAATCCCATATGCGAGCTCAAGGACCACATAGTCCCGTCTTTCGCTCTGCGGTTGAAGACTCTGGGGGTTATTCTAACTTTGGAGGAGTGTTAATCCGTCCCAAAAGTGACGGTAAAGTGACGGATATACCACCAGCTGTATTACGAGTTCCATAGGATATAATGGACTCGTAATACGGCTGGTGGTAAATCCGTCACTTTTCCGTCACTTTTGGGACGGATTAACACCTCCTCCAAAGTTAGAATAACCCCCTCTGTCCTGAAGATAAAAGTGCTCTGGATTCGGATGAAAGGGTTTCATGTCAGAACCTAGGAGAGTACACTACTTGAAGCAACATAAACTACAGCACTATCCTAAGGTCGGGTCTGTGGTATTTTTTGTAGGCCCCTTTTCACTAAGCTACGTATTTCTGGGCCAGATGTAGGTAGGCTTTTGCACCTCGCAAACGGCGAAAAACGCCGTTTGCGAGGTGCAAAAGCCCTCAAGCGATGCAGAAACACATTTTGCGAGTCGGAACCGACTCGCAAAATGTGTTTCCGACTCGCAAATAGGAAGGGGTGTTCCCTTCCTATTTGCGACTCGCACCGCAATTTAAGTTGATTTGTGACCGCGAAAGCGGTCGCAAATCAACTCGCAGTTACCATCCACTTGAAGTGGATGGTAACTCATTCGCAAAGGGGAAGGGGTCCCCACGGGACCCCTTCCCCTTTGTGAATGCTCACAAAATAATTTTTTCAGAGCAGGCAGTGGTCCTATGGACCACTGCCTACTCTGAAAAAAACCGAAACAAAAGGTTTCGGTATTTTTTTCTATTTGCAGCTCGTTTTCCTTTAAGGAAAACGGGCTGCAAAGAGAAACAAAAAAACTGCTTTATTTAAAAGCAGTCACGGAGATGGTGGTCTGCTGTCTCCAGCAGGACACCATCCCCGTGAGTGCCTAGACTCGCTATGGGGTCGCAAACTGCGACCCACCTCATAAATATTTATGAGGTGGGTCTTTGCGACCCCATAGCGAGTTGCAGAAGGTGTCTGAGACACCTTTCTGCATTCCAAATTGCGACTTGCAATTTGCGAGTGGCAGGGACTCGCAAATTGCAAATCGCAATTTGGAATCTTTCTACATCTGGCCCCCAATTACTAAATACTCATATTGTTCAGACAGTGACGAAAGAGGAAATGATAAATACAAATGAGGAGAACAAATTACTGAAAACAGAAAAATGTGTGGGGGGCGGTGATTTCATATGTGTGATATTTTCTATAACACGCTTTTGCCTAATGACTTTAGAGGTGATTCATTATTATGAGAACAAGCTGTCCAGTGTACACAAGAGAACAGAATAAGCAATATATGCTGAAATGTGCAAGACTCTCCTGGCAACAAAATATTAAAAATATATACGCAGAGTACAAAAGAAAAACATTGAGCTATATTGACAGTATTTACAATATGTCATTAGTAACATGTCAAAATGATTAATTGACTAGGCTTATCAGGATAAAACATATTTATAATTACAATGCTTATATCCAGTGCACGTTCGCTTCTAGGGATGGGTCGCAAATGAAAGTGACGTTGGAGCACCAGCTGTTATGACTCACTTTGCAAATTGTGAAAAAAAAAGTCAGCAGCGGAGGAACGTGGCCCCCTTCAGCCACAGCACCTACAAAACTTGAAAAATAAGAGGATTTAAAACGATGTTTATTACAGTTTAATATTTGTAGGTGATAGGGCCATGGAGGATGACAGGCACGACGGGGAGTGTTGTCCACTATTGTCAGTCCGCATGTGGGTTTGGCCGGCCGTCTCAAGACGGCAAAAGAGACATGCGTACTGTGCTTTCTCCAACCTGAGCTGTGTTGCCCGGTTAATACAGCAGGCACAGGCTCACAGTCTGCCTGGGAGCACAAATCAAGGGCGCTCAGGCCAATCCTAATGGTGCTCTGACCAGCGTTAGGATTAGCCACAGGGCAGTCTGGGCGACTGTGCCTGCAGTGGAACCTAAAGAACTGCAATGCGGCAAGCAAGTTTTTTTTTTTGTGTTTTTCTTTTGTGTCTACCGTCACTCTGCCTGACACCAGCCACACGTGAACTGTTCTGCTATTCGGTGAAACTGAGGAGCAGCCCGAGAAAGAGCGATTTTAGGGCCATATTTATACTTTTTGACGCAAAACTGCGCCGGCGCAGTTTTGCGTCAAAAATATTACCGCCGGCTAACGCCATTTTGGTGCGCCGTGCAGGCGTCAGATTTATACTTTGATGCACGGCGGCCCAAACAACAGGTGGGAGTCATTATTTTGACGCACACCGCAGCGTCAAGTCGTAAAGGAAAACGACATTAACGCAGCGGAAATGACTGTGGGTCTGTTTACGACACCGCAAACCGGATATGTGCCGTTTTTTTTCACGCAATAGCGTAAAAAAAACAGCGAACACATCCATTTCACCAGAGGAGAGCCAAAATGGATCCCAGATGCCACTACAGACCCCTGGAAGATGACAGCAGACCAGAAACCAGCCAGGAGAACCCACACAAGAACCAGGACACTTTTAAGAAGAAAAGAAAGTGTCGCTTCAGTGCAGAGGAGCAGGAAATCCTGGTTAAAGAGATGACGGAACACCAGCACCAACTGTTTGTCACATCAAAGTTGCCAATCAATAGTAGAGAGGCTATATGGCAACAAATTGTCGACAAGATTAACAGTGTGGCTGAAGTACGCAGAACAGTCATCGAGTGCAAGAAACGCTGGCATGACTGCAAACGCAGGACCAAGGAAAAGATGGCCAGGAACAGGAAGGCAGCACTGCAGACTGGAGGGGGGAGTCCAGCACACCAGGAGGCCCTGGACCACATGGAGGAGATGGTCGCAGCCGTCATCCCTGAGGACATCGTCACAGGGATTCAAGGACAGGACAGCGCACACTACCAGGAGACAACGCACATGCAGGGTGAGTCGCATGGGGAATTATAATGCAATAATGTCAACTGTGAGCGGGGGGGATACCGACCACTAAATGCATGGAAGTCATCTAATACATGGAGTGGCATGGGTAAAGGGGCACGGCATGGGAGTATGGCCCGTTCTGAGAAGACCTGGGGCACACGAATACACAGCACCAACAACAGTCCCATGGGGGCATGCTGTCATGCCAACGATGGAGCAAAGGGAAAGCCACGACAGGAGGGAAGGCCACTACGTCAAACTTACATCCTGGCACTCGTCAGCCAACATAATTCTTACATTAACTAGGGCCCTATTAGCAATCCTCTAGCCAAACCGACAACTGCAATGTAACTGCGACAACAGTTGCCACTACCACCTGTGATCTGTGTGCAGCTCAAGTAGCCAATGGCAGTAACCTCCCTATGGAACATGCACACCTAAATTAGGGGGTGAGGATGACATCTGCAACAATCCCCTGAAGCAAGATGAAAGGCCCCAGTACACTCAAATGTCAATGCCCATAGTGGTCACAAACATCAGCCAAAGTAGACAACAATAGGAGCGACACAGCACTAAGGACACACCCATGCTGCATATGTCAGGGTCCATCCTGTGCCTGGGTAACAAGGCAACATCCCAAATGTCATACTGCTCAGACAACAGCAGTGAGGAGGGGACACATGTAACTGGTCACTAAAATACTCCTGCACAGTCCGAGGAGGAAATAGGACACTGATACGACTATCAGGGCAATCCAATGTAACACACATTACCCAACATCAGCAGGACACATTAACAATGTCAACATCCATATCAGATCATAACATTGCCATGCATAGGATATGCAACATGTCAATTACATTTAAGTCGATGTGAACGATCAGGGATTGGGTCAGGTCCAGATTGTTAAGTGTGCTGCCAGGGCCATCAGAACACCCACAGCCAGTGAAAGGTCTCACCATGAGAATGGATATACACGGAGGTTCGAGTAGGACAAGAAGGTGGCAATTCTCTATTTGGCATAAACCAACACCTAGAGGCGAGGAGGATGACAAGTCTGATAACTCAATAACATACATGTGACACACAGGTGGGCCATAGGCCTGAAACAATGCCCATCTGAAGGACTGCAGATATTAATACAAAACAAGATCACAAAGTGAATTCATCAAAAGGCAGGCACTTCACGTCAAAATTGTCACAACACAGACACACTAATTGTACCCTGTTTCATTGCAGAGGAAGATGGATCTCCTGCCGATATGCCTGTCCCAGATTTCCCTGATGACATGGATGACGTGCCGATAAACATTCCCCAGGAGACTATCCAAAAGGTCCTTGAAACCCTCCAGACCCCACCTTCAGTCACAAGGAGGAGCACAGAACAAGCAGCCATCGCAGAGGAACCACCCACCACCCCAATTGTAAGACCTGCCAGCTCCAATACAGCTGAGGACTCAAACGACACTGGCACCAGCTTTGAGAGAACTGTAGTTGGAGTACAGCGGGAACTGGCCAAGGAGGTGCGGGTGGGGATGCAAAATATGACAGCCAGCCTTGAGGGGGTGCATTCGTGCATGATGTAATTTGCAGATCGGGCAGCAGCTATGCAAGCCCTAACATCTATCTTGCAGGAACTGCAGAAAACCCAGAAGGAAATCAGCACAGCTGTAATACAGTTGACCCAGCAATCCTGTCAACGCGTGCACGAATGCAACATTGAACCCCTCAGGGCCGACCTGGCTGCCTACCATTGTGATGTGGCTGCTATTCTCAAGAACCAGCAGGCCCTCCTTGCAGCAGTACTGCCCTTAAGACCTTCACAGGGAGCAGCGACCAGGATGTCTGACTCCACGTCTTCTAACACTGAGGTGTGTGTTGCCCCTTCACAACCAACAACAACAAGGACAAATCAGGCAATACACACATCAGAAGAAGAAGGCATGGAACAGATCACATTCACAAGGAAAATGACCCGGAAGCACTAGTCCCTGCCACATGGCCAACTATTACCAAAGTCCTGCGTTTTGAAACATGACAGTCTTACAACAACTCTACTCAAGCACTGTTCTGCTAACCACAGTATATCTTGTCACCCAGCTCAGTGATTGTCTCTCTCCTACTCATTGGCTAAGTCTGTCCCTCTGCACTGTCTGAAACAGCAACCCCAGCATGACCAAAACATTTTGGTAAACCCTTGTGTTGGATCACAATGGAAGATATCACTATAATGGACTCACAATCATGGACAATGTACATATAGCACTACAGCACTCTTCAATAAATAGCACTTACACAACAAATCTGTCTCTGGGTAATGTGACATATCAACTGCGCAGTAGATAATTGAAATGTCCCTAATGACAAATAACATAGCTTGTGAATACAACTGTCCAGATATTATGTAGTTAGAGAAATCTGCACAGTGACCATGATTGCATCATACTCTGCCCATCCTGAGGGAATAATCTGATGAAGTGAGAAACCATACACCACCATGGTGTGTAGGACAGAAGAATGCTTCCTCAGGGGATAACTAAGTCATCAAATAGTGCCCGCTAAATGTTGTCAACATGCAGAAATAACACAATAAACATGCCACACTAATCTAAGTAAATACAAAAACAAAACTGCACAAATGAAGGTGTCTGAGTTAACATACAAATAGGTAATCATGCCGAACTGTGTCACAAATGATGTATGAGGGTCATGAAGACAAGAATACAAGATTGACAATGAGAACTCATCTTATAAGGGTGTGCATGATCATCACACTGCAGTCAGACCTAAAACTGTTTCCCCAATATCAAGTCTGGAAGCACTGTTAGTGACTTTGAAAACACACTTATCAAAAGAAACACATTGGGAACCTTATTAACTGTGATTGGTGGTTGCAACAAAGGGTAGACACTTTGCAAGGTAGCTCTGGGTTAGCTGCCAATCGTACAGCTCAGTTGGGATTTGTTTGTAGCATTGGACACAGATGTTATAGTACAAAAGAGATGTACACGGAATCCAAACCCACGATCAAGTACCATTCAACACATACTATTAAGGGGAAACCAAATATTTATTAAATGCTAACCATAGATGAGGAAACTGAAGGAAAAATCTTACCTACTCTAATCTACCCTGACTACTCATTACCCACAACTGTCCCTAACTAACCTAAGCTACACTTACTTGTCACATGTAACGAAATGTTCTAAACATCTACCCCCCACCCCCCTTATGAGACAGGACACATTGAGGACAACACATACTAACCTAAACACATACTATACTATCCTAAACAAATATATATTTTGTTGGTAATTTTTGTTTTAAATTTTTGTGCTTTTTTTAAATTTATTTTTTACACACAAGAACCCTAACATAACCCCCCACCCACCCACACATGTAATAAGTCAAAAAAGACACAAGCAGGACCCCCTACCCCCCCCACCCACCAACACTGACTAAACTAACAGCCTATACTAACCTAACACTAAGCCCCCTAAGCCCGCTAACTATAAGAACAAGGAAAGAAGAGGGAGGGGAGGGTATCATGTCCATCTATTCAACTGTCTAGAGGTTGGCCCTCCAGAGGGTCCTCTTTATATCCTTGACCCGCCGTTTAATGTGCCGGACTTCCCGGCTCAGGTGGCTCACCTTGCGCAGCACTTTGTCCATCTTGTGTTCAAGTCTATTGAAGGCTGCAGGGTCAACAGCTGGAGCAGTGGCAGTCTGGGTACCGGTGGAGGAGGTCTGTGTGGGCTGTCCTGCACCAGTGGCAATGCTGGGGCCAGGAAGTCCAGCAGATGTAGAATCAACAGAGGCAGCTGTAGGTGGGGCCACCTGGCTCTGATTGGTGGTTGTTTCTGTGGTGGCTGTGGTGGGCACAGTAGGCCCACCCTGTGGGAAGGCTCGCCATGCCCCGGAGTCACGTTCATGGCGATATCGCCGGGCCATCCTCCACAACCCCGACTCCACCAGCAGGATGTGCTGGTATCGCATGGCCCGACGCTGAAATTCACGGACCTGGTCTAGAGTCATGTTAGCTGCTGTGAAGACAAATGCAGATATGCCACATTAGTAACTGCATTGTGTGAAACGGCACAGCAAGTTAATCAGACATTACATCTAGTGTACTTCTAACAGCTCATATCACGATACAGAGCATCGAATGTCCCTGAGGAAGTACATGGCAGGCCAGACAACAAAGGTCACATCACACAAAGCACATCCATAACCCACAAGATGGGTAACAACTGGCCTTGACTTGCAATCTGAGTTCTGACAGTTAACATCTAAGAATCATGCTGCATATCCTCCACCAAGAGCTGGGCTACAAATGTCAGTGTACGGAAAGCAAAACTAAAGCCACATGGTCTGCAAGTTGTAACTGGACTGTCCAGTATGGTACCAAGTGCCAAACCTGAGTGTGTATACTACTATGCAACCAAACCGTCACTAATTCACAGGTATGTGTAACATACTGGTAGCATCAATACTAGGTACCCCATTCACAAACCCATGGCCGTGTTTGAGGGGGGGCGGTGGATACACAACTATAATTTGCCAACAACATGTACACCGAGGAGTGTATAGGCTAATCCACACATGTTTGTCTCTACGGACACACCACAGGTAAGGTCTATCTAGAATTTGGAGTCAGCAAACCCTAGAGCACTCATAGGGTCAGACATGTCAGGAAAATCAGAACTTAGTACACAACATATACTTCCAGTGAGACCTGACTTACATCAGACACAGAGTTGCTAGAACACCCCTGATCATGAATTGCATGCACACCTAGGCCATTACACTCAGGTTCCACAGACTTGATGCACTACATGTGGAAGCACATGCTGCTAGGAGGTTCTACCTACTGTTTCAAACTTACGTAGGTAAATAGTGAAGCAGATGTCTATTGGGAAGCTATTAGCTCCACCAATCTTAGAGAATGTGGGTCTGACAGGCTGACTAAATAGGGGCTGACTTCCATTGCGACTCTTGGTGATACAAGTGTCAGAGACATGACTATCCCCTGTACTCACAGTGGGGCCTACAGGGATGTCCTACAATCCCTACATGATACCATTGGATACGCATTGGCTAACTCAAAACATGTGAGAACTGCATTCCCACTCATGGAACAAGTGAAAAACTTGCCCAACGCATCACACCTTGCTATGCGTCCAACTCACACAAGTCCATAACCAGCAAACACAACACATAACAGACACATCAACACTTACTGTAGTGGTCGGGGTCCTCAAATGTCCTCAAATGTCACCACCTCTCCCACAGTGTAGGGCGCTGGTCCACCTTTAAGGTATGGAAGGAAGAAATGTGCTCAAAATCTGTGCACAGTGCAACATTTTCAGTATCATTTACAATGTGTAGGCTGAATAAGGACATGGCAGCCATTCAGACATGATGGTACTGCATCTGATATTTCACGGCCGACTTGTACATAGCATGGGTCTCCTGTGACAGTTACACACATATCTGCACACATACATTGGCCCTAACTATCATGTAGTTGCAAACTTGCACCATAATTGGTGAGCACTAAAAAATATGCAGTGTAATCGTCTCATCATGTGCATCCAAGAGAGACATCCAACGCCTGGTTACTTGAGGACTGCATTACCAGTCAAACATGCCTTGTGGCCATGACACATTTAGTGCACATAGGCCCAATGTACAGAGGGAGGGGCAGGGACTCCTGTAAGCCGTCCTGTTGTTACAGTATAGTCAATTGATGTTGCCCAGCTATGGTGATTTGCACCAACCATGGAGATGTGAAGCCATGTGCATACACTTGGACAGCCATCCATATTTGGATTGTGGCTCAACTAATTCCAACAAACATCTTAAGATGTTAGCTGAGGACACCTTACACCTTTTCACAATGTTAACTGACATGTATCCAAAAAGATCAAGAAACACAATAATCCCACACATTCATAGTACTTCTGTGAACGCTTTCCTTCCACACTCACCAGACTAACATGAGACCAATGTTTGAGCCACTTTGCTATTATCAATTGACGTGAAGGCAGCACTCATTTTCAGCATCATGTAGTGATTGTAAAGTCAGTCTAGCAATTGCTTCAACATTGTTGGCCTAAATGTTGGTACATCTGTACTTCTCTGTCTATAATACCCTATATAGACATGATTGGCTCCTATTTTGTTAGCTGTGCTGACAAAAAGGCCGCACCAATTTCCTTCATGGTAAAGGTACCTGTAAGTTTGCTGAGCAAGTGCTACCTGACAGCTAGCAATTGTGATCCTTGCCATAGTGCATCAATGATCCCCTTATATTTCCCCAAAATTACACACAGTCATCAAGTTAGCTGGCAGACATTGCACTAATCCACTGATGTCACTACAGAGCATTTAATCGTGCACAATAACAATAGTCGTACTCACCAACAGTGCCACCAATCATGATTCCCAGGTGGTCCAAGAGATCCTGCTCCCTGGTGATGAGGTCAGCCCACCGGTGCTTCAGCTGGTGGTCACTCCTCTGGCTGGCATACACACGCTGCAGGTGATGCAGCACCTTTCCCCACCGGATTCTGCGTGCCTCTGTCGGGTACCCTGTATGACCCTGCCCCCTGCCTGGATCATGAGTGGCAAGAAATGTGTCACCAGCCAGATGAAGCCTCCGAACTCCTCTTCCCCCATCCTGCCAAGACGTGGCCTACCAGACATACTTATAATTGAAGAGAAGGAATAGGGGTAAAATAAATAGAAAGGGGAAATGGGTGAAAGTAGGGGTAAAAAGACAGAAAAAAAGTAAACCCAACTATACCCAAACTAACACCACCCACAACAGACTCCCACAAACAAGAAATACACAAGATAAAATGGACAAATGTAGACAAAACACAGTACTACAGTATACACAAACAATATTTATTTCACAAAAGGACTTTACAGATAGCACACAGGACAAATACAGAACAAAATCTCTGGACAACACTCTCTACACAGCCACACAGTCTAGAAGGATCATAGACTGCAAAGTGAAAGTGAATGTACACCCACTGTACATGATCTGTAAACAGGATATCCTATTACATCACTTCCTGTATGAAAAGTCCCACCTTTTTCACGTTATGCGTCATTTTTTGTTGCACAAAACTGTATTTGCGTCATTTTTTTTGACGCACAGACGTTAATATTAACCGGCATTCACATAATGATACATAGACTGTACAAATATCTGGATGCAGGCTAAATTTCACTCCTGTGCATAAAACAAAATGACGCAAATACAGTTTTGGTAAACAAAAAATGACGCACACCTCTAGGGACGTCAAAATTACAGTGCATTAACTGGTTTGGGGCATTTTTACTTCTTTTTTGGTTATTTTACATTTGGAACACATCAGAGAATGGCTAATTGAAGACAGTATGGTGTTGATGGTGTATGTTCACATGTGTGACATCATACTGCAGCGGAACATCTTCCACTACACCCTTCACAGTATGTTTACAGTTGACTGACGTCATAGATGGTCATAAGTGTGGCCTACATATATGTGTGGCACAAATTGTGCATGTTTGCCATAAGGAGAGGATAGCAATGTGACGCACATATGTACAATACCTAATTGCCTTTGGCTTAAAGTGTGTGCTTTGACAACTAATTTGTTGGTTGACCAAGTGTGTGTGTACATCACATGAAGCATTTTTGTACATTTGGTTGTATGAATGTGACATCCATGTGTCCAACCCTAAGATGCAAGTAAAACTTGGAATGAGCAAGGGCATGTGTTAGTCATACATGTAACAACACCTGCAAAGTATACTTCCAAGTTTTAGGGTCACGTGGACACCACATGTGACATAGCATGCACCAGATGGATGGCAGACTCATGTTCATGTCAAAGGTCCACAATTTCTACATCCTATGTCCTCGAGTATTGGTAAGAGCTTCCTAGGCACTAGTTGATGAATCCCACAGTGAGTCATACACATGCATTGAGGAAGTGGGTACCATGTTGTTTGCACAGACAGACAAGGGTCAATCTCATATGTATGATGACACCACAGTTGAGGCCATAGAAGTAAGGCCCAACTATCAAGTGGCTGTGGTGGACCAGCATGCAAGACAGCACGTGTCCACATGTTTCCAGTGATCAATTGCACATAGGTGTCTTGTTCATGTTAGTGGTCCAATGATGATTCTGTAGATTGTTTGGGGTGTAATTTGTCACAGTTCGGACCAGGACTCATCATGAGTCAGTGGCAGCTATTCCTGTAACTACTGAGTATCCTTTGTTGATCAATGTGAGTAAAGTAGATGTGGACATGTGAACCAACATGTGGATGGTCCCACCTTGTCACTAAAGATGTGTAATGAGACAGTCAACAGGGCAACCTTGGTGTGCTGAGTAAGATAATGTCTCAATTGTCATGTTCCAGCAGGTGTCATTACAATATTTGTACACAGGTTGGCCTCTGCACTTCCCACTGCATCTGGGAACATCATGGCCTCTGTGCTGTTTATTCTCGCAGCTATTCACCACACACGGCCCATCACTATGTTGTGCGCACTGTGATGCTGTGTGTGAACTGTCATGGTTCTGACATTTGTGTATTAGTCATGTACATTATCAGAGGTTGCTAGTTGTGCTGAAAGCCCCGTACCCAATGCCTGCCTATGACCCTGGGACACTGTCACACTTCATGCATATATGCAACCCAGACAAGGGATGGGCCATGAATTTTGCATTTCCAAGAGGATGTAACTCAAATGGTACAGTTAAAAGGCAGATGATGCTATAAAATGTATTTGTGTATGCATGGAAAAATCCCATGCCCAATGCCCCCTGATGAATGGCAGGTTTGCCAACGCAAGTGTGGTACATATGTAGACACAGGGATACTTTAGTGTGACGCACAGACAGTTGCCAGTCAGGCTGACAGAATGCAAGATGATTCAGGAGCCAGCTACTGGACAAGTTACATAATCATTGGTCTGACTGAGACTGTTTGGAGGACAAACTAGACAGTTGACATGTTAATCTGTGTACGTCCTGTGTTTTTGAAGGTGACAAATGAACCCAGTGGCTGTGTTACACGGCTTAATTAGTATCAATGGTTGACGGTGTATTTGACATAATGGCGACTCCTATGCTGTTCCAGGCATCATCAGTGGTAGTGCTTTTTGAAATGGGTGGTGTGCATGGAGGTGATCAGAAGTGTGGGCTGCATCTGTTTCTCACCAGTCCTGTAGGTGAGACTTGCATTCTAAGGGCCAACAGACATTTTCACAAGGGGAAGCAATCTACATGTGCTAACAGGGCTTTGAAACTAGAAGTCAGTGTATAAATTGACCTGACGTCCATGCAGTCAGATGTTCTATGACAATGGCATACCTTAGGAAAGGGTGTAGCACACTGGTTTGCTAATGTTGGTCTCTGTGTGGAGAGGAGTTATTATCAGGGTACACATCTTAGTATTCCAGGGACCTCTTCCGACACGTGGGTTATGACCAGGTGCATGGGTGTGTCAGGAGTTAGGAAATGGGCTGACATGTGCATGGAATGTCATGTGGGCAATGCATGTCATATGTGTGGCACTTGTGCTGTCTATGTTCTGTTTCTATGGAACTCTAGTCACAGATATTCCTTGCAAATATTGGATGCAGTTGGACTAACTGCTGTCAAGGGTCTTGTCAGACATTCCTGTTAGTGATGCCAAAGCACATTGACTGCCTCATGTATGAGGCTTGTTTTCCCCTCATTGAGTGATGGTGTCATAGTTGTGTGCCATATGCTGCGTTGGACCTCGCTTTCAACATGTATGTGTGAAATAGTTGTGGTCCTCTGCTATTGGCCTTCAAAGGAGATATGTACATGATATATGTAATGAAGAGTGTGTGTGTATGTGACCATTGTATGTTAGGCATCACATAAGCTCTGGGATGTTCTGTGTCCCACTCAGTATCTCAGCAATGCCCCATGAGGCAACACTCTTATTCTGATAAGTACACCTGTATGGAGTACAGAGAGCACTTAATAACTTGCCTAGAAGGTCCCTGGGGGGTCGTACTTCATATGAGTGCCTGTTTGGAACACAAATGTATGTTCCTGATCTAGATGGTCCTGGTGTGGAGGTGGCAGATACGCCCTTTGACATAAATGATCGTGTCACTGTTTTGCAGGATTTACAACAATTCCGTGAAGATAACTCTTCTGCAAGTGCTGCCTCCACAGGAATTAAGGATGAGCCAGTAACGCCTACTGGTTGGATACCCAGGATTGGGGATCTAGTGCGTGAAAAGGTCGCAGTAAAGAAAGAATTTGGTCCTTCTTATCGAGCACCAGTCCCTGCGTTAGGGGTTAGCGGCACGAGAACTGTAATTTTACCGCCGCTGCACGGGGCCAAAGGAAATCGCTTTGTTTCCATTGATAATGTCAAGTTACAACATGTGGCCGATTCTGCACAGCAGACCAAGGGGGACACCCAGTAGTTCCGGAATCCCTCTCACTACTGGGGAAGAAGTCCTGCTGCAGGTGATTTGCACCAATGCTGTTTCCTCTCCGAGCATGGGGAGGGTGGAAGATGATCTTGCGATTGTTCCACAGACAACGATTAGTTTGGAGTCTTTTGATCAAGTTGCTGTACGTTCTACTGATATTTCTGAACATGTGGTTTATAGCGTGCCAAGGCGAGAGCCACCATCTGCTTCTTTGTTCACGGTTGCACCTTTTGCAAGAACTGCCTCTGGCTGCTTCAACGACACTGATGATGCCGTGTCAGACTCCTCGTCCTCACTATCTTCAATCCGACGTCCACGTAAGCTGCTGTGTTGGCTTAAACACACATATTTTGTTTTTCCTTGGAACTTTATTGTGGCTTTTTATGGCTGTAATGACTGTTTTCTTGTGGTTAGGATTTGTGGTTACTTTTTTTTTGGTGATACATGGTCATTTTCTTCCTGAACGATCTGACATTGAGCATGTGGAGACGAAGTTGAAACCACATTTTTCGTCTCATGTGGTTCGAAGAGACTTGTCCAATGTGAACATTTCTGCAATACCGATTCCGGATGGGATTGTGTGGGATAAAGTGATGTTTGATATATATGGTCCTACTGAATTGATTCAAATGCCCTATGTTCTCAAGTTATCAATGAATGATATTGTTATACCAGGCATTGTTTCAGATGATTGGGATGTGAAGACAGTAGATTCTATGCTGACAGAGTTACAATATTATACTGTCTACGATGATGAAGATGCTGACCTGTTTAGAGATAATCATGGTGACATGTTTTGCTACAATTATTATGGACACCACTTTATTCATAAAGCAAGTAGCCCTAAGTCGATATTTGATTATGTGCAATGGGAACATTGCCCGACTCCTCCACAGGGGAGTTCTAAAACGTATTATGATAAATGTGCATATTTTTCTGGGCATAATAGACAGAATGCTAAGTCTTACTATTTAAAGGTTACTCCGTATGCTAATAAGCAAATGTTATTGACCGATACTAAATTACTGTATTCAAATTTGTTTGTATCTAAACTTTCGGTTGAGGGGTATGAATATTGGTTTAAGACTGTTGATATAAAAAGTGTCTGGGGAACGAAAAATTGGCAAATGCAAGGCAGGGACACATTATTTAGGGCATGCATTATCCCTGTGCAAATGATTTTCCTCAATGGCACAGTACAACAGACTAGCTGTTTGGGCTTAGCAACGATTAGAGAGTTGAATTTGCCTGGTATACCTTTCCCTTCCAAATTGAACAATTGGCGGTGATATGTTAGTGCCACGTTTAGTGAGTTTACACACTGGGTCCAGAATGGTGCGTTTAACACTTCATTGATACATCCAGGCGGGTGGTTATTATGGCCCGTAGACACTAATAAGTGTCATCAACGTTTTGTCACCTCTTCAGGGGGGTTTAGGACTAGCAGGGCGGACCCTCGCTACATATCACCAGAACATGCTGATATCATAACTACATACAGCGTTGGAAAGCTTTGTCAGCAATGGTTGAAATCGTCCACGCTGGATGCAGTTAAATCACATCTCACGTTGCTGTCTAATGATACTGACTTACAGGATTTTTTGTCAGGACCTAAGATGTTATGGAAGAAACGTTTTTTATATGAAGTATATAATGAGATTTGGAAGCTTTCACAACAAGAGGCAGCGGCCCGGTTGAGACAAATTGATCAGGAAAATCTGATACAGGCTTTGTCTGTTGTGGATAATGGGATACATACCCTTTCAGACCGTGTTTACACAATTGACAACATCGTTTCCTCTGCTATAGACATTATTAAATCAGATATGTCTTCTTTATACCATGGGCAGAGTCAGACGCGGTCCATCATGCAGCTGGTTTGGACTCTACAGACCTTGAAGGGAGGTCGTGTTCCGTGCCAGCACATTCGTGCCTGGGAGATATTTGTTTCCTTTAATTTGACTCGTCAACAACAGCTGATGGCAAAAAAGGAAGCAACGTATGTTATGTTAAATATTGAAAAATTGGAGAAACTGCCTTTTACGGTTGCTGAGATTCCGTCAGCTGAGAGGTTGATTCATGGGGTTATTAATCTGCCTATCTCCACTCTGCAATTTACTTCTTGTTTGAAGCACATTCCGGTGGGTAGATACGAACGGTTGGGAGACAGTTAAATACACGAGGTGTGGGAGCTTCCCTTTCTATACAGATGTATTAATGGTTTGAGGGAGGTTTTTCTTAGCGGTAGCGAATGCAAAACTTCTGTCAGCCATTCCATGGTTTGTAAACATCTGTCCTTGCACGGGGCGTGTAATGCTTCGATTGCTAACTTAGCTTGTTATCTGAAGGGAGTTCCAGTCCCAGTTATTAAAAACACTTTCCAGGTGCTTTCTAACGGCAGTTACATTCTTCTTAACAGCGAACACTGTTGTGGCATGCGTGCCAGAATAGTTTACGTAGTCGTTGTCACCAAGGCCGTTACGTGCTGCGGGAATGTG
This sequence comes from Pleurodeles waltl, assembly GCF_031143425.1. Classification (NCBI taxonomy): domain Eukaryota; kingdom Metazoa; phylum Chordata; class Amphibia; order Caudata; family Salamandridae; genus Pleurodeles; species Pleurodeles waltl. The sequence continues at coordinate 261,091,633 of NC_090440.1, forward strand.
TTGTTTCCCCCCACTCAAATTAGGGAGGTAGCGGACATCTGGCCTCATATTGCTACTTCCAAGGTAAATTTCAACAAGTTGAGTCGATTAAAGGCTCTATTGTTTCAAAAGCATGTGGCCCTTACATCTGCTAGAGAGACCTACGCACTCCAGGTGGCAAGGTCGTCGGCGGAAATACAGTCTCTTTTGAATACTAACTTTCCGAGTCACTTTGGTGAACTTGTGGGACGTATATTTAATGCATCCAGCACTACTGGAATTGCATATTTTTCCAAAGCCGTTGGTGTTGGTTTTGCTCACACCTTCTCTTCCATATTCGGTTTAATACCTTCGGCTATTCACTCTATTTTCGGAAGCATTTTTGGGGTTTCCCGATTACTTTGGCTTTATTGGCTGGGGTCTTGCTATTGCTGCTGTTCTTCCGCAATGGCTGTCCCGCCATGACGAGATCCCATATTGAGCTCCCGTCAGCGCAGCTGTGTCGTGAACGCATGATGCAGCATTTTGGAGCAACACTCCTGGGTCATTTGGAGTGTGACTGGTCTCTGACATTCCGGCCGGTTTTGGATTGTGTGCAACCCGTGTTTCGGTGCCTTTGGTGCTCGTTTGAACATGTACTGGCTCTCTGTCCTCACTGCAGCGCCCTCCAGTGGTCGATGCTGATCTGTTGATGTTCCCGATTAGGGCTCATTCCCAGACTTGTGCACTACGGTTGCGTTTGCTTAGTGAGGCAGTTTATGAGATTCCCTTCCTGGAGGAAGATGGTATTGTCTCATTTATAGGCCCTGCACGGGGTGCCGCCCTGAATTGTTTTGGGGCTTTGGAACACACCTTCTCCATGGTATTTTTTGGCGTGGATCTTCTGATATTGACATATATCGAAGTGGAGGAACTCCTGCTTTCTATTGCCTCTGTTTGACAATTGGATTTTTTTTTTCTCTTCTCCTTCTCAATGAAGCAAAAATTGACATTATATTGGATTTGGCTTTATCGTCACATGCTTCCCAAATGTATGACTTTGTTGTCTTCTGACATTGTTGAAATGTATCTTTATATGTTTTGTTTATATCTGGGGCATATTTTTATTTTATTAGAACCACTTGCTACCGACAAGGGGAGGGTGTAGTGTGGTCAGTTTTACGTATCCTTTGCGCATTAGCTTCAGGCTTTAGGCCTTTTTGCATTTTGCCCTGGATGTATTTTATTCCTTTGCTCGCAGCTTAGAGCCTCTGTGCACTTTGCTCTAAATGCTTTTTATTCGGCTTCGTACTGTTATTTTTCAAATAGCCAGTTCTACGGTCTTGTTTTATATTTCATATCACACTGTTTAGCCTACTTCAGCACTGGAGTTCTCCATAACACATTCTTGTTCACTCTGTGCTTCAGTCAAGGATACAGTCTGCTACATTGCCGATAGACGTGGTATGAGTTTAGTCTTTGGCATTCCTGCGTAGGAACATTTTGTGATCACGCTGACATGTTAGTTATAAAAACACTTCCTTGTCCGAATACACGCAAGAGGGAGATTCCGACTAGGGAACCACAACTAGACGCTGACTGCCTCGTTGCAGATGCTGAACCAGATCACAGGCCTTTGCTCAGGTATGAGGGCTTATGTCTCCTGAGGGATACAGAAAGGCAAGTTAGAAGCTTAACATGCTGTGCTCGAAATAGAACTAGCAGAGGGAGAGTAGAAATTGTTAAACACCATGATAGCGTTATTCTTATGTTTTACTCTCCTGGTGACTATTTCAATCCTACTGTGTTGTATGGTTCCGGTTATTGCGGCTCACGACTTATTATCTAAAATGCAGTTGTTTTATTAAAACATTTTATAAAACTTATACTGCCTTTGTCATTTGTATATGAGATCATACTGTAAATGAGAGAGTTGGTTTGGATCTGAGTGACCACGACTTCCCTGAGAAGTTCCAAAGATGTCATGCGCTTGGCTGCCCAATCATCTCTTCCCTTTGGGAGAAATGAGGCACTGCTAGTTAGCCGGAGCAAAACCGGATTTAGGGTGACAGAGGTCCTTCCAAGTGGGTCAGACTCAGTCCCCCGCACCGTGAACGAACCTGCTGCCTAGAAATCCAGTAGTCTCATTTAGGATAATGAGAGCCCACGCAACATGATAAGTAGAGATGAAGGTGTGTAAAAAGTAATAGCCAGACCATGATATGGTGATTATAATAGGTGTTTATTTAAATTAGTTAACTAAAGTGGTGAAGGTGAACATATTCAGAAGAAATCATTTACAATCTGTTTCCGCCTGCGTATACCAGCAGCTGTGTTCTGTAGTTCCCCCTCCTGTTGCACGCCAGCATCCTCCTGCAGCTGTACTCAGGTTGCCAAATGGTGTCATAATCCATGGCTGGATGCCATACCCCTGATCAGCTGCAAGAGAAAATGAATTGGATCATGTTGATGTAGATGGCACTATTGAAAAGACCTTTAATGGCAGTAGTTGTCTTGTGTTGTCTGTGACTCTTTTGTGTACTAATGTGACATCCTATGCTTGTAGGCTATACCATCTGCATTGTGTTGTTTCCTTGGCTGAACGAGTGTTTGTCTGCTAACCGTTTGTCAGCAGTATGTTTTGGGATTTGCAGTACAGTGTGCCATCCCTAGCATTGTGACTTGTGATACAGGTGTCCGTGTGTCTTCACTGGGGTTGAGATGATAGTTGCATGCACAGTTAAAATTGAAAGTGTTGTTAACACGTTCATATCAAAGTACCCTGGACATCCCATACCTTTAGACTTATGCAATGTATTAATGTAAAGGTCATTGGGAGACTTACAATTTGCAAGGTGACGTTTCGGCAACCACACTCATTGACGTCTTCACATTAGGCTGTACAGTAAATTCCGATGTGTGACAGGTTCAATGGTGACGTAAGAAACATGGCTAGCGATGTCACGACCTCAGTGTGTTCCTGTCGACATGTTGCTGTTGTGGTGTATGTGTTGTGTGTCCTAGAAGGTTGCTGTGCAGTGTATATATATGTAGGTTTTTGTACTTACCAACAAGTAGTCCATTGCCATACCGTCCATCCTGGAAGTGTTCATTGTTGGTGCAGTGACGGAAGATGTATGAGTCATGTACACTCCCAGGATATTTAGCCACGATGTTGGTGATCAATCCCTGGTGATCGACAATGGCCTGCACGTTGATGGAATGTGTGTGCTTCCTGTTGCGGTAGAGGTGTTCAGTTGCAGCAGGTGGCACAAGGCATACATGTGTGCAGTCGATTGCACCAAGGACGTGTGGGAAGCCACTGATTGCGTAGAACCCCTGCTGCTTCTGCAGTGTGTTAGGGAAGTAGATGTGGCGGGTGTCAGTCGAATGATGGCGTCCAGTACTTTGGGCAAAAAGGCGGAGAATGATGGTTGTGATATTCCGCCAACCAGGGCACCAGTTGTTTGAAAAGAGCCACTTGCCAGCATATGAAGTACGGCAAGCAGCTTTGTTTCTGTTGGGATGGTGCGGGGTGTCACCAAAGTGGGGGCCATCTGCTGTTCAATGTTTTGCAGCAGCTGCTGAATGGCCTGCCAGTTCAACCGGTACCTCTGTATGATGTCGTGTTCCCTGAGGCCCTGAAGGGTTGTTCTTGGGTGGAATATCCTCTCCTGCCTTCTGTGCTGCCTTTGGGGTCCCTGATAGTGTTGTTGTAGCTGCTGTTGTTGCTGTTGGGCTCTGCGTCTGCGTGCACGCTGGATTAGTATCACCTCCATGGCTCCCTGTTGCTGCTGTGCTGCTCTGCTGTTTGTTCTGTGTGTTCTGATTAAATACAGGTGTGTTTGCCCCATTTTAACGCCTGCCCTGACCCAGGCGTTAATTTTTGACACAAATCGGGTTGTGCGTCATTTTCTGGCTCCGCCTCCCGGCCGTGCGTCATTTTTGCCCGAAAGCATAAATACGACGCACGCCGTTTAAGCCATTTTTTGGACGGGAACGCCTACCTTGCATATAATTAACACAAGGCGGGTTGCTGCATCCAAAAAATTACGCACACGGCGGAATTTTGTCATCCGCGGGCTCGGGCGTCAAAGTTTAAATACGGGGCAACGTTTGCGCTGAATTTTGACGCACAATCGGCGCAGATGGAGTATAAATATGCCCCTTAGTGTCCTTATTTCTGAAGAATGGAGGCTGAAGAAGGGAATCAGTACACCGAAGGGATAGGTGTTGAGACCAAGTGAATCTAAATATACCTCTGTCTTTATTAGGGTACCATTTCACTGACAGCAGGACTGGTGTAATGTATGTGCAGTGCTTGTGAAGGATAGGATAATGAACAATTTTGGAACAAAAAAGATAAAACTTTTCAAAATGTGTAGTGACACTTGGTTTGGGATTTCATTTGTCACAGGTGTAAACTGAGGGGCATATTTATGAGAGCCTGGCTCTGCCATTGCGTCACACTCCTTTGCCAAATTTGCAGAGGTTAGGTGATGGACTTAATGATAGAGCCACGATTTCCGGTGCCACTTACGTTGTCAGATTATGTCCTTTTGAAGTGACATCACGTGGATGCCAGACTTCTGTGTACACCATGGTCGCTTCGGATGGGAAGTCAGTGAAACGTCACTGATGTGCTGAGATATAACCCTAAACATGTCAGGAAAATTTCAAATGTCGTTACTCAGAATTTACTTCCCCATTTTGGTGCAGATTGACAGCACCAACATTTGGTCTGGGGGCTGTGGGTCATGAAGGTCAGAGTCAGAAAGTACCAACATAGGTATGGGCAGAACAATGAGGTGGAGGCAAGCATGTACGATATCATCATCGTCAACAAAGCTTTATTTAGGTCAAAGCCATAAAAGCACAAGTACAAATATACAAAAGTACACAATAAATAAATGTATAAAATCATCACTTCAATCAGAATCCTTAAAAGAATGATACAAATAAATATATACAACCGGTATATATTGATGTAAAATCAGTAGTCCAAATGTCATGTTACAAAGATTCCACATAATGCCCAGGAATTTGTGCAAAGGGACTACAAATAAAGAATTGGAATCCAACCTTAAAATCGGTAAAGCCACAAGATGACTATGTATGTCCAATCGTCGGCAGAAAGGAGCCAGCCAAATGCTACAGGGACATGCATAGTACGGGCAAGCAAAAAAGACATGAGCAACACTTTCCCTTGACAAAGTACATGCCAGGCAGATATCCGTGGCCGCAGTGGACTAGCCATCGGTAATTGTTTTCAAGGGCAGCGTGTACCCACTCTAAACTGGAAATATAACTTCTGGTCTATAGGTACTGTGATCAGATCCCAGAAGAGTTCAAAGTCAGTCGTAGACTTGAAATAATATGATTGTTCAGCTAATCTGGATGAAGCGGACTTCCTGAAAACATCTGCGTCCATATTATCACAATGAGGGGTCTTCAGAGTATTTTTGGGTGGAAAAGGTGTTGTCGCTAGATGATCCCATACAACTCCTAGGCCAGGAGTTTTGGGCACATTTCTAATACCCCAAAGCCATGAAACGGTGTGGAATTGTTCTACATCCATGACATCCTGAAATGCCAGTGCGTAGTGGGCCAATTCAGGAGTGGTCCACAGCCACCTTCAGAACACCAATAATCGTATCCTGGCTTTACTCTCAAAGCTTTTCAAACCCATGTCTCAACGAAGTGGATGCAGAGGGGTAGTAGACGGAAGAAAAGTCAGGTTACAAATAAATTTGTTCTCCACGGATGGAAGAAGGTCAAGATTAGAACAAGCCCATAATTTTGCCCCATACAAAGTGGCGGCCAAAATTTTAGCTTCATATATGTGGAGTACTAGGTAAATTTGAACAAAAGAAACCACAGCACACACCGTACAGAGCAGTAATGCATAAACAGTAAAGTCCAAAATTATGAAGAATTCGATGGTAAATGAAGCACATCAATATTCCACGTTCCTCATAAGAAACATCTTTTTATTTTGAAACCGCAGTTTGGTTCAATGAGAAGAAACGTCCCTCAAACACAGCCGAGTATGTTAAGGTCCTGTCTGTTGCCCGTCCAAATGGTGAGTATGTCATTAATATACCTCACCCAAAAAAGAATATGTTGTGTAATGTGAGAGGGACAGTTTGTCCAGAGATGTTGTTTTTCAAACTGTCCCATGTATAGATTTGCGTAAGAAGGAGAGAATTTTGCTCCCATGGCAACCCCATGACATTGTTGGTACCATTGCCCATCATGTAAGAAGACATTATTCTCAAGAACTAAACGTGTGAGGTCAAGTAACATTTGAGTGTGTTCATAGAGAGTGGCGTCTCTATCTGCAAGTGTTAGAGAAAGCATGTCCAGACCCCGTTCCAAGAGGATGGATGTGTAAAGTGAGTTGACGTCAAAGCTGACAAAGCTACAGTCATCAGTCCAGTCCACATCTTCCAGTTGACAAAGTAGGTCCCTTGTGTCTTGTATGAAGGTGGGTAAATTACGTACCATTGGTTGGAGAAACGAATCAATGTATTCAGATATTTGTTCTGTAGGTGAACTGATGCCTGAGATGATAGGGCCACTGGGGGGGAAGGTCCCAGGTTTCTGAACCATGGGTAAAATATATATTGGAATATTGATGTGCTTCATTTACCATCGAATTCTTCTTACTTTTGGACTTTACTGTTTATGCATTACTGCTCTGTACACTGTGTGCTGTAGTTTCTTTTGTTCACTGTCGTTTATGTATATCCATACACATTTTCTGTGCTTACGAGTAGTAAGGCACCTGACCACTTGCACCATCTACAAACCTGGGTACTCTCCTGCTCTTACCACTGTGATTACCTCCAGGAGGTGCAGTATTCTACACCACTACTACCCTCTAATCTTTGTACTGGGTACATTTGCTTAGAATAAGTGGAACAATATTCCTTATGAAGGGCACCAGTGATTTGGCTGACCTACATAGCAGCTTTGCCAAGGTGATGTTTCCAAAACATGGATTTGGAAATTGTGATTCTCAAGTAAGAAAAACTATCCATTGTCTCAAGGGGACCCCCCAGCCACTCTTCGCTTAAAAGACTTATGAAGATTAAAAAATATTTTTTTCAGTGTTGACCTCCAGGCCCCCAGATGAGCAGAACTCCTCAAAATCATGAATGACATTCTACAAACCGCTCAGGGTCCTGGGGAGCAAGAGGGTGTCATCCTCAAAAAGTAATATGTGAACGTTATGTCCAATCAACAAGGGGATATCTGCATCAATGACCACTAAAAAAGAGACAATATTATTGACATATAATGGAAATAACATGGGAGCCAGAGCACAACCCTGGCGTACACCATGCAGAACTGGAATTTCCTCTGTCAATTTGTCCTGGTTCCCCCATCTAACTTGTGCTGTGTTTCCATCATGTAGACATCTTATCAGGGACAAAAGTTCAGATGGCTTCTTCCTTTTATGTAACACCCACCACAGAGTGAACCCTGGGACAAGATCAAATGTGGATCAAAGCTCCATGAATGTAGTATATGGGGAACCTTTACCTATACTGGTAATATCCCAATAAATCAATAAAAAGTGTAGCACCTGATCAATAGTAGAACTCCTGTTGTGCAAACCTGCTTGGTAAGGACTATTTTTTGGAAAATGGGCTATTGGTAAGGGCAGGTAAGTACCTACACTTAGCAAGAAGCCACTAACCTCCACTTAGGTCCAGTTAGCTCTCAGTAAATTAAACCTAGCTCAACCCTCGGTAGCTTGGCAACGAGCGACAAGACTTAACTTAGGAGACAGAGTGTAAAGCATTAAAATATCACAAAACAGTAATAAATAAAACACAGGAAACAGTTAAAAAATCCAAAATCAATTTATAAAAATAGATTATATTTTTATCTTTAAAATGACACCAGAAAAAATAAAATAGGATAAGGGGAACAGGAGATATGAATCTTTAAAGAATTGATGCTTTCTAGTGTATAGAAACAACTAGCGCTCAAAGGGTTAAAATAAAGGTCACACTGGAAAGGAACAAAGTCCAGAGTTCAAGCCACCCACGAGGTAACACTGTCACACTTACTTTCAGAAGTGTTTGATTCAGGAAAGTGGTCCACAGCACCAGCCAAGGGTTCAGAGGCTCTGGTGTGCCTCTTGAGGTCTGGGACTACAACTCCCACAATGTACCCCTTCAACTTGTGGAGTTGCTCCAAACGTCTCCAAACTTCTGGATCTTCTTTCAGAGTTCCTTTTTGTGTCCTTGAAGTGTCCACAACATGATCCAAGGTTCCAGAAGCTCTGAGTTGCTCCTTGGGAGTTGGGACTACAATTCACAGAAGTACCTGGTCTGAATCCTCAATGGCCACTGGACGCTGGTCAGCTGGGCTCTGCTTGCAGGACTTGATGCAGGGGACTCTCGGCAGCTCACTTATACCTATTACAAACATGGAGTCCCTTCTTGAAGCAGTAGAAGACAGTTAAAGTCCTTTTAGTGGTGAAGCCCAAGTGTGCAGCTGGTGCAGTCCTCCAGGGTGCAGTGTCCAGGTGCAGGTCTGGGGCCCAGCAGGGCAGTCCTTCTTCTCCTGTAGTTCTTCCTTGTTGGAATCTGATAGGGATCTGAGGTGTGGGTGCAGGTCTACCAGTTTTATCCCTGCTCCTGGGTGAAAAACAGGGGGGTCTTGGTTCTCCAATCAGGTGCAGGGTCCTTCCCCCTGTGATGACCACTTCCTGGGAAGTGTGACAAAAATCAATCCCAGGGAGCTACATTCCTCAAAACTCCATCATGGCTGAAAGTGATTTTTTGAGGTTACATCTGGCTGAGCCCACCCACTGGTGTGGCTAAAAATCCTAAACACACCCCTCTCCTGCCCTCTCCTAATCTAATCAAGGGGGATCCTTATTGTCTGGGTTTGCAGGATGTGAGGGTGTTGCTGGGTTGCTCCAAATGTCCTTCTCTGCCTTTGAATACCAGTTTGGCAGCCCTCCACCTTCCTGCTTCACCATCTGCTGAGGGGAGACCGTGTTAGGGTTTGTGCACCGCAAAGAGCATGTCCCCTCTCACTGCACTAGTGGGTTCTGTAATAGCTCCCTTTTAAACTTACTATTGAAAGCCTTTCTTGTTATCTCACCTTCCCCCCCCCCGGCTTGTGTGTATGTTGTTTAATGTGCTGTTTTGTTTACGCATTGGGCCTTGCTTTTACCAAGGCTTCTTTAAAACACTCCTCCCTAGGCCATGTGTTAATTCAACTCATTTGTATAATAACTGAAACTCTGCACACCTTTCAAGAACATGTGCAGCATGTGAGGACCACACCCAGCTCTTCAAACCACACCCAGCTCTGCTCACCTTTCAAGAACATGTGCAGCATGTGAGGACCACACCCAGCCCTTCAAACCACACCCAGCTCTTCGAACCACACCCAGCCCTGTTTATAAAAGGCAGCCCCCGAGCCTCACCCAGTGCTTGTGCTCGTCTACCTCCCGCTTACCTGAGAACAGATCCCTCGGCGCTGGCACTCCTGCTCTCTGCAGACTTTCATTGGCTTCAATGGGCGCAGCTGCTGGCTCTTCCTTCTGCCAGTTTCCGGTTCCTCCTTGCCTCAGCCTCTCTCCTACAAGCAACCTGCAAAAGAGAAAGAAGACAAGGTTAGACTGATCAGTATCTCTTGCCAGCAACAAGTAAGTGCAAAACTTTTTATTACCTGAAAGAACTTTGACAACAATTTCTGGATTCGTGTATAGACAATTTGAAACAAGATACCTTCCACGAACATTGTGATTCAAACTCTTTGTTACAAGAATACTTTGCGGATCTTTGTGGAACTTTTAAGAACCATTAACAGCAAGGCAAACAGTAAATCAAGGACTTGCACAAATTACATGCTGTATTTTGATGTAAAAGTACAGTATTTGTTTTATAAAAGATTCTGGAAATATGGGAAAAGTGAGTCTGCTATTGGGAATTTAGGCTTTAGTTATTTTAAGATGAATGTTTGATATTGGTAATTCTGATAACGGTATTTGTTTAATGTTTTAGAAGCTTTACAGAAATAGAAAGCACATTCCAGAGCAGTAACACATTCCAAACCTGGAAACTAGAGACCAGGATCCAAGAGGTACTTTTAGAAGAGAATTTCTAATAAATAAAGGGATAGTCAGGAACCCATTTAGGAATAGGTTGCACTTATCTGTTCTTTGTTTTTGTTTCATTAGGCACCAGTTTCTACAGAAGTCAGAAAGGGCCGCAGATTTGTGCAGCACTTCAACAGTGGAAACGCAAGAACGGTGTTGTCTCTCTATTTTTTATTTTATCCACTTCCCCCCTTCCCTTGAGCTTCTGTTCTTAGTGCACTGTGTTAAAAAACTAGTGTGCTGGAACAAGCAGTTTCAGGGTGGGGTCGGATTGTCTTCAACCTCCATCAGAACTGAACAAGAACTCAGGTGAGCTGGGCTTTGACAGACCGCCTCCCCCAGGCACATCTCTTTGTGTGGAGCCAGGCCACTTCGCATCTCATCAACACAGCCTGGCCAGGCTGCAAGAGTCTGGCCAATTAGAGCACAGCAGCAAAAACACTGCAGTGCTGAAGTTGGCAACTTTTCAGGTAAAGTTTAAAACTCTTTACCTGAACAAGTTATATTAAATCCCACAACTGGAAGTTGTGGGATTTATCCTAACAATTAATTTGATACAAACTTCTGGTATCTGTTACTTGAGGGGACTTTAAAAATTAAAATAAAGTCTGCCCATTCTAACCTATGGAGGCCACTCACTACAATGAGGGAAAAACAAATTTGGCTGTTTTACCTCACCAGGGCTTATAAAACTATTTTATAAGGTCCCTGCTTATAGTTACATGGCACCCAGCCCTAGGGGCACATAGGGCAAACATTAGGGGTGACTTGTATGTAAAAATAAGGTAGTTTAAGACTTTGGAACTACTATTAATTCCAAAGTCAAATTTGCATATAACTTTAATTTAAAAGCAGCCAGCAAGGCAGGCCTGCCTATAAAATGACACTGGGCACCTCAGAAGTGCACCTATGGGTGCACTACCTATGCTGGGGTCCCTAAACCTCATATGTATTTACTTTGCTACCATGAATCTAGCCTTCTAGTGCCTTAAGTGAGGTGTCTACAAAGTCAACCCAAGACTGGGTATTGACCTTCTGGGTGTCCCTGAACTTCATCCTATACTGCTCTAGGGTCAGACCAAACTTTTTAGTTAAGCACCTCTTCATACTAGAGTATAAATCTGCCTCCTCCCCACTCAAGGTCAGAAGCCTAACCCTTCCTGAGTTGGGGACCAACTCCCATAAAAGTGAACCCCAGTACTGAGGCTTAACTCTCCTCATCTGGAGGGCCCTCTCAAAGGCCCCCAGCCACTTATCTATGTCATCCCCCTCTACATAGGCAGGAACCACCCCCTTGGGTAATCTGGGGCAAAAAAAAACACCCATGGACACCTCAGCTTCTCTGTCGCTGCCACCATCTCTTTTTTCTTTCTTTGCCCACTTTTTCTTTTCTAGGGCCAGCTTCTCTGACTCCAAAGCTATAAATGCTAGCTAGGCCTCCAGCTCTCTTTCCCTGAGGGACAGGTTCTCTCCTCCTGAAGGGACCCACTTACCCCAAATAGCTTTGGGTATGACCCTAGTGACTGTGTGTAGTGAGGACCGTCAATAAACAACAACAGGGGGGGGCGGAGTGTGGGATATTCGGAGGATAGACTCCTGGTCCAGTGTGTGAAGCTCCCAATACTGTATAAACTAAAAAATTGCACACACGGTTCCAAAAGGCGGAGAATTGTATCTACCGGTTCTGCACATCAGGGAAACCAAAAGGTTGTAAGCACGAGCCCTCACTCACCTTTCGGTGACATGCTTCATCATAGGGCTGTGCTCCTCGTCAGGCCGGCGCTGCAATGCCTGATGGGCCCCACACGGGGCTCTTTGCCGGAGATCTTTTTAGAGCGAAATGCGTACCGGTCAAAAATAGGAATCGAGGATTGGAGTAGAAAAGGTAAAAAATGTCTAGAGGTCCAAACCGTTCATATCTTTAATTAAATGTTAGTACCTCTGGCAAGATTAAAAACAAAGAATAGGGATATATGTAGTAAAGTAATGTCTACACTCCCCATAAAACGTAACAAAATTGTGCTAACTATAGTCACCAACCCTTATACTAGAGAGTGGTGAAAAAATAAAATGAGGTGAACACAGGATCCCCTGTGTTACTCTACATTACAGGTCAACATGTTTCTCGCTATGCGATTCGTCAGGACCTCAAAGACGTACCTAATCCTTCAAACATTTGGGCTGCCCATACAAGGGGAAGCAGAACCCTCCAAATACTAAATGCAGGGCCTCATCGGGGGACAAACATCGAGATGCGTCAAATCCTCTGTGGTCTAATCCTTCAAACATTTGGGCTGCCCATACTAGGGGAAGCAGAACCCTCCAAATACTAAATGCAGGGCCTCATCGGGGGACAAACATCGAGATGCGTAAAATCCTCTGTGGTTTTACTCAGGTTGCAAAGTCGAATGTAAACCTATGCTCGTTGTGGTTCCCCGGATACTTTGAGGTCCTGACGAATCGCATAGCGAGAAACATGTTGACCTGTAATGTAGAGTAACACAGGGGATCCTGTGTTCACCTCATTTTATTTTTTCACCACTCTCTAGTATAAGGGTTGGTGACTATAGTTAGCACAATTTTGTTACGTTTTATGGGGAGTGTAGACATTACTTTACTATATCCCTATTCTTTGTTTTTAATCTTGCCAGAGGTACTAACATTTAATTAAAGATATGAACGGTTTGTACCTCTAGACATTTTTAACCTTTTCTACTCCAATCCTCGATTCCTATTTTTGACCGGTACGCATTTCGCTCTAAAAAGATCTCCGGCAAAGAGCCCCCGTGTGGGGCCCGTCAGGCATTGCAGCGCCGGCCTGACGAGGAGCACAGCCCTATGATGAAGCATGTCACCGAAAGGTGAGTGAGGGCTCATGCTTACAACCTTTTGGTTTCCCTGATGTGCAGAACCGGTAGATACAATTCTCCGCCTTTTGGAACCATGTGTGCAATTTTTTGGTTTATACTGTAGTGAGGACCGGCCTTCTTCATCCTCACTTAGGCTCAGATGCTCTCCCTCCCCTGAGTGGTTGGAGCTAGAATCCTCCCCTGCTTCTTCCTCCTCTGGAGCTTCCTCTGGGCCTACTTATTGGGCCTCAGACCATGGTGTCAGGGATTTAATCAGGACATGCTTCCTGAGGTCAGGGGTTGCAGGCAACCACCTTGCAGTACACAATCCCCTAAACTGGACTACTGTCAGTGTGGGTAGATTGGCCAGATCAAGCTCCATGGTTCCCTAATTTTGTGTCAACAAAAACATTTTGCAAAAATTGGAAACAAGAATTTAGAAAAATCACAAAAATAATTGAAATTCATCCAAATTAAAAATTAAAAACAATTTTTGTATTAGGACAACTTAAAGGATTTGTAATTTGTTTTACTTAAAACTGTAATGTGACACTGAACACAAGTAAAGGATCCCACTGCTGTGCACCAAAAATGTTGAGAAATGGGCTATTGGCAAGGGCAGGTAAGTACCTGCACTTAGCAATAAGCCACTAACATCCACTTAGGTCCAGTTAGGTCTCAGTAAATTAAACCTAGCTCAACCCTTGGTAGCTTGGCAACGAGCGCCAAGGCTTAAATTAGGAGACAGAGTGTAAAGCATTCAAATATCACAAAACAGTAATTAAATAAAACACATGAAACAGTTTCAAAATCAATTAAAAAAAAGATTATATTTGTATCTTTAAAATGACACTAAAACAAATAAAATCGGAGAAGGGGAACCGGAGATATGATTTTTTAATAATTAATGCTTTATAGCGCGTTGAAGCAACTAGCGCTCAAAGGGTTAAAAAAAAAGGTCACACTGGAAAGGAATAAAGTCCAGAGTTCAGGCCACCCACGAGGTAACACTGTCACACTTACTTTCAGAAGTTTTTGATTCAGGAAAGTGGTCCACAGCACCAGCCAAGGGTTCAGAGGCTCTGATGTGCCTCTTGGGGTCTGGGACTACAACTCCCACAATGCACCTCTTCAACTTATGGACTTGCTCCAAACATCTCCAAACTTCTGGATCTTCTTCCAGAGTTCCTTTTTGTGTCCTTGAAGTGTCCACAACTTGATCCAAGGTTCCAGAAGCTCTGAGGTGCTCCTTGGGAGTTGGGACTACAAACAGGGGGGTCCTGGGTCTCAAATCAGGTGCAGGGTCCTTCCTCCTGTGATGACCATTTCCTGGGAAGTGTGGCAAAAATCAATCCCAGGAAGCTACATTCCTCAAAAATCCATCATGGTTGAAAGTGATTTTTGGAGGTTACATTTGGCTGAGCCCACCCACTGGTGTGGCTAAAAGTCCTAAACACACCCCTCTCCTGCCCTCTCCTAATCTAATCAAGGGGGCACCTAATTGTCTGGGTTTGCAGGATGTGAGGGTGTTGCTGGGCTGCTCCAAATGTCCTTCTTTGCCTTTGAATACCAGTTTGGCAGCCCTCCCCCTTCTGCTTCACCATCTGCTGAGGGGAGACCTCCTCCCCCAGGCACATCTCTTTGTGTGGAGCCAGGCCACTTCACACCTCATCAAGGCAGCCTGGCCAGGCTGCCAGAGGTTGGCCAATCAGAGCACAGCAGCAAAAACACTGCAAGGCTGAAGTTGGCAACTTTTCAGGTAAAGTTTAAAACTCTTTACCTGAACAAGTTATATTAAATCCCACAACTGAAAGTTGTGGGATTTACTATAACAATTAATTTGATACAAGCTTCTGGTATCTGTTACTTAAGGGGACTTTAAAAATTAAAATAAAGTCTCCCCATTCTAGCCTATGGAGGCCATTCATTACAATGAGGGAAAAACAAATTTGGCTGTTTTACCTCACCAAGGCGTATAAAACTATTTTTATGAGGTCCCTGCTTAGAGTTACATGGCACCCAGCCCTATGGGAGCATAGGGCACCCATTAGGGGTGACTTATATGTAAAAATAAGGTTGTTTAAGACTTTGGAAGTACTTTTAATTCCAAAGTCAAATTTGCATAAACTTTAAATTAAAAGCACCCAGCAAGGCAGGCCTGCCTTTAAAATTACACTGGGCACCTCGGCAGTGCACCTATGCTGGGGTCCCTAAACCTTCATGCCCTACCATATACTAGGGACTTATAGGTAGGTTGACTTAACCAATTATAATTAGCCTAATTTGCATACTGATTTTACGCAGAGCACAGGCCCTGGGACTGGTTAGCAATACCCAGGGCACCATCAGCGTCAGGAAAACACCAGCAAAAAGTGGAAAATGGGGGCAAAAGGTTAGGGGACCTCTGCAATCAGCCCTGTTCTCTCACACTAATAATGTCTCCATGGATTACCCACTCTTGAATCTTGGCCAGAGGGCATCAAGATATCACTTTTTGAAAACAATCAATCAAACCTATTGACCAGTAGTTGTTAGGAAGGAACAACAACTCAACTGCTCTTTCCAAGAATTTGGAATATCTGCTCCCTCATCTATAAAATTAGCAATTATAAGAATGTAACATGCTCACAAGGCTATGTTGGATAAACAAAGGTTGGCTGGGACACTGGGACACCATCCTTGCCCTACAGCCCTGCCTCAACAACAGCTGTGAGGGATTTAGTCACATCCATAATATGAAAGAATGATGATTGGTATGTTCAACAAGGTAAAGGTGATGTAAAACTACTACCATTAGGCATTAGAATCTCTGATTAAAGATGGCAAAAGTGAGCAACCAAATCAGAGATATCAGCATTGTTGACAGGTTCACTGTCAGCCTCTTTATCTTTGTGTGGTAAGATACACCAGAACTGGATTGAATCTCCACTCACACAGGCCTCATAAAGGGCATTCAATCTCTGGGAATCCTAGTTCCTCTTGACACAAAATAAAGAGGATTGAAAGCTTTCCTGGCTAGGGTGATTGTTCCAGGTTCTCCTAGTCGAATAGCACGAGCCAGGGTATGCTGTGAGTCCCTACGCTCTTTATTATACCATGGATTACTTTTACCAGTCCAGTGAATTTTATTTTTGACCAGAACAATGACGTTTTCTGCAGCACATTTAAACAAAAATCTTCTGAGCTCCTGTCAACCTGCCAAGGTGGTGTGCCCCTACTTTATCCATGTCAAGGACTGCCAAACCCTCAGCAAGGTCAGAATTAAGATTAGATAGGAAGTCTGGGTGATTTTCTAGCTGGCGCCACTTAAAATGATGTCTAGCAGATGACAATGCTATTTCCCTTGAGGTCAGCAACGGGCCAGATACCAATGGTACAAATGAGAACAAGGGTGTAAGACTTAAAGAGAGGGGGTTATGATCACTCCCCGAATGCTCGTCTACCACCATGTGGACCAGAGCCTTCCATCGATAATAAAATAATCAACCCTACTCGTGTTGAAAGGTTTATTAAAGGTATGTGCCTCTTTGCGGTCAGGTTTAGTACGGCCATTAGCAGCCCAAGACCATGTTCTACATGTTCCACCATAAGGGTTTCGAGTTGTATGGCAACTTGTGTACATCTACGTTTGGAAGAGATGGAAAATGATGGAATACCCTATACCTGGTCATCCCTGAATGTCAGGCTAACCTTATCACCATCCAAGGGTTCAATAGAAGTATTAAAGTCACCTGCTACAATTAGACGATCGGAATTAAGGCTTTGGGTAGTATGGATTCCTAAAGCATTAAGAATAGGAGAAGTCACCCTGGACGTAGTCCCCCTCACATAAACGGGATAAATTAACACCCTTGGTCTATGTTTGCTGGTTAATTCAATAGCTAAAATATCTGAAGAGGAGATAGACAGTTTGGTCATTTGGCAGACTAACCCAGATTACCAACTCCTCAGATGCCCTTCCCCTAAAACTGGGGGGTAGCAGGAACAAAGAAGTTCAAGAAACTTGGTTTGAAAATTGGATCAAGAGCCAGGTTTCTTGAAAAAGGCATATATCATACTTCTCTGTACAAGAGGACCAATGGGGTAGAACTATTTTCAACTGTAAACCGGCCAAATTCCTAGAGACAAGGGACAACTTTCTAGAATCATTTTTCAAAGAAAGGTCACCAGTGGCCTCAGATAACTATTCTTTTGTCATAGAAGGGTGAGAAATGCCATTGGTGGAAACAGGAGGATCTATGGTATTACAAGAAAAGAGAATGTTCTGTGTACTTCTTTGGTCCTTTGACATCGTTGAACCATGCTCCGAAAAAGAAAAAGATGTTAAAACAGAATTACCACTAGAGGCTGGCATACTAATCTGACTACAAGTGTGAAGTAAATTTGTGGATTTAAGGTGTCTTAGACAAAATGATTAGTGCAGTCTGCCAGCGTTGCTTAAGAATGTAGACCGAGTGTCAGCCATCAAATGTGGATGGTTACCAGAGGAGGAACTACGCCTAGTGTGTTTAAATTGGATATCAGAGAAGGACAGATGACTGGTCCTAAGATCAAGTGCAACCAAATTGTGGGATAGTTTAGAGTCACTGAGAACCAATTCAGTCTTGTCAAAAGTCTTACTGGAGCCTTCAAGTCTTTTAACACTTACAATGTCTACATGTATCAATCAGTGACAGGGGCGTGGCTTCAGGCCGATGGAGTAGCATGCTCAGAGAAGAGCTCCGGCGGCCACCGGACATCTGCCATTATCCTGATCGCCTGGCCGTACCGATTCCAGCCCGGCGCCCCGGTTCGAGGAGCAGAAACAATGTGCGCCCAGTTGGTGTAGTGCTGGGGGCTAGTGGTGCCCTAAAAGGCCTGCACAGTCGGAGCATGGCCTGCGGCAGCAACACAAATTGGCAGCCCAGAAACATAGGGTAAAGAACTCCTAAAGCGGCGCAGGGACCTAGGTGCCTGGCATACCACTGAGGTGTGGGAGTGGAGTGCCCAACCGAGGTCAGGTGAGGCAGAAGCTGGAGAGGAGTGGGGGGTCCTCCCCCTCCGGTAGCAGAGCCGAGGACAGATGGCGGCCTAGAGACGAGACTGCCGGAGAAGGTGGGAAGGAGCTAAAGGACCGTGGATAGGGGAGAGGTGGCTGCGGGGCTGGCAGACAGCTGGGCGGCGCTGCAAAACTCCTCACTGCAGGTGCAGCAGGCTCTCTGCATTGACTGGGTGAAGGACAGTGTAGACATGGCTCCGGCCCAAAGAAGGGAGCTGCAGGAGATGATCCAGGTGCGGTTAAAGAAACTGGTGACCTCCCCCCCCCCGAACAGGTGAATTCGGAGAGAGGGGGCGGAAGAGTGAAATCTGGATGCTGCCTGCATCTGGGGAGAGTGACTGGAGGGTGGCGCAGGGCTGGCATGGTATGCCACTGCCGTTGGGAACGGGACGCGGCTCCTCAGACACTTGGGGGCTAAAAGTACCAGAGCTGGTGATAAAGAGGCAGAATAGCCTTCGCTGGCTAGGACACTGTGTCCCTGTGCTGCGACGCTCCAGGACAGATGCCATAAACTACAAGTGATACAACTGCATCTGGAGAGACCCTCCCCCGCCCATCCTATGAGAAGGAAAACTAAAGACATATAAAAACAGCATGTGTGACCATTTGGACATGGTGGAGGTGGGTCAGTTCACATAATGGGCAAAATGAAAAGACAGGATGGCATGGACAGCAGGGCCATGACGGGCCCACTTATCGAGGATGATGGCACTGGCCGAGCAGCTTTAAATCGGGTGTTGCCCCTGAAACAACCCTAAACACTATTCTCCAAACCATAGCAGCGTCTTGGAAGGGCCCTGGAGTCAAAAATAGCTATGATAGTCATCAACCTGAACCTTCTCAGGGATGATCATCACCACTTAACGGACAGAGTCACTATGAGTGAAAGGTCCCTGGAACATCTCACCCCGGATTGCCGGCAGCTAAACAAAAATATGTCTGAAATTATATCTCGTATCAAAACCTTGGAGGCAGGAACGGAAGACGCAGAGCACAGATGAACAAATCTGCGACTGGTGGGGCTTTCAGAAAAAGTGGAGCAGAATGCGATAAACATGATGGCATTTTTAGAATACTGGATAAGCAAGGAAGTGGCCACTTAAGATCTATCTCCATACTCTGCAATTGAGTGTGCCCACCGAGTACATGCCTCGGCCCCCGCCTCCGGGTGCGAGACCCTGGCTGGTGGTCGCAAAACTGCACCACTTCAACCCAGAGATCACATCCTCACTCAGGCCAGACTGAGAGGAGAGATTTAAATTCGGGACCACTGCATAATGATCTTCCAGGACTTTGCAAGAGACACTCAGAGACAACGAGCGTCATTTACCAATGCCAAGAAACAGCTCAGGGAGTGGGGAATCCAGTACACTATGCTAATCCCAGCCAAGTTAAGGATTGCCACTAATAACGAAGTACTCTTTTTCACCTCCCCACAGCAGGTATGGGAATGGTTAGTCTCAACATTCCCAGCTCCGGCAAAGACAACAAGAAACCCCCAGAGCCCAGACAACCGACCGCAAAGGAAACCCAGACAATCAACAACAAATGCAGCACCGCCACGCACAAAAGCCTGCTGTAAATGCAGGAAGCAGTGGGCATTGCAGCATCCCTTCATAGATAAGTGTAGGAAGGTAGCCTCTTTCTAGCCTTGTTACCCCCACTTTTGGCCTGTTTGTGAGGGTGTTTTTACTGTCTCACTGGGATCCTGCTAGCCAGGGCCCCAGTGCTCATAGTGGAAACCCTATGTTGTCAGTGTGTTTGATATGTGTCACTGGGATCCTGCTAGCCAGGACCCCAGTGCTCATAAGTTTATGGCCTGTATGTGTTCCCTGTGTGGTGCCTAACTGTTTCACTGAAGCTCTGCTAACCAGAACCTCAGTGTTTATGCTCTCTCTGCTTTTAAAATTGTCACTGCAGGCTACTGACTAATTGTACCAATTCTGATTGGCACACTTGAACACCCTTATAATTCCCTAGTATATGGTACCTAGGTACCCAGGGTATTGGGGTTCCAGGAGATCCCTATGGGCTGCAGCATTTCTTTTGCCACCCATAGGGAGCTCAGACAATTCTTACACAGGACTGCCACTGCAACCTGAGTGAAATAACATCCACGTTATTTCACAGCCATTTTACACTGCACTTAAGTAACTTTTAAGTCACCTATATGTCTAACCCTCACTTAGTGAAGGTTAGGTGCGAAGTTACTAAGTGTGAGGGCACCCTGGCACTAGCCAAGGTGCCCCCAAATTGTTCAGGGCAATTTCCCCAGACTTTGTGAGTACGGGGACACCATTACACGCGTGAAGTACATATAGGTCAATATCTATGTGTAACTTCACAATGGTAACTCCGAACATGGCCATGTAACATGGCCAAGATCATGGAATTGTTCCCCCAATACCAATCTGGTGTTGGGGTGACAATCCCATGCATCCCCGGGTCTCCAACATGGACCCAGGTACTGCCAAACTAGCTCTCTGGGGTTTTCTCTGCAGCTACCACTGCTGCCAACCCTCAGACAGGTTTCTTCCCCCCTGGGGCCTGGGTAGCCCAGTCCCAGGAAGGCAGAACAAAGAGTTTCCTCTGAGAGAGGGTGTTACACCCTCTCCCTTTGGAAATAGGTGTTAAGGGCCTGAAAAGAGTAGCCTCTCCTGGCCTCTGGAAATGCTTTGAAGGGCAGAGATGGTGCCCTCCTTGCATAAACCAGTCTACACCAGTTCAGGGATCCCCCAGCCCCTGCTCTGGCACAAAACTGGACAAAGGAAAGGGGAGAGACCACTCCCCTGTCCATCACCACCCCGGGAGTGGTGCCCAGAGCTCCTCCAGTGTGTCCCAGACCTCTGCCATCTTGAATGTAAAGGTGTGAGGGCACAATGGAGACCTCTGAGTGTCCACTGCCAGCAGGTGATGTCAGAGACCCCTCCTGATAGTCTCTTACCTGGTTAGGTAGCCAATCCTCCTCTGAGGGCTATTTATGGTCTCTCCTGTGGGTTCCTCTTCAGATAACGAATGCAAGAGCTCACCAGAGTTCTTCTGCACTTCCCTCTTCGACCTCTGCCAAGGATTGACCGCTGACTGCTCCAGGACGCCTGCAAAACTGCAACAAAGTAGCAAGAAGACTACCAGCAACATTGTAGCACCTAATCCTACCGGCTTTCTCGACTCTTTCCTGGTGGTGCACGCTCTGAGGGCTGTCTGTCTTCAGCCTGCACTGGAAGCCAAGAAGAAATCTCCAGTAGGTCGACGGAATCTTCCCCCTGCCAATGCAGGCACCAAACCTCTGCATCACCGGTCCTCTGGGTCTCCTCTCATCTTGACGAGAATGGTCCCTGGAACACAGGAGCTGGGTCCAAGTGACTTCGACAGTCCAGTGATCCTTCTGTCCATAATTTGGTGGAGGTAAGTCCTTGCATCCCCACGCCACACAGTAATTCTGTGTACTGCGTGATCTGCAGCTGCCAGGGCTTCTGTGCACTTTTGCAAGACTTCCTTCGTGCACAGCACAGCCCAGGTCCCCAGCACTCCGTCCTGCATTGTCCAACTCGCTGAGTTGACCTCCGAATTCGTGGGACCCTCTTTTGTTGTGCTGAGACGACCGCCGTGCTCAGATTTCTTGAATGCCTGTTCAGGTACGTCTGCGGGTGCTGCCTGCTTCTGCATGGGCTCTTTCTGTTGCTGAGCGCCCCCTCCGTCTCCTCCTCCAAGGGGCAACTTCCTGGTCCTTCCTGGGCCCTAGCAGCACCCAAAATCTTTAACCATGACTCTTGCAGCTAGCAAGGCTTATTTGTGGTCTTTTTGCATGGAAACAACTCTGCATCCTCCAGCACGCCGTGGGACATCCTCTGACCAAGGGAAAAGTTCCTGGCACCTTCGGTTGTTGCAGAATCTTCAGCTTCTTCCACCCAGAGGCAGCCCTTTTGCACCTTCATCCGGGGTTTATTGGGCTCCTGACAGCCCTGGACACTTGCGTGACTCTTGGACTTGGTCCCCTTCCTTTTCAGGTCCTCAGGTCCAGGAATCCGTCTTCCGTGCTTTGCAGTCAGTTGTTGCCTTTGCAGAATCCCCTATCTCAACTTTAATGTCTTTCTGGGGTAGTAGGGTAACTTTACTCCTACTTTTCATGGTCTTGGGGTGGGGTATCTTGGACACCCCTTAGTGTTTTTTACACTCCCAGTGACCCTCTACACACTACACTAGGCCTGGGGTCCATTCGTGGTTCGCATTCCACTTTTGGAGTGTATGGTTTGTGTTGCCCCTAGGGCTATTTTCTCCTATTGAATTCTATTGTGTTCTACAGTGTTTGCCCTACTTACCTGCTTTTGGTTTGTGTGTCTGTTTTGTGTATATTACTTATCTCCTAAGGGAGTATATCCTCTGAGATACTTTTGGCATATGGTAAAAAAAATGAAGTACCTTTATTTTGAGTAAATCTGAGTATTGTGTTTTCTTATGATATAGTGCTATATGATATAAGTGGTATTTTAGGAGCTTTGCATGTCTCCTAGTTCAGCCTAAGCTGCTCTGCTATAGCTACCTCTATCAGCCTAAGCTGCTAGAACACTACTAATCTACTAATAAGGGATAACTGGACCTGGCACAAGGTGTAAGTACCACAAGGTACCCACTATAAGCCAGGCCAGCCTCCTACAATAAGGACTGGGATCGTCACACCCATCAGATGTTTACTCAGCCCATGAATCAACATCTGGTAGTACATCTGTTTCATCCCAACACACTTCGACCCTTCTCCAAAAGTGACCCCTGGGACTTCAGCTGAGATAATATAACAGAGACCTGATCCAAACCATCCTGATGCATATACCCACATCAGGAGGGTGGGAGAGAGCTGCCCACCACTACAGGTAACAACTTGGATTGAAAGAACCCTTGCCCAAAAACTCTGGGATGATGGAAAGTAAACAGTCTTTGTCTGAGGACGGTGTGATCTTCCAAACTACATGCGTTGCATGACACTATGCTGTGTGCTGGGTCTGCCCAGGATCACCCTACCCAATGGCCGGGGTACAGAGACCTATCCTGGAACATGGGATGGCGGGGGCACGCTCGGCAGAGACTGCTCCTGGTTTCTGACATTAAACCCCTATTTGTAAAGTTGGAAAAGTTATTGAAAGTTTGGACGGGGATGCTTGTGATGCCGTTCCTGGGGAGAGGGAGTTGGGTTGTTAAGGTATTTGTTTAGTTAAACACAATGTAGGTCACTAGGGATGTATCTGCTCAACCACATCCACTGAAATGCATGGGCAGGTTATTAAAGACTTCTAGAGGTGGGGCACAGGTGCAGAAAGATGTAGGTTCTTCAATCAGGAATACCATATGGAACACACCCTAACCTGCAAGTTCCTGACATGGAATGTCAGGGGATTGAATAGCATAGCTAAGCGATATAAGGTCTGCTCTCAACTCAAGAGACAAGATAAACGTATAGCTGTTATACACAAATCACAACTTACAGTCCCCGAAGCCAAAGCGATAGCCAAGAGATGACGTGGCAGGTATATGCCGCATTCGCCAGAGGAGTCCTCGTGTGGATTCGGCCTGGGGTCCCCTTCCAAAAAAACAAATGAAATAATAGACAGACAGGGCCGCTATGTTCTGATCTCTGGGAGATTAGAGGGAAGAAATATTTCGATAGGGGGGATCTACGCACCCAATCAGGAGCAGGGCTACTTCTTGGCATCACAATCGCATACACTAGGGCCACAACTCATACAGGCAAGTATTATCGGCGGGGATTTCAATTGTGTCTCTAATACAGAGCTGGATAGATCAGCCCCCCCACCGATCGGACAAGGCATTCACATATTGGCAATAGCACTGGGGCTTCACAGAGTGTTGGAGACACTTACATCTCAAAGAGTGGGATTAATCCTTTTATTTGAGTGCATGATCTGAATGTCCGACTTGTCTTTTTGGCATCACCCAAAGTCAATAGCATGGCCCTTGCTGCAGAGTACCTCTGCCGCACGGTTTCAGATCATAGCCTTTCATTGCTTATGCTAGCCTGGCACAGGGAGTGCCCCCGAAAAACAGACTGGCGGCTAAGAGTGGAAACACTTGAAGATGGCACCTTCTGGCAGTCGAATGGCAACACAATTCAGACTTAGTTTGAGCACAATCAGGGAACTGTGTCTTCTCATGCCTTAGAGTGGGAGGCCTTCAAGACATTAGTCAGGGATCAGTGCGTGGCTGGGGTGATGGGGGTCAAGAAGACCCTGGTTAAAGAAATTGGGGTCAATGAAGAGAAACTCAGAGCACTGGAATGGAAGAGACCTGGTGCCCCAGAAGTGTCCCCTCGGATTACAGAGGCTATGGAAAAGGTTGCGTTAGCAATGAAAAGAATAGGATGTTTTGATCATAAATACTACATGATCTGAATACCTATAGAGGGGGACAAAGCAGGGGCTCTCTTAGCATGGCTCTCGCACCTCTCCGGCAGTACTCTCTAGTGATGAAGATAGAGGACGACAGGGGGTTCTGGCTGTTTAGGCAAGGGTAAATATAGGTTTACAAACTATTACTCTTTGCTATATGCTTCTCCAGTGGAGGACATATCTCCCACCCAACTAAGGAACCTGGAGGAGCCTCAACTCCCCCAGTTAGAGGAGGTAGACTGTCTGGCATTGGAGGATGTAATCTCCCCCCTCGAAATGAACACAGCTGTGAAGGCAATGGCCCGGGGAAAAGTACCAGAGGCGGACGGACTCCCAATGGAATTTTACAGCGCATATATTGAATCACTAGCTCCTCAACTTAGTTCACTCTATTCAGAGGCACTGAAGACAGGAACGCTGCCCCCATCCACTAACGAAGCCATAGTTATACCACTCCTAAAGCCCAGGCGCCCGCAACAGATGTGCAAGCGTATCACCCCTTGTCCATGCTATACATGGATTATAAAATACCGAGTCAGATCCTAGCCACGAGCCTTCTGCCCCACATGACCAAGCTGTTTCATCCAGACCAGACAAGTTCATTTCTCACAGTAACATTGGAAGCTTAATTTCTGTCCTTCAACATCAAACCCCGGAAAGCAGCAATCATAGCGGTTGACATAGAGAAAGCCTACAATAGTCTTAGATGGGACTTTCAATACCAAGTGATGGAATGAATGGGCTTGGGACAGGGCTTTATCAAGTGGATGAAACTACTATACACAAACCCAACGGCTTGTGTCTGTACAGGTCGTACGATATCAGAGCCTTACATAGTGGGTAGAGGCACCAAACAAGGTTGCCCTCTCTCACCTCCATTATTTCACAATAGCAATAGAGCCTTTGGCGCAAGCTGCGAGTTTTTGTGACTACTTCCAGGGGCTAAGTATTGAGGGTCGGACTCACAGAATAGCGCTCTATGCGGATGATATGGTACTCTTTTTACATGATGCAGAGGAAGAATTGGCAGGTGCAATGGAGCTGCTTGAGAAGCTCGGGGACCTCTCTGGGCTACGTCTTAACAGGCAGAAATCCCACATTTTCCATCTGTGAAAAGAGGCTGCACTGATTGGGAATACACAGGGTCTTATGTGGATAGCTTCTACCTTTCCATATCTGGGAGTACAAATTTACCACGTACCCAAGGACCTACTAGAGGGCAACGTGGGTCGGGCAGTTCTGAGGTTAAAAGCGAATGCCCTGTTCTGGAAAACGCTCCTATTGCTGGTAGCGGGGCAAATTGCACTGATTAAAATGGCAGCCCTGCCCAGATTGATGTACCACTTTGCAACTTTACTGTTAATCCTTCCTCACTCCCTATTTCGGAAAATAAACTCCATAATGGTCGGTTTGATATTGGGGGTGGGCAGACGCAGAGTAGCCCTGACTAAACTTCAATGGCCCAATGACGAGGGGGGGGTGGCAGCTCCTGATGTGCAACTCTACTATCTGGCGTGTCAGTTACAGTAGCTCGCACGGGAGATGCATACAGAGACTCTATGTCCAAGCATAGGGCATCAATCTGAGAACTCTGGAAAATACCTATTTAGGGTCCTGTGAAATCCCAGAGGACGATGCCCAATGGGCCAACCAGGCATGCATACTCTGCACAATTGCTGGCTATGCAGTTTACAGCGCACTAGAACCTTCTTGCCCTATGCACCGGAAATACCAATTATTAGGCTCTCCATACTCCCAGGAGCCAGGCCCTAATGGTCATATCGAGATTTGCAGAGCACAATATTTCCGCAATGGGGGATTTGTAGGGCAATGAGGAACTATTATCCTTTGAAACCCTTATAGAAAAAATTGTTGTTCGCCCAGGGTTGTTTCTCATGCACAGATCACTGATAACCCTCATACAACGTCATTGGAAACAAGGACTGATGGAACCTCCCACACATGAGGGATGTCAGGCTATCTGCACGGTTAGCTGGGGGAAGGCCGTACCTATCTTATATAAAGCTCTGAGGAAAGACACATTGCTCCCATTGGATACTTTAAGACTAGCATGGGAGGGAGACATAGAGGCACCCATAGAGGAGCAACAGTGGGCCAGAATTACATCACACATATACACAGTATCTAGAAATGCTTGCTTCAAGCTAATTAATTTCTATGTATTCCACAGGGCATACCTCACACCCAAGAAGTTAGCCATGATGTTTGAAACAGCGGATAGCGGGTGTCCCCGTTGCACTGAACAGGAAACAAGCCTCACACATATGCTGTGGGGTGCTCCCGAATCAAGCAATATTGGGAGGGAGTGTTCCAAAACATTGTAGAGGTAACAGAACGGAGGCTGCCTGTCTTGCCATTAGTGGCTTTACTGGGAAAATGTCCCCGCCCCAACACCAAAAAAGTCACAAATAAAAACATTGACCTGACATTAGTATTAGCAAAGAGGGAAATCACACTACACTGGAAGGCTCAAGGTGGACAACACCTGAGTAGATGGAGGAATACACTATTAAGATGGCCGGAAGTAGAGGGCAGGGCCCTACATTTTAAAGCAGCAAGGGGCTGCGGCCCAATAGAGGCAGCAAGAAAATTAGACCGTCTGATAGAGCGCTTAAAAGAACTGGACACCGGAGTGTTGTAATCATCCACATATTCAATTGAGTCCAACAAAGAAGAAGAGCACGGACAAAATCGAACTGAGGAACCTGACCTTTGAACCGACACAGTGATCTAGGAAGTCTTGAAAGAGTTGTAATGGGGGATGTAGGATAGGAGCAGATATGGAAGGGGGGATGTAGGAGAGGGAGGAATAACAGGGGTAGGACCACCAAGAAGTAGTTTGTGTAAGCATGTTTTTGTTAAAAACACCAATACAAATATGTGGAAAAAAAAGTGTATCAACCAGTGACAGTCCCTAACATGGCGAATCCAATGAGTCATCTTGTTCTTAAGCAAATCTTCCTCTTCAGCTCTAGCACATGACTTTAGCTTTGGGATACTCACCATAGTAATAAATCCCAACAACCCCAGCCTATTAATAACTGTAGGGCTAAGATGGTTAAAGCCATTACCAGGAGTGGCCTTATGGCCCAATGGATTGTCGAAAATCCGTGGGTCATTTAATTTAGATAAAAGCAGGTCTCTGCTAATATAGGTGCTCTGATTAACTACAGTGGGATCCTGAAGAGGCCCTGACCAGCTCAATTGTGGTAAAGGAACATTAAAGTGATGTATGCTCATGTCTCGCTGTAGGAGCGTACCTCTGCATAGGCAGTCCAGCAGAAGATGGAGGAAATCCAAGAAGAAGAAGCCAAGGCCTGCTTATGTTGAAGTGAAGTCTCTTTGAGAGGAGAAACTTTGGGAAGAATGGTAAGAGCTAGAGGGTCAGAGGCTCTTCCTGAGCTAAAAAGTTAATTTTGAGGAGGAACTGAAAAGGAAACACTGTTGCATGCCATAAGTCGATTCACTGTGTCGCTAAGGGAAGAGAAAAGGGACTCTAAAAAGGCCACCTTAGCCTTCAAATCCATAACAAAAAATATAAAATCAGATTTACACAAGCAGACTGATTCTGCCCCACCAGCAGGAACAAGTGGACAACTTGATGGGCCCTCATAACCCAGCGGAGCATCTGCTGCTCGATCCGTTACAATCTGGGGAGACACACAATTCAATTCCCTCTCCTTACCCACCAGCACGTCTGCTGTGTGCTCAGATAGAGCCTGCCTAGAGGAACCTGATGAAACAGCACAGCAGTTATTGCACAGAAGTCAGTCAAAAACAGGCCCTGGTGGTAAGGGGAGCCAATGGCTGAAGAGGGTAGTAGGACTACGCTCGCACACCCTTTGCCTAGAGCATGTGAGCATTCCTGGAATATTCTGCTGGCCTTTTATGGGGCCTGCTGCGTTGATGCAAGTAAAGGAAAGAGTAGGCAGGGGAGAATTTGAGTCAAAAATCAGTTATTGATGCCCCAGCTGATTTAAATGGCTTCTTTGATTTCTTTGTTGCCCCTCCCTCTGAGGCATTCCTCTTCCCCATGAAACCAATAATATAAATAAAATCAGGCTAAAATGTAATAAGTCAGACTGACACAGCAGTCACAATCCCATTCTTGGTGAAAATGGAAGAATTAGCTCACAAAGTCATAGGAGCGCACACAGTAAGGTAAGTAAGAAGTTAGGGACGGCGCCCAGCCTCCTCCTGGCTCCGATGGGTGTGGACAGGCCTGCCCTTGGCCTGCACTTGGCCCGGGCATGGCCTGCACATGTCCTGTGCAGGGGGTTGATGAAGCGCCTTATGTAGCTCTGTGACTGGTGCGCTCTGGGACTGCGTCCTGGGGCCCAGAGCCTGTTGGTAAATTGAGTCCCTCTTCTCTATAGTCAGCAAGACTAGTGCCCTGCACAGCGGGATGATGAAGCACCTTATGTAGCGCTGTGACTGGTGTGCTCTGGGACTGTCTCCTGAGGCCCAGAGCCTGTTGGTAGATGGATTCCCTCTCCTCCATGGTCAGCAAGACTAGCGGTACGCGAAGTGGGATGATGAATCGCCCTATGTAGAGCTCTGACTGGTGCGCTCTGGGACTGCCTCCTCGGGCCCAGAGCCTGTTGTAAATGGAGTCCCTCTCCTCCATGGTCAGCAAGACTAGTGTTTGATATCGTGAATAATGGAATCAGCTGTCAGCTAAGTTGTTCATTCATGGACGCTCAGCAGAAATAGTTGACAGTCTGTTGTTGGTGTGTTGGAGGTGTTTTCTCAGAGGCCAAACTGTTGAATTGAAAACCAGGTCCCCCTATTCCTAGTCATCAAGGTGCAAGAGTAATCCATGGGTTGCCAGTTACTTGCAGTTGTTCAATAACACCTGCACCATCTGCTCATGACCACATGAGACAATATTAGTTCTTGTAGAAGAAGAGATACTTCACAGGCACCTGGGATTTATCCTTACTATCAAAAGAGAAAGTGGGTATCTGCACTGTCTGCGTAGATCTTCCAGCTCCATTTCTAGCCTGTGAAAGCAAACCTCAACATTGATATACTATTCAGATATCTCCATTATTCTTTAATGGAACTGTGCTGAGCATGCTGGGTAACTTCAAGCAACATCAGAACAAAAGTGGAGCTAATATATAGCCATCTTGTTGTGTGCATTAAAATGCACCTGAAATAACACCACTGGTTTGGGGAAACTCTCAGGTTGCATGTGGACAACTACATTGGTGTCAACAATAACCCTGAGAAATATGTTATGTAAAAGGTCAGAATAACGGTGTAAGCCAAGGAGTCATGCAGTCTTTGAACTTGATTCAGGTACTTGGCATCTCATCCATGAAGGAGGGAATGAGTTGCATGTCGGCGAAGGAGAGGTTGATATCGTGAGAGCTAATGATGCTGGCTAGATGGATCATTGTGCATTGAAGAGGGTCAGGCTCAGGGAGGATCCTCATGGAACTACGCAGATGACATTACAGGTGTCCAAGATGTATGGTGCCAGGCTCACTCGCTGGGGACCAGACCCATGACAGTGTGTGTCCTTGGATTCCGGAGTTGTGTAGACGTTGGAAGAGGATACGGTAGGAGACTCTATCAAAAGCTGTGAAGTGGTCTAGGAGGATGAGGGCTGATGTGTCTCTTCTTTCCAGAGTCAAGCAGATGTGGAAGAGATGAGGGTAGTTTACTTGCTGTGGTTAGGTCTGAAACCAGACTGAGTGGTTTCAAGTAGTTGGTAGTTGTTGAGAAATTCTGTGTGGTATCAGTTGATGATTTTCTCTAAGATCTTGGCCGGAAATGGTAACAGGAAAATCTGTCTGTAGTTGATGAGCATTGAAGGGTTTGCAGAGTGTTTCTTGAGCAACAGGAGGATAGTTGTATGTTTCCAAGCTTCTGGGAAGATCACAGAAGAGGTTTAGTCATTCAGAATGGGTGTGAGCTTGGTGCTGATGGGTTGCATTCCTCTAAAGTAGGCATGGAAGGCAGGAGTCTGATGAGGCCTCTGAGTGGATAGACTTCATGATGAAAGCAGTGTCTTCCAGGGCAATGACGGGTTATGTGGTTAGCATTGGTTCTTTCAATAAGATTGGGAGGTAGTTGGCAATGTCTGATGTGTACAGTTGTAGGCTGATGTTGTAGTAAATGGTGATGATTTTTTTTTTGCTGAAGAATTGAGAGACATTGTTGCAGAGGTCCTGCAACGGGGTGATCAAGTTGGAGGCAGCTGATGGTGAGGTAAATTTTTCACAATGGCAAATATTTATTTGCTTCTGTTGGTGCTGGCATTGATATGGTCTGCCAGAGTGGTGCATTTAGTGGTGTGTGTCATTTGGTGGTAGCATCTACTGGTAGATTTGAACACAGTCTTGTCTGCATTGACCTGGCTTATTCTCAATTTGCACTCCAGTTCTTTGCAGTGGCATTTCAGCAGTGCCAGTTGCTCCATGTACCAACTGGCCTGGGCTCTGGATCTTGTTGTATTGCTGTGTTTGAGGGGATAAGTGGCCAATGCAAGAGGTGATTCAATTTTTGAAATTCTTGATGGCTTTGGGGGTGTTGTTGGGCCGATCAGGTCAGTGGGTGTTGAGAGTGATATTCTTGTCCTTGTCAGTGATGCTGTTCCAGTTTTGGTGGGCCCATCAAGCAGTGGTGCATGTGCATTGAACTTGGATGGGGGGTGAACCTGACAAGGGAGGTGTCTATCCAGGCCACTGGTGTGGGCCTGTGAACTGTGATGATGCTGATGTTGGTGAAAATAGGACACAGGATGTGTCTGGCGATGTGGGTAGGTACCTTTACTCATTGGGTGATGCCCATGCTTCCAAGGTCTTTAATGCATGCTCTTGAGTAGGCGTCCGCATGGTCTTCCAGGTGGTAGTTCGCTACATAGTAGTCTGCAGGGCATTGTACAGAAAAGGTTTCAGATACATTTTCCCCTATTTGCAATATAGATATTCCTGCATAACCCACAAACGTCTTAAAACACTTTCTGTGGCCTCAAAATAAATATATTTTCTTGTTATTATATTAAAATATCTCACATTTGTTTAACACAAAACAACATATTGTGCAATAGCCATATTTCAAAAAGCCTTTCCTCTGTGATTCTAGCCAGCATATTGCCATTTCTGCTATAGGATAAATAGGAACTAAGGGCCAGATGTAGGTATGTCCTGAATTGCGACTCGCGAATTGCGAGTCAGAGCGACTCGCAATTTGGGAGTCATTTTTCAGGATTCAGGATGGTGTCCCTGACACCATCTGCGACTCGCAAGGGGGTCACAAAAACAAACCTCATTAATATTGGAGACAGCAGACCACCATGCCTGTGACTGCTTTTAAATAAAGCAGTATTTTTTTTGTAATGCAGCCCGTTTTCCTTAAAGGAAAACTAGATGCATTACAAAATGAAAAAATGAAACGTTTCAGTTTCATTTTTCGGAGCAGGCAGTGGTCCATAGAACCACTGTCTGCTCTGAAAATATGTTTTCCAGGTCATTCACAAAGGGGAAGGACCCCTTCCCCTTTGTGAATGGGTTACCACCAGTGTGACACTGGTGGTAACTGAGATTGCTTTGGGACCGCGTTCGCGATCACAAAGCAACGCAGCATCGTGCTGCGACTCGCAAATAGGAAGGGGAACACCCCTTCCTATTTGGGACTCGCAGTCCCATTTTGCGAGTCGGCAACTAGGTTACCGACTCGCAAAATGGAAACTTGGCATCACAATGTGGGTTTTGCACGTCAAAAACAGCGAAATTTGCTGTTTGCGACGTTCAAAGCCTTTGCTACATTTGCCCTAAAATGTTTCTCCAAATAACTCCTCCAAGTTGACAGTTGGATGGTGGTAGGTCAAAATGTGCTAATGTTTAAGGAATGTACTCAGTTGGGATGCTTCTGTGTTATATGTTCTTATAAATCTGGTTATTGTCATTTCATATTATTTATTGGGGGTATCGTTGTTTTCCTTAAAATTTTATATATCTCTTTCTCTGCCTTAGAAGTGATATCCTTATTATAACCTCTCTGTTAGAACATGTTAATTAAATCCTAACTGCACTCCTAAATTTAGGGTCACTGTTACTATTCCTTCCAGCTCTTAGCATCTCCCCATATAGGGTGAATGTTAGCTGATACCTTGGATTTGAGCTCAAAACAAGCGAGATAACATTACATGCAATCTTTGTCTATATACTTTAATTACTTTTGTCATTCATGCAATATAATTCCATATAGCAAAAAATATGTTTGCTGTTGAATGTTTGTGTAATGCATTGGTTCAGATTCAAATAGTTTTAGAACTCAAACAATTAATCTTCTGATCCTGTCCAGCTTACAAGGACATCTGTAAATCTACTCCAATAATATACTTTATCTGTCTATTATCTTGCCCCTGTACTCCAAACACATTTCCTCTCATACCATCCCATAATCCAGCCCATAACTGGGTTGTCTTGTGAGTAATGGTCATAACACTTCAGTTAATTTTTTAGAAGGTTATTGAGCCACACACAGCAAGGCAGTCATCCTTCAGCCAGCCAGTGATCAACTGATTACCTTGGAATGCCTCTTTCCCAAGGTACCAAATCAATCCCATAAACAATCTAGAACCCTAAACATTGCATGTGCTGATAACTTCAAGACCATAACATTTCCCTTTCCATTACAAATTTTAACAAATGTTACAAAGAAAACAGATGAGAAAAAATGAGAAATATATAAAAAGAGGTTACGAAAATGATGAGAGTAAATACAATGGCTGTTCATTGGGTGAATGTGCCAAAGACTCATGCGTACATTTTTAAAACATATTTACATAACATAATCATTCAAGAATACAGGTACCCTACGATTCCTTACACTCCTTAATGACAACCCCATTAGAACCTGTTAATCTGCAGTACTTTGACCATTTCCACCACCATTTGGTACACTAATGGTACTACCTCCTCCGTTAGTTGGTGAATGCAACTCATCATCTGACATCATCATAAATGCACTGTAACATTGTCTTTTCCTTCCAATTCCATCACAATCACCTCCCCTCTGATACAGAGACATCCTCCTGTTATTCCAATTTTCTCTATTTCCCAATTTCACAAAATAACTGAAAACTTGTTTAACTCTGTGAGGACCTCTGAACTATGTCTCACCTTCACCAAGTCCACAACTTTGATGTGTTTATAGGTTATATTTCTGCTACTCCTACTCGATTCTCCCTTGCTTTTGTTCAGCATTTCATTATTCACCCATTCAATCATCCACAATGACACTAACTTGGTCACAGGGACTCTGCCTCTCATCACCACAAAAGGTGATTTTAGAGTAACGCCATGCTCACTTGTGCGACATGCCCACAACATTTCCCCCACCATGGTCTTGACATCCTGATCGTTAGCTACTGCCATTTGTATGGTACCTTTGACCATTCAGCAATACCATTGGCTTGGGGGTTTAGGAAGTGAAAGTATGTTGTATCCCACACAACTTCAAAAAACCCTGAAAATCGTTAAAAGGCAATTGAGTGCCATTGTCTAATATAATCTTAGAGGCAATGCCCTCTTCACAGAAAGTCTCCCTCAACAATGTAATTGTTGCCTTTGTGGTTATCTCCTTTATGAACCTGACCACTAACCGCTTAATGTGTACATCCACTATCACCATGCTAAATTTCAAGTCCCTCCTCAATTCATACATAGGCCCAATAAAAGTCATGCATATGGTATGCCAAGGTTCACCTGGATCACCTAGATCAGGAATAACACTTACATCAGATTGTGTCTTTACTCTTAGCCTTTTTTTCACCTTCCTTACATACATCACAATCCTAAACCCAGTTGTGCACCTGCTCATTAATGCCTGGCCAACACCCCAGATTTCTTAGTCTTTTCTTAGTTTGACCTAAGTGCCCTTCTTGAGTCATTTTCCTGAATCTCATGCCCAGATTTAAGAGGGCCTAGTGCCATACCAATGTCACATTAGCATCATTTTTTAATGCTAATGTGGTGTTGGAAGGCCAAAAATGCTGCATTATATTTACAAAGTGGTGCAATACTTGCATTGCGCCACTTTGTAACCCCTTGCGCCAAAATATGCCTGCACTCAGCATAATGTATGAAAGGGGGGCGTTCCAGCACTAGGGGGTGGGTGGGGGTGAAAAAATGGTGGAAAGAAATCAAGATTTCTTTGCATCATTTTTATCTGCATTTTTAAGAATAGGCGTTAAAGGGAGGCTCCCATTGTTTTCAATGGGCCTCTGGGTGCTTTGCAGGATTAGCATCAAAATGTTTGACACTAATCCTGCAAAGCACCGGACTAGCGTAAAAAATAATGACACTAGTACCCCTGACTACCGCCATGATATGCAGTATTTTAAATATGGCACACATGGTGGCGTTAGGGGGTGCAAGAAAAGTGGTGCTGCACTAGGTGTAGTGCGACTTTTCATAAATCTGCCCCTAAGTTTCCCTGTGGGGGCACAAATTTATTTCTCCTCATTTCAACTCCTTCCCCACTCACAGGCAATTTATCTAGTGTCTTAAGGTAATATCTGATAGGTGGAGCCACTGTGCTTTCCCTCCTGCTTCCTCTCTGTATTTAGTTTTTTTACTTTTTAAGTACATTATCAGCATCCATTTCCTCTATCCATTCATTCATTGTAATCGCTTGAACTCCCCACACGTCTGCCACATCCTTACAGAAGCCACTGCACCTTCACTCTCCTTGGCTTACGCCATTGGCCCATCAACTTCCTGCCAATCTCTTGATAATCTTGACAAACAATCTGCTTGTCAATTCTTCCACCCCTGAATATATTCTAAAGTGTAATAAAATTCTTGAAGTCTGGCAGCTGTTTTTGCTAGGCATGCAGAACCCTTACCTGCAACCCCGGGAAGCAAAATCTGTACCAGTGGTTTATGATCTGTTCACAATGTAAATGTTGTTCCCGACAGGTACATCTACCCCTCACACCGCTGCCATTGCTTCTTCTTCTATCACTGAGTAGCCCTTGAAGAAAATGTCACTGTCTTCTCAATATTCTCATGTATTTGTGAAACTATAACCCCTAGACTTGTGACCTCAGCATCCACCATGAGCTCTGTCTTCAACCTGGTATCAAAAGGTGTTAATATCCCAGCATTACAGATTTCATTGTTAATATTTCCAAAGGATCTTTGCTGCTCATCCTTCCATTTAAAAATAACTCCTTTTTAAAATAATTTTCTCAGACATTCCATTTTGTCAGAAAACGTACTCACAAATTTGGTGTAATATTCTATTATTCCTAGAAATTATGTTAATTTTTCTTTGTCACTAGGTGCTGGAGGCAATCTGATTGCATTCAATAAGTCTTCCTTCAGCCTTATACCCTGAGCTGATATTTGTATCCTAAATTCTCTACTTGATCAACCAAAAACTTGCATTTGTCTTGTCTGAATGTAAGACCAGATTTTTTCAATTTATGTAAAGCTTGTCTAAGTAAAGCATTGTGTTGATCCATGGTATCATCAAATATAAGGATGACATCTTGGAAGTTCAAGATGTTACTCATTCCCCTGCATACTTCATTCATCATTTTTCAGAACACACTTGCAGCTGAGCATAAACCAAAGGCCATTCTAATGAATTGGAACATGCTTTCCATCGTAATGAATGCTGTGAGAGATTTGGAGTCCTCATGTAGTCTGATCTGGTGATAATCCAACTTTGAAAAATACTTATCCCTCTCAAAGCTAAAATTATCTCATTTTAGTTAGATAGTGGGTATGTGTCAACCACAACATCTTCATTAAAGGACCTAAGGTCTACACAAATCTTATATTGACCATCTGCCTTTTCAGTAATCACCACCGGAGATATCCACCTTGAAGTTTCTATCCACACAATTACATAATTTGACAACATTTCTTGTAACATTTCTTTCACTGCCTCCTGAGCTACTATTGGAATTCACCTAACTGTATGCTGGATCAGGACTACATAAGGTTTTAATATTATTTTATGAACATATCCCTTCAGGCACCCCAATTCCTCCCGGAAGATCAATTTTGCTTCATCCAATATGTCTTCCAATGTTATATCATCCACAACCATCACCTGATTAGTTGCTGATAACTAAACACAAATCATATTGGTGAGTCCACCCTAGAATTGGTGGACCATTCATCGACACATATACCTGTCCAGGTATTTCCTTTGCCTCAAAACTTATAGTGTACTGCATATACTCTACCAAGTCAATACTTTCCCCTTGATATCCTTTGGGGTTGATATCTTTAGACAACAACATTTCTCCTGCCCAATATTTGTCAAACATCACTATGGGAATAATGGTATACTTTGAGCCAGAATCAACCATAAGTTCCACCTCCTTTTCATTAATGCTAAACTTTGCTTTTGGTCTGCATTTCTTTTCATTCTCATATTCTTGTATTAAATTCTCCACACTAAGGATTCTGTTATTGCAAGTTTATTATATATGCTCCTCTCCCACTGTGGCTACTCTTGTCTTGCTCTTTTGTTTGCACACAACTGCAAAGTGGCCCCTATGACAACACTTATGATAGTCTTTATTAAGTGCAAAGCATTTTTTGGAGTTTTCAGTGTGAAAATTACTGTCACATCTATAACAAGATTTAACCAATTGTCTATACTTGTTCCCACTTGCACTAGTTTTTTGAATAACTGCAATATCCAAGTCCTTCTCCACGTGAATATTATGCTCCTTCTCATTCCTCCTTTCCATTTCTTTCATGTACCTTTCTGACTTTTCAACCACTTTGGCAGTCTCAGTGGCATTCTTCAGCATGGGGTTATTAGCAGCCAACAAACGTTCCTGCATTTTCTTACTTCTGCATTGGACAATCAACTGGTCTCTAATTAGGTCATTGGTCATGTGCGCTTTACTGATTCTCTCTGAGTCTTGATACAAACACGTCCACCAATTTGGTTTCTCCTTGGGGTTGAGTATAGAATTTGGATCTAGCTATCAATAAGTTCACTTCTTTCACAAATCTGATTTCCAACCATTTTTTTTGCCTCACAATAAATATCTTGTATTGGGTCACCATTACATTCTGTAGCTCTTGGTAAGTATTTAAACACATGTTGACCCTCCGTCCCCAACATGTCCAGTAACAACACTTTTTTCCTTGCTTTTGAGAAACTTTGGCCATCTAATGCCACAATATATATCTCAAACATTCCAATCCAGTCTTCCCATTCAATGGGTGATGGCCCTGCTTGTGCTAAAACGAAAGGAGGAGATACAATGGATCTGTGCATTTCCATTCTGAAGTGGACTATTCTATAACATGAAACTTATTTTCTATATATTTTTTTTTTTTTTTTTTTTATGAAAACTGTGCAATTTTTTACTTAGGTGTGCACATTACCGTGGATTCTACACTCAATTGCATTAATATTGGTGTGCATATCATGGTGATATTATCATAAGTGTGCACGCCATGTACTTGCTGTGCACCTCACCATTTCTCATTTCTTTTTATCCATTTGTCTCTCTTTTGTTTTTTTTATAGTTGTATGCACACTTTATTTTTGGTGTTTGCATCACTGTGAGTTACGTGTTGCATTGAGGTGCTCTGAAAATGTTGTTCCTACAAGGTAACTGGCAAAGTCCTCTTAAGATGGACACCATGTAATGTGTGTAAAGCTAGGCCTGGACCAATCCAAAATGGCCGTCATGCTGGCAGCATGCATGCTATGTCGGATTTGGTTTTTCTGCACCGTACATAGCGTGAGCTGGATTGCATGGCCTGGAATACTCAATGAGTTTGAATATCACGCTATATTTTAGTTTAATATTTATGCCAATTAAAGTGCAAAACTTGTAATTCGCATGTCGGGCCACAAATAAACGAATACAGTTTAGTCACTGGTTTTCACTCTCGGATGGTGCACACTCCTGCATAAATCAGATTTTCTTCAACTGCTCACTGCGGTTATGTGTGGCTGTGGCTGGCCCGGTCATCACCAAACTCTTGTTGGTAATGGTTATGACACTTGAGTTCATTCTTTAGATGGTTTATTGAGCCACACACAGCAAGGAAGTCAGCCAGTGATCAACTGCTAACCTTGGAACGCTACCTGCACAAGATACCACAACAATCCACATTAATAATGAAGAACCCTAAACAGTCTATTTGCTCATAACTTCAAGATCATAATAGGTTGGCATAGGAGGGTGCAACCCTGGAGCCCATAACAGTACTTCATGTTGGTTTATACCAGTCACTTCATGGACAAATTGCTCATCCGCTTTATAATGGTCATTTCCTATAACATATTGGTATGGACACAGTAGTCTGCATGGCATTGTACTGTAAATGTTTCAAATAAATTGTTTCCCATTTATGCTCTATGTTGATGTATAAAGTCATGCTTTCATCCCACTTCACATCCCTCAAAATTGTCACTGTGTCTTATCCTAATGTATGCTGGTAGATTAGTAACAATGACATGTAAAATACATCCACGTTTTCTGACATCATGGGCTGCCAGGTACAAATGAGGATTTAATGTGTATTTCGTGTCATGTTTATATTCAAGGAAATCTCAGTTGGAAGATGTTAATTATTTATATTTCTCATCACTCCATAAGCTTCTGTAGTACCACAGTTTGAAATGAGTATTTATCATGTGACTTATCCTATGGTTTGGATTGTATTCCACTTTTTCATAACAATCCACACCATTTAGTTGAAGCAAAATCTAATGTTTTGTAATTTCTTTTCTTTAAACTTGTGTTGTCATGAATTATAATGGTCTTAACTTTATTTAGCTCCAGATAATGGCTGCATATCTCCATAACTCAAGTTAAGTGTTTTTGATGTGTGTTGTCTCTGTCCAATTCTCACATAATCCAAAGTCTCTATAACCAATATGTCCATCGCCATTCTATCATCTCCACTTTTTATACATATTGATATAGTATCTGCATGCCTATGGTCAGGCAGAGTCATTTCTGGCCATTTACTTGAGCTGGAAAGAATAGAAAGCTGATTATCTAAACCTGTAGCCTCCAGAATACACACACAGACATACACACATATATTACATAGAGGCAGTATTGTGTCTTTGTAGTTAGGACCTAGTTACCATAGTAAATAGATATTTTTTTGTTTGATAATAACTTTCTTGAAGGTTGAATGCCAGTCTGTTTGCAGTTCAGCCACAGCAAGGTTATTTTGCATCTGCTCATCTATCTATCTATCTATCTATGAAAAAAACAAATGTTCAAACGTAAATATAGTTAGGAAAACTTAGGGCCTGTTTTATGAAAAGTTAGCATTGCCTTTGCATCATTTTTTAACACAAAAGAGGCACCAACTTAAAAAGGGGTAGCTCAGTTTATGGTGTACACCTATTGTGTGGCGCCCTATACTGAGTCCAAGCAACACTTAGTGATAGTGAATCTGTGTCCACATAACAAATATGTGTGCAGGGAAACAGATGAAAACATCGCTCCCACAAGCAGGGTGTTGCTTGAGCTATGCCAGCTCCCACAGGATGTAGGAAGCCGGCCATGACCGCGGGGGCCTTGAGGCTCCCCGTGGTTCTGTCATAAAGGGATGGAGGAAAGAGAGAGATTGTCATTGCAGTGGTCTTGCCATACAATGACTTCACAGAGTCAGGCTAGCAGGATGTTTGTTCAAATGTTATAGTTACGTTTGGATGCAGAGCAGAAGAGAGTCACTTCTGGACTAATAGTCAAGGTCTTGTCCTGCCACTCAGTAGGCTGAAGGTTCAAAACCTAGCATTGCTTGGCAGTGTGTTTGTGTATTCACCAGTGTTTTGACTGTTAAACCTTACTAGTGATGAAACATTCACTTTTCTTTCCTATCACATGTGTGGGTTGAATGCCATAAGCATGTTTGGAAACAGCAGAGTAAGATGTCACCTGTGGTGTAATGGTTAAGGTCACAGACCCTCACACTGAAATTTGAGGGTTTATGTCTGTCTGTGATCTTTTCCCTTCTTTAATTTATTTTAAACTTCAAAAGTTAAAGGTTCATACTGAAAGGTGATCTCACATGTTTTAAATGAGAAATACACTTTTCTTTTTAATTTGTCCTAAAATATCTAATTCCATGTATATAATTCACCAAAGCCTAAAAACCTTCTCTCCCTCTCTCGCGCTCAAGTTCTCTCTGTCAACCTCTTAATCTCTCTCCCTCTCTTCCAATCTCTCACTTTCTGTCTCTCTCTCTCTTCCATCCCATAAAGATGTCTTCACAAAAAGAGGAGCTAACAAACTGCCACCTCATTGTTTGATCAATCTCATTCCAGATTTGAAGGTTCCATATAACTAAGGAAGTACAATTTAGTGAAAGGGTTTCTTATGCATTCTGTATCTCCTGTGATTTATCTATACTCTTCATGGCAATATCAGATGGGTGGTGCACTCCTTGTGTGTATTACAGAGAGTTAAATGCCATAATAATTCACAATAGACACCCTCTACTAATGATATCAGTTATCAGTTATGTTGGCTCAAGTGAAGACAACAAAAATATTTCAAAAATTAGACCGAAGGGTGTATAGAATTTAGTCCATATCACAAAAGGTGATGAATGGAAGATAACCTTTAATACTAAGTATAGACACTATGAGTACTCAGCCACGCCTTTTGGACTTTGCATTCCTTTAGCTGCTTTCAAGCAATTGATAAATTATGTCTTCAGAAACCTTTTGGATATCTTTGTAGTAATTTATTTGGATAGAAGTTTGGAGTTTTCAAAGATATTAGTAGAATATATTTAACATGTCAAGGAAATTCTAAGAAGGCTCTAACAACATTCACTGGACATTAAGAATGAGAAATAAATTAATTTATTAGACTAACAGCAGTATTTTCTGGGTTTCAATATATCTGATCAGGTAACAGAAATTGATCTCTCCAAAACAAAAGCAGACTTGGAATGATCTACATCAATTAAGCAAATTCAAATATGTTTGAGATTTGCCAGTTTCAATCAGCAATTTACTTAAGATCGCTCTAGTTTTGATAGACCAGTTACTGAACTTACTAGAAACAGTCAGCCTTTTATATAGGTAAAGGAACACGAAGAGGCATTCATATATCTTCAAAAGGCTTTCAGAATTGTAGCTATTATTTACCAACCAGATTACCCTAAACCATTTGACATAGAGAATGAGGGATCAGCATCTGCCTTTGGAGCTATGCTTTAAAAAAATCAAACAATGGAAGGTCTGGATCAGTCTTACTGCTTACTTTCCCATACTTTGGCACCACCAGAAAAGACTTACACAATATAAGATCAAGGACTACTGGAAATCTAAGAGGATTTTGTTCATTGGCATCACTATCTAAAGGGGCAGGACTTCCCTCTAACAGCATGGGCAGAACATAAGCAATTATGTGTTCCTAAGTGTATAAGGAGTACCAATGCCAGGCATGTGAACTGGTATTTTTTCTCTTCAAGATTTAACTACACTGTCACATAGGCAGATGCATTGTCATGGCAAGGAGATATGAGGAAAATATAGGAATTTCTTCCTCCAACAATTTTGATAACTGGACCCAGAGCAAAATAACCTGACCACATTCTACTGGATGGGACACAAGGGACTTTTCAGGAAATCAATCAAGAAGAATGGATGTAGCAGGGCATCACAGAGAGGCAAAAGAAACAGGACATTTTATTACATTAAGATAAGATTTTTGTACCAAGATCAAAATTACAGGTGTCTGATCTAAAGATGTGCCTTGAAGCACCCTCGGCAGGACACCCAGGAATCAAAAAGTCTCTAAATCTTGTGAATCAAATATTTTGATTGCTGAAGCAAAAAGAGATTGTAGTGGGTTTTATGGGTAGATGTGCAGTTTGTGTACCAAATGAGAAAGATCCAATAAAACAGAAAGAAGTATTACAACCTCTTGCCACACCCAATCAACCTCGTTCCTGCATGTTGATGGAGTTTACTGTCAAGTTACCTCATTTTATGTATATATAGGGGGTTATTCCAACTTTGGAGGAGGTGGTAATCCGTCCCAAATGTGACGGATTTACCACCAGCCGTATTACGAGTTCCATAGGATATAATGGACTCGTAATACGTCTGGTGGTATATCCGTCACTTTACCGTCACTTTTGAGACGGATTACCACTTCCTCCAAAGTTGGAATAACCCCCATAGTGTTATGGATAGTGGTGGATTATTTGACCAAGATGGTTCATTTTAATGCCTACAGCTGCAGAACTAACAAAACAATTTTTTCAAGAAATAATCCACGCCCATGGTCTCCAAAAGTCATAATAACAGGCAGAGGGTCCCTGTATGTAGTTATATTCTAGAATGCAGTTTTATAAAGACTTGGTACCATTTCAGTAAAGTCCACAAGTTATTACTGTGAGAAACTGGGGTATTGGCTGAGGGGGATGTTAACCCTTCTAAAGCTACAATCACACTGCTTATCAGGGTGAAGCACCAATGTCACTAAATCAACACATGTTTAACCCTTTGGTACCGTGGCACAAAAGCAGTCAGGCTTAACTGAGAGGCAATGTGTAAAGTATGCAGCACACAAACAGTAATACATTCAAAACACAACACAAGGAAAGTCCCAAAAAAAATTAGAAAAATAGAATGTCTTAATAAAAACTTTTAGATCAAAACAACAAAAATCCAATCAGTAGATACTAGTAGATATAAAATGTTAAAGGTTTATATAAAAGTAGTATCAAAAGCGGCAAAGAGCCAACTGAGCGTATTTGGCCATGTTGGATCGGAACAAAGTCACATGTTTAGGCTGACATTGATGGAGCTCAGGCCGGGCACAGGACCAAGTGTTGCCCACTGAGGATTGAACCTTATATTCTTGGTGTGCAGCCTGTGCGGCATTGCTTTGCTTCATCTGAAGTTGGTTCGAGTGAGGTTGTGTGGCAGTGATTTTTATCATTCAACTGTGGGGTGAAGCTTTGCAGGGCTTTGCATTGCTCTGTGTCGGTTCTGATGAAGCTTTCAGTTGTGCGGCAAGACTTTGCATCACTCTCCATTGGTTCTGATGAATCTGGCATCTGTGCGTCACTTCAAATGAAGTTTGAAGATGTGTGGAGAGACTTTGTCAGACTTTGCTTTATGCCATATTTGATGAAGCCCTGGGTGAGGCCCAGAGGAGTTCCGTCTGATGCTAGCTAAGAGTCCAGGACCTCAGAAGTCACCTCTTGGTGATCAGGAACTTACTCCAGCATAGACCAGCATGACTCAGGCAGGTTCAGTTGCAGGTCAGGCCCAGACAGGTCCAGTGCAGCAGGTCAGCTGGGAAGTTGCAGGGAGGCCTCTGGAGCTTTGTGTGTCCCTGTAGCTCAGAACAAGAGGTCAGCCAGCCGGCCAGCTGACCCTTGAGGTCCCTCAGTCTGGGAATAGGGGAGGAAATCCAGCCTTCTGTCTAAGAGAGCAGAGCAGAGCAGCATTGCAGTCCTCAAACAACAGGGCCGTCCTCTGGCAGTGCAGTCTTTCTTCTGTAGTGTCTACAGGTCCAGGAGTATGCTGAAGAGTGGGTCTCTGGATTTTTATACCTAGTGCCAGTTGTGAAGTGGGAGAATCTTATAGACTTCCTCTCACATCTGATTCTGGAATTTTCTTCCCCTGCCCAAGATGTCTGGATTGGCAAAAGGCTAGTATGAAATAATTTGTGAGTGCAGAAGGCAGCCGCCTTTGAAGTGCAAGTGTGGTAGGTGACAGCTCAGCACCTACCCATCTGTCAGGATGGCCCACCCTGAAAACACAAAGGCCCTCATTACAACTCTGGCGGTCGGTGTTAAAGCAGCGGTAATACCGCAAACAGGCTGGCGGGAAAAAAATGGGATTACGACCTTGGCGGAAACCGCCAACATAGACAGCCACTTTAACACTCCGACCGCCACGGCGGTACAAACAAACAGCGCGGCGGACACCGCCAACAGACAGGCAGAAGACAATGTACCGCCCACCATATCACAAGATGCCTCTCCTCCACCTTTTCCGGGGCGGAACAAACGCGTGCAAAAACACGGTGGAAACAGTACACAGAAGGGAAAACACTCACCTCTCCACACCCCACTAGGAACCAGGACGCCATGGAGCCCCAATTGCAGATACTGCCGATGATGGTCTTCCTTCTCTTCTAACAGGAGCTCCAACGACGGCAGTGACGACCACGGTGAGTACTGCACCTACAACACAGGGGAGGGGGAGTGGGGAGGGGGAGGGAAAAGAGAGTGACACACACACACACACAACACCTCCACCCCCACCCTCACCCACAACACCATACACACAAATACATTCAGCAACAGTACACATACACCCCCCCCCCCAGAAGAACGCAAGGACAAAAGGAATTGATTTTAACAAATGTAATCATGTGTAATCTCATTATCAAAGTTCAAAATCCAGTAAACG
This sequence comes from Pleurodeles waltl, assembly GCF_031143425.1. NCBI lineage: Eukaryota > Metazoa > Chordata > Amphibia > Caudata > Salamandridae > Pleurodeles > Pleurodeles waltl. The sequence continues at coordinate 261,136,438 of NC_090440.1, forward strand.
CAATTATGTACACCAACTACACAAGTCCGGATAGTGCACCAATCATTGTCCGTGGACCACTGGGTCCAAAATGCATGGACGATGCCCACACTAGATACCTGACTGGAAACGGAGAGAACATTGTAGGGGCATCAGATCAAAATGAAACAGGCACCTAAGGGGGAGGGGGAGAGGGGGCACCTCAGCCAGATGAACGCACAACGCCACTGCTGCACGAGGGGGCTCCATGACCATTGATGTATCCTGGGGAGTGCAAAGCCACAGTCTCTCAAGTCTTTCCAGTGGGTGGTTTGCCCACTGCTTTATCCTGGGGAGTGCAAAGCCACAGTCTCTCAAGTGGATGTCTTACTCCTGCCAAGGACTGAGGTAGTGTGGTACTGGGTTTTTCAGAACCGGTACTGATCCGGTAACCCAGCGGTGCCAGGGTACACCCAAAGACCTCGGGTACTTTCCTGATTCAGACTACAGAAACTCAGAGTCTTCTAGGTGAAGTCAAAGATCGAATTTATTGGCTGCAACCAATTGACAAGTGTCCTAGAAGTACAACAGCACGATTTGTATGTTCTCAGGAGACTGTGTTTCAATGCAAAGTCAGGTTTCCTTATATACAGTTTTTTAAGCTTCAGGCAAACATTCTTGACATTTTGGTTGGTCTTTCACATGTTTTTACTACAAAGGAAAAAACAGTGTCATGATGAAACCTTATATTTCATGTCATCCAACCCATAATAAATTACCCGGCAAGGCCTAGTATTTTACATCAGATAAGTGTGGACCCCCAATAAAAACGGGCACCTCCCCCTCGTAAAGTAAGAAGAAGAAAAGAGCAGGTGCAGGTGTGAGCAAGATTAGGCAGGGTGTGTGAGCGATAATAAGGGTTTTATGGCATGGTGTGCCTTGATGCTATCTGATTCGGCCACTGGGAGAGGGACTGACCAAACAGGTTTGGCCTGAGGCAATGGTTCCAGCTTGCCCAGGCCAGAGAGAAGTCAATCAAGGTGTACGTGTCCTTGGAATCAAATCTGACTGTATTATAAGCCTGTGTGAGGGCAACTTTTAAAAATGGCTGCTGTGTATAAAATGGGAGCCACGAGTGCAGGACGAAAATGGCGATATTGAGGTGAAAACGCTGCTGGAATTGAGCGAAAATGCTCATGCTTAGTGTACTAGTCATTATCGGTCTTTTGATACTAAAATCGTACTGCTGTGGCAAAGTAAATTACATGGGTCCAGAATTTTTAGAACCACAAACCCTCCTTTTGCCCTTACATAGGCAATAAACCTATTCTCATGCTAATCTGAGTCCAGGTCTATGTTTATAAGGCCATGGAGATGTTGCTGGAGCAAAATTCTAGTACTTGGTAACTCTCTCTGGACAGGTCTCCACGAACATGAAGTAGCACAAAAAGGCCACATATGGCAGGACAAAATAAGGAATACCTCTATCTGCAGTAGGTGGCATAAGATCACACACCCAACAATTAGTGATGTTCACTACTAACTAGTGTTGATGCAGAAGCTGTACAAAAGAATTGCTTACGAATTCTGATCTTCTAACCTGCTCATGTTCAGGAAAAGGGTGAAAAGAGTGCAAAGAAACAATAGTAGGAAAAGACATAGGTTGGGAAGTGGGTGCAGAAGTCAATTGAGTAGAGAAAAACAATCCTACCCATAAATGACAACGTCATGTTTAAAAGACACTAGAAAACATGTTATTAAGAACATATAGACAACGGGAGAAAGTAGTGACCACTATGAAATAATAATTTTTCACAACCCTAACCAAAAAGCAAATCCTAAAATTATCTAGTAACATTTTTAGGGCTCCTCTGCATTTCAGTAATTTTTGTATGTTCAGGTGGAACAGTGGTGACTCTCATCAATGCTCTAAGGTGAAAAGGGGGTACTCTTTCCACAGAAAATGGACTTTATTCTGCTTTTACTAAACAGAATAGTACTTTAAAACAATGCCAGCAAAACAATCAGTCTCCTAACACCTAGTCTATACAATCACACGGAAACCTCTTGTGAAACCAACTATGCCCAGAGTCCGTTCAAAAAGCCTCTCTGGCAGGCTTCTATTGTCCATCAAATTTTCTTTTGTTGTTTTCTTTCGCATGGGCCTCTCAATTCAGGCCTCTTCGTGAGAAAATACTGCTTAGTTGGAGTGCCCTCCTGGCAAACACCCACAGCTCACTCGAAAGTCTCAATGTCTTAAAGCAATGCACAAGTGTCTCTCCTCTGTGGCAGACACTACAAACAATGTGCTCTTCATTGATCAAGGGCACAAATCATCTCGTGCAGAGGCAAGCACCATTAATTGGGAAATAGCTCAAGCTCAGCAGCACTTTCAGACTCCAACACTCATTATTTAGTGTCAGAGGACGCTCAAACTGCTCTTTCATGGGCACCACAATATAGTGCCTTTTTCCAAACTTGAAATCTCCGGTGCACTGCCCTTCTTCCATTGGAGCAAAGAAAAGGGGGTGTGTGGCCAAAACTCAGGCCAAGGGGCTCAAGGGATTGCACACTGTCAGAGGTTACCAGCACATGACAGGTAGAGAAATGAAACCTCAAAACAGCTCTGCCATCAACAACAGGAATCCTTCTCTTTAGCTCTTTTACACTGAAACTTTGGTTTTGTGATGTCCAACGCCGTCTGATGGAGCAAGTACGATACCATGCGCTGGCGATCGCTGTCCAGCTTTGCTACTTTCTGGGTGCTGAGACTGTAGGGCCAAGACGTCCGTCTTTCATCTGTAGCTGTCACTGATAGGAATTAGGCTTAAATCAATGTCCTGCAGGTTATTATGACTTGATACCCGCAGAATCTAGTGACGTAGGAAATGTGCCACCGTTGTTAGTTTCCTTCAATTTAGTAAAAAAAAAAACAGTTCATGGTTTTTAACAAGGGGACTGCAAGCAGGTGGTCTGCAATCTTCAAAGGAGTAGCCATACACCATGGGCATAAAATACAAAGACAAAGGCAGAAGGGCAAAACAGGGTCTCTAGCATCTTTAATTGGGTTCTCTCCATTATTCTCTGCCATCTATAGCTACATGAGAATTCTACCTGAATGGATTTCCTCACACAGTGGCATTGTCTAATGGGGTAAACACATATTTGCCTCAATGATTAAGTCTAGGTGTTCCTCCTTACCTTAGAACATCTCAATAGAGAAATCACATGATACCGATTATCAGGGACATGTAGAAACCTTCCTTTAAAAACTGTGCATCAGGTGCACTATGCAATACACAGGCTAATAGTCAAATGTGCAAACAAAAAGACAAGAACTAGAGGGTCCTGATATTTGCATGATTAGGACACATCTGATCCCACCAAAAATTAAAGTAGCAGGAACAGAAGGGAACCGAAAACCAAATTAAAATAGACATTGAAAATTCGTCATGTTCAAAAAGGTAAACATAAGATATCTCCTATTGAGATGGAAAACTTGTCTTACTATAATATTGAGTCAGTTAACCAGTCTATCGCTACCCTGACAGTCAGGCTGGAAAACATTGAAGCAGGCCTAAGGCAAATTCTTGAAAACCAGTCTGGTCATACCAAAGGGAATTATACATAACATGGGGGTCCCTGGTACATCACTGCAGTCTGGAAATGTGAACCTGAACAATACATCAATAATAATAAAAGGGCTGACTGGTGAAAGGAATTCGAAAAAGAGAAATGGGACTAGGACATAGCTAAAATCTCAATAACTAAGCATGATGCGACATTGGTCAGGGGAAGTAACAAAAGAAAAAATCTATAGGAAGAACAAAAAAAATTATTTGGGTGATAGTCAGGCATGTGACACAACACCGAGAGTACGGGTGATACACAAAGGCCAAAGTTACACAAATTTTAACTCTACCGTTGGCGACTACAACATATACGGTACTCCTAGCTAATGTTTCAGTTCCTTCTTCAGGAAAAAATGAAAACCTGGTTTTCTTTTAAGGAACGAAAGCCATACGCTACTTAGGAAACACAACATCGTTAACTAATGTAATATAGAAATTAGGCCACCTTGAGTCACAGATCTATAATTTAATCCTTAGGTCCAATCAAGGATACATAAATGTAGGGCTGCCTGTTCCTTTAAGGGAAGGGGCAGTAACGTGACTAACTGCAGGTGACACACTTTGATCCTGTATATCTCTTTTTATTTTCCTTCAATACCATTATAGCCAAATAGACATTCACTGGTGAAGTGTTGTCTTTTATGTTCACAGCATGAAATATCATTATCTGTGGAATTTAGTAACCAGAACAAGTTCAACCAACTGTTGCGTAGCGATGGGCATCGTCATGACCATCCCCTCACAACACAGGGGAGCTTGTAATAGTATCAAAAGCAGCAACAAACATGCAAAAAACAAATAAAAACTAATAAAAACGCACAAAACGTCAAGCCATCAGATATACTTGCTGTGTATCAAGCACAAAAAGCATAGACAAAACAATAGCATGTGTGAATAAGCGGTGACACACAACTCCATGTCATGTACTTTATGCACTGTAAACCTGCAGCCCAAAACCCAATATTTGGGCCTGTTTAATTTGTCAGGTTTAAAATCCTTACCCTCCTTTTGACAGTAGATCACCAGGCAATGGAAATCTGCTGTCAAATATAACTTTACTGTTTCTCTTCTAACATACAGGACCAGCAAGAACAATTCATGATAGGACCAAATACATGAAAATAAATTTCCATTACTTAACTGTTACCCTCTTGTCAGTTACTTCGCAACATCAAGCCACCTTAGTTTTACCTTTCTAAAAGTAAAAATTGTTACACTGACACTCCATATTAATTTGGCACCTACAATTTCCACTGTGAAAAATAAGTCTTAATTAGCAAATCGTTCTCATTAAGGCATGTAGCCTTCAAAATTTGAGAAAAGGGCTGCATCTTATTTTCTGTCTAAGACTTAATGCAACACTTCGTTTTCTGTCAAATAAAAGCAACTAGCAGGCATCATTTTATTTTTTTAGAGCGGAGACACAAATGTATCAGTTCTGCAGAGCATTTAACATGATGTTGGGACTTTCGAAGAAACCCCTTTTTTTTATATTTTCCCTTTGGAATTAAGTTCTTTAATTGTATTGATGTTCTTCTGGAGAAACCAGAAATCCCACTTTTAGAGGCCCGTAGGGTCATTCTGCATTTTACAGAGACAAGGCCCTAATTTAAAAGTTCACAAGTGTCAACACGACAGCCTCCTCCATTGTTTATGGGAAAACTAAAGATAGCATCTCAGCAGCATGACTTGAGCCAGCCTCTGTAGCTCTCCTAGCTTCTGCCACTCTGAATCTGTCAAAGACAGTAGGCCTTTCTATTTTCCTTCTAACCTGCAATAATTCACTCTATTTAAAAAAAATATTTTTTCCTTTTTAGGCGCTAAAAAAAACTGTCTCTATTTCCAGATTATTAAACTACATTTACTGTGAATAATTCACAAACCTTAATAACACACATACCAGTTGTTAGAATAAATGCTTGTTGCAATCCCATGCAATGGTACATATTTCATCAACCTCGAATGAATGAACGTCTCAGTAGGCCCAGCTGAAGTTAGAACCTTCAACCTTGATATTAAAACAAGCCTTTGTACTGGCACATTGACTCATTGAATCATAAAAAGGCACAACCTGCAAATATATATCAAACCTAAATGTATGCATTTACTGAAGCCTGAGACACTTTAAAAAGTACTCTGAATGAAAGAAAATGCAGTTTAAACAGTGCTTTTGCCCAAAATCGACTTTGATATTTTAGGCATTAAAAAATCAATATCCTACAATTTTCTTGCATAATATGCATTACCAGAATGTCTATTACACAATCCATGAGTCAGGCATTGAAAATATTAACTTATACTTTATAGAAATGAGCTTGTTTGCTCCTGCGCCAAGGGAAAATTGCACATACAAATGTCATTTTAGTGGTGCAACATAACTTAAATTAAATTTTAATGTTAGGAGGTCATAGTATAGGTATTAAGCTTTATAAATATTAAAAAACGATTTTGAAAGGCACTTATTTTTTTAAATAATTTTTCCATAATTAATAATTTTCTTTAAAAAAAAATAAAAACGCAATTATTCTTTTTTTTGTGATAATTCCACATATAAAAGCAAGCTGCATCCCTTGCCTATTATTTGGGATACATTAACTCACAAGCCTAAGCGCATAAGCCTAACTTGAAATGCGTCACATTTTTGCGCCACTTTCATTTAAAAGGAAGGTTATGCAAAATTCCACCCATGTTTAACTGGGAAAGTGCTGGCTGAATTGAAAATAGATAATTTCGTTTTTTTTTGGGGGGGGCCCTATTTATATCTATTGAATGTGTTTTCTAATTTATTAAGCATTTAACGGCAGTTTTGTATATGTGCACAATTGCTCATTCTATAAATTAAAGAGCAACATATAGCTATGTTAGCACATCACATGGTTCATTTCTGGATTTTTTCTAAGTTTCTACTTAATATTAATTAACCAACATTTTACTTAACAAACTGTAAACATCAAGAAGACCCACAAACACACATTGAGCTCATTTCAGATATAAACAGAAAACACTCAGTACACATAATACAGCGTGCTTTAGCCATTTTTCATAAATAGCGCCGTCGCAATTTACTTACAGAACCGTTTGCAGATCCTAGTTGTAAGTCATATTTACAAGAAAAAAAAAGAAAACTTTTCTCAATTATTTCCAAGAATAGCGGACCCATACTTTATTAAACGTGATGGGGCCCACTCCGTGCTTCACATATAGTTCATAGGTTGGAGTTCCAATCGGAGGAACCGGACATGAGTCCTCCAACCGGGAGTCCCTTTTACAACCAAGACAAAACAAATTTCCAAGTCTGCTAAGACCAGGCATCTTCGCTCACTAGTCTAGCTTCAAACTTCAAAGGATTATCGTTTACGATAGTCTCGTGAATACACAAGTCCTTCGGCTTTGGTACTTGCAAGTTCCAAATCAAAGTGATCCCAAAGGGATACCAAACCAAATGTCCAACTAAGGACCAAACCAAGTGTCCAACTAAGGACCAAACCAAGTGTCCAACTAAGGACCAAACCAAGTGTCCAACTAAGGACTGGGAGACGCTCCACTTATACTTAACTGAAAATATCAATGACGTCACCAGAAGACTCGTCTTATCGTTTCGCTCTACCAAAAATCAAGGGTCCAAATCAGGGCGATAACCAGGGCAGCAGTCCTTCATAGCCGTCGGGAAGCGGGGAACCTCGCAACAAAGACTTTCGGACCACGTCGACATGCAGGGGTCGATGAAGTGGCGGCCTTCCTCCAGAATTTTCACACGAAGCTCCCCACGGACCTCAGGCTTGGACCGGTACCGCTGGTATCGCCCCACGTTTGGGCGCCAACTGTGGTACTGGGTTTTTCAGAACCGGTACTGATCCGGTAACCCAGCGGTGCCAGGGTACACCCAAAGACCTCGGGTACTTTCCTGATTCAGACTACAGAAACTCAGAGTCTTCTAGGTGAAGTCAAAGATCGAATTTATTGGCTGCAACCAATTGACAAGTGTCCTAGAAGTACAACAGCACGATTTGTATGTTCTCAGGAGACTGTGTTTCAATGCAAAGTCAGGTTTCCTTATATACAGTTTTTTAAGCTTCAGGCAAACATTCTTGACATTTTGGTTGGTCATTCATATGTTTTTACTACAAAGGAAAAAACAGTGTCATGATGAAACCTTATATTTCATGTCATCCAACCCATAATAAATTACCCGTCAAGGCCTAGTATTTTACATCAGATAAGTGTGGACCCCCAATAAAAACGGGCACCTCCCCCTCGTAAAGTAAGAAGAAGAAAAGAGCAGGTGCAGGTGTGAGCAAGATTAGGCAGGGTGTGTGAGCGATAATAAGGGTTTTATGGCATGGTGTGCCTTGATGCTATCTGATTCGGCCACTGGGAGAGGGACTGACCAAACAGGTTTGGCCTGAGGCAATGGTTCCAGCTTGCCCAGGCCAGAGAGAAGTCAATCAAGGTGTACGTGTCCTTGGAATCAAATCTGACTGTATTATAAGCCTATGTGAGGGCAACTTTTAAAAATGGCTGCTGTGTACTAAATGGGAGCCACGAGTGCAGGACGAAAATGGCGATTTTGAGGTGAAAACGCTGCTGGAATTGAGCGAAAATGCTCATGCTTAGTGTACTAGTCATTATCGGTCTTTTGATACTAAAATCGTACTGCTGTGGCAAAGTAAATTACATGGGTCCAGAAGTTTTAGAACCACAGTAGTGGATGCCTTTCTCCACTGGTTCTGGAGGGGGCTTTGTGCCTAGAGTGCTTCATCCTGCCAAGGACTGAGGTAGTGGATGCCTTTCTCCACTGGTGGTTCTGGAGGGGGCTTTGTGCCCAGAGTGCTTCATCCTGCCAAGGACTGAGGTAGTGGATGCCTTTCTCCACTGGTTCTGGAGGGGGCTTTGTGCCCAGAGTGCTACATGTGCAGTGTGGCCGGTACAATTCCCTCACCTGGGTGTGTGTGCCACGAGATTGCCAAGGTACAGGTAGCATGATACGCCATGGAGGCAGAGACATACCCCACACTGCTGCGGCTTCGCATTCCATATGTAGGTGACAAGAGTGATGACAGTAATGCTTCATGGAAGCTGCCCAGGGTCCTGGAACTTACCACCAGCCTTGGGCGACTGACCACTGGGGATGGTAGACATGTCTGCGGTGGTGCCACTGTCCGAGGACGTCGCGGGGCCGCTGGCGGTGCTTGTGGCGGTGTTAGACGTGGCGGTGCTGGCTGCGGGGTCTGTGGCAACGGTGCTGGCTGCGGGGTCTGTGGCGGCGGTGCTGGCTGCGGGATCTGTGGCGGCGGTACTGGCTACAGGGTCTGTGATGGCGGTGCTGGCTGCGGGGTCTGTGGTGGCGTTGCTAGCGGTGGGGTCTGTGGCAGCGGGGTATGTATCAGCACCTGCTGAGGGAGAAAGCAGGATGTCTCCTGCAGCCTCGGATGACTGCCCACGGGGGAAGAGGCTGGGGACTGTCACACCAGCTGTAGACGTGCCGGAGGCTTTGCAGGTGGCGGTGCAGGTGACAGTGTTCACCACCGTACAGGTTGGCGTGGACGTGGACAGAAGGTGTGACACTGGTCCCTCAGTAGATGCCACCATGCCCACTCCTGACCTGCCCTTCAGTTTTTTGCCCTTCCCCACCTTTGATGGTGGCGCAGTTTTCCTGCCACTATCCACTTTCGTTTTCGCTGACCCCGTGGTGGCAAGTGTTTTCGGCTTCTACCCCCAGGATGTGGGCACCTTTTTAACCTTGGCAGGTGGCGGAATGTCCTTGCCCTCGCTCGGTGGCACACTGGCAGCCCTGATGGTTGGCGCACTCCATGATCCCGCAGTTGCTGGCACCACTGTGCCTGGGGATGTGGTGGCTGAGGTGCTGGGCTTGGACCTGGAAAGCCTGGCCCTAGGGGAAGGACGGGGGGGGTGAAGGGAAGAGGTCAAGGTTTGACAGGAAAAGTTTTTCAGACATATTGGGACGGGTAGATGGAGGGGGTTTGGGAGTGAAAGAAGAGGTAGTGGTTGTAGGAGGTGTACATCTGCTGAATTTGGGTGAACGTGCATGGGCTGGAGGCTGTTGTGAGGTGGATGGCTGTTGGGTGGGTGTGTGCCTGCGTTTGTGTACTTTGGGAGGAGGGCTCACTGACACACTGGGAGTGGACACTGGGGATGTGTGAATGGTAGTGGGGGTGGTGATTGCATGTGAGCGGTGTGCAGTGATGGGCGTGCTGGTGATGGAGGTAGTGGATGAGGATGTAGTGCATGCAGGTGTGAGTGGAGACGAGACTGGGAGGGAGGAGGGAGATGTGGAGGAGGGGACACAGTGGAGGAAGTGGATGTTGGTATGTGTGCATGGGTATGATGCTTGTGTGAGTGCCTGTGGGATGTGTGGTGCTTATGTTCGCCTGAGCAACTCTTGTGTGTTGATGTGTGTGCATGCTGGTCTGATGGTGTGCTTGGGATAGGCTGAGGTACAGGGGATTGGGTGTGGGTGGAGGAGGTTGGAGGGGGAAGGCTGGGCACAGGGACAATGGCTTCCATCAGTGCTGAGGCCAGAGCCGGAAATGCTCTCTGTTGGGCTGCCTGGCCAGAATGAATACCCTCCAGGTATACATTTGTTTGTTGCATCTGCCTCTCAGCACACTGCATGGCATTCAGAATGGTAGACTGCCCAACAGTGAGGGATCTCAGGAGGTCAATAGCCTCCTCACTCACGGCAGCAGGGCTGACTGGGGCAGGGCCTGAGGTGCCTGGGGCAAAGGAGATGCCCACCCTCCTGGGTGAGCGGGCACGGGACACACGCTGAGGGGCTGCTGGCAGGGCGGTGCTGGTAGGGGGGTGGCGGCTGTACCTTTTGATGCGGTGGGCACAGAGTGGCCCGCCACCGCAAGGGAGCTCCCAACAGAGGAGGAGTCGCTGTTGCTGTTCTCTGCTCCTGTCCCCGCCGTGGAGCTCCCCTCGCCCTCCATCCCACTGGTGGCTTCATACTCCGTTACTTCACCCTCCAGGGCCAAGTGGGATGCAGCTCCCTCCTGCTCTGGTGCCAATGCTCCTCCGCCTGATGATGTTATTGCACACAAGAACAGGGAGACCACAAAAAGGTGGGGAGACAGAAGAAAGTCATGTTCAGTGCATGCAACACCTCTACCGTTGGCAGACACAACAGACACAGCAGCTCTCTGCACTACGCCATGCACTTCTAGTTCCTAGATTAATCACATGCCCATGGGGTACGATGCCTAAGCCCAATTGCTTTAGCCTGACTAGGTGTAGATGGCTCTAACCACTAGTGGGGTTGAGGTGCCACATAGCCTGCCTCACAAGGGACCTTGCCTGCCAAGATCGCCCTGGCCTAGGGGAACCCACTGCCCATCTCCCCCACCCAGACACCTCGTAATGCTCACAAAGTCAGCTGAATGAGAGTGTACTCACCCCCCTGTGGCTGCTGTGATGCCCTCAAGCGCCCATCCAACTCCAGATAGGCCACCGCCAGGGTCCGGAACATCAGGGGGGTCATGGTGCAACGGGCACCCCTCCCATGTTGGGAGGCCATCCTCAGCTGGGCCTCCGCCGTCTTCTTGCTCCAGCGGCGCAGGTCCTCCCATCTTTTACTGCAGTGGGTGCTCCGTCTGTGGTGGACCCCCAGGGTCCGGACATCCTTGGCGATGGCATGCCAAATAGCCTTCTTCTGGTGGGCGCTGACCTAGAGGAAAGGTACAGGGGGAAAGGAAATTCATTACCCGTCTGGACCATTGTACTCATTGCCCCCCGTTCCCACCCTTGCCCTGACACACATACACTCACCGTCCAAACATGCAGGCCTCAGCCCCCCCATGTATCTTCCATCCACACCACTGAAAACAGGTATTGCCCATGCAGCATGCTCACAGTGTACTCACCTGTTTGTCTGGAGGACCGTACAGTTGCATGTACTGGGGGAGGACCCCATCCACCAGTTTCTCCAACTCCTCCGAAGTGAAGGCAGGGGCCATTTCCCCAGACACATGAGCCATGGTAGGTTCCAGACACAGGTCACAGTAGCACTTGCAGTGTAGGTCCTCTCCTGTTGAAGGTCAGGTATCAAGTGAGTGAACAGACAGAAAATGGCAGTCACATCCGCGGCGGTGCGTACCGTGACCGCCGGCGTACATCGTCATTGGCTCCTCGGACCCATAGGGCTCAATGTTAACCAATGCAGAATTTAGCTGCGGTCTTCGACTGCCCACCACGACGGTGTGCAACGCCAGCGCTGTTACCTCATATCCCCTTGTCCCACCTTACAGGTCAGGCAGCCACCATTTCAGGGGGCCACATGGCATGAATAATAACTGCGTGACACCTATGTAGGCCTGGAATACACACAGTTACAGGCACATTGCGGATTAATAAATGTTTGCAAATGGCATTTTGTGATACCTCAGTGTTGGCTGACTCTCTTCTCGATGCTCTCCTCCATAGGGCACATCTGCTGGGGCAGGTGATGAGATGGAGGCATCCTCCAGTGTACAGACCACTGGTGGACCTGTCGACAATGGAAGAGAGACACATCATAGTCACATACAGAGTTGATCGTGCAACAATCCAGGAACTGTGCGCCCAGTTGGAGCCCAACCTGATGTCAGCTATCCGCCACCCCACAGGGACACCCCGTCTAGTGCAGGTCCTGTCAGTACTCCATTTCCTGGCAAGTGGTTCCTTTCAAACAACAGTGGCCATTGCATCAGGGATGTCCTAGCCAATGTTCTCTAACGTGTTGTCCAGAGTGTTGTCTGCCCTGCCGAAACACATGCGCAGCTACATCGTGTTCCCTCAGGTGGAGGATTTGCCCACAGTGAAAGGTGACTTCTATGCCCTGGGACATATCCCCAACATCATTGGTGCCATTGATGGGACACATGTGGCATTGGTACCCCCTGCAGGAGTGAACAGGTGTACAGAAACCAGAAGAGCTACCATTCAATGACTGTGCAGATGGTGTGTTTGGCAGACCAGTACATCTCCAATTTGAATGCCAAGTTTCCTGGCTCAGTGCATGACGCTTACATTTTGAGGAATAGCAGCATCCCTTTTGTGATGGGGCAACTCCAGAGGCACCGTGTGTGGCTAATAGGTGAGGCCAAGGACCCTATACAGTGTGAATAGGTGTCTGGGTATGGGGTTTTCCGTAAGGGTTAGTGTGTGTCTAACAATTGCCCCTCGATATTTGCAGGTGACTCTGGTTACCCCAACCTGTCATGGCTACTGACTCCAGTGAGGAATCCCAGGACAAGGGCAGAGGAACGCAACAATGAGGCACATGGGCGAACTAGAAGGGTGATCGAACAAACATTCGGCCTCCTGAAAGCCAGATTCCGGTGCCTCCATATGACAGGTGGTTCCCTCTACTACTCACCAAAGAAATTGTGCCAGATAATCGTGGCCTGCTGTATGCTACACAACCTGGCTTTGCGACAGCAGGTGCCTTTTCTGCAGGAGGATGGTCCAGCTGGTGGTCTTGTGGCAGCTGTGGAGCCTGTGGACAGTGAAGAAGAGGAGGCAGAAGAAGAGGAGATCGACAACCGAAACAACATAATCATGCAATACTTCCAGTGAGACACAGGTAAGAAGATGTCACTGCCTCCCACATCTCATACACTTTCTGGAGCTAGCATAAGTCTGTCATTTTCACTCATTGTATGGACCCTGACTTGTCACTTTGCCTTTCCATTTTACAGATGTGGGTCCCACTTTGTGCCCTCTGCTATATTTCCTCCAGGCCTACAGCTGTGTTACATCGGTATGTGCACAAGTAAATTGACATTGCTATATTCCATGGTTATTGCAATTACAAGTTTGTGAAAGTACAGACTGACTCCAGATTGTTTTGTGATTGAAGTGTGTTTATTTCTGTGCAAATAAGTGGAGGGGGTTATTAAATGGGCTGGGGGGATGGTGGAGGAATGTCCATGGCAGAGTCCAGTCTATTTGTTTCACAGGTGCATTGTCCAAAGTAGAATAGGAAGTGTGGCAATGGCAGTTGAAGGCTGGACAGGGTGACAAAGTTGGACAGACGGGTGACATTCAGGGGGGTCTTATTTCCTGGCGGGGGTCTTGGCAATGTTCTCTGTCTTGTTCCTGGATCTCAGGGACTGTTTGCGGGGTGGTTCTCCATCTGCAGGGGGTGGGGTGCTGGTGTTGTGTTCCTGTGGTGGTGCCTCCTGTCCACTAGTGCCAGCAGAGGTGGAGGGCTGTTTATCGTCCAGGCTAGTGTCAGGGGCCCCTTGTTGTGCCACTGTGTCCCTCCTGCTGTTGACAAGGTTTGCCAGCACCCCTGCAATGGTGACCAGGGTGTTGTTAATGGACTTCAGGTCCTCCTTGATCCCCAGATAGTGTTCCTCCTGCAGCCGCTGGGTCTCCTGAAACTTGGTCAGTACCATTGCCATCGTCTCCTGGGAATGATGGTAAGCTCCCATGATGTTGGAGAGTGCCTTGTGGAGAGTGGGTTCCCAGGGCCTTTCCTCGCCCTGTCGCACAGAAGTCCTCCCAGCTTCCCTGTTTTCCTGTGCCTCTGTCGCCTGAACCGTGTGCCCACTGCCACTGCCCCCAGGTCTCTGATCGTCCTGTGTTAGTGGGGTTGCCTGGGTTCTCTTTAGTGCTGGACACACTGCTGATTGACGTGTCCTGGGGACAGAGGGATGGGCCCGTTGGGTGGTGCTGTGGTGGGGTTTCCTGAGGGGGGAGGCTCTGTGGTGGCTTGTGTTTGTGTCAGGGGAACCGACTGTCCCGAGGTCCCTGATGGGCAGGGCTGGTCATCTTGATCCAGTTGTGCAGAGCTGCTGTCATCACTGTGGGTCTCTTCTGTGGGGGGACTGGATATGTCTGGAACCTTCTGTCCGGTGACGTTGGGTAGGGGTCCTGCAGGGGGATAAAGGCCATGATTATTGCATCTGTGTGTGCCATTGTGTGCAATGGGTGAGTGACCCTCTACTCCAGTGCTTGCCTTCTTGGTTTGGTCCTTGTGTGATAGTTGGTTTGGGGTCTGTGTGGGTATCTGTAGTGGACATGCTTTGGTGATTGGTGTCCATGCTTTGGTGTTGCATTCAGGGCTTGGTATTGGGATGGCTGGGTTGTGATAGTGGGGCATATGTGAGGTGTTGGAGTGATGGGGGTGAGGATGAGGGTGTGGGTATGTGATGGCATGCAGGTGGGGTGGAGGGGATAAGTTAGTAAAGATTTGACTTACCAGAGTCCAGTCCTCCTGCTACTCCTGCGAGGTCCTCAGGATGCAGTATTGCCAAGACCTGCTCCTCCCATGTTGTTAGTTGTGGGGGAGGAGGTGAGGGTCCACCGCCAGTCCTTTGTACAGCAATCTGGTGTCTGGAGACCACGGAACGCACCTTCACCCGTAGGTCGTTCCACCTCTTCCTAATGTCATCCCGTGTTCTTGGATGCTGTCCCACTGCGTTGACCCTGTCAACAATTCTGCGCCATAGCTCCATCTTCCTGTGATCCGAATAGCTGTGGCTCTTCCCGGACGATTTCCTCCACCACGACCCTAAGCTCCTCCTCAGAGAACCTGGGGTGTCATTGAGGTGCCATGATGTGGTGTGGGTGATGTGTGTGGTGGTATGTGTTGTAATGTGTGAGGGGATGTGTTGTTGTGTGTTGTTTGTGGTGCGTGGATGTTGTGTAATTGATGGTGTTGTGTGTCTGTGGATGCTGGTGCTGTTTTAGGTAGTGTCTCTCTGTGGCGTGGTTTTGAACTTATGGTCGTAAGGGTTTGTGGGTGATGTGGGTATGTGCTTTATTTTGGATTGGGTGTGTGGGTGTGGTGTGTGTATGTGTATCAGGTGTGTGTATTTCGATTTGTCCAATGTGGTTGTGTTTTGTAAATGTGTGTGTATTTTGAGCGCAGCGGTCTGTACCGCCAATGGAATACCGCGGTTGAAAGACCGCTGCGTTGATTCGTGGGTCGTGATAGTGTGGGTGTATTCGTGTTAGCGTGACGGTGTCGGTTTTGTTTTCGCCAGTTTATCACTGACCTTTGGTGTGGCGGACTTGTGTGGGTGTCTGTATTATGGCGGATTCCGAACTGTGGGTCGTAATACCTGTAGCGGAATTCCGCGGCCGCAGCGGTATGTTGGAGGTCTTCTGCACGGTGGTAAGCATCATTTACCGCCAGGGTTGTAATGAGGGCCAAAGTCTTCCTTTGTAAAACTGTCTTGAAGGAATACCTAAAGGCCAACTGCTAATGTCACCCAGTCATGTGACACAGGCTGCAGGCACCAAATGGTTAGAAAGAGAAAATGCCAAGTTTCAAAAAGTGGCATTTTCATAATTGTATCTTAAAATTTGACTTTGCCATTAAACAAAGAGGATTTTAAATTACAATTCTTTAGAGACCAAACACAATGCTTCTACTTGTTGCCCAGCAAAAGTGGTCACCTGCTAAATGTAATAAGGTATTCCAATGTTATCCTATGGGAGAAGTAGGCCTTGCAGTAGTGAAAAACTAATTTAAGTGTTTTTCACTACCAGGACATGTAAAATGTAATCATACATGTCCAACTTCATAAATACAATGCACACTGCACTATGGGCTGTTTAGCGCCTACCATAAAGGTGACATATATATAAAAAGCAAGGTTCAGGCCTGAGAAAAGGCTTACTTTGCCAGGTCAAGATGGCAGTTTAAAACTGCACACATGCTCCAGTAACAGGCCTGAGAAATCTTTCAAAGGGCTACTTATGTGGGTGGCTCAATATGTGCTAAAGGCACTCTAGTAGCATTTAATTTACAGGCCCTGTTTACAAGTACTACCCACTTTACTAGGGACTTATAAGTAAAGTGAATGTGCAATTGGATGTAAGCCAATTTTACCATCTTTAAAGGAGTAAGCACAATCACTTTGGCATTGGTTAGCAGTGGTAAAGCGCATAAAGGTGGTCATTACAAATCTGGCGGACGGTGTTAAAGGTGCGGAAATACCGCAAACAGGCCTGGGGACAAAAAAAGGGAATTATGACCCTGGCGGAAACCGCCAACAAAGACAGACACTTTAACACACCGCCCACCACGGCGGTACAGACAAGCAGCGCGGCGGTTACCGCCAACAGACAGGCGGGAGACAATGTACTGCCCACACTATTACAACCCGCCAATCCGCCACCTTTTCCGGGGCGGATTCACCGTGGATAAAAACACGGCGGAAACAGTTTCTGCAATGGGAAAACGCTCACCTTAGCACATCCCACGAGGAAGGAGGACACCATGGAGCCGGAATTAAAAATCCTACCTGCCCTTGTTTTTCTGCTCCTTTACGACCAACAGCTACGTAGGCGCAGAAGATACCGGTGAGTACTGCACCTACGACACGGGGGAGGGGGGAGGCAAAAGCTAGGGGGACACCCACCCCCACCCTCGCATTATACAACATACACACCAATGCAGTCACAAAAATCACAGTAACAACCCACAATCCCCCCGGAAGAATGCAAAGACAATGTGAAATTTGGGCAAACATTGTAATGTGCCAATATACATGTCATACAAAAATATACAGATATATATCTCAAAATCACTCTTATTTACACATACAATCCGAGAAGTAGTGCAGATATGTACACAACAATGTCCGTGCACCAACAGTCCAAAAATGCATGGGCGAGGCCCACAATAGATACCTGACCAAAATCGGCGAGAACACTGCCGGGGCATCAGATAGAAACACTACAGGCACCTCAGGGGGAAGGGAAGGGGGGAACCTCAGCCAGATGAATGCGAAGCCAGATCCACGACGGGGCTCCATGCCCATTGATGTATCCTGGGGAGTGCAAAGCCACAGTCTCTCAAGTCACTACAGTGGGTGGTTTGCCCACTGTGCCATCCTGGGGAGTGCAAAGCCACAGTCTCTCAAGTCTCTACAGTGGGTGGTTTGCCCACTGCTTTATCCTGGGGAGTGCAAAGCCACAGTCTCTCAAGTCTCTACAGTGGGTGGTTTGCCCACTGTGCCATCCTGGGGAGTGCAAAGCCACAGTCTGTCAAGTCTCTACAGTGGGTGGTTTGCCCACTGTCCCATCCTGGGGAGTGCAAAGCCACGGTCTCTCAAGTCTCTACAGTGGGTGGGTTGCCCACTGTGCCATCCTGGGGAGTGCAAAGCCACAGTCTCTCAAGTCTCTACAGTGGGTGGTTTGCCCACTGTGCCATCCTGGGGAGTGCAAAGCCACAGTCTCTCAAGTCTCTACAGTGGGTGGGTTGCCCACTGTGCCATCCTGGGGAGTGCAAAGCCACAGTCTCTCAAGTCTCTACAGTGGGTGGATTGCCCACTGCGCCATCCTGGGGAGTGCAAAGCCACAGTTTCTCAAGTAGATGCAGGTCTCCACTGGTTCTGGAGGGGGACTGGTGCCCAGGCTGGATGAGTCTCCCCGTGAAAGTACCTGTCCTGTCACTGTCCCAGCTGCACATGGGATAAGGATGCCTGATGTGGCGGTCCATTCATTCCTACACGGTGCATGCCCTGTTCAGCGGTGCTTTGACATGGCGGTTCTGGACTGTTCAGCGGTGCTTTGCCATGGCGGTCTTTGCCATGTTCAGCGGTGCTTTGACATGGCGGTTCTGGACTGTTCAGCGGTGCTTTGCCATGGCGGTCTTTGCCCTGTTCAGCGGTGCTTTGACATGGCGGTTCTGGACTGTTCAGCGGTGCTTTGCCATGGCGGTCTTTGCCCTGTTCAGCGGTGTTTTGACATGGCGGTTCTGGACTGTTCAGCGGTGCTTTCCCATGGCGGTCTTTGCCCTGTTCAACGGTGCTTTGACATGGCGGTTCTGGACTGTTCAGCGGTGCTTTGCCATGGCGGTCTTTGCCCTCTTCAGCGGTGCTTTGACATGGCGGTTCTGGACTGTTCAGCAGTGCTTTCCCATGGCGGTCTTTGCCCTGTTCAGCGGTGCTTTGACATGGCGGTTCTGGACTGTTCAGCGGTGCTTTGCCATGGCGGTCTTTGCCCTGTTCAGCAGTGCTTTGACATGGCGGTTCTGGACTGTTCAGCGGTGCTTTGCCATGGCGGTCTTTGCCCTGTTCAGCGGTGCTTTGACATGGCAGTTCTGGACTGTTCAGCGGTGCTTTGACATGGCGATCTATGGACTGTTCAGCTGTGCTTTTACCATGGCGGTTCTGATACGGACATTGGTGTGTGGCATGACGATCTCTACACTGGGCATTGGTGTGTGGCATGCCGATCTCTACAATGGGCATTGGTGTGTGGCATGACGGTCCATCATTACCCAGCGGGGCTGTGGCATCCTGGCCCCTCATGGGCTGTGACTCTGGCGGTGGTCTCTGGACCAGTGACGATACTTGTGCCCTCCTGGGCTGTGACTCTGGCGGTGGTCTCTGGACCACTGACGATACTTGGGCCCTCCTGGGCTGTGACTCCGGCGGTGGTCTCCTGACCAGTAACAACACTTGGGCCCTCCTGGGCTGTGACTCTGGCGGTGGTCTCTGGACCAGTGACAATACTTGGGCCCTCCTGGGCTGTGACTCTGGCGGTGGTCTCTGGACCAGTGACAATGGTGCTGGCGGTTGTGTCTGGACCGCCGGAAATGATGGCGCACTTCTCCGTCGTGACACCCACAACAGGCTGGGCAGACTTCCTCTGGACCTTCCCCCCCTTTATTGGAGTTACAGCTGACTCACCAATCGCCTTCGATCCCATGTCACTTGTTGTCCCACCAGGAGTCTTAAGACGGTCCCGTCGTCCACTCTCCAATTTCAGAGCCTTTACAGGGGGTGGGCTGCCAGTGCCTTGGCTCCGGGTCCTACTGCCTGCCCTGGTGGCCGGTGCACTCCAAAAACCTGGAACATGCACCACTGGTACAGGAGGCTTTTTGGCTGAGGTGCTACGACGGGACTGATGAATTGGAGGGGGGGGTTGGGGGCAAAAAGGTTAATTTGACATAGGGACAGTTTCTGACGGACACTGGGATAGGTAGCTGTAGGGGGTCTGGGAGTGGAGGAAGAGGAGGTGGTTGTAGGAGGTGTCACTTTAGGTGTTTTGGGTGCAGGTGCAGGTGCAGGTACTGGAGGCTGTTGTGAGGTGGATGGATGTTGGGTGAGTGATTGCCGGCGTTTGTGTACTTTGGGAGGGTGCGTCACAGACACATTGGGAGAGGACACAGGGGACGTGTAAATGGCAGTGGAGGTGGTGAGTGCAGGTGAGCGGCTTGTGGTGCTGGGTGTCCTGGTGCGAGTCCTAGTGCCTGTAGATGTGGTGCATGCAGGTGTGTGTGTAGACGAGACTGGGAGGGAGAAGGGAGAAGAGGAGGAGGGGGACACAGTGGAGACAGTGGATGTTGCTGTGTCTCTATGTGGGTGAGGATTGCGTGAGTGCCTGTGGTGTGTGTGGTGCCTATGTTTGCTTGAGCTACTTGTGTGTGCTGACTTGTGTGCATGCTGGTCTGTAGGTGTGCTTGGGATGGGCTGGGGTACAGGAGATTGGGTCTGGGTGGAGGAGGTTGGAGGGGGGAGGCTAGACACTGGGACAATGGCTGCCATCAGTGCTGAGGCCAGAGATTGCAGGGTTCGCTGAAGGACAGCCTGACCAGAATGAATGCCCTCCAGGAATGCATTACCGTGTTGCAACTCCCTTTCTACACCCTGGATGGCATTCACAATGGTAGACTGCCCAACAGTGAGTGACCTGAGGAGGTCAATGGCCTCCTCACTGAGGGCAGCAGAGGTGACTGGGGCAGGGCCTGAGGTGCCTGGGGCGAAGGTGATGCCCACCCTCCTGGGTGAGCGGGCACGGGGCGAACGCTGAGGGGCTGGTAGGGGAGGTGGCGGCTGTACCTGTAGAAGTGGGGCGCACAGATGGTGCCGCCACCACAGGGGAGCTCCCATTGGCGGACAAGTCCGTGTCGCTGGTTGGTGATCCGGTGGCCGACGTGAAGCTCCCCTCGCCCTCCGTCCCACTGGTGCATTCAGAGTCTGTGGTGTGGCCCTCCATGGCCATGTGGGATGCAGCTCGCTCGTGCTCCGGTGCCACTGTACCTCCGCCTGATGATGCTGATGTACAAAAGGACAGGGAGAGCAGGAAAAGGGGGGGAGACAGAACAAAGAGAGTTTTAGTGCTTGGCATGCCGCTACCGTTGGCGGACAAGACAGACGCAGCAGCCCCCTGCATTACGCCGTGCTCCTGACCTCTGCACATGCAATTTCTGGGATATGGCCTACATGGCAATGGTGGAAATTTGCGCACATGGATGCCAGAGGGGCAACTATACCTCAACTTGGCACTCTGCTGAGGTGGGGTTGAGTGCCACATGGCCTACATTACGGGGGGGCCTTGCCTACCTAACTCGCCCTGGCCTAGGGACACCCACAGCCCACCTCCCCCACCCAGACACCTCCACTGCACGCAAAGTCCGCAGAATGAGGTTGTACTCACCCCCTTGTGTCTGCTGTGATGTCCTCAAGCACCCATCCAACTCCCATCCAACTCCGGGTAGGCCACCGCCAGGATCCGGAACATCAGGGGGGTCATGGTGCGACGGGCACCCCTCACACGTTGGGAGGCCATCCCCAGCTGAGCCTCCGCCGTTTTCTTGCTGCAGCGGCGAATGTCCTCCCATCTCTTACGGCAGTGGGTGCCCCATCTCTGGTGGGCCCCCAGGGTCCGGACCTCCGTGGCGATGGCACACCAAATGTCCCTCTTCTGATGGGCGCTGACCTACATGACATGCACAAGGGAAGAGGAACAGTCATTCCCAACTGCACCGTCAATGTGAGTGGCCCCCTCCCTACTCTGGCCATGTGGCCCATTCATTCCCATGCATTAATGTTCTATGAACTCTGGCCCCTTCCCTCTTCCACCCAGCCCTCTCCACCCAGGCCTAGCCCATACAACGTGCTCCCTGTGCACTAACCTGTTGGTCTGGAGGACCGTAGAGTAGCATGTACTGGGGGAGGACCCCATCCACAAGTTTCTCCAACTCCTGTGCAGTGAAGGCAGGGGCCCTTTCCCCAGACGCAGCAGCCATCGTCACTTCCAGACCGAGGTCACAGCAGCACTAGCAGTGTAGTTCCTCTCCTGTCGAAGGTCAGGTATCTAGTGATTGAACAGACAGAAAATGGCGGTGACGTCCGCGGCGGGGCGCATCATCACCGCCGGCGCACCTGTTCATTGGCTCCTGGGATCCATAGGGTCCAATGTTAACCAATGCAGCATTGCGCCGCGGTCTACGACCGCCTACCGCGACGGTGTGCAACGCCAGCGCAGTTACCCCACAATCCCAATGTCCCAGTTTAGAGGTCAGACAGCCGCCATTTCAGGGGCCCACATGGCTTCATTTACTACTGCGTCACACATAGCTAGGCCTATACTCAACACACATACAGGAAGGGTTTTTTGTCTGGTGTAGTCTTGTGTGTAACTGTGGGTACATACCTGGAGGAATAGTGACTGGTTCTTCGCTGTTGTCCTTCTTAGGCACCGTCAGCTGGGACATATGAGAAGATGGCGGAATCCTCCGGTGTACCGACCGCTGGTGGACCTGTTGACAATGGAAGAAAGACATGTCATCGTCACCGACAGGTTTGACCGTGCCACAATCCAGGAGCTATGTACCCAGTTGGGGCCAGACCTGATGTCACCAATCCGCCATCCGACTGGAATCCCCCCTGACGTGCAGGTGCTGTCAGTGCTCCATTTCCTTGCAAGTGGCTCTTTTCAGACAACAGTGGCCATGGCATCAGGGATGTCCCAGCCTATGTTTTCCAACGTATTGTCCAGAGTGTTGTCTGCCCTGCTGAAACACGTAAGGAGATACATCATATTCCCTCAGGTGGAGGATTTGCCTACAGTGAAAGTTGACTTCTATGCCCTTGGACATATCCGCAACGTCATAGGTGCCATTGATGGGACCCATGTAGCTCTGGTCCCCCCCGCAGAAGTGAACAGGTGTACAGGAACAGGAAGAGTTATCATTCGATGAATGTCCAGATGGTCTGTTTGGCAGACCAGTACATCTTGCAGGTAATTGCTATGTTCCCTGGCTCTGTGCATGACGCCTACATCCTGCGGAATAGCAGCATCCCTGATATGATGGGTCAACTCCCGAGGCACCGTGTATGGCTATTGGGGGACTCTGGTTACCCCAACCTTTCCTGGCTATTGACCCCAGTGAGGAATCCCAGGACCAGGGCAGAGGAACGGTACAATGATGCCCATGGGCGGACTAGGAGGGTAATCAAACGCACCTTCGGCCTTCTTAAGGCCAGGTTCAGGTGCCTCCATATGACAGGTGGATCCCTATTCTACTCACCGAAGAAGGTGTGCGACATCATCGTCGCCTGATCCATGCTCCATAATTTGGCATTGCGATGCCAGGTGCCTTTTCTGCAGGAGGATGATCCAGATGATGGTGTTGTGGCAGCTGTGGAGCCTGTTGACAGTGATGAGGATGAAGCTCAGGATGAAGAAAACGACAACAGGGAGTCAGTCATACAGCAATATTTCCAGTGACACACAGGTGAGAACATTTTCTGGTTTAACATTACATTTACTTTCTACGTCTACCTCTATCCTGTACCTACATTTCACTCACTATTTGTTAATTGAGTTGTACCCTTCCATTTCAGTTTCACAAGTGTGGTAACCTACGTGTCAACTGCTTGCATCCTTGAAGGGCTTGTGATGTGTGACATTGGTATGTTAGCCTTACAATGGGTAACCCATTATGACACTGTAATTGATAATACAAAGTTCCAAATCATAGACTGACTCCAGATTTTTTTGTGTTTCAAGGGTGTTTATTTAAATGCTCAAAAAATGAAGGGGGGTTGTAAAATGGGGATGGGTGATGGTGGAGGAATGTCCATGGCAGAGTCCAGTCTATTAGTCACACAGGTGCACTTCCCATCTGGGCATTGGAAGTGGAGCTGGGGCAGTTCCAATCTGGACAGGGTGACAAAGTGGGACAGTGGGGGGACAATCAGGGTGGTCTCATTTCCTGGCGGGGGTCTTGCCATCTTGCTCTGTCCTGTTCCTGGATCTCAGGGCCCGCTTGCGTGGTGGTTGTCCGTCTGCAGGGGGTGGGCTGCTGGTGTGGTGGTCCTGTTGCGGGGCGTCCTGTCCACTAGCGCCGGCGGAGGTGGTGGGCAGTTCGTCGTCCTGGCTAGTGTCAGGGGCCCCTTGGAGTGCCACGGTGTCCCTCAAGGTCTTTTGAATGTCCATCAGCACCCCTACGATGGTGCCCAGGGCGGAGCCGATGGTCCTGAGCTCCTCCCTGAACCCCAAATACTGCTCCTCCTGCAGACGCAGGGTCTCCTGCAACTTGTCCAGAACCGTCGCCATCGTCTCCTGGGAGTGGTGGTATGCTCCCATGATGGAGGAGAGGGCCTCGTGGAGAGTTGGTTCCCTTGGCCTGTCCTCCCTCTGTGGCACAGCAGCCCTCCCAGTTCCCCGGTGTTCCTGGGCCTCCGTCCCCTGGACCGTGTGCCCACTACCACTGCCCCCAGGTCCCTGTTGTTGTTGGGGTGGTGGGTTAGCCTGGGTGCCCTGTAGTGGTGGACACACCGCTGATTGACCTGTCCCGGGTAGGGAGGTTTGGGCCTGCTGGGTGGGTGCTGTGCTGGTGTTATCAGAGGGTGGAAGCTCGGTGTTGGGTTGTGGCTGGGCAAGGGGAACCGACTGTCCTGAGGCCCACAATGGTCCGGGCTGGTCATCAAGATCCAGCTGGGCAGAGCTGCTGTCGTCACTGTGGGCCTCTTCTGGGGGTGGAGTGGTGTTGTCTGGACCCTCTGGTGTGGTGACGTTCCTTCGGGTTCCTGCAGGGGTATAAGAACATGATTATTGCATGTGTGTGTTTCATGGTGTGCAATGGTTGGGTGTGCGTGAACCCCAGTGCAGGCATTCCTGTGTGGGGGCTTGTGTGGTGATGGTTTGGGGGGTGTTCTGGGTATGTGCAGTTGGCATGCTTTAGTGAGGGGTGTCCATGCTTAGTTGTGTCATGCAGGGCTTGGTGTTGGGATGGGTGGTTGGTGTCATGGGTAGATTAGTGAGGATTTGGGGTGATAGGGGAGGGTGTGAGGGTGGGGGGGTGTGATAGCATGCAGGTAGGGTGGGGGATGTGATAGTTAAGATTTGACTTACCAGTGTCCCATCCTCCACCGACTCCTCCGAGGCCCTCTGGATGCAAGATGGTCAAGACTTGCTCCTCCCATGTTGTGGGGGAGGAGGTGGGGGTCCGCCGCCAGTCCGCTGCACCGCGATGTTGTGCCTGGAGACCGTGGAACGCACCTTCCCCCGTAGGTCGTTCCACCTCTTCCTGGTGTCCTCCCTATTTCTTGGGTGCTGTCCCACGGCGTTCACCCTGTCCACTATTCTGCGCCATAGCTCCATCTTCCTGGCTATTGATGTGTGCTGTACCTGTGAGCCAAATAGCTGTGGCTCTACCTGTACGATTTCCTCCACCATGACCCTGAGCTCCTCCTCGGAGAAGCGGGGGTGTCTTTGGCATGACATGGGGTGGTGTGTGTGATGTGTGGGTGGTGTATGTGTTGATGAGTGTGGTGAGTGTAGTGGTATGTGGTGTTTTGTGCGAGGATGTTGTGTGGGTGATGGTGTTGTGTGCTTCTGTGTGATGGGGTTGTCAATAGCTGTGCTCTCTCTCTGGCCTTCTCTCAGAATTTCTGGTTGTAGGGGTTTGTGGGTGATGTGGGTGTGTATTTTATATTGTGTTGGGTGTGTGGGAGTGGAGTGTGTATGTGTCTCAGGTGTGTGTATTTGTAATTGTCCAATGTGGCAGTGTTTTGGAGATATGTGTGTATTTTGAGCGCGGAATACCGCGGTTGAAAGACCGCCGCGTGGATTCGTGGGTCATAATAGCATGGGCGTGTTTCTGTTGGCATGGAGGTGGAGGATTTGTTTCCGCATGTTTATTGCTGACCTTTGGTGTTGTGTGGGTGTCTGAATTTCGGCGGATTCCGTGATGTGTATCATAATAGCTGTGGCGGTCTACCGCTGCCGCGGCGGTGTATTGGCGGTCTTCTCCACGGCGGTAAGCGCCTTATACCGCCAATGTTGTAATGACCCCCAAAGTCCTAAAGCTAAAAAAACGAATTTCAGCAAAACAGGAGGGGATAAGGCATAAAGTATATGGGATGACCACCCTAAGGCTGCCAGGTCTAAGATGTACCGCCTTAAAGCTGAAAGTGGAGAGAAATACCCAACCTTAACCTCTGGGGAGTTCTCATCCCTAAGGCTGAAGGCCTTGGAGTGGTCTGACTCAAGGTGGTTTTCCACTGGAAAGTCCATTCCGTGTGGCCCACCTCAACAGTTTGGGATTCTCACCCTTTACTTGCATGAGTAATAAGAGGGGTCTGTGGTGTATCTGAATTCAGAAGTGAGCCCCAAGCAGGTATGATCTCAGGTTCTTCAGTGCCAAGACCACACCAAAATCTTTTCTCTCAATAGCACTCCACGTCTCTTCCAAGGGGAGTAACCTCCTACATATGAAGGCTACAGTAGGGTATAGATTCTCCTGATTTAACTGTGATAGAACAGTCCCTATGGCATGCTTGGAAGCATCTGTCCATGCAATGATTTTCCTGGGAGACTTCAGGGGCCTTGGGCACTTGTGCCATGCACAATGCCTCCAAGAGGGTGTCAAAGGTTTTGTGGCAGGCCTAGGTCTGGATTACCTTGGTGGTATGCTTCTTTAAAATTAGCTCAGTCAATGGGGCAACCATGTTACCATGCCCCTTGACAAACATCTTGCAGTAACCAGTTAGGCCCAGGAAGGCCCTCATTTCAGTTTGAGTTTTGGGGGGAGGTTCCAGGCCAAAATAGGTTCATTCTTGTCTTGGAGAGCTGCACTTTGCCCCCACCCACCAGGTGTCCCATATAACTCAAGTGGGGAGAAGGCAAAAGGTTTGGTGGAAGACCACCCTAAGGCTGAAAGGTCTAATAACCCACAATCTGAGGGTCAGACACAAAATATCTTAGGTGTTTTATTTCAGAACAATAACTTAAACAGGCAAGTTAGATAGCTCCAGCTGAATTCACATGCAACAATTCACTGCATAGCTATTTAGGATTTTCAATATTTTTGTCAATGATTTCTGCTAATATTATGGTTGTATTTAGAGCCTGGTGCCTATTTACGGCATATATTATCTTAGCCTTTTTGCAATTTTTCATTATCACCTCAGAGTCTGACTGCTGTGGGTCTAGAACGCTGTGGATGGGCCTAGATGTTTAGGCCAAAGTGAGTTATTATTTTTGTGCAATCTAAATTATAGTGGTGATGGAGGTTTTCAGGGCAGTCGTATTTCTTCCCTTTGTTATTTTCTTTGCCTTCTACGTCTTACCGTTTGCTCCTTTATAATCTTGCCAACAATATATTGCATATATATATATGATCGTAATGTTTGTTTGTGGGCCTGTGAGTTGTTTCAGTTGATTAGTGCCATTTAATGTCCTGCTACTTGTACTGTTCTTCAATGGGGTACTTTTGACCTTGTAGAGCCCACTGATGGTTTTGCAGATTTTTTGAGGAAATTTCTTCTATTGTTCTCTGCACTTTGGTGGCTGGTGTACAAGTCTGTAAACTAAGAGAAACTAAAAAGGGATATATAGAGTGTTTTAATTAAACTCAGTTACTTAGTAATTCCTTGAGCCCACATTTCATTTCATCATGGGGTTACTTGTGTTTGCTGCGGAAGAGGACCTGGCCAGGCAGTTGGTGTTGGAATGAAATGTGCCCTGATACATTAAATGTAGCAGTGATTATTTCAAGTATTGCACTCATCACTTATTTGTTTTTCTAAAATGCCTGACTGTAGACGAGAGACGTTATTCTCAAATTTAATTTTGTCTTTGTTCACAGTTTTTCTGCAGCAAGGTCAATCCCTCTTTCTCATCCCTACCCCCAATATAAGTACTGATGCTGCCCCTATTGTGTTCGGTATAGGACACCAATATTCTTTTATCATAATATTGATCATTTCTCACAGTCTCTTGATTAGTGTTTTCAAGGCCCTAGCAGTCCTGTTTGGTCCACAGATAGTGTTTGTCATTGTCCTAATTTTTCCCCATATTTACTGACATGGTACCAAATGCATAGGCAACAATTATTATTTTTCCAGACTATTAATTCTTTCCATTCTTCGTTTCACTATCTTGGGGGCTCTAGGAATCTTGTCTGGCCCCAAGTTATAATTACTGTTTTTCCATTTTTCTGGTGATTGTTCTGGTTTTGTGATGCAAGGAGGCCACAGATTTTATTTTTACCAAATAATGATTAAAAAAAATTCCAATGTCTCTGTGGCTTTCCGAGGGGGTCACTTTGCTATATCTGCCCCTATATTCTCACAATTCCTTTGGGCACCAATGGAACATAGAAAAAGAAAGCATCAGGCAAGCCTATTTTTGCAATTAA
Source organism: Pleurodeles waltl (assembly GCF_031143425.1). NCBI lineage: Eukaryota > Metazoa > Chordata > Amphibia > Caudata > Salamandridae > Pleurodeles > Pleurodeles waltl. The sequence goes on from NC_090440.1 coordinate 261,164,425, forward strand.
AGATGTCTGCATGCCAAGAGTATAAAGTAAGTTATGTTTATTCTTCATACATTAAAATGTCACCTTCTCAGAGAGGAAGCCTGGGCTAACTAGCACTCGTGGATTCTTGGCATGTTCTCCACCTAACATTCCACTCGGGGATTCCATGGCAAGACTCTATGAGGATTCCACACATTTCCCTCCATTGAACCAACAACCAGATTTCATAATATCAGTAACAACAACAAAAAGAAACATTTAGCTTATAAACATTGTAAATGATACTCATGTTAATCTCAGTCCAAATACTTCTGCCTTAAGTCACTTGCTGCTTTTACCAATACTCTAAATATCACCCTTGATTACATAATCTTTGTACCACTCAGGAGGATCCCTTGTCCACCTGGTAAACCCCTTATTCACTTGTTTGTTTTTAACACTAGAATTATGTTTTTCAGATGACACATTTCCTTTGTTTCCACCTTCTTTTTGGGCCAGAAACATTTGGAAAATTTGACACCTTGCTCATGCTTCACACATTTCCATCAGATGGCTCTACAACATTGTTACCTACGCTCATTATTTCCATAGGATCTGAGAATTTGAACTTTGTTACTTCCACAAGTTCCAGTTTTTTCTTTCAACTATATCTTTAATATCCATCATCTATACCTGTTTCATTTTACAACCTGCTGCTCTGCCTCACATCTTCTCAAAAGGGGATTTTTCAACCTTATCTCTTGGAGTGTTGCAATAGGTCCAAAGCCATTCCTTGACAGTTTGATAGCAATCTTTCCTACAAGCTGTTGCCAATTGCAAACCTTCTTGTAAGACTTTTCTCCACCTTTCAACAGTACCGTTACTTTGTGGATAATAGACAGAAGTACCTACAGTATATGTTCACTTCCAAGCATTCACAAAAATGATTTCATTACAACTTTGGCGGTCTAAGCAAAAGATCGTCGTCTGTGCGTGGACCAAAAGACAACAAGTGTTGTTATGAGTCACAAACTGCAACCCGTCCAAATCAGCCTAAAATCCGCTAGCCTGAATGAGGGCGGGAGAGAGGCGGGAGAGAGCCAGTTCCACCGCCCGCACCGCCACGCCGGCAACATCCCGCTCTCCAATTCACAACCACAAATCAGCACAAAGGTCTTTGCATGTGATAATCCATTGGTGGTCTGAACCGTTGCAGTCAAAAACTCAACTCCACCAGAACACACCACCACTTTGGACAGTACAAATACCTCACACCTGACACACATGGACACACCACACACACAACTGATCACTGCACTATAAAACACAACCCCACACATACCCACAACCCCTTGCATCCTAAATATATCACAGAGAAATGAAAAAACGCACAAATAGAAGACACTGCACCTGGATACCATATGCACCACCATACCTGACACGCAGCGCACACAACAAACACGTCACCACTACACACTACCACCACATACCACAAGCACACCGAACCACAAAATCCCAACGCAGCAAAACCACACCCTGCCCTCCTGCATATTTTACACACCCCACCACCCACTACACATCCAACATGTCACCACAGAAACACCGACGATTCACAGATGAGGAGCTGAGGGTTATGGTAGATTAAATCATCAGAGTGGAGCCACAACTGTGCGGAGCACAGGTCAGCATACATCCATAGCCAGGAAAACTGAGTTATGGCAGAGGATCGTCGACTGGGTGAACCCATCAATGCACAATGGAGGACCTCAGGAAGAGGTGGAACGACCTGCGGGGGATGGACTGGTCCATGGCAGCAAGACACCAGATAGCCATCAACAAGGCTGGTGGTTGACACCCACCCCTTCTCCCCCAGAGTTAACTTCGTGGGAGGAGAAGGTCTTGGCCATCCTGCACCCAGAGAGCCTGACTGTAATCTCCTAAGTCAACAACACTCCCCGGGACCCATGTACTCCTGCACAGCATGTATCCCCACCACCCTTACACCCCTCACAGCCCCCTTACCTGCACCAATCCACCCTGAACCCAATACCCTCCCTTGCATGCCACATCTCCCCACTACCACTAATCCCACACAGGCCCACCAAGTGCACGAATATCTCCCACTGTAGCAAGTATTACAACATCCACAAGGCAACACTCCCCACCCTTTTATAACTGCTAATTCAATTCCATATTAGGACACCTTCACCTCCAGGATACTTGGACTGCTCAATAGTACATGCCAATGATAGCATTGATGACCACAACCTACATGCACACAACAGCACTGTCCATCAGCCCTTAAACATTGCCAGTGGTCAAGCAGCTGTCATTGTCATCATTGGAAAGCATATGATTGAAAACAACCATGTGAACAACAAGTACATTTCAACAATGTAACTCCAGAGGTATCCCTACTGCTGCGACCCAGCCGAGGATGCAGAGACAGACAGTCAGGCCCTGGAAGTAGGCCCAATTGAGGACTACAAATCTGGATGCCGGGAAGGGGACGCCCACCTGGTCCATCTGGAATGAATGGTCAGTCTACCACCCTCACCCTGCGCACATCTGAGTCCCCCACCTCCGTGGCTACTACAGCACAGGAAACCCCTCATCCCCTAACCTGTGTCCCAAGGACAGATCATTTTATAGCATGCCCCACAGTACAAGGACATCTAAGACAATGAAGGTCCTGGTGTCAGTGGAAGTGGGCACACTTTGCCAGGGTCACAAGCACAGGGGGCAAAGGGCAGTGGGAGGGCAACTGTGGGTCTAGGGATGAGGCACCAATGGTGCATGAATGGCTAGGAGGCCATCTCCAGAGACCTGGGAACATACCAGAAATCTAAGGACAGGAAGGTTCACATACTGACAACATTATAGGAGAACCAGAGGCTACAGAGGGAATACCACCAGGAGGCCATGCAGCAATGGCAGGCACACTATGCCACAATGGCCTCCATTTGTGGGGAGCTCACAGAACTCACTAGCATCCTGTGTGCGTTCTCCACCCACAAACAGGCCCCTACCAGAAGCCAATCAAACCTCTGCCATCTACTGCTGCCACAGCTACTGCAATGAAGGCCCAGCCAGATGACCCACAGGCTACGTGCACCCACAGGCTACTGCAGCTGAGGATCCCCCACGTAAACAAGGTCATCCAACCAGGCGTCCTGCAGAACCTGAGCCCAAGACCAAAAACACCACCAGGAAGTGATCTCTCTCATGAACATTCTCCTTTGTGTGCCACTGAGACAACCAGTTGACTGTCCATTGCCAAAACTCCATTTTCTCATGGCCCTTGGAGACAGGACCTGTGAAACCAACAGCTGAGCCACCTTCTCTGATGCTTTCAAATCCCAATACCCCACTCCTCAGCAAAAGCATGCTGAATCACAATAAACACATTTCAGCACAGTCGTGGCATACATGTCATCATTCTCACCAGTACAATTGAATGAAAGATGTAAATTTAAATGGACATATAGGAGTCAATAAGTCTTACAGATTCACAGTTGTGGCAGGAATGTCCAGCAGGTTGGTCATGATCCTTCTTGTACTGTAATTCTCTGCCAAGGGTGCCAACAGTCATGTCAGAAAGCAGAGTGTAACCACACATCTGACCTGAAGATAGAACAAGATAAGGTGAAGCTTCAATGATGTCTCCCATGTTGTCAATCCAATACACATACAGGACAGTATGCAATCCACAGGAATCATGTTGCAATGGGGAGGTCACCAGGTATCTACATGGTAGGTCTGCAGGTTACACATGCAGAGTAAAAGTACCATTCCTCATAGCTAACATCAGCAACAGAAATGCAATGTCTAAAACAGGTAGGTCCCGGACATCAGCTTTGGGAACAGTGTGGATGGGTAGCTAGACTGTCATGTGAGAGGACTGGCCCAGACCATACAAATTCAAACTTCAGTCTTGAAACCATGCAACATGGGGAACCCTATATTGAAGTCATGTCATGCCAACAGGAAGTACCACATGGCTTTGGCAGTATAGCAGTTACACCTCCCCTGATGGAAAATCAGCATCCCATCAAAATGCATAATACAGACGGATGGATGTAGTGCACTCATATCCCCTGATGCTAAATGCAAGGAGAGACAATGTCACTAGGCAGACAGAGTTAGAGGTTAACTTTAGATCATGCATACCTGGCATTCAGTGGAAGAATTGTCGAATCAACTCAGTCCTAGAGTCAGCTGCATCCTCCTCATCTGCCTCCTCATCAGTTTCAGAGTCATCAGCCTGAGCCACTGGTCCAGCTGCTACCTCCTCCTCATCCAACAGTGGAATGTGTCTTCTCAGGGCAAGATTGTGTAGCGTGCAAAATGCTACAATGATTTGGCAGTCTTTCTGTGGTCTGTACTGTAGAGCACCATCGGATACATGTAGGTATTTGAATCTTGCTTTCAGTAGCCCAAAAGTTGATTACATGCCTCGTTCAGCCGTGAGACTCATTGTAACTGTCCTCCCCATCTGTTGTACGGTACCTCACTGATGTCAGGAGCCAGAGTAGGATGGGGTAGCCAGAGTCACCTGTGTGCACAAAGACTCAAATCATTAGGGAACTATGAGAGGCAAAGAGCTGACTGTGAAGTGAAGTAGCATAGATGTTAGACATAGACAGTGGTACACTTACCAATGAGCCAGGTCCTCTCTCTCTCTGTAGTTGCGATATAATTTGTGGGACACTGCTGTTCCTCAAGATGTAAGAATCATGTACAGATCCCTGAAACTTTGCTGTCACATGGGGATATGTATTGGTCGGCAAGACACACCACTTGCACATTGATCGAATAGTGATTCTTCCCGTTCCTGTAGACTATCTCATTGGCCTTGGGAGGAACTAAAGTGATGTGGGTGCCACCAATGGCCCCTATTACATGTGGAACATGTGCAATGTCATAAAAGGCTGACTTCTCAGTGTACAGATCAGCACGTGTGGGAAGCTGATGTAGCTGTTCAAGTGCTTGAGTAAGGCATCCAGTACATCCTGTAACGCAAAACTGAACATTGGCTGTGACATTCCTGCAGAAAGTCCCATTGTGACCTGGAAAAATCCTAAGGCGATGCAATGCAGGATAATTAACAACTGTACTGTTGGTGGGATGGCATGTGGATTACGTATGGCTGTCAGGAGATCCGGCTCCAACTGGGTACACATTTCCCTGATGGTCTGATGGTTCAGACAATAGGTCTGTATAATGTGTCATTCTTCCATGGTAGCAAGGTCGACTAGGGGCCGGTATTCTGGTGCATTCCTCAATCTCCCCATTGGAGGGTATCTAGGCATAGGACAAAACATATATCAGAACATCTGTTACACTGTTGTTACTGAAGTACACCACAGAAGTGGTAAACAGGACAAGTCATGTAAGGTATTTGAAACAGGGAAACAGATATTCACAAATGACACAACTATGACATCTTGGCTGTCAATTCCATTGTTATATTTGTCACAAGGAGTCTGTACAGAGATGTAAGTCAGACGTAGTAAAGTCGTCCCTAAGTTGAATACAGTTATCATATGTCCACACATTGAAATGATTATACATTTTGGCAGGTGGCCCTCACATCACTAGTGAGTTCATATGAGTTGATATCATACATCCAGCAACGTGTGATTTACTTCATGCTATGACGCACTAGGATAACTTAGAAATCTTACAAATACGTAAAATGACAGCCGTGTGTCCTACATGCAGAGGACAGATGCAAGTGACCTCATTCCGCCGGCGTTAGTCATCATGGCGGAGGCAGTCGGAACTGCCATGCAACTCTTCATTGGTTAACATTGGGGCCAATGATGATCAGCGGTGACGGTCATGACTGCGGTGGCTGCGACCACCATTTTCTATGGCCCAGCTCACTTGACTCCTGACACTCAAGCAAGCAAGACCTCCACTGTGTGAGCTGCTGTGTTCTGTACCTGGAAGCCACAATGTCATGTCCTGCAGGAGATAGGGCCCCAGCTTTCACCACGGAGGAACTGGTGAAACTGGTGGAATGGGTCCTACCCCTGTATGACCAGTTGTATGAGGCTCCAGATAAACAGGTCAGTACAATGTGGCATACTTATCATCTAGGGTAGTGTTTGACGGCGAAAGTGAGTGAATATAGACATGGCATGATTGACTGCTGGAGTTGTGTTGTATGAATAATAATGGAGTATTGTGGACTCTGTATGAGCATGTGCTGTGCATGCCATGTGTAGGCCACTGCTGCAGGTGTACTGTACCTCTACATGAATATCTCTTTTTGTCTATGTCTCCCATGCAGGTCAGCGCCCATCAGAAAAAGTGGTGGACCCCTGGGGGTGTATAGCCAGCGGAGCACCCACTGCCGGAATTGGTGGGAGAATCTGAGATGCAGGTCCAAGAAGATCACGGCTGCCCAGGTGGGGACGTCCTCCCAATGAAGGAGTAGTGCCCGTCAGACCATGGCCCCGCTAATGGCCTGCATATTGGTGGTGGCCTACCCAAAGATAGATGGGACCTGGAGGGCAGCACAACAGCTAGAGGGGGTGAGTACAGACTGTATAATATCAGTTGAATGGGCTTCTATTGTGTCAGTTAGAGAATGTAGGTACTAATGAGGAGTGTGTACATTAGATACAATCAAAGTCCTGGCTATTACTTCCACTGTTTAGAAGTGGTGTGAGTTAGCTTTTGAACATCATGCAGGCAGTAATATGTTGGTGCTATACCTCCTTGTCCAGTTACGTTTAGACACACTCCTATGTTGAGTCATTTCCAAACCTTATATCCATATCCCTGAGTCTACTTTAGATAGCCAATGCCATATAGTGAGGGATGATATTGGGTAATACATCCTGTGGGTAGGGAACTTCTACTGTGAAATCATTGGATTCTCAATGGACTTCTGTACATCATGAGTTCTTTACCAACATGTCCAATATTTTGGTTGCAAGGTACCTCTCCAGGACACATGATAAACAATGTGTAAAAAGTGTCAGTTTGGTAGGTATATGTGGGTAGTTGGTAGTTTTTACCATTGTACAATGACTGATTACAGACTGCAACATGTCCAACCTGGTAATTTTGTTGGAATGAGAAGGTGAAAGCTTGCATATTGGGTTATGTCTTCATGACCAATATTTGGGGACAATGTATCATAGTCATTCCTTGTCATGCCAGAGTAGGAGGAAATTACTTATTGGTATGTATACTAGATGGGTAAGTATTGACCATTTCTACCTTCTCTCCCTGTCCTCTTCTATCCTTGTGTGCATCAGCATCATCAGGTGAAGGAGAAGGGGCACCAGTGAGTGGGGAAGGTGTGGCCCATGGGACCCAAGAGGCAGAGTCCAACGATGCCAAAGGGACCAGTGGAACGGAGGACGAGGGGAGCACCACGGGGAGACCGGTACTGTAATATCTTCGGATTCCTCCTCAGATGGAAGCTCCCTGGTTGTGGCGGATCCAACTGGGTCCATCCCAGCACCATCCTTTTCCACCACCACCCTTACCAGGCACCGCCCTCCCTGAAGCTCCCCTCCCAGTTGCCTGTGCCCGCTCACCCAGGAGGGTGGGCATCTCCTTCACCGCAGGTACCTCTGCCCACATCCACGTCAGCCTTGATGCCCCCAATTAAGAGGCTATTGACCTCCAGAGGTCCATCTCAGTGGGGTAGTCAACCATCATGAATGCCATACAGGGACTGACATCCCAGATGCAACAAAGTAATGCCTACCTGGAAGGCATTCACAGTGCATTGGCTGGCATGCAGAGATTGTTTCAGGCTCTGGCCTCTTCTCTGATGGCAGCCAGTGTCCCTTCATCTTCCATCCCCCCTCCAGCTATCTGTGCCCAATCCACCACCCCTCTCCCCTCACTCCATCCAGAGCACACATACAGACCAGCATTCACCCAATACTACAGACAAGGTGCGCAAAGACAAACACAGGCACCACAGGACACACCACAAGCATGCACACAGTCAACACACACCTGCAGACATGACAACAGCCACTCCCTACACTGTCTCCACCTCCACCTCCTCTATCACAGTCACATCACCACTCACACCTGCCAGCAATACACCAACATTCCCTGATCCTGCCACCAGTTGTGTCATACCCACAGACACTACAAGAGCAGACCTGCAGACATCCACCCCACACACCACATCCTCACTCACCACGAAAATCATTACCACATGTAACACATCCACCTTACTTGCAGCCACCACCCCAACATACACTCACACATCCTGCATTACTACTCCCTGCATCTCTCCCCCCTCCATCCAAAAAACATAAACACCCTCACTCACCCACCCAACATACACCCACCACACACAAATACACATTGCACACACTTGCATTCACATCCAGCACACCAAAATCTCCTACAACCACTCCCTCTTCCTCTACTCCTCAACCTTTCACCCATGACTTCCCCTCTGTACCTTAAAAAGCTTTCTTTGCCAGTCTTGACCTGTTCCCTGCTCCTGTCCCACTCTGTGATGCCCCTAAGCACATGTCTCCCTGCCTCGGCCCAGACCTTCCACCTCCCAGTCCTCCCATGTCCCTCCCCCTACATAGAAACCATCCCCTCCAAAGCCTAAGGGCCCTACTCCTACCCCAAAATTCAACACCCCCGCAATCAAAATCAAAGCTTTTATCCCCCTTCCCAAACCTAAAACCAAGGACCCCCTTCCAACCCTAAGAAGCCATATGAGGTGCCTGTCTGCCCATTGATGCCCCTGCCATGTGGAGGCCAATTTGCAGTCAGGAGTCAAGTTGGGGCATGTGACTTTGGCCAATTTGCCTGGTGCACATCAAACATTTGGACTGGCCAGTAGGGCTCATCTTTAAATAGTTGTATATATTTATAATGATTTTAATTCATCTGCCCACTTATCTGTGGATGTCAAGTTTGAGAAACTCTCTTGGATTTCCTTCAACATGGCTATGTTAAAGCTGTATATTTTGATGTGTGTGTTGTATGAGTATGGGATGTATCTATGTTGCTGCATGCACTGGGTTGATGACTTGTGCCATGTGCTTGTTGTGATGTGTTGTTGATGTTGTATGTGGCATTATTTGGTAGTGAGGTGTGTGCATCCGTGTGTATAGTAATGCATCTGTGATGTACTTTGTATGTTGGTTGGACGATACGTGTCACCTGAGGCCTTGTTTGGATGCCTGTAATAGTTACATGATTGTGTGTTGTTGGTACGTATTGCTTTCAGTATGTGTTGTCGGGTGGAGTTGTTTGATGTGCCTTTCTGACAATGTGTTTGTGTGTTTGTGATGTCGTTGTCATTGTGTGATTGCGGGGTGTTGTGTATGGCTGTGTTTGACAGTTGCATTGGTGTGTGTGTGCAGTGTGTTTGTATTTTGCATATGCATTTATGTACTTAGTGTGTGCGTGTGTCTGTAGATGCGTGTGTTAATACAGGTGTTTGCTTGTGTGTGTGGCCATCCCTGTCCGTGCCGGGTGTGTCTGTTGTGTGAGGGTGTGTAATACTGCCCTTCTCTCCAGTGTGTGCTACGGTTGTCATCTTCATTGTCGTTGCTGGTCCTGTTGGTGTATGGCGAGATACAGCAGTGGAAAGACTTCCAGTTCGGGTTCCATGGCGGCCGCGGACACGTCTGTGTCCTTGGAGGTGAGTGTCTCCTTTTATACTACCAGTTTCCACCACGCTTTTTGTGGCATTGGCACCGCCCCGGAAATCCTGGCGGTCTGTTGACATGTAATATGGTGGGCGGTGTATTGGTCCCCGCTGGCCTGGAGTTAGCTACAGCCATCGGCGACGGTCCGACTGCACTGGCGGTACTGGTGGTGACTTGGCTGTGTTGCAGTTGGAGCACCGCCGTGGTCGTAATATCGCGTTTTGCACCGCCCCGCCACCGCCGGTGTGGCAATCCGATGACCACCATACTCATAATGAGGGCCATAAAGTATTTTAAAACTTCCTGTATTTCTACATCTTCCTCATTCGCTTCTCTCCATTGATCTTCAGCAATGCATCCTTCAGAAATGTACTTATTGATACTACTTCTTCCATATCTACATCCTTTACCCGAGAATCTTCACTGTCTGATATAGGAAGTATTGACAAACAATCTGCTAATACATTTCTAGCACCAGTAACATATTCCACACTGACATGGAAATCCTGCAATTTATACTGCCATCTAGCTAATCTAGGTGTTGCGTTTCTATATCCTTTAGTGGTAAACAATTCCACCAAACAACGATGATCTGTCCGTACCACAAATTCTGTGCCATATACATATTTCCTGAAGTAGTCAATTCCCCAGCAACAAATGAGAATTTCTTTCTCTAGAGTAGAATCATTTGTTTCTGCCCCTCTCAATGGCCTAGATGCAAAAGCAATACTTATCACTTTTCCATCCTGTTCTTGCATGAACACTGCACCTAAAACCCCATTACTAGCATAAGTCATATTTATTGATCTACAGTTTACATCAAATAATGCCAATGTGAGTGCGCTTGCAATTTTATTTTTTTAATTTCTGAGCTCAGCCTTACAAATATCATTTTATCAAATTTCTGATTTTTATTTATCAATTCCCTCATCTGCATCATTATATCAGAAAAAGTTGCATTAGACTTGGCATAATATTCTGCCAAACCTAAAAACACCTAAACTGGTTCCAATCTTTTGGTTCGAGTGCCACTTCAATAGCTGTGTCTGAGCTTTTCTTGGGAGAAATTCCATGTTTACTAATGTTTTGGCCTAAATAATCAATGGATTCCAGTTTGAATTCACATTTTTCCTTAGTTACAGTTAACCCACTCTTCTCCAAAATGGACAATACCTTTAACAGTGTTTCAGCTTGTTCTTTCTTCGACGTTACAAACACCAATATGTTGTCTTGAAAATACATTAGATTGCTTACATCCTTAAACAATTTAAATATCACCCTCTGAAATACAGCTGATGCGGAAATTAGACCAAATGGCATTCATTTATAGCAATAAGCTCCCTCAGATATAATGAAAGGTGTATGAGGCTTACTATTCTAAGGGACTGCAATTGATGGTGATCTATCTTGATGTCTTGCTGACACCGCTCCATACGTGGTTATCTTGAATAAAGATCCCACTCTCAACTTACTTGTGTGGAGCCCTTCTTTCACTCCTAACTAACCTTTGTGGAGCCCTCCTGTATGACAATGGCGACGACAATGGGATCTCTTCCACAGACCAGCTCATTGCTACTGTAGCAATTCAGGATGGCTGTAGGCCACAAGTATGAGGTAAAAAGTTTATTCTTCAGACATTAAAATGTCACCTTCTCAGGAGAGAAAGCCTGGGCTGACTGCCACTCGTGTAATCTTGGCATGTTCTCCACCTAACAGTCCACTCAGGGATTTTATGCCAAGACTTCACAAGGATGCCACACCTATCTGGCAGTAACCAAGTGATGGTGAATCAGTCATAAGTGGCACTTCACAAGGATGCCACACCTATCTGGGAGTAACCAAGTGATGGTGAATCAGTCATAAGTGGCACTGAGGTAGTGAATGTAACCAGTTCTGTGACTGAAGTGACCAGCGTGTATCTTGGCCATTCTCATGTCACATCCAGGTCTATTTTAGCTTTCCTTAGAGCAGTCTCCCAAGGATTTTTAGGAAGTTATCATTTCGTACATAGTTGTAATGAAACCTTAGCTTGTCTGCGTTGCCTGTATAATCTGATGCCAATATTTAAAGAATGAGCTGGGTAGGCAAGTTCATGATTTGTAAGCCAAATTCGAACCATTTTGCCATTTTTGGGAGGCAGAAAACATTCTTAAGCATTTATATTGCAGCCTATTCAGAGGTGATCTATGTTTTACTAGAAGGGCATGCTGCCTTTAGGAAAGTGTTGACAGAAACTTCACTCTGAAAACATTTAAAATAGCTTCTGCAAAAGAACCTTCAAGAAATAGAAATCAAAAAGTATTTCATAATTAATTGCAAGCCTCTGTCCAAACATAGCCTTGACATATTTTACTTTATTATAGACCACTTGCCTGCGGCCTTATTCCCAACAGAAACCTGGTTAAAAGCAACATCTACACCAGACATCATTCATGCCCTCCCCACGGCTACTCGGTCCCCAAGCAAGACCACAAGGGTAAAAAACGAGACAGACTAGCTATTGTTTCTGTATCAAATATCCCCTGTTCAGTCTCACAGCTTAATAATCCAGAGAGTGAATCCCTCACTCTTACCTGTTAGAAATGGGGTCTCTGTTTGGCAGTCAGTTTGCACTCTGTCCAAGCAGGAACCCTCACTCTAGTCAGGGTAAGAGAGATAGACACCTACGATAATCCCTGCTGACCCCCTTGGTAGCTTGGCACAAGCACTCAGGCTTCTCTCAAAGGCAATGTGTAAAGTATTTGTACCAACACACACAGTAATATAGTGGAACACTACAAAATGATTTAGGAAATTAGCCAATATTTATTTAAACCAAACAAGACCAAAACGACAACAAATCCAACATACACAATGAAAGTTATGAATTTTTAAAATAATAGATTTTTGCTCCATAGAAAACAATGGAAACGTTATTGTTACAAAAAAGTTCCTGGTTTGCGTCAAAAATAAAGCCGCACAGGTGAGTGTGCATTGAAAAAGTCAGCGATACGTTGATTCTTTACTCGCAAGTGAAGCTGTGCAATGCTTCTCCTCCGGTCGGGTAGGTGATGCAGCATTTTTCTCTCCCGCAAGAGAGTGATGCGTCGATGTCCGGATGGGACACCTAAGATCCGTGCAGGTTCACTTTGATTTTGATGCCCAGCAATGATGTGTGCGAAATCTGGCTGCAAAGTGATGAAAAACCATGCTGCATGGGGGTTGCATCGTTTTCATCAGCCGCAAGCAGGTGTCACATAATTTTTTCAGCCGCGATGCAGGTGATGCATTGATTTCCCAGTCGCGATGCAGGTGGTGCATTGATTTCAACCGCAATGCGGGTAGCGTGCCATTTTTACAGCTGCGTTGCAGGTGGTGCTTCAAACTTTTTCCCGCACTGTTCCTGCATGTGGATTTCCACCTTGGTTTCACCAGCTTCACCTTTCAAGGGCCCAGGGACTGAATAGGGCACCAGTTGGCAGGGTAGGAGTCTCAGCAGAGAGTCTAGGTGCAGGCAGAGGAAGTCTTTGATGGCCGAGTCTTCAAAACAGAAGGCAAGCTCAATCCAAGCCTTTGGAGACACTTCACCAGCAGGAATATACCACAAAGTCCAGTCTTTGAGGTAGAAGCAGCAACTGCAGGCTACCCCAGCAAAGCAGAGGAAAGGTACTCCTCCTATAGCTCTTCTCCTTTGCAGAGGTTCCTCTTTTTCCAGAAGTAATCTAAAAATCAGGGGTTTGGGGTCCACTACTTATACCCCAATCTTCCCTTGAAGTAGGTAAACTTAAAAAGCAAGTCTCTGTTGTGTTGTTAACAAGATCCTGCATTGCCCTGGCCTGGCCCCACACACACCAGGGGGTTGGAGATTGCATTGTGTGAGGGCAGGCAGAGCCTATTCAGGTGGAAGTGACCACTCCTCCCTCCGCTGTAGCCCAGATGGCCCATGAGAATATGCAGCCTACACTCCAGCTCCATTCGTGTCACTGACTAGTAGAGATTCACAAACAGCCCAACTGTCAGTCTGACCCAGACAGAGATTCACAAACAGTCCAACTGTCAGTCTGACCCAGACAGGAAATACACAAGCAGGCAGAGTCACAGAATGGTTTAAGTAAGAAAATGCCCACTTTCAAAAAGTGGCATTTTCAAACAGACAATCTAAAAATCACCTTTACCATAAGATGTATTTTTAAATTGTGAGTTCAGAGACCCCAAAATATCTATCTGCTCCCAAAGGGAAACTGCACTTAAAAGATATTTAAAGGCAGTCCCCATTTTAACCTATGAGAGAGATAGGATTTGCAACAGTGAAAAAGTTTTTGGCAATATTTCACTGTTAGGACATGTAAAACACATCAGTACATGTCCCACCTTTAAAATACACTGCACCCTGCCCATGGAGCTACCTAGGGCCTACCTTAGGGGTGCCTTACATGTATAAAAAGGGAAGGCTTGGGTCTGGAAAGTAGGTACACTTGCCAGGTTGAATTGGCAGTTTAAAACTGCACACACAGACACTGTAGTGGCAGGTCTGAGCCATGTTTAGAGGGCTACTCATGTGGGTGGCACAATCAGTGCTGCAGACTCTCTAGTAGCATTTAATTTACAGGCCCTGGGCATGTCTAGTACACTTTACTGGGGACTTACTAGTAATTCAGACGTGCCTATCATGTTAAAGCCAATTACACATACATTTTATACAGGGAGCACTTGCACTTTAGTGCTGGTCAGCAGTGGTAAGGTGTCTGAGGGTACCAATGACATTAAAAACAAAGTCCAGCACAATCAAAACTTGGGAGGCAGAGGCAAAAAAGACAGGGCAGACCACATCAAGTAGGCCAGGTCGAACACGTGTCCCCACCCCAGCTGAAATTGGGGAGAACTACCCAACCTCATGGGAGTTCTCTTCACTAAGGCAGAATAATCTGAACAGACCATCAGCATTGGTGTGTTCTGTTCCAGGGTGGTGTTCCACCATAAAGTCCATTCCCTGTAGGGAGATAGACCACCTCAACAGTTTTGGGTTCTCACCCCTCTTCTTTATTAACTATCTAAGGGGCCTGTGGTCTATCTGAACCTGGAAGTGAGTCTCAAACAAGGGTCTTAGTTTCTTCAGTGCCCAGACCACAGCAAAAGCTTCACACTTGCTTGCACTCCCAGGGAAGTGACCTCCTGCTAATGCAGGCTGCAGGCTGTTCTAGTCCCTCTTCATTTAGCTGTGCAAGTACTGCTCCCACACCATGCTCTGAAGCATCAGTTTGCACGACAAATTCTTTATAGAAGTCAGGTGCTTTCAGCACAGGTGCCATGTATATGGGTGCCTTCAAGGCATCAAAGGCTGTCTGTCAAGATTTAGTCCAGATCACCTTTTTGGGTTGCTTTTTTGTAGGTTAACTCAGTCAAGGGTGCTACAAAAGTGCCATAATCCTTGACAAACCTCCTATAGTATCCTGTGAGATCTAAAAAGGCGCTCACCTCAGATTGGCTCTCAGTCTGGGTCTTGGGGGTTCCCAAGCCAGAATAATGTCAATCTTTGGTTGTAGGGGTGCCACCTTGCCATTTCCTTCCTAGTGTCCCAAGTACACCACAGAACCTTGCCTTATTTGGCACGTTTTTGGCTTTATAGTGAAGCTTGCCTTCTGCAGAGCCTTCAACACTTTGCAGAGGTGCTGCAGGTGTTCCTCCCCGCTGGACCTGAACACAGCAGCGTCATCCAGGTAGGCTGCACTGCCAAAACCCGGTCAACCAACCTCTGAAAGGTAGCAGGGGCAATTGTTCCATCCCAAAGGACATCCCCTTGAACTGGTAGTGCCCATCTTGAGTGGAAAAGGCCGACCTCTCCTTAGCCCCCTCAGTTAGAGCAATCTGACAATAGCCAAACATTAAATCAAACATGCTGAGATATTTGGCAGCCCCCAACCGATCAATGAGATCATCAGCTCGGAGGATGGGGTGTGTGTCAGTCTTCGTGAAGGCATTGAGCCCACAGCAGTCCCCACAGAACCTGAGTTCTTGGGTGGCACTGGGAGCAGCAGCCTTTGGGACTGGCCTAAGGGCTACTGGAGAACCAAGAAGCTGGCCAAAATGTTTGCACTTGACCACCTCCCATTTTTTGGTGAAAAAGACTGGGTCCCTCAGATGTATTTTTCTAAAATGGAAGAGTCTGAGCTGGTCCTATTTCTCCATGCACATTGTGCCAGAGCTGTATCAGCCAATGCTGAAAGGGATTGCATATGCATGCAGAAGCCCACCATACACCACATTCAACAGACATGTGGATCAGTTCTCCTGATACATACCTTATGTATATCATTGCATGCTATTTCACTTTCAAGTGTTTTTACCTGATGTTATCACCATCTGTAGTGCCAGGGAAGGTACTGGTCAACTATTATAATTTTTGACATGGAGAAACCACAGACGGCCAATATCCTTGAAGAATTCCAACGCAGTAGATTGGTTAGAATCTAGGGTTGTCATGGTTGGAATACTAGCACCTAATAATGACAGTAACATTATCAAAGCCAAGCACATTTACATCTATCCTCAAATGTCATTCTTCTATTTATTCAACGTCCTATTTTCAAATTATTAGGAAATGGAAAAAGAAAGGAACTGTAATCTAGAATGGAAACGCATAATCAGAAATTTGCCATACACAGAATAATCTTGCTGATTCATGTGTTGAAAGGAACCGCATTTCAGACAAACTTTTAACAGCTTGCATTTGCTTAATACTGTAAATTAGCTAGTGTGTAAGGCCAGTAATTTCTATCTTTTGTAACCGATCTCTATTGCACATTGTGCAGATACTGCACAGCCCCTTGCTTTTCAATTTAATGACATAGGAAACATGTTAGTGTGCAATAGTAATTTGGTAGGAAAGGTTCGTTCAGGAAACTCCAAAGCAAGATTTTAGTGGCTCAGAGTTTCTCTACATTGACTACTGTGTTCGTTGCCATAGATTAACCTAGCTTGTGCTAAGTATATGTGTCTTCCTAACTTGTAATTTGAGTCCAGTTTATCATGTGGAATCATTAATTATCCGTTGTTATTCTTTTTCAGGGTCCTTCACCATGTTATCCTCATTTGGACATTTCAAAGTTTTGACATTGCAGTAATTTTTGCCGTTGGAGAGTACAAAGTAAACATGTGTTGATCCTGGGACAGACCCACTTGGGATGGATAGCTCTTGTACAAAGACAACTTGCACTATGATTGAATGGAAGTTCTGGTGATTGGATCACACCTGTTTTCTCTGTGTGTTGCTACCTTCAAGGCAATATGTGCCATTTAGCCTTCTCAAACCACATGTGTATGCCAAGTCATAGCATACTTCTTCCATCACATTGGCTTAATCTTCAATTTGTGTTCAGTGGAGGTTGCTGTTGATGTGTCTCTCATACTTGATAGAATGTTTTTTAGGACACCACTGAATGGTGGTTGTGACATTACACCAGATACTGCCACAGTGTCCTGTAATGGTCATGTGGCCTCAAATTGTCATACTTAGGGCCGAGTGGAGCTCATGGAATTCTACTCCGTGAAATTCAGTAGAGTTCTACGGAGTTCTGCGTGCTGCCTGCCGTACTGGCACCCTGGCCCGAATTCACCCGAACTCAGAATCGTTAAGCAGGGTCGGGCCTGGTCACCCCAGCTAGACCTTGCTTAGCACTTCAGAGATCAGGTGCATTCAGATCAGGGCACTAGGCAGTGAAAGCTACAATTTCAGGCCTTTTGTGCTGACAGCCTACTGATCTGCAGCCTGCTGCTCTCCTCATCTGCATACTTCCCTTCACTAACTGCCCTCCTTCACAAACTTGCTATAGAGGGCCAAGCACACCCCCTGTCTTGCACCAGCCTTGCAATCGCTTCCTGTACACTTACACACAGGCTCAGACCACCCTTTCTTTAGGGTCACCACTAGCAGCAGCAAATCAGCTCATCACCTCCAGTAGCCTAGTATTTTCACAAAGTCCTTAGCCTTGCTTGCCATTGAGCTCTAAGGCATTGGCTCCTGCCACACACATCTCTATCTGGCAGGAGTTGCCAGACTACCACTTAGCAGCTGATGCTCCCCCGGTCTCGGTGAGGGAGGTCCAGAATGAGTCTGGTGGCGGCATTCTGGATGAGTCTCCGCTCTGCCCAGATGGCCCAGGCCACCGTCCCTCACATCCTCAAAACGACGCCTGAGGACGATCTTTTACCTACACTGCAGCCAAGAGCTGGAACAACCTCCCCCTGCACCCCAGACAAGGCCAGTAGCTCACCATCTTCAGGAAGATCCTCAAGACGTGGCTCTACGGATGAGGCCCTGCCCCTCCCCCAGCACCTTGAGACCCTCATGGGTAAGTAGCCGCACTCTACAAATACTAATTGATTGATTGATTGATTATGGTCTCCAGCTCTCCTTGCTGGCCTCAGCACCATACCCCATATCACCACCTGTAAGTTTGCTGAACACGTGCTACCTGACAGCTAGCAATTGTGATCCTTGCCATAGTTCCTAACACAGAGACTCTGGGGAGACAGGTTATTTTGAAGTGGAGCTCTGACGGCAAGTTTCCTTTTTTCCAAGCACAGATCTCTCCAGGCCCCTCATATGCAAATACTGTCCATGCCTAGGGCTGGCCCCCATGTGCACATAAAAGAGGAAGCGTAACAAGGGTCTTTACTGGATCTGACTTCCTGAGTCCCCTTTACCAGCAGCCTGGCTCTTTGCCACCCTCTGCCCCCTGCTCCCAGGCTGCTGAGGACAGTGATAGGAGGGAGGCCTGGATCCAGTGCTGACGTTGGTGCAGTCCCTCACACAGCAGCGTTCAGCATCTCCGCATCCATGCCCGGCTACCGTTTGTGCAGAGTGCACGCTGCAGCCCAGTTATGGGCCACACAGTGCAAGCGCAGACTCTCTGCGCTTGTGATGTGTGGCCCATAACTGGTCTGTAGTGCGCGAGTGGTGAGCTCCGGTCTGCTGCCAGGTCTAGCAGAGTTTTTGGCTGAACTCTGTGCTGCAAGCAGAGTGCCAAAAACACTGTTAACTCTGCCAACGGAGCAGAGCTCACTACCTACCCCTAGTTATACTGCCATGACGTAGACTTTTGGTGTTATTGATGTAGAGTTCCTTTTGTGAGAGCAGGACATTTTGCTCCAACTGAGTACATGCACCAATGATAATTTGCCTATTTAATTCGATCCCTTTCAATATTCCCCCTTCTTCCTTGATGTCAAGATTGTAGTGTGTCCACCTCTAAATGGAACAGGCTATTGGGGTTATGCAGGGTTTGTGAAACTCAGCTCTGATTTGTTAAAGGACTTGTTACCTACATATGTATATTACCAATACTTTGGGAACTTGTTTTTCTTTGTTTGAATGAAATGGGTAACACATTACCTCATTGTCATTTCTAAGTTTCCTTTGCAAATAAATGTTCAAAAGATTGGAAAACATGACAGTTGAAGACAGACATGAGAAATGAAATGTCACAATAAATTCAACAAAATTCTTGTAGTTTGTGTCCGTATCATTTATTTGCATGACACAAAAGAACAGAAAGGTGAATCAAAAAAAGTGAAATTGAACAAAAAAGACTATCATGGTGCATGAATGTATAGTAGTAGACCAAAAAACAGTTTGGAGTCTAACGTACAAACCACAACTTAAATGCGTACCTGAAATAGTATACAGAGTGAATGATAGACACACAATGGAGTAACATAGGATCTGTGTCTCATGGAAGTGATGGTGGAGGTCTTGCCATCCTCTCCTAGTGGTCTGGATGAATGTCCCCTCTGGGAAGGAGTGGGGTCACAGGTGTCCCAGACTAGGGTGGGAGAAGCAGAATCCTCATGTGGAGGGCCTTCCTGTCTGTGGCTGGCAAGGATGTACTTGGGCCATATGTAGAGGGAACACTGACAGGGGCAGATGAAATGGGAAAAGCCCTGTCCACATGGTGGTAGATGTCACAAAGCACTCCAGACAAGGAGCTCATATTTTCATTGTGGTTACATATGTCTAAATGAGCTCCCTCTGCATCTCCTTGATCTTCTGGAGCTCAGTTACAACCTGGCCCATCACATCAAGACCCCTACCCCCACTAACCTGTGCCCTTGAAGCAGTGTGCTCCCTCCCACTGGGTCCTGGCATAACTGGAGGCTGTGTTGGTGTTGGCTCAACAGCAGTTAGGACTGGGGAGCAGAGGATTGGGGACTGGGGGTATAGGGGCTCCACGGTACACAGAAAGTGGAGCTATCTTCATAATGAAATGGTGTTGCAGCTGGGGTGGGAGGTGTAGATGTGGGTTGAGTGTGACTCACTGGGGCTGTCCAACCAGACAGACCAGATGGACCAGCTGGCTGCCAATCTTCTGAACTTGCAGGAGTGGAGTCCTCACTGAAGGCTTGCTCCTGGTCTGAGGTGGAGATGTCTTGGGTGACTGATGGCGGTCCACAGGCACAGGGGGTTGGACCTTTGAAGAATGCAGAGACTATGCAATTAATATCTAGTTTGTGCATTATATGTGTCTTTATCTACAAATGGGGCAAAATAAAAACACCGATAGACTGATTAGGCCTTTGTCTGATTTTCATTGTTTTACACAAACAGGCTGATTGACACAGATGCCCACTTCAGTGATGACGTTGTAGAGATGTCCTGAAATGCAAACGTGTTGTTACTGAATTGTACATTACATGTAGCAGGCATTCGATGAAATGCATTGGTGTGTAGGTTAGAGTACTCGGCCATTCCAAGGCCTAGCAGGCTACAAAACATTAAAAAACTGTTGTTCAACTTAATATTAAAACTGCCATTGGTCAGCATATGGACAGTGCAAACTAAATTGTGAAATTACGACTTCTATTCAGCATGTCACATTGTAGGGACTCTTGGACTCAAAAGACTATAGATTATGTGAGCATTTTCATCACTTTAATGGAGCTATGAAAAGGTGTCAACATGCTTGAGATACACAAGTGACATTGTAATCCATAGCATGACTGTCAAATGCATAAGTATTTGAGATATGTGCACATATGGAAGTAAGGGAAGGTGAAACAACATTACATTGTACTATTGTTTTGCAGATACAAAAACAGGGTATAATGGAGTTGTAGTCATCTGTTGACACCATAGACAATATTTGATAAAAGTGAGCTGCACATATCTATTTCAATGACTACAATGGAGATGAACACACATTTACAAAATGTACACACACATGGGTGTGATGTAAATAGATGAAAATACCACTTACAAACACTATGGCCCTCATTACAACATTGGTTGTATTGACCGCCTACCGCCACGGCAACGGCCGCCAACATACTGCCGCTGTGGCTACCAGCCGGCAACACGTATTATGATCGCCGATGATATTCCACCAGAAATCTGGCAGAACACCGCCGACGGTCATGGCGGCGGACAGCGGTAAAGCGGCGCTGCTGACAGCAGCACCGCCACGCCAGCAAAACTCCGCTGACCGTATCATGAGCAATTATACGGCCTGGTGGTGTTTTGCTGGCAGACGCTGCTGCTGACAGCAGCGCCGTGGACAGTCTCCAGCCGAAGGACCCCCTGCAAGCAGGTAAGTCGGGTTCTCTGACCGGAAGGGGGATGGGGGTTGTTGTGTGTATGTGGGGGGGGGGTATGTTTTGGGATGCGTGCATGTGGGTGTGAGTCGCGTTGGATGCATGCATGAATGAGTGATTGTGAGTGTTGTGTGTTGTGGATGCATGTGTGTGACAAGGTATGTTGGTGTGTGTTGTGGTGTGTGGGTATGTATAAGTGCATGCGTGGGTGAAGGTGGGTATGAGTTTGTCAATGTGTGTATATGGGTGCGCATGTGGATATATGCTGGGACAGGAGCGGGTGGGGGAGGGTGGGGAACAACTTTGGGGAGGGGGTGGTGGTGGGGGAGACCCCTATCAGTGCCAGGGAAGAAATTCCCTGGCACTGATAGTGCCTACCGCTATGGTTTTCGTGGCAGTACAAAAACCAAGAAAACCAAGGTGATAGGCTGGGTCGTAATCCCGAGGGTGGGAACGTGACGGCTGCTGGGCTGGAGACCAGTGGCTGTTACCACCCTGGTGGTCGGTGTGTTAAAGTGGTGGTGTTGGATGGCTGTAACCGCCAGGGTCCAAATCCCATTTTTTTTATCGCCGGCCTGTTGGAGGTATTACCGCCGCTTTAACACCGACTGCCAGGGTTGTAATGAGGGCCTATGTCACAAAACTGCGCTAACACAGTTTTTGACACAAAACTGCGCTAACACAGTTTTGCATCCAAAAGTTTAGCGCTGACTAGCGCCATTATTTTAATGACACTTGGACGTCATATTTATACTATGTCGCTGGGTGGTGCGTAAAATAGTCTATAGTCATTTTTCTCGACTATAACCATTGCACCTTGTCATAAGGCAAAATTACATTAATGCAGGAAAAATGACTCGAATCCATTTTACAACATGTAAACATGTTGCAAAATGGAAATGCACCATTTTTGCCCCCAATAGCATCAAATACAGACGCTAACGGAGAAAACAGTGCGAAGGACAGGCAAAATGGACCCAGGAAGCCAGGAGAGACCCCAGAGAGATCCCAATCAACCAGGAACCAGCCAGGAAGACACAGACAAGACCCAGGGGAGAGAAAAGAAAAATAGAAAGTATTGTTTCAGTGCAGAGGAGCATGAAATATGGGTGGGAGAGGTGACGGAGCATCAAAATCAACTCTTCGTCACCTCAAAATTGCCAATTGGAAGGAGAGACACAATTTGGCAGCAGATAGTAGACAAGATTAACAGTGTGGCAGAGGTCAGGAGAACCGTAACCAAGTGCAAGAAACACTGCCATGACTGGAAGTAAAGGACAAAGGAAAAAATGGCAAGAAACAGGAACGCAGCACTGCAAACTGGAGGAGGGAGTCCAGCACCACAAGAGGAATTGGATGAGATGGAGGAGATGGTTGCAGCGGTCATCCCAGAGGAAATAGTCACAGGAATCGCAGGACAGCGCAGACTAACAGGAATCACCACAATGAAGGGTAAGTTGCATGGGGCAATTTATGCTAAAATATCAAGTGCAAGAAGCGGGACACACATAGGACTCACACAATACATGTCAAAGGAGCACAGAGGGACACAATACACATCAAAGAAGTTGCACCATGCTGATGTAAGCTACACATGTACCTACGTCTTAGTAGTTGTTTTGCTTTCCTTATCTTAATGCACTTCTTAGTTTAAAGAAGACATTTATTATTATAACTTCACCACGAGGTCCCTGAGAGACGAGATTAGTAGGTTGTAAGCACACGTTTAAAAGTAGTTGCAGCACTGAAAGCAAAATATATCAAAGTACTTCTCAATTGCAATATACACAGCAAATACATGTGATTATATTATAGCATAGCTTCAAAGCAAAGAATAAAAGTCAAAATTTCATCACCGTAAGGCCTATCACTGCTCGTCATCCTTCTCATGCCTGCAAGTTGATGACTCCTGTTCAACTGAGAAGGAGATTTTCCACCCAAACGGGAGGCCAGGCAGCTGAAGTCCGCTCCTGACTGAAATCCTGGAGAATCTCCCCTTGCTGCTGTCCAGGGACACTGTTAAAAAAGCCAGGCCCCTTCCTTTCAGACCTGGGAAATAAAACAAGCCATTGGAGATTGGCCAGATCTCCTAAGCCTCTCCTCTTCCCAAGGATGAGCAGAAAGGAAAACAACAAATATACGCTCTCTTATCACATTAGGGTTTGTGTGATTTCTATTTGAAAAACACAGCTTGGTCTGCCATGTGGAAAAACACAGCTCATTTGCACTGTCTCAACTGCAATGTCTAACTCCACGTTAAAGCCAATAGGCAGCTAAACTGAATACAGAATGTAATGTGCTCCTGATGAACATTGAACAACTAATATGCGCAGTGGTGAAACACAAAGTCATTGGTCAAACACAATTAATAGGATAACAGTAGTGACATGCACCATATCACAATGTCAACCTGGAAATATGTTGATCACCAGGCCTAAATACCTACAGCTATATATGCAGCACATGGGATAGATGGCATGTATAATCACTGTGCCTCTGGTTATGTCATCACAACATCCCTTGCATATAGTCATATAAACCCTACCACCCTACCAACATGACCAAGACTTCAGAGACTAGGTAGTCAGTGAATACCATTCCTGGGGTACGTCATGGTGGTGTCCCTTGCATTAACACCTTGCAACTGCCTTGCCTCATTGCCTAAACACGTGTTCTGCATCTCACAGCACAAAAGTCATTGCAACTGTCCCAACAGTAGCCAGACATGCACCGGTAGCACCACCACACTTAGACAACACATCCACATTAGCCAGCTATCCCTCTGGTGTTGCAGTGTACCCTTTGAGGTTCGCATGATTAGTCACAAGTTGGGATGGCGGGTGGAAATCTATCTGCCCATGGTTGGTAGCTCTGTGGGGCACTAGGCACAACATTGTTGATGGATCAAATAGAGTCAGTGTCAGTTTTGGGGTGCATTGGGTGTGACATGACACGCTGCACTTAGCTCTGCAAATCAGGCAGGGGAAAGGGCAAAGGCAAAGGGGCAGGACATGGGACCCCCTTCTCTGCCCATGCCAGGTGCATGGGCTGTGCAGGGGCACCCAGGGGCACACCACACCACATCACCACCAACCTTTGCATTGGGGTTTCACCTCCATGCAAAGGCTAGTGGAAATGCGGGAACAGACCTGGAGTGTAGCGTTGAATGCAATACTGGTCTGGTGTCACAAGACAGGTGCCATTGCCAGTCTGTGCGATTCTGGAAACCTGCCGGTGATAGGCCATTGGCCTATAGGGCATTCCCCATTGACAACAGTTGCCACTGCCACCTGCATTGTTGGAGGTGGTCATATAGACAATGGGCGTCAGGGGGTTGTAGGACTGTCACACTTGAAATGAGGGACCGGTATGAATACCTGCAAACTCACCATCAAACTAGCTTGAGGCCCTCACCTAAGTTCTACTCTAGTTAACTGGCCATGTCCATAAACTCATTTACCATCAGGCACTGTCACATACATAATGATGTACACAGCTAAAATATTATTCCCATGCTGGCCATCCCTGGGTCCACCCCTGTGCCTGTGTCGGATTAGCTGCACTGCCACAATGCTGCATCTCATGGATCATGGTGGAGGGATGGCTGCATTGAGGGTGAGATAAGAGGTGTGTAGGAAGGCGCACCTACCTGCACAGACAGAAGATGAAATTGAACTCAGCTAGGTCCATGTGTGCTCTGCAATGTAGCACACATACATCAACATGAGGAGCTATCAATGGTAACAAGAGCATAGTGTCCTGTCAATTCCAACCCTGGGGTGGTGCAAGGTTAAAGCACCGCATGAGTGTAAGTAAAACATGTAAGACTGGGACAGCAGCATATTGACATGTGTGGTGCTGTGGCTTGAGTACTGCAACACCCATAGCAAGGCCTCACCATGCAAATAGATGCATAGGGGGTGTTGAGAATGATAAGATGGTGTCAAGCCACAGAAATGATAATGATCACACCTAGTAGATATGACACAGCAAATTGCCCCTCCTGAGCTTCCCCTCATGTGACACTCAGGTGGGGCAAAGGGCTGATAGACTGTAAACATGAAGTACAGGAACAATGTTTGGGAACTAAGAAAACAATGAGCCACCAATAGCTGAGTGAGTGACATGATATATTAACTGACACAACACAGAAAGATTGATTTTGAACAATCGCATTGCAAAGGATAATGGCTCACCTGCTGATCTGCCTGTCCTGGAGTACCCCGATGACCTGGATGACCAGCTGACAACCATCAGCCAAGAGACCCTCCAAGAAGTCCTTGTACCCCACCACCTCCAGTCGCAAGGAGAAGTAATGATGTAGCAGCCATCCAAGATGCCCCACCCAACACCCCAATAGTACGACCTACCAGCACTGACACAGCTGAGGACTTCGAGGACCCAGGGACTAGCTTTGAGAGGACAATGGTAGGAGTCTAGCGGGAGCTGGCCAAGGAGGTGCGGGTGGGGATGCAAAGTATGGCAGCCAGCCTAGAGGGTATGCACATGTGTATTGTTACGGCTACCGAACAGACTGCAGCCAACAGAGGCCACGTGTAACAATGCAAAGGTAGCAACAACTTCACATAGATCAGGGCCAATATTCCTCCTGATCTGTGTCAATTTTTGACCATACATCACAAGTAACTTGAATATGTTATTGGGAGTATGGAATGCAGTTAGTAACCATAAGGCGGTCAGTGTTGATAGGTACACATGCAAGACTGATCAATATGACTATCACCTACACTGTGAGCATCACATCTACCTACAAATGTGTTGTACCTCAGGGGGGATGGCCATGCAATCCATCATCTCAACTGCCCTGGTCCTCCACCAAGGCATGCCCACTCGTACATGGAGTCAGGGAGTGGACCATATGTTAGGAGGGCTGTCAACTAGGAAGCTGGCCTCCATAGGTCTATCGCATCTACATTCATGTGTCCAGGTGTAGACACCCATCAATACCTGACCTCTCAATACAATTTCTTACACACCCATATCCATGCCAGCACATGTCTGGCCTTGACCTGCATGCACGCCTATTACATTCCACATAAGTGTTACGTAAATGGAGTACAAAATATGGAGCACCATGCTGGGGGACAATTGCTCACCCAGTCCTACATATACATTACAATACAGGGATGCATCAAATTGTGTTCAAAATGGTACATCACTGTGTTGTGAGAATGACAGTGTGTCCCAGTGCCAATATTCTTACAGTGGTCTCTTCTTATTCACATATGGGCCTTCAAGTGGCTTGACATCACCTTTTGTTACATGATGCTGCACATTGAGCACCACAAGCCTGACAAGATATGACTCTGCTCCTGCATGAGGAGCCTTTAAATGGGACACAATGTCCCCATCCAGCCTACTTTGACTTCTGAACATTTGACAGCTTCTCACTTCTAGCATTGTGTGCAACACACATGACTCACTCACACCAAACCCTCAATGACGACACAGGACAGACATTATCACACTTACTGGATACATCTGGGTCCTCAAATCTTGTCACTTCGCCGATGGTGTAGGGGGCAAGTCCACCTGTAAGATATGGATGGAAAACCAGGCTTAGTGCCATATCTCTGTCACTACTAGTGGACAACATATTACAGTATGTACTATTTTAGAGGTGTGAGCAAGTTATCCTGGTGTAGAACAGTGCAAAAGACACACCACTGCAAAATCACGATGTCACTGACACTCAGATGAGTGAGCCACACATCTGCACACTTACACTGGGCCTGAGACTCATGTAGTGCTACACCCTGCAACAACCATATGTGGACAATCTACAGAAGATTGAACTCCATGGTATGAGGGGGAGTTGGGTGACAAATACATGACACCACCCTGGTGCTTTGCAAGACAAATGACTCAAGTATTAAGGCATGTCCTGCAAGGCACCAAGAGGTACTTTTTGATGGACATGTGGCTCAATTACTAATCTGCAATAATCATGCGTTGATTAATCCATGACTGATGTGGCAAGGTTGTCTGATGGTATCAAATGCCCCATTTACAGTGTCCCCTAAAGCAGGTAAGCCTCCTTTGCTAACATGATGGCAGGGATCATGTGTGTGAAATGATGACAATATAGCGCTATACATGCATTGCCCTACTTTGTTGACACAATCCAGTTAAATATGGTAGGCTGGCAGTGTCTTGGTGTATCATACATGACACTATGCAGGGGCACAGGTGTTGCCATGGGCCCTTAAATGTGTGACTTAGTGATGGCTGTGCATGACTCGCCAGGCATCTGACCTGCATTAGTAAAATGGTAGGACATGTGAACTCCATGTCTAGACTGGCACAGTTACACTTCATTCTGGTTGCATGCAACCTGTCCACAAACATTGCATGCAGCACTCCAACACATCTGCTACTGTCATTCAAGAGTGGTGAACAGTAAATAGTAAGCCAATGGGAGACTCACCAACAGGGCCACCGATCACTATACCAAGATGGTCAAGCAGATCGTGCTCCCTGGCCACCAGATCTGCCCAGCGATTCTTGAGCTAGTGTTCATTCCTGGTGCTGCAAAACACCCTCTTCAGGTGGTGAAGCACCTTGCCCTACTGCAGCCACCTTGCCTCCGTCCGGTAACCTTGGATTGCACAGCTCCCCATCTCCAACATCAATGGCAGGTAGTGGGCTACCATCCACACAAAGCCACCCAGATCCTCCTCTCCCATCCTTCGTAACCTCTCCCTACCAGACATATTTACCAGATACAGGTTGAGGAAAAAAAATAAAAAATGAACAGAAAGGAAACTTAAGGCCCAAAAATTAAGCCCAACTAACCCAACATATCAACTATCCCGGACAGACACCCCACAGTATAAGTACAATTATAAACAAAAAAACACACACATTTACTGATACTGGGACAAAGTACAGTCAAAAATACAAAAAACACGACAGGAGGGACACCACAAGATACAATACTCAGGAAAAACACACAACCAACTCAAGGACACAACCACACAGTCAAACGAGGCACAGACCGTAAAGTGAAAGTGAAAGTACACCCACTGTACCATGCCTGTAAACAGGATTTACTATTATATCACTTCCTGACCCCATGCATCACGTTATCTGTTAAGCATGTATTTATTTGACGCATGTGATATTTGCATGAGTATTTTGGACTCATGACCTACGTGCGCCGTTTTGTTTTACGCATTACCTTTATGAGTCGAATTAACAGAAAATCAGCATTGAGATGAGTGCGAAGGTATACTTCAGGCTAGAGGCCCATGGGTCATATACTTTGCGTTTGCGGATATTTTCGACGCATTCGCGTCAATTGTTTTGACTCTATTCCTGATTGTGTCATTTTGTTCCATTGTCTATGGATGCACCCTGTAAATGTAAATGAAATAGGCTGTGCTGCACTGTGGGATATTGTGTATGGCCGCATGTGGTAGTCCATGCAACAATGTGATTTGGGTGTGATTGATCTGTCACAACGATGTGTGTGTTACAGAGTCAACAGCATGAAAATATTTGCATATCATGCATATGTATGCATGTGCGACAACAGTGTATGCACATATGTAAGGCAGTCAGTAGTATGCAACAGTTCTGGTTTGTGATTGGGAATTGTGTTTCCTTACGTGATGTGTGTAGTTGTCTTATAAAGCATAACATTTAAGACGACATACACATCTCAGGCATTGTTGATGATGCTACCTAGGAAATGTTACCCGACAACTGTTTCCATATGTAGATTTTTAGTTTATGGTGATTTGTGTGTGAACTACACATATTTCTGACATGTGTACATATTTGGTACATACTGTGATTGACACTCACTGCTTACATTCCACCCATATTATATTTTGTCCACAAATGTTTTATTAAACTCATTATATTTAGCAATGGTATTAGTTTTTGTGTGGTGGACCTGCAGCCCTAGCTGTATATGTTCTCATCCATTCTTATGTGCATTCCATAGACGTGTCCGTGCAAAGGGTGAGGTCATGTGTACCCTGTGTCAGGGTTGGGCCCCATGGCAGTGGCAGGACTGATTACCATGGATGTACTGGGCAGGCTCCATGCATGCAGCCATTGCAACTCTCACACTGAGTTCTGACAGTAGTGTGTTCAAACATTACTGTCTTTCCAAATTTTGACATCCACTGCCTCATGTGTGGGGCCCTTGTTTACCTCCTGTTTGGAAATGTTGTAGTTGTGTGTGCGTAGCTATTGTTGTACAAGTTGGCAATGTTGATGTCATTCATATGTTGTGGTCCATAGACTGTGTCCTTCAGTTGTCACATTCAAGTGATAAAGGCTGCTTTTAATGTGTGTGATGGTAGCAGTACAATCTTATGCATCACATGTGATGAAGCAACAGTACTTTTCAAATTAGTGTTTGTAACATGCTCCCTGAAGTTAGACTCACAATCCTGACGTATATGTTGTGCAGACTGAAGAGACCAAAGCCAGATTGTGTGAATTAGTGAGGTGTTTATTGACGAAATGTACAAGGTGCGTAAAGTGATTTTTAAATGAAGAAGCTCTCAACTATGTGCAGTCTGCGGCGTATCCCAGCAGCTGTGTTGTGCTGTTCCCCCTCATTTTCTTCACCACCATCCTCCTCCTCAGGCAGGTCATCAACCTGCTCATAAAAGGGGACGTTCATCCGCACACATATGTTGTGCTGGATAGCACATGTTAATATGAACTTGCAGACGATGTGTGGGGCATATAGGCGGCTGCCTCCTGAGAGGTCCAGGCACCTGAATCTTGAATTCAAGATGCCAAATGTACTCTCACTATAGTCCGTGTCCTCCGATGTCCCTCATTATATGCACACTCTGCTGCTTTGCTTGGGTTGAGAAATGGGGTCATAATCCATAGCTGTATGCCATAACCCTGATCAACTGCAAAAGATTAAAGGAGTAAGCTCTTGTTAAGGCTTGCAACAGGTTTGTCATGCAGCATGGCAGTTGATATTTTGAGTTGGTTGTGACTCATATGTGTTTGTGGTATGGTGTGAGGTCCTGGCCTTGTGTAAGATATTCTCAGCACTGGGTTGCTGGACATGACAATCTTTTGTTTGGCTCAAGGACCTGGAACATATGATTTGGATTCCTAACTGATGGTCAGTATGTGTGTACCATGCGTTGTGTAGTGCACCTTTGTATCTGTGTGCTATCACTAGAGGAGACATGACACATCCTCACAACACAATAGGGTCAGATGTGGTGGCAACATGGTAGCACTACAGAGCCTGGACATCCCATCTGTTTTGACATGTGTCATTGCAGATGATGTGCAACACTTAGGCTCATTGAAATGGGGAAGTGACAATGCACAACACATCTCCAAAATTGGTAGCACTGTCCTGCAACATTTTGACTATGCAAGAATGCCCCATGTGTAACATGTTACTAGGCAACCCATTGTTGTCCCCTGCGCCAATTGCTTATATCCAGCCATGCACCTACATTACCTACCTTGCACCAGGGTAATTAGCTAGATGCCCTGTGGAGGTGGATGTATCTGTGCAGGAAGGGACACCGCCCTATACATATGCTGCTTTGATAGCCAATTGGCTTTTTCTGTGTGTGCAGCAGCATGCAGTATGCATTGGTGGCACAATCATATGAGTTCAAAACACAGTCTACTCCCTTATTGCAAAATTGTGGCTTCACTCTAATGATTTCATCCACCATGAGAGACAGCTCTCCCTCTGTGAAACAGGGATTTCTCCTCCCTGCCATTGTGATTTTTTTCTAAACGAATCTAGAGCCCAAAAAATGAAAGACAGTGAGAGAAAGTAAAATTAACAAAAGACACAGAGGGATAGGAACACAGAAAAAAATGTCTTCTGAGCTGTAAACTCGCTTGGCTGTCTGGTCTTCTGCAGTGTGATGGCAAAGGATCATGGTCGGAAATGGAGTGTGTTTAATAGTGTGTTTGGCAGGTGTTCACAAATGTCCAATATGCAACAGGTGAGGGCTACTTGCTTCAAACCCACAATGGACTCCTGCCATCACGGCTTTGCGTCTGATACTCTGCCAGCACAACTGTGTGAGCTAAATAGGCTCTCCGGGATCCCCGCGGTAAGACGACAATGGAGGGCTTACTCATCAGCATTGGAGTCTGCTGTGTTGACTGCAGGATGTAGCTTGCACAACAGAGTGGAGTCTGTTGTGGTGGTCTTTTGCTCAACACCAGTACATCCAAATATGGTGGATGGAACACTGTTGAATTGATAGTCTGTTTGGGCCTGCCGCCGACGCGGTTTGGCAGTAAAACTGTCAAGATCTAAATCAGGCCCTAATTGTCCTTGATAAATCCTGCACTAAACCGTAGCTGAGAGTCGTGAATTCCATATGCACCCAATTAAACATGGGAAGATTATGGGAGAAATTAAGTACAATGAACAAAAACTCAGGGGCTGATTTAAGAAAAGTGGTGCTGTACCCTGTTGTATCTCAAGAAGAACAGAGACTGAACACTTAAACTTGTATTTATTTTAAGTTGCAGTAAATATGCCAACACCGGTGTCTGCCGCCCTGTTCATCTCCAACTGTCCCTCTTCCACATTCCATCCCTTAGACATTCCTTCCCTACATTCTTTTACCTCATAACATTCCAATAGAACAAAACAAAACAACATACTTCATAACATAACACATCTTCCCCCTTACACAATACAATAGAAATGAGAGAAGCCAAGGAAAAGGAAATAACTAATTTACAACATAATCTTTTAAATAAGCAGGTTTCTTAACAATTCTTCCCAGTTTACTTTCATAAGTTCCGTTCTTTCCAGATTGTGCTGAACTGTCATTGGTGACTCTAGCTTCTTGTGTTGAGCTATCATTGTTAACTCCAGCACCTTTATACGCCGAATACCCTTCTTCAGCTCCAATAAGATCTTCCATCCCGGTGGGAGTGTCATTATGCACAGTATCTATCCAAAAGTAATTCTTTGTAAATTCTGTAGATTCTGCAGAAGTATTTCCATCCACATCAGTAGAGTCTCCTCTAAACCTCACAAAACGGCTCATATGCCATACTCGTCCATCACTCAATTTGGCCGAATTTTTGTATATCTCAAGAACTGTTTTAGGTTCAGAAAACTTGGTATCTCCTTTTTTATCCTTGCCTGGTAATTTGACACGAACTACATCACCTTTCTTAAGATTTATTTCTTTAGCACCACTCTTCAAATCAACAAAGTTTTTATAAAGACCTTGCACTTTTTGAATATTTTTTTTAACCTCAGCAGGTGACCATTCTTTAATCCTAGATTTGTTTAACCAACCCTGATTATCTTTTGTGAATGGAATTCTTCCTCTCATTACAGTAAATGGAGTGTGCCCTGTAACAGTCGGGCTGGTTCTGTACATCCAAATCATTTTCTTAACACAGGTTTTCTAGTCAACATTTTTATATCTAGCTAATTGCAAAGAATCTTTAATTACTCGATTAAATCTCTCCACTTCACCACTCCCACTTGGATGGTAGACCGAAACAAACTTATGTTCTATTCCATTCCTCTTAAAAAATTCTTTAATCTCTTCACTTTTAAATTGAGCACCATTATCCGTGATGATTTTCTTAGGTAAGCCTTCCCTCTAAAAAAGCTCATCCAAGAACATCAAAACATTCGCTGAATTAGCTTTGGTAACAATTTTAATCTCTGGCCACTTTGAGAAGTAATCAACCACCACTATAATATACCATTCCACATTCTCCTCAACAATTGGTCCCATTATATCGATACCAATAACTTCCCAAGCCATTTCAGGACAAGGCACAGGATATAAGGTTGGTTTTAAGGTCACCAGAGATTTATCAGCATTCATACATAAATCACAATTCCTAACCATTCTCTCAATATTAACATCCATACCAGGCCACCAATAATTTTCTTTAATTTTCAGTTTGGTTTTGACAATGCCCAAATGTCCTTCATGATTCATTTTGATGATAGAATCCCTCAATTTTTCAGGTGGAACCATTCTATCACCCCTCATAACCTTGTCATAGTCCACTGACAACTCATCACGTAACTCAAAAAAAACTTTGAGCTCAGATGTAATTTCTTTTTTTTCTGGCCAACCACACTGAATGTACCTCTTTAACGTAGATAGAATAGGATCATTTGAACTGGTTTCATCCCAGACTTCACAACTAATGGCATTCCATTCAGTATTCCCGGACCATGCAACAGTGATCCCTTCATCTTCATTCAAAGATTCTTGGAGGGGTAGGGGCAATCTACTCAAACAATCCGCCACCTTATTCTTAACACCTGGGACATATACCAATTTATACTTGAAGTCCAACAATCTTATGGACATCCTAGCTATTCTTGCCGTGGCCTTAAATAGTCCTTCAGTGGTCAATACTTTAATTAAGGGTTTATGATCACATCTAATTTCAATGTCAAAACCCCACAAAAAATTCCTGAAGTGCTCTAAGCCCCAAACAACAGCAAGAGCCTCCCTCTCTATAACTGAGTACCTTTCCTCTGTGGGGGACAGTGCTCTAGAGGCAAATGCTATGGTCACTTCTTCACCATTGACCCCTTTCTGACTTAGAACTGCTCCAATACCCTTATTAGACGCATCCGTGGTGAGAATGGAAGCGAGTTTAGGATCAAAGCCTGCCAACGTTTTACCCAAACAAATCTCTTGTTTTACATAGTCAAAGTCTCCCTGTAATGCATCTGTCCAAACAAATTTACATTTTTCTTTTAACAATTGTCTTAAACTAAAGGTTTTTTCTGAGAAGTTCTTAACAAATCTTGCATAGAATTCCGCTAAGCCAAGGAATGATCTTAATTCGTCCTTGTTACTAGGTGCCGGAGCATTTTTAATAGCAGACAGCAATTCTTTTTTTGGTTTAATTCCACCTGCAGTGATCTCATGCCCCAAATAGTTCAATTGTTGAACACCAAACTTACACTTAGAGAATTCAGCTGTTAAGCCTTTATCCCTCAGAATACCAAGTACTTTAACAACTCTAGCATCATGTTGCTTCCTATTCTCGCCCATAATTAAAATGTCGTCCTGAAAGAAGATTACACCTTCTACATCCTTGAAAAGTTTGTGCATTAGTTTCTGAAAAACTGGTGCAGCAGATGCTAATCCAAACGGCATTTGAACATATCGATAACAACCCTGAGGAGTCATGAAAGCAGTTAAACCTTTGCTATCCTCATGTAATCTGACTTGATGGTAGGCCGAAGACAAGTCAATGGAGGTGAACCATTTCATGTCTTTTGTCAAGGCAAGCATCTCGTCTATCTTTGGTAATGGGAATCTTTCCATCACTATGTTATTATTTAATTCCCTCAAGTCGATGCACAAACAAATCTTCCCATTGGCCTTACGTACTGCCACCAATGGGGAGATCCATTCAGAAGCATCAACTTCTTCAATTATACCTTTCCTTAATAGAGACTCCAATTCTTTATTAACCAACTCTCTTAACACCCAAGGAATGTTACGAGATTTGTGAATTTTTGGTACAGCATTTTCCTTTAACAAAATTTTATGTGTAAAGTCCTTAAGTGCACCGATCCTATCAGAGAACAGCTCAGGAAAATTGTTCTTCAATGTGAGCCCATAATCTCTGCTGACACTCACCACCTTAACTTGTTCCGTACTATTTGGGTCCAACACAATGTTCAAAGCTCTTTGATCCAACCATCCCAAAACCACTGGGCCCTCTTCAGCAACATATAATTTGCCCACAGTTTTCCTACCTTTAAACTCAAAGACTACTTCTCTAAACCCAATCATAGGAATAGATTCTCCTGTGAAACTCTCAGGAGAGACATCTGGAAGAATCAAGGTGGACCCAAGAACTCTTATGAATTTTTTCTCCCATAAATTCTTATTAATTATTGTGTAAGGAGAACCAGAGTCTGCTACAATCAGTACTTGCACACCTCCCAAGAGAATCTCACACACAGGTTTATTCCTTGATTGTACATTCAAGAGTGATACATAAGGATTTTCCAAAAGATTCACTTCTTCACATTCTTCTAAAACTGAAAAATCACTAGCGCTGTTAATACCTAGAACACACTCATGTACTTTTGAGTCCAGGCTAGAATCAGAACTACATTCTGAATCTGATTTACTGACAATAGCTGCAACTTTTGTACCCCTTCTACATACTTTGGCAAAATGGCCCCTAATACCACACTTGGCACACTGTTGGTCATGTGCGGGGCATTTCCTGTAGAACGCTAAGTGCTCCTTACTCCCACAACAAAAGCACTTTTTATCATTATTCTTTGTTTCAGGTGGCTGCTTTCTTTGTGTCTCCTCCCTATATTTCTTGAATTTAACTTTACTGACAACTTCGTTCTGCGTTTCTTTTTTTTCAAGTGAAATAGCCTTAGCACATTTATTAGAAATTTCAGCTTTTTTAACAAGGGCTACAACTTCTTCCAATGGCGACTCACCATGCACCCACAATCTCTCTTGAATATGGGAATTGTTCACATGCATAATAATCTGATCCCTGATCAGCTCATTATGTAGCATACCAAACCTACAAGTAACTGCTAGTTTTTTTAGTTCAGAGACATATTCCTCTATAGATTCCATTTTCCCTTGTTTCCTACTAAAGAAATTAAATCTATCAATAGCAATACACACAGAGGTCGAATAATATCTATCTAGATCTTCCAGGGCATGTGCAAAAACATTAGAGTCACCATCCTGATGAACTTTTTTTTCCAAAGAGTTATACACTTTAAGACCTATAGTTCCCAAACAATGCAACAAGATCTTCTTCTTCTTAGCCAGGGTTAAATCTTCCTCATCAATTGTGTCTAAGTAATTCAAGAAATATTCCTTCCACTCCAGCCATTTCACTTGTTGATCACCTGTAGAGCTTAGAAAGGGTTGTGGAGGAGTGAGGGTAAATGTTTGAGCAGCACACATTTTCCCCGTGAAAAATACTACACATTAAAAGCTAAATAAAAAAAAAAAATTGTGAGTCCTTTAAAAGCATATGTAGTAGTTTCAAGATGGCCGCCGAATGGGGTGCTGACCTGCAATGTACTCCTAAGATGGCCGCCTCTCCGTGCGCAGACAGCACAGCGTAAAGCTCACTGGCGTACACCCCCGAGGAAGGACAAAAACATACAGCGCGCTGTGCGCACGATAAGGTAAGCACACAACGCCCAGCAGTGCGTGCTGTGCGTGCTGTGCGCCGCCCCTAAGGTTTGCCTCAGTTGCGGCAGAGAATCCACAAGAATACTTGGAACGTGACTCGCGTGAAGCTTAGTAAGCGCGAGTACAACAGTTAGGTCCGCGCGTGCCGCTGCTCCAATAACTCAAATCTGCGAACTTGGAAATAGACAAAAAGACCAAAAAAAATGGCAGGCCTGCTGTAAAAATGTCCAAGGGGACACTTCAGGCTTCAAAGGGTGCGGGGAGGTGTTGGCAAGTACTCACTCCATTGTATAGATGATCCTGAGAAGAGGGTCATGTAGAGAGTGCAGCATGAGTCCTTGCCGATCCAGCATGAATTCTTGAAAACACCTTCGTCGCCAAAATTAGTGTTGTATCTCAAGAAGAACAGAGATTGAATACTTCAACTTGTATTTATTTTAAGTTGCAGTAAATACGCCAACACCGGTGTTTGCTGCCCTGTTCATCTCCAACTGTCCCTCTTCCACATTCCATCCCTTAGACATTCCTTCCCTACATTCTTTTACCTCATAACATTCCAATAGAACAAAACAAAACAACATACTTCATAACATAACATACCCCTTACAGCCCTCCTACCGCCACCAAGTGTGCGCTGTATTTAAAACCATGGCACAGAGTAGGGGGCAATAGCATCAGAATTTATGGCACTCCTCCTGTAAAGTAGCGCCATAAATGGCCCCTTGTATTCAATGGAATGCCCCCTTTTAACACCTGCTCTGAGCAGGCATTAAAAGTGCCAAAACAAATGGTGCAAGGAAATCTCTTTGCACCATTTCTTTGACCCCCTCACCCACCCGGGGGAACGCCCCCCTTGCATACATTATGCCTAACACAGGCATAATGTGACACAAGGGTTTACAAAGAGGCGCAATGAATGCATTGCACCACTTTGTAAATATGGCGCATGTAAAAAGCCACTTTAGCACCGCCTTAGCATCAAAAAAATTATGCTATAGCAGCGCTAAGGTGGCACTAGGGCCTCTTAAATCTCGCCCTCAGTCATTAAGATTAAGGACAGTTTCTAGGAACATGTCCTGTATAAGACATGGTGAGATAGAGGCCCGAAGGGCTAGTTGACAAATTCCTAAGCAATAAATGCACCATGCTTTTCCAAGTTACTAGAATTACTACTTCAGAGGCTAAGTCACTGTACATTCGCGTTATACCATAACCTAGGGGTCAAACAATGTGCAGTGACCCTATGTATATTAAAAAGGTGACACGTCTGAACCAAATGTATTTGCCCTTTCGTGGTACCTAAAATGGGCATGGTCACTAAGAGCTGCTGCAGTGAAGACCTGATCTTCACATGTCAAGGAGAAGTTTAATTTTGGTTGCTTCCATAGTATACACTTTAAAACTTGTTTGTCAAGTTGTGATGGGGAATTTCAATGTTGGTTGCATTTGTACCATGGACTTTAAAACGTGTTTGTCCTTGAATTATAGGGAATATGTGTGAAGACCGGACCTTGACAGATCGTGAGGAATTTTTATTTTGATTGCTTCCGTCCTATGCACTTTAAAACTTATTTGTCTTTTAATTATAGGGATTATGTATTTTTGTCATGCCAACATGAAATGGGCATTATGTATTTTAGGTTTGTTTTTATTATTAATACCTTAGAGATTGTTTACTAGTGGTGACAGCAATTTAGATCCTTGATTTGTCATGGGCAAAGGGTATCAGATTGAGTAATTGTGAAACTGAGAGCAAAAAACGAATTTGTGATAACTGTTGCCCTTTATTATATGTATTTACATTCTGTTGGCGCTTGCACAATTATACTAGTCGTTTTCTGACCCTGATCTGGCTTCCTGTGTGATATTGCTGAAACACTGTTTTGAACACGTGCTTTTTATGTTTTCTTTTTAACTACTAGAAATGAAGTGGGATATTAATATAGCTATTATGTACTTTTACGATTGTCATGACCGATATAAAGTAATTTGATACAATCCTGTGTTTCGACGACAGCCATTAGTTTACTCAGTGCAGAAGAGTATTTCAGAGTATTTAGAGTCTCATTATTTTCTTACCTCAGCCAACAGAAGATGGCAAGCATAAGGTAAGTATAGTAAATATATGCAAAAGTAATTGTCTCTATCCCACATCTCTTTGCTTCACCTCATATTCCTACTCCTCCCAGGAAAAAAACGAAATATGGAATGATTCTGTTTTAAAACAACATTTAAACTACGTGTATTAAAAATGCAAAAACAGCCATCACCTTGAACCCCAGCTGTCACACCTAAAACAACACACTCAGCCCCTCCCTAAATCCCCAAAATTCCCCTCCCCAAAAAAACAAAAAACATTGACTCAACACTCCCTGACCTCCAAATATAAGTGTTTCTTTAAAAAATAAAATGGCAGTAGATTCCACTAGGTTGTTTCAAATGTCATCTTGGGTGGCAAAGATTTCTCTTCATATAGAAATTCGCTTTCTCATAGATTGCTGGTGGCATCGCTTCCATCAACATTCTTAAAATGCCAGTCTGGGGTCTCAGTTTGTGGTTAAGGTCACTTGCTGGCTAGTTGCCAGCACTAATGGATGACTACCTCATGGCCTTTCTTTTGTTACCTCCATCAAGCTGAACTTCTGCCTCCATCGGTGCTGGACAATCTGCTTCCTCCGAGCTACCCACAATGCCTTCGTCCTTCATGCTATCTGCATGTGTCAGTCCTAGAAATTTAATTAAAAACGCCCTTCTTAATAGTATCTATTGCAGTAAGCATGTATGAGTGGTAATGCTGGTTTAGTAACCCATATTGTACCAACCTACATACCTCTTTTCTCATGTATTATCCTGCCAATACATATCTTCTTTTCTCGGTTTACTGTTAGGTTAACTTTAGGGTTTCAGTTACTGTTACCGTAGAGGTTTGTTTCAGGCAAAAGGTCAGGGATGCTGTTGTTGTAACAGAAGGTGCAGAAGATGGTGCAAGAAATGGGTGGAAAAGGGAATGTATGGTACTGATACATTTTTACAAGTCCCCTTCTAAATACGGACCAGTTAGCCTTTCACAGCCTTGGTAAGTATAGGTATGAACCAACTTACCAACATGAGCCTGATAGACCAGCAGGCTGAGAACCATGCATCTCCAAAGACTTACCGGTAGATACTGCGTATTGGATTATGATTGTTTCTATCAGACCCTGCAGGATTATATTAATTAGGGAATATATTTGTTAGTGATTTTTTATTAATCATTCTGGAAGCCAATGTCCCAGAAGATTGCCAGACAAAAGGACTCTACACTGTGCACTATTAAAATGCTTTATTAACTATTAAATCCCAGATCTAACGCAGATTACCTGAATGTGCATTATTGCGGAAATAATAATAGTGGTGAAAAGCAAAAATAAAGACTAGACAAAATGGTAACATGTTAGATGGTATTCATTTAGACAAATAACTGATGGACCCATTCTGTATTGGAACCCTTTCTTCCTGGACTTTAGCCTATAGTTATACTAGTACCAAAAGTGTCAAAGAAACTAGTTTCCTAGGTGGCTTTGTTGCACACATTTAACTCATAGCTTTTTGACGTTTCTCAGTCTGCAGCGAGGTCAGTTTCTGTCTTTGTTTTGTCGTACCTTGGTTCAGAAAGCCGCATAACTCACCAGCTCACGTAGGTGTGTGACCTTCAAGCAGACTGTTTGTAGCTTCAATATCCCCTCGCAAACCTGAGGATGCTCTCTATAGAGATGCCTGCGCATCCGACGTCTGCGATTACAATCTATAGCAAAGCATCACCATTTTTAATGAATATAGGCAATGGAACAATGAGCAGAATCATATATTCATAATGAATAAACGAATGCTATGTGGCTCTCAAAAGCATGAAAAACACAAAGCACATGGGTATTCTCCACCCCCGCCGTAAAATTGAAGAGACAATGTATAAAGGAGAAAAAGGTCTGGAAAAGGATTAAGGAGGGAGAGCCAGTCACGGGTTAGGATTATGAAAGCTAAGGAATAATATGTGTTGGTTTTATCTGCATTTTTCATAGACCTATAACTTAGCAACTTTTCAACTCAACTTTTTTCTTCAACTTTTTATTTTTGAGTTAGTGTTTTGGCAAATGGCCTGAGGAGAGAATGTTGTAGAAATTAACAGCAGGGGTTCTGCTCCTAAACCCCAGCAATCAGCAAGTACAGCATCCATAGGCAGATCTTTCTGGTAGATATTTCGATCGTACAGTAGCCAGTGTTAACTTGACTTGAAATTGGCACTTCCTGGATCCAAATCAACCAGTGGTATGTGTTTGAAAGAGATAGCGAGAGATACACAAAGGCTGCTATTTTGCAAGAGAGAAAGAGAAACACAGAAGACACAAAGTACACCGATTTCAATAGGACTGAAAGTGCTGACATCCGTGCAGAAAGAAGAAAATAAGGGCAATGGCACCATTGAAGAGGTAACTGCAAGAGGCCATATGTGACCACCACTGCCTAATCAAGATCATGCCCGAATCAAGGCTCAGAAAGGCCCGGGTGAATGGGTCTGTGATAAGAAAACAGTTTTGAGATAGGTACCTTGTATTGGGTGACAAAGCCCAGGTCCGGTGACTTTCTCTCAGAGGAGAATTCAACAACATTGGGCCAAGAGGAAAGAGGGCACAGAGAAGATTGTCCGATGGAAGCAAGTTCCAGAGGAACACAAAGTATAATCTGTGATGGAGGTAGGGCACCAAATAGCAAAAGCGAGTGAAAGGAAAAAGTGGAAAGAAGTCTTTGGGACTACAAAGAACATAGTGCAAGGGTCAAGTAAAAAGCAGAAGTCTGGCCTAAACCAGAAGGTATACTCAAGAAGAGATTGTCACTCATAGTATAAGGGAGAGGAAAGACAGAAAACACTGAAATGTCTCAATAGTGATCATAGAAGGAGAATTTGTAATGTACGACGTGCGGGCACCAATGATAAAAGCTGATAGCAAAGCTTGGTATCAGCCACATTCAGTGAAAAAGGTGAAGCATACAGACTCTGAGAGTTGGACTTGGCCCTCTCTCCAGAGTCACCCCCAAACATTGGCCTCCTCCCCTCCTGCATTGCTGGCTTTGTTTTTGTTGGTCTTAGGAGTCGGTGCACTTTTCCACTGTTACTCAGTGCTAAAGTGCTTGGCCCTATCATGGTAATATTGGCTTAATCCTGATTGGCATATTTAATTTACGTACAAGTCTCTAAGTAAAGTGGTATATCACATACCCAGGTTGGTGAATTAAAACCTACTAGTGGGCCTACAGAATGTATTGTGCCACCCATTTCAGTAGGTTTTTAAACATGTCCCAGGACCACCATTCCAGACTGTGTGCAATTTAAAACTGTAATTTACACCTGGCAAAATAAACCTTTTGCCAGGCCTACATCTTCCTTTTCAATACATCTAACTCACCCCTAGGGTAGACCCTAAACAGTCCATGGGGAAGTGTAGAGTGTATTTAAAAGTGTGACATGTGTTTTATATGTCCTGGTAGTGAAAATCTTTCAACTTAAAATTTTTCACTATTGCAAGTCTTGTCTCTGACATAGGATAACATTGGGTTACCTATTCACATTTAATAAGTGATAAACGTTTTGGGGGGCGCAGATAGAAATGCCATGTTTGCGGTCCAAGGAATTGTATTTTAAAAATTTGTCTGCTGGTAAAGTCTGATTTTAAGTAACAATTCTGAAAATGCCACTTTTAGAAAGTTTGCTTTTTCCTGTCCTAAGCATTTAGTGCTTGTAACCTGCTCCTGGGTCACATGACTAAACGTAGTTGGCAGTTGGTCTTTGTGCATTCCTCCCAGATACCCAAACTATGAAGAAAGTGAGTGTTGGCAGGGTGGGCCATCCAAGCAGGATGGAGGCCCACAGCCCCACTTGCACTTCAAAGACAATGCCTCAGCACACATACAAAGTACTTTACAGAGGAAGACTGGACCTGCTAAATAATTAATCATCCAGGCTACCTGCGTAGCTCTAAGGGCTAGTTAGCTGGGGTTTTGCTCTGAGCTGCAGGGACACAACAAACTCCAGAGGCCTCCCTGCAACTGCCCAGCAGACCTGTTGCACTGGACCTGCCACTGGACCTGCCTGAGCCCTGCTGGCCTCTGCTGGAGTAAGGTCCTGATTCCCTAGAGGTGGATCCCAGGCCGTTGACCCTTAGTGTGTCTTCACTTGACCTC
Organism: Pleurodeles waltl; assembly: GCF_031143425.1. NCBI lineage: Eukaryota > Metazoa > Chordata > Amphibia > Caudata > Salamandridae > Pleurodeles > Pleurodeles waltl. Next base: position 261,206,999 of record NC_090440.1, read on the forward strand.
CTCCTGTCAGAAAAGGAGAAATCTTGAAGTTTTGGACTCTTCATGACCGCAGCCTGGTCATTTCACTCTGCAATTTTGCCACCTGCACCGACCACAATGTGAAGCTCTGGTGAACACGACTCTTCTCTCTACTGCAACCACTAACAACAATTGGCCACACAAGATCTGCACTTTATGCTACAGCACTGACATCCTGTGGTTACTGCCATCGTGAAGTTCCAGCAACAACCATCCCCAACGCCAATCAGGATCTTCATGCTACAGTGAAATTCATCCATGATGCTCTCCCTGCTCTGCTCAGCCTCCTTCTTCAGCAAACTGGACTCTTCATTCTGGACTTTGAGAAGGTAACTTTTTCAGCAGGACTAACCTGGTCTCTGTATCCAGCCCGGGCTGTGTCGCTATCAATCTGGCTTTCACTCAGGCTCGCACTGCCAGATTACCACAAGGGGTGCTTTGTGCTTCTGGGAGCAAAACATATATCTTGAAATTGCATATCTCTGGTTATACTGATTAGATTGTTTTTGTTTTGGTGTCAGATAATTTATGAACATTTACTCCATTTTTCTAAATTGGTGTGGGATTTTTGTTATGTTGTGTCTTCACTTTATTAATCTTTAAGTGCTGCATAAACATTTTATACATAGCCTCTAAGTTAAGACTCACTGTTTTTGTAACCACACTACCAGGGGGTTAAGCACAGGTCATTTAATGACTTTTTATGGTTCAGACTAACAAAGATTGTGGCTGTTTCTTGAGTAGGGTTTCATCCTTCTCAAACAACAGACAATTTCTCACACCAAGTTGTCATGGGATAATAAAGGGCACACAAAAATAAGGCAGAAGCAGTACATGGTGTTAGGCTCAATTTAGAGGAGCTCGGCCTTTAAATCGGTAATAACTGTTGTGTTTGAGATAAAGCAGAAAAGGCCTGCAGTAAAGGCGTGAAATGCTCAAAGTATATAGCATCAGGTGAAGTGAGGGAGTGACTGGAAACTGATGAGCCACTCAACTTAGGGGAACTGGCTCACAATGAAGTATTAGAGGCCATTCAATCAAACCTAATGGAGGTATGACCACAGGACCACATAGGGAAAGAAGGGACTCCTTTGAGTAGGAAATGTTCATATCTAGGAAGCATGCAGAGACAAAACATTGAACTCTGCTAGATCATTTGCCAAAAATGTGAAGCCACATTCACATTGAGTTAACTGTGTAATATGAGTTCCTCCAGCCCTCCAAGAAATAAAGGAGGAAGCGGAAGGTGAGAATTGATCTAAAGATATGCTTCCAGGAGATGAAACATTAACTCCCTGGAGCGCAAAGGTGACAACTTTAAAACAGGCTAAATGAACATAGAGTACAAATATTTATTGGACAGCAAACTCCTGCTCCTAGAGGCAGAATACAGTGAGATACTGGTTAAGTATGAAGACCTTAAGAAAAGGTTGCTTTTTAACAACATTCGTATAAGAGGCCTCCACATAACAATTTTCTACCCCTACACCATCACTGTGTCTGTGATGAAAGTAGTTTATAATATGGTGTGGTTGTGGGGCCTCACCATGTAATAAACTCAGTACATTTACTCATTCCAGTCATTTGAAAAACCTTAGCTCTACCCTTGATAGCTGTCGCTCTGAGCAGGCATGTTTTCTCAAAGGAACAATTGTAAAGCATTAAGAAGTACCAAACCAGCTGAATAATAAAGAAACTAGACTCAATACAAATATGACATGAATTAATAATAATAAGCTGTATATGAGTTTTCAAATTAGCAATACATCAATGCTTATTTGTTCAGAGCATTAAATTGTTGTAATGGGCCTTGCTTGTGGTCAACTTTGCAAACTTTGGGAAACTTTTAGAATGGTGTATACTACTTCTCTGGCTTGTTTTGGTTGACTAACTCTGGCATGGAGTGAGTCACAGGGGCCACAGAGGCTTAGTTAAAAAGTTACCTCAAAGTCAAAGCAGTCTTTAGTCCAGTTTCAGGTTCTGTGGCCGATCCACCATAAGCTTCCATGGAGTGGTCCTAGTGCAAGTACTGCAGGATGCTGAGATGCATAAGAATTTTAAGGATGCTGAGCCGATAATGGGGACTTCTTGGGGCTACTACTTGGTCCACAAACGTGGTGGAGTGACATTAGTCACATCGGTCGATGTCCCTCAAAGTCCAGATGAAGTCCAGCCAACAAACAGTTGTCACTGGTCTACTGGTCTTTGGTGACAGCAAAAACAGTGGTTCCTTTTAACTGGCAATAAATGCCTTGCTGAGGAACACAAACTGCACTACAATGACTCTCCCAGAGCCAGCAGACTTGAGTACAACCTTTTAGAGTTAGGACTCTCAGGCTGCACATTGGCCGTTAGTAGTGGTCTGGCGTTCTGGGCTACCAACTCACCAAGGGACATTTGGCTGACTTCCTTTTACAGCAATAGGGTCAGAAAAGCTGAAGAAGCCTGCCCTGGTGAGTTGGTAGACAATCCCAGATGAGCTTTGGCATGGAACCCCTGAATGCCACGGGGAGATTGGAAAGAACACTGTAACTAAACTTACCTCTAGGGTCTCTCAGTATGGACGGACCACGTCAGTGAAAGACATTTAACAGCCATTGACGGAAGGATGTCAGTGCGCACTACCAGTTATAACATGACATGCGACTATGAGCATTCTCATGGTTTTCACTGGCTGGACTCTAGCTCCACCATGTGGAAGCTCACAACCAGTGTGCAGTGTAAGAATAGCAAATAGCTATTGGTGAAATGCCCACCTTCCTACTCATCATCATTATAACTCTATTGCGGCCCAAAGCCAGAAAAGTACTTCAATAAATAAAACCAATCCATTCAAATAAACAAGTTCATTACAATCATAAAATATATCAATTACATAAGATTTTGAAAAATAATTTAAAAATATAAATATAAGATACAAGATGAAAAGAATACAATTGATCCCCCCATATCTGCACATTGACCTATAAGTGAGTGGCAGGATGTGATGCATTGAGTACGATATGTCCAGCATGTGGTGGGGCCAAAGAAACAGAGGCACACTTTTTATTTTTTTGTAAAACCTACAAACATGTTAGATCAAAATGGTTGGTTCTCCTCTGCATTAAAAAGCAACTACACACATCTCTTACGGATGCTCCAAGCCATGAACAAATACCTAGACACAGAAAAAACAACTGGCTGATATATGTTGTTTTTCAAAATTCTTAAAGCTACTGGATGCTGGGCAGTACCTAGATTTCTGCAGAGGAGAACTAACCATTTTGATCTAACATGTTTGTAGGTTTTACAAAAAAAATAAAAAGTGTGCCTCTGTTTCTTTGGCCCCACCACATGCTGGACATATCGTACTCAATGCATCACATCCTGCCACTCACTTATAGGTCAATTTGCAGAGAGCAAGGGCCCCATGCCTAAACTGCAAATACAGCTTCCTCGTTAACACTGGCTGCACCTCCTCTAAAAAAGGTTTAAAACCATAGTAGTCTTTAAAATCTAAAAACCTAAGAGTCTTAGAGCCGTGCTCCGAGTTAGCCAGATGTGCAATCAGATTAATGTGCCTATAGCACCTAGCCAATTCACTCTTGGATATCGCAAGGCAGGCTGCCTCAGGGTTCTCCCACAGATTGGCCCTTCCTATTTGTCTTACGGTATCCTTTATGTATTAAAACCACAGTAATTTGCAAGCGCCTGGCAAATCCATGATCTCCTCCAACCCCTTTCTATAAGAGACTAGCTCAGGGGATGCCCATAATTTTCCCCAAAACAGAAGTGGCCTCAGTCCCAATTCCTCAGCAATGGGCCGAACATCCAGGTCGAACCTTAAAGGCAAAAGTTGTGTACTCGAAGGGAAGTTTAATAAATGTCTTAAAAATGCATTCTCTACTTTCTCTTATGCCCCCACAGCTCCACCCCATACATCACTGCCCCAGAGCTTGTGATCTGTATAGCTCACACACTGGACTGACTAGCTTAAAGTACAAGTCTTTAAAGGCCCTTCCCTGCCCCCAGTAAATTGAGCCAATCTTAGCTTATGTTTATTCATATACAGTAGCCAGTCCATTTGCTCTGATAGTGTGATTCCCAAGTAGTCAAACACCTTGTCCTACTCCAAGGGTACCTCATTGTGTTTTGGGCCTGGCCTGTTGGATGGGAAAGATGGAATGCCATGTACCTTTTTTTTTTCCCTTGTTGATTTCCAGTGCGCTCCCCCAACAGAAATCATCTAAAATCCTTTGTAGGCCCATTGGAGATCTTGAGAATAAAAGGATGTCATCTGCGAACATTAACGCAGGAACCGTAAGAAGAGCTAATCTAGGGGCATTGTTCAAAACGTTATACAAATCATCAATCAAACCGTTGATGTATACTGAAAATGGAGTTGGGGCCAGCACACAACTCTGCCTAACCATTTTCCAGACTGGAAAGAGTTTGGTAAGAACTTCTAATTTACTGAACCTGAGTGAAATTCCCCTTGTGGAGTCTCTGAAGGATCTTACACAAATAGTTGGAACCCCCATTTCTACCAGAACCTGCCACAAGGTGTCTCGCGGGAACAGTTTGAATGCAGGCCGAAGGTCCACAAATACTGCATAAAGGTTTGCGCCATCCAGCACCGTGGTTTGTAATATATAAGCTGGAGGTGAAAGATCTGGTCCATGGTGGAGGTGCATTTCCTAAACCCAGCCTGAAGGGGTCTAAGGACAGTATTTTCCTCAAGCCACACCTGGAGTCTCCCTAAGATCATATGTGCAACAACTTTTTCATTGAGTCTATTAAGTCAATTGGTCTGTAGTTGGCTGGGAGGAGAGGACAGTCCATTTTGTAAATTGGTATTATTTCGGCTCTGGACAATGATGCCAGCATAGGCATCCGCTCCAGGATGGCATTAAATAGAACCCCAAAATATGGTGCCCAGACATCAGGTACAATTCTGTCTAAGCTGGGTGCCTTACCTGGAGCCACTTCAGAGATTGCATAAAGCACCTCCTTGTTTGTAATCAAAGGGTTTGCCTCAGACTTTTCTAGGGCTCCCCCCCACTCTAGCATCTGATGGTAGGCCACCAGTGACAGGTTGGAAATCATAAAGAGACCGAAAATGCTCCAACCATTGATCAGCAGAAATATTGCTTTCAATTGAGGCTTTGGTCTCCTGCTTCCCGAGGCAACAAGTCATCAAAACATGTGGAAGTACTTTTTCCTTACAGTTAGATGCAAGGATTCCTATCTTTGGGTCTCCATCTCTCTCTCTGCAGTGGAGAGAGTGCTCTTATACTGGTCCTGGCCATTTCTACCAGCCCGGGATCTTTCAGTTTAATGACCTTGCAGAGGTCCAATTTCACCTGCCGGCACTGCTTGTTAAACCACGTGGCTGGCTTTTTCTTGCCACTACTAGACTATTACTCTGCAAAGAACAGTTTTTAAGCTCACCCATTAGCTCCATATGCACGTTCTCCACACAAGGCCACTGATTAGGGGGCACCAGGAGCTCAAAAATCTCTCTCACCTTTCCTAAGTTTAGGCCAATGGTGTTAAAAAGCTGGTTAAAAGATTCAGGGGACTGTACAATTTCATTCCACTTGATTCTACACCTAATAAAGAACAACATAAATCTGTCATCCAACCTGGAGTCTCCTTTGCCCACCCCCCTTGGGAACGAGGTCCCCAGGTGAAGCAATAGTGCATTGTGAATGCTGTCATGCCTTGAGATAATTTCTATGTCTATAACATAAGGCCTAAAATCAATAAAAATATAATCAATCATCGAGGTCCTATCCGGCCAGTTGAATGTATGGGACTCTTTACGGTCAGACAAAGTATGACTGTTGCATGCACGGAAAGAATTATTTAATACAAGCACATTCGTTTGAAAGACCAATGGGGTGCATTTCCTCACCAATTGAGAACCAGACATGAGAATATGCCACAGTCTGTCCCCCACCGACACAAGGTCATCTACCCTGATATTAATGGGTTTAGAGTGACAATTGAAGTCTCCTCCAATCAATTTCAATGCACTACTGTAAAGCTGAAGCAGAAGATTAGACAAGGATTCTTGACCAGAAAATACAGGCCAGGAGTAAACATTGATCACATATAATTCAATATTAGTCATTGACAAAAGTGAGAGGCATAAGACATCACTATTAAATGTCTCCACGATCTTAACTGAGTAACCCAAATAAGAAGCTACCCAAGTAGACAACCCCCTTGAGGGCCTCCCCAACTCCCCCCTGGTTGCTGCCTCGAATAAATGGTGTATCCTGGGTTTTGGACATCTCCGCTAGTCAATGACTCTTGAAATAGGCAGATATCATGCTGTGTTATAAAAGGTACTCAATCAGGGTTATCCAGTTTGCCCCATAAACCAGCCACATTCCAAGAGAGCACTTTAACAGAGCTTGTAGGACTTGGTTGCTACTTGGGAAGCTCAATGGTCTCAATTTTCTCAACCCCAATTATCTCACTCTGGATGGCATCCCCAATCACACCCTTTCCCTCACCACCTTCACTCAATCAATCAATAGAAGTGGAAAATGTTTAGGGCACCTAAGGCCTAAGAGCATCCCCAGTCATCACCTGCTTAAATAAATCCCTGTTCGACCCCAGCCCCTTGCCGCTCTCCCCAAAATGGGCCAGTATAAATAGTGGTTTTCATTGGTTCCACAAACCTCAGGGCATTGGCCATATAAGCTGCCAGTTGTTCCATATAGTCCTTCGTTGCTGTACCTGCAGCAACCGTACCACTAAGGTAAGAGCAACAACTCCCCTTACCATTTCATCAGGGCTCAATACTTGTATAATGATGCCATAAGTAGATGGAGACCAGAAGTCTCCTTTGCCTTGAAATGGACTGCTGGCCCTGCGTCAATCCACCTTTTCCAGGGACACTGGGAAGTTGACAAACCTAGAGGATATGGCCATATGTACATTAGAGCCATGTGGAGGAGCATTACGACCATTAGCTGAACCAAGCGGTGGAAGGTAAGGGGGCCTATAGAAGTAGCCCAGGGGTAATATAGTTATGCCAGCACCCACTCTCTGGCCTGGGGACTCACACTGCAGAAGGCTCTCGGCCATGCGGGGATTCCTAAAATTTACATTCACACAGTCCCTGGGTGATCTTTTAAGAACACAAATCCAACGTACTCGTCTGGTGACAATAATATTATCCACCAATGAGTGGGGAGAGTTCCTGTTACGCATTAGCCAAAGCATACATTTGTTTTTTGTTCTTCGTGAGATTCCCTTTGGTCCACCCTCAGCTTGGGGACCCCAAAAATAACCACTACATAAGGGCACGAACTAGGGGACAAATTAATGACAGGACAACTCACACTATCCACCCCAGCAACATTCTCAGTCATTCATACCCCTGTCCCTCCCTACGTAGTCGCAGGAATCAGAGCCCCCCATGACTTAACTCAGGGGCAGTCTACCTCTGGGTAGCAGAAGACCCAGGGTTACCCTTTCTCAAATTTCTCAGACTAACTCATTCCCACTGCGAGGGGGGGCTGCAACAGAGTCTGTATTAGTGTCCCTTAACTGAGTCCACTGGCTGGCTTCCATTTGGGTTCCCACCGACGGGACCATTTTAATTGCCTCATGGGCCTGGCTCGAAAATTCCCTCCAGGCCAATTCCAGTCTTTCCAGACGTGCTACCAGGGTTGAGAGCTCCGCTGCCAGCACAGACTCCAACATGTTTTGAATATAGAACCCAGGGGGTCTGCCCTCATTGGCAATGGCCCAGTGGTAGATTCTGTACTAGCGGGCTCTATAGGCCTGGTATCCGTAGGGCCGCAACAACTTACAACCTCCTCTTCCCCCAAGCCTTTTTGAGCTTGCACTAGATTGACTTCTGATTACTTTAATTTACTAGAGATCCTGCTCTTGGTTGCCTGTCTAGAGGCACTGCAGAATCGCCCCAAACCATAGCCTTCGTCCCCGGCAATATCCGAGTGGTGAAGCCCTAACCAAGGACCATAGTTGGAGCATTCATGGCTTCCAGGTGATGGCAGCTGGGCTACAGCAAAAGAGCTAGGATGGTCACGGGAGAAGGATCAACACCTTTATGTAAGTTCAATTTCCATTGCTGCCACTCCAATCACTTTTGCACCATCTTGTCGATTGTAGTAGGCTTTGGTGAGGCAGCAGATAAATGTTCCTTGGGCAGACATTTGCATTTGCCCATGATGTTTCAAGGAGTAAATGGCACCTTTAACTAGTAAACAGACATTCCCATGGTAAGCCAATTACTTAAAAGCTACCCAGAGGTTTAGGAAAGCGTAGACAAACTCACCCAATGATTGCAGGTAGACATGGATAGACCTTCTTGTCCATTGGTTCGAAGAGGAGGGGCACAGCCCAGGTTCTTCTGGCCAATTACAGACAAAGACGGGCCCGGTCTTGGCCTGGTCTTCTCCAAGGCACGTACCCAGGTGTGTCCCATGCAGCAGGATTAGCAGACTGGTTTTAAGTCCCTCCAGGTGCACGTATTGACAGAACAGCCCTCCTGCTGCACAGGTAGATGGGAGATTTAGGCAGATGTGAACAGGCTCACCCCGGGTCCAAACAACAAAGCATCCCATGCAGTGGGAGTAGCAAACGGCTTTAAAGCGCCTTCAGACGCGCATGTGACAAGGCAGCCCTCCTGCCACAGTGGTCGATGGGCAATGTAGGCACCTGTAAATAGGCTCCCCCTAGCACCAAATGACAAAGTGTCCTGTACAGCGGGAGTAGCACACCGGTTTTAAGCACCTCTAGCTAGGTGCGCATGTTGACAGGGCAGCCCTCCTGCTGCACAGGTCGATTGTAGATAATGGCAGATGTGAACAGGCACCCTCCGGCTCCAAACAACAGAGTCCCACCTTCCTACTACAAATACACTTGCTCAACTTTTTTTGGGCATACCTTTATTTACTGCTGCTGGGGCAAGGTGCTGAGTGACTCTATAGTGTATTGATACTGACAGCATGATGCAACGTTGCTCACTCATCTCATTCAGTTGGGTGAGGGTATAATGGAATGAGTGTACAGTTGGGCGGAACATGAATACTTAACAGACCCTCAGCCAAACCAAAACAAAGCCTGACGTCCATGACATCATTATTAACTTTTGCTCAACTTTGTAAATTTTAGTGAAGGGTGGAGTATGGCAGGCTCACAAAACAATATGAAAAGAAATAACGGAAGGACTATGTGTTTTTAGGTCGAGCATAGCAGCCCGCAAGCGCTGCTTTTCCGACGTAGTGATATGTGTCTGGGCTTTTAACCACACCCATCACAGGGACATCACTATCCCTCGTTCATGGGCTTGCCTTTCAAAAATCCTTTGTTATCATTGGTGAATACTTTATGTTTGTCCATCCTTGGGGCGCATGTGTTACCACCTTGACCATCGACCCTGTTACATGGCTAATTGCACTTTTGCTGGTAACTTTGAGCACAAGCCAACTTCTTTTTCCTTTTGTGTCTCTCCTTCGCGCTCACGCTCATGGCGGCTGTGGTGCTGTGAATTCAACTGTTTTACTTTTGATTTTCAGTTTGTGTGGCAAGAAAAGTCCAGTTTGGTATTTACAGCAGTAATAGCTCCGACTCGAACAAACGCGCAACCCATTGCATTGCAAATGCTTGTTTAGAATAGTTATTACAGCATGATTGTCCCAATCAGTAAATGAGGTCCCCCTTGAAAGGTGAGGCCTTGGACCAAATCATATTTTTCCCATGTCTTAAAACGTTTGTGTGGGACTGGCTGGGCCTTTCCAGACCTACTGCCCAGTAGTAATACACAGAGGGGGTGTTTGCAAAGTGAAAAAATAAAGTGCTCCCACCTCTCCCATAGGAAAAAATATTGTGTGACTGAAGTAGCAGAGACAAGTCTGTCGATTGACCTGCATTACCATTGCTTAAAAAACACAAAGAAATACAAAATGAGCATAAATAAAAAAACACAGCAACACAAAACATAGTAAGCATCCGTAACAGAAGAAGATCAAAGAAACCGAGCATCCTTCACTCATGACGGTATCTCATGACAGAAATGTTAAGGAGGTCAAAAGCACGCAGATGAAAAAAATGGGATCTCGTGATAAAAGCATCGCAAGATCACGATTATCATGCAGAAGCCCAATTTTTCATAGTTCACAAAAACCTGTTGTTCTTGTGAGAGTCACACAAAATTTGAAAAGAAAAAAACTATAAAACTTTACACGCCTCTACTCATTTGCCACAGCCAGTGGTTGGTAGTGCTTTAGTTCCACAAAAATGTTCCATTGTCACTGAAACACACACGTTTCTCTTCACGGGCTGGTGTGAATGTGAAAAATTCTCCTAGATCAATAAAACTCTTAAGCTATCACTGGGGCTGAATCTTTTATAATACTGGCTAATGGCTTTCAATGATCGTTGGGTGTTATCAAAACTTTGCAGAGCACTGCAGATTAATTGAAGAAACAATATAAAAATATCGATATAAAAAATTTAACTGGACTGAGGCATTTCAGCTGTCCTTGGTCACACTGAAGCAAGCTGTCTGCAAGTCACCACTTTTAGGGTCTGTGGACTTCAGTGAAAATGGAGCCCTACAACCATGTGACTGCAGAAAAGTTAGCCGAGTTCAATAAGAACAGGCATTTGCAATGCAATGGGTCTCGCATTTGCTCACGTTATAGCTATTAGCGTTGTAAATTCCTAACTGAACATTTCTTGGCATGCACGGGGGGGAGAAGGGGCAGGAAAGAAAAGGTTACGGGGTGAAAGGCTGGAAAGGAAAGGAGAACACGTTTTGTACAGCGGGCAGTTCCACTGTATAAAACTTGATGTGCCATGAGCGCAACTGAAAAACAAAACAAACAATGACAAGTAACAGGTAGTTACTTACCATTGTTTGTTTTGTTTTTCAGTCACCCTTTTCAGTCATTTTTTTGTTTTTCTGCCTCTATGGGGCTTTCAAGTTTTAAACAGCGGTAACTCGATCCCGCTGTATAAAACTTGAAAGCGCCATAGAGGCATGAAACAAAAAAGTAGCCCATCCTGTCAACAGACAAACAATCCAGGCGTAATTAAACTGTACTTGGCAGGTGCTCTTCAGCCAAGAACAGGAAGTGACGTATCAGCTGCCAAATAAGTTAGGAGGGAGCAAAACAAGAGCAACACTGCCTTCAACCTATAGTAAACAGCAGGCAGCAGGCAGCAGCAGGTGGGAGCAAAGTCTGTTACTCCATTCCAACAGGTCTTGCAGACAGCACATGAACGCTGTCTAGGCTTGACCTAAAATATAGGTACCATGCTTTGAAATATGGACGGAAACATGCATGAAGAAGCTGGATAATACCAAAGGCAGCAAAACATTAATTCACTTGTGATTAAAAGTTTTATAGAGAGCTTGATTACCCGAGGAAGGGGTGTCCTTGCAATACGGATGAACTGCTGGCTGATAGTAAATATACCAGGCAGTTGAAAACAAACAAATGGATTAAAAAGCAGAGTGGCCTGGATCTTTCAGAAGCAGACAGATAATGCCCATTTTTCTGCCACACTTTGAGAGAATACCTGTGTGAAGACTCCCTGACAGCAGAAACTAGCAAGGTCTTTGATGACCCAAGCACATGGGCAGAAAGTCTCAGGCTCACTACCCAGGAGACTGTGCAAAGATGATGAAGGCACAGTGGTGGGTGTGAAGGGAACAGAGCTAGGCATTCGCTTTAGGACATCAAACCAATTGGCCCTCAGGAGTTAGGATGGTGCACTGAGGACATGTGGGCTGTCAGAGTACTTTCAATTAACGGCAAGAAGATTTTAACACCTGTAGTGGTTGAGGCATTAACTGGCTCAGATGTCCCTCTCCCAAGCATACTGCTTACCCTGCTGATCCCAGGTGCGTATGTACAGTTTCCCTGGCTGCCAATACATGGGAAGCATGCACAAATATGTGAAGGTGCAGCTGAAAGAGAGCAAGGCATCTGCGGTAGGGCCTTGTCCAGGGTGGCTCAATAGAGGCAGGATGGTATGCATGATGTATGCTAATTAATTGTATAGTACTGGTGAGTACTCTGAAACTGTATCACAGCAGTTACCTTGTAAATATTTTGTATGTAATTGCACACCTTACTTACCGTTACCTTGAAAGTTACTCAGTGCAAATTACTCAAGTATCTATGAAACTTTTCATTTTCACATGAAAGGTCAACTCGCATGGAACTTTGCAACCTTGCATATTTTTCCCAGTTGTTTGTAAGAAATACACTAAGTTTGCAGATCCCTAAAGCTGACAGAGCCTAAACTGACACCTGAAAATTGATATCTGCCCATGAGGTAAATTTCAATTTAAGAAAAATGAACTCTTTAGGTCAGTTTTAAGAATATAAATGTAAAAATGTTTCATGTTTTTTTTTTGTTCCTACTCACCATTTCCAATTGCACACCTGGAAAGTTGTCCCATAGCACAGATTCTGCAGAGGAGAATGGAGCACCCGGGCAAAAGTAAATTTTTAGGGAAAACATATTTTCCTAATAACATTTTCCTACACCCCAAAAGATCTAGGGGTGATATCTTTCCATGGTAGGAGTAAACTTTAACCATTTCAAGGGTGGAAAGTGGTTACGATGTTCGCAAATGTACGTTTGTGGGTGTTCACAAACCTCCAAGGCAAACCACACCATTAACATTAAAAGAATTTATGCCGGCTAGGAATCTAGTGAATTCCTGGCAGCCACAAAGAGGTAAATTTGGTCCTAAAGCTATTTTACTGATTCACCAACCTCATGTAATTAAAAAAAATATATATATATATGGTCAGCCCTTTTACTCCTTAAGTCTGCTCAGCTGTCGTTCACACTTTGCTTCCACCCACCACAAAATACAGCACGTGGCAATGGGTAAACACATTAGAGCCATTGGCTTTCTTGCACTGAGTGCCAGCATTATTTCCTAATCAAGTGCACAACCGCCTCTAGAAAACTCCGTGTCAGTGCCGAGCTCAAAGGTCAATACCTGTAAACCAATGTTTGTTTCTTTCTTTATTCCTTTTTAAATGTTTTACAATCCTCGTGTGTATTCAGTTACAGTATTTCAAAGTCAATATTAACGTTTCCTCACACCAATAAAAATCACATTTTCCTCTGAGGTTCATTAAAATCCATAAGGGTTTCTGTACCTGTTGTAATTACAGCTGCGTGCTAGAAACCACATGTAATGTTCTATTAAATTTATATACGGTGTAAAATACTTACTGCAAGCACGTAGCCACCACGCTTAGTCAGTAGCAGGTTTGCTTCTTTTTTCTTCTTTTTATTTTTGTGGCATATACTTCCATTTAAAAATCAAAAATAACGATTGTGAAGGCTTCCCAATTGACACCTTTTGACTTTGCCACTGCTTGTTTTCTTTGGTTTGCTGTGTATGCAAATCTGCATTTATGATGAGAAAAGCAAACACCCCAATTGCCAGATACCAAAAGAAAAAAAAAACACGAACTTGCTGAACTACCCACAGTGGAACCACTTGACATTTTTTCATTTTTTTGGACTGCCTTTTGTCAATTAGACAGATTTGTCCTCACTCATTTTCTGAGCGTGATGCGGACCTGTTTCATAAAACCGCCTTCACCCGACAATAGCAAATCTGAGCACAAGAAGACTAGTGCTGTCTGCTACATCACAGCAGGATTATCTAAAGACACGCGCCAGCCCTTGTCTCACTGGAGCAGCAAATCAAAACAAGCATTGTAAAGCAGCAGATCTCACGTTTGCTCGCTTTTTAGCTTTGTAAATTCCTAACCGGACTTTTCTTGCCCCATAAACTAATAAGGAAAAGTAAAACAGTTTCACATATACAAGCCGATGGTTGCCATGAGCGTGAAAGAGACAGAAAAGGAAACAGAAGGTCGCTTGCAGTGAAATTATTGGCAAAAGTGCAATTATCCATGATACCGGCAAAAGTGCAATTATCCATGTAACCAGCAAAAGTTCAATTATCCATGTAACAGGGTCGATGTCATGCAAAGCGTTTGACTTCTTCCCAGTGAGATCACGCTGTGCTGGAAATGCAAAGATAAATTAGTTTACAAACAAGCTGAAAATACGTATCCTCCTATGTTTTCAGTAATTTACTAGTGGGAGGGCTAAACACCAGAAAAGGCATTAAGTATGCATGCCTTACATAAATGGAATCAATCGATTTTTAAACGGCAAGCCCACAAATAATGAGAATGCCGGGTGTGACATGGGTGTGGTTAGAAGCCCACAGAGAGATTACAAGATGGTCCAGAGCCCTTGCACGCATTTGTATGGGAAGCCGTTCATGTCAAAATTACAGCTCCCGGTATAGGACACCTCCTGGAAAGCATAACGTGTTGCAAAATGAATATGACATACACCAAAATGAATGTACTATGTGTCAAAATAAATATGATACCTGGCAGAGTGAATCTGACTTAAACCAAAACAAATATAAAACCAGGCAAAGTGAATATGCTACTTAGTGATTATTATGAATAACTGACACTCAGGATTGAATAAGAGATATACTGAAATATATATCAATCATACTGAAATAAATATGGCCCTCGCTGTAAATAATAAAGCAATCACTGAAACACATACAATATTTGTCAAAAAGAATGAGACATTTTTTTAAATGACTGACATATGCCAAGAGGAATATGACACACATTGGAATGAATATGACAGCTTGAAATGAATATAAGGTACTGAAATCAAAATGCATTATTCTGTATGGAATATAATGTGCAATGAACATTACATTTATAAAAAAATAAACATGGTTTGCATTGAAAGTAACATGATACACATTGACATGATTATAATATGTGTTGCAATTGGTATGAGTCATGTTAAAATCAATATCATGTGTTAATATGAATGAGACATCTATTGAAAGGAATAAGACACATGCTAAGATGAATATGACATGAAATGAATATGAGCCCTTTTGAAATTAATTCAACATGCCTTAAACTGAATATGACCAATGCTGACACTAAAATGAAACTTGTCAAAATTAATGTTATGTTATGATATCGTATGAACACAAATTAACTAAAATAAATATATGTTTTTGACTATGTGCTGCATTTAGTTTTTGCTGGCTTTTGGACCCTGAACACTTTACCACTGCTGACCAGCGCTAAAGTGCAAGTGCTCTCTGTCTAAATTGACTTGATGATTGGTTTATCCATGATTGGCATAGTTGTTTTACCCGTAAGTCCCAAGTAGAGTGCAACATGTGTGCCCAGGACCTGTAAATCAAATGCTACTATTGGGCCTGCAGCACTGATTGTGCAACCCACATGAGTAGCCCTGTCAACATGTTTCAGACCTGCTACTGCAGTGTCTGTGTGTGCAGTTTTAAACTGCCACTTCAACCTGCCAAGTGCACCCACTCTGCCAGGCCCAAAACTTCCCTTTTACTACATGTACGTTACCCCTAAGGTAGGCCAGAGGCAGCCCCATTGTCAGGGTGAAGCGTATTTAAAAGGTAGGACATATACTGGGGTATTTTACATGTCCTGATAATGAAATACTGCTGTAGGAAAGTACCATCTTCCTTGGCATGTTACCCCCATTTTTCACCTGTATGCCAGTATGTTTTTGCCTGTCTCTGCCGGTCAAGACCCCAGTGCTCATAGTTTATGGCCCAATGTGTGTCTGTATAGTGCTTGACTGTGTGACTGAGGCTCTGCTAACCAGAACTTCAGTGCTTATGCTCTCTCTGCTTTTAAATTTGTCAATGTAGGCTAGTGACTTCATTTACCAATTTCAATTGGCACACTGGACCCCCCTAATAAGTCCCTAGTATATGCCACCTAGGTACCCAGGGCATTGGGGTTCCAGGAGATCCATATGGGCTGAAGCATTTCTTTTGCCACCCATAGGGAGCTCAGACAAACTCTTGCACATGCCTGCATTGCAGCCTGCGTGAAATAGGGCTCACACTATTTCACAGCCATTTTCACTGCACTTAAGTAACTTATAAGTCACCAATATGTCTAACCCTCACTTGCTGAAGGTTAGGTGCAAAGTCACTAAGTGTGAGGGAAACTTTGCACTAGCAAAGATGCCCCCACATAGTTCAGGGCCATTTCCCGGGACTTTGTGAGTGCGGGGACGCCATTACACGGGTGCACTACATATGGGTCAATACCTATATGAGGTTTCACAATGGTAACCCCAAATATGGCCATGTAACATGTCTAAGATCATGGAATTGCCCCCCCCATTCCAAATCTGGTATTGGGAGGCCAATTCCATGCATCCTGGGGGTTCCAGCATGGACCCCCAGTACTGCCAAACCGCTCTCTGAGGCTTGCACTGCAGCTACAGCTGCTGCCACCTCACAGACAGGGTTCTGCCCTCCTGGGGTCTGAGCAGCTCAGTCCCAGGAAGGCAGAACAAAGCATTTTCTCTTAGAGCATGGTGTTACACCCTCTCCCTTTTGAAATAGGTGTTACAGGCTGGGGAGGGGTAGCCTCCCCCAGCCTCTGGAAAAGCTTTGAAGGGCACAGATGGTGCCCTCCTTGCATAAACCAGTCTACACCGGTTCAGGGACCCCTTGTCCCCTGCTATGGCGTGAAACTGGACAAAGGAAAAGGAGTGACCACTACCCTGTCCATCACCACCCCAGGGGTGGTGCCCAGAGCTCCTCCAGTGTGTCCCAGACTTCAGCCATCTTGCTTTGCAAGGTGTGGGAGCACTCTGGAGGGCTCTGAGTATCCAGTGCCAGCAGATGATGTCATAGACCCCTCCTAATAGGTCCTTACCTGATGAGGTAGCCAATCCCCCTCTCAGGGCTATTTATGGCCTCTCCTCTTGGTTCTCTTCAGATTCTGCTTGCACGTTTTCTTCAGCAATCCTATGCAACTACTACTTCACCTCTGACCTCGGATCAACAGCAACAAAATATCCACAAGGGATACTTTTCTTCTGCAACTTCAGCTCCAGCCAGCAACTGCAACAATTTCCACAGTGTGCACATTCTGGGCAACTTCCTGTCTTCATCCTGCACAAGAAGGACCGAAGAAATCTCCCGTGGGATGACAGAGTCACTCCTCTGCTCACGCAGGCACCTTCCAAGACGACGACCGGTACCCTTGGACTCCTCTCACAGTGACGAGCGTGCTTCTAAGGACACAGAGGGTGGACCCCATTGACATAGGCAGTCCTGAGGTCCTGCTGACGCAATTTGGAGGAGGTAGGACCATGCCTTCCCTGAGAGTGACGGTACCCCTGTGTTCTGTGTCTTCTTCATCTCCTGAGGCCTCGGTGCACTATTTGCAGAATTCCTTCGTGCACAGCCTGGCCTGGTCCCCAGCACTCCATCCTGTGATGCTCAACTCGCTGAGTTGTCCTCTTTATAGGTTAGAAACATATGTTTAAAGGAGTGTTTTGTGGTACAGGTACATACCACCGAAACCTACTCTGAAGTGACATGAGTCTGCATTTGCTAGGCCACATGTCCACCCATGCACAGGGAAGATACTTTCCGTGCCCACCATGCCTGCCCTTTCATTGTCACTCAAGTGTAAGGGTGAAGTCTGTACTATGATAGTTGCCTGTAGGGAC
The DNA here is from genome assembly GCF_031143425.1 of Pleurodeles waltl. Taxonomy (NCBI): domain Eukaryota; kingdom Metazoa; phylum Chordata; class Amphibia; order Caudata; family Salamandridae; genus Pleurodeles; species Pleurodeles waltl. The sequence goes on from NC_090440.1 coordinate 261,224,597, forward strand.
TATATGCATTGAGTCAGTGTTGCAGAGTGTAAATGTGTTTGTCCAGTGAGGCCTAACGAGTTTACCCTTCAGAAACCACATTGCTGTGTGGTGTTTCTTTTTGGCTCACATCACAGTACATGTTGCTGGGGCATCATATACCTGATGTCTTTAGGCTTGCTTAGTCATTGTAGGCCTTGAGCAGGGTAGTGGGTTAGTCTGCAGATTAATCCAAAATTGTGTAGTCATGTCCCTGTACTTATTGGCATGTGCTTCACGCTTGTGGTGTGTTGAGAAATTTCCCATTTTATGCTTGGTGTTTCTGACGTGTGTGACACAACCATTTGAGCAAAAACTTGTGTTTGTAATCGCTTGATTTGTCTCTTGCATCCATATAGGTAAACACCCATCAAAAGAAGGAGATTTGGAGAGCCATCACCCAGGAGGTGCAGACCCTGGGGTTGCATAGCCGGCAAAGTGCCCACTGTTCAAGAGGTAGAAGGACTTGAGGTGTTGGGCCAGAAGATCTCAGAGATTCAGATAGGGCTGTCCTCCCAAAGTGGGCGGGCACACTTCGAAGCATGATCCCCCTCGAGGCCCGCATTCTGGCAGTAGCATACCCGGACCTTGATGGGCATTTGCAGGGAGCACAGCAGCCACAATGAGTACAGGACATAGTACTGCCTGTCACACAGCCAAGTTAATGTGTTAGGTTCTGACATCTCCTCCTGATGACTGGGGATGGACCATGTGTGACACACAACATGAGTAACTGTTTGTGTAGATATGTAATATGGTGCATATTGATGTGCCTTGCCTAGTAGCCCAGGGACCTAGATCACAACTGTGTACAATCCACAAAACAATTGCTCTCCGAGGACAACACATTGCTTTGTACAGTGATCAATCAAGGAGGGTTTGTTGTTGTAGTGGGTCTAAATTCTATGTAACAGACCACTACTCCTTAGTGTTACAGTCCAAAGAAAAAGAAGTGATGGATCACTGTCCTCAGCCATGTGTCTAAATAAGTGAGTAAATTGGCATCTGCTCCCAAGAGGCCACTTGTTTTCAGTGTGTGATGAGTGCTGGTGCCTCACTACTGTCTGACATGTGAAGGTGGCATCACACATGTGACAAAGCATACATTGTTCTTTGGGTACAGCTACAGATCAAAACTTTCCCTTGGTATGTGGGGTATGTCCATTGACATGATTTATGTCCCTGTTTCACTGTTGCCAAAATTCCTTGTGCTGACATGTTAGCCTATGTCCCATTCTCTTTTAACAAAATCTGTACACTGCTGTTTCATGCTTCATCTATCTGTGTTCACAGGAAGATTTCTGTATTCCCTCATGTATAGTTGCATGCCAGCCTTTCTTTGGAATTGGACATATGCAATGGGGCTAAATTTTATGTGTTGCCACAGACAGGAGTGTGTCACCATTGATTGTTGGCTCACACATACTCTCACCCGTCATTGTATGCCATTTGGCATGTACAACTTCAGTTGCAATGAGAGATATGACATGTAGGACTAGAGTCTTTACACACAATGCCCATTTCCATGCCATTGATGTGGCATCAAGTGGCAAAGTGCACTGCACATGTTAAATGGGAAAGATTTGTTGCCTCACTGTTGGAACACATCATGGAGTGACTTACAGTTTTGTTGGAATCACATGTGGTTGGGTAGAATCATTCATCCACGGACATCTGGGTTTACAGGACCAAAATGGAGACAGTGATGTAGCTTCTCATTGGGCAACATGTCCAGGGCCTTCTACAAGTTCTTGTAAATCCCTGGGCCTCTCCAATATGCAAAGAACTAATGGCTTCCACTGATGCAATCAGAGTTTTTAATTGCAAGGGGTGCCATATAGTAGTGGTGATTTTCCGGGGGCTAGCTGTTTCATTGTGTTATGTATTTTAGCAACATATCTCCCTGTCAATTTGCACATTTTGACTACAGTGTACATTTCCATGCAAAATATGTAGTATACCTGAGCAACATTAGTACTACCTCCATGCCTCAATTAGGTCAATTTACACATGGTCAAGTGTGCATTGTTGACATGTTTCCAGTGTGACATGAACATTTCCATGTCACCTTCTTCAGGATACTGTACTGCTGTCAGCAACATGGCAGGATTTGGAGCATTATTTCTTATTGTTGTGTTATTGAGTATGTGACAAATATATGTTTGCATGACCTTGTGTGGGATCTGTTGGAATGAACTTGGCGTTGACCTACTATTGTAAGACAACAGGTATCAGGTATGCTCCATGAGGCAAAGCATTGAAGGTGATATGGTCTTCTACTTGTTCAATGGTTATTATGATTTCACACCTTCACCCATGCAATTGGAGATCTGAGAACTGATTTTTCTGTGGGCAACTGTTAACAGTTCATATGACAAACATGCATATGTATGATTCATGTAAGAGCCACCTTGAAGTAGTTTGTTGCTGGGGCCTACTTGACATCATGGTACTGTTTGTAAATCACAACTTTTGTTCAGGTGTGATCAGGAACATGTGGATACCCTTTTTCCCTTTTTATTTGGAGCATCATCCCAGGCAAGTGATGGAGACAGGGTGAAACCAAGTAGGGAAGCATCTGGCCACGATACCTCGAGTCAGGAGGGACCCAGTGGCCTGGAAGATGAGGGGAGTACCACCGACGACACAGGATCAACCTCGTCATCTTTAGATTCTATCTCCAGTGGCCACTCCCTAGTTGTGGGGGACCCATCAGGACCTGCTCCTGTACCTTCCTTGTCTGCCACCTCCAGTACTAGCACCACCCTTCCTCTTTGCTCCCCACCCAGTTGGCCATGCCCACTTACCTAAGAGGGTGGGCGTCTCCTTTGCCCTAGGTACCTCAGTGCCAGCCTCTGTTACTCCTGCTGCCCTGAGTGAGAAGGCTATTGACCTTCTGAGGAGTATCAGGAAGTCAATAGCCTTCTGTGGGGCAGACTGCCATTGTGAATACCATCCAGGGGTTGGTAAGCCAACTTCAGACAAATGGTTTCCTGAAAGACATTCATAGTTACATGTCAATAAATCAATCAATCAGGAATTTGTTAAGCACACTACTCACCTGTGAGGGTCTCAAGGCACTGAGGAGGGGGGAGGAGAAAGGGGGAGTATTCCTACTACTCAAACAGTCAGGTCTTGAGAAGTTTCTTGAAGGTAAGGAGGTCTTTGGTCTGGCGCAGGTGGGTTGGAAGAGTGTTCCAGGTTTTTGGGGCGAATTGCGAGAATGATCTACTGCTGGTTGTAGTTCTGCGGATGCGTGGGCCACTTTTGAGGGCGAGGTCCGCGGAACGGAGATGCCGGGTCGGGGTGTAGAAGGAGAGCCGTCTGTTGCGGTATTCTGGTCCGGTGTTGTGCAGTGCTTTGTGAGCGTGGGTGAGAAGTTTGAGGGTGATTCTTTTGTTGACTGAGAGCCAGTGCAGGTTTCTCAGGTGGTCTGTGATGTGGCAGTGGCGGGGAATGTCCAAGATGAGGCGTGCAGAGGCGTTCTGGATGCAGTGCAGCCTCTTCTGGAGTTTGGCCGTGGTTCCTGTGTAGTGGGCATTGCCGTAGTCCAGTTTGCTGCTTACGAGGGCTTGGGTGGCTGTTCTTCTGGTTTTAGTGGGTATCCATTTGTAGATCTTTCGGAGCATGCAGAGGGTGTTGAAGCAGGAGGAGGCGATGGCGTTGACTTGTTCGGTCATGGATAATGGGGAGTCCACGATGAATCCTAGGTTGCGTACGTTGTCGGTGGGAGTCGGAGCGTCTCCGAGAGTGACAGGCCACCAGGAGTCATCCCATGCAGAGGGGGTTGAGCCGAAGATGAGGACTTCTGTCTTGTCGGAATTGAGTTTGAGGCATCCATTCGGCAATGGCCTTCATTCCTTCGTGGAGGTTGGTCTTTGCGGAGTCCTTGGTGAGGGATAGGATCAGCTGGGTGTCGTCGGCATATGAGATGATGTTGAGATTGTGGGATCGGGTGATGTTAGCAAGCAGGGCCATGTAGATGTTGAAGAGGGTCGGGCTGAGGGACGAACCCTGGGGTACGGCGCAGATGATTTTGGTGGCCTTCGAGCGGAATAAGGGGAGGCGGACTGTCTGGGTTCTGCCGGTAAGAAAGGAGGTGATCCAGTTCAGGGCTCTGTTGCAGATTCCTGCATTGCTAAGGCCTGAGCGTAGGGTGTGGTGGCAGATGGTGTCGTACGCGGCCGAGAGGTCCAGGAGGATGAGGCCCGCGGTTTCGCCTTTGTCCAGTATGGTTCTGATGTCGTCGGTGGCGGCGATGAAGGCGATTTCGGTACTGTGGTTGCTGCGGAATCCAGATTGGGAAAGGTCCAGGGTGCCATTTTCCTCAAGGAAGTGGGTTAGTTGTCTGTTGACAGCATTCTCTATGAATTTTGCCGAGAAGGGGAGCAGGGCGATAGGCTGGAAGTTCTTGAGGTCCTTTCCGTCCACCTTGGAATTTTTGAAGAGGGCGTTGATCTCAGCATGTTTCCAGCTCTCCGGGAAGGTGGCAGACTCGAAGGAGCTGTTGATGATCTTCCGTAGTTGGGGTGCAATGACAGAGCTTGCTTTGTTGAGGATGTGATGAGTGTAGGGGTCATATGGAGATCCGGAGTGGATGGTGTTCATGATTTCGATGGTGTCTGGCCTACAGAAATCTTTTCAGGCTCTGGCCTCTCCAATGATGACAGCAATCTATCCCCAATCATCCCTCCCACATCCTCTCTCTTCCCTATCCAAACGCCCTATTCCCCTACTTATCCTAAGCACACAGACACATCTGCATGCACCAACCTCAACACACAAAAGCAGCTCACAGCTACACAAACTCTACCAAGCACACCGGCATGCAGGCACTCAACATTCACCCACAGACACCACATCAGCCACCATTTCAACAGACACTCCCACCGATCCACACACCACATCCACCATTCCCACAGACACCACCACAACACCCAGTGACACATCCATCACACCCACCATACACCCAGACACCTGTGAGAAAGCCTCATTGTAGCATGGTTACCCCCACGTTTGGCTTGTTTGTGAGTGTATGTCAGTGTGTTTTTACTGTCTCACTGGGATCCTGCTAGTCAGGACCCCAGTGCTCATAGCTTGTGGCCTACTGTGTGTGCTGTCATTAGTGTTTAACTGTGTCACTAAAGTTCTGCTAACCAGAACTTCAGTGCTTATGCTTTTTCTGCTTCCAAATTAGTCACTATAGGTTAGTGACTTCAAACGCCAATTCCAATTGGCACACTGGACCCCCCCCCCCTTATAAGTCTCTAGTATCAGGGCATTGGGGTTCCAGGAGATCCTTATGGACAGCAGCATTTATTTTGCCACCCATAAGGAGCTCAGATAAACCATTTCACAGGACTGCCATTGCAGCCTGAATAAAATAGTGCACATACTATTTCACAGCCATTTTCACTACACGTAAGTAACTTATCAGTCACCTATACATCTAACCTTCATTTACTGAAGGCTAGGTGAAAAGTTACTAAGTGTGAGGGCACCCTAGCACTAGCAAAGGTGCCCCCACGCAGTCCAGGGCCAAATCCCCAGACTTCGTGAGTGCGGGCCACCATTACACACATGCAGTACATACAGGTCAATACCTATATGTAGCTTCACAATGGTAACTCCGAATATGGCCATGAAAGGTGTCTAGGATCATGGAATTGTCCCCCCATTCCAAATCTGGTATTGGGGTGCCAATCCCATGTATTCTGTGGGCTCCATCATGGACCCCCAGTACTGCCAAACCAGCTCTCTGAGGCTTGCACTGCAGCTATACCTGCTGACACCTGACAGAGAGGGTTCTGCCCTCCTGGAGTCTGAGAAGCCCAGTCCCAGGAAGGCAGAACAGAGCATTTCCTTTGGGAGGAGGGTGTTACGCCCTCTTGCTTTGGAAATAGGTGTTATAAGTTTGGGGGGTAGCCTTCCAGAGCCTCTGGAAATGCTTTGCAGGGCACAGATGGTGCCCTCCTTGCATATGCCAGTCTACACCAGTTCAGGGACCCCCTGTCCTTGCTCTGGCATGAAACTAGACAATGGGAAGGGGAGTGACCACTCCCCTGTCAATCACCACTCCAGGGGTGGTGCCCAGAGCTCTTTCATTGTGTCCCTTGCGTTAGCCATCTTGTTTTCCAAGGTGTGGGGACACTCTGGAGATCTCTGAGTGGCCAGTACCAATAGGTGATGTCAGAGATCCCTCCTGATAGGTGCACACCTGGGTAGGTAGCCAATCCCCCTCTCAGGGCTACTTAGGGTCTCTCCTGTGGGTTCCTCTTCAGATTTGGCTTGCAAGTTTCCACCAGGAATCCTCTGCAACTCCTGCATCATCCTCTGACCTCGGATCAACCGCAGACCGCTCCAGGAACCGCTGTAACTGCAACAAAGTATCTAGAAAGGCTACTGCGACTCTACAACTTCAGCTCCAGCCAGCAACTGCAACAGTTTCCATGGTGTGCACACTCTGGGGACTCCCTGTCTTCACCCTGCACCAGAAGGACTGAAGAACTCTCCCGTGGAGTGACAGAGTCACTTCCCTGCTTCAGGAGGCACCTTCTAAGATGACGACAGGTTCTCTGGGACTCCTCTTCCGATGACGAGCGTGCTCCTTGGAACACAGGTGGTGGACCCCTTCGACACAGACTGTCCTAAGGTCCAGCTGTCCAAATTTGGAGGAGGTAAGAGGTTGCCTTCCCCATTTGCGACAGTACCCCTGTGCACCACGTCATCTTCACCTCCTGAGGCCTCTGTGCACTATTTGCAAGAATCCTTGATCCACAGCCTGGCCCAGGTCCCCAGCACTCTATCCTGTGATGCTCAACTCACTCAGTTGTTCTCCGGTGGCGTGGGACCTTCTTTTGTGGTGCTGGAACAACCAGAATTTGCACCTTCTTTGTCCCCGTATCCTGGGACCTCCGTGGGTGCTGCCTGGTCATCTGTGGGTTCCCTCCAGTGTTGGGAGCTCCCTCTGCCTACTCAGTCTGAGTTGAGGCCCCCAGGTCCTTTCTGGGTCCAGGCAGCGCCATTTTGACACAATTCACGACATTGCTTGAACCAAGGCTTGTTGGACTAATCCAGCACTACAACTCACCTGCATCCAACATCTCCACGTGGGACATCCTTTGCATCATGCAGGAACCCACAGCCATCTTCTTTGGTGCTCTTCTGCAGACTTCTTCCAACCGGAGAATCCACTTTTGCACAATCTTCTAGGTTGGCAGGGGCTTCTGTCCTTCCTGGAACCTTCTGCGACTTCTGGTCTTGGTCTCCTCTCTTTACAGGTCTTCAGGTCCAGGAATCCACCATTTGTTACTTGCAGTCTTGCTTGGTTCTTGCAATAACTCTATTCACGACTTTTAGTGTGTCCTAAAGAAACTTGCAGTACTTTACTCCTACTTTCCTGGGCTCTGGGGGGGGGTATTTTACCAACCTTTGTGGTTTTCTTACACTCCCAGTGCCCCTCTACACGCTACACTTGCCTAGGAGGGAATTCGTGATTCGCATTCCACTTTCTAAGTACATGGTTTGTTTTGCCCAAAGGCCTATTTCTTCCTATTGCATTCTATGGTATTTTCTATTGTTTGCACTATCCTATGACTATTTACTTACCTGATGTTGGTGTCCAGTGTATATATTGTGTATAATGCTTACCTCCAGAAGGAGTATTGCCTCTAAGATAATTTTGATCTTGTGTCACTAAAATAAAGTACCTTTATTTTTGGTAACACTGAGTATTGTCTTTTATTGTGTATAAGTACTGTGGAACTATAAGTGGTATTGCAGGAGCTTTTCATGTCTCCTAGTTCAGCCTAAGCTGCTCTGCTACAGCTACCTCTATCAGCCTAAGCTGCTAGAACACTACAACATTTTGCTAATAAGGGATAACTGGACCTGGTATAAGGTGTAAGTACCTAAGGTACCCGCTACAAGCCAGGCCAGCCTCCTAAAACAGCTCACAACCCACAGCCACACACACCTCAGTCACCATACCCCCAGACACCACCACAACACCCACAGACACATCCATCACATTTGCTGTTGTTTTTTAATATCTGACTTTGTGGGAAGTGTTGGTCATCCAAGACAAGGGTAGATGTTCACTGTATGGATATGTGGGTGTTGATCCAATATGGGTGTCATTGCATTGTGTTATGCTTTCTAGGGTAAGTATTTCATCTTGTGTTGGCCAATGTCAGCATGTATGGTGTAGATTTTTCCCCTGATATAGATTGTACTTTCGTCTCATGTGCGGGAGCTAGAGTTTTGTTTGTCCACACATGGAGGGTGTTAAATTGTGGTAGCTTCCTTTGGATTTGACTGACCATGTGTCCAATTTGATGTTTGTACCCTACAGCTACATCATTTAGATGTCTGGACCATGCTGTTGCCGTTTTATTTGCTTTCTTGACTTGCACTTACATATTTGGCAGCTAGGCATATCACTTGGCTCAAATATTGTTTGTCCCTGCGATTCATGAAGGGTCATTTCCTATGCAAATGCTGTTTTAGGGGTATGTGCAAAGTGAAATGTGTCCATGAAAGCTCCCGATGTCATCATCACTATTATGTAGGTATTGTTTGCATTGTGAGCTTTTAATATTCGTTTCACAACCTATTGTGCATCCCATTGACCTTCCTTTGTGTTGCAATGTGGGTGCTGTGTGGGTCCATCGATGAGCAGCACCTGCGGCAGGACGTGTGTGTGATGGGCTCCACGGCGGCACAGGTCTTGTAACACTGCCTGCAGGTGAGTTGCTTCCTTTATGCTTTCCGTTTCCACCTGCTGGTATGTGGTGGTTGGACTGCCACAGTCATGCTGGCAGTAGGCAACATCATAATGTTTCCATCCGAAACACCAGCTCCGTCGACCTTTTTGGCCTGCCTTGCCACTGCGGTGGTCTGCGCTGCCTGGTGGTGCTGGCGGGATTGCAGCAGTCTTTCCCTATGGGACTGCCAGCATCGTAATACTGTGGTCTGACTGCCAAGCAGATGGTGGTCACACCGCCGCCATGGTGGTGCACAAACCGCCAAACTCATAATGAGACCCTTTGAGAATATGTAACATTAATTTCAATATGTAATATTAATTTTAAAACAAATCCATATAAGTCCAGAGCAAGCCATATTCATTTAAACAGGAGTCATATTAATTTAAACATGGCTTGTGTTCATTTCAATATTTGCCTAATTAATTTAAAAGCATGTTACATTTATCTCACAGTTTCATTTTCATTTCAAAAAGTGTGATATTCATGTTACAGAATGTCATATAATTTTTGATTTGGGCCATATTAATTTCATCAGGTGTCATATTCATTTCAAAGTGGCTCATAGTCATCTTAACATGTGTCATATTCCTTTCTATGAAGTCATTCATTTCAATGGATGTCATATTCACCTTCACACCTGTCCTAATAATCTTAACACAGGTCATATCCATTTCATCATAGGTCATATTAATTTCAATATATGCAGTATTTAATTTGCTGTGTACCATATCAATTTCAAAGCACAACATATTCATTTTGACAAGTTTCACTTTAATTACAGCATTGGTCATATTCAGTTTAAGACATGTTGAATTCAGTTTGGTGGAGCTCATATTTGTTTCAATGCATGTCATATTTATCTTAGCATGTGTCATATTTCTTTCAATGGATGCTTCATTCATATTAACACATCTTAATTTTAACATGAATCATATACAATGCAACATGTATTGTAATCATGTCAATGTATATCATATCACTTTCAATGCAAGCCATATTGTGATAAATGTCATGATCATTTTAACGTTACTTGTATTAATTTTAAAACATGTCAAATTCATTTCAATGAGGGTCATATTCATTTCAATGTAAGTCATATTAATTTTAACATGTATTATATTCTTTTCAATCAATGTTAAGTTTATTTCAATGGATGTCATATTCATATTAACACTTGTCATATTAATTTTAAGATGCAACTTATCAATTTTAACATATATCATATTAATTTGAATATCTATCATATTAGTTTGAATTTGTGTCATATTAATTTCAAGGCGTGCCATACTCATTTTAACAAATCTCATGTGAATTTCAGCTGTGGTCATACTTATTTGAAGACATGTCAACTTCAATTCAATTTCAACACAAGCCATATTCATTTTAATCATCTCCTATTCATATTCATTGCCATCTCGGTAATATTCATTTCAACACAATTCAAATTCATTGCAACATGTTTAATGTTCATTTCAATAAACATTGTATTAGTTTCAATGTGCATTGTTTTCTTTTTGGAATATAATATATTAATTTCAATACTTTATATTATTTTCAATCGGCCATATTAATTTCAGTGCATGTCATATTTCTCTTGGCATAATTCAATCATTTCAAGAAATGCCCCATTCTTTTTGGTGAATATTGTATTCGTTTCAGTGATTGCTTTATTGTTTACAGTGAGGGCCATATTAATTTCAGTATGATTTATATATATTTCAGTATATTTCTTATTCAATTTGGTGTGTGTGTATTTCATATTAATCACTAAGTAGCATATTCATTCTGCCAGGTTTCATATTTGTTTTGGTTCAATTCAGATTCACTCTGCCAGGTATCATAATTATTTTGACACATAGTACATTCATTCTAGTGTGTGTCATATTCATTTTGCAGCACGCTATGCATTTCAGGAGGTGGCCAATATGGGGAGCTGTAATTTTGACATGAACGGCTTCCCATACGTTTGTCCCTAAAAACGAGATTATACAGTGGCTTCTTCTAGTCAACAGTAGTTTCCACTAATTCAATGCAATTCTACCCCGTCACCCTACGTAAACAATAATAGAGTTCACTTAGGGTATAATTTACTGGACAGTGAAATCTAAATTTAGTTTCTACACTCTGTTAGTCTTGAGGGAGTGGAGGGATGTTTAGGGGGAGTTACCCTCTTGCTCCAATTACAGTTTTTTTTAGTAACAGTGTTTGCAGTTTTTAGAGTGTAGCCTGACCATAACCTAGGGAGACTAGTCATCCTTTATAATCATAAAAGCCCCCGGATGTGAGGGATTTGAGGTCTGCCGTATTGAAAAACTTAAGCAGAGTACTGATCACAAAACTGTGAGTTATTGGCAAAGGAATGATCACAGTCCCTGTTTGAGATAATTTTTTTATGTTACCAATAGATGTTTGCAAACATCCCTTTGTGAAAATGCAGACCTAAAATAAAGGAAGGATTCTGCTCACAGTAAGCCTATGACCAGTTTATCTCTCGTTTCCTCCTTCTTTTGTTATCCCAGGGCTTTTCTGTGTCGAATATACACTCACCAGTCCGGTCCTCCTGGAATTAACCTATTTTGTGGCATGTTGCCACTGGAACTGTCAGTGCATGCTGCGACAAGGCTCCCTTTTCCCAGAAGAGAGAAAGGCAGACAAAATTAACTACAAGCTGTTGGGCTGGAACGTTAAACCTGGAGAGTCACCCCCGCACCGCGTATTAAATAATTCATCCACCCCACTTGGACAAATGGCCAGCTAAGCAAAACGAGAGCCTTGCCCATTTCTCTGTCTGCCTCGACGTTCCCCTTGAGTAGCTTTTCATTTTACCTTTTTGACCTTTTGAAACTATGGTCTAAATATAAACATGGCCTTGTTTATTCACAGCTGCCTTCCAATTCGTCTTGCAATCCACCATGTCCATCAATGTAATTATTCAATGTTTGACGTTGCGTGACAGAATTCTAGGTTAAGGCTCTGCCCACGTGTCACACAGGTACGAATTCAGCAATAAGCCTTAGAGCTACTGCTGAGTTGTACAACTGACACTGCTTGCACAGTTACATCAGAAAGTAAAACCCAGACTTCAGATGCTACTAATAAACCTGATGTAATTGACTTACATCACATGTGCAGAACGATGCATGCCACACTAGATAGCCTGACCTATGCTGCCGGGTCTGCCTGATAAACTATCTTTACTGGTCAGGGCATGGTAGAAGTCTAAATATTGCAAGTCACTTTGCTAGGACAGCAATTTGACAATACTTCAAAGATCACTTTTAAGTGGTGTCCTGGCAATTGGGTTCTCTGTACAATTCTATTTGTCGCCACTGCTCAATTCGAATAGACATAATCACAACATACCTAAGGATATCCATGAAAATTAGGTCACAGTCTTTTATGACAGTGAACTTTTGAGTCAGATTGGTAACTCTGAAGACAATATTTAATTGTTAAGCCTCACTGGGGTAAAAGAAAAGCCGTTCAAAATAATTCGAGGAATATGTTCTCCCGAATGAAATCCAAATCTCAAGTTAAAAGTGCAGAAGTCTTCTGTGCGTGTTTCAGATGTAGGCATGCAACAGGTATATGTTGACATTAGAGACAACATTGATATAAAAATTTAAAGTGAATTTTTGAGTCACTATTTATTCCATTTTGCAGCCCCGTGTTTCATAATTTAAATCTAGTTTTGTTTTGCTAAGAGTTTATTCACTCTTAGATACACATGCTGAAGGGCCGTGTAAAATACTTAAAGAAACGCAGGTAAACCGAATTGTTCTAACCCTGCATCTGCAAAGTCACAGAAACCTTTGAGAGTTTACACAGTTATTTTTTAGAAAATCAGAGCATACAATGAATATTCATGGGGTGAGTCAATATTTCCCTCAAAGCAAAAACCTTTCGTCTGATAGGATTGTAGCAAATTGGAGTAATAAAGGAACCTACAGTGCCTCCTTTTAAAAGTATCATGGCCTGTTTGTGGATACTGTTTCATACACCTGTGGGGCTTAGTGGTGCAAACCTCCTTTTTAAGTGTTACTCATCCATTCTAGATTTTGGAGCAATAGTTCGATGTCAATTCTATTGATGACATATATAGGTAGGCTGTGTAGCATTTGCGCAGTAGCTTTACCTTTAGTCCTCTATTTAGTAATCATACGCAATGATGTACCAATCAGGTAGTCGCATTGCTCTGCCACATGTTTTCCTAATCGGTTTATATGTCTTTCCCATTGTCTTCATGCACATGTGGGGTCCCAAGGGCATCTTCCGGCGGCCTACTTTTCAGATAAACTGATGCTAGGCTTAAAGCATCATAAACACAGAGTACATTCTGTAGTCAGGAAACGAAGGAGGGAAGATTACCAACGTAAAAGTCCCAAATTATGTAGGGTTATGTAGCCAACCTGTTGGCACAAAGTACTGTCACAGAATGTAAAATTTGAAATGAAAATCAGGTGCCCAACACAATAAAACAAACTGACTAACTGTATAGACATGGTGGTTTGTTTCATCAAAGACAAATATACCAGTATTAAATTAGGGCGAACCTAGCTAGGGGGCGACTGCGTGCTGAACAAAGGGAAGACAACCCAACGAATACTATAATACCATTTACAGAAGACACAGACAACAGGTGAAGTGATGGTGTTCTGTGAACAGATGTATCTTCAGAATTACAGGATGATAGGGACAGTTCTTATATCGATGGGGATGTTATTTTAGATCCATGGCCTGTAGAGTGAGATGATTAACTTCTCATGGTTCTTTCCACCAATCGTTTGTTTCCAGTATGGCAAAGTCTTGGCTTTTCGTTTGACGTTGCCCACCTGAGAAAGCTAGTTTCTTTGCCGGGCATGCAGATCATTTCTGATGAGTTTGTAGGGTATGCTGCTAGTCTTGAAGGTGACTCGAGCTGGAGAGGGAGCGAGTGACGTTCCCTTACGGTCAGGGTGATGTGGTTGAATTTCAGGTATTTAATAAGAAAAGAGACAGTGTGTAGTGTTGAATATCAGTGTGAAATTGGGAGGCTGCCTTTAACAAAATGGGAAAGGTTTAAGGCCAATACTACTGACTTGGTACTTCAGATAAGAATGGTTTCTCCTTTTCAGCACAGACAGTTCATATTATGCTCCCTTTGTTTCTTTAGTGATGTTTTCCTTGAGAAGATGTCTGTGTCGAAGATCAACCTTTTTTTTTTTTTTTTATAACATTTTATTGTATTTTCAGTGACAAAATAGCAGCTCATAACACAACATAATATCAGGACAGAAGTACAAGAAAAAGAACCAAGACACATATACCCATGACCTCCATCATTCCCATCCCCAACCCGAAAGCAATCATATATTCCCCTTGTAGCATGACCTAGTCTGTAGCAGTTTGCTAACCACTTCCGCTACCCTTCAAGGGAAGGCTATACTCTTTCTTCCAATGGCGGGCGATGTCACGTTTCACCATGGTTAAGCCCAACCAAAGAAAAATCAGTTCATGGCAGGTGCCTTCAAGATCAGGTTTAATGTGTAAAATGACTAATTCAGACTCTAACAGCGTACTATACCCCAGGGACTGAGACAAAACAGGAGAACCCGACCCCAGAATGACTGTCACTGCTCCACATTATGTGGAGAAAGTCCCCCTCCTGTGTCAAACATTTGATACAAGAAAGGGACAATATTACCTCTTGTAGCCACATTCTGCATCCCGTTAGATATGTCTTGTGGAGATATTTCAATTGTATTAGGTAAAACCAGGCTGCACTGTTGGATGTCGTGGAGCTGCTCTAGCCTTACCTTACTCCTCGTCTTTGAGGGAATCCATATCCCTGTCCCAGACGGAGCAAAGAGCCTCATATGCATCTGCCATTTGATGTACCTGTGACCAATAAATTTGTGTCACCTTGTGGTCAGTCAGTTTGCCCATAAGCCGGTTCTCCTCTAAAGGGCTAAATTTGAGAAGGGTTTCAAGGTTTTAAATATATGGCATCAGAGCATGCAGAGTTAGAGGCTGCGATAAAACTGGCTATGACTTAGATCAAACTCTCCCTGCAAGGTCTTGTAGGATTAAAGTATGGTGACCTTCGTTAGGTCCCCATTTTACATAGGCTCTCAGCTGGCAGAAACAATGTTGTGGTGAGAGTTGAATCAATGAACCTCATGCATACATTTTCAATCTGCAAAAAAGTGGCCACAAATAGTGCACAGACTTTTTACGAACAGAAAAAATGTTTTTCCCTGAACAATGTACTCATTGGTCTGATCACAAAATTCTAAATCGTAGTGGGTTCCAATTGGTCCTACTTCTGCTGTGGTCGTCAGATCACCATGTCTGCGAATGCATTTAAATAAAGTAAACTTTTTTTAATGCAGTTCATGTTCTCTACAGAAAATAGGTCTGCATTTAAAAGGAAATGCTTCTTTTTTAAGGTTGTTTTACAGAGTTCTGAAACAAAGAAGGGAGGGACCGGGAGGTTATCTGGTCCAGTGTACAGTCTCCCAATAATGTAATATACAAAAAGGTACACTGTTCCACACGTGCTCAAATAGCCTAGGGCACCCGAGGTGTCAGGAGCAAGAGCCCTCAAGCATCACAATGGATGACTGTCTGATCAGGTTAAACTTACGAGCAACCATCAGAACAGTACGGCTGAGTGCCCCCCTTCTTAGGGGAGCCCGTCAGGCGTTGCAGCGCTGGCCTGGCGAGGAGCAATTCCCAATGATGATGCCAGTCATCCATTGTGATGCTTGAGGGCTCTTGCTCCTGACACCTCGGGTGCCCTAGGCTATTTGAGCACGTGTGGAACAGTGTACCTTTTTGTATATTATGTTTTACAGAGTTGACAATTTATTCTGTAGACCGCTGCCTAGACCACAACAAACTATTTTTAAGCATACACAAAGAGGGAGGGGTCCCAAGTGGACCGCTTCCCTTTTGCAAATGTGATACCATCCTATTTTAGGAGCCTGTAACTTTTCAATGTTTGCAACAACATTTTGTTTGCAAAACATTGATAAATGTCTTCATGAAACAATCTTTATAAGGCGTGCCCTACACATGTCCCACCCAATTAGCAATTTGTTATACTTTTTGAGCTGCATTTTGTAGTTGGGTAACCTGTTGCCAAACAGCAAATAGGTTTAGTACATTTAAAAAAAGCAGTTTGTAGTTGCAACCCCTGTAATTTTGCAAATTACGAGCTTTACGACTGCAAAATTGCTTTGTACATCTGCCACATTGGTTCTTGAGAGCTAATGAAGAAAAGAAGTAATGCAGTCCTTGTCTGGTTGAATTTTAAATATACAATATCTAAAATAAGACATATCGAAAACAAAAATATTGATAAACATAATGTTGTTAACTCAATAAAACATACTAATCAAAGAAAATATTGAAAACAAAAATGTTGGTGAAAATATAACTTAAAATAAATAAAAAATAATTTAAAGCATAAAAAATATTTGAAATAACTTATGCAACAATATAAAATGTGGAGAAATATAACATATACATACATTTTAGCAAAACCTATATAATTACTTAGAAAACAAATCACACAAACTCAAATACAACACATAAATAATATGCAATACACTAAAATGATTATGAAACCATTACAAATGTTTAAAAAATTACTCCAAATAGAGAAAACAATAAGAATATTACTTTAATAATAAAACATTATAAATACACCAATATATTCAAATAAATCTATAGGCATTTATACTACAAAGAAACTTTAATTAGCATTCACCAAATAAGGAACAAACTGAAAGAAATTTGAACTTAACACTAACGAACCAATAAGATGCAAATTAACCTAAAAAAACAGTAGCACGTCTAAGATAATTAACACACCACTATAAAAACCGTTCAAACACCACTAAAGCTGAAAAAGTTGGAACTTCACAAAAATATCTAAAAATAACTAGCAAGTAAGAGAAATAACCTTAAAACTGTATTATAACTTATAAAAATTCTGTCCACCTTATTTTTAAATAAATAATATCTTCAAACTGTTGCTTTACATCAATGTTGTAGGTTTCCCATTAACATAGCAAAAGAAAATGCCATCCAGCACACTGACATCCCACAACCCAACCCCTAAAACGTAAAATTAATCGATATCAGTCCCCAAGCTAAATTAATGGTATTTTCAAATCAACATTAAAAAAGCACTTTCTACCTAATAGGAAAAGACACCCCACTTGACCCACACCTGGACTGAATTGAAGAGAAAACGAAAAAAATAAATAGCACTTAGCAGGTAAAAAAATGTGAATATAAAAAGTAATAATTATGAATTTTACAGTTTTATTAATAAGTAGAATATATAGTTTTAACACAAAGTATAAATATATGCTTCTACCATTTCCGGAGAAAATAGCAAAAAGAACCACATAAATCACCTTGCAGAAAGGCAAACAATTGGTATCTTACATGGGATACACAAACAACAAGGAAAGCACAAGCAGCGAAAATGTTGACTGTATCATATAATATAATATGTTAATATTTGCTATTGGAAGGCCATGATTGAAAATGATATGGAAATCATTGTTGTGACACAATATGATAGGTTCCCTGTAGAACATGAATAGGGTCCCCTTACACTCCGATATTGAACAGATATGCATTGTTATTGGCATGAATGGGGCCCCTATGAAGGGCTGGGAAGTCCCAGAATGGTTGGAGGCCCCCCCCCTGCATTACAGGGGCAGCAGGGGCCTGCGTTATGCCCTGACTGTAATAATTGTGTCGAATGCCCGCCCCCAAATGTAATAGAGATAGAAGTAAGGCACTCTCTCCAAGATCTCAGAGAAGCAAGCACTATCCCTCAGGAAGCCACAGGTAATATTTTAAAAAAACATACTGCCTAAAGTTCCTGAGTACACTACAGGTCAACTACCAGCACATTATGAATAACTAAATTCTCCAGAACACCTCACTATAACACATTTTCCTCCAGAAATAACAACAGGAGAATAATCACAAATGCAATACAAATAATTTACTTAGAATAATTTAACGCACAACGTGGATGATGAATGTCACCTTCAAATTGTGTCCTCCACCATTCACAGAAATATACACTTTACAGGGAGAGTATCAGAATAGTAATGTTAACGCATCCCTTTATGATAATTTATTACACATTAGGACTCGTTTTAGGTGAATGAATATTTTGACCCAGTTGAGAGACACCTTAGGACGAGATAGCTAATCAATATGTCAATCAAAATGTCAATGATGTCATCAATATTTATTACAACAATACATTTCACTTTAGTCAAAGTCATTAATCAATTCAAGACGCTACCATGACCTTGCAGTCATGAATAACCACACCAGTTTAGTAGAATTTTATGAATTTTATTCCCTATTGGTTCCAATTCTAAAAGCATATGTGTTAATTTCATTAACAAAGCACTCAATAACATTGTCATAATTTGGTAACTCGAATAAGACTTAAACAACGCGAGGAACACAATTATTAGAACATAACAAAGCGTCAACATAAGTCAATTTTAGCAGAGTGTCATTAGCATGTCAGTTCAACAAAGCATAGATCCAGTCGTTTGTCTATTTGCATCAGTTTAGTGAACTCCTGTCCTAACCACTGATTAGCATTATCATGTTGGGCTTCATGCAAAACAATTTAGAACACCAATTTGGAAAACATCTAGCTATGGTCTCTGTCAAAAGTAAGCAGTTGGTACCTAGAAAGGAAAAGCAAACAGACAAATCACAGTTGTATTGTCATGGATACCCTCCAAGGTTTAGGTCAGCACTCAGGTTCAGTCTTCGTCTTCAGGACATCAGTCTAATCGCCATCAGTCAGAATTCAGCTCCAGGGCAAAAGGGGCACTTCCCTCATAAGGAGGTAAAGTGTAAAATGGGCAATCTAAGGACGAGGATGGTTCTAAGCAAACCAATAAGTCACCAAACAGAGTGACAAAGTTTCTGGATAAAATCAATAGCATTCCCTACCTAATTCCCCCTGGCTCTCCGTGTCATGGGTTTTTATCCCTTTTTCATTGTACATTCCCCTAAAACTTAATTGGTTGAACATTATACCCCACTATCTTTATCCAATTAGGAAATGGATTATGTCATTAATCTTTCACCCCATATTATTTTACAAGCTTTTCATTGGTCCACATGATTGACGTCTTCAGAGGTAGGACGTCCGGTATGATTTCATCCTTCTGTAATTCTTTGCACATCTTTTGGTCAGTAGCTCCATTGTCTTCACCGGTTTGTACCACCTTGTACATTACATTAATCTACACTGTTGCATTTTGATGAACATTTTCTACAAGCAATGGGGATTTCATGGGGACGGATCTACTATGGTTACATTCAGTTTCTAGTTTGAAGAAAACAACAAGGGGTCATGTCCTTTTGCGAGTCAGCACACTGCAAGATAGGAAAAATACATTTAATATGAGAGCCAAGCAGCTAAGCTCCGGCTCATGCTAACTTAAGGCCTAGGAAGATTTCAGCACAAATTCAATAACGCAATCATTAATAATTAGTACAAAACCACACTTTAATATCATATTTTATCAATATTAGTCATTTCTATTAGTTCTCGTATACATTGGGGGCCACTCCCCTTGGTCACATTTCAGGTGCACGTTTAAACAAAATACATTAATACAATTACTTAAGCGGCATTATGACACTCTAGTTCATAAGCATTTCATGTTAATATAGATGATATAAGCTACGCTCTCTCAGTCCCTCCTCTGATGACGTTCGTCATCACACAAACCTTTCCCTTTCGACCTTTCACTTTTAATTTTTCACCTTACACATAATGCGCATTTCAACATCTTGTCCCTTTTGTGAACTTTCCCAAATTTCATTGAACATTTTCTCCCTTTCACTTTCCTCATTCCTCTTATTTCTCTTCATCCAATTTCTTTGAATTTTGTCATTAATTTTGCATGCTCCCCATAAACCTAATAAACAGACCAGAACAATTAATAGACCCCCTAGTATTTTTGCAAGAACCCCATTCCAAATGTTGCTAAACCAGCTCCTTACTCTGGCAATTCCTTTTCCCACTTTTTCCCACACTCCAGGTTCCTTCAGTTCCTTCAAATCTGTACTATCTCTAGTTAGGTTAGTAAGCATACCTCTAATCTTTTTACTATTGTCCGGTATGAATGAGCAACAGTGGCGCTCGTTGAGCATCTTGCAGACTCCGCCGCTCTTTGCTAAAAGAATGTCTAAAGCAAGCCGATTTTGAAGAGTCATGGCTCTTTCCGCAGCAAGTTCAGTATCCATCAGGAGTATAGCCCCTGTAGAATTTGTCAGCATGTTATCCACAATAGTAGACAACTTTCGAATCTTTATGGAGTTTAAGATAACCCCCACTGAAGGAATTATGGGGGTCATCCCGAACCTGGCGGTCTATGACCGTCAGGGCCGGGGACCGCGGATGCACCGCCAACAGGCTGGCGGTGCATCCAGGCCAATTCTGACCGCGGTGGTAAAGCCGCGGTCAGAAAAGGGAAACCGGTTTCCCGCCGGTTTTCCCCTGGCCTGAAGAATCCTCCATGGCGGCGCTGCAGGCAGCGCCGCCATGGGGATTCCGACCCCCTTCCCGCCAGCCTGGTTTTGACCGCCAGAACCTGGCTGGCGGGAACGGGTGTCGTGGGGCCCCTGGGGGCCCCTGCAGTGCCCATGCCAATGGCATGGGCACTGCAGGGGCCCCCTAACAGGGCCCCACAAAGATTTTCAGTGTCTGCATAGCAGACACTGAAAATCGCGATGGGTGCAACCGCACCCGTCGCACCCTTTCCACTCCGCCGGCTCCATTCGGAGCCGGCATCCTCGTGGAAGGGGGTTTCCCGCTGGGCGGGCGGGTGGCCTTCTGGCGGTCGCCCGCCCGCCCAGCGGGAAACTCAGAATTACCGCAGCGGTCTTTTGACCGCGCTGCGGTATTCAGGCATGTGTGAACTTTGGCGGGCGGCCTCCGCCGCCCGCCGAAGTCAGAATCACCCCCTATGTCTCCAAATATGTCACCAACGACAGCAGCCGCTGTCTCTCGTTTTTGTCTAGCATGTTGTAATTCAGGCGCTTTAGGTATTTGCTTTAAGTCATCGATCTGGTAAATCTTTGGGAAAACTATCCCCAAATAACATGTCCCATACCATCCCTTAGGGAGATGGTAATAAGCATTAAGTCCACAAGTATAATAGATCCCAGGGATTGCTGGATCCTGTCCATTTAACATGAATGTCCATTTACTCTGAAACAAAAACACATGCCTGCATTCACTCTTTCTCACAAATAAAGTGTCATGATCTGATTTTGGCCTATATATACAAAGCCTTCCTACATGTAGTGCATCTATAGCTAATTTGCCTTGCGCCTTTATTGCAGTGTAAGCATAATCATTTGCATACGTGCATTTTTCTAGCCCCTTTTCTAGTCTCTCTTTCAATGCTTTGCGTCTATCATCAGTGTGATCTAAGAAGCTTTTGCCAACAGGTGTTAATAAGCAAGTCAGATTGTTGCGGTGTGCATAGGCTGTCCCAAATGTAAGTGTCGGTTCAAAGAAGCCTCTAACTATTTTTATACTATGCTCCTTACCTAATTTATTCAGGAACTCAATCACTGGTACAAAAGAAAACACCACATCCAAATTTGAGTAAAAATATTGCACACGCTCCTGGTCATAAAATCTTGTTAATAGCAAGCTACAACTTATCCCCTATGTTAGTGGAAGACTATGATATGTGACCCCTTCCTGCACTGATGAAGGAATCTTTGTGCACACATAACAGTTTCTCGCATCCATGGTTTCAACATACTCATTCAGCAAGCGATAGAAAACATTAGTGGAGAATTCCCCCTTTGAGTTAGTTCCCTCATGCAGGTGTTATGTATCTTGCTCAAACTTTTCCCACGGTGTTAGTGTTTTTGAAGGTTTTGAAGCATTGTTAGTCGCTTCCTTACCCAACCACACATTCCCACAATCACACCTACAATTATTATTGCACACACACTACCTAATATAACACTTAACCAACCACACACTTTGCCCTTCTTGCTACTACCTCTATTATGAGCCATGGTCTGTAAAGAATCAGATAGCAGAATAACTCAAAACAAACAATCGACTTGAGGACAATATAAAAGCTCTTTTTTTTTCTTCTAATTCTCTCTTTCTCTCTGCATATATTTACAGCGTTTCACTCACTCCAGGACCCTTTTGTCAAATCAGGTTAGCAGGTTGTCATAATCGGGTTTCAAAGTCAATTCAGGTTATCAGTGTCACATTCGGTAATTTATAAGTCCTTTTCTCAGCTTTCCAGCTTTCAATTTCAATTTTGGTTTTAACACAGTCTCTTTCTCTGATTGATTTCAGGTACCGTAGTATTGGCCTGGTACTTCTCGATCAAAATAGAAAGCTAAGAATTCTTGTTGCCATTCAGATGTCGTTGCATATGCCCATTCAGGACCTGCGTACCTTCTAATTGCGGTTCTTTTTCTTTTCAACCTGCGTTCGCTTTGCAATTCTCCTTCACTTAGGTCCTCTACTCGGGTTGTATCGATTTCTTCCGCTGTTGTTTCACCTGGTACAACCTTTTCTTTTGCAGCCTGCTTCTCTGGCCAGTTATCACCTTTGTGCGTCTACTTCTTGCTTGGCCTTTCAGGACCCTGAACAGCACCCTCCTCTTCTGCTATGGTGTTTTCTCTTGACGGACCTGCAACTGGCTCAGGTGTGCTTTGACTTCTTTCTACTATTTCCCCTTCTTCTTCTTCTGAGACTGTAACAGGTTCAAGCTCCAGCCTGTACCCGTCTACTTCTGGGAGATCCTCTCCTTGATTTAGTTCTCCTGCTGCCTCTACTGAGATAGGCTCACTGTCACCTCTCTCGAACTTGTTTACTGCTTGAGGGACTAAGCTGTTCTCAGCGGGCTCTCCTGTAGTCTTAGTTCCCCCTTGGCTGTTTTCTGGCCCTGAGACTTCCTTCTCTGGAATTGCTGAGTCAGAAACTTCAAGTTCCTCATCAGTCGGACATGTTACCTTCTTTGTGTGACTGGCATGTATCCAGTTTGGAACGCCTGCACATTTCACAGCAGTGGTTGTTGTCAGTATTACTTGATATGGCCCCTTCCAGCGTGGCTCCAAACACGACTTTCTCACGTGCTTCTTGACAACCACCCAGTCACCGGTTTGCAGGGTGTGACCTGGATCACTGATTGGTGGCAATGTGTTGGCTTCCACCTGGTGAGAGAAAGAGCGAACCACATCAGCCAAACCTTTGCAGTAGTCCAACACCATATCATCCGTGATATTCACAAGAGCATTTGCGGGAACTGCGGGTAGCCTCATGGCTCTGCCCATGAGAATCTCATGGGATGATAGTCCTTTATTCTTATCAGGGGTGTTTCTCATCGACATCAGCACTAAGGGCAATGCATCTGCCCATTTCATATTGGTAGCTGCGCACATTTTTGCCATTCTCGACTTCAAGGTACCTTTCATCTGTTCTACTAGTCCTGATGCTTCAGGGCAGTAGCTACAATGCAGCTTCTGTTCAATGTCTAATGCAGCACACAAGAGCTTAATCACCTCATTGTCGAAGTGTCTGCCCCTATCTGATTCTAAAGAGACGAGAAAACGGAACCTTGGTATTAATTCTCTGAGCAACAGCTTTGCGGCTGTGAGACTGTCATTTCTACGTGTGGGGTAAGCTTCAATCCAGTGGCTGAAAACACACACAGTCACCAACACGTACCTCAATCCTCCACAAACAGGCATTTCAATGAAATCCATTTGCATCTTGCTAAATGGACCACCAGCTCTCCCTATGTGGCTCAAAGTTACCACAGTTACTTTTCCTGCATTCATCTGTTGACAGATGATGCACCTGTGGCAAGTAACCTCTGCGGCTTGTCTGAATTTCGGGTTAAACCAGTCAATTTTAAATAACCTGATCATTGCATCCCTCCAAAGATGTGCCTGTCCATGATAAAGCCTTACAAATTGTGACAGGAGACTGTTTTGGTAAAACCAGTTTCCCCTCCTCTGAGACCCACAAGTCATCAGCCCTCTGTACACATTGCATTCTCTGCCAGGCCCTGTAGTGATTTTAACTCATCTAAGGTATCAACTACTCTTAGGGCAAATTTCAAACATGTTTCATTTTCAGTCTGAGGTAACAATTCCCACTGATCCTTGAACGATATACAGTTCAATGCGCAAAACCTTGTGACTTGATCTGCATAGCCGTTTCCCATTGACACTATGAGGGTCATTCTGACCCTGGCAGGCGGCGGACACCACCCGCCTGGTGGGAACCGCCAAATGGCCGCTCCGTGGTCAGAAAACCGCGGAGGCCATTCTGACTTTCCCACTGGGCCGGTGGGCGCCCGCCAAGGGAGCGCCCGCCGGCCCAGCGGGAAAGGCCCTGCAACACAGAGGCCGGCTCCGAATGGAGCCGGCGGTGTTGCAGGGGTGCGACGGGTGCAGTTGCACCCGTTGCGCTTTTCACTGTCTGCAATGCAGACAGTGGAAATCTCCCTGGGGCCCTGTTAAGGGGCCCCTGCACTGTCCATGCCAGTGCCAGTGGCATGGGCAGTGCAGTGGCCCCCAGGGACCCCACGACACCCATTCCTGCCATCCTGTTCGTGGCGGTAAAAACCGCCAGGAACAGGATGGCGGGAAGGGGGTCGGAATCTCCATGGCGGCGCTGCAAGGTTCTGCCCAAGCAGGGGAAATCACGCCGCAGTCAGAATGGGCAATGAAGCACCGCCAGCCTGTTGGTGGTGCTTCGGTTGCCCCCGGCCCTGGCGGTCTTGTACCGCCAGGGTCGGAATGAGGCCCAAAGTCTTGTGATTTAACATGAGTATTGCATTTTACCACGGCAATTTCAAGAGGTAACTGAATCGCATGTAACAAATCCTTAATCTGTACGCCATTTTTCACTGGAGAACCAGAAGAGGTCATGAAACCTCTCTGTGACCACAATTGGCCAAAATCATGTACAATTCCAAATCTGTATCTGCTGTCAGTATAGATAGTGACTTTCAGGTTGTCAGCTGCGCGGCATGCTTTAGTAAGGGCAATTAATTCTGCCACTTGTGCGGAATACACTCTCTCGAGCCAAGAAGCTTCAATAATACCAGCGATTGGACACACAGCATAACCGGCTCTCAGCATTCCGACTGAATCTCTCAAACAGGATCCATCAACAAACATAATGCAGTCATTTTCTTTTAATTGTGTATCTTGAATGTCAGGTCGCGGCTTGGTACATAGTTCTGTTACCTCAAGACAATCATGCTCCACTTCCTCTTCATTATTAATCTCAGTGCTTTCAACAGGAAGTAGAGTTGCCGGGTTCAATATAGTACATCGCTTTAAGGAGACATTTGGTGACCCCAAAATAATTGTCTCATATCGGGTAAGTCGGGTATTTGTCATGTGCTGGGTTTTAGTTTGAGTCAACAGAATTTCAACTGAATGTGGAACCGTTAATGTTAAGGGATGTCCCCTCACTATGCCTTCACACTGCGTGAGGCTCTGACCAACTGCTGCGACTGCACGCAAACAACCCGGTAGGGCTGCTGCGACTGGGTCCAAGGTAGCTGAAATATATGCTACAGGGCGGTTTGCACCTCCATGGACCCGTGTCAAGACATGTTCATGACAAAACAGTAGAAAAGGCTTTGTGTAATCAGGCATACCTAAAGCTGGTGCCCTGCACATGCACTCCCTCAATTCCATGAATGACTCAAGCTCTTCCTTGGACAGAGTTATGGAATACGGGTCATCCTTAGTTTCCTTGCCTGTCAGCTTTATCAATGGTTTAGAGATAATCGAAAAGTTAGGAATCCATTGGTGACAGTAGCCTACCATTCCCCAAAACATCCTGACATCTCTCTTTGTAGTCGGTGGGTTCATCTGTAGTATAGCTGTCACCCTTTCCTTTGATATTCTCCAAGACCCTCTCTCAATCAAGTGCCCTAAGTATTTCACCTCTTTCTGACAGTACTGCAGCTTCTTTGGGGACACTTTGGCCCTCATTACAACATTGGTGGTGAAAGCTGTTTACCGCCGTGCAGAAGACCGCCAACGCACCGCCACGACTGCGGAATTCCGCCACAGCTATTATGACCCACAGTTCGGAATCTGCCAAAATTCAGACACCCACACAAGTCCGCCACACCAAAGGTCAGTGAGAAACTGGCGAAAACAAAACCTCCACCGTTACGCCAACAGAAATACGCCCACACTATCACGACCCACGAATCCACGCGGCGGTCTTTCATCCGCGGTATTCCAGTTGCAGTAAACACCACCGCGCTCAAAATATACACACATCTACAAAACACAGCCACATTGGACAATTCGAAATACACACACCTGATACACATACACACACCACTCCCACACACCCAATACAATATAAAACATTACCCCTACTACCAAAAAATCCAAAAGAAGGCCAGAGAGAGACAGCACCAGCAAGAACAACAGCATCCACAGGCACTCAACACCATCACCCACAGAACTTCCACGCACCTCACACAACACACCACTACATATCAGCACACTTATCACCACACACTCCACCCCACACATCACCACACCACCACATGGCACGGCAAAGACACCCCAGGTTCTCGGAGGAGGAGCTCAGGGTCATGGTGGAGGAAATCGTCTGGGTAGAGCCACAGCTATTCGGATCACAGGTGCAGCACACTTCCATTGCAAGGAAGATGGAGCTATGGCGAAGAGTCATGGACAGGGTAAACGCAGTGGGACAGCACCCAAGAAATAGTGAGGACATCAGGAAGAGGTGGAACGACCTACGGGGAAAGATTCGTTCCGTGGTCTCCAGACACCAACTGGCGGTTCAGCGGACTGGCGGCGGACCCCCACCCCCTCCCCCACAACTAACAACATGGGAGGAGCAGGTCTTGGCGATTCTGCATCCTGAGGGCCTCGCAGGAGTAGCTGGAGGAATGGACTCTGGTAAGTCAAATCTTAACTATTACATCCCCACCCTACCTGCATGTCAGCACATACCCACACCCTCACCCTCACCCACATCACTCTAACTCCTCACAAATGTCCCTACATCACAAACCACACATCCTAACACCAAGCCCTGCATGCAACAACAAAGCATGGACACCCATCACTAAAGCATGGCCACTGCATATACCCATACAACCCCCTAAACAATCATCAAGCAAGGTCCCACACAGGAATGCAAGCACTGGGGTACACGGTCACCCACCCATTGCACACCATGCCACACACAGATGTAATAAACATCCTTTTATACCCCTGCAGGACCCCTACCCAACGTCACCGGACAGGAGGGTCCACACATGTCCACACCACCAACAGAAGAGGCCCACAGTGATGACAGCAGCTCTGACCAACTGGATCTAGATGACCAGCCCGGCCCATTGGGGACCTCTGGACAGTCGGTTCCCCTGACACAGTCACAGGCCACTACAGACCTTCCCCCCTCTGGAAACACCAGCACAGCACCCACCCAGTGGGCCCATACCTCCGTCCCCACGACACGTCAATCAGCAGTGTGTCAACCACTACAGGGAACCCAGGCTAACCCACCACCCCAACAACAACAGGGACCTGGGGGCAGTGGCAGTAGGCACACGGTCCAGGGGACGGAGGCCCAGGAACATAGGGGAACTGGGAGGGCTGCTGTGCGACAGGGGACCCCACCCCCTGCAGAGGGAGAACCACCCCGCAAATGGTCCCTGAGATCCAGGACAAAGACAGAGCATGATGCCAAGACCCCCGCCAAGAAATGAGACCACCCTGATTGTCATCCTACTGTCCCACTTTGTCACCCTGTCCATACTTAAACTGCCCTAGCTCCACTTCCTATGCCCATATGGGCAATGCACCTGTGAGACTAATAGACTGGACTCTGCCATGGACATTCCTCCGCCATCACCCCTCACCATTTTACTACCCCCTCCAATATTGAGCACTTAAATAAAAACACTTAAAGCACAAAACAATCTGGAGTCTGTCTGTGATTTCGAAATAGTGTATTAGCAATTACAGTGACAAAATGCTCTTACAATTGTAATGTCAACATACCTATGTCACACAGCTCTAGTCCATGAGGTCACACAGTGGGACCCACATCTGTGAAATTGTAAGGGAAAGTGACAAATCAGTGCTAACACACTGGGTGAAAAGGACAGACAGTAGTGAGGTAGTAGTGTTAAAGTACACGTAGTAAGCAGGTCTGTACTCTTACCTGTGTCTCACTGGAAATATTGCTGGATCACTGAGTCCTGTTGTTCATGTCTTCTTCCTCTGCTTCCTCGTCTTCACTGTCCACAGGCTCCACAGCTGCCACAACACCTCCATCTGGACCATCCTCCTGCAGAAAAGGCACCTGTCGTCGCAAAGCCAAGTTGTGAAGCATACAGCAGGCCACGATGATCTGGCACACCTTCTTTGGTGAGTAGAATAGGGATCCACCTGTCATATGGAGGCACGGAACCTGGCCTTCAAGAGGCCGAAGGTCGGCTCGATCACCCTCCTAGTACGCCCATGGGCCTCATTGTAGCGTTCCTCTGCCCTTGTCCTGGGATTCCTCAGTGGGGTCAGTAGCCATGAAAGGTTGGGGTAACCAGAGTCACCTGCAAATGGCGAGGGACAACAGTTAGACACGTACTAACCTGTAGGGATATCCACAGACCCAGACAACCATTCCCACTGTCTTGCTCCCAGGTGCTCACCTAATAGCCACACACGGTGCCTCTGGAGTTGCCCCATCACATAAGGTATGCTGCTATTCCCCAGGATGTAGGCGTCATGCACTGAGCCAGGGAACATGGCATTCACATGGGAGATGTACTGGTCGGCCAAACATACCATCTGTACATTCATTGAATGATAACTCTTCCTGTTTCTGTACACCTGTTCACTCCCGTGGGGGAAAACCAAAGCCACATGGGTCCCATCAATGGCACCTATGATGTTGGGGATATGTCCCAGGGCATAGAAATCACCTTTCACTGTTGGCAAATCCTCCACCTGAGGGTAAAATGATGTAGCTCTGCATGTGTTTCAGAAGGGCAGACATAATTGGAAGCAGCGGTGGGATCCTGTACTTGTGTTCAGTATCACGTTACAGTTTTAAGTAAAACAAATTAAAAATCCTTTAAATTGTCTTAGTGCATTTTTTTTATATATATTTTTATTTTTTTTATTTATTTTTTATTAATTATTAATTTGGATTAATTTCAATTATTGAATTTTTGTAATTTTTCTAAATTCTTGTTTCCAATTTTTGCAAAAAGTTTTTGTTGACACAAAACTAGGGAACCATGGAGCTTGATCTGGCTAGCCTACCCACACTGACAGTAGTCCAGCTTAGGGGGTTGTGTATTGAAAGAGGGTTGCCTGCAACCACTGATCTCAGGAAGCAAATCCTGATCAAATCCCTGACAGCATGGGCTGAGGCCCAAGAGGTAGAGTCAGAAGAAGCTCCAGAGGAGGGAGAAAGAAGGGAGGATGCTAGCTCTAACCACTCAGGGGAGGGAAGGCATCTGAGCCTAAGTGAGGATGAGGAAGAACGGTCCTCAGTAGATACAGTCACTAGGGGCAGACCCAAAGCTAGTGGTAGGAAGGGGGTCCCTTCAGGAGAAGAGAACCCATCCATCAGAGAAAGAGAGCTGGAGGCCCAGCTAGCATACATAGCTTTGGAAGCAGAGAAGCTGGCCCTAGAAAAGAAAAAGTGGGCAAGCAAAGAGAAAAGAGATGGTGGCAGCGATAAAGAGGCTGAGGTGTCCCTGGGTGGGGGTTTTGCCCCCAGATTACCCAAAGGGGTGGTTCCTGCCTATGTAGAAGGGGATGACATAGATAAGTGGCTGGGGGCCTTTGAGAGGGCCCTCCAGATGAGGAAAGTCAAGCCTCAGTACTGGGGTTCACTTCTTTGGGAGTTAGTTCCCAACTCTGGGAGGGATAGGCTCCTAACCATGAGTGGGGAGGATGCAGACTCATACCCCAGTATGAAGAGTTGCTTGACTAAAAAGTTTGGTCTGACCCCAGAGCAGTATAGGCTCAAGTTTAGGGACACCCAAAAGACAAGCACCCAGTCCTGGGTGGACTTTGTGGACATTTCACTAAAGGCACTAGATGGCTGGATTATTGGTAACAAAGTAGCTACTTATGAGGGGTTATACAATCTGATCATGAGAGAGCACATCTTGACCAATTGTACCCAAGAAAGGTTACGCCAGCATCTAGTGGACTCTAAGCAGACCAACCCTAGAGAGCTAGGGGAGGCAGCTGATGAGTGGTTGAGAACCAGGGTGGTTGTCAAGTCCCAGGGGGGAGACTCCAAGAAGGGGGGGACAGGTCCCCAAAAACCTAAGGAGGGAGGTGGTAAGCCCACCACAGAGACTCCCTCTGTACCCCAGAACCCTAAGAAGGAGGAGAGTAAATCCCACTCCCACTCTGACCAGCAGAGACAGTTAGACCCAGGGTTAAAAAAGCTCTTGGACAGTAGGGCTTGCTTTGACTGTCAGCAGACAGGTCACTTCAGAGGAGATGCAGCCTGTCCAAAGAAGGTGGTTAGCACTGGGCTGTCCAGTGTAGCCATAGAGGAGGATTCCTCAGATGATGAAGTCCTCCTAGCATTGAGCTGGGAGACAGGACCAGATGGTAAGCTGGTGATCCCTGAGGGTGGGAGTAGGCACTTCCACCACATTCAAGTGAATGGGATCCCTACCACTGGCCTGAGAGACACCTGTGCCAGTCACACTATAGTGAGTGACCGGTTAGTGACCCCAGACATGTATGTCCCAGGAAAGACAAAGAAAGTCAGGATAGCCACAGGGGAGGTCACCTCCAAACCTGTAGCCATAGTGCCCCTAGAGAGGGAGGGTATCCTTGACTGGATTAGGGTGGTAGTCAGTGCTGACCTTCCCCTAGATTGTATCCTGGGCAATGACCTCCCAGAGGTGAGTCTGGTCACAGATGGGGTGGTCGCCCAGGGCGCCCCCCCAACCCAAAGTCCTGGGGAGTCAGTCCCTACAGTTAGGAGACAGGGGGTCCCCAAGAAAAGGAAAGAAGAAAAGGAAGGGTAGGCCACTCTTAAAGAGAGTTCCAGGGAGCCAAGGGCCTTCTGCCCCAGTAAGGGGGGAGCCCAGAGTTGGCACTGGTGAGGCCTCACCTGACCCCAAGGAAGTCCTGAGTAGTCAGGCAGCTGTCCAGATGCAAGGTGTTGCCCCTGCACTGACAGAAGGGAGAGTGGAAGGAGGGTGTCTGCCACAGGAGGTGGTAGCCCCCCACTCTAGACAGCAAGAGGGGTGCCAGGACCCCAAAGATGCCCCTAAAGCAGCTCAGCCACCTGTCAGTGGAGAGCTTAGGGTGTGGTTCTGGGTACTGACAGCTGTCAGTAGCCTCTGCTGAGTGCCAGCCTTCCTGGCAGCACTGTACTTGGCCTGGGAGGCAGACCCCAGGGCCAATAGCAAAGTAGGCCCCCTGACCCTATTGGTCATGGTGGGGTTGCTCAAGTGTTGGGTGACCTCTTTGGGTAAGCTAGGTGTTGCCCTAGCAAAGTTTGGAGTAGGGGAGGTGGGCACCTCACTACCCAAGTTGGCAGAGAGAAAGGAGGAAGACCCCCCTAGAGGAAAGTTTCAGTTTGAGTTGGGTCCTTTTACTGTTGGGATGGCTTTACTACCCATAGGGAGTGACCCTGACAGGAGGATATAAGGCAGAGTAGGCCCTGCAAAGGGACAGCCAGTTTTCTTCACTGTCTTCCTCGCCTAACAAGCCAGGAAGACTCTCCCAGGGTTGGGCTGAGTCTCCTGGGCGTATGGGCCGGGGGGGGTTGTGTGAGAAAACAGGGCTGATTGCAGAGGCCCCATAACTTTTTGCCCCCATTTTCCTCTTTTTGCTGGTGTTTTCCTGACTTTGATGGTGCCCTGGGTACTGCTAACCAGTCCCAAGGCCTGTGCTCTGTGTAAAATCAATATGCAAATTAGGCTAATTATAATTGGCTAAGTTAACCTACCTATAAGTCCCTAGTATATGGTAGGTCATGTAGGTTTAGGGACCACAGCATAGGTGGTGCACACCTAGGTGCACTGCTGAGGTGCCCAGTGTCATTTTAAAGGCAGGCCTGCTTTGCTGGCTGCTTTTAAATTAAAGTTATATGCAAATTCGACTTTGGAATTAAAGGTACTTCCAAAGTCTTAAACTACCTTATTTTTACATATAAGTCACCCCTAAGGTGTGCCCTATGTGCCCCTAGGGCTGGGTGCCATGTAACTATAAGCAGGGACTTTATAAAAATAGATTTATAAGCCCTGGTGAGGTAAAAACAGCCAAATTCGTTTTTCCCTCATTGAAGTAAATGGCCTTCATAGGCTAGAATGGGCAGACTTTATTTTAAATTTTAAAGTCTCCTTAAATGTTACATACCAAGAATTTGGTATCAAATTGATTGTTGTAATAAATCCCGCAACTTCCAGTTGTTGGATTTAATATAACTTGTCCAGGTAAAAAGTTTAGACTTTACCTAAAAAGTTGCCAATTTCAGCTCTGCATTGTTTTTGCTGTTGTGCTCTGATTGGCCAGCCTGCAGCAGCTTCTGCCATGCTGCCTTGATGAGGTGTGAAGTGGCCTGGCTTCACACAAAGGAATGTGCTTGGGGGAGAGAATCTCCCCTCAGCAGATGGTGAGGCAGGAAGGGGGAGGGCTGCCAAACTGGTCTTCAAAGGCAGAGAAGGACATCTGGAGCACCCAGCAACACCCCCACATCCTGCAACCCCAGACAGCTAGGTGCCCCCTTGATTAGATTAGGAGAGGGCAGGAGAGGGGTGTGTTTATGATTTTTAGCCACACCAGTGGGTGGGCTCAGCCAGATGTAACCTCCAAAAATCAGATTCAGCCATGTTGGATTTTTAGAGACTGTTGCCTTTTGGGATTGATTTTTGTCACACTTCCCAGGAAGTGGTCATCACAGGGGGACGACCCTGTACCTGATTGGAGGACCAGGACCCCCCTGCTTTTCACCCAGGAGCAAGGATAAAACTGGCAGACCTGCCCCCACACCTCAGATCCCCTCCAGAATTCAACAAGAAAGGAACTTAAGGAGAAGAAGGACTGCTCTGCTGGACCCCTGGCCTGCACCTGGAACCTGCACTCAGAAGAACTGCACCAGCTGCACACTTGGGCTTCACCACAAGAAGGACTTTGCCTGGCTTCAACTGGTTCAAGGAGGGACTCCCTGTTTGCTACAGGTGAAAAATTGCTAACCAGAGTCCCCTGCACCAACTCCTGAAAAAGTGACCAGCTGACCACTGTCCAGTGGCCAAAAAGGAGTTTGCGACAGGTGCATTCTGGCAGTTGAAGTCCGCACCCCCAAGGACCATCACAGAACTTCTGGACCCTTGGGGTGAGCTGTGGACCCCAAAAGAACCTTAAAAGAACATCTGGGTGAAGCCCCAGAAGTTTGGAAAAGATTTGAGAATTTGTGGAAAAAAGCTCCAGAGAGGGACGACCCGCCGCGGAAATTCTAGCCGGCTTGCCTCAACCGCGACCCGGCCTGACTTCGTGGTTCGTTCCTGTAAAGAAAAACATCCAAAAAAGAGACTAAGTCCGAAGGTAAAAAGTTGACCGGGACCTCCCAGCCATCGTATCCGAGAAGGGCTCCACGGACGTCGGATCAAGATCCAGGTTTACCCCGGTCGAAGGATTTTCATCTCGAAAAAACGACTAAGTCCGAAGGTAAAAGTCTCCACCGAGGAAACCCACATCGCGTATCCGTACAAGGGCTCCAGGAGGTCGGATTCAACTGGCAGGTTCGTCCCGGTGAAGAAAAACTTCAAAATAAAGACTAAGTCAGAAGGTAACTTTTTAACCGAGGCCTCCCGCGACCTGTAGCCGATTAGGGCTCCATCACGGTCGGCCTGAAACTTTGACTTTGCCCCGGTCCCGGTGCAACCAGATGACCCGATTGGCACTTTTTGTTTCTAAGCGCTAGAAAAATAGTAATTCTTTAAAAATTCATATCTCCGGTTCCCCTGAACCGATTTTAATCGTTTTTGTGTCATTTTAAAGATAAAAATATAAACTATTTTTATGAATTGGTTTTGGATTTTTAAACTGTTTCCTGTGTTTTATTTGATTACTGTTTTGTGATATTTGAATGCTTTACACTTTGTCTCCTAAGTTAAGCCTTGACGCTCGTTGCCAAGCTACCAAGGGTTGAGCTGGGATTAATTTACTGAGACCTAACTGTACCTAGGTGGAGGTTAGTGGCTTGTTGCTAGGTGTAGGTACCTACCTGCCCTACCAATAACCCATTTTCCAACAATGTTTTTCTGGGCCAGGGTGGGAGGTTTGTGGCCAATGAGTAAGAAGAACCGGACGGGGGAGTAACATCCATTCTTACTTCACTATTCCTCTGTGTCAGCGCCCACCAGAAGAAGGGGATTTGGCGGGCCATCGCCAAGGAAGTGCGGACCGTGGGGGGCTACCATAGATGGAGCACCCACTGCCGCAAAAGATGGGAGGCCCTGCGCCTCTGGAGCAAGAAGACAGCGGAGGCCCAGCTGGGGATGGCTTCCCAACATGGAAGGGGTGCCCGTCGCACCATGTGTAGTTGCTGTACATATTTGTATATAATGATCTGTTACAGAGCTGTTTCCATATCAGAATTTTCGATGATTACACTTGTTACAATCATTTCATTTTGTACTTGCATTCTTCCAGGGGGTGACGGGGTGTAAATGTAATGTTGATCCATGTATTTCTGTGTATGTTGTTGTGGGTGAGGGTGGGTATGGGGGTTATTGCGTGTTGCGTGTGTGTGTCACTCTGTCTTTCCTCCCTCTTCCCCCCTCCCCTGTGTGCAAGGTAAAGTACGCACCGTGGTCGTCGCCGCCGTCTTTGCTGCTCCTGTTAGAAGAGGAGGTAAACCAACACTGGTAGCACCTGAAGTTCGGGTTCCATGGCATCCTGGTTCCTCGTTGGGTGTCGAGAGGTGAGTGGTTTCCGTTCCAAAGACTGTTTCTGCTGTGGTTTTGATGGCGTTGGTACCACCCTGGAAAAGGTGGCGGATTGGTGCCTTGTAATACAGTGGGCGGTACATTGTCTTCCGCCTGTCTATTGGCGGTTACTGCCATGGTGTTTGTTTCTACCGCTGTGGCGGGCGGAGTGTTAAAGTGGCTGTCTGTGTTGGTGATTTCCACCATGGTCGTGATTCCATTTTTTTTTACCTCCGGCCTGTTGGCGGTCCTACCGCCGCTTTAACACTGACCGCCAGGGTTGTAATGAGGGCCAAATTCTTTTCAGCAATACTCCAGCAAAAATACCCATGTTGCTGCTCCGTGCTTTAACCGACAAGTTGGTAGGTATGGGAAGCAACATAAAGCAAGGTGGCTATTTGAGGAGTAAGGCGGCACAAGAGGAGAGAGTTAGCAAACACATGCATTTTTATAGAGTGGTGAATGATAAAAGAAAAAAGGGCAGACTGCTTCATCCTGTACTCTCAGCTTTGGAGCCCTCACAAAAACAAGCAAAGTGCTTTAAATTGCTGCCTTATCAGGTTGACAGCTGTACATTTTCTATCCTGCTGACAGCCCATTTTGTACCAGCTACTCAGTGGCAGCCTGCAGCTACTGGTAGCTCACGATCGACCTGTTGAAGACCGCTACGCTAAGCCTACTGTAAGTATACACTAGACTTTTGGAAACCAAACAGCTTGCCCCATCTGGTAGGCTGACTGAGGTTTTGCCCCAGATCCACTGTTATTATTGTTTAGGATGTAAAGGAATAGAGGGCTGGTATCTATTTTTGACACATATGGTTATATTAATAACACACATGGGCCCTCATTCTGACCTTGGCGGTCGGCGGAGAGGCGGCGGTCGGACCGCGAACAGACCGGCGGTATTAAAAATGGCATTCTGACAGCGGCGGTCACCGCCGCGACCGACCGCCACTTCCCCACTCCGACAGCCACGGCGGTCATGACCGACGGGCTGGAGTCTGCGTACTCCGGTCCGGCGGTCGACCCAAGACCGCCAACGGTATCATGACCCTGCTTACCGCCGCGGTTTCTGGCGTTCGGGAACCGCCATGCGAACCATGGCGGTAGGCACTATCGGGGCCAGGGAATTCCTTCCATGGCACTGATAGGGGTCTCCCCCACCCCCCACTGCCCCCCCGAGTCCTCCCCCCACACCCTCCACCCCCCTGCCACCCCCCAGAGGTGGTACGAACCCCCTCCCCACCCCCACCCCGACATGCACATACACGCACCCCGACATGCACACACCCCCAACATGCACATATACACACCCCTACACACACACATACACAACGGGGACACATACCCGCACACATACATGCCGACATGCGCACCCGCCGAACTACACACATTGCCCATAGGCACAGCAGCACTCCCCGCCCGCATGCACGCACTCACACACCCCCTCTACACACTCACACGCACACCCCCATGCACGCACACATCACACAACACCCCCCCACCCCCTCCCCTCACGGACGATCAACTTACCTTGTGCGTTGGTCCTCCTGGAGGCGACGGGAGCCATAGGGACGTGACCGCCAACAGAAGACCGCCAACAGAAGACCGCCACACAGAAATGTGGGTCGTAATTCTGGGGGCGGTGTTCTGCTGGCGTGGCGGTGGAGGTTGACCAGTCTCCACTTTCCCGCCGACCGCCAGTGTGGCTGCTGGCGGTATTCCGGCGGAACGCTCCCAGCGGTCGGAATACGCGCAGCGGCATACCGCCGCAGTCGGCGGTCTTTACCGCGGCGGTAACTCGGCGGTCTTGCGAAAAGACCGCCAAGGTCAGAATGAGGGCCATGGTCTTGACAGCTAGATTAGCTATTGTTGAGTTTTAGAAATCATCTAGCCTAACTCTCATAAATTTTGCTGGATTAAAATATGAATCATTTCATAATTCAAAGATTAACGGCACTGGTTCATAATAGAATCAACAACTGTGAATGTACTTTGTCTCCTTTTACAACTTATCTGAAGAGAAATCCTGTAATCGGAATGATTGTATTGATGATACCTGATGTGGCTGGGAAATAAGAGGTACCAAGGATGTCACCAACATTTCAAAACTGACACTGGATGAATATTTTTATGATAATCATTCAACTAGGATCACGGCGATAGTGTTGTTATGTGCTAACAAATATGAAATATGTTGGGTTCGTAGCTTGGTGAAAAGTGAGCTGTTTTTATAGTATTGTACCTGCCGGCACCAACATTGCGGACAACGCCTTGGGGGCTCACCTCTGGATGCCCTCCCCCCAACAGCGCCTTTGAGGCCACTACGGCTGAGGGCCTTGGCCCAGGGAAGGAAGGCGTGAGCTCCTAGATGAA
This sequence comes from Pleurodeles waltl, assembly GCF_031143425.1. NCBI lineage: Eukaryota > Metazoa > Chordata > Amphibia > Caudata > Salamandridae > Pleurodeles > Pleurodeles waltl. Next base: position 261,261,788 of record NC_090440.1, read on the forward strand.
GGCCTTGTACTTGAAGTGCAGTTGGCCACGAGTGGCCCTAACCGGAGATGCAGACTCAACCAACCCCAGGACTAATATTGCTGCAATGCTTGAAGCCGACTAGGCCAATCTACCTCCCCGGGGCCTAGTGCTATCTTCTCCAGGTAGGCCTCCCTCCTCTCTCATTTCTGATTGCTCCCTACCGGGGTCGTGGGGGCCTAACAATAACAACAACATAGATCTCAGTACGCATGTGGAGCCCGCAGTAGAACCGGCACCTGTCCCAATCATTGGCTTTACTGGGGGGTGCTCTGAGACCAACTTACATGGGGCCACACACGGAACAGGTGCAGGAGAATACCACAAGGCAAACACCTCCTCGCCCCCGGCCCAGCCCAATCTACTTGCACCCCATGCTGCAATGCCCATAAAGACGTGCTGAGTGATCCAGGTCCACCGTCTGTGTGGGACGTGGCCGGATCATAGCTGAGTCACCCAGAGGGGACCTTCATGGGGCCTGGGATGAAGGGATGGATGAAGCAGTACATCCCCTCCACCCCGGGGGTGCTGACTTTCGGAAGACAACCAGGAGTCAGCGTGGGAAGCCTCATCATCTTTCTTCTGCCTGAGAACGCAGTGGTGATGTTCCCTCCACTCCTGGAGGCCGACCTTTAGTCTCCACTCATGTTATTGTGTTGAGTGAGATAGAGCCAGGCCCTGGACTGCAACCAAGTCTTCACTGGGCCAGCTCCCTCTGCTGTTGCGACTTCGGGGCCTACCCCTCCCGCTAATATACTGTAAACTGAATATACACCCAACGAACGAACAAGTGACCCTCAGTGCATCGCTCTACAGTTTTAAGGAGTTCAGACTGGAACTGCCCAATGGAAAATACGCAGATAAATCCTCAAGCAAGCCCGCACAGCAACTTCTTTTCTCTGAAGCTCTCTACCACACACGCCCAATGACCACTGTCAAGGGACCACAGCTGGCAGACCTGCCCACCACCATAGTTTGCCCAGCGCAGGATACTACTATGGAGTGTATACTTCAGGAAGTTACAGTCATGGGTGGGAGGGAGTCTTATCTCTTGCCCCAGTTCACTGCCCTAGCCTACCTCTTCCACTGCCTCCCCCTCACTTGGTGCTTCTCCTTCTCCTGCCTTCCCATCTTCCCTTCTGTCTGTCGCACACCTTCGCCGTTGCCATGTCCGGCCAAGCCCTTCTAACCCCCATGCGCACTCCATGTTCTGTCCTGGAAGGTCAACGGCCTGACCCATTATGTGAAACACAAAAAAGTAGTCTCCTATCTTCAATCAAAAAGGGCTGACGTTGCTCTCCTGTAGGAGACACATCTCAATGATGTTGAGTCCAGTAAATTGAGCTGGGACTGGGTAGCGAGAACGATATTTAGTAATTGCCCACAGACAGCATGGGGCAGGACACCTAGGAACTGCGGAGTGGTGATTCTGCTTCGCAAAACCATGCCTGTTACTGTTTCTCAAAAGTGGTCTGACCCCGAACGAAGAATACATGTTCACTAAACTGAAGATCAGGTACTACTCGCTTTGTGTAGGCTCAGTTTATGCACCCACGGTCCCTGAATAATCGTTCCTCCACCAAATCAACCTGCTCCTTACCGAGATCGTGGCATACAGCTAACTTAAAGGGGGTTATTTGAACCTAGCCCAGGACGCAGTGCTTGACAAGACTGGGCCTACAGATGCCAGCAATAATCAGGACAGGGCAATATTGGCAGTTGTGACCTCCTACCATAGTATGGTGGACTACTGGAGCCCACACATCCGGCAGCTAGAGAATATACTATTCTTTTGTCGGTACACAGTCCTCAGTCGTATCACAAAACACAGTGGCCCAAGTCCGAGACTCGGTCTGTCAACACAGGCCTTGTTACCCGAGGTCGAAAACCCTGTTGTTTTGCCGCATATCGCTATCGTACCGACCCCCAGGGCAGATCACAACTGTGAGCTCATGTTTCTACTTACATACAGTACAACAAAGGCACACTTTCATCCCAGAGTGTGCTGTGGGAGGCTGCAAAGGCAACCATTCGAGGGCAAATGATGCACAATGCAGCACTGACTTACAAACAAAAGATAGGTCACCAAACAAAACTGGAAGGCAACATTGAGTCTCTCACCCAATTGCACACAGCCTATCGCTGCCAATGCGCCACCACTTGGAGCAAACCTGCGTGGCCCTTAATAAACTGTACACATCCCGGGCCGAATATGCACTGCAACAGCTGACGGAATGCCATTACAAACAGGGGGAAAGGGCTGGCCGACTCTTAGCAGCACAGCTCCACCAGCGGGAAGCTGCAGAGGCCATTCATGCTATTTCTTCCTCAACCAGTGTACTCCTTACTCGACTGCAGGATATTGTTAATGAGTTCACAGCATTTTACCAACACTTGATTAGTCCTGAAAAGGTGGCTAATTCCACTCAAATAGAAGCCTTTCTGGAGTGCTTTAGCCTCCCCACCATCGGGTGAGGGTTGACCCCTGTTGGATGGGGAGAACAGTAAGATTGAAATAACACAGGGTATATCTAACCTCCCATACCACAAATCAGCAGGGGAGGATGGCTTCCCCACAGAATTTTACAAATGGGCCGGTGGGGAGGTAGTCGACTCCTTATATGAAACCTTTCAAGAAGCCAGTCAAGAGGGATTGCTGAGCTCTATTAAAAATAGGGCAGTGATTGCGGTTCTCCCAAACCTAGAGGAGCATCCCTCCTGTGTGGCAAATATCATTCCATCTCTATCCTGAATGGGGGTGGCAAACTCCTTGCCAGTGTCTTGGTGGCCCATTTACGCAAGGTCATCCCATCCTTAATACACACTACACAAATGTGATTCATCCCAGGACGCACATCTAAAACCATCTCCGTTCCCTCTCACATGCCCTCACATTTGCCGGATGAAGCCACAGCCCTGTCCCTGGACACTGAAAAGGTGCTTGACTGCATCAAATGGAGCTATTTGCTTCTGACACTGCGGGAATTTGGTTTGGACGATCAATTCATAGCCAAAGTACACCTGTTATATGATTGTTCCATGGCAAAGGTTAACTGTGGTGGCTTTTTATCTGACCTTTTTCCTTTACGCAGAGGGACGAGGCAAGGCTGCCTACTCTCGTCAATTTTATTCCTGCTGGGCATGGAACCACTAGCAGCCACTATCCATCAATCTCCTCTCCTTACTGGAACACCGCTCCAAGGGGGTGTGTCCAAGCTCTACTTAAATGCGGACGATATCCTACTTATCCTGGCAGACCCGGGCCGATTCATTGCAGCCTTTGTAGTGATCATTGATGGTTTCGCAAACCAATCCGGATATCGTGTAAACTGGGACAAGAGTGAAGCGCTGCCTTTCTCCACCATCACCATTTGTGCAGTGATCTACGGCTTCCCTTTCCAATGGACGGCGTTTCACCTTAAATACCTGGGTATCCTTGTTAACCGGGAATTAGAACATATGATAGCAGACAATCTGGATCCACTCATAGCACGTATTAATCTAGCTTTTGAGAATTGGTCCCATTTGGGACTTTCTTTCTGAGGCAGGGTACAGGCAGCGAGGATGGTTACATTACCGCGCTCCACTTATGTGTTAGGTATGCTACCCCTCCAAGTGCCCCTCTCCACCCTCCGATTGACTGATGCAGCAATCCAAGTCTTTGTGTGGGGCTCCTCTCGCCCCCGTTTACCAGCTGCTAAACTCATGGCATGCCGTTCTAGGACTCCCATCTGTAAAACATTATGACCTCGCACTCCATCGCTTCCAGTTAGAGTATATGCTTCCTGAGGTACCGGATCTACAACAATGGGTCATCACTGAACGACTGTTACTCTCCATCCTGGTAGGCCTCAGGTCCTTGCACAGAGTCAGTTCCTCCCAGTCATGCCCTGAAAACCCGATTTTGCAGCGATGCATCCAGCCTGGCGTAGAGCACACTGCCTTTTCAATGTACACCCTCATCTCCACCAATGGGTCCCCTTATAGGGAAACTTCGGCCTACGTGTCAGAGGGGACACCCTTCACTGGGTGCAATGGAGTGCAGCCGGCATCGAAAGCTTAGACCAGATCATTGAGAATGGTGAATTCAAAGCATTTGCAAAATTGCAAGAGGAATATGTCCTCCAACCACACCAGACATGGTGGTACCTGTAACTTAAGCACTGTCTAAGACATAGCATGGAAGCCAGCCCCTGGACCTTTCAGGTCTCCCCCATGCTGTCTTATCTAAGACGTGGGGCTGCTTCAAGAGCGTGATGTCGGGCCTCCATGAAATTCTTATACATCATCTTTTTTCACAGCCCCTCCTCAACAATTCACGCTCTAAGTGGCAGATTCATCTCCAGATGGAGTTTGATGTGGAGGACTGAACAGACATCATGGTGACCTTAGATAGGGGTACTCGGGAAGCCCGCCTGAAGTTTTGTCTCTTTCAAACAATCCATGACTGGTACTGGCATGCTGTGAAATTACAAAGAAAGAGTCTTCTACCTTATGTGAATTGCTGGCGTTGCATGGAGACCCGATGTGACCTGACTCACTTCCAGACTCCCGCCCACGGATGCATCATTTATCAATTGCTAGACCAGACTCCCCTGTTTACACAGACATGGGCGTCTTTCCTTCCTGGTGACTCATAGCGCGCTTACTGCTTGACCATTACAATTACAATTACCCATGCCATATTTGCTAAGGGAATGAAGGTCACCAATCACTCTTCTGCTGCCCCACTCGCACCCCCCACCTCCCTACCGGCCCCCTTCATTCTAATTTCCATTTTTTTCTATACCCTGGCCTTTATCATGTCCCCTCAACCTCCACCTCCTCCTCCACTTCTGACTTATCCCCTCTCTCGGTCAGTACTTCTATGGCCTTCCTTCTATCTGCCCCTCCCATCACCCTTTCCCCCTCCCTCTCTCCTACTGCCCTCCTCCTTCCCCCAGACCACACCGGATGCTGGACACCATACTCTGCTCTATTCTACTCTATTCTATTCTATTCTATTCTACTCTACTATACTTACTATAAACTACTATCTATTATCCCCTCTTACCCCAGTTCCTTCTTACACCCCAGCACCCACTCCGTCCTCCTTTTCCCTCAGCGCGTTCCTCATACCTCTCACTTGTTGCGCTACTCCTCAAACCGCAACTTGCCGTACAGTATCACTTTCTGTGTCACCACTCCACCCCGACTTAGCTGCCATATTTCCTCTCTTTGCCCTTTCTCGGTTATCTCAGAGCTTGGTCCAACAGGCGGGATGTCTAGCATCCCTGGCCACTGACGCTAGGATTTCCCAGGGTCTAAATACACTTAGGTCCCTATTCTTGCCATATCTCAGGTTCATTTACCTGTTCTTCTCTGCCCCTGACAGATACCTCTCACTCCAGTCCCCTGCACCCCCCTTTTATTTTCCTCTCGCTTCTTTCTTTTTCTCTTTGTATACCAACTGATGACTGCCTCTGTTTCTTAGCATCCCAATACTGTTATATTTCTTCAATAAAAAATTACAACACAAAAGAGTAGGCAACGGTCTGTGAGACCACTGCCTGCCCTTAAATATATTATCATTTACATTCTCAAATGAGAAAGGATAACTTTGGGACCCTTTTCCCCTTTGTGAATAGACTGCCACCAGCTTGAAACTGGTGGTAAAGTATTACTGTTTTGGGACTGAAATTCGGTCGCAAAACAGTGATACACACACCATACCGAATTGGTGTTTGGAAGCAACGACTTAAACATGCTGCTTCTAAATACTGATTGCAAAAGCAAGTTACAAGTTACCGTACAAGTTATCGAATAGCATTTTGACTTTTGTACATTGGAAAAAATATTTTTCAGTAAAATTCTTTGTACATATGGCCCTAAAAGTCCCTCTGTGTCAGTGATACCTCTCCCTCGAGAATCCAGATCTCAGTCGGGCTTTGCTCTGAGCCAGTTTAATAACTGTACTGTGTAACACATGCAAATTATGTAGATGGTATTCCTATTTCCTCTTGACAGTTAATGCACATACATGCTTTTTCTGCCCTCATTGAAAAAAAGGCTTGTGCTGTGAGGTTTTTATATTGTAAACTCAACAACTACTGTATATAACGTGCGCTTTCATTATGGTGGTCTAGTTAGTGCAATACAGAACTACTCAAATAAACTGTGTGTGCTATCAAGATCTACCAAGGGCTCTCCTGTTGTGCATAAGGATTCAAACATATCTTTTGCAGCTTACCTTGCTTTATTTGCAGTAAAAGCCTAACCCTCTGATCTGTTTTAAAACATTCCAGTTTGTGACTGGTAGGCTATTCAAAGATTTCTGTAACAAATACATTAACCCAATGAGAAACCGTTCAGAGATGCAAACCTGTGCACTACTGTTTACAGTTCACACCAGTGCTCAGCAGCAGGGACATACATCCCTTAAGTTATTTTGTTGTGATACAAACTGGCCACCAAATGATTACACATAGGACTCTGCAGTAAGTACATTAACCTTATGAGTTCCCTTAAAAGTCGTATATCTTGAGAGCTGCTGGGTACTGCCATAACTCTATATAATCAGGAAAATGGGAGGACAAGGAGATTATATGGTCCAGTGTACGGTCTCCCTACTAATTGCTATGAAAAAATAGAGTTCACTGTTCCAAAAGACAAACACAAGTCCACTAGGCACTTCTATATGTAGAAGCAAGAGCCCTTACACATCCAGTTGATGTCATGCTTCATCATAGGGCCTGCTCCTAGCCAGACTGGGGCTGCAATGTCTGACGAGCCCCACGAAGGGGGTCTTTGCCAGAGATCTTTTTTGCAATGATCTGTGCTGTGATACAAAAAAAGAATGAATAGGAATAAATTCAGACCTATAGGCAAAAGAGAAAAGAAAACAGCTGGAGAGAAAAAGGGGAATACAATTGACTAGGTAACCCACTCCGAAAACAGAATTTCATTAAATGAAAATAGGAACCGGTCAAGAATAAAAAAGCATTGTAGAGTGAAAGAGAAGTAATGATCCCACAGTCCACTGAAGGATGTAGAAAATAAATTGTCTTTATCCTCTCAAAAAGGTCAATATGTTTCGTGCCTCAAACAGCCCTAATGAATCAAATGGCACTTCATCAGGACTATTTGCAGTAACCTTCTCCTAAGCTATGAGTGAAAACTACCCTATATTAAACTATATTAGTTGTATTGGAAAACAGAGAAAACTCACTCAAAACAGTTATATGTCGAAGACAAAAACTGTGGAAGACCTGTGGAAACAACAAAAACACAGATATACCACATAATTAAAAAATAATCTTTTATATATATATATGTATAAATACATAAATATAAATGTGACGTGGCACTGCTAGTGTGCTGCCATGCTGAGTGATCTGCTAACAGGCAGGCATGCGCCTAGTTACCATCCTTTAATAGGGACAGGACTCCATGGGAAAGAGCGAGCCTGTGGGCTGCCGTTGTATCTACAATAGTGTATGGAAGAACAGGAAAATTGAGACATAACATAATACAGAAAGAAGCAAGTCTCATAGTTCCCCTGCGCAGACTGATACAAATATGATAATGAATATATAAGCACACATCATACCTTCACATCGTACTCCAATTCAGAACAAACCTCATCAAATTATATTTAAAGTTCTACGTCATCATTGTTGTGTTTGACTCTCATTATACTAAATGAGACTGCTGGATTCGGGTGGCACCACCTCCAGGATGTGGGGAGTCCATTTTCACACCATGTGGCAACTGTTGGCCTAACCCTTCCGGCCACCAGTACCTGAAAGTGGCAGTGATTTGTGGCAGCTGTGCGCATGACATTCTGATTTCTCAAGGAAATCGTGGCGGAACAGATCTCATCCTTTTCCCTCAGTTACATTCATCTCACAAATGAATAGACAAACAGAAGCAGAAATCGGTTCAGTATATTTTATTGAATCAACTGTATTCTAGATAAAATAGCATGTACTGCAATGATTAGGATGATAAGACAGAATAATAGCAATGCGGTGACAAGGAAAGTGAAACACAAGAAAAGTCCCATCATAATGTCAGAATGCTAAGTGTCAGGATTCCGACCTACGCCACTATGGTACTACTAGAGCACAGCAGTGTTAGCTGCTGTTCCCCCCTCATGATCCCTAGGAAGACACCATCCCCCATACTTGAAAATGAAAGTAGTGAATAGTGCTGTTGGTCTACTGAGAGACTTCTCATGTAAATGGAAAGACCCCAAGTCTCAGCAGACAGCTGCAGTGAAGCAACACCATGTAGTGGCAATTTGCTGACTGGACCTCGCCTTCTAGCATATAGAGGGCAGAGGGATGTTTTATAATTATAACTGAGAAACTTGCCTGTATGCAATTAAGTCACTTTATCAATCAGATGAACTACAGGTTTGGGTTCATTATGTGCTGATTATGTTTATTTCTTGGTTGTATTATGATTAGGGTGGATATTAGAAAAAGAAATTGTCTTGGTCTTTTTTTTTTCTTTCCTCTCTAGGGGATATCTCTGCTCCTCTCCTGGGTTCAGAGTGCCTCGGTGGAAAAGAAAAAGAAAACAAAAAAAAATCCTGGTTTCAGGTAAGTGGCTTAGTGTAGTCTGGGATGGGTTCACCCAGGAAGGGAGGGTGGGAAAGTGAGGGAGGGATTACACTGGTGTCACCAATATTAAACATGCATGGGTGCCCGTGACAGTGTGTTATTCCTTTTTTTCCCTTCTCTATGCCCTCTCCTTCTTTATAGGGTCAAGTCCTTTGATTGGTCCATCACCTTCTCGCCTTCCCCTCTTTTTTCAATGGAAAAGTTTGACCCCAAATACACCCGTACCTTGTGCAGCCACATCCCTCCAGGAATGTGGCGGTGTTGTGGGCAGTCAGGCTCCTCTCTTCCTTCTTCCACTAGCACTTTGAGTTCTCCTCCTGCACTTTCTGTCCTCCTGCTGCCTCACATCTCCTCTCTCATCTTTTGGCTGCTCCCCGGTGTTTCTTCCTCTCTGTCTTTCATGTTTTTTCTCCTCCTCCTCCTGTTTCTGGGCCTCCTTGGGTTCCTCTAGCTGATCCTCGTTTCCCTCTTGCTCTCCTTTGCGGGCACGCCATCAGTCTCTCTCTTGTCTTCTCCCCGTGCATCCCCACGACCCCGGAAGTGATCCGAGGTTTCTGTTTCTTCGCTCCTTAAGGTGCCCCTGGGGCAGCTTCCTGTATCGTCTTGTGTGGTTGCCCCAGCCACTGTTGTTGCTGGTGGCGATCCCATAACGGCTTCACTGTTACATTGCCCTTACGAAAGAGCACGTATGTTTCTCGTGAAGTGACAAAAACCGCGATGTTCAATTTTTTACTAATAACATATTGAAGACAACCTTGAGCAAGCACAGAACAAGAGTGTCCGAGTAAAAGGAATTCTGTGCTAAAAGTGTATGTTACTAGGCTAAAGGGCAAAAGCTGCAGGTTTATGGCTAAAATAGCGTGCCCAAAACAGCTACTAAAATAACCTCGCAACATCATCACCTGGTCATGAGAAGGTAGGCAGCAAGAGAGATTCTGTCTTTAATGGTTGATGGGAATAAAATGTTCTTCTGTCAAGACTTTGCCAAGGAGGAATTCACTGATCTCTGGCTAAGGCTAAGAAGTTGTGGTTTTAAATTTGGGCTTTTTGCTCCCTCTACTATGTAAATTTGGAAAGATTATGGCCCTCATTCTGACCTTGGCGGGCGGCGGAGGCCGCCCGCCAAAGTCCCGCCGTCAGGTTACCGTTCCGCGGTCGAAAGACCGCGGCGGTAATTCTGACTTTCCCGCTGGGCTGGCGGGCGGTCTCGTTCAGACCGCCAGCCAGCCCAGCGGGAAAGACGCTTCCACGATGAAGCCGGCTCGGAATCGAGCCGGCGGAGTGGAAGCTGTGCGACGGGTGCAGTTGCACCCGTCGCGTATTTCACTGTCTGCGCAGCAGACAGTGAAATACATGTAGGGGCCCTCTTACGGGGGCCCCTGCAATGCCCATGCCAGTGGCATGGGCACTGCAGGGGCCCCCAGGGGCCCCGCGACCCCCCCTACCGCCATCCGGATCTCGGCGGTCCGACCGCCGGGATCTGGATGGCGGTAGGGGGGGTCAGAATCCCCGCGGCGGTGCAGCAAGCTGCGCCGCCGCGGAGGATTCAATGGGGCCGCGGTACACTGGCGGGACCCCGCCAGTGGTGCCGGTCCGACCGCGGCTTTACCGCCGCGGTCGGAATCCCCATTGAAGCACCGCCGGCTTGTCGGCGGTGCTCCCACGGTCCTCCGCCCTGGCGGTCAAAGACCGCCAGGGTCAGAATGAGGGCCTATGTCTCCGAGTCCTTTCAGTGTCTGGATGATCTTCTATTGTGTGACTGAAGTAGCAGAGACAAGTCTGTCGATTGACCTGCATTACCATTGCTTAAAAAACACAAAGAAATACAAAATGAGCATAAATAAAAAAACACAGCAACACAAAACATAGTAAGCATCCGTAACAGAAGAAGATCAAAGAAACCGAGCATCCTTCACTCATGACGGTATCTCATGACAGAAATGTTAAGGAGGTCAAAAGCACGCAGATGAAAAAAATGGGATCTCGTGATAAAAGCATCGCAAGATCACGATTATCATGCAGAAGCCCAATTTTTCATAGTTCACAAAAACCTGTTGTTCTTGTGAGAGTCACACAAAATTTGAAAAGAAAAAAACTATAAAACTTTACACGCCTCTACTCATTTGCCACAGCCAGTGGTTGGTAGTGCTTTAGTTCCACAAAAATGTTCCATTGTCACTGAAACACACACGTTTCTCTTCACGGGCTGGTGTGAATGTGAAAAATTCTCCTAGATCAATAAAACTCGGAAGCTATCACTGGGGCTGAATCTTTTATAATACTGGCTAATGGCTTTCAATGATCGTTGGGTGTTATCAAAACTTTGCAGAGCACTGCAGATTAATTGTAGAAACAATATAAAAATATCGATATAAAATTTTTTACTGGACTGAGGCATTTCAGCTGTCCTTGGTCACACTGAAGCAAGCTGTCTGCAAGTCACCACTTTTAGGGTCTGTGGACTTCAGTGAAAATGGAGCCCTACAACCATGTGACTGCAGAAAAGTTAGCCGAGTTCAATAAGAACAGGCATTTGCAATGCAATGGGTCTCGCATTTGCTCACGTTATAGCTATTAGCGTTGTAAATTCCTAACTGAACATTTCTTGGCATGCACGGGGGGGAGAAGGGGCAGGAAAGAAAAGGTTACGGGGTGAAAGGCTGGAAAGGAAAGGAGAACACGTTTTGTACAGCGGGCAGTTCTACTGTATAAAACTTGATGTGCCATGAGCGCAACTGAAAAACAAAACAAACAATGACAAGTAACAGGTAGTTACTTACCATTGTTTGTTTTGTTTTTCAGTCACCCTTTTCAGTCATTTTTTTGTTTTTCTGCCTCTATGGGGCTTTCAAGTTTTAAACAGCGGTAACTCGATCCCGCTGTATAAAACTTGAAAGCGCCATAGAGGCATGAAACAAAAAAGTAGCCCATCCAGTCAACAGACAAACAATCCAGGCGTAATTAAACTGTACTTGGCAGGTGCTCTTCAGCCAAGAACAGGAAGTGACGTATCAGCTGCCAAATAAGTTAGGAGGGAGCAAAACAAGAGCAACACTGCCTTCAACCTATAGTAAACAGCAGGCAGCAGGCAGCAGCAGGTGGGAGCAAAGTCTGTTACTCCATTCCAACAGGTCTTGCAGACAGCACATGAACGCTGTCTAGGCTTGACCTAAAATATAGGTACCATGCTTTGAAATATGGACGGAAACATGCATGAAGAAGCTGGATAATACCAAAGGCAGCAAAACATTAATTCACTTGTGATTAAAAGTTTTATAGAGAGCTTGATTACCCGAGGAAGGGGTGTCCTTGCAATACGGATGAACTGCTGGCTGATAGTAAATATACCAGGCAGTTGAAAACAAACAAATGGATTAAAAAGCAGAGTGGCCTGGATCTTTCAGAAGCAGACAGATAATGCCCATTTTTCTGCCACACTTTGAGAAAATACCTGTGTGAAGACTCCCTGACAGCAGAAACTAGCAAGGTCTTTGATGACCCAAGCACATGGGCAGAAAGTCTCAGGCTCACTACCCAGGAGACTGTGCAAAGATGATGAAGGCACAGTGGTGGGTGTGAAGGGAACAGAGCTAGGCATTCGCTTTAGGACATCAAACCAATTGGCCCTCAGGAGTTAGGATGGTGCACTGAGGACATGTGGGCTGTCAGAGTACTTTCAATTAACGGCAAGAAGATTTTAACACCTGTAGTGGTTGAGGCATTAACTGGCTCAGATGTCCCTCTCCCAAGCATACTGCTTACCCTGCTGATCCCAGGTGCGTATGTACAGTTTCCCGGGCTGCCAATACATGGGAAGCATGCACAAATATGTGAAGGTGCAGCTGAAAGAGAGCAAGGCATCTGCGGTAGGGCCTTGTCCAGGGTGGCTCAATAGAGGCAGGATGGTATGCATGATGTATGCTAATTAATTGTATAGTACTGGTGAGTACTCTGAAACTGTATCACAGCAGTTACCTTGTAAATATTTTGTATGTAATTGCACACCTTACTTACCGTTACCTTGAAAGTTACTCAGTGCAAATTACTCAAGTATCTATGAAACTTTTCATTTTCACATGAAAGGTCAACTCGCATGGAACTTTGCAACCTTGCATATTTTTCCCAGTTGTTTGTAAGAAATACACTAAGTTTGCAGATCCCTAAAGCTGACAGAGCCTAAACTGACACCTGAAAATTGATATCTGCCCATGAGGTAAATTTCAATTTAAGAAAAATGAACTCTTTAGGTCAGTTTTAAGAATATAAATGTAAAAATGTTTCATGTTTTTTTTTTGTTCCTACTCACCATTTCCAATTGCACACCTGGAAAGTTGTCCCATAGCACAGATTCTGCAGAGGAGAATGGAGCACCCGGGCAAAAGTAAATTTTTAGGGAAAACATATTTTCCTAATAACATTTTCCTACACCCCAAAAGATCTAGGGGTGATATCTTTCCATGGTAGGAGTAAACTTTAACCATTTCAAGGGTGGAAAGTGGTTACGATGTTCGCAAATGTACGTTTGTGGGTGTTCACAAACCTCCAAGGCAAACCACACCATTAACATTAAAAGAATTTATGCCGGCTAGGAATCTAGTGAATTCCTGGCAGCCACAAAGAGGTAAATTTGGTCCTAAAGCTATTTTACTGATTCACCAACCTCATGTAATTAAAAAAAATATATATATATATGGTCAGCCCTTTTACTCCTTAAGTCTGCTCAGCTGTCGTTCACACTTTGCTTCCACCCACCACAAAATACAGCACGTGGCAATGGGTAAACACATTAGAGCCATTGGCTTTCTTGCACTGAGTGCCAGCATTATTTCCTAATCAAGTGCACAACCGCCTCTAGAAAACTCCGTGTCAGTGCCGAGCTCAAAGGTCAATACCTGTAAACCAATGTTTGTTTCTTTCTTTATTCCTTTTTAAATGTTTTACAATCCTCGTGTGTATTCAGTTACAGTATTTCAAAGTCAATATTAACGTTTCCTCACACCAATAAAAATCACATTTTCCTCTGAGGTTCATTAAAATCCATAAGGGTTTCTGTACCTGTTGTAATTACAGCTGCGTGCTAGAAACCACATGTAATGTTCTATTAAATTTATATACGGTGTAAAATACTTACTGCAAGCACGTAGCCACCACGCTTAGTCAGTAGCAGGTTTGCTTCTTTTTTCTTCTTTTTATTTTTGTGGCATATACTTCCATTTAAAAATCAAAAATAACGATTGTGAAGGCTTCCCAATTGACACCTTTTGACTTTGCCACTGCTTGTTTTCTTTGGTTTGCTGTGTATGCAAATCTGCATTTATGATGAGAAAAGCAAACACCCCAATTGCCAGATACCAAAAGAAAAAAAAAACACGAACTTGCTGAACTACCCACAGTGGAACCACTTGACATTTTTTCATTTTTTTGGACTGCCTTTTGTCAATTAGACAGATTTGTCCTCACTCATTTTCTGAGCGTGATGCGGACCTGTTTCATAAAACCGCCTTCACCCGACAATAGCAAATCTGAGCACAAGAAGACTAGTGCTGTCTGCTACATCACAGCAGGATTATCTAAAGACACGCGCCAGCCCTTGTCTCACTGGAGCAGCAAATCAAAACAAGCATTGTAAAGCAGCAGATCTCACGTTTGCTCGCTTTTTAGCTTTGTAAATTCCTAACCGGACTTTTCTTGCCCCATAAACTAATAAGGAAAAGTAAAACAGTTTCACATATACAAGCCCATGGTTGCCATGAGCGTGAAAGAGACAGAAAAGGAAACAGAAGGTCGCTTGCAGTGAAATTATTGGCAAAAGTGCAATTATCCATGATACCGGCAAAAGTGCAATTATCCATGTAACCAGCAAAAGTTCAATTATCCATGTAACAGGGTCGATGTCATGCAAAGCGTTTGACTTCTTCCCAGTGAGATCACGCTGTGCTGGAAATGCAAAGATAAATTAGTTTACAAACAAGCTGAAAATACGTATCCTCCTATGTTTTCAGTAATTTACTAGTGGGAGGGCTAAACACCAGAAAAGGCATTAAGTATGCATGCCTTACATAAATGGAATCAATCGATTTTTAAACGGCAAGCCCACAAATAATGAGAATGCCGGGTGTGACATGGGTGTGGTTAGAAGCCCACAGAGAGATTACAAGATGGTCCAGAGCCCTTGCACGCATTTGTATGGGAAGCCGTTCATGTCAAAATTACAGCTCCCGGTATAGGACACCTCCTGGAAAGCATAACGTGTTGCAAAATGAATATGACATACACCAAAATGAATGTACTAGGTGTCAAAATAAATATGATACCTGGCAGAGTGAATCTGACTTAAACCAAAACAAATATAAAACCAGGCAAAGTGAATATGCTACTTAGTGATTATTATGAATAACTGACACTCAGGATTGAATAAGAGATATACTGAAATATATATCAATCATACTGAAATAAATATGGCCCTCGCTGTAAATAATAAAGCAATCACTGAAACACATACAATATTTGTCAAAAAGAATGAGACATTTTTTTAAATGACTGACATATGCCAAGAGGAATATGACACACATTGGAATGAATATGACAGCTTGAAATGAATATAAGGTACTGAAATCAAAATGCATTATTCTGTATGGAATATAATGTGCAATGAACATTACATTTATAAAAAAATAAACATGGTTTGCATTGAAAGTAACATGATACACATTGACATGATTATAATATGTGTTGCAATTGGTATGAGTCATGTTAAAATCAATATCATGTGTTAATATGAATGAGACATCTATTGAAAGGAATAAGACACATGCTAAGATGAATATGACATGAAATGAATATGAGCCCTTTTGAAATTAATTCAACATGCCTTAAACTGAATATGACCAATGCTGACACTAAAATGAAACTTGTCAAAATTAATGTTATGTTATGATATCGTATGAACACAAATTAACTAAAATAAATATATGTTTTTGACTATGTGCTGCATTTAGTTTTTGCTGGCTTTTGGACCCTGAACACTTTACCACTGCTGACCAGCGCTAAAGTGCAAGTGCTCTCTGTCTAAATTGACTTGATGATTGGTTTATCCATGATTGGCATAGTTGTTTTACCCGTAAGTCCCAAGTAGAGTGCAACATGTGTGCCCAGGACCTGTAAATCAAATGCTACTATTGGGCCTGCAGCACTGATTGTGCAACCCACATGAGTAGCCCTGTCAACATGTTTCAGACCTGCTACTGCAGTGTCTGTGTGTGCAGTTTTAAACTGCCACTTCAACCTGCCAAGTGCACCCACTCTGCCAGGCCCAAAACTTCCCTTTTACTACATGTACGTTACCCCTAAGGTAGGCCAGAGGCAGCCCCATTGTCAGGGTGAAGCGTATTTAAAAGGTAGGACATATACTGGGGTATTTTACATGTCCTGATAATGAAATACTGCTGTAGGAAAGTACCATCTTCCTTGGCATGTTACCCCCATTTTTCACCTGTATGCCAGTATGTTTTTGCCTGTCTCTGCCGGTCAAGACCCCAGTGCTCATAGTTTATGGCCCAATGTGTGTCTGTATAGTGCTTGACTGTGTGACTGAGGCTCTGCTAACCAGAACTTCAGTGCTTATGCTCTCTCTGCTTTTAAATTTGTCAATGTAGGCTAGTGACTTCATTTACCAATTTCAATTGGCACACTGGACCCCCCTAATAAGTCCCTAGTATATGCCACCTAGGTACCCAGGGCATTGGGGTTCCAGGAGATCCATATGGGCTGAAGCATTTCTTTTGCCACCCATAGGGAGCTCAGACAAACTCTTGCACATGCCTGCATTGCAGCCTGCGTGAAATAGGGCTCACACTATTTCACAGCCATTTTCACTGCACTTAAGTAACTTATAAGTCACCAATATGTCTAACCCTCACTTGCTGAAGGTTAGGTGCAAAGTCACTAAGTGTGAGGGAAACTTTGCACTAGCAAAGATGCCCCCACATAGTTCAGGGCCATTTCCCGGGACTTTGTGAGTGCGGGGACGCCATTACACGGGTGCACTACATATGGGTCAATACCTATATGAGGTTTCACAATGGTAACCCCAAATATGGCCATGTAACATGTCTAAGATCATGGAATTGCCCCCCCCATTCCAAACCTGGTATTGGGAGGCCAATTCCATGCATCCTGGGGGTTCCAGCATGGACCCCCAGTACTGCCAAACCGCTCTCTGAGGCTTGCACTGCAGCTACAGCTGCTGCCACCTCACAGACAGGGTTCTGCCCTCCTGGGGTCTGAGCAGCTCAGTCCCAGGAAGGCAGAACAAAGCATTTTCTCTTAGAGCATGGTGTTACACCCTCTCCCTTTTGAAATAGGTGTTACAGGCTGGGGAGGGGTAGCCTCCCCCAGCCTCTGGAAAAGCTTTGAAGGGCACAGATGGTGCCCTCCTTGCATAAACCAGTCTACACCGGTTCAGGGACCCCTTGTCCCCTGCTATGGCGTGAAACTGGACAAAGGAAAAGGAGTGACCACTACCCTGTCCATCACCACCCTAGGGGTGGTGCCCAGAGCTCCTCCAGTGTGTCCCAGACTTCAGCCATCTTGCTTTGCAAGGTGTGGGAGCACTCTGGAGGGCTCTGAGTATCCAGTGCCAGCAGATGATGTCAGAGGCCCCTCCTAATAGGTCCTTACGTGATGAGGTAGCCAATCCCCCTCTCAGGGCTATTTATGGCCTCTCCTCTTGGTTCTCTTCAGATTCTGCTTGCACGTTTTCTTCAGCAATCCTATGCAACTACTACTTCACCTCTGACCTCGGATCAACAGCAACAAAATATCCACAAGGGATACTTTTCTTCTGCAACTTCAGCTCCAGCCAGCAACTGCAACAATTTCCACAGTGTGCACATTCTGGGCAACTTCCTGTCTTCATCCTGCACAAGAAGGACCGAAGAAATCTCCCGTGGGATGACAGAGTCACTCCTCTGCTCACGCAGGCACCTTCCAAGACGACGACCGGTACCCTTGGACTCCTCTCACAGTGACGAGCGTGCTTCTAAGGACACAGAGGGTGGACCCCATCGACATAGGCAGTCCTGAGGTCCTGCTGATGCAATTTGGAGGAGGTAGGACCATGCCTTCCCTGAGAGTGACGGTACCCCTGTGTTCTGTGTCTTCTTCATCTCCTGAGGCCTCGGTGCACTATTTGCAGAATTCCTTCGTGCACAGCCTGGCCTGGTCCCCAGCACTCCATCCTGTGATGCTCAACTCGCTGAGTTGTCCTCTTTATAGGTTAGAAACATATGTTTAAAGGAGTGTTTTGTGGTACAGGTACATACCACCGAAACCTACTCTGAAGTGACATGAGTCTGCATTTGCTAGGCCACATGTCCACCCATGCACAGGGAAGATACTTTCCGTGCCCACCATGCCTGCCCTTTCATTGTCACTCAAGTGTAAGGGTGAAGTCTGTACTATGATAGTTGCCTGTAGGGACTGTATGCATTGAGTCAGTGTTGCAGAGTGTAAATGTGTTTGTCCAGTGAGGCCTAACGAGTTTACCCTTCAGAAACCACATTGCTGTGTGGTGTTTCTTTGTGGCTCACATCACAGTACATGTTGCTGGGGCATCATATACCTGATGTCTTTAGGCTTGCTTAGTCATTGTAGGCCTTGAGCAGGGTAGTGGGTTAGTCTGCAGATTAATCCAAAATTGTGTAGTCATGTCCCTGTACTTATTGGCATGTGCTTCACGCTTGTGGTGTGTTGAGAAATTTCCCATTTTATGCTTGGTGTTTCTGACGTGTGTGACACAACCATTTGAGCAAAAACTTGTGTTTGTAATCGCTTGATTTGTCTCTTGCATCCATATAGGTAAACACCCATCAAAAGAAGGAGATTTGGAGAGCCATCACCCAGGAGGTGCAGACCCTGGGGTTGCATAGCCGGCAAAGTGCCCACTGTTCAAGAGGTAGAAGGACTTGAGGTGTTGGGCCAGAAGATCTCAGAGATTCAGATAGGGCTGTCCTCCCAAAGTGGGCGGGCACACTTCGAAGCATGATCCCCCTCGAGGCCCGCATTCTGGCAGTAGCATACCCGGACCTTGATGGGCATTTGCAGGGAGCACAGCAGCCACAATGAGTACAGGACATAGTACTGCCTGTCACACAGCCAAGTTAATGTGTTAGGTTCTGACATCTCCTCCTGATGACTGGGGATGGACCATGTGTGACACACAACATGAGTAACTGTTTGTGTAGATATGTAATATGGTGCATATTGATGTGCCTTGCCTAGTAGCCCAGGGACCTAGATCACAACTGTGTACAATCCACAAAACAATTGCTCTCCGAGGACAACACATTGCTTTGTACAGTGATCAATCAAGGAGGGTTTGTTGTTGTAGTGGGTCTAAATTCTATGTAACAGACCACTACTCCTCAGTGTTACAGTCCAAAGAAAAAGAAGTGATGGATCACTGTCCTCAGCCATGTGTCTAAATAAGTGAGTAAATTGGCATCTGCTCCCAAGAGGCCACTTGTTTTCAGTGTGTGATGAGTGCTGGTGCCTCACTACTGTCTGACATGTGAAGGTGGCATCACACATGTGACAAAGCATACATTGTTCTTTGGGTACAGCTACAGATCAAAACTTTCCCTTGGTATGTGGGGTATGTCCATTGACATGATTTATGTCCCTGTTTCACTGTTGCCAAAATTCCTTGTGCTGACATGTTAGCCTATGTCCCATTCTCTTTTAACAAAATCTGTACACTGCTGTTTCATGCTTCATCTATCTGTGTTCACAGGAAGATTTCTGTATTCCCTCATGTATAGTTGCATGCCAGCCTTTCTTTGGAATTGGACATATGCAATGGGGCTAAATTTTATGTGTTGCCACAGACAGGAGTGTGTCACCATTGATTGTTGGCTCACACATACTCTCACCCGTCATTGTATGCCATTTGGCATGTACAACTTCAGTTGCAATGAGAGATATGACATGTAGGACTAGAGTCTTTACACTCAATGCCCATTTCCATGCCATTGATGTGGCATCAAGTGGCAAAGTGCACTGCACATGTTAAATGGGAAAGATTTGTTGCCTCACTGTTGGAACACATCATGGAGTGACTTACAGTTTTGTTGGAATCACATGTGGTTGGGTAGAACCATTCATCCACGGACATCTGGGTTTACAGGACCAAAATGGAGACAGTGATGTAGCTTCTCATTGGGCAACATGTCCAGGGCCTTCTACAAGTTCTTGTAAATCCCTGGGCCTCTCCAATATGCAAAGAACTAATGGCTTCCACTGATGCAATCAGAGTTTTTAATTGCAAGGGGTGCCATATAGTAGTGGTGATTTTCCGGGGGCTAGCTGTTTCATTGTGTTATGTATTTTAGCAACATATCTCCCTGTCAATTTGCACATTTTGACTACAGTGTACATTTCCATGCAAAATATGTAGTATACCTGAGCAACATTAGTACTACCTCCATGCCTCAATTAGGTCAATTTACACATGGTCAAGTGTGCATTGTTGACATGTTTCCAGTGTGACATGAACATTTCCATGTCACCTTCTTCAGGATACTGTACTGCTGTCAGCAACATGGCAGGATTTGGAGCATTATTTCTTATTGTTGTGTTATTGAGTATGTGACAAATATATGTTTGCATGACCTTGTGTGGGATCTGTTGGAATGAACTTGGCGTTGACCTACTATTGTAAGACAACAGGTATCAGGTATGCTCCATGAGGCAAAGCATTGAAGGTGATATGGTCTTCTACTTGTTCAATGGTTATTATGATTTCACACCTTCACCCATGCAATTGGAGATCTGAGAACTGATTTTTCTGTGGGCAACTGTTAACAGTTCATATGACAAACATGCATATGTATGATTCATGTAAGAGCCACCTTGAAGTAGTTTGTTGCTGGGGCCTACTTGACATCATGGTACTGTTTGTAAATCACAACTTTTGTTCAGGTGTGATCAGGAACATGTGGATACCCTTTTTCCCTTTTTATTTGGAGCATCATCCCAGGCAAGTGATGGAGACAGGGTGAAACCAAGTAGGGAAGCATCTGGCCACGGTACCTCGAGTCAGGAGGGACCCAGTGGCCTGGAAGATGAGGGGAGTACCACCGACGACACAGGATCAACCTCGTCATCTTTAGATTCTATCTCCAGTGGCCACTCCCTAGTTGTGGGGGACCCATCAGGACCTGCTCCTGTACCTTCCTTGTCTGCCACCTCCAGTACTAGCACCACCCTTCCTCTTTGCTCCCCACCCAGTTGGCCATGCCCACTTACCTAAGAGGGTGGGCGTCTCCTTTGCCCTAGGTACCTCAGTGCCAGCCTCTGTTACTCCTGCTGCCCTGAGTGAGAAGGCTATTGACCTTCTGAGGAGTATCAGGAAGTCAATAGCCTTCTGTGGGGCAGACTGCCATTGTGAATACCATCCAGGGGTTGGTAAGCCAACTTCAGACAAATGGTTTCCTGAAAGACATTCATAGTTACATGTCAATAAATCAATCAATCAGGAATTTGTTAAGCACACTACTCACCTGTGAGGGTCTCAAGGCACTGAGGAGGGGGGAGGAGAAAGGGGGAGTATTCCTACTACTCAAACAGTCAGGTCTTGAGAAGTTTCTTGAAGGTAAGGAGGTCTTTGGTCTGGCGCAGGTGGGTTGGAAGAGTGTTCCAGGTTTTTGGGGCGAGTTGCGAGAATGATCTACTGCTGGTTGTAGTTCTGCGGATGCGTGGGCCACTTTTGAGGGCGAGGTCCGCGGAACGGAGATGCCGGGTCGGGGTGTAGAAGGAGAGCCGTCTGTTGCGGTATTCTGGTCCGGTGTTGTGCAGTGCTTTGTGAGCGTGGGTGAGAAGTTTGAGGGTGATTCTTTTGTTGACTGAGAGCCAGTGCAGGTTTCTCAGGTGGTCTGTGATGTGGCAGTGGCGGGGGATGTCCAAGATGAGGCGTGCAGAGGCGTTCTGGATGCAGTGCAGCCTCTTCTGGAGTTTGGCCGTGGTTCCTGTGTAGTGGGCATTGCCGTAGTCCAGTTTGCTGCTTACGAGGGCTTGGGTGGCTGTTCTTCTGGTTTTAGTGGGTATCCATTTGTAGATCTTTCGGAGCATGCAGAGGGTGTTGAAGCAGGAGGAGGCAATGGCGTTGACTTGTTCGGTCATGGATAATGGGGAGTCCACGATGAATCCTAGGTTGCGTACGTTGTCGGTGGGAGTCGGAGCGTCTCCGAGAGTGACAGGCCACCAGGAGTCATCCCATGCAGAGGGGGTTGAGCCGAAGATGAGGACTTCTGTCTTGTCGGAATTGAGTTTGAGGCATCCATTCGGCAATGGCCTTCATTCCTTCGTGGAGGTTGGTCTTTGCGGAGTCCTTGGTGAGGGATAGGATCAGCTGGGTGTCGTCGGCATATGAGATGATGTTGAGATTGTGGGATCGGGTGATGTTAGCAAGCAGTGCCATGTAGATGTTGAAGAGGGTCGGGCTGAGGGACGAACCCTGGGGTACGGCGCAGATGATTTTGGTGGCCTTCGAGCGGAATAGGGGGAGGCGGACTGTCTGGGTTCTGCCGGTAAGAAAGGAGGTGATCCAGTTCAGGGCTCTGTTGCAGATTCCTGCATTGCTAAGGCCTGAGCGTAGGGTGTGGTGGCAGATGGTGTCGTACGCGGCCGAGAGGTCCAGTAGGATGAGGCCCGCGGTTTCGCCTTTGTCCAGTATGGTTCTGATGTCGTCGGTGGCGGCGATGAAGGCGATTTCGGTACTGTGGTTGCTGCGGAATCCAGATTGGGAAAGGTCCAGGGTGCCATTTTCCTCAAGGAAGTGGGTTAGTTGTCTGTTGACAGCATTCTCTATGAATTTTGCCAAGAAGGGGAGCAGGGCGATAGGCTGGAAGTTCTTGAGGTCCTTTCCGTCCACCTTGGAATTTTTGAAGAGGGCGTTGATCTCAGCATGTTTCCAGCTCTCCGGGAAGGTGGCAGACTCGAAGGAGCTGTTGATGATCTTCCGTAGTTGGGGTGCAATGACAGAGCTTGCTTTGTTGAGGATGTGATGAGTGTAGGGGTCATATGGAGATCCGGAGTGGATGGTGTTCATGATTTCGATGGTGTCTGGCCTACAGAAATCTTTTCAGGCTCTGGCCTCTCCAATGATGACAGCAATCTATCCCCAATCCTCCCTCCCACATCCTCTCTCTTCCCTATCCAAACGCCCTATTCCCCTACTTATCCTAAGCACACAGACACATCTGCATGCACCAACCTCAACACACAAAAGCAGCTCACAGCTACACAAACTCTACCAAGCACACCGGCATGCAGGCACTCAACATTCACCCACAGACACCACATCAGCCACCATTTAAACAGACACTCCCACCGATCCACACACCACATCCACCATTCCCACAGACACCACCACAACACCCAGTGACACATCCATCACACCCACCATACACCCAGACACCTGTGAGAAAGCCTCATTGTAGCATGGTTACCCCCACGTTTGGCTTGTTTGTGAGTGTATGTCAGTGTGTTTTTACTGTCTCACTGGGATCCTGCTAGTCAGGACCCCTGTGCTCATAGCTTGTGGCCTACTGTGTGTGCTGTCATTAGTGTTTAACTGTGTCACTAAAGTTCTGCTAACCAGAACTTCAGTGCTTATGCTTTTTCTGCTTCCAAATTAGTCACTATAGGTTAGTGACTTCAAACGCCAATTCCAATTGGCACACTGGACCCCCCCCCTTATAAGTCTCTAGTATCAGGGCATTGGGGTTCCAGGAGATCCTTATGGACAGCAGCATTTATTTTGCCACCCATAAGGAGCTCAGATAAACCATTTCACAGGACTGCCATTGCAGCCTGAATAAAATAGTGCACATACTATTTCACAGCCATTTTCACTACACGTAAGTAACTTATCAGTCACCTATACATCTAACCTTCATTTACTGAAGGCTAGGTGAAAAGTTACTAAGTGTGAGGGCACCCTAGCACTAGCAAAGGTGCCCCCACGCAGTCCAGGGCCAAATCCCCAGACTTCGTGAGTGCGGGCCACCATTACACACATGCAGTACATACAGGTCAATACCTATATGTAGCTTCACAATGGTAACTCCGAATATGGCCATGAAAGGTGTCTAGGATCATGGAATTGTCCCCCCATTCCAAATCTGGTATTGGGGTGCCAATCCCATGTATTCTGTGGGCTCCATCATGGACCCCCAGTACTGCCAAACCAGCTCTCTGAGGCTTGCACTGCAGCTATACCTGCTGACACCT
The DNA here is from genome assembly GCF_031143425.1 of Pleurodeles waltl. NCBI lineage: Eukaryota > Metazoa > Chordata > Amphibia > Caudata > Salamandridae > Pleurodeles > Pleurodeles waltl. The sequence continues at coordinate 261,285,703 of NC_090440.1, forward strand.
GACAGAGAGGGTTCTGCCCTCCTGGAGTCTGAGAAGCCCAGTCCCAGGAAGGCAGAACAGAGCATTTCCTTTGGGAGGAGGGTGTTACGCCCTCTTGCTTTGGAAATAGGTGTTATAAGTTTGGGGGGTAGCCTTCCAGAGCCTCTGGAAATGCTTTGCAGGGCACAGATGGTGCCCTCCTTGCATATGCCAGTCTACACCAGTTCAGGGACCCCCTGTCCTTGCTCTGGCATGAAACTGGACAATGGGAAGGGGAGTGACCACTCCCCTGTCAATCACCACTCCAGGGGTGGTGCCCAGAGCTCTTTCATTGTGTCCCTTGCGTTAGCCATCTTGTTTTCCAAGGTGTGGGGACACTCTGGAGATCTCTGAGTGGCCAGTACCAATAGGTGATGTCAGAGATCCCTCCTGATAGGTGCACACCTGGGTAGGTAGCCAATCCCCCTCTCAGGGCTACTTAGGGTCTCTCCTGTGGGTTCCTCTTCAGATTTGGCTTGCAAGTTTCCACCAGGAATCCTCTGCAACTCCTGCATCATCCTCTGACCTCGGATCAACCGCAGACCGCTCCAGGAACCGCTGTAACTGCAACAAAGTATCTAGAAAGGCTGCTGCGACTCTACAACTTCAGCTCCAGCCAGCAACTGCAACAGTTTCCATGGTGTGCACACTCTGGGGACTCCCTGTCTTCACCCTGCACCAGAAGGACTGAAGAACTCTCCCGTGGAGTGACAGAGTCACTTCCCTGCTTCAGGAGGCACCTTCTAAGATGACAACAGGTTCTCTGGGACTCCTCTTCCGATGACGAGCGTGCTCCTTGGAACACAGGTGGTGGACCCCTTCGACACAGACTGTCCTAAGGTCCAGCTGTCCAAATTTGGAGGAGGTAAGAGGTTGCCTTCCCCATTTGCGACAGTACCCCTGTGCACCACGTCATCTTCACCTCCTGAGGCCTCTGTGCACTATTTGCAAGAATCCTTCATCCACAGCCTGGCCCAGGGCCCCAGCACTCTATCCTGTGATGCTCAACTCACTCAGTTGTTCTCCGGTGGCGTGGGACCTTCTTTTGTGGTGCTGGAACAACCAGAATTTGCACCTTCTTTGTCCCCGTATCCTGGGACCTCCGTGGGTGCTGCCTGGTCATCTGTGGGTTCCCTCCAGTGTTGGGAGCTCCCTCTGCCTACTCAGTCTGAGTTGAGGCCCCCAGGTCCTTTCTGGGTCCAGGCAGCGCCATTTTGACACAATTCACGACATTGCTTGAACCAAGGCTTGTTGGACTAATCCAGCACTACAACTCACCTGCATCCAACATCTCCACGTGGGACATCCTTTGCATCATGCAGGAACCCACAGCCATCTTCTTTGGTGCTCTTCTGCAGACTTCTTCCAACCGGAGAATCCACTTTTGCACAATCTTCTAGGTTGGCAGGGGCTTCTGTCCTTCCTGGAACCTTCTGCGACTTCTGGTCTTGGTCTCCTCTCTTTACAGGTCTTCAGGTCCAGGAATCCACCATTTGTTACTTGCAGTCTTGCTTGGTTCTTGCAATAACTCTATTCACGACTTTTAGTGTGTCCTAAAGAAACTTGCAGTACTTTACTCCTACTTTCCTGGGCTCTGGGGGGGGGTATTTTACCAACCTTTGTGGTTTTCTTACACTCCCAGTGCCCCTCTACACGCTACACTTGCCTAGGAGGGAATTCGTGATTCGCATTCCACTTTCTAAGTACATGGTTTGTTTTGCCCAAAGGCCTATTTCTTCCTATTGCATTCTATGGTATTTTCTATTGTTTGCACTATCCTATGACTATTTACTTACCTGATGTTGGTGTCCAGTGTATATATTGTGTATAATGCTTACCTCCAGAAGGAGTATTGCCTCTAAGATAATTTTGATCTTGTGTCACTAAAATAAAGTACCTTTATTTTTGGTAACACTGAGTATTGTCTTTTATTGTGTATAAGTACTGTGGAACTATAAGTGGTATTGCAGGAGCTTTTCATGTCTCCTAGTTCAGCCTAAGCTGCTCTGCTACAGCTACCTCTATCAGCCTAAGCTGCTAGAACACTACAACATTTTGCTAATAAGGGATAACTGGACCTGGTATAAGGTGTAAGTACCTAAGGTACCCGCTACAAGCCAGGCCAGCCTCCTAAAACAGCTCACAACCCACAGCCACACACACCTCAGTCACCATACCCCCAGACACCACCACAACACCCACAGACACATCCATCACAATCGCTGTTGTTTTTTAATATCTGACTTTGTGGGAAGTGTTGGTCATCCAAGACAAGGGTAGATGTTCACTGTATGGATATGTGGGTGTTGATCCAATATGGGTGTCATTGCATTGTGTTATGCTTTCTAGGGTAAGTATTTCATCTTGTGTTGGCCAATGTCAGCATGTATGGTGTAGATTTTTCCCCTGATATAGATTGTACTTTCGTCTCATGTGCGGGAGCTAGAGTTTTGTTTGTCCACACATGGAGGGTGTTAAATTGTGGTAGCTTCCTTTGGATTTGACTGACCATGTGTCCAATTTGATGTTTGTACCCTACAGCTACATCATTTAGATGTCTGGACCATGCTGTTGCCGTTTTATTTGCTTTCTTGACTTGCACTTACATATTTGGCAGCTAGGCATATCACTTGGCTCAAATATTGTTTGTCCCTGCGATTCATGAAGGGTCATTTCCTATGCAAATGCTGTTTTAGGGGTATGTGCAAAGTGAAATGTGTCCATGAAAGCTCCCGATGTCATCATCACTATTATGTAGGTATTGTTTGCATTGTGAGCTTTTAATATTCGTTTCACAACCTATTGTGCATCCCATTGACCTTCCTTTGTGTTGCAATGTGGGTGCTGTGTGGGTCCATCGATGAGCAGCACCTGCGGCAGGACGTGTGTGTGATGGGCTCCACGGCGGCACAGGTCTTGTAACACTGCCTGCAGGTGAGTTGCTTCCTTTATGCTTTCCGTTTCCACCTGCTGGTATGTGGTGGTTGGACTGCCACAGTCATGCTGGCAGTAGGCAACATCATAATGTTTCCATCCGAAACACCAGCTCCGTCGACCTTTTTGGCCTGCCTTGCCACTGCGGTGGTCTGCGCTGCCTGGTGGTGCTGGCGGGATTGCAGCAGTCTTTCCCTATGGGACTGCCAGCATCGTAATACTGTGGTCTGACTGCCAAGCAGATGGTGGTCACACCGCCGCCATGGTGGTGCACAAACCGCCAAACTCATAATGAGACCCTTTGAGAATATGTAACATTAATTTCAATATGTAATATTAATTTTAAAACAAATCCATATAAGTCCAGAGCAAGCCATATTCATTTAAACAGGAGTCATATTAATTTAAACATGGCTTGTGTTCATTTCAATATTTGCCTAATTAATTTAAAAGCATGTTACATTTATCTCACAGTTTCATTTTCATTTCAAAAAGTGTGATATTCATGTTACAGAATGTCATATAATTTTTGATTTGGGCCATATTAATTTCATCAGGTGTCATATTCATTTCAAAGTGGCTCATAGTCATCTTAACATGTGTCATATTCCTTTCTATGAAGTCATTCATTTCAATGGATGTCATATTCACCTTCACACCTGTCCTAATAATCTTAACACAGGTCATATCCATTTCATCATAGGTCATATTAATTTCAATATATGCAGTATTTAATTTGCTGTGTACCATATCAATTTCAAAGCACAACATATTCATTTTGACAAGTTTCACTTTAATTACAGCATTGGTCATATTCAGTTTAAGACATGTTGAATTCAGTTTGGTGGAGCTCATATTTGTTTCAATGCATGTCATATTTATCTTAGCATGTGTCATATTTCTTTCAATGGATGCTTCATTCATATTAACACATCTTAATTTTAACATGAATCATATACAATGCAACATGTATTGTAATCATGTCAATGTATATCATATCACTTTCAATGCAAGCCATATTGTGATAAATGTCATGATCATTTTAACGTTACTTGTATTAATTTTAAAACATGTCAAATTCATTTCAATGAGGGTCATATTCATTTCAATGTAAGTCATATTAATTTTAACATGTATTATATTCTTTTCAATCAATGTTAAGTTTATTTCAATGGATGTCATATTCATATTAACACTTGTCATATTAATTTTAAGATGCAACTTATCAATTTTAACATATATCATATTAATTTGAATATCTATCATATTAGTTTGAATTTGTGTCATATTAATTTCAAGGCGTGCCATACTCATTTTAACAAATCTCATGTGAATTTCAGCTGTGGTCATACTTATTTGAAGACATGTCAACTTCAATTCAATTTCAACACAAGCCATATTCATTTTAATCATCTCCTATTCATATTCATTGCCATCTCGGTAATATTCATTTCAACACAATTCAAATTCATTGCAACATGTTTAATGTTCATTTCAATAAACATTGTATTAGTTTCAATGTGCATTGTTTTCTTTTTGGAATATAATATATTAATTTCAATACTTTATATTATTTTCAATCGGCCATATTAATTTCAGTGCATGTCATATTTCTCTTGGCATAATTCAATCATTTCAAGAAATGCCCCATTCTTTTTGGTGAATATTGTATTCGTTTCAGTGATTGCTTTATTGTTTACAGTGAGGGCCATATTAATTTCAGTATGATTTATATATATTTCAGTATATTTCTTATTCAATTTGGTGTGTGTGTATTTCATATTAATCACTAAGTAGCATATTCATTCTGCCAGGTTTCATATTTGTTTTGGTTCAATTCAGATTCACTCTGCCAGGTATCATAATTATTTTGACACATAGTACATTCATTCTAGTGTGTGTCATATTCATTTTGCAGCACGCTATGCATTTCAGGAGGTGGCCAATATGGGGAGCTGTAATTTTGACATGAACGGCTTCCCATACGTTTGTCCCTAAAAACGAGATTATACAGTGGCTTCTTCTAGTCAACAGTAGTTTCCACTAATTCAATGCAATTCTACCCCGTCACCCTACGTAAACAATAATAGAGTTCACTTAGGGTATAATTTACTGGACAGTGAAATCTAAATTTAGTTTCTACACTCTGTTAGTCTTGAGGGAGTGGAGGGATGTTTAGGGGGAGTTACCCTCTTGCTCCAATTACAGTTTTTTTTAGTAACAGTGTTTGCAGTTTTTAGAGTGTAGCCTGACCATAACCTAGGGAGACTAGTCATCCTTTATAATCATAAAAGCCCCCGGATGTGAGGGATTTGAGGTCTGCCGTATTGAAAAACTTAAGCAGAGTACTGATCACAAAACTGTGAGTTATTGGCAAAGGAATGATCACAGTCCCTGTTTGAGATAATTTTTTTATGTTACCAATAGATGTTTGCAAACATCCCTTTGTGAAAATGCAGACCTAAAATAAAGGAAGGATTCTGCTCACAGTAAGCCTATGACCAGTTTATCTCTCGTTTCCTCCTTCTTTTGTTATCCCAGGGCTTTTCTGTGTCGAATATACACTCACCAGTCCGGTCCTCCTGGAATTAACCTATTTTGTGGCATGTTGCCACTGGAACTGTCAGTGCATGCTGCGACAAGGCTCCCTTTTCCCAGAAGAGAGAAAGGCAGACAAAATTAACTACAAGCTGTTGGGCTGGAACGTTAAACCTGGAGAGTCACCCCCGCACCGCGTATTAAATAATTCATCCACCCCACTTGGACAAATGGCCAGCTAAGCAAAACGAGAGCCTTGCCCATTTCTCTGTCTGCCTCGACGTTCCCCTTGAGTAGCTTTTCATTTTACCTTTTTGACCTTTTGAAACTATGGTCTAAATATAAACATGGCCTTGTTTATTCACAGCTGCCTTCCAATTCGTCTTGCAATCCACCATGTCCATCAATGTAATTATTCAATGTTTGACGTTGCGTGACAGAATTCTAGGTTAAGGCTCTGCCCACGTGTCACACAGGTACGAATTCAGCAATAAGCCTTAGAGCTACTGCTGAGTTGTACAACTGACACTGCTTGCACAGTTACATCAGAAAGTAAAACCCAGACTTCAGATGCTACTAATAAACCTGATGTAATTGACTTACATCACATGTGCAGAACGATGCATGCCACACTAGATAGCCTGACCTATGCTGCCGGGTCTGCCTGATAAACTATCTTTACTGGTCAGGGCATGGTAGAAGTCTAAATATTGCAAGTCACTTTGCTAGGACAGCAATTTGACAATACTTCAAAGATCACTTTTAAGTGGTGTCCTGGCAATTGGGTTCTCTGTACAATTCTATTTGTCGCCACTGCTCAATTCGAATAGACATAATCACAACATACCTAAGGATATCCATGAAAATTAGGTCACAGTCTTTTATGACAGTGAACTTTTGAGTCAGATTGGTAACTCTGAAGACAATATTTAATTGTTAAGCCTCACTGGGGTAAAAGAAAAGCCGTTCAAAATAATTCGAGGAATATGTTCTCCCGAATGAAATCCAAATCTCAAGTTAAAAGTGCAGAAGTCTTCTGTGCGTGTTTCAGATGTAGGCATGCAACAGGTATATGTTGACATTAGAGACAACATTGATATAAAAATTTAAAGTGAATTTTTGAGTCACTATTTATTCCATTTTGCAGCCCCGTGTTTCATAATTTAAATCTAGTTTTGTTTTGCTAAGAGTTTATTCACTCTTAGATACACATGCTGAAGGGCCGTGTAAAATACTTAAAGAAACGCAGGTAAACCGAATTGTTCTAACCCTGCATCTGCAAAGTCACAGAAACCTTTGAGAGTTTACACAGTTATTTTTTAGAAAATCAGAGCATACAATGAATATTCATGGGGTGAGTCAATATTTCCCTCAAAGCAAAAACCTTTCGTCTGATAGGATTGTAGCAAATTGGAGTAATAAAGGAACCTACAGTGCCTCCTTTTAAAAGTATCATGGCCTGTTTGTGGATACTGTTTCATACACCTGTGGGGCTTAGTGGTGCAAACCTCCTTTTTAAGTGTTACTCATCCATTCTAGATTTTGGAGCAATAGTTCGATGTCAATTCTATTGATGACATATATAGGTAGGCTGTGTAGCATTTGCGCAGTAGCTTTACCTTTAGTCCTCTATTTAGTAATCATACGCAATGATGTACCAATCAGGTAGTCGCATTGCTCTGCCACATGTTTTCCTAATCGGTTTATATGTCTTTCCCATTGTCTTCATGCACATGTGGGGTCCCAAGGGCATCTTCCGGCGGCCTACTTTTCAGATAAACTGATGCTAGGCTTAAAGCATCATAAACACAGAGTACATTCTGTAGTCAGGAAACGAAGGAGGGAAGATTACCAACGTAAAAGTCCCAAATTATGTAGGGTTATGTAGCCAACCTGTTGGCACAAAGTACTGTCACAGAATGTAAAATTTGAAATGAAAATCAGGTGCCCAACACAATAAAACAAACTGACTAACTTTATAGACATGGTGGTTTGTTTCATCAAAGACAAATATACCAGTATTAAATTAGGGCGAACCTAGCTAGGGGGCGACTGCGTGCTGAACAAAGGGAAGACAACCCAACGAATACTATAATACCATTTACAGAAGACACAGACAACAGGTGAAGTGATGGTGTTCTGTGAACAGATGTATCTTCAGAATTACAGGATGATAGGGACAGTTCTTATATCGATGGGGATGTTATTTTAGATCCATGGCCTGTAGAGTGAGATGATTAACTTCTCATGGTTCTTTCCACCAATCGTTTGTTTCCAGTATGGCAAAGTCTTGGCTTTTCGTTTGACGTTGCCCACCTGAGAAAGCTAGTTTCTTTGCCGGGCATGCAGATCATTTCTGATGAGTTTGTAGGGTATGCTGCTAGTCTTGAAGGTGACTCGAGCTGGAGAGGGAGCGAGTGACGTTCCCTTACGGTCAGGGTGATGTGGTTGAATTTCAGGTATTTAATAAGAAAAGAGACAGTGTGTAGTGTTGAATATCAGTGTGAAATTGGGAGGCTGCCTTTAACAAAATGGGAAAGGTTTAAGGCCAATACTACTGACTTGGTACTTCAGATAAGAATGGTTTCTCCTTTTCAGCACAGACAGTTCATATTATGCTCCCTTTGTTTCTTTAGTGATGTTTTCCTTGAGAAGATGTCTGTGTCGAAGATCAACCTTTTTTTTTTTTTTTTATAACATTTTATTGTATTTTCAGTGACAAAATAGCAGCTCATAACACAACATAATATCAGGACAGAAGTACAAGAAAAAGAACCAAGACACATATACCCATGACCTCCATCATTCCCATCCCCAACCCGAAAGCAATCATATATTCCCCTTGTAGCATGACCTAGTCTGTAGCAGTTTGCTAACCACTTCCGCTACCCTTCAAGGGAAGGCTATACTCTTTCTTCCAATGGCGGGCGATGTCACGTTTCACCATGGTTAAGCCCAACCAAAGAAAAATCAGTTCATGGCAGGTGCCTTCAAGATCAGGTTTAATGTGTAAAATGACTAATTCAGACTCTAACAGCGTACTATACCCCAGGGACTGAGACAAAACAGGAGAACCCGACCCCAGAATGACTGTCACTGCTCCACATTATGTGGAGAAAGTCCCCCTCCTGTGTCAAACATTTGATACAAGAAAGGGACAATATTACCTCTTGTAGCCACATTCTGCATCCCGTTAGATATGTCTTGTGGAGATATTTCAATTGTATTAGGTAAAACCAGGCTGCACTGTTGGATGTCGTGGAGCTGCTCTAGCCTTACCTTACTCCTCGTCTTTGAGGGAATCCATATCCCTGTCCCAGACGGAGCAAAGAGCCTCATATGCATCTGCCATTTGATGTACCTGTGACCAATAAATTTGTGTCACCTTGTGGTCAGTCAGTTTGCCCATAAGCCGGTTCTCCTCTAAAGGGCTAAATTTGAGAAGGGTTTCAAGGTTTTAAATATATGGCATCAGAGCATGCAGAGTTAGAGGCTGCGATAAAACTGGCTATGACTTAGATCAAACTCTCCCTGCAAGGTCTTGTAGGATTAAAGTATGGTGACCTTCGTTAGGTCCCCATTTTACATAGGCTCTCAGCTGGCAGAAACAATGTTGTGGTGAGAGTTGAATCAATGAACCTCATGCATACATTTTCAATCTGCAAAAAAGTGGCCACAAATAGTGCACAGACTTTTTACGAACAGAAAAAATGTTTTTCCCTGAACAATGTACTCATTGGTCTGATCACAAAATTCTAAATCGTAGTGGGTTCCAATTGGTCCTACTTCTGCTGTGGTCGTCAGATCACCATGTCTGCGAATGCATTTAAATAAAGTAAACTTTTTTTAATGCAGTTCATGTTCTATACAGAAAATAGGTCTGCATTTAAAAGGAAATGCTTCTTTTTTAAGGTTGTTTTACAGAGTTCTGAAACAAAGAAGGGAGGGACCGGGAGGTTATCTGGTCCAGTGTACAGTCTCCCAATAATGTAATATACAAAAAGGTGCACTGTTCCACACGTGCTCAAATAGCCTAGGGCACCCGAGGTGTCAGGAGCAAGAGCCCTCAAGCATCACAATGGATGACTGTCTGATCAGGTTAAACTTACGAGCAACCATCAGAACAGTACGGCTGAGTGCCCCCCTTCTTAGGGGAGCCCGTCAGGCGTTGCAGCGCTGGCCTGGCGAGGAGCAATTCCCAATGATGATGCCAGTCATCCATTGTGATGCTTGAGGGCTCTTGCTCCTGACACCTCGGGTGCCCTAGGCTATTTGAGCACGTGTGGAACAGTGTACCTTTTTGTATATTATGTTTTACAGAGTTGACAATTTATTCTGTAGACCGCTGCCTAGACCACAACAAACTATTTTTAAGCATACACAAAGAGGGAGGGGTCCCAAGTGGACCGCTTCCCTTTTGCAAATGTGATACCATCCTATTTTAGGAGCCTGTAACTTTTCAATGTTTGCAACAACATTTTGTTTGCAAAACATTGATAAATGTCTTCATGAAACAATCTTTATAAGGCGTGCCCTACACACGTCCCACCCAATTAGCAATTTGTTATACTTTTTGAGCTGCATTTTGTAGTTGGGTAACCTGTTGCCAAACAGCAAATAGGTTTAGTACATTTAAAAAAAGCAGTTTGTAGTTGTAGGAAGTTGGCTCTGTATGTGCTATTTCAAAGTAAGGAATAGCATGCACAGAGTCCAAGGGTTCCCCTTAGAGGTAAAATAGTGGTAAAAATAGATAATACTAATGCTCTATTTTGTGGTAGTGTGGTCGAGCAATAGGCTTATCCAAGGAGTAGTGTTAAGCATTTGTTGTACATACACATAGACAATAAATGAGGTACACACACTCAGAGACAAATCCAGCCAATAGGTTTTTATATAGAAAAATATCTTTTCTTAGTTTATTTTAAGAACCACAGGTTCAAATTCTACATGTAATATCTCATTCGAAAGGTATTGCAGGTAAGTACTTTAGGAACTTCAAATCATCAAAATTGCATGTATACTTTTCAAGTTATTCACAAATAGCTGTTTTAAAAGTGGACACAGTGCAATTTTCACAGTTCCTAGGGGAGGTAAGTATTTGTTAGGTTAACCAGGTAAGTAAGACACTTACAGGGCTTAGTTCTTGGTCCAAGGTAGCCCACCGTTGGGGGTTCAGAGCAACCCCAAAGTCACCACACCAGCAGCTCAGGGCCGGTCAGGTGCAGAGTTCAAAGTGGTGCCCAAAACACATAGGCTAGAATGGAGAGAAGGGGGTGCCCCGGTTCCGGTCTGCTTGCAGGTAAGTACCCGCGTCTTCGGAGGGTAGACCAGGGGGGGTTTTGTAGGGCACCGGGGGGGACACAAGCCCACACAGAAATTTCACCCTCAGCGGCGCGGGGGCGGCCGGGTGCAGTGTAGAAACAAGCGTCGGGTTCGCAGTGTTAGTCTATGAGAGATCTCGGGATCTCTTCAGCGCTGCAGGCAGGCAAGGGGGGGGTTCCTCGGGGAAACCTCCACTTGATCAAGGGAGAGGGACTCCTGGGGGTCACTCCTCCAGTGAAAGTCCGGTCCTTCAGGTCCTGGGGGCTGCGGGTGCAGGGTCTCTCCCAGGTGTCGGGACTTTGGATTCAAAGAGTCGCGGTCAGGGGAAGCCTCGGGATTCCCTCTGCAGGCGGCGCTGTGGGGGCTCAGGGGGGACAGGTTTTTGTACTCACAGTCTTAGAGTAGTCCTGGGGTCCCTCCTGAGGTGTTGGATCGCCACCAGCCGAGTCGGGGTCGCCGGGTGCAGTGTTGCAAGTCTCACGCTTCTTGCGGGGAGCTTGCAGGGATCTTTAAAGCTGCTGGAAACAAAGTTGCAGCTTTTCTTGGAGCAGGTCCGCTGTCCTCGGGAGTTTCTTGTCTTTTCGAAGCAGGGGCAGTCCTCAGAGGATGTCGAGGTCGCTGGTCCCTTTGGAAGGCGTCGCTGGAGCAGGATCTTTGGAAGGCAGGAGACAGGCCGGTGAGTTTCTGGAGCCAAGGCAGTTGTCGTCTTCTGGTCTTCCTCTGCAGGGGTTTTCAGCTAGGCAGTCCTTCTTCTTGTAGTTGCAGGAATCTAATTTTCTAGGGTTCAGGGTAGCCCTTAAATACTAAATTTAAGGGCGTGTTTAGTTCTGGGGGGTTAGTAGCCAATGGCTACTAGCCCTGAGGGTGGGTACACCCTCTTTGTGCCTCCTCCCAAGGGGAGGGGGTCACAATCCTAACCCTATTGGGGGAATCCTCCATCTGCAAGATGGAGGATTTCTAAAAGTTAGAGTCACTTCAGCTCAGGACACCTTAGGGGCTGTCCTGACTGGCCAGTGACTCCTCCTTGTTTTTCTCATTATTTTCTCCGGCCTTGCCGCCAAAAGTGGGGCCTGGCCGGAGGGGGCGGGCAACTCCACTAGCTGGAGTGTCCTGCTGGGTTGGCACAAAGGAGGTGAGCCTTTGAGGCTCACCGCCAGGTGTGACAATTCCTGCCTGGGGGAGGTGTTAGCATCTCCACCCAGTGCAGGCTTTGTTACTGGCCTCAGAGTGACAAAGGCACTCTCCCCATGGGGCCAGCAACATGTCTCGGTTTGTGGCAGGCTGCTAAAACTAGTCAGCCTACACAGATAGTCGGTTAAGTTTCAGGGGGCACCTCTAAGGTGCCCTCTGGGGTGTATTTTACAATAAAATGTACACTGGCATCAGTGTGCATTTATTGTGCTGAGAAGTTTGATACCAAACTTCCCAGTTTTCAGTGTAGCCATTATGGTGCTGTGGAGTTCGTGTTTGACAGACTCCCAGACCATATACTCTTATGGCTACCCTGCACTTACAATGTCTAAGGTTTTGTTTAGACACTGTAGGGGTACCATGCTCATGCACTTGTACCCTCACCTATGGTATAGTGCACCCTGCCTTAGGGCTGTAAGGCCTGCTAGAGGGGTGTCTTACCTATACTGCATAGGCAGTGAGAGGCTGGCATGGCACCCTGAGGGGAGTGCCATGTCGACTTACTCATTTTGTTCTCACTAGCACACACAGGCTTGTAAGCAGTGTGTCTGTGCTGAGTGAGGGGTCTCTAGGGTGGCATAAGACATGCTGCAGCCCTTAGAGACCTTCCTTGGCATCAGGGCCCTTGGTACTAGAAGTACCAGTTACAAGGGACTTATCTGAATGCCAGGGTGTGCCAATTGTGGATACAATGGTACATTTTAGGTGAAGGAACACTGGCGCTGGGGCCTGGTTAGCAGGGTCCCAGCACTCTTCTCAGTCAAGCCAGCATCAGTATCAGGCAAAAAGTGGGGGGTAACTGCAACAGGGAGCCATTTCTTTACACAAGCCCCCCCCAGCCCACAGGCCAGGAGACTCAGCCCAAGCTGGGAGAGTCTTCCTAGTCTGTCAGGCGAGGAAGAGTAGGAGAAATAGGCTGGTTAGTTGCAGGGCCTACTCTGCCTTACATCCTTCTGTTCAGGTCATTCCCTTTGGGGAACTGACCTACTTCCACAGTGATAGGACCTAGTCTGAATTGCCTCTTGTCTGCCTCTTCAATGTCTCCACCCATTCTTTCTATCTTGGTCTTAGAGGTATCCACCTCTGCTAACCTTATCTTGGCCAGGGTTACCCCTAGCTTACCCAGAGAGGTTACCCAGAGCTGGAGTAACCCCACCATGACCAATAGGGTCAGGGGGCCTAACGTGCTATTTGGCATGGGGTCAGACCACCATGCTAAGGATAGTGCAGCCATAAAGGCTAACACCCAGCAGAGGCCACTGACAGCTGTCAGTGCCCAGAACCACACCTTTAGCTCTTCACCTAAAAGGGAAGGGGCTAAGTTACAGGCTTCTTTGGGTTCAGGTTGCCTGTCTGCTGTATTGGAGTGGGGGGTTACCACATCTTGTAGTAAACACCCTTCTTCCACTCTTTCTTCTGTTAGCTGAGGAGCCACCCACTCAGGTTTAACAGTTGCCTGACTAGCCAGGACTTCTTGTGGGTCAGGTTGGACTTTATCAGGGCCATTTTTGGAGTTCTCCCCTACTGGAGCAGAATCTCCTTGGCTCGCTGTAACCTTGGCTAAAGGTTGTCCACCCTTCCTACTCTGTTTTCTTTTCTTCTTCTTCTGGGGCCTGCTTGCATTTACTGCAGAGGCAGGACTTCCAGAATCCTTGGGAGAGGACTGGCACTGGACCAGTTTCTCTCTTGGGCTCTGACTAACCTCTGGGTAGTCATTTCCAAGGAGACAATCAAGGGGGAGGTCTGTACTGACTACTACCCTTCTCCAGCTAAGAGTGCCACCCACTTCTATGGGCACTAAAGCCACAGGCCTCTTAGTGACCCTGTCTAGGCTAACTCTTACCCTGGCAGTCTCACCTGGGATGTACTGGTTTGAGAGCACCAGCCTGTCATGCACAATAGTGTGACTGGCACAAGTGTCTCTCAGGGCAGTGGTTGGGATTCCATTCACCAGTAGGTGGTGGAAGTGTCTACTTCCCTCTGGAATCTCCAATTCACCTGTTGGGCCCTGTTTCCAGTTGAAGGCTAGGAAGACCTCCTCATCTGAGGAGTCATCTCCCATGGCTACACTGGTTACCCCAGGAATTTTGTTCTGGGGTTTGTTTTTGGGACAAGAAGTGTCCTTGGTGTGGTGCCCAGACTGTTTACAGTTGTGGCACCAGGCCTTAGTGGCATCCCAGTTCTTACCCTGGTACCCACCTTTGTTTTGGGTTGTGTCTTGGGGCCCACCCACCTGTTCTGGTTTTTGGGGGCCTACAGAGGACTCTTTTTCTTGGTTTCTAGTGTTACCCACTTTCTCCTGGGGAGTTTTTGTAACCCCTTTCTTTTGGTCACCCCCAGTGGAAGTTTTGGTTACTCTAGTCTTGACCCAGTGGTCTGCCTTCTTTCCCAATTCTTGGGGAGAAATTGGACCTAGGTCTACCAGATACTGATGCAACTTTTCATTGAAGCAGTTACTTAAAATGTGTTCTTTCATAAACAAATTATAAAGCCCAACATAGTCACACACTTCATTTCCAGTTAACCAACCATCTAGTGTTTTTACTGAGTAGTCTACAAAATCAACCCAGGTCTGGCTCGAGGATTTTTTAGCCCCCCTGAATCTAATTCTATACTCCTCAGTGGAGAATCCAAAGCCCTCAATCAGGGTACCCTTCATGAGGTCATAAGATTCTGCATCTTTTCCAGAGAGTGTGAGGAGTCTATCCCTACACTTTCCAGTGAACATTTCCCAAAGGAGAGCACCCCAGTGAGATCTGTTCACTTTTCTGGTTACACAAGCCCTCTCAAAAGCTGTGAACCATTTGGTGATGTCATCACCATCTTCATATTTTGTTACAATCCCTTTGGGGATTTTTAGGATGTCAGGAGAATCTCTGACCCTATTTAAGTTGCTGCCACCATTGATGGGACCTAGGCCCATCTCTTTTCTTTCCCTTTCTATGGCTAGGAGCTGCTTTTCCAAAGCCAATCTTTTGACCATCCTGGCTAACAGGGGGTCATCTTCACTGAGAGCATCCTCAGTGATTTCAGAAATGCTGGACCCTCCTGTGAGGGAAGCAACATTTCTGACTATCATTTTTGGAGACAGGGCTTGAGAGGCCCTGGTCTCCCTATTTAGGACTGGAAGGGGGGAATTGCCCTCCAAGTCACTAATTTCTTCCTCTGTGAAGTCATCCTCAGAGGGGTTGGCTTTTTCAAACTCTGCCAACAGCTCCTGGAGCTGAATTTTGGTAGGTCTGGAGCCAATGGTTATTTTCTTTATATTACAGAGAGACCTTAGCTCCCTCATCTTAAGATGGAGGTAAGGTGTGGTGTCGAGTTCCACCACCTGCATCTCTGTATCAGACATTATTCTGCTAAGAGTTGGAATACTTTTTTAAGAATCTAAAACTGTTTCTAGAATCTAATTCAAACTTTTAACAAACTTTTAAACTCTAAAAAGACAATGCTAAACAGGGACTTAACACACAAGGCCCTAGCAGGACTTTTAAGAATTTAGAAAACTTTCAAATTGCAAAAATGAATTTCTAATGACAATTTTGGAATTTGTCGTGTGATCAGGTATTGGCTGAGTAGTCCAGCAAATGCAAAGTCTTGTACCCCACCGCTGATCCACCAATGTAGGAAGTTGGCTCTGTATGTGCTATTTCAAAGTAAGGAATAGCATGCACAGAGTCCAAGGGTTCCCCTTAGAGGTAAAATAGTGGTAAAAATAGATAATACTAATGCTCTATTTTGTGGTAGTGTGGTCGAGCAATAGGCTTATCCAAGGAGTAGTGTTAAGCATTTGTTGTACATACACATAGACAATAAATGAGGTACACACACTCAGAGACAAATCCAGCCAATAGGTTTTTATATAGAAAAATATCTTTTCTTAGTTTATTTTAAGAACCACAGGTTCAAATTCTACATGTAATATCTCATTCGAAAGGTATTGCAGGTAAGTACTTTAGGAACTTCAAATCATCAAAATTGCATGTATACTTTTCAAGTTATTCACAAATAGCTGTTTTAAAAGTGGACACAGTGCAATTTTCACAGTTCCTAGGGGAGGTAAGTATTTGTTAGGTTAACCAGGTAAGTAAGACACTTACAGGGCTTAGTTCTTGGTCCAAGGTAGCCCACCGTTGGGGGTTCAGAGCAACCCCAAAGTCACCACACCAGCAGCTCAGGGCCGGTCAGGTGCAGAGTTCAAAGTGGTGCCCAAAACACATAGGCTAGAATGGAGAGAAGGGGGTGCCCCGGTTCCGGTCTGCTTGCAGGTAAGTACCCGCGTCTTCGGAGGGTAGACCAGGGGGGGTTTTGTAGGGCACCGGGGGGGACACAAGCCCACACAGAAATTTCACCCTCAGCGGCGCGGGGGCGGCCGGGTGCAGTGTAGAAACAAGCGTCGGGTTCGCAGTGTTAGTCTATGAGAGATCTCGGGATCTCTTCAGCGCTGCAGGCAGGCAAGGGGGGGGTTCCTCGGGGAAACCTCCACTTGATCAAGGGAGAGGGACTCCTGGGGGTCACTCCTCCAGTGAAAGTCCGGTCCTTCAGGTCCTGGGGGCTGCGGGTGCAGGGTCTCTCCCAGGTGTCGGGACTTTGGATTCAAAGAGTCGCGGTCAGGGGAAGCCTCGGGATTCCCTCTGCAGGCGGCGCTGTGGGGGCTCAGGGGGGACAGGTTTTTGTACTCACAGTCTTAGAGTAGTCCTGGGGTCCCTCCTGAGGTGTTGGATCGCCACCAGCCGAGTCGGGGTCGCCGGGTGCAGTGTTGCAAGTCTCACGCTTCTTGCGGGGAGCTTGCAGGGATCTTTAAAGCTGCTGGAAACAAAGTTGCAGCTTTTCTTGGAGCAGGTCCGCTGTCCTCGGGAGTTTCTTGTCTTTTCGAAGCAGGGGCAGTCCTCAGAGGATGTCGAGGTCGCTGGTCCCTTTGGAAGGCGTCGCTGGAGCAGGATCTTTGGAAGGCAGGAGACAGGCCGGTGAGTTTCTGGAGCCAAGGCAGTTGTCGTCTTCTGGTCTTCCTCTGCAGGGGTTTTCAGCTAGGCAGTCCTTCTTCTTGTAGTTGCAGGAATCTAATTTTCTAGGGTTCAGGGTAGCCCTTAAATACTAAATTTAAGGGCGTGTTTAGGTCTGGGGGGTTAGTAGCCAATGGCTACTAGCCCTGAGGGTGGGTACACCCTCTTTGTGCCTCCTCCCAAGGGGAGGGGGTCACAATCCTAACCCTATTGGGGGAATCCTCCATCTGCAAGATGGAGGATTTCTAAAAGTTAGAGTCACTTCAGCTCAGGACACCTTAGGGGCTGTCCTGACTGGCCAGTGACTCCTCCTTGTTTTTCTCATTATTTTCTCCGGCCTTGCCGCCAAAAGTGGGGCCTGGCCGGAGGGGGCGGGCAACTCCACTAGCTGGAGTGTCCTGCTGGGTTGGCACAAAGGAGGTGAGCCTTTGAGGCTCACCGCCAGGTGTGACAATTCCTGCCTGGGGGAGGTGTTAGCATCTCCACCCAGTGCAGGCTTTGTTACTGGCCTCAGAGTGACAAAGGCACTCTCCCCATGGGGCCAGCAACATGTCTCGGTTTGTGGCAGGCTGCTAAAACTAGTCAGCCTACACAGATAGTCGGTTAAGTTTCAGGGGGCACCTCTAAGGTGCCCTCTGGGGTGTATTTTACAATAAAATGTACACTGGCATCAGTGTGCATTTATTGTGCTGAGAAGTTTGATACCAAACTTCCCAGTTTTCAGTGTAGCCATTATGGTGCTGTGGAGTTCGTGTTTGACAGACTCCCAGACCATATACTCTTATGGCTACCCTGCACTTACAATGTCTAAGGTTTTGTTTAGACACTGTAGGGGTACCATGCTCATGCACTGGTACCCTCACCTATGGTATAGTGCACCCTGCCTTAGGGCTGTAAGGCCTGCTAGAGGGGTGTCTTACCTATACTGCATAGGCAGTGAGAGGCTGGCATGGCACCCTGAGGGGAGTGCCATGTCGACTTACTCATTTTGTTCTCACTAGCACACACAGGCTTGTAAGCAGTGTGTCTGTGCTGAGTGAGGGGTCTCTAGGGTGGCATAAGACATGCTGCAGCCCTTAGAGACCTTCCTTGGCATCAGGGCCCTTGGTACTAGAAGTACCAGTTACAAGGGACTTATCTGAATGCCAGGGTGTGCCAATTGTGGATACAATGGTACATTTTAGGTGAAGGAACACTGGTGCTGGGGCCTGGTTAGCAGGGTCCCAGCACTCTTCTCAGTCAAGCCAGCATCAGTATCAGGCAAAAAGTGGGGGGTAACTGCAACAGGGAGCCATTTCTTTACAATAGTTGCAACCCCTGTAATTTTGCAAATTACGAGCTTTACGACTGCAAAATTGCTTTGTACATCTGCCACATTGGTTCTTGAGAGCTAATGAAGAAAAGAAGTAATGCAGTCCTTGTCTGGTTGAATTTTAAATATACAATATCTAAAATAAGACATATCGAAAACAAAAATATTGATAAACATAATGTTGTTAACTCAATAAAACATACTAATCAAAGAAAATATTGAAAACAAAAATGTTGGTGAAAATATAACTTAAAATAAATAAAAAATAATTTAAAGCATAAAAAATATTTGAAATAACTTATGCAACAATATAAAATGTGGAGAAATATAACATATACATACATTTTAGCAAAACCTATATAATTACTTAGAAAACAAATCACACAAACTCAAATACAACACATAAATAATATGCAATACACTAAAATGATTATGAAACCATTACAAATGTTTAAAAAATTACTCCAAATAGAGAAAACAATAAGAATATTACTTTAATAATAAAACATTATAAATACACCAATATATTCAAATAAATCTATAGGCATTTATACTACAAAGAAACTTTAATTAGCATTCACCAAATAAGGAACAAACTGAAAGAAATTTGAACTTAACACTAACGAACCAATAACATGCAAATTAACCTAAAAAAACAGTAGCACGTCTAAGATAATTAACACACCACTATAAAAACCGTTCAAACACCACTAAAGCTGAAAAAGTTGGAACTTCACAAAAATATCTAAAAATAACTAGCAAGTAAGAGAAATAACCTTAAAACTGTATTATAACTTATAAAAATTCTGTCCACCTTATTTTTAAATAAATAATATCTACAAACTGTTGCTTTACATCAATGTTGTAGGTTTCCCATTAACATAGCAAAAGAAAATGCCATCCAGCACACTGACATCCCACAACCCAACCCCTAAAACGTAAAATTAATCCATATCAGTCCCCAAGCTAAATTAATGGTATTTTCAAATCAACATTAAAAAAGCACTTTCTACCTAATAGGAAAAGACACCCCACTTGACCCACACCTGGACTGAATTGAAGAGAAAACGAAAAAAATAAATAGCACTTAGCAGGTAAAAAAATGTGAATATAAAAAGTAATAATTATGAATTTTACAGTTTTATTAATAAGTAGAATATATAGTTTTAACACAAAGTATAAATATATGCTTCTACCATTTCCAGAGAAAATAGCAAAAAGAACCACATAAATCACCTTGCAGAAAGGCAAACAATTGGTATCTTACATGGGATACACAAACAACAAGGAAAGCACAAGCAGCGAAAATGTTGACTGTATCATATAATATAATATGTTAATATTTGCTATTGGAAGGCCATGATTGAAAATGATATGGAAATCATTGTTGTGACACAATATGATAGGTTCCCTGTAGAACATGAATAGGGTCCCCTTACACTCCGATATTGAACAGATATGCATTGTTATTGGCATGAATGGGGCCCCTATGAAGGGCTGGGAAGTCCCAGAATGGTTGGAGGCCCCCCCCCCTGCATTACAGGGGCAGCAGGGGCCTGCGTTATGCCCTGACTGTAATAATTGTGTCGAATGCCCGCCCCCAAATGTAATAGAGATAGAAGTAAGGCACTCTCTCCAAGATCTCAGAGAAGCAAGCACTATCCCTCAGGAAGCCACAGGTAATATTTTAAAAAAACATACTGCCTAAAGTTCCTGAGTACACTATAGGTCAACTACCAGCACATTATGAATAACTAAATTCTCCAGAACACCTCACTATAACACATTTTCCTCCAGAAATAACAACAGGAGAATAATCACAAATGCAATACAAATAATTTACTTAGAATAATTTAACGCACAACGTGGATGATGAATGTCACCTTCAAATTGTGTCCTCCACCATTCACAGAAATATACACTTTACAGGGAGAGTATCAGAATAGTAATGTTAACGCATCCCTTTATGATAATTTATTACACATTAGGACTCGTTTTAGGTGAATGAATATTTTGACCCAGTTGAGAGACACCTTAGGACGAGATAGCTAATCAATATGTCAATCAAAATGTCAATGATGTCATCAATATTTATTACAACAATACATTTCACTTTAGTCAAAGTCATTAATCAATTCAAGACGCTACCATGACCTTGCAGTCATGAATAACCACACCAGTTTAGTAGAATTTTATGAATTTTATTCCCTATTGGTTCCAATTCTAAAAGCATATGTGTTAATTTCATTAACAAAGCACTCAATAACATTGTCATCATTTGGTAACTCGAATAAGACTTAAACAACGCGAGGAACACAATTATTAGAACATAACACAGCGTCAACATAAGTCAATTTTAGCAGAGTGTCATTAGCATGTCAGTTCAACAAAGCATAGATCCAGTCGTTTGTCTATTTGCATCAGTTTAGTGAACTCCTGTCCTAACCACTGATTAGCATTATCATGTTGGGCTTCATGCAAAACAATTTAGAACACCAATTTGGAAAACATCTAGCTATGGTCTCTGTCAAAAGTAAGCAGTTGGTACCTAGAAAGGAAAAGCAAACAGACAAATCACAGTTGTATTGTCATGGATACCCTCCAAGGTTTAGGTCAGCACTCAGGTTCAGTCTTCGTCTTCAGGACATCAGTCTAATCGCCATCAGTCAGAATTCAGCTCCAGGGCAAAAGGGGCACTTCCCTCATAAGGAGGTAAAGTGTAAAATGGGCAATCTAAGGACGAGGATGGTTCTAAGCAAACCAATAAGTCACCAAACAGAGTGACAAAGTTTCTGGATAAAATCAATAGCATTCCCTACCTAATTCCCCCTGGCTCTCCGTGTCATGGGTTTTTATCCCTTTTTCATTGTACATTCCCCTAAAACTTAATTGGTTGAACATTATACCCCACTATCTTTATCCAATTAGGAAATGGATTATGTCATTAATCTTTCACCCCATATTATTTTACAAGCTTTTCATTGGTCCACATGATTGACGTCTTCAGAGGTAGGACGTCCGGTATGATTTCATCCTTCTGTAATTCTTTGCACATCTTTTGGTCAGTAGCTCCATTGTCTTCACCGGTTTGTACCACCTTGTACATTACATTAATCTACACTGTTGCATTTTGATGAACATTTTCTACAAGCAATGGGGATTTCATGGGGACGGATCTACTATGGTTACATTCAGTTTCTAGTTTGAAGAAAACAACAAGGGGTCATGTCCTTTTGCGAGTCAGCACACTGCAAGATAGGAAAAATACATTTAATATGAGAGCCAAGCAGCTAAGCTCCGGCTCATGCTAACTTAAGGCCTAGGAAGATTTCAGCACAAATTCAATAACGCAATCATTAATAATTAGTACAAAACCACACTTTAATATCATATTTTATCAATATTAGTCATTTCTATTAGTTCTCGTATACATTGGGGGCCACTCCCCTTGGTCACATTTCAGGTGCACGTTTAAACAAAATACATTAATACAATTACTTAAGCGGCATTATGACACTCTAGTTCATAAGCATTTCATGTTAATATAGATGATATAAGCTACGCTCTCTCAGTCCCTCCTCTGATGACGTTCGTCATCACACAAACCTTTCCCTTTCGACCTTTCACTTTTAATTTTTCACCTTACACATAATGCGCATTTCAACATCTTGTCCCTTGTGTGAACTTTCCCAAATTTCATTGAACATTTTCTCCCTTTCACTTTCCTCATTCCTCTTATTTCTCTTCATCCAATTTCTTTGAATTTTGTCATTAATTTTGCATGCTCCCCATAAACCTAATAAACAGACCAGAACAATTAATAGACCCCCTAGTATTTTTGCAAGAACCCCATTCCAAATGTTGCTAAACCAGCTCCTTACTCTGGCAATTCCTTTTCCCACTTTTTCCCACACTCCAGGTTCCTTCAGTTCCTTCAAATCTGTACTATCTCTAGTTAGGTTAGTAAGCATACCTCTAATCTTTTTACTATTGTCCGGTATGAATGAGCAACAGTGGCGCTCGTTGAGCATCTTGCAGACTCCGCCGCTCTTTGCTAAAAGAATGTCTAAAGCAAGCCGATTTTGAAGAGTCATGGCTCTTTCCGCAGCAAGTTCAGTATCCATCAGGAGTATAGCCCCTGTAGAATTTGTCAGCATGTTATCCACAATAGTAGACAACTTTCGAATCTTTATGGAGTTTAAGATAACCCCCACTGAAGGAATTATGGGGGTCATTCCGAACCTGGCGGTCTATGACCGTCAGGGCCGGGGACCGCGGATGCACCGCCAACAGGCTGGCGGTGCATCCAGGCCAATTCTGACCGCGGTGGTAAAGCCGCGGTCAGAAAAGGGAAACCGGTTTCCCGCCGGTTTTCCCCTGGCCTGAAGAATCCTCCATGGCGGCGCTGCAGGCAGCGCCGCCATGGGGATTCCGACCCCCTTCCCGCCAGCCTGGTTTTGACCGCCAGAACCTGGCTGGCGGGAACGGGTGTCGTGGGGCCCCTGGGGGCCCCTGCAGTGCCCATGCCAATGGCATGGGCACTGCAGGGGCCCCCTAACAGGGCCCCACAAAGATTTTCAGTGTCTGCATAGCAGACACTGAAAATCGCGATGGGTGCAACCGCACCCGTCGCACCCTTTCCACTCCGCCGGCTCCATTCGGAGCCGGCATCCTCGTGGAAGGGGGTTTCCCGCTGGGCAGGCGGGTGGCCTTCTGGCGGTCGCCCGCCCGCCCAGCGGGAAACTCAGAATTACCGCAGCGGTCTTTTGACCGCGCTGCGGTATTCTGGCGGGGGAACTTTGGCGGGCGGCCTCCGCCGCCCGCCGAAGTCAGAATCACCCCCTATGTCTCCAAATATGTCACCAACGACAGCAGCCGCTGTCTCTCGTTTTTGTCTAGCATGTTGTAATTCAGGCGCTTTAGGTATTTGCTTTAAGTCATCGATCTGGTAAATCTTTGGGAAAACTATCCCCAAATAACATGTCCCATACCATCCCTTAGGGAGATGGTAATAAGCATTAAGTCCACAAGTATAATAGATCCCAGGGATTGCTGGATCCTGTCCATTTAACATGAATGTCCATTTACTCTGAAACAAAAACACATGCCTGCATTCACTCTTTCTCACAAATAAAGTGTCATGATCTGATTTTGGCCTATATATACAAAGCCTTCCTACATGTAGTGCATCTATAGCTAATTTGCCTTGCGCCTTTATTGCAGTGTAAGCATAATCATTTGCATACGTGCATTTTTCTAGCCCCTTTTCTAGTCTCTCTTTCAATGCTTTGCGTCTATCATCAGTGTGATCTAAGAAGCTTTTGCCAACAGGTGTTAATAAGCAAGTCAGATTGTTGCGGTGTGCATAGGCTGTCCCAAATGTAAGTGTTGGTTCAAAGAAGCCTCTAACTATTTTTATACTATGCTCCTTACCTAATTTATTTAGGAACTCAATCACTGGTACAAAAGAAAACACCACATCCAAATTTGAGTAAAAATATTGCACACGCTCCTGGTCATAAAATCTTGTTAATAGCAAGCTACAACTTATCCCCTATGTTAGTGGAAGACTATGATATGTGACCCCTTCCTGCACTGATGAAGGAATCTTTGTGCACACATAACAGTTTCTCGCATCCATGGTTTCAACATACTCATTCAGCAAGCGATAGAAAACATTAGTGGAGAATTCCCCCTTTGAGTTAGTTCCCTCATGCAGGTGTTATGTATCTTGCTCAAACTTTTCCCACGGTGTTAGTGTTTTTGAAGGTTTTGAAGCATTGTTAGTCGCTTCCTTACCCAACCACACATTCCCACAATCACACCTACAATTATTATTGCACACACACTACCTAATATAACACTTAACCAACCACACACTTTGCCCTTCTTGCTACTACCTCTATTATGAGCCATGGTCTGTAAAGAATCAGATAGCAGAATAACTCAAAACAAACAATCGACTTGAGGACAATATAAAAGCTCTTTTTTTTTCTTCTAATTCTCTCTTTCTCTCTGCATATATTTACAGCGTTTCACTCACTCCAGGACCCTTTTGTCAAATCAGGTTAGCAGGTTGTCATAATCGGGTTTCAAAGTCAATTCAGGTTATCAGTGTCACATTCGGTAATTTATAAGTCCTTTTCTCAGCTTTCCAGCTTTCAATTTCAATTTTGGTTTTAACACAGTCTCTTTCTCTGATTGATTTCAGGTACCGTAGTATTGGCCTGGTACTTCTCGATCAAAATAGAAAGCTAAGAATTCTTGTTGCCATTCAGATGTCGTTGCATATGCCCATTCAGGACCTGCGTACCTTCTAATTGCGGTTCTTTTTCTTTTCAACCTGCGTTCGCTTTGCAATTCTCCTTCACTTAGGTCCTCTACTCGGGTTGTATCGATTTCTTCCGCTGTTGTTTCACCTGGTACAACCTTTTCTTTTGCAGCCTGCTTCTCTGGCCAGTTATCACCTTTGTGCGTCTACTTCTTGCTTGGCCTTTCAGGACCCTGAACAGCACCCTCCTCTTCTGCTATGGTGTTTTCTCTTGACGGACCTGCAACTGGCTCAGGTGTGCTTTGACTTCTTTCTACTATTTCCCCTTCTTCTTCTTCTGAGACTGTAACAGGTTCAAGCTCCAGCCTGTACCCGTCTACTTCTGGGAGATCCTCTCCTTGATTTAGTTCTCCTGCTGCCTCTACTGAGATAGGCTCACTGTCACCTCTCTCGAACTTGTTTACTGCTTGAGGGACTAAGCTGTTCTCAGCGGGCTCTCCTGTAGTCTTAGTTCCCCCTTGGCTGTTTTCTGGCCCTGAGACTTCCTTCTCTGGAATTGCTGAGTCAGAAACTTCAAGTTCCTCATCAGTCGGACATGTTACCTTCTTTGTGTGACTGGCATGTATCCAGTTTGGAACGCCTGCACATTTCACAGCAGTGGTTGTTGTCAGTATTACTTGATATGGCCCCTTCCAGCGTGGCTCCAAACACGACTTTCTCACGTGCTTCTTGACAACCACCCAGTCACCGGTTTGCAGGGTGTGACCTGGATCACTGATTGGTGGCAATGTGTTGGCTTCCACCTGGTGAGAGAAAGAGCGAACCACATCAGCCAAACCTTTGCAGTAGTCCAACACCATATCATCCGTGATATTCACAAGAGCATTTGCGGGAACTGCGGGTAGCCTCATGGCTCTGCCCATGAGAATCTCATGGGATGATAGTCCTTTATTCTTATCAGGGGTGTTTCTCATCGACATCAGCACTAAGGGCAATGCATCTGCCCATTTCATATTGGTAGCTGCGCACATTTTTGCCATTCTCGACTTCAAGGTACCTTTCATCTGTTCTACTAGTCCTGATGCTTCAGGGCAGTAGCTACAATGCAGCTTCTGTTCAATGTCTAATGCAGCACACAAGAGCTTAATCACCTCATTGTCGAAGTGTCTGCCCCTATCTGATTCTAAAGAGACGAGAAAACGGAACCTTGGTATTAATTCTCTGAGCAACAGCTTTGCGGCTGTGAGACTGTCATTTCTACGTGTGGGGTAAGCTTCAATCCAGTGGCTGAAAACACACACAGTCACCAACACGTACTTCAATCCTCCACAAACAGGCATTTCAATGAAATCCATTTGCATCTTGCTAAATGGACCACCAGCTCTCCCTATGTGGCTCAAAGTCACCACAGTTACTTTTCCTGCATTCATCTGTTGACAGATGATGCACCTGTGGCAAGTAACCTCTGCGGCTTGTCTGAATTTCGGGTTAAACCAGTCAATTTTAAATAACCTGATCATTGCATCCCTCCCAAGATGTGCCTGTCCATGATAAAGCCTTACAAATTGTGACAGGAGACTGTTTTGGTAAAACCAGTTTCCCCTCCTCTGAGACCCACAAGTCATCAGCCCTCTGTACACATTGCATTCTCTGCCAGGCCCTGTAGTGATTTTAACTCATCTAAGGTATCAACTACTCTTAGGGCAAATTTCAAACATGTTTCATTTTCAGTCTGAGGTAACAATTCCCACTGATCCTTGAACGATATACAGTTCAATGCGCAAAACCTTGTGACTTGATCTGCATAGCCGTTTCCCATTGACACTATGAGGGTCATTCTGACCCTGGCAGGCGGCGGACACCACCCGCCTGGTGGGAACCGCCAAATGGCCGCTCCGTGGTCAGAAAACCGCGGAGGCCATTCTGACTTTCCCACTGGGCCGGTGGGCGCCCGCCAAGGGAGCGCCCGCCGGCCCAGCGGGAAAGGCCCTGCAACACAGAGGCCGGCTCCGAATGGAGCCGGCGGTGTTGCAGGGGTGCGACGGGTGCAGTTGCACCCGTCGCGCTTTTCACTGTCTGCAATGCAGACAGTGGAAATCTCCCTGGGGCCCTGTTAAGGGGCCCCTGCACTGTCCATGCCAGTGCCAGTGGCATGGGCAGTGCAGTGGCCCCCAGGGACCCCACGACACCCATTCCTGCCATCCTGTTCGTGGCGGTAAAAACCGCCAGGAACAGGATGGCGGGAAGGGGGTCGGAATCTCCATGGCGGCGCTGCAAGGTTCTGCCCAAGCAGGGGAAATCACGCCGCAGTCAGAATGGGCAATGAAGCACCGCCAGCCTGTTGGTGGTGCTTCGGTTGCCCCCGGCCCTGGCGGTCTTGTACCGCCAGGGTCGGAATGAGGCCCAAAGTCTTGTGATTTAACATGAGTATTGCATTTTACCACGGCAATTTCAAGAGGTAACTGAATCGCATGTAACAAATCCTTAATCTGTACGCCATTTTTCACTGGAGAACCAGAAGAGGTCATGAAACCTCTCTGTGACCACAATTGGCCAAAATCATGTACAATTCCAAATCTGTATCTGCTGTCAGTATAGATAGTGACTTTCAGGTTGTCAGCTGCGCGGCATGCTTTAGTAAGGGCAATTAATTCTGCCACTTGTGCGGAATACACTCTCTCGAGCCAAGAAGCTTCAATAATACCAGCGATTGGACACACAGCATAACCGGCTCTCAGCATTCCGACTGAATCTCTCAAACAGGATCCATCAACAAACATAATGCAGTCATTTTCTTTTAATTGTGTATCTTGAATGTCAGGTCGCGGCTTGGTACATAGTTCTGTTACCTCAAGACAATCATGCTCCACTTCCTCTTCATTATTAATCTCAGTGCTTTCAACAGGAAGTAGAGTTGCCGGGTTCAATATAGTACATCGCTTTAAGGAGACATTTGGTGACCCCAAAATAATTGTCTCATATCGGGTAAGTCGGGTATTTGTCATGTGCTGGGTTTTAGTTTGAGTCAACAGAATTTCAACTGAATGTGGAACCGTTAATGTTAAGGGATGTCCCCTCACTATGCCTTCACACTGCGTGAGGCTCTGACCAACTGCTGCGACTGCACGCAAACAACCCGGTAGGGCTGCTGCGACTGGGTCCAAGGTAGCTGAAATATACGCTACAGGGCGGTTTGCACCTCCATGGACCCGTGTCAAGACATGTTCATGACAAAACAGTAGAAAAGGCTTTGTGTAATCAGGCATACCTAAAGCTGGTGCCCTGCACATGCACTCCCTCAATTCCATGAATGACTCAAGCTCTTCCTTGGACAGAGTTATGGAATACGGGTCATCCTTAGTTTCCTTGCCTGTCAGCTTTATCAATGGTTTAGAGATAATCGAAAAGTTAGGAATCCATTGGTGACAGTAGCCTACCATTCCCCAAAACATCCTGACATCTCTCTTTGTAGTCGGTGGGTTCATCTGTAGTATAGCTGTCACCCTTTCCTTTGATATTCTCCAAGACCCTCTCTCAATCAAGTGCCCTAAGTATTTCACCTCTTTCTGACAGTACTGCAGCTTCTTTGGGGACACTTTGGCCCTCATTACAACATTGGTGGTGAAAGCTGTTTACCGCCGTGCAGAAGACCGCCAACGCACCGCCACGACTGCGGAATTCCGCCACAGCTATTATGACCCACAGTTCGGAATCTGCCAAAATTCAGACACCCACACAAGTCCGCCACACCAAAGGTCAGTGAGAAACTGGCGAAAACAAAACCTCCACCGTTACGCCAACAGAAATACGCCCACACTATCACGACCCACGAATCCACGCGGCGGTCTTTCATCCGCGGTATTCCAGTTGCGGTAAACACCACCGCGCTCAAAATATACACACATCTACAAAACACAGCCACATTGGACAATTCGAAATACACACACCTGATACACATACACACACCACTCCCACACACCCAATACAATATAAAACATTACCCCTACTACCAAAAAATCCAAAAGAAGGCCAGAGAGAGACAGCACCAGCAAGAACAACAGCATCCACAGGCACTCAACACCATCACCCACAGAACTTCCACGCACCTCACACAACACACCACTACATATCAGCACACTTATCACCACACACTCCACCCCACACATCACCACACCACCACATGGCACGGCAAAGACACCCCAGGTTCTCGGAGGAGGAGCTCAGGGTCATGGTGGAGGAAATCGTCTGGGTAGAGCCACAGCTATTCAGATCACAGGTGCAGCACACTTCCATTGCAAGGAAGATGGAGCTATGGCGAAGAGTCATGGACAGGGTAAACGCAGTGGGACAGCACCCAAGAAATAGTGAGGACATCAGGAAGAGGTGGAACGACCTACGGGGAAAGATTCGTTCCGTGGTCTCCAGACACCAACTGGCGGTTCAGCGGACTGGCGGCGGACCCCCACCCCCTCCCCCACAACTAACAACATGGGAGGAGCAGGTCTTGGCGATTCTGCATCCTGAGGGCCTCGCAGGAGTAGCTGGAGGAATGGACTCTGATAAGTCAAATCTTAACTATTACATCCCCACCCTACCTGCATGTCAGCACATACCCACACCCTCACCCTCACCCACATCACTCTAACTCCTCACAAATGTCCCTACATCACAAACCACACATCCTAACACCAAGCCCTGCATGCAACAACAAAGCATGGACACCCATCACTAAAGCATGGCCACTGCATATACCCATACAACCCCCTAAACAATCATCAAGCAAGGTCCCACACAGGAATGCAAGCACTGGGGTACACGGTCACCCACCCATTGCACACCATGCCACACACAGATGTAATAAACATCCTTTTATACCCCTGCAGGACCCCTACCCAACGTCACCGGACAGGAGGGTCCACACATGTCCACACCACCAACAGAAGAGGCCCACAGTGATGACAGCAGCTCTGACCAACTGGATCTAGATGACCAGCCCGGCCCATTGGGGACCTCTGGACAGTCGGTTCCCCTGACACAGTCACAGGCCACTACAGACCTTCCCCCCTCTGGAAACACCAGCACAGCACCCACCCAGTGGGCCCATACCTCCGTCCCCACGACACGTCAATCAGCAGTGTGTCAACCACTACAGGGAACCCAGGCTAACCCACCACCCCAACAACAACAGGGACCTGGGGGCAGTGGCAGTAGGCACACGGTCCAGGGGACGGAGGCCCAGGAACATAGGGGAACTGGGAGGGCTGCTGTGCGACAGGGGACCCCACCCCCTGCAGAGGGAGAACCACCCCGCAAATGGTCCCTGAGATCCAGGACAAAGACAGAGCATGATGCCAAGACCCCCGCCAAGAAATGAGACCACCCTGATTGTCATCCTACTGTCCCACTTTGTCACCCTGTCCATACTTAAACTGCCCTAGCTCCACTTCCTATGCCCATATGGGCAATGCACCTGTGAGACTAATAGACTGGACTCTGCCATGGACATTCCTCCGCCATCACCCCTCACCATTTTACTACCCCCTCCAATATTGAGCACTTAAATAAAAACACTTAAAGCACAAAACAATCTGGAGTCTGTCTGTGATTTCGAAATAGTGTATTAGCAATTACAGTGACAAAATGCTCTTACAATTGTAATGTCAACATACCTATGTCACACAGCTCTAGTCCATGAGGTCACACAGTGGGACCCACATCTGTGAAATTGTAAGGGAAAGTGACAAATCAGTGCTAACACACTGGGTGAAAAGGACAGACAGTAGTGAGGTAGTAGTGTTAAAGTACACGTAGTAAGCAGGTCTGTACTCTTACCTGTGTCTCACTGGAAATATTGCTGGATCACTGAGTCCTGTTGTTCATGTCTTCTTCCTCTGCTTCCTCGTCTTCACTGTCCACAGGCTCCACAGCTGCCACAACACCTCCATCTGGACCATCCTCCTGCAGAAAAGGCACCTGTCGTCGCAAAGCCAAGTTGTGAAGCATACAGCAGGCCACGATGATCTGGCACACCTTCTTTGGTGAGTAGAATAGGGATCCACCTGTCATATGGAGGCACGGAACCTGGCCTTCAAGAGGCCGAAGGTCGGCTCGATCACCCTCCTAGTACGCCCATGGGCCTCATTGTAGCGTTCCTCTGCCCTTGTCCTGGGATTCCTCAGTGGGGTCAGTAGCCATGAAAGGTTGGGGTAACCAGAGTCACCTGCAAATGGCGAGGGACAACAGTTAGACACGTACTAACCTGTAGGGATATCCACAGACCCAGACAACCATTCCCACTGTCTTGCTCCCAGGTGCTCACCTAATAGCCACACACGGTGCCTCTGGAGTTGCCCCATCACATAAGGTATGCTGCTATTCCCCAGGATGTAGGCGTCATGCACTGAGCCAGGGAACATGGCATTCACATGGGAGATGTACTGGTCGGCCAAACATAGCATCTGTACATTCATTGAATGATAACTCTTCCTGTTTCTGTACACCTGTTCACTCCCGTGGGGGAAAACCAAAGCCACATGGGTCCCATCAATGGCACCTATGATGTTGGGGATATGTCCCAGGGCATAGAAATCACCTTTCACTGTTGGCAAATCCTCCACCTGAGGGTAAAATGATGTAGCTCTGCATGTGTTTCAGAAGGGCAGACATAATTGGAAGCAGCGGTGGGATCCTGTACTTGTGTTCAGTATCACGTTACAGTTTTAAGTAAAACAAATTAAAAATCCTTTAAATTGTCTTAGTGCATTTTTTTTATATTTTTTTTTAATTTATTTTTTATTTTTTATTAATTATTAATTTGGATTAATTTCAATTATTGAATTTTTGTAATTTTTCTAAATTCTTGTTTCCAATTTTTGCAAAAAGTTTTTGTTGACACAAAACTAGGGAACCATGGAGCTTGATCTGGCTAGCCTACCCACACTGACAGTAGTCCAGCTTAGGGGGTTGTGTATTGAAAGAGGGTTGCCTGCAACCACTGATCTCAGGAAGCAAATCCTGATCAAATCCCTGACAGCATGGGCTGAGGCCCAAGAGGTAGAGTCAGAAGAAGCTCCAGAGGAGGGAGAAAGAAGGGAGGATGCTAGCTCTAACCACTCAGGGGAGGGAAGGCATCTGAGCCTAAGTGAGGATGAGGAAGAACGGTCCTCAGTAGATACAGTCACTAGGGGCAGACCCAAAGCTAGTGGTAGGAAGGGGGTCCCTTCAGGAGAAGAGAACCCATCCATCAGAGAAAGAGAGCTGGAGGCCCAGCTAGCATACATAGCTTTGGAAGCAGAGAAGCTGGCCCTAGAAAAGAAAAAGTGGGCAAGCAAAGAGAAAAGAGATGGTGGCAGCGATAAAGAGGCTGAGGTGTCCCTGGGTGGGGGTTTTGCCCCCAGATTACCCAAAGGGGTGGTTCCTGCCTATGTAGAAGGGGATGACATAGATAAGTGGCTGGGGGCCTTTGAGAGGGCCCTCCAGATGAGGAAAGTCAAGCCTCAGTACTGGGGTTCACTTCTTTGGGAGTTAGTTCCCAACTCTGGGAGGGATAGGCTCCTAACCATGAGTGGGGAGGATGCAGACTCATACCCCAGTATGAAGAGTTGCTTGACTAAAAAGTTTGGTCTGACCCCAGAGCAGTATAGGCTCAAGTTTAGGGACACCCAAAAGACAAGCACCCAGTCCTGGGTGGACTTTGTGGACATTTCACTAAAGGCACTAGAGGGCTGGATTATTGGTAACAAAGTAGCTACTTATGAGGGGTTATACAATCTGATCATGAGAGAGCACATCTTGACCAATTGTACCCAAGAAAGGTTACGCCAGCATCTAGTGGACTCTAAGCAGACCAACCCTAGAGAGCTAGGGGAAGCAGCTGATGAGTGGTTGAGAACCAGGGTGGTTGTCAAGTCCCAGGGGGGAGACTCCAAGAAGGGGGGGACAGGTCCCCAAAAACCTAAGGAGGGAGGTGGTAAGCCCACCACAGAGACTCCCTCTGTACCCCAGAACCCTAAGAAGGAGGAGAGTAAATCCCACTCCCACTCTGACCAGCAGAGACAGTTAGACCCAGGGTTAAAAAAGCTCTTGGACAGTAGGGCTTGCTTTGACTGTCAGCAGACAGGTCACTTCAGAGGAGATGCAGCCTGTCCAAAGAAGGTGGTTAGCACTGGGCTGTCCAGTGTAGCCATAGAGGAGGATTCCTCAGATGATGAAGTCCTCCTAGCATTGAGCTGGGAGACAGGACCAGATGGTAAGCTGGTGATCCCTGAGGGTGGGAGTAGGCACTTCCACCACATTCAAGTGAATGGGATCCCTACCACTGGCCTGAGAGACACCTGTGCCAGTCACACTATAGTGAGTGACCGGTTAGTGACCCCAGACATGTATGTCCCAGGAAAGACAAAGAAAGTCAGGATAGCCACAGGGGAGGTCACCTCCAAACCTGTAGCCATAGTGCCCCTAGAGAGGGAGGGTATCCTTGACTGGATTAGGGTGGTAGTCAGTGCTGACCTTCCCCTAGATTGTATCCTGGGCAATGACCTCCCAGAGGTGAGTCTGGTCACAGATGGGGTGGTCGCCCAGGGCGCCCCCCCAACCCAAAGTCCTGGGGAGTCAGTCCCTACAGTTAGGAGACAGGGGGTCCCCAAGAAAAGGAAAGAAGAAAAGGAAGGGTAGGCCACTCTTAAAGAGAGTTCCAGGGAGCCAAGGGCCTTCTGCCCCAGTAAGGGGGGAGCCCAGAGTTGGCACTGGTGAGGCCTCACCTGACCCCAAGGAAGTCCTGAGTAGTCAGGCAGCTGTCCAGATGCAAGGTGTTGCCCCTGCACTGACAGAAGGGAGAGTGGAAGGAGGGTGTCTGCCACAGGAGGTGGTAGCCCCCCACTCTAGACAGCAAGAGGGGTGCCAGGACCCCAAAGATGCCCCTAAAGCAGCTCAGCCACCTGTCAGTGGAGAGCTTAGGGTGTGGTTCTGGGTACTGACAGCTGTCAGTAGCCTCTGCTGAGTGCCAGCCTTCCTGGCAGCACTGTACTTGGCCTGGGAGGCAGACCCCAGGGCCAATAGCAAAGTAGGCCCCCTGACCCTATTGGTCATGGTGGGGTTGCTCAAGTGTTGGGTGACCTCTTTGGGTAAGCTAGGTGTTGCCCTAGCAAAGTTTGGAGTAGGGGAGGTGGGCACCTCACTACCCAAGTTGGCAGAGAGAAAGGAGGAAGACCCCCCTAGAGGAAAGTTTCAGTTTGAGTTGGGTCCTTTTACTGTTGGGATGGCTTCACTACCCATAGGGAGTGACCCTGACAGGAGGATATAAGGCAGAGTAGGCCCTGCAAAGGGACAGCCAGTTTTCTTCACTGTCTTCCTCGCCTAACAAGCCAGGAAGACTCTCCCAGGGTTGGGCTGAGTCTCCTGGGCGTATGGGCCGGGGGGGGTTGTGTGAGAAAACAGGGCTGATTGCAGAGGCCCCATAACTTTTTGCCCCCATTTTCCTCTTTTTGCTGGTGTTTTCCTGACTTTGATGGTGCCCTGGGTACTGCTAACCAGTCCCAAGGCCTGTGCTCTGTGTAAAATCAATATGCAAATTAGGCTAATTATAATTGGCTAAGTTAACCTACCTATAAGTCCCTAGTATATGGTAGGTCATGTAGGTTTAGGGACCACAGCATAGGTGGTGCACACCTAGGTGCACTGCTGAGGTGCCCAGTGTCATTTTAAAGGCAGGCCTGCTTTGCTGGCTGCTTTTAAATTAAAGTTACATGCAAATTCGACTTTGGAATTAAAGGTACTTCCAAAGTCTTAAACTACCTTATTTTTACATATAAGTCACCCCTAAGGTGTGCCCTATGTGCCCCTAGGGCTGGGTGCCATGTAACTATAAGCAGGGACTTTATAAAAATAGATTTATAAGCCCTGGTGAGGTAAAAACAGCCAAATTCGTTTTTCCCTCATTGAAGTAAATGGCCTTCATAGGCTAGAATGGGCAGACTTTATTTTAAATTTT
Organism: Pleurodeles waltl; assembly: GCF_031143425.1. Classification (NCBI taxonomy): domain Eukaryota; kingdom Metazoa; phylum Chordata; class Amphibia; order Caudata; family Salamandridae; genus Pleurodeles; species Pleurodeles waltl. Next base: position 261,320,280 of record NC_090440.1, read on the forward strand.
AAAGTCTCCTTAAATGTTACATACCAAGAATTTGGTATCAAATTGATTGTTGTAATAAATCCCACAACTTCCAGTTGTTGGATTTAATATAACTTGTCCAGGTAAAAAGTTTAGACTTTACCTAAAAAGTTGCCAATTTCAGCTCTGCATTGTTTTTGCTGTTGTGCTCTGATTGGCCAGCCTGCAGCAGCTTCTGCCATGCTGCCTTGATGAGGTGTGAAGTGGCCTGGCTTCACACAAAGGAATGTGCTTGGGGGAGAGAATCTCCCCTCAGCAGATGGTGAGGCAGGAAGGGGGAGGGCTGCCAAACTGGTCTTCAAAGGCAGAGAAGGACATCTGGAGCACCCAGCAACACCCCCACATCCTGCAACCCCAGACAGCTAGGTGCCCCCTTGATTAGATTAGGAGAGGGCAGGAGAGGGGTGTGTTTATGATTTTTAGCCACACCAGTGGGTGGGCTCAGCCAGATGTAACCTCCAAAAATCAGATTCAGCCATGTTGGATTTTTAGAGACTGTTGCCTTTTGGGATTGATTTTTGTCACACTTCCCAGGAAGTGGTCATCACAGGGGGACGACCCTGTACCTGATTGGAGGACCAGGACCCCCCTGCTTTTCACCCAGGAGCAAGGATAAAACTGGCAGACCTGCCCCCACACCTCAGATCCCCTCCAGAATTCAACAAGAAAGGAACTTAAGGAGAAGAAGGACTGCTCTGCTGGACGCCTGGCCTGCACCTGGAACCTGCACTCAGAAGAACTGCACCAGCTGCACACTTGGGCTTCACCACAAGAAGGACTTTGCCTGGCTTCAACTGGTTCAAGGAGGGACTCCCTGTTTGCTACAGGTAAAAAATTGCTAACCAGAGTCCCCTGCACCAACTCCTGAAAAAGTGACCAGCTGACCACTGTCCAGTGGCCAAAAAGGAGTTTGCGCCAGGTGCATTCTGGCAGTTGAAGTCCGCACCCCCAAGGACCATCACAGAACTTCTGGACCCTTGGGGTGAGCTGTGGACCCCAAAAGAACCTTAAAAGAACATCTGGGTGAAGCCCCAGAAGTTTGGAAAAGATTTGAGAATTTTTGGAAAAAAGCTCCAGAGAGGGACCGACCCGCCGCGGAAATTCTAGCCGGCTTGCCTCAACCGCGACCCGGCCTGACTTCGTGGTTCGTTCCTGTAAAGAAAAACATCCAAAAAAGAGACTAAGTCCGAAGGTAAAAAGTTGACCGGGACCTCCCAGCCATCGTATCCGAGAAGGGCTCCACGGACGTCGGATCAAGATCCAGGTTTACCCCGGTCGAAGGATTTTCATCTCGAAAAAACGACTAAGTCCGAAGGTAAAAGTCTCCACCGAGGAAACCCACATCGCGTATCCGGACAAGGGCTCCAGGAGGTCGGATTCAACTGGCAGGTTCGTCCCGGTGAAGAAAAACTTCAAAATAAAGACTAAGTCAGAAGGTAACTTTTTAACCGAGGCCTCCCGCGACCTGTAGCCGAGTAGGGCTCCATCGCGGTCGGCCTGAAACTTTGACTTTGCCCCGGTCCCGGTGCAACCAGATGACCCGATTGGCACTTTTTGTTTCTAAGCGCTAGAAAAATAGTAATTCTTTAAAAATTCATATCTCCGGTTCCCCTGAACCGATTTTAATCGTTTTTGTGTCATTTTAAAGATAAAAATATAAACTATTTTTATGAATTGGTTTTGGATTTTTAAACTGTTTCCTGTGTTTTATTTGATTACTGTTTTGTGATATTTGAATGCTTTACACTTTGTCTCCTAAGTTAAGCCTTGACGCTCGTTGCCAAGCTACCAAGGGTTGAGCTGGGATTAATTTACTGAGACCTAACTGTACCTAGGTGGAGGTTAGTGGCTTGTTGCTAGGTGTAGGTACCTACCTGCCCTACCAATAACCCATTTTCCAACAATGTTTTTCTGGGCCAGGGTGGGAGGTTTGTGGCCAATGAGTAAGAAGAACCGGACGGGGGAGTAACATCCATTCTTACTTCACTATTCCTCTGTGTCAGCGCCCACCAGAAGAAGGGGATTTGGCGGGCCATCGCCAAGGAAGTGCGGACCGTGGGGGACTACCATAGATGGAGCACCCACTGCCGCAAAAGATGGGAGGCCCTGCGCCTCTGGAGCAAGAAGACAGCGGAGGCCCAGCTGGGGATGGCTTCCCAACATGGAAGGGGTGCCCGTCGCACCATGTGTAGTTGCTGTACATATTTGTATATAATGATCTGTTACAGAGCTGTTTCCATATCAGAATTTTCGATGATTACACTTGTTACAATCATTTCATTTTGTACTTGCATTTTTCCAGGGGGTGACGGGGTGTAAATGTAATGTTGATCCATGTATTTCTGTGTATGTTGTTGTGGGTGAGGGTGGGTATGGGGGTTATTGCGTGTTGCGTGTGTGTGTCACTCTGTCTTTCCTCCCTCTTCCCCCCTCCCCTGTGTGCAAGGTAAAGTACGCACCGTGGTCGTCGCCGCCGTCTTTGCTGCTCCTGTTAGAAGAGGAGGTAAACCAACACTGGTAGCACCTGAAGTTCGGGTTCCATGGCATCCTGGTTCCTCGTTGGGTGTCGAGAGGTGAGTGGTTTCCGTTCCAAAGACTGTTTCTGCTGTGGTTTTGATGGCGTTGGTACCACCCTGGAAAAGGTGGCGGATTGGTGCCTTGTAATACAGTGGGCGGTACATTGTCTTCCGCCTGTCTATTGGCAGTTACTGCCATGGTGTTTGTTTCTACCGCTGTGGCGGCCGGAGTGTTAAAGTGGCTGTCTGTGTTGGTGATTTCCACCATGGTCGTGATTCCATTTTTTTTTACCTCCGGCCTGTTGGCGGTCCTACCGCCGCTTTAACACTGACCGCCAGGGTTGTAATGAGGGCCAAATTCTTTTCAGCAATACTCCAGCAAAAATACCCATGTTGCTGTTCCGTGCTTTAACCGACAAGTTGGTAGGTATGGGAAGCAACATAAAGCAAGGTGGCTATTTGAGGAGTAAGGCGGCACAAGAGGAGAGAGTTAGCAAACACATGCATTTTTATAGAGTGGTGAATGATAAAAGAAAAAAGGGCAGACTGCTTCATCCTGTACTCTCAGCTTTGGAGCCCTCACAAAAACAAGCAAAGTGCTTTAAATTGCTGCCTTATCAGGTTGACAGCTGTACATTTTCTATCCTGCTGACAGCCCATTTTGTACCAGCTACTCAGTGGCAGCCTGCAGCTACTGGTAGCTCACGATCGACCTGTTGAAGACCGCTACGCTAAGCCTACTGTAAGTATACACTAGACTTTTGGAAACCAAACAGCTTGCCCCATCTGGTAGGCTGACTGAGGTTTTGCCCCAGATCCACTGTTATTATTGTTTAGGATGTAAAGGAATAGAGGGCTGGTATCTATTTTTGACACATATGGTTATATTAATAACACACATGGGCCCTCATTCTGACCTTGGCGGTCGGCGGAGAGGCGGCGGTCGGACCGCGAACAGACCAGCGGTATTAAAAATGGCATTCTGACAGCGGCGGTCACCGCCGCGACCGACCGCCACTTCCCCACTCCGACAGCCACGGCGGTCATGACCGACGGGCTGGAGTCTGCGTACTCCGGTCCGGCGGTCGACCCAAGACCGCCAACGGTATCATGACCCTGCTTACCGCCGCGGTTTCTGGCGTTCGGGAACCGCCATGCGAACCATGGCGGTAGGCACTATCGGGGCCAGGGAATTCCTTCCCTGGCACTGATAGGGGTCTCCCCCACCCCCCACTGCCCCCCCGAGTCCTCCCCCCACACCCTCCACCCCCCTGCCACCCCCCAGAGGTGGTACGAACCCCCTCCCCACCCCCACCCCGACATGCACATACACGCACCCCAACATGCACACACCCCCAACATGCACATATACACACCCCCTACACACACACATACACAACGGGGACACATACCCGCACACATACATGCCGACATGAGCACCCGCCGAACTACACACATTGCCCATAGGCACAGCAGCACTCCCCGCCCGCATGCACGCACTCACACACCCCCTCTACACACTCACACGCACACCCCCATGCACGCACACATCACACAACACCCCCCCACCCCCTCCCCTCACGGACGATCAATTTACCTTGTGCGTTGGTCCTCCGGGAGGCGACGGGAGCCATAGGGACGTGACCACCAACAGAAGACCGCCACACAGAAATGTGGGTCGTAATTCTGGGGGCGGTGTTCTGCTGGCGTGGCGGTGGAGGTTGACCAGTCTCCACTTTCCCGCCGACCGCCAGTGTGGCTGCTGGCGGTATTCCGGCGGAACGCTCCCAGCGGTCGGAATACGCGCAGCGGCATACCGCCGCGGTCGGCGGTCTTTACCGCGGCGGTAACTCGGCGGTCTTGCGAAAAGACCGCCAAGGTCAGAATGAGGGCCATGGTCTTGACAGCTAGATTAGCTATTGTTGAGTTTTAGAAATCATCTAGCCTAACTCTCATAAATTTTGCTGGATTAAAATATGAATCATTTCATAATTCAAAGATTAACGGCACTGGTTCATAATAGAATCAACAACTGTGAATGTACTTTGTCTCCTTTTACAACTTATCTGAAGAGAAATCCTGTAATCGGAATGATTGTATTGATGATACCTGATGTGGCTGGGAAATAAGAGGTACCAAGGATGTCACCAACATTTCAAAACTGACACTGGATGAATATTTTTATGATAATCATTCAACTAGGATCACGGCGATAGTGTTGTTATGTGCTAACAAATATGAAATATGTTGGGTTCGTAGCTTGGTGAAAAGTGAGCTGTTTTTATAGTATTGTACCTGCCGGCACCAACATTGCGGACAACGCCTTGGGGGCTCACCTCTGGATGCCCTCCCCCCAACAGCGCCTTTGAGGCCACTACGGCTGAGGGCCTTGGCCCAGGGAAGGAAGGCGTGAGCTCCTAGATGAAGGCCTTGTACTTGAAGTGCAGTTGGCCACGAGTGGCACTAACCGGAGATGCAGACTCAACCACCCCCAGGACTAATATTGCTGCAATGCTTGAAGCCGACTAGGCCAATCTACCTCCCCGGGGCCTAGTGCTATCTTCTCCAGGTAGGCCTCCCTCCTCTCTCATTTCTGATTGCTCCCTACTGGGGTCGTGGGGGCCTAACAATAACAACAACATAGATCTCAGTACGCATGTGGAGCCCGCAGTAGAACCGGCACCTGTCCCAATCATTGGCTTTACTGGGGGGTGCTCTGAGACCAACTTACATGGGGCCACACACGGAACAGGTGCAGGAGAATACCACAAGGCAAACACCTCCTCGCCCCCGGCCCAGCCCAATCTACTTGCACCCCATGCTGCAATGCCCATAAAGACGTGCTGAGTGATCCAGGTCCACCGTCTGTGTGGGACGTGGCCGGATCATAGCTGAGTCACCCAGAGGGGACCTTCATGGGGCCTGGGATGAAGGGATGGATGAAGCAGTACATCCCCTCCACCCCGGGGGTGCTGACTTTCGGAAGACAACCAGGAGTCAGCGTGGGAAGCCTCATCATCTTTCTTCTGCCTGAGAACGCAGTGGTGATGTTCCCTCCACTCCTGGAGGCCGACCTTTAGTCTCCACTCATGTTATTGTGTTGAGTGAGATAGAGCCAGGCCCTGGACTGCAACCAAGTCTTCACTGGGCCAGCTCCCTCTGCTGTTGCGACTTCGGGGCCTACCCCTCCCGCTAATATACTGTAAACTGAATATACACCCAACGAACGAACAAGTGACCCTCAGTGCATCGCTCTACAGTTTTAAGGAGTTCAGACTGGAACTGCCCAATGGAAAATACGCAGATAAATCCTCAAGCAAGCCCGCACAGCAACTTCTTTTCTCTGAAGCTCTCTACCACACACGCCCAATGACCACTGTCAAGGGACCACAGCTGGCAGACCTGCCCACCACCATAGTTTGCCCAGCGCAGGATACTACTATGGAGTGTATACTTCAGGAAGTTACAGTCATGGGTGGGAGGGAGTCTTATCTCTTGCCCCAGTTCACTGCCCTAGCCTACCTCTTCCACTGCCTCCCCCTCACTTGGTGCTTCTCCTTCTCCTGCCTTCCCATCTTCCCTTCTGTCTGTCGCACACCTTCGCCGTTGCCATGTCCGGCCAAGCCCTTCTAACCCCCATGCGCACTCCATGTTCTGTCCTGGAAGGTCAACGGCCTGACCCATTATGTGAAACACAAAAAAGTAGTCTCCTATCTTCAATCAAAAAGGGCTGACGTTGCTCTCCTGTAGGAGACACATCTCAATGATGTTGAGTCCAGTAAATTGAGCTGGGACTGGGTAGCGAGAACGATATTTAGTAATTGCCCACAGACAGCATGGGGCAGGACACCTAGGAACTGCGGAGTGGTGATTCTGCTTCGCAAAACCATGCCTGTTACTGTTTCTCAAAAGTGGTCTGACCCCGAACGAAGAATACATGTTCACTAAACTGAAGATCAGGTACTACTCGCTTTGTGTAGGCTCAGTTTAAGCACCCACGGTCCCTGAATAATCGTTCCTCCACCAAATCAACCTGCTCCTTACCGAGATCGTGGCATACAGCTAACTTAAAGGGGGTTATTTGAACCTAGCCCAGGACGCAGTGCTTGACAAGACTGGGCCTACAGATGCCAGCAATAATCAGGACAGGGCAATATTGGCAGTTGTGACCTCCTACCATAGTATGGTGGACTACTGGAGCCCACACATCCGGCAGCTAGAGAATATACTATTCTTTTGTCGGTACACAGTCCTCAGTCGTATCACAAAACACAGTGGCCCAAGTCCGAGACTCGGTCTGTCAACACAGGCCTTGTTACCCGAGGTCGAAAACCCTGTTGTTTTGCCGCATATCGCTATCGTACCGACCCCCAGGGCAGATCACAACTGTGAGCTCATGTTTCTACTTACATACAGTACAACAAAGGCACACTTTCATCCCAGAGTGTGCTGTGGGAGGCTGCAAAGGCAACCATTCGAGGGCAAATGATGCACAATGCAGCACTGACTTACAAACAAAAGATAGGTCACCAAACAAAACTGGAAGGCAACATTGAGTCTCTCACCCAATTGCACACAGCCTATCGCTGCCAATGCGCCACCACTTGGAGCAAACCTGCGTGGCCCTTAATAAACTGTACACATCCCGGGCCGAATATGCACTGCAACAGCTGACGGAATGCCATTACAAACAGGGGGAAAGGGCTGGCCGACTCTTAGCAGCACAGCTCCACCAGCGGGAAGCTGCAGAGGCCATTCATGCTATTTCTTCCTCAACCAGTGTACTCCTTACTCGACTGCAGGATATTGTTAATGAGTTCACAGCATTTTACCAACACTTGATTAGTCCTGAAAAGGTGGCTAATTCCACTCAAATAGAAGCCTTTCTGGAGTGCTTTAGCCTCCCCACCATCGGGTGAGGGTTGACCCCTGTTGGATGGGGAGAACAGTAAGATTGAAATAACACAGGGTATATCTAACCTCCCATACCACAAATCACCAGGGGAGGATGACTTCCCCACAGAATTTTACAAATGGGCCGGTGGGGAGGTAGTCGACTCCTTATATGAAACCTTTCAAGAAGCCAGTCAAGAGGGATTGCTGAGCTCTATTAAAAATAGGGCAGTGATTGCGGTTCTCCCAAACCTAGAGGAGCATCCCTCCTGTGTGGCAAATATCATTCCATCTCTATCCTGAATGGGGGTGGCAAACTCCTTGCCAGTGTCTTGGTGGCCCATTTACGCAAGGTCATCCCATCCTTAATACACACTACACAAATGTGATTCATCCCAGGACGCACATCTAAAACCATCTCCGTTCCCTCTCACATGCCCTCACATTTGCCGGATGAAGCCACAGCCCTGTCCCTGGACACTGAAAAGGTGCTTGACTGCATCAAATGGAGCTATTTGCTTCTGACACTGCGGGAATTTGGTTTGGACGATCAATTCATAGCCAAAGTACACCTGTTATATGATTGTTCCATGGCAAAGGTTAACTGTGGTGGCTTTTTATCTGACCTTTTTCCTTTACGCAGAGGGACGAGGCAAGGCTGCCTACTCTCGTCAATTTTATTCCTGCTGGGCATGGAACCACTAGCAGCCACTATCCATCAATCTCCTCTCCTTACTGGAACACCGCTCCAAGGGGGTGTGTCCAAGCTCTACTTAAATGCGGACGATATCCTACTTATCCTGGCAGACCCGGGCCGATTCATTGCAGCCTTTGTAGTGATCATTGATGGTTTCGCAAACCAATCCGGATATCGTGTAAACTGGGACAAGAGTGAAGCGCTGCCTTTCTCCACCATCACCATTTGTGCAGTGATCTACGGCTTCCCTTTCCAATGGACGGCGTTTCACCTTAAATACCTGGGTATCCTTGTTAACCGGGAATTAGAACATATGATAGCAGACAATCTGGATCCACTCATAGCACGTATTAATCTAGCTTTTGAGAATTGGTCCCATTTGGGACTTTCTTTCTGAGGCAGGGTACAGGCAGCGAGGATGGTTACATTACCGCGCTCCACTTATGTGTTAGGTATGCTACCCCTCCAAGTGCCCCTCTCCACCCTCCGATTGACTGATGCAGCAATCCAAGTCTTTGTGTGGGGCTCCTCTCGCCCCCGTTTACCAGCTGCTAAACTCATGGCATGCCGTTCTAGGACTCCCATCTGTAAAACATTATGACCTCGCACTCCATCGCTTCCAGTTAGAGTATATGCTTCCTGAGGTACCGGATCTACAACAATGGGTCATCACTGAACGACTGTTACTCTCCATCCTGGTAGGCCTCAGGTCCTTGCACAGAGTCAGTTCCTCCCAGTCATGCCCTGAAAACCCGATTTTGCAGCGATGCATCCAGCCTGGCGTAGAGCACACTGCCTTTTCAATGTACACCCTCATCTCCACCAATGGGTCCCCTTATAGGGAAACTTCGGCCTACGTGTCAGAGGGGACACCCTTCACTGGGTGCAATGGAGTGCAGCCGGCATCGAAAGCTTAGACCAGATCATTGAGAATGGTGAATTCAAAGCATTTGCAAAATTGCAAGAGGAATATGTCCTCCAACCACACCAGACATGGTGGTACCTGTAACTTAAGCACTGTCTAAGACATAGCATGGAAGCCAGCCCCTGGACCTTTCAGGTCTCCCCCATGCTGTCTTATCTAAGACGTGGGGCTGCTTCAAGAGCGTGATGTCGGGCCTCCATGAAGTTCTTATACATCATCTTTTTTCACAGCCCCTCCTCAACAATTCACGCTCTAAGTGGCAGATTCATCTCCAGATGGAGTTTGATGTGGAGGACTGAACAGACATCATGGTGACCTTAGATAGGGGTACTCGGGAAGCCCGCCTGAAGTTTTGTCTCTTTCAAACAATCCATGACTGGTACTGGCATGCTGTGAAATTACAAAGAAAGAGTCTTCTACCTTATGTGAATTGCTGGCGTTGCATGGAGACCCGATGTGACCTGACTCACTTCCAGACTCCCGCCCACGGATGCATCATTTATCAATTGCTAGACCAGACTCCCCTGTTTACACAGACATGGGCGTCTTTCCTTTCTGGTGACTCATAGCGCGCTTACACACGTCCCACCCAATTAGCAATTTGTTATACTTTTTGAGCTGCATTTTGTAGTTGGGTAACCTGTTGCCAAACAGCAAATAGGTTTAGTACATTTAAAAAAAGCAGTTTGTAGTTGCAACCCCTGTAATTTTGCAAATTACGAGCTTTACGACTGCAAAATTGCTTTGTACATCTGCCACATTGGTTCTTGAGAGCTAATGAAGAAAAGAAGTAATGCAGTCCTTGTCTGGTTGAATTTTAAATATACAATATCTAAAATAAGACATATCGAAAACAAAAATATTGATAAACATAATGTTGTTAACTCAATAAAACATACTAATCAAAGAAAATATTGAAAACAAAAATGTTGGTGAAAATATAACTTAAAATAAATAAAAAATAATTTAAAGCATAAAAAATATTTGAAATAACTTATGCAACAATATAAAATGTGGAGAAATATAACATATACATACATTTTAGCAAAACCTATATAATTACTTAGAAAACAAATCACACAAACTCAAATACAACACATAAATAATATGCAATACACTAAAATGATTATGAAACCATTACAAATGTTTAAAAAATTACTCCAAATAGAGAAAACAATAAGAATATTACTTTAATAATAAAACATTATAAATACACCAATATATTCAAATAAATCTATAGGCATTTATACTACAAAGAAACTTTAATTAGCATTCACCAAATAAGGAACAAACTGAAAGAAATTTGAACTTAACACTAACGAACCAATAACATGCAAATTAACCTAAAAAAACAGTAGCACGTCTAAGATAATTAACACACCACTATAAAAACCGTTCAAACACCACTAAAGCTGAAAAAGTTGGAACTTCACAAAAATATCTAAAAATAACTAGCAAGTAAGAGAAATAACCTTAAAACTGTATTATAACTTATAAAAATTCTGTCCACCTTATTTTTAAATAAATAATATCTACAAACTGTTGCTTTACATCAATGTTGTAGGTTTCCCATTAACATAGCAAAAGAAAATGCCATCCAGCACACTGACATCCCACAACCCAACCCCTAAAACGTAAAATTAATCCATATCAGTCCCCAAGCTAAATTAATGGTATTTTCAAATCAACATTAAAAAAGCACTTTCTACCTAATAGGAAAAGACACCCCACTTGACCCACACCTGGACTGAATTGAAGAGAAAACGAAAAAAATAAATAGCACTTAGCAGGTAAAAAAATGTGAATATAAAAAGTAATAATTATGAATTTTACAGTTTTATTAATAAGTAGAATATATAGTTTTAACACAAAGTATAAATATATGCTTCTACCATTTCCAGAGAAAATAGCAAAAAGAACCACATAAATCACCTTGCAGAAAGGCAAACAATTGGTATCTTACATGGGATACACAAACAACAAGGAAAGCACAAGCAGCGAAAATGTTGACTGTATCATATAATATAATATGTTAATATTTGCTATTGGAAGGCCATGATTGAAAATGATATGGAAATCATTGTTGTGACACAATATGATAGGTTCCCTGTAGAACATGAATAGGGTCCCCTTACACTCCGATATTGAACAGATATGCATTGTTATTGGCATGAATGGGGCCCCTATGAAGGGCTGGGAAGTCCCAGAATGGTTGGAGGCCCCCCCCCCTGCATTACAGGGGCAGCAGGGGCCTGCGTTATGCCCTGACTGTAATAATTGTGTCGAATGCCCGCCCCCAAATGTAATAGAGATAGAAGTAAGGCACTCTCTCCAAGATCTCAGAGAAGCAAGCACTATCCCTCAGGAAGCCACAGGTAATATTTTAAAAAAACATACTGCCTAAAGTTCCTGAGTACACTACAGGTCAACTACCAGCACATTATGAATAACTAAATTCTCCAGAACACCTCACTATAACACATTTTCCTCCAGAAATAACAACAGGAGAATAATCACAAATGCAATACAAATAATTTACTTAGAATAATTTAACGCACAACGTGGATGATGAATGTCACCTTCAAATTGTGTCCTCCACCATTCACAGAAATATACACTTTACAGGGAGAGTATCAGAATAGTAATGTTAACGCATCCCTTTATGATAATTTATTACACATTAGGACTCGTTTTAGGTGAATGAATATTTTGACCCAGTTGAGAGACACCTTAGGACGAGATAGCTAATCAATATGTCAATCAAAATGTCAATGATGTCATCAATATTTATTACAACAATACATTTCACTTTAGTCAAAGTCATTAATCAATTCAAGACGCTACCATGACCTTGCAGTCATGAATAACCACACCAGTTTAGTAGAATTTTATGAATTTTATTCCCTATTGGTTCCAATTCTAAAAGCATATGTGTTAATTTCATTAACAAAGCACTCAATAACATTGTCATCATTTGGTAACTCGAATAAGACTTAAACAACGCGAGGAACACAATTATTAGAACATAACACAGCGTCAACATAAGTCAATTTTAGCAGAGTGTCATTAGCATGTCAGTTCAACAAAGCATAGATCCAGTCGTTTGTCTATTTGCATCAGTTTAGTGAACTCCTGTCCTAACCACTGATTAGCATTATCATGTTGGGCTTCATGCAAAACAATTTAGAACACCAATTTGGAAAACATCTAGCTATGGTCTCTGTCAAAAGTAAGCAGTTGGTACCTAGAAAGGAAAAGCAAACAGACAAATCACAGTTGTATTGTCATGGATACCCTCCAAGGTTTAGGTCAGCACTCAGGTTCAGTCTTCGTCTTCAGGACATCAGTCTAATCGCCATCAGTCAGAATTCAGCTCCAGGGCAAAAGGGGCACTTCCCTCATAAGGAGGTAAAGTGTAAAATGGGCAATCTAAGGACGAGGATGGTTCTAAGCAACCCAATAAGTCACCAAACAGAGTGACAAAGTTTCTGGATAAAATCAATAGCATTCCCTACCTAATTCCCCCTGGCTCTCCATGTCATGGGTTTTTATCCCTTTTTCATTGTACATTCCCCTAAAACTTAATTGGTTGAACATTATACCCCACTATCTTTATCCAATTAGGAAATGGATTATGTCATTAATCTTTCACCCCATATTATTTTACAAGCTTTTCATTGGTCCACATGATTGACGTCTTCAGAGGTAGGACGTCCGGTATGATTTCATCCTTCTGTAATTCTTTGCACATCTTTTGGTCAGTAGCTCCATTGTCTTCACCGGTTTGTACCACCTTGTACATTACATTAATGTACACTGTTGCATTTTGATGAACATTTTCTACAAGCAATGGGGATTTCATGGGGACGGATCTACTATGGTTACATTCAGTTTCTAGTTTGAAGAAAACAACAAGGGGTCATGTCCTTTTGCGAGTCAGCACACTGCAAGATAGGAAAAATACATTTAATATGAGAGCCAAGCAGCTAAGCTCCGGCTCATGCTAACTTAAGGCCTAGGAAGATTTCAGCACAAATTCAATAACGCAATCATTAATAATTAGTACAAAACCACACTTTAATATCATATTTTATCAATATTAGTCATTTCTATTAGTTCTCGTATACATTGGGGGCCACTCCCCTTGGTCACATTTCAGGTGCACGTTTAAACAAAATACATTAATACAATTACTTAAGCGGCATTATGACACTCTAGTTCATAAGCATTTCATGTTAATATAGATGATATAAGCTACGCTCTCTCAGTCCCTCCTCTGATGACGTTCGTCATCACACAAACCTTTCCCTTTCGACCTTTCACTTTTAATTTTTCACCTTACACATAATGCGCATTTCAACATCTTGTCCCTTGTGTGAACTTTCCCAAATTTCATTGAACATTTTCTCCCTTTCACTTTCCTCATTCCTCTTATTTCTCTTCATCCAATTTCTTTGAATTTTGTCATTAATTTTGCATGCTCCCCATAAACCTATTAAACAGACCAGAACAATTAATAGACCCCCTAGTATTTTTGCAAGAACCCCATTCCAAATGTTGCTAAACCAGCTCCTTACTCTGGCAATTCCTTTTCCCACTTTTTCCCACACTCCAGGTTCCTTCAGTTCCTTCAAATCTGTACTATCTCTAGTTAGGTTAGTAAGCATACCTCTAATCTTTTTACTATTGTCCGGTATGAATGAGCAACAGTGGCGCTCGTTGAGCATCTTGCAGACTCCGCCGCTCTTTGCTAAAAGAATGTCTAAAGCAAGCCGATTTTGAAGAGTCATGGCTCTTTCCGCAGCAAGTTCAGTATCCATCAGGAGTATAGCCCCTGTAGAATTTGTCAGCATGTTATCCACAATAGTAGACAACTTTCGAATCTTTATGGAGTTTAAGATAACCCCCACTGAAGGAATTATGGGGGTCATTCCGAACCTGGCGGTCTATGACCGTCAGGGCCGGGGACCGCGGATGCACCGCCAACAGGCTGGCGGTGCATCCAGGCCAATTCTGACCGCGGTGGTAACGCCGCGGTCAGAAAAGGGAAACCGGTTTCCCGCCGGTTTTCCCCTGGCCTGAAGAATCCTCCATGGCGGCGCTGCAGGCAGCGCCGCCATGGGGATTCCGACCCCCTTCCCGCCAGCCTGGTTTTGACCGCCAGAACCTGGCTGGCGGGAACGGGTGTCGTGGGGCCCCTGGGGGCCCCTGCAGTGCCCATGCCAATGGCATGGGCACTGCAGGGGCCCCCTAACAGGGCCCCACAAAGATTTTCAGTGTCTGCATAGCAGACACTGAAAATCGCGATGGGTGCAACCGCACCCGTCGCACCCTTTCCACTCCGCCGGCTCCATTCGGAGCCGGCATCCTCGTGGAAGGGGGTTTCCCGCTGGGCGGGCGGGTGGCCTTCTGGCGGTCGCCCGCCCGCCCAGCGGGAAACTCAGAATTACCGCAGCGGTCTTTTGACCGCGCTGCGGTATTCTGGCGGGGGAACTTTGGCGGGCGGCCTCCGCCGCCCGCCGAAGTCAGAATCACCCCCTATGTCTCCAAATATGTCACCAACGACAGCAGCCGCTGTCTCTCGTTTTTGTCTAGCATGTTGTAATTCAGGCGCTTTAGGTATTTGCTTTAAGTCATCGATCTGGTAAATCTTTGGGAAAACTATCCCCAAATAACATGTCCCATACCATCCCTTAGGGAGATGGTAATAAGCATTAAGTCCACAAGTATAATAGATCCCAGGGATTGCTGGATCCTGTCCATTTAACATGAATGTCCATTTACTCTGAAACAAAAACACATGCCTGCATTCACTCTTTCTCACAAATAAAGTGTCATGATCTGATTTTGGCCTATATATACAAAGCCTTCCTACATGTAGTGCATCTATAGCTAATTTGCCTTGCGCCTTTATTGCAGTGTAAGCATAATCATTTGCATACGTGCATTTTTCTAGCCCCTTTTCTAGTCTCTCTTTCAATGCTTTGCGTCTATCATCAGTGTGATCTAAGAAGCTTTTGCCAACAGGTGTTAATAAGCAAGTCAGATTGTTGCGGTGTGCATAGGCTGTCCCAAATGTAAGTGTCGGTTCAAAGAAGCCTCTAACTATTTTTATACTATGCTCCTTACCTAATTTATTTAGGAACTCAATCACTGGTACAAAAGAAAACACCACATCCAAATTTGAGTAAAAATATTGCACACGCTCCTGGTCATAAAATCTTGTTAATAGCAAGCTACAACTTATCCCCTATGTTAGTGGAAGACTATGATATGTGACCCCTTCCTGCACTGATGAAGGAATCTTTGTGCACACATAACAGTTTCTCGCATCCATGGTTTCAACATACTCATTCAGCAAGCGATAGAAAACATTAGTGGAGAATTCCCCCTTTGAGTTAGTTCCCTCATGCAGGTGTTATGTATCTTGCTCAAACTTTTCCCACGGTGTTAGTGTTTTTGAAGGTTTTGAAGCATTGTTAGTCGCTTCCTTACCCAACCACACATTCCCACAATCACACCTACAATTATTATTGCACACACACTACCTAATATAACACTTAACCAACCACACACTTTGCCCTTCTTGCTACTACCTCTATTATGAGCCATGGTCTGTAAAGAATCAGATAGCAGAATAACTCAAAACAAACAATCGACTTGAGGACAATATAAAAGCTCTTTTTTTTTCTTCTAATTCTCTCTTTCTCTCTGCATATATTTACAGCGTTTCACTCACTCCAGGACCCTTTTGTCAAATCAGGTTAGCAGGTTGTCATAATCGGGTTTCAAAGTCAATTCAGGTTATCAGTGTCACATTCGGTAATTTATAAGTCCTTTTCTCAGCTTTCCAGCTTTCAATTTCAATTTTGGTTTTAACACAGTCTCTTTCTCTGATTGATTTCAGGTACCGTAGTATTGGCCTGGTACTTCTCGATCAAAATAGAAAGCTAAGAATTCTTGTTGCCATTCAGATGTCGTTGCATATGCCCATTCAGGACCTGCGTACCTTCTAATTGCGGTTCTTTTTCTTTTCAACCTGCGTTCGCTTTGCAATTCTCCTTCACTTAGGTCCTCTACTCGGGTTGTATCGATTTCTTCCGCTGTTGTTTCACCTGGTAAAACCTTTTCTTTTGCAGCCTGCTTCTCTGGCCAGTTATCACCTTTGTGCGTCTACTTCTTGCTTGGCCTTTCAGGACCCTGAACAGCACCCTCCTCTTCTGCTATGGTGTTTTCTCTTGACGGACCTGCAACTGGCTCAGGTGTGCTTTGACTTCTTTCTACTATTTCCCCTTCTTCTTCTTCTGAGACTGTAACAGGTTCAAGCTCCAGCCTGTACCCGTCTACTTCTGGGAGATCCTCTCCTTGATTTAGTTCTCCTGCTGCCTCTACTGAGATAGGCTCACTGTCACCTCTCTCGAACTTGTTTACTGCTTGAGGGACTAAGCTGTTCTCAGCGGGCTCTCCTGTAGTCTTAGTTCCCCCTTGGCTGTTTTCTGGCCCTGAGACTTCCTTCTCTGGAATTGCTGAGTCAGAAACTTCAAGTTCCTCATCAGTCGGACATGTTACCTTCTTTGTGTGACTGGCATGTATCCAGTTTGGAACGCCTGCACATTTCACAGCAGTGGTTGTTGTCAGTATTACTTGATATGGCCCCTTCCAGCGTGGCTCCAAACACGACTTTCTCACGTGCTTCTTGACAACCACCCAGTCACCGGTTTGCAGGGTGTGACCTGGATCACTGATTGGTGGCAATGTGTTGGCTTCCACCTGGTGAGAGAAAGAGCGAACCACATCAGCCAAACCTTTGCAGTAGTCCAACACCATATCATCCGTGATATTCACAAGAGCATTTGCGGGAACTGCGGGTAGCCTCATGGCTCTGCCCATGAGAATCTCATGGGATGATAGTCCTTTCTTCTTATCAGGGGTGTTTCTCATCGACATCAGCACTAAGGGCAATGCATCTGCCCATTTCATATTGGTAGCTGCGCACATTTTTGCCATTCTCGACTTCAAGGTACCTTTCATCTGTTCTACTAGTCCTGATGCTTCAGGGCAGTAGCTACAATGCAGCTTCTGTTCAATGTCTAATGCAGCACACAAGAGCTTAATCACCTCATTGTCGAAGTGTCTGCCCCTATCTGATTCTAAAGAGACGAGAAAACGGAACCTTGGTATTAATTCTCTGAGCAACAGCTTTGCGGCTGTGAGACTGTCATTTCTACGTGTGGGGTAAGCTTCAATCCAGTGGCTGAAAACACACACAGTCACCAACACGTACCTCAATCCTCCACAAACAGGCATTTCAATGAAATCCATTTGCATCTTGCTAAATGGACCACCAGCTCTCCCTATGTGGCTCAAAGTTACCACAGTTACTTTTCCTGCATTCATCTGTTGACAGATGATGCACCTGTGGCAAGTAACCTCTGCGGCTTGTCTGAATTTCGGGTTAAACCAGTCAATTTTAAATAACCTGATCATTGCATCCCTCCCAAGATGTGCCTGTCCATGATAAAGCCTTACAAATTGTGACAGGAGACTGTTTTGGTAAAACCAGTTTCCCCTCCTCTGAGACCCACAAGTCATCAGCCCTCTGTACACATTGCATTCTCTGCCAGGCCCTGTAGTGATTTTAACTCATCTAAGGTATCAACTACTCTTAGGGCAAATTTCAAACATGTTTCATTTTCAGTCTGAGGTAACAATTCCCACTGATCCTTGAACGATATACAGTTCAATGCGCAAAACCTTGTGACTTGATCTGCATAGCCGTTTCCCATTGACACTATGAGGGTCATTCTGACCCTGGCAGGCGGCGGACACCACCCGCCTGGTGGGAACCGCCAAATGGCCGCTCCGTGGTCAGAAAACCGCGGAGGCCATTCTGACTTTCCCACTGGGCCGGTGGGCGCCCGCCAAGGGAGCGCCCGCCAAGGGAGCGCCCGCCGGCCCAGCGGGAAAGGCCCTGCAACACAGAGGCCGGCTCCGAATGGAGCCGGCGGTGTTGCAGGGGTGCGACGGGTGCAGTTGCACCCGTCGCGCTTTTCACTGTCTGCAATGCAGACAGTGGAAATCTCCCTGGGGCCCTGTTAAGGGGCCCCTGCACTGTCCATGCCAGTGCCAGTGGCATGGGCAGTGCAGTGGCCCCCAGGGACCCCACGACACCCATTCCTGCCATCCTGTTCGTGGCGGTAAAAACCGCCAGGAACAGGATGGCGGGAAGGGGGTCGGAATCTCCATGGCGGCGCTGCAAGGTTCTGCCCAAGCAGGGGAAATCACGCCGCAGTCAGAATGGGCAATGAAGCACCGCCAGCCTGTTGGTGGTGCTTCGGTTGCCCCCGGCCCTGGCGGTCTTGTACCGCCAGGGTCGGAATGAGGCCCAAAGTCTTGTGATTTAACATGAGTATTGCATTTTACCACGGCAATTTCAAGAGGTAACTGAATCGCATGTAACAAATCCTTAATCTGTACGCCATTTTTCACTGGAGAACCAGAAGAGGTCATGAAACCTCTCTGTGACCACAATTGGCCAAAATCATGTACAATTCCAAATCTGTATCTGCTGTCAGTATAGATAGTGACTTTCAGGTTGTCAGCTGCGCGGCATGCTTTAGTAAGGGCAATTAATTCTGCCACTTGTGCGGAATACACTCTCTCGAGCCAAGAAGCTTCAATAATACCAGCGATTGGACACACAGCATAACCGGCTCTCAGCATTCCGACTGAATCTCTCAAACAGGATCCATCAACAAACATAATGCAGTCATTTTCTTTTAATTGTGTATCTTGAATGTCAGGTCGCGGCTTGGTACATAGTTCTGTTACCTCAAGACAATCATGCTCCACTTCCTCTTCATTATTAATCTCAGTGCTTTCAACAGGAAGTAGAGTTGCCGGGTTCAATATAGTACATCGCTTTAAGGAGACATTTGGTGACCCCAAAATAATTGTCTCATATCGGGTAAGTCGGGTATTTGTCATGTGCTGGGTTTTAGTTTGAGTCAACAGAATTTCAACTGAATGTGGAACCGTTAATGTTAAGGGATGTCCCCTCACTATGCCTTCACACTGCGTGAGGCTCTGACCAACTGCTGCGACTGCACGCAAACAACCCGGTAGGGCTGCTGCGACTGGGTCCAAGGTAGCTGAAATATACGCTACAGGGCGGTTTGCACCTCCATGGACCCGTGTCAAGACATGTTCATGACAAAACAGTAGAAAAGGCTTTGTGTAATCAGGCATACCTAAAGCTGGTGCCCTGCACATGCACTCCCTCAATTCCATGAATGACTCAAGCTCTTCCTTGGACAGAGTTATGGAATACGGGTCATCCTTAGTTTCCTTGCCTGTCAGCTTTATCAATGGTTTAGAGATAATCGAAAAGTTAGGAATCCATTGGTGACAGTAGCCTACCATTCCCCAAAACATCCTGACATCTCTCTTTGTAGTCGGTGGGTTCATCTGTAGTATAGCTGTCACCCTTTCCTTTGATATTCTCCAAGACCCTCTCTCAATCAAGTGCCCTAAGTATTTCACCTCTTTCTGACAGTACTGCAGCTTCTTTGGGGACACTTTGGCCCTCATTACAACATTGGTGGTGAAAGCTGTTTACCGCCGTGCAGAAGACCGCCAACGCACCGCCACGACTGCGGAATTCCGCCACAGCTATTATGACCCACAGTTCGGAATCTGCCAAAATTCAGACACCCACACAAGTCCGCCACACCAAAGGTCAGTGAGAAACTGGCGAAAACAAAACCTCCACCGTTACGCCAACAGAAATACGCCCACACTATCACGACCCACGAATCCACGCGGCGGTCTTTCATCCGCGGTATTCCAGTTGCGGTAAACACCACCGCGCTCAAAATATACACACATCTACAAAACACAGCCACATTGGACAATTCGAAATACACACACCTGATACACATACACACACCACTCCCACACACCCAATACAATATAAAACATTACCCCTACTACCAAAAAATCCAAAAGAAGGCCAGAGAGAGACAGCACCAGCAAGAACAACAGCATCCACAGGCACTCAACACCATCACCCACAGAACTTCCACGCACCTCACACAACACACCACTACATATCAGCACACTTATCACCACACACTCCACCCCACACATCACCACACCACCACATGGCACGGCAAAGACACCCCAGGTTCTCGGAGGAGGAGCTCAGGGTCATGGTGGAGGAAATCGTCTGGGTAGAGCCACAGCTATTCGGATCACAGGTGCAGCACACTTCCATTGCAAGGAAGATGGAGCTATGGCGAAGAGTCATGGACAGGGTAAACGCAGTGGGACAGCACCCAAGAAATAGTGAGGACATCAGGAAGAGGTGGAACGACCTACGGGGAAAGATTAGTTCCCTGGTCTCCAGACACCAACTGGCGGTTCAGCGGACTGGCGGCGGACCCCCACCCCCTCCCCCACAACTAACAACATGGGAGGAGCAGGTCTTGGCGATTCTGCATCCTGAGGGCCTCGCAGGAGTAGCTGGAGGAATGGACTCTGGTAAGTCAAATCTTAACTATTACATCCCCACCCTACCTGCATGTCAGCACATACCCACACCCTCACCCTCACCCACATCACTCTAACTCCTCACAAATGTCCCTACATCACAAACCACACATATTAACACCAAGCCCTGCATGCAACAACAAAGCATGGACACCCATCACTAAAGCATGGCCACTGCATATACCCATACAACCCCCTAAACAATCATCAAGCAAGGTCCCACACAGGAATGCAAGCACTGGGGTACACGGTCACCCACCCATTGCACACCATGCCACACACAGATGTAATAAACATCCTTTTATACCCCTGCAGGACCCCTACCCAACGTCACCGGACAGGAGGGTCCACACATGTCCACACCACCAACAGAAGAGGCCCACAGTGATGACAGCAGCTCTGACCAACTGGATCTAGATGACCAGCCCGGCCCATTGGGGACCTCTGGACAGTCGGTTCCCCTGACACAGTCACAGGCCACTACAGACCTTCCCCCCTCTGGAAACACCAGCACAGCACCCACCCAGTGGGCCCATACCTCCGTCCCCACGACACGTCAATCAGCAGTGTGTCAACCACTACAGGGAACCCAGGCTAACCCACCACCCCAACAACAACAGGGACCTGGGGGCAGTGGCAGTAGGCACACGGTCCAGGGGACGGAGGCCCAGGAACATAGGGGAACTGGGAGGGCTGCTGTGCGACAGGGGACCCCACCCCCTGCAGAGGGAGAACCACCCCGCAAATGTTCCCTGAGATCCAGGACAAAGACAGAGCATGATGCCAAGACCCCCGCCAAGAAATGAGACCACCCTGATTGTCATCCTACTGTCCCACTTTGTCACCCTGTCCATACTTAAACTGCCCTAGCTCCACTTCCTATGCCCATATGGGCAATGCACCTGTGAGACTAATAGACTGGACTCTGCCATGGACATTCCTCCGCCATCACCCCTCACCATTTTACTACCCCCTCCAATATTGAGCACTTAAATAAAAACACTTAAAGCACAAAACAATCTGGAGTCTGTCTGTGATTTCGAAATAGTGTATTAGCAATTACAGTGACAAAATGCTCTTACAATTGTAATGTCAACATACCTATGTCACACAGCTCTAGTCCATGAGGTCACACAGTGGGACCCACATCTGTGAAATTGTAAGGGAAAGTGACAAATCAGTGCTAACACACTGGGTGAAAAGGACAGACAGTAGTGAGGTAGTAGTGTTAAAGTACACGTAGTAAGCAGGTCTGTACTCTTACCTGTGTCTCACTGGAAATATTGCTGGATCACTGAGTCCTGTTGTTCATGTCTTCTTCCTCTGCTTCCTCATCTTCACTGTCCACAGGCTCCACAGCTGCCACAACACCTCCATCTGGACCATCCTCCTGCAGAAAAGGCACCTGTCGTCGCAAAGCCAAGTTGTGAAGCATACAGCAGGCCACGATGATCTGGCACACCTTCTTTGGTGAGTAGAATAGGGATCCACCTGTCATATGGAGGCACGGAACCTGGCCTTCAAGAGGCCGAAGGTCGGCTCGATCACCCTCCTAGTACGCCCATGGGCCTCATTGTAGCGTTCCTCTGCCCTTGTCCTGGGATTCCTCAGTGGGGTCAGTAGCCATGAAAGGTTGGGGTAACCAGAGTCACCTGCAAATGGCGAGGGACAACAGTTAGACACGTACTAACCTGTAGGGATATCCACAGACCCAGACAACCATTCCCACTGTCTTGCTCCCAGGTGCTCACCTAATAGCCACACACGGTGCCTCTGGAGTTGCCCCATCACATAAGGTATGCTGCTATTCCCCAGGATGTAGGCGTCATGCACTGAGCCAGGGAACATGGCATTCACATGGGAGATGTACTGGTCGGCCAAACATACCATCTGTACATTCATTGAATGATAACTCTTCCTGTTTCTGTACACCTGTTCACTCCCGTGGGGGAAAACCAAAGCCACATGGGTCCCATCAATGGCACCTATGATGTTGGGGATATGTCCCAGGGCATAGAAATCACCTTTCACTGTTGGCAAATCCTCCACCTCAGGGTAAAATGATGTAGCTCTGCATGTGTTTCAGAAGGGCAGACATAATTGGAAGCAGCGGTGGGATCCTGTACTTGTGTTCAGTATCACGTTACAGTTTTAAGTAAAACAAATTAAAAATCCTTTAAATTGTCTTAGTGCATTTTTTTAATATATTTTTTTTATTTTTTTTTTATTTTTTATTAATTATTAATTTGGATTAATTTCAATTATTGAATTTTTGTAATTTTTCTAAATTCTTGTTTCCAATTTTTGCAAAAAGTTTTTGTTGACACAAAACTAGGGAACCATGGAGCTTGATCTGGCTAGCCTACCCACACTGACAGTAGTCCAGCTTAGGGGGTTTTGTATTGAAAGAGGGTTGCCTGCAACCACTGATCTCAGGAAGCAAATCCTGATCAAATCCCTGACAGCATGGGCTGAGGCCCAAGAGGTAGAGTCAGAAGAAGCTCCAGAGGAGGGAGAAAGAAGGGAGGATGCTAGCTCTAACCACTCAGGGGAGGGAAGGCATCTGAGCCTAAGTGAGGATGAGGAAGAACGGTCCTCAGTAGATACAGTCACTAGGGGCAGACCCAAAGCTAGTGGTAGGAAGGGGGTCCCTTCAGGAGAAGAGAACCCATCCATCAGAGAAAGAGAGCTGGAGGCCCAGCTAGCATACATAGCTTTGGAAGCAGAGAAGCTGGCCCTAGAAAAGAAAAAGTGGGCAAGCAAAGAGAAAAGAGATGGTGGCAGCGATAAAGAGGCTGAGGTGTCCCTGGGTGGGGGTTTTGCCCCCAGATTACCCAAAGGGGTGGTTCCTGCCTATGTAGAAGGGGATGACATAGATAAGTGGCTGGGGGCCTTTGAGAGGGCCCTCCAGATGAGGAAAGTCAAGCCTCAGTACTGGGGTTCACTTCTTTGGGAGTTAGTTCCCAACTCTGGGAGGGATAGGCTCCTAACCATGAGTGGGGAGGATGCAGACTCATACCCCAGTATGAAGAGTTGCTTGACTAAAAAGTTTGGTCTGACCCCAGAGCAGTATAGGCTCAAGTTTAGGGACACCCAAAAGACAAGCACCCAGTCCTGGGTGGACTTTGTGGACATTTCACTAAAGGCACTAGAGGGCTGGATTATTGGTAACAAAGTAGCTACTTATGAGGGGTTATACAATCTGATCATGAGAGAGCACATCTTGACCAATTGTACCCAAGAAAGGTTACGCCAGCATCTAGTGGACTCTAAGCAGACCAACCCTAGAGAGCTAGGGGAGGCAGCTGATGAGTGGTTGAGAACCAGGGTGGTTGTCAAGTCCCAGGGGGGAGACTCCAAGAAGGGGGGGACAGGTCCCCAAAAACCTAAGGAGGGAGGTGGTAAGCCCACCACAGAGACTCCCTCTGTACCCCAGAACCCTAAGAAGGAGGAGAGTAAATCCCACTCCCACTCTGACCAGCAGAGACAGTTAGACCCAGGGTTAAAAAAGCTCTTGGACAGTAGGGCTTGCTTTGACTGTCAGCAGACAGGTCACTTCAGAGGAGATGCAGCCTGTCCAAAGAAGGTGGTTAGCACTGGGCTGTCCAGTGTAGCCATAGAGGAGGATTCCTCAGATGATGAAGTCCTCCTAGCATTGAGCTGGGAGACAGGACCAGATGGTAAGCTGGTGATCCCTGAGGGTGGGAGTAGGCACTTCCACCACATTCAAGTGAATGGGATCCCTACCACTGGCCTGAGAGACACCTGTGCCAGTCACACTATAGTGAGTGACCGGTTAGTGACCCCAGACATGTATGTCCCAGGAAAGACAAAGAAAGTCAGGATAGCCACAGGGGAGGTCACCTCCAAACCTGTAGCCATAGTGCCCCTAGAGAGGGAGGGTATCCTTGACTGGATTAGGGTGGTAGTCAGTGCTGACCTTCCCCTAGATTGTATCCTGGGCAATGACCTCCCAGAGGTGAGTCTGGTCACAGATGGGGTGGTCGCCCAGGGCGCCCCCCCAACCCAAAGTCCTGGGGAGTCAGTCCCTACAGTTAGGAGACAGGGGGTCCCCAAGAAAAGGAAAGAAGAAAAGGAAGGGTAGGCCACTCTTAAAGAGAGTTCCAGGGAGCCAAGGGCCTTCTGCCCCAGTAAGGGGGGAGCCCAGAGTTGGCACTGGTGAGGCCTCACCTGACCCCAAGGAAGTCCTGAGTAGTCAGGCAGCTGTCCAGATGCAAGGTGTTGCCCCTGCACTGACAGAAGGGAGAGTGGAAGGAGGGTGTCTGCCACAGGAGGTGGTAGCCCCCCACTCTAGACAGCAAGAGGGGTGCCAGGACCCCAAAGATGCCCCTAAAGCAGCTCAGCCACCTGTCAGTGGAGAGCTTAGGGTGTGGTTCTGGGTACTGACAGCTGTCAGTAGCCTCTGCTGAGTGCCAGCCTTCCTGGCAGCACTGTACTTGGCCTGGGAGGCAGACCCCAGGGCCAATAGCAAAGTAGGCCCCCTGACCCTATTGGTCATGGTGGGGTTGCTCAAGTGTTGGGTGACCTCTTTGGGTAAGCTAGGTGTTGCCCTAGCAAAGTTTGGAGTAGGGGAGGTGGGCACCTCACTACCCAAGTTGGCAGAGAGAAAGGAGGAAGACCCCCCTAGAGGAAAGTTTCAGTTTGAGTTGGGTCCTTTTACTGTTGGGATGGCTTCACTACCCATAGGGAGTGACCCTGACAGGAGGATATAAGGCAGAGTAGGCCCTGCAAAGGGACAGCCAGTTTTCTTCACTGTCTTCCTCGCCTAACAAGCCAGGAAGACTCTCCCAGGGTTGGGCTGAGTCTCCTGGGCGTATGGGCCGGGGGGGGGTTGTGTGAGAAAACAGGGCTGATTGCAGAGGCCCCATAACTTTTTGCCCCCATTTTCCTCTTTTTGCTGGTGTTTTCCTGACTTTGATGGTGCCCTGGGTACTGCTAACCAGTCCCAAGGCCTGTGCTCTGTGTAAAATCAATATGCAAATTAGGCTAATTATAATTGGCTAAGTTAACCTACCTATAAGTCCCTAGTATATGGTAGGTCATGTAGGTTTAGGGACCACAGCATAGGTGGTGCACACCTAGGTGCACTGCTGAGGTGCCCAGTGTCATTTTAAAGGCAGGCCTGCTTTGCTGGCTGCTTTTAAATTAAAGTTATATGCAAATTCGACTTTGGAATTAAAGGTACTTCCAAAGTCTTAAACTACCTTATTTTTACATATAAGTCACCCCTAAGGTGTGCCCTATGTGCCCCTAGGGCTGGGTGCCATGTAACTATAAGCAGGGACTTTATAAAAATAGATTTATAAGCCCTGGTGAGGTAAAAACAGCCAAATTCGTTTTTCCCTCATTGAAGTAAATGGCCTTCATAGGCTAGAATGGGCAGACTTTATTTTAAATTTTAAAGTCTCCTTAAATGTTACATACCAAGAATTTGGTATCAAATTGATTGTTGTAATAAATCCCACAACTTCCAGTTGTTGGATTTAATATAACTTGTCCAGGTAAAAAGTTTAGACTTTACCTAAAAAGTTGCCAATTTCAGCTCTGCATTGTTTTTGCTGTTGTGCTCTGATTGGCCAGCCTGCAGCAGCTTCTGCCATGCTGCCTTGATGAGGTGTGAAGTGGCCTGGCTTCACACAAAGGAATGTGCTTGGGGGAGAGAATCTCCCCTCAGCAGATGGTGAGGCAGGAAGGGGGAGGGCTGCCAAACTGGTCTTCAAAGGCAGAGAAGGACATCTGGAGCACCCAGCAACACCCCCACATCCTGCAACCCCAGACAGCTAGGTGCCCCCTTGATTAGATTAGGAGAGGGCAGGAGAGGGGTGTGTTTATGATTTTTAGCCACACCAGTGGGTGGGCTCAGCCAGATGTAACCTCCAAAAATCAGATTCAGCCATGTTGGATTTTTAGAGACTGTTGCCTTTTGGGATTGATTTTTGTCACACTTCCCAGGAAGTGGTCATCACAGGGGGACGACCCTGTACCTGATTGGAGGACCAGGACCCCCCTGCTTTTCACCCAGGAGCAAGGATAAAACTGGCAGACCTGCCCCCA
Organism: Pleurodeles waltl; assembly: GCF_031143425.1. Taxonomy (NCBI): domain Eukaryota; kingdom Metazoa; phylum Chordata; class Amphibia; order Caudata; family Salamandridae; genus Pleurodeles; species Pleurodeles waltl. Next base: position 261,346,954 of record NC_090440.1, read on the forward strand.
CACCTCAGATCCCCTCCAGAATTCAACAAGAAAGGAACTTAAGGAGAAGAAGGACTGCTCTGCTGGACCCCTGGCCTGCACCTGGAACCTGCACTCAGAAGAACTGCACCAGCTGCACACTTGGGCTTCACCACAAGAAGGACTTTGCCTGGCTTCAACTGGTTCAAGGAGGGACTCCCTGTTTGCTACAGGTGAAAAATTGCTAACCAGAGTCCCCTGCACCAACTCCTGAAAAAGTGACCAGCTGACCACTGTCCAGTGGCCAAAAAGGAGTTTGCGCCAGGTGCATTCTGGCAGTTGAAGTCCGCACCCCCAAGGACCATCACAGAACTTCTGGACCCTTGGGGTGAGCTGTGGACCCCAAAAGAACCTTAAAAGAACATCTGGGTGAAGCCCCAGAAGTTTGGAAAAGATTTGAGAATTTTTGGAAAAAAGCTCCAGAGAGGGACCGACCCGCCGCGGAAATTCTAGCCGGCTTGCCTCAACCGCGACCCGGCCTGACTTCGTGGTTCGTTCCTGTAAAGAAAAACATCCAAAAAAGAGACTAAGTCCGAAGGTAAAAAGTTGACCGGGACCTCCCAGCCATCGTATCCGAGAAGGGCTCCACGGACGTCGGATCAAGATCCAGGTTTACCCCGGTCGAAGGATTTTCATCTCGAAAAAACGACTAAGTCGGAAGGTAAAAGTCTCCACCGAGGAAACACACATCGCGTATCCGGACAAGGGCTCCAGGAGGTCGGATTCAACTGGCAGGTTCGTCCCGGTGAAGAAAAACTTCAAAATAAAGACTAAGTCAGAAGGTAACTTTTTAACCGAGGCCTCCCGCGACCTGTAGCCGAGTAGGGCTCCATCGTGGTCGGCCTGAAACTTTGACTTTGCCCCGGTCCCGGTGCAACCAGATGACCCGATTGGCACTTTTTGTTTCTAAGCGCTAGAAAAATAGTAATTCTTTAAAAATTCATATCTCCGGTTCCCCTGAACCGATTTTAATCGTTTTTGTGTCATTTTAAAGATAAAAATATAAACTATTTTTATGAATTGGTTTTGGATTTTTAAACTGTTTCCTGTGTTTTATTTGATTACTGTTTTGTGATATTTGAATGCTTTACACTTTGTCTCCTAAGTTAAGCCTTGACGCTCGTTGCCAAGCTACCAAGGGTTGAGCTGGGATTAATTTACTGAGACCTAACTGTACCTAGGTGGAGGTTAGTGGCTTGTTGCTAGGTGTAGGTACCTACCTGCCCTACCAATAACCCATTTTCCAACAATGTTTTTCTGGGCCAGGGTGGGAGGTTTGTGGCCAATGAGTAAGAAGAACCGGACGGGGGAGTAACATCCATTCTTACTTCACTATTCCTCTGTGTCAGCGCCCACCAGAAGAAGGGGATTTGGCGGGCCATCGCCAAGGAAGTGCGGACCGTGGGGGACTACCATAGATGGAGCACCCACTGCCGCAAAAGATGGGAGGCCCTGCGCCTCTGGAGCAAGAAGACAGCGGAGGCCCAGCTGGGGATGGCTTCCCAACATGGAAGGGGTGCCCGTCGCACCATGTGTAGTTGCTGTACATATTTGTATATAATGATCTGTTACAGAGCTGTTTCCATATCAGAATTTTCGATGATTACACTTGTTACAATCATTTCATTTTGTACTTGCATTCTTCCAGGGGGTGACGGGGTGTAAATGTAATGTTGATCCATGTATTTCTGTGTATGTTGTTGTGGGTGAGGGTGGGTATGGGGGTTATTGCGTGTTGCGTGTGTGTGTCACTCTGTCTTTCCTCCCTCTTCCCCCCTCCCCTGTGTGCAAGGTAAAGTACGCACCGTGGTCGTCGCCGCCGTCTTTGCTGCTCCTGTTAGAAGAGGAGGTAAACCAACACTGGTAGCACCTGAAGTTCGGGTTCCATGGCATCCTGGTTCCTCGTTGGGTGTCGAGAGGTGAGTGGTTTCCGTTCCAAAGACTGTTTCTGCTGTGGTTTTGATGGCGTTGGTACCACCCTGGAAAAGGTGGCGGATTGGTGCCTTGTAATACAGTGGGCGGTACATTGTCTTCCGCCTGTCTATTGGCGGTTACTGCCATGGTGAATGTTTCTACCGCTGTGGCGGCCGGAGTGTTAAAGTGGCTGTCTGTGTTGGTGATTTCCACCATGGTCGTGATTCCATTTTTTTTTACCTCCGGCCTGTTGGCGGTCCTACCGCCGCTTTAACACTGACCGCCAGGGTTGTAATGAGGGCCAAATTCTTTTCAGCAATACTCCAGCAAAAATACCCATGTTGCTGTTCCGTGCTTTAACCGACAAGTTGGTAGGTATGGGAAGCAACATAAAGCAAGGTGGCTATTTGAGGAGTAAGGCGGCACAAGAGGAGAGAGTTAGCAAACACATGCATTTTTATAGAGTGGTGAATGATAAAAGAAAAAAGGGCAGACTGCTTCATCCTGTACTCTCAGCTTTGGAGCCCTCACAAAAACAAGCAAAGTGCTTTAAATTGCTGCCTTATCAGGTTGACAGCTGTACATTTTCTATCCTGCTGACAGCCCATTTTGTACCAGCTACTCAGTGGCAGCCTGCAGCTACTGGTAGCTCACGATCGACCTGTTGAAGACCGCTACGCTAAGCCTACTGTAAGTATACACTAGACTTTTGGAAACCAAACAGCTTGCCCCATCTGGTAGGCTGACTGAGCTTTTGCCCCAGATCCACTGTTATTATTGTTTAGGATGTAAAGGAATAGAGGGCTGGTATCTATTTTTGACACATATGGTTATATTAATAACACACATGGGCCCTCATTCTGACCTTGGCGGTCGGCGGAGAGGCGGCGGTCGGACCGCGAACAGACCGGCGGTATTAAAAATGGCATTCTGACAGCGGCGGTCACCGCCGCGACCGACCGCCACTTCCCCACTCCGACAGCCACGGCGGTCATGACCGACGGGCTGGAGTCTGCGTACTCCGGTCCGGCGGTCGACCCAAGACCGCCAACGGTATCATGACCCTGCTTACCGCCGCGGTTTCTGGCGTTCAGGAACCGCCATGCGAACCATGGCGGTAGGCACTATCGGGGCCAGGGAATTCCTTCCCTGGCACTGATAGGGGTCTCCCCCACCCCCCACTGCCCCCCCGAGTCCTCCCCCCACACCCTCCACCCCCCTGCCACCCCCCAGAGGTGGTACGAACCCCCTCCCCACCCCCACCCCGACATGCACATACACGCACCCCGACATGCACACACCCCCAACATGCACATATACACACCCCCTACACACACACATACACAACGGGGACACATACCCGCACACATACATGCCGACATGCGCACCCGCCGAACTACACACATTGCCCATAGGCACAGCAGCACTCCCCGCCCGCATGCACGCACTCACACACCCCCTCTACACACTCACACGCACACCCCCATGCACGCACACATCACACAACACCCCCCCACCCCCTCCCCTCACGGACGATCAACTTACCTTGTGCGTTGGTCCTCCTGGAGGCGACGGGAGCCATAGGGACGTGACCGCCAACAGAAGACCGCCAACAGAAGACCGCCACACAGAAATGTGGGTCGTAATTCTGGGGGCGGTGTTCTGCTGGCGTGGCGGTGGAGGTTGACCAGTCTCCACTTTCCCGCCGACCGCCAGTGTGGCTGCTGGCGGTATTCCGGCGGAACGCTCCCAGCGGTCGGAATACGCGCAGCGGCATACCGCCGCGGTCGGCGGTCTTTACCGCGGCGGTAACTCGGCGGTCTTGCGAAAAGACCGCCAAGGTCAGAATGAGGGCCATGGTCTTGACAGCTAGATTAGCTATTGTTGAGTTTTAGAAATCATCTAGCCTAACTCTCATACATTTTGCTGGATTAAAATATGAATCATTTCATAATTCAAAGATTAACGGCACTGGTTCATAATAGAATCAACAACTGTGAATGTACTTTGTCTCCTTTTACAACTTATCTGAAGAGAAATCCTGTAATCGGAATGATTGTATTGATGATACCTGATGTGGCTGGGAAATAAGAGGTACCAAGGATGTCACCAACATTTCAAAACTGACACTGGATGAATATTTTTATGATAATCATTCAACTAGGATCACGGCGATAGTGTTGTTATGTGCTAACAAATATGAAATATGTTGGGTTCGTAGCTTGGTGAAAAGTGAGCTGTTTTTATAGTATTGTACCTGCCGGCACCAACATTGCGGACAACGCCTTGGGGGCTCACCTCTGGATGCCCTCCCCCCAACAGCGCCTTTGAGGCCACTACGGCTGAGGGCCTTGGCCCAGGGAAGGAAGGCGTGAGCTCCTAGATGAAGGCCTTGTACTTGAAGTGCAGTTGGCCACGAGTGGCCCTAACCGGAGATGCAGACTCAACCACCCCCAGGACTAATATTGCTGCAATGCTTGAAGCCGACTAGGCCAATCTACCTCCCCGGGGCCTAGTGCTATCTTCTCCAGGTAGGCCTCCCTCCTCTCTCATTTCTGATTGCTCCCTACCGGGGTCGTGGGGGCCTAACAATAACAACAACATAGATCTCAGTACGCATGTGGAGCCCGCAGTAGAACCGGCACCTGTCCCAATCATTGGCTTTACTGGGGGGTGCTCTGAGACCAACTTACATGGGGCCACACACGGAACAGGTGCAGGAGAATACCACAAGGCAAACACCTCCTCGCCCCCGGCCCAGCCCAATCTACTTGCACCCCATGCTGCAATGCCCATAAAGACGTGCTGAGTGATCCAGGTCCACCGTCTGTGTGGGACGTGGCCGGATCATAGCTGAGTCACCCAGAGGGGACCTTCATGGGGCCTGGGATGAAGGGATGGATGAAGCAGTACATCCCCTCCACCCCGGGGGTGCTGACTTTCGGAAGACAACCAGGAGTCAGCGTGGGAAGCCTCATCATCTTTCTTCTGCCTGAGAACGCAATGGTGATGTTCCCTTCACTCCTGGAGGCCGACCTTTAGTCTCCACTCATGTTATTGTGTTGAGTGAGATAGAGCCAGGCCCTGGACTGCAACCAAGTCTTCACTGGGCCAGCTCCCTCTGCTGTTGCGACTTCGGGGCCTACCCCTCCCGCTAATATACTGTAAACTGAATATACACCCAACGAACGAACAAGTGACCCTCAGTGCATCGCTCTACAGTTTTAAGGAGTTCAGACTGGAACTGCCCAATGGAAAATACGCAGATAAATCCTCAAGCAAGCCCGCACAGCAACTTCTTTTCTCTGAAGCTCTCTACCACACACGCCCAATGACCACTGTCAAGGGACCACAGCTGGCAGACCTGCCCACCACCATAGTTTGCCCAGCGCAGGATACTACTATGGAGTGTATACTTCAGGAAGTTACAGTCATGGGTGGGAGGGAGTCTTATCTCTTGCCCCAGTTCACTGCCCTAGCCTACCTCTTCCACTGCCTCCCCCTGGCCTGACCCATTATGTGAAACACAAAAAAGTAGTCTCCTATCTTCAATCAAAAAGGGCTGACGTTGCTCTCCTGTAGGAGACACATCTCAATGATGTTGAGTCCAGTAAATTGAGCTGGGACTGGGTAGCGAGAACGATATTTAGTAATTGCCCACAGACAGCATGGGGCAGGACACCTAGGAACTGCGGAGTGGTGATTCTGCTTCGCAAAACCATGCCTGTTACTGTTTCTCAAAAGTGGTCTGACCCCGAACGAAGAATACATGTTCACTAAACTGAAGATCAGGTACTACTCGCTTTGTGTAGGCTCAGTTTATGCACCCACGGTCCCTGAATAATCGTTCCTCCACCAAATCAACCTGCTCCTTACCGAGATCGTGGCATACAGCTAACTTAAAGGGGGTTATTTGAACCTAGCCCAGGACGCAGTGCTTGACAAGACTGGGCCTACAGATGCCAGCAATAATCAGGACAGGGCAATATTGGCAGTTGTGACCTCCTACCATAGTATGGTGGACTACTGGAGCCCACACATCCGGCAGCTAGAGAATATACTATTCTTTTGTCGGTACACAGTCCTCAGTCGTATCACAAAACACAGTGGCCCAAGTCCGAGACTCGGTCTGTCAACACAGGCCTTGTTACCCGAGGTCGAAAACCCTGTTGTTTTGCCGCATATCGCTATCGTACCGACCCCCAGGGCAGATCACAACTGTGAGCTCATGTTTCTACTTACATACAGTACAACAAAGGCACACTTTCATCCCAGAGTGTGCTGTGGGAGGCTGCAAAGGCAACCATTCGAGGGCAAATGATGCACAATGCAGCACTGACTTACAAACAAAAGATAGGTCACCAAACAAAACTGGAAGGCAACATTGAGTCTCTCACCCAATTGCACACAGCCTATCGCTGCCAATGCGCCACCACTTGGAGCAAACCTGCGTGGCCCTTAATAAACTGTACACATCCCGGGCCGAATATGCACTGCAACAGCTGACGGAATGCCATTACAAACAGGGGGAAAGGGCTGGCCGACTCTTAGCAGCACAGCTCCACCAGCGGGAAGCTGCAGAGGCCATTCATGCTATTTCTTCCTCAACCAGTGTACTCCTTACTCGACTGCAGGATATTGTTAATGAGTTCACAGCATTTTACCAACACTTGATTAGTCCTGAAAAGGTGGCTAATTCCACTCAAATAGAAGCCTTTCTGGAGTGCTTTAGCCTCCCCACCATCGGGTGAGGGTTGACCCCTGTTGGATGGGGAGAACAGTAAGATTGAAATAACACAGGGTATATCTAACCTCCCATACCACAAATCACCAGGGGAGGATGGCTTCCCCACAGAATTTTACAAATGGGCCGGTGGGGAGGTAGTCGACTCCTTATATGAAACCTTTCAAGAAGCCAGTCAAGAGGGATTGCTGAGCTCTATTAAAAATAGGGCAGTGATTGCGGTTCTCCCAAACCTAGAGGAGCATCCCTCCTGTGTGGCAAATATCATTCCATCTCTATCCTGAATGGGGGTGGCAAACTCCTTGCCAGTGTCTTGGTGGCCCATTTACGCAAGGTCATCCCATCCTTAATACACACTACACAAATGTGATTCATCCCAGGACGCACATCTAAAACCATCTCCGTTCCCTCTCACATGCCCTCACATTTGCCGGATGAAGCCACAGCCCTGTCCCTGGACACTGAAAAGGTGCTTGACTGCATCAAATGGAGCTATTTGCTTCTGACACTGCGGGAATTTGGTTTGGACGATCAATTCATAGCCAAAGTACACCTGTTATATGATTGTTCCATGGCAAAGGTTAACTGTGGTGGCTTTTTATCTGACCTTTTTCCTTTACGCAGAGGGACGAGGCAAGGCTGCCTACTCTCGTCAATTTTATTCCTGCTGGGCATGGAACCACTAGCAGCCACTATCCATCAATCTCCTCTCCTTACTGGAACACCGCTCCAAGGGGGTGTGTCCAAGCTCTACTTAAATGCGGACGATATCCTACTTATCCTGGCAGACCCGGGCCGATTCATTGCAGCCTTTGTAGTGATCATTGATGGTTTCGCAAACCAATCCGGATATCGTGTAAACTGGGACAAGAGTGAAGCGCTGCCTTTCTCCACCATCACCATTTGTGCAGTGATCTACGGCTTCCCTTTCCAATGGACGGCGTTTCACCTTAAATACCTGGGTATCCTTGTTAACCGGGAATTAGAACATATGATAGCAGACAATCTGGATCCACTCATAGCACGTATTAATCTAGCTTTTGAGAATTGGTCCCATTTGGGACTTTCTTTCTGAGGCAGGGTACAGGCAGCGAGGATGGTTACATTACCGCGCTCCACTTATGTGTTAGGTATGCTACCCCTCCAAGTGCCCCTCTCCACCCTCCGATTGACTGATGCAGCAATCCAAGTCTTTGTGTGGGGCTCCTCTCGCCCCCGTTTACCAGCTGCTAAACTCATGGCATGCCGTTCTAGGACTCCCATCTGTAAAACATTATGACCTCGCACTCCATCGCTTCCAGTTAGAGTATATGCTTCCTGAGGTACTGGATCTACAACAATGGGTCATCACTGAACGACTGTTACTCTCCATCCTGGTAGGCCTCAGGTCCTTGCACAGAGTCAGTTCCTCCCAGTCATGCCCTGAAAACCCGATTTTGCAGCGATGCATCCAGCCTGGCGTAGAGCACACTGCCTTTTCAATGTACACCCTCATCTCCACCAATGGGTCCCCTTATAGGGAAACTTCGGCCTACGTGTCAGAGGGGACACCCTTCACTGGGTGCAATGGGGTGCAGCCGGCATCGAAAGCTTAGACCAGATCATTGAGAATGGTGAATTCAAAGCATTTGCAAAATTGCAAGAGGAATATGTCCTCCAACCACACCAGACATGGTGGTACCTGTAACTTAAGCACTGTCTAAGACATAGCATGGAAGCCAGCCCCTGGACCTTTCAGGTCTCCCCCATGCTGTCTTATCTAAGACGTGGGGCTGCTTCAAGAGCGTGATGTCGGGCCTCCATGAAGTTCTTATACATCATCTTTTTTCACAGCCCCTCCTCAACAATTCACGCTCTAAGTGGCAGATTCATCTCCAGATGGAGTTTGATGTGGAGGACTGAACAGACATCATGGTGACCTTAGATAGGGGTACTCGGGAAGCCCGCCTGAAGTTTTGTCTCTTTCAAACAATCCATGACTGGTACTGGCATGCTGTGAAATTACAAAGAAAGAGTCTTCTACCTTATGTGAATTGCTGGCGTTGCATGGAGACCCGATGTGACCTGACTCACTTCCAGACTCCCGCCCACGGATGCATCATTTATCAATTGCTAGACCAGACTCCCCTGTTTACACAGACATGGGCGTCTTTCCTTTCTGGTGACTCATAGCGCGCTTACTGCTTGACCATTACAATTACAATTACCCATGCCATATTTGCTAAGGGAATGAAGGTCACCAATCACTCTTCTGCTGCCCCACTCGCACCCCCCACCTCCCTACCGGCCCCCTTCATTCTAATTTCCATTTTTTTCTATACCCTGGCCTTTATCATGTCCCCTCAACCTCCACCTCCTCCTCCACTTCTGACTTATCCCCTCTCTCGGTCAGTACTTCTATGGCCTTCCTTCTATCTGCCCCTCCCATCACCCTTTCCCCCTCCCTCTCTCCTACTGCCCTCCTCCTTCCCCCAGACCACACCGGATGCTGGACACCATACTCTGCTCTATTCTACTCTATTCTATTCTATTCTATTCTACTCTACTATACTTACTATAAACTACTATCTATTATCCCCTCTTACCCCAGTTCCTTCTTACACCCCAGCACCCACTCCGTCCTCCTTTTCCCTCAGCGCGTTCCTCATACCTCTCACTTGTTGCGCTACTCCTCAAACCGCAACTTGCCGTACAGTATCACTTTCTGTGTCACCACTCCACCCCGACTTAGCTGCCATATTTCCTCTCTTTGCCCTTTCTCGGTTATCTCAGAGCTTGGTCCAACAGGCGGGATGTCTAGCATCCCTGGCCACTGACGCTAGGATTTCCCAGGGTCTAAATACACTTAGGTCCCTATTCTTGCCATATCTCAGGTTCATTTACCTGTTCTTCACTGCCCCTGACAGATACCTCTCACTCCAGTCCCCTGCACCCCCCTTTTATTTTCCTCTCGCTTCTTTCTTTTTCTCTTTGTATACCAACTGATGACTGCCTCTGTTTCTTAGTATCCCAATACTGTTATATTTCTTCAATAAAAAATTACAACACAAAAGAGTAGGCAACGGTCTGTGAGACCACTGCCTGCCCTTAAATATATTATCATTTACATTCTCAAATGAGAAAGGATAACTTTGGGACCCTTTTCCCCTTTGTGAATAGACTGCCACCAGCTTGAAACTGGTGGTAAAGTATTATTGTTTTGGGACTGAAATTCGGTCGCAAAACAGTGATACACACACCATACCGAATTGGTGTTTGGAAGGAACGACTTAAACATGCTGCTTCTAAATACCGATTGCAAAAGCAAGTTACAAGTTACCGTACAAGTTATCGAATAGCATTTTGACTTTTGTACATTGGAAAAAATATTTTTCAGTAAAATTCTTTGTACATATGGCCCTAAAAGTCCCTCTGTGTCAGTGATACCTCTCCCTCGAGAATCCAGATCTCAGTCGGGCTTTGCTCTGAGCCAGTTTAATAACTGTACTGTGTAACACATGCAAATTATGTAGATGGTATTCCTATTTCCTCTTGACAGTTAATGCACATACATGCTTTTTCTGCCCTCATTGAAAAAAAGGCTTGTGCTGTGAGGTTTTTATATTGTAAACTCAACAACTACTGTATATAACGTGCGCTTTCATTATGGTAGTCTAGTTAGTGCAATACAGAACTACTCAAATAAACTGTGTGTGCTATCAAGATCTACCAAGGGCTCTCCTGTTGTGCATAAGGATTCAAACATATCTTTTGCAGCTTACCTTGCTTTATTTGCAGTAAAAGCCTAACCCTCTGATCTGTTTTAAAACATTCCAGTTTGTGACTGGTAGGCTATTCAAAGATTTCTGTAACAAATACATTAACCCAATGAGAAACCGTTCAGAGATGCAAACCTGTGCACTACTGTTTACAGTTCACACCAGTGCTCAGCAGCAGGGACATACATCCCTTAAGTTATTTTGTTGTGATACAAACTGGCCACCAAATGATTACACATAGGACTCTGCAGTAAGTACATTAACCTTATGAGTTCCCATAAAAGTCGTATATCTTGAGAGCTGCTGGGTACTGCCATAACTCTATATAATCAGGAAAATGGGAGGACAAGGAGATTATATGGTCCAGTGTGCGGTCTCCCTACTAATTGCTATGAAAAAATAGAGTTCACTGTTCCAAAAGACAAACACAAGTCCACTAGGCACTTCTATATGTAGAAGCAAGAGCCCTCACACATCCAGTTGATGTCATGCTTCATCATAGGGCCTGCTCCTAGCCAGACTGGGGCTGCAATGTCTGACGAGCCCCACGAAGGGGGTCTTTGCCAGAGATCTTTTTTGCAATGATCTGTGCTGTGATACAAAAAAAGAATGAATAGGAATAAATTCAGACCTATAGGCAAAAGAGAAAAGAAAACAGCTGGAGAGAAAAAGGGGAATACAATTGACTAGGTAACCCACTCCGAAAACAGAATTTCATTAAATGAAAATAGGAACCGGTCAAGAATAAAAAAGCATTGTAGAGTGAAAGAGAAGTAATGATCCCACAGTCCACTGAAGGATGTAGAAAATAAATTGTCTTTATCCTCTCAAAAAGGTCAATATGTTTCGTGCCTCAAACAGCCCTAATGAATCAAATGGCACTTCATCAGGACTATTTGCAGTAACCTTCTCCTAAGCTATGAGTGAAAACTACCCTATATTAAACTATATTAGTTGTATTGGAAAACAGAGAAAACTCACTCAAAACAGTTATATGTCGAAGACAAAAACTGTGGAAGACCTGTGGAAACAACAAAAAAACAGATATACCACATAATTAAAAAATAATCTTTTATATATATATATGTATAAATACATAAATATAAATGTGACGTGGCACTGCTAGTGTGCTGCCATGCTGAGTGATCTGCTAACAGGCAGGCATGCGCCTAGTTACCATCCTTTAATAGGGACAGGACTCCATGGGAAAGAGCGAGCCTGTGGGCTGCCGTTGTATCTACAATAGTGTATGGAAGAACAGGAAAATTGAGACATAACATAATACAGAAAGAAGCAAGTCTCATAGTTCCCCTGCGCAGACTGATACAAATATGATAATGAATATATAAGCACACATCATACCTTCACATCGTACTCCAATTCAGAACAAACCTCATCAAATTATATTTAAAGTTCTACGTCATCATTGTTGTGTTTGACTCTCATTATACTAAATGAGACTGCTGGATTCGGGTGGCACCACCTCCAGGATGTGGGGAACTGAGTCCATTTTCACACCATGTGGCAACTGTTGGCCTAACCCTTCCGGCCACCAGTACCTGAAAGTGGCAGTGATTTGTGGCAGCTGTGCGCATGACATTCTGATTTCTCAAGGAAATCGTGGCGGAACAGATCTCATCCTTTTCCCTCAGTTACATTCATCTCACAAATGAATAGACAAACAGAAGCAGAAATCGGTTCAGTATATTTTATTGAATCAACTGTATTCTAGATAAAATAGCATGTACTGCAATGATTAGGATGATAAGACAGAATAATAGCAATGCGGTGACAAGGAAAGTGAAACACAAGAAAAGTCCCATCATAATGTCAGAATGCTAAGTGTCAGGATTCCGACCTACGCCACTATGGTACTACTAGAGCACAGCAGTGTTAGCTGCTGTTCCCCCCTCATGATCCCTAGGAAGACACCATCCCCCATACTTGAAAATGAAAGTAGTGAATAGTGCTGTTGGTCTACTGAGAGCCTTCTCATGTAAATGGAAAGACCCCAAGTCTCAGCAGACAGCTGCAGTGAAGCAACACCATGTAGTGGCAATTTGCTGACTGGACCTCGCCTTCTAGCATATAGAGGGCAGAGGGATGTTTTATAATTATAACTGAGAAACTTGCCTCTATGCAATTAAGTCACTTTATCAATCAGATGAACTACAGGTTTGGGTTCATTATGTGCTGATTATGTTTATTTCTTGGTTGTATTATGATTAGGGTGGATATTAGAAAAAGAAATTGTCTTGGTCTTTTTTTTTTCTTTCCTCTCTAGGGGATATCTCTGCTCCTCTCCTGGGTTCAGAGTGCCTCGGTGGAAAAGAAAAAGAAAACAAAAAAAAATCCTGGTTTCAGGTAAGTGGCTTAGTGTAGTCTGGGATGGGTTCACCCAGGAAGGGAGGGTGGGAAAGTGAGGGAGGGATTACACTGGTGTCACCAATATTAAACATGCATGGGTGCCCGTGACAGTGTGTTATTCCTTTTTTTCCCTTCTCTATGCCCTCTCCTTCTTTATAGGGTCAAGTCCTTTGATTGGTCCATCACCTTCTCGCCTTCCCCTCTTTTTTCAATGGAAAATTTTGACCCCAAATACACCCGTACCTTGTGCAGCCACATCCCTCCAGGAATGTGGCAGTGTTGTGGGCAGTCAGGCTCCTCTCTTCCTTCTTCCACTAGCACTTTGAGTTCTCCTCCTGCACTTTCTGTCCTCCTGCTGCCTCACATCTCCTCTCTCATCTTTTGGCTGCTCCCCGGTGTTTCTTCCTCTCTGTCTTTCATGTTTTTTCTCCTCCTCCTCCTGTTTCTGGGCCTCCTTGGGTTCCTCTAGCTGATCCTCGTTTCCCTCTTGCTCTCCTTTGCGGGCACGCCATCAGTCTCTCTCTTGTCTTCTCCCCGTGCATCCCCACGACCCCGGAAGTGATCCGAGGTTTCTGTTTCTTCGCTCCTTAAGGTGCCCCTGGGGCAGCTTCCTGTATCGTCTTGTGTGGTTGCCCCAGCCACTGTTGTTGCTGGTGGCGATCCCATAACGGCTTCACTGTTACATTGCCCTTACGAAAGAGCACGTATGTTTCTCGTGAAGTGACAAAAACCGCGATGTTCAATTTTTTACTAATAACATATTGAAGACAACCTTGAGCAAGCACAGAACAAGAGTGTCCGAGTAAAAGGAATTCTGTGCTAAAAGTGTATGTTACTAGGCTAAAGGGCAAAAGCTGCAGGTTTATGGCTAAAATAGCGTGCCCAAACAGCTACTAAAATAACCTCGCAACATCATCACCTGGTCATGAGAAGGTAGGCAGCAAGAGAGATTCTGTCTTTAATGGTTGATGGGAATAAAATGTTCTTCTGTCAAGACTTTGCCAAGGAGGAATTCACTGATCTCTGGTTAAGGCTAAGAAGTTGTGGTTTTAAATTTGGGCTTTTTGCTCCCTCTACTATGTAAATTTGGAAAGATTATGTCTCCGAGTCCTTTCAGTGTCTGGATGATCTTCGCCTCTTTTGGGACCAACATTCACAACTCTCCATGGAAACTAATGAAACTAATACTTGAAATAATGCTTAAAATTCTATTTAACTGGCCTAATAAGCAGAATTTCTTCATAAGGGCTTTTATGGTTAGATCATTCTTGTCATGTGCATATGCGATGCGAGAGAAATATGTATGTTTATATATTGTCTTTTTGATGTTTGTCTATGTCTTTCCTTTACTCCCTTTCACTTAAAGTTTGAGCTACATTTTATTCTTTTAGTTCATACGTTTTTGTCCTATCAACTGTCTATTCTTTTCTAATTATGAATAATAGTAAAGGTATTAAAATTATTTTGTTGAAAGTTAAAGGTTTACAACACCCTGCCAAACATACTAAGGTTTTATATTATTTTGCTAGACATAAAGCAGATACTTGTTTGCTCCAAGACACTAATATAGATGATAAAGTTGTATCCTACGCGAATTAAAAATGAGTCGGTAAAGTTATTTCCCCTTCAACACTTAATAGGAAAAACACAGTGGTGATTCTTTATGCAAAAAACTACATCATCAAGTACCGAGCAGCTACTCTGATTCAGATGGCCGTTTCCTAATATCTAAAGTCCAAATTTCATAATACCATTCTACATTTAACCAATGTCTACGGTCCCACTAATGATGACTTGAATCTTTGGTCCCTTTTAACAACGGAAGTACTAAAATTGGGTAATGTTCCACTTATTCTTAGAGGTGACATTAATCTCATATATGATCCATTATTGGATAGAATATCCCAAGTCAAATATCACCCTCCAAAATCGTACTTCATACTTAAATCCTTTCTTAAAACAACCAAATTGATAGATATTTGGCGTTTGCATCACCCAAAAGAAAAACAATTCACTTTTTTTAATCCTCACAATTCTTACTGTAGAATTGATGATTTATTAATATCTCATCAATTAATCCATTCAATTTTTGATCCCACATCTATATTTATATTTCCGATCACGCGCTCATTAATGTGTATTACGACCTAGCTCCATTGAACAATCTCAAAATCGATGGCAGATGAATACCAATGTTGTTCTTAATGAAAAAAACAAACCTAAATTGTTGTCAGCATTGCATGATTATTTTTCCTTTAATTCTAAAGATTCTACTTCAATTGTTAATAGCTGGGATGCATTTAATGCATGTATCAGTGGCGTAACAATGTCTTTTATGGCATATAATAATACATCATTTAACGCTAGAATTAAAGAATTAAAGAATTAGATGAGCAAATAGCAAAATAGGTATGCCTTTTTCTCACATTCAACAACAGTCAATATAAGATACAATTACAAAAACTTCGCTAGGAATTACATTTTATATTAACACCTTCGCTGCCAGGCCTTTTCCCCTCAGGTGCAAGGCCTTTTTTTGGCTATTTGGTGCAGTTCGTGCCTGGGCCCTCATAACCTTTTGTCCACATAAGCTACCCACACCAAATTTGCGTCCTTTTTTCCAAATTCCTAGGGATTCTAGAGATACCCAGTGTTTGTGGGTTCCCCTGAAGGAGACTAAGAAATTAGCAAAAATGAATTTCTTTTTTTTCAAAAGAATTGGAAAAAAGGGCTGCAGAAGAAAGCTTTTATTTTTTTCCCTGAAAATGGCATCAACAAAGGGTTTGTGGTGCTAAAATCACCATCTTCCCAGCTTTCAGGACATGGAAGACTTAAATCAGAAAAAACACATTTTTCAACACAATTTTGGCATTTTACTGGGACATACCTAATTTTTACTACTTTTTGTGCTTTTAGCCTTCTTCCAGTTAGTGACAGAAATGGGTGTGAAACCAATGCTGGATCCTTGAAAGCCAAACATTTCTGAAAAGTAGACAAAATTCTGTAATTTACCAAAATGTAATTTGTGTAGAACCTATAAGGTTTTCCTACAGAAAATAACAGCTGAAATATAAAAATATTGAAACTGAGGTGAAAAAAACAGCAATTTTTCTCCACATTTTACACTGTAACTTTTTCCTGTGATGTCAGATTTTTTAAGCAATATACTGTTACGTCTGCTGGACTCTTCTGGTTGTGGGGATATATAGGACTTGGAGGTTCATCAAGAACCCTAGGTACCCAGAGCCAATAACTGAGCTGCACCTTGAAATGGGTTTTCATTCCAGGCCTAGTGCCTGCAAAAGGAAATGCCCAAAAACACAACGTCGACACATCACATTCTCCCAAAGAAAACAGAGCTGTGTTTTGCAAAGTGCCTAGCTGTGGATTTTGGCCTCTAGCTCAGCTGGAACCTGCGGAAATCTACCAAACCTGTGCATTTTTTTAAACTAGACACCTAGGGAAATCCAGAATGGGATGACTTGTGGGGCTCTCACCAGTTTCTATTACCCAGAATCCTCTGAAAACCTAAAAGTTTGGCCCAAAAAAACCTTTTTCCTCACATTTCGGTGACAGAAAGTTCGGGAACCTCAGAGAAGCCACAAATTTCCTTCCACCCAGCACTCCGCCAATTCTCCTGATAAAAATGGTACCTCACTTGTATGGGTAGGCCTAGTGCTCGCGAAAGGAAATGCCCCAAAACACTATGTGGACACATCAAAATTGTCAAATACAAAACTACCTGTTTTTGCTGGGGAGGGGGGCACCTGCATTTTTGGTCTTGGGCTCAGCAGCCATATAGGGAAACCTACCAAACCCAAACATTTCTGAAAACTAGACACCTGAGGGAGTCCAGGGAGGTGTGACTTGCATGAATCCCCCAGTGTTGTCTTACCCAGAATCCTCAGCAAACCTCAAATTTAGCTAAAAGAAAATTCTTTCACATTTCTGTGTGAGATCACTGCACTGGGACAAATTTCCTACCACCTAACGTTCCCCTCAGCCTCCAGGTAAACATGATACCTCACTTGTGTAGGTTGGCCAAGTGCCTGTGACAGGGAAGAGCCAAAAACATGTCAAAATTGATGGGGACCCAAAGCATGTCCAAAAGGGCAGTTTGGAAAAAAAAAACATTTTTAGGCTGATAAGTGGGCAGAATTTTTATTGGTATAGATGAGACAATGCTGGGTGGTATGGATTTTGTGGATTCCTGCAGATTCCGAAGGTTCCATCAAAAAAATGTGGGAAAAATGTGTGATTTCCGGCAAAGTTGGAGGTTTGCCGGGCATTGTGGATAAGAAAATGGTGCAGGGTGCATTTGAAGCACACCACCCTGGACTCACCCAGATATTTAGTTTTCAGGTGTGTCTACGTCTTGTGGGTTTTTCTGCATGGCAGCACCCCGCAGTCCAAAAAGTGCAGCCTTCACCATTCCAAGTGGGACGAGTTTGAGAGTTAGCCAAGCTCTCATGTCCCAAATGTAAAACAAAAACCTAAAATAATCAAAGGTCCTCTTGCTTGCCATGGGATAAGATGTTTTAATGTGCAGGGAACAGCTGAAAGACTGTTACCCCCTTCAGTTGGGGTGGGGGCATAACCATGTCCATACTGGTTGGTAGCCATCACCCCACTATTTTTTTCATTCCCTGGCTTCTAGTAGGTTTTCTCCCCACCCCCCCTATGGGGAGTGAATCGGGGGAAATTGCCCCATCTGCCCACCAGTGGGCAGAAGAACTTTGGCCCCATTTATTTGGGGTTGGGGTATGGCCATACCCCCACCATCTTTTAAAGAAAACAAATCTTCCCTGGTCTCTGGTGGGCTTTCTGCCCTCTTTGGGGGCAGATGGACCTTCCAAAAATAGGCAGATCTGCCCCAAATGGGGGCAGATATGGCCAACAGTAATTTGCCCCCATGGTGAGTGAACCTTGCCCAAGGGCTTCCCCCCCAAACAAAACACACACATACAAACACACAAATCCCTGGTGCCTAGGTGGTTTCTGCCCCCCCAATAGAAATAGGCAGAAATGGCCTAAAGTAACTGTTCCCCCCAGAGGAACAACTCTTGCCTAAGGGGTCGCTCCTCTTGCATGAAATTGGCACAAAAAAGAAATCCCTGGTACCTATTGGTCGTCTAATAAACATAGGCCGATCTACACCCATGGGCCAGAAATTGCCTAAAATAAATTTGCCCCCCAGTGGAGCGACCCTTGCCTAAGGGGTGTCTCCACTCACGTGAAACTGACCTAAAAACAAAAAATCCCTGGTGTCTTGTGGTTTCTGCCCCCCTTAAGGGCAGATTGGCCTAGTAAAAATAGGCAGATCTGCCTCAAGGGTGGCAGAAATGGCCTATTTAATTAATTTTTCCCCCAGGGGAGCGACCCTTGCCTAAGGGGTCGCTCCCCACATATAAAAAAATAAAAAGAAACTAAAAAAATTATCCCTGGTGTCTAGCTGTTTCTGCCCCCACCCTGGGGCAGTTCAGCCGAATTATAATAGGCCGAGCTGCCCCCAGGGGGGCAGAAATGGCCTAAACTTCTGCCCCCCTGGGAAGTGGCCCTTGCCAAGGGGCCACTCCCCTTATTCAATAATAAACATTTTTTTAAACTCCCTGGTGTCCAGTTGGCATGTAAATGCTTAAAAAGACATCAGAAAGGGAAGGCCTTTTCCTTCCTTTGATGCCTCTCTCACCCCCTCCACGTGATTGGAGGAGAAATGCTTTTCCATTTCTCCTCCGGTCAAGGGAGAAGCCTCTGATGAGGTCAGCGTGCGATCACACACTGACATCATCAGATGCCACAGTGGGGTCAGGGAGGCCAGTGGTGGAAGGGGAAGTGATTCCTCTTTCATCCCTTCCCCGGGGAGGTGGGTGCGAGGACCTCGGGGCGAGCGCTAGCGCTTCCCCTGAGGGCCCCTACCAGAAAGTAAGGGTTACGTCCTGGGCACCCGAGCGGTGCTTCCCAGGACGTGACTGTTACATCCTGGGCACCCGAGGGGTTAAGGAGTAGAGTTGGTATACAAATTTCTAATAATAAAGCAAAATTTTGTTTCAGTGCTAGTCGATCTGTAAGAATTTTAGCAAATGTATTAAGAAAGATAAAAATCAAATTAATGCTATTCATAATGCTAATGGCCAAATTGCTTTATCACATAAAAAATAGGTAATTCATGTATTTACTTTTCAACTTTATATAAAAAACCTCCTTCTATTGATACATTACACATCAATAATTGTTTAGACAGGTGTGGTTTACCTAAAATCACTCAGTCAGTCAGAAATCAATTGGATTTATCAATCACTTTGGAAGAAGTATAATTGGCAATTAAGACCCATATTTATAGTTTTTTAGCGCTGCATTTGTGCCGCTTTTTGACACAAAAATGGTGTGAACTTACAAAATACAATTGTATTTTGCAAATTTGCGCCGCTTTTGCGTCAACAAATGACCCTAATGTGGCACTAAAAAAGTATAAATATGGGCCTAAATCCCTTAAATTACTTAAATCTCCAGGTCCAAATGGTATCCCTGCTGAACTTTATAAATAATTTTCTACTCATCTTGAATCTCATGTACTAAAACTATTCACTCACTTTAGTAGTACAGGAACAACTACTGGGTCTTTTACTGAAGCTTTGATTATAGTTCATCCCAAGCATAAAAACGTTCCCAATATTGTTTCAAATTACCACCCCACTTCCTTAATTAATCAAGATCGTTAAATTTAAGTAAATATCCTTGCAACTAGGTTGGTCTCTATCCTTGATAATATCGTTCATGTTGACCAATCTGGTTTTATGAAAAATAGTCAATCAGTAAATAATGTCAGATTATTATTCCATGTCATTGATCTTGGATAATCATTACCAATACCAGCAGGTGTCATGGCATTGGACGCAGAAAAGTTCATTGGCAATATCTTTTCAATACCTTAGGTGCATTTAATTTTGGAAATTAATTTATTCATATGAGATCAGCTCTCTATTCAAATCCATCCGCTAAATTGTTCATTAATGGTCATATTTCTAACTTACTCATTTTTTTGAGGTACCAGGCAAGGTTGCTCATTCTCACCTTTACTTTTTAGGGTCAAGCGCACAAAGCCCTCTGTCCCTGTTGTCATCTCTCTATGAGCTTGTAACCACTCACATCAGTTTGGTTGGTTCATAGGCTTGCCTTTTTGATTTGATCAGTAAAAGGCATGCATACGTCATGCCTTTTCCGGTGTTTAGCCCTCCGCCCCTGGCAGCTACTGAAAACATACAAGTCTCCATGTTTTCCGTATGGATTCTGGACTGCTATTTTTTTTGTAGGCAGCGCGATCTCACTGGGCAGTAGTGGCGCACTTGCATGACATCTATTCTGTTACATAGATAATTGCACTTTTGCCGGTTACATGGATAATTGCACTTTTGCATGTAATATGGATAATTGCACTTTTGCTGATAAGTTTCCCTGCGAGCAAACTTCTGTTTCCTTTTGTGTGTATGCTTCGTGCTCGTGGCGGCAGTCTGCCCGCTTATGTGAAACTGAAACATTTTATTTTCAGTTTATGTGGCAACAAAAGTCAGGTTAGGAGTTTACAACGCCATTAGCTCTAACTCATTCTTTTTGATACCCCCTTCATTCTGGTGCATTTCTCTTATTATTTGAATGCATTGAAGAGTGCTCAGTGGCTCCAGCCACATTTTGTTACATTGATGTGCATGGAGTCCTTGGTGGCTATGAGGTTTTTAGCAGCCACCACTGAGACGATCATATTGCTTTCTCTAACATCAGAAATCTACCACCCCATTATACAGTCATTTTTCAAAACAGGTTTGGATACATTTTATGTATTTTACGGAAATTAATTCTCGTCGATTGAACTGCCCTGTAAAGAGCCATACCTCTGTTTTATCTTTTAAACAGCGTCTAAGCCAACGCTGTGTAACACACATTGCAGAATGTGTTTTGTTTATGTTCTGTTTAATAGGGTGGGCCCCAGTTACTGACAAATCCACAAGTGACCCAAATTTGGGCCCTTCCTTAATTCAATGCCATGAAAGAAGTAATTGCGTTACCTTTCCCTAGGTAAGAACAAGTGAGGATGGGCATCTTTATTTTGATTCACAAATATAATTTGTACATACTATAGTTGTACAGCGCAAGTCTTACAAAATGAATGGGGAGAGTCCAGTTGCCATAGGTAATCAAATCAAATCAAATCAAATCATTAACATTTATAAAGCGCGCTACTCACCCGTGCGGGTCTCAAGGCGCTAGGGGGGAAAGGGGGGGTTATCGCTGCTCGAACAGCCAAGTCTTTAGGAGTCTCCGGAAAGCGGAGTGGTCCTGGGTGGTCCTGAGGCTGGTGGGGAGGGAGTTCCAGGTCTTGGCCGCCAGGAAGGAGAAAGATCTCCCACCCGCCGTGGAGCGGCGGGTGCGAGGGACGGCAGCAAGTGCGAGGCCAGCGGAGCGGTGGGGGCGGGTGGGGACGTAGAAGCTGAGGCGTCTGTTGAGGTATTCCGGTCCCTTGTTGTGGAGGGCTTTGTGTGCGTGGGTGAGAAGACGGAAGGTGATCCTTTTGCTGACTGGGAGCCAATGCAGGTGTCTCAGGTGGGCGGAGATGTGGCTGTTGCGGGGTACGTCGAGGATGAGGCGGGCCGAGGCGTTTTGGATGCGTTGCAGGCGGTTTTGGAGTTTGGCTGTGGTCCCGGCATAGAGGGTGTTGCCGTAGTCCAGGTGGCTCGTGACGAGGGCGTGGGTCACGGTTTTTCTGGTGTCGGCGGGGATCCAGCGGAAGATCTTACGGAGCATGCGGAGAGTGAGGAAGCAGGCGGAGGACACGGCGTTGACTTGCTTGGTCATGGTGAGAAGAGGGTCCAAGATGAAGCCGAGGTTGCGGGCGTGGTCTTCGGGGGTCGGTGCGGTGCCGAGGGCCGTGGGCCACCAGGAGTCGTCCCAGGCGGACGGGGTGTTGCCGAGGATGAGGACTTCCGTTTTTTCAGAGTTCAGCTTTAGGCGGCTGAGCCTCATCCAATCTGCGACGTCCTTCATACCCTCTTGTAGGTTGGTCTTGGCGCTGGCGGGGTCCTTGGTGAGGGAGAGTACAAGTTGGGTGTCGTCGGCGTAGGAGGTGATGATGATGTCGTGCTTGCGTACGATGTCGGCGAGGGGGCTCATGTAGACATTGAAGAGTGTCGGGCTGAGCGATGAGCCTTGAGGTACGCCGCAGATGATCTTGGTAATGAGAGGTAATCTGTCAGAAAGTGATATCACAACCCTATGGGAAATGGAAAAGCATCTGCTTTACAGCCAGTGGTTTGTGTTATTGCCATTGCAACCTGGGGAGGATTGTGTCTTGTCATCTGCATAGGAATATGTTGATACATCTCCATGTCTATGGAAGATGTTGATATTGCAGCTGTGTATATATGGTTTGATGAAGCTTAAAGATCCATGTGTGACCTTCCAGCCACAAGCTGAGATCGTATCATGGTTAACTAGGCCTTTTACTCCATCCTAAATTGGTGAAATGAGCACCTGGTTAGATTGGGTAATGCATAAATAAATGGTTTATGTAAAGAAAGAGCTATATAAATATTTGTTGGAAAACAGTGTGTCATTCTCTTCACCTCCAGCATGATTTACTGTGTTGCATTATTGTTGTGAAAGTGTGTTTGTTTGCATTTTATTACTGTTGTGATGCTTATGTTTGCAGTACTCCTGGTAGCGTTTTTGATCCTATTCAAAGCCCAGTAAAACAGTTCCCTTTGTCCATCCACACCTACCAAAAAATGGACTCAAATGTCTGTTATGGTGGCTGATGAGACAATCATTAAGTAGCTAATGCAGCATTGAAGGGGTAAAGAGTGGGCATGTTCTTCTTCAAACAGTTGGGGACACCAAAGGTGGCTCCATCAAGTATCCTTCTCAAGTCTAAAGTGGGCACAGGCAGAGGAGCTAAAAAGCATGTGCAGCCACATTGTTGATGTATCTGATAAAATATATTGATTAGGTACAAGGTAACCTTGCTTTTCAGCTTACATTACCTCCTCCTTAAAGGGGGCATCCAATGAATGGCAGCACATTACATCTCAAAACCCAAGCAGACCTCATCAGACAAGGCAAGTCCAGAATGACTGTTTGTGATAGTTAGCTATGCAGGGCTGGAGAAAGGTAACAGTTTTTTCTCTGCTCTTGATGGCCTCTTTAAGGGTAGGTGGACCATTGTCTACCAGGCCCCTCACAATACATACTATGGGTACTCCTTCCACCCTGCACTTGTCATGACCCCATTTGGGCACATTCAGCCAGTCCTTGCTTTTTACCATCAGCGTGTTGAATTCTTGATATTGTTGTATTGCATATGACATGGACAGTGCGAGCTCAAGAATCCCAGCTTGCAAAGTGCAGTGGTCCGAGAAGCCGGGCCTGAGTGAAGGTGTCACACATCAGTGACACAACGTGGTATCTGCCAATTGCAAATAGATGTTTTTTTCTTAGCCCATCATATCTCCTGCTTTCTTCTTATTTACAGCTTCTTGTTTAACTGTTAATACCCAGCTACTTGAGCCACATTCCATCGCTTGCTCACTCATTTAAAAAAACGAAGTGTGGCGAAAACAAAGAAGCTTGCTTCCTAGGCAGGTTTCCTTGGAATCACTAGTAAACAGTGGGTTGCATTTTTGACACGCCTACTTATCAGTTGGCACAAAATAGTGATTGTGTGACACCTTACGCTGGCAGCTGTCCCAAAGGGCTGGCAGCCGTTGTTTAATAAGCAGGTGTGGGGCTTTAACTTTATATAGAAGTATGTTGTGTAGAATGCATGGGCCGCTTCCTCTAGAAAGTTGTCACTCAAGGGCTTAGTACAAGCTATTGTGGCTCATGGTTGAGGATGAAGATATTAACTCTTGGCAGTCGGCACGTGTTTACTCGCTATTTAAGTTGAAGATGTTGACTATCAATACTTAACAGATATTCTTTTATCCTACCTGAGGTTGGCATTCTTTAATGCTGCATAATTTTCAGGTTGGTGCCTCCAAGAGCTTTGCACTCATTTCCACAATAATTAAATTACCCAAAAATTAAGGTTCTGAGGCTTCTTTCTCCTTTTTTTGTTACTTCTCAGCTTGCCCCACCCTCTAGTTTGTCATCCTTACTATCCCCACTGTCACCCACTGAGCTTTGGAAGCCTGGTTGGATTGTCTTGACTACCTTCTGACAAGCATTGGACATGAAATCTCTCCTGCCAGTCCCTTGAAACCTCATCAAAATTATTATGTGAGATTCACCAAAGGTACCCTTCACTGAATCGTGCAAAACCAATTAAAAGCCTTGTGGTTGAACAACTAATGTCTGGCTGTGAGAGATGGAGAAGTGTTAGTTTATTTTTTTTAAGGTACTTGTTACAATGTTGCTTGCTTTCATCTGTGGAAACCTATATAGTGTAGGGATAGTCTGCCTTTAAATGCTCCCCTCAAATGTAGGCTGCAGTTCTGAATTGGGGCAACACCTCACAAGAGTACTAGTGGGATACACAATAAGTAATTAACAGTGTCCTAGACCTCTGATCATTGGCGTACTCTATTTCTGGGAGGGATTGTGTATTTGTGTGTGGGGGGGACGGAGTGGAGGAGGCATGCTGTGACAGGCAGCAGTGAACTGCCAGTCTCTTTATCTGTCATTGTCGGTAGTGGGACCTTAATGTTACTTAGGCCCTATAGACCCTCATAACTTGTATGGAAGCCAATCTAAGTATATGTGCACATGCTCACAAGGTAAAAAAAAACATTGGGGCCAGGGAAAGGGAGTTATAAAAAAAAAAACACCACCACAATATTTTGGGGAAGTTTCATCAGTAAAATATAAAGAGGGCATAGTTATGGGGTTTATTCCCAGTAAGAGTCGTTATACTCTAGGATGCCTGTCACCAACCTCAAGGGAGGAAGCAATCCTAAGAAGAAAATGCTTGATCTCTTCTATTCTGTTGGTGCGTTGGCACGTAAACTTTTATCTTGGGCCTATAATCGCATCACCATGTTATAAAAGGAAGGGCATATATTTGTTTCCTCTTTCATGACCACAAGAGAACACAAGGTACTTTGGAAGTATTACATATCATGTGCTGGGTGCAGATGGATTGGTTCCACACTCAGTGCACAGGAACCCTGGAAGGTGTGCAGGATAAGCACAGTACAAATCTGTGTTGGAGCAGTTCTTTTCCTCCAAATAGGTACAACTGTTAGATTTTACAGAGCCAGGTTACACTATCTGGCCATTCTCAATAGTTTGGCCCCCAGCGTTCCATTAGCCTGGTTTGAAAAACAGTCAAAAAGACATTGGGACCTGTCTTTCCTGCTCTTTGGTGTCCTAGATGTACTACATTATAAGCACCCTATTCCAATTGTCTGCTTCAACCAGGGTGTGTTTCATATTGTATTTCTAAAAAAAAACAATACCTAAGTTGAAAGAATGAGTGCTTCACTAGTGCCCTCACATTTAGAGCTGTAGGAGGGGCCGTGTTGTCTCTGATCTCAGGTGTTGCTCTCCCCATCCGCCTAGTCACCCCTCTGACTTCCCTACCTCCACATCCTGACACGGACTCTCACTACTCTCTGTATCCTAGCAGGAAGGAGAGGCTCACCCCTCCTAGTAGTAGCTCTGAAGAATGTGACACTGTTGCGTGCCTTAGATCTGATCAGTCTCATAAGCTTTTCCAGCATCTGTGGGAGCCACAGTGTTTCTAATGGTCAAGCTGTTTACCTTCCTTAATCCACAGGAAGCAGGGCCAGCAGCAATGGGTGGCAAAAGTATTGCTCTTCCTTTGCAATTAGTGAGCAATAGGCCATGTCTTATTCTCCTGATGTGAATTCACATCAGTGAAAACCACAATTTATAAGTCTATGCCACCCTGTGGATAGAATTACCTAATCATTTTTAGGTTGAGCGTGCAAGCGCTCTGACGTGTTGTGATCTGTGGAATTTTAACCACACCCACCACACGCCCATCACTATCACTCGTTCAAGGGCTTGCCTTTCAGAAATTCTTTGTTAGCAATGGTAAATGCTTTACCTTTGTCCCTCCTTGGGGCAGTTTTTTTTCCCCCTTGGCTATTGACCCTGTTAAATGGATAATTGTACGTTTGCCGATATGTTTGGCTGCGAGCAAACTTCTTTTTCCTTTTGTGTCTCTCCTTCTTGCTCATGGCAGCCATGGCACTTTGAATAGGCTTGCTTACGTCAACTGTTTTACATCTCATTTTCAATTTGTGTGGCAAGAAACGTCCAGTTAGGAATTGTCAATGCTAATAGCTCTAACTTGAGCAAACGCAAGACCCATTGCATGGCAAAATGCTTGTTCTTCTTGCCATTGAACCTTTATTAATTGCCATCATAAATTGTATAGACATTGAAGGTCTCAATATGATGTATATCGCAAAACCTCAGCATTTGTGAATGAAGTTCTTCTATACATTGGCAATCCCCAATCTTCCATTCCTCCACTATCAAATTGAATTTATTCTCAGAATTCTGGATATACTTTTAATACAAATGAAACTGTTTTTTTTCCCTTAAAGATTCATTGTACCCCTGATATGCTCCCTAACAAAGAAATATAATGGCAAAAAGAAAAAGTTAAATGTCTTGGCATATTATTTTCTCACTCAATAAAACTATCTATTACACTAAATGGCAACTGTATTCTTGCTTATATCAAAGTAAAAGTTTTAAAATGGTCCACTCTACATCTAACATGGTGGGATAAAATAGATGACATCAAAATGGTTATTGCTCTAAGAAAATTCTACCTTCTTTCTATGATACCTATCTAAGGGCCAGATGTAGCAAAGGGTTTTTCCCATTCTGTGTCAATGTGAAAATGTGTTCCTACATATGGCCCCAAATTCCTCTTAAGTTTTACAAGAATATAGACAAAAGTCTCTTTAAATTTATTTGGAATAACAATTGTGCTTGTTGTTTTGGTCAGCCAGATTTTCTTAATTATCATAAAGCGTTTATTTTAACACAAAGTTCCCTGTGATTTCATCATACAGAAATTGCTAATCCACCTTCATTGCTTCAAATTGAACAGAGTTTGGTATCATCATTTCCGCTAAATGCATTGCTCACTATGGATAACTCTACTGCTTTGCTAAAGAAATCAATAATATTGATATCTACAAAGTTAATATTACAAGATTTAGGCCCTCATTATGAACATCGGTGAAAACCGCCGTATTCATGCTGGCGGTCTTCTCAGTGACCTCCAGCGCGCCCGGAACTCCACCGGCTGTATAATGTACATTCCTCTGGGCCAGTGGGCGGAAACATTGTTTCTGCCCGCCGGCCCAGAGGAATGCCTGGCCGGGACATTGATGGCGGCTCCACATGGGGCCGCCGCCAATGTCTCTGTGCGGCGGGTGCAGCTGCACTCATTGCGCAGATCACTGCCCGTAAGTCGGGCCCCCGGTACACCCCTTCTGCCAGCCTTTCCCTGGCGGGAAAACCCACCAGGGAAAGGCTGGAGGCTAAGGGATCATTATCCGAGGGGCAGCACTGCTGCCCTGTCAGATAATGATGCCGTCCACAGCCATGCTGCTTAACGGAGGCAGCCTGGCGGTGGGAGAGGCTATGGCGGCCCTCCATGGCTTCATTATGTGGCTTTCATTATGTGGATTTCCCACCACCGCCGGCATGGCGGCCCACACGGCCATGTTCATAATGAGGGCCTTAGACTCTATTTTCCAATTCCTATATTACATATCTCAAAGTTGCCTCCATGGTATAATCCTGGGTTAAAATGAGCTCAGCACACAAAACTTTGGAAATCCTGGATTAAAGCTGGTATTTTTTTATGTAAAGTATATTTATCATAATAATGCCTCTGTATCTTTTGATTAGATTAATTGCTGCAAAGACTTAATTTACAACCATCAGATATATATTAATGTGAACTTTTATGTAATTCAACCCTTGATTCCCTTTCAGATAATTTTTCTTTAAATGCTACCCAAGATTTAGAACTATATATTCAAATTAATGCATCATTGTCTCATGGTTTATCGTTATTTTAGAAAAATGTGAATAATAATAATAAAGAGGACAATATCAATATCTTATCTTCCTTTTGGAATTTGGAACTTGGTTTGTCACTAAACCAAGATAGAGGGAAAATAATTTGGTTGAATGGTATATCTGGATGGCTACCTGTTTTTCTCTACCAAACCAGACTGTACAATTGCTTATGGATTCCCTTAAGATTATTTAATGCACACGTTTTTAAGTTTTGAACTTGATGGAATTGTATTTTGAATTCAGGATCAGTAAGACATATGCTTTATAAATTTAAAACTGTTCATAGGTTTTGACAAGAGGTATGTTCGGTTATAATGAAAATATTGAATATTCCACATATGTTGTCATTTAATTTAATATTTGTAAATCCATTTTACTTACTACCAAACTTCCTGTTATTCAAGTAAACATTTTGATTTGTTACTTATTGCAGCTTTAAAATTAATTACCACTAATTGAAAAAATGCCTCCTTATTATCAGTTCATGCCTGGTGGCCTTGAATATTTTTTTACCAGAAAAGGTGCTAATTTGATGACATCAGGTATCATTCACAATACTCTCATTATCATTTACTTTGGAAGCCAATTGATGATTATCCATGTATCCATAAAAGTGTCAATCATACAATGTTAATTAGTTTCAGTATAGGAATGTTGGTTAACGTTAGTAGCTCTAATAAGATTTATTTTTAATGATGGTTTTATGTAGTCCCTTTTTATTTCTTTTCATTTTTCACACAGTATTATTATTCCTAAGGAAGTTAGGTACTCTATAGATATTTACTATGAAACAAACTCCCAGTTTATAGTTTTCTGTATTGTAATATTAATGTAAAAATTATATGTACCTATTTCAGAACCCTTTTATATATTGTATTTTCATATAATCTAAAATTAATAAAATGTTTTGATCAACAGATGTAAAAGCATTAATTCTTTTTATATATCGTAAGCATGACCTTCCATAAAAAGAGGTTCATTAAACTCAGAGTTTCAGAGCAGCATAAAATCAGGCAGAAAAGTAATAATCTCTCAATGTGAAACTGAGAAATGCCAGCAAAGGGTCTGGTTCAAAATGTATCTGAAGTCAGGACTCTGCAGAGAAGTCTAGAAAGGATCTAATGAGAGTGCGGGGACCCCCATGGACAGCCCTGTTGCTCTTTTCACTGCCTCAATTACAGGCAGTGAAAAGTGCGATGGGTTCTGTTACACCGGATGCACCATAACATTGCCGCCAATTACAATCTGGCGTCAATGTTGTGGTGAGTTTCCCGCTGGCTCAGTGGAAAACTCATAATAGGGCCAGCGGGCAGACAACTGGAGTGGCGGTCTTCCAGCCCAAAAGTTTTGGCAGGCGGCCTCCGCCGCCCACCAAACTCATAGTGAGGTCCTAAATATGTCTCTCACTATTTGTGTTCCTTCATTAGCACTGTGTATCTGTGTGCAGGTGTTATTGTTAAAGCATCTAAACTCTGTACATGGTACATTTTCGGAAAAAGCAATCCGAAGGCAAATTTCCTCACAGTCTGTAGGCAATATAAAGTATGCACTCTCTAAATACACAAAATTAATTCCAGGAATAGTTGGATCATTTCCCTATAATATTTGCTATATTCCTCCATATAATTCAAACGTGTGTTCACAATTACTATTCGCTACAGGTCTCTTCTTTTCTTGATTTTTTCTTTTAAAATAAATTACTTTCTCCTTGTGTCTCTTCTCCAACTTTATTCTTGGATAAGACATTTTCTTTTTAAGTTCATCTTCTTCCTTTTTCCTAAACTTCTTTAAAACATCTTCATTCTTGTTAGTACTACGTGCAGCGTGCAAAATATGTTCTTCTCTCTTCTCACATCATGATTAAGGTTTTGTCTAATGGATTCATTAAGCAGGTTAGATAATTCTTGAATGCCTTAACAGATTAAATTGGTAACAAAGGTCTAAATTATTGACAAGCTGTCTCCATTTCTTTTGTTTCTGGGTGTAAGTCCATGCTTTTTTAGTAAAGGCACTTTTGAAAGAATCATGTCAAAGTTTCAATAATAATATTCAAACTGTTGCTGTCTATAAACTAAACTGCATGATGTAGCATAATAAAGAGGAAGGTGATTGTATGCCACCTCCTCATCAGCTGATGAAGGTATGTGTTGTAGGAAACTGGGCTTCTTTGCAGATGCCCCCTACTTTTTGCCTCCTTTAGAACTACTAGATGCTGGTTTTTGACTCTGACAGTGCACTGAGACCCACTAACCAGACGTAAGTGCCAGTGTTCCTTCCCTTAAAACAAAGTATGTCTGATTGCTTCACAATTGTCATAGGACTTTAGCACCCCTGTAAGTCCCTAGTAAACGGTATCTCTGGTACCTAGGGCATGGGTTCTAAGGGCTGTAGTATTAGGACCCGCACACAAATTGCATGCAGCCTGCCACAGCACACTTTGTGCCACGGTGCAAGCCCCGGGTGAAAACATAACATGGCACATTCATTGTGTGCCATGCCAAAGTCACTGTATGCATTATATGTAAGTCTCCCCTACAGAAGGCCTTGAGAGCCCTAAGGCAGGGTGCATTATAATAGATGTGGGGACATGTCTGCATGAGTAGATATGCCCCTCTGATATCTAGTCATTTTACTAGATACTGCAATTGACCGGGCAGCCATCTTAGAACATGTACTGGACACTGGTTATCACAAATGACCAAGCTACATGATGGCTGCCTGGAATATAATGTTATTTGGTATCAAACACATCATCTTAATAAATCCATACTGATGCCATTATCAGATTTATTGAGGCATGCACCCAGAGGGAACCTTAGAGGTGCCCCCTGAAACCTACTAGTCCTCTAGTGTGCTGGCTTTTCTAGTTTCGACCTGCCTGCCACCACAGATGAGTTTCTGACCCCTTGGAGGTGAGAGCCTCTGATCTCCAAGGTCAGAAACAATGCCTGCTCTGTCAGGACGTCCTATCACTTCCGCCAACAGGATGGCTAGTAAATCTGCATACTCAGCCCAGGGACTTCAAAGTCCCAGCTTTCTTTGATATGCGTCCGCAGCTTCCCCCAGACCTTGGAGAAGCAACCCCAGCACTTCAAGGAACAACCAGCATCTCCTGTGGAATAGTGGGGATACTTCCCTGCATCCTGCAGGCACCCAAGAAGAAGAATTCTTTAAGTTATTGCCATATACCCATATGTAGTATCTGTTTCTTTCCCTTAGGATAACATTAGGGCACCAGATGCTGAAAAGCGCCTCTGGCCCCAGATCCCCCAGTGCCTCTCAAGTAACCTGTTTGTACTGATTTGGACATTGCCCTTACTTAGCTTTAATCCAGAACAACAGTCCTGTAAGTCTGCCCAAATGCAGAATATGTTTTTTTTTCCATAGGATAAGATTTTGGCACCCAACACTGAAAAACACCTCTGCAACTGGATACTCCAGTGCTTCCCGAAGTGGCCTGTGAGTGTTGCCTTGGACCTTTCCCCATTCTTACCTTAACTCCAGAAGATTGGTTCTGCAAGTCGCTGCTAAGCACCCGTATGCAAATATGTAAATTTTTCCACTTGGTAACATTACCGCATTAGAGTCAATCCAAGTGTATTTTATTGTGAGTTAAAAATTGATAACTCAAAAAGTATTTACATGATTACGATGATCTAGGTATCTAAGCTGATATTAAAATATTGATTATTTTTATAAATTGGTGTGGGAATTCATTAATAAGTGTGTGCCTCGCTTACTGGCTCTGTGGGTGCAATAAATACTTAACACTATCTTCTGCTAAGCCTAAACTGCTCGCCCCCACACTACTACAAAAATAGAGCATTTGGGTTTATTATTTTAACCCCTGTCAGCCAATAGGGGTCATCTGTAGTATCTGCATAGTGTATCCCTACATTGGTACACTACATGGATAGCCATCTTCCTACAAGTGCGTACACATAACAGCCCTGTGCATTTATAGCTCATGCATACTCTTGATCTAAACTAGAATAAGCATTTGTTGAGTAATCTTTCATGTAATCTACAAATGATGCTTTCTGCTCATCCTCATCTATATCAGGAACAGATGTGTTAGTGAATGAAAATACAGATTTCTTTGTCTCAGGCATAAAGTTTATCAATAATAATATTGCTAATGATACTGTTGAGAAAAAAGTGATACCCATACACATTTTGCATTTAGCTCCAGTTAGAAAACAACATATTCATTTTTGGGCATGTCACACAATGATGACACAATTCCTCTGCATGAGCCCTAAATCTGGGATTGAACCAATCTTGTCTGAATGACCTGATCAGTGCATCCCAACCTAAATGTGTTGGACGATGGAAATGTCCTGTCATGGGAGATAGTAAACTGTCTAGTAACACTGGTTTCCCCTCTGCTGAAACCCAAATGCCATTTGCATCTTTTCCACATCCTGCTTTGATCCATCCTCTGTTGTTCTGCTTCTGTAACATTTTCCTGCAACACCTTCAGATCTTCCTGTGTGTCAGCTCTAAACATCAACAATGAAAAGGCAGTGTCCTCCTGAGATTCATCTGTGAATGTTATGTTAAATGTACAGGCCACATTCACACAATTGCATTCCACTTCATCTGTATTTCTGTTACTGACTGTGATATAACCATTGTTACTACTGTGTGCTGCACATTTTAACTCAGTCGGAAGCTGTAAAGCTTCCAGCAGTTTTCTAACATGCACACCCCTCTTATCAGAGAGCCAGAAAATGTAATGAAACCTCTTTGTGACTATAACTGTCCAAAATCGCAGACCACACCAAAGCCATAGTGACTATCTGTAAATATAGTCACTCTCATTTGGGCTGTTAAGCTGTAAGGTCTGGTAAAAGCAATCTATTCTGCCACTTGTGCTGAGAAAACTCCTTGAAGTCAGGAGGCTTCTATCAGCTCTTGCATTGGGCAGACAGAGTAAGTTGCTCTCATGGAACTATCATTTGTTTTTAGCATGAGCCATCAACAAACAGGACGTAATCAGAACTTATTAAATGCTCATCCTTTATGTCAGGTCTTGGCTTGGTTAATTAATCAGTGACATCAAGACAATCATTCTCAAATTTATCAGACACATCACTCTTGGGCAAGGGTACTAAAGTACTGTATTCAAAACCTGGAAAGCTCTATATTCTCTGAGGAAAGAATCTGCTACTCATATTTAGTTAATCTCAAGTTAGTCAAGTATTGGGTTTTAGTTCTGAAAAACCTCAACCAAGTAAGAGACCATAATAGTTAATGGATGTCCCATCATAATGCTTTCATATTTTTCATGGTTCATACTTACTACTGCTATCGCTTTTAGGGAACCAGGCAACCCTGCAGTGACAGGATCAATGGTACTTACAAAATAGACCTTTTGCCATGTCTATGAATCTGGGTAAGCACTGAGAAAGCACAGCTTTCCCTCTCAATTGCAAAAAACCCACACCTCTTGGTATTCCCAGTGCCGCGGCATGACAGTGACTTTCTCTCAGCTCTAGAACAGCTTCATGCATTTGTTGTCCCATGAAATCAGATCAGGCACATCTCTGAGTTTCAGCCTCGGTAAAGGCTTAGCCACTAAGAAAAAGTTTGATATCCATGGTCTACAGTAGCCAACCATTCCCAAAAACATTCTGACTTCTCTTTGTGTTTCAGAGGACCAATCTGTAGAATGGCCTCAACCCTTATGTGTGACTATTTCCTCGTTCCTTTTTAAATTATGTTTTCCAAATATAGGACTTCTTTTTGACAGTACTGCTATTGCTTGGGGATTCATTATGTACATGTTCAGCCAAATCATTCATCAGAGCAATGGTGTCTTGTTTGTAAGCTTCCATTTTTTTAAACTCGAACTTTATTGTATTTTCATATACAAGCAAACGCTATTAGATGATAGTGATTAGTGAAATATTTTATACATATGGGGCCTGATTCTAACTTTGGAGGACGGTGTTAAACCGTCCCAAAAGTGGCGGATATACCACCTACCGTATTACGAGTCCATTATATCCTATGGAACTCGTAATACGGTAGGTGGTATATCCGCCACTTTTGGGACGGTTTAACACCGTCCTCCAAAGTTAGAATCAGGCCCATGGTCCACAAATTGAAAAAATTCAATGAAGGACAAAATAACAAATATATGCCAGTTTGAGTGAAGAAAATCAGGCTAGATTTACATTTGATATTGTATCATCAGACAATGCAATCCTCAAACTATAGCAAGCAACCCCAGCCCGCCCCTTCCTCAACCAAGATATCATCACTGTATAAATAGGTATGTCCGTGTCATGTAGATGGATCATGCTGTCAAATGACAGCATGGGTCTCATGGATTATACGCGCAATGTGGCCATCCATCCACAGTGGGGTGAGTCATGAGAGCTAGTCTGTGGCACATGGAGACATTTTTCAGCGGCTCTGGGTAGTACAGGTGAGTACAGGTGGACACACCTCTCTTGGTGTAACAGTGGTAACAAACTAGGAGGGTTTGGTCCTCCCCTGCAACTAAGTCATTGCCGGTAATATTAATTAGTCCTCTTTAGACTCTTCAGCTTTGAAGGATTTCAACAGAGCATCCCATTCTGCTACCGCAAGACGCCATACTACTCCTAATGCAAGGCATCATTTTCAGGCAGTCCCTAACACTTCACTTCTGTCCACCATTGGGAGACCAAGGGCACCGCCAAGGACTTCCAGTTCTGCATCAATAGACGTTTAGCCATTAAGAGCACCATGTCCGTGAAGCACGGCATTACTCTAGTGCCCTTGGTTGTGGGTATAAGCCTAGGACACACTGTTCCGCCATTTCCCAGTGATCCCAGTCAGCCAGTTCTGATGGCATACCCCAGATGTCTACCCCGTTAGAGGATAGTGAGGGACAGGTATGCAGGAGATCAGTGTCTGGAGCACAACAATGGGTGCATGCAGGAGATACTGTAGGGAACATCAGGTGTAGCCTGTGCGGTGTAAAGTATACGCAGTGGAGGATGGCAAAAGGGGTGAATTTGAAGCAGGAGTTACGTGACACTTTTTGGGGGTATTTAAAGAGGAAGGACTGTTCCTTGTCTTGGAGATCTCAGAAAATCTGGTTCCCATTTGGCTCGCAGGGAGGATGTGAGTGCATAGGCAGCGAACCATGTAGCTGTTGTGACTCATCATGTGTATTGCCTGTACAAGATTGTACATGTCTGGCTCAGTACCATCTGGTGCCCAGTGTTGACAAATATAGACCTTAATGCTTGCATTTGCTAAAAAAAAAAGAGATTCTGGCAAACTCTGGCCATGTGTAAAGTCCGGTTGCCATCTGTGAAAAGAGCCCACCCTGCTGTGACCCCCTCCCTCTTCTCAGGGTCGGAATCTTTTCGCTGTGAGAGTACTCAAAGATGTCGGGAGGCCATGTAATGGAATGTTCAGGGCATACAAAACCCAGGGGGCAGAATAGAGAAGCGTCATCCTCCAATATGCAAGGTCAACACACAGTAGTAAAGGGCCACAAGAGGATAGGGCAGAGACTGGGCAGAGGTGTCTGTGTAGGGTGCCCTGGGTGAGCATGGTGCTCGAGTATGTAATCTCTGTAAGGTTTTCGCCCGCTAACCAAAAGGAAAGCCATTGCAGTTGCCTGCCAAGCAGTAGGATTTCAAATCTGGTGCACCAAGCCCGCCTTTGTAGGGTGGTAACTATAATTTGGGTAGGTTAACTCTACGGCAGCCATTTCCAAAAGCCATTTCCCCAAGCCAAATCAATTAGTACTGTGTTTAGTAGTTTAAAAGTCCAGGCCAGAATAAGAATGGATAGATTCACAAAGTGGTAAAGAAGTCGAGGTAGCATGACCATATTTGCTAGGGTCAGGTGGCTTGCCACTGATAATGGTAAAGTGATCCAAAAGTTAATTTGTGATTTAAGGGATCGTTTCTTGTAGATAGCCTTCCAACAAATCAAGTTCTGCACAATATTTATGTATTCCTAAAAAGCAAAAAGTCGGGGGTACTGACTGCTGACCACAACCCTGCCACAGGTGGATGATCCCAGGATCATCCAAATCATCCCAATAGGGCCTGTGTTTTGGCATTTTCAAAATTGGTGACCTTTATCCTACCTTCCTGCTTTGGAACATGTGGTGCTTCACTCCCATGCTAATAATTTGCCCAGGGGGTGGATCAGGGCCCAGGGGACGGCGCAAGAAAGCTAAATCTACTGTATTGGGGAGAGGGCATTCATGGGGGAACCTCAACATGTTCCTAGCTCAACTGGAAACCCCATTCCCAGGGCAGATTCATAGTACGGGGCTGTGACCCCATCCACAACCCCTGTGAACTCTTATTTATAGGGAAGCACTGTCACGCTTCTCCAGGAGGAGCCAAGGGATGGCAGCAGGAGGCTGCCCCAACCGTACACATCTGCCCTCTGCAGCAGCCAGACACAAAGAAAGGCTGACAGCTCCTGCAGCAGAACGCAGTCGTGCTGCTGGCATGGGGAGTTAGTGAGGGCAGCCAGGAGAGGGCTCCCCATGCTGCCCTTCAACGAAGGCAATCTTTGGGGTGCCCGAATGGGACCAGGCACCCCCCCCCCAAAAATGAACAAATGTGGTGTGAGGCCACATACGGAGAAAAAGAATAACAATAAAACCACCCCGGCTTTCCCTGGCTCAGCAGGAGAGCCGATACTATGAAATTCACTGCTCTTCAAAGACTCGGCCCATAATGCTTTGTGGGGATCTTTTACTTGGTGGTACCAGGACAATGGGGCCACCATCACATTGCTCAGCACAATACACTCATTCTCTGTGGTCCCCACTCAAAGTTAGGGGGGCTCAAAATCATAGCCTTCCCTGGTTCTACTTGCATTTTCAAGTTCTCTCATGGCTGAAGTTTTTGCTCTAAAGCTGGGAGTACTTTGCCCTCTAAGGACCTTGTATATGGTAATAATCTAAAGGCCTAAGAGGTCTAAAAATATGTAAGGCACTGGTTATTTGGTTGCACCATCTAAGGGCTGATTGTATGGCTACACTGCAAAGCTTTTTCATGTGGTTATGCCCTCTAGGGACTGAATGTATGGCTACACTGTCATGTTCTTCACCATGCTGTTTTTATGTGGTTATGCTCTCTAGGAGCTGATTATATGGTTATACTACAATGCTTTTTCATCATGCCATTTGTCCATTGATGCCCTCTAGGCTGGGTTTGTTCTGGCCATTACAGTCTGATGCCAAATATAAGAAAGAATTCACAAACACAAAGTTTATTTATGAAAATGTTTTTATTACGTTTTTATGATGATTGCATATGTTTTATTGATCCACCATTATCTCAATTATGACAATGATTCATGCCAGAGTAATATTATTGTACAATGACTGTTGAATTTAACTTGATATGTTTGGGCGACCCCTATGGCAGGGGCTGCTCCTTTGCAATAGCAAAGGAGCGTCACCCCACTGGCTAAGTGCCAGAAGCTGGAAAATAAAACGATATTTCATTATATTTTTTAGCTGCTAGCTCAGCTGAGCCAGCGTGTGAAGATAGGAGCTGGGCTGCTCCATGGGATGGGGGAGGAAGTGGAGTAGAGTCAGTGCACTAAGTGTGCATGTTAGTTTGGCCAACCGTCTTAGGCCGGACAAAATGACATGCGCAATTTTAGGTTTCTCCAACCCGGCTGTGTAACACAGCTGGGTTTGGAGAAACTTCACAGACTCCAACGCAGTATCTGAGTGGCAGCCCAAGCTGCTCAGACCAATCCTGGTGTTGCTCTCATAGATATAGCATGAGAGCAGCGCCAGGATTGCATGGGGGAGACGGTGCTGGTGTTTCAGAAATGCTGGAACACCATCAGAAGAGGAGCAAGAGGCGTTCGGTGGCAGGGGGAAAGATACTTTTTTTTATTACTATTATTGATTTTTTTATTATTATTTATTGCCCCCTGTCTCCCCTTTCACCCCCTGGATCCGCACGCCCCTCCTCTTGAGAATTGCTGGGGCCACTGATGCCCTCTGGGGGGTCGTGTGTAATTATACAATGACACCTCCAGTATGTTCCATCTGCCAATGTATATATGTAAATTATTGCATAGTATTTAGTAGTGTGTGCATCATAAATGTACTTCTCCATTTTCTAAAGAAAACATACAGACTGAACAATCATTTATTGAGTGTTATTATTGTGTAAGTGATTGGTGATTACTAGCTCACACCACCTCCCTTGAGTAAGCCTCAGACTGCCCTGCCTCGTTACTCTGTGAGAGTCAAGCGCTACAATAGGGTGTTTGGTTCCCACTGAGGATAATTGAGGAATTATTACTTGTGCTGGACACACAATTACTAGCCCACTTTCCAACACTGATGGTGATGAAGAAAAACATGTAGAGCGCACAAATGCCCAGAGGCTGCTTGGCACTGTAAGTAATCAGAGTCAGAAAGCCGTTACTGATTGCCAAGTAGCCAGATTTTTTAAGATTTCCAAAAGGCTTATAAATTGGTGGCATATTTCAGATTTAAAGGACGACTGTTCCATTTTAAAGCAGTGCAGATAACAAAGCTCCTGCTTTAGCTAGAGAAACATTTGCAAGTTCTGATAAAGGCCATTGCAGTATTCTAGTCTAGATAGCTCTAGGGCAGTGACAACTGTCTTCAGTAAGTCATAAGGGATGTATTAAGCAAATGTCTTTATTATTCTAAACGTATAGAAAGAAGAAGTAATGACTGCATTAACTTGATCTTTGAAGATTAATTACTCATCAACTATAACTCCTAGGTTTCTTACCTTCTTAACAGGCCAAGGGAGGGTCTCTAGATTCTGGGGACAACATGATGGGGACCACAAGGAAACGTTGTTGCTTAATAAATTACTTCAGTTTTAGCAGAATTTAAATTAAGACCAAAGAATTGGCACTGCGGGTCGAGGATGCTGAGGGGAGAGCGCATAGAAACAATCTGAGATTTGTAGGATTCCCTGAGGGCTGTGAAGGAAATGCAGCCAATGCATTTCTCACAAAATGGATCCATTCGACAGTGCCAGAGGGGTCACTATCCACCTGCTTCGTAGTAGAGAGAGCCCACAGGGCACTATCAATGAAACCGCCATCTGGAGCATGCCCTCACCCAATAATTGCCCAGTTGTAGTATTATATGGGTAGAGACGCCATCCTTTGGCTTGCCCACGCAGAGACCAAACTTACCTACCAAATGTTCACCATAATGATCTTTCCTGATAACACAAAGGGGGTGCAACAGCAGCGACAAAAATTTAGCAAAACAAAGACTACGCAAGCTCAACTTATCGGATATGCTGCTGTACACTGCTCTTCCGAGAGTCATCCATGAGTCAAGGACTCACTTTTTTGACACTCCAGAGGAGGTGTTTCACTGGGCTTATGAGAGAATGGTACTGAAGCCTCACACCCCATGAGACCTGATGGGTCTTGTTCTGCCATGGCTTCTGAGAAGAGACAACATCAACCTCGCTCCACCTTGTACAACCGGGGGCACAAGACAAAGACCTAGAGTGCGACAACGGTGGGGAGGTTAGGGGAAACATAACCTCCATGGAGACGCTAGACTGATGCTGTCCTGCTTGTTCCATCGTGGCAGATGATGGAGGGGTGATTTGCAATTTTGTCCACCTTAAAATGCCTAGTTATGGGTTGTAGGGATCCTTAGGTCGTAGATCAGCGAGGCCCCCATTTGGGATCAACGATGTGTATACCACAATAGATACTTCAGAGTTCTTGGAGTATAGGGGCAGGGGGAATGATGAGTTTATATGTTATTGTTGTTTGTTCACACTCAGGCATGCCCCTGCATCACATACCTATGCTCCTCCTCTCATAACCCAGGCTGACACATATACACACAAACTCAGAAAATATGGGGTGTCCTAATACACCACTCTGCAGCATTCGGATCATGTCCTGGAATGTGTATAGGGTGCTTGTTAGTATCAAACAAGGGGCAGTCCTGAAATATGCAAAACAGACCAGGCACACATTTTACTGCTGCAAGAGACACATCTGGGTATGAAAGCCCAAGGCCTAGCTAGATATGGATACCACCAGATAGACCATTCTGGCTTTGCTAGATGCTCTAGGGGCACTAGCATACTAATTTAATGCGCTCTGCAATATGAGGTGGAAAGGATCTGGACAGATCGTTCGGGCCGATATACAGAAGTGACAGGCACAGTCCACAGGGAGAATCTCATCCTATGTTGTGTATACTCTCCCCCCTCACTGGGCCAATCCCTACTAGACAGTTAGACCCGACTGTGGGGGAACTTCCCAGATGGGCTTCTACTGTTTGGGGGTGATTGGAATGAGTTTATGCACCCAGCATGGATAGGAGCCACATGCAACTACCCACATATAGGCCAGACAGAATGAAGCTGACTGCGCTAACAACCGCAGTGGTAGAAATCATCATCCCACACAGCCAGGCTATACATATTTATCCACAGTACATGGCTCACTCTCTCGTACTGATTATTTTTCCATTCCCACAACATATGAACACAGAGCCACAAATATGGAAATACTGGCCAGGGTATCATCAGATCATTCTCCACTATTGCTGACACTACATATTGGCCCATTCAACCCCCCCTTCCGTTGGTGTATGTCACCCTGGCTATTACAGAGTCCCACATATCGACAACCATAACCAAGGGCATAGTGGAATACTTTTGCTGCTACATTATGGGAGGTGCTTAAGCCTGTTTTGCATGGCATTAATATAAGTTTCTGCACAAAGGAAAGGCGACCCAAAACACGAGACATACATGCATTAGAGGTGTGCATTAAAACTCTTGAAGAGGGTGGGATGATAGAGAATGGGTGAGAGGTGCATGGGCAACTACCCCTGGCACAACAAAGATATGGTCAGCTTCTTATAGAAACAATGGAGAATTTACCAATGGGGTGATAAGTCAACTAAATTACTACATTGGCTCTGCCAAAAACAAACATACTCCCACAATTTACCATTAGTAGAGTAAGAGACAAACAAAACGCTCTGATACTGACCCACAGATACTGGCCCAAAAATTTGCATCATTCAACAGGACCATTTATACCCGACAAAAGTTATTCACACACGAACAGATCCTTGATTTTTTAGATATCCTACCCATGCGTACATTGTCTACAGAGGCTCACTCAATCCTAGAAGAGGCCTTGACCAAGAGGGAAGTCACACTGGCTAATATTCGCGTGGGAAAGGCCCCAGGCCCGTAATGAATTCCCTTGTGAATTGTTAAAGGCCTATATCTCTAGGCTGGGGAAGTATCTAGTGAATACAATCTGTGCTTCAGTGGAGGAGGGGTTTCTGCCTCCAGATAGGTGCCATGCTGAAATCATGGTGTTTCAGAAACCAGGCCGCCCCTATCCTCTGCCCCCCAGAAGACCCCTCTTCATATCACCCAATCTCTTGCTGAATATAGAGATCAAACTCTCCGCCCGGGCACTCACAAATAAACTGGAACCATACATACTATATTTAATCCATCCAGACCAAGCCTTGGATGCCCAGTCTCCATTTTATCGGCGGATTTGGACAGAGCATTCGATTCAGTCAATGGGACGTATATGTTCAGTCTACTACGAAGGCTGAACTATGGACCCAGATTCATTTCGTGCCTTCAGTTATTATATTCAGATAATACAGAATTAGTTAGAATTGCAGGGCATACATCTGAGGTCTTTCAGATACAAAGGGGCACACACCAAGGGTGTCCACTTTCCCTATTATTATTCACCTTGGCGATAGAACCCTCGGCTGAATGGGTCAGAATAGATCTACTGGTTAGAGGCTTTGAATGAGCCCCCGATATATATCGGAACAAATAGCTCTATATGTGGATGACACATTAATTTTTATGTCAGACCCTCACACCACTGGACCGTGCATAGTTGAGATCTTACATATTTTTGGGGAAATATCTGATCTCTTTATTAATCTATCCAAGTCTGCTATACTACCCTTAAACGGGTATACGGGACCCCGGAATGGGCACCAGGCATTCAAACAGAAGAGAAGGGTCTTAAATATCTTGGAGTACACTTGTCATCAGACAGACACTGGTCATGGAGTTAAAATATCGAGCCAACTCAGGAAGAGGTTAAAATGTGGTCGCTTCTTACCCTTTCCCTTATGGGAAGGTCTGTGATTTTTAAGATGATCTCTCTCCCTAGGCTACTATACCAACTACAAAATTTCCCATACATAATCTCGCACCACTGGTTCCAACAAATTAACTCCATACTGTTGAGGTTCCTCTGGGAATCAAGGGACCTCTCATATCTCTTTGGCCATATGTTTCTTTCCTACATATGAGCATGGCATAGCAGCAGAAGATTTGTAATCGTATTATGCGGCCTCACACTTGCAAGTAATTAATAAATGGTGGAGCCGCCAACACGACGACCTACCATATGCCACTGAAAAATGGGCTGTGGACGACACCTCACTACTGGGCTTGCTATACAGTAATAAGAGGGCCACTTACTTACCCCAGGTGACACAAGTAGTGACCAAAGTATAGCGTGAGGCCCATCAGTGAAGGGGAATGTGGGGTACCCTCACAGAAGAGATGCCTTTATGGCGCAGTACGATTCTTCAACAGATAGCTGAATTTGAAGGATTTGGGAGATGAGGCCTAATAGGTGCTACATTATTAGGCGACGTAATGAATGGGACTCACTTAAAATCCTTTCAAGACCTACAAAATGAATACCATTTGCACTGCACCCAGTTTCACAAATACCTGCAACTAAGACATCAAATGTCTCCATAGGGTGTATTATACCAAGCAGCGCCTCTGGTGAATGGATATGATAGCATCACTGTAATGCCTCTGTTGTCAAGAGTCAGACGGTATATTTATACATACTGGATGGGATTGCCCCGTGCTGAGGCCATTCTGGAATGGGGTCACAGGATGTATGGGTACAGTTCTCTCACAAAACATGCCACTGCACCCCAAGTTAACACTTCTACACATAGTCAAAGGTATTGGGGGAAATCAATATCAATGTACACTGGTGTTACTACGTCTAACCGTAGCGAAGAGGGATATAGACAGAGTATGGAAATTGGAGTCATCTCCTGTGTTGAGTGTCTTGAAACAAGGCCTGGACCGCTGTATGGACTTAGAGATACCTATAGATCAGGCAAGAGAATCCTCTCATAAGCATTCCAAGATTTAGCAAAGATGGGCAGACTATAGGGACATTCCCTTCTCCCCGGTATGTTCTCTTCTATTGGACATTGATGAAATAAATGCCACAGTGTAATAGACATGCCACGTATATGTGCAACAGCCTACTAATAAATGTACATGGGTTCTCTGGGATGCTGGAGGGGGGATAGTGTGGGTGGTGGAACATGTGGTTAATGTTTAGTTATGTTATAACATTGCATGGTAATGTGATTATATGCCATTATTTTCTGGCATCGACTGGATTGTTTTGGAAATACCTTAAAATGTGTTATTAAAAAAAGATTTAATCAAACTGGCCAAAGGTGCAACATAAAAGTTAAACAGCTGTGGGCTCAGTGATTAGCCTTAAGGGACCCCACAGGGCAAGTAGAAGGGATCCGATTTAAACTCTTTAAGGGCAACCGATTGAACATGATCAGAAAGGAAGGAATGAGGTAAGGCCAAAGCAGCATCTTTGATCCCAATGCTCTGTAGAAGGTCAATCAACAAATCAAGTTTGATGATATCACATACTGCA
Organism: Pleurodeles waltl; assembly: GCF_031143425.1. Lineage (NCBI taxonomy): Eukaryota > Metazoa > Chordata > Amphibia > Caudata > Salamandridae > Pleurodeles > Pleurodeles waltl. The sequence goes on from NC_090440.1 coordinate 261,390,541, forward strand.
GACAAATCAAGTAAGATAAGGGGGGCAGAGCAAGATAAGCGCTGCTCTGTTGCTCTTATCGAACATTGTCCTGATATCCCCGGTGGCCACAATTAAAGCAGTTTCAGTGCTGAGGCCACTCCTAAATCCAAACTGTCTAGCATCTAAAAGATGGTTGTTTTCAATGAAGGATCCCAATTATTGGTTTGTGGCCTTCTCCACCATCTTAGCTAGAAAAGGGAGCCAAGAGATAGGACGATAGCCAGAGGGGTCTAGCAGATAAAGATTAGGCTTTCTTATTGATGCAAGGACAAAGGCAGTTTTTCACTGTTCAGTAAAATATCCTGATCTGAACATTGCGTTAAATATCCTAGAGGGAAATAGTATTATTCACATGGCAAGTTGGGTTATTTGCCGAAAACCTATTGAGTATCTCCTCCACTTTATTCTGAAAAGAATTATCAAGAGAGCTACAGAAGGCTTGACTACATCCTGACGAGTTTCCAGGAGGCATTGTGGTAAGTCTGAAAGAGTTACTAAATGGAATTTTTAGAAGATTGTCAACATCAGGACAGTGCGCGCTCTACGGGCGACAAAAATGCAAAAACCCAGCCTTTATGCAAGAGCATAATTCATGCATTGTGTTTATATGCAGTATGTTAACCTTTTGCATTGCAGACTTTAACCTTGAAAAACACTATTAATGATGTTTGCAATAACTGTTCATTTGTAAGGTATTGTTGCAGGCTTACTGAGTGTGTTAGGGTGTGGTCCCTTTCTAGGACCTTCTAGAAGCTTTCCCTGCAGCATGACTGGGTGTGGTTTGTGGGCTGGGCCAGAGACTATATAAGGGATCCAGCCCAGCTCCACGTGCTCACTATTCAGAGGTCCCAGTGCAGAGCAACAGCAACTTCCTGAGCTCCTGTTCCGGAGGCCTACCTTGATGTTTCAGGCCAGCACTGCATTATATTGGTGATCCTTGAGCAGGGCGGTAATGCGGAGGTCGGGCTGGGCCCCAGACCCCGTTCTCAAAGACTCTAGAGTTTTGGGCCTACTCATGAAACTTTCAGAGTGCGCGATTCATTGCTCTCATGTAAACCTTGGCATTCAGATCGGCAACAGCTTGCAAGATCATTTCATAGCATTTGCATATTCTTGTTCGAATCGCTAGTGTGCGCGATTCATTCCTCGCATGTAAAACTTGGTGTTCATATCGGCAACAGCTTGCGCAATCATTTCATGGCATTTGCATATTCTTGTTAGAATCGGAAGTGTGCACGATTCATTCACCCCATGTAAAACTTGGTGTCCAGATCGGCAACAGCTTGCGCAATCATTTCATGGCATTTGCATATTCTTGTTCGAATCGGCAGTGTGCGCAATTCATTTCCCGCATGTAAAACTTGGCGTTCAGACCGACAACAGCTTGCTCGTTCATTTCATGGCATTTGCATATTCTTGTTCGAATCGGCAGTGTGCGCGATTCATTTCCCACATGTAAAACTAGATGTTCAGATCGACAACAGCTTGCGCGATCATTTCATGGCATTTGCATATTCTTGTTCGAATCGGCAGTGTGCGCGATTCATTTCCCACATGTAAAACTTGATGTTCAGATCGGCAACAGCTTGCGCGATCATTTCATGGCATTTGCATATTCTTGTTTGAATCGGCAGTGTGCACGATTCATTTCCCGCACGTAAAACTTGATGTTCAGATCGGCAACAGCTTGCATGATCATTTCATGGCATTTGCAGATTCTTGTTAGAATCGTCAGAGTGCGCGATTCATTTCCAGCATGTAAAACTTGATGGTACTTACAAAATAGACCTTTTGCCAAGTCTATGAATCTGGGTAAGCACTCAATTGCAAACAACCCACATCTCTTGGTATTCCCAGTGCTGCGGCATGACAGTGACTTTCTCTCATCTCTAGAACAGCTTCATGCATTTGTTGTCCCATGAAATCAGATCAGGCACATCTCTGAGTTTCAGCCTCAGTAAAGGCTTAGCCACTAAGAAAACGTTTGATATCCATGGTCTACAGTATCCAACCATTCCCAAAAACATTCTGACTTCTCTTTGTGTTTCAGAGGACCAATCTGTAGAATGGCCTCAACCCTTTTGTGTGACACTTTCCTCGTTCCTTTTTAAATTATGTTTTCCAAATATAGGACTTCTTTTTGACAGTACTGCTATTGCTTGGGGATTCATTATATACATTTTCAGCCAAATCATTCATCAGAGCAATGGTGTTTTGTTTCTAAGCTTCCATTTTTTTTAACTCGAACTTTATTGCATTTTCATATACAAGCAAACGCTATTAGATGATAGTGATTAGTGAAATATTTTATACATATGGTCCACAAATTAAAAAATTAAATGAAGGACAAAATAACAAATATATGCCAGTTTGAGTGAAGAAAATCAGGCTAGATTTACATTTGATATTGTATCATCAGACAATGCAATCCTCAAACTATAGCAAGCAACCACAGCCCGCCCCTTCCTCAACCAAGATATCATCACTGTATAAATAGGCATGTCCGTGTCATGTAAACGGATTCATGGATTATACGCGCAATGTGGCCATCCATCCACAGTGGGGTGAGTCATGAGAGCTAGTCTGTGGCACATGGAGACATTTGTCAGCGAATCTGGGTAGTACAGGTGAGGACAGGTGGACGCACCTCTCTTGGTGTAACAGCAGTAACAAGCTAGGAGGGTTTGGTCCTCCCCTGCAACTAAGGCATTGCCGGTAGTATTAATTAGACCTCTTTAGACTCTTCAGCTTTGAAGGATTTCAACAGAGCATCCCATTCTGCTACCGCAAGCCGCCATACTACTCCTAATGCAAGGCATCATTTTCAGGCAGTCCCTAACACTTCACTTCTGTCCACCATTGGGAGACCAAGGGCACCGCCAAGGACTTCCAGTTCTGCATCAATAGACGTTTAGCCATTAAGAGCACCATGTCCGTGAAGCACAGCATTACTCTAGTGCCCTTGGTCGTAGGACACACTGTTCCGCCATTTCCCAGTGATCCCAGTCAGCCAGTTCTGATGGCGTACCCCAGATGTCTGCCCCGTAAGAGGATAGTGAGGGACAGGTATGCAGGAGATCAGTGTCCGAAGCACGACAATGGGTGCATGCAGGAGATACTGCAGGGAACATCAGGTGTAGCCTGTGCAGTGTAATGTACACGCAGTGGAGGATGGAAAAAGGGGTGAATTTGAAGCAGGAGTTACGTGAGACTTTTTTGGGGTATTTAAAGAGGAAGGACCGTTCCTTGTCTTGAGATCTCAGAAAATCTGGTTCCCATTTAGCTCGCAAGGAGGATGTGAGTGCATAGGCAGTGAACCATGTAGCTGTTGTGACTCACCATGTGCATTGCCTGTACAAGATTGTACATGTCTGGCTCAGCACCATCTGGTGCCCAGTGTTGACAAATATAGACCTTAATGCTTGCATTTGCTAAAAAAAAAAAAAAGAGATTCTGGCAAACTCTGCCCATGTGTAAAGTCCGGGTGCCATCTGTGAAAAGAGCCCACCCTGCTGTGACCCCCTCCCTGTTCTAATGGTCGGAATCTTTTCACTGTGAGAGTACTCAAAGATGTTGGGAGGCCATGTAATGGAATGTTCAGGTCATACAAAACCCAGGGGGCAGAATAGAGAAGCGTCATCCTCCAATATGCAAGGTCAAGACACAGTAGTAAGGGGCCACAAGAGGATAGGGCAGAGACTGGGCAGAGGTGTCTGTGTAGGGTGCCCTGGGTGAGCATGGTGCTCGAGTATGTAATCTCTGTAAGGTTTTCGCCTGCTAACCAAAAGGAAAGCCATTGCAGTTGCCTGCCAAGCAGTAGGATTTCAAATCTGGAGCACTTAGCCCGCCTTTGTAGGGTGGTAACTATAATTTGGGTAGGTTAACTCAACGGCAGCCATTTCCAAAAGCCATTTCCCCAAGCCAAATCAATTAGTACTATGTTTAGTAGTTCAAAAGTCCAGGCCAGAATAAGAATGGATAGATTCACAAAGTGGTAAAGAAGTCGAGGTAGTATGACCAAATTTGCTAGGGTTAGGTGGCTTGCAACTGATAATGGTAAAGTGATCCAAAAGTTAATTTGTGATTTAAGGGATCGTTTCTTGTAGATTGCCTTCCAACAAATCAAGTTCTGCACAATATTTATGTATTCCTAAAAAGCAAAAAGTCGGGGTACTGACTGCTGACCACAACCCTGCCACTGGTGGATGATCCCAGGATCATCCAAATCATCCCAACAGGGCCTGTGTTTTGGCATTTTCAAAATTGGTGACCTTTATCCTACCTTCCTGCTTTGGAACATGTGGTGCTTCACTCCCATGCTAATAATTTGCCCAGGGGGTGGATCAGGGCCCAGGGGACGGCGCAAGAAAGCTAAATCTACTGTATTGGGAGAGGGCATGCATGGGGGAACCTCAACATGTTCCTAGCTCAACCGGAAACCCCATTCCCAGGGCGGATTCATAGTAAAGGGGCTGTGACCCCATCCACAACCCCTGTGAACTCTTATTTATAGGGAAGCACTGTCACGCTTCTCCAGGAGGAGCCTAGGGATGGCAGCAGGAGGCTGCCCCAACCGTACACATCTGCCCTCTGCAGCAGCCAGACACAAAGAAAGGCTGACAGCTCCTGCAGCAGAACGCAGTCGTGCTGCTGGCATGGGGAGATAGTGAGGGCAGCCAGGAGAGGGCTCCCCATGCTGCCCTTCAACAAAGGCAATCTTTGGGGTGCCCGAATGGGACCAGGCACCCCCCCGCCCAAAAATGAACAAATGTGGTGTGAGGCCACATACGGAGAAAAAGAAGAACAATAAAACCACCCCGGCTTTCCCTGGCTCAGCAGGAGAGCCGATACTATGAAATTCACTGCTCTTCAAAGACTTAGCTCATAATGCTTTGTGGGGATCTTTTACTTGGAGGTACCAGGACAATGGGGCCACCATCACATTGCTCAGCACAATACACTCTTTCTCTGTGGAGCATCTTCTGGGTCCCCACTCAAAGTTAGGGGGGGCTCAAAATCATAGCCTTTCCTGGTTCTACTTGCATTTTCAAGTTCTCCCATGGCTGAAGTTTTTTCTCTAAAGCTGGGAGTACTTTGCCCTCTAGGGACCTTGTATATGGTAATAATCTAAAGGCCTAACAGGTCTAAAAATATGTAAGGCACTGGTTATTTGGTTGCACCATCTAAGGGCTGATTGTATGGTTACACTGCAAAGCTTTTTCATGTGGTTATGCCCTCTAGGGACTGAATGTATGGCTACACTGTCATGTTTTTCACCATGCTGTTTTTATGTGGTTATGCCCTCTAGGAGCTGATTATATGGTTATACTACAATGCTTTTTCATCATGCCATTTGTCCTCTGATGGCCTCTAGGCTGGGTTTGTTCTGGCCATGACAGTCTGATGCCAAATATAAGAAAGAATTCACAAACACAAAGTTTATTTATGATAATGTTTTTATTACGTTTTTATGATGATTGCATATGTTTTATTGATCCACCATTATCTCAATTATGACAATGATTCATGCCAGAGTAATATTATTGCACATTGACTGTTGAAACTAACTTGATATGTTTTGGCGACCCCTATGGCAGGGGCTGCTCCTTTGCAATAGCAAAGGAGCGTCACCCCACTGGCTAAGTGTCATAAGCTGGAAAATAAAACGATATTTCATTATATTTTTTAGCTGCTAGCTCAGCTGAGCCAGCGTGTGAAGATAGGAGCTGGGCTGCTCCATGGAATGTGGGAGGAAGTGGAGTAGAGTTCAGTGCACTAAGTGTGCATGTTAGTTTGGCCAACCGTCTTAGGCCGGACAAAATGACATGCGCAATTTTAGGTTTCTCCAACCCGGCTGTGTAACACAGCTGGGTTGGAGAAACTTCACAGACTCAAACGCAGTATCTGAGTGGCAGCCCAAGCTGCTCAGACCAATCCTGGTGTTGCTCTCATAGATATAGCATGAGAGCAGTGCCAGGATTGCATGGGGGAGCCGGTGCTGGTGTTTCGGGAATGCTGGAACACCATCAGAAGAGGAGCAAGAGTCGTTCGGTGGCAGGGGGAAAGATACTTTTTTTTTATTACTATTATTGATTTTTTTATTATTATTTATTGCCCCCTGTCTTCCCTTTCACCCCCTGGGTCCGCACGCCCCTCCTCTTGAGAATTGCTGGGGCCACTGATGCCCTCTGGGGGGTCGTGTGTAATTATACAATGTCACCTCCAGTATGTTCCATCTGCCAATGTATATATGTAAATTATTGCGTAGTATTTAGTAGTGTGTGCATCATAAAGGTACTTCTCCATTTTCTAAAGAAAACATACAGAGTGAACAATCATTTATTGAGTGTTATTATTGTGTACAAGTGATTGGTGATTACTAGCTCACACCACCTCCCTTGAGTAAGCCTCAGACTGCCCTGCCTCGTTACTCTGTGAAAGTCAAGCGCTACAATAGGGTGTTTGGTTCCCACTGAGGATAATTGAGGAATTATTACTTGTGCTGGACACACAATTACTAGCCCACTTTCCAACACTGATGGTGATGAAGAAAAACATGTAGAGCGCACAAACGCCCAGAGGCTGCTTGGCACTGTAAGTAATCAGAGTCAGAAAGCCTTTACTGATTGCCAAGTAGCCAGATTTTTTAAGATTCCCAAAAGGCTTATAAATTGGTGGCAGATTTCAGATTTAAAGAACGACTGTTCCATTTTAAAGCAGTACAGATAACAAAGCACCTGCTTTAGCTAGAGAAACATTTGCAAGTTCTGATAAAGGCCATTGCAGTAATCTAGTCTAGATAGCTCTAGGGAAGTGACAACTGTCTTCAGTAAGTCATAAGGGATGTATTAAGCAAATGTCTTTATTATTCTAAACGTGTAGAAAGAAGAAGTAATTACTGCATTAACTTGATCTTTGAAGACTAATTACTCATCAACTATAACTCCTAGGTTTCTTACATTCTTAACAGGCCAAGGGAGGGTCCCTAGATTCTGGGGACAACATGATGGGGACCACAAGGAAACATTGTTGCTTAATAAATTACTTCAGTTTTAGCAGAATTTAAATTAAGACCAAAGAATTGGCACTGCGGGCCGAGAATGCTGAGGGGAGAGCGCATAGAAACAATCTGAGATTTGTAGGATTCCCTGAGGGCTGTGAAGGAAATGCAGCCAATGCATTTCTCACAAAATGGATCCATTCGACAGTGCCAGAGGGGTCACTATCCACCTGCTTCGTAGTAGAGAGAGCCCACAGGGCACTATCAATGAAACCGCCATCTGGAGCATGCCCTCACCCAACAATTGCCCAGTTGTAGTATTATCTGGGTAGAGACGCCATCCTTTGGCTTGCCCAAGCAGAGACCAAACTTACCTACCAAATGTTCACCATAATGATCTTTCCTGATAACACAAAGGGGGTGCAACAGCAGCGACAAACATTTACCACAGCAAAACAAAGACTACGCAAGCTCAACTTATCGGATATGCTGCTGTACACTGCTCTTCCGAGAGTCATCCATGAGTCAAGGACTCACTTTTTTGACACTCCAGAGGAGGTGTTTCACTGGGCTTATGAGAGAATGGTACTGAAGCCTCACACCCCATGAGACCTGATGGGTCTTGTTCTGCCATGGCTTCTGAGAAGAGACAACATCAACCTCGCTCCACATTGTGCCACCGGGGGCACAAGACAAAGACCTAGAGTGCGACAACGGTGGGGAGGTTAGGGGAAACATAACCCCCATGGAGACGCTAGACTGATGCTGCCCTGCTTGTTCCATCGGGGCAGATGATGGAGGGGTGATTTGCAATTTTGTCCACCTTAACATGCCTAGTTATGGGTTGTAGGGATCCTTAGGTCGTAGATCATGGAGGCCCCCATTTGGGATCAACGATGTGTATACCACAATAGATACTTCAGAGTTCTTGGAGTATAGGGGCAGGGGGAATGATGAGTTTATATGTTATTGTTGTTTGTTCACACTCAGGCATGCCCCTGCATCGCATACCTATGCTCCTTCTCTCACAACCCAGGCTGACACATATACACACAAACTCAGAAAATATGGGGTATCCTAATACACCACTCTGCAGCATTCGGATCATGTCCTGGAATGTGCATAGGGCGCTTGTTAGTATCAAACGAGGGGCAGTCCTGAAATATGCAAAACAGACCAGGCACACATTTTACTGCTGCAAGAGACACATCTGGGTATGAAAGCCCAAGGCCTAGCTAGATATGGATACCACCAGATAGACCATTCTGGCTTTGCTAGATGCTCTAGGGGCACTAGCATACTAATTTAATGCGCTCTGCAATATGAGGTGGAAAGGATCTGGACAGATCGTTCCGGCCGATATACAGAAGTGACAGGCACATTCCACAGGGAGAATCTCATCCTATGTTGTGTATACTCTCCCCCCTCACTGGGCCAATCCCTACTAGACAGTTAGACCCGACTGTGGGGGAACTTCCCAGATGGGCTTCTACTGTTTGGGGGTGATTGGAATGGGTTTATGCACCCAGCATGGATAGGAGCCACATGCAACTACCCACATATAGGCCAGACTGAATGAAGCTGACTGCGCTAACAACCGCAGTGGTAGAAATCATCATCCCACACAGCCAGGCTATACATATTTATCCACAGTACATGGCTCACTCTCTCGTACTGATTATTTCTCCATTCCCACAACATATGAACACAGAGCCACAAATATGGAAATACTGGCCAGGGTATCATCAGATCATTCTCCACTATTGATGACACTACATATTGGCCCATTCAACCCCCCCTTCCGTTGGTGTATGTCACCCTGGCTATTACAGAGTCCCACATATCGACAACCATAACCAAGGGCATAGTGGAATACTTTTGCTGCTACATTATGGGAGGTGCTTAAGCCTGTTTTGAGTGGCATTAATATAACTTTCTGCACAAAGGAAAGACGACCCAAAACACCAGACATACATGCATTAGAGGTTTGCATTAAAACTCTTGAAGAGGGTGGGATGATAGAGAATAGGCGAGAGGTGCGTGGGCAACTACCCCTAGCACAACAAAGATATGGTCAGCTTCTTATAGAAACAATGGAGAATTTACCAATGGGGTGATAAGTCAACTAAATTACTACATTGGCTCTGCCAAAAACAAACATACTCCCTCAATTTACAGTGACTAAGAGACAAACAAAACGCTCTGATACTGACCCACAGATACTGGCCCAAAAATTGGCATCATTCAACAGGACCATTTATACCCGACAAAAGTTATTCACACACGAACAGATCCTTGATTTTGTAGATTTCCTACCCATGCGTACATTGTCTACAGAGGCTCACACAAGCCTAGAAGAGGCCTTGACCAAGAGGGAACTCACACTGGCTAATATTCGCGTGGGAAAGGCCCCAGTCCCGTAATGAATTCCCTTGTGAATTGTTAAAGGCCTATATCTCTAGACTGGGGAAGTATCTAGTGAATACAATCTGTGCTTCAGTGGAGGAGGGGTTTCTGCCTCCAGATAGGTGCCATGCTGAAATCATGGTGTTTCAGAAACCAGGCCGCCCCTATCCTCTGCCCTCCAGAAGACCCCTCTTGATATCACCCAATCTCTTTGCTGAAAATAGAGATCAAACTCTCCGCCCAGGCACTCACAAATAAACTGGAACCATACATACTATATTTAATCCATCCAGACCAAGCCTTGGATGCCCAGTCTCCATTTTATCGGCGGACTTGGACAGAGCATTCGATTCAGTCAATGGGACGTATATGTTCAGTCTACTACGAAGGCTGAACTTTGGACCCAGATTCATTTCCTGCCTTCAGTTATTATATTCAGATAATACAGAATAAGGTAGAATTGCAGGGCATACATCTGAGGTCTTTCAGATACAAAGGGGCTCACACCAAGGGTGTCCACTTTCCCTACTATTATTCGCCTTGGGGGATAGAACACTCGGCTGAATGGGTCAGAATAGATCTACTGGTTAGAGGCTTTGAATGAGCCCCCGATATAAATCGGAACAAATAGCTCTATATGTGGATGACACATTCATTTTTATGTCAGACCCTCACACCACTGGACCGTGCATAGTTGAGATCTTACATATTTTTGGGGAAATATCTGATCTCTTTATTAATCTATCCAAGTCTGCTATAGTACCCTTAAACGGGTATGCGGGACCCCGGAATGGGCACCAGGCATTCAAACAGAAGAGAAGGGTCTTAAATACCTTGGAGTACACTTGTCATCAGACAGACACTGGTCATGGAGTTAAAATATCGAGCCAACTCAGGAAGAGGTTAAAATGTGGTCGCTTCTTACCCTTTCCCTTATGGGAAGGTCTGTGATTTTTAAGATGATCTCTCTCCCTAGGCTACTATACCAACTACAAAATTTCCCATACATAATCTCGCACCACTGGTTCCAACAAATTAACTCCATACTGTTGAGGTTCCTCTGGGAATCAAGGGACCTCTCATATCTCTTTGGCCATATGTTTCTTTTCTACATATGAGCATGGCATAGCAGCAGAAGATTTGTATTCGTATTATGCGGCCTCACACCTGCAAGTAATTAATGAATGGTGGAGCCGCTAACACGACGACCCACCATATGCCACTGAAAAATGGGCTGTGGGCGACACCTCACTACTGGGCTTGCTATACAGTAATAAAAGGGCCACTTACTTACCCCAGGTGACACAAGTAGTGACCAAAGTATAGCGTGAGGCCCATCAGTGAAGGGGAATGTGGGGTACCCTCACAGAACAGATGCCTTTTTGGCACAGTACGATTCTTCAACAGGTAGCTGAATTGGAAGGATTTGGGAGATGAAACCTAATAGGTGCTACATTATTAGGCGACGTAATGAATGGGACTCACTTAAAATCCTTTCAAGACCTACAAAATGAATACCATTTGCACTGCACCCAGTTTCACAAATACCTGCAACTAAGACATCAAATGTCTCCATAGGGTGTATTATACCAAGCAGCGCCTCTGGTGAATGGATATGATAGCATCACTGAAATGCCTCTGTTGTCAAGAGTCAGACGGTATATTTATACATACTGGATGGGATTGCCCCGTGCTGAGGCCATTCTGGAATGGGGTCACAGTTCTCTCACAAAACATGCCACTGCACCCCAAGTTAACACTTCTACACATAGTCAAAGGTATTGGGGGAAATCAATATCAATGTACACTGGTGTTACTACGTCTAACCGTAGCGAAGAGGGATATAGACAGAGTATGGAAATTGGAGTCATCTCCTGTGTTGAGTGTCTTGAAACAAGGCCTGGACCACTGTATGGGCTTAGAGATACCTATAGATCAGGCAAGAGAATCCTCTCATAAGCATTCCAAGATTTAGCAAAGATGGGCAGACTATAGGGACATTCCCTTCCCCCGCTATGTTCTCTTCTATTGGACATTGATGAAACAAATGTCACAGTGTAATAGACATGCCACGTATATGTGCAACAGCCTACTAATAAATGTACATGGGTTCTCTGGGATGCAGGAGGGGGGATAGTGTGGGTGGTGGAACATGCGGTTATTGTTTAGTTATGTTATAACATTGCATGGTAATGTGATTATATGCCATTATTTTCTGGCTTCGACTGGATTGTTTTGGAAATACAATAACATGTGTTATTAAAAAAAGATTTAATCAAACTGGCCAAAGGTGCAACATAAAAGTTAAACAGCTGTGGGCTCAGTGATTAGCCTTAAGGGACCCCACAGGGCAAGTAGAAGGGATCCGATTTAAAATCTTTAAGGGCAACCGATTGAACATGATCAGAAAGGAAGGAATGAGGCAAGGCCAAAGCAGCATCTTTGATCCCAATGCTCTGTAGAAGGTCAATCAACAAATCAAGTTTGATGATAAAACATGCTGCAGACAAATCAAGTAAGATTAGGGGGGCAGAGCAAGATAAGGGCTGCTCTGTGCCCTTATCTATCGTTGTCCTGATATCCCCAGTGGCCACAATTAAAGCAGTTTCAGTGCTGCGGCCACTCCTAAATCCAAACTGTGTAGCATCTAAAAGATGGTTGTTTTCAATGAAGGAGCTCAATTATTGGTTTGTGGCCTTCTCCACCATCTTAGCTGGAAAAGGGAGCCAAGAGATAGGATGATAGCCAGTGGGGTCTAGCAGATAAAGATTAGACTTTCTTATTGATGCAAGGACAAAGGCAGTTTTCCACTGTTCAGTAAAATATCCTGATCTGAACATTGCGTTAAATATCCTAGAGGGAAATAGTAATATTCACATGGCAAGTTGGGTTATTTGCCGAAAACCTATTGAGTATCTCCTCCACTTTATTCTGAAAAGAATTATCAAGAGAGCTACAGAAGGCTTGACTACATCTTGACGAGTTTCCAGGAGGCATTGTGGTAAGTCTGGTAAAGGTCTGAAAGAGTTACTAAATGGAATTTTTAGAAATTGTCAACATCAGGACAGTGCGCGCTCTACGGGCGACAAAAATGCAAAAACCCAGCCTTTATGCAAGAGCATAATTCATGCATTGTGTTTATATGCAGTATGTTAACCTTTTGCATTGCAGACTTTAACCTTGAAAAACACTATTAATGATGTTTGCAATAACTGTTCATTTGTAAGGTATTGTTGCAGGCTTACTGAGTGTGTTAGGGTGTGGTCCCTTTCTAGGACCTTCTAGAAGCTTTCCCTGCAGCATGACTGGGTGTGGTTTGTGAGCTGGGCCAGAGACTATATAAGGGATCCAGCCCAGCTCCACGTGCTCACTATTCAGAGGTCCCAGTGCAGAGCAGCAGCAACTTCCTGAGCTCCTGTTCCGGAGGCCTACCTTGATGTTTCAGGCCTGCACCGCATTATATTTGTGATCCTTGAGCAGGGCGGTAATGCAGAGATCGGGCTGGGCCCCCGACCCCGTTCTCAAAGACTCTAGAGTTTTGGGCCTACTCGTGAAACTTTCAGAGTGCGCGATTCATTGCTCTCATGTAAACCTTGGCATTCAGATCGGCAACAGCTTGCGGGATCATTTCATAGCATTTGCCTATTCTTGTTCAAATCACCAGTGTGCGCGATTCATTCCTCGCATGTAAAACTTGGTGTTCATATCGCCAACAGCTTGCGCAATCATTTCATGGCATTTGCATATTCTTGTTAGAATCTGCAGTGTGCACGATTCATTTCCCCCATGTAAAACTTGGTGTTCAGATCGGCAACAGCTTGCGCAATCATTTCATGGCATTTGCGTATTCTTGTTCGAATCAGCAGTGTGCGCAATTCATTTCCCACATGTAAAACTTGGTGTTCAGATTGGCAACAGCTTGCGCGTTCATTTCATGGCATTTGTATATTCTTGTTCGAATCGGCAGTGTGCGCGATTTATTTCCCACATGTAAAACTAGATGTTCAGATCGACAACAGCTTGCTCGATCATTTCATGGCATTTGCATATTCTTGTTAGAATCGGCAGTGTGCGCAATTCATTTCCCGCATGTAAAACTTGATGTTCAGATCGGCAACAGCTTGCGTGATCATTTCATGGCATTTGCATATTCTTGTTAGAATCGTCAGAGTGCGCGATTCATTTCCAGCATGTAAAACTTGATGTGCAGATCGGCAACAGTGTGTGCGATCATTTCATGGCATTTGCAAATTGTTAGAATCGGTAGTGTGCGCAATTCATTTTCAGCATGTAAAACTTGATGTTCAGATCGGCAATAGTGTGCGCGATCATTTCATGCCAATTAAAACTTTGGTGTGTAGTGTTTGTTGAAGTGCACACATTTATCCTGAGCTTTTGGATTTTCTGTGAAGATGATAAATTCAAAATATGACATTCTTTGTGCATATTAAGTCCCTAGTAAAGGTCCTATTGTTTTCCAGGGAATGTTTCAGATTGCCTTTTGTCCTCATGTAAAAATGCAATGTTTGTTCTGAAACATTATTCTAGAAGGTTCTTGTATTTCTAGACAGTATGTGATATTTCATGAAAAGCTCATACGAAACATAGTATTAACCATTCTTGATTTTTTTCCAGGAACCCAGAGTTCTTGAGGTCTAGTTATAGTCACTTCTTAGGTTATCCATGGTTAAAGTATGAGAACTCTTAGAACCATAGTCTAGTGAAAGTCAATGTGATTATATCTTGATATTGTGTTGTTTAACCTTTTGCTTCCTACAGGTCTACTTCCCAGCTGTTCCCTACCTAATCCCCTTTTCCCCCACTTGGACTCTCTCAGGCTCTGTGATATTTCTATCGGAGCTTTGGAGCTGTCTAGTGGTGGTTATGTTGGAAACATGCGCAGGCCCCGAGGATCTGGTCTCCCTGACAAAGATTCAATTTGTTTAAAGAAAATTAACCGATTTTTCTTTCTGTGACAAGCTTTTGTAATCTGAAATACAGTGTTTATATTTTTCTTTTTCCAGGTTATTTTGTAATCGTTTCTCCATTTAAGTTCCTGCCTGCGACAACATTGTTTTGGGCCCTTAGTTTGTCAGTAAACAAAGGCGCAAATGGTTTTCATCTATTGTGTGTTCTGATTTTGCCAGGTACAGGAGTATTTACTGCAGATTTCAGCCAGTGCGAAAAACCCAGAGACAACTAGTCTAAGTTGTCTGTCCATTTTGGCTGAGTCCCCGCTAGAAGAAGGTTAAATTCCGAGGCTTAAATTTTATGACAGTCATGTGAAACTTGTGTATTTCGAGAAATCTTGGCTAGGGGAGCTTTACTGGGTTTTCTATCTCAAATATTACTGCTTTAGGATCAGACCAGGTCAATGAAAGGGTATCAGACCTGGTAACATGGGTGTTGCCTGTAAAATAGTTTATCCAAAAGTGTGCGCAGCCAGGTATGTGGGACCAACTACTATCTGGGTCAAGCCTAAGCAGTGTCTACTAGTGCTTCCCTATCTTTATCTAGTTTGTCCTCCAAAAAAAAAAAAAAAAAAATTGTTCAGAACAGTAAAATCAATTTTGAGGGAACACGATTCTAGAAGGGAGCCAATCATTAGTGTATCGGTGGATCTCGGCCCTGGAGGACGATATATAAGTAAACCCTTAAAAGACTGGGTGTCATTACAACCCTGGTGGATGGTGATAAAGTGCTGGTAATACCACCAACAGGCTGGCGGTATATACAGCCACTTTAACACACCGACCGCCAGGGCAGAATCAACACGCACCACAACGGTAACTGCCTACAGCCAGGCAGAAGACAATGTTCTGCCCACTGTATTATAATAGGCCAATCCCCCACCTTTTCCAGGGCGGTACCAACGAAATCAAAAGCCTGGCAGAAACACTGCACAGAAGGGAAACGACTCACCTATGGAGGCTCAGGAAACCACGCCACCATGGAGCCCGAGCTGCATGTCTTCCCCATGCTCTTCTACGTGCTGCTCCACTACGAACACCAACGACCGTGAAGACGACCACAGTGAGTACAGCTGCCTAGCACACAGGGGAGGGAGGCAGGAAAAAGAGAGTGACACACATACGCAACACACACACCCTCAACACCACACACACAAGCAGATGCAACAACATAACATATTTACCCCGTATCCCTCAGAAATAATGCAAGGACAACTACAATAGAGTAAAAAGAGTGTAATAAGATAAAATAGTAGCAATACGTGCATCCAAATCAAAAAGCAAATATATATTTACAAATGAAGGGACACTGCCCAGTCCTCAATGTTCGTGGGCCACACGGCCACATTACAAAGTCCAAGGCCCCACTTCACTCCTGCAACCACAACGAGAGAACACTACAGGGGCATCAGGTCGAAAATAGGAAGGCACCTCATGGGGCTGGGGAACGGGGGGTACCTCAGCCGGAAGATGGTACAACACCACTGGTCCTGGAGGAGGCAGCATGCCCTGGGCTTTCTCCTGGGGAGTGCAAGGCCACAGTCTCTCAAGTGGGTGACTTGCCGACTGGCTCTGGAGGGGGTAACATGCCCCGTTCTTGGTCCTGGGGAGTGCAAGGCCACAGTCTCTCAAATGGGTGACTTGCCCACTGGCTCTGGAGGGGGCAACATGCCCTGTTCTTGGTATTGGGGGGTACAAGGCCACAGTCTCTCAAGTGGATGGCTTCTCCACTGGTTCTGGATGCGCAACATGCCCATTGCTTTGTCCTGGGGAGTGCAAGGCCACAGTCTCTCAAGTGGATGGCTTCTCCACTGGTTCTGGAGGGGGCATCGTGCCCTGTGAGCTTCATCCTGGGGAGGATGGGGTGAGTCGATGGCATCTTCACTGGTTCTGGAGGGGGCATCGTGCCCAGTGAGCTTCATCTTGGGGAGGATGGGGTGAGTGGATGGCATCTCCACTTGTTCTGGAGGGGGCATTGTGCCCACTGAGCTTCATCCTGGGTTGGGGTGAGTGGATGGCATCTCCACTGGTTCTGGACAGGGCCTCATGCCCAGTGAGCTTCATCCTGGGTAGGATGGGGTGAGTGGATGACATCTCCACTGGTTCTGGAGGGGGCATCTTGCCCTGTGATGCAGATCTTGGGGAGTGCAAAGTCACAGACTCTAAGCTGGGTGTCATAACCACAGGATTTGCAGGGACAAGGCCGCACAATAGCCCATGGATGCAGGACTACACACTGTCTGACTGCAGTGACGGCTGTTCAGTGGTGGCAGTGGTGGTGCTGCTGCTGGTAGTGGTGGGGGGAGGCTCCAGCCCATCCCCAGCAGCCTCGGATGGCTGCCCAATGGTGCTGGTGGTGGTGCTGGTGGTGGGGGGGAAGCTCCGGCCATCCCCTGCAGCCTCGGACTGCTGTCCACTGGTGCTGGTGGCAGTGCTGTCGGCAGAGCTGGTGGTGGTGTTGGTGGGGGGGTAGGCTCCAGCCCATCCCCTGCAACCTCGGACGGCTGCCCACTGTTGCTGCTGCTGCTGGTGGTGGTGGTGCTGGTGGCAGTGCTGGTGGTGGAGCTGGTGGTGGGGCAGGCTTCAGCCCATCCGCTGCAGCTTCCGATGGCTGCCCGCTGGTGCTGCTGCTGGTGGTGCTAGTGGCAGTGCTGCTGGTGAAGCTGCTGATGGAGTGGGGAGGCTCCAGCCAATCCCCTGCAGCCTCGGACGGCTGCACCACCATGGTTGGTGGTGGGGTCTCTGACTTAGTCTCAGCACCAGGCCCCCTGTCCTTACTGGCTGCTGGTGCAGGTTCCTTTCCCTTCTTTCCTGCAGCACTTGTGGCTGGCTTCTTGGCCTTCCTTCCTGCAGCACTTGGGGCAGGCACCCTTTCCGTCCGGCTGGCTGGTGGCCAGGATCCCTTCCCACCTGGAGTTGCTGGGGACACTACTGTGCCCGTGGAGTGGGTGGCTGAGGTGCTTGCCTGGGTTTTGACCACCCTGGCCTGATGTGAAGGACAGGGGGAGGGGGAGGGAAGAGGTCAATGGTGGAGAGGAAAATCTTCTTAGGGACATTGCGGCGGGAAGAGGGAGATGGTTTGGGAGTGGAGGAAGAGGGAGTGGTTGTAGGAGGTGTCATTCTGCTGTATTTGGGTGCAGGTGCATGGGCTGGATGCTGTTGTGAGGTGGATGGCTGTTGGGTGTCTGAGTGCTTGCGTTTGTGTACTTTGGGAGGAGGGGGCACAGACACAGTGGGTGTGGACACAGGGGACGACTGCATGGATGTGGGGGTGGTGACTGCCAGTGAGGGGGGTGTACTGATAGGTGTGCTGGTGATGGTGGTGATGGTGGTATTGGATGAGGATGTAGTGCATGCAGGTGTGAGTGGAGACGCTACTGGAAAGGAGGTGGAGGACGAGGAGGAGGGGCCCACAGTAGAGGCAGTGGATGTTAGTATGTCTGCATCTGGATGGTGTTTGTGTGAGTGCCTGTGAGATGAAGTGTGGTGCTTGTGTTTGCCATGTCCACTCTTGTGTGTTTTCCTGGGTGCCTGCTCGTCTGCCTGTGTGCTTGGGATAGGTTGGGGTTGAGGGGAATGGGATTGGGTGGAGGAAGTTGGAGGCGGGAGGGTGGAAATAGGGACAATGGCTGCCATCAGAGAGGAGGCCAGAGCCTGAATTGATCTCTGTTGGGCCTCCAAGCCAGTGTGAATGCCCTCCAGGAATGCATTTGTCTGTTGCATTTGGGCTGCCAGCCCCTGGATGGCATTCACAATGGTTGACTGTCCAACAGAGATGGATCGCAGGAGGTCAATAGCCTCCTCACTCAGGGCAGCAGGGCTAACTGGAGCAGGGCCTGAGGTGCCTGGGGCAAAGGAGATGCCCACCCTCCTGGGTGAGTGGGCACGGGAAACTCGCTGAGGGGCTGCTGGGAGGGCAGTGCTGGTACAGGTGTGTCAGCTGTACCTGTAGCTGAAGCGGGGAGCTTCCATCAGAGGAGGTATCCGTGTCCGAACTGTCTCTTCCAGTCTCCGCCGTGGTGCTCCCCTCGCCCTCCGTCCCACTGGTGCCCTCACCATCAGTGGATTTGGCCTCCTGGGTCCTGCGGGATGCAGCTCCCTCAGTCGCCAGTGCCTCTGCTCCTCCGCCAGATGATGCTAATGCACAAAAGAACAGGATGACAAAACAAAAAGGGGGGAGAGACAAAGGATACACTTGGTCGATGGCGGCACCAACACCACCGTTGGCGTACACAACACACTCACACACAGGGACAACCCTATGCACTAGGCAATGCACTACCAGTTACAGTGCTAGTCACCAGGCCATGGGTAGGGACAAACACCGCCAACTGCAGCATACCTGAGATCCACACAACCCTGCCCAATAGTGGATGCCTGCTAGCTAGGTTGGAGGAATTTGACATCAGAACCCTGCCCAACATGGGACCTACTCTGCTATGTCAGGCCTGGCCTTGGGGCACCCACAGGCCCACATCCTCCACCCGGATACCACCCCACCAGGCGTAACTAGTAATGAAGGGCACTTTATTCACCCCCTTGTTGCTGCTGTGATGCTCCAAAGCGCCCATCTAGCTCCGGATAGGCCACCGCCAGTATGAAGGCGATCAGGGGGGTCAAGCTTCGACGGGCACCCCTTCCTCATTGGGAGGCCATCCTCAGCTGGGCCTCTGCCGTCTTCCGTGCCCAGCGTCTGAGGTCCTCCCACCATTTCCGACAGTGGGTGCTCCTCCTGCCCTAGACCCCCAGGGTCCACACGTCCTTGTCGATGGCACGCCATATACCCTTCTTTTGATGGGCGCTGACCTGCAGAGAAGTACACACATGGAAAGTGTTAGAAATGGGGTTTCTGGTTGGCTGGGGTATGCACCTCAGCCAGGCAGGACCTACCCACTCTAGTCAGGGCAAGGGAGTTACACGTCCAAGATAACCCCTGCTTACCCCCTTGGTAGCTTGGCACGAGCAGTCAGGCCTATCTCAGAGGCAACGTGTAAAGCGTTTGCACAACACACGTGACGCAAAATGTACACCACAAAGTAAACACAACACTGAGCTGTGTAAAAATAATCTGTATTGCACAAAACATAGTTAGACCAACATAACACGTAAGTAATACCCTGCTACCTTAGCAGTTGTCAGAACGTTACACAAGTTACTAATACTCTGCAAGAATATGCAGTTGTCGCATTAGAACACGTAAGTACTCAGGATTCTGCAACATAAGCAGTAGTCAGGAATTACAATAAGAGTTATATGCACTTGTCATGAATAATTCCTTAATACCCATAAAAGGAACATTAGAGAACATATCACACATCATAAAAAATACATATCAGCTAGACATGCCCATAAAAGGAACATCAGCACATATATGTTACGTCATACAAGCAGGTAGGCAACTTATGAGTCCCCCATGGTCCATACCACGCTATTAGAGCAAAATATGTGTCCCACAGTACCTGATTGATATGAAGAGGCACTCTCAGTGCCTAGCAGAGCATGAGGGGGCCCCCGGCGCTCCTGTGTGCTCACGGGGCCACGTGGTGCTCCTGAGGGAGAGGGGCGGTCGTCACCCTCTCCTTGTAAAAAACGGGCCCCTCTGGGGCCTTCGATCTGGATGGGGGGCCGGCCTCGGCATCCTCACACCCTGTCCTCAGGGTGGGGGCCGGGCGAGGCCCAACAAGCAAATAGGGGGGCGAGAGGAAGGGGGGCTTTGTAGAGGTCTCCCTTCTCCATTGTAGCCTGACAAGAAAATGCCCGTTGTGAACAAGAGGAGCGTTCTGCTCCTAGGGCAGAGACCGGGGAAGGGGGGTGCTCCCTGCGCCTTCCCCGCGTCCTGCAAGGCAGCTCTTTGGAGCTCTGACCCCTCTGGTGGCCCGAGACAGCACTCACCCGCACCCGACGTGGTGCGCGAGCGTCACAAGTTGTTCCCGGGCCACCGCAGTGATTACTTCGACAGCTAGTCCCCCGGGGGCGCTCTAGGGAGCCGACCGAGTGCTGGGGGCACTGAAGAGCGCACGCTACTCGCGCTCTGTAAACAAAGGACGCACGGGCAGCGGCAGTGATTTTAATCAGCAGTGGGGCGCTTATCAAAGCGCAAGGGCACTTTTACAAGCCCGGGCTGCGGTGGTGATTCTAATCAGTCTGCAACAGCACTTTTAGAAAAGCGCATTGACGGGCATCTGAGAGTGCTCCCAAGGTGCTACACATCCAAGGCAGCACTCCTCGTGCTGAATGGAGTTTTTCAGAGGTCAGGGGCCACAGCACCCTGACTTTGGAGACAACAGTTGAAGAAGGGGGGGACAGGGCTGGAGAACTCAGCAGCAGGTCAGCACAAAAAGGGGGTGCCAGCAGTGGCAGTTCCTCCTGGTGACCTTGGCAGGTCACAGGTCAGCACAGCAGTCCAAGGTGGTCCTGGTGTGTCCTTTCACAGCGTCCTGTCCAACTCCAGGTAAGGTTCCTGGAGTTCCCAGAATGTCCAAAATGATGTCTAAATTGTGGGGAAAATTCCCCTGTACTTATACTAGGTTTACAGTTTGTTTTGCAATGGCCAGGAAGCGGTTCCAACCAGTTACAACTGGTTCTGGGAGTGCCCTTTCTCTCCTCCAGCACAGGCTCCAAACATCAGTGGGGGGTAAATGACCCTATTGTGTGAGGCCAGGGCACAGCCTTTACAAATGCAGGTGTGCCCCGCCTCTCCCTTCTCTCAGCCCAGGAAATCTTTACAATATGTAGATGCACCTCTGTGACACCTCCACCCTTCCTGTGTCCAATGCAATCCTATGAGGAGGCAGCACTCACAGCAGTGAGACACCAAGTTAGGCTGTTTGTCACTACCAGGACAGGCCGCGCAACATGGCACATGTCCTGCCTTCTACATACATGGCACCCTGCCCAAAGGGCTAGCTAGGGCGTACCTTAGGGGTGACTTACAGGTAGTAAAAGAGGAGTTCGGGGCCTGGCAAGTAAATTTAGATGCCAGGTCCCTGTGGCAGGAAACTGCGCACACAGGCTCTGCGCCAGCAGGCCTTAGATAGGTTTGACAGGCTACTTCAGTGGGTGGCAAAAGCAGCGCTGCAAGCCCGCTAGTAGCATTTAATTTACAGGCCCTGGGTATAGGGATACCACTTTACAAGGGACTTATAGGTAAATTAAATATGCCAATTAGGTATAATCTAATCATACCAATTTTGTAAGGGAGAGCACATGCACTTTAGCACTGGTTAGCAGTAAAAAAGTGCTCAGAGTCAAAATGTCAGCCAACAAAGGACAGAAAAATAAGGAGGCAAAATGTCTGGGGAATGACCCTGTAAAAGGGCCAGGTCCAACAGAAAGGTATTAGTCTGACCAACCTGCCTGTTACACTCATGGCCCAACACATCCCTTCCGACACCGCCACCGTACATCACCATTGGCCACTGTACCCCAAAGGGCCCAATGATAACCAATGAGGAGTTGCACGGCGGTTCTTGACCGCCTCCCGCAACGGCCCACAACGTCAGAGGAATCACCTCATTTCTACCTGTCCCTCCATACTGGACAGGCGGATGCCATTTCGGGGGGGGGGGCGGGCAGGCCATGGATCCTAACTGCATCACAATTCACAATTTCACATTCTGGACATATGCCACCAAAATATTGTAACAATTACAATATACATTGCACTGTAGTGGTTACAATGTACATATAATGACCAGCTGCTCACTCTTTTGCCTCTTAGAATGCAACCGCTGTCGATGAACAGGAGATGGAGACATCCCCCCGTGTACAGATCCCTGGTGGACTTGGCAACAATGGAGGACAAGCACATTATCCTCACCTATAGACTGGACAGGGCCAGAATGCAGAACTGTGTGCCCAATTGGAGCCTGACAAAATATCTGCTATCCTTCAACCCACTGGGATCCCCCCTCTTGTGCAAGAGAAATAATACCCCATGTTCATCTACAATAAACACCCCTATATTTCTGGTATTAAAACCTGATATCTTGGAGGGTCGTTATAGACTAATATTGTAAAACATATGCAGTAGGGAAGGTCAGATTACAAGTAAAATGTACAAAAGCACAACTGATGTAGCAAATGGGATTTTCACCTGAATCATAATAATCATTATGGTTCACATTTGGCAGGATAGAATATGGATTTACTTGTTTACATCAGGTGTGTACAAATTGCCCAGGGGGTTCTTAGCTTAAATCACACAAAAAAACTGTATTGTTTTTTGTTGTAGAATAAACATATTCAAGAGGAGGCACGACAATATAGTGCACATACTGTAAGTAAATGAGCAAACATCAGCGCACTTGGCAAAATGATAAATGATGAGGAACATAGCTGGCAAATAGTGGGCAATCATCGCCTCTGACGGGTGGTATCGCAAGAGAGGCAGCAGCAACTATGTATGTGTGTAGTGAACAAAGGCGGCACTGATGAGCTGCAACAGACATTGTGCAATGATCTAAGGTGCAAAACACAAAATAACTCTCAAAAGAAAAAGAGAAAAATAGCCTCAGTCCCGCTAAAGAAGAGAAATCACAATGTATCACATACAATCAATAGACATACTGTATATCAATTATCTGGTATGTTTGGTAACCAATAATAAAATTAAGCTCTAGGAACCTATATTCCGAAGTTAGTGATCACCCAGGGTCAACTAAATTAGGTTGACTAGTGGGGGGGGACGTTGTGAGGGGGTTGGGAGTACGTTGTGTGATAACGGTGTCAGAGGCACCAATGCCCTACGAGGCTGCGGCTGCTGAGAGCAAGTAATCCCACAGGTGTTGCTAGATGTCCTTTGGTCCGGACTGGAGAAGAGAGGTTGAAGTGATCATATAGCTCACTGGTAGCATCACAATATACTAATCTTTTAAGCCATTTCTTGGTTGTGGGTGGGTTCCAGCTGCCCCAGTGTATTGCAATCTCTTGCTTGGCTAAAAGGAGGGCCACAGCGACATAGCGTTTGGCGCTGTTAGGAAGATCTAATATTTAGCCCAACAATGCCATCAATGGGTCTGGGTCGGAACCGATGTCTGTCATCTGGCCCAGCTTAGAAGAAATCTTGCTCCAATATAGAGCTATATGCCTGCAT
Source organism: Pleurodeles waltl (assembly GCF_031143425.1). Classification (NCBI taxonomy): domain Eukaryota; kingdom Metazoa; phylum Chordata; class Amphibia; order Caudata; family Salamandridae; genus Pleurodeles; species Pleurodeles waltl. Next base: position 261,414,032 of record NC_090440.1, read on the forward strand.
GTCCACATCATACGGATGAAGTCTGATCCAGCGGTGTGGCATTTGGGTCAATTTGAGGACCTGCTCAAACAAACAATTGTTCTCAAGAATTTAAAACAAATGTTTGTGATTATGATTGGGTGATATGGCCGGGTTTGCAAGCAGCATGCAGACCATTTTTTTATCCTCAAGGGCGAGCCCCAGGTCAGTCTCCCAGTATCCCCTTAGTTGTGTGTCATGCGCTGGGAGCATGGCCACACTGGAGTGATATGGCTTAGACATCAGCCGGGCACTGTTGCTAACATTGATAACAAGGGTAAATGGGGTGAAATCGTCTGGTGCCAGGGGGTACGAGGGGATAGTAGTACAAAGGGTGCCTTGTATGCAGGGCAGTATGAAATGGTTCACATAGGTAGCATGCATGAAATAGGTACCATTGGAATGAACTAGCACATAGCAGTCCGAAAAAAGGTAACTAAAGGTGTGGAGACCGTATTGCAGCAAAGTGCACTTCACCAGGACTTCACAGGGGTTGTCAGGTAGTGCCAGGGATGGTGAATAAAGCAAGCCCCATAGTTCATGAAGTAGCTTTCACCATGACCAACATGTGGTGGACAGGGTTTGTATGTCTTTGGGATGTAAGAGACCCATAGGGAGAGAAGAGAAGCCAGAAGCATTGGTGTGGCCAGGTCTTTCTCCGGTTTAGCATAGGGAATTCTGGCGTTTGCATGGAACCAGTGATGGAAGCACTGGCATTGCACTGCCAAATAATAGAGGTGGAGATGTGGCACCCCGAACCTGCCCTTCTTGTATGGGAGCACTAACCTGTCCCAGCTGAAGTGGGGTCACCTACTGACCCAGACAAGCCTCAGCAGCAGGCTGTGAAGGGTAGTGAAGAAAGCATTAGTTAGTGGATTAGGAATGTTTTGAAAAGGATAAAGGAACATAGGGAGAACCACCATTTTGATAATTGCTATGAGCCCGGCCATGGACAGCGGCAGACAGATATATCAGTCTATTTGGGTAGTGAGTGTATCAATAGCTGGCCATAATTCAAGCGCACCACCTGTTCTTTATCTTGATATATAAAAATGCCTAGGTACTTAATTGGGGGTTATACCTGACAGCCTTAGGGTGGTCATCCCCCAACCTTTTGCCTGCCTCCCTCCATTATTCTGACACTGTTTTTGCTGGTTTTAGGACACTGCCAACCAGTACTAAAGTGCATGTGCTCTCTCCCTTAAACATGGTAACATTGGTTCATCCCCCAACTGGCATATTTGATTTACTTATATGTCCCCAGTAAAGTGCACTACATGTGTCCAGGGCCTGCAAATTAGATGCTCCTAGTGGGCTTGAAGCACTGATTGTGCCACCCACATAATTAGTTCCTTAACCATGTCTAAGGCCTTCCATTGCAAGGCCTGTGTGTGCAGTTTCACTGCCACTTTGACTTGGCATTTAAAAGTACTTGCCAAGCCTTAAACCCCCCTTTTGCCACATACAAGTCACCCCTAAGGTTGGCCCTAGGTAAACCATAGGGCAGGGTAATATGTAGGTAAAAGTCAGGACATGAACTTATATGTTTTAAATGTATATGTAGTGAAAAACTCAAACTCGTTTTCCACTGCTGTGAGGCCTGCTCCTCTCACAGGCCAGCATTAGAACTGCCCTAATATACTTTTAAGTGGTAGATTCTGATCTCGAAGGAGTGGCTCTGTCATGTTTACTATTGCCAGAATGGTAATAGAAAATCCTGCTTACTGGTGAAGCTGGATTTAATATTACTATTTTTAAAATGCCACTTTTGGAAAGTGGGCATGTCTCTGTACTTACTGCTATCTGTGCCTTAAAGCCTGTCTCCAAACCACGTCTGATCTGTTCTGGTTGACAGCTTCCCTTGTGCATTCCCCCCAGACAGCCATAAACACAGGACACTCAGTCACATCTGCATTCATCTGCATATTAGATGGGTCTCCTTGGGCAGAAAGGGTGGAGGGGCTCTCCCTTACATTGCAAAGGCCAGTGTCCTGCCCTCACACAAAGGAAGGATAACCCCCAACAGGGATCCTGGTAGACTGGACTGGGCAGAATGGGGAACTTGTGCATTTCAAAACCACTCTTTGAAGTCTTTCCTACTTCTAAGGCATGTTTATGTATATAAACTGGGTCTCTGACGCCACCAACTCAGACACTTCTGGACCCACACCTGCACCCTGTCAGAGGAGCTTCCTGGTTGTCCAAAGGACTCATCTGGACTGCTTTGTTGAGAAGGACTGCTTTGCTGTTGTTGCCCTGCTGCACTGCTGGTCTCTTACTTAGCTGAAGGAGTCTGCCTTTCCCAAAAGTGCTCTCCAATGGCTTGGACTGAGCTTGCCTCATGTTTTTGAAGGCTCGGGCCAACAAAGACTTCATCTCTTCAAGAAACTCCTTGTGCATCAAAAAGCGAAGCAACACCTGCAGAAATTGATGCAAAGCTTGCATTGCGGCTGAGAAATCACCACACAGCTGACTGAAACTACAGAGCCTGACTTCCTAACTGGAAATTCGACCCATGCCTACCTTGCAACGTTAAATTTGATGCATCGCATACCGGATCGACGCAGTGCCTGTCTCTTCTTCCAGCGTGACAAGGATATTCAACGCATCATCCCTGGGCATCAAAATATCCCCGCATCGCAGTGAGGAACCAAGACTGCGCACTGAAAACCAAGGCAAACCCATTGCAGCATGGAAAGAAACAATGCATTGTCTGTACGGCATCAGGAAATTTTACGCAACACCTCTTTTTCCATGCATCTCCTCCTCTGCGGTCTCTGTGAGATGTTATCTTTGACGCATCCTAGGAGCTGTGTGTAACAAAGAGACAACTGTTTATTTCTAAGGATTGAGACTCTACTAAACCTTTTAAAAGTGATATTTCCACTTGTGTTGATTGGATCTTTGTAGTTTTTACTTTATTTTATTCAGATAAAAAGTATCTATTTTTTCTAAACATGTTTGGAGTATTTTTGTGATGTTTTCACTCTGCTACTGTATGATTTATTGCACAAATACTTTACATATTGCTTTATAAGTTAAGCCTGACTGCTCAGTGCCAGGCTTCTAGAGGGTTTGCACAGGATAATTTGAATTGTGTTGTGGCTTACCCTGACTAGGATTGTGGTCCCTACTTCGACAAGGGTGTATACCTCTGCCAACGAGAGATACCATTTCTAACACTAGGACTCTGATTCAGTACATTGGAAATTCACCTTGGACAGGAGGGGTGGCCTTAGTGAAGGGGAATACTTCTGACTCGGCCCAGTTGATATGGAGGCCTAAGTGACATCCAACCCTGACCATCTTGCGCAGAATGGGGTCCAGGTTTTCCTCTGGTCTCCAGAAAAACAACAGTATTTTGTTGGAGTAAATGGTAATGAGAAGGGGACCAGTGGGGAATTGCAAGCCATGATGCATGTGAGCTAACTGTGGGTGTTGGTCAAGGGGGTCAATGGCTATGATGAAAAGTAATGGAGATGGGGGCAACTCTGCCTCGTACCTCAGGTGATGGAGAACGGGGAAAAGAGCTGTTAGCTCTACTGCACACTGTGGGGGTGGTATATAAGAGAGTAATCAGTGAGAGGAACCCTTCAGGTTACATAAAGTAGCATGTAGAAAAGGTCATTCCAGGGAGTCAAAGGTTTTCTCCGCTTCTAGGAGAGTGACTACACCTGGGATGTCTGGGGACATCCTATGGAGGACAAAGAAAAACATTTGTAGGTTTAAAGAGGTGGAACAGTTGGGGATAAAACCCAGACTGTGCCGGGCGTAATATCTGCTCCATCAGTAAGGAAGGGTGATTGGAGAGTACTTTAGCCAGTATTTTGTTATCACAAAATGTAACAGTGACAAGGGACTGTATGAGATGCAGCAATGTGGATCTTTACCTGGTTTGAGGAGTAGTGTTAGGACCACCTCCTAGGGGGGGAGGGAACCAGCCTCCAGGTATTCCGTATATACAGCCAACAGCCGAGGAGGTTGGAGATGTTTAAAGTGTTTATAAAATTCCCCTATAAACTCATCTAGTCCGGGGGCCTTGGAGTCAACCAGGGAGTCGATTGCTTGTGTGATTTCCTTGCTTGATATTGGTTCACTAAGGAATTGGCTGTGGGCAGATGGTAGCCACATCATTGCTTTCTCCTATAGATAAGAAGCTTGTGCCGAATAAAGGTGAGTGTAGACGTGGTGCAGAGTCAACAGAATGGTGTCATTCTCAGTTGTTCTGGGGCCTTCTTCCTATTGAAGTTCTGCTGTGTAAGAGGTGCTCCTCGGGGGACAGAGAAGGTTAGCAAGAATGCATCCAGGGCAGTCGCCCTCACCGTATCTGTGGGCCCTGGCATGTTTACCCAGGAAGGGGACCTCACTCTCAGCTAGATCGCGGTACACCGTGAGCAGTATGGTGCGTCTGTGTATGCACGAGGCCTCATGGTGCTGAGCTGCAACTGAGTCAATGTCTGACAGTTACCGCACAATACTTTCTAGCTTCCTACACATCTCTCAGGACCCCAAATGGTTTGGAGATGCGGATGCCCCTAATGTAGACTTTGAAAGCTTCCCATGGTGTAGCTTGGGTGGGTACTGAGCCTTCATTAAGATGGTAGTAGTCAACCACCTCCTCTCGCACCTCCAAGCAGAACAATTCATGCTGCAAGGTCAGGGTAGGAAAACGCCATTGTCAGTCCTGGCTGCCCCCAAATGGAAGGTGTAATGTGAGACAAACTGGGACATGGTCCTAAAGTGTGCAGGCAAGGTGATAAACCATGTCTAGCCATGGGCCCAAAGTAGCAGAAAGGAACCAATAATCAATGTGAGTCCATGTATTGTGGGGGCGGCATATTTGGTATACACCAGTGCAGAGGTACCTTTTAAGCACCATGCGTCTTTGAGCGTATATGTTTCGCATAAGACCCTAAGTGTGCGCAGTTTCCCCGTCAGAGAAGATAGCCGTGATGTCCTGGGCAGCGTGCATAAATAGGTTAAAGTCCCTCCCATTAGTGTATGACCAAATCTCATATGGTCTATTCAAGCCTGGAGGTTCTGGAAGAAATCAGGTGCCTCCACTATTGGGGCAAATATGTTGACCTGTAGGATAGCATAGCCTGCCAAATTCCGTATTACCAAAATGTATTGTCCATGTTCGTCTGAGTAGGAGGCAGTGGGGTGGAATGGTAGAGTCTTGTGTACTAGAATGCATATGCCTCTTGAATATGTGCTATAATATGAGAAATAATGAAGGGGGCCCCATGTGGATGTGGGTGTAAATGTGTTCAGCCGTCTAGGTGGGGGGGTTCCTGCAAAAAGGCTACTTTTGTCCCATGGCGGTGTTGTTGAGGCCCCTAACGTTCCAGGATGGAAATATGATTTCTAGAGATTGTGGATCAGGAGATCCTGTTGTTAACATTGGGAAATGTGGTGGGGTCTATGGGGCAATAGATGTATGAGGAGCGATAGGAAATGTGCAGTGTTGAGGCCATAACAATTATGAACATGAAATGTTGAACAAACGCTCCCTAAAGGCCCCCCACCCAAACCTGGCCATAAGTAGCCCATGGTGAACTCCCATACCCATACAGCCATACACTACAAAAGAAGAAGAAAAAAAAGTTCTCCTAACTGTGAATACCACTTAAGGGTGCAAAGCCAGGGCAGAATACCCATGCGTTAATGGATCCATGTGGGCAGTCATTGAAATGGGAAGGATAAGAGTCCGAACATCTGGTATCACCACTTCGGCTGCGCCGTACGTGCTGCCTCGGGCATCTAGAGCACTGCAGCAATGTTACAGGCAAGACGCAGGTAGGGTCTGAACAGCTGAGTTGAGGGGCTCATTCAGTGGGATAAAGTCTTGTACGTGCGTCCAAGTGGATGTCCGGCGGGGATTGATCAGGTGTGGAGCACTGTGAGGGTGATCGGTCCTTTGAGTATTTTTTTGCAGAAGGCCTGTGCTGCCCTTGGGTGTCGAAGTAATGAGTCTTGCCATCCGCATCCATCTAAGCTGTGCAGGGTATATAGCATGTCATAACGGAGGTCCATTTTTCTCAGTGAGGTCTAAACATCTGTGAATTTTCATTGGGCCTCTTCCACTGCAAACAAATAAATTAGCCCAAACCCTGATTGTTTCTAACTTTTTTGATTTAGAGGGTTACAATGTAGTTTTAACACTTCGGGAATACAATTATTACAAAGACTCTCAATGGAAGACACAATTTTTTCTTCCCTTGGCGACCATGCATCACATGACATAGAAAATTAGTACAGTCACCTCCCTAAGACTAATCAATCCTGTGGTAGTCTTAGAGCTCTGACTTACCATGCCTGCCCTAACAATAAACACGATAAACACGAGCCACCCAACTCCCGCAATATCATATTTTCTGTGAAATTAAAAGGTAGATTGCCATGGGCCTGTGGAATCAATCTCTGTGGGCTGGGTGAAGAATACGGCCTTTTGATAGGTATTCAGGGTGTGGGATTCAGGGAGGAAAGTGTAGTACCTCAATTATTCAGCTTCTGACTGCTTTTTCTAGTCTCATTACTCAGATTTTCCTGATCGCTACTGTCTATTTCGCTACCTGTGTGAGGGGCCTTGCCACTTTTGGCTCTTGTGTGGACCTACATTGTCAACTATGACAATCTTTTCACTAGATGGCAGTGGAATGTGTGACAGTGAAATGTGTTACACACAACACATGCCTTGTTTTATGTTAACATGGTCACTGTTTGTGCATTGGAGTGTGTAATGGAAGCATAAGGCTAAGAAGCCAGGCACGTTTATTTATAAAAAAGACCCATTCAAATGATGCAATTAACACAATCTATGTGCCTCAGCATGAGGTTTTCTGACGCTCACGTTAACATGCCAGAGCAGGGAAATGTCCTATCACTAAAGCTCTTGATTTAATACAGCAGCCCATTTGTGGCTAGAATGGAGAGATGGACTTGCAAGTTCAATTTTTTAAATTCTTTTATTGAACATTTTCAGTCAGGGTCACAAAAAATAAAATAAACAACAAGACATTATTGCATAACCGCAATGTAGCTCCGCAGTGACAGCGTTACATATATAAACAGCGTTTCAGGATATCAACAAAGCAAATATAAAAGGTAAAGAAACTATACAGATAATGTTAGGTTTGCTTCTTTGTTTCTTTTTTGTTCCAAGACATACCCCAAATATGACTCCGCATTTAGGCCCTCATTACAATCCTGGCGGCAAATGCTGCCTACCAGCATGCTGACGGCCGCCAACATACCGTGACCGCGGGGGTATTCCGCTACGGGTATTATGACCCACACTGAGAAATCCGCCACTATACAGACACTCACACAAGTCTACCAGCCGAAAGGTCAGTGATAAATTGGCAGTACCAAAACCCACACCGTTACGCCAATAGGAATACGCCCACAGTATCAGGACCCACGAATCAACGTGGCGGTCTTTCAACCGCGGTAAACCATTGGCGGTACACACCTCCGCACTCAAAATACACACGCACTAACAAAACTACACCACATTGGACAATTCAAACTACACAGACCTGACACACATACACACACCACACCCACACACCCAATCAAATATAAAACACACACCCACATTACCCACAACCCTTTCTATGAAAAAAAAGATTGCCAACACAGAGAGACACAAGCCAGGAGCACCCACTCAATCTGAGCCACAGAACACCATTACCTATACACCATCCATGCACCTCACAGCAAACACCACAACACATCACCCCACACATTACCCCACACATCCTCACACATAGTATTCACACCACATCCATGGCACCCCAAAGACACCCCAGGTTTTCAGAGGAGGAGCTAAGGGTCATGGTGAAGGAAATCATCCGGGTAGAGCCACAGCTATTTGGATCACAGGTGCAGCAGACATCCATTGCTAGGAAGATGGAGCTATGGCGGAGAATCGTGGACAGGGTCAAAGCCGTGGGACAGCACCCAAGAACAAGGGATGACATCAGTAAGAGGTGGAACAACCTACGGGGGAAGGTGTGTTCCATGGTTGTAAGACACCAGGTAGCCGTACAGAGGACTGATGGTGGACCCCTACCTCCTCCCCCACAATTAACAACATGGGAAGATCAAGTCTTGCCAATAATGCACCCTGAAGGCCTCGCAGGAATAGCAGGAGGACTGGACTCTGGTAAGTCAAATCTTTACTACTTTATCCCCCACCCTACCTGCGTGCCATCACAAACTCCTACCCCTACCCTCGTACCCCATCACTCCACCACCTCACAGATAGCCCACTATCACAACCCACCCATCCCAAAACCAAGCTCTGCATCTAACACCAATCCATGAACCCCCATCACAAACCTGCACGGACACCCATCACTACAGCATGCCCATTAGAGAGAATCACCTAGCTCACAAAATCACCACGCACACGAGGAAAAGCTGACAGTGCAATCCCAACCATACAGGGAAACACACCCATGCACAAGATGGCACACGCAGATACAATAACATTGCATTTTCATCCCCACAGGACCCCTACTCAATGTCACTGGGGAGGAGTTGCCAGCAACATCCAGTCCCCCCCAGAGGAGGCCCACAGTGATGACAGCAGCTCTGCACGCCTGGATCACAATGACCAGCCTGGCCCATCAGGGACTTCTGGACAGTTGGGTACCCAGGCACTGTCCCAACCCACCACAGACCCTCCCCCTTCAGGAAACACCAGCACAGCACCCACCCAGTGGGCCCATGCCACTGTCCCCAGGACACGTCAATCAGCAGTGTGTCCACCACTACAGGGACCCCAGGCAACCCCCCACACACACAGGACTATCAGGGACCTGGGGTCAGTGGCAGTGGGCACACGGTTCAGGGAACAGAGGCACAGGACAACAGGGAAACTAGGAGGACTGCAGTGCGACAAGGGGAGGACAGGCCCAGGGAACCCACTCTCCAGGAGGCCCTCACCAACATCCTGGGAGCGTACCACCATGCCCAGAAGACGATGGGCCAGATACTGTACAAGTTGCAGGTGACCCAGCGGCTGCAGGAGGGACAATACCTGGGGATCAGGGAGGACCTTAAAACATCTACACCCTTCTGGCCACCATTGCAGGGGTGCTGGCTGACATGGGCAAGACCATGAGGGAGGCAGTGGCACAACAACGGGCCCCTGACACTAGCCACACAGAAGAACAGCCCTCCACCTCTGCCGGTGTTAGTGGACAGGAGGCCCTGCCACAGGACCAACAGGCCACCAGCACTCCACCCCCTGCAGAAGGAGAACCACCCCGCAAACAGTCCCTGCGATCCAGGCAGAAGCCAGAGAACATTGCCAAGACCCCAGCCAGGAAATAGGACTCTCCTGATTGTCACCCTTCTGTCCCACTCTGTCACCCTGAGACTCTTGAGAATGGACTCTAACTGGACATTCCTCCACCATCACCCCAGCCCATTGCCCATCCCCCTCTCCGAATGAGCACTTAAATAAACACCCTTGGAACAAATACAAATCTTGAGTCTGTCAAATGATTGAAATATGTATTAGTACAAAAGTCTGAAAACATTGCAAGTCATATGTACAGTAATATATACATTGGTATGACCTTTAATGGGCAGCAGTAAACATACCAGGAGCCAAAGTGGGGCACAGATATCTGAAAATAGAGATGCCAAAGGGTACAGTGAGTGGCCATAGACATAGGGAAATTAGGCTGCCATGTACAATGTCCAACAGAAAACTGACATGTAAAGAGAAGTTACAGTGTCTTACCTGTGTCTCACTGGAAGTACTGATGTATTATATTACTTCTCTTGTCCACATCATCTTCCTCTGCCTACTCTTCCTCACTGTCCACAGGCTCCACCGCTGCCACAAGACCATCTCCAGGCTTATCCTCCTGCAGAAAACGCACCTGGCGTCTCAAGGCCAGGTCGTGCAACATGCAACATGCAGCAATGATCTAGCACCCCTTCTTTGGTGCGTAGTACAGGGATCCATCTGTCAGATGTTTGCACCGGAACCTGGCCTTCAGGAGGCCGAAGGTTCTTTCAATTATCCTCCTTGTCCACCCATGTGCCTCATTGTAACGTTCCTCTGCCCTTGTCCTGGCATTCCTCACTGGGGTCAGTAGTCATGAGAGGTTGGGGTACCCAGAGTCACCTGCAAGTTCCGAGGGATGTCAGTTAGCGAGACACTAACCCTTAGGGACAACCCCATACCCAGACACAAACTTATACAGGGTGGGGAACTAGGGCTCACCTATTAGCCACACCCAGTGCCTCTGGAGTTGGCCCATCACATATGGGATGCTGCTATTCCTCAAGATGAAGGCATCATGCACAGAGCCAGGATACTTGGCATTCACATGGGAGATGTACTGGTCCGCCAAACACACCATCTGCACATTCGTAGAGTGATAGCTTTTTCTATTCCTGAACACTTGTTCATTTCTCTGGGGAGATAAATGCCACATGTGTACCATCAATGGCACCAATGATGTTGGGGATATGTCCCAGGGCATAAACGTCAGCTTTCACTGTGGCCAAATCCTCCACCTGGGGGAATACATGTGTTTCAGCAGGGCAGACAACACTCTGGTCAACACGTTAGAGAACATTGGTTGAGACATCCCTGATGCCATGGCCACTGTTGTTTGGAAGGAACCACTTGCCAGGAAATGGAGCTCTGGCAGGACTTGTACTAGAGGGGGGATACCAGTGGGCTAGCGGATAGCTGAAATCAGGTCTTTCTCCAATTGGGCACACAGTTCTTGGATTGTGGCCCGATCAAGTCTGTATGTTAGTATAATGTGTCTGTCCTCCATTGTCGCAATGTCCACCTGGGGTCTGTACACCGGAGGATGTCACCATCTCATATTCATCTTCAGCGGTTGAAGCTTATGGAGGAAAACAGTGAGCAGAGGATCATATTCACATATCAATTGAAGTAATTATGCATCTTTTCCTTTACAGAACCTGTATGTGAATCCGAGTCTCAGTTGCTGTACAATGTCTGCTGTGACACAGTTGAGTGCCATGGCCTGTGCCCCGCTGAACTGTCAGCTGCCTGACCTGTGAGGAGGGACAAGTGGAAATGAGGTAATTCTGCTGGCGTTGTGCGCCATTGTGGTAGGCTGTCGATGACTGCAGCATAAATATGCATTGGTTATCATTTGGCCCTATGGGTTCCAGGAGCCAATGGCGATGTACGCCGGCGGCGACGGTACGCACCGCCGCGGACGTGACTGACATTTTCTATCTGTTCACTCACTTGCTACCTGACCTTCAACAGGAGAGGACCTACACTGCAAGTGCTGCTGTGACCTGTGTGTGGAAGTGACAATGGCTCATGTGTCTGGGGGAAGGGCCCCTGCCTTCACTGCAGAGGAGTTGGAGAAACTGGTTGATGGGGTCCTATCCTAGTACACGTTACTCTACGGTACTCCAGACAAGCAAGTGAGTACACTGTGAGCATGATGCATGGGCCATGAATGTATGGATTGCTGTGTGTGTAAGCCACATGTGGGGGGGGCTGAGGCATCCTGGCAAGAGTGCTGCATGTATGGTGGTCAATGTATGTGCGTCAACGGATGGGAGGGATCTGGTGGGCCATGAGTGTGATGGTCTGGATGGTTAACTAATTCCCTTTTCTACTGTCTTTCCCATGCAGGTCAGCGCCCATCAAAAAAAGGGTATTTGGCGTGCCATCGCCAAGGAGGTGCGAAACCTGGAGGTATTTGACAGGCAGAGCACCCACTGCCACAAATGGTGGGAGGACCTGCGCCGCTGGGCGAGGAAGACAGCGGAGGCCCAGCTGGGGCTGGCCTCCCAACGAGGAAGGGGTGCCCGTCGTACCCTGAGCCCCTTGATGTTCCACATCCTGGCAGTGGCCTATCTGGAGTTGGATGGGTGCTTGAAGGCATGACAGCAGCTACAAGGGGGTGAGTACGGATTCAGAATCATGATTTGGCATGCGTTAAGGATTACCTGGGTGGGGGATGTGGGCTGTGGGTGCCCATAGGCCAGGGCGAACATGGCAGGGTAGGTCCCTCGTGGGCAGGCTCTGAAGCACTCCAACCCCAATAGTGTTAGTCGGCATCTACTACTGGGCAGGGTCCTGTGGGTTTCAAGTGTGCAGCTAATGGCGTTAGGCATTGTACCCCATGGGCTGGTGACTATCTTAGTAACTGGTAGTGCATGGCCTAGTGCAGTGGTTCCCAACCTGTGGTCCGGGGACCCCTGGGGGTCCGCGAGAGCCTAGAAAATTAAAAAATATTAACAAATATTGAGAAATTAGGTCCCCAGCTTCCAGTAATGACTCAGGCAGGGGTCCCCGGATTACAATAATGATTTAGTGGGGGTCCCTGGGTTCCATTAATGTTAAAGTGGGGGTCCACAGAAATCAAAAGGTTGGGAACCACTGGCCTAGTGCATAGGGCTGCTCCCTGTGTGTTGTGTACGCCAAGGTAGTGGTGTTGCTGGCATTGACCAAGTGTATCCTCTGTCTCTCCCCCCCTTTTTGTTTTGTCACCCTGTCCTTGTGTGCGTTAGCATCATCTGACAGAGGAGCAGAGGCACCAGCGATGGAGGGAGCTGCATCTCACATGGGCCAGGAGTTCGAATCCACTGACGGTGAGGTCACCAGTGGGACAGAGGGCGAGGGGAGCATCACGACGGGGACAGGAGGGGACACCACAGACAGCGATTCCTCCTCTGATGGAAGCTCCCTGGTGGTGGCGGACACCTCTGTGCCCACCCCAACAATAGGTACAGCTGCCACCCCCTGTACCAGCACCGCCCTCCAGCAGCCCCTCAGTGTGTTTCTCATGCCTGCTCACCCATGAGGGTGGGCATCTCCTTTGCCACAGGCACTTAAGGCCCTGCCCAGTCAGCCCTGCTGTCCTCAGTGAGGAGGCTATTGACCTCCTGAGATCCCTCACTGTTGGGCAGACAACCATTCTGAATGCCATCCAGGGTGTTGAGAGGCATTTTCAACAAACAAATGCATACCTGGAAGGCATTCACTCTGGCATGGCGGCCCAACAGAGAGCTTTTCAGGCTCTGGCCCCAGCACTGATGGCAGCCATTGTCCCTGTCTCCAGCCTCCCCCCTCCAACTTCCTCTACCCAGTCCCAATCCCATCAACCCCAGCCTATCCCAAGCACACCTTCAGATCAGCATTCACACAAATCAACACACAAAAGTGGCTGAGGAAAACAAAAGCATCACACTTCATCTCGCAGGTACTCACACAAGCTCCATCCCCCTGCAGACACACCAACATCCACTGCCTCCATTGTGTCCCCCTCCTCCTCGTCATCCACCTCCCTCCCAGTAGCATCTCCACTCAAACCCATGCATGCACTACATCCTCATCCACTACCCAGTTCACCAGCACGCCCGTCACAACACACCCCTCACCGGCATTCACTACCCCTGCATCCATGCACACGTTCCCTGTGTACTTTCCCAGTGTGTCTGTGACCCTTACTCCCAAAGTACACAAACTCAAGCACCCACCCACCCAACAGCCATTCAGCTCCGAACAGCATCCAGCCCATGCACCTGCACCCCATCTCAGCAGACAGACACCTCCTACAACCACTCCCTCTTCCTCCACTCCAAAACCCTCTCCCTCTTCCCGCCCCAATGTCCGTAAGAAGATTTTCCTGGCAAACATTGACCTTTTCCCTACCCCTCCCCCCCAGTCCTTCCCCTTGAGCCAGGGGGGCCAGAACCCAGCCCAGCTCCTCGACCACCAAGTCGACATCCGTTTTGGTTCCTGCTGCTATCGGAGGCACAAAGGGGGCACCCGTCAGCCCAGCCAGTGTGCCACCAACCCCTGCCAAAGCCATTCCGCCACCTTGCAAGGTGAAGAGGGGGACAGCATCCAGCAAGGGGAAGGAGCCACAACCACCCAGCAAGGCCACTTCAAAGACTCCAGCTGCCTGACCCTAGGTCACACAACCATCTGCAAAGGTGAGGAATGGGTAGAATACACCAGGAAAGGCACTTCAGCTGTCCGAGGCTGCGGGTAAAGGCCTGGTGGCTACCAGCACAACCGCCAGCACCGCCACCTGCACCGTGGCCAGCACTGCTAGCAACCCCATGTAGGAGGCTGGCCTGGCTTATAGTGGGTACCAATGGTACTTACACCTTGTGCCAGGTCCAGTTATTCCTTATTAGTAGAGTAGTAGTGTTCTAGCAGCTTAGGCGTAAGCTGATAGAGGTAACTAGAGCAGAGCAGCCATGGCTGAACTAGGAGACATGCAAAGCTCATGCAATACCACTCATATCATATAGGTACTATATCATAAGAAAGACAATACTCAGGGTTACCAAAAATAAAGGTACTTTATTTTAGTGACAATCTGCCAAAAATATCTCAGAGGATATACTCCCTTAGAAGGTGAGTAAAATACACAAAATATACACAACAGACCAAATCAGGTAAGTAAAACAGTCAGAAAGTAGTGCAAACACTGTAGAATATAATAGGATGCAATAGGCCTAGGGGCAACACAAACCATACACGAAGAAAGTGGAATGCGAACCATGAATGGACCCCTAGGCTAGTGTAGTGTATAGAGGGTCATTAGGACTATAAGAAAACACTAAGGGTGTCCAAGATATCCCACCCCAAGACCCCAGAAAGTAGGAGTGAAGTACTACTATTTCCCCAAAAACACACTTAAGTCGTGATAAGGGATTTTGCAAAGACCACAACAGACTGCAAAGCACTGAAGACGGATTCCTGGACCTCAGGACCTGTAAAGGAAGGGGACCAAGTCCAAGAGTCGCAAAAATGTCCAGGGGAGGGCAGGAGCCTACTAAACCCCGGATGAAGGTGCAAAATGGATGCAACAATGAAAGGAGGTAGGAAGCTCTTCTTCATGCAGAAGATGTCCCATGGCGTGCTGGAGGATGCAGAAGTGTTTCCTTGGCAAAATACCACAAACAAGCCTTGCTACCTGCAAGAGTCACGTTAGAGAAAAAGAGTGCTGTCCGTCCCCAGGGAGGACCAGGATGTTGCCACTTGGAAAAGGAGACAGAGGGGGCCCTCAGCAATGTAGACAGCCCATGCACAAGCAGGAAGATTTATTCTTGGCTTCCAGTGCAGGGTGAAGGCAGGCAGCCCCCAGGGCATGCACCACCAGGAAACAGTCAGAAAGCCAGCAGGATTATGCGCTACAATGTCGCTGGTAGTCTTCTGGCTACTTTGTTGCAGTTTTGCAGGCGTCCTGGAGAAGTCATCGGTCGATCCTTGGCAGAAGTCGAAGAGAGAAGTGCAGAGGAGTCCTGCTGGATTCTTGCAAGTCGTTATCTGAGGAAAAGTCCACTGGAGAGACCCTAAATAGCCCTCAGAGGAGGATTGGCCACCTACTCAGGTAAGCACCTATCAGAAGGGGTCTTTGACGTCACCTGCTGGCACTGGCCACTTAGAGGCCTCTAGAGTGCCCTCACATCTCTGGATCCAAGATGGCAGAGGTCTGGGACACACGGGTGGAGCCCTGGGCACCACCCCTGGGGTTGTGATGGGGTGGTGATGGACAGGGGAGTGTTACCTCCACTTTCCTTTGTCCAGTTTTGTGCCAGAGCAGGGATTGAGGGTTCCCTAAACCGGTGTAGACTGGCTTATGCAAGGAGGGCACAAAGCATTTCCAAAGGCTGGGAGAGACTACCCCTCCCCAGCCTTTAACACCTATTTCCAAAGGGAGAGGGTGTAACACCCTCTCTCAGAGGAAATTCTTTGTTCTGCCTTCCTGGAACTGGGCTGCCCAGACCCCAGGAAGGCAGAACCCTGTCTGTGGGTTGGCAGCAGCGGTAGCTGCAGAGAAAACCCCAGAGAGCTGGTTTGGCAGTACCCGGGGTCCATAATGGAGCCCCATGGGATGCATGGAATTGGCTCCCAAATACCAGATTTGGACTGGGGGGACAATTCTATGATCTTAGACATGTTACATGGCCATATTCAGAGTTACCATTGTGAAGCTACATATAGGTATTGACCTATATATAGTGCAAGTGTGTAATGGTGTCCCTGCATTCACAAAGTTTGGGAAAATGGCCCTGAACTATGTGGGGGCACCTTTGCTAGTGCAAGGTTGCCCACACACTTAGTAACTGTGCGCCTAACCTTCAGCAAGTGAAGGTTAGACATATAGGTGACTTAAAAGTTACTTAAGTGCAGTGAAAATGGCTGTGAAATAACGTGTGCATTATTTCACTCAGGCTGCAGTGGCAGTCCCATGTAAAGGTTTGTCTGAGCTTCCTATGGGTGGCAAAAGAAATGCTGCAGCCCACAGGGATCTCTTGGAACCCCAATACCCTGGGTACCTAGGTACCATAGACTAGGGAATCATGGGGGTGTTCCAGTATGCCCATTGAAATTGTTAAAAGTAGCCACTAGCCTATAGTGACAAATTTAAAGGCAGAGAGATCATGAGCACTGAGGTTCTGATTAGCAGGATAAGTGTAAGAAATCTGCACCTGGCCCACCACAGCCTTCAGAGTTACCTTCACTTCGAAATCCATATTTGGCCAGTTGTGCCAGCAGACAGTATATCTGATGCCAAAATTAAACAAGTATTTGCAATGCAATGGTTCTCACGTTTACTCGAGTTAAGGCTACTAGCGTTGTAAACTCCTAACCGGACATTTCTTGCCACATAAATTGAAAAGTAAAACAGTTTCACATAAGCGAGCTGACAGCCACCATGAGCGCAAAGCAAACAGAAGTTTGCTCGCAGAGAAACGTATAGGCAAAAGTGCAATTATCCATGTAACCAGCAAAAGTGCAAATATCCATGTAACAGGTCGATGTCATGCAAAGCGCTCTACTGCTGCCCAACGAGATTGTGCTGCCTATGAAATAAATAGAAAAAATAGTGCAGAAACTATACGAAAAACATGGAGCCTCATATGTTTTCAGTAGTTGCCCGGTGCGCTCGAGGAGGGCTAAACACCAGAAAAGGCATGATGAATGCATGCCTTTCACTAATTAAATCAAGCTAATTTTAAAAGGCAAGCCCACGAACCACCCAAATGGATGGGCTTGACATGGGTGTGGTTAAAAGCCCACAGAGAGATTACACCAGGGACGGAGCGCTTTGCGCTCAACCCTAAAAAGGATTGTGCGCAAATTACCATTTGCAGAAAGCTGACCCGTCAGTGTACAGCAGAAGGTCCATTCTTAGTGAGTGAGTGGTAAATCAAGCACAGCATTCCATCTCTCTAGGGGTGCACTGGTGGCACGCTCTTCATCTGCCTGCTTCGTAAAGGACAGTTACCAAGGCCGCGCGGGTGGGTCTTGCCAGCACAGTTTGGAGAAACTCCAGGGCTTGTGGGAAGCTTGGGTAATGTTCATGCACAGCCACACATAATCTCATGTAAGTGGAATAAAAAGGCAATGGGCAACTGTTCTGTGACAATTCTGATAGGTCAATAAAACAATCGTCTGAGTATACATCCCCCAGCCTCTTAAAACCAGCGTCGTTAAAAGGCAAAGTGCTTTTGGCTCCTGCGTAACAGACATAGCCGGGTGATAAGCCAAAGAGAGCACCGGGGCAAAAAGTGGTAGTTTACTTGCACGCCTGCCGCGCTCCTGCTATGCCTTCAGAGTACTGTTGATGGTACTAATTCTATTTGGTAAAGCCTCCACCAGCTTGCGTGTAAGTAGCAAGGAGAGTGGTATAGGATAGGCATCTTCATATTCAATCAACAGGTGGGGAGTGTAACACTGGGCCAGAACCCAGTAATGTGCGTGTAGAGGCTGAGCGCACGGATGGTAAAGCCAGACGTCCAGGGCATTAAACCTCCCTTTAGCAAAGGCAAGTGCAAGCTGTCGGCAGGCTATACGTGGTTGTTTACACTACACCCCCCCCCCCCCCAGACCAGCAAGATGATAATGGATTATAATTTGTTTTAAAAAGGACTGAGTCAAAGGTATCAGTATATTGATAAACATATATAGCAGTTGTGGCAATATCACCATTTTTATCACAGTCACCCTAACAAATCCCATCTTTAATGCATGGATGTCAATGCATCAGAATGCCAGGGGTAGCGGAAGTGACAATGCACACCTTTTGACCCAAGGACATCACAAGAAGTGATAAATCGTATGACCTTTTTGCTGAATATTCCCAAGAATTAGGCTTGATGACATCACAATAACCGGCTTTGCTGAAGATCCCCAACACAGCACAGACAAATGTCTATTTTAGATACCATCTAAATGAGGATGCTGACATGATATTTGAAAGTGTTGGGGCAGAATACTTGCCTTGAATTGCAGCGAGCAAGAGAAGCAAGTAAGCTGGTTCTCTTCTAGGAGGATTCGGGGGATGGGGCTTCTCCAGTGAGAACATTTTGAAATAATGGGAGCAAATTATATTATTTGTGCAGACTGATAATATGCACTAATAGTGTAATACGAAATGGACAGAAAACAAGCACAGTGGACCCCTGATGTCCATAACGACTCGCCACCTGATGTTCCTGGCATGAATGAGCGCTATATAAATACAAGTTTGCTATTTTTGAGTCTTGGGGTCACACCGCCATTGCCAGGGGGTAAAAATTAAGTTAGTGGGCTTATCTTGATTTATGGGAGAACCGCAAGTACAGCATAAGGAATCTACTATGGATGATTGGTGCCTTCAATAGAAGCGCACTGGAGAAAAAGAGAGCATGCATTTGGAGCAACAAAAGACAAAGTGATAGGTGGGAGTCTAGCAAATAGCTTTGTCTTTCGATAATTAAATTATGCTTTGAAAAACTTAGACCTTTGTGTTAAAATTGAAATTCCGATTTTTACAAATATATTTGTTTGTGAATTAAATAAAATATTTCATAGTTTATGTATTTGATCTGTGCTTTTTTCCTCTAGATGTGTATTTTGTTTTGAGGGTCAAATCGTATAGATTGCTTAGGAGGGGTCTCCAGCTTCCAACAGCGAATAAGAGTGGGTCCATGGACAAAAGGTTTAGAAACACCGGTCTACAGCTCATAAATTGGCTAAGAGAATAATTTATGAAGGACTGACATTTTTTAGGTGGGGATAAATATTAGATATTGAAAACATGGGAAATGCTATCAGGCACACTAAAATGCAGCTATTGGGATGAAAAGGTTGAAGCCTGCATAAGAGAACAGTTCTCATTACTCTCAGTGATGATTTGATTACATTCAACAATGTGATCTTAGTTTTTTCAGTTCTTTGCTATACCATGGCGCCTTTGTATGCGTTCTGTTTCCCCTGTAGCGTTGTCTGCGAAAGGAAAGTTACACGACGATTCTAAATCTGAACATTGCCCTTTAGTATATTTGATATTAACGGAATTCAAGTGGTGATCAGATCTGAGCATGCATTATTCAATAGTTTTCTCAGTGATAGGAACGTAGAATTTGTCAGTCTGTTCAAGAGGGGCATTTGTTGGAGCTCCTGGGGCGTAGCTTCTGGGGGACGTTTGGGGTAAAACACACTCCAAATATATGCATTCTGCACTTGGTAGATGGGCCTGGGGGCCCGGTCTTCTATGTGTCAGATTTTCAAGTTAGAATCCAAGAATGAAAAAAAAAAAACAGTTACCTTTGATGTAAAGTGGGGGAGATGAGAGGAGAGGCTTGTTGAGGCACACACACAGATACCGATCTGGTGGTTGAATTTCTAATTACGAAGCTATATAGCCTGGAATCAATGTCAGCTTCCCTTCTTGTTCAAATCCTGTGATCTTAGGCAAGTATTTTATTTCACAGAGCCTCATTTTTCCTTACTATTCAGGAGCGCACTTTTAAATACTTGAGTTCAGGATGTGCGATATCTAAGATACTTTTATTTTTGTTTAATAGACTGTAATGTTGCTCCATCATTAATAATAATCTAGGCCACACTTAGGGTTCACATGACTACTGACTTGCCTCCTAATCCACTAATGGCATTATATATTGGTGGGCGGGATAAGGGGGGCAGGAAGTGCTATGAATGTTTCTAAAAACTATACTTTTCATAAATGTCTCTCCATGCAGTGATATAATCTGATATACTAAGGTGAAGCACTTCAGCATGTTAAAGAAATACACTCTTTTGAACTTTGAAGAGATGGTATCATATTTTTCATATCGTGTTTGTTGCATGATAAACATGCCAAACACTTTCATGGCTCTGCTCGTGCATGGAATCTTAGAGCCCAGCAAGACCCACAGCTTGCCTCTGCCCACACTATTAATTTGCCTGCACGCCCTCCTCTATTTGGGACTCAGGTTTAGTATATGGGACAATCAGTCACTTGATAAAGTGATTTATAAAAGGCGAGGAATAGAACCGTGGAGCCCTGCCCACATGCACTGATCTGACAACTACACTATCAAACCTTCTTGTAACAGAAACAAAGAAGAGTATGTGCAGATAATATACATTTAAAATAAGCAATCCCCAGGCAGGAACACCAGACGTTGTGGTGTACATGACAGTAGTCATGAGTTCCCAGGGAGAACTATCAGGCTGAGAAGGGACGGGCAGGGTTGTAGCTCAAATGGGGTGTGACACCCCTCCAAAGGACTCCTTTTTGGAAATTGTTTTGGGGGCCCTGTGTCAAGTCTGCTATGTCTGTGTCCATTTTTCTTTCTATTTTCATTTCACTAAGAGGCTTTAATTTGTTTAATTTTTGAATTGGTATCTTAACTATTTATAGTGACCAAATTACAAAAAAAAATAGTAAATCTGCACCTATGGAAGGACACCTTGAAAGGAGAAAATGTACTACTTTTTGGAATTCCCAAACAATGGCAGTAGTAGACTTGGAAAGCTGTGCCACTCTCTAGTTTCCAAGCACACAACTGGCAATCAAACGCCCAAAAGAGGAAGGGATGAATGCTTGCAAATAGTCTAAACAGAGGCAATGGCTCGCATAGAATTCCATCATTTTTCTCCCACTGTGTCACTCTAGATGGAGGGCTACCTAATGCAAATCTGTATTGACCCTGTTTCTCATGGATACAGTTTATCCCTAACCTTGGCCATACCACCCCCCAACTCTGCAGCCACTGCTGTTTTTAGATGGGGAATTTGTGATTCGCATCCCCAAATCTCATTGACTCAGTTCGCCTTTGTGGAACTCCAAATAGTAAGTTGTTTCAAATCACATTGGTCTAAGTGCTTGTGACTTTCACACGAAAGACATATATCTATAAGATTTTTTTTTATTTATTTTTTAGAAAAGCCACCTGACGTTGACAGAAAATAGCAGGCATTTGAACTTTTTAGCTCCGTCATGACACACACTGCATTAGAAGCCATGCCTAGCCCGTCCAACGTATGAACTATGACAGCTACATGCTGCTCCTGCTAAGAAGCCGGAGATGTTTACCCCTAAAGTGCAATCCTGCTTTATTGACGACATCAGGTAAAGACTCATAACAGGAGGATGAGAGAAAAGATTTCTCTTTGAAAGTTCAAAAGATCTGTGTACCTGCTCTGATCTCTGAAAAGGGATCAGACGGAAGTCCAGAGCTCAGGGAAGACTAAAAGGTTGCTGCCGACTAGGATCGCTCTTTGTTCTTTAAATGCGGGAAAGGAGATGAAATGAGGCAGGGATGACGCAGACAAGAAAAGTCGTTGGAGAAAAAAAATATATTAAGAATCGGAAGGGTATCTTCCCTCCGTGCGATCCTATTACTGTTTACCTGAAGAGTTATTGATGGATGGCTTCTTTCATATTTGTTGTTTGAGCTACAGGATTTGGAGTATGACGAGCGTTACCATTCACAGACACAGTTATATCATCATATGATTGGCTGTTATGAAGGCTAATTACACCCTCGATATGAGTGACCTCTTATTACCGAATTGACAGGAAGGAATCAAAATGTCAGCCCAAATCAGTATTACGGGTCCTGCGGTAATATTGGATGCTATGTTGCCTAATTGATTTCTGAAGACAAACTCTCCAGGTTACTCCTGCAAGAATGTATGCACTGAAAATGTTACGTAATTATGTAATTTTATCTGCCATGCCATGGGGCTTATGGGAGATAGTTTGTGATCACACAATAATACTGCATCCCGGAACTGACAATATACGTCCTATCGGTAATACTGGGAATGGGTACTCCAAGTGCCATAGGAGAGATAATAAAGGTTGGAGCTCACTGTAAAATTAAGAACGTTTTTTTTCAACTCTCAATATTTAAAGAAAAGCTCTGGCAAAGCCAAGCTCCCCGGCCCCAGCAAGGTTGTGCAAAGGTTATAATTTGTTCCACATTTTTTATTATAAGCATATGCCACATAACTAAAAAAAAAAAAGAAAATGTGCACCCTCAGAAAGATGGTAGGCAAATGCAACCATTAAAATGGTAAACTTAAAAAATAGCCATTGTAGATATTTTCAAAAACCTTGGCTAACCTTTTAGCTAATACAATGAGAGTGGTTAATAATGAAGTTAGCTCTGCAAAAGTGCGGCTGAAAGCCACAGTCCAGGCATCATATTCAGCTGATTTACATGCTGCATCTTTGATTAATTATGGCAGAGGGCTATTATTTCCCAAAGCTACCGCTGATAACAGAGGAATACTGGGTGTGTGAGTAATGAACTGGCTCCAATAGAGGTCTTGACAAATCCTCTTCCTGATAGGCCCCACTTGCTAAAGAAGAAGGAAAAAAGGGGGCCCAGCAATTGCTACATAAACCATTGAGCAATTAGCACGTATCGCAGGCGGATGCAACATGTAAACAAATGGATGCGTTACTTTCAGCCCTCGAGGTTTGGTTAATAGTCTAGATACGTCTAGATAAGTTAACATCCCAGGAAAAAGAGTTCAGTAGCGAACAGTTTACATTTTATTAAATTACTACAGCTCTCCATTGAGATTGCTCGCAAGCCCCCTTAAGGGAAGATAGTAGAAACACAATGTACCCTTCAAGGAAAATTCAGCATAATGTGTTGTCTAACACTGAGGTTAGGGGTAGGGCTGCAAGTGATAGAACTGGCATCGCGGTTTCAAAGAGCCTGAGATCTCAACCAACTTTATAGGATGGGATGGCAGAGGCTAGAAGGTCTGGGAATACACATAGTGAGTGTAGGATGTTGGCCTGGTTTGTTGTGGGTGCCTAAGGTACTTACACCTTATACCAGGTCCAGTTGTCCCTTATTAGTGAAATGTAGTCAGTGTCTAGAAGCCAGGCTCTCTGTGGTTAGTGTGGATGAGCAGGAAAGGCCTAACTAGGAGACATGCAAACCTCATGCAATACCACTGTAGTCACACAGTACTCACACACATGAAAGAAAATACTCAGTGTTACAAAAATAAAGGTACTTTATTTTGGTGAACCAAATGCCATAACTACCATGGAGACAATATTCCCTTAGGAGGTAAGTAGTACACAAATTATATACAATAGTATGCAGAAATAGCTGTAAAAACAGTTAGAAAACAGTGCAAATAGTGAAAATCACAATAGTTAGAAATGGGCCTATGGGAAACACAAACCATATACTAAGAAAGTGGACTGAGAAAGTCAGTTTCCCACCTAGGCAAGTGTAGTGTGTAGAGGGGCGCTGGGAGTATTACAAAACACCAAAGGTAAGTAATATAACCCACCCCAGAGCCCAGGAAAGCAGGAGTAAATTACAGTAACTTTCCTAGAACACACAAGAACACAAGAAAGAAGATATTGCAAGAACCAGAAGAGACTGCAACATTCACTGGTGAGACTACACAAAGGGATCCCACGCCACTGGTGAACCAATCAGGAAGCTGTGCGTCACAGGATAGGGTGCTGGGGGCTGGAGCTGTACGGTGCATGAAGAACCTAGTAGAAGGATGCCAACAAGCCTTGGCGACTGCAAAACATGCAGTGCATGGGGTACTGTCTTGCGTGGGGAGGCAAGATTTTACCTCCACCAAAGTTGGACAGTTGGACATCAGGATCATCAGGACCACTTCGGTCTATCACCTGTGTTGCTGGATCCATGCACTTATTCAGGAGAGAGGACCCAAGCCATTGGTCGTTGTTGAAGAGGGGTGCCTGCTGAAGCAGGGAAGTGACTACTTCACTTCAAGGGAGATTCCTTTGTTCTTTTGGTGCAGGCTGAAGACAGGCAGTCCTCGAAGGATGCACACCCTGGAAACTGTTGCAGTTGCTGGCAGGAGCTGAAGATACAATGTTGCAGAAGTCGCCCTTGCTTCTTTGTTGCAGTTGTAGAGTTCCTGGAGGGTCCAGATACAGTTTAGTCGGTAAGAAGGTGAAGTAAAGCATGCAGAGGATTCCTGCTGGAGTCTTGTAATCCAAATCTGAAGAATCACCCAAGAGAGAGACCCTAAATAGCTGTGAAAGGGGGATTGGTCAGCTACACAGGTAAGCACCTATCAGGGGAGGACTCTGACGTCACTTGTTGGCACTGGCCACTCAGATGCTCCCAGAGTGCCCTGCCAACTTGGAATCCAAGATGGCAAAACCACATATCCTCTGGAGGAGCTCTGAGCACCACCCCTAGGGTGGTGAGGGCCACAGGAGTGGTCACCCCTCTTTCCTTTGTCCAGTTTCACTCCAAGCAGGGACTGGGGCTCCCTGAACTGTTATAGAGTGGATTATGCAAGGACAGCACCATCTGTGCCCTTCAAAGCATTTCCAGAGCCTCCCTCTCGGAGGCTACCCATCCCATGACTGTAACACCTATTTCCAAAGGGAGAGGGTGTAACACCCCTCTACTAAAGGAAATGCTTTGTTCTGCCTTCCTGGGTTTGAGCTGCTTGAGCAATAGCAGGGCAGAAACCTGTCTGTCGGGTGGCAGCAGCTGGGGCTGCCAGGAAAACCTCAGAAGGCTGTAATGGCAGTACTGGGGGTGTTCTAAGGATTCTAAGGAGTCTCCAGAGTGCATGGAATCATAAAACCAATGCTTTCAAAAGCCTTGGGGTATGATTCCAACATGCTTGATAGCTAACATGGCCATATTCGGAGTTACCATTGTGAAGGTGGACCCATGTCCAGTGCACGCATAAAATGGCATCCCCGCACTCACAAAGTCTGGGAAAATGGCCCTGGGGGTCGTGGGGGCACCTCTGCTGGAGCAGGGGGGCCCTCACACACATGTTCTCTGCACCCAGCCTTCAGGGCTGGAAGGCCTGCAATAAGGGTGACTTATAAGTGACCTTGTGCACTGTAAATGGCAGTGAAAGGGTGCATGCACCATTTCACACAGTCTGCAATGGCAGTCCTGTAGAAGCCTTTGCATGAGCTCCCTATGGGTGGCAAAAGAAATGCTGCAGCTCATAGGGATTCCCTGGAACCCCAATGCCCTGGGTCCCTAGGTACCATATACTAGGGACTTATAAGGGGGGAACCAAATGCCAATTTTGGGTGAAATACTGAGTTACCAGTATGCAGGGACAAACTTTAGAGGAGAGAGAGCATAACCACTAGGGTTGGTTAGCAGGATCCCAGTGAACACAGTCAAACACACTGACATTAGGCAGAAAATGGGGATAACATGCCAAAAATGTCTGCTTGGACATCTCCCCAGAGGTTACCTCATATGTTTTGGTGTTGACTAATGAACCATCATTGGCACAACCAAGGACTGACATTTGGAGCTAACTCAAAAAACAAGACATGCCATTGGTTGGGGAATTTGGGTGGTGGTGTTAATGTTTTATCAGGGACATTGTTATGGTACGACAAGTTGAGTGGGTGGGAAAAGGTCGGAAATGTTGTTCAGGAGATTGTGTTGTTATTAATTTCCAATCCCCAAGCGTAGTGAACAGGATTCTGAAGAGGGTGAGGACTCAACTCCTTGCAGATTATGGGGGGGGGGGTTTTGGGGTTATTTGTTTTTATAAACCTGTTGAACTTGCAAGAATTTCAGGGCACTCATCAAAATTGCCCTACAATACCCTCACACAAGATGTTTTCAATTGTCCTGTAATTATAGGATTTATTTGTCTGAGTTTTTATGATGATACGGAATGGCTCTTACTAAACGTTTTTGTCCACAGGGATCAGATGTGGGTTGCTGATTTGGGGTCAGCTGCCCTTCCTGATTCATCAGTAACAACATTCACTGGTGAGATGGGACTTGTGAATTTAAAAGACGACATAAAGTTTCCAGCAGGGCACCCTGTAGGGCCAATGATGTAACGAACCTTGAGGGAGCCCCCTGCAAAGTACATGGAGGCCTCCCCTCCTCCGAGCTGGCCCACCACCTACCCCTTTTGCTGAGGGATACCTGGGAGCTCGGGGCCCCTACCACCGTGGGATCTGAGTGTGCTTATGTTACCCTGCTGTGTGGGGGGCGATTTAGAAGATGTTTGGGGTTCGACTTCTACCTGTGAGAGGGGTGTAGCTGAAGGGAGACTTTCAGCTAATTTTGGTATTCTTTTTTAAACTGCTGGCTTTCCCATTTTATGCTTCCTAGAGACAAGGGCAATAGATAGTCGGCATATCAATGAGTATACAACATTCCATCTCCCAGCTATTTGATCAACTGCTGGAAGAGAAAAAAGAGGGCTATCAATCCTCCTGCCTACTTTGGTAGGCCAAGGTTTTTAAATTTTGGGCGGGGAATCCATTCTATCATTCTATCAGATTATAATTCTGGAGAATTTACGGGGTGTACATATCATTCTTATTAATTTTTACAATAATTTTTTATGTTAGGTAAATCAGGTTGTATTAATAGTCCTGGTAATAATTTAAATCACCTTATGAAAGATGAAGAGCCAGGATTATATTTGATTTGGAAGTGGGGATTTTAATGCACACCTTATGAAATTACCAGCTATGGAGGCGTGTGGGTCTTGTGATCATGAGAGCAACGGTCAGACACATTTTAAACAATAATATCACGGTACTTTGATTAATTGATCATGTGCTGATTATGATTTTGGCTAGTAATGAATTATTTTTATGCCTTAAGCCTAATGTAAAAATATGTTTACAAGCAGAGGTGAGGGTACACTTATCAACTGCATTTTAATTTCAGCTAATTTAAGTGAGTATGCTCTTAATTTTCAAACACATGTACATTGTTTTAGTGATCACTAAGAACAAAGTATTGATATGAGCATGGAGATGCTGGGGAAGCAAACTAGATAAGTAGACCAACTAGCAGGGCTAAGGGTGTCTAATGACCCACAAAAATGCTGGGACAGGTTCAACCCAGAGGGTTCCTAGTCATACTTATACAGGACAAAAAGTCTTTAGCTGATGACTACCTGGATGAGCAGTCAGCGTCCACAGAAATTAATAGGGTGTTTCAAGAGATTGCGATCTATGTAAATACATGTAAATACATAACTCACAAGATCTGATCCAGCTAGGCTCCCTAACTGCCCCCCACCCAGCACAGGAGATAGTTTCTTGATTGGAGCCATATAGAAACAAAATCAATTGCAAAAATATATATTGGAGTACTGATGGAAGTAGAAAGCTGCTATGAAACACAGGAAAAATACTATCAAAGGTGAGGTTTGCAGCTGCGGCTCTTCCACTATGGTGGAGGAGCAGCACACCCGGCCAGCAGCAACCACTGCAAATCCTTTACCAATGAAAGGATAATACATTGAGTTTATTATCCTTTCATTGTTAAACGGGCGGGCATTGGGGGTGATGAGCAGTGAAAGGAGTGCACTGTGCACTCCCCTTAGTGCGTATATAAGTTTTGCCGGCTATCTCGGGCCGGCCAAACATGCGCAGTGTGCCCAGCCAATCCTAACGCTGCTTTGAGGAGCGTCAGGATTGGCAGCAGGGCAGGCTGGGAGCCTGTGCCTGCTTGCTGCTGGAAGCCGAGGATTGGCGTTGCAGCGGTAATTTTTGTAAATTTATTTTTTAAGCGTTATTAATCTTCCCTCCACGCCCCTGCCCCGGGTGCCACCCTCCCCCGGTACCCCAGCGAGCTTGATGACGGCAAGCCAGGAGAAGGACGCTACGTCCTTCTAGCATTTTATCAATGATCCCTACTTTAATCTAAAGGGTCCCCAAATATAGACTCGGCAATTCCAACCAACCAATGAGTCGAACATTTTATGAGTATCTACACTGATGATGACATCAACAGGACCTCCTATTCCCAAACTAATTCTGTATCTACTTCACCAGCCATGGGCTGCTAAGATTTTTCTTACATTAAGTAAGTAGTGCACTCATGAGAATTGCTACACATGGCCCCTACAAAGGGTTCCATTCACTTAGCTTTACATTTGGATAATTTTGCTGCTTTCATGTGGTATTTAGACCTTAAGGTCAATCTGGATAATTCTTTTATCATGACTGTAGGCTCCAGTCAGTCCAGCTCCCACAGGTTTCGAGTAAACGTGTGCATTTATAATGTACTTTAACTTGTTCTTACCTGTCTCTTAGTATTTAGGATTATCACCAACGTAGGGCTTACAATTATATTAAATTAACATGCACAAGTCACACCAGGAGTATCATTTAACCAGATTTAGCCAATCTGCTATTGACTGGCCACATTCCTGTGAAGTAGTGACTGGTCAAGAGATCAACCTAACTGCTTGTGTGATAGCCGATCATATCAAAGAAGTAACATGCTAGTTGCCCGCCAGTTTGTAAACTATAAAACAAATGACCACACTCATTGGATGATGTCATCAGTGATGACATTGTCTATCATGCTAACCATAATTGGTGAATATCTCAGTTTTTTTAATTTTTTGTCACTGACATTTGCATAACTATGACGTCAATTTAACCTTTGTTTTTCCAGGGGAATTTCTATGGCTTTTTTAAAAACAAAAATAGATATTTTTATCACACCTAGCTTCACTAAATGAAGCTGTTCTGGGCCATACCTAAAGAAGAAGGACTTCTGCTGTGTCTACCCTAACAATAATGTGAGAATAGTTTACATTGATGTACATTACTTTCGAAGTCATTATTTCCTGAATTTGAGTATAAACGTGTACTTCAAAGGTGACGAGTATTGTCTTTCAATGATTTTGCACAGTTTTACCAACCTAGACATACACATGCCACACAAGTGAAAACCCCAAATGCACATAAACATTTGATGCAGAAATATGTAGGATTTGCTGCAGGCCTCTAAAGCGTTAGGTCTCCCCCAAGGGCGACAATCTGGTTGAAAGTCGACACAGGAAACTCCTATTCTTATAGCAATAAAAAATAACAATACTTTACTCCAGCCGACATTAATGTAGTAAATAGTCAGTGATGAGTTGATGTTATTGTCATTAAGAGTGAGCACACGCAATGCTCATGCACCATTCCACAGATTAAAGAATGTAATGACCCCTACAGAAAGTGTGATGTTGCCTAACGCTAAACATGACATACTGTCTGAAAATTGGGGTAAGCTGCTATGTTGGTTATGGAGGTCACTGCACATAATAGGAAAGTCAAACTGCCCTAGGGTTAGTTTAAATTAGGCGGTATGAGAGCACACAGAATGGAATACCAGCACTCCACAACACACCCAGACACCAACACTAGACTCTTATTGCCCCAACATTGCCTCCACCTACTGCCCCAAGCATGACGGTGAAGAAAGGAACTTCCACCAAGGGTGGTCTTTTGAAGAGGTTGCCAGACCATCCATGCAATGCCACATCCCCAAGGATTTGAAGGAAACAAGCTAGAACATGGAGTTCATAGGCATTGTTAAACTGCTGGACGCTATAAGGCACGGCACATACACTGATCAAAGTAGCTAGAAAATGAAGCTAAGAAGGAGAGAAAGGGATTGACTTTGATATATTTGCTAAGTTGACGGCCATCACTGTCAAGAAATACTCCTGACATGCAGAAGGCATTTGTTATTAGCCAGTAAATAGTTTTGCGCCTGAAGGTGCCATGCCATGGCATTGGGCCAGTGCTTCCTTCTTATCAATTACATTGTGGTGTAATCTCAGCCTTAATTCTTGCACTTTACATTTCCTGCACAAATGTTCATACAGGACGTTTTTCCTTTGATTTAATGTTAGGCCCTCCTTTTTTGTATGGCTGGTCAGCTGCCTGGGGCGATGGAGGCCCATTCAGATGATCCATGTGTGAAATCACACCCTCTTCAACACAACATCCGATTTTACCACCCATGGTCTTTTCAGCTGATGTAAATAGGGGGGCAGAACCCCCTAACATTACTCCAAGTCAGAGATGAAGCAATAAAAATGGTGACAATACCACAGAAAAGTTCACCCTACTCAAAACAGACTGATCACATCAATTAGTAGAGAATGATAAATATTAAACATTTAAAACTAAAATATCTCAAATTAAAATGTCTAAAGCCTAAAGAATACAGTTATTGATGGTAATAATAATAGCACATGTTGCTAATTTTCTGCGTGCATTAGTGAACACAAAGCTAAAAATGGCCCAGTACAACTCACAATCTTCACAAGCAACATCTAGAGCAGTCCACTAGAAAATGATGCCAAACGCACTAAAGATCTGGTACTACAACTTCGAAAGGAGCCAGCTGCTCAACCCCAAAGATCATCTGAGCCTGCAGAAGGAGACATCACAGACCAAGTAGTAAAACACTGACCTTCTCAACATGACTGCAACCTGCATCCTTGACATGAACAGCATGCAGTGCTTGCCAATAGTCTCAGGGAACACAACACCAGAATAAAATAGAAGTACGGACTGCAATTGTTGTAAAGTTGATTATTGGTAAGGGCAGGTAAGTACCTACACGTAGCAAAAGGTCACTAACCTCCACTTCGGTCTCAATAAATTAAACCCAGGTCAACCCTTGGTAGCTTTGCAATGAGCGTCAAGGCTTAAATTAGGAGACAGATGTGTTAGCCATTTAAAAATGACAAAACAGTAAATAATTGAAACACAAAACACAATATAAATCGATCACAAATTTATAAAAATAGATTTTATTGGTATCTATAAAATGACACCAAAATGATTAAAATTGCATAAGGGGAACCCGAGATATGAATTTTCAAAGAATTAATGTTTTTTAGCGCATAGATACTCCAATCTGGTCATCTGGTCGCTCCTCGACCGGATCAAAGCCAAAGTTTCAGGCCAAACGTGATAGAGCTCCTGCTCGGATGCAACAAGCCTGAGGCCTCGGTCAAAAGTTTACCTTCGGACTTAATCATTTTCTTGAAGATTTTCTTCAGCGGGACAAGGACACCAATCTGATCCGACCTACCTGGAGCCCTCTTTGGATACGCGTTGCAGAAGACCTCAGTGGAGATTTCTACGTTCGGATTTAGATGATTTTTCTGGACGAAAATCTTCATCCGGGCCAAAGCTGAATCTTGACCCAACGTCCCTGTAGACCTCCTCGGATATGCTGTGCGGGAAGTCCCGTTCAACTTTTTACGTTTGTACTCTGTCATTTTTTTGGAGCTTTTTCCTTTCGACGTTGGACGACCCTCCACAGTAATCCGATTTTGAATCAACATCGTCGGATTGCCTTTCCAGGAGCCCCTGGAGAAATCCTGGAAGTCTGGGCTCTGGAGCATTTCAGTGGGACGAACCTGCAAGTTAGGCCGGGTCGTGGTCGACGTAAGCCAGCCTGACTCTCAACAGGGTGTAAGTCCCTTTATGGAGCTTTTTTCCAAAAGTTTTCTAAACTTCTCCAAACTTCTAAGTCTTCACAGCTCACCCCAAGGTTCCAGAAGCTCTGAGTTGCTCCTTGAGGGTTAGGACTCCAACTCACAGAATACACCTGGCTCAAACTCCAAAATGACCACTGGAAAGTGGTCGGCTGGTCAGTTTCTTCAGGATTTGATGCAGGGGGCTCTAGTTAGCTAGTTTTCACATGTAGCAAACAGGGAGTCCCTTCCTGAACCAGTTGAATCTAGGCAAAGTCATTTTTGTGGTGAAACCCAAGTGTGCAGCTGCTGCAGTCCTTCAGAGTGCAGTGTCCAGGTGCAGTGTCCAGGCGCAGGTCAGGGGTCCAGCAGGGCAGGCCTCCTTTTTCTGAAGTTCTTCCTTGTAGGGATCTGAAGTGTGGGTGCGGCTCTGCCATGTTTATCCTTGCTCCCGGGGTGGAAAGCAGTGGGGGGCGACTGTCCAATCACAGGCAGGCCTGTTACCCCTTTGATGACGACTTCCTGGGAAGTGTAGCAAAAATCAATCCCAGGGAGCAACATTCTTCAAAAATCCAACATGGCTTAAACTGATTTTTGGAGGTTAGAATTGGCTGAGCCCACACACTGGTGTAGCTAAAAATCCTAAACACACCCCTCTCCTGCCCTCTCCTAATCTAATCAGGAGGGCACCTAATTGTCTGGGGTTGCAGGACATGGGGGAGATCCTGGGCTGCTCCACATGTCCTTTCCTGCCTTTGAAGACCAGTTTAGCTGCTCTCCCCCCATGCTGTTTCACCACCTGCTGAGGCAGATCTCCTTCCCCAGGCACATCCTTTGTGTTCAGCTCAGGCCACTTCACACCTCATCAAGGCAGCCTGGCCAGAATGCCAGGGGCTGGCCAATCAGAGAAGGGCACTACAGAGCTGAAGTTGGCAACTTTTAGGTAGAGCTTTAAACTTTACCAGAACTAATTATATTAAATCCAACACTGGCAAGTTGTGGGATTTATTATAACAATTAATTTGATACCAAACTCAGTATATCTGGCTTTTATGGGGACTTTGTTAATTATAATAAGGGCTCCCCATTTTAGCCTATGGAGGCCATTCACTGCAGTCGGGGAAAACCCTGCCTATGCTTGGGTCCCTAAACCTACATGCCCTACCATGTACTTGGGACTTATAGGTAGGTTGACATAGCCAATTATAATTAGCCTAATTTGCAACTCATTTTACACAGAGCACAGACCCTGGGACTGGTTAGCAGTACCCAGGGCACCATAAGAGTCAAGAAAAAAACCAGCAAAAAGTGAAACATGGAGGCAAAACATTAGGGGGCCTCTGCAATCAGCCCAGTTTTCTCACAGCCATCCTCTTCATTAATCTGCTGGTAGTGCTATATTTCACAGCAACAGGTGGGTTTTTTTGGCATCAGTTAGCTCTCTTAAGGCAATGGCCCAGAACAATTTTACTAAAGTCCTGACGCAGGTTCTGGCAGTCCTACTGAGGTTGATGGCCCACATACAGTGAACAGTGGGAAGGCACAGTTTTATACAACATCTGTGTGTTACATTCTTGTTGTATTAACACCTCCAAGAGAGGCTGAAGAGAGACTGTGCCTTTCTAATGACAACAGGTGTGTGCCATATTTACAATACGGCACATCATGGCTCGTGTTAGGACAATAGAGTCAAAGATTTTTGACACTATTGTGGTACTTTGCAGGATTAGCGCCACAAATTTGTGGCGCTAATCCTGCAAAGTAAAGGGAGGCCCATTGAAAGTTATGGGTGCGTCATTTTAACGCCTGCCTTAAAAATGACACTAAAAATGGTGCAGTGAAATGTAAGTTTCACTTCGCTATTTGTACGGGGACTCTCTGTGTATGTTGCATACGTTAATACTGGTGCAAGCATAATGTGGCACAAGGGGTTACAAAGTGGTACAATGCATGCATTACACCACTTTATAAATATGGCAAAGGAGAAAGCCTCCTCAATGCCACATTAGCATAAAAAAATGATGGTGGAGTGGCGCTAAGAGGTGCTAGGGCCTTGTAAATCTGGCCCTGTGGGGCATATTCACAAGAAGGTGCGCATCGGCCCCGATGTGGCAATTTACTTTCGTCGCCCCTGCTCTACCTAAAGACACCATGGTTGCGCCATATCTACAATACAGTGCACCATGGCGGTTGTTAGGACAATGGCATCAATATTGTTGACGCTATTGTTGCGCTTTACTGCACTAGCATCAAAAATGTTGATGCTTGTGCAGCAAAGCACAGCTAGCCCATTGATTAAAATGAGTGCGTCATTTTAACACCTGCTCTGAGCAGGCATTAAAAATTACAGAAAAAATGGTGCAGTGAAATGTTGCAAATTTCACTGCCCCATTTCTTTGGGACCCGTGTGTTGGAAAACCCCCTTTTATTATTGCTAGTGAAGAAAGTGAACAAGATAAAGAAGAAAATTGTTACGTGTTAAAAGGAATGTGTAACGTATCCGTAAAGGGGATTGGCAAGTTTAATAGGTTTGTTATCACCATCAGTTCAAGCAGTTTTCCCAGGTCCTTTACATTATCAATTTCTTCAAAGAGTGAAAGCAAAACCTCTTTGAATAAGGTTACAGTATGGAGACAAAATTAAGGCTAGATCAAGAGTCAAAGATGCAGTTGAGTTGGTGGTCATAAAATATGGATACCTGGAATGGGCGAACAATATTTGGATGCATTCCCGATTTTGTGCTGGGATTGGACACAAGTCAATCAGGTTGGTGGTGCACATTTGGGGGTGCACAGGAGGCTGATGGATTGTATTCATGTGTGGAAAGGGGGCAACACATCAATTGTCTGCAAATGACAGCAGGACTGTATGCCCTCATTAGTTTCAGGCACGTTTTGAAAGGCTTGGTAGTGCTATTGAGGATGACAATGTTTCTTCAGTGGCCTATATAATTTGGTTAGGGGGTACTCAGTACCGTTTTCTGTCTGATTTGCCAGAAGAACTTAGGATATTTTGTTTGGATCACAAGATCAGTTTGAAGGCAGAATATTTGTCTGGGAAGGAGAATGTTACTGCAGATTGGTATACAGGATTTTGTAAAGCTTTCAGTGATTGGCAGCTTTGTCAGGAAAGTTTTGAGAAGGTAGATTGGATATGGGGCTCTTTAGAAATAGATCTCTTTGCAAGTAGACTAACATATCATGTAGAAAGATATTTCAGTAGGATGCTGAATCCAGGAACATTAGCAGTGGATGCTTTCTTTTAGATTTAGAGAGGAGTAAGGGCCTGTATGTTTCAAGCATTTTCTATAATCCATTGAGTTTTGCAGAAAGTGAGAAGAGAGAAATGTCTTCTAGTTCTAGTAACTCCATTTTGGGTGCCTCAGGCATGGTCTCCAAAGCTTTTGGAACATGCATGCGAAATTCCATTTCATTTACTGGTCTACAGGTCTGTTGAAGAATGTGGATGTAGAGGAACATCCCATGGTTCAGTCGGGGGTTTTGAACCTGCTTATTTGGAAAGTGTCAGGACATCTTCTGGTGTCTCAGGCCTTTCAGGAAAAGCAGGGGAGCTGCTTGAGGAATCCTGGGCTCCAGGTAGTCAACGTACAGACAAAGGAATCTGGAATCAATGGATATATCAATGGATATATATCCCATGGAGGCTGCAACAGTGGAAGCAGAGGACTTTCCAGTAGCACAATTTGAATGGGGTCTCAGTTATAGAACTGTAAATTGTTTCAGATCAGCAGTATCTGCAGGACATAGTCAGGAAGTAGTGTGAGAAAAATGTTATGATTTGCAGAGTGATAGAAAGTATCGGACTGAGGAGACCACATGTGGCAAAATATAAGGTTTTGTGTGATGTAAATAAGGTGTTATCTATGTTAATTTCATGGCTAAGTAATAAATATTTGGATCTGAAAAGATTCACTATGAAGTTAGCATCCCTGTTATTTTTAATTTCATGCCGCAGAGTATCGGATGTGAAGGTTTTAGAGATAAATAGCAGGATTTATGACACTTTTGAGATGACATTCGATATTACTAAAAGAACTATCCAAAATGTGAAACATGCAGGAATGTATGTTTAGTAGACTGCATGAAGGAATTTGACTCTAGAACTGACAAGTTTAGGCCAGATGGAGTGAAGCAATTGTTGATTTCATTTCTGAAACCTTACAAAGATGTAACTTCAGCTACTATTGCAAGATGGATTGCGTGGACTATGCAGCAAATGAGCATTGAGATAGAGAGATTTACAGCTCACTCTAGGAGAGGAGCGATGGCTAGTAAAGCATTTTGAAATGGTGAGAGATCAGAAGACATTATGACAGCAGCTGATTGGTCAAATGGTGCAACCTTTGCTAAACATTACTGTAAACTAATTGAACATATGGCTAATGTGGTGTGGGAGGGCTACCAATATGAAGGGCATAGAGAATCTGGATTTTATGGTGTGGAAGGTGATGTGCTAATCCTATGCTTAAAAACTTTGCCTGAAAAACAGATATTTGAGGTGAGCAGGTTTAGAGCGTCGCTGGTGTTGTAGGGTGCTGTATATGGAATGAGCTGTCATACACCTAAATTACCTATATATATATATATATATATGTATATATATATATATATACACATATCCTACTGGCAGTCTCCAGTAAATGGTTATAGTTAAGTCTGCTTTTCCATAGGAAGAGCGTTTTTGGTTTGCTAGTAACTTTGGCGTTGTTTGATGAATCGTCACAAAACTTTGTCAATAAAAAATTCATCCACCTCAGCTCCTTCCTGAAAAATTTGGGAGTGATCCATCAAGAGAGGGGCAAGAAAAAGGGGGTGTCCCAAAACACAAAATCTCTATGCATTTAACATAGAGTTTTTTGGGAAGCGATATCGCAAAAATTGCTAAACCAAATTACACCAAATTTTGCAGAAAACTAGATCTTGGACTAGAAAGTGTGCTTTTTGTGATTTGGTGTAAATCTGTTGAGTAGTTATAGAGATATTAAAGAACAAACCTATTTGTATATCTAGATGGTTGGATTTCAGTGACCCTCAACCGTTTAAAATAAAGAAACTTTCTGATTGGCTCAGGGAGCTTTTTTTCCTCTGGCCAATTCGCTCCCACAGAAGACATGCTCCCACGGGAGCAAGCATTCTAAATGGATGTCTGCAACATTTAGAAAAGTGCTTTGTCATTACTCTGGGACTTAGAACCAGGTCCTCAAGTTGAATTTAAAAAATAATATAAAGGGTTAGGGTATGGATGCCATGCTCCCAAGTCCCTGTGGTGGAGTCCCTGAGAAACCCCCTGGGGCCAAAATATATGTAATTGTTTTTTAAAAAGCTGCAATCCCACAGGAGTCCCTACAAAAAAAAAGCAATTGTGGCTAGGAGCTGCCATGATAAACTAAATGGAAGGATTCACAAGTCCCTTCCCTTCCCTGAGCCTTATTGAGGCACCGGGGTCCCTATCCCCAGGGTCGAAGTATAAAGAAAAGGGAGGGGGTGCGCTGCCCCCATCCCTAGGCAGAGTACAGCCACGGGGACACCATCCCCCAGGGCCACGTTATTAGTAAAAAGAGGAGGAGGGCACGTGGCCCCACTCTATGAGCTTGTATAGGCCCCGGGAACCCAATCCCCAGGGCTAAAATTATTATAAGGGGACGCGAAGTGCACTGCTCTCCTCCTCCCCAAGCCACCAATGAGCACTAGGGATCCCATGATAGAGCCATTGTTTAAATTTAGGGGAGAGGGCATGTCTTCCCCCTCTAAGAGCCTTTAAAGGTCCCAATGACCCCAAACCCTGGGCCGACTCATATACTGTGTCCCAGGGTGCCCATCCACTATATTCTGTACTCTAGGGTAACTGTAACTCGCACCATCGCCATGCACAACTAATTATCCCACAAATTATATCCCCATGGCACGGTCTATAACATTATTGATAACATTACTGAAACAACTAAAATCAAATCATTGATAAGAATAATGTGCTAGGAGAGGGTGCAAGTTATAGTTATTGTAAGGCACGATGTGTAGCCAATGGAGATAACTATGACTGATGCATGTCAGTGATTTGTTGATGTTAAAACATTACGTAATCACTCAAATTTTCACCTAACTATAACGTCACTTTAACCTTTGCTTTTTCAGTGTGTGCGTGTGTGTGTATATATATATATATATATATATATATATATATAGAGAGAGAGAGAGAGAGAGAGAGAGAGAGAGATGTATTTATTTTTATATATATATGTAGATGTAGCTATACCTGGAAATTGGGTTGTTGGTTGACTGGAGTGTTTACCTATAGCAGCAACCACAATCCCAGTCACAGTAAGTCTTAGGCAAACCCCAAATTAACCTTTGCTCACCCTTTTGTAGCTTGGCACACAGCAGTCAGGCTTATTTTAGAGGCAGTGTGTAGAGTGTTTGTGCTACATTTCAAACCGTAAAAAAGTGAAAACACCACACAAAAAAGGTTCCACACCAGGTTAAGAAATGGAGCAAAATGGAATAAACACAAGACTAAAACCACAAAAATCATACTTGAGATATTAACTTTTGCAGAAGAAACTGTAAAATAGTGCTTAGAAGCAACATAGTGCCAACTGGAGTTGTCTGGTCGCACCAGACTGGGGCAAAATCAAAAGTTCAGGCCGACCGTGTTGGAGCAACCCTGTTAGGCCCGTTGAACCAAAGTACCTTAAAATCCTTGTGCAGGATATTTGCATTTGTTCTGAACCACGTCGTCTACGAAATGTGTTGATTTACCCTACACAGTCGAGGAGATGTGGTGAAGTTCCTACTCAGTGGTGGTGATTCGTTCCTCCCAAAATGAGATGGAGTTCGGGTGCCAGCTAGGTCGGGCGATGCGCTCATTTTGAATAGTGCGTTAGCTATGATGCGGAGTTCAGGGACATCGCTGTGCCAAAGGAAATACCGCAGTGCAGGTTCTGTCCACGCCAGTTCTGTCCACGCAACATCAGCGACGCCTCACTTTTATCCCAATCAACAGGGGATGCTTTGGTTCTGCTGGAACAAAACCCCCTGGGCCAGTACCAAGGATCCAGGACTGGAGTGGCACCACTTAGCAGGGCAGACTCACAGATGGCAGAGTCCATGTGTAGAAGTAGGTTGGTTGGAAGTCTCTCATGGCCCTTAGACTTCAGTTTAGGATACCAGTCAGCAGGTCATTGGAATTACTCTAGGTTCAAGTGATGCAGGTACAGTCCTTCTCACCCAGACAGGGGGGCTGCAGGCAGCACAGCAAGGCAGAAATCTGGCAAAGCAGCAGTCCCAGCTGAGTGGCAGTCCTTCAACAGCGCAGCTGTCCTTCTTCCTGGCCAAGTAATCACAGGTCCAGAAGTGTATTGAGTTGGTGGTGTAAGAGGTCCAGTCGTCCTATCAAGGCCTATCAAGTCACACCTACACTACCACTGTGTGTGGCTGTCTAAGGGACTACACAAAGCTCAGCTGTCACCCACCCCAAACAAGTGATCAGAGACAGGCAGGAGGTACCAAATGTCTAAAGTAAGAAACTGCCAAAGTTCTAAAAGTGGTATTTTCAGGATTACAATTAAAAATCCATTTGTGTGATTTTAAATTGTGATGCAAAGACACCAAACTTAAAAATGATATCTCTTCCAGATTGTGTATTACCATTATAGAATGTGATAAGGTAATTCAAATGTAATCCTATGGGAGAGCTAGGCCTAGCTGTAGTGAAAAACAACTTTGGGAGTGTCCTGCTTTTTAAATACATTGCACTCTGCCCTCTGCCCTCTTGGTTGTCCAGGGCCTACATTACAGGTGACATATGCCAAAAATGTTAGAAATGGGGTCTTTGGTTGACAGTCAGGTTACCCCCTGTTCAAGCAAAGACCCTCACTCTAGTCAGGGTAAAAGAGAATCACCCTCAGCTAACCCCTGCTCACCCCCTTGGTCGCTTGGCAGAGCAGTAGGCTTAACTTCAGAGCGCTAGGTGTAAAGTATTTGTACCAACACACACAGTAACTTAATGAAAACACTACAAAATTACACAACACCGGTTTAGAAAAATAGGAAATATTTATCTAAACAAAACAAGACCAAAACGACAAAAATCCGACATACACAAGTCAAGTTATGAATTTTTAAAGATTAAACTAAAAAAAATAGCGCTTAGAAACAAAAATGCTTCAATGAGATGTTAACATAGCGTCGTGAAGGAGTCGTTCCCAACAAGCCGACACCAGCGGCGCCGGACACGGAGTCGTGTAGACCCCCAAGTACCGTACCTTTGGTGAAGAGTTAAAACAAGCCAATGCACGAAGTCGGGGATCGCTCCGTCTGTGCGAAACGTTGAATCCGCGCACTTCGAGCGGCATTGGTCACGACGTGGTGCGGCGACTTCCACGGAGTCGCGGACTTTAGCGGAGCTGCTGCGGCGTCGGGCCTGCGAAGAGCGTCGCGTTCCAGCGAAGGTCACAGCGCCGGGTGCAGGCGGCGTTACCGGATTCAGCAGCGGCGTTGGTCCAATGTCGTCCAAAGTCGATTTCCTTGGATTCCACCAGCTTTCCTTTCAAGGGCCCAGGGACTGGATAGGGCACCACTTGTCAGAGCAGGAGTCTCTCCAGAGACTCCAGGTGCTGGCAGAGAGAAGTCTTTGCTGTCCCTGAGACTTCAAACAACAGGAGGCAAGTTCTACATCAAGCCCTTGGAGATTTCTTCACAAGATGGAAGGCACACAAAGTCCAGTCTTTGCCCTCTTACTCTGGTAGAAGCAGCACTGCAGGAAAGCTCCACAAAGCACAGTCACAGGCAGGGCAGCACTTCTTCCTCAGCTATCAGCTCTTCTCCAGGCAGAGGTTCCTCTTGGTTCCAGAAGTGTTTCTCAAGTCTGTAGATTTGGGTGCCCTTCTTATGCTCATTTCAGTCTTTGCAGTCACCTTCCTTCAAAGGGGACTCACACCTACTTGTGAAATCCTGCCTTGCCCAGGCAAGGCCTCAGACACACACCAGGGGGTTGGAGCCGGCATTGTCAGAGGCAGGCACAGTCCTTTCAGATGAGAGTGACCACTCCACCCCTCCCTCCTAGCAGAGATGGCTAATCAGGAAATGCAGGTTACACCCCAGCCCCCTTTGTGTCACTGTCTAGTGCGAGGTGAAAAACAACCCAACTGTCAAACTGACCCAGACAGGGAATCCACAAACAAGGCAGAGTCAGAATGGTTTAAGCAAGAAAATGCTCACTTTCTAAAAGTGGCATTTTCAAACGCACAATCTCAAAATCAACTTTACTAAAAGATGTATTTTTAAATTGTGAGTTCAGGGACCCCAAACTCCACATGTCCATCTACTCTCTAGGGGAATCTACACTTTAATCATATTTAACGGTAGCCCCCATATTATCCTATAAGAGAGACAGGCCTTGCAACAGTGAAAAACGAAGTTGGCAGTATTTCACTGTCAGGACATATAAAACACATTACTATATGTCCTACCTTATCCATACACTGCACCCTGCCCTTGGGGCTACCTAGGGCCCACCTTAGGGGTGCCTTACATGTAAGAAAAGGGAAGGTTTAGGCCTGGCAAGTGGGTACACTTGCCAAGTCGAATTTACAGTTTAAAAATACACTTACAGACACTGCAGTGGCAGGTCTGAGACATGATTACAGAGCTACTTATGTGGGTGGCACAACCAGTGCTGCAGGCCCACTAGTAGCATTTGATTTACAGGCCCTGGCACCTCTAGTGCACCTTACTAGGGACTTACTAGTAAATCAAATATGCCAATCATGGATAAACCAATTACATATGATTTACACGGAGAGCATATGCACTATAGCACTGGTTAGAAGTGGTAAAGTGCTCAGAGTTGAAAAGCCAACAGCAACAGGTCAGAAAAAAATAGGAGGCAGGAGGCAAAAGGACTGGGGATGACCCTGCATAAGCAAAAGTCCAACACTATGGGAGAGCTAGGCCTAGCTGTAGTGAAAAACAACTTTGGGAGTGTCCTGCTTTTTAAATACATTGCACTCTGCCCTCTGCCCTCTGCCCTCTTGGTTGTCCAGGGCCTACATTACAGGTGACATATGTATTAAAAGGGAAGGTTTGGGCCTGGCAAAAAGGGTTATTTTGATCTGGTAGACATGGTAGTGTAAAACTGCACAAACAGGCTCTGCAATGGCAGACCTGAGACATGGTTAACCACTTCGCTGCCAGGCCTTTTCCCCCTCCTGTGCCAGGCCTTTTTTTGCCTATTTGGGGCAGTTCGCGCTTAGGCCCTCATAACTTTTTGTCCACATAAGCTAACCAAGCCAAATTTGCGTCCTTTTTTTCCAACATCCTAGGGATTCTGGAGGTACCCAGACTTTGTGGGTTCCCCTGAAAGAGGCCAAGAAATTGGCCAAAATACAGGGAAAATTTTGTTTTTTTCAAAAAAATGGGAAAAAGTGGCTGCAGAAGAAGGCTTGTGGTTTTTCCCCTGAAAATGGCATCAACAAAGGGTTTGCGGTGCTAAATCAGCAGCTTCCCAGCTTTCAGGAACAGGCAGACTTGAATCCGAAAACCCAATTTTTCAACACAATTTTGGCATTTTACTGGGGCATACCCCATTTGTGCAATTTTTTGTGCTTTCAGCCTCCTTCCAGTCAGTGACAGGAATGGTCATGAAACCAATGCTGGATCCCAGAAACCTAAACATTTCTGAAAAGTAGACAAAATTCTGAATTCAGCAAGGGGTCATTTGTGTAGATCCTACAAGGGTTTCCTACAGAAAATAACAGCTGAAAAAGAAAAATATTGAAATTGAGGTGAAAAAAAACATCAATTTTTCTCTACTTTTTACTCTGTAACTTTTCCCTGCAATGTCAGATTATCGAAAGCAATATACCGTTACGTCTGCTGGACTCCTCTGGTTGCGGGGATATATAGGGTTTGTAGGTTCATCAAGAACCCGAGGAACCCAGAGCCAATAAATGAGCTGCACCCTGCAGTGCATTTTCATTCTATACCGGGTATACAGTAATTCATTTGCTGAAATATAAGGAGTAAAAAATAGCTATCAAGAAAACCTTTGAATTTCCAAAAAGGGCACAAGATAAGGTGTTGAGGAGCAGTGGTTATTTGCACATCTCTGAATTCCGGGGTGA
This sequence comes from Pleurodeles waltl, assembly GCF_031143425.1. Lineage (NCBI taxonomy): Eukaryota > Metazoa > Chordata > Amphibia > Caudata > Salamandridae > Pleurodeles > Pleurodeles waltl. The sequence continues at coordinate 261,456,718 of NC_090440.1, forward strand.
CCATAGTAGCACGTGAATTACATGGAATTTCTCAAATAGATGTCTTTTTTACGCACACCCCTATATTTGGAAGGAATAAATGTAGAGAAAGACAAGGGGCAATAACACTTGTTTTGCTATTCTATGTTCCCCCAAGTCTCCCGATAAAAATTATACCTCACTTGTTTGGGTAGGCCTAGCGCCCGCGACAGGATATGCCCCAAAACACAACGTGGACACATCACAGAAAACAGAGCTGTTTTTAGCAAAGTGACTACCTGTAGATTTTGGCCTCTAGCTCAGCCGCCACCTAGGGAAACCTACCAAACCTGTGCATTTCTGAAAACTAGAGACCTAGGGGAATCCAAGGAGGGGTGACTTGTGTGGCTCGGACCAGGTTCTGTTACCCAGAATCCTTTGCAAACCTCAAAATTTGGCTAAAAAAACACATGTTCCTCACATTTCTGTGGCAGAAAGTTCTGGAATCTGAGAGGAGCGACAAATTTCCTTCCACCCAGCATTCCCCCACGTCTCCCGATAAAAATGATACCTCACTTGTGTGGGTAGGCCTAGCGCCCGCGACAGGATATGCCCCAAAACACAACCTGGACACATCACAGAAAACAGAGCTGTTTTTAGCAAAGTGACTACCTGTAGATTTTGGCCTCTAGCTCAGCCGCCACCTAGGGAAACCTACCAAACCTGTGCATTTCTGAAAATTAGAGACCTAGGGGAATCCAAGGAGGGGTGACTTGTGTGGCTCGGACCAGGTTCGGTTACCCAGAATCCTTTGCAAACCTCAAAATTTGGCTAAAAAAACACATGTTCCTCACATTTCTGTGGCAGAAAGTTCTGGAATCTGAGAGGAGCCACAAATTTCCTTCCACCTAGCGTTCCCCCACGTCTCCCGATAAAAATGATACCTCACTTGTGTGGGTAGGCCTAGCGCCCGCGACAGGATATGCCCCAAAACACAACGTGGACATATCACAGAAAACAGAGCTGTTTTTAGCAAAGTGACTACCTGTAGATTTTGGCCTCTAGCTCAGCCGCCACCTAGGGAAACCTACCAAACCTGTGCATTTCTGAAAACTAGAGACCTAGGGGGATCCAAGGAGGGGTGACTTGCGGGGCTCGGACCAGGTTCTGTTACCCAGAATCCTTTGCAAACCTCAAAATTTGGCTAAAAAAACACATGTTCCTCACATTTCTGTGGCAGAAAGTTCTGGAATCTGAGAGGAGCCACAAATTTCCCTCCACCCAGCGTTCCCCCACGTCTCCCGATAAAAATGATACCTCACTTGTGTGGGTAGGCCTAGCGCCCGCGACAGGATATGCCCCAAAACACAACGTGGACATATCACAGAAAACAGAGCTGTTTTTAGCAAAGTGACTACCTGTAGATTTTGGCCTCTAGCTCAGCCGCCACCTAGGGAAACCTACCAAACCTATGCATTTCTGAAATCTAGAGACCTAGGGGAATCCAAGGAGGGGTGACTTGTGTGGCTCGGACCAGGTTCTGTTACCCAGAATCCTTTGCAAACCTCAAAATTTGGCTAAAAAAACACATGTTCCTCACATTTCTGTGGCAGAAAGTTCTGGAATCTGAGAGGAGCCACAAATTTCCTTCCACCTAGCGTTCCCCCACGTCTCCCGATAAAAATGATACCTCACTTGTGTGGGTAGGCCTAGCGCCCGCGACAGGATATGCCCCAAAACACAACGTGGACATATCACAGAAAACAGAGCTGTTTTTAGCAAAGTGACTACCTGTAGATTTTGGCCTCTAGCTCAGCCGCCACCTAGGGAAACCTACCAAACCTGTGCATTTCTGAAAACTAGAGACCTAGGGGGATCCAAGGAGGGGTGACTTGCGGGGCTCGGACCAGGTTCTGTTACCCAGAATCCTTTGCAAACCTCAAAATTTGGCTAAAAAAACACATGTTCCTCACATTTCTGTGGCAGAAAGTTCTGGAATCTGAGAGGAGCCACAAATTTCCCTCCACCCAGCGTTCCCCCACGTCTCCCGATAAAAATGATACCTCACTTGTGTGGGTAGGCCTAGCGCCCGCGACAGGATATGCCCCAAAACACAACGTGGACATATCACAGAAAACAGAGCTGTTTTTAGCAAAGTGACTACCTGTAGATTTTGGCCTCTAGCTCAGCCGCCACCTAGGGAAACCTACCAAACCTATGCATTTCTGAAATCTAGAGACCTAGGGGAATCCAAGGAGGGGTGACTTGTGTGGCTCGGACCAGGTTCTGTTACCCAGAATCCTTTGCAAACCTCAAAATTTGGCTAAAAAAACACATGTTCCTCACATTTCTGTGGCAGAAAGTTCTGGAATCTGAGAGGAGCCACAAATTTCCTTCCACCTAGCGTTCCCCCACGTCTCCCGATAAAAATGATACCTCACTTGTGTGGGTAGGCCTAGCGCCCGCGACAGGATATGCCCCAAAACACAACGTGGACATATCACAGAAAACAGAGCTGTTTTTAGCAAAGTGACTACCTGTAGATTTTGGCCTCTAGCTCAGCCGCCACCTAGGGAAACCTACCAAACCTGTGCATTTCTGAAAACTAGAGACCTAGGGGGATCCAAGGAGGGGTGACTTGCGGGGCTCGGACCAGGTTCTGTTACCCAGAATCCTTTGCAAACCTCAAAATTTGGCTAAAAAAACACATGTTCCTCACATTTCTGTGGCAGAAAGTTCTGGAATCTGAGAGGAGCCACAAATTTCCCTCCACCCAGCGTTCCCCCACGTCTCCCGATAAAAATGATACCTCACTTGTGTGGGTAGGCCTAGCGCCCGCGACAGGATATGCCCCAAAACACAACGTGGACATATCACAGAAAACAGAGCTGTTTTTAGCAAAGTGACTACCTGTAGATTTTGGCCTCTAGCTCAGCCGCCACCTAGGGAAACCTACCAAACCTATGCATTTCTGAAATCTAGAGACCTAGGGGAATCCAAGGAGGGGTGACTTGTGTGGCTCGGACCAGGTTCTGTTACCCAGAATCCTTTGCAAACCTCAAAATTTGGCTAAAAAAACACATGTTCCTCACATTTCTGTGGCAGAAAGTTCTGGAATCTGAGAGGAGCCACAAATTTCCTTCCACCCAGCGTTCCCCCACGTCTCCCGATAAAAATGATACCTCACTTGTGTGGGTAGGCCTAGTGCCCGCGACAGGATATGCCCCAAAACACAACGTGGACATATCACAGAAAACAGAGGTGTTTTTAGCAAAGTGACTACCTGTAGATTTTGGCCTCTAGCTCAGCCACCACCTAGGGAAACCTACCAAACCTGTGCATTTCTGAAAACTAGAGACCTAGGGGAATCCAAGGAGGGGTGACTTGCGGGGCTCGGACCAGGTTCTGTTACCCAGAATCCTTTGCAAACCTCAAAATTTGGCTAAAAAAACACATGTCCCTCACATTTCTGTGGCAGAAAGTTCTGGAATCTGAGAGGAGCTACAAATTTCCTTCCACCCAGCGTTCCCCCAAGTCTCCCGATAAAAATGATACCTCACTTGCGTGGGTAGGCCTAGCGCCGGCGACAGGAAACACCCCAAAGCGCAACGTGGACACATCCTAAATTTTGGAAAAAAAACAGAGGTGTTTTTTGCGAAGTGCCTACCTGTAGATTTTGGCCTCTAGCTCAGCCGGCACCTAGGGAAACCTACCAAACCTGTGCATTTCTGAAAACTAGAGACCTAGGGGAATCCAAGGAGGGGTGACTTGCGGGGCTCGGACCAGGTTCTGTTACCCAGAATCCTTTGCAAACCTCAAAATGTGGCTAAAAAAACACATGTCCCTCACATTTCTGTGGCAGAAAGTTCTGGAATCTGAGAGGAGCTACAAATTTCCTTCCACCCAGCGTTCCCCCAAGTCTCCCGATAAAAATGATACCTCACCTGCGTGGGTAGGCCTAGCGCCGGCGACAGGAAACACCCCAAAGCGCAACGTGGACACATCCTAAATTTTGGAAAAAAACAGAGGTGTTTTTTGCGAAGTGCCTACCTGTAGATTTTGGCCTCTAGCTCAGCCGGCACCTAGGGAAACCTACCAAACCTGTGCATTTCTGAAAACTAGAGACCTAGGGGAATCCAAGGAGGGGTGACTTGCGGGGCTCGGACCAGGTTCTGTACCCAGAATCCTTTGCAAACCTCACAATTTGGCTAAAAATACACATGTTACTCACATTTCTGTGGCAGAAAGTTCTGGAATCTGAGAGGAGCCACAAATTTCCTTCTACCCCGCGTTCCCCCAAGTCACCCGACAAAAATGATACATCACTTGTGTGGGTAGGACTAGCGCCCACGAAAGGAAAGGGCCCAAAACACAACGTGGACACATCACATTTTTTTATAAAAAGCAGTGCCTACCTGTGGATTTTGGCCTGTAGCTCAGCCGACACCTGAGGAAACCTAGCAAACCAGTGCATTTTTGAAAACTAGAAACCCAGGGGAATCCAAGATGGGGTGACTTGAGGGGCTCTGACCAGGTTATGTTACCCAGAATCCTTTGCAAACATCAAAATTTGGCCCAAAAAACACTTTTTCCTCTCATTTCGGTGACAGAAAGTTCTGGAATCTGAGAGGAGCCACAAATTTCCTTCCACCCAGCGTTCCCCTAAGTCTCTCGATAAAAATGGTACATCACTTCTGTGGGTAGGCCTAGCGCCCACAAAAGGAAATGGCCCAAAACACAACGTGGACACAACATATTTTTTCACAGAAAACAGAGGTGTTTTTTGCAAGGTGCCTACCTGTGGTGTTTGGCCTGTAGCTCAGCCGGCCCCAGGGGGGGGGGCAGAAATGGCCTAAAATAAATTTGCCCCCCCAACCCCCACCCTCCCCCGCCGGGAGCGACCCTTGCCTATGGGGTCGCTCCCCCTGCGTGACATTGGCACCAAAAAACAAATCCCCGGTGCCTAGTGGTTTCTGCCCCCTTGGGGGCAGGTTGACCTAAACTCAGCCAATCTTCCCCCAAGGGGGGCAGAAATGGCCTAAATACAATTTGTCCCCCAGGGGAGCGACTTTTGCCTGATGGGTCGATTCCCATCTCTAAAAAAAAAAAACAAAGAAAAAAAAGAAAAATTCCCCTGGCGCCTAGAGGTTTCTGCCCCCCCCCCGGGGGCAGATCGGCCTAATAATAGGCCAATCTGCCCCCCGGGGGGGCAGAAATGGCCTAAAATAAATTTGCCCCCCCAACACCCACCCCCCCCCCGGGAGCGACCCTTGCCTACGGGGTCGCTCCCCCTGCGTGACATTGGCGCCAAAAAACAAATCCCCGGTGCCTAGTGGTTTCTAAAATCACCTAAAATTTCACAAAAAAAAAATTGCCCTGGCGCCTAGAGTGTTCTGCCCCCCCCCGGGGGGCAGTTCGGCCTAATAATAGGCCGATCTGTCCCCCGGGGGGGCAGAAATGGCCTAAAATAAATTTGCCCCCCCAACCCCCACCGCCCCCCCCCCCCCCGGGAGCGACCCTTGCCTACGGGGTCGCTCCCCCTGCGTGACATTGGCGCCAAAAAACAAATCCCCGGTGCCTAGTGGTTTCTGCCCCCTTGGGGGCAGATTGACCTAAAATTGGCCAATCTGCCCCCAGGGGGGCAGAAATGGTCTAAATACAATTTGCCCCCCCAGGGGAGCGACCCTTGCCTGATGGGTCGCTCCCCATCTCTAAAAAAAGAAACAACAAAAAAAAAACACACTAAAAAAAAATTGCCCTGGCGCCTAGAGTGTTCTGCCCCCCCCCCCGGGGGCAGATCGGCCTAATAATAGGCCGATCTGCCCCCAGGGGGGGCAGAAATGGCCTAAAATAAATTGCCCTCCCCCCCAGGGAGCGACCCTTGCCTAAGGGGTCGCTCCCTTTGCGTGAAATTCACGCAAAGAAAAAACTCCCTGGTGTCTAGTGGTTTCTACCCCCCTTGGGGGCAGATTGGCCTCATCAAAATAGGCCAATCTGCCCCCAAGGGAGGCAGAAATGGCCAAAATATAATTTTCCCCCAAGGGGAGCGACCCTTGCCTAAGGGGTCGCTCCCCACCAAAAAAAAAAAAAAAGAAAAAAAAAAAAAAAAAAGGTCCCTGGTGCCTTGAGGTTTCTGCCCCCCCTGGGGGCAGATCGGCCTAATAGTAGGGCGATCTGCCCCCAGGGGGGGCAGAAAAGGCCTTCCCGAAAATATGCCCCCCCTGGGAGCGACCCTTGCCCAAGGGGTCGCTCCCTTTTGTCAATAACAATAATAAAAATAAAAAAAACCCTGGTGTCTAGTGGTTTCTACCCCCCTTGGGGGCAGATTGGCCTCATCAAAATAGGCCAATCTGCCCCCAAGGGGGGCAGAAATGGCCAAAATATAATTTTCCCCCAAGGGGAGCGACCCTTGCCTAAGGGGTCGCTCCCCACCTCAATAAAAAAAATAAAAAAAATAAATAAATAAATAAATAAATGGTCCCTGGTGCCTAGAGGTTTCTGCCCCCAGGGGGGGCAGAAAAGGCCTTTTCAAAAAAATGCCCCCCCTGGGAGCGACCCTTGCCCAAGGGGTCGCTCCCTTTTGTCAATTTCAATGAAGAAAAAAAAAAATCCCTAGTGTCTAGTGGGGTTTCAAAAGCCGGATTGCAAGCAATCCGGCTTTTGAAACCCTCGGAGGGACTTCAAAGGGAATGAAATACTTTTCCTTCCCTTTGAAGCCCCTCCGGGCCTCCCAAGTGATTGAAAAAGAAATGCTTTTGCATTTCTTTTTCAATCGCGCTGGAAGCAGAGCTTCCAGCGCGACTAGGGAGGCCCCTGTGACAAATCAGTGCGCGCTCGCGCGCTGACGTCACAGGTGGGGGTGGGGGGGGGTCGGGGGTGGAAGGGGAAGGGATTCCCCGGTCAGCCCTGACCTAGGGGGGTGGGGGGGCGGCCCTCGGGAGGAGCGCTAGCGCTTCTCCCGAGGGAAGCATTCAGGACGTAATGGTTACGTCCATGGCGCCACACGGGCGCTGCCATGGACGTAACCATTACGTCCGTGGCGGGGAAGGGGTTAAAGGGCTACTTAAGTGGATGGCACAATCAATGCTGCAGGCCCACAAGTAGCATTTAATTTACAGTTAGATTAATCTCAAGAAACTATAACTCGCACCCTACATTAACTATAACTTGCGACCCAGACATGCACATTCTCATCAATAATTTCATTGCAACTGTTGCTGTGATATTATTAATGATGTCATAGAAGATGTAATGAGTGATGTAATATGTGGGGTAGCTAGCAGTGAATTGTGAGGGGTCGATTTATAGTTACCTTAAGGCACAAGTTATGGTTTCTTGAGATAACTATAACTGCTGAATTTCTATGGTTTTGCGTGTGTAAATTCTGAACCTAACTATAATGACACTGTAACCTTTGGCTTTTTTGTGCATTTCGAAGGATTTTTAAATCTATGTCCTAACTGTAACCTCCCTGTAACCTTAGTTTTTTTAAGTGACTTTCTATGTTTTTTTCAGCAGTAGGAGGTTGCCCACCACCCACATGGGGCCAACCCCAGACGGCACACACCTGTAAGCCTTTCTGGGTAGGTTTGGATATGTCTGGTTCTCCCATGAGGGATACATCAAGAGATCCCAGGGTGGTAGCAATACTGCTGCATAAACTTTCCCCTTAACAGTGTTGCAGGCATGCACAGACTCGCTGGGTTGGTGTATAGCTGAGGAGGGCAAAATGGAAGGGAAGAAGCTTACCCTCCTCAGCGTGCATGCTGAGAGTACATTTTCTCCTCCTGGTCAGGATTCATAAACGCTTCCACCGAGGACGTGAACAGTGTGGTTAACCATAAAAAATCATTCAAATCTCAATCAATACAACAACAAATTTAAATACCATAACCAATTTGTCCATGGAAGCAAAACTCCAATCAATTAAAAGTTTCAAAGGTTTATTATACCCTCAAAGTCATGTAATTAGTGCATAAACTAAGGTATAAACATAAATGAAAACCATAGGCTGACCTAATCGGCAAAACAAGTTTAATCTAATTAATATCAATACCATTAAACAATCCAGAAGAATTATGCACACAAGCAGTGATATAATTTGTGCTACAGAAACAGATTTCAAATCATTAGATGATGACAGTAGTCAATATCCAAATTCATGGATCAATACATCAACTTTTATGAGGATGGTTATCCCTATTACGATCACAAATTAGAACAAGCATGTGTGGGAACAGGCTGACAAATGCAGCAAAAGAAAAAGAAGACAACATTAATTTGGAAAAATCATCTATCTCTGGTCAGATTAGACTAACTAAAAAAACAGGTGTCAGCATTCTAAACTAATTAAAATAAGGCAAAGGACCAAATAAGATTTTTTTTTTATACCTTTCCTAGGATCAGCATACAATTCAGATTTGTCAGCAGAACACGTAAATTTCAGCAGATTCATCAGCGAACATCGTCAGGGGAAAGTGCAGTACAGTAGCTGCACATCAGGAACATGCATGGGACAAGTTAACAATTAAATTCAAAGGGGCAATTTAGCAATACGAGAAGGAACGTAACAGGGTGAGGACTATGTGGCGTCAGAATGAGGACTGAAGGAAGACTGACTAAAAGTCTCTGTCTAACTAAAAATATCCAATGCAATTTGATTGTTCAATCAAGTAGGACCATGTTTCATAAAAGAACAATGTCCATTGAAAACTTAGATCACCCATTATGTTTGCAACAACTCCAGATTCTCTCAGGGTAGGTGTGAAGTCCTCTCTCCTTCCGTGTGACACCGACAATAACTAGCATCTCCGTACATTAGTTGATACATTCCAAAATCTTCTCATGGCTCACAACAGTTCTCTCCTTTCACATGGGAACACGCATTTAAATAATGTTACTGTTTTACTTTCCAGTCCTCATGTTCTAGTGTTGCAACATCCAAGGTTACTGCAGAATGAACTTACACACAACGCAATAGAACTCTTTGCTAAACATGTGAAACAACCTAATGGTAAATTTCAGGTTAATGTGAAGACATAATTCAGCATTTCATTATTGCTGCAAATGCAGAACCTCAGGCCTAGTTATGCTACCCCCAAAATGCAATGAATTAATATAACCATTAATAAAACACACACAATATGAAAACTCATGAATATATCTCATTAATAATACATCATAAAATATGGAAAGCATTTCAATATTAATTGCAATTATTTTTAATACAGTATGTCCATTTCCCAATGTTGGGGAGTGCAAGATCACAGTGTCTGAAGTGGGGAACTTGCCCACTGCCTCTGGAGGGGGCGCCATGCCCATTTCCCAATGCTGGGGAGAGCAAGTTCACAGTCTCTGAGGTGGGGAACGTGCCCACTGTTTCTGGAGGGGGCTCCATGCCCATTTCCCAATGCTGGGGAGTCTAAGGTCACAGCGTCTGAAGTGGGGAACTTGCCCACTGCTTCTGGAGGGGAGTCCTTGTACAACAATCTCTGGAGGGTTGCCTACAGGCCCTCTGCATGAGGTGAGGGCTGCATTGTCTCTGCTGGGGAGGTGTCTCCTGGGTAGCCTCTGCTGGAGGTGAGGGCTGCATTGTCGCTGCTGGGGAGGTGTCTCCTGGGCAGCCTCTGCTGAAGGTGAGGGCTGCATTGTCTCTGCTGGGGGAGGTGTCTCCTGGGCAGCCTCTGTTGGATATGAGGGCTGCTGTGTCTCTGTTGGGGGAGGTGTCTCCTGGGCAGACTCTGCTGGAGGTGAGGGCTGCATTGTCTCTGCTGGGGGAGGTGTCTCCTTGGCAGCCTTTGCTGGAGCTGAGGGCTGCTGTGTCTCTGCTGGGGGAGATGTGTCCTGGACAGCCTCTGCTGGAGGTGAGGGCTGCTGTGTCGCAGCTGGAGGTAAGGACTTCATGCCTTCCATTGGTGGTTGAGTGGGAACCATTACTGTCATTGGAGGTTGAGTGGGAACCATTACTGTCATTGGTGTTTGAGTGGAAACCTCTTCTGTCATTGGTGGTTGAGTGGGAACCACTGCTGTCAATGGTGGTTGAGTGTGAACCTTACCACCCCCAGCTGGTGAAGTGGGATCCATCCCTTTCCTGGCTGGTGGAGTGGGATCCTTCCCTTTCTTGGTTGGTGAAGTGAGATCCTTCCCTTTCCTGGCTGGTGGAGTGGGATCCTTCCCTTTACTGGCTGGTGGGGTGGATCCTTCCCTTTCCTGGCTGATGGAGTGTGATCCTTCCCTTTTTGTGGCTGGTGGAGTGGGATCCTTCACTTTCTTGCCTCCACAGTGAGGAGGTGCCTCCACTGTCCCCGTGGACTGTTTGGCTGAGGAGCTGGACTGGGTCATTGGGACCCTACTCTTACAGGCAGGATGGGGGCAGTGGGGGAGGGAAAAGGTCAAGTTGGGCAAGGAAAGGTTTCTTAGGGATGTTGGGGTGTGATGAGGGAGGAGGGATGGAAGTGGAGGTTGAGGGAGTGGTTGTTGGACGAGTACGTCTCCTGGACTTGGGTGCGGGTACATGGGCAGTGTGCTGATGTGAGGTGGATGGCTGTTGGGTGTCTGAGTGCCTGTATTTTTGTCCCTTTGGAGGGGAGGACAGACAGGGTGGGAGAGGACACAGGGGACGCGTGGATGGATGTTGTGGAGGTGTCTGCTAGTGAGGTGTGTGTGCTTTATGGTATGGTGCTGGTGGTGCTGGCTGTTGAAGCAGTGCATGCAGGTGTGAGTGTGGATGTGACTGTGAGGGAGGAGGAGGAGGAGGAGATAGTGGAGAAAGTGGATGTTGTTGTGTGTGCAACTGTCTGCTGTTTGTGTGAGTGCCTGTGGCCTTAAGTGTGCTGCCTGTGCTTGACTGTGCTACTCTTGTGTGATGTTTTGTGTGCATTCTTGTCTGTATGTGTGCATGAGATGGCTTAGGGTTGAGGAGACTGGGACTGGGAAGTGGTAGTTTGAGGGGGGTACAGTAGGAACAGGGACAATGGCTGCCATCAGAGAAGAGGCCAGAGCCTGGAACTATCTCTGTGGGGATGTCAATCCACTGTGGATGCCCTCCAGGAATGCATTGCATTGCTGCATCTGGGATGCCAGCCCCTTGATGGCATTCACTGTGATTAACTGCCCTACAGAGATGGTTCTCAGGAGGTCAATATCCTCCTCATTCAGGGCAGCAGGCTCACTGGGGCAGGGCCTGAGGTGCCTGGGGCAAAGGAGATGCCCACCCTCCTGGGTGAGCGGTCATGGGCAACATGTGAGGGGCTACTACGAGGGTGGTGCTGGTACGGGTTGGCGGTTGCACTGTAGCTAGGGTGGGCCTAGAGGTGTCCCTCACCACCAGGGAGCTCCCATTGGAAGAGGATTCAGAGTCAGTGTTGTCACCTTCTGTCCCCTCTGTGGTGCTCCCCTCGCCCTCCGTCCCACTGGTTCCCTCGGCCTCGGTCAACTCTGCCTCCTGGGTCCTGTGGGATGCAGCTCCCTCAGTCGCTGGTGCCCCTGCTCCTCGTGAAATGATGATGCTAATGCACACATGGACAGGATGACAGAAGAGAAAAGGGGTGGGAGAGAGAAAGGGAACACTGGGTCAATTACAGAACCAACACAACAGTTGGCATACACATTACCATCAGACACAAGGTTCAGGATTGAGCACTATGCACCACACTGGCAATCAATTGGCTAGGTGCCACAGCAAGATGAGGGCCAAATACCTCCAACTGCAGCCCTCCTGGGACCAACTAAGCCCTGTCTGACATGGAATACAACCTAGCTAGGTTTTGTGAATTAGCTATACACCCATTACCCATGAGCTGGGTCACGCTGCTATGTCTGACCTGACACCCACTGTACTCACCCCCTTGTGGCTGCTGTGATGCCCTCGAGCACCCTTCCTTATATGGGTAGGCCGCCGCCAGTATGCGGGCCATCAGGGGGTCAGGTTCCGACGGGCACCCCTTCCTTGTTCGGAGGCCATCCTCAGCTGGGCCTCTGCAATCTTCCGTGCCCAGCGTCTCAGGTCCTCCCACCTTTTCCAACAGTGGGTGCTCCGCCTGCTGTAGACCCCCATGGTCCGCACATCCTTGGCGATGGCATGCCACAATCCCTTCTTCTGATTGGCGCTGACCTGCAGAGGTAATACACACGGAAGGATACCACTACACATACAATCCAGCCTGTCACACATATGGCCCACAAATCCCATTTCCATCTCCATTGGCAGACATCACCCGGTGCCCACCATGTACACTGCCAACAGACATACCCCCACAAATTACATGATAATTGCACTCACATCTCCATGCAACCTTGGCACATGTATCGTGCCCAAGGTGTACCCACCTGTTGGTCTGGTGGCCCATACAGTAGTCCATACTGGGGTAGGACTCCTTCCACCAAATGCTCCATCTCATTCGAAGTGAAGGCTGGGGCCCTATCTCTGGTCACACGGGCCATGGTAGGTTCCAGACACAGGTCACAGCAGCACACCCAATGTAGGTGTTGTCCTGTGGAAAGTCAGGAATCAAGTGAGGATTCTGATAGAAAATGACGGTCACGTCTGCGGCGGTGTACACCGTCACTGCCGCCGCTGATCCCCATTGCCCACTGTACTCCATAGGACACCATATTAGCCAATGAGGAATTGCACAGGGGTGCAAGACCGCCTTCCGCCACGACGCCCAACGTCAGTGGAGTTACCTCACTTCTACCTGTCCCTACATACAGGACAGGCAGTCGCCATTTAATGATTAATGGTGGTGGATAACATTCAGATAATCCATAACTGCATCATTGCTGATGATTGCACGTACATTGTCATTCCAACTGTCCCATCACATTAATGCTCTATGTACACTAAGGTGGTGGTTCCATTTTTCAAATTGTGACAGCCTACTCACTCGTGTGTCTCTTAGATACCTACCACTGCGGATGAATAGGAGGAGGAGACAAGCCCCCGTGTACAGACCCCTTGTGGATTTGGCTACACTGGAGGACAGGCACATAATACTCACCTATAGACTGGACAGGGCCACAATCAAAGAGCTGTGTGCCCAATTGCAGCCTGATCTGATATCAGCTATCTGTCATCCCACTGGGATTCCCCCCTCTTGTGCAAGTCCTATTACTGCCCCATTTCCTGTCAAAAGGTTCTTTCCAAGTGATAGTGGGCTTGGCAGCAGGAATGTCACAGCCAATGTTCTCAATCGTGCTGGCAAGGGTTCTGTCTGCCTTGGTCAAACACATGTGCAGCTACATCGCCCAGCAGGTGGAAGATTTGGCCACTGTGAAGGCAGGATTCTATGCAATGGGACATATAACAAATATTGTTGTGGCGATTGACGGAACACCTATTGTGTTTGCCCCCCGCCAGAATGAACAGGTGTTCAGGAATCGGAAGAGTTTCCACTCACTCAATGTGCAAATGGTGTGCCTGGCGTACGGGTACATCTCCCACATCACTGCCAAGTATCCTGGATCAGTGCAATATGCCTTTGTTCTGAGGAATAGCAGCATCCCACAGCTGATGTCACAACTACAGTGGCACAGAGTGTGGCTAATAGGTGAACCTGAGTGCCCACCCAATGTATGTCAGTGTACGCCTTCTGGTCTGAACCCCATACCATTGTGTAAGGCTAATGTTTGTCCCTCAATACTTGCAGGAGACTCAGGCTACCCAAACCTATTGTGGCTCCTGACCCCTTGGAGGAATGCCAGCACAGGGGCTGAGGTTTGTTACAATGATGCACATAGGTGAACCAGGAGAATAATCTAAAGGACCTTCGGCTTCCTGAAGGCCAGGTTCAGATGCCTGCATCTGACAGGTGGATCCCTGTGCTACTCACCCGAAAAGGTCTGCCAGATAGTAGTGGCATGCCGCATGTTGCACAACCTGGCCCTCAGACGACATGTGCCTTATCCGCAGCAGGAGGAGACTGGAAATGCCCCTGTGGCAGCAGTGGACCCTGAGGACAGTGAGGATGAGGAGGCAGAGGACAAGGATGTGGACAACATAACATCAGTTATACGTCAATACTTCCAAGGACGCACGGGTGAGACAGTGTAACTGATCATTCCTCTGACTATTGTTTTATCTGTGTCGCTGTAGCAGGATGGCATTCACTCTCTTCGCATCTCTACTTACTGTCACCAATGGCTTCTCATTTTGCAGATGTTGACTGATATTACAACAGTGCATTGAGGTGATGACTACGGACAGCTACTGGTCATTAATTGTATGTTATCACAGTTTTGCACATCATGTGACTGTTTCCATAAATGCATATTTTCATCACATTAAACACTATCAGTCAAGTTGTGCTCAAGGGTGTTTATTGTAGTACAAATAATTGATGGGAAAGTGCAATGGAATGGTGTGATGGTTATGGAAAGTCCAGGGTATGGTTCCATTCTGTTTGTAGCACAGGTCCAATGTCCAATGGCCATGTGAAGGGGAGCAAAGGCAGTTCAAAGTGGACAAGGTGAGACACAAGTGGGACATTCAGGAGGGTCTTATTTCCTGGCTGTGTTCTTGGTCTTTGTAAGTGTCTCTGGCTTCTGTCTGGGTCATAGGGAACATTTGCGGGGTGGTTCACCTTCTGCATGGGGAGGGGTGTTGGCGGCCTGTGGGTCATGTGGCAGGGCCTCCTGCCCACTAGATGCAGCGGAAATGGAGGGCTGGTCAGTAGGCTGGCTAGTGGTAGGAGCCCGCTGATGTGCTGTCCATTCTCTCGTGATGTTGGCCATGTCTGCCAGCACCCCTGCTATGGAGATCATGGTGGTGTTGAGGGCCTGCAAATCCTCCCTGATCTCCTGATAGTGTGCCTCCTGCAGCTGCTTGTTCTCCTGCATGTTGGTAAGGATCTGGCCCATCTTGTCCTGGGATTGTTGGTAAGCCCACAAGGACGATAGTGAGTGCCTCCTGGAGAGTCGGTTCCCTGGGCCTGTCCTCCCACTGGCACACAGCGATCCTCCCAGTGTCCCTGTATCCCTGTGCCTCTGTCCCCTGAAAGATGTGCCCACTGCCACTGACCCCAGGACCCTGATTGTCTTGTGGGTGAGGTGTGGACTGGAGTCCCTGTACAGGTGGGCACACTGCTGATTGACGTGTCCTGGGGACAGAGGTGTGGGGACGTTGGGTGGGTGCTGTGGTGTTGGATACTGATGGAGGAGGCTCTGTGGTGGACTGTGAGTGGGCTGGGGTGTCCAATTGATCAATGGTCCCTGATGGGCCAGGTAGTTAATTCAGATTCTGAAGTCCAGAGTTGCTATCATCACTGGGGGCATCTTTTATTGGGGGGACTGGTTAGACGTGGCACCTCCTCTCCACTGAGATTGGCTGGTGCAGCTGTGGGGGTGTAAGTGATGTATCATGCCTCATGTATGTGACAAATTGTACATCCCAGGCTTCCCCCTATTGTTGTTGTCGCCCTGCCGCCTTTGTTTGTATATGGTGATGTATTGTGGGCTTGTTAGTTCTCCATACTGTGCATGCTTTTTTGATAAGTGTCCATGCAGGGCTGGGAGGGCTCTCCATGCATTGGTATAGCATGCAGGGCTAGGCACTGGCATTAGTCATATGTGTAGGTGCAGTGTGTAGGATGTAGTGGAGTGATGGGAGTGAGGGTGAGGGGGTGTGTTTGGCATGCAGGTATGGGATGTGATAAGTAGTAAATCTTGACTCACCAGTGTCCAGTACTCAAGCACCTCAGAATGCAGTATTGACAAGACTTGCTCCTCCCATGCTGTGAACTGTGGGGGAGGAGGTGGGGGTCCACTGCCAGTCCTCTGGATGGCGAGCTGGTGCCTTGCTGCCACAGAACGTACCTTCCTCCCTAGGTCATACCACCTCTTCCTGATGTTGTCCCTTGTTCTTGAATGCTGTCCCATGGTGTTCACCCTGTCCAGGATTCTCCGTCATAGCTCCACCTTCCTGGCAATGTATATTTGCTGTACCTGTGCTCCAAACAGCTGTGGCTCTACCCTGACTATTTCCTTCACCATGACCCGCAACTCCTCATCAGTGAAACAGGGGTGCCTTAGTGGGAACATGGGTGTTGTGTGGTGTGTGTTGGTGGGAGGGTGTTGAGTAATGTGGTGGGTGTGGGATGTGGGTACGTGACGGATGTGTGGGTGTTTGTGGTGTGTGTGTGTGTAGATGTCTCAGTGGTCTTGGTTTCAGTCTGGTGGCAATAATTGGTGTTCGTAAAGGGTTGTGGGTAATGGGGTGTGTGTTCTATGGTGCTGTGGGTGGGTGAGTGTGGTGTGTGTATGAGTGTAAGGTGTGTGATTTCAGTGTTGGCCAATATAGTGTTGTTTTGTATTTGGGTGTCCATTCTGAGCGCGCCGGTGTGTACCACCAATGGTTTACCGCCATTAAATGTCCGCCATGGTGATTCGTGGGTCATAATGTGGTGGGCATTGTTTTGTTGGCGTAACGCTAAGGGTGGTGGTACCAACACTTTACCACTGACCTTTGGGCTTTCAGATTTATGTATGTGGCAGTATTCTGTCGGATTGGTGTGTGTGTGTCATAATAAAATGAACGGATATCCATCACCGGGGAGGTATGTTGGTGGCCATCACCGTGGAGGTAAGCGGCATTTACCGCCAATGTCATAATGAGGGCCTATGTCCACTCATTAAAATTCACTCTAATGAAATTTTTTTCTAACATTGTTAAAAATCAGGTTAGCATTTTATTAAACATGGTTGAGCACAACATCTGCCATGGTAAGCACGATGCCTACCTAGGGTAGGCACAATGTCTACTATAAGACAAAACATGTACACTTTCAAATACATATTAGTCCATCTCAGTTAGGCTTTTAAATGCAAATATAAATTCACCAAATGCTGACTTCTCTGCTACTAAAGCATTGTCAAAAATGTCACTCTAACAATGCCCGGCCCCATAAGCTTCATCAAACTCTAGAGGAACTTACACATGGGTGGCGACAGATGGGACCACAATCATGGGGGCGACTTCATTGTAACACCCTGTCCTGAGAAGGATTTGTCCAGCCCCCACTTTGGCACCCCATCAATGTAGGGGGGTAGGCATTACGCACCTGGATAGATGCACTGAGACACTGTAATGCGGAAGAATGTGACACCCAGAGAATAAGGAATACCCACACATGCCAATATCCACTGAATCCCTGGCTCCAATCCACCTAATACGCCTTCCAGCCCCTGACATGCTGCAAACAATGGCTGCATACATACCCTCACGTAGTATCTCTGAATACTCTCCTGTTATCTTATCTGGGAACTCCAGACCGGGCCAGGCTCCCAATGTGGCTTCAACACCTGGAGTTTGATGGATGAGCAGTTCAGGGAGCATATTCAAACCAAGCTCAAATTCTATTTTAAGGTATCTCGTCCCTAGGGGTGCTCCCCAAAGTAAGGCCACAATCTGGGGAATCTCCATAAATTACCTGCATCAGAAAGAGAGCGCTTATAGGTAGGAAGATATCTGACTTAGAGGTTAGAGTAGTACGACTCAGAAAACACTGGCTGGAAGGAGCCCCACACTGGAAACTAGACACCAATAAACATCAATAGAATCTCACTGCATCAATTTACGATGACCAGGCGTTCCTCCACTAAATGGGGTATGAACCTGGGGAGAAAAATGGAACGCTCCTCTACTGGCTAGCCTCCAGAGAACTGGGGCCTCTAATCATCCCCAAGATGGTCACCTCAGATGGTGGCCATGCAACAGTTGCTGGACAGATAGAAGAGGCATTCAATTTCAAAAGTTATAAGCCCACCATCCCCCTCCAAAGCGGGAGCGAACTATCCCACTCCTCATAGAGATATCCCTACTGAAGCTCAAGAGGCAGTAGCATGTCGAGGTGGATGAAGTTATTATGGCCCTGAAAATTGAACAGGCCCTCGATGACCTGAACACAGGGAAAACCCCTGGGGGAGAGGTTTCCCTCTGGGGTACTACGACTGCTTAGAAAGCATGCTCACAACCCACCTGCTCAACTTATATGCAGAGCGATATGTGCATATACATTTGAAAAAATATAAAGGAAGGGTCAATATGAAACAAACCCAAACAAAAGGGGGTAAGTGTAATGTCACCATCTTGAAAAAGCTGCCAGCCTTAACAAAATAATCTTAGCAACTGAATACGCATCAGATGGATAATTTATGTTAGAAACCTCAAAGACCAATAAAGTGTTCTAATTCTTATCACATCATTTTGTTTTTAGAACTCCCACATCAGTCCATTGTTGTCCGACCATCATATGTAATATGTGCATATCCATAAGATGAGATGTTGGACTGCCACTGAAGGAAAGAGACAACGCCACCAACTTGGATTGGTCTGGAATGCAATTTTCTACATATTTACTGCAACAATGTCTTTCATATTGAGCATGAAAATTGTTAAAATTCACAACATGTGCCATGTTTGACAAGTCATCTCAATCTAATAGATCCTGGTTTAAAAATAGTCAATGAGGCAACGTGTGGTTTAATCTACAATGTTATGAAACGGACGCTTAGCAAACGTCATAATCCTTATTTCACACAAAAGCCTCAGGTGCATTGTTATTCTGTCAATAGCATGCACAATAGTGTTTACAAAATGATTTAAGTCCAAGTGGGCATACATTTTGTACTATTCACAGAAAACTATATCAAGAAAATAAAATTAATGTATCAGCCCCTCATTAATTGACAAACTTTTTCACAATTTCATGTAAATAAACATCTAGAGCACCTAAATAATCTGCAAAAAATAACTCAACTTGGTACTATTTTACGATTTCTCAAATCAATAACATCATTGCCATGTGCAGTGTTAATTAATGTTCTGTATCTAGGTTTTCTATGAAAAATGTGAAGCCCAAGTGGGCAAACTATCTAGTTAATGGACAGAAATAAAATATATAGGGAGTCATTATGACCCTGGCAGAGAGTGGTAATGTGGCGGCAGTACCGCCAACAGGCTGGCGGTACATACCACCACATTATGAGAATGGCGGGGTGGCTGCAGCCACCTCAAGAGCTCTGACAGGCCCATGATCATGCCTCTAAAGATCTTGTTGAATCTCTCCACAAACCCATTCTTCTGGTATAAGAGGGCATGGAGAACTTGTAGGATACCCCACACTTCCTGTGGGACATGTTGGCATGAAGTTGGTACCCCAGTTAGATACCACCTCCTTGGGGAATTCCATATGGATAAATATCCCCATCAGTGCCTTGGCCACCTAGGACACAATTACTGTCCTCAGAAGTATAGCCTCTGGGTACCTGGCACGGTCCACCAAGACCAGGATGAACCATATGGTCAAAAAAAAAGGGTCAAGAAACCAGGATATTGGCACAATGGTTTACCAGTTTAAAAAGTAGCAGAGCATAAATATCCTGGGGTTGTGATTGATAACCAAGGAACATTTCTCGGACACAAACAACTTTTTAAAGCAAATGCCTGATTTCTGCTGCGTGTCTTTTTAAGTCTTTACAAAATAATTTGGGGCCCCACTCTTGACCTAATGGTTAAAATTATATGTGCTAAACATCTTCCACCTCTTGCTCGCGAGTCTGAAGTAATGTTTGGAAGCAAATCCACACTTCTGGATCAAATCGCAACTAATATCTACAGATAAGTGTTTTGACTAACCAAACATAGCTCACAGGCACAGTTCATGTTGGGATTTGGCTTAACAAAACTCATGCAGGAAAGGCAAGGGGCCTTCATAAAAGCATGCCTCAAGCTAACAGCAGTAAAGGAAAACACATTAGATCAGGGATACTCAAAGTACGGCCCGCGGGCCTCATGCGACTCCTGTGACCTTTACATGCGGCCCCTGGGGCAACAGGAGCACTGGGCAGCTTTTTGCTCGACTCGATAAGAATATTAAATACACACACAATAATTTATTTCAAACTTAATTGGTGTTAAAGAAAGGATGTAACTAGGGACTCCTGCACTTAACTTTAGAAACGCCTTCATTTTTAAAGACATCTTGCAGCATAAGTGTAAAACTATGACAGTCTCTTCAAAATTAATTAAGTATATTTAGTTAACATGCACAACCTTTTCACCTTAGTACAATTTATTTTATCAGTGCATTGAGATGTATTCATTTTAAAGTGATAGTTTTCAAACATAAATTTGGAAACATTAATTATTTCCCTTACCCTGAGAACACCACCAATAGTAAATTAAAGAGGCAAGTCACTTTATGGGTGGCCTGGGTTCCTATCACACATATATAACATTATAGTTTATTAAATCAAACATAGAAGCAGGTTTTGTGCAGCACACACCATGAATCATGTATTTCGAGGTCATCTTAAATGTGATAATGCAGAAAAAGGAGGGCAAGTGACACTAAACAATTGCCTAGGATCAAAAAATTTGGAAAAGTGGGTAAGCCGGGATTAATTCCAGGGTTTCTGGTTTCCCTTTATTTATTTCACCCACTAGATGTATATCCTTTGCTTCCCCTACACCTACCTTGCCACCAATCCCCCTAGTCACCCCACCCACCCACCCGACCGCCACCGCCCTGGCATCCATGCGGCCCCCAGGCACGTCACAGACCAAACTTTTGGGCCCCTGGGAAAATGTTTGCAAGTACCCATGCATTAGATCATCAGTTGTGTTCAAATCCAAACATGAATTCAGCTGCATGCACTTTCCTGGACATGCCATTACAGAATCTGCAGATAGAAAATTTATGGACTGCTTCTGTTTCGTTCGCAATTTTTAAAAGACTAGTATCAAAAACCATTTGGCTGCCATCATTGCTAAAAGACAAACAGATTTGACAAAGCATGCACATGCTTCCCTAATCTTAAAAAACTAAGTGAAGTTAGGTCCACAGCCCAATTTTGAGCCTCTGTATTTCAAAAAACACCCAGCAGAAACTACTGTAGGATCAGTTAGGAACCCTGCGCACATTTGAATGTATGCCGTCAGGGCTAAGCAAAACAACTGTTACTAACTGCAGGCTGTATAACAAATACAAGGAATCCATCACACACCTGCTATTTCTACTATATGAGGTGTGCCCTGCTAAAACCACAGTTAAACTATCTGGGTGTCCACTCTTGCAGGCAGGCATTATTGGCATGTTTTCAAGTGAAAAACTTTCCTCTTGCAGCTTGCTTTGAGACATTTATGAGTATTGCAGAAAAGAAATTGAGGGTAGCAGCAGGGGGAAATCACCAGTGGATGTTGGTAGTTTTGAAAACTAGCAGGGCCCTACATACATTTACATACATACTTTACATGCATTACATAAATTACACAAAACACATTGCACTAAACAATGAAAAAAGAGAGAATAAAACTTTCACCTACCTTTTCCTTCAGCACGTTCTCGATGCTATCGAGTCCCGGGCTCCAAACTCCTCCGAGCACGAGGTGATGTCATAAAGCCAAATATCTTCCACACTCCAGATGCTGCTCTGATCATGCTATTAAGCAGCCTGAATGAAGCATCTGGATTGCATGGAGCAGGCTGGACCAGCATTCCTAAAGGCACTGGAGCCCTGTGTCTGCTCTTCAAGCCAGCTGTCTTAGACAGCTAGATTGACCGGTTTGAATTGCTTGTGTTGGTTTGGATATGGCAAGGTAGCCAGCCAAACCTACAGGCGTACTTCAAACAAAGAAGACACTTGGCAGAGAGAACAAAATAAAATTATAATAAAATCATGCTAATACCATTTTATTTTCACTAATTTTGCAGCAGTGTGTGGGAGGGGGTGATGCTCCTCCACTCATGTGGAGGAACCACAGCTGAAAATCACTGTTAAATACTAGAAAAGACCATGACAGAGGTGAGGGCCTTCCTGGGTGTCATTGGTTAGTACAGGAGATTTTGTCAAGTGGTATGGCAATTTTGTTACTCCCTTGGCAGAGCTGACTTCCAAGAAGTAGCCCAGAGAGGTGATCTAGACATGCCAGACTGCTTTTGACACAGTGGAGAAGGCCGCGTGCATGGCATCCATGCTCAAAACCCCTGATTTCTCCCAGGAGTTCATCAAGCAGACAGATGCCTCAGAGCATAACATAGGGGCCATGCTCTCACAGCTAAATTAAGAGGGCCTAGATCAACTAGTAGCCTTCATTAGCAGAAGGTTACTTCTCAGGCAACAGAACTGGAGTGCAATAGAGGGAGAAGCATTAGCAGGGTCTGGACACTGAAGACGTTGAGACATATCTGTTTGGGGCTCACTTCCAGGTTCAGAGAGACCACAGACCCCTCAGATGACTAATGCAGATGAGGGGTGAGAACCCTAAACTATTGAGGTAGTCCATATCCCTACAGGGAACGGACTTTATGGCACAACATTGCCCTGGAACTGACCATGTCAACGTTGATAGTCTCTCCTGGTATGTCTGCCTTAGCGATGTGAATTCCCATGAGGGTGGATAGTTCTCCCTGCTTTCAGCTGGATGGGGACATGTGTTTGATTTAACATAATGGGCATGTTTTTTCCCCAACATGAAGTCTTCCGACCTCCTGTTTTTGCAGATTTTGTTTTTGATGGCTTTAGGACTCTGCACATTTTACCAGTGCTAAAGAGCTTTTGCTCTCTTCTTTAAACATGGAGAAACTGACTTACACCCAGGAAGCACATTTAATTTAAAGTCCCGGGGAAAGCAGTACTACATGTACCCAGGGCCAGTAAATGAAATGCTACAAGTGGGCCTGCAGCACTAATTTAGGCACTTCACGCTATGCGGAGTAGCAATGAGTGCCTGAATTCTGCACTCCGGTGTGGAGCGGAGTTTGTTGTTGCGCTCGCAAGATTGGGTTTTGATGCTCTCTCGCGAGTGTGGCGATGCACCCAGGTCACTAACGAGCGTCCACAAAACTCTGCATTCTTTCACTTTGCTTTCAGCTGCTCAGGCGGTCAAAACAGGGCCACTCATGAACGCGAAGTCACTTCTGAAGTAGATTTTCTACTCCAGAGGCAATAAGGACTACATTTTCTTCTCCAATGAACCCTGCAACTTGTTTTTTTAGAATGAGAAGCCTTTTTGTTTTCAAACAGGAAGGAAGTGTGTCGGAGAGTTCAACTTCCTGTTCCTGTCCAGCAGGCTACTCAAAGTGCTTTGTCCAGCTCCTGGTCACTTCTTGATTGGATTTCAAGGTGAAATAACCACTCTATTTGTCTCCTGGATATACCTTTGGATAAGGACTTTGTTTTTGTTGAATTGCACAAGTACAGGACTATTGTACAGGGGTCTTGTGTGTTTTTGCTTCGGCAGTCACCAATATTTCTTTTTACTTTAATTTGATTTTAAAATGTTATAGTGCTGGGTTGGCTGGAGTTTAACTGTGGGCCTAGTTATTATTTATTTTGCTTTTTATTGATTTTTATCCTTTTGTAAAGGAAAGTTGTTGTACAGCTCATTACCTTTTCAACATGTTTGTAATATTTGCAATATTATTTTAGTATGTGCCTAGATTTCCAAAGGACCATTTAGCCAGTCTGCCCAGTACTAGTAGTCATCAGTGCACGAAATAAATATTTCAGTGGTATATGTTTTTAGAACTTCATTTAGGGCACAGATGACATTGCATTACATTTAAAATGTTTTGTTTGCATTTTCTTTTTGTAGAAAGTATATATATTATGGGGTAATAATATTTGATGCCTTAGGAGGATGCTGTTTGACCATGTGGCTGGCAGCCATTTTGTGCATGCAGCCAGTATCCCTTTGCCATAGGTTTGCATGTGTTCTTGTTTGTTCTCCTTGCTCCTCTTTGTTGTTTGACTGTGTGGCTGGCAATTATTTTGTGCATGCAGTCAGTGTCTCCTTGCCATAGGCTTGCATGTGTTCTTTGTTTGCCAAGCCTGCTTGGTCCTTCTTGTTTGATCATGTGTCTGGAAGCCATTTTGTGCATGCAGCCAGTGTCCCTCTCTGTGCCATAGGCTTGCATGTGTTCTTTGTTTGCCATGCCTCCTTGCTCCTTGTTGTTGGTGTTTTACCTTGCGGCTGGCTGGCAGCCATTCTGTCCATCCAGCCAGTGCCCCTTGCCATGGGCTTGCATGTGTTCTTTGGTTGCCATGCCTCCTTGTTCCTTGTTGTTGTTGTTTGACTATGTGGCTGGCTGGCAGCCATTTTGTTTCTTCCACCAGTGCCCCTTGCCATAGGCTTGCATGTGTTCTTTGTTTGCCATACCTCCCTTGCTTCTTGTTTGATCATGTTGCTGGCAGCCATTTTGTGCATGCAGCCAGTGTCCCTCCCTTTGCTATAGGCTTGCATGTGTTGTTTGTTTGTCATGCCTCCCTTGCTCCTTGTTGTTGTTGTTTGACCATGTGGCTGGCTAACAGCCCCTTTGTCCAACCAGCCAGTGTCCCTTGTCACAGGCTTGCATGTGTTCTTTGTTTGCCATGCCTCCTTGCGCCTTGTTGCTGTTGTTTAATCATGTTGCTGGCCGCCATTTTGTGCATGCAGCCAGTGTCCCTCCCTTTGCCCTAGGCTTGCATGTGTTCTTCATTTGACATGCCTCCTTGCTCCATGTTGTTGTTGTTTGACCATGCTGCTGGCTGGCAGACATTTTGTCCATCTACCAGTGTCCCTTGCCACGTGTTCTTTGTTTGACATGCCTCCTTGCTACTTGTTATTGTTGTTTGTTGTTTGGCCATGTGGCTGGCTGGCAGCCATTTTGTGCATGCAGCCAGTGTGCCTTTGGCATAGGCTTACATGCAAACATTGTAATTTTGTATAATTTGTCTATTAACCCCTTCTGTGCCTTGGACGAGATGATCTCGTCCAAGGCTACAGTTCCCCTGTGCCTTGGACAAGATCATCTCGTCCTAGGCACAGGGGAACTTGGGGGCGCGCTAGCGCGCCCCCCGTGCACCCCCCTTCCCCCCGCCCAAGTCGGGATGGAAGGGGAAGACCTTCCCCTTCCACCCCCGACCCCCCCCCCACCCCCCGTGACATCAGCGCGCGAGCGCGCGCTGATTTGTCACAGGGGCCTCCCTAGTCGCGCTGGAAGCTCTGCTTCCAGCGCGATTGAAAAAGAAATGCAAAAGCATTTCTTTTTCAATCACTTGGGAGGCCCGGAGGGGCTTCAAAGGGAAGGAAAAGTATTTCCTTCCCTTTGAAGTCCCTCCGAGGGTTTCAAAAGCCGGATTGCTTGCAATCCGGCTTTTGAAACCCCACTAGACACCAGGGATTTTTTTTATTTTTTATTGAAACAGACAAAAGGGAGCGACCCCTTGGGCAAGGGTCGCTCCCAGGGGGGACATTTTTTTGAGAAGGCCTTTTCTGCCCCCCCTGGCCTTATTAGGCCGATCTGCCCCCAGGGGGGGCAGAAACCTCTAGGCACCAGGGACCATTTTTTTTGTATTTTATTTATTTTATGTTTCATTTCTTTTTTTTTTGGTGGGGAGCGACCCCTTAGGCAAGGGTCGCTCCCCTTGGGGGAAAATTATATTTTGGCCATTTCTGCCCCCCTTGGGGGCAGATTGGCCTATTTTGATGAGGCCAATCTGCCCCCAAGGGGGGTAGAAACCACTAAACACCAGGGAATTTTTTATTTGCGTGAATTTCACGCAAAGGGAGCGACCCCTTAGGCAAGGGTCGCTCCCTGGGGGGGAAGGCAATTTATTTTAGGCCATTTCTGCCCCCAGGGGGGGCAGAAACCTCTAGGCGCAAGGGCAAATTTTTTTTTTGTGTTTTTTTTTTTTGTTGTTACTTTTTTTAGAGATGGGGAGCGACCCATCAGGCAAGGGTCGCTCCCCTGGGGGGCAAATTGTATTTAGACCATTTCTGCCCCCCTGGGGGCAGATTGGCCGATTTTAGGTCAATCTGCCCCCAAGGGGGCAGAAACCACTAGGCACCGGGGATTTGTTTTGTGGCGCCAATGTCACGCAGGGGGAGCAACCCCGTAGGCAAGGGTCGCTCCCGGGTGGGGTGGGGGTTGGGGGGGGCAAATTTATTTTAGGCCATTTCTGCCCCCCCGAGGGCAGATCGGCCTAATATTAGGCTGATCTGCACCCGGGGGGGGGGCAGAAACCTCTAGGCGCCAGGGCAATTTTTTTTTTGTTTGTTTGTTTGTTTTTTTAGAGATGGGGAGCGACCCATCAGGCAAGGGTCGCTCCCCTTGCGGGCAAAATTGTATTTAGGCCATTTCTGCCCCCCTGGGGGCAGAAACCACTAGGCACTGGGGATTTGTATTTTTGGCGCCAATGTCACGCAGGGGGAGCGACCCCGTAGGCAAGGGTCGCTCCCGGGGGGGGTGGGGGCTGGGGGGGGGAAATTTATTTTAGGCCATTTCTGCCCCCCCTGGGGGCAGATCGGCCTATTATTAGGCCGAACTGCCCCCAGGGGGGGGGGGCAGAACCCTCAGGGCACCAGGGCAAATTTTTTTGTTGTGTTTTTTTTTTTTTTTTTTTTTTTTTTTTTTTTTTTCGAGATGGGGAGCGACCCATCAGGCAAGGGTCGCTCCCCTGGGGGGCAAATTGTATTTAGGCCATTTCTGCCCCCCTTGGGGGAAGATTGGCCGATTTTAGGTCAATCTGCCCCCAAGGGGGCAGAAACCACTAGGCACCGGGGATTTGTTTTTTGGCGCCAATGTCACGCAGGGGGAGCGACCCCGTAGGCAAGGGTCGCTCCCGGGGGGGTGGGGGCTGGGGGGGGGGCAAATTTATTTTAGGCCATTTCTGCCCCCCCTGGGGGCAGATCGGCCTATTATTAGGCCGAACTGCCCCCAGGGGGGGCAGAACCATCTAGGCACCAGGGATTTTTTTTTTGTTGTGTTTTTTTTTTTTTGTTTGTTTGTTTTTTTCGAGATGGGGAGCGACCCATCAGGCAAGGGTCGCTCCCCTGGGGGGCAAATTGTATTTAGGCCATTTCTGCCCCCCTTGGGGGCAGATTGGCCGATTTTAGGTCAATCTGCCCCCAAGGGGGCAGAAACCACTAGGCACCGGGGATTTGTTTTTTGGCGCCAATGTCACGCAGAAGGAGCGACCCCGTAGGCAAGGGTCGCTCCCGGGGGGGGTGGGGACTGGGGGGGGGCAAATTTATTTTAGGCCATTTCTGCCCCCCCTGGGGGCAGATCGGCCTATTATTAGGCCGAACTGCCCCCAGGGGTGGCAGAACCCTCTAGGCACCAGGGCAAATTTTTTTGTAGTGTTTTTTTTTTTGTTTGTTTGTTTTTTTCGAGATGGGGAGCGACCCATCAGGCAAGGGTTGCTCCCCTGGGGGGCAAATTGTATTTAGGCCATTTCTGCCCCCCTTGGGGGCAGATTGGCCGATTTTAGGTCAATCTGCCCCCAAGGGGCAGAAACCACTAGGCACCGGGGATTTGTTTTTTGGCGCCAATGTCATGCAGGGGGAGCGACCCCGTAGGCAAGGGTCGCTCCCTGGGGGGTGGGGGCTGGGGGGGGAAATTTATTTTAGGCCATTTCTGCCCCCCCTGGGGGCAGATCGGCCTATTATTAGGCCGAACTGCCCCCAGGGGGGGCAGAACCCTCTAGGCACCAGGGCAAATTTTTTTGTTGTGTTTTTTTTTTTTTTTTTTCGAGATGGGGAGCGACCCATCAGGCAAGGGTCGCTCCCCTGGGGGGCAAATTGTATTTAGGCCATTTCTGCCAACTTTGGGGGCAGATTGGGAGATTTTAGGTCAATCTGCCCCCAAGGGGGCAGAAACCACTAGGCACCTGGGATTTGATTTTTGGCGCCAATGTCACGCAGGGGGAGCGACCCCGTAGGCAAGGGTCGCTCCAGGGGGGGGGGGGGCTGGGGGGGGCAAATTTATTTTAGGCCATTTCTGCCCCCCCTGGGGCCAGATCGGCCTATTATTAGGCCGAACTGCCCCCAGGGGGGGGCAGAACCCTCAGGGCACCAAGGCAAATTTTTTTGTTGTGTTTTTTTTTTTGTTTGTTTGTTTTTTTCGAGATGGGGAGCGACCCATCAGGCAAGGGTCGCTCCCCTGGGGGGCAAATTGTATTTAGGCCATTTCTGCCAACTTTGGGGGCAGATTGGGAGATTTTAGGTCAATCTGCCCCCAAGGGGGCAGAAACCACTAGGCACCTGGGATTTGTTTTTTGGCGCCAATGTCACGCAGGGGGAGCGACCCCTTAGGCAAGGGTCGCTCCCGGGGGGGGGTGGGGGCTGGGGGGGGCAAATTTATTTTAGGGCATTTCTGCCCCCCCCTCCCGGGGCCGGCTGAGCTAGAGGCCAAACTCCACAGGTAGGCACTTTGCAAAAAACACCTCTGTTTTCTGTGAAAAAATATGTTCTGTCCACGTTGTGTTTTGGGCCATTTCCTTTCGTGGGCGCTAGGCCTACCCACAGAAGTGAGGTACCATTTTTATTGAGAGGCTTAGGGGAACGCTGGGTGGAAGGAAATTTGTGGCTCCTCTCAGATTCCAGAACTTTCTGCCACAGAAATGTGAGGAACATGTGTTTTTTTAGCCACATTTTGAAGTTTGCAAAGGATTCTGGGTAACAGAACCTGGTCCGAGACCCGCAAGTCACCCCATCTTGGATTCCCCTAGGTCTCTAGTTTTCAGAAATGCACAGGTTTGGTAGGTTTCCCTAGGTGCCGGGTGAGCTACAGGCCAAAATCCACAGGTAGGCACTGTTTTCTTTCAAAAAATGGGATGTGTCCACGTTGCGTTTTGGGGCGTTTCCTGTTGCGGGCGCTAGGCCTACCCACGCAAGTGAGGTATCACTTTTATCGGGAGACTTGGGGGAACGCTGGGTGGAAGGAAATTTGTAGCTCCTCTCAGATTCCAGAACTTTCTGCCACAAAAATGTGAGGAGCATGTCTTTTTTTAGCCAAATTTTGAGGTTTGCAAAGGATTCTGGGTAACAGAACCTGGTCTGAGCCCCGCAAGTCACCCCTCCTTGGATTCCCCTAGGTCTTTAGTTTTCAGAAATGCACAGGTTTGGTAGGTTTCCCTAGCTGCCGGCTGAGCTAAAGGCCAAAATCTACAGGTAGGCACTTTGCAAAAAACACCTCTGTTTTCTCCCAAAATTTAGGATGTGTCCACGTTGCGCTTTGGGGTGTTTCCTTTCGCCGGCGCTAGGCCTACCCACGCAAGTGAGGTATCATTTTTATCGGGAGACTTGGGGGAACGCTGGGTGGAAGGAAATTTGTAGCTCCTCTCAGATTCCAGAACTTTCTGCCACAGAAATGGGAGGAACATGTGTTTTTTTAGCCAGATTTTGAGGTTTGCAAAGGATTCTGGGTAACAGAACCTGGTCCGAGCCCCGCAAGTCACCCCTCCTTGGATTCCCCTAGGTCTCTAGTTTTCAGAAATGCACAGGTTTGGTAGGTTTCCCAAGTGCCGGCTGAGCTAGAGGCCAAAATCTACAGGTAGGCACTTTGCAAAAAACACCTCTGTTTTTTTCCAAAATTTAGGATGTGTCCACGTTGCACTTTGGGGTGTTTCCTGTCGCCGGCGCTAGGCCTACCCACGTAAGTGAGGTATCATTTTTATCGGGAGACTTGGGGGAACGCTGGGTGGAAGGAAATTTGTAGCTCCTCTCAGATTCCAGAACTTTCTGCCACAGAAATGTGAGGAACATGTGTTTTTTTAGCCAAATTTCGAGGTTTGCAAAGGATTCTGGGTAACAGAACCTGGTCCGAGCCCCGCAAGTCACCCCTCCTTGGATTCCCCTAGGTCTCTAGTTTTCAGAAATGCACAGGTTTGGTAGGTTTCCCTAGGTGCCGGCTGAGCTAGAGGCCAATGTCTACAGGTAGGCACTTCGCAAAAAACACCTCTGTTTTTTTCCAAAATTTAGGATGTGTCCACGTTGCGCTTTGGGGTGTTTCCTGTCGCCAGCGCTAGGCCTACCCACGCAAGTGAGGTATCATTTTTATCGGGAGACTTGGGGGAACGCTGGGTGGAAGGAAATTTGTAGCTCCTCTCAGATTCCAGAACTTTCTGCCACAGAAATGTGAGGAACATGTGTTTTTTTAGCCAAATTTTGAGGTTTGCAAAGGATTCTGGGTAACAGAACCTGGTCCGAGCCCCGCAAGTCACCCCTCCTTGGATTCCCCTAGGTCTCTAGTTTTCAGAAATGCACAGGTTTGGTAGGTTTCCCTAGGTGCCGGCTGAGCTAGAGGCCAAAGTCTACAGGTAGGCACTTCGCAAAAACACCTCTGTTTTTTTCCAAAATTTAGGATGTGTCCACGTTGCGCTTTGGGGTGTTTCCTATCGCCGGCGCTAGGCCTACCCACGCAAGTGAGGTATCATTTTTATCGGGAGACTTGGGGGAACGCTGGGTGGAAGGAAATTTGTAGCTACTCTCAGATTCCAGAACTTTCTGCCACAGAAATGTGAGGGACATGTGTTTTTTTAGCCAAATTTTGAGGTTTGCAAAGGATTCTGGGTAACAGAACCTGGTCCGAGCCCCGCAAGTCACCCCTCCTTGGATTCCCCTAGGTCTCTAGTTTTCAGAAATGCACAGGTTTGGTAGGTTTCCCTAGGTGCCGGCTGAGCTAGAGGCCAAAATTTACAGGTAGGCACTGCGCAAAAAACACCTCTGTTTTTTTCCAAAATTTAGGATGTGTCCACGTTGCGCTTTGGGGTGTTTCCTGTCGCCGGCGCTAGGCCTACCCACGCAAGTGAGGTATCATTTTTATCGGGAGACTTGGGGGAACGCTGGGTGGAAGGAAATTTGTAGCTCCTCTCAGATTCCAGAACTTTCTGCCACAGAAATGTGAGGAACATGTGTTTTTTTAGCCAAATTTTGAGGTTTGCAAAGGATTCTGGGTAACAGAACCTGGTCCGAGCCCCGCAAGTCACCCCTCCTTGGATTCCCCTAGGTCTCTAGTTTTCAGAAATGCACAGGTTTGGTAGGTTTCCCTAGGTGCCGGCTGAGCTAGAGGCCAAAGTCTACAGGTAGGCACTTCGCAAAAAACACCTCTGTTTTTTTCCAAAATTTAGGATGTGTCCACGTTGCGCTTTGGGGTGTTTCCTGTCGCCGGCGCTAGGCCTACCCACGCAAGTGAGGTATCATTTTTATCGGGAGACTTGGGGGATCGCTGGGTGGAAGGAAATTTGTAGCTCCTCTCAGATTCCAGAACTTTCTGCCACAGAAGTGTGAGGAACATGTGTTTTTTTAGCCAAATTTTGAGGTTTGCAAAGGATTCTGGGTAACAGAACCTGGTCCGAGCCCCGCAAGTCACCCCTCCTTGGATTCCCCTAGGTCTCTAGTTTTCAGAAATGCACAGGTTTGGTAGGTTTCCCTAGGTGCCGGCTGAGCTAGAGGCCAAAGTCTACAGGTAGGCACTTCGCAAAAAACACCTCTGTTTTTTTCCAAAATTTAGGATGTGTCCACGTTGCGCTTTGGGGTGTTTCCTGTCGCCGGCGCTAGGCCTACCCACGCAAGTGAGGTATCATTTTTATCGGGAGACTTGGGGGAACGCTGGGTGGAAGGAAATTTGTAGCTACTCTCAGATTCCAGAACTTTCTGCCACAGAAATGTGAGGGACATGTGTTTTTTTAGCCAAATTTTGAGGTTTGCAAAGGATTCTGGGTAACAGAACCTGGTCCGAGCCCCGCAAGTCACCCCTCCTTGGATTCCCCTAGGTCTCTAGTTTTCAGAAATGCACAGGTTTGGTAGGTTTCCCTAGGTGCCGGCTGAGCTAGAGGCCAAAATTTACAGGTAGGCACTTCGCAAAAAACACCTCTGTTTTTTTCCAAAATTTAGGATGTGTCCACGTTGCGCTTTGGGGTGTTTCCTGTCGCCGGCGCTAGGCCTACCCACGCAAGTGAGGTATCATTTTTATCGGGAGACTTGGGGGAACGCTGGGTGGAAGGAAATTTGTAGCTCCTCTCAGATTCCAGAACTTTCTGCCACAGAAATGTGAGGAACATGTGTTTTTTTAGCCAAATTTTGAGGTTTGCAAAGGATTCTGGGTAACAGAACCTGGTCCGAGCCCTGCAAGTCACCCCTCCTTGGATTCCCCTAGGTCTCTAGTTTTCAGAAATGCACAGGTGTGGTAGGTTTCCCTAGGTGCCGGCTGAGCTAGAGGCCAAAATCTACAGGTAGGCACTTCGCAAAAAACACCTCTGTTTTTTTCCAAAATTTAGGATGTGTCCACGTTGCGCTTTGGGGTGTTTCCTGTCGCCGGCGCTAGGCCTACCCACGCAAGTGAGGTATCATTTTTATCGGGAGACTTGGGGGATCGCTGGGTGGAAGGAAATTTGTAGCTCCTCTCAGATTCCAGAACTTTTTGCCACAGAAGTGTGAGGAACATGTGTTTTTTTAGCCAAATTTTGAGGTTTGCAAAGGATTCTGGGTAACAGAACCTGGTCCGAGCCCCGCAAGTCACCCCTCCTTGGATTCCCCTAGGTCTCTAGTTTTCAGAAATGCACAGGTTTGGTAGGTTTCCCTAGGTGCCGGCTGAACTAGAGGCCAAAATCTACAGGTAGGCACTTCGCAAAAAACACCTCTGTTTTTTTCCAAAATTTAGGATGTGTCCACGTTGCACTTTGGGGTGTTTCCTGTCGCCGGCGCTAGGCCTACCCACGCAAGTGAGGTATCATTTTTATCGGGAGACTTGGGGGAATGCTGGGTGGAAGGAAATTTGTAGCTCCTCTCAGATTCCAGAACTTTCTGCCACAGAAATGTGAGGAACATGTGTTTTTTTAGCCAAATTTTGAGGTTTGCAAAGGATTCTGGGTAACAGAACCTGGTCCGAGCCCCGCAAGTCACCCCTCCTTGGATTCCCCTAGGTCTTTAGTTTTCAGAAATGCACAGGTTTGGTAGGTTTCCCTAGGTGCCGGCTGAGCTAGATGCCAAAATCTACAGGTAGGCACTTCGCAAAAAACACCTCTGTTTTCTTCCAAAATTGTGGATGTGTCCACGTTGCGCTTTGGGGCGTTTCCTGTCGCGGGCGCTAGGCCTACCCACACAAGTGAGGTATCATTTTTATCGGGAGACTTGGGGGAACATAGATTAGCAAAACAAGTGCTATTGCCCCTTGTCTTTCTCTACATTTTTTCCTTCCAAATATAGGAGAGTGTGTAAAAAAGACATCTATTTGAGAAATTCCCTATAATTCACATGCTTGTATGGTCACCCCGGAATTCAGAGATGTGCAAATAACCACTGCTCCTCATCACCTTATCTTGTGCCCTTTTTGGAAATGCAAAGGTTTTCTTGATAGCAATTTTTTACTCTTTATATTTCAGCAAATGAAATGCTGTATACCCGGTATAGAATGAAAACGCACTGCAGGGTGCAGCTCATTTATTGGCTCTGGGTTCCTCGGGTTCTTGATGAACCTACAAGCCCTATATATCCCCGCAACCAGAGGAGTCCAGCAGACGTAACAGTATATTGCTTTCCATAATCTGACATTGCAGGGAAAAGTTACAGAGTAAAACGTAAAGAAAAATTGATGTTTTTTTCACCTCAATTTCAATATTTTTCTTTTTCAGCTGTTATTTTCTGTAGGAAACCCTTGTAGGATCTACACAAATGACCGCTTGCTGAATTCAGAATTTTGTCTGCTTTTCAGAAATGGTTAGGTTTCTGGGATCCAGCATTGGTTTCATGCCTATTCCTGTCACTGACTGGAAGGAGGCTGAAAGCACAAAAAATTGTAAAAATGGGGTATGCCCCAGTAAAATGCCAAAATTGTGTTGAAAAATTGGGTTTCTGATTCAAGTCTGCCTGTTCCTGAAAGCTAGGAAGCTGCTGAGTTTAGCACTGCAAACCCTTTGTTGATGCCATTTTCAGGGGGAAATCCACAAGCCTTCTTCTGCAGCCACTTTTTCCAATTTTATTTAAAAAAACGAAATTTTCACTGTATTTTGGCCAATTTCTTGGCCTCCTTCAAGGGAACCCACAAAGTCTGGGTACCTCTAGAATCCCTAGGATGTTGGAAAAAAAGGACGCAAATTTGGCTTGGTTAGCTTATGTGGACAAAAAGTTATGAGGGCCTAAGCGCGAACTGCCCCAAATAGGCAAAAAAAGGCCTGGCACAGGAGGGGGAAAAGGCCTGGCAGCGAAGGGGTTAAGCTATTTTATTTTTTTTCTATTTTAATTTTTACATTTTTTTCATTTCATTTTTTATGCCATTTTTATTTCATTTTTTAATTTATTTTTCTTTTAATTTTTATATTTTAATCTTTTTTTTAAAAAGTTTTCCTTTTTTTATTTTTATTTTAATTTCAATTTTTAAATTTCTGATTTATTTTAATTTGTATATTTTATTTTTAAGTTTTTTTAATATTTTTTTATTTAATTCTGCATTTTGCCTTGCTCCATCCATCCACATCCATCCGATCCACTCCATCCATCCATCCATCCATCCATCCACCAAAATGGATGGATCGAGCCAGGCAAAATACAATACACAGCTGCAATACAGCATTCAGTTTCTTAGGTGTATCTCCATTTCCTCCACCCTGGCTGCTGAGCACGGATGACAAATCAACTGCATAATTCATTTTGTCAATGATTATTTCATTTCCCCTGGACCACCTTGCCGCCATATGTTTACCCATATACCGCTCTCTGTCTACCCCAGGTGTCTTCTTTAAAACAAATGGAGATAAAGCAAAGTGCTATATCTGCCTGTTGTGCTGTCTGATTTGAAATGTAATTTTTTAATGGTGTGGTTTGCCTTTGCAATGTTTGATTAAATAGATATATTAGGTAAGTAACCAACCTCACTAAGATTGCATTTCTCTGTACTATTTTCAACCTGCAACAATGCCACGTTTCACTAACTACATGTTTTTCTTGCTTGGTTGTTTTTCGGTGCACAAGAGAAGAGACCCTACATCACCTGCAGTACTGCCAAAGAGAAGGCCTTACAGTTACTTCAGTCCACATGCACCAAAATCTTTCGCTTGTTCATCTTAGTGCCACTGCCAACCTACAGCTTAAGATGGCCCCAAAGAAAGTTGCTCCAAAGAAAGTGGCCAAGAAGAAGAAGCAGCTTTCTGCCAGTGGCGTGCCAACCGCAATTTTTTTTGAGAGGCGTGTGGCTGCAACACTGGCCTCGGGAGGAACCTGGGAGCAGCACTTCCACATCAACAGCACCACCCTAACCCAAGACCATGTCTTTCAGTGAGGCAGCCACTGAAATCATGGTGATGCCGACGAGCAGTGAGGTTGAATTGGATTTGTCCCTTTCAGAAAGTAGTACCCAATCATTTCAGGAAACAAAACAAAGTGGACAATGTAGGAGGCTGGTTGTAAGAAAGGGTTTAGGACAGAGAGAAAAAAGTATAGAAACTTTTTAAAAAAAGAGAAAAACTTTTTAAACTTTTCAAAACTTTTGAAAACATTTTAGAACGTTTTTAGAAAGAGAGTTAAACTGTTTAGGTTAACTGTGTTTATTTTTAAGTATTTGGAATATGTTTTTCTTATGAAAAGCACCAATGACAAAGTGGTAAAGCAGTTACAAGTACTTATTCCACCGCTGAACCACCAATGTAGGAGGCTGGCCTGGCTTATAGTGGGTACCTGATGGTACTTACACCTTGTGCCAGGTCCAGTTATCCCTTATTAGTAGATTAGTATTGTTCTTGCAGCTTAGGCTGATAGAGTTAGCTATGGTAGAGCAGCTTAGGCTGAACTAGGAGAAATGCAAAGTTCCTACATACCACCTATATCATGTAGCACTATATAATAAGAATCACAATACTCAGAGTTACTAAAAATAAAGGTACTTTATTTTAGTGACAATGTGCCCAAAATATCTCAGAGGATATTCTCCCTTAGGAGGTAAGTGAAATACACAAAATATACACACAAACCAAAAATCAGGTAAGTAAACTGTTAGAAAAGTAGTGCAAACACAGTAGAATACAGTAGGATGCAATAGGCCTAGGGGCAACACAAACCATATACTAAGAAAGTGGAATGCAAACCACCTGGGGACCCCAGGCCTAGTGTAGTGTGTAGAGGGTTGCTAGGAGTGTAAGAAAATACTAAGGGTGTCCAAGATATTCCATCCCAAGACCCTGAAAAGTAGGAATAAAGTGACCCTACTTCCCCAGAAACACACTAAAGCCGTGATAGGTGATTCTGCAAAGACCACAACAGACTGCATAGCACTGAAGACGGATTCCTGGACCTGAGGACTTGTAAAGGAAGGGGACCAAGGGCCAGATGTACCAAGAAGGCCTTTTGCGAGTCGGAAATAGCGATTTTTAAGAAATCGCTATTTCTGATTCACAAAATGCAATGTATCACACTTGCGATTCGGTAATAGCGATTTCTTAAAAATCGCAAATGCTATTACCGAATCGCAAATTGCGATACTGGCCCCATTCGCACCTATGGGCCTGTCCATATTTGCTAATTTTTTGCATTTCCAAAAGTGCGATTTCTTAACTGGAAATCGCAATTTTGGAAATGCAAAACCCTAGGGTGCTGGGGTCCTAAGGCCCCATCTGCTGCACCCCAAAAAGTTTTTTAGGACATGTAAGGTGCACACATGCCAAAAGGGCATGTGTGCTTTACATGTACATTTTAAAAATGCATTTTAAATGCATTTTTAAAATTTGCACATGGTTATCACCAAGTTCAACTTGGTGGTAAATAAATAGCGATTCCTTAATGCCCAATTCGCATTAAGGAGTTGCTTCTTACATGTGCTTAGAAATCGTAAATAAGGAATCCTTATTTGCAATTTCTTATTTAGAGAGTTGCAATTTGCGACTCTGTAAACAGGGTCGCAATTTTAAGGAATCGCTATTTTAGCTATTCCTTAAAAGTGCTTTCAGAAGGCCTTTAATACATTCTGAAATGGCTTTTTGCATTCGCAAACGGCCATTCGCACCGTTTGTGAATGCAAAAAGCTTTCATACATCTGGCCCCAAGTCCAAGAGTAACAAAAGTGTCCAGGGGGGCAGGAGCCCACTAAACCCCGGATGAAGGTGCAAAATGGCTGCTTCTGGGTGGAAGAAGCTGAAGATTCTGCAACAACGGAAGGTGCCAGGAACTTCTTCTTTGCCCAGAAGATGTCCCACGGCGTGCTGGAGGATGCAGGGTTGTTTCTTTGGAGAAAGACTGCAAACCAGCCTTGCTAGCTGCAAAAGTCATGGTTAAAGAAAAAGGGTGCTTCCTGGGACCAGGAAGGATCAGGAGGTCGCCACTTGGAAGAAAAGACAGAAGGGGCCCTCAGCAACACAGAGAGCCCTCACAGAAGAAGGCAGCACCCGCAGAAGTACTTGAACATGGGTTCAAGAAAACTGAGCAGGGCAGTCATCTCAACACTACAAAGGAGGGCCCCGCGAAGCCGGTGGTCAACTCAGCGAGTTGAGCAATGCAGGACAGAGTGCTGGGGACCTGGGCTATGCTGTGCATGAAGGATTCCTTGCAAAAGTGCACAGAAGCCCTAGCAGCTGCAGTTCACACAGTACACAGGATTACTGTCTGACGAGGGGAATCAAGGATTTACCTCCGACAAATTTGGACAGATGGACCACTGGACTGTCGGGGTCACTTGGATCCAGCACCTGTGTCCCAGGGACCACTCCCGTCACGATGAGAAGGGACCCAGAGGACCAGTGAAGCAGAAGTTTGGTGCCTGCGTTAGCAGGGGAAAGATTCCGTCGACCCACAGGAGATTTCTCCTTGGCTTCCAGTGCAGGGTGAAGCCAGACAGCCCCCGAGCATGCACCACCAGGAAACAGTTGAGAAAGCTGGCAGGATTAGGCACTACAATGTCGCTGGTAGTCTTCTTGCTACTTTGTTGCAGTTTTGCAGGCATCCTGGAGCAGTCAGCGGTCGATCCTTGGCAGAAATCGAAGAGGGAGATGCAGAGGAACTCTGGTGAGCTCTTGCATTCGTTATCTGAGTAAAAGCCCACAGGAGAGACCCTAAATAGCCCTCGGAGGAGGATTGGCCACCTAGTCAGGTAAGCACCTATCAGGAGGGGTCTCTGACGTCACCTGCTGGCACTGGCCACACAGAGGCCTCCACTGTGCCCTCACACCTCCAGTTTCAAGATGGCGGCAGAGGTCTGGGACACACTGGAGGAGCTCTGGGCACCTCCCCTGGGGTGGTGATTGACAGGGGAGAGGTCACTCCCCTTTCTTTTGTCCAGTTTTGCGACAGAGCATGGCTGGGGGTTCCCTGAACCGGTGTGGACTGGTTTATGCAAGGAGGGCACCATCTGTGCCCTTCAAAGCATTTCCAGAGGCCTGGAGAGGCTACTCCTCTCAGGCCCTTAACACCTATTTCCAAAGGGAGAGGGTGTAACACCCTCTATCAGAGGAAATCTTTTGGTCTGCCTTCCTGCGACTGGGCTGTCCAGACCCCAGGAGGGCAAAAGCCTGTGTTTGGTTTGGCAGCAGCGGTAGCTGCAGAGATACCCCCAGAGAGCGGGTTTGGCAGTACCAGGGGTCCATGCTGGAGCCCCAGGGACATATGGGATTGGCACCCCAATACCAGGTTTGGCATGGGGGGACAATTCCATGGTCTTAGACATGTTACATGGCCATATTCGGAGTTACCATTGTGAAGCTACATTTAGATATTGACCTATATGTAGTGCACGCGTGTAATGGTGTCCCCGCACTCACAGAGTCTGGGGAAATTGCCCTGAACTATGTGGGGGTACCTTGGCTAGTGCCAGGGTGCCCTTATTCTTAGTAACTTTGCACCTAACCTTCACCAAGTGAGGGCTAGACATATAGGTGACTTATAAGTTACATAAGTGCAGTGTAAAATGGCTGTGAAATAACATGGGCGTTATTTCACACAGGCTGCAGTGGCAGTCCTGTGTAAGAATTGTCTGAGTTCCCTATGGGTGGCAAAAGAAATGCTGCAGCCCATAAGGATCTCCTGGAACCCCAATACCCTAGGTACCTAGGTACCATATACTAGGGAATTATAAGGGTGTTCCAGTGTGCCAATTAAAATTGGTGAAAATGGTCACTAGCCTGTAGTGACAGTTTCAAAGGCAGAGAGAGCATAATCTCTGAGGTTCTGATTAGCAGAGCCTCAGTGACACAGTTAGTCACTACACAGGGACACACATTCAGGCCACAAACTGTGAGCACTGGGGTCCTGACTAGCAGGATTGCAGTGAGACAGGCAAAAACAAACTGACATACAAGTACAAATGGGGGTAACATGCCAGGCAAGATGGGACTTTCCTACACAACCCCACCCCAAACGAGGGACAATAAGGCTAACCTTGCCCAGATGAGTCTTCATTGTCTAAGTGGAAATATCTGGAGAGTCCATCTTCATTGGAGTGGGTACTCCCAGGTCTATGTTCCACTGTATAGTCCATTCCCTGTAGGGAGATGGACCACCTCAACAATATGGGGTTTTCACCTTTCATTTGTTTAAGCCATAATAGAGGTTTGTGGCCTGTCTGAACAATAAAGTGAGTACCAAACAGGTATGGTCTCAACTTTTTCAGTGCCCAGACCACAGCAAAGGCCTCCCTCTCTATGGCAGACCAACACTTTTCTCTAGGGGTGGGTCAACCTCCTGCTGATAAAAGTAACAAGTTAATCCTGGCCCTCGGTGTTAAGCTGTGATAGAACTGCCCCTATCCCTAATTCAGAAGCATCAGTCTGGACTATGAATTTCTTGGAGTAACAGGGGCTTTGTAGGACAGGTGCAGAGCACATGGCCTGTTTTAGTTCATCAAAAGCCTTTTGACAGCTAGCTGTCCACAATACCTGTTTAGGCATCTTCTTGCTGGTGAGGTCATTAAGAGGGGCTGCAATGGAGCCATAATTCTTGATGAACCTTCTATAGTACACTGTGAGGCCTAGGAAGGCTCTGACCTGGGTTTGAGTTGTAAGGGGAGCCCATTCCATAATGGTCTGGATCTTCCCCTGCAGTGGTGCAATCTGTTCCCTACCTACCGGGTGGCCCAGATAAGCCACTTTCCCCTGCCCTATCTGGCACTTTGAAGCCTTGATAGTGAGGCCTGCCTTTTGCAGGGCCTCCAAAACTTTCCATAGGTGGACTAGGTGCTCATCCCAGGTGGAGCTAAAGACAGCTATATCATCTAGGTATGCTGCACTAAAATCTTCCAACCCTTGTACAACTGTGTTCACCAACCTCTGAAAAGTGGCAGGTGCATTTTTCAAACCAAAGGGCATAACAGTGAACTGATAGTGCCCTCCATGGTGGAAAATGCAGTTTTGGGTTTAGCATTTTCTGACAACTTAATCTGCCAAGACCCTACAGTTAAGTCAAAAGTGCTTGGATACTTGGCAGAAGCCAGTGTATCTATTAGCTCATCTGCCCTGGGTATAGGGTGAGCATCAGTTTTGGTTACTTGATTGAGACCTTTGTAGTCAACACAAAACCTCATTTCTCTTTTACCATCTTTACTGTAAGGTTTTGAGACAAGCACCACTGGGCTAGCCCATGGGCTCTCTGAAGGCTCAATCACTCGTAGTTCCAGCATTTTCTGTACCTCTTGTTTTATGCAATCTCTGACATGGTGAGGCTGCCTATAAGTCTTACTTTTGACAGGTAAACTGTCTCCAGTGTTGATTGTGTGCTCATACCGAGTAGTGGTACCTGGTATCAGTAAGAAGAGGTCAGAGAATTGGCCTAGGAGATTTATACAGTTGTACTTCTGCTCAGCAGTAAGGCAGTCTGCAAGCACCACTCCCTCCACTAAGCCATCAGCTTCAGTGGTGGAGAAGAGGTCCGGGAGAGGGTCACTCTCTTCTTCCTGCCCCTCATCAGTTGCCATGAGCAGGGTTAAGTCAGCCCTGTCATAGTAAGGTTTTAGGCGATTGACATGGAGCACCTTAAAGGGACTCCTGGCAGCGCCCAGGTCTACCAAGTAGGTGACCTCACCTTTCTTTTCAACAATGAGGTGGGGTCCACTCCATTTGTCATGGAGTGTTCTTGCAGCCACAGGCTCCAATATCCACACTTTCTGTCCTGGGTGGTACTTGGTCAGGACAGCCTTCTGGTCATGCCATTGCTTTTGGAGCTCTTGGCTGGCCTGAAGGTTTTTACTGGCCTTTTTCATATGCTCAGCCATTCTGGATCTTAGGCCAAGTACATAGTCCACTATGTCTTGCCTGGGAGCTTTTAAAGGTTGTTCCCAACCCTCTTTCACAAGAGCAGAGGGACCTCTTACAGGGTGCCCAAAGAGACGTTCAAAGGGGCTAAGGCCCACTCCTTTTTGGGGTACCTCCCTGTAAGCAAAAAGGAGGCATGGCAATAGGACATCCCATCTCCTTCTGAGTTTTTCAGGTAGTCCCATAATCATATCTTTGAGAGTTTTATTAAACATCTCAACCAGACCATTTGTCTGTGGATGATAAGGAGTAGTGAACTTGTAAGTTACACCACACTCCTTCCACATAGCTTTGAGGTATGCAGACATGAAGTTACTACCTCTGTCTGACACCACTTCCTTAGGGAAACCCACTCTGGAAAATATTCCAAGGAGGGCTTTTGCCACTGCAGGAGCTTTAGTGGTCCCTAAGGGAATTGCTTCAGGATACCTAGTGGCATGGTCCACTACCGCAAGGATGAATCTATTGCCTGAAGCTGTTGGAGGGGTCAAGGGGGCCAACTATGTCACCCCCTACTCTTTCAAAGAGCACCCCAACCACAGGACGTGGATTTAGGGGGCCTTGAGTGTGCCACCGGTCTTGCCACTGGCTTGGCAGGTCACACAGGAGCAACAAAACTTCCTACTGTCCTCTGACATGTGAGGCCAGTGAAACAATGGAACAAGTCTGCCCCAAGTTTTACTCTGGCCCAAATGCCCAGCCAAAGGAATATCATGTGCCAAGGTCAGACGAAACTCCCTAAACTGCAAAGGGATGACCAGTCTCCTGGCAGCTCCAGGTTTAGGGTCCCTTGACTCAGTATAGAGGAGGTTATCTTCCCAATAGACCTTATGGTATCAGTGATATCCCCATTCTGCTGTTTGACAGCTTGCTGTCTTAAACCCTCTAGTGTGGGACAGGGCTGCTGTGCCACACTGAGCGCTTCCCTAGCAGGCCCCCCTGCACCCAAAAGCTCAGCAGTGTCTGCTGCTAGCTCATCTGGTGTAGGTTCTGCACAGGGAGAGGATTCCTCTTCCTCAAAAAGGGGAATCTTCTGGAGAGGGAGGGATAGTGGGCAAGGATTTACCCTTTGTACCCCTAGCTTTTGGGAGCACTTGGCCCATTGTTCCAGGATCTAAACTTCCCTGTCCTCCTTGCTTCTGGGCCTGAGCCCTTGTGAGAGCAAAGATATGCCCTGGAATGCCCAGCATTGCTGCATGAGCCTCCAACTCCACTTCAGCCCAAGCTGATGTCTCCAAATCATTGCCTAGTAAGCAGTCTACAGGTAAATCAGTGGCTACCACAACTTTCTTTGGACCAGTAACCTCCTCCACCAGTTGAGATTCACAACAGCCATGGGGTGTCTAAGAGTGTTGTTATGAGCATCAGTCACTTGGTACTGCTGACCAAGTAGGTGTTGATCACGGTGAACCAGTTTCTCAATCACCATAGTGACACTGGCTCCTGTATCCCTGTAGGCCTCAACCTCAACACCATTTATTAGGGGAAGTTGCTTGTACTTACCATATTAAGGGGACAAGCAACCAAGGTGGTAAAATAAATACCACCATCGGAGACTAAAGTAGCCTCTGTGGACCAACCGCAACTACATTACCAATGGTGAGCCCAGCTACACCCTTAGATTAGCTATTTGTAGTAGACTTCCCACCACCAATGCTATTACTAAGGGCACTAGAGGACGCAGTTGGGGTTGTGGTAGTGGGAGCCTTGGTGTTTTTCTTTGGGCAGGTGGAATCACTTGCCCAATGGCCTTTACTCTTACATAAATAACACCATGGTTTCTTTTGATTGTTAGAAGCAGATTTGGACCCACCTCCCCCAGAGGATTTCTGTGGGCCTGATAAAGACTCAGAATTATTTTTATCTTTGTCCCCACCCTTGTCAGAAGACTTACCATTCTTCTTCTTGCCATCCTTGTCACCACCTGTATGAACATTTCTGTTCACTCTTGTTCTGACCCATTTGTCTGCCTTCTTTCCCAATTCTTGGGGAGAGGCCAGATCTGAGTCTACCAAGTATTGATGCAACAAGTCAGACACACAATCATTCAAAATATGCTCTTTCAAGATTAGATTATATAGGCTTTCATAGTCAGTCACCTTACTGTTATGTAACCATCCCTTCAAGGCCTTCACTGAACAGTCTACAAAGTCTGTCCAGTCCTGAGAGGACTTTCTTCTTGTATCTCTGAACTTTATCCTGTATTGTTCAATGGTTAAGCCAAATCCATCCAAGAGTGCATCCTTCAAAACGTTGTAGTTGTTGGCATCACTTTCTCTGACAGTAAGGAGCCTATTCCTACCCCTACCAGTGGAAGATAGCCACAAAATAGCAGACCACTGCCTTTGAGGGACCAACTATATCATACAGGCCCTCTTAAGTGTAGCAAACCACTTGTTAATGCCACCCCCCTCCTTGTAAGGGGGACTATCTTATGCAGGTTCCTAGAATCTTGTTCTCTTACAGGATTACTATCAAGAACACTGCTGCTGCCACCATGGGGAACTGACCCCAACTTCTGTCTTTCCCTCTCTACATCTAGAGACTCCCTGTCTAAGGCCAACTGCTGCTGTCTCAGCTTCAGTCTGGCCTCTTCCAACCTCAGCTTTCTGACTTCCCTGTCTAGGGTGTCATTCTCAGGATGGGAAGCTTGGGAATTCTGAGACACAGAGGAAATGTGGGAATTGGCAGAAGTGAACCTGTCTCTAACTGGCTGTACTCTAGTTACTTGGCCTTTTGGAGTGAAAGGTGCCCTACTGATGTGTGACCCTCTCCCACTACCAGCTTCACTAGATGGCCTGTTAGCTGACAGGTCTTTGGAGGAACCCTCCCCAGAGACATCAGGGCCCTCCCCTGATTCTTGCTGGGTACCTCCTCCTCTACCTCCTGATCCTGGGATGGGCCAGACTGGTTCTGGTCACTTTCTAGGAGAAGGTAAATGGGAAGATCTTTGGTAGGGTTCTTACCAATGCTTAAACCTCTTTCTATGCAGAGACCCCTCAAACGTTTAAAGTTTAAACTACCACAGGTTGCCTGGAAAACTGTGGGAGTGAGCTCTACTGCAGACATAGTTGTAAGAAAGGGTTTAGGACAGAGAGAAAAAAGTATAGAAACTTTTAAAAAAAAG
This sequence comes from Pleurodeles waltl, assembly GCF_031143425.1. Classification (NCBI taxonomy): domain Eukaryota; kingdom Metazoa; phylum Chordata; class Amphibia; order Caudata; family Salamandridae; genus Pleurodeles; species Pleurodeles waltl. The sequence goes on from NC_090440.1 coordinate 261,500,780, forward strand.
AGAAAAACTTTTTAAACTTTTCAAAACTTTTGAAAACATTTTAGAACGTTTTTAGAAAGAGAGTTAAACTGTTTAGGTTAACTGTGTTTATTTTTAAGTATTTGGAATATGTTTTTCTTATGAAAAGCACCAATGACAAAGTGGTAAAGCAGTTACAAGTACTTATTCCACTGCTGAACCACCAATGTAGGAGGCTGGCCTGGCTTATAGTGGGTACCTGATGGTACTTACACCTTGTGCCAGGTGCAGTTATCCCTTATTAGTAGATTAGTAGTGATCTGGCAGCTTAGGCTGATAGAGGTAGCTATAGCAGAGCAGCTTAGGCTGAACGAGGAGACATGCAAAGCTCCTACTATACCACCTATATCTTGTAGCACTATATCATAAGAATCACAATATTCAGAGTTACTAAAAATAAATGCACTTTATTTTAGTGACAATGTGCCAAAAATATCTCAGAGGATATACGCCCTTAGGAGGTAAGTGAAATACACAAAATATACACACAAACCAAAAATCAGGTAAGTAAACAGTTAGAAAAGTAGTGCAAACACAGTAGAATACAATAGGACGCAATAGGCCTAGGGGCAACACAAACCATATACTAAGAAAGTGGAATGCGAACCACTTAGGGACCCCAGGCCTAGTGTAGTGTGTAGAGGGTCGCTGGGAGTGTAAGAAAACACTAAGGGTGTCCAAGATACCCCACCCCAAGACCCTGAAAAGTAGGAGTAAAGTGACCTAATTCCCCAGAAAAAAACACTAAAGTCGTGATAGGAGATTCTTCAAAGACCACAACAGACTGCAAAGCACTGAAGACGGATTCCTGGACCTGAGGACCTGTAAAGGAAGGGGACCAAGTCCAAGAGTCACGAAACTGTCCAGGGGGGGCAGGAGCCAACTAAACCCCAGATGAAGGTGCAAAATGGCTGCCTCTGGGCAGAAGAAGCTGAAGATTCTGCAACAACTGAAGGTGCCAGAATCTTTTCCACAGAAGATGTCCCACTGCATGCTGGAGGATGCAGAGTTGTTTCTTTGAAGAAAGACTGCAAACAAGCCTTGCTAGCTGCAAAGGGTGCAGTTGAAGAAAAAGGATGCGCCCCGGGCCTAAGAAAAACCAGGAGGTCGCTACTTGGAAGAGGAGACAGAGGGCCCTCAGCAATACAGAGAGGCCTTGCAGAAGAAGGCAGCACCCACAGAAGTACTTGAACACAGGTTCAAGGAAATGGAGCATGGCGGTCATCTCAACACTACAAAGGAGGGTCCCACGAAGGGTCCAAAGGAGGGTGGTCAACTCAGTGAGTTGAGCAATGCAGGACAGAGTGCTGGGGACCTGGGCTATGCTGTGCATGAAGGATTCCTTGCAAAAGTGTACAGAAGCCCTAGCAGCTGCAGTTTATGCAGTACACAGGATTACTGTCTGGTGGGAAGGACTTACCTCTGCCAAATTTGGACAAATGGACCACTGGATGGTCGGGGTCACTTGGATCTAGCACCTGTGTTCCAGGGACCACGCTCGTCATGATGAGAGGGGACCCAGAGGACTGGTGAAGCAGAAGTTTGGTGCCTGTGTTAGCAGGGGAAAGATTCCCTTGACCCACGGGAGATTTCTTCTTAGCTTCCAGTGCAGGGTGAAGGCAGACAGCCCCCAGAGCATGCACCACCAGGAAACAGTCGACAGAGCCGGCAGGATTAGGCGATACAATGTCGCTGGTAGTCTTCTTTCTACTTTGTTGCAGTTTTGCAGGCGTTCTGGAGCAGTCAGCAGTCGATCCTTGGCAGAAGTCGAAGAGAGAGGTGAGCTCTTGCATTCGTTATCTGAGTAAAAGCCCACAGGAGAGACCCTAAATAGCCCTCGGAGGAGGATTGGCCACCTAGTCAGGTAAGCACCTATCAGGAGGGGTCTCTGACATCACCTACTGGCACTGGCCACTCAGAGGCCTCCATTGTGCCCTCACACCTCCAGTTTCAAGATGGCGGCAGAGGTCTGGGACACACTGGAGGAGCTCTGGGCACCTCCCCTGGGGTGGTGATTGACAGGGGAGAGGTCACTCCCCTTTCTTTTGTCCAGTTTCGCGACAGAGCATGGCTGGGGGTTCCCTGAACCGGTGTGGACTGGTTTATGCAAGGAGGGCACCATCTGTGCCCTTCAAAGCATTTCCAGAGGCCTGGAGAGGCTACTCCTCTCAGGCCCTTAACACCTATTTCCGAAGGGAGAGGGTGTAACACCCTCTATCAGAGTGACTTATAAGTTACATAAGTGCAGTGTAAAATGGCTGTGAAATAACATGGGCGTTATTTCACACAGGCTGCAGTGGCAGTCCTGTGTAAGAATTGTCTGAGTTCCCTATGGGTGGCAAAAGAAATGCTGCAGCCCATAAAGATCTCCTGGAACCCCAATACCCTAGGTACCTAGGTACCATATACTAGGGAATTATAAGGGTGGTCCAGTGTGCCAATTAGAATTGGTGAAAATGGTCACTAGCCTACAGTGACAATTTTAAAGGCAGAGAGAGCATAAGCACTGAAGTTCTGATTAGCAGAGCCTAAGTGACACAGTTAGTCACTACACAGGGACACACATTCAGGCCACAAACTATGAGCATTGGGTTCCTGGCTTGCAGGATTCCAGTGAGACAGGCAAAACAAACTGACATACAAGTAAAAATGGGGGTAACATGCCAGACAAGATGGTACTTTCCTACAGACAGCAGCTGCAGCCAGAGTTGAAGCAGAACAAGAGGTTGAGCTTCTTGTAGAGCAAGAACCTCTTCTTTTTTAATCAATGGCTTCCAGATCCCCAGCAAGAAAAAGGAAGGTTACTACTCAACCATCTTCTCCAAGCACCACTTCTGATGATGATGACAGCGACATGGAGTAGACCCTGGCAGAGTCCGAGAGATGCCAGGAAAGGCAAGGGAAAAGAAAAGTTCCAGAAAGCCTTAGAATCATGGAAGGGGGTGATGATGAGGAAGATGATGATGACAAGCCAGTCATTGTGGAAGATTGTGCAGAGGAGTCCGACATTACTATTAAACCTTCACCGAGGGATGTTGGCACAGGCAACACCACCACCTCCCATATTTGTAAGGCCCCAGCAGAGATCTGCACCAACCTCTACCTCAGTAGAAGTATGCACTGCAGAGAGGCAATCAACACACCGCCTACATCCAGTTCTTTTTCAGGCATTGGCAGTGGCCCAATAAGAATGTGCACCTTCCCAGTTTAGGACTTTTTTATGATTAGCAAACAGGAGGAGAACATTGCCATATGCTCCATTTGCCACATAAGTGTTTGTCGTGCTAAGGCTGGTTCACATTATGGTACTGGAGGCCAGACAACCCATATGAAAAAACATCACTCAATCCGGTGGGAGGAGCACCTTAAAAAATGCTCAACGTGGTCGCTGTGGTGAAGGTGAGGAGAGCCAGTAAACATCAGATACAACTGGTCAAATCACAGTGGAAGGGAAGGAAGAAGAGGGTGACATTCTCATGCAAAGAAGCCCTGTCCTGAGCAGTTTGCAAGAATCACCCGCCTCAGCGACCTCACAATGGCACTGGAAGACTCAGAGTCAGAAGGAGACAAAACAGCATATGGTGACCACACCACCACCAGGCGCATTGAGTCCACCACCACCTACATCTCAAAAGTCGCCTGTGTCAGTTTCCCCACAAAAGAAGAAATTCCAGGCTACAATTACAGACATGTTTAGGCAGGAGGGGCCGTATCACTGAATTACCCAATGGCACATTTGTACAAAGAGAAGTTGGCAAAAATGTTAGCGCTGGCGCTACTTCCTTTTTGGTCTGTGGAAAGAGTGGGTTTCTTACAGTTTGTGGCAGCCCTTTGCCTGAAATGGAAGGTTCCAAGCCAGACCTATTTTGCCAGAGTTTCTGTTCCAGTGCTGCATGATGATGTGCTGCAATTGGTTGGACAAGCTCTGCAGCAAAGTGTCCACTCTATCCACCTGACAGACTTGTGGACCAGTTGGCAGGCGACAGATTACATGTGCATCACTGCACACTGGATCTCTTTTATGGGGTAAAGCAAAAGCTATCTACCGATCTTGGCCCTGAAGTAATTTTTAAGAACATTCTGTGTCATGCAACACTAGTCATGTTTGCCATGGAGAAATCACACACAGCTGCAAGCATCTTGGAGGAGTTTAATAGCAAGGTGTCTGAATGGCTACAACCCAGAGGTCTTTAAGTTGGATTTGTTGCCACGAACAATGGCAGTAACATAGTCAAGGCCATGGCAAATGTTGCCTATTTCAGGGTCGTGTGTTTGGTGCACTGCATCAACCTGGTTGTGCAAGACTTTCTTAAAAAAGAAGACATTGGTGGTCATTACAACCGTGGCAGAAACCGCCAACAAAGACAGCGACTATAACACTCCGACCGCCACAGCGGTACAAACAAATAGCACGGCGGTCACCGCCAACAGACAGGCGGGAGACAATGTACCGCCCACACTATTACAACCCACCAATCCACCACCTTTTCCGGGTCGGATTCACCGGGGGTAAAAAAAACAGCAGAAACAGGATTCCGAAGGGAAAACGCTCACCTCTACACACCCCACGAGGAACGAGGACAACATGGACCCGGAACTCCAAATACTCCCTGCAATAGTCTTCCTGCTCCTCTACCAGGAGCACGAACGCCGACAGCGAAGACCACAGTGATTACTGCACCTACAACACAGGGGAGGGAAAAAACAGGGACTCACACACGCAACACCCCCACCCCACCTCACCCACTACAACACACACACTAATGCATATTGATACATCACAGTTACACCCCCTAACCCCCCTGTAAGAATGCAAAGACAATAGAAAATGAGTGTAACCATTGTAATATATTAAAAGCAAGTAGGCAAATATATATATATATACACTGTGTACAAATTATATACCAAGCATAGTAGTCCAGGTAGTGCTCCAATTAAGTCCGTGGAACACTGGGCCCACACGGTAAGGGCGAGGCCCACACAAGATCCCCGACCATGCAGGAGAGAACACTGCAGGGGCATCAGAGAGCAACAAAACAGGCACCTCAGGGGGAGGGAAAGGGGGGCACCTCAGCCGGTTGAGTGCACGATGCCAAATCCACGAGGGGGCCACATGCCCACTATTCAATCCTGGGGAGTGCAAAGCCACAGTCTCTCAAGTCTATACAGTGCGTGGGTTGCCCACTGTTCAATCCTGGGGAGTGCAAAGTCACAGTCTCTCAAGTCTATACAGTGGGTGGGTTGCCCACTGTTCAATCCTGGGGAGTGCAAAGCCACAGTCTCTCAAGTCTATACAGTGGGTGGGTTGCCCACTGTTCAATCCTGGGGAGTGAAAAGCCACAGTCTCTCAAGTCTATACAGTGGGTGGGTTGCCCACTGTTCCATCCTGGGGAGTGCAAAACCACAGTCTCTCAAGTCTCTACAGTGGGTGGGTTGCCCACTGTTCAATCCTGGGGAGGTCAAAGCCACAGTCTCTCAAGTGGATAACAGTCTCCACTGGTTCTGGAGGGGGCATGGTGCCCAGAGTGCTTCATCCTGCTAAGGACAGAAGTAGTGGATGGATCTCTCCACTGGTTCTGGAGGGGGCATGGTGCCTAGAGTGCTTCATTCTGCTGGGCTTGTGCTGGCGGTGGCCTCCTGGGCAGCTGGGCTTGTGCTGGCGGTGGCCTCCTGGGCAGCTGGGATGATGGCGGTCTTCTCCGCTGTGCTGCTCTTCCCAGACTTGCTGACTTTCTTGTGCCCCTTCCCCACCTTGGAAGGTGTCGCAGCTGACTCCTCACTCCCACCTGTACCCCTGGGAGCGGCTTTGGTGGCTTGAGTCTTCCCCCCTCCCGCCGGGCACTGGCCAGCTTCTGATGCTTCACAGGTGGGGGACTGTCTGTGCTGTGGCTCCGTGCCACACTGGCTGCCCTTGTGGCCGGTGCACTCCAGATTCCGGTGACTACAGGCACCAATGGTCCCGGAGATGTTGTGGCTGAGGTGCTAGTTCGGGACGTAGGAGACGGACAGGGTGGGGGAGGTGTGGGAAAGAGGTCAAGGTTGGACAGGAAAGGTTTTTTGAACACACTGGGACGGGTTGCTGGAGGGGGTTCGGAGTGGAGGAAGAGGTTGTGGTTGTAGGAGGTGTTTGTTTGCTGACTTTAGGTGAAGGTGCATGCGCTGGAGGCTGTCGTGAGGTGGATGGCTGTTGGGTTGGTGTGGCTGCATTTGTGTATCTTGGGAGGGGGCGTCACAGACACACTGGGAGAGGACACAGGGGACGTGTGAACGGTAGTGGGGGTGGTGACTGCACGTGAGCGGGGTGTGGTGGTGGGTGTGCTGGTGATGGACGTAGTAGCTGTAGAGGTAGGGCATGCAGGTGTGAGTGGAGACAAGACTGGGAGGGAGGAGGGAGACGAGGAGGAGGGGGACACAGTGGAGGCAGTGGATGTTGGTGTGTCTGCATGTGTGTGATGCTTGTGTGAGTGTCTGTGGGATGTGTGGTGCTTATGTTTGCCTGAGCTTCCCTTGTGTGTTGACATGTGTGCATGCTGGTCTGTAGGTGTGCTTGGGATAGGCTGAGGTACAGGGGATTGGGTCTGGGTGGAGGAAGTTGGAGGGGGGAAGCTAGACACAGGGACAATGGCTATCATCAGTGCTGAGGCCAGAGTCTGAAAAGCTCGCTGAAGGGCCGCCTGACCAGAATGAATGCCCTCCAGGAATGCATTAGTTTGTTGCAACTGCCTTTCTGCACCCTGGATGGCATTCAAAATGGTAGACTGCCGAACAGGACGAGTCCGTGTCACTGGTCTCAGCTCCTGTCCCCGCCGTGGAGCTCCCCTCGCCCTCCGTCCCACTGGTGAAGTCCAATTCCGTAGTGTGGCCCTCCATGGCCATGTGGGATGCAGCCCCCTCGTGCTCCGGTTTCACTGCTCATCCGCCTGATGATGCTAATGCACACAAGAAGAGGGAGACACAAAAAGGGGACGACGACAGAAGAAAGATATGTTGAGTGCATGCATTACTGCTACAGTTGGCGGACACGACAGACACAGATGCCCCCTGCACAACGCCGCGCTCTTGGGCTCCACTGTTCAATTCCTGGGAAATGGACTACTAGGCTATGGACGACATCTGCACACATGGATGACACAGGGGCATGACTAGGTGTAGTTGGCACTCTACAGAGGTGCGGTGGGGTGCCACATGGCCTGCCTTACGGAGGGACCTTGCCTACGGAACTCGCCCTGGCTTAGGGAAACCCACAGCCCACCTCCCCCACCCAGACACCTCCGCTTCATGTAAAATCAGAAGAATGAAAGTGTACTTACCCCCTTGTGGCTGCTGTGATGCCCTCAAGCGCCTATCCAACTCCGGGTACGCCACCGCCAGGATCCTGAACATCAGGGGGGTCATGGTGCGACGGGCACCCCTCCCACGTTGGGAGGCCATCCCCAGCTGAGCCTTCGCCATCTTCTTGCTCCAGCGGTGAATGTCCTCCCATCTTTTCCGGCAGTGGGTGCTCCGTCTGTGGTAGACCCCCAGGGTCCGGACGTCCTTGGCGATGGCACTCCAAATATGTTTTTTCTGGTGGGTGCTGACCTACATGATTTGTACAGGGGGAAGAGAATGTTATTACCAACTGCACCGTGAAAGTGATTGGCCCCCATCCCTAACCTTGCCATGTGGCACATGCACTCAGTGTCGTTTCATGCACGCCGCACTCTCCCCCCTTCCTTCTTACATCCACCCCTCTCCACACGGGCATAGCCCATGCAGCATGCTCCCAGTTTACTTACCTGTTTGTCTGGAGGACCGTAGAGTAGCGTGTACTGGGGGAGGACCCGTCCACGAGTTTCTCCAACTCCTCCGATTTGAAGACAGGGTCCCTTTCGCCAGACACTCAAGCCATTGTCTCTTCCAGACCGAGGTCACAGCAGCACTTGCAGTGTAGGTCCTCTCCTGTCAAAGATCAGGTATCGAGTGATTGAACAGATAGAAAATGGCGGTCACGTCTGCGGCGGTGCGTACCGTCACCGCCGGCGTACATCGTCATTGGCTCCTGGGACCCATAGGGTCCAATGTTAACCACTGCAGCATTGCGCCGCGGTCTTTGACCGCCTACCGCAACTGTGTACAACGCCAGTGCAGTTACCTCATATCCCATTGTCCCACTTTACAGGTCAGGCAGCTGCCATTTCAGGGGCCCACATGCCTACAATTTCAACTGCGTCACACATACCTAGGCCTAGACTCAACACACATACAGGCCACTTTTTAGATTATGAATGATGTTCTGTGTAAACTGTGGGTACGTACCTCTGAGTTGTTTGACTCTGTGCTCGCTGTTGTCCTTCATAGGCACCGTCCGCTGGGTCATGTGAGGAGATGGCGGCATCCTCCGGTGTACCGACCATTGGTGGACCTGTCGACAATGGAGGAGAGACATGTAATAATCACATACAGGCTTGACCAATCCAGGAACTGTGTACCCAGTTGGAGCCAGACCTGATGTCAGCTATCCGCCATCCTATAGGAACCCCCCTCAAGTGCAAGTGCTGTCAGTGCTCCATTTCCTTGCAAGTGGGTCATTTCAAACAACAGTGGCCATAGCATCAGGGATGTCCCAGCCTATGTTTTCCAACGTGTTGTCCAGAGTGTTGTCTGCCATGCTGAAACACATGCGGAGCTACATCGTTTTCCCTCAGGTGGAGGATTTGCCTACAGTGAAAGGTGATTTCTATGCCCTGGGACATATCCCCAACATCATAGGTGCCATTGATGGGACACATGTGGCTTTGGTACACCCCCCAAAGGAGTGAACAGGTGTACAGAAACCAAAAGAGTTATCATTCGATGAATGTACAGATGGTATGTTTGGCAGACCAGTACATCTCCCATGTGAATGCCATGTTCCCTGGCTCAGTGCATGACGCCTACATCCTGCAGAATAGCAGCATCCCTCATGTGATGGGTCGACTCCAGAGGCACCGTGTGTGGCTATTAGGTGAGCACCTGGAAGCTAGTCAGTGGGAATGGTTGTGTGGGACTGGGGATATTCCTCCAGGTTATTGTGTGTCTAACAGTTGTCCCTCGCCATTTGCAGGTGACTCTGGTTACCCCAACCTGTCATGGCTACTGTTCCCCAGTGAGGAATCCCAGGACAAGGGCAGAGGAACGCTACAATGAGGCCCATGGGCGAACTAGGAGGGTGATCGAGCGGACCTTTGGCCTCCTGAAGACCAGGTTCAGGTGCCTCCATATGACAGGGAGGCACCAAGGAAGGTGTGCCAGATCATCGTGGCCTGCAGTATGCTTCACAACTTGGCTTTGTGACAACAGGTGCCTTTTCTGCAGGAGGATGGTCCAGATGGCGGTGTTGTTGCAGCTGTGGAGCCTGTGGACAGTGAAGTCGAGGAAGCAGAGGAAGAAGACATAGACAAAAGGGACTCAGTGATCCAGCAATATTTCCAGTGACACACAGGTAAGAATACAGACCTGCTTACTACATGTACTTAAACACTACTGCCTCTCTACTGTCTGTCGTTTTCACCCAGTGTATGGTCACTGAGTTGTCACTTTCCCTTACGATTTCACAGATGTGGGTCCAACTGTGTGACATCTGCTTTGATTCCTCATGGACTAGAGCTGTGTGACATAGGTATGTTGACATTACCAACAAAAAAGCTTTTTGCCACAGTTATTGCTAATATAGTATTCCGAAATCACAGACAGACTCCAGATTGTTTTGTGCTTTAAGGGTGTTTATTTAAGTGCTCAATTTTGGAGGGGGTTGTAAAATGGTGAGGGGTGATGGCAGAGGAATGTCCATTGCAGAGTACAGTCTATTAGTCTCACAGGTGCATTGCCCATATGGGCATAGGAAGTGGAGCTGGGGCAGTTTAAGAATGGACAGGGTGACAAAGTGGGACAGTAGGATGATAATCAGGGTGGTCTCATTTCTTTGCGGGGGTCTTGGCATCGTTCTCTGTCTTTGTCCTGGATCTCAGGGACCGTTTGTGAGGTGGTTCTCCCTCTGCAGGGGGTGGGGTGCTGGTGTGGTGGTCCTGTGGCAGTGCCTCCTGTCCACTAGCGCCGGCGGAGGTGGTGGGCAGTTCATCGTCCAGGCTAGTGTCAGGGGCCCCTTGTAGTGCCACAGTGTCCCTCCTGGTGTGGTTACTTCCTTCAGCACCCCTACGATGGTGCCCAGGGTGGAATTGATGGTTCTGAGTTCCTCCCTGAAGCCCATATACTGTTCCTCCTGCAGGCGCTAGGTCTCCTGAAACTTGGCCAGTACTGTTGCCATTGTCTCCTGCGAGTGGTGGTAGGCTCCCATGATGGAGGAGAGGGCCTCGTGGAGAGTGGGTTCCCTTGGCCTGTCCGCCCCTTGTCGCACAGCAGCCCTCCCAGTTCCCCTGTGTACCTGGGCCTCCGTCCCCTGGACCGTGTGCCCACTACCACTGCCCCCAGGTCCCCGTTGTTGTTGGGGTGGTGGGTTAGCCTGGATTCCCTGTAGTGGTGGACACACAGCTGATTGACGTGTCCTGGGGACAGAGATATGGGCCTGCTGGGTGGGTGCTGTGCTGGTGTTTCCAGAGGTGGGAAGCTCTGTGGTGGCCTGTGACTGGGTGTGAGGAACAGACTGTCCCGAGGTCCCCGATGGGCCGGGCTGGTCATCTAGATCCAGTTGGACAGAGGTGCTGTCATCACTGTGGGCCTCTTCTGTTGGTGGTGTGGACATGTGTGGACCCTCCTGTCTGGTGACATTGGGTAGGGGTCCTGCAGGGGTATTAAAGGATGGTTATTACATCTGTGTGTGTCATGATGTGCAATGGGTGGGTGACCATGTACACCAGTGCTTGCATTCCTGTGTTGGACCTTGTGTGATGATGGTTTAGGGTGGTGTATGGGTATGTGCAGTGGGCATGCTTTGATGATGGGTGTCCATGCTTTGTTGTTGCATGCAGGGCTTGGTGTTAGGATGTGTGGTTTGTGATGTTGGGACATTTGTGAGGAGTTAGGGTGATGGGGGTGAGGGTGAGGGTGTGGTTATGTTCTGGCATGCAGGTAAGGTAGGGGATGTAATAGTTAAGATTTTACTTACCAGAGTCCATTCCTCCACCTAGTCCTGCGAGGCCCTCAGGATGCAGAATCGCCAAGACCTGCTCCTCCCATCTTGTTAGTTGTGGGGGAGGAGGTGGGGGTCCGCCGCCAGTCTGCTGAACCGCCAGGTGGTGTCTTGAGACCACGGAACGCATCTTCCCCCATAGGTCGTTCCACCTCTTCCTGATGTCATCCCGATTTCTTGGGTGCTGTCCCACTGCATTGACCCTGTCCACTATTCTTCCCCATAGCGCCATCTTCCTTGCAATGGAGGTGTGCTGCACCTGTGCTCCGAATAGCTGTGGCTCTACCAGGACAATTTCCTCCACCATGACCCTGAGCTCCTCCTCCGAGAACATGGGGTGTCTTTGCTGTGCCATGTGGTGGTGTAAGTGATGTGTGGGGTGGTGTGTGGGGTGATAAGTGTGCTGATATGTAGTGGTGTGTAGTGTGCGGTGCGTGGAAGTTATGTGGGTGATGGTTTTGTGTGCCTGTGGATGCTAGTGTTGTTGATGGTGGTGTCTCTCTCTGGCCTTCGTTCGTGATTTGTTGTCGTAAGGGTTTGTGGGTGTGTGTCTTGTATTGGGTGTGTGGGAGTGGTGTGTGCATGTGTATCAGGTGTGTGTATTTCGAATTGTCCAATGTGGCTGCGTTTTGTGTGTGTGTGTGTATTTTGAGCGCAGCGGTGTGTACCACCAATGGAATACCGCGGTTGAAAGCCAGCCGGGTGAATTTGTGGGTTGTGATAGTGTGGGCGTATTTCTGTTGGCGTGACGGTGGAGGTTTTGTTATCGTCAGTTTATCACTGACCTTTGGTGTGTCGGACTTGTGTTGGTGTCTGAATTTTGGCAGATTCCGAGCTGTGGGTCATAATAGCTGTGGCGGATTTCCGCGGCCACGGCGGTGTGTTGGCGGTCTTCTGCACGGCAGTACGTGGCTTATACCGCCAATGGTGTAATGACCGCCATAGTCATCAATAAGCTGAGCACCTGCAGACACATCTGCACTCATTTCAGCCACTCTTTTAAAGCCCAGAAACAGTTGTTGATTATTTGGCCTGATAATAGAGTAACAGTTAAAGCCCTTATACAGGAGGTGTCAACACTTTGGAACTTGAGGGCATATTTATACTCTGTCTGTGCCGAATGTGCATCAAAAATTTTAACGCACAGTCAGCGGAAACCTTGCCCCATATTTAAACTTTGGCGGCCGAGCCCGCGGACGTCAAAATCACCCCGTATGCGTCATATTTTGGATGCGACAACCCACCTTGCGTTAATCATATGCAAGGTAGGCGTTCCCGTCCAAAAAATGACTTTAAGGCCTGTGCGCCTTATTTATACCCCAGCGTCATTTTGAAGCACAGGAGGGGGTGGGCCTTAAAAAATGGCGCACAGCCCGATGTGCGACGTTTTTTAATGCCTGTGTCAGGGCAGGCATTAAGGGATCTGTGGGCTCGGAAGGAGCCCAGAGGTGCCCTCCCATGCCCCTAGGGACACCCCCTGCCACCCTCGCCCACCCCTGGTGGACACCCATGGATGGGGGACCCATCTCAGGTAAGTAAAGGTAAGTTCAGGTAAGTTTTTTTTAAAAGTTTTTTTTAAGTAGCATGGGGGGGCTAATTTGGGCCCTCCTACATGCCACTATGCCTAATGACCATGCCCAGGGGACAGAAGCCTACTTGATCCATGCTGCAAAAAAACTATTTCCACTATCATTCCATTTTCTGAAGTGGATGTTTCACAATACAAGAGGTGGATTGTTGAGCAAACAGGAGAACTGGAAGGAGAATGGCTGGAAGTTAGAGTCCCACTCTGCAGTTCTGGGGTTCCGCCTTCAACTTTCAGACAGGGCAGTCTTGTCACACATCCACCAACAAGAAAAACCAGCGATAATATTAACAGAAGAATCAGACCCAACCTCTGCATTGGCTTAATTTCAACTGGCAGGTCTAAAGTCCAGTGCAGAGGCAAAGAAAAAAGCTGCAGAGCAGGTGGCAGCACCAATGATCATCCAGAGGATGTTTCAGGAGTATCTGCATGACCTGAAAGAGGTGTATGTGGATGAAAACCCATTGGTGTATTATTATGGGAAGATGTGTCAATGGCCAGAGCTAAGCAGGCTGGCAGTAAAGTTCCTGTAGCCAGTGTGTCTCCTAAACATATGTTTAATGCAGCTGATGCAGTTGTTATAGTGAGAAGAACCAGTCTCTTGTCTCAAAACATGGAGAGACTGACCATGATCAAAATGAACCAGCATTTTATACCACCTGATTACACCATTCCTGACACACCACAGGAGGAGGAAGAGGATGATTGGTCAGAATCAAGTGTGTTAGCTGACCAACTTCTAGGAGAACCACCAGAGGTTGAAGACGAACTCTACTTCCTGGATTGAGTATGTCAGTGCCATCTCAGAACTTTTTCATTAATTCTCAACCAGCTTCTCTTTCTTTCTTTGAAAAAAAGAAAGATATGCTAGTGCCACATTATGTTAGTGTTCATTTATGCTGCCCCACCATTAATTTTCTAGTCATGGATCGGAGTTGGACCCATGTGAAGTAAAGAGGCCCCCACATACCCTTCAGGACATTGGAGATGATGACTGCCTCCTTCAGATGCCATTACCTAATCTATTTTTACATCACCTAGCAGGGATGCCCTAGAAGATCATTGATTAAAGGACTGCCAGTGCCAACATCTAATTCCAATGTGAGCATACCATCAAAGAAGAGGTATTATGTTCAACCACCATGCTTGGATTGGAAGAGGTAACTACGTAACTATTGCACCAATAAGTGATGATATATTGATTGAGCGTGAATGTGAATTTGTGAGTGATGACCGATACATGTGGTGGCTGACGGTGAGGGACGGAGTTCAACAAATTCTTAAATTTGTTTACACTGATTTGCAATTTTTGGGGTCTGATGGATGTTAGTTTTTTCCTGAAAGTGATTGGCCTTTCAAAAGTAGTGAAATTTTCCTGCAGAGTCGTCTCCTTTTTTTGGTTCCTCATAACAAACCACCCACTTTAGTTACCAAACACAAATCTACACAACAAAAACACTCCAGACCTCTTTCTCTATTTGTTCTTTAACAGGAGTGCACTTCACAGGTCTACATTGCTCGGTTTGGGAATGGGACAGAGTTACTCTGAATCTGGAGGAGGAAGATGGAAGGACTCAGGGCGGGACTACCTCAAAGCTAGAAAGAAGAACGTTTTTGACTTCAAAGAGAACACATGATGATGGTAAAGACTCTGAGGCCTAGTACTACTACTCACTCAGCTCTGTGAACTGGAAAGAGGTGCATTGATTTGGAATTGCTGCTCAGTATGTGTTTGCTGCATTTCTAGCTCAAATGTGATATGCCTTGTATGTTCCTGCCCTGCCTCTGAGTCTTCTTGGTACACTCTTGACTCCTCATGAAGCTTACCTTGCTTTCTTTTGTCCTTTTCCTGTATCTATAAAACAGCTACTGTTTTTTTCATTACACAGGCTTTCGCCAAGTCCTCTCCTGCATGAACAAAACTTGGAAAGCCAAGACTCCAGCTTACCTACAGGTTCAGACAGGCACCAGTGTGATGGACATTTCTAGAAGAATGGAGATGCATCACCCAATTTGGCAATACAGTATCATTTTCCTTTTCACAATCATAATTTTTAGAACTGGGTGGGTTACATCAATCTTCAATACTTTAAAACTAGAAGACATAACACTTAGGATATACCATCTGGGGTCTCTGTGGGGCAGAAGAACTGTTTCCAAAGAATGTACTGAACTGTGTCATACTTACTTATTGCTTTGTTTCCTTCCACAACAGATTGATGATGGTGTGCTCCTCAGCACCCCCATAAATATTGTTGTGGTTTATTTTGTGTAGTGTTTGTCTTTGTCACACCTTTCCCCAAATCCCCTTTCCAATCCATTCATTGAGCCCCTAACCCACTTCTCCGGACTGTGTGATTTATTGAGGTGAGACCTAATTGTTCACCATAAATTAATCACACACTTGCTGGGGTGGATGTGGTGAAAGCAACACCAACTAACTGCGTGAAGTTCTATTACCTGAGGAATATTTCACACTGAAGAAGATGTTGTCTGTGTGTACTGGGTTCTTGTAGGCAAAATGGGCAAAGGCAATTATACACTAGTGGTTAATAATAGTTGCAGAGGGCAATAGAGCAAGGAGTAAAGTAAATGGCATACGTTTTTTTTAGCAGATTTAATATACCAGGCTACACTAAAAGACAGCAGTGCAAACTAAATTTCTAAAACACCAAAATAAAGATGTGAAACACAAATGAAGTAAAACAAATCCACTTTTTATTTTTTATTTACAAATAGAAATCATTCCCTCTCCATCCATAACAGTCTCACCCCCCTCAGCAAACAAATTAACCAATTCCCAAAAAGACCACCGGAAAGTCCAAAGTCTAGCCCAAATCCCTCCCCACAAGTCCCTCTCACCAAAACATTTTATTTTTAAAAAAAGGCACTGTCAATATGGGTCCGGCGCTGGTCGAGGCTCTGCTTAATGCTGTTGAGCCGGGTCTTCATCCGGTCCATCCGCTAAAGGATACGTCGGAGCAATGCACTGGTGGAGTGGGACAGTGCAGCAGCAAGTGCAGTTGGGGACCCTGGCTGCTGGTGGCAGCACTGGCGATGTACTGGCAGGGAGACTGGTGGGTAGCATGCTGCTGGCTAGCATGCTACTCTGCTAGGTACTTAATCCGAGGCAGCTGTTTCGGCCTCTTTCTCCTCCAAGATTTCCAGGCGTTGGTATTCTGCCTGAATGTTACCCAGCCTCTGCTGCCGCAGGCGGGCCACTTCCTCCTGCCTTGTTGGTGATGGTGATTGGGCAGGAGTAGTTATATCAAGAAAAAGAAGAATAACAAAAGGCAAACTGTAAAAAATGCTCTGAACAAAGAATTCTTCAAATGATATATAGTGGGTGGCACAGTATCACTACATTGCTGGTCCCTTAAGGACGTTGGAATTTGATGTAATTATTTATGATTAGGAGAATCACAGGGCCAATATTTTAGTTGTTTACCTACACATGCCTCACATAAGAAGCACGGTCTGGTAGAAAAGAATTAAGGTAGAATAGGACCAGATTAAAACAACAGTAATTTCATTTTTTTTTCATTTAAAGGCTTTTCTAGTAACTAAACAGACACATTTAGTGGAAAAATAAAAATGTATTACCTCTCATTATGATGAGTAAGGCATTATGCACTATGGAGTACAACTTGTTATGCCAAATAAATAAAGGCATGCTAGCCAGCGCTTCAAGTACGTTGCTACTATCTCCAGCTCGGACAGCTGTAGCTGACAATAATCTATCTTTAATTCCAATGGTCCTACTCTTCCCCACATGCCTTTCACTTAGTTTCTAAAGTGACTCTAAAGAGGAAGATGAATAAATAAGATATGTCGAACATGTCATGTATAAAATGCAGACATATTTTATCCTGTATGCCGTAAGTAGACAGGGGGGAAATGTTACACTGCACTAGAGGGAAAGGAATGGGCTATATAGATTATATTTGGCACTTGCGCCACAAAGTATCCCCTCTGCCAAAGTCAAAATCAAATTGTGCACTTACTAGTCCCACTTTACGCACTGGTCTCGCCCACCATCACAAGTTTTTTCCAAGAAATTGATTCGCTGGATAGTAAAGACATTTGACTAAATCTAATGCAGAGTAAGGCAGATGGATTAGGCAGGTAGGTAGAGCTTTTGCTATAGTAGAATAGAGGGGTGTTACTGATCTTTCTACAGAAGAAGAGCTCCCTTCTGTATTCATCCAAGCATTTATTCAATCATCCTTTCATTCTTCCCCTATATACACCCATAGCCGCCACGATTTAAGCTTTACTTTCTCTCATCGAGTCTTTCACCCAAAGTCACAATCCTTTATCCATCTGTTCAGGATCCACACCTTCTTTTAATCATCCTTTCACCCATTCATACATTTGCCCAATACCAGTACTTACCCACACATCCTTTTTCATCCACCCATGCATTCTGTCATTCTTTTCACCCATCCTTTCTTTTAACCTTCTGTTCTTTCACGTTTCCATCAAGCTATCATTTTTAGAGTACATTATGTGTTCTTTTGCTGAGTTGCTGATAGAAGAGGCCGCAAGTAACCCAACCACCGCTGTAGATGTAATGCGGGGGGTCATGAATCTGATCACTACAACGTCCTTGTAGCTAGTAAGTAAGAGTAATTGTCAATAAGCAAGAAATGTGACTTACCAGTGCCCTTCCCTGGCGCCTCGTCTCCCCCGCTCCATCTGCTCCTGCAGCGGTCAAACTTGAGCTGGCTCCACTAATGGTGTGGCTATAAAAAAACAGTATACAAATTTTAAGATGCCGGGTCCTATTCTTAATTTTTTAAATTAAAAAAATGCAACCACAATCATTACAGTTCAGTTAGCACTGCAGTATCTTCTGTCTGGGCATTTTGTTGGAATGTTAGAAAAGCCAGGTAGTCAAGCCAATCAAAAGCTTTGCGTAATAGAGGGGCAGAGCTATAGCCTATGATTGATGATGACTCAGAATCATTGAAGAGCAACAAAGGAGTGGAATACAAAATGTTCAATGAAAGACAGAAAAAAAGATAATGCAGAGATAACAGAAATTAAACAAAACTTGGATAGGGGAGTTGAAAAAAAAGGAGACAGTATAAAAAAAGTAAACACAGCAAAATTAAAAGTAGTATAAAAGTGGGGAGAGATAAAAGTTAGGGAAGTAATAATAATATTAAATAATAGGTCTAACTGGGATGAGCAGAGCCATCAGCATCGGTGCTGGTGGTTGGCGCCTCCCCGGTTCCTGCTGGACCCGCCGGTGCAGGGCCCCTCTTCTTGCCCTTGGGTGTTGATGTAAGATTACTAAGATGATAAAAAATACATTAGTGGTACCATTAATCTCCACTTAATTATTATATAACAAGTAAAAGCAATAGCATTGTACTTAAATCAGATTGTCTATAGTACTATACTAGTATGATCAACTATCATTGATATACCTATTCCAAATTTCCTTAACAAAAATTACATTTGGAACTAATGGATTGCATTTGTAATGAATTGATCTTTTATTCTATTCTCGTTTCTCAAGCCCCTTGATGGACCAACTCAGTCTCCCTTTTGTGCAATGCATGCACACTTGCACCACTGTGAAATTGCTTGGGACTGTACAGGCTACAAAAAGTCACAGAGAACACTAACTCACTGATCTCACTAATTCACTATGGAGAAAGGGGGGCAGAGGAGTCTGCATTGCAATGGCTTCTTAATCAGCCAAAGTGAGTGCCTACCTACGAGTACGATGATGTAGCACCGAGCACCTGTCTAGCTCTAACTGAATCAAATAATAAATAGCATTCTTAATGTAAACTAAAAGTAACTTACCTCTGAGTGGAAGCCAGATGCTATTCGGAAAAAGAAGTTAGCCTTTTAGAACACAATTAAAATATAATGCTCACCAAGCCCTGGGATCTCAATGCCCGGCAGGTCCTGCTCGTGGTCAATGATATCCGCCCAGTGGCGTGTGAGCTGCTGGGTGGTGTGCTGGTCCCGGGTGGCGGCCCTCACCAACCTGCGCACCATAGCCAAACATTGCTGATGCTCCCACAGGGGGTAACTGCTTCCAGGCTTGCCTCCAGCTGCCAACATCGAGAGTAGGTGGTGTTGTACATAAAAAAAATTGTGGTGCCACTTCCTCCTCACTGAAGATCAGCTGGGGCCGCACCCCTTGAAAGAGGCACCACCCAAAAGGCAGGCGGCCGCTGTTGCCCTTCTGCTCTGCCATGGTGCTGAGTTGGGTACTGTGGTAGGAGAAAAGAAACAGGGGGGAAAGGAAGGAAGAAATAAGGGAAAAATAAACAAAAATATAAAAAGTCACAAAAAACACACAAAAAATTAAAACACAGCAAAAATTATGAGACACAAAAAGACACACTAATATAATAAATTAAAAATAGGGGTAGATTAAGTGTGGGGTCAAGGATTACAAAGATTAGGGACAGATTGAAGTTGAAGGCCCAGCACCATAAATAGAGTGAAAAACAAGATGGCTGCACCCATGCGAACTGTGTGGTGCTACTTGCATGCAATTCTGAACATGAGTACGTACTTTGCATTGTAGGTGACATCAAATGCAATGTAAACAGGCGCAACAAAGAGTTTTTTAGCCGCTTCGCAGAGTTGCACATAGCCCCGCACAGGCCCATTAAAAAGTTGGACATGTACTTTTAACATATATATGTCCAGATAGCGAAAAACGCTTACATTCGTTTATCACTACTGCAAGGCCTATCTTTCCTATAGGATAACATTTGGTTGACTTATTACGTTTAATAAGAGCTAACTTTCAATTGGGAGCAAGTAGAAATCTCGAGTTTGATGCCTAAAGTATTGTAATTTGAAACCCTCTTTAATGGTAAAGTCATGTTTTAAGTCACAGTTCTGAGAATGTCACTTTTACAAAGTTGGCACTTCCTTGTCTCAACCATTTGGTGCCTGCAGCCTGCATCCTGGATCAGGTGGCTAGGTGTAGCTGGCAGTTGGTCTTTGTGTTTTGCTCCCAGAGAGTAAGACAAAGCAGGACAGCTGTTTGCAGGATAGGTCATCTCTTACTTGATGAGGGGGAGCTCTCACCTACCATACTAGCGCATCACAAAGGCCCTGCCTGAGTGCTCTCACAAAGGATTTGACAGTAGTTTTTTGGGAGCCTAGACAAGCTGGGGCCTGGGAAGGGAGGCTGGAAATTCTAAGCACCAGTGGGGTGGAAACCTTCAGAACCTTCTCCTACTTCAAAGTGGGCAACATTTATAATTAATGGACCCTCAAGCCCAACTCTTTAGTGCACCTTTGGACCTGTGGAAGGCCCAGAATGGCTGTTGTGGTGTTCTGCAAGAAGGACTGCTACTCTATTGTCCTGCTGCCTCATTGAAAGGATTGGACCTGCACCTTGAAACCAGGACCAACAGAGTGACTCCAAGGGCTGGGTAGCTGGCCTCCAGAGCCTAAGAGACAGAAAAGGCTATAACCACCTTCAAACCAGCACCTGGGCTCAGTCTGTTTTGATGCCTACCTCCAAGTGGTGCAAGACCCTTGGAAGCAGGCCTCATGTTGGTCTGTCAGCCCAGCTGTCATCCCCTGGGCACAACCACCGCAGTGCAACGCATCCCCGGGTCAAGACCTCACATTGCAGCCCCAGTCTCCTCGGACCTGCCACTGCATGACGCATCCTCTACTGAGGCCTTCCCATCAAAAGCACCTTCTTGATGGCCTCTTCAAAGACGACACAGGACTTCTCGTTGAAACCCTGCAGCTTCTTCAGAAGCATCAGTGCACAACGCATCTTCAATACAGGACTTTGCATCACAAGACCCTCATCGACAGCATCCTCAATAATGACACAGGACTTTGCATTGCAGCCCAACAGCTTCTTCAGAAATGTCACTGCGTGACGCATCCTTAATGAGGGATATTGCAGTGTTCACTTGACGTTTGCAACAGAAATACACTCTTTTGTGTAGAATTAGGTTTATGACGTATGCTAAGTGCATGATTTATAATTTTGTAGATTACACCAGACGTTGCTTCATTCATTCTTTTTCATACTACCAATCTGTCAGAATGAGATGACTTGTCAAGCATGGCCTATATTGGGAAAGTTAACAGCTTATCTGTGCATTGTAAACCACATGGCTGCAGTACATATATAGGAAATGGCAATCTTTCATCCAGTTTAGTAGAATGCACTTATCGCTTATGATGGTCGGACAACAATTACTGATGTGGGAGTTCTAGAAACAAAATGATGTATTGAGAATTGGAACACAATTTCTGTTTTGTGGTTTATATAATAGTGTATGCATATCAATCTGATGTATATTGAACTGCTAAAATTATTTTGTTAAGACTGACAACTATCTGAAGATGGCAACATTACCCTTAAACTCTTTCTTTTGGTTTTGTTGCATATTGAACCTTCCTCTATGTATCTGAAATGTATATATACCGCAGTATGGTTAAAACTAGGCCTGGGCGGAGTGAAAAGAGTCCAGCTTCGTGGAAATCTGTAGAGTTGAAAAAAAAAAAAAACTCAGTGGAATTCTATGAATCCAAAGTTCCGTGCCCTGCAGAGCCCTCCTGAATGCTCCCATCTCGGAAACGCTAAGCAAGGCCCGACCTTGCATAGCGCTTCTGAGATGGGCGCATTCAGGAGGGCTGTAGGCTGCAAAAGCTGCAGTTTCAGGCCTCTTGTGCACAGGCCTGCCCGGTGTGCAGTGCACAGGGGGCAGGCTTGTGCACAAGAGGCCTAAAACAGCAGCTTTATTTCACTGCCTATGGCCCGGGCCTGAGTTCAGGCCAGGGCCGTAGGCATCAAAAGCTGCCAGGACTGTTGTGCACCAGCCTGCTCTGTGTGCAGTGCACACAGTACAGGCTGATGCACAAGAGGCCTAAAACGGGAGCTTTCACTGCCAACAGCCCTGGCGTGAATTCAGACCAGAGCTGTAGGCAGTGAAAGCTGCTGTTTCAGTCCTTGTTTGTGCACCCGTGTGCAAAAACAATGATAACAAAAGAGACTTGCTTAGGTCTTTCCGGGGGTCCTCCTCTCCTCATCATCGCACAGTGGCTACAAGTCCTCCTGTTCTGCGGCTGCCCCCTTCCTCTGCTCCGGTGCGCGCTGCAGCCCAGTTAAGCAGAGCGCAGAGTTCCAAAAACTCTGTTAGCTCCACCAACGGAGTGGTGCTCCCCGCAAACCCCTAGTTGAAACGCATATGGAGCTGTTTTCTCAATAAACCTATAAGCAAGAAGATAATATATATATATATATATATATATATTTATTTATTTATTTATTTTTTTGTTAGAAACTGGGTCTCTAGTTTGCAACGGTATACACCATTGTCCAAATCGGAACGACAATACTAGAAAGGGTAAGTAGGTAGCTTGGCAATGAGCAGTCAGGCTTAACTTAGAAGGCAATGCTTATTTGTGCATTAATCATACAAAAACACAGTGAAAACACCATAAAAATACACCACACAGGTTTTAGAAAAATAGATAATTTGACTAAAATAAGTCAAAACGATAAAGATCCAATAAGCACAAGTTGAAATTTCGCTTTTAAAATGTTTAAGGGAGTCTCAACCCTGAGAAATCAGCAGCTGTTTCTTTATAACACACAGTACCTGTGATGCCTTCAAAATAACGACGCACTAGAACTGCAGACAAGGAGATGCGTGGAAAAATACAGTGTTGCGTCAGATATACCGGACCGGTACAGATGATGCGTTGTTTCTTTCCACAGTGCAAGGAGTTGTGCCATTTTTCAGGCATGCAGCCTTGGTTCCTCACTGAGATGCTGGGATATTTTGACGCCCAGGGCCGATGCATTGAAAATCTTTGCTGCACTGGTGGAAAGAGCTGGTGCTGCGTCGATCCGGTAAGTGATGCAACAAATTTTCTGTCGCAAGGCAGGCACTGCATCAAATTTCTCATTAGGTAGTCGGTGCTGCGTCGTTCCAGTCGGCAGTGCAGCGATTTCACATCCGCGATGCATGCTTGGCGTCCATTTCTGCAGGCATTGCAGTAATGTTTCAATGTACAAAGATTTTCTTGAAGCAGTGAAGCCTTTGTTGGCCCTAAGACTCAAGAAACAGGAGGCAAGAGTCAGGACCATCAGGCAGCAGGGCAAGAAGCAGGAAAGAAGTCCTTCAGCAAAGCAGTCCAGATGAGTCCTTTTGGCAGCCAGGCAAGTCTCTCTGACAGAGGTGAGGTGAAGGTCCAGAAGTGATTTGGTGGGGTCAGAGACCCAGTTTATATACCCAAACATACCTTAGAAGTGGGGGAGACTTCAAAGAGTGGTTTTGAAATGCACAAGTTCCCCTTTCAGCCAAGTCCAGTCTACCAGGATCCCTGTAGGGGGGTATAAGTCATTTGTGTGTGGGAAGGACACTGGCCTGTGAAATGTAAGAGAGAGCACCTCCACCCTTACTGCCCAAGAACACCCATCTAATAGGCAGAAGAATTTAGATGTGACTGAGTGTCCTGTGTTTATGGCTGTCTGGGTAAAATGCAGATGGTAAGCTGTCAACTAGCACAGACCAGACATGGCTTGGAGACAGGCTGTAACACAAAGATGGCAGCGAGTACAGAGTAATGACTTTCTTTCCAAAAGTGGCATTTCAAAAATAGTAATGTTAAATCCAACTTCACCAGTAAGCATTCTGACCATACTAAACATGATTGGGACATCGCTTCCAGATCAGAATCCACCACTTAAAAGTATGTAAGGGCAATCCTGATGCTGGCCTGTGATTGGAGCAGGCCTCACAGTAGTGGAAAGCAAATGTATTAGTTTTTCACTACCTGTACAATTAAAACACATAAGTACATGTCCTGACTTTTACCTACATAGCACCATGCCCTGTCGGTTACTTAGGGTCTACACTAGGGATGACTTATATGTTGAAAAAGGTGGGTTTAAGGCTTGGCAAGTAGTTTTAAATGCCAAGTCAAAGTGGCAGTAAACTGCACACACAGGCTCTACAATGTCAGAGCTGAGACATAGTTAAAGGACTTCTTTAGTAGGTGGCACAATCAGTGCTGCAGGCCCACAAGCAGCATTTAATTTCACAGGCCCTGGACACATGGAGTGCACTTTACTAGGATTTGCAGGATTTGTCTGCTAACTACCTATCAATCCTGTCTTGTGAAAAAGAGAGCAGCAACATAATAAAACACTTTCTTCTCAAAGATTCCTTCCTGCATATTTTCTTTGGAGAGGGCATTGTGGCATCAGGCCTCTGCTGCTGGGCTGAAGGTTCTGCCTGTACTTCAAATGAGTTGAGTCAACAATAGCCTCAATTATTAGTTGGGACAGCATCATGCAGGAGACTCTGCTTGTGATTGTCACTGTTTTGATTCCTCTAGGGCTCGTCAGCTTACGTTATCACCACATTATCCTATAGATGTAGGACAAACTTCCTGTGGGCTACGGAAAACGCAGCAGACTCAAAAGGATACCAAGCGACAGCCAAAGTGTTTGGGCTTTGACTGGTAATACATCTAACATGGTGTGACCTCTGGTCAGGGAGTGATATGGATGAAGTATCAGACAACCATATCATGCATTGTTGCCATCTTTACTGGCAGATCCCTGCAAGACGCTGCATTGCTGACTCTGTGTACTCCAAGTCAATCTCAATCTTTAGAACCCAGCGGCTGATACTGCCCATCTCTGTTTGTTGCATTCCTAAGATCCCCAGCCCATTCTAGGGTTTGCCATGGTCTACCATTACTAACCTGAATAGGGAGTTATTCAAACTCAGAATGAATGCTTCTACTCAGAAGCACACCAAGCTCCAACACCTGTAATATCTTATTTAAAATTTCTATGGAAGCATGGGGAAAATCCCCAACCTACTTCTTTTGATGAGCCCACAACCTTACTGTCTCCTCAGTGTACAAAGTTGCTGTGTCTTTCTTCCTTTTACACCCTCCTTTTACCATTTTGTGTCCCTATCCACATAACAGTAGTAGACAGACAGCAACCCCTCAACTCCCCCAACCTGCAATTCCCCACCACCCATCCCTCCATGAAGGCTCGAAAAGGTTTAGAATTGAATATAACAGAATTTCAAGTAACATTTTTTCTGGCAGGAGTGTGGCAACTTGCCAGCAAGTGCTCAGGTAAAAGTAAACATAGTATCAGAAAAAGGACGGCATTGACTTATCCATCAACATTGACACACACATTCTACACTATCCCTAAGCTCATCTTAACAATTCTTATGACACACTGATCTACTGTTCACCCATAAAAACTGTACTGCAACGATTACAAACCAAACTTATTGCTTTGCAATCTACACATCAATGGACAAATATAGGAAAGAGTAAAGAACAAAAAAGGTGTGAACGGTTTACTGACACAGCTCCAAACACAAATAACCAATTAATATATCCTTCATTATATCTGCTGTTTTAGGAGTCCAAATCCAACAGAAAAGGACAAATGTTACGAATGTTTAAGCTATAACTGGACCAATTGTGTAATGGGTTATCTTACACAAGTATAGGTTTGCTATCAATGTTTGTATTTTTTTATCAGCTTCTTGATTTAACTTGCAGTTTCGTAGCGGACTGCACATGCCCTTATCATTTCTTTTTAGTACTGATCACTGATATCAAAAGAGAGCTGGGGGTTATTTGTCATAACAGCCTTTCTCTTAAACATAGATGACATACCTTGAAAGTAGTTCTAAACTTCTCTGAAGGAGAAGAAAGCGGATTTTTAGGTATTTGAATGTAACAACCTTATTTTTTCCACATACCTGATTCAGCTTTTTAATACCCACCTTCATCTACATATTCTGCCACTACTTTTAAAATGTATATGAACCATAGCTTAACCTCTGGATACCCTCATGGGTGATTAGCCGCACTCCACAAATCCACATAACACAACATAACATCTGGAAGAGTACCCACTGCAAAGTCCTTAATTTAGCAGATTACCTTAAAGTTTATCTCCATGTTGCTGCTACTAATGCGTTGTTTTGGTCCCAAGTTCTCCAAGACTCAAGGTAGGTAAATACTTATTCCACCATGCAGTGAAACTTTCAATGTAAACACAATTTAGGGACTTCTTCTTACACATTAAGGCATTCTTTACTTGTGGCACTGTAAAGGATTATGAAGTTGTCTGGATTCATTTCAGAGAGATCTTTAGTTCCTTAGCCAGAAAAAACATAAATATATTGTTAGAAATGGGGTCTTTGGTTGACAGTCAGGTTACCCCCTGTTCAAGCAAAGACCCTCACTCTAGTCAGGGTAAAAGAGACTCACCCTCAGCTAATCCCTGCTTACCCCCTTGGTAGCTTGGCAGAGCAGTAGGCTTAACTTCAGAGCGCTAGGTGTAAAGTATTTGTACAAACACACACAGTAACTTAATAAAAACACTACAAAATGACACAAGAAAAATAGGTAATATTGATCTAAACAAAACAAGACCAAAACAACAAACATCCGACATACACAAGTCAAGTTATGCATTTTTAAAGATTAAACAAAACAAAAAGCGCTTGGAAACAAAAATGCTTCGATGAGGTGTTAACACTGCGTTGTGACGGATTCGTTCCCAACAAGCCGACACCAGCGGCGCCGGACACGGAGTCGCGCAAACAAAAAACAAGGCGATGCCGAAGTCGGGGATCGCGGCGTCTGTGCAAAAAGTTGAATCAGCGCACTTCGAGCGGTGTCGGTCACGACGTGGTGCGCCGACTTCCATGGAGTCGCGGACTTCAGCGGGGCTACCGCGGCGTCAGGCCTGCGAAGATCGTCGCATTCCAGTGAAGGTCACGGCGGTGTCGGGTGCAGGCGCCATCACCGGATTCAGCAGCAGCGTCAGTCTGAAGTCGTCCGAAGTCGATTTTCTTGGATTTACACCAGCTTTCCTTCCAAGGGCCCAGGGACTGGATAGGGTACCACTTGTCAGAGCAGGAGTCTCTCCAGAGACTCCAGGTGCTGGCAGAGAGAAGTCTTTGCTGTCCCTGAGACTTCAAACAACAGGAGGTAAGCTCTGAATCAAGCCCTTGGAGATTTTTTCACAAGATGGAAGGCACACAAAGTCCAGTCTTTGCCCTCTTACTCTGGCATGGCAGAAGCAGGAACTGCAGGATAGCTCCACAAAGTGCAGTCACAGGCAGGGCAGCACTTCTCCTCAGCTCTTCTCCAGGCAGAGGTTCTTCTTGTTTCCAGAAGTGTTCTAAAGTCTGTGGTTTTGGTTGCACTTATTATACCCAATTTCTCCTTTAAGTAGGCCTACTTCAAAGTAAAGTCTCTTTTGAATGTGAAATCCTGCCTTTCCCTGGCCAGGTCCCAGACACTCACCAGGGGGTCGGAGACGGCTTTGTGTGAGGACAGACACAGCCCTTTCAGGTGTAAGTGACCACTCCTACCCTCCCTCCTAGCACAGATGGCTCATCTTGAAATGCAGACTACACCCCAGCTCCTTTTGTGTCACTGTCTAGTGTGAGGTGCAACCAGCCCAACTGTCAAACTGACCCAGACAGGGAATCCACAAACAGGCAGAGTCACAGAAATGGTATAAGCAAGAAAATACTCAGTTTCTAAAAGTGGCATTTTCAAACGCACAATCTTAAAATCAACTTTACTAAAAGATGTATTTTTAAATTTTAAGCTCAGAGACCCCAAACTCCACATGTACATCCGCTCCCAAAGGGAATCTACACTTTAATCAGATTTAAAGGTAGCCCCCATGTTAACCTATAGGAGGGACAGGCCTTGCAACAGTGAAAAACAAATTTAGCAATATTTCACTGTCAGGACATATAAAACACATTACTATGGGGGTTATTCTAACTTTGGAGGAGTGTTAATCCGTCCCAAAAGTGACGGTAAAGTGACGGATATACCACCAGCCGTATTACGAGTTCCATAGGATATAATGGACTCGTAATACGGCTGGTGGTAAATCCGTCACTTTTCCGTCACTTTTGGGACGGATTAACACCTCCTCCAAAGTTAGAATAACCCCCTATATGTCCTACCTTAACCATACACTGCACTCTGCCCTTGGGGCTACCTAGGGCCTACCTTAGGGGTGCCTTACATGTAAGAAAAGGGAAGCTTTAGGCCTGGCAAGTGTGTACACTTGCCAAGTCGAATTCACAGTTAAAACTGCACACACAGACACTGCAGTGGCAGGTCTGAGACATGATTACAGAGCTACTTATGTGAGTGGCACAACCAGCGCTGCAGGCCCACTAGTAGCATTTGATTTACAGGCCCTGGCACCTCTAGTGCACTTTACTAGGGACTTACTAGTAAATCAAATATGCCAATCATGGATAAACCAATCACATACAATTTACACAGAGAGCATATGCACTTTAGTACTTGTTAGCAGTGGTAAAGTGTTCAGAGTTAAAAAAACAACACCAACAGGTCAGAAAAAAATAGGAGGCAGGAGGCAAAAAGATTGGGGATCACCCTGCATAAGCAAAAAAGTCCAACACAACCCCCTACCAGCCTAAAGCCAGGGGAGAACAATCAATACCTTGATGTACTTCCCTGATTGGGGCGATAGAACAAGGACCCAGGCCCACAACAGCAGGGGCATGTTCCAGTTCTACGCCGTCCTGACTCCAGTTGGATCTCTCTGTCCATACTCTCAGGGTCCACTAAGCTAACCCATAGAGAACCCTTCTCCACATTTGCAGATACCATCTGTGCAGCACCTAACTTTACTTTGCTCACAGATGTATCCCAATGGACAGATAGCACCACCAGGGCCAACACAGTGGTGTTGCCCACTCCACCCCGGGGTGTGGCTCTCGCTCCCCCCCCCAGGGGCAACTCTGTCCACCAGGACAGCAAGCCACAGTGACCCCTGACAACTGTCAGGGATGAGAGCCTGACCTCAGGCCTCTCCAACCACTGTGACTGTGGAGAGTGGGGGGCGGTAGCCCCAGGTGCCTGGTGCCCTTTGACCACTCTCTCTTCCACCAGGTCAGGGATGACAACCTGACCCTGCTCCTCCCCTCTGGGGCTCTGTACCCTCCCTGCCAGGGCAGCACCCCCAGAGTCCAAAATTGTCAGGGTGCTTGTAGAAGCAGTCCTGCACAATTCTTCCACCAGTGCAGGGATGTTAACCTGCAACTGGTCCTCCAACCTGGAGTCTGTACCTTCAGGTTGGACCAGGGCCAGGGGTGAGGCTTCCCTCTCCCTGCCCTCCCTTCTGGGGTCCTGCACCCCCCCAACAAGGAACGGCCCCCCAGAAGACAACATGGTAGGGGCACTGTTAGCAGTAGCCCCTTCCTCCAGGTCAGGGGGGACACCCGGAACCTGGCCTTCCAATCCAGGGTCTGTACCCTTAGATTGCACTGGGGCCAGGGGTGAGGCTCTCTCTCCCCTGCGCCTACTCGCAGGATTCTGCACCCCCCCTCAGGGAGAGTACCCCTTGAAATCACACCAGGGGGGGCGATTGGGTAAACCGCCCACCCCTTCAGGTCAGTGTTTACCCCCTGAACCTGATCCTCCGGTCCAGGGTCTGTACCCACAGACTGGACCACTGTCTGGCACACCAGGACTTCCAGGGGGGCACACTTACCCCCCTCAGGGGACACACCATCCCCAAGGGAACACACAAGAGTCTTGCTGGTGCAGGTCTCCTGACCTCTGCCCATCTGACAGAGTCTGGATTCCCCCAACCCAGAAATGGTCTCACTGAGGTCATTCCTGGGGGGCTCTGCTCTCAGAGCTGACCCCTGACCTTCCAGGTTCTCCACTGGGGTCCGCAACCCCCTCTCAACCCTTTGTCTGGACTTCTGCACCCCCTCACTAGGAGTGGTACTGCCAGACACCAGAACTGGTGGGACGCTGGCTACAGCCGCCCCCAAGTTCTCCTGACACTGTGGGGTCTCCCTCAGCAGATGGCCCTATGGTACAGGCTAGGCTCCCCTCCTGGTGTTCCCTCATGGAACCCCCCAGGACCTGGGACCGGATCTTGGGCACCTTGGGCCTCAGCCCATCCCAATTCCCTCTCCTCTGAGACTGGACATGGGGTCCCTCACCCATCCCACTACACTGGGACCTACCTGGGACACACAAAACCTTCCCTACCTCACCTGGTTGGGAAATACCTAGACCACCCCTCTCAGGAGCACCCCCAAGTGCCTCTTCAGACCCTCTGGTACTCACCCAAAGGTCTGCCTCCAGTGTAAGCTCCCTGGGGTCAGATAATTCACACTCCTCCTGGTGTTGGCATAGCTCTGGAAAATAAGGACTAACCATATGCTCTCCAGCAATTACATCACTCAGCCCCTCACATGAATTAACCAAACTACCCTTCAACCAACCATCCAGTGACTCTGCTTTGCAAAAGCACCCCACATCACCCTCCTGAGACTGGTGAGACAGTACCTGACTGTCCCTGACACTTAACCCACACTTTTCTGGGATGTTTTCACACTCCATAACCAGGACTTCTACCTGGGGGGAACCCCTCTCCCTGTCACTCTCGCCTAGAGTCAGTAGAGTGTCCCTCCCACCATTAGGAATATGACTCCCGTGCCAGTTCCCCAATCCACCTCAGGGACCCTATGCATCACTGGAGCTACCTCATACCCCTGAACCTCCTAGTGTGTGTTAACTCCCTTCTTCAAGTCAGGCACCACATCTCTGGGCATGTGCACTTCTTCAGCGGCACTGGAAATAAAATTGTTGCTGCCACCATTCCAGCTGGACTCGGCCCTCATGACTTCCAGCTCCTTCAATTTGAGCTCATAGGCCCAAATCTTCTTTTTGCTCTCTAAGTCCCTCCTCCTTTCTTCCAACTCCTTCTCCCTTTGCATCCTCAACTCCTTGAACTTCAACCGGCGAGCCCTCTCTGCCTGTCTGTCCTGTAACTCTTCAGGAGTCAGACCCTTAGATGACACCCTGTTACCCCTGCTGGACACCCTCCCTCCAGGCGTAACAGGTACCTCCACTACACCACTGTGTATCCTCTGAACTTCCCCACCCTCCTCCTCTGTGTGCCCTCCAGCCTCCTTGACTGTCACCCAGGCCCTCTGTGCCTTTTGCAGCTCCCCCTCCCTGGTGGAGCTCTCAGTAAGACAGTCAAGATCTTTAAGGAACTGTTTCAATTGAGCAACTGAGTACTCCTTCAGTTTCTCTATTTCAAACACAGCTCCAGCTGTTGCATCTCCATATTGAGACATGATGGTCACTAGTGCAAAGTTCCAAAGGCAGAAAATAAGTTCCCCATGAAGTAAAAAGAATCAGTCAAGGGATCAGCAAAATCAAGAAAGTAGAACAAAAAGGAGTCCTTAAGAGAAAAAGCAAAAGATCACCAAACAAGTAGTATGTGGTCACGTAGTGGTCTGCACTCAAAATAGTAGTGTACACTTAATCACTGTGTGTCAAGTACAAATACAAGTCCAAATCCCAACCGCTGATCACCAATGTTAGAAATGGGGTCTTTGGTTGACAGTCAGGTTACCCCCTGTTCAAGCAAGTACCCTCACTCTAGTCAGGGTAAAAGAGAATCTCCCTCAGCTAACCCCTGCTTACCTACTTGGTAGTTTGGCAGAGCAGTAGGCTTAACTTCAGAGTGCTAGGTGTAAAGTATTTATACCAACACACAGTAACTTAATGAAAACACTACAAAATGACACAGCACGGCTTTAGAACAATAGGACATATTTATCTAAACAAAACAAGACCAAAACGTCAAAAATCCGACATACACAAGTCAAGTTATGAATTTTTAAAGATTAAACTCAAAAATAGCGCTTAGAAGCAAAAATGTTTCGATGAGGTGTTAACATGGCGTTGTGATGGAGTCGTTCCCAACAAGCCGATACCAGCGGCGCCGGACATGGAGTCGCGTAGACCCCCAAGTACAGTACCTTTGGTGAAGAGGGAAAAAAAGTCGATGCCGAAGTCGCAGATCACGGCGTCTGTGCGAAACATTGAATCTGCACACTTCGAGCGGCGTCAGTCACGACGTGGTGCGGAGACTTCCACGGAGTCGCGGACTTCAGCGGGGCTGCAGCGGCATCGGGCCCGCGAAGATCGTGGCGTTCCAGCGAAGGTCACGGCGTCAGGCGGCGTCCCCGGATTCAGCAGTGGCATCGTTCTGAAGTCATCCGAAGTCGATTTCCTTGGACTTCCACCCGCTTTCCTTCCAAAGGCCCAGGGACTGGATAGGGCACCACTTGTCAGAGCAGGAGTCCCTCCAGAGACTCCAGGTGCTGTCAGAGAGAAGTCTTTGCTGTCCCTGAGACTTCAAACAACAGGAGGCAAGCTCTGAATCAAGCCCTTGGAGATTTCTTCACAAGATGGAAGGCACACAAAGTCCAGTTATTGCCCTCTTACTCTGGCAGAAGCAGCAACTGCAGGATAGCTCCACAATGCGCAGTCACAGGCAGGGCAGCACTTCTCCTCAGCTCTTCAGCTCTTCTCCAGGCAGAGGTTCCTCTTGTTTCCAGAAGTGTTCTAAAGTCTGTGGTTTTGGGTGCCCTTCTTATACCCAATTTCTCCTTTAAGTAGGCCTACTTCAAAGTAAAGTCTCTTTTGAATGTGAAATCCTGCCTTTCCCAGGCCAGGCCCCAGACACTCACTAGGGGGTGGGAGATGGCTTTGTGTGAGGACAGGCACAGCCCTTTCAGGTGTAAGTGACTACTCCTCCCCTCCCTCCTAGCACAGATGGCTCATCAGGAAATGCAGACTACACCCCAGCTCCTTTTGTGTCACTGTCTAGTGTGAGGGGCAACCAGCCCAACTGTCAAACTGACCCAGACAGGGAATC
Organism: Pleurodeles waltl; assembly: GCF_031143425.1. NCBI lineage: Eukaryota > Metazoa > Chordata > Amphibia > Caudata > Salamandridae > Pleurodeles > Pleurodeles waltl. Next base: position 261,533,252 of record NC_090440.1, read on the forward strand.
CACAAACAGGCTGAGTCACAGAAATGGTATAAGCAAGAAAATGCTCACTTTCTAAAAGTGGCATTTTCAAACGCACAATCTTAAAATCAACTTTATTAAAAGATGTATTTTTAAATTGTGAGCTCAGAGACCCCAAACTCCACATGTCCATCCGCTCCCAAAGGGAATCTACACTTTAATCAGATTTAAAGGTAGCCCCCATGTTAACCTATGAGAGGGACAGGCCTTGCAACAGTGAAACACCAATTTAGCAATACTTCACTGTCAGGACATATAAAACACATTACTATATGTCCTACCTTAACCATACACTGCACCCTGCCCTTGGGGCTACCTAGGGCTTACCTTAGGGGTGCCTTACATTTAAGAAAAGGTAAGCTTTAGGCCTGGCAAGTGTGTACACTTGCCAAGTCGAATTTACAGTTAAAACTGCACACACAGACACTGCAGTGGCAGGTCTGAGACATGATTACAGCGCTACTTATGTGAGTGGCACAACCAGTGCTGCAGGCCCACTAGTAGCATTTGATTTACAGGCCCTGGCACCTCTAGTGCACTTTACTAGGGACTTACTAGTAAATCAAATATGCCAATCATGGATAAAGCAATCACATATAATTTACAGAGAGAGCATATGCACTTTAGCACTGGTTAGCAGTGGTAAAGTGCTCAGAGTTAAAAAACCAACACCTACGGGTCAGAAAAAATAGGAGGCAGGAGGCAAAAAGATTGGGGATGACCCTGCATAAGCAAAAAAGTCCAACAGATATATTTTACATGAATATTTTAAGACAGAGCAAACAGTAGGAAGAAAATATGTCTCTGCATCATCATCTTGAGACACAAAACCTTTCAAACCAGGGCAATATCATGTGGTAGAATTAAAGTTTTACACAAAGGAGTATCCAACAAAATACTTGCTTAGAGAATTCTTTCAAAATCAAACCAAAAATAATTAACTAAAAATATTTAGTTGAAATGGACGTTAAATATTTCTCTGTTTTGTTCAATAAATTAGGCTTGATGTTGTCAATCCCGGCCTCATTCTTGGTGTGTCTTGATATTAGCTCACTGGAGGATCTCATTAGTCAATACCTGGAAGAAGGAAAGGTACATTGTTTTGGAAACATTGATGACAAATGTAGAACATTTGAATTATTGTTTTTTTATCCTGTGCACGTGGATGCAAACTATTGCTATAGTTTCCTATTTTTATTTTTTATACATTTGCAAAATATTGATCTTTTGTAGTGTTCCTTTCAGTGTTTTACTGAGAAAACAGCAGCAAGGCACAAGCAACCGAGACCAGTTTAATTTTAATTGGGAGTTGAGGGCGGGTTTAAAGCTGAGTTGGATTGATTGTTGCCTGTTCATACACAGACATCTCAGAATAAACAAATAACCAACCTGAACAATGAAATAACCTAGTCTGTGGTTGTTACACCTTCCTGCTGTAGTGCAGACTCATCTAATTGTACTCTTTTTCTTATCCCATTCCTCTTTTCCCTATGGTCTCCTCATGAGCGCCTAGTTTCTAATCCTGGGGCTGTTGGGTGGAGTCAAGTGATGAGGTGTGAAGTAGCTTCAGGATCATGGCTTCCCTGAAGTGGATTTAAAAGTACCCATTTACAAATGTTGCTTTAAAATGTGGTGATTCACTCAGTGTCTCTGAAGAAACGCCCTCAGGAATGCCTCATATGCATTTGGTATGATCCTAACAGAAGGCTCCAAAAACTACCCTAAACAGATTAACTGACTTGCTGGCCACAACAAGTAAAACATTTTCTTTGAGGTTGTCATGCTTTCCTTATGGTTCGTTGTCTATCTTGTAAAGCATCGCACCTTTGAAAAGTAAGCATGTTTAGCTGTATTTTAAATTAGGCTACTGTATGCATTGTGTGTGTGAGTTTGAAAGAAAGTTTCTAATTTATAAATGCTTTGTAGCTCGGTGTAATGAGGACTCGGAGGATGGAGGTATATGAAAAACAGTGGCACGTAATCTCCATTTGCAATCAAAACACCAGCTATACCTTGAGCCCCAGGCAAGGCAAAGGCATGTTTCAGCTGACATAGAAACCTCGTAGACAGGCACGGGGATTCTGCTTTTGCAGAACTGTGCCATGGGACAAGAGACCATCAGAATGCAGGGGCTGTGTCACTTCTGCCAAATCAGGAGTGTCACATCAAAATACATAAAAAATAACTCGAAGTGCCTTACTTGCACTCCTAACCTCACAGAGTGGCAAGCAATTGTAGCAACCCAAAAAGCACGACACTCTAGCACCCGCCCAGGGAACCGTGGTGAAACAGGTAAGTCCTTTTTGTACATTATCTCCATCATACTTATTCATAGCAATAGTAAACAAGCATTTACAGTGCAATGGGTCTCGCATTTGCTTGAGTTAGAGTTATTGGTTTTGTAAATGTATAACTGGACTTATAAATTGGTCAACCTTGCCTAATAATTTGGTGTTTTCCTGCCACATAATTCCAGTACCCGGGCATATAGCTAAAGCACTTCCATTTGCCTTCTTCCTCTATCCTCAGCCAAAAATGAAAATATTGCCATTTAGCATCCTAGTTTAAATCCACCATGGTAATTTCAATAGAATACCACTTTCACCACCCCACCATCAAAGTTGCTGGCTGGCTAACAGAATCCCCCCCCCCCCAAAAAAAAGACACAAGACAGCCACGGAGGAGTAACGAGAGAAATAAACTAGAAGGGTCACCCAAACATATTAGTAGGGTTCAAACAGTCATAGTGTAATAAGGATGTTCAGTTGGCCTGAATCATGGTCATAACTGTAATAAGGTGAGATGAATAAAAAATACTATTATCATATAAACCCAATAAAAACTTTATCAGAAATAAACATTTGGCATTAGCTCTGTATACTCAGAATAGCCCCTAGAGGTCACTACAATGAAAATAGCGTTTGTAAGAAACATGGTTATGTAACATATAGTTAGCCCCTAAAGGGCATAACCACATGAAAAGAAAATGGCAGAAAGTAATGCAGTGTAACCATATATTTAGCATCTAGAGGGCATTGTGCATTGCACATGTTGTTTAGGGCTAGCAGACCTAATTGAATGAACACAAATGTTAAATCCATTCCTTATGTGGCAGCCTGAAAATGACTTTAGCATGTCATAGTATATATGCTGATGGTCAATCAGTGAGTTTAGAATTAGAGGAAACAACGAATATCTTTAGATTTCGATTAGACCTATAACTACAGCAATACTACATGCCTGCTCATTCCACAAAAAATAATGATTTACCCCAGCAGAGTTCTGCATGGGAGTGTCTAAATATTTCCTCATGATCTGCAAAGTGTCACACAAATTCTAGATCTAAAAACAGACGTTCAACTTGTATTTTAAATAGCTTCTGGAGCATGCTCGTTTGGAGAAACTACACATTATTTACAAGCAGAACGTGTTCTTCAAGAACCATGATGAACCAGTACTATGGACACCAGGGAAACTGAAAAACATAAACATGGAAATGTATTTTTGATTTTTACAATTTACCAAAACTGAGACAGCGAGATACCAACTTTCACACTCTAACCAAAAACAAAACTCGGCAATACTCGTCGACATGCCTGTCATTCAACAAAATATAATGATTTACCCCAACAGAGTTCTGCATGAGAGTGCCCGAATATTTCCTCATGATCTGCAAACTGTCACACAAATTCTAGATCTAAAACAAGCATTTGGAATGCAATAGTCTTGTGTTTGCTCGAGTTAGAGCTCATAGCGTTGTAAATTACTGACTGGACTTTTATTTCCACACAGACTGAAAACAAAACAAACATTTGAACTGCAATAGCTCTCGTGTTTGCTCAAGTTTCAGCTATTAGCGTTTTCTTGCCACAAACTGAAAATAAAAAGTAAAACAGTTGACATAAGCAGCCGGTTCAAAGCGCTGCTGAGCTCGCAGAGACAGACAAAAGGAACAAGCATTTGTAATGCAAGAACAGAAAATGTGTGAGGGAGAGTAATGAATGGAATAAACAAAGTCACACATCACTGCAGATGAAAAGTAAGTAATAGACTAAAGCCCTGTTAACAGAAACAGACTGGGGCCACTGAAGCATCCAGCGCTCTGGTCAAATGCTATTAGCCTTTGAACAAAGTAATCCCTAAGCACATGCTTCATAGGCACAAGTGGAAGGGTACAAGTACTAGGGCCATGCTCCAGGGGAGTGTTCAACTGAGGAAAAGGTGGGACAAAGAGCAAGGATTGACCAATAGCAAGCAAGGATTTTTTAAGGACACTGAAACAAACCAGTGAAAAAGCAGAGACCCCACAAAGAAGTATATACTAAAGTATATAAAAGAGGCCTCGAATGCTCGACCTAAACAGACGTTCAAATTGTATTTTAAATAGCTTCTGGACCATGCTCGTTTGGAGAAACTACACATTATTTACAAGCAGAATGTGTTCTTCAAGAACCATGATGAGCCAGTACTATTGACACCAGGGAAACTGAAAAACATAGAAATGTGGTTTTTATTTTTACAATTTACCAAAACTGAGACAGCGAGATACCAACTTTTACACTCTAACCAAAACCAAAACTCGTCTATAACACTCAAATCTGAATTTCCCTCCCTATTTATACCCCATCAGTCATTGGAATAACTCTCAGCAAACAACATTGATAATACTTATTTTATATAGCATAGAGCACCAAGTGACATGCTGTTTCTAGACGCTGATACAAATCACTTGTTCCAGATTTAATGGTATTCAGTTTACCAACCGAGCAAGGATGGAAGTTAGAGGTGGATATGCTGGGATTGGAACTTGTGCCCTGGGGATGGTCACGTGTTTCTCGAGATGAAGAATACACTAAGAAGGAATGGAAAGGGAAAAAAACTGCACAATACAAACAAAATGCGTGTGACAAAACACAGTGGTTCCAAGTATTGCACGAATGTCAATCAAGAGACTCCGATGCCTAAAATATGCATGTTTACTTAAAGTATATTACTCACAAAATAAATGTTTTACATGATTTACAATATGTAGTACTTTTTTAAGTAATTCACCAAAAAAACAGAACGTAAAATATTCTGCAACCAACAAAAACAGCAACGATGAATGAAAACCGAACACTGTTTTGTGTTCAGATGGAGCTGTCCACAGCACCAACCTCCTCTCTAGGAGAGAACTTCATCAGCGCAGAACTTTCATGCAATATGTATGCCCCAGAAATACCAGCACACACTGCTCGGTCTATTAGAGCCACTCTTATTAGGAACCCTAAAGCACACACAGGCGCAAACAAATATAAAGAAAAGCAGAGCACTTCCTGTCACAGTGATTCATCGCCTGCGACTCTTTTTTGGACACACCGCCTAAACGATGGCCCATGTGCTTTAAGTCGGGAGGCACAAAAACAAATAACTTTCACAAGATGCTGCTTGATAGCTGTTTCTGCATCTGTTCGCTGGCAAACCACCTAGATGATAGTCACACAAGAATAACAAATGTGTTTCTGTGAAATTTATCATGGAGCTGTCACTAAACCTTTAAACAACCTTTAAACAACATCAACATTTGTCTGAAGAATAACCTGCAGGGCTCATTCTCATCCCAGCATCATTTCCCTGAAAGAATGTATTTATTTATAAATGTATTGTCTGACATAGCGTTAACTCCACCTAAACAAGGTTTTAAAGGGCTCTGCAATGAAAAATAGAAGCGAGCGGTCTGGAGGATCCAGAATCCAGTGTAATGCGACTAACATTCTCTTACCACCTTCAAGGCCCCTTACCCCAAACAAAAAAAAAGTTGTTAAATCTGTTATCTGCATCAGAATCAGTGGCGGCCGGCAGCTTTGGGAGGGGGGCGGGCGGGGCACACACACACACACAGAGACTCATTCTTTCACACACAGACATGCACGCACGCACGCTCATCCATTAAGAACACTCATTCCAATCAAACATGCACGCACACACCAAACATTCATTTTACACGATCACACACATTCATTCTTTCACACACACACGCACGCACTCACATTCATTAACAACACTCATCACACTCAAACATGCACGCGCGCACCAAACATTCAATGTAAAACATAACACACATACATACATACATATACACACACACACACACACACACTTACCTTTAGCCTCCAGGTCCCAGGAGGGTTGGAACTGCTGCCTTCCCTCATTGGCTGACCTTAGGCCAGCCAAAGAGGGAAGGCAGCAGTCCCCGCCTCATCACAGAGTGGGATGGGGTCAGTGAGACTGTTGACCCCACCCCACTCTGTGACGAAGTGTCACTGATTGACACTCGACCTGGGCACTTCAGGGCTTAAACCTGAAGCGCCCAGGGAGAGTGCCAATGGGTGACGCTTTCCTCGTCACCCAGGGGAGGGCCACGAGGCACCTTTGCTGGGCCGAGGAGGTCACGCCCATAGGGGTTGTGATCTCCTCAGCCCAGCAAAGTTCAGCTCAGGCAGCCAGGAGTCTGCGCATATCGCGCATGGCTCACTCCTGGCTGCCTGACCTGAACATGAAGAGTGTCTGTCAGCCTGACAGACACTCTTCATGGGTTGGGGGGGCGTGGCCCCTCCGCCCTAAAGGACGGGCCGCCACTGATCAGAATGTTTAGGTATCACTGGGCAGCGCCAGGAACAAGAAGGAAGCGCAAAGCTAATTCATAGATGAACAGATTTAGCATCAGCCAATCCAACCGAACGGCTAATTAAACTCAAAATGACCGAGCTAAACATCCATGAACAACAGTAATACACCATAAATGGACTTTCATTTTCGTTGTGATTAAAAACAGTGGGGCATGTTAAATACACGCCTTTTATACTTACTCAGTAAAGTCGCAGTGTTTATACGGAATTGCATGCTATACGAAAGCCTACCTTTATAATGAGAGCTTCAACTATTTGTGAAGATTCTTGGGGGTAACAAGGTTGCAGCAGTGGCACTGGACCAGTCACCCATTTAAACAAACATTTGCAATGCAACGGGTCTCGCGTTTCCTCATGTTAGAGCTGATAGCGTTGTAAACTCCTAACCCGACTTTTCACCTAACGGCAAAAGTGCATTTATGTACGTAACCTGAAAAAGTGCAATTAACTGTGTAAAGCGCTCAACTTCTGCCAAGCGAAATCGCGCTAGGAAAATAGAGGAAAAAGTAGTCCATGAGCAGGACAGAAAACAGCAAGCCTCGCATGTTTTCTGTACTTGGTCGATGCGCTCGAGGAGGGCTAGCCACTGGAAAAGGCATGACGTGTGCATGCCTTCGACTAACGAAAGCAAGCAGATTTTAATAGGCAAGCCCACGAACCAATGAAAAAAACTGACGTGACATCGACAGGGCTCCGAGCCCTTTTCTAATATCTAAAGCGTCTTGCTGCGATACACATGCGCGAGCGCATGCGACGCAGGCTCGACCCTAAAAAGTAGTCCAGAAACCATGCTTACAACATGGATGCTGTGTATGTTAACAGTAGTTGGCCGGTGCTCTCGAGGAGGCCTAAATACCGGAAAACGCAAGGCTTATGTATGCCTGTGTCAAATGAAATCAAAGGAATTTTGAAAAGCAAGCCCACAAATGAATTAAAGTGATGGGCGTGGTTAATACCCACAGAATAGATGACAACAGTTCGAAAGCAGCACTTGCGCACTGCTATGCTCGACCTAAAGAGACACAATGAAAGTACACAATATTTTTATTGTAACTAACATAGGGCCTGATTACAACTTTGGAGGACGGTGTTAATCCGTCCCAAATGTGACGGATATCCTGCCCACCGTATTACGAGTTCCATAGGATATAATGGACTCGTAATACGGTAGGTGGTATATCCGTCACATTTGGAACGGATTAACACCGTCCTCCAAAGTTGTAATCAGGCCCATAGTCTATTATGAAGCAAATTAGATGTGGTTACAATACTGGCAATAATTATAAAAATCAAAATAGCAGTTAGAAAACTGTGTAACACAAATAGTGCCACCATAATGCAAATCTAGTTGCCTAAGTCTATCCTGTTATGGCATGCGCAGGAAGACTATTATTATCATTATTATTAGTGATCTCTGGAAGCAGCGAACCCCATACCTCTGTTTGCATAGTCCAGTGATCCTCATAGGAAAGTGTAAACTCAGTTTACACAGGTTGCATGCCCCCAAGAGCCTCCTCTCTAAAGCTAAACACTACGGGACCTAATTTATAACATTAGCTTGATAAGTGAAAAGCTACTGTCTTATGTCTAAAGGAGCCTGGAAACGATTGCTGGACAGACAGAAAACAACACCTGCTGTGCCTGCTGAGCAGTCGGAGAATGTACAAACAGAATCCCAGGAAAGTGGCTGCACAAATGACATTACACTGTGTTTCCTAACAATGACAGAAAAGAACAATGTGCAATGTACGACAGAGCAGAAACATCATAATTACTAAAGTGCTAAGAAATGACGCATAACTATAGTGAGTCTGTGAATGGGTCTCATGAACCCCCTCCTGTGGCCCCCACCCCCATGGACAGGACTGCCATGTAGAAAACAAATAGAATGAAAACAAAATTATTATCCAAGCAAACTCAATGCTCAACACTACAAGACAAAATAGTAAAAAATTATTAAGACTATTTACAAAAGAGCCAGTAAGAATTTTGAAAAATGGGCTAAATTAGTTGAGGTTGGAGGCATCCAAGATCTCTTCCACAAAGTCAATGGTTAGTGAATAAAGGACAAATCCATCTCCGTAGATGACTGCTGAACAGCCCCATTCAATAGCTCAAGAGAACAGATATGATCCTCACTATCAGTCATTGCTGAGGAAATGGCCGGTTGTGCTGCTTCCATGTTATCTAAATCCGAGGTGAGTAATCCTAGTGCCAATGCACTTCTCTTCCCAGTGGGAAGAAACTCATACCATGCATCCTGAAGCAAGCACAAGTTCACTGGACAACTCCGAAAATGGGTCTTTACTGGGCTCATCAACCGATTTATGTCCATAGGAAAAGAAGGTTGCAGAGCAAGGCAGATATCCGGTGCCCTTTCAAAGGGACACCATAGGCAGCAGAACACGGGTTGAACACAGGTAAACTAGGTGTGAAAAAACAGGGCTGATTGCAGAGGCCCCCTAACTTTTTGCCCCCATTTTCCACTTTGTGCTGGTCTTTTCCTGACTCTGATGGTGCCCTGGGTACTGCTAACCAGTCCCAGGGCCTGTGCTCTGTGTAAAATGAATATGCAAATTAGGCTAATTATAATTGGCTAAGTTAACCTACCTATAAGTCCCTAGTATATGGTAGGGCATGTAGGTTTAGGGACCACAGCATAGGTGGTGCACCCATAGGTGCACTGCTGAGGTGCCCAGTGTCATTTTAAAGGCAGGCCTGCCTTGCTGGCTGCTTTTAAATTAAAGTTATATACAAATTCGACTTTGGAATTAAAAGTAGTTCCAAAGTCTTAAACTACCTTATTTTTAAATATAAGTCACCCCTAAGGTGTGCCCTATGTGCTCCTAGGGCTGGGTGCCATGTAACTATAAGCAGGGACTTTATAAAAATAGTTTCATAAGCCCTGGTGAGGTAAAAACAGCCAAATTTGTTTTTCCCTCATTGTAGTAAATGGCCTTCATAGGCTAGAATGGGGAGACTTTATTTTAATGTTTAAAGTATCCTTAAATGATGCCTACCAAGAGTTTGGTATCAAATTAATTGTTGTAATAAATCCCACAACTTCCAGTTGTGGGATTTAATATAACTTGTTCAGGTAAAGAGTTTTAAACTTTACCTGAAAAAGTTGCCAATTTCAGCCCTGCATTGTTTTTGCTGCTGTGCTCTGATTGGCCAGCATCCAGCAAGCTTGGCCAAGCTGCCTTGATGAGGTGTGAAGTGGCCTGGCTTCACACAAAGGAATGTGCCTGTGGGAAGGAATCTCCCCTCAGCAGATGGTGAGGCAGGAAGGGGGAGGGCTGCCAAACTGGTCTTCAAAGGCAGAGAAGGACATTTGGAGCAACCAGGAACACCCCCACATCCTGCAACCCCAGACAACTAGGTGCCCCCTTGATAAGATTAGAAGAGGGCAGGAGAGGGGTGTGTTTATGATTTTTAGCCACACCAGTGAGTGGGCTCAGCCAGATGTAACCTCCAAAAATCAGATTCAGCCATGATGGATTTTTAGAGAATGTTGTCTCCTGGGATTGATTTTTGCCACACTTCCCAGGAAGTGGTCATCACAGGGGGTAAGGACCCTGCACCTGATTGGAGAACCAGGACCCCCCTGCTTTTCACCCAGGAGCAAGGATAAAACTGGCAGACCTGCACCCACACCTCAGTTCCCTACCACATCCAACAAGGAAGAACAACAGAAGAAGAAGGACTGCCCTGCTGGACCCCTGGCCTGCACCTGGAACCTGCACTCAGAAGGACTACACCAGCTGCACACTTGGGCTTCACCACAAGAAGGACTTTGCCTGGCTTCAACTGGTTCAAGGAGGGACTCCCTGTTTGCTACAGGTGAAAAATTGCTATCCAGAGTCTCCTGCACCAACTCCTGAAGAAAGCGACCAGCTGACCACTGTCCAGTGGCCAAAAAAGGAGTTTGCGCCAGGTGCATTCTGGGAGTTGTAGTCTGCACCCCCCAAGGACCATCTCAGAACTTCTGGACCCTTGGGGTGAGCTGTGGACCCCAAAAGAATCTTAAAAGGACATCTGGGAGAAGCCCCAGAAGTTTGGAGAAGTTTGGACAACTTTTGAAAAAAAGCTCCATAGAGGGACCGACCCGCCGCGGCAACTATAGCCGGCTTGCCTCAACCGCGACCTGGCCTGATTTGCTGGTTCGTCCAGGTAAAGAAAAATCACCGAAAAAGAGACTAAGTTCGAAGGTAAAAAGTTGACCGGGACCTCCCAGCCAGCGTATCCGAGAAGGGCTCCATGGATGTCGGATCAAGATCCAGGTTTACCCCGGTCGAAGGATTTTCACCTCGAAAAAACGACTAAGTCCGAAGGTAAAAATCTCCACCGAGGATTCCAGCATCGCGTATCCGGAGAAGGGCTCCAGGAGGTCGGATTGGACTGGCAGGTTCGTCCCACTGAAGAAAATCTTCGAAAAAAAGACTTAAGTGTGAAGGTAACATTTTAACGGAGGCCTCCCGCGGCCTGTAGCCGGGCAGGGCTCCATCGCAGTCGGCCTGAAACTTTGACTTTGCCCCGGTCGAGGTGCAACCAGATGACCCAATTGGCGCTTTTTGTTTCTAGGCGCTAAAAAAAAAAAAAAATATTTAAAAATTCATATCTCCGGTTCCCCTTATCTGATTTTATTATTTTTGGTGTCATTTTAAAGATAACAATATAATCTATTTTTATAAATTGGTTTTGGATTTTTAAACTGTTTCCTGTGTTTTATTTAATTACTATTTTGTGATATTTGAATGCTTTACACTCTGGCCCTCATTCTGACCTTGGCGGGCGGCGGAGGCCGCCCGCCAAAGTCCCGCCGTCAGGTTACCGTTCCGCGGTCGAAAGACCGCGGCGGTAATTCTGACTTTCCCGCTGGGCTGGCGGGCGGTCTCCTTCAGACCGCCAGCCAGCCCAGCGGGAAAGAGGCTTCCACGATGAAGCCGGCTCGGAATCGAGCCGGCGGAGTGGAAGCTGTGCGACGGGTGCAGTTGCACCCGTCGCGTATTTCACTGTCTGCGCAGCAGACAGTGAAATACATGTAGGGGCCCTCTTACAGGGGCCCCTGCAATGCCCATGCCAGTGGCATGGGCACTGCAGGGGCCCCCAGGGGCCCCGCGACCCCCCCTACCGCCATCCGGATCTCGGCGGTCCGACCGCCGGGATCTGGATGGCGGTAGGGGGGGTCAGAATCCCCGCGGCGGTGCAGCAAGCTGCGCCGCCGCGGAGGATTCAATGGGGCCGCGGTACACTGGCGGGACCCCGCCAGTGGTGCCGGTCCGACCGCGGCTTTACCGCCGCGGTCGGAATCCCCATTGGAGCACCGCCGGCTTGTCGGCGGTGCTCCCGCGGTCCTCCGCCCTGGCGGTCAAAGACCGCCAGGGTCAGAATGAGGGCCTCTGTCTCCTAAGTTAAGCCTTGACGCTTGTTGCCAAGCTACCAAGGGTTGAGCTGGGTTTAATTTACTGAGAGCTAACTGGACCTTAGTGGAGGTTAGTGGCCTATTGCTAAGTGTAGGTACCTACCTGCCCTTACCAATAACCCATTTTCCAACACTAGGCCAGTCGGATTGACAGTGACCAGTCGAAGTCCAGTTCCAGGAGTAATGAGGCTCCAAGCCACTGGATCGTGCACCTACAGCACTGCTTGATTGTTGGCAGGTCCAACATTAGCGGGCTTTGGGCAAGTTCATCCATTGCGGAGTAACAAAAATAAGACCAACTGTGGAGCACTTATTCTGTTGACAAATGTCACAACAAAGGATTTATTTCTTGGCCTGTGTTTATAAGTCATGCCACCAATAACGCTGCTGTAGCAGCTAATTGTAGTTGCCACACCAGCATGAGCAGAAGCTATACCTTCATGTGCAGCTTTTACTAAAGCTAGCCTGTGGTCTAAGTTGGGAATCAGTCAATCACCAACTCTAGGGACTATAACATAGGGTATATTACGTTAACTTAAATGATATGTAAATTTAGCTGGAAAGGCCTTAGGTAAGGGAGGTCCGTTGCTTGTAACATTTATGGCTGTCAGTATATCTTTGTTAATGTGTGTTTGTGAATGTGTAATCACAGCTACAATAGCAACTGCCACAATTGCCGATTTGACCACTTTATCTGCCAATTAATTCCCTACAGCATGTGTTCCCACACATTGATCATCCAATGTATGCACAACATGAGTCTGCGTCAACCTGTCTTTGGGGCCCGCCACCTTCACTCAAAGCATCTTGTGCTTGATAGTGTTACCTTTAGAGTCTTTGAAATCATTCTATCACCAATAATGCAAATTGTCATTAAAGGACTGAGCAAAATAATACAAATCACACACTATGAGTATGGGGAATTCAGGCTCCGTATTTTCTAATGGCAAAATCAGAGCTTTCAATTCAGCTAACTGTGCAGTAGAGTCACCTAGGGATTGTGTGAGTTTGCTGGGGTTGGAATTTACAGTCCATTATAACACCATGGATGTAGGCACACACTGCTGAATGCAGGTGCTTAGTCCCTATAGCAGGTGAAGCTGAACCATCAGTGTAAACTATAAATGTATACTGTTCGAATGGCAAAATATTAGTGGGCAAGGGGTAAACATGCTCATATTGCAAAAATCCCTATATTGCAAAGATGGGTCAAAGACAAACTCTACATCCGTGGCTGTTAAGCATTTTGCCAACTGAATCCATCTATTTCCACATTGAAATATAAATGTGATTTATATGCAGTCGGCACTGTTTCACCCTTATTGAAGGAAGTGTAAGTAAACTCAATGGCCCCTGCAATTACATGGATGACAAGGTTTGTAGTTTTTATAAATGTAAATAAAAGTTGTGTAGCAAGCAAGTCAGATTGTAGTGATCTGAGTGTGTCAGTGGTCAAATGTCCACAGTGAACTGGAAAAATAATTATGTATTAATTCATACAATGCTTCTATGTGTTGAGCATAGTCAGGAATATATGCCCTGAATACTAAGGAAACCCAATACTGATTATAGTTTCCGAAGAGTATTAGGTGGTTGTAGGAGTGCGCACTTCTCTAAGAAGTGTGATGCAAAGTTTTTGCCTCATTATCTATATATGGCAATGTGTCTGGGCAAATATCATGAAGAGTTGACACTGTATGGGCAGCAAACAGTCCTGGATTGTTCTTGTACCCCATGGTCAGGTGTGAAAAGTAACACTGGAAGCCAAGAACGGAGAAGGCAATTAAGTCCCTACTCACAGGCTCTAGATTTTGACTGAAAGAAATGTTAGAAATATCCAAGGTCGTTTTGTATTTTTTATGGACAATATTACTAATAAGCGCAGTGCTGTGTGTGTTTTGTATTGCAAACCTGCGTGTATGACTAGTCAAATGTCTATAGTAAAGGCAATTCTACTGGAATGATCGAGTTAAAAATAGTAAAAAGTGGATTGCTTATTTGTGAGATACAATCACTCCCTGATACTCTTACTGAAATAGGATATTCCTAACAGGTGCTTTCCGATCCCGTTTATTAGGATATTGTGGTTACACAGTTGTGAACAGGACCTTAAGGGTATGATATGATAAGGACAGTCCTTATCCCAGCCACCATGTTTGCTGTATAGTGCTGGGGATTGTGCAAAGGCACATCTCACTGCTTAAACATGCTTGATTTCCTCAGGAACAAGGGTAGAAAAAGAAGGAAAGATAACTACTTCACCCTGCAGGGAAGAGCAGACAAACTCTGGGGGCCTATTGACCTCCACTAAGAAAATGTCATAGGATAATGTTAAATTGTCTCAATAAGTTACACACACAGTGCGTTGAATGTCATCCTCAATTTGAAAGTCTAAAACATAGAGTTGATAAGGAGGGACAATGCACCTATCCACCATTTAAACCATCACATATTGACCAGTTGTTTTCACTGCCAGAGAGTCTGACATACTATGGTGACCTCTGCCACGCTGTTGAGGAGAGTCACTACCCATGTCTCATTCAGGAGAAGGGTTCTCAGGTTGTAGGGCATGTTTCATGGTTATAGGCATAACCTTTTTATTTTGAAACAGGGGTTTGTAGTGAGGTTTTTCCTCCTATTTGAGCTTCACATCAGACAAGCATTGTGAGTCTTTTCTCGGTTTTACATGCTCCTCCTCTCTGCGATCAGACCTTCCTCTTCTCTCGTACTTTGTCAGACGAGCCTTGGAAGGAATGAGAACGATGGGTATCAGTGTCCTCATATCTGTCTGGTGCTTTAATTTGTGTGTGATAATGCAAATTATATTTTCTCTCAGAGGTCTCCAATGGAGGAACATTTCCTTGAGTTTTAGCTTTGCCTCTAGATTTATTTTTGTCCCATTGTTTTTTTAACAAACCTCAGATTCTGTTGGTAGTGTCCTTGCTTGCACTAGTTTTGCCAAGTTGTGGTTTAGGTGGACTGGTCCCTAAATTAATGCTACCAAGTGAATTATAAAGCCCAGCTATAATGGTCAGCAGCTCATGTTCCCAGTTAGCAGCATCAACAACAGTGAGCCTCTGGCATTTAGCCAGAGCTGCAGCTTCACCTTTGATGTTCGATAGAATCATCTCGGAAACAACAGGAAAATTTCACTTTAATTTCATACCAAATCAAATGCCAGTCCACCCCCATACTCATCTTGCACTTGCTTCAGGATGTCCGGTAACATCACCAAAGATGGCGTGCCAGGAGTTTGGGTATAGACAGCTGCAAAGACTGTACCCCATGTGTTACAGTCCATTATCCAGGGTACCATCCCAAGTGGTAAACACATAGTTAATATTTCATGCCTGTCCTGTGGCTTTGTAAGTAGAAATACAGCCTAATCTGGTCCATTTTCTTGGTAATCCATAAGGGAATTTCCTCATGAACTGTGGGTACTTTATTCAAAATTGCATTGATAATCACAGGACTAATTATCGGAGCTACAGGCATCTGTGGTACACCCACCGCTGCCACTCCAGGAGGAGCAGGCATCAAAGTGTACGTATGATACTGAGTTAGGCGTCAGTAGAGTCAAACAAGGTTAGTGTATAACTGTTGAAGATCAGAAACAGCCAAGTTACTTAAATCAGGATAAGGTGTATAACCAGCTGAGGCTGGCTAAGTTGCCCCTTCATTATTATGGGGTCCCATGCACACTGGGGCAAGTACATGTTCTAGGGCGCCTCTGAACCAATTAGTATGTTCTGAATGTGTATCTCTAAGAGTGCATATGCTCTGTAGGCATTAAGTGGTGCAATATTAGTGTAGTCATGAAAATGATTAGTATTAGCATCCACAGCTGAAAAGCTGACACAAGAACAACAAACTTCCATTCTGTAACCATTGTGTGGCTCAACCACAAAAAATAAAATCACCGCCGACATTAGTGAGGCCGTGAAATGAGACATGTGGATATACAGCCGGCCTGCAGTTTACTGCAATTTGAATCAGGTGTGGCAGAGCTGCCATCTTAGAAACAGAAGTGGTAATAAAGCTTTAAAACCCAAAATGGGTAATCCCTTAAAAAGTCTGAGCTCAAACAGCCACCCGTATTAAAAAATACCATGAAGAATAAATCCCACACACCATGGACGTCTCCGTTGAAGGTGTGCGGGCACTATGAATACCGAGGAGTACAACCCTGGTGACCCATTATAAAAGTACTAGACACATCATTGGTAAGGTCATGTCTCAGGGATTCTGCTTTTGCAGAACTGTGCCATGGTACAAAAGAAGGTCAGAATGCACCGGCCGTGCCACTTCTGCCAAATCAGTATTGTCATACCAAACTACCTAACTAACCCTAATGCCTTACTTGCACTCCTAACCTCACAGAGTGGCAAGCAATTGTGGCAACCTAAAAAACACAACACTCTAGCCCTCTCTCAGGGAACCGTGGTGGAACAGTTCAGTCATTTTTGTACATTATCTCAGTCATACATATCTGTAGTAACCGTAAGAAATACACAATGAAAGTACACAATATAGTTATCGAAAATCGAAAAGCAGTTAGAAAACCATAACACAAATAGTGCCACCATAATGCAGATCTAGTGGCCTAATCCTATCCTGTTATGGTATGCACAGAAAGGGAAGACTATTATTATTATTATTATTATTATTATTATTATTATTATTATTATTATTATTATTGTTATTATTATTATTATTATTATTATTATTAGTGACCTCTGGGAGCAGTTAACCCATACCTCTGTTTGCATAGTCAAGTGGTCCTTGTAAGGAAGTGTAAACACAGTTTACACAGTCTGCATGCCCTGGAGGGCATGTGTTCCACAGATGGGCCAGCTCCACTAGAATCCTCCTCTCTAGATCGATTTACTATGCAACCTAATTTATAACATTAGCTTAATACAGTGAAAAGCTACTGTATTATGTCTATAGGAGCCTGGCCGCGATTGCTGAACGGACAGACACCTGGCACTTGTTGTGCCCTCTGAGCAACACAAAAGGATGATGGATGAAGTGCAGAACCTTTCCAAAGATTCACCCCCAGTCACAGATCTAGGTTTAATCCATAATTAATTTGCTCACCATGCCACCCCAGTTTGGACCCAGTCATATTCAAATCAGTCTTGACCCTGTCCCTCAGGGGAACTGTCCAGCCCCAACTGCCAGACCATGTCCTCCGTGGACCGGTTTCAGAGTATCACCCTTCATCAGCCAGACTAGCTTGAATCCAGTATCACAGTGAGCACAAGACCCATTCCTGGGCATACCTTTCCCACTTAGGGAAACTTTTGCAACACAAAAGGATGATGAACTGAGTGTTGAAACTTTTCAAACACTCACCCCCAGTCACAGATCTGGGTTTAATCGATTGTTCTTTAGCTCACCATGCCACCGCAGTTTGGACTCAGCCATATGCAAATCAGTCTTGACCCTGAACAGTCAGAGAATGTACAGACAGAATATCAGGAAAGTGACTGCACAACAAGTGACATTACAGTGATTTTCAAAACAATGTCATGAAAGAAAAATGTGCAATGTACGGCAGTGCAGAGCAGAAGCATCATAATTACTAGAGTGCTAAGAAATGAGTCATAACTATAGTGAGTCCATGAATGGGCCTCAAGACACTACTACCAGCTTAACCAGGCAATTCACTGCTCTCTCTCTCTCTCTCTATATATATATATATATATATATATATATATATATATATATATATATATATATATATATATATATATATATATTCATGTTGACATATATATATATATATATTCATCTAAAAACTAAACAGCAGCAGGCTCATAATCAACGCACCTACCCCAATATTTCTATAAGTATGAGAAAATTCAAAAGGTATTTATTGTCCTTTGTGTGCACTTAAACCAACACCTGCTGCTAAGATGTAATCTTTTTGAAAAAAAGGGAAAAAATTCAATTTAGAATAATGGTAGTACACCACCCTCCAAATAAATATTTTTTTTTAAAATCCAGTCCTTTAATGTGAGATTGTGAAAATCTTCTCTGTATTCTCTTTCCCTTTTCCAATAATATGTACAATCATACAACAAACGCGTTTCGTCCTCCAACATAGGACTTCTTCAGGGCTATAACATAATACATATAATTTACATTGGACAAACAAACGAAAAAACAAATAACAACTACATGTGTCTTCAGAATTAATTTTTGTGCAAAAAAACAAAGCATAAGTCCATATAGCTACATATATTTATACAAAGAAAC
Organism: Pleurodeles waltl; assembly: GCF_031143425.1. Lineage (NCBI taxonomy): Eukaryota > Metazoa > Chordata > Amphibia > Caudata > Salamandridae > Pleurodeles > Pleurodeles waltl. Next base: position 261,551,627 of record NC_090440.1, read on the forward strand.
ATATAAAACCAAACACATAAAATCGAACATTTAAAAACAACACAAAGAATGGCAAGGGAATTTATCAATTTTTCTTCAAGACTATGGGCCTGATTCTAACTTTGGAGGACGGTGTTAAACCGTCCCAAAAGTGGCGGATATACCACCTACCGTATTACGAGTCCATTATATCCTATGGAACTCGTAATACGGTAGGTGGTATATCCGCCACTTTTGGGACGGTTTAACACCGTCCTCCAAAGTTAGAATCAGGCCCTATGACTGATATTCCAAAATTAAAATTACACAGACACATTATACATCTGATGTAAAGAAGAAAACACTATTTCACATATTTTATAACATTCTCCTTTATGACATTAAAAACATGTGGGCAGCTCGCAATTGATTTTAGGCAGATTAATGATTGTTGGTAAAAGCAAAGAGGACGTGTTATTTGGCAATAAAATGTATAAGAGATGATGACACCTCACGCCCTCTATTTTTTTGGGCACAACGTTTATGGATGATATTATTGGGTAAAACAAAATAATATGATCTATAATGGGTGGCATTCGTAAAGGAGAATGTTATAAAATATGTGAAATAGTGTTTTTTTCTTTACATCAGATGTATAATTGGAGAGATTAAGGGCACGAGAGAAACAAACTATGCCTAACCAATCTGAAATTGACTGACTAGGTATGTTTAAGATGGTATATTCAATGTAATTGGCTATGGTTGTTTATGTATATATAGGTAGTGGTATTTATATAGAATAAATAACAAAAAAAGATGTAATTTTGGTTTTGAACAATTTATTGTGAGTTTATAATCACCTGGGGATATATTACGTTGTATCAATGTTGGGTGATAATAAGAAAAACACAAAATAAAATGCAGATAGTAGATTATAGGTTTATAGAACAAAAAATCATAATTTTTAGTGGCAGTCTCCACTAGGGAGTTATAGTTAGAATCTAGTGTCCATTGATGCATCATTTTTTGTTTCGCCTATAACTTTGGCCTCGCTTTAGGGATCTTCACGCAATTTTCAAAATGTATACTTTGGTCAGTTCAGCTTCTGTTTTGAAAGTTGTGGGGTGGTCCGTCAAGCAGGGGCCGAGAAAAATAGGGTTCCCAAAACACATTTTTCCCATTCATTTTTCTGTAGGGTTCTTAGACACGCCTACAGCCTAAACCGCTGAACGGAATTACACCAACTATGGCAAGAAGATAGATCCTATTGCACAGATTATGCTTTTGGTGCGAATCTGTTCAGTAGTTTTGGAGTAATTTAAGGCCAAACTCTCTAGATATCTAGGGATGCGGATTCTCCACGGACCCAACTATCCCCATGCTGAAATCTGACTGGCTGCCAACATTTCAACAAGGGAGTGTTGGCAGCCATCTTGGGACTTGGCTTCAGCTGAGTCCCAGATAAAAAAGTTAAAAAATTAGAAAAGGGGTCACCCTAAACTCTTAGCTCTGGTGCTGGAGTCCCTGAGGGTCCCCACCAGGGCTAAAATGCAATTTATTTAAATAAGATCTCAGAAAAATCCATGGATCTGGATCCGTGGATTTTTCAGAGATTTCTTTTTTTTTTTAAAAGGGCTGTCTCCCATCTTATTCTTTTTATTAGCCCCAGGGTAGGCAGGTCCCACCTCCCTGGGGCGATGTGTAATTTGAATGTGGGTGGTTACGTGGCCCCCCGCACCCTGGGGACTACCACCTGCCTGGGGCAAATTGTATTGTTTGTGTTGGGGAGGCACGATGGCCTCCCCCACAGTCCCAGGGATCACCATCTCCCCAGGGCACTTCTTACACTGAATACAGGGGACCACTATGTGGACCCCCTGAAGCCCTGGGGACCACCATCTCCAAGGGGCACTTTTGCTAATAGAATGCAGGGGCCACGTGTTTCTCCTGCATCTCCGGGGACCACCACGACAAAAAGAATGACGAGGGTACATTTCAAACCCCCAAGCGCCAGGGAACACCACCTCCCAAAGCTATGTAATGTTGGAGGGGGGGGCCCTCGAGGAGTTGATGATGGCCCTGGGGAATCGCCATCCAGTAGGGCCGGCTCCAGTTATTTCCCAGGGTGTCCACCCTAGGACATAGCTGTTTGCTTTTGCTTGATGAGAGCTGACATCCCCCACCAAGCAAAAGCAAACAAAGTGTGCTTTCTGACAGCGGGAACTGTCAGAAAGCGGAGTTCTCATCTGTCTTCCCTGCATGCAAATGGGTGTGCTGGAAAGACAGATGAAAACATTGCTCCCACAAGTAGGGAGCTGCTTTTAAAGGCATCTCCTGCTTCTAGGAGCAATGCCGGCTCCTGCAGGATGCAGGGAGCCGGCTCGGACCACAGGGGCCTTTAGTCTCCCCTGCAGTCCTGTGACTCTCTCTCTCTCCCATCACATGATGGGATGGGAAAGAGAAGAGATTGTCATTGCATGGTTTCTCCATGCAATGACTTCAAAGAGTTAGACTAGCAAGATTTGTGGTTCGAATGTTATAGATACGTTTTGATGCAAAGCAGAACAGAGTCTCTTCTGACCTACTGGTAAAGCTCTTGAACTGTTACTCAGTAGGTTGATGGTTCAAAGCCTAGTACTTCAATGCAGTGGGTCCATTTATTTACTAGTGTACAGACTGTTAAACCTTCTTAGTAATGGAACATCCCTGTCCCTTTCCTCTCAAAGTGTGTGGGCGGAATGTCATAGTGATGTCTTGAAAAAGCACAATAAGGAGTCACCTACGCCTAATGGTTAAGCTCTCGGACCCTCACCCTGACAGTTGAGGGTTCGACTCCAGGTGTGTCCAGGATCATTTCCCTCCTTTAATCTTTTCTTTTAAACTTCAAAAGTTTAAGGTTGATACTGAAAGGTAATCTCACTCTTTTTAATTGCCAAATACATTATCCTTTTCAATTTGTCCAGACATATCTCATTCTAAATATTTCATCCATCAAAACCTAAAAAACTCTCTATCTCTCTTTCTCCCTCTCTTTTTCTCTCTCTTTTAGTCTCTTTCTACCACTCACACACCCATTCAGACACTTCCGTACTTACTCAGAGACCCACTCAGACCCTCGTGCACCCACTCACAGTTCCACTCAGACCCTGACGCACCCACTCGCAGCCCCACTCAGACCTTCACGCACCCACTCACAGACCCACTCAGACTTTCATGCACCCACTCACAGACCTGCGCACACAATGAACCATCACTAAGACACTGATGCACGCACTCTCACACCCAGACAGAGACTCTCACAGCCACTCTCGGCTCCAGATACACCTTCTCACACCGTGTTAGACTTTTCATCCTTGGCGTGGTCTCCCTTAACTTTTTGCCTCTGTTCCCCAGGTTTCTGATGTGTGCTGGACTCAGATTTTGCTGTTTTTATTACTCTGGGCACTTTACCACTGCTAACCGTTGCTAAAGTGTAAGTGCTCCTGTTTAAAATGTGTATGTAATTGGTTCTCCATGATTGGCATATTTGTTTTACTATTAAGTCCCTAGTAAAGTGCACTAGAGGTGCCCAGGGCCTGTAAATCAAATGTTACTAGTGGGCCTGCAGCACTGATTGTGCCACCCACATAAGTAACCCTGTAATTTTGTCTCTGACCTGCCACTGCATTGTCTGTGTGTGTATTTTTACACTATAAATTCGACTTGGCAAGTGTACCCACTTGCCAGGCCTAAACCTTCCCTTTTCTTACATGTAAGGCACCCCTAAGGTAGGCCCTAGGTAGCCCCAAGGGCAGGGTGCAGTGTATGGATAAGGTAGGACATATAGGCCCTCATTCTGACCCTGGCGGTCTTTGACCGCCAGGGCGGAGGACCGCGGGAGCACCGCCGACAGGCCGGCGGTGCTCCAATGGGGATTCCGACCGCGGCGGTAAAGCCGCGGTCGGACCGGCACCACTGGCGGGGTCTCGCCAGTGTACCGCGGCCCCATTGAATCCTCCGCGGCGGCGCAGCTTGCTGCACCGCCGCGGGGATTCCGACCCCCACTACCGCCATCCAGATCCCGGCGGTCGGACCGCCGAGATCCGGATGGCGGTAGGGGGGGTCGCGGGGCCCCTGGGGGCCCCTGCAGTGCCCATGCCACTGGCATGGGCATTGCAGGGGCCCCCGTAAGAGGGCCCCTACATGTATTTCACTGTCTGCTGCGCAGACAGTGAAATACGCGACGGGTGCAACTGCACCCGTCGCACAGCTTCCACTCCGCCGGCTCGATTCCGAGCCGGCTTCATCGTGGAAGCCTCTTTCCCGCTGGGCTGGCTGGCGGTCTGAAGGCGACCGCCCGCCAGCCCAGCGGGAAAGTCAGAATTACCGCCGCGGTCTTTCGACCGCGGAACGGTAACCTGACGGCGGGACTTTGGCGGGCGGCCTCCGCCGCCCGCCAAGGTCAGAATGAGGGCCAGAGTAATGTGGTTTATATGTCCTGACAGTGAGATACTGCCAACTTCGTTTTTCACAGTTGCAAGGCCTGTCTCTCTCATAGGATAACATGGGGGCTACCTTTAAATATGATTAAAGTGTAGATTCCCCTAAAGAGTAGATGGACATGTGGGGTTTGGGGTCCCTGAGCTCACAATTTAAAAATACATCTTTTAGTAAAGTTGATTTTGAGATTTGTGCGTTTGAAAATGGCACTTTTAGAAAGTGAGCATTTTCTTGCTTAGACCTTTCTGTGACTCTGCCTTGTTTGTGGATTCCCTGTCTGGGTCGGTTTGACAGTTGGGTTGTTTTTCACCTCACACTAGACAGTGACACAAAGGGAGCTGGGGTGTAACATGCATTTCCTGATTAGCCATCTCTGCTAGGAGGGAGGGGTGGAGTGGTCACTCTCATCTGAAAGGACTGTGCCTGCCTCTGACAATGCAGACTCCAACCCCCGGTGTGTGTCTGAGGCCTTGCCTGGGCAAAGCAGGATTTCACAAGTAGGTGTGAGTCCCCTTTGAAGAAAGGTGACTTCAAAGACTAAAATGGGTACAAGAAGGGCACCCAAATCTACAGACTTTAGAAACACTTCTGGAACCAAGAGGAACCTCTGGCTGGAGAAGGGCTGATAGCTGAGGAAGAAGTGCTGCCCTGTCTGTGACTGTGCTTTGTGGAGCTTTCCTGAAGTGCTGCTTCTGCCAGAGTAAGAGGGCAAAGACTGGACTTTGTGTGCCTTCCATCTTGTGAAGAAATCTCCAAGGGCTTGATGTAGAACTTGCCTCCTGTTGTTTGAAGTCTCAGGGACAGCAAAGACTTCTTTCTGCCAGCACCTGGAGTCTCTGGAGAGACTCCTGCTCTTACAAGTGGTGCCCTATCCAGTCCCTGGGCCCTTGAAAAGAAAGCTGGTGGAAATCCAAGGAAATCGACTTCGGACGACTCCGGACCGACGCCGCTGCCGAATCCGGTAACGCCGCCTGCACCTGACGCCGTGACCATCGCTGGAACGCGACGCTCTTCGCAGGCCCGACGCCGCTGCAGCCCCGCTGAAGTCTGTGGCTCTGTGGAAGTCGCCACACCCCGTCGTGACCGACGCCGCTCGAAGCACGTGGATTCAATGTTTCGCACAGACGCCGCGATCCCGGACTTCGCGTCTCGCCTTGTTTTCACTCTTCACCAAAGGTACTGTACTTGGGGGTCTATGCGACTCCGTGTCCGGCGCCGCTGGTGTCGGCTTTTTGGGAACGACTTCGTCACGACGCCGTGTTAACACCTCATCAAAGCATTTTTGTTACTAACTGCTATTTTTGAGTTTAATCTTTAAAAATTCATAACTGGACTTGTCGGATTTTTGTCGGTTAGGGCTTGTTTTGTTAGATAAATATTACCTATTTTTCTAAACTGGTGATGTGTCATTTTGTAGTGTTTTCATTGAGTTACTGTGTGTGTTGGTACAAATACTTTACACCTAGCGCTCTGAAGTTAAGCCTACTGCTCTGCCAAGCTACCAAGGGGGTAAGCAGGGGTTAGCTGAGGGTGATTCTGTTTTACCCTGAAGAGAGTGAGGGTCCTTGCAACAACAAGGGGTAACCTGACTGTCAACCAAAGACCCCATTTCTAACATTGGTGATCAGCGGTTGGGATTTGGACTTGTATTTGTACTTGACATACAGTAATTAAGTGTACACTACTGTTTGAGTTCAGACCACTACGTGACCACATACTTCTAGTCTTGTGATTTTTTTGTTTTTTTTCTAGTTGGACTGTTTTTGCTCTGCATTCAGTTTCTTTTTTTGCTGATCCTGTGATTGATTTTTCTGGAACTTCATTTTGGAACTTGTTTTCTGCATTTGGAACTTTGCACTCTTTTTAACCTTTCATCATGTCTCTACTGGGAGATGCATCAGTTGGAGCTGACTTGACCTTGAGAAATTGGAGAGTTATACCAAAGCTCAGTTGAAGCAGTTCTGTAAAAGTTTTGACTGTCCCATTAAGAGCTCATCCAGGAAGGAGGAGCTGCAAAAGGCGCTGAGGACCTGGGTGACAGCCAAGAGCACTGAAGGGCACACAGAGGATGAGGGAGATGATGAGGAAGAGTGTTCAGTACACAGTGGTATTGTGGGTGGGCCTGTTATGTCCAGGGAGAAGGTCTCCAGGGCAGGTAGCAGTGTCTCATCCAAGGGTCTGACACCTGAGGAATTACAGGACAGACAGGCAGAAAGGGAGTACCAATTGGAGCAGAGGAGGCTAGCCCTTGAGGAGAGGAAGTTAGCAATGGCTCATGAGCTTAGCTTGAGAGAGATGGATCATAGAAGCCAGTCCAGTAGAGATGGTGGCAGCAATCCTACAGTGCAGCCTGAGAGAAGGGTACACATCCCAAAAGACCTTGTGAGGGATTATAAGAGAGAGGATGATATCTACTTGTGGTTCAAGGGTTATGAGTCAGCTCTCCACCTGAACCTGGTCCCTGAAGCTCATTGGGGGGCAGCCCTGTGGAAGCATTTTGAGGCAGAGGGGAGGGACACACTGACAGCCTTAGGGGATGCTCAGGATGTGGGAGGCCTTACTCACCAGGTATGGTCTCACCCCTGAGCAGTACAAGGAGAAGTTTAGATCCTACAAGAGAAAGGAATCCCAAACATGGTTGGAATGTGTTGATTCTTTTTGTAGGTCACTGGATGGTTGGGTGAAGGGCAGTAAGGTAAACACGTATGAGGGGCTTTACAATTTAATTGCTTGGGAGCACTTGAACAGTTTATGTTTTCCAGAGCTGCGCCAGCACCTCATTGACAGCAAGCTGACTGATCCCAGGAAGCTTGCACAGGAAGCGGAACGCTGGGAGAGAACCAGGGTCCAAAAGAGGTATGGGGGAGACTACGCCAAGGGTGGGCAGGGTCCCTCTCAGAAGAGAGGGGGGGTAAGGGCAAACAGGGGGAGTTCTCTAAAGGGCCCCAAACTGATTCCCAGGGTAAGGATTCCCAACCCCCCAGTGAAAAGAAGCCATGGTTGTCCAAAGGGAAGCCAGTGGTAGGTGGTCCCTTACGTAAGTGCTATGCATGTGACCAGGTGGGTCATGTGAGGGGGGACCCCAAATGCCCCACAAGTACACCGGCACCCACTGGTGCACCATCCCAGGGTTTGGCCAGTGTAGCGCTTGGGGAGGAGTTGGTTTCAGGTGGGTGGGAACCAGCAGAAATGACCCTTGTCTCACTAGGGGACAGTGAGATGGTCCAGAGAAACCTAGTGCCTGATAACACTAAGAAGTACAGGCAATGGGTGACCATCAATGGACAGAGGGTGGAGGCTCTGAGAGACACAGGAGCCAGTGTGACTACAGTGAGGAGTCACCTGGTGTCTGAAGAGCAGATTGATCCCTGGGTACTTCACCAAGTAGTTGCGGTAGACAACTCTGAGCACCTCTGCTGAGTGGCGCAGGTTCCCTTTGAATAGGGGGGGGTCTCAGGTTCTTGGAAAGTAGCTGTGAGTCCAACCATGCCTGTTGATTGTTTGCTAGGTAACGACCTGGAGGATTCCCCTTGGAAGGAGGTGGAACACAGGTCTCACTTGGAGATGTTGGGTCTGCCTGGGTGGGTATGCGTATCCACCCGGTCTATGGCAGCCAATCAGGGTAGTCAAGAGCCCCTGGAGCCTGAAACAGTGGCCCAGGGGACCGCCAAGAAAAGGAAGGGCAGGGGACGCAGGAAACCGGCCCCCGAGGTTCTCACGGTCCGGGAGGAGGCGGAGGCTGAGGGTGACGCCCCGGAACCTACAGGGGAGCAGGTGGCTGAACTGGGGGAGGTCCCTGAGCTGTCACAGTGGCAGCAGGAAGGGGGACCCACCAGGGAAGCATTCTGCACAGCGCAGAAGGAGTGCCCTACTCTTGAGGGGCTGCGGCAGCAGGCTGCAGCCCAGGCGGCTGGTGAGGTGCCAGGTACTCACCTGATATATTGGGAGGATGGCCTCCTGTATAGTGAGCCTAAGGTTCCTGAGCCTGGGTCAGCTCGTATGCTGGTGGTACTCCAGTGCTTCAGGGCCTTCCTACTGGGTTTGGCTCATGATGTGCCTTTGGCAGGACATCTAGGGCAGGACAAGACCTATAAGAGGCTTGTCTCCCACTTTTACTGGCCCTTGATGCACAAGCAGTCAGCTGCTTATTGTAGGTCTTGTCAGACTTGCCAGGCAAGTGGCAAGAGTGGGGGGAAATGCAAAGCTCCCCTCCAACCTTTATCGGTAGTCAGTACTCCCTTTGATAGGGTAGGAATTGACATTGTGGGGCCTCTGGATCCCAAGACAGCCATGGGCAACCGGTTCATCCTGGTCTTGGTGGACCATGCCACACGGTACCCAGAAGCCATTCCTCTAAGGACGGTCACTGCCCCCGTGGTGGGACATGCCTTGATGGGAGTTTTCACCCACATGGGGTTCCCCAAGGAAGTGCTATCTGATAGAGGTACAAACTTCATATCCACTTATATGAAATCTCTGTGGAAGGTGTGTGGGGTAACGTACAAGTTCACCACACCTTACCACCCCCAAAGTAATGGTCTGGTTGAGAGATTCAACCGCACCTTGAAAGGCATGATTCAGGGCCTGTCAGAGCCCTTGAGTCGTAAGTGGGACGTCCTCTTGCCATGCCTTCCGTTCGCTTACAGGGAGGTGCCTCAAAAGGGACTTGGCTTTAGCACCTTTGAGCTCATCTATGGCCACCCTGTGACGGGACCGCTCAGTCTGGTGAAGGAGGCTTTGGAGAAAGCTCCTAGTAAACCACCCCAGGATGTATTTAGCTACATGCTGGCACTAAGAAACCAGACTGCCCGCTTCAGGAGTCTCGCTCAGGAGAACCTGGAAGCAATCCAGGAGGATATGAAACGGTGGTACGACCAGAATGGCACTCTGGTTGAGTTTCAGCCTGGACAAAAAGTGTGGGTCATGGCACCAGTGGACCATATGGCTTTCCAAGATAAGTGGACTGGGCCTTTTGAGGTGGTGGAAAGAAAGAGCGAGGTCACCTATCTGGTAGACTTGCAATCCCCCAGGAACCCTTTGAGGGTCCTACATGTCAACCGCCTCAAACCACACTTTGAGCGAACTGAGCTATCCATGCTCCTAGTGACAGATGACAGGGTGGAGGAAGAGAGTGAGCCTCTTCCTAACCTCCTGTCTGCAGGAGAGAAAGATGGGTCTGTGGAGAGCGTGATCCTCTCCCCCTCCCAGACTGAGGAACAGCAGAGGGACTGTCGCCACGTGTTGGGACAGTTCGCCTCGCTGTTTTCCCTGATCCCAGGAGTCACACACCTGTGCACACATGATGTGGACACTGGGGACAGTGCACCTGTTAAACAAAAGGTTTACAGGGTGACTGACAGGGTCAGGGCTTGCATTAAGGAGGAAGTCTCCAAAATATTAACCCTAGGGGTCATTGAGCACTCCAGCAGTCCTTGGGCCAGCCCAGTGGTATTGGTCCCAAAGGCTGCTGCTCCTGGTGCCACTCCAGAACATAGGTTCTGTGTGGACTACCGGGGTCTCAATGAGGTCAGCAAGACTGACGCACACCCCATCCCCCGAGCTGATGAGCTCATTGATCGGTTAGGAGCTGACAAGTACCTCAGTACGTTTGATTTAACATCTGGGTACTGGCAGATTGCCTTAACTGAGGGGGCAAAGGAGAGGTCAGCATTTTCTACCCCAGATGGGCACTTCCACTTCAACGTGATGCCCTTTGGGATGAAGAATGCCCCTGCCACCTTTCAGAGGTTGGTCAACCAGGTGTTGGCAAGACTGGATGAGTTCAGTGCCGCCTACCTGGATGGCATTGCTGTGTTTAGTTCCACATGGGAGGAACACCTGCAACACCTCTGGAGAGTGTTAGAGGCCCTGCAGAAGGCAGGCCTCACTATTAAGGCGAGCAAGTGCCAAATAGGGCAGGGTTCTGTAGTGTAATTAGGACACCAGGTGGGGAATGGCCAGGTGGCACCCCTACAGCCTAAGATTGACACGTTTCTGGCTTGGGAGCCTCCCAAAACCCAGACTGAAGTGAGAGCCTTTTTAGGTCTCACAGGATATTACAGGAGGTTTGTTAAGGGATATGGTACCATTGTTACCCCCTTAACTGAGTTGACTTCTAAGAAGCAACCCAAGAAAGTGATCTGGACAGAGGCTTTGCCAGAATGCTTTTGATGCCCTGAAGGCTGCCATGTGCACAGCACCTGTGCTGCAGGCACCTGACTACTCCAAGGAGTTTGTTGTGCAAACAGACGCCTCAGAGCATGGTATTGGAGCAGTACTCTCACAGCTGAATGAAGAGGGCCTAGATCAACCCGTAGCCTTCATTAGCAGGAGGTTACTACCCAGGGAACGTAGGTGGAGTGCCATAGAACGCAAAGCGTTTGCTGTGGTCTGGGCACTGAAGAAGCTGAGACCCTACTTGTTTGGGACTCACTTCCGAGTTCACACCGACCACAGGCCCCTCAGATGGTTAATGCAGATGAGGGGTGAGGATCCAAAACTGTTGAGGTGGTCCATTTCCCTACAGGGGATGGACTTTGCGGTGGAACATCGTCCTGGTACAGAGCACGCCAATGCTGATGGTCTGTCCAGGATCTTCCGCCTTAGTGATGAGAACTCCCATGAGGTTGGGTAGTTGCTCCCCACTTTTAGCTGGGGGGACACGTGTTAGTCTTTTTATCCTTGGCGTGGTGTCCCTTAACTTTTTGCCTCTGTTCCCCAGGTTGTTGATGTGTGCTGGACTCTGATTTTGCTGTTTTTATTACTCTGGGCACTTTACCACTGCTAACCGGTGCTAAAGTGCAAGTGCTCCTGTTTAAAATGTGTACGTAATTAGTTCTCCATGATTGGCATATTTGTTTTACTATTAAGTCCCTAGTAAAGTGCACTAGAGGTGCCCAGGGCCTGTAAATCAAATGTTACTAGTGGGCCTGCAGCACTAATTGTGCCACCCACATAAGTAACCCTGTAATCTTGTCTCAGACCTGCCACTGCAGTGTCTGTGTGTGTATTTTTACACTATAAATTCGACTTGGTAAGTGTACCCACTTGCCAGGCCTAAACCTTCCCTTTTCTTACATGTAAAACACCCCTAAGGTAGGCCCTAGGTAGCCCCAAGGGCAGGGTGCAGTGTATGGATAAGGTAGGACATATAGTAATGTGGTTTATATGTCCTGACAGTGAAATACTACCAACTTCGTTTTTCACTGTTGCAAGGCCTGTCTCGCTCATAGGATAACATTAGGGCTACCTTTAAATATGATTAAAGTGTAGATTCCCCTAGAGAGTAGATGGACATGTGGGGTTTGGGGTCCCTGAGCTTACAATTTAAAAATACATCTTTTAGTAAAGTTGATTTTGAGATTGTGCGTTTGAAAATGCCACTTTTAGAAAGTGAGCATTTTCTTGCTTAGACCATACTGTGACTCTGCCTTGTTTGTGGATTCCCTGTCTGGGTCGGTTTGACAGTTGGGTTGTTTTTTACCTCGCACTAGACAGTGACACAAAGGGAGCTGGGGTGTAACCTGCATTTCCTTATTAGCCATCTCTTCTAGGAGTGAGGGGTGGAGTGGTCACTCTCATCTGAAAGGACTTTGCCTGCCTCTGACAATGCAGACTCCAACCCTCTGGTGTGTGTATGAGGCCTTGCCTGGGCAAGGCAGGATTTCACAAGTAGGTGTGAGTCCCCTTTGAAGAAAGGTGACTTCAAAGACTAAAATGGGTATAAGAAGGGCACCCAAATCTACAGACTTTAGAAACACTTCTGGAACCAAGAGGAACCTCTGCTTGGAGAAGAGCTGATAGCTGAGGAAGAAGTGCTGCCCTGCTTGTGACTGTGCTTTGTGGAGCTTTCCTGCGGTGCTGCATTGAGAGTTCTTAAATCTGATGATGATTTGATCATTAAGAGAGCAGATAAAGGTGGAAATATAGTGGTTATGAATCGTAAGGATTATGAGCAGGAGATAATCACACAATTAAATGACACTATTTGTTATGAGAAGTTGACGTATAATCCAATAAAGATTCTGACTAGAGAGATAAATAACTTGATGAAGAACTGGTGGGAGAAGGAACTGCTAGATGAGATGAATATTTTTACCTTCAGGTATATCGCCCAAAGTTTCCTTGTCTTTATACGTTGCCAAAAATACATAAACAGTCAGCATTTCCACCTGGAAGACCTATTGTCTCAGGTGTAGGAGGTCCCACAGAGAGACTTTCAGAATTTGTAGACACATTTTTGCAACCATTTGTCTATAATTTACCCTCTTATATTAAAGATACGAAACACATACTGAGTGTGCTATCTTATATACAGTGGGAAGCAGGTATGACTATGGTAACTCTGGATGTGGTGGCACTGTACACCAGTATACAACACAAGTATGGGATGAAAGCAATTGAGCACATTTTGAACAAAAGATCAGCAAGCTTGCTAGAACACACACGGATGATGTTGAATATGATTGACTTTATACTTAATAATAACTACTTTTTATTTAAAAGTGAGTGGTACAAGGAGAAACACAGTGTGGCAATGGGCTCAGAATTTTCCCCCTCATACGTGAACTTGTTTATGGGGTGGTTTGAGGAAGTTTAGATTTGGGGCCCGGGCGCAGCAAGCTGGCACACTCATATTCTTTATTGGGGGCGATACATCGATGATTGTTTCATGCTGTGGAAAGGAGATGAACTTACATTGGAAGAATTTTATAAGTATCTCAATGAGAATGATGTGAATATTAGATTCACACACAAATTTAGTAAGACCCACTTAGAATTTCTGGATGTGGAATTGTTCATTCATGATAACAAAATTGAGAGTAGACTATATCCCAAGCCGACCTCTTGTAATACTATATTGCATGCTACTAGTGCTCCTCCGCAGCATCAGATAGAGGCCATACCACTAGGAGAAATTATTAGAGCAAGGAGAAACTGCAGCAAGAACAGTGACTTTTATGAGGAGATTGATAACATGGGACAGAGGTTTCTAGCTAGGGGCTACTCAGAGACAATTATACGAAAATCTCAATGGAAAGTGTGGAATATACCTCGTATACAGACATTAGGCTCAGGTGCACGTAAGTGTGACATACGTAAAAAGAACTGTGATCAGAGGATTAGAATCGTTTTAGATTATACGGAAAAGTCTCAGAAATTAATTAAGATCATGAATAAACATTGGTCCATATTAACTCGGGATGAATCACTAAAGAAGTATATTGGTAATAGACCAGAGGTTGTATTTAGAAGAGGTAATACCTTTAACAATATTCTAAGTCCTAGCTATCCATTGGATAAAACTAAATCTGACTGGCTCAGTAAGCGCAATTTGTTTTTTTTTAAATGTGGCTCCTGTGCGGTATGTAAATGGGCGTGGCAGCCTAGTAAGGAATTCCAGGATATGAGTGGCAACAAAGTTCCCATATAATCGCATATAGATTGCAATACCAAGTTCGTGGTATACATGATTGTTTGCAAATGCGAAAAAATATACGTAGGCAGTACAATACGTCCATTAAAAGTAAGAATCTCAGAACACTGGAGGGCAATTAGTCAAGAAGATGAACGTTATTCCATAGCTTCTCCCATGAAGATTTGTAGTGCACAGGGTGTATATAAAGCATTTAATTTTTTTGGTTTTGATTATTGTGAAGTGGATCCACGGGGGGGGTAACAGAGAATTAACTTTAAGGAGAAGGGAATCAAATTGGATTTTGAGATTAGGAGCTGTTGAGCGGGGTCTCAATACTGACTACGAGATGGATTATTTTCTTGGGAGATAAGTAGTCAGTATAAATGGATTAAGTTTATTTATGTATAGGTGGGCAATTCCACATAGTTTGAATTTCAGATATAGGTAGAGTTCAATTATGATAATAGGTATGGTTATGTTTAGAGTCAGGGATTAGTGCACCAATTTGGATGGATTGGCAATGACTATGGCCATAATTCTATGACTATGTAGCCAAAAGGGCTTGTATCTTTTGCTCCTGCACTAATGTACATTACAGAGTGGAACATGGAGGATGGAATCCTCCATGTTTACACTTATTGAAGACAATTGCTAGTACACGTTATCTGCATATAACGAGGAGTGTGGCCGGGGCTCCTAGTAAAGATGGTAACGTGGAGCCTCGGCGGGTATAACAGGCTTTCTATTTTTATGGTTTGGGAATACAGACGCGAGTGAGTTTAGTCCGTTGTTTATTTAATCTATTAGAGAGACGCTTAAATATGTTACAGCCGTGGAGCCTCGGCTTCAATCAATCGAGAGGGTACTCGCTCGATATTTGTGAACGGGATCAGTGGGTAAGTTAGGATTTAGATTTTGGACTTTTAATACGTTTTCTCTAGTAATACGTCTGAGTTTGAGGATTTTGCCAATGCATAGAGAAGGATTAACTTGGTATTTCTGAATGTTTATTATAGGAGATATTGGCTACGGAAAGTTATTCGAAGCAAATTTAAGAAACTGATTAGTGGTGAGTTAAATAGCATAGATACTGGTGCTTAATACTTCGAAATAAGATATTGGGGAGTCGGATATTTGAATATTTATTTTTATTTCAGTCGAGCCCATTGAGAGGTCTTGGAAGCACAGGGAGACAGAGTAATAATATAAGACAACTAGAGCCTTTTGGAAGGTATAGTGTATCTTATGTATTTAATTTCACATTTAGGTTATTGAGGGAGAGTGTTCATGTTTGGTAGGGGATTATCACAGATGTGGTGATATGTTTTTAAATGAGCATGCTCCCAGATATAGCATTTGATAATTACACACTAGTTTTTGTCTTGTTCACATGGATCACGAACAGGATGTAGTATATGAATGTAATTATTACTGAATTATCACTAAGTAATATGGTTTAGTTTGGTTCCCACTGTATATTAGTGTATTATAGAATGAATCACTATGTTTATAATCAGGAATGTAATTTTCATGTGACATACTAAAGTACCATTTATGGAAATATTATTGTAGGGGGTCCTGAGAAAATCCAGGGGCACTCCCCGGACGAAACACGTGTTGACGGACGAACTTAATAGTGGCTAATTTTGGATGGACTGGATCAATTCTGGGACTCTTGGAACAAGCTTGGATCTTCATTTGGAATTTCAAGTTGTTATGATCCTTTGATATTTGGACCACAGAGCTTGAAATATTACTAATAGGAGGATAGTAATGGGATTGCTGTAATTTGGTTTACTGTTTGTTATTTTGATTTCTGTGATGTTTGGATGTAGGAAATGTTACTAATTTGAATATAATAATAAGATCTGAACAACTCACTTATAATGCGGGGCAGGCCTGGAACATCAAGATAGGCCTCCGGAACAGGAACTCAGGAAGTTGCTGCTGCTCTGCACCGGGACCTCTGAATAGTGAGCATGTGGAGCTGGGCTGGCTCCCTTATATAGAGTCTGGCCCAGCCCACAAACCACACCCAGTCATGCTGCAGGGAAAGCTTCTAGAAGGTCCTAGAAAGGGACCACACCCTAACACACTCAGGAAGCCTGCAGCAATACCTTGCAAATGAACAGTTATTGCAAACATCATTAATAGTGTTTTTCAAGGTTAAACTCTCCAATGCAAAAGGTTAACATACTGCATATAAACTCTGTGCATGAATTATGCTCTTGCATAAAGGCTGGGTTTTTGCCTTTTTGTCGCCCGTAGAGCGGGCACCGTCCTGATGTTGATATGTCGGTTCCCTGGGCCTGTCCTTTCCCTGTCACACAGCAGTCCTCCCAGCTTCCCTGTTATCCTGTGCCTCTGTCCCCTGAACCGTGTACCCACTGCCACTGACCCCAGGTACCTGATCGTCCTGTGTTTGTGGGATTGCCTGGGGTCCCTGTAGTGGTGGACACACTGCTGATTGATGTGTCCTGGGGACAGAGCTATGGGCCCGCTGGGTGTGTTCTGTGGTGGTGTCTCCTGAGGGGGGAGGCTCTGTGGTGGGATGGGACTGTGCCAGGGTAACCAACTGTCTGGAAATCCCTGGTGGGCCAGCTTGGTCATCCAGATCCAGACGACCAGACGTACTGTCATCACTGTCGGCCTCTTCTGTGGGGGGACTAGATGTTGCTGGCACCTCCTCTCCGGTGACGTTGTATGGGGAACCTGTTGAGATGTAAATGCAGTGTAATTGTTTCTGCATGTGACATCTTGTGCATGGGTGTGTTGCCCTGTATGGTTGTGATTGCCCTGTCTGAGTAGTGATGTTGTGGGCTAGGTGATTCTCTCTAATGTGCATGCTTTAGTGATAGGTATCCATGCAGATTTGTGATGGGGGGGTCCATGCATTGGTGGTGCATGCAGGGATTGGTTTTGGGATGGGTGGGCTGTGATGGTGGGGTGTATGTGAGGTGGTGGAGTGATGGGGTGAGGGTAGGGTTAGGGGTTTGTGATGGCATGCAGGTAGGGGAGGTGATAGTGATAGAGATTTGACTTACCAGAGTCCAGTCCTCCTGCCACTCCTTCCAGGCCCTCAGGATGCAGTATTTTCAAGACCTGCTCCTCCCATGTTGTTAGTTGTTGGGAAGGAAGTGGGTGTCCACCCCCAGTCCTCTGTACAGCTATCTGGTGTCTTGCAACCACTGAACGCACTGTCCCCTGTAGGTCGTTCCACCTCTTCCTGAGGTCATCCCTTGTTCTGGGGTGCTGTCCCACAGGGTTGACCCTGTTGCTTCATCTTCCTAGCATTGGATGTCTGCTGTACCTGTGATCCGAATAGCTGTGGCTCTACCCGGATGATTTCCTCAACCATGACCCTTAGCTCCTCCTCTGAGAACCTGGGGTGTCTTTGTGGTGCCATGGGTGTAGTGTGTGTGGTGTGTGTGAGGGTGTGTGGGGTGATGTGTTGGGGTGTGTGCTTTGAGGTACGTGGATGGTGTATGGGTGATGGTGTTCTGTGGCTCTGGTTCTGTGGGTGCTCTTGGTGTGTGTCTCTCTCAGTTGTCAATTTTTTGAGTCAGAAAGGGTTGTGGGTAATGTGTGTGGGTGTTTTATAGTGATGTGGGTGTGTGGGTGTGGTGTGTGTATGTCAGGTGTGTGTGGTTTGAATTGTCCAATGTGATGTTGTTTTGTATGTGTGTGTGTATTTTGAGCATGGCGGTATGTACCGCCAATGGTTTACTGCGGGTGAATTTCCACCACGGTGATTCGTGGGTCATAGTTCTGTAGGCGTAACGGTGTGGTTTTAGATACCACCAGTTTATCACTGACCTTTGGGCTGGAGGACTTGTGTGTGTGTGGCTGTATAGTGATGGATTGCTATGTGTGGGTCATAATATGGGTAGCGGTAAACCGGCGCCAGTATGTTGGCGCAGTCGGCATGACGCTAATCGAGACTTACCGCCAATGTCATAATGACGGTCATAATGTCTAATATTTTAGAGGCACCCACATGATTCTAATTCATTTGTAAATGCAGTTTAGTAACTTCAGTGTTCATTTTGACTCCGGGTGTGTAAAACATTAATCCAGCTGTTTTTACTGTGAATTTAATTTGTTTTTTAGGGGCGAGCGCAAAGCGCTCCGTTCCCTGTAGTAATCTCTCTTTGAGCTTCCACCCACGCCCATGTCACGTCAGTCACTTTCATTGGTTCATGGGCTTGCCTTTTAAAATCCACTTGCTTTCATTTGTGAAAGGCATGCAGACGTCATGCCTTTTCTGGTGTTTAGCCCACCTAGACAGCACCATTAAACTACTAAAAACATACGAGGCTCAATGTTTTCCGTATGGTTTCCAGACTACTTTATCTGTTTATTTTCCATGCAGCGTGATTGCGCTGGGGTTTACACAGCGCGATCATGCTCGGTTTTTCCATTTTCAATTTCAGCACGATCACATTGCATTTGACATAGTGCGATTGTGGTGCGTTTTTTTTTTCTTTTAATTTATGTGGCAAGAAAGTCCAGTTAGGAGTTTACAGCGCTAATAGCTCCAACTCGAGCAAATGTAAGACCCGCTGCATTGAAAATGCTTGTTTTATTCCTCTTCAAATCAGATTCAAATAATTGGTTGTGCTTTGATAGACTTCGATTAGTTTGCAGCCCTGGTTTCATTTTTCGATGCAACAGATTTACAAACTCATCCCTCTGAAAAAAGCACTCTCTCCTATGACTAATAAATAGGTAGCACTCCCAGCTGCCCTTATCTTTAGGGGTGCCCGGTCCCACCCAGACACCGTCCCGTGAGGTAGGTGAGTTTGGGGAGAAGCTCGGGGACCCCGGCCACTCCTGCCACCTGGTGGTGCTGCCACAGGAGTCAGCACTCCCCTCATGGAAGATTATCTAGGGTGCAGAAGTGGACAGAAAGGTTGGTGTCTGAGGTTCAATATTTATACTTGGGCATTCCTGTGAAGTGGGAGACACTTCAAGAGGTTCCGCTTTGAAGTCCACAGGTTTCCTGCCTTCCCTGACCTGGCTGCGGACTAATTATAGGGGTGTGTAGCCTTGGAAGAAGAGCAAAGGCTAGTCAAGTATTAGCAGAGCTGTGCCCAACTCTGACCTCCCATCCTGCCAGTGATGGTCCAACCAGACACACCTAATCTCTCTACTGTGTTTGGCTGTCTAGGAGGAATACATAAAGCCCAGCTGTGAACTGCACCCAGTCATGTGATCCAGACACAGGCAGCATGCACTAAATGACTAAGGCAGGAAAATGCCAACTTTCTAAAAGGGACATTTTCCAAAATTGTAGTTTAAAATCCGACTTTACCATAAGAAAGGATTTTTCATTACAATTCCACAGACACAAAAATGAACTTCTTATCTGAACCATATGGAAGCTACAGCCTATTAAGTGTAATGAGGGAACTCCCATGTTATCTAATGGAAGGCCTTGCAGTTGTGAAAAATGAATGTCAGAGTTTTACTACCAGGACATGTAAAATGTAAAAGTACATGTCCAATTTTTTTAATACACTATCCCCCTGCCCCCTGGGCTGTCCAGGGCCTGCCCCAGGGGTGACGTGTATTAACAAGCATTTGCAATGCACCAGGGTATCGCATTTGTCCGAGTTACAGCTATAAACAGTTGTAAACTCCCAACCGGATTTTTCTTGCCACATTGAAAGAAACAAAACAGGGCAGTTCACTCGTAATGAAACCTATCGGCAAAAGTGCAATTATGTATGTAACCGGCAAAAGTGCAATTAATTATGTAACAGGGTCGATATTATGCAAAGCACTCGACTTCTGCCAAGCGAGATTGCGCTGCGAAAATAGAGAAAAAGTAGTCCACAAACCTGACGGGAAACAGCAAGCCATGCATGTTTTCAGTACTTGGTCGCTGCGCTCGAGGAGGACTAACCACCAGAAAAGGCATGACGTGTGCGTGCCTTCCACTATTGAAAGCAAGCAGATTTTAACAGCAAGCCCACAAACCAATAAAAGACACTGACGTGACGTGGAAGGGGCTCCGAGCCCTTTTCTAACTCCTAAAGCATCTCGCAAGCGATACGCATGCGCAAGCGCATGCGATGCAGGCTCGATCCTAAAAAGGAAGGTTTGAAATGGCATGTATGAGATATGTTTAAAGGAATACTTTACTTAAGTGGGTGACACAATCATTACTACAGTCCCAAAAGTAGCATTTAATTTACAGGCCCAGGGTACCTGTAGACCCACTTCACAAGGGAAAATTAAATATGCCAATTGGGGATTAGCCAATGTGTAGGGGAGACAGCACAAGCACTTTAGCACTGGTTAGAAGTGGTAAAGTGCACAGAGTTCTAAAGCAAGCAAAAACGAGGTCAGAAAAGTGCAGGTCCAGTCAGGTTCATCTCCAGCTAATCAATAATATTCACTAGGTACTTCATAACTGTCGTTTGACTTCCATTTCAATCTTACACTTTCCCTGAAAGACAGTAAGTATGCACTAGCAGAAACCGTCATGTTGTCAAGTGCTCCATGCAACTCAATGAGTTTTAAACATTGTCATTTGACTAGTGCTGAATCTGAGCCGGTGGGGCCCACTGGAGCTTTTTTGGGGGGTTCGGCACTTATTTTTCTGCATCACACATTCAATGAAAGCAAGAAAGGGAAAAACAAAGTGGAAAAACGAAGGAAGAGAAACCCGTCTTTAAGGGAGAAAACAATGGCCGGGAAAAGTGAAAGAAAGGTACAACGAGTGTCTGGGGTGGATTAAAGAGGCTTGAGAGTGATTTAAGAATACGCAGCCTTGGAACTGAGCATGCCGACACTTAATTGCACTGGCCGCGGGCTTCTGAGCAGAGCTTTGGACCCTGACATTCATTCTATTACAAATTAAGCAATGCATTTGACAATATTCCCTATTCCCGGATTACAGATGAAAACATTTAAACATCCACTTGAATAGACTGTACAACACAATCAGCAAGTGATCAAAGTAAAAGCTCATCTATTTCCATTTTCATTTATGCTCACTCACCTGTCATTACGGGCTGCAAAGTTTGTCGAGACTTAAACTCCATCTCCTGTTAATTTTTCAATTCACTAGTTGGATTTTTTAAGGTATCTGCTTGACAGCGCCACTGTCTGCAATACATATTGTTACGCTTTTCTAAAATATACTTACAGTGGGCACTGGCTTCACCCGGAGAAATATTACTCTCTGGCATCATACAATTAATTAATTGATGTATCATCCTGCCTTCTATGGACTGCTTGCATTGCAAAGCATGAGCGGCTATTTTACATCTGAAAAATACACTTATACAGAAAGCAATGTTTCTTTTAATTTTTATGGCATTTTTTAAATGTGTTTGTTAGGACCTCAGTACGAGCTACAACCACAGCTACCTTTACTACACCATCACTACCACCATCATTTCAAACATTAAAAAAACACTCCATTACTACAATCACTATTATCACCATCCCACCATTATCACCACCACAATAGCAATTGTGCATCCCAATGTTTGCATGCTCAGTACATGAATATCAGACCCACTGGATTTGCCAGTGTGTAAGACTTTTAAATTGAAGTACATTAAAGTAACCAGAAGGTGGCATCAAACTCAAAATCTTCATAGCCTATTATTTTGTTATTAATTTAAGAGGTCTTTGACTGCATACTGATTGATGCTATTTACTAATTTTATCAAGCTCCAATGAGGTTCAAAATTAACTTTCTGCTGATGCAGGTAGCAATGAGGGGCCACGACAGAGGCATCTTTAACCTACACATGTGCACATAATGTGACATAAGGTAATGTTCCGCAAACCATATCAATTCGATCTAAAGACGCCCGACTCTGAATATGGTAACAGCTAACTCTCACGTGATCACAAGTGATCTCGATTTTCAAAACATAATAGCTGTATCTATGTTTATACAAGTGTATTATAAAGTCGCTTCTGGGCGCTGTACAAGGGCGTTGCATGAGAAGACATTGGTACTCTTGTTACTGTCTATAGAAAAAGAATAAGCTTTATCAAAGATGA
This sequence comes from Pleurodeles waltl, assembly GCF_031143425.1. Classification (NCBI taxonomy): domain Eukaryota; kingdom Metazoa; phylum Chordata; class Amphibia; order Caudata; family Salamandridae; genus Pleurodeles; species Pleurodeles waltl. The sequence continues at coordinate 261,573,510 of NC_090440.1, forward strand.
GGCTCAGCTTCCGCAACCCAGTGGCAGGACAGAGCACACACAACACTGTCTAGCCAGAAGAGAAACAGGAAGGAAGTGGCTGTATTGCATTTGAAGCAAAGCAATTGGGCTCTATCCAATATTAAGTGTGGTAGACAAATCTAACAATTTTAAGTATGGAGATATATTATCTATCTATCTCTATTTAGATATGTTTTTGGTTAAAATACTTGTTGAAATTTAGGTCCTGATTTAAATGTTAGCGGAAAAGGTACTCCATCACACCTACAACTATGAAGGTGCTTTGGTCTAGAAACTCAGGATTTAGCAACAAAACTGACAACAACCAATAACTGTCTGTCTAGCAAGTGGGTTTTCTTGTACAAAAGAAAATGTCACATACTACAAAATCAGTGCTTAATTTGTTCTTGTTGTTTCTGGTTTGGGACACCGGCACAAATTTTTCTGCCTCAAGCATTTACTGCGAGCAAAAGACACATATGGGAAAGACGGAGGAAGAGAAAAATGAAAAAGCGTCACAAAGGGAGAAAGCTAAAAGCTACAAGAGTGAGCTGAAAGGGCAGGGAGTGGCTGTAAATGTATTGAAGACGCCCAAGGTGGCTTTAAGATTACGCTGCCTCAGTATTCCATGTTCGCACATTTAATTGTAGCAGCCGCATGTTTAAGAGGAGGGCTTTGGGCACCAGCACGTTTTTATCTACAAATTAAGCACTGTACTAAATACTACACACAAATTAACAAATATATACAGAATGACATGTGGCAATGCCTATGGTGACCCTCTAAAAAGCCTCACACCCAATGGGGTGTGCACAGTAATTAAAGCGTAACCTCTTAGATGTACCCTGAGCCATGTGCGCTAAAGGTGGCTCTAATGGTCTACAAACCAGCCAGTCCTGAACCTTAAGCCTACGAACAACCGCCAAGAATAACACAACATAAGGAATGCAGCATGTAAAAGTCTGGCCTACTGGGATTGTCAGGGTGTCATCACAATAACAAAAGGCAAAATATAGAGTCAACAACCATGCAAATCAATATTGAAACACTTTAGGATGGTTTCACAGTTCAATGATAATAACAATATATGCAGTGATTTACTAAAAACAATGTGCATGTAAACAGCTATTGAATGTACATCAGGCAGATTATCAGTCTTTAACCTGGTTACAAAACAAACACAGGCCCTATAGGCAATGATCGAGTACCCCACATTTAGGCCATTGGTACTAGTAAGGGTGGATGGGTTTTAACATAATTGTTTTGCAAGGTATGGATGCCTAGAAAAGCAAAATATGTGATAGCAAGTCATCATTCTTTGCCTTTTGCTTGATATTGGATTATGAACCATAGCCCCAAAAAATGATGTTTTCACATTACTGATAAATAGCATACAAATTCATCATAATATATATTGGTTAAATTTATTATAATTTTAACAATTATGATTATTGATTGTAATAATAATAATCTAGTCCTTAAAATAATAACAATGAAACTTTATTATATTCCTCAGACATTGATATAGATTACATGCATAATTTTCAATTACAATTTCAAAAAATAATAGTTGTCACATCTTACATAGGCAATGTCTGTCATGAGTGAACATAAACACAATTTTCTTATTCACATGTGTTGTCATCACTCTCTGTGTCCGTTTGATTTTCACAGGCGGGAAGTCTGCACATGTCAGTGCACTTGAGGTCATTTAGAGAGCAGACACATTTTGGCAGTTTGCAGTTCCTAGTGCAATTGCAAGCTAGTAGATTTAACATGGCCTGAGGTGCTGGCTGCCCCTCCATTAAGTCCACTACCAGTTGCTCTACTCCGTGTTTTTCCAACTTCCACCCTCTCCCAATTGGACTAGGTGTCTGTGGATCATTCAGAGACATCTCTTGCTTATATTGGCTTTATAATTTGCATGTTCGACATGTTTCTTCATGCAGTCCCTGCGAGCTAGAAGTTAATGACTATCTCTACCTTCTTTGTGTAGAATAGGTGATATCTCAAGTGATGAACCAAAGATTTTGGTGCATGCAGCAAGCACGAGAATTGCTCCCATTTGTCCATTAGTTATTCAGAGAGATCCCACGTGTCTCCAAGCTGCGAAAATGTTTCCTGTGTATGGCTGTTGGCAGACAGGAGTTTGAATGCACTTACTTTTCCTTTTCCCACAAATGCGCTTACTATGTCACATCCGGTAAATGTGGGGAGACCTATCATAGCTCAACAAACAATTTCACCAAGAGTTGAAGCTATTTTCCCAATATCAAGGACTTGTGTGCATGTTTTAGTACCACATTTCAGAAACAATTTAGCCATGATTCTGCCATGGAATCCCAAACACATAATAAACACATCAGTGTCATCTGAGCTTATCATTACTGCCTCAAAACCCTAATTAGCAGCGTGTGCACCATGGAGCAACAAAAAGCAATCTGCTTCTTCATATACTGATGAAATAGGACTTAGTGGATCCTTTCAGATGTGATTTATCTTCACGGTTCGTGAACAGTGTTTTATTCTCAGGTTTTACAAAATACTCTGCTTTCCTCCATTCGTTTACAAGAAATGCAATGAGAGATGTTTTATTCCTTATGTGGCTTGGGAATTTCCTACATTGTCTGACAATCTGGGAAGGTGAGATGTAATTGGTACCTGAGTTCCTCCCCTCTGACTGTCCTCACCAAAGGTTGATTACTCTCCTTTTACTCTCTGAACAAGAACCATACCATCAATCAGGGTGGCTGAATTTACAGGTATTTCCTTAGCAGGGGTAGCATTTTTCTTCAAGTATGTTGCTAAAACAGTTTGTTTGTCTTTCGCAACAGACCATTTGGAGGTGCTAAAGCCCATGGTAAAGTACATCCACCATTTGAAAGTTCAGATTCTGTGCTGTCACAATTATTCAACCCAATAGTTTTTATCTGCTTTCATGATGATTGTCCTGACATTGCTGTCCCCTGCCTTCTTCTTGGACGTGTTAGTGAAGGTTTTTAGTTTGTTCATTTTCATTGGGTCAATAAACTTTTTAATAGGTGGATTATTCTCAAGTAGCTCAAGTTTGAAGTCTGTATAGCACTGTTCGCCTATTTCATACACCGTCATTAGGTCATATACTATATCTTGAGATCGTGTGGCCCAAAAAAGGGTTTAACCAACTTTAAACCAGACTAACAGCTCCCGTAACAATATTTTTGTTTTTTTCAATTAGTGACTTATGGAGGTCTGCATGAGTAAGATCTGATCTGTTGTTACAAACCATTTCCCTTTTCTGACCCAGAAAGGCACTTCTGTGTTCAGCCATCATCTAATATCTTTTCACAGCACCCGCCTTGAGGTTGAAACTTCTCACACCGCCCAGAGTTTGTGTGTCCTTGTTGACTGTTACAACTATTGCTTGATCAACCAGAATTCGTCCAAATGGATTTACATCTGACAGTTAAACTGAAAAGCATCCGCTCATGATGTGGTCTATCTCTGGATGTTTCACTGCAAGTAGTTCATTTCGGCATAGTATACAGAAAGATATCCAGCATAGTTCATCTTGTCATACGCAAAACACCATGGGATCATAGAGCGTATGGGGGTAAGATGTAAATGCCAATTTCCTTCTTGAACCTCACGCAACCTAGCTAGCAAGACATTTTCAACAACATCCACGTACGACATCCAAAATGCAGGGAGATCTCCATTGTCATGACAAAGAAGTTCTAGGAATACATCCCAAAGCTGTTTTGCTTCAGCAAAGGCAGCATTCTGCTACAGGTTGTCTAATCAATATTGGCATAGGCATTTTGCAAAGTCATTAACATCCACAATGAAGGAGTAGACTACCTCAATGTTCGCTTTGTAATTCTTCTACACCCAGTGGATAGGTTACAACAAAGCCAGTCATAACATAGGTTCATACACGCACCTGAGTACTCAAACTGCACAACTGTGCAGATGACGTTCTAGTACGGATGATACTGATCTTTCTGCTATCATGTCTGCTTCAATGGAAAGGTAGCAAAGGCCAGTGTCGTTAAAGCATTTTCCAAGAATGGACATGACATTGCAAATGGTGTGAAAGGTGCCCATTCGAAGAATGATTCGGTTGTACGCTGCTTTATGCTTCCACACGAGCTCAGTTGCTTTTGTGTAGAGAGCTTTATCCATAACCACTACAATTTTTGCCAAATGCAGTGATTCCCTTATCAGCTCTGGCTGTTTCAAAATTTCAGAAACAGTTGTCAACTCAGTTGCAGGGGCATTATTAGTGGGCAAGTAGCTAACGGAATCCTGTGATACACTATCTAGGTCTAGTACTGATGATAAATCCTGTCCAACTTGGTATTATGAGGACGAGGCTCACTTCATGTCTTGTAACAACCCGGATTATGTTCTTATTTTGTGCAAGCGTCAATTGGGCATTACATTCCGGCATGTCTTTGGTACTTGTCATCAATGGCTGAGGCCCACCGCATTCCCCAGAAACATACATGAACAATTCTTCAGTATTTGTGGTAGTCAATCGTCTTTGCTTTTGTTTCTCAGTGCTTGGGAAAGAAGTTTTAAAAGGTTGTGGTCCAAACAACGTGGGTTGCACAGCTACACCGTTGACTCGATGAGTTGTCCCCTTACCAGTGAGAGTCTCTTCCAGTCTATCAATGTTATCTAATGTTAAGTTAGTGAAGACATGAGGCTGAATGTTGGCTGAAGAATAATCTGCTCATAAGGTAGCAGCAAGTTTCTAAAGAAACAAGGCAGTATCCTTTTCTTCCAGTTGTGAGTATGAAATCCCATGACTAAGTCTGTTTACAGTGCAAAATGATTTCAACATTGCCTGTCAGAGTTTCTATGACATGTGGTAGCACCAATTGCTTGGGGGATTTCTACTGGTCATTTGTGACTGCATGTATAATGTCCTGACTGAATGATTCCATAAGCTTTTGGACAGCTTTGTTTTTTCTGACCTTCAGTCAGAAGTCCTAATAGGAATCTTTTAAAGTAATCAGGCAGTGTAAACAATTTTTTGTAAATGTCTGATGGATGATATGTCCTTGGTGTTGATGTCAAGTTTGTTTTAATCATTTTTCTTGTGTGCGATGATGTTTGATCAATGATACTGTTCATGTCTGTTGCCTTACCCTTTAAATCTGATATTTCTCTTTTCCAAATATGGTTTTCGCTTACAACATCCTGTAGCATGACACTATCAGGTTGGGCCAATAATTTTACTTGGTTGTCTGGGAATATGTGGAGGGTGGACCCGAGCTCGGAGTCTAATTTTCCTCTAATTTGCTTATTGGTTGATTTGTCTATTCCCTGTATTCCTCTGCATGTCGTAAGGGTTTCAAGCCTTTCAGTAAGAGTCACCACAAGTATTACCTCTTTGTAAGGAATAATCACAGTTCTAATGTATTTAAATAGTTCATCATATGCTTCGGCTCTCATATTTTTGTAATGGTCATAGGTTTGAATGCTAGATGCATGTCCTTCCTCCTTTGCTTTAACTCTTGTATAGTTCCTACAACAAGATGCATGATAATGGGCTTCTGCAACCACTATGTCCCTAATATAAATCTCTAAGATCTTTGAATCACAATTAATGGTTGCACACTCTCAAAGCCTTTTGTCAACTCTAAATTCCATGGCCTTGATTAATTTCTCACGAGTTAATGTTCTCTTGCAGCATTTTATCTTTCCACAAAATATACATTCTTCAGTATACACTTTTGACTTTAATGATGTTCTTCTGTTTAAGCATTTACTCATGCACTCATTTCAGCATCATCAATGACACTTGCTTCAGCTCTTCGCTTAATAGTCTGTACATTTCTCTTCATAGTAAACAGGCTCCTGCACTTCCTATGGTAAAATACATGGGGAACTGTGTTGCTTCCCAAATTTCTAGCAGTGTCTAACAGTGTAACGCAATTCTTTACTTAAGCTGCCTCTAACAAAGTTTTACATGATGAGTAGTCCTGTGGCCTTGTGAGCGTAACCCCATTTTAGACATTTGACCATAAATGAACTATACACTGGAGATCAGGGGACAGGATGTGCTTCTTTCAGTCTTCATGATACTGCACAGTCATTCACCACCAGCTCTGGAAAAATACATTAATTAAAAATTGTATAAAGTTTACTTGGTGTACTTAATATAATCATAATTACTATTTTAATTATTATCAATTTATATAATCACATTTACTGTAATTGTAATTTTAATAATAAAAATCTCAATAATAAAAATTCTGAAAAAAAGTAATTTACATGAAGGTATCTTGGGAGTGGAGTGATAACTCACAAAAGGCAAAGAGTTATGACTTTCGATCACATATTTTCTAACTCTAGGCGTCCATGCCTTGCCAATAAATCATATTAGAACCCATCGCCCCAAGTGGTTCCAATAACGTGGTTGGCTCAAGGCCTATTAATAACATAAATTCTATGCACCCTTTCTAGCTCTGGATAAAACTCTACTCGGGTCGCAAATCCATTTACCTTGGAGACTAAGGGCAACATTTGGAGACATTGAAGGGGTCCTTCATTGCTTATGATGTGGGGAGACCATCACAACTCCAGGATGGCCTCTGACACCAACATGAGGCTCTGGCAGTGCCCCACCACTCCTGGGTCACTGCAATTAAAATATGCAAATTTATCTAAGCCTCAAACACTTTAAGCTTGAGCTTTTCTGCCTATGACATGCAGCAATCTCTTTGATATGGCCACAGGACTCTCCTGATTTTTCCTTTCTTTCTTTAAAATGGGCATGTTAGTGCATGATTATTTAGTTGGTAGGTACCCTCCCTCCCAAGTGGGGAATCGATGGCCTATATGCTGGGGTTGGTTGAAAAAGGCCCCACAGCTCTCTTGTTCTCTGTCAGTACCCTTTTCACTTGTCACTGTTCACTGTTCTCTCTTTTTCCAGCAGTGGTCACCAAGACAGGAACCACAGCATAGTGTGCTTCCTGTTCCCCACAAACAAAGGCACAGGGAACAAGGGAAGGTACACAGCAACGCCCTTAAGTTGCTGGCCAGCTCTTGTAGTTACTGAAAGTATGATGATCCAAACAGCAGTCATGTTATTCCCCCATGGCACAGACCCTTACTGGGATTGTGAAGTGGGGGAATTGAGAGCTGCACTCCTGGGATAATACTCCTTGCGGTGCACTGGCCTTCCATGGAAGATAAAGGTGGGAGAAGAGGTTAGGACACTGCACATTCTTGGCTGATCCACCTCAGGCACTGGCACTCTCTAGGAGGCTTATTAATGAAACCACTGACGTGGTCAAGGCTCTCTCAGCCTGGCTGCCCTATGAACCTCATCATGGCACTGCTCAGTACCCACTATCTGCTCCTCTGTCTGGGCTCCTTGCAATTGCCTTGGCCAGTGGACTTCAGCAGCATCCCAGAGCCCCTCAAGGCAGGTTACACTGCACTCCCCAGTCCCCAAGGCCTTCTGGTAACTTGCAAGGTATTTGTGTGCCCATCAGTCAAAGGGTCCCCCCTCCAGGGGTGCACTGAAGACACCACAACATAAAATGATGGTCAGAGTGTTGAAAAGTTTCAAACACTCATCCCCAGTCACGGACATGGGTTTAATCAATCGTTATTTTGCTTGACGCGTCACCTTAGTTTGGACCCAGCCAAATACAAATCAGTCTTGACCCTGGTCCCCATGGGAACAGTCCAGACTGAATTTCCCAGCCAGGGCCTCCCTGAACTGAAAACAAGCATCCTGGGACCTGTTTCGGGGTATCACCACTTATAGGCCAGACTAGCTTGAATCCAGTGGCACAGCAAACAAGGGACCCATGTCTGGGTATACCCTAACCACTTGGGGAGCACATAGCACACATCACAAAATAAAATGATGGACATAGTGTTGAACATTTTCAAACTCTTCCCCCAGTCTCAGATCTCGGTTTAATCCATTGCCTGAACTGCCAAGCTAGGTCCTCCCTCGACTGAAAACAAGCATCCTTGGACCAGTTTTGGGGTATCACCCCTCATCAGCCAGGCTAGCTTGAATCTAGTGGCGCAACAAGCATAGGACCCACGTCTGGGCATGCCCTAGCTACTTAGGGTGCACATAGCAAACACCACAAAATAAAAATGGTGGACAGAGTTTTTGAAACTTTTCTAACACTCACCTCCAGTCACAGATCTGGGTTTAATCCATTGTTATTCTGCTCACTACGTCACACCAGTTTGGACCCAGCCATATGAAAATCAGTCTTGATCATGCTTCCTATGGGAACAGTCCAGCCCGAACTGCCAAGCCAGGTCCTCCCTGGAATGGAAACAAGTATCCTTGAACTGGTTTTGGGGTATCACCCCTCATCAGCCAGGCTAGCTTGAATCCAGTGGCGCAGCAAGCACCCACGTCTGGACATACCCTAGCCACATAAGGTGCACATGGCAAACACCACAAAATAAAGACCACCATTCCACAGAAGTTTAAAGGGAACCATCTCTTCAAAGATCCCCAGCAACTCCACCCTCTACTGTCATGCATCAAGACTGTAGAGGTCAGTGCCACTGTCCCCAGAGACACAGGTCCAATAAAGACAAAGGGCCTGATTTAGAACTCAGGGGACAGTTTACTCCATCACAATGGTTACGGATATCCTATCCACTGAAATCAAAATCCCCTTATATTCTATAGGATTCAGATTTCGGCGGACAGGATATGACTCACCGTTGTCACAGAGTAACCCATCCACCGAGTTCTAAATCAGGCCCCAAGTCAGTACAAGTCTATACTGCCCTTCTTTCAAGACAGGTGTTCATCCACATCCAGTGTTACTGGTAGTTCTTTCCTTGCGCAGGGGTTTACCTCCGACCAACCCAAAGATGCCACAATGCTCCTTCACCTCTAATCCATTTCCCTGCAGACCAGTTTGTGATTTTTCAAAATCACAAAGTCAAGCTTTCGCCACTAACAGCTCTTCCAGAGCCTATAGTTTCAAATCAAACAGATACAGCAAGCTAGTCCCATTTGTCCAAGTTTCAAAAGGGAGTGGTGTCAGAGTTCTGGATGTCTTCCTTTGTTTCTGAAGGAAGGGGCTTGCAAAGGCTTGTCCATAAGTGTGGGTTACTTAGCCCTTGAAGATTTCTCCGCCTCCTCCTTTCTCTTCCAGAAGCAGGGTAATCCTCACAAATGGACCTAATGTCTGGGAAAGGCTTTGATCAACCTACTGGCCAGCATAGTAATTAATTTGGTCCAGAAATGTAGTTCAAAGTTCAAATTTTGTGAACAGCTGACTCATGAAATACTACAACACTAAAAGTACATGGAGGACTGCAAATATGGCCAAATTAATATTATATTTGCATTTGGGAACTTCGGGCCTGCTTCTCCGTCAGGGAGACAGAGTAAATTACTCTGTCACACCAATGGAGGTTCTGCCCGCCAAATTAAGAAAAGATCACCAAGCAGGCAGTCATTTCTTAAAGCATTGGCAGGAACCGGTGTCATGGCTGTTCCTGTCAATGCTTTGTAACGTTTGGTGCCCAGTTCTGTCAACATGGTAAGCCATGCACCAAACTGTTTCTTTTTGGGTTTTTTAAGAAGAAAATCCAGAAGCATGATTTTTTTTTTAAATACGAAAAAAAAATCTCCCCTCACCATGAGTGTACTCTTCCATGGTGAGGGAACTATTTAGCAGTTTTGGAGGAGCTATTTTCCCTTGCCACTGGACAAAATGAGGGAGTAATTTATTATTTCCACTCTGTGACCTTGTGAAGGCGATGGAGGTATTTTCCCCCTTGCCCCTGGGCAAGGTGAGGGGGAGGGTGTTATTCTTCTCCTCTTGCACTTTGCAACTGCAGTAGAGTTCAATGGCATTTCTCCTCCCTAGCCCGCAGGCAAGGCCAGAGAAGGAATAAATGAACGCTCCCATCTGTTTTTTCTTCTAAATAATACACATCAGTATACTTTGTGTTCATACTAAAAACATAATGGACAAATACAAGTGCAAATACAAGTGATGCCCATCATTTCACATGTTTTAAAACTTAGATACTACTTCCTGAATGAAAGACTAAAGAGTAGCAATCTCATACATAATAGTCATTTGTCACTTTCAAGAATAGTCTATGTAATGGTAAAATATGAGTCATTTTTTCATTGTACAAGTTATGAGTTAAAATAAGATTGCTCAGAGATCATCAACTACAGTTACGGCCTTCATATAGATACTATGCAGAAGGCAAATAATGTACAGAATAGGCTCTTAGTAGCCAGAGGCTATAAATAGTAAAACATTACCTTGAGAAGCATGGCAGCCTACTTAAATTTAAAACACAGACAGGATTGCCTGGTCTGGGCAAATTATGAGCAAACCTTTAATCCTACAAACAGGTGAGAAACCTAATTAAATGAGTGCAACTAGGTAGATCAAGAATGGTAAAAGGGAGGATGGCAGAGGAAAACTATTGAATATGTTAATTTGTCAACAACATTTGAGTAGTTGTTAGCAAAGACACACTACTAGTTACTCTGTAAACAGTTAACATGGATTATAACAAGCAAAAAAAGACTAGAGCAGGACCGGTTATGGTGATCAGTTCCGACTCCCCACATAATAAAAAAACATGCATTTTTTAAGAGCAGTGCATCCAAAATGTCAGATACCGCAAAGACCAAACAATTCCACAATATCTGGCAGTGCTTGCTGTATCAATATAATGCATTTTGTCATAGGTGGGAAATTTAGGGGGTCATTCTAACCCTGGCGGTCGGTGATAAAGCGGCGGCCAACCCGCCAACAGGCCGGCGGTCCAAAAAATGGAATTCTGACCCTGGCGGGAACCGCCAACAGAGACCGCCACATTAACACTCCGACCGCCACGGCGGTACAGACAAACAGCGCGGCGGTCACCGCCAACAGGCAGGCGGCAGACAATGTAACGCCCACACTATCATAACTCACCAATCCGCCACCTCTTCCGGGGCGGGAGCACCGGCGATCAAAACACGGCGGAAACAGACCACGAACGGGAAAACGCTCACCGAAACACACTCCACGAGTACGGAGGACAGCATGGAACCCGAATTAAACATCCTACCTGCTCTCGTCTACCTGCTCATCTACCACGAACGCCGGCGCAGACGACAACGGTGAGTACTGCACCTACGACACACGGGAGGGGGGAGGAGGAAAGGTTACGGGCACACACATATGCGACCCCCACCCCCCCAAACTATGTACACACCAATGCAGAGCAACAAGTCACAGTGACACCACCCAAACCCCCCTGAAAAATGCAAAGACATAATTAAATTGTGAAGAAAAATTTATGTAATAAATAGGCTCTGACAAATATAGGTCAACTATGCAAAATATTGCGGAGCGGTGCTTGACAGGAAGGGCCCAGCAGAGCGGTGCTTGAGACGGCGGGGCCCAGCGGAGCGGTGCTTGACAGGAAGGGCCCAGCGGAGCGGTGCTTGAGACGGCGGGGCCCAGCGGAGCGTTGCTTGACAGGAAGGGCCCAGCGGAGCGGTGCTTGAGATGGCGGGGCCCAGCGGAGCGGTGCTTGAGACGGCGGTGCCCAGCGGAGCGGTGCTTGAGACGGCGGTGCCCAGCGGAGCGGTGCTTGACAGGAAGGGCCCAGCGGAGCGGTGCTTGAGACGGCGGTGCCCAGCGGAGCGGTGCTTGACAGGAAGGGCCCAGCGGAGCGGTGCTTGAGACGGCGGGGCCCAGCGGAGCGGTGCTTGACAGGAAGGGCCCAGCGGAGCGGTGCTTGAGATGGCGGGACCCAGCGGAGCGGTGCTTGAAACGGCGGGGCCCAGCGGAGCGGTGCTTGACAGGAAGGGCCCAGCGGAGCGGTGCTTGAGATGGCGGGGCCCTGTTCAGCGGTGCTCTTCTGCACGGCGGGCCCTGTTCAGCGGTGCCTATCTTCACGGCGGGGCCCTGTTCAGCGGTGCTCTTCTGCACGGCGGGCCCTGTTCAGCAGTGCCTATCTTCACGGCGGGGCCCTGTTCGGCGGTGCTCTTCTGCACGGCGGGCCCTGTTCAGCGGTGCTCTTCTGCACGGCGGGCCCTGTTCAGCGGTGCCTATCTTCACGGCGGGGCCCTGTTCAGCGGTGCTCTTCTGCACGGCGGGCCCTGTTCAGCGGTGCTCTTCTGCACGGCGGGGCCCTGTTCAGCGGTGCTCTTCTGCACGGCGGGGCCCTGTTCAGCGGTGCTCTTCTGCACGGCGGGCCCTGTTCAGCGGTGCCTATCTTCACGGCGGGGCCCTGTTCAGCGGTGCTCTTCTGCACGGCGGGCCCTGTTCAGCGGTGCTCTTCTGCACGGCGGGCCCTGTTCAGCGGTGCTCATCCAGTAAGTCAAGGGGACTCCCTGCTCAGTCCCCCTCCGACCGTGATGTTTCTGGACCCTTCGGTGACGGAGTCCTGGGCCCATGGGTGTCCTCCCTTACAGCTGGGACGTGGCATGTGGGGCCCACCTGCTCCGCGCTCCTGCTGCCTGACTTCTCCGCCCTGCTGCCCTTTCGCTCCTTAGATGTGGCTCTCGGGCCCTTGCCTCCCCTAGATGTTGTGGCAGGTGAAGTGGGCGAACTTTGCTCCTTGGGGGCAGCCGTGTCAGTCCTCTCACGGCGGCCCTTTTGTTTCCTGGTCCTCTTCCCTGGGGGGGGGCTGGATGTGTCCTTGCTGCTGATTGAAGTGTCACTGCTGGCAAAGGGTGGACTCCAGAACCTATGCACCACATTGACACTCGTAGCTGGGCTGGTGGTGGCTGAGGTGCTCTTGGGACTCTTTGCAGATGGAGGGGGTGGGTCATCGGAGGGAAAGAGGTTAAGATTAGCGAGGAAAAGTTTTTTAGGACCAAGGTAAAGGGTAGGAGAAGTGGTGATGGGAGTGGAGGAAGAGGATGTGGTTGTAGGAGAGTCAGGTGTGCTGTCATTGGGTGAAGGTGCTGGTGCTGTAGGCTGTCGTGAGGTGGATGGCTGTTGGGTGGGTGGCGGCCTGCGTTTGTGTGTCTTGGAAGAGGGGGTGACAGACACAGTGGGAGAGGACACAGGGGACGTGTAAATGGCAGTGGGGGTGGTGACTGCACGCGTGCGGACTGAACTGGAGGGTGTGGTGGTGATGGAAGCACTGGCTGATGTTGGTGTGCATGCAGGTGTGAGTGTAGACGTCACAGGGAGGGAGGAGGGAGACGAGGAGGAGGGGGACACAGAGGTGGTAGTGACTGTTGGAATGTCTGCATCTGGGTGTTGCTTGGGTGAGTGTTTGTGGGATCTGTGGTGCTTGTGTCTGGATGAGCTGCCCTTGGGTGTTGAGGTGTGTGCAGGCTGGTCAGATGGTGTGGATGGGATAGGCTGAGGAACAGGAGACAGAGACAGGGTGGAGGCAGTCAGAAGAGGGAGGCTGGAAACAGGGACAATGGCTGCCGTCAGTGCTGAGGCCAGAGCATTGAACGATCGTTGGTGGGCAGCCTGATCCGAATGAATGCCCTCCAGGTAGGCATTGCTCCGATGCTCCTCCCTTTCTACCCCCTGGATGGCATTCAAAAGGGTAGTCTGCCCAACAATGAGCGTCCTCAGGAGGTCACTGAGCTCCGCACTGAGGGCAGCAGGGGTGACAGGGGCAGGGGCTGAGGTGCCTGGGGCGAAGGAGACGCCAGCCTTCCTGGGCGAGCGGGCACGGAGCGTAGGCTGAGGGGCTGCTGGGAGGGCGGGGCTGGTGCGCTGGGTGGCGGCTATACCTGTAGAGGCGGGGGGCACGGATGTTGCCGCCACCGCTAGGGAGCACCCATCCGAGGACGTGTCTGTGTCGCTGGTCTCACCACCGGTCCCCGTTGTGGTGCTCCCCTCGCCCTCCGGATCACTGGTGCCCTCGGTGTCTGTTCCTGGGCCCACCGGGGCCTTGTGACTTGCAGCTCCCTCGTGCTCTGATGCCAAATCTCCTCCGCCTGATGATGCTAATGCACACATGCACGAGAAGATGAAGAAGAAGGGTGTGGGGAGAAAAACGAAGACCAGGTTGAGTGCATGCAATGTCAACACCGTTGGCGGAGAGGACAGACAGAGGAGCCTCATGCACTACGCCGCGCATTCGGGGTACACTACTCAGTACTCCTGACTAGGACAACAGGTCTAGAGACGACAAACGCGCACATGTGTGATGCTGGACCATCAATAGCTGTACTTGTCACCCTACAGAGGTGGGGGCCGGGAGCACAGGGCCATGCCTAAGGGAGGGGACTACACTACAGAAAGCGCCCTGGCCTAATGTCATCCACAGCCCTCCTCCCCCACCCAGACGCCTCCACTGCGCAGAAAGATAGGAGAATGTGCTGATACTCACCCCCTTGTGTCTGCTGTGATGTCCTCAAGCGCCCATCCAAATCAGGGTAGGCCACCGCCAGGATCCGGGACATCAGGGGGGTCATGGTACGACTGGCACCCCTCCTAGGTTGGGAGGCCATCCCCAGCAGTGACTCGGCAGTCTTCCTGGTCCCACGGCGGATGTCCTCCCACCTCTTGCGGCAGTGGGTGCCCCGTCTGTTGTGGACCCCCAGGGTCCGGACTTCCTTGGCGATGGCACGCCAAATGTCGACTTTCTGATGGGCGCTGACCTATTTGACATGTACAGGGTGGGAAGGAAACATTCATCAATGAACTGCATGTTAGATGTGATTGGCCCCCCCTCACCAACTTTGCCAAATGGCACATGCTCTCATCTGTTGTGCGTTGCACTCCTCATTCGCCCCCCACCCCACCAACTTACATCCACCCCACTCCACACAGGCATCGCCCATTCCATGTGCATCCGGTGTACTTACCTGTTGGTCTGGAGGACCGTAGAGTAACGCATACTGGGGGAGGACCCCATCCACTAGCTTCTCCAACTCTTCAGACATGAAGGCAGGGGCCCTTTCCCCAGTCGCAGCAGCCATTGTCACTTCCAGACCGAGGTCACGGCAGCACTTGCAGTATAGGTCCTCTCCTGTGGATGATCAGGTCTCGAGTGATTAATCAGCTAGAAAATGGCGGTAACGCCCGCGGCGGTGCGTACCGCGACCGCCGGCGCACATCCTCATTGGCTCCTGAAACCCATAGGCTTCAATGTTAACCAATGCGGCTTCGTATAGCGGTCTTCGACCGCCTACCGCCACGGTGCGCCACGCCAGCGCATTGACCTCACATCCCATTGTCCCACTTCACAGGTCAGGCAGCCGCCATTTCAAGGGCCCACATGGCATAATTTGTACTGCGTCACACAGGCCTAGGCCTTGCATTGCCACACATGCACGCCTTTCAATACATAGATAACCGTGTGCTATGCAAGCTGTGGTGAACGTACCTGTGATTTGCTTGACTCTGTGCTCCATGTTGTCCTTCCTAGGCACCGTCCGCTGGGACTTGCGAGGAGAAGGATGAATCCTCGCGTGTACCGACCGCTGGTGGACCTGTCGACAATGGAAGAACGCCACATCATACTACGATACCGACTTGACCGTGCCACTATACATGAACTGTGTGCCCAGCTGGAGCCAGCCCTGATGTCCCCCATCCGCCAACCCACAGGAATTCCCCCTCTGGTGCAGGTTCTGTCAGTCCTCCATTTTCTTGCAAGTGGCTCATTCCAGACGACAGTGGCCATGTCATCTGGAATGTCTCAGCCCATGTTTTCAAAAGTTTTGTCTACAGTGTTGTCTGCCCTGACGAAACACATGCGGAGTTACATTCTATTCCCTGAGGAGGTTGATTTGGCCACTGTGAAGGGTGATTTGTATGCCCTTGGACATATTCCCAACATAATTGGTGCCATTGATGGGACCCATGTGGCCTTAGTACCCCCAAAAGACGATGAGCAGGTGTACAGAAACAGGAAAAATTATCATTCTATGAATGTCCAGGTGGTCTGTTTGGCTGACCAGTACATCTCCCATGTAAATGCCAAGTTCCCTGGTTCAGTGCATGACGCATATGTGATGCGTAATAGCAGCATC
Organism: Pleurodeles waltl; assembly: GCF_031143425.1. Classification (NCBI taxonomy): domain Eukaryota; kingdom Metazoa; phylum Chordata; class Amphibia; order Caudata; family Salamandridae; genus Pleurodeles; species Pleurodeles waltl. Next base: position 261,589,471 of record NC_090440.1, read on the forward strand.
CCTTATGTGATGGAACAGCTACAGGGACAACGTGTGTGGCTAATAGGTGACTCTGGTTACCCCAACCTGCCTTGACTATTGACCCCAGTGAGGAATCCCCGGACCAGGGCTGAGGAATGGTACAATGAGGCCCATGGGCGAACTAGGAGGATCATAGAAAGGACCTTTGGCCTCCTGAAGGCCAGGTTGAGGTGCCTGCATATGACAGGGGGATCCCTGATGTACTCACCAAAGAAGGTGTGCCAGATCATCGTGGCCTGCTGTATGCTTCACAATCTGGCATTGCGACGTCAGGTGCCTTTCCTGCAGGAGGATGGTCCAGATGGTGGTGTTGAAGCAGCTGTGGAGCCTGCGGAGAGTGAAGAGGAGGAAGACTCAGAGGACAACACAGACAACAGGGACAGAGTTATCCAACAGTATTTTCAGTAGCACACAGGTAAGAATCACCCACGCCATTTTACATTTACTTGAAGACTCCTGCATCTCAACTTTGTCTATTTCCCCCCAGTTCTTTTAGACTGATGTTTGATTTTCCCTTCCCTTTTCAGTGCTGTATGACCCACTGCGTGACTTCTGGTTGGTTAGCCCATGGACTAATGCTTATTGACCTCGGTATGTTTTCAACACAAAGTTAACCGAACATAAATGATCTGTAATGTGTTATACATTTGTAAATAATACAGGCTGACTCCTGATTGATTTCAGTGCAATGAGTGATTTATTTGTAGTGCTAGATAATGGTACATGATATTAACACGGTGATGGGTGGGGGTGGAGTAATGTCCATGGCAGAGTCCAGTTCTCAGTCTCACAGGTGCATTGTCCATATGCCTGTGGAAGGATGGAGCAGGGGCAGTTCAAGGTTGGACAGGGTGGCAATGTGGGACAGTGGGATGACTTCAGGGGGTATCTCATGCTGGCGGGGGTCTTGACATCCTACTCTGTCTATTTTTTTTATCTCAGGCTCCTCTTGCGGGGTGGTTGTTCTTCAGCAGGAGGTGGGGTTCTGGTGGCCTGTCGTTGTGGTGGGGCCTCCTGTCCATTAGCGCCGGCGGAGGTCGTAGGCTGTTCCTGGTCCGGGCTAGTGACAGGGGCCCTGTGTGGTGCCACATGGTCCCGCAACGTGTCTTCTATATGGTTCAGGGCCTGGACTATGCTCCCCATAGCGGTAGAGATGTTGGTGAGTTGATTGCTGAACCCCATGTAGCGTTCCTCCTGCTGTGCCTGGATCTCCTGGAACCTGGCCAGTACCGTCGCCATCGTCTCTTGGGAGTGGTGGTAGGCTGCCATGATGGTGGTGAGGGCCTCTTGGAGAGTGGGTTCCCTGGGCCTCTCCTCCCCCCCCTGTCGCACAGCAGCCCTCCGAGTTGCCCGGTTTCCCCCGGCCTCTGTCCCCTGGACGGTGTGCCTACTACCACTGCCCCCAGGTCCCTGTTGTTGTTGGGGTGGTGGGTTAGCCTGGGTGCCCTGTAGTGGCAGACACACCGCTGATTGACCTGTCCTAGAGACAGAGGCATGGGCCCGCTGGGTGGGAGCTGTGCTGTTGTTCCCAGAGGGGGTTGGGTCTGGTGTGGCCTGTGTCTGTGTGTGGGGAACCGACTGTCCAGAGGTCCCCGATGGTCCGGGCTGGTCATCAGATTCCAGGTCGACAGAGCTGCTGTCATCACTGGGGGCCTTTTCCGGGGGTGGGATGGACATTTCTGGACCCTCCTGACCGGTGTGTTGGCGTTCGGGTCCTGCATGGGGTAAGAGAGTATGGTTATTGTTTCTGTGTGTGCTATTGCGTGCGATTTATGGGTGCCCTTGTCCCCCAGTGCTGCCATTCCCTTGGGGGAGGTGTTGTGAGGGTGTTTTGGGGGGGGGGGGGGATGTGCAGTGGTCATGCTTAGGTGATGGGTGTCCATAGTTTGTGGTGGCATGCAGGGGTTGGTGTTGGGTGGGTTGTGCTGGAGAGACATTCTCAGGGAGGATGTGTGATGGGGGTTGGGGGTGAGGGTGGTGGTGGGGGTTAGCATGCTGGGGGGGGGTGAAGTAGTTGAGATTGTACTTACCAGAGTCCATTCCTCCGTGTACTCTAGCGAGGCCATCAGGATGCAGGATGTTTAGTACCTCTTGCTCCCAAGCTGTGAATTCGGGTGGAGTGGGTGGGGGTCCCCCGCCAGTCTTCTGCACTGCGATGTTGTGTCGCGAGACCATCGAGCGCACCTTTCCCCGTAGGTCGTTCCAGCGTTTGCGGATGTCGTCCCGATTTCTGGGATGCTGTCCCACCGCGTTGACCCTGTCCACGATCCGCTGCCATAGCTCCGCCTTCCTGGCTATAGTGGTGTGCTGCACCTGTGAGCCGAAGAGCTGGGGTTCAACTCTTATAATTTCCTCCACCATGACCCGGAGTTCTTGGTCCGAAAAGCGTGGGTGCCTTTGGGGTGCCATGGGGTGGTGTGGATGAGGTGTGGGGTGGTGTATGTGGTGATGAGTGTGTTGGTGTGTGGTGCTTTGTGCTTCTATGTGGTGTGTGTGATGGTGTAGTGTGCCTCTGTGTGATGTAGCTCTCTATTCTGTGATGTGTCTCTCTCTCCTTCGTCTCTGATCTTTGGTCGTAGGGGTTTGTGGGTGATGTGGGTGTGTGTTTTATATTGTGTTGGGTATGTGGGAGTGGTGTGTGTATGTGTTTCAGGTGTGTGTATTTCAAAATGTCCAATGTGGCTGTGTGTTGGTGCTGGGTGTGTATTTTGAGCGCGGCGGTGTGTACCGCCAATGGACTACCGCGGTTGAAAGACCGCCGCGTGGATTTGTGGGTCAGAATGACATGGGCGTGTTTCTGTTGTCGTGGCGGTGGAGGTTTGGTCATCTCCAGTTTACCACTGGCCGCTGATGTGGCGGCCTGCTGTGGATGTCGGATTTTTGGAGGTTTGTCAGTTGTGGGTCAGAATGACCGTGGCGGTTTACCGCGGACGCGGCGGTAGAATGGCGGACTTCTGACCGGCGGTAAGGGCCTTTTACAGCCGAGGTCAGAATGACCCCCTTAGTGTTTATCATTAAGCATACTGACCCGCAACGTCCTTATGCTTTTCACTACAATGCAGAAGTATTGTGATAGAAAAGCCAGCCAATGTATGTTGCCTGATCAGTTATTCCACTGCATTCAATAACTTTCTTTCATATTGTGGAGGAAACTGTTGAATGTGGATTTATATGATGGAAAGTGTGAATTTGCTTTGGAAATAAGTGTTTTTTTATGGAATAACAATGATGTATGGGAATCAGTCAGAAATAACTATTGAGATCAAGGAGATGATCAGCTGTTACAATTATCGGTCTGATTTACATCACAGTAAAAAATGTCTAGGTTACCTTCATTCAGTAGGCTCATCATCCAATCTTAAATAAAAAGGTATTTTGAATGGATCCAGATGTTTGGCTTGTTTTATTTCCATTTAACAATAGGTGGCTTCCTGCCTCAAGTAAATCAGGAAGTTCCAATGAAAGATAGAATCTGTACACCTAGTAGGTACTTCACACAGGGCATTGTTAATATAATATTTATATGCTGTGCGTTTGTGTTACATCAGCAATGTTACATAAGTGAAATGTTGATTGATAATCAGACGAGAACAATTAAGGATGCTTAGGACTTTATTATGCAGGATACTTTAACTGGAAAACAACTTTTAACTATATTAACTCATGTATGAATATTCTTCGTTGCTGTTTGATCATGCTGTTAATGTTTTTATGACTTTTACAGTAGTCTGCTATCAAAACCTGCAATAAGCTTGACTATCATATATAATTAGAATTGGAAAGATTCTGCTACGTTGATGATGCACTCATATGGAGGACAGTTACAAGAACCCACCAAACACTGCTCAGAAGGAGAAGAAGTTCCTTAGGTGCTTTACACGAATACACTATTGGTTGATGTGCTTGGTTAGAATGCAGAGCACCCTTGTCACCTGAGTGACTCCAGCGATTCCAGACCCAGAGGAGTTTCTTGTGGGCTGCGGATACGAAGGAGCGTGAGATCCAGCAGTGGCGTTTTAGAATAGTGCATGGCACAGTGAATGTCACAAGGTTTCCCCAAATATAATGTAAAAAGTCAAATTTCATCCACAAAATCTACACAGCAAAGAGCTAAGTTCTTAGGGGGTAAAATCACATTATGAGACCTAACTTAATTTCATGGTTCTCATCATTCAAGTGTGCCAGCACAGCAACCTGAATGTTGGCCTATTTTTAGGTCTCACCCTGAGACAGCACTTCTCATTGATCTGCTCAGCATATGCCATTTACACTTTCTTTCCCTGTTTTCGTCTCTTCGATGAAGCATGGACCAATAACTATGTATTGTTTTTATGAGTGTCCTTCCATTGCTCAGATTCAGGTACTTTTTTTTGCTTCCCCATCGTCATTGCTGTTTGCATTCATATGCCTCCCATGTTTGTTACCCCCTCCTATCCACTTGCTGCCATTTATGAAGCAAAATTACTCAATTACCTACATTGGGCTTCACTCTTTTCTAAGATCTTACATATTTTTCTTTTGTTCTTCTTCTCCTCTTCATTTTTGATAATTTCTCTTTCATATCACCATTATTATTACTTCCTTTTGTATTCTTTTCTTCTCTCTGTCCTTTCTTTCTTTGTCCTTGTTAGACTTTTCATCCTTGGCGTGGTCTCCCTTAACTTTGTGCCTCTGTTCCCCAGATTTTTGATGTGTGCTGGACTCTGATTTTGCTGTTTTTGTTACTCTGGGCACTTTACCACTGCTGACCAGTGCGAAAGTGCAAGTGCTCCTTTACAAAATGTGTATGTAATTGGCTTATCCATGATTGCCATATTTGATTCACTAGTAAGTCCCTAGTAAAGTGCACTAGAGGTGCCAGGGCCTGTAAATCAAATGCTACTAGTGGGCCTGCAGCACCGGTAGTGCAACCCACATAAGTAGCTCTGTAATCATGTATCAGATCTGCCATTGCAGTGTCTGTGTGTGCAGTTTTAACTGTAAATTCGACTTGGCAAGTGTACCCACTTGCCAGGCCTAAAGCTTCCCTTTTCTTACATGTCAGACAGGTAGCCCCAAGGGCAGGGTGCAGTGTATGGTTAAGGTAGGATATATAGTAATGTGTTTTATATGTCCTGACAGTGAAATATTGCTAAATGTGTTTTTCACTGTTGCAAGACCTGTCCCTCTCATAGGTTAACATGGGGCTACCTTTAAATCTGATTAAAGTGTAGATTCCCTTTGGGAGCGGAATGACATGTGGAGTTTGGGGACTCTGAGCTCACAATTTGAAAATACATCTTTTAGTAAAGTTGATTTTAAGATTGTGTGTTTGAAAATGCCACTTTTAGAAAGTGAGCATTTTCTTGCTTATACCTTTTCTGTGACTCTGCCTGTTTGTGGATTCCATGTCTGGGTCAGTTTGACAGTTGGGCTGGTTGCACCTCACACGAGACAGTGACACAAAGGGAGCTGGGGTTCAGCTTGCATCTCCTGATGAGCCATCTGTGCTAGGAGGGAGCGGAGGAGTGGTCACTCATACCTGAAAGGGCTGTGCCTGTCCTCACACAATGCAGTCTCCAACCCCTTGATGAGTGTCTGGGGCCTGGCCTGGGCAAGGCAGGATTTCACATTCAAGAGAGACTTTAGTTTGAAGTAGGCCTACTTCAAAGGAGAAACTGGGCATAAGAAGGGCACCCAAAACAACAGACTGGAGAAACTTCTGGTAACAAGAGGAACCTCTGCCTGGAGAAGAGCTGTCCTGCCTGTGACTGTGCTTTGTGGAGCTATCCTGCAGTTGCTGCTTCTGCCAGAGTAAGAGGGCAAAGACTGGACTTTGTGTGCCTTCCATCTTGTGAAGAACTCTCCAAAGGATTGGTTTAGAGCTTGCCTCCTGTTGTTTGAAGTTTCATGGACAGCTCTGCCGGCACCTGGAATCTTCTACTATGCCCTGTGGTGCCCATCCAGTCCCTGGGACCATGGAAGGAGAAGCTGGCAGCCTAAAGAAAAGGAAATCCACTCACAGAACACCATGCGGGGAAAAGATCGGCGCAACTCTGATCTGCAGCTGAAGAAACAACGTGCCGCTGACTCCGCGGCTAAAAATCGACGCTCGCCGGAAACGCGACCAAAGAATCGATGCACAGAGCATGAGAAACGACACACAGCATTGCTGAAGGAGTCTGGGAGATCGCAACCCGCGCATCGTGGTTTTCAGATCATTGTGCGGCTGGATTTCCGACGAAAGTACCGCTGGGCATGTAAAAACAAAGCAAGGCCTGACCGAACCTGAGAGTGCTGACTGGATCAACGCGTCACTCTCCTGTGGAGAGAAGAAATTCCACGCTCGACCCGACTAAAGGAGAATCCACGCAAGGTGCAGCTCGTGAGTGAAATCGGCACATCGTAAGCCCTTTTTGATGCACACTCACCCGTGCGGGGTTGTCTTTGATGCACCCAAGGTACTTTTTCACATAAACAGTGTTAGTGTGTGTTTTAAACTACATGAAGACTCTTTTTGCTTTTTAATTGATAACTTGACTTGTGTATTGTGGATTGTTGTTGTTTTGGTCTTGTTCTGTTTAGATAAATATTTCCTATTTTTTCTAAACCTTTGTTGTGTCATTTTGTAGTGTTTTCAAGTTACTGTGTGTGTTGGTACAAATACTTTACACCTAGCACTCTGAAGTTAAGCCTACTGCTCTGCCAAGCTACCAAGGGGGTAGGCAGGGGCTAGCTGATGGTGATTCTCTTCTACCCTGACTAGAGTGATGGTCCTTGCTTGAACTGGGGGTAGCCTGACTGTCAACCAAAGACCCCATTTCTAACAGTCCTCATCTGTGGTCCTGCATTTACTTTTTGTGTTCTTGATCCTTCCCTTCTATTTTCCTTTCCTTCTTTTCTGCATGTTCCTAGCTTTCTCTTACTCTTGTACTTCTGTACGAATCTGCATTACTTCCTCCCCCTTCTGCTTTTAGTACAGGTCACTGGATAACTAACTCCATTGTGGCAGCCCAAGTTAACTGTTTATCTAGTGTCACCCAGCATTACCAGCAATGGGGGCAGCTGGGAGCTCAACACCATGAGAACATTCCTCTCCTGGGTGTGTCCCGGGTCCAGGATGTACACTGAGAAAACCAGGAATTTTAGACCTGCTCCGGGATCTAAAAATGTGTCCAAAGTGCACGGGTTCACCACGTGGTTCTCAGTGTTTACAGGCACCTGACATATAACGAAATGTGCAGCAAATGTGCAGCAAATGTCATGTGTGCTCTCAATTTCTATCCCAAGTTACTTTTCTTTACAGAGGTAGGATTTCCAGACAGAACATTTTTCAGTTTGATGTATAATGTCCTGCTATACTCATGTTTGCGAAGGGAGGTGGCCGGCACCCTGATTGCGCATGAACAGGAACTTAGGGCCAGATGCATCAAAGACCCGGTTTGCATTTCTTAAATAGGAATTTTAAGAAATCGCTATTTGAGAAATGCTAAATGGGATGTAAACAAATAGCAAATAATCGCTATTGGGGAATCTCTATTAGAGAATGGGACTCCACTCATCCCTATGGGCCTGAAGGCCCATAGATGGGAATGGTTTTGCATTTCACAATTTGCAAATTCCTGTTGAGAATTTGCATATTAGGTAATGCAAATCCAAAGGTGCTGTGGGCCTAAGGCCCCCTTTGATGTACCCGCCAAAGAAAAGTGCACATATGCCCTAGGGGCATGTGTGTTCTACATGCCACTTTTAAAAATGCATTTTCAATGCATTTTTTAAATTGCACATGATTACCACTGTAGGAAGGTAGCCTCTTTCCAGCCTTGTTACTCCCACTTTTGGCCTGTTTGTGAGTATATGTCAGGGTGTTTTTACTGTCTCACTGGGATCCTGCTATCCCGGACCCCAGTGCTCATTGTGAAAACCCTATTTGTCAGTGTGTTTTATATGTATCACTGGGACCCTGCTAGCCAGGGCCCCAGTGCTCATAGGTTGTGGCCTGAATGTGTTCCCTGTGTGGTGCCTAACTGTGTCACTGAGGCTCTGCTAACCAGAACCTCAGTGCTTATGCTCTCTCTGTCTTTTAAATTGTCACTGAAGGCTAGTGACCATTTTTACCAATTCTGATTGGCACATTGGAACACCCTTATAATTCCCTAGTATATGGTACCTAGGTACTCAGGTTATTGGGGTTCCAGGAGATCCCTATTGGCAGCAGCATTTCTTTTGCCACCCATAGGGAACTCAGACAATTCTTACACAGGACTGCCACTGCAGCCTGAGTGAAATAACGTCCATGTTATTTCATAGCCATTTTACACTGCACTTAAGTAACTTATAAGTCACCTATATGTCTAACCCTCACTTGGTAAAGGTTAGGTGCAAACTTACTAAGTGTGAGGGCACCCTGGCACTAGCCTAGGTGCCCCCACATAGTTCAGGGTAATTTCCCCAGACTTTGTGAGTGCGGGCACACCATTACATGTGTGCACTCCATATAGGTCAATACCTATATGAATGTTCACAATGGTAACTCCGAATATGGCCATGTAACATGTCTAAAATCATGGAATTGTCCCCCCCATGCCAAATCTGGTATTGGGGTCCATGCATCCCCAGGGCTCCAGCATGGACCCCGGGTACTGCCAAACTAGCTCTCTGGGGGTTTCACTGCAGCTACCGCTGCTGCCAACCCACAGACAGGCTTTTGCCCTCCTGGGGTCTGGGCAGCCCAGTCCCAGGAAGGCAGAACAAAGGATTTCCTCTGAGAGAGGGTGTTACACCCTCTCCCTTTGGAAATAGGTGTTAAGTGCTGGGAGGAGTAGCCCTCCTTGCATAAGCCAGTCTACACCGGTTCAGGGATCCCCCAGCCCCTGCTCTGGCGCAAAACTGGACAAAGGAAAGGACAGTGACCACTCCTCTGTCCATCACCAACCCAAGGGTGGTGCCCAGAGCTCCTCCAGTGTGTCCCAGACATCTGCCATCTTGAATGCAGAGGTGTGAGGGCACAGTGGAGGCCTCTGAGTGGCCAGTGATAGGTGCTTACCTGGTTAGGTGGCCAATCCTCCCCTGAGGGCCATTTAGGGTCTCTGCTGTGGGTTTCTCTTCATATAATGAATGCACGAGCTCACCAGAGTTCCTCTGCATTTCCCTCTTCGACTTCTGCCAAGGATGCTCCTGGACGCCTGCAAAACCGCAACAAAGTAGCAAGACGACTACCAGCAACATTGTAGCGCACTAATCCTGCCGGCTTTCTCAACTGTTTCCTGGTGGTGCATGCTCTGAGGGCTGTCTGCCTTCACCCTGCACTGGAAGCCAAGAAGAAATCTCCTGTGGGTCCATGGAGTCTTCCCCCTGCTAACGCATGCACCAAACTTCTGCATCACCGGTCCTCTGGGTCCCCTCTCATCTTGACGAGCGTGGTCCCTGGAACACAGGAGCTGGATCCAAGTGACCCAGACAGCCCAGTGGTCCTTCTATCCAAATTTGGTGGAGGTAAGTCCTTGCCTCCCCAGGCCAGACAGTAATCCTGTGTACTGCATGAACTGCAGCTGCTAGGGCTTCTGTGCACTTTTGCAAGGAATCCTTCATGCACAGCATAGCCCAGGTCCCTGGCACTCTGTCTTGCATTGCTCAACTTGCTGAGTTGACCACCGGCTTCGTGGGACCCTCCTTTGTAGTGTTGAGATGACTGCCATGCTCAGATTTCTTGACTGCCTGTTCAAGTGCTTCTGCGGAGGCTGCCTGCTTCTGTGTGGGCTCCCTGTGCTGCTGAGCGTCCCCTCTGTCTCCTCCTCCAAAGGGTGACCTCCTGGTCCTTCCTAGGCCAGGGCAGCACCCATTTTCTTTAACTGTAACCTTTGCAGCTAGCAATGTTTGTTTGCAGTCTTTCTGTGTGTAAACAACTCTGCATCCTCCAGCTCTCCATGGGACATCCTCTGTGCAAAGAAGAAGTCCCTGGAATATTCCGTTGTTGCAGAATCTTTAGCTTCTTCCACCCAGAGGCAGCCATTTTGCACCTTAATCCGGGGTTTAATGGGCTCCTGCCCCCCCGGACACTTTCGTGACTCTTGGACTTGGTCCCCTTCCTCTACAGGTCCTCAGGTCCAGGAATCCGTCTTCAGTGTTTTGCAGTAAGTTGTTGTCTTTGCCGAATCTCCTAGTATGTTTCTGGGGAAGTAGGGTCACTTTACTCCTACTTTTCAGGATCTTGGGGTGGGGTATCTTGAACACCCTTAGTGTTTTCTTACGCTCTCAACGACCCTCTACACACTACACTAGGTCTGGGGTCCCTAAGTGGTTCGCATTCCACTTTCTTAGTATATGGTTTGTGTTGCCCCTAGGCCTATTGCATCCTATTGTATTCTACAGTGTTAGCACTACTTTTCTAACTGTTTACTTACCTGATTTTGGTTTGTGTGTATATTTTGTGTGTTTTACTTACCTCCTAAGAGAGTATATCCTCTGAGATATTTCTGACACATTGTCACTAAAATAAAGTACCTTTATTTTTTAGTAACTCTGAGTATTGTGATTCTTATGATATAGTGCTATATGATATAAGTGGTATAGTAGGAGCTTTGCATGCCTCCTAGTTCAGCCTAAGCTGCTCTGCTATAGCTACCTCTATCAGCCTAAGCTGCTAGAACACTACTAATCTACTAATAAGGGATAACTGGACCTGGCACAAGGTGTAAGCACCATCAGGTACCCACTATAAGCCAGGTCAGCCTCCTACACCCACCAAATTTGAATTTGTGGTAATTGCCTTTCCTAAATGCCCAGTTCACATTTAGAAAATGAATGATACATCTGCTTTGGAAATCGCAAATAGGAATTCCCTATTTGCGATTTCCTATTTAGGGAATAGCAATTTGCGATTCCCTATATAAAGTCACAATTTTAGGAACTCGCTAAAAATTGCGATTCCCTAAAATTGCACTGCACTGCCTTTCATTCATCATGAAAGGCAATTTTGTATTCACAAATGGTGTAATTCACCGATTCGCACCATTTAGGAATGCAAAATCCTTTGATACATCTGGCCTTTAATGTGCAGCAACGGAACTAAGCCAAACCACAACATTAATAAACACATGTTTACAATAATGCTTGTACTGATCTTAACACATATACACACTGAGTGTGCATCACAATCACACAAACAATTTGTCACATGCAATCTATCTCACACATACAGACAACAGAGGCACCATCCCATTCCACAACTATTTGCGCACACAGACATACACACACAATCACCCACACAACAACAACACACGCCATTACATAATTTTGCCTACACACTGTTAATCACACCCATATACATGCACACAATCAAATACACAATACTGTACATAATTATTCATGTACATTATTTCACATACATAAAACCACAAACAGATTGGCACAAAGTTAAACACCCACACACAACCTTGCACTCATTAGCACATGCATTCATATTCACACACACCTTCGTGCACACACAAAAAAGACACAATTTTGCACACACAACAGAAACAATGACAGGCCATACCATAATACACAACAGCCAATATTATATCATACCATACATACTATACAATGGCATGCCATCCCGTCATACCATATCACACCACAGCATAATATACAGTACAATGACAGACCATATCATATTATACAATACTGTACAATGGCATACCATATCATAAGGTACAATTACATCATACTATACTATACACTGAACAATAGCAGGCTCCATCATACCATAACATGCTATATAATGACAGGCCACACCATACTATACAGAACTATATCATAGAATGGCAGGCCATAGCACACCATACCATTACATACTATATAAAGCTAGGCCACAACATACCATACCATAAAATGCAATGACAGGCCATACAATACGATACCATACAATACAATACAATGACAAATCATACCATTCTATACTATACAATGACAGGCCATACCATACCATATTGTATGGTGAGGTGTGGCCTGTCATTTTATAATGACACACCATACCATACCATGATATGTGATACCATGCTGCATACCTTACTATACAATGACAAGTTATACCATACTGTACTGTACAATGCCAGGCCATAATATATCACACATATTCATACCATATTATATGACAGACCATACTATACCATACTATAACATGTCATACCACACCATGAAATGACCGGCCATACCACACCATTCCATTTTATACAATGGCTGGCTACGCCATAGAATACCATACTATCGGAGGCCATGCCATACTGTACAATGGCAGATCACAACATACCATAATATAAACATAACAACAACAAAAAAGACAAATTCAATAGATATCACAAATGCAAACACCATTAGCCTTGCCAAGGTTTGTTTTTGATGTGTTGGACCTGGTTCTCTCTACAGGGTCACATCGAAACTTTTTTCTTCTACTTTTTGCTGAATTTGTTTTCATTTGTCTAGGACCCTGTGCACTTTACCATTGCTAACCAGTGCTGAAGGGCTTGTGCTCACTCCCTTAAATATGGTTTGACTGACATATTTCCAATTTGTATATTTAATTTATTTTAAGTCTCTTATAGAGTGGTATACTGTATGGCCAGGGCATGTAAATTAAAGGCTACTTGTGAGCCTGAAGCACCCAGTTAAATAGCACTTTAAAACATGTCCTAGGCCTGCCATTGCAGCCTTAATGTAGTGTTAATGAACTATAGTATAGTAGGGTTGCGCCCATGCACCCCTCTAGAGCTTAGGCTAGATATAAAACATCATGTAAGATACAAATAGCTCTAGCAGGACAGATCCAAGCACATAAGTCAATTGGTGGTAACCTTTCTATTGTTACCAGCAAGGACTTTTATGATCCCACGCAAAAGCTTTCAAATGCATTTCTTAAAAACTGATTTTTTGTAATATAACACACTAGATATATAAGAACGTTCACATTTATCTTGGAACAAAAGAAAAAGAAATACATCGTAAGGAGCCTCCCAGACAAGGCCCTAAAGAGATACAATTTGTGTGAGGATCACTGCTCCAAATAACCAGAGACATTGAGGCCCATATTTATACTTTTTGACGCAAAACTGCGCTAACGCAGTTTTGCGTCAAAAAAATTAGCGCCGGCTAACGCCATTCTGAAGCACCATGCGGGCGCCGTATTTATTGAATGATGTTAGCCGGCGTTAGCCGCCGGCGCCGTCTGGTGTGCGTTAAAAAAAACGACGTACACCAGGCAGCGCCGGCATAGGGGGATATGGGGCTTGGGCGTCAAGAAATGGGGCAAGTCAGGTTGAGGCAATTTTTTCGCCTCAACCCGATTTGCGCCATTTTTTTTCACTCCCAACCCCCATAGAAATGACTCCTGTCTTAGCAAAGACAGGAGTCATGCCCCCTTGCCCAATGGCCATGCCCAGGGGACCTCTGTCCCCTGGGCATGGCCATTGGGCATAGTGGCATGTAGGGGGGCACAAATCAGGCCCCCCTATGCCACAAAAAAAACTTTAAAAAAACACTTACCTGAACTTACCTTAATGTCCCTGGGATGGGTCCCTCCAGCCTTGGGTGTCCTCCTGGGGTGGGCAAGGGTGACAGGGGGGGTCCCTGGGGGCATGGGAGGGCACCTCTTGGCTCCTTCAGAGCCCACAGGTCCCTTAGCGCCTGCCTTTTGCAGGCGCTAAAAAACGGCGCAAAAGCGGCCGTACGTCATTTTTTTTGACCCGCCCACTCCCGGGCGTGATTTTTGCCCGGGAGTATAAATCCGACGCACATGCCTCGGAGTCGATTTTTTAGACGGGAACGCCTACCTTGCATATAATTAACGCAAAGTAGGTGTCCACGCTAAAAAATGACGCTAACTCCATGGACTTTGGCGCTAGACGCGTCTAACGCCAAAGTATAAATATGGAGTTAGTTTTGTGTCGGAATTGCGTAAAAAAAAACGACGCAATTCCGGCGCAAACAGAGTATAAATATGCCCCTGAAAGTGCAACTCTTTGAGATGGTCCTTTTTCTTAGGCAGTCTCCCAATTGACGATACAAAGCCCAGAATAACGAGATTGATTGTTGCTAATGCAACATATTGTTTTGACAAGGATTGTGCATTATTCAAGATATATGTGATTTTGTTGTTGTACAATTGCCTTCAAAGTGTTCTTTTGTTCCAAGATAACTGCAAATCCATATGTGTTGTGTCTTATATGATAAACAAAATCAGTAAGAATCTCCAGGTTATAAGAATTGTGTTTAAAAGCATTTGAATAGGATCATAAAAATCCTTGCTGGTAACAATGGAAAGGTTCCTAATGGTTGACTTATGTGCTTCAACCTGTCCTGCTAGAGCTATTTCTATTTTATATGATGTACTGAATGCAGTTAGGCTGCAATGTCGACTTGGCATTTAAACCTCCTTGCCAAGCATTAAACTCCCCTTTTATTGTATGTAAGTCACCCCTAAGTTAGGCGCTTGGTAGATCATATGGCAGGGCGGTGTGTAATTAAAAGTTTGGGCATGGGTATTTACGTTTTTCATGTCCTGGTAATGAAAAACTCCTATATTAATTTCTCACTACTATGAGAACTGCCTCTACCCTTCCTTATTACATTGAATACGCTATAATTCACAATTTGGAGTAGGTAGCTATCTCATGTTTCCTGGCTTTGGAACAGTAATGAAAAACACTACTTAATGATAAAGTTGGAGTTTTGATTACAATTTTGAAAATGCCGCTTTTAGAAAGTTGGTTTTTTCCTGTCTTTTGTCCTTTTAGAGCCTGTAGCCTGTCTTGGGTCACAATAATTTGTGAATTCCTCCCAGACAGTCACAAAATAGGGGATTACCTTTGCCTTAATGGGTCATCTACTGGCAGGATGAGGGTGGGGGGGGACTCTGCAGACCCCCACTTGCAACTGAATAGGGAGGGCTCTGCCCTCACACAAAGGACCTGCCACCTCCACGTTGTCACTGTAGCCAGTCTGGAACCAGGGCAGAGGGGTCAGGAAATTTCATGCAATTCAAACCCACTGTCTAGAAGCTTCTCCCACCTTCCAGAAAGAGGGCACCAGAATATAAAAACAGTGTCTCAGACACCAACTCTACTGTACACTTCTGGATCTGCAGACTGTGCCAGGAAGGACTGCTGTGCTGCTGAAAGGACGGCTGTCCTGTGGGACTGGTGCTTTGCTGACTGGCTGCCCTTCTGTTTTCTTGCCTGGTAGAGAACTGGAACGGCCACTTCATTTTGAACCCAGGGTTACCACAGTGACTCCAAGGGCTAGTCTGCTGGCCCCCCTGATCTGAGCCTCAAGGACACAGAAGGCTCCCCAATATCCTGCACCAGCACTTGACCCAGCTGAAGTGAGTTCCTGAACCCTCTGGCCCTGGACCCTTGGTGTGGCCTCAGAGAGTTGTATTGAAGTTTTTGGGTTCTTCACGACTGCAAACAGGCCACGCCAAGACCTTGCCACTCATGCCACCATTCAATGCGCGGCTCTGATAGTCACCTCTTTGTGCTACAGTGTCGACTTCTAGCGGGGACTGCCAACGCGAAGCTCCAACAACACCAGTCCACAACGCCTGGCCTGCTCTTCGCTGTACTCTGGAAGCCTCCCATGACACTTTCCCTGCTCCTCACAGCCCCTTCCACTGTGAGCTGGATTCTTGGTCCTGATTTGAGAAAGTAAACTTTCAGCAGGACTAGTGGCTGAAGTTGACCTGTGCTCCATCGCGGTCATCCTGAACTCATTACTTTGACTCAGAATTAGCATCACCAGATATCCATAGTTGGTGTTTTGTGCATTTTGGTACTATTATCACTAAAATCATTAGAAATTCATAACTCCAGTTCTGCTGATTGGAGTTTTGTTGTTTTGGTGTCAAATAATTTATTACAATGTATTCTATTTTCCTAAATTGGTGTGGGATTTTTCTTGTGTTGTGTTTTTGCTTTATTACTGTTTGTGTCCTGCATAAATACTTTACACATTGCCTGTAAGTTGAGTCTGACTGCTGTTTGTGCCAAGCTACCCAAGGTTAAGCACAGGTTAATTTAGTGACTTTTTGTAGTTCACCCTGCAAGGGATTGTGGCTGTTGCTTGACCAGAGCTCACATCCCAGTCAACCAACAAACCAATTTCTTACATAATGGACATAGCAATTTGTGTTGGAAAACCTGAGCAAAGACCAATATGTTTAGTTGCCTATTTTCATTTAACATAGATCAGGCAGATATTTCAATTAATATCTGTCCTCGTTCAAGTGCTCAAATATTGTGTGTGTAAATTAAATGTCACTTAATGAAAGTGTGACAAAAACCTTAGCCATTGTAATGAAGAGATGGCAAACTGGATTCCAGTATATATAAACACCTCATCCATTGTAATGAAGAGATGGCAAATCTGTTCATAGTGTATGCAAATACCTCAGTCACTATCTACTCTTTATATTTGTTATAAAACAAAGGTTTCAGTTATTGATGTCATAGTCAGATTATGCAAAACTGACATGCATATATACCTTTATTTAATATGGTTCGATAAAAAATTATTTTGCTTAAATGTCATTCCAAACATTGCAGCAAGAGACAGGAACTGTTTTGCACCTCTTCTCCCACACTGCACCCCACACACTCAAAGAACGCTAGCTACTTGCACAGTTCTTCCCTCGGTATTGTCTATTTAGTTGTGGCTGTCAGGTATTTAAATACTCCGAGAACATACTCAATAGTTTAAACTAGTTGCACAAGATCAATTTAAGGGTCAATGGCAGAAAAGCAAGTCAAAACAAGCATTGGCATACCGAGTGTAGCAAAACGCCACCAGCCTTTTAGCTTTGGTGATTCTTTCTTCTGTTCTACCATGGTGTTTGCGAAACCCTATTACTGCGGAAGCTGCGGTCAATCAATCTGAAAAGAAAAAATTGACTAAAAGCAAACATATTTTTGTCTCAAAAAAGCACACATTACCATAGTAGTTCCTGGCACTGGAGGAAACTACTTTGAGGGTTTAAGTGCTCCTTGTGAAAGGAAAGCATGCCATAACTCA
Organism: Pleurodeles waltl; assembly: GCF_031143425.1. Classification (NCBI taxonomy): domain Eukaryota; kingdom Metazoa; phylum Chordata; class Amphibia; order Caudata; family Salamandridae; genus Pleurodeles; species Pleurodeles waltl. The sequence continues at coordinate 261,606,511 of NC_090440.1, forward strand.
CAGTGAAGTTAGCCAATGGCTGACGTGAGCTGGCCCAAGATCCATACTGGAAAGGGCGGAAGAAAATGTGAATGACACAGCAAGAGACTAATGGATGAAGTCTGGCTAAAGCTCCCTGTAAGTAATAGTTAGATGCATTATTTTAGTAAACTCAAATGATCTTGCTAACACCAGACTTAAAAAGCCAATCAGTTGGCTGCCAGCCACTTCTTTTACTAATGTTTTTTTGTAATGTGTTTGCAAACGTTTATCAGCAACAGATAGAAGGTCTTTCAAAGACAGAGAGGTTTTCAAAGACAAAGAGGCTTGTAAAGACAGATAGGCAATGAAAGATAGATAGAAAGATAGATAGATAGATAGATACATAGATAGATACATAGATAGATACATAGATAGATAAGTAGACCTACAGATAGACCGACAGACATATCGGATTGCAAAGATAAACAGGTACATTGAGTTGCATCAATAGAAAAGTAAACAGACAGTCAGGTAGGTAGAGCACTGCTTCAATTAGTAATTTAAGAGTTACATCACTATACGAACATGACATGCAGGAGCAACAAAAGCAAACTAGAAAGCCACACAAGTATGACTGTAAATCTCTGTTAAAATGGCATACCAGCATGGCATACAGGAGTGAAGTTGTAAATGCACTTCGTGTTTGCATACTAAAAAGAGGATAACTTTATAAACAACAGTTTCAAATGGACTCAAGAAGGTGTGCTATGAAATAGAAGCAGTTAAATAAACATAGGCCACTACAAAAGGAATTTACAACAGCATTAGCAGGAGACAGGAACTCATTAACGTGGAATATGCCATGTGTATGAATAGCTTGTAGAAAGCGTCCTGCTATGCTAACATATCAGGATCTAAACACAAACCCTATCACCAAAATAATAATAAAGTGAAAACAATAATAAAGTAAAAGCAAAAACAATGGAACTGAAGGGTACTACCTTGCTTATGGATGTGCTCATGGAGAAAGAGCAAAATGCAGTCACTCAAAGTGAAATTGACTATTTGCTGAACTGGGCTGACCAGTTTCCCCATGCTGTATGTTGTAGTGGGTGGAAGCAAAATGAGAATGACAACAGACCAGTGGATGAAGCAAACTTGCTGAAAGCCCTTTTAAAGTAAATATATTGTATATATAATATTAGTAAAGTAAAAAGTCTTGTCTAACGCCAAAACTGTAAAGGCATATTTTCAACATAAAGTTCTATGGAATTATCATGCATGTGCAAAAAATCCCTATTAGCCAGAAATCAGACATAAAACAGGTTTATCACATTTTCTACATGTCAGGTGACGTCAGTAAACTAAGGGACTGGTTGGTGGTACAGGAAGATAACACACTCTAAAACTTACATTGAAGACCTCTATTATGCGGAATGCATAAACAACATTAATAATAATTAATCCTTTTCATGACAATAAATCATAGAATTCTTGAAGAGCAGGAGATGTTCCAATTATCCAACAAAAGGGTACTTTTTGGATCCCAGCACAACGAGTTTGACTGTAACTAGGATATCAACGTGTGTTATGAGGTTCTCAAATAGTCCTCTGCAAACACGACGGGTGTCCCACCAACTTATCTAAATGTTAGCCTTGCTAGACAGGTCAGTTACTCTTGGGTCTTTACATTATGACTCAACTCATCACATGCCTTGAACTTCTAGGGAGCCATTCCGATTTCTGTAGCCAGATTTTTTGTGTAGGGCATCGAGTTCAATTCCACCGAAATGTGTTAAAACTGTATTGGAGCGCACATTGTAAATAGAAACTTAAATGGAAAGTTCCCTTATTTTAACTCCGAGGTCTTCCATGAACACTGGTGAGGGCAAAGGTAGAAACATTCAAATTCATTTTATTATAAAACATAAACAATTGGTCTGTCAGTTGTATGTTCAATAACAATATGTGCCGGCTATGCTGTGGTGTATTTTTTAATTGCTCTGTTCATCATTTAACAATAACACTTGCGAAACGTGATAATTCCCCGTTTAAAACGTGTCCTTTACACAGGGAATGGCTCCTGTTATACTTACATATCCCTTTTTGCAATTCATTGCTGTTAACATATTCTGCCTTGGGAGAGATAATGTGACTGCGGTTTCATAAACACCTTCCTCTGCAATAGACAAGTAAGTGGGAGGGAGTCTGACAACTTCACACCCACCCATGACTGCGGCATCCAACTTTACACTTTCTGATTATCACAATATCTCTTGCCTGCAGCTCCCATTCCAGTGACTCATGTGTCAAACACACCCTATGAAGATGTATTTCTAGAACTAATTAGCACATGTATAGTAATTGTCAGCAATATCATCCGTATAGGTGAATTCTTCTAGAGTAGACTGAAGACCCACACTGTCTCATGTTCTACAGCTCAATCCCGTCACCAATGTGAAGCCTATTTTAATTGTTTCCATACCTTTGTTACTTTAGTGTCCAGTGAGCTTTTAGGGAAACATAAAAATAATAAATATTCACTGTTTGATTCATTAGCCAAAGCTGCACATTTTAACATCAAACTGCAGATCAGAATAAAGTCTCTAACGCTGAGACACTCACTTTTGCTCCTTTGCCTATACCAACCTAGCTATTTTTTACCAAGTGTTTTTATTGAGTTCAAACACAGATAATAGCAGACATTCGTAATTTAGTACCTTGTACAATGCAATGATAACATTTGTCCACAATACAAAGCCAACCCAGTTATCTTTTAATCGAAAGAAAGCGTTCTACATCTCATTTATTATAAAACTTAAAGGAGCAGTTATTGTAAACAGGCCATCCTAATGGAATGAAACGTATAAAAATAACAATGCTCAAGTAGGAATTTGCAACGATGTAAAAAAACGAGGGAAAACTATTTTATACTATTTTTGTTGCCTACCTAATAGGTCTGAAAAGAATGGTGGTAGATGAAGATGTCCTTAAGACTGTTCACAAAGCTGTTTATTTAGGAGTAATAGTGGTAGTGCTACAATGTTGCTACTGCCACAATTGAAACCTTCTAAGGGGCGGTCAAGGAACTCCGCCAAGCCAATCCTATAGCTCATGCGCGCAACACTCCACCACAGATGCCTACAACTCATCACATTTGTGGGTACATAATCTTAGAAAGAAATATGGGAGTGGCAAGGGAGAGTAGCTAGAAAACGGATAATATCTATTACAGAGTGAAGTAATTAAACTGGGGCACACAGCAGAATTGCAAATATAAAAACACACCTCTAAAAGGGACGGTCTGTTGTTACACATCACATATGACCACTCACAGGTACAACAAGGGAATCACATACAAATCAGTAGCAACAGGGAATAACACTACCAGCACAAAGCTCTCTACAAAAAAGAAAACCATATGCATCAAATTATAAATGTATTTAAAAATATAAAAAAGTAAAATTAGTTAAAAAAAGTTGTCCTATAATAAACTAACCTATAACCTTCGTCATTGCAGACATCAGTACACATCATGCTGCAAAAATATTCCAAGTAAAAAAAAAAAAAATGTAATCTAAGTAAATAACTCTAAACATTGCAGATACCTATAAAAATTCCATTACAAAACCATGATCGTAAAAGGTTTTCATACATTGTCTATTACACATACATGAATACTTAAGAAATCGAAAATAACACAAGCGATTTTTCACGTCTAACACTAGTCTACGCACTCAAAGATGCATCTTAATACATTGTATTCCCCAAACAATGGTACAATACACAATGACACAGCACAACTATAGCTGATATCTGGCATCCACTACATCACACAGCAGTAGGGGAAGAGTGAAGAGCCCAAGGCTGGGGACCGTATAAGTGTGCTCACAAGGTGTGTATAATTTTCCTCAGGTGATGCTTGCTTCCCTATTTTTAGGAGGAGCCCAGACAGCGTGCATGTGCTGTCTGCAAGACCTGTTGGATGAAGTATAGGACTTTGCTCCAGCCAGCCGCTTAACACAGGTTGAAGGTAGTGTCACTCTTGTTCTGCGGCCTCCTAACTGGTTTGGCAGCCGATACTTCAATTCCTGTACTTGGCTGAGGAGCACCGGCAGAGTACAGTTTAATTACACCTGGAATGTTTTTCTGTTGCTTGGGCAGGCTATTTCTCTTTGTTTCCTGCCTCTCATGTTTGTCAGGAAGCATGCGTGTTCACACACCGGGTTCATTTTCTGCGTTTGCCCTTCACTTGGTCCTTACTTACATAATCAGTAACTACAAGTAGTTGGGTTGTGCATGTGTTTTGTATATTTTTTTTGTGGCTTTATATAGCATGAAATCGACTCAGGAACAAATTCTCAACAGCAGCTCTCCCCACACAGCAGGTAAGCCGATACTACAAAATTCACATCACTCAGGAAAACTCACCTCATAATGCTTTGCAGGCATTCCTTTTACAACACGTTTGCCCATAACTCAGCCTGTGGTGGCCCTGGGGCATTGAGACCACCATCAAAACATTCAGAATGATGTGCTCTTTCTGTCCAAGCCATCTTGTTGGTCACACTAGGTTAGAGGGGCCCCAAAAATCATGTTTATATTCTCTTATAGCTAGAACATTTGTTTTTACAGCTGAGAGAAGTTAGTGTTACAAGCGCATTGTCTGTAATAATATTCTGACAGCCTTGCTTGGCCTTCACATGTGTAATGCACTATGCTCTCCAAGGGCTGAAGGATCATAATTGCACCAAGGCACTACTAACTCAGCTGGCTCCACAGGGACATTTAGCCACTGGTATTGCATCTTCTGCTAATGCACAAACAGTTTATTTCTGATAAAGGTTTAATGTATGCACAAACAGTTTATTTACGATAAAGTTTTAATGTACAGCATTGCTAAATATTTTAGCCATTTCACTGAGGACCTGGTAATTCTCCAGTTTCCAGGTTTGGGGGACATTCTGAGCTTCTGACATCAGAAGTAGTTCTGCCAATGTTCTGTGACACTACCCTGAGTGCTTTTGCTCCACAGGGTCACCTAGCCACAGCCAGTGGTACTGCACCTTCTGCTGTTGACTCTACAAGAACATCTAGCCACCACCAGTGGCACTGCACTTTCTGCTGCTGACTCTACAGGGACATCTAGCCACGACCAGTAGCACTGCACCTTCTACTATTGACTCTACAGGGAAATCTAGTAACGAACTGTAGCACTGCACCTTGTACCGCTGACTCCACAGTTAAATGTTTAAAAGACCTACTAAGCCTGAAAATGTGTAATACACTATACCCTCAAGGGGCTGATTATAAGGTCACACTGCAATGTTCCTTGTCATTCTTTTTTCAAGTGATTATGCCCTCTAGAAGCTGACTAAATGATTACATGATCATGTTTCTTCCGAATGCTATTTTTAATGTGGTGCTCTGTAGGGGCTGTTCCGACCATCACAGTCTAATGCCAAGTGTATGAATGAGTGCACAAACACAGTTTATTTCTGATAAAGGTTTAATAGGCGGCATGGCTAAATATTTCAGCCACTTCACTGACGACCTTATACTTCTACAGCCGTTTCTGAGTTTAGGGGACATTCTTAGCTTCTGACATCAGAAGAATTTCTGGCAGCGTTCTGTGACACTGTAGGTGCTGGATCCACAGGGACATCTAGCCATCGCCAGTGGTACGGCACCTTCTGCTATTAACTCTACACGGACATCTACCCATAGCAAGTGGTACTGCACCTTCTGCTGTTGACTCTACAGGGCCATCTAGCCACAACCAGTCATACTGCACCTTCTCCTGTTGACTCTACAGGGACATCTAGTAACGACCTGTGGCACTGCACCCTTGTACCAATGACTCCACAGTCAAGTGATATTTAAAAGGCCTGCTTGGGCTGAAGATGTGTAATACACTATGCCCTCAAGGGGTTTATTATATGGTTATACTGCAATCTTTTTTATCATTCTTTTTATGTGATTATGCCCTCTCGGGGCTGAATATATGGTTACATGATCATGTTTCTTCCAATTGCTATTTTTACTGTGGTGCTCTGTAGGGGTTGTTCAGACCATTACAGTCTAATGCCAAGTGTATGAAGGAATGCACAAACACAATGTATTTCTGATAATGGTTTAATGGGTTGCATGGCTAAATATTTATAGGGTCCCAACTGCAAGGTTGTCATTATCATTTACAATGCCAACAGCTCTAACTCTCGCTAATGCAAGACCTATTGCATTGCAAATGCTTGTTTCTATTTATAGTTCTACATTGCGTAGACAGGGACATCTGCCACAGCTGTGTAGAACTACATTTAAATTATTTATGTCTAAATTAAGCATTTAAATCTTTTAGTACTAACTTTAGTTTGTATTTTGTGTTTTACTTGTCCTCTCCCCCTCATGTAAGGAGGTGAAGACAAGGGCTCCTACTACTACACACAAATCTCTGCCTAGGGTTACTGAATTGCATAAATGCTGAGATTTATGCACAAGGACCAATGAGACACTTTGTTCACCACAATAGAACATTGGTAGGGCAAACAAATAACTTTAAAGAGCAAGAAATGATGGAGCTTGTATAGTACAGTAGAGACTAATAGAGACCGGTTTATGGATTGTCTTTCACATTAAAAATAAAGCTATATTTGTTAACAACAAGTCAAAGTAAGAAAGAATTGTAGCATACAATGAAGAAAACACAAAATGTAATAAATAGCGCATAGTGACCAGTACTGGGGGCGACTTGCATTATCATCAAAGAATATATACTTGTAGAAGACTTTAAGGCCCAAATTTATACTTTTTTAGCGCCACATTTGCGCCTCTTTTTGATGCAAAAGCGGCGCAAACTTACAAAATACAATTGTATTTTGTACGTGTGCGCTGCTTTTGCGTCAAAAAATGACGCAAATGCGGCGCTAAAAAAGTAGAAATATGGGCCTAAATGTCTCTTTCTACTGACATTTATGCACCATCTACCCACTATGTGCCCGGAATTGCAGACACCATGATATTCTGAGTGTGCCCACAGTTGTACAGAAAAATGCTTTTTTCTTTTGTTGCAATCCAGACTCGCAATCAGTGATAAAAGAAAAAAAGAAAATAATTTAAACTACAACACCCACGATTCCAGCAACAGCATAACATACACGCAAATGTAATTAGTGAGTACATGGGTCTCCAGACAACAAAAGGTAACATCTATAAAAATCTACCTTAATAAAGAGGTACATTGTAAAGATAAAGATAAAGCAGTTTCACTAACACGATCAATGAGCACATAGAGGCATTAGACTTCGAACAGAGTGCCCTTGTAATGTCAAAACTCAGAGGTCTCCTGCAATTCCAGCATTTTAAATTAAAGCTTACATAGTTGTATATACAGGTGTTCTGTTTTCTTCACGGCTCAGTCATCCTTTTCTTAAATACCTTTTTCCACAATCGTACAGACTTTCTTCTGTTCCTTGCACTCTGGCCTCTTCTCAAAGACTTCATAAATATTCTCTGTCTGGCAGTGAGTTGTGATTCAGCACTGGGCACCAAGTAACATTTGGGAGGACAGGCAGATGACATGATAGTACTTTCCTTCCTTCCAACATATGTAAGCAAAGATAATTATCTGGCACCGTTTCTATGCCCCGAAAGGAAAGCTGATAATTTTCAGTTTTGTAACTGCACCCTACAGCACAGAGAATCTATACTCAAAAGCTGCACACCATCTTTCCTTACAACAGTGCCTGTATGCTTCCATGCAGGGCAGGGAACTTACAACGTCACTATCCACTTGTTAAAAATGATTACCTGCAAGTGGTAATGTTACTTTCATATTACACATACGTAATTTATAAATTTATAGAGAATAGGACTTCCCCAAATTGTGCACAAGAAGTACCACCCAGTTAAAAAAAAAAAAGGTCCTCTTTTCTGCTGTTCTCACAGAACATAGCAGGTGAGAAGCTCCATGAATCATTTTTGTCCCAAAATATTTATTACGTTTTATGCTAGTAACACATTACGGTGGTATAAACTGTGGTTCGCTTGAAACTTGTGTATATACCTTCTAAAAAAAAATATATATATATATATATATATATATATATATATATATATATATATATATATATATATATATATATATATATATATACATATATGTATGGATACACATTTATCTTACAAAGCGGCTGCCACTGTATAGTTATAGTAAGGTCATCATTTCCATAGAGAGAGCATTTTTTGTTTTGCTAATAACTTGGGTGCCGTTTGACAAACCTTCACAAAACTATCTGAAAAAATGCAGACTGTGGGGAGTCTGACTAGAACCCCCAGCTGCCTTTGCAGCACCAGGAGGTCCCCGCACGTCAAATCCTGCGCCCTGAGGTGCTTATCTTTCACCTGGGGCGCCCACTGTGCAACACACTATCCTGCAGACTGGGGGACTACACCTAGCCTCCATTGCAGCACCAGGAGGTCCGCACGTCAATTCCTGTGCCTGGAGGCACTTATCTTTCACCCAGGGTGCCCATTGTGTGGTACTGTATCCTGCAGTCTGAGGGACAACCCCCAGCCTCCATTGAAGCACCAGGAGGTCCCTCACGTCAATTCCTGAATCCGGAGGTGCTCATCTTTCACCAGGGGAGTATGTTGCATGGGATGAGCGCAGGAGACTCGCAGGCACATGCCTGGGTGAAGCCAGGCCAAGAGTGGGCCCATCTGCGGCCGGACAAGTCGGGGCGGGTCCCCCTCTCTTGATTTTTGATTTTATTTTATTTTATGTTTGTTTTATTTTTATTTAATTTTCGTTTTCGATTATTTTTGTTTTTTCTTCTTATTTTATTTTTGGTGGGAGATGTAAGGACCACTAAGACTCAAAGATAAGGTGTTGCTACTGCCTATGGACTCTGCTATAACCATTGATTTGTGTGACTTTGATTGCGTACCTGATTGCGTATCTAGGGTATTTGACATAAAATGGGCAAAAGGAGAGTGATGTCAGGGGCAGTTCCTCCATCTCATGCCACACTGGACATTTTTTTTTGCAAAGTGCAGCGGGTGTAATCACGAAAGAAATAGAGTTGGCTGAAAGAAGGTTGTCACTTACCTCACCCCCTTGTCTAAACTCGGATCCGAATTCAACACAAGAAAGGGAGATTTTTGAGGAGGACAGACATTTATCTATGCAAGCTACTCAAGCAGCTGCTTTTTATCTATCAAGGCCTTCTCTTGTGCCAGAGGGTCCTTCCAAAGTTCTACCTCCTAGTTCACAATTAGCAGTTCAGACTGATGATGATGGTGTTAAAGCTGAAATCAATAATGAATATTCATGTATGTGTTGAATTTGCATAGAAAATGTATTAACTTAGAGAAAAATAATGCACACATTTAAATGGGCGACTATCAGAATGGCCGCCAATGTTCACGAAGTGTACTTATTAATAGCTTATTAATGTAAAATGTTGAGCTTATGATTGATTAATGTAGTAATATGTCATTTTAAGGGTTATGCATTATGTATTAGCTTTATTAATTGTAGGTCTTAACTTAGCGAGGTCTTGGCCTAGTTGCACGGCCTCATGCCAAGCTGCATTTCTTAGGCATTTTATAAAATGGCTGTCTAAATAATTAAATTGTGATTTTCCACTGTGCTGACCAAGTGCTTGTAGCTGAAGTTTTTCACAAGAGAACTGCTTGATAGAAGATGATGTACTTGCTAGTGAAACAATGTTTAATGTATTGTGTGTAAGACTGACCTTCCCAGGAGAAGACAATAGATGCACTGTCTGGAGTATGAGCTGCAACAATATTGATACCCAACAAGCCAAACGATGGGAACAGGAGAAGAGGAGCCAATCATCGACATGTGAACCATGTACTAGCAGAAGTATAGATTTAGGATTTTCTTTTCATTGGACTAAATGCGAACATGGATTCTTTAACCAATTGGGACATGGGAAGTCGTTTTAGGAAATTTTACTTAGCCGGACTGCACTGAGAGGAAGACACTATTTACCCATTTTTGTGTTTGCCATACCACCATTATTTTCTTACCCGTCCAGAGAAGAGATGTGCTTAACCTTATTGCTTAAAGAGACTTTGCCTTTTCTGAATTTTGATGCTGAACCTGATACCTTGCTGACCGAACTGATGTCCTGTTGACGAAGACTGTCACAGCTTGCTGAATCATATTGAGGACAGGTATTAAAGCTATATTAGTGATTGTGATGTTTATTTGCTTTTGTTTCTAGGTACCAATCGCTAATTTGATGAAGCCATAGTTAGATGTTTTTCCAAATTTGTGTTGACTAAATTGTTTTGCATGAAGCCCAAACATGCTATTCTAATCTGATGTTAGTTACGGTTCTCACTGATGATGTTCGCTATATGTAATAACAGTTGATGTCTTTTCTTTGCTGAATTCTAAATGTATGTTATATTGTATGCACAGTTATTCTTGCTATTCATTGGTACTGTAACCTTAGAATATGTAGTAGCTCAAGCTTTGATTAGATTGCAATGCTTTTGCCGCTTTGGTCAGCCAGTGTTGTTTCTGTATGTTTATCATTTGATTTTGAGACTAAGTTATGCGACATTAGTATTGCTAATATAGAGAAATAAACATTTGAACTTTTACATAAAGGTGTGGTTATTCATGGCCACGAGGTCATTATGCGTGGAAATTACTGACTCTTATTGATGTCATTGATTGTTATTGTTATCGATTTGTATTGGCACAGGGTTGCATGGTAGGAACTACTCGAAGCTTAGTCAAAAGGTCCATGGGCCGTTTTGCGTCTCCTTGTAAGTTTACTTATTAAGGTCTGACGCGCTAACAATGACGAAGGGCCTTCTAAGGCTAACGGCAGAAAAAGTAAAAGACTGATTAGCATAACTAGAGCTAAGAAACCAAAGGTTGTTGCCCAAAAGTATGTGCCCAATTCTGGTCAGGAAATGCCAATGGTGGATTCCCAACCAACTGGAGGGCTGGCGACACTGTCTATTGGGTAATTCTACTTCAACCTTGAGAAGGTAATAAATGATTTATTGGCCCCAATAACGTTACACCTTGGAAGGATTGAAGAACAGCTCAGAAACCTGGTATCTTTTTCCAACAAGGCCCAACCAGCTGAGCTGCCCCAGATAGGAGGTTAGAACCAACGTTCTGTTTTATCACAGACAGATGCTGTCAATGACCTAGGTGACCCAGGACTACAAGGGAATTCTAAAATCAAAGCTGTTTAGGAGCACTCTGGTCAGCAAACCCGTTGCACTGTTGTGCCCAATTCATTTGTAGGTGGCGGGGGTGGGGTCTGAGACCTCACCTCATAGGGTGCAATCTAATTTTTCCAACAGAGTAGTTAGGCTTCAGAATTCACAGGATTCTTTACAATCTATCCCTCTGGTTACAACTGAGAGGGCTTTGGGGCTTTTGCATCTTGTCTCCGCATGTACCAAATACATATTGATTTTGGCTAGTATCCCACCTTTAGCAATAGATGTATATGAGGACTCTTGAGTCCTGATTAATAAAGCAGCAGCTTAGTGTACGAGAAATGTGGTTGATGATCCACCAGTAATTAATAACATAATCATGGCCTGCAGAGTTATCTGGGTAGGGCCTACACCCAAAAAAGTTGTGTTGAATTTTAACAGTAAGGAATGTGCTTGCTCTTTACTCACCCACTTGATTTGTACTAAGAGGGGTTGCACCAAAATAAAGGCTTGCCCTCTGGGGTTTTTTCTATCCTCTCCCGGTAGATTGTATGCATAGAGGAATGAAACCCACGGTATATAGATCTGGTAGGCCTTTATTAAGCCCAATCCACCCAGTTTCATTTGTCCATCCAAATAATTTTGAGGCATTATCAGAAGTATCAGATTGACGTTTAGATCCTCTCTTGCCTTCGAATAAATATAGCATCCACTAGTAATGAGGAGACAGTACTTATTCATCCCACTGTTCGGGCCATAGCTTATGAGGTACCCCTAGAGAGCAATCCTTTTAACAGGGGTCCAGTTTTTATCTTGTAATATTGTTTTTATCTTGGAATATTGCTAGGGCTTGTGATAAAATCCCCAATGATGATTGGAGACATTTTATAAATAATTATTATAGTATATGTTGTCAGGAAACGTGGACTACTGAACCTTCGCCACTAAAAGGATACGTATCCTATTGTTCAGAGGCAATCCCCTCATCGGAGGGGAGAGGTGAGGGAGGCTTGGCCACTTTTGTATCCTGTACAATTGGGAATTTGAAGATCAAGGTGGTCGCCTCTCATCCAAATTTTCAAATTTTACATTTTCAGAAGCCTAAGGTGCTAAACATGCTCCTGATAAATTACTATAATTCTTTTGTCTCACAATCTGCTGAGATCATGAAATCATTAGAGAAATTCCTCTTATCCTTTGCTGGCAGATATGAGGGTGCACCCTGTACTATTTTGTGCACTGGCAATTTTAACATCATGAAATGCAGACATAGTGGTAACTTTATTTGCAAGTTTACTGATGTGCCAGGGTCTATTAGCAGTCACTTTAATCATTCCACTTATGATCATAAATAAATTGATCTTGTCTTTTAATCTGACTGATGAATCAGGCCTACAAAGCAAGAGTTTGGTAATGCCCGCAACTTTTACTGGAAGGGGGAGGGGCAGTATATTAGATTTTGTGCTTCTATCCTGTAAGTTAGCTGGTAGTTTGGTTCACTATGAAGTACATCCCTTCCATTTAGTGATCACAATCCTATGCATCTATGCTTGGCCTTAAATGTGTTTTCCAACGTGGCATGGGCGACCAACTTGCCTATGAAACATAGGGCCTCATTCTGAGGCCGGCGGGAACCGCCATATGGCCGCTCCGCGGTCGAAAGACCGCGGAGGCCATTCTGGCTTTCCCGCTGGGCTGGCAGGCGACCGCCAGAAGGCCGCCCGCCAGCCCAGCGGGAAACCCCTTCCCACGAGGAAGCCGGCTCCGAATGGAGCCGGCGGAGTGGGAAGGTGCGACGGGTGCAGTTGCACCCGTCGCGAATTTCAGTGTCTGCTAAGCAGACACTGAAATTCTTTGTGGGGCCCCCAGGGGCCCCACGACACCCCATACTGCCATCCTGTTCCTGGCGGGCGAACCGGCAGGAACAGGATGGCGGTATGGGGTGTAGGAATCCCATGGCGGCGCAGCAAGCTGCGCCGCCATGGAGGATTCCTGAGGGCAGCGGAAAACCGGCGGGAGACCGCCGGTTTTCCCTTTATGACCGCGGCCAAACCGCCGCGGTCAGAATGCCCTTGAGAGCACCGCCAGCCTGTTGGCGGTGCTCTCGTGGTCGTTGACCCCCATAGTGTTAATAGAGGGGTCCGACTCATATGGAATAACATTAATCCGAAGGAGTTCTTTAGTACGTTGATTAGCCCCAGGATGCCTGATTTCCTATGCTGTTTTTCGACAGATAGCCCCCCCCCCCAGGAATATAGTAGAGAATTTTAATAAAATCACCAAAGTGGCGGAAAGCAGCTTAATCTCAGATAGAATCCTGAGAGAGCACTCAAGGAAATCCTGGTTTAGTCATGAGCATACTGGCGTATTGAAGGAGCTGAAGAAGGCCACCTTCAAAATCCCCCATAATCAAGAAGATATAAGGTCAGCCAGAGGGATGAACAAACAAGCTCTGGTCAAAAGGAAAATTGACATCAGAAATAAGTCCTGGAGGACTGTAGAAAAGGTAGCCCTTTTAAATGATAATGAACTATTCTGAGAAACTGTGAGTCAGCCCTTTTTTTCTGATGATTTGTCAGTAGGCATTGAGTGTCACATTAGTGAACAGGACTGGGTTGACTATTTTACTGGTATTTTTGGTTCTGAGAATTCCCCACTAAATTGTGTAGAAGATTTAAGGCCTTCTTTTACTGAGGTTAATGATGAATGGCTAGATGATTTAATCTATCACACATCAGTAGTCTGAGTTATTTAGTGTGTGGCTAGTATAAGGCTCCTGGCACGGATGGGGTTCCAATAAATCTTTATAAATCCAATATAGACTTCTAGGCCCCACTGTTGATGAATGTCTTGAGAGCAGCAATTAAGACAAAGCTAATAGCTTCATGGAGAGAGACAGTTATAGTCCTGCTTTTCAAAAAGTGGAATCGTAACTCACCCTCCTTTTAACGCCCAACCTCTTTATTGGATTCAACAGTAAAGATTATGGGTGGGGTGATCCTCGATAAGTTAGAGTGCTGGGCAGAGTCTACTTCCTTCTTTTCCCCAGTCCAGTATGGATTTAGATCCTCTTTGGTGATCGTGGATCAGGCTCTTAACATGGCCCTTATTTGGGTAAGTATGTCAAAGCCAGGAGGGGTACTCTTAATATGGCTTTTATGGACCCCTCATGTGCTTTTGACTTAGTTGACAGGTACATTTTATGGGAGCTAATGGGACAGGTGGGTATCGACCAGCCCCTGTTGGATTTAGTGAAGCATCTCATACAGACACAAATACCAGTGTCCGCTTCGTACTATCTGGGGAATGCTCCAGTGCTATCTAGGATTCAAGAGGTGTGAGAGAGGGCTGCATTATGGCTCCATTTTTGTTTTTATTGTGCATTAATACACTGGGCACTTTTCCACATACAGACAGCAAAGCTATCCCCCAGGTTTGTGCACAGGCCATTCTGGTTCTCTTGTACGCAGATGATGCTGTTCTTCTTGCCCTCATTGCAAATGGCTTGCAAAATCTTCTAATTGGATTTAATGACTTCATGGCAAATCTGAAATTAAAGGTTAACCATCTGATGTCATTTATATTGACCAGTTGGCTTAAATATTTAAAATACAAATATTTTAATATCAGGGGGACTACAATTCAGAAAGTGTCATGTTTTAATTATCTAGGCATCCTGTTTGATGCCTTTGACTCCTGGGAAAGGCTTATGACCCAAAGGGTTTTGAAAAAGGGGGCATCTTGTGACCTTATATTTAGATTTGCTAATTGGTTAGGCAAACCTATTAGCGAAATTATTTCCCTGTATTAGGCCGAATGACGGTCAGTAGGTGTGTATGGAGCAGGTGTTTGGGGGTGCACTTTGCCTGGGAAATTGTAGGCTGTTGAAAACAAGTTTTTGTGCCGCTTTTTAGCTATACCACCAACCTCAGCTAGTTTTATTTCTCATCTGGAATTAGGGATGGAGTTTTTGGAAGACAATATAAATATGGCTGCTTTGCTGTTGTGTATAAATATCTGGAGTACTCCAAAGGTGGGTTTTTCTAGGGATGTTATCTTTGATTGATTAAATATGGATAAGAGGCCTGTAATCCCATGGCTGGCTAATGCAAAGGACAACTTTTTAAAGTTTTGGATGTGTTGCCTGTTTGATTCACCAGGTGAACTGAGTTCCCAATTGAGGGATAGGGTCAGAAAATGCTTCCTAGCCCATAAAGAAGAAGAGCGAGTCATTAGGTCTCTTAACATGGATTCTGTGTTACGTTATCTGGAGATTTGTAATGTTTATGGTTTGAATTCTTTTTAGGACTGTTTTGTATGCTTATTTATTTTTGTTATTTATTGTGAATTATGTGTGCTTTTATGGTCTATATTCAGACCGAATAAAGATTTTATGTTGATGATGATGATTCATTCACACTCCTTCTTGGAAAGTTTTGTGCTAAACTGTCAAGTGGGGCTCAAGAAAAAAGGGAGTCCCAAAACATTGATTTCCCATGTTCTTTCCCACGTGAAAGTTTGGAAAGCGATGCAAAAAAATGGATTGAACCGAATTAAACTGAGTGATTTGATTAGCTGCCAAAGCTCTTCACAGAATGCTGTGGCAGCCTTTGCAGGACTTGGGGACAGATCTAGTTTTGGAAAATGGCTGCCCCTTGTTACAAAGGCAAAAAAATATATATGTTATGGGTGGTGGGAAGCATGGTACTGCATGCAATACAGACGTTTTGTACCACAAATACTTTTTTTTTTTTTTTTTTTAAAGGAAGCTAGAGAAATTAACAAATAGAAGGAACTTTGGTTGGAGGGACATTTTTTGCAAATTTGTATGCTCTTCTTGGATAGGTATAGAGGCATGTTTCTGTTCTGGCAAAGATGCTCAACGGGAAGCTCCTACAAATACGGACATAATAGAGACCCCAGTTGAAGCTCCAATTTTGCAAATGTCAAAATGATCCTAAATCCTTGTGGTTTACCAAGGCACATCTTAGTGTGTTTTCTTTAAAATTCCACACTGAAAAACAATTTGAATGGGGGTTATGGAGAATGGGGAGGGGCAGCAATGGAGAGCAGTAGCAGCACAGGGTCACCGGCATCACAAAGGACTGTGGAAGGAGGGGAAGGATCTCGCACGCAGAAAATGAGGGAGTAGGTGGGAGGGGGCCAGGGGCTGGGGCAACAACGGAGGGCTGTGTCAGCATAGGGAAAATAACAGCACAACAGACGAGGGATGGAGGAGAGAGGAACATGCACACATAGAATGTGGGTGAATGGGTGGAACAGGGCAGCAACGGAGGAGAGTGGCAGTGCAATGGATAAGGGACAGAAGGGGCAAGGGCATGCACACAAAGATTGGGAAGAGGCAGCAATAAAGGGTAGTAGCAGCATAGTGCCTGTACAATTGACCAAGGAGGGAAGGTGCAGGGGTGTACACACAGAGAACAGTGAACGGGGGGAGGGGCAGAAACAGAGGGCAGGAGCACCACAGGGACAACAGTGGCAAAATAGATCAGGGAATGAGGGGAAGGGGCACATACACACACACTCCACAAGGGGAAGCAAAAGTTGGAAGAGGCAGCACAGGGGCAGCAGCACAACATATCTGGGAGGCAGGGGGCAAAGGCACACCCATGGAAAATGAGAGGTGCAAGAGGCAGGGGCAGTAGCAGTGCAACAGACTAGGGATAAAGGGGGCAAGGACACCCAATCAGAGACTGGGGGAAGGCGGTAGGGGTAGGTTCAGCAATGGAAGGCAGTGACATTATAAGGGCAGTGGCAGCACAGCAGACGAGGAAGGAGGGAGCAGGGGTATACACCCAGACAATGGGGGCAGGGACAGCAACGGAGGACAGAGGCATTACAGGGGCAGTGGCAGCACAGCAAACCAGGTAGGGAGGAAGCAGGGGCATGCAGATGCAGAAAGTGGGGGAAGGGCAGCAGATGCAGCAATTGAGGGTAGTGGCAACACAACAAGCCAGGGAAAGGGGCGGGTAAAGCCACACAGAGAATGGGAGGAGTGGGGAGGCAGGGGCAGCAACAAAGGGCAGAAGCAGAACAAGGGCAGTGGCAACACAACGAGGGAGGGAGAAGGCAGGGGCATGCACATGAACGGGGAGGGAAGCAAAGGCATCACAAGGGCAGTGGCATCACAACAGACCTGGGAGGGAGGGGGCAGGGGCACGCACAAAGACAATGGCAGGGCACTAGAGGAGAGACATTCATGGGCAGCAAAGACGGGCAACACAACAGATGAGAAAGAGTACAAAGGCATGCAAACTACACACTACCATGCATGCTCCTCAACACCTGCTCACTCACCAAACATGTCACAGAGATATGGGACCTACTGCACAATCATGCTCTGGATCTGCTATTCCTCACAGAAACATGGGTAAACCCAGCCTCTGCACCGGACATTGCTACAGCCATCCCCACCGGCTACAAGATTACCAGGCAAGACCAATAGCACAAGCTCAGTTACGGAGTCACCATCATATTCAAAGACACCATCAGCTTCACAAGCTACTTGGAAAACTCCACCAGCTAAAAGAAACATCTCACATTCAAGATATGCATCATAACCAACTTCTCCCTGGGAGGAATCCTCATTTACAGACCACCAGGTCCCCATACTAATTTCACCAGCAACATTATAGACTATGGGTCTGATTACAATCTTGGTGGATGGGATACTCCATCATAGAAAGTGATTGATATCCCACCCCCCACAGCCGTATTACAAATTCCATAGGATATAGTGGTGGAGTATCCCATCTGCCAAGATCGTAATGAGGCCCTAAGTCTCATCCTACATCACCAACACCAGCACCTCCATCCTCCTCCGAGACCTTGTTTCACCTAGAAGGCTGTACTGACCCAAGCTCTGCAGCCCTTCTAGAAAACCATAGAAATCTCACTCAGCACAATACCAAACCCACCCATACCACCGGACACCAATTAGACACAGTTTTCTTTTCAAGCAGCAACATCATAGTTGACAAGCCAGCAACTGTGACCTCCACAGACCATGCGATTGTCAGTTTTACTATACCTAACCAGAACCACCACAATCCTACCACCACTGGACCCACCAACCACACTTAGAAAAGCATCATATAGGAGGCTTGGGCTTCCACCCACCCCATGCACCGGCCAAGCACACCTGCAACTTGCAAAAGCCAAAACAGCTGGAACACTGCAAATATCATCACCCTGGCTAGCCCCCTCAGGGACAACCCAAAGGCAAATGCCTCACCACAGGGCAGCTGGTACACAGAAGAACTCAGGCTGCTCAAACACCACTGCAAACAACTGGAGGACAAATGGAGCACAAGTCAAGACACAATGGATAAAGACATCCTCAAATCCGCCCTAAGACTCTACTGTCAGAAGAGATTAAACACCAATTGCTCAGCTCTTGCAGACTGCCTCGATGCCAGCACAAACAGCAGCAAGAAAATCTTTACCATCATCACAAATTTCACCATGCCTCCTGCCACCTCGAGCAACATTTCTCCCTCAAAATACCTTTGTAACAAGCTCTTGAGATTCTGTAACACAATTGCCTCCATATATGGCACTTCGAACATTTAACCAATGCCCGTCACCATCACAACTCAACTTCCTATCATGACTGTAAGAACAAACCCTGACGTTATGGCCCACCGTCACCATTGTCGAAACCGCAATACCATAAAAGGCACCCCTGCAGGGGCCATATATCACACTTGTCCCCACCACATCTTCATCAATTGACTCCTACTGATCAGCAAAGCAATAACACCCACCCTGAATGCCTCACCGACTAGTTCAACAACCACCTACTCCTCCACAATATGCAGCCTGGATTCAGTCCCAAACACAGTACAGAAATAGCAGTCATGTCCACCACAAATTATATCCGCATGATCCTTGACAGAGGAGAGATGGCAGCCTCATTCTCCTAGACCTTTATGCAGCAATTGACACTGTCTTATATCCCATCCTCATTGGGCTGCTACATGAGACTGGCATTCAAGGACCCACTCTCCGCTGTGTCTGCTCCTTCTTAACTGATATAACACAAGATGTCAACCTGGCACCATATTCCTCAGAAACCCAGAAATGTATTTGTAGAATGCCTCAAGGTTTATCGCTCAGCCCACCCCCTCCTCTGCCAAAACTGATGACTCGCAATTCCAATTCTCTATCTTGGACAAGACACCTGTAGGAAATTGGGTTACTGGTTTGGGGGGTAGAACTCTACTCAAGCAACAACCACAATCCTTGTCAGGGTGAAATACAAGCAAACCCCAAATTAACCTGTGCTTAACGCTTTGGTAGCTTGGCTCAAAAGCAGTTATGCTTAACTTTGAGGCAATGTGTGCAGCATTCATGCAGCACACCCATCGTTGAGATCAAAAGACAAAAATCCAATTAGTAGAACAAGAGATATGCAATTTTAAAGATGTAAGAGAAACTAGTGCATAAAACACCAACTGTGGATATCTGGTTGTGCCAGACCAGGACAAAGTAACAACTTCAGGCCGACCGTGATGGAGTTCTAGCCAGCTATCCAGTTAGGATAGCTAAACAAAATTCCTTAAATCCAGATGGGTAGTCTGCGCAGCATCTCTTTGCGAGGCTTTGCGTCGTACAGCATTGGTTCAGAGGAGCTGCGAGGTCCGCAATGTAAGTCCAGCATTGGGTTGCATTGTGCTGCGTTGGTTCCAATGCAGTTGTGTAGCAAGGCTTTGCAGTGACTCACATCAGTTCTGATGGGGTGCCTGATGAGTTGTGAGGCTTGGCAAGGCTTTCCTTGACTTTGCATTGATTCATTTGTGCAGGTGAACCTCTGTGCGGCTTTGCGTTGCTTCCCGTTCGATTTGGTGAAGACCACAGCTGGCCTAGCAAAGCACCTTCAGGCCCACTTCGAGCATCCAAGACTGGGTTGACACCACTTGGGGGTGGGGAGGAGCGAAGAACTCTCAGCAGGAAGAATCCAGGTGCAGGGTTCAGAGTGGTTGAAGCCTTTTCTGTCCATGAGGCTCCGATCAGGAGGTCAGCCAACTAGCCATTGGAGACACTCTGGTAGTCCTGGTTTCAAGATGCAGGTCTAGTCCTTCTCACTCAGCAGCAGGACAGCAGGGAAGCAGAGCAGCACAGCATCCCCTTTGATTCTTCCACAGGTCAAGAGGTGTACTGAGCAGTTGGGTCTGAGGGACCAATATTTACCACTGGTGCCATCTTTGAAGTAGGAGAAGTTTCTAGAAGGTTCCACCCCTCTGAGGTATCTGAAATTTCCTGCCTCCCTGCCCTGGCCCCAGCTTGTCAGTAGGCAAAAATGTATAGTGTCTAACTCTTTGTGAGTGGGCTGAGACAGAGGCTTTGTGATGCGCAATTGTGGTAGGTGACAGGTCCGCCCCTCCCCCATCAACTCAGAGAAGGCCCATAATGCCAACACCTATTCCCCCTTTGTATGACTGTCTGGAAGCAATACACAAAGATCAGCTACCAGCTTCACTGTGTCATGTGACCCCGGCTAAATGTTTAGGACAAAAGAAATGGCACTAAATAGTTAGGACAAGAAAATGCCAGCCTTCCTAAAACAACCCATGTACCTAGAGCATACAGGGTATACAATAATCAAAGAAGCAACAAATTCCATTTAGGTTTCACTTACCCATATAAATCCATATAAATGTTAAATAGTTTAATTAATATGTTTCAAAATAGATAAAAAGACCTTGAAATCTTTAGTTTGCTCCTGGTAGGCCAACATTTTAGTACAATTACTTTATGCCCCATAACATTGTTGATCCTTGGTGTACAGTGTATGAATTTGAATATCTTCATGCATTTTTCTTTGTAAAGGACTGGGGACTATTGTGACATTTACATCTCTGTCATTGTACAGATTGACAATCTTTCAACTACCTAAGGTTAACATAGTTAAGAAAACCTTAGAGGGACTGTGTTGCTTCTTTGATTACTGAACTTTCTAAAAGTGGGATATTCAGAATTTTGACTTAAAATCCAAATGTACAATTAAAAAGGGTTTTAAAAAACAATTCTTTAGACACCAAACTCAAGATTCCTACCTGCTCCCAATTGGAAGATGCAGCTTATTAAATGGTATAAAGTAAACACATTTTCTCTTATAGGAGAGGCAGGCATTGCAGTGGTGAAAAATGAATTTGAAAGTTTTTTACTACCAGGAAAAACTTAAAATGGTGCATATGCAACTTTTTTAAATACACTGCGCCATGCCCAATGGGATATTTAGGGTCTACTCTATGGATGTCATGCCTTAAAAAGGAAGGTTTATATCTAGCAAGAGGTTTATTTTGCCAAGTTGAAATGGCATTTTAAGACCGCATACAGAGGCTGCAACAGCTGGTCGGAGATATGATTAAGAACTACTTAGGTTAGTGGCTCAATGACTGCTGCAGGCCTACTAGCAGCATTTAATTTACAGGCCCGGGTACATGTAGTACCACTTTACTAGGGACTTACTAGTAACTTAAATGTGCCAACTGAGTGCAAGTCAATTTGACCATGTTAAAAGGAGAGAGCACAAATACATTAGCACTGGTTAGCAGTAATAAACTGCACAGAGCCCTAAAAACCAACAAAAACTGGTTTAGAAAGTGAAAACAAAAAGTTTGGGTATGACCCTACGGAAAGGGTCAAGTCCAACAACACCCAACGCAAGAAACAGGTTTACCACCTGTATGACAGAAGCTACTAACAGGATGAAAACAAACTGCCTCAAGCTGAACACCGACATGACAAAAGTAGTAACCTTCAGCAAGAACAGCTCTCCATGGGACTCCAACACATAGCAGGTTAAATTGAAACCACACCAAGCACCCACTCCAGGAACCTCTGAATCATCATTGACAGCAAACTGGACATGAACGCACAAGTGAACGGTATCACTGCATCTTGCTTCCACACCCACAAGATGCAGAGGAAGATTTGCAAATGGCTCCCAAGTAACACCAGAAAAACTGCCACTTACGTGCTAGTCACCAGCAAGTTAGACAACACAAATACCCCTTGGAGAGGCATCATCAAGCAACTAACTAGAAGACTACAAACCATCCAGAACTTGGCAGCTAGACTCATCCTCAACCTCCCACACAGAATTTGCATTACACCACACCTCAGGAAGCGCGAAATGCACTAATTTCAAACTCTTCAAGCACACATTCAAGACACTACACAACTCAGCTCCACCTACTTAAACTGTTGCATTCTTCCACCAACCACTCAGACACCTACGCAGGACTCCTACTTGCACACATTCCAGGCACACAGAGAGCCAGATCAGGAAAGCAGGCAATCTCTTACACCAGTTCATAAAGTATTTGTGCCAACACACACAGTAACTTAATGGAAACACTCCAAAATGACAACACAGGTTTAGAAAAATAGAAAATATTTATCTAAACAAAACAAGACCAAAATGACAAAACTCCACAATACACAAGTCAAGTTATCAATTAAAAATCAAAAAGAGTCTTCATGTAATTTTAAACACAATGCTAAGACTGTTAGCGTGAAAATGTACCTTGGGTGCATCAAAAATAACCCCCCACTGGCAAGGGTACGTCAAAAAGGGCTTGCGATGCGTCAATTTCACTCACAAGCAAGACTTTGTGGCGTTTCTCCTTTCGTTGGGTCGGCGTGCGACGTTTCTTCTCTCTGCAGGAGACCGATGCGTCGATCCGGTAGCACTCTTGGGTCTGAGCAGGCCTTACGTCATTTTTACACGCTCAGCAGTGTTTGCGTTGGAAATCTAGCCGCACGATGATCCGAAAACCACGCAGCACAGGTTGCGATCTCACCAGCTTCCGTCAGCGATGCTGTGCATCGTTTCTCCAGCCCCAGGCATCAATCTTAGGGTCGCGTTGCAGGCGAGCGTCGATTTTCAGCCACAAAGCTAGCGGCACAGCGATTTTTCAGCCGCAGATCGGAATTGCGTAGATCTTTTCCCCGCATGCCGGTCGGTGTGCGGATTTCTCCCTCTCAGGCTGCCAGTTTCTCCTTTCAGGGTCCCAGGAACTGGATGGGCACCTCTTGGCAGAGTAGGGGTCTCTCCTGAGACTCCAGGTGCTGGCAGAGAGAAGTTTTTGCTGTCCCTGAGACTTCAAACAACAGGAGGCAAGCTCTAAATCAAGCCCTTGGAGAGTTCTTCACAAGATGGAAGTCCAGTCTTTGTCCTCTAGCACAGGCAGAAGCAGCAACTGCAGGATAGCTCTACAAAACACAATCACAGGCAGGGCAGCTCTTCTTTCTCAGCTCTTCAGCTCTTCTCCAGGCAGAGGTTCTTCTTGGTTTCCAGAAGTGTTCTAAAGACTGTGGTTTTGGGTGCCCTTCTTATACGCATTTTCTCCTTTGAAGTAGGCCTACTTCAAAACAAAGTCTCTCTTGATTGTGAAATCCTGCCTTGTCCAGGCCAGGCCCCAGCCACTCACCAGGGGGGCTGGAAACTGCATTGTGTGAGGGCAGGTACAGCCCTTTCAGATGTGAGTGACCACTCCTTCCCTCCCTCCTAGCACAGATGGCTCATCAGGAAATGCAGACTACACTGCAGCTCCCTTTTTGTCACTGTCGAGTGTGAGGTGCACCCAGCCCAACTGTCAAACTGATCCAGACAGGGAGTCCACAAACAGGCAGAGTCACAGAAATGGTTTAAGCAAGAAAATGCTCACTTGCTGAAAGTGGCATTCTCAAACACACAATCTTAAAATCAACTTTACTAAAATAAGTATTTTTAAATTGTGAGTTCAGAGACACCAAACTCCAGATGTATATCCACTCCCAAGGGGAATCTACACTTTAATCATATTTAATGGTAGCCCCCATGTTAACCTTTGAGAGGGACAGGCCTTGCAACAGTGAAAAACGAATTTAGCAGTATTACCCTGTCAGGACATATAAAACACATTACTATATATCCTACCTTAACCATACAATGCACCCTGCCCTTGGGGCTACCTAGGGCCTACCTTAGGGGTGCCTTACATGTAAGAAAAGGGAAGGTTTAGGCTTGTCAAGTGGGTACACTTGCCAAGTCGAATTTACAGTTTCGAACTGCACACACAGACACTGCAGTGGCAGGTCTGAGACATAATTACAGAGCTACATAGGTGGGTGGCACAACCGGTGCTGTAGGCCCATTAGTAGCATTTGGTTTACGGGCCCTGGGCACCTCTAGTGCACTTTACAAGGGACTTACTAGTAGATCAAATATGCCAATCATGGATCAACCAATTACATACACATTTTGTATAGGAGCACTTGCACTTTAGCACTGGTTAGCAGTGGTAAAGTGCCCAGAGTAAGAAAAACAGCAAAAACAGAGTCCAGCACACATCAACAATCTGGGAAACAGAGGCAAAACGTTAAGGGAGACCACGCCAAGGATGAAAAGTCTAACACTGTTGTTATCCATGTACAGAGATAAGTGAGACAGGCTGGGTCTGCTTGACCCCTGAGCCGCAGTTCAGGCCAAAGTGAGCTGATACTGCTTTTTTATGCCTCTCCTTTCTGCCTCTCATTGATCTGACTCTTTCCTTGCTCAGTCTTTTGTTTCTCATCATTTCTATGTACTTATCTCTGACTCTCCTTGCCCTGGCTCTTTTATTATCTGTTAATTGGCCTCTACAGTGTCTCTCCCTCCTTTTATTCATCTCGCGCTCCCTCTCATCTATTTCCGTAAACTGCCACTCATTGTTCTTGTTGCTATCCTTTTTGTCCTACATTTCTCTAGCTAGTTTTAGCTCCCTATTACTGTCATCTATTCCACTGATCTGTATCTTGTGTCTTTTCCTACATTCTTTTAATGTTCTCTCATCAATTTATCTCCCTTCTTTAGCTGCAATGTGTTTCCTTTATCTCACTACTAAAGTCTTATACCCTCTCGTCTTGTCAGCAGATTCAGAATTCGAGGGGGAATTTTACAGGACCCTGCTACGTCAAGAGGACCCGCTCATCAAACGAAAGGCCAGAGTATGGTCACAGCGCTAGTAACTGTAATCATACCATCTGCTTTGAAGCAGGCTGTGCCCACGCCGACAAGTGTCTTCGCAGCTGATACACGGTTCCGGGCCACGATTATACACTGGAATTGAGAGGACACGTTGGGCGCACAATACACAAGGATAAAAAATAAATTCTAGCTATCCCGTCAAGAGTTTCTAATTCTAATAAGGACACAGATTCAAAGATTCTTATTCTCTTTCTTTACTGTGAGAAATACAGCAGCCAATCAAAACATATTTCCAACATTATACTTAATTTCCCACGAGTCTACTGTTACATCACACTAAGCCAAATCGTACAGTGGCCTGCCATATAAAAATACAGTCATGGACATTTTCTCGTCCTCTTTCTTTGCAAACTTGTCAGTCTCTCTTTACCTGTATGATGAACCACAGCTACCTCCAAAGAACCATTACAACTCTGAATGCACAACCTCAGTGCTCAGATCCAAACGTAGAAATTCTTCCATTAGCGGCAATGCAAGTTAACCTCCTCTCCAGCCAAAAACACAAGGACTGGAAGAAAGCGATCTGCCGCCCTTGATTACTCCTGCCTCTGTTCTCCATCTGAAATTGAAAAGGGAACAACGTAATCCTTGTGCCAGTAATATCAAACAATTTATGCAATGTCAGGAAGGGCATTTACATTTTAAATTCATGAACATCTTGGTCTATTGATCACATCAAAGTTATCATCCAATCTGCACACGCACGTATAAACAAACTGTATAGCTTAATCACCAGGTTGGTTAATTTTAATCTCTATGTCCTTAATATAATTTATAATTCTTGACAGAATAGCTAGATTTTTTTTCTATGTCTGGGTGTCAGGCTCTGATTATGCTTGTTTAAACTTGTCCCACAACCACAGAAACCACAACAATATTATGTTTATAATAAAATCTCGAATGCTGACTCAACGTCACTATGTGGGGGAGCATTTTCTAATTTCCATATTAACTGAGACAATGTCCTCGGAGAGATGCCCCTTAGGCAGAGGGCCTATAGGGTTTTTTTTCTCAAAGGATCATCACTATCGTTAGTGCAACAGGTACTGAGGCCAAAGGTGTAAGAGACCAATGTAACCCATACTACAGAAAAGCAAAGTGGGAGGCCCTTATCCGTGCTAGCATTAGAACCGAGGTCACCCTTGATGCTTTTTTTAACACAAAGGGGCTGAAAGCATTATCGGTGCTACAAGCACAGTGTCAACTGGGCCCATGATATGAGAATCTAACTACACCCCAATTATGGTGGTTTTAATATCCTCCTTTGTTTGCATTGTGGCCCAATGTACACTTGCTATGCCAGTGTTGCTTTTGGCCTCAGAGCAACGGCTCAAGGGAATATGTTAAATTAAGATTTTAGTTAGGTCCAATAAAAATATCTGTGGCTGTTAAAAAAACATTAACAATTCATTGAAAACAACCTGCTCATTCCAGATTTGGTTGGATGGTATTTTACCAATTCAAAGCTGTAATACTATATCTAGAGTAGTGAAACGTTTTTTGTCATTTAAAGCTCAGCAAGGACAGCACTTTGCTAATCCTATGCTTAAAAGCTTTGCCAGAAAAGCGGACATTTGGGGTGAGCAAATTTAAAGTGTTGCTGGTGTTGTAGGGTGCTCTATACTGGAGCTGCTCTCCACCTAAATTTGGGAACTTCCCAGGGTGCTCTCTTCTTCTTTGCATATATGTGTGTGTGTGTAAATATGGGTGTGTGTATGTGTGTGTGTGTGTGCACGCGCACGTGCCTAGTGGCAGTCACAACTAAGTAGTTATAGTTAGGACCTAGTTTCTATAGAAAAAAGCATTTTTTGTTTTGCTAATGACTTTGCCACTGTTTGATGAATCTTCACGAATTTTCCAAGAAGGTACGATGCTCACTTCAGCTGCTGTCTGGAAAGTTTTAGGGTGATCTGTCAAGCGGGGGCAGAGAAAATAAGGGGGGGGGTCCCAAACGCATTTTCCATATTCAGTTTTCTATAGGGATTTTGAACAGCGATGGCGCCCTAACGACTAGATAGAATTACACCAAATTTGGCAGAAATGTAGCTCTTAGTCCAGAAAGAGGCCTTTTTGTTATTTGGTGTAAATCTGTTCAGTGGTTTTCTAGTTATTAAGTGAAAAACAAATTTGTATACATAGGGATTTGGATCCGTTGTGATTCCTGCACAGAGCAATCGCGTACTGTGATTGGTTGGCCACTACTTGTGCAGAAAGAAAATCCAAATTTGTATATATAGGGATGCAAAGGCGTTGCAAAACCTCCCAATCTTGTGCTGAGATCTGATTGGCTGCCAACAGTTCAACATGGAAGTGTTGGCAGCCGAGACCCAGAAAAAAAACAAGAAGGGGCCAGGGTAGGGGCAACCTGACCCCTTTGATCTGGTGCTGGGGTTCCAGAGTGCCCCCCTATAGCTAAAAAGCATTTAAAAAAAAATTGCCATGAGTTGCAGCAGATCCAGCAAAAAATGCGGGCTCCCGCTCTTGTTTCTGTGAACCCCCCAGGTAGGAAAAGTCCAAGGGGTATTGCCATTTTAATGTAGGAGCCGCCTGGCCCCTCAGCAGCCCCAGGGACCACCACTCCCCCCCCCCCCACAGCCCTGGTGACCACCATTTTACCGGGCTTTGATAAAAGAATGAAGAGAGGATGAGTGGCCCCCACAGCCACGGGGACTACCACTTCCTCAGGGCTTTAGTAAAAGAATGAAGGGGGTCCGCTGCAGACCCCCCACTCTGAGGACCACCACCTCCCTGGGGCTAGATTACATTAGAGGTGGGCCACACAGCTCCCTCATGGTGCCAATAAAGGCCCTGAGGACTGCCACCCCCCAGGGCTGGCTCCTGCTATGTCCTGCTGTTTGCTTTTGCTTGGTAGGAGCTGACAGTTCCCACAAAGCAAAAGCAAACAAAGTCAGTTTTCTGAAAGCAGGAGCTGTCAAACAGCTGAATTGCTTGTGGGAGGAATGCTGGGTCCTGCAGGATGTGGGGAGCCAGCTAGGACTGCGGGGGCCTTCAGGCTCCCCACGGTCCTCTCACTTTCTCTTTTACATCCAATAATGGGATGGAAGAGAGAGTGAGATATTGTCATTTTAATGGTCTCTCCATGCAATGACTTCAAAGAGTAAGACTAGCAAGATGTTTCGTACGAATATTATACTTATGTTTGGATGCAGAACAGAGTCACTTCTTGCCTACTGTTAAAGGTTTTGTGCTGTTACTCAGTAGGCTGAGGTTCAAATCCTAGTATCGCTTGGCAGTGTGTTTGTTTATTGATTAGTGCATTCACTGTTAAACCTTCCTATTGATGGAACATTCATGTTTCTTTCCTATCACATGCGTGGGTTGAATGTCATAGGCATGTCTGGAAACAGCAGTGTGAGGAGCAGTTACTTCAAAAGTTAAAGGTTCATACCAAAAGATGATCTCACTTGTTTTAAATGACAAATACACTTTTCTTTTTAATTTGTCTTAAAGTATCTCATTCTATGTATATCATTTATGAAAGCCTAAGTCGTGGTTCCTCTCTGAATCTCTGAATTAGTCTCTCTCTCAGGGTTGGATAGTTTGGGGGGTTGGCTGCAGGGCCAGTCCCACCACCAACTCACTGTGCATTGCCAATGGCTATGCACTGCAAAAGGTTGGATAGTTAAGGGGGGGGGGGGGTTATAGGGGACCCCTGGGTGGGTCAAGGACATGGAAAATATAAGGCCCTCCAGGGCTTACATTTTCCCATGGACCACCAACTCCCCAGGGCTTTTTTCATGTTAAATGCAAGGGGGCCACTGGGACCCCCAGGGACCTCCACCTCCCTGGGGCTTTGCTCATATAACATGCAGGGGGCAGCGTGGTGCCCCAGGGACCACACCCTCCCTGGGGCTAAACTGTAAAATCATGTGGCGGCCACGCAGCCCCCCCCTGCAGCCCCGGGGACTGCCACCTCCCCGGGACTAAACAGTAAAATTATGCAGGGGGCAGTGCAAACGCCCTGTGCTCCAGGAACCACCACCTCCCTAGGTCTACACAGGAAATCATGCGGGGGCCACATAGCACCCTCACAGCCCCAGGGCCCGCCACCTCCCCAGGGTGCTTTTGAAAATTCATTTTGGGGCTGCGCAGCCACACCGCAGCCACGGGGACCCTCACCTCCCCGGGGCTACAATAACTGAAATGAAGGGGGTCTATTTCGGAGCCCCAGACCCCAGAGACCCCCACCTCCTTGGAGGCAGTGCTTGTTGGAGGGGGGCCACACAGCCCCCCTCATGGAGCCAATGATGGCCCTGGGGACTGCCACCCCCAGGGCCAGCTCCTGCTATTTCCCAGGATGCCCACTCCCCGCAACATATCTGTTTGCTTTTGCTTGGTGGGAGCTTACAGTTTCTACCAAGCGAAAGCAAACAAAGTCCAGTTTCTGACAGCAGGGACTGTCAAACAGCTCCAGCTGGCAGAAAGCAGATTTTTCATCTGTTTTCTTGCATGCAAATATGCATGCAGGGAAACAGATGAAAACATTGCTCCCACACTCCCACAAGCAAGGAACTTATT
The DNA here is from genome assembly GCF_031143425.1 of Pleurodeles waltl. Taxonomy (NCBI): domain Eukaryota; kingdom Metazoa; phylum Chordata; class Amphibia; order Caudata; family Salamandridae; genus Pleurodeles; species Pleurodeles waltl. Next base: position 261,636,263 of record NC_090440.1, read on the forward strand.
TTTAAAGCAGCTCCCTGCTTGTGGGAGCAATACCGAACCCCAGGACGTGGGTAGCTGACTTAGACTGTGAGGGCCTTGAGGCTCCCCCCGCAATCCTGTCCCTCTCTCCATCACATCACATTTTAAATTTACCATAGACGTTCAACTGTTATAGTTGGCCTGAGGCAAGGCAATTGCCAGCATCCAAAGAACCAGGGAATTCAGCCTATTTTACTACCATCTAATGGAACTGAATGTGAGTGATTATGGCTCTCAAATTTGCCACAGAAGCATGGTTCCCCCCTAATGAGCCGAGGCATTATTGGGATAGGTCATAACCCTGCACTCACCGATTAAACAAGGGCCAATACCAAAATCATCAAACCAATTACCACTTCAAACACTCTGCGCCTACCCTCTGTCTATGCTTTTTCTGTGCATCGCTTCCACTGTGCATCAGGCGATTTGTGCAGCACGGGCCCTCATCAGCGTCTGGCTATGAGATTGTGCTTTCCTGTGCCTGACCGGTAGTATCCTGAACGCCACTCGTAAGTATCAGTATGAGCGGCAGAACATGCACACCGGCAGTGAGGTCTGCTAACTATACCTGGTCAGATTTGTCAAGGTGCACACAACTCTACAAAATAAAGGTGGGTGTGAGAAAACAGGGCTGATTGCAGAGGCCCCCTAACTTTGTGCCCCCAAGGAAGTCCTGAGTAGTCAGACAGCTGTCCAGATGCAGGGTGTTGCCCCTGCACTGACAGAATGGAGAGTGGAAGGAGGGTGTCTGCCACAGGAGGTGGTAGCTCCCCACTATAGACAGCAAGAGGGGTGCCAGGACCCCACAGTTGCCCCTAAAGCAGCTAAGCCACCTGTCAGTGGAGAGCTTAGGGTGTGGTTCTGGGTACTGACAACTGTCAGTAGCCTTTGCTGGGTGCTAGCCTTCCTGGCAGCACTGTACTTGGCCTGGGAGGCAGACCCCAGGGCCAAAAGCAAAGTAGGCCCCCTGACCTTGTTGGTCATGGTGGGGTTGCTCAAGTGTTGGGTGACCTCTTTGGGTAAGCTAGGTTTTGCCCTTGCAAACTTAGGAGTAGGGGAGGTGGGCACCTCACTACCCAAGTTGGCAGAGAGAGAGGAGGAGGACCCCCCTAGAGGGAAGTTTCAGTTTGAGATGGGTCCTTTCACTGTTGGTATGGATTCACTACCCAGAGGGAGTGACCATGGCAGGAGGATGTAAGGCAGAGTAGGCCCTGCAAAGGGACAGCCTGTTCTCTTCACTGTCTTTCTCGCCTGACAAGCCAGGAAGACTCTCCCAGGGTTGGGCTAAGTCTCCTGTGCGTGTGGGCTAGGGGGGCTTGTGTGAGAAAACAGGGCTGATTGCAGAGGCCCCCTAACTTTTTGCCTCCATTTTCCACTTTTTGCAGGTGTTTTCCTGACTCTGATGGTGCCCTGGGTAATGCTAACCAGTCCCTGTGCTCTGTGTAAAATCAATATGCAAATTAGGCTAATTATAATTGGCTAAGTCAACCTACCTATAAGTCCCTAGTATATGGTAGGGCATGTAGGTTTAGGGACCACAGCATAGGTAGTGCCCCATTGGTGCACTGCTGAGGTGCCCAGTGTCATTTTAAAGGCCGGCCTGCCTTGCTGGCTGCTTTTAAATTAAAGTTACATGCAAATTCGATTTTGGAATCAAAAGTAGTTCCAAAGTCTTAAACTACCTTATTTGTACATATAAGTCACCCCTAAGGTGTGCCCTATGTGCCCCTAGGGCTGGGTGCCATGTAACTATAAGCAGGGACCTTATAAAAATAGTTTTATAAGCCCTGGTAAGGTAAAACAGCCAAATTTGTTTTCCCTCATTGTAGTGGATGGCCTCCATAGGCAAGAATGGGGAGACTTTAATTTAAAAGTCCCCTTAAGTAGCATATACCAGAAGTTTGGTATCAAATTAATTGTTATAATAACTCCCACAACTTCCAGTTGTTGGATGTAATATAACTTGTTCAGGTAAAGAGTTTTAAACTTTACCTGAAAAGTTGCCAACTTCAGCCCTGCAGTGTTTTTGCTGCTGTGCTCTGATTGGCCAGCCTCTGGCAGCCTGGCCAGGCTGCCATTATGAGGTGTGAAGTGGTCTGGCTTCACACAAAGAGATGTGCCTGGGAGAGAGTTCTCCCCTCAGCAGATGGTGAAGCAGGAAGGGGGAGGGCTACCAAACTGGTCTTCAAAGGCAGAGAGTGACATGTGGAGCAACCCAGCAACACCCCCACATCCTGAAAACCCAGACAATTAGGTGCCCCCTTGATTAGATTAGGAGAGGGCAGGAGAGGAGTTGTTTAGGATATTTAGCCACACCAGTGGGTGGGCTCAGCCAGATGTAACCTCCAAAAATCACTTTCAGCCATGATGTATTTTTGAGGAATGTTGCTCCCTGGGATTGATTTTTGCCACACTTCCCAGGAAGTGGTCATCACAGGGGGAAGGACACTGCCCCTGATTGGACAACCAGGACCCCCCTGTTTTTCACCCAGGAGCAAGGATAAAACTATCAGACCTGCACCCACACCTCAGATCCCTATCAGATTCCAACAAGGAAGAGCTACAGGAGAAAAAGGACTGCCCTGCTGGACTCCTGACCTGCACCTGGACACTGCACTCTAGAGGACTGCACCAGCTGCACACTTGGGCTTCACCACTAAAAGGACTTTACGTGTCTTCTACTGCTTCAAGAAGGGACTCCCTGTTTGCTACAGGTACAAAGGAGCTGCCCAGAGTCCCCTGCATCAAGTCCTGCAAGCAGAGCCCAGCTGAACAGCGTCCAGTGGCCATTTGAGGATTCTGACCAGGTGCATTCTGCGAATTGTAGTCCCAACTCCCAAGGAGCAACTCAGAGCTTCCGGAACCTTGGATCAAGTTGTGGACACTTTAGGGACACAAAAAGGACCTCTGAAAGAAGATCCAGAAGTTTGGAGATCTTTGTAGCAACTCCATAAGTTGAAGAGGTGCATTGTGCGAGTTGTAGTCCCAGACCCCAAGAGGCACCCCAGAGCCTCTGAACCCTTGGCTGGTGCTGTGGACCACTTTCCTAAATCAAACACTTCTGAAAGTAAGTGTGACTGTGTTACCTCATGGGTGGCCTAAACTCTGGACTTTGTTCCTTTCCAGTCTGACCTTTTTTTTAACCCTTTGAGCGATAGTTGCTTCTATGCGCTAGAAAGCATTACTTCTTTAAAAATTCATATCTCTGGTTACCCTTATCCGATTTTATTAGTTTTGGTGTCATTTTGAAGATAACAATATAATCTATTGTTATCAATTGATTCTGGATTTTTAAACTGTTTCGTGTGTTTTATTTAATTACTGTTTTCTGATATTTGAATGCTTTACACTTTGAGGGTCCGCCAGGGCCACCGACCACGGGAGCACCGCCAACAGGCTGGCGGTGCTCCAATGAGCATTCTGACCGCGGCGGTTCAGCCGCGGTCAGAAGCGGAAAGTCAGCGGTCTCCCGCTGACTTTCCGCTGCTCTTTGGAATCCTCCATGGCTGCGGAGCGCGCTCCGCAGCCATGAGGATTCTGACCCCCCCTACCGCCATCCAGTTCATGGCGGGAAAGCCGCCATGAACAGGATGGCGGTAGGGGGGGGTCGCGGGGCCCCTGGGGGCCCCTGCCGTGCCCATGCCAATGGCATGGGCACGGCAGGGGCCCCCGTAAGAGGGCCCCGAAAAGTATTTCAGTGTCTGCCTTGCAGACACTGAAATACGCGACGGGTGCCACTGCACCCGTCGCACCTTCCCACTCCGCCGGCTCGATTACGAGCCGGCATTCTCGTGGGAAGGTCGTTTTCCCCTGGGCTGGCGGGCAGTTTTACTGGAACCGCCCGCCAGCCCAGGGGAAAACTCGTAATACCCGTCGCGGTCTTTTGACCGCAGCGCGGTAATTTGGAGGGCGGGATCCTGGCGGGCGGCCTCCGCCGCCCGCCAGGGTCATAATGAGGCCCTTTGTCTCCTAAGTTAAGCCTTGTCGCTCGTTGCCAAGCTACCAAGGGTTGAGCTGGGTATAATTTACTGAGACCTAACTGGACCTAAGTGGAGGTTAGTGGCCTATTGCTAAGTGTAGGTACTTACCTGCCCTTGCCAATAACCCATTTTCCAACATGAACCATCAGTGTATATGACAGTATGGTATCTGTCTAGTGGCAGGATATTTAGACTAGTGGGGTACTCCTGTTCGTACTGGAGAAACTCTTGTGTCTGAAGTTTTGGATGAAAAATGTAATTGACATCAGTAGTGGTCAGAGACGTTGCCCATTGTATCCAACGTGGATGTAATGCTTCAACGTTAGGAATGCTTGCTTTGGTGACGGCCTCTAAGCCTGGCACCGGGGTAACGACACTAATGCGTTTCCCCTGGGCAAGTGGCCTCTCTTTTATGACAGCCATCTGAACTGCCGTCAGAATCTTTTCTGTAGGTGCAAAACGCTGTTATGCATTAGAGTAGAAATGTGATTTATATGCTATGGGTACCGTGTCACTTTCGTTGAAGGTGACATAAGTAAATCCAATGGCACCAGCAATTATTCTGATGACCACATTTGTTTTATTGTCACGTGTGTGCAAGTGTTTAGCTTCTAGCATGTCCTGTTGCATTTCCCTAAGGATGCCTGTGTGTTCAACTGTCCAGTGTCTGCTAGAAAAATTGGGCTGAACCAAGTCATGAAGTGGCTTGATACTTTGTGCATAGTCTGGAATGTATGTTCTGCCAAAATTAAAGAAACCCAGTAATGACTGTAGTTTCTTAAGGGTGTTAGGAGGATGCAATTGAGGAAATTTTTCTAGGAAGTGCGGGCCAGGCTCTTCCCCTCGTTTGATAGCTCATATCCCAGGAACAATAAACTGAGAAAGGCGATCTTACTTTTCTTAAAGTTGAATTTGAAAACCGAGGTCTGCAAATCCCAAAATGATCCGATCAACCCTTACCAGATGAATGTCGAGGTCGTCGTCTGTGAGATATATGTCATCCACGTAGGATAACGCCTCGGAATCAATATCATGTAATATTGATGTTACTCGGGCTGAGAATAGCCCTGGGCTATTCTTATAGCCTTGAGGTAAACGACAAAAGCGTTTCTGAGAGCCTAATGAGAATGCACTCAGGTCCCGACTTTCATGTGCTAAGTTCTGGCAGAAAAAGCCATTAGATATGTCTAATGTTGTTTTATATTTTTTACGCACCATGGGCCAGATGTAGCAACTTTGCAAATTGCGAGTTGCAATTTGCGAGTCCGAGCGACTCGCAAATTGCAACTTGCAATTTGCAATGCAGAACGGTGTCTCAGACACCGTCTGCGAGTCGCTAAGGGGTCGCAACGACCCACCTCATTAATATTAATGAGGTGGGTCGCAAATTGCGGCCCCATAGCGACTATGGGCACTCACGGGTATGGAGGCCTGCTGGGACCAGCAGACCTCCATGTCCGTGACTGCTTTGAAATAAAGCAGTCTTTTTTTTTTTTCAAGTGTAGCCCGATTTCCTTAAAGGAAAACGAGCTGCACTTAAAAAAAAAAAACGAAACCTTTAGTTTCTGATTTTTTCAGGGCAGGTAGTGGTCCCTTGGACCACTGCCTACTCTGAAAAAATATTGGTGGGTCCACTCACAAAGGGGAAGGAGTCCCATGGGGACCCCTTCCAATTTGCGAGTGGGTTACCATCCACTTCAAGTGGATGGTAACTGCGACTCCATTTGCGACCGCGTACGCGGTCGCAAATGGAGTTGCATACCACTGCGAGTCACAAATAGGAAGGGAACACCCCTTCCTATTTGCGACTCTGTAATGCATTTTGCGAGTCGGTCCCGACTCGCAAAATGCATTTCTGCATAGCAAACTCCGGTTTGCGACTCGAAAACGGCGATTTTTGCCAGTTTGCGAGTCGCAAACTGGTTGCTACATCTGGCCCCATATTGTTTATTAGTGCTGTGCTATGTGAGTTTTGTATAGCATATGTGCGTGTATGACTATTTAAATGTCTATAATCAATGACTATTCTGTATGAATGGTCTGGCTTTGCAACGGAGAATAACAGGATATTGTGGCTGAGGTTGGGGTGTAGACTTAACGGTAATAACATGACAAGAAGACTCCTTGTCCCAACCTACATGATTGCGGTATAACCCAGGTGCCCACGCTAAAGCCCATTCAGCAGCATAGGCTTCTTTTTCTGCTTACGGAACAAGATCAGAGAAAGAAGGCAAAATGACATATTTCCCAATGGGAAGCTTATGGACATGTTCAGATGGCCAATCTCTTTCAGCCAATGGGATGTCACTAGTAAGTTCATCCCAAAATATCACACCAATGGTGCGCTCCACATCTCCCTCTATCTGAATTTTTAAATCATAAACCCTGTCAGTGGGAGAACGCGGCCGTCCGCAGTTTCAACTGCAATACAATCGCTAGTTGCTGTCGCATCCAAATGATCTTTCAGACTCTGGCGACATACCGTGACCTCTGCTGCGCTGTCTAACAGAGTCACTGCCCACATCTTGTTCCTCAACAGTGTTCTCAAGTGTACTGGCATTTTTAGCTGTCAGTGCTGCCACCTTTTTCTTTTTAAACTGTGGCTTTTCCTGAGGAGTCTTTTCTTCTTTTTTAATGGTAGACTGCAGCAAGGCTTTCTTTTGTTTCACGTATTCAGGATGTCGATCAGGACGGCCCCCTCTCTCGCTACCTCTATCTGGTGCGCCCTGAAAGGAACAAGAGGGGTGTAAATCAGTATATCTTTCTGGAGTTTTAATATTCTCCATATTCCTGAGATTGTATCTCCTTCCAGAGTTCTCTGGGTGTGGAGAATCAGCTCTCTTATTTCTTCTATCTTTGAAATCTTTTTGTTTTCCCAGCGCTTTTTAGAGCCCTCTTGTGCCTGGTTTGTACCTTCCTTAAGGTAAGTACCTTGAATCTCCAATTTCTTTGGTTTGGCTCCCAAACTATCCCACCCTATCCTAGTATAGGTGTCAGAAATTATTTTGGTAGCTGTCCCTCTTGTACCAAGAGTGGAGTTTCTCGGAGACGCTGACGTATTGCCAGTGCTACCGCTTCCCCTTTAATATTACTGAGTATTATTGAGGAAACCGTGTCAAAGTTACGCATTAATTTCATCCCCAAATCCAAGGCTGGTGCAGCCCCGGGCTTGTTCTGTATTTGTTTTAACACTTCCGGTAAACTGGCAAGTGTCGGGGTACCATGTGTGGTGGTGTATATGGCAGCGAAGATTGTACCCCATGTGGCACAGTCATTCACTGAGTGTACCATCCCAAAGGGCAAGCACATAGTGAGCAGTTTATGTTTTTCCTGTGGTCCCGTATGGGGAAACACAGCTTCCAGCTGGTTAGTTTTCTGGGCAATCCAGAATGGTATTTCTTCCCTTTCTGTGGGTACTTTACCCATGATAGTATGCGCTGTTTATGGATTAATCCCAGTAACCAATTGGTAACCACCAGGTGCTAGTGGTGCTGGACGCACTGGTGTAGTGTTCAGTGCTCGCATTAAGAACTGAACCAATCGTCTATATAATGTCACTAATTCATTATATAAATCTCGCAGATCTGCTTTTGGCATATTTAGAATGTCTGGGTGAGGTGTGTATGTGGCGAACATAGACCACGTCGGTCCGTTATTACTTAAAGGACCTAGCCTTACTCTTTGTAATATGTGTGGTAGGGCACCTTCAAACCAGTTCTGATGCTCTTGGTATGTGAGTGATATTTCAATAAAATGTTTCTGTTTGGTATGCTTCATTAGCTTCTATTATAAGAGTAACATCCCCACCATCCTCAGCAAGGCCATGCGCTAGTAAATGTTGTGTCAGAGCTTGTCTAGCATTTTCAGGAATATTAATGGCGTTGGCCATATTTGTTTAGAAAAACAGAACACCAAATGGGGAGTAAAGTCCTTTTATGTGTTCGAGCTCGAACAACCTACAGCTTAATCAGGTGTTACCTTTTTAGCTGAGGAGGATCTTCCCAAAGACTACGGACGTCTCCATTTAATGATACTTAGGGTACCTGTTGTCTGTGAGACAGTGATAGTCAGGGTATCTGTAAATTAGAGCCTAAACGCCATCGTTCGTGGTGCCATGTTGTAGTTTGGACTCTTGCTCTGGGAAAGACTGCTGGTTTAAGGATGACAGTACTTATGTCTGTAGGCGACTATGCCTATCCTACAATAAGTCGCAACTGTTGTCCCAACCCTTCCGGCTCACTAGCAGAACCTCACCAAAAACACAATAGTAAAAGGTGATTTGTGGCAGCCTTTACACATAGACTCAAGAGTAAGACATCTCAGGGAGTGTCGTGGTTAAACGGACATTACCCCTTTCTCACAGATACATCATGTCTCAACCAAACAGAGGCAATAACAAAGATGCAGTAAAGTTTCAATAGATTTTGTTTAACACAACTGCAATCTGCAATATGTTGCATGGGCTGCAATGATTAGGATAATGAACAGTGCAAGAAACAGAATTGTGAAGACAAGAGCCAATATTACAAAGACCCCCACCATCTTGCTATAGCATGTAAACGACATAAGAGGTGTAATATGTCCTAATACCCTAATATGATAGGCCTAACATCCTTCATAAAGGAAAGCTTGGTTTGTTAAACCTAATATGCCAATGCCATGTCCATGAGAGGAGCCCCCAACTCTTGTTACCTTGGAATGAGTTCTCTATCTCAGACTCCGCAGGGACACGAAGACTGGGTCAGCGCCAAGACGACGTGCAGCACCGATATCAGTGATGGTGGCGATGCCCTCTGGTCGGAATCCCTCTTATTATCTGTCTAAAGTGTGATGTATTTATACAGATCTACCAGGACCCCTGACGTAGGTGGGTTCCCAAACAACAGATAACAGATATTCTTGGGGCGGCAATTATTATAAACAAATCCCTCAAAAGTATAGAGAGGGAAAGTCTCTAAGTGTTAACACCTACTGTTTGTTTGTCTTTGTCACTTGATCTTGACGCCTTAGCGCGGTGGCACTGATAATGCAAAGCATAACAAGTGACCTAACTATAAACAAGGCAGCCATCATAGATGAATTAAATAATTAAATGGGCTAAGAAAGGGCAAGCTAAGTAGGTTAAAAGTCACTAGGTGATGGGGGCACAAGTCTGCAAGCCAAAGGCTAAGCTAACTCCTGTTATCCCATTAAAACAAATTAGGATTCACTACAAAGGTACCTGAAAAGTAGTTAGTAGTGCTTATATGCCTATAAAATATCTGAAAGCAGAAAATACCACCTATGAGTCTATAAAGTACCTGTAAACCAGAAAAGTTCTGCAGATAAGCAGAAAGTACCATGAAATTATTAGCACCTCTACTCTAACAGATTGCAACCTTAGCTCAGCCTTAACCTTCTGCAATTTATTTGTAATAACTAGAACAACCACGGTATCAAGATGCCAGAAAAGGATTCAAAATCTGCATCGAAAAGGACAAAGTCAGAACCAAGCAGCCCAGAATAATTAATCCAAAGCAAAACTGAGCTCTAAACGCACAATGGACTCCATTGTTAAAACACATTCCGATGTCTTACAGCTTGCCCAAAACCACAAAGGTTAGCATGGATATAATGCAGCAGGATGTGGCAGGATTGAGACCAGACATTAAGCAAATAACAGAAAAACTAGCTGCAGCAGCACAGCGCATCAGCGATCTGGAGGACAAATCTCTCACTGCATAAAGAGATCTCCCTTCACAAAGCCTTACTCAATGCAAAGCTCCATTGCTGAATTGGAAGACAGAAACAAGAGGGACAATATATGATTCTCTGGCTTTCCTGAAAACTGTGAAAGGCAACACGGCTCTTTGTGGAGGACTGCACTCCCCGCAATACTAACATTTCCTTTGCTAAACGATTGAGAGACCACATCACATCCCAACACGACAAAATGTTGAAGCAACCTCAACTGTACCACCCAGACCGATAATCTGCAAACCCTTCAGATAACCCATGGGACTAACTCTTGCATTTATTCACAAACATAAACACATGTCCTGGGAAGGCCATTGGACTACCATGTTGCAACATTATTCCAAATCGACTGTACAAGCGAGGAATGGCTTCCTCTCTCTCAGGCTTAAACTACGAAGCAGGAACATTCCCGTTTCATTTTTAGGCTCTGACAGATTTCGGATTGACTACAAAGGTTCAGCATACTTGTTCCACAACCAAAGGGATCTGGCCTCTTTCCTAGACAACATTCAAGAGGCCGAGATGGACACTGCTTCTTCCAAGGCAGGAAAGCTGTAGAGTATTATTACTTCTTATTACACTCTCTCTGCAGTATTTGGTAAGAAGGCAGTTGTTCGGTGTCCACAATATCATATGCTTTCTCGCCTGAGATTAATCTGAGATAGTATTAGATGTTACTTGAAGCTATTTGAGACTATATGATGCTAGTTGATGCCTCCTATGTCCGATAAGATGTGACGTTGTATAGTTTCTGTTCCAGGATTTCCCTATCTGCATTGTTAGCACAGGCCTATACAGGCAAAGTCAAGTTCTCAGCTTTCAATTCACTTAACCAATGAATAACTCCCATACAGGTTGACTATCTAAAAATCAATATATTGTCACAACATAATGTAATGTTATAGATGCAATGCAGTGTTATAGATTCTATAGTTGTTTTAAACATGGAGGCGTCATACTATGTTACTCGATGTTTGTGCAACTAAAGGTACACATCACCTATAGTTTCTTCATATGCTGACTCACTACCGGAAGACGGCCCCTTGTGTTCTTACATTATACATTGTTCCATCCATTTATTGATTGAATATTTCTAATTGACAAATGCAATAGTTGGTATAATCTACCAAATGTTGGGCCAGTTGGCCCTCTTTCTTGATATGCAACCATTCTCATCTTTGCCACTGGCATATTAGAATTTCTCTTACACTCTTTTTACCCTTGGCATTCACATATAGCAAGACACAACTTCTACCAACCTTGGCTCATTAAATACATCATGGCAACTTAGAGATGGTCAGTCTCCTCCTTTGGGTCCCACTTAATTTCTTTTCCAGATTGGGGGGTAGGGGTAGGGTGGATGGGATTGGGTTTTGGAGCTGGTAGGCTCCCACTATTTGTGCTTTTGTTTTCTTTCCTTTTCTCTTTCTTCCCTTCTTTCTTTCATCTTCTGGTGATTGCCCTACACATACCCAGGTTGACCCTGGATTACAGTAGACACAGTGCTAGCTCACATAGGATCAGCAAACCAAGCTCATCGTATGAAAATCTCAATAGGATGGGACCCATCTCACAGCATATTGGGGCAACTCAGCTTACTCACCTATATCACCCTTGTCAAATCGTGACACCCTACAAATTCTTACCCTCAATACAAAAGGGCTGAACCATTCAGTTAAGAGGAAGACAATTACAAAATAGACTTACAAATTTAAATGTGACCTAATTGTCTTGCAGGAACCTAAGCTCGCCTCTTCAGACAGTTCCTCCTTTAAAGTACCATGGTTCTCAAAAGTCATTGGTTCACCACCCCCCCCCAACAAAAAGAAAAATTGAGTTATTACCATCATTACCAAACAAGAAAAAAATACTGTTTTGGGCATACTCTTTGATCATAATGGGAGATGGATGCTTAATAAGCTATCTAAATTGGTAAAATCATTTTACTTGCTGAATATATATACGCACGGAACTCTAATAACATTGACTTCTGGAAACACATCGATGAATTGCTTGCAGGTCTTCCTAAGAATTCCTGAATGATAATAAGGGAATACTTCAATTTTCCACTCAACCACACAATTGACCATAGTTCAAGAGCCAAATTTAAATCCTCACCATTGCACAGATTATTTCAGAAAGTATGTTCTAAATTTTCCTTGGTAGACACATGGCATATTCAAAACCTGGATACAAGGGATTACACATTCTACCCCCCACCTCATCATTTGTTTTCTAGAATCGATCACATATTGGTATCCAATAACATGGCAAGAATGATCTCTGACACGTCCATAGAACACAGACTGGTCTTTGATCATTCAGCCATACTAGTGCTTGGACTGGGCCACAATCTTTCCTGAAACCAATCTTGGGGACTTAACGCTGATATCCTACAGGATGAAATTCATCTAGAAACCGTCTGCAAAGCCATTCAAAACCTTTTTCTCAAAACCCTCCTTCCCTGGACGACTACCCACCCCAAGAATGCTGGTATGTTTTTAATACCTCTATTAAAGGAGAAATAATAGGCATCAACACTCATATTAACAAGTCTGCAAATGCCCAATTATAAAAATTGGAAACTGAGATAAAGCAACTGCAAGTCAGACACCATTATGAAAAAGGCACACTCCTGTTAGACACCTTGAACCCAAAACAATATAAATATAACAAACTTCTGAGCTGTAGGGCTGGCCAATGGGTGACTAAATCCAATTCAATAAAAGTGTGCACAGGAAACATTGCTGAGAAAATTACAGCCCGTTATCTGAAGAGCAAACAAAACAACTCACAATTGGGTCCTGTCAGGGATAAATAGGGACAATCACAGCTAGATCCTCACAAGATTTCTAAGGTCTTCTTGGAGTTTTACACATCACTCTATGATGAAAACTCTAACATCAACCTGGCAGACAGGTTGACCTACCTCAATAGGCTCACCCTAGCCAAATTAGATGACCATCACCAGTCCCACTGAATCAGACCATCACAGACTCAGAAATAATATCAGCAAATAAATCCCTCAAGGTTGGGAAGGCCCTTGGTCCTGATGGTCTTATTGTCCAATTCCATAAATTATTCACTGAAGAACTGTGTAGATCCCTAGCAATCCTCTTTCATGAATATGCAGATACGGGGCACATAGGAGACACTACCCTCAAAGCCACTATAGCACTACTCCCTAAAGAAGGAAAAGATCACTCACGCCCTAAAAACTAAAGGCCATTATCACTCATCAATTTAGACTATAAGCTTTATGCTAAAATCCTAGCTAAACGTATTGAGTGGGTACTGTCACTTCTGATCGCACCGTACCAAGCCACTTTCCTCAAAGGCAGACTTTCCAATGACAATGTCAAGCTATTGGGACATGCCCTACAGATTTCCAAACCCAAGAAATCCCCAGTTGCCTAGATAGAGCTCAATGCTAAAAAGCATTCAATAAGGTGGCATGGCTTTGTTTGAAAACCACCTTATCATGTTTTAACCTAGCCAAATAATTCATAAAAATGGTAATGGCCCCATACTCAAGTCCCAGTGCTAATAAAAGGTCCAACAGAGTGTTGTCAGACTCATTTCCACTCAAACAAGGCACAGGGTTGCCCCTGCTCTCCCTCCATCTTCCTACTAGGCATAGAGCAGTTTATTGTCCCTCAATGAAAAAAAACAATTCCATAGGCATAAATATTAAGAGTGAGTCATTTGAAACTGCAGCTTACGCAGGTGATATTTAAATTATAAAAGAACAGGCAGACACTGTCATCACTGAAATTATGACCAAAATTGATGACTTTGCTGCTGCTTCATGATATACCTTTAATAAAGATAAATCAGAGGTGCATTCCATAAAAATTCTATGCACCAAGGAAGTCTTGAGAAACTCGAGTTTAGCTTGACAACCTAAATTCCTCACTCTTTAAGACTGGAATTCAATGATATCCTTTCAGAACATAGCAAACATAATGAATCATTAATGCTTAAAAAGTGCTAAATTGTTTAGAAGGCTGGTCACCAAAATTTCTGACCTAGTAGGGCAAGTTTGAATCCATAAAATTGGTTATCAGTCTGATTGTTAACTATTTACTAAACATTTCCCCCATCCTTAGCTCGAACAAATTTTTCCATAACTTAGACCAACTTCTCAACAAATTCACTAGGGATTCTAAACAGAAACTTTGTTTATCTAAACATTTAGGGGTGCCAACCTGGCTGATTTTAGAAATTACCAACTAGCATTTTTGGCTACCTAAGGGGCTAATGGTTTGACAGCACTCCTGACTTCACACCACCATGGCTTTCTTTGGAGCGGTTGCTAAGAGACAATGTGCCTCCTAACTATTTATAAAGAACACCCTATCCTTGACAACTTAATTTTAAAACACACCACACACACTGTATTACTCCTGGATCTTCATCTCTAAGACATAAAAATTAAACACTCCTTAGAGTCCTCAATCTGGTGAATAAGGACTTTAAATTTGACTCAAACTTATCCATTGCCAACTCATGGAAGTCAAAAGGGATCTCTACAGTGGGTGAGCTTGGCTCCAGAACACACCCTTTATCGTTCTATGATATTTTATAAAAATGTGGAATACCCCCTTCTGATTTCTATAAATACCTCAAATTGAAGGTCACAATCTCTAAAAACAAAGCTTTCCCTTTTAAACATGCCTCGCTTTGGATCCTCGGATCCTCCTGGCAGTATCCATCTCGCTAGGTTACACCACTCAACAGAAATGGCAGAAGAACTGGTCTCAAGATGACCTACACAATCCGTTGGATATTGATTGGCCCAAGCTATGGTCTTCACCTTTCACAAAAAAAAAATGACCTCAAATTTTGCTCATACCAAATTACATATCCTACATAGAACATATTTCACCGCTCACTGATTTACAACCCTAGGCCTAATAGATAACGATAACTGTTGGAGCTGCAACTCCCCACATGCAGACCTGCATCACATGCTATACGATTTCCCCTTGCTAATTAACTTCTGGACTAAATTCCATGACAATATTGGTGAGATCTTACAAATTAAACTACCCAGGAATTTTTCATTTTCTGTTTGTGGAACCTTGAATTTCTCCTATTTGACAAACTTACAACAAGAAGATTTATTATTGGCGGATCTATTGTGCACCCCTGCACACAAAACCATTATTTTATCTTGAAAGTAATTGGGAAATACCTCCAATAACATCTGGTGGGATTGGTTAAGGTACATTAGGGGGTCTCGCTCTATCCTCTCTTCACACTACCCCTGGATTTGGGCTACAAAAGTCTTTGGAACAGCCTTAAACAATACCTGGAAATAATTAATCCCCCATAGACACCATTATTATCTTTATCCTAACAAGTCTACTGACATTACTCAATACTGACTCTATCATGGTGAATTTTTATGGTTTAGTATGTTTAAAATGTGAGCCTAACTATACCGACCCTGTAACCTTTGTATTTTTAAGCAAATATATATATATTTTTTCTGTCACTTGGAAAACCAAAGGCTACAGGGACGTTATCGTTAGGCTCACATTTTAAATGTACCAAACCACAGAAATTCAGCTGTCATAATTTGAGTTATTTCAAGTAACTACAACTCATACACTAAGGTTACTATAACTTGTATAGTTGATTGTGGCCCTGTGGAGGCGGTGGTCTCCAGGGCCCGGGGGGGTTCTGCAGGCTCCCCATTTGTTGTTTAAATATAGCCCAGGGACAAGGTGGGCCCAGGTGGGTCTGCACCCCCCCCCCCCTTACAATCATGATTTTTTACCCCAGTGAGGTAGTGGTCCAAGGGTTCTTGGGGTCCGTGCGGCCAACCTACATAATTTATTCATAATTGAACTGGGGTAGTAGAGGTCACCAGGGCTTCTAAAGGCTCTAGGAGGGGGGCCTGTGCGCACCCTCCTTTATTATGAAATGACAAATGCCCCTGGGACATGGCCCACCCACAAACAAAACAAATTAAAAGCGGGTTCTTTTTTGAATTCTCAGAAAAAAATGCAGATCCAACAGTGCATTTTGCCAAGAATTTTTAAAATACTTGTTTGCCTTGGCGGGGTCCAAGGGGCACCCCTGGACCAAGGCTAGAGGGTTGGGTATTCTTACCCTGCCCCCTTTTCTTTTTTTTCACATTTTCTTGAGACTCGGCTGAAGCTGAGCCACCAAAGTGCCTGCCAACACTTTCCGATTGAAGTGTTGACAGCCAATCAGATATCAGCACGGGGACTGTTGGATCAGCGGATCTACAAATCTATATTTTTAAACCTTTAATATGTTAAAAACTACTGAACAGATTTACACCAAATCACAAAAAGCACGCTTTCTAGACCAATAGCTAGCTTTCTGCCATATTTGGTGTAATTCCATCTAGTAATTTGGGCTGTAGTTGTGATCAAAATCCGTATGGGATAATGCATGGGGAAAATGCGTTTTGGGATCCCCCCTTTTCTTGGACCCACTTGACAGATCACCCTGAAACTCTCAAGACATCAGCTGAGCCGACTGTTGTATTAGTTTATAAATTTGTGTGAAGATTTGTCAAGTGGCGCCAAAGTAATTGGCAAAACAAAAAACTCTCTTCCTATGGAAACTAGGTCCTAACTATATAACTACCTACTGGCAACCACCAGTAGGTAATATATGTGTGTGTGTGTGTGTGTGTGTGTGTGTGTGTGTATATCACACACAGAAGATGCTGAGCAGCCCGTGCTGCGGACCAGGGCTCGAGCTCCAGGCGTCACAGCCATAAATAATACACAGCGCTCCTCCAGCAGTCAAGGACGGGGAACTAAGACGAGCCACACCACCAGAGTTAGTTGCAAAGCTTCCTTGTACTCATGGTAAAGAAACCAAGAAAACACAATGCATTTTGATCTCAAGAGATCTTGATCATGTGATTCATAGTACAAGTACCAACCCATTTAAGGAAGTATAGCTAAAACAAAAGAAACACTTACTCATTACCTATATCATGCATAATGAAAATCAATCAAGAAATAATTAAGCAAAATAAATGTAAATGGAATGAGAGAAGAATAGCTGCATAAATTCTCATTAAACATTCTCAGGACAGCGGATAACATGTCAAGGATAATAGGACATAGTGAGACTTACAGTCCAAATGTGAACACATAAAGAAAAATACACAAATTCTGCTATAGCAGCCTAAAGATAAATCAAAACAAATACCAACTCAAACCAAGCTGTTGTAGCATGTTATATTGTACAACAGAATAATAAACTACTAAATATCATGTCTCCAAGTATCAGATTTCTCATTCTGTCCATCTGCTCTTAATTGATAATCCTGGGTTGCAAATGCTGATCTGAAAAAATAAAAAAACTATACTCTTGCCCTCGTAAAAGGAAAAAACCCTAAACCTAGAATACCAGAATAAGAATCACCAACCTTGTTTACATGTGCAGGGAAACAATTTCACCACATAACCAAAAGGTATACAATCATATCAAATATTACTGAAAATGGGCTGCTAATTCCTCATCAGTACTCATGCCTGTTGGGGCTAAACAACCAACCTCCAGAATCACTCAGGATTCTAAGTGCAGATAACCTATTTCCACCCCTTGGGTTCTTAGGTACAGAGTCTAAAGCAAGGCATTTAGTTTGCTTCAAATCTCCTGTATGGACATCATTAAAGTGTTTAGCTGTACCATTTGATCCATCGTTGTTTGTGATGGCCCACCAATGCTCTAAAATCCAATTCTTGACCAGAAGCATCGTAGACTCAATATGCCACTTCTTGCAAGGGTATTTGATAATATACACCACGTAATCAGTGGTAAACGTAATGAAATGAGTGTTGTTCCATTTTTTCCTAGTACTCTCTAGAAAAACATTGGATTCATTCTTGCTAAATTTACAGGCCTTACAGTGTCCACAGATCCTGAAGCTCTTTGGTTTTGGTAGCCATATACTATCTTGGGGTTCTAAAAAACTATGAACCTACATGTCTTTTAGAGAGGTATTCCTTCTATATGTGACTGAAAACTGCTGCAGGCATGAAGTATGGAGCTACCTGCTGATTCCTTCCTGAAAAGTTTAGTTTGTAAACTTTGGCCTTTGACTGTCACTCTGACATCTAAAAAAATCACAATATCCTTACTATATGTCATTGTGACTTTGAGATTCAAGTTGTTTGTATTCAAAGCTGTGGCAAACTCAAGGCGGTCTGCCTCTGACCCATTCCACATACAGAAAAAATGAATCGATGTAATGGAGCCTGACAACATTCTGGTTGGTCCATCGAGTCATGTCAGTTTCCCAGAGTACCTGCTCCTCCCACCAGCCCACCAGCCCACCAAGAAATTGGCATAGCTGGGGGCAAAGCAGGTACCCATCGCTGTCCCCTGTGTTTGCTTATACAACACTTTGTTGAAGAGAAAAATATTCTCTGTCAAACAAATTTTAAACATGTCCAGTATCGTATGTATGGACTGGAAGGTTAATTCCTCAAGCTCACAGAAAATATCAGCAGGCTGCAATGCCATCCTCATGCCGGATACTAGTATACAAACTCTCAATATCAAAACATGCCATACAGAATGATTCCTCCCAAATTATAACCTGAATCTTAGTAAATAAAAATCCTTCATGTCTATCACATAAGATGTGAGACTGCTTACAAAAGGAAAGAGGAAATGGTCTACATACATAGAAGTATTCTTGAAGAGACTGTTTTTAGAAGAAATCATAGGCCTCCCTGGGGGTTTGGTGACATTTTTGTGAATTTTCGGTAGTAAGTATAACATAGGTAATACTAGGAAATCAGTCTTCAAATATTGAAATTGTAAGCAGTCTCACATCTTATGTCTTCCTTGTTTCTTTGCCACGAGTAAAAGGAAGCTTTGCAAATAACTTTGGTGGTGTTGCTCGTCCTTTCCCATGGCCCTGACTGCTGGAGGAGTGCTGTGAATATATATATATCTCAGCCCCAACAAAAATGTCGCACAACCACAAAGAGTGTTGTTTTGGGACTTCATTTATTTGGCCATCAGGAAAACAAACAAATGCATTTTGGCAAAAAACATTCTTCAGTGTTGTCAGCGCCTCACTTACAACCATCAATAAATACAGGAATTAATTGGGGCAGATGTCTGAATGCTTAGAGGACAGGCTGCAATTTAATCTAGTTCAGTCTGACAGGGATGCGTGGCAGACATCTTAGTACTGTGGTAGTTCCACAGCATTGATCATAGTATATCTCACCATACAGCGTTATTTCTATTTAGCTGTATATACAAGACTTCATTCATTCATGTGCATTCCCCAATCCACAGAGGGTGACCAGAGAGTCATATACACATATTACCGCTGATGAGGAATCAATTGCAGCTATGGACATAAATCTCTCTCTGCGCTATGCGGATGAAATGTAGCTAGTTTTCCAAATACACATCACCATTAGTGTACCATCTTAAAATCCAAATGTTGTCAACAACATCCCTGTTTAACCTGTCAGCTTTCATACTTGATTCAAATTGAATAGTTCCTAATTTACACATGATTTTCAAAGCAATGCTAAATTTGACAATCATGCCACATTGACAAATCATGTGCCTAATAAAAATACTGAAAAAATGTACATAAATAATAACATAATATAAATTCTATCTTTTATCCACTACCTACCCGTCCTCAACAATTCATTGGACAGTCCCCACCCGTTTAATAATAAAAACAGGGAACACCTCAACAACATCATGCAAATTGTATCTCGGCATATTGGCCACCACTTCCAGCATCCTCTACAATTAACCCATAGGTGTCCCTAGTTTCTAATCATGATTCAATCCTAGTGGTGCCATACACACACATTATGTGTATATATAGTTATATGTGTGTGTGTGTATTTATATATATATATATATATATATATATAAATATATATATATATATATATATATATATATATATATATTTATATGTCTATATCTATAAAAACCTACTGGCAATCACCAGTAGATAGTTATAGTTAGGACCTAGTTTCCATATAAAAAGCATTTGTTTACTTGCCTATATCTTTGGTGCCGTTTGTTGAATCTTCACAAATTTTCCAATAAAAGTGTCTAAAAGGTCTTCTTGTGTATGAAAAGTTTTGGGAGGATCAATCAAACGGGGACTGAGAAAAGGGGAGGGTAAAAAAAGTGCATTTCTCATGTTAATTCCTATAGTGTTTTAATATACAACTACAGCCCAAACCACTGAACGGAATTAACCCAAATGTGGCAGGAAGCTCCTTCTTGATGCGCAGCTCATGTTTTCTGTGATTTGCTGTAAATCCGTTTTGTAGTTTTAGAGATATTAAAGGTTCAAATATATAAATATCTAGGGATGCGGAGGATTCACAGCTCCTGGAGATGATATGCTGAGATCTGATTGGCTTCCAAGACTTCATCCAGGAAGTGTTGGCAGCCATTGTGGGACTCAGCTACAGTTGAGTCCCAAAACAAAAAATGGCAAAAAAATAAAAGGGGCCATGGTAGGAATACCTTGAACCCCTAGCCTTGGTCCAGGTTTGCTGCTGGGACCCCACCAGGGCTAAAAACCTATATTTTTTTAAATGTCCCAAAAAAATAAATGGATCCATCCACAGATTTTTCTGAAAATTAAAAAAGAAATGGCCTCTTCTCGTTTACCAAATTACTCGGAGCTGTCATTCATTTTAAGGCCAAAAGCGGATGAAACCTCATGGTCTTGAACTATCCTGATTATAGGGGATCGAAGAAGGGCTGTGTAGTTGCTGTCTGGGGTGAATACACTGTTTATCACTGTGATTAGAGGTTGTTTAGCGGGACAAGGGCATATCTGGAAAGGTAGACACGAGGAACAGCAGGAGGGTGAGCTGCACTAAATTCCAGATGTGAACTTATAATGCAACAATCCTTGGCACCATAGCACTGTGACGCGTAGGTTCTCATTATGGTAATGAGGTCACTGGATTTAGGAGACAGGATCATATGGATTGTGTCTACTAAATAGGGTTCCACACCACATGATGCCTGTCAGCCTAATCCAGGCCTAATCCAGGTTCTCCGGCTAACTAGCAGCTCCTTATCTCTGACCGAGATGATTGTGGCAACCAGGCGCATGACAAAGCAGACTCCTCAGGGGAATTGTGGTTGATCAGATCTCATCCCTTTCTCTCATCTACCAAAAGTAACTGGCAAAGACAACAGAGGCAGAATATAGTTCAATAAGTATTTATTGAAGTAACTGTATCTTAGATAAAAAGGCACGTATTGCAATAACTAGGATGATAAAACATAATAAGAGCAAACAGGTGACTAACAGAGTAAAACACAAGAATAGTCCTACCATACAGTCACTAGGAGTGATGTATATATTTCTCCTACTTAAACTATGTCTAAGCACATCTTAATAAGCCCAATCTGCCCTTCGGGTTTGCCCCCTGGGTGTACATCATTCCTCATACCTGAAGTAAGATGCCTGTACTCTAGAGAAACACCGTTCCCATGTCGATTAGGAGTCCGGCCGTCTGGGCTGGTAGCTGCAGTGGAGTGGTTAGCAATCAGCATGCATTCGTGGTCATCTGGCTGGAATCTCCCTCTAACATGTCTGGGACAAAGGGGTGTTTTTTATAATAAAACAGCTGACATTCTAAGAAATAGTCCCCACATATGAGTGTATGTTTTCTGTGAATGCTGAAGACATAGCATACTACGTTTGTCAGCAACCCTATCTGACCGTAGCCTTGGAGAAAGCACAAAAGGAAATAAATGTCCTACTAAGAACGTAATGCTTTCCTAGGCAAAAGCACAATGAGATAAAGAAAAGAAAACAGCACCGCAAATGTGGCTATTGCTAGAAAAATAAAGCAATACTGAATAAATGTAACAGGGCTAAAGTGCACAGCGGCAGGCCTAGTTAGCTGAAAACAATGTATCTAAAACATGGATAAAATAGCTATACAACAGCAGTGGTGTGTATCTAAAACGAGATGTGTCACGTGTGGCGTCCCTGCGAGTTCGAAACCTTTCAATTTTCAATCATAAAATACAGCATACGTACATCATATCTGTGTGTAGTCACCGGTTCTTGTTCTTTATTGCACATCAAAGCCATGCATGTGGTACTAATGACTTTTTACTCAGTAGATTTGGACAACAGCCACATGGCAAAAAATGGTAACATGTGGATGTATAATTTATTAAAATACTGTTCGAACCCAAGTTACTTGTTAGAATACAACAAAGATCTGCGGGTAACTCTTGGATGTGTTATTTGTAGTGCGATTTTAGATTAAAATAATTCAACAGTGATCTTGTTTGGGACCCCGATTTATGTTTTTTTTCCTTAAAACGTCTCTTCATTTGTATCGTACATGTAGATCGTGTTTTGTACTTCGCGCTGTAATCTTTTGTCATGTAAAGGAGGATTTTTTTTAACAAGGAAGTACTATTTTAATAGAAATGTCAGTTCTGTGTTTTAAGTACAATTTCCAATTGAAATTTATCAAAGAACACTGCGAATAAATCGAATTCTGCACCCAGTTCCTGTCCATAGTTTATATGACATTCATCCTCTACATACATGTTTACTATGCACTGTGTCCCTTCCTCCAGGCTACAGTAGTTCAAGCATCGATTTAAACTACTTCACAATGGGGGTTGCAGTTACTGCCAAACAGATATATGTGGCAATTGTGCAGTGTCTGAAGCTCCTCCGAGTCTGACAATCGATATGTTTTCTAACTTTTGTTTAGCACTCACAGATGTCATATGAGATGAAACTGTGCCAGGGCATCTCTTAGTGTTTTTCTATAGGAGCCTCTTGCAACGTTTATATCTGTTGTATTCCCCCTTTTCGGTGCACCCAGAAGCTGGTCCTCTGCCAGCCGACATGCCTTTGAAAACCACCTCAGTGGTTTGTAGGTGGCTGTCCCTCTGTGTCTTACCACCGTAAAGAGAGATTTCAAACAATTAATCAGACTGCAATGTAACTAGACAAAGTTAACCATTGCAGGATGAATAAAGGCCAATGAGAACTAATTCCCTCTAACCCACTGGTAAATTTTTGTCTGGACCACTATATCATTCGCCACCGCTTCCCACTTTAAACACTAAGAGATGCTAAAAAAAGGTAGGCAAGTGGCCAGTGGGATAGTCTAATTGCTGCCCTCCAAGAGGGGTACATTAAATTAGTTTGGAAATTGATGGTAGATAGGAAAGATACCCCCAATCCTGAGAACAGACCCAATCCAACGTGAACAATGGGTAACCCATTTTTGAAGATCTCTATAGGGGAAAGGATAGTGTCAAGGAACTCCAACTACCATTTGAGGGTGCCTTTTACGGCCAATTGGGCAATAAATTTGGTTGTTCTAGTTTTGATCTTGTTGGCTTCACCAGGGAAGAAACCACCCAAACCTTGAAAACACTACATAAGGGAAAAGCCCCAGGCCAAGATGGCATTCCAGGAGACATGTACTTGTGACGCCCAGAGGTCTGGATACCTTATGTGAATACCCTAACTAATGCTATTCTGAGGGGATTCCTCTGTCGTGGCAGGAAGCAACATTAGTTCCAATTTACAAAAAGGGGGACAGAGATTCCCCAGGGAATTACAGTCCGATAAGCTTAATTGACATCAGTCAAAAGGTCTTTTGCAAACAAGTTCTAACCAGGTTATGTTTGTGGATTAATGACAATCGGATTCTTGTTGACTGGCAGGCAGGATTCAAGAAAGGGGTGAGCACAGTGGACCAAGTGTTTAGGTTCAAATCACTATGCTGGAAATATTTGACTTTAAAATGAGATCATCTGTATGTCGCCTTCATTGATTTGAAGGCAGCATTCAATCTAGTCCCACAGGAGCTCCTCTGGAGAGTCTTCGATAGTTATGGTCTGGATAGTGACCTTTTAAGGCTAATAAGTTACATGCATGAAGGCACCTTTGCAGTAGTTAGGTGGGCCCAGGGGGGCAACCTTACCAGCCCAATTCCCATTGCGAGAGGGGTCAGTCAGGGGTGTGTTCTGGCCCCCACATTGTTTAGTCTTTATATAAATGGTGCAGTGGACCAGTTGGCTGAGTGCAATCATGACACCCCCAAACTAGAGGGTAAGCCTGTACCAATTCTTTTGTTTGCCAATGACACTTTGCTGATATCAAGAACCCTAATGGGATTACAAAATGAACTAGACTCCTTTGTGGTAGTTTGCTAAATGAGGGAGGGGGCTTGAAATTAACCCAGGGAAATCAAAGTTCATGGCCTTAAACCCACACAAATCTTTTAGGGGAAAATGACCATTGGGGGTGCTGTCATAGAGCAAGTCAGGCAATTTGATTACCTAGGCATAAGATTAACAGAGAAGCTATCCTTGATTCCCCAAATAGAAAAAAGTTATGTTATCCTTTACCAGCGGTCAATGGCAATCGGAAGGAAAATTAAGAATTCAAGGAGAGGGCCCCTCTCCACAGCCCTTTCGGTATATAAGGCTGCAGCAGTGACAACCACAACCAGTGGCGCGGAACTGTGGGGTCACTGTGACTCGTACAGATTATCCCTGACTGAAAACAAGTTCCTACGCTCATTGTTACACTTACCTGTGAGTACACCTCTTATTCCACTTTGATTTGATTGGGCTCTAAACCAAATACACCGTGCAATTGCATTTAAACCGCTTCTATATTGGGTGCGCGTATGGTCATCTGAGAAACTGGGCTCCTATAGAGCAGTTATGTCAGAGGTATTATCTATTGACAAAATGGCATCAACTCCCTGGCTAAAATACATTAAGGACCTGTGCCATTAGATTAAAATGGAGGAGCTATGGAGGTGCTCACAGAGAATAACGAGAAGCATGGTACAGCGTGTAAAGCATCTCTACTGGGAGGCGGTATTAACTCAGATTTGGCAAGACCAGACGATAGGCAAGAGAATGAAGCAATTTTTACAGCACAAGTGCTCACCTATATTCGAACATTATATGGATAGCATATATCCGGCTTGGGCCAAAAACCTGTTTATTAAATTTAGACTAGGGAACCTGCCACTGAATTCCGTCACCTCCAGATGGGAAAAAGATAATGGTGTGAATAGTTTTTGCCCTTTTTGTCCGATGGAAATAGAATCCTTAGCTCATTTTATGTATTTTTGCCCAAGATATTTAAAGTCCAGGAGGAAGTGGATCATTCCCCTATGTAGGCCCCTTGGTTCCCTGAAACACCAGGAGACACACCGTCTCCTAATGAGTGACACTAGCAGAAAGCTATTGATCGCAGTTGCCAGCTTTTTACCATGCGCTTGGATTGTGAGATCTAGGGAAACTCTCAACCACGTAGACCCAAATCTCTGTACCGTGGTAACCGGTTGGAAATTGAGATTGTAATAGTGTCTAAGCCACTTTTTTATTAATGTTGTAGCCTCTATTCCAACAATACGTGTAAAATTACCACGCTGGCACATAGATGAGGGCTCAGCCTATGGCAGAATGGTTACTGTTGCTGAGAACACAAAGTTACTAAATGAACTGCCAGCTCTTTAAACTTGTTATTACCTATTTTATGATGTGATCTATTCATGTAAGAGTTTATGCGCTTGTAAATATGCTGTTTCTTATGATATTATTTATTTAGTAATTTATTGTGTGTATCATGCTTTTATGGCTCTAGCCGAAATAAAGCTAATAATAATAATAATACTGCGCCAGGGAACAGGGCCCCGATGGCCATAAATAAATACATAAATAATATCTGATTGGTGCAAGTGGTACAGCTGGGCGAATATTGTGCTCTGCTAGAAGACTACAAAGTCATAGCGTTTATATTTCAATTCAACAACATATTGTCCGAGATCTTTGTTGTATCAATAACTAATTATCCATTTACCCCACAAACACAACATTTCTACTGTCTTTACCAAAGTTTTTACTCCCCAATCTAATGGCACTTCGACTTGTCAGTCATCCAAAGGATGAAAGAGGAGTTGGTGCAGGACCTCGAACCTGTGACCCTCGGGTATCTAGCAAAGCTCACACTGTTTTGTGCTCGTTTTTGTGATTAAACATTTCAACACCACATTGTATTTTAGCGCACAAATGTATATTGGTTGTATTGTGAAATCTAGACACTTTGTTGTGGCCTTGGAGAGATCTATCTAGCTCTCTCTATCCGTACAAATATATAAACATACATATATAAATATATGTATATATATACATATATATACACACATATATTTTTCCAATGAAAGAAACAAAGGTTACACCGATGTTATAATTAGGAAATAGAATTAAATAAAAGTGAGAAATTGACTTGAAAAAACAAAAGTTACAGGGACTATACTCACACAAAACCATAGAAATTCAGCAATTATAGTTATGGTTAACCTAAGTAACTATAACTCGTGCCTTCGCTATGCACTGCTAATTACCCCACATAAAACATCAGTCATGACAACTTTTATGATATCATTGATAATATCATAGCAACATTTGTAATAAAATTATTGATGAGAAAACTGTGCATGTGGGCGCGATTTATAGTTACTTGAGTTAACCATAACTATAACTGCTGAATTTCTATGGTTTGTGTGACTAAATTCAGGAACTAACTATAACGTCCCTGCAATGTTTGTTTTTTAATTTTTTAAATGAATGTGTGTATAAATATATATATATATATATATATATATATATATATATATATATATATATATATACCTACTGGCGGTCGCCAGTAGGTAGTTATAGTTAGGACCTAATTTCCATGTAAAGAGCGTTTTTTGTTTTGCCTATAACTTTGATGCCGCTTGACGAATCTTCAAGAAATTTTCTAAACTTATACTTTGCTAAATTCAGCTTCTGTGAAGCAGGGGCCGAGAAATAGGGCAAAATGCATTTTCCCCGTTCATTTGTCCATAGGACCTTTAGACACGCCACAGCTCGAACCACTGAATGGAATTACACCAAGTTTGGCAAAAACAAGATTCTGTTCCACAGATCACACTTTTTGTGATTTGGTGAAAATCCATTAAGTAGTTTTGGAAAAATTGGAGCCAAAGAACTATAGATATATAGGGATGTCTATCCTTCGTGTATCCACCACGGGTCGATCCACGCGCCACAAGAACACTCTGATTGGCTGCCTGCAACCTGGGAGAAATGTTGTGCCCCCAGTAAAGGTCCCCTGGGCTGAAATGTGGGGGGCAATTTAGTTGATGGGATCAGGGTACAGGTTCCCTGACCATATGGGGGTGATATAGTTGTGGTGATGGGGCAAATAATGTCTTTGCAATGCGGAAAATTATATTTTTTGACACTTTGCGAGATACACGGATTCACTCACGGGGCCCGATGTGAATCGGTGGAACTTGGAAAACATTAAAAAAAATAGTAAATTCTGATAGAGACACTCTCATACCCAGTCTGACATGCATGCAGGCACTGTCACACCCACTCTCACACCTACAGAGATGCTGTCACATCCACTGTCACATGTACACAGAGACTCTTGCACTAACTCTCACACTGAGAAATACACACTCACACCCACCCTTGTATCCAGGCAGACACTGTCACACTCCCTCTCACACCCAGGTACAGACTTTCACGTTCAGTCTCACAGTAATATAGAGACTCTCATCGGTAGTGTCAAACCAAGAGACACACTCTGACACTCACTCTCACACCCAGGCAGCTTCTTTCACACTCAGTCTGACATCCAGGCAGACACCGTTACAAGCACTTTCACACCTACACACAGTCCCACACACACTCTCACACTTGCATTCAGAGAGAAACTTTCACACCCACCCATGCATCCAAAAAGTGATTTTGTCCTTTTACTAGATCCATGGAGCCATTTACGGATCTAAGCAAGATTTGAAAAAAAAGAAGTACATAAATAGGAATCTACATGTATATGGGTAATAGATTGGCTCTGAAAAGAGTCTTTGCGCTTACGATGTGTAGGTGATTACTACACATGATAGAGGATACAGTCCCTCAAGTTAAGCAGGAAAAGTTTGTTGCCTTTCTCTTTTAGGTGAACTCCATCATTTCTGTATATATCCTCTATATCAAATCGTAAGTTGTTGTGGTATGTAGAAATCAAGTTATGGTCCATGAGAAATACAGAAACAGATTTATTGACATGTTTCCTAGATTTCTCTATTTGTGGGCAGAACTGAGTTGATCATTTCTACTTCTGCCTTTGGCAAATGTTTGAAAATACCAAGGCAGTGTGTGGGAAAAGTGTCATTTTTCCAAAGGTTTCTTTCATTAGGATTTCCAAACCAACTTCTGTGACTACACCTAGGTCATTGCCACCAAGGTGTACAATCATAAGGTTTGGATGTTGGCAAGCCTCATTAGTTTCAACCAGAGGAAGTAATTCAGGCCACATGCCACTTTAACCCTCTGTGGCCAATCCAAGTAATATCCACATTAGATAAACCAGGGTCCCTGTCGATACCACTTCGTTTTGCACTCTCTCTGACACAAAGCTGTGACCCATAATCCACACTCTGAGCATCTTGGAGGTAATCTGGAGAAGCACACAGGAGATGGATGCAGCTGAATGAGGCTGCTATGAAATGAAAATCAGTTGAAATGGAGGGTAGTAGGTACAGTCTGGACGAAGTGGTTCCATTGGCTGCTGTAGATTTGTTTGGGTGAAGGTAGTGAGGTCATGTGCATTGTAGCAGTGATATTTTTACTCTGAAAAATTCAAACACACCTGCTAAATGTGGCTTGAAACTAAGCATGCTCTAGTCAGAAATGGAATTAACTTGTGACCTGGTGCAGCAGAATGTTGCAGATTGTGTAACTGTGGTAACAGAGCTAGAGGAACATGAGGGGTAAGGGAATAAAAAAAAGACTAGAATGTGACTTTGGTTTACCATATATACAGAGAGACAGTAATGATTCATAATGATTATTTAATGTTCTGATTTGGTTTTATGTTCTAAAAAAAAGTGTATATATCGAAGTGTTTTTTTTTAATAAGATCAAAAAATAATTTCTAATGGGAATCCCTTCAGCCCCGGGCTGCTGCATTCTTGGCACATCAATGTCCTCCTCTAAAACAGGGCCTTCATCTGCACTGAGAGTGGCTTCCTCATCAGAAGAATCCTCTCGGACAGAAAACTCACTGCCAGATCCACCCATGAATTTACACAGGGGGGCTGCACTGAGTGCTGTGGTGGATTCGCAGATCCGGCAAAAGACACACCGTATTGGCAAATTTTTCAAGAGCACTGCAAAGGATTAACCATATAAGCCAGTGAGAAGTTGTAGAGCATTGTATTAACATGAAAGGGAGACTCTGATTGGTTTACTGACTCAGTAACCATGAAAGGAGAGTTGAAGAGGTTGCCATTACTTGGTTACCTTCTATGAGAGTGGGTTTCCATTCTTGTGGTTGGTTTAACCCCTATGGTGCCTTGGACGAGGTGGTCTCGTCCCAGCACACGGTTCCTGTGTGCCTGGGACGAGACCACCTCATCCTGCACCGGGCCCACGGGGGAAATGCTAGTGCTTCCCCTATGGGCCCCCCACCCACAACCCCAGGTCAGGGATGGAAGGGGAATCCCTTCCCCTTCCACCCCCGACCCGCCCCTCAGCAATCTAATGACATCAGCGAGGCTCACAACGCGCCAACGTCATCAGAAGCTGCTGAGGACACGCTGGAAGCCATTTGCTTCCAGCGCGAGGGGAGAGAAGACTCAAAAAGGTAAGCCTCTCTTTTGGGGGTTTTGGTGGAGGGAAAACAGACACGTGGGAAAGGAAAGAGTTTTTCCTTTCCCCCTGTGCCTGTTTTGAGTGGATTCCTGGTCCACGATCACGGGCGGGGCCCGCAATCGTGGACCAGGAATCCCCACTAGGCACC
Organism: Pleurodeles waltl; assembly: GCF_031143425.1. Classification (NCBI taxonomy): domain Eukaryota; kingdom Metazoa; phylum Chordata; class Amphibia; order Caudata; family Salamandridae; genus Pleurodeles; species Pleurodeles waltl. The sequence continues at coordinate 261,665,882 of NC_090440.1, forward strand.
AGGGATTTCTTTTCATGTTTATTTTTGGAAGCGACCCCTTGGGCAAGGGTCGCTCCCATGGGGGGCTATTTTTTATCCTATTTAGGCACCCCCTGGGGGCAGATCGGCCGTTTTTTCAGCCAGTCTGCCCCTGGGGGGGTTGAAAACCACTAGACATCAGGGATTTTATTTTCCTTATGATTTTTGGGGAGTGTCCCCTTGGGCAAGGGTGGCTCCCCTGAGGGGGTCATAAATAATCCAATTTGCCCCCCCCTGGGGGCAGATCAGCCGTTTTTTTGGCCGATCTGCCCCCAGGGGGGTCGAAAACCACTAGACCACCAGGGATTATGTTTACGCTGCTTAGGCAAGGGTCGCAGCCCTGGGGCCAATAATTTGTATATGTTTCGGCACCCCTTGGGGCTAGATAGGCCATGTTTTTGGCCTATCTCACCCCTGGGGGGGGGGGTCGAAACCCACTAGGTGCCAGGGATTGTGTGGTGTGTGTGTTTTGTGTGTTTGGGGGCACCCCTTGGGCAAGGGTCGCCCCCCCAATGGGGGTAAATTGGCCATTTCTGCCCCACTTGGGGGCAGATTGGCCAATTTTTTAAAAAACCCATCTGTCCCAAAGGGGATCAGAATTCACTTAGGCACCAGGGATCCTGTGTGTGTGGGGGGGCGGCACCTTTGGCAAGGGTCACCCCGCAAAGGGGGCACGTTACTGATTGCCACTTCTGCCCACCTTGGAGGCAGATCTGCCTATTTTTTTTAGGCCCATCTGCCCCCAAGGGGGGGCAGAATGCACCAAGATGTCAGAGATTTTTTTTTGTTCCCTTTGTTTTTTGTGTGTGCTGGGGGTGCCTACTTTGACAAGGGTCACCCCCCCCAAAGGGGGCACAGAGCTGTTGGCCATTTCTGCCCCGTTGGGTTCAGATTAGCCTATTTTTTTAGGCCCATCTGCCCCCAAGGGGGGCAGAATCCACTTAGGCACCAGGATCTTGTGTGTGTTTTGTGTGGGTGGGGGGCGGCTCCTTTGGCAAGCGTCGCTCCCCAAATGGGGGCACATTACTGATGACCATTTCTGCTCCCCTTGGTGGCAGATTGGGCTATTTCTTTAGGCCTATCTGGGGGGCAGAAGCCACCAAGACATGAGGGGATTGTTTTTTTTTTTTGCTCCCCTTAGTTTTGTTTGTGCTGGGGGCACCCACATTTGCCCCTTTGGCAAGGGTCACCCCCCTCAAACAGGGTACAGAGCTGTTGGCCATTTCTGCCTCCTTGGGGGCAGAAGCCACTTAGGCACCATGGACAATTTCTAAGTTCTTGGTGGCGGGGTGTTTGTCAACTGGTAAAGTATTTGTATTTATGATTATAACAGTTTATTTCTTCTTTTTGTTCTAGTTCAAAGCTTTTGCTTCCTTTGCTGTGGATCCTTGCAGTTTTGGTAGTAGTTGTCCTGGGGTTTGCATAGTTGCATGTTTTAGGCAAGTGAAAGCAATTTACTCCAAAGGAGTATTGTTGACATGCATGAATGACATGTTTGTAGGTGGTGTACTAAATGCAGTATCGTGTGTGAAATTGTCCTTAGATTTGAGCACAATGATATTTGTGTTGCCATATGTCTAATTTGCATTTTTATTTTTTATTTTTAGTGGGATATCATTGGTGATTGCTGTGTCTGTGCAGAGTAGTTGCTGGTGAGTAGCCTTTCCAGGCAAGTGAGTGGTATAGTTTTTTAGTACATAACTCTTTGTGATAAAGCTACACTTTGCTTATTACTTATTTTACTGGAAGTTGTTGTTGGTAATCCATTTGTTGTTAGTGAGTATCATGGCTAGCCGCAGAGTGACCGCTCAGCAGGTTGTTGGCATGCTCTTTGAGTCTTCTTCAGACCATGATCACGAGACTGACTCTGCATCTGAGGTAGAGGAGGAAGTGAGTGATTCTGGCAGTGAGTTTTCTGTCCAAGAGGATTCTTCTGATGAGGAAGCCACTCTCAGTGCAGATGAAGGGCCTGTTTTAGAGGAGGACATTGATGTGCCAAGAATGCAGCAGCCTGGGGCTGAAGGGATTCCCATTAGAAGACCTGACACCTGGATTGCCCCAAACATGGAGCAGTCACAGTTACCTGCATTTACTGGTCTCCCAGGGTGTAGAGTCAATACTGAAAACTTTTTGCCTGTCAATTTCTTTCACTTTTTTATAGATGATGTATTTTTGGAAGAGATTGTGGAGCAGACTAATATGTATGTGGAGCAATATTTGAGGGACAACGCTGCCAGACTTAGGCCTCAGTCTAGAGCTACTCAGTGGGTTCCCACATATCTGGAAGAGATGAAAAAGTTTTTAGGTTTGACTTTTTTGATGGGGGTGATAAGGAAGCCGTCACTGGCTTCTTATTGGTCTACTAGTCACTTGATGGCAACGGCTATATTTCCTGCAACTATGACATGTAATCGCTATTTGCTTCTTCTTCGTATGCTGCATTTTGTAGACAATGCTTTAGCCTTCCCCTGTGACTGTTTGGGGTCAGGTTGCCAAAGTGCGCAAACATGCGTGCATTTTGGACTAAAATAGGCTCATGTGTGGTGATGATAGAGTAGATCAGAGGTTGGAACTTTGCACTGCTCTTCGTAAGTCTTACATGTGGCATAAAAAGTTGGCCCTACATTTATTTAATTTGGCAACTTTTAATGTTTTTATTGTGTTCAAGGATTGTTCATCTGAGTCAATGATTAAATTTGTTAAATTTCAGGAGTCAGTGATAGAGAGCCTTTTTGTGGTGGTACAGGCAAGAGTTCCTAGAGTAGCAGTGGTGGAGGATGTGGCTAGATTGAAAGGTCGCCACTTTCCAGATCACATTCCTCCCACTCCCAAAAAAGACTTGCCCACCAAAAAATGTAGAGTATGTGCCCGAAAAGGTATCCGGAGGGAGAGCCGGATGTACTGTCCCGATTGCCCTTCAAAGCCTGGGCTGTGTGTGGCCGGCTGTTTTAGAAGTTACCACACAAAAAGTAAATTTGGGGAAATACCATGAGCGTAAACTGCCTATTTTAAATTTTCATATGTCCAGTTTCACTGTTGGCATTACTGTCATGTATTTAGTTAGAGCTTTTGTGTTTGTAGTTGTGTACTTATTTTATAATTAGTTAGTGGTTTCTTTGTTGTTTATAAGCAAAAAAAAAGTGATGGCGGTGTGCGTGGGGTGGCGCTTGGCTGGCGGTGTGGTGGGGTGGCACTTGGCTGGCAGTGTGGGTGTGGTGGTGCTTGGCTGGCGGTGTGCTTGGGGTGGTGCTTGGCTGGCGGTGTGCTTGGGGTGGCGCTTGGCTGGCGGTGTGTGTGGGGTGGCGCTTGGCTGGTGGTGTGTGTGGGATGGAGCTTGGTTGGAGGTGTGCGTGGGGTGGCACTTGGCTGGCGGTGTGCTTGGGGCGGTGCCAGCCAAACGTCAGTCCACACACTCCCATCAGCTACTGTGACAGCTGTATCAGGCATGTGGGAGTATGTAAGTGATGGGCCCTTGAGTGGTGCTGTCTATCGATGCGAGTGTTGTAATGTGCTGGGCCTGTGGCTGGCGGCGTGAATGGTCTTGTGCGTGTCATGTATGAAAGGTGTGTGAATGGACTGTAAAACCGTTGGTGCCTTGACGCGGCTTTACAGCTCACAAGCTGTGAGTCATTGGTTCAGTTTTTTGGCCTTTCAGTTATTAACAGTGCATTTCACTTTTGTGAAATCTCTTGTTAATAAAATTTGATCTACTGAACCATCACTCACCCTCGTGCCAAATCCAACCAGTATGTGTGGTACAAATGACAAAACCTGCTCCGCTGTAATCAGGCATCGCAGCACACTTGTGACACGCTAGGTGTCTCACGTGGGACCCCAATGATGAAGCATGCCGCCAACTTGGTTGGTGGGTGAGGGGTCTTTTTCACATAACCTAAGTGCATTTCTTTTCACAATTTTAGTGTTTGGCACATCACGGACGTATGTGGACACATCAAAATGATATATTGCAAAACTACCTGTGTTTGAGGGGGTAGGGGCACCTATGTTTTTGGTCCTGGGTGCGGAGTTCATCTAGGGAAACCTACCCAACCCAGACATTTTTTTAAACTAGACACCCCAAGGAGTCAAGGGAGGTGTGGCTTGCGTAGATCCCCCAACATTTTCTTACCCAGACTCCTCTGCAAACCTCAAAATTTGCTGAAAAAAAGCATATTTTCCTGACTTTTCTTAGTAGGATCACCGATCCAGCACAAAATTCCTACTCCCCAGCGTTGCCCTCAGTCTCCCAAGTGAAATGACACCTCACTTGTGTGGGTCCCCAAAGCAGAGTCAGCCTACAGATGTATGAAAGAAGAATATGTGCTTATCAACTCGCTGTGCTATCCCCTCAATCTCTACAAGTTTTTGGCCTTTTCCTGTCGCAGGCACGAGGCCTATCCACACAAGAACACTGGGTGGAGGGAAATTTGTGGCTCCTCTCAGATTCCAGGACTTTCTGTCACCAAAATATGAGGAAAAAGTGTTTTTTTAGCCAAAGTTTGAGGTTTGCAAAGGATTCTGGGTAACAGAACCTGGTGAGAGCTCCACAAGTCACCCCATCTTGGACTCCCCTAGGTCTCTAGTTTTCAAACATGCACAGGTTTGGTAGGTTACCCTAAGTGCCGGCTGAGCTAGAGGCCAAAATCCACAGGTAGGCACTTTGCAAAAAACACCTCTGTTTTCTGTGGAAAAATGTGATGTGTCCACGTTGTGTTTTGGGGCATTTCCTGTCACGGGCAGTATGCCTACCCACACAAGGGAGGTATCATTTTTATTGGGAGACTTGGGGGAATGCTGGGTGGAGGGAAATTTGTGGCTCCTCTCAGATTCCAGAACTTTCTGTCACCAAAATATGAGGAAAAAGTGTTTTTTAGCCAAATTTTGAGGTTTGCAAAGGATTCTAGGTAATAGAACCTGGTGAGAGCCCCACACGTCACGCCATCTTGGATTTCCCTAGGTCTCTAGTTTTAAAAAATGCACAGGTTTGGTAGGTTGTCCTAGGTGCCGGCTGAACTAGAGGCCAAAACCTACAGGTAGGCACTTTGCAAAAAACACCTCTGTTTTCTGTGGAAAAATGTGATGTGTCCACGCTGTGTTTTAGGGCATTTTCTGTCACGGGCACCAGGCCTACCCACACTAGTGAGGTATAATTTTTATCGGGAGACTTGGGGGAACGCTGGGTGGAGGGAAATTTGTGGCTCATCTCAGATTCCAGAACCTTCTGTCACCAAAATATGAGGAAAAAGTGTTTTTTTGCCACATTTTGAGGTTTGCAAAGGAATCTGGGTAACAGAACATGGTGAGAGCCCCACAAGTTACCCCATCTTGGATTCCCCTAGGTCTCTAGTTTTCACAAATTTGGTAGGATTGGTAGGTTTCCCTAGTTGCCGGCTGAGCTAGAGGCCAAAATCCACAGGTAGGCACTTTGCAAAAAACACCTCTGTTTTCTGTGGGAAAATGTGATGTGTCCATGTTGTGTTTTGGGGCATTTCCTCTCGCGGGCACTAGGCCTACCCACACAAGTGAGGTATCATTTTTATTGGGAGACTTGGGGGAACGCTGGGTGGAAGGAAATTTGTGGGAACATAGAATAGCAAAACACGTGTTATTGCCCCTTGTCTTTCTCTACATTTTTTCCTTATATATATTTGAGAAATGCCCTGTAATTCACATGCTGGTATGGGCACCCCAGAATTAAGAGATGTGCAAATACCACTGCTTCTCAACACCTTATCTTGTGCCCATTTTGGAAATAAAAAGGTTTTCTTAATACCTATTTTTCACTCTTTATATTTCAAGAAATGAATTGCTGTATACCCAGTATAGAATGAAAACCCACTGCAGGGTGCAGCTCATTTATTGGCTCTGGGTACCTAGGGTTCTTGATGAACCTACAAGCCCTATATATCCCCACAACCAGAAGAGTCCAGCAGAGGTAATTTGCTTTAAAAAATCTGACATCGCAGGAAAAAGTTACAGAGTAAAACGTGGTGAAAAATTGCAGTTTTTTTACCTCAATTTCAATATTGTTTTATTTCAGTTGTTATTTTCTGTAGGAACCCCTTGTAGGATCTACACACATTACCCATTGCTGAATTCTGAATTTTGTCTACATTTCAGAAATGTTTAGGTTTCTGGGATCCAGCATTTGTTTCATGCCCATTTCTGTCACTGACTGGAAGGAGGCTGAAAGCACAAAAAATCTTAGAAATGGGGTATGTCCCAGTAAAATGCCAACATTGTGTTAAAAAATTGGGTTTTCTGATTCAAGTATGCCTGTTCCTGAAAGCTGGGAAGCTGTTGATTTTAGCACTGCAAACCTTTTGTTGATGCCATTTTCAGGGAAAGACCACAAACCTTCTTCTGCAGCCCTTTTTCCCATTTTTTCTAAAAAAATTAAATTTTCACTGTATTTTGGCAAATTTCTTGGCCTCCTTCAGGGGAACCCACAAAGTCTTGGTACCTCTAGAATCCCTAGCATGTTGGAAAAAAAGGATGCAAATTTGGCGTGGGTAGCTTATGTGGACAAAAGGTTATGAGGGCCTAAGCGCGCCCTGCCCCAAATAGCCAAAAAAGGGCCTGGCACCTGAGGGGGAAAAGGCCTGGCAGCAAAGGGGTTAATGAGCTTTGTTCAGTGAGAAGAAATTCTAACTGATACTAAAAGAGAAACATAGTGCACCAGAAAGAGAATCTTTGGGTATGTGTAGTGAAATTTACTTTATTTTAGAAAGTGTTATTATATGAATACATTAAAATAAGTTTGAACAAAGTGGGCAGTGTGTTCACAAAATGCTATAAAAAATATAAATACTAGGTTTGTGATTTATGTAAAGGAATTATACAAGTAATTCATTATATAAGAAAGGTATTCAGCTGAACTTGGGTAAGGGGTTTCATGGATGTTTTCAGTTTCTATCAGTATATTAAAGTGATCCCGTATGGTGAAGCTAGTATGGATAATGCAATGAGTAATTTAATGGCTAAAGAGTTATAAACATTTAATGTGTTTCTCTATACAGAAATGGGTATGTAAAAAAGCAATGTTGAATTCTTGCAGAGAGCCACACATCTATTGAGAGATGATAGAGGTTATTTCACTATGAGTTAGACATTGATATGAGTGAGGTATATTACTTGAAAAGGTAAAATAAAGTATTGGGTGAGAGCAGGTTGGATTGTTTTTTGCTGTAGAAGGTGAAGGGTTGAATATACTCCTGTAGGCTGAAGAGGAGGTTGCTATATCTATAGAAGAGAAAAACGTGTTTTACATTTTTATTGTGTAAAAAGTACACTTGCTGTGTTAAGGTATATGTACACTGTCTAATGTATACTGTTAAGGAGATAGAAATTATAACAAATATAAAGGGAGAAATACTCATTTAGAAACATTAACAACCACTTGTATTTTGATGTAGACATAGAGAACTTAAGTACATAGGCCACAGTAAGAGATATATCTAAGATCTAACAGTACTGAATTCAATATGTAGTTTTGTATATTAATAATATAGATTCTTATTTATGTAAGTTGTGGTTTATATAAGGAGAGAAAACAAAATGAAAAGAATGCCAACAATGCAGCACACTTATTCTGAGTAATGAATTTATTAAGGCACTTTATTAAGGCACTTCTCAAGGTTCGTGCAGGGAAAGTGTTTAGGTCAAATGCAGCAACACAAGTACACTTCTGAAAATAATCACAGCATTAGAATAATAATGAACATAGAAACAAACATAGAAACTACACTACTTCAATCATGGATAATAAATCCATATAGTGATTATTTATTCATGCACAATGGAAAAATAAAAATAAGAATTAAAAATGCATCACCATGGGGCGTGACATAGACATCATCTATTTGCCAGCTGCAAGCCATGAACCTAAACGACCATGAAAAGAGAGAACTACCCACAATGGGAATCCACAATGGGAATCCGAGCAAAGGTTTCCCCCTCCCAGAAAAAGTTCTGTCTAGCCCCGGTCGTCAAGCTTCCCTCTTAAATACTTAAACCTGGAGAGGAGAATTCTAGAAACTCCCCCCTCCCATACTGTAAGTTGCTGTTCAAACGCTGGCAGTACAAGGTCCGTGTTGAAAGAGCACGTTTAGAGATTGGCCACATCCCAAGGTGTGCTCCCAAGACCGAACTGTTCCCTGTCGTACCATAAATATTCTCTGGTACATCCTCATCTCTCCCTCGCTCCTTCATGTTATGTCCCTGCCTCGGTGAAAGGGAACGAGAGGAGTGAAAAATATGTTGCATAAGTTATGCGCGGAAAAATACCTGCACCACCATTATGATGGTGTTTGAAGCTACGCACAGCACAAAATGGTCAGTCTGGAGCTGGCAGTAAAATACAGATAGCATTGCACATTAGTACACAGTTTTATTTTTAATACACTTGACCTTAGAAAATGTGTTTAAATAGGTTTATACTGTGTGTTCCAAGAAAAGTCACCCATTAAGTGAGATGCATGTAGACTATAGAAGAGAGTGTATTTTTATTAAAAGATGAAACGTGTTGTTCTGAGTTTTAGTGACTGAGATGAAAGGGTGTAGAGGCATATGCCCAGGTGTATATGCACTGTACTAGAACATGTGGTACTTAGATACCTAAAAAGGAAAAGATACAGTCTGTCTCGTATCTAGTGAAATAATCAAAAAGTCACTTGTGTAGTCACTAATGCAGACACTAAGATACCAAGCCATACACCAGGCATCACACTGATAGATTCTATAACACAATCAGGGACGCACTGATGCATACATTGACACACCTAGGCACACACTGATTTGTACACTGACAAACCTATGCACACTGTGATGTACTGACGAACATCCCCAGACGCATACTAATGAGTACACTGACACACACCGGCATGCATTGTTGCATTCACTGACACAGCCAGGTGGACACTGATCCACTGACTGAGACACCCACGTGCACTGAATGGATACACTTTAATACCTAGTTGAGAGTAATGCTTACACTGACACATCCAGGGATACACTGACATATACAGTGAGACAAGTATGCAGTAATGCATGTAGTGGGACACAGAGATACACTCTTATTTATAGACAGAGAGCCAGGCCCTCCCTGATGTATACAGTGATACATCCAGACACACTCTCTTACATTTACTGATACATCCAGGGATGCAATTATGCATCTACTGACAGATCCAGGCACATAGTGGTGCATGCAATTATGCAGCAAAGTGGACACTGATGTATTTTGAGAATCATTCAGATGTACAGTGATGTGTACATTGAGACTTCCAGGGAGAGAGAGAGAGATGGACAGAGTGACACTCACACACCTAGGAGTACACTGATGTATGAACTAGCACACACTGATGCATGCACTGACATAGAAATGAAAAGTTATGTATGCACTCAGATAGGTATGGAAATACTCATGAGTAATAAAGACTTGAACCCAGCTCCTTGTTTGATTCAGTGGTGGTTCTAACAAGAATTGTTTTTTTGTAGTTTTCGATAGAACAAGTTTTTACATTTAAAAAAAAAATGTTTTCAGAAAATGTATTGGAAAGTTAGGAGTAACTTAAACGCAATACTTTTGCACTATGAAAGCACAAGTGTACAATAACAGCTAGTTTGAAGAAAAACCTTGTGAACAGAAATTAGCAACAGTGGCTTTTGACCTGCAAAAAAAGTCATTGACATTTTTAACTTTTGTAACCACAAGATTATGGCAGATGCGAGAGGATGTTACCATTTGACCTAATTCGATGCAAGTAACTGGCATACTGATATTCTGAGCAGTAACTTTGCTAGATGATGATGTACCAGGTTCTGCATCGAAACTTGTCAGTTCTTTCTCTCTCATCATTCATCGTTATGTACGTTCATGGATTGTGCGCAGATGTTTCCACATACTCAACGTTCCTTGGCTGTATTTCTTTAATGTACCATGAGAGAGAGTTTTTTCACGGAGGTTCATTTCACAATTCTTGCACTGACTTTTTTTTCCCCACTAGGTATGGTAAAACATGTCCTTACATCACTCTCTTTTCTGCATGGGTGTATCAGTGGGTGTATGGGTGTATGAGTGGGTGTGTAAGTAACTGTATGACTGTGTCAATACCTGAGTTAGTAGTATTTGGGTGAGTGAGTGGTCATGTCAGTGGCTGTTTGGCTGAATGAATGTCTGTATATCTCTACTTTTATGCATCTCTGAACAAGTATGAGTAGATGTGTGTGTATGGGTACAAAAGAGTTTGCATCAGCAAACGAGTGAGTGTATGACTGTGTGGATGATGTCATCAACGATGTCACTAACCATGTCATGAGTGATGTAATATGTGAGGTCAGAAGCAGTGCATTACGGAAGTGCAAGTTATAGTTGGCTCAGGTAACTGTAACTGCTGAATTTCTACAACTTTGTATGAGTAAATTCAGGACTATAATGTCCATGTAACCTTTGTTTTTTCAGTGAATACACACACATACATATATATTTATAAACATACCAACTTTTCCCATAGACAAAGCGTTTTTTGTTTTGCTAATTACTTTGGCGCTGTATAACATATCTCCATGAAATTTTCAAAACTAGTTTGCAAGTTAGTTCAGCTGTTGTCTGGAAACTTTCGGGGGATTTGTGAAGTGGGGGCCAAGAAAAAGGGGGCAGGTCCCAGAACACTTTTTTCCCCATTCTAACTCTAAAGAGATTTTGCAATCTTTAGATATGGCTACAGCCTGAATTGCTGAATGGAATTACACTAAATTTGGCTGGAAGCTAGATCTTGAGCCGTAGATTGTGCTTTTTGTGATTTTGTGTAAAGCTGCTCAGTAGTTTCGGAGTTATTAAAGGGAACAAATATACAGTTTTATGGACCGGGATCCTCTGTGGATAGTGGTATAGAGGTATCCTGGCCTTTCAGGACACAAAGAGAGGTATATAAGACACCCCTAATGGGCAAAAAAATTGACCTTTTTTTTTTTTTGCCAAACTGAGGATCTACTGCAGTTCACAGCATGATCGCCAGTGTAAATCTGCGATGAACTTGCGGATCTGAAGCAAATGGAAAAAAACCTCACCCGCTCACATACCATACCCCAACCGAGCATAACCAAAGGGCGTGCATGGCCGTGGTTGTATTAACATACGATATTTATATATTACTTTACATAACAAAAACTTCGAAATTCACTGAAAAAAAAAGAAAAGTTACAGGGACATTATAGTTAGGGTCACGTTTTACCCACACAAAAACATAAAAATTCAGCAGCTATAACTATAATGTCCCTGTAACATTTGTTTTTTTCAGAGAATTTCTATGTTTTTTTTAACGTAAAGTAATTTTCATTACTATGCGTTAATCCAACAACTGACATGACTGTGGACAGGTCCTGCACATCCAACCATGAAATATAGAGAGAGAGTAATTCAGAGATTCAGAAAAAGACAGCGATTTAGACTTTGATGAATAATATACATAGAATGAGATATTTTAGGACAAATTAAAAACAAAAGTGCATTTGTCAATTAAAACGAGTGAGATCACATTTTAGTATGAACTTTTGACTTATGAAGTTTAAATTAAATTATAGAAGGGAAAAGACCACAGACACACTTGGAGTACAACCCTCAACGTTCAGTGTGAGGGTCTGTGACCTTAACCATTACACCACAGATGACTCCTTACCATGCTGTTTCCAGACATGCCTATGACATTCAACCCACGCATGTGATAGGAAATAAACATGAATGTTCCATCACTAGGAAGGTTTCACAGCCAAAACACTAGTCAATAAACAAACACACTGTCAAGTGACAATAGGATTTGGACCGTCAGCCTACTGAGTAACAGCACAAGACCTTGACCATGAGGCCAGAAGTGACTCTGTTCTGCTTTGCATCTAAACAGAAGTATAGCATTCGTACCAAACATCTTGCTAGTCTTCCTCTTTGAAGTACTTGCATGGAGAGATCATTGCAATGACTCTCTCTCTTCCATCCGATTATGGAATTATGCATAGTAAGTAGCAAAGCCGAACACATCACTGGTCTTAAAGGTGGTGGCTATCTTGGGACGAGGACACTGCTGTTTCAAGCTGGGGGCTTAATCCGGTGTCTGTTGTCCCTTAGGATTTGGCAGTTGCTCTGATGACCACAGAAATCTGGTGCTCTCTGGCCGCCATACATTGAAAATGCTCTATAGTTATACCTGTATCTTCGAGGGACTCTCTCGCCTCATTCATATCACTGACATGCTGGTGTTAGATGGTAATATCTGCAGTGCCATACTAGGGTAAATATTTGTATTCTGTATACATTTGTTTAACAAAGTTGCTGACCCATGGTGCATTGGTTGCACTTGCATACAAGAATAAGTCAATTTAGCTTTGGTAATGATCTTTTTGTTGGATATTCTTCAAATGGATACTTCCGCCTAGAGATTCCACACCTCGTGAATAACTACTAAAACAGTATCCCTCATGAGGCAGGTTTGCTAGGTACATTAATTACTTTGTAACACAGACTCTTCAAGGTGTCTGTCTCTCCAAGGCTGGGATCTGGAAAAATAGATAACAAAAGCCCAGGGGCACTCCTAAGCATTGCAAAAGAGACTATCTTTGATTCTGACATCCCCAGCCTGTTTGCATGGTCACCACCAGGAGAGGTGCCCACATGTTTTTTGTGGTCTGGCTTGACAGCTCAGTTGTCACCAATTATATGAGAAGAACACCAGGAAAGGGGCTTTAGCTCTGTCCACATGTTGGGAGCTGGGGGTACGTTTTCATTGGGCAGAAGTTGTGTGCTTTCACAAGAAAGTGCAGGCTCTCCACACAGCTGTGATCATTTTATTTATTCATCCAGCTGCTTGAGGTTGAACCTTCAAGGACACACACATGCTATTAAATAACTATCAAACAAGATAAAGGCAGTCAGAACACTGTGAAGTTCAAACAATATAAAACTCGAATCCCTTAAAGATGCAGGTGGTGCAGCCCCCTTTACCTCCTTGGCAGGATGGAGAAGCCAAAAAAGTTATGCTAAAAGTGAAGCAGCCTAATCCACAAGCGGCCACACATCAAACAGAAACAAACAAAGGGTAGATGCACCTTCTAAACCAATAACTTTGAAACCCATCAAACAGATGTTAATGCGACAAGCTACATGGGCCACTTTCCCAACATTTCTAGATGAAGCACCGGAGCTTACTCCAATGACACTGACAGTCCTCACACAGAATACTAGGAGGAGCATCTCCAGACTACATGGATTATTTACTAAGGGCTGTTCTAGCACTGTATTACCAAGACCAGTGAGACGCTTGGCAGCCCTGCTTGTTCTGTTGACTAAGAGGCAAGTGGCTTTTGCCGGGTGAGAGGCTTGGTCCTGAGACTATATTTCATATCCGGACTGATTTCAGGATGCTGCAGCTTGCAACAATAAGACAGAACTCAATAGATCTATGCAATCTTGTCCTCCATCCCTTTTGTGATAGATATATGAAGGCCTTCACTTGACTGTTTGTTCTCATTAGACCTCAATCTCTGGGGTCGAGCTCGGTCTGCATTTGTATGGATTCACTGTTACTGTTGAGACTTTATTTCACTCTTCTATCAATGGTGCTTTCTACTCTGAGTTACATACCTATCACTTAGCTGATGATAACCCTGCACTTGTTACTGCCAGAAAGATGGTGGGTTGGACAGTCGATGGGATAGATGTCAGAGCTTTGTATGGTATATGGCAGTTCTAAATCTGCCTGTTGAAGATGGCTAACTTTTTCCTACGTTGTAATTTAATACAAAAATATACATTAATAAAGAATTTGTAAAAATATGTCAAAGAATAAAGATTTTGTAAAAATAGGTCAGTAGATGCACTGTCAAGGCAGACCTTACAATATACATTTCTTGGGTTACTCTTACTCCTCATGCCTACATGCTTAAATCTTGCACTTTATGTTAAAGGGTCATTGTCTTTCCTGTTTGCCCCCACCGTGACCGCACATTCCATAAGGGACCTAAAAGGATAGTATACTTGCGATGAAAGTTAGTCTGTACCCCTTCTCCTCAAGACAGGAGCTACTTCAGCACAATCTAAGGCCTTGTGTTTATCCCCACCATGGCCAGCTTGAGATTGCTGGCGTGCTCGCGGATTCCTACCTCTGGTTCAGAATCCACAAGGGCGCTGGTTAGACACTATGGGGGTCATTCTGACCCCCGCGGGCGGCGGGAGCCGCCCGTCTGGAGGGAGCCGCCATATGGCCGCTCCGCGGTCGAAAGACCGCGGAGGCCATTCTGGCTTTCCCGCTGGGCTGGCGGGCGACCGCCAGAAGGCCGCCCGCCAGCCCAGCGGGAAACCCCTCCCCACGAGGAAGCCGGCTCCGAATGGAGCCGGTGGAGTGGGTATGTGCGACGGGTGCAGTGGCACCCGTCGCGTATTTCAGTGTCTGCAAAGTAGACACTGAAATACAAAGTGGGGCCCTCTTACGGGGGCCCCTGCAGTGCCCATGCCATTGGCATGGGCACTGCAGGGGCCCCACGACACCCCTCACCGCCATCCTGTTCCTGGCGGTCAGAGCCGCCAGGAACAGGATGGCGGTGAGGGGGTCGGAATCCCCCATGGTGGCGCAGCAAGCTGCGCTGCCATGGGGGATTCCCAGGGCAGCGGAAAACCGGCGGGAGACCGCGGGTTTTCCTCTTCTGACCGCGGCCAAACCGCGGCGGTCAGAATGCCCTGCGGGGCACCGCCAGCCTGTTGGCGGTGCTCCCGCATCCCCGGCCCCGGCGGTCCTTGACCGCCGGGGTCGGAATGACCCCCTATCTCTTTTCTCACCACTAGAGGTCGACTAAATTGTTGGACTTGGTGAAGAGTGTAGTAGTCAGAATCATTCAATCACAAGCAAATAACACAAAACCATAAACTATTCTAAACACCATAAACAACTTAACTCTGAATCAAACTCAAAACTGAATAAGTTTCAAAGCTTTATTACAATCCCAATGTTAATGTTACACATATTGTGCGCAAAACTAAGTTATAAACATACATGAAACCCATTGGTTGGCCAAAACGCCTGAAAAGATTTAACCTACTAAACCTCAATACTGTTAAACACTCCAAAAGATTAACATAGATCTGCAAAACTACAATATACATTTTAATTTCAGATTTCAAAGCAGGGGATGGTGAGATCAGTAAATCATCAAAATACAATTTTAATAATCAATCTCAGAGCTGAGCAATCTTTATCTCTGACACAAATTATGACTTGCATGTGTGGGAGCGGACTAACACATTCAGACAAAAGCAAGAGACAAAAATAAATTGGAAAAATCATCTAACTGAGGCTGCGCACAATAAAATTATGCTGATGCAAGTGCCTAAACTAAAAAAAAGGACAAGAAACTACATTTAGTTGTACCTCTCCTCATGGAACAGCAGACAGCAATGTTTCGTCAGCAAGAACAGTCATCCTTTTCTGATTTCCGTTGTCAGCAGCATCAGGACAGTGCAGAACACAAGCTGCACATTGGACAAGTCAGCAGTTGAGAATTAGTTGGGCATATTAGTACTGAACAGCATAAAAGAATAGGGCAGTTCAAACTAAGACTTTATTCTTTCAGAAGGCAGCTAAGTCCTAAAGAGATTCAGAAGAAGCAGAGAGAGAGCACCTGGACATCTTCTGCACATCAGGACCGACTCAAACTCACACCAACACGAACTAACTAACTAACTAACTAACTAACTAACTAACTAACTAATTCCAGATTTCAAGAAGTTCCTCACTAATTAAAATACCCCAGATCCTCGTGATTGGTCCTTCTGGTGGGGTCATTTCATGCATCAAATTCAGTGCCCTATGGTTGTCGATGGCACCACCAAGTTTACAACTATTCCAGATTTTCCAAGCAAAAGTGCATTATCATTTTAGTGATTTCATACAGTTCCACCAAAACATTACATTCTCTAGTTATTTGCAACATCAGGATCCTTTCACTAAGGGCCATATGTATGTACAATTTTTCTTGTTACAAACGGCCCGATTCGCAGAATAGTGCCGTTTGCGACACGAAAAAAGCATTTTGGTATGTACAGACCCTAATTTGCGATTCGGTAATCTATTTACCAAATCACAAAATAGGTTTGCAAGTCGCAACTAGGAAGGGGCGTTCCCTTCCTAATTTGCAAGTTGCAGTGCGATGTAGGATTATTTTGTGACCATGAATGCGGTCACAAAACAATCGCAGTTAGCACCAATTTCAAATTGGTGCTAACCCATTTGCAAATGGGAAGGGGACCCCATGGGACCCATTCCCCTTTGTGAATGGTAGAGAAAATATTTTTTCTGAGCACGCAGTGGTCCCACAGACCACTGCCTGCTCTGAAAAATTGAAAAGAAAACTTTTAATTTTTGTTTTTGAAATGCATCCCATTTTCCACTAAGGAAAACAGGCTGCATTTAAAAAAAACTGCTTTATTTAAAAGCAGTCACAAACATGGTGGTCTGCTGTCCCCAGCAGGCCACCATCCCTATGAGGGCAGCCATTCCCAATGGGGTTGCAAATTGTGACCTACCTCATGAATATTTATGAGTTAAGTCATTTGCGACCGCATTGGGAATCGCAAACAGTGTCATCAACACTGTTGTACATTAGGTTTTGCTACTCGCAATTTGCAAGTCGCAAAACCTAATATTTATACATGTGGCCCTTTCGAAAACCCGATTTCAATAGGTTCAGGGTTCTGAACCCATCTGGGACAGTTCCTGCTCCTCTGTGTCTCTTCCTTCCCTCATTCTCCTCCTCCTGCCTCTGTGCCTCTGCTGGTTCCTCTGTGTCGCCTTCTTTTTGGGGATTGCTGCTCTCTCCTTGCTGTCACTGTCTGTCTCCTCACTCTCTCTCTCTCTCTTCTCCTCGCTCACGCCATCTGTCTCCTGTTCCCGGCCACCTGCATCGTAATTACCCCGGAAGTGTTCCGAGGTTGGCGAGTCTTTTCGTCAGAAACTGCCCTATGGACACTTTCCAGTGCTGTCGTCAGTGGTTGCCCCGACAGCGACAGGTGCTGATAGCAATCGTGTAACGGCGTCCCTGTTACAAGTCTATTGTAGTTGAGTAGAATTATGCAAGCAACGTCAATATGCCTCAAATACAAGTTGCAATAAGTACATTTACTTCTAAAGCAGTGTTACTCATGATGTATTGCCACTGGAAAACTACACAGCTTAGTGGTGCAGAAAAACACATAACAAGGATAAAACCTGGCAAAAGACAGCTAGAGAGAGCTACAAATGAAAAAAACAGGTTTACATTTTCAAGACCCGCCTAAAGTTGCTCACATTGGCCTCAGTGTGGACGTTAAAATGTAAATAGTTCCAAAGTTTAGTTGTTGGTATGAAAAAGGAGAGGTCCTCAAAGATGGCTGTTGATGGTCCAGGAACCTCCTGCAAAAGTCACTGCCAGAGTGTTGAGATAAGGTTGTGGCAGTGGTGGGTGAATTTGAAGGCCAAGAAGGCTGACAACTTCTCACATATGGCTATGTGGACAGCATTAATGATTCAAAAGTGACTCTAAAGCAGAAGTGCACCTGATGGAGAGATCTCAGGACAAGTGGAATACCTGGTCTTAATACCATGCCAGTGACAGCACAATCAGCTATATTTTGAATGAGCTAGATGCAATGGATGAGTTTTGCCAGATAAATGGAACTGACATATTCACGTCTTGATTGAATGAGAGCATGTCACCGTGATTTTAGGTTGGAATCAATAAAGGGAATATGTTTTTAAGAATACATAGTTAGGTGAAAGATCTGTTAATCTGTTGGAAACTCATGTTGTTTGGGTACTCTTAGATTGCTTACCTCCTTGGACGTTGCAAATGGTGGACCCATATTTTCCATCTAGAGGAACTTTTCTGACTTTACATTGATTATAGATGTAAGGAGGATTTAGTCTGTGCTGGGGTTACAGTCAAGACGCTAGAAGCCATCCACTCCCTGATGAGTGACAGAACTTCAACCTTAGTGCCTTTGCATTTGGTGTGAATACTCTTGGTTATTTGGGGTGTTTTGGGTTTTTTTCACCATACTACGATATATGCAGTCTCTTTTCCACCCACACATGCACTTAAGCAAGCATCCTGACGCTCATTCATCTATTCATCCACACCTGAACTCCTTCATGTATCCACCCTTCACAATGGTACACATCCACCCACCTAATCAACCACCATAAACACACACATACATCAGCAAGGTTCCTCAGTGTTAAACAATGTAGTGCCACTTCCTAATGCCTACAGCTCACAACGTAAGATGCTTTTCCTTTACACCACGTGAAGTAGGTATTTACAGCATTAGACACAAGGTCTGACATGTTACTCAGAATATGCAGAAAAGTGCAGGATGGGAAGAAATAATACTTAGCAGGGCCAAATTGGAGATACCAAAATGACAGGGCCCCAAGGGCTGTGTTTGATCTTCTGCAGGTCTCTTGGATCACTGAAAAACTTTTTTTAAATGGCCCTTACCATTAACACATCAGGCCATCTCCCTGGAAGCAGGAATACCTTTGTTTTGGACTTGGCCCTCTCTGTAGGACCATTCTCAAACTTTTTGCCTTCACCCTCATATTTTCTGAATCCATTGTTTTTGGCTTTTAGGACTCTGCACACTTTACCACTGCTAATCAGTGTTAAAGTGCGTGTGCTCTTTCCTTTAAACATAGTAACATTGGCTTACTCCCAAAAGGCATACCTAATTTACTTATAAGTATCTAGTAAAGTACACTACATGTGCTCAGGGCATGTACATTAAATGCTACTACTGGGCCTGCAGCACTTATTCTGTCACCCACTTAAGTAGGCCTACATTTCTCTGACCTGCCATTGCACTTTGTTAGTGCTGTTTTAAACTGTCATTTCGACCTGGCAAAATAATACTTTTGCTAGGCCAAAACCTTCCTTTTTAATACATATAAATCATCCCCAGGGTAGGCCCTAAACAGCCCATAGCGCAGGATGCAGTGTATTTAAAAAGTTGGAAATGTATATTTAAGTTTTACATGTCCTGATAGTGAAAAACTTGTAAATCCATTTTTCACTACTGCAAGGCTTACCTTTCCTACAGGATAACATTGGGTTAACCTATTACATTTAATAAGTGATAGCTTTCAATTGGGAACAGGTCAAGGTTGGTGTCTATTAAATGGTGCCTGCAGCCTGTCCTTGTGACACAAGACTACATGTAACAGGCAATTGGTCTTTGTATATTGCTGTCAGGGAGTGAGACACAGGGCCAAAAATATTGCAGAAGGTATATCTCTGACTTTGATGAGGGGGGGGGATCTACCATCAACCACATTTGCACATCACAAAAGCTTTACCTGAGCACAGTCACAAAGTGTTTGGCACTAGTCTATTGTGACCCCACACAGTCTTCAGAACACCTCTTGGCATATGGAAGACCCTGCTGCCCTGCGAGATTAACTGCCACTCTGCTGTTTTGCTGCCTGAGTGAAGGAGGTTGGACCTCTATGTGGTGTGCAAAGCTAGGCACATTGTATAGGGGTCCAGGCAACTACACATTGGTTTACTGGGGTAAAAACTAGATCATCTAATGCTCTAATTTTTTGTGTAGCTTGGTCAAACAGTTAGGCCAATCTTGGAGAAGCGTAAAGCATTTGTTGGACTCATAGCATCAATCTTGCAACTCACACACTCAAGAAAATAACTCAAGACCAATTTATAATAATACCTCCCATTTTTATACAAATTTTAAGACCAAGATCTTCAGGATTGGGTAAGTACTTTTCGAGATAATAATTTTTTCAGTTTTATAAAAATAGTATTTTCATGCGTAATTATGCACCATAGGAATCAATGAAGGATCACCTTAAAAAATACATATCAAATCGTACAGTTAGTTTACCAAGTTCTTCTTTTGCAGTTTGGTCGCGGTCGTCAGTGGGCACCCTGTGCCAGATGGAGAAGTTTGGGTGGCTCCTGGTTCCAGTGAGAGCAGCAGGAGAAGGTCTCTGAAGCTGGTGCAGGGCCACTGTGAGGGACCACTTGGAAAAGGGATGCACAGGTAAATTTAAAGATGGTTCCTTGGGGTCCCCTGTAGTGTCGAGGTTGCAAAGGGTGGGGGACCCTTAGGGGACAGCAGGTTCTTCGGTGCAGGGCACAGGGCAGCTGGTTGCAGAGCGAATCAGTGAGCCAGGAGCTGTGCTCAAGGATCTCCTCTGAAGCAGGAGGTAAGTTGGTTCAAGGGTCATTTGCAGGACCACAGGGGCACTCCGGTGGGAGGTCCTGGGTGTTCCTGAAGTCCCTTGACTGGGGCTTCCTCCTAGTCCTTTTTCAACCCAGGGGGCTGTTTTTCCTGATGCCTGACATGGGCTGACCAATATTCCATGTATTGGTGCGGTTTGGTTGCTGGAGTTTGCAGTTCCACCAAACTTGATACACTGGCAGCGTTTGTCCTCGAAGTTGTCGAGATGCAGTTTGGTCCAACTGTGGCATCTGATTTGGGAGTTAGATGCTGGTCTGTGAAGTGACCCTCGCTGGCTTGATGGTTTCATTTAGCTTTAGAGTAGTACCTCCACTCTTACTGGAGTTCTCTGGGGATTTGCAAAGCCTGAAGATCCTCTGGGGTTTTTGCTGAGCTGTCCAGTAGCTCCTCAGTGGTGATTGTCAGGTCCTGGGTGCAGCAGGCAGAGTTTGGCACCTTTTCTTTGGTGCAGCAGGTCCACAGTTCTCGCGCTTTGGATCTTCTTGGGGCTGGTCTTCTCTTGTCCATTGAATCTGATTATAGGGATGCCCTCTAAATAATAGGTTTACGGGGCATTTTAGGGGGAACCTGGTAGTGACCAATGGGTCATCTATCTTATTGTGGCTACACCGACAAAGTGACCACTTTCGGTGAGCAAATGTCACATCCCTATACCTGGGTGGCTATTTTCCTTCAATCCAAGATGAGGAAAATAAAATGGAGTATCCACCTTGCGGGCAACACCTTAGGGATGGTGCCTTCCAGGTGAGGTCACTCCCTCTATTCTTTTTGTAGTTTTCCTGCATTTGCTTCCACCAAAAGTGCGGGTTTGCAATGGGGGAAGCCACCTGCTGCTAGCAGGCCTGGGGGTCGAGTTTCAAAGTTGGTAAGCCCTTTAAAGTTCGCCGCCAGGGCAGTGCACATTCCTGAGGGAAGGGTGTTAGCACATCCACTCAACCCAGAGGGACAGATCTCTCCCCCCAAGGTTGTAGATTGGATGTCTGGTGCTGGTAGGTTCAATAGAACCAGTCATCAACCATGCCAGGGTAGTTAGCTTTTACAGGGGGCACCTCTAAGGTGACCCCTGGGTACATTTCATAATAAATCCACCACTGGTACCAGTTTGGATTAATCATTCTGACGTGTTTGATACCAAACAACCCAGGGTTCAGAGTGCTCATCATGTAGCTGTGAAATACGTGTTGACCAGTGTTCAGCACGTATTAAATGGGCTACTCCGTCCACTTACTATGCCCAAAGCTTGGCAAGGACATAGTGGGGGCATAATGCTCTTGTAGCTATGCCCTCACATACAGTATGGTGCACCCTGCCTTAGGGCTGGAAGGCCTGCCAGAGGGGTGACCTACCCATAGTGTACGCAGTGTGTAGTTGGCAGGGCACACAGGCAGTGTGCCATGTCGAGTTTACTTTTTAGGTTTGCTTCAGGGCACTCAGTCTGCTATGGAAGTGATAGATGTACTGTAATGCATGGCCCTAGAGGGTGGCACAATCAGTGCTGCTGCCTTCAGAGGCCTACCCTTAGTACCCCATGTCCTGGGTACCTATGTACCATTTAATATTTAATAGGGAGTTGTAGTGGTGACTAAAGATGTCTCTAATTGTGCCAAAGCAAAACACAAACGCTGTGGGATAGCGTAACTGGATGGACGGAATGCGGAACCAATCAAACATTCACCCCCAGTCACAGATCTGGGTTTAATCCATCCATTATTTTGCTCACCATGCCACCCCAGTTTGAACCCAGCCATATGCAAATCAGTCTTGACCCTGTTCCTCATGGGAACAGTCCAGCCCGAACTGCCAGGCCAGGTTCTCCCTGGACCGGAAACAAGCATCCTGGGACCGGTTTCGGGGTTTCACCCCTCATCAGCCAGGCTAGCTTGAATCCAGTGGCACAGTGAGCCCGGGACCCACGTCTGGGCATACCCGGCGCACTTAGGGCGGCAAAAGCAAAGCAAAACACAAACGCTGTGGGATAGCGTAACTGGATGGACGGAATGCGGAACCAATCAAACATTCACCCCCAGTCACAGATCTGGGTTTAATGCATCCATTATTTTGCTCACCATGCCACCCCAGTTTGAACCCAGCCATATGCAAATCAGTCTTGACCCTGTTCCTCATGGGAACAGTCCAGCCCGAACTGCCAGGCCAGGTTCTCCCTGGACCGGAAACAAGCATCCTGGGACCGGTTTCGGGGTTTCACCCCTCATCAGCCAGGCTAGCTTGAATCCAGTGGCACAGTGAGCCCGTGCCAAGGCATGACAGTTTGAGGGAAAGAGTTCTGGTCCAGGAAACCTGATTAGCAGGGGCACTGGGCACTACAATTTCTAGGCTACATCACACACCAGGCAACAAATGGAGGCTAACCATGTAAAAAAGAGGCATTTGAGGGCTTGCCTCACTCTGAGTAAAAAAACTGGATCTGCATCTTGATGCCAGGACACCGGAATGACTCCAAGAAAAAGTTGGCTGGCCTCTTCCTCTAGGCTCAGGGTCAGAAAGTGCTTCTACCACCTTGAACTCAGCACTTGGACAATATCTGCTGTGCAACCTACCCCACGAGATGCCAACCCAGCCCTGGACCCTTGAAGTGGGCCTGAAAGTGCTCTGCCAGCCCAGCTGTGGTCCTGTGGGAAGAGGTGACCCAGCACAATGCATCTCCTTGCAGCTCCACTTTGGAACCACTGCAGCACGACATCTCCTCACAGCTGCACTTTGGAATAACTGCAACACGGAGCATCCCTGACGTCGGACCTTACATCGTAGCCCGCAGTCTCCTCGGAACTGCCACTTTGCAATTTGACACAAGACTTCACAACACAAACCCCTCATTGACAGCATCCTCAAAGACGGTGCAGAACTCTGCATCACAGCGCACAGCTTTCTTGGACCTGCTGCTGTGCGACGCATCCTTGAAGTGGGATATCGCTCTGCTCCACAAACCGGGATTTAAGGTATTTTCTACAGTGGACCTAACTTGGTCCCTGTACCTGGCCCATGCTGTATCACAGTCATCCTCAACTGGCAACTTTTTCCCGGTCCTTCGCAACTCCATAAGCATAGTTGGAGCTTTGAGCTTCTGGCACTATTTTCACCTAAACCTTTAGAACCTCTGGTTGTACTGATTAGATTTCTGCTGCTTTAATCTCAATTTATTGAATTTTACTATTTTCCTAAATTGTGTTGGATCTTTCTTATGTAGAGATTTTCCTTTATTAATGTTTGAAGGGCTGCAAAAATACTTTACACATTGCCTTTAAGTTAAGCCTGACTTCTTCGTGCCAAGCTACCAGGAAGTTAGGTATAGGTTAATTTGGGGGCTGCTTCACCCTGACAGAGACTGTGGTTGCTATTTGATTAAGGTTTCACATCCCCAACCACTAACCCAATTTCCAACAGTAAGAATGTGATTGCATTGAGCAGGTGCAAAGTGCATGCTAAAAATAAGCTGTCTATTGTACTCAAAGACAAGAATGACTAGGTGTGCAAGAAATAAAAGTGTTGAAGTGCATTGTAAAAGTGTTGCTTTGCAAGTTATATCTCCAGTGGTGCAACGGTACACAAAGACATGTCAAGAGCTGAACTACCTGAAGGACTACCTTACCAGATGATATGTGGCATTTTCTCTAAGTAATATTCTCATACTGCTATTTATGCTCCTTGTAGATTTGAGGCAAATGTTGTTGTTATCATATTGAAAAGATATATGTTGAGTTTCATTACTAACCAAATCAAGTCTGCAGTCTAGTATCTTCCTTTTACCTTTCCCCCACTGTAAATTACATGTTTTAACTGGATTTTAACTTCTACGTTGTTGCCCTTAACATGTCAAATACATCAGAAGTGTAAACACTCTTTGTAGAGAGTGATTTCAATTAGCCTACCAGAGGTCTTTCTGCTTTGCAATGATTAACCACAATGGCTGCAGAGATTCAGCGGACTATGCTTTGTTTTTGAAAGAAAGACATTTACAAGGAGTACCACGGGCTACCAACAAATTATCTGTCTTTCTAAATACTCTTTAGACCTGTCAATATAAAATGTCAAGCACCTTCTTAGTCATAAGTGTGAAGTGCTTCTTTTGCTACATCCTTCAGATTCTGAAAAAAATAACTTTGAAGCCAAGGATTCATTTACGTGAAATTCTGATGGTACATTCGGAAAGACTCGAGGGCTTGTTCTTAATTGAACGCGACCATCCCTAAATTGCACATACGGTTCTTTAAATTTAAGGGCCTGTATTTCACTCACTCTTTGTAAGTCAATGCCAACATCTATGCAATTTTCCAGGTAAGATATTTTAGTTCAGCATCATGAATGTTTCAAAAGAACTCTTCAACTCCAACGTGCTAATTGCCATGGTATTTGTGGATGCTTCGACAGAGTATAAACTCAAAAAAGTCCTATTAGGAACTTCTTCATAATTCTATTTGAAAAAAGGGATGGTTTATTGGAAGATTTTCTAAAGCATTATATACCAGCTAAATGCATTGTAACAGATGTAAGAGAAAGGCCTGATCGTGTTAAAAGTAATAGATCAGGTACCAGTAATAGAGTGAATATTATTGTCCGGACACCATAAACAGAACTGTCTTCATTTACATTTCTAAGTACTATTTGCAGTGACAGCCGTGGCTTTATTTTTTTTGTTAGACACATTTGCATTGGGTTTTACAAACAGAGGAACTACGAAGTACAGCCAGAAGTAGATTATGACATTATTTTGAAAATATTTATAACAACACGGCAAAGGGTTGATGAAGTGATCGATTACATCCTAAAGAATAGTCTATTTGTTTGTTTGCTATCATTAGAGTCTTTGATGCGGCCATAGTTAACCAACAGTCACAAAATAAAGAATATATTAAAAAAAATAACCGCAATTCACCCCCTTCCCTATCAAACTGGTCTTGTGTTCAGTGTGATGTGATGATAAGGAAAGTAAGGAGAGAGTCCTGGGAGGGAAAGAGAAGAGGGCCTGCCTCATTCTCAAAGGTTTCATGGGGTGTCTGCTTTGAAAAGGGGATCAAGACGGCCAAACGCAGAGGAATAATACCAAGGGCTGCCAGGGGGCAAGCTGGAGATAACAGCACAAAGGGGACCTAGTTTACTGCATTTTGGTGATGCTCATCGACGTTCTAAGACTTAAATGACTTTTCAAGAGCATCCCATATCAAGGAAAGGGGTCTCATACAGAGACCGCAGTATTCCTCCCTGCCCTGCCAGGCTCTCCATGGTCCCCCATAGTGTAGAAAAACGTTACTATATTTTAGCGCCTGTCTTCAGTACATGAGGGCATTGTTTAGAAAAGCAAGGGTGAACCAGGAGGGTGTGGCACTCCCGGCAACAGCAATGTGTGTAATGTACTGAGTCGCAGGTCCCGTTGTGTGTAATTTATTTCGGTCAGGTGGAAGCCCGCCAGCCAATATGTTAACTATTGCAGTTGTCCTGCATTACAGTATGCTCGAACATGCTATAAAATCTGGGGCACCCAGTCCACCTCCGTCTGGAGGGAGTTGCAATTTAGTAAGCCTTGTTCTACATCTGCCCATAACCCAAATTAGATCTATAGGCAGAGTATTAAGCTAAGCTGCCGGTAGTATGCTTCGGAATCACCACTGGTAAGTTAAGAAACAAAAATAACAAACGGGGCATCACCTTCTTTGAGAGTGCCAGCCGTCCATAGAGATAAAGGAATCCATAACTGGATCTTTGAGAGGAGGAAGGGAATTGCTTTGTTTAAATTTCCTTCTAACAGATCAGGAGTCAAATCTGGATCACCCAATGATATTTGTCCCTCTACATCTTAAAAACCATTTTCTCCGAGCTCCCCGATCTAGCCATCTTCCTGCTCAATCTATCTCTGAGCCAGGGTACGGTCCCTCAGCCATTCAAGGAAGCAGTAATTGTTCCTTGGTTGAAAAGAAATGGGAGACAATCTTTCAGTCCTAAAAAACTATTGCCCTATTTCCTTGTTACTTTACTTGGCCAAGATATTGGAAGCTCATATTTCTGGTCACCTCAGCACCTTCTTAGAAGACTGCTCTTATCTGGATCTCCATCAGGCAGGCTTCCATCCCGCTCACTCCACTGTAGCGGCCATATGAGCTGCAGTGGACGATATGAGAGAGGAGATAGACAGGGGCTCAATCACTGGTTCTGTTGGACTTATCAGCGGCATTTGACACAGTGGATCATTATATTTAAATTAGCTGTGCCAGTGCTGCTGGATTGCAGGGGGTGGTATTGGATTGGCTGACGTACTTCCTATCGGAACTCTATCAGTTCGCCCATCTTTCCCCTTTTTGCTCCCCTAAGGTTAGACTAGAGTGTGGAATACCACAGGGCTCTTTCCTGTTCTCTCTGCTATTCAACCTCTATATGCACCCACTGGTCCATACTTTACAGAAGAGTTTCTACTTCATATGCTAACTCTAGATCCTTGCTGAGGACATGGCTATTCAAACAGGCATATTACTAGCTCCTTAGGGTTCCCTGCTGCCTGTGCCATCAGCGCCATGAAACCTTGTTGATGAATGTGCGCTTTATAGGTGTTCTATAACATAACATTACATCTGCATATATAAAAACAGCATGATGATGTTGTTCTTGAGATATGCTCCAGACGCCTGCCCTCTGTTGAATACTCTGTGCTAGCAATTCTATTGCCAGCAAGCACAAATAGTAGTGGGAATGGGGGCAGCCCTGTCTGGTGCATCAGAAAATTGGGTAAGTGGAAGAGACGTGCAGGCTCATCCGTGTGCGGGCTGTGGGATTAGTGTATAATAATTTCACAGATTTCACCCATTTAATATAAGATGAGGGAATACCACACTTTTCCAGTGTGGCAAACATATAATCACAGTTTAGTGTGCCTTCTGGAGGTCAAGAGATAGACATCCAGCATTCAGATAGATCGTTTTAGGGACCTCCATCACCTGGTATAGTCATATGATATTTAAAGAGGTGATGCGCCATGGCACAAACCCATTCTGGTCCATTTGAATGTGGTCTGGTAAGAAAAGAAGCAGCCTTTTAGCCAGCACCTTACTCGGAATTTTATACTGAGTTGAGTAGGGACAAAATCCTGTATGAGGACATGTCAGCTGGGACACGGCCAGGCTTAAACAGGGAGGTGACTAGTGCCTGGCAAGCAGTGGACGGTAAGGATCCGTTTTAAAGTGAGGTGTTTCCAGATGTGGGAGCAAGCGAGCAGCATAGGTGGCATGGACCTCGACTGGCAAACTGTCCAGCCCAGGCATCTTATTATGAGGGGTTCTGCACTGCAGAGTTCTTCTTATGATAGTGGTTCTCCTAACTCTGCTCAGTGGGATCTTGGTACTTGTGGTAGGTGTAGGTCATCTAGAAAGGCGTGCATATCAGCAGGAGACAGAGGCCAGGGAGGGCCATAGAGCCATGTAAAGTATTCCTTAAATGCTTTATTAATGGATTCCTGAGTCCAAAACATTGTACCCTCTGCTCTGCATATTGATAGGATGGGGGTGGGAGACAGTTGTGGATGGATCAAGTGGGCCAGAAAAGCACCTATTTTGTCACCTTCTGTGTGTATTTGATGCAAGTAAGCATTATAATCGAACACTTGGAGGTGTTTAAGGAGTTCTGCATACTGGGTGCTGTATTCCTTTAGTTTATTGGATTGGGCATCACCGTAGGTCGCCACTTGTTCTAGTGTACCCAACTGTGTCTATATCTTGTAAGATCGTTTGACATTCCCCACACAATGTGGATATAGATGTTCCATTTATTATTACTTTAAAAGCCTCCTCTTCAATTAATGGTGATAAAGCTGTGCCTGTGTTGTCAGCAAAATAAGTAGTAACAGAAGTGGCCAAGGTGTCTTTAAGGACTATGGGCCAGATGTATCAAAGGGTTTTACCCATTCTGTGTCTATGGGAAAATGTTTTCGTACATATGGCCCTATGTCCTCAAACTCACATGGTTGTTTTTGCTAGGTGGTGCTGGGGTATGCATTCGCCCCATGGCACGTTCATGTTGTGCCCAATGAGGTATGAGGGGCAGAAAATGCGAGCTAGGTGGGACTTCATAATAATCTCCTCCAATCAGCCAGGGTAAATAGCACCAGCCTGCCAATACAGAGTAGAGTCGCAACATAAAGTGATCCTGTTCAGTGTAAGGGACATATACAATTTCCAGGCCCAGTGGTCTGCCATCTAAATTCCCTTGCACTAGCCCATAGTGGCCAGGTGTGCCTGTCTTAGGGTCTATTGCCCCAGACAGTGTTCCAGATAGCTGCTCCCCATGCATTGGTAAAAAAAGGTTGTAGCGAATAACTGCCTTCTCCATTTTCAGGGGAGTTTTAACGCCTCAGTAGGTGAGAGATGTGTCTTTTGTAGATAAACTATTTGGGCTCTACAATGACCAAGTTGGGCATATATTCGGTGCTGTTTGTCTGCTGTGCCCATCCCACTGACATTCCATGTTGTTAAATTATAAGAAGTGATGGTGGTTGGCATAGGTTTAGTATAGGTAGGATCCACAAAAAGTAGCCCACGCTCGTGTTCTCAACTCCCCATGAAAGAATGTCCTTATGCTGTAGCAGAAGACAAAAAAAAAAAAAAACATATCAACAAAACCTAAATACTAGGTCCAGTAAGAAACATTTGCTCGACCAGAATAACAAACTTAGTAACACAAAGCATATTTCATAGCAACTGCTCTGGAGGTAGACTACCATGGTCAGAGACATCATAAATTTACTGCACAATACAATGAGCAGAATAATGGTGTGAAGAGTGGGTGGCTTCCTAGGGCGCCCCAAGAACAAACATATAAATATAAATGCAACAGCACAAAACACAGCCACAACTTAAAATAAAAGATACATTGACAGCGTCTGCATCATAGTCAGACCAAGATGTCATAAATGTTTGGCAAGGATACAATCAAGAGGATACTGGGTCTCGAGTATGAATGGTGATGATGATAAATGTATATGACTCTTTAGTATGACTGGTGGTGATGATAGATTTATATGACACTATCTGAGGTTTGAGGAGTCACCATAGGGAACAGACCCACACTTGCATTCGAGTCAGGTTCAGATGGTACTTTGCTGGAGGACCTGGATGAAGATTGTAGAGGACGATGTTGCTTGGATGAGGACACGGTGGCCAACACTGCACATCGTTCCTCCAATGGTTTTTGAGGGGATAAGGCTACCCTGGATGAGAGTCTCCAAGTGTTGTCCTGCCTACGGCGGTGCAAGACACATCCCGTAGCCTTCAAACAGTCCCAGAGGCAGTGGTTTGACGAGCAATGGAGTACTGAGTTTCCAACCAGTCCCATACTGATTCAGGAGTATTACAAAATAAAGTTTTCTGGTCATATACCACCCGGAGTCCCACTGGGAACATTAATGTTTAAGTCAAGCCTTCCACCCAAAACTGGCGCTTTGCTGCCAGGAACGATGATCTTCTCCGTTAGACTGCCAGGGTGCAATCCGGGAAAGGAGAGACATTTGTGTTATCAAAATAATTGGTGCATTTTCTCTAGCCTTCTGTAGAACAGTGCCTCAGTCTTTTAAAATTCAAAATACCCACTACCATAGGCCTCAGGGGTACACCGGGGCTAGCCGGCACGTGGGCACCCTATGGGCCCTCTCTACTGTAAAGAACTCCTAGATGCCCCGTATTTCTCAGCCAGTTTTCAATAAACTTGGTTGGGTCAGATCCTTCCGCCCCCTCTGGGCATCGCAATGATGAACACATTGTTGCATCTGCCCTTTCCTCTGCATCCTTGGCTCTGCCATGCAGGAGATGGATTTGGGAGTGTACATTTTCTATTTCGGTGGAATGAGTAGCCTGATGGGGGATCAGGGTTGAAAGGTCCAGTTCTGTTGTTTTGACCCTATTGGCAAGCATGGGGTGATCATCTCGAAGCAGACCCAGGTCCGACACCAGTGTGCCGATGCAATGTTCGATGGCAGCCCTGCAGTCCCGTATTTCTTGTAGTATAAGGTCCAACTTGTCTGGGCCTTGAGTGGGTGCTGTGGGAGGGATTAAGTCTACTCCTGTATGATCTGGCGAACCATCGGAGCAAAGAGATCCAGATTGGAGGCTATCCTGGCTTGGAGTGAGGGGAGCCCTTGGTGCAACCCATAACTATTTTTTACAACAGACTGCAGAAAAGTATGGAAGATGTCAACAGTGAGTCATCTTCAGCTCTGTAAGTGGGGCAGTGTACACCAGAGTCTCTGCAGGTGGCAAAGTTCAGGCTCTTCCAAAATAGGCAACTCTGTATGAGGAACTGGTGTGTTGGGTTGTTTGAGGCTACGCAAGAGATTCTAAATCAGACACTACAACACAGAGCAGATTGTGGGTACAGTTACTATGTTCAGTTTACGTGACAGTTTATGCAATTACAACCCAAGGTTAGTATCAACAGCATCATTGATCAGAATAGTTCACACCAGCCAAAAAGCACACAGGCAGCACCCTGCACCCCTGAAAAAAGGTTCTGACCTCCTCAGGGTCTATACAGCAGAAATGTTAGGCATATGTAAGGGGTGATCCAGAAATAAGCAGGCATTGCCCGACCCTGCAAGACCGTCTGTGTGCAGACATTGGGCCAGGAGCAGAGGCAAAGTGGATGTAATTGCCACAGCACTAAGCAGTGAGCCTGTGGGTGGCATTCAAGTACTGGTGTGCCTCCAATTTTAAATGGGATAGGAGGCAATGTGTCCCAATAATGTGTTCCGAAAAGGGCTTTGGAGTGATAAAGTTATTGACCTGAATGGGTTGGCGCAGAAGGTAAGAAACAGATTGATCATGGGTCACCCAGGGCCAGTTCTCCTATGTAGATGCATGTTATTGTAATAGAGGAATTTCTCTGGTTTTGCCTCAAGGGCCAGTAAAAGACCACATAGTCTCCAATCAAATGTTGGCATTTGAGCAGGGCATCCCATTCACTCATGTAGTGTACTCAGGATCCAGTCACTTACTCCCCACCAGGCGAGTTGCACATGCAAGGCAGTCCACCTCCACATGTAGGGATACCATGGTTGGTGTTGTGTGGTGAACCGGCATAAATTGTCCTCTTTGGGCATGCAGCGAGGCCGCAGAAAGCTTGGGGCCGCAGCTGTACTTTCACAGCACTGGTTTGCATCGTACCCTCCTCCCTGGCTGTATCAGTGAAACGTCCAGGTGCTGTAGACCATGGCCCAGAAGCCATGTTCAAGAGATCTGGGCTCGTCTGGCACAGAACGCCCTGCACCTACCGGGCCGCAGAGCTCCACTGGCTGGTGTAATCCGATTCAGGCCCCAGCATGGCCTACAGTCCACCAGCCTTGAGGATTAAGGAAGGGCCGGGGCTCCTTCAGTGCCTCAGGCCAGCCTCCCTCATGACAAGGTAGGTAGAGTTGATCTGGGCTAGCAGGCTCTGCCCAGAAGTGGCCTCCTTACTCTCTTAGCCATCCGGCCTGCATGAAGCCAACAGCTGCCATCACTCTTGCCCAGATGTCATTCAAGCAATAGAGTGCACAGTGGAATAAGTGCGGTAATACGTGCATGTAGCTGTGGTGTACAGCGCAGGTTGATGGTGGATATTTAAAATTCCTGGGCGCCATTCAGGAGACTTACAAATGTCCGTGCTCCATCTTAGGCAGCTAGCCACACACCCGTGTCCACCATGGGGTTAGCTTTAGCGGAGATCTTGTTACAATCATATGGTATAGCTACATGTGATTTTTCATTGTGCTTAGGTGCCAAGCCAACAAATTTAAGGACTTCAGCTCATGATGAAGTACTTGATTCTTGTGGAGAGCCAACAAATTGTCAATTTACCTGAGTATGATGTTCTAATAAGAGAAGGAGCTCTATGAACCACTACAGTCTGGACTATGTTGACCTTGTTTAGCACTTTTCGAACTATGGATATTGGGTTAAAAGCAGAGGCAAATATTGCTGACCATGCTACAACACATTCTCCCAAGATCCTGGTTGCTGATGCCAAATTGCATAAAATGGGCATTACCCTTCTGGGAGGTTGAAAATAGATTCAGCTTTGGTTTACTCCAATTACTTAAGATCTGATTTAACTCCCATTTGTAGCAGCTCTTTGTCATCGTGCTCAAGGTGTCTACCCACTGTCAGTGCCTGGCACATGCTGGTCTGTTACTGTGATGTGATGTGATGCTATACTGATCATTCCCAAATTCTTTGCACTTCTATCAACAATGGCTGCAATTTCATGCCTCCTTGCCTGCTGATATAATACACTGTTGTCATATTGTCTGTGCATATTGTACCAAAAAGTCTCTGATCCTTGGCAGAAAAACCTGTAGACCTAATGCCACATTTTTCAGTTCTAGGAGAACAATATGCAAACTTAATTCTTGCAGTAGTCGTTTTTCACTGGTTTCTAGATCTTGTAAATAGGATTTCTATCCATCCAGGGAAGCGACTGTGGTTCTAACAAACTGTTACTTGAGACAGGAATGTGAGACCCAATAGGTTATTTGTTACCAAAGCCCACCATGTTAGAGCAGCTTTCATTCTTGGAGTGAACCCTGGGTTGAATCCACTGTTTATCCAGCTCCTCTTGCAGATGCCTTATTTGCAGACAGCAAAACGAAATTAGTGGGATACATGAAGACAAAATACCCAATAGTGGTTTCATCTAAAAAAAAACGTTTTTTTTTTGTTTTTTTACAATCTGTTTGCAACGTTCATGATTATTGTACGTCTTTCCAGCATGGGATAAGCTTTGTATTTTGTAGTATCTAGAATGGCTCCAAGGAATGTTGGGCCAGATATTTAAAAAAAAGTGGTGCAGCATGTTGCCGTGTCAAAATGGGCAGCGCCACCCTGTGTCACTTTAGAAACGCAGGGATGTGCCATATTTAAGGGAATACGGCACACCCCTGTGTTTCCCCCTGTGCTGGTGCTAAATGTAGCTGCCAGCGCCAAAGCAGGCATCCTTGCACTATCGTGCAAGGATGTCTGTGTTGAGGGGTGTGATTGTTTATGTGCTGGAAGATGTCCCTTCTTGCACATAAACAATCACTAATAGCGCTTTGGCACTTCTGTGTATGCTGCACAATGCAGCACACACAGAAGTGCAAAAGCGTAATTTTCAAATGATTGTTTATGTGCAGGAAGGGACACCTTCCCGCACACAACCAATCATTTCTGGAATTTTGCTTCTTCTATATGTGCAGCAGAATGCAGCACACATAGAAAAAGCAAAAAACAAGGAGAAATAAAAGTACTCCTCCTTGTTGCGCCCTGCTAACGCCACCCCTGGGAATGGCGTTAGATTTTGGTCCTGCCTCAGGTTTACAAGATTTCATAAATCTGAGGCAGTGTCAAAATGCAATGGGTGTTGCAGTGGCACCCCCCTTCCATGCACAGTGCTGTGTGGGAAGGGGCCGTATTTACAAGGTGGCGTTAAGCCACAAAGAGTGGCTTAACACCACCTTGTAAATACGGCGCTGTGCTTAGCGCCACAGGAGCGTCACTTTTTTTTAGGGTGCTAGGGATCTATAAATATGCCCCGTTGTCTTTCTGCACATTTGGAGGGAAGACTTGAATTTGTTGAGATTAAGGGCTTTATTTTCGAATTTCTTTTGACTTATTTTGGCTGATTGACAAGCTTTCACAACAGTGGTGCATACGTTTACAAAACCTACTTATAAAAGACCATAAGGGTCTTATGCTCATAAAGCCCTTTCCCAGAAGAACCATTACTGGACATCAAAAGTGAGGCATGGAGAAATAGTTTATGGTTTCCTACACCACAGGTCTGCACAATACTGGATTAGAGAGCAAGCCACCAGGAGAGCATTAAAAGTGAGCTGAGCTGCAAGTAGCCAGAAAGGAACACTACCCTTCAAGAATGGATAAACTATGCCTTAACAGCCATACCCTTGCTAAGCAGTGGTGCAACCGTCAAGGTAAGGGCTTCAATGGGATCAAGTATTTGCCTGCGAACAGCATCTAAATACAGCACCCGGAGTCTTGAGCAAGCCACTGCATTGGGGAAAAACCTCAAATGCTTCCAACAATCCTAACCTTGAAAGAAAAAGAAAAGACATTCACGTTAAGCAATTTATTCTCACACTGCTAAAAAAAAAAATATAACACTCCACGAGTTTAAAGGTGTAATCTTCCTAAAGTGTGCAGCGATGTTATTCTCAATCAATCAAGCAATTCAAAACTCCTTTGGAACATATATAAGCTTTTAAGGATAAGACTGTTCTACACATTTAAGTATCAAAGCTAAACTGCTTGTGCTTGTAAAAAGACAGTAAGAATTCAATGTTTGAGGGACATGAAAGGACATACCTCTCAAACCAAAGAAGTCAAAACTTCGAGACAAGGATATTGAATGCTTTCTGCACATATAAAGACCCCAAAGAAAGAGAGTGAGATGGCAATGGATTAGACCTGAATAATGCTAAGGTATGTTACATATATTTGAAAAGTCTCTTAACTATTCTAAGGATTTATACTTGATGTTTGTAATCACTCTGAACAGTACTTAGCAATAATATTTTTCAGCTATTCTTGATAGCTTCAGCGTCCAGCAGTTTTACCAATGTGTTTAGAAAGAGGCGCTTGGCCAGCGTGAAGAAACACCTCAGGCTAGTCTTGTTCTTTTTTCTTCTCTCTTTTCCCATTTTCGATCCTCCCTATTGGCATTCTACTTGAGCAAGTGGTTTTATTCATTATCTCAGTGGAACTTTGTTGGTGCATTGAAGACAAGGCAACATACATTGCTCTGGCTGGGTCGGACTAATGGTAGGCAAAGATTACCCCCCTCTGCAAACATTCACACCCCGACCCGACCCCAGCACTGCATACATACATTCAAACCCCCTGCATCGTATACATACTCACTCCCCCTCCCCCGCTTACATACACTCACTCCCCCCTGCACCGCATACATACACTTACTCCTCCCTCCCCCCTGCACCGAATACATGCACTCACTCCCCCATGCACCGCATACCTACACTCACCCCCTCTCCCCGTTCACTCACACAAACACCACCCCTTCCCCCTCCCCATCCACTTACACAAACACTTGCACACACGCAC
Organism: Pleurodeles waltl; assembly: GCF_031143425.1. NCBI lineage: Eukaryota > Metazoa > Chordata > Amphibia > Caudata > Salamandridae > Pleurodeles > Pleurodeles waltl. The sequence goes on from NC_090440.1 coordinate 261,701,261, forward strand.
CCACAAACACCCCTCACCACCCCATCCACAAACAATTGCTCACACACGCACCCCACCCACAATCATTCACACCCCCAGCCCCTCTGCATTCATGCATGCCCCACCCCCTCCACGCACACATACATTAACACACTCCCCGCTCCACATCCGCACATTTGCACCCCCCCTCTTCCACACACTTGCACACAAGCACCCCCACTCTCTCGCAGACTTGCACACAGACACACCCACTAACTTGCTCACAAACATGCACTTATACACTCCCATGCACACAACGTACACGCACTCAGACGCCCACATTCATACACAAACACACCACACACACAGGCGGAAGTCCTCCAGCAACTCCTAATATCGCAGTCATCAGACCACCAGCACTGGCGGTCTGTTGGTTGTGGTGGCAACGGCGTTTTTGAAAAAGACTGCTGAAGTTTTAATGAGGGCCTGAATCTTTAACTGATCACGTCTTCAAACACGACCTCACAGAGGCCCTTTCTCACTTTTTGTCCATAATTGGCATAGTAAGCAAAGTAGAGTGGCAGAGTGGGGCGCCATGAAGGTTTTGGTTTGTGGAATATGCCTGACCACGACAGTCGGCATTTGCAAGCAGTTGGAAACAGACCTCACCAGAAAGGAGACAATTGATGGATATTTAAAAGGCTTTATCCACTAACCTGATAAAATCGGTGATTGAGATAGGCAACAAATTAACATAGGTTTAAGACCAGCTTGAGAAACACACTAGATGGGCAAAAAGTCGATATTGGAACATAGAGGGCAACAAAGGGGGCCGACTGCTAGCTCACCTGATTCCCTCCGGAACTACACCACAACCTATCATAGCAAGACAAAGTCAACAGGCAAATAATAGTGCTTATGCATCCCAACTACAGCATGTCTATACTGTGACCCCAGGTGCCACACTGGACACCCCTTTGACCACTTATCGGTTGAATTTGCCACATCAGCATCTCTCCTTGGAGGATGGCGAGACTCTGGGCGCTACTCGGACTAAGCAAGAACTCCTTGACTCAGTGGCCACCCTGAAAATTGCTAAGGCCCCAGGCAATGACGGGCTACCTGCTGAATTCTATAAACTGTTCCAAGATCACTTAATCAACAAACTAATACCAGTTTATGATGAGTCCCTTAATCTATGAGGGAGGCCTCATTGTTATGATTCCCAAACAGGGTAGTGACCCCTTAGAGATGTCCTCATATAGGCCACAGACCTTGTTAAATGTGGACCAGAAGTTCCTAAGCCAAATAATGGCAAAGCTCCTCCCATGTCTCCCACGTCTTATTCACAATGATTAATCGTGATTTATCCTAAGGAGAAATACGCTGCATAACTTGCGTCGTCTGGCCCATGTCCTACACATGCCAGAGCTGCAGGACTATCCTTACATGCTGATAATTTTGGATATAGAGCAGATCTTTGATTTGGTGCGACGGGGACATCTGTGATGTTTTGGCCAGGGTGGATCTCGGCCACAAATATATTGGCTGGGTCCAACTACTTTTCAAATCCTCGAGGGCAACAGTACGCTCTAGCCGATATATATTAGACATAACTGAACTGCGGAGAGGAACCCAACAGGGATGCCTCCTGTCACCACTAACTTTAGCTATTGCAATAGAACCTCTCACCTATCATTTGTGACAGATCCTTCAGTGGGGTGTACAGATAGGCAACACTGAGCATATAGTGTCGCTATATGCTGATGATGCTATGATTTATCTTCGGTAACCTGACATTTCTGTTCCACTGTCACTTAATACCATTCAGGAATTCTGGGACTACTCAGGGCTGAGCACCTCAATGACACCAAATCTATACTGTTCCCACTGGGCAGATTACAAGACACACCAGTCCAACAGCTCCCTAAAGTTGGCCTACCCTGGACAATAGACAAGGATAAATACTTAGGAATGTGTATCACTCATACGGAGCAACGATCATTTGACATGAACTTGGACAGGGTGATAAATAATTTACACCTCTAGATTCAGTTCTGGAATACCCTTAAATTATTCCTAATGGGCAATATAGCATTTATTAAAATGGTGATTTTGCCTAGATGCCTTTATGCTGTGCAGGGAGTGATGTACAAAAATACCCTGATGGGTGTTCCAAGTTATAGACTCACTTTTAGTGGAACTCCTATGGGCTAGTATGCAGTGCAAAATAGGGTTTACAGTGTTAAAGATGTAATGATGCAAGGGAGGAATGAACTATTTTGCTCCCAAACCGCAACATTCAGTTCACTGGCTTGACGATGAACCCAAATGGGAGAGATCATTGTTCGAGGGCTCACATGAAGGCTACCAACTGGGCAGGTCGCTGCTATGGGATTGAGATATCCATGATACCTTCCCACAGGGCAGGTTATGGTACAGGACTGTTCAGAGGGTGATTAGTCACATCCTTAATCCCCAAACTTCGATGTTTGGAGCTAGCACCCATTTGCCTAAATTGAACAATGTATGTCTTGTCAATTGGCAGGAGGAAGGATGTTTAATGTCATCGGATTTGTACTACGGGGGTCGTTTCATCAGTATCCTGGAGGCAATGGACGCTTTAGAAGTGGGCATTGGCCAGTTCCTTCAGTATGCAAAAATTGCTGCCAATGGTCGACATTTGTGGCCCTCGTTCCCGGAAGAAACTTACCACTCACATACAATAGTGATGCCACTGGCCATGGGTGGATGTCAACACCTCATAATGCATACAGGGCCCTTCTAACAGACAAACAAACTACACTATTACCCCTAGAAGAGATGTGGCAGCATCTCAGCGATTAACCACTTACACCAAAAGACTCGTGCATAATCCATACTGGGGTCCAGAGACTGTCTACCTGTACACGGTTGAAACAGATACAATATAACATTGTCGATATGACATATCTCACTCCTAAATTACTGCATACTATTTACCCAGCTAGAGACCCCCTCTGTCCTTGACGCAGAGTAACTGAAGCAGACTTTATACACCTGGTCTGGCTTTGTGTGATTGTGAGTCCATCCAGGGAATCATTACTTTTCCACATACAGCATGCCACAAGGTGGGTTAAACCCAGACAAATCACCCGATGTCTGCTAGGTTTGGTCCCCGAAAATCCCAAGAAGGCCCTAAGCTGGCAATATGCCATGTTGGGGCTTATAGTAGCAAAGAGGTGCATGTCATTCACTGGCTTAGCCCCAACCCCCCTAAATCTACAGACTGGAGGAAAGACTTAATTGAATGGGCTAGAGTTGCAGAGGCCCATATGAGAAGTGCGTGCAGCCACAGCAAGGAGGTGGATGTCTTGGTTGCATGGGGAGCGATCACCCATGCACTTTTTAAACCCCTAGAGGAGGACACTATTAATCGGAATAGTGGAGCTGCTACTGAATATGGCCCTTAGATGGCCATAATGTACATGTTGATACAGGTCAGATACACACTGCATATGAGCTGTCAAAGCGCTGCACCACTTGTGCAGCTGTACATTTAATGGAGATTGAATGAGTACGTGGATTGACACATTCTTTACTATTGTTGGCTGAGCACCTTGGAGGCTAGGGGGGGGCAAGGGGAAAGAGGGAACACCCCACTGTATGACTTAAAACACTTTCTTAATTTGTTATTATTTTTCTTGCTTTATAATCTATGCTTTAATTCAGTGGTGCTGAAGCCCTGCTCCGCAGGAAATCTGCATACCTCCTTTCCCATTATGAGTGACTTTGTAATTATTACGACTGTATGATAATTGTGCGGAGATATATGTATGTAATTACTGTATTCAATACATGGCACCATGATAATATTAACAAACACATTAAAAAAATGATGGCCTTGCCTTCTCAGGAACATGGCTACGTTTTGTGAAAATAAGAGGGGCAGATTTGAGGGCAAATTGGAGGACTATGAATTGGTAATGGCAGTCAGACACTTTGATTCTTAAATATCTGCTGTGTTTTGGATTTATAGAGATATACAAATATGCATCTTAAAGATCATATGATGTTATTTAATCATGATTCAAAAGTTGAGGCAGATCTTGGAGTGTGACCAAAATGATGGCTTTCTGAAATAGTTGGTTAATCTTTAACATCCGTTCTCCAATTTTTTTCTCTATATAAAAAAGCAGGAGTGGATACCAGTATTATGCTGGACAAAGGGCAATCGCTCCCTTGCTTACCATGGTTAGAATCTCTCAATGTAACAGACAAAGGGGCAGATAGGATGTCCTTTGTGGTGGTGGTGGTGGTGGTGGTGGTGTACGTGGAGGTCTTTGTATATATTTTAAAGTGTGACTATATGTTGGAAAGTTCACAAACACTGCGTAGTTATACACTCCCAATGCTTGTGATAACTGGCAATTCGTCCTCCAGCCAAAAATATTGTGGCTGATGCCTCTGTCATGTCACTGTCTTCTAGTAGAGTTCTTATTCTGAGAACATTGCTTTCTTGCTTCGTGTCAGAAGGCTGATGGTGGAGGCCTACACTGCTGTAGCGTATATTGTTGCCAGTAACACTTTTGGGAAGATTGGTACGCAAGATATATGAGTAATGATATCTTCCTCTAAAAGTAACATGACCTTTGCCTCTGGCTCCTTGAAAGGGCTGATGTCTCGGCTACCAAGTGATCAAGCTGAATCATTGTCAGTCTTTATTGACTGCAAGGCCTTATCCACATGGTTACCAAAAAGCTCTTCTATGTCATAGGGCATGTCCAAGATCTTACTCCCGGTGACTGGCCTGAAGATGTTGACTTTAGGGGGCGTGGCCAGCAGCCGGGCAACATGGCTGCAGCCTAGTGATGCTCACAAGCCCCATTGGCTCCAACCTGCCAAAATCCATGCAACAATCAGGCAACCGCGACCCAAAAGTCTAGAATTGTTGGTGAGAGAACGTGATGCTACCATCGAGGCTACACTGAACCACCTCAGCCGCCCTCCACAGCGTAGATCTTGTAAGGCCTGATGCGGGGTGGGCAGCCACAGCCTTGATTAACAATGTAACCCGTCTCCTGGCAAACCTGCACCAGCCCTCCTCAAGGCCCACTCAAGATGAGTTCTTTGGACACCATAGTGCCTTGGGGAGCACACCTGGTGCAGCCATATATAGGGCTCCTTGCCCTCCCACAAGCACATGAGTCGACCACGGCTGGTGCCGCTGGGAACAGGTGACGGCCTTTATTACATGCCGAGACAGGCGATCAGAACCTGGCACCCTAAGGCAACACCCAGGATCCACTGGGCGCTTCTACGGTGCAGCAGATGTGCCAGACTACTCTCAGCGGCCACTCTGGGCCCCCGGTGAGCGAGGGGGTGCCTCGCAGGACAGCCTGACCACCTCCAGTACACTAATTCTGGGGCCTGGAAAGAGGTGAGGCTTGGGGGCAATCCACTGTGTGTGAGTCCTGATGCAAGTGGCCCTTGGGCTTGGATGGCCCCACGTTTCCAGTCTAAGCACATATCTAGCTCTCCCCACCTGAGCCTACATAATGCAATCAAGTAGTGCCACACCCGGCGCAGCAAAGGTAAGGCCTAAGAGACTGCCCCCAAATCACCCAATAGACATGGTAATGTGGCTCCCGCATCCTGAGGTTCCCAACAGAAGCTTCTGACCTCTTTCCAGGCTGATAAATTGACATTGTGACCCATGCCATCTGCGCAGGTCGGCAGAGACACAAGCCACCCTAGATAGCGGGAACCCTATCGCTCTGGGGCACAGTCTTGGGGCAGCCATGACAGGAGCCAAGGGTGCTCGAGCAGACCAAGCTGGACAGATTTGTGCTCCCCGTGGGGATGCCACCGAGACACGATCGGAGGAGCCACTAGTTCAGGACAAGAGGGGCCCATCAGAGAATGAAACCCTCACACTGAAAGACATTATGGCCACTATAGAGGGGGTCAAATGCTCCCTGGAGACCAAAATCAACCCCGTCTCCATAGAGCCTAGACCTCTGGAACATGGACACCAGATTGAAAGCAGTAGAGGACTCTATCACTACTACTGATTCGGAAACAACCAGTCTGCACAAGCAGATGAAGGAGCTTTGTGCCACAACTGGAACTCTGAGTGCAAAACTTGAAGATTTCGAGGGCCGATCACAGAGAAACAATATCTGCATAATAGGGTTGCCCGAAAAGGAAGAAGGCCCGGCGGTCGACCTCTATGTGAAAGATATCATCTGAAAGGCCTGTAACCATGCGGACTCTCCAAGTACTTCTCAATCAAATGTGCCCATACAGTCCTCGGCTCCATGCCTACATCAGGCGCACCACCCTGAACCATCACTGTGTGCATCTTTACCTTTCAAGAGTGAGATGTGATCCTGCAGGCGGCTCGTAGTCGGTAAGATACGAGAATGCCTTTATTAGTTTCTTTCGGACTTTACTCTGCGTGTTCAGCAACAATTTTGCAGTTTTTAAGAAGTGAAGCAGGCACTCCAAGACAAAGGCTAATAATACTTGATGTTGTTCCCAGCACAATTGCAGGTGGCAGTGGATCAGAACACTTGGTACTCCACCACACCAGAGGAGGAATGGGACAGGTTCCAGGAATGGAGGATTGCAGGAACAACAAAAACCACACTCCAAATCCAAAGCCATCGATGGAAGTGGAACAACTCATCCACAGGCAGACAATCATCCACTCATCCTCCTGAACAGGACTCGCCACAGTGTCTGGGCACAGGGGCGGACCCACAACATAGAAAAGGGGAGAGAAGGGACCAAGGAAAGGGAGTAAAGCAGGACGATCACCGGCTCTGTCCACCTACACAGCTCTGCGGGGGAAGCCCCTTCTCTAAATCACTACTCCCTTTCCCCTTCTTTTCAATGTTTTTCTCCTTATTGAGGTTGAGGACCCAGAAGCTGCAGACGACCTGACTGATTAGTCCACTCCTGTAAACACCAGACTCTAGTAACAATGTGCATGCCGGGCAGGAGGGGCGTGCAGGAAGGAACTCCATAGCTGCTGTCAGTACCTCTTTGATTTCTCACTACCAGTTTGGGGTGATACGCATTCTGCAATGTTATGGGGGGAGGACAGTTCTACATTCGCTATGCAGGGAAATGAGGGTGGAAATGTTTCTGAGGCTTTGTTTCTATTTGTGTTGTGATTTTTCTCTTGTTGAACAGAAACTTACATGGGGCATTAGTTTTAACATGCAGGATCTTTGGGTGAACATGATCGACCCCTCTCTGTAGGAAAGTACCATCTTTCCTGGCATGTTACCCCCATTTTTACTTGTATGTCAGTTTGTTTTTGCCTGTCTCACTGGGATCCTGCTAGCCAGGACCCCAGTGCTCATAGTTTGTGGCCTGAATGTGTATACCTGTGTAATGACCTAGGGCCATATGTACTAAAGCATTTTCCCATAGACGCAGAATGGGTAAAATCCTTTGGTACATCTGGCCCTAACTGTGTCACTGAGGCTCTGCTAATCAGAACCTCAGTGCTTATGCTCTCTCTGCCTTTAAATTTGTCACTATAGGCTAATGACCACTTTTACCAATTTCAATTGGCACACTGGAACACCCTTATAATGGACCTAGTATATGGTACCTAGGTACCCAGGGTATTGGGGTTCCAGGAGATCCCTATGGGCTGCAGCATTTCTTTTGTCACCCATAGGGAGCTCAGGCAAACCTTTACACAAGACTGCCACTGCAGCCTGAGTGAAATATCGCACACGTTATTTCACAGCCATTTTTACTGCACTTAAGTAACTTATAAGTCACCTACATGTCCAACCTTCATTTGCTGAAGGTTAGGTGCAAAGTTACTAAGTGTGAGGACACCCTTGCACTAGCAAAGGTCCCCCCCACATAGTTCAGAGCCATTTCCCTGAACTTTGTGAGTGTGGGGACACCAGTACACGCGTGCACTACATATAGGTCAATACCTATATGTACCTTCACAATGGTAATTCCGAATATGGCCATGTAACATGTCTAAGATCGTTCCAAATCTGGTATTGGGAAGCCAATTCCATGTATCCCCGGGGCTCCACTATGGACCCCCTGTACTGCCAAACCAGCTCTCTGGGGTTTTCTCTGCAGCTACCGCTGCTGCCACCCCACAGACAGGGTTCTGCCCTCCTGGGGTCTTGGCAGCCCAGTCCCAGGAAGGCAGAAGAAAGAATTTCCTCTGAGAGGGGGTGTTACACCCTCTCCCTTTGGAAATAGGTGTTAAAGACTGGGGAGGGGTAGCATCTCCCAGCCTCTGGATATGCTATGAAGGGCACAGATAGTGCCCTCCTTGCATTAGCCAGTCTACACCGGTTTGGGGAACCCCCAGTCCCTGCTCTGGCGTGCAACTGGACAAAGGAAAGGGGAGTGACCTCTCCCCTGTCCATCACCGCCCCAGGGGTGGTGCCCAGAGCTCCTCCAGTGTGTCTCAGACCTCTGCCATCTTGGATCCAGAGGTGTGAGGGCACTCTGGAGGCCTCTGAGTGGCCAGTGCCAGCGGGCGATGTCAGAGACCCCTCCTGATATGTGCTTACCTGACTAGGTGGTCAATCCTCCTCTGAGGGCTATTTAGGGTCTCTCCAGTGGGCTTTACCTCAGATAACTACTTGCAAGAATTCACCAGAGTTCCTCTGCACCTCTCTCTTCGACTTCTGCCAAGGATCGACCACTGACTGCTCCAGGACGCTTGCAAAACTGCAACAAAGTAGCAAGAAGACTACCAGTGACATTGTAGCGCCTAATCCTGCAGGCTTTCTCAAATGTTTCCTGGTGGTGCATACTTTGGGGGCTGCCTGCCTTCATCCTGCACTGGAAGCCACAAAGAAATCTCCCGTGGATTGACTGAATCTTCCCCCTGCTTCAGCAGGCACCAAACTTCAGCATCACAGGTACTCTGAGACCCCTCTCATCCTGACGAGCGTGGCCCCTGGAACACAGGTGGTGGACCTAAGTGACCCAGACTGTCCAGTGGTCCAACTGTCCAAATTTGGAGGAGGTAAGTCCTTGCCTCCCCTTCTCCAGACAGTAATCCTGTGCACCACATGAACTGCAGCTGTAAGGGCTTCTGTTCACATTTTCAAGAAATCCTGCATGCACAGCTGAGCCTAGGTCACCAGCACTCTGTCCTGCGATGCTTAGCTCCCTGAGTTGATCTCCGGTGTTGTGGGACCTCCTTTTGCAGTGTTGAGATGACTGCCGTGTTCAGACTTCTTGAACCTGTGTTCAAGGACTTCAGTGGGTGCTACCTTCTTGTGCATGGGCTCTCTATGTTGCTGAGGGCCCCCTTTGTTTCCTCTCCCAAGTCTTTCCTGAGTCTGGGCAGCACCCTTCTTCTTTAACCACGACTCTTGCAGCTAGCAAGGCGTGTTTGCAGTATTTTGCCAAGGAAACTAGTCTGCATCCTCCTGCACACCGTGGGACATCTTCTGCACAAAGGAGAAGTTCTTAGCACCTTTTGTTGTTGCAGAATCTTCAGCTTCTTCCATCCAGAGGCAGCCATTTTGCACCTTCATCCGGGGTTTAGTGGGATCCTGCCCCCCCGGACACTTTCGGGACTCTTGGACTTGGTCCCCTTCCTTTGCAGGTCCTCGGGTCCAGGAATCCGTCTTCAGTGCTTAGCAGTCTGTTGTGGTCTTTGCAAAATCCTCTATCACGACTTTAGTGTGTTTCTGGGGAAATAGTAGTACTTTAGTCCTACTTTCTAGGGTCTTGGGGTGGGGTATCTTGGACACCCTGAGGGGGTCATTACAACATTGGCGGTAAAAGCCGCTTACCTCCGTGCAGAAGACCACCAACACACCGCCGCGGAATTCCGCCACAGCTATTACGACCCACATCTCGAAATCCGACAAAATCCAGACACCCACACAAGTCCACCACACCAAAGGTCAGTAATAAACTGGCGAAAAAAAAACCGACACCGTCACGCCAACAGAAATACGCCCACACTATCACGACCCACGAATCCACGCGGCGGTCTTTCAACCGCGGTATTCCATTGGCGGTACACACCGCCGCGCTCAAAATACACACACATTTACAAAACACAACCACATTGGACAATTCGAAATACACACACCTGATACACATACACACACCACTTCCACACACACAATACAATATAAAACACCCACCCACATCACCCACAAACCCCTACGACAAAAACACAGAAAGAAGGCCAGAGAGAGACACTACAAACTACTACCAAGCATCCACAGGCACACAACACCATCACCCACACTACTTCCACGCACAAAATACCACACACCACTACATATCACCACACTTATCACCACATACACCACCCCACACATCACCTACACCACCCCATGGCAAGGCAAAGACACCCCAGGTTCTCGGAGGAGGAGCTCAGGGTCATGGTGGAGAAAATTGTCCGGGTAGAGCCACAGCTATTTGGAGCACAGGTGCAGCACACCTCAATTGCAAGCAAGATGGAGCTATGGCGAAGAATAGTCGACAGGGTCAACGCAGTGGGACAGCACCCAAGAAATTGGGATGACACCAGGAAGAGGTGTTACGACCTATGGGCGAAGGTGCGTTCCGTGGTCTCAAGACACCACATCGCGGTACAGCGGACTGGCGGCGGACCCCCACCTCCTCCCCCACAACTAACAACATGGGAGGAGCAGGTCTTGGAGATTCTGCATCCTGAGGGCCTCGAAGGAGTCGGTGGAGGAATGGACTCTGGTAAGTCAAATTTTAACTATCATATCCCCCACCCTACCTGCATGCTATCACAGACCCCCACCCTCGCCTCCTCCCCTATCACTCCAACTCCTCACAAATGTACTAATAACACAAACCACACATCCCAACACCAAGCCCTGCATGCAACAACAAAGCATGGACACCCATCACTAAAGCATGCCCACTGCACATACCCATAACACCCCCCTCAACCATCATCACACAAGCCCCCACACAGGAGTGCTAGCACTGGGGTACCCGGTCACCCATCCATTGTACACCATGACACACACAGATGCAATAATCATGCATTTACACCCCTGCAGGACCACTACCCAACGTCACCAGACAGGAGGGTCCAGACATCTCCACCCCACCCACAGAAGAGGCCCACAGTGATGACAGCAGCTCTGTCCAACTGGATCCAGATGACCAGCCCGGACCATCGTGGGCCTCGGGACAGTCGGTTCCCCACACCCAGTAACAGGCCACCACAGAGCTTCCACCCTCTGGTAACACCAGCACAGCACCCACCCAGCGGGCCCATACCTCCGTCTCCAGGACAAGTCAATCAGCTGTGTGTCCACCACTACAGGGAACCCAGGATAACCCACCACCCCAACAACAGCAGGGACCTGGGGGCACTGGTAGTGGGCACACGGTCCAGGGGACGGAGGCCCAGGAACACAGGGGAACTGGGAGGGCTGCTGTGCGACAGGTGGCGGACAGGCCAACGAAAACCACTTTCCACGAGGCCCTCTCCTCCATCATAGGGGCATACCACCACTCCCAGGAGACGATGGCAACGGTACTGGCCAAGTTTCAGGAGACCCAGCCCATGCAGGAGGAACAGTATTTGGGGTTCAGGGAGGAACTCAGAACCATCAGCTCCGCCTTGGGCACCATCGTAGGGGTGCTGAAGGAAATACTCAACACCAGGAGGGACACTGTGGCACTACAAGGGGCCACTGACACTAGCCTGGATGATGAACTGCCCACCACCTACGCCGGCGCTAGTGGACAGGAAGCACCGCCACAGGACCACCACACCAGCACCCCACCCCCTGCAGACGGAGAACCACCCCACAAGCGGTCCCTGAGATCCAGGAACAAGACAGAGCACGATGCCAAGACCCCCGCCAAGAAATGAGACAACCCTGATTGTCATCCCACTGTCCCACTTTGTCACCCTGTCCATATTTAAACTGCCCCAGCTCCACTTCCTATGCCCATATGGGCAATGCACCTGTGAGACTAATAGACTAGACTCTGCCATGGACATTCCTCCACCATCACCCCTCACCATGTTACAACCCCCCTCCAATATTTAGTACTTCAATAAACACCCTTGAAGCACAAAACAATCTGGAGTCAGTCTGTGATTTCGAAAATGTGTATTAGCAATGACAGTGACAAAATGCGTTTTCAAATGTAATGTCAACATACCTATGTCACACATCTCAAGTCCATGAGGAATCTAAACAGATGACACACGTTGGAAACCACACTTGTGAAACCGTAAGGGAAATGTACAACTCAGTTACCATATAGTGGTTGAAATCGACAGACAGGATAGAGGTAGAAGTGTGAAAGTACTTGTGGTAGGCAGGAATGTGTTCTCACCTGTGTGTCACTGGAAATATTGCTGGATAACTGAGTTCCTGTTGTCAATGTCTTCTTCCTCTGCTTCCTCCTCATCACTGTCCACAGGCTCCACAGCTGCCACAACACCATCATCTGGACCATCCTCCTGAAGAAAAGGCACCTGTCGTTGTAAAGCCAAGTTGTGAAGCATACAGCAGGCCACGATGATCTGGCACACCTTCTTTGGTGAGTAGAATAGGGATCCACCTGTCATATGCAGGCACCTGAACCTGGCCTTCAGGAGGCCGAAGGTGCGTTCGATCACCCTCCTAGTCCGCCCATGGGCCTCATTGTAGCGTTCCTCTGCCCTGGGATTCCTCACTGGGGTCAGTAGCCATGACAGGTTGGGGTAACCAGAGTCCCCTAATAGCCACACCCGGTGCCTCTGGATTTGACCCATCACATAAGCGATGCTGCTATTCCACAGGATGTAAGCGTCATGCACTGAGCCAGGGAACATAGCATTTACCTGGGAGATGTACTGGTCTGCCAAACATACCATCTGTACATTCATCAAATGATAACTCTTCCAGTTCCTGTACACCTGTTCACTCCTGTGGGGGGGACCAGAGCTACATGGGTCCCATCAATGGCACAGATGATGTTGGGGATATGTCCAAGGGCATAGAAGTCACCTTTAACTGTAGCCAAATCCTCCACCTGAGGGAAAACGATGTAGCTCCGCATGTGTTTCAGCAGGGCAGACAACACTCTGGACAACACGTTGGAAAACATAGGCTGTGACATCCCTGATGCCATGGCCACTGTTGTTTGAAATGACCCACTTGCAAGGAAATGGAGCACTGATAGCACCTGCACTTGAGGGGGGATCCCTGTGGGATGGCGGATTGCTGACATCAGGTCAGGCTCCAACTGGGCACACAGTTCCTGGATTGTGGCACGGTCAAACCTGTAGGTGATGATCAAATGACTTTCCTCCATTGTCGGCAGGTCCACCAGCGGTCGGTACACCGGAGAATTCCGGCACCTCCTCACATGTCCCAGCAGACGGTGCCTAGGAATGACAACAGCGACCACAGAGTCAAACAACTCAGAGGTATGTACCCACAGTCTACACAGAACACCATTCATACACAAAATGTGGCCTGTATTTGTGTTGTGCGACAAGGCCTAGGTCTGTGTGACTCAGTTGGTAATTAGGGCATGTGGGCCCCTGAAATGGCGGCTGCCTGACCTCTAAAGTGGGACAATGGGATGTGAGGTAACTGCGCTGGCGTTGTACACTGTCGCGGTAGGCGGTCGAAGACCGCGGCGCAATGCTGCATTGGTTAACATTGGACCCTATGGGTCCCAGGAGCCAATGACGAAGTACGCCGGCAGTGATGGTACGCACCGCCGCGGACGTGACCGCCGCAGACGTGACCGCCATTTTCTATCTGTTGAATCACTCGATACCTGATCTTCGACAGGAGAGGACCTACACTGCAAGTGCTGCTGTGACCTCGGTCTGGAAGAGACAATGGCTCGTACGTCTGGGGAAAGGGCCTCTGCCTTCACTGCAGAGGAGTTGGAGAAGCTCGTGGACGGGGTCCTCCCCCAGTACACGCTACTCTACGGTCCTCCAGACCAACAGGTAAGTACACAGGGAGCATGTTGTATGGGCTATGTCTGTGTGGAGAGTGCTGGTTATAAGAATGAAGGGGGCACAGTTCTGCGTGCATGATGGACTGTGAATGCATGTGCTACATGGCAAGGGTAGGGATGTGCGCCACTCTCTTACACAGTGCAGTTGTTAATGACTTCTCTTCTTCCCCTGTACATGTCATGTAGGTCAGCGCCCACCAGAAGGATATTTGGCGTGCCATCGCCAAGGACGTCCGGACCCTGGGGGTCCACCACAGACGGAGCACCCACTGCCGGAAAAGATGGGAGGACATTCGCCGCTGGAACAAGAAGACGGCGGAGGCTCAGCTGGGGATGGCCTCCCAACATGGGAGGGGAGCCTGTCGCACCATGACCCCCCTGATGTTCCGGATCCTGGCGGTGGCCTACCCTGAGTTGGATGGGCGCTTGAGGGCATCACAGCAGACACAAGGGGTGAGTACAACATCATTCAGCGGACTTTGCGCACAGTGAAGGTGTCTGGGTGGGAGAGGAGGGCTGTGGGTTTCCCTAGGCCAGGGCGAGTTCCGTAGGCTAGGCCCCTCCGTAATGCAGGCCATGTGGCACCCCACCCCACCACTGTAGAGTGGCAAGTACAGGTATTCATGCCCCTGTGTCATCTATGTGTGCAGATGTCGGCCATAGCCATGTAGGCCATATCCCAGGAATTGCATCTGTAGAGCCCAACAGCGCGACGTAGTGCAGGGGGCTGCTGTGTCTGTATTGTCCGCCAACGGTAGCGGTAAGCCATGCACTCAACCTGTCTTTCTTCTGTCGTCGTCCCCCTTTTTGTGGTCTCCCTGTTCTTGTGTGCATCAGCATCATCAGGCGGACGTACAGTGGCACCGGAGCACGAGGGAGTTGCATCCCACATGGCCATGGAGGCCCACACCATGGACTCAGAATACACCAGTGGGACGGAGGGCGAGGGGAGCACCACGGCGGTCACATGATCTGCAACCAGCAACACTGACTCGTCCTCTGATGGGAGCTCCCTTGTGGTGGCGGAAAAATCTGTGCCCCCCACTTCTACAGGTACAGCCGCCACCCCCCCTACCAGCACCGCCATCCCAGCAGCCCTTCAGCCTTCACCCCGTGCCCGCTCACCCAGGATGGTGGGCATCACCTTCGCCCCAGGCACCTCAGCCCCTGTCACCTCTGCTGCCCTCAGTGAGGAGGCCATTGACCTCCTCAGGTCCCTCACTGTTGGGCAGTCTACCATTTTGAATGCCATCCAGGGTGTAGAAAGGGAATTGCAACACACTAATGCATTCCTGGAGGGCATTCATTCTGGTCAGGCTGCCCTTCATCGAACCCTGCAAACTCTGGCCTCAGCACTGATGGCAGCCATTGTCCCTGTGTCTAGCCTCCCCCCTCCAACTTCCTCCACCCCGACCCAATCCCCTGTACCTCAGCCTATCCCGAGCACACCTACAGACCAGCATGCACACTCGTCAACACACAAGGGAAGCTCAGGCAAACATAAGCACCACACATCCCACAGGCACTAACGCAAGCATCACACACATACAGACACACCAACATCCACTGCCTCCACTGTGTCCCCCTCCTCCTCGTCTTCCTCCTCCCTCCCAGTCTCGTCTACACTCACACCTGCATGCACTACCACTACAGCCACCACGTCACGCACCAGCACACCCACCACCACACCCTGCTCACGTGCAGTCACCACCCCCACTCCCATTTACACATCCCCTGTGTCCTCTCCCAGTGTGTCTGTGACGCCCCCTCCGAAGATACACAAACGCAGGCACACACCCACCCAACAGCCATCCACCTCACGACAGCCTCCAGCCCATGCACCTGCACCCAAATCCACAAAACTTACACATCCTACAACCACCACCTCTTCCTCCACTCCCAAACCCCCTCCATCTACCCGTCCCAGTGTCTCCAAAAAACGTTTCCTGGCCCCCTTAACCTATTTACCACCACCCCCCATCCAACTCATAGGTCCCGTTCTAGCACCTCAGCCAAAAAATCTCCGGGACCAGTGGTCCCTGTTGTTACAGGTATGTGCAGTGCACCGGCCACCAGGATAGCCAGTGTGGCACGGAGCCACAGCACAGCCAGTCCCCCCCCGTGAAGCACCAGAAGTTGGACAGTGCCCGGCGGGAGAGGGGGAAGACTCCAGCCAGCAAAGCCGCTCACAAGGGTCCCGGGGGGAGTGTCGACTCAGCTGTGACTCCTCCCAAGGTGGGGAAGGGGCAGAAGAAATCTCCAAAGTCTTGGGGGAGCAGCACGGCGGAGAGGACCGCCATCATCCCCGCTGCCCAGCAGGCCACCGCCAGCCCCATCGTCACTGGCCAGGAGGCCACCTCCAGAGTCACTGCCCAGGAGGCCAGCCCCATCGTCACTGGCCAGGAGGCCACCGCCAGAGTTACTGCCCAGGAGGCCAGCCCAATCGTCACTGTCCAGGAGGCCACCGCCAGAGTCACTGGCCAGGAGGCCAGCCCCATCGTCACTGGCCAGGAGGCCACCACCAGCCTCAGAGTCACTGGCCAGGAGCCCAGCTGACCCATGAAGGACCAGCAGCCACAGCCCTGCTGGGCAATGAAGGACCGCCTTGGCAAGCACCGCTGAACAGGCCAGGGACTGCTGAACAGTGCAAAGACCGCCATGGAATGCACTGCTGAACAGGTCTGACACTGGCAACGCAAGCACCGCTGAACAGGCCAGGGACCGCTGAACAGGGCAAAGACCGCCATGGAATGCACCGCTAGCCCATGTGCGGCAGGGGCAGTGACGCAACTGGGACCGTCACGGGGTGTGTGCTGCACTCTGGGCACCAGTCCCCCTCCAGAACCAGTGGAGACTGTTATCCACTTGAGAGACTGTGGCTTTGCACTCCCCAGGATTGAACAGTGGGCAAACTACCCACTGTAGAGACTTGAGAGACTGTGGCTTTGCACTCCCTAGGATGGTACAGTGGGCAACCCACCCACTGTATAGACTTGAGAGACTGTGGCTTTGCACTCCCCAGGATACATCAATGGGCATGGAGCCCCCTCGTGGATCTGGCGTGGTGCACTCATCCGGCTGAGGTGACCTCCCTTCCCTTCCCCCTGAGGTGCCTGTTGTATTTCTATCTGATGCCCCTGCAGTGTTCTCTGGGGGAACCCACAGCCAACCTCCCCCACCCAGACACCTCCAATGAGCGCTGAATCAGATGGATGTGAGTGTACTCACCCCCTTGTGGCTGCTGTGATGCCCTCAAGAGCCCATTCAACTCCAGATACGCCACCGCCAGGATCCGGAACATCAAGGGGGTCATGGTGCAATGGGCACCCCTCCCACGTTGGGAGGCCATCCCCAGCTGGGCCTCCACCGTCTTCTTGCTCCAGCGGCGAATGTCCTCCCATCTTTTCCGGCAGTGGGTGTTCAGTCTGTGGTGGACCCCCAGGGCCCGGACGTCCTTGGCGATGGCACGCCAAATATCCTTCTTCTGGTGGGCGCTGACCTACAGGAATAGTACAGGGGAAAAGGAAAAACAATAACCGTCCGGACCATCACAGTCATTGGCCAACGTTCCCACCCTTGCCCTGACGCACATCCACTCACCGTCGTTTCATGCACGCCTCATTCCCCCCCCCCATCTCCCATCCACACCACTCCAAACAGGCATTGCCCAAACAGCTTGCTCACGGTGTACTCACCTGTTTGTCGAGAGGACCGTAGAGTAGCGTGTACTGGGGGAGGACCCCATCCACTAGTTTCTCCAACTCCTCTAATGTGAAGGCAGGGGCCCTTTCCCCAGACACTTGAGCCATTGTCGCTTCCAGACTGAGGTCACAGCAGCACTTGCAGTGTAGGTCCTCTCCTGTCGAAGATCAGGTATCAAGTGAGTAAACAGACAGAAAATGGCAGTCACGTCCGCGGCGGTGCGTACCGTCACTGCCGGCGTACATCGTCATTGGCTCCTGGGACCCATAGGTTCCAACGTTAACCAATGCATGATTGCGCCGCCGTCTTCAACCGCCTATCGCGATGGTGTACAACGCCAGCTCAGTTACGTCATATCCTCTTGTCCCACATTACAGGTCAGGCAGCCACCATTTCAGGGGGCCACATGGCATTATTTTTAAATGTGTCACACATATACCTTGCATACACACTAAGACAGGCACATAGCGGATTGACAAATGTGTGCAATAAAGTTGTTTGTTTCGTACCTCAGTGTTGGCTGACCCTCTGATCGCTGTTCTCATCCATAGAGCACGTCCGCTGGGGCAGGTGAGGAGATGGCGGCATCCTGCGGTGTACAGACCGCGGCTGGACCTGTCGACAATGGAAGAGCAACATGTAATAGTCACCTACAGACTTGATCGTGCCACAATCCAGGAACTGTGTGCCCAGTTGGAGCCAGACCTGATGTCAGCTATCCGCCATCAAACAGGAATCCCCCCTCCAGTGCAGGTCCTGTCAATACTCCATTTCATGGCAAGTGGGTCCTTTCAAACAACAGTGGCCATTGCATCAGGCATGTCCCAGCCAATGTTCTCTAACGTGTTGTCCAGAGTGTTGTCTGCCCTGCTGAAACACATGGTCAGCTACATCGTTTTCCCTCAGGTGGAGGACTTGCCTACAGTGAAAGGTGACTTCTATGCCCTGGGACATATCCCCAACACCATAGGTGCCATTGATGGGAAACATGTGTCCTTGGTCCCCCCCAGGAGTGAACAGGTGTACAGAAACCAGAAGAGTTACCATTCTGTGAATGTGCATATGGTGTGTTTGGCCGACCAATACATCTCCCATGTGAACACCAAGTTTCCTGGCTCAGTGCATGACGCTTACATTCTGAGGAATAGCAGCATCCCTTATGTGATGGGGCAACTCCAGAGGCACTGTGTGTGGCTATTAGGTGAGGACATAGACCCTATACAGTGTGAATAGTTGTCTGGGTCTGGGGTTGTCCATAAGGATTAGTGTGTGTCTAACAGTTGTCCCTCGACATTTGCAGGGGACTCTGGCTACCCCAAACTGTCATGGCTACTGACCCCAGTGAGGAATCCCAGGTCAAGGGCACAGGAACGCTACAATGAGGCACATGGGTGAACTAGAAGGGTTATAGAGAGGACCTTCGGCCTCCTGAAGGCCAGGTTCAGGTGCCTCCATATGACAGGTGGTTCCCTATACTACTCACCAAAGAAGGTGTGCCAGATCATCGTGGTCTGCTGTATGCTGCACAACTTGGCTTTGCGACGACAGGTGCCTTTTCTGCAGGAGGATGGTCCTGAAGGTGGTGTTGTGGCAGCTGTGGAGCCTGTGGACAGTGAAGAAGAGAAGGCAGAAGAAGAGGACATAGACAACAGAAACACCGTGATCCATCAATACTTCCAGTGAGACACAGGTAAGAAGACATCACTGCCTCCTACATCTGATAAAATTGTTCCACCTCTCATCTGTCCGTCACTTTCACCCAGTGTATGGACCGTGATTTGTCACTTTCCCTTTCGATTTCACAGATGTGGGTCCCACTGTGTGACCTCTGTTATGTTACCTCACGGACTAGAGCTGTGTGATATAGGTATGTTGACAATACAATGGACATTGCTATTTCCCTCAGTTATTGCAAATACACAATTGTGAAAGCACAGACTGACTTTATTTATGTGCTAAATAGTGGAAGGGGTTGTAAAATGGTCAGGGGTGATGGTGGAGGAATGTCCATGGCAGAGTCCAGTCTATTAGTCTCACAGGTGCATTGTCCAAAGGGGCATAGGAAGTGGAGCTAGGGCAGTTTAAGGATGGACAGGGTGACAAAGTGGGACAGAAGGATGAGATTCAGGGTGGTCTCATTTCTTGGAGGGGGTCTTGGCATTGTTCTCTGTCTTTGTCCTGGATCTCAGGGACCGCTTCCAGGGTGGTTCCTCATCTGCAGGGGGTGGGGTGCTGGTGTCGTGGTCCTGTGGCGGTACCTCCTGTCCACTAGCGCCGGCAGAGGTGGTGGGCAGTTCATCGCCCAGGCTAGTGTCAGGGGCCCCTTGTTGTGCCACAGTGTCCCTTCTGGCGTTCACGAGGTCCTTCAGCACCCCTACAATGGTGCCCAGGGTGGTATTGATGGATTTGAGTTCCTCCCTGAACCCCAAATACTGTTCCTCCTGCAGCCCCTGGGTCTCCTGAAACTTGCCCAGTACCGTTGCCATCGTCTCCTGGGAATGACGGTAGGCTCCCATGATGTTGAAGAGGGCCTCGTGGAGAGTGGGTTCCCTGGGCCTGTCCTCCCCCTGTTGCACAGCAGCCCTCCCTGTTCCCCGGTTTTCCTGGGCCTCGGTCCCCTGAACCGTGTGCCCACTACCACTGCCCCCAGGTCTCTGCTGTTCTTGGGGTGGTGGGTTAGCCTGGGTTCCCTGTAGTGGTGGACACACTGCTGCTTGACGTGTCCTGGGGACAGAGGTATGGGCCCACTGGGTGGGTGCTGTGCTGGTGTTTCCTAAGGGGGGAGGCCCTGTGGTGGCCTGTGACTGTGTCAGGGGAACCAACTGTCCCAAGGTCCCAGATGAGCCGGTCTGGTCATCTAGATCCAGTTGGACAGAGCTGCTGTCATCACGGTGGGCCTCTTCTGTGGGTGGAGTGGACATGTCTGGAAGCTCCTGCCCAGTGACGTTGGGTAGGGGTCCTGTTGGGGTGTAAAGGCATGATTATTGCATCTGTGTGTGCCATGGTGTGCAATGGGTGGGTGACCCTGTACCCCAGTGCTTCCAATCCTGTGTAGGACCTTGTGTGATAATTGTTTAGGGGTCTGTGTGGGTATGTATAGTGGACATGCATTGGTGATGGGTGTCCATGCTTTGTTGTTGCATGTAGGGCTTAGTGTTGAGATGTGTGGTTTGTAATAGTGGGACATATGTAAGGAGTTGGAGTGATGGGGTGAGGGTGAGGTGGGGTATGTGATAGCATGCAGGTAGGGTGGGGGATGAAGTAGTTAAAGCCTTGACTTACCAGAGTCCATTCCTCCAGCTACTCCTGCGAGGCCCTCAGGATGCAGTATAGCCAAGACCTGCTCCTCCCATGTTGTTAGTTGTGGGGGAGGAGGTGGGGGTCTGCCGCCAGTCCTCTGAATCGCAATGTGGTGTCTTGAGACCACGGAACGCACCTTCCCCCGTAGGTCGTTCCACCTCTTCCTGATGTCATCCCGTGTTCTTGGGTGCTGTCACACTGCGTTGACCCTGTCCACGATCCTGTGCCATAGCTCCATCTTCCTAGCTATGGTGGTGTGCAGCACCTGTGATCCGAATAGCTGTGGCTCTACCCAGATGATTTCCTCCACCATGACCCTGAGCTCCTCCTCGAAATACCTGGGGTGTCTTTGCAGTGCCACGGGGTGATGTGGGTGATGTGTGAGGTGGTGTGTGTTGTGATGTGTGGGGTGATGTTTAGGGGTGTGTGGTGTTTTGTGCTTGGATGTGTATGTGTGAGGGTGTTGTGTGCCTCTGTATGCTGGTGTTGTCTTTGCTTTGCTGTCTCTCTGGCCTTCTTCAAAAATTTTGGTAGTAAGGGTTTGTGGGTAATGTGAGTGTGTGTTTTATATTGTATCCGGTGTGTGGGAGTGGTGTGTGTATGTGTATCAGGTGTGTGTATTTCGATTTGTCCAATGTGGTTGTGTTTTGTAAATGTGTGTGTATTTTGAGCACAGTGGTGTGTACCGCCAATGGAATACGGCGGTTGAAAGACTGCCACGTGGATTCGTGGGTTGTGATAGTGTGGGCGTATTCCTGTTGGCGTGACGGTGGAGGTTTTGTTATCACCAGTTTATCACTGACCTTTGGTGTGGCGGACTTGTGTGGGTGTCTAGATTTTGACGGATTCTGAGCTGTGGGTCGTAATAGCTGTGGCGGAATTCCGCAGCCGCGATGGTGTGTTGGCAGCCTTCTGCACAGCGGTAAGGGGCATTTACCGCCAATGTTGTAATGAGGGCCAAAGTCTTTTTGGCCCTGAGACTTCAGAAAACAGGAGGCAAGCTCAATCCAAGCCCTTGGAGAGCACTTCTCAGCAAAGTCAAAGGGCAGCAAGGCAGGTGTTCTTCACAGCAAAGCAGTCCAGGTGAGTCCTGTGGGCAGCCAGGCAGTTCCTTTTGACAGGTTGCAGGATCTGGTCCAGACGTGTCCAATTTGGTGGGGTCCCAAGTTTATATACCTAAAAATGCCTTTGAAGTGGGGGAGACTTCAAAGAGTAGTTTTGAAGTGCAAAGTCCCCTTTCAGTACAGGTCTGTCTGCCAGGGTCCCAGTATGGGGTTTGGCAGTCCATTGTGTGAGGGCAGGCCACTAGCCTCTGAAATGTAAGTGTTAGGCCCTCCACCCTCCCAGCCCAGGAAGACCCATTCAGTATGCAGATAAGTGCAGGTGTGACTGAGTATCCTTTGTTTGTGGTTGTCTGGGTGAAATGCACAAGGAATCTGTCAACCAGCCCAGCCCAGATGTTGATTGGAGACAGGCTGTAAGGCACAGATGGATTTGAGTGCAGAGAAATGCTCACTTTCTAAAAGTGCCATTTCTAAAATAGTAATATAAAATCCAACCTCACCAATAACCAGGATTTTCTATTACTTTTCTGGCCATAATAAATATGACCTGTTTACCCCATTCTGATCAGAATCTACCACTCAAACAGTATTTGAGGGCACACCTAATGCTAGCCTATGAAATCAGAAGGCCTTGAAGTAGTGAAAAACGAATTTAGGAGTTTTCCACTACCAGGACATATAAAACACAGAGGTATATGTCCTGCCTTTTAACTACGTAGCACCCTGCACTATGAGTTACCTAGGGCCTACCTTAGGGGTGACCTATATGCAAAAGAAGGGGAGTTCAAGGCTTGGCAAGTACTTTTAAACACCAAGTCGAAGTGGCAGTGTATCTGCACACACAGGCCTTACAATGGCAGGCCTGAGACATGGTTAAGTGGCTACTTATGTGGGTTGCACAATCAGTGCTGCAGGCCCACTATTAGCATTTAATTTACAGGCCCTGGGCACATGTAGCACATTTTACTAGGGACTTACAAGTAAATTAATTATGTCAATTGAGTATGAGCCAATGTTATCATGTTTTTAAGGAGAGAGCACATGCACTTTAGCACTGCTTGGCAGTGCTAAAGTGTCTAGAGTCCTACAGCCATCAAAAATGAAGTAAAAAAAAGAAAAGGAGGAGGGCAAACAATTTGGGGGTGACCCTGCAGAGAGGCCATTTCCAACAGCTGTAATAAAAGCAACAGACAACTACTTTGCGGAGAACGAATCCTCAGTAGATTTGCCACAAACCCTTTGGGAGGCATACAAGACAGTGGTCAAGGGGCAAGGCCTCTCCCTAACTGTGGGGCTCAGAAAAGATAAAGGAGCCACGCTCAAGACCCTCGAAAGAGAACTGAAAGATCTTGAGCGGCATCTAGTCTTGTTTTATTTTAATTTATCTAACTGTTTTTGCTTATCCCAGCACTGTGTTCTAAAACAAGACATTCTTGATCACTTTGTGCTTCAGTCAAGGCTACAGTTTGGTACATTGCCGGTGAACGTGGTAGAAGTTTAGTCTCCAACATTCATAGAAAATACACAGCCTTCCATAGGGACATTTTCTTAGAATATCAGCTGTGTTATTATAAAAACACTTCCTAGTCCCATTACACGTTAAGAGGGAGATTCCAGCCAGGGAACCACAACTGTATGCTGATTGCTGAATGCTTCGCTGCAGATGCTAACGTAGACTACAGGCCTTTGCTCAGGTATGAGGGTTGATGTCCTCCTGGGGGAACCTGAAAGGCAGAATTAGAGCTTGACATGCGGTGCTCAGATTATGACTTAGATAGGAAATAGTCTATAAATCTTAGTGACAAAATGATAGCATTATTCTTATGCTTCACTCTCCTCGTCACCATTTTAATATTGTCATGTTGTGTCATCCTGGTTATTGCAGCTCACGCTTTACTATCTAAAATACAGTTGTTTTATTAAACCAGTCATTTAAACTTATACTTCTTCTTACTGTCATTTATATATGAGACTGAAGTGTGAATGAGAGAACCGGATGCGATCTGAGTGACCACGACTTCCCTGAGAAGCTGAATATGTCATGCGCTCGGCTGCCCAATCATCCTTATCTGCTGGTAGAGATGAGGCACTGCTAGTTTGCCGGAGCAAAACCCGGATATAAGGTGACAGGTGTCACCCACAGTGGGTCAGACTCAGTCTCCCACACCATGGACGATCTTGCTGCCCAAATTCCAGTAGTTTAATTAGAATAATGAGAGCCTACGCGACAGTAGGAGCCCTCACCTCTGACAATGCCACTGGCCAAAATGGCATGCCAGTAGAACTTTATAAGCTAATGGCGGCAAAACTTGTTCCCCATTTATTGCGCATGCTCCAGACAATCGGGCTCATTTGCCAAGAGACCAGTGCCTGGCCACCATTTTAGTCACTTCTAAGTAGGGAAAACCTCCAGACGATTGCTCCGCGTATTGGCCTATCTCAATGTCGAAGCCAAGATCATTACCAAGGTGCTGACATCCCCCTTCTCAAAGTAGTCACTACATTGGTCCATCCAGACCAATCCGGCTTTATGCCCGCTTGCAGCACCACTCTAAATCTGCTCCACCTACACAGGGTACTGTGTCAGTCTCATAACATTCAGGAGGATGCTTTAGTCCTCTCCTTAAATGCGAGAATGGCATGTGATACCACAAAATGGCCATGTATGGTTGAGGTCGTGGCCCGATTAGGTCTCAGCTCCTACTTTGTTAGCTTTGTCAAATCACTCTACACGCAGCCACTGGCCCAAGTCTGAGTAAATGGGGTGGTGTCCCGGGTGTTTGACCTCCTCTGTGGTAGCCGATAGGGCTGCCTCCTGTCACCCCTAATATTTTCTCTTACACTGCAGCCTCTGGAGGCTTGGGTCCCAATGGTCAGAAGTCTCAACTGGCGAGAGGACTCGGATGAAAGAATATCATTATACAACATCCTCCTATATGTTACAAACCCAGACAACTCACTCAACACACTCACTCAAATCATTACAACCTTTGGCCGTTATTCAGGCTATACCATGAACTGGATGAAGTCTCGGATTTAGCTCCTTAATGGCAGGATGCCCTGCTTGCCCCGAGACTGTGAGGCATCGGTGGCAGGAGACAGTTTTCGCGACCTGGGAATATACATCGCTAAAGACCATGACTTGTCCTACACCAAAAACCGTTTGCCATGTTAACCAGACTGAGAAGTGACCTTGAGCACTGGTGGTCTCTACCTCTGTCACTCTTAGGCAAAGTGTCTCTCTTCAAAATGATATCCCTACCATGCTTCTTATATGTCCTTTACATCACACCTTACCCTCGACATGACTCCTACTTAAAGGCAATCAATTCAGAACTTAGAACAGTGCTCCAAAATGGAGGCCCGGCCAGAATAGCATTACAGAAACTCACAAGGGGATGGCACGATGGGGGAATATCCCTTTTGGAATTCTGGAAATATTATTTGGCAGCCCAGCTCACTACTATTAACTGTTGGGCTCATATCCCTCCATATGAAACAGTGTTTCGCATGGACAGCTCCTTATGCAACCATCCAGTTACATAAGGGCACTATACGGCCACCAGAATCACTATTTGGCACACTGCCCTAAATGCATTGGAATGGAAGGGCAAAATTACAGAAGCAACCAACCTGTGGGACACTGCAGCACTGGGCACCCTTGTCACATTGCAGGGATGTGATAAGTGGGACCATATTGGTCTCTCCAAGGTGGGGGACCTCTGGGTAGATGGGTAGGTAATCCTATGGTCAGACCTGAGACAAGGCCTACTAAAAGGCATTATCTGAGATTTACTTTCGAAATGTACCTTCAGGTTCGCCACGCACGCAGGTCAATATTACTGAAGGGAACTTCCCTACCTGAGTCTTCGACCCTGGAAGACTGTTTATTGGATGAATATATGCCCCGAAAAGTGACCTCTCTAACGTACCGGAAACTACTCAACAACACCCCTGACCCCTTAATACACCTAAAGGAGAAATGGAGGATGATGAGCAGACTGAAGCCCTGGCATCCCCACGGGAGGTGGACCATATTGGCGGGATTTAGGCTTATCTAATTAAAAATACTACAGAAAACATACTATGCCCAAGCTTTATTTTTCAAGATGAGTCGAGCGGAAGGGGAGGGAGAATGCCCATTGTGAGAGATGTGCATTCCTAGCTGCTGATTTTATTCATTAGGCATGGCTGTGTCCATCAATTATCTAGCATTAGCTTAGGTTATTTTAAACATTAAATGAAATAAATGAATTGACCCCATAGGTGGAACCAATGCTAGCTTTCCTGGGATATGTAACAAAAAGGGTACCATAGCACAGCAGTAGGTTTGCGGATATAGCTATAGTGTTGGGCAAAAGTCAAATGGCCATGACAAGGGACAGGGTTGTGGCCTCTAGAATGACGCATGGTTGGGGCACTTGCACACTGCAACATGAACACCAACCTTTATAGGACACTGCTGCCTCGAATTGGTTGACCAAAAATATATGGGCATCACTGCAGAGCTACCGTGCACCTCCCCCACCACCCCCTGCCGAGTACAGAAATGCGGAAGAACTTACTTAGTGATTTGAATTCTGAGCTATTAATTATGGCAGGGTGACAAAAATCTAAGAAGGTGATAAGAGTATGAGTAACTAAAGAGGAAAACAGTATGAGGCTGGCACAATGAATAAAATGTTAAACTTGTTCTAATGTTACCTGTATAACTGTTTATGTGATACACGACTGGAAACAGCTCCAACATGTTGTGCTAGAAATTAAAAAATAAAATTGGGAAAAAGTAATCTTCGGAAAACAAGGGAGATGCATTTGAAATATGATTGCAAAACTTGCCTACACGAATTCCACCAGGAGAGCTGCTTTCTACTAAAATGTCCCAATGCAAACTGACATAGGGGGTCATTCCGACCCTGGCGGTCTGAAGCACCGCCAACAGGCTGGCGGTGCTTCCTAGCCCATTCTGACCGCGGCAGTAAAGCCGCGGTCAGAAAACCGGGGCCGGCGGTTTCCCGCCGGTTTACCCCCGGCTGGGCGAATCCGCCAGGGCAGCGCTGCAAGCAGCACTGCCTTGGGGATTCTGACCCCCTTCCCGCCAGCCTGTTTCTGGCGGTTTTCACCGCCAGGAAGAGGCTGGCAGGAACGGGTGTCCTGGGGGCCCTGGGGCCCCCTGCACTGCCCATGCCACTGGCATGGGCAGTGCAGGGGCCCCCTAACAGGGCCCAGGGCGGCTTTTCACTGTCTGCTTAGCAGACAGTGAAAAGCGCGACGGGTGCAACTGCACCCGTCGCACCGCCGCAACACCGCCGGCTCCATTCGGAGCCGGCTCCTGTGTTGCAGCCCTCATTCCCGCTGGGCCGGCGGGCGCTAACTTGCTTAGCGCCCGCCGGCCCAGCGGGAATGTTAGAATGCGGGATGCGGTATTTTGGCCGCGTGGCGGTTTACGCCGGTTTACCCCCAGCTGGGCGAATCCGCCAGGGCAGCGCTGCAAGCAGCGCTGCCTTGGGGATTCTGACCCCCTTCCCGCCAGCCTGTTTCTGGCGGTTTTCACCGCCAGGAAGAGGCTGGCGGGAACGGGTGTCCTGGGGCCCCTGGGGGCCCCTGCACTGCCCAGGCCACTGGCATGGGCAGTGCAGGGGCCCCCTAACAGGGCCCAGGGTGGCTTTTCACTGTCTGCTTAGCAGACAGTGAAAAGCGCGACAGGTGCAACTGCACCTGTCGCACCGCCGCAACACCGCCGGCTCCATTCGGAGCCGGCTCCTGTGTTGCGGCCCTCATTCCCGCTGGGCCGGCGGGCGCTAACTTGCTTAGCGCCCGCCGGCCCAGCGGGAGTGTTAGAATGCGGGAAGCGGTATTTTGGCCGCATGGCGGCCAAATGGCGTTTCCCGCCTGGCGGGCGGTAGAATGAGGGCCATAATGTCTTGGAAGCAGTCTGGGATGTCTCGGATTTTGGAAGCCAGAAAAAAAACATCTCCGAATCCACTCTCCATTCAGTTGCAAGTTCTGAGACGACAGGGTTCGGTCAAGGGTCTAGCAGGGCTGATAAAATTGGTGTTATAACTAACTACTACCTATGGAGCCCTACAGCCAGTAATTGGACTTGATTCTGCTACCAAAATAAACATCAAATGGGCTAAACCTCTGAAATTCCGGGAGGCTCCATACATTAAAAGACCAAGAGGCAATGGTTTAATCTTCAGTTGCTTTAAAGACGGAGATGCATCAATTGTTAAATGTTGCAGAAGGTTTTAACTTGAAACCAAAAGTTTTAAGTCAGAAATTGAAGCACTAATTAGCAACACAAAAAAACGTGCTTATTACAAAGGTGCAGTGAATCATTCATCAAAAACCCAGGAATTCTCTCGTAAACAAATGTCTGGTTTGGGCGAAACGATACTTTTGCCTATTGACGTTAACTCGTTCTGCCTTTACCCAGAAGACAGCCCCTAAGTTCATATATTATTTGTTTTATGAATATGTACATTATATGTACATGAATATGTTTTATTTGATTTACTATTAACTACCCATATAGGTGTGTGATTTGTATTCTGATGCACAGTAGACCAGGTGACTAAAGAGTGTTTATAAACAAAAGATAGTTTATATTGATTGAGAAAATGCAAAATTTTAATATTAATGCCATATTTGTACGAAGAAGCTTTTAGGAAACCTTATGGAAAATAAAAAAGAAAATGCAGCTAGACCAGAAGATAGGATTTTTTGCCATGACAACTTTTGAAATGGGAGGAAATGTTAAACTTTTTAAAAGACTCCTAAACGACTACAAGTCCCCTGATGAAGGCCATATCTAAGTATTATATTATACTCTTGTCTGAGAGGGCTAGATAGGGCTAAGCAAAACCAAGAAGACAAACGTTTACAGTTTATCCCAATAAAGAAGATTGCTATTTCCTACATAAAGAGTGAAACCGGGCAGCAACAAGTTATACATATCTCGATCTCTTGATGTGTATTTAACCATGCCTAAATTAAACCAGATCAAACTGTTTAGAGCCAGGAGGCTATCAAAAATACACCCCTTTCATTCCTTCTCCCAGTGATTTTATTGTTAATCAATGCGTGCTAAAAGCCCATCGAGAACCAACAATCAATAAAAAATTAGAAGTACCAAGTCATTTTTGAATGATTGTTTATGTGAAGGAAGGGACACTTTCCTGCACACAAGCAATCATTCTTTGCATTTTGCTCTTTCTAAGTGTGCTGCAGAAGCATTTGCAATGCAATGGGCCTCACACATTTCAAACAAGTTAATTGTCATATTTTGACAACAGCCCCCACGAGCAAAACCAAAAACAAAACATGAATGAAAACCGAGAAAAGATGGCTCAACCAACTAAAATAAAGTGATAGCTTTAAAAAATTAAACTTTGTAATTTTGTGCCTGTTGTGCACATTTTTGCCAGTCAAAAGCCTTTTGTTTGCGGGGCACTCGAAGTTAGAACAAAATAGTACCTCAATCAGGTCGGGAGCAGCGGATGCCCACTAATTACGTTGAAATCAATTTGTGCTTGATCCCTGCTCCACACAGAGGAACAGAAGTGATGCCAGACATGCCTTGATGATTTACGAGGCTGTAAAGAACAAATGGTGAGTGACAGGCGGGCTCCAAGCCCTTTACTGATCACAACAGCGTCTCGCATACGAGATGCATGTGCAAGCGCATGCACTCGCAGACTTGACCCTAAAAACGAGGAGGAATAAAAGTATTCCTCCTCGTTGCACCATGCTAATGCCACCCCTGGGGTAGTGTTAGTTTTTGGCACTGCCACAGATTTACCGCTTCTTGTAAATCTGGGGCAGCGTAAAAAGCAATGGGTGTTGCGATGGAACACCCACAGCAACACCCATTGCATGCCCCTCTGATGCAGAAAACTGCAAAGGGGCCCATATTTACAAGATGGCGTTAAGCCACAAAAAGTAGTGCTCCGGTAGCGCTAGGGCCTTGTAAACTGGCCCATGGTTTCATAAAACAGATGCATTACACCGCAGCAACTAGGGGATTACGCTAAATGGAAAAAATAAGCTTGAGAAAAAAAATAGGACAAGTGTGGAGACTTTAGGCTTTTCCAAACTGGCCCATTTTTCGACTTGCTCTTTACAGTTATTTTAAGAAACAAAGCATAGTGTTTAGCAAGGATAATTAGACAAGCACTTATTTTTCGGTTGTTAGCTTCCCAGAACAGCTACACCTGTAACAGGTTCTTTACAGTGAAGAACACTTTAACTACACCTTAGAGTGTGTGAAAGTCGTATAACAAGTTCAATACAAGAAGGAAAAGAAAAAACATTTCTGTGGTTGCTTTCAGATATTATAGTAAATGCCTCCAAGAAACAACATGTTGGGTGGAGACTTCACTGTTGCGCCCCCTAATGGACTACAACTGACAATCTCCAAAAGTGGTAAATCTCATCTTGTGGGTATAATCAAGGTGGCCGAGACCAGTTTCCGGTGTGTTTTTTTGTAGTTAAATGAAAGGTGGTTAGAGTGAGAAGCACTGGGTACTGGCTAATGGCACATTTGTCCAATGTTTTTTGATTCAGGTTGTAGAGCACTAAATAGTTACAGTGCTTTGGCTAGTGGCAGCATTGTACATTTGTCTTTTCTACCGTTTCTGTGTTTTGAACTTTATTTTCAGCATCGTCAGGCTTATACTTAATGTTATGAGCTGAGAGACCAAATGCTTTCCAACTGCTGTCCATTTTGTGGTCCGAGAGCCAGTTTTGGGAAAAACGTAAATTTCAGTTAGGCATATTGTTATATTGATATGACAGATTTACCAATGTGCAGTGTAGTTGAATTACAGAGGGCATTTGAAGTCCTGGTGATCATGGTATATTGATTTATGTTTCACTTTAAGTGGCCACAGGCCACAGGTCTGCTTTTGGTGAAGAATTTGTTTCAGAACGATTAGCTTTCTGTGGGATAGAAGTAAAGTTCAGAAATAGCTATCATATGTTTCCACCTTCCCAAATGACTGGTTGCAGGCTCCTAGGAAGCATGCTAAAAAATTACAGCTGAGGCCTAGACACCCATTTGCCAGAACTAAGAGCAAAACTGAAGAAGAAACATCAATGAGTCTAGCTGCTGAATAGAACAGATGGTTGGCTGAAAGTGCATCACTAAACTGAAAGTTCAATGGACTTTCAAAGAGGTTCATCTTAACGCAAGACTTAAGAGCTGAGATATCAAGAAAAAAAACAACCCTTTCAAAATGGGTGCTGACAACTACAATAGAAGGGACGTAAAAAGAGGCCTTGAGGGACATTATAGGATCCCCAAGAAATCCCTCAGGTAATGCTACTGCAGCCACCAAACACACTAAAGTAAGGCCATCATGATGATTATGGTCTAAATAACCAGGGGCTCATCCTGAACACCTAGAACATTGCACCTCCTCCAAAGTACCTGTTTGGATAAGGAGGCTGACACCCTCACTAGTCAAGATTCTCACAACTGTCAAACTGGATCCCAAAAAGAGGTTGCTCCATCTTAATGGAAAGCAAAAAATAACTTATATCACTAAATAGGACACTTGATACCTGCAGCAGAAAGGAAAGAACGTTAGTCAAATCCGCTTGGTGGGGAAACCTGATGCAGCTGTCCAGGTGTTTCAACAATGTACACAGTAGGTCCTTCAAAATCAGACTGAACATGGGCTGAGGCATCCCTGCTGTTAGAGCCACTGTATTCTGAAAGGATCCTGTGGCCAGGAAGTGTAGCACTGACAGGACTTGAACGATGGGAGGTATGCTATAGGGATTGCAAATGGTAGGCATCAGATCTGTTTCCAACTGATTTCCAAGATCCATGATGGTATGAGAATTAGGACGATATGGCGAAATGGCATGTCTTTCCTCCATGGTGTGCAGGTCTACTAGTGGATGCTACACTGCTGGTTGTCTTACTCCCCCTCATGGCAGGATAACTATGTGAAAAAAATTAAACATAGGCCCTCATTACGAGTTTGGCGGTCAGTGGACCGCCGCGGTAGAGATGTCGCTTGCACCACCGCGGGACTGGCGGTATAGACCGCCATATTACAAGTACTGGGAAGGCACCTGCAGAACACAGTCAAGTTTCCGTCCGAACCGCCAATGTGGACAGACTGCTGTTGCAGGTGAAAGGCCGGTTCAGCCTGGCGGTCAGAGAGTTTCAGCCCACCATATTACAAGGTTCACACCACCAGGAGTTCTGGGGCAGTCTAACCGCCACGAAAACCATGGCAAAACAAACAACATAAAAGGAAGCACCCACCTTCTGGAACAAACGCACGTCCATAGGTGCCATGGCACGCAAACTACAAGTCTTTCCAATGCTCCTGCTGGCCATTGACATTCAGGACCAACGACGCCGACATAAACACAGGCTGTAAGTACCCCATTCTAGCACACACTGGAGGGAAGGACATTAGTACACACACACATGCACAGTCACCATACTTACATGCGCAAGGAAAGCCAGGACAAGCTATGTAGCATCAACACTAACAGTGCCGTTGTATATAAATATTATTGGAAATATCAAAAATGTCATGACAATTTCTATTTACAAAATGCCACAAGGGCCAGTGCACCATTGTCCAAATGTCCCAGGCACAGCGGGCATGTGAGGACTGTCCAACTTAACTCCTGACTGCAATGTGCAGACCTCCACGAGGCAGGGCCATCAATGGGGCATGCAGGCACCTCAGGGATGGGGGGAGTGTGATCAGGGTTTGAATGGGGGTCCTTTCTCTTCTTATCAGACTTCCCCCCCTTACTGTCCTGCTTTTGAGGAGATGCCTTAGCCTTGCCCCTCTTTCCTGCCTTCTTAGGTGGGACGGCAGTGGAGGCCACCACAGCAGGGGACCCAGATAGAGTGCTACCAGGGCTGGAGATGTGAGGGACAGGTGTGCCTGTTGTGGCAGTACTGCAGACTTATGACTGTGGGGCATGGCTCAGCCCAGAGGAGGACAGGGAGCTGGAAGGCAGGGGTCTGGGAAGGGTAGCAGGGCGTTTGGGGGGAACAGGGACTGGACCAGGAGACGGGAACAAGGACAATTCATCCAGGAATCTATTTTTAGGGGCAGCGGGTAGTTCATGGGTTAGGCGTTTGGGAGTGGACGGAGAGAGGATGGTTGATAGGTGTGTACGTGGATATGGTTTGGGTGCTGGTGCATGGGTGTATTAAATGGGTGTGCTGGGTGTGTGTTGGGTGGATGACTGTGGGCATAAAGGCGTACTGGGAGGAGGAGTGGATGATACACAAGGAGATGGCAGGGGGGATGTGTGAGTGAATGCTGGGGTAGTGTGTGCAGGTAGGGTGGATGTGCTGCATGTGGTTGTGTTGACTGTAGTGGTGTGTGCAGATGTGGTGTATGGGATGCATACATAGGGGTCAGCTGTTGTGGTGATGGTGGCAGTGACAGGACATATTTCTTGACCTGGGACTGATGATGTGTTGTCTGCATGTTTGAGTGGTGATGTGACTGTGAAGTGGGAGCAGGTAGGGGAGTGAGGGTAGATAGTGGATGTTGGTGGCTGTGTGTCTGAATGGTGGGTGTGTGCATGGCAGTGGTAGCATTTGTGGTGCATGTGAATGTGAATGTCCTTGCGCTCTGGGTCTGTTGGTGGGGATGCACGCTGGT
Organism: Pleurodeles waltl; assembly: GCF_031143425.1. Lineage (NCBI taxonomy): Eukaryota > Metazoa > Chordata > Amphibia > Caudata > Salamandridae > Pleurodeles > Pleurodeles waltl. The sequence continues at coordinate 261,734,907 of NC_090440.1, forward strand.
ATGAAAGTGTGCTTTGGATGGGAAATGGGAGAGGGATGTGAGAGTGGGAACAGGTAGTTGGAGAGGGGACAGAAGAAGATGGAACACTGGTGCTGTCAATGAGGACGCCAGAGCCTGAAACGATCTCTGAAGGGCAGACAGGGCACTGTGAATGCCTTTCAGGACCACATTTGACAGTTGCATCTGGGATGCCAGTCCCTGGATGGCATTCACAATGGTTGTCTGCCCAACAGAGATGGACCACAGGAGGTCAATCGCCTCCTCATTGAGGGCAGCAGGGCTGACTGGGGCAGGGGCAGAGGTGCCGGCGGCAAAGGAGATGCCCACCCTCCTGGGTGAGCGGGCATGGGCAACTGGGTGGGGAGCTACAGGGAGGGCGGTTAAGGCGGGTGGCGGACAAGGATGGTGCAGGCATAGGGCCTGGAGGTTCCACCACCACCAGGGAGTCACCATTGGAGGAAGAATCAGATGATGGTGTAGATGTTCCTGTCTTCCCCGTGGTGCTCCACTTACCCTCTGTCCCACTGGTCCCCTCAGCTCTGCTGGTATCAGCCTCATGGGTCCCATGGGATACAGTTTCTCCACTTGCCAGTGCCCCTTCTCCTTCGGCAGATGATGATGTTGCACACAAAGACAGAGGAGCAGAGAGAGGGAGGGTGTTAGAGTGAGAGACAGGGTGGGAGAAAGAGAAACAGGGAGCAAGTGGTCAATGCCAGCACAACAGCCACATACAAGTCACTACAACATACTCAAGAGCCATGTCATTACATGCCATGCCTTCACACACACATGCCACTGCAATGACAGCCCATGCGTGCCACCTCAGTCATGCACATGAGTTTCACACATGCTGACACATTCAATCCTGTACAGGATGAAAGCCATAGCCTCAACACGTCTGACCCACCACATTGGCTCATGGCTCTATATGATCACTAGACCATAACTTTATACTCTACGGGCATTTGGAGGCATACTTTCACAGCCACATAACCCAAGCACATATAGCTGTACGATGTAAAACCTCAGACTTCGCAGACTACACATACAACACATGCCAGCAAACAGCAGATAGGGGTATATTCCCTGCAACACTCATTGGGATAACATCTCTGCACATAGGCACCTGGGGAATCCTTGCTAGTTACCTCTGGTGTTTTAGTACTTCCCCAGCCCCTTTGGTTATTAGGAACCACGTACGCTATCACTAAGGGTTGCCTGGGCTCAGTACAGGGTACACCATATATAGGTGTACAACATATACTGAGAAAGCCTCCTACATATGGATCCTGTGAAGTCCAGAAAAATCATAGTTTTACTGCTGTCCACTCTAAAGCCCTCATTCCACCTTGCCTGGTCCACGATGTTGCCACAGTCCTTGTAATATAGAAGTCTGGCTACCACCGGTCCTGGGGGACACGCCCAGTGGTAGGTGGTGCACTGAAACTCTATGCGTCATCTCCAGGGCATAAAATGCAGAGAGGCCCTCTGGGGGTGCCTCCTCACATAACCACTTCTCCAGGTAGGTCAACATGTTCCTCCACTCTCTCGGGGAGGCCTATCATGTGGATGTTGCTCCTCCATGATCTACTTTAGGCATCCTCCGCTCTGTTCTCTAGTGTTAGGACTTTATCCTTCATGTGTGTTATCTATTCCTGCAGCCCCGTCATCAGAGGGAATAACTGTTATCATTCTCTCCGTTGTTGTGACCCTCTCTGCCAGGCACCAGTGTTCATCTTTCAGAATGCTCAGATAGGGTATTGATCTTCGTTTCAAGCATTTCTCTAGTAGCTGTAGTGGCCTGTAGGATATCCTGAAGTGTGGACCCCTCCAGAGATCCTGCCAGCAGCATTGAGATTGTATTCACAAGTGCATGTTCGGCCGCAACATGCCGGGCCTCCCGCATCCATTTCCTCTTTCTGGTAGCTTTACCCATAATAGCGAGTCTAAGATGAGCAGCATGATGTACTTGGAGGGTATGCCCTTCTCTCCAGAGTGGGCTCAGCAACAGCCCTGTGCAAAGGGCACTGCCAGTACCGGAACCAAGATTATGGTGTCGATGGTTCATGCTGTTAGGCCTCCTTGCACACTCCGTATGTGGCTGTGACCATTTAGGTGCTGCCACAGCATTTCAGTAGTTTAGGGCATTACACCTATCTCATTTTCTTCTCTACTGATGCCGTGGCCGTCCCAAGCGGGGACTATGTACTGCTCTCTGGATTGAGGCACCATGCTCCACCTCATCAGGGCAATTTACTTAAAGATCAGGCCCACTGCCAGTCAGCACCTCCCCTGGGCCCACTCAAAGCTCTTCCACTTTCATCCCTAGGTCTTTGTATTCTCCCAGAGTTACTGATTCCGCTGGATTTGCTGCTGAATAATATCTCAGAGGGTGTTATTTGCATTGTTTCAGAGTTTCAACACTAGGGCTCAACATAATGGATGCATGGACCTCAACAGTATTTGGGGCACCAGAGGCCACTGGGATCTGTCACCTGGTATGCTCTTCTGGCCTCTCCTTCCCCACAAAGTCAGCAAGCAGTTTCTGTTGCTTCTCTCCTCTTCTTCACAGCTGGTAATCCCGCGTGAAATTGAGTGCTGGTCTCCTCTGTAGCACTTGGTAAGGGAGGTGGTGGGGGGGGTCAGTCAATGTGTTAATCCCCAGTGAAATGCTGCATGCAGGCAGTGTAGTCCACAATTTGGGAAATTTAGCATACTCTTGGCCCATATTCCCCTTCTCCACAGTCTGTTATGCCTTAAGAGACACTCACTTGACTCTGTCCAGTGTCGTCACCGCTCATGGCAGCCGAGAACCCTAATGATCCCTGCAGAGTTGTGCACTCCCCTGGGTGTACGTTCGATGGAATGCCTGCGCCCCAGGGTCCTCCCTGGGGCTCCTTTTGCACCCAGTCCTGCTGGGCATTGGTCGGTTGAGGACGCATCAGTTTGTGAAGCACACGGGGATTTACAGCGGCTTCAGCGGGCCCAATCAAGTTGTGCCCTCCTGCGGGTGTCATGTCAATGGAGTCTCTGTGTTCCAGGATCTGCCCTGGGGCTCTTGAAGTGCTTGGCCCTGCTGGGGATCAGTCGGTAGCCCAGGCCTGGCAGTGAATGCAGCGAATGGCTAATCACGGCTGCCATCTTTGGCTCACTGCCTCAAGTGGGCTGCGACAGGCCGTCAAATTGTTATTCTTTTGTGTTGCAGGTAACTCCAAGCCAGTCAAGGCAGGTTTTGGTGTCCGGGGGGCTCTCAGACGAGTCTGGCCCCCTAGTATTAAAATAAGGGTAGGATGTCATTGCATGGGGAAACAATGGATAGGAGCTCAGAATTTTGCAACCTACAGCATTGGTAGTCGGCCACCCCCGATATATATTATGTCAGAGGATAAATACAATTAATTATCTAAATCTTCATAAATAACACCATTGAAAACTAAAGTGCACACATGGACTGCAACAACACCTTTGAAAAGTAGAGGTTCATTTGTAGTGACACAAGACAACAAAAGTGCAAGCACCCACCCACATTCTTCAATGTGCAGCATCAAGTGCCTGTTTAGTTAGTTTTAGCACAGCTGCTGGTATGTGATTGATCTCCGTGAACTACAACATGAATGCTCATCACAAAGGTCAGTTCCCTTTGTTGTTTTATGGGTTAGAAAAACTTAAGACGATGAAAGTACAATTGCATATTAATGAGGATGTTTGGCAAAGACACAGAAGAATTGCATTTCATTTACAAGAAGATGTTGAAAAGTAACACGAATCATTACTTAAACATGATATCATTGAACGTTCTACTGGTCTGACTCCATGGGTTTCTCCCATAGTGGCAGTGTCCATAAAGGAGAGTAAAGGAGCTATGCGGATCTGTGTTGATATGCGTCAAACGAACAAGGCAACTGAAAGAGAACGACATCCAGGTCTTTACATTGCCGGCATGATAACGCAACTGAATGGTGCGAAGATCTTCTCTCGTCTTGATTTAGTAAAGATATCATCAGTGGGAACTTGAGGAGAATTACAGGCACATTACAACCTTTTCTACACATATTGGTCCGTTTTGATACAAAAGGCTAAGTTTTGGTGCATCATCAACTGCAAACATTTTTCAAGATGCCATTAGACGCATCATACAGCCTGTCATGAATGTTTTCAACTATAGCGATGAGATATTAGTTTTCAGAACTACGCAGAAGGAGCACGCAAGGATAGCACAGCATTCAAATAGAAGTCCAAAATGTGTTTGAAGTCCATGCAACAAGGAGTTGTATGGTGTTTCAATAGTATGGTTAATTAAAAAACAAAAATCCATATTCTTCAGTATATTTGCAATAGAACAACAGCTGACACATGTTTCATCATGCACTGACTTTTTCAAGGCTGTGAAATCATGTTTAAATACATAACAGTCAGAATATAAGGAAATACAGAGACAAACTTTATAAGTAACCATAAAGCATATATTAAAAACTTGTTGAAGCAAGCTGATTGTGTTAACACCACCCAAAAAAAGGGGTGAAGAATCCCATTGTGTGAAATCCCAATCACAGATTACATGTGATGAGAATGATAGATTAAAGGAGCCATAAGGAAAATAAATAAAGTGCAGACAGTAGATTAAGAAAAAGAGAGAAAACAAGAAATCATAAAAAAGGGGAGGCACCCAAACAAATATTTTCACCCATAAAAACATTTGGTGTATCAAATTAAATTGTTTGCTCCTAAAAACACCTATTCAAGAGATTCAGACCGATAGCAAAATAATATAAAAGAACAGATACTGTGAACTGATATAGATAATGTAGGATAAGGATATAAATGTATGCTCCACTGTACGCAGTCTCATGAAAAGGTAGAGTATTCTGGATCAGCCCAATACGCAGTTAATGACCGCTCTTTATGGTCTGTAGCGATATGTAAAAATTAGTAACAACTGAAATGTAAACAAGAAATGGGTATAAGAGGAACAGCAGTTAATGATATTAAATTGATGAATGTTGTCAAATCTAGGTACCACAACTTAGATGTACTTTTAGAAGCAGTGGTAATTTCATGTATGAGGTACCACTGCTCCAATATATACACCAATTTCCAAGATAGTGGAAACCATAAATGACTCTTTAGCTGTAGGTAAATTAGGTCATCCGAGTTTGTAGAAAGAGGTAAGAAAGTATAAAATAAGACGAAAGATGGTGAAAACCTATCCCACATGTCCTATAGTTAGAGCAAGGCTACAAGAAGAAATGCTGAGTCCCAAAGCGTTTTTATCTAGGATTCGTATCTTTGAAGAGAGTACATATATAGACTCATTGTTGATGTGGATATCTAGACCCATGAGAAACCACTAATGGAAAATGAGAAATAATACATGGAAAATAATAATGTTATATTGCTCTAAAGTACAATAGCTTGCCTAGGAACCAAATGCAAAAGTCAAACGTCTGGGACACACTGTGTAGACCAAATGGAAAATTATATTGTTTCTACCTAGACAAAAAGTAAAAAGCTTGTAAAAATAAACAGGTCTCCAGAATTGATCACCCTTGTTTAAGAACATCGATTGTCTTAAGATTTCTCTTACCTCATAAAGATTGACGCTCAGAACTGTGTAATTAAATTAACAGGGGCCTTGGTAAGCTCCAATCTATTAAGTGATATGAACAAAACACAAAATGAATATGTGCAATCAAGTATAGACACTGTGGAGACCTAAGAGCCATTGTGGGGCATCTGGTCTAACAACATTTACAAATAAAGTACTGTGTAGTTTTTACTTGTGACCACCAAGATATTACAATTAAAGTTAAAAATATGGTATAAAAAATTTGCGTCATAGAAGTATGACTATGCAAAAAAGATATTAAAATTGGGTGAGGTGAGTGAACGTAAGTGCCCCACCTTTACAAACTTGAAGTAGTGGCATGTATCCACAAATAAACATGTGGCAAAGATTGCTAACGCCTTGCTACCAGTGATATTGAGAGCAACTAGCAGAATGTTATATACACGTAGTAGAAAATGAGCGAATAGTAATAGCTATTCCACATGCCCAATTAAGATACAGTATATGTCCATGAGCATCTAAGCTACAAAAAGTAAACATAAAGGCAGCCGCTGTTCTTTATGAGGAAACCACAATTTGGCAGTGCTGAATATAATGGACTATCAGCATACCCAGTATCATTCCGTCTCAGGTGCGGCTATCTAGAGGTCTGGCAAGTAAGAGTCCCAAATCATGTAAGACAGAGTTTATAAAAAGTACGAGCAGTCGAAAGCAAAAGAGGACTGCCATAGCAGCGGATGCATCAATCTTTGCATTTCTATTTGCCCATCTTGTGATGTAGTTTCCAAAAATAAAAGTAAAGAAAACTGTGGAGCTCCTATAAAAGTGCCTCAAGAAGTTAAAAAAACAGTGGAATAGAAAAGTGTGAAATGGGAGGTTGGTGTAATATTTCACCAAAGTTATAGCATGGTTATGAACCAATGCGTAACAAGAAAACCCCAGAGAAAGTACCACCTGTATAATGAGTGTGATGTTGGAGTAACTTGAGAAGACACTAGAGATATATATCAATAAAGCCAAATTGGCAACAGTCTAGGCATTGATGTTCTATTCATGAAAGAAAAATTTACATAAATATGCAGACTGCACCCCAGATGCATGTGTAATACATAGTAATTAGAGAGTGCCTCATCATTAAAAGTCAAGAATATAAGAACTGAGTAGAGATGGCGATCTTTCCTAGAATGAATACGTTAAATGCACTACACAGGTATGTGCCTAGCTCAGTCATATAAGATTTAATAATTTGGTTGCTGTGCCTGATCCTCAAGTCAACAATCTAAGGACTGAATAGGGGTGGCAATCTGTCACGTTTGATGTGTGTTCCCGATAAATAATTCTACATTTTTCATGCAAAATGGGTGGACAGGCAAAAGATAAATGCGCCTGAAAGATGTTATAAGAAACAAGGTTTAGATAGAGTAAGTAATGGTGAGCCAGTTGGTTACAACATAAAAGTAAAAATACATGCAAGACATGCAAATGTAAAGGAGGCAGTAGGTAATACAACTCAATATATCATATTGTTACAATGCAGAGCATATAGTTGATGAAATACATTTATTTACTTGTACTCATCCACAACACAGATGTGTATTACATACCTTACAATGTAAGACACAATGGATAAGTACAGGATCCATCTGCACGTATAAGCAGTAGTAAAATAACGTATTATAAAAAAACATACTTATGTGCCCATCCCTGACAAAAATGTAATAAAATAACTGGAGACATAGTAGGAGAGAAAGTGACAACCAGAATGATATAGGTAACTATTACAGAAAATGTTTGATGTAACCATGCTACAACATAATTAACCCTCTAGGGCCAGATGTAGCAAAGGTTTTTACCCATTCTGTGTCTATGGGAAAAAGTGTTCGTACATATGGCCCCTAGTCTTTTGTGAGGACCAATAAGTTGGATATTTCCTGTTCATGTTCTACTGAAGACTAGTTGTATTCTCTGCAGCAAATTGACAAATATTGCATTGAGTACACTTAAAGAAACCCTTGAGTTTATCTGGCAACCAAGAGTTTAAATCTCTTTGGGGATTCAGCAGAGTATAGCTGTGACATGAGAAGTTCCTTAAAGTGATTCCCCTACTGTGAATAATGATAGGGTTCGCAGATATATATTTGGCAAAAGTTGTGTCCAGTTTCAGTAAATGCCAATGTTTATTAAGAATCTTGAATGAATAAATGAATGAATGAATCTTTATTGTCTGATTAATTAAAATCATGACAACATATTAAAATAAAAGTACAAATATAAAATAAACCGCTAAAGAAAATACCCTTCCGCAACAAAAACAGGTGCCTAGTCAAAGCACCTTCTATAAATACTATAAGGTACTATAATGCCCAGGGGATTACCCCAACCTAGGGAACCCAGGTGTTAACCACAAGTTGTTACACAGGTAAATACCCATAATGCAGCCTTCTGCAAGCGCCAACCATTTGTTCACCTGTTAACTCAGACCCGTTACCAATGGCCAAGACCATTCGGTGACAGGGGGGGATGACTTTGGCGGCAGGAGCCATCTCGTCAGAGCCGTTTCTTTGAGGGCCCCCCGCCCTCCACAGGAACCCTTACTAGATTGCCTCTTTGCCTGGTGTAGGGCTGAACACAGCTTAAGAAAGAATTTTCCAAAACAGGCTAGTTCCATGGGGACTACTGTGGTAAAAATAAGGCTTAGGGCTTCTTTGCATGTTCTCATCCCATGTTTCAAGAACAGTGGTTTTAGTAGATGATGCCGTTCAGACGCCAGACTGGGGCAACAACAGACTAAGGGGGTCATTACGACCTTGGCGGTATAAGGCGCTTACCGCCGTGCAGAAGACCGCCAATACACCGCTGCGGCCGCAGTAGACCGCCACAGCTATTATGACACACATCTCGGAATCCGCCGAAATTCAGACACCCACACAACACCGCCACACCAAAGGTCAGCGATAAACATGCGGAAACAAATCCTCCACCTCCACGCCAACACAAACACGCCCATGCTATTACGACCCACGAATCCACGCGGCGGTCTTTCAACCGCGGTATTCCATTGGCGGTACACACCACCGCACTCAAAATACACACACAGCTCCAAAACACCTCCACATTGGACATTTCGAAATACACACACCTCATGCACATACACACACCACTCCCACACACCCAATACAATATAAAACACACACCCACATAACACACAAACCCCTACGACCACAATTTCTGAGAGAAGGCCAGAGAGAGACAGCACAGAAAAGAGAACCCCATCACACAGAGGCACACTACACCATCACCCACACAACACCCACGTACAAAACACCACATACCACTACACTCACCACACTCATCAACACATACACCACCCCACACATCACACACACCACCCCATGGCACGCCAAAGACACCCCCGCTTCTCCGAGGAGAAGCTCAGGGTCATGGTCGAGGAAATCCTACGGGTAGAGCCACAGCTATTTGGATCACAGGTACAGCACACATCAATAGGCAGGAAGATGGAGCTATGGCAAAGAATAGTCGACAGGGTCAAAGCTGTGGGACAGCACCCAAGAAATAGGTAGGACATCAGGAAGAGGTGGAACGGCCTACGGGGGAAGGTGCGTTCCACGGTATCCAGGCACCACATCGCGGTACAGCGGACTGGCGGCGGACCCCCACCTCCTCCCCCACAACTAACAACATGGGAGGAGCAAGTCTTGTCCATCTTGCATCCTGAGGGCCTCGCAGGAGTCGTTGGAGGAACGGACACTGGTAAGTCAAATTTTAACTATCATATCCCCCACCCTACCTGCATGCTATCACACACCCCCACCCTCACACCCTCCCCTATCACTCCAAATCCTCACCTATCTACCCATGACACCAACCACCCATCCCAACCCCAAAACCTGCATGACCTAACTAAGCATGGATACCCATCACTAAAGCATGCCCACTGCACAGACCCACAACACCCCCCAACTATCACCACACAAGCCCCCACACAGGAATGCCTGCACTGGGGTACACGCACACCCAAACATTGCACATCATGAAACACACACATGCAATAATCATGTACTCATACCCCCGCAGGAACCCGAAGGAACGTCACCACACCAGAGGGTCCAGACAACACCACTCCACCCCCAGAAGAGGCCCACAGTGACGACAGCAGCTCTGCCCCACTGGATCTTGATGACCAGCCCGGACCATCGTGGGCCTCAGGACAGTCGGTTCCCCTTGCCCAGCCACAGCCCAACACCGAACTGCCACCCTCTGGGAACACCAGCACAGCACCCACCCAGCGGGCCCAAACATCCCTACCCAGGACAGGTCAATCAGCGGTGTGTCCACCACTACAGGGCACCCAGGCGAACCCACCACCCCAACAACCACAGGGACCTGGGGGCAGTGGTAGTGGGCACACGGTCCACGGGACGGAGGCACAGGAACACAGGGGAACTGGGAGGGCTGCTGTGCGACAGAGGGAGGACAGGCCAAGGGAACCTACTCTCAACGAGACCCTCTCCTCCATCATGGGAGCATACCACCACTCCCAGGAGACGATGGCAACGGTACTGGCCAAGTTGCAGGAGACCCTGCGTCTACAGGAGGAACAGTATTTGGGGTTCAGGGAGGAGCTCAGGACAATCGGCTCCGCCCTGGGCACCATTGTAAGGGTGCTGCCGGACATTCAAAAGACCTTGAGGGACACCGTGGCACTCCAAGGGGCCCCTGACACTAGCCACGACGATGAAATGCCCACCACCTCCGCCGGCGCTAGTGGACAGGAGGCACCGCCACAGGACCAACACACCAGCACCCCATCCCCTGCAGACGGACCACCACCACGCAAGCGGGCCCTGAGATCCAGGAACAGGACAGAGCAAGATGGCAAGACCCCGCCAGGAAATAAGACCACCCTGATCGTCCTCCCACTGTCCCACTTTGTTACCCTGTCCAAATCGGAACTGACCTAGCTCCACTTCCAATGCCCAGATGTGCAATGTACCTGTGAGACTAATAGACTGGACTCTGCCATGGACATTCCTCCACCATCACCCATCACCAGTTTACAACCCCCCATCATTTTTTGAGCACTTAAATAAACACCCTTGAAACACTAAAAACAAATGGAGTCAGTCTATGATTTGTAAATCTGTATTATCAATTACAGTTTCATAATGGGTTACCCATTGGAAGGCCAACATACCAATGTCACATATCACAAGCCTTTCAAGGGTGCAAGCTGTTGACACGTACGTTACCACAATAGTGAAACTGAATTGGAAGGGGACAACTCAGTTAACAAATAGGGAGTGAAATGTAGGTACAGGACAGAGGTACACGTGTGAAAGTTAATAATATGTGAAACATGAAAATGTACTCACCTGTGTCTCACTGGAAATATTGCTGTAAGACTGACTCCCTGTTGTCGTTTTCATCTTCATCAGCTTCCTCCTCATCACTGTCCACAGGCTCCCCAGGCTCCCCCGCTGCAACAACACCGTCATCTGGATCATCCTCCTGCAGAAAAGGCACCTGGCGTTGCAATGCCAAGTTATGGAGCATGGATCAGGCGATGATGATGTTGCACACCTTCTTCGGTGAGTAGAATAGGGATCCACCAGTCATATGGAGGCACCTGAACCTGGCCTTCAGGAGGCCGAAGGTCCGGTCGATCACCCGCCTAGTCCGCCCATGGGCCTCATTGTACCATTCCTCTGCCCTGGTCCTGGGATTCCTCACTGGGGTCAATAGCCAGGACAGTTTGGGGTAACCAGAGTCCCCCAATAGCCATACACGGTGCCGCTGGAGTTGACCCATCATATCAGGGATGCTGCTATTCCGCAGGATGTAGGCGTCATGCACAGAGCCAGGGAACATAGCATTTACCTGCGAGATGTACTGGTCTGCCAAACAGACCATCTGGACATTCATCGAATGATAACTCTTCCTGTTCCTGTACACCTGTTCATTCCTGCAGGGGGGACCAGAGCTACATGGGTCCCATCAATGGCACCTATGACGTTGGGGATATGTCCAAGGGCATAGAAGTCACCTTTCACTGTTGGCAAATCCTCCACCTCAGGGAAAATGATGTATCTCCTTACGTGTTTCAGCAGTGCAGACAACACTCTGGACAAGATGTTGGAAAACATAGGCTGGGACATCCCTGATGCCATGGCCACTGTTGTCTGAAAAGACCCACTTGCAAGGAAATGCAGCACTGACTGCACCTGCACGTCAGGGGGTATTCCAGTCGGATGGCGGATTGGTGACATCAGGTCTGGCTCCAACTGGGTACATAGTTCCTGGATTGTGGCACGGTCAAACCGGTAGGTCACAATGACATGTCGCTCTTCCATTGTCAACAGGTCCACCAGCGGTCGGTTCACCGGCGGATTCCGCCATCTTCCAATATGTTCCAACTGACGGTGCCTAAGAAGGACAACAGCGAAGAAACTGTCAGCATTCCTTCAGGTATGTACCCACAGTCACACACAAGACTACAACAGACAATTAACCCATCCGGAAAAGGTTTTGAGTGTAGGCCTCGGTATGTGTGACGCAGTAGTAATTGAAGCCATGTGGGCCCCTGAAATGGCGGCTGCCTGACCTCTAAATTGGGACAATGGGATTGTGGGGTAACTGCGCTGGCGTTGGACACCGTCGCGGTAGGCGGTCGTAGAGGGCGGCACAATGCTGCATTGGTTAACATTGGACCCTATGGGTCCCAGGAGCCAATGAACAGGTGCGCTGGCGGTGATGATGCATCCCGCCGCGGACGTCACCGCCACGGACGTCACCACCATTTTCTATCTCTTCAATCACTAGATACCTGACCTTCGACAGGAGAGGACTTACACTGCTAATGCTGCTGTGACCTCGGTCTGGAAGAGACGATGGCTGCTGCGTCTGGGGAAAGGGCCCCTGCCTTCACTGCACAGGAGTTGGAGAAACTGGTAGACGGGGTCCTCCCCCAGTACACGCTACTTTACGGTCCTCCAGACCAACAGGTTAGTACACAGGGAGCACATTGGATGGGCTAGGCCTGGGTGGAGAGGGCTGGTTGGAAGAGGGAAGGGGGCAGAGTCCATAGAACATTAATGCATGGGAATGAATGGGCCACATGGCCAGAGTAGGGAGGGGGCCACTCACTACGACGGTGCAGTTGGTAATGACTGTTCCTCTTTCCTTGTGCATGCCATATAGGTCAGCGCCCACCAGAAGAAGGACATTTGGAGTGCCATCGCCAAGGAAGTTCGGACCCTGGGGGCCCACCAGAGACGGGGCACCCACTGCTGTAAGAGATGGGAGGACATTCGCCGCTGCAGCAAGAAGACGGCGGAGTCTCAGCTGGGGATGGCCTCCCAACGTGGGAGGGGTGCCCGTCGCACCATGACCCCCCTGATGTTCCAGATCCTGGCGGTGGCCTACCCGGAGTTGGATGGGCGCTTAAGGACATCACAGCCGACACAAGGGGGTGAGTACTACCTCATCATATGGACTTTGCGTGCAGTGGAGGTGTCTGGGTGGGGGTGGTGGGTTGTGGGTGTCCCTAGGCCAGGGCGAGTTAGGTAGGCAAGGCCCCTCTGTTATGTAGGCCATGTGGCACTCTACCCCAGCTCAAAACAGAGGGAAGTTGATGTATAGTTGCCCCTTTGCCATCCATGTGGGCAGATTACTACCATTGCCATGTAGGCCATATCCCAGAAATAGCATGTGCAGAGGTCAGGAGCACGGCGTAATGCATGGGGCTGCTGCGTCTGTCTTGTCCGCCAACGGTAGCGGTATGCCATGCACTAAAACTCTCTTTCTTCGGTCTCCCCCCTTTTCCTGCTCTCCCTGTCCTTTTGTACATCAGCATCAACAGGCGGAGGTACAGTGGCACCGGAGCACGAGGGAGCTGCATCCCACATGGCCATGGAGGGCCACACCACAGACTCTGAATTCACCAGTGGGACGGAGGGCGAGGGGAGCTTCACGTCGGCCACCAGATCACCAAGCAGCGACACGCACTCGTCCGCCGATGGGAGCTCCCCTGTTGTGGCGGCACCATCTGTGCACCCCACTTCTACAGGTACAGCCGCCACCTCCCCTACCAGCACCGCCCTCCCAGCAGCCCTTCAGCGTGTGACCCGTGCCCGCTCACCCAGGAGGGTGGGCATCACCTTCGCCCCAGGCACCTCAGGCCCTGCCCCAGTCACCCCTGCTGCCCTCAGTGAGGAGGCCATTGACCTCCTCAGGTCACTCACTGTTGGGCAGTCTACCATTGTGAATGCCATCCAGGGTGTAGAACGAGAGTTGAAACACAGTAATGCATTCCTGGAAGGCATTCATTCTGGTCAGGCTGTCCTTCAGCGAACCCTGCAATCTCTGGCTTTAGCACTGATGGCAGCCATTGTCCCTGTGTCCAGCCTCCCCCCTCCAACCTCCTCCACCCAGACCCAATCCCCTGTACCCCAGCCCATCTCAAGCACACCTACAGACCAGCAGGCACATAAGTCAACACCCAAAAGTAGCTCAAGCAAACATAGGCACCACACACACCACAGGCACTCACACAAGCATCACACCCATACAGACACAGCAACATCCACTGTCTCCACTGTGTCCCCCTCCTCCTCTTCTCCCTCCTCCCTCCCAGTCTCGTCTACACACACACCTGCATGCACCACATCTACAGGCACTAGGACTCGCACCAGAACACCCAGCACCACAAGCCGCTCACCTGCACTCACCACCTCCACTGCCATTTACACGTCCCCTGTGTCCTCTCCCAGTGTGTCTGTGACGCCCCCTCCCAAAGTACACAAACGCCGGCAATCACTCACCCAACATCCATCCACCTCACGACAGCCTCCAGTACCTGCACCTGCACCCAAAACACCTAAAGTGACACCTCCTACAACCACCTCCTCTACCTCCACTCCCAGACCCCCTCCAACTACCCATCCCAGTGTCCGTCAGAAACTGTCTCTCTGTCAAATTGACCTGTTTGCCCCCACCCCCCTCCAGTTCATCAGTCCCGTCATAGCGCCTCAGACAAAAAGCCTCCAGTACCAGTGGTGCGTGTTCCAGGTTTTTGGAGTGCACCGTCCACCAGGGCAGGCAGTAGGACCCGGAGCCAAGGCACTGTCAGCCCACCCCCTGTAAAGGCACCGAAATTGGACAGTGGACAACGGGACCGTGTCAAGACTCCTGGTGGGACAACAAGTGAAATGGGATTGAAGGCGATTGGTGAGTCAGCTGTAACTCCAAAGAAGGTGGGGAAGGTTCCGAGGAAGTCTGCCCAGCCTGTTGTGAGTGTCACGGCGGAGACGTGCGCCATCATTTCCGGCGGTCCAGACACAACTGCCAGCACCGTCGTTACTGGTCCAGAGACCACCGCCAGAGTCATTGCCCAGGAGGGCCCGAGTATCGTCACTGGTCAGGAGACCACCGCCAGAGTCATTGCCCAGGAGGGCCCAAGTATCGTCACTGGTCAGGAGACCACCGCCGGAGTCATTGCCCAGGAGGGCCCAAGTATTGTTACTGGTCAGGAGACCACCGCAGGAGTCATTGCCCAGGAGGGCCCAAGTATTGTTACTGGTCAGGAGACCACCGCCGGAGTCATTGCCCAGGAGGGTCAGGAGACCACCGCCATAGTTAGTGCCCAGGAGGGCCCAAGTATCGTTACTGGTCAGGAGACCACCGCCATAGTCAGTGCCCAGGAGGGCCCGAGTGTCGTCACTGGTCAGGAGACCACCGCCGGAGTCAGTGCCTAGGAGGAACCAGGATCCCACAGCCCCGCTGGGCGATGATGGAACGTCATGCCACACCCCAATGTCCAGTGTGGAGTTCGTCATGCCACACTCCAATGTCCAGTGTGGAGTTCGTCATGCCACACCCCAATGTCCAGTGTGGAGTTCGTCATGCCACACCCCAATGTCCAGTGTGGAGTTCGTCATGCCACACCCCAATGTCCAGTGTGGAGTTCGTCATACCACACACCAATGTCAGTATCTGAACCGCCATCTCAGGCTACCCCTGAACAGTCCATAGCCAGCCATGTCAAAGCACCGCTGAACAAGGGCAAGACCGCCATGGTGAAGCCCGCTGAACAGTCCATAGCCAGCCATGGCAAAGCACCGCTTAACAAGGCCAAGACCGCCATGGCAAAGCACCGCTGAACAGTCCATAGCCAGCCATGTCAAAGCACCGCTGAACAAGGCCAAGACCGCCATGGTGAAGACCGCTGAACAGTCCATAGCCAGCCATGGCAAAGCACCGCTGAACAAGGCCAAGACCGCCATGGTGAAGACCGCTGAACAGTCCATAGCCAGCCATGGCAAAGCACCGCTGAACAGTCCATAGCCAGCCATGGCAAAGCACCGCTGAACAAGGCCAAGACCGCCATGGCAAAACACCGCTGAACAGTCCATAGCCAGCCATGGCAAAGCACCGCTGAACAAGGCCAAGACCGCCATGGTGAAGACCGCTGAACAGTCCATAGCCAGCCATGGCAAAGCACCGCTGAACAAGGCCAAGACCGCCATGGTGAAGACCGCTGATCAGGGCAAACACCGTGTGGGTATGAATAGGCCGGCACATCAGGCATTCTACTCCCATGTGCAGCTGGGACAATGACAGGACAGGAACTTTCACGGGGAGACTCATCCAGTCTGGCCACCAGTCCCACCCAGTACCAGTTGAGAACTGCATCTACTTACGTCAATGTGGCTTTGCACTCCCCAGGATGGTCCAGTGGGCAACCCACCCACTGTAAAGACTTGAGAGACTGTGGCTTTGCACTCCCCAGGATGGCACAGTGGGCAAGCCACCCACTGTAGAGACTTGAGAGACTGTGGCTTTGCACTCCCCAGGATGGTCCAGTGGGCAACCCACCCACTGTAAAGACTTGAGAGACTGTGGGTTTGCACTCCCCAGGATGGCACAGTGGGCAAGCCACCCACTGTAGAGACTTGTGAGACTGTGGCTTTGCACTCCCCAGGATGGTCCAGTGGGCAACCCACCCACTGTAAAGACTTGAGAGACTGTGGCTTTGCACTCCCCAGGATACATCAATGGGCATGGAGCCCCGTCGTGGATCTGGCTTTGCAGTCATGTGGCTGAGGTGCCCCCCCTTCCCTTCCCCCTGAGGTCCCTGTAGTGTTTCAATCTGATGCCCCGGCAGTGTTCTCTCTGATTTTGGTCAGGTATCTATTGTGGGCCTCGCCCATGCATTTTTGGACTGTTGGTGCATGGACATTGTTGTGTACATATCTGCACTACTTCTTGTATTGTATATATAAATATGACAGATTTCGAGATATGATTCAGTATATTTTTATATGACATGTATATTGGCACATTACAATATTTGAACGGATCTCGCTTTGTCTTTGCATTCTTCCGGGGGGATTGTGGGTTGTTAATGTGATATTTTTGACTGCATTGGTGTGTATGTTGTAATATGCAAGGGTGGGGGTGTTTGGTGGGTGTCCCCCTAACTTTTGCCTCCCCTCTCCCCCGTGTCGTAGATGCAGTACTTACCGGTATGTTCTGCGCCTACGCCACTGTTGTTCGTAGAGGAGCAGAAAGACATGGGCAGGTAGTATTTGGAGTTCCGGCTCCATGGAGTCGTCGTTCCTCGTGGAGTGTGTTGAGGTGAGCGTTTTCCCATAGCAAAGGCTGTTTCCGCCGTGTTTTTATCCACGGTGAATCCGTCCCGGAAAAGGTGGCGGATTGGTGTGTTGTGATAGTGTGGGCGGTACTTTGTCTCCCGCCTGTCTGTTGGCGGTGACCGCCACGCTGTTTGTCTGTACCGCCGTGGCGGGCGAAGTGTTAAAGTGGCTGTCTTTGTTGGCGGTTACCGCCAGGGTCGTAATTCCCTTTTTTTGTCCGCCGTCCTGTTTGCGGTATTACCTCACCTTTTACACCGTCCGCCAGGGTTGTAATGACCACCAAGGTGTTTTATTGATTCTGTGTGGTATTTACACAACGAGCATTCATGCATGTGTCCTTGTGCAGTTTTCCACTTCCATCGGTATTCCCAGGCAGGTAAGGTTAGCAGGTGCATCTGGAGGATGTTCTGGCATGCTCGATCTCCTAGTGTGGCTTTTAGGTAGGGCTGGCCTTTGGTAGTTGCATATGATTCATGTAGGCCATCAGCTCTACAGATGTCCCTAACTGTTAGGATGTCTTTGGCTCTTGAAGCTTGCATTCCAAGCACATTCAGTTTTTTCTTCAAAACAGCTTTTGTGATGGCAGGGTCTGTGGAATAGGAAGGGGCCAGATTGAACTGGTTCTCAGCCTTTGATAGATAGATGGCCCAATTACTTGTTTTATTTTTGAAAATTACTTTCTAAGCCCCCCTAAGGCTACAATCCCCTGCCCTACTGACACTTTGATAAAACTTTATCATATCTATTTCGCACAAGTCCATGCATATTATGTCTAATTCCAAACGTATCCCTGCAAGACAGACAGACTTGTTGATCTAGGGATCTTAAGGATCCTTTTGTAAGCTGTCATCTGGGCATTCTCTAGAGTGACTGTCAGCTTGCCCGGAAAAGCCAAGTGGCCATAAGTAATTGAGGGTAATAGTTTTGCTCTTGTAACCCTCCCTAAGCGTTCAAATGTGGGCGCCTTGAGTTTTGCTAGAACGTGGGAGATTTTTACTGCTTTAGAAGTCAATGCCGCTGCCTGATGAGTTATTCTCCCCATATTTCATAGCCAGACCCCCAAGTAGTGATATTTATCTTCCAGCTCTATACTTAGAGGACCGAGTTTCCATCTTCTATACAAATTTCTCGACTGACGGCTAAAAACCAAAACTTTCATTTTTTCTGCACTCGCTTTCAAAGCATTTCTTTCATTATAGTCATGCAGTATGTCAAGGCCCCGTGTAAGCCCGATCCGGGTTCAGGCAAACAAAACCATGTCGTCCGCATATTGTATTATGGGGAGCACCAGTTGCCCCAGCCTCGGAGGGAACGTGTTTCCTCTGAGCAGCTCAGCACCCAGGTCAGCTGTATATCAATTAAAGAGCGTGGGCGCCATAATGCAGCCCTGTTTTAGGCCTTTGTTGGTAAAAATCTTCCTAGTCACGCGTTATTTTGTGATTTTTATTCTCACCCAGGTGTCCGAGTAAAGGGCAATTATTGAGGCTAACAATTTCCTTGGGATCCCCCAGGACGCTAGTTTCTTCCACAGGATGTGGCGCACCACCCCATCGAAAGCCGCACTATATTCAATAAAGCAGGCACATTTCAAGATGTGAAAGTGCCAGGACATTATCTAACGTTGAGGAACTAGGTCTAAAACCTGTTTGATAAGGTGGAATTATGCCATTTGCTGAGATCCATTCTTCCAGCATTTGTAATAAGACCCTCGTATATGCTTTGCCATCTACATCCAATAAGGCTATCAGCCTATAGTTTTCAGGGCAAGTAATGACCCCTTTTTTGTAAATAGGTTGAAGTATCGATCCCTTATTAAGAATCTTGTATAAATTGTGGCTTAGGGCACTGTATCTTGTGAACAAGGTAAGCTGTTAGTCAGTGCATTTTCTGTGTCTTATTCACAGCAGTCCCTGCTGAAAACTCTCTGTCTAAAACACTCCTCAAGTTGGTCCAATTATTTAGTAAAAATGAGGTTATCACTCCAGTTTTGTCTGAGACATGTCCTTTTTCCCAGGGGAATGGCACTGATTTGTGCATGATGTGAACTGTCTGCATGTAATAGAGAGTCGCAAGCAGTGGGTTTCCTATAAAGTTTGAATGTTATTTAGGTCCCATGAACCTATAAAATGATGTCAAGAAATTCAATCTGTACTGAATTGACATGGTGTGTGAATGTCAAATTATGCGTGTTGTTACTTAGGTGTTCAAAGAGCATCTCAAGTTGTATTGTACTCCCAGTCTAGATGTCAAAAATGTCATCCATGTATCTCCCACAGTACATTATGTGTTCAGAGATCTCTGGTGGGCATGATGGCCATAGATGTTGTTTCTAAAACTAACCTATATAAAGGTTCACATATGAGGAAGAGAACTACAAACCGGTGGCTACCTCCTGGGCCTGTCTGAACCACTTACCGTTGTGTAAGAAAACATTATTTTGTGAAACTAATTTAGTGGGGTCAAGGATCATCTCAGAATGTTCATAAAGTGTGGCATCCCCACCAGAAAGAGCAGAGGCAAGAGCTGACAGGCCTTGTCCAAAGGGATGCATGTGGATAATGAATTGACATCCAATGTGACATAGTCTGCTCACTCTATGTCCCATCTATGTATTCAGAGATTTGTTCGGTTGGAGACCCAATGCCAACAATAATGGGTGCACCGGCTGGGAAATCACCCGATTTGGTGATGGTTAAACATGTTCTTAAACTCAACATCAGTGATGAGACATAAATCACGCCAGTGCACCAATTCAGATGCAATATTTTTGGCTATGTCATTTAGTGAGTTCTTAGACAGTTTGATGTATGCCCCACCGCCTGCTAGCTGTCTGTCAATTTCATCATTAAAGACCATGTCCTGCATCACTACTATGTTCCCACCCGCCCTTTTTGGCTTCCTCAATAATGATATTAGGTGCTTTTGAGAGAGTGTTGAGTGCTGTTCGTTCATTCTTAGTTAAATTGTCTCTATTGGGTTTGTGTCTCTCATTCATTTTGTCCTCTAGCGTATATAGTTCATGAATGACTGCCCTGTCAAAAGTATCTATCATGTTCTCAGGATGTAAACTAGATACAAATGTAGATTTGGAATTCATCCTACTATCTAAGATGAGGATGGATGCTATGTCTAGATCGGACAATAGCTCCAACATAGAAAGTGGTGGCCCATTCATCAAATCTATTGAAGGAAGTACGAAAAGATCTTGTACATCTTTGATAGTTCTTTGACATCCAGGCATAGGAGGAATAGAAGGTGAGGCATAGGTAGATTTTCATTGAAGATTCTTTTTAAATTTCAAACAACGTATAATTTTATACAGATCTATTGGACCTGGCTCTTTTTACAGGGTCATCCCCAAACCTTTTGCCTTCCTCCTATTTTTTCTGAACTCTTGTTGTTGGCTCTAGGACTCTGAGCACTTTATCACTGCGGATCAGTGCTAAAGTGCAGGTGCTCTCCCTTCTAAAGTTAGTATGATTGGCTTACACCTAATTGGCACATTTAATTTACCTGCAAGTCCCTTGTACAGTGGTATCCCTATACCCAGGGCCTGTAAATTAAATGCTACTATTGGGCCTGCGGCACTGCTTGCACCACCCACAGAAGTAGCCTTGCAAACCTGTCTCAAGCATGCTGGTGCAGGGCCTGTGTGCACAGGTTACTGCCACAGGGACCTGCCATCTAAATGTATTTGCCCGACCTGGAACTCCACATTCACTACATATAAGTGACCCCTAAAGTAGGCCCTAACTAGCCCTATGGGCAGGATGCTATGTATGTAAAAGGCAGGGCATGTGCCTAGTTGTGTGGCCTGTCCTGGTAGTGACAAGCAGCCTGTTTGGTTTCTCACTGCTTTGAGTGCCGACTTGCTCATAGGATTGTATTGGAAATGCCCTACCTTATGTCTAGGTGGTACTGTCTGATCTATGAGGGGTAGCGCAGGCATGTTTGGTATTGTTGTAATGGTAGTGAGAAAGTCTGCTTATTGGTGTAGGTGGATTTTTTATTACCATTATAGAATTGACACTTTTAGAAAGTGGGCATTCCTCTGTGCTTATGACTGGTGTTTTGCAGCTTGATTCCAAGCCATGTCTGAGTCAGAGTGACAGCTGGGCTTTGTGCATACTTTTCAGACAGCCTGTACACAGGGAGGGTGTAGATGTCACAGAGAGGCATCTGCATATTGAATGGTCTTCCTGGGCTGAGAGAAGGGAAGGCGGGGCACACTTGCATTTGGAAAAACTATGCCCTGGCCTCACACAAAGAGCTTGTTTACCCCCTCACCCCCCACTGATGTCTGGAGCCTCTGCTGGAGGAGAGAGAGGACACTCATAGAACCAGTTAGGACTGGTTTGAACCTCTTCTCCCCCTTTTGTAAAAGTTGTGCAAAACTGAGTATGAGTACAGGGTTTTTTTTCCCCATGTGAGAGACACATTAATGGGCTACTGAACTGGACACAGGATGCTGGTGGAGGGACTCACCAGGAACCACCTTTGGAGTGCTACTGTTGTGCTGGCCTGTGACCTGCTGGATCACTAGGAGGAACTGCCACTGCCTGCAACCCGTTTCTGCTGGCCTGTTTGCGTGGACCCTACCACCCTGTGCCCCCTTTTTTCTGCATCCAGGGGCTGGGTGGTGCGCCCCTTGCCCCCTTCAACTGTTTTGCCTTTCAGGCATAGTAGCACTTTGCCCTTCCTTTTCCCCAAAATCTGAGAAGAGCGCTCTAATCCCTGGTTGCTGGAGTGCAAAGGGAGTGCTGCATTAATCCGAGCAGGAGCTTGTGAGGAGAGCGCTCCTGCTTACTACGTGGTCAGGGCCCAGGAGGTGCCTGGTGCCCACCCCCCCTTTTTGCATCGTGGGGACCTTTAACAGAGCTGCCGCCCATCTCCAAAGAGCACAGACGAGGCGTGCGCTCCATTTTAACTCGGAGGCACGAGCCGGACCCAGACTGGTATCACCGTTACAACCCAGGCCAGAGGGAAGGATCAGGGCCGATACAGGGTGGGAGGATTCCCCCCCAAGCGGCACTGCTTTCCCTGGAAAGAAAGCAGTGGTCCAGGAAGCCCTGGAGGGCCTCGGACACACCACGGAGGTGAGGTGAATTGGAAAAGGCAGCAACCGCACCACATGAGTGGCTGCCTCTGACTTCTGGCACGCTAGGAGGATTGCGTACATTTCCCCCTCCCCAGTACTTGGGCTCACCAGTTGGAAGAGGGGGAGACTGTGGCAGCACAGCCTCACTGACAGCAGTAGCAGGCCGGGGGGGTGGGATGACCCTCAATGGAGGCCCCCGGCCCTGCCCGTATTGTGTTCACGCTGCATTTCTTATAGGAGAAGCGAATGAGCTCCTCGTTGCCGTGAGTGCTAAGCGGAGTACCGCATTCCTCCTGATAGGAGCGCAGGATCTCCTGTGCTAGACTGGGTGTGTGTGATACCACCCCTTATATAATAACAGTGCATATAGACAACATGTTTTCCCCTGCTTTTATGATAATGTCTGAGCCTCTGAATATGTTCACTGCACCATGTGTATTTTTGGGTGACGTTGCATTGCAGGTGCAGTCATAATAGTTTTACAGTTACGAAAATGCCCTGAGCTTTTCTGATGTTTCATTTTTATGGGAATTCATGATGTTGTTGTGGCACTTATGATTATGTGCTTGCCATGACGTGTATCATTGGTATAATGACGACTTGACTACTGCTTATGTTACAGGATAACCAGTAACATATGTGTTTTATGTGACTACTGCTGGCTTTTGCAGAGAACTAGTAACTGAGTAATGCTGTGCCAACTGCTTCTGTAGCAGGGTAATACTGACATGTTGTCTTTGGTCTAATGATGTTTTATGCAATACAGTTTATTTTTATATGATTTAGCGTTGTGTTTGATTTTTTGGTGTATTTATTGCGTTACATGTGTTCTGTGTGTTATACAATCGCTTTACACATTGCCTCTGGGGTAAGCCTGACTGCTCAGGCCAAGCTACCAAGGTGGTGAGCAGGGATTATCTTGGGTGTGTAACACATTCACCCTGACTAGAGTGGGTGGGATTTGCCTGGCTTAGGTGCATAACTTGGCCAACAAGAAACCTAATTTCTAACAAGATCTAACAAGATCAAGGGGAAAGTTCGGCATAGATGTTAGATAGCATTTAGTTCCTCTGATTGTGAGACACAGATCTGGTTTTCATCCTTCCTTGTACATTTGTGTTTGCTACTATGCCAGCCTCTTCTTGTTTTTTTATGTTTTTGGTGTTTGTTGAAATTCTGCCCTCTTTCTTTTCTGTAATGTTCCAACTCTACAAACAAAAAAAAAAAGAGGAAGCTGTCATACTAGTTTATGGTCCTGCCATCACCAGGATGGTGGCATGTGTATCACTTGCATCACTCATGATGCTTGAAACATCATATTCACTAGCTGAAGTGGATGTTACGGGTGTTTTTGCTCACTGGTAATTTAATGCATCAAACTTGTGAGCATATGTGAACACTACCATTACTGTAATTGCTCTAATTTATTTTAGTGTTCTCATTTTCTTGACTTTGATGTGTAGTTGGTGTGCATTTTGCTTTCTTCCTCAACATTCTCATTTTCTTCCAACAGTCTCTCTTCTCCTTTCCGCCTGTTTGATGAGAATATTTATTATTCCAAATGAAGAGAACAATATTAAATGTTCCCAGTCATTAAGTAAATCATGGTCTAGGTCTTCGAAGGAGGGAACTATAATCACCCTTAGACCTTGTGGCACCTGATTGAGATCAATGTAACTCTTGAGAATGGTGGCATCCCACTACTTGATAACTTCTGTTTCTTGAGACACTCAAGTCTAATAGATTTCTGTTTGAGACCCTCCTGTCTAGTATGGACAGCTCCGAGCCCTTTTCTATCTACTAAAGTGTCTTGCAAGCGAAACACATGCACAAGTGCATGCGACGCAGGCTCAACCCTAAAAAGGGAGAAATTGGAGGAAAGGGGTGAGAAAGAAGAGACGAACAGCTGAGGAGGCAAACTTGAAGGGTGTAGACAATGAAAGCAAAAAGAGAAAAATAAATTATCTTTATAATTCACTGCATTTTAGCTCTCATTGGTTAAGCCATCAACGACTTCTAGATTGCTATAACAGGTGGTATGGGGAAGGGTTTGCACGAGAGAAGAACCCAAAGTCTTGAGCCTGGACAGGAAATGTGACAAACATTGTCCATCTGACAAAGTATGGAGGGAGGGAAAAGTTGGATCCTGAGAACGAGAAAGGGGATTGTAATGTAGGGGAATACAAGATAAAATGTATTTGCAAGTTGCAAGACAATTTTTTATTAATCATACTATATTCTTATCATCCACTAATACTGTATGACACAATTTGATCAAGATAAACGTGCACATGAATAGGACATAAGGGTTACCTTGTGACAAATTAATGAGCTCTGCTCAATGGCCAAACTTTGGCTTTATTGTGATAAATTAGCCATTGTTACCTATGAGTTATTGTGCTTGCAGGAGACTCGTCTTACTGGTGCAGAATTGCTAGATTGAGTGAACTGTGTTTTAAAGTGTTGGCACCCAGTGATTACAGCATGCCTCAACATGGAGTTGCTTCGTTGGGAATATTATGTGGTCATCAAACAAATTAAGGGTTGGTCCCCTCAGGTCACTGGCTAATCGCACAAATATCCCAGTACTTGGATATCTCTTACTATCTGAGTAGTCTGTGCTTCAAATATAGATGATCTATTTATCTTTTATCAACTGCTGCAGGAGGTTCCCAGCTGGTTAGTGATATAAATCTGACAATCAATCCCTCTAAAGATTCAACCAACTCTAATTTACCTTATTGCACACCATATATTAGGTCTGCTCCTTTACACTTTCAGAATACTTTGGGACTCATGGACACATGGTGCCATTATAAAAATGCACAACCTGACTTTAGCTTTCGTTCTGTCCCTCAAAATCCAAAACTAGATGGTAAATCTTTGTGTTCTGCAGTGGCTTCCGCAGGCATAACTCTTAATTAACTGACAACAATAAAGATGCTTTTAGAACAACAATTATGAGAAAACATGGTTCGTAGGACTCACAACAATAGATTAGGCCACTCTGAGACTAATGAAAAATGTGCTCAACATTAGCCAAGAGAATCAGGGAACAGACCAATAACATTCATATCATAGGGATTCAAAAGATCAATGAAGTTATGAATGTGTTGCAGCATTCAGTGATCCATTGGAGACGTTCTTTGCAGCCTGTTATGGGTTGGATGTTGTGTCAGGAGGTGGGAGTTGAAAGCCTTGTCCCACTGGTCTTCTGATATCTTTTTCCAGTTTAAGAGTGTGGAGCTGGGGGTGAGGTGCACGGTTGGTAGGTCCTGAGATGGTGAAATGGATGCTGTATTGGCCGGTCCAAGCAAGCTGAGAGATGTGGTTGTACTTGACTCAGTTGCTTGATGTGGATTGCAGTCTCGGTCGACGAGGTGGATGTAGTCTAGTAGACATTCACATATGGTGGGTTTATCCAAAACAGCTTGACCCCCAGATGATCTATATAAAGATCAAAGTCCGGCCAGTGGTTTGACACCCTCTTATTTCAACAAAGACCAGATTTAAGACTCTACTAGTCTACTCACATATTAGGTCAGGCATTTCACAAACATTGCTGGTTCCCAGAAATACACAATATAGCTCTGTATGGTTTAACCCATCACTTTCAGTTTTGTTTCTCAACATTTTTTGGCAGCAAACTGGTCACACACTAATCTGTGGAACTTAGAACAACAGTTTGAAAATCCTATCCTTAGCTCATTTAAAGAGCTACTTTCAGTATATCTTGCAATGTTTTTAAATAGATCTAGTTAAGGGATTCTATTCAAAAAGTACCAGGCTCTGAATTTGACTTAAACCCTCATAAATATATCGAATCTGTCTTTGCCTATAACGCAATTTTGGTTTAGAGCTAAGTCTATCAAATAGTCATGGAGAAACACTGAGATAACATAAAACTGATTGCAGAGAAATGGTCTTTTCAGTTAAAGGAATAGATTTCCATTGACAAAAATATAACAATGTATTGTTGAGTCAAACTATTGAATGAGTCAAGCTTAACCTCTTCTGTGCCTTGGACGAGATGATCTCGTCCAAGGCTAGAGTTCCCCTGTGCCTTGGACGAGATCATCTCGTCCATGGCACAGGGGAACTTGGGGGCGCGCTAGCGCGCCCCCCGTGCACCCCCCATCCCCCCCCAAGGCGGGGATGGAAGGGCAAGACCTTCCCCTTCCACCCCCGCCCCCCCCCACCCCCCCCTGTGACGTCAGCGCGCGCGCGCGCGCTGATGTGTCACAGGGGCCTCCCTCGTCGCGCTGGAAGCTCTGCTTCCAGCACAATTGAAAAAGAAATGCAAAAGCATTTCTCTTTCAATCACCGGGGAGACCCTTGGGGGCAGATTGGCCGATTTTAGGTCAATCTGCCCCCAAGGGGGCAGAAACCACTAGGCACCGGGGATTTGTTTTTTGGCGCCAATGTCACGCAGGGGGAGCGACCCCGTAGGCAAGGGTCGCTCCCGGGGGGGGGGTGGGGGTTGGGGGGGTCAAATTTATTTTAGGCCATTTCTGCCCCTCCTAGGGGCAGATCGGCCTATTATCAGGCTGAACTGCCCCCAGAGGGGGGCAGAACCCTCAGGGAACCAGGGCAATTTTTTTTTTTTGTTTTTTTTTTTAGTTTTTGTTTTTTTTCGAGATGGGGAGCAACCCATCAGGCAAGGGTCGCTCCCCTGGGGGGCAACTTGTATTTAGGCCATTTCTGCCCCCCTTGGGGGCAGATTGGCCGATTTTAGGTCAATCTGCCCCCAAGGGGGCAGAAACCACTAGGCACCTGGGATTTGTTTTTTGTCGCCAATGTCACGCAGGGGGAGCGACCCCGTAGGCAAGGGTCATTCCCGGGGGGGGGGGGGTTGGGGGTTCAAATTTATTTTAGGCCATTTCTGCCCCCCCTGGGGGCAGATCGGCCTATTATTAGGCCAAACTGCCCCCGGGGGGGGCAGAACCCTCTAGGCACCAGGGCACATTTTTTTTGTGTGTTTTTTTTTTGTTTGTTTGGTTTTTTTCGAGATGGGGAGCGACCCATCAGGAAAGGGTCGCTCCCCTGGGGGGCAACTTGTATTTAGGCCATTTCTGCCCCCCTTGGGGGCAGATTGGCCGATTTTAGGTCAATCTGCCCCCAAGGGGGCAGAAACCACTAGGCACCTGGGATTTGTTTTTTGTCGCCAATGTCACGCAGGGGGAGCGACCCCGTAGGCAAGGGTCGCTCCCGGGGGGGGGGGGGGTTTGGGGTTTCAAATTTATTTTAGGCCATTTCTGCCCCCCCTGGGGGCAGATCGGCCTATTATTAGGCCAAACTGCCCCCAGGGGGGGGCAGAACCCTCTAGGCACCAGGGCACATTTTTTTTGTGTGTTTTTTTTTTGTTTGTTTGTTTTTTTTCGAGATGGGGAGCGACCCATCAGGAAAGGGTCGCTCCCCTGGGGGGCAAATTGTATTTAGGCCATTTCCGCCCCCCTTGGGGGCAGATTGGCCGATTTTAGGTCAATCTGCCCCCAAGGGGGTAGAATCCACTAGGCACCTGGGATTTGTTTTTTGGCGCCAATGTCACGCAGGGGGAGCGACCCCGTAGGCAAGGGTCGCTCTGGGGGGGGGGTGGGGGGGGGGTTGGGGGGGTCAAATTTATTTTAGGCCATTTCTGCCCTCCCTAGGGGCAGATCGGCCTATTATCAGGCCGAACTGCCCCCAGAGGGGGGCAGAACCCTCAGGGCACCAGGGCAATTTTTTTTTTGTGTGTTTTTTTTTTTTGTTTGTTTTTTTCGAGATGGTGAGCGACCCATCAGGCAAGGGTCGCTCCCCTGGGGGGCAACTTGTATTTAGGCCATTTCTGCCCCCCTTGGGGGCAGATTGGCCGATTTTAGGTCAATCTGCCCCCAAGGGGGCAGAAACCACTAGGCACCTGGGATTTGTTTTTTGCCGCCAATGTCACGCAGGGGGAGCGACCCCGTAGGCAAGGGTCGCTCCAGGGAAGGGGTGGGGGCTGGGGGGGCAAATTTATTTTAGGCCATTTCTGCCCCCCCTGGGGGCAGATCGGCCTATTATTAGGCTGAACTGCCCCCAGGGGGGGGGGGGGGGCAGAACCCTCAGGGCACCAGGGCAAATTTTTTTGTTGTGTTTTTTTTTTTGTTTGTTTGTTTTTTTCGAGATGGGGAGCGACCCATCAGGCAAGGGTTGCTCCCCTGGGGGGCAAATTGTATTTAGGCCATTTCTGCCCCCCTTGGGGGCAGATTGGCCGATTTTAGGTCAATCTGCCCCCAAGGGGGCAGAAACCATTAGGCACCTGGGATTTGTTTTTTGGCGCCAATGTCACGCAGGGGGAGCGACCCCGTAGGCAAGGGTCGCTCCCGGGGGGGGTGGGGGTTGGGGGGAAGAAATTTATTTTAGGCCATTTCTGCCCCCCCCCCCCTTGGGGCCGGCTGAGCTACAGGCCAAACTCCACAGGTAGGCACCTTGCAAAAAACACCTCTGTTTTCTGTGAAAAAATATGTTGTGTCCATGTTGTGTTTTGGGCCATTTCCTTTCGTGGGCGCTAGGCCTACCCACAGAAGTGAGGCACCATTTTTATCGAGAGACTTAGGGGAACGCTGGGTGGAAGGAAATTTGTGGTTCCTCTCAGATTCCAGAACTTTCTGTCACCGAAATGAGAGGAAAAAGTGTTTTTTGGGCCACATTTTGATGTTTGCAAAGGATTCTGGGTAACATAACCTGGTCAGAGCCCCGCAAGTCACCCCATCTTGGATTCCCCTGGGTTTCTAGTTTTCAAAAATGCGCTGGTTTGCTAGGTTTCCCCAGGTGCGGGCTGAGCTACAGGCCAAAATCCACAGGTAGGCACTGCTTTTTATAAAAAAATTTGATGTGTCCACGTTGTGTTTTGGGCCCTTTCCTTTCGTGGGCGCTAGTCCTACCCACGCAAGTGAGGTATCATTTTTATCGGGAGACATGGGGGAACGCTGGGTGGAAGGAAATTTGTGGCTCCTCTCAGATTCCAGAACTTTCTGCCACAGAAATGTGAGGAACATGTGTTTTTTTAGCCACATTTTGAGGTTTGCAAAGGATTCTGGGTAACAGAACCTGGTCCGAGCCCCGCAAGTCACCCCTCCCTGGATTCCCCTAGGTCTCTAGTTTTCAGAAATGTACAGGTTTGGTAGGTTTCCCTAGGTGGCGGCTGAGCTAGAGGCCAAAATCTACAGGTAGTCACTTTGCTAAAAACAGCTCTGTTTTCTGTGATGTGTCCACGTTGTGTTTTGGGGCATATCCTGTCGCGGGCGCTAGGCCTACCCACACAAGTGAGGTATCATTTTTATCGGGAGACGTGGGGGAACGCTGCGTGGAAGGAAATTTGTGGCTCCTCTCAGATTCCAGAACTTTCTGCCACAGAAATGTGAGGAACATGTGTTTTTTTAGCCAAATTTTGAGGTTTGCAAAGGATTCTGGGTAACAGAACCTGGTCCGAGCCACACAAGTCACCCCTCCTTGGATTCCCCTAGGTCTCTAGTATTCAGAAATGTACAGGTTTGGTAGGTTTCCCTAGGTGCCGGCTGAGCTAGAGGCCAAAATCTACAGGTAGTCACTTTGCTAAAAACAGCTCTGTTTTCTGTGATATGTCCACGTTGTGTTTTGGGGCATATCCTGTCGCGGGCGCTAGGCCTACCCACACAAGTGAGGTATCATTTTTATCGGGAGACGTGGGGGAATGCTGGGTGGAAGGAAATTTGTGGCTCCTCTCGGATTCCAGAACTTTCTGCCACAGAAATGTGAGGAACATGTGTTTTTTTAGCCACATTTTGAGGTTTGCAAAGGATTCTGGGTAACAGAACCTGGTCCGAGCCCCGCAAGTCACCCCTCCTTGGATTCCCCTAGGTCTCTAGTTTTCAGAAATGTACAAGTTTGGTAGGTTTCCCTAGGTGGCGGCTGAGCTAGAGGCCAAAATCTACA
This sequence comes from Pleurodeles waltl, assembly GCF_031143425.1. NCBI lineage: Eukaryota > Metazoa > Chordata > Amphibia > Caudata > Salamandridae > Pleurodeles > Pleurodeles waltl. The sequence continues at coordinate 261,765,175 of NC_090440.1, forward strand.
GGTAGTCACTTTGCTAAAAACAGCTCTGTTTTCTGTGATGTGTCCACGTTGTGTTTTGGGGCATATCCTGTCGCGGGCGCTAGGCCTACCCACACAAGTGAGGTATAATTTTTATCGGGAGACGTGGGGGAACGCTGGGTGGAAGGAAATTTGTGGCTCCTCTCAGATTCCAGAACTTTCTGCCACAGAAATGTGAGGAACATGTGTTTTTTTAGCCAAATTTTGAGGTTTGCAAAGGATTCTGGGTAACAGAACCTGGTCCGAGCCCCGCAAGTCACCCCTCCGTGGATTCCCCTAGGTCTCTAGTTTTCAGAAATGCACAGGTTTGGTAGGTTTCCCTAGGTGGCGGCTGAGCTAGAGGCCAAAATCTACAGGTAGTCACTTTGCTAAAAACAGCTCTGTTTTCTGTGATGTGTCCACGTTGTGTTTTGGGGCATATCCTGTCGCGGGCGCTAGGCCTACCCACACAAGTGAGGTATCATTTTTATCGGGAGACGTGGGGGAACGCTGGGTGGAAGGACATTTGTGGCTCCTCTCAGATTCCAGAACTTTCTGCCACAGAAATGTGAGGAACATGTGTTTTTTTAGGCAAATTTTGAGGTTTGCAAAGGATTCTGGGTAACAGAACCTGGTCCGAGCCACACAAGTCACCCCTCCTTGGATTCCCCTAGGTCTCTAGTTTTCAGAAATGCACAGGTTTGGTAGGTTTCCCTAGGTGGCGGCTGAGCTAGAGGCCAAAATCTACAGGTAGTCACTTTGCTAAAAACAGCTCTGTTTTCTGTGATGTGTCCACGTTGTGTTTTGGGGCATATCCTGTCGCGGGTGCTAGGCCTACCCACACAAGTGAGGTATCATTTTTATCGGGAGACGTGGGGGAACGCTGGGTGGAAGGAAATTTGTGGCTCCTCTCAGATTCCAGAACTTTCTGCCACAGAAATGTGAGGAACATGTGTTTTTTTAGCCAAATTTTGAGGTTTGCAAAGGATTCTGGGTAACAGAACCTGGTTCGAGCCACACAAGTCACCCCTCCTTGGATTCCCCTAGGTCTCTAGTTTTCAGAAATGCACAGGTTTGGTAGGTTTCCCTAGGTGGCGGCTGAGCTAGAGGCCAAAATCTACAGGTAGTCACTTTGCTAAAAACAGCTCTGTTTTCTGTGATGTGTCCACGTTGTGTTTTGGGGCATATCCTGTCGCGGGCGCTAGGCCTACCCACACAAGTGAGGTACCATTTTTATCGGGAGACTTGGGGGAACATAGATTAGCAAAACAAGTACTATTGCCCCTTGTCTTTCTCTACATTTTGTCCTTCCAAATATAGGAGTGTGTGTAAAAAAGACATCTATTTGAGAAATTCCCTGTAATTCACGTGCTACTATGGTCACCCCGGAATTCAGAGATGTGCAAATAACCACTGCTCCTCAACACCTTATCTTGTGCCCTTTTTGGAAATGCAAAGGTTTTCTTGATAGCAATTTTTTACTCCTTATATTTCAGCAAATGAATTGCTGTATACCCGGTATAGAATGAAAACGCACTGCAGGGTGCAGCTCATTTATTGGCTCTGGGTTCCTCGGGTTCTTGATGAACCTACAAACCCTATATATCCCCGCAACCAGAGGAGTCCAGCAGACGTAACGGTATATTGCTTTCGATAATCTGACATTGCAGGGAAAAGTTACAGAGTAAAACGTAGAGAAAAATTGATGGTTTTTTCACCTCAATTTCAATATTTTTCTTTTTCAGCTGTTATTTTCTGTAGGAAACCCTTGTAGGATCTACACAAATGACCCCTTGCTGAATTCAGAATTTTGTCTACTTTTCAGAAATGTTTAGGTTTCCGGGATCCAGCATTGGTTTCATGACCATTCCTGTCACTGACTGGAAGGAGGCTGAAAGCACAAAAAATTGCACAAATGGGGTATGCCCCAGTAAAATGCCAAAATTGTGTTGAAAAAGTGGGTTTTCTGATTCAAGTCTGCCTGTTCCTGAAAGCTGGGAAGCTGCTGAGTTTAGCACCGCAAACCCTTTGTTGATGCCATTTTCAGGGGAAAAACCACAAGCCTTCTTCTGCAGCCACTTTTTCAATTTTTTTTGAAAAAAACGAATTTTTCACTGTATTTTGGCCAATTTCTTGGCCTCCTTCAGGGGAACGCACAAAGTCTGGGTACCTCTAGAATCCCTAGGATGTTGGAAAAAAAGGACGCAAATTTGGCTTGGTTAGCTTATGTGGACAAAAAGTTATGAGGGCCTAAGCGCGAAGTGCCCCAAATAGGCAAAAAAAGGCCTGGCACAGGAGGGGGAAAAGGCCTGGCAGCGAAGGGGTTAAGAATATAGATCAATGAATGCAAGACATATCTTACCCTGAAAACACCACATCTATGGGGATGTAGCACTAAAGTTAATTGTTTTTGCTGTGACTATAACAAGACAGACAATAAACATATCTCCTTTAACTGCCCTAAAATAAACATTTACTGGCACAAAGTATTCAATGAATTAAACACATTACTATGTATTAGTAGTTATCATTCATCGAAGTTGTTACTTATCTGCTCAGCTTCGGATGTCCCCATGGAATTCTCTGGTCTTATATTTATAGCAATTATTGAAGCAAGACTTCAGATCGCAAAATATTGGTTAAACCGGGAACCACCAACAAAAAGTGAGTGGTAGAATGAATTAATTGACCTATGTGAATTAGAAAAGGCCAGTAGTTTAAATAAACCGGGTGAGTCCAATTTATTATCAGTTTAGTAACTGGTGATTTCCTTCATGAAGAGAGGCACTTCTTATGCACCTAGACAATTATTATTTATCTCCATTGCTTCATTATAATATGATGTTCTTGTTTAATGCATGCTTTTATTCTTTATGCGGCTGTTCTCTTTTTTCTTTCTAACGAGTGACCTGTTTAACTGTTTAATGACTCCATCGTGGTTTAGATTTATGGATAAAGTATAGTCTGATTTTTTTCTCTATTAATTAACATATTAATATCTTCCCAAATTAAAAAAAATGAAAAAATATGCTTTGAACTGTGCATTCTATTCCTGATTTCTTTATGACTAAAACATTTTTAGAGATGACATTCTGCGATGCATATCTCGTCATTCAAATGTGTCACAAAATGTGTGTCATCTTGATTAGGGACCAGACATGTATTTATCTTTTTTGTTTTTGTTTTAATAAATATGACTTCATTTTATATCAATTAAATAATATTTTCATATTAAAAGGTAATTAGACATTTGTAAAAATGCGTAGTAAACAGAAAAAGGTTATAAAAGGTAGCATGGCAAAAGTAATTTAGCAAATGTGTGGCAGTGTCCATTATTGTATAAACAGAATGGTGAACTAACATTGTTCACTGTCTGATATTCGTAGCAGAATGGGTCTAGCACAGTATAAGCACAGGATAACAAGGAGCCGATCTGCTTTTTAGGGTCAAGCCTGCTAGTGCATGGTTCTTGCATATGAGACTCTCGGCCTGATTACGACCTTGGCGGATGGGATACTATGTGATGAAGTATCCCATTTGCCATATTAGAAGTGCCATTATATTCTATGGACGTCACATTTGTGATGGAGTATCCCATCCACCAAGGTCGTAATCGGGCCCTCTGTTATGTACAGTAAGGGGCTTGGAGAAGGCCTGTCGCTCATCATTTGATGGTTTGCATGGCACTCTTCTTTACAGCCTCGCAATTCATCAAGACAGGACTGGCATCGCTTTCATTCTTCTGTGTGGAGCAGGGATCAAGCACTGATTGATTCAACTAAATTAGTGTGAGTCCGCTGCTCCCAACGTGATCGAGGTACTATGTTGTTCTTTTTAATCTATACTGCCCTGCAAACACAAGACTTGTGACTGGCAAAAAAATATGCCCAGCAGGACAAACAAAATTGCAAAGTTTTATTTTCTAAATCTAACTTTATTTTATTTTGTCAAGTCGCCTATCACTTTCCACTCATCTTTTCTTTTGTTTTTGCTCATGGGCACTCTTCTCAAAAGGTGAAAATGAACTTGTTTGAAATATTGCAAAGTGACATTGTTTCTTAATTATGTTTAATTTCTGAAGTTATGCTTTAACACATAATTGTGCAGTACATGCCATTCCACCCCACTACAATCCACCCAATTTTATCCCACCCAAATCCAGACCATTCACCCCAATGCAATCCACTCCAACCCACCCCACACCAGTCTTCCCAACCCATCCCAATCTAATGGGCTCCACTCCAAATCTTCCCATTCTAATTAAAAACAATCTGCACCACTCCAAAACAATCTGCCCCACTGCAATCCAAAACAATCTGCCCACTCCAGTCCACCTCACTCCAAGCTGTCCCACTTTAATCCCAAACAATCTGCCCCACTCGAGTCTGACCCACACCAATTCAAAACAATCTGTTCCACTGCAATCAGCCCCACTCCAGTCCAAAACAATTTCTCCTACTACCATCTGCCCCACTCCAATTTAAAACAATACGCCCCACTCCAATCCAATCCACCTCAACCCAAACCATCCACCCCACTCCACTCCATCCCAATTCACTACACTCCAATCCAGCACACTCCTATCCAATCCATCCCACATAAACCCAATCTACCCCAGTCCAGTTCACCTTAATATAATCTGCCCCACTCCAATCCAAAACCAATCGGCACTACTCCAATCCAAAACAATCTGTCCCACCCTAATCCGCCCTACTCCAATCTGCCCAATTGCAATCCAAAACAATCTGCCCCACTCAAATCCAAAACAATCTTCCCCACTCAAATCCAAAACAATCTGCCCCACTCAAATCCAAAACAATCTGCCCCACTTCAATCCAAAAAAATCTGCCCTACTCCAGTCCACCTCACTCCCATCTGCCCCACTTTAATCCAAAACAATCTGTCCCACTCAAATCCACCTCACTCCATTCTACCCCACTCTAAACCAGAACAATATATCCCACTCCAATCCAAACAATATGCTCCACTCCAATCCAATCCACTTCACCCCAATCCAATCCACCCCAATCCATACCAATCTACTCCACTCCTATCCAGTCCACCCCACTTCCATCCAATCCACCCCACACAAACCCACTCTACCTCACTCCAATCCACCCTAATACAATTTGCCCCCACTCCAATCCAAACCAATCTGCCCCACTCCAGTTTGCCTCATGCCAATCCAAAACAATCTGTCCCACTCCAATGTGCCCAATTTTAATCAAAAACAATCTGCCCCATTACAATCCAAAACAATCTGCCCCACTCCAGTCTACCCCACTTCAATCAAAACAACCTACCCCTCTCCAATCCATTTCAATCTGCCCCACTCCAATCTGGCTCACTTTAGTCCAAAACAATATGCCCCATTCCAATCCCAAACAACTCACTCCAATCCAAAACAATATGGCCTACTCCAATCTAATCCCCTCCACTCCACTCTATCCCAATTCACCCCACTCCAATCCAGTCTACCCTTATCCAGCCTTGTCCAATACACCTCACCCAGTCCACCCCACTCCAGTCCAATCCAGTCCAATCCACCCCACTGAAGTCCAATCTAACCCACTGCACTTCAATCTACCCACATCCATCCCATTCCAGTCAGATCTGCCCCACTCCTATCCAACCCACGTCAATCCCACCCACTCAAGTCCACCGCTATCCAATCCACCCCACTCCAATGCAATGTACTTTAATCCACCCCAGTCTAGTCCAACCCACCCCACTCAAAACCACCTTAATTTATCCCAATTCAATCCAGTATACCCCCTCTCCAATCAACCCACCCCCAATCCAATCCACCCCACTGAAATGCACCCCACTCCACCACAATCCACTCCAATCCAATCCACCCCAAACCGATCCAATCAATCTCAATCCAATCCACCACACACAACCCAATCCACCCCACCATAATCCACCCCACTCAATTGAATCCATCTCAGTCCAATCCACTCCAACCACCCCACCCCAATACACACCAATCCAATCCACCCAGCCTCACCCCAATTTAATCCAAAATCAATCCATCCCACCTCAATCCAGTCCACCCTAAACTAAGCCACTCACTCCAGCCCACCCCATTTCAATTGACTCCCATCCACCCCACCACAATCTACTCTAACCCAATCCACCCCACTCCAATCCAATCCATCTCACTGCAGCCCACCACACCCCAATTTAATCTGCCCTACTCTACTGTAATCCAACCACTCTATCCCAATCCACCTCACCCCATCCCAGTTCACCTCACTCCAATCCTTCCAGCCCGCTCCACTACAATCCATCCAGCCCACCCACTCCAATCTAATCTAATCTAATCCACCACACTCCAATCCAATCCACCCCATGCATATCAATCCAATGTAAACCACCCACCCCAATTCAATCTAATCCCCCCACTCAAATTCAATCCCATCCACCTCACCCCATTTCGTTCCACCCCACTAATCCAACCCACTCCACTTAATCCACTCAACCCCAATCCAATCCACCCCACTCTACTCCAATCCTATTCACCCAACTACCTCAATCCACTCCAACCAAATCCACCCCACAACACTCTCTGCCACTGAACCACTCAACTCCACTCCCCTCCCCTCCCCTCCCCTTTACTGAGCTCTACGATACACTACTCCTCCTACTCCATGGCATTCCCACAAATCCACTATGACACTCCACACCCCCCACTCCAGACACTCCACGCCACTAACTTTTAGCCATGCTGAACAGCAGCCATACTGGTGTAGAAAATGGCAAAACAAATTTCCAAAGCCAATAGCTCTTGTATAGATGAGACCTATTGGCTTTGCTAATGCTTGTTCTTGTTTGCAGCCATGTTTTGTTGAAGAATGCTGAGCTGTGATACCTACCATCTCAACTGTTGGTTAGCACTAATTAGGAGCTTATCTGAAAAAGGGAACACCCATAAGAGAAGGAGGTAAGGCTGTCACTTTGGTCCAGTTGGGACTTTGAAAAGGCCTCCCACCTCAAATAGAAGGTACAATCACCTCCCTCAAGTCGGTATGACTTGAGAGAGGGGATTCAGACGTCTGCATCAGACTGGAAAATGGACTTGAACACAACTGTGAAAAGAGTGCAATATGTGCCACATCCTAGGGAAGCGCTATTTGTACCAAGGTAACAGCCTTATATCGGTTGAGAAGGCATTACATATTGGGTTTTACATGAAAACGTTTTGGTGTGTGCATTTTCAAGGTGCTATTACCCTGAGGTTACCTTCACTTCTAAGGTTCCATGATCAAATGAGAATTTCACTTTTTTGGGAATAGTCAACATTGATGGCCTTTTGAAGGTGGATATTACTTCCCAAGGTAGTCATGTAAATGGTCGTTTGGTCCAATTTATGCTTTTCTCTTTCTCCTTGTTAGGGCATCCTGAATACCCTTCAGGAGTTTTGCTCTAATTTGCTAGAGTATAGGCATTTATAAATACATTGAAAAAGTACTGAATAAAACCGAAGCTATGTTTTTCATTAAGCTGCTGTATGTATTGATGTGGAGGCATAGCAGCCATTTTTGAGTATTAGAATAAATATTACACAGAGCAAAGGATTCCTATTTACAGGGTGGTAGCTTTAAGGGGGTGTGTGGGTCATTCCATCCCCCTAATAAAGGCATTTTCTTATAAGTAGTTGGGTGCAGGTGCTTTCAGTCGGGTATTGTGCGATATCAGTCAGATTTCAGCATGTATTTTTACATACCACAGGTGAAAAAATGCGGACACACTGTGTGAACGTCCTCAAAAATATTGATTATTTTACATAATATTGTTTTTTCTCTCTTAGTGCTCCTACCAAACCACATTCCTCTCCCTTCCACTTGCCCTTAGGCCCCACTCATGCACTCTGCTTGTGGTATTATGTATTTAAACATTGTATGGCAGTCTGACTGTCTGAAAATCAGAAGCTCAACCCCCCAACCCCGCCTCCCCATCTTACTGATCAAGCTACGCCCTTGCCCATTTAATAACATACTTTACATACTGCCTTTCTGACAAAACTATTTGAAGATTGAGTGAGGTCTTGCTAAGGGCAGCAGCTGTAATTTGGTAGTTATTTCTTTTAGAAGGGGGGATTGTCTTGTTTCAGATTGGCATTTTAACTTATTGTAGTTTAAAGAATTATTAAGGGTCCCAGTTGTTAAGGCTTTGTTTCCAGTTAATAAAGAAAAGGATGACAAAAAAAACAAGGTGAAGGCTATAAAGGGACCACAAAGTTATGGCATGTGACATCTCTTCAAGTAGTGGATGCAGAGCTGACCTGCTCCTTAGACATAGATTCTGACTCACATGGGATTGACATTAAAAGAAGAAAATTAGAAAAAGTAAAAAAGGGAAGGAAAAGAGTCTCAAAATCTTTTTTTGCCCTCAATTGTCATTGGGCCAACACGTGGCTCAGTATGTTGAGAACCAGATTAGAAAGGAGATGCATAATGAGGTACATGTGAGATGAGAGTACCGAAGCCACATTAGCTAATAAAGGGGGTCATTCTGACCCTGGCGGTCATTGACCGCCAGGGTCAACGACCGCGGGAGCACCGCCAACAGGCTGGCGGTGCTCCCAAGGGCATTCTGACCGCGGCAGTATGGCCGCGGTCAGAAACGGAAAACTGGCGGTCTCCCGCCGGTTTTCCGCTGCCCTGAGGAATCCTCCATGGGATTCCGACCCCCTCACCGCCATCCTGTTCCTGGCGGTTTTGACCGCCAGGAACAGGATGGCGGTGAGGGGTGTCGTGGGGCCCCCGTAAGAGGGCCCCTAAAAGATTTTCAGTGTCTGCCATGCAGACACTGAAAATCGCGACGGGTGCTACTCCACCCGTCGCATCCTTCCCACTCCGCCGGCTCCATTCGGAGCCTGCTTCCTCGTGGGAAGGGGTTTCCCGCTGGGCTGGCGGGCGGCCTTCTGGCGGTCGCCCGCCAACCCAGCGGGAAACACAGAATAACCACGGCGGTCTTCTGACCGCGTAGCGGTATCCTGTTGGGGGAACTTTGGCGGGCGGCCTACGCCGCCCGCCAAAGTTAGAATCACCCCCAAAGTGTCTTACACCCCAGAACTAGATCTAAAGATGTTGGCGTTTATGAATGAATTTGGAAGATATCCTAGAAAGGCTCTGGGTAAAGGACTGAAAGGATGTTGTCAGACTTCCAGACATTTTATGACTGAGGAGGATTATGTGGGCAATTCTAATCTGGATGTTGAAGATTTACATTAATGGGTTCAGAGAGAGATATCACTCTTGAGCAACTTGGGCAGTGCTAATGCGGCTTTGTGAATAAACAGATGTAAGAGCCTAATTGTGGAAATAGACCCAAAGTTAGCTGTGGCTGGTAATGAAGAGTGTGCTTCCTGTTAAAGGAGGTTGTTTAGTGGATACTCTGCAAGGGAAATATCCTGATATATGGACATGTTTCATTCTAATAAAAAGGTCCTGATGGACATTAAGAAGGTACTTGGAAATAGGGCATTTGGAGGGTTGGAAGGAAATGGGGTTGCTTCTATGGCAAGGGTATGGCATCACACATGCTTCTTTTATATAAAGCTTCGGGCCCTTTTAAGTGCAGCAGAGATCAACTGGATTCCATCTAAAATGTCAAAGAAATAGGGACCAATACAACAGGGGAGAAAGGAGAGCCAAGGGATCATCCGGTATATGTAAAAAAAAAAAACTTTTTTCTTCTCCTTTAAATTGGGTGCCAAACTAACCCAGTTAGAGGAAACACAGAAGCAGATGCCATTCAGGGATTTTGAACAGAGTTTGTAGATCAACCTACTCAGTTTCAGAAACCAAGAACTCTAAAATTCAAAAGAAGAGAATATAGTCAGCCAGGAGGTAGAGGTAGTGTTTCAAAAAGATGCAAAAGAATCAGTAGAGAATTATTGAGGCTGTTTTTGAGTACTATTTTCTTAGTGGAAAAGAAAGACAAAGGTGTGAGATCAGTGATAAATTTCAGAGATCTAAATGATTGAGAGATCCACTGAGAGATGTCTTGAGGAAAAACAAATGGTTAACTAGTTAAGATCTGAAAGATGCTTACTAGAGTGTATGCCGGGAACACAGGGACTTCATAAGATTTCAGTGGCAGCGGATAACCTAGCAATTTGTTTCCGTATTTTGGATTAATATCGTACGTTTTGTGTTTCACAAAAGTAATGAGGCTTTTAGTAGGTTGGCTGAGAGTGAGAGAGGTTGGTCTAATAGTTTAGCAAGAAAATATTCTTATCATGGCAATATCAAAAGAGTAGTCAGAGCAGCATAAGGAGTTAGCAGTTTGCATAATAGAGGACATAGGGTTTGCTGTCAACAGGGACAAATCAAGCTTAATTCAAACTCAGGATTTTGAGATTTTTAGATTTCCAGATACAGACTATAGGCTGTGTATCGAGGAACTTATGAAGAAAGTGAAAAAGATCTACAGATAAATCAGGTGAGTGAAGTTGGTGGGAAGACTCTCAATGCATCAGTTAGCAAAATAGTTGGGAAAGCTGTCAGCATCAATTCAGGCCATTTTATCAGCATCTCTCCATTACAGGGCCGCTAACAGTGTAAAGATGTATTCATTTAAGAAGGGGATTGAAATAATTACAGGAGATGGAGTTGAATCAGGAGACTTTATTGGAGTTGGGTTGATGGCTAGAGCATATGGTGACAGGAAATCCATGTTTTAATATTCCCCCAAGATGGTAACTGAATAGGATGACAGACTGAAGAGCTCTGGGGCAAGTTGTGGATCACTGACGACTGGGGAAAATGATCAAAGAAAGAAAAGATGACGCATATGAATTGTCTGGGAATTTTTATAGCAAAAGATCTCACTACAAGCATAACAAAAGACAAAGTAAATTGTTACATTTTGCTAACAATGTGAAATGTATTAGCGGTAACATATATGAATACGTTGGAGATCCTCATTCAAGAGCACTGGCAAGCCTAGCACGAGAGTTCTGTTTTGAAAGACAAACTGTTATTCAAGTAAAACATTTCCCAGGAATAAAGAAAGTGGTAGCAGACTGAAACTCAATATTGCTGACCGACTCAAGTGACCAGATGTTGAACAGAGCTATATTTCAGGTATTAGAAAAGAAGTGGGGACCATACATCACAGCTCTGTTCGGAGGAGAACAGACTGGACTCCTACAGTCTTAGAGAGAAGTGATTCTGTATACTTTTCCTTCTGTTAGAGTGTAGATGTTATTAATAACACAATGAAATAACGTGTATTAAAAGGACTCACTGAAATGATGAGCTAATATGATAGGACACTGGGAACCGCACCACCACCCACACCGACCACGCACGCAACCTGGGGTTCATCCTGGACTCATCGCTATCAATGACCCAGCAAATCAGCAACGTCTCTTCCTCCTGCTTCAACACCCTCTGCATGCTTCGGAAGATCTACAAATGGATCCCTACTGGAACCAGAAGGACGGTCACCGAAGCCCTCGTAAGCAGCAGACTGCACTACGGCAACGCCCTCTACGCAGGAACTACGGGCAAGCTCCAGAAAAGACTGCACCGCATACAGAACACCTCCGCATGCCTCTTCCTGGACATCCCCCGACACAGCCACATCACAGCCCACCTGCGAGACCTGCACTGGATCCCTGTCAACATGAGAATCACGTTCAAGCTCCTCACCCACACCCATAAAGCACTGCACAACACTGGACCAGAATACCTCAACAGACGGCTCTCCTTCTACACCGCGACCCAACAGCTTCGCTCCGCTGACCCTGCCCTCGCCACCGTTCCACACATCCACAGAACGACTGCCAGTGGCTTATCGTTCACCCACCTCGCCGCCAAGACGTGGAACACTCTTCCTATCAACTTGTGACAGACAGAGGACCTGCTAACCTTCAGGAGACACCTCAAGACATGGCTGTTAAAGCAGTAGCAGCACCCCTCCCCCCACACACACACAGCACCTTGAGACCCTCAAAGGTGAGTAGTGCACTTTACAAATGCTATCATTAATTGATGGGCACCATAAACAACATGTATTAATGTGAAATAATGTTTAATGAAAATGCATTTTGCCTAATTATAATTAAATGTACTGAAAAAGATGAGTATTAATATGTACTAGAGGGATTAAATAGTTTAAATAAAATGAAATGTTTTGTCATGTTTTAGCATTTGTTTAAAAAGGTCTCATGTTTTTGTGATTTTCCAAAGGCACAATGTTTAAAGAGTGTTAACTCTGCAAAATAATGTTTCTTCAAATATCCTGTGTGACTTGCTCACTGTAGAAGTTACGCTCCTTTCTTGTAGCATTTGTTTCCTGAGATGAGATAATAATGTACAAAGTAAACAATAGACTTCAGTGCTCAATGTTGTGTTTCATGTTGTAATATTTGTACTTGCTCAAGTTTTAATTTTTTGCAGGAAGCACGTTATGTTTTTCACACTGCTTAAATGTAATTTTTGAGAGGAAACTTGTGACCAAGAGCGAGAGAAGATGAGCCAATCATGGGTGCAGAAAATGAAAAAAGATACTTCTGAAACGTGGATTGAAGTTTATTAGCTGCACACTAAAACACCCCATGGTCTGACCAATAGAAACTTACCTAGTTGTTTTCTCAGGTTTTAATATAGCACAGTTTAGATGATGTATGTTCAATTTCCTTGCTGTTATTTTCAGTTCTTAGCAGAATGCAGATTCCATTTAGCTTCGTGCTGTGTAGATGTGTTTCGGTCTTTGCCTATGATTCTGTCAGTTCAGCTGCATTGATGCCAAACGCACTGAACTCTTTGCCCATTCATAAGATTGATGCTCCACAATGAAGACCAGATGCTCAACTGATGAAGACATCACTGTTTGCTGAAGCATTCAGGAAAGGTATAACCAAATGTGCATTTATTTTTCTTGCAGATTTTTATGTTTTTGCTCTTTAGAAAATCCAACCGCTATTTTTGATTAGTGCCATAGTCAGATGTTTTCCAAATTGAACTTTGCCTTATTTTTCTTTTTGCATGGAGCCCAAACTTGCTTATCGAATTAGAGTAATAGTTAAGGATTCTAAATTCAACATATATATATAATTTGATGGTAAATAATTAATTTGCGATAATTAAATGTATTCTGGCTCTATTTTTCATCTGTTGTTGTTATTATTCTAAATTGTGATTCTCTAATGTTTAACAATTAATGTATTGGCTAGAATGAGAATTTTCAGACGCTTTGGACAGCCTGTGTTGTTTCTGCACTTTTATCAGACGGTCTTGCACATGATTTACGTGATCTTCATAACCTAAAAGGCAATAAATGTTTGAACTTTACTAAATTGGTCTGTGATTCATAGCCACATTGGTCATGGTGTAGATAAATTGACTCCAAAATTAAAATTGATGTTTATTGATTTGATATTGTTAATGTTCATTGTTAGGACATTATCACACGTCTGTCTGAGTCAAAAAGTTCAGGTTGACATCTAAGGGTAATAAATTATTACCCTATACGTGTCACCTCATAAACAATAATATAAAAGAAATATATGGCTGGGCACGCCCACAGAAATTGGTAGCAGAGGACGGTTTTGTTTCAATAGGAGGGAAACGTCCTGTTTTGAATAGTTATATGTAATTTAGAAAGAATTGGGAGATTTGGTTTTACCAGTGCTTATTGAAATTTAGAAAATTGGAAATTTGGTTTTGCTAATGCTTGTTTGGAGATGTCCCCAGTGCTCCTAGTGTGATTTGCGTTTGGCATAGGTTTGTGCTTGCAGTGCTTTAGCAAATCACAGGTGAATTGTGATGTTTGTAAGAAATATGGAGTTTGTGTACTCCAATGTAGTTTGTTAGGGAGTGTGCATACTCCAAAGGGTGTATGTAGGGAAGTCGTCATAATTAAATTGAGTGTGGCGCTTTGTGATACAAAAAAAATTCCACGTGGTTGTTGGTATATGGACCCTGTGTGGTCTAAGACTCCGGAGTATTGAACGAGTGTAGGAGACTCTTGGTTGTTGTTGTAATTTGTCTAATTACTTGATCAATCGGGCGTGGTTGACAAATAGTATTCCTAGAACGTTTGTTAAAAGGAGTGTTAGTTTGACAGATATTGGTGATTCTTGAGTGAACAAAGAGGATCTAGTATTGGTCAAGGGTGAAACATGCCACGTTTTCAGGTGCCACAGTCAAATGCAGCCACAAATGCAAATGATACCAAAGCAATAAATGCAGATACCTCAAGCTCCTATGGCACAACAGCAGTAAGTGATGCTTCCTCAGCAGAGCACAGGTCAAAAATTAAGCCAAAGTATTCAAATGGTACAACAATTTACACTACACAGTGAGGATGAATCGAATGAATTTATGAGTGGGAGTTCGGATGGAGAAGAATGTGTGTTAAAAGCTTCATTAGAAATGGATCAAAAGGGTCCTTATGTAAATGGAAAAGTAATGGGTAATCAGGTTTCATTCCTAGTTTTATAGGAGCTATACACTCTACAGTAAGAACTGCAAAAGTTCCTAATGTGCCACTTTCTGGGAAAACAGTGCAGAGTGTAGGAGGTTCAAATCATTTCTTGACAAACCCGATTACTAAACTGATTCCTGTTAAAATTGGCAATTTTGAAGGGTTGCACACATTTTTAGTCTGGGACTCAAGTCCAGTTTCCTTATTCGGAAGAGACGTGTTGTGCAAAACAAAATGTTTGATTACCTGTACAAATGATGGAATTTCTATTTAGACGAATAGTGATCATGATGCTTCACCTATGTCAATTGAATGATTCAGTTAATGAAGAATTTCCACTGATTAGTTTCCATCCTGCATTTACAGTACAAGACCTGCCAATTGACCTGCAAGGTACAGTTACTTACAGTACAGACATTGGTCTGATCAAAGGAGTTGAACCAGTTAAAGTCACAGTCAAATCTAAGGCAGTCTTTCCGCAAACTCTGCTCTATCATATGGCACCAGATATCATCAAAGGAGTTGCTCCTGTAATTACAGATTTTGTGAAGCAGGGAGTTCTAAAAGAAGAGCTGAGCAACCCATGTAATTCTCCTATTATGGGTTTGCAAAAATCAAGTGGGAAATTTAGAATTGTTCAAGATTTGAGGAAAATTAATGGCATAGTAGTCAAATGTTGTCCAGCCGTGCCTAATCCAGCAGTGATTTTGTTTCAGATCCCATGTGATACAGAATGGTTCACGGTGGTGGACTTATCACAAGCATTTTTCTCAGTGCCTCTTCATGAGGATAGCCAAATTCTTTTCTGTTTAAAATTCTGAAATCGTGTATATTCCTGGTGTAGGATCACACAAGGCTTTTCAGAATCCCCATCAATTTTATTCAGGTGTTGAAGAAGAATTTAGAGTCATTGGAAACGCCTTTCCAATAGGCATTAATTCAGTACATTGATGATCTTTTTGGTTGCTTCAAAGATAAAGGAAACATGCAGGCAAGATACTATTGCTTTCATGAACCATTTGGGTGAAAATTGACTTAAAGCGTCCCCAGCAAAATTACTATACTGTCAAAAAGAACTGAAATACTTGGGACATCAAATAGAAAAAGGTGCAAGGACAGTGTCCAGAGAAAGAGTTACAGCTATTTAACAAATAAATCCTCCAGTTACACAAAGAGATGTTAGGATGTTTCTGGGAACGGTAAGCTACTGTTGCCAATGGAGTCCCAATTTTCTGTTACTTCAAAGCCATTGCAGAGACTGACTCACAAAGATACTTCTGACCCAGTCCCTTTTGATGAATCTTGCATGAAAGCTTTTAGTGAGCTGAGAGAGAGTCTGTGAAGAGCACCAGCTTTGGGAATGCCCGATTACACAAATCCATTTTTGATGTTTTTTCATGAACGTGATTGTTGTGCACTTTCTGTCCTTACACAGGTACATGGTGGTATAAACCGCCCTGTAGCATATATCTGCTACTTTGGATCCAGTTGCAGCAGCTTTGCCCGGTTGTTTGAAAACAGTAGCAGCGGTTGCTTTGAGCCACACTCAATGTGAGAGCACTGTGATGGGACAGTCCTCAACTGTTTTGGTCCCACATTCTGTCGAGGTTTTGCTTACCCAAACAAAGATCCCATATTTAACTATTGCTGGGCTCACAAGGCATAAGTTACTAATTACTAATTTTGAGCTCTCTTAATGTATCTCTAAAGAGGTGGACTGTGCTTTACCTAGCAACCTTGCTCCCAGTGGAGTATTTTGAAAATGAGAAACTAAAAGAAGTTGAACATGACTGCCTAGAAGTTATCGTATTGTGCACGAAACCCTGTTAAAGGAAAATGATCAAATTATTTATTTGATGGTTCCTGTCTAGGAGATAATGTTGGATCAATGAAATATGGATATGCTATGTGCACAATTTCTGGTATACTTGAAGCTTCATGGCTTCAAGGAGTATTTTCTGCACAAGTGGCTGAATTGGTGGCTCTTAGTAGAGCATGCTGTATTTCTGCACAGATTAAAGTTAGAATTTTTTACAGTCAATATGGATTTGGTGTAGTGCATGACTTTGGGCAGTTGTGGTCAGAGAGAGGTTTTTGCACTCTTCTGGCTTACCAATTAAAACTGGTGATAGAATTCTTGATTTGTTACAAGCACTACAATTACCAGAGAAAATTGCTGTTGTCAAGGTCATTGCACACCAGAGACAGAATTATTGCGTTTTTATGAGAAATTCTTCTGCAGATCAGGTAGCTAGATTTTGTGCCCTGAACAATGTTGCATTTAATGAAGAATGGAAAAATGTAATTGAAGAAACAAATGTTGATGAAACACGTCAACGTTATTTGGTAACAGTGATTGATACTTGGGAAGAGGTTAAAAGATTACAAAGGGATGCTCCTGATGATGAAAAGAAAAGCAGGATACAATTGGGTTGTTCACAGAGGCATGATGATGAAATCTGGGTTTCAAATGATGGGGAAGTGGTTTTGCCCAACTGTCTACTGGCGCAAATGGCAAGATACTATCATGGTCAAGGACATATTGGCATAGGTGCAGTGGCTCGTACATTTATGCAAACCTGGTTCAATCCAAAATTTAGACAGGTTGCTGAAGCAATTTGTCACAGATGTGTTACATGACCACAAATGAATGTGCGGAAAAGAACAATTGTCAATTTGAGTCACATTGGAGGAGCAGGGGCTCAATTCAACAGAATGCAAACTGATTTTATTGAGATGCCTGTATGTGGTGGGTGTCGAGATACGTTTTAGTGACTGTCTGTATATTTAGTCACTTCATTGATGCCTACTCTTCACATAGAAATTATAGTCTCATAGTAGCAAAGCTTTTTCTGAGGGAGTTGATTCCTCGTTTTGGGTTGTCGTTCTCTTTAGAATTAGACAGAGGAAGTCACTTCAATAACGAAGTGATAAAATTACTATTGTTCCACCTTATACATTGATCAGGGGTTGCACTGTAGCTATTGCCCTGAGGCTTCTGGATTAGTAGAGCTATTGAATGGTATGCTGAAGGCTCGTCATGCAAAAATGTGTGCATCTACAAATCTGAAGTGGTCAGATGCTTTGCCTTTAGTACTGATGAGCAAGCGAAACACACCTGACAGAAAGACTGGACTCTCTCCCCATGAAATTCTTATGGGCAGAGCAATGAGATCGCCAGCTGTTCCTGCAAATGTTCTTGTAAACATAATAGATGACATGGTGCTGGATTACTGCAAGAGTCTAGCTGATGTGGTTCACTTATTCTCTCACCAGGTGGAAGCTACAGTCATGCCGCCATCTCACGACCAGTGTTACAGTCTGCGAGCTGGTGATTGGGTGGTTGTCAAAAAGCAGGTGCAGAAGACTTGTCTGGAACCTAGGTGGAAGGGCCCATTCCAGATGATTCTGGCGAGGACTGCTGTGAAGTGTGCTGGTATCCCAAACTGGATCCACGCCAGCCACACTCAAAAAGTGCTGTGTCCTTTAGATGATAAAGAAGTGTTTTTGAGAGCACCGACAGAATTTGTACAGTCTCAAAGAACAACACTGTGGAGACAGAAACAGTGCAAACTGGTGAAGACCCAGGTACACCTCTAAGGGATTAAATAGAGGTTCCTGAAGCTGCTCAAGCATCAATAGACATAGCAAGAGGGTTAAGTCAGAGGAGGACTCTCCTAGAAGCAGACAATTGGGTAAGATCAGTTGAAACAAATTACATTTCCTGATTCAGCTGAGGAGGGAGCTGAGTTGAATCAAAGTCATGCACATTTGACTCCTCCTGAATTGGCTAATAGTGCAGGTACATTGAGTCAAAGTCAAAATCCTGCTGAACCAAGAAGAGTTGTAAGGCCAGTTTTGCAAACTACTCTGTCAAGAAAAGCTGTAAAAGGAGACAAGTGGCCCAAACGGCAAACGTGTGAAAAGGTTCCAGATCTGTTGTCAACTATAAATGGAGAGCCAGACGCAACAACAAGAGCAAATACAGAGGAGTATCTGAGTGAATGAGAAATAAGTGCAAATTGAAAATACTCAGGTCCTGAATGGGCGTATTTTACTACAGATGAGTGGCAACATACATTTTTGTCCTTTTGTTTTGACCGTGAAATTCCAGCTTTGGAACTTGAAATTGCTTTTGAACTGAGTTTTCAAACTACATTGCCAACAGAACGAGGGAGATGTTACATGCTACAAGTTATAATTACTGATCAATAGAATACAAGCTACTGAAAGAGACTTCGAAAAACCTGATTTTGACAAGCAGCTAAACTGATATTTGACAAAGTTCTGGAAAAGCCTGAAAGCTGCTGTAAATAACTGCAAAGATCACTGAAGATCATTTTGTTTTTTGATTTTTGGCTACATAGTTAAATATATTTTTTCCTACTACATCGGAATTTGTACAGGCTCTGGATTCAAATCGCAATTGCAAAAGAAAGTGTTAGTGTTGTAAATGTATGTATATTGGTTTGGGAATTGTATGTGTGTTGGTAAGCTTTTTATTGATTGTGAGTATGATTGTTTCTAGCAAGGATGAAACCAATTATACACCTTCTCCAAAGTCTATTACACTTTCTAAGTTAGAAAAGTTTAACAGGATGAAAAATACTTACACTTAGACAACTCACAAGGAGATCTTTCTTCTAATGTTTTCTATCCCTTGCTGTATGAATATGTTGTGACAATGAAGGTGAGAGAATGTTATGTTTGTACGCAAATTCCTTCATCAGTGCAGGAAGGAATTACTTACCATCGCTTGCCATTAACATATGGAATTAGTTGTAGTCTTTTACTAACAAGTCTTTATAATAAGAGTATGAGTAAATAAGAGTACATGCAATATTTCTTCTCAAACTATGACATTGGGCCTGATTACAACTTTGGAGGAGGGTGTTAATCCGTCCCAAATGTGGCGGATATACCACCCGGCATATTACGAGTCCATTATATCCTATGGAATTCGTAATACGGTGGGCAGGATATCCGTCACATTTGGGACGGATTAACACCCTCCTCCAAATTTGTAATCAGGCCTATAGGGGGCCATTACAACATTGCTGGTAAAAGCCGCTTACCGCCGTACAGAAGACTGCCAAAACACCGCCGCGGAATTCCGCCACAGCTATTATGACCCACAGCTCGGAATCCGCCAAAATTTAGACACCCACACAAGTCCGCCACACCAAAGGTCAGTGATAAACTGGCGATACCAAAACCAACACTGTCACGCCAACAGGAATACACCCACACTATCACGACCTCAAAATACACATACTCTTACAAAACACTACCACATTGGACAATTCCAAATACACACACCTGATACACATACACACACCACTCCCACACATCCAATACAATATAAAACACACACCCACATCACCCACAAACCCCTACGACAAAAACTGTGACATAAGGTGAGAGAGACACCACCAGAAAGAATAGCATTCACAGGCACTCAACACCATCACTCACACAACATCCACGCACCTCACACAACCCACCCCTAACTATCACCCCACACATCACAACACACACCACCCCACACATCACCCACACCACACCATGGCACCGCAAAGACACCCCAGGTTTTCAGAGGAGGAGCTCAGGGTCATGGTGGAGGAAATCATCCGGGTCGAGCCACAGCTATTCGGATCAAAGGTGCAGCACACCACCATAGCTAGGAAGATGGAGCTATGGCGCAGGATCGTGGACAGGGTCAATGCAGTGGGACAGCGCCCAAGAACACGGGATGACATCAGGAAGAGGTGGAATGACTTACGGGGGAAGGTGCGTTCCGTGGTCTCAAGACACCAGATTGCAGTTCAGAGGACTGGCGGCGGACCCCCACCTCCTCCCCCACAACTAACAACATGGGAAGAGCAGGTCTTGGCTATCCTGCATCCTGAGGGCCTCGCAGGAGTAGCTGGAGGAATGGACTCTGGTAAGTCAAATCTTAACTACTTCATCCCCCACCCTACCTGCATGCTATCACATACCCCCACCCTCGCCCTCACCCCCATCACTCCAACTCCTCACACATGTCCCACTATCACAAACCACACATCCCAAACCCAAGCCCTGCATGCAACACCAAAGCATGGACACCCTTCACCAAGGCATGGCCACTACACATACCCATACACCCCCCCTAAACCATTATCACACAAGGTCCCACACAAGAATGCAAGCACTGGGGTACAGGGTCACTCACCCATTGCACACCATGGCACATACAGATGCAATAATCATGCCTTTACACCCCTGCAGGACCCTTACCCAACGTCACCGGACAGGAGGGTCCAAATATGTCCACTCCACCCACAGAAGAGGCCCACAGTGATGACAGCAGCTCTGTCCAACTGGATCTAGATGACCAGCCCGGCCCATCTGGGAACTCAGGACAGTCGGTTCCCCTCACACATTCACAGGCCACTACAGAGCTTCCCCCCTCTGGAAACACCAGCACAGTACCCACCCAGCGGGCCCATACCTCTGTCCCCAGGACACGTCAAGCAGCAGTGTGCTCACCACTACAGGGAACCCAGGCTAACCCACCACCCCAACAACACCAGGGACCTGGGGGCAGTGGTAGTGGGCACACAGTTCGGGGGACAGAGGCCCAGGAACACAGGCAAACTGGGAGGGCTGCTGTGCAACAGGGGGAGGACAGGCCCAGGGAACCCACTCTCCACGAGGCCCTCTCCAACATCATGGGAGCCTACCACCATTCCCAGGAGACAATAGCAACGGTACTGGTCAAGTTTCAGGAGACCCAGCGGCTGCAGGAGGAACAGTATTTGGGGTTCATGGAGGAACTCAAATCCATCAATACCACCCTGGGCACCATTGTAGGGGTGCTGAAGGAACTCGTCAACACCAGGAGGGACACTGAGGCACAACAAGGGGCCCCTGACATTAGCCTGGACGATAAACTGCCCACCACCTCCGCCGGCGCTAGTGGACAGGAGGCACCGCCACAGGACCACGACACCAGCACCCCACGCCGATGGAGAACCACCCCGCAAATGGTCCCTGAGATCCAGGACAAAGACAGAGAACAATGCCAAGACCCCCGCCAAGAAATGAGACCACCCTGATTGTCATCCTTCTGTCCCACTTTGTCACCCTGTCCATACTTAAACTACCCTAGCTCCACTTCCTTTGCCCCTTTGGACAATGCACCTGTGAGACTAATAGACTGGACTGTGCCATGGACATTCCTCCACCATCACCCCTGACCAATTTACAACCCCCTCCACTATTTTGCACTTAAATAAACACCCTTAAATCACAAAACAATCTGGAGTCAGTCTGTGCTTTCGAAAATGTGTCTTTGCAATAACTGGAAAAATGCTATATCCAATGTATTGCAGAAACAAAGCAGATGTCACACAGTGGGACCCACATCTGTGAAATTGAAAGGGAAAGTGACAAATCAGGGTCCATACACTGGGTGAAAGTGACAGACAGATGAGAGGTAGAAGAATTAAATCAGATGTAGCAGGCAGTGTTGTCTTCTTACCTGTGTCTCACTGGAAGTATTGAAGAATCACTGTGTTCCTGTTGTCTATGTCCTCTTCTTCTGCTTCCTCGTCTTCACTGTCCACAGGCTCCACAGCTGCCACAACACCTCCATCTCGACCATCCTCCTGCAGAAAAGGCACCTGTCATCGCAAAGCCAAGTTGTGAAGCATACAGCAGGCCACGATGATCTGGCACACCTTCTTTGGTGAGTAGAATAGGGAACCACCTGTCAGATGGAGGCACCTGAATCTGGCCTTCAGGAGGTCGAAGTTCCTTTCTATAATCCTCCTAGTTAGCCCATGTGCCTCATTGTAGCATTCCTCTGCCCTTGTCCTGGGATTCCTCACTGGGGTCAGTAGCCATGACAGGTGGGGTAACCAGAGTCACCTGCAAATGTCGAGGGACAACTGTTAGATACACACTCTTACGGACATCCCCAGACCCAGACA
Organism: Pleurodeles waltl; assembly: GCF_031143425.1. Classification (NCBI taxonomy): domain Eukaryota; kingdom Metazoa; phylum Chordata; class Amphibia; order Caudata; family Salamandridae; genus Pleurodeles; species Pleurodeles waltl. Next base: position 261,787,593 of record NC_090440.1, read on the forward strand.
CCTAGTCACACTGTATTGGGTCCATGTCCTCACCTAATAGCCACACACTGTGCCTCTGGAGTTGCCCCACCACATAAGGGATGCTGCTATTCCTTAGAATGTAAGTGTCATGCACTGAGCCAGGAAACTTGGCGTTCACATGGGAGATGTACTGGTCGGCCAAACACACCATCTGCACATTCATAGAATGGTAACTCTTCTGGTTTCTGTGCACCTGTTCACCCCTGCGGGGGAGGGGGACCAAGGCCACATGTGTCCCATCAATGGCACCTATGACGTTGGGGATATGTCCCAGGGCATAGAAGTCACCTTTCACTGTCTGTAGCTGCGCATGTGTTTCAGCAGGGCAGACAACACTTTGGAGAACAAAGGTTGGGACATCCCTGCTGCAATGGCCACTGTTGTTTGAAAAGACCCACTTGCCAGGAAATGGAGTACTGACAGCACCTGCACTAGAGGGGGGATTCCTGTGGGATGGCGGATAGCTGACATCAGGTCTGGCTCCAACTGGGCACACAGTTCCAGGATTGTGGTACGATCAAGTCTGTGGGTGACAATTACATGTCGCTCCTCCATTGTCGACAGATCCACCAGCGTTCTGTACACCTGAGGATGCCGCCATCTCCTCACCTGCCCCAGCGGACGTGGTCTCTGGAGGAGAACAGCGAGTAGAGAGTCAACCAACACAGAGGTACATAAACACAACTTTATTCCATAATTTTTGAAAATCGATATGTGCCTGTATTAGTGTTTATGCAAGGCCTAGATATGTGTGACGCAGTCAAAATTAATGCCATGTGGCCCCCTGAAATGGCGGCTGCCTGACCTGTAAGGTGGGACAAGGGGATATGAGGTAACTGCGCTGACGTTGTACACCGTCGCGGTAGGCGGTCGAAGACTGCAGCGTAATCCTGCATTGGTTAGCATTGGACCCTATGGGTCCCAGGAGCCAATGAAGATGTACGCCGGCGGTAACGGTACGCACCACAGCGCACGTCACCCCCATTTTCTCTCTGTTCACTCACTTGATACCTGAGCTTCGACAGGAGAGGACCTACACTGCAAATGCTGCTGTGACCTCAGTCTGGAAGAGACAATGGCTCATGTGTCTGGGGAAAGGGCCCCTGCCTTCAGCACGGAGGAATTGGAGAAACTAGTGGATGGGGGCCTCCCCCAGTACACGCTACTCTACGGTCCTCCAGACAAACAGGTAAGTACACTGTGAGCATGGCGAAAAGGCAATGTATGTGTGGAGTGGTGTGGATAAAAGATGGGGGGGAGAATGAGGCTGCATGAAACAACGGTGAGTGCATGTGCGTCATGGCAAGGATAGGGATGCGGACCAATGACTGTGATGGTGCGGACGGTTATATCTTCTCCTTTTCCCCTGTACTATTCGTGTAGGTTAGCGCCCACCAGAAGAAGGATATTTGGCGTGCCATCGCCAAGGACGTCCGGATCCTGGGGGTCCACCACAGACGGAGCACCCACTGCCGGAAAAGATGGGAGGACATTCGCCGCTGGAGCAAGAAGACGGCGGAGGCCCAGCTGGGGATGGCCTCCCAACGTGGGAGGGGTGCCCGTCGCACCATGACTCCCCTGATGTTCCGGATCCTGGCGGTGGCGTATCCGGAGTTGGATGGGCACTTGAGGGCATCACAGCAGGCACAAGGGGGTGAGTACACTGTCATTCTGCTGATTCAGCATGCATTGTAGGTGTCTGGGTGGGAGAGGTGGGCTGTGGGTTCCCCTAGGCCAGGGCGAGTTTAGTAGGCAAGGTCCCTTCTTAAGGCAGGCCATGTGGCACCCCACCCCACCTGTGTTCAGAGCCAACTACACCTAGTCAGGTTCCTGTGAATTTCATGTGTGGAGCAATCCGCATAGGCCTTGTACCCCATGTCCCTGTGATTAATTAGGGAACTCAAAGTGCACGGCGTAGTGCAGGGGGCTTCCGTGTCTGTAGTGTCCGCCAACGGTAGCGGTATTGCATGCACTCAACATGTCTTTCTTCTGTCTTCCTCCCCCTTTTTGTGGTCTTCCTGTTCTTGTGTGCATTAGCATCATCAGGCGGAGGAGCAGTGGCACCGGAGCAAGGGGGAGCTGCATCCCACATGGCCCTGGAGGGTGACACTACGGAGTCAGAAGCCACCAGTGGGACGGAGGGCAAGGGGAGCTCCACGGCGGGGACAGGAGCTGAAACCAGCGACACAGACTCCTCCTATGATGGGAGCTCCCTTGCGGTGGCGGGCCCCTCTGTGCCCCCGCATCTACAGGTACAGCCGCCACCCCCCCTACCTGCACCACCCTCCCAGCAGCCCCTCAGCATGTGCCCCGTGCCCACTCACCCAGGAGGGTGGGCATCTCCTTCGCCCCAGGCACCTCAGCCCCTGCCCCTGTCAGACCTGCTGCCCTCAGTGAGGAGGCCATTGACCTCCTCAGGTCCCTCACTGTTGGGCAGTCTACCATTCTGAATGCCATCCAGGGTGTAGAGAGGCAGTTGCAACAGACGAATGCATACCTGGAGGGCATTCATTCTGGTCAGGCAGCCCAACAGCGAGCTTTTCAGACTCTGGCCTCAGCACTGATGGCAGCCATTGTTCCTGTGTCCAGCCTCCCCCTCCAACTTCCTCCACCCAAACCTCTGTACCTCAGCCTATCCCAAGCACACGATCAGACCAGCATGCACACACCTCAACACACAAGGGAAGCTCAGGCAAACCTAAGCAACACACATCCCACAGGCACTCACGCAAGCATCATACACATGCAGACATAGCAACATCCACTGCCTCCACTGTGTCCCCCTCATCCTCGTCTCCCTCCTCCCTCCCAGTCTCGTCTCCACTCACACCTGCATGCACTACATCTTCAGCCACTACCTCCATCACCAGCACACCCACCACCACACCCCGCTCACTTGCACTCACCACCCCCACTACCATTCACACATCCCCTGTGTCCTCTCCCAGTATGTCTGTGAGCCCACCACCCAAGGTACACAAACGCAGCCACGCACCCACCCAACAGCCATCCACCTCACGACAGCCTCCAGCCAATGCAACCTAACCCAAAGTTAGCAAACATACACCTCCTACAACCACTACCTCTTCCTCCACTCCCAAACCCGCTCCATCTACCCGTCCCAGTGTGTCCAAAAAACTTTTCCTGTCCAACCTTGACCTCTTCCCCTCACCTCCCCCACCCCTTCAGTCCCCTAGGGCATGCCTTTCCAGGTCCCAACCCAGCACCTCAGCCACAACATCTGCGGGAACAGTGGTGCCAGTAGTAACCGGCTTCTGGAGTGCGCCAAGCTCCAGGGCAGCCAGTGTGCCAAGGAGCCAGACCACGGACAGTCCCCCACCTCAAAAGCACAAAAAGTTGGCCAATGCCTGGCGGGAGAGAGGCAAAACATCTACTACCAAAGCATCTCCCAGGAGTACAGTTGGGAGTGGGAAGACAGCTGCGCCACCATCCAAGGTGGGGAAGGGGCACAGAAAAACAGGCGAGTCACCGAAAACCTGCACGGCGGACAAGACCGCTACCAGCACCGCTGAACAGGACACCGCCGCCACCAGCACCGCTAAACAAGACACCACCGCCACCAGCACTGCTGTACAGGACACTGCCGCCACCAGCACCGCAGGCCAATGAGCGCCAAAAGCTCCGACGCTACTGAGGCTGCCACGAGCAGCTTGAAGCACTCTGGGCACCATGCCCCCTCCAGAACCAGTGGAGATATACATCCACTACCTCTGTCCTTGGCAGGATGAAGCACTCTGGGAACCAATCCCCCTCCAGAACCAGTGGAGAGATACATCCACTACCTCAGTCCTTGGCAGGATGAAGCACTCTGGGCACCAAGCCCCCTCCAGAACCAGTGGAGAGATACATCCACTACCTAAGTCCTTGGCAGGATGAAGCACTCTGGACACCAAGCCCCCTCCAGAACCAGTGGAGACTGTTATTCACTTGTGAGACTGTGGATTTGCACTCCCCAGGGTACAGCAGTGGGCAAACCACCCACTTTAAAGACTTGTGAGACTGTGGCTTTGCACTCCCCAGGATAGAGCAGTGGGCAAACCACGCATGGAAAGACTTGTGAGACTGTGGCTTTGCACTCCCCAGGATACAGCAGTGGGCAAACCACCCACTGTAAAGACTTGTGAGACTGTGGCTTTGCACTCCCCAGGATAAAGTAGTGGGCAAACCACCCACTGGAGAGACTTGTGAGACTGTGGCTTCGCACTTCCCAGGATACAGTAGTGGCCATGGAGCCCCCTCGTGGATCTAGCATTGTGCACTCATCCGGCTGAGGTGGCCCCCCTTCCCTTCCCCCTGAGGTGCCTGTTGTATTTCTATCTGATACCCCAGCAGTGTTCTCTCCGTTTTGATCGGGTATCTTGTGTGGGCCTCGCCCATGCATTTTGGGCCCAGTGGTCCACGGACTTTAATGGTGGAATACCTTGGACTTGTATTCTTGGTGTATATATTTGTTTATGGTGTAAATATATATATATATTTTTGATTACTGTATTTTAATAGATTACAAACGTTCAACTCATTTCCTTTTGTCCTTGCATTCTTCCAGGAGGGGGCTGCGGGTTGTAAATGTAATGTATCAACATGTACTTGTGTGTGTGTTGTAGTGGGTGAGGGTGGGGGTGGGAGTGTTGCGTGTTGCGTGTGTGTCACTCTTTTTTCCCTCCCCCCCTTCCCTGTGTCGTAGGTGCAGTACTCACTGTGGTCTTCGCCACCGTCTTTGATGTTCCTGGTAGAGGAGCAGGAAGACAAAGGCTGGGAGTATCTGGAGCTCGGGTTCCATGGCATCCTGGTTCCTCGTGGGGTGTGTAGAGGTGAGCGTTTTCCCTTCCAAGTCCTGTTTCCGCCGTGTTTTTGTTTGCGGTGAATCTGCCTCGGAAAAGGTGGCGGATTGGACTGTTGTAATACAGTGGGCGGAACCTTGTCTTCCGTCTGTCTGTTGGCGGTTACCGCCGCGGTGTTTGTTTGTATCGCCGTGGCGGTCAGAGTGTTAAAGTGGCTGTCTATGTTGCCGGTTTCCGCCACGGTCGTGATTCCATTTTTTTTACCGCCGGCCTATTGCCGGTTTTACCGCCGCTTTAACACCGACCGCCAGGGTTGTAATGACCACCATAGTCTTTTCCTTTGTTCCAATTAACCAACACTTGAGTAATATAGCTAAAGAGAGAAATATTGACATTGTGTTTTTTTTTTTTGAGCCTACACAAACATTTGGTACGGCTTATGCGCATCAAAACAATTTAACATGCTTGCTTCTGCCAGTAGAAAAATCTTTTTGGGATCAAACTGATGACAGGAGAAAATAGAAAAATTGTTAGTGAAGAGGACATTTAGAAATGACAAGGCATATAGTGAGACTAAAACACAAGGGATGCTTGCTTTAGATTTTCAACATGTAGGAGAGCTTTGTATTTACAGGCCACAATCCTGAACTGATACTAAGTTTGTGGGAACAAGTGAATACATGGGATTTTATGTTAAATGGACAACATCCTGCAATTCCTGGAGTATATTACATCTGTGGGGAAAGTGCTTATGATCATCTCCCAAGGGGATGGTATGGAACATGTTATTTAGGAGTGGTGTTTCCAAAGATTTACTAGATTGATAATATGGATGACACACGACAGGCATGAATTGTAAAGACCAAGATCAAAAAGAGCAAGCTATTCAGAAATAATTGGGGATATATTTGGAGCAATTATTCTTTCTATAGGAGTTGTTTTGAAGGACATGAAAATTAAAAAGTCGTCTACTATTGTAGATAACATGCTGACTGATTTTTCTGGAGCAATAATTTTAATTGATACTGAAATGAATGCGATCTGTTCAATGATTCTTCAGAATAGATTTGAATTAGATATTCTTTTAGCAAAGGAAGGTGGAGTCTGCCGGATGCTGAAATCGAAACATTGTTGCACGTATATACCTGACAATAGTAAAGGAATTAGAAATTTTATTAAGAACCTGACAGATTCAAATTCCGGCTTAAAAGATCTGAAAGAGACAGGAATATGGGAAAATATTGCCAAAGGTTTTACTGAAGTGAAAAGGTGTCTGGATAATCTCAGTCAGGGTATTGTGGGAAAAATATTGAAACCATTATTAATTGTGGTTGTATTTGTCATCTGTATAATCAGATTTTACAAACTGAATACGCTGATAAAAGGACAAAGCAGGAAAAATGAACAGAGAAGGGAAGAAATTAAATTAGAATAGAGGAGAAACAGATACTTTCATGATTTAAGAAAAACTGAAAACTGAAGAAAACCGAGAAACAATAGAGAGTCTAGACAAAATAAATTTTGAACTGACTCATAAATATTAATACAGGTATTAATAAGTATTTCTTTTGCGATGACATATGTAGTCGTCAGAGGAGAGATTGTTAGAGTACAAATAATAATAAAAATTGTGTGATTAAAACATAATGATGTAACATGTATTAACCCCTTAACTGCCATGGATGTAATGGTTACCACGGAAGAAACCATTACGTCCCGCTACTGACTCTCGGGGGAAGCACTAGCACTCCCCGAGGGCCTCTCCCCCCACACACCTCCAGAGCAGGGCTGGAAGGAGAATCACTTCCCTTTCCACCCCTGACACCCCCAGTGACATCTGATGACATCAGTATGCGATCATGCACTGAACTCAGAGGTCTCCTCCCATTGCGCTTGAAGCCATGCTTCCAGCCTGACCAAGGAGAAACAAATTAGTTTCTCGTCAGTACGGGGGCAGGGAAGGTCAGGGAGGCATGAAAAGGAATGTCTTTTCCTTTACTTTTCATGTCTCTCTGTGCATTCCTGCAGCACGATCGTAAAGCGATGGTGCTGCAGGAATGCCACCTAGACACCAGCTAGTTTTTTTTTAAATGAAATTGGCATAAGGGGAGCGACCTTTGGCAAGGGTCGCTCCCCATCAGTGGGTATTTTATCTAAGGCCAATCCTGCTCCCCCTGGGGCAGATCTGCCTATATTAATTAGGCCAATCTGCCTCCGGGGCGCAGAAGCCATTAGACACCAGGGTTTTTTTAATTATTATTATTTTTATAAGGGGACGAAACCCTGGGGGCAATTTCATTATTAGGCCTTTTCTGCCCCCACCAACCCCAAGGTACAGATCAGCCTATATTAATTAGGGTGATCTGATCCCGGGGGGCAGAAGCCACTAGACACCATTTTTTTCTTTTTGTAATTGGCATAAGGGGAGTGTCCCCTTTGGCAAGGATAGCTCCCTAAGGGGGGGGGGGGCATATTTTTCTAAGGCCATTTAGATCGGCCTATAATTATGAGGCAAATCTGTCCCCGGGGGAGGCAGAAGCCATTAGACACCAGGGTTTTTTTTTTTTTTTTTTATTATGTTTATAAGGGAAGGGAATCATTAGGCAAGGGTCGCTCCCCAGGAGGCAATTTTATTATTGGGCCTTTTCTGCCCCCCTCAGGTGCAGATCAGACTATATTAATTGGGCCGATCTGACCCCAGGGGGGCAGAAGCCACTAAACACCAGGGATTATTTTTTTTTTTATTGGCAAAAGAGGAGTGTCCCCTTTGGCAAGGGTGGCTCCTCAAGGGGGGGCATTTTTTTCTAAGGCCATTTCTGCCCCCCTCGGGAACAGATCGGCCTATATTAATGAGTCCGATCTGCCCCCGGGAGAGGCAGAAGCCCTTAGACACTAGTTTTATTTTTTACATTTTAATTATGTTTATGAGGGGAGGGACTCCTCAGGCAAGGGTCGCTCCCAGGGAGGCAATTTTATTATTGGGCCTTTTCTGCCCCTAAGGGGCAGATCGGCATATATTAGTGAGGCCGATATACCCCCGAGGGGGGCAGAAGCGACTTGAAACCAGGGAGGTTTTTTTTTTTAATTGCCATAAAGGAGCGACCCCTTTGGCAAGGGTCACTCCCCAAAAGGGGGCATTTTTTCTAAGGCCATCCCTGCCCCCGGGGGAAGATCGGCCTATATTAATTAGGCCGATCTGCCCCTAGGGGGGGCAGAAACCATTAATCACCAGGTATGTTTGTTTTTTTTGTTTATGTTTATAAGGGGAGCAACCCCTTAGGCAAGGATTGCTCCCCACGGGGCGATTTTATTACTAGGCATTTTCTTCCCCCCCCCCCCAGGGTCTGATCGACCTATATTAATTAGGCCGATCTGCCCCCGTGGGGGAGGGGGCAGAAGCCACTAGACACCAGGGATTTTTTTGTTGGTTTACATTGATAAGGGGAGTGACCCCTTAAGCAAGGGTCGCTCCCCAGGGCACAATTTTTTTTTATTAGGCTTTTTCTGCCCCATCGGCCTATTTTAATTAGGCTGATCTTCCAAATGACCAGATACCAGGGTTTTTTTTTTCAACAGCTCCCATGTGGGGAAATTTTACTTTAGCCCATTTCTGCCCCCCTTAAGGGCAGATCAGCCTATTTTTCTTAGGACAATCTGCCCCCAACAGGCAGAAAGCCCACCAGAAAGCAGTGAAGATTTTTTTTTTAAACAGGGGAGGGGTATGACCATACCCCCACCCCAAATAAATGGGGACAAAGTTGTTATGCCCACTGGTGGGCTGGACAAAGTTGTTCTGCCCACTGATGGGCAGATGGGGCAATTACTCCTTATCCACTCCCCGGGGGGGGGGGCAGGAAGCCTACTAGATGACAGGGAATTAAAAACAATAAAGAAAAAATAGTGGGGAAATGACACCCAACCAGTATGGGCATGGTTATGCCCCACCCCAACTGAAGGGGGTAACAGTCTTTCAGCTCTCCCCTGCACACTAAAACATCTTATCCCACGGCAAGCAAGAGGGCAATTGATCATTTTGGGTTTTGGTTTTACATTTGGGTCATGAGAGCTTGCCCAGCTCTCAAACTCGTCCCACTTGGAATGGTGAGGGCTGCACTTTTTGGACTTTGGGACACTGCCATCCAGAAAAATCTATGAGATCTAGACCCATCTGAAAACTAAGGAGGTCATTCCAACTTCGGCGGGCGGCAGAGGCCGCCCGCCAAAGTTCCCCCGCCGAATGACCGCCCGCGGTCAAAAGACCGCGGCGGCCATTCTGGCTTTCCCGCTGGGCCGGCGGGCGACCGCCAAAAGGCCGCCCGCCGGCCCAGCGGGAAACCCCCTGCAACAATGAACCCGGCTCCGAATGGAGCCGGCGGAGTTGTAGGGGTGCGACGGGTGCAGTGGCACCCGTCGCGATTTTCACTGTCTGCATAGCAGACAGTGAAAATCTTTGTGGGGCCCTGTTAGGGGGCCCCTGCACTGCCCATGCCAGTGGCATGGGCAGTGCAGGGGCCCCCAGGGGCCCCACGACACCCGTTCCCGCCATCCTGTTCCTGGCGGTAAAAACCGCAAGGAACAGGGTGGCGGGAAGGGGGTCGGAATCCCCATGGCAGTGCTGCAAGCAGCGCCGCCATGGAGGATTCCCTGGGCCAGGGGAAAACTGGCGGAAAACCGGCGGGAAACCGCCGGTTCCCCCGGTGCTTCCGTGGGAATGACCCCCTAAATATCTTGGTGAGTCCAGGGAGGTGTGCTTCACATGCACCCACACCATTTTCTTACTCACAATGCCCTACAAATCTCCAACTTTGCTTGAAATCACACATTTTTCCTACATTTTTGTGATAGAACCTTCCGGAATCTGCAGGAATCCACAAAATTTCTACCATCCAGCACTGTCGCATCTATACTGATAAAAGTTCGGCCCACTTGTCAGCCTAAAAACATTTTTTCAAACTGCCCTTTTGGACCTGCTTTGGTTCCCCCTCGTTTTTTACTGGTTTTTGGCTCTTCCCTGTCACAGGCACTTGGCCCACCTACACAAGTGAGGTATCATTTTTATCGAGAGACTGAAGGGAACATTGGGTGGTAGGAAATTTGTGCCGGTGCAGTGATCCCACACAGAAATGTGGAAAAATATGATTTTTTTTTAGCTCAATTTGCGGTGTGCTGAGGATTCTGGGTAAGAAAACATTGGGGGATCCATGCAAGTCACACCTCCCTGGACTCCCTCGGGTGTCTAGTTTTCAGAAATGTCTGGGTTTGATAGGTTTCCCTAGATGGCTGCTGAGCCCAGGACCAAAAGCGCAGGTGCTCCCGCAAAAACAGGTAGTTTTGTATTTAATCATTTTGATGTGTCCACGTAGTGTTTTGGGGCATTTCCTGTTGCGGGCATTAGGCCTACCCACACAAGTGAGGTACTATTTTTATTGGGACACCTGGGGTAATGCTGGGTGGAAGGAAATTTGTGGCTCCCCCCAGATTCCAGGACCTTCTATCCCCGAAATGTAAAGAAAAAGTGTTTTTTTTCCCAAATTGTGAGGTTTACAAACGATTCTGGGTAACAGAATCTGGTGAGAGTGCCACAAGTTACCCCAACCTGCGTTCCTCTAGATGTGTAGTTTTCAGAAATGTCCAGGTTTGCTAGGTTTTCCTAGGTGCCGGATGAGCTAGAGGCCAAAATCCACTTTCCAAAACACACATCAGATTTCAATGTAAAAATGTGATGTGTCCATATTACGTTTCCTGTCGTGGACACTAGGCCCAATTAAGCAAATGAGGTACCATTTTTATTGGGAGATTTTGGGGAACACAGAATAGAAGAACAAGTGGTACTGCCCCTTGTCTTCCAAATGTAAGACAGTGTGTAAAAAAGACGTCTATTTGAGACATACCCTGTAATTCACATGCTAGTATGGGGGTCCTCAGAATTCAGAAATGTGCAAATAACTACTGCTTCTCAACACTTGTGCCTATTTTGGAAATACAAAGGTTTCCTTGATACCTATTTTTGAATCTTTATATTTCACCTAATGAACTGCTGTATACCCGATATACAATGAAAACCCACTGCAAAGAGCATCTCCTTTATTGGCTCTGGGTTCTAGAGTTCTTGGTGAACCTACAGGCCCTATACATCCCAGCAACCAGAAAAGTCCAGCAGACATAACGGTATATTGCTTTCAAATATCTGACATCGCAGGAAAAAGTTACAGATTAAAACGTGGAGAAAAATGGCTACGTTCAATATGTCTTTTATTTCAGTTGTTGTTGTCTGCAGCAAAACCTTCTAGCATCTCCACAAATGACCCCTTGCTCAATTCAGAATGTTGTCTACTTTTTAGTAATATTTAGCTGTCCAGGATCCAGCATTGGTTTCACACCCATTTCTGTCACTAACTGGAAGGAGGCTAAAAGCACAAAAAATAGTAAATATGGGGTATGTCCCAGTCAAATGCCAAAATTGTGTCAAAAAATGTGGTTTTCTGATTCAAGTCTGCCTGTTCCTTAAAGCTGGGAAGATGGTGATTTTAGCACTGCAAGCCCTTTGTTGATGCCCAAAACACAAGCCTTTTCCTGCAGCCCTTTCTATAAAAAAAATTTGAATGACATTTTCTCTGTATTTTGGCTAATTTCTTGGTGTCTCACAAACTCTGGGTACCTCTAGAATCTCTAGGATGTTGAAAAAAAGGACACAAATTTTGTGTGGGAAGCTTATGTGGACAAAGAGTTATGAGGGCCTGAGCGCGAACTGCCCCAAATAGCCAAAAAAAGGGCTGGCAACGAAGGGGTTAAAAGGTCTAACTGAAATGATGCGTTAGAAAATAAAAACGTGTAGCTAATATGGTAGACACCATAAACAACATGTGTTAATGTGAAATAAAAATGTTTAATGAAAATGTATTTTGTTTAATTATAATTAAATGTACTAAAAAAGATGAATATTAATATGTACTAACATGATTAATAGTTTAAATGAAATGAAATGTTTTATTCTTCATGTTTTAGCATTGGTTTAAAAAAGGGTCACGTTTTAGTAATTTCCCAAAGGCACGATGTTTAAGAGTGTTAACTCTGAACAAATAATGTTTCTCCAAATATCCTGTGTGACTTGCTCACTGTGGAAAAGTTATGTTCCTTGCTTGAAGCATTTGTTTCCTGAGATGAAATACCAACCTACAAACTAAACAGACTTCAGTACTGAATGTTGTGTTTCATTTTGCAATATTTGTACTTGCTCCAGTTTTAGTTTTTGGCAGGAAGCATGTTATGTTTTTCACACTGCTTCAAAGGAAACTGGTGACCAGGAGCAAGAGAAGAAGAGCCAATCGTGGGTGCAGAAAATGAAGACAGATACTTCTGAAATGTGGACTAAAGTTTATTGGCTGCAAACTAAAACACCCGATAGTCTGACCAATAGAAACTTAGCTAGTTGCTTGCTAGGGTTTTAATAAAGCAAAGTTTAGATGATGTATGTCCACTTTCCTTGCTGTTATATTCAGCTCTTAGCAGAGTGCAGATTCCACTTAGCTATGGTGCTGTTTAGATGTGTTTCTGTCTTTGGCTATAATTCTGTCAGTTCAGATGCATTAAGGGCAAAATTTACTGAACTGTTTCCCAATTCATAATACTGATGCTGTACAATGAAGACCAGATGCTCAACTGATGATGACATCACTGTTTGCTGACCCATTTAGAAGAGGTATAACCAAATGTGCATTTGTTTTTCTTGCAGATTTTTATGTTTTCTCTCTTTAGAAAATCCAATCGGTATTTTTGGGTAGTGCCATAGTCAGATGTTTTCCAAATTGAATTATTTTTATTTTTATTTTTGCATTGAGCCCAAACATGCTTATTGAATTAAAGTAATAGTTGGGGATGTCAAATTTTTTATTCAACTGATATATATAATTTGATTGTAAATAATTCATCTGCAATCATTAAATGTGTTCTGTCTCTATTTTTCATCTGTTGTTGTTATTATTCTGCATTGCGATTTTCAAATAAAAATGAATTTTTTAGACGCTTTGGGCAGCCTGTGTTGTTTCTGTACTTCTATCACTTAGTCTTGAGCATCATTTATGCAATCTCAGCATTGGTAATCCAAAGGGAACTTTACTAAACTGGTGTGGTGATTCCTGGCCACATTGGTCATGGTGTATATAAATTATTGACTCCAAAATTGAAATTGATGTTTATTGATTTGATATTGCTAATGTTGATTGTTAGCATGTTATCACACTACTGTCAGAGTCAAAAGGTTCAGGTCGACCTCTAAGGGTAATACATGATTATCCTATATGTGTCACCTTATAAATAATAATATAAACACTTCCTTTACGTGCCATGAGTGCAGCTGAAAGTGAGGTGTGAGAATATTGTGTTGATTTTGTACCATTTTGGTAGTCTCAGGCTTGTTTTCCAGACCTAATAAATTTGCTGAAGGAGAATTCAGTGAAGTTGCTTAATATTTCAGACATTCTTTGGAAACTAACAGGTCATTGGCATTTTTTTTTTTTTTTTGGGGTGGGGCAGTGGGTCGTCTGGCAGAGGCCTGAAGTCTCCAGGGGTTTCAGAACTCATTAAAGGCTCATAGGCACCTGGAACAAAGAAAGAGTAAAGACTGGCTTGAGAGCAATAGGTATGTTGGTGTTCTAAGAGGGATCTGGATCTCATTTCACTACCTACTGAACAGGTAATAGGTTTTTTGACAGAAAATGTTAATAGGCGTTTTGCAGAGCAAGGTGATTTTAAACAAATAAGCCATTTTGGCAGGTCATGCCTCCAAGGATAGATTACTCACTGGACAGAATGCTCTAGTTAAGAGACGCATAAGAAGTGTATGCTTCGAGAGTCCACCAGTGGCAAAATACAGTCCATTGTTAGATGTGAATATACTCTTAAGGAAAATGGAGGAATGGTGTCAGAATGACACATTAACTCTACAAACATTGTCAAAGAAATTAACTATGTTGCTTTGTCCAATTTTTTTATGATAACTTCTAGAAGACACCTTAATCTGAAACCTATCAACCTCAGGCTTTCTGCTTTTATTTAAAGAAAAGAACTAGCACTATGTCCAGCACATTTTTTTTTATCCAAGCTTGGAAGATCACCATAACGTGTTTGTGGCTAAATGTTTGAAATAGTACGAGTGCAGGACTGATAACTTAAGAAGAAGAAGAACAGGAGAATATCAAATATTAATCTCTATTAGGCACCTTCATCATTCTATCTCTACAACCACTTTAGCAGGATGGGTTAAAGAGGTGATAAAGGATTCAGGAGTAGCTATAGTACTTCATGTGGCATTTTCTGAAAGGGGTGCAATAGCAAGCAAATCAGTTTTCTGTGATGGAAGTTTGAGTGATATTTTGAAATCGGCTGACTGGGCTGGTGAATCAATGTTTAAGAAACTTTATTTAAAATCTATTGATTATGCTGTGGGAAAAGTTATGAAAACACTTTAAACTGCTGCATGTTATTGGTCTCCATGCCTTGCCATAATAATACAGATGTTCCACAGCCCTGGTGGGAAGAAATGTATGATTTTAATTAAAGGAGGCTAATATTATCCCTCCTAGTATTTTCCCACCCTAAGTGTCTTGTTTTTTTATTGGTGTCATTATCTTTAGTTTAGGAGTGAGGAATAGATTATGATTATGACAAAATTGTAACTTTCTGGGGATGGAGGATTTGAGAAGACAGAGAAGATATCCAAAAGGTCTAAGAGGAAATTTGCATATCACAGCAAAAAAGGAGGAAGATGGCTGCAGGTTTTGTTTTTATATGGATTCTAGAATAACATAATGCTGTTCAAAGTTCTAAATTCTGTCCATTTTGCTATTGTTCAAGTTGCACAAAAGGAGGATCGAATAACATTCGCCTCTGTGTATATCATAGAAGCATGATTTCCCTCTAACCAATGCTGTGGAAAATCTGCATTATCTTTAACTCGGGCGTGGCTTAGCTGATTAACATGGCGGACATGTGAGGCTCTCGCTCCGGCCTGCTTTTACTATCCAACACAAACATCCTTCGGGCCTGCCTGTAGTGGGATCCTGGCCTGGGGGAGGAGGGGCGGGGGGGGTGTAAAGGGGCTCCCAACGTGATTAGTGCAGCCCGGAGGAGCCCGCTGTTGGCATGCTGGGAAGCTCATCTTCGACTTGCTCCCGCATATGCAGCTTATCCTAAAAGGCGTGGAGGCGGGACTCCAAGACAGTGCAGTGTGAATGCCCAGGAAGACAAGGCAGGCCCCCAGGTTGACACATACCCATCTGGATCCTGCCCCTGGAGATTGGATAGCGTTGGCAGCCCACGTGCCTGGACGTGCACTAGAGGGGATAAGGCCTGATTTTGATTTCTGATGTCACCTCTTAAGCACACACCAGGCGTCATCCAGCCTGCACGAGGATTCCATCGGGCCCGGCGGTGAACTGAGCGACATGGATTTGGGATGTGATGCTCAACAAGCATCCCAAAGGGGAGACCCGGCTTGAATGTGAAACCTTGCCTCTTGAGGCTAAGCTGAGTTGGTGGTCATCACAGCTGCCTACTGCATGGTGACGAGTAGGCCCAAGATTTGATGCTTAAGGCTGTTTATTGGCCAAAACAGCATGTGAGGGACTATGTAGTGGGCATGGCATGAGGCAGGGGACTGCACACTGCCCCAGCCTATGGAGGGACCAGTGATGTGATTAGCAACCCACCTTGGAACTGCAGCTGAACAGTGTAATGGTGTTCATCACCTAAAAGGCTGGGCCACGCTCTTGTGCACTCTATGACTTTAGGTCACAACACCCTTGTAGGGAGCGAGGATGGCAGCTGGATCTGGGCAGTCCTTGGACAGCCTGAGCTGGGGTCTGCCACTACAGAAGTGATCACCCCACTGGGGGGGCACTGGACTAGTATTGTGAGTGTCTGGGGAACAGCACTGTGATTATCAGAGATGCTGCTGGGTGCACAGAGCCAGTGAAGAGAGGCCAGCAGCTTGGAGTAGGCCCACCAGTGTCAAGGTCAACTGCTGCATGTGACTGGGCGCCTTGCTGCGATAGTGACCCTTTAGTCTGTCTTGCGGCAGCAAGGCCCTGTTGGATGCTTTGAGCATTGGGGGCCCTGCAAAACTTGCAGGACGTAAGGATAATGGCCAGATCTTGGCCAAAGGAAGGTGGCACACCTGTGGTGACCTAAGGGGCACCCCTGGAGTCTAGCACGGAACCCCTGACACCTGCACTTCAGCTCAAATTGGACAGAATGCCAGCAGTTATCGCAGAAGCCAAAAAAACGCTCTAGCAGCAGATTGGATAGGTGATAACAGGATTGGGTCTCCTCAAGGCGGACCACCAAAAGTTGGCAGACAAGGTTACGGATACTGAGGCAATTGTGAGAAAGCGTCAACCAGCACACAGCTCCCTGCAGTAACAAATGAATGACCCGACAAATGAAGGTGTTGGGGCACAGAGCCGAAAGATGCAAAAGGGTGCAATCAGTGCAGTAATGTCAGGACTGTGGGGCTGCCGAAAGGCGCAAAGGGCATTGACATGGTCACATACCTTGCACATTGGATGAAAATTGAGGTGGGCCCCTCTGAGCTCTCTCTTTTCTTCGCCCTAGAATGGGTATACAGTGTCCCTGCCAAGCCCCCAGTTCCGGGAAGGCTGCCATGTCTGGTGGTGGCCAGGCTGCTGCATTATAGAGACCATGATACCCTGCTCCAGAAAGCACGTGTGGATTGCCCTTCTCATATAAAGAAGGCAGCGGTGACTGTGGGGGTCATTACAACATTGGCGGTAAAAGGCGCTTACCGCCGTGCAGAAGACCACCAATACACCGCCGCCACCGCCGTGGCATTCCGCCACAGCTATTATGACACACATCTTGGAATCCGCCGAAATTCAGACACCCACACAACACCGCCACACCAAAGGTCAGTGATAAACTGGCGGAAACAAATCCTCCACCTCCACGCCAACAGAAACACGCCCATGCTATTACGACACACGAATCCACGCGGCGGTCTTTCAACCACGGTATTCAATTGGCGGTACACACCCTGCGCTCAAAATACACACACAGCTCCAAAACACCGCCACATTGGACAATTCCAAATACACACACCTGATACACATACAAACAACACTCCCACACACCCAATACAATATAAAACACACACCCACATCACCCACAAACCCCTACGACAAAAAATAGACATGAAGGCGACAGAGAGAGAGCACAGAATAGAAAACCCCACTACACAGAGGCACACAACACAATCACCCACACAACATCCGAGCACAAAACACCACACACCACTACACTCACCACAACCATCACCACATACACCACCCCACACATCACCCACACTACCCCATGGCACGCCAAAGACACCCCGCTTCTCCGAGGAGGAGCTCAGGGTCATGGTCGAGGAAATCATCTGGGTAGAGCCACAGCTATTTGTCTCACAGGTACAGCACACATCAATAGCCAGGAAGATGGAGTTATGGTGCAGAATAGTGGACAGGGTCAACGCCGTGGGACAGCACCCAAGAAATAGGGAGGACATCAGGAAGAGGTGGAATGGCCTACGGGGGAAGGTGCGTTCAACGGTCTCCAGGCACAACATCGCGATACAGCGGACTGGCGGCGGACCCCCACCTCCTCCCCCACAACTAACAACATGGGAGGAGCAGGTCTTGACCATCTTGCATCCTGAGGGCCTCGCAGGAGTCGGTGGAGGATGGGGCACTGGTAAGTCAATTCTTAACTATCATATCCCCCACCCTACCTGCATGCTATCACACACCCCCTCCCTCACCCCCTCCCCTATCACTACAACTCCTCACTAATGTACCCATGACACAAACCACCCATCCCAACACCAAGCCCTGCATGACACAACGAAGCATGGACACCCCTCACTAAAGCATGCCCACTGCACATACCCAGAACACCCCCCCAACCATCACCACACAAACCCACACACAGGAATGCATGCACTGGGGTACACAAACACACAACCATTGCACACCATTACACACACACATGCAATAATCATGCTCTTATGCCCCTGCAGGAACCCGAAGGACCGTCACCACACCAGAGGGACCAGACAACACCACTCCACCCCCAGAAGAGGCCCACAGTGACGAGAGCAGCTCTGCCCTACTGAATCCTGGTGACCAGCCCGGACCATCGTGGGCCTCGGGACGGTCGGTTCCCCTTGCACAGGCACAGCCCAACACCGACCTTCCACCCTCTGGTAACACCAGCACAGCACCCACCCAGCGGGCCCAAACCTCCCTACCCAGGACAGGTCAATCAGTGGTGTGTCCACCACTACAGGGCACCCAGGGTAACCCACTGCCCAACAACAACAGGGACCTGGGGCAGTAGTAGTGGGCACACGGTCCAGGGGACGGAGGCACAGGAACACAGGGGAACTGGGAGGGCTGCTGCGCGACAGGGGGCGGACAGGCCAAGGGAACCCACTCTCCACGAGGCCCTATCCTCCATCATGGGAGCATACCACCACTCCCAGGAGACGATGGCGACGGTTCTGGACAAGTTGCAGGAGACCCTGCACCTGCAGGACGAACTGTATTTGGGGTTCAGGGAGGAGCTCAGGACCATCAGCTCCGCCCGGGGCACCATCGTAGGGGTGCTGAAGGACATACAGCAGACCTTGAGTGACACTGTGGCACTCCAAGGGGCCCCTGACACTAGCCAGGACGATGAACTGCCCACCACCTCCGCCGGCACTAGTGGACAGGACGCCCCGCCACTGGACCAACACACCAGCACCCCACCCCCTGCAGACGGACCACCACCACGCAAGCGGTCCCTGAGATCCAGGAACAGGACAGAGCAAGATGGCAAGACCCCTGCCGGGAAATGAGACCACCCTGTTTATCCTCCCACTGTCCCACTTTGTTACCCTGTCCATACTTTAACTGCCCCAGCTCCACTTCCTATGCCCAGATGGGCAGTGCACCTGTGAGACTAATAGACTGGACTCTGCCATGGACATTCCTCCACCATCTCCCCTGACCATCTTACAACCCCCTCCCATTTCTGAGCACTTCAATAAACACCTTTGAAACACAAAACAATCTGGAGTCAGTCTGTGATTTAGTAAAAATGTATTATCAATGACCGTGTCATAATGGGTGTACCATTCTAAAGCTAACATACCCATGTCACACATCACAATCCCTTGAAGGATGCAAGCAGTTGACACGTAGGTAACCACACCTGTGAAACCGTAATGGAAGGGTACAACTCAGCTACCAAATGTTGACTTAAATCGAAAAACTGGATAGAGGTAGACATGTGAAAGTTGATGTAATGCTAAAAATGAAAATTTTCTCACCTGTGTCTCACTGGAAATATTGCTGTATGACTGACTCCCTGTTGTCGTTGTCTTCTTCATCAGCTTCATCCTCATCACTGTCCACAGGCTCCACAGTCTCCACAGCTGCTACAACACCGTCATCTGGATCTTCCTCCTGCAGAAAAGGCACCTGGCGTCGCAAAGCCAAATTATGGAGCATGGAGCAGGTGATGATGATGTCGCACACCTTCTTCAGTGAGTAGAATAGGGATCCACCTGTCATATGAAGGCACCTGAACCTGGCCTTCAGGAGGCCGAAGGTGCGTTCGATCACCCTCCTAGTCCGCCCATGGGCCTCATTGTACCGTTCCTCTGCCCTGGTCCTGGGATTCCTCACTGGGGTCAATAGCCATGAAAGGTTGGGGTAACCAGAGTCCCCCAATAGCCATACACGGTGCCTCTGGAGTTGACCCATCATATCAGGGATGCTACTATTCCGCAGGATGTAGGCGTCATGCACAGAGCCAGGGAACATAGCACTTACCTGCGAGATGTACTGGTCTGCCAAACAGACCATCTGGACATTCATTGAATGATAACTCTTCCTGTTCTTGTACAACTGTTCACTCCTGTGGGGGGGGGACCAGAGCTACATGGGTCCCATCAATGGCACCTATGACGTTGGGGATATGTCCAAGGGCATAGAAGTCACCTTTCACTGTAGGCAAGTCCTCCACCTCAGGGAAAATGATGTATCTCCTTACGTGTTTCAGCAGGGCAGACTACACTCTGGACAACACGTTGGAAAACATAGGTTTGGACATCCCTGATGCCATGGCCACTGTTGTCTAAAAAGACCCCCTTGCAAGGAAATGGACTACTGACAGCACCTGCACGTCAGGGGGGATTCCAGTCGGATGGCGGATTGGTGACATCAGGTCTGGCTCCAACTGGGTACATAGTTCCTGGATTGTGGCACGGTCAAACCGGTAGGTTACGATGACATGTCGCTCTTCCATTGTCAACAGGTCCACCAGCGGTCGGTACACCAGCAGATTCCGCCATCTTCCAATATGTCCCAACTGACGGTGCCTAAGAAGGGCAACAGAGAAGAACCAGTCATTATTCCTCCAGGTTTGTACCCACAGTCACACACAAGACTACACCACTCACAAAACCCTTCCTGTATGTGTGTTGAGTGTAGGCCTAGCTATGTGTGACGCAGTAGGAAATGAAGCCATGTGGCACCCTGAAATGGCGGTTGCCTGACCTCTAAACTGGGACAATGGGATTGTGAGGTAATAGCGCTGGCGTTACACACCGTCGCGGTAGGCGGTCGTAGACTGTGGCGCAATGCTGTATTGGTTAACATTGGACCCTATGGGTCCCAGGAGCCAATGAACAGGTGCGCTGGCGGTGATGATGCGCACCGCCGCGGACGTCACCGCCATTTTCTATCTGTTCAATCACTAGATACCTGACCTTCGACAGGAGAGGACCTACACTGCAAGTGCTGCTGTGACCTCGGTCTGGAAGCGACGATGGCTGCTGCGTCTGGGGAAAGGGCCCCTGCCTTCACTGCACAGGAGTTGGAGAAACTGGTAGACGGGGTCCTCCCCCAGTACACGCTACTTTACAGTCCTCCAGACCAACAGGTTAGTACACAGGGAGCACGTTGGATGGGCTAGGCCTGGGTGGAGAGGGCTGGTTGGAAGAGGGAAGGGGGCAGAGTCCATAGAACATTAATGCATGGGAATGAATGGGCCACATGGCCAGAGTAGGGAGGGGGCCACTCACTACGACGGTGCAGTTGGTAATGACTGTTCCTCTTTCCTTGTGCATGTCATGTAGGTCAGCGCCCACCAGAAGAGGGACATTTGGCGTGCCATCGCCAAGGAGGTCCGGACCCTGGGGGCCCACCAGAGACGGGGCACCCACTGCCATAAGAGATGGGAGGACATTCGCCGCTGCAGCAAGAAGACGGCGGAGGCTCAGCTGGGGATGGCCTCCCAACGTGGGAGGGGTGCCCGTCGCACCATGACCCCCCTGATGTTCCGGATCCTGCCGGTGGCCTACCCGGAGTTGGATGGGCACTTGAGGGCATCACAGTAGACACAAGGGGGTGAGTACAACCTCATTCTGCGGACTTTGCGTGCAGTGGAGGTGTCTGGGTGGTGGAGGTGGGCTGTGGGTGTACCTAGGCCAGGGCGGGTGAGGTAGGCAAGGCCCCTCCGTAATGTAGTCCATGTGGCACTCTACCCCACCTCAGCAGAGTGCCAAGTCGAGGTATAGTTGCCCCTGTGGCATCCATGTGGGCCGATGTCAACCATTACCATATAGGCCATATCCCAGAAATTGCATGTGCAGAGGGCAGGAGCACGGCGTAATGCAGGGGCCATCTGCGTTTGTCTTGTCCGCCAACGGTAGCGGTATGCCATGCACTAAAACCCTCTTTCTTCTGTCTCCCCCCCTTTGTCTGCTCTCCCTGTCCTATTGTACATCAGCATCAACAGGCGGAGGTACAGTGGCACCGGAGCACGAGGGAGCTGCATCCCACATGGCCATGGAGGGCCACACCACGGACTCTGAATGCACCATGGGACGGAGGGCGAGGGGAGCTTCACGTCGGCCACCGGATCACCAAGCAGCGACGAGGACTCGTTCGACGATGTGGGCTCCCTTGTGGTAGCAGCACCATCTGTGCCCCCCTCCTCTACAGGTACAGCTGCCACCTCCCCTACCAGCACCGCCCTCCCAGCAGCCCCTCAGCGTTCGCCCCGTGCCCGCTCACCCAGGAGGGTGGGCATCACCTTTGCCCCAGGGACCTCAGGCCCTGCCCCAGTCGCCCCTGCTGCCCTCAGTGAGGAGGCCATTGACCTCCTCAGGTCACTCACTGTTGGGCAGTCTACCATTTTGAATGCCATCCAGGGTGTAGAACGAGAGTTGCAACACGGTAATGTATTCCTGGAGGGCATTCATTCTGGTCAGGCTGTCCTTCAGCGAACCCTGCAATCTTTGGCCTCAGCACTGATGGCAGCAATTGTCCCTGTGTCTAGCCTCCCCCCTCCAACTTCCTCCACCCAGACCCAATCTCCTGTACCCCAGCCCATCCCAAGCACACCTACAGACCAGCATGCACACAAGTCAACACACACAAGTAGCTCAAGCAAACATAGGCACCACACACACCACAAGCACTCACGCAAGCCTCAGCCACATCCAGACACTACAACATCCACTGCCTCCACTGTGTCCCCCTCCTCCTCTTCTCCCTCCTCCCTCCCAGTCTCGTCTACACACACACCTGCATGCACCACATCTACAGGCACCATGAATCGCACCAGGACACCCAGCACCACAAGCCGCACACCTGCACTCACCACCTCCACTGCCATTTACACGTCCCCTGTGTCCTCTCCCAGTGTGTCTGTGACGCCCCCTCCCAAAGTACACAAACGCCAGCAATCACTCACCCAACATCCATCCACCTCACGACAGCCTCCAGTACCTGCACCTGCACCTAAAACAGCTAAAGTGACACCTCCGACAACCACCTCCTCTTCCTCCACTCCCAGACCCCCTCCAGCTACCCATCCCAGTGTTCGTCAGAAACTGTCCCTCTGTAAAGTTGACCTTTTTGCCCCCCTCCAATTCATCAGTCCCGTCGTAGCGCCTCAGCCAAAAAGCCTCCAATACCAGTGGTGCCTGTTCAAGGTTTTTGGAGTGCACCGGCAACCAGGGCAGGCAGTAGGACCCGGAGCCAAGGCACTGGCAGCCCACCACCTGTAAAGGCTATCAAATTGGCGAGTGGACGACGGGACCGTGTTAAGACTCCAGGTGGGAAAACAACTGACATGGGTTCCAAGGGGATTGGAGAGTCAGCCGTGACTCCACCAAAGGTGGGGAAGGGCCAGAGGAAGTCTGCCCAGCCTGTTGTGAGTGTCTCGGCGGAGAAGTGCGCCATCATTTCCGGCGGTCGAGACTCAACCACCAGCACTGTCGTTACTGGTCCAGAGACCACCGCCATAGTCAGTGCCCAGGAGGGCCCAAGTATCGTCACTGGTCAGGAGACCACCACCAGAGTCACAGCCCAGGAGGGCCCCACTATCGTCACTGGTCAGGAGAGGGCCCCACTATCGTCACTGGTCAGGAGACCACCGCCACCGCCGGAGTCACAGCCCAGGAGGGCACAAGTATCGTCACTGGTCAGGAGACCACCGCCAGAGTCACAGCCCAGGAGGGCCCCACTATCGTCACTGGTCAGGAGACCACCGCCAGAGTCACAGCCCAGGAGTGCCCAAGTATCGTCACTGGTCAGGAGACCACCGCCAGAGTCACAGCCCAGGAGGGCCCAAGTATCGTCACTGGTCAGTAGACCACCGCCACCTCCAGAGTCACAGCCCAGGAGGGCCCCACTATCGTCGCTGGTCCAGAGACCACCGCCACCGCCGGAGTCACAGCCCAGGAGGGCCTAAGTATCGTCACTGGTCAGGAGACCACCGGCAGAGTCACAGCCCAGGAGGGCCCCACTATCGTCACTGGTCAGGAGACCACAGCCAGAGTCACAGCCCAGGAGGGCCCAAGTATCGTCACTGGTCAGGAGACCACCGCCACCGCCAGAGTCACAGCCCAGGAGGGCCCCACTATCGTCACTGGTCCAGAGACCACCGCCACCACCGGAGTCACAGCCCAGGAGGGCCCCACTATCGTCACTGGTCCAGAGGCCACCGCCGGAGTCAGTGCCCTGGAGGGCCCCAGCTGCCACAGCCCCGCTGGGCAATGATGAAACGTCATGCCACACACCAATGTCCAGTGTATAGAACGTCATGCCACACACCAATGTCCTTATCAGAACCGCCATGGCAAAGCACCGCAGAACAGTCCTGAACCGCCATGGCAAAGCACCGCTGAACAGTCGTGAACCGCCATGGCAAAGCACCGCTGAACAGGGCAAAGACCGCCATGGCAAAGCACCGCTGAACAGGGCAAAGACCGCCATGGCAAAGCACCGCTGAACAGTCCTGAACCGCCATGGCAAAGCACCGCTGAACAGGGCAAAGACCGACATGGCAAAGCACCGCAGAACAGTCCTGAACCGCCATGGCAAAGCACAGCTGAACAGGGCAAAGACCGCCATGGCAAAGCACCGCTGAACAGTCCTGAACCGCCATGGCAAAGCACCGCTGAACAGGGCAAAGACCGCCATGGCAAAGCACCGCTGAACAGGGCAAAGACCGCCATGGCAAAGCACAGCTGAACAGGACAATGCACCGGGTAGGAATGAATGGCCCGCCACATCAGGCATCCTTATCCCATGTGCAGCTGGGACAGTGACAGGACACGACCTTTCACGGGGAGACTCATCCAGTCTGGGCACCAGTCCCCCCCAGTACCAGTAGAGACCTGCATCAACTTGAGAGACTGTGGCTTTGCACTCCCCAGGATGGCACAGTGGGAAACCCACCCACTGTAGAGACTTGAGAGACTGTGGCTTTGCACTCCCCAGGTTTGAACAGTGAGCAACCCACCCACTGTATAGACTTGAGAGACTGTGGCTTTGCACTCCCCAGGAGGGCATAAATGGGCATGGAGCCCCGTCGTGGATCTGGCTTTGCACTCCTCCGGCTGAGGTGCCCCCCCCCTTCCCTTCCCCCTGAGGTGCCTGTAGTATTTCGATCTGATGCCCCGGCAGTGTTCTCTCCGATTGTGGTCAGGTATCGTTTGTGGGCCTCGCCCATGTATTTTTGGACTGATGGTGCACGGACATTGTTATGTACATATCTGCATTACTTCTCGTATTGTATATAATTATGACTGATTTTCAAATATATATCTGTATATTTTTGTATGACATGTATATTGGCACATTACATTGTTTGACCGATTTTCGCATTGTCTTTTCATTCTTCCGGGGGGATTGTGGGTTGTTACTGTGATTTTTGTGAATGCATTGGTGTGTATGTTGTAATATGCGACGGTGGGGGTGCGGGTGGGAGTGTTTGGTGGGTGTCCCCCTAACTTTTGCCCCCCCCTCCCCCATGTCGTAGGTGCAGTACTCACCGTTGTCTGCGGCGCCTACGTAGCTGTTGGTCGTAGAAGAGCAGAAACACAAGGGCAGGGAGTATTTGGAGTTCCTGCTCCATGGATTCCTCGTTCTTTGTGGGATATGTTAAGGTGAGCGTTTTCCCATAGCAAAAGCTGTTTCTGCCGTGTTTTTATCCACGGTGAATCCGCCCCGGAAAAGGTGGGGGACTGGCGGGGTGTAATACTGTGGGTGGTACATAGGGGATCATTCTGACCCTGGCGGTCAGTGTTAAAGCGGCGGCCAACCCGCCAACAGGCTGGCGGTCCAAAAAATGGAATTCTGACCCTGGCGGGAACCGCCAACACAGCCCACCACCTTAACACTCCGACCGCCACGGCGGGACACACAAACAGCGCGGCGGTCACCGCCAACAGGCAGGCGGCAGACAATGTACCGCCCACACTATCACAACTCACCAATCCGCCACCTTTTCTGGGGCGGGAGCCCCGCCGATAAAAACACGGCGGAAACAGACTACGAACGGGAAAACGCTCACCTATACACACTCCACAAGGACGGAGAACAGCATGGAACCCGAATTAAACATCCTACCAGCTATTGTCTACCTGCTCATCTACCACGAGTATGAACGCCGGCGCAGACGACAACGGTGAGTACTGCACCTACGACACAGGGGAGGGGGGAGGAGGAAAGCTTACGGGCACACACATATGCAAACCCCTCCCAACTATCTACACACCAATGCAGAGCACCAAGTCACAGTGACACCACCCAAACCCCCCGGAATAATGCAAAGACATAATTAAAGTGAGAAACAAAATTTATGTATAAAAGAGGTTCTTTGAAGTCATGGTAAAATAGCAATATGAATTGTAAAAAATCAAGTAAGAACATTGCGAAACCGATAAACATAGGCAATAAGTCCTGCACAGTCACTTAAATTTCCACTGTCCGTGGGCCAAAGTGTATCAACACATGGGCAAAGCCCACACAGGAGACCTGAGTCCGTTGGAGAGAACACTGCTTGGGCATCAGATGACAAAACTACAGGCACCTCAGGGGGAAGGGAAGGGGGGGCACCTCAGCCACATGAGTCCACGACGCCAGATCCACGAAGGGTCCACCATGCCCACTGTGCCATCCTAGGGAGTGCAAAGCCACAGTCTCACAAGTCTCTACAGTGGGTGGTCTGCCCACTGTGCCATCCTGGGGAGTGCAAAGCCACAGTCTCACAAGTCTCTACAGTGGGTGGTCTGCCCACTGTGCCATCCTGGGGAGTGCAGAGACACAGGCCATCAGGTGGATTACAGACTCCACAGGTAATGGAGGAGGCAGGGTGCCCCGAGTGCAGCGTGAACACTAGCTCGACACAGAACCGGCACTGTCAATGGGCCAGCAGTGCTTGACAGGAAGGGCCCAGCGGAGCGGTGCTTGACAGGAAGGGCCCAGCGGAGCGGTGCTTGAGACGGCGGGGCCCAGCGGAGCGGTGCTTGACAGGAAGGGCCCAGAGGAGCGTTGCTTGAGACGGCGGGGCCCAGAGGAGCGGTGCTTGAGACGGCGGGGCCCAGCGGAGCGGTGCTTGAGACGGCGGGGCCCAGCGGAGCGGTGCTTGAGACGGCGGGGCCCAGCGGAGCGGTGCTTGAGACGGCGGGGCCCAGCGGAGCAGTGCTTGAGACGGTGGGGCCCAGCGGAGCGGTGCTTGAGACGGCGGGGCCCCGCGGAGCGGTGCTTGAGACGGCGGGGCCCCACGGAGCGGTGTTTGACAGGAAGGGCCCAGCGGTGCTTGAGATGGCGGGGCCCAGCGGAGCGGTGCTTGAGACGGCGGGGCCCAGCGGACCGGTGCTTGACAGGAAGGGCCCAGCGGAGCGGTGCTTGAGACGGCGGGGCCCAGCGGAGCGGTGCTTGACAGGAAGGGCCCAGCGGAGCGGTGCTTGAGACGGCAGGGCCCAGCGGAGCGGTGCTTGAGACGGCGGGGCCCAGCGGAGCAGTGCTTGACAGGAAGGGCCCAGCGGAGCGGTGCTTGAGACGGCGGGGCCCAGCGGAGCGGTGCTTGACAGGAAGGGCCCAGCGGAGCGGTGCTTGAGACGGCGGGGCCCAGCGGAGCGGTGCTTGAGACGGCGGGGCCCAGCGGAGCGGTGCTTGACAGGAAGGGCCCAGCGGAGCAGTGCTTGAGACGGCGGGGCCCAGCGGAGCGGTGCCTTTCTGCACGGCGGGGCCCTCTTCAGCGGTGCCTTTCTGCACGGCGGGGCCCTCTTCAGCGGTGTCTTTCTGCACGGCGGGGCCCTCTTCAGCGGTGCCTTTCTGCACGGCGGGGCCCTCTTCAGCGGTGTCTTTCTGCACGGCGGGCCCTCTTCAGCGGTGTCTTTCTGCACGGCGGGGCCCTCTTCAGCGGTGCCTTTCTGCACGGGGGGGCTCTCTTCAGCGGTGCCTTTCTGCACGACGGGGCCCTCTTCAGCGGTGTCTTTCTGCACGGCGGGGCCATCTTCAGCGGTGCCTTTCTGCACGGCGGGGCCCTCTTCAGCGGTGCCTTTCTGCACGGCGGGGCCCTCTTCAGCGGTGCCTTTCTGCACGGCGGGGCCCTCTTCAGCGGTGCCTTTCTGCACGGCGGGGCCCTCTTCAGCGGTGCTTGTCCAGTCATTCAAGGGAGCCAGACCTGGCCAGGACTCCCTGCTTAGTCGCCCTCCGACCGTGCAGTTGCTGGACCCTTCTGTGACGGAGTCCTGGGCCCGTGGGTGTCCTACCTCACACCCGGGATGGGGCTTGTGGGGCCCTCCTGGTCCGCGCCCCTGCTGGCTGACTTCTCCGCCCTGCTGCCCTTGCCCTCCTTCGATGAGGCTCTCTGGCCCTTGCCTCCCCTGGATGTTGTGGCAGGTGACGGCCCAGGACTTTGCTCCTTGGGGGCAGCCGTGTCAGTCTTCTCGCGGCGGCCCTTGATTTTACGGGTCCTCTTTCCAGGGGGGGGGCTGGCTGTCCCCTTGCTGCTGGCCGATGTATCAGTGCTGGGAAAGGGTGGACTCCAAAACCCATGCACAATGGTGACACTTGAAGCAGGGCTGGTGATGGCTGAGGTGCTCTTGGGACTCTTAGCAGATGGAGGGGGTGGGTCAGGTGGGGCAAAGAGGTTAAGTTTGGAGAGGTAAAGTTTTTTAGGACCAATGTAAAGGGTAGGTGTAGTGGGTATGGGAGTGGAGGAAGAGGATGTGGTTGTAGGAGAGTCAGGTGTGCTGTCTTTGGGTGCAGGTGCTTGTGACGTAGGCTGTCGTGAGGTGGTTGGCTGTTGGGTGGGTGGCTGCCTGCGTTTGTGTGTCTTGGAAGAAGGGGTGACAGACACAGTGGGAGAGGACACAGGGGATGTGTAAATGGCAGTGGGGGTGGTGACTGCACGTGTGCGGACTGTACTGGAGGGTGTGGTGGTGATGGAAGCACTGGCTGATGGTGGTGTGCATGCAGGTGTGAGTGGAGACGTCACAGGGAGGGAGGAGGGAGACGAGGAGGAGGGGGACACAGAGGTGGTAGTGACTGTTGGAATGTCTGCATCTGGGTGTTGCTTGGGTGAATGCTTGTGTGATCTGTGGTGCTTATGTCTGGATGAGCTGCCCTTGGGTGTTGAGGTGTGTGCAGGCTGGTCTGATGGTGTGGATGGGATAGGCTGAGGAACAGGAGACAGAGACAGGGTGGAGGCAGTTAGAAGAGGGAGGCTGGAAACAGGGACAATGGCTGCCGTCAGTGCTGAGGCCAGAGCATTGAACGATCGTTGATGGGCAGCCTGACCCGAATGAATGCCCTCCAGGTATGCATTGCTCCGATGCACCTCCCTCTCTACCCCCTGGATGGCATTCAAAAGGGTAGACTGCCCAACAATGATGGTCTGTAGGACCAGCAGGGGTAACAGGGGCAGGGCCTGAGGTGCCTGGGGCGAAGGAGATGCCCGCCTTCTTGGGCGAGCGGGCACGGAGCGAAGGCTGAGGGGCTGCTGGGAGGGCGGAGCTGGTGCGCTGGGTGGCGGCTGTACCTGTAGAGGTGGGGGGCCCGGATGTTGCCGCCACCGCTAGGGAGCTCCCTTCCGAGGACGTGTCGGTGTCGCTGGTGTCACCACGGGTCCCCGTTGTGGTGCTCCCCTCGCCCTCCATATCACTGGTGACCTCGGTGTCTGTACCATGGCCCACCGGGGCCTTGTGAGTTGCAGCTCCCTCGTGCTCCGATGCCAATTCTCCTCCGCCTGATGATGCTAATGCACACATGCACAAGAAGATAAAGAAAAAGGGTGGGGGGAGAAATAAAAACAGGTTGAGTGCATGCATTGTCAACACCGTTGGCGGAGAGTACAGACACAGGAGCCTCATGCACTACGCCGCGCAATCGGGGTACACTACTCAGTACTTGTGACTAGGCCAACAGGTCTATGGACAACAAATGCGCACATGGGTGATGCTGGACCATCGATTGCTGTACTTGGCACCCTACAGAGGTGGGGGGCGGGGGCACAGGGCCATGCCTAAAGGAGGGGACTACACTACAGAAAGCGCCCTGGCCTAATGTCACCCACAGCCCTCCTCCCCCACCCAGACGCCTCCACTGCATGTAAAGATAGCAGAATGTGCTGGTACTCACCCCCTTGTGTCTGCTGTGATGTCCTCACGCGCCCATCCAAATCGGGGTAGGCCACCGCCAGGATCCGGGACATCAGGGGGGTCAAGGTACGACTGGCACCCCTCCTACGTTGGGAGGCCATCCCCAGCAGTGACTCGGCGGTCTTCCTGGTCCCGCGGCGGATGTCCTCCCACCTCTTTCGGCAGTGGGTGCCCCGTCTGTTGTGGACCCCCAGGGCCCGGACTTTCTTGGCGATGGCACGCCAAATGTCGGCTTTCTGATGGGTGCTGACCTATTTGACATGTACAGGGTGGGAAAGGAATTTTCATAATTTTTCTGCATGTTAGATGTGATTGCCCCCCCCTCCCCAACCCTGCCATGTGGCACATGCTCTCATCTGTCGTGCCTTGCACTCCTCATTCGCTCCCCACCCCACCATCTTACATCCACCATACACAACCCAGGCATAGCCCATTCAACGTGCACCCAGTGTACTTACCTGTTGGTCTGGAGGACCGCAGAGTAGCGCATACTGGGGCAGGACCCCATCCACAAGTTTCTCCAACTCTTCTGAAGTGAAGGCAGGGGCCCTTTCCCCAGTCGCAGCAGCCATTGTCTCTTCCAGACCGAGGTCACAGCAGCACTTGCAGTATAGGTCCTCTCCTGTGGATGGTCAGGTCTCGAGTGGTTAAGCAGATAGAAAATGGCGGTCACGCCCGCGGCGGTACGTACCGCCGCGGTGCGTACCGCGACCGCCGGCGCACATCGTCATTGGCTCCTGAGACCCATAGGGTTCAATGTTAACCAATGCGCCTTCGCACTGCGGTCTTCGACCGCCTACCGCCACGGTGTGCCACGCCAGCGCGTTGACCTCATATCCCACTGTCACACTTCTCAGGTCAGGCAGCCGCCATTACAAGGGCCCACATGGCTTAATTGCTACTGCGTCACACAGGCCTAGGCCTTGCATTGCCACTCATACAAGCCTTTCAATGCATAGCGATTCGTGTACTGTGCAAGCTGGGTGAACGTACCTGTGGGTTGCTTGACTCTGTGCTCCATGTTGTCCTTCCTAGGCACCGTCCGCTGGGACTTGCGAGGAGAAGGATGAATCCTCCCGTGTACCGACCGCTGGTGGACCTGTCGACAATGGAAGAACGACATATTATACTTCGATACCGACTTGACCGAGCCACTATACATGAACTGTATGCCCAGCTGGAGCCTGACCTGATGTCCCCCATCCGCCAACCCACAGGGATTCCCCCTCTGGTGCAGGTTCTGTCAGTACTCCATTTTTTGGCAAGTGGGTCTTTTCAGACAACAGTGGCCATGTCATCAGGGATGTCTCAGCCTATGTTTTCTAAGGTTTTGTCCAGAGTGTTGTCTGCCCTGATGAAATACATGCGGAGATACATTGTTTTCCCTGAGGAGGGTGATTTGGACACTGTGAAGGGTGATTTCTATGCCCTTGGACATATCCCCAACATCATTGGTGCCATTGATGGGACCCATGTGGCTTTAGTACCCCCAAAAGACGATGAGTAGGTGTACAGAAATCGAAAAAATTACCATTCGATAAATGTCCAGGTGGTCTGTTTGGCTGACCAGTACATCTCCCATCTAAATGCCAAGTTCCCTGGATCAGTGCATGACACGTATGTCATGCGAAATAGCAGCATCCCTTATGTGATGGAACAGCTACAGAGACACCGTGTGTGGCTAATAGGTGACTCTGGTTACCCCAACCTGCCTTGGCTATTGACCCCAGTGAGGAATCCCTGGACCAGGGCAGAGGAACGCTACAATGAGGCACATGGGCGAACTAGGAGGATTATAGAAGGGACCTTCGGGGTCCTGAAGGCCAGGTTTAGGTGCCTGCATATGACAGGTGGATCCCTAATGTACTCACCAAAGAAGGTGTGTCATATCATCGTGGCCTGCTGTATGCTTCACAATCTTGCATTGCGACGCCAGGTGCCTTTCCTGCAGGAGGATGGTCCAGATGGTGATGTTGTAGCAGCTGTGGAGCCTGTGGAGAGTGAAGAGGAGGAAGACGACGGGGACGACACGGACAACAGGGACACAGTTATACAACAGTATTTTCAGTAGCACACAGGTAAGAATCACCCACGCCTTTTTACATTTACTTCTGCCCTCCTGCATCTCTACTTTCTGTGTTTCCCCCCAGTTCCTTTTAACTGATTTTTGACTTTCTCTTCCCTTTTCAGAGCTGTATGACCCACAGCGTGACTGCTGCTTTGTTTGCCCATGGACTAATGCTTATAGACATTGGTATGTTGTCATCACAATGTGACTGGACATTATTGCACCGTTATGTGTTATACATTTGTAAAGAATACTAGCAGACTCCTGATTTTTGAAGTGCAATTGGTGATTTATTTTAAGTGCTGCATATGGGTCCATGATAGTAAAACGGTGATGGGTGGGGGTGGAGTAATGTCCATGGCAGAGTCCAGTTCTCAGTCGCACAGGTGCATTGTCCATATGCCTGTGGAAGGATGGAGCAGGGGCAGTTCAAGGTTGGACAGGGTGACAATGTGGGACAGTGGGATGACATCCGGGGGTATCTTATGCTGGCGGGGGTCTTGGCGTCCTACTCTGTCTTCTTGTGTGATCTCAGGTTCCGCTTGCGGGGTGGTTGATCTTCAGCAGGAGGTGGGGTTCTGGTGGCCTGTCGTTGTGTGGGGGCCTCCTGTCCACTAGCGCCGGCGGAGGTGGTAGGCTGTTCGTGGTCCGGGCTAGTGACAGGGGCCCTTTGGGGTGCCACATGGTCCCGCAATGTGGTGACTATCTGGTTGAGGGCCAGGACGATGGTCCCCATTGCGGAACCTATGTTCCCGAGTTCGTCTCTGAACCCCATGTACTGTTCCTCCGGCTGTGCCTGGATCTCCTGGAACCTGGCCAGTACCGTCGCCATCGTCTCCTGGGAGTGGTGGTATGCTCCCATGATGGTGGTGAGGGCCTCTTGGAGAGTGGGTTCCCTGGGCCGGTCCACCCCCTCTCGCACTGCAGCCCTCCCAGTTGCCCTGTTTCCCCGGGCCTCTGTCCCCTGGACGGTGTGCCCACTACCACTGCCACCAGGTCCCTGTTGTTGTTGGGGTGGTGGGTCAGCCTGGGTGCCCTGTAGTGGCGGACACACCGCTGATTGACACGTCCTGGAGACAGAGGCATGGGCCCGCTGGGTGGGAGCTGTGCTGGTATTCCCAGAGGGGGTTGGGTCTGCTGTGGCCTGTGTCTGTGTGTGGGGAACCGACTGTCCAGAGGTCCCCGATGGTCCGGGCTGGTCATCAGGTTCTAGGTCGACAGAGCTGCTGTCATCACTGGGGGCCTGTTCTGGGGGCGGGATAGACAAATCTGGACCCTCCTGGCCGGTGTGTTGGCGTTCGGGCCCTGCAGGGGTAAAAGAGTATGGTTATTGCTTCTGTGTGTGCCATGGCGTGCGATTTGGGGGTGCCCTTGTCCCCCAGTGCTGGCATTCCCTTGTGGGAGGAGTTGTGAGGGTGGTTTGTGGGGGGGGATGGGTATGTGCAGTGGTCATGCTTAGGTGATGGGTGTCCATGGTTTGTGTTGGCATTCAGGGATTGGTATTGTGTTGGGTGGGTTGTGCTGGTGAGACATTGGCAGGGAGGATGTGTGCTGGGGGGTTGGGGGTGAGGGTGGGGGTGTGGGTTGGCATGCTGGTGGTTGGGGGGGTAAGGTAGTTGAGATTAGAATTACCAGAGTCCATTCCTCCGCCTACTCCAGCGAGGCCCTCAGGATGCAGGATGTTCAAGACCTCTTGCTCCCATGCTGTGAATTCGGGTGGAGTGGGTGGGGGTCCGCCGCCAGTCTTCTGCACAGCGATGTTGTGTCTTGACACCATCAACCGCACCTTCCCCCGTAGGTCGTTCCAGCGCTTTCGGATGTCTTCCCGGTTTCTGGGATGCTGTCCCACAGCGTTGACCCTGTCGACGATCCTTTGCCATAGCTCTGCCTTCCTGGCTATTGTGGTGTGCTGCACCTGTGTGCCGAATAGCTGGGGCTCTACCCTAATTATTTCCTCCACCATGACCCTGAGTTCTTGGTCCGAGAACCTGGGGTGTCTTTGGGGTGCCATGGGGTGGTGTGGGGTGGTGTTTGTGGTGATGAGTGTGGTGTGTGTGGTGGTGTGTGGTGTTTTGTGCGTGGATGTAGTGTGGGTGATGATGTTGTGTTCCTGTGTGTGTTGGGGTTTTCGATAGCTGTGCTCTCTCTCTCTCTCTCTCGCCTTCTCTCCGAATTTCTAGTAGTGGGGGTTTGTGGGTGATGTGGGTGTGTGTTTTATAGTTGATTGGATGTGTGGGAGTGGTGTTTGTATGTGTATCAGGTGTGTGTATTTCAAATTGTCCAATGTCGCTGTGTTTTGGAGCTGGGTGTGTATTTTGACCGCGGCGGTGTGTACCGCCAATGGAATACCGCGGTTGAAAGACCGCCGCGTGGATTCGTGGGTCGTAATGGCATGGGCGTGTTTGTGTTGGCGTGACGGTGGAGGTTTGGTCATCTCCAGTTTATCGCTGACCGCTGATGAGGCGGCCTTCCGTGGATGTCGGGTTTTTGGCGGCTTGGCAGTTGTGGGTCAGAATGACCGTGGCGGTTTACCGCGGCCGAGGCGGTAGAATGGCGGTCTTCTGACCGGCGGTAAGAGCCTTTTACTGCCGAGGTCAGAATGACCCCCATAGTCTGTTGGCGGTGACCGCCGCGCTGCTTGTCTGTACCGCCGTGGCGGGCGAAGTGTTAAAGTGGCTGTCTTTGTTGGCGGTTTCAGCCAGGGTCATAATTCCCTTTTTTTGTCCGCCGGCCTGTTTGCGGTATTACCGCTGCTTTAACACCGTCCGCCAGGGTTGTAATGACCCCCTATGTTCCCGAACTTCACAGCAGTGGTGCTGGCCAAGAGAGCACCCTTTCTTAAAGTGAAGAGGGTTGCAGGAAAGCAGTGATGCGGTAATCCCTCTGATTTCCGGCAAAACTCATAGTGATACTGGATGGTACTCTACACACCTGGGACCCGTTTGAGTGATACTAGGCTGCATGCCCGGGTGAGAGAGTACAGAGGAAAGGGCTCCAGCCGCGATGCCACATACAGAAGAAGTGTCACAACTCTGCACGTTGTGCGCCCATCAGGAAACCAATGGGAGCACAGGCAGAGGCCAGGGTAATGGCCCTACAAGCAGCCTCTAGAATAACTAACGGGTGCCCCACGGACTCTGAGGATGGCACCCACTCTAATGGCCACTCTAATCGCCACTCTGAGGGGTCCGTCTCTGATGCCTCCACTAAAAGAGAACATGCCCCAAGTGACTTCACAGAATGTGGAAGGCTTGATCTACTGTCTAGAATAAATATGGGTGCGATGGTTCCATATTTTACAGATGCGTAACTGGTGGTGGGCATTGCTGCGCTGGCCTGGGTGGGTGTCCAACATTGATCTGTCAGGGCAGGCTGCGCAGGTAGGACAATGGTGCGTAATGGTGGCTTGTCTGTTTTGGACTGCCCGCCATGCTGCCTGGGACCAGCTGGCGATTCCGGTCAGATGCCAGTGGCAGAGACACATTTTATGACTCTTGTGGCTGTGCATTGGGTATACCTCGGATGATGCTTATGTTGCAGGAGTTCTCTCTGGTGAACTAAAGGTGCACACGGCCTACATGGTAGAAATAAGGCTGGAGTGGAGTGGCGATGCTTCAAAGACTGACTTTACCCTTACAATTGTCCACGTTCTCATGGATAGCAGTAGTACATTGCACTTATAGTCTGTCATGCCTATGTTGGGGCAGCACGCTATTAGACTCTGGGTCTTGTATATTCTTGTACATGGGATTTGCTCGCACAGGTGGAAGGGGGCTGAGATGGGACAGCTGAGACACAGGGCGTATACTCTTCATGGCAGTGACACATGAAGAGTTTAAGGTGTTGATGTGGAACAAGCGGTCAGAAACCAAGTGGCATAGGTCAACATGTTCCTGAAGCGCAGGGCTGTGTAGATTGCCTTTCTGCAGAAAAACTCACCTTACTAAGATTGAGGCACAGCGGCTCCAGAGGCGCTGGCGGGGGCAGGTATATGCTACAGAATATTCTGCATTTGCGCAGGGTGCGCTAATCTGGATCAGGGTGGGGTACCCATTGAAAGTGCTGCATATCAGGACTGACAGGGAGGGCAGGTACGCTTTGATATAGGGGAGGCTAGATGGCAGGCAATTAACAATATGCTCCAAATATGCCCCAAATAAGGACCAGCTGATCAACCTCACCAGCCTGCCCTCGCAAATGAGCTCACTCATGGTTTGAAAGATGCTGCTGATGGTGGGGGTCTTAACAGTGTGGCGGACACAGATTTAAACTGGCCCATCTGGCTGTTGCCAGGGGCTCGTGCTCACAGACTAGCAAGGGGGCTCAGGGATTTGATGGGAAGCTGGGGAGTTGAGGACATATGGAGGGTTCAACACAGCCTAGCCAGGGAGTACTTTTTCTATTCTTACCTATACACACTGCATGCCTGCTTAGACAGATTACTTCAGCCGCACTATGGGGGTCATTTTGACCTCGGCGTTCTTTTGTCAAGACCGTTGAGGGACCGCCGTGCGGAAGACCGCCAGTGCTGGCGGTTTGCCGCTCGGCGTATTATGACTGTTGGCAGCTCTCCGTCCTTTTTCGGACAGAGAGCCGCCAACAACAATACTGGCGGGTGGCGGGGAAGTGGAGGTTGCTCCACCTCCACCGCCACGTCAACAGAACACCGCCCACCGAATCACATCCTGTGATTTGGCGTGGCGGTGTTCTGTTGACAGTGTGGTGTCGGCAGAGCAGTCCCCATGGCTCCCGTCCCCTCCCGGAGGATCGTCGGACCAGGTAAGTCAATCGTCCGTGAGGGGAGGGGGGCGGGGGGGA
Organism: Pleurodeles waltl; assembly: GCF_031143425.1. Lineage (NCBI taxonomy): Eukaryota > Metazoa > Chordata > Amphibia > Caudata > Salamandridae > Pleurodeles > Pleurodeles waltl. The sequence goes on from NC_090440.1 coordinate 261,824,305, forward strand.
TTGTGTGTTGTGTGCGTGCATGGGGGTGTGCGTGTGTGTATGTAGTGTGGATGTCTGAGTGCCTGTATGCTTGCGGGGGTGTCGTGAGTATGGGAATGAGTGCGTGTATGTCTGTAGATATGTCTGCATGGTTGTGTGTGTGTATGTTTGAATGTGGGTGTGCGTGTCTGACTGTGTGTGTGGATGTTTGCATGTATATTGGTGTGTGTGCGTGTATGTGTGTTGGTGGTGCCTGCGTGCGTGTCGTGTGTGCATGAGTGATGTGATGTTGGGTTGGGGTGGGGAGGGGGGTCCTGCCACCTTTGGGGGTGGCAGGGGTGGTGGGGGGTGTAGGGGAGGGAGTCGGGGTGGGGGTGGGGGGTGAGGGAGACCCCTATCAGTGCCAGGGAAGGAATTCCCTGGCACTGATAGTTCTTACCGCCATGGATTTCATGGCAGTTCCAACCGCAGGAAATCCATGGCGGTAAGCCGGGTCCAAATACCGCCGGCGGTATAGTGACCACCGCCGGGCTGGAGACCCTGGTCTCCAGCCCAGCGGTCTTCTCCGCCCTGGCGGGCGGAACGGAGAAGCTGCGGATGACCATGGCGGTAACCGCCATGGTCATAATTCCAAAAAAAAGACTGCCAACCTGATGGCGGTCTTACCTCCGCTTCTCCGCCATCCACCAGGGTCGTAATGACCCCCTATATCTTACCATAACCCTCTATGGATGCGTCTACACCTGGAGGGGGAGCAGCCAGCGAGCACCCTGTGGCATCTGTGCCCAGTGCTCTGGAAGCTACTACCTACTGGGAAGGTCATACTGAGCTACTTCAAACATAATCAAGGTACGGCGTTTGATTGGAGTGGTAGGCTTTTAAGGTAGTGGTGCAGGGATACTGCTAGGGTGCTTCAGAAGGAATCATGAGGGACCTTGAGTGGGTTCTGACTAACATGGATGACACTATTCGGCATATAGATAATCGGCCTGGCCTCAATCGGAAAGAGGGGACGTGGCTGGCCGAGGCCAGGGAGCAATACTGTGTCCTCTTGGAGAAGCTCGGGTGTGATGGCTATAGGGAATATATCGCCTGGGCCCACAAGGGCAGTTCGGGACAGTTATTGGTGTGGTTGGTACATCCAGAGACTAGGGGGTCTCTGACTACCCAAGTGTGCTTGATGGCTATTAATGCCGTCTTCCAGGACTATTACAATGTACTCTATGGGAGGCAGGCTGAGATACCAGAGGAAACTACGGGAAATTTTCTGATTCCCTTGAGATTGCACAGAATCCTCGTGGAGACATCGGAGGAACTGGGAGGTTGCATCATACCACAAAATATTAACGGCCTCATTACAGCCACTGCAGTCGTAAGACCGCCAGGGCCGCAGTGGCAGTCAGACTGCTGCCAATGTTGCGGTCCAACAGCCACATTACGACCGTGGCGGTTGCGCCACAGTTGGACCGCCAACACCATCAGATTTCCTCTACTGGAGGGGCTGGCGGTGCTGGCGGTCCTAATCCGCAAGGGCAGCACTGGGGATTATGAGTCCCTTCTCCGCCAGCAATTACATGGCGTTGGCTCCGCCATCTAAATGCTGGTGTAGAGGTGGTGCAGGGAGGCCCACCTGGCCAGCCCCGTTGGGATTTTCACTGTCTGACGGGTGCTGCTCTATTATGAGCTGGCATCAATGTTGTAGGCCCTTTACCGCTGGGCCAGTGGGCTGAAACTCTGTTTCCGCCAACTGACCCAGCAGGAAACTGGGGCCCACAGGAAGGGGACAGCACTTGTAGTAACCTGACCACGAGAGTTTGGCAGACGGCCTTTTCCTTCCGCCAAACTCCTAAATTAATAATATGTGACATGGAACTGGGCTTGGGGGTTGGGAGGAGGGAGGTTGAGATGCCTGCCCAGATGGCCTGCTGGAGGAGTTTTACTCAACATTTGTTGCGGTGTTGGCGCCACCGCTGGTGGCTATTCATGCTGTTGCTCTGCAAGAGGGAGAGCTGCCAGTCTCAACCCGGGAAGCAACACTGGTCCCCCTACCTAAGACGCAAATACAAGGGGCACTTGACACAGCATATAAGCACTGTCCATTCTGAACATGGACTTTAAGATCCTCAGCAAGACTCTAGAGCTGTGACTGCTCCCACAAGTGTAAACACTAGTGCATCCAGATCAGTGTGGATTTCTACCACAGCGCAATACCTCTCCGAATGCACACTCCATCTCTGCAGGTTGAGGGCAGATGGGGATTTTGTCGATTGATCTTACAAAGGTGTTTGACACAGTTAGCTGGGCCTGGTGGCTTGGTGGACTAATGTGTCCACTGTAGGAGCCTCTGTTTGACCTCATGATCACAGGTTCAAATCTCAGCAGGTCCACTCAGAGTTTTATCCTTCTGAGGTCGCTAAAATGAGTACCATTGAGATGAGTAACAGTAAACATCTGTTATTCAGCGCCTTGATACCCTCAGGTGATACATGCGCTTCACAGATACACGTTATGTTATACCTGAAAAGGAGCTTGCTCATACTGGGGTTGGGAGTTACCGAGTGCAGTGGGTGTGCCTGCTTTACACTGGCCAAAATGCCAGGGTGAGGACAGGTAGCTGTGCTTCAAGCTCCTGTGGGATTCAATGAGGCACCAGGCAGGGATACCACATGCCTCGGCCCCTGTTTCACTTGCCATTGAACCCTTGGTGGCGTTGTGGTGGGAGAAAGATCAGGGTAAGGGCATCGTGCTAGATGGGACTGAGCATATTATTTCCCTATATGTTGAAGACTTGCTACTATACATGGCAAATCTGGAGACTTATATCCCTTATATGAGTTAATCTGGCAAAATCCTGAGTCTTCCTTCTGAGGCAGGGAATAGCAAGACATCATTCTTTTGGACCAAACATCAGGTGGGTTCCCCACATCTTTCATTACCTGGGTATAAAGATTTATCACAGGCTTGAGGACACACAAGAGGGTAACCTGGGTCCCATGCTGCGCTCCACACATGGGTGTGTGGCATTTTGATGAAAATTAAACCTTCCCCTTATGACACAAATTGCCATAAGGCTTTATTAATTTACAAATCTCCTTGTGTGGATCCTGGCTGGTTGGTTTAGGCAAATGGACTCGCACCTCCAGGAGTTTGTTTGGGATGGTGGTCACAATCGGGTCTCCTTGGCCATACTAAAGTGGCCCATACTGGAGGGTGTCTAGGGGGTACAAGATTTTGAGAACAATTATACAGCTGCACAACTGCAGTAGATCACAAAGTGGTTGGGTGGGATAAATTTGACTGAGACTGAGCCTTACCAGGGGCACTGCTGGCACAACTTCTGCGCAGGACACCGAGGAGAGACAGCCTGCTGCTATCCATAACACTCAGCTGTGGATGGCAGTGTGTGCATACACATGGGACTGTACGCTGTATGCCCTGGCCCTCCCATTGGTGGGACTGCCTCATGGTGATCTCAGTGGCCCAGATGGCAAGCTTTACAGAGACTGGACTGGGTACAGTGGGAGACTGTTACGAAGCCTCTACATTGAAGCCCCTGGTAACCCTGATTGAGGCCCATGGTTTGCCCCTGGGCCAGTTCCTCTGCTATGAAGCACTTTTAGGACATTCACTGCCCTTTGGGATGGGGGTATGGATGAGCCGCAGACACATGCAGTACTCCCAACTGTTGTTTTCCATGGGGGCTGGCAGCCATTTGGTGAAGTGGTTTTTCAGCACCTTCAGTGGGATGGTTAGGCAGCAACTGCATGCACTACAGATAAAGTGGGAGATGGCACTGGGTTGGGACATACCGGACAGTGAATTGGTGAAAATGCTAGCATATTCACAGGTCTCCTCATGTCTTAAATATATCCAATTCAACTATCTTCATCGTACATACCTCACACCTAAGAAGCTCACATCCATTTATGATGGCAGGCCCAGGCACTGTTCTAGATGCCATGCAGAAGAGGCAGATTTCTGTCACATGACATAGCCCTGTGGCTACACTCTGGATTTCTAGTCAAAGGTAGAGCAGAAACTAGACAGGACACTTCACCAGATTATGACTGTACACTGGAGAAGTGTTTACTGGGGACATTCCCCAGACCTAAATCTAAGAAAGTGGGAAAGTGCTTCATTGATCTTGCACTGATATTGGCCAAGGGGCAGATTGCCATGACATTGAAGTCAGTGGCAGGCCCGGTGGCGTCCTGATAGGAATCCTCTATTAAAGAGTGCGCTAGGGGAGAGGAGTTAGCACTACAGAAATAGGAAGCGCCCTATTCACCTCTCTAGGAAAGAGATGCTGGATGCTTTCCACAATCCAGATGACTTGGCTGCACCCTTCTCCAATGCATCAGACTCAGTAGAAGGAGGTGGCTCACCAGACCAGTAGGCTTACTGCTGCACCTGTAGATATTGTGGCTCATTAGTCTGCTACCAGGGGACCATAATTCTTACTATGAGCTGGCTAAAGTCTGGTATGGTTGTCTCTGGTGGTTTGTGTCCTTTTCACATTACTGATTGAAAGGGGGGAATTCAGACCAGGCTCCCTAAGCTCCTGCATGCTGGCTATGGGATCTGATAGCTACCCAGACCCAACTGTTTACATTGTTTCGTTATAGTTACTGTTTTCTGGTATGTTCTGAATCTTGTCATGTATATTTCACACTACCATCCCAGTCTATTGTAACATGAGAGGGATTCCACTCCTGAGACACTGTATATCTATAGGTAATGCTAGGACTAGTGGAAACCATTGCTATGTATAACTGTTGCCCCTAACTTCACATAGGCACTGTGTATCCTTCTAAGAGAAGTGACATTACATTGTATGTACATTAAGGTGTGAGAAAATCCTTATAAACATACTTTTAAAAATATATATATTTTTAAATTCTTTTTTCTGTGATTATACCTTTTGATTCTCATCATGTTATGAGGCCACAAAAAAAGTTACTTCACATTATTTTGAGACATCTGGATCAAAAGTAGTATATATTGAAAGGGGGCCATCTTTTTCCAATCGCCAGTGGTCTTTATTGAGAAGACAATTGTTATCCTGTACCTTTGGTAGCATTCATTCAATAAGCCATTATTGAATTATCAGCTTAGAAGGATTAATTTTGTTTCTCTCTTCCTCCCCATCATGGGAGACAAATAAAACAAACCCCATCACCTGCCACCTTACCATTTTTTTTGCCCTTTCACCCGCTTGTCCACAACCCCTCTTCTGGGTCATGGCATTCAGTACAAAGCCTTCTTTATCCTGGAGCATTTGGGGAAATCACCTGTGTCATTACTCATTGTCATTGCTAGCCTTCTCTGAGCCCCTCCCCTGCATTTGTGAAGAACATCTTCTTCCATCTGCATCTTTCTTCCGCCTGCTGCCCTATAAATCTGGGTCATGTTCTAACCTTTCTGTCCATTGGTTCCAAGGTTTCCTCCCTCTCATCTTAAGTCCTCCTTTCCTTGCCATTTTTCTGTCTTTCCTAACTCCTTACTCTTATGTTCTGTTGTTTCTTTTCTTGCTCTCGCCACTACAATTCATCTTCCGGTTGTAGTCCTCTCTCTCTCTCTTTCCTTCTTTCTAATGCGTCATTTCTGTCTGTTGAAAATTCTATTTCTAACTTACTCTCTTCCTCCTTTTAAACCTTGTGTAGTGCTGAGGACCAACAAAGTCAGGAATGCTTCATTCCTTTAAAAATGAAAAGGCATTCAACTCTGTCACATTTCTCCCCCCTACGTTTCTTCCAATTGATAAGATCTGTTGCAACCAACTGGCTTTATCTACCGTTTAAAACCTATGGGGGTAGATTAAAAAAAACCATAAAAAATTACAGAGATTGTTTCCTTTATTGTGCTAACGATGGTAAAGGGGCATGATCTGTCAACACAAAGAAACAGCCACCCAAATAATAATGCAAAGATTCAATTATTTATTTAAAGTTTGGACACTTTTCAATGGCAAGTGCATCATTTCACGTGGAATAGTGTCTTACTCCAATAGAGATTAGATTTGCTTATTAATTTGGTTCTGATAAAACCGCCCCTAGTCCTATTTTTGTGGTACTCTTCTAAGAAAAATATGTAAGGTAGGTTCTGAAGATACTAGTGTTTTAAGTGTTTAAAAAGGGGTTAGTGCTTCTTGAATAGGAAAGCAGAGGTGCCTATTGTTTTTCAGTGGTCATAAAAAGTATGTACCCGCTCAGGCCACAAGAGAAAACTGAGGAATTTATCTACAATATTATCTTAGCAAACCCAAGAAGGCTCAAAAGTTTTTCTTGCTTTGGAGGACTGAAAACTGACCGATATCCTGAAATTTATCTTCTTTGGTTTTAATAGATCCTTGCCCTTGAATGTAGTGCAAATATCAAACCTGATTGCCCGTTATGACCATTTTTTAGGGATTTATGAGTAGTCCTGCAGTTTTAAAAAAAGGTAACACCTCATGTGAATGTTTTAGATGATCTTCCCAAATACAGCTGTATATGATAATGTTATCAAAAAGGCATCCGCCTATTATCTATCCAGATGAAGAAGGTGTTGAAAAGCACCGGGTGCACCATGTAAAGTAAACGATAAGAAAATACCTGGATATAAGGGCGGTGGGATGACAAAATGTGTTTTTTTCTTTATCAATGGGATTGAGAGAGGCCTGACAATACCACTTCATTAAATCTAAGGGAAAAATAAATACAGGCAGCCTTCTTCCGCTGTTCTATGATTTCATTTATTTGAAGTACTGGATAGCTATCACATTGTGATATTTTAGTTAACTTGCCTTAAATCAATAAAATAAAAAATTGAGTGCTCCCATCCGTCTCTGGAACACACACAGTGGCTGAATTCCACTCATGTCTAGAGAGTTCAATAACTTCCAACTGTAAAAATGTCTCTACTGCTTCCTAATTGTCCCCACCCCTTCTAGAGTCATGAGTTGTCCTTGGTTTTTTACTATTTCCCTAGGTATAATAACAGTATGATAGTGGGTCCGATTGGTTTATCCTCTGTGAAAAGACTGTCAAATCATTTAACAAAGTAACTTTATCTTATATCTGTTTCTGGCTCAAATTGTTTCTCATAAGTACCACTCACTGGAGTCAAGAGTTAAGAGTTTGTTGTGGCTATGACCAGATTAAAGGTATTAGTTTCTGTCTCTTCCCACTTTTGTTTTAGATTAATTCTGAGAAATTGGGTTGTTGGTTGAGGGGAGCCTTCTCAAGCAACAGTGACAATCCTTGTCAAAGTGAACCACAAAGTACACATATATATATATATATATATACATATATATATATATATAGAGAGAGAGAGAGAGTGTTACTTACCTAGTAGACATCTGTTCGTGGCATGTAGTGCGGCAGATTCACATGCTTTGCACAAGTCTGCCATCTAGTGTTGGGCTCGGAGTGTTACAAGTTGTTTTTCTTCGAAGAAGCTTTTTCTAGTCACGAGATCGAGTGACTCCTCCTCTCGGTGATGGTGCGCATGAGCATCGAGTCCTTTGTTAGATTGTTTTCCCGCAGGAGAGTGAAGTAAGGAGTGAAGAAATGTATATGTATATGTATATGTATATGTATATGTATATATATATATATATATATATATATATATATATACTGTATATATAGTAAGAAAATAAGATGTCCATGCAGTGTATATACATATTTACATAAAGAAAGTATTACAACGGCCACAGGCTTCTGAGGAGGAAGAAGGGCGCATGTGAATCTGCAGCACTATGGGCCTCATTCTGACCCTGGCGGCCGGTGACCGCCAGGGTCACCGGCCACGGGAGCACCGCCGACAGGCTGGCGGTGCTCCGAAGGGCATTCTGACTGCGGCGGTTCAGCCGCGGTCAGAAAGGGTAAACCGGCGGTCACCCGCCGGTTTACCGCTGCCCTTCTGAATCCTCCATGGCGGCGGAGCGCGCTCCGCCGCCATGGGGATTCAGACACCCCCTACCGCCATCCTGTTCATGGCGGGAAACACGCCATGAACAGGATGGCGGTAGGGGGTGCCGCGGGGCCCCTGCAGTGCCCATGCAATGGGCACTGCAGGGGCCCCCGTAAGAGGGCCTCGCAAAGTATTTCAGTGTCTGCTATGCAGACACTGAAATACGTGACGGGTGCCACTGCACCCGTCGCACCTTCCCACTACGCCGGCTCAATTCTGAGCCGGCTTCCTCGTGGGAAGGTTGATTTGCCCTGGGCTGGCGGGCGGCCGTTTGGCGGCCGCCCGCCAGCCCAGGGCAAATCTCAGAATCACCGCAGCGGTCTTTCGACCGCGGTGCGGTGTTCTGACGGGGTTACTTTGGCGGGCGGCCTCTGCCGCCCGCCAAAGTAAGAATGACCCCCTATATGTCACGACAAGATGTCTAATGGGTAAGTAACATTTTCTGTTCAATGGCATGTGTAGCTGCAGATACACATGCTGTGCATAGACTACAAAGCAGTTTGTCCCCCCATAAATTAGCGGTGGTCAGCCTGTAGGAGTTGAAGTTGTTTGTAATAATGTTCTTAGAGCATCTTGACCTACTGTGGCTTGTTGCCATGATAATATGTTTACACAGTAGTGTTTAATGAATGTTTGTGGTGTTGACCAAGTAGCTGCTTTACATATTTCAGCCATTGGTATATTTCCTAAAAAAGCCATTGTTGCACCTTTTTTCCTTGTAGAATGTGCTTTGGGAGCAACTAAAAGCTGTCTTTTTGCTTTAATATAGCATGTTTGGATGCACCTTACGATCCATCGTGCTAAACCTTGTTTTGATATAGGATTGCCTGTATGTGGTGTTTGGAAAGCTACAGATAGTTGTTTAGTCTTTCTAAATGGTTTAGTTCTGCCTATTTAGTACATTAAAGCTCTTTTGATGTCTAATGTATGTAGAGCTCTTTCGGCCACAGAATCTGGCTGTGGGAAGAAGACTGGCAATTCCACTGTTTGATTTATATGAAATGGTGATACAACTTTTGGTAGAAATTTTGGATTTGTTCTTAGTACAACCTTATGTTTGTGCACTTGGAAGAAAGGTTCTTCAAGAGTAAAGGCTTGGATTTCTCTTACTCTTCTTAAAGAAGTAATTGCCACTAGGAAGGCAACCTTCCATGTTAGAAATTGAATTTGGCATGAGTGCATATGCTCAAATGGTGGTCCCATAAGTCTTCTAAGCACTATATTTAGATTTCAAGAAGGAACTGGTGGTGTTCTGGGTGGAATGATGCCCTTTAAACCTTCCATGAAAGCTTTAATGACAGGAACTCTAAATAAAGAGCTGTGCTGTATATTTTGTAAATATGTTGAAATTGCAATAAGATGAGTTTTTATTGAAGAGAATGCTAAATTTGATTTTTGTAAATGAAGTAAATACCAAACGATATCTTTATTGATGCTGTAAGAGGGTCTATATTTTTGGATTGACAGTAATATACAAATTATTTCCATTTGTTTGCATAGCACTGTCTAGTAGTGGGTTTTCTTGTTCCTTAATAACTTCCATACATTCTGATGGTAGTTGTAAATAACCAAACTCTATGACCTCAGGAGACAAATTGCTAGATTGAGTGTCTTGGGATTTGGATGCCTGATTTGACCTCTGTTTTGTGTCAACAGATCTGGTCTGGATGGGAGTTTGGAGGGTGGTACTACCGACAGATCTAATAATGTTGCGTACCACGATTGACGTGTCCATGTTGGTGCTATGAGTATCATGTTGAGTGAAGTTTGACGCAACTTGTTGACTAGAAACGGAAGGAGAGGGGGAAAAGCATATGCAAATATCCCTGACCAATTGATCCATAGAGCATTGCCCTTGGATAGGGGATGTGAGTGTCTGGATGTGAAGTTTTGGCATTTTGTGTTTTCGCTTGTTGCGAACAGGTCTATGTTTGGTGTTCCCCACTTTTCAAAGTATTTTTGAAGTACTTGAGGATGAATCTCCCATTTGTGAGTTTTGTTGGTGATTTCTGCAGAGGATATCTGCCAACTGATTGTCTATCCCTGGAATGTATTGTGCTAATATATGAATTTGGTTGTGGATTGCCAATTTCCAAATTTTCTGGGCTAGCAGGGACAGTTGGAATGAATATGTCCCTCCCTGTTTGTTGAGATAATACATGGTTGTCATGTTGTCTGTTTTGATAAGAACATTCTTCTGTGTGAGAAGAGGTTGAAAAGCTTTGAGTGCTAGAAAAACAGCTAATAACTCTAAGTGGTTTATGTGTAGCTGTTTGTGTTTGGCATCCCATTGCCCTTGAATGTTGTGATTGTTTAGGTGAGCTCCCCCAACCAATCATTGATGCATCTGTTGTAATTATGGTCTGAGGCACATGGTCTTGAAATAGCCACCCTTTTTTTTAGATGTGTGGAATTCCACCACTGAAGGGACATGTATGTTTGGTGGTCTATCAACACTAGATCTTGGAATTTATCTTGTGCCTGTGACCATTGTTGTGCAAGGGACTGTTGTAAGGGCCACATGTTTAGTCTTGCATGGGGAACAATTGCAATACATGATGCCATAATTCCTAAAATTTTCATGACAAACCTGACAGTGTTTTGTTGATATGTTCGTATTTTTGTGATTATATTTTGGAAAGCTTGTATCCTTTGTGTATTTGGATATGCTAGAGCTTGTTGAGTATTTAGTATTGCACCCAAATACTATTGTATTTGTGCTGATTAAAGGTGTGATTTTTGGTAGTTTATTGAGAAGCCTAGTTTGTGTAAGGTTTGTATTACATATTGCATATGATTTTGGCATTTTGTATGACTGCTTGATTTTCTTATCCAATCGTCTAGATATAGAAAGACATGTATATGTTGTCTTGTTAGGTAGGCTGCCACTACTGCCAAGCACTTTGTGAATACCCTTGGCGCTATGGTTATTTCAAAGGGTAACACTTTGAATTGGTAGTGTTTTCCCTGAATAACAAACCTAAGGTATTTTCTGTGTGCAGGATGGATGTGTATGTGAAAATACGGATCTTTGAGGTCCAAGGCTGTCATGAAATCTTGTTTTTGTAGTAGTGGGATGACATCCTGTAAAGTGACCATGTGAAAATGTTCTGACAGGATGTAAAATTGAGGGGCCTGAAGTCTAATATTGGCCTGAGGGTGTCATCGTTTTTGGGAATTAGAAAGTATAGTGAATAAACTCCTGTTCCTATCTGAGACTGTGGCACCAATTCTATTGCTTGTTTGATTAGTAGAGATTGGACCTCTTGTTGTAACAGAATTGTGTGTTCTGTGGATAGTTTGTGTAACTTGGTGGAATATTTGGAGGAGTGTTTATCAATTCTAGGCAATAGCCATTGCGGATAATTAATAGCACCCAGCTGTCTGTGGTAATATTCTGCCAATTTGTGTGGAACTGTTGTAGCCTTCCCCCCACAGGAGAGGTGTGGAGTGGAAGGGAATGAGGGAAGTCACTGTTTTGGGTGCTGTGGAGGCTGCTTAGAATCCTGGAATTTTCCTCTATTTTTAGGGTATTGTCATCTATATGTGCCTCTAAAACTACCACGTTGGTATTGTGGTTGGTAGGTTGGCTTTGTCTGAGAGGTTGATGCCTCTGAGGGCTGTGCTCTGAAACCACCTCGAAACTGAGGTTTATGAAATGACCCCCTATATGGTGCATAGTAGAGTGTATCCATTGTCTATGCAGTGTCCTAGTCTTTTTGCAATTTCTTGATAGCTGTGTCTACTTCTGGCCCAAAAAGATGTTTTTTTGTTGAACGACATGTTCAACACAGCATGCTGTATTTCTGGCTTGAATCCAGAATATCAGAGCCATGCATGTCTACGTATAGTGACTGCAGTGTTGACACTCCTAGCAGCGGTATCTGTTGCATCTAGGGCAGATCTTCTCTGGTTGTTTGTAATGGCTTGCCTTCTTCCACTACCGATTGTGCCCTTTTCTGGTTTTCTTTGGGGAGATGCTGTATTATGTCCTGCATCTCATCCCAATGGGCTCTGTCATAGCGAGCTAATAGTGCTTGCGAGTTGGCTATCCTCCACTGATCTGCAACTCTTTTCCCTGCAGCATCGAATTTCCTGCTTTCTGTATCAGGAGGGAGTGCATCTCCTGATGACTGACTATTTCCCTACTTCCTGGCAGCGCTAACTGCAACAGTCAGGAGGTACCTGATGGGTGATATAATCAGTGTCAGAGGGTGCAGGTTTATGATGTGTGCCTTTACTGGTTCCTTAAAGATCTGATCTGCATGTTTTACCATGCCTGGGAGCATTGGGAGGCATTGGTACCTAGAATGAGTTGAGGATAGAGTGTTGAATACAAAATCCTCTTCTAGTGGCTCTGTATGCATGGTAACACCATGATATGCTGCAGCCCTAACTATCACCTAGTTATAGACAGTACTATCCTCAGGTGGTGATGGTTTAGAGGGATACCTGTCTGGATCATTACTTGGAATGGGATCAGGGTCATAATGTGAATCATATGAATGAGTGGATAAATACATTATTGTGGGGCTGGTAGGAGGAGAGGTAGGTAGGTGGGGAGAATGAGGAGGAGAGTGAGGAGGAGAAGACTGAGGAGATGGTGGTTTCTCCTTCTGCTTTGGCACTTTAGCTGGAGGCTGCATAGTGTCCAATTCCTCCTGAAAGCTAGCTTCCTCTTTGTTTTTAAAGGAGGTGCTGTAAGAATTATTCCTGTTTCTTTATGGATGTGGATCTTGGATTGCCTTTCATCCATAATTTTTAGAACTGGTTCCACCTCTAACTCTTCTTCAGAGGTTTTGTGGCTTTCTTTAAGACTTTTTGAAAGTCCACGCTTGTCTGTGTATGTTGGTCTTTTCGGCTCCGAAGCGTGCTTTTTCAGGATCGACAAAAATGAGAAGGACGAAGGTTTCAGCTCTGAAACTGGCTTTCTTATTTTCGACTCTGAAAATTGTTGTCTACTGGAGTCAGAAACAGAGCTTTTTGTTGTCTCCGAGGTTTTCGGAGGTGTGGCCTTTTTCGGTGTCGAACTGAGAGGTCGTCACCGACAGTATTTTTTGGGGCCGAGCCATGGCATTCCGGCAGTGGCGTACCCAAGGCCTTTTGTTTTTTCTTTTGTGAGGGTGCAGGGGCAGACGTACTCACATGTTGTCCTGCTGTGACTGGTCTGTCTTCCTCTGATTCCTGCTCTGACTCTGAATCTCGAACTGAGACTGCTGTCTGCATCAATTCTTCCTCTTCTACGTCAAGATGTTCCCCGCTTTTTGACTCCATTTCGAGCCTTCTTGTTCTTCGGTCTCCAAGAGTCTTTTTCAATCGGAAGGATCAACAGGCCTTGCAGTTTTCTTCCTGATGGTCTGGGGAAAGGTAGAGGTTGCAAACCAGATGCTGGTCTGTGTACCGATACTTTGCGTGGCACCGAAGACAGAATCGGAATGGAGTCCGATCCATAAGGCTTTCCACGTGGTCGGCCCGAATAGGCCATAGTTGGGCACGCGCGCCTGAAGGGCGCACAAAGTTGTTTTCCCAACAGAACTGCTGTGTCAATGAAAGAAGATGAACCCGATCGGTACAATACAGACGAAAATAGTTTTACAAAGTTTTCCGAATCTAAATCTCGGAGCGAGAGGAAACACGTCCAAACCAGATGGCAGAAGAAAACAATCTAACAATGGAGTCGATGCCCATATGCAATGGAACCGAAGAGGAGGAGTCACTCGATCCCGTGACTCGAAAAGATTTCTTCGAAGAAAAACAACTTGTAACACCCCGAGGCCAACACTAGATGGTGGACTAATGCACAGCATGTGTATCTGCAGCTACACATGCCATCGAACATATACATATATATATATATATATATATATATGCATATACACACACACACACACAAACACATTTGTTTCTCTATCTATATAATTAATATTACCTACTGTCGGTCACCATTAGGTAGTTATAGTTAGGACCTAGTTTCCATTGGAAGAGCATTTTATGTTTTGTCATTAACTTTGGAGCCGCTTGACGAATCTTTATGAAATTTTCAAAATGTATACTTCGGTGGATTCAGCAGCTGTCTTGATAGTTTCAGGGTGATCTGTCAAGTAGGGGCTGAGAAAAAGGGGGTTCCTAAATATGTTTTCCCCATGAATTTTCCCATAGGAATTTTGAATACGAACCGCTGGATGGCATTAAACCAAATTTGGCAGAAAGCTGGCTTTTGTTCCAGAAAGCATGCTTTTTGTGATTTGGTGTCAATCTGTTCAGGATTCGTTCAGTAGTTTTTGAGGTATTATAGATTTAAAATGTAGATATCTTGGTATGTGGATCCTCCACAGATCCAACTATCCCTGTGATGATATCTGATTGGCTGCAAACACTTTAAGAGTGTTGGCAGCCATTTTGGGACTCTGAGTCAGATGAGTCCCTCAAAAACAGTTAGAGGGCCCAGGCTAGGGTCACCCTGAGCCCCTAGCTTTGGTCTAGGGGTCTATCACTGACCCTGCCAGGACTAAAAAAAGCATTAAAAAAAAAAAATCAGTGGATTTTTCTGAGATAAAAAAAAGAGCAGCCTTCCGCCATTTTCTTTTATTTGGCCACTGGGTGGGCCAGGTCCCAGGGGCTTGGAAGGTGGAATATAAAAGGGGGAGGGGGGCACAGGGTGCCCCCACGTCTTACATTAGCCCCGGGGACCATTACCTCCCTGGGGTTCAGGTTTTACACACACAAAACCACAGAAATTAATCAGTTGTAGTTGCAGTTATCTCAAGTAACTATAACTTGTGTCCCAAGGTATCTGTAACTCATGCACTCGCCATGCACTGCTAATTACCCTATGTGTTACATCACTCATGGCATTTTGTATGACACCATTGATAACATCACTGCAACATTTGCACTAAAATTATTGATGAGAAACTGTGCATGGTTGGGGCCATGAATAGTCTATGTGGTTTTTTTTGTGTATAAAATCTGAACCCAACTATAAAGTCATATATATATATCTAGGAAGCTGGTTCAGGTTGCAGTACCCCTCCCCCACTTTTTGCCTGGCTCACCAGGACCCCAGTGCCAGTCTTCCTTCCCCCAAAATAAGACACCTGGTCATTTGATCCCCAAGTGGTCCTTTAGCACATCTGTAAGTCCCTAGTAAATGGTACCTCTGTTACCTAGGGCCTAGGTACTAAAGGTTGTCCACAAAGAGCTGAAGCATAACTTTAGCCACCGTAAGGGACCGAGCACTAGCCTCATGCAGACTGCTATTGCAGGCTGAGTGACAAGTTGCTCCCAAAAGCAAAGGCAGATATGCCCCAAGCTAAGCCTTTGTCTATTTTTAGACGTAGTAAGTGTGCAGGGAGGCCATTTTAAATACATGTACTAGACACTGTCAATACGAGCTCCCCAGCTTAATGATGGCTTCACTGAAACTATAAATGTTTACCCTTACTGATTCCAGTAATGGATTTATTATTACATGAACCCAGAGGGCACCTTAGAAGTGCCCTCTGAAAAACCTACCAACTGCTGGTGGGCTCACTGACTAGTTCTAGCCAGCCTGCCAACAACAGATGAGATTCCAACCCCCAGAGGAGGTCAGAAACAAAGGGGATCCTTATGATCCCCGGCGGTTCAGCCCGCCATGCCGGCGGTGGGTGAAAAGACCGCCACTGGCATGACGGGCTGAACCGCCATAGGCTGTCCTCCTCCACCACCAGGCTGCCTCTGACAGGCAGCCTGACGGTGGACGAATCATTATCCGACAGGGCAGCGCTGCTGCCCCTTGGATAATGATCCCTACTGCCACCAGCCTTTCCCTGGTGGAAGGGGTTCTCTGGGGCCCTCAATGGGCAGTGCAGGGGCCCCTGTGCAGTGCCCCATCGCGCAGGACACTGGTGATTTACGGGCAGTGATCCGCACGATGGGTGCAGCTGCATTCTGCTGGGCCGGCGGGCGGAAACACAGTTTGCGCCCGCCGGCCCAGCAGAATGTTCTTTATGTGGCCGGCAGGGTCCCATGGGGGCTGGCGGTCAGTTAAATGACCGCCAGCATGAACACAGCGGTTAACACCGCCGTGTTCATGATGAGGGACAAAGTCTCTTCTGTCAGGGGTGTTACACAGCCCTCCCAACAGGATGACCTGAAAATCTGCATTCCTAGGCAGGAGGTTTCAAAGAAGTCAACTGCCTTTGGTATGCAAATCTGGCCTTCCTTAGAGGAAGATGCTGACTACCCTGCCCCAGGGGCCATCTGGCACCTGGACAGGCGGAAAAATTAGCTATGCAGGAGACATGTTCCATTGCCAAGCTGGACACACCCCTGAGGTGACCAGCCGGAAACAGATATAGCCTTAGGAATTTTGCTGTCTTGTATGTGGTGAAGAACAAGTTACTTACCTTCGGTAAAGCATTATCTGGTAGAGACTATCTAGCTGCAGATTCCTTGCATAAAAATTTCCTGGTGTCAGCTTGGAATCTGGAATTTTCGCTGAGCAGTTCCCTGCATGTGCCGTCGGGTGGCATCGCTCGGATCCGCGTGGTGCCATTGGAGACCTCTGTGACGTCATGGTGCCTATAAAGGCACCACTCTGGCGCACGTACGTCAGTTCTTTTTCCCACAAACTTCCACATCAGAACCATGGACAGAACTAACAGTTTGTCTGTGCAAAAAAATAGGGTCCTGAAAGAGACACTATTAGACATATCCGCAGAGAGGGGAGGCATGGGCGAGTGTAAGGAATCTGGAGCTAGAGTCTATACCAGATAATGAGTTACCAAAGTTAAGAAACCAGTTCATCTGATAGAGACTTCTAGCTGCAGATTCCTTACCTTAGAACAGATACCCAAGCCATAACCTCCTGGCGGTGGGCTGCAAAGGGATCTTTTTACACTAGAGAGTCCTGTAAGACCGAAATGGCAAAGTGTCCATTTCTCCACACCTGATTGTCCAGGCAGTAGTGTTTTGCAAACGTGTGCAAGGATGACCACATTGCTGCCTGACAGATAGCCAGGACTGGAAGATCCCGTGCTAGCGCAGTGGTAGCAGCTTTGCCACTGGTAGAGCCTGGGGGTGTAGGGGCCTTCAACAGCCAGTCATCGAGGTAGGGGAAGAATGAAATCTCTAACATGTGCAGATGAGCTACTACTACCGCCATCACTTTTGTGAACACCCCAGAGGGGCACTAGTGAGACCAAAGGGAAACAGTAAACTGAAAGGGTTTGTGGCCCACCTTGAACTGCAAGTAACGCCTATGGGCAGACAGGATGAGGATGTGAAAATACACAACCTGTAAGTCTAGCGTTGCCATCCAGTCTCCTTGGTCTAGGGCAGGCAAGATCTGAGCAAGAGTGAGCCTCCTGAATTTCTCCTTTTTAAGGAAGAGATTGATGTCCCGTAAATCCAGAATGGAGCGAAGACCCTTGTTCTTTTTGGGAATCACAATGTAGCAGGAATAACCACCACTACCTACTTCTGACATTAGGACCATTTCTATAGCTTCCTAGGCCAAGAGAGCCGTAACTTCCTCGTGGAGCAAGATTAAATTATCCTCTATCGACCATTTTTTCATGGAGGCATAGAGGGAGGGAAAGCCTGGAAGGGGAGGGAATAGCCCTTCTGTATTTTCTGCGATGTTATGGATCGTCAGTTAAGGAGATGAAATAGAATCCTCCCTCCAACTGGACGTGTGTGGTCTCATAGAATCGTACTAGGAGGACTTGGGCACTGTGGAGGGGGGGGCTGGGTGGTGCACGACTTCTGGCCAGACTCTCTGGGTTGAAGGTAGCAGGACCTCATCCCCGCACAGAAGGCTGATCTGACGGAGGACAGTGACTGGTCTGTGGATGGTGTGGTATCCCACCCCTTCCAAAGCCTTTAAAGGGGTGAAAAGCAGACTGCTGTAGAGGGGGTTGAGAGATGCCCAAGAACCTGGCCATAAGCCGAGAATTCAGGAAGCGTTCTAGCGCCAAATCTGCCTTTTAACCGAATAGGTGTGAGCGATTGAAGGGCATGTCCATAAGGTTTGCCTGGACACCCCCCGAAAAGCCAGGTGTACATAGCCAGGCGTGGCAATGAAGGGCCACTGTTGAAGAAATCGCCCTACCCAGCGAGTCAGTCGTGTTCAAACCACACCTTATTGTAAACTTTGCTGCATCTGTCCCATCTTTAACAGCTTGTGAGAGAGTGTCCCGAACGCCGTCTGGGACCTATGGAAGCATCTGTGCCACTGTATCACATAAAGTATGGAAAAAACATCCCAATAGGCATGAGGTGTTTACAGACCTCAATGCCAGGCTGGAGGAAGAAAACATTTTCTTCCCAAGTTGATCGAGCCTTTTACACATCCGTGGGAGCGGAAGGGAAGGCAGCATGGGAAGTGGAGGCCTGGACCACAAAGCTCTCCAGGGTGGGGTGTTGGCTGAGGAAACTAGGAGCATTTGGAGGTGGAAGATAGCAGTGGTGGCCAATTGTCCTTATTACAGGAACCCCTGTGCTAGGTTTGTACCACGTCCCTTTCCTCATACCAGTCCATTTGCACCAAACCAAACTCTATAGGACCCTGAGTCCGCTCCCATTCCTCACCTATGCCTGGTGACTCATAATATGACTCAGGCAATGATCTGGCCCCTGTCAGAGCCATCGAAGTCGGAATAGGCATCATACGACGCCGTTAGGTCTCATCAGGTATGAGGATGGGGCTCGCACCACCGGTGGCGCGAGAATCGTCGATGTCAGGAACGAAACCAGAGGAGGCCGACAATGTGCACTCAGTGTCATTCCATATCTGGTATCGGAGCCAAGAGGCCCCATCGGAGGCAAGGCTGAAGCTGCTGCCGACACTGTGGAGCCTGAAGGTACAGCAGCAGGGGCAGCTCGCTCGAATACAAGATGCATGGCCTTGTAAAACTCCTTGAGTTGAGCAGGGTTTGAGTGGGGGTCGCTCCGGCTCCCGGGAAGGGGGGAGGCTCGAAGTCGGCCCTTGCATCGGTTCCGCAGAACCGTGCCTGGAACGTTGACGTATCCTCGTCAGTCGCCACTAGTTAGTTATAGTTAGGACTATGTTACCATAGAGAAGCGTTTTTTGACTTGCATTTATCTTTGCATATATCTTTAGCACCGTTTGATGAATCTTCACAAACCTTTCCCCAAAAAGTGCCCCAGTGATTCTTGTTGCACATGGAAACTTTTGGGGTGATCCGTCAAGTGCCGGCTGAGAAAAAGAGGTGGGGGGGCAAAAAAGTTGTGTTTCCCTTATTAATTTCCATAGGATCTTTAGACACGACCACAGCCGAACTACTGGATGGAATTACTCCAAATTTGGCAGAAAGCTAACTTTTGGTACGCAGGTTGTGCTCTTGCTTATTTAGTGTAAATCCATTCAGTAGTTCTTTGGAAATTTAAGGAAATCCAAATTTGTATATCTCTGGCCGCGACGACTTTGCAGGGAAATGCACAGCTATGATTGGCTGGCAACACTTCAACCAGGAAGTGTTGCCAGGTATCTTGGGATTCTTCAGCCGAGTCCATCAAAAGAACTTTGAAAATAAAAGAAAAGGGGCAAGGGTAGGGACACCCTGACCCCTTAGGTCTGGTGCTGGCATCCCAGAGGGACCTTGCCAAGGCTAAGAGCATTTATTTTTCAAAAACGTTTTGCTGCGAAATCATGAAAACAAGCACAGGCTCATGCGAGTTGAGAGTTAAGAGTTTGTTGTTGCCATGACCAGATTAAAGGTATTAGTTTCAGTCTCTTCCCACGTTTGTTTTGTGATAAATTGGGTTGTTGGTTGAGGGGGATGTGAGCCTTCTCAAGCAACAGCGACAATCCTTGTCAAAGTGAACCACAAAATACACATATATGATAGGTATATATATATATATATATATATATATATATATATATACAGGGAGTGCAGAATTATTAGGCAAGTTGTATTTTTGAGGATTAATTTTATTATTGAACAACAACCATGTTCTCAATGAACCCAAAAAACTCATTAATATCAAAGCTGAATATTTTTGGAAGTAGTTTTTAGTTTGTTTTTAGTTTTAGCTATGTTAGGGGGATATCTGTGTGTGCAGGTGACTATTACTGTGCATAATTATTAGACAACTTAACAAAAAACAAATATATACCCATTTCAATTATTTATTATTACCAGTGAAACCAATATAACATCTCAACATTCACAAATATACATTTCTGACATTCAAAAACAAAACAAAAACAAATCAGTGACCAATATAGCCACCTTTCTTTGCAAGGACACTCAAAACCCTGCCATCCATGGATTCTTTCAGTGTTTTGATCTGTTCACCATCAACATTGCGTGCAGCAGCAACCATAGCCTCCCAGACAGAGAGGTGTACTGTTTTCCCTCCTTGTAAATCTCACATTTGATGATGGACCACAGGTTCTCAATGGGGTTCAGATCAGGTGAACAAGGAGGCCATGTCATTAGATCTCCTTCTTTTATACCCTTTCTTGCCAGCCACGCTGTGGAGTACTTGGACGTGTGTGATGGAGCATTGTCCTGCATGAAAATCATGTTTTTCTTGAAGGATGCAGACTTCTTCCTGTACCACTGCTTGAAGAAGGTGTCTTCCAGGAACTGGCAGTAGGACTGGGAGTTGAGCTTGACCCCATCCTCAACCCGAAAAGGCCCCACAAGCTCATCTTTGATGATACCAGCCCAAACCAGTACTCCACCTCCACCTTGCTGGCGTCTGAGTCGGACTGGAGCTCTCTGCCCTTTACCAATCCAGCCACGGGCCCATCCATCTGGCCCATCAAGACTCACTCTCATTTCATCAGTCCATAAAACCTTAGAAAAATCAGTCTTGAGATATTTCTTGGCCCAGTCTTGACGTTTCAGCTTGTGTGTCTTGTTCAGTGGTGGTCGTCTTTCAGCCTTTCTTACCTTGGCCATGTCTCTGAGTATTGCACACCTTGTGCTTTTGGGCACTCCAGTGATGTTGCAGCTCTGAAATATGGCCAAACTGGTGGCAAGTGGCATTGTGGCAGCTGCACGCTTGACTTTTCTCAGTTCATGGGCAGTTATTTTGCGCCTTGGTTTTTCCACACGCTTCTTGCGACCCTGTTGAGTATTTTGAATGAAACGCTTGATTGTTCGATGATCACGCTTCAGAAGCTTTGCAATTTTAAGAGTGCTGCATCCCTCTGCAAGATATCTCACTATTTTTGACTTTTCTGAGCCTGTCAAGTCCTTCTTTTGACCCATTTTGCCAAAGGAAAGGAAGTTGCCTAATAATTATGCACACCTGATATAGGGTGTTGATGTCATTAGACCACACCCCTTCTCATTACAGGGATGCACATCACCTAATATGCTTAATTGGTAGTAGGCTTTCGAGCCTATACAGCTTGGAGTAAGACAACATGCATAAAGAGGATGATATGGTCAAAATACTCATTTGCCTAATAATTCTGCACTCCCTGTATAAGTAAAGTGTTACTTGCCTAGTGTACATCTGTTTGTGGCATGTAGTGCTGCAGGATCACATGCTGTGCATGTTACAAGTTGTTTTTCTTCGAAGAAGTCTTTTTTCGAGTCACGGGATCGAGTGACTCCTCCTCTCAGTGATAATGCGCATGGGCATCGACTCCTTGGTTAGATTGTTTTTCCGCAGGAGGGTGAAGAAAGTAGTAAAGCAGTGGTTCCCAACCTGTGGGCCGGGGACCCCTAGGGGTCCGCGAAGGCTCCTCAGGGGGTCCGTGACTGCTCAGAAAATGCAATAATATTAGGTTCCAGCTATCAGTAATGACTCAGTGGGGGTCCCCGGATTCCAATAATGATTCAGTGGGGGTCCTTGGGCTCCAGTATTGATGAAATGGGGGTCCACAGAAGTCAAAAGGTTGGGAACCACTGTAGTAAAGGATTTTGTATGTACAACTATAGATGTATAAAAGTAAATAAGATTTTCATGCAAATATCTATACATATGTACAAATAAGTACTACAACGACTACAGGCTCCTTGGGAGGAGGGAGGGTGCACGTGAATTCGCAGCACTACATGCCACGAACAGATGTGGACTGGGTAAGTGACATTTTCCATTCAATGGCATGTGTAGCTGCAGATACACATGCTGTGCATAGACTAAAAAGTTCTCCTCCCTCCTCCCAAATAAGCGGTGGTTAGCCCTTAGGAGTTGAATTAGTTTGAAATAGTGTTTTTAGCACTGCTTGTCCAACATTGGCTTGTTGTCTAGATAACATATCCACACAGTAATTTTTTATGAATGTATGTAGTGTAGACCATGTGGCTGCTTTGCATATCTCTGCCATTGGTATATTTCCTAAGAATGCCATGGAGGCACCCTTTTTCCTAGTTGAATGTGCTTTTGGAGTTATTAATAGCTGCCTTTTTTGCTTTAAGGTAGCATTTTTAAATACATCTTACAATCCATCTAGCTAATCCTTGTTTTGAAATTGGAAAGCAACAAAAAGCTGTTGAGTTTTCCTAAAGTCCTTTGTTCTGTCTTCATAATACATTAGAGCTCTTTTAAGATCAAGGGTGTATAGAGCTCTTTCAGTAGTAGAGTCTGGCTGTGGAAAGAAGGCTGGCAATTCCACTGACTGATTATTATGAAAAGGTGAAACCACTTTAGGCAAAACTTTTGGACTTGTCCTAAGTGGTACTTTGGGTTTGTGTACTCAGAAGAAGGATTCTTCTAGAGTAATTACCTGAATTTCACTTACCCTTCTCAAGGAAGTAATTGCTACTAAGAAAGCAACCTTCCATGTTAGAAATTGAATAGCACAAGAGTGCATGGGCTCGAATAGGGGACCCATAAGTCTTGTGAGTACAATATTAAGATTCAATGCTGGAACTGGTGGAGTTCTGGGTGGAATAATGAGTTTAAGTCCTTCCATAAATGCTTTTATGACAGGAACTCTAAACAGAGAGGTATGTTGTATGTTTTGTAGGTAGGCTGATTTGGCTGTTAGGTGAATCTTAATAGAGGAAAAGGCAAGATTTGCTTTTTGTAAATAAAGCAAATAACACACAATGGGGGTTATTCCAACTTTGGAGGAGTGTTAATCCGTCCCAAAAGTGAAGGTAAAGTGACGGATATACCACCAGCCGTATTACGAGTTCCATAGGATATAATGGACTCGTAATACGGCTGGTGGTAAATCCGTCACTTTTCCGTCACTTTTGGGACGGATTAACACCTCCTCCAAAGTTGGAATAACCCCCAATATCTTGTACTGATGCTTTAAGTGGATCTATATTTTTAGACTGACAGTAGTATACAAACCGTTTCCATTTATTTGCATAGCAGTGTCTGGTTGTTGGTTTATGTGCTTGTTTTAGGACGTTCATACATTCTAAAGGAAGCTGTAGATATCCAAATTCTATGACTTCAGGAGCCAAATCGCTAAGTTTAGCTCACTGGGTTTGGGATGCCTGATTTGACCTCTGTTCTGAGTTAACAGGTGTGGTCTGTTTGGAAGCTGGTGATGTGGTACTGCTGACAGATCTAGGAGTGTCATGTACCAGTGTTAGTGTGCCCATGTGGGAGCTATGTGAGAGAAGTGTGACGCATTTTGTTGACCAGAAACGGAATTAACAGGAGAGGGGGAAAAGCGTAAGCAAATATCCCTGACTAGTTGATCCATAGAGCATTGCCCTTGGACTAAGGGTGTGGGTTTTTGAATGCGATGTTTAGGCATTTGGCGTTTTCGCTTGTTGCGAAAAGGTCTATGTTTGGTGTTCCCAACATCTGAAAGTAATATTGAATTACCTGTGGGTGACAATCTCATTCATGTATTTGTTGCTGCGTCCTGCTTTGGAAGGGCTGCTAGCTGGTTGTGTATTCCTAGGATGTATTCCGCTAGCAGGTGAATGTGATTGTGAACTGCCCATTTCCATATTGTTTGAGCTAGAAGGGACAATTGGGATGAGTTTGTCTCCCCCTGTTTTTTCAGATAATACATTATTGTCATGTTGTCTGTTCTTATTGAGACTGTTTTGTGTATGATCTGTGGTTGAAATTTTTTGATGGCCAAGAACACCGCTAGTAACTCCAAGTGGTTCATGTGGTAAGTTTTTCTGTAACGAGTCCCATTCCCCTTGTATTGTTAGATTGTTACGGTGGGCTCCCCAGCCTGTCATTGACGCATCGGTTGTGATTATGGTCTGTGGCACTGGGTTTTGAAATGGCTGCCCCTTTGTTAAGTTGTTGTGATTCCACCGTTGCAGAGATGTGGAAGTTTGGTTGTATAACAACACTAGATCCTGTAACCGACCCTGTGCCTGAGACCATTGACGCGAGAGACACTGTTGCAGCGGTCTCATGTTTAGCCTCGCATTTGGTACTATTGCTATGCATGATGCTATCATTCCCAATAGTTTCATGACAAATCTTACTGTGTAAGTCTGATTGACCTGCATTTGTGATATGAGTATTGAAAAGCCTCTATCCTTTGTGGATTTGGGTAGGCTGTAGGTGAGAATTGCACCTAAATAAGGTTGAATTTGTGCTGGCTGAAGATGCGATTTCTGGTAACTGACTGTGAACTCTAATGTGTGTATGGTATCTATTGTGTACTGTGTATGTTGTTGGCATTTTAAAATCGTGCTGGATTTTATTAACCAATCATCTAGAGAAGGGAAGACATCTATGTGGTGTCTTCTGAGGTATGCAGCTACTACAGCTAGACATTTTGTGAAAACTCTTGGTGCTGCTGTTACTCCAAATGGTAGTACTTTGAATTGGTAGGAGCGGCTGCCTGATATTACGAACCTTAAATACTTGCGGTGAGCTGGGTGTATGGGAATGTGAAAGTAAGCGTCTTTTAGATCTAATGCGGTCATGTAATCTTGCTTTTGTAGCAGGGGAATGACATCCTGTAGAGTAACCATGTGAAAACGTTCTGACAGGATATGTAGATTTAGAGGTCGGAGATTGAAAATGGGTCTGAGAGTACCATCCTTCTTTGGTATAAGGAAGTAGCGAGTATACTCCTGTCCCTTACTGTGAGATGGGAACTATTTCTATTGCCCCCTTGAGTAATAGAGATTGTACCTCTTGTTTTAGTAGAATAGTGTGTTCTGGAGAGAGTCAGTGAGAATGAGGGGAAATATTTGGTGGAGCGGAGATGAGCTATAGGCAATAACCATTGTGGATAATTGAGAGTACCCATTGATCTGTGGTGATGTTTTGCCAGTGAGAATGGAATTGTTGCAGTTGCAGTCTTCCTCCCACATGAGACGTATGGGATTGTGGGATGTTTGGGAAGTCATTGTTTAGTGGGTGTGAAAGCACCCCTTGAGGCTGCAAATCTTCCTCTGGCCTTGAAATATTGTCCTCTGTAAGAGCCTCTAAATGACCCTCTTGAGTACTACTGCTGTCCTTGCTTTGGATGGGAGGTGGAAGCCTCTGCAGTCTCGGTTTTAAAATCTCCCCTAAATTGTGGTTTCCGAAAGGAACCCTAAAATGGTGTAGTATAAAGGGCTCCCATGGCTTCTGCTGTGTCAGTCTTTCCTGAGTTTTTCAGTGATTGTGTCCACCTCTGGTCCGAAGAGTTGCTTTTTGTTAAACGGCATATTAAGGATCACCTGTTGTATTTCAGGTTTAAAACCTGAGGACCTCAACCATGTATGTCGTCTAATTGTGATGCTGGTATTAATTCATCTAGCTGCAGTGTCAGCTGCATCTAGAGTAGACCTAACCTGATTATTTGTTATGGCCTGACCCTCCTCCACAATTTGCTGCACCCACTTTTGGCGTTCTTTGGGTAGGTATTGCAAGAATTCTTGCATCTCATTCCAATGCGCCCCTTGGTATCTTACCAACAGGGCCTGGGAATTGGCAATACGGCATTGGTTGGCTGCTTGTGTTGCTACCCTTTTGCCTGCAACATCAAATTTTCTGCTTCTTTGTCAGGGGCTGGAGTATCCCCCGAAGACTGACTATTGGCACGCTTCCTGGCTGCACTGACCACTATAGAATCTGGTGGTAATTGTTGTGTAATGTAAATTTGATCTATTGGCGCAGGAGTATATTTTTTGTCATTCCTCAATGTTAGAACCCTAGCTTTAACTGGTTCTTGAACTATTTCCTCTGAGTGCCTAAGCATACCAGGAAGCATTGGTAAACACTGGTACTGCTTATGAGTTGAGGATAGTGTATTAAAAAGAAAAGGTTCCACATGCATTTGTACCCCATGGTATGTAGCTGCCCTAGATATTACTTGGTTATAAACCGTACTATCCTCTGGTGGGGATAGTTTAGTAGGGTAGAGATCTGGATCATTAGCTGGTATAGGATCCGAGTCGTACATGTCACATGGGTCTACAGTGTCTCCTTGTGAATAAGTATGAGAGTGTGATGGTGACGGTGGTGGAGTGGTAGTTGTGGTGAAAAAGCAAGCTGCAGTGAATGTGGTGGAGAAAGCGGTTTCGGCTTTTCCTTTTACTTGAAAAGTTTTGCCGATGGTGGGGCAGTATCAAGAGTCTCTTGAAATGCTAGCTTTCTTTTAGTGTGTGGAGGTGGAGAAGTAATGTTTCTTCCAGTCTTTTTCTGGATTTGTATTCCTCTCTGCTTACTGTCCATAACCTCTAAAATAGGTTGAATGTCTGATTCCTCCATTTGATGTTCAGAGGTATGTTTTGTGCCCTTAGAGGAATGTTTAGTGAATGTTTTGGGCACCTGCTTCATTCGAGCCGAAAGTCCTGTTTCCTCTGTATAGGATGATGTTTTCGGCTCCGAAGTCGAACTGAGGTGTTTCCGTTCAAAGCTGTTGGCCAAGATTTCAGCTGCGAAGCAGAGCATCGGATCCGATGATTGTGGGCGTCGGCTCAGTTCGGAGGTTGAGGTTTGAATTTTTTGGCTCGACCCCAAAACAGGCTTGGTAACCTGTTGATGGAGTGTTTTGGCCTTTTTCGATGCTGAACCCAAGGGCCGGTCGACGATTAGTCTTTTTCAGGTGGAACCATGGCTTGACAGCAGTGATGCACCCAAGACCTTGCCTGATTTTTTTAAAGAGGGTGTTCGGGCAGGTGTACTCTCATGCTGCGTCGCTGCTATTGTCGTCTGAACCTCATTCAGAGTCAGAATCTGGATCGAAACTGCTGTCTGTGCCTGCTCCTCTTCGAGTGTGTCCATGGTGGTGTGTGCCTGGGCGCCATCTCCAGTCTTTGTGCCCTGCGATCGCAGTGTTTTCTTCAATTGAAAAGACAGACACGCCTCACAGCTTTCCTCACAATGTTCAGGAGAAAGGAAGAGACTATAGACCAAGTGCTCGTCGGTGTAAGGAAATTTAGCGTGGCACCTAGGACAGATTTGGAATAGAGTCTGATCCATCAGGCTATGACGCAGTAGGCCCGAACAGGCCCAAGGAGGGCGCGAGTGCCCGAAAGGATGTTTCCTTGATCCCAACAGTACTATCAAATCGAGTGCAGAAGAAACTGCGTTCGAAACAATGCTGACGGTATGAGAAAAGTTTAAGATAATATAGAGTTTCCGAATCGAAAGTCCCGGTGCGAGAGGGAACACGTTCAAACCCAACAGTGGAAAGAAAACAATCTAACAAAGGAGTCGATGCCCATGCGCACTATCACCGAGAGGAGGAGTCACTCGATCCCGTGACTCGAAAAAAAGAGTTCGAAGAAAAACAACTTGTAACACTCCAAGCCCAACACTAGATTGCAAGATATGCACAAGCTACATGTCATCGAACATGCCACGAACAGATGTACATTGGGTAAGTTACATTTTCTGTTTAACGGCATGTGTAGCTGCAGATACACATTCTATGCATAGACTACAAATCAATTAGTCCTCCTAAAAAATAGCGGTGGCTAGCCTGTAAGAGTTGAAGTTGTTTGTAATAGTGTTCTTAATACAGCCTGGCCTACAGTAGCCTGTTGCTGTGAGAAAACGTCAGCACAATAGTGTTTTGTGAATGTATTTACATATATCAGCCATTGGTATGTTTCCTAAAAATGCCATTGATGTACCTTCTTTCTTGTAGAATGTGCTCTAGGAGTGATTACAAGTTTTCTCTTTGCTTTGATGTAGCATGTTTGGATGCATCTAACAATCCATCTTGCTAAGCCTTGTTTAGATATATGATAACCTTTATGTGGATGTTGAAAAGCAATGAAAGTTGTTTTGTTTTTCTAAAATCTTCAGTTCTGTCAATGTAGTACATTAGAGCTCTTTTGAGATCTAAGGTATGGAGAGCTCTTTCTTCCACAGAGTCTGGCTGTGGAAAGAAGACTGGCAATTCCACTGTTTGGTTGATGTGAAAAGGAAATACTACTTTTGGTAGAAATTTTGGATTTGTCCTAAGTACAACTTTATGTTTCTGTACTTGGAAGAAACATTCTTCAAGAGTGAACGCCTGTATTTCACTAATTCTTCGTAAAGAAGTAATAGCTACAAGGAAGGCAACTTTACATGTTAAAATTTTTATTTGACAGAAGTACATGGGTTCAAAAGGTGGGCCCATAAGCCTATTCAGTACGATATTTAAATTCCAGGAAAGAACAGGTGGTGTTCTAGGTGGAATAATGCCTTTTAATCCTTCCATGAAGGCTTTATTTACAGGAACTCTGAATTGAGAAGTGTGTTGAATAGTTTGTAAATAAGCAGATATTGCAGTAAGGTGGATTTTGATGGATGAGAAAGCTAAATTTGATTTCTGCAAATGAAGTAAATAGCATAGAATATCTTGTATAGATGCTGTAAGTGGTTCGATGTTTTTAGATTGACAGTAGTAGACAAATCTTTTCCACTTGTTTGCGTAACATTGTCTAACAGTAGGTTTACATGCTTGTTTAATTACTTCCATACATTCTGAAGGAACTTTAGGTAACCAATTTCTAAGACTTCAGGAGCCAAATCGCCAGATTGAGAGCATTGGGGTTTGGGTGCCATATTTGACCTTTGTTATATGTTAATAAGTCTGGTCTGTATGGGAGTTTGGAATGAGGTACTACAGACAGATCTAGGAGAGTTGTGTTACAATGCTGACGTTCCCACGTTGGGGCTCTGAGTATCATGGTGAGTGATGTTTGACGTAGTTTGCTGACCAGAAAGGGAAGGAATGGGAGGGGGGAAAAGCGTAAGCAAATATCCCTGACCAATTGATCCATAGAGCACTGCCCTTGGATAGGGGATGTGGGTGTCTGGATGCAAAGTTTTGCCATTTTGCATTTTTGCTTGTTGCAAATAGGTCTATTTCTGGTGTCCCCCACTTTTGAAAGTACTTTTGAAGTACTTGGGGGTGAATCTCCCATTTGTGAGTTTCTTGGTGGTTCCTGCTTATGAGATCTGCCAGCTGATTGTTTATCCCTGAAATGTATTCTGCTAACAGGTGAATGTGATTGTAAATTGCCCATTTCCATATTGTTTGGGCTAGTAGGGATAGTTGAGATGAATGTTTACCGCCCTGTTTGTTGAGGTAATACATGGTTGTCATGTCTTCTTCTGTTTGAGAAGAGGTTGAAATGCTTTTAGGGCAAGAAATACAGCTAATAATTCTAGATGGTTTAAGTGAAACGGTTTCTGTTTGCCATTCCATTCCCCTTGAATGGTATGATTGTTAAGATGAGCTCCCCAACCTATCTTAGATGCGTCTGTTGTGATTATGGTCTGAGGAACAGGGTCTTGAAATGACCACCCCTTCATAGGATTGCTGAGATTCCACCATTTAAGGGACATATGTGTTTGCTGGCCTACCAACACTAGATCTTGAAGTTGACAGTATGCCTGAGACCATTGTTGTGAGAGGCACTGTTGTAAGGGCCTCATGTTTAGTTTTGCATGTGGAACTATAGCTATGCAAGATGCCATCATTCCTAGAACTTTGATGATGAATCTTACAGTATATTGTTGATTTGGCCGTATTTGTGGTATGAGATTTTGGAAAGCCTGTATCCTTTGTGTATATGGATATGCTAGGGCTTTCGGAGTATTTGAATAGCACCTAGGTAAGGTTGTACTTGTGCTGGTTGAAGGTGTGATTTTAAGGAATTGAGAGTGAACCCTTGTGTATATAGAATTTGTATCACATATTGAGTGTGTTCTTGGCATTGTGTAAAATTGCTTGATTTTATTAGCCAATCATCTAGATATGGAAAGGTGTGAATGTGTTGTCTTCTTAAGTAAGCTGCTACTACTGCTAGACACTTTGTGAACACTCTTGGAGCAGTTGTCATGCCGAACGGCAGAACTTTGAATTGGTAATGCTTTCCTGCTATGATGAACCTGAGGTATTTTCTGTGAGCTGGATAGATGGGTATGTGGAAATACGCATCTTTGAGGTCTTAAGCAGTCATGTCATCTTGTTTTTGCAGTAGTGGAATGACATTCTGCAGATTTACCATGTGAAAATGGTCTGACAGGATGTATAGATTGAGAGGCCTGAGGTTGAAGATGGGCCTGAGGGTGCCATCTGTTTTTGGGAATGAGGAAGTATAGTGAATATACTCCTGTTCCCTGTTGAGAATGTGGAACCAATTCTATTGCTTGTTTCAATAGTGGAGATTGTACCTCTTCTTGAAGCAGAACGTTGTGTTTTTGGGACAATTTGTGCTGACGTGGTGGTATGTTTGGAGGGGTTGAGATTAATTCCCGGCAATAACCATTGCGGATAATTGATAACACCCAACTGTCTGTGATGAAATGTTGCCAATGAGAGTGGAATTGCTGTAGTCTTTCCCCACAAGAGATATGAGGAGTGGAGGGTGAGAAGGAAGTCACTGTTTAGATGGTGTAGTGGTTTGTTTTGAGGCTTGGAACTTGCCTCTGTTCCTGAAATATTGTCCTCTGTAGGACCCTCTAAATCCCCCTCTTTGATATTGAGTTTGTTGTCCCTGCTTTGTCTGGGAGGTAGATGCGTCAGAGAATTGTGGCTTAAATCCTCCTCTAAACTGTGGACTGCGAAAGGAGCCTCTATATGTTGTGGTATGTAATGCCCCCATTGCCTTAGCAGTGTCTGAGTCTTTTCTCAGTTTCTCTATGGTGGTGTTTACTTCAGGGCCAAATAGATGTTTCTTATCAAAAGGCATGTTAAGTACTGCTTCTTGTATTTCTGGTTTAAAACCAGAGGAGCGCAGCCATGCATGCCTTCTAATTGTAATGACAGTGTTGATGCTTCTTGCAGCTGTATCAGCAGCATCGAAGGCAGACCTTATTTGGTTATTACTTATAGCTTGTCCCTCTTCTACCACTTGTTGCACCCTTTTCTGATGCTCTTTTGGGAGGTGCTGTATAATATCTTGCAACCCATCCCAATGGGCTCTATCATACCTAGCCAGCAGTGCCTGATAATTGGCATTTCTCCATTGGTTAGCTGCTTGTGTGGCTACTCTTTTGCCAGCAGCATAAAATGTTCTGCTTTCTTCCGCTAGGGCCTATGCGCCATTGCCAATGCTGATTCAGTAGCAGGAGGCCTTAATCTACTAAACGCGGAGCCTGAGGCAGGACCACCCTTTCGCTCCTCTCTGGCCTGCACAGTCTGGAGAGGTCCTCCACTAAGGGCACTACCTGGGCCAGCAGCACCTTGTGGGACACATAGGTGTAGCGCATACTCACCCACTGTTGATTCAGTAGTGCCATGCTAATGTTGCTCGCCACTGAGTGTGAGTCTAGCACGGATGTAGGTGCTCTCCCTCTCTTCTCCCCTTTGTGCCGCCCTGTCTGACAGCCAGGACTCTGCAAGCCCGATCAACAAGGCGAGGGGAGGTTCAACTACAATTCTGCCTCTGCATGGGGCACCAGGCTGTGACACCGAGGGGTATAAAAATATGGCTCACCTTAGCTAAGAAGTGGACCTCTTGGAACTAATCGTCAGGCGGGGGAGACACTGGGCCCTCCAACAGCCTGGGCCTTTGCCTAACTTATAGAGATTATAAGAGAAAGCTAGTGTTCAAATGACGTATAGCTGCGTCTGTAGCTTCCATTGCTGTCCAAGTGCCCGTCTTGGAAATGCACTTGCCCTCCTATTCAATTTTCCTTACCCTTGTGAACTGTTCCTCTAAGGAACTGAATGGCATATCTCCTCTAAGTTCTTTTAAGTTCAGGAAGGTTGAAAGAGTGTGGAATCAGACCTTTGCCAAAGTCCATAACATCCTAGAAGATATCCAATAACGTTTTAATCAAGGAGTGAAAACTATTGAATATTTTACTCTTCTTTTATTGATTAAGTAAACGATTCTATAACAAAGGAAACTTCCATCTGGGGTTCCTAGCCCTATCTGTGGGCGTGAGAGAGGAAAAGGATTTAAAAAAAAAAAAATTATGGAACATCATTAGCAAATCTTTAGCATAGACAATAGTCTCCTGAATCTGCTTTAGCATATGGACATCAATCTTACAGCAACAGCATGAGGGCAAATGGTAGCAGACTGAGAAGTGATCACTTCCCTTTTATGGAGGTGTATTTTGAGGACTACATGAATAAGGCACCACAACTGAATGAAACAGGCATGTACCTCATTCAAATGCTATATTTCATTTGCTATTAAGCATAACACCTGTTATGCAAATACTATACATCAATTTATGATGGAGCACAATTTATAGTGGCAGTGTCTTGAGTGTTGCCAATATAAGATCCCTCAAGATAGGAATATCACTATGATATTCAACAATATATACGAAGGCTAAGATTTATTTCAATATGTATGGTTCTCTGCTACACTGCTTGTTGAGATCAGTCTTCAGGTTCGACCTCTTAGGAAATATGGACAAATCAGGTTAGTGGTTGCTGTGCTGTAGTATGGGCATTTCAGGTATAGGCTGAACCATCCCATATAGGTCACTCCTCCAGTCAAGCCTGACTACCCGTTCAAGGCAGAACACAAAAATAAAAGCACCGGATTTAAAAGGAAAAATAACTTATTATGGGAAAAGAAAGATAGTGGCACTGAGAACGTATCCAAATCACTTCCTCTATCTAGGTTATAATTTTGAACTTATAAACTATGGGTTTGATTAGCCAAGAAGGGATGGAGACTTACAATGCACAATACAATGTGTAATATCAAACTAAATGAGAGGGGGGCCAAATAAACAAATGATGGTGTCGCAATTGGATTTGCACCTCTCAGGAACAGGTGATTCTAGCCTCTTGAAAGGTGACTAAAACGTGTATCTCCCGAATAGAAAGTCCATTATTTGATGTTCAGATTCTTACTTATCTTCCAGCTATGTATCAAAAAACACACAAAAAACTAAAAACTGTGACATCTAAACAAGCCTATCATTGGATTCATCTTTTCGGTACAACTGTAATCCTTGTGCTGGTCTTTCACAGGTGCCTACCTCCGTTTTTACAGTGCTGTACTGTATCATTCTTACCACATACCCTCCCTTAGTGCTGCAAATCAGGTTTTCATCGGAGTCATGGCACAAACATATTCACTCTTGTCTGTTCAATTGGTCAGTGGAATTGAACACTCTATCCTGCTGGACAAATTATCCAATTTAACGATTCTCTCCAGACGGAAAACTCCAGAAACAAATTTAATTTATTCTTAACATTTGTGAGCAGAAAGTTAAATTGTGGTTGCTTTGTAGGATGCAGGTGAAATCTGGTGCTCAGACCTGCGTTCTGAGGGAACTGTATGTTTTCAATTTTATATGATTGTTTATGATTGTAATATACTCCCGTTCCTCCACATCTACATGATTCAAGTGATGAGTCTGGTGGGAGTTATCTAGCTGCCATGTAATTTGTATAAAGATGACTCAAATGTATCTATGCGGCAAAAGTCATCAGGATTCTACAGTGTTTGAGGCCCCTTGTACTCCTCAAACTTAGGTTGGGTGAAAACGCAGAAACGAATTAGCAAATTACACACATTATGTAACGACTCTTTGTGGTTGATATTCCATCCAACCACATATTTCACACCGTTAGAATATTCCCCAGGCCCCAGACTGTATCCAAAAACTTTCCATAATAGTGTTCCTGCATGCCTCTAGGTGCCCCAGCACAGGTCTTTACACGGCTTGTTCTGCCCAGGAAGTGACGGAGTGGAGCCACAAATGTCCATCACTGCATCCCAATGTGTTTCTAGCTTTACTCTTTCCACACTTTCAGACGCAGAGCACAAAACAAATGTCGGTACCAGTGTGCAGATCTCGATGTGGGCATTTTTTTAAAAATGTTATAAAGAGGCTACTGCAGAGTATGTAGAGATTGGAGGGCAGTGAGAAATGCAGTTAAAGTATTCACCAGAAAAAGTTACCATAAGTACGTAACCTGTTCTTCTGATGAATATTTTTAAATGCAGATTCCTTACCACCTTTAGAATAGATACCAAAGAAGTACCTCTCCAAGGTGAAGGGTCTGTGGTGTTGACACAGACCAAGTGGGTAAAATGTAATTCCCCGCAGACGTGGCTGTGAAGTCAGTAGTGATTTGTGAACATGTGCACTGATGTCCATGATGCAGCCTCGTAAGTGTCCAGGACAAGCAGTCCATGTGCAAAAGTAGTAGCAGCAGAATTACCCCAGGAGGAATGGGCTCTAAGATGTCCAAGAGCCTGCTTTTTGGACAATGAATAGCAGGTCTTATTGCACACGACTGTCCGCTTCGACAGAGCTCTTTACTGAAAAACCTTTACTTTCTTTGCACAAAAGAACCTCACAAAAAGCAGGACGTTTGCGCTATGGTCCTTTGTACGATCAATGAAAATGCTTTTTTTTTTTCGAGGGTGTGAGTGATAGGTTGGCCAATATGGACTTTCGGCAAGAAGGACGCCCGTGTCCTCAGCACCAGTTAGTCCAGAAAAAAGGTGGTGCAGGGTAGATACACCAATAGGGCCAGGATGTCACTCATGCGACTAGCTGAAGTGATCGCACAGAAGAAGACGAGTAGCTTGTGAGCTACTGGTAGCTCTCCAATTACCTGTAAGTGGCTCTCCTGTGTGCAACCCAGACTACTTAATTATGAGCTTTTACTTGGTTGAATTAATATACATATACCATCATTTGGATGGTATATTTGAGATAAAAATGTTTTTATTTTCAGAGTCATGGGCTATTTAGAGAAAAATGGCTGAATTTCCAAAATTTCCAAAATAAATTTATTGAGTTATCAATAATGTGGCATTAGGAGGCCTTTTTACAAATGGCATTACCTTGGTTCCAGAGACACTGCAGCTTTGGTTGTTATGTATTACCCATGTAGAAGCATTCTTTATAGCCAAACACTTTTATACACTATTTGCAATCATGCCTAGTTCAGTGAGGCGATCACTGGTAGTAACTTTGCATACTGTGACCACAAATGTAATCTTTTCTAATGTAGTCACTATTACAACACTAATAATATTGGTAGCTCTTGATAAGTTCCATTGAACAAAAGGAGTTCTAATTACAGAAAAGCTTGGATACTCCTGGTCTATAAGGTCAGAAAATACAACAAGCACCTGTACATCTGCTTGAAGGGAGTACATGAGAAACATCAAGTTAATATCCTAATGTGGCATCATGAAAGGTTTGAGAGGAAACATGTGTTAAACTTTTAAGTAACTGCATCCCAAAAGGTGATTTAAATAAGGATAGGTGTTGCGGTAAGCACAAAAAGCCAAAAGGGCAGACAAATAAACTTTAATAGTGCAAAGCCTTGCTTGGCCAAAGAACAAACAAACAACAAAGCATCCAACAGTCTGGCTCGTAAAGTGTCTGTTTTCAGGAATTTACACCAGGCCACAAATTTGTTCTAGCGCCCTGCGTAAATGGGCATAGTAGATAGATACCTGGAAACAAAGATGAATTCCACAAGCTTACATGGTAGATTGAATGCAGTCAACTGCTAATGCTATATTTTCATACATTGAAGTGTAAATCTCACTGATTTAGGTGCAGAACCCTGCCCTGCTATTGCGATGGAAGACCCTCCTGGAATGGCAACCTCATAAGGGACCAGACGCTTATGCCCAGAAGCTTTGGTGTTATCACACTAAATGCAAACTGGAGCCTGGTCATCAGAGCTCAGGACAGGAGAGGCAACGTTAGGAAGGCATACAAGAGTCCCATGTTCCACTCCAGCTAGAATAAATCTCTTAGCAAGAGATTTTACAGGAACTTCAACATGCAAAAGTGTTGACACTGCATGTTGTTGACTATGGCAAAAATTATCTTTGCTACCTCGGATGCAGATGGCATTTGTGATCCACTAAACATTGTCAGCTGAGCTTGTATGCCTTGGTATTCAGGGATCTTGACAGGTGGTTCATGATCAGGGATATGCCCCAAAGCTCGAAACTATTCCAGAGATGCAGGGCCACTTGGCATAGGACGTAATTACCCACTCCGTCCAGCTGGTTGCAGTAGCACACAGTGGTGGTGGTGTCCTGCTGAATTTGTCCACACTGCCCTTTAAGGAGTTAGTTAGGTGCTGTACCACCACAAAACTGTCCTAGCGCACCAGCGAAGTCCAGAGGTGCAAAGCCTCCTGCCACAGGTTCCATGGCCCCCACCCCACCCTGTTTGTTGCAATACCTCATGATGGTCCATGTACACCTGAACTAGCCCACCTGTAATGGATGGATGGAAGGCTTTTAATGCCTAGTGGGCCGCTCTCAGCTCCTGCAGATTGATAGGAAGCTGAGATTCCACTAGAGACTGAACTCTGATCCCCAACTCTCCCAGATGGTTGCCCCAACCCAGAAGTGATGCATCTGTCACCACTGTCAGTTCTGGGTGGGGAGGAGAGAGGGGTCTGCTGCTGATCAAACTGTGGTTCATCAGCCACTACTGCTGATCTTTTGCAGTCTCCTTCGATATCTAGGCCAGGTCAGAGAGGTTCCCCTGGTGCTTCGCCCAAAGAGACTTAAGATGCAGAGTCTGTATATGCCATCTGGCATGCAGGAGACCATCAGACCCAGTAGCCTTAAAGTCAGTCTCACCAAAATCCAGATTTGAGGCAGAAACATTGGAATTATAGCCCGAATTTCCTGGGCTGTCCACTTCGGAGGTTAGGAGCAAAACTACACTGTATCCAGAATGGATCTGATAAAAGGGTGCATCTGAGAAGGAGTCAGGTGTGACCTTCGCATGTTGATAGTGAACCCCAGCTAGTGCAAAAGGTTCACTGTAGTCTGGAGGTGGGTGATGACAGCATGGGGCATGACAGCCTTCCCCTACCTCGACTATTCATCAAGGTGGGGGAAGGCTGGAAACCCTGACCTCCAAAGATGAACTGCCGTCCCATGGAGCACTGATGAAGCCAAAGGGAGGCACAGCAAACTTAAAATGCTTGTGGCACATTGTGAACCAAAATTAATGCGTGTGTGGCGCACAGGACGGGAATTTGAAAATAACTATCCTGCAAATCCAACACGCCCCTCTGGTCTCCAGGGCTTACAAGACCTGAGCAGGGTGAGCATTCTGAATTTCTCTTTCCCCAGAAAGGCGTTAAGAGGGCACAGATCTAGGATAGGTTGAAGTCCTTCGTCCTTTTTCAGCACAGGAATGTTAAGGGAATAGAAACCACAACCTACATCTGGCAAGGCATTCTCTTGATGTCTCCTTTGGCCAAAAGAGCCTGCACTTCCTTATGGAGCAGGGAGAGGTGGTCCTCTATCAGCTGTTCTTGGGATGGTAGCAATGGTAGAGGGCTTTACAAGAATGGAAGGGTGTACCCTTTCTGCACAAACGGAAGCACCCACATGTTGAACAAATATATGGTGCACAGGAGGCCCTGTGCAAGGCTTAGCCCAGTCCCCCAGGAGAATGTCCATGAGTGCTTCACTGTAGAGGAGTAAGGACTCAGCTGAGCCCGCTCCTGGGTGAAACATTACAGTCAAAACAACAGTCTGAACATCGACTTCCGGCAGTTGTAGGTCAAGTACCTCTGCTGCGCATCTAAATGGCAAAGGATGAGCCTTCCTTCAAAACTGGGCTTGGAGGGGTAAGCACACCAGAGTATATGTGTGTCCAACCCACTGGTGTCACCCACCTCCTCATTCCAGATTTAAGCTGACTCAGGCCAAACCATTCATCCTCATCTTCCCCCTTAGATAGGAAGTGATTATTTACTGGTAGGGCCTGGACGACGCTAGCAGCGCAGAGAAACGGTGCCGCCTTGGAACTGGGTATAATGATAGGTTAGTCATCAAGTGGTGCCGGGGACAGCAGCAGAGATGAGGGTGCCGAGGTGGAGGAAGGTACAAGTGTTCGAGTCAGTACGTATCCGGCGGCAGATCCAGAGGGCCCAGTGTCAGGGTAGACCTGCTGCCAGTAATCCAGCAAGTACACTTTACAGGTCAGAAGGTGCACCAGAGGGAGTTGGTAGCTGGAAGACTACATGCCTGCATCATAGAATTATTTTAACTGGGCAAACGCTGCTCTGGGAAACTTGGTGTAGTGCGGAGTGGGCCCCAACACAGGCTCCGCAGGTGGTGTCTGGCGCCTGGAAGCATGGATTTTGGACGGAGAAGCCTAAGTACATTTCAAATTTTCTTCTTCAACTAACCCAATTTGGAGAAAGATGTCTGGAGCACAAAGACAGCCATTTGTGAGAAAGGCTCCGACAGCAGCCCTGGTATCTGCCTCGGGAACAGGACAGAGAATGGCATGGAACCTTCTTCTGCCAGATGGCCAGGACCTCCACCGCCCGCTTGCGAATCACCTTGCAGTGCATCGACGTGCATTCAGCGCAGGCCTTGGAGTTGTAACTCTACCCCAGAAACAAACCAAGTGGGGATCAGACACAGACATCTGTTTGTGAAATTCACAGCAAGGTTTAAACCCTGTAGGTTTGGCAGTGGACAGGTCTGTAGAACTCTGCTAGCAACATCTAAAAAATGGATGACAACAAGGTCAAAAAAGTTGGACAAAAAATGACGGTGGTAGAAGTCAGCGAGCCGGCATGGCGCTTATATGGGCATCACAACGCAACTTCTGACAAGGCAATGCTGACGCAGAGCCAAGCAACGCCACCAACCAGTGCATATAGGTACTGCTCAAGACTTTCCAGATCCACTCTGACCCCTGGGTAAGATGAGGAATGTATTGTGAGAAGTCTCTATCAGAAGCTGGTGCATTCTTGCACTTAGCAGTGTACAACTTAACAGTCCTGGATCACATTCAGTTGCATGAGGGCGGTCTCATTCAGCAACTTGAAGTTGTGCCCTGAACCCAAGCACCAAAGTGAATAAAAATGTTACCATATTGGGTCTTTTAATTTGCAGACCCCCTGACTTCTAAAGCTTTTAGAACAGCTTTGGTCTATTAGGCGGCTCCATTGGCTCTTAAACCATCTCATTTCAGCATCATAGGAGACTTAAAACTTAATTTTGACCCGCTGAATAACCTTGCATCATTGCAGCTGGGAGGCCCTACACATATGGCGGGTCAACTTTTACATCAGTTTTTTTTTAAACCTTCTAAATTTACAGGTGGCGTTCTCCCAGGCCTATGCCCTGGTCAGACCACTATCTAATCTCTATGTACTTACAAGTGAAAAGTAACCTAAACATTACCACCACCTATACTTCCATGAAAAGGCCGTGGCAAAAACTGAATCTGCAGGAATTCAGGATCTATATTTCAGCCAATCCCTTCCAGTTAGATTCCAAAGTGGACTGTGCAGAATCTGAGACATAGGCTTATCTCAGGCCTTGATAATTTTATTCCTCTGCATGAGGTTCAGCCCAGAAGCAGGCCCTCCACTCCTTAGTTTAAAAAGTTGCCGGTTTCACAGAAAGAGCGATGCAAGGTGCTTGAGTGGGCATGGAGAAAGTCCTATGGAATTGAGGCAAAGGCACATTATACAAACGCAGTCAAAGCGTACCATAAAGTGTTAAGGAAAACTCAAGTCAAGTCCCCCTTCAACAAAAAATTTAGGAGTAAAAATCCTGATGAAGAATTTTTCTCCATTGTTCACAGTTTAACAAAACCAGCCACCACAGGGCCTGTTTCGGTTTCTACTAATCAATCTAATAAAATAGCCAGCTTTGTTTGTGAAAAAAGAGCGACACCATCTATCCCCACTTTCCGCCCAAGGCTTTACCAATGGTGGGGTCTTTCCAAGACAGCCAGAAGAGCCACAACCGATATTACAAGTCAATAAATTGTCTACCTTTGACGTGCCTGCTCTAATGACCCTATGCACTTTAGTGAAATTTGGCTCTCCTGACAACCCCCTTAAACCTGATATGGTCATAAAACTTCACAAGGTTATTCTTCCCTCTTTTCAACAGGTTGACAATCTCTCTTTGTCTTGAGCCACTGTTCCCTGGGCCTGAAAAGAGGAGAAAATTATTCATCTTCTGAAAAAAGTCTCTCTTGACCTAACCAGACACGAAAATTACAGCCCATTTCTCTGCTACCTTTCTTAGCTAAAGTTATTGAAAAAACCTGTCAATCTCCTCACTGAGTTTTTAGAAGCCAATCATTCTGGACATATCCCAAAATGGCTTCAGGTCCCATTATAGTACAAAGTCTGCTCTCTTTATGGAGACAGAGATGCTTGGAAGAGCAGCAGACAAAAGTGGCACCTCGCCCCTTATTCTCGTGGACCCCAGTCCTAACTTCAATACAGTCTCTCAGAAGCTACTTTTGCAGCGTTTCTACGACATAGGCATTTGTTGCAATGCGTTGTTGTGGTTTGCCTCCTTCCTTAGGCACTGATCTTTTCAGGTTATTTCTCCTCCTTTTCATCCTCGCACAGACCTTTGGAGCATGAGGTTCCTCAGGGCTCCTAGTTAAGCCCTGCTCTTAACATTTGTCAGATCTCTGGCTGAGATTGTGAAGTCCTTCAGGGTATCAATAATCTCATATGCAGATGTTACTCAATTTACCGTCTCTTTCTCTCTCTCTTTCTCAGCTGATGTTCCTAAAGACATCACTAACTTTCAGGAATGTATGCTGACAGTGGCTACCTGGAGTGAAAATAACTGCCTGGAACGTAACTCTAATGAGACCTAGATCCTGATGTTTGGAAAGCGCACCCAGTACTGGGGAGACCACTGGTGGCTGTGGCTGTAAGGTTTGGGAACCCAGCTTCCTCCTAAACCATCTATAAAAACCTTGGGCAACTGAATGGACTATTCCCGTAACTTTGAGACTCACGTGAGAACTCTGGCTGGTACCTGGCTTGACCTCTTGAGGGGTCTCAAACCCATTATCGGTTTCTTCCAACCTCACATTCAACAGTTGATGATTCAATCTCTCAACCTGTCACACTTGGAGCACTGTGGCATCTTGTATCTAGGTGGTAAGAGATCGATTTTAAAGAGGACGCAGTTCGGTTCAAAATGCTGCTGCTATATTACTGTTCTCCCTCCCTAAGTTCTGTCCTGCCTCTTCAGAGGGGTTCTGGCCCCGACCCTCTGGAACAATTGTTCCTCTAAACTAAGGAACACGCAGAGTAATCTTTGTTTCAGTGAAAAACTCAAAACCTGGCTCTTTGCCATCTAAGCTTTGACATGCTCCCTTGCCTTTGTTTGGGTAGAATGTGTTGTCTTCTGCAGGAAGTCCTGTTGCTGGGGCAGCCATGCATGCACACTATAAGTTACATAACCATTAACAAAGACACACCTCATGCAGGTCCATGACTGACATCTGTTTTCTGAAGTCACAACAGGTTGTGAAGCCTGTAGTTTTAGGACATGACATCTTTCCCTTACACACTAGATTTTGTTTTGGGATCATTACAAACAAATGAAAGTTGGAGCCGAGCTTTGGATCCGCATTCAAAGGCATGGAAGAAAGTAACTGACTTTGGCACACAGGAGTGGCACTTATATGTGCCTCTACTCTGTCACTTCTGGGGTGGAATGAAGCCTAGGTGGAGCTGCACTGTACCACCTAGCAGGACACTGGAGCATGCTATGAAAAGCATCCAGATCTAGTCTGCTGTCTGTGAATATTCTAAAGGTAAGACATCTGAGGTTAGAGGCATCCATCAGAATGCCTGCTGCTGAAAGAACTTACATCTTAGTTGGCCATTGGAACAGCACCTTCAGTTTTTTGGGTACCAAGTAGTTTAAAGAAAAGGGCAAAGGAAGGCACTATGAAATGGAGCTACTGATGAATTCTTGGTCTGCAGCAGCTTTTCATGTTTAGACAGTTATGTAAAGATCTATGTTTTTCTTCAGGAGCTTTGGGTAGTAATGGTTATATCACTTAACTCTAAACTAGATCATGAGAAAATCCTTTATAGTCGAGCTCCAGAGCATCTTACACTGCTCAAACCTAAGCAGAATGCTGCTGACTGATTAGTATTAACGCAAAATGGTGCTATCATGCTGCATAAATCATAAAACAAATACTGTGCTCTGAAAGCAGCTCTGATTTTATATCTTCGGGAAGCTTATTTAATTAATCCATGTGGCAGAATGGAGAGGAAAATTCCAAACTACTGATGGCTCAATTTTCAAAGCTTTTTCCCGCTGGTGTGTTGCTCATGAAAATTCAGGAATACGGCAGGCAGACATCAGAATAAAGCTACTACATCCCAAAGTAAAAGCTTTGTGAATAGACGTCCAGTGCTTAGTGCCACCCTTTATATGTTTATATTGAATCCTACTTAAAAATGGAATAACTTAAAAACAGGAGGCAGTAACGTGCCCCCATTATCTGAGAAATGTATATGAGATCAATGTGAGCTGATGCAATATCAATATTAGTGTACAAAAGAAAAGATATGTTTTATTAGAACGTTACTTCAACTGGGTTATCTGAAGTCTTCTCTCCAGGCTTGACATCTCTGTGACATCAGGATTTTTTATACCATACATTAAACTGGGATGATTCTCAAGCATGACGAGCTTAGCGAAGGTTAGCTTTTCTTCCGTGCAGTAACTGTAAAAAAGAAGTAAAACATGAAATTAAACCAAACACAAGGTGCAACCAGATGCAAACCCATTGACTTTCATACTGACATTTACCATACAATATTTAAATTTCTTCCAGGCTCATGTCACTGTACTATGCCTTTTACACAACAAAGTTTGGAGCGGTGGCTACATCAAAACACTTTTCAAATGATAAAACACATACTTCATTTATAATTCAAATACAGAATAATTTAAAATTTCAGGGTAATAAGCTTGTAACCACATCACTTGTCTTGGGAAGTGGCCTCATTGAAGATAAACTAGCGCCTGAGTATTCACTTTAGTTTTAAATGCTCCAATAGCATATGGTTTTCACGACACTCTTGAAAAAAATATGTAAGAGGGTGTGTGGGAATGCAATTATTGAGCAGTCCCAACAGAACGGGTTGCCAAAAAGGAAAGTGCTAGCATGGTAAAAGGCTTAGCAACAATGCAGACACAAACGTTATTACCTTCAACAGAACTGTAGCTAGAGAAGGATCAAGGTGAAATACTTGCTTTCATCAGCTATCAGTCTGTGATAGCTGATAGTCTCCCAGTCACACATGGATGTAATAAAGCTTTCACTTACGTTGCCTTATTGCCGAAACTATGCGAAATATGTCTCATCCTTTAGCCATCTGCAAGATAGACAGATTATTTGATTTGGTTAATATATACAGGGCTCTGCTGACCTGCCAGGCGGGATTTGTGTTTCATACACATACACAATCAAATATTTGAAATTAACCACAAGCAAACGTTTGTAATATATTTCCTGGCTAAGTTTGACAACTTTTCCATGCCTTCAGCACCTACTGAATAGTGCAACTGAGTTCTAAAAAGGACAGCAATCATTGGTGAGGAGGATTTAGAATTTACTTTCATTGCGCATTTTAAATGCTGCTGACACTGTTATGTAGATTTGTATAATACACTCATCACCAGTGAGTGTATCCAGGCCCTTGGGTAGGTGTGTTGTCACTGCAGAGTTTATTCGAAGAGCCAGATCTTCAGCTTTTTGTTTAACACAAGAAGTGAGGATCTGGCTCTGATGTGTTGAGGGAGGTTATTCCATGTTTTGGGCATAGTGTAGGAGAATTAGCAACCTCCTGCTTTGCTTTTGCACACGTGCGTCAGTGAGGCATATCGTAGGTGTCTGGCAGGCTGATGAAAGTGAATGCGGTTGTTCAGGTATGCTGGCCCTGTGCTGTGTAGGGCTCTGTATATGAATATGCGTGTGAGAAGTTTGAATTCGCTGCCCTTTCGACTGGGGAGCCAGTGTGGCTTAATGAGGTGCCCTGTGATGTGGGTGCAGCTTGGGAGGTCTAGTGTGAGCCTTGCAGCAGCGTTTTCAATGGTCTTGAGTCTGTGTAAAAGTTTTCTGGAGATAGTAGCATGCAGGGTATTGCCATAGTTCAGCCTGCTGGAGATGAGTAATTGTGCAACAGTCTGTCTGGTGTTCTGTGACATCCACTTTAAAACTTTACATACCATGCAAAGGATGTGGAAACAAGAGGTAGTCGCTGCGCTGATTTGTGCCATCATGTTGAGCTTGTTGTCTAGTATGATCCCTAAATTTCTTGCATATTTGGTGGGTGTTTGTAGGAAGCTGGCTCTTTATATGATATACCACAAAGTGGTTATATCGTGTGGAGTCCAGAGATTCCCCCAGAAGTGTACAGGGCTCAATGTAAAACCAAAGTGCTCTATTTGTGGTAATGTGGTCGAGCAGCCTTAGGTCTAACACAGAGGAGTACAAGACAGTTGTTATACACTCAGTGACCAATAAATGACAACTCAAAAAGGACAGCCACACCAACTTTCAGAAAAATAACCTTCTTTCAAGA
Organism: Pleurodeles waltl; assembly: GCF_031143425.1. Classification (NCBI taxonomy): domain Eukaryota; kingdom Metazoa; phylum Chordata; class Amphibia; order Caudata; family Salamandridae; genus Pleurodeles; species Pleurodeles waltl. The sequence goes on from NC_090440.1 coordinate 261,868,901, forward strand.
TTTATTTTAAAACCAAGGAATACCTAAAAAAGGTAAGTACCATTTTTCACTAAAAATACTTTTCACTTAAAGTACAAGTTACTTACATTCGGTAACGATATATCTGATAGAGACATATTCTAGTTGCAGATACCGTACACCTTAGACTTTTGCCCCAGGCGTCAGACTGAATCAAGAGATTTTTTCTTTGAGCAATACCCTTGCACGTCGGTAGCTGGCGTTGGTCAACTCCGCGGGCCTCAGAGTCAGTCTCACCAAAACCCAAGACAGAGGCTGAAAGATCTGAATCATAGCCTTAATATCTTGGACTCTCTTTTCGGGAGGATAGGCCCGAAACTGCACAGTGTCCAGAACAGCTCCGATGAAAGGGAGCGTCTGAGAGGGAGTCAGGTGTGACTTCGGCACGTTTATAGTGAACCCCAGCCTGTGTAGGAGGTTCGCCATAGTCTGAAGGTGGGATACGACTCTCTGGGGTGATTCTGCCTTCAACAGCCAGTCGTCGAGGTAGGGGAAAACTGAAACCCCCAACCTGTGCATATGAGCTGCAACCACCGCCATCACTTTCGTGAACACCCGAGGGGCGCTGGTAAGGCTGATGGGGAGCACAGTAAATTGAAAGTGCTCGTGACCTACCACAAATCGTAGGTAACGTCTGTGGGCAGGCAGGTTGAGAATGTGGAAATAAGCATCCTGCAGGTACACCGCTACGATCCAGTCTCCTGGGTCCAAGGCAGACAGGACCTGTGCCAGTCAGCATGTTGAATTTCTCCTTCTTGAGGAAGTAATTGAAGTCCCGAAGGCCTAACCAGAAAGCAACAGGAATAACAACCACAACCTACTTCTGGCACTGGGACCTTCTCTTGGCCAAGAGAGCCACAGCTTCCTGGTGGAGAAGTGCCAAATGATCCTTCGGAATATGGCTGACTGATGGAGACATGGCTGGTGGGTAGATTCGAAGGGGAGGGAGTAGCCCCTTCGAACGATCTTCAAAACCCACCTGCCCATAGTGATGGATTCCCAGTGGGGCAGGTGATGGTGAATCCTGATGCCAACTGGACCGGAGTGAGGGGACGGACTAAGAGGGTTTGGGGTGGACTGGGCAGACATCTGGTCCACTGTCCCACGCCCACCTGGGATTCCATGTCCCGGGCCAAGCAGCAGCTGAACAGCATGGGTGGCAAAGTGGCTAGGAGGGAGATGCAACAGGGAGCCCCTTCCGTGAACTGTTGGGGGCGAGGGGCAGTGAAAAGGCAGAGGGACCGAGCCGTAGTCCGGTAGTCCTTGAACCTCTCTAAAGCAGAGTCCGCCTTGTCTCCAAAGAGACAGGAGCCATCAAAGGCCATGTCCATAAGAATATGTTGGACATCCTCTGAAAAACCAGATGTACGCAACCAGGCATGGCGCCTCAAGGCCACTGTCGTCGCAACCGATCTACCTAGAGTTGGTAGTGTCCAGCCCACATCTGATTGTGGACTTTGCCACATCTCTCCCATCAGTGACAACTTGGGAGAAGATAGCAAGGGCCTCCTTCGGTATCTGCAGCAGCACCTGCGTGACCGTATCCCACAGAGAGTGGGTATAGCAGCCCAAAAGGCATGCGGTGTTCGCAGACAGAAGCCTTTTGGATTCCCTATCCGGGGGTGCCAAAGGGAATGCACCCGAGTAAGAGAATGCCTGAATGACAAGGCTCTCTGGTGTGGAGTTTTAGGACAGGAATTTCGGGTTGTTCTGGGCGTGCCGATGGCGGCGTGCGATAGTCCTCTTCATAGGAGACCCTGTGTTGGGGCTGGGCCAAGTAACCAATAGGACATTGGTAAGGGCTTCATTAAATGGCAGAAGGGACTCAGAAGTAGAAGGCCCTGACTGAAGCACTTCCATCAGGAGATTGAACCTGACCTGAGCGATAGGCAGCTCAGACCTCAGCCGCTCTACTGACCACCATAGAATAAGTTGCTCCCTCTGCCGTAGCTACGGTAGGAGGAGACAGAAGCCAGCATCTGGCAAAGTGTCCAGGCCACTGGCCTCACCCAACTCCTGTGCCCAGTCCAAATTAGGGTCATCCTGGTATCCATAAAGACCCCTCCAATCCTTCCTCGAATCCGTACCCATAAGAAAAGGGGTCAGAATCCGACCCAGGGTGAATAGGCCCCATCGAAGACAGAGGCAGCGTCGGCCGACACCTTTCCGACCCAGGGTCGTCGGGATGAGGATTGGGTCGACGTCGATGGTGGGCACCACAGACGTTGGGAGCGCCGACAATTGAAACAGCGCCGGGAAGGTCTCAATGGTACGACCGGCGTGGATCTGGAGGGGATGTAGGTGGCCAGAACCAAAGCCGCCGACACATAGTCCAAAGGCCCCCCAATGGGACCCCTTGGTCGCTCCGGCTCCCAGAAACCCAGGGAAGCGCGGACCCAGAAGCAGGCTCCAAAGACAAAGGCCTCGATCGTCGACGGTCCTCCTGCGTCGCATCAGCCGAGCAATGGAGTGACAGGATCTCTTCAAATTCTTCTTCTTCTTACCTTGCCCCGAAGACTTTGAAGAAGAAGAATGGTGGTGGCTCACGAGTGGTCTCAAGACCTTTCCCTTCAGCAAGACTGGGACCTATGCGTAGATGAGCGCTGGGAAACCATAAGCTTGAGGGACCGCTCCCTCAAGGCCTTTGGGTGCATGGCCTGGTTCTCAGAGCATGACTTCCAGTCATGGTCACGATCCAGGCACCACAAACAGACCCGTTGCGGATTTGTCACCGACATCATGCGGTGACAGTCCTCACACGGTTTGAAACCAGTCTTGGGGGACATCCTTGACGCATGAAAAAATTCACCAAATAAACTTGACAAAAGGGCGGAAGTTGGTTAAAAAGAGACCAGAGTAGCTCTCTCCGCATCAGCGCGTGGCGCAGAAAGAAAAGGACTGACATCACTGCGCTGAGGTGGCATCTATGCACTACTTCTGATGTCATCACACCGACTATGATGCCAACAATATCGACCAGCGCCACCTACTGATGTGCAAGGGTATTGCTCGAAGAAAAAATCTCCAGATACAGTCTGATGCCTGGGGGAAAATTCTAAGGTAAAGAATCTGAAACTAGAAGTCTCAATCAGATAAGGTGGACACTGCAATTTTGGAAGGAAAACAAGAATGCTGTTTTCCAGGTAAGTATACAACTTACAGCCTCGGTTTTCAGGATGAAGAATCAGCACTAGGCAAGGTTCAGGTTAAGTAGCACATATGTATTTCCAGCGGCTCAGGAGCAGCTGAGTGCAGGGTTCTGACTCTGAATCTGAGGCAATGTTTTCCAATTGAGAAAGGGGGTAATCAAAGAGATGCTGCTCACAGGTGAGTAAAGCAGTTTGGTAACCCAGTCTCCGGGGGTTAAGGTAACCACTGGGGGGTGCCACAAGGCAGCACCTATTTTACACCCTCAGTGGCACAGGGGCGGCTGGGAGAAGAGTGCCAATACAGCCGTAAGCACCTAATGCAAATCAATAGGGAGATCGGTTTCGGAAAAAGGCTGCAGGCTCTGGCTAGGAGGGCGAGCAAGGACACCCCAGAGGTGCTCAGGTAAGTAGAGATACTGGGGCACGTAGAGACACCGTTGGTTTGGCTCCTCTCTGCTGGTGCAACTCTGTAGTGTCTGGCTCTTCTTAGGTCATCAGGAATCTGCTTTCAGGGTCTGGGGAAGCCACCTAAATACTAGAAGTAGGTGTGTAACAGGTAGGGACCAATGGGTACTTTATGTGGGGTGTCTACACCCACTATTAGACCACCCTACTGTGAGAGAGGGCATAGCCCTAGCCCTGATTGGATAAATCACTGAAAATTGTGCTTAACTTCACCTCTGGCACCTGAGGGGTGGATGTGGCAATACCTCCTATTCTGACTTGATTTCCTGCCGGTGCTCCTACCAAAAGTGGGGGTTTGAACCCAGGGTAGCCATCTGCTGCTAGCAGCGGAGGCTGGAGTCGCATTAAAAAGGCAGCAGGCCTTTGATGCTTCCCTCTAGTGCACTGTGCTTACACCTCCGCCCAGGATGGGCTTTGTTTCTGGCCTCAGAGTGCAAAGGCTCTCACACCATGGGTCCACAAACATGTCTGGTCATGGCAGGTTGTGTCAGGGTCCAGACCAGATGGTTGGCAGGTTTTCAGGGATCACCTCTAAGGTGCCCTCTGAGTACATATTTCAGTAAATCCCACTCAGTGTGGGTGCATTGAAAAGAGTTGTTTGGTACCATGAAGCCATGATGATGCTGGGGAACTCGAGTTGTAGCTTTTCCAGCCCATGCCCGATGGCTTCACTGACACTTACAATATTAAGAATAGACTTTGATATTGTAGGGGCATATCTGCTCATGCAGAGATGCTCACACCCGAGATATAGCGCACCCCACCTTAGTGCTCGTAAGGCCTGCTAGAGGGCAGACTTACCTATACCTTAGGCAGTGCTAAAGGATATAGCACACAGGCAGCGTACCATATTGACTTGGTTGTTTTTCACTGCATCAAGGAATGCAAGCTGCAGTGGCACAGCCTTGGTGAGGGGACCCTCTTATGTCCCCATGCCCTAGGTACCAAGGGTACCATTTACTAGGGACTTACCGGGGGTGTGAAGTTGTGCCAATCATGGCATGATTTTAGGGAAGAAGCACTTGGCAGGACGCTGTGCACTACAAACAAAACCACATCATTTTCCAGGCAAAAAAGTGTGGCTAGCCATGTCAAAAGAGAAAAGAGGCTCTCTTCTCATACTACCTCCCCCTCAACCAAATGAAAGAGGATGAAACTAACCTTCTGCTGGAGAGTCTTCATATTATATGTGGAAGAACCTGGAAAGGCCATCTGCATTGGCAAGGGAAGTCCCATGTTGGTGTTCCACTGTAAAGTCCATCCTCTGTATGGATATGGACCACGTTAACAACTTGGGGTTTTTCACCTTTCATTTGTTGTACCCACCTGAGAGGTCTGTGGTCTGTCTGAATTAGAAATGAGTGCAACACAGTAATGGTCTCAACTTCTTAAGGGCCCACACCACAGCAAAGATTTCCCTCCCTATGGCACTCCAACGCTGCTCTCGGGGAGTAGCCTCCTGCTTATAAAAGCAATAGGCTGGTTGTGTTCTTTATCATTTCCCTGGCCTAGGACTGTTCCTATCTCATGCTCAGAGGCATCCATCTGCACAATAAATTACTTGGAGTAATCTGGAGCCTTCAGGACTTGGGCAGAGCACCTAGCATCCTTCAGTGTGTCAAAAGCCTTTTGACAGCTCACTTTCTTTAGCATCCTCTTGGAGGTGAGTTCTTTGAGGGGGTCACCATGGACCCATTACCCTTCACAAAACTCCTGTAATACCCAGTCAAGCTAAGGAATACCCAGACCTGGGTCTGGGTTGTTCGAGCTTCCCAGTACAGAATTGTCTGGGTTGTTGGAGCTTCCCAGTACAGAATTGTCTGGATCTTGGGTTGGAGTGGCTGAACTTAGTCTTCACCTCTTAGGTGGCCCAAGTATATACCCTTTTCCTGCCCTATTTATGTCTTGATTGCCTTGATAGTGATGGCTGCACTTTTCTGAGCCTCAAGGACCTTTCCAAGGTGGATCAGGTTATCATGCCAGGTGGAGCTGTAGAGTGCAATATAATCCAGATAAGGTGAGTTAAAGGATTCCAATCCAGCAAGGACTTTAATCTCCAACCTCTGGAATGTGGCACGGGCATTTCTTAATCCAAAGGGCATCACGGTAAACTGGGAGTGCCCACCTGGAGTGGAGAATGCAGATTTTCCTTTTGCTGCAGGGGTCAGGCATATCTGTCAGTACCCAGATGTGATCTCAAAGGTCCTCAGATACTTGTTTGCCCCTATTCTGTCAATTAGTTCATCCGCTCTAGGAATTGGGTGAGCATCAGTTTTTGTCACAGCATTAAGATGTCTATAGTCCACACAGAACCTCATTTCTTTCATTTCACCCTTGGAGTGAGGTTTGTAGACTAAGACAACTGGGCTGGCTCAGGGGCTCTCTGAAGGTTGAATGACAACCAGTTCCAGCATCTTGTTTACTTCAGCTTGGAAGCTCTCTCTGACATGATCAGTCTGCCTGTAAATTTTGTTTTTGACAAGTAGACTGTCACCAGTGTCCATGTCATGGGTACACCAGCTAGTCTAAAGAGGGGTCAGAGAGAAGAGTTCCGCATACTGATTGAGGACCTGCCTGCCATCAGCCTGCTGTTAGTCAGTGAGGGTGTCTGACAAGACCACTTACCAACAGACCCATCTTTTGGATTGCTAAAGAGGAGATCAGGGAGAGGTTCACTCCGCTTCCTGTCCCTCATTTGTGACCCTGAGCATGGTGTAGGAAGTATGTTCTGTATATACTATCTCAAAGAGAGAGATAGTGTGCAAATAATCGAAGGGTTCCCCTTAGAGGTTGATAGTGGCAAAATTAGATAATTCTAATGCTCTATTTTGTGGTAGTGTGGTCAAGCAGTAGGCTTATCAGAGGGTAGTGTTAAGCATTTGTTGTACACACAGGCAATAAATTAGGGACACACACTCAAATACTTAACTCCAGGCCAATAGTTTTTATATAGAAAAATATATTTTCTTTATTTTTGATCCACAATATTCAAGATTTGAGGTAAGTACATAAAATGCAAGGTACTTCACACAGGTAAGTATGGAACTTTCAATTAAAAGTATAGGTTAAAATGGCAATAAGCTATTTTAAAAGTGGACACTGCAAAAATCAACAGTTCCTGGGGGAGGTACGTTTTGTTAAGTTTCTCAGGCAAGTAAAGTAAAGTAAAGTACTGCTCTCTGCAGGCGTCATTGTGGGGGTTCAGGGGGGTCGGGTCAGGTTATTCATGTCGTCGCAGTCACCTGGGAGTACTCTCTGCAGTGTTTGTTCTCTGGAGCTCAAGTCGGAGGCGTCGGGTGCAGAGTGAGAAGTCTCACGCTTCCGGCGGGAAGGGAGAGTTCTTTCAAAGTTGCTAGAAAGTTGCAAGGTTGTTGCTGTTGTTGAACTGTGCCGCTGTTCTCTGGAGTTTCTTGGTCCTTCGGGTTCAGGGCAGTCCTCGGAGTCCTCAGAAGTCGCGGATCCCTGTCGGATGCATCGCTGTGCAGGTTCTTTGAGTCAGGAGACAGGCCGGTAGGGCTAGGCCCAAGGCAGTCTTTCTTTGTGTAGGTTGCAGGAATCTGATTTCCTGGGTTCCAGGTTGCCCCTAAATACTCAATTTAGGGGTGGGTTTAGGTCTGGGGGACTGTAACCAATGGCTTCTGTCCTTGAGGGTGGTTACACCCCTCTTTGTGCCTCCTCCCTGTGGGAGGGGGGCACATCCCTAAACCTATTGGAGGAATCCTCCAAAACCAAGATGGAGGATTTCTAAAGGCAGGGGTCACCTCAGCTCACGGCACCTTAGGGGCTGTCCTGACTGGTAGGTGACTCCTCCTTGTTTTTCTCATTATCTCCTCTGGACTTGCCACCAAAAGAGGGGGCTGTGTCCAGGGGGTGGGCATCTCCACTAGCTGGAGTGCCCTGGGGCATTGTAACACGAAGCCTGAGCCTTTGAGACTCACTGCTAGGTGTTACAGTTCCTGCAGGGGGAGGTGTTAAGCACCTCCACCCAGTGCAGGCTTTGTTTCTGGCTTCCGAGAGCACAAAGGCTCTCACCCCAGGGGGTCAGAAACTTGTCTCAGTGGCAGGCTGGCACAGACCAGTCAGTCCTGCACCGAAGGATTGGGTAAAATACAGGGGGCATCTTCTAAGATGCCCTTTGTGTGCATTTTGTAATAAATCCAATACTGGCATCAGCCATGTTCCTACACATGGTCACATCAGCTCTGGCATAGTGGGGCTTCAGGTGGTTGATATGCATATCCCTTTATGGATATTTGCAACTAACAAGGTCCACCAGATAGGTGACCTCCCTTTTTTCCATAGGACAGGGTAGTGTCCACTCCACTTATCCTATAGGGCCCTAGGTGCCACAAGCTCCAATACCCATATCTTTTGCCCTGGTTGAACATGGCAGCCTTTTGGTCATACGATTGCTTCTGAAGCTCCTGGCTGCCTTGAAGGTTTTGGCTTGCTTTTTCCATGTACTCAGCCATCCTGGAGCGAAGGCCAAGCACATAATCCACTATGTCTTGTTTTGGCTCGCTGGTAGGTTTTTCCCATCCTTCCTTCACAATAAAGACCCAGAGGACTCCTGACAAGATGCCCAAACAGAAGTTCAAAGGGGGAGAACCCCACTCTCTACTGTGGCACTTCCCTTTAGGCAAAAAGCAGGCATGGAAGTGAGACATCCCATGTCCTTTCGAGTTTTTCAGGGAGTCCACCAATCATGCCTTTCAGTGTCTGGTTAAATCTTTCAAACAGGCCATTGGTTTGTAGGTGGTATGGTGTAGTGACAGGTTTTTTGCCCCTGGCATAGGTCCTCCCTAGAGGGTCCCACTGGTCCCAAGAGCTCTACCGTATAAGGCCCAAGTTCCTCAAACTCAGTTCTCTCTGGGGCTAACATGTCATCTTTTGTAACAGCCTCTATGGCCGGAATGGGGGAAACAACTATAATGTGTTTACCCTGGGCAAGAGGTCGTTCCTTAATAACAGCCATCTGTACAGCAGTGAGAATTCTCTCTGTCGGTGCGAATCGTTGTTCAGCAGTTGAATACAAGTGAGACTTGTATCCTATCGGGACTGTCTCACCTTCATTAAAGGTGACATACGTAAAACCAATGGCCCCAGTTATTACCCTGATGACCAAATGTGTCTTATTGTCCCGCGTATGTAAATGCTTTGCAGCGAGAAGGTCTGTTTGCAATTCTCGAAGAGTATGTGTATGTTCAATCGTCCAAAATCTACTTGAAAAATCTGGACGTATTAATTCATATAATGGTTTTATGCGTGTAGCATAATCAGGAATGTAAGTTCTGCCAAAATTTAGAAATCCCAACAATGATTGGAGTTTCTTAATCGTATTAGGAGGTTGCAATTGTGCACATTTCTCTAAAAATTTGTGGCGCTAGGCTCTTACCTTCGTTCAACAGCTCATATCCCAAGAAGATGACGCTGAGGAAGGCAATTTTCGACTTTTTGAAGTTAAATTTATCCAATTTTGGCAAACCCTAAAACAACGCTGGCTACTCGTCTTAAATGTTGTAATAACTCGTCATCTGTGAGATATATATCATCTACATATGACAATGCTTCAGGGTCCAACTCGTGCAATATTTCTGTCACACGAGCTGAAAACAGTCCTGGGCTATTCTTATACCCCTGAGGCAAACGGCAGCATTTTTCTGAGAGCCTAACGCACTAATCTTGTAAGATCCCTACTTTCGGGTGCTATATACTGGCAGAAGAAACCATTTGAGATATCCAAAGTTGTTTTGTATTTTTTCCGCACAATGTTGTTCATTAGTGCTACGCTATGTGAATTCTGTATAGCATATGTACGTGTATGTCCGTTCAAATGTCTGTAGTCCAACACTATTCTATTTGAATGGTCCAGTTTAGCTACAGCAAATAAGGGATTATTCATCGGTGAGACACAGGGTTCAATCACGGTTATATGACGGAACACCGAATCTTAAACTACTACTAACCTTAACAACGAGGTCGGAACACCGACCTCGTCTTTACTACTAATGATTTTACCACGAATGCCTTAACAACGATATTTCGTTGTAAAGGCATTCCTGATAAAATCATTAGCAATAGGCACCATTCACCCTACATCCCTCACCCCACCCCCCCAACCCCACCCCAAAACCTAAAACCCCCTGACCCCCCCACCCACTCCCCAAAACCAAAAATGCCCCACCCCCCCAACCCCACCCTAAAACCTAAAACCCCTGACCCCCCACCCCCTCCCCAAAACCAAAAACGCCCCACCCCCCCAACCCCACCCCAAAACCTAAAACCCCCGACCCCCCACCCCCTCCCCAAAACCAAAAACACCCCACCCCCCCAACCCCACCCCAAAACCTAAAACCCCCTGACCCCCACCCCCTCCCCAAAACCTAAAACCCCCCACTTACCTGAGTCGTCACCTTGTCATCTGCGTCGTCCTCCTCAGCCGACTCCCTTGTTTGTACCTTAACCATGCATGTTCGTTGTTCAGGACATGCGTGGTTAAGGCACAAAATAACGAAGTCGTGGTTAAAGAAAGCGTTGTTCACCTTTCGTTAACCAGGACTTCGTTATAAAAAATTCGGCATAAAGGATGTTTACCTTCAATCACTCCCTGGTACTCCAATTGTGTAAGTATTTCCCTCACCGGTGCCCTTGCTTCATGTTTTATGGGATATTGTGGTTGTGGCTGAGGTTCGCCTTTAATCAGAAGTACATGATATGGAGAATCCCTATCCCACCCCAAGTGATTTCTATATAAGACAGGTGCTTGTGCTAGAGCCCATTTGATGCTATAGGACTCTGCGAGTTCCCCTGGAACAAGTGGTGAGAACGAAGGTTTAATAACCTCCTCCCCAACTGGGCAGGTGCGAACAAAGTCAGGCGGCCAATCTTGTTCAGCCAACAAAATGTCATATATCTTGACTACACGATCCCAAAAGATTGCGTTTATAGTGCGTTCAATGTCTCCTTCCAATTGTAAAGTCACTGTATATACCCTATCGGGATCAGAGACACGCATATCTGCTGTTTCGACCTGTATGAAGTCATCAGTTGCTTTCACCTCCAGATGCTCTAGAAGATTCCGGCGAACTATTGTGACCTCTGCCGCACTGTCTAACAGTGCCAGTGCCCATGTCTTGTTCTTCAAGAGAACTCTCTTCCTGTGTGGCATGTCTAACGGAGACTGCCACCACTTTTTTCTTTTTAAACTGTCGTTTTTGTTGTATCGGTTTCTCTTCCTTCTTGACAGAAACCTCTGACGAGCGTTGTGATTCCTGTCTTGGTTTCACGTACTCTGTTCTCCGCTCTGACCGCCCACCTCTCTCATTTCTCTTTTCCGATGAGTCCTGAAAGGAACGAGATTGGCGTATATCAGTGTATTGATATCTATCAGGCGTTTTCAAATTATCCCTATTTCTGAGATTATACCTAGTCTGTGGGGTCTCGGAGATTCTCCCCTTTCTTTTTTAGGCGTCTATTGTTTTTTCTCCCATCGCTTTTTATTACCCTCAGGTTGCTGTTTAGTAGTGTCTTTACACATTTTTCCTTGAAACTGAGGTTTCTGTGGTCTAGCCCCTAGGCTATCTCGACCGATACTGGAATATGTTTCCGCTATTATATCCAGTTGCAGGACGTCACAAAGACGTATACGCACCGCTAGTGCCACTGCCTCCCCTTTTAGATTACTTAATATTATTGAGGAAACCGTGGCAAAATTGCCCATCAGTTGCATTCCCAAATCTAAGGCTGGGGCAGCCCCATATTCATCCTGAATTTGTTTAAGCACTTCTGGTAAGTTAGCCAATGTTGGTGTACCGTGTGCTGTCGTGTAGAGTGTGGCAAACACAGTGCCCCATCTATTACAATGTTCCACTGTGGGAACCATTCCAAACGGTAAACACATTGTTAATATCCTATGCTTATCCTGAGGTCCCGTATGGGGAAATACCGCCTCCAGCGTATTCATTTTTTGCGCCAGCCAAAATGGAGTCTCCTCCCGTTTGGCTGGAACCTTACCCATGATAGAGTGTACAGTCGCCGGATTTATACCTGGATCGACTGCATGTTGTTGAGCTGGAGCAGCACGTGCTGGGTTTGTGTTTAGTGTCTGCATCACAAATTGTACTAAGCGTCTATAAGTAGCCGTTAAGTCTGTATATAACCAACGAACTTCAGCCCCTGCCATGTTTGCAACCACTGGATGTGGTGTATATGTGGCCAATAAAGGCCAGGTCGGACCATCATTACTTAGTGGACCTAACCTAACTGGTAATATGGTATGGGGTAGGGCACCATCAAGCCAATTATTATGTTCTTTATAAAAGAGAGGTATCTCTAAATATGCGTACGCCCTGTATTGGCCAGGCGCGTTCGCGATTGTATAGGTGTGAAATATATTTGAATTCCCATCAGCTGCTGGAAATGTGACCCAAGAGTAAAAAAGTTCTGTTTTATAGGCTGCATGGGCGGCCACCACAAATGTGACTGGACCCCCCTGGTTCGTAAGACCATGTGCAAGCAAATGCGCTGTGAGCGGTTGCCTCATATTAAGAGCTATTTGTATTACCTGGGGATTCGCCATTATAAAAACAGCGACTGTTCAGAGAGGGCACACCAAAAACGGGGTCTTTTCCTTTTAGAGTTTAAGCTTGAACAACCATCCGCTATAACTAGGATTAACCTATATCGCGGTGGTGGAAGCCTTAGTGCCACGGACGTCTCCGTTAAAGGAACCGAGGAATCATTGTAATATATGAGACCGAGAGAGACAGGTGGACCCGAAAATTTGAGCCAGACCAAACGTTGGCGGCGCCATGTCGCGTTGGCTCTCATTGTCCTAAATGAGACTACTGGATGTTTGGGTATCAGGGTCATTCTCAGTGTGGGGGACTAAGTCGAACCCACGGAGAAGGATCCCTGTCACCCTCAATCTGGTTGTGCTCCAGCTAACTAGCAGTGCCTCATCTCTCCCAAAGGGAAGGGATGATTGGGCAGCCGAGCGCATGACATCTTAGAGCTTCTCAGGGAAGTCGTGGTCACTCAGATCTCAACCAGCTTTCTCATACCAAGTGTGGTCTCATATACAAATGACAAAGGCAGTTTAAGTTTTACAGATTGATTTAATAAAACAACTGTATTTTAGATAATAAGGCGTGAGCCGCAATAACCAGACCATACAACACAGTAGGATTGAAATAGTAACGAGGAGAGTGAAACATAGAAATAACGCTATCATAGTGTTATCAAATTACGTTCTCTCTACTAAGTTCCATTTTGAGCACAGCTTGCCTTTCAGATGCCCCGGGAGGACATCAACCCTCATACCTGAGCAAAGGCCTGTGATCTGGATCAGCATCTGCAACAGGGCAGTCAGCGTCTAGTTGTGGTTCCCTGGTGGGAATCTCCCTCTTACGTGTCTTAGGACTAGGAAGTGTTTTTATAACTAACATATTGATGTGCTAAGAAACGTCCCTACGTAAGAATGTGTATTGTCTACGCCAAAAGACTTAGGGCCAGATGTAGCAAAATAACATTTTGCGACTTGCAAATAGCGAGTCATTGCGACTCGCTGTTTGCAAGTCGCAAAATGTTATGCAGAACGGTGTCTCAGACACCGTCTGCAAGTCGGTATGGGGTCGCAATGACCCACCTCATGAATATTCATGAGGTGGGTCGCAAATTGCGGCCCCATACCGACTATGGGCACTCGCAAACATGGAGGCCTGCTGTAGTCAGCAGACCTCCGTGTTCGTGACTGCTTTAAATAAAGCAGTTTTTTTTTTTTTAAGTGTAGCCCGTTGTCCTTAAAGGAAAACGAGCTGCACTTAAAAAAAAAAAACGAAACCTTTAGTTTCGGTATTTTTTCAGGGCAGGGAGTGGTCCCTTGGACCACTCCCTGCCCTGAAAAAATGTTTCTGGGTCCAGTCACAAACTGGAAGGGGTCCCATGGGGACCCCTTCCAATTTGCGAGTGGGTTACCATCCACTTGAAGTGGATGGTAACTGCAACACCATTTGCGACCGCATATGCGGTCGCAAATGGTGTTGCATACCACTAGGAATCGCAAATAGGAAGGGAACACCCCTTCCTATTTGCGATTCTGAAATGCATTTTGCGAGTCGGTCCGACTCGCAGAATGCATTTCTGCATAGGAAAATGTGATTTGCAACTCGCAAACGGCAGTTTTTGCCGTTTGCGAGTTGCAATTCCTTTCCTACATCTGGCCCTAAACTCCTACCACGTCTATCGGCAATGTACCAGACTGTATCCTTGACTGAAGCACAGAGTAAGCAAGAATGTATTATTTGAGAACTCCGGTGCTGAAGTAGGCAGGGTCCCCCAGGGCCCCCACCCGTTCCTGCCATCCTGTTCCTGGCGGTGAAAACCGCCAGGAACAGGATGGCAGTAAGGGGGTCGGAATCCCCATGGCGGCGCTGCAAGCAGCACCGCCGTGGAGGATTCCCTGGGGCAGCGGGAAACCGGCGGGACACCGCCGGTTTCCTGTTTCTGACCGCGGCTTTACCGCCGTGGTCAGAATGCCCCCGGAAGCACTGCCAGCCTGTTGGCGGTGCTTCCTCCGTCACCTACCCTGGCGGTCATAGACCGCCAGGGTAGGAATGACCCCCAAAGTGCCTAATGCTTTAAGCAAACGTGCAAAGGCTATGTTAAAAATGGCTGCACTACACTACGGAGAGGGATTATAACTTGGAATCTGTTTAGAAGCTGGTTCTCCAGTCTTCTAGCCTTTTCTCTTGGAGGGCTAGTCCACTCTTTCAGGATCCAGCACCTTTGTTTCACTCTGGGTTTTGTTCTGTGCCCTGGGATTTGCTCAAACCCAGTCTGGGATCCCTAGCATTCCTGTATGGGTCCTGAGTTTGACTTCAGCCCAGGGGGAAGCTTCCATATCATTTCCAAGCAGACAGTCTGCATGGATGGATGAGTACACAGTTACTTCCTTCTGTCATACTACTCCCCCCAGTCAAAAGATACCATAACCATGGGATGTACCTTTGTGACAGTTAGCACTGGTGACTGGATAGGTCCTACCAATCAGGTACTGTTCTCAGTGAACCAGTTGCTCTGTCACCATTGTGACACTAGTATCCCTCAGGGCCACTACTCTGGTCCCATTTATCAAGGGGTGACGCCTGTATTTTTGCATATTAGAGGGACAGGCAGTGCAGGATAAGTCTACTCCTCCCTCAAAGACTAGACTTGCCTAGTGGGGTCATTGACATGGTCAGGCCATCCACACATGGGATCCCATCTGGACATTAGCAACTGCATTTACTGCAGGTTGGATAGAGACATGTTCCTTGTTTTTACAGCTTGGGTCTCCAGTTTGGTGTCCCAGTGACCTACAGTCATGACACCAAGCCTTCTTGGAATCCAAGTTCTTCCCCTGGTACCCACACTATGGCTGTGAAGAGTGTTGAATGCCTACCCTCCTGAGCAGATTTTTCGGGACCTGAAGCAGACTTTGTTTTTAGGGTTACCTTCTTTCCCTTGGGAGGTTGGGGGAGCTTTTGGGCATCTTTCTTTTGGTCTCCCCCACCAGTGGTAGTCTTGGTCACCCTTGTCTTGACTCAGCGGTCTGACTTCTTCCCCAATTCTTGAGGAGAAAGTGGGCCTAGCTCTACCAGAAACTGATGCAGTTCTCTTGGTGACAATTACTTAAAAGGTGCTCCTTCATTATTAAATTATAAACCCCTTCAACGTCATCTACATTGTTAGCATCTAACCAACCTGGTGATTTTACTGAGTAGTCTACAAAATCTACCCATTTGGCTCTGGCCCTAACCCTGATTGGATAAATCACTGAAAAACCTGGGGGGTAGAGATGAAGAAGGGGGGCACACCTCCCATTCTGACTTGGTTTTCCCGCCGGTTCTCCTGCCAAAAGTAGGGGTTTGAACTGGGAGAGGGCTAGCTGCAGAGGCTGGTGTCACTTTACAAAGGTGGCAGGTCTCTGAAGCTGCCCTCTCGTGCACTGTGCTTTCTTGGGGATGGAGGTTTGACACCTTGTCCAGGATGGGCTTTGTTTCTGGCCTCAGAGAGCAAGGGCTCTCACCACATGGGTCCAGAAACATGTCTGGTCATGGCAGGCTGGCTAAAACTAGTTAGGGTCCAGACCAGGGTTGGTAGGTTTTCAGTGGGCACCCCAAAGGTGCTCTCTGAGTACATAATTCAATAAATCCCACAGTGCCATCAGTGTGGGCTCACTGAGAGGAGTTGTTTGGTACCAAACACTCCTGGGTTCAGTGAAGCCATCATGGTGCTGGGGAACTTCAGTTGTCAAGTTTCCAGCTCATGTACTCTCTATGGCTTCACTGACACTTTCAATATTAATAATAGACTTGGATACTTGCAGAGGCATATCTGCTCATGCAGCTATGCTCACACCTGATATATAGTGCACCCTGCCTTGGGGCTGGTAAGACCTGCAAGACGGCTGACTTACCTATACCTTAGACAATGCTGCTGGGCATGGCACACAGGCAGCGTGTCATGTTGACTTGGTTGTTTTTCACTGCACCGAGGAATGCAAGCTGCAGTGACATGGCCTTGGTGAGAGGACCCTCTTCAGTCCCCATGCCCTAGGTACCAAGGGTACCATTTACTAGGGACATACAAGGGGTCTGAACACCACATTATTTTCCAGGGAAGAAGTGGAAGGCTAACCATGTCAAAAGAGGCACTTTCTCACAGATGGTCCTAGTTCCAACAGCCACCATGTTAAGTCCCATGGGAAGGTTCTGTTGCCGAAGACTGGTACTTCTGACTTGTCACAGTTGAACTTCAAGCAGTTGCACCGCATTCAGTGTTCTACCCTGGTCATGTAGTAGCTGAAGTTGGCACTAGTGGTGGTTATCTTGCCCATCAGGGAGAGGATGAGTTAGATGACATCAGCGTAGGAGATGACAGTGATGTCTTGCACTACAATGATATTGGTGAGCGGTGTTATTTATAAGTTAAAGGGTAGATCCATTTGAATGCAGATCCTTGTATGCCTATTCTCATGGAGTCTTCTGATCAGTGTTGAGGGAGACGGTGTCAAAGGCTGCGGAGAGGTCGAGAAGGATGAGGGCTGTTCCTCTACGGTCCAGGATGGACATAACAGATCACTGCATGACAAGAGTTCATGGGGCCAATGACTTATCAGGGGCTCTCCTGTGTACTTGAAAATATGTCCTACGTAAACATGCAGGACTTTGGCCAGTGGCTTCAAATAATAAGTCAAAATAGAGGGGAAGGAGTATGTTACTTACTCTGTAAGCATCTATTCGTAGTGCAGATTCAACTGCTGTAGATCGTGCCATATAGTGGTGGGCTCAGACTCAACAACTTGTTTTTCTTGAAGAAGTCATTTTGTTGCTCCATTAATAAATTGTTCCTTTTTCCCTGCCATATTAGTGAGGATGGAGCTAGTAAAATTGTTCTAAAAGAATGAATATGTGTGCAATAAACTAAAAATATGAACATTTTAGTAGCTACAATAAATACATGTAAATCTGACATTAGTGTAAGCTTGCCGGAGAGGCGGAAGGGCGCATGCGAATCTGCATCACTACACTATGAATAGATGCCTACAAAGTAAGTAACATAACTCCATTTGTAGCATGTGTTGGCTGCAGATACACATGCTATGCATCGAATGTAAAGCAGTAAATTGCAGCTGGTGCAGATGTTTCAAACAGTGTCTGTAGGCCTATCTGTCCCACAAGAGATTGTGGTCTTGCCTGGACATCCATGTAGTAGTGTTTAGTGTACATGTGTAGATTTGACCAAGTGGCTGCTTTACAAATATAAGTTAAAAGGGATGTTGCCCAAGAAAGCCATTGAAGCACTTTTCTCTCTAGTACAATGTGCATATGGAACTGTTGGTAAAATTAGTTTAGCTTTAACGTAGCAAAATTGAAAACATTTCACAATCCACTGTGTGATACCTGTTTTAGAAATGGCTTTACCCTTTCTTGGATTTGAGAAAGCCACAAAAAGTTGTTTTTTACTACAAGGTCTAATTCTCTCAATATACTGCATTAATGCCCTTTTAACATTAAGGGGGTCATTCTAAGTCTGGCGGGCGGCGGAGGCCGCCCGCCAGACTTCCCCCTCCGAAATACCGCTCCGCGGTCGAAAGACCGCGGAGGGTATTCTAAGTTTTTCCCTGGGCTGGCGGGCGGTCGCCAAAAGACCGCCCGCCAGCCCAGGGAAAAACTCCCTTCCCACAAGGATGCCGGCTCGTAATAGAGCCGGCGGAGTGGGAAGGTGCGACGGGTGCTGTTGCACCCGTCGCGTATTTCACTGTCTGCCAAGCAGACAGTGAAATACTTGTAGGGGCCCTCTTACGGGGGCCCCTGCAGTGCCCATGCCAGTGGCATGGGCACTGCAGGGGCCCCCAGGGGCCCCGCAACCCCCCCTACCGCCATCCGGTTCCCGGCGGGCGGACCGCCGGGAACTGGATGGCGGTAGGGGGGGTCGGAATCCCCTCGGCGGCGCAGCTAGCTGCGCCACCTTGGAGGATTCAATAGGGCAGCGGTACACTGACGGGAGACCGCCAGTGTTGCCGGTCTGACCGCGGCTTTACCGCCGCGGTCAGAATGCCCTGCGGGGCACCGCCGGCCTGTCGGCGGTGCTCCCGCCGACCCTGGCCCCGGCGGTCTAAGACCGCTGGGGTCAGAATCACCCCCTAAGTGTATGAAGTGCTCTCTCTGCCAGGGTCTTTGGCTCAGGAAAGAAAATAGCTAAATCAAATGTTTGTTTTAAATGGAAAGGAGAATTGACCTTCAGAAGAAATTGGTCTGCAGACATACTTTACCTTAAAAAACCTGGAAATAAGGTTCTTCTATGGTAAGAGCATGAAGTTCACTAATTCTTCTTAGGGGGGTGATAGATACTAAGAAAGCAACCTTCCAAGAGGGGAACTGTAGAGGACAAGCATGCAGTGGTTCAAAAGGTGTGTCAATCAACCATGTAAGGACATGTATATTTCACGAGCGTACTGGCACTGTACATGGTGAAATTATTCTTTTCAACCATTTATCAAAAGCAATAATGACAGGTATTCAAAAAAGTGACAGATGATTATGGTTCTGCAGATAAGTCACAATCACTGCAAGCTGCAGTTGTATGGAAGTGTATGTGTTAAATGTGACATTTGTAGGTTTACAAGTAGCATATTGCCTGTTGTACAGTAGAAGCTCAAGGGTCTATGTGCTTGGGTATACAGTAGTGTACACAGCGTTTCCACTTAGCTGCATTACAAGCTCTTATAGTTGGACGTCCTGCATCCTGTAGAATGCCCATATACTCTGGAGGCAATTGTAAGTATCCAAACTCTAGGACTTCAGGAGCCAGATTGCCAGGTTGAGTTGTTATTGGTTTGGATGCCTGTCCCTGTCCCTATGTGTAAGAAGGTCTGGTATGTTAGGGAGCCTCTCGTGACGTACTAGGGACAACTCTAATAGTGTCATGAACCAGGGCTGTCACACCCAGGTGGAAGCTACTAGAATCATCTTGAGAGATATTTGCCAGAGATTCCTAAAAAGATATGGAATGAGTGGGAGAGGAGAAAAAGAGTATGCAAACATTCACGACCAATTCATACAAAAATCATTGCCCATGGTTTGTGGATGGTGGTACCTGGAGGCAAAGTTTTGGCATTTTGTGTTTTCTACGTTGCCGAACAGATGCACACCTGTTGTCCCCCACCATCAGAAGTTGCTGTGGAGGGACTTAGGGATGCAGTTCCCACTCATAGACTTGTTGCTGCGTCCTTCTTAGCAGGTCCACCACCAAATCATCTGCTTCCTGGAGCTATTCCACCAAGAGGTGGATGTGATGGGGGCTAGCATAATGCTAAATGGTCTGTGCCAGCAGAGAAATATATTGAGTGTGTTCCTGCTTGTTTATGAATGCAATACATTGCAGTCATGTTGTCTGTTCATAGAAGAATGGTCTTCCCAGTTAAATATTGGAGGAAGACTTTTAGAGCCCTGTAAATCGCTATAAGCTCCAGGACATTGATGTGAAATGTTTCCTATTGATGATCCAAGGTCGCTTTAACGTCATGTCCTCCATATGCCTGCCCTACCCTATGACTGATGCATCTGGGTGATAGTCACTTGCTGGACTGGGTCCAAAAAAGGTCTGCCCTTGAGGAGATTCTCTGAGCCGCAGCAGTGCAATGACTGATGGACCCTGGGCAGCACCAAATCTAGATCCTCTAAACTGATCCCCCGCTTCTGACCACTGAGACGCTATACACTCTTGTAAAGGTTGCATGTGGAGCCTGGCATGAGGAAGTATTGCTATAGAGGAGGCCATCATGCCCAGAAGAAGCATCACTGTTCTGACTGGAAGGCGACGATGTCGCTGAAGAAGATCCAGTTACATCTGCAGATTGAGAAATCTCTGGGCTTTGAGGTATGCTGTGGCTAGGATCAGATTAAAGACTGCTGCCAGGTAAGGCTGTAACTGTGATTAGGTGGCATTTATTGTGAACCATAATTTGTATAACAAATTAATGGTGGCCTTTGTATTCTGCAGGCACCTCTGCCATGTTGAAATCTTGATCAGCCAATCGTCGGGCTATGGGAAAACATGAACATTGTGTCTTCTCAAATTGGCTGCCACCACTGCTAGGTATTTGGTAAACATTCTTTGGGCTGTCGTCACCCCAAATGGCAAACGTTTGAAGTGGTAATGACATTCACTTACCATAAACTTGAGGTACTGGTGATGTGCCGGGTGAATCGGTGTATGAAAGTAAGTGTCCTTCAGGCTGAGCGCCTTCATTAAGTCACCTTCTTGCAGCAATGGTATTACATCCTGTAGTGTCACCGTATGGAAGTGCTCTGACAGAATGTAACAACTGAGCCCTATATCAGCCTGAGCGTCCTGCCTTTTTTGGGCATTAAAAATTATAAGGAATGTATCCCCTGGGTGTGGTCTCTGTGTGGAACGGGCTCAATGGTACCATCTAACAGGAGAGCTTTTACCTCCTCTTTGAGAAGGTGAAGATACAAAGTGTTGAGGGTCTGTCTGAGTAATGGAATGTTGAGGAGGGGGTTGTGGAGGCCAGCTTGGGGGGCGGGTGGTGAGGAGGGGTAAGGGCACTGGAGGTCAGTTCAAGGCAGTATCCATGGGGGAATCTGTGGTGAGTCAATGTTTGGCAGTGGAGACTCCCTTCCAAGGAGTTCCCCTATCTCTGCCTCTCTGGTTACCCCCTGTCCAAACCACCAATTTCCCCAATGTATTAACTTTTACCCCCTGGAAGGTGATATGTTTGCTGCTGCTTTTTAATAAGTCTGGTTGTCAGAGGAGGTGGTCTTGGAGGCCTCTCTGACCTGATATCTGTGAAAGGACTGCTGACGTGGAGTAGAGGATTGCAGTGCCCCCCATATATTTTGCGGTCTCTGTATCCTTTTTTTCCCCTTCTAACTGGAAGTCTACCTCCGGGCCAAAGAGTTGTTCCAAATCAAATGGGACACTAAGCAGGTGTTGCTGCACCCTGGGTTTGAACCCGGTGATGTGTGACTAGGCAGGCCTATGTAGAACTACGGAGAACTTTATCCCTCTTCGCTGTCTAATGCGCAGAGTACAGCTCATTAGAGATTTGCCTCCCTTTAGTGACTAACTCCTCTCTTCTCGTTTGTTTTCTACTGCTCTGGGAGATGTCGAAGCAACTCTTCCATGTCATCCCAAGTGGCCATGTTATATTGTGATAGCGGGTGCTCTACCTGGTACCGGCGTCTCAATGTCTGGGTCTGGCAGTACTAAATCATTAGCATCCTAAAGGTCTGGGCTTTGGAGAGGGGCTCTCAGGAAGTCTGTAAAATGAGTGAAAGGACTAGGGCTCCCTGTGTCTAAATCGTATGAATGTGTGAATGATGGTGACAAGTTGTTGAGGTGATGTAATGTCAAGTGGCATAGGACTAGAGGTCTCATGCACCATACACTTCGGCTTTGGAAGAGGCTGTGGCAGGTCAATGTATATAATTGTCAGTTTTTGCGCCCTCTCAGGTAAACTTTCCGCCTCCAAAAAACTATTTTTAACAATTAGTTCTTGTAGGTTTTCAAAGACACTTCCCTCCATATCCAAAATAATAGTCGTTTTACTTTTATTTGGTGCCATGAGCTTACCAGTCTTTTTTTCCTGTGCTCTACTAAAACATGGGATAACAACGCTGTTGATTTCTTCGGTGCCGTATGGCTCTGCTCTGATGTTTTTTTCAGAGTATGGCTTTGCTCCTACCAGGTATGCTGATCGAACATTTGGTCGACTCCGATAGCTTTGCTGACCCAGATGAAGGCATGAAGGTTTTGTTGACGCCATATGTGTTGTGTGGGGGCCCTAGGCCCCCATGCTACTAAAATAGACGACACGTACCCTGTTTCTTAGTGGGTATAACTGGCCCTGGGCACGTGCGCCCGGCCCCTTTTATTGCCAGGGTCACCTGAGCGGTGACGCCTGTGTTGGGTGGGTGTGGGGTGTATGTGGGAGGCCAGCCCTCAGCAGAGAGGCTGGCCAAACACTAGAACGTGTCCAGCAGGACACTACATTCCTCCAAAACTTTGAGGAACAAAAACAAAGTCCAACCTGAAAGAGAAAAACAGAGTAACAAAAACACCACCATCAGTCTCTCGGCCTCAAAAAGGCAGGCCGCAGGATTGCCGTGGGCAGGTGCAGCTGGGAGCACCCGGATCCTTCTGCATGAGTTCATGATTTAACCAGTCACAGCCGGGCACGAACACAGTGTGGAAGAAATCCGGACTCTGACAGTCAGATGGTTGGACAAGTGTCCACTGATGCACCGTGCTTCAGTCCTGTGGGCACTCGTGGCGAGGCTGGTGGTGTTTACAGTTCAAATTGTTCAAATAGGGCGTATCATTCGAATTGGGTGCATCACCCAAATTGGGTGCATCACGAGCGTTGGTGGAGTCCACTGTGAATCTTCTTGCCAAGACATCCTGGCTTCACGAAGGCCAATCCCTTGAAGACGGATGATATCTTGGATGTTGTGAGGTCCTCCTCTGAAGCCTTTGTATGTTCTGACCCTCTGATGGCAGAGCTGCTTCCAGGCCACCTCTCGGTTTTGGATTCTTCACTATGGAATTTCCTCGAGGCCTTTTCGATGGGTTTGCCACGGGATTGGCATGGACTGTGCTGGGCTGCGTGTGGGCCATCTGCCGGCCGCTGCAGGCTCTCCGACAGGATCCATGGTCATCTCATTCGTGCAACCACAAGGGTGGATGTTTCGTGGTCAGGGCGCTTGCTGACATGGATCAGGTTCATGCGGGTTCTCAGACGGTCTTAGGGCAATTGTCTCTCAAATGCCAGGAGGGTGTCTAGTTGATGTCATGTTATTTCACTGAAGACAGTCTTGGTGTGCTGCGACCTGTTGGAGTCTCCATTGCACAGCGTTGCTTGTCTCCTTGACTTCATCGGTGGGGCAAAGTCCAGTCCTCTCTCAAGCTTGAGAGGCCCCTTGTCTGGGTTGTCACGGGACTGCTTGTGGTCTGCGCTGGGGCTGCTTGTGTGCCACATAGGGCAGCTGCAAGACCTCCTAGGAGCTACTGCCTAGTCGCTCGTGCAATTACAGGGGTAGATGGATCTGGGTCACGACTTGCTCTTGTCACCGAGAGCAGAATACCGATAGGGCGAGCAGTTGGTCATTGTTTGACTAGTTCTTCAGAGCATTAACGCAGAAGTGTAGGACTCCATTCTGGTTGTTTAACTGCTCCTTTGACGGATACCGTGATGCACATGGCAATGATGATGTTTGCCGTTTGGAGACCTGGACGACAAGTGATGTTGCTGGAGTAAGGGTGATTGGAGTAACTTCGTCACAGCGAGTGCAGTCTTTCTTTTGCTCATGTGCAGATGCTAGCTAGCAGTGGTGCCATCTGCTTCAAGCAGCCGATGACAGGTGGCTTGGATGGTCACCTTTGACGTGTGGGGTAAGTACGCGGTTCGCGCATGGCGTCTTACATTTGGCACTCCCGCCGAGCTGTCTCCAGTGACGTCATCGCACCCTGTGGCTGTCTTGTCTGTGGGTGCACTCTTCCTTTGTTGTGGGAGTCCTCCATCTCTCCATCTTGTTGATCTTCCGTTCTTGTTCTTTTGTGGTCGTCAGGTGTTGCAGTGTGACAGGTGATGTCACACAGTCTCCTTTCTTTGCTGCAGTGTGACAGGTGATGTCACACAGTCTCCTTTCTTCCTCCTTCATAGCGTGGTGCTACGCCACGCTTTCTTCTCCTTTGTTGTGGCGTCTGGCCACTTGTCTTCCTTTCGTGTGGACCTTTAGAAGGTCCTGTCTTGTCAAAGGACTAGGGGCTCATCCCCGTGTTGCAGTGGTAGCGTCGTGCCACTCAGGGTGTGCGACTCTCCTCTTGCCTGTTGCGAGTCACTGCCGACTCCGTCTTGAGGCAGTGTGGGGGAGGACACTCCTTGTGCGACTCTCCTCTTGCCTGTTGCGAGTCTCTGCCGACTCCGTCTTGAGGCAGTGTGGGGGAGGACACTCCTTATTGAGTCTCTGGCCCTTTGCAGGGCAGTGACATAGGGTCACTTTCTTTTCCGCTTGCTCTTCACTTGAGGGCGCAGTGCTTGCGCCTCAAGGCCGTGCTTTCTTGGCACTGGATCTTGCTTGAACCTGCGTGTGCTTTGCAGGGTTGGTCGCTTCTGATGACCTTCTGTGTGATGGGCCAACGGTGGCCGTCTTGTGTTGCAGAAAGGCCGGCTGGCACGGCCTCTTGTCCTGTGCGTTACGTCACGTTCTTGGGTGCTCTCTCCAATTTTGTGGGTGCTTTTCCATGTCGTCACGTTCTCTGGTGCAGCTCTCTGCACATGTGACATAGTCTCTTTTCTTTCCTGGGCGTCTTTTGTTCTTGCCTGGCATGTCCCTTTCTTGTCCTGCGGTGATGTCCATCACCGCTGGGGCATGTGGCGTGCTTTCGGCGGTGTTGGCGGACGGCTGGCAGGGGCTGCGCAGTCCATGCGCGCTCTCCTTGTGCATCGCGTGGCACTTGCGTCTATTTCTTGTGGTTGCAGCTTGGCTGGGACAGCTGCAGTCTTCTCCTTCCCTTTTCAGCGTCGCTTCCTTCTTCCTCGCCGTTTCCGTCTTCTGCGCCATTTCTGTCCACGGGCACACTCTTGGTTTGGAGCAGTCACTTTCTGAAAGTGCTGCTGTAGACTTGCCTTCATCCAATCTTGTTTTCCTTTTAACACAGGAATAGGGTGCAGTACCAACTTTGGCCACTGGATGTCAGTAGTGCACTTTTTCAACTTAAAATACAGTCTTTCCTCCTGCCGGCCTCAATTGTTTTGTAACAGACGCCGGTGAAGCCTTGCTGTGGAGCCATGCTTCGAGAGAGTTCCTCAGGCTGGGGAGGCATGCAGGTAAGTGCACTTTTCTTTCTTTTTGTACTTTTGTCTTCCTATTTTTCTTTTACTTTTCAACAAAACAGAACCTCGTGGTGAGGGGGGCACTCTGGACAGTTTCCTTGTGTTTGGTGCGTGTCAGCACCTCTCCCTTTCTTTCCCCGCATTTCGCTGTGTTTCTTAAAGGGGGGGCGCGCGACCTTGGGCATGTTTCACATTTTGTTTTTCGTGTTGCCGGCAGTGCTTCTGCGACATTCCTCACGCTGCGGGCAGCGTTGCCGGCATTTCTAGGGGGGAGGGCAGCCTTGGGCATATTTCCTTATTTTTTCGTGGTGCGCGCCAGCACCATTACGTATCCCGCGTTGCGGCCGCAGCAGCTGTCCTTTGTGCTGCGGCCGTTTTGCCGGCATTTTCTTTGGGGTGGGGGCGGCCCTGGGCATGTTATCTTCGGTGCGGCCACATTTTGGCAACTACTTCTCCGCACAGCGTGCGACAGCGACACCTTTAAAGCAAAAGGGGGAAAAAGCCCCCTCGGTCGTTTTCTGCACTTTTGGTGCCCGTAGGACACGCCGCGGACCGCGCTATTTCTTGGGGGTGGGCGCGACCGGCCCCAGTCACAGTTCTGCGCCCTTTTCTTCACGGTGCGGGACAGTACCTCTGCGCTATCCTCCTCGCGCCCGCAGCAGTCCTGGCAGCTCTCTCTTGACGGGCTAGGGCCAGCGGCCGGGGGGGGGTGTAGTGCCACATTTGGGCCGCAGCAGTCTTCCTCCCGCTGCGTGCCATTTTCTTTCCCCGCTTGGCGGCGGCGGACTTCCTCTACCCCCCCAGGCTCACCTCTTGCCCGGTGGGTTGTTGGGCAGTCTTCTCGGTCACTTACTGCCTTGCAGGGCCGTGGCAGGCAGACGGCAGCCATCAAGCATGCTTTGCATGCTCTTCCTCCCACGAGGAACAACGAGGCGCTAGGTTGCAAGAACGTGGGGTAAGACCCCCTCGTCGCCAATGTTGTGTTGGGGGCCCTAGGCCCCCATGCTACTAAAATAGACGACACGTACCCTGTTTCTTAGTGGGTATAACTGGCCCTGGGCACGTGCGCCTGGCCCCTTTTATTGCCAGGGTCACCTGACCGGTGACGCCTGTGTTGGGTGGGTGTGGGGTGTATGTGGGAGGCCAGCCCTCAGCAGAGAGGCTGGCCAAACACTAGAACGTGTCCAGCAGGACACTACAATATGCTGCACAGGCATCAATGGCTTTGTCAGCGCATAGTGCTGCTGCAGCTGAGAGGGCTGTGTGTTCCCTTCATGTCTGTACCTATGGCCTTGAGCCCAATCAAAATCGAGCGAAGTTTTGTCCTGTTTTGGCTCAAAGGTGCGCTTGTCAGCCAGAACTCAAATGCTGCAGCGCACCAAAACAAAGGTGGGGGGCTACGGGGTTAGTTTTTTATTATGTGTGGGGATTTGGGGATCTTGGGTACTCATGGCCCTTAGAGTTCCCTCAACCTGGGTCCAGATCCCTATTTTGTCTGACCTTTATTGGTTTCACAGCTGGCATAGTCGACTCCTCGCAGTCTTCCTCCTCATGCGGACAGGAGGCCTAGGAAGCAACATAGTGCTGACTGCACAACATGATGCTATTCTCTACAGGAGCATCCTCTTCGTCGCAAAACTCTAGCAGCTGCTCTTCATCTGTAGAGTATTCAGCCTCCAAAGCCAACTCCATGTTATTAGCTAGGCGTTGGTCGGGTCTGGCGCATAGCGCTTTCTTATTCCAACAAACGCCACAAGCAAAGTAGTCCTGCTTGTTGTGCTCCAGCGCCAAGCAGAGTTTGTAGACGTCATGCTGGTCAGAGTAAGTGTATTTTGCCCCACACAGAGGGCACTTCCTGAAAAGTTTATTGTTTTTTGTTTTTTTACCTTTCATCACCTAGAGAAAAACATTCTCGGCGGGACTTGCAAGGCAGCACTCATGTTGAACCCAACTCGAATGGAATGGTCGCTGTAACCTTGAATCTGATGGCTGACGGTGACAAGGCAGAGTTGGGTTCTTCAAATAGAAACCACAATGAGGCCACTGCGCTTCCATGGACTGCCATGACTTTGAAGATGCAGAGCTCCAGGACAATCCGCCTGAACCCAATGGCGGTGAAAAAATTATCTAACAATGCAACTGTTCAAAATGTGCATTCTCTTGTAGAGGACACTCTACCCCCCATCAGCAATAAAAAGGCTTTATTGAGAAAAACAAGTTGTAGAGTGTGAGCCCAACACCAGACAGCAGGAGTGTGCATAGCATGCGTAGCTGCAGCCAACACATGCTACGAATGGAAAATGTTACCTACCAGTAGACATGTATCGTGGCATGTGCTGCTTTAGATGTATATTCTGTGCATTATCCTGCCATCTAGTATTGGGCTCAGAGTGTTGCAACTTGTTTTTCTTAGAGAAGTGTTTTCGAGTCATGGGATTGAGCGGCTCATCCTTCTCAGTGATACTGCACATGGGCATTGAGTCCTTTGTTAGATTGTTTTCCACAAGTGGGTAAGAGGTATAGTATAGAGAAGTACAGAAAGAAGTATGTCCATGCAAATATAAGTAACTATATACAGCTATATACAAATAGAAAGCAACTGCTGCGGCCACAGGTTCCTGGGGAGGAGGGAGGTTGCATGTGAATCTACAGCGCTACATGGCGTGAACAGATGTCTACTGGTAAGTAACATTTTCCATTCGATGGCATGTGTGGCTGTAGATACACATACTGTGCATAGAGTGTAAAGCAGTCCCTCCTTAAAAATGCTGTAGTCAACCTATGGGAGTTACAGTTGTCTGAAAAAGTATTCTTAGGACAGCTTGTCCCACATTGGCTTGTTGACGATCCTGTACATCTACACAGTATTGTTTTGTAAATGTATGTGGTGTAGACCAGGTAGATGCTTTGCAAATGTCAACTAAAGGAATATTTCCTAAAAATGCCATAGTGGCACTCTTTGTCTTTGTGGAATGTGCTATAGGAGAAACAGGTAATTGCCTTTTTGCTTTAGCATTACATATTTGAATACGATGCAGTTTTTTGAAACAGGATTTCCCTTATGTGGTATTGAAAAAGCTACAAAATGATTCTTTTTTTCCTTTTTTTTTCATTCTTTTAGGTCCTCATTTTCATACCACCTTTCCTCACCACAAGAGGATATAAGGCGGGTGGGCAATAAAACACAGTGTACTATGATCAAACGCTGCCCAACTCCGCCAGACCTTTACCTGCCTGGAAGTATGGCCTCGCTATACCCACTCCACTTACCAACGACGGCCGGTGGTAGTACGTTGGAGGCATGTTTAATCATTGGACCGTACCAAATCCAAATGTGCTCCCTTATCCTCACCCATCCTCTCCCCAACCCCACCACTGCTTCAATTGATTCCAAAATCTATTTTTTTTTACAAATCTTACTCGTATCCAGCTTTAAATTATACATCAAAGCATCTTTCCAATCCATAAACGTTGGGGGTGAGGCATTAATTAATTTTTTACAAATTGCTTTCCTTGCCACAAACATCATATAAAACAACAACTTAGAGCCATCCCTACTTATCCGCTGGGGTCCTATCAAACATCCAAAAAACACAAACGAGGTGCTTACCCTGAGTCTTATAGAGAGTATTTCACTATTAGCATCACCAACCTCTACCCAGAATTTGCTGAGCTTGGGACATTCCAGGAACATATGGGCGTCATCTACTGCCAGGGTCCCACACTTCCTGCATCCGACCATATTGTCCTGATCCATTCTACAAAGCTTTGCTGGTGTCCAGAAAACTCTGAATTGAGAACAAATGATTCCTCCTTAACGCAGCAGGCTTGACAATATTATATAAAACTGTAGTAGATACTTGCCATAAGTCTTTGTGCTGGTGCTCCGGCAAGCACTCTCCCCATAGCTCCTCTGGTAACATTAAATCACCGTCCACGATATCCATAAATAGCCAATACCATCTGGCCACCTCCTTCTTCAATGGGATTTCCAGGTGCCCATGATCTTCCAACTCATTTGTGCCTCCCAACTCCACTTTTAAATCCTTCGCCCAGCTGATAATCTGAAGGTACTTGAATTTGGACAAGTTACCCCCTATCTCCCCATTCAGGTTTTCAAATGATCTGACCTCTCCATTATAGCAGAGGTGTCCCCAATATAACAAACCTGCAGCTTTTAAGGGGGTTGCCAAGGCATCCTTGGTCCACTACGGTGACCCGGAGGAGTCCCAAATAGGGACCTTATTACTATAATACAATTGTTTTGTGGCTCTCCTGATCGCATACCACATCCTCGCTAAATCTTGTAACACCTTAAATCTAATTTTCTTGAAGTACTTGGGGTCACCAAACTTATACATAAAACTTGTCTGTAACCCATTATCATCTGCCATTGTGATCAGAGCCTGCCCCAGCTCAGACCGACGTGGGTGATTAAAGGTCTCCCTCGCATTCTTCAAAAAGAAGGCCCACGCATAGTATTGCATATCTGGCACAGCCAACCATCCTTTTTCTTTCCTCCTTCTCAATTTTTTCTAAGAAATACGTACACCTTTAGATGCCCAAATGAAACTGCTAATTTTTCCTTGAAGTTTCTTTAAAGAATCCTTGCTAAACATTAATGGTATCGAATTGAAGATAAATGTAAACTTGGGGACAATCACCATCTTAATTAAATTAACCCGACCAATAATAGTTAAAGCTAGATTTAACCATCTCTTCAATAGGATATCCACCTCCCTCATTACCTTCCTAAAATTTGTTTCTGCAAGTTTATTTATATCCTGTGTTATAGTCATCCCTAAGTATTTAACCTCCTCCTTCTTAATTACAGGGCTACCTACTCCCATATTCCAAACCATCACCTCCTTTGTTCGATTATTAACTGCATACCCCGAAATACTCCCAAAATCTCTCATTAGTTCTTCCAATACCAAATTAGTCTGGGTTAGATTAGAAGTATAAATCATCAGATCATCTTCATAGAAAAATTCCCACACAAAAAGGGGAGAATTTGCTGATCATTCCTAATTTTAGTAGCAAGTGGCTCAATATACAAGTCAAACAGAAGCAGGGATAATGGACAACCCTGCCGCATACCCCTTCCTATCTTAAACGAGGAAGTAAGATCACCATTAACAAAAATTCTTGCACAGGGATCAAGATACATTTTCTGTAACGTCCTAATAAATTGTCCCCCAAGATTATAACCTTCACATACTGTCTTTAAATAATCCCAATTGACTCTATCAAAAGCTTTGGTTGCCTCGATCATCACAACTGCTAAAGGGGAGTGACATGTGGTGGCCAAATCAACCGAGGCTACCAACCCATGTGTCAAATCCTGCATATGTCGTCCTTTCAAGAACCCTTTCTGATCAGTGTGTGTCAGCTTCCCCATAACACCCCCTAATCTGTCTGCCAAAACTTTTGCAAAGATCTTATAGTCACAGTTAAGGAGGGATAATGGACGATAAGATTCACAACACCTAGGATCCTTTCCTGGTTTTAAAATTATAGTGATAATAGCTTCCCTCCAAGCGGCGGGGTCTCCCATCAGTCAAAAGAATGTTATTAAAAAGTTCTCTAAAAAAAACATAATACTACTGCCCAAGATTCTATAAACTTCGACGGGCAACCCATCAGGCCCTGCCGCCTTACCTGATTTACCCAAATTTATCGCCTGCTCAAACTCTACCATATCAATTGGCTCACTTATCGCCTTATTCTCCAAGTTACTTAGAGATGCCAATTCCAATCCCTCTAACTATCCCTTCACCGAATCTGCTGAAACTTCTAAATTCTCAGTGTATAATTCCTTAAAAAAGTTTAAGAAAGTGTCTTCCACCTCTTTCTTGCTCTTCCTAACTTCCCTCGAAATTCCGTCCCGGATTTCTCCCACCCGGTTCCTAATTATACCAGTTTTTATCTTCCAGGCCATCAGTTTGACGCTGTTCTCACCGTATTCAAAATGAGACACCCTGGTGGCCTCACATCTCATTCTAATCTGATTATCTATAACTGCTGCTAAATCCAAACGAGCCTCTTGATCTTATTTATATAACTGATTAACTTCTTCCTCCCCTAAATCCATGGCTGCCAATCTCTGCTCAGCCTGCAGAATCACATTTTCTAGCCTACTTATTTCTTCATAGTACTTTTTCCTTCTATTCGCAACTACACTTATCAGCTTCCCCCTCAAAAACGCTTTGAACACATCCCATACTATCGCAAGCGAGGCTGACCCTTTATTAAGATCAAAAAATTCTTCAGTCCCTCTCCGTAATTCTGCTACGACCTCATCTTCCAATAATAACGTTCTATCCAGAGTCCACCTTCTCTCTCTTTTATCCCCAAAGCAACTGAGCTTCAAAGTCATTGCCGAATGATCGAGAGATGAGCCCCAGTATGTAAAACTTCTTCCACAGCCTCTTTCAAACTTTCATCAATTAGAAAATAATCAATCCTAGATTGATGTCTATATTTTTTGTTATTATAAGTATAGCCTCTTTCACACCCGTTCTTTTCTCTCCAAACATCATATAAGCCAAATTGCGACATCATTAATCGAACCTGAGCATGCATTTTCTCGTTAGTTCTTGACCTACTCCGTGAAGACCTACCCAACTCATAGTTCAGCACTACATTGAAGTCCCCCAGCCATATAATAGGGTCCCAATATTGGAGCAAAAAGAGTGAGAGTTCTCTCAATGGAGCTGTATCATCCCGATTCGGACCGTAATACCCCACTAGAGTAAATGCAAAATCATACACCGTTAATCTCCCCACCACCCATCTCCCAGACTTATCTACTGGACCCTCAACAAAAGATATATTAGCATGTTTTTTTATTATGATGGCTACCCCCTTACTAGCCCCGCAAAATTAGAACTAGCTATCTGCTGCACCCATCTACATGGTCGAAAAACGTCCACACACTCTTCCTTAGAAAGATGGGTTTCCTGCAAGATTAGCACATCACAATGAGCATCCTTCAAATATTGTACCATCCTCTTTTTGTCTGCTCTTCACCCGGAGGCCATTAATGTTCCAGGACAGGAACTTCAAATCAGTTCTCAACATACACCCTCAAGGGACCCCCCCTCCCCTGTTAGACCTCGTATTTCCCCACCTTCCTCTCTATCCATCACATCACCCAGGACCTTTTTTCCCTTTTTCGCTATACTACACTCCACCCAGTGCTCCCATCACCCCCCATCCCCTCCTCAAGCCACCCCCAGGAGAACCCTCCCTATCTTCATAGACCGGCGTTACCGCCTATGAAGGGTCATCATGCAGGGCTCAGAGCCTCATATCACCATAACCGACTAACCGATGTTAGAGGAGGAGGCCAATACTACACCAGAATCTTGCTCTAATTTCTTGATTAAGTTGTCATCATTACAAACATTGAAATTATACACCTTATTATTTGCCATTACTCTTAGGGATGCCGGGAACCTTAATTGACCCGTTGCCCCAAGCCTTCTCAATATATCGATTCTTTTCCCCAGCTCCCATTCCTTATTTAGAGTAATAGATGCAAAGTCCGACCTAACCTCAAATGGAGCACCATTTACCGAGAGTGACTTCTTCTTTAATGCCATCTCCAAAATGCGTTCCTTAAGCCC
Source organism: Pleurodeles waltl (assembly GCF_031143425.1). NCBI lineage: Eukaryota > Metazoa > Chordata > Amphibia > Caudata > Salamandridae > Pleurodeles > Pleurodeles waltl. Next base: position 261,901,567 of record NC_090440.1, read on the forward strand.
ATATGTAAGAAAGTAGACCAAGTTTTCCTTGCCCTGTCCCTGTTGGGGGGCATTTTTGTGGGGACCCTGTGTACCCTTTGACTATCCTTTGCAATATCGACTCCAGCATCATCAAATGTTATTTCCTGGGTTATTAATTTTACCACAAATCCCTTCAGGTCATCTCCCTCCAATCCCTCAGGGACTCTGAGGAACCTCAAGTTATTTTTCCTTTGATTGTTTTCCAAGGATTCCATCTTAGCCAGCATCCCTGCTTCTCCTGATTTCAAACCTCTTATCTGCTCTTTATTTTCCTCCACAACAGCCCTCAAATCATCAACCTCTTCCTCCAAGGAAGCTGTCCGCCCTGCCAAATCGTCTATTTTTTTGCCCAGATCTTCACACAAATTCCTAATCTCCTCCTGATTAGATTTAGATGTTTTAAAACCATCCTTCAATTCCATGGCTAGGGCTTTCAACATATCTGTAACAGAGTCACTGGGTAGGTTTACCTCCCCACCCCCATTCAAGGGGTCAAGTTTCCCTCCAGCCTGTATGTCAGCTTGACTGACCCCCCCCCATCCTCCTCCAGTAAATCCGTCATCCCCAAAGCGTTGTTCCAGGGATATTTTGTTGCGTCGAGTCCCCATTAACCATTGAGGTAGATATTTCCCCCCCCTTCCTAACAAGGGCTGTCCTGCCTCTGTCCCTTGCGCACTTGACATTTTCAGGGTTCTGGGTAACACCCTAAAATAAGTCCTTAATGAGGGGGTGACCTTTATTTTCCCCTTTGAAGCGGAACCTAAGTTACTCAGAAAACCTTTCCTCTTACCTAAATTATTAATTTGCTCTTCCTTACTCCCCCCGTAGTCTGCTTCTGAAAAATCTCACCGGATTCCACTTCTATCCGCTTTATCGTCGCCTTCGCACTTCGCAGGGAGTCGGCTACCCCCCCTCTGCCACCCCTAACTCCTATCTTCCCTTCTCCTCTTCTGGCCCGGCTCAGAGCCACCCCTTCTGCCTTATCCACCATGGGACCTTGAAATGCCGAGGAAATAACGTTATTCCTTACTTGCAGTCTGATATGTATAGAACAAAAAGAACCTCCTGCACACCTGCAGCGTTCTTGCTTACTTCTTGCAGCTCCAACTGTAAAAAACGCCTCCTCACCTTCTCCTAATTCTTTTCCTGTGCCTTTGTAGATGCAACTGGTGCTGATTCTGCCACACCTCCCTTGGAAAGGGATCCTTGCTACTGCTTCCCTTCCTCTAAACACCTCCGAGCCAGCTCTCAGCAAGGGCACAGCCCGCTTCTGATTGTAACTGCTCTGTGCCCCTGCCACCTTCAGAGGGAATAAAAAAACATCCCTCGGTCAAAATTGCAGTCACGCCGCCTCCTCCGACCCCCCCGGTAAGCGGCTAATGTTCAAAACGGCATTTAGCGCATTCCGCGCATTTCGTGCTCCGAGCCCTGCTGCGCCCTCCGCGCCCGGCCCCTCAGCCGGCCGCCATGTTCTCCCTTCCCCTCTGCTTCCTAAATAATTTTGTCCTGTCAATGTAATACATGAAAGCTCTTTTAACATCTAATGTGTGTAGTGTCCTTTCTGCCACAGAGTCTGGTTGTGGGGAAAAAAATGGCAATTCAACAGTTTGATTAGTGTAAAACTGTGAGACAACTTTTGGTATAAACTTAGGGCCATATTTATACTTTTTGACGCAAAACTGCGCTAACGCAGTTTTGCGCCCAAAGAATTAGCGCCGGCTAACACCATTCTGAAGCGCCATGCGGGCGCCGTATTTATTGAATGGCGTTAGCCGGCGTTAGCCGACCGGCGCTGCCTGGTGTGCGTGAAAAAAAAACACGTACACCAGGCAGCGCCGGCGTAGGGAAAAATGGCGTTTGGGCGTCCAAAAATGGGGCAAGTCAGGCTGAGGCAAAAAAATCGTCTTAACCCGATTTGCGCCATTTGTTTTTGGCGCCCAGACGCCATTAACATGACTCCTGTCTTAGCAAAGACAGGAGTCATGCCCCCTTGCCCAATGGCCATGCCCAGGGGACTTCTGTCCCCTGGGCATGGTCATTGGGCATAGTGGCATGTAGGGGGGCACAAATCAGGCCCCCCTATGCCACAAAAAAAAATTACAAAAAATACTTACCACAACTTACCTTTTCTTCCCTGGGATGGGTCCCTCCATCCTTGGGTGTCCTCCTGGGGTGGGCAAGGGTGGCAGGGGGTGTCCCTGGGGGCTTGGGAGGACACCTCTGGGCTCATTCTGAGCCCACAGGTCCCTTAACGCCTGCCCTGACCCAGGCGCTAAAATCCGGCGCAAATGCGGGTTTTTTAGTCCCGCCCACTCCCGGGCGTCATTTTTGCCCGGGAGTATAAATACGACGCATATGCATCGAAGTCATTTTTTAAGACGGGAACGCCTACCTTGCATATCATTAATGCAAGGAAGGTGTTCACACAAAAAAATGACACTAACTCCATGAACTTTGGCGCTAGACGCGTCTAACGCCAAAGTATAAATATGGAGTTAGTTTTGCGTCGAATTTGCGTCGAAAAAAACGACGCAAATTCGGCGCAAACAGAGTATAAATATGCCCCTTAGGGTTTGTACAAAGGACTAGTTTGCCCTTGAGTATTTGAAAGAAAGGCTCATTGCCCTTAGACGGGGATTTAGGTACCTGGATGCGAAGTTGTGGCATTTTGAGCTTTCTACAGTGGCAAATAATTCAATGGGAGGTGTTCCCCACTTTTGAAAGTACTTTTGTAGGAATCCTGTGTGGAGTTCCCATTCATGGACTTGTGGCTGCGTCCTGCTTAGCAGGTCTGCCAAATCGTTGTCTGTTCCTCTGAGATATTCTTCCAGTAGATGAATGTGGTGATGATGGGCACATCTCCAGATTGTTTGTGTTAACCGAGACAACTGGAGAGAGTGTGCCTCAAACCACTGTTTTTGTAGACAATACAACAGTGATATCTGTGTGAATCAAAACAGATTTGTGCATTAAGTGAGCCAGAATTGCCTTTAGGGCTAGAAAGAGTGCTTAAAGTTCTAAAACATTGATATGTAAGGTCTGTTGCCTGGAGTCCGGTGATCCTTGCATTATGAGGTTGTTGAGATGAGCGCCCCATCCTGTAAGGGAGGCATCTGAGGTTAGACCTATTTGGGGAACTGGGTCTTGAAACGGTCTCCCCAGGAGTAGATTGTTGGAATTCCACCACAGGAAGAGAGTTCTAAGCTATGCGATCAACCAACAATCCTGAAGATGACCCTGTGACCATTGCCAAGAGAGACACTGCTGTAGGGGCCGCATACGAAGTCTGGCATGAGGTATGATGGTAATGCAGGATGCCATCATTCCTAGGAGTCGCATTAGTGTTTTGACTGTGTACATTTGATTGACTTGTGATTGAGAAATAGTTTTTTTTTTTTATTGCGTGCACGTCCTGGATTGGGGTAAGCAAGCCTTAACTATGTGTGAGTATAGCCCTATATTTACAGTTGAATCTGGAGATGCTGTTGGTGTGATTTTTGCATGTTTATGGTGAACCCTAATTTATGAAGGTTTACTGTTGTTTGAGTGTATGACTGGCACAAACAAAGTGTTGGCCTTGATCAACCAATCGTCCAAATACAGAAATACATGTATGTATTGCCTTCTGAGAAGTGCTGCAACTACTGTGAGACTCTTGGTGAATACCCTGGGAGCAGCTGTGACTCCAAAAGGTAGCACTTTGAACTGATAATGTTGCCCTGCCACTACACATCTTAGATAGGTGTGGTGTGCAGGATAAATTGGAATGTGAAAGTAGACATCCATTAGATCTAGACCAGTCATGAAGTCGCATTTTTGTAGTAGCTTGAAGTGTTACCATATGAAAATATTCTAAGAGAATATATTGGTTTAGTGGTCTGAGATCCAAATTGATCTCAAAGTGTTTGTCTTTTTTGAATGAGAAAGTAGAGAAAGTACACTCCTGTTCCTTGATATTGTATGGGAACAATTTCTATTGCTTCTTTTAATAGTAGAGATTGCACTTCTTTTAAAAGGGTGAGATGTACTGTTGACTTGTGTCTGTGAAGTGGAATATTCAGGGGTGTTGACGTAAGTTCTAGGCAATAACCTTGTGGGATAATGGATTGGACCCATTGGTCCAATGCTATTTCTGTCCATTGCTGGTGGCAAAAATGAAGATGCCCTTCTACTGGAGTGGAATGAGGAGGTGGAATGTGGAGGTAGTCAATGTTTGGCTGTGGAGGGTGGACCACGAATATTGGTGTTTTTTCCCCTGCCCTTAGGACTATTTCCTCTATATGTATCCTGAAAAACCCTTTAGAGTAGGAGAAAGATGCTTGACGCCGCTGTAAGTTGGTATGATCAGTTTGGTATGACCTGTATGGTTGATTTTGTGAAGCACCCATGGTTTTAGCTGTATCAGTGTCTTTTTTTTTTTTTTAAAGTTAAAAAGTTCTTTTGCATATTTTTTTACATATTCAGGACAGCTTGTTGGACTTCTGGTTTGAAACCAGAACATCTTAACCAGACATGTAGGATACTGGTATTGACCCCTTGTGCATCTATGTCTGCTGCATCAAGTGCAGATCTAATTGAGTTCCCCTCCCAAAATAAGCAGTGGCCAGCCTGTAGGAGTTGGAGTAGTTTGAAATAGTGTTTTAAGCACTGCTTGACCAACATTCATCCACACAGTAGTATTTAGTAAATGTGTGTGGTGTAGGCCATGTGGCTGCTTTGCATGTATCTGCCATTGGAATATTTCTGAAGAATGTAATTGAAGCTCCTTTCTTTTGAGTGGAATGTGCTTTAGGAGTTACAAATAGCTGTCTTTTAGCTTTAAGATAAGATAAGATAGCAAGTTTGAATACACTTACCTATCCATCTTGCTAATCCCTGTTTTGCAATAGGATTACCCTTAAAAGGTTGGTGAAAAGCCACAAAAAGTTGTTTAGATTTCCTGAAATATTTTGTTCTATTTACATAATACATGAGAGCTCTTTTGACATCTAGAGTGTGAAGAGCTCTTTCAGCAACTGAATCTGGCTGTGGAAAGAAGACTGGCAATTCCACTGACTGACTGATTGTTGTGAAAGGGTGAAACCGCTTTAGGTAGGAATTTTGGGTTTGTCCTAAGTACTATTTTATTTTTGTCAACTTTAAAGAAAGTTTCTTCTAAAGTGAATGCCTGAATTTCACTAACTCTCCTTAAGGAAGTTGTTAGAAATGCAGGTTACCCCCTGTCCAAGCAAGGACCCTCACTCTAGTCAGGGTAAAAGAGAACCCCTGCTTACCCCCTTGGTAGCTTGGCACGAGCAGTAGGCTTAACTTCAACGTGCTAGGTGTAAAGTATTTGTACCAATGCATACAGTAACTTAATGAAAACACTACAAAATGACAACACAAGTTTAGAAAAATAGGAAATATTAATCTAAACAAAACAAGACCAAAACGACAAAAATCCACAATACACAAGTCAAGTTTTCACTAAACATGCAAAAAGAGTCTTCATGTAATTTTAAACACAACGTTAACGCTGTTAGCGTGAAAATGTACCTTTGGTGCATCAAAAATAACCCCACACGTGCGAGTGTGTGTCAAAAAGGAATTGCGATGCGTCGATTTCACTCACTCACGAGACCTTGCGTCTTTTCTCCTTTAGTGGGTCAGCGTGCGTTGTTTCTTCTCTCCATTTTTTTTTCATTTTTGCACGCCCATTTTTCAGCCGGAGTTGCGTTGATCTTTTCCCCGCACAGCGGTCGCTGCATGGATTTCTCACTCATTGGCTGCCAACTTCTCCTTTCAGGATCCCAGGAACTGGATAGGCACCACTTGGCAGAGTAGGAGTCTCAGCCGAGGCTGCAGGTGTTGGCAGAGAGAGGTCTTTGCTGTCCCTTAGACGTCAAACAACAGGAGGCAAGCTCTAAATCAAGCCCTTGGGGAGTTTTTCACAAGAACGAAAGCAACACAAAGTCCAGTCTTTGTCCTCTAGCACAGGCAGAAGCAGCAACTACAGGATAGCTCAACAAAGCAAAGTCACAGGCAGGGCAGCTCTTCTTCCTTAGCTCATCTCCAGGCAGAGTTTTCTCTTGGTTTCCAGAGTGTTCTAAAGTCTGTGGTTTGGGGTGCCCTTCTTATACCCATTTTTCCCTTTGAAGTAGGCCTACTTCAAAGCAATTCTCTCTTGTTTGTGAAATCCTGCCTTGCCCAGGCCAGGCCCCAGACACACACCAGAGGGTTGGAGACTGCATTGTGTGAGGGCAGGCACAGCCCTTTCAGGTGTGAGTGACCACTCCTCCCCCTCCCTCTTAGCATAGAGGGCTCATCAGGAAATGCAGACTACACCCCAGCTCCCTTTGTGTCACTGTCTAGAGAGAGGTGTAAACAGGCCAACTGTCAAACAGACCCAGACAGGGAATCCACAAACAGGCAGTCACAGAAATGGTTTAAACAAGAAAATGCTCACTTTCTAAAAGTGGCATTTTCAAACACACAGTCTTAAAATCAACTTTACTAAAAGATGTATTTTTAAATTGTGAGCTCAGAGACCCCAAACTCCACATGTCCATCCGCTCCCCAAAGGAATCTACACTTTAATCAGATTTAAAGGTAGCCCCCATGTTAACCTATGAGAGGGACAGGCCTTGCAACAGTGAAAAACGAATTTAGCAGTATTTCACTGTCAGGACATATAAAACAAATTACTATATGTCCTACCTTAACCATACACTGCACCCTGCCATTGGGGCTACCTAGGGCCTACCTTAGAGGTGCCTTACATGTAAGAAAAGGGAAGGTTTAAACCTGGTAAGTGGGTACACTTGCCAAGTCGAATTTACAGTTTAAAACTGCACACACAGACACTGCAGTGGCAGGTCTGAGGCATGATTACAGAGCTACTTATGTGGCTGCCACAACCAATACTGAAGGCCCACTAGTAGCATTTGATTTACAGGCCCTGGGCGCCTCTAGTGCACTTTACTAGGGACTTACTAGTAAATCAAATATGCCAATCATGGATAAACCAATTACATGCATATTTTGTATAGGAGCACTTGCACTTTAGGGCTGGTTAGCAGTGGTAAAGTGCCAAGAGTAACAAAAACAGAGTCCAGCACACATCAACAACCTAGGAAACAGAGGCAGAAAGTTAAGGGAGACCACGCCAAGGATGAAAAGTCTAACAGAAGTAATTGCTACTAGGAAAGCAACCTTCCAGGAGAGAAATTGAAGAGTGCAAGAATGTATGGGTTCAAAAGGTGATCTCATAAGCCTTGTGAGCACAATGTTAAGATTCCAGGCAGCAGCTGATGGAGCTCTAGGTGGGATACTTCTTTTAAGGAGTTCCATAAAAGCTTTGATGATAGGAATCCTAAACAAGGAAGTATGCTGTCTTTTTTGGCTGGTAAGCAGCTATTGCTGTTAAATTAATTTAAATTGAAGAACATGCAAGATTTGCCTTATGTAAATGAAGCAAATAGACAATGCCCTGTTCTGATGCTATAAGTGGGTTGTTTTTGAGCTGACAGTAATATGCAAAACATTTTCATTTAGCTGCATAATACTGTCTGGCTGTAGGTTTGCATGCAAAATATTGTTGAATCGCCTGTCGGTGAATCTCCCATTCGTGTACATGTTTTTTGCGTGCGCCCTGCTTAAGAGGGCTGCCAGTTGGTTGTGTATTCCTGGGATACACTGTGCTAGTAGTTGAATGTGATTGTGAATTGCCCATTTCCAAATTGTCTGTGCTAGAAGGGATAATTGAGATGAGTGTGTCCCTCCCCCTGTTTTTGCAGATAATACATTGTGGTCATATTGTCTGTCCTTATCAACACTGTTTTGTGTGTGATCTGTGGTTGGAAAGCTTAGAGTGCTAGGAACACTGCTAGAGATTCCAAATGCTTTATGTGATAAGTGTGTTAATTGAGTACCATTCACCTTGTATGGTAGGGATGTTGAGATGGGCTCTCCACCCTATCATTGATGCGTTGGTTGTGATTATGGTCTGTGGCACAGGGTCCTGAAATGGCTGCCCTTTTAATAAGTTAGTGTGATTCCACCATCGCAGAGGCTTGTATGTATGCGGTCCAACAACACTAGATCATGAAGTTGACCCTGTGCGAGACAATTGTTGTGAGAGACACTGCTACAGGGGTCTCATGTTTAGACGTGCATTGGGTACTATTGCTATGCATGATGCCATAATTCCCAAACATTTCATGATAAACCATACTGTGTAAGTGTGATTGTATTGTAGTTGAGATATGAGATTGTGGAAAGCTTGGATTCTCAGTGTGTTTGGGTACGCTAATGCTGACTGAGTGTTCAGAATTGCTCCCAGATAGGTTGTGTTTGCTCTGGTTGGAGATGAGATTTTTGATAACTGATTGTGTAGGGTGTCCACTGTGTACTACGTGTGCTGTTGACAGGTTTGAACGGTGCTGGCTTTTATGAGCCAGTCTTCCAGATAGGGAAAGACATGTATATTTTGTCTTCTCAGGTATGCTGCAACTACTGCAAGGCATTTGGTGAATACCCTAGGTGCTGTTGTTATCCCAAAGGGTAGTACTTTGAACTGGTAGTGCTAGCCTGCTATCACAAATCTTAAACGTTTGCGATGTGCTGGATGTATGGAAATATGGTAGTAAGCATCTTTTAGATCTAATGCTGTCATGTAGTCCTGTTTTTGTAGCAGAGGAATTACATCCTGTAGATTGACCATTTGGAATTGCTCTGACAGAATGTACGGATTGAGGGGTCTGAGATCTAGGATTGGTCTGAGAGTAACGTCCTTCTTTGGTATGAGGAAGTATAGGGAATATACTTCTGACCCACGTTGGGATATAGGTACCCATCTATTGCACCCTTGAGTAGAAGTGATTGTACCTCTTGGTGTCATAAATGTGGGCGTTCCAAAGAGTAGAGATGAGTTCTAGGCAATAACCATGCTTGATAATTGACAGCACCCATTGATCTGTTGTAATATTGTGCCATTGGTGGTAGACATTTTCCAGTATTCCTCTCACACGAGATGTATGCTGTGTGGGGATGTGCATAAAGTCACTGTTTGGTTGAGGTGGAGGAACATCTTGTGATAGCGGATTTACCTCTACCCCTAAAGTTATTTCCTTTGCAACAGCCTCTGAACGAACCTCTGTTATAAAATTGGGGCCCTTGTTTGTGTTGGGATGTGGACGGCTCGGAGGTTGATGGTTTAAAGCCACCTCTGAACTGAGGCCTACGAAAAGTTCCCCGAGTAGGGGTAGTGTAAAGGGCACCCACAGCCTTAGCTGTATCAGTCTTTCTTCAGCTTTTCTATGGTGGTATCTACTTCAGGGCCAAATACGTGGTGCTGATCAAGAGGCATATTGAGTTCTGCCTGTTGTATTTCAGGTGTGAACCCTGAAGTTCTTAACCATGGCGTGCCTTCTAATGATGACACTGGTGTTGATACCCCTTGCTGTTGTGTCTGCTGCATCTAAGGCAGATCTAATTTGCTTGTAAGAGATAGCCTGCCCCTCTGTAACTATCTACTGTGCCTTTTTCTGGTGTTCTGGTGGAAGGTACTCCTCCATCTCATTCCAATGAGCTCTATCGGATCTTGCTAACAAAGGTTGGTAATTCGCAATCCTCCAGTGATTAGCAGCTTGAGTTGCTACTCTTTGCCCCCGCTGCATCAAACTTAGGACTTTCCTTGTCTAGGGGAGGAGTATTCCCTGTGGATTGGCTATTTGCCCGTTTCCTTGCTGCACTGACAACTATAGAGTTTGGGGGCAATTGCTGTATAATGAAAAGAGGATTTGAAGGTGTAGCTTTGTACTTTTTGTCTACCCTTGGTGTGATGGTCCTAGATTTCACTGGCTCCTTGAAAATGTCGTCTACATGTTTAGGCATTCCTGGGAGCATAGGTAGACATAGATACTGTTTCTGAGTGGATGTTAATGTGTTGAATAAGAAGTTATCCTCAACAGGATCTGTATACAACTGCATGTTGTGATATGCAGCTGACCAAGCTATGACCCGATTGTAGGCAGTGGTGTCTTCAGGTGGACATGGCTTAGCTGGGTATAAATCAGGATCATTAGGCGGTATGGGATCTGAATCATATAAATCCCATGGATCCACATTGTAATGAGTATCACCCAAATCATCCCTATATGTAGCGATAGGAGATTGCATAGAAAATTGTGTAGGTGAATGTGGTGGAGTATCTGGTGGTGAAGAAGCAGGGAGTAAAGGAGAATGGGGTGGAGAAGGCTGTTGAAATGCTTTGGATTTCTCCTTACAATTAAATACCTTAGCAGGTGGAGGCCCAGCTTCTAGAGTCTCTTGGAATGTTAACTTTCTCTTTGTTGTAGGTGGAGGAATAATCCTTCCAGTGTCTTTGTGTATATGGATCTTGCACTGCTTAGTGTCCATTACTTCTAATATGGGTTTTATTTGAGAAGACTCCTTGATAATGGGAACATATTTTTCACCCACAGGTTTGAGTTCCGAAAGTTTGGAGACCCAATGTTTTAATCGGGCAGAGAATGTCGGCTCTGGAATCAATGGCAGTTCTTTTCAGCTCTGAGGTTGAAGTCTCTGCTTTTCAGCTCAATCCCGAAACTTATGTGGCATGCTGTTTGGTCAGTGCCTAATACACTTTGGGCTTCAGTTTCAGCACCGAACTCGAGGGTTGGTCATCCGTCTGTGTTTTTTGGGTCCGACCATTGCCAGCAAGCAGTGGTGGACCCAAGACCAGTGCTGAAGTCTTTTTAGCTGTCTTTGGGTGATGGGAAGGGGCTGATGTAGTCAGGTACTGTGCTGCTGGAATAGATTGACTGTCACCATCAGAGTCTCGATCCCAGTCAGAATCTGCAATGGAAGCCGCAGCCTGATGAGCCATCTCTTCCTGAGCGTGTTCTTCTCTGAAGACATTGGGCGGCTTGGACGCAAACTCCAACCGACGTGCTCTTCAATCCTTAAGAGTTTTCTTCGAACAGAAGGATTGACACGCTTCACAGCTTTCTTCTCTGTGATCAGGAGAAAGACAGAGTTTGCACATACAGTGCTGATCGGTGTATGGTAATTTAGCGTGACACCGAGGGCAAAAGCAAAATTGAGTCCGTTCCATCAGCCTGACATCGTTGAACAACCACGAGTCGAAGTAGGCCCAAGAAGGGTGTGGTCGCCCAAAAGGGCATTTCATCAACACAGACGATTACAATTGGATCGAATATAAGTTTAGAAAACACGATCGAAGAACTATACCGACATTTATACAGAGAAGGGAGAAGTTCAGATAGTACCAAACTGAGATCTACCAGAGCAAGAGGAAACATGTCCAAACACGATGGCGGGTAGAAAACAATCTAACAAAGGACATGATGCCCATGAGCACTATCACCAAGAGGAGGAGTCACTCGATCTCATGACTAGAAAAAGCTTCTTTGAAGAAAAACAACTTGTAACACTCTGAGCCCAACACTAGATGGCGGACTTATGAAAAGCATGTGAATCTGCAGCTACACATGCCATCGAGCACACACACACATATATCTCAATAAATTAACATGTGCTCTACCCTCGTGTAGCATGGCACAAAAAAGGTTGGGCTTAACCTAGAGGCAATGTATCAAGTTTTTATGCAGCACTGAAACAGTAATAAAGTGAAAACACCACAAGAAAAATCCCACACTAATTTAGAGAACTGGCATGGTCCCGTACAGGACCGAGTTCGGTCCGCTGGACAGTGTACCTGGTTGTACTTGGACTGAGATATGAGGTGATGCATTGTGCTGCCACAGTCAGGTGAGGAAGAGTACACACTTATGCCAGCCAAGGACCAACACTGTGCGACACCTCACTCCAGCAGAGGCAAGAAGCAGGGCACAGGCAGGCCCTGTTGAGTCTGGGCAGTTGGGCAGATGCAGGACAGGTTTCTGGAGCTTGCTGTGTTACTGTAGCTCAGATTAGTAAACCAGACACCTAGCCCTTGGAGCAACTCTGGTAGCCCTGGGTTCAAGAAGAATAGCAGGTTTCAAGCACCAGAGTAGTTCTTTGAAAACACAAGGCAAGCTTCAGACAGCAGAGCAGTATTCTTGGTGCAGCAAGCCAGTCCTCTGAAGTACACAGCAGGCCAGTCCTCAGAGTCGTTTGCAGGTCCAGACATGAACTGAAGAGTGGGTCTGAGGGTCCTAATTTTATACCTGGGGCCAGCTTTGCAGTGGACGAACCTTCTAGAGTTCAACCCCTCCCCCAATGGTGGGGGATTTTCCTTCCTCCCTACACCAGTCCCAGGATATCTGAGGGCACAAAAGACTAGTGTGAAGTTATTTCTGTGTGAGCTGAGGTAGCCTCTTTGAAGTGCAAGTGAGGCTATGCACAGCTCCATCCCATCATTCTGCCAAGACCCAATCCCCGTACTGTGTGTCTGTCTGTGAGGAATACACAAAGGCCAAATGCCAGCTACACCTAGCCACATGACTCAGGAAACATGCTGAAGGCACCCAATGGTTAGGACAAGAAAATGGCAAGTTGCTAAATGCAGCATTTTCAGAATTGTGACATACTTCAACTTTACCTTCGGAGAAGATTTTAAATTACAACTGCTTGGACACCAAACATGAATTTCTACCTGCTACTAAACAAACGTGATCACTTTTTAAATGTAATAAGGCGATCCAATGTTATACTATGGTAGAATTATGCCTCAAAGTAGTGGAAAACAAATGTGTGAGTTTTTCACTACCAGGACATGTAAAACGTATGCATGTCCAACTTTTTAAATAGAGGCACCCTGCACTATGGGCTGCTTAGGACCACCTTAGGGGTGACATATATGAATTAAAAAAGGAGTTTTAGACCTGGCAAATGTTTTATTTTGTTAGGTCTGATTTGCAGTTTAAAACTGCACACAGGCTGCAATGGTAAGTCTGAGACATGTTTTAAGGGGCTACTTAAGTGGATGGCACAATACGTTTTACAGGCCCACTAGTAGCAGTTAATTTACCAGCCCTCGGTTTTTGATATATCACTTTCCTAGGGACTTAAGTAAATTAAATATGCCAATCAGGTATATGTAAATGTTACCATGTTTTAAGGGCTGAGCACAAGCACTTTACCACTGGTTAGCATTGTTAAAGTTTGCTGAGTCCTAAGGCTAACAAAAACAAATTCAACAAAAGAGGTGGGGGAGAAGGCAAAAGGTTTGTGGGAAAACTACCCTAAGGCAGACAGGTCCAACACTGATGTAGGAAATCTGACTTTCCTTCTGCTTTGCAGATAACTGAATGAGATAATTAACCTCACCAGTTTGTTTTAAGACTTTGTAAGGTCCCAGACATTTAACTAACATTTTGTCACTAGAAGGCAATAGAAAATAGAAAAAAAAAAAAAAACGAGTAGATTAGTCCCAAAACTTACTTTTGCCTTATGATCATGTTCACACACACAGGAATTCTCCACCTCATGAAGCACCTTCACTTCCAAGTGCAAACCACCCCGAAGACTACCAACCCCAGCACCCTCATCTACAGACCACCCAGACCATGCCCAGCGTTCAGCAACTCCATCAGAGCCCCCACATATTCACCTCTAGCAACTACATACTCCTCTGAGACTACAACTTCCACTTCAGCAATCTCAGCGACCACAACACCTCATTGCTATTTGAGAACCTGAACACACTCAGGCTCAACGAACTGGTCACCTCATCAACGCACACCAGTGGACACACTCTTGACCCCATTTTCTCCACCAGCAGCATCCTCGACCACTCAACCCCACTACACTGGACCGACTACCACTGCATCCACTTCTCCATATCCACACCTACTGCGCACACTTACACAACATACCCCCCCACAGGTAACAGAACCATACCACAGAGGAGCAACTCGTCAGCACCCTCAGCAACTCCCCGCACCCTCACAACAGATGCCAACACCTCAGCATGCAACCTCCACAAATGGATCACCGGCTGTGCCAACACCCTAGTTCCTCTGCGAACGACTATAGGGAAAAATTCCTCCAAGAAAGCCAGCTGGTTCACCCCCGCACTCCATGAATCAACACGCACTTGCAGGAGGCTGGAGAAGAAGTGGAGGAACAGCAAATCCACGGAAGACCTTGCAACCTTCAAATCCGCCACAAGATCCCACCATGGCCTTATCACATCCACCAGGAAAACTGCTCTGCAGGGCCGCATCAACGCCATCACACACAACACTGAAGAACTCTTCAACGCCATCAAACAATTCACCAAACCACAAGCCAAGACCACTAAAGTCCCTCCATCTCAGGATCTCTGCAACAGAAAAGCTACCTTCTTCTATGGGAAAATCAAAGACATCTATGACAGTTTCAGGCCCCAAGACTCTCTAAACTCACCAACAACACCCCTACCAGGATTCACCGAACCCCCATGACTGCTGCATGCCTGGACCCCCATCACAACAGACGCAATGCACTCCAACATGAGCAGCATTCACTCCGGGGCCCCTACCAACCCCTGCCCCCTCTGCACCTTTAACAAGGCCTGCACCTTGATCGTACCCGAACTCTGCAAGACCATCACCTGCTCCCTAGAGTCAGCAACCTTCCCCGAGGACTGGGAGCACGCCAAGATCTGCCCTCTTCTGAAGAAACCCACAGCCGACCCAATGGATCTCAATAACTACTGACCCATCTTGCTGCTACCCTTCCCAGCCAAGGTCGCAGAGAAAGCAATCAACATTCAGCTCTGCCAATACATCGAAGAAAACAACACCCTAGTCATCTCCTAATCAGGATTCAGAACTAGCCACAGCACCGAAACCGCACTGCTCGCCGCCACAGATGCTAGCCACTTCCTCCACAACTGCAGTCAAACAGTAGTCCTCATCCTACTAGATCTTTCAGTCACGTTCGATACAGTGTCACACTGCACTCTATGCACCAGGCTCCACATAGCAGGCATACGCAGCAATGCCCTTCGATGGATACACTCCTTCCTGACAGGGAGAACACAAAGTCAGACTCCCGCCACACCTGTCCGAACCTACAGATATCAGCTGTGGAGTACCCCAAGGATCTTCATTGAACCGCACGCTGTTCAACATCTACATGACCCCACTCGCCCTTATTTCCAGGAGCTACAATATGGACATCCTATCCTACACTGATGACACCCTGCTCATCATCTCCCTCACCGAGAACCCCTCAACAGCCAAGAAGAATTTCAGAGACAGGATAGAAGCAGTCACCACCTGGATGAAGGCGAACTGCCTTAGGCTGAACTTCGACAAGACTGGGATCCTCATCCGGGGACCTTCCTCCTCAGCCTGGGACGACTCCTGGTGGCCCTCAACACTTGGTGGGGTCCTCACCCTCACAGACCATAAACGAAACCTCAGCACTATCAGCCTCAGCGCTCACCATGACCAGGCAAGTCAACTCTGTCACATCCACATCCTCAGCCTCTTACAGAAGATTTTCAGATGGATACCAACTGACTGCCGAAAAACCGTGACACACGACCTAATCACGAGCAGACTACGGCAACGCCCTCTATGCCGGAACCTCCAAGGGGAACCTGAACAAGCTAGAACAAATTCAGAATGTCGCTGCCAGACTGGTCCTGAACGTCCCCCAATGGAAACACTTCACAGAACACATGAAAGACCTCCACTGGCTCACCGTAGAGAAGAGGATCAACTTCAACCTCCTCGTACACACCCACAGAGCCCTCCACAACATCAGACCCAGCTACCTCAACCACTGCATTGCCTGGTACTCCCCTTCCAGTCCACTCCACTCATACCAGCATTCCCTCGCCAACAAACCCTGCATAAAGAAGTCCTCAGCTGGAGGAAGATCTTTCACCTACCTGGCAGCGAAAGGTTGGAAAACCATACCTCTTCACCTCAGTCGCCATCACTACCTCAATTCAGGAAGGACCTCAAGACCTGGCTCTTCGAGTGAACCCTGAGAACATACCCCCTCACCGCCTTGAGACCCTATTGGTGAGTAGCGCACTCTAAAAATGTGATTGATTGATTGATGATGTCAATGATAAGATTCATCTGCATTCTCCCACATTACCTCGCAAATTGTAGCCAAATGGTATTTTAATTGGCAGACATATTCCAGTACAGGTTTGCCTTCATTAAGTTGGTCCTTCCTCTCCTGCGGGTCGTATTTTAAAGAGTCTGGGTTTTCTTCTGAACAACTCAAAAGGGGAACAAACAATGGAAGATTGTTCATTACAGCTTAAGAAGATACAGCTAAAGGCAAAATACGCCCCCAATTCTTTCCTACTTTATTTGAAATTTTCTTTACAGTATTTTTGGTTATGGCATCAGACTGCACTACTAGTCCATTCATTTTTATATGTTATGTATAATTTGATGCAAAAGGCTAGAAACAAAATAAGTTACCCTGATCAGTATTTCCATGGGAAATTCTCTTCTGGAGACAAAACAGCACAGCATTGGCAATCTGAATAGCAGTAGTCTTTCTCAAAGTACTGCTTCAGCTAACAAGAAGATAATGAAGACCCCAAGTGGATGAGATTAAGGGCCCTACTAAGTCTGTGACTACTCAGTGAAAGGGAATTTCACTAACAGTTTGAGACATAACCATGGTTTACTTGTTGACAAACAGAACATTTCTCTCAATAATGTTTCATACGTGCAAATATTCATGGCCAAAAGAGTCAGCTAAGATATCTTTCTCGTTTTTTTCCCTTTTAAAGTATCTCTCCTCCTCCATGTGTATGCTAAACAGAACACCTGTGCTTGAAAGAGCTCAGAGATTAACAATTAGATCTGTCCAGTTCTAGGGACCTGTCTTTATAACAACCTATTCTTAAAAGGGGCGTGGACGACAGCAGCAAGATGGCAGACACAATTTATGGTTGCTCCGAGCCTCGACCCACAATTTGCAGCCATCTGACCATATCTTGACACTGACTCACCCTCATTGTAGGACCGGAGGTGTGCGTGGAACCTAGGGAGTCCGGGTATTGCTTTGTCGACCAGAAGAACCTCAGCCAGCTTCACCAGCCTCCTGAACACTCCTGAGGAGAGGTAGCCAGCGTGGAGAGCCAGGCACGGGGCCTTGCCTGGTGACCCTGCGGACCCAGAGGAGCCCGTCTGCACGAGGGGTGCTCACTGCGAACCTTGCTTCCCCCTGCTCCAGTACCAACAAGTAGACTATCATTCTCACCTAAGGGGGGCCAGAAGGCCAGGCGGTAAGTAGAGCCGGCACAGCAGGTGGCGCAGCCTAGACCCGGAGCAGGGAGAAAGCCACTGACTAGTTGCCCTGTCTGGCGCACTCACTTCATTGTAGGTAGCCACCTCAGATTTAGCAGTGCAGAGCTGATCACTGGTGCTGGATCCCCCGGTAGGTCTGGAGGGCCTGGGACCTGGGTAGTGAGTAATATCAGGTATGTGCTGGAGACACGGATTAGAAGCACAAGGGGGGACTGTGTTCTTGCTCTCTACTCCTCGCTCCCCAATGACGGCAGAGAAGAGGTTCTCCCTTTCTGATTAGGGGGTGCAATTGCTCCTTTTGGGTGCCAGCCTTGCCTCCTGGGCCTAGGCCTAGCTTGGGAGAGGAGACATTTACAGCGTGGAGGCTGCAGATGGGAGGGAGCGTGTGGCAGAGGCCTACACAAACCCTTGGCATGGGGGGGATTACCTACAACTAGTCAACCAGCAGACCTCTTCATCGGACTATTGGTGGGTAAGTGGGGGGAGGGCAGGATCCCTCGTACCCCTCTCCCAGAAGTGAATCTTTAACCAGAGGCGCGAGGCAGGTCTGGCAGCCGTGTTTCTCTCCCTCTCACCAGATGCTCTACATTGATGCGTGGCCAGACACAGCTAACAGAGTCCTTCTTACCTGAACAGGGTCCATGGAGTGCCCTGTGAAGTGACGACCGTGACTAGGGACTGCACATGCCCCTCTCTTCACTTACCACCCATGTAACACTGAGGTGAGGGGAGTCCCCTAAATCGGAGAGCACTGATATGCACCATCTCAAACAGCCTGCAGCACCCGGAGACCAAGATTAGCTCCACTTCCCGACTCTTACCAGTCAACTCCTGGACCATACATAGCAGATGTGACAACTTGGAATAGTGAGTTCCCTATATCCTATGTTCTTCACCTGCCTTGCGAGGTTTCCTGGTAGTTAGTGGTGACCTTAGCGTGAGGAGGGGACCCACTAGCTGACCTTTTCTCCTTCACTCGTTTGGCCTGTGCACGCCTATTGGTGTGTCTACTTTGTGAGGGTGGAACATGCGGAAGCGTGGGGGGGCAGAGGACACAGTCACTGGGTTGTGAGAGATCACGTTACCCACGGCAGAGGGTACATGGAGGTGGGGATCCTCTCGCCCACCCGATAAATTGGATAAAGTACCAGCAGCCATTGCAGAAATTCAACAGGACTTGTGCAGTAGTCAATGCTGTGGCAATTGAAGTGAGCCTGCTGTTTGAGGATCATAAGAAGCAGTCAGGATGAGTCACACTCAATGAACTGCGACTTATGGCCAAGGATCTTGAAAGCTAAGACCATACCTTGGCAACTGTCGTAGTTTGGACTCTTGCTTTGGGCAAGACCGCTGGTTCAAGGATGACAGTACTTATGTTTGTAGGTGACTATGCCTATCCTACAACAAGTCGCAACTGTAGTCAAAACCCTTCTGGCTCACTAACAGTACCTCACCAAAAACCCAAACAGTTAAAGGTGATTTGTGGCAGCCTTTACGCATGGACTCTGACGTATGACATCTCAGGGAGTGTCGTGGTTAAACGGAGATTACCCCTTTCTCAGGTATATCATGTCTAAATCAAACACAGGCAATAATGAAGATGCAGTAATGTTTCAATAGTTTTTATTTAATACAATCTGCAAACTGTGGTAAGTTGCATGGGCTGCAATAATTAAGATAATGAGCAGTGCAAGAAATAGAATTGTAAAGACAAGGGTCATGATTACAAAGACCCCCACCATCTTGCAAAAGCACGAAAAGACATTGAGTGTGCGATATGTACTAATACCCTACCATAATAGGCCTGACCTTCTACCTCGAGGACAGCTGGGTATGTTAAACCTAATCTGCCAATGCCATGTCGCTGGAAGGAGCCCCCAACCCTTGTTACCTTGGAATGAGGTCTCGTGCTTAGAATTCAGAAGAACATGAAGTCCGGGTCAGCGTCAAGGCGACGTGCAGCATCGATAGAAGTGATGGTATCTGGTCAGAATCCCTCTGATTATCTGTCTAAAGTGTGATGTATTTATACAGATCTACTTGGACCCCTGACGTAGGTTGTTCCAAAACAATAGATAACACAGCATGCTTGGGATGGTAATTTCTAATGTGAGCACCTACAGTTTGTTTGTCTTTGTTGCAGGAGTTGATGCCTTAGTGCGGTGACACTGATAACATAAATGTAAACAAAATGGCGTAACTATAAACAAGGCAGCCATCTTAGAAGAATTAATTAAATAGATGGTCTAAGACAGAGCAAGTTAAGTAGGTTAAAAGTCACTAGGTGACGGGGCACAAGTCTGCAAGCCAAGGCTAAGCTAACTCCTGTTAGCCCAATAAAACAAACTATGATTCACTACACCCTCCCCATTATCGTAACAAGTATGATGTCAGTACTGGATGCCACTGAAGGTGAGGGAATCCAAAACTGAAACAAGCATTTGCAATGCAATAGGTCTCGCAATTATTTGAGTTAGAGCTATTGGCGCTGTAAATTGATAACTGGACTTTTCTTGACATATAAAGTGGTCAACTCTGCCTAATAATTTGGTATTTTCCTGCCACATAGTTTCATTGGAACTGCATATAACTGAAGCACTTCTGTTTACATTCGAAGCGGGCACATTAAGAGCGAGTAGCCACCTTCTGAAACAAACAACTCTCTAAGTTCCACATAATTCACATTCAGCTGGCCTCAAATATGTTTATTCTTACAAAGTGTTGCATAACCAAATCTTCTTGGTGCTAAACGAACTAAACATAAACACAGTAAAAAGGAAACTCACAGCTTCCAATAATTGTTAGTCTTTTATCTATAATGTTTACTCAATGCTATATTAGAGAAAATGACAACATGTTTGCGCGCTGCTATGCTCAACCTAAAAATTGGATTCAACAGAAATTACAAAGCACTACAGACCAAAAGAGCATATAAGTAACTATGGAGGTTTTGACATACATATTTGAATTTTGTGTGGGAAATCATCTGTCCCTATGCCAACATTCATTTGGCTGAAAAAAATCTGATAACATGAAAAAACACGCTAAACCAGGGTGGGGGACATGAAAACTATCGCTTTTAATAAGTGCCTATCAATGTGTTGATATAATCGATCTGCTAATGTGAAACACCTTCGGTGTGTTAATGAAATATAGTTATTTGGGTTTTGAAGTGAGTTCCTCATATTTTTTAATCAATGTTCGTTAAACTATTTACATGCCCCGTGGTGCATGGGCTCCTAAAGCCAAGCCAGACTCTTGGCTCGGCACTGGCTTTGCTCTTTCTTTTAGTTCCTTCACTCGCCCACCTCTAGTGCCCACTGGAGTGATTGCAGAGTGTGCGCGCCCCTATTGCTCCCCAGGGGTTTATAAATATTGTGCCATTGACTTAATCCAAAAGGAGAATAGATTCCAGTGTGCAGAAGGTGCAGTGGCCCCGGGGCTTAGAGGCTTGAGGGGCCCACTGAGCACTGATTATTGCTGAAGGTTCGTAGAGCACACTTCCTGGAGGATGCGGGACTCAGGTCTGTATGGCATCTTTCAAAGCTGGGCCAGCTTTTTATCCTTTATTCCTCTTTCCACCAGCAATGTACACGAAACACAGCCCAAAATGTGCGTTTAAATACTCACTGTTAATAAATACATGAGCCCTTTCCATCTTAACATAAGAGAGGTGTGGTATTGTATGCCTTTGTTTAGCAAGGGGATGAGGGCTGAGAATAGTCTGCATGTTGGCATCTACATCAATTATGTCTTTTTTGTATATGCTGTGATAATGTAAGATAAACTAAATCAGCCCCCTCTCCCTCCAACACAGACACCCCCACAAAACACAGGCACACAAAGAAACCATATAAACACCCATCCAAACACAAATCATATAAAGCACACACACACATACACACACAAAGTTGCAAACCCACACACGCACACAGACCCTTTAAATATTATTTATGTAATCAGTTCTAGAAGTGATTTCATTTTGTAAGACAATTATCAGTGATTCCAAAACCAGTTTGTGTTTTGTCTCAATGTGTTGGTATTGTACCCTCCGTGGGAACAGTAAACTGAAGATAATAAACATAACCAGAAAGGTAGACAACTGCTGTCTCTGCCCCTGAACTTCCTGTAAACTCTTGCCGCGCCAGCTTCCACATCTGAAGAAAGCGCGGGCCATGTTAAGCTGATCCTCACGAGGGAGACTGTCCTCGGTTTCCTCTGTAACCTCACAAGCAGTGGAGACAGGATTGTAAAACAAGAGTGAGGGGGCAAGATGCGGGATAAGGAATAGAACAAAAACAGCCTCATCCTCACTTAGAAGACCAACGTGCGTTCGCAAAGTAAGTGAAAAAAATCACAAAATTAAGGCACTACAGGGCAAAAAAGAACACCCATGAAAACAAAACACCTTGTTATTGTTTGTCATTATCCCAGCTCAGGATCAGCTTGAATGACGTAACTCTTCCTCTCTCACGAGCTCCGAGTATGCATGTGCCATTGCGAAGCGTTTTTCATATAAAGATGCTTCTGATAATCCTAGAAAGCAGAGTGAAAGCAGGAATAAAACAATGCAACGGGTCTCTCATTTGCTCAAGTGAGAGCTATTAGCGTTGTAAACTTCTAACAGGGCTTTTCTTGCCACATACATTACAAGAAAAAACAAGCATTTGGAATGCAATGGTGTCGTGTTTGCTCGAGTTAGAGCTCTTAGCGTTGTAAATTACTGAATGGACAGACAGACTGAAATAACAAGAGGAAGAGAGCGAGAGCGAGCTGGCCCTGGAAAAGCCCTCCTCTGTTTTTGTAATGTTTGCAGAGGGAGCTGGTGGGGAGGAAGGACTGAAAAAGACCCACACTGTTGAGGTGAAACAGGCAAATGCCAAAAAAAGTTCCTTACAGAAGAAATAAACGGGACAGCATAATTACACAGTAGTTTGTGCTGTTCCCAAAGTGAAAAAAGGCAGGACAAAGAGGCAGAACTGACCACTAGCAAGCAAGGATTTTTGAAGGACACTGCAACTAACAAATTAAATAGCTTTTCTTCACACTATAAGTATACAACACATCGAACGCTAACGCTCGACCTAAAAACTGCTCTGGACTAAAAGTGAAGCATAAAAACAAAGTTAAAAACATAGTTTAAAATCAACTGTTAAAAACCATACAAAAGAGACTTAAAGTCAACCATGACAAGCACAGCAGGCCAAAGAAAGAATCATAAATTGGAAGTTAGGTTGGTAAAACAAAAGAAAATGCAATCATTCTGGTGTGGAACTATATTTGTGATCTGGAAGACTAGCTCCGAAGTCACCCGCTAAAAAAAAACAAATCAAAACATCCAGAAAAAACAGAAAAAAAAAAAAAAAAAACAATGACTTAGGCGGATGGCTTCAGGGAGCAAAAGTGTGCAGTAGTCTCATGTGCAGGTCCACCTGCATCAGTGCCATTGTCCGTAGAGGGAAGAGCCAACTCAGTCAACACAGAGTGTTCATAAGGGCCTCGCGGATCAGCCTTAGTCTCATGGGGCACGACCATGTATGAACTCTCATCGGGGACATCAGCAGTTCTTGGTCCACAGGAGATACTGGCAAGACAACAAGACACACTGTTGGCAAATGTTCAAAGAAGCACCATACACAGCGAAAGAGAGGTGGTCGAAATGACAATGACCAATTCCACTCTAGTTCCTCCAACAAGGAAGCATCGAAGATCTGAACCATGCGTTCACAGCACAATTGTGCTGGTGGCAGAGGATCCATTGCTTCATGTGGCTGTAAATAAACAACCACTACGAATCAGAAACCGTAGCAGTAGGATGCCGCCAAATAATGCCACAATTACAGGAAAGCCACCAAACACACTTGAAAATAGTGAGTGGATGGCTGACGGGATGACTCTGAAGATAGTCTGGAAGAGGGACACAAATCCAGACTAGACAGCCTTAAAGAAATGGACAATACCAGTAGTGCTTGAAGCGGTGAAGGGACACCTACTTGCAGTTCACTGAATGACTAACAGTAGTCTCACATTCGCTTCCGCTAAGAAAGACCTCTGTTTCGCCGTTCAGACATTTGTAATCAAAGGGCAACTCCCACTCTTCTTTAATATAGCTATCATCCAAACGCTCATACCTGCCCACGGCAAGATGTTTCAGGCATTTCAAAAAACAAAAGGTGGATATGGGCAGATTAATAATGCCATGTATGAGCCAGACAGTCAACGGACTCTCTGCTATGGTAAAAGGCAATTTTTCCAATTTTTCTATATGAAGCATGGTGAAACTCGCTTCCCTTTTAGCCACTGTCTGTTGTTTCTCAGATAAATTAAAAGCAGCAAACAATTCACTACCATTAATGTATCTCCATGGAATACGGCCATTTTTCAGTGTTTGTAACGTCCAACCAAGCTGCATAATAGAACGCAGCTGACTTTGTCCATGATATAAACGGGACATGTCTGACTGAATGATATCAATCGTACACAACACTATGGCCCTCATTACAACCTTGGCGGGCAGCGGAGGTGGCCCGCCAAGGTTTTACCGCCGAGCGGCCGCCTATGCAGCCACAATCCTGCCAGCCGCATTATGACATCCCCGCTGGGCCGTCGGGCAGAAACATAGTTTCCCCCGCCAGCCCAGCGGGGATGTCGGCCGTAACATTGGAGCCGGCGATGTTGCGGCCGTGCGACGGGTGCAGCTGCACCCGTCGTGCTTTTCACTGGCTGCGGTGCAGACAGTGAAAAGCAGGGTGGGGCTGCGCCTGGGGGCCCCTGCACTGTCAATGCCAAGTGCATGGGCAGTGCAGGGGACCCACGACTCCCCTTCCCGCCAGCCTTTCCATGGCGGTCTCCACCGCCATGGACAGGCTGGCGGGAAGGGGACTCGTAATCCCCTGGGCAGCGCTGCAAGCAGCGCAGCCCTGGCGGATTAAAACCCCCGGAACAACCATGGCGGGAAACCGCCGGTCCCGGCGGTGCTACCGCCGCGGTCGTAATACACCAGATTGCACCACCAGCCTGTTGGCAGTACAATCGCCGAAACAGCAGGGTTGTAATTAGGCCCTATGTTTGTTAGTGAATAAATCCTGTTGGAGAGGGAGTTCATGCCGTTATCCGTTTTCCTTATCTATCTGCCTTAAACGTGCAGCAACTTCAATCTGAGAAAATTTCCATATTTCATTATAGATAGCATGTATAAATCTTTTAGAACGCTGTTTCCTAAGACCTAACAAAAAGTCCTGCAAGTCTATATCTTCAGAAAGTGTGTTAAGGTGTTCTTTAACTGCGGCTAACGTGTTGGACTGTACCCATTGTTGACACAGTTTACCCACACTGTATGTAGTAACTATCCCCGTGTGTTGACCTGAGATAAAGCAAGGATCTGGCCGGCTAACCTTAAAACCCCCTGAGGAATTTAAAAAACACACCTGACATCAATTGGTGTCTATTGGCCAAACTAACCACCCGCCGGGACTGGAAAGTGAAGAATTATAGGTACCAGCCTGAACTTTTGTATCGAGTTCTTTTTTGGTGTTATTCAGGAATAATTGCCAATCATTAAACTTAGCCGGTTTGGTGATACTGGGCGTGTTCATTTCTTTTATTTTTGCTAACCCGAGGTAGGACGTCTGTTGAACAGTGTCATTTAAAAAATAAAAAAAACATTTGTACAGGAATCAGGCATGCTCTGAACAAGGCTTCCCTACCCAGTATTTGCCAATCTTGTGTCCCCCATACACTCTTTAAATCAATATTGTTCTTCCAGTGATCGGAACCTTCAACTGTAAGATGGGAAACAAAGGCATCTGAATATATGTTTATCTGTTAGCAAACTTTTCCTAATTTTTGACTGAGGTAATTTGAAAAAATATGACTCAGAATTTCTTGTGTCATGCCCGGAAAAATAAGTTAATTTTTCTAAATAACTTTTTGGGCTCCCCACTGGTGGAGTTGTACAATGTTCCCACTGTGTGTAATTAAGTACTGGTCTATGTCTAGTTGCACGGTGCAGGGAATAATGTCCCCAATTATTGTCGCAGAACATTTCCCCATAATTCATTTACATATACATCATCACTTTCAAATACCGAATAGTCCTTCTTTTCAGTTAACATAGAATCAACTGTCTGGACACCCCAGTCATCAGATACAACACTGGGTGTGATAACATCTGTCATGGACATTATGGATACATATGGAATTTGAATAACTTCAGTAGGCCTGTATATTTCAAAAGGAACCTTGTCCCACACAATCCCATCAGAAATGGGTACAGCTGAAATGTTCACTGGGGACAAGTCTCTACAGACCTTGTGTGAGGAACAATGTACCGCCCACACATGATGTGGAGTTAAAACTTCATCCACTGGCACTACAGTGGCATGTTCAGGAATGTAATGACCATTTATAAATAACAGAAAAACAGTCACAAAACCAATCCACAAAAATAATGTTGAGAATGTTAGGCAGAATCATAGATAGTTCCAAGGATAGGTCAAGTAATTCATTTTAAGCCATAGATATAGCTTGTGTGTCTTTGAATAATTTTCAATCGCTTGAGTGGATGAGTCTGAAGAAAAGTCATCAATATATATGAAGTAACTAGAGCCAGTCTCTGCAAAAACAGGAGCAAGTTCAGAACTTGTAGATGTGTCCACTTCACGTGGAGGCTCATAGTAAATAGTGCAATCAGTGTGTGTTATATTGGTGTATAAGATGCCCAATTCTTGACCAGGTGTTGTTGTGGAAGTGGTGACTGGAACCAGCAACAGCTCATTCTCCGCCCTCCCCATGGTCGAGGAGGAATCTATAGCATTGTTGGACATTGTAGCATAGCCCATAGTAGTGGTGGTCACTCTATTCTGAAGAGGAATGTCCTGTTGGGTAGTGAGAGGGGATCAGGAACTACCCAAGGGACCTCTGGGTCTACTGTGCAGGATCGGCCACATGGTGTAATTTGACATTGTCAATTGAAACAAATCTGTTTTCTCGGGAACCAGGCAATGGTGGTAAAGTAACAGTTCTGGTACCTTTTGTTCCCAAGACTGAGACTGGTGCTCTGTAGGATGGACCGAATTCCTTCTTTAAAGCAATCTTTTTACGAACCAGATCCCCAACTTTAGGAATCCAGCCAGTGGAAGTTGTTGATACATCCCTTATTCCTAAGGTGGCAGCACTGGTGGATGATTTATCATCTTGAAATTGTGGAAGCCCCTGTAAGACAGTGAGATGTTCATTTATGTCAAAAGGTGTTTCTGCTGCCACCATACCATAACCATCAAGATCTAGGACATACATAGGTATCCCAAGAGAACCTCATAGGGAGTTTGTCCCCCCCAAGGACCGTCTTGGCAGATTATACAGTGCTCTCTGGACCACATATAGGTGATGAAGCCAGCTGCGGCCAGAACCTAATACTCTAGCTGTTAAGGACAGCTTTAGCTCTTGATTCCTCCTCTCCACTACCGAATTTCCCTCGTGATGGTATGGTGAGGAGTAATGGAGTTCAACAACCATCGTCCCCATGGTGTCCCTGAATGCCTTAGAGGCAAATGCAGGGCCCTGGTCCGAGTGGAATGCTGCAACCGCATATGTACCGATAAAGATCAGCAAATCTTTTATAATAATTAGAGCGTCAGCCGACCGCTCCGGCGATACCCACAGGAATCTAGAACAAGAATCTACAGCGACTAGGATGTATTTGTATGCACCATCCGGTTCAAGTGGACCACAATGGTCCAGGTACACACATTGTAATGGCCTGCTGGACACTACGAGGGAAGTCTGTGGTGGGCATTTGATATTAGAGCCCTTCATCTGCTGGCAAATGTCACAACAAAGGACATATCGCTTTGTCTGTCTATAGAGACCCGGCCACCAGGATCTTTTCTGTAAGAGTGTTATCGTGGCCGAAATACCAGCATGAACAGAAGCAACACCCTCATGCGCTGCTTTCACTAGATCTAATCTCTGGTCTTTGTTGGGGATTGCTCGATCTCCAACCCCAGGAAGTGTTGCATAAGCAACATTCTGTGCACTGATATGATAAGAATATTTTGTAGGGTATCCTTTCGGAAAAGACTTGCCTTCAGCCAAAGCTTTTACTGCAGTCACTATTTCATTATCCAATCTTGTATGGGAACGAGTGACTGCAGTCACAGAAGCCGCAGCTACTGCGGATTTGGCTGCATCAGCAGCCAAAGTATTACTGATAACATGTACTCCTATACGTTGGTGGCCCAATGTATGTACTACATGGACGCACAAGGGTTTATCCTTAAGATCAGCCACTCTCCCCCACAATGTCTTGTGTTTTATGGTGTTCCCTTTAGAATCTCTAAACCCGTTCAGTTTCCAATGATTAAGATAATCATTGTAAGACTGAACACAGTAATATGAATCACAGACTATCAAAGTTGTTCTTCCTGTCTCTGTTTTTTCAAGCGCTAAAATAAGTGTTTTGAGTTCGGCTAACTGAGCTGTGCAATCCCCTAGGGTCTGCGTGTAGGTGTTATGAGGGTGGAAGACTCCATCCTTCATCACTCCACTCACGGCTGCACAAGCGGCTGAGTATTGATGTTTGGTACATTCAGTTGGTTGGGCTGAACCATCAGTATAAATGACAGTATCATAAGTTGTCTAAAGGTAAAAGATGTAGAGGAGCAGGGCACTCTTGTTCATACTGGAGAAATTCTTGTGTCTGAAGTTTCGGATCAGAAATATAATCTACATCAGTACCTGTCAGAGAAGTGGCCCACTGAATCCAGCGTGGATGTAGTGCCTTAGCGTTAGGAACGCTTGCTTTGGTGACTGCCTCTAAAGCTGGCACCGGCGTAACGACAATGATGCGTTTTCCCTGGGTAAGTGGCCCCTCTTTTATGACAGCCATCTGAACTGCAGTTAGAATTTTTTCTATGGGTGCAAAGCGTTGCTCGGCATTGGAGTATAAATGTGATTTATATGCTATAGGCACCGTGTCATCCTCATTGAAGGTGACATGCGTAAACCCAAGAGCACCAGCAATTATTCTGATGACCAAATTCTTTTTGTCACTGGTGTTTAAGTGTTTAGCTTCCAGCACGTCCTGTTGCAAATCCCTTAGGATGTGTGTGTGTTCAACTGTCCAGTGCCTGCTAGAAAAATCTGGACGTATTAAGTCGCATAATGGCTCAATACATTGTGCATAGTCAGGAATGTATGTTCTGCCAAAATTAAAGAAACCAAGTAAAAACTAGTTTCTTCAGCGTACTTGGTGGGTGCAGTTGTGCACACTTCTCTAGGAAGTGCGGGGTGAGGTTCTTTCCTTCGTTTGATAGCTTGTATCCCAGGAACAATACACTGAGAAAGGCGATCTTGCTTTCCTTAAAGTTGAATTTATAACCGACTTCTGCAAACCCCAAAATTATTCGATCGACCCTCACAAGATGAATATTGAGGTCGTAGTCTGTGAGATACATGTCGTCCACATAGGATAACGCCTCAGGATCAATATCATGTAATATTGATGTTACGTGGGCTGAGAACAGCCCTGGACTATTCTTATAGCCCTGGGGTAAACGACAAAAGCGTTTTTTGTGAGCCAAATGAGAATGCACTCAGGTACCGACTTTCTTCCGCTAAATTCTGGCAGAAGAACCCATTGGAGATATCCAACGTTGTTTTATATTTTTTGCGCACTATGTTGTTTATCAGTGCCGTGACATGTGAATTTAGTATTGCATATGACTGTTTAAGTGTCTGTAATCTAAGACTATTCTATAGGAATGGTCTAGCTTCGCAACCGGGAATAATGGATTATTCATTGCAGAGGCGCAGGCGTCAATTACCCCCTGATATTCTAGCTGAGTGAGTATCTTTCTCACTGGAGCTTTAGCCCTGTGTTTGACTGGATATTGTGTCTGTGTCTGGGGTGTAGACCTGATAGGTATTACATGACACGGAAAATCCCTGTCCCAACCTACATGATTGCGGTATAATGCAGGTGCCTGCGCTAGAGCCCATCTGACAGTGTAGTTGTAGGAAGTTGGCTCTGTATATACTATTTCAAAGTAAGAAATAGTGTGCACAGAGTCCAAGCGTTCCCCTTAGAGGTAAGATAGTGGCAAAATTAGATCATTCTAATGCTCTATTTTGTGGTAGTGTGGTCGAGCAGTAGGTTTATCAGAGGGTAGTGTTAAGCAACTAATAAATGAGGCAATAAATGAGGAACACACACTCGAAGACTTACTCCAAGCCAATAGGTTTTTATGTAGAAAAACATATTTTCTTAGTTTATTTTAAGAACCACAGGTTCAGGATTTACAGTAAACACTTTAAATGTAAGGTATTTCACTTATATACTTTAGGAACTTTTAATAAAAGCAATATCATATACAGTCTTTGTTAAAATGGCAATAAGCTATTTTCAAAGTGGACACAGTGCAAAAATCAGCAGTTCCTGGGGGAGGTAAGTAAAGGTTAGATTAGGAGGTAAGAAAAACACTTACAAGTCTCAGTTCTGGGGCATAGGCAGCCCACCATTGGGGGGTTCAAGGCAACCCCCAAAGTTACCACACCAGCAGCTCAGGGCCGGTCAGGTGCAGAGGTCAAAGAGGTGCCTAAAACACATTGGCTCCTATGGAGAACATGGGTGTTCCGATTCCAGTCTGCCAGCAGGAAAGTACCTGCGTCCTCGGGGGGCAGACCAGGGGGGTTTTGTAGAGCACTGGGGGGACACAAGCAGGCACACAAAACACACCCTCAGCTGCACAGGGTGGCCGGGTGCAGTGTGCAAAGCAGGCGTCGGGTTTCAGGTAGAAAACAATGGAGGGATCCGGGGGTCACTCTAGCGGTGCAGGCAGGCACAGGCAGTGCTTCTCTGGACAGCCACCACCTGGGCTAGGCAGAGGGTCGCCTGGGGGTCACTCCTGCGCTGAAGTTCGGTTCCTTCAGGTCCTGGGGGCTGCGGGTGCAGTGTTGGTTCCAGGTGTCTGGTCCCTTGTTACAGGCAGTCGCAGTCAGGGGGAGCCTCTGGATTCTCTCTGGAGGCATCGCTGTGGGGGCTTAGGGGGTCATCTCTGGTTACTCACGGGCTTGCAGTCGCCAGGGAGTCTTTCCTGAGGTGTTGGTTCTCTTAATCTCGAGCCGGGGGTGTTGGGTGCAGAGTGGGAAGTCTCACTCTTCCGGCAGGAAACGTGCAGTCTTTGGAAGTTGCTTCCTTGTTGCAAAGAAGTAACTGGTTTTGAGCAGGGCTACTGCTCACGGGAGTTTCTTGGTCCTTTAGTCCAGGGCAGTCCTCTGAGGCTTCAGAGGTCGCTGGTCCCTGTCGGATGCGTCGCTGGTTGCAGGTTTTCAAAGTTGGAGACAGGCCGGTAGGGCTGGGGCCAAAGCAGTTGTCGTCTTTCGTCTTCTCTGCAGGCTTGTAGGTCAGCAGTCCTTGTTTCTTCAGGTTGCAGGAATCTGATTTCCTGAGTTCTGGGGTTCCCCTAAATACTACATTTAGGGGTGTGTTTAGGTCTGGGAGGGCAGTAGCCAATGGCTACTGTCCTGGAGGGTGGCTACACCTTCTTTGTGCCTCCTCCCTGTGGGAACGAGGCACATCCATAATCCTGATTGGGGGAATCCTCCAAACTCAGGATGGAGGATTTCTAAAGGCAGGGCTCACCTCAGCTCAGGACACCTTAGGGGCTGTCCTGACTGGTGGGTGACTCTTCCTTGTTTTTCTCATTATCTCCTCCAGCGTTGTCGCCAAAAGTGGGGGCAGTGGCCCCAGGGGCGGCATCTCCACTAGCTGGGATGCCTTGTGGCGCAGTAACAAAAGGGGTGAGCCCTTGAGGCTCACCACCAGGTGTTACAGTTCCTGCAGGGGGAGGTGTGAAGTACCTCCACCCAGTACAGGCTTTGTTCCTGGCCAGAGTGACAAAGGCACTCTCCCCATGTGGCCAGCAAGATGTCTGGTGTGTGGCAGGCTGGCAGAAACTGGTCAGCCTACACTAGAAGTCGGATTGGTATTCAGAGGGCATCTCTAAGATGCCCTCTGGGTGTATGTTATAATAAATTGCACACTGGCATCAGTGTCCATTTATTGTGCTGAGAAGTTTGATACCAAACTTCCCAGTTTTCAGTATAGCCATTATGCAACTGTGGAGTTCATGTTTGACAAACTCCCAGACCATATACTCTTATGGCTACCCTGCACTTACAATGTCTAAGGTTTTGCTTAGACACTGTAGGGGCATAGTGCTCATGCACATATGCCCTCACCTGTGGTATAGTGCACCCTGCCTTAGGGCTGTAAGGCCTGCTAGAGGGGTGACTTACCTATGCCACAGGCAGTGTGAGGTTGGCATGGCACTCTGAGGGGAGTGCCATGTCGACTTAGTCTTTTTCTCCCCACCAGCACGCACAAATTGTGAGGCACTGTGAAGGTGCTGAGTGAGGTGTCCCCAGGGCGGCATAAGACATGCTGCAGCCCTTAGAGACCTTCCCTGGCATCAGGGCCCTTGGTACCAGGGGTACCAGTTACAAGGGACTTATCTGAGTGCCAGGGCTGTGCCAATTGTGGAAGCAAAGGTACAGTTTAGGGAAAGAACACTGGTGCTGGGGCCTGGTTAGCAGGGTCCCAGCACACTTTCAATCAAAACTTAGCATCAGCAAAGGCAAAATGTTAGGGGGTAACCATGCCAAGGAGGCATTTTCTTACGGTAATGTTCCTTTTCTGCCTCTGAAACAAGATTAGAGAAAGAAGGCAAAAATACATTTTCCCTATCTGGGAGCTTTCGGGTGTCCAATCCCTTTCAGCCAATAGGATGTCACAATTAAGTTCGTCCCAAAAGATCACACTGATGGTGCATTCCATGTCTCCCTCAATTTGGATCTTTAGATCATAAAGTCTATCCGGTGCGAGTACGCGGCCATCGGCTGTTTCAACTGCTACAAAATCGCTAGTTGCTGTCGCATCCAGATTATTTTTCAGACTCTGGTGACATATTGTGATCTCTGCTGCGCTGTCTAGCAGTGTCACTGCCCACGTCTTGTTCTTCAGCAATGTTCAAGTGTATTGGCATTTTTTACCGATAGTGCCGTCACCTTTTTCTTTTTAAACTGTGGCTTCTGTTGCAAAGTCTTCTCTTCTTTTTTGACTGTAGACTGCGATGAGTCTTTCTTTTGTTTCACGTATTCAGGACGTCGGTCAGGACGACCCCCTCTCTCGCTACACCTATCCGCAGCGTCCTGAAAAGAACAAGAGGGACGTGAATCAGTATATCTACCAGGAGTTCTAATATTCTCCCTATTTCTGAGAGTATATCTCCTTTCGGAGTTCACCAGATGCGGAGAGTCTGCTCTCTGCTTGTCTGTCTCTCTTTAAATTGTTTTGGCTTCTGCCAGTGCTTTTTTGAACTCTCTTGTGTCTGATTCGCACCTTCATTAGGGGTGGCACTCTGTACTTCCAATTTCTTTAGCTTGCTCCCAGACTATCCAGTCCTATACTAGTATAGGTATCAGAAATTATTTTTGGTAGACGTCTCTCGTTCAAAATGTGGAGTTTCCCGGAGATGCTGGCGTATAGCCAGTGCTACCGCTTCCCCTTTAATGTTACTGAGTATTATCGAGGATACCGCGTCAAAATTACACATTGATTTCATCCCCAAATCTAGCGCAGGTGCTCCCCCATGCTCATTCTGTATTTGTTTTAACACCGCTGGTAAATTGGCAAGTGTCGGTGTAAGATGTGTGGTAGTATATATTGCTGCGAAGACTGTACCCCATGTTGCACAGTCATCCATCGAGGGAACAACCCCAAAGGTCAAGCACATTGTTAGAATTCTGTTTTTCCTGTAGTCCCGTATGGGGGAAACACAGCTTCCAGCTGATTTGTTTTCTGGGCTATCCAATAAGGTATTTTCTCCCACTCTGTGAGCACTTTACCCATAATAGTATGCACTGTTTGTGTATTAATCCCAGTAGCCAATTGGTGTCCAACAGGTGCTGGACGTGCTGGTGTTGTGTTCAAAGTCCGCATTACGAACTGAACAAGCCTTCTATATAATGTTACAATTTCATTATATAAGTTTCGCAGATCTGCTACTTGCAAATTTTTTATATCTTGGTGAGGTGTGTATGTGGCAAACAGGCCACATAGGTTCGTCATTACTTAAAGGACCTAAAATCACTTGTTATATTACATGTGGTAGGGCGCCTTCAAACCAGTTCTGATGCTCTTGATAGGTGAGCGGTATTTCAAGGTACTGGTATGCTTGGTACCATTGAGGTACATTAGCAATTGTATGTGTGTGAAATATAAGTGTTCTGCTGTCTTCCTCCGGAAAGGTGACCCAAGAATAAAATGTTTGTTTGGTAAGCTTCATTAGCTTCTACTATGAAAGTACTTCTCTGCCATTTTCTCTAATCCCACGTGCTACTAGGTGTAATGTTAATGCTTGTCTAGCATGCTCAGAAATCTCCATGGGGTTAGCCATATTTGTAAAAATGGGCGAAGAGATGGAACACCAAGTGGGGAGTAAAGAGCTCGAACAACCTACAGCCTAATTTCGGTGTTCCCTGTTCAGATGAGGAGGATTTTCTCAAAGATCACGGATGTCTCCGTATAATGGTACTTAGTGTACCTGATGTCTGTGAGACAATGATAGTCGGGGTATCCGTAAATTAGTGCCTAAACACCATCGTTGGTGGTGCCATGTCATAGTTTGGACTCTTGCTCTGGGCAAGACTGCTGGTTCAAGGATGACAGTACCTATGCCTATCCTACAACAAGTCGCAACTGTAGTCCCAACCCTTCCAGCTCACTAGCAGTACCTCACCAAAATCCCAAACAGTTAAAGGTGATTTGTGGCAGCCTTTACGTATGGACTCAGAAGTATGACATCTCAGGGAGTGTCGTGGTTAAACGGAGATTACCCCTTTCTCACAGATATATTGTGTCTCAATCAAGCACAGGCAATAACGAAAATGCAGTAATGTTTCAATAGTTTTTATTTAATACAATCTGCAAACTGCGGTAAATCCCATGGGCTGAAATAATTAGGATAATGAACAGTGCAAGAAATAGAATCGTAAAGACAAGGATCATGATTATAAAGACCCCCACCATCTTGCAATAGCATCAAAAGACATCAAGTGTGTGATATGTCCTAATACCCTACCATAATAGGCCTGACCTTCTACCTAGAGGGCAGCTGGGTATGTTAAACCTAATCTGCCAATGCCATGTCCCTGGAAGGAGCCCCTAATCCTTGTTACCTTGGAATGAGGTCTCGTGCTCAGACTTCAGAAGAACACAAAGTCCGGGTCAGCGTCAAGGCGACGTGCAGCATTGATAGTAGCAATGGTATCTGGTCGGAATCCCTCTGATTATCTGTCTAAAGTGTGATGTATTTATACAGATCTACTTGGACCCCTGACGTAGGTTGTTCCAAAACAATAGATAACACAGCATGCTTTGGACAGTAATTTCTAATGTAAGCACCTACAGTTTGTTTGACTTTGTTGCAGCAGTTGACGCCTTAGCGCAGGGACACTGATAACATAAATCTATACAAAATGGCTTAACTATAAACAAGGCAGCCATTTTAGAAGAATTAATTAAATAAATGGTCTAAGACAGAGCAAGCTAAGTAGGTTAAAAGTCACTAGGTGACGGGGCACAAGTCTGCAAGCCAAAGGCTAAGCTAACTCCTGTTATCTCATTAAAACAAACTAGGATTCACTACACAGGGTGAAGGAGCTGGGAAATCGAGCAGAAGATTCCAAGGGATCTGCCTGCTGCAACAACCTCTGGGTTGTTGGATTTCCTGAGGGGGCAGAGGGCCATGATCTAGTCTCTTTAATCAAACAATGACTTGCCCAGGTAATAGCTCCAGTGACCGTCTCCACACACTACCATGTGGAGTGAGCACATAGGGGTACCGGTGCAAAGGCAGCCTTTGGGATTGCCTCCCATAACTGGTGGTGATCCACCTCCTGAACTTTAAGGACAAAAACTATCCTGAGATCTGCTCGCACTGCAGTTCCCATTCAATATGACAATGCACGTATATTCCTCTTTCTGAATTATACATTGAAGGTACAGTGTCTGAGGGCCTCCTTATGTGCTAAGAAAAGCCTGAGATTAGTAGGTCTCACCTACTCTCTGTTGTTCCCAGCGAAGCTTAAAGTAGTAGCCAATCAAACCAGTTATTTCCTCACAGAACCTACTGATGCCTGGGACTGGGTGGAACAACGTTTCTAGGACTCCTCCACTCCGGCACAGCGACCCAGTGTGGAGAGGAGACGGCAAGGTTGGAGGGGCTGCGGCGAGGCCGAGATGGTGCTGTGCTGCATGCGAAGGGGCTTCCTCCCCAACACAGGCGCAAGATCAACAACAATGCACATTGAAAGCTGTGTCACATCTGGCATCAGAGCAACGCCCCTCCCGTTGCAGCTTACTGAGGATTCGCAGACTCCGGCTCCACCGCCTTGCTAAGCAGTCATTCTTCAACGGGCCTGCCGAATGTCTCCCCACACAAAGCAGCTTTATTGGCTTAACTCCTTTTATATTACCGAAACATACATACTTGTGAAGAATTTGGCCTTTCCATTCTTCACTCTATTTCTACCACCTCACTGGGGGCCGCTTCTTTGAACTCTGACACTGGCACACATTTCTATCTTCTTTCCATGTAGTGAAATTGGGTCGGTCAGGCCTAGAGAACACCTGTTTAATGAGTTTTAAACCCCTACTTTATCACATTGAGAGACTGGGTGTTGGCTCACGTACCAGGTCCCCGCTCTCCTTCACATGAAAATTTTTCTCTTTTGTGAGCTGGAGACCTTCAAGAGGCTCCACTAATAGAGTTCCCACGCTATGGGTCTCTTTGTTCACTGTCTGAGTAGTTGCAGTTTTTGCGCGTACCCTGGGAGGGAAGTTGGCGATGATGTTATCTTGTTTCTGTTTGCAGGTCATGCATCACACACCTTATCAGCACTGGGTTGTGCATATGTCCCACACCTCTAACGCGTCATGACTAAATTATAAGTACTTACTTGGAATACAAGGGGAATGGGGAAAGCGCATAAGCAACACTTAGCCCACCAATACATATGATGGTGCAACACTCATGCTACCTTTCTTCAGGAATTGCACGTGGTGGGTGGTGAAGATGTCTGGTTACAAATACGATGGCGTGGGCACTGTTACTGCATTACATATTCTGGGTTAGCCTGTGGAGCTTTAGTTTGGGTATCCCTGCTTTTCCCTTCAAGTGCACTGCCACAGAAGTTGACCCTAAGGGTAGATATGCATTTGTAAAGGGTCAGCTTGATGCCCACTCACTCCTGTTGGGCAGTATCTATGCATCCAATGTAGACCAGCAAGCCTTCCTGAACTGCCTTATGGTTATTCGCACTAAGTGGTAACATATTCCGTGGCTCATTGGCGGAGATTTTAACACTGTACACCGGTACCTGACCTTTCACATACCCCAATAACGACTTCCTCTGTAGGGCTGGCTGCGGCGGAACTCACACAGTGGCTCTCCCATTGGTCACTTCTGGACAGCTGGTGCGCATTATACCCGGATGTAAAGGACTGCTACTATTATTCCCCGCCCCACGACTTCTATGTGAGACTATATCATATTCTGTGTCACCCAGCTATTCACACGAGGGTGGAGTGGCGAATATCTTGGTCACACCTTTTCCGATCATAACCTGTTGCAGTTGCATTTAGACTGGAGATACCCTCATCCGCCCGTAACTACGTAGTGGTTTCAATCAGTGTGCTGGAGGACAGTGTGTTTCAGGACTCAACCTGGGAAGTGCCATCTCGATATAATTGGAGTACAGCAACATCCAGATCCACAGAATGGAAGGCAATTAAAGTGGTACTCTGGGGATATTGCATTAATACTGTGGTGGGAGTGTGGGCTGACATATACAGAGAACTAACAACCCTAGAGCAGTCCCTTGGCACGCTTGAGATAGAATCTCGTGCAACCCCAGCAGGTTGCTACACACTTGTGGATGCCAGGGAATGACATGCCCAACTGTGATGTTTTGATTTTCAGGCCTATCAGGCTAAAATGCATGCTGAGGGAGACAAGCCTGGTTGACAACTGGACTGGCTGCTCCATAGTGCGAGCCCAATTATGACAATCACTATGATTTGTCAATCCCCAACCTGCGCCATCACTCGTCAGTCGGACAATCATGCCAGTTTCACATTACACTATATGACCTGCCAGCTACTGATCAGCCTGCTAGCATACAGGCCTTCTTACAGGACCTACTGTTGCCCACTGTAAAGCAGTTAGTCTGAGAAGACCTGCTCTTACAGAACAAGAGCTTCGGACATCCATTAGAGGGTCAGCCACAGGTAAAACACCAGGCCTGGATGGCCTTCTGGTTGAGATCGGACTTACAAAAAAGTTTTAGTACCTAAATTACTAGTTTTATCAGGCAGCCCTGGAGTAAGGGAGACTACCCCCAGTACTTTGCGAATCGCTCACAGTTTTGTTACCGAAATCTGATAAGGACCCTGTGAAGGTGACATCCTACCACCCTTTGTCCATGTCAGTCACAGACTACACAACCCTCAGTAAGACCATTGCTGGCTATCTCCTGGAGCATATGCCCCAGCTTATACACCTCGATCAAAATGGCTTCATCCATGGTCGTTCCCCTACTCAATATACGTAGGCTCCACAGAATGTTGGAAATTGTCCCTGCCCCAATGGCCGTACGCTGTTTGTTTGGTGCTTGGCCTGGAGTGAGCGTTTTATACCGTGAACTGTGAACATTTTTGCAGTGCTCTCACGGTTTGTCATCCCGGTGTGTTTGGTGCACCTTATTTGCCTATTTTACGCAGCCCCTACGGGCCGAGTTTAGATACGTCAACTCATTTCAGCCCCAATAGAGATAAACAGGGGCATGTGCCAGGGATGCCCACTGTTGCTTCAGCAGGGTATTCTATTAGGGGATGAATTGCACATTGCCTCCCTTTAGTCAGACGATGACCTAATTTACATCTGTGACATCAGGCAAGGAACTAGAAGAATGGAGATGCCCTGGCAGACTTTTGAGAGGCTTCTGGACTGGGTGTGAACTGGGCAAAGATGTGCCGGTTCCCTGTGCACCCAGATTGTCCGCCACACCATCTAATGGTGGGACCCCACATAGTGCGATCGGAGCCTCACACATTTCATTATCTTGGTATTCGGATGTACCATGATCCCCAGGGCCCGAAAGATCACAACCTCTCCCGGACCATTGCCCCCGAGACCATAACTGACATTCTGGAGCACCCTCCCTCTTACAGTTATGGGCCGGGTATTGCGGACTAAAATGGTAATGCTCCCCCAACTCATTTATTACTTTCATAATCTACCAGTTCACATACCGAACTCCACCTTCCATGCATTAAATGGTATGCTTGGTACCTTTATTTGGAACATGGGGCAACTGCATGCTGCCCTTCATCAACTACCAGTTGACAAGGGATATCTTGGGGCTCCTAAGTTTGAGTATTACTATTTATAGCAGCACTGATGCAATGGCCGTCCAGGTGGCTGGCGGGGTGGTACTTGACAGAATTGGGTCTTCCCATGCCCAACCGTATGATCTATGAGCTGTTGCTACCAACAGGGAAACTCCCTCCACAATCCAACCAACTCCTCACCATTGTGTACACCAGCTATACCAGAGGCCCCCGGCTCTCCCCTACACAAACACCAAACTCTCCAGAGATTCGCATTAGTTTTAAATGCCCCTTCAGGGAACTCCTCAGGAGGAAGGGAATAGAGCTCTGCGAAATAGAGGGAGTAAACACCCTAGGTGTTTTTCCTTGTCTTTGCAGAAGCCTTCTCAAAGTGGGATCACCTTGTCCTGTTAGATAGCACGTTCTCTTTTACAGGCTTTACTTTTCTTTTTTCCTAACCCTTCATTTGATTTTGTATTTCAGACTTGTGCCCTGTGAAAGGCACATTCCAAAAGAAATGGCTTCCTGGAAGTTCACCTCATGACAAAAACAAAGACACTACCTCAGATTATTTTCTGCTCAGCAGGTGCGTATAATAAGTGAAGTGTAGTGTAGTGTTGAAGACAGTAATACTGTGGATTGTGGGTCTTCTCTATGATGAAAACACTGCTTACCATCGCTAGCTTCTGGAGAGGAAAGTGGGCACATGTGAATCTACAGCACTACATGCTATGAACAGATGGGTATAGGGTAAGAAACATATTCCACTTGAAGCATGTGTGGATGTAAATACACATGCTCTGCACAGACCATAAAGAAATTGCTCTCCTAATCATTCTCTATTGAGCTGATGATGCAGATGTTGGGAACAATGTTCTCTGCAATGTCTGGCCAACCAGGGCCTGATGCCAAGCTTGAATGTCCACACAGTAATGTTTAGTGAACAAGTATTGCATTGACTATGTAGAAGTCTTACAAATTCTGCTAAAGGAAATGTTGCCAGGGATGTCACAGTGGCTCAATTTTTGCATGTGGAATGGGATGGATGAGGTACATGTAGTGTATGCTTAGCCTTAGAATTACATGTTTGAATGCATTTGGCAATCCATCTAGCAGTGCTAGATTTGGAAACTGGGTTAAACCATGCAAGGCTTTAAAAAAGGCACAAACTATTTCTTTATTTTACTGGTGCATTTGTAAATCTAATGCACAAGTGCCCTCTTGTCACCTAATGTGTGAAATGCCAGTTCTGCCACAGGCCAGGTACAAATAGAAAAAGGGCAACTCAATACTTTGGAAGG
Source organism: Pleurodeles waltl (assembly GCF_031143425.1). Taxonomy (NCBI): domain Eukaryota; kingdom Metazoa; phylum Chordata; class Amphibia; order Caudata; family Salamandridae; genus Pleurodeles; species Pleurodeles waltl. Next base: position 261,941,556 of record NC_090440.1, read on the forward strand.
TGTGTAAAGGGGAAAACGTGTTTTGGGTAGGAATTTTGGGTTTGTCCAAAACAACCCTTTCTCTGAAGCTGAATGAATGGCTGCTCCATTTACAAAGCCTGGCGCTCACTGATATTTCTTAGAGTGATAGAAATTAGCATGTCTTTGGAGTGTAGTACTTGGTGAGAAGTACATGAAGGCTCCATGTGGATGCTGTGGGCACCCTTGGAGGGATAACTAAGGTCCTCCATGAAGGCCTTGATAAGAGTAATCTTAAAAGCATCAAATGCTAACTATTTTGCATATAGACTGTTACCACGGCAAATGTAGAGGCAGAAGTATATGCTAATACAGCTTTTTGCAAATGCAAAAAGTAACATATGTATGCCCTGCCCAAAGGCTTTGAGGAGATTTATGTACTTAGCAATGCAAAAGTGGACACATCCTTACCACTTAGTTGCATAACAGATGTGTGTTTTAGGTTTAAGGGCCTCACACAGAATCTGCATACACTCCTCCAGGAATTTAAGGTAACCAAAATTTAAAACAGTTTTCAAATAGCTAGATTCAGTTGCGTGAGGCTTCACTGTCTGAGATCACCCTGTTGCTGAGGATGCTGGGCCTCAACTGTATTTTTTCATGTGGAGTTACAGACATCTTCAGAAGCACCAACTACAAAGTGTCAGGCCTATGATGAGGATCACTACATGTGCCTCATTTTCCTGGCCCTGTAAAGGATTGGGAAGTTGAGAAAAGCATAAGCAAACACCATGACCCATTCATCCATAGTGCACTGACGGTGGGTGTGGGTGCCTGCTTTGTACCTTGGCAAATAGATTGATAGTGAGAGTACCCCACTGGCAAAGGTAATTTTGAAGAGACATGGGAATTAATCTGGACTGGATCTGTGGTAATGGCCACCTGAGGAAGTGGGTCTAGCTAGGATTAACAACTCTAACCTTGATCTGGTCCCTAAATGTCTCTACTGAGGTCTTGAGCATGCTTTAGAGGTACTGAATTGACATTTCAGTTTTGAACAGAGTTTCCACTAACAAGTCATCCTCGTCTGGAACCACATGTGGTGCTGAGCCTCTCTGTGAAAACTACATAGCTCCCTTAGGTGATTTGGATTAACCTCATCAGAGTCAATGTGACCCGATATTGAGGAACAATGTGGTGAAACTGAGGAGGAGGGAGCCTGCAGGTCTGAGGTGGCCTTGGTGGCCTACACTAAGGACCTAGGGGTTTGGTAAAAGACTATTCCTAACCTTTTTAAGAAGTGATGTGGTGTAAAGCACAGAGGGAGAGCTGCTTCTCAAAAGTGAGCCCATTTTTTGAGTATATGGTGAGAGTGTGGTTGTTACTTTGAAGAAGGTCTGGTAGTGATATTTGCACATTGGAGGGCTGTGGGAAAATCAAGTATCACTCATGTCCGAGCATGAAACTGTTCAAAGCTGTGGCTTCTGTAAAAGCCACTTAGGCTGAGACACAGGGCCTCAGCAGTATGTTAGGCAGTGCTACTTGGCGACCCTCGCTAGAGGCTTGCTTGGGGGCAAGGAGGATTCACAGGGTCAACAAGTGTCAGCTGTCTGAGCAGGTTCCGAAGGTCTGTGCTTTTTTAGACTAGGAAGCAGTCCTCGACCTGGATCTGTGAGCGCTTTTGAGCTGAAATCCCATGGGGCTCGACTCTTCTGAGCAGGAAACGGAATGGGGGCCATGGATCTGATCTTTGGCCTTCAGCCTTTACTCTGGCAGCTTCTTGCACATGAGCTCCAGTTCCAAGCCATCAGATGACAGCACCTCTAGGCTCATCTCCCCTTCTGTCAAATGAAGGCAAAATAAACAGTCTTCCCCTTTTGCTCTGAACAGGTCCTCCAGCCCAAACAGATTCTTCCTCTGGATGCTGCATATTATGGTGTGTACAGCTGCAGTCAAGTCAGTACCTGAGGGTCTACTTGCAGTGAAAGTTTTGCAGGTCGAGCATGCTGTCTGGTTGTGTTTAGGAGACAAGCAAAAGTTGCACACCCCATTCTGATCTAGCCAGGGGAATTTGGTGTTGAACTTCGGGCAGAACTGGAAGGGTGTTCTCTCCATAGCATTCCCTTCCTCATAGCATTCCCAAGGTCATGCTGAAAAAACAACTTGATGTGTTGTCGCTGGAACTGAGGGACTTGATGACTCACAGCAGAGACTGGATTTTGAATCCAGTAATACAAAAAAAAATCAAACAGCTAGCACTGTAGGTCCCAGAAGAAACGTCATCAGTCTTGGAGCTGGTACACTAATGTCCCAACCCCACAGCAAAAACAAAACCAATCTCAGGTAGAATCTTTGTCCTGGTGCTTTGGGGCGTACAAGTGGCTCAAAAGAATTTTGGGGAAAAACAACACTAGTTGCCAGGAATCTGTAAAGCTTGTGTTTCTACAGTCACACATGGTACGAACAAGAAGTTAACTAAGGATGGTGGTATAGGGGAATACTATTTTTTACTCTCCCAAAGATAAAATATACTTTTTAACTTCTAAAAGTAGGGGGGTACACTATTTCTCTTAAGAATCGTGAGGCACGGTAGCAACAGAACAGATTTCATCATGCCATATATGGAATTGTGAACAGGACCGGAGAACCAAAACCAGTCTTGGAAGAAAAATGCACAAACCAGCCCTCGTTCCCTTCCTCTATCTCTCGTCCATCTTTTATGTCTGCCCTATCTCTCGTCCATCTCAATGATAACTCTATGCAACTCCCTCCCCGTCACTGTCTCTGGAAGACCCCATGTCTGCTGCAATCCACCTCAGGGAATTAGGTAAAATAACACAGGCACCAGTAGCGGTCCTCGGCTTTCAATAAATCAGGCTCCAGTAGCTCCAGCCTACATGGGTAATGACTGATGGAAAAAATACAGGTGAGCCCTGATCTGGTTGTGGACGCAGAAAACCTACTGATCACTGTGAGAAATCAAGTGTGAAAAGAACTCTCACGTCATGTAGCAAATGTTGGCTGGCTTAAAGGAACACACATCAAATGGTCAGAGCTGATGACACTTCCGGGTATGCTTCTCTCACAACCAATACTATACTTGAGTGTCGAATCAAGTTCCCTCTCTTCACCTCTTTCTAAAATAGGTGATTCACTTAAGAAAACAAAAATGTTCCTTAACGTGAAAAGGCTGTACATTTGGCCTCCCAAGTAGTTTGCTTACTTTGCAGAAACTGTGTAAAGTTTTGAGGTTTGAACATTTTAAAAATAACGATTTATGTGCACTGGCAAAAAAAAGGCCGAACATGCAGCTGGCATTTTAACAAAACCCTTCAGCAAAAAGGACTGCTTAATGAATTCATTTCATAAAGTCATTAGCATAATTAAGTCATAAAACACAGACAAGCCTTTCTCTCCTTCAAAGAGTTCCGACGGATAAAATGGAAGCCCCGCTAGAGTTTTTTTTGGCAGCACGCGTCGGTAGCTGTAAATGCAGCAAAAAGGCATCACGGATCCTAAAGCACGATATGTAAATTACTTTATTCAAGTTTACGGAAAAGAAGTGTGCAGCGTCTGGAGACTCCACTTTGCGACAGCGCCACCAACACTGTCAGGAGGCAAAAAACAAGGCAGGTTTACACAGGTTCATAACTACAGCCTTAAATTACATATAAATACCCTCAGGTAGGCACTTCAGGGAAGGGAAGCTGGGCTTCTAAGTACAAACACCGAAGGCTTTGGCTTTTAACTTTTAATATAAAACATTTGACTGATGTACAAAAACCGCTAAACAGTGTCACAGAGGAGTACGTTTTAAATACTGTAATCCATCTTACAAAATAAAACCTGCCGAAATATATACGTGTGTATAAAAAAAAAAGAAAAAATAATAAAACCTGTGCTGCAAAAAAGCATTAAAATGTTTTTCAAGACATGTTATGGACCACCGGTTTCTGCAATGCTCTGCGGCCAAAAACACAGGGCACGACGTTTCAGAAGGTCTACGGCTCGGTCGTTATTCTCTGTGGACCAGCACAAACAGCCCCAGTAGAAAAAGGACAGCATACTGTAAAGGAAAAAGAATAGGAACAGTTTTAATCGCATTTAGGATAAAGCAGCTAAGTGATGGGGTCTGTTCAGAATCAAAATTAACACTAATATTTAGACACTGCACACAGTTTAATAACCCTTTCTTCTTCGTACATTTCGGCAAAGAACAGAGGGTTAAACAGTCGAGCCAAAACTGTACATTGGCAAGCAGATGTATTCGAATTCAAAACCATACAATAAAAACCGTACATATCAGTCTATTAGCATTATTCAAAAGACCAAGGCAGAAAAATTATGTTTCTCAAATGTTTACAATTAACGAGATTCCTCCAGAACCAGGTCAACAAATCTATTCAGAGTTTTGGGCTTTTGTGCTATCCCAGGACCTAGTTAAGGAGGCTACAGTGCGGACACATGCAGCGGGTGCCCCGAAGCGTCAGCAAATGCAAGCCTGTCTGCGCCTGGCCAATGCCCAGTGCCAGGAATCCTGGCCTTTCCCCGTTATTATTCTGCTGCGCTATGAACACTAGCTGCTGCTATATACACTGCTGCAACAGCATCACACAACCCGGAGGAAGTGTTCGCATGTGCTTCCTGCAAGTTCTCCTGCACTCTCCCACACCCACCACTTCCACATCAACAGACCCCCACTCGCTCACACTCACAAAAACCAACCACCAAGCATGCAACGTGCGACACTTAGATGCATGCTCCTCAAGACTCGCTCACCAAACAGGCTACAGAGATATGGGACCTACTGCACAACTACGCGCTCTCTCATGGAAACATGTCTAAGTCAAACATTTGCTCTGGACATCACTACAGCCATTCCTTCTGGCTACAAGATAGCCAAGCAAGTCAGCACATGCCCAAAGGAGAAGTTGCCATCATATTCAAAGACACCATCCACTGCATCACCTACACAGAGCCAGTACCACTGCTACATAGAACATCTCAAGTTCAAGATCATCACAGCCAACATCTCCCTGGGCTGACCCCTTGTATACTGACCAACAAGACCTGCAACATTATTGCCAGCAAGATCACAGACTTAGTCACACCCATCATCAATGCCAGCACCTTAATTCACTTCAGAGACCTTAACTTTCACCTAGAAGACCGCACCAATCCAAACTCTATGGGCCCTTCTGGAAAACTTCAGCCTGACAGCATTTTACTGTACCCACCCACACAACCAGACACCTATTGGACCTGATTTTCTCCTTAATCAGTAACATCACAGTCAACAAGCCAGCAACTATGATCTGAACAGCCCTCGTCAGTTTCAGTATACCCATCCAGCACCATCACAGACCTACCACCACTGGACCCGACCGCTGCAGATGGAAAAGCATTGCAGTAAAGGATTGGGCTTCTTCTCCTCTCTCCACAAACTGGCCCGATCACACCAGGAAATTGCTGAAAACCATCAAGAACTTCAACAGCTGGATCAGTGCATGCACCAATACCCTGGCTTTCCTGAAGTGTAGCCCAACCGCAAGAGCCCAACCACAGGCCAGCCAGTACACAGAGGAACTCAGGCTGACAAAATGCCACATCAAGCAACAGGAGCGCGAATGAAGGACAAGTCAGGATATCATGGTTAAAGACATCTTCAAATATGCCAGAAGATGCTATTCACATGCACATATGAACAGCAAGCGCACAGCTCCTGCAGACCGGATCAACATCAGCACAAATTGCAGTAAGGAAATCTTCAAAGATTTCATCGCTCCTCCTGCCACCTCCAGCAACATAACATAACATAAACATAACGTGTATTTGTAAAGCGCACGTTCACCCGCAGGCATCTTGGCGCTGAATAACAGATGTTTATTGTTACCAAACTCAATGGTACTCATTTTATCGACCTCAGAATTTTGGATGAAAGGCTGAGTGAACCTGCCGGGATTTGAAACTGTGACCATGAGGTCAAACACAGGCCCCTATAGTGGGCGCATTAGTCCACTAAGCCACCAGACCCGACATCAATCACTTGCCAGACTTTTGCAACAAGCTGTCCGAATTCTTCTGTAACTAAATTACCTCCATATACAGCAACCCTGACCCTCAAATGGACCCAGTCACCATTTCAAATCCGCTTCCCATCAAGGCCAAAGAACGAACTCTGACCTCGTGACCCACAGCCACTATCATGAAGACCATCCACTCAGGGACCCAAATCTGGCATCTGCCCTCCACCAAAGGGCTCCTACTGGACAGCGAAGCACACCCACCCTCAACATCTCCATCAACTCAGCTAAATTCACTATCACGCCCCTGCTCAAGGCACCATCCACTGACTCAGGTAGTCTCCAACTACAGACCCATTTTCCTCTTAAAATACCCAGCCAAGTTTTACAGAGAACAATCAACGCCTCACCAACTAGCTCAGGAACCACCGGCTCCTCAATGCCACGCAGTCCAGATTCAGGACCAACCACAGTACAGAAACAACTCTCATCGCCGCCATAGAGGACATCTGCATGCTCCTATACAAAGAAGAATTGGCAGCCCTCATTCTCCTAAACCTCTGTGCAGCATTCAACATGGTCTCAAACCCAGTCCTCACAAGATGACCTGTACGAGACTGACATTCAAGGACCCGCTCTCCACTGGATCTGCTCCTTCTTAATGGATACAACACAAGCTGTCACTCAGGCCCTTATGCCTCGGAAGCCTGTAAACCCATCTGTGGAGTGCTGCAAGGTTCATCGGTCAATCCCACCCTCTTCAGTGCATACATGATCCCTTTGGGCAATGTCATCCATGCATACATCATCAATATTCTTCCCTACAGCGAAGACATGCAACTCACACTCTCCCTCTTGGATAAGACTTCCAACACAAGAAACACCTTCACCTCCTGCATAACTGAAGTCGCTAACTGGATGAAAGTCAACTGTCTTAAGCTCCCCACTGACAAGATGGAAGAAGTGATCTTCGGCAAGAACGCCTCACCACGGGACTCCAACAGGTAGCCAGCCAAACCAGGGCCCACACCAACAACCTCTTAATCATCATCAACAGCAAACTGGGCTTGTCTGCACTGCATCCTGCTTCGACACTCTAAAGATGCTGAGGACGATCTTCAAATAGCTCACAAGCAACACCAGAAAAACTGCCACTCACCCCCTTGTCACCAAAATAATGGACTACAGAAATACTCGTTCTGCAGGCATCACCCAGCAACTCACCAGAAGACTACAAACCAGCCACAACTCAGCTGCCAGGCTCAACCTCTCACACAGAACTCACAGCACACCTCAGGGAGCTACACTAGCACCTGATACACAAATGTGCTAATTTTCAGGTCCTCACACACACATTCAAGTAACTACACAACTTGAGCTCCACCTACCTGAACTGTCGCACATCATTCCACAAACTACTGAGACACCTCCAATCAACTCCTACTTGAACACATCACAAGCATACATAGAACCAGATCAAGACGACAGCAGAAGCAGGGAATGATCTCCCACTCCACATGAATGTCTCACCCCCCCTTCTTGAATTCATCAAGTTGAAGGCCTGGCTTTTGAATTAACCAACCTAACCTAGGGAGGACTAAGCACACACACCTGCTCAGCACCAGGATACCCTCGCTGTTGATAATGCAATTTACAAATGGACATAACTCAAATGAAATGTTAACAGGATGAAGCTTCTTAGAGCATGTCAATTTAGCTTGAGGAAAAAAAGCCTTCAGCTGAGTGCATCAGAAGAATTCCCAGCACACTAGTTCAACAGAAACAGCAAGACCTCTATGGAGGAGCGAGAAGAACTCCCTTCATCGGATGAACACCATCAAATACCTTGAACTAAATGAGCAGCTAATATCCGGTTTCCAAAGCCTTAATTCTAGGCTGAGGAGCAGAGTTCTTGGCACACAACCCAACTTTTAATGGGCTTTTGTAACTACTGGCTCAGCTGCAGAGTCAAAGGCATATGGGGGATAAAACAAAATCAACCTACAGTTTTCCAGCATTATAAAATTTCATAGATATACTTTCCTAATATTCCTCACCAATAGGTCGGGAATCGTTGGCATGTTTAAATATTCGATTAATTATGCAGAAGGGTTTTAGTGAACTGCTGCATGCTACATAATAGCTGCCTCACACATCTGGTCAGTAACATGGATTGTTGCCCAACCACAGAAGCCATGCTAACAGCTGAGTTGATCCACGGCACAATGATCCTAGGATGGAAAATACTTTATTTTCACAACTGGCAAAGATATGTCTTTGTTGTTATTTCCAAAACAGGCAACAACAGGTATTCAGACAGTGCAAATGAGCATCAGATTTTGGTTTTAACTGCTTATACTGGGGGATTTGGTGTGTAGGCCAAGTGGAACAGATGTGTTTCCAGGTCATTCCTAAACTTTTTCCAGTCCCAGGAAGAGACACAGGTCTTCTAAAATGGTCCATCCCTGTATGTGCAGTTTCGTCTTGGGTTCTTTTGTCATGTACACACTCCAATGGCATACATCTAATGCAGTAATATACATAGTCTCACTGTCAGGGGCCCTTGACTGTCCAACTCTTGAGCTGATCATCAAAATGTAAGACTAGAGGAAGACTACATAGCCTTATTGGGGAAACAAGATGGCTACATATGAATCTATGAAGTGTATCCATGCTAAAAAAACAACAATAACAAGCATGTATATGTATAGATATTTATATTCCATTTATGCCACAATACAAAAACATTCAATAAACTGTCCATGAAGTGACTTGCAATTCAAGAGAAGATCTAAATTTAAGAATACAATACAGGATATTAATCATCCATATGCAGTCTTCCAGAGGATTCCATGGTGGAATATTTAGAGAAGCAGGTGGTGGTTAGAAATGCTTGGATGCTGTTGCAACTGAGGACTTCAAATGAGGGGCCAGAAATAAAAAAGGTACTTGTTGGTTGAAGGGCTGAATGTTTGAGGGTGATCCTATGTAGAGAGAGAGAGACTGGATATGTAAAAGAGAATGAAAGGACACTGAGGTGCAGGCATTTTCCTGTTGCGGTGTGCACCTGGGACTTATGTTGAGGGGCAAGACAGTACTTGAAGCGGAGAGTCAGAGGGAAGGAAGGTGGGATAAAAGAAGTAGGGATAGGGTATAGTGAAGTGGGATGTAAGTAAGGGACAGGAGAACGGGAAAGAGGAGTAGGGTGGACTCATGACTAGAATATTCAGATGTACTTTACAGAATGACAGCCCCATCTGGATAAGGTGCAAGGAAGCAGGTTTCCAGTCTGATGGCTTAGGGGACAATGTTACAGATATCAGGTAGCATCTCTTGGCTACCCCTTCAATCAACCAGTTCATCGTTATTTGAATTTACTGGTTCTCTCAGAGCGAGAAGGGTGGTAAGTTGGGGGCATAACTGGTCCTCTGTATCTTATTCCTAATATGCACCATGCTACTCTCAGATAGGGTTGGCAGTCATTCATTATTTGTTACAAGATGCCTCAAAATATTCCCTTAGCTTGAAATGACCCTTTCTGATTCATCCACCATCTTAGATAGCAATCCATCAAGGTTTTTCACTGTGCTGTTTTAAAATGTGTCTCATTGCATGGCTCTCCATCCATATCATTCACTATTTTAAACCGCCCCTCATGATTTGGATCACCATCATGATGCCCAGCCACAGACACAGGGGTAATCTTAGCTTGCAACAATTACACTTCTCACACGTAAGAAAGATGTTACAATATTTAAGATAAATGTTCCATAAGGTCGATCAACTCCATTCCCATTCAGATGGCTGCTGTTGCCACAATGGTAGTAAATCATTGCCTACTCCCACAGCAGTCAAGATTGTTCTGGGGCCTTTTTCAGATCTATCTGGAATGCATTCTTCATAAGTTTCTCTTCGCCTTTCTTTACTCTAACAACCACATGTGCCTTTTCCTATAGAGCTGTTTTTAACAGGTTCTAAAGCATGTCAAGAATGTGCCTTTCTCCACCCTGTGGACAGGTCCTCAACCAAGCCCACAGTGAGACTTTATTTTTACAGCAGACAGTGTCTAGTCCATGTCCCAACTCAAGACTGAGAACTCCAGCCCCCTAAGACTAAGAACTTTCACATGGCTTCTCCTCACAGGATTATTTCCCCATCTTCGGTTGTCTAGCTGGGATGAGCAGAAAATGTAGCTCCATGGTTCATCACCTGCCCATCTTCCTATTTAAAGGCAAGTATATTTGTAATTCTCCTTAACTGAATCGTCAACAATTCACATGACTTAATTACATACACAAAGAGTTCTGAACATGAAGGAAGAAAGGAGAAAATACATCTTAATGGAATAGGCTCTACACCACTCTAGCACATCTATACTGCTACTTCACTTCACACCCAAAGTACAAATTTAATAGAACTCCCAGGTATGTGCTTCACACTCCAGCAACTAATCCATATTGTTTCAAGAATGCACAGAGTAACCTCATGAAGAAGTGTCTAATTTCCCAGACCTACATGCATATAGCACTGCATCCAATTTACATAATGGGCAAAGATGCATCAAAACATCCCCGAAACAATGTAATAGACAAACGCAAACCCAGCAAAACAAAACAAGCAGAAACATAATTTGCAACACGCATTCAAGCATATAAGCGTCCACACAAGCCAACTAGTAAGCCAATATCCAACATAATCCATCATTAAGCAATACACTTGCATAATCTAACCTTGCGACCGCTATCAAATATGACTCACCTCCGAAGTATACCAACCATAGGCAAATAGAATGTGAACACACCAATCTGGTTCTGATCAACACGTATTCCAGAACTGTATAACGGTCCAGATTCAGAACACAATACTGACCATACAAATGGTGGTAAAGAGCTACACAAATGCAAACTTTCTGTTGGTTGGACACTGAACATTGCTAAATGGCACCTTTGCAAATTCACTCTCACAAAAAGCACTGAGGCACTGCCATTAACATGGTGTATTACTTCATCAAAATTGAGGATTTTATTGCCTACATATGGTATTTTTATACTAGCCTAGATAAAAGGGGCAGAGAACTGTACAGGGTAAAATAGAAGCATAAAGTCAACAAGTGGTAGCTGGGTTGTGGGTGGCTAATGTATTGTGATGGAGTGTTCTTCAATTCTTTGCTCAAGTACAGTGTTGGGGTGGTACAGGGATTTTGTTCCAGTTCATGGATGTATAGATGTAAAAAGCCTGCTGCTGTGTTTTTACATTTCTCACTCAGCAATCTGATGGTGCCCTTGCTGCAGGTGTGCCAGGAACCACCAGAAATGGTGTACTTGTCTGTAATATAAGCAGGGGTGTTGTGGTAGTTTTGTGAATGACACAGCTGGTTCTGAAAATGTTGCAGGCGGGCAAGGGGTGCTAATGGAGATCCTTCATGATGGGAGAGATGTGATCCTATGTGTTCAGGCCCTGGAAGGGACGGATTGCATGTTTAAACGGTGCCAGTGAGGAGTCTGGGTGGTCATTGAGCAGCGACTTGCGAGAAAACAAGTGTTTGAAAATCAGTTGTCAAAAAACACATGTTTGATGCGAGAAAACAAGTGTTTGAACATCAGTTCTGACATTGCTTTTTGGAAGAAACAGTTTCACTTTTTCTTATAAGAGAGAGCTTATACCAGGCCATCTTTGTGTTTTGGCAAACAGCTTTGAGGACACAAAAGGAGGGAAAAATGAATACTAAAAAAACTCTCTCTGAAAGTAATTTCCTAATCTGCTACATATACAGCAGTGATGAAGCAGTATATTTGCAGTCATACATTTTCTGGAAATAGACTGAATACCATCTCTAAAGAGCTGTTAAATCTATTGTCTTTCTAACATAAATACATTTGAAAATCTGAAAATAACTTATTGGGTGAAGATTATGCCTAGACCCTTCAATAGCCAGCGTAGTGCCCCAAGCAATGAGTGGAAATTCAACATAGATCATTGAAATATACGTAATTACATTTAATTTTGAACTAAAGAAAATAAACACAGAAATTCACCAGTTACCATTAGCAGATCTAACTATAACCTGAGCCCCCACAATGCATTGCTTATGACCTCATATACTGCATCACTCATGACATGCTCAATGACGTCACTGATGACATCTCAAATGACATAATGGATAACATCACTGATGACATCATCCAAGGAGAGGTTTTTTTAAAATAATTTACACAGTGGTAGGTAACTACTAGATTACTTTTCTACCTAATTTTGTGTACACTGTGCCAATGGAAGCGTTTACAAAACACGTGCTCCTAATGCATCACAGGTGTGTAGAAGTAGTGTACATGCTATAAATCTTTGTACTTAAGAGCATTTCTGTGGGACAAGTTACTTACCTTCGGTAACACCTTATCTGGTAGAGACAATATCTAGTTGCAGATTATGCAGAGGTGTCAATCTGGATCTGGAGATTTTTCTCGAGCAATACGACATTGTGCCGTCAATTGGATTTGAGTCTTCATTTGCGCCGAAAATGTCGCCAAAGATTCTATATAGGCGCCACCCGGGGGCACTGACGTCAGTTTCTTTTCATGACTTTCCATGCAATGAAACGCAGAGCCATGAAGAACACTGACTACTGGTGCATCAAAACTAGAACCCTGAAAGGGGAATCCCTGTTCCTAGAAATCAGTTTGCAAAACAGGGAGGATGGGTCCGTAAAGAATCTGCAACTAGATATTGTCTCTACCAGACAAGGCGCTATCAAAGCTAAATAACTTGTCTATCTGATAGAGACATCTAGTTACAGATTCTTTACCTTAAAATAGAGACCCATGCAAGCCATCCACGGAGGTGAGTCTTCAAACTAAGATCACACCAGAAATTCTTGCAGGACTAAACGGGTAAAAGGACTGTCCCTGTAAACCTTACTGTCCAGACAGTAGTGTTTGGTAAATGTGTACAGAGATGCCCACGTTGCCACCTGACAGATGTTCAGGACTGGATCTCTGCATGCTAATGCAGTGGTTGCAGATTTAGCTTTGGTAGAATCAGCACGCAAACCATCCAGGGGGTTGCTTCTTAGCCATTATGGAGCACATTTTAATGTAGATGTACGACCCATCTGGAGAGGGTTCTCCTTTGCAGGGCCCGACCTGTCTTCACAAGCACATAACCAACAAAAATGTGATCATCAACCCGGAACTCTTTGGTACGATCAAGGTAGAATGCCAGTGCTCTTTTTGGGTCCAGGCAGTGGAGCCTCTCCTCTTCCTTAGAAGGATGGGGGGTGCGCAAAAAGTAGGCAAGGTGATGGATTGGCCTACATGGAAGGGTGTGCCCATTTTTAGCAGAAAGGAGGCCAGAGAGCAAAGCACCACTTTGTCAGGAGAGATAGAAAGGTAGGGTGGCTTAGATGACAATGCCTGTAGCTCATTCACCCTGCAGGCAGATGTGATGGCCACAAGGAGAGGTGTTTTCAAAGTGAGGTGACAGTTAAGGGAAGGCTCAAATGAAGTGCACATTAGAGAAGTCAAAATCAAATTCAAGTCCCATTGGGACATAATGAATGAGGACGGAGGAAGCATACGAGTACAGCCTTTAAGGAACCTGTTTACGATATCAGATTTAAACAAAGAAGGTTGATCAGGCAACCGCAAGGAAGCACAGATTTCAGACAAATAACCTTTGAGAGTGCCCAGAGCAGAGACCTGCTCGGCCAACTAAAGTATAACCAAAAGAACCTCAGAGAGAGGGACAGAGAAGTGGTCAACAGACTTGTCTTTGCACCATGCCACAAATTTCTTCCAACGACAGGTGTATTCCCGTTTTGGCTGAGGGACCCCTTGGCTGCTAAGATTACAATACAGACTTTGGGTGGAATGTCCCTGCTCAATCTCCATGCAAGAAGGCAGAGACTGGACAGGTTTGGGTGGGGAACCTTCCCCTGCTGCTATGACAGAATAGCCTCCATAAAGGGCAGTCTGATCGGAAGATCAATGGCCTTGTTCAACAGCTTGGGATACCAGATCCTTCGTGCCCAGTCTGAAGCCACAGCATTACTTGGGCCTGGTCGATCTTGATCTTCTTGAGAACTCTGAGCAGAAGTGGTACTGGCAGAAAGGTTTACAGGAGGTTGGAGTTCCACTCAAGACGAAAAGTGCAGCTGAGCGATAGTCACCTTGGAAACTCCAACGGTCAAAACTGCTGACATTGTGGGTTTTCTGCAGTGGTGAACAGATCTAACCAAGGCCCTCCCCACTGCTGAAAGAAACCTTGACCCACCTCCAGATGGAGATGCATTTGTGATCAAATAAGCATTGACAGCTGAGGTTGTCCGCTCTGATGTTCAGAGAATCTGCCAGATGTTGAACCACCAGGGAAATGCCCTAGTATTCCAGCAACGTCCAGAGGCACAGTGCCTCTTGACAAAGGGTCCATGACATCACCCGCCCTGCTTGTTGCAGTACTGTATGGCAGCGGTGTTGTCTGTGAACAGCTGTGCTACTTTTCCCTTGAGAGATGGAAGACATGCTTTCAACGCTAGGCTGATTGCCTGGATTTCCAAAAAGTAGATGTGGAGTCCAGACTACGCCTCCCCCAGACGGCCGCCCATCCCAGAAGTGACGCATCTGTCACTACTGTCAGATCTGGTTGGGGAAGGGAGAGGGATCTACCTCAGGGCAAATTGCAGTTCATTAACCACCACTACAGATCTCATGTAGGTCCCTCCAACATCTGGCCCGTGTTGGAGAGAATCCTCATATGCTGTGCTCAATGGAACCCGCATATGCCATCTGGCATGTGTCACCAGCAGGATGCAGGAGGCCATAAGGCACAGCAGCCTCAGAGTCATTCTCACCAAAATCCAAAATAGAGGCTGAAACATCAGTATCATAGCATGAATATCCTGGACTCACTGCTCAGGAGGATAAACCAGAAACTGCAGAATGTCCAAAACAGCTCCGATGAAAGGGAGCATCTTAAAGGGAGTCAGGTGTGACTTCAGCATGTGGATAGTGAACCCCAGCCAATGGTGGGGTAGTCTTGAAGGGGAGAGGAGCAGCCCCTTCGGACTATCTGCAAAACCCACTTGTCTGATGTGATGGATTGCCAGTGGAGTAGGTGATGGCAAACCCTGCCTTCGACTAGTCCTTAGTGGAGAAGGGTCAGACTAGGAAGGTTTGGAGGCAGCTGCAGAGAAAAGGGGATGGGGGCTAGTAATTGGACAGACACATGGCTTCCTTACCCATGAGGGCAGTGGATCTCACGCCCCTGGCCACACAGAGGCTCTGCAGCATGAACGTGGAAGGGGCAAAAAGCAGGGTGAGGGGCAGCCGCGAGGCCCAAAGACCTAGTTGCAGCACTCTAATCCTTGAAGTGCTCACGTGTCGAATCTGCACCCCCCCCTGAAAAGACTGGTGCAGTCAAAGGGCATGCCCATAAGCTTGGATTGAACATCCCCTTAAAAGGCTGAAGTCCTCAACCAGGCGCAGCGCAGCGCATCCAGGCAACCGCTGATGCAACCGATCTGCCCAATGAGTTGGTCGTGTCCAGTCCACATCAGATAGTGAACTTTGCTGCATCTCTCTCTTCAGCAACTGCTAGAGTACAGTCTGGGTCTCCTTCGGGACCTGTGGCAGCACTTGCACAACCGTATCCCACAGTGTGTGGAAGTAACGCCCCAAAGGGCATTAAGTGTTCACGGACCGCAATGCAAGGTTGGTGGAAGAAAACATCTTCCCAAATTGGTCCAGCCTGTTGGCTGCTCCACCGCCTGCATCCAAGCCAACCCAAAGCACACCCACGGACCCTTCTCCTGTAGGATCTGCAACTTCATCTGCCCCTAAGCTGCCAAGCACCACACCAGAACCACACACAACCACCTCAGCTGCATCCTCCCCAGACGTCGCCTTCCTCACGGAAACCTGGATGAACCTCTCCTCGGAACCAGACATCGCCATAGCCATCCCTGAAGGCTGTAAGATCACCCGCAGACACCGCACCAACAGACCGGGAGGAGGAATCGCCATAGTCCACAAAAACACCATCAGAATCTCGACCAACATCGATGACACCCTTAATGCCGCTGAACATTTACACTTCCAGATTCACATCAACATCAACACCACCCTCAGAGGAACCCTTGTCTACAGGCCCCTATGCCCGACCACAGTTCAGTGACTCCATCCCTGACATAAACGGCACCCAGGCCCTTGCCTCTACAGACTACATTCTTCTATGCGACTTGAATTCTCACCTCGAGCACGCCAATGACAGCAACTCCACCGCACTGATCGACAACCTCAGTCTCAAACAACTTGTCACGACGCCCAACCACTCCGCCGGCCACACGTTCGACCCAGTCTTCTTCGACAGCAGCCACGTCACCTTCTGCCATACCACCGAACTCCACTGGACTGACTACTGATGCGTCCACTTCACCTTCCAGAAACCCACCACTCACAACAGATCCCCGCTGCAGCTTGAACAAGATCTCAGAAGACCAGCTGATCTCCACCCTCGCCCATGCCCTGCCACCCAGCACCTCTGACCCCAACACAGCCGCCCTCAACCTCAGACATTGGATAGACGACTGAGCCAACACCCTCGCTCCGCTCAGGAAATTCTCCAACAACCGCACCAGCACTAAGGCCATCTGGTTCACCGCTGACCTTTGGGCCTCCAAGCGGGAGTGCCGGAAAATCAAAAAGAAGTGGCACCACGAACAAACAGAGAGCAACCACGCCGCCCTCAAGACAGCCATCCGCAAGCACCACCAACTCATCTGGACCACCAAAAGATCTTTCTACAAGGATCGCATCAACAACAACGTGCACAACACCAAAGAGCTCTTCAGCATCAAAGATCTTCCTCCTTCCACTCCCGGCGAAGGTCATTGAGAAGATCGTCAGTAGCCAACTGACCTGCTTCCTGGAGGATAACAACACACTGGACATCTCCCAATCCGGATTCCGTAGGAACCACAGCCCCGAGACCGCCCTCATTGCTGCAACCAATGACATAAGGACTATGCTCGACAAAGGCAAAACCTCTGCCCTCATCCTCCTGGACCTCTCAGCTGCCTTCGACACGGTCTGTCACCACACCCTCCACACTCACCTTTACGACGCAGGGATACACCACAAGGCCCTGGACTGGATGACATCATTACTCTCCGGCAGATCTCAGAGAGTCCGCCTCCCTCTCTTCCTTTCTGAAGCCACCAAGACCATCTGGGGCGTTCCCCAAGGATCCTCTCTCAGCCCAACCCTTTTTAACATCTACATGGCACCGCTCGCAAACATCGTCTGATCCCACAACCTCAACATCATGTCCTACGCCGAAGACACCCAGCTGATCCTCTCACTCACCAAGGACCCCGTCACCGCCAAAACCAACCTCCACGACGGACTGCATGCCATCGCCAACTAGATGGAGAAGAGCCGCCTCTAACTGAACGGGGACAAGACAGAGATCCTCATCCTTGGCTCCAACCGCTCAGCATGGGATGACTCCTGGTGGCTAGTCACCCTAGGAACTGCACCAACACCCACCACCATACGCGTAATCTAGGTTTCATCCTAGACTCATCGCTCACCATGACCTAGCAAGTCAATGCCGTCTCATCTTCCTGCTTCAACACCCTCTGCATGCTTTGCAAGATCTACAGATGGATCCCTACCGAAACCAGAAGGACGGTCACCCACGCCCTCGTCAGCAGCAGACTGGACTACGGCAACGCACTCTACACGGGAACCACGGCAAAGCACCAGAGGAAACTGCAACGTATACAGAACGCCTCCGCACGCCTCATCCTCAACAATCCATGACCACATCTCAGCCCACCACAGATACCTACACTGGCTTCCCGTCAACAAGAGGATCACCTTCAAACTCCTCATCCATGCCCACAAAGCTCTCCACAATGCTGGCCCTGCCTACCTCAACGAGCGACTCACCTTCCACACTCCAACCCGCCAACTCCGCTCCGCCAGCCTTGCCCTCGCCACCCTCCCTCGCATCCATTGTACTACAGCCGGCGGCAGATTTTTCCTTCACCTCGCCGCCAAGACCTGGAACTCCCTCCCCGTCCACCTATGACAGACCCAGGACCTCCTGCCCTTCAGGAAACGCCTCAAGACCTGGTTATTTGAGCAGTAGCAATACTCAACCCTCCCCCCCACCAGCGCCTTGAGACCCCAGCGGGTGAGTAGCGCGCCTTACAAATCATTGATTGATTGATGGACTCCCTATCCAGGAGGGCAGAAGGGAATGTGCTCTGGCAGATAGAGGCTTGGATAACCAAACTCTCAGGGGTAGGGTTTTCAATCTGGAATGCTGGGTCAGTTGGAAGAGGGCGATGGCAGAGGATAATAGTCCTGTTCACAGGAGCCCCTGTGCTGGGTTTGGAGCAAGTATCCAGCAGGACATTGATAAGAGCTTCACTAAACGGCAATAAGGCTTCAGAGGATGAAGTCCCGGGCTGAAGCGCCTCCGTCCGACCTCACGGGGCCTAAAGGCGCTCCAGCGAAGTCAGTCTGCCCAAAAATGAGTCACATGGCCTCAAATCTGTCCAAGTTGGCAGGGGTCACTCTGGCTCCCAGAAATTTGTGGAGGCGCAGAGCCGACCCCGATGCAGGCTCCAGAGATAGAGGCCTAGAGTGACTGCGCTCCTGTTCCCTTGTCTCGCCGGTTGACGGACAGGGTGAAGTTGAAGATCATTTGTTCTTCTTCGACTTCTTGTGCCTCAACTTACCATATCGCCCCCAGGACGTGGAGTGGAACGACATCAACCGATCCCAGGACCTTCCTCTAGGCCAAGATCAGGGCATACAAGGAGCACCAGGCCACCATGAGCTTTAGGGACCGCTCCCTCAAAGCTTCCAGATTCATTGCCCAGCACTCGGAGCACGACTTCGGGTTGTGCTCCAGACACCAAAGGCAGATGAGGTACAGAGATCCATCACGGAAATCGCCTGATGAAAGGACCCGCAGGGCTTGAACCCAGTCTTGCGAGAAGACATCCTTGACGCACCAGGAGTGTAGACACTCAGAAATCTTTGATAAAGGTTGAAAAAGTCCAGTCAAAAAGTGACTGACGGGTAGCTCTTTTTTTGGGATCCGTGCTGGATGGCACAGAAAGAAAAAGACTGGCATCGAGGTTTGGGGTGGTGCCTATATAGGACCCGCAATGTAATTTCTGGTGCAGATGATGACTGACACAGAGCCGATCAGCGCCACCTAGAAGTGCACAGGGGCAGTGCTCAAGAAAAAATCTCCAGATGCAGACCGATGCCTATGGATGTTCTAAGGTAAGGAATCTGCAACTTTGTGATTTTGCATGGTTGTCTTGGGTTCTAACAGTTTGTTTGCAAATACACTGTCAAGTGCACCCTGCTGCATTGCAGTTCTACACTGCACTGACAATTCAACCACTTGAAGGAACACCAATGTGGCTGCTATTCAGCATGGCCAAAAGTTAGTGGCGTGGAGCGGGGGTAGTGTAGATAGGGTGTACTGGGGGTAGAGTGAAATAGGGTAGATTAGGGTTTAGAGTGGAGTGGGGTAGAATGGAGTGGGGTGGATCCTGGCTTTGATGGGCCTGCCCTTGGATCAGGCACAGTTAGGGCGCGTCCTGCACTGCAGGAGTGGTATTGTGCTAATAAGCGCTGGCAGCAATCGGCAGGTGGGACTCAGTGTTGGCACCTCCTGGCATGATGTCTGAGCTCCCCCCTGGTCTGCTGGCATCCACTCAGTCTAACCCAATCAACCCCTCTCCACCCCAATCTACAGCACTACACTCAAATCTACCCACTGATCCTATCCACACCAGTCTAGCCCACTCCAATCCATTCCTTTACACTCCAATCTACCCCTATCCACCCCACTCCAACGTACCTTAATCCAACCCACTCCACTCTACACAAACCCAGTCTAACCATATTTAATCCACTTCACTCGACCCCACTCCACCCCATTCTACCCAAATCCACTGCAAATTCAATCTACCCCATTACAATCTACTATGCTAATCTAACCAACTGCCACACTCCATTGTACCCCAATCCACCCCACTCCACTCAACCCTAATCTACCCTATTTCACTCTACACCCAGTACACCCTATCTACACTACCCCCGCTCCACGCCACTAACTTTTGGCCATGCTGAATAGCAGCCACATTGGTGTTCCTTCAAGTGGTTGAATTGTCAGTGCAGTGTAGAACTGCAATGCAGCAGGGTGCACTTGACAGTGTATTTGCAAACAAACTATTAGAACCCAAGACAACCATGCAAAATCACAAAGAAAACACTTTTATAAACATTATGTATTAAAGCAATAAAAGAAGAAAAACAATGAGACCTGTGCTCCTGACAAACAATATACCGAAATGTTTGTTGAGAGTATGTTAACTTTAATGATATGCTAAAGAGATGCAGTAATTCAATTTTCTGTACAAGAAAAAAAAACAAGTCCAACACGTAACCAGGTGCCATATCTCTCTGATTACCATGTAAATTATGGAGCGAAAACTGCAGCTAGTAATGGAAATATGTGTGTTCAGATTGTTTTTTTTTGTTTTAATGTTTTTTTTTGCGGCATTTTTATACTATCGGTGTTAACACAATTGTGACAGCGAATGAATGGCCAATAAATACAACAAAACAACAAACTGTAAATTGTGAAAAACAGAGTAGTCCGTAGCACTTTGCTTGCAGTCTCTAGCCTGTCAACACAACAGAAAATTCCTGTTTTTTTAACTGGTGCTATCAGAATCATAAATAGCAGGAGGCCACATTCACAAACTGCCTTGTCTCAAGGCATTAACGGAGGAAATAAAATGTTGCCAGTCTATCAACTACCAGCCATTAATTTTTTTTTTTTTTACTGTAAATGCAAAAATAATATTCCCAATCCAATATATAGCAGCATTACATTTACTTCAAAATAAACAAACAATACTAAGCACAACTGACTTTTTAGAAACTTATTATACTCAATTCTTTCCAGTCGATCGAGATAGTTCAGTCAAAAATAGATTATAATCCAGTCGCTCCATAACTCTTATCTATTCTACATCTTACAGTGAGAATTCATCACCCACACCTGAAGAGTTGCTGCAGCACATCAAATAACCAGGTGTAATGTATTTTTTTTGTGTGTGTGTGTGTATATATATATGTGTATGTGGCTGCAGCACATCAAATAACCAGGTGTAATGTATTTTGTGTGGGTGTGTGGGTGTGTGTGTGTGTGTGTGTGTGTGTGTATATATATATTTTTTTTTGTGCTGTGCACTGTCTTACAGATACCAGAGATCACTGTGGTCAAGTAAAAATCTGGATACAGCACTGGAATATCATTATGTCTTTAATTACTGTCCTATTTACATATAGCTGGATCCTAAGTGCTTGGTTGTCTGGCTTTTTCTGAATCTCAAGTAATTTTGTTGTCATCGTGAATGGAGACAGAGCATTCCATTTTGAGATACTGTGGCCCCGGAGAACTCCCCTCCTTGTTTTCAGTCACTTTTCCGATAATGAGTTGTACTTCAATTGAGCGCAGGATTCAGATGCCTGGGCACTACGGAGTGAGTCTGTGTTGATCTATTTCTCCAGAAGGTCTTGTGGACAGCATAGAGGATTCTGAACCTGATCTGTGGCTCCACAGAGAGCCAGTATCTGGTGATTGGTGTGATATGGATATTTACATCTAAGATCTGAAATAGTTAGGTCCCCTGGTTTTCAAGTGCTTGAAGCTGCATCGTCTTTGGAAGCCCCATTCAGATGGTGTTTTAGTAGCCATGGTGTGTCGGGGGGGGCATTGTAGGTGCATTCTCTGGAGGCGTGAGTGTAAGGATATTATTTGCTCCTCATTCATTTGGGGGTCAAATGTAATCTCTGAATTAATGGGATCACACGGGTTCTGTACTTCAAATATGGTGCATGAGGAAAAACCAAGACTGGTGGGTCATTGAAATGGAATTAGGTTGGATCGGTTCCAATCAACATTAGGCAGGGATGTGGAATTCCTATCGCCCGATGCCCGGGACATCTTATTTGGGGTCAAGGGCAACAAGTTTTTATGTTTACTTTGTCCTTGGGACAAGTAGGCCCAACCCTCTGCAGCACAAACCCTTTGGCTGCCTGTTTACAGAGAGAGGAACTCTCTGCAGTTGAGGTAATGTGTTTCCAAAAGATAATGCTGTTCGAACTTGTATTTATGGTTCATTATTTGAAAGCCTTGATTATTAGGGTGAGTGCTGTAAATAAATGTTTTAAGGTCACACTTCACTACTGATGTTGGTTCAGTACAAAAAAAAACAGCTGTGTATACACATGTTTGAAAACTTTAGGCTATGAGGCTAAGTATAATGCTCCCAGAATGCTCTCTGATTAGATGCAAATGAAGTGTCATTTAGTAAAATGTGTTGATGCATGCTAATATTTCCCAAAAATATTGCTAATGGAAAATCAGGGTAACCATTTTCAACACGAATATGGGAAGCATGAAAATAAACAAACACTGACAAAGCCACCTGATCTGACATATTTTTATAAGTCTTTTAGTTTCATCAATGCGTGTCTTGTTTTGACATGGCTTTTGTAACACTTTATTGTTGTGGGAGCTACCAGGCCCTCAACATTGTAACAAACACTGCCAAAAAAAACAAAACAATTTTTTGAACTATAAAAGCACACGTTGCCACCAGTGGCATAACAAAGGCCCCGCAGCCGCCCTCCAGGGGGCCCCTTTAGCACAGCACCTGCCCTGAGTGAGTCTGGAGAGGGGGCTCCTCCATGTTCTTTGGCAAAGGGGCACCCTCCAGTTTCGTTACGTCACTAATTGCCACTGTAGTTCCTGACACTGAACAAAACTACTTTGTGTGCCAATATGCTCCTTGTGGAAGAGCAGAATGCAATCACTCACAGTAAAGCCAGCCAAAAGAGAGAGAAATAGAAGTTTTTATTAAACAAAATGTCTTTGTTAACACCAGACCTAATTAGGGACCAAGACCCACATGTAGGTAGCTTTTTGCATGTCACAAACAGTGACTTTCGCTGTTTGCGAAGTGCAAAAAGCACATTGCGATGCACAAACCCAGTTTTGCGATTCAGTAACCTGGTTACCAAATCGCAAAACGGGTTTGCGAGTCGCAATTAGGAAGGGGTGTTCCCTTCCTAATTGCGACTCGCAGTGCAATGTAGGATTGTTTTGTGACCGCGAACGCGGGCGCAAACCAATCGCAGTTTGCACCCATTTCAAATGGGTGCTAACACTTTCCCAAAAGGAAAGTCCCCATTGTGAATGTCACTGTAAACATTTTTTCAGAGCAGGCAGTGGTCCTGCGCACCACTGCCTGCTCTGAAAAAATGAAACAAAAACGTTTCATTTTTCGTTTTTGTAATGCATCTCGTTTTCCTTTAAGGAAGCAGTCACAGACATGGTGGTCTGCTGTCTCCAGCAGGTCACCATCCCTGTGAGGGCTGCTATTCGCAAGGGGGTCGCAAATTGCGACCCACCTCATGATTATTCACTAGGTGGGCATTTGCGAAGCCCTTGCGAATCACAGATGGTGTCAGGGACACCATCCTACATTCGGATTTGCGACTCGCAATTTGCGGGTCGCAAATCTGAACCTACCTACCTACATGTGGCCCCAAATTCTTAAAGAAAGTCACAAAAGTGCACCCATGGTATATGTCGTACCCCTATAAAATATTTGTGAACTGTATTTTAGCATGGGTAAATACGCATGTGTAGATTTGCTCATGTGAAAATCTATTGAGCATCTGCAAATTCATTTTCCCTCCGGCCACTTTCTTCCCAACCCTGGAAGAAGTTCTAATTCTGCCACTGTCAGGAGTAAATGTCCAACCTTTCTTATTATGGGAAAATATTAGAGAGAAGCTGGTGAAAATCTTTAAAACATGCAGGTAAGTAGGTTTGCAGACTCAAAGGCATTCCAGCCCTGGAACTATTGCTTACTGCTTCCTCCAGCCCCAGTATGCAGATCTGCAGAAAGGTGGCAAAATAAGGAAATTGCTACAGTAGGGATTGAAACTGCAAGTATTCAAGCCCTATTATGGTAGTAGCCCTGGCATAATCAGAGAGGCTATTATCAGAGCTCTTACATAATGAGATTGCTGCCATAATTTGTCGCCACACTACATGGCACCAAAGGGACAAGTAGATCTGTTTACAGGACAAGTAGATTTGAGAAGCAACCTGTCCCCTGGACAAGTCGATATTTTAATAAATTCCACACCCCTGATTAGGGCTTTACGTTTTGCTCCATTAAAACTGAGGAAGCTCTTTCATCCAGTAGAAATCATGGACCAGACAGGTAATGATATCGTACTCGTTCACTAGTTTATTTTCTAGCAGGAATTGACGGAGTGTCAGCACCAAACATCTGGAGCTTCACCTGAAAACAACAAAGTTTGCAAGAGGGCGCACTATACATTGCAAAAAAGATACAATAAGGATGGCTGCTGCAGAACTCTGCATGTCACAGTACATGATGAAAATTAGTTGATCCAATATTAAGTTGACGGAGTTTTGAAATTTTAATTCATTTCTCAAAACAGATTCTTCTGATTAATTTGAAATTACATACCATTCTTAAATTAAAAGGTAATACATTTACCCTACAGCTGCCCAACAAATGCAGGCCACATACCTTAAATTTGGGGTAATCATTCATCAGGATTGTCACAATTCCAATGTACGGTACAAACCTAGCAAATAAGAAAAAATGTCTCCATTAATACACAGTAATGTAGTCAGTTACTGTATCTAATTGACCGAAAATAGCAAACCTGATATAATTTAAGGGGAACATATACTTCATGCTTAAATAAAGTTTGCTTTAAATTCTGCTAGATTGATCACTTAAAAATTAATTCCACCTAATATATTCGAAAATTTAACACTGCCATTCATTTCATGAACTACGTTTACTCTCAAAACATTATCTCACTGACTTCACAAAGGATCAACACCTCAAACTCTCCAACCTGGTACTACTTTGAAGGGCAATTTATCAATGTTGCCTCATTTGGGCAATAGCACAAAAATGTGTTCTTCCATCTACACAACCTCAAGAGGAATCCTGCCCCAATTGCTTTTGCCATAAGGCGGTTTTTAACATGTGGTAAGTGGAACCTTTGGGGTCCGTGAGGCCTAATCAGGGGGTCTGCGACTGATTTACTAAATGAAATATTAAAATGAATAAAGTGTACAAATAAAGATGCAAATTGAAAATGTGAACACGTTTTTCTATATTTGATTGTTAAACAAAATATTTCAATATTTGAGCATTTTGTTTGGTGTATACTTGTTGCTATATTTGTGTGTACTGTTTTGATGTCCAAATGATAAAAACTCCTGATCCCTGGAATCCCCTGCTTCCAGTAATAACTAGTGGGAGTCCACACAAGTCAAATGTTCAAGAACTGCTGCTCTATGAGAGTGACCTGTGTTTAACATGCGAATCCAAAGAGCAGATTACATAACAGAAAAAACAAGTTACTTATCTGTACACTGTAGTTCTCCAGTATTGACATCTTTCATAGATTCACATGCTTGAATCTTCACAGTTGTTGAGGTGGGCGTCCCATGGTCATTATAATTAATGATAGAAAATGTTCCATTTAGATAAACTATAATTGTGTTTACCAATAGGACTGAGTAGCAATCCACAGTATTTTGTACACAACCAAAGTTCAGCCAATCAGAGTAGAGCTTACACTCTTTTCCTCCTGTCCAGTGGCTTCACATCGCAGATTTGGAAGCACGAGTTCATAAAATTGACCATGGGATGAGAGGAAAAAAAAAAAAAACCAATGAGGTTGAGTGGCTGACAGGGGCAGTGGATGGGTCACATGTAAATATATGAAAGATATCAGTACGGGAGAGCCATAGTGTACAGGTAAGAAACTTGTTTTTTTCTACAGTATTGAATCTTTCATAGATTCAAATGCTTGAATACGAATAGATACCAGTAAATCATTAAAAAAAAAATAGTGAAATATCAAAGTGCTATGTGAAGGTAGGTAAGCCATACAACGTCATGCATTTACAATGCAAAGTATCAAATGATAAACTTCATAAATACATACAAACAAGCCCAGCTTACTGAAACCTGTTTCGAAGCACTACTTGACCCACCGCTGCATCTCTACTTCTGGCAGCATCCAGACAAAAATGTCTGGTAAATGTATGCTTGTTAGATCATGTGGCTGCTCTGCATTTGTGCGGCAAAGGTACTCCTGCAAATGAAGCAGCTGAGGTTCCCACACTGCTGGTAGAGTCAAAGAGTACCTTGAATGTAAGTGGTCTTCCCACTGTTTCGTGACAAAGGGCGATAGTCGCCAATACCCATGTTGCTATAGCTGCTCTTGACACTGGTTTACCTCACTAGGAGGCACAAATGCGACCAGGAGCTGATCAGACATTCTGAAAAACTTAGTTCACTTCGAATAAAAATCAAGACATCTCTTAACATCAAGGGTGTGAAGAGATATTTCTGCCTACCTCGATGGATTCTGAAAAATAACTAAGACAACTGGTTTGTTGAGGTGAAAATCCGCAGACATCTTGGGTACGAATCGAGGATTAGTACGCAGGATGACTCTTTTAAAAAAATAAAAAAAAATATGCAGATATGGCTCCTGCACTGTAAATGCTTGTACGCTGCTAGCATGTCTGGTAAGTGCTAGTAGAAGTGCTGTTTTCCATGTCATATGTTTGATGTCAGCCTCATGGACAGGCTCAAAGGGTCTTACCATTAACCGTGTCAAGACTGTATTTAACTGCCAAGTAACAGTGGTTTTCTTATTGGCGAAAAAGCTCTACATAGCCCCTTTAAGAATTCCTTTATTAACCTGTTCAACCACAGGGACTTCTTTTAGCAAGAACATCCCTATTTGGAAAATGACGCTAGATGTACTTGAATGGAGCTGTGACATAGACCAGACCCAGCTAATAATAGAAGGTTAAGACCTGTGAGGGCTCTGAGGAGAAAGGGTGACAGTCATTAGCTGTGCACCAATTACAAATTCACAGCCATTTAGCTTTGTATGACCTGTTTGCGTTTTCCTTTCTAGATTTTCTTAAACTGTCTCTGCATTGCTGGGAAATATTTAGCTGATGGAATTTGTGATATTCAGGATCCAAGCGGATAAGCTGAGAGATTCCAGGTTCGGACTTGTCACTTGCCCACCATTTCTGCAGAGCAATCCTGGAACTGCTCCAAGTTGAGTTTGTTGCTGTTTTGACATTAGGAGAAGCTTGGTGTACCAGAATTGCCTCAACCATGCTGGGGTTACAATGATGATCCTGCACAGCGGTTTCATCTTGGTCACTATCTGTGGGATTAAAGGTATTGGTGGGAAAGCATACGTGAATATGACTGCCCAAGACATCTGCAAATAGAGCTAGAGAAGGAATTCCCCATTTGTGGAATATTTTTCTGAGTCGATTGTCTGACAACTCCCAATCTTGACATTCCTTCAGGGACCTGCTTAACTCATCTGCCCACTGTTTTTCAGTGCAGTGAACACGTTTCGCCTTCAAAGAAATTCTTTGTTTCAGGCACCAGTTCCAAATATCCTGTGCTTTCTTAGATTGAGTGTGATCTTGTTATATCCTGTTTAAGTAAAACATTGTGGTTTTGTTGTCTGTGCAAATCAAGATTTGTGACCATTGGAGTTGCAGTTAGAAGGCTTTGAGTCCCAACTCTACTGCCTTTAGTTCCGGAAGATTGATACATATTTCTTCATTCTTTGTTTGACAATTTCCCGCTTACTTCCAGAGCTTGGATACGTGCTCCCCATCCTACCATTGAGGCATCCATTGTCATAATGAGACGTGGAGTCCTGATTAAGAATGTTGACCCCACTGTAATGTTTTCTTTTTTCTTCCACCATTGCATCGTGCATACCATTTCTAGTATTATAAGGACAATGTCGTCGAACAAGCCTGTGTCCTGCATCCATTGCTTGTACAGTTGTTCTTGCAGCGGTCTCATGTATAATCGGCATTTCAGGATGAGAGGGTTGCATGACTTATTTTCAGGAACAATTTGAATTGTCTTACTGAAGTGGACATTTTTCTTGAAAGGGAAGACCCCAGTGTCAATCTTTCTAACCATCTCTTCTGTTCAATATACCTTGCTAATGTTTGTGTCCATGACTTCTCTCAGAAAATTGAGTGTCGTGCTTGGAGTTATACAGGATTTCTCCATGTTTATATGAAGGTCCACGTTCTCGAAGAGCTGCAGGCATGCCCGTGTAAAGTCCATTGCAGCCTTGCAAGAGTTTGCTTTTATTAGCCAATCGTCCAAGTACAGAAATACCTGGTGTCCTTCTCAGGGCAGTTTTTAGTCCTAATGGTAAAACTCTGAATTGGTAGTGACTTTCGGCCACCTTGAATCAGATATATTTTCTGTGCCTCACTTGTATGGGGATGTGAAAATATGCATCTAGAAGTTCCAACAATGTCATATGATCTTCCTTGTTTAGTAATTCAATCATTTCCTGCAGTGTAATCATTCAGAATTAATGTTTTTTTCAGATATTTGTTGAGCTGTCTAAGATCCAACAGCTGTCTCCATTCTCCACTCTTCTTCTTCAGAAGAAAAAAGTTGGAGTTGAAACTTGCATGTCTGCAGTTTTGTGGGACTTCAATAGCTCCCTTGGAAATCAGAGTTGAATTCCTCTCTCAACAGCCGAAGTTGCTGGTGAGACCGCCTGACAGTAAGGAGGTTTTGGGATAAACTCTGGGGTGTCACCATACTTTATGATGCCCATGGCAAACCAAAATGAAGAGATGGATGTCCAATTTTCGTAACAGCTTTAGAGTGCCTCTGAAACGCAAAGGAGAGGAAGGCACTGAGGTGACCAGTGTCATTTTCTTGTCATTGATTCTTGACCCTTTGCTGCTGCAGCTCGTCTTCTACCTGCCTGTCTGGAGAAAGTGGAGGTCTGAGAAGGTCTATACTGTTGGGAGAACTGCTACCATAACCCTGCGCCAGTGATGGTATGGCTGGTACCGATAAGGTTGATAACCTTGATGAAATGTGTGTTGCCCTCTGCCACCTCAGGAAGATGAAAATCTCCTCTGTTGTAGGAAACCTAAGAATCAAGCAGTCTCCGTGATGGCCGTGGTGAATTGCAGGGCATCTTCAATGTGTTTTCTAAACAAGGCTCCACCGTTAGGCATATCTAAAATATATGATTGCACTTCCAGTTGAAAATAAGATGCATTGAGCCAAACCTGCTTACTCAAGACTGCTGATCC
This sequence comes from Pleurodeles waltl, assembly GCF_031143425.1. Lineage (NCBI taxonomy): Eukaryota > Metazoa > Chordata > Amphibia > Caudata > Salamandridae > Pleurodeles > Pleurodeles waltl. The sequence goes on from NC_090440.1 coordinate 261,970,829, forward strand.
AGCCATCTATCATCTGAGGATGTGTGCTCCCCTTTTCTTATCTTCCAGCAGGGATTCTAGAACGTGAGCAAGGTCCAACAACATTCAACGGTCGTACCTGCCAAGTATAGCTTGGGCACTGGACTCTCTCTATGGTGATTAATGCCACGGCAGAGAAACACTTTCCTGTATTATTTAATCTCCTACCCTCCTTGTCTGGGGGAGCTGAACAGGGTGTAGTCAGATTCTTGGAGCTTCTTTGTGCCGCCTGCATCACCACCGAGTCAGGGTTTTGATGAGCTATCAAGCAGGCTGGTGAGTTCTCCAGAGCCTTGTACTTTTTATCTAGCCATGTTATCACTGCGACCACTGTGGCTGGGTTCTTGACCTTGAGGCCCTCGTTCTCAATGTAACCAAAAATTGGTATGGATCTTATTGATTCTGTGTTTGTTTGTTTTTTAAGTCATACAAGAAGCACTCTGTTTGTTGTACCTAGATCAGTAAGTAAGAACACTTCGCTGCTCTTTCAAGAAACGGATGGGACCCTCCAATGTCATCAGGCAGTGAGCTAGCATGTAGAGGTGTTGGTGGTGCCAATACAGGGTCACAGTAGTCCCATTCACAATCCTCAGTAGTTGTCTGGTGCTGCAGTATTTCGCCCTCTTCAAGTTCATTGTCATTGTTCCCTTGAGCCACATAGTAGTCATGCATGGCAATGGATTTTAACTTGTCTTGGCCGGGGATCTCTATTGGATCAAACAACTCTGAGGGGAGAGCATGCAAAGGTTCTACTTGTGGCACCTCAGCCTGCCCTGTTTTTGAAGGTGTTGCTCCCTCAGTGGAAACCCTTTTATGATGGTCCTGCAACATCATGCAAAGATCTGTCAACAAAGCTACAGCGACTTGCCTGATTTCTCTGAAGCAGGTTTCCTGATGTCACTGGAGGCTAATGCCTTGCTAAAAGACACTGATGGCTCAAACTGATACTTTGTATCCTTTTTCTGGGCGAGCGCAAAGCGTGCCATCCCATTCTGTAATCTCTCTTGGGGCTTCCAACCACGCCCATGTCACGTCAGTCTCTTTCATTGGTTTGTGGGCTTGCCTTTTAAAAGCCGCTTGCTTTCATCTGTGAAAGGCATGCATACGTCATGCCTTTTCCGGTGTTTAGCCCACCTACACAGCACTGGTAAACTACTAAAAACATAGGAGGCTCTATGTTTTCAGCTTGGTGTCCGGACTACTTTATCTGTTTATTTTCCACGCAGCGCGATCATGCTGCATTTTATATAGTGCGATTGCGCTGCGTTTTTTTTTTTCCTTTACAACGCTAATAGCTCTAACTCGAGCAAATGCAAGATCCGTTGCATTGAAAATGCTTGTTTCTCTTGGGATCTTGGAGAAGTCATCTTTTCCAGTGTTGGCTTTTATTTGTCCACCTTATTCTGGGTCTTTTTAGGTGGTTCAGTTAGGTCTTTTTTAGATCTCTCTCTCTCTTTAGAGACTCTTATCTTAGTGCAGGGCCCTTCATCTCCAGGGTCAGGAGATTCAGAAACCTCTTTATTCTGAAGCCATAATAAAATAAAAAAGTCTTGCCTCTCGCTCCTTGAGAGCCCTGGCTGAAAATGTTCTTCAATATTGGCAGTCCTTGTGTTTGTGGTGTGGATGCAGGCAGTACAGGCACTCCTGATGAGGATCTTCAGAGAAGAGCCTAATCTTCTTATAGGTTTTACATGGGCGAAACAAACCCCTTTTTGAACCCTCTGACATTCTGATAGAATCTGTCAGATAAGCAAGTAAAGGTCAGATAAATATATAAAGTTCACCTGGAGGTCACCAGTTGACAAAGTCAGGTTCTGATGAGGAAACAACTGAGCAGAACTCAAGGAGATTCCTTATCCATATTGTGCGGAAAGAAATCAGAGGTGTGAAGTCACTGGACAGAAGGAAAAGGATGCAAGCTCTGCTTGGCTGAACTTTGGTTAAGTACAAAACAATGTGGATTGCTACTCAATCCTATTGGGAAATGCAATTATAGTCTATCTAAATGCAAAATGTTCTACTACTAGTTATAATTACCATGGGACTACCACATTGACGACGGGGAAGATTCAATACTGGAAAATGTACAGAAGCACTTTTTTGATAAAGATTACTCCCACCTTGCTAGTGTAAAATTACATGGCCCACCATGCTCTTACTAACATAACTCTTGACTAGGCTCCAATCACACAAAGGATTGAATTCAAAATTGCACGTCTTGTGCATCAAGCCAAACCATAGTATTTCTAAGGATTATTTATGAAGACATACCAATTCATGATTTAGAAAGCAGTGCACATTCATTACAGCACAGGATGTGCATGGTGGTATGTAATAAGATCTAATTAAATGATGGAGAAAATTTCACAAACGTCAGGTCTATATTACATATATATATACACACCATAGTTTCTTAAACCAGGTGATTTTAAGCACTCATGCAAATTCAAGTGTCAGTCATTTAAAATACATCTAACAGGTAAAGAGGTTAGACAAAATTAATACTAAATTTATGATAAATTAAATAACTCAAGATGATTCAATATTTGGATCCCTGAAACCCTATTTTCTTTTTTTTTTTTTTTTTTTTTGTTTACAGCTCAGGGCATACAGTTTATCCTTAAAGGTGAAATATTGACAGACTAACTAGTCACAGTTGACACTAAGTGCCCGAGTGTCTACAGTCACTATGCGTTGAAAGAATTGCATTACCTGCTAATTATTGTTAATTCTATCAACTGACATTACATTTCGGTGTCCATTACGCATCAATGACCTCTTCATAAGCTATAAACAAAAGGATGTTTTTTTGTACAATAGAAATACAAGACCACAAGGTACTTAGTTGAAATCACAAACATTCCTTTAGGGTATCAAATATCCCCATAAATGCTGTTATCCAATATACAAATAAATACTGTTCCCAAATAAGCAACAGAATGTTCTGTGAACACAGCAGAACATTATTTGCAAAAATGTTCAACATTGCCTGGCCTTTTTGGTAATGTTACACTAAATAGATAGACAAAGAATGCTTAAATGAAATAAAGAAAGAAGAAAATATAAACACGAAAATCAGCAGTATATATTATGTTGAAAGAAGTACACAGTATAAGTGTACATTTATCATAATGCTCCAATATCTTTCCAAATTGCTCAGAAATAACATCCTTTATCTGAAAGCTCATGACAAATTTTCCATGGCAGCCAAATAGGACATCAAACAGCTAATTCTGAAGGTCAATTTTAGAGTTGCATTTCGACGAACTTAAGAAATGGCAGACCTAAACAGATGACCACAAAGGTTAGTGGGCACACTTAAAACTGAGGGAGTTAGGGGGCATCTTTTTAGGATTCAATGATTTTACATTAAGTGACAGATGCCCACCAAACACAATAGCAATCCTTGGCCTATCCTAACGGACCCTTAACAGCCTCAGAAACCTTTAAACAAGTCAACCACTCAAAAAGGGGGACAAGTATAGGCGTAATACCTTTTCTGCACTGAGTGACGAGGCAAGCAGGGTTTTAACTGAAATGTCACAATGCCCATCATAAAAAATCTATGGCGTGTGCAGAAGGTACTTCTTGAGCGCGGCATCCTTTCTGATCATGTTAACAGATCAATACCTGGCATTGTCATCAAGGGATGCAACAAACAGAACATAAATGTGAGAAAATTGAAAAATAATTCAATTTATATAATATAATATAATAATAATAATAATACTTCCCATTGGGGAGCTGTTGCCTCCATATCCACACAAGTCAGTTGTTAAATGCTTAGTTACTGTTCTAATCCTGAGTAGTAGTACATTTCACAGTATTCCTCTTGAGATACTAAAAGCATTACAAATCTCCCAACAGCATACTTATTGAGCAATTTTGGGTAGATTTTTGAGGACAAATAATCTAAGTGGGGGTCTTCCAATGCTACATTTCAACCTGTTTTGTCAGGGTATAGAATAAAGCTTACAGGTCTATGATTCTCCAATAAAGATATCTTATTAAATGTCTTAGTAGCACAAATTGAAGAAGGGCCAAACACACAAACTAATAATATTATTAAAGATACAAACAATAGCTACCCCAACCCAATCCTACTGGAAAACATAGGTACCATGCATTATTTGACATCTTAGTGATGCATAAATAAATGTCACCAAGCTACAGCAAGCATGATGCACAGAAATTAAAAGCACCCCACATAATCTATACGAGATGGAACACAAAACAAAACTAATAGTCCTTGGGTGAAATAAAGTCCAAAACTGTGCCAGACAAATATTTAAACACAAGAACCTACACTGATGAAACCATTGTCTGATTCTTTCTAAATTAGACAAAAAAAATCTTAACTATTGCCTTGGCGCTAGCTCAATCATTCAAATGCTGTGTAATAATATGAAAATATAGATTGTTATCTCATGTGACACCAGTGCTGGAATCATTTTTGTAACAAATATTGCAATTAAATTTTGACACATCCTAAGTTTAAATGTTTAGAGATCCAGTTAATGGCAGATATTAAAGATATATGGTACTGTGTTCTAGACAACATAACCAATAATATGCCTGCACTGCCTAATCCATTAATACTTCCTCATAAAATAAGATTTCAAAACTGTACATACACTATGTATAAATGCTGCAAGAAACTTTGAATAATATTCAACACCAAAGAAGGGCATGGAAACTAACATTAAGACACAACTTCTTAATTACATAAAGGATGATGGCCATGGACTAAACTTGGGAATGTGAAGGTAAAGCGATCTGCTATTTCATTATGTCACAAGACAGTGGCCATCTCGATCTGCTAACACCAACAATAAGTGATGGCTGTTTTTTGTGTGGGGAAAATATAACCAATTAAAAAAAAAAGAAAAAATTAATCGCTTAAAATGGGACTAAACAATGCTGCTTAAATCGAGAAGAAACACATCCCTATCAGGCATTTTTTCCCCACTAAAGCGCAGCCTCTGCTACGGTCTAGTAATGAGTGATTAATGCTGCTCTTACAAGATGGTGTGAGAAAGTAGCCTCTATCTAGCATGGTTACCCCCACTTTTGGCCTGTTTGTGAGTGTGTTTCAGAGTGTTTTTACTGTGTCACTGGGATCCTGATAGCCAGGACCCCAGTGTTCATAGATAAAAACCTATATGTCAGTATGTTTTGCCTGTCTCACTGGGATCCTGCTAGCCAGGACCCCCTTGCTCACAGTTTGTGGCCTAATGTGTATGCCTGTGTAGTGCCTAACTGTGTCACTGAGGCTCTGCTAATCAGAACCGCAGTGCTTGTGCTCTCTCTGCTTTTAAATTTGTCACTGTAGCCCAGTGACTTCATTTACCAATTTCAATTGTCACACTGGACCCCCTTATAAGTCCCTAGTATATTGTACCTAGGTACCCAGGGCATACGGGTTCCAGGAGATCCATATGGGCTGCAGCAATTCTTTTGCCACCCATAGGGAGCTCAGACAAACCCTTACACAGGACTGCCATTGCACATGCGTGAAATAGTGCACATACTGTTTCACAGCCATTTTCACTGCACTTAAGTAACTTATAAGTCACCTATATGTCTAACCTTCACTTGCTGAAGGTTAGGTGCAAAGTTACTAAGTGTGAGGGCACCCTTACACTAGCAAAGGTGCCCCACATAGTTCAGGGCCATTTCCCCGGACTTTATGAGTGCGGGGACGCCATTACACGCACGCACTACATATAGGTCCATACCTATATGTAGCTTCACAACGGTAACTCAGAATATGGCCATGTAACATGTCTAAGATCATGGAATTGTCCCCCCCATTCCAAATCTGGTATTGGGGAGCCAATTCCATGCATCCTGGGGGCTCCACCATGGACCCCCAGTACTGCCAAACCAGCTCTCTGAGGCTTGCACTGCAGCTATAGCTGCTGCCACCTCACAGACCGGGTTCTGCCTTCCTGGGGTCTGGGCAGCCCAGTCTCACGAAGGCAGAACAAAGCATTTCCTCTGTGAGCAGGGTGTTACACCCTCTGCCTTTGGAAATAGGTGGTACAGGCTGGTGAGGGGTAGCCTCCCCCAGCCTCTGGAAATGCTTTGAAGGGCACGGATGGTGCCCTCCTTGCATAAACCAGTCTACACTGGTTCAGGGACCCATTCTCCCCTGTTCTGGTGGGAAACTGGACAAAGGAAAGGGGAGTGGCCACTCCCCTGTCCATCACCACCCCAGGGGTGGTGCCCAGAGCTCCTCCAGTGTGTCCGAGACTTCGGCCATCTTGCTCTGCAAGGTGTTGGGCCACTCTGGAGGGCTCAGAGTGGCCAGTGCCAACAGGTGACGCCAGAGTCCATACCTGATAAGGTAGCCAATTCCCTTTTCAGGGCTATTTAGGGTCTCTCCTGTGGGTTCTCTTCAGATTCTGCTTGCAAGCTTCCTTCAGGAATCCTCTGCAACAACTTCAGACTCTTCTGACCTCGGATCAACCACAGCCTGCTCAAAGAAACGCTGTAACTGCAACAAAGTGTCTACAAGAGACACACTTCTTCAGCAACCTCATCTCCAAGGCAGCAATTGCAACAGTTTCCACGGTGTGCATGCTCTGGGGACTACCTGTCTTAAACCTGCACCAGAAGGACCGAAGAAATCTCCAGTGGAGTGAGGGAGTCACTCCCCTGCTCCAAGCAGGCACCTTCCAAGGTGAAGACCGGTACCCTGGGACTCCTCTCACGGCGACAAGCGTGCTCCTAAGGACACAGAGGGTGGACATCATCGACAGACTGTACTGAGGTCCTGCTGACACAATTTGTAGGAGGTAAGACCTTGTCTTCCCCGCGAACAACAGAACCCCTGTGTTTTGTGTCGTCTTCACCTCCTGAGGCCTCTGCGCACTATTTGCGAAATTCCTTCATGCACAGCCTGGCCCAGGTCCCCAGCACTCCACCCTGCGACGTTCAATTCGCTGAGTTTTTATCCGGCGGCATGGGACTTTCTTTTGTTGTGCTGCATCTCCTTTGAACCCAGATCCTGCAGCTTCTGGGGGTGCTGGCTAGCATCCTGAGGGCTCTCTAAAGTGCTGAGAGCCCGCTCTTCCTCCTCACACAGAGTTGAGGCCCCCAGGTCCCTCCTAGGTCGATCCAGCGCAATTTTGATGAAAAACGCACTTTTGCCGTAGCCAAGGCTTGTTGGCATCTTCCAACACGAAATCTCATCTGCAACGATCTTCACACCGTGGGACATCTTTTGTATCACGCAGGAACCCACTGGCATCTTCCTAGGGTGCATTTCTGTAGTCTTCAACTAACCGGGGACTCTTCTTTTGTACCCTCTTCTGAGTTAGCAGGGGCTCCTGTCCTTCCTGGAACTTCTTTCGAATTCTGGACTTGGCCCCCTTCCAGGTCCAATAATCCAGCAGTTGTTCTTTGGAGACTTGGTTGGCTGCTGCAAAATCCCCAAAACGAGGTGTAGTGTATCCTAAGGAAACTTGCAGTACTTTACTCCTGCTTTTCTGGGCTCTGGGGTGGGGTGATTTAAATACCTTTACTGTATTCTTAATCTCCCAGCGATTCTGCACACACTACACTTGTCTAGGAGGGAATTCGTGATTCACATTCCACTTTTTTAGTATATGGTTTGTGTTGCCCCTAGACCTATTTTCTCCCATTGCATTCTATAGGATTTCCTACTGGTTGCATTGTTCTATGACTATTTACTTGTCTAATTTTGGTGTCTAGTGTATATATTGTGTATAATACTTACCTCCAGAAGGCGTATTGTCTTTAAGATATTCTTGGTACCGTGTCACCCAAATAAATACCTTTATTTGTGGTAACACTGAATACTGTCTTTACTTGTGTACAAGTACTGTGTAACTATAGGTGGTATTGCATGAGCTTTACATGTCTCCTAGTTCACCCTACGCTGCTCTGCTATAGCTACCTCTATCAGCCCAAGCTGCTACAACACTACTACATTCACTAACAAGGGATGACTGAACCTGGGTTAAGTACCCAAGGTGCCCACTACAAACCAGGCCAGCCAGTCACCTTTTACAGTGACCTGGGTGGGGAGAAAGCATGGATCATGGGGGTGGTAGGGAAACAGCGGGTAGAGACACATCACTGTCTGTATGGTATTAAGAGGCACTAAATTGCATTCTGTTGGCATAGTGTGTAGGATTTTGTACAAATGTGTATTTTTCTTTCTCATACAAATAAGCAACGTGTCGGACTTTAAGTTATTGTGCTGTTGTGTGATTGCTGAACTCTAAGATCATGCAGCCTGTAATAAATTGGGTTGTTAGTTGTGCAGGCTGTGAGGTCTGCACAAATGATAGGTCCACAACTGGCTCCTCTCTAGGAACCAAGCCCTCCATTGTACCACTTGACTTTCTCAGGCTAGCAAAGAAGAGGAGCCCAAGATCTACTCTGGGGAGGTGGAGTGGGCTAGTAATCACAATTTGACGCAATAACATTCATCAGTATTTTTCTGTGAAAAAGGAAAGATACCTTTATAACACACACTACTAAATACTATGTACTCATTTATAAATATATACATCAGGCAAATGAAATTATCTTTAGTGACATTCTGAAATCACATTTGACACCGACTGGTGTGGGGCCCCCCCAAAATCAGAGTGGCCCCACACCACTTATACCAGATAGAACATCTCAATATAAGGGGGTGTCACTTTAAATGAAGCAGGTCTATTGGCTTTGTCAGGAGATCACTACATTAAAATATAATGCAATCTTATTGGCTTTATCATAGCCAATACTCACATGTTGAAAGACACAATCTTATCACTGGAAACAATAACCATGTTTAAATGCAATCATTAATGTCATTGAAGCATTGCAAACTTTATCAAAAATCACAGTCAATATAGCATCAAAAATCAATACCACATGTGCCCGAGTCTTACTTATATCTTTGGGGCACATATAATGCAGCCATAGAACCAACCACTAGAGGTTCGTGCACTCTCAGGATGTAGAACTAAAGTTCCAACCTTCGAGACCTGGGAAAAATAGGGTAATTTATTAATTTACTCGGAGGCAAGAGGTGCTGCGCTCCCACCAGCCTTTAACAATGCTGCAAATTTAAGTTGGTGCCGCCCCTGCAGTACTGGGGCACCATAAGCACAATTCCATATGCAAAACAAGACCAGCAGAATACTATGGGGCATCCCAGCCAAGAGCTATGAATATTTTATTAGATGTTTTGATCATGGTGCAACTCTGGCACACATGCTTGTGCTGCATGTCTTCCTTTTGTTTTTATTTCCTTCACAGGTGGTTCATGGTCCCTCCCAGAACACCTTCAAGGCAGATTTCACACTGTAGATATACTGATGGGGTTGGGGATATGGAGGCGTGGGGGGAAACCAACAAGACCTCATGACCACTGCTGGATCCCAAAGCATACTTTCATGCTGAGTGGGAGATGGCAAAGTCTTCTTTCCTGCTCCGACGGGCACACCTTCTTTGTGTGGCCTCGGAAGGGAGTAGCTCCCTTCTTCTGTGTCCTGGGAATGGGACCTTGGGACCAGGTCTTTGTCTTAAGACCCACAGATGAGCTCCTGGGCCCCTTTTAACCATACACTGGACTCGGATCTGGGGGGGAGGGGGCGTTTCAACGCATGCCTCCTGGAGAAAAATAACGGAGCTTCCACCGACCGCAAGGCAGAGGCCCACCCCAGGCCCAATGAAAAAAAGATGCAACAGTATGGGCAGATTAACATTTTTAAAAGCCTTTGAAAACTCATAACTCGGGCCCTGTTGGGCCAATTTCTTCACTCTTCATTTTACTCCTGGTGGTGACCTCTTGCCAGTTATTGCAGCAGGCAACCTGAACTAAAAAATGGGCATACTTAGCAGGGAACTGCCTTCACTGGCTTCCTGCCCCAGCTTATCCTGTGCCTGGCTCCTGATGCTTCCCTACTCCTTCTGGGGCACAGAAGTTCAGGTCCTTTCATAACCGGCCCACAGAGAGCTGAAGGGGGCTAGCATCATTGGTCCTGTGAAGACCCACTAGTCCTGGGGTCATCTGCAGACAGAGTCCTCAGTCCATCAGGACAGCTTGTCCTTCCAGCTGTTCATAGTCTTGCTGCTGTTGCAGTCTGGGTCCAGAGTGCTGTCATGTTCATGAAATGCCACATTTATGTCCATTCTAGCCTGTAGACAGAGGGGCACCCCTTTGCCTAACCCTAAAACCGGTTCTGGTCAGTTATGCCCTCTTCTCTAGGTTTTGCTCCAGTCTGGAGAGTGGCACAATAGACTAGTGTCAGGTCTCTGTGTGCTGGGGGAAAGTCACTTTGAAGTGTAATCCGGGCAGTGCACAGCTCCTACACGGCCATCCTGTCCGGAAGGTCCAATCGCTTCTACACACGTTCTTTTGTGCACGGACTGGCTCCAATACACAGTTTCCAGTGTGAGAACGGTCACTAGTCTCAGCAGCTAGAAACTCCCATAAACATATGGCAAGAAATATTAACTTTCCAAAAGTCCCATTGCTAAAATAGTAATTTAAACTACAGCCATATCATTAAAGAGGGGTTTGAATTGTAATTCACAAGAGTGGAATAAATATTCTTTCTAGCTGCTACAAATCCAAAGTTAGCATTTTATAAACAAGGTAGCATTATTATTTCCTATGGGAGTAGCAAGCCTTGCTACAGTGAAAATCATTTTGGGGGCTATTTCACTGTAAGGACATGTTCAACATTAATATCTACATATCCTACTTTTAAATATCTGTACACTGCCGTTATGGACGGTAGCACAAAAACAACAAGGTGATGGATGGAATACCTGAATTATTCTCAGCCTCTGGCAATCGCTCGGGGTCACATCCCAGTCCATCACTGTTTTGCCTACCATGCCACCCCAGTTTGGACCCAGCCATATGCAAATCAGTTTTGATTCTGCTCCCAATGGGAACAGTCCAACCCGAACTGAGACCCCAGATTTTCCCTTGACCAAAACCCCCTCATCAGCCAGGCTAGCTTGAATCCAGTGGCACAGTGATCATGGGACCCACGTCTGGGCATAGCCAGCGCAGTTAGGGTGGCAAATGCAAAAAAAAAATAAGGAGATGGATGAAATAATAAGTTATTTACCTTTGGTAACACCTTATCTGATAGGGGCAATATCCAACCACAGATTCCTTACCTTTGAATTCTCCTCAGGCCTCAGACTGGAACCAGAAGATTTTTTTGCAAGTACCCCTGAGTGCCGGCAGGTGGTGTCAGTCGGTTCCGAGCGGCGTTGTCTGCGCCTGAAGGGATGTCCTCTTAACCTATATAGGCTACATCTTGCCGCACTGACATGTTACTTTTCATGACTTTCCACACCAGAAACGCAGAGAAATGAAAAGCACCAACACTGGTGTCCCCAAACTGTGGCCCTGAAAGGGATCATCCCTGACTCTATAAATCTGTCTGCAGAGTGGGAGGATGGGTGGGTTGGTACGGAATATCGTTTCTACCAGGTAAAGCGTTACCGAAGATAAATAACTTGTTCATTTGAAAGAGACTGCTAGCTGCAGATTACTTACCTTTGAATAGATGCCCAAGCAATACCATCTCAGGTGGTGGGTCCGCGGACAAATTTAAACTAGACAACCCTGCATAAGAGAATGGGCAAAATTGCCCATCCCTACAGACCTGACTGACCAGGTAAGTAGTGTTTGATAAACATGTACAGCGAAGCCCACGTTCCTGCCTGGCAGATGTCTAGGACTGGGACTCCACATGCTAATACAGTGGTAGCAGCTTTAGCTCTGGTGAAATAAGACTGAAAGCCTTCAGGAGACTGCTTCCTGGCCAGTGCATAACAGATCTTGATGCGGAGAATGACCCATTGAGAGATGGTCCGTTTCAGCAACGCCGGACCTTTCATCGCCCGAACATACCACACGAAGAGTTGATCGTCCACCTTAAACTCACTTGTTCAATCTACATATACCAACAATGCTCTTTTTGGGTCCAGAAGGTGGAGTCGTTCCTCTTAGAGGGATGTGGAGGACTGTAAAAGGTGGGCAAGGTGACAGATAGGCACACATGAAATGGTGTTACTGCTTCCAGCAGGAAAGAGGCTCTAGTGTAAAGCACCAGTTTGTCTGGATAAACTGAGAACAGAAGCTTGGAAGATAAAGCCTGCAGCTCACTCAACCTCAGGGCAGATGTAATGACCACAAGGAAGGCTGTTTTAATTGCGAGCAGCAGGAGAGGTCAATTGTGATGAGGCTCAAAGGAGAACATATCAAGAATGTACAAGGTCCTTCAGAAATCTACTTACCATAGGGGACTTAAAGAGGGTTAGTCAGACAGCTGCTAAAAGGCAGAGAAGAAAGATAAATCTTCAGTGTGCCAAAAGCAAAGCCCTGTTGGGCAAGGGTAAGGAGAAAAAGCACACACACAAAAAAAAAAAAAAAGTGGCTCAATGGATTTTTCTGTGTAATATGATACAAAACGCTTCCACCAGGAAGCACATACCGTTTTAGTGGAGGGATGCCTGGCTGCCAGAATAACACTGCAGACTTCAGGAGGAAGGTCAAAAGCTGTCAACTGCTTCCACTCAATCTCCACACAAGATGACGGAGAGATGACAGCATTCCTCACTACTGTGAGATCTGGTTGGGGAATGGAGAGACATCTGCCTCTGACCCAATAGCAACTCGTTAGCTACCACTGCTGGTCTTTGGCAGTTCCCTCCAAGATCTAGACCATGTTGGAGGGATTGCACTGATGGTGCACCCACTGAAACATCTGGTCCCACTATGGAGACTGCATGTTATCTGGCATGTGTCACTAGCGGAATGCAGGAGGCCATGGAGGCCAGCAGCTTCAAAGTCAGTCTCAATGGGCCGGTGGCTGGGACAGGGTTGGGGCGAAAGGCAGACTGGGGATGACGCGGGCACATGAGACCCAAGGACTTGGCTATAGCCTTGAGTTCTTAAATCACTCCAGCACAGAGTGTGCCTTGTCTCTGAAGAGACAGGTGATATCAGAGGGCATGTCCATGAGGGAAGCCTTGACATCCCCTGAAAAGCCAGATGTTCTCAGCCAGGCGTGCCACCACTGTGGAAGCAGCTCTGCCAGACGTGTCCAACCCACAGTATATAGTGAACTTAGCTGCGTCTCTCTTGTCTTTGACCCCTTGGGAGAGAGTGGCCCATGCCTGCTTCGGGACCTGTGGCAGCACCTGTGCAACCATGCCCCACACTGTGTGGGAATAGTGGCCCAATAAGCATGCAGTGTTCACTGACCGCAATGCAGGGCTGGCGGAAAAAAACATTTTGTTACCCAAGCTATCCAGCCTCTTGGATTCCCTGTCTTGGGGTCCGCCAGGGAATGGGCAAGGGGAAGTAGAAGCTTGGCCTACCAAGCTCTCCAGGGTAAGGTGTTGGGTGAGGATAGTTGCGTTCCCCGGGGCGGTGAGCAATCATCCTATTCACAGGAGCCCCTGTGCTGGGCTTGGACCAGGTTCGCAGAAGGACATCGGTGAGGGCTTCGTTGAAAGGGAGCAGGGTTTCATAGGAGGAAGCTGCCGGTTGCAGCAACTCCGTTAGGATGTTAGTCTTGATTGCCACTGAGGGCATCTCGGGGTCCAGGACCTCAGTGTTCCTCTTCACCACCACAGCATAGGTAGCTCCCTCCTCGGTTGCCACGCTAGGGAGAGACAGCATGTCGTTATCTTGAGTCCCCCAGTTCCTCACACCAGTCTATATCCTGTTCTTCTGAGTGGTATTCTAAATGGTCTAGTGACCCAACCCATTCTTCCACAAGACCTAGTCCTTCAGAATAAGGCTGAGACACTGACCTAGGACACAAGGGTCCTGTCAGTGCCCAAATCGGCATCTATCAACGCAGCTTTTGGCTCTGTGTTGGATTCGGGGATCACAATGGAATTGGCACCACCGGTAGGCAGCGGCATCGGTGTTGAAGCAGGTCACAGTGGCACGACTAGTGCTGGATTCGGATCCATGAGAGCACATTGGAGCCAGGGTCGGAGCTGCCAGCACAGAACCAGATGGGGCACTCTCTAACCCCGCAGGGCCTGATGACGCCTCAAGAAGGGTCGGCCTTCTTTCATTTGAGCGGCAGTTGCTTTGGCTCCTGGAATGCTGGTGATGGGCAGAGTCGCCCTGGCATAGGCTCCGAATAACTATGCCACACCCCATGCAAATCAGTGTTAAGCCTGGCCAATGAGGGGTGATGCCCTGAAACCGATCCCGAGGTAGCTTGTTTCCAGTCCAGGGAGGAGACTCCAGTAGGTAGCCTGAGCCAAAATAAAGGTCCAGAACCTGATGATCAAAAAGCAAAATAATTTGGACATATTAAATTGGTGGAACCAATTTGCAACACAACTCCAAACTATTTTCCTGAGAAGCCAAGCTAACCATTGCTATCACGGAGGGTCAAGTGCAGAATGAGCTGCACTTGGCTCAGTTTGCTGACTCATAGTAGGACAGGCCCTGGAAAATCACAGGCAAATTACCTCACCTTCCCCGCTTGAGACCAAGTAGTTCCTGCTTACCGATGGCACCCTCAAAGGGAGTCACAAAATTGCCTGTTTGACACCTTGCTAAACAGACTAATGTCAATTAATGCACCAACATCCTTATATACAGATTGATCTGTTATTCACTAATAATTATCGTGGATATCCGGGTACACAGCTCAAGTAAATTCTCACAATAGAAATTTAAAGATTCTTCTACGTTGCAAAGCACTTAGCATCTTGTTAGTAAGTTATTTGTGAGGACAATTCCTCACGTAGAGGCAATTAACTAGTTTGGTAAACCTCACTCAGTAGCATTCGCTTAAGGATCACAGCTATACTTAGCCTAGTTAATTAACACTGCCCTAGCAGGGTTTCAATCTACTTTAAAACATTCATTAGCAGACTCCTACTCATCCTCTTGTTAATTTTAGTCCACATTACTTCGAAATGCATTGCTTTACTGTTAGAAGATAAGCTATCAACATGTCGTTTTAGATGTTCATTTATAAAACCAGAACAGACGTGAGCTTTGACAAGAATGAACATGCATGCTATTTTGCCCTTCTCTCAGGCAATGGGCCTCTCAAAGAATGTTAAATGCAATTATCTAGTGGGAAAAGCACAGCAAAATTTGACAGCTTGCATTCAGAGGGGAGCTCTAACGATGTATTGTACAGACAAAAAGAAGAACCAATGCTCCTGTTTACCGTATCTGGGGTATCCAATATTAGTGCTAACTGATACTAGAGGGGCAAGAGCAGCCCCTCTGGTATGTTCAGCTTACAGACACCCTTGGAGTCCTTCTCTTCACTTCTTCCCCTCTTCATAACTGCTTTTGTGTGTTCCTATCTCCCTTACACTAGCTAACATTTCCACCCACACTTCTCCTCCTTCCCAGGATCCTTTAATTTTGGTGCGAATTTGAGGGGGGTGGGGGGGGGGGGGGGGGGAGGCTAACCATGGTAGCGGGCGTGAGCTCTTGAAGCCCCACTGTAGACCCTCTAGATGACAGTAAATCCTGGTGCCAGAGGCAAGATGATCGCAGCCCCTGACTGAGGACCCCCTGGTAGAGGAGGGGGGTGGTGGTATGCAGAGGACGAATCCGCTCAGGAAGACAGTCTGCACAGAGGCGATTCTGCCACTGGCCCTGGGGCTCTTCAAAGATGGTGCCGGCCTCCTAGCAGGCGGCACACCAGCAGCTGAAGACCCACAACAGCGTGGGAGAGGGGCATTGGAGATCTGGACACCCAGCGAGGAGCAGAGGTGATGGCCACTGTACTCCTAGAAGCGTTAGAGGGCAGGACCCCCTGTAGAGGGAGGCAGCAATCACCCTGGACTGCTTGAGGTTGGTGTCGGCCCCTGGGCAAGTCACGCACCTGATGGCAGGATCAACCCCACGCTACAATAGGACGCTAAAGGGCACGCAGTTCTGGGATTGCACTAAAGATCCATTTGACGCCAGGTTAAGTCTAAAAATTGCTGAGCTCTTTGAGAAGCACTTGAGGATTGTAAGGAAATGCCTCCTTGGCATGGTTGCCCCCTGACTTTTTGCCTTTGCTGATGCTATGTTTACAATTGAAAGTGTGCTGAGGCCTGCTAACCAGGCCCCAGCACCAGTGTTCTTTCCCTAACCTGTACTTTTGTATCCACAATTGGCAGACCCTGGCATCCAGATAAGTCCCTTGTAACTGGTACTTCTAGTACCAAGGGCCCTGATGCCAAGGAAGGTCTCTAAGGGCTGCAGCATGTCTTATGCCACCCTGGAGACCTCTCACTAAGCACAGACACTCTGCTTGCCAGCTTGTGTGTGCTAGTGAGGACAAAACGAGTAAGTCGACATGGCACTCCCCTCAGGGTGCCATGCCAGCCTCTCACTGCCTATGCAGTATAGGTAAGACACCCCTCTAGCAGGCCTTACAGCCCTAAGGCAGGGTGCACTATACCATAGGTGAGGGTACCAGTGCATGAGCATGGTACCCCTACAGTGTCTAAACAAAACCTTAGACATTGTAAGTGCAGGGTAGCCATAAGAGTATATGGTCTGGGAGTCTGTCAAACACGAACTCCACAGCACCATAATGGCTACACTGAAAACTGGGAAGTTTGGTATCAAACTTCTCAGCACAATAAATGCACACTGATGCCAGTGTACATTTTATTGTAAAATACACCACAGAGGGCACCTTAGAGGTGCCCCCTGAAACTTAACCGACTATCTGTGTAGGCTGACTAGTTTTAGCAGCCTGCCACAAACCGAGACATGTTGCTGGCCCCATGGGGAGAGTGCCTTTGTCACTCTGAGGCCAGTAACAAAGCCTGCACTGGGTGGAGATGCTAACACCTCCCCCAGGCAGGAATTGTCACACCTGGCGGTGAGCCTCAAAGGCTCACCTCCTTTGTGCCAACCCAGCAGGACACTCCAGCTAGTGGAGTTGCCCGCCCCCTCCGGCCAGGCCCCACTTTTGGCGGCAAGGCCGGAGAAAATAATGAGAAAAACAAGGAGGAGTCACTGGCCAGTCAGGACAGCCCCTAAGGTGTCCTGAGCTGAAGTGACTCTAACTTTTAGAAATCCTCCATCTTGCAGATGGAGGATTCCCCCAATAGGGTTAGGATTGTGACCCCCTCCCCTTGGGAGGAGGCACAAAGAGGGTGTACCCACCCTCAGGGCTAGTAGCCATTGGCTACTAACCCCCCAGACCTAAACACGCCCTTAAATTTAGTATTTAAGGGCTACCCTGAACCCTAGAAGATTAGATTCCTGCAACTACAAGAAGAAGGACTGCCTAGCTGAAAACCCCTGCAGAGGAAGACCAGAAGACGACAACTGCCTTGGCTCCAGAAACTCACCGGCCTGTCTCCTGCCTTCCAAAGATCCTGCTCCAGCGACGCCTTCCAAAGGGACCAGCGACCTCGACATCCTCTGAGGACTGCCCCTGCTTCGAAAAGACAAGAAACTCCCGAGGACAGCGGACCTGCTCCAAGAAAAGCTGCAACTTTGTTTCCAGCAGCTTTAAAGAACCCTGCAAGCTCCCCGCAAGAAGCGTGAGACTTGCAACACTGCACCCGGCGACCCCGACTCGGCTGGTGGCGATCCAACACCTCAGGAGGGACCCCAGGACTACTCTAAGACTGTGAGTACAAAAACCTGTCCCCCCTGAGCCCCCACAGCGCCGCCTGCAGAGGGAATCCCGAGGCTTCCCCTGACCGCGACTCTTTGAATCCTAAGTCCCGACACCTGGGAGAGACCCTGCACCCGCAGCCCCCAGGACCTGAAGGACCGGACTTTCACTGGAGGAGTGACCCCCAGGAGTCCCTCTCCCTTGACCAAGTGGAGGTTTCCCCGAGGAACCCCCCCCTTGCCTGCCTGCAGCGCTGAAGAGATCCCTAGATCTCCCATTGACTTCCATTACAAACCCGACGCTTGTTTCTACACTGCACCCGGCCGCCCCCGCGCTGCTGAGGGTGAAATTTCTGTGTGGGCTTGTGTCCCCCCCGGTGCCCTACAAAACCCCCCTGGTCTGCCCTCCGAAGACGCGGGTAGTTACCTGCAAGCAGACCGGAACCGGGGCACCCCCTTCTCTCCATTCTAGCCTATGTGTTTTGGGCACCACTTTGAACTCTGCACCTGACCGGCCCTGAGCTGCTGGTGTGGTGACTTTGGGGTTGCTCTGAACCCCCAACGGTGGGCTACCTTGGACCAAGAACTAAACCCTGTAAGTGTCTTACTTACCTGGTTAACCTAACAAATACTTACCTCCCCTAGGAACTGTGAAAATTGCACTAAGTGTCCACTTTTAAAACAGCTATTTGTGAATAACTTGAAAAGTATACATGCAATTTTGATGATTTGAAGTTCCTAAAGTACTTACCTGCAATACCTTTCGAATGAGATATTACATGTAGAATTTGAACCTGTGGTTCTTAAAATAAACTAAGAAAAGATATTTTTCTATAACAAAACCTATTGGCTGGATTTGTCTCTGAGTGTGTGTACCTCATTTATTGTCTATGTGTATGTACAACAGATGCTTAACACTACTCCTTGGATAAGCCTACTGCTCGACCACACTACCACAAAATAGAGCATTAGTATTATCTATTTTTACCACTATTTTACCTCTAAGGGGAACCCTTGGACTCTGTGCATGCTATTCCTTACTTTGAAATAGCACATACAGAGCCAACTTCCTACATTGGTGGCAGCGGTGGGATACAAGACTTTGCATTTGCTGGACTACTCAGCCAATACCTGATCACACAACAAATTCCAAAATTGTCATTAGAAATTCATTTTTGCAATTTGAAATTTTTCTAAATTCTTAAAAGTCCTGCTAGGGCCTTGTGTGTGAAGTCCCTGTTTAGCATTGTCTTTTAGAGTTTAAAAAGTTTGTTAAAAGTTTGAAATTAGATTCTAGAAACAGTGTTAGATTCTTTAAAAAGTCTTCCAACTTTTAGCAAAATAATGTCTGATACAGAGATGAATGTGGTGGAACTCGACACCACACCTTACCTCCATCTTAAGATGAGGGAGCTAAGGTCTCTCTGTAATATCAAAAAAATAACCATTGGCTCCAGACCTACCAAAATTCAGCTCCAGGAGCTGTTGGCAGAGTTTGAAAAAGCCAACCCCTCTGATGATGACATCACAGAGGAAGAAATTAGTGACTTGGAGGCCAATGTCCCTCCTCCAGTCCTAAATAGGGAGAACAGGACCCCTCAAGTCCTGTCTCCAACTGTGTTAGTCAGAAATAGTGAGTCCCTCACAGGAGGGTCGCACATTTCTGAAATCACCGAGGATGCTCTCAGTGAAGATGACCTCCTGTTAGCCAGGATGGCCAAAAGATTGGCTTTAGAGAGACAGCTCCTAGCCATAGAAAGGGAAAGACAAGAGATGGGCCTAGGACCCATCAATGGTGGCAGCAATATAAATAGGGTCAGAGATTCTCCTGACATGTTAAAAATCCCCAAAGGGATTGTGACAAAATTTGAAGATGGTGATGACATCACCAAGTGGTTCACAGCTTTTGAGAGGGCTTGTGTAACCAGAAAAGTGAACAGATCTCACTGGGGTGCTCTCCTTTGGGAAATGTTCACTGGAAAGTGTAGGGATAGACTCCTCACACTCTCTGGAAAAGATGCAGAATCTTATGACCTCATGAAGGGTACCCTGATTGAGGGCTTTGGATTCTCCACTGAGGAGTACAGGATTAGGTTCAGGGGGGCTCAAAAATCCTCGAGCCAGACCTGGGTTGACTTTGTTGACTACTCAGTGAAAACACTAGATGGTTGGATTCAAGGCAGTGGTGTAAGTAATTATGATGGGCTGTACAATTTATTTGTGAAAGAACACCTGTTAAGTAATTGTTTCAATGATAAACTGCATCAGCATCTGGTAGACCTAGGACCAATTTCTCCCCAAGAATTGGGAAAGAAGGCGGACCATTGGGTCAAGACAAGGGTGTCCAAGACTTCAACAGGGGGTGACCAAAAGAAAGGGGTCACAAAGACTCCCCAGGGGAAGGGTGATGAGACAACCAAAACTAAAAATAGTAAAGAGTCTTCTACAGGCCCCCAAAAACCTGCACAGGAGGGTGGGCCCAGAGCCTCTTCACAAAACAATGGGTACAAGGGTAAAAACTTTGATCCCAAAAAGGCCTGGTGTCATAGCTGTAAACAGCATGGACACCAAACTGGAGACAAGGCCTGTCCCAAGAAAGGTTCCACTCCAAACTCCCATCCAGGTAACACTGGTATGGCTAGTCTCCAAGTGGGATCAACAGTGTGCCCAGAGCAAATCAGAGTCCACACTGAAGCTATTCTAGTTTCTGAGGGTGGGGTGGATTTAGCCACACTAGCTGTCTGGCCGCCTAACATGCAAAAATACAGACAGCAACTCTTAATTAATTGGACTAGAATAGAGGGCCTGAGGGATACAGGTGCCAGTGTCACCATGGTGACAGAGAAACTGGTTTCCCCTGGCCAATACCTGACTGGAAAAACTTACACAGTCACCAACGCTGACAATCAGAGAAAAGTACATCCCATGGCAATGGTTACTTTAGAATGGGGAGGGGTCAATGGCCTGAAACAGGTGGTGGTCTCCTCAAATATCCCAGTGGACTGTCTGCTTGGAAATGACCTGGAGTCCTCAGCATGGGCTGAGGTAGAACTAAAAACCCATGCAGCAATGCTGGGTATCCCTGAACTGGTGTGTGTGAAAACAAGAGCACAGTGCAAGGCACAGGGTGAACAAGTAGAGCTGGAGTCTGGAAGAATGGCCCAGCCTACCAAGAGAACAGGAAAGTCAGTTGGGAAACCAACTGCAACACAGCAAAAGAAAGGGAACCTCTCTTCTCAGGAAGAAGTTCTGCCCTCTGAGGGAACTGAGCCTTTGGAGCTTGAACCTTACCAGGTTGAGCTCTTAGGCCCAGGGGGACCCTCAAGGGAGGAGCTGTGTAAGGGACAAGAAACCTGTCCCTCTCTTGAAGGCCTTAGGCAGCAAGCTGCTGAAGAGTCCAAAGGCAAGAAAAATGGAACACATAGGGTCTATTGGGAAGATGGGCTCCTGTACACTGAGGCCAGAGACCCCAAACCTGGTGCCACTAGGAGAGTGGTAGTGCCTCAGCTGTTCAGGAAGTTCATCCTAACATTGGCCCATGACATTCCCCTTGCTGGACATTTGGGACAAACCAAGACGTGGGAGAGGTTAGTCAACCACTTCTACTGGCCCAATATGTCCAACATGGTTAAGGAGTTTTGCCTCTCCTGCCCCACCTGTCAAGCCAGTGGTAAGACAGGTGGGCATCCAAAGGCCCCCCTCATTCCACTTCCAGTGGTGGGGGTTCCCTTTGAAAGAGTGGGTGTGGACATAGTTGGTCCACTAGAACCTCCCACAGCCTCAGGAAATATGTATATCCTGGTAGTAGTGGATCATGCTACCAGGTATCCTGAAGCTATTCCCCTTAGGTCGACTACTGCCCCTGCAGTAGCCAAGGCCCTCATTGGTATCTTTACCAGAGTGGGTTTCCCTAAGGAGGTGGTGTCTGACAGAGGTACCAACTTCATGTCAGCATACCTAAAGCACATGTGGAATGAGTGTGGAGTGACTTATAAATTCACTACACCATACCATCCACAAACTAATGGCTTGGTTGAGAGATTCAACAAGACATTAAAAGGCATGATCATGGGGCTCCCAGAAAAACTCAAAAGGAGATGGGATGTCCTCTTGCCATGTCTGCTTTTCGCTTACAGAGAGGTACCACAGAAGGGAGTAGGATTCTCACCCTTTGAACTTCTGTTTGGTCATCCTGTAAGGGGACCACTTGCTCTTGTTAAAGAAGGCTGGGAGAGACCTCTCCATGAGCCTAAACAAGACATAGTGGACTATGTACTTGGCCTTCGCTCTAGAATGGCAGAGTACATGGAAAAGGCAACCAAAAACCTTGAGGCCAGCCAACAGCTCCAGAAGTTTTGGTATGACCAAAAGGCTGCACTGGTTGAGTTCCAACCAGGGCAGAAAGTCTGGGTTCTGGAGCCTGTGGCTCCCAGGGCACTCCAGGACAAATGGAGTGGCCCTTACCCAGTGCTAGAAAGGAAGAGTCAGGTCACCTACCTGGTGGACCTGGGCACAAGCAGGAGCCCCAAGAGGGTGATCCATGTGAACCGCCTTAAACTCTTCCATGACAGGGCTGATGTGAATCTGTTGATGGTAACAGATGAGGATCAGGAGGCAGAGAGTGAACCTCTCCCTGATCTTCTGTCATCAGACCCAAAAGATGGCACAGTAGATGGAGTGATCTACTCAGACACCCTCTCTGGCCAACAGCAAGCTGATTGTAGGAGAGTCCTACAACAGTTTCCTGAACTCTTCTCCTTAACCCCTGGTCAGGCACACCTGTGTACCCATGATGTGGACACAGGAGACAGCATGCCTGTCAAAAACAAAATCTTTAGACAGTCTGACCATGTTAAGGAAAGCATCAAGGTGGAAGTCCACAAGATGCTGGAATTGGGAGTAATTGAGCGCTCTGACAGCCCCTGGGCTAGCCCAGTGGTCTTAGTCCCCAAACCTCACACCAAAGATGGAAAGAAAGAGATGAGGTTTTGTGTGGACTACAGAGGGCTCAATTCTGTCACCAAGACAGATGCTCATCCAATTCCAAGAGCTGATGAGCTCATAGATAAATTAGGTGCTGCCAAATTCTTAAGTACCTTTGACTTGACAGCAGGGTACTGGCAAATAAAAATGGCACCTGGAGCAAAAGAGAAAACAGCATTCTCCACACCTGATGGGCATTATCAGTTTACTGTTATGCCCTTTGGTTTAAAGAATGCCCCTGCCACCTTCCAAAGTTTGGTGAATCAAGTCCTTGCTGGCTTGGAGTCCTTTAGCACAGCTTATCTTGATGATATTGCTGTCTTTAGCTCCACCTGGCAGGATCACCTGGTCCACCTGAAGAAGGTTTTGAAGGCTCTGCAATCTGCAGGCCTCTCTATCAAGGCATCCAAATGCCAGATAGGGCAGGGAACTGTGGTTTACTTGGGCCACCTTGTAGGTGGAGGCCAAGTTCAGCCACTCCAACCCAAGATCCAGACTATTCTGGACTGGGTAGCTCCAAAAACCCAGACTCAAGTCAGGGCATTCCTTGGCTTGACTGGGTATTACAGGAGGTTTGTGAAGGGATATGGATCCATTGTGACAGCCCTCACTGAACTCACCTCCAAGAAAATGCCCAAGAAAGTGAACTGGACTGTGGAATGCCAACAGGCCTTTGATACCCTGAAACAAGCAATGTGCTCAGCACCAGTTCTAAAAGCTCCAGATTATTCTAAGCAGTTCATTGTGCAGACTGATGCCTCTGAACATGGGATAGGGGCAGTTTTGTCCCAAACAAATGATGATGGCCTTGACCAGCCTGTTGCTTTCATTAGCAGGAGGTTACTCCCCAGGGAGCAGCGTTGGAGTGCCATTGAGAGGGAGGCCTTTGCTGTGGTTTGGTCCCTGAAGAAGCTGAGACCATACCTCTTTGGGACTCACTTCCTAGTTCAAACTGACCACAGACCTCTCAAATGGCTGATGCAAATGAAAGGTGAAAATCCTAAACTGTTGAGGTGGTCCATCTCCCTACAGGGAATTGACTTTATAGTGGAACACAGACCTGGGACTGCCCATGCCAATGCAGATGGCCTTTCCAGGTTCTTCCACTTAGAAAATGAAGACTCTCTTGGGAAAGGTTAGTCTCATCCTCTTTCGTTTGGGGGGGGGTTGTGTAAGGAAATGCCTCCTTGGCATGGTTGCCCCCTGACTTTTTGCCTTTGCTGATGCTATGTTTACAATTGAAAGTGTGCTGAGGCCTGCTAACCAGGCCCCAGCACCAGTGTTCTTTCCCTAACCTGTACTTTTGTATCCACAATTGGCAGACCCTGGCATCCAGATAAGTCCCTTGTAACTGGTACTTCTAGTACCAAGGGCCCTGATGCCAAGGAAGGTCTCTAAGGGCTCCAGCATGTCTTATGCCACCCTGGAGACCTCTCACTAAGCACAGACACTCTGCTTGCCAGCTTGTGTGTGCTAGTGAGGACAAAACGAGTAAGTCGACATGGCACTCCCCTCAGGGTGCCATGCCAGCCTCTCACTGCCTATGCAGTATAGGTAAGACACCCCTCTAGCAGGCCTTACAGCCCTAAGGCAGGGTGCACTATACCATAGGTGAGGGTACCAGTGCATGAGCATGGTACCCCTACAGTGTCTAAACAAAACCTTAGACATTGTAAGTGCAGGGTAGCCATAAGAGTATATGGTCTGGGAGTCTGTCAAACACGAACTCCACAGCACCATAATGGCTACACTGAAAACTGGGAAGTTTGGTATCAAACTTCTCAGCACAATAAATGCACACTGATGCCAGTGTACATTTTATTGTAAAATACACCACAGAGGGCACCTTAGAGGTGCCCCCTGAAACTTAACCGACTATCTGTGTAGGCTGACTAGTTTTAGCAGCCTGCCACAAACCGAGACATGTTGCTGGCCCCATGGGGAGAGTGCCTTTGTCACTCTGAGGCCAGTAACAAAGCCTGCACTGGGTGGAGATGCTAACACCTCCCCCAGGCAGGAATTGTCACACCTGGCGGTGAGCCTCAAAGGCTCACCTCCTTTGTGCCAACCCAGCAGGACACTCCAGCTAGTGGAGTTGCCCGCCCCCTCCGGCCAGGCCCCACTTTTGGCGGCAAGGCCGGAGAAAATAATGAGAAAAACAAGGAGGAGTCACTGGCCAGTCAGGACAGCCCCTAAGGTGTCCTGAGCTGAAGTGACTCTAACTTTTAGAAATCCTCCATCTTGCAGATGGAGGATTCCCCCAATAGGGTTAGGATTGTGACCCCCTCCCCTTGGGAGGAGGCACAAAGAGGGTGTACCCACCCTCAGGGCTAGTAGCCATTGGCTACTAACCCCCCAGACCTAAACACGCCCTTAAATTTAGTATTTAAGGGCTACCCTGAACCCTAGAAGATTAGATTCCTGCAACTACAAGAAGAAGGACTGCCTAGCTGAAAACCCCTGCAGAGGAAGACCAGAAGACGACAACTGCCTTGGCTCCAGAAACTCACCGGCCTGTCTCCTGCCTTCCAAAGATCCTGCTCCAGCGACGCCTTCCAAAGGGACCAGCGACCTCGACATCCTCTGAGGACTGCCCCTGCTTCGAAAAGACAAGAAACTCCCGAGGACAGCGGACCTGCTCCAAGAAAAGC
Source organism: Pleurodeles waltl (assembly GCF_031143425.1). Taxonomy (NCBI): domain Eukaryota; kingdom Metazoa; phylum Chordata; class Amphibia; order Caudata; family Salamandridae; genus Pleurodeles; species Pleurodeles waltl. The sequence continues at coordinate 261,996,095 of NC_090440.1, forward strand.
TGCAACTTTGTTTCCAGCAGCTTTAAAGAACCCTGCAAGCTCCCCGCAAGAAGCGTGAGACTTGCAACACTGCACCCGGCGACCCCGACTCGGCTGGTGGCGATCCAACACCTCAGGAGGGACCCCAGGACTACTCTAAGACTGAGTACAAAAACCTGTCCCCCCTGAGCCCCCACAGCGCCGCCTGCAGAGGGAATCCCGAGGCTTCCCCTGACCGCGACTCTTTGAATCCTAAGTCCCGACACCTGGGAGAGACCCTGCACCCGCAGCCCCCAGGACCTGAAGGACCGGACTTTCACTGGAGGAGTGACCCCCAGGAGTCCCTCTCCCTTGACCAAGTGGAGGTTTCCCCGAGGAACCCCCCCCTTGCCTGCCTGCAGCGCTGAAGAGATCCCTAGATCTCCCATTGACTTCCATTACAAACCCGACGCTTGTTTCTACACTGCACCCGGCCGCCCCCGCGCTGCTGAGGGTGAAATTTCTGTGTGGGCTTGTGTCCCCCCCGGTGCCCTACAAAACCCCCCTGGTCTGCCCTCCGAAGACGCGGGTACTTACCTGCAAGCAGACCGGAACCGGGGCACCCCCTTCTCTCCATTCTAGCCTATGTGTTTTGGGCACCACTTTGAACTCTGCACCTGACCGGCCCTGAGCTGCTGGTGTGGTGACTTTGGGGTTGCTCTGAACCCCCAACGGTGGGCTACCTTGGACCAAGAACTAAACCCTGTAAGTGTCTTACTTACCTGGTTAACCTAACAAATACTTACCTCCCCTAGGAACTGTGAAAATTGCACTAAGTGTCCACTTTTAAAACAGCTATTTGTGAATAACTTGAAAAGTATACATGCAATTTTGATGATTTGAAGTTCCTAAAGTACTTACCTGCAATACCTTTCGAATGAGATATTACATGTAGAATTTGAATAAAATAAACTAAGAAAAGATATTTTTCTATAACAAAACCTATTGGCTGGATTTGTCTCTGAGTGTGTGTACCTCATTTATTGTCTATGTGTATGTACAACAGATGCTTAACACTACTCCTTGGATAAGCCTACTGCTCGACCACACTACCACAAAATAGAGCATTAGTATTATCTATTTTTACCACTATTTTACCTCTAAGGGGAACCCTTGGACTCTGTGCATGCTATTCCTTACTTTGAAATAGCACATACAGAGCCAACTTCCTACATTGGTGGCAGCGGTGGGATACAAGACTTTGCATTTGCTGGACTACTCAGCCAATACCTGATCACACAACAAATTCCAAAATTGTCATTAGAAATTCATTTTTGCAATTTGAAATTTTTCTAAATTCTTAAAAGTCCTGCTAGGGCCTTGTGTGTGAAGTCCCTGTTTAGCATTGTCTTTTAGAGTTTAAAAAGTTTGTTAAAAGTTTGAAATTAGATTCTAGAAACAGTGTTAGATTCTTTAAAAAGTCTTCCAACTTTTAGCAAAATAATGTCTGATACAGAGATGAATGTGGTGGAACTCGACACCACACCTTACCTCCATCTTAAGATGAGGGAGCTAAGGTCTCTCTGTAATATCAAAAAAATAACCATTGGCTCCAGACCTACCAAAATTCAGCTCCAGGAGCTGTTGGCAGAGTTTGAAAAAGCCAACCCCTCTGATGATGACATCACAGAGGAAGAAATTAGTGACTTGGAGGCCAATGTCCCTCCTCCAGTCCTAAATAGGGAGAACAGGACCCCTCAAGTCCTGTCTCCAACTGTGTTAGTCAGAAATAGTGAGTCCCTCACAGGAGGGTCGCACATTTCTGAAATCACCGAGGATGCTCTCAGTGAAGATGACCTCCTGTTAGCCAGGATGGCCAAAAGATTGGCTTTAGAGAGACAGCTCCTAGCCATAGAAAGGGAAAGACAAGAGATGGGCCTAGGACCCATCAATGGTGGCAGCAATATAAATAGGGTCAGAGATTCTCCTGACATGTTAAAAATCCCCAAAGGGATTGTGACAAAATTTGAAGATGGTGATGACATCACCAAGTGGTTCACAGCTTTTGAGAGGGCTTGTGTAACCAGAAAAGTGAACAGATCTCACTGGGGTGCTCTCCTTTGGGAAATGTTCACTGGAAAGTGTAGGGATAGACTCCTCACACTCTCTGGAAAAGATGCAGAATCTTATGACCTCATGAAGGGTACCCTGATTGAGGGCTTTGGATTCTCCACTGAGGAGTACAGGATTAGGTTCAGGGGGGCTCAAAAATCCTCGAGCCAGACCTGGGTTGACTTTGTTGACTACTCAGTGAAAACACTAGATGGTTGGATTCAAGGCAGTGGTGTAAGTAATTATGATGGGCTGTACAATTTATTTGTGAAAGAACACCTGTTAAGTAATTGTTTCAATGATAAACTGCATCAGCATCTGGTAGACCTAGGACCAATTTCTCCCCAAGAATTGGGAAAGAAGGCGGACCATTGGGTCAAGACAAGGGTGTCCAAGACTTCAACAGGGGGTGACCAAAAGAAAGGGGTCACAAAGACTCCCCAGGGGAAGGGTGATGAGACAACCAAAACTAAAAATAGTAAAGAGTCTTCTACAGGCCCCCAAAAACCTGCACAGGAGGGTGGGCCCAGAGCACATACAGAGCCAACTTCCTACAAGGATGCAGAGATGCAGCGGAGAACTGGCAGACCCGGGGCGCCGCCTGGGGAGAGACAACTCCCTACCAGACATGAGGTGGCCTGAGCGGTCTGGAAGGCTGACAGGCAAACAATGAGCCACAGGGTTTGGTAAACAGGGTGGGGGGGGTGGGGGCCCTTCCTGGGGTCTACTGCACACCTCCCTCTCCAGGTCTCCTGCAAAGTGGAGGAATACACTGCTACAAGGGGCCTGACTTGGGGCTTCTCTGAGCAGACCACAAGAAGTTGGTTGAAAATGTTGGTCAGCTGGAGTCCACGGTGACCGACCAGCGGCCCACTGCTGAGGACCATGAGAAGAAACTGCAAACCCGGCAACAATCAGTGGCGAGTCTGCCAGAGTGGATGGAAGGTTCAGAGGGACAATCTGGCCTTAACAATGAAGGAGTGGTCGTCCTGCTGGAATGGGCTGAAGGTCCCAGTACTGAACTATATATGAAGAACTAGCGCAGAGGCTTGTCATGAAGGGCAAGGCTTCCAGGTTGTTTACGGTAGAAAGAACCCATAGAGTTCCAGGTGACCTGCCGCGCCCAGGGGCCATCCCAAGAGCAGGAGTGGTCAGGCCTCTCAACTTCTGTGATAGGGATGATATCTTACAACATGCCCGCACTCATGGATGCTAGAAAGTGGAGGTGGTTGGGGGGGTATCCACTTTCTGGACTACACCCAGGTGGTTATTATCCTAATAGTAGAAAGACAGCTAGGTACTCTCAACTTAAAATATGTGCTTCTCTACCCAGCAAAGTTTAGGGTTGTGGAACAGAACTGATCCCACTACAGCGACAGGCACGGGCATGGTCGGAGGGAAGGGTTGTCATGTCTCTGGAAGTGCGGGCCTCCCTTGAGGAGACCAAAAACAAGACATGGGCTGCCCCGTAGATCGAAGGAGTCTCAGACGAAAGACCAAGCAGGCACTGAACTGGTGAAGGTGGTGGTGGAGCTACAACATGGCCACCATCTTTCCAACAGCAATGACTGGGTGGAGCTCGCACAGTCTAGTGAGGACTCCAGGGAGGGCTCCGAGGACTCATGAAGGAGTGGAGCTGGAAGGGACTTGCCAGAGATGACTCCCCATGACAACAGACTTGCTGATTTGAGGTTGGAGGTCTGGGTTTGAGTCATGGGTCTGGCCCGACTGCATGCACGCATACTAAGGTGCAAGCCTAGGCACACTGGGGAGGTCAAATGATGGTCTGGAGGGTCACCACCCCCACAACACTATACTCTGTAGTTCAAGACTGTTCTCAAATTTAGATTTAGTCATGATTACAAGGTGACAGACATCTCAGGCACTGGTGTAGTTCTGAGCCCGCAGCACATGATGGAGGGGGGGGGGGGGCGGCTGTCAAGTTTGTTTTTTATGGCATGTGCGAAAAGGTATGGTTCCTGGCAGATGGGGCTGATGGCATGGATACTAAATCTGCTGTCGTTTGGAGAGTACAAGGGGACAGGGGACTCTATTAATGGCCTAACCCTGAAGATCCTCTCCTGAAATATGAATGGTTTGGGAGATAAACTCAAGAGAAGGGAGGTGAGGAAATCCCGATGTGGCCCTGTTACAGGAGATGCATCTTGTGGGCAACAACTCTGGGTTATTGGGCCGTGGGAAGTACGTCCAATTGACACATGCAGATTTCTACAGGGGTTTCTGGGAAGTTAGGGATTCTGGCCCGTAGATCCCTCCAGTTAGGGGTCCGTAACATGGGTCACTGATGATGGGTGCCAAGCGGCAATATACGGGTGGGGCTATGGTACTGAAAGGACACTGAGCTCATGGTAGTTCCTCTCTGGTCTACAGTCGGAATGTTTAGAGTGGTTGGGCAGATGGGTGGAGGAAGCCCCAGATGAGCTGACGGTCATATGGGGTGACCTCAATCTGACATTAAAGGGGTATATAGACAGGGTCACGAAGACGGTGGTCCTAGGACTTGCAGACCTTTGGAGGGAACCACACCTGGGACAACGCCAATACTAATGCCAAGACTTGATTATCTCCTGGTGCCCAGTTTTCAAATGGGTACATTCTCTCAAATGACTTTTCTTCAGCGTTGGATCTCGGATCACTCACCCCATACCATGGTGGTTCAGATGGGACACCCTGGGTTGAGGGGAACCTGGCAGTTGGACCCATGGGAACTTACCCACGATGCCACTAGACGCTTGGTGATCAAGGCCATGGAATGGTATTTCATGGAAAACAAAGGCTCTGTATAATCAGAGTTTGACTTATGGGAGGCCTACAAAACTATTCTTAGGTGCCAATTAATAGTGCATGTAGTGGGTAAGAGGGAAGAGTATCAGTTGATAGAGGAGAAATTGGTAGAGCTGGAGGGAGACTGTCGATAAGCCTTCTTGGGCGCTGGCGCATGGCATAGAAAGGCAGGGAAGTTTCTGGCCTGGCTGGCCAAGATAGAAGAGGGGCAAAGATGGTTGCAGGCATACGTTCAGAGGGGACTCAGAGAGAGCTCCCTGGAGATCTTGCAAGCCTCCGCCGAGTATCTCGAGGGGTTGTGCAAGTCAATCACCATGGACGATCAAGGGGACCTGGAGGCCTGTATTGCTAACCTCCCAACCCGCCAACTGAGTCCTGACCAGAGGGAAAGATCAGATGTGAAAGACAGTGAAGACGAAGTGGTGGAAGCTATATCCCACATCTGCAGAGGTAAGATTCATGGCCCAAGGCTTCCCAACAGAATTTTTAAATGTACAAAGTCTGAAGTGGTGAAACTGATGCTTAAAATGTTTTCTAGGGTGTGGGCCCAGGGTATACTGCCGCCAGACCTCAGGGAGGCGGTGATGGTCCTAATCCATAAGGAGGCCAATCCACCGGATGACTGCACCTCATATAGGCCAATAACTCAGATTACCACGGAGACAAAGATGATAGCAAAAATACTGTCAAGCTGCTGCATGCAGATGGTGGGCTCTTTGGTACACCCGGATCAATCTTGGTTTATACCACACAGGGCATGGCGACACAACTTAAGGCAACTGATGGGCTGCCTTGCACAAAGCACCAGACTTGAGGAATCGGGGGTCCTTCTGGCCCTTGATGCCAAGAAGGCCTTTGACTCACTGGAGTGGCAATACATGCTGGAGGTGCTTCAGCACTTCTTTTCTCTCGGCGGTATGATTTCTAAACGAAGATCTGGTGGCAGGAGACTGGGTCAAGACTTGGAATTTTTCCATTCTCCAGGGGCTCCAGGCAGGGATGCCCGCTATTGCCGCTCTTGTGCGCAGTAGCCTTGGAGCTGGAGGCGGCTTGGGTATGAAAGGATGAGAAGATCAGGGGCCTCCAAAGGATCCTGGAGTGGTAGGATATCATTGCAGGTGATTTTCTTTTATATTTGGCAGACCCGCCAAACTCTGACGAGAATCCTGTGTACTTTGGAAACCTTTGGCTTCTATTTGAGACTCCAGATGAATTGGCACAAATCTGTGGCGTTCTCCGTGGGAAGGGAGATTCAAGACCAAAGTCTACAATACCAGTTCTGGTCAGCAACGGAAAGGTTCCAATACCTGGGAATCTTTGTGACCTCCAGACTGCAATGTGTTCTTTGAGAAGAACTTGGCAAGTTCCTCAAAGTGCACCACCGTGATGTGGGGAGATGGCAAAAGCTCCCCATCTCTTCAGGGGTGGGCGGCTGTGTACAAAATGATTTACCAAGTTTTTATATGTATTGCAAAACACACCCTTCCCAGTCTCCGATATTTATTTTTTTCAAACTGTGGACAGGACCGCAAAGGGACTGCTGTGGGATCTCCCTGCTGACAAGATACCAGGTGGATCGGGGCATTGCTCTTCCGAACCTCAGCTTTACCACTGGGCCACCAAGCAGCAGGTGGTCAATTTTTAGGCTTTTTCGGATCAGCAGGTACTATCACTGCAAGGGTAACGATTGCCACGGAGCACCATTTGAGGAGACTCTACGGTGGGAAGGGGCTGCCTGCCTTGCTCTGCCCTTCCCCATGGAGAAAATGGTTATTATTTAGAAGTGGACCTCATGGAAACTGGGATGGTGGGGTAAACAGTCGGCGGAGACTCCCCTGTGGGACTCTTCTCAGCGGTTTGCCTAAATTGAGAGAAATGGGAAATGGGATCAGCTTGGTACTTCCAAGCTGGGAGATGTTTGGAAGGATGGGGCACTGGTATAACTTGCTGCACTGCAGATAGACTTTGAACTTACAGGGACTCCAGGGCAATGCTATCTGCAAATGAAATACATCCTAGAAAACTGTGGGGCCCTTCAGGGTACCACAGAAGAGGAATCCCCTCTGGAATATAGAGTGATAGGGGCCCCTTAACGGATCATGCAGTATCCTACCCTACTATACAATAGCCTTCCACTGCTGGACTCACTGAGGGAGAAATGGAAGAAAGACATGGGGAGGCTTGAGGGTGATGACTGGAGTCAGGCTTACAGATACCCTAGCAAAGTGGCAATTGGGGCAGGATTCCAGCTGAATCAGTTGAAGATCGTACATAGAGTATATTTTACGTGAACTCAATTGTCTTGAAAGGGCTGGGAAACTGATGACCTTTGCCTGAGCTGTCAGTGTATGAGGGGCACCCTTCTTCACACCTTGTAAGAATATCCGAAGATCAGGGTGTACTGGGAACGGGTTGGTGAGCAAATGTCAGCGATACTGGGCTATGACGTATGACGTACACCCCAGTTGACTGCACTGGGCATTTGGGGGAGCAGTCTATGGACAGGTATGCCCTGCTCTTTAGTATAGTGGCTCTGCTGGTTGCCAATTGAGACCTCCTGAATCACTGGGGTGCTAAGACACTGCAGACGAGGCGGGAATAGGAAGAAGAAATGGACTGATGCATCGAGGCGGAGACACAGATATATCTGGCTCGAGGGTTCCCCCGGAAGTTCGACAAGTTGTGGTGTTCATGCCTGGAATCTAGGGAAGGCAATGGGTAAAACGCTAGGGGAGGGTCGACGCACAGAGGATAGGAAGCCTATAAGGAAAACGGATCAGCGGGCCAACAGGGTGGAATCTTTCGGAGAGACTATGGGGCATTTGCTGCAAACAGGAATCCAATATGGTCACTGCAATGTGTATTGTACATTGTTGCACAAAAACGTGTCCACATGCCTTCGGTTTTGGGGGGGATCTGTTATTGTTGTTTGTTTTGTCAAAATTGGAGATCACATTCTATTGATCTAACCCCATACTATACATTTTCCACACTTCTTGTACTCTGCTTAATAATTTTGCATCATATCACCTCCACAAAAAACATCAGAATTAATGAGTTATTGAAACACACACCAGAAAATATGCATGTTTTCCACTTATTTATAAATTAGCCTCAATCCCTTCCTTCATTTGTACTATTCCCACAATAATTTAAGCTCTTCCAATTAGACTCATACAAGAATGCTAACATTTTATTTCTTCCCGTTGATTTCTTGACCCAAATGCCCTTTTTTTATTTTTTTGTACCCGCACTCCTAATTTCGTCAGTGCGGTCTAAAGAACTGTGCAAATCTCCAAGGAGGGACATGTGAGATGCCAAATGTCTTTATCTTGATGTTAAAGAAACACTGCAAGTGCTACTGGGCCACCGTTGCACATTCCCTTCTTGCAGAAATCTCCTCAGATTGGGCATCTAGGTGGGAGGCCTATGTAAGCTTCGCAGGCAAGCAGTTCCTCAATATAAGGTTACAATGCCTCAAGTGCCCATAGGGATTTTTTTGCCATTATTGGCCTAGCAGATCAATAATACAAGTCACCCCTACAATTTCTCAAGAGAAGGTCAGAGGTTTGACTGACACAAAACATATTTAAAAGTTGGCTGGCCTCCTGACAAGAGCCTCAGGGACAGATAGGTACTGGGTTCAAGGTTGTTGCAGCCGAGCTCTGCCATCTGTGATTCCTACCCAGCCAAGCAATGCCACCCTATTCCTGGGGCCTTGGAAGTAGGCCTAAAGGTACACAGCCAGCCCATTTGTGGGTTCAGCAGCCCTGACGCATCTCCTTTGCTGAGCAGAGCAGCCCCAACCTCTGCTGTGTGGACTTTCCGGGCACAACGACTTTGCAACGCAGCCTCATCTTAAGTGACGTTGCGTGGTCCATCTCCGACCTGAACCTCACGGCGCCTCAACTGTGTCAGGCATTCCCGACTCGGGCTTCCCAAGTCTTTGCAGCCAGGATTAAAGTACTCTAGTTCAGCAGGCTTAACTGGGGCCCTGTATCCATCCTGGACTTTATCACAATTGATCTGAACTTGTGACTTTTTCCACTGTCGAGCGCGACCAGATGTCCACAGTTGGCGATTTGTGCTTTTTGGTGCTATGTTCACTTGCATATCTCTGCTTCTACTTATGTAACTATTAGATTACTAATTGAAGCTGTGCTGTTTATTCCAATTTTCTATCTATCTACCTGTCTATCTAATCAACTCTATCAATATCTGTCTGTTTACCTATCTAGCTCTCGATCTATCTTTTCAAATATATATATATATATTTTTTCCCCTCCCCCCAATAACATTACGTCAGCATTCCAGTAGAAAATTAGTTTTTTCTGTTGCTAATAACTTTGGCCTCAGTTTGACGAATCTCCACAAAACTTTTCAATGAACTGCTAATTACCCCTCATCTCACTCATGACATCATCAATAATATCACTGCAACATTTGCAATAGTAAATATAGGTGATGGTAGTGGCACGAGTTACAGTTACTTTAGAACACAAGTTATAGTTACTTTGGTGAATTTCTGAGGTTGTACAACTAAAAGTTTTACATTGTTGCTGAACATTTAATCTAACTAGAACATTACTTTAGCCTTTGTTTTTCTAAATGGAATATTTTTTCTCACAATTCTGCATGAGTCCTGCAAATCTTGCAGGAGTCTTTTGCACCCAAAATATATATATACTTAGGGCCCAGGGGTGGTTCCCTCTTAGATTCCCCCCTCACAAGTCTATATTTGCAGTGTATTCCCACTTTCATGACATGGCACAAAGTCTTTGAGTCCTGAAATGGCTGCCATCAACATTTTCCCTTATGCTGCAGACAGCTAACAAGAGCTTTGCCTTCGCAGGCAGGGGAAAGATGGCCCAAGGAAGAACACCATAAAAGCCCCCTTTCCAACTGTAATTCCATTCAGCAGTTTTCGCAGTACCGGTGTATAAAAAAAGTCTATAGAAAACCCATGGGAACATTTGGTTTTGAGACTCCACCTTTTTAGGTCGAGCGCGCAAGAGCTTTGACCCGGTGTGATGCATCTGTGGGCTTTTGACGTCCATCGCTATCACTGGTTTATGGGTTTGCCTTTCAAAAATCCTTTATCATCTTTGGTAAATGCTTTACATTTGTCCCACCTAGGGGTGATTTTCTACCACCTTGGACAATGAATGTTAAATGGATAACTGCATGTTTGCCAATAGTCTGACTGCAAGCGAACTTCTTTTTATTTTTGTGTCTCTCCTTTGCGTTCATGGCAGCCGTGGCACTTTGAATCGGCTAACTTATGTCAACTGTTTTACTTTTCGTTTTCAATTTAAGTGGCAATAAAAGTACAGTTAGGAATTAACAAAGCTAATAGCTCTAGCTTGAGCACATACAAGACCTATTACATTGCAAACGTTTGTTTTCTCTGCCCTCACTTAATGGTTCCTCCCCAAAAAAACATTCCAGAAAGGAGCTGAGGTGGATGAACCTTTTTTTTTTTAAAGAAAGTTTTGCGATGATTCGTCAAACTGTGGCAAAAAGAGCTTTCTATATAAGGAAAAGCAGACACAAGTGTGATGGGGTTGAATAACTGGTGGAGAGGAAATATGTTCACAGATACACATTTTGTTGTGCTGTAACTGGTGGACAGGTGCAGGCATCAGGTGCAGGCATCAGGAGCAGCCCAAAACGCAAAACACTGAACTGAATTAATACCTTTTTATATGTATTAGTATGGGATGGCAGTGGCTGTTGCTGCTAAAGGAAAACTGGGACTCCTGTTGCCATAGCTTTCTAACATATTTTGGGAACAGACACTTATTGTTTTGAGAAATTAAGTACCGTTTTCGCTTACCCTCTTGCTCGTCCAACTACATCTTTTTTCTCCAACCAATGCTGTCCTTGTTTGTACAGCCCTCTGTCATCAACAGCATTGTTGTCTCCCTTTGTTAGAAACTTGATGTCTCCACTGTCCCTGAAGAAATCAGATTTAAAGAAAATATACCATGACTGTAAATCTATCATTTGTTTGCAGGCCCTTTTCTGATTTCATTCAACAATCCAGAAAAAAAAAAAAAGAAGAAACACCACCTTTACTAATTACCACTGAAAATTAATTCAACGTTGCTAAATTGTACAGTATTTAGCATCCTGTAATTAATATTTTCTACAAGTCAGTATCTCACAAGCTGCATTTTCTACTATAGATGCCACACAGAAATTACAAAAACAGACAGTACTATGCACTTTTCACTAAATACTACATGGATTGCTCCTCCCAGCAGCCTTAGAGCACAGCTTGCTTCAAACACCCCCCTTACTCTATGGCCTCAGCCATGTTCATATTTGCCACCGGCTTAAATATAATTCAATATTTAACATTGCAGGAAAAACATATAGATACCAGTTGTTCAGTATTGATCATAATCAACATTTCCAACTAATTACACTCCTCTTTCAACAAAATCTGAATATACAACCTCGTTTAAACACTCTAAAAAACAAACGTTTCCTCTTTGGCAGATAGATACATTGCTTTGCAGCTCCAGTGTAATACCGCATACTGTATATGTACCAGATGATGTGTCAGAGGTTTCATTCACATCACATCCACTTTGTGTCCATGTTAAATAGCTAACAACCTAACAATGAGTGTTCCTTGTACAATATGGAAAAGGAAACATGTTTGTTCGCTCTCCCCTGGATTGTTAGTTGTTTGTGGACGTTGCTTTAGAAAGGCAATGAATGTAATTGGTATATAAACTCCATTGAACGTAATAAATGGTTACGATGCAGGTGAGGTCAAAAAGTTGTCTGTTGACAGATTGTATGTAAAGAGTTTTTAAACATCTGTCTGCATTTTACCATCTGTTTTGAGGACCCTACATCTCACTTTATTTACTTATTTGTAATTTATTTTGCGGTAATAAATTTAAACCACAGAAATGTAATTTTACCTATGTTTTGTCAGAACAACGTTGCTACCGTAGATGTTTTATCTGATGCTTTTAGAGTTTCCTGCAATACATCATACACATTACTACCACAAGTCTGCGGTTTCTAAACATTAAATAGCTACTGGATTGAACACTGCTTTATGTATAGTGCTAACCAATACACATTCTAAATAGAAGTTGTCATGACTGATTCAAAGATTTAGTGTGTGAATACTAACAGAGGCATAATAAGGTTACAAAGCAATTAAAAACAAGATTATTAGCTCACAGCATCACTAGACTAACAGAGTTCCTAAGTGGAGGTGAGTGAGTGAGCTGGGTATGGGGCAGGGCATACAAACATTGATAATTAACATTTAGCATATGGTCTCCAGGTTAATGCCGTAAATCCTTACTAGTGGAAGTGACCGAGGATACTGCAGGGCAACACTGGTGCCCTGACATACTTCTCAGGCAGAAATCATTTATATACCAGGGGATCTATATATCCTGCCTCCCAGGCTTGGCCTGGACCTATAACTTTCAAACCCTTGGCTATGCCCCTGAACCATGACCTGCGCAGATGGATCTGAATACGTCTTAACCCCATATGGCACATTGCACTCTTTAAAATGATGTACCTCCCTCGATATTTATAAGTTCAGGTGAACTATCCTTAACAGATTCTCCAGGGGTTGTTCCATTCCCTGACTTCCAGACTTACATCCTTTATTGTGGCCGGTAAGTGACACCATGTGGCTTTTAACTCAGCACAAAACCCCGCCTTTTACGGAGGTCTTGGTATGTCAAACTGTGGCAAAGATATAGGAAAGTCAAAAAATGCATTTTCTGTGGAAACTACGTCCTAACTATAACTACCGGCAACCGCCAGTAGAATATAAGTGTGTATATATATATATATATATATATATATGGAAAATGTCACTTACCCAGTGTACATCTGTTCGTGGCATGAGACGCTGCAGATTCACATGCTGTGCATATCCCGCCATCTAGTGTTGGGCTCGGAGTGTTACAAGTTGTTTTTCTTCGAAGAAGTCTTTGAGTCACGAGATCGAGGGACTCCTCCCATTTCGGCTCCATTGCGCATGGGCGTCGACTCCATCTTAGATTGTTTTCCCCGCAGAGGGTGAGGTAGGAGTTGTGTATATAGTAATAATGCCCATGCAATGGAGTAAGTATGTATGTACATAATGTGACTAAAAGTATTATATTTACAAATTTACAAACGTACAAGTTTAATTTTGATCAACTTACACCGGCTACAGGCTCCCGGGGAGGTGGGAGGGCGCATGTGAATCTGTAGTGTCTCATGCCACGAACAGATGTACACTGGGTAAGTGACATTTTCCGTTCGATGGCATGTGTAGCTGCAGATACACATGCTGTGCATAGACTAGTAAGCAGTTATCTCCCCAAAAGCGGTGGTTTAGCCTGTAGGAGTTGAAGTTGTTTAAAATAAAGTTCTTAGTACTGCTTGTCCTACTGTGGCTTGTTGTGCTGTTAACACATCCACGCAGTAATGTTTAGTGAATGTATGAGGCGTAGACCATGTGGCTGCCTTACAGATTTCTGTCATTGGTATATTTCCTAGAAAGGCCATTGTGGCGCCTTTCTTTCTAGTGGAGTGTGCCCTTGGTGTAATAGGCAGTTCTCTCTTAGCTTTAACATAACAGGTTTGAATACATTTCACTATCCATCTGGCAATGCCTTGTTTGGATATTGGATTTCCTGTATGAGGTTTTTGGTAAGCTACAAACAACTGTTTTGCGAAATTGTTTGGTTCTATCAATGTAGTACATTAGAGCTCTTTTTATGTCTAATGTATGTAATGCTCTTTCAGCTACAGAGTCTGGTTGTGGAAAAAACACTGGGAGTTCCACAGTTTGGTTTAAGTGGAAGGGTGAAATGACTTTTGGTAAAAATTTGTGATTTGTGCGTAGAACCACTTTATGTTTGTGTATTTGTATAAAGGGTTCTTGTATGGTAAAGGCTTGCATTTCACTTACTCTTCTGAGAGATGCGATGGCTATTAGGAAGGCTACTTTCCAAGTTAGGTATTGCATTTCACAAGAGTGCATGGGTTCGAATGGTGGACCCATGAGTCTTGTTAATACAATATTGAGGTTCCACAAAGGAACTGGTGGTGTTCTCGGTGGAATGATCCCTTTTAGACCCTCCATAAAAGCTTTTATGACTGGGATCCTAAATAGTGAAGTTGAATGTGTAATTTGCAGATAAGCTGAAATTGCTGTGAGATGTATTTTAATAGATGAAAAAGCTAACTTAGATTTTTGTAAGTGTAGTAAGTAGCTTACAATGTGTGTAGCGGACGAGTGTAATGGTTGAATTTGATTATTGTGACAGTAATAAACAAATCGTTTCCATTTATTTGCGTAACAATGTCTTGTAGTAGGTTTTCTAGCCTGTTTGATGACCTCCATACATTCCTGTGTGAGGTTTAGATGTCCGAATTCTAAGACTTAAGGAGCCAGATTGCTAGATTGAGCGATGCTGGATTCGGGTGTCTGATCTGCTGTTTGTGTTGAGTTAACAGATCTGGTCTGTTTGGTAGTTTGATATGAGGCACTACCGACAGGTCTAGTAGTGTTGTGTACCAAGGTTGTCGTGCCCAAGTTGGTGCTATTAGTATTAGTTTGAGTTTGTTTTGACTCAGTTTGTTTACTAGATACGGAATGAGTGGGAGAGGGGGAAAAGCGTAAGCAAATATCCCTGACCAACTCATCCATAACACATTGCCCTTGGAGTGAGGCTGTGGGTACCTGGATGCAAAGTTTTGGCATTTTGCGTTTTCTTTTGTTGCGAATAGGTCTATTTGCGGTGTTCCCCAGTTTTTGAAGTAGGTTTGCAGTATCTGGGGATGAATCTCCCATTCGTGGATCTGTTGTTGATCTCGACTGAGATTGTCTGCCAACTGGTTTTGAATTCCTGGGATGTATTGCGCTATTAGGTGAATGTGATTGTGATTCGCCCAATGCCAAATTTTCTGTGCAGAGACACAGTGGTGATGAGTGTGTGCCTCCCTGTTTAAGTAATACATTGTTGTCATGTTGTCTGTTTTGACAAGAATGTGTTTGTGGGCTATTAGCGGTTGAAATGCTTTCAACGCTAGAAACACTGCTAGTAGTTCTAGCTGATTTATGTGAAGTTGTTTCTGCTGAGTGTCCCATTGTCCCTGGATGCTGTGTTGGTTGAGGTGTGCTCCCCACCCTACCATTGAAGCATCTGTTGTGATTACGTATTGAGGCACTGGGTCCTGGAAAGGCCGTCCTTGATTTAAATTTATATGATTCCACCATTGTAGCGAGGTGTGTGTTTGGCGGTATATCAACACTAGATCTTGAATTTGACCCTGTGCTTGTGTCCATTGTGTTGCTAGGCACTGTTGCAAGGGCCGCATGTGTAATCTTGCGTTTGGGACAATGGCTATGCATGAGGACATCATTCTTAGTAGTTTCATCACTAATTTTACCTGATACTTTGGGTTTGGGCGCATGCTTTGTATTACGTTTTGGAATGCTTGTACCCTTTGTGGACTTGGAGTGGCAATCCCTTTGTTTGTGTTGATTGTTGCTCCTAAGTGTTGTTGTATTAGACACGGCTGTAGGTGTGATTTTTGGTAGTTTAGTGAGAAACCTAGTTTGTGAAGGGTTTCTATGACGTATTTTGTGTGTTGAAAACACTGTTCTTGTGTGTTGGTTTTGATTAACCAATAGTCTAGATACGGGAATACGTGTATGTGCTGTCTTCTGATATGTGCTGCTACTACTGCAAGGCATTTTGTAAATACCCTTGGTGCTGTTGCTATCCCGAATGGTAACACTTTGAATTGGTAATGTACTCCTTGGATTACAAACCTTAAGTATTTCCTGTGTGAAGGATGTATAGGTATATGGAAGTACGCATCCTTGAGATCTAATGTCGTCATGTAGTCTTGTTGTTTGAGCAAGGGGATTACGTCTTGAAGTGTCACCATGTGAAAGTGATCTGATTTGATGTAAAGATTTAGTGTTCTGAGATGTAATATGGGTCTTAGAGTTTTGTCCTTTTTGGGTATGAGAAAGTACAGGGAGTAAACCCCTGTTTCTTTCTGATGATTGTGTACTAGTTCTATTGCATCGTTTTGTAACAAGGCTTGGACCTCTAGCTGTAATAGATCCATGTGTTTGGACATGTTGTGTGTTTTTGGAGGCACATTTGGTGGTAATTGTAGGAATTCTATGCAATAACCATGTTGGATGATGGCTAGGACCCACGAGTCTGTTATTTCCTCCCAATTTTGGTAAAAATCTGTTCGTCTCCCCCCCACTGGTGTTATGTGTTGTGGATTTGTGACACTGAAGTCACAGTTTGTTTTTAGGGGTCTTTGGACTTTGGAACTTCCCTCTAATTTTAGGGAACTGTCCACCTCTGTATTGTCCCCGAAAGCCTCCTCTCTGATACTGGCTCTGGTATGTGGGCCTGGTTTGTGAGGTTGAGGGTTCTGTGGTTTGGCCCCGAAACCCCCCTCTAAATTTTGTCTTCCTATAAGTGCCTCTGCTCTGTGGGGAGTAGAGCGCGCCCATGGCCTTGGTCGTATCTGTATCCTTTTTCAGCTTCTCGATAGCTGTGTCCACTTCCGGCCCAAACAACTGCTGTCCATTAAAAGGCATATTAATAAGCACAGCCTGTTGGATTTCGGGCTTGAATCCTGAGGTGCGTAGCCATGCGTGCCTCCGAATTGTGACCGCTGTATTCACAGTTCTTGCAGCTGTGTCTGCTGCGTCCATTGCCGAACGTATCTGGTTATTGGAGATACGTTGGTTCTCTTCCACCACTTGTTGTGCACGCTTTTGGAATTCTTTGGGCAGATGTTCAATAAAGTGCTGCATTTCATCCCAGTGGGCTCTGTCATAACTTGCCAGCAATGCCTGTGAATTGGCAATGTGCCATAGATTGGCTGCTTGTGCTGCCACTCTTTTCCCCGCTGCGTCGAACTTGCGACTTTCTTTGTCGGGTGGTGGTGCATCTCTGGAGGTGTGCGAATTCGCCCTTTTACGATCTGTGCCTACTACTACTGAGTCAGGTGTCAGTTGCTGCGTGATGTACATAGGGTCTGTTGGGGGAGGCTTGTACATTTTCTCCACCCTAGGAGTGATGGCTGCCTTTTACGGGTTCTGGAAATACTTGCTTTGCGTGTTTCAACAATCCCGGTAACATCGGAAGACTTTGGTTCTGACTATGTGTGGACAACAGAGTATTAAATAAAAAGTTATCTTCAATCGGTTCAGCGTGCAATGTCACGTTGTGAAAAGCAGCTGCTCTGGACACCACCTGTGTGTAAGCAGTACTGTCTTCAGGTGGTGATGGTCTTGCTGGGTAACAGTCGGGACTATTATCTGACACAGGAGCATCATAAAGATCCCATGCATCTGGGTCATCTTGGCTCATTCCTGTGTGCGTTGGAGACTGCATCATAGGTGGGCTAGCAATTGGTGAAGGTTGCGGTGTGCGTTGTGGTGATGGTGGCGGAGTTACTTGTTTTGCCACCTTTGCCTGTGGTTGTTTATCTTTATCCTGGAAAGCAAGTTTCCTTTTCATCTTTATAGGAGGGAGAGTTCTTATCTTCCCTGTCTCCTTTTGGATATGGAGCCTTCTCCGTGTATGATCTGGCTCCCCTGCCTCTAGTTCTTGTCCGAATTTATGGCTTTGCATTTGAGTGGAAAGCCCTTGTTCCTCGGTGTAGGAACTTGTTTTCGGCTCCGAAGCCGTATGTTTCGGTATCGAAAACTTTTCAACTGTCTTTTTCGGCTCCGAAGCCACTTTGAGTTTCGGTGTTCCGATCTCTCGGTGCCAACTCGTTTCGGTGCCGGTATCTCGATGTCGAGATTGTTCTGAACCAGTGTCTCAGTGCCGAGTCTGTTCTGTGCCGGTATCTCGACCGGAGTCGGATGACTTCGACACGTGTGCCCTTTTTCGGTGCCGATGGACGGTCACCGATTTTTTGGGTTAAGCCATGGCCTGCCGGCGGTGGCGTCCCCTGGGCTTTGATGATTTTTACGTGAGTTTTGGCCGGGCTGTTTTACTCACTGTTTTCGGCATCTGTTCTGTTTCGGCCTCGTCCGAGTCCGAATCAGCAATGGAGATGGTTTCTTCTTCGTCCAAGTCGTGGTGTCCTGACGGCGCCGACGCCACTTGAAGTCTTCTTGCTCTCCGGTCCATCAGCCTTTTTTTACTCGGCTGAAACGCTCGACAGGCCTCACAGGTATCCTCTTTGTGTTCGGGAGACAAACACAAATTACAGACCAAGTGTTGATCTGTGTAAGGATACTTGTTGTGGCATTCGGGGCAGAAGCGGAATGTGGTCCGTTCCATCAGTCTTGTAGACGCAAGCGGTCGGGCCGACCGGGCCCCGCCGGGGAATCGAAACCCCGAAGGGCCACCGGAGCTCTTCAAAATTCGGTGTTGATCTACGTTAACTAACCCGATACCGAACGCAAACAATACCGTCGAATTTTCCGATATCTAACCCGATGGCAGAAAGAAAACAATCTAAGATGGAGTCGACGCCCATGCGCAATGGAGCTGAAATGGGTCGAGTCCCTCGATCTCGTGACTCGAAAAGACTTCTTCGAAGAAAAACAACTTGTAACACTCCGAACCCAACACTAGATGGCGGGATATGCACAGCATGTGTATCTGCAGCTACACATGCCATCGAACATACATACACATATATATATATATATATATATATATATATATATATATATATATATATATATATATATATCAGGATCATCTCGGCTGTCAATCAGATCTCTAAATATGTTATGTACAAAATAGGAATGTCATCGTTCTATTCAATCGGGTAGGAGCCATGCATAATGATAATGAATAGATTGCCAAACGGGAAAGGTTAGTGAAAGCACAAATTCTAGTACAACTCTAAATGTCTTTAGTAAGTAACTAAGCAAGGAATTATTTTGAAGTAATCCAGGATTTTGCATTCCATAAAAAGCAGTCATCTTTGCTTCCAAGAGGCCACTAGGGAAATTCATTCTTGGGACTAAAGTAAAGATATTTAAATGGTTCACATTGAAATCTTATCTTAAAAAACCACAGGCACCTACGTTATGAGGTGTATGGAATCCTTTCTCAACCCGAAGTAGCAGTTCATTGAAGTGACCTAACCTGTATCCCAAGAAGCTTTAAGTATCTGTGGATCCAGACATAGCGCACAGCAATAGACCTTCTGGGAGGTAACCTTGGTAGGATAACAGTATCCCTGCTTTCCATATTTCCATTTGGGTATCCCTTCCTCTTTCTATGGTGGGCCGAGTGGGCCTCTCTAAAATGGTGATGCTACTCCACCTGCTCTACCATATAATCAACCTACCTGTGCCGATCCAAACAACCTCTGACACCTAGACTCACTGCTTGTAAGAGAGCGGTGCTAGCAAGATTACAACTGCCTCTCTCAGTGGGAGGCATGGGAGCCCTGAATTTCACACACTACTCCCTGGCCACCCAACTTCGATGGGTGGCCCGTTGGTTGGCAGGACAACACATGGACGAGACGGGAATCCAGTGGGCTGAGTCTGTGATGGCTTTTCACCACTGTTAATTCTGCCAGGCAGAGAAACTAGAGGCTCCTACTCAATCCTTTGCATGGCCCATGAGTGCTTGCGAAGAGGCTTGCGGAAACAATCGCTCTACAACCCTATGCCCCGTTGATCCCATTCCAGGGACTTCCCTAGGAGCTGGAGGAGAGAGGTACTATGACTGGCTGATGCCTGCGCTGTGGAAGGAGGCAGATGTCACCACACTCTGCAACTTATTTGCAGAGGTGGCACAACTGTCCCGCCAAGACCTACAAGAGGTCTAACGTTTCAGCGGGAGTTTGACGTATGGGGCACTCCCAGTGGCACTGGTGGGAGGGGGTCGCGATGTGGACCCACCTCAACACCCACTGCTGCATACATTACATTAAATGGGACATGGCAGGTGACTGGTGACTATGATACAATGAGCTTTTGCGTGCAACCCCCTAAGGCACTGGACAACCTGCGATCTGACTGGAAGGACTCCTTGGGACAACTATTCCGTAATTCGGAATGGCTCAAGGTGCTAGAGTACCCAAACATGATCCCTCATAGCACTGATTCAAATACATACAATTCTGCCTCCTGCACAAGGCCCATCTGACCCTCTCAATGTCTTTAATGTATCTACAACACGGTTGCGAACAAGTACTCCAGATGTACAACAGACCTGGCTGACATAATGCACATGTTTTGGACCTACAGGCCTCTCCGGGACTCTATTGTCCAAAATCTCATGGGCTATAGGCAGGGAACACTTAGATAAGGTTCAACGGTGCTGGCTTGGCCTGCTTCCCTGTTTCAAAGCTCAGAGGGCCCAGCTCAATTCACTGCCCTAACGTTTCAGGTGGGCAAAAGAGAGATAGCTATGCAATAGAAATCTATCCCCTCTCCCTCCCTCCCCATTCTGCTTTGGTGGGCTGAAGTAATTAAGTGGGCATGGGCAGAGGGCTCAGAACTCTACTCGGAGGAGTACAGATGAAGTTCACTGTTACGGAGCACTGTGATTTTATTCTCCACGATTTTGTACTTAGATCGCAGATGACTGCCAGTTGCCTTAAGTATCTATGTCTAGCTGCTGTCTCGAACATTATTTCAATTGTCATTCCGGCCCGCCCAAGATCGTGGAACCACTGTCTCGGCCAATGAAAACGCTTGGCTGAACTCTCCCCTACCCTCTCGAGTTGACCCAGACCTTTACTGTTCCCATCCACAGAGGTCATCCCTGGAGCAGAAGAATTGGAGAATTTCCAGGCAGAGTGATGGGTTATTCTTTTGGCTACAAGTTATGGTTACTTTCCCCACCTAGCAAAAAGACACTGCACCATGGACACATACTTTCCCTTACACAAGTGCTGTATCTTTCACATGGTCCCGTTGTATTTGCGCTTGCATATAACCTCAATTGCACTGTTGCTTGACAGTACATTTGCTGTAATGTGCTCCATTTTGTGTCAATAAAATTAGTTTATAAAAGTATTCCTGGGTAAAGCAATAAATGTTCCACAGGCTGCATTACTGAGAATATGACCAGGGAAATTCCATCTCTGCATATTTATCTTACGTACCGATAATCTAGGACTTCTATATTACCACCACCCCAAAATCATGCTGAACTGCTGGGTGAGTGCTAGACCTTTCATTCACTAGAACAGGTCATTTCCTGCACTCCCGGCTATATTACTGTTACAAATGGGGTCTCTGGTTGGCAGTGGTTTGACCCTGTCCAAGTAATGACCCTCACCCTAGTCAGTGTAAGGGAGTTACACAGCTAAAATAACCACTGTTCACCCGTTTGGTAGCTTAGCTCAAGTAGTTAGGCTTATCTCAGAGGCAATGTGTAAAGTATTTGTACACAGTAACACAGTGAAGACAGCACAAAAGTACTCCACATCAGTTTAGAAAAATAGCCAATATTTTCTGAATAAAACAAAAATCCAATATACACAAGAAAAGATGCTAATTTTCAAAGATTAAATGTAGTATAGCACTTAAAAAACACAATAGCTCCAACTAGGGCTATCCAACAGCTTGATGGAGTCACTTCAAAACAATCCGGCGCCACCCGCAAAGGAGTGTAGCTAGCCACGGAGTCATATAGATCCCATTTACAGTACCTTGGAAAACAATGTGGAAACAAAGATGTTGCATGAAGTCGGGCGGTGAAGTGTCGCTGGAGCCAGTGTGGTGTTGGTTCCTTACTGCCACTGGGGAGGTGAGGCATCAGTTTCTTATGGTTGCAAGGGAGGTGATGCAGCATTAGTGAAGAGGCGGTGGTTCGTTATGACAAAGCAGGGTCAATGAATCCAGCAGAACAAGACGCAAGGGGACGACTTTGCGACACTACAATCACACCACAGGGTCACAGGTGCTGCAGCGGAGTCGGATGCCATGGACGTCGGTGATACACCAATCTGGACTCACAGTGTGGTGTGACTTCGGAGGCGGTGTCACACCTGCATTGTAGGTTACCATGACTCCAGTGCAGGCAGCGGAGTCAGACAGCGGCGCCAGTTCTGAAGTCCCTCTGGAAGTCGATGCACTAGTTTCTTTCTTGCTGCACCAGAACTCACTCCCAAGATCGAAGGAACTGCATTTGGCACCACACTACAGGAGTCTCAGCGAGAGAGCCCAGGTGCCGGCAAGTGAAGTATTTGATGTTCCAAAGACTTCTTAACAGGAGGCAAGCTCAGTCCTAACCCTTGGAGAACCTTTGGAAGCAGGAGGCAGAAAGCCAAGTCCCTTAACTCCCAGGACAGAAGCCACAGGCCAGCACAACAAAGCAACAGGCAGAGTGGCAGTCCCTTCCTGCCACATCAAGCTCTTCTTCCTGGCAGAATTTCCAGAGTCAAGTACTTCTATCCAATTCTGTCTTTGAAGTAGGCAAACGTCTAAGAGACGCAGAGCACAACACCATGCTGTTCCCTGCCCTGGCCCCAGACACTCCCGGGGGTTGGGGACTGCTTTGTGAGGGGACAGGCACAGCCCTATTCCAGTGCAAATGTTAGTTCCTCCCACTACTCTAGCGGAGGAAGACCCTTCAGCCTGGTGATGTGCCTTCAGGATATGCAGGGCACACGTCAGCTACCTTTGTGTGACTGTCTAGAGCAAATGTACAAACAGCCCAACTGTCATCCTGACCCAGACATGTATTCGGCAGGCAGAGGCACAGAATGATTAAGCAAGAAAATGCCTACTTTCTTATAGTGTCATATTTAAACTCAAAACGCCACCAAAACGTGGAACACTCTTCCCACCAACCTGTGCCAGACCAAGGACCTCCTTACCTTCAGGAGACTTTTCAAGACCTGGCTGTTCGAGCAGTAGCAGCGCACCGGCACTACGCCTCCCCTCCCCCCCCCACCACAGCCTTGAGACCCTCATGGGTGAGAGGTGTGCTTTATAAATTTTGTGATTGATTGATTGAACTCACAGTTTAGTAACCAACTTCACCAAAAGGTGTACATTTAAACTGTGAGTTCAGAGACCCCCAGACTCCATTTTTCTATCTGTTCCCAAAAGGAAATTAGACTTAAAGGATATTTCAAGGAAATCACCATGTTACCCGGACAGCTAGATCTTGCAACAGTGAGAAACATGTTTAGCAGTATTTCACTATCAGGACATGTAAAGCACACCAGTACATGTCCTGCTTTTTAAAGACACTGCACCCCGCCTATGGGGCTGTCTTGAGCCTACTTTAGGGGTGACTTACAAGTAGTAAAAGGTAATGTCTGGGCCTGGCAAGTGGGTCTACTGCTAGGTTGAAATGGCAGTTTAAAACTGCACACACAGACATTGCAGTGGCAGGTCTGAGACAATCAGTGCTGCTAACCCACTTGATTTACAGGCCCTGGGGCACACATAGTGCACTTGACTAGGGACTTACTAGTTAATTAAATATGCCAATCAAAATAAACCAATCACCTCTACAATTTAGACAGGGAGCACTTGCACTTTAGCGCTGGTCGGCAGTGGTAAAGTGCCCAGAGTCCAAAAAGGCAGCAAAAAAAATTCTCCACAGGGTTAAAATGGGAGGTCAGAAGAAAAAAAGACAGAAGAAACCATGCCAAAAGCGGACAGCTCTAACAATCACACTATTTTTAAGTATGATGGGTGCTCTCAATTACAAGTCACTTTAAACAGAAAATGTAAATTATTTGCAACTGCAATGTTGAACTAGTAACAAAACATTTGTCACTAACTTATTAAACTGCTTTGTTTTAAAAAAAGGTAGGGGCATGGAGTGGTTAGAAGAAAGGAAAAGGGAAAGATGCAGCCTTAAAGTAAAAATCGGCTTAATAAATAATACACACATTAAACACAAGGGTAGATGCAGCACTTCACCCCTTTCTAAAAAACAGTTTGATGAGCTTTTTGACCAGTACAAGGCTAAGAGGCAGATTTTTCACCCCCAAAAAGTCATATACGGCATGACTCAACCAAGTGAAAGGATCAATCATCTTAACATGGGACACCCTAAATTTTTGCTTAAGACACATTCTGAGACCTAGTATTTTTCTCATGGTTGAGAAAGATTCTGATGTGTTCCCTAAGAGGCCGCAGCTCCTGGACATCAGTGGAGGTAATGCATGTTGCTTAACATCACACCTTGGAGTGGACACTATCATTTCCCCAACCACATATCTAGAAGACTAGAACTTTTTTTTTTTCTTTTTTTTTTTTTTAAACACAACCAGTATACCACATACCAGTTTGATGAGTGTCCTGAAGTTCCTTATGGGTGTTATGGGCTGCCTCTTAGAATCATGGCAGCCACTTTAGGCTTTCTTCCTATTACTACTGCATTCTATTTAAAGGGCTAAGTAGAATCATCCACTAGACTTTCTATAGGACAGTGAAAGATCCTATGTTTGATAACCATCTTTGCTGGGTAGGCGGCTTCCCACATCAACCCTAAATGTCTCAATACAACAGCTATGGTAATCTTGGTGAAAACGTAGCTAAAACATTGGGACAATGAGATAATAGATGAAAGCAGTGGAACCAAGGAGGGGCAAGTAAGCAAAGACAAACTTGACATCAAAACAGTAAGGCTGGCAGATGCTCTGAGATATGCTTTCTAAAACTGTTGTAGTAATTTTTCGGACAGCTTTAAACATTTGGCACATTTATGTTTGAACAACATAAAAACTTTATATGAGGGAAATATGCTGTACATTATAAGGATATTGCTAATCATCACTGAGGAGTTCCATGACCATATAGAGGAACGAGGCTGAAAGGAGAGTTCCTTTTTAAGGTTATGGAACTTTGGTTAAACTCAGTTACAGTTTCTGAAGTATATTTATTAAGCAGAAACTGGTTTAGCCAAAGAGTAACTAACACGGTGAGAAAGACACTAAGAAAACCATCCACACACCTATTTGCTCACCTATACGTCCACTAATATACTCTTTCACACCCCTATACAGGCACTGTGAGATTCACTCAGACACATACAGCCATTTGTCAATCCAGGAAACACTCTAACAGACAGACGTAGACAGCCAAACAACCAGCCGTCCACCGGTACAGCTACTGACATGCCTACTTTCAAAACCATAGAGCGCTTCACATATCCAGACAGATGGCGCTTACAGAGTCACTCACACGTATACACATCACTTATGTACCTAAGAAACATGAGGCACTTTCACACAGTTACATAGCCAAATGCTCACTAACCAGCCAGTAAGCAACCCATACAAGTACTTACATACCCATTTAGAGACCGATAGACATGTTAAGTGAGACAGTTAAACATATATATACACATATATAAATAATTTACTGGCAGTCCCCAGTAGGTAATTATAGTTAGGACCTGGTTTCCATAGGCAAAAGCATTTCTTTTGTTTTCCTAATAACTTTAGCGCAGTTTCATGAAATTTTCAAAACTAGTTTGTCACTCACTTCAACTGCTGTTTGGAAAGTTTCAGGGTGATTCCCAAAACGCGGGCAGAGAACGAGGAGAAAGGGTCTCAAATCACATTTTCTCCATACAATTTGCTGTAGGGATTTTGAACAAGCCTACAGCCTGAACCGCTTAACAGAGTTACACCAAATTTGGCAGAAAGCTAAATCTTGGTCCAAAAAGAGTGCTTTTTTTTATAATTGAGTGCAAATCTGTTCAGTAGTTTTGGATTAATTAAAGAAAGAAGATATATGTATATCTAGGGATGCGAATCCTCTGCGGATCTGACAGATCCCATGGTGAGATCTAATTGGCTGCCACCACTTCAACCAGGAAGCTGCATCTTGAAACTCACTTCCAACGAAATGATTTTGCATTCCTATACATAAATGTACTGTTTATTTTAATGTACAACGTCCCTGCATACATGAAGGACAAATAAAATAAAAGCATCATATTTAGTAAGCATGACCCTTAGAAGGCATTCATATATCCGGTTAGACAGGTTTTAAAAAGCTAATATTCTTTCCTCAATTTTATGGTCACCAAGAGACTGGATTCCAACTTTAGCAGCTACCTAAATAGGTGCCACCACTGGATCCGGTGAAAAGCACATGGGAATGGACTAAAACTTCCACAAGGGCTTCTCCTCATAAGGGCTTCTCCTCATAAAAGCTTCAGTGGAGAGGGTGCTGGAGCTTCTCATGAAGCTTGTGTGAAGTGTACTGATCGCTGTCAGTGCTACACCTCCCAGCATTGATAGTGCCCCTGTGACAGGCCCGTATGGACCACCCCCCACCCCAATTCACAGCCTTGCCAGGTCTCATTCGTAAGAGCCGGCAAGCAGATTTGATTTCCTCAGTGGGATCAGCAGCAAGGCAGCATCCTTGCAGTGTATTTCAGCAAAGAAACATATGCTTAGTTCTTAAAATGCATGGCTTTTTATAATCCATAAAGCCCCCTCCCCACTCTTGAATCTGCATTCCTTTTGTCAGTGGGTACTGCTGTGCCCATAAACCCCAGGGCCGGGGTACCCCCCTTGGACAGTGTTTTCCTAGGGTGTACTTACATTAACAATCATGCAAGTACATTTCTTAGCCCTACCCACATGCAATCTCCATTGTTTGGACATGGAATACGTTGTAGACTTTAAAACCTAGCAGGGGGTAGCAAAATGTAAAGTATTCTAAATAGAAACAGAGCCTCCTCCCACCCCTATGCAGGAAACCAAAGATAAGGGGGTGTTTATTATTGAGAAAGTGGTCCACCTCAATCCTCTGTTAAATCCATTGCTGCATATACCAGGCTGGATTTCAAGAATAAAAAGAAAATTGCTCAAAAGAGGGCTTAGTGTGTTATGGTGGCATAGGAATGCAGTTTCTAAGAATTGTGAATAACTTGTGCTTCTGTTACATTATTTAATGGCACTCAAATTTCTCAGCTCAAATGATTAAAACTTGTGACTTGTAGTTTGCCGCAGGTTTCAGTGGCGAGTGTTCGACTAACTAAGCAATCAACCAGTTCAAAACGATCAATGGTGCTGCGAGACCATACTGATTTTATCGGTTCGTGCAATACAGATCTCGGTAACATGACATAACTCGTATAGCAGGTGTGTTTACAGTGTGTATTGTGTGTACCATAAATCTTACTTATCTTGTAACAACCACTAATTCAAGGCACACTTCAGTTGCCATGTTTCATCAGAAATTATATATTTTCACCAAAAAAAAAAACAAAGATTACAGGGGCATTATAGTTAGTAAATAGCATTTTTTTAAAACACAGAAATTCACAGAAAAAACAAAGGTTATAGGGGGCGCTATTGTTAGGTTTTTTTTTTTTTTTTTTTTAAACACACAAAACCACAGAAATTCAGCAGTAGAAGTTCTCAAGTAACTCCTGCCCTAAGGCAACTATACCGTGCATTAGCCATGCACAGCTTTCTAAATCAATAGTTTTACAGCAAACGTTGCAGTGATATTATCAATGATGTCATAGAATATGTTAATATGTGGGGAAACAGTGTACGATGTGGGCCCAAGTTATAGTTACCCTATGACATGCGTACTCGCAACCAGTTTCCCAGGGGCCAAAGTGTTGGGTCTGTGATGCGACCAAGGGCCGCACTGATGGCGGGGGGACGGGGGTAGGGCTACTTAGGGGACTTAGTGGTAAGGTAAGTATAGGGGAAGTGAAGCCTATTCATCGAGTGGCTCATTTGCACAATGTGAAACCAGAAAACCAGCGTCAATATGTGTGCTTTAGAAACCCTTCATCTGTGTTTCATTTAATAAACTATAATGGTGGCCATACAGAGAGTGCACATAAGAACTAACTTGCCTCTTAGTTCACTATTGGCATTGAAATCAGGGAGGGGAAAAGAATGCATGTTTGTAAATTCAAGATTGAAAACGTTTACTTTAAAAAATATTTTTGAACACACTGAAATAATGGAATGTACATGGGTAAAACTGTTCTAAGTGTTAATGAAATACACTTTTGGAATTTTGAAGAGACTATTGTATTTTTTAAAGTTTGCTGCAAGCGGTCTTTAAAAATGAAGGTGTTCCTAAAGTTAAATGATGCAGGACACTCTAGTTACTTGCTTCCTCTGAGGTCAATTTACCTGAAGTAAACATTTAACTAAATGCTCGTCTGTTTAGATAACATCTTTTTAATGTTAGTGCTGAGTACAGTATACAGCAGCACAGTGCTACTGTTGACCAGCCAAGGGGCCGCATGCAAGGGTCAGGAGGGGCGCATGCAGCCCCCGAGCTGTACTTTGAGTATCACTGCAATAGTGCATGTGTTATAGTTACTTCAGATAACTCACTATAATTGCTGTATTTCCTTGTTGTTTGTGTTTAAAATTTGAAACAAACTATAACGTCCCTTTCGTTTTTTTTCCAGTGAATATATATATCTACACATATACACACACACACTAAATATTATTACCTATGCCTACTATACAGGTTTTGTATTAAATACAAATACCCATGAATTGGACAAAGGTGTAAAAAAAGCATGAATACAGAGTGCATTATTATACCCTCATTAAGTCATTGTTAAATTTCTCAGTAGGCAGAGCAGGTTTCATACAACTTATTTAATCTGGTGGCTTGTGTATACACGTTTATATGAGAACGTTTTGTACACTATAAACCTTTTGTACAATTATACAAACATAAAATAGGACAAATGGTTTATGGTGTGCCAACTTAATATAATGTAAGTAATAATTCTGTGGGTTCCCATTTAAGGAGCCTCTGAGTAACAAAGTTTCCCAAACACAAGAATTCTGAATTACGCTTGTGACTACTGGACAGATGAAGGAAGGTGATGTGCACCTAGATCACCTTGTTTACCTATTGGTTTTGACAGAGGAAAATAAAGTTAGTTCAATGTTACAACGTGAAACATAATCGCAAACAAGATATTGATATATATATCAATTATTTCATTACTACAGAGCTCTGCATACATTTCCAAATCAGTGCACCCAAAAAAGAATGTACTTACTTTTCATGAACTTTTAGTACACGATGAACAATAGGAATCTCCCTTCCTTCTATCCTAAAGACCACAATTTCCCCAACACGGATAGGATCTTCCACTCGATTTGTCAAGAAAAGCAGGTCACCTCTGTGAAATGCAGGTTCCATGCTGCCACTGAAATACAATGAAGAATTACAATATGTTAATGGAACTTATATATTATGAGACAAAGTTAGTTGAATCCAAATGCTCTTTGACAGTCTGAATGAAAAACAAGTTATTTACCTTTGGTAATGCTTCATCTGGTAGAGACAGATTCTAGTTGCAGATTCCTTACCTTAGAATTTCCTCCAGGCGTCAGTCTAGATTTGCAGATTTTTCTCGAGCAGTACCCCTGCACACTGTCAGGTGGCGTCAGCATTGTATGTGCCAGATATGATGTTGTGGGACCTATATAGACGCCACCCTGGATCGCTGAGATCAGTTTCTTTTCACAACTTTCCACGCCACAAGCACAGAAACATGAAGAACACTAACCAATGGTGCTTCAAATGAGGGCCCTGAGAAATCCCTGTCCCTAGAAATCAGTTCGCAAAGCAGGGAGGATGGGTCGGCCCGTAAGGAATCTGCAACAAGCGTATGTCAACTACTACAACAAGAATATGTCTCTACCAAGTAAGGCGTTACCGAAGGTAAGTAACTTGTTCATGTGATAGAGACTTCAAGTTGCAGATTCCTCACCTTAGAATAGATACCCAACCAATACCATCCCCGGAGGTGGGTCTGTGAATCCAGATTTTACAAGGAAGTCCTGCAGGACCGAATAGGTAAAATACCTGTCCCTTCGGACCGGACTGTCCAGGCAGTAGTGTTTAGGGAATATGTGCAGTGAAGCCCACGTTGCTGCCTGACAGATGTCCAGGACTGGAACCATGCGTGCTAACGCAGTGGTTGCAGCTGTCACTCTGGTAGAATGATCACGCAAACCCATCCGGAGGTTGCTTTTTAGCCAATGTGTTGCACATGTTAATGCAGAGAATGACCAGTCTTGAGATGGTTATTTTCTGCTCTGCCCGACCTTTCTTCACACCCACATACCCAACAAAGAGTTGATCATCCACATGGACCTCTATGATACGATCAAGGTAGAATGTCAATGCTCTTTTTGGGTCCCGGAGGTGGAGTCTCTCCTCTTTCTTAGAAGGATGAGGAGGCACTTTAAAAAGTAGGCAAGGTGATGGATTGGCCTACATGAAAGGGTGTGACCACTTTTGGCAACAAGGAAGCCCTGGTGCTAAGCACCACTTTGCCAGGATAGATGGAAAGGTAGAGTGTCTTAGATGACAATACCTGCAGCTTACTCACATTGCGGGCAGATAAATAAACCACAAGGAAGGCTGAGGGGACAATTATGGAGCAACTCAAAAGAAGCGCACATTAAAAAAGTAAGAACCAAATTCAAATCCCATTGGGGAATTACGAATGGTGATGGAGAAAACATATGGGTAAGACCTTTAAGGAATCTACTGACTATAGGAGACTTAAACAAAGAGGGTTAGCTAGGTAATCTAAAAAATGCAGAGACAGCAGACAAATGACCTTTGAAGGTGCCCAAAGCAGAGCCCTGCTGGGCCAAAGAAAGTATAAAGAGGAGGACCTCAGAAAGGGGCAGAGAGAAGTCAGACTTGTCTGTGCACCATGCCCCCTATTTGTTTAATCAACAGGTGTATACCTTTTTGGTGGAGGGATGCCAAGATAACGTTACAGACTTGGACAGAAGGTCAAAAGCTGTTAACTGCAGCCGCTCAATCTCCACACAAGAAGGTGGGGACTGGACACGTTTGGGTGCAAAACCCTCCCCTGCTGCTGCAACAGAAGACCCTCCCGCAGGGGCACTCTGATTGGAGGATCGATGGCCATGCATAATAGCTCAGGATACCAGACTCTTCGTGTCAGTCCAGAGCCATAATGATTACTTGGGCCTGGTCGTTCTTGATCTTCTTGAGAACTCTGGGCAGAAGTGGTATGGGCGGAAAGGCATACAGGAGGTCTGAGCTCCACTCGAGACGAAAAGTGTTACTGAGTGAGTGCCACCTTGTTAACTCCAACATGGAAAATGCTGACATTGCGTGTTCTTTGCAGAGGTGAACAGATCTAACCAGGGCTCCCCCCCACTGCTGAAAGCGACCTTGCGCCACCTCCAGATGGAGAGCAATCGCCAGGTGTTGAAACACCAGGGAAATGCCCTGATGTTCCTGCCATGTCCAGATGCACACTCCTGACAGATCCTACAACTCCATCCCCCCCTGCTTGTAGCAGTATCACATTGTGGTGGTGTTGTCCGTGAACACCTGCACTACTTTCCCTTTGACAGACGGAAGGAATGCTTTCAATGCTAGTCTGATCGCCCTGAGCTCCAAAAGATTGATGTGGAGCACGCATTCTGCCGGAGACAAGGCAACTCTGATCTCCATTTCTCCCATGTGGCCACCCCATTCCATTAGTGATGTATCTGTTGCTACTGTCAGATTTGATTGGGGAAGGGAGAGGGATCTGCCTCTGACCCAATCACGGTTCAAGAGCTACCCCTCAGATCTTTCACAGTTCCCTCTGAGTTTTGGGCCCAGTGGGTGATATTCCTCTGATGCTGCGCCCACTGGAACTTCAAGTCCCACTGCAGAGCTTGCATATGGCCATCTGGCATGTATTACCAGCAGGATGCAGGAAGCCATGAGGCCCAGCAGCCTCAGAGTCATTCTCACCGAAATCCAGGATAGAGGCTCAAACTTCAGTATCATAGCCTAAATATCCCTGACGCGCCATTCGGGAGGATAATCCTGAAACTGCACAGTGTCCAGAACACCTCAGATGAAAGGGATCATCTGAGAGGGAGTCAGGTGTGATTTTGGCACGTTAATAGTGATCCCCAGCGAATGGGGGAGGTCCGCCATAGTCTGAAGGTGGGAGAAGACAGCCTGGGGTGTGCTTGCCTTCACCAGCCAGTCGTTGAAGTAGGGGAAGACTGAAACTCCTGATCTGCGCAGATGAGCTGTGACCATCGCCATCACCTTGGTGAACACCCGAGGGGCGCTGGTAAGATCAAAAGGGAGCACGGTGAACTGAAAATGCTTGTGGCCTACCATGAACCGCAAGTAACGTCTGTGGGCAGGCAGGAATATAGAAATAGGTGTCCGGCAAGTACAACGCTACTATCCAGTCCACTGCACATAGAAACCTAAGCCTGAGTGAGCGTTTTGAAGGTGCCGAAGGTCTAGGATAGGGTGGAGGCCCTTGTCCATTATGCGCACCAGAAAGTAGCAGGAGTACCAACCACGACCTACTTTGGCACAGGGACCCTCTCTACAACTCTCTTGGCCAACAGAGCCATAACCTCCTCGCAGAGAAGTGCTGGGTGATCCTCCTTTATATGGTCGTAGGATGAGGGCATGGAGGGAGGGATAATCTCGAAGGGGAGCGAGTAGCCCCATTGGACCTTTTGCAAAACCCACCTGTTTGACGTGATGGACTGCCAGCAGGGCAGACCGCTGGCTCCCTGATCCACACGAACACTGGATCACACGTCCACCGGCCACGCAGAGGCTGGGCAGCATTTGAGGCATGGTGGCTGGAGACTAACGGATATGGTTGGACGTCCTTTCCATAGCCATGAGGGGCAGCTGTGAGCCCTACGGACCTGCCCGTAGCCGGGGACTCCTTAAAGCGCTTGAACGCCTAGTCTGCTTTGTCTCTGAAGAGACGGGTGCCAACAAAGGGCATGTCCATAAGGGTGGATTGAACATCCCCCGAAAAGCCAGACATCCTCAACCAAGCGTGACGCCTTTAGGCCACTGTCTATGCAACCGATCCGTCTAGTGAGTCAATCGTATCCAGCTCACATTGTATTTTGAACTCTGCTGTGTCTCTCCCGTCAGCAACAGCTTGGGAGAGAATGACCTGGGCTTCTCCAAGACCTGTGGCAGCACCTGCGCAACCATGTCCCACAAAATATAGGCATAGCGGCCTAGAAGATATGTGGTGTTGACAGACTGCAATGTCAGGCTGGAGGAAGAATACATCTTCTTCCCAAGCTGATTCAGCCTCTTGGATTCCCTATCTGGGAGTGCGGAAGGGAACGTGCCCAGTGATGAGGAGGCTTGGATAACCAAGCCCTCAGGGGTCGGGTGTTGCATAAGAAAACACTGGGTCATTCGAAGCAGGTCTGTGGCAGTGGGCAATAGTCCTGTTCACAGGAGCCCCTGTGCTGGATTTGGACCAGGTCCCCAGCAGGACATCAGTGAGGGCTTCATTAAAGGGCAAAAAGAGTTCAGAAGTGGAACCTGCAGGCTGAACACCTATGTCAGGATGTTAGTCCTGACCGCCAATGAAGACTGCTCGAGGCCCAGGACCTCGGCCTCCCTTCTCAAGAACATTGAATAGGACTCCATCCTCCGTAGCTTCGGTAGGGGGAGAAAGCATGCCAGTGTCAGGAGAAGTGTCCAGACCACTGGCTTCACCCAGGCCTATCAACCAGTCCATGGTATCTTCCAGCTGGTGTTCCAAAGGGTCCAGTGACCCCTCCCAATAGTCACCTTACCCCCAACCCAAGAAAACAATGGTCAGGATCCAAGCTAGGGAGCAAGGTACCTGTCAAAGTCTGAATCAGCGTCACACGACATCAGTTTAGCTCCATGTCTGAAATGAGAATAGGGCTGATGCCGACCGGGTGCCCAGGCGGCATCAGGAACGTCGAATTCGGAACTATCGCCGAGGAAGATTGAGGTGGTACGACCCATGCCCGTTCGGATCCAGTCATAGATCCATGGGTGCCCTCCGGAGCAGAGGCTGAAGCTGCCGGCGCGGGACCCAAGGGGGCCCCTGATGACTCTGCAGGGCCTTTAGGAGCTCGGGCAGAGTCTAACTTCCCAAATATAAGGCACATGGCCTCATAAACTAATGGAGTTGGACAGGGATCGCTCTGGCTCCCAGAAACTCGGGGAAGCACGAAGCCGACCCAGACGCAGACTCTGAAGACTGAGGCCTGGAATTACGACACTCATTTTCCCTCGGCGCATCGGCCGAATGACTGGGTGAAATCAAAGAATGCTTTTTCTTCGACTTTTTTGTTCCTCGACTTACCTAACCGCCTGAGGACTTGGAGTGGGGTGATGAAAAATGGGAGCTCCACGGCTGTTCTCTGAACCTTCCTCCGCAATGAGCTTTAGGGACTGCTCCCTCACAGCTTTCGTATGCATGGCCCAACACTCTGAGCACGACTTCGGGTCATGGTTGTGCTCCAAACACCACAAGCACACCAGGTGCAGATCCGTCATGGACATCACCCGATTACAGGATCAGCAAGGCTTGAACCTGATCTTGCGTAATGACATCCTCAATGCACCAGCAGCGTAGACACTCAAAAATCTTCGACGAAAAGTTGAAAAAAAACAGCCAAAAAGTGACTGAGGGGCAGCTCTTCTCAGATCTCCGCTCTCTGGCATAGAAAGAAAAGAACAGACGTCAGCATGCTTGGGAGGCGTCTATATAGGTCCAGCTGCGTCATATCCGGCATGCACAACGCAGAAGATTAACACAGAGCTAACCGTTGCCACCTGAAAGCGCGCAGGGGTACTGCTCGAGAAAAATCTCAGAATCCAGACTGATGCCTGCTGGAAATTCTAAGGTAAGGAATCTGCAACTAGAAGTCTCTATCAGATAGAAATATTTAAGAGCTGGATCACTGCTCCAAGCTCTGCTAAGAATTTTGAAAGGAATGAATTCTATAAAAAAAAAAAAAAGCAACGGTTTAAAGTAAAAGAATTGTATTACAACTATACTACAATCTGGATTTCTCTCTTGTGCAGGCAGACAGCAAAGATTGTTTTCTTTCAGGAAACAGCCTTGACCCCCTTGAAATTTTTGAAAATAGATTTGCCAGTAAAGGGATGTTGTAATGATATGTGAGTTTTGACCACTGACTCCATGTTGCACTTCGCTTAGCAGCATACCATCACATTAGTGACCACCAGTTTAATTTTGCCTAGTGACTTTATTTTAGTATTAGCCACTGCCACATTAAAAGCTGCAAGTAGTTTTCCACATTTTACAATGTGCACATGTTTTTATTCTTTGCGTTTTTTTCCCACCAAGGACTTAGGCTGATAAGAATGTACTCAGATGGCAGGGAACAGACTTCTTTTGCATTGGCACCATGGGATTGTGCCAAAGTCCCAACGTGTTATTTTCAAAGCAGGCCTAAAGCAATCAGCATTTTTTTAATAAATACACTTCTGGGAGAGTGGTGTTCTAGACTTTTCCTCTCTTGTTTGTTTAAAGTATAAGAGGCCGAGATCAGATGGACCGGGGACAGAGAGTGCTTGCAGATCTCAGGCACATCCAGGTCACTGGAGTGTGCCATCCTTCCCATGAGGATAATTGATCTCTCTCACCTCAATCAACTCTGGGATCTGGCTATCTGATGCGGACTAGGCGGGAGATGAAGCAGTGATGCCCTTTCCTCATGGTGGTGCATACTTTTTTTAATTCACTATTTGCTTTGCATTATAATATAGATACATACATTTGCTGTGTATATTGCAGTGGAGAATCATTTGTACATTCTTTCATTTCACTGCTTTGACCATTTATTCACGTGTGCTTTCAGCATGCTAATCTCCTTTTAGGAACCTTGCGTAGTGAAATAATAAATGTCTTCTTTGAACTAAGAAGCGCATTCCAGAGATTTTTGTCATTGCATGAGTGTTTCTGCTTGGTCGTTAGTGAAGCAAAACAGGTGTGAGGTCTTAAATTCTTCCCCTCTGACTTCAGGAGCACTGCTATACCCAACCAAAATAGTGTCTAGTTGGTACCCATCATATGGGCAGACCTCCAAGGGAATTAACAACCTAACCAGGCTGACAGGATAT
The DNA here is from genome assembly GCF_031143425.1 of Pleurodeles waltl. NCBI lineage: Eukaryota > Metazoa > Chordata > Amphibia > Caudata > Salamandridae > Pleurodeles > Pleurodeles waltl. The sequence continues at coordinate 262,031,853 of NC_090440.1, forward strand.
AATTATTTCAATACAGGGCTAGAAAAGTTACATTAATTGCCACTCGTTTGTGGTACTAGCTCCCTATTTTTTGTTATTGTAGGTACTTGATATTCGTTTGCACCTAGAGTCTTCCCCAAGTATTAAAATTGATGTACTTAAAAGGATTACAGAATCAACCTTACTAATTCAAAACGAAGACATGAAGCATAAAAAGTGTTATATGTTATTGGCACATTTTGGAGACTGGAGAACTTTCACAATGATCTGTACAAAAAGCAGTCCGTAGCAAAAAAAACCTTTAGGAAGGCTGTCTATTTCTTAGCTCCCCCTGCAGGAGCCTCACACCAAAAATAGATAAATTTGAGAAACTGAACAGAGCATTTATGTTGACACCACAAGCAGCCATCCTTTCACTCTCTCTCAGTGATAAAAAAAAAAAACCACAACAGGACTTGTCACCCTTATTTGATAAGAAGGACGAAGAACAACAAGACTTTTAACCCTTATTTGATAAGGACAAGAATAATATTCCTTCTGAGGATGAGTGAAAACAATCCACAGATGATGGACCATCTGGGGAAGACAATAGATGCAAGCACAGCATAGATAATAATGAAAGCACATCTGGCAGCCAGGAAAACAAAACAGAAGTGTTAGATTTGTTCTCTATGAATTACTGAGGACATTCTAGGTCCTTGGAATGAACCCCTTGTCCCATTGTACTGAACGATGTGCATGCATGGTTGCCTATGCTCTTAGAGAAGAAGGCAGGAAATATATGCAGTAGCACAGACCCACCCTCAGTCAAGTAGAAGGTACTCCTGAAGCCTGAATAGCACCCTAAAATAGTTGTATACTAGAAATACAGAAGTAACTGTGAAATAGCTCAAAAGAAACTGTAGCGGTGCTTCGGTGACAAAATGGCAGAGGAAGCCAGGGACTCTTAAAACCCAAATATGTTGTTTGAAAGGACTCAAAGAACCTTATGCGTATTAGGGAACGCAAACTTCACCATAACTATCGAAAGGCTGTGATCAATTGTACTCAAGTTAGGAGAGTTAGCCTGCTCTGAGACAAGCCCCATTGAACAAGAAATCCATTTTAGTGAACATTTCCTACCAGAACTAGGTAAGTTTGAGTAGATTTGCACAGTCCAGGAAAAAGTCCAATCATCTAAGTGTGAGCTTTCTGGTGAGGTAGGAGCAGTACATTATGTCTGCGGCTGGCACATGCGCGAAGTACACAGGGCAAATAATCCCTACATAAAAATGCGGCTAGGGGTACAACCAGTGAAAGTTCAACATGTTTTTCTTTCAAAAATAAGAATGAGCTAAGAAAGGTTCTTAAGATAGAGCAGATGTGGAGTTGCAAGGAGAGTCTTCTCGCTTCTTCCCGTGGTCAAATTGAGGCTATTCTTATGCATCTACAAGTGGCAAGAAATTACATCAGATGAATGGGTCTTTCAGACTCTAATGGAACTCAAAGTAGAGTTCTACAGAACCAATGGACACTCAATATGACCAACGCCCACTACCTTTTTCCTTGAGGAACAGAAACTAGTGGATCAAGAAGTTGCATGCTTGCACCACATGGGGGGCAATTTAAAAGCTGTTTCTTCACCATACTGCTTTTAAAACCAAAACCTTTTTAGACACATTGAGCAAGACTAGCCTTTGTCCTGTCATAAATTTGCTAGAACTCAACTCCAGGCCTGTTTTTACAGGGGTTTGTTACTGGAAGACTAGACAAACCAATTAGATTTTTAGGGCATCTGACAGTTTCTTGCAGTTTGTGTCACAGTATTAAATCTGAGATCAAGGTTTCTCCTTTATGCTTCTGGTTGGCTACCTCGTTCTTACGGAGCTCTAAAGCCAGCAGTGGTCCATTTCATTTTAAATGTGGTGTGGATGATTGTTTATTTGGGCAACATGCTTTGTTTGGCCCAGGAACATAACACTCTCGCCCATCACTGCCAGGAGGAAATTCTAATATTGGACTTGAGTTTTAACATTAACAGTACTAAATCAGATTTTACCTCCAAAAGAATGAATACATTTGCAGGCTTTAAAAAGGATTCTGTGAAAGCAGTTCTGGCAAAAAACGTCCTAGGGCTCATGAGAGTGTAAGCCTCCGGAACAGGATTATAGCTTTGTCCATCCAGTTAAACTATCAAGGCCGACTGCATTAATGAACAGTACAGAGGCTGAAAATCAAACTGGAGGGGCACTGTTACTACCATAAGGTCAGGAGGCCAGGATAAAGATCCGTAGGCAGCTGTGCTACACAATGTTCTAGAAACGCTGGGCCATTTGAGTCCTTTAAAAACACGGTAATAAAGTCAGGCGTCAGGAGGCTCAGACAGGATGCCTGGAGAACAGCCAACAGGCAGCAAGTTGCTAGAATACATGCTGCCACCACTTATGAAATGCTTGGAGGACCTGGTTAGGTCTTTGCAGTCCAGAGTTAGTCTACGGAGAAGATTACGGAGGACAGCACTGAGATACATCAATCACCTGGTATGCAAGACTCCCAAAAATGAACTGGAACTCCCATTTCTTGAGGAACAGCAGCAATTTCAGACTGTAGAACTACAGGCAAGTGAGGTCTGTGTTCCAAGGACGTTTTTGAATGCTCCAGAGTTCTTCAGGTGACACCTGAACATGCAGCAGCATATTTGGATGGTCTTAATTCAGGGATGTGGGACAACGCTTAGTCTCTCCTGTCCTCCCTTCATTGGGACTCCCAAGATGGCAGCCAAGGCCAGGAGATAGAAAGCAAGCATGCATTGCTATGTCCATTTTGAAGGTCTCAAATGTGTTTTCCCTGTTGTATTTGAATTATCTTCAGATTCTACACTCCATAGCCCGAAGAGAAAGGGCTTTAGACAAAGAAGTACACGCTTGGGCTCATACAGACCTATCTTGATCATTAAATATATTTTTATGAAGATAGCACATTAAAAGGGCAATAGCATTAACTAACTTATCAGGATTAATTCCTGTCCTTTTGATAAACATAACAGAGAAAAGGCTAGACCCTTAGACGAGCTCTCACTGAACTGTCCAAAAAAAAAGAGATAAGTTCAACCACTTGCATTGCAAGCTTATCCTCATAACACGTCAGGCAATTGGTCTTAGAACACTGTTCGGCCCACTGAACATCTCCTCTACTGCAATAGTCATGGTTTGGACTAGTTGTGTTTGGTAACATTGTGGGGTAGAGTGAAGATTTCTAATGTAGGGCATGCCTCTGGGTGGGCAGAGAACAGTGCTTGCATGAAGAGTTGTTGAGAGGGCAGAATTAAGCACAAATGTGTGCTGTGTAAAGTGATGCTGCATGTTATGTAAGGTAAAGCTGTGTATATTTTTGAGGCCCTTATATTACTACATCTTGCCTGTAGATTCTGTTTAAATAGTTCTATTTGTAACTTCAACAAATAAAGCACAGCATAGCATAAACAATACATGCAGAGAGCAATTAACTATTGAACTATTTATTACATTGCTGAGTGCGGGGAGGGCCACCATGAACCACTGGATGCTTCACGTCCCCTCATTCAATTATGGTAACTATATGTTGCATGAAAAGGTTTCGAGAAGATCTGTCAAGTTGGGGGGGGGGGCTGAGAAAAGGGGGAGGGAGGGTCAAAATGTGTGTTTACCATGTAAATTCCCATAGACTATTTAGACATGCTGCAGCCCGAACCGCTGGATGGAGTTAATCCATTTGTAGTTTTTGAGATATTAAAGGGAAAATAAATTTGTATATCGAGGGACGCAGATCCAGCAAGATCTCCTGCTGAGATCTGATTGGCTGCTAACACTTCAAACAAGAAGTGTTGCCAGCCATTTTGGGACTCTGCTTCAGCCAATTCCCAAAATAAACATAAAAAAAAAGGGTCAGGGTATGTATACCCTAAAACACCCTAAGCCCTGGTCCAGGTGTCCCCCGGTAACCAGCCAGGACTTAAATGCATTTTTTTTTTCCTCTGCAAAGTTTGTGGCTGGATTCATAGATTATGCAGAGTTTAAACAAAACAAAACAAACAAGGGACACCCCCCCCCCCCAAAAAAAAAAATTCTCCCGTGTTTCACTTGGAGCTTTATGGGCTAAAAATTGGAGGGGATCACATGGGGTCCCTCTCCTAGAGCTCATAGAAGCCACAGGGACCACCACCTTCTCGGGGCTATGCTCAATAACTATGTGTGGGGGCTGTGTGGTCCCCTGTTTGCCCAGGGACGACTGCCTCCCAGGGACTAATCTTAAAATAATGCAGGGGGGGCGGGTGCGCTGGTTCCCCGCTGGTCAACGCCACTTCCACGGGGCTAAGTGTAAACAGTAAGCAGGGCACATGGCCTCCTTGTGCCCCTGGGACCACCACCTCTCCCTAGGATTAAATGTAAAATAATGTAATTGGGGGGGGGGGGAGGACTGTAGACAGCGTCTGACTGCCACCTCCCCGGAGCTGTGCGTAATAACTATGCTGACAGCCCCTGGGGGAAGTAGTATTGGCCCACGGGCCCACTGGGGGTAGGGCGGGGGGGTCTGCACCCCTCATTTGTTCTTATGTAGGCCCAGGAATGTGGTGGGCCTGGGGTTTGGGGGGGCTCTGGGGTTATCAGTACAGCCTCCCATATATCTTTAATTGTGCCCCAATGAGTATCCATCAAGAGATGGCTTTTTCAACCAAACAGGACTCTGCACTGTGAAAAAATGGCAAAGGTATTTAATTAAAAACGGCAAATGTATACAATTAAATAGAAGGGGGAAACATTAACATACTTAGAAATCCAGTATTAAGAAAAAACAGATAGTGACAATCTGCTGCATTGCAGACAGCACTAATAACCAACTGTAGTGATGAGGGCTCACTAAAGGATGCGGATTAAGAGAAATTATAGCTTGCATGAGAGTACCTCCACCATTGCATGCCTGCTTCAATGTTTACATGAGGCCTGCTTTCCTCTCTGCATTTGGCACTCAAATGGATATATATGGCAGAAAACTCTTGAACAACTTAAAGTGGTTATTATCCCCACATAGAACAGAGTTCCGAGGGATAACATCAGATTCAACAGCAATACTGTAAGCAAACTTCCATTTATGTGCAGTGTTCCTTGATAGATGGGGCTTAGGTTGGCTACAAATTAAAAATACATCTTTAAAACCCAGGCTGCATGTTGACAAAAGACCCCATCAGAGAATCAAATGGCTGCACACAACTGAAATCTGATTTGCGATATGACTGTTTAATGCAGGACAGCTTAACCTTTAAAATTTCAGATAAAGGGAATGGTTAAGTCTATCACCTTACTGAAAAAGCAGGGATAAGATACCTGCCCTTTAAAGTAATCACATTTGATTTGATGAGAGAAGATAAATGTTTGAAAAAACAATTACTTGAAGCATTTAGTCATTTACAGGGAACTTTCAAAGGAAAAGAGGTTAAACGGTTGTTTTAGAAAATGCCAGTGGAGATAATGAGAATGGCTATGGCACCTCTTCAGAGAGGCCAGGTAGTGACGCACATGAACATTATAGTGTTATCTGCATACAATTGCATTTTGTTCTGTCGAATATCCACAAAAGAGATTATACTGCAGAAAGATATATATCTTTAACGATAATACTTCTTGAACTCTAACTCATCACAACAGCCAACAAAAGCCGTGTAACAGCTCAAAGAACTTAGTAAGTAAACCCACAAACACATTGATAAAACCCCAGCAGGCCATATCCACACAAAATTAAGTAGAATCATTTATAGAGACTTTAAATTTTCTGTGCTATCAATGGCCACGAGAATCTAACACATCCAAAACTTCTTTATTAAGGGTCTCCACTTCATCTTCAATAATGACCAAGCCAGAAGACCATTCTAATAAGCATATATGCTGTATGTGTTCACACACACTAAACATATATATATATATATATATATACACACACACACACACACGTTAGCAAATCTGCAAACATACTATCAATTAACACAGCATATACATACCAATGACAAAGCAAGAAGGCCATTCTAATAAGCATATATTCTTATGCATATATGATGTATATGTTTAAACACACATTATAAATTATATATAAATATGTATATAAAATATACACACACACACACATACACACACACGTTAGCAAATCTGAAAACATGCTATCAATTAACACAGCACATACATAACAGTTCACAAACAGTTATCTGTTGGGAGCAAGTCAACGTCAAAAGGAGAAAAAAACATGATAGAAGGCAAAACAGAAGGACTGAGTTACAAACTTTTGCCTTTGAAGTAGAAAGAAAAAAAATCGCTGAAAAAGTAAAACCCCTTACGTGTTCAAAGATCAAACTCACACAAGCCAGAAAAAACAGAACTGAGCTGGCAAGACAATTACCAGTGAAAAGCCTGATTGGATTTGGAATGTGCAAGTCCCATATAAAGCATTAGTGAAGGCTTATAGCTTTACAAATGACTGTCGCTTAGACTACATTCTCCTTAATTGTTTCTGCACATTTGTTTTAGTTTCTATTCATAGGAAGGAAAGTTAGAGTTTATACTGCAATGGTGTATTAAGTAGTGGTTCTCTTAACTGGTAACCTTAACATTCTGAAAACGTTAGCATAAAATAAGCTCAAAAGAACACATCTGCAATCAAAAATGTCAGATTTCCAACTTCTTTAAAAAGATATCCATAAGATATCCTCATGTTTCTGATAAGGAATAGGCTAGGATGCAGAACTCAAAACTGCCCTGAGCTACACTCATGAGAAGGAAACCCTTACATGCTCCGCAGTGTGGCACAAATAAGATGTTACTTAGCTGTGGTAACAATCATTCTGGTAGATACTCTACCTGCAGATTCCTTACCTTTAGAATAATCCCAGGCATCAGATTAGATCCGGAAACCTCAAAGCTCTCACATCGGCTTTTTAACAGCACCTGAAGTGGTATCAGGTGACTTTCCAGAAGTCATATAGTGCCTGCCTCGGAGCAAGAACATACTGCATTACCAAGCCTTTTCAGCCAGTCGAACGGAGTGACATCAGTAGAGTAGTCCAGTTTCAAATATGAATATTTGGAATCTTATTAACTTTCCCTATAACAATCCATCAAAAGGAGAGGAGGGTGGGTCAGTGAGGAATCTACAGGGAGGAAAATCACTACTGCAGCTAATTAACTTTTTCCTCTGATGGGTCAATCTACCTAGAGATTCTTCACCTTTAGAATAAATTACCAAACAGTACCCTAAATAGGGGAAGGGTGGATGGATGGTTATGGCTACAAAGCCCTGGACTGGATTACATCCTTCCTCACCCGCAGAACCCAGAGTCCACCTCCCTTCCTTCCGATCTGAAGCCACAGACACCATCTGCGGCGTTCCCCAAGGATCCTCCCTCAGCCCGACCCTTTTCAACGTCCACATGGCACCGCTCGCCAACATCGTCCGATCACACATCCTCAACATCGTCTCATACGCCGATGACACCCAGCTGATCCTCTCACTCACCAAGGACCGCGCCACTGCCAAAACTAACCTCATCCTCGGCTCCACCCCCTCCGCCTGGGATGACTCCTGGTGGCCGGCCACTCTAGGAACCGCACCGATGCCCACCAACCACGCACGCAACATGGGATTCATCCTGGACTCATCGCTCTCCATGACCCAGCAAGTCAATGCCTTATCATCCTGCTTCAACACCCTCCGCATGCTGCGCAAGATCTTCAGGAGGATCCCCACCAAAACCAGAAGGACGGTCACCCAGGCCGTCGTCAGCAGCAGACTGGACTACGACAACACCATCTATGCAGGAACCAAGGCCAAACTCCAGAAAAGACAGCAACGTATACAGAACGCCTCCGCACGCCTCACCCTCGACATCCCACGCCGCAGTCACATCTCTGCCCACCTGAGAGACCTACACTGGCTCCCCATCAACAAGAGGATCACCTTCAAGCTCCTCACCCACGCCCACAAAGCACTCCACAACGCTAGTCCAGCTTACCTCAACAAAGGACTCACCCCCAACAGACAACTCCACTCCACTCCACTCCACCAACCATGCCCTTGCCGTTCCACGCATCCACAGGACTACAGCAGGCAGCAGATCATTCTCCCACCCAGTCGCCAAGACCTGGAACACCCTCCCCATTCACCTACGGCAGACCCAGGACCTGCTGACCTTCAGGAGACGCCTCAAGCCCTGGCTGTTCGAGCAGTAGCAACTCACCTCCCCTTCAGCGCCTTGAGACCCTTGATGGTGAGTAGCGCACTCTACAAATGATTCATTGATTGATAGAAGAAAATCCTGCAGAACATATCTGATAGAAGTAACCACCACTGAGGGCTTTGGAGTCCAGACATTAGTGCTCTGTAAAGCTGTACAGCAATAAGTACTAGCAGCCTTGCATATGTCTATGATTGGAACCTATCTTGCCAGGGCTAAAGTGATGGATTTAGCCTTGTTGGAATGGGCCCTAATCCACTCTGGAGGTTTCTTCTTAGCCAGATGAATGTCGTTTCTGCGGTCTAGTTAGAAGTTGACACCCCTCTAGAGTCCAAATTGTGCAACCTCTCCTCCTACTTACTGGGATGGGGCAGGGATGATACTTTGGGAGGATGATGAACTGTCCAAGATGGAAGGGAGTAACCACCTTTGGTAAGAAAGCAGCATTGAGTTGCATCACCAACTTGACTGGAAAACAATAGTGGAGGAATGACAAAAACCCAGGGCTTGCAGCTCATTCAATCTTCTCGCACTATGTTAGAAATTGGCAGAGGCATGCACCCTAACCAAGTAGGGACCACAATCCTAGTCAGGGTAAGTCACAACACAACCTAAAGTGTCCTGTGCTCACCCTCCAGTAGCTTGGCACAGAGCAGACAGACTCAACTTAAAGGCAATGTGTAGAGTATTTGTGCAATGAATAATACAGTAGCACTGTATAAACACCACAAAATGTAGTCCACACCAATTCAGAAAAATAGATATTATTTATCTGAACAGAACAAGACCAAAACTACAAAGATCCAATATGCCCAAGTCAAGATATCACTTTTTTAGGAGGTTTAAGTAAGTCTTAATCCAAAGGAATCAATGGATGTATCTCTTTAGCACAAAGTACCTGGCATGCATCAAAAATAACAATGCTGCAGGAGAGATGAGGCATCGGAAAGTAAAGCAATGCGTAGATTTTTCTGGTGCGGTGGAGATGATGCATCAATTCTTTCCTCGCAGGCAAGGTGATGGCCTTGGTTCCCTACTGCGGTGCTGGGTTGGATGGCAAATTGACACCTAGGGACGATGTGTGGAAAATCTAAAAGCGCTGAGATGATGAAAAATGGGCTTCGTTGATTCTGCAGGTGCTAGGTCTGTTTTTCAGCCGCGAAACAGGTGCTGTGTAATTTCTGCAGCTGTTGCTTTGTTTTTCTTGCACAGTGTATTTTCTCTCTTAGGTGAAGTCTTTAAAGGCCTTGAGACTAACAGGAAACAAGATGACAAGCCCTTAGAAATCACTTGTTGGGGGAAGACAAAGTCCTTCCAGCAGAGTAAGGAGGCAGCAGGGCAACAAGCAGGAGAGCAGTCCTTCCACAGCCCCAGTATATGTCTACCCAAATGTGCCTTTGAAGTGTAGGAGACTTTAAAGAGTGGTTTTGAAGTCCAACAGTTCCCCTTTCAACCCAGCCCTGTCTGTCTGCCAGGAGACCTGTGGGGGGTTACCAGTCCTTTGTGTGAGGTCAGGCCACTAGCCTTTGAAGTGTAAGTGAGAGCCTCTCCACCCTTCCTGCCCAGGAAGACCCATCAGTAAGCAGATGAATGAAGATGCAGCAGAGTGTCCTGTGTTTATGGCTCGCTGGGTTAAGTGCACAAGGGGGAGCTGTCAACCAGCAAAGACCAGATATGGATTGGAGACAGGCTGTGAGGGACCGAGAGCAGTAAGTGCACAGAAATGCCTACTTCCTTAAAGTAGCATTTCTAAAATATTAATGGCAAATCCAACTTCACTAGTAAATCAGGATTTATCACCACCATTCCAACAACACCAAACATGACAATGGCCTCTTTTCAGATCAGAAGTTAACACATAAAAGTATATAAAGGAATTTCCAATGCTGGACTATGAGAAGAGCAGGCTTCACAATGGTGAAAAACGACCTTGGTTGTTTTTCACCACCAGGACATGTAAAACTTACAAGTACATGTCCTGCATTTTATTTACAAAGCACCCTGTTCTATGGGCTACCTATGGCCTACCTTAGGGGAAACGTATATGTAATAAAAGGGGAGTTTAAGACTTGGCAAGTAGTTTTAAATGCCAAGACGAAATGACAGTGACAATGCACACACAGGCCTTGTAATGGCAGGGCTGAGACATGGTTTAGGTGCTACTTACGATGGTGGCACAATCAGTGCTGCAGGCATACAAGTAGCATTTAATTTGCAGGCCCTACTAGGGACTTATAGGTAAATTAAATATGCCAACTGGGTTGCGGCCAATGTTACCATGTTTAGAGAGAAGGCTCATGCACCTTAGCACTAGTTGGCAGTGGCAAAGTACCCAGAGTCCTAAAGCCAAAAAAGACGATGTCCGAAAAAGAAGAGGAAGAAGGCAAAGCATTTGGTGTGACCTTTCAGATAGTGCTATTTTCCAACACAATAAAAACACTACTTTCAATGGGAAAACTATAAAGGTTCCCTGTTGAGTCCCTTTATGAAAATTAAGAATAAATTAAGGTCCCACTGACACACAAAGGAAGTTGGAGGATATAGATTTATCAGTCCCAATAAAAAAAAAAAAACAACAGCTGCACCACCTCCAGTGGCAGCTGAAAGGAGCTCAGATGTGCCCGCTTAATCTTCAGGCGTGTAGGTAGGGGCTCTAGAGATTGGGATGCAGTACTAATCCTTATGAATGGGAGGAGCAGATGGGTATGAATTGCCGCCTGAGCGGGAGACACAGGGAGAAGCGAAGGTTTGTTTACAACACACTCTTTGGCCAATCCATGGCAACAAGAATGATTTGGACCTGATCTTTGTGAATCTTTCCCAGAACTAGAGGCATCAAGGGTATAGAGTAAGCTACGTACAGTGCAGCTGAAAGCTCAACCTGAAACGTGTCCCCCAAGACTCTTATCAACAGATACTGGAGGGCACAGAACTACTGCCATTGATCATTCTCGGACAAGGCAAACAAACTCACCCGAGGAGTGCCCCATAGGGCAAAGATGTCCTGGACTCTCTCTGGTAAAAGATGCCATTCATGGCCAGCAAGTTGCCGCCAGCTCAACTGTCAGCCCTGACATTCAGAGACCAGGTAGGTGATCTGCAATGAGCCAGGTCCCATGGCGGTTAGCCGAAGACCACAGTTAATGTTTCCAGGCATAGGAGGCGAGACACTATTCCCCATTGCTTGTTGACATACCATGTCACTGTCAAGTTTTCAGTCATGACATTTGATGGAAGGCCCTAAGCGCCAGCTGAATTCCCCACAGTTACAACAGGGTGATGTGAAGAACCTGCTCTTCGGAGATCAGAGGCCTCTGACATCTACTATCGCAGCTACAGCTAGAAGGGGAATGAAGGCCATCTCGCAAGCGAGGTTTAACTCATCCCGCCACCAAATCACTTTCGCGGCAGCGCTTGGAAAGATCGCGATTGAGCCAGGGAGGTTTCCCTCGTACTGTAGCCACTGCCTGTGGAGGGATCACTAGAGGGCCATCATATGCTAATGTGAGTGTGTGACTAGGAGAACACAAATCTGGGAATCTCAGGGCCCCTCAGGACTGGGACTCGTGTCTCGCTGGAAAAATGGGAACTAATGATATGCCTAGGTGCAGTGCAGTCCATCAGAGAGAACCTCTTGAAAGTGCTTCTTCAAATATTCAAGTACATGAGGCACCATCAAATGGGCTTGTGTGTAACAAGCCAGCAGGCAGTTTGCATTCAAAGATTTCATAGCCATGCTACCTGCTGAGAAAATATTCTTCCCCCGCACTTTAAGCAGTTTGGATTCCTTATCTTAGGGGACTTTGGGAAATACTGCTTGTGACTGCTCTGAGGAACAAGAACCTTGGGCAACCAAACTGTCTAGTCAAGGGTGGGGTGAGAGAAAGGATGGGTCTCCAGGAGCAGGACGGTTTTGACTTGCCACTTGGTGGTTGACTACTGCAGTAGACAATGGCTTCTCTAATGGTGCTAAGACCAGGTCCAGTAAGGTGCTGCTGAAGGGCACTAGGGGTTCTTAAGTTAGCTGTGCCTGGAGGAGAACCTCAATAAGGACATTGGTTGTCGCCTCAAATGAATTAAGTTGCACAATGAGAACCTCTGATGCTTTCCGGACCATAGAATGGAGGGACATAACTTTTGGCAGCGGCTGCCCAGCAGGAAAACTCCAATTCCATAGCCAGTGAGATGTCCATTCCACTGGCAGAGGACAACCCAGGAATTTCATAACGATTAGCAACCTCAACATCTCCACCTGGGTAATAGTCTAAAGGTTTGGAATCAGATATTTTGCCTGTAGCTCTCTTTCTTCAACATTTGAGCTTTCCTACAGGATCTATGTGGTGGAGGAGCAGCTGCTTCCAAGAACAGCCACAATGGTGGTGGCGAAGGTGGTGTTGGTAGATTCTGCGGCGGCACCAGCCATGTGTTGATGGTATGACTGGATATTTGGCCACCTGTGTAACAGCTAGGGTGGGAAGAAAGTGGGCCTGCAGGGTGGTGGCGAGAGTGGATTATGGGGATGGCAAAGAACAAGGGAGAGTGTTAACTTTCCGCTATTAAAAATGGGAAAATGTTCTACTGCACGACGCCATAACAGAAGAAGAAAAATCCAGACCGGTCAGCTAAGAATATAGTTCACTCATGGAAGTAGAATAAGAAAATAAGTTACTTACCTTTAACTGTAGTTGTCCAATATTGGTTTCACATGCTTAAATCATTCCCCATTGTCAAAGTGGGAGTCCCACAGTACAATAGAAAGCAGTATTTTAAACCAACATAGAAGAAACAGCTTATTCACGCCATTTGAAAGAACTTAGAGTCCAGCCAATAGCACCCTTTAGAACCCTCACCACAGAGGCTCCAGTTCCTCCGATTTTCAAGGACAAGTGTGATATAATACGGATGAGAAATAAGGGGAGACTCTATGGTGAGGAGGGTGGGTTACATGTGAATCTATGAAAGATACCAGTACTGGAGAACTACAGTTAAAAGGTAAGTAACTAATTTTCTTCTCCAGTATTACATCTTTCATTGATTCACATGCTTGAATCAGAATAGTAATCAGTTACTGTATTTGTATACCTTTTATAGCATCAGCACAAATACAGGCCTCAAAAAAACCATAAAATTGTTACTAGACCCTGCAGGTCCAGTGACTCGAATAAGCTACTCGACCTAACTGTAACGTATTTGACCCATAAACGTGTCTCAAATTGTGTGATCCTTGGCAAATATTTTAGTTTACAGAGTCGCCTTTTCCTTCATTCTCACATATGAGTGCACCTTCAAACGTGTGAGTTCAGCATTTCTGCTGTACAAAAAACCTCTTATGTTTTATTCAACAGACTAAACGTTTACTCCATGTATAATACGAATCTAGCCCACATATAGGGTACACATTATCCGCAACTTGTCTTAGTTTACTACTAGCATTGCCATCAGGGCATAAGTATTTCCAAGTTTATGTTTAAACACTCACTTTTAATAAATGTTTTACTAAAGTATGGTGTGGTAGCTCACTGTCATTACAGACAGTAAATTAACAAGAAATGTCCACAAACCTTCCCACCAACTTGCAGCTTTACTGATAAAACTATGTAGCGTATTAATAAACTATGGAAACCGGCATTCAGGAAACATATTTATCATTTGTACATCACCAAGTAAAATGTTCTTATTTGTTTTCATCTTATAAAAATATTTTTTTCATCACAGTGAAGCACAAAAAGTGGTCTTTCACAGCTACTGGCATGCATTGTGAAATTTTGAAATGTTTGTACAGTTGACTTACTTATATGTTGTGTGTTAGGAAAAACCCACACAGCCTTTCCTTTCACACTTTTCACAACAGGTGAGACAGGTTACCTTACAAAATCCTGGAAGTCCGCAGTCAGAATGAAAAAAAGACAACCCTGACCTTTGACCGCTAATTTCTGACGACAGAGCAAATTTGACAATAGGAAGATTTAAAGGTCTATTTTTTCACTTTCTGACTGAACAGAACACATGTTCTTTGTCAACTCACCAGAAGGGGCGGGTAGGACCTAAAAATAGCTCGACCTGATTATGTGACTCGCCATTGCAAGCAGGTGAGTAGATTTTGAGGCCTGATAAATAGCGGATGGTAGGTAACAAAATCTATATAGAAAATACCCATATGCAGTTAAATAGACAAAGGCACTCCAGCAAACAAAGCAGCTGATGTGGAAACTAACCTAGTTGAGTGCGCCTTGGTTTTAGCTGTCAGTGGCTTGCCAGCTTTGAGGGGAAAAACTGGATCGCGGATGAGGTCCATTGAGCAATGGTTGCTTTTGTGACTTGGGCACCATTACAAATGTGTCCATAAGAGACCAACTGTTGGTCAGTCCTGATCTGTTTCGAGCAGTGCAAGTAGAAATTTAGACATCGTTTTATAACTAGCAAATGCAGTGATCTCTCTGCTGGCAATATCGGATTTGGGAAGAAAGTTTCCAATACTACAGGTTAATTCAGTGAAAATCCAAAGGGATCTTGTAGATAAACATTGGATTGGTTCTGAGACTTACAGAATCATCTGTAAAGCGCAAGAAAGGTTCTTGAATTGTAAAAGTCTGTATCTCACTTACGCTTCTGGTTGGAAGTCAGAGCTAAGAGTAGCGCAACTTTCCATGTGAGGAACTGGAGGTCTGCTCTATGTATGGGTTCCAATAGATCCTTTATGACCTGAGATATAACTACATTCAGGTACCAGTATAGGGGATGGGCCATTAACAGAGGAAAGACTCTGAACAATCCTTTCATAAATTGTTTGATGATTCTGCTTGAGCACAAAGAGAATATGATCAACATCTATATGTTGATATTGCAGTAAAATGCACATTAATAGATGCATGCACCAATCCTGACTGTGCTAGGGAGAGGAGATAGGGTAGTATCTGCTCAGGTGATGCTTGCAGAGGATGTAAGTTTAATTTCTGGCACCACAGGCAGAAACAATTCTATTTCAGTCTACATGTTTTTATCGTGGCATCTTCCCTTTCAGGGAATGTCCCTGCAGTCCTGAGGAATATTCAGATTCTGGAATGAATGGAATTCAGAAGCCATGAACATAAGTGGAGTGAAGTCGGATCTGGATCAAAAACCTGGCCTTGGCTCATTGTTAAGAGTGTTTGGGATGTTGCAGGTGAATCTGGGTGGACTCTGACAGGAGGAGAAGCTCCATGAAACAATGTCGCCTAGGACATCTGAGTGCTATCAGGGCGATGCAACACCTCTCTGCTTTCATTTTGCTGAGAACCCTTGGTAAAAGATGTGTCGGGGAGGGGGCTGGGGAGACCATATGCATAGATTATCAAGTATCTGATTGAAATGGCATTCCCCCACTACTTTGGATGACAATGTCAACTTGCATGGGACTGGCTTTTGCGGTTCTTGCTTGTTGCAAATATCTAGTGCTGGCTTGCACCTGAGAGAGCAGATCTTGTTGAGCATTAATTGGTCCAGGTCCCATTCATGGCAGGTGTTCTTTGCCCTCCTTAGCGTGTCCGCTAAGAGGTTGTTTGTTTTAGGAACATGTTTCACTTCGAGTGTTATCCTGTGTACCACTGTCCAGTTTCAGATTTCCTGAGCTTTCCTGGTAAAAGCTACCGATCTTGGGGCCCCCCCCGGGTGAATGCTGGTGGTATTGTCTGTGCCAACCAACACTGAGGCACCTCCTATTCTTGGCAGGAAAGCTTGGAAGCTGAGATAAATTGCCTTGAGCTAAAGTTGATTCACATGCCTGGTCCCTTGGATCAGAGACCAGATTCCCCGAATCTATAGATCTTGAAGATATCCACCCCAGCTCTCTAGGGAAGCTTCCATGGTTATGACACAGTCAGGTAGTTGGGGCAGGAACGTGAGGCCTTTTGAGATGGTCTGGTTGTGACAGCTGACTCAGAGCTGCTATCATGCTTGGTTGTAGGAAAGTATTGTCTTTCTTGGCATGGTTACCCCCATTGTCTGCCTGTTATTGTGTTTGAATGTGTCTACTGAGATCCTGCTAACCAGGACCCCAGTAGTTATGCTCCATTCTGTAAACTGTACCTTTTTCTTCCCACAACTGGCATACTAGTCCCCCCCCATGTAAGTCCCTAGTATATGGTACCTAGGTATCCAGGGCATTTGGGTCCCAGGGGAACCCTATCGGCTGCAGCAGTTATTCTGCCACCCATAGGGAGCCCATGAAAAAGGTTCTGCAGGTCTGCCATTGCAGTATGCGTGAAACACGTGCATACATCCGTTTTCACTACAAGCCACCGGTATGCTTTGAAGGGTACATTTGGTTTTATTTTTCATGTAATTAGCACTGTACCACTCATACTAACACCTAATTCACTCACATTGCGCTGTTATACAGGAGCACCTTGATTACTTTAAATTGTAGAATTTAAGTTTCCAATAAATGTGATATATTACTCCCAAACTTCTTAGGTACAGAATGTTCTTTATTGTGCAAACACTGTCGTGGAGGTTAATTCATATCCTA
Source organism: Pleurodeles waltl (assembly GCF_031143425.1). Classification (NCBI taxonomy): domain Eukaryota; kingdom Metazoa; phylum Chordata; class Amphibia; order Caudata; family Salamandridae; genus Pleurodeles; species Pleurodeles waltl. Next base: position 262,048,571 of record NC_090440.1, read on the forward strand.
TCCCCGGAGGGACCTAAAGATTTTTCTGTTACAAAATCCTGGAGAAGGAAGTTATGAATCAACTTTAGCTACTGGTCAAATGATAATTTGCCAAACGCTCTCCAGTTGAGCTTACAGGGACTAAAACTACTGAACACACAAAACCCATGACCATCAACAAAGCACTGGGATAAAAACATATCTGTTATGAATCACGTTTCTTCTCAGCTCCAATTTGAAAAGTGCCCTGCAAACTTTCAGATCATATCGAACTATGACCAAATTAATTTTTAAAGGCACTATAATATTCAATTGTTCTTTTCGTGACAATGGCATGCAATCAGAATAAAGCCTACTGTTGCAAAAAATATTCTATTAGCCATTCAAACTAGCATTTGACGTGCGAGTATGTGTAACGGCATATGATTTTTAAGAATTGGCTGGGGGCCTGTGATTCTGTCACAAAATCCTGCGTGATTTTCAATGCTGTTGGGGGTTCTGGCCGATCCATGTTAGAACAAAAGCAGTCACAAAACGTTTAAATTGAATATATTCATATATTAAAAGTAAGGAAAGAACAACAAACGTTTACCTGAGAACCACTACGATGGGGCTTTCACTTCCTGTAATTACCATTAACCCTTTCCAGATCATTAAAGCCGAAGAGACAATCATCCCAAAATTTAACACTTGATAGTACAGCTGAAACAACAGAAGGGGCAAGGTGTTAAGAAAAACAAAGGGAGAATGGCAACAAGAAATTGAAAATCATTTGAAAACGAGTTGTCTCGTTGTTAACAAGAGATGGCAGAAGATTGCCACCAGAGGGCTTACATTATGAGGTACAGAGTTTTAGATTACAACAAAGCAGTCGGGCAGACATGGACCTAAAAGCATAGTGAAAAGAAAATGCTTTAAGAGGTCACAAAAACATCTTAAAAATATTTTCTTCCTGAACAAGAGCAGTGATGAACGGCAGTTAAAAGAACCAAAGCCAAAAGTAAATACACAGAATAAAGCAAAGTAAGGGTTAACAAAATTCCTTCACGGAGTGTTTGTTGCTAAAGATTTAGAGCACCCAAACCTGCACACTTACTACAGATTGTAAGAAGTACGGCATTATAACATATTTGGACAGTGGTACTTGCCATCTCCATGCAGGTCATGGCCAACTCAAACTTTCATTTAATTTTCCTGGCCATCATTCTTAGGGTCGAGCCTGCATCGCATGCGCTTGTGCATGCGTTTTGCTAGCGAGACGCTTTAGGAATTAGAAAAGGGCTCAGAGCCCCGTCCATGTCACGTCAGTGTCTTTCATTGGTTCGTGGGCTTGCCTATTAAAATCTGATTGCTTTCATTAGTGGAAGGTACTCATATGTCATGCCTTTTCCAGTGGTTAGCCCTCCTTCTCGAGCGCAGTGACCATTAACAGAACATTACTCAACCGAACCATACAGCCTATCGGACATGCTTCAGCCTGCTACACTACTCTTCCATCTGCAACGCTCTGCTGAATAGCTCAGATTATCGGCGTGAGCAGCACCTTGCCACAAGGTGGCTCTCTACTACCTTTTCTGCCTAATCAGCACACCGTTTCAATACGAAAATATTTTTAATCAGTTAAATTACCAAATACAAATCATGTGGAAGGGCCTCTCCCAGCACTACGGGAAAAGTATTGCTTGAAAATAAGAAGCTGAGGAGTATATGTGTCAGATTGGAGATATCTAGGTGAACGCACAGTTTAATTGTAATCCATGTCTTGTATATGCAGAACTTTGACTTTGTTTGTTCTCTGCTCAATGCAATACAAAAATAAATATTTTAAAAAAATGACCAAATACAAATCAGTACAGATCACAATAGAAATGCCCTTTCTGAAAGTTAAAATATATTTTGAATGCCCATGCATACTTCGGTTGAGAATATTAATTGCGTTTGAACTGCTTTAAAAATGCATTACGAATTTCCAAAACTAACTAGTAAAAGTTCTCAGTTTAAAACCTTATGTGGAACACTGGTTTGCAATCGAGAGAATTGTTTTGCAATATGCACACTGCAAACAATCATTATAAGTTGCTTGCAGATTTTATGGTGACTCGTGAATTAACACATTAAGTAAGTTACTGGATGCACGAGATTTCAAGTCAAACCTTTAAAAAAAATTAGGAGTACAATGCATTTTAGGTTATTGCTATTTCAAAACTCGACTAATTTATTTTGTCAAAATGACTACTTCATTAATCTTCAGCCTGCAATGCAGCACAGCAGATGCAAGGTCTGCCCCTTGAGCCTGGTAAGTTATGGAGACTGACCAGCCCGATCCTACAGGCCTCTCAGGAGTCTCGATGCCCCAGAGGCCTCTCATATGCAGTCAAGCCATGTAGTTCTCTCTTTTTAGGGTCGAGCCTGCGTCGCATGAGCTGGAGCATGCATTTCACTTGTGAGATGCTTTAGGAGTAAGAAAAGGGCTCGGAGCCCCGTCCACGTCACGTCAAGTGTCTTTCATTGGTTCGTGGGGTTGCCTATTAAAATCGGCTTGCTTTCATTAGTGGAAGGCATGCATATGACATGCACTTTCCGGTGGTTAGCCCTACTCGAGCGCAGCGACCAAGTACTGAGAACATGCGATGCTCGCTGTTTCCCGTCAGGTTTGTGGACTACTTTTTATCTTTTGTTTGCAGCGCGATCTCGCTTGGCAGAAGTTGAGCGCTTTGCATAATATCGCCCCCGTTATCTAGGTAACTGCACTTTTGGCGATAGGTTTCACTATGAGTTTACTGTAGCAGCCCTGTTTTTTTCTTTCAATGTCGCAAGAAAAATCCAGTTAGGAGTTTACAACTGCTAATAGCTGTAACTCGGAGAAATGCGAGACCCTAGTGCATTGCAAATGCTTGTTTGAAGAAGTAGTCATCAAGTAGAACATATTGGTAAATGAGGATGGGGACTAAAAAAATGATGCCTTGAGAGCCATGAATGAAAACTGGCTTAGTACAGGCCACTGCTCTCCTAAAGGCGTCTCTGTCCATGAAGCACAATGGCAAAGGGCTGTGGCCACTCATCTTACCCCTAGCACTAGCTACTGTTCTGGAAGTAACTGACACCACAAGTAGTCCAGGGACACTCAGGAAACGGCTGCCTTGCCAAAAGGGAGGTTATAGAGGAGGAGCCAGGACATAGAAAGGAACAGAGGCTAGGGAGGAGAAATGGAGAAGCCACAGGGACTGAAGTAGTAAGAGGGAGGTGAAGGAGTGGATGGGAATAGTGAATATTGGAATAAGGTAAACATGAGAAAGTAAGAAAGGAAGACAGAAAATAGTTGGGAGGGGTGATTAGAATATGAATATGAGTGACATGAACACAAAGAGGAAATGACAAAAAAGTGACATGGACTGCACTAACAAAAGCAGAGTTTTTCAAAGAGCTAGATAGAGAGGCAGGCAGAAAAACAATTGCCATGAAATACGTGCATCTGTGGCAAGTGTAATATTACACTTATTATTACTGCTAAACGGAGAGGCGTCCATCTCGCTAAAGCCCGCTTCGCTCACTCAGTTTCCAGCATTAGTGTGATATTACATTGCTCTTGGATGCTTCAAAAGGAGTTAAGATTCAGTGTGATTTAGGAATAAAGAACTACAATTCTTAAAAGAGTCAGTAACTATCTTGGCCAAACTTTGAAGGTTTCTGTATGTATTTAGAATGGTGAGTGGCGAGTAAAACAATACTTCATACGGCACAAGTTACTATGTGTTTTTATTCCACAGACATTTCCTTCATAAGTATAGAACACGTTTTATTATTATATATAAAGTGAAAAAAAATCTGTTTGAGCAATTATACCGACCACAACATTACTGTCCCTGATTTTGATTAACCAGAGTTTGTTGCAAATCTGTGCACAGGTTTTACATTTCAACATCCATGAACATTTAAAACACCAGGATCAAGAATAATAGAATAAAAACATCCCCTTGAAAAAATACAGAGCATTAGAAAAATATGAAGGGATCACAGTGATCTACCTGAACACTGTTAAGCCATATTTAAACTTGGGCTTATTCTAAGTGGTGCTGTGAACAATGCAGTTTGCTAATGGCTTCTGTGTGTCTGAGCGGAATAGGCATCTGCAAACCTTGAAAGATTATGTAAATTATGTTATGTCAACTGGATTTGTAAAGCGCTGCTTATCAACCATTACTGTATCCAGGCACACGAACAGATAAAAATGTGTGCGTGCCGTTTTAGTTAAAGAGCCAGGTCTTCAGCCTCTTTCGGAATTCAAGAAGCAAAGAGGAGGCTCTGATATGTAGGGGGCGGTCGTTCCATGTTTTGGGAATGATGTGGGAGAAAGCTAGCCCCCTGTTCTGCTTTTGCAGATCCGGGGTGTGTGTGTGTGCACAAGAGGAAAAAGAGAGGCTGAGTGCAGGTGTCTTAGTGAGTTGGTGGAAGTGAAGGCGGTTATTGAGGTATGCTGGCCCTATCTTGTGTAGCGCCCTGTATACATGTCTGAAGAGTTTGACCTGGCAGTGTCTGTGTATCAAAGTGGAATACTAAGGTGTGGCACGATGTGGGTGCGATGCAGAGGTCTTGGATGAGTCTTGCTGCGGCATTCTGGATGGTCTGAAGTCAGAAAAGGTGGTTAGAGATTCAGTTGTAGGGAGCACTGCCGTAGTCTAGTCTGCCTGTGACAAGGTCTTGAGTCACTATACACCTGGTGTTCATGGGTATGCATTTAAATATTTGTCTGAGGGTGCGAAGTATATGAAAGCAGAAGGAACCGACTACATTTACTTGTACTGCCAGATTGAGATTGTAGGCTAAAAGGACTGCTAGGTTTCTTGCCTAGCAAATAGGTGTTGGTGTAGGACCAAGCTCTGACAGCCAACGGGTGGAGTCCTAGGGAGAGTTCCTGTTCTCGAAAATGTATGGTAGGAGAACTACCCTATTCGTGCCTCACTCTTCTAATATCAATGCAACAGTTTGTTTCTCTCAACCTTAAGTATCACTTTGCCTATATAAACAAACATTTAGGCTTCTCAGAAGTTTTGTTCCTATAAAAATGTATTTTCTATATGGAGGTTCGTAGCTCCCTTCTGCCATTTCTAAAAGGTATAAAGAAGATACTATAACCCAATTTGTTGATCCTGCTTTTAGTGACCTCAGAGGGAGAAGTCAATATTGTCTGGATTCAAACTCGTACCTGGAGATCACATCATATGTTAGCAAGTAGTATAGGGTAAAAACCAAATGGTAGAGGACAGGTGGTGGCAGCAGCAGTAAAGGAGAAGTTACTCACCTACCATAATGCCTGATCTGGTAGACACAATATCAAGTTGCAGATTCCTTACCTTAGAATTTCCCCAAGGCGTCAGTCTGGATCGGAGATTTTTCTTGAGCAGTACTTCTGTGTGCCGTTAGGTGGCGTTGATCAGCTCCGCATCAGTCATCAGGTGTGCCGTATATGATATTGCGGGTCCGAAATAGGCACTACCATGGCGCGCTAACGTTAGTTTCTTTTCACGACTTTCCACTCCAAAAGTTCAGAGCCATGAAGAACACTGACCACTGGTGTGTCAAAACTAGGGCCCTGAAAAGGGAAGTCCCTGTCCCTAGAAATCAGTTTGCAAAGCGGGAAGGATGGGTCAGTCGGTAAGTAAATGCAACTGAAATATGTCTCTACCAAATAAGGTGTTACATCTAGTTGCATATTCCTTAACTTAGAATAGATGGATACCCAAGCAATACTTGCCTTGGCGGTGGGTCTGCGAGCCAAGATCACACCAGAAAGTCCTGCAAGACTGAACAGGCAAAATGCCCGTCCCTGCAGATCTGACTGTCCAGGCAGTCGTGTTAGGTAAACATGTGCAGAGATGCCCACATTACCGCCTGACAGATGTTAACAGCTTTAGCTCTGGTAGAATGAGCATGCAAACCTGACAGGGTTGCTTCGTAGCCAATGTATAGCACATTTTAACGCAGATTCTGACCTGTCTGGAAATGGTTCTCCTCTCCACTGACCCACATAACCAACAAAGAGTTTATCATCCATCTGGAACTCTTCAGTACGTTAACACTAGAACACCAACGCTCTTTTTGGGTCCAGGCAGTGGAGCCTATCTTCTTCTTTAGAAGGATGTGGGGTGTGCGTAAAAAGTAGGCAAGGTGATGGATTGGCCTACATGGAAGGGCATGACCACTTTTGGCAGAAAGGAGGCCGGAGTGCTCAACTAGGCATTGTCAGCTGAGTTTGTCCGCTCTGACATTCAGAGAGCCCGCCAGATGTTGAACCACCATGGATATGCTCTGCTGTTCCAGCCACCTCCAGAGGTTCTTGACAAAAGGTCCACGACCCTACTCTGTCCTGCTTTTTGCAGTACCATATGGCGGTGGTGTTGTCTGTGAACACCAGCACCATCTTTTCCTTGATACAGGGAAGAAATGCTTTCAATGCTAGCCGGATCGCATGGAGCTCTAAGAGGTTGATGTGGAGTCCAGACTTTGTCAGAGATCAGAGGCCTCTGATCTCCACCTCTCCCAGATGGCCACCCCATTCCAGGAGTGACAATCTGTCACTACTGTTAGAACCAGTTGGAAAAGTGAGAGGTATCTGCCTCTAACCCAATTGTGGTTTGTTAGCCACCACTGCAGATCTCGCGCAGTTCCCTCCGAGATCTGTATCATGTCGGAGAGATTCCCCTGATGCTGCACCCACTGGAACTTCAGGTCCCACAGCAGAGCCTGCATTTGCCATCTGCCTTGTGTCACCAGCAGGATGCAGGAGGCCATGAGGCCCAGCAGCCTCAGATTCGTTCTCAATGGAATCCAGGACAGAGGCTAAAACATCGGTATCATAGCCTGAATATCCTCTAATTGCCACTCAGGAGAATAAGCCTGAAACTGCATTGTGTCCATACCAGCTCCGATGAAAGACAGCATTTGAGAGGGAGTCAGGTGTGAGCATGTTTATAGTGAACCCCAGCTAATGCAGGAGGTCGGCCGTAGTCTGAAGGTGGGAGACAACAGCCTGGGGTGAGCCCGCCTTCGACAGCCAGTTGTCGAGATAGGGGAAGACTGAAACTTCTGATCTACGCAGATGAGCAGGGACCATCAAAATCACCTTGGTGAACACCCTAGGGTCGCTGGTAAGACCAAATGGGGGCACGGTGAACTAAAAGTGCTTGAAAGTGCTTGTGGCCTACCGTGAACCACAATTAACGTCTCATGGGCAGGCAGGATGGGAATATAAAACATAAGCATCCTGCAATGCTACCATCTAGTCTCCTGGGCAGACAAAACCGGAGCCAGAGTGAGCATTTTGACAATCTCCTTTTTGAGGAAGAGATTGAGGAGCAGAAAGTCTAGGATACCTAGGAGGCACCTTTCCTTTCTGAGTACTAGAAAGTAGCGTGAATAACAACCACAACCTACTTTTGGCACAGGGACCTTCTCTATGGCTCCCTTGGCCAATAGAGCTGTAACCTCCTTGCGAAGAAGTGCCAAGTGATCCTCCCTCACTTGATCATAGCACGGTGGCATGGATGGAGAACTAGTCTCAAAGGGGAGGGAGTGGCCCCTTCGGACTATATGCAAAACCCACCTGTCTGATATAATGGATTGCCAGCGGACCAGGTGATAGTGAATCCTGCTGCTAACTGGACCATGGAGGAGAAAAATCAGACTAGGAAGGTATAGAGACTGCTTGGGGTGAGTTGGTAGACTGTCCTACTGATCCAGGAGGTAGTTGAATCCCACACCGTCAGCCACGCAGCATGCGCGGTACAGTAACTAGCCGGGAATGAATGTGGTTGTGGGCCCCCTCCGCAGTCATGAAATCGTCAAAAGGCAGACTGGGGAGAACTGAGGGCCACTGCGAGGCTCAAGGACCTGGCCATCGCCCGAGAATCCTTCAGAGAACAGAGTCTGCCTTGTCTCCAAAGAGACAAGCGCCATCAAAGGGCATGCCCCTCAAGGATGCTTAGACATCCCCTGAAAAGTCAGACGTCCTCAGCCAGGCGTGGTGCCTCAGGGCCACTGTCAATTAAATTGACATGCCCAGTGAGTTGGTTGTGTCGAGTCCACAATGGACTGTGAACTTCCGTATGTCTCTCCGATCGGCAACAGCCTGAGAGAGTACAGCCTGGACCTCCTATGCGACCTGTGGCAAAAACACGCGCAACAGTGTCCCACAGCGTGTCAGAATAATGCCCAAAAGGAGTGCGGTGTTCATAGACTGCAATGCAAGGCTGGCGGAAGAAAACATTATCTTCCCAATTGAGTCCAGCCTTTTGGATTCCCTATCCGGGGGAACAGAAGGGAAGACGCTCTGGGAGATAGAGGCCTGGACCATCAAGCTTTCAGGGGTGGGGTGTTGCACCAAGAAACTTGTGTTCCCTGGTGCAGGGAGATGGCAGCAAGCAATCACCCTGTTCACAGGAGCCCCTGTATTGGGTTTGGACCAGGTACCCAGTAGGACATCAATGAGGGCCTCCTTAAACAGGAGCTGTGGTTCTGAGGTGGAAGCTCCCGGTTGTAGCACCTGTCAAGAGATTAGTCTTGACGGCCAATGAAGGCATTTGAAGTTCCATGACCTCAGCCACTCTTCTCACCACCACAGCATAAGAGGCTCCCTCCTCAGTAGCCATGGTAGGAGGAGAAAGCACGCCAGTATCTGGCGAATTATCCGCTCCGCAGGCCTTACCCAAGTCTTAATGCCAGTTAATAGCTTCATGGGGCTGGTGTTCTAAGGCGTCCAGCGACCCCTCCTGTAGGAAGTTGGCTCTGTATGCACGATTTCAAAGTAAGGAATAGTATGCACGGAGTCCAAGGGTTCCCCTTAGAGGTAAGATAGTGGCAAAAAGAGATAATACTAATGCTCTATTTCGTGGTAGTGTGGTCGAGCAGTAGGCTTATCAAAGGAGTAGTGTTAAGCATTTGTTGTACACACACAAGCAATAAATGAGGAACACACACGCAGAGACAATTCCAGGCCAATAGGTTTTTGTATAGAAAAATATATTTTCTTAGTTTATTTTAAGAACCACAGGTTAAAATTTTACATGTAATATCTCAAATGAAAGGTATTGCAGGTAAGTACTTTAGGAACTTTGAATAATCACAATAGCATATATACTTTTCAACTAAATCACATATAGCTATTTTAAAACTAGACAGTGCAATTTTCACAGTTCCTAGGGGAGGTAAGTAATTGTTAGTTCTTGCAGGTAAGTAAACCACCTACGGGGTTCACGTTTGGGTCCAAGGTAGCCCACCGTTGGGGGTTCAGAGCAACCCCAAAGTTACCAGACCAACAGCTCAGGGCCGGTCAGGTGCAGAGTTCAAAGTGGTGCCCAAAATACATAGGTTTCAATGGAGAAGGGGGTGCCCCGGTTCCAGTCTGCCAGCAGGTAAGTACCCGCGTCTTCGGAGGGCAGACCAGGGGAGTTTTGTAGGGCACCGGGGGGGGACACAAGTTAGCACAGAAAGTACACCCTCAGCAGCACGGGGGCGGTCGGGTGCAGTGTGCAAACACACGTTGGGTTTTCAATTGGAATCAATGGGAGACCAAGGGGTCTCTTCAGCGATGCAGGCAGGCAAGGGGGGGGGGGGGCTCCTCGGGGTAGCCACCACCTGGGCAAGGGAGAGGGCCTCCTGGGGGTCACTCCTGCACTGGAATTCCGATCTTTCAGGTCCTGGGGGCTGCGGGTGCAGGGTCTTTTCCAGGCGTCAGGATCTGGGAGTCAGGCAGTCGCGGTAAGGGGGAGCCTCGGGATTCCCTCTGCAGGCGTCGCTGTGGGGGCTCAGGGGGGACAACTTTGGTTACTCACAGTCTCGGAGTCGCCGGGGAGTCCTCCCTGAAGCGTTGTTTCTCCACAAGTCGAGCCAGGGGCGTCGGGTGCAGAGTTGCAAGTCTCACGCTTCTGGCGGGAAATGCTGTTGTCTTTAAGTTGCTTCTTTGGAAACAAAGTTGCAGTCTTGGGTGAACAGGGCCGCTGTTCTCGGGAGTTTCTTGGTCCTTTTAGAGCAGGGCAGTCCTCTGAGGATTCAGAGGTCGCTGGTCCTGGGGAAAGCGTCGCTGGAGCAGTTTTCTTCCAAAGGGGGGAGACAGGCCGGTAGAGCTGGGGCCAAGGCAGTTGGTGTCTCCGTCTTCTCTGCAGGGTTTTTCAGCTCAGCAGTCCTCTTCTTCTTAGGTTGCAGGAATCTGAGTTCCTAGGTTCAGGGGAGCCCCTAAATACAGAATTTAGGGGTGTGTTTAGGTCAGGGAGGGCAGTAGCCAATGGCTACTAGCCCTGAGGGTGGCTACACCCTCTTTGTGCCTTCTCCCAAGGGAAGGGGGTCACATTTCTATCCCTATTGGGGGGATCCTCCATCTGCAAGATGGAGGATTCCTAAAAGTCAGAGTCACTTCAGCTCAGGTTGCCTTAGGGGCTGTCCTGACTGGTCAGTGACTCCTCCTCCTTTTTCTCATTATCTCCTCCGGCCTTGCCGACAAAAGTGGGGCCGTGGCCGGAGGGGGCGGGCAACTCCAGTAGCTGGAATGCCCTGTGTTGCTGTAACAAAGGGGGTGAGCCTTTGAGGCTCACCGCCAGGTGTTACAGCTCCTGCAAGGGGGAGGTGATAAGCATCTCCACCCAGTGCAGGCTTTGTTACTAGCCACAGAGTGACAAAGGCACTCTCCCCATGTGGCCAGCAACATGTCTCGAGTGTGGCAGGCTGCTAAAAACAGTCAGCCTACACGGGTAGTTGGTTAAGGTTTCAGGGGGCACCTCTAAGGTGCCCTCTGGGGTGTATGTTACAATAAAATGTACACTGGCATCAGTGTGCATTTATTGTGCTGAGAAGTTTGATACTAAACTTCCCAGTTTTCAGTGTAGCCATTATGGTGCTGTGGAGTTCGTGTTTGACAGACTCCCAGACCATATACTCTTATGGCTACCCTGCACTTACAATGTCTAAGGTTTTGCTTAGACACTAGGGGCACAGTGCTCATGCACTGGTGCCCTCACCTATGGTATAGTGCACCCTGCCTTAGGGCTGTAAGGCCTGCTAGAGGGGTGACTTATCTATACTGAATAGGCAGTGCGAGGTTGGCATGGCACCCTGAGGGGAGTGCCATGTCGACTTACTCGTTTTGTCCTCATCAGCACACACAAGCTGGCAAGCAGTGTGTCTGTGCTGAGTGAGTGGTCCCCAGGGTGGCATAAGATATGCAGCAGCCCTTAGAGACCTTCCCTGGCATCAGGGCCCTTGGTACCAGGGGTACCAGTTACAAGGGACTTACCTGGATGCCAGGGTGTGCCAATTGTGTAAACAAAAATACAGGTTAGGGAAAGAACACTGGTGCTGGGGCCTGGTTAGCAGGCCTCAGCACACTTTCAAATCAAAACATAGCATCAGCAAAGGCAAAAAGTCAGGGGGTAACCATGCCAAGGAGGCATTTCCTTACACCTCCCATTCATCCATGAGGTCTAACCTATAGTAAAACAGCTTGGGATCCAATCTAGGAGACCAGGCTTGTGCCGGTGCCAGGAGCATCAGCACCAAGGCAGGGGCCGGAGAAGGTCTGGGTGGTACGCCGACGTCAGTCTGGATCCAGGACTGAATCCCTGGGTGCCCCTTGGCACAGAATCTACCGGTTGGAACCCATAGGGGCCACCTCTGACTCCGCAGGGCCCAAAGGCGCTTCAGCTGTGTTGGCCTGCCCAAAAATGAGGTGTATGGCCTCCTAAAACTGGCAGGGGTCGCTCCTGCTCCTGTAAACTCAGGGAGGCGTGGAGTTGGCCCAGGTGCAGGTTCCGCAGAACCAAGCATAGAGCAACAGTGGTCTCTCTGCTTGTCAGCCAACAGACGAGGAGAAGTCGAAGAATGCTTTAACTTCTTTGACTTCTTCTTATGCCTCAACTTACCCGATCGCTCCGAGGATCTGGAGTGGGGTAATGATGGAGGACTCCACGACCGATCCCGGGACCTTCCTATCGACCGAGATCTCGATTTGCAGAGTAAAGGCCTGGGCTGCCATCAGCTTCAAGGACTGCTCGCTCAAAGCCCTCGGATGCATGGTCTGACAATTAGAGCACGACTGAGTCGTGGTCGCACTCAAGGCACCAAAGACACACAAGGTGCTGATCGGTCATGGACATCGCCCAATGACAGGATCCATAGTGTTTGAAGCCTATCTTTCTGGGGGGGGAGGGGGTGAGGACATCCTTGATACACCAGGAGCAGAACAATTGAAAGATTCTCAACAAAATGTTGAAAAAAGCCAGAGAGTGACTGAGAGGTAGTCCTCTCCAGATCAATTCTTGCTGGCGTGGAACAAAGGGTGCAGATGCTAACTCGCTGGGGTGGAGCCTACGCAGGCAACGCAATGCCATGAACTTAAAATTTAGCTACTCCCAACATAGCAGATGTTACACTGATCTTATGCACTTCTAAGGAAAACATGCATTGGTTGTTAGACAAAGTCAAATCAATATTCTGGTTGTTAGACAAAGTAAAATCAATATTCCATAGCCAACAATTCCAAAGCAACAGTTTCAGTCACCAACACAGTTGTTATTCGGTTACTTCTTAAATAATAGAACTGCATAATTAGGATGGCCAATGTTCAGAATGCAGGAGAATTAGTCCGCCCACAACTCAGTAACCGTCGGCCCAATTCCTGGCTAGCTCACAGTGCCTCACCCTGTGGTGAATCCATTTTAGTTCTTATTGGGACTCAGGAGTTAAGCTTAGCCTTCTGGCTTGCAGGCCTGTGCCCCTCTCACCTAGAGACTTTTAACCTACTTAGCTTGCTCTCTTTTATGTCATTTATTGTATTATTTCTTCTAACATGGCTGCCATGGTGTATATTTTATAAAGATGTTTGATTATCAGTGTCACTCTGAGAAGGCGTCATTTTCAGCACCATGATCATCAGTGCACGTAGGTATCATATCTCTTTCTCACTTACGTATGATAGGAACATAATGTACACTTGTTGGGGACCGTTTATATATCTGCCGCCACAAGTCTGCCTCCTTATCAGTTGTTTAGGAACATACCTGTGCCAGGCATTTTACATGATCTGTGTAAATACATCTCACACAGAGAAGGTCACTAGAGGGGTTCCTTCCAGATGCCATCTACACTGAAGAACTCAGCCTTTAAACTCAACTAAGTCTGACCTAGAGACCTCATTCCAAGGCAACAAGGGTTTTGGAGGGGGAAGGAGAGGCACTTCTTAGGGACAAGGTACTGGCAAATTAGGTTTGTCATACCTAGCTCTCATTAGGTAAGAGATTAGGGTATCTTTGCTAGGAATTTTATCTCTCATGTTTATTATAAGAATGTGGGGTTTTATTTATTCACAAATCATCTTGACAATTATGCCTTTTTTATTGTTCATTTTCCTAATCATTGGAGCTAATGCATTTTTTTATCGTAGATTGCAGTCTTTTCAATTAATATATTGAAAACTCTCCTGCATCTCCTTCATTGCCTGTGTGTGACAGACTTGCTGCTAACCCCGACTTCCCTGAGATGTTGCAATCTCAAGTTCATCAGTAAGGCTGCCAGAAATCACCTCTGCTTTCAGAGTTTTGGTGAAGTACTGCTTGCGAGCCCGAAGGCTTAAGCCGACAGCTGCAACTTGTTATAGGAGTGGCTTAGTCACTTACAAACAAAACCAACTACCACAACCGGAACCCCCAAAGCTACCGGGATTATAAGTGATCGTGGCAACCTGACCATGACACTCTGACTCCTCAAGGAAGTAGTGGAAACCGATCTTACCCTTTCGTGGTATTTCTCATGCATGCCAAGTCAAAACACAAAGAGGTGAAAGATAAGTTTTCAATACATTTATTGAAACAATAGTAATCTGGCATATAACTAGTGAGCTGTGATAATTAGGCAGATCAAACAAAGCAATCAGCATTACAAACATGGTAAATAGATAAACAATCCAACCATGGTGAATGTGGTTCTAGGTGTTCTAAACATTCTACACATTCCTACCCAAGGCTATGCTGACAGCATAGTGGGTGTATCTTTCTGCCTGGCCTGATTTAAGGGATTAGCCACAAACCCATACCTGACGACAGTGTCAGAAGTCTGCCTGTGGTAGATGGCAATCCTCTCAGAAGGCTAGTAGATCCGCGCCAGTGAGCTGCAGGTCACACAGGATGGTTGGGTCTAGAATGCCCTCTGTCCTTTCTGGGTCAGTGCACCGTTTATATCATAAAGACATACTATGTTGGAAGCACAACTCTGATACAATGCTGTTTCTGGATGTTAGAAGCTGTCTCCTAAACGGGCAACATAAGAACTAGGATATTGTGTACAGCAGTGGTTCCCAAACTGTGCGCCGCAGCACCCCCGGTGCGCTGTTATAAGTTGCCAGGGGCGCTGCGCACATTCTTGAAAACATGGCACGACACTTTTAAAAAAGAATAATGCACGCAGTTTTTACCAGCTTACATTTCGCGGTGTGGTAAAAATTATTTTCTGGCCGAGTAACTCATTATACTCCCGATAACTCTTCCCACTCCCCACATCCCCCTTATTGCTTCTTCTCTATTATTTCTTTAACTCTGAGTCGCATCTAAGGCAGCGCTTTCCCTCGTGTCATTGTGACTGCACATGAGGTTGCCTGCAGACTGCTGCAGTCTGTGGGGAGGGAGGATTGCTCAGTAGGGGAGAGGGGGGATGCTTGTACGGCAAGTTGTTTTTCAGCTAAAATGCATATGGGGGAGTTACATGAGCCCCACCTGTCAACGTCTTGCCGTCTGCAGCATGGTTTCACCCAGCAGCGTGATTACGTTGTTTTTAGAACCTTCGGTGTTGCCAGTTCAGAAGAGAGCACTGGGGTGTTAATGCTACCCTCATTAAAGTGCGCACATTGTCGAATTTCGGTTTTGTTGAATAATCAGGTAATTATTATGTTCTGATGGAGTCCATGCTTTCAGATTGGATACATTTTGAATGTTTTTTTCATGCTGTACTCAAGATTGATTTGCTCCAGGACTGCTGAAGATGTTGGTTGCAGTATTTTACATGGGGCCTGGCATATCACGTTATTCCTCCTCGCATCACTGTAATCTGATTGACCAAAATGTGTCTCAAAACCAGCGAGGCAACAGGAAAATCTGTATAAAAGGTTTTCAGAGGAGGCCTAGTGCTCTACAAGAATTTCTTTATTTAAACTTTACGTAAAACAGTCAACAGGAAATAATATGTTAAATATGAATATTACTCAAGGGCTGACTATTTGATGGGAATTCTAATCTTTTGTGCCAAATCATGATACCTACATGCATATAGTGTATTTTTAAATGCTTTCAAGTAACACTGTTCACATTGGTGCATTCTTGTTGTGTAGTTTTTAATTTGCGTTTGTTTTGTCAGGTTTTCCCCTACAGGTGCTGGGAGTGATATTGCTTGCCAAGTGGAGCTGGCCACTGCTTAGACTTGTGATCATTGTAATCCCTCCAATTTGGGATTTCCTCTTTCGCTGCCAGATGTCTTGGTGAAGAGTGGAAAGATAAGGGCATTTTCTCTGTTTGGGCCTGTTAGGGTCTGGAAGGGCCAGAAAGCCTGCCCTGTGTGCCCCTCACTTCTCGCTTATCTAAATAGCTTGAATTTCTCCTTCCTTCTTTTCCTTCAACAGTTATCTGACTCACATCCAAACACCACCCCACACGCCTTTCGGGTGGGCACAAAGACCTACTAACATGGTCTCTGGGGTGTTCTTGGTTACCCTTACCATACCTCTGGGTGGATTGTGTGGAATTCCCTCTGTGGTGCATGTGAGTCGTAATAGGTGCACCATCTCTACTACTGCACTGACGCACAGGACCAGAGGCTGGCGTAACTCGAGCACAGTCGTTTTAAATGAATAACACCTATATGCATATGACAGATCATACTTCTGCATCCTCCTACGAAGCCCAACCATTAATGGGGGGTTGTGTGAACGAGAAAAGAGAAGCCATGTTGCCCTGAAATAGTAGCAAAGTTGCACATACTGCAGCACCAGTCTGGATGTTGCTGTAGCTATGATCCCGCAAGAGCAATGAACCTTTCATCAGCCAGACTTACAAACTACTGAAATCTGAGGCGTAGTGGCATAGGTCAGTCTGGAAATTTACCTCTTCATATATAGTACCTGGAAGATGCACAAAGAGTAACTGCAGAGTGGGAGTGTGAACAACAGTGTTTAATTGGTCAATAAAAACGTGCCGGTGCCCAAAGCCCCCCTCTTAAACATGTGACTGCTGCAATTAAATGTGAGAAAACGGAATACTGAGGCAGTGTAATACTGAAGCCATCTCAGGCCTCTTCAATGATTTTAAAACCACTTCCTTCCCCTTCAGCTCCCTCTTGCAGCTTTCTGTTTTCTCCCATTGTGACACACTTTCATTTTTATCTTCCTCAGTCTCTCTCTTCTCTTCTACGTCTGAATTGATTGGAATCTTTATGATTGATAATGAAGAGATTTTTAATACCGAGTTCAAGTTCGTCTGAGCAAAGGGAAGTCTCAGGTTCTTCAGAGAAAAAAAAAAAAAAAAGAGGACGGGAAGAGAAAAACCAAGTACAGAAAGTATGATGACAGGTATCTAGATTATGGTTTCCCATGTGTACAGGTTAATAATGAGGAGCGTCCTCAATGTGTAATCTGTTTAAAAGTTTTGGCTTTAGAATCCATGCTTCCAAGTAAACTAAAGCGTCATCTTGAAAGTCTTCACCCAAATGTGGTTGGAAAGCCAAGGGAATTTTTCCAAAGAAAACTAACAGATGCCAAATTACAAAAGACCACTTTCTCAAAACAAGCCAAAGTTCAAAGTAACACCCTCTTGTCTTCTTATAAAGTGGCCTATCGTGTTGCACAGTGTAAAAAACCACACATAATTGTAGAAGAGCTGATTTTGCCAGCTGCTGTTGATATGGTAACCATCATGCTCGGCGAAGATGCTGGTAAACAGCTGCTCAAAGTGCCACTTTCTAATAAAACTATCAGCCAGAGGATAAATGATATGGCTGCCGATATTCACGATCAGCTCATCTGTAACTTAAAAGGCAAAGACTTTGCACTCCAATTGGACGAGGCAACAGACAACCAAAAAGACACCCAAAAACAGTTGAGGATTTGTTGTTCTGTAAGGAAATGAAAGGTGGAACTACCGGTCAAGACTTGTTTGCAGTTGTGGATGATTTTATGGTACAGAATCAGATTGACTGGGAGAGATGTGTTGGAGTTTGTACAGACGGGGGTCGTTCAAAGGCAGGATGCTACTAAGGACTTCAAGCTTGCATCCGGTCTAAAGCACCTAATGCTGTTTGGACACACTGTATAATACACAGAGAAGCACTAGCAGCAGGAAACCTCAGTGAAGAACTACATAATATTCTGAAAATAGTCACCAAAGAGATACATTTTATTAAAACAAGACCAATGAAAGCAAGATTTTTTGATAAGCTGTGTGAAGACATGGGTGCCGAACACTCATGCCTCTTGTTCTACAGCAGTTCTCGATGGCTGTCTCTCGGTAACTCCCTGCTTAGAGTGTATGAGCTCAGGAATGAAATATACTCATATCTACATGATAACGAACATTGTTTTGCAGACAACTTTATTGATGCAGGCTTTCTAATACAAATGGCTTTTCTTTTGGATCTTTTTGAAAAATTGAACACGTTCTTGCAAGGTAATAATATTAACATCTTGAAGCTCTCAGACAAAGTTTCAGGGTTTAAGAAATAAGTCATCCTTTGGAAAGGCAGTGTAAGCAAAGGTGACTATAAATGTTTTCCTTCATTGGACACATTTCTGCAAGACAATGAGATGGCATTAAAGGAGGAACTGAGGACAGTTTTTGTTCTGTATTTGTCACAACTGCATTTTTACCTTCAGAAATATTTCCCAGAGGATGAAGTGGACCCAATAAAAGGGGTGAGAGACCCCTTCAATGCTGAGATACCTTAGCATTTCAATAACGAGGAAGCAGAACAGCTCATTGACATTTCAAGTGACTCAACATTGAAAGTACAATTCCATTCTCTGTCACTGCTTGCGTTTTGGTGCCAAACTCAAGATGAATACCCAGTGATTAGCAAGATTGCCCTGCGTGTTTTGATCCCGCTTGCTACTTCCTACCTTTGTGAAGCTGGTTTCACAGCAGCTGCGGTGATAAAGTCAAAATATAGGGCAAAAATTCACCTTGAAAAAGAAATGTGTGTTGCGATCTCAAAAATAACACAAAGATTTGAGGAGCTTTGTAAAGAAAAACAAGCACATCCATCTCACTAGGATTTTCCAAACAAATTTAGGCCTTTCTATTTTGTTCACATTCTACCGAAATTTGTTGTGTGGTTAATCTTACATGTGTTCAAAAAAGGTTGCTAATTCATGGAAAAACGTTTGGCCCTTAATATTGTATTGTTTTTTATTTAACTGAATAAAAAGAATTCTTAAAGTAAACAACTTGTTTTTTTAGTTTGTTACCAATATGATAATACCTTCATCCCAATTATTTGCAGGAAGAAAAATTAAAGTACTCCTGAGGCTGGGCTTACATAGCCCACCCGATAAAAAAAAGTAACATAATGGGGAGCAGCGGGCAATGGCCAATATAGGTGAAGGGAGCCGCAGGTCGAAAACATTTGGGAACCACTGGTGTACAGTGTTCCTAGCCCTGAACAAAAAGTACAGCTTACATGTCAAGCAAAGGCTAACTAAACAACCATCTCGTACTACAGATTCCTAGAAGACTACCATGCAAGAAATGTGTGTGTCATTGCTAAAGGCAGTTTAGCTAAAATGAATAAAATATGAAAATGTAAAATGAAGCTAAAAACAGGGGGAACCAACTCAGGTCCAAGAGGTCCTTACGACACTCTCCCCTTGCCAGTAAAAAAGACAGTTTCTAAAAGAAGGGCCATCTAAAACACTAAAAAGCAATAAAATGTTCACACCAACAAGCAGAGCAAACAACTGAGCCAAAAATGTAAAGGTCACTGGAGGCAGCCATGAGGTCATTCAAGACATTAGTGGAGATGGAATCCAAAAGGGACCCCGCAACCGCAGATGACGTAACCACCAAAGCCCCGGTGAGTAAAACGAAGGAACAGACATGATCCAGAGCCTCGATGTCCGCCAAGGAAGCAGCATCCCGTTTTCACAATCACTTCCACTGAGAAAGACTTCCTTTTCCCCATTCATACATTTGTAATTGAAGGAAAATGTTACTTACCTAGTAAGCATGTGTTTGTGACATGTAGTACTGTGGATTAACGTGCTCTGCATACTTTGCCATTTAGTGTTGGGTCTGGAAGGTTGCAAGTTGTTTTTCTTCAAAAAGTCTTTAGTCATGAGGTGTAGTGGCTCCTACTCTCGCTGGTAATACCCATGGGCATCGACCCCACTGTTAGATTGGTTTTCTGCTGGCGGGTGAGAATGGAGTGTAGTGCAAGCTAAAAGAAAGATGAGCATGCAAATCAATGTATGAGTAGTGTGAAAAATCTGCAACGACCATAGGTGTCCCCGGGAGGTGGGCAGGCGCATGTGTATCTACAAAACTACGAACCACAAACCGATGCTTACTGAGTAAGTAACATTTTCCGTTTGATGGCATGTGGGGCTGTAGATATACATGCTCTGTACAGACTGTAAAACAGTGCCTCCCAAAAGCGGTGCCTAGCCTTTGAGTCTTGCAGTGGCTAGGAAAAGTGTGCGTAGCACTGCCTGTCGTACATTCGCTTTCTGGCGTGCTAGTACATCCACACAATAATGCTTAGTGAAGGTGTAATGTGTGGATCAGGTAGCTGCCTTGTATATGTCAGCTATGGGAATGTTACTTAAATATGCCATGGTAGCTTCTTTCTTACGAACAGAGTGCACTCTAGGAGGAATAGGTAATGGTCTTTTGGATTTAGTAGAATAGGTTTGTATACATTAGACAATCCACCTAGCAATGGCAGACTTAAATATAGGGTTCAGGGCTCGAAAAATCATAAAACAATGTTACTAGACCTGCAGGTCGAGTAACTTAAATAATCTACTCGACCTAACTGTAATGTACTTGACCCGTAACCGGCTCTCACATTGTGTGATCCTAGGCAAATAGTTTACAGTCTCCCCTTTTTCTTAATTCTCACATATGATTGCACCTTCAAATATATGAGCTCAGCATTTCTGCAGTACAAACAAAACCTCTTTCGTTTGATTAAGTAAACTAAGGTTTGCGGCAAGCATCCCAATAATCTAGCCCACATACCCAACCCATGAGGTCTAGCCCACATAACCCAAGACTTCTTTTAGTTTACTAACAACACTGCCATCAGGGCAGAGGTGTTTCTCAGTTTTTTTAAACACTCAATTTTAATAAATATATTACTAAACCATGATGTGGTAACATATTGTCATCTATACACAGTAACTTTCTAAGAAATGTCAAAAAACCTCTCCACTAATTTGCAGTTTTACTGATAAAACTAGATAGTGTATTAACAATTGGGTTTCAGAAAACATATCCTTTGCACATCAACATGTAAAGTATTCTGACTTGTTTTCATCCCATTAAAATATTTTTCAACACACAGAAATATAAAAAAGTGGTTTCACAACTACTGAAAAATGTTTTCAAATATTTGCACAGTTGACTTAGTTATTTAAATGTTGTGTGTTAGGAAAAACGGACACCATCTCTCCTTTTATTTTACATTCTAAGTAGCAGGTCACACAGTTCACCCAAAGTCTGGGAACTCTGCAGTTAGAAGGAAAATGTAATTGTAAGAAAAACTTACTTTTGACCTCTGTCTGTGAACACAGAGCAAATGTGACATAATAACAAGATTGAAAGGCATTTTATTGCCCTTCAACTTTTCAACTGAACAGAACACCAGTTCAGTGTCAACTTACCAGAAGGGACGAGTAAGTATTAAAAATAGCTCGACCTGATCAAATAAGACTCACCAATACAAGTGGTCTGGTGGATTTTTCAAGTTCTGGGGTTGCCTTTGGGGGAGTGGTGAGAAGACAACAAAAAGCTGTTTGGTTTTTCTAAAAGGTTGGATCTAAGGAGGTTGCAGATGAGATTTTTGGAAATTTATAGTGAAACCTAGTTGGTGACTCATCATATTCAGGTCACCATAGATTTGCGAGTACTGGCTTTGATAGGCCTCTTGTACAGATATGGGAAAAAGTGAATGTTTTGTCTGCTTAAGTGAGCTGCAATCGCTGCTAGGCACTTTGTGAACACTTATGGGGAAATTGTTACTCCAAACAGGAGTACTTTGAACTGGCAGTGTCTGCCTGCAATCACATATCTAGGGAATTTGCGATGGGAAAGCATGCATCCTTCAGGTCTAGTGCCGAGATGAAATCACCTTCCTGAGGGACTAGAATTACATCCTGGAGTGTTTCCATGTGAAAATGCTCTAACAGGATATAATGGTTTAAAGGCCTGAGATCTAGAACAGGCCTTAATGAGCCATCCTTTTTGGGGATAACAAAAGTACAGGAGTATACCCAGTCCCTAGAAGATGTGACAGTATGGGTTCTATGACTCGTTTGTTTAAGAGAGCCTGAATTCCCTGTTTGAGCAGAGTGATATGCTCTGGAGAAACTTTGTGAGTGCAAGGGGGGGATGTTTGGAGGTGTGGAAATGAGCTCCAGACATTAACCAAGTTGGATTGGTCTGTTATGTTTTGCCATGTCTGAAACCATTGCTGAAGACATCCGCCAACAGGTGTGAAATAGTTGGGGCAAAGGTGAAGGGAGTCACTGCTTTGAAGCAGTTGAGGAGCCTCTTGAGGAGAGTGTTTTGCCTCTTCCTCTGTTACTGTTTTCCCTGTAGGGACCTGTATACAAGCCTCTATGGCAGGGTGTGTGGCCTTTGCCTTTTTGTAAAGAAGGCCAGTGTCCATGGCCATGAGTTTAAAGGCTGGCTTGTATAACGGCTGACAACAGGAGCCATGCATTTCATAGGTCTGCAGGGCACCCATTGATTTAGCCACCTCATTATATTTCTTAATTAATATTTTCTAGTGCCTGATCGACTTCCGAAGAGGTGCTCTTGGTCAAATGGTACATTTAGGATAGTTTGCTGTACCTCAGGTTTAAATCCCGAAATGCGTAGCCACACATGCCAGCGCAAAAGGACACTGGTTTTCATTCCCCTGGCGGCTGAGTCACCATATTCTAACACACAGCGGATAGAAGTATTAGAAATAAGTTGGCCTTCGCTGATGATCTCTTGGCTCCACTTGTATGCTCCTCTTGGAGAAGCTCATTCATCTCAGAGTGGACATAGTCATGCTCTGCAAGCAAGACTTGTGTATTAGCAGTACGCAAATGGTTGTGCTGAAACTCTTTCCAGAGGCACTGATGAGCTTCCACGTCTTGTCAGGAAGCGGAGCATCGCTAGCAGCAGCGTGGGAGTTTGCTCTTTTCCTCGCACTGGAAACCACCAGGGAATCTGACCCTTAATAAAAACAGGGTCTAAAGGTGAGGCCTTATATTTCTTCTCTATATGCAGTATGACGATATGCGTTCTGGCAGGATCTTTAAAAATTACCTTGACATGCCTCATCATTCCCTTAGACATGGGGAGTACAGTGTAACCCTGTGTGATGTGGTGAGGGTTTCAATGAGGAAATCATCCTCAATGGGCTCTTTATCTAGGGGCACCTGGTGATAAGTAGACGTCCACTCAATGTTTGTTTCCGTGAAGAGCAACATCATATTGTAACCAAGGATCTGTATCTTGTGGGAAGGGGTATCATTCCTTGTTCCATTATCATCTTGGAAAGAGTGGGGCGAACTTTAAAGGGTAATGTCAAGGGTGCCACCCAGTGAATGTGGAGGTGGTGGTATAGATGGTCATGAAGAAGAAGGCAAAGAAGGATGTAGGACACCAGAGCCTCTGTCCATCGTTTGGGCTTGGAAGGAGGCACAGGAATATCAATAGCATCCTCAAATGAAAGCTGTCTTTTAGAAGGTGTTGAAACAACTGCTCTGGCTGACACACGGCCAACCTGTGGTTGTATATGGAGCTGCGTCTGCTTAGTGCCGAGTTGCTGCATCTTATGGATGATGCACTCCATAAATGTACTCGGCTCAGAAGGTGTGGTAACTATTTTTTGGGCCCAAATCACTCTTCTGTTTGGATGCCGAAACTGTAGGTTGCAAGGCAGGTAGCAGTCTTTACAGCGCCGGGAGGGTCAGTGCCAAATGGGAGACTGGAGGTATTGGTGCCAAAGCTGGAGATGAGTGGCTCGTTGCTGAGACACTATGTTTAGGCTTAAAGTTTCGGTGCTGAGCTTGATGGCGGAGCCTTGGAATGAGTTTTTCCATGCCAACCATGGCCCAACAGCAGTGGTGGCCTGTGGCCTGGTAGCCTTTGGTTTGGTACTGCTGTTGGTTTTTGGGCTTAAACAGGAGAGCCAGTATTCATGGTTTGTTGGGCTGGCTCAGACTTGACATCCTGTTGTCCGAAGATGTCTAGGCTCTCTTCGATCTCATGTTGCTGCATTTCACAACAAAGGTTCCTTTGATTCCTCTGGGTCTTTTTCGATCGAAAAGACTTAGGCTCACAGTCCTCCTCTTTGTGGTCCTGGAACAAACAGAGTTGTAGACCTCGTGCTGGTCGGTCTGCTGGAATTTTCCGTGGCGGAGTCCATTCCATAAGGAATTCATTCACTTCGAGTTAGATCTGCGAAAACTGTGGTCCAAAGGACCTCTGTTGGAAAAAGTCAATGCGATGGATAATTTCAACTTGTCCCAGAACACAAAGGATAGAATCTACGTGTTCAAAAAGACAATACTGATGATAAGAGAGGTATCCTAAATGGAAGAGTCCAAAAAACAGCCTCGAACTGGAACTCGGTTAAAACATCACCAGACTAGATGGCGGAAGAAAAAAAAACATGGAGTCAATGCCCATGTATATTACCAGCAAAAGGAGGAGTCACTACAACTTGTGACCTGAAAGACTTTTCGAAGAAAAGCAACCTTAAACCTTTAAGACTTAACACTAGATTGCATAATTATGCAGTGTGTGTGTATCTACAGTCACACATGCCATCAAACAGGAAATTCTCACACCTCACGTATAAATCACTCCCCTAAAGTCTCAAATCTGCCCACCGGAATATGCTTCAAACATAATGTGAATTGAAACGTGGAGATTGACAGGGAGATAACGGCATGTACTTACAACACCGCTGATGGAGATTCAGCCACTGTGAAAGGCAACTTTTTAAACTTTTCTATGTTAAGTATTGATTATCTGTTTGCATGTTAAACTGAAGGGCAACAGTAACTCGAGTTCACATGCTTCCAGGGCACGTGGTTCGATTTTAGAACCTATAATCTCCAACTAAACTGCATTATGGATCTAAGCTGACTCTGTCCATGTTGTAAATGTAATTTTGTATGATGGCAATTGCCGAAGACACAATGTTAAGTGTGTAAATATGAGTGGATTCATTCCATTATCAACAACTGCAAATGCTTTCTCCAAATTTGCCTGATCTATTTTCCTTAAACGGGCAGCAGCTTCCATTTGAGAAAACTTCCATATTTCATTGTAAATTGCATACAAATATTTTTTGGAGCATAGTGATCTAGGACCTAACAAGCGATCTAGCAAATCCATGTCATCAGAGAGGAGAGAGAGGTGCTCTTTTACTGCAGACAAAGTAGAATGTCAAACCCACTGCTGACAACTTCCCTAAGTTGTAAGTGTTGACAATCCCTCCATGTTGTGCCTCTATATAACGAGGGTCAGGTCTGCTTGCTTTAAAACCCTGCAAATAGTTCATAAAACACGCATGCTAACGATTTGTGTACAGTGGCCACAATAACCACCCACTGGGACCTGAAATGGTCAAATTAAATGTACCATTCAGACCACACCATTGAGCTGATCTGTGTTATTTAACAGACTTTGATAATTGTCAAATGTTGTGATTTAATGAACATTGAGCACATTCATGTCTTTCATTTTTGCTAGACCTAAGCAAGTTGTCTGCTAAACAGTTTCATTAAAAAGAAAAACATTGTAATGGAATCAGCCATGCTTTAAATAAGGCACTCATGCCCTGCACTTG
Organism: Pleurodeles waltl; assembly: GCF_031143425.1. Classification (NCBI taxonomy): domain Eukaryota; kingdom Metazoa; phylum Chordata; class Amphibia; order Caudata; family Salamandridae; genus Pleurodeles; species Pleurodeles waltl. Next base: position 262,073,642 of record NC_090440.1, read on the forward strand.
CCAATCTTTTGCTTCCCAAGCCGATTTTAACCCGATTGTTTCTTTCTAATATTCATAGCTCTTGATGGCTAGTTTGGAAAAAATGAACTGGAGTAAATTTATTTAGTAGCAGTCTGCAAGTTTTTTCTCACTTTTGAAAACTGTAATTTGAAATAGTATGCTACAGGATCAATAGTATCATGCCCAGAAAAATTTGATTTTTTCTGAATATATTTTAGAACTCCCTACTGATGAAAATGGACAATGTTACCATTGTGTATAATTAAATATTTTATATTCAGTACTAGCCCTATGTAGGTAATGGTGTGCATAGCGATAAAAAAAAAAAAACAAAAAAAAACACCATAATTTGCTGAATTCATGTACATATTTTCACTTTCAAGCATAGTGAAATATTCAAGCTCAAAAAGCATTCAAGAACCTGTTTTCAAATCCCAATTATCTGACACAATACCGGGTGTGATTATAAAATACAGAGACATTTTCAAAAAATAAGGAATTTAAATAGTCTCCGTAGGACCAAAATCATATGGAACCTTACCCCCAAATAATCCCACCAGGAACTGGAACAGCAGAAATGTTTACAAGGTACAAGTCTCTTCGCACTTTGGGTGAAGACAAATGAGGCTTCAGTATCCTACTATGGGTTCAATAGCAGAGTGCTCAGGAAGATAATGCCCATTTATAGGTAAGAAGCAAATAGTCACAAAACCAATCCACAAAAAGAGAGACAGCAAAGTTAAGTATATTCCACAAACAGAACCATGGGCATATCAGATAAGCGTATTTAAGACAGTGAAAGAGATTATGTATACCATGAAGAGAAGTGGTAGCTGAAGAAGAGCCGCCAATGTCGACAAAGTACTCAGAAGCAGTCTGTGTGAAGACAGGAGCTGTGCAGGTGAAAGAACCGGTAGACGCCTCTAAAGGTGTTTCATCATATACAATTCCCTTGTTGTGAGAAGCAGAAGTGACTTGCGTCTGGTGCTTGAAGCAGCATTTGGAATCAACAAAAGTTCATTCTCCACCCTCCTCAGCCTACGTGAAACAATGTTGGTGTTGTTCAAAGCTTGAAGAGGTATTTCCTGCATTGTAGTGAGAGGAGATTGGGAGCTACCTGGGAGTCCTCTGGGCCTACTGTGGAGGATCAGCCACATGTTACAATTTCACTTGATCAATGGAGACAAAGCATTTTCCTTTACAACCAGCAAGCGGTGGAGAGATCACAGTTCTGGTACCTTGAATTCTAAGGACTGGCACCGGTGCACGATATAACTGGCCCAATTCTTTGTTCACTGCAATCTTTTCTCAAGCTAGGTCCCAAACTTTTGTAATCCAGCCTGTGGGTGCTGGTGCATCCCTCATTCCCTCTGTGGCAGGATGCCTAGAAGAACACTTATCTCGGAAGTGCTGTAGTTCCTGGATGACAGTGAGACATTATTTTATGTCAAAAGGGGTTTCTGCGCCAGGACCATCAAGATCTGGGACATACATCTTGATACAAAACAGGACTTGATATGGGGTACAGCCACCCAAAGATCTTATAGGCAGATCGTCTACTGCTAAATGGTGCCAATGCTGTAGTGAACGTGCACATCTAAAAGTAGACCAAGTTGTGGTAACTGCTAAGGCATTTAATGAACAATGCATATAGCAGGTGCAAATCCACCCTGCCGAAAGGTGTACAATGCTGGTCTAGGAACCAGGGCCGGGAACTATAATAACAGAACACCGCAAAAGTCACATATAGAGTCCAATCAAAATGATCCAAGGTAAGTGGAAATGCTGGTTTATTCCAAATATTAATGAAGTTCACAGCAATACGGCAGACAACACATGTCTCCTCCTCTGGACTGTCTCCAGGCTGCAAAATGACATACATAAGACAACAACTGGTACTGTAATAGCATATACCGCCAGGATAAGGATGCACCTTACAACCCATGAGACCAAAAACGTATCTTCCTGGTAGCCAGAGTATATGTGATTTTTGCAGTGTTCTGTTATAAAAGATTGTTTACTGCTCTCTGGACTCCACAAAGGTGAAGGATCCAACTGCTACATGAACCCAATACTCTAGCTGATAAGGATTGCTTTAAGTCTCAGTTGTTCCTCTCCACTATTGAAATTCCCTTGGGATGATATGGGGAACAATGATGCACAGCTACACACAGGTTTCCCATGGCATTCCTGTATGCTTTGGAGGCAAAGGCAGGGCCCTGGTCCAAGTGGAAAGCAGCTACTGCATATGTTCAGATGAAGACTTGCAAATCTTTAATAACTGTGCGAGCATCAGCCGATCATTGTGGCAACCGCCAAGGAAATCTAGGGCAAGAATCTACAGCTAGTAGCATGCACCATCCGAATTCAAAGGGCCACAATGGCCTAGGTATACACACTGCAGTGGCTTGTTGAAGACTAAGCGGGGGGTCTGCGGTGGGTGCTTAACAGTTGAACCTTCAAATTGTTGGCAAATGTCACAGCTAAGGGCATATTGCTTTGTCTGTCTGTACAGACAATGCCACCAATAGATTTTCTGTAACAAGGAACCTGTAACCGCCACACCCGCATAGACAACCCCCTCATTTGCTGGTTTAATGAATTCAAGCCTGCGGTCCTGGTCGGAGATCACCCAATTACCCAACCCTGTGATTGTTAAATAAAGAATGTTTTGGGCACTTATGTGGTAGGAATATATTGCTGGATATGCTTCTAGTAAGGGGGTACTATTAGCCAAAACTTGTATGGCAGCCAATACTTCTTTATCCACCCTTGTATGAGAACAAGTAATCACAACTGCAGTTACAGTAATGGCTGCAGATTTGGCTGCTTCATCAGCCAAATAATTCCCTACACCCTGTATTCAATATGTTGATGATCCAATGTATGTATTACATGAGCTTGTTGCGTGTGTTTTTAGGTTCTGCCACAATAGTACAAATCACAAAATCACACACTGTAAGTGTCCAGAATTCAGGATCTGGATGTTCCAGTGCCAGATTCAATGCTTTCAGTTTAGCCAGCTGTGTAGTGTAATCTCCAAGGGGCTGTGTAAAGGTCTGTTGAGGGTGGAACTCTCCATACCTCACCACTTCATATACAGATGTGCAAGCCATGGAGTACTGATGTTTGGTACCTATAACAAGTTGGGCTGAACCATCAGTGTAAAAAATACATTTACACTGATCATAAGGCTAAAATGTTAGTGGGCATCGGTATTCCAGTTCGTATTGCAGAAACTCTTGAGTTTGCAACTTAGGGTCAAACACAGTCTATATCAATGCCAGTCAAGGAAGTGGCCCATTGTATACATCTAGGATTTAAGGCTTCTGCGTTTGGAACGCTAGCCTTTGCAAAAGCCTCAAAGGCTGGGACTGGGGTGACAATAATAATGCGTATTCTGAGCCATGGGTCTTTTCTTAATAACAGCCATATGAACTACAGTCACTATTTTTTCAGTGGATGCAAAATGCATTTCAGCATTGGAATTTAAATGTAATTTATACGCAATTGGCACAATGTCACCTTCACTAAATATGACAAAGGTAGAGCCAATGGCACCCGGAATCATTTGTATGAATAAGTTTGTTTTGTTTACACGTGTGTGTGTGTGTGTGTGTGTGTGTGTGTGTGTGTATATATATATATACTTAGTGGACTTTGTTTAGGAATATATAAAAAGGTTTTACAAGTCAGTCTGTGGTGATCTGAACATTTGTGTGTGTTCTGGTGTACAATGCCTGCTGTAAAAATCTGGACAAATTAAATCAAAGTGGTTTTATGCATTGTGCATAATCTGGTATGTATGTTCTGCCAAAATCGAAAAATCCTAGCACTATGAATGCGACCCATGGGTTAATACAAAATTGTTCAAAATAATTTACGAACAAGCCTGCTGCTGTTGATGAAACTTTTAATGTTAGTTGCAATCAGGATAAAACACATATCCAAATGTAGTTTCATCCCTCTCCTTTAGCTTTAAAGCACCCTCTCTACCCCCCTTGGAATCGCCACTGGCTTACAAGATAGAGTTCAATGATACAATGCAATAGTTTAAATTACTCAATGCAATTAGGGTCCAAAAACTCTTCATCAGAGGTATCAAGAACTAAAAGATTCACAACCAGCACTCATCACGAGAACAATCAAATATAAACAATGTGCCTTCTGCCTTTAGGTGCACAAGAACAAATAAAACCTCAATCAGTCAAACTCATAAGGATGATAGCAATCACAGTGCCCTTGTGTATTCATGTTGCTAACCCAACTGAGTACTTCAATGCAAAAGAAGTGGAATAGACAACCTTTAACGCACCCCTATCAGTGCACGAACATCATCACCTGAGTTCAACTGCAGTAATTTTGCATGCGTTATCAATATATTTCCCTGTGCATTCATGTTTATAAATACTAATGCAGACGCGGATTATGAAGGAGTGACTATGCATGTCCTGGTCTAATTATCCACAATAGACCCATGTGCAGTCACACTAATACAAATATCACACGGTTGCTAGCTAAAAAGGTGTGCCCATACGTGCATGAGCCAAAACATCTATACAAATTACCATAAATGCCGGCGAGTGCTCAAATCACATGCACAAACTGTAAACACATCAATTATGTTACAGACTGGACGCTTATTTAAAATGTGTGAATGCATTCACTTACTTGAATGTCTCCTCAAATTGCCATGAACGCCTGTAAATGCTCATGTGTTGTCTAGTGCGCAATACTCTGCATGCGTGTACCTGGAAATGGTGGTGTGTGCCACAGATGAGCTTCCGAATTAGAAACATGCCCCCACACTACTGAAAGTGTGGATGGATTTCCTTTCACTGATTACCTACCTTCTCAGTGGGATATCTGTAACGTAAAAAGGTCCTGGAAAAACATAAATCAGCATCCCTCTACCTTTCTGGACACACTGAATTGCTCCTTCACATGCAAATGGGATTTTGATCAGGATATAGCTTCGAAACAGCCCTACTGACCATGGTTCAGGAAGTAAAAATGAATCTGAACCATGGAGGCACTGCTGCAGTAATCCTTTTGGATCTAAGTTCCACGTTTGAAATGGTCCCCCCCATCATAAACCACGGCATATATTAACAGCCATAGTAATATCAGGATCAGCATTCCACTGGCTCTCATTTCTTGATGGAAGAACCTTTCAGGTGTATGAGAAGCCATTTTATTCTGATACATTCCTGCTCAAGTGTAGACTCCCTCAGGGTTCCTTACTTAGCCCCACGCTTTTTAATTTATATGTCAGTCCTCTGGCAGAGATTGTTCTACTGTTTGGTCTATCGTCTCATATGCAGATTATCTCCCTTACCCAGGATGACCACTGTAACATTAATCAATTATAGCCACGTTTGAAGGAGGTTGCCCATTAGAGGGATAATTTCTGCTTGAAACACAATGGTGATAAAACCGAGGTGCAGTTGGTCGCCAACAGTCTGAACTGTTGGACATCTGTTTGCTGTCTGGAATCCCCAGAATCTGCACTAGCCTAAAGTAACTATTAAAAATGTGGGTGTCTGGATGAATGAAAAGCTCACATTTGAGACTTAAGTCAGGAAAACGGATACTTGAGAGTCCTTAGACCTCCTCCCACTGACATCCTGCAAAATTGTGGTGCATGTTCTGAATCTGCGCGGACTAGACTATGGAAATTTCCTTTATCTTGGATCCCCGGTGTATGTACTGAATAGACCTCAGGTTATCCACAATACAATGGTGAGGCCGATACTTAGCATAACAAGCTATCAATCGGTATCCATCTCCCTTGCTGCCTTGCATTGGCTTCCAGTCAAATGCAGAATTCAATTTAAATTGTTATATATAAAGCACAGAGTGCATCACAAAAATGGCCCTCAACTTTTGTTTCTTTAATTCGTCTTCACGTGCCCAGGAGATCGCTGATGTCATCCTTGCTCAAGTTAGCTGAACTACCTATAGTTCAGAAAGCTAGGAGTGGAGGTTGATCCTTTTTACTTATGACAAAATTATGGAATGATGTATCTATTAGGTTGAGGATGACGGAGGAAGAAGGTATGTTTAGTAAATTATTAAAAACCTAGCTGTTTATTAATTAAGACCAAAAAAGTGTTCAGATACTTCACAATGCTGGGAGGCCCCGGGAGCGTAACCAGGTGCTATACAAGTAAGTTTGAACTGAAATGAAGAAAGGCTCCAGGGAACCTTCAATGCTCGCCAATTATAGACAGGCCTCCCCGTTACCGGCAAATATCTTCGAGAAAATCATCAACAGATGCTTCACCGAATACCTCCATGGCCACCAACTCCCCAACTCCACTTAGTCTGGTTTCAGACCCAGCCACAGCACGGAAATTATCCTCCTTGCCACCACAGATGACATCTGCATGACTCTTGGACCTCTCTGCAGCATTTGACAGGGTCTCCCATCCCACTTTCATCAAAAACATACACAACACAGGAATCCAAGGACAGGCACTCTAAAGGCTCTGCTCAGTTTGGACTGGAAGGACCCAGTGAGTTAGCCTGCATCATGCACCTGAGATGCCCACTACCTCATCTGCGGAGTTCTACAAGAATACTCCCTGAACCAGTCCCCCTTCAACGCATACAGGATCCATCTAGCCAGCATCATCTGCTCTCTCATTGTCTTCTCTGACGTTTACAACACACAGCTCATTCTCCACCTTGCATACAAGACACCCAGGACCCGGATCAAGTTCAACGCCTGCATGACAGAAATTGCCCCTGTAGAAAAGCACTTCACAGTGAGACTCCATCTGGTGACCAGTAGAGTTAGGACTGACACCTACCCCCACAACTCACGCTAAGAACCTTGGGATGGGTCAGTGAAAGCAAACATGACAATACCGCCCAAGTCAACCCAGTCACTGCCTCATGCTTCCATACCCTGGAGAAGATCAAGATTTTCAAATCCCAATCAGCACCCGAAAAAACATCATGCATGTCCTCGTCACAAGCAAGCTGGACTACGGGAACACACACTGTGAAGGGATGAACGAAAAACTCACAGGAAGACTGCAGTCAATTTAAAACTTGGCAGACAGAAACACTCAACATACCATGCCACACTCACATCACACCACACATGAAGGGGCTCCACTGGCTTGCCATGCACAAACAAGCACAATTCAAACTCCTCACCTAGACTTCTGAGGCTGTACATAAAACTGCCCCAGTATACCTCAACAATCACATGTTTTCACAAACTTTACAGCCAAAGCTGCTCATCCAGACTTGTACTTTTATACATCCCTAGCATAAAGAAAACCAGATTCGGAGGTTGAGCCTTCCCCTAAATTGGGGACGACGTGCCGCTACACACGAGAGCCTCGTCTTCACTTCTTGAATTGCAGAAGAAGCTGAAGACCTGGCTTTTCAAGTAGGCTGACTAGACACCTGCTCTGCACCAGGACACCCTCCCAGGTGTTAATGCACTCTACAAGTATGCTTAACATACAGAGTTTCAGGAATTTGTGCTGTCCCACTCTGTCTTACAAAATATTTGACCATTAAATTTGCACTCATTGCAGCTGACTGTGGGCTAGCTTAGAGATTGGGCCTTCAGAGATGTGGTCTGCTACAAGGCCTAGTTTCAGTAGTTTAGGCGTCTTACAAAACTTGTGTTAAATGCCTACAATCAACATTGGTCTTCATTTCAACAGTGCTGTGATGGGTGGCAATCTTTGGAGCTGAAACACATTGTACATGCTCCTATGCCTCCTGGAGGATTTTGCTACGGGAATATTGCATCTGCTCTTAGGATCCAGTGGTCGTGGGTCTGGAGACTTAACAGGTGAAGTAGGTCCTCCAAGAATGTTTTTCTTCTAACAACCAGCTATTTTCTCTGTCGCTCTCGTTCTTAGTTGGAATCTACCTCTTCACTATCACACCCTTATAGGAGTACCCCTTTATCGAGCTTCAAGAAGCTTAGGTACAGTAGTTGACTACAGTGTACACTTTTAGTCATTACAATAGCAACAAAGAATTTAGGAAGCTTGGATTTTTGGTAATAAGACAGTCCTATCTCATGGAGTTTCTCACTAAATCTGCCTCAGGTAAGGTCTGTGGTTCACTTCTAAGTTGGCTTTCTTCTGCTCAGAAAATACAATAAACATGAATTTCCTGGGAACACACTCAATGAGAAATTGACTAATTATAAAAACAATAAAGATTGTGGAGTCGTCTGTCGAGAGTAGAAACTATATAGATAATCAAAATCTGTAATACAAAATAGAATTAACTCTCAGGACTAACATTACAGAAGCAGTGTTGGGATACTTTTTCTGTCATACATCTGAATTGAATGTAACCTACAAATAGGCATTACAAAGCTTTGCCCAGAAAAACGTTATGAACTTTTTTTCCCAAAGCAAACAAATATACTCTATTAGGTCATAAAATGTCAGGACCAAATAAAATTATGCATTTAAAACTTCTAGACCTTCAAAGAAACGTATTTTATCTTTATGGAAAATCATCTTTTTGTTTTATCCTGTTTATCTTTGATGTGCTGACAATAGTTTAACTATCAAGCAAATTTAGGAATCCTACTCAGATCAAATTGTATCTACTGTTTATATCTCCGCAGTGAAGGTAGTTTGAGGAAAAAGTTATGTGGTTATCAGAAACCCACTCGTTTAATTGTTTTAGTAATAATGTACTCAGCCCACGGAACTAGGCATCTGTCAATATTACAATTAGTTTATTCATATTTTTCAAATTAAACTATAAAAAGGGATTACAGGGGAAACATTGATTGGGCAAGCCCTCCACCAACAAACACATCAAATATAACAATCATACCCAATCGAGAATTTGCATAATTCACAGTGTGCGTATGTACCCCGAGGAAGTGGAAAACTTACTTCCAAGTCCGATGTCTTAAAAATAAGAGAACTTGGGACCTAAGAGGTGAAACTAAAATATTAGCAGTAATACCCTAGTAACCCATGAAGCAGAACTTTATACAATAAGATGGTCATCTACAAAAAAGGAGAAGCCACCCTAAAGAAACAACATGCGGGAAACACATACATTTAATGACTTTGCTCATGCTTCTAATCATCTGTCGAGTCCCACACGGCACGCATAACATGTCGAGGCTGAATAACGTTCTTTAGCACCAACAGGATTCTCCAAGTGTAAAATAAATCTTAACTCGCCTGCAATGTCACCCTTCACTGGTGTTTGATGTAACTACAGAGACTCTTTATAGTTATTTCACAGTCTCATCATTCTAGAATTGAAGCATTTTCAATATTTTATACAACAAAGTGACTGTTAGTTCCATTATATAAGTAACAACAACCATTTAAAAAAAAGCCAATCGTCGTGGCATGTTTGAGGTGTAATGTCAGCTGTTCTATTGTAACTGGATGCAATAACAGAAAGAGACAACAACAAACCAGTGGGGCAGCACACTATGCAAAGCACAGATTTTTAACCTCCGTGGCCCATAACTACATAGGCCACGGCCCGTTGAGTAGTCTCCTCCTCACCCCCCAAGTTTGGTCATTCCACTTAACGCCTTGTCTAGAGCTGTATATGACAGGGAGTGTCAAACTGCTCAATATGCATATACTCTCCCATTGGGAGTATTCACTATAAAGGAGTTAAAATATATCAAAGTTGCATACGTTTCAATAATGAACCCTCAGAACATATTAAGATAATCAGAACATGTTTAGACCATTAGTAACGAACGGTCGACATGTTTCATTCATAAATGATTGAGGCAATTTGATCAGAACAGGAGGATAGGTCGTAAACAGCATGATGGCCCCAAAAGTCAATGCACGAGGACTCTACTGACAATGCATATCGAGTCCAATCAAAGTTTTGAAAGGTGCACCAGATAACGTCTCTTCTTTTTAGCGGGGGTCAGAATGTACTGTGCCCTTTCATTTAATAAGAATTTGGATACGTAAATGTCTCCGGGGGCTGGCAGTACCAATTTTGATAGTTACCTCAAGATGGGGTTATAAATCCTTCAGTGATCTTTAATCTGAGCGTCTGAATGCACGGGGCTGGAGCTAAGACTAAAATATAGACCGATGACCTAAAAATGTATTTTTAAAGGAACCTGAACGCCTCGAAAGGGGTTGTAAGCGCCACACGGATACAATACATATATTTCACGAGATTACGAGTGTCTCTGCTTTCCACGGCATTACAGTTACATCAGAACATGCAAACGCCCTTCACGAGAGTAGTCCCTTCAACGCCTTGGCTTAATCGAAAGTATTCCATAAACCTCTAATGCAAACTAGTTTCAACAGAGAAAAATGCATATCTCGTTAATTTTCGACAGCAAATTGCAGATCTGCGTTAGCATGCCCTAGGTTGCTTTGGGAGTTACATCCGTGAGATTTACTGAACAGGCTTGACGTTCGCTTTGCACTTTCACTGGATTAGCCTCCCACTACCACCAGCTCACCTGTCGCTTGTTCATACGCCGCACATCATCCAAGAAATCAAATGATAGGAACATTGTGCCGCAAACCAGGAAGCAGCACAGGGAACGGGCAACAAGGGTCACGGGAGCAGGGAAGACAAACAGGGGAAGGGGACAAGACACACGGGGAGGATCAGCAGCTCAGCCGAAGCTCCTCCGGCTTTCTCACTTCCGGGATAAACGCTTCCGGAGCCGGCCACAAGCTTTTCAACAAACTTTATTGAACAAGAAGACTTGCGCCTAGTACAACCGTCCGATAAGACTTCTGGCGGCCATGTCGAAATGGGGCAATGTTGCATGAACAGAAACGGTGTCTTCAACGGAAATGTGTATAGACTATAGAGGTAATTCTGGATTAAGAACTGGAACGATCCAATATCAGTTACAAGGATATGATTTGGCATGGGTGTCCAAAATCTTCAAATATCATTGGCTGGGGGCCCTTCACTGAAATATGTGATCAAAAAGTTAACACGCGCTCGCACAAAACTATCTGATATATGGTTGCAGTTGTGAAGAGACAAAAGGAAGCAATAGAAACAAATCAGGGGAATTTATTACCTCGATCATTTTGCATTGAAGTGGATAACGTTTTAAACAGGAATAAACTAAGCTATTTTTAGTTTACTTATCCTCACAACAAAATTGGGAATATAGAAATGTATTTCAGCTGATTCCAGTGGCCACAACATTTAGAGAGTGTATTCTAAAGTGAAATTTTCACTTTCACAGAATGCCTGTGACTGTGATTTCATGTCTTCAATAAACCCAGACTTGTCAACGCACATGGGGCCGCGGTGTGGCACGATATTTGCTCCTCTCACACGGTCTCCCTGTGAGAAGCCAATAGCACACGGTGGCAGGGAAAACCAGCTGGTTGTCAGAGGCTTCTTCTAACTACTGATGTCCTTTAATTGGTGTGGAATCACCCCAGGCCGCCGGCAGCAGCCTCAAAAAGCTTTATTTTCTTTTTTTGGTGGATGGGGTTTGGGGCCCAGGAGGGGGCAGACGTGTCTCTTCGGTATATAGAAAAAAGAATAATTGATGGTCTTCCACAAACTTTTTTTCGTCCCCCTATACCATATTAATTGAGGATGTCATCACCACATATGGTTAGCTATACTGAAGCACAGATTAATTGTTTATCAGAACACTCCTCACTTTTAAGTGGGCATCAAGCGTCACCAGTTGCCCCGTATTTAGATAAAACAGAAAAATTGAAGCAGGTCAAGAAAAAGAATATAAGAACACAGTTACATGCACAAATTTTCTTAGAACATTTGAAAAAACAATACTATTCCAGTAGGTCTCCAAGTAAAGAATATTCCAATGATTTTTGTAACTGATAAACCATATTTGATACAATTCAGTGTTGTCAGTACAAAGTGCTCTGGTGATTGGTTGGCGCTCTCAATAGAAACAGCTTTGAGGGTGAGGCAGAATTAAAAGAGATCAACACTTTGGAACAAAAAATATCAAGTGACCAGACTATTCAAGATGTTAAACAACTTTTTGAGTCAGTAGAGAAAATTATAGCACAATTTAAGACGCGTACAATAAACCAAAAAACAACTAAGGTTTCAAGGGATATAAAAAAATTTAAGACAGAAGTGTATCCTTTTTTAAAGAAGATTTCAAAAAATGTAATAATCCCAGTTCTTTGATTTTACAGTTCCAAACAAGATCCCGTAGGAAATTCATTACTTTTTCAGACACCTCTTCAGATTCAGAACAGGATAATTCTGGTACTCCTACCCTGAAATCCCAACATTCAAGTGCCTAACTGTTTTTTCAACAGAGGTGGCTGCAGGGGAACAGGAGGACGTTTTTTTCGGGAGAGGTCAATATCAAGAACAAGGGAGGGGTCAGTATCAAGAACAAGGCGAACTCCAGACAAGAAGGAGGGCATACACACAATAGGAACTCAATCTGTGTTGGTACCTGTTATGATGTGAACTTAAGAATGTTGGGAATTTAATCTAGAATGTGAGGTTGGGGAGATGAGTTACAAGAAGAGACGACGGATGTAGGTCGGTAAGGACAGAGACCAGGTTGTGATTTTGAAATAAACTTGATCTTATGCACATGAAAGTTTCCCGTGTTACTCTAATGAGGACAGCACTTCATTTTGGTGACGAGTAAAAAAAATTCTAGCTTTCGCGTCAAGAATTTTCAATTCTAATAAGGACACGGAGGCGAGGATTATGCTTCTCTCTCTATGCTTTATTTACCACAGCAGCCAATCACAAGAGAGTAACCAAAACAAAACATATCCCATCATTCAATGGGTAACGTCACAACCATCGAGACCGACACTGTATATATAAACTAACGAGGATAAAGCACTTCCTCTTTCTTTGCGAATGCTGAACAAAATTCAATAATAACAGTCAATAAAGTCAATAACAGGATCCCAACGAAATCCACAGACCACGCTGAAAATGGGGGACCAAGGATCCAAAGGAAAACAATCCGAGAATCCAGCGAACGTCCAGTTCCTCATTGTTTCTGTTCAAAACCTAGAGGACACAAACAGAACCAGTCATAGACAACGGAAAAAATCATAAAACTCAATCTCAAATCCACTTATACAAAGGGAGGGCATACAATCAAAACAACGGTGTAAATGTAAATCTTAAAATACTTAACTCTTAAGTATGTTAATTCCTGTAATCCGGGTGGAATAATCCTCGCCTCCGTGTCCTTAATAGAATTGAAAATTCTTGACGCGAAAGCTAGAATTTTTTTTATTCTATGTCAGGACCGGAGGCTTCGTATTATGCTAGTTCAAAGCTGACTAACCACGACTGACGCAATATCCACAATGGGTTTATAATAGAAAGTCTTAAAAGTAGACTCAGCGGACCAGTCCGCCGCTCTCATAATGTCTTCTAATCTAACCCCAAGAGAAAAAGATTTTGAAGCCATAGCTCCATGAACCGAATGGGCCCCAAAAATGGAGATGTCAATGCCAGCCTCGGACAGAAGCCACCGAATCCATCTCGCTAGAGTAGCTGAGGAGACAGGGTTAAAAGGCTTATGGAGAGCAATCAAAAGTTGACCACCAGGGTCTCTCCGGAATTCCTCTGTAGACGCTTCATAAGCCTTCAGGCACTGAACTACACAAAGTTTAGGATTGTGAGGAAACGAAGGATAGGAAACCGAAGAAGTACCTGTCTTAGTACGACATAAAATCGAAAAAGAGACTCCGGAAGGAGTAAACATCCTTCCTGACACATCCAGAGCTTTAACGTCAGACACTCTTTTACATGAAATAAGACACAGAAGTAATGTAAGTTTGGCCGACAGTTGTTTACGTGACAAGTATTTATTGTCAGGCCATGAGGAAACAAAAGACAGGACCACGTTAACATCCCAAAGAGAGGAATAACACGGGAGAGGAGGTTTAGCAAGCCGAATACCTCTCATCAGTTTACAAACAACAAAGTGTTCGCCTACAGGCTTACCTGACACCGGGACATGGCCCGCTGAAATGGAAGATCGATAATTGTTAATAGATCTGTAAGCGAGACCAGAAGCCGCTAAAGATGCCAGAAAATTGACTACTAGATTGACATCTGCTTTAAAGGGATCGGAATCCTGTTCCGTACACTAAGAAGCCCAACGCTTCCAGGCAGAGGCATATCGTTTGTGCGTACCAGAGGACCATGCCTGAAGGATGAGCTTCGAAGCTTGTTCTGAAATACCTGGCAAAAGCCATTGTCTCCGGAAAGTTTCCACGCCACTAGTTGTAACTGGCCTGACAACATCAGAGGATGAGGATTCCCCAGAGGGTCCAGCAACAGGTTGAGATGATGCGGAATCAAGAGCGGAAAATCGCACAATAACTCCAGAGCTAGGGGAAACCAAGCCTGTGCCCTCCAAAGGAGGGTCACAAGAGAGATCATCATACGCTGGCGTCGAACCTGAGACAAAACTCGGGGGATCATGCTGAATGGAGGAAACGCATATCCCAGGTGGGGAGACCAGTCCTGAAGGAAGGCATCCGTGGCTGCCGCTTCCGGATCCGGTCTCCAACTGAAAAACAACGGAAGATGTCGGTTCAGGCGCGATGCAAAGAGGTCGATGGAGAAGGGACCCCACAACTGGTGGAGGTGATGGAACACTTGCGGAAGGAGCCTCCAGTCGCTGCCGTCCCGCAGAAACCTGGAGTTCCAATCCGCTACGGTGTTGTCCACTCCTGGGAGATGTTCCGCAATCACTGAAATGCGGTGCTGAAGACAGAACTGCCAAAACTCTTTGGCAATCTGAGCAAGAATCGGAGATCTCGTACCACCCAGTTTGTTCACATATCTGACCGCAGATATGTTGTCCATCCTCAAAAGGATGCAACAATCTGATTTCAGGGGAGAAAGACTCCGAATCGCAAAGGAACCGGCCAGAAGTTCCAGGCAATTGATGTGGAGGAGAAGTTCCTCCTGGGACCAACGGCCGCCGGTGGTCAGAGAACCGCAGCGAGCTCCCCAGCCCCATCTGCTGGCGTCTGCCTCCAATATCACATCCGGCGTAGAACCGAATATCCCCGACCATTCCAGGCGTCCATGTGGTCCAGCCACCACTGAATCTCCGAACGGGCCTCCTCCGACAGAGGAATCTTGTCTGAATACGACAGGCCTTTCTGAAGGTGGGAAATCTTGCGACGTTGAAGGGCCCTGTAATGAAGAGGGCCCGGGAAAATGGCCTGAATCGAGGAGGATAAAAGACCTACCATCGGCGCTAAGCTCCTCAAGGACACATTCTGTTTCGACAACAGAAGACGCAACTCCTTCTTGATGTTGCGAATCTTCTGGGAAGGAAGGATCAGAAGGGAGCGAATAAAGTCTATTTGGAACCCCAAGAATTCCATCTGTTGGGAGGGGACGAGGCAAGATTTAGGCTGATTGATGAGAAAGCCCAGACTCTGAAGAAGGTTGATTACCCAGGACAAGTGTTCCCGAAGAACCAACGGGTCTTGAGCCATAATGATCAGATCGTCGAGATAGACGATCAGGCGAACTCCCTTGCCGCGCAGGGATTCAACCACAGGGCGCATCATCTTGGTAAAGCACCAAGGAGCGGAAGAAAGCCCAAAGGGGAGAACCTGAAACTCGAAACATTGGTTCATCCAGAAGAACTGGAGAAAACGTCGATGCGGAGGGAAGGTAGGAATGCTTAGGTATGCGTCTTTTAAGTCTAGACGAACCATCCAATCTGATTCTTGGAGCACATCTCTTAGGAGGTGGATTCCCTCCATTTTGAAATGCCTGTAAACTACCCAGGCGTTGAAATCCTTGAGGTTTAAAACCAGTCTCGAACCGCCGCCCCTCTTTTCTACTAAAAAGATGGGGCTGATGAAACCTCGAGGATGAGGGTCTGCCCGACAAATAGCCCCTTTTTTGAGAAGGGCAAGAATTTCCGTATTCATGATTTCTTGGTCGGGATGGGAAAAACGGTGAAGGGGAGGGATGAAAGTTTGGACAGGAGAGCGATAGAACTCCAGTTTGAAACCTCAAGCGGTTTCCAACACCCAAGGGTCCTTGGTTATCTTCTGCCATTCCCCCAGACATGTTTGGACCCTGCCCCCCAGCAGCACCTCCGAAAAAGGAATGAGTCTCACCTGAAGAGGAGGCATCTTGGGAGCTTCCCTGCTGACCCTTGTAGGCGTTTCTACGGAAACGGGACCTCCCTGCGCGGGGACGTGTGGGGTAGAAGGTATTCTCTGCCTGCTGATCTCTGTAGAAACCTCTGCCACGGGAGAATGAGTCTCTTCTGGGGCCTTGATAGAAAGAGCGGCCTGACGAGCGGCCCGACCGCGTCCGGCCCTACGAAAAAGAGTCTCCCTGAAGACCTTCTTAAGGGAAAGCTGCGCCTTATCCATGGAATTAAACGTAGCCGCAAACTTGGACAAGTCCTTGAGGAAAGGAGCTCCGAAAAGGAGGCCTTGGGCGGCCTGACCTGCTTCCGAGGAAGCCAGTTCATTGAGCTGGGGGTCAACCCGCATCAATATAGAACGACGTCGTTCCGATGAGATCGCCACATTGGCATTCCCTAGGAGGCAGATGGCACGTTGTGCCCAACCCATAAGAATGTCAGGGTCAATGGGGGCATTAGACTCTTTGGAAACATAGGCTAACTCCAAAATTTTTGCTAGGGGGCCGGTGAGATCAAGCAGCTTATCTTGGCATGATCTCCATGCCCGATCAAGGCCCTTCTTAGGGTCTTTAGCCCACTTCTTTAAGAATGTCACCATTGTGCGATCGACCTCCGGAGTATCGGTGACTTTGCCCTCTAGATCTGGTCTGGGGCATTCCGTCTTTAGTCTCGCCCGAACTTCTTTATCGAAGCCAGCTCTAACATGCTCCTGCATGTACAACGCTACCTCCGGGGGAGGAGTCCAGCTGGAGGAACAAGGGTGAACAATGTCTTCGGGCTTAAAATTAAGAAGACGAGGAGCCTTGGGGACCTGATGTTTGGTCTTGGAATGTTTCTTGCGCTTAGTAGGGACTGAAAGGACACTTCGCGCAGAGTCGGAGTCAGAATCTGACGAGACATTTGGAGGAGAGTTATTAGAAGAGGTGTCCGAATCTTGAACCTCTCGCAAATTAGTTGAGCTATAACCATGCTCAGATTGAATGGAGGCGGCCAGCTTATCAAACATTTCTGAATGCGCCCATTTCTGGAGTTTAGACTTGCCCTTGGAGGTAGAGGGGCGATCCTCATGGGTGTCTTTAAGGGCATCTTCGGCCGGGGGGATGGGAGGGACCCAACCCTTCTGGCGAGCAAAGTTTTCAAAGTGGTGAGTCAGGGGTCCCAAAGCCTTAGCCAAGGCTTTGTTTACGGATAGCTGTACGCTATTGTCAAGGGCACCCACAAGGGACTCTTCCAAAGAAGGGGCGTCTTCGCCATAATAATCCTCCTCCTCATAAGCAAAGGAATGAGACATGTTCAGGGCAGTATGGGTAACTGCGATCAAGGTAGCCAAGGACTACAATCAGGGGGAGTGCGAACCCCAGCAGGCTATAAGGCACCAAAGGATAGTTGAGCGTGGAGGGAGCAGCCTGCTGCACTCTAGGCAGAGCCTATGCCAATTATTTCAACCCTGGGCCGACCAGATGGCCCCAGGGCGTCAGGGAGTATCACCAAGCCTGAAGGCAGGTCAAGGTGGGAGTCACCGGCAAGACAGGGAGCGCAGCGTTTATCCCAAAATACCAGAAAAGAAAAACGGGCTGCGATCCACGTGCGAGCACTCCGTTGAAATGCCGCCGAGCCTTGAATGGAACGGGGCTGGTCGGCAGGAAACGGAATGAGCGCGCGTGAATGCGTGCGTGCGTGCGCGCGCGGGGGCAAAAAACAGCCGGTACTCCGATCGGAAGACCCGATCATCGCCAGGGGCAGAGCCTCGTAGGCGAACTCCCGCTCCCACTCCACGGTGCCAATAGACGCGTAGCGCGCGCTCGATATACACAATACAAAATTCTGGAGAGAACTTGAAAGGCACTTAACTGGCTGCGGCAGCAGCAAAGAAAGAGGAAGTGCTTTATCCTCGTTAGTTTATATATACAGTGTCGGTCTCGATGGTTGTGACGTTACCCATTGAATGATGGGATATGTTTTGTTTTGGTTACTCTCTTGTGATTGGCTGCTGTGGTAAATAAAGCATAGAGAGATGCATAATACGAAGCCTCCGGTCCTGACATAGAATTGCTGCATGTGAGGACCTGCACTACATCACAACCTGGGTTGACCCTTTAAATTTTCTACTGACTGTTGTGCAGTGAAGGACAGTTTATTCAGCGTTTTTTTTTTTTCAAGCTCTGGACGAGGTTGGCTTACTGCAATAACCTTTTTTGAGGATATTAGCCTGGAAAAGACTTGTTGACTGTTGGAACAGCTCGAGTGTTTTCTTGTGCACACTTCAGTGACGTCAAGTGTGTATTGACGGTGATCGATGTGACGGCCATCTTGGTTTGGTTGTCAGGTCAACAAGACGTGAAAGGAATCGGCGATCATCATTTTCGTGCTGATCTGACGTTGTATCCACAGTGATCGATGTGCCGACGTGGTGGCCCTCTTGGTTCGGTTGTCAGGGCAACGAGATACTCCTTAAGCAAATAAAGAAGGGCATCGGCGATCAGCACGCCTGTGCTGATTTTCATAGTGCACGTCTCAGAACCAGGAGATGTTTCATAACATAAATCAACAAGAAGAGGGATCAGTGATCGGCACACCTGTGCTGATTTTCACAGTTTCGACTTGCTGTTTACATATTTACTGAGCTAATCAGGAATTGTGAACTTCCGGCCTTTGCAGCTTCTAGTGAGTTCTGATTCACGGTGATTACCACACCTTTCATCCATATACTTTTTTGTGTGCTGTATGTCTAAAGTACTACAGTGCTGATTTATGGTATACTCTCTTGTGTGCTTTATGGATAAAGTACTAGGGCCCTCATTACGAGCCTGGCGGTCTGTGACCGCCAGGCTCGCGGTTGGCGGGAGCACCGCCGACAGCCTGGCGGTGCCCCTTAGGGCATTCTGACCGCGGCGCTTTGGCCGCGGTCAGTGCAGGAAAACCGGCGGTCTCCCGCCGGTTTTCCGCTGCCCGTCAGAATCCTCCAAGGCGGCGCAGCATGCTGCGCCGCCTTGGGGATTCTGACACCCCCTACCGCCATCCTGTTCCTGGCGGTTCGCCCGCCAGGAACAGGATGGCGGTAGGGGGTGTCGCGGGGCCCCTGGGGGCCCCTGCAGTGCCCATGCCAATGGCATGGGCACTGCAGGGGCCCCCGTAAGAGGGCCCCGCTTGTATTTCACTGTCTGCATAGCAGACAGTGAAATACGCGACGGGTGCAGTAGCACCCGTCGCACCTTCCCACTCCGCCGGCTCGATTCCGAGCCGGCGTCCTCGTGGGAAGGTTGTTTCCCGCTGGGCTGGCGGGCGGCCTTAAGGCGGCCGCCCGCCTGCCCAGCGGGAAACTCAGAATGCCGGCCGCGGTCTTCAGACCGCGGTGCGGTATTCCTGCGGCGCAACTTTGGCGGGCGGCCTCCGCCGCCCGTCAAAGTTGTAATGAGGGCCTATGAGTGCTGATTTATGGTGATTGGCACAACTGTTGTACTTCAAAGTCACAAATATATATATATATTTGTTTTTCTTTTTTCTCTTTTCTCTGTAATAATACTAGTTGAAAAGTGCATTTGTTATTTAAAAAAAAAAAAAAAAAGAGGGAAAAATGTAATAGTCACAATAGCTGCACACAATGCAAATAGTCCACCTTCGATGTTTCTTAATTCACCAGGGGTTCCTGTTATAAGTTGGGAGGATTGGATAGAGATGTTCAAGAACTACATTCTTACTTTAGATGGTCAAGAGTTCTCGCTCATTAGAAAGAAAGCTCTTTTATTGAACAATTTGGGGAATGAGGGTCAGAGGACATTTAAATATCTGCCTGTAGCTTTAGGACCTAATGGTCAACCTTTGGATAATGTTTATATAGAGGCACTAAAAAGACTAGAAGTCAGATTTGCTAAAGAAACCAATTTATTTATGGCTAGGTACAAATTTTATACGCAACCACAGGCAGATCACATGATTATAGAAGAGTTTGTCTCTAGATTTAAAGAGTTATCAGTAAAATACTGGTTCGGGGTTAGGACAGATGAGCATATTCGTAACCAATTTATAGTGCAGTGTGAGGACAAGAAGATACAAGAAAGATTATGGGCTGCTAAAGTTCCTTCATTAAAAGAAGCAGTTGAGATGCCTAAGGTAATTGAAGAGTCATAGCAATGTATGAAAGAACTCAGTAGAGGTATAGCTGATGTTCCAACAATGAGGAACAATGGCATTAGTCCTGAAAGAGATGTTAGTGTTGTGAAGAAAAACACCTAAAAAACAATAATCTTGACTACTGAGTATAAATTCAAAAGTAAAGATAAAGAGTGTAGTCGGTGTGGGAGCACCTACTACAATTCCGATTCTAAAAAGTGTTATGCCTTGAACAAAGAGTGTAGGAGATGTGGGTGCAAGGGCCATTTTGCTAGGATGTGCAATGATGCGAGTAAACAATACAATTATAAATCTAGAGTAGGGATTGCCGATGCTTCAACTTCAGGTCCGCATGTGGACAGAATCCTAGTAGTAGGGGATGGTCACATGGACTCTGCCTATGAGAAAAGGCGCTCAAAGAGGCCAATAGCAGTATTTGAAATTTATGGGGGTCAGGTCAAACTCATGATAGATTCAGGTTCGATGTACACCATGTAGGAAGTTGTCTCTATATATACTATTTCATGGTAAGAAATTGTGTGCACAGAGTCCAAGGGTTCCCCTTAGAGGTAAGATAGTGGAAAAATGAGATAATTCTAATGCTCTATTTTGTACTCGTGTGGTCGAGTAGTAGGCTTATCAGAGGGTAGTGTTAAGCATTTGTTGTACACACACAGGCAATAAATGAGGAACACACACTCAAAGACTTTACTCCAGGCCAATAGTTTTTATATAGAAAAATATATTTTCTTCATTTATTTTTAGAACCACAAGTTCAAGATTTGCAAGGTACTCCACACAGGTAAGTTAGGAACTTTGAATTAGAGCTATAACATATACCGGTTTTGTTAAAATGGCAATAAGCTATTTTAAAAGTAGATAGTGCAAAAATCAACAGTTCCTCGGGGAGGTAAGTATTGGTTAGATTGTGAGGTAAGTAAGACACTTACAAGTCTCAGTTCCTGGGCATAGGCAGCCCACCGTTGGGGGTTCAAGGCAACCCCAAAGTTACCACACCAGCAGCTCAGGGCCGGTCAGGTGCAGAGGTCAGAGAGGTGCCCAAAACACATAGGCGCCAATGGAGAACAGGGGTGCTCCGGTTCCAGTTTGCCAGCAGGTAAGTACCCGCATCCTCGGGGGGCAGACCAGGGGGGTTTTGTAGAGGACTGGGGGGGAAACAAGTAGGCACACAAAACACACCCTCAGCAGCACAGGGGCGGCCAGGTGCAGTGTGCAAAGCAGGCGTCAGGTTTTTTATTGGTTTCAATGGAGGGACCCGGGGGTCACTCTAGCGGTGCAGGCAGGGCACAGGGAGGCTTCTCGGGCCAGCCACCACCTGGGCTAGGCAGAGGGTTGCCTGGGGGTCACTCCTGCACTGAAGTTCAGTTCTTTTTGGTCCTGGGGGCTGCGGGTGCAGTGCTTGGTCCAGGCGTTGGGTCCCTTGTTACAGTCAGTCGCGGTCAGGGGAAAGCCTCTGGATTCTCTCTGCAGGTGTCGCTGTGGCGGTCCAAGTGGGCCGTCTCGGGCTACTCACGGGGTCGCAGTCGCCGGGTAGTCCTCCCTGTGGTGTTTGTACACTAGATCTCGAGCCAGGGGCGTCGGGTGCAGAGTGTGAAGTCTCACGCTTCCAGCGGGAAGAGTGAAGTTCTTTAAAGTTGCAAGAAAGTTGCAAAGTTATTGTTGAAGTTGAGCAGAGCCACTCCTCATGGGAGTTTCTTGGTCCTTTGGTCTAGGGCAGTCCTCTGAGGCTTCAGAGGTTGCTGGTCCCTGTCAGATGCGTCGCTGGTTCCAGGTTTTCGAGTCAAGAGACAGGCCAGTAGGGCTGGGGCCAAAGCAGTTGTCGTCTTCCGTCTTCTCTGCAGGGCTTGTAGGTCAGCAGTCCTTCTTGTTTCTTCAGGTTGCAGGAATCTGATTTCCTGGGTTCTTGGGTGCCCCTTAATACTAAATTTAGGGGTGTGTTTAGGCCTGGGAGGGCAGTAGCCAGTGGCTACTGTCCTGGAGGGTGGCTACATCCTCTTTGTGCCTCCTACCCGAGGGGAGGGGGGCACATCCCTAATCCTATTGGGGGAATCCTCCAAAACTAAGATGGAGGATTTCTAAATGCAGGGATCACCTCAGCTCACGGCACCTTAGAGGCTATCCTGACTGGTGGGTGACTCCTCCTTGTTTTCCTAATTATCTCCTCCAGCCTTGCCGCCAAAAGTGGGGACTGTGGCTGGAGGGGCGGGCATCTCCACTAGCTGGGATGCCCTGTGGCGCTGTAACAAAATGGGGTGAGCCTTTGAGGCTCACCGCCAGGTGTTACAGTTACTGCAGGGGGAGGTGAGAAGCACCTCCACCCAGTACAGGCTTTGTTCCTGGACACAGAGTGACAAAGGCACTCTCCTCATGTGGCCAGCAACTGGTCTGGTTGTGGCAGGCTGGCAGAAACTGGTCAGCCCAACACTAGAAGTCAGATTGGTATTCAGGGGGCATCTCTAAGATGCCCTCTGGGTGCATTCTACAATAAATTCCACACTGGCATCAGTGTGCATTTATTGTGCTGAGAAGTTTCATACCAAACTTCCCAGATTTCAGTGTAGCCATTATGGAACTGTGGAGTTTGTGTTTGACAAACTCCCAGACCATATACTCTTACGGCTACCCTGCACTTACAATGTCTAAGGTTTTGCTTAGACACTGTAGGGGCATAATGCTCATGCACATATGCCCTCACCTGTGGTATAGTGCACCCTGCCTTAGTGCTGTAAGGCCTGCTAGAGGGGTGACTTACCTATGCCACAGGCAGTGTGAGGTTGGCATGGCACTGAGGGGAGTGCCATGTTGACTCAGTCATTTTCTCCCCACCAGCACGCACAAGCTGTGAGGCAGTGTGCATGTGCTGAGTGAGGGGTCCCCAGGGTGGCATTAGACATGCTGCAGCCCTTAGAGACCTTCCCTGGCATCAAGGCCCTTGGTACCAGGGGTACCATTTACAAGGGACTTATCTGAGTGCCAGAGCTGTGGCAATTGTGGAAGCAAAGGTACAGTTTAGGGAAAGAACACTGGTGCTGGGGCCTGGTTAGCAGGGTCCCAGCACACTTTCAATCAAAACTTGGCATCAGCAGAAGCAAAAAGTCAGGGGGTAACCATGCCAAGGAGGCATTTCCTTACACAACCCCCTCCAAATGAAAGAGGATGAGACTAACCTTTCCCAAGAGAGTCTTCACTTTCTAAGTGGAAGTACCTGTGTAGGAAAGTACCATCTTGCCTGGCATGTTACCCCCATATTTCACTGTATATATGTTGTTTTAGTTGTATGTGTCACTGGGACCCTGCCAGCCAGGGCCCCAGTGCTCATAAGTGTGCCCTGTATGTGTTACCTGTGTTATGACTAACTGTCTCACTGAGGCTCTGCTAATCAGAACCTCAGTGGTTATGCTCTCTCATTTCTTTCCAAATTGTCACTAACAGGCTAGTGACCAATTTTACCAATTTACATTGGCATACTGGAACACCCTTATAATTCCCTAGTATATGGTACTGAGGTATCCAGGGTATTGGGGTTCCAGGAGATCCCAATGGGCTGCAGCATTTCTTTTGCCACCCATAGGGAGCTCTGACAATTCTTACACAGGTCTGCCACTGCAGCCTGAGTGAAATAACGTCCACGTTATTTCACAGCCATTTTACACTGCACTTAAGTAACTTATAAGTCACCTATATGTCTAACCTTTACCTGGTAAAGGTTGGGTGCTAAGTTACTTAGGGGGTGATTCTAACCCTGGCGGTCGGTGATAAAGCGGCGGCCAACCCGCCAACAGGCCGGCGGTCGAAAAAATTGAATTCTGACCCTGGCGGGAACCGCCAACACAGCCCGCCACATTAACACTCCGACCGCCGCGGCGGTGCAGACAAACAGCGTGGCGGTCACCGCCAACAGGCAGGCGGCAGACAATCTACCGCCCACACTATCACAACTCACCAATCCGCCACCTTTTCCGGGGCGGGAGCCCCGCCGATAAAAACACGGCGGAAACAGACTACGAACGGGAAAACGCGCACCAAAACACACTCCATGAGGAAGGAGGACAGCATGGAACCCAAATTAAACATCCTACCTGCTCTCGTCTACCTTCTCATCTACCACGAGTACGAACTCCGGCGCAGACGACAACGGTGAGTACTGCACCTACGACACACGGGAGGGGGGAGGAGGGAAGCTTACAGCACACACATATGCGACCCCCCCCCCCCAAACTATGTACACACTAATGCAGAGCAACAATGCACAGTGACACCACCCAAACCCCCCTTAAGAATGCAAAGACAGAAATAAATTGGGACGAAAAATTTATATAAAAAATAGACTCTGATATGGAGCGGTCAACTACGCAAAATATCCATAACAAAATGATACTATATACACTGCCATGGAGAACCGAGGCAATTAGTCCTGTACATGAAAGTTAAATGGAACAGTCCGTGGGCCACAGTGTAGCGACACAAGGGCAAAGCCCACACAGGAGACCTGAGTCCTTTGGAGAGAACACTGCAGGGGCATCTGATGAAAAAATTACAGGCACCTCAGGGGGGAGGGAAGGGGGAGGCACCACAGCCACATGAGTCCACGACGCCAGATCCACGAAGGGGCCACCATGCCCATTGATGTATCCTGGGGAGTGCAAAGCCACAGTCTCTCAAGTCTCTACAGTGGGTGGGTTGCCCACTGTTACATCCTGGGGAGTGCAAAGCCACAGTCTCTCAAGTCTCTCCAGTGGGTGGGTTGCCCACTTCACCATCCTGGGGAGTGCAAAGCCACAGTCTCTCAAGTCTCTACAGTGAGTGGGTTGCCCACTTCACCATCCTGGGGAGTGCAAAGCCACAGTCTCTCAAGTCTCTACAGTGGGTGGGTTGCCCACTTCACCATCCTGGGGACTGCAAAGCCACAGTCCATCTGGTGGATGACAGTGTCCACTGCTCAAGGAGGAGGCATGGTGGGCACAGTGAACCATAAACAGTGCTTGACAGCAAGGGCCCAGCGGAGCGGTGCTTGAGAAGAAGGGCCCAGCGGAGCGGTGCTTGAGACGGCGGGGCCCAGCGGAGCGGTGCTTGAGACGGCGGGGCCCAGCGGAGCAGTGCTTGACAGGAAGGGCCCAGCGGAGCGGTGCTTGAGACAGCGGGGCCCAGCGGAGCGGTGCTTGAGAGGAAGGGCCCAGCAGAGCGGTGCTTGAGACGGCGGGGCCCAGCGGAGCGGTGCTTGAGACGGCGGGGCCCAGCGGAGCGGTGCTTGAGAGGAAGGGCCCAGCGGAGCAGTGCTTGAGACGGCGGGGCCCAGCGGAGCGGTGCTTGAGACGGCGGGGCCCAGCGGAGCGGTGCTTGAGACGGCGGGGCCCAGCGGAGCGGTGCTTGAGACGGCGGGGCCCAGCAGAGCGGTGCTTGAGACGGCGGGGCCCAGCAGAGCGGTGCTTGAGACGGCGGGGCCCAGCGGAGCGGTGCTTGAGACGCCGGGGCCCAGCAGAGCGGTGCTTGAGAGGAAGGGCCCAGCGGAGCGGTGCTTGAGACGGCGGGGCCCAGCGGAGCGGTGCTTGAGAGGAAGGGCCCAGCGGAGCGGTGCTTGAGACGGCGGGGCCCAGCGGAGCGGTGCTTGAGACGGCGGGGCACAGCGGAGCGGTGCTTGAGAGGAAGGGCCCAGCGGAGCGGTGCTTGAGACGGCGGGGCCCAGCGGAGCGGTGCTTGAGACGGCGGGGCCCAGCGGAGCGGTGCTCTTCTGCACGGCGGGGCCCTGTTCAGCGGTGCCTATCTTCATGGCGGGCCCTGTTCAGCGGTGCCTATCTTCACGGCGGGCCCTGTTCAGCGGTGCTCTTCTGCACGGCGGGGCCCTGTTCAGCGGTGCTCTTCTGCACGGCGGGGCCCTGTTCAGCGGTGCTCTTCTGCACGGCGGGGCCCTGTTCAGCGGTGCCTATCTTCACGGCGGGCCCTGTTCAGCGGTGCTCTTCTGCACGGCGGGGCCCTGTTCAGCGGTGCCTATCTTCACGGTGGGCCCTGTTCAGCGGTGCTCTTCTCCACGGCGGGCCCTGTTCAGCGGTGCCTATCTTCACGGCGGGCCCTGTTCAGCGGTGCTCTTCTCCACGGCGGGCCCTGTTCAGCGGTGCACATCCAGTAGGTCAAGGGAGCCAGACCTGGCCTGGACTCCCTGCTCAGTCGCCCTCCGACCGTGATGCTTCTGGACCCTTCGGGGACGGAGTCCTGGGCCCTTTGGTGTCCTCCTTTCCAGCTGGGATGTGGCATGTGGGGCCCACCTGCTCCGCGCTCCTGCTGCCTGACTTCTCCGCCCTGCTGCCCTTACGCTCCTTAGATGGGGCTCTCGGGCCCTTGTCTCCCCTAGATGATGTGGCTGGTGAAGTGGGCGAAGTTTGCTCCTTGGGGGCAGCCGTGTCAGTCCTCGCACGGCGGCCCTTGTGTTTCCTGGTCCTCTTGCCGGGGGGGGGGCTGGATGTGTCCTTGCTGCTGATGGAGGTGTCACTGCTGGCAAAGGGTGGACTCCAGAACCCATGCACAACAGTGACACCCGAAGCTGGGCTGGTGGTGGCTGTGGTGCTCTTGGGACTCTTTGCAGATGGAGGGGGTAGGTCATCGGAGGGAAAGAGGTCAAGATTAGCCAGGAAAACTTTTTTAGGGCCAAGGTAAAGGGTAGGAGAAGTGGTGATGGGAGTGGAGGAAGAGGATGTGGTTGTAGGAGAGTCAGGTGTGCTGTCATTGGGTGAAGGTGCTGGTGCTGTAGGCTGTCGTGAGGTGGATGGCTGTTGGGTGGGTGGCTGCCTGCGTTTGTGTGTCTTGGAAGAGGGGGTGACAGACACAGTGGGAGAGGACACAGGGGACGTGTAAATGGCAGTGGGGGTGGTGACTGCACGCGTGCGGACTGTACAGGAGGGTGTGGTGGTGATGGAAGCACTGGCTGATGTTGGTGTGCATGCAGGTGTAAGTGTAGACGTCACAGGGAGGGAGGAGGGAGACGAGGAGGAGGGGGACACAGGGGTGGCAGTGACTGTTGGAATGTCTGCATCTGGGTGTTGCTTGGGTGAGTGTTTGTGGGATCTGTGGTGCTTGTGTCTGGATGAGCTGCCCTTGGGTGTTGAGGTGTGTGCAGGCTGGTCAGATGGTGTGGATGGGATAGGCTGAGGAACAGGAGACAGAGACAGGCTGGAGGCAGTCAGAAGAGGGAGGCTGGAAACAGGGACAATGGCTGCCGTCAGTGCTGAGGCCAGAGCAGTGAACGATCGTTGATGGGCAGCCTGACCCGAATGAATGCCCTCCAGGTAGGCATTGCTCCGATGCACCTCCCTTTCTACCCCCTGGATGGCATTCAAAAGGGTAGTCTGCCCAACAATGAGCGTCCTCACAAGGTCAATGAGCTCCGCACTGAGAGCAGCAGGGGTGACAGGGGCAGGGGCTGAGGTGCCTGGGGCGAAGGAGACGCCCGCCTTCCTGGGCGAGCGGGCACGGAGCGTAGGCTGAGGGGCTGCAGGGAGGGCGGGGCTGGTGCGCTGGGTGGCGGCTGTACCTGTAGAGGCGGGGGTCCCGGATGTTTCCGTCACCGCTAGGGAGCACCCATCCGAGGACGTGTCTGTGTCACTGCTCTCACCACCGGTCCCCGTTGTGGTGCTCCCCTCGCCCTCCGGATCACTGGTGCCCTCGGTGTCTGTTCCTGGGCCCACCGGGGCCTTGTGACTTGCAGCACCCTTGTGCTCCGATGCCAAATCTCCTCCGCCTGATGATGCTAATGCACACATGCACAAGAAGATGAAGAAGAAGGGGGGGGGGAGAAAAAAGAAGACCAGGTTGAGTGCATGCAATGTCAACACCGTTGGCGGAGAGGACAGACACGCCTCATGCACTAAGCCGCGCATTCGGGGTGCACTACTCAGTACTTCTGACTAAGACAACAGGTCAAGAGAGGACAAACGCGCAGATGTGTGAGGCTGGACCATCAATAGCTGTACTTGTCACCCTACAGAGGTGGGGGCCGGGAGCACAGGGCCATGCCTAAGGGAGAGGACTACACTACAGAAAGCGCCCTGGCCTAATGTCACCCACAACCCTCCTCCCCCACCCAGACGCCTCCACTGCGCAGAAAGATAGCAGAATGTGCTGATACTCAACCCCTTGTGTCTGCTGTGATGCTCTCAAGCGCCCATCCAAATCAGGGTAGGCCACTGCCAGGATCCGGGACATCAGGGGGTCAGGGTACGACTGGCACCCCTCCTAGGTTGGGAGGCCATCCCCAGCAGTGACTCGGCGGTCTTCCTGGTTCCGCGGCGGATGTCCTCCCACCTCTTGCGGCAGTGGGTGCCCCGTCTGACGTGGACCCCCAGGGCCCGGACTTCCTTGGCGATGGCACGCCAAATCTCGACTTTCTGATGGGCGCTGACCTATGTGACATGTACAGGGTGGGAAGGAAACATTCATCAACTTACTGCATGTTAGATGTGATTGGCCCCCCCTCCCCAACCTTGCCATATGGCACATGCTCTCATCTGTCGTGCGTTGCACTCCTCATTCGCCCCCCACCCCACCAACTTACATCCACCCCACTCCACACAGGCATCGCCCATTCCATGTACACCCGGTGTACTTACCTGTTGGTCTGGAGGACCGTAGAGTAACGCATATTGGGGGAGGACCCCATCCACGAGCTTCTCCAACTCTTCAGACGTGAAGGCAGGGGCCCTTTCCCCAGTCGCAGCAGCCATTGTCACTTCCAGACCGAGGTCACAGCAGCACTTGCAGTATAGGTCCTCTCCTGTGGATGATCAGGTCTCGAGTGATTAGGCAGATAGAAAATGGCAGTCACGCCCGCGGCGGTGCGTACCGCGGCGGGGCGTACCGCTACCGCCGGCGCACATCGTCATTGGCTCCTGAAACCCATAGCATTCAATGTTAACCAATGCGGCTCCGTGTAGCGGTCTTCGACCGCCTACCGCCACGGTGTGCTCCGCCTGCGCATTGACCTCACATCCCATTGTCCCACTTCACAGGTCAGGCAGCCGCCATTTCAAGGGCCCACATGGCATAATTTCTACTGCGACACACAGGCCTAGGCCTTGCATTGCCACACATACACGCCTTTCAAAACATAGATAACCGTGTGCTATGCAAGCTGTGGTGAACGTACCAGTGATTGGCTTGACTCTGTGCTCCATGTTGTCATTCCTAGGCACCGTCCGCTGGGACTTGCGAGGAGAAGGATGAATCCTCGCGTGTACCGACCGCTGGTGGACCTGTCGACAATGGAAGAACGCCACATCATACTACGATACCGACTTGACCGTGCCACTATCCATGAACTGTGTGCCCAGCTGGAGCCAGCCCTGATGTCCCCCATCCGCCAACCCACAGGAATTCCCCCTCTGGTGCAGGTTCTGTCAGCCCTCCATTTTCTTGCAAGTGGCTCATTCCAGACAACAGTGGCCATGTCATCTGGAATGTCTCAGCCTATGTTTTCCAAAGTTTTGTCTAGAGTGTTGTCTGCCCTGACGAAACACATGCGGAGTTACATTATATTCCCTGAAGAGGTTGATTTGGCCACTGTGAAGGGTGATTTTTATGCCCTTGGACATATTCCCAACATCATTGGTGCCATTGATGGGACCCATGTAGCCTTAGTCCCCCCAAAAGACGATGAGCAGGTGTACAGAAACAGGAAAAGTTACCATTCTATGAACGTCCAGGTGGTCTGTTTGGCTGACCAGTACATCTCCCATGTGAATGCCATGTTCCCTGGGTCAGTGCATGACGCGTATGTGATGCGTAATAGCAGCATCCCTTATGTGATGGAACAGCTACAGAGACAACATGTGTGGCTAATTGGTGACTCTGGTTACCCCAACCTGCCTTGGCTATTGACCCCAGTGAGGAATCCCCGGACCAGGGCTGAGGAACGGTACAATGAGGCCCATGGGCGAACTAGGAGGATCATAGAAAGGACCTTTGGGCTCCTGAAGGCCAGATTTAGGTGCCTGCATATGACAGGGGGATCCCTGATGTACTCACCAAAGAAGGTGTGCCAGATCATCGTGGCCTGCTGTATGCTTCACAATCTGGCATTGCGACGTCAGGTGCCTTTCCTGCAGGAGGATGGTCCAGATGGTGGTGTTGAAGCAGCTGTGGAGCCTGCGGAGAGTGAAGAGGAGGAAGACTCAGAGGACGACACAGACAACAGGGACAGAGTTATCCAACAGTATTTTCAGTAGCACACAGGTAAGAATCAACCACGCCATTTTACTTTTCCTGCAAGCCTCCTGCTTCTCAACTTTGTCTATGACCCCCCAGTTCTTTTAAACTGATGTTTGATTTTCCCTTCCCTTTTCAGTGCTGTATGACCCACTCCGTGACTACTGGTTGGTTAGCCCATGGACTAATGCTTATTGATCTCGGTATGTGTTCAGCACAAAGTTAACAGAACATAATTGATCGGTAATGTGTTATACATTTGTAAATAATACAGCCTGACTCCTGTTTGATTTCAGTGCATTGAGTGATTTATTTTTTGTGCTAGATAATGGTACATGATATAAACACGGTGATGGGTGGGGGTGGAGTAATGGCCATGGCAGAGTCCAGTTCTCAGTCTCACAGGTGCATTGTCCATATGCCTGTGGAAGGATGGAGCAGGGGCAGTTCAAGGTTGGACAGGGTGGCAATGTGGGACAGTGGGATGACTTCAGGGGGTGTCTCATGCTGGCGGGGGTCTTGACATCCTACTCTGTCGATTTCTTTGATCTCAGGCTCCTCTTGCGGGGTGGTTGTTCTTCAACAGGAGGTGGGGTTCTGGTGGCCTGTCGTTGTGGTGGGGCCTCCTGTCCACTAGCGCCGGCGGAGGTGGTAGGCTGTTCCTGGCTAGTGACAGGGGCCCTGTGTGGTGCCACACGGTCCCGCAACGTGTCTTCTATCCGGTTGAGGGCCTGGACTATGCTCCCCATAGCGGTAGAGATGTTGGTGAGTTGATTGGTGAACCCCATGTAGCGTTCCTCCTGCTGTGCCTGGATCTCCTGGAACCTGGCCAGTACCGTCGCCATCGTCTCTTGGGAGTGGTGGTAGGCTGCCATGATGGTGGTGAGGGCCTCTTGGAGAGTGGGTTCCCTGGGCCTCTCCTCCCCCCCCTGTCGCACAGCAGCCCTCTGAGTTGCCCTGTTTCCCCCGGCCTCTGTCCCCTGGACGGTGTGCCCACTACCACTGCCCCCAGGTCCCTGTTGTTGGGGTGGTGGGTTAGCCTGGGTGCCCTGTAGTGGCAGACACACCGCTGATTGACCTGTCCTAGAGACAGAGGCATGGGCCCGCTGGGTGGGAGCTGTGCTGTTGGTCCCAGAGGGGGTTGGGTCTGCTGTGGCCTGTGTGTGGGGAACCGACTGTCCAGAGGTCCCCGATGGTCCGGGCTGGTCATCAGGTTCCAGGTCGACAGAGCTGCTGTCATCACTGGGGGCCTCTTCCGGGGGGGGGGATGGACATTTCTGGACCCTCCTGGCCGGTGTGTTGGTGTTCGGGTCCTGCATGGGGTAAGAGAGTATGGTTATTGTTTCTGTGTGTGCTATTGCGTGCCATTGATTGGTGCCCTTGTCCCCCAGTGCTGCCATTCCCTTGGGGGAGGTGTTGTGGGGGTGTTTTGGGGGGGGGGTATGTGCAGTGGTCATGCTTGGGTGATGGGTGTCCATAGTTTGTGGGGGCATGCAGGGGTTGGTGTTGGGTGGGTTGTGCTGGAGAGAAATTCTCAGGGAGGATGTGTGATGGGGGTTGGGGGTGAGGGTGGGGGTGGGGGTTAGCATGCTGGGGGGGGGTGAAGTAGTTGAGATTGTACTTACCAGAGTCCATTCCTCCGTGTACTCCAGCGAGGCCATCAGGATGCAGGATGTTTAGTACCTCTTGCTCCCATGCTGTGAATTCGGGTGGAGTGGGTGGGGATCCCCCGCCAGTCTTCTGCACTGCGATGTTGTGTCGCGAGACCATCGAGCGCACCTTTCCCCTTAAGTCGTTCCAGCGTTTGCGGATGTCGTTTCGATTTCTGGGATGCTGTCCCACCACGTTAACCCTGTCCACGATCCGCTGCCATAGCTCTGCCTTCCTGGCTATAGTGGTGTGCTGCACCTGTGAGCCGAAGAGCTGCGGTTCAACTCTTATGATTTCCTCCACCATGACCCGGAGTTCTTGGTCCGAAAAGCGTGGGTGCCTTTGGGGTGCCATGGGGTGGTGTGGATGAGGTGTGGGGTGGTGTATATGGTGATGAGTGTGTTGGTGTGTGGTGCTTTGTGCTACTATGTGGTGTGTGTGATGGTGTAGTGTGCCTCTGTGTGATGTAGCTCTCTATTCTGTGATGTGTCTCTCTCTCCTTCGTCTCTGATCTTCGGTCGTAGGGGTTTGTGGGTGATGTGGGTGTGTGTTTTATAGTTGTATGGATGTGTGGGAGTGTTGTTGGTATGTGTGTCAGGTGTGTGTATTTCAAATTGCCCAATGTGGCAGTGTTTTGGAGCTGTGTGTGTATTTTGAGCGCGGCGGTGTGTACCGCCAATGGAATACCGCGGTTGAAAGACCGCCGCGTGGATTGGTGGGTCAGAATGGCATGGGTGTGTTTGTGTTGGCGTGGCGGTGGAGGTTTGGTCATCTCCAGTTTTCCGCGGCCCGCTGATGAGGCGGCCTTCCTTGGATGTCGGGTTTTTGACGGATTCACAGTTGGTGGTCAGAATGACCGTGGCTGTTTACCGCGGCCGCAGCGGTAGTATGGCGGAGTTCTGACCTGCGGTATGGCCCTTTTACCGCCAAGGTCAGAATGACCCCCTTAGTGTGTGGGCACCCTGGCACTAGCCAAGGTGACCCGACATTGTTCAGGGCCAATTCCCCGGACTTTGTGAGTGCGGGAACACCATTACACGCGTGCACTACATATAGGTCACTACCTATGTGTAGCTTCACAATGGTAACTCCGAATATGGCCATGTAACATGTCTAAGATCATGGAATTGCCCCACCAATGCCATCCTGGTATTGGGGAGACAATCCCATGATTCCCCGGGTCTCTAGCACAGACCTGGGTACTGCCAAACTGCCTTTCCCGGGGTTTCACTGCAGCTGCTGCTGCTGCCAACCCCTCAGACAGGTTTCTGCCCTCCTGGGGTCCAGCCAGGCTTGGCCCAGGAAGGCAGAACAAAGGACTTCCTCAGATAGAGGGTGTTACACCCTCTCCCTTTGGAATAAGGTGTCAGGGCTGGGGAGGAGTAGCCTCCCCAAGCCTCTGGAAATGCTTTGATGGGCACAGATGGTGCCCATCTCTGCATAGGCCAGTCTACACCAGTTCAGGGATCCCCCAGCCCTGCTCTGGTGCGAAACTGGACAAAGGAAAGGGGAGTGACCACTCCCCTGACCTGCACCTCCCCTGGGAGGTGCCCAGAGCTCCTCCAGTATGCTCCAGACCTCTGCCATCTTGGAAACAGAGGTGCTGCTGGCACACTGGACTGCTCTGAGTGGCCAGGGCCAGCAGGTGACGTCAGAGACTCCTTCTGATAGGCTCCTTCAGGTGTTGCTAGCCTCTCCTCTCTCCTAAGTAGCCAAACCCTCTTTTCTGGCTATTTAGGGTCTCTGCTTTGGGGAATTCTTTAGATAACGAATGCAAGAGTTCATCAGAGTTCCTCTGCATCTCTCTCTTCACCTTCTGCCAAGGAATCGACTGCTGACCGCGCTGGAAGCCTGCAAAACTGCAACAAAGTAGCAACGACGACTACTGCAACACTGTAACGCTGATCCAGCCGCCTTCTCGACTGTTTTCCTGGTGGTGCATGCTGTGGGGGTAGTCTGCCTCCTCTCTGCACTAGAAGCTCAGAAGAAATCTCCCGTGGGTCGACGGAATCTTCCCCCTGCAACCGCAGGCACCAAAGAACTGCATCACCGGTCCTCTGGGTCTCCTCTCAGCACGACGAGCGAGGTCCCTTGAACTCAGCAACTCTGTCCAAGTGACTCCCACAGTCCAGTGACTCTTCAGTCCAAGTTTGGTGGAGGTAAGTCCTTGCCTCCCCACGCCAGACTGCATTGCTGGGAACCGCGTGTTTTGCAGCTACTCCGGCTCCTGTGCACTCACCGAGGATTTCCTTTGTGCACATCCAAGCCTGGGTCCCCGGCACTCTATTCTGCATTGCACGACCTCCTGAGTTGTCCTCCGGCGGCGTGGGACTCTCTCGTGCACCTTCGGGTGAGCACCGTTTCACTCCACTTCGTAGTGCCTGTTCCGGCACTTCTGCGGGTGCTGCCTGCTTCTGAGAGGGCTCCTTGTCTTGCTGGGCGCCCCCTCTGTCCCCTGACTCAATTGGTGACATACTGGTCCCTCCTGGGCCACAGCAGCATCCAAAAACCCTAACCAGGACCCTTGCAGCTAGCAAGGCTTGTTTGCGGGCTTTCTGCAGGAAAACACTTCTGCACGACTCTTCACGACGTGGGACATCCATCCTCCAAAGGGGAAGTTTCTAGCCCTTGTCGTTCATGCAGAATCCTCAGCTTCTACCATCCGGTGGGAGCTTCTTTGCACCCACAGCTGGCATTTCCTGGGCATCTGCCCACTCCCGACTTGATCGTGACTTTTGGACTTGGTCCCCTTGTTCCACAGGTACTCTCGTCTGGAAATCCATTGTTGTTGCATTGCTGGTGTTGGTCTTTCCTGCAGAATTCCCCTATCACGACTTCTGTGCTCTTTGGGGAACTTAGGTGCACTTTGCACCCACTTTTCAGGGTCTTGGGGTGGGCTATTTTTCTAACCCTCAATGTTTTCTTACAGTCCCAGCGACCCTCTACGAGGACACATAGGTTTGGGGTCCATTCGTGGTTCGCATTCCACTTCTAGAGTATATGGCTTGTGTTGCCCCATCCCTATGTGCCCCCATTGCATTCTATTGTGACTATACATTGTTTGCATTGTTTTCTATTGCTATTACTGCATATTTTGGTATTGTGTACATATATCTTGTGTATATTTGCTATCCTCATCCTGAGGGTACTCACTGAGATACTTTTGGCATATTGTCATAAAAATAAAGTATCTTTATTTTTAGTATATCTGTGTATTGTGTTTTCTTATGATATTGTGCATATGACACTAGTGGTACTGTAGGAGCTTCACTCGTCTCCTAGTTCAGCCTAAGCTGCTCTGCTAAGCTACCTTTTCTATCAGCCTAAGCTGCTAGACACCCCTCTACACTAATAAGGGATACCTGGGCCTGGTGCAAGGTGTAAGTACCCCTTGGTACTCACTACAAGCCAGTCCAGCCTCCTACATTGGTTGTGCAGCGGTGGGATAAGTACTTTGCAACTACTTACCACTTTTGTCATTGTACTTTTCATAAGAGAAAAATATACAAAGCAAGTCCAGTGTATGTACACCTAACCAAAAAGTTTTGCTTTTCTTCTCTCACTTCTTTTCTAAGTGCTGAAAAGTACCTCTAAAACTTTCAAAAAGTTCTTTAAAAGTTTTAAAAGTTTTTTTCTGTTCTTTAAAAAGTTCTAAAAACTTTTTCTTTCTTTTTCTATCCCTTAAACACTTTCTATAATGTCTGGCACAGGCCAAACCGTTGATCTGTCCAAGACTGCTTATGGTCACCTTAGCTGGAAGGCAGCAAGGAGTCTCTGTGTAGAAAGAGGTTTAGGGATAGGGAAGAATCCCTCTAGAGAACTATTAGTTAACATGCTAGTTGAACAAGACAAGACTTTTGTTGGTACTTCTGGTGAGAAATTAGCTGACAACAGATCCCAGTTGTCCAAAAAAAAGCACCAAGCCTCCTACCACTACAACCCCTGCTGCTACACCTAGTGCCCCTAGTAATAGCAGTGGTGGTGGGAGCAAACCTACTAATAGCCAATCCAAGGGAGTAGCTGGGCTCACTTTTGGTAACTTAGTTGGGGTTGGTCTTGTTAGGGAGACCACAGAGGCTGTGTTAGTCTCTGAGGGGGCTATTGATTTAGCCACCTTGGTTGCTTGTCCCCTTAACATGGATAAATACAAGCAACTACCCCTAATAAATGGTGTTGAGGTTCAGGCCTACAGGGACACAGGTGGCAGTGTTACCATGGTAATAGAGAAACTGGTCCACCCTGAACAACACCTACTTGGTCACCAGTACCAAGTAACCAATGCTCATAACAACACACTTAGCCACCCCATGGCTGTTGTAAATCTCAACTGGAGTGGGGGGGGGGTTATTGGTCCAAAGAAAGTTGTGGTTGCCTCAGATTTACCTGTAGACTGTCTACTAGGAAATGATTTAGAGACATCAGCTTGGTCAGATGTGGAGTTGGAGGCTCATGCAGCAATGCTGGGCATTCCAGGGCATATTGTTGCTTTAACCAGGGCTCAGGCCAAAAAGCAAAAAGGACAGGGTGACATGGATCCTGGAAGAATGGACCAAGTGCTCCCTAAAGCTAGGGTTAGTAGAAGTAAATCACTACCTACTATCCCTCCCTCTACAGTGGATTCTACTTCTGAGAAAGAAGAATTTCCACCCTGTGCAGAACCTACACCAGAGGAGCTAGAAGCAGACACTGCTGAGCTTTTGGGTGAAGGGGGGCCTGCCAGGGAGGAACTGAGTGTGGCACAGCATACCTGTCCCACACTAGAGGGTCTAAGGCAGCAAGCTGTCAAACAAGCAAATGGGGATGTCAGTGACTCTCACAGAGTTTACTGGGAAGACAACCTCTTGTACACTGAAGCAAGGGATCCAAAACCTGGAGCTGCCAGGAGATTGGTGATTCCTCAGGAGTACAGAAAGTTCCTCCTAACTCTAGCCCACGACATTCCCTTAGCTGGACATTTGGGGCAAATGAAAACTTGGGACAGGCTTGTTCCCTTGTTTCATTGGCCTAGAATGTCAGAGGACACAAAGGAATTTTGTAAGTCCTGTGAAACCTGTCAAGCCAGTGGCAAGACAGGTGGCACCCCAAAGGCACCCCTTATCCCACTGCCTGTGGTTGGGGTTCCCTTTGAAAGGGTAGGGGTTGACATAGTTGGCCCCCTTGACCCTCCTACTGCTTCAGGCAATAGGTTTATCTTGGTGGTAGTGGACCATGCCACCAGATATCCTGAAGCAATTCCTCTAAGGACCACTACAGCTCCTGCAGTGGCAAAGGCCCTCCTGGGAATATTTTCCAGGGTGGGCTTCCCAAAAGAGGTGGTATCAGACAGGGGAAGCAATTTCATGTCTGCTTACTTAAAGGCCATGTGGAAGGAGTGTGGTGTTACATACAAGTTAACCACACCCTACCACCCACAAACAAATGGACTGGTGGAGAGATTTAACAAAACTCTCAAAGGCATGATTATGGGACTCCCTGAAAAACTCCCCAGGAGATGGGATATCGTGTTACCTTGCCTCCTTTTTGCTTACAGAGAGGTACCCCAAAAAGGAGTGGGCTTCAGCCCCTTTGAACTCCTATTTGGACACCCTGTGAGAGGTCCTCTAACACTTGTTAAGGAGGGTTGGGAACAACCTTTAAAAGCTCCAGAGCAAGACATAGTGGACTATGTACTTGGCCTAAGATCTAGGATGGCTGAGTACATGAAAAAGGCCAGTAAAAACCTTCAGGCCAGCCAAGAGCTCCAAAAGCAATGGCATGACCAGAAGGCTGTTTTGGTTCAGTACCAACCAGGGCAGAAAGTGTGGGTCTTGGAGCCTGTGGCCCCAAGAGCACTCCAAGACAAATGGAGTGGACCCCACATATTTGTTGAAAAGAAGGGAGAAGTCACCTACTTTGTTGACTTAGGCACTGCCAGGAGTCCCCTTAGGGTGCTCCATGTCAATCGCCTGAAACCCTACTATGACAGGGCTGATCTCACCCTGCTCATGGCAACAGATAAGGGACAGGAAGAAGAGAGTGACCCTCTCCCTGATCTCTTCTCTTCTCTTCCACAGAACAAGATGCTCTAGTGGAAGGTGTCGTTTTGGCAGATTGTCTTACTGCTGAGCAGAAAGACACTGCATAAATCTCCTGGGTCAGTTTTCTGAACTCTTCTCTACTGTGCCAGGCACCACTTCTTGGTGTGAGCACACTATAGATACTGGAGACAGCTTGCCTGTCAAAAGTAATATCTATAGGCAGCCTGACCATGTCAGAGACTGCATAAAGCAAGAAGTGCAGAAAATGCTTGAACTAGGAGTGGTTGAGCACTCAAAGTCCATGGGCCTCTCCTGTGGTACTTGTACCAAAACCTCATTCCAAGGATGGAAAGAAGGAAATGCGGTTTTGTGTAGACTATAGAGGTCTCAACCAGGTAACCAAAACTGATGCTCACCCTATACCCAGGGCAGATGAGCTAATAGATACACTGGCATCTGCCAAGTATCTAAGCACTTTTGATTTGACTGCAGGGTATTGGCAGATCAAGTTATCAGAAGATGCAAAAGCAAAAACTGCATTTTCAACCATTGAAGGACATTACCAATTCACAGTAATGCCTTTTGGATTGAAAAATGCACCTGCCACTTTTCAGAGGTTGGTGAATACAGTCCTGCAAGGGCTGGAAGCTTTTAGTGCAGCATATCTAGATGATATAGCTGTCTTTAGCTCCAGCTGGGATGATCACCTGGTCCACCTATGGAAAGTTTTGGAGGCCCTGCAAAAGGCAGGCCTCACTATCAAGGCTTCAAAGTGCCAGATAGGGCAGGGGAAAGTGGTTTATCTGGGACACCTGGTAGGTGGAGAACAGATTGCACCACTTCAGGGGAAAATCCAAACTATTATAGATTGGGTTCCCCCTACAACTCAGACCCAGGTGAGAGCCTTCTTTGGCCTCACTGGGTATTACAGGAGGTTCATAAAGAACTATGGCTCCATTGCAGCCCCTCTTAATGAC
The DNA here is from genome assembly GCF_031143425.1 of Pleurodeles waltl. Lineage (NCBI taxonomy): Eukaryota > Metazoa > Chordata > Amphibia > Caudata > Salamandridae > Pleurodeles > Pleurodeles waltl. The sequence continues at coordinate 262,112,740 of NC_090440.1, forward strand.
CTCACATCTAAGAAAATGCCTAAAAAGGTATTGTGGACAGCTATCTGTCAGAAAGCTTTTGAGGAGCTGAAGCAGGCCATGTGCTCTGCACCTGTCCTGAAAAGCCCCTGTTACTCCAAAAAATTCATTGTCCAAACTGATGCATCTGAATTAGGGGTGGGGCAGTCTTATCACAACTTAATTCTGAGGGCCAGGATCAACCTGTTGCTTTTATCAGCAGGAGGTTGACCCCTAGAGAAAAGCGTTGGTCTGCCATAGATAGGGAGGCCTTTGCTGTGGTCTGGGCACTGAAGAAGTTGAGGCCATACCTGTTTGGCACTCACTTCATTGTTCAGACAGACCACAAACCTCTACTTTGGCTAAAACAAATGAAAGGTGAAAACCCTAAATTATTAAGGTGGTCCATATCCCTACAGGGAATGGATTTTACAGTGGAACATAGACCTGGGAGTACCCACTCCAATGCAGATGGAGTCTCCAGATATTTCCACTTAGACAATGAAGACTCATCAGGTCATGGCTAGTCTTATTGTCCTTCGTTTGGGAGGGGGGGGTTGTGTAGGAAAGTACCATCTTGCCTGGCATGTTACCCCCATATTTCACTGTATATATGTTGTTTTAGTTGTATGTGTCACTGGGACCCTGCCAGCCAGGGCCCCAGTGCTCATACGTGTGCCCTGTATGTGTTACCTGTGTTATGACTAACTGTCTCACTGAGGCTCTTCTAATCAGAACCTCAGTGGTTATGCTCTCTCATTTCTTTCCAAATTGTCACTAACAGGCTAGTGACCAATTTTACCAATTTACATTGGCATACTGGAACACCCTTATAATTCCCTAGTATATGGTACTGAGGTACCCAGGGTATTGGGGTTCCAGGAGATCCCTATGGGCTGCAGCATTTCTTTTGCCACCCATAGGGAGCTCTGACAATTCTTACACAGGTCTGCCACTGCAGCCTGAGTGAAATAACGTCCACGTTATTTCACAGCCATTTTACACTGCACTTAAGTAACTTATAAGTCACCTATATGTCTAACCTTTACCTGGTAAAGGTTGGGTGCTAAGTTACTTAGTGTGTGGGCACCCTGGCACTAGCCAAGGTGCCCCCACATTGTTCAGGGCCAATTCCCCGGACTTTGTGAGTGCGGGAACACCATTACACGCGTGCACTACATATAGGTCAATACCTATGTGTAGCTTCACAATGGTAACTCCGAATATGGCCATGTAACATGTCTAAGATCATGGAATTGCCCCACCAATGCCATCCTGGTATTGGGGAGACAATCCCATGATTCCCCGGGTCTCTAGCACAGACCCAGGTACTGCCAAACTGCCTTTCCCAGGGTTTCACTGTAGGCTCCTTACTGTAAAAGAAAGTGAGGCCAATGATTTCAAAGTTCTTAAGAATGCACTCCTAGATGGTTATGGCTTAACCACTGAACAGTACAGGATGAAGTTCAGAGAAACCAAAAAGGAGTCTTCACAAGACTGGGTAGACTTTGTTGACCATTCAGTGAAGGCCTTGGAGGGGTGGTTACATGGCAGTAAAGTTGCTGACTATGAAAGCCTGTATAACTTAATCCTGAGAGAGCATATTCTTAATAATTGTGTGTCTGATTTGTTACACCAGTACCTGGTGGACTCTGATCTGACCTCTCCCCAAGAATTGGGAAAGAAGGCAAACAAATGGGTCAGAACAAGGGTGAACAGAAAAGTTCATACAGGGGGTGACAAAGATGGCAAGAAGAAGGATGGTAAGTCTTCTGACAAGGGTGGGGACAAATCTAAAAATGAGTCTTCATCAGGCCCACAAAAACACTCTGGTGGGGGTGGTGGGCCCAAATCCTCTTCAAATCAAAACTAAGAAAAGAAACCATGGTGCTATTTATGTAAAATAAAAGGCCATTGGACAACAGATCCCAGTTGTCCAAAAAAAAGCACCAAGCCTCCTACCACTACAACCCCTGCTGCTACACCTAGTGCCCCTAGTAATAGCAGTGGTGGTGGGAGCAAACCTACTAATAGCCAATCCAAGGGAGTAGCTGGGCTCACTTTTGGTAACTTAGTTGGGGTTGGTCTTGTTAGGGAGACCACAGAGGCTGTGTTAGTCTCTGAGGGGGCTATTGATTTAGCCACCTTGGTTGCTTGTCCCCTTAACATGGATAAATACAAGCAACTACCCCTAATAAATGGTGTTGAGGTTCAGGCCTACAGGGACACAGGTGGCAGTGTTACCATGGTAATAGAGAAACTGGTCCACCCTGAACAACACCTACTTGGTCACCAGTACCAAGTAACCAATGCTCATAACAACACACTTAGCCACCCCATGGCTGTTGTAAATCTCAACTGGAGGGGGGGGGGGTTATTGGTCCAAAGAAAGTTGTGGTTGCCTCAGATTTACCTGTAGACTGTCTACTAGGAAATGATTTAGAGACATCAGCTTGGTCAGATGTGGAGTTGGAGGCTCATGCAGCAATGCTGGGCATTCCAGGGCATATTTTTGCTTTAACCAGGGCTCAGGCCAAAAAGCAAAAAGGACAGGGTGACATGGATCCTGGAAGAATGGACCAAGTGCTCCCTAAAGCTAGGGTTAGTAGAAGTAAATCACTACCTACTATCCCTCCCTCTACAGTGGATTCTACTTCTGAGAAAGAAGAATTTCCACCCTGTGCAGAACCTACACCAGAGGAGCTAGAAGCAGACACTGCTGAGCTTTTGGGTGAAGGGGGGCCTGCCAGGGAGGAACTGAGTGTGGCACAGCATACCTGTCCCACACTAGAGGGTCTAAGGCAGCAAGCTGTCAAACAAGCAAATGGGGATGTCAGTGACTCTCACAGAGTTTACTGGGAAGACAACCTCTTGTACACTGAAGCAAGGGATCCAAAACCTGGAGCTGCCAGGAGATTGGTGATTCCTCAGGAGTACAGAAAGTTCCTCCTAACTCTAGCCCACGACATTCCCTTAGCTGGACATTTGGGGCAAATGAAAACTTGGGACAGGCTTGTTCCCTTGTTTCATTGGCCTAGAATGTCAGAGGACACAAAGGAATTTTGTAAGTCCTGTGAAACCTGTCAAGCCAGTGGCAAGACAGGTGGCACCCCAAAGGCACCCCTTATCCCACTGCCTGTGGTTGGGGTTCCCTTTGAAAGGGTAGGGGTTGACATAGTTGGCCCCCTTGACCCTCCTACTGCTTCAGGCAATAGGTTTATCTTGGTGGTAGTGGACCATGCCACCAGATATCCTGAAGCAATTCCTCTAAGGACCACTACAGCTCCTGCAGTGGCAAAGGCCCTCCTGGGAATATTTTCCAGGGTGGGCTTCCCAAAAGAGGTGGTATCAGACAGGGGAAGCAATTTCATGTCTGCTTACTTAAAGGCCATGTGGAAGGAGTGTGGTGTTACATACAAGTTAACCACACCCTACCACCCACAAACAAATGGACTGGTGGAGAGATTTAACAAAAATCTCAAAGGCATGATTATGGGACTCCCTGAAAAACTCCCCAGGAGATGGGATATCGTGTTACCTTGCCTCCTTTTTGCTTACAGGGAGGTACCCCAAAAAGGAGTGGGCTTCAGCCCCTTTGAACTCCTATTTGGACACCCTGTGAGAGGTCCTCTAACACTTGTTAAGGAGAATTGGGAACAACCTTTAAAAGCTCCAGAGCAAGACATAGTGGACTATGTACTTGGCCTAAGATCTAGGATGGCTGAGTACATGAAAAAGGCCAGTAAAAACCTTCAGGCCAGCCAAGAGCTCCAAAAGCAATGGCATGACCAGAAGGCTGTTTTGGTTCAGTACCAACCAGGGCAGAAAGTGTGGGTCTTGGAGCCTGTGGCCCCAAGAGCACTCCAAGACAAATGGAGTGGACCCCACATAATTGTTGAAAAGAAGGGAGAAGTCACCTACTTTGTTGACTTAGGCACTGCCAGGAGTCCCCTTAGGGTGCTCCATGTCAATCGCCTGAAACCCTACTATGACAGGGCTGATCTCACCCTGCTCATGGCAACAGATAAGGGACAGGAAGAAGAGAGTGACCCTCTCCCTGATCTCTTCTCTTCTCTTCCACAGAACAAGATGCTCTAGTGGAAGGTGTAGTTTTGGCAGATTGTCTTACTGCTGAGCAGAAAGACACTGCATAAATCTCCTGGGTCAGTTTTCTGAACTCTTCTCTACTGTGCCAGGCACCACTTCTTGGTGTGAGCACACTATAGATACTGGAGACAGCTTGCCTGTCAAAAGTAATATCTATAGGCAGCCTGACCATGTCAGAGACTGCATAAAGCAAGAAGTGCAGAAAATGCTTGAACTAGGAGTGGTTGAGCACTCAAAGTCCATGGGCCTCTCCTGTGGTACTTGTACCAAAACCTCATTACAAGGATGGAAAGAAGGAAATGCGGTTTTGTGTAGACTATAGAGGTCTCAACCAGGTAACCAAAACTGATGCTCACCCTATACCCAGGGCAGATGAGCTAATAGATACACTGGCATCTGCCAAGTATCTAAGCACTTTTGATTTGACTGCAGGGTATTGGCAGATCAAGTTATCAGAAGATGCAAAAGCAAAAACTGCATTTTCAACCATTGAAGGACATTACCAATTCACAGTAATGCCTTTTGGATTGAAAAATGCACCTGCCACTTTTCAGAGGTTGGTGAATACAGTCCTGCAAGGGCTGGAAGCTTTTAGTGCAGCATATCTAGATGATATAGCTGTCTTTAGCTCCAGCTGGGATGATCACCTGGTCCACCTATGGAAAGTTTTGGAGGCCCTGCAAAAGGCAGGCCTCACTATCAAGGCTTCAAAGTGCCAGATAGGGCAGGGGAAAGTGGTTTATCTGGGACACCTGGTAGGTGGAGAACAGATTGCACCACTTCAGGGGAAAATCCAAACTATTATAGATTGGGTTCCCCCTACAACTCAGACCCAGGTGAGAGCCTTCTTTGGCCTCACTGGGTATTACAGGAGGTTCATAAAGAACTATGGCTCCATTGCAGCCCCTCTTAATGACCTCACATCTAAGAAAATGCCTAAAAAGGTATTGTGGACAGCTATCTGTCAGAAAGCTTTTGAGGAGCTGAAGCAGGCCATGTGCTCTGCACCTGTCCCGAAAAGCCCCTGTTACTCCAAAAAATTCATTGTCCAAACTGATGCATCTGAATTAGGGGTGGGGCAGTCTTATCACAACTTAATTCTGAGGGCCAGGATCAACCTGTTGCTTTTATCAGCAGGAGGTTGACCCCTAGAGAAAAGCGTTGGTCTGCCATAGATAGGGAGGCCTTTGCTGTGGTCTGGGCACTGAAGAAGTTGAGGCCATACCTGTTTGGCACTCACTTCATTGTTCAGACAGACCACAAACCTCTACTTTGGCTAAAACAAATGAAAGGTGAAAACCCTAAATTATTAAGGTGGTCCATATCCCTACAGGGAATGGATTTTACAGTGGAACATAGACCTGGGAGTACCCACTCCAATGCAGATGGAGTCTCCAGATATTTCCACTTAGACAATGAAGACTCATCAGGTCATGGCTAGTCTTATTGTCCTTCGTTTGGGAGGGGGGGGGGTTGTGTAGGAAAGTACCATCTTGCCTGGCATGTTACCCCCATATTTCACTGTATATATGTTGTTTTAGTTGTATGTGTCACTGGGACCCTGCCAGCCAGGGCCCCAGTGCTCATACGTGTGCCCTGTATGTGTTACCTGTGTTATGACTAACTGTCTCACTGAGGCTCTTCTAATCAGAACCTCAGTGGTTATGCTCTCTCATTTCTTTCCAAATTGTCACTAACAGGCTAGTGACCAATTTTACCAATTTACATTGGCATACTGGAACACCCTTATAATTCCCTAGTATATGGTACTGAGGTACCCAGGGTATTGGGGTTCCAGGAGATCCCTATGGGCTGCAGCATTTCTTTTGCCACCCATAGGGAGCTCTGACAATTCTTACACAGGTCTGCCACTGCAGCCTGAGTGAAATAACGTCCACGTTATTTCACAGCCATTTTACACTGCACTTAAGTAACTTATAAGTCACCTATATGTCTAACCTTTACCTGGTAAAGGTTGGGTGCTAAGTTACTTAGTGTGTGGGCACCCTGGCACTAGTCAAGGTGCCCCCACATTGTTCAGGGCCAATTCCCCGGACTTTGTGAGTGCGGGAACACCATTACACGTGTGCACTACATATAGGTCAATACCTATGTGTAGCTTCACAATGGTAACTCCGAATATGGCCATGTAACATGTCTAAGATCATGGAATTGCCCCACCAATGCCATCCTGGTATTGGGGAGACAATCCCATGATTCCCCGGGTCTCTAGCACAGACCCAGGTACTGCCAAACTGCCTTTCCCAGGGTTTCACTGTAGCTGCTACTGCTGCTGCCAACCCCTCAGACAGGTTTCTGCCCTCCTGGGGTCCAGCCAGGCTTGGCCCAGGAAGGCAGAACAAAGGACTTCCTCAGAGAGAGGGTGTTACACCCTCTCCCTTTGCAATAAGGTGTCAGGGCTGGGGAGGAGTAGCCTCCCCCAGCCTCTGGAAATGCTTTGATGGGCACAGATGGTGCCCATCTCTACATAGGCCAGTCTACACCGGTTCAGGGATCCCCCAGCCCTGCTCTGGCGCGAAACTGGACAAAGGAAAGGGGAGTGACCACTCCCCTGACCTGCACCTCCCCTGGGAGGTGCCCAGAGCTCCTCCAGTGTGCTCCAGACCTCTGCCATCTTGGAAACAGAGGTGCTGCTGGCACACTGGACTGCTCTGAGTGGCCAGGGCCAGCAGGTGACGTCAGAGACTCCTTCTGATAGGCTCCTTCAGGTGTTGCTAGCCTATCCTCTCTCCTAAGTAGCCAAACCCTCTTTTCTGGCTATTTAGGGTCTCTGCTTTGGGGAATTCTTTAGATAACGAATGCAAGAGCTCATCAGAGTTCCTCTGCATCTCTCTCTTCACCTTCTGCCAAGGAATCGACTGCTGACCGCGCTGGAAGCCTGCAAAACTGCAACAAAGTAGCAACGATGACTACTGCGACACTGTAACGCTGATCCAGCCGCCTTCTCGACTGTTTTCCTGGTGGTGCATGCTGTGGGGGTAGTATGCCTCCTCTCTGCACTAGAAGCTCCGAAGAAATCTCCCGTGGGTCGACGGAATCTTCCCCCTGCAACCGCAGGCACCAAAGAACTGCATCACTAGTCCTCTGGGTCTCCTCTCAGCACGACGAGCGAGGTCCCTTGAACTCAGCAACTCTGTCCAAGTGACTCCTACAGTCCAGTGACTCTTCAGTCCAAGTTTGGTGGAGGTAAGTCCTTGCCTCCCCACGCCAGACTGCATTGCTGGGAACCGCGTGTGTTGCAGCTACTCCGGCTCCTGTGCACTCACCGAGGATTTCCTTCGTGCACAGCCAAGCCTGGGTCCCCGGCACTCTAACCTGCATTGCACGACCTCCTGAGTTGTCCTCCGGCGGCGTGGGACTCTCTTGTGCAACTTCGGGTGAGCACCGTTTCACTCCACTTCGTAGTGCCTGTTCCAGCACTTCTGCGGGTGCTGCCTGCTTCTGAGAGGGCTCCTTGTCTTGCTGGGCACCCCCTCTGTCCCCTGATGCAATTGGTGACATCCTGGTCCGTCCTGGGCCACAGCAGCATCCAAAAACCCTAACCGCAAACCTTGCAGCTAGCAAGGCTTGTTTGCGGTCTTTCTGCGGGAAAACACTTCTGCACGACTCTTCACGACGTAGGACATCCATCCTCCAAAGGGGAAGTTTCTAGCCCTTGTCGTTCGTGCAGAATCCTCAGATTCTACCATCCGGTGGGAGCTTCTTTGCACCCACAGCTGGCATTTCCTGGGCATCTGCCCACTCCCGACTTGATCGTGACTTTTGGACTTGGTCTCCTTGTTCCACAGGTACTCTCGTCTGGAAATCCATCATTGTTGCATTGCTGGTGTTGGTCTTTCCTGCAGAATTCCCCTATCACGACTTCTGTGCTCTTTGGGGAACTTAGGTGCACTTTGCACCCACTTTTCAGGGTCTTGGGGTGGGCTATTTTTCTAACCCTCACTGTTTTCTTACAGTCCCAGCGACCCTCTACGAGGTCACATAGGTTTGGGGTCCATTCGTGATTCGCATTCCCCTTCTAGAGTATATGGTTTGTGTTGCCCCTATCCCTATGTGCCCCCATTGCATTCTATTGTGACTATACATTGTTTGCACTGTTTTCTATTGCTATTACTGCATATTTTGGTATTGTGTACATATATCTTGTGTATATTTGCTATCCTCATCCTGAGGGTACTCACTGAGATACTTTTGGCATATTGTCATAAAAATAAAGTACTTTTATTTTTAGTATATCTGTGTATTGTGTTTTCTTATGATATTGTGCATATGACCCTAGTGGTACTGTAGGAGCTCACTCGTCTCCTAGTTCAGCCTAAGCTGCTCCACTAAGCTACCTTTTCTATCAGCCTAAGCTGCTAGACACCCCTCTACCCTAATAAGGGATACCTGGGCCTGGTGCAAGGTGTAAGTACCCCTTGGTACTCACTACAAGCCAGTCCAGCCTCCTACAACCTGGAAAGGCCATCAGCATTGGCATGGGCAGTCCCATGTCTGTGTTCCACTACAAAGTCCATTCCGTGTAGGGATATGGACCACCTCAACTGTTTAGGGTTTTCTCTTTTCATTTGTATGAGCCATCTGAGGGGTCTGTGGTCCGTTTGAACTATGAAGTGAGTACCTAAAAGGTATGGTCTAAACTTCTTCAGGGACCAGACCACAGCAAAGGCCTCCCTTTCAATGTCACTCCAATGCTGCTCCCTGGGGAGTAACCTCCTGCTAATAAACGCCACAGGCTGGTGAAGGCCATCATCATTTGTTTGGGACAGGACTGCTCCTATCCCATGTTCAGAGGCATCTGTCTGCACAATGAACTGCTTAGAGTAATCTGGAGCTTTCAAAACTGGTGCTGTACACATTGCTTGCTTCAGGGTTTCAAAGGCCTTTTGACAGTCCATGGTCCAGTTCACTTTCTTGGGCATTTTCTTGGAGGTAAGTTCTGGGAGGGGTGTCACTATTGATCCATAACCCTTCACAAACCTCCTATAGTACCCAGTCAAGCCAAGGAATGCCCTGACTTGAGTCTGGGTTTTTGGAGCTACCCAGTCCAGAATAGTCTGGATCTTGGGTTGGAGTGGCTGAACTTGGCCTCCACCTACAGGGTGACCCAAGTAAACCACAGTATCATGCCCTATCTGACATTAGGTGCCTTGATAGAGAGGCCTGCTGCTTGCAGGGCCTGCAAAACCTTCTTCAGGTGGACCAGGTGATCCTGCCAGTTGGCGCTAAAGACAGCAATATCATCCAGATAATCTGCACTAAAGGACTCCAAGCCAGCAAAGACTTGATTTACCAACCTTTGGAAGGTGGCATGTGCATTCTTTAAGCCAAAGTTCATCACAGTAAACTGATAGTGCCCATCAGGTGTAGAGAATGCTATTTTCTCTTTTGCTTCTGGTGCCATTCCTATTTGCCAGTACCCTGCTGTTAAGTCAAATGGACTTAAGTATTTGGCAGCACCCAATTTGTCTATTAGTTCATCTGCTCTTGGAATGGGGTGAACATCTGTCTTGGTGACAGAGTTAAGCCCTCTGTAGTCCACACAAAAACTCATCTCTCTCTTGCCATCTTTTGTGTGAGGTTTGGGGACCAAGACCACTGGGCTAGCCCAGGGACTGTCAGAGTGCTCAATCACTCCCAACTCCAGCATCTTGTGGACTTCCACTTTGATGCTTTCTTTAACTTGTTCAGACCGTCTAAATATTTTGTTTTTGACAGTCATGCGGTCTCCTGTGTCCACATCATGGGTACACAGGTGTGTCTGACCAGGGGTTAAAGAAAAGAGCTCAGGAAACTGCTGGAGGACTTGCCTGCAGTCAGCCTCCTGTTGGCCAGAGAGAGTGTCTGAATAGATCACTCCATCTACTGTGCCATCCTTAGGGTCAGTGGAGAAGGAGATCAGGGAGAGGTTCACTCTCTGCCTCCTGGTCCTCACCTGTAACCATCAACATGTTTACATCTGCCCTATCATAGAAGAGCTTGAGGCGGGTCACATGGATCACCCTCTTGGGGGTCCTGCTACTGCTTAGGTCCACCAGGTAGGTGACCTGACTCTTCTTTTCTAGCACTGGGTAAGGGCCACTCCATCTGTCCTGAAGTGCCCTTGGAGCCACAGGTTCCAGAACCCAGACTTTCTTCCCTGGCTGAAACTCAACCATAGCAGTCTTTTGGTCATACCACATCTTCTGGAGTTGTTGGCTGGCTTCAAGGTTTTTGCTTGTCTTTTCCATGTACTCTGCCATCCTTGAACGTAGGCCTAGTACATAGTCCACTATATCTTGTTTAGGCTCATGGAGAGGTCTCTCCCAGCCTTCTTTTACAAGAGCTAGTGGTCCCCTAACAGGATGGCCAAACAGAAGTTCAAAGGGGGAAAACCCTACTCACTTGTGAGGCACCTCTCTGTAGGCGAAAAGCAGGCATGGCAGGAGGACATCCCATCTCCTTTTGAGTTTTGCAGGGAGCCCCATAATCATGCCCTTAAATGTCTTGTTAAACCTCTCACCAAGACCATTGGTTTGTGGATGGTATGGTGAATTTATAAGTCACCCCACACTCATTCCACATATGTTTCAGGTAAGCTGACATCAGAGAACCCACGCAGAAGCAGGCTGCACCCGCAGAAGCACCTGAACAAGCACTTAGAAGATCTGAGGACAATGGTCGGCTCAGAGCAACAGAAGAGGATCCCACGACGTCGGGGTCCAACTCAGCAATTTGGGCAATGCAGGACGGAGTGCTGGGGACCTGGGCTAGGCTGTGCACGAAGGAAGTCTTGCAACAGTGCACAGAAGCCCTAGCAGCTGCAGCTCACGCAGTACAAAAAGGCCATTTCCAGAGGCCAGGAGAGGCTACTCCTCCCAGGCCTCTGTTGTCTTGTAGTTGCAGATTGCGTCTTCAAAGCAATGCACATACTTCATCTGACGCATTTCAACTGTAGCTTTTAGGCAGCAATGAAAAAAGTCAAGTAAGGCTTGTGATTATGTTTCTGCTACAAAAGGATCAGACTTTTCTCTAGTGGCAGTTTTAGTGCCATAAAGAAGCGCCAAAGGTTTATATGCCTACTGCAAAGAGCAAATCTGTATTTTATGTAAATAAATAGCTGAGTACATTAGTAAAGTGTGCCATTTCCTACGCTATAATACAAATGAAATGTATGCGCAGGATGGGTGGCGGCTATGGAGAGATGAAAGGCGCTTTTGCTGGATGGTAATGAGGGAATCCGAGGAGGAGGACATGGGAGTGGGAGCACTAATAATGATTGTTGGACTGGGTGCAGGAGGTGCTAAAGACTGTGACAAATGGTATGTGACAAGGTGTTTTTTGAGTGTTTTGAAAGAACGTGCTGATTGAGGCTACTGTTGCACCTATCACACACACACCAGCAATTTTGTGACTGTCTATGTAGGCTAGTGTTTTAGAGCTACAGTTTAGCCAATAGCAGAGATGGCATCTTGATGGATGACGGCTGCTGATGCCGTCACTCGGGTTATAGAGGACAGCTCTGACATAGGATCAGAGACTGAGACAGCAGATACTGAGACAGCATCTGAGGGATAGGACAATGGCGCAGACTTTGTGAGTGATTCTTCAGTCGGAGAAGTCCCATTGGATAACTCCTCTTCCAGAAAATTATGAGGGAGGTGATGGGGACAGTCCTGCTGTCCGTTCGCAAGCACAGTCTTTGGAACAGGGCAATAGTGGGTTAGCCCAACCCAGGGAGCCGGTAAATGCGGTGGCAAGCATAGAGAGAGAGTGTGCTCTCTTAGGAGCTCCCCAATTTAGTTTGCACCAAATTCCAACGCCCAAATCGTATTATGGAGACATCAGAATTATCTATCACAAAACAAACTGGTTTTGTAAGGCAGACACCTGTGTTTTTAGTCCTGGGTTCGGTGGCCATATAGGGAAACATACTAAACCCAAACATTTCTGGAAACTAGAAATCCAGGGGAGTCCACAGAGGTGTGGTGACTTGTGCGGATTCCCCAAAGTTTTCTTTCCCAGTATACCCTGCAAAGCTGAAATGATGAACAAAAACTCAATTTTTCTTGCATTTCTGTCACACAAACTACAGGAATATGCTGGGATCCACAAAATTCCTACCACCCAGTGATTCCTCACCTGTCCTGACAAAAACACTACCCCACTTGAGTGCCTATACCTAGTGCCTGCGTCAGGAATGGATCACTCCAGGGTCAACAGTTGCCTCATGTAAGGACCAACATTGACTGTTGTGTGATCTATTCCTATCACGGGCACTAGGCCTACCCACGCAAGTGAGGTACCATTTTTATCTGGAGACTTTGGGGAACGCTGGGTGGAAAGAAATTTGTGGCTCCTCTCAGATTCCAGAACATTCTGTCACCAAAATGTGAGGAAAAAGTGTTTCTTTGGCCACATTTTGAGGTTTGCAAAGGATTCTGGGTAACAGAACATGGTGAGAGCCCCACAAGTCAGCCCATCCTGGATTCCTCTAGGTGTCTAGTTTTCAAAAATGTGCAGGTTTGGTAGGTTTCCCTATGTGCCGGCTGAGCTAGAGGCCAAAATCCACAGCTAGGCATTTTGCAAAAAACGTCTCTGGTTTCTTTAGGAAAATGTGATGTGTCCACATTGTGTTTTGTGGCGTTTCCTGTCACAGGCGCTAGGCCTACCCACACAAGTGAGGTACCATTTTTAATCGGGAGACTTGGGGGAACGCTGGGTGGAAGGAAATTGGTGGCTCCTCTCAGATTCCAGAAATTTCTGTCACCGTAATGCGAGGAAAAAGTGTTTTTTTGGCCACATTTTGAGGTTTGCAAAGAATTCTGGGTAACAGAACATGGTGAGAGCCCCACAAGTCAGCCCATCCTGGATTCCCCTAGGTGTCTAGTTTTAAAAAATTAGCAGGTTGGTAGGTTTCCCTAGGTGCCGGCTGAGCGAGAGGCCAAAATCTACAGCTATGCACTTTGTAAAAAACACGTCAGATTTCAGTGTAAAAATTTAATGTGTCCATATTGCCTTTCCAGTCGCGAGCATTAGGCCTACCCACGCAAGTGAGGTACCATTTTTATCGGGAGACTTGGGGGAACACAGAATAGTACAACAAGTGTTCTTGCCCCTTGTCTATCTCTAAATTTTTTCCTTCCAAATGTAAGACAGTGTGTAAAAAAGACATCTATTTGAGAAATGGCCTGTAATGCACATGCTAGTATGGGTATCCCGGAATTTAGAGATGTGCAAATAACCACTGCTTCTCAACACCTTATTTTGTGGCCATTTTGGAAATACAAAGGTTTTCTTGATACCTATGTTTCACTCTTTATATTTCAGCAAATGAATTGCTGTATACCCGGAATAGAATGAAAACCCATCGCAAGGTGCAGCTCATTTATTGGCTCTGGGTACCTAGGGATCTTGATGAACCTACAAGCCCTATATATTCCCGCAACAGGAAGAGTCCAGCACACGTAACGGTATATTGCTTTAAAAAATCTGACATTGCAGGAAAAAGTTACAGAGTAAAACGTGGAGAAAAATTGCTGTTTTTTTCAGCTCAATTTCAATATATTTTTATTTCAGCTGTTATTTTCTGTTGGAAAACCTTGTAAGATCTACACAAATGACCCCTTGCTGAATTCAGATTTTTGTCTACTTTTCGGAAATACTTAGCTTTCCGGGATCCAGTATTGGTTTCACACCCATTCTTGTCACTAACTGGAAGGAGGTTGAAAGCACCAAAAATAGTAAAAATGAAGTATGTCCCAGTAAAATGCCAAAATTGTGTTGAAAAATGTGGTTTTCTGATTCAACACTGCCTGTTCCTGAAAGATGGGAAGATGGTGATTTTAGCACCGCAAACCCTTTGTTGGTGTCATTTTCAGGGAAAAAAACACAAGCCTTCTTCGGCAGCCCTTTTTTCCAATTTTGTTGAAAAAAATGAAATTTTTGGTGTATTTTGGCGAATTTCTCGGTCTCCTCCAGGGGAACACAGAAACTCTGGGTACCTTTAGAATCCCTAGGATGTTGGAAAAAAAAGGACACAAATTTGGCATGGATTGCTTATGTGGACAAAAAGTTATGAAGGCCTAAGCGCGATCTACCCCAAATAGCCAAAAAAGGGCTCAGCACTGGGGAAGAAAAGGCCCAGCAGCTAAGAGGTTAAAAGCAGTCACAGACATGGTGGTCTGCTGTCCCCAGCAGGCCACCAGCCCTGTGAGTGCAGCCATTCCCAATGGGGTCCAAATTGCGACCTACCTCATGAATATTAATGAGGTAGGTCATTTGAGAGCCCATTGGGAATTGCAAACAGGGTGAGATACACTGTTGTACGTATGGTTTTGCAAATCACAATTTGCGACTCGCAAATGAGTCGCAAATTGCAAGTCGCAAAACTCTGGGTCGTACATATGGTCCTTATTGTTTTAGAATATCGATCAATCAAAAGTATTTTTTATCTACGGGATATATGAGATCACCGGTATCTATTATAAATGAAGGATAAGTGTGTGAATACTGTTTGTTTTCCTCATGTATGTAATTATTTTGTTTAATTGGTACTTCCTGGTGTGAAGGATTATTGCTTTAAATGCAACCCCATGAGGAATGTCTCACTTATGGGGTTTATGAACATGAATGTATACGTACAATTTCTCATCTTGTGGCATTGGCACCATGTCCACGAAAAAGGCTCATTCGTATATATGAGGCATTTTTATTGTTGGTAAGCTTGATGAGCCAGGACACTTATAGCTACAATTGGCAAATTGATAGGGAATATGCTGTTCCAAGATGGCCACCACGGTGATTGTGGATTGAAACTGATTTGTTATGTACTAACATAATGGAGATGTCTTTGACGTGTCCAATTTTACTTGCATATTCGAGTTTGAAGAATAATTAGAGAGAAAGGTTTTCCTTGATGGTGTAAGACATGTCATTGTTCCATGCTTTTCTCTATGAAAACAAAGATTTAAGATGGCTGCCACAGTGACCATGGGTCCTTCCCAGTTTAGAAGGGGGAGGTCCCTGGGTCACATTATTAGGACGCCTTCCACAGGTAGAGCGTCACTTCCTGTTCATATGCTGTTTCCCTCCCTTCGCGGAAGACGTGGCTTAGTTAGCAGGATGATAGTTTGATGGTTCCGACGCTGTGGAACTGTGACCGGGTATTCCCGTTCACGATGGCAAGACGTCCTGAAGATGACGTATCGGAATCCTCCGATACGTCATTTCCGCGTACCGGCGTTTCCCCGGCAACGCGGCCAGAGAGAGGCAGGCGTCCAGAGGTTGCCGGGGCAACCATGGAGGGTTTCCGGCCAGGGACGCTGAAGAGCCCGGGTAGCACGGAGAAGGGGGGAGAGAAGCCGGCGGAGAAAGGACGAGAGAGAGCAGCGGAGCAGGAGAAGAAGAAACCAGAGGAAGAGGAGTGTTCCAGAGACGGCTGGCCCGGAAAGCCCGACAGAAGAGATCCCACGTCTAACGAGGTGCCGGAACCGGTTAACCCTGTCGAAGGAGACCAACTTACGGACCACGAGAACGCCAGCCACGACAAGGTACGGTCCTTGTGGGCTCACAAACGGGACACTACTGGGAAAGGGACTGGGGAGGGGAACTAGAGGGAAGGTGGGGAAAGGGCCGAGCGGGAGGACATTTAAGGACACTGGGATATCCACGTGTGAAACACTTTTACGGGCACTGCAAACCCCAGACAGTGGTCACTTGGTCCCCCTCAACTCCTCACTGGCGCAACCCCCTCTGTTTCCCTTAATTCGTCCCCAGTCTGTCATAGTTTAGAGAAAGAATAGATGTAATTTCCACCCCACTTACCATAGCGTTTCTGTCCTTCTGTTTTTCGGTATCCCGAGACTGGAATCACCTGAGAGACCATCTGAGCAACAACCTGGAAGAGAGAAAAAAGGGACAGAAGAAACCATAATTCAGAGACGAAGAACCCTATTTAAAGATTCTAAAAAAAAAAACAGACTCCCCGAAAACGAACATTTAAACCCTTTAATTTGAATAAACCACTTACCTGAGCACCACCAACGCCTCTCTGTTGCCTTTATACTGTTCATACTGCCACAGTGGTGTCAGAAGTGGGATCAGAAATACCCATCCAGAGTACGAACAGTATAAACCATGAGTGAGAGCCCCTCGTTGGAAGATATGATCAAGCAACTGGCAGAAGGCCAGCGACATTTGCAGTTGGTATGGGAGGCGCACCAACGAGAAGCAAAAGAGGACAGGGAGGCCTTACAGTCGGCTTTGAAAAGCCAGGCGACAATCCTTGCAAATAATCAACTGGTACACGAGACTGCCATGAAGAAATTAACCTAGACCATTGCTAGCAGCAAGGTCCACCCCAATGTACCCAGTTCCGTGTTGCAGAAATATCAAGAAGGGGAAGACCCCGAGTCTTTTTTCACTAACTTTGAGAGAGTGGCCTCTTCAGCCCAGTGGCCTGAGGATAGATGGGGGCAGTATGTCGCACCCTTACTTACTGGTTTATTACAAGCCGCCTATCAAGCAGCCAACCCAGGGGGCACCACACCATACCAAGAAATAAAGACTAGCATCCTAGAACGGGTGGGGCATGACACAGAATACTACAGGGTCAAATTTCGGAAAATCAAATGGGGACCCAGTGAGGACCCCCGTACCTTCTATTATTGAGTAAAAGATTTGGCTTTGAAATGGTTGGGTCCTATCGGGAATAGCCGTGAGGAGGTGATACAAACCATTGTTCTCGAACAATACTTAGATTCCTTACCTACTTCTACAAAAAATTGGATCCGCCAACATCCAAAAGTAAATACGGAGATGGCGATCGATTTAGCATGTGCATATCATCGCTCTGTGGATGTAAGGGGTGTCCCACCCAGACCCACCATAAAAGTGGGTGTATCCAGCCCCAAAAGCGCTCCGAGAGTCCTTCCCGACGAGCCAGTTCCCCGTAGACTAATAGAAAGTCCGCCGGTACCGGGGCCCCAATGTTATAACTGTGGGGAATGAGGACACATAGCCCGCATGTGTCCGAGGAAACATGACAGTAGTGAACCGATGGAGATCGGAGTGACTCGACGACGGGTACTGTGTACTGGAAGAGGTAACATGAAGTTTAAACAAACAATGAGCATTAATGGATGGACGGTGTGCACTCTAGTTGATTCAGGATGCAGCCAATCCGTGGTTAGGAAAGACCTTATAAGTCCAGCTGACAGGGAGACAGGACAGTGGGTGAATATTTGCTGTATTCACGGGGACAAAGAGCAATATCCTTTACAAATACTGACAATAGAGTGGGGAACCTTCAGAGATTTCCTGCCTATGGGAATCATGACACAATTGATTGAGGAATGTATCATCGGGACTGACTATGAACATTTCCAAGAACTCCTGGATCAGGTTAGAAACCCCAAGGAGACGCAGGACTGGTGGAGGGAAGCTCCTTTTTCGGACAGTAATATTGACTGCCCTGTCACACGTAGGAAACTTTCACGTCGAGAGAAAAGGGAAGGAAAAGAGCAGTTCAGGGGTCCGAAGGGGACAGAACAAGCCCAAGGACTTGTAGCAGAAATCCACGAAGCACCTGTCAGTTTCCATCAAACCCAGAGGGAAGATCCCTCTCTCGCTCAGGCTTGGAGATCCGCAAAATCAGAAGAAACCGAGGAGGTGGGTCCTTACTTTCTAATTAAGAGAAACCTTTTATACAGGATAACCACTACTCGTACGGGGGAACGTAAACAACAACTATTGGTACCAGAACAGTTTAGGGATTACGTCCTGACCCTGGCCCACAATCAACCAGGTGGGGGTCATTATGGGAGAGAAAAAAACGAAGAATACCTCCTCAGGCGATTTTACTGGCCGGGGGTGTTTGCACACATAAGAAAATATTGTTCTCAGTGTCCCAGGTACCAGCTTACGGAACCAGGTAAACCGAAAAAAGCACCGCTGATGCCCCTACCCATCATAGACATCCCCTTTAGCAGGATAGGGATGGATCTGATTGGGCCCATAGTACCCTCGACTAAAGGTCATACATATATCCTAGTTATGGTTGATTATGCCACCCGATACCCCGAGGCACGGAGACAGATTATGGAGGTCGAGATCCAGAAAATGCTAGAACTAGGGGTAGTAGAACCATCGAATAGTCCTTGGTGCTCCCCAGTCGTTCTGGTACCAAAACCGGACGGTACTATCAGATTCTGTATCGACTTCCGGAAGCTTAACGAAAGTTCCATGTTTGACACATATCCAATCCCTAGAGTAGACGATGTCCTCGAAAAACTTGGAAAAGCAAAATTTATGTCCACGATAGACTTAACAAAAGGGTATTGGCAGATCCCATTAGACCCGGAGGACAAAGAAAAAACTGCTTTTGCGACCCAGTCCGGCCTGTATCATTTCACTGTGCTACCATTTGGATTGCACGGAGCACCAGCTATGTTTCAAAGGTTAATGGATAGGCTATTAAGACCATTTCATACCTTTGCAGCAGCCTACCTAGACTATGTAGTCATATTTAGTGAAACCTGGGAAGATCATCTAAAACATTTACATCAGATATTCCACACTCTCGCAAGAGCAGGGCTAACTGCCAACCCCAAAAAATGCGTTATCGGAAAACCAGACATTTCATACCTAGGATACAAAATCTGCCAGGGAACTCTGCAACCTCAAACTAAGAAAGTAGAAGCCATTCTACACGCCCCTAGCCCAAAAACAAAAAAAGATTTACGCTTGTTTTTGGGATTAGTCGGCTACTATCGAAGGTTTATACCTGAGTATTCCACCCTTGCAGCTCCCCTCACAGATTTACTGTCTAAATCACACCCCAACCAGTTAGTGCCTTTTTCAGATCACCAGACAGCTAGTTTTGAACAACTAAAATCCTATCTGACCAAAGAACCCATTTTGCGGTGTCCAGACTTCTCGAAACCCTTCCATCTATACACAGATGCCTCCGACGTAGGACTGGGGGGGGTTCTAGCTCAACCCAACTGGGAGGGCCGTGATCACCCTGTAGTATATATCAGTAGAAAACTGTTTCCCCGGGAACGTCATTTTCCCATCATTGAAAGAGAGTGTTTGGCCATCAAGTGGGCTGTGGACACTTTACAGTATTATCTGTTGGGTCGACCTTTTATTCTTTTTACGGATCATGCCCCTCTCACTTGGTTGGCCGCGCATAAAGATACTAATTCCCGGATTCTGAGATGGTTCCTTGAACTGCAGCCATTTTCCTTTCAGGTACGCCACGTACCAGGGTCGCAGCAGGCCCCAGCTGATTATCTGTCTCGATTTCCGGACTCTACCACGGTCCTCGAACAGGACCATTCATGGGAAGAGGTGTGTGACCGGGTATTCCCGTTCACGATGGCAAGACGTCCTGAAGATGACGTATCGGAAACCTCCGATACGTCATTTCCGCGTCCCGGCGTTTCCCCGGCAACGCGGCCAGAGAGAGGCAGGCGTCCAGAGGTTGCCGGGGCAACCCTGGAGGGTTTCCGGCCCGGGACGCTGAAGAGCCCGGGTAGCACGGAGAAGGGGGGAGAGAAGCCGGCGGAGAAAGGACGAGAGAGAGCAGCGGAGCAGGAGAAGAAGAAACCCGAGGAAGAGGAGTGTTCCAGAGACGGCTGGCCCGGAAAGCCCGACAGAAGAGATCCCACGTCTAACGAGGTGCCGGAACCGGTTAACCCTGTCGAAGGAGATCAACTTACGGACCACGAGAACGCCAGCCACGACCCTGGAGGGTCGTGGCTTAACAAGGTACGGTCCTTGTGGGCTCACAAACGGGACACTACTGGGAAAGGGACTGGGAGGGGAACTAGAGGGAAGGTGGGGAAAGGGCCGAGCGGGAGGACATTTAAGGACACCGGGATATCCACGTGTGAAACACTTTTACGGGCACTGCAAACCCCAGACAGTGGTCACTTGGTCCCCCTCAACTCCTCACTGGCGCACCCCCCCCTGTTTCCCTTAATTCTTCCCCAGTCTGTCATAGTTTAGAGAAAGAATAGATGTAATTTCCACCCCACTTACCATAGCGTTTCTGTCCTTCTGTTTTTCGGTATCCCGAGACTGGAATCACCCGAGAGACCATCTGAGCAACAACCTGGAAGAGAGAAAAAAGGGACAGAAGAAACCATCAGTCAGAGACGAAGAACCCTATTTAAAGATTCTAAAAAAAAAAACAGACTCCCCGAAAACGGACATTTAAACCCTTTAATTTGAATAAACCACTTACCTGAGCACCACCAACGCCTCTCTGTTGCCTTTATACTGTTCATACTGCCACAGGAACATTAGGTAAAACTGATTCTGGGCATACTCCTAATTTACTTTTTGGCAGTGCAAGACCAGATAGTGTTTAATTGGATACATGTTTTCAGATGATCGATTATACGGGACAGTTGTACCATGTTCCAGATTTTAAAAGACCCAGGCCCTCAGGACCGTCACATTACGAGTTGTGAGGCTTGACAGACGCCAAGCCTTCACAACTCCGCATGGCCCTCCGGTGCGGTTGCACCGCCACGGGCGGCAGGGAGCACCTCCAATCTGGCGGCAGCCCAGACAACCCCATTTACGCGTATGTACACGCACAAATTCAGCACCACCTCCGCAAACATGCACACACGTGCTCAAACACACAGACCCCCTCCCTCTCTTCGGACGCCCACTTACCTCCTCAGTCGAGGGGGACATCGGGAGGGGATGAGTCCAGACGGTCTTCCCTCGAACCACCACCACGTCAGCAGGACTCTGCCAAGCCGTATTACGGCTTGTAATACGGCAGGTGGAGTCCTGCTGGCGTGGCGGTGCCAGCGAGGGACCCGTCTCTGCAGCTCCGACCGCCAGCACGACTGCCTCAATGATGGAGGAAAGCAGCCAGCACTCGTAATATGGCGGTCTGCTGACTGCCAGTCGTCTGGCGGGTTGGGCTTTGGCGGTCAGGGAAATTGACCACCAAAGTCCAAATGAGGGCTTCAGTTCATTGACAGACAAGCATGTAAGTCAATACATAGGTGGTCATTACAACCCTGGCGGACGGAGATAAAGCAGCGGTAAGCCCGCCAACAGGCCGGCGGAAACAAATGTGCAATTATGACCGTGGCGGAAACCGCCAACAAAGACAGCCACTTTAACACTCCGACCGCCACGGCGGTACAAAGAAACAGTGCGGCGGTCACCGCCAACAGACAGGCGGAGGACAAAGTACCGCCCACACTATTATGTTAGGCCAATCCGCCACCTTTTCCGGGGCGGATTCACCATGGATAAAAACACGGCGGAAACAGGAATTCCGAAGGAAAAACGCTCACCTCTACACATCCCACGAGGAACGAGGACACCATGGACCCAGAACTCCAAATTCTACCTGCAATAGTCTTCCTGCTCCTCTACCAGGAGCACGAACGCTGGCGGCGAAGACCACGGTGAGTACTGCACCTACGACACAGGGGAGGGGAGAGGCAAAAAACAGGGACACACACAAGCAACACACAACACCCCCACCCACTACAACACACACACTAATGCATATTAATACATCACAGTTACACCCCTCAAACCCCCTGGAAGAATGCAAAGACAATAGAAAATTAGTGTAACCATTGTAATATATTAAAATCAAGTAGGCAGAAACATATATATACACCACTGACAAAATATATACCAAGCATAGTAGTCCAGGTAGTGCTCCAATTAAGTCTGTGGAACACTGGGACCACACGGTATGGGCGAGGCCCACGCACGATCCCCGACCATGACGGAGAGAACACTGCAGGGGCATCAGAGATAAAGAAAACAGGCACCTCAGGGGAGGGAAAGGGGGGACACCTCAGCCGGTAGAGTGCACAACGCCAAATCCACGAGGGGTCCACATGCCCACTGTTCCATCCTGGGGAGTGCAAAGCCACAGTCTCTCAAGTCTCTAACGTGGGTGGGTTGCCCACTATTCCATCCCAGGGAGTGCAAAGCCACAGTCTCTCAAGTCTCTACAGTGAGTGGGTTGCCCACTGTTCCATCCTGGGGAGTGCAAAGCCACAGCCTCTCAAGTCTCTACAGTGGGTGGGTTGCCCACTGTTCCATACTGGGGAGTGCAAAGCCACAGTCTCTCACGTCTCTACAGTGGGTGGGTTGCCCACTGTTCAATCCTGGGGAGTGCAAAGCCACAGTCTCTCAAGTCTCTACAGTGGGTGGGTTGCCCACTGCTATATCCTGGGGACTGCAAAGCCACAGTCTCAAGTCTCTACAGTGGGTGGGTTGCCCACTGTTCCATCCTGGGGAGTGCAAAGCCACAGTCTCTCAAGTGGATGACAGTCTCCATTGGTTCTAGAGGGGGCCTTCTGCCAGAGTGCTTCATCCTACTAAGGACAGAGGTAGTGGATGACAGTCTCCACTGGTTCTGGACGGAGCTTTGTGCCCAGAGTGCTTCATCCTGCTAAGGACAGAGGTAGTGGATGGATCTCTCCACTGGTTCTGGAGGGGGCCTTGTGCCCAGAGTGCTTCATCCTGCTAAGGACAGAGGTAGTGGATGGATCTCTCCACTGGTTGTGGAGGGGGCCTTGTGCCCAGAGTGCTTCATCCTGCTAAGGACAGAGGTAGTGGATGACAGTCTCCACTGGTTGTGGAGGGGGCATGGTGCCCAGAGTGCTTCATTCACCACGTGACGGACTCAGTAGCGGCAGTGCCCTTGCCACTCATGGGCCAGCGGTGCTTGAGACGGCGGAGCCCTGTTCAGCGGTGCTTGAGACGGCGGTGCCCTGTTCAGCAGTGCTTGAGACGGCGGTGCCCTGTTCAGCGGTGCTTGAGACGGCGGTGCCCTGTTCAGCAGTGCATGAGACGGCGGTGCCCTGTTCAGCCGTGCTTGAGACGGTGGTGCCCTGTTCAGCGGTGCATGAGATGGGTGCCCTGTTCAGCGGTGCATGAGACGGGTGCCCTGTTCAGCGGTGCATGAGACGGGTGCCCTGTTCAGCGGTGCTTGAGACGGCGGTGCCCTGTTCAGCGGTGCTTGAGACGGCGGTGCCCTGTTCAGCGGTGCTTGAGACGGCAGTGCCCTGTTCAGCGGTGCTTGAGACGGCAGTGCCCTGTTCAGCGGTGCTTGAGACGGCGGTGACCTGTTCAGCGGTGCATGAGACAGCGGTGCTTGAGGCGGCGGTGCCCTGTTCAGCGGTGCTTGAGGCGGCGGTCTCCATTGCAGGGACTCAGCTGCTGGCGGTCCTTCATGGCCCAGCGGGGCTTTTGCTGGGGGTCCTTCATGGCCCAGCGGGGCTTTTGCTGGCGGTGGCCTCCTGGGCAGCTGGGCTGGTGCTGGCAGTGGCCTCCTGGGCAGCTGGGCTGGTGCTGGCGGTGGCCTCCTGGGCAGCTGGGCTTGTGCTGGCGGTGGCCTCCTGGGCAGCTGGGCCGGTGCTGGCGGTGGCCTCCTGGGCAGCGGGGATGATGGCGGTCTTCTCCGCCGTGCTGCTCTTCCCAGACTTACCGGGTTTCTTGTGGCCCTTCTCCACCTTGGAAGGTGTCACAGCTGACTCCACACTCCCACCGGGACCACTGGGAGCAGCTTTGGTGGCTGGAATGTTCCCCCTCTCCCACCGGGCACTGCCCAACTTCTGATGCTTCACAGGTGGGGGACTGTCTGTGCTGTGGCTCTATGCCACACTGGCTGCCCTGGTGCACTCCAGATTCCGGTGACTACAAGCACCACTGGTCCCGGAGATGTTGTGGCTGAGGGGCTAGTTCTGGACCTAGGAGACAGATGGGGTGGGGGGGGGTGGGAAAGAGGTCAAGGTTGGACAGGAAAAGTTTTTTGACACACTGGGACGGGTAGCTGGAGGGGGTTTGGGAGTGGAGGAAGAGGTGGTGGTTGTAGGAGGTGTCCGTTTGCTGACTTTGGGTGAAGGTGCATGCGCTGGAGGCTGTCGTGAGGTGGATGGCTGTTGGGTGGGTGTGTGCCTGCATTTGTGTATCTTGGGAGGGGGTGTCACAGACACACTGGGAGAGGACACAGGGGACGTGTGAATGGTAGTGGGGGTGGTGACTGCACGTGAGCGGGGTGTGGTGGTGGGTGTGCTGGGGAGGGACGTAGTGGCTGTAGTGGTAGTGCATGCAGGTGTGAGTGTAGACGAGACAGGGAGGGAGGAGGGAGACGAGGAGGAGGGGGACACAGTGGAGGCAGTGGATGTTGGTATGTCTGCATGTGTGTGATGCTTGCGTGAGTGCCTGTGGGATGTGTGGTGCTTATGTTTGCCTGAGCTTCCCTTGTGTGTGCATGCTGGTCTGTAGGTGTGCTTGGGATAGGCTGAGGTAGAGGGGATTGGGTCTGGGTGGAGGAAGTTGGAGGGGGGAGGCTAGACACAGGGACAATGGCTGCCATCAGTGCTGAGGCCAGAGTCTGAAAAGCTTGCTGAAGGGCCGCCTGACCAGAATGAATGCCCTCCAGGAATGCCTTGGTTTGTTGCAACTGACTTTCTACACCCTGGATGGCATTAAAAATGGTAGACTGTCCAACAGTGAGGGACCTGAGGAGGTCAATGGCCTCCTCACTGAGGGCATCAGCAGTGACTGGGGCAGGGCCTGAGGTGCCTGGGGCGAAGGTGATGCCCACCCTCCCGGGTGAGCGGGCACGGGGCGAAGGCTGAGGGGCTGCTGGGAGGGCGGTGCTGGAAGGGGGGGTGGCGGCTGTACCTGTAGATGGGGATGGCACAGATATTGCCGCCACCATAAGGGAACTCCCATCAGAAGACGAGTCTATGTCACTGGTCTCAGCTCCTGTCCCCGACGTGGAGCTCCCCTCGCCCTCCGTCCCACTGGTGGAGTCCGAGTCTGTAGTGTGGCCCTCCATGGCCACGTGGGATGCAGCCCCCTGGTGCTCCGGTGCCACTGCTCTTTCGCCTGATGATGCTAATGCACACAAGAACAGGGAGACCACAAAAAGGGGGGGATTACAGAAGAAAGACATGTTGAGTGCATGCATTACCGTTACCGTTGGCGGACACGACAGACACAGAAGCCCCCTGCACTACGCTGCGCTCTTGGGCTCCACTGTTCCATTCCTGGGAAATGGCCTACAAGGATATGGATGACATCTGCACACATAGATGACACAGGGGCATGACTAGGTGTACTTGGCACTCAACAGAGGTGGGGTAGGGTGCCACATGGCCTGCCTTACGGAGGGACCTTGCCTACGGAACTCGCCCTGGCCTAGGGAAACCCACAGCCCACCTCCCCCACCCAGACCCCTCCACTGCATGCAAAATCAGCAGAATGAGAGTGTACTCACCCCCTTGTGGCTGCTGTGATGCCCTCAAGCGCCCATTCAACTCCGGGTATGCCACCGCCAGGATCCTGAACATCAGGGAGGTCATGGTGCGATGGGAGGTCATCCCCAGCTGAGCCTCCGCTGTCTTCTTGCTCCAGCGGCGAATGTCCTCCCATCTTTTCCGGCAGTTGGTGCTCCGTCTGTGGTAGACCCCCAGGGTCCGGACGTCCTTGGCGATGGCACGCCAAATATGTTTTTTCTGCTGGGCGCTGACCTACATGAATTGTACAGGGGGAAGAGAAAGTTATTACCAACTGCACGTCAAAGTGATTGGCCCCCATCCATACCCTTGCCATGTGGCACATGCATTCACCGTCGTTTCATGCACGCCGCACTCTCCCCCCTTCCTTCTTACATCCAGCCATCTCCACACAGGCATAGCCCATACATCATGCTCCCAGTGTACTTACCTGTTTGTCTGGAGGACCGTAGAGTAGTGTGTACTGGGGGAGGACCCCATCCACGAATTTCTCCAACTCCTCCGATGTGAAGGCAGGGGCCCTTTCCCCAAACACTCGAGCCATTGTCTCTTCCAGACCGAGGTCACAGCAGCACTTGCAGTGTAGGTCCTCTTCTGTCGAAGATCAGGTATCGAGTGATTCAACAGATAGAAAATGGCGGTCAAGTCCGCGGCGTTGCGTACCGTCACCACGGGCGTGCATCGTCATTGGCTCCTGGGACCCATAGGGTCCAGTGTTAACCAATGCAGCATTGCGCCGCGGTCTTCGACCACCTACCTCGACGGTGTACAACGCCAGGCCAGTTACCTCACATCCCATTGTCCCACTTTAGAGGTCAGGCAGCCGCCATTTCAGGGGCCCACATGGCTTCATTTTCAACTGTGTCACACATACCCAGGCCTAGACTCAACACACATACAGGCCACTTTTTGAGTATGAATGGTGTTCTGTGTAAGCTGTGGGTACGTACCTCTGAGTTGTTTGACTCTGTGCTCGCTGTTGTCCTTCATAGGCACTGTCCGCTGGGACATGTGAGGAGATGGCGGCATCCTCCAGTGTACCAATCGTTGGTGTACCTGTCGACAATGGAGGAAAGACATGTGATAATCACATACAGGCTTGACCGTGCCACAATCCAGTAACTGTGTACCCAGTTGGAGCCAGACCTGATGTCAGCGATCCGCCATCCCACAGGTATCCCCCTCAAGTGCAGGTGCTGTCAGTGCTCCATTTCCTTGCATGTGGGTCATTTCAAACAACAGTGGCCATAGCATCAGGGATGTACCAGCCTATATTTTCCAACGTGTTGTCCAGAGTGTTGTCTGCCCTGCTGAAACACACGCGGAGCTACATCGTTTTCCCTCAGGTGGAGGATTTGCCTACAGTGAAAGGTGATTTCTATGCCCTGGGACATATCCCCAACATCATAGGTGCCATTGATGAGACACATGTGGCTTTGGTTCCCCCCCACAGGAGTGAACAGGTGTACTTAAACAGGAAGAGTTATCATTCGATGAATGTACAGATGGTATGTTTGGCAGACCAGTACATCTCCCATGTGAATGCCATGTTCCCTGGCTCAGTGCATGACGCCTACAACCTGAGGAATAGCAGCATCCCTTATGTGATGGGTCAACTCCAAAGGCACCGTGTGTGGCTATTAGGTGAGCACTTGGAAGCTAGTCAGTGGGAATGGTTGTCTGGGTCTGGGGGTATCCCTCCAGGTTAGTGTGTGTCTAACAGTTGTCCATCTCCATTTGCAGGTGACTCTGGTTACCCCAACCTGTCGTGGCTACTGACCCCATTGAGGAATCCCAGGACAAGGGCAGAGGAACGCTACAGTGAGGCCCATGGGCGAACTAGGAGGGTGATCGAGCGGACCTTCGGCCTCCTGAAGGCCAGGTTCCGGTGCCTCCATATGACAGGTGGATCCCTATTCTACTCACCAAAGAAGGTGTGCCAGATCATCGTGGCCTGCTGTATGCTTCACAACTTGGCTTTGCGACGACAGGTGCCTTTTCTGCAGGAGGATGGTCCAGATGGAGGTGTGGCAGCTGTGGAGCCTGTGGACAGTGAAGACGAGGAAGCAGAGGAAGAAGACATGAACAACAGGGACTCAGTAATCCAGCAATATTTCCAGTGAGACACAGGTAAGAGTACAGACCTGCCTACTACATGTACTTAAACACTACTGCCTCTCTACTGTCTGTCGTTTTCACCCAGTGTATGGTCACTGAGTTGTCACTTTCCCTTACGATTTCACAGATGTGGGTCCCACTGTGTGACATCTGCTTTGATTCCTCATGGACTAGAGCTGTGTGACATAGGTATGTTGACATTACCAATGAAAAAAGCTTTTTGACACAGTTATTGCTAATACAGTATTCCGAAATCACAGACAGACTCCAGATTGTTTTGTGCTTTAAGGGTGTTTATTTAAGTGCTCAATATTGGAGGGGGTAGTAAAATGGTGTTGGGTGATGGTGGAGGAATTTCCATAGCAGAGTCCAGTCTATTAGTCTCACAGGTGCATTGCCCACCTGTGGGACAGTAGGATGACAATCAGGGTGGTCTCATTTCTTGGTGGGGGTCTTGGTATCGTTCTCTGTCTTGTTCCTGGATTTCAGGGACCGTTTGCGAGGTGGTTCTCCCTCTGCAGGGGGTGGGGTGCTGGTTTGGTGGTCCTGTGGTGGGACATCATGTCCACTAGCGCCGGCGGAGGTGGTGGGCAGTTCATCGTCCAGGCTAGTGTCAGGGGCCCCTTGTAGTGCCACAGTGTCCCTCCTGGTGTTCACGAGTTCCTTCAGCACCCCTACGATGGTGCCCAGGGTGGAGTTGATGGTTCTGAGTTCCTCCCTGAAGCCCATATACTGTTCCTCCTGCAGGTGCTGGGCCTCCTGAAACTTGGCCAGTACCGTTGCCAAAGTCTCCTGGGAGTGGTGGTAGGCTCCCATGATGGAGGAGAGGGCCTCATGGAAAGCGGGTTCCCTTGGCCTGTCCGCCCCCTGTCGCACAGCAGCCCTCCCAGTTCCCCTGTGTTCCTGGGCCTCCGTTACCTGGACTGTGTTCCCACTACCACTGGCCCCAGGTCCCTATTGTTGTTGGGGTGGTGGGTTAGCCTGGGTTCCCTGTAGTGGTGGACACACAGCTGATTGACGTGTCCTGGGGACGGAGGTATGGGCCCGCTGGGTGGGTGCTGTGCTGGTGTTTCCAGAGGGGGGAAGCTCTGTAGTGGCCTGTGACTGTGTCAGGGGAACCGACTGTCCAGAGGTCCCCGATGGGCCGGGCTGGTCATCTAGATCCAGTTGGACAGAGGTGCTGTCATCACTGTGGGCCTCATCTGTTGGTGATGTGGACATGTGTGGACCCTCCTGTCGGGTGACGTTGGTTAGGGGTCCTGCAGGGGTATAAAAGGATGGTTATTACATCTGTGTGTGTCATGGTGTGCAATGGGTGGGTGACCGTGTACCCCAGTGCTTGCATTCCTGTGTGGGACCTCGTGTGATGATGGTTTAGGGGGGTGTATGAGTATGTGCAGTGGGCATGCTTTAGTGATGGGTGTCCAGGCTTTGTTGTTGCATGCAGGGCTTGGTGTTGGGATGGGTGGTTTGTGATGTTGGGACATTTGTGAGGAGTTGGAGTGCTGGGGGTGAGGGTGGGGGTATGTGCTGGCATGCAGGTATGGTGGGGGATGTAATAGTTAAGATTTGTCTTACCAGAGTCCATTCCTCCACCTACTCCTGCGAAGCCCTCAGGATGTAGAATCGCCAAGACCTGCTCCTCTCATGTTGTTAGTTGTGGGGGAGGAGGTTGGGGTCCGCCGCCAGTCCGCTGAACTGCCAGGTGGTGTCTTGAGACCACGGAACACACCTTCCCCCGTAGGTCGTTCCACCTCTTCCTGATGTCCTCCCGATTTCTTGGGTGTTGTCCCACTGCGTTGACCCCATCCACTATTCTTCGCCATAGCTCCCTCTTCCTTGCAATTGAGGTGTGCTGCACCTGTGATCCGAATAGCTGTGGCTCTACCTGGACGATTTCCTCCACCATGACCCTGAGCTCCTCCTCCGAGAACCTGGGGTGACTTTGCCGTGCCATGGGGTGGTGTAGGTTATGTGTAGGGTGGTGTGTGGGGTGATAAGTGTGCTGATATGTAGTGGGGTGTTGTGTGAGGTGCGTGGAAATTCTGTGGGTGATGGTGTTGTGTGCCTTTGGATGCTAGTGTTCTTGCTGGTGCTGTCTCTCTCTGGCTTTCGTTCGTGAATTGTTGTCGTAAGGGTTTGTGGGTGATGTGGGTGTGTGTTTTATAATGTATTGGGTGTGTGGGAGTGGTGTGTGTATGTGTATCAGGTGTGTGTATTTGGAATTGTCCAATGTGGATGTGTTTTGTAAATGTGTGTGTATTTTGAGCGCGACGGTGTGTACCGCCAATGGAATACCATGGTTGAAAGACCGCCTCGTGGATTCGTGGGTCGTGATAGTGTGGGCGTATTTCTGTTGGCGTGACGGTGGAGGTTTTGTTTTTGCCAGTTTATCACTGACCTTTGGTGTGGCGGACTTGTGTGGGTGTCTAGATTTTGGCGGATTCCGAACTGTGGGTCATAATAGCTGTGGTGGAATTCCACAGCCTTGGCGGTGTGTTGGCGGTCTTCTGCACGGCGGTAAGTGGGATTTACCGCCAATGTTGTAATGTTGTATAGTTTGCACATAGTTTTTTTCACAGAGTT
The DNA here is from genome assembly GCF_031143425.1 of Pleurodeles waltl. Lineage (NCBI taxonomy): Eukaryota > Metazoa > Chordata > Amphibia > Caudata > Salamandridae > Pleurodeles > Pleurodeles waltl. Next base: position 262,142,856 of record NC_090440.1, read on the forward strand.
TTTTATACACGTTTATGGCGCTCCACTATGCATGCTGCTGCACTTTCACATCTCTCGGGAGGTCACAATATTTTGGTAGTAAATGGGTTTTTGGAGGTCATGGTGCCATTGTTTCCCAATTTATTAGGTAGTTCAGTACGCTCCTTTTGTTTTGGACTTCCTTTTTGTAGGAAAGTACCATCTTGCCTGGCATGTTACCCCCATATTTCACTGTATATATGTTGTTTTAGTTGTATGTGTCACTGGGACCCTGCCAGCCAGGGCCCCAGTGCTCATAAGTGTGCCCTGTATGTGTTACCTGTGTGATGACTATCTCTCTCACTTAGGCTCTGCTAACCAGAACCTCAGTGGTTATGCTCTCTCATTTCTTTCCAAATTGTCACTAACAGGCTAGTGACCAATTCCACCAATTTACATTGGCATACTGGAACACCCTTATATTTCCCTAGTATATGGTACTGAGGTACCCAGGGTATTGGGGTTCCAGGAGACCCCTAGGGGCTTCAGCATTTCTTTTGCCACCCATAGGGAGCTCTGACAATTCTTACACAGGCCTGCCATTGCAGCCTGAGTGAAATAACGTCCACGTTATTTCACAGCCATTTACCACTGCACTTAAGTAACTTTTAAGTCACCTATATGTCTAACCTTTACCTGGTAAAGGTTAGGTGCTAAGTTACTTAGTGTGTGGGCACCCTGGCACTAGCCAAGGTGCCCCCACATTGTTCAGGGCAAATTCCCCGGACTTTGTGAGTGCGGGGACACCATTACACGCGTGCACTATACATATGTCACGACATATGTATAGCGTCACAATGGTAACTCCGAACATGGCCATGTAACATGTCTAAGATCATGGAATTGTCACCCCAATGCTATTTCTGTCAGGAGACAGCCAAAATAAAGCCATTTTGGACATCAAAAATCGTGAATCTCCTGTCTGAATCTGGTCTATTGGCATGTACGCCAGTCCCCAGTGGAATTCCACATTTGTACCCATTGCTTGAAGTGCATTAATAAAAGCATGGAAACTGTGATCCTGGGTACAAAGAGGGCTGGGTACAGTTGACCTTTGCCAGGATAGCACGCTGGGCGGAAATACATTTTAAGCCCCACTGTTTGTGAATAAAATGAGCCCCTTTACTGTTCAGAGTAGGGTGACCAGAGTTTGAAAATCTAAATCCGGGACAGGCCAAACACAGAAGTCGGACTAGAATATATATATTCTGTAATGTAATTCCACGACTGCCCCCCAGTCTTCCCTGGGTCAACTAGCAAAAATAACGACGGCACCACCAGGTCAGAGGTTTGAATATTTCATTTATTCCGTTCCATAAAATGCAAAATGCTAGGTGCTATTCAGGAAAAATGGTGATGCGTTTCAGCCTGAAGCCTTCTACTGACCATAGAGTTGCACATTACCATAGTGTATTTAACACTTGTAACACCCCCCTCTACCAATTAAAATGTGACTTCTACTAGACCGCTAACCGTTTTCTGTGTGGATGCTCAACAGTATCTCTTCAGTGAAGGTGAGACTGTTTTTCTTGTCTCATTTTTGATACATGTCTAGACTCTGTTGTCACCTATTTCGAAGGTGACTTATCTTTATATAAAATTTGTTAACATAGAACTTCCTTTCCTGATTTATAATATTCATGTATGATATTTAATATAAATGATCAGATTATATATTAATTCTCCACTTACATATATTTTATGTTTTAGATCAGCGGTTCCCAACCTGTGGTCCGCGAACCCCCAGTGGTCAGTGACACATTCCCAGGGGGTCTGCCGGAAGGCACCTCTCCAGATGGGGACTGTCAGAAACACGTGCCTGTTTTTCTATTCATTACTTCATTTATGCAGCAATTTAAAAAGCACTGCACATTTATCCACCAGCCTTCATTCAAAAATAACAGCGTCAACATAACTCTGGTGATTAATGTTCCTGCGAGAGAGAGATGGGACTTTTGTCGGGTGACAGTTTTGACTCATCTAAGGTAGCGCAGATGGTTAATATGTCTGCTGCAAAGAAAGTGCATCATGCAAAGAACAGTATTTTATGTGCATAATATACTGGGTTACTGCTTTTGTGGCAGACATTCTTTTGTCACTGTGCATTTCATAAGTTACAGTTGTAATGTAGCACAGTGAACTGTGAACTGTGAACTGCCATCAAAGAGCTGTTTGCAACCTGTGTGGCACAAATTAGAAAGTTATCAAATTAGAAAGTGATGTTTTTACCCTCATCTCTTTAATCCTAATGATTGTAAAAAATGTTTGCTTGGGGAGACATACATTCTTATTATTAAAGTTAACGCTAACCACTGTGTTATGTTCTGAATCCAGAGTTTGTGCGTCTCCAGACCAAGCACTCTTAGAAAATGCCTACCATTATAGATGACCAGGGGCCAGATGTAGCAACCCTTTTGCGAGTCGCAAACGGCGAAAATCGCCGTTTGCGACTCGCAAACGTGGGTTTGCAATTCACAAATGCATATTGCGAGTCGTTACCGACTCGCAATATGCATTTGCGACTCGCAAATAGGAAGGGGTGTTCCCTTCCTATTTGCGAGTCGGAGTGGTATGCAACTCCATTTGCGACCGCGTACGCGGTCGCAAATGGAGTCGCAGTTACCATCCACTTGAAGTGGATGGTAACCCACTCGCAAACGGGAAGGGGTCCCCATGGGACCCCTTCCCCTTTGTGACTGGACCCCATATTATTTTTTCAGGGCAGGGAGTGGTCCAAGGGACCACTCCCTGCCCTGAAAAATCCGAAACTAAAGGTTTCGTTTTTTTTTTGTAGTGCAGCTCGTTTTCCCTTAGGGAAAACGGGCTACACTTCAAAAAAAAAAAAACGGCTTTATTGAACAGCAGGTCGCTAACATGGAGGCCTGCTGACGTCAGCAGGCCTCCATGTTAGCGAGTGCCTATACTCGCAATGGGGCCGCAATTTGCGACCCACCTCATGAATATTCATGAGGTGGGTCATTGCGACCCCATTGCGAGTTGCAGTCGGTGTCTGAGACACCGTACTGCATAGCAATTTGCAACTTGCAAATTGCGAGTCGCAGGGACTCGCAATTTGCAAGTCGCAAATTGCATTTTTGCTACATCTGGCCCCAGAATCCTACACCTTGTAATCCTCTGTAAATCGCTCCGACACCATACATGAGCGGTGCTATAACACAAATGAATTACATGTGACAGAGAGTTTATGGAGAGAAGAGAGCCCTATGATTTTACTTCTATTCCCCACCACATTTAGGTATGAAAATGTTTCTCAGATCGTATGTACCTAAAAATAGAAACAAATGGCTTGGTAAATGTAGAATCTGACCTGAGGATTCTGCTTCCTTAAATAAAACCAAACTTTGAAAAGTTAGTCATCGAAATGATGTGCCAACCTTCCCATTAAAATGTTTCGATTTTTGCATATTTGTCAATATAAAATAATTATATCTTTAGTAATTTGAGTATTTGTTTGGTGTATACTTGTTTGCGTATTTTTTGCAAATTACTGTTTTAATGTTTGAAATTTAAATCGTACAAATTCATTGGAGGTCCCCGGCTTCCAACGGGGTTATTTAGACTTTGGCGGTTCCAAGACCAACATGTTGGCGGTCGTACTGCCAACAGGCTGGCGGAGAAGACCGCCAAATTATGACTATGGCAGTCTACACCACAGAATACAGCCAATTCAACGCCGGCACTGCCAGTGCGGTCAGACCTCCACGGACGGCAGGAGGCACCTTGAGGCCGGCGGTGAACATGTTTCTACCAGAGAGATTATGAAATTGCACACCGCCAAGGTTTCAGCCGCAGTCGCACCACCACCTGGGGGAAACGAACAGTATAAATGGAGACACTTAGAAAGCCATACTCATCTGGAGCCGCCATGGAACCTGAACTAGACGTCTTCCTGCTGCTCCTCCTTGCCCAGCGAACCCGAGAACCAGTGACGACGACGGCAGTAGCCTTGAGTTCACACACTTATCTGTCACTGTTGCATAATGCCAAGGTCGCAATGCACACACAAGATACACATCCGGTACGGGTGGCAATCGCAACACATACACGTACACCAACACTGACACGCACATTCACACACAGCCACATACACAGACTTAGTACACACACCACAGTCAACACACACTACCGAAACACACACCAAGGCGCGCACACACTGTACTGGCACTGTCAAACACAACAACACAAAATACCAGCCAAGTACACAACAACCGCAACACCTCACACTCACCGTCAACACTTCACAACACACACCCCACCTGACAATACATACAAACACAATGTAACAACACCATTGTACCAATACACACAATCACATGGCTATGCAACGAGCCATGAATCACACGAGGCAAACACATCACACAGCAGTTTGGACATAGCAATTACCATATACACGCACAACTACACAAGGGTGCACCACAAACCAAAGAACAAATGCCAACAAAACACAATATCAACACAAATGACTGTCCCAAACACATACATGCCCAACACACCATACCCAACCATCATAGCGGGACAAATGCAAAGCACACACCCACACAAGCAGCCCAGACACAACTGGCAGCACAACCACAACACACACACAAAATTATACTATAAATAAATAACTATACACAATTAAACATTGCTCTTAGGCCAGTCAAAACAAGATAGTGCACAATGCACAGCTGGCATATGATAGTGCCCCTACTTGACTCCTGACTGCTAATCAACCTCCACGGGAAGGAGCATTAAGGGAGCAGGCAGGCACCTCAGGGATTAGGATAGGGTGGGGGGTGTTGGGTTTTGGTTTGGGAGGGGGTCCTTGGGCTTGGGAGGGGGGTTTGGACATGGCTTAGGGGAGGGCTGGGAACACTTTGGGAGGGTCAACTTCTTGGCAGGTGGCATGGGTAGTAGCAGTAGGGGCAGGGGAGGTCTTGGAGGTGGTAGGGGTGGACTTGGGGAGGGAAAATGATCTTTTTGGGGTCACATGAGGTGGGAGAGGAATAGGGAAAAAGTTCAACTCTGAGAGGAAAAACTTCAGACATACGGGGATGGTCCTGGCAAAAGGGTTTGGGAGTGGAGGGAGAGGGAGTGCTTGTAGGAGGTGTCATGGGTGTTTTGGGTGCCTGTGTGTGTGAGGAATGCTTGTCTGTGCTAAGTGTCTGTTGGGTGGGTGAGTGTGGGTGTTTCTGTGTCTTAGGAGGAGCGGGATAGAGGAGGGGGATGATGCTGTGCTGGATGGGTGACTGTTGGGGTAGTGACTGCAGGTCTGGTGGATGTGCTGCATGTGGGTGTGTCTGGTTGGGGTGTCTGTGGATGTGGTGACTGGGGTGGATGTCTGCAGGTCTGCTATTGTGCTGACTGTGGGTAGGATAGGTATCATGGCTGTATCGGTGAATGTGGGTGTGGTGTCTGCAGGTTTGTCAGGTGTAGTGTATGTGAAGATGGGGGTGGCGGGTGAGTCCGTGCAGGTAGTGGCCGTTGGTGTGTCTGCAGGTGGGTGTTGTTTGTGTACATGCCTGTGGTGGGTCTTGTACGGTTTGTGTTTGCGGAACTCTTGGCTGTTGAGGTGAATGCATGCTTGTCTGTCTGTGTGCTCTGGCTTTGACGGGGACGAGGGGTGTGGGATTGGGAAGAGAAAGATGGAGGGGGAAGGAAGACAAAGGGTGACTGGCTGCCATTTGTGTGGATGCCAGAGCCTGAAAGGATCTCTGTAGGCCAGCCAGTGCACTGTGAATGCCCTCCAGGAACACATTGCTCTCTTGTATCTGAGTTGCCAGTCCCTCGATGAAATTCAAGATGGTCGACTGACCCACAGCGATCGACCTCAGGAGGTCAATAGCCTCCACACTGAGGGCTGCAGGCCTGGCTGGAGCAGAGGTGCCTGCGGGGAAGGAGACGCCCACCCTCCTACGTGAGCGGGCACAGACAACTGGATGGGGAGCTACAGGGAGGGCATGTAGGAGGCTGGCCTGGCTTGTAGTGGGTACCAAGGGGTACTTACACTCTGTACCAGGTCCAGTTATCCCTTATTAGTGTAGAAGAGGTGTTTCCAGCAGCTTAGGCTTATAGAAGGTAGCTATAGCAGAGCAGCTTAGGCTGAACTAGGAGATATGCAAAGCTTCTACTATACCACTGGTGTCATATGCACAATATCACAAGAAAACACAATACCCAGATATACTAAAAATAAAGGTACCTTATTTTTATGACAATATGCCAAAAGTATCTCAGTGAGTACCCTCAGGATGAGGATGCCAAATATACACAAGATATATGCACACAATACCAAAAATATGCAGTAATAGCAAAAGGAAGTAATGCAAGCAATGTAAAGTTACAGTAGATTGCAATAGGAGCACATAGGTATAGGGGCAACACAAACCATATACTCCAAAAGTGGAATGCGAACCACGAATGGACCCCAAACCTATGTGAGCTTGTAGAGGGTCGCTGGGACTGTAAGAAAACAGTGAGTGTAAGAAAAATAGCCCACCCCAAGACCCTGAAAAGTAGGTGTAAAGTGCACCTATATTCCCCAGAGAGCACAGAAGTTGTGATAGGGGAATTCTGCAAGGAAGACCAACACCAGCAATGCAACCAAAGTGGATTTCCGGACGAGAGTACCTGTGGAACAAGGGGACCAAGTCCAAGAGTCGCGACAAAGTCGAGATTGGGCAGATGCCCAGGAAATGCCAGCTGAGGGTGCAAAGAAGCTGCCACTGGATGGTAGGAGCTGTGGATTCTGCAAGAACGAAGAGGGCTAGAAACTTCCCCTTTGGAGGACGGATGTCCCACGTCGTGAAGAAGCTTGCAGAGGTGTTCAGACGCAGAAAGACCGCAAACAAGCCTTGCTAGCTGCAAGGGTCGCGGTTAGGGTTTTTGGGTGCTGCTGTGGCCCAGGAGGGACCAGGATTTCGCCACTTGGATGAGGAGACAGAGGGGGCGACCAGCAAGTCAGGGAGCCCTCACAGAAGCAGGCAGCACCCGCAGAAGTACCGGATCAGGCACTTGGAAGAGGAGTGAACCAGAGCTCACCCGAAGACACAAAAGGGAGTCCCACGACGCCGGAGGACAACTCAGGAGGTTGTGCACTGCAGGTTAGAGTGTCGGGGACCCAGGCTTGGCTGTGCACAAAGGAAATCCTAGATGAGTGCACAGGAGCCGGAGCAGCTGCAAATCACGCGGTCCCAGCAATGCAGTCTAGCGTGGGGAGGCAAGGACTCACCTCCACCAAACTTGGACTGAAGAGTCACTGGACTGTGGGAGTCACTTGGACAGAGTTGCTGAGTTCCAGGGACCACGCTCGTCGTGCTGAGAGGGGACCCAGAGGACCGGTGATGCAGTCTTTTGTTGCCTGCGGTTGCAGGGGGAGGATTCCGTCGTCCCACAGGAGATTTCTTCAGAGCTCCTGGCGCAAGAAGGAGGCAGGCTACCCCCAGAGTATGCACCACCAGGAAAACAGTTGAGAAGGCGGCAGTATCAGCGATACAAGGTTGCAGTAGTCGTCTTTGCTACTTTGTTGCAGTTTTGCAGGCGTCCTGAGCAGTCAGCGGTCGATCCTTTGGCAGAAGGTGAAGAGAGAGATGCAGAGGAACTCTGATGAGCACTTGCATTCGTTATCTAAAGAATTCCCCAAAGCAGAGACCCTAAATAGCCAGAAAAGGAGGTTTGGCTACCTAGGAAGGATGATAGGCTAGCAACACAGGTAAGAGCCTATCAGAAGGAGTCTCTGACTTCACCTGCTGGCACTGGCCACTCAGAGCAGTCCAGTGTGCCAGCAGCACCTCTGTTTCCAAGATGGCAGAGGTCTGGAGCACACTGGAGGAGCTCTGGGCACCTCCCCTGGGAGGTGCAGGTCAGGGAAGTGGTCACTCCCCTTTCCTTTGTCCAGTTTCGCGCCAGAGCAGGGCTGGGGGATCCCTGAACCGGTGTAGACTGGCTTATGCAGAGATGGGCACCATCTGTACCCATCAAAGCATTTCCAGAGGCTGGGGGAGGCTACTCCTCCCCAGCCCTGACACCTTTTTCCAAAGGGAGAGGGTGTAACACCCTCTCTCTGAGGAAGTCCTTTGTTCTGCCTTCCTGGGCCAAGCCTGGCTGGACCCCAGGAGGGCAGAAACCTGTCTGAGGGGTTGGCAGCAGCAGCAGCTGCAGTGAAACACCGGGAAAGGCAGTTTGGCAGTACCCGGGTCTGTGCTAGAGACCCGGGGAATCATGGGATTGTCTCCCCAATACCAGGATGGCATTGGTGGGGCAATTCCATGATCTTAGACATGTTACATGGCCATTTTCGGAGTTACCATTGTGACGCTGTACATAGGTAGTGACCTATGTCCAGTGCACGAGTGTAATGGTGTCCCCGCACTCACAACGTCCGGGGAATTTGCCCTGAACAATGTGGGGGTACCTTGGCTAGTGCCAGGGTGCCCACACACTAAGTAACTTAGCACCCAACCTTTACCAGGTAAAGGTTAGACATATAGGAGACTTATAAGTTACTTAAGTGCAGTGGTAAATGGCTGTGAAATAACGTGGACGTTATTTCACTCAGGCTGCAGTGGCAGGCCTGTGTAAGAATTGTCAGAGCTCCCTATGGGTGGCAAAAGAAATGCTGCAGCCCATAGGGATCTCCTGGAACCCCAATACCCTGGGTACCTCAGTACCATATACTAGGGAATTATAAGGGTGTTCCAGTATGCCAATGTGAATTGGTGAAATTGGTCACTAGCCTGTTAGTGACAATTTGGAAAGCAGAGAGAGCATAACTACTGAGGTTCTGGTTAGCAGAGCCTCAGTGAGACAGTTAGTCATCACACAGTGAACACATACAGGGCACACTTATGAGCACTGGGGCCCTGGCAGGCAGGGTCCCAGTGACACATACACTAAAACTACATATATACAGTGAAATATGGGGGTAACATGCCAGGCAAGATGGTACTTTCCTACACAACCCCCCCCCCCTTCCCCCAAACGAAGGACAATACGACTAGCCATGACCTGATGAGTCTTCATTGTCTAAGTAGAAATATCTGGAGAGTCCATCTGCATTGGAGTGGGTACTCCCAGGTCTATGTTCCACTTTATAGTCCATTCCCTGTAGAGATATGGACCACCTCAACAATTTAGGGTTTTCACTTTTCATTTGTTTTAGCCAAAGTAGAGGTTTGTGGTCTGTCTGAACAATGAAGTGAGTGCCAAACAGGTATGGCCTCAACTTCTTCAGTGCCCAGACCACAGCAAAGGCCTCCCTCTCTATGGCAGACCAACGCTTTTCTCTAGGGGTCAACCTCCTGCTGATAAAAGCAACAGGTTGATCCTGGCCCTCAGAATTGAGTTGTGATATGACTGCCCCTGCCCCTAATTGAGATGCATCAGTTTGAACAATGAATTTCTTGGAGTAACATTGGCTTTTTAGGACAGGTGCAGAGCACATGGCCTGTTTCAGCTCCTCAAAAGCTTTCTGACAGCTAGCTGTCCACAATACCTTTTTAGGCATTTTCTTTGAAGTGAGGTCATTAATTGGGGCTGCAATGGAGCCATAGTTCTTAATGAACCTCCTGTAATACCCAGTGAGGCCTAAGAAGGCTCTCACCTGGGTCTGAGTTGTAGGGGGAACCCAATCTATGATAGTTTGGATTTTCCCCTGAAGTAGTGCAATCTGTTCTCCACCTACAATGTGTCCCAGATAAACCACTTTCCCCTGCCCTATCTGGCACTTTGAAGCCTTGATAGTGAGGCCTGCCTTTTGCAGGGCCTCCAAAACTTTCCACAGGTGGACCAGGTGATCATCCCAGGTGGAGCTAAAGACAGCTATATCATCTAGATATGCTGCACTAAAAGCCTCCAACCCTTGCAGGACTGTATTCACCAACCTCTGAAAAGTGGCAGGTGCATTTTTCAATCCAAAAGGCATTACTGTGAATTGGTAGTGCCCTCCAATGGTAGAAAATGCAGTTTTTGCTTTAGCATCCTCTGATAACTTGATCTGCCAATACCCTGCAGTCAAGTCAAAGGTGCTTAGATACTTGGCAGATGCCAGTGTATCTATGAGCTCATCTGCCCTGGGTATAGGGTGAGCATCAGTTTTAGTTACCTGGTTGAGACCTCTGTAATCTACACAAAACCTCATCTCTCTTTTCCCATCTTTTGAGTGAGGTTTAGGTACAAGCACCACAGGAGAGGCCCATGGGCTTTCAGAGTGTTCAACCACTCCCAGTTCAAGCATTTTCTGAACTTCTTGTTTTATGCAGTCTCTGACATGGTCAGGCTGCCTATAGATCTTACTTTTGACAGGCATGCTGTCTCCAGTATCTATAGTGTGCTCACATCAAGAAGTGGTGCATGGCACAGCAGAAAAGAGTTCTGAAAACTGACCCAGGAGATTTATGCAGTGGTCTTTCTGCTCAGCAGTAAGACAATCTGCCAAAACCACACCTTCCACTAGAGCATCTTGTTCTGTGGAAGAGAAGAGATCAGGGAGAGGGTCACTCTCTTCTTCCTGTCCTTCATCTGTTGCCATGAGCAGGGTGAGATCAGCCCTGTCATAGTAGGGTTTTAGGCGATTGACATGGAGCACCCTAAGGGGACTCCTGGCAGTGCCCAAGTCAACCAAGAAGGTGACTTCTCCCTTCTTTTCAACAATGATGTGGGGTCCACTCCATTTGTCTTGGAGTGCTCTTGGGGCCACAGGCTCCAAGACTCACACCTTCTGTCCTGGTTGGTACTGAATCAGAACAGCCTTCTGGTCATGCAATTGCTTTTGGAGCTCTTGGCTGGCCTAAAGGTTTTTACTGGCCTTTTTCATGTACTCAGCCATTCTGGATCTTAGGCCAAGTACATAGTCCACTATGTGTTGCTTAGGAGCTTTTAAAGGTTGTTCCCAACCCTCCTTTACACGTGTTAGAGGACCTCTTACAGGGTGTCCAAATAGGAGTTCAAAGGGGCTGAAGCCCACTCCTTTCTGGGGTACCTTCCTGTAAGCAAAAAGGAGGCAAGGTAACAGGACACCCCATCTCCTCCTGAGTTTTTCAGGGAGTCCCATTATCATTCCTTTGAGAGTTTTTTTTAAACCTCTCTATCAGTCCATTTGTTTGTGGATGATAAGGTGTGGTGAATGTGTATGTTACACCACATTCCTTCCACATGGCCTTCAAGTATGCAGACATAAAGTTGCTACCCCTGTCTGATACCACCTCTTTTGGGAAACCCACCCTGGAAAAGATTCCCAGGAGGGCTTTTGCCACTGCAGGAGCTGTAGTGGTCCTTAGAAGAATTGCTTCAGGATATCTTGTGGCATGGTCCACTACCACCAAGATAAACCTATTGCCTGAAGCAGTAGGAGGGTCAAGGGGGGCAACTATGTCAACCCCTACCCTTTCAAAGGGAACCCCAACCACAGGCAGTGGAATAAGGGGAGCCTTTGGTGTGCCACCAGTCTTGCCACTGGCTTGGCAGGTCACACAGGACTTACAAAAGTCTTTTGTGTCCTCTGACATTCTAGGCCAATGAAACAGGGGGACAAGCCTTTCCCATGTTTGAATTTGCCCTAAATGTCCAGCCAAGGGAATGTTGTGGGCTAGAGTTAGGAGGAACTCTCTGTATTGCAGGGGAATGACCAATCTCCTGGCTGCTCCAGGTTTTGGGTCCCTTGCCTCTGTATACAAGAGGTTGTCCTCCCAGTAAACTCTATGTGAGTCACTGATATCCCCATTTTGCTGTTTGACAGCTTGCTGTCTTAGACCCTCTAATGTGGGACAGGTTTGCTGTGCCACACTCAGCTCCTCCCTGGCAGGCCCCCCTCCACCCAAAGGTTCAGCAGTGTCTGCTTCCAGCTCCTCTGGTGAAGGTTCTGCACAGAGGGGAAACGTTTCTTCCTCAGAAGTAGAATCATCTGTAGAGGGAGGGATAGTGGGTAGGGATTTACCCTTACTAACCCTAGCTTTAGGGAGCACCTGGTCCATTGTTCCAGGATCCAAGTCACCCTGTCCTTTTTGCTTTTTGGCCTGAGCCCTTGTCAAAGCAAAAATATGCCCAGGAATGCCCAGCATTGCTGCATGAGCCTCCAACTCCACTTCTGCCCAAGCTGATGTCTCTAAGGGCCAGATGTAGCAAAGGTTTGCGAGTCGCAAATGGCCAGAATCGCTATTTGCGACTGCGCAAAATCGGAAATGGGATGCAAAAATCCAATTTTCGACTCGCAAAAAGCGATGCAAGCTGTTACCGACTCGCAAAATATGCGACCCCATTTTGCGACCCGCAAATAGGAAGTCGCAATTTGCGAGTCGCAAACCTTATGCAATTGCAACTCGCAAATTGCGACTAGTCGCAAAAAGCCCAGTTTGCATGTCCCATTTACCACTAACTCAGAGCAGGTGGTAATCATTACCAAAGTATAAAAGGAGACCCAGAAGGCATCTGGGTTACTCAAGATGGCGGAGATATACCTGATAGCAGTGAGGAGGAGAGTCCACGCAGCCCAGCAGAGGAGGAGGAGGAGCCAGAGACAGGAGAAGATTTACAGAACAAGGCAGACTCTTTTTCAGGAAACTGAGGAGGAGATCTACGACAAATACTGACTTAGCAGCGCAGCCATACTTGAATTAATTGAATTACTCAAACCACAGCTAGAACGCCAGACTCTGCGCGGCTGTGCCATCCCTACGCATGTGCAAGTGCTATGCTCACTGCACCACTTGGCCTCGGGGAGCTATCAGGGGGTCATTGCTGTGGCAGGTGGGGTATCTTAAAGTGCACTATCAAGGTTCCTCAGAGCATTCCTAGATGCCATACTCACACACATGTCTCACTTCATATACCTACCCAGGAATGAGGCAGAAATTAACAGCACCAAGATGGACTTTTACCGGATTGCCAACTTTCCCCATGTCATAGGGTGTGTAGATGGGACACATATTCAAATATGCCCCCCTGCAAACCTGGAATATCTTTTCCGAAACAGAAAGTGTACCCACTCACTCAATATTCAGGTTGTTTGTGACGCCCATTATGTCATCACTGACATTGTCGCAAAAATTCCAGGCAGTACCCATGACTCCTACATTTTTAGGCACAGTGGGATACACCAACGCCTGGAACGTGGGGAGTTTGGAGACGGATACCTCCTAGGTAGAGCTGCATACACCTTGTAGATATACACACAGATCAATGTGCACACCAACCAGGACTTTCTAACAGTGTACTGTTTGTGCCCAACATGTGACAGTGCATATGCACTACGGCCATGGATAATGACTCCGTTCTTAACACCCAGCAATGAATGTGAGAGGTGATACAACAGTGCACATAAGAGGACCAGGAACCTGATTGAACGCACCTTCGGATTGCTGAAAGCAAGGTTCAGATGCCTCCACCGCAGTGGAGGTGCCCTCCAGTATACCCCCATTACAGCATTCAAAATTGTTGTCGCATGCGCCATCCTGCACAATATTGCCACCCGACGTGGGCTACCTCTCACCCCTGCAGACCCAGATTCTGAGGATGAAGAGCAGGAGCAACCACATAGCCATCATGGGGATCGTAGCATCGCAAATCAAGGCAGACTGAGACGGCAACACATCGCAACCCAATACTTTGGAAGGTATGTGTCAACTTCAACCATACTCACCTATTGACCAAAAACTCAATTTCTTAAGTGGAACAAAAAAACTATTTAATATGTGCAGAAATTGAACTTTTTACAATGACACACTGTTCAGGGACTTCAAAAAGCCAACCATGCATGGGGCACATTGCCGTCATGTGCCCCAACATCAGGGACAGGGTTTTGTCTATGACCTACGGCGGCCTCTGCCAGCCTGGCTGGTCCCAGGTTGTTCTGCAGTGCTCTGCCTGGTACTCCCACTCCGGAGCACCCTAGTGTCACCAGCAGAGACACTGCTCACAGTGGAGCCCTCTTCGCTGTCCTGGGGGGTGTCCCCTGTACCCCTGGACACATGCCGTGCCTCCATTAGATCGATCACATGGGTGATCCGGCCCAGGCCTCTTGCCACATCCCCTGCAAAGTGGCCAATTTCCACTTGGAGGCCGACTGTCCTTCTTGACAGGCCAGTGGTATTGACTGCCAGTCTGCCAATTGATGAGGCCATCCTGTCCAGCCTCTGGAGCAGCTGGCGGTCCCTGCGCCGCCCACCCTCGCTCTGTGACAGTAGTCCATCCACCAGTTCCCGCATGGACAGAGCTAGTTCCCCAGTGTGCCTATGACGTCCAATTGTGCATGGAGCTGCTGCATGCTGGTCTCATTGCTCCTTACAAAGCGGTGCAGAACCCCACTAATGCTCCCTAACATTTGGTTCTGCAGGCGCTGACCACGTACCACTTGTGCCTCGGTCATGGTGGTCGATGGACGCCCGGACTCAGCCTGCAGCCCTGCTCTCCTCAACCTGCGTCGCCTGCACAGCGGTGGATGCCCTGTGAGCTGTACCGTGGCACTCCTGGCTGTTGCTGGCGCATCCTCCGGAACCACTGTTGCAGCAGGTGTAGTCATCAAGGGGATGGTGTTGGTGGTGCAGGTGGGAGTGGTGGCAGCTCCTGTGCTTTCCTCCTGGGGCTGGCTGACTGTTGGCACCTGGCTGCTGTGGCTTGTGGTGGTGTCTTGTGGGAGACCTGTGGGACATGGGGAACAGACTGTCAGTGTCTACTATCTGTTGCACACTTCCTAATAAACATTTGCCTATTGACTGCCTACTTGACTACATTGCCCATAATGCATCATTCTGGTGTTTGCTACCCTGAAATGGAGCTATCTTGGTTGTGCATGCCCCTGTGTACATGTTGGGTGGGGGTATGGCATTGATGGGGGTAAAGGCATATCACATGGTACTCACCGGTTGATGTTGTGGGCTCAGAGGTGTCCAGATCTCCAAATCCTGTCACTGCCTCCTGCTCCAGGGTCTCCTCCACCCTTTCCTCCAGGGGTGTGGGTGGTGGTACGGATGATGGTCCCCCTCCTGTGCCTCTCATCTCCTGGAGCCTTTCTGCCACCCTCTCCTTGGTCCGGGAGCGGAGGTCATACCACCTCTTCTTGATCTCGTCCACACTCCTGTGGCTGACCCCCAGGGAGTTCACTTTTTCCTGAATTTCCAGCCAGAGTTGTTTTTTTGTTGAGTCTGGCACATTGAGGGCTGCCTTCCCAAAAAGATCATCATAGTGCTGACAGCATTCTTCTGTCAGCACCTCCAGCTCCTTCTCAGAATTTTTTTATTTCCTCTTTCTGGGTGTTTCTGCCATTGTAGCTGCTGTTCCTCCTGTTGGCTGTTCAGCAGTTTAAAATGGGTGTGGTCCTCCCTCCTCCCAGGTGTATTAGTAAACTTCCTGGCTGTGATGTCATCATCATGTGCCAGGAAGTGTTTCCAGAGTGTTCTGGAGTGGTTTCTGGAGTGTTCTGCAGCACCTGCAATCAATTTACATGGTACTCGCAATTTGAGACACCCACTCGCAAATTGCGTGTCCGTTTTTTGCGCGGTCGCAAACAGCGACCTCGCAGACAGCGGACTCGCTATCTGCGTTGCAACTCCGGGTGCGAGTCGCAATTTGTCCACGGAAATTGTACCTGCATTCCTATTAGCGACACGCAATTTGCGAGTCGCACATGATCGCAAATTGCGAGTCGCTAATTTTTTTGTACCTACATCTGGCCCTAAATCATTCCCTAGTAGACAGTCTACAGGTACATCTGAGGCAACCACAACTTTCTTTGGACCAGTAACCCCCCCCCCAGTTGAGATTCACAACAGCCATGGGTGGCTAAGAGTGTTGTTATGAGCGTCTGTCACTTGGTACTGGTGACCAAGTAGGTGTTGTTCAGGGTGTACCAGTTTCTCTATTACCATGGTAACACTGGCACCTGTGTCCCTGTAGGCCTGAACCTCAACACCATTTATTAGGGGTCGTTGCTTGTACTTATCCATATTAAGGGGACAAGCAACCCAGGTGGCCAAATCAATGGCACCTTCAGAGACTAGCAAAGCCTCTGTGGTCTCCCTAACAAGACCAACCCCAACTAAGTTACCAAAAGTGAGCCCAGCTACTCCCTTGGATTGGCTATTAGTAGGTTTGCTCCCACCACCACTGCTATTACTAGGGGCACTAGGTGTAGCAGTAGGGGTTGTGGTAGTGGGAGGCTTGGTGCTTTTCTTTGGACAACTGGCATCAGTTGTCCAATGGCCTTTTTCTTTACACAAATAGCACCATGGTTTCTTTACTTGATTAGAAGAGGATTTTGACCCACCACCCCCACCAGAGTGTTTTTGTGGGCCTGATGAAGACTCATTTTTAGATTTGTCCCCACCCTTGTCTGAAGACTTACCATCCTTCTTCTTGCCATTCTTGTCACCCCCTGTATGAACTTTTCTGTTCACTCTTGTTCTGACCCATTTGTCTGCCTTCTTTCCCAATTCTTGGGGAGAGGTCAGATCTGAGTCCACTAGATATTGGTGTAACAAATCAGACACACAGTTATTCAGCATATGCTCTCTCAGGATCAGATTATACAGGCTTTCTTAGTCAGAAACTTTACTGCCATGTCACCACCCCTCCAAGGCCTTCACTTAATAGTCAACAAAGCCTACCCAGTCTTGTGAGGACTCTTTTCTGGTTTCTCTGAACTTAATCCTGTATTGTTCAGTGGTTAAGCCAAATCCATCCAAGAGTGCATTCTTCAAAACTGTAAAATTATTGGCATCACTTTCCTTCACAGTAAGGAGCCTATCCCTACCCTTTCCACTGAAAGATAGCCATAGGATAGCAGCCCACTGCCTTTGAGGGACCCCCTGTACAACACAGGCCCTCTCAAGTGCAGCAAACCACTTGTTAATGTCACCCCCCGCCTTGTAAGGGGGAACTATCTTATGCAGATTCCTAGAATCATGCTCTTTCACAGGATTACTATCTGGAATACTGCTGCTGCCACCATGGGGTCCTAACCCCAACCTCTGTCTTTCTTTTTCTAAGTCTAAAGATTCCCTGTCTAGAGCCAGCTGTTGCTGTTTAAGCTTCAGCCTGGACTCTTCCACTCTCAATCTTTTGAGTTCCCTTTCTAACATTCTGTCATCAGGGTGGGTGGGTTGGGCATGCTTTGACACAGAAGAATGATGTGAATAAACAGAGGGAGACCTGTCCCTAACAGTTGGCACCCTAACAACCTGGCCTGCAGGAATAACATCCCTCCTGTGATGAGAGCTCACATTAGTACCAGCTATGCTAGGTGGTCTGCTAAGGGGCAGGTTGGGAAGGTCACCATCTAACACTCTTACTGGGGGTGCCCCAGAGTCAGAGTGTGAACCATCTCCTAACTTCTCAATGGATGTGCCAGCTAAGGCTTTATCATTCTCAATAAGCATGTTAGATAACAATTCTCTAGAGGGATTCTTCCCTACCCCTAAACCTCTATCAATGCAGAGACTCCTCAAACCCTTCCAGTTAAAGTGGTCATAAGCTGAGCTGACCAGATCAAGAGAAGGTCCTACATCAGACATGATAGAAAAAGGTTTATGGACAGATAAGAGAGAAAAAGTTTCAGGACTTTTTAAAGAAACAGAAAAAAAACTTTTTCAACTTTTTTGAAACTTTTTGAAAGTTTAGAAGTACTTTTCGGCACTTAGCAGATAGTGTAAGAGAAGAAAAGCAAAACTTTTTGGTTAGGTGTACATACACTGAACTTGTTATGTATATTATTCTCTTATGAAAAGTACAAAATGACAAAGTTGTAAGTAGTTTCAAGTACTTATCCCACCGCTGCACAACCAATGTAGGAGGCTGGCCTGGCTTGTAGTGGGTACCAAGGAGTACTTACACTCTGTACCAGGTCCAGATATCCCTTATTAGTGTAGAAGAGGTGTTTCTAGCAGCTTAGGCTGATAGAAGGTAGCTATAGCAGAGCAGCTTAGGCTGAACTAGGAGACATGCAAAGGTCCTACTATACCACTGGTGTCATATGCACAATATCACAAGAAAACACAATACACAGATATACTAAAAATAAAGGTACTTTATTTTTATGACAATATGCCAAAAGAATCTCAGTGAGTACCCTCAGTATGAGGATGCCAAATATACACAATATATATGTACACAATACCAAAAATATGCAGTAATAGCAAAAGGAAGTAATGCAAGCAATGTAAAGTTGCAGTAGATTGCAATAGGAGCACATAGGGGCAACACAAACCATATACTCCAAAAGTGGAATGCGAACCACAAATGGACTCCAAACCTATGTGAGCTTGTAGAGGGTCGCTGGGACTGTAAGAAAACAGTGAGGGTTAGAAAAATAGCCCACCCCAAGACCCTGAAAAGTAGGTGTAAAGTGCACCTATATTCCCCAGAGAGCACAGAAGTCGTGATAGGGGAATTCTGCAAGGAAGACCAACACCAGCAATGCAACCAAACTGGATTTCCGGACGAAAGTACCTGTGGAACAAGGGGACCAAGTCCAAGAGTCGCGACAAAGTCAAGATTGGGCAGATGCCCAGGAAATGCCAGCTGAGGGTGCAAAGAAGCTGCCACCGGATGGTAGAAGCTGTGGATTCTGCAAGAACGAAGAGGGCTAGAAACTTCCCCTTTGGAGGATGGATGTCCCACGTCGTGAAGAAGCTTGCAGAGGTGTTCCCACGCAGAAAGACAGCAAACAAGCCTTGCTAGCTGCAAGGGTCGCGGTTAGGGTTTTTGGGTGCTGCTGTGGCCCAGGAGGGACCAGGATGTCGCCACTTGGATGAGGAGGCAGAGGGGGCGCCCAGCAAGTCAGGGAGCCCTCACAGAAGCAGGCAGCACCTGCAGAAGTACTGGATCAGGCACTTGGGAGAGGAGTGAACCGGAGCTCACCCGAAGTCACAAAAGGGAGTCCCACGACGCCGGAGGACAACTCAGGAGGTTGTGCACTGCAGGTTAGAGTGTCTGGGACCCAGGCTTGGCTGTGCACAAAGGAAATCCTGGAACAGTGCACAGGAGCCGGAGCAGCTGCAAATCACGCGGTACCCAGCAATGCAGTCTAGCGTGGGGAGGCAAGGACTTACCTCCACCAAACTTGGACTGAAGAGTCACTGGACTGTGGGAGTCACTTGGACAGAGTTGCTGAGTTCCAGGTACAAGGTTGCAGTAGTTGTCTTTACTACTTTGTTGCGGTTTTGCAGGCGTCCTGAGCAGTCAGCGGTCGATCCTTTGGCAGAAGGTGGAGAGAGAGATGCAGAGGGACTCTGATGAGCACTTGCATTCGTTATCTAAAGAATTCCCAAGAAGCAGAGACCCTAAATAGCCATAAAAGGAGGTTTGGCTACCTAGGAAGGAGGATAGGCTAGCAACACAGGTAAGAGCCTATCAGAAGGAGTCTCTGACGTCACCTGCTGGCACTGGCCACTCAGAGCAGTCCAGTGTGCCAGCAGCACCTCTTTTTCCAGATGGCAGAGGTCTGGAGCACACTGGAGGAGCTCTGGGCACCTCCCCTGGGAGGTGCAGGTCAGGGAAGTGGTCACTCCCCTTTCCTTTGTCCAGTTTCGCGCCAGAGCAGGGCTGGGGGATCCCTGAACTGGTATAGACTGGCTTATGCAGAGCTGGACACCATCTGTGCCCATCAAAGCATTTCCAGAGGCTGGGGGAGGCTACTCCTCCCCAGCCCTGACACCTTTTTCCAAAGGGAGAGGGTGTAACACCCTCTCTCTGAGGAAGTCCTTTGTTCTGCCTTCCAGGCCAGGCCTGGCTGGACCCCAGGAGGGCAGCAACCTGTCTGAGGGGTTGGCAGCAGCAGCAGCTGCAGTGTAACCCCTGGAAAGGTAGTTTGGCAGTACCCTGGTCTGTGCTAGAGACTCGGGGGATCATGGAATGGTCTCCCCAATGCCAGGATGGCATTGGGGTGACAATGCCATGATCTTAGACATGTTACATGGCCATGTTCGGAGTTACCATTGTGACGCTGTACATAGGTAGTGACCTATGTCCAGTGCACGCGTGTAATGGTGTCCCCGCACTCACAACGTCCGGGGAATTTGCCCTGAACGATGTGGGGGTACCTTGGCTAGTGCCAGGGTGCCCACACACTAAGTAACTTAGCACCCAACCTTTACCAGGTAAAGGTTAGACATATAGGTGACTTATAAGTTACTTAAGTGCAGTGGTAAATGGCTGTGAAATAACGTGAATGTTATTTCACTCAGGCTGCAGTGGCAGGCCTGTGTAAGAATTGTCAGAGCTCCCTATGGGTGGCAAAAGAAATGCTGCAGCCCATAGGGATCTCCTGGAACCCCAATACCCTGGGTACCGCAGTACCATATACTAGGGAATTGTAAGGGTGTTCCAGTATGCCAATGTGAATTGGTGAAATTGGTCACTAGCCTGTTAGTGACAATTTGGAAAGCAGAGAGAGCATAACCACTGAGGTTCTGGTTAGCAGAGCCTCAGTGAGACAGTTAGTCATCACACAGGGAACACATACAGGGCACCCTTATGAGCACTGGGCCCTGGCTGGCAGGGTCCCAGTGACACATACACTAAAACAACATATATACAGTGAAATATGGGGGTAACATGCCAGGCAAGATGGTACTTTCCTACAGGGCAGTGGTAGTAAGGGGTGTGAGGGACAAAGATGGTGCTGGGGTGGTCCCAGATGGGTCCGCAACCGCCAGGTAGCGTCCAATGGAGAATGATCCCAAAGATGATGATGCAGAAGATCCGGTCTTCCCCGTGGCACTCCCCTCGCCCTCCGGGCCACTGGTTCTCTCACTGTTGCTGGTCGCAGCACTCCGGATCCTATGGCCAGCAGCATCCTCACTCACCTGTGCCAGTCTCCTTCGCCTGCTGATGTGATGCACACAAATAGAATGAGAGGAAGGGAGGAACAGAGAGGGAGAGAAAGGGCTATCATATTCCTTACATACACACATTTATACATGCACAACTGTAGGGAAACATCTCCAGGCTAGGCAATCCCTATTGGCATTACACATATCCTACATCATGTCACAACATGTTACAACTATCCACCCCTTAATGTCAACCCTCACATCCATATGTGATTCCAAGTAAGTTTGCACAACTGGAGTAATCCTACTGAACACCTGTAAAACCATGTCAGCATGCTACTCATGCTCTGCCACAAGTAGGAATATCAAGCAGATTTCAGATCATATCTCTCCATACTCCTATAACCTATTAGAAGAGCAGGTGACTGATCACAACACATCATGCATGTCCTGATATAACACCTAACCAGACCTTCTCATTTAGCAATGTCCCATGATAGTTTAGACTACCCTATTCACGGACCACACAGCACCTGCCATACATATCACATGGCTGGCTGACCCCCTATACATATATGGCAACATGGGTACCTGAACTGATAAAGCTAGAGCAAGTAGGACTCCCATACAGGTGACATATGATGAGTAGAATACAAGTCTGGAATACAGGCATGGCATTCACACATTCACAGAGGGACATCTGCTGACACAAAACATAGATACACCACATCACTGCATAAATGCATGTGCAGCTACAATGGCCTACAAAGCACACATGATATATCAATAGGCAATTACTGAGTGCTGCCTCCCAACAACTACACATCAGACAGCCACATTGACATCACGGGCCTACTACCATTCCACCTGACATGCAGTTACAGTTCCAGGACTTCACAACATGAGTAAACCTAAATCAATCACACCATATCTGACTAGTGAGTCCATGTACCTAACTCCAGACTACACATATTGCACACCGAAATGACATGTACACATGGGCCTATGGGACTACCAGTTTATATACAACATTTCCCAGGAGAACAAATACCTGCTTAAGGAATGGTGGTTCAAAAATACCATTACATCATGAACACATAAGTAATGCTATACATAATCCTCCCCAGGCTGGACACATCAGCTAGGTCAACGGTAGCAAAGATTGTCCCACTTCATATGTTGTGTCCCCAAGTAACCATTGAGACATGATGTAGGCAAGTAGTTCCCAACCTTTTGACTCCTGAGGACCCCCCACTGAATCACTGTTGGAAGCCGGGGACCCCCAAGCAGTTTGTACGATTTTAAATTTCAAACATTAAAACAGTAATTTGCAAAAAAATATGCAAACAAGTATACACCAAAGAAATACTCAAATTACTAAAGATATAATTATTTTATATTTACATATATGGAAAAATAGAAAAAGTTTAATGGGAAAGTTGGCACTGCATCTCATTAACTAACTTTTTAACGCTTGATTGTATTTACGGAAGCAGAATCCTCAGGTCAGATTCTACATTTCCCAAGCCCATTTGTTTCTATTTTTAGGTACATATAATCTGAGAAGAATTTTCACATATAAATGTGTCGGGGAATGGAAGTAAAACCATAAGGGCCTCTCTTCTCTCCATAAACTCTCTGTCACATGTAATTCATTTGTGTTATAGCACTTCTCATGTAAGGTGTCGGAGCGCTTTACAGTGGACTACAAGGATTCACCTGTCATCTATACTGGTAGAACATAATACAGTGGTTAGCGTTAACTAATGAGTCAAAACTGAAAGCAAAGCAGCAGATGAGGGGACTCCGAGCCCCAGAAGCCTGAGAAGGAGCCCAGGGGCGGGACCAGCAAACACCGTGCGCTCAAAGCGCCGCTGGACTCCCGTGCCATGGGAAAGTAAAACCGCAGATGAGGGGACTCCGAGCCCCAGAAGCCTAAGAAGGAGCCCAGAGGGCAGGGCCAGCAAACACTGCACGCTCAAAGCGCCGTTGGACTCCCGCGCCGTGGTAAAGCAAAGCCGCAGACAAGGGGACTCCGAGCCCTTCTTCTGCCTTTCACCCAGGGTGTGAGAACTATCTCCTGAAATGGGCAAAAGGTAAACAAGTATGCAAAAGGGGTAGGGTGCATCGGGCCCTCTAACCCAATCATCAATTTCTAGTTACCTGTCATTTGTTATTGGGGCAATAGAAACTGAATTAGTGCAGGTCGAAGAAAAAATTGGGGCTGTCCACAAGTCCACACAGAGACCATCTCTAGAGCCTGCTGTTCTTGTCAAGTCTAAACAAGGGGCACAGGACCCTTTGACTGCCTCTACTATTAATATATCCCAGCTTGATACTGAAGGTCCCTATACGCAGGCCCCATGTGAATATAAAGAACTTAATACTGACTTTTCTTCCATCGTTCACTCACCGCCAAAAAAGAGAAAAGCAGGAGGACGCTCTAAAAACACTAAATATGCCTCATGGGCCAAGAGGAAAACTCATTTACACCTGGATGATCCTGTTCGCCACTTGGCAACCCCTGATACGCTATCAGATACTCCTATATCCAATAACAGAGAGAAGGAAGCTTCACAAGATGATTTTACACATATAATTGACGCTATACTTAAACCATACTGTGTAGCCTTGGAGGAGAAACTTATTACCCTGATAGCTAAAAAATTTGAACATTTTCATTCCAATATGATTAACATGATTTCCCAATCAGCATTACGACCAACTTACATGGGTAATCTCTATATGAAGGAGGCCATGCCCGATAAACGAGAAGTACTTCCTAACCTTCCACTTAATGATCCTGATTTGGCACAGCTACCAGATGGACATGGACCCTCTTTTAGGGAGCCTAATCCACCATTGGAGACTAGAAAGGGAATTCATTTAGGTTGCTCATCTGCCCCCCTTATTAATTCAATTTCTACCAGGAAAAAGCGATTGCAACTTCCACCTGATTCTATGCCGTATGTTTTGGTTTTAGTAAACATGCCCCCTTTAGATCCTTGTCATAATGAAGACACCCAGGCATTAATGAGGAAGTGTGCTTATTGGTTAAGGTCTAAATCTAAACATCAGGGAGACTTAAATGATAAGTTTCTTATGGCATGCAGAGTAAACTGGGTTAGTCCATCAAAGAAAGCATGTGAGGGTGACTGTCTTGTGATTAACTTTGCCAATCCTTGCCTGGTAAAATGTTTGTTGGCTGACTTGTTTTATTGTGCCAGGAAGGAAGAAGGAATTCAAATTTACCCACTTAGCCACTTCTATGACCCACCCCTTTCACTTGTTTGCCCTAAAGTAGTTCTACGAGATCATAATGCAGGCTGGCCATAACACAAGCATGCCCAATTAATTCTTTTTTTAGCCATCAACAGGACCTGTTCCCGTTAGATGAGAATGATTGACAAGTGGACAAGGCGAGGTCCCCAAGAGGGTATTGGGTTTGACATCCCTTTACCACAGTATGGGCTTGATGAGATAAGATATTTCCCCTTATGCCTTTTCAGTTGTTACTACTGGTGTGGAAGCGGCGGTAGCGTCAGGGTTTAAATCACTAACATTACTAACAGAACATTGCAGGGCTCTGGTCAAAGGTAAAAAACTCAGAGTGGTTAAAATTTATATCTACATATGATGTTATTTGTTTGCAGGAGATCTGGTCAACCGACCCCCTTTTTTTTTGGACGGTTATTATTCTGTATACCAACCAGCAATTACCTCCCTAGTGGGAAGGGCAAGTGGGGGACTTGTGGTTCTTCTTTCATTGCAACTCCCTAAAATGGAGGCGTCTTTAATTTGGTCTTCACCATATTTTATGGTTGTTTTACTGATGATCGAGGGGACTAAGGGCTTACTGCTAATACATTTTTACAACAATATCCCACATGACCTTATGAAAGGAAGCTTTGAGGAGGTAACAGATTTTCTGGACTCCTCTGGTAAGCTCCAGGATAATGTTTTTTTTATTATATGGGCTGGAGATTTTAACATGCCTCTATGTAAAACAGAAGTTTCACATGTGTGTTGCACTCCCATAGAGGATAGAGAGATGTCAACTAATTTTATTCACACAAAGCAAGGTGTAGTTTTAAACACTTTTATTTATAAATTTGATCTTGTATACGCAAGGTAGAAGGCTGCAGTACATACTCAAAAAATACCTGCATTTACAGGGAATTTTAAAGGGAGTATTATTGATTTTATTCTTATCAGCTCCCCTGACTTTCATCTAATTCTTTATTTTAAGATAATACTGCATTGTGCTAGCGATCATAATCCCCTATGTATTAATCTTGCTTGTAATAGCAAACCGGCTCCAACTATTAGAGAATCAAGAAGGAAATTTGTTTTTAACAAAAATGTTAGCTTATGTGTAAAATGGGAAAGGGTAGACCCCAAGATTTTTAATCAGAAAATCATTGAACGCAAATTGGACTCCATTAATTCATGCTTGTCACAACAACTAACCCATGACTGTTTAGTAGAAGAATATGAGCAATTAAGCTATGCTATCTCTGAGGCTCTGGTGAGTGACAGGACCACCCGGGGCTCAGTGGTATGTCGATGGTTCAACTCCTCTTGCACAACGGCCCATTTTGGCAGCCACTGAATTGAAGGATACAACATAATTTTGGAGGGTGGTAAATCACCCTTACTTCACGGATCAGGATAATAAGGAAGACGATTGTTTGATACCTGAAGCGGTTTAAGTGAACCACTTTGCGAGGGTTTTTCAGCCTGATGGTGACATTGTACCAGAGGGGGATGGCCGTAATAGCCAGATATCTGTGGAATCTAACCCGACTGTAATAGTCTTGTCCTTTGAGTTACATGAGGTTATCACAGCAATTAAGCGATCAAGATCAGGGAAAGCACCTGGCCCAGATGGGGTCCCTGTTGATCTTTTTAAGTCTATGCCGGATCTTTGGGGCACTTTAGTTACTAATGTATTAAGAAGTGTAGTAAAGAGCAATATTCCCCCCTCATGGAAACTGGCCATTATCCCTATTTTCAAAAAGGGTAATAGGCAAGATCCAAATTGCTATAGGCCAATTTCTCTTATAGACTCCACGGCTAAGATACTAGGGAGCGTGATCCTGATCCAGTTTGAGGAGTGGGTAGTGGAGGCAAAGATCCTCTCCCCAATCCAGTATGGTTTCAGACCCAGTTTGGGTACAGTTGAACAAGCGTTAAACTTGCATCTTATCCTCAGTAAATATGTCACTGTTAGGAAAGTATCTATTCATCTGGCTTTTATTGATTTGTCAAGTCCTTTTGATCTGGTGAACAGTTCGAATATGTTATTTGTTTGCAGGAGATCTGGTCAACCGACCCCCTTTTTTTTTTGACGGTTATTATTCTGTATACCAACCAGCAATTCCCTCCCTAGTGGGAAGGGCAAGTGGGGGACTTGTGGTTCTTCTTTCATTACAACTCCCTAAAATGGAGGCGTCTTAAATATGGTCTTCACCATATTTTATGGTTGTTTTACTGATGATCGAGGGGACTAAGGGCTTACTGCTAATACATTTTTACAACAATATCCCACATGACCTTATGAAAGGAAGCTTTGAAGAGGTAACAGATTTTCTGGACTCCTCTGGTAAGCTCCAGGATAATGTTTTTTTTATTATATGGGCTGGAGATTTTAACATGCCTCTATGTAAACCAGAAGTTTCACATGTGTGTTGCACTCCCAAAGAGGATAGAGAGATGTCAACTAATTTTATTCACACAAAACAAGGTGTAGTTTTAAACACTTTTATTTATAAATTTGATCTTGTATACGCAAGGTAGAAGGCTGCCGTACATACTCAAAAAATACCTACATTTACAGGGAATTTTAAAGGGAGTATTATTGATTTTATTCTTATCAGCTCCCCTGACTTTCATCTAATTCTTTATTTTAAGATAATACCGCATTGTGCCAGCGATCATAATCCCCTATGTATTAATCTTGCTTGTAATAGCAAACCGGCTCCAACTATTAGAGAATCGAGAAGGAAATTTGTTTTTAACAAAAATGTTGGCTTATGTATAAAATGGGAAAGGGTAGACCCCAAGATTTTTTATCAGAAAATCATTGAACGCAAATTGGATTCCATTAATTCATGCTTGTCACAACAACTAACCCATGACTGTTTAGTAGAGGAATATGAGCAATTAAGCTATGCTATCTCTGAGGCTCTGGTGAGTGACAGGACCACCCGGGGCCCAGTGGTATGTCGATGGTTCAACTCCTCTTGCACAACGGCCCATTTTGGCAGCCACTGAATTGAAGGATACAACATAATTTTGGAGGGTGATAAATCACCCTTACTTCATGGATCAGGATAATAAGGAGGACAATTGTTTGATACCTGAAGCGGTTTAAGTGAACCACTTCGCAAGGGTTTTTCAGCCTGATGGTGACATTGTACCAGAGGGGGATGGACGTAATAGCCAGATATCTGTGGAATCTAACCCGACTGTAATTGTCTTGTCCTTTGAGTTACATGAGGTTATCACAGCAATTAAGCGATCAAGATCAGGGAAAGCACCTGGCCCGGATGGGGTCCCTGTTGATCTTTTTAAGTCTATGCCGGATCTTTGGGGCACTTTAGTTACTAATGTATTAAGAAGTGTAGTAAAGAGCAATATTCCCCCCTCATGGAAACTGGCCATTATCCGTATTTTCAAAAAGGGTAATAGGCAAGATCCAAGTTGCTATAGGCCAATTTCTCTTATAGACTCCACGGCTAAGATACTGGGGAGCGTGATCCTGATCCGGTTTGAGGAGTGGGTAGTGGAGGCAAAGATCCTCTCCCCAATCCAGTATGGTTTCAGACCCGGTTTAGGTACAGTTGAACAAACGTTAAACTTGCATCTTATCCTCAGTAAATATGTCACTGTTAGGAAAGAATCTATTCATCTGGCTTTTATTGATTTGTCAAGTCCTTTTGATCTGGTGAACAGTTCGAAGGTCTGGCAAATTTTGGAATCATTGGGGATTGATTGGAACCTTCTGGAGTTAATCAAACGTTTATATACTGATTTAACGGTTTCAGTTCAGTATGGTTTCCATGTGAGAGGTCTTCCCTTTTTCCTTCCACGAGAGGAGTAAGACAGGGCTGTATTTTAGCACTGTTTTTATTCTTGTTATATATCAATGAACTGTATGGTTTCTTAGTAAGAAATGGGAAGGATTTTCCAAGAATGGGTGTGAGACAGCTCCCAGTCCTTCTCTATGCTGAAGATGCAGTTTTAATTGCCCGTACAGCTAACGGCCTCCAAAGTTTGTTAGACCTTTTTTTAAAACTTTCATGCAGGACCTAGACCTGAAAGTAAATTTTACAAAGACGTATTTTATGACTTGTGGCCCCCGAAATGCAAGATCCAAACGTTTTAATATGGGTGGAAATACAATAAATAAAGTTAAAGATTTCTCTTATCTAGGCTTGCATGTATGTTCCACCATGCTATGGAATTCGCATCTCACCATTAAGATCCAACTAATGGTGAGAAACTTGGAAGCGATATTCCGCTTCACTCGCAAACTAGGCCATAGACCAGTTCCCCAAATTGTAAGACTTTATAAATCAAAATGTGTATCAGCAGCTATTTATGGGGCGGATCTGTGGAGCCAGACTAAAGTAGACTGGTTAAAATACGTTATATTGAGTATATTTCGAACTTGAGATTACAGGGGGCCTCGAATTTGAAAACGTTTGATCCCTATGTCCAGATCTCAACCACAATTCTGATGGAACCTTATTTAACTTGGTTCCCGAGCTCTTTGTTATATTCCCCCCTTGTCTTACTTAGACTAAATCTGATTCATTTTGGAGTGGCCTTCCCAAAGCAAAGCACTTGGCAAAAAGTGCTCCCGAACTGTCCGTGTGATACTTCTTCTAAGCAAATCCGTGTCACTTTCTTTTATTCGGTTCACTCTATTCTGCCCCCATACGTACTTTTATATTGCCCTTTTTACGGAAAGCACAATTTACCTGCTTAAAGGATGCATTGATGTATGTTCAAAAACTGCCATCAATTCAAATGTGTTACTCTGTATTAAATGCTCTTTAGATTAGCTATTGCTATCAGAAAACAATATGAACTGGTGGAAGCAGTTGTATATTAACTCAAGGTGGATTTTAACTTGATTATGATATTGTTATTGTTTTTAGGTAATATTATGGGAATTGTGATGTATTAATTTGAACTTAGCTCTGTATTTTGGTCATGTGAGATATGTTTTGTTAATTCTTCCCCGGATTTAATGAATTGTGTTTTAACCTTTTCTGTGTATAATGAATTTGTACTTTTATGGCAATATGCCGAATAAAGAAATTTGACTGACTGAGTCAAAACTGCCCCCGACAAAAGTCCCATCTCTCTCCAGCAGGAACATTAATCACCAGAGTTATGTTGATGCTTTTATTTTTGCGTGAAAGCTAGTGGATAAATGTGCAGTGATTTTTAAACTGCTGCATAAATGAAGTAATGAATAGAAAAAAAGGCATGTGTTTCTGAGAGGCCCAGATGGAGAAGTACCTTCCTGCGGACCCCCTGGGAATGTGTCACTGAACCCCTGGGGGTAGGCAGCATATTACCCAGGTTGCTAAGGTATTGGTAGGGCATTGGCCATACATAGCAGTGACAGCATATTGTGAAAGGCAAACTCTGCTAAGGAACTCACCTCCTCCAGAACCAACCCATTGGGACAGAGAAGCAATGACCACATGTCAATCGCATGGAAGAGCTTGATGAGTCTAAATACACAAATCAGACACCCAAAGTAGAATGTCCTATGTTGCAACCTTCACATTCACCATTGAATAGAGATGAACGGACAATGGTTGTGGAGCAACAAACACAGATATGTTCTGTCCTACACAGGGCAAAACTGTGTTGTAACTGAGATGGCAGCCTCACATGTAGCCCATACCTGAACCAGTACTAGTTATGTATTGACTCTGTATCCAGTTGACACAACAGGTGACCTGCACAGGTGGGAGCGGTCACACACCTTGAAGCCACTAACGCTCATATGCCGATGGATGGACCAGGTTAGAGTAAATGGATATGGTGAATCACCAGCTCACATCCATAGGAATGGCGGAATGGGGCAACACATGTGGCATTGTCATTTTAGCATCTCCACATGCAGTCTGAATGATTTCTTGATACAGGAGTCCAAAACTTACACATAGCTAATCATGATGCCAAATTCACATCTCATACATTGACAAGGTGGTACCAACTGATTCCCACTAGTCTACACACATTTGTCACCTAATACAATGTCACAGAAGCTACAGTGAGACAGCAAACACCATGCTACCAGAGTCAATTACGAAGAAACAGTCAGTACCTACCCCCTTGTGGCTCCTGTGCTGCCCTCAAACGCCCATCCACCTCAGGGTATGCCACAGCCAAAATGCGGGCCATTGGGGGGGTCAGGGTCCAATAGGAACCCCTCCCTCGTTTGGAGGACATTCCCAGCTGGGCCTCTGCGGCCTTTTGGGCCCAACGTCTCAGGTCCTCCCACCCCTTGTGGCAATGGGTGCTCTGCCGGCTGTGGACACCCACGGTCCACACTTGCTTGGCGATGGCACGTCAGATCCCTTTTCTTCAGATGGGCGTTCAGCTGCATGGATTGCACAGACAAAAGGAGAAATTCATGTACACATGCCCCATACTAACAGGTGTTGACACTACACAATTGTAAAAGCATGTGAGCACACATACACATTCTCTCAGCACACACGCCTGTACGGTATGCCACATACATGCGTCTACTCCAACAACAGTTTACATAGCCAACTCACTGTCACACACATCACCAATCACACATGGCAGGGACATTGGACTCACCTGTTCCTCTGGTGCCCCATATAGCTCTCCATATCGGGATAGGACCTCCTCCACCAGCTTCTCCAGCTCTTTCTGTGTGAAGGCAGGGGCCCTATCACCTGTGGATGTGGCATGATGGCTCCCAGAGGCAGTTGACAGCAGCTCACATAGTGGAGGTCTTGCTAGCAACAGTGTCAGGAGCCAAGTGAACAAGACTGCAGAAAATGGCGGTCACGGCTGCCACGTACAGCACCATCACCGCTGGTGTTCAACCCATTGGTTGCAGACCGCCATAGGCAGCAATGTAAACCTATGACAAGTTGCACGGCGGTTGTGACGGCCTACCGCCATGACGACTTCCGCTGGCAGACTTAGATTACTTCCAACTGTCCAGAATAGTAGGTCAAGCGCCTGCCTTTTTGGGCACATGTACTCGATGCATGTGGTTAAATAAGTACCTAATTGTCCTGATATTTGTCACCCAATGTTGTGACATTATGGTTGTGCCTCAGAATGGGCCAATCAAGAGAATATGACGTGTTGAGCATAAATAAATGTGTATAGTTCTGTGTAACTACTCTAAGGTACATAGGAATCAGATAACCATATGTTTATTTAATTACATGTGTGATCAGTGCGGGACTGCACAGTCACCCACACTTCCTGATTCATATGTGTCATATGACCAATCCGACTCACATTTCTGCCAATTTGCTGCAATTACTGTGTATGATGTGCATTTCTGTGGTCTGTATTGTTTGTGAATGCACTGCTACGCTTCCCCTACACATGTTAGGTGTCTGCTAATATTCCATGTGCTGCGAGGGTGTGTTTACTGCATGACTCATTGCACATTCTCTCCTCTATACATAGATATCCTGAAATGAGGGAAATGAGACAACCACCAGTGTACTGTCCACTGGTAGACCTGGCAACCATGGAGGACAGGCACGTCATCCAAACCTATTGTCTGAATCGCGAGACCATCATGGATCTGTCTAGACAGTTGGAGACAGAACTGATGCCAGGCAATTGCAATCCCTCTTGCATACCTACCATCGTTCAATTATTGTCAGTGCTACATCTACCTGGCCACAGTGTTATTCCAGAATACTTTGGATTTAACAGCAGGGATGTATCAGCCAATTCATTCTGGTGTTGAGGGATGTACTGTGTGCTTTCTTGAACCACCTGAACAGCTACATCAGATTTCCTAAAAGAGCGGATATGGCCTATGTGAAGGCGGACTTCAGATAGGACAGATTCCTCATGTGGTAGGGGCCATTGATGGCACCCATGTATCCTTGGTCCCTCCCACTGTCAATGAACAGATGTATAGGAACAGGAAGAACTACCACTCTATCAATATGCAAGTGGTGTGTCTGGCAGACCAGTACATCTCCCAAGTGACAGCCAAGCTTCCGGGTTCAGTGTATGACTCCTACATTATGTGGAACAGCAATGTCCCACACATGATGGTACGCCTACACACAAAGAGGGCCTGGCTGGTTGGTAAGTAGGCACAGCAATGTGTTATTATGTAATGTGACCTGTCATCCCTATCGGCCCACTCGCTGACCCTTCAATTTGATTACTTCTACCACTGTGTTCACAGGTTACAGGCTATCGAAACCTTCCTTGGCTGTTGACACCTATGAGGTACTGCGCCGCACCAGGGGAACTCTGTTTTAATTAGGGAGGACAAGACGTGTCATCGAATGAACCTTCGGCCTCCTGAAGGTAAGATTCAGGTGACTGTACCTAGCTGGAGGTGCCCTCCTCTACTCGCCCCACAAGGTTTGCCAAATCATCGTAGCCTGCTGCATGCTCCACAATCTAGCCCTGAGGTGTCTGATACCATTGCTAGCTGATGACGGTGAGGCAGATGCACGTGTGGCTGCACATGGTGATATGATAGTGATGAAGAGCCAGAGGAAGAAGGAGCAACTGACTGTAGGACGGAGCACATTAATCAGTACTTCCAGTGACATACAGGTATGTGGGGTGGGCTTTTTCGAGTCTTGTCTGTGCACAATTAGAAGTGGATAGCTGAAATTACAGCTCCAGACCTTTGGCATATGTGATGGTGTAATGATATCCAATGCCCATGTGTGAGTAGTGGTAGCAGACAGATAGAATGTAAGGTATACAGTATTAGTGGTTCACCTAACATGTATTGTGGCAACTGATTTCAACATTCTCTTCTCAAATGGACTGACCAGTTTAGGTCTGGATTACCTGCATTCTACTATTCCCGTCTCTTCCCATTCAC
Organism: Pleurodeles waltl; assembly: GCF_031143425.1. Taxonomy (NCBI): domain Eukaryota; kingdom Metazoa; phylum Chordata; class Amphibia; order Caudata; family Salamandridae; genus Pleurodeles; species Pleurodeles waltl. The sequence continues at coordinate 262,175,742 of NC_090440.1, forward strand.
TAGATGTGGATTTAATCTGTGGGTCTGCTACCTAAGGCTTGAGGTATACATTGTTAATAGTCAGTGGTGATTCAGTACAGTTCTGAGAGCCTCTTAAATGGATCATGTGGTGCTGTATAGGACCAATCTGGGTGCCCATGAATAGGAGTTATACTACAATAGTGATGCAGTCCATTACCTGTATATGTGCTTCCTGTGTCATCTTGCCTTCCATCCTCATGGTACTCTCTGTCTTGCTCTAATTGCAGATGACGCAACTGACTTGTGCCTGGTGTTACTGTGTATTTCAACCTCGCGCTCTGAAATCTGTCATTGTACATTACTGTTGTCATGTGTGTCCTGCTGAGGGAGCCTCTGTCTGAAGGCCATTACACGGCTAGTACGAATCAGGGAGGCATTGCCAGACCACACTTGTGTAGAAGGACAAATGTTGTTGGACCATTAAATGCACATTTACAGTTGTTGGGTTCAAAAGTGATTTAATGTGCAATTCAGTTTTGTGACATGTGTAATTAATGTGAAGAACATAACAAACAGGTGATGAGTGGACTCATGGTAGATAGATAGATCAGAGTAGCTGCTACAACACTGGGTGACACAGGTCCAGTGTCCTTGTGTTGAAGTAAGCCTCAGCAAGGCCTACTAGTGCAAGGGGTTCACCCTTCTCTGCACAAAGTCCTCAGACCATATAGGAAGAAGTTGGCACAGAAAATGAAATAAAAGACAAAGTTTATTAAACCTCATGAGGTGGTACTACTGTTCAAACAGCACCCTTCGGTAATGTTTGAAGTAGCACACTGAACTAAGAAAGCATGCTCCTTTTATACCCATGCAGGGGCTAAAAGAAGGTGGTACAATTATAGAAGCAAGATTTACATACATCTAAGGTCATCTGGAAATGCACAGTCGACAGGTAGGAGGGGCTAACAGTTTCAAGGACTAGTTGACACATTACTGTCTGTTACTGATTACGAACAGCTGCAGATCTTACTGGGCATGTACGAAAGTGGGAGATGCTAAATATAACTTGTCACTAGACAGATTTTCAAGAGTAGTTAACAGAAAGGTAAGACAGAGCACATGGCAGAGAAAATGGCTGCCGTGAATACAAAATGTATTCCACCAAATGTTCACAACAGTTGCTAAATAAAAGATGTCTTCTGCTAATGCTTAATCTAATCGCTATTAAGTTACAACAGACGACCCTTTCAGCATTAGCTGAAGACATTCGTCTTTCTGGGATAATCTAAATATTCATCTTTAATATTTATGCTCATCATTTCAGCTATTTCCTTATCTAACGTATGTTGTGCTTTAATTTCTGTAATATTTCTTTTGGTAGGCATACAAGCAGTAATACACATGGAGCAGAACATTGCAATATTTTTCACATGCTGTATCTGTATTCATACAGATACAGCATGTGAAAAATATTGCAATCATTACACACAGGATAGTCAGTAGTTTCCAGCCCCAAGCGGAAACAAGAGCCCAAAACCATCCAGAAAAAGTCCAAGTACCAGTCTCTGTGTGGATTTCTGCAGCAATTTTATGCAATTTAGATATTGCATCATATACTGAAGGTGAGTGATCTGGAATAAAAACACAGCAACTACTACCAATGATGCGACATGCACCACCTCGATCAGCTAATATCACATCTAGTACCATACGATTTTGGAGCGCTACAACCCTCGCAATTTGGAGCTCCTCGGTAATATTCCCAAGTGCCAGAGCTGCCTGATTGGTAACAGCTTCCACAATCCTAGTCAATCATCTCACTTTCCTACTGTTTAACGCAGCACCCACAAAGGAGAACAACCCTAAATTTAAATCAACATATTGTTGCAGGCTAGTATCTGTTTGGTCTACCTCATTTGTACTTATTGTCCTTTTATATCTATTTTTAATGATGTCATTGAACAGTTTAAAATCTCGGTGATATGATGCAGGGGCCAAAAACACAGGGGGTAATAGAAAAGATACATAACACACACCTGACCACCCAACAGGTAGTTGGTAATATCCATAGTTACCACAAACAAAATATGTATTATGTGAAGCTGTAAAACTACTATTATTTACACCCTCAATAGTTAAAATCAAGGTACAATGGCTTATCCCAAGGCAAAACAAAAACGCTGTGGGATAGCGTAACTGGATGGACGGAAAGCGGAACCAATCAAACTTTCACCCCCAGTCACAGATCTGGGTTTAATCCATCCATTATTTTGCTCACCATGCCACCCCAGTTTGAACCCAGCCATATGCAAATCAGTCTTGACCCTGTTCCTCATGGGAACAGTCCAGCCCGAACTGCCAGGCCAGGTTCTCCCTGGACCGGAAACAAGCATCCTGGGACCGGTTTCGGGGTTTGCATTGTCAGCACTCCGTCCATCATCATTTTGTTTTGCTACAATCGCTTATCCCTACTGGAATTCGCCCAATGCTACGTATACATAAATCTGCTTTAGTTTTTGTAACAGAAATCACAAATTGTTCTTTCTTGTCAGAGTCTCTTATATTTGTGAAGACATATGGTATTGAAACATTGTCAGGTTGATACTCTTCCCATTCTCATTTAGTTCCTTTGGCTTTGGGATACCCATCTTTGTCTTGGTAGCATACTTTATTAAGGCGAAAAAGAAGTCCGCCCTCTGTACGTTTTCCAGATGCAAACAAAAGTGTATACCAAGCTTGACAAGAACCATTGTGTGAAAAAGGAAGAGGAATGAAAGGTGTTCCTCCTTTCTTTTGATGCGCAGGTATCATTCCACATACCCAACAGTTAGTAGTATTTGTAGCATTATGAGTATGATGCAACATCTGAATGAAAGTATTATTGAAGTACGATTAACGGTGCTTCTGCTCCTGATAGGGAAGCGTAAAGTAATAGTGATCCTCTGGTACTGGAGTAGTGACAACAAAAAACTCATGAGCAGGAGCCTTCTTTTCAACAAACCAGGTGATTATTGCTATAACCACCAAAACAACAACAAACCCCATAGTACTAATGATTAGTTTGTTATTCATTTTAGCAACAGTGATAATCGACCCTTTCAGAAATTAATTAAAAACAATCGTTGGAGCTCTTATCCCTGGGCAGCTGCTGATTTCTTCACCGCGGGCCAAGACGGGTGTCACTACTCTAATGCATGGCTGATCCCCCCCCTTGCCACATTGGCTCTCCGTTTCACTAACCCAGGGCGGTAACTCAACCAGTTTTCTCTAGCACTACGGGGTCTTTCCTCGGTCTCAAATTATATCGCGACACTCCAGAAATCGTATGGTCCGGGAAGAACTCAGCAGATTCGTCAGGTGCCATAGCACGCCATTTCTCCGTAGTCAAAATCTCACGATGATCGGTCAGCACAGCAGGTTCCACCAACGTAGGTTAGTCACTCGAACTGCTGTCCTTATCGCAAGGAGCACCTGTTCTGGGCCTCGCCATCTTGGTTCCAAGCTGCTTGATCTTTCAAAGGACTTAATCATCACCTGGTCACCAGGTCTGAGTTCATGGCCTTCACCTGTAGATCTGTCAGGAAGTGCTTCTCGAACCTGTTGATGAATAGAAACCAAATTGTCGGTTAACTGTGCCAAATAATCATTCATCAGGACACAAGGTACATCATATACAGAATTTGGCTTAGGAACTCCCCAAATGTTCATTGGCCTTCCAAACACCACTTCGTAAGGACTAAGGCCGATTCGAGAGTGTGGCACTGACCTAATAGACAATAATGCCAACGGTAATGCATCCGGACAAGTTAAGGATATGGAAGCCTGTATCTTCGCTACCTTCAGCTTCAAAGTAGCATTATACCTTTCCACCAACCCTGCTGATTGTGGGTGGAAAACCGCATGGAACTTCTGTTTGATCCCTAATCCTTTCAGGACATACCTAATAACTTCCCCAACAAAATGAGGTCCGTTATCATTCCATAAAAGTCTGCAAACACCAAACCTAGGGAAAAATTATTTCAAAAGAACCTTTGCTGTGGTAATGGCAGTATTATCCTTTGTGGGGTACGCCTCTATCCATTTACTGAAGGCACATACCACCACCAAGACATACTTTAAATTGTTGCAGCGTTCAAGCTGAATATAATCCATTTGTAGAACTTCAAAAGGTGCAGTTAGTGTGGCAAACCCTCCTGCAGGAGTATGTGTCCCTTTTCCAGGATTGTATTGTAAACAGATCAAACAAGACTGTACTACTCTCTTAGCTGTACTGGAAATTTCTGGATGCTCCCAAACTTGCATAAGCAACTTTGTTATTGTTGAAGCTCCAACATGTGCCAGCCCATGTGCCTTCTGAACCATAGGTTGTACAAAAGCTATAGGCAATTTCCATTTATCCCTCTGCTTATTCTGCCAACAGCTCTCATCATCCAATTCTCCTTCTTCAGACCATTGCTCACGTTCTTTCACAGAAGAAAATTTCTGCATATCTAATACGTCTTGTCTAGCATTATGCCAACGTTCAGCTTGTGACTTCACTACATACATAGAAGTAGTACTTTGCTGCATCGCAGTCTCACGTGCTACGTGGTCCACAAGGGCATTACCTTGCCCTATCTTATCGGTCACTTTCTTGTGTGCACTACATTTCACAATAGCTAGTTTCTTTGGATATGTCAATGCAGTCAAGAGGTTATGCACTAATTCTCCGTGCATTATCAGCATCCCGTGGGATGTGAGAAAGCCTCTCTCCTTCCAAAGCAAACCAAACTCATCAGCCACTCCAAAAGCATAGCGGCTGTCTGTATAAACGTTCACACATAAGTCAGTACTAAGCTCACATGCTCGTGTCAAAGCTATTAGTTCAGCTGCTTGAGCTGACTTCTGTGGTATACGAGCTGTCTCCACTACCATGTGTATTGTGGTGATTGCATATGCAGCTGAGGTCGTACCGTCTGGCAACTTCAAACAAGACCCATCAACACTAAGAGAGCATGCTCCTTTTATACCCACGCAGGGGCTAAAAGAAGGCGGTACAATTATAGAAGCAAGACTTACATACATGTAAGGTCATATGGAAATGCACAGTCGACAGGTAGGAGGGACTAACAGTTTCAAGGACTAGTTGACACATTACTGTCTGTTACTGATTACTAACAACTGAAGATCTTACTGGGCATGTGCAAAAGTGGGAGATGATAAATATAACTTGTCACTAGACAGATTTTCAAGAGTAGTTAACAGAAAGGTAGGACAGAGCACAAGGCGAGCACATGGCAGAGAAAATGGCTGCCATGAATACAAAATGGATTCCGCCAAATGTTCACAATAGTTGCTAAATACAAGATGTCTTCTGCTAATGCTTAATCTAATCGCTATTAAGTTACAACACTTGTACCAAGGGAAAATGGATTTCTGTCTCAGTTCAGCCAACAGGGTGTCTCAGTGGCACACAAGGGTGACAAATCAGGAGAGGTTCACTTTGTGGCAGTGGATTTGGTCTTGGTATCTGATCTAGCCGGATGTCTGGATGGACATCCACGTTTGCGGGGGGTTCTTCAGCTACAGAGGGAGGGGTGTCTGAGACGAGGGATTCCCCTGGCAGAGCCTCCATCCCATTGGCTGCCGCTGATGTTGAGGGGGCAGATGCCACATTGCTGATGGAAGGGGCCTGAGGGAGGGTTGCTAAACCATGCAGTGTGCAGGTCATGTCCCTCAGCACCCCTGCTATGGAGGCCATGGTGGCATTGTGTGCCTTCCACTGCTGCTTTACCTCCTGGCTGTATTCCCTCTGCAGTCTTTGTTTTTCCCCCAACATGGTAATGATCTTGCTCATCCTGTCCTGGGAATTTTGGTTTGCTTCCAGTGGTTGGGAGACGGTATCCTGGTCAGTGGAGTCCCTTGGGTGCTCCAACCTCTGGCCCACAGCATCCTTCCCATGCCACCTGCCCCCACGTGCCTGTGCCCCCTCTCAGTTTTAGCTGGACTACCATTGTCTGGGGTGTCATGGTCCAACTCAGGTCCCTATACTGTGGGGCACACAGTGGATTGAACAGTCCTTGGGACACAGGTTTGTGGGCGCTTGCTGGGTTGTGATGTCAGAGCAACAGGGATGGAGGGGGTTGATGTGGGCAGAGTGAAGCTGGAGTCGTCGACTGGCCAGGTGTTCTGGATGGGCCAGGTAGGTCGTCACTGTCCAGACATCCAGGCATGTTGTCCTCACTGGGGCCTTCATCCTGAGGAGGGATGACAGTGTCTGATGTCCTCTCCATGGTGGCAGTGGCAGGGTTACCTGTGGATGGAGTGAGAGACAGAGTACAATTGAGTAAGTGTGTTTGGTTCCCTCTTTGTGAGATGCAGACAGTGGGTTACTATGATTCCCTGCAATGACAATGACATATGCTGCACAGCGTAGCTTGGTAGTACATACAGTTCTGTGACAGGAGTATACCATACTCCATGTTGAGTGCTGTCATCAATGATTAGTACATATGGCACTGCTGATGGGTTCTATTACTATCTGAAATGTGACATGACTATTCAACTCTGGTACCTAGTGAGTATTCAGGCTTGGTAGCTGTCACACAGTTTGGCTGCACACTGCACCATGACGTCCCATTGGAAACACAGTATGTGGGCATGCATGGCCATATTCCTGACTCTGGATCTTGTACATGTGCATGGAGTCTGGCATCTTACTTTCCAACCCAGGGTCAGTCCATTTCGGGCTTGGGGATATGGATCAGTGTCCATTTGCAACTTTCACTGAGCTGTAGCTGTGTTTAGCCTTGGATGCCATTGTGGTGTGCCACTGCATTGCTGTCATTGCCATGTACTGGTCTTCAGTCGTACATTCTAGTTGGTGTAGGTAGTACAATAGTTATACATGCATTAAAATGACATGTGTGCACACTGCACATTTTTGCATAAATGGTTTGGTGCATTGTGGGAGTCATAGTGATAGGATTAGCCTGTGGTATCCGTACACTTGCCAAGGATTGTGTGGGGTGGTGGCATGCAGGAGAGGGGCATTGGGCATTTGGCAGGCAGGTGTAGGGGAAGTAGGGGGTATTTGGGTGACGAGGAGGCATGCAGGACATGACTTTTGTGTGACATTGATGTTGTGGGTACTTACCAGACTCCAATTTGGCTCTTTGCCAATGCAAATGGGCCTGTTTGCGGCAGAATCTTCCCGCCTGCCAACACGAAGTTCTGGTGAACTGGACTATTTGCTCTACAGCAACCGCCAGCATTGAACGTCAATGCATGATCTGCACTTTGCGTTACAACATCAATAGCCTGCTGTGACCGGCACTGCAAGTCTCCTGCAACGACTGCCGATGACACCAAGCAGGATCTTTGTGCTACAGAGACAACCGTCCACAACACTCAGCCTGCTCTGCGCGACACAGCTACAACCATCCACAATGCTCTCCCTACTCCTCATGGCCCCTCCACCGCATATAGAAATCTTTGAGCTGGACTTTCAAAAGTAACTCTCTCAGCGGGGCTGACCTAGTCCGGCCCATGCTTCATCATGGTCTACCTGAACTTGTGATTTTTACCCATTCTCACACGACCAGATAACAGTGAGTCACCCTTTGTGCTTTTAAGTGGTTTACTTACCTTACATTTCTTTTAATTGCATATCTCTGGTTCTACTGATTGGATTTTTGTCAATTTGTTTTTTGTGTTGTGTTTTCACTTTATTGCTGTTGAATTGCTGTATAAATACTTCACATATTGCCTCCAAGTTAAGCCTGACTGTTTGTATACGAAGTTACCATATGGTTCAGCACAGATTTATTTGGGGTTTGCTTGTGTTTCACCTTGACAATAATTGGGGTTGGTGTCTGATTAGAGTTTCGCCCCCCTGAACCAGTAATTTCCAACATTGGTGTTCAGATGTGAGATTAGGACTTGTGTTTGTGCAGTGTCATACAGTGATGTAGTGTTACACTATAATCCCAGATAATTAATTTGATATCAATTACAGTTTATTTTTAAGTCTCCCTAATTGGCTCTTTTGCTTTTGTCAAACTCACTCTCATTCTACCTGATTTTCCATGACCATACCTGCATTCGAGCTCCTCAATCTGGAGAGCTACAATGTGGTTGAGGTCATGTAGTTTTGTAAGAAAAAGGGACTCCCAACCAAGAAAGGCACAAAGAAGTTGGAGCGTCACAAAGCTCTGAGGGCCTGGGTGGATGCTCATCATTTACTGATAGCAACAGAGGATGGAGATGAGGAGGATAATAGCAGGAGCAGGCCCTGGGTGCATGCCCTGAAATGCTGCACTAGAGGGAGGGGGATGACTTGTCTCCTGAGTTGGAACTCCCAATCAGAGTGGAGAACAACGTCTTTTCTTAATGCCTGTCCCCAGAGCAGTTGGCAATCGGGAAGGCTGAAAAGTAGTTTAAGTTGTAAATGGCCACACTCAAATTAGAAGCAGAGGAGAGGAAGGCTGGAGCCAAGAGAGCCTTTTCAAGGAAAAACTGCCCTTAGAGGCAAAGGAGAGGAAGATGGCTCCTGGAAGGAGCCTCTGAGAACTGTACCTAAGAGCTAGGCAAGCAGTGTCCTCGAATTCTCGATAAGATGCCCAGCTAGGTGGTAGGGAATGACATTGACAAGTGGTTTTCTGCCTATGAGGTGCCCTTTAAGATGCACAGGATCCCAGGACAGCTATAGGGGGCATTACCCTGGAAACACAAGCCTGGACACTGGAGGTGGTGGACCAGATGAAGGGCCCTCCAATAAAAACCATCCTTGTCACCAAAGTTGCACTCACTCCAGAAAAGTACTGCATTAGATTCAGGGATAGCCAAGAGATGCAGAACCAGTCTTGGGTGGATTTCCTTGATTATGTCAGCAAAACATGGGATGGTTGGGTGCAGGACAGCAAATTTGATGATTTTTCTGGGTTGTTTAATCTGATACTGAAAGAGCACATGCTCAGTACATGTATTGTAAAGCTGTGCCAGCACCTGGTTGACAGCAGGCTCTCAGACCCCAGAGAGCTTGGGAGGGGCCACAAGAAGGGTGGTTCAGTTTCCCACCCTATCAGAGTGAGGGGGAATTCAAGGAAGACACAGACAAGTTCCAGAATAAGTGGGGAGAAAAGGGTTGCCATGCCCCTTCTGAGAAAAGGGGAGACAGTTCTGGTGGGATGTGGACCAAGGTGCCCCATTTTCAATCCCAGTTCTTTGATTGTTTTGCGTGAAAATTCAAGCGTGGGGACTCTGCTTGTCCAAAGAAGTCTCCCACTGGTTAGACTTCTACAGGGTGGCCAATGTGGCCTTAGGGAAAAATAGCTCCCCGGGCCACGTCATTGACCATGTTAACATCCCCCCTTAGCTAGGAGATAGACTCAGAGTGGGAGCTTGTGATCCCTGATGGAGTGAGTCTACACTTCCACCAGGTGAAAGTGAATGGGATCTCTGTCACTGCTCTGAGGGACACGGGGCCAGCCAGATCATGGTAGAGGAAAGGCTGGTTTCTCCAGAGAAGTACACCAATCAGGTATGTAGGCTAACTCAGGCCCAGGGGCAGCCCTGCTATCCCTAGAGAGGGGTGAGTAGGTGACCCGAAGGAGTGTCATAGTTAATCCCCAGATGCCCATAGACTGCATTCTGGAGAAAGAGTTGGCCCCAGTGTCAGGAGACCTGGGAGGGGCGGCCATCCAGTGTGCTCTCTCAGTTCAGTTTTTTTAGGGGTACCACTCCCAAGCAGAGGGTACGGGCGCCCAGAAGGACAGGGATGGGTGTGGAAGGACTCAGCCCTGTCCCCTGTTCAGCCTCAGGGTACAAACCCTTGGCTGAAAAAAGTCTCAGATTTACCACCCCTAGTGGGAGGTAGAATGGCAGTTGGGTGCCTAACACCGAGGGCTGTTGCCCCCCACTCTGAGGTCAGATAACCTTCAGGAGCCCCTAGGCAACTGCTTGCCACCCACAAGGCAAGAAGAGAGGCCTACCCAAGTTCCCCACTTAAAGCTGGATGGTCAAGGGCCTGGCTCTTGAAACTGACAGCTATCAGATGCCTCTACTGGTTGCTGTTCTTATGGACAGAATGTTCCTTAAGTTGGGGACAGAAGTCTGACCCAAGGGGCAGAATGTGCCACATCACTTTGTTGGCCATGGTGGTATTGTCTGGCTACTTGGATACATCTGTGAGCAAGTTAAGGTTAGGTGCTTTACAGAGGAGGTCCACAAGTGAGGAGAAGGGTTCCCCATGATCAGTCCAGGATAGTGTAGAAGGGGAGGTGTAGGACTGACAGGGGCCCCTTCATAAAAAAGCCTTCATCCACGTTCTATTGCCTAAGCTGGGTCAAAGGGGCTACTTCCCTCTAAGGCCATATTGACCATCCTCATGGAGTTCCCACCAGTGGGAGGATTCTTTGGACAGAAATAATGCCTCAGCTAGTGTCCTAAGCCAGAACAATCAAAGCACCGGTGTTGAAAATGGGGAGCCCTGGACCATCACCCACCAGAACCTCCTACCTGTTTCTCAGACAGGGCCTGGAACCGTTTCCTTATTCTGGGACTTGTCCGTGTCTTCCATGACCACCCCCTCACTCTGCTGGGGGGAACCTGAACCACCCTTCTAGGGGTCACTCCCAGGTACCTTCTGGAACACTCTGGTAGTGATCCAGAGGTCTCTGCTTCCTTTGCAAGCTCTCTGGGGTCAGTGAGGTTGCTTTCAAACTGGTGCTAGCACAGCTCCACAAAACATTTACTGAACATTTGCTCTCTCAGTATCAGAATAAACCACTCAGTAAAGTCATCAACTTTGCTGACCCACATACCAACCATTTAATACCTTGCTGGCGTCATCAAGAAAATCCGCCTAAGACTGGTTCTGCATCACACACATTTCCCCTGTTTTTCAAAAACCCAAAATGTAGCTACATTTTGGACATTTTTTTCTGTTACCTCAAGGGGAGAACAAAAACCCTGGGTACCTTAAGTATCTCCAAATGGTAAAGATGTTACAAAGTTGATTTGAAAATATTCTGTGGAGAAAACGTTATGAAGGCTTAAGTATGAACTTCTCCAAACATCAAAAAACGGCTCAGCACTTTGGAGGGGGGAAGCCTCAGTACTTGAGGGGTTAATGTTTATGAGTGAAGCATAATAAACAAAAGGCCTACATATAACCATTTTGCTTGCCTCTTGCCTCTGAGTGATTACAGATTACCTTTGTGATATTGTGGTAGTCAGTATTTTGGCTACAATGTATTGGTGGGACAATATTTGTCTCCACGATATATTGATGTACAACTTTCCCCCACACCAGCGTATAATACATTCCTGCACAGTTTACTGCCCTTATATTGCTGTAATCTTACTATGGTTGTATCACTCTAAGCATGTTTTTCTAGAACTTGCCAGGCGTTTTAACACAATGCCAACCTTCCATCCAAGAATTTGCTATAACACTGTTTACTGTACATGCTGTCAAGGGTTATACCGACTTGTAAATGCCCTCTACATGAGTTATAACAAGGGAGAGGGCCTTCAACCACTGGTATAACCTTACACAGAGGGATATAATGCCATTAGAATATACCACCAAAAGTGAGTATAAGGTTCTAAATTAAACAGAGTGAAACAAAAAGACAAACTTTAAAATATTTGAGGAAGGTCTCTACCAGCAATTAACGGCCCCCAGGGACACTATATTTTTCAAAGGAGGTTCAAATATTTACATTTTCAAATACTTGTTCAGATATAACAAAGTCAACTTTTCTGATATAAGGTATAAGATAATTATATTTGCCTAACCTCTAAATTCTAAAGGAGTAGGCACAGAGCATAGGTGCTAGGCCACCATAATATGGTGTATGCTCTCTCCTCAAAAAATTGTGTCAAATTAATAAATCCGGTCTCAGGCCAGCCAGAGGGCATGCAGGGGTGAAGAAAGGAATTGGAAGAAAGAAAAGAGGGAGGGATCAGAAGGGAGAACAGGAAGGCAGAGATTGGGAGGGTTATGGAAGGAATTGAAGCAATGAGCTAATGTGTTCTGGAGGGCCTCACAGGCAAAAGAAGAGTAGTCAGGGGAGGAGAGAGCATATGAGGGAGATGGGAGGAGTGGGAGAAGAAGAATTTGGTGGAAGGGTATGTTCAGGGGTGGGAGAAGGAGTAGAAGGGACAATGGCAGGTGAGTGGGGTGAGAGGTAAGATGTATGATTTAGTGTAATGGAAGGATCAGAAGGAAAAGCAGGGCCGGGAAAAAGGGCACAAGGGAAGTGAAAATTTGAGCAAAAGGGTAGACCATAGGGCTGAGGAACTTTGTTTAAAATTGAGCCTAATAACCAACAAATATCATCAATCTATGCAGATGGTTAACATCATTACAAAATTCTGCTTTTGAAAAAGCTTATAGTAAGGCAGCGTGAAGAGCTACATTAAATATCAGGATATACATTTTTGAACAGTGTAAAAAAAAATAGCAATTATAATGGTGCAGTACATACTGCAAGGTAAGGAATCCAACCCATAAAACACAATGCCCTCCCCTAATAAAAACAGCCTTGAATTCGGACATATAAAGTGTGACGTGCAGTTTTCCAAGACAGGACTCATATAGGAACAATTCTTCGCCCTACTCCTGAGAGCAAGCACCATCCCAGCTATCAAAGTGCATTACATTGAATAAAGTGCAGAAGTATACAAGTTGCCACGAAAAAAAGACCCACATCATAATAAATTAGAATTAATCCTACCCCCAAGCAGACATGGAGAAGAGTGCACATGCTAATTGATAAAGTGGCATGTGTGAATACACAGGGCACCCCTATCCCTGTTACTAAAAAATGCAAAGCGCATTATGGCCACCCTATAAGAGCCACATAAATAAATTGCTAATATAAAGTGCCATATGCAGGAGCCTTAGTGAGACTGTTGGAAAATGGCCCTCTATGAAGGTTCATCCCAAAATGTTTGCCTTTATCCCCCTCCTTTTCTTACCTCATTCTTGTTAGCTTTAGGGCTCTTGGCACTTTACCACTGCTAACCAGTGCTAACCAGTGCTAAAGTACATGTGATCGCTCCCTAAAATATGGTAACATTGGCTCTTACCCAATTGGCATATTTAATCTACTTGTAAGTGCCTAGTAAAGTGCACTACATGTCCCCAGGGCATGTTAATCAAACGCTACTAGTAGTTCTGCAGCACGTATTGTGCCACCCACATAAGTAGGCCATTAACCATAACTCAGGCCTACCATTGCAGGGCGTATGTGTGCAGTTTACTGCCACTTAGACTTGGCATTTAAAACTACTTGCCAAGCCCTAAACTTTCATTTTATTACATATAAGTCACCCCTAAGGTAGGCCCAAGATAGCCCATAGGGCAGGGTGCTATGTAAGTAAAAGGCAGGACATGTACGTATACGCTTTACATGTCCTAGTAGTGAGAAACTCCCAAAGTCATTTTTCATTATTGGGAAGCATAGGCTAGCACTGGAAATTCCCTTATGTACTTTAAGTGGTAATTTCTGATCTGAAAGAAATGGCATTGTCATGTTTGGTATGGTTGGAATGGCAGTGAGAAATCCTGATTACTGGTGAAGTTGAATTTAATATGACACTTTTATAAAGTAGGAATTTCTCTGCACTTACTACTCTCTGTGCTTTACAGTCTGTCTCGAATCCATGGCTGGTCTGTGCTGGTTGACAGCTCCTCTTGTGCATTCCACTCAGACAGCTATAAACAAAGGACACTCAGCTGCATTCATTTGCATGCTGATGGGTCTTCCTGGGCAGGAAGAGTGGAGGGACTCTCAGTTACACTTCAGACAGTAGTGGCTTGACCCCACACAAAGGACTGATAACCCCCCACAAATCTCCTGGCAGATAGGACTGTGCTGGAAGGGGAACTGTTGCACTTCAAAACCTCTCTTTGAAGTCTCCTCCACTTCAAAGGCACATTGGGTATATATATAATTAAGTAAGTAAATCTTTATTAGCATAGTTAATTAAAACCAGCGCCAATTTTCAAACTCTTCACATTGTGGGGATCATAAACTCTTGCATGCTCTCCAGTTAGTGATTAAAAACATACAAAAAAGCAGTACAAACAGTGTAAATTTATGTGCCTATTGATTGAGCACAATCCCGGTGAATTGACCCCACTTGATAGTCATAACGCTAAATACTTTTCTCAAAAATAGTCCAAGAGCGGGGTCTTAAAGCCAAGACCTTGCTTGTAACCATGTATGTACAGTGACAGCACTACCTATTTAGCTAATGCTAAACTGCCAACAAGATCAGAATGACTGGGAGTGTAATTTCCTGGTTCCTCAATCTAAAATATTTGAATACACCACTGAGTAGGCGTTAACCCTACTACTAGACTTTGATATTTCACCTCCCGCCCAGTTTTCTATGATGTACCGAATGTCTACCCATCAGCATACACCTGTAGGCATTTGTAACAGCAGAATCCCGATCCATCGTAGCTTTGCACTACCTTCACTGTAATATTCGACAATTTTCTGAAAGTCTGCACCATAAACTTGGTCCCCTAGCAGGCATAAGGAATTGAGGAGACACTTAACCAACTAATGACGGCTGGCCTACATGAGCGTATGCCCAAGACCATAAGAATGTATTTCAAATATTTTTGCCAACGCCGGGCATACACAAAAAACATGAACAAGTGACTTTTGTTTATACCCACAGAGGTGACAAGATTGAGTCCTAAACTGCTGCTTCCAAGAAGGGGCCATGTCTTTAGTTTCAATCATACCGAAGCGCAGGAGCATAAACTGATGTTTCAGCGATTGCGTGAAAAACACTGATAGATATTCATGTGCTCGAAGTGTTTGGTATGATGATAATACGGTCCAGGCATGTTGTCTTTTGGCAAGCGGGTTTTTGTCTGCTGTAAGCGACTGTAACCGAGTTGCAGCATTTACCATCTGGTAAAACTCGGCTTTGCTCAAGCTCGTGCCCCAGACGTTTTGCAAGCCCAGTTCCTTTATAGAGTTATTTAGATGGTTTCCCCATGAGCCTTTGGCATTGCTGCTCTGTTGCTCCTCAATTTCACTCCAGCATAGACTGCTTATAGATCCAGTCTCAGCTGCTCGCAGTCGGCAAAAGTTTTAAATACACATTTTTGCTCTGAAATTTGTAGTTTTTTATTCCAAATTCTAGGCGTACCTGGGCTGGTGAAACTGAATTTGGAACACTGTTTTACATGCCTTTGTTTGAGTTTGATTTAAAACTGCTATTTCTTTGCCAAACATGGTTTCAGCCCCATTTGTAACATTTGGCATTAACCGTGCTGACATTACAGAGCGCAGCTGTTTGTATGACGGGCAACTCATTTTTTGTTTTAATATCTTAAATCCGTATGTCAAGGATTGTGCCTTTGCTTGAGGAGCAACAAGCTGTGGTTTAAAGGTCAGGTGTGGGTCCACTATGAAATGCAAGTATCTGTATGCGGGAACGATCTCCACCTGAGTTCCGTTAATGAACCATGCAAAAGATGTAATTTTCTAATCCATTAGTCTGACCACTTTGGTTTTGTTAAAATTCAGTTCCAGACCTTGTTTGACTATATATCCAGTAAGTGTGTTGATGCTATGCTGCAGACCAATTGGAGGTTGACTAAGTAATACTATGTTGTCTGCATACTGTAACCATGCAATTGCTTCCTGAGCCAGAACGGGTGGGTGATTGTTTACAGGAGAGAGAGCTTTGCCCAGGTCTGTTAGAGATAAGTTCAAAAGCATGGGGACTAAAACACCTCCTTGCTTTAGGCAATTAAAAGTTTGAATTCTATTGATAACCTGGCCACCTTCTCCAATTTTGACTTGCGCCCAAGTACCTGAATATAGTTTCATCACTGCGTTCAACAGGCTACGGGGGAGACCCCAGCCTTTCAGTTTTTCCCATAGGCGAGATCTTGGGACACGGTCAAAAGCTGACTTAAGATCAATAAAACAGGCAAAGAATCGACTTTTCTTATGCCTAGCCTTTATACCTAACGGAGCCAATGCAGTCAAGTTGGTTGAAGTCCCCATGCCTACTCTGAAGCCAGTCTGACTTTGTGGCAGGAGATGTTTCTTGTGTATCCAAACCGATAATTGTTGCAACAGACAGGATGCATAAAGCTTTGCTCTGACATCAATCAAGCCTATTACCCTGTAATATAGTGGGAAGGTGGAATTGCCGGTCTTGTAAATCGGATGGAAGATGTTGCCTTTCCAGGCATCTGTCAGCAGCTTTGTGTCGTGGAGCTCGTTGAAAAGAAGCACCAAATAATAAGCCCAGTATGTTGCATCACCTTTAAAAAGGGCATTAGGGATGCTGCTCTGTCCGGCGGCTCCTTCCGTTTTTAGCTTCGTTATAATACCTATCAGCTGCTCAATGTCTATATCTGCGAGAGCGTTGTCTTGATCAGAATCAGGCTGGGAAGCGTCTGTTTTCAACTTTACTCTAAAGCCAAAGTCGGTCTAACTTGAAATGCAAAGACTTACAGCTGAAGGTCCTCTCCCATTACCTTTTGGTCTGAGGTTGAATACAATGCTGAAAATGGGCTTCCCAAGTGGCAGCATCAATACCTGCGCAAGAATATCGATTTTTACCCTATCACAACACATTCACCAATTGCCAGAACGTTTTGTTCTTCAGTTTATTAGACATAAGGAGTTTTGACCACAGATCTTCATAGTAGTGCCTTTTTTCACCCAGCAGTCTTTCTTATATTGTAATCTTAATTTAAGGAGCCTTGTTTTGTCAGGGTTCTTGACCATTCGTGCCTCCTTTGTCACTTTTTTTGTCTCCCATGAGACTTGATTTTGTAATTTATGCAAAGATCTGTTATACCATGGATGCTTTTCAATAACACCCTTCAGATTTTTATTTGCAGCACATGCAGAGCTTGAGAAAAGGATTTATTTTAGAAAATGTGTTAAAAAATAAGTCACATAGGTACTTCCATGCCTTCACCCGTGCTTTTGAACTCAATACTGCTTGTTCTTGGTTCTCAATTTTTTTCCTGAGCTGTTCTAACGACCCTGCACATCAACACGCTTTCTCAATGCTGTGCCCCGCCATTTCAGCTTTTTTCTATTATAGGTCGTCGGGGCAGCGATAATGATGTTTGTGGTCGGTGATCGCTTCCATTCCAGTCTTAACTGTATGACTTGTGGAAAGTGATCGCTCTCTGGGCGAACATAAATGTTTTAGGCGACAACTAATGGCAGTGCTGCTTCATTTATTAATATGATGTCAATTGTTGATTTCATTGATCCACTTGAGAATGTTACTGGTGTAGGGGAATCTCCCTCTGAGTGGGTCATCAAGCAACGGAGGCCAAGATTTTCAGACTTTTAATTCAAGTGCATTCCGTGGTGTTTTTGTCTCTGATTTGTATAGCCTTTACTCAACTCAGCATAAAAGTCACCGGACACAATATGAATGGCCTCCTTGTACTGCCTCTGCAAAATTTTCAGGATGCTTAACAGTGTTTCCTCGTTTCCCTGTTTTGATCCTTGTTCGGGTGAATGTACACATTGGTTAGTAGCAGCAATGTTTTAGCATCATTTAGCTCCTGCGGTTCCACCTTGATTGGCAGCAGCCAGTCAATTCCGAGGTCAATTTGTTTGGTAGCCCAATTAGTTTTGGTTGAACATAATGTATTGAGGCCACCTTTGGGATGCCCAAGTCTTTGGAACTTGACTGCAGGAACATGCCTTTCGACATAGCCTGAGATTTGGATTGGCTCCGTACATCAGGTTTCCTGAAGCATGATGATATCAAACTGCTGTAGGAACCTCAACGCCTCCACGTCTGTTACCATTTGTTTCAGTCCATGGCAATTCCAAGAGCATATGTAGAGGCAGTTTGCTGTCTAGATCTTTCGTCAGAACCAATTGCTACTGTGGGCCATTCTGGATTGCCGTTCTACCTGTTGCCAAGTTGGAGGTTCTGCCGATATATATGACAGAGCGAACTTTGATTCCTTTCTATAGTTAGATTTTCTCGTCTGCTTGGAGTCACATCCACTCCAGACGCTCCTTTCAACACTGAGGTCCCCCTCTCATTTCCTGGGAGCAAGGGGCTAGGGTATCGACAAGGTTCTTGTCTTTGTAGCGCGATGCCCCATGATCTGATTCAGGCAGCGTTGGCTGGAGAGGCCCAGGATGTAAGTGTTGCCTCTTTGGCCTTGTTATTCAGATGAGGGGCAAACTCCACTGTCTGCAGCTCAGTCATGGTGATATGGGCTAGTGGCCGAATTTCATTTATAAGTTTGATGACAGTTCCTCTATTTAAGATATCAAAAGCCCCCTTTGAATTGTACTGGGGGATGGAAAGGAGTTTGTTGTCACTCAAAACCGCTGTTTGCTGTAAGGTCTGACGTCCCGGCGAACTCATTGGTGTTGGCAGTTTGAGATGAATACCTATCCTTGTATGTTGTTTCTTGCCGATATCCGGCATGATGTTTGCCTCTGGGAGATGTTGTGAGGTCTGGCAATGATCGATTACTGCAGGTATTTGATTGTTTTCCTAATGTTTGATGGCTTCCCACCGGTTCCCTTGGTCAGTGATCTGGCAGATGTTAGGATCCTGTTCGGGGGTTGCTTGATACGACCTCCTTCTGAACTGGATTTACACCTTGGCAGCTGTTCGATGGCCTTGTATCCTTAAGTGACTGGTTTTGCTAAGTTGATTGACTTCTGCAGGCGGAAATTGCAAACTTTGGATTATCCTGGTTATCCTTTTGCATTGTCATCTGCTGTGTGAGATATGTGCTGCTGTCCTCCAAGTCTCCCTCATCTGTCCCCTCAAGTTCTTTACCCTGTGTGCCAATGGACTTTGCGAATGACTTCCAGATAATGTTTTGCTGAGCCGCCTTAACCTTCTTCCGAGCTTTCCTTTGCCGTTTCTTTTCCCCTTTAGTAAGAAAGACCTAATTCACTGCTAAAGTGTTTGAAGCTTCTCCTGCAATCCCTTCCCCTGACGGGACTTGTTGCTTGAGTGTTGGAGTCCTTGCTGCACCCAGATGAGCTCTGGTTTTCCTCCTGTCAGGAAAAGCGAGTAGCATGTGAGTTTCTATTTGCACTGTCAGCACCTTTCTTATCAAAATCATTATTGTGCACAGTCCCTTCCTTCCTGCAAAGCCCATCCCGAGTTCTGGGGGCCCGAGCCCTGACTTCTGTCAAGATGTTGTTTAGAATTTCAATGGTCTTGGGTGAATTGTCTCCTGCAGAAACACATTGGCGTAACACTTGCTGAGTGTAAGAATGGGCCCTTCTTATCAGGTCGTTCAACGCTTGAAGCTTCTTATCGATATTCACTATGTGCACTGCCAAGACATTCAGTAGGTCCACCTGAGTTTCCTGTTTGGCGGCTTGATAATAAATCACCACCGACATTGCATCCATGGTCGAAAAGAGGGCCTGCCATGAGGCCTCTCCCCAGAAGTTGGCCGGTCCTCCTTAAGTTTAGCTTCCAAAGAAGGGTCCGCTGGGACATATGCCTCCTCTAGATAGCCCAACGCAGTGCCCATTGCATGATCCTACTTAACTAAGACACTAGGGTGCCTTGGGTTGAAGGAGGAGTGTGCCGCCACCGATGAGCTACTGCTACTGGTGGTGCACTGATTCAGTATGGCTGTTAGATTTTCCGAACACTCCTCCCCTCCTTGCATAGCATTGGTGTTTGATGGTTGGCCTGCATTAATATGTCCCTCGCAGGCCACCGGGTCAGTTAGAAATGCAGCAGCACAAGTGTCAGAGAGGTCAATTAGAGGTGGATTGTGCATCAATATGCAGTTGCTGGTACTACCCCCCTCCTGCAGTGATTGCTGTAATTGCGGTGCTTGTGAAGTATGTAGAGGGGAATTCTGGCTCCAATTGTTCCAATTGCTAATATTTCAAGTAGAAAAGGAGTCCTGTTGATTACAAGTATGCACTTCTGCCATGGTCGTTACGCTTGGGGTACTGAGGTGGGGGCTTTCCCTGTCATGGAGGGACCTCTCTGCCACTGCAAGAGTTGTCCCAGTGTGAATATCCCTATGCAGGGATGAGGACAGTATGCCATTGAGAGCTGTGATGGGCTTGTCCGCCGTCTTAGTTAACAGAAAGTCAGTGATTTTGTATCTCTCTTTCTTGTGATGACCAGTTGATTTATTTTATTTTATTTATTTTAGGTGTTGGTGGGTTTTTTGGCAACTGTTGGGTTAGTGGGGGGTTCCAGTCAGTAGAGTCACTTGGTTGGACCATTGGATCCAATGGTCCCGGGGAGCTTTGCCTTAGCCTCTTTGCTGCTTTTCTCCTTCCCCAAGTTAGTGTCATCCTTGCTCTTTTTGCCAGTAATTGGTGGTTGGGCAACCAAAGCTAGAGTAGAGTGCCTGTACTGGTGATGAGGTGCTTAAGGCAGGTTTCCCTTAGGCACAAGCCACATCAGTCTAACACCGGCCGCTTCAGTGCAGCCTAACGGCCTGGAGTAGCTTGTACCCTCAATCTTCAGGCACCAAGCACTCAAATAACTGTCTTTAGCTTGTGAGGTATGGTTTCTCTGCACTTGCTTGCTGCTACTTGGACCACCTTCCAAATCGGTGTTAAGGCCTGTGCTGGTGGTAAAGGTGCGGTTTGGCGCTACAGTGGTCTGTGTGAAGCTCCTGGATGCCTGAACTTCTTGAGTCAAGCCTCCAGATAGGGAGGCTTCTGGAGCCTTGATAGGGATCGGGCCCACCACCACCACATCCAGCCAAGCTAGGGACTTAATGCCAGCCTGCGAGCCCCCCTGCCTTCCTGCTGGCTCCATGGGGTTCCCGACTCCGAACACCACACCACTGGCCCTTCTGGGGCACGGTCAGCGGTCGACTGAGGGTGGGTAGGGGGCTTGAATGCCTGCACGCTGTGCTCCACACGCCACACTCCACAATCCCCCGTGCCCCTGCCACTTCACCTTCAATTCCCCTGATGTATGGGGAAGTGTAGCTGGACAGTTGCAGGCTGCGGGCCTCGGGATTCATGCTCCTCCTTTTGCCTGCACCCTTCGAGTGCTGGAGTTTCCAAATGGGCCAGACTGGGCAGGGTCTGAACTGGGTGGATCAAGGCTCTGGTAGGGTCGGGTGGATCGGGGAAAGTTGGGTGGGCCGGGTATGAGGCGGGACGCACCGTACCTTCACAGCCGCTCCCCCCGCCCCTCCTCGCCTGCTCTGCGCGCGCCTCGCTCCTCTCCACCGGGCTCTACTCGGCAGTGGCGTCCTGCGTCCATGTCATAATCAGATTCACATATATTTATATATATATACACTGTGTCTGTGACCTCCTGAAATCAGACACTTTTGGACCTACAACTGGACTCTGTCAGAAGGACTGCAGTGCTCCCCAAAGGACCCATCTGGACTGCTTTTCTGGAAGGACTGCTCTCTGGCTTGTTGCCCTACTGCCTGATGCTCCCCGACTCTGCTGGAAGGACTTTGCCTTTTTGCCACAAGTGATCTTTAAGGGCTTGTTAGCTTGCCTCCTGTTAAGAAGTCTCGGGCCATCAAGAGAGAAAATCCACTGCACCGGAAAAATATCAACGCAGCGGCTGCAGAATCAGTGCAGCGCCCGTCTTGTGGATGGAAAACTGAGGAAGCGTCTGTAGAAGCAACATACTGCCTGTTTCATCACCACAGTGCATTTGGATTTTCCACTGATCGTCCCTGGCGTCAGTTTGTCATCAAACGCCGCACCGCAGTAGGGAACCAAGATTGCGCACCCAAAAATCAACGCATCACCTTGCCTGCAAGGAAAGAATCAACGCATCACCTCTGCCGTGCTAGAAAAATCAACACATCACTTTACTTTCCGATGCCTCATACACTCTGCGACCCACAGCACCTTTATCCCAAGTACTTTGTGCTTAAGAAATATATATCCATTGATTCCTATGGATTAAGATTTACTTAAACCTCTAAAAAGTGATATCTTGACTGGTGCATATTGATTGTTTGTAGTTTTGGTCTTGTTTTATTCAGATAAATAGTATCTATTTTTCTAAACTGGTGTGGAGTACGTTTTTGGTGTTTTCACTCTGTTATTGTATGAATTATTGCACAAATACGTTACACATTGCCTTCTAAGTTAAGTCTGCCTGCCCTGTGCCAAGCTACCGGAAAGTGAGCATAGGATAACTAAGGTTGTGTTGTAACTTACCCTGACTAGGATTATGGTCCCCGTTTGGAAAGGGTGCATACCTCTCCCAACTAAAGACTAATTTTTTAACGGAGACCAGACTCTACAATACTACAAGGTGCCTAACTGGGAGGCTCTCAAGGACGGGCAAGGCCCAGAGTGGTTTAGAGAGGCTTGAAGTGGCTTCAAATGGCAGCAAAGCTCTCAGAGACCCTGACCCTATTTCGTATAAGCGTCTTCAAATTTCTTTGTCCTTACCATCGTTTCCCACCACCTCTGTAATGTAGGAACCTGGCCTGTCCTCCAATTTAGGAGAATCAATAAACATGCTACTAACAATGTGATAGATACAAATAGCTGCCCCAACTTATTGATTATTTGGCTCTCCTTCAAAACTCCAAATTATGCTAAACTGGTATAAGGAACCGACATTGTCTGAACTTGTTTGCTTAATTTGAGGCATGAATAGCCCTTGACAAGTGAATGCATGACCTAGTGGAATACCTGGCAAACTTCAGAAAAATTAGAAGCAAAATATGTTCATTGTAAAAAGCTCTAAATAAAGTTATTGCTCTGAACTCCACACCTCAGAATTATCTTTTCCCATGTGTAAGGAAATGCCTCCTTGGCATGGTTACCCCCTGACTTTTTGCCTTTGCTGATGCAAGGGGCAAGAAACATTTCCCTCTCTTGAAGGCCTTAAGCAGCAAGCTGCTGAGGAAACAAAAGGAAATGTCAGTGGAACCCACAGGGTCTAATGGGAAGATGGACTCCTTTACACTGAGGCAAGAGATCCAAAACCTGGCGCCACTAGGAGAGTGGTAGTGCCTCAGGAGCTTAGAGAGTTCATTCTAACCTTAGCCCATGACAGTCCACTTGCTGGGCATTTGGGACAAACCAAGACATGGGAGAGGTTAGTCAACCATTTCTATTGGCCCAACATGTCCCAGAAAGTAAAGGAGTTTTGTGCCTCCTGTGCCACCTGTCAAGCCAGTGGTAAGACAGGTGGCCACCCAAAGGCCCCCCTCATTCCACTTCCAGTGGTGGGGGTCCCCTTTGAAAGAGTGGGAGTGGATATAGTGGGTCCACATGAACCTTCCACAGCCTCAGGGAATCAGTATATCCTAGTAGTAGTGGATCATGCTACTAGGTACCCTGAAGCAATTCCCCTTAGGTCAGAGTACACTACTGCCCCTGCAGTAGCCAAAGCACTCATTGGTATCTTTACCAGAGCAGGATTTCCTAAGGAGTTGGTTTCTGACAGAGGTACCAACGTCATGTCAGCTTACCTAAAACACGTGTGGAATGAGTGTGGGGTGACTTACAAATTCACCACACCATACCATCCACAAACCAATGGTCTTGTTGAAAGGTTTAACAAGACATTGAAGGGCATGATCATGAGGCTCCCTGAAAAGCTCAAAAGGAGATGGGATGTCCTCTTGCCATGTCTGCTTTTTGCCTACAGAGAGGTGCCTCAGAAGGGAGTAGGGTTTTCCCCCTTTGAACTTCTGTTTGACCATCCTGTTAGGGGACCACTAGCTCTTGTGAAAAAAGGCTGGGAGAGACCTCTTCATGGGCCTAAGCAAGATATAGTGGACTATGTACTAGGCCTACGTTCAAGGATGGCAGAGTACATGGAAAAGGCAAGCAAAAACCTTGAGGCCAGCCAACAGCTCCAGGTGATGTGGTATGACCAAAAGGGTGCTATGGTTGAGTTTCAGCCAGGGCAGAAAGTCTGGGTTCTGGAGCCTGTGGCTCCCAGGGCACTTCTGGACAAATGGAGTGGCCCTTACCCAGTGCTAGAAAAGAAGAGTGAGGTCACCTACCTGGTGGACCTAGGCACTAGCAGGACCCCCAAGAGGGTGATCCATGTTAATCCCCTGAAACTCTTCCATGACAGGGCAGATGTGACCCTGTTGATGGTTACAGATGAGAACCAGGAAACTGAGAGTGAACCTCTCCCTGATCTCCTCTCCTCTGACCCTAAAGATGGCTCAGTAGATGGAGTGGTCTACTCAGACACCCTCTCTGGCCAACAGCAGGCTGACTGTAGGCAAGTCCTCCAACAGTTTGCTGAGATCTTTCCCCTAACCCCTGGTCAGACACACCTGTGTACCCATGATGTGGACACAGGGGACAGGATGCCTGTCAAAAACAAAAAATGTAGACAGTCTGATCAAGTTAAGGAAAGCATCAAAGTGGAAGTCCACAAGATGCTGGAATTGGGAGTGATTGAGCACTCTGACAGTCCCTGGGCTAGCCCAGTGGTCTTAGTCCCCAAACCTCATACAAAAGATGGCAAGAGAGAGATGAGGTTCTGTGTGGACTACAGAGGTCTTAATTCTGTCACCAAGACAGATGCCCATCCCAGTGCAATAGCAGATGAGTTAATAGATAAATTGGGTGCTGACAAATACTTAAGTACCTTTGACTTGACAGCAGGGTACTGGCAAATAAGAAGGGCACCAGGAGCAAAAGAGATGACAGCATTCTCTACACCTGATGGGCACTACCAGTTTACTGTGATGCCCTTTGGCTTAAAGAATGCCCCTGCCACCTTCCAACGGTTGGTGAATCAAGTCCTTGCTGGCTTGGAGTCCTTTAGTGCAGCTTATCTTGATGATATTGCTGTCTTTAGCTCCAACTGGCAGGATCACCTGGTCTACCTGAAGAAGGTTTTGAAGGCCCTGCAAGCAGCAGGCCTCTCTATCAAGGGATCTACATGTTAGATAGGGAAGGGTACTGTGGTTTACTTGGGACACCTTGTAGGTGGAGGCCAAGTTCAGCCACTCCAACACAAGATCCAGACTATTCTGGACTGGGTAGCTCCAAAAACCCAGACTCAAGTCAGGGCATTCCTTGGCTTGACTGGATACTATAGGAGGTTTGTGAAGGGATATGGATCCATAGTGACACCCCTCACAGAACTTACCTCCAAGAAATGCCCAAGAAGGTAAACTGGACTGTAGAGTGCCAACAGGCCTTTGATACCCTGAAACAAGCTATGTGCACAGCACCAGTTCTTAAAGCTCCAGATTACTCTAAGCAGTTCATTGTGCACACAGATGCCTCTGAACATGGGATAGGAGCAGTCCTGTCCCAAACAAATGATGATGGCCTTGACCAGCCTGTTGCTTTCATTAGCAGTAGGTTACTCCCCAGAGAGCAGCGTTGGAGTGCCATTGAGAGGGAGGCCTTTGCTGTGGTCTGGTCCCTGAAGAAGCTGAGACCATACCTCTTTGGTACTCACTTTGTAGTTCAGACTGACCACAGACCTCACAGATGGCTCATGCAAATGAAGGGAAAAAACCCTAAACTGTTGAGGTGGTCCATATCCCTACAGGGAATGGACTTTATAGTGGAACACAGACCTGGGACTGCCCATGCCAATGCAGATGGCCTTTCCAGGTTCTTCCACTTAGAAAATTAAGACTCTCTTGGGAAAGGTTAGTCTCATCCTCTTTCGTTTGGGGGGGGGAGGAGGGTTATGTAAGGAAATGCCTCCTTGACATGGTTAGCCCCTGACTTTTTGCCTTTGCTGATGCTAAGTTATGATTTAAAAGTGTGCTGGGACCCTGCTAACCAGGCCCCAGCACCAGTGTTCTTTCCCTAAACTATACCTTTGTCTCCACAATTGGAACAACCCTGGCCAGGGAAGGTTTCTAAGGGCTGAGGCATGTCTTATGACACCCTAGGGACCCCTCATACAGCACATGCACACTGCTTCACAGCTTGTGTGTGCTGGTGGGGAGAAAATTACTAAGTCGACATGGCACTCCCCTCAGAGTGCCATGCCAACCTCACACTGCCTGTGGCATAGGTAAGTCACCCCTCTAGCAGGCCTTACAGCCCTAAGGCAGGGTGCGCTATACCACAGGTGAGAGCATAAGTGCATGAGCACTATGCCCCTACAGTGTCTAAGCCAAACCTTAGACATTGTAAGTGCAGGGTAGCCATAAGAGTATATGGTCTGGGAGTCTGTCAAACACGAACTCCACAGCACCATAATGGCTACACTGAAAACTGGGAAGTTTGGTATCAAACTTCTCAGCACCATAAATGCACACTGATGCCAGTGTGCAATTTATTGTAAAATACACCCAGAGGGCATCTTAGAGATGCCCCCTGAAAACATATCCGACTTCCAGTGTAGGCTGACTAGTTTCTGCCAGCCTGCCACACACCAGACATGTTGCTGGCCACATGGGGAGAGTGCCTTTGTCACTCTGTGGCCAGGAACAAAGCCTGTACTGGGTGGAGGTGCTTCTCACCGCCCCCTGCAGGAACTGTAACACCTAGAGGTGAGCCTCAAGGGCTCACCCCCTTTGTTACAGCGCCACAGGGCATCCCAGCTAGTGGAGATGCCCGCCCCTCCGGCCACTGCCCCCACGTTTTGGCGGCAAGGCTGGAGGAGATAATTAGAAAAACAAGGAGGAGTCACCCACCAGTCAGGACAGCCCCTAAGGTGTCCTGAGCTGAGGTGACTCTTACTTTTAGAAATCCTCCATCTTGTGGATGGAGGATTCCCCCAATAGGATTAGGGATGTGCCCCCCTCCCCTCAGGGAGGAGGCACAAAGAGGGTGTAGCCACCCTCAAAGACAGTAGCCATTGGCTACTGCCCTCCCAGACCTAAACACACCCCTAAATTCAGTATTTAGGGGCCCCCAGTACCTAGAAAACTAGATTCCTGCAACCTTAACAAGAAGAAGGATTGCTGACCTGAAGCCCTGCAGTGAAGACGGAGACGACAACTGCTTTGGCCCCAGCGCTACCGGCCTGTCTCCCAACTTCGAAGAGAACTGCAACAGCGACGCATCCAATAGGGACCAGCGACCTCTGAAGCCTCAGAGGACTGCCCTGCAACCAAGGACCAAGAAACTCCCGTGAACAGCAGCCCTGTTCAACAATCTGTAACTTTCTTGCAACAAAGAAACAACTCTAAGGACTTCACGTTTCCCACTGGAAGCGTGAGACTTTCCACTCTGCCCCCGACGTCCCTGGCTCGACCTGCGGAAAACCAACACTACCGGGAGGACTCCCCGGCGACTGCGAGCCCGTTAGTAGCGAGAGACGACCCCCCTGAGTCCCCACAGCGACGCCTGCAGAGGAAATCCAGAGGCTCCTCCTGACCGTGACTGCCTGTAACAAGGGACCCGACACCTGGAACCAACACTGCATCCGCAGCCCCCAGGCCCTGAAGGAACCGAACTCCAGTGCAGGAGTGACCCCCAGGTGACCCTCTGCCTAGCCCAGGTGGTGGCTACCCCGAGGAGCCCCCCCTGTGCCTGCCTGCATCGTTGAAGAGACCCCCGGGTCTCCCCTTTGCTTTCTACACAAAACCCGACGCCTGTTTGCACTCTGCACCCAGCCGCCCCTGTGCAGGCGGAGGGTGTACTTTCTGTGCCTGCTTGTGTCCCCCCCGGTGCCGCACAAAACCCCCCTGGTCTTTCCCCAGAGGACGCGGGTACTTACCTGCTGGCAGACTGGAACCGGAGCACCCCTGTTCTCCATTGAAGCCTGTGTGTTTTGGGCACCTCTTTGACCTCTGCACCTGACCGGCCCTGAGCTGCTGGTGTGGTAACTTTGGGGTTGCCTTGAACCCCCAACGGTGGGCTACCTTGGACCCAACTTTGAACCCTGTATGTGTTTTACTTACCTGTGAACTTAACAATTACTTACCTCCCCCAGGAACTGTTGATTTTTGCAGTGTCCACTTTTAAAATAGCTTATTGCCATTTTTGCCAAAACTGTACATGCTATTGTGATTATTGAAAGTTCCTAAAGTACCTAAGTGATATACCTTTCATTCAAAGTATTACATGTAAAATTTGAACCTGTGGTTCTTAAAATAAACTAAGAAAAGATATTTTTCTATACAAAAACCTATTGGCCTGGAATTGTCTTTGAGTGTGTGTTCTTCATTTATTGCTTGTGTATGTACAACAAATGCTTAACACTACTCCTTTGATAAGCCTACTGCTCGACCACACTACCACAAAATAGAGCATTAGTATTATCTCTTTTTGCCACTATCTTACCTCTAAGAGGAACCCTTGTACTCTGTGCATACTATTCCTTACTTTGAAATAGTGCATACAGAGCCAACTTCCTACAGTGGAGGTAAGTCCTTGCCTCCCCACGCGAGACAGCAAACCTGTGTACTGCGTGATTTGCAGCTGCTCCGGTTTCTGTGCACTTCTCCAAGGATTCCTTTGTGCACAGCCTAGCCTGGGTCCCCAGCACTCCATCCTGCAGTGCTCAACCCACTGAGTTGGACTCCGACGTCGTGGGACCCTGCTTTTGTGACTCTAAATTTGCAGAACTTCCAAGTGCCTGCTCCAGTACTTCTGCGGGTGCTGCCTGCTTCTGCGGGGACTCTCTGAGTTGCTGAGCGCCCCCTCTGTCTCCTCCTCCAAGGGGCGACATCCTGGTCCTTCCTGGTCCCCAGCAGCACCCAAAAGCCTCTACCGCGACCCTTGCAGCTAGCAAGGCTTGTTTGGTTTATTTCTGCGTGGAAACACTTCTGCAACATCCAGCACGCCGTGGGACATCTTCCATCCAAAGGAGAAGTTCCTACCCCTTTTTGTTGTTGCAGAATCTTCACCTTCTTCCACCCGGAGGCAGCCCTTTTGCACCTTCATCCGGGGTTTCCTGGGCTACTGACAACCCTGGACACTATCGCGACTCTTGGACTTGGTCCCCTTCCTTTTCAGGTCCTCAGGTCCAGGAATTCCTCTTCAGTGTTTTGCTGGTGCTTGTGGTTCTTGCAGAATCCCCCTATCACGACTATTGTGTCTTTCTGGGGTAGTAGGGTAACTTTACTCCTACTTTCTAGGGTCGTGGGGTGGGGTATTTTGGACACCCTTACTGTTTTTCTACAGTCCCAGCGACCCTCTACAATCTCCCATAGGTCTGGGGTCCATTCGTGATTCGCATTCCACTTTTCAAGTATATGGTTTGTGTTGCCTCAGACCTATGTTTGCCTATTGCATCCTATTGTGATTCTACATTGTTTGCACTACTTTTCTTACTGTTACTTACCTGTTTTAGGTTTGTGTACATACATCTTGTGTATATTACTTACCTCCTAAGTGAGGGTATTCTCTGAGATACTTTTGGCATATTGTCACTAAAATAAAGTACCTTTATTTTTTAGTAACTCTGAGTATTGTGTTTTCTTATGATATTGTGCTATATGATATAAGTGGTATAGTAGGAGCTTTACATGTTCAGCCTAAGCTGCTTTGCCATAGCTACCTTCTATCAGCCTAAGCTGCTAGAAACACCTCTATTCTACTAATAAGGGATAACTGGACCTGGCACAGGGTGTAAGTACCACTATGTACCCACCATAAGCCAGGCCAGCCTCCTACAATGGTTAAAAGCCCACAATACTTACAACAGGTCAAAGCACATGTGCGCTCGACCTAAAAAACAAGTGATGGTCACCCACACCCTCTATGGAGCAGATGGCAGTCACTGTGATAAGGCATACAGACAAAACGGGGAGCACCCTGTCTTCCATTCCAGCATTTGTGACCCCAAGGCATCATGGTAAATGCAGTCATTAGCACGAATTTGAATAGAGTTTTGAAAGTTTTTCACCATAAGTTGGTGCGGCAAGTGCTGTATCTTCGGACACGTGTTTCTGGCTATTTGGCCGTCATCAGCGAAGAGCAACGTGTAGCTGGCGGGGTTGCTTGAAATGCCGCCTTGAAAGTATTCACAGGTTTAAGTACCACTCAAGAAGGCGCACAGGTGCTTCACCCGAGCTCGTCAGCTCAGATGCTCACAGGAGCCTTAATTACAACAGTCAAAACGGGGAGCACCCTGTCTTCCATTCCAGCATTTGTGACCCCAAGGCATCATGGTAAATGCAGTCATTAGCACGAATTTGAATAGAGTTTTGAAAGTTTTTCACCATAAGTTGGTGCGGCAAGTGCCGTATCTTCGGACACGTGTTTCTGGCTATTTGGCCGTCATCAGCGAAGAGCAACGTGTAGCTGGCGGGGTTGCTTGAAATGCCGCCTTGAAAGTATTCACAGGTTTAAGTACCACTCAAGAAGGCGCACAGGTGCTTCACCCGAGCTCGTCAGCTCAGAGGCTCACGGGAGCCTTAATTACAACAGTCAAAATGGGGAGCACCCTGTCTTCCATTCCAGCATTTGTGACCCCAAGGCATCATGGTAAATGCAGTCATTAGCACGAATTTGAATAGAGTTTTGAAAGTTTTTCACCATAAGTTGGTGCGGCAAGTGCCGTATCTTCAGACACGTGTTTCTGGCTATTTGGCCATCATCAGCGAAGAGCAACGTGTAGCTGGCGGGGTTGCTTGAAATGCCGCCTTGAAAGTATTCACAGGTTTAAGTACCACTCACGAAGGCGCACAGGTGCTTCACCCGAGCTCGTCAGCTCAGAGGCTCACGGGAGCCTTAATTACAACAGTCAAAACGGGGAGCACCCTGTCTTCCATTCCAGCATTTGTGACCCCAAGGCATCATGGTAAATGCAGTCATTAGCACGAATTTGAAAAGAGTTTTGAAAGTTTTTCACCATAAGTTGGTGCGGCAAGTGCTGTATCTTCGGACACGTGTTACTGGCTATTTGGCCGTCATCAGCGAAGAGCAACGTGTAGCTTGCGGGGTTGCTTGAAATGCCGCCTTGAAAGTATTCACAGGTTTAAGTACCACTCAAGAAGGCGCACAGGTGCTTCACCCGAGCTCGTCAGCTCAGAGGCTCATGGGAGCCTTAATTACAACAGTCAAAACGGGGAGCACCCTGTCTTCCATTCCAGCATTTGTGACCCCAAGGCATCATGGTAAATGCAGTCATTAGCACGAATTTGAATAGAGTTTTGAAAGTTTTTCACCATAAGTTGGTGCGGCAAGTGCCGTATCTTCGAACACATGTTTCTGGCTATTTGGCCGTCATCAGCGAAGAGCAACGTGTAGCTGGCGGGTTTGCTTGAAATGCCGCCTTGAAAGTATTCACAGGTTTAAGTACCACTCAAGATGGCGCACAGGTGCTTCACCCGAGCTCGTCAGCTCAGAGGCTCACGGGAGCCTTAATTACAACAGTCAAAACGGGGAGCACCCTGTCTTCCATTCCAGCATTTGTGACCCCAAGGCATCATGGTAAATGCAGTCATTAGCACGAATTTGAATAGAGTTTTGAAAGTTTTTCACCATAAGTTAGTGCGGCAAGTGCCGTATCTTCGGACACGTGTTTCTGGCTATTTGGCCGTCATCAGCGAAGAGCAACGTGTAGCTGGCGGGGTTGCTTGAAATGCCACCTTGAAAGTATTCACAGGTTTAAGTAACACTCAAGAAGGCGCACAGGTGCTTCACCTGAGCTCGTCAGCTCAGAGGCTCACGGGAGCCTTAATTACAACAGTCAAAACGGGGAGCACCCTGTCTTCCATTCCAGCATTTGTGACCCCAAGGCATCATGGTAAATGCAGTCATTAGCACAAATTTGAATAGAGTTTTGAAAGTTTTTCACCATAAGTTGGTGCGGCAAGTGCCATATCTTCGGACACGTGTTTCTGGCTATTTGGCCGTCATCAGCGAAGAGCAACGTGTAGCTGGCGGGGTTGCTTGAAATGCCGCCTTGAAAGTATTCACAGGTTTAAATACCACTCAAGATGGCGCGCAGGTGCTTCACCCGAGCTCGTCAGCTCAGAGGCTCACGGGAGCCTGTGATAAGGCATGCAGGCTGTCAGGTCAAAGGTTTACGCCAGCAGAGCTAGCTAATGCACCTTTGCATAAATCAAGTGCCTTCCTGTAAGAAGCTGGACCTGTATATACTATATCATGATGAGCTATAGGCCCTCATTATGACATTGGCGGTAAGTCCCGCTTACTGCCATGCCGACTGCCACCAACATACCGCCGGAGCAGCGGTTTACCGCTACCCATATTATGACCCACACATAGCAATCCGTCACTGTACAGCCCACACACAAGTCTGCCAGCCCAAAGGTCGGTGATAAACTGGCGGTAGCAAAACCCACACTGTTACGCCAACAGAACTACGCCCACAGCATTATGACCCATGAATCACAGCGGCAGACATTCAACCATGGTACACCATTGGCAGTACATACCGCTGCGCTCAAAATACACACAACCTAACAAAACAACATTACATTGGACAATTCAAACTACACACCTGACACACATACACACACCACACCCACACACCCACAGCACTATAAAACACAAACACACACTACCCACAACCCTTTATAAATCAAATAAATTGACAACAGAGAGAGAGAGACCAAGAACAGCCACTGAACCAGAGCCACAGAACACCATCACCCATACACCATTCACGCACTTTACAGCACACACCCCAACACATCACCCCACACACACCACACATACTACACCCATAGCACCACAAAGACACCCCAGGTTCTCAGAGGAGGAGCTAAGGGTCATGGTGGAGGAAGTCATCTGGGTAGAGCCACAGCTATTCGGATCACAGCTGCAGCAGACATCCATTGCTAGGAAGATGGAGCTATGGCGGAGAATCGTGGACAGGGTCAACGCCGTGGGACAGCACCCAAGAACAAGGGATGACATCAGGAATAGGTGGAATGACCTAAGGGGAAGGTGCATTCCGTGGTTGCAAGACACCAGATAGCTGTACAGAGAACTGGCGGTGGGCCCCCACCTCCTTCCCCACAACTAACAACAAGGGAGGAACAGGTCTTGGCAATACTGCATCCAGAGGGCCTGGCAGGAGTAGCAGGAGGACTGGACTCTGGTGAGTCAAATCCCTATTACTATCATCCCGACCTGCATGCCATCACATACCCCCACCCCTACCCTCACCCCATCACCCCACCACCTCACATACACACCACTATCACAACCCACCCATCCCAATACCAAGCCCTGCATGCAACACCAATGCATGGACACCCCTCACAGCCCTGCATGGACACCCATCACTAAAGCATGCACATTAGAGAGAATTACCTAGCCCACAAAATCACTACTCATACAAGACAAAGCTGACAGGGCAATCACAACCATACAGGGCAACACACCCAAGCACAAGATGACGAATGCAGAAACAATAACACTGCATTTACATCCTCGCAAGTCTCCCACACAACCTCACCGGAGAGGAGGTGCCAGCAACATCCAGTCCCCCCACAGAAGAGGCCCTCAGTGATGATAGCAGCTCTCGAAGCCTGATCTCAGGACAGTTGGTTACCCAGGCACAGTCCCATACCATCACAGAGGCTCCCCCCTCAGGAAACACCAGCACAGTACCCACCCAGGGGGCCCATACCTCTGTCCCCAGGACACGTCAGTCAGCAGTGTGTCCACCTCTACAGGGACCCCAGACAACCCCACAAACACAGGACGATCAGGGACCTGGGGTCAGTGGGCACATGGTTAAGGGGACAGAGGCACAGGAAGGCAGGGAAGCTGGGAGGACTGCTGTGCGACAGGGGGAGGACAGGCCTAGGGAACCAACTCTCCAGGAGGCACTCACCAACATCCTGGGAGCATACCACCATTCCCAGGAGACGATGGGCCAGATACTGGACAAGTTGCAGGAGACCCAGCAGTTGCAGGAGGGACAGTACCTTGGGATCAAGGGATGACATCAGGAAGAGGTGGAACAACCTAAGGGGAAGGTGCGTTCCGTGGTTGCAAGACACCATATAGCTGTACAGAGAACTTGCAGTGGACCCCCATCTCCTTCCCCACAACTAACAACATGGGAGGAGCAAGTCTAGGCAATACTGCATCCAGAGGGCTTGGCAGGAGTAGCAGGAGGACTGGACTCTGGTAAGTCAAATCTCTATTACTATCACCCCCCTACCTGTATGCCATCACATACCCCCACCCCTACCCTCACCCCATCACCCCACCACCTCACATACACCTCACTATCACAACCCACCCATCCCATTACCAAGCCCTGCATGCAAGACCAATGCATGGACACCCCTCATAGCCTTGCATGGACACCCATCACTAAAGCATGCACATTAGAGAGAATAACCTAGCCCACAAAATCACTACTCACACAAGGCAAAGCTGACAGGGCAATAACAACCATACAGAGCAACATACCCATGCACAAGATGTCAAACGCAGAATCAATAATACTGCATTTACATCCCGCAGGTCTCCCACACAACCTCACTGGAGAGGAGGTGCCAACAACATCCAGTCCCCCCACAGAAGAGGCCCTCAGTGATGACAGCAGCTCTCGACGCCTGGATCTGGATGACCAACCTGGCCCATCAGGGATCTCAGGATAGTAGGTTACCCAGACACAGTCCCAGACCGTCCAGAGCCTCGCCCCTCAGGAAACACCAGCACAGTACCCACCCAGCGTGCCCATACCTCTGTCCCCATGACACGCCAATCAGCAGTGTGTCCATCACTACAGGGACCCCAGGCAACCCCACAAACACAGGACGATCAGGGACCTGGGGTCAGTGGCAGTGGGCACACGGTTCAGGGGAAAGAGGCACAGGACAACAGGGAAGCTGGGAGGACTGCTGTGCGACAGGGGGAGGACAGGCCTAGGGAACCGACTCTCCAGGAGGCACTCACCAACATCCTTGGAGCATACCACAATTCCCAGGAGGCGATGGGCCAGATACCGGACAAGTTGCAGGAGACCCAGCAGCTGCAGGAGGGACAGTACCTGGGAATCAGGGAGGACCTGAAGAACATCCACACCACCCTTGTCAACATTGCAGGGGTGCTGGCAGACATGGCCAACACCATGTGGGAGGCAGTAGCACACCAGCGGGCCCCTGACACTAGTCAAACCGATAAACAGCCCTCCACCTCCGCTGCCGCTAGTGGACAGGAGGCCCCACCACAGGACCAACAGGCCACCAGCACCCGTCCTCCTGCAGAAGGAGAACCACCCCCAAACGGTCCCTGCAATCCAGGCAGAAGCCAGAGAACATTGCCAAGACCCCCGCCAGGAAATAAGACTCTCCTGATTGTCACCCTTGTGTCCCACTCTGTCACCCTGTCCACCTTGAACTGCCATTGCTCCACTTCCTATGCCCCCTTGGACAATGCACCTGTGATACCAATAGACTGTACTCTGTCCTGGACTTTCCTCCACCACCAACCCAGCCCATTCCACTACCCCCTCTACTTCTTAGCACTTAAATAAACACCATTTAGAAAATACAAGTATGGAGTCTGTCAAATGATTGAACTATGTATTTGTTTAACAAGCTTGAACACTGTAATACAACTGTACAGGAATAAATACATAGGAATGACCTGAAGTAGGCTGCAGTCAACACACCAGGTGCCAGAGTGGGGCAGAGATATCTGAAAATAGAGATGCCAAAGGGTACAGTAAGTGGCCATAGAATTGGGAGAATCTGCCTGCCATGTACAATGTCAAATACAAAACTGTCAATGCAAAGTGAAGTTACAGTGTCTTACCTGTGTTTTACTGGAAGTACTGCCGTATAATAGCTGTTCTGTTGTCCTCATCCTCTGCCTCCTCATCTTCATTGTCCACAGGTTCCACTACTGCCACACGCCCATCTCCAGCCTCATCCTCCTGCAGAAAAGGGACCTGCCGTCTCCAGGCAAGGTTATGCAACATGCAGCATGCAATGATGATTTGGCACACCTTCTTTGGTGAGTAGTACAGGGATCCACCTGTTAGATGGAGGCAACAAAACCTTGCTTTCAGAAGGTCAAATATCCTCTCTATTATTCTTCTTGTTCGCCCATGTGCCTCATTGTAACATTACTCTGCCGTTGTCCTGGGATTCCTCACAGGGTTCAGCAGCCATGAGAGGTTCGGGTAACCAGAGTCACCTGCAAATATTGAGGGATACCTGTTAGCCAAACACTAACCCTTATGGCCAGCACCATACCCATACACCAACATATACTGGGTGGGAACCATGGGCTCACCTATTAGCCACAGCCGGTGCCTCTGGATTTGAGCCATCACATATGGGATGCTGCAATTCCTCAGGATAAAGGCATCATGCACAGACCCAGGATACTTTACATTGACATGGGAGATGTATTGGTCCGCAAGGCACACTATCTGCACATTCATCGAGTGAAAGTTCTTTTGATTTTTAAACACGTGTTTATTTCTCCCGGGGCGGGGGGTTGGGGGAGAAGACAAATGCAATATGTGTACCATCAGTAGCCCCAGTAATGTTGGGGATATGTCCCATTGCATAGACTGTGGCCAAATCCTCCACCTGGGGAAAAACAATGTAGCTGCACATGTGTTTAATCAGGGCAGGCAACACTCTGATCAGCACTATTGAGAACACTGGCTGAGACATTCCTGCTGCCAAGCCCACTGTCACTTGGATGGAGCAACTTGCCAAGAAATGGAGCACTGATAGGACTTGCACCAGAGGTGGGATCCCAGTGTGGTGACGGATAGCAGATATCAGGTCAGGCTACAATTGGGCACACAGCTCTGTGATTGTGGCCCTGTCCAGTCTATAGGTGAGGATAATGTGCCTGTCCTTCTGTGTTGCCAAGTCCACTAGGAGTCTGTACATGGGGGGATGTCTCCATCTCCTATGCATCTGCAGCAATTGTAATCTAGGGGGCAAAACAGTGAGCAGCTGGTCAGCATTTCACATTTCCAAACACTACACTGCACTGCATGTTGTGACTGTAACAGTATGTCATTGGATAGGCCCAAATGGTGCTTATGTGTACTGTGACGCTTTTAGGTGCCATGGGCTGCACCACCTCTGCCCCCGAAATGGCGTCTGCCTGTCCTGTGTGGATAGACATGTGGAAATGAGATAATGCCGCTGACGTGTGCCGTTGCGGGAGGAGGTCGAGTACTGCCGTGCAACTCCTCATTGATTGTCATCAGCCCTGTGGGTTACAGTGGCCAATGGTGATGTACACCGGCGGTGACGGTACGCCATTTTCTATCTGTTCACTCACTTGCTACCTGACTTTCAACAGGAGAGGACCTACAATGCAAGTGCTACTGTGACCTGTGTTTGTAACCAACAATGTCTTGTGTCACTGGGTAAAGGGTCCCTGCCTTCACCGCTGCAGAGATGGAGAGACTGGTGGATAGTGTCCTACCCCAGTACCGAATGCGGTATGGGCCTCCAGACCAACAAGTGAGTACACTGAGCATGATGCCTGGGAAATTAATACATGGAGTGCTGTGTGTGCGGGCCTCGTGTAGGGGGGTGTGAGGACTGTGCAATGAGCGCAATGAGGACACGAAGTCAGCGATTCACAGTTCAGGTGAGTTTTATTTTTGTTGTGCAAGATAAGTATTCAGTAATGTTCTGGGTCCTATTCTTGTGATATTTTGGGTTCAGGTTCTCCTCTTCTTGTCTTTCTTCTTCTGGGGCTCCTGGGAGGCACATGTGAGAAAACACAAGATGAAGCACCGGTAAGTAGGCTATCCTAAATACAGGTTTTATCTTTTCCTTCCGTCTGTCCTGTCTTTCCTTTTCCCTTTTTACTGTCTGTCCTTTCTTTGTCCTTCTCTATCCTTTGGTCTTTATTGTGTGGTTGGTGATCTCTCTCTCTCTCTCTCTTGCTCCCTTTTCCCTCTCGCCTGTATCTTGTTTGCTCTTTTTTTTGTCCTCCTAGGGGTCTTTCTACTTTCCTGTGGGTTTTAGGGATTTCTCCTGTTGCTTTTCTTAATACTCCTGACTACCTTTGGTGAACCTTTCTATATCTGTCTCCGTTCCTGGGTCCTTTCCAACCCGTCTTCATTGTGTGGATATCGTTCTTCCTTACTTCCCCTTGTTGTGCTGTCCCCACCACCACACCCCTTCTTTTTGTTGTGTCTCAAACGAAGACCCCAAACCCAAACATTCACCCACCACAATTGCTATGGGTTGTTTAACCCCTCCTGCACGCACCTGGAAAGGCCACGCTTCTCCTGTAGCGTGGCTGGAATTTGCGCTAGGCGCCTCCCGCGCTGCTGGTGTTGTTCTGGGTCTCTCCTTGGCTTTCTCCTGCTCCTTCCTCGGTAGTGATGGCTCCTCAAATCCGTTTTGGGGTGCTGCCGGTCGTTGTCTTCCTCGCAGCGTTCCCAGGCTCCTCAGACTGGCTTTTCTCGACGTCCGACCCCTTCTCCTGGCTGTCCCCGTTTTTACGTCCGAAAGGGAGCGAAGCTGCTGTCTCTGCCCTTTGGATCCCGGAAGTCACAGGGGATTGGTAGATGGACCTTCCCCTTCGGGGTCGTGAGCGGCAGGGTCAGTATGTGCCGCAACCTCAGGCGGGTCTGTTCTTTGCAACAGCCCGTCACAGGGGGGTTGGTGGAAGGGTTCTGGGCAGCGTGATGCATGTATGGTGGGCAATGTCTGTGCATAAGGGTATGTGAGGGCTATGGTGGGCCATGAGTGTAACAGGCCGGACGGTATGACTGATACCTTTTTCTATGTTTCTTTTTCTGCAGGTCAGCGCCCATCAGAAAAAGGGTATATGGCATGCCATTGCCAAGGACTTGCGGACCCTGGGGTCTACGGCAGACGGAGCACCCACTCTAGCAAATGGTGGGAGGACCTGAGACGCTGAGCAAGGAAGACGGCGGAGGCCAAGCTGGGAATGGCCTCCCAACAAGGAAAGGGTGACCGTCAAACCCTGACCCCCCTGATGGCCCGCATACTGGCGGAGGCCGATCCGGAGCTAGATGGGCGCTTGAGGGCATCACAGCAGCCACAAGGGGGTGAGTACAGTTTCCCAATATACTATTTGCGCGTGGTCACCGGGTGGGGTATGTGGGCCCGTGGGTGCCCGTAGGCCAGGCCGGACATTGCAGGGTAGGTCCCATGTTGGGCAGGGTTATGACGTAAAATGCCTCCAAACAAGCTGGTAGACATCAGCTACTGGACAGGGGTCTGTGGGTCTCAGGTATGCTGCTGTTGGCGTTAGGTATTCCTGTCCATGGGCTGGTGACTAGCATTGTTACTGTAAGTGCATTGCCTAGTGCTTAGGGCTGTTCCGTGTGTGTGTGTGTGTGTGTGTGTGTGTGTCGTGTACGCCAACGGTGGTGGTGTTGCTGCCAATGACCAAGTGTAATCCTTTGTCTCTTCCCCCCTTTTTGTTTTGTCACCCTGTCCTTATGTGCATTAGCATCATCTGGCAGAGGAGCAGAGGCCCCGGCGACTGAGGGAGCTGCATCCCATAGGGCCCAGGAGGCCGAATACACCGACGGTGAGGGCACCAGTGGGACGGAGGGCGAGGGGAGCACCAAGGCGGAGACAGGTGGGGACTGTTCGGACGGTGATACTTCCTCCGATGGAAGCTCCATCTGGTGGCGGGTACCTCTGTTCCCACCCCAACTACAGGTGCAGCCGCCACCCCCGTACCAGGACCGCCCTCCAAGTAGCCCCTCAGCGAGATTCCCGTGCCCGCTCACCCAGGAGGGTGGGCATCTCCTTCAACCCCAGGCACCTCAGGCCCTGCCCCAGTTAGCCCTGCTGCCTTGAGTGAGGAGGCTATTGACCTCCTGAGATCCATCTCTGTTGGGCAGTCAACCATTGTCAATGCCATCCAGGGGCTGACAGGCCATTTGCAACAAACAAATGCATTCCTGGAGGGCATTCACTCTGGCATGGCGGCCCAACAGAGATCAATCCAGGCTCTGGCCTGTCTCTAGCCTCCCCCCTCCAACTTCCTCTACCCAGTCCCATTCCCCTCAACCCCAACCTATCCCAAGCACACATGCAGACCAGCATGCCCTGAAGACAACACACAGGAGTGGCTCAGGCAAACACAAGCACCACACATCATCTCACAGGCACTCACACAAACACCATACAGATGCAGACATAACAACATCCACTGCCTCCACTGTGTCCCCCTCTTCCTTGTCCTCCACCACCCTCCCAGTAGCGTCTCCACTCACACCTGCATGCACTACATCCTCATCGACTACCCCATCACCATCACGCCTATCACTACCTACCCCTCACTGGCAGTCACCACCCCCACATCCATGCACATGTCCGTTGTGTCCTCTCCCACTGTGTCTGTGCTCCCTCCTCCCAAAATACACAAACGCAAGCACTCAAACACCCAACAGCCATCCACCACACAGCAGCATCCAGCCCATGCATCTGCACCCAAACACAGCAGACACACACCTCCTACAACCACTCCCTCTTCCTCTTCCTCTACTCCCAAACCTTCACCCTCTTCCCGCCCCATTGTCCCTAAGAAGCTTTTCCTCTCCGCCGTTGACCTCTTCCCTACCCCTCCCCCCGTCCTTCACATCGGGCCAGGGTGGTCAGAACCCAGGCGAGCACCTCAGCCACCCAGTCCACGGCCACAGTAGTGTCGGCAGGTACTGCAGGTTGGAGAGGCTCCAGGGAACCTGCAATCAGCACTGACAGTGTGCCTGAACCAGCTGCCAAAGGGAAGGGCAAGGAGGCACCACCGACTGCCAAGAGGAAGGGCAAGGAGGCCCCATCAGCTGTCAAGGGGAAGGGCAAGGAGGCACCACCAGCTGCAAAAAGGAAGGGCAAGGGGCCTGCACCTGCAGGCAGGAAGGACAAGAGGCCTGGTGCTGGGACTGATTCTGAGCCCCCACCACCAACCATGGTGGTACAGCCATCCGAGGCTGCAGGGGGAGGGCTGGAGCCTCCCTCCACCACTGGCTTCCCCAACACTAGCACCGCCAGCAGCACCACTGCCAGCATCAGCAGCCCCAGTGGGCAGCTGTCCGAGGCTGCAGGGGAAGGGCTGGAGCCTCCCCCCACCGCCACCAGCACCTCTAGCAGCACCATTGCCAGCAGCAGCAGCCCCAGTGGGCAGGCGTTCTAGGCTGCAGGGGAAGGGCTGGAGCCTTCCCCCACCACTGGCATCCCCAACACCAGCACCGCCACTGCCACTACTAAGCAGCCGTCACCACCAGCGGGCAGTGTGTAGTCCTGCCTCCATGGGCTGTAGTGCGTCCTGGACCCTGCAAATCCTGTAGGTGTGACACCCAGGTAAGAGTCTGTGACCTTGCACTCCCCAAGGGCTGCATCACACGGCACAAGGCCCCCTCCAGAACCAGTGGAAGAAGCCATCCACTCACCCCCTCCTTGCTATGATGAAGCACACTGGGCACAAGTCCCCCTCTAGAACCAGTGGAAGAAGCCATCCACTCACTCCCTCCTTGCCAGGATGAAGCACACTGGGGACAAGGTCCCCTCCATAACTAGTGGAAGAAGCCATCCCCTCACCCACTTGCTAGGATAAAGCACACTGGACACAAGGCCCCCTCCAGAACCAGTGAAAGAAGCCAGCCATTCACCCCATCCTTGCCTGGATGAAGCACACTGGGCACAAGGCCCCCTCCAGAACCAGTGGGCAAACCACCCCTTGAGAGACTGTGGCTTTCCACTCCCCAGGACCAAGCAGTGGGCAAACCACCCACTTGAGAGACTGTGGCCTGCACTCCCTATGACCAAGCAGTGGGCAAACCACCCACTTGAGAGACTGTGGCCTTGTTCTACCCAGGACCAAGTAGTGGACAAACCAACCACTTGAGAGAATGTGGCTTTGCACTCCCCAGGACCAAGCAGTGGGCAAACCACCCACTTGAGAGACTGTGGCCTTGCACTCCCCAGAACATCACACAGGGCATGTTGCCCCCTCCAGGACCAGTGTTGTTGTACCATCTTCTGGCTGAGGTGCCCCCCTGTTCCCCATCCCCCTGAGGTGCCTGTGTATTTTCGACCTGATGCCCCTGCAGTGTTCTCTCCGTGTTGTTACAGGAGTCAAGTGGGGCCTTGGCCTATGTGTAGAGGCCCTGTGGCCCATGGACATTGAGGACTGGGCAGTGTCCCTCCATTTCTATATGTGTATATACTGTTTTGATTTTGAAGCACAAATTCCTACTATTTTATTTTATTACACTCACTTTAATCTATTCAGTTTGTCCTTGCATTATTCTTGAGGGGTACGGGTAGATATGTGATGTTATTGCAGCTGTTTGTGTGTATGGCGTTGGGGGTGGTGGTCGGGGTGTTGCGTGTGTGGGTCACTCTTTTTCCTCCCCCCTCCCTTTGTGCTAGGCGACAGTACTCACCGTGGTTGTCTTCGCCAGCGTTGCTGTTTGTAATGCATGAAGAGGTATACAACCATGGGGAATATATGCATCTCGGGCTCCATGGCTTCGTGGTTGTTCCCTGAGTCTCCAGAGGTGAGTCCTTTGCCTTCTGTGTACGGTTTCCGCCGTGCTTTTGATGTCATTGGTACCACCCAGGAAAAGGTGGCGTATAGGCCTGTTGTAATACTGTGGGCGGTACAATGTCTTCCGCCTGGCTGTTGCCGGTTACCGCTGCGGTGCTTGTTGCTTCCGCCGTGGCAGTCGGTGTGTTAAAGTGTCTGTCTGTTTGGGAGGTTTCCGTCGTGGTCATAATTCCATTTTTTTTACTGCCGGCCTGTTGGTGGTGTTACCGCCGCTTTTTCACTGACCGCCAGGGTTGTAATGAGGGCCATAGTGTGCACAGAGTCCAGGGATTCCCCAGAGGCTTTACAGAGGCTGAAATATATAATACTAATGCTCTATTTGTGTTAGTGTGGTCGAGCAGTTACGCTTACCAGAGGGTAGTGTTAAGCATTTGTTGTACACACACAAGCAATAGTAGAAACACACTCAATGACATAACTCCAGACAAAATAGGATTTTATATAGAAAAATATATATTTATTACTTTATTTCTAGAACCACAAGATTCAGTTCAGAAGTAAATACTGTTGCAGGTAAGTCCTTAACGTAGACGTCAATGTAATTTTGTTTCACTTTAGTCAAGTAAACAGTTTTTAAGAACATAGGGAATATCTATTTTAGAAAGTGGACACTGAGTTTTCTGAACAGTTCCTGTACAGTTTTAGAGGTAAGTACACGACTTACAGTTCCAGGCTCTGGTGTATAGGTAGTCTACCGTTGGGGGTTCAAATTAACCCCAAACACCCACCACCAGAAACACGGGGCCGGCCGGGTGCAGAGTTCAAAGTTGAGCAAATTTAACATGGGCTCCTATGGAGACAGGGGGTACTCTCAATCCGGTCAGCCAGCAGGTAAGTGACCATGACTCGGACGGCACACCAGGTGGGATTAGAAGAGCACTGGAGGGGCCACAAGTAGGCACCAAACACACACCCTAAGCGGCACAGGGGCGGCCGGGCGCAGAGTGTAAACAAGACGTCGGGCTTTCAATGTTGGTCTAAGAGGGGAACCAGGGGTCACTCAGAGGCTGCAGGTTAGGTCCAGGGGGTGTCTTGGACACTCTGCAGGTCAGAGAGGGAAGAGGGCTGCCTTTTGATCGTTGCTGCACCGGGGGTCGTTTTCTCCAAGGCCTAAGGGCTGCTGGAGCAGTGGGTCCTTTGGCGTCGGATATCTTCGTCTGGGGCTTTCACAGTCAGGGTTGTCCTCTGCAAGCATCGTAGTATAGAGGTGGAGGGGTCAACCCAGGGGGAGCACTTCCTCAGGATCGCCTGGGAACACTCTCTGGCTGAATGGACCAGCTGGACACAGGCCGTCAGGTGCAAGAGTGGTCATGACTCAAGCTTCTTTTCTTCTTTGGACAGGGCCGCTGTCCATGGGAGGTCTTATACTCTGTGATGCAGGTAGTCCTCTGGAGGTTTTTCAGAGGTCACTGGACCTGCAAGACGCGTTGCCTTTCTTCTGCAGTTTCTTTGAAGCAGGAGACAGGCCGGTAGGACTGGGGCTAAGTCAGTTGTTGTCTCCTTTCCTTCTCCGCTGGGGTTTCAGCTAAGCAGTCCTTCTTCTTGTGAGGTCATCAGGAATCTGGTGAGCAGGGTTCAGGGAAGCCTTTGTGTACAAGAGTTAGGGACATTACAGGGGTCAGAGGGCAGTAGCCAATAGCTACGGTCCCTGAGGTTGGCTACAGCCTCTTTGTGTCCACTCCCTTTGGGGAGGGGGGCACATTCCTATCCCTATTGGTCCCTGCCCTCCAAATCAAGATGGAGGATTTTGCAGGGAAGGGGTCACTTCAGCTCTGGACACCTTAGGGGTGGCCCCAGCTGAAGTGGTCACTCCTCCTGGTTTTTCCTAAATTTCCCACTGAACTGGCCGCCCAAAGTGTGGGCTTTGTCCGGAGGGCGGGCATCTTCACTAGCTGGAGTGTCCTGGGCACTGTAAGATGAGGCCTGAGCATTTGAGGCTCACTGCCAGGTGTTAAAGTTCCTGCATGGGGTTGGTGTGAAGCACCTTCACCCAGAGCAGACTTTGTTTCTGGCCTCAGAGGGCACAAAGGACCTCACCCTATTGGGTCAGAAACGTATCTACTAGTGGCAGGCTGGCCTAGACCAGTCAGTCCTACACTAGAGGATTGTGTAAAATACAAGAGGCATCTCTAAGATGACCTCAGTGTGGATTTGTTTCCATAAGTCCCACACTGGCATCAGTGGGGTTTATTGTGCTGAGGAGGTTGATACCAAACTTCCCAGTATTTAGTGTAGCCCTTATGGAACTGTGGAGTTTGTTTTGACAAACTACCAGACCATATACTTAATATGGCCACACTGCACTTACAATGTCTAAGAATGGACTTAGACACCGTAGGGGCATATTGCTCATGCAGCTATGCCCCCACCTGTGGTATAGTGCACCCTGCCCTAGGGCTGTAAGGCCTGCTAGATGGGTGACGTATCTATGCCACAGGCAGTATTTTGTGGGCATGGCACCCTGAGGGGGATGCCATGTCGACTTTGCCTTTTTCTCCCCGCCAACACACACTATCTGCAATGGCAGTGTGCATATCTTAGGTGAATGGTACCTTAGGGAGGTACAACACATGGTGCAGCCTCTAGGGACTCTCCCTGGTCACAGGGCCCTTGGTACCACTGGTAC
This sequence comes from Pleurodeles waltl, assembly GCF_031143425.1. Taxonomy (NCBI): domain Eukaryota; kingdom Metazoa; phylum Chordata; class Amphibia; order Caudata; family Salamandridae; genus Pleurodeles; species Pleurodeles waltl. The sequence goes on from NC_090440.1 coordinate 262,220,688, forward strand.
CTTTTACAAGGGGCTTATCTGTGTGCCAGAGGTGTGCCAATGGTGGAAACAATGGTAAACCTTTAGGGGAAGAACACTGGTGCTGGGGCCTGGGTAGCAGAATCCCAGAACACTCTCAGTCAAGTCAGCATCAATATCAGGCAAAAAGTGGGTGAGGGGGGTAACTGCAACAAGTGCCAGTTTCCTACACTTCCCCAAATCTAAAGGAAGCAGGGAAGCCATGAATCTGGTGGGACAGGAAAAGTGCCAGTTAATGGTAGTGCTCCAGAGCCATCTAAATCTAAATCACACTTTAAGTGGATACATTTTCACTCCTTTTGTTTTCATTTTGGTTCATTCATACTTTTGCTTTTAACTATGTAATTTGCTGTGTTGTTACACCACCTATCCAAAGCATACACCACTTAGGATTAGTTTTCACATTCCAGCCAAGCTACTAAGGTGAACAATTAGAATATCCTTAAGACAAAAAGTGTCACATGAGAGCAGGTCACATGAGAGCTCCATCACAGCACACAGAAGCTGTGGCCTCTCTCTCATATAACTTTTCAGATAGATTTCAGAGAATAGCACAAGGGGACTTACTTAGTTCAATATGTTTTATCAACCTACCAAAACCCAAAATCCTGAGTCAAAGTTAAAGGTTTATATTCAAAACAGTCGGCGCACGGGCAGCGATTCACAAAAAGGAACAATAAGATGAAGGATAAGATTTAGCAAGTTAAATAAAATGCCCAGGTCTATGGACTGTATTTTGCTGTATCAACCAAACCAGTGGACAGTCTGTCAAGAGTTTACAGTCAAAGTTTTTCCTGGAAAACGAAATACAGTAAATTGGAACACTAAAAAATCTCAATGGATACCAGGTAAATGATGGTTCATTTATCAGTAAACTACCAACAGGTATTTAATACCATCACTGAAGAATATATTAAGTTGCACTACATTAGATGTAAATGTTGAGAGGCCTAAAAACAACGTTGTATCCAAAATGCAGTACCTGTGCAAGGCTTTGCAAGTTCTAATACTTAGTGTAACTACAGCACTGTTTCAATAAAATATATGCAGACAGTTCAAGGAGAATGTTGATGAGGTAAAGTAGAGAGGGCTTTAGTGCCCAAAATATGACTGAGAGAGAATCAGAGCTCTTTCAGAGGTGCCTTACCAAGCATCAGCAATTATAAATTGACAGTGGACAGACTAGTTGGAAACAAGTGAAGGTCTGGTCCAAATGCATGCCAATAAAGGAAAGTACTCAGGTTCATGTTGTCTGAGCTAAAATCAAGCTCTAGGGGAAGTGACAATAGAAAAGAAAGTGGAGCCTTGTGCAGTTTTATCATTTATCCTCATCTACAGAATGGAGTCAGGGGGAAACTGACAACTTGTGCTATAATTGCTTCCTCTAAGCAGGACTGGAAGTAGCCCTTTTTTGCTCTGCAGATAGCCACCTTGTAGCCACAGTGAAGGGAGATTCTGGCCCTTAATAGTCTGTTAGGTGTTACACTTCAAAACTCCTATCAAAAGGGCCCTGTACCCTTGTTTCATGAGAGCCTCTTCTTGTTCCAAGCACTTGGTGACTTGACATTTTGTTTTGATCAGATGCTACTGCACCAATAATTCAAATCATGATTTGATTTATGCAAGAAAGGAGATAAAGATAGTGTGGCAAAAGGCTTCAGTTCTGAATGCTTCTGAGATTTCTTGCCAAATGGATGGGAATGTTTCCAAAGGGTCTCACATCATCTGCCAATACAGGGTCCCTCTAATTCCAACTGAAATACTGAGAACCACTGGAATACTGCAGATAGCAGCCACAATCTATGATGTGGAAATTATGAATTGGGGTAATCAGACCAGCAAGTCTTCATTTCTAAGTAGACACTCAAGGTCCAATTTGTAATCTCTCATTAACTCGGCTCCTCCCACAAATGATTAACAGAACCTCCATATTGATACCTAGAGGTGGTCACCAGAGCTCCCAGGCAGGATATAAAGGCTCTCAAGGTAAGGCCCCTGGAGGTGAATTTCATAGAGACGATGAAATAAAAGTGATTACTGTTGAAATAAGGCAGAGACTGCAGCGCATTGATAAGATTCAGAGACAGCAAGAACAGTAGGTTGAAGCTGGCTTGATAGCTTCATGTGTATTACCAGAAAATGGTGGAGGGAGCGTCTGTGTATACAACAATGGAATGGTGTTAGAAATTGGGTCTCTAGTTGGCAGAGGTATGCACCCTGTCCAAGTAGTGAGCAGCAAAGGGAAGCAGAGCAACTCAGGGCAGTTCACAGATGTGAGTGGTGAAGTCTGGCAAAATACGCTCGGGTTGGATTTGAAAGTAGCAAGTGGTAAATGAAAGCAGAAGCTGCTTTGAGTCACTCTGGGTTTGGGGAAGCAGCCCTGGACTACCAGAAAGAGATCACCAGGCAGCAGGGTGGCACAGCAAAGCAGGGCAGCAGTTCCTGAGAGCAGTCAGTCCTAAGAAAGTGGCAATCCTGGCCCACAGCAGTCTGCTCTAGTAGCGTTTCCTTGAGTCAAGAAGTGTACAGATTTTAGTTAGTGGATCAGGGAGCCAGTACTTATACTAGAAAGTGCCTTTGATGTGGAGGGGGTAACTACAAAGAGTTCTTGTGAAGTGCACCAGTACCCCTTTCAGCTCAGTCTCGGCTCTAGACTATCAATGGGAGGTAATCAGCCCCTTTGTGTGGACTCTAGTCACTACCCTTTGCGGTGTGTGAGCCCTTCCCAACCTCCTCCACAGGAAGACCCATCAGTATGCAGATGCATGCAGATACAGTTGAGTATCCTGTGTTGTGGGTGTCTGGAGGGAATGATCAAGTGTAGCTGTCACCCAGCCCAGGGTAGATGTGCATTGGAGATAGGCCGTAGGCACACAGGGCAGTGAGTGCAGAGAAATGCCCACTTTCTAAGAGTGGCATTTCTAAAATAGCAATAATAAATATGACTTTACAACTAAAGAGGATTTAATATTGCCGTTCCAGTGGTACTAAACATGATGCAGCTACTCCTCTCAGTACAATAATTACAACTTAAAGGTATTATAAGGTGCTGGCCTATGAAAGGAGCAGGCCTCACTGTAATGAAAATGACTTTAGAATTTTTTGATTACTAGGACATGAACAACTTAGTCCTGCCGTTTGTGTACACAGCACCCTGCCCTGTGGCCTACCTAGGGCCTACCTTAAGGTGACTTATCTGTTGGAAATGGGGAGTTCTGGAATTGGCAAGGGGTTTTAGATGCCAAGTTGGGGTGGCAGTGAGACTGCTCACACAGGCTCTGCACTGGCAGGCCTGGGACATGTTAACAGAGCTACTTAAGTGGGTGTCACAATCAGTTGTGCAGACCCACTAGTAGCATTTAATTTACAGGTCCTGGGTATACCACTTTACAAGGGGATTACAGGTAAATTAAATGTGCCAATTGTGGATACACCAACATTACCATGTTTTAGGGAGAAGCACATGCCCTCCAGCACTGATCAGCAGTGGTAATGTGCTCACGGTCATAAGGCCAACAAAAAGATGGCCAGAAAAATAGGAGAAAGGTAAAAAGTCTCAGGATAACCTTGCAGACAGGGCCATTTCCAACCAGTGAGCTTTGCTGATTATAATACAGGACGAACTAACACATATCATAGCATCACATAATGAAAAATTATACTGTTATTTAAGAGAGCAAAATTGAGACCTCTTGTGGTACAATGCTTCTTATGAATTGGATGAGGTGATTGCTGCATGAGATATGATTACAAGAGATAGATATTAGGTGGGGTTCACAGGCTGGAATGTTTATTATCTCTAACTTAATATGTGGTGCAGGTGTGATGGGTGTGCAGTAGAATTGTAACTTACATATGAAGAAAATAAGGTTTGCATATTTTGATATTCACTTAGGTCAAGTAATGTTCACACTGCATGTGCTATATTAGTGTATTCTAATTCCAGTTAGTGGCTCTTAATAAATGTACCTGAATTAGCAAACATGAATTTGCAACGAAAACAGGTCTGACTTGTGAATGCAATTTTAAGCCAAACCCAAAAATCCATCTAGGGCAATAACTGCCCTCTTCCCATCTGTGCTGCTGCCAGAGAAGAACACCATAAATTATTTAGGGCCAAATGTAAGAAACTTTTGCGAGTCGCAAATGGCCCAAATCGCAATTTGCGACCCCGCAAAATCAGAAATGGGATGCAAAAATCCCATTTCCGACTCGCAAAATGCGACGCGAGCCATTACCGACTTGCAAAAATAGCGACCCCATTTTGCGACCCACAAATAGGAAGTCGCAACCCAAATGCAATAGCCGCTCGCAAATTGCGACTAGTCGCAAAAAGCCCATTTTGCACTTCCAATTTACCACTAACTCAGAGCAGGTGGTAACCATTACCAAAGTATAAAAGGAGACCCAGAAGGCATCTGAGTTACTCAAGACGGCGGAGATATATGCGATAGGAATGAGGAGGAGAGCCCACGCCGCACAGCAGAGGAGGAGGAGGAGCCAGAGATAGGAGAAGATATACAGAACCAGACAGACACTTTTCCAACAAACTGAGGAGGAGATTTATGATAAATATAGACTCAGCAGTGCAGCTATACTAGATTTAATAGAATTACTCAAACCACAGCTACAATGCCAGACTGTGCGCGGCTGCGCCATCCCTACGCATGTGCAAGTGCTTTGCTCACTGCACCTCTTGGCCTCGGGTAGCTATCAGGGGGTCATTGCCGTGGCAGGTGGGGTATCCCAAAGTTCACTCTCACGGTTCTTCAGGGCATTCCTAGATGCCTTACTCACACACATGTCCAGATACATATACCTACCCAGGAATGAAGCAGAAATCAACAGCACCAAGTTGGAATTCTACAGGATTGCCAACTTCCCCCATGTCATAGGGTGTGTAGACGGGACACATATACAAATATGCCCTCCTGCAAATCTGGAATATCTGTTCCGCAATAGGAAGTGTACCCACTCACTCAACATCCAGGTGGTATGTGACACCCATTATGTTATCACTGACATGGTTGCCAAATTTCCAGGGAGTACACATGACTCTTACATTTTCAGACACAGTGGGATACACCAACGCCTAGAACGTGGGGAGTTTGGAGACGGATACCTCCTAGGTATAGCTGAATACACCTTGCAGACATACACACAGGTCAATGTGGAACCCATCTATGCCCAGCTAACATTGTACATTTTGTGCCACACAGGTGACAGTGCATATGCACTTCGACCATGGATACTTACCCCGTACTTAACACCCAGCAATGAGACAAAGAGGCGATACAACAGTGCACATAAGAGGCACAGAAATATCATAGAACGGACCTTTGGACTGCTGAAAGCAAGATTCAGATGCCTCCACAGAAGTGGAGGTGCCCTCCAGTATACCCCAATAACAGCTTTCAAGATTGTTGTTGCATGCGCTATCCTGCACAACATTGCCACCAGACGTGGGCTACCTCTCACCCCAGAAGACCCAGATTCGGAGGATGAAGAGCAAGAGCTACCACATCACCATCATGGGGATAGTAGCATCGCAAATCAAGGCAGACTGAGACGGGAACACATTGCAAACCAATACTTTGGAAGGTACGTGCTAACTGTCACCACACTCACTAATGTCACACACAAAGAGTCCAGGTGTGAAGTGGAACTAACAAGTGTTTTAATTTGTGCAACCAAAAAAAACTATATACATTGACAACAGTTCAGGGGCTGTAACAGTCCTCCTGGCATGAGGACACATTGACCTCATGTGCCCCAACCCCAGGACAGTGTGGAGCTCATATCCTATGCCGGCCTCGGCCAGCATGGCTGGTACCAGGGGTGTCAGCAGTGCCCTGCCTTGCGCTTCCACTGCGAACACCCTGGTGTCACTGGCAGAGACACTGCTGATGGTGGAGCCCTCCTCGCTGTCTTGCGGAGTGTCAGCCGCGCCCCTGGCCACCTGCTGTGTCTCCATAATATCAACAGCGTGGCTGAGACGGCCCAGTCCACGTGCCACATCACTGGCAAAGTGGCCCATGCAGACCGTGCGCCTAGAAAGGCCAGTAGTGTTCACAGCCAGCCTGACTATGGAGGCAGACATGCGGTCCAGCCAGTTAAGTAGCTGCCTGTCACGACGCCTTGCACCCTCTGTCTCAGTTAGGAGTCCGGCCACAAGTTGTCTCATGGAGAGTGCAAGGTCGCCCACATGTGTGTTCATTTGTTGCAACTCCGTATGTACAAGCTGCCTGCTTCTGCCTTGGTTTCGCTCCATGCGCCGCAATGCCCCTGTAATTCTCCTAATCTCCTGTGTTTGCAGGCGCTGACCCCGTAGGAGTGCGGCCTCAGCACGTGACATGGAGGCGTACCCTGACTCTGCCTGCCGCTCTGATGGTACATTTACACGTCGCCTGCAAAGCAGTGGAGGCTCTGTGTCTTCCCATCCCGCACACTGCCTCTGGCTCAAGGGTCTCCTCAACTCTTTCCTCCAGGGGTGTGGGTGGTGGTATTGCGGACGGTCCCCCTCCAGTGCCCCTCATCTCCCGGAGCCGCTCTGCCACCCTCTCCTTGGTCCGGGAGCGCAGGTCATACCACCTTTTTTTGAGTTCTTCGATGCTCCGGTGGCTGACACCCAGGGAGTTCACTTTGTCTTGGATGTCCGTCCAGATTCTTCTCTTCTCCACCTCTGGCATGGTGAGGGCTGCCCTCCCAAAAAGTTGGTCATGGTGCTGGCAGCACTCCTCTGTCAGCACCTCCAGCTCTTTCTCAGCAAATTTAAGTTTGCGCTTCCTTGGTGTTTCAGCCATGGTAGCTGCTGTTCGCTCTGTTTGCAGTTCTGCTGTTAAAATGGGTGTGGTCCTCCCTCCTCCCAGGTGTATTTGTAAACTTCCTGGCTGTGATGTCATCATCAGGAGCCAGGAAGTGTTTTCCAGAGTGTTCTGCAGCACCTGCATTCAATTTGCGGCACAGTCGCAATTTGCGACACCCACTCGCAAATTGCGTGTTCGTTTTTAGCGCGGTCGCAAAAAGCGACCTCGCAAACAGCGGACTCGCAATCTGCGGTGCGACTTCATTTGCGAGTCGCAAATTGAAGTCGCGTTTTCTTCTTGGATACCAATTAGCGAGTCGGAAATTGCGAGTCGCAACGACTCGCAATTTCCGACTCGCTAAATTTTACCTACCTACATCTGGCCCTTAGTTATCTAAAACACTTTAATAGCATTACAGTGCCATGTGTGTGCCCCTGAAAGTTCAAGCTTAGGCAGATGGGTAAATTAACAAAACAATCACAGCCACTTTTTTGTGGAAGCACACAATTTTTGCCAATTCCTCTCTCCTGGTGATTCTCACATAATTGTATGGCAACAGCTCTGTTGTCAAACCAGACAGCAAAAAGTATGTCCGAAAAGGCCCTGATACCTTGTCTATCCATCCTCTTTATGACTGGTGGAATTCTTGAACTCGGTGGCACTAGTAAAAGTAGTGAAAAAATGCATATTGTACGCAATCAGCTATTTACATAAATTGTCTGAATTCAACCAATACTAATAAGTGAGACAATTTAAAAGCACAAGCAAAAGGAGCTTTCCTGACAAATGACAAAACAAACTTGAGAGTCTAGTTTTCCTGGTAAAAATACCCAGAGTTTACTCGCATGCTAAGGGGGCTTCATGGTTTATTTCAAAGAAGAACAGAGAAGTCTTAATAACCTTTTTACTAATAGCCAGGAAGTGGAAGATTTAAGAACATAAAGGGGACCCGGTCCAGTTCTTGGAAGGGTATCACTCTGCTGAGCCATGTTGTACACTTAGGCCCTCATTACAACCCTGGCGGTCGGTGATAAAGTGGCGGTAAAACCGCCAACAGGCCGGTGGTAAAATAAAAAAAGAATTATGACCATGGTTGAATCCGCCCAGGCAGACAGCCACTTTAAACACATCGACTGCCGCAGCGGTAGCAACAAGCACCACGGCGGCAACCGCCAACAGCCAGGCGGAAGACAATGTTCCGCCCACTGTATTAAGACAAGCCTATCTGCCACCTTTTATGGGGCGGTACCAACGACAACAAAATCATGGCGGAAACAGAACACAGAAGGCAAAGGACTCACCTCTGGACACTCAGGGAGCAACCACAACACCATGGAGTCCGAGTTGCACATCTTACCCATGCTGCTATACCTCTTCCTGCATTACGAACATCAACGCTGGCGAAGACGACCACGGTGAGGCCTGCCACCTAGCACACAGGGGAGGGGGGAGTAAAAAGAGAGTGACACACACACGCAACAACCCGACCCACAACACCATACACACAAACACATGCAACAGCATTACATATCCACCCTGTACCCCTCAGGAATAAAGCAAGGACAAACGAAACTGATTAAAGTGAGTGTAATAAGATAAAATAGTATAAATACGTGCTTCAAATCAAAAAGTATGTACATATTTACAAATGGAGGGACACTGCCCAGTGCTCAATGTCCGTGGGCCACAGGCCCACTACACATAGGCCAAAGCCCTACCTCACTCCTGCAACAACACAGAGAGAACACTGCAGGGGCATCAGGTCGAAAATACACAGGCACCTCAGGGGGACGGGGAATGGGGGGCAACCTCAGCAGGAAGATGGTACAAAGCCATTGGTCCTGGAGGGGGCTACATGCCCACTGCTTGTTCCTGGGAGTGCAAGGCCACAGTCTCTCTAGTGGATGGTTTGCCCACTGCTTGGTCCTGGGGAGTGCAAGGCCACAGACGCTCTAGTGGATGGTTGTAGGATGCTGGCCTGGCTTGTAGTGGGTACCAATGGTACTTGCACCTTGTGCCAGGTCCAGTTATCCCTTATTAGTGGAGTAGTAGTGTTCTAGAAGCTTAGGCTGATAGAGGTAGCTATAGCAGAGCAGCCAAGGCTGAACTAGGAGACATGCAAAGCTCCTACTATACCACTTATATCATATAGGTACTATATCATAAGAAAGACAATACTCAGGGTTACTAAAAATGAAGGTACTTTTCTTTTAGTGACAATGTGCCAAAAATATCTCAGAGGATATACTCCCTTAGGAGGTAAGTAAAATACACAAAATATACAAACAAACCGAAATCAGGTAAGTAAAACAGTCAGAAAGTAGTGAAAACACTGTAGAATACAATAGGATGCAATAGGCCTAGGGGCAACACAAACCATATACTAAGAAAGTGGAATGCGAACCACAAATGGACCCCTAGGCAAGTGTAGTGTGTAGAGGGTCACTGGGAGTGTAAGAAAACACTAAGGGTGTCCAAGATACCCCACCCCAAGACCCTAGAAAGTAGGAGTAAAGTACTACTATTTCCCCAGAAGCACACTAAAGTCGTGATAAGGGATTTTGTAAAGACCACAACAGACTGCAAAGCACTGAAGACGGATTCCTGAACCTGAGGACCTGCAAAGGAAGGGGACCAAGTCCAAGAGTCGCGAAATTGTCCGGGGGCCAGGAGCCCACTAAATCCCAGATGAAGGTGCAAAATGGCTGCCTCTGGATGGAACAAGCTGAAGATTCTGCAACAACGAAAGGTGCTAGAAACTTCTCCTTTGTGCAGAAGATGCCCCACAGCGTGCTGGAGGATGCAGAGTTGTTTCCTTGGCAAAATACTGCAAACAAGCCTTGCTAGCTGCAAGAGTCAGGGTTAGAGAAATAGGGTGCTGCCCGGGCCCAGGGAGGACCAGGATGTTTCTACTTGGGAGAGGAGACAGAGGGGGCCCTCAGCAATGTAGAGAGCCCACGCACAAGCAGGAAGCACCCGCAGAAGTCCTTGAACATGGGTTCAAGAAGTCTGAACACAGCGGTTGTCTCAACACTGCATTAGGAGGTCCCACGACACCGGAGATCAACTCAGGGAGCTGAGCATTGCAGGACAGAGTGCTGGGGACCTAGGCTCGGCCGTGCATGCAGGATTTTGTGGAAATGTGCACAGAAGCTTTTGTAGCTGCAGTTCCCGCAGTGCACAGGATTACTGTCTGGAGAGGGGAGACAAGGACTTACCTCCTCCAAATTTGGACAGTTGGACCACTGGACAGCCTGGGTCCACCACCTGTGTTCCAAGGGCCACGCTCGTCAGGATGAGAGGGGTCCCAGAGTACCGGTGAAGCTGAAGCTTGGTGCCTGCTGAAGGGGGGGGGTGAGATTCCGTCGACCCACTGGATATTTCTTTGTGGCTTCCAGTGCAGGATGAAGGCAGGCAGCCCCTAAAGCATGCACCACCAGGAAATAGTCGAGAAAGTCAGCAGGATTGGGCGCTACAATGTCGCTGGTGGTCTTCTTGTATTTTGTTGCAGTTTTGCAGGCGTCCTTGAGCAGTCAGCGGTTGATACTTGGCAGAAGTCGAAGAGAGAGGTGCAGAGGAACTCTGGTGAATTCTTGCAAGTCGTTATCTGAGGAAAAGCCCACTGGAGAGACCCTGAATAGTCCTCAGAGGGAGATTGGCAGTCAGGTAAGCACCTATCAGGAGTGTCCTCACACCTCTGGAAACAAGATGGCAGAGGTCTGGGACACACTGGAGGAGCTCTGGGCACCACCCCTGGGGTGGTGATGGACAGGGGAGTAGTCACTCCCCTTTCCTTTGTACAGTTTTGTGCCAGAGCAGGGACTGGCGGTTCCCTAAACTGGTGTAGACTGGCTTATGCAAGGAGGGCACCATCTGTGCTTTTCAAACCATTTCCAGAGGCTGGGAGAGGCTACCCCTCCCCAGCCTTTAACACCTATTTCCAAAAGGATAGGGTGTAAGACCCTCTCTCAGATGACAATCTTTGTTCTGCCTTCCTGGGACTGGGGCTGCCCAGACCCCAGAAGGGCAGAACCCTGTCTGTGGGGTGGCAGCAGCGGTAGCTGCAGAGAAAACCCCAGAGAGCTGGTTTGGCAGTACCCGGGGTCCATAGTGGAGCCCCGAGGATGCATGGAATTGACTCCCCAATACCAGATTTGGGATTGGGGGACAATTCCATGATCTTAGACATGGCCATATTCGGAGTCACCATTGTGAAGCTACATATAGTACTGACCTATATGTTGTGCACGCGTGTAATGGTGTCCCTGCACTCACAAAGTCCGGGAAAATGGCCCTGAACTATGTGCGGGCAGTTTTGCTAGTGCAAGGGTGCCCTCACACTTAGTAACTTTGCACCTAACCTTCAGCAAGTGAAGGTTAGACTTATAGGTGACTTATAAGTTACTTAAGTGCAGTGAAAATGTCTGTGAAATAACGTGTGCGTTGTTTCACTAAGGTTGCAGTGGCAGTCCTGTGTAAAGGTTTGTCTGAGCTCCCTATGGGTGGCAAAAGAAATTCTGCAGCCCATAGGGATCTCCCGGAACCCCAAAACCCTGGGTACCTAGGTACCATGTATTATGCAATTATAAGGGTGTTCCAGTGTGCCAATAAGAATTGGTAAAAGTGGTCACTAGCCTATAGTGACAAATTTAAAGGCAGAGAGAGCATAAGCACTGAGGTTCTGATTGGCAAAGCCTCAGTGACACAGTTAGTCACTACACAGGTATACACATTCAGGCCACAAACTATGTGCACTGGGGTCCTGGCTAGCAGGATCCCACTGAGACAGGAGGCAAAAAGAAACTTACATACATGTAAAAATGGGGATACCATGCCAGGCAGGATGGTACTTTCCTACAATGGTTTCTTCCACTGGTTCTGGATGGGGCCTTGTGCCCAGTGTGCTTCATCCTGGCAAGGATAGGGTGAGTGGGTGGCTTCTTCCACTGGTTCTGGAGGGGGCCTTGTGCCCAGTGAGCTTAATCCTGGCAAGGATAGGGTGAGTGGATGGCTTCTTCCACTGGTTCTGGAGGGGTCCTTGTGCCCTGTGATGCAGATCTTGAGGAGAGCAAGGTCACAGTCTCTCACCTGGGTGTCACACCTACAGGATTTGCAAGGGCCAGGACACACTACAGCCCATGGAGGCTGCTTAGTAGTGGCCGGGCTGGTGTCTGGGCTGGCAGTGGTTGGGGGAGGCTCCAGCTCTTCCCCTGCAGCCTCGGACGGCTGCCTACTGGGGCTGCTGTTGCTGGCAGTGGCGCTGCTGGCAGTGCTAGTGGTGGTGCTGGTGGTGGTGCAGGCAGTGGTGGGGGGAGGCTTCAGCCCTTCCCCGGCAGCCTCGGACGGCTGCCCACTGGGGCTGCTGCTGCTGCTGGCAGTGGTGCTGCTGGTGGCAGTGTAGGCAGTGGTGGGGGGAGGCTCCAGCCCTCCCCCTACAGCCTTGGACGGCTGAACCGCCATCGTTGGTGGTGGGGGCTCAGAATCAGTCCCAGTACCAGGCCTCCTGTCCTTCCTACCTGCTGGTGCAAGCCCCTTGCCCTTTCCTTTGGCAGCTGGTCGTGCCTCCTTGTCCTTCCCTTTCGCAGCTGGGGGTGCCACCTTGCCCTTCCCTTTGGCAGCTTGTGGTGCCTCCTTGCCCTTCCCTTTCACAGCTGGTGGTGCCTCCTTGCCCTTCCCTTTGCCAGCTGGTGGTGCCTCCTTGCCCTTCCCTTTGCCAGCTGGTGGTGCCTCCTTGCCCTTCCCTTTGGCAGCTGGTACAGGCACACTTTCAGTGCTGATGTCTGGTTCCCTGGTGCCTCTCCCACCTGCAGTAGCTGTCGCCGCTACTGTGGCCCTGGAGTGGGTGGCTGAGATGCTCGCCTGGGTTCTGACCATCCTGGCCAGATGTGAAGGACGGGTGGGGAGGGTTAGGGAATAGGTCAATTGTTGAGAGGAAAAGCTTCTTAGGGACATTGGGGTGGGAAGAGGGTGAAGGTTTGGGAGTGAAGGAAGAGGAAGTGGTTGTAGGAGGTATCTGTTTTCTGATTCTGGGTTCAGGTGCATGGGCTGGTTACTGTTGTGAGGTGGATGGCTGTTAGGAGTCTGAGTGATTGCGTTTGTGTAATTTGGGAGGAGGGGGCACAGACAAAGTGGGAGAGGACACAGAGGATGTGTGCATGGATGTGGGGGTGGTGACTGCCAGTGGGGGGTGTGTACTGATAGGTGTGCTGGTGATGGTGGTAATGGATGAGGATGTAGTGCATGCATGTGCGAGTGGAGATGCTACTGGGAGGGAGGTGTAGGACAGGGAGGAGGGGGCCACAGTGGAGGCAGTAAATGTTGGTATGTCTGCATCTGGATGGTGTTTGTGTGAGTGCCTGTGGGATGATGTGTGGTGCTTGTGTTTGCCTGAGCCACTCCTGTATGTTGTCTTGTGTGCATGCTGGTATGCCTGTGTGCTTGGGATAGGTTGGGGTTGAGGGGAATGGGACAGGGTAGAGGAAGTTGGAGGGGGAAGGCTAGAAACAGGGACAATGGCTGCCATCAGGGAGGAGGCGAGAGCCTGGATTGATCTCTGTTGGGCCACCATGCCAGAGTGACTGCCCTCCAGGAATGCATTTGTTTGTTGCAAATTGGCTGATAGCCCCTGGATGGCATTCACTATGGTTGACTGCCCAACAGAGATAGATATCAGGAGGTCAATATCCTCCTCACTCAGGGCAGCAGGGCTAACTGGGACAGGGCCTGAGGTGCCTGGGGCAAAGGAGATGTCCACCATCCTGGGAGAGGAAGCACGAGAAACACACAGAGGGACTGCTGGGAGGGCGGTGTTGGTACGATGGTGGCGGCTGTACCTGTAGTTGGGGTAGGCACAGAGGTGTCTGCCACCACCAGGGAGCTTTCATCGGAGGAGGTATCACTGTCAGAACTGTCCCCTCCAGTCTCTGCCGTGGTGCTCCCCTCGCCCTCGGTCCCACTGGTGCCCTCACCGTTGGTGGATTCGGCCTCCTGGGCCCTGTGGGATGCAGCTCCCTCCGTTGCCGGTGCCTCTGCTCCTCCGCCAGATTATGCTAATGCACATAAGGACAAGGTGACAAAACAAAGGGGAGGGGAGACAAAGGATTCACCTGGTCAACGGCGCCAGCAACACCACTGTTGGTGTACATGACATACACACACACACACAGGGAACAGCCACATGCACTAGGCAATGCACAACCAGTAGCAATACAAGTCACCAGGCCATGGACAGGAATACCTAACGCCAATAGCAGCAAACCTGACACCCATAGACCCCTGGCCAGTAGTGGATGGCTACTAGCTTGGTAGGAGGTGGTGTTCATCAGCCCCTGCCCAACATGGGACCTATACTGCAATGTCCGGTCTGGCCTAGGGGCACTCACAGGCCCACATCACCCACCCGGAGACTACCCCACCATGCCCAAGTAGTATATTGGGAACTGTACTCGCCCCCTTGTGGCTGCTGTGATACCCTCAAGCACCCATCCAGCTCCGGATAGGCCACTGCCGGTATGCGGACCATCAGGGGGATGTCAACCCCAGCTGGGCCTCCGCCATCTTCCTTGCCCAGCATCTCAGGTCCTCCCACCGTTTCTGACAGTGGGTGCTCCACCTGCCGTAGACCCCCAGGGTCCGTAAGTCCTTGGCGATGGCACGACATATACCCTTTTTCTGATGGGTGCTGACCTGCAGAAAAATACACATAGAAAAAGGTATCAGTCAGACCGTCCGGCCTGTTGCACTCATGGCCCACCATAGCCCTCCCATCACCTTACGCATAGACATTTCCCACCATACATGCATCACGCTGCCCAGAACCGTTCCACCAACCCCCCCTACACGAGGCCCTCACACACAGCACTCCATGCATTCATGCCCCATGCATCGTACTCACAGTGTACTCACCTGATGGTCTGGAGGCCCATACAGCATTCGGTACTGGGGTCGGACCCCATCCACCAGTCTCTCCAGTTCCGCAGTGGTGAAGGCAGGTGCCATTTACCCAGTGACACGAGCCATGGTAGGTTCCAGACACAGGTCACAGCAGCACTTGCAGTGTAGGTCCTCTCCTGTTGAAGGTTAGGCAGCAAGTGAGTGAACAGATAGAAAATGGCGGCCACATCCGCGGAGGTGCGTACCGTCACCTCCGGCATACATCACCATTTGCCACTGTAACCCATAGGGCCCAATCACAACCAATGAGGAGTTGCACAGTGTTACTCGACCGCCACCCGCAACGGCGCACAACGTCAGCGGCATTAGCGCATTTCCTTGTGTCCATCCACATTGGACAGGCGGACGCCATTTCGGGGGGGGCAGGCCATTGCACCTAACTGTGTCACAGTAAACATAAGCACCATTTGGGCCTATCCAACAATATACTGTTACAGTCACAACATGCAATGCAGTGTAGTGTTTGGAAATGTGGAATACTGACCAGCTGCTCACCGTTTTGCCCTTAGATTACAACCGCTGCAGATGAATAGGAGATGGAGACATCCCCCGTGTACAGACCCCTGGTGGACTTGGCAACCATGGAGTACAGACACATTATCCTCACCTATAGACTGGACAGGGCCACAATCACAGAGCTATGTTCCCAATTGGAGCCTGACCTGATGTCTGCTATTCGTCACCTCACTGGAATCCCCCCTCTTGTGCAAGTCCTATCTGTGCTCCATTTCTTCGCAACTGGCTCCTTCCAAGTGGCAGTGGGCTTGGCAGCAGGAATGCCATAGCCAGTGTTCTCAATAGTGCTGACCAGAGTGTTGTCTGCCCTGATTAAACACATGCGCAGCTAAATCGTTTTTCCCCAGGTGGAGGATTTGGCCACAGTAAAAGCTGTCTTCTATGCAATGGGACATATCCCAAACATCATTGGGGCAATCAATGGAATACATATCGCATTTGTCCTCCCTCCGTAGAAATGAACAGGTGTACAGAAATCGAAAGAGCATTCACTCAATGAATGTGCAGATGGTGTGCCTGGCGGACCAGTACTTCTCCCTCGTCAGTGCAAAGTATCCTGAGTCTGTGCACGATGCCTTTATCCTGAGGAATAGCAGCATCCCATATGTGATGGCTCAACTCCAGAGGCACCGGGTGTGGCTAATAGGTGAGCCCTGGTTCCCGCCCAGTGGATGTTGGTGTATGGGTATGGTGTTGGCCCTAAGGGTTAGTGTCTAACAGTTGTCCATTGATATTTGTAGGTGACTCTGGGTACCCCAAACTCTCATGGCTACTGACCCCTCTGAGGAATCCCAGGAAAAGGGCAGAGGGATGTTACAATGAGGCACATGGGCAAACAAGAAGAATAATAGAAATGACATTCGGCCTCCTGAAGGCCAGGTTTCATTGCCTCCATCTAACTGGTGGATCCCTGTACTACTCACCCAAGAAGGTCTGCCAGATAATTGTGGCCTGCTGCATGTTGCACAATCTTGCCTTGAGACGCCAGGTGCCTTTTCTGCAGGAGGATGAGGCTGGGGATGGGCGTATGGCAGCAGTGGACCCTGTGGAAACTGAAGATGAGGAGGCAGAGGATGGGGATGAGGACAACAGAACAGCAATAATACAACAGTACTTCTAGTGACACACAGGTAAGACACTGTAATTTCACTTTACATTGACATTTTTGTCTTTGACATTGTACATGGCAGGCATATTCTCCCAATTCTATGGCCACTTACTGTACCATTTGGCATCTCTATTTTCAGATATCTGTGCCACACTCTGGCACCTGGTGTGTTGACTGCAGCCTACTACAGGCCATTCCTATGTATTTATTCCTGTACAGTTGTATTGCAGTGTTTAACCCCTTCGCTGCCAGGCCTTTTCCCCCTCCTGTGCCGAGCCTTTTTTGGGCTATTTGGAGCAGTTCGCGCTTAGGCCCTCATAACTTTTTGTTCACATAAGCTACCCACGCCAAATTTGCATCCTTTTTCCCAACATCCTAGGGATTCTAGAGGTACCCAGACTTTGTGGGTTCCCCAGAAGGAGGCCAAGAAATTAGCCAAAATACAGTGAAAATTTAGTTTTTTTCAAAAAAATGGGAAAAAAGGGCTGCAGAAGAAGGCTTGTGGTTTTTCCCCTGAAAAGGGCATCAACAAAGGGTTTGCGGTGCTAAAATCACCAGCTTCCCAGCTTTCAGGAACAGGCAGACTTGAATCAGAAAACCCAATTTTCAACACAATTTTGGCATTTTACTGGGACATACCCCATTTTTACGATTTTTTTTGCTTTCAGCCTCCTTCCAGTCAGTGACAGAAATGGGAATGAAACCAACGCTGCATCCCAGAAACCGCAACATTTCTGAAAAGTAGACAAAATCTGAATTCAGCAAGGGGTAATTTGTGTAGATCCTACAAGGGTTTCCTATAGAAAATAACAACTGAAAAAGAAACATATTGAAATTGAGGTGAAAAGAATATAAATTTTTCTCTATGTTTTACGCTGTAACTTTTTCCTGCAATGTCAGATTTTCTAAAGCAATATACCGTTACGTCTGCTGGACTCTTCTGGTTGCGGGGATATATATGGCTTGTAGGTTCATCAAAAACTCTAGGTACCCAGAGCCAATAAATGACCTGCACCCTGCAGTGGGTTTTCATTCTATACCGGGTATACAGCAATTAATTTGCTGAAATATAAAGAGTAAAACATAGCTATTAAGAAAACCTTTGTATTTCCAAAATGGGCACAAGATAAGGTGTTGAGAAGCAGTGGTTATTTGCACATCTCTGAATTCGCGGGGGCCCATACTAGCATGTGAATTACAGGGCATTTCTCAAATAGACGTCTTTTTTACACACTGTCTTACATTTGGAAGGGAAAAATGTAGAGAAAGACAAGGGGCAATAACACTTGTTGTACTATTCTGTGTTCCCCCAAGTCTCCCGATAAAAATGATACCTCACTTGTGTTGGTAGACCTAGCGCCCGCGACAGGATATGCCCCAAAACACAATGTGGACACATCACAGAAAACAGAGCTGTTTTTTGCAAAGTGCCTACCTGTAGATTTTGGCCTCTAGCTCAGCCGGCACCTAGGGAAACCTACCAAACCTGTGCATTTTTTTAAACTAGAGACCTAGGGGAATCCAAGATGGGGTGACTTGTGGGGCTCTGACCAGGTTCTGCTACCCAGAATCCTTTGCAAACCTCAAAATTTGGCTAAAAAAACACCTTTTCCTCACATTTCAGTGACAGAAAGTTCTGGAATCTGTGAGGAGCCACAAATTTCCTTCCACCCAGCGTTCCCCCAAATATCCCGATAAAAATGATACCTCACTTGTGTAGGTAGGCCTAGCACCGGCGACAGGAGACGCCCCAAAACGCAACATGGGCACATCCCATTTTTTGAAAGAAAACAGAGCTGTTTTTTGCAAAGTGCCTACCTGTAGATTTTGGCCTCTAGCTCAGCCGGCACCTAGGGAAACCCACCAAACGCGTGCATTTTTGAAAACTAGAGACCTAGGGGAATCCAAGATGGAGTGACTTGTGGGGCTCTGACCCAGTTCTGTTACCCAGAATCCTTTGCAAACCTCAAAATTTCGCTAAAAAAACATATTTTCCTCACATTTCGGTGACAGAAAGTTCTGGAATCTGAGAGGAGCCCCAAATTTCCTTCCACCCAGCGTTTCCCCAAGTCTCCCGATAAAAATGGTACCTCACTAGTGTGAGTAGGCCTAGCGCCCGCGACAGGATATGCCCCAAAACACAATGTGGACACATCACAGAAAACAGAGCTGTTTTTTGCAAAGTGCCTACCTGTAGATTTTGGCCTCTAGCTCAGCCGGCACCTAGGGAAATCTACCAAACCTGTGCATTTTTCAAAACTAGAGACCTAGGGGAATCCAAGATGGGGTGACTTGTGGGGCTCTGACCAGGTTCTGTTACCCAGAATCCTTTGCAAACCTCAAAATGTGGCTAAAAAAACACTTTTTCCTCAAATTTCGGTGTCAGAAAGTTCTGGAATCTGAGAGGAGGCACAAATTTCCTTCCATCCAGCGTTCCCCCAAATCTCCCGATAAAAATGATACCTCACTTGTGTGGCTAGGCATAGCGCCCGCGACAGGAAATTGCCCAAAACACAACGTGGACACATCCCATTTTTTTAAAGAAAACAGAGCTGTTTTTTGCAAAGTGCCTACCTGTAGATTTTGGCCTCTAGCTCAGCCGGCACCTAGGGAAACCTACCAAACCTGTGCATTTTTGAAAACTAGAGACCTAGGGAAATCCAAGATGGGGCAACTTGTGGGGCTCTGACCAGGTTCTGTTACCCACAATCCTTTGCAAACCTCAAATTTGGCTAAAAAAACGCATTTTCCTCACATTTCGGTGACATAAAGTTCTGGAATCTGAGAGGAGCCACAAATTTCCTTCCACCCAGCGTTCCCCCAAATATCCCGATAAAAATGATACCTCACTTGTGTAGGTAGGCCTAGCACCCGCGACAGGAGACGCCCCAAAACGCAACATGGGCACATCCCATTTTTTTAAAGAAAACAGAGCTGTTTTTTTGCAAAGTGCCTACCTGTAGATTTTGGCCTCTAGCTCAGCCGGCACCTAGGGAAACCTACCAAACCTGTGCATTTTTTAAAACTAGAGACCTAGGGGAATCCAAGATGGGGTGACTTGTGGGGCTCTGACCAGGTTCTGCTACCCAGAATCCTTTGCAAACCTCAAAATTTGGCTAAAAAAACACATTTTCCTCACATTTCGGTGACAGAAAGTTCTGGAATCTGTGAGGAGCCACAAATTTCCTTCCACCCAGCGTTCCCCCAAATATCCCGATAAAAATGATACCTCACTTGTGTAGGTAGGCCTAGCACCCGCGACAGGAGACGCCCCAAAACGCAACATGGGCACATCCCATTTTTTGAAAGAAAACAGAGCTGTTTTTTGCAAAGTGCCTACCTGTAGATTTTGGCCTCTAGCTCAGCCGGCACCTAGGGAAACCCACCAAACGTGTGCATTTTTGAAAACTAGAGACCTAGGGGAATCCAAGATGGAGTGACTTGTGGGGCTCTGACCAGGTTCTGTTACCCACAATCCTTTGCAAACCTCAAATTTGGCTAAAAAAACGCATTTTCCTCACATTTCGGTGACATAAAGTTCTGGAATCTGAGAGGAGCCACAAATTTCCTTCCACCCAGCGTTCCCCCAAATATCCCGATAAAAATGATACCTCACTTGTGTAGGTAGGCCTAGCACCCGCGACAGGAGACGCCCCAAAACGCAACATGGGCACATCCCATTTTTTTAAAGAAAACAGAGCTGTTTTTTGCAAAGTGCCTACCTGTAGATTTTGGCCTCTAGCTCAGCCGGCACCTAGGGAAACCTACCAAACCTGTGCATTTTTTAAAACTAGAGACCTAGGGGAATCCAAGATGGGGTGACTTGTGGGGCTCTGACCAGGTTCTGTTACCCAGAATCCTTTGCAAACCTCAAAATGTGGCTAAAAAAACACATTTTCCTCAAATTTCGGTGTCAGAAAGTTCTGGAATCTGAGAGGAGGCACAAATTTCCTTCCACCCAGCGTTCCCCCAAATCTCCCGATAAAAATGATACCTCACTTGTGTGGGTAGGCCTAGCGCCCGCGACAGGAAATTGCCCAAAACACAACGTGGACACATCCCATTTTTTGAAAGAAAACAGAGCTGTTTTTTGCAAAGTGCCTACCTGTAGATTTTGGCCTCTAGCTCAGCCGGCACCTAGGGAAACCTACCAAACCTGTGCATTTTTGAAAACTAGAGACCTAGGGAAATCCAAATGGGGCAACTTGTGGGGCTCTGACCAGGTTCTGTTACCCACAATCCTTTGCAAACCTCAAATTTGGCTAAAAAAACGCATTTTCCTCACATTTCGGTGACATAAAGTTCTGGAATCTGAGAGGAGCCACAAATTTCCTTCCACCCAGCGTTCCCTCAAGTCTCCTGATAAAAATGATACCTCACTTGTGTGGGTAGGCCTAGCGCCCGCGACAGGAAATGGCCCAAAACACAACGTGGACACATCACATTTTTTCATAGAAAACAGTGCCTACCTGTGGATTTTGGCCTCTAGCTCAGCCGGCACCTGGGGAAACCTAGCAAACCAGCGCATTTTTTAAAACTAGAGACCTAGGGGAATCCAAGATGGGGTGAATTGTGTGGCTCTGACCAGGTTCTGTTACCCAGAATCCTTTGCAAACCTCACAATTTGGCTAAAAAAACACGTTTTCCTCACATTTCGGTGACAGAAAGTTCTGGAATCTGAGAGGAGCCACAAATTTCCTTCCACCTAGCGTTCCCCCAAGTCTCCCGATAAAAATGATACCTCACTTGTGTGGGTAGGCCTAGCGCCCGACAGGAAATGGCCCAAAACACAACGTGGACACATCACATTTTTTCATAGAAAACAGTGCCTACCTGTGGATTTTGGCCTCTAGCTCAGCCAGCCCCAGGGGGGGCAGAAATGGCCTAAAATAAATTTGTCCCCCACCCCCTAACCCCCCGGGAGCAACCCTTGCCTATGGGGTCGCTCCCCCTGCTCCAAAAAAAAAGATCCCTGGTGCCTACTGGTTTCTGCCCCCTTGGGGGCAGATTGACCTACAATCCGACAATCTGCCCCCAAGGGGGGCAGAAATGGTCTAAATACAATTTGCCCCCAGGGGAGCGACCCTTGCCTGATGGGTCACTCCCCATCTCTAAAAAAAAAAAAAAAAAAAAAAAAAACACAAAAAAACTATTTGCCCTGGCGCCTAGAGGTTTCTGCCCCCCCTGGGTGCAGATCGGCCTAATACCAATAGGCCGATCTGCCCCCAGGGGGGGCAGAAATGGCCTAAAATAAATTCCCCCCCCTCCCCCGGGGAGCGACCCTTGCCTACAAGCTCGCTCCCCTTGCGTGACAGCGCAAAAAAAAGATCCCTGGTGCCTAGTGGTTTCTGCCCCCCTTGGGGGCAGATTGACCTACAATCGGCCAATCTGCCCCAAGGGGGGCAGAAATGGTCTAAATACAATTTGCCTCCCAGGTGAGCGACCCTTGCCTGATGGGTCGCTCCCCATCGCTAAACAAACAAACACAAAAAAAAAACACAAAAAACTATTTGCCCTGGCGCCTAGAGGTTTCTGCCCCCCCTGGGGGCAGATCGGCCTAATACCAATAGGCCGATCTGCCCCCAGGGGGGGCAGAAATGGCCTAAAATAAATTTGTCCCCCACCCCCTAACCCCCCGGGAGCAACCCTTGCCTATGGGGTCGCTCCCCCTGCGCCAAAAAAAAAGATCCCTGGTGCCTACTGGTTTCTGCCCCCTTGGGGGCAGATTGACCTACAATCCGACAATCTGCCCCCAAGGGGGGCAGAAATGGTCTAAATACAATTTGCCCCCCAGGGGAGCGACCCTTGCCTGATGGGTCACTCCCCATCTCTAAAAAAACAAACAAACAAAAAAAAAACACAAAAAAACTATTTGCCCTGGCGCCTAGAGGTTTCTGCCCCCCCTGGGTGCAGATCGGCCTAATACCAATAGGCCGATCTGCCCCAAGGGGGGGCAGAAATGGCCTAAAATAAATTCCCCCCCCCTCCCCCGGGGAGCGACCCTTGCCTACAAGCTCGCTCCCCTTGCGTGACGGCGCAAAAAAAAGATCCCTGGTGCCTAGTGGTTTCTGCCCCCCTTGGGGGCAGATTGACCTACAATCGGCCAATCTGCCCCAAGGGGGGCAGAAATGGTCTAAATACAATTTGCCTCCCAGGTGAGCGACCCTTGCCTGATGGGTCGCTCCCCATCGCTAAACAAACAAACACAAAAAAACCCCACAAAAAACTATTTGCCCTGGCGCCTAGAGGTTTCTGCCCCCCCTGGGGGCAGATCGGCCTAATACCAATAGGCCGATCTGCCCCCAGGGGGGGCAGAAATGGCCTAAAATAAATTCCCCCCCCTCCCCCGGGGAGCGACCCTTGCCTACAAGCTCGCTCCCCTTGCGTGACGGCGCAAAAAAAAGATCCCTGGTGCCTAGTGGTTTCTGCCCCCCTTGGGGGCAGATTGACCTACAATCGGCCAATCTGCCCCAAGGGGGGCAGAAATGGTCTAAATACAATTTGCCTCCCAGGTGAGCGACCCTTGCCTGATGGGTCGCTCCCCATCGCTAAACAAACAAACACAAAAAAAACCCACAAAAAACTATTTGCCCTGGCGCCTAGAGGTTTCTGCCCCCCCTGGGGGCAGATCGGCCTGATACCAATAGGCCGATCTGCCCCCAGGGGGGGCAGAAATGGCCTAAAATAAATTTGCCCCCCACCCCCCCGGTGAGCGACCCTTGCCTACAAGCTCGCTCCCCTTGCGTGACGGCGCAAAAAAAAGATCCCTGGTTTGGCAGATGGACCTAAAATCGGCCGATCTGCCCCCAAAGCAGGCAGAAATGGCTTAAATACAATTTGCCCCTCCAGGGGAGCGACCCTTGTCCAAGGGGTCGCTCCCCATCTGTAAAACCAAAAAAAAAAAAAATCCCTGGTACCTAGTGGTTTCTGCCCCCCTTGGGGGCAGATCAGCCTAATCAAAATAGGCTGATCTACCCCCCAGGGGGGCAGAAATGGCCTAAAATAATCCCCCCCCCCCAGGAAGCGACCTAAGGGGTCGCTCCCCTTGCGTGAAATTCATGCAAAAAAAATAAACTCCCTATTGTGTAATGGTTTCTGCCCCCCTTGGGGGCAGATTGGCCTCATCAAAATAGGCCAATCTGCCCCCCTTGGGGGCAGAAATGGCCTAAATATAATTTGCCCCCTAGGGGAGCGACCCTTGCCTAAGGGGTCGCTCCCCACCTAAAAAAAAAAGAAAACATAAGAAAAAAAAAAAAAGATCCCTGGTGCCTAGAGGTTTCTGCCCCCAGGGGGGGCAGAAAAGGCCTTCCCAAAAAAATGCCCCCCCTGGGAGTGACCCTTTCCCAAGGGGTCGCTCCCCTTGCGTGAAATTCACACAAAAAAAAAAACTCCCTGGTGTCTAATGGTTTCTGCCCCCCTTGGGGGCAGATTGGCCTCATCAAAATAGGCCAATCTGCCCCCAAGGGGGGCAGAAATGGCCTAAATATAATTTGCCCCCTAGGGGAGCGACCCTTGCCTAAGGGGTCGCTCCCCACCTAAAAAAAAAGAAAACATAACAAAAAGAAAAAAAAAAAAATGATCCCTGGTGCCTAAAGGTTTCTGCCCCCCCTGGGGGCAGATCGGCCTAATAATAGGCCGATCTGCGGATCGGCCCCCAGGGGGGGCAGAAAAGGCCTTCCCAAAAAAATGCCCCCCCTGGGTGCGACCCTTGCCCAAGGGTTCGCTCCCTTTTGTCAGTTTCTGAGAAAAAAAAAAATCCCTGGTGTCTAGTGGGGTTTCAAAAGCCGGATTGCAAGCAATCCGGCTTTTGAAACCCTGTGAGAGACTTCAAAGGGAAGGAAATACATTTCCTTCTCTTTGAAGCCCCTCAGGGCCTCCCCCATGGGATTGAAAGAGAAATGTTTTGCATTTCTCTTTCAATCGCGCTGGAAGCAGAGCTTCCAGCGCAATGGGGGAGACCCTGTGACTAATCAGCGCGCGCTCGCGCGCTGACGTCACAGGGGCGGGTTGGGGTGGTCGGGGTGGAATGGGAAGGGCTTCCCCTTCCATCCCTGACTAACCCCACAGAGGGAGCGCTAGCGCTCCCTCTGGGCTCTGTGACCAGGACGTAATGGTTACGTCCTGGGCACAGCAGCACTGTGCCTCAGGACGTAACCATTACGTCCTGGGCACAGAACAGGTTAAAGATTGTTAAATAAATACATAATTCAATCATTTGACAGACTCCATACTTGTATTTTTTACTGGTGTTTATTTAAGTGCTGAGAAGTAAAGGGGGTGGTGGGATGGGCTGGGTTGATGGTGGAAGAAATTCCAGGATAGAGTCCAGTCTATTTGCATCACAGGTGCATTGTCCAAGGGGGCATAGGAAGGGGAGCAATGGCAGTTCATGGTGGACAGGGTGACAGAGTGGGACACAAGGGTGACAATCAGGAAAGTCCTATTTCCTGGCGGGGGTCTTGGCAATGTTCTCTGGCTTCTGCCTGGATAGCAGGGACCGGTTGCGTGGTGGTTCTCCTTCTGCAGGGGGAGAGGTGCTGGTGGCCTGTTGTTCCTGTGGCAGGGCCTCCTGTCCACTAACGGAAGCAGAGGTGGAGGGCTGTTCATCAGTGTGGCTAGTGTCAGGCCTGGTGGTGTGCCACTGCCTCCCTCATGGTGTTGCCCATGTCTGCCAGCACCCCTGCAATGGTGACCAGGGTGGTGTCCTTCAGGTCCTCCCTGATCCCCAGGTACTGTCCCTCCTACAGCCGCTGGGTCTCCTGTAACTTGTCCAGTATCTGGCCCATGGTCTCTTGGGAATGGTGGTATTTTTTATTGGTGTTTATTTAAGTGCTGAGAAGTAAAGGGGGTAGTGGGATGGGCTGGGTTGATGGTGGAGGAAATTCCAGGATAGAGTCCAGTCTATTTGTATCACAGGTGCATTGTCCAAGGGGGCATAGGAAGGGGAGCAATGGCAGTTCAAGGTGGACAGGGTGACAGAGTGGGACACAAGGGTGACAATCAGGAGAGTCCTATTTCCTGGCGGGGGTCTTGGCAATGTTCTCTGGCTTCTGCCTGGATCGCAGGGACCGGTTGCGTGGTGGTTCTCCTTCTGCTGGGGGTGAGGTGCTGGTGGCCTGTTGTTCCTGTGGCAGGGCCTCCTGTCCACTAGCGGAGGTGGAGGTCTGTTCATCGGTGTGGCTAGTGTCAGGCCCGGTGGTGTGCCACTGCCTCCCTCATATGGTGTTGCCCATGTCTGCCACCACCCCTGCAATGGTGACCAGGGTGGTGTCCTTCAGGTCCTCCCTGATCCCCAGGTACTGACCCTCCTGCAGCTGCTGGGTCTCCTGTAACTTGTCCAGTATCTGACCCATCGTCTCTTGGGAATGGTGGTATGCTCCCAGGATGTTGGTGAGTGCCTCCTGGAGAGTCAGTTCCCTGGGCCTGTCCTCCCTCTGCCGCACAGCAGTCCTCCCAGGTTCCCTGTTGTCATGTGCCTCTTTCCCCGATCCGTGTGCCCACTGCCACTGACCCCAGGTCGCTGATTGTCCTGTGTTTGTGGGGTGGCCTGGAGTCCCTGTAGTGGTGGACACACTGCTGATTGATGTGTCCTGGGGACAGAGGTATGGGCCCGCTGGGTGGGTACTGTGCTGGTGTTTTCTGAGGGGGAGGCTCATTGGTGGTATGGGAATGTGGCTGGGTAAGCTACTCTCTGGAGATCCCTGATGGGCCGGGTTGATCATTCAGATCCAGGCATCCAGAGCTGCTGTCATCACTGTGGGCCTCTTCTGGGGGTGGACTGGAAGTTGCTGGCACCTCCTCTCCGGTGACATTATGTGTGGGACCTGTGGGGATGTAAATGCAGTGTTAATGTTTCTGCATGTGACATCTTGTGCATGGGTCTGTTGCCTTTTATGGTTGTGATTGCCCTGTTGGCTTTGCCTTGTGTGAGTAGTGATTTTGTGGGCTAGGTGATTCTCTCTAATGTGCATGCTTTAGTGATGTGTGTCCATGCAGGTCTGTGATGGGGGGGGCCGTGCATTGGTGTAACATGCAGGGCTTGGTATTGGGATGGGTGGGTTGTGATGGTGGGGTATATGTGAGGTGGTGGAGTGATGGGGTGAGGGTAGGGGTGGGGGTATGTGATGGCATGCAGGTAGGGGGAGTGAAAGTAGTAAAGAGTTGACTTACAAGAGTCCAGTCATCCTGCTGCTCCTGCCAGGCCCTCAGGATACATGATTGCCAAGACTTGCTCCTCCAATGTTGTTAGTTGTGGGAGAGGAGGTGGGGGTCCACCGCCAGTCCTCTGTACTGCTATCTGGTGTCTTGAGCTGTGGAATGCACCTTCCCCCGTAGGTCGTTCTACCTCTTCCTGATGTCATCCCTTGTTCTGGGGTACTGTCCCACAGCGTTGCCCCTGTCCACGATTCTCCGCCATAGCTCCATCTTCCTAGCAATGGATGTCTGCTGCACCTGTGATCCGAATAGCTGTGGCTGTACCCGGATGATTTCCTCCACCATGACCCTTAGCCCCTCCTCTGAGAACCTGGGGTGTCTTTGTGGTGCCAGGGTGTAGTGTGTGTGGAGTGTGGGGTGATGCGTTGAGGTGTGTGCTGTAAGGTGTGTGGATGGTGTGTGGGTGATGGTGTTCTGTGGCTCTGGTTCTGTGGGTGCTCTTGGTGTCTCTATCTCTCTGTTGTCAATGTTGTTTAGTCATAAAGGGTTGTGGGTAGTGTGTGTGTGTGTGTGTGTTTTATATTGGTGTGGGTGTGGTGTGTGTATGTGTGTCAGGTGTGTGTAGTTTGAATTGTCCAATGTGGGGTTGTTTTGTTCGTGTGTGTGTATTTTGAGCGCAGCGGTATGTACCGCCAATGGTTTACCGCGGATGAATGTCCGCTGCGGTGATTCATGGGTCATAATGTTGTGGGCGTAGTTCTGTTGGCGTAACGGTGTGGGTTTTGGTACCACCAGTGTATCACTGACCTTTGGGCTAGTGGACTTGTGTGTGTGGCTGTATAGTGATGGATTGCTATGTGTGTGTCATAATATGGGTAGCGTTAAACCGATGCGTCGGCGGTATGTTGGCGGCAGTCAGCATGGGGGTAAGCGGGACTTACCGCCAATGTCATAATGAGGGCCTTAGTGACAATTTGACTCTCTTGATACATGTTTGTTTGGTGCAAGAGGATGCATGGGGACAAGATAGTTGTAATGTGCCATACTACATGTGTGGATCCGTTTGCACTCTGCCTTGTGTACTGTGGTGCTGGTATGGAAATTGCATTTTAAAGACACTATGAAAGTGTGACATGGATACCACTGTACTCATGATATAATTTTCAATTATGTTTACAAGTACTGCTTCACTTTCAACAACGGTATAACAGCACTGTTGAGAACGACCCAGATTGACGAATTTAAATGCATATTAAAAGCTCTTATAAGTGCAGGTACTTTCTTGTTCAGTCTGTTTGTAAATTAGACATTACATACAGACTCTATTTGTGCTAACTTATTGTAAAGCTGATTCGCTGTATTCTTGCTGATTATATTTCGATAAAAACATTGCACCTTCAAGTCATATGCATCATATTTTTTTGCCTGAGCAGTTTGTAACTTCACGTTTGTTCACATCCCACTGCATTTTATGCATGCAAAACTTTATATTTTTCGATATTAAAAAGTTGTTTTGAATCAATAATATTGTTATCACAACTTAGTTATTGTCCTCACGGGGACGACTGCTGCCCTTTCAATGATGTGCAGTGAGGCATAGCATACAGCATGGAAACAATCTGTTCACATAGTGGCAAAATGTAAACGTTGTGCTGCACAATTTGTGCAATTTAATCCCGCAAACCCCCACTTCAATAACACAAATGCAGTTCCCTTCTCAGTGATTTGCTTAAGCGCTCGTCCACCAGAAAAGTAATACATGACGCGACATTATGCGTCCTTGCCGCCCTAGTCGTCGGTCACAAAACTCACCAAGAGGGTACACGTTCTACCCGATCATGTCACGTGCAACGTACTAACGGATAGATTTGCTATTTACTTACAACAATGGGTTTGTACTGTGTCCTCACATGTCACACAAAAACGTTTATCTAACAAGTAATGTAAAGCAGTCATGGCACCGAACAGACAAAAGTGCCAATCTGAGTTAAAGGATCAGTTTAAATTAAACAAAAAAAACAAAAACAAGGTTTCTCAAACCGAACTATACTTCCTCCCTTCGCATTCCACCACACGCAACTGAAAAACACAAAGCAGAAGCCGTTCTTTCCTCGATTTTCTTTTCGCAGCACTTCTTACGTGGATACCATATTGTTGTTTCCTGGATGAGCTGTTGACAACAGACAGACAATTAATTGTTCTCGCAGAATGTGCGTTTACATCTAGTTTGTCTGCTTCTCAACTAATATATATATATATATATATATATATATGTTCCAACTTGCACGGGACCGAAAGGGACACTTCAGCATCTGAAGAGATAAAACCCTCGTTTAGGAAACAGAGCCTCTCACGGAAGTGATCAAATCTTGTGGTAAATGGGCTTTTAGAGCAAAAGAAACTGAGTACAAAAATAAAACTGGTATTTCAAAGAAATAATTTGAAAAAACTGCCGATACGCTCCTAAAGTGAACTTCTGTAACAAGCGAGATTCAGCCTCACATACAACCTGATACAACATAAAAACGAAAAGTAAAACCGCTGACATAAGCGAGTCGATTTAAAGCGTCACGGCCGCCAAGAGCGTGAGCGGGTAGGAGAGGAAAAATAAGCTCCCTCACAGTCAAATAAAAGTGCAATTATCCATGCAGGAGGGTCGATGGTCAGGCAGTAACAAAACTGCCCCAAGGAGGGACAAACGTAAAGCATTTACCAATGTCATCAAAGGATTTTTGAAGGGCAAGCCCACAAAGGAGTGAAAGTAAGGGGTATGAGGTGGGCGTGGTTAAACCCCCAGATAGATACCAACACTTTGGAAAAGCAGTGCTTGTCCGCTGCTATGGTCAACCTAACAATGAGGGACAAAAGTAAAGCATTTACAAATGTCACCAAAGAAGTTTTGAAAGGTAAGCCCACAAATGAGTGTAAGTAATGGTTAATGGACTTGGCACTTTTTGCATGGTCATCCCCAAACCTTTTCCCTCCTTCCTCCTATTTTTTCTGACCAGTTTTTGTTGACTTTAGGACTCTGGGCACTTTACAACTGCAAACCACTGCTAAAGTGCCCGTGCTCTCTGTGTAAATTGTATTGGTGATTGGCTTTTCCTTGATTAGCATATTTGATCTCCTAGTAAGCCCCTAGTAAAGTGCACTACAGGTGCCCAGCACTTGTTGTGCCACCAGGGGCAGCTCCTCCATAAGGGCAGAGGAGTGTTGTCTTCCTGCCAGCAGCGGCAGCTGCAAAACCTTTCAAAGAAAACAATAATAAACCATGTTCATTATCATTTTCTATAAAAAGGGCGGGCCACAGGGTGAAGTGCACTGAGGGGAAGTGCATAGCACTCCCCCTCACCGCGTATGTATGTCTCGGGATGGCCAAACACACATGCGCACAGGGCTCTCTCCAGCCCAACAACACAGTGCAGGCTCCCAGTCTGCCTGGGAGCGCCCTGACTGGGTGCTCCCAGACAATCCTGGCACTTCTTCAGAGTAGCGTCAGGATTGGCCGCAGGGCACCAAGACGGAGGAGCAGAGTGGTGCGGCCCAATTCGAGGAAGTGTTTTTTTAAACTTATTTAATTTAATTCTTATTCCCCCCCCTTCACGCCGCCTAGGCCCTTCTGCGCCCCGCAAAGTGTACCTACTTGCCAGGCCTAAACCTTCCCTTTTTGTACATGTAAGGCACCCCTAAGGTAGGCACTAGACAGCCTCATGGGCAGAGTGCAGTGTGTGTTAAAGGTGGGACATGTACAAATGTGTTTTACATGTCCTAACAGTGAAATACTGCCAAATTGGGTTTTCACTGTTGCAAGGCCTATCTCTCACATAGGTTAACATGGGGGCTGCCTTTAAATGACTTTTAAGTGCAGTTTCCCTTTGGGAGTCTGTTTGGTGTTTGGTGTCTCTGAACTCACAATTTAAAAATACAACTTTTGGTAAAGTTGGTTTTTAAATTATCAGAGTCAGGAAAACTATTGCCAGCATTGTTAAGTTCTTCCCTCAGCAAAAACAATTCCCCTTTTCCTTGTACCCACGTTGGTTTCAGCGGCATCCTCACCTCTTCACTCACAGTGGGTCTTGATGAGGCTGTTTCCAGAACTAGCTTCTTCAGGTTTAACTGCCACTCAAAATGGTGGCCGCAAATCCTTGGGAGGTCAGCGCTCTAGTGTTTCTACCTAACTTCCCTCCAGCTTCCCTCCAGCTGTTCCTCTCTGGAAGCCTTGCACTTCAACTGTCATTCTGAGGACAATGAACAGTGTTCCTGAGGCGCATCGTTTCAAAGAGAATTCTTCCGGTTTTGAGTAATTAATTATTTTTCTTGTTACAGTGTGCACACCAGCTTCTTTTTCCCTTTTGAAGAAGCTGATTTTTTTCCTTCTTCCAACAACTGGATTTCGGCTTTCTGAGAATATATAGTTTTGGCTTAACAGAACTTCAAGGAACTGCAGTAAGGAATGTGTTGTATTCTGTTGATTCTGTTCCGCGTGCCGTGCGATGGAGATTCGTGCGTGTCGGCGCGAGGAACAGAATCAAAGGAGAAGGGAGCGGAGCGTGGAGGAGGCTGTGGCGGTTGCGGTGTCTCCCTCCCGGTTTTACTGGAATTAACATCTGTTATTAAACAGACGCATTTTCGAACTCACCGCCTCAGCTTGGATTCTTTCACTGGCGACGAGGATGTACTGCTGACCGGGAGGAGAGACAAGAGACTTCAGAAGTTTATTATTTTTTTGGTGGCTGTGTTCCTGTAGAACTGTGTTTACGTGGCTTCGTGAATCCTGCTATTTGTCTTCGTGAGGCAGCAGCTTCATTTGGTAATTAACCCCGTCTCAAGGGAAGCAGCAGGAAGGGTCATAGTGTTGCTTAGCAACAAGGCAAAGCATTTCCTGAAGGTTTTCCAACAGCAAGAATTGGTGAACTGTAGTTGCCTAGCAACCGTGAGTAGCTTTCTCAGAAAGTCTCTGGGCCCAGAATGTTGCTAGGCAACCGGTGACATTATTGATTTGGCTGTTTTCAAGCCTAGATATTGTTTATCCTGGCAACAATTTAACTTTTGAAGGGGTTGGAGCTGCACTTTTATATTAAACAACTGGAAGTGACATTGTGTGGTAGTAAGACAAATTTATTGAGAAAATGGAAGGATTTACTGCACCAAGTTTTTTTTTTAACACTCCTGGGGAACCCATTGTAGCCTGGGAGGACTGGAAAGAAGGTTTTGAAGCGTATGTCCTGGCTGTGGGTGGAGACATATTTACAGCATCCAGAAAATTGGCCACGTTGAAGCATTGTTTGGGTGCGGAAGGAAGACGCATTTTGAAACATTTACCATACCCTTATGAGGATGGAGTCCAGGATGAGGATGAATATGAGGTTGCCATGGAACAGTTAAACTCCAATTTTGGAAAGAAGAAAAATGTCGTTGTGGAGCGTTTTAAATTTTTAAAAAGGAGCCAATTGCCAGGAGAGTCTGTGGAAAGCTATGTGGCAAGTTTGAGGATTTTGGCAGCCACTTGTAATTATGGTCATTTTCAGGATGAAATGTTGAGAGACCAACTGGTTTTGAAAGTTAATGATAGAAAAATTCAGGAAAAACTGTTGAATACAGAAGATTTGACGTTACAAAAAGCCATAGACTTTATCAAAAGGGTTGAAATAACGAATGATGGCTTAAAGGAAATATCTACCACGTCTGGAGTTGTGAATGTGGTCAATGCAGAAGATTCTAAGTTCAAGAAAAAAGATACATTTGGAACTTCTGGGAAGATGGATGGAAGGAAGGACATTATTTGTTACAAATGTGGCCTTAAGGGGCACATTGCGACTGATGTTTGTTGTCCTGCGGCTGGACAAGTGTGCAGGAAGTGCAAGTCCAAGGGACATTTTGCAAGGGTGTGCAAAGGGAGGCAGATGAGCGCAAGAAGGGGTAGAGGTGCAATCAATTCAGTGGGGAGTGATAGTGAGGACATTGACAGCCAGCAATTTATTTTGCAGGTGGTGGATGTTGGGAGTGTGAGTTCTTGTGGTCCGCATTGCGTAGTTAGAATTGATGGGGTAGATATACTCGTGATGGCTGACTCAGGGGCAAGATATACTTTGATTGGAAAAGAAAACATATCTAGTTTTCCGTCTCATGAGATCAAACCACCGGATGTACGATTACTAGCTTATGGTAACAAACCCATTGAGCTTGTGGGGTATATGGACGCGACGCTGGAGTTCCAAGGGACAGTTGTCAACTCTAAAGTGTATTTTGTGGAGGAGGGTACTAATTTATTAGGTTGGCCGCAACAAAAAGACCTCGGCATAATTCTTGATCCGAATCACCCTGATCAAGTATTGGGTTCGAAGTCTAATGTACACATGGTGCATAGGTCTAACTTTGTAGAGGAATTCCCTCAAGTATTTAGTAATAAGCTAGGAAAGTTGAAGGGTTTTATGCATAAAATTGTTTTAAAGCGGGATGCTGTACCTAAGGCGCATAAACCACGTCCAGTTCCCATTTTGATGAAGGAACAATTATGACGTGAATTATCCAAGTTATCTGAGCAAGGTGTGATTGAAGAAATTGAAGCGTCTGAGTGGTTGGCACCAGTGGTGATCGCTAAGAAGGCCAATGGTGACATGCGTTTGTGTGTGGATTTGCGCGATCTTAATGCTGCTATATGGGTAGATAGGCATCCTCTGCCCAATATTAGTGAGATGTTATCTACAGTGAAGGGGGCAAGTGTATTTTCTACTTTGGATTTATCATCTGCGTATCATCAGATTGAGTTACACCCTGAGTCACGAGCATTAACCTCTTTCATTACTCCAGAGGGGGCATACAGATTTAGGCGCATGCCTTTCGGCTTGGCATCAGCGTCGTCTGTATTTCAATGGGCAATGCACCAT
This sequence comes from Pleurodeles waltl, assembly GCF_031143425.1. Classification (NCBI taxonomy): domain Eukaryota; kingdom Metazoa; phylum Chordata; class Amphibia; order Caudata; family Salamandridae; genus Pleurodeles; species Pleurodeles waltl. The sequence goes on from NC_090440.1 coordinate 262,254,131, forward strand.
TTACTGAAGGATATCTCAGGAGTAACTTACTTTCAAGATGATATCTTGGTGTTTGGTAGTGACCAGAAAGAACATAATGAAGCTATGAGAAAGGTGTTGAGTGTTTTAAAGGAGAGCGGGTTGACGATCAAGTTGGAGAAATGCCGATTGAGTGTGCCAGAAGTGGAATATTTGGGTCATTGCATTAATAGGGATGGAATTTCGCCTAAACTTAATTTAGTAGAGGCAATAGAAAGCGCGCCTTCTCCAGCTAGCAAAGATCAATTAAGGTCATTTTTAGGTCTAGCGGAACATTACTCAAAGTTTATTTCCAAGTTTGCTGACAAAACTGTGCACATGAGAAAGTTATTATGCGTGAGGGAGAAATTTGTATGGAGTGAGGATTGTGAGAGGGAGTTTTGTTTGTTGAAAAAACAAATTGCCTCAGCTCCAGCTCTTAAGCCGTTTGACACCAGGGATGAGATCCTTATTAATACGGACGCCAGTTCCGTTGGGCTGGGTATGGTGTTAATGCAAAGAAGAGGGGGAGAAGAAGTGACAATTGCATATGCTTCCAGACCGTTGAGTTTGTCAGAAATGAACTATTCCACCATCGAAAAGGAGGCATTGGCGTGTTGGTGGGGTGTTGAACATTTCCGCAAGTATGTCTGGGGTTTAAAATTTGTGATTTGTACTGATCATCGTCCAATAATAGAAGTATTTTCGACTAAAGGAGCAGGTAGGGCCACTCCTAGAATTGCTCGTTGGGTGGCCAGAATGTTACAATTCTTTTCATTGTTACAATGAGTACAATTATGATTTGGTGTATTTTCCTGGAAAAAAAAATGTGTTAGCCGATTGTCTGTTTAGGCTTCCTGTGCATTCAGTGCTGGGTGCAAAGGGAGTACCTGAAGTTGATGAACTCATAGCATATGTTGGTGTGGATATTGGATGTGTGACAGAAGGTAGAATTTCACATGAGGAATGGGTGTCTATGGTTCAAAAAGATGTCGTGCTGCAAGAAGTGATGGGTTATTGCCGTCATGGGTGGCCAAGTAGAGGTAGTGCTTCTTGCGATGCAGAGTATTTCCGTCAAGTTGGTGTAGAGTTGTCTATGGTGGATGGAGTTATGTTCAGGGGCGAGCTGTTGGTGGTTCCTACTGGCTTGCGGGAACGAGTATTGGAATTGGCTCATGAGGGCCATCTCGGAATGAGCGCAACTAAAAGACGAATCAGATCGGAGTACTGGTGGCCAGGGCTTGATAGGGATGTAGAGCATCATGTAAGGGAGTGTGTGTTGTGTGCATGGAGCGATAAGTCACAAAAGGTTGTTAAAAAGGATCTTGTGGTGTCCGACAAATCGGATGGGCCGTGGAAAAAAATAGCTATTGATATTATGGGTCCGTTTAATATTTTGGGAAGTGTGCCAAAATATGCTTTGGTGGTTGTGGACTATTTTTCCAGGTGGCCAGTCGTGAAATTTGTAGAAAACATAAATACTGTGTGTGTTGTGGAGTTCTTGTTGGATTTATTTGACATAGAAGGTGTTCAGGAGATGATAGTTTCTGACAATGGTGTGCAATTTGTATCAAATGTTATGAAAGAGTTTTTATGCAAATTTGATATAGAGCACATAAGAGCATCTGTTTATCCACAGAGTAATGGTTTGGTGGAGAGGTGGAACAGGACGCTGAAAGAGGGGCTGCAATTAGCGATCTATAATGGTATAATTTGGCGGAAGGCAGTGAAGGACCTAGTTTGGTCGTACCGTACAACTCCCCACAGTGTGACGGGGAAGTCACCTTTCGAGGTCATGAGAGGTAGAAGACCGAGGGCATTGTTGTCAAAGGGTGTGGTGAGTAAGAAGTTTAATATGAGTGAAATACCTGGTGATTACAAGGTTGGTGATTGGGTGCGAGTAGTGAAGGGTGGGCAGCTAAAGGGGAGTCTAAGTTTTCAGAGCCTTTGGAGGTGAGAAAAGTCTATAGGTACGCTGTGTTGCTGAGTGATGGTAATGTGCGGAACCGTGGGAATGTTATAAGAGTGCCTGGAGGGGGTAGTCGGGAGAAGTTGCCTGACATGGGAAATAAATCGGGTAACAGTGTGGATGATAATACCAGCACTAGTGAAACCTCATTGAGTAAAAGAGAGCATGAAGGCGTGAAGGTGAGAGACAGGTCAATGCTGAGAAGGCCTAAGAGATTAGATGATTATGTCGAACAGTAACATTGGCAATGTGCTTCTGTTTAAGATATACTTTATTTGTATTGTCAATATTTTTTATTCTTCATAATTAGTCATTATGTATCGATGTGTTACATTTATTGTCATATATCTTTTCATGTTAGGCTAAAGTTTTCATGTTGTAAAATATGTTGATGTTATTTTATTTTGAAGAAAAGGGGGTGTGTTGTATTCTGTTGATTCTGTTCCGCGCGCCGTGCGATGGAGATTCGTGCATGTCGGCGCGAGGAATAGAATCAAGGGAAAAGGGAGCGGCGCGCGGAGGAGGCAGCGGCGGTTGCGGTTACTTTCACATGAATGGGCTGTGCCCGTCCTCACACAATGCAGTCTCTGACCTCCTGGTGTGTGTCTGGGGCTAGGCCTGGGCAAGGCAGGATCTTGTGAACAACAGAGACTTTCCTTTGAAGTTTACCTACTTCAAAGACATAAAGGGGTATAAGTAGTGGGCCCAAAACCCCAGATTGTCAGATTACGTCTGGAACCAACAGGACCCTCTGCCAAGGAGAAGAGCTGGAGGAGGAGTACTACCCCTTTGCCTGTGACCAGTCTTTGTTGGGTTGGCCTGCTGTTGCTGCTTCTGCCTGAAAGAGGAAAAAGACTGGACTTTGTGATATATTCCTACTTTCAAAGTGTCTCTAAGGGCTTGGACTGAGCTTGCTTCCTGTTTTGAAGTTTCAGGGTCAGTTTCAGGGCCATCATCATCATCTGCCAGCATCTGAACTCTGTGCTGAGACTCCTGCCCTGCCAGGTGGTGCCTTATCCACTCCTTTGGCTCTTGAAAGGTGAAGCAGGTAGAAAAAGGACTGAAATCCATGCACAGGAAGCCTTGTGGGGAAACTTTCAACACACCACCTGCAAAGCGGTTGTAAAAACGACACACTGCGCGCTTTGTGGCTGAAATTGATGCACAACTGCATTGCGGCTGGGAAATTGATACATCATCTCCAAACGCAGCTGGAGACACAACGCAACACCCACATGTGGCTGCTAAAATCAATGCAAACCCCATGCAGCATGGTTTTCAATCACAGTGCGACCGGATTTCGCACACATTATCGGAGGGAGTCAAAATCAACGTGAACCTGCGTGGATCCGAGGTGCCCTGTCTGGAAATCGATGCATCGCTCTCTTGCAGAAGAGAAAAACAACACTTCGTCTACCTGACCGGAGAAGAAACGATGCGCGGCCTCACTTGCGAGTAATGAATCGATGCATCGCTGACTTTTCCGATGCACACTCGCCCGTGCGGCTTTATTTTTGTCGCAAACCAGGTACTTTGTGTAATAATGTTTCCATTGTTTTCTATGAAGTAAGATCCTGTTATTTTGAAAATTTATAACTTCACTTGTGTATGTTGGATTTTTGTAGTTTTGGTCTTGTTTGATTTAGATAAATATTGCCTATTTTCTAAACTGATGTTGTGTCCATTTTGTAGTGTTTTCACTGTATTACTGTGTGTGTTGGTACAAATACTTTACATATTGCCTTTGAGATAAGCCTGACTGCTTGTGCCGAGCTAAATAGATGAGAACTCTCCTATATTAAGGACTGGGTTCCTTGGGAAAGTGCGGGCCAATGGACTAACATCACTACATTGAATAGGCCCTGGCCGGAGACCTACCCGACGGCCGCCATCCCGGAAGTCAGGTAGGTCTCCGAGGTTAGTCCATTGGCCCACACTTTCCCAAGGAACGCAGTGGTCTAGTGACTTCTCCTCTTGGTGACAATGTGCATGGGCATTGACCCCATTGTTTTCCAACAAGAGGGTGAGAATGGAGTGTCCAAGTGTGAGTAAGAAGATGTCCATGTGAATATTGTGTGAGAAAACTGCAAAGGCCATAGACGTCCAGGGAGGAGGGCGGGCGCATGTGAAATTACAGCACTACATGCCACAACCAAATGCTTACATGGTAGGTAATATATTCCAATCAAGGCCTGTGTGGCTGTAGATACCCATGCTTGCATAGACTATAAAGTAGTCCCCCTCAGTATTGGTGGCTAACCTGTGGGTGTTGCAGTTGTTTAAAAAGTGCATGCAACCCTGAATGACCTACGTTGGCTTATTGGCATACTAAAACATCCACAAAATAATGTTTGGTGAACGTGTGTGGCGTGGATTATGTAGCTGCCTTTCATATGCCAGCTATTGGAATGTTTCCTAGACGAGCTATGGATGCTCCTTTTTTTCTAGTAGAGTGTGCTCTAGGAGATGCAGGTAAAGTTTTTTTGGCTTTAGCATAACAGGTTTGAATGTATTTTATTGTCCATCTGGCTATGCTTGATTTGGATATAGGGTTCCCCTTATGGAGGTGAAAAAGCAATAAAAAGTTGCTCAGTTTTTCTAAAGGTTTTAGTTCTATCAATGAAGAACATAAGGGTTCCTTATAACATCCAATGTATGGAAAGTGCTCTCCGCAACTGGAACTGGTTGTGAGAAAAACAACTGGTAACTCCATTGATGGATTGAGCTGAGAACGGAAGTCAACTTTAGGGAGAGATTTAGGGTTTGTGTGTAAAACTACCCTTTTGCTATGTAGCTGGAAGAAAGGTTCTTTCAAGTTTAAAGACTGTAGCTCACCAACACGTCTAAGTGAGGTGATAGTGATTAGAAAGGGCACTTTCTAGGAAATGAACTGAATGGGGCATGTGTGCAGTGGTTCAAAAGGAGGGCCCATAAGGCAGGTATAAATAATGTTCAAATTCCATGAGGGTCCATTTCCGTGGTGGAATAAATTTTTTAAGTCCTTCCATGAAGCCTTAAAGCGACTAGTATTTTGAATAAAGAGACATGTTGTCTATTTTGTAGATAGGCAGTCATTGCAGCAAGAGGGAAATTGAGACAAAACAAGGTCTGAAACAGGGCTGTGTGCTGGCCCAGTTTCTTTTTAATCTTTTTTTGCCAGATTTGACCATAAAGCTAAATAAGGTGAATGCCCACTCTCCCAAGGTTGGTGAAATGCTTATTTCCAATTTGCTATACGCCGACGATGTAGTACTTCTTGATAGGACTACGATGGCTTATCGTCAAGTTATCGGAATATGCTGAGCAAAATGGAATGGAAATCAATCAGAAAAAAAACAAAGTGATGGAAATTAGTAATAAAATCTCCAGAGCTAGAAAATGGTACACACAAAAGGGAGAATTGGAACAAGTAAATCAATATAGATACCTGGGTGTACTATTTGATGAACGGGGGTCCTTTCTAGGCAGGAGCTACATAGAAAAGGAAATGTTCTACTGCTTGCCTTTCGCACCCTGAGAAAGGTGCTTAACGGCCCTAGCTACCGTCCCTTGCTGCAAGTCGTCGCAGCTAAACTAAATTCGACTCTAGGATGCGGCAGCGAAGCACTGTGTGGACAAAATGCCATCATCCTAAACAGAATCACAGGAAAAGTACTAAGGTCTTTATTCCAGTTACCAGGGTACACATCCCAAGCACAAATTAGGCCGTAGTTTGGATATTTAAACCAGTGCCTAGCTAGGCAATCCTGTTACATCAAAACCTGGAAACATTTACAGTCAACAAAAGGAAATCAGCTTTGCAGGCACTTTGGAAGGAGATAAGCTCAAATCCTAAAGCCAAGTCAAGACAGTATTTAGATCAAGCCCTAGAGGACTTGGAAGTATGGGAATTATGGGACTCAAATCTATCCTACTATGCGTTCAAAAACATCTTAAACCGAACAGTGAAGAAAAGATCGGTAATTATGGATAAGAGCTTACTAGCTACCAGATTGCACTCTTGGATGGTAATAAATGAGTACAAACTCCTGAAATATCAGCCTTATCTGGAGGCTGGGTGGTTAAAAGCAGACAAGGATTCCTTCACCAGACATCGCCAAGGCATTATTCCTGGTGACCCCCATGGGAACGCACCATAACAATTCCTCAGCATAGGCTGTGCGGATGTGGACTGGAAGATATAATTCACCTGATCTATCTACGAAATGAATGAAAATTTCTATTAAAGGCAGCATGCAACCAAGACAAGCGGTGATTGCCTTCTTTAAACCTTCTGACTTTGTCTTGAATGCAAAATTTACAAAGTTTTTACAGAAACTATTACTAGTTCAAAATCAGTGAAAATATAACATAGGTACATGCTGGTTCATGGGCTCGTATAGTGAATACGAAAATATTTTTTAGCACCTACCTTTTAAGAATTACTTTTATAGCATACTCGGATCACATGTATAAAGAGAAGGGAACTGTTGAATGATGAATTTTACAACAAAATTGTCGGACAATAATATGCTCACCTCTAAATAACAGGTCATTACCAGCAACAAACATTAAACAACATTATCTTTCCCATGACGCTGGACTGTATGTAAAGACAAAAAGTACATTTTTAGACTGAAAATGGGGAGTTTCTTAAAAATGTATGTACCTTAAAATGTATGTATGATGCACTGGTTTTTATTAATTATGCATTTAAATAAATTACAATTGTGGTACTCTTATAGATGTGAATGCTAAACCAGTCTTTTGTAGATGAAGCAAGTAGCATACAATGTCCTGTACATAGGCTTTGAAAGGGTCAATGGGTTTTAAATGACAGTAGCAAACAAACCTTTTCTATTTTGCCACGTAGCAAGCTCTAGTGGTTGGTCTACAGGCTTCCTTAAGAATGATCATACATTCAGGTGGCAAATTAAGGTAACCAAATTCTATGACCTCTGGAGCCAAATCAGCAAGTTGAGAGCTTTAGGATCGGGGAACCTGATTTCTCCACGGTTCTGAGTGAGATCTGGCCTGTTAAGTAGCCTCTCGAGTGGAACTACAGAGAGATCTAGTAGTGTTGTGAACCAGGGTTGGTGAGCCCAGGTGGGAGCTACTTGAATCATAGTGACAGATGTCTGGCAATAGGTGACTGTTGTGACGTAGTGCCCATTTCCATATTATCTGTGATAGATGGGATAATTGTGGAGACCGTGTCCACCTGTTTTTGTAGATAGTACATGGCTATCTTATTGTACGTCTGGACAAGGACAACCTTGTCAACAAATGAGGAAAGAACAGCTTGAAGCTCTAGGTAGCTGATATGGAGATCCCGGTGTTTGTTGTCCCATATACCCTGTATAGTGAGATCCTTGAGATGTGCACCCCATCCTGTGAGTCATGAGATTGTTGTGACAGTGAGTTGGGAAACAGGGTCAAGAATTGGCTGCCCTTTTCTACAGATTGTTGGTATTCCACCATTGCAGGGAGTGATGAGTATGGTGGTCTATCAACACTAGATTCTCTAACTGACCCTGTGACTGGGACTACTGCCAGGTGAAACATTCCTGTAACAGGTGCATGTGCAATTGTGCATGGGGTAGTGTAGCATTGCAAGAGGTCATCATCTCTAAGAGGTGCATGACTGTCCTCATTGTGAGTTGTTGATTTGTCTGAAACTGAGGTAGTAGTGTCTGACAAGTCTGTATTCTTGCAGAATTAGGGTAGGCAAATCCTGTTTCAGTGTTTAGAATAGGCCGTAGATATGGCTGATTCTGCAGAGGATGTATGTGAGACTTGGGAACATTGATAGTGAATCCCAAGCAGTGTAGCAGATCTACTGTATTTGGAGTGTGCTGCTTTTGGTGAGCGTTGGCTTTGATAAGCCAATCAACCAGATATCAGTCAATCAATCAAGGATTTGTAGAGCGTGGCTAATCACCCATAGGACCTCAAGGTGCTGTATGTGGGCGTGCTGCTCAGTCGAGGAGCCAGGTAGAGGTTCTTCCTGGACTGCTTTGGTGATGCGGTCTGCCTGAGCTTGAGAGGTAGCGTGTTCCATGTCCAGGCTGCTAGGTAGGAGAAGGATCTTCCTCCCGCTGAACTTTTTTCCAGATCTTGGGGATGGCGGTAAAGGCGAGCTGGGAGGAACAGAGACGGTTGTTGGGTACGTAGAAGATGAGGCGGTAGTTGAGGTATGCCAGGCCTATGTACTTACATGTACTTTTTGTCTGCGTAGATGGACTGCTACTACCACTAGGCACTTGGTGAATACTCAAGGTGCTGTAGTCACCCCGAAACGGAGAACTTTGAACTAATAATGTTTGCCGCCCACCACAAACCTGAGATATTTGCGATTGGCTGGATGGACTTGTGAAAGTAGGTGTCCTTTAGATTCAGTGTGGCCATAAAGTCACCTTATTGCAGAAGTGGAATTACATCTTGAAAGGTGGCCATGTGAACATAGTTTGTACTTGTTTGGTGGTCTGAGTTCTAGGATTGGTTGTAGAGACCCATCTTTTTTGGGGATTGGGGATTAGGAACTATAGAAACTATACTTTCTGAATCCTGGTGTTGAAGAGGGGCCAGTTCTTTAGTTCCTTTGAGAAGAAGAGCTTGAACTTCTTGTTTTACCAAAATGTTATGTTCCGGTGACAACCTGTGAAAGTAGGGGAAATCTTGGGAGGAGTGGTATTGAGCTCAAGACAATAGTCATGTTGGATAATGGTTAACACCCACTGGTCTGATGTACTTTCTTGCCATGTGGGGAGAAAGTCCTGTAGTCGACTCAACAAGTGTTCATGTGATCAGGGGCAGGAGAGGGAATCACTGCTTAGTGGAGGGTGTTGCTCCACGTGGGGAGGCACTATTACCTCTTACTTTACTGTTGTTGCCTCTGTATGAGCCACAAACGTAGCCCCTGGGGTACATGCTGTGGCCTTGTTGTCTTTGATATGAGGTAAAAACATCTGAGTAGATGGCTTTTGAGTTCACATGGTAACCGGGAGAGTGAAAGATGCCATTATGAGCAGGTGTCTGAAAGGCTCCTATTGTTTTTGCCGTCTCTGTGTCTTTTTTGAGTTTTTCAAGAGTGGCATCTACCTGAGGCCCAAAGAGATGCTCTTTATCAAAAGGCATATTCAGTATGCTCTGCTGTACCTCTGGTTTAAAAACAGATATTCTAAGCCAACCATGGCACCTTAATAATAGGCTTGTGTTAATCCCCCTAACTGCGCTGTCAGCAGCATCTAGTGCACATTGTATGGATGTGTTTCATATTTATTTTCTCTCTGCCAGCAGTTCTTGGCCTCTCTTCAAGTGCTCATCTGGGAGAGATCCTCAATTTCATCCCAGTGTGCGTGGTCATAGCCCGCCAGGAGCACCTGAGAATTGGCAATCCGCCAATGATTGACAGCTTGAGCCACAACTCTCTTCCCCACAGCATCAGTCCTCTTGCTGTCCTTGTTAGGAAGTAGGGTATCCCCACAGGCCAGTGAGTTTTCACATTTGCGGGAAGTGGAGGTGACTAAGGAATCCGGTGGCAACTGGCCCCTAATGTATATTGGGCCTGATGGTGAGGGCTAGTACTTCTTTTCAATACTAGGTGTTATGATCCCAGCTCTAAAGGTGTCTTTGAATATGTCAGCAGTGTCTCAGCATACCTTTTAACATAGGGAGATACTGTGTAGCCCTATGGATGCTGCAATGTGTGTCAAAGATTAAGGGCCTCACTATGACCCTGGCGGCCGGCGGTACACTGGCGGTAACACCGCCAGCAGGCTTGCGGTGTACAGCCACTTTTATTATGACCGTGACGCATTAGCCACGGCCATACCGCCGGCCCCTCCACTTGACTGCCAGGCTTCCGCCATGGAAAGGCTTGGGGTAAGGGGGACTCGGGGTGCCCCTGGGGGCCCCTGCACTGCCCATGCCTTTGGCATGGGCAGTGCAGGGGCCCCCATGCATAGCCCCATCACGCAATTCACTGCCCAAATTTTGGGCAGTGAAATGCACGCGGGTGCTGCTGCACCCGCTGCACATCAAAATTGCCGCCGGCTCTGTTATGAGCCGGCGGCAATGTTGATGTGGCTTTTCCGCTGGCCCAGCGGAAATGTCAAAATAGGGAGCCACAAATACCGCCAGCACTGGCGGTATAGTGGCACCCGCGGCAAAGTCGTAATGAGGGCCTAAGTCTTCCTCTAAAGGTTCTTTATGTAACCACACAATTTAGAAATTGGCAGCCCTAGCTATAACCTCATGGCAAAAGGTGGCATCATCAGGAGGGGAAGAGGTCTGATTCTGTATCCTCAGAGGGATCAGCATCATACATAGCACTAGGGTCAGCTCTTAGTTGTTTCCCAAAATCCCCACCATAGCCATCAGTGTCTGACTGTGAAGACCCCTGTGGTAATATATCTAATGAGTCTTGTCCATCGTGTTGGAGAAGGTGATGCTGATTGTGGAGGTGGTGAGGGAGTGTTGCGCCGCGCAGCGCGTCCCCAGGACGCGGCGCGCCCCGAGCCTTCTGTGTACGGCGCGAGGCCCCAGATTTTACATATTGCCTTTGAGATAAGCCTGACTGCTTGTGCCGAGCTAAATAGATGAGAACTCTCCTATATTAAGGACTGGGTTCCTTGGGAAAGTGCGGGCCAATGGACTAACATCACTACATTGAATAGGCCCTGGCCGGAGACCTACCCGACGGCCGCCATCCCGGAAGTCAGGTAGGTCTCCGAGGTTAGTCCATTGGCCCACACTTTCCCAAGGAACGCAGTGGTCTAGTGACTTCTCCTCTTGGTGACAATGTGCATGGGCATTGACCCCATTGTTTTCCAACAAGAGGGTGAGAATGGAGTGTCCAAGTGTGAGTAAGAAGATGTCCATGTGAATATTGTGTGAGAAAACTGCAAAGGCCATAGACGTCCAGGGAGGAGGGCGGGCGCATGTGAAATTACAGCACTACATGCCACAACCAAATGCTTACATGGTAGGTAATATATTCCAATCAAGGCCTGTGTGGCTGTAGATACCCATGCTTGCATAGACTATAAAGTAGTCCCCCTCAGTATTGGTGGCTAACCTGTGGGTGTTGCAGTTGTTTAAAAAGTGCATGCAACCCTGAATGACCTACGTTGGCTTATTGGTGTCACGACTCACGTGCTGCTTGCGCCTGGAATTTGCAGATCTGGTGGCGTGAATCTTCAATGTTCGGCTTTGGCCCAAAAAGGGGCGACTCTTTCTGGTAGCCACGGTGCTGTAGGCAATGGAGACACCAAGAACAGACCGTGCCCTTCAGAAAGTAGCGCCAGAGGGAAAAAAACCCTTAAAAAGGGGAAAAAACCTCCAAACAGGAAGACTCCTGGAGAAAAACAAGAACAAACAAACAGGAATCCAAAAGGAGCAAAAATCAGAAAACACAGAATGCTGAATCCAAAACCAAAAGGCAAGGAAATCAGGAGCGAAGACACTAACTGAGCAGAAAGTGTTGCAGCGCAAAGAAAGAGGAAAAACACAGCCCTTATATACCAAAAAACAGGAAGTGACCCACAGGAAGTAAAAGGACACCATCTTAGATAGGGAAATAATACATAGAACAGAATAGTAGAGGAACCATAGAGAATAGGGAACAAGGAATGCTGGGAAAGCACAGGAATCTGGGAAGGAGGAAAAAACATAAAGAAAGGCACACAACAGACTGCAAAAAAGAAGAAAGGACAAAGAAACGAAGAAAAACAGGTAAGAGGGTTCAGAGACCCCTGGGACAGTGAAAGGCAGAAGGAAGAACGAGGCCCCAAGCAAATCTGGGGCCTCGAAACGCGCAGGAGAGGCTGGGGGCGCGCCGCGTCTTAATAACGCGGTGCGCGGCCCGAGCTGAACGCCCGGCAGAAGTCGAGCTCTCGGCTCGCGCCGCGCGGTGCGGCGCGACAGTAGGTCCCCCTCCCGAAGGCCCAGGTTTAAGAGGGAATAAACAGTGAAAGCGTTGAATCAGGAGAGGAGCGTGAACGGAAGAGGCATCTTCCCATGAACATTCACTGAGAGGATAACCCTTCCAATGAATCAGATACTGAAGTCGTTTATGAAAAAGACGAGAGTCACAAATTTCCTGCACTTCATATTCAGGAACATCATCCACAAGGACAGGAGGTGGACAAGGAAACTGACGTGAGTAAGGATCAGGCACATAAGGTTTAAGCTGAGAAACATGAAAAACCGGATGGATCTTCCATGTATGGGGTAAGTGAAGACGGACAGTGACAGGATTGACCAACTGGAGAATACGGAAAGGCCCATAGTAACGAGGTGTGAACTTGTTTTGAGAGAGACGTGAGGGCAAGAATTTGGAGGAGAGCCAGACTTTATCTTGCAGATGATAATTTGGATTGGTTGTACGTCTCTTGTCTGCAGCCTTCTTCATATACCTCTTGGTATGTAACAAATTAGATCGAATTAGTTTATGGAGTTGGAGAAGGCGTTTGGAGAAATAGGTAATAGCAGGTAGAGGAGAGTTGGATTGTGGAGAAGTAGGGAAAGAGGTAGGATGAAAACCATAGGAACAGAAAAAGGGAGTGACCTTGGAGGCACTATGGACTGAGTTATTGTAGGAAAATTCAGCTAAAGAGAGGTAAGTGCTCCAGTTACTTTGGGTAGAATTGCAAAAGCATCGAAGATATTGCTCCAGTCCTTGGTTCAGACGCTCAGTCTGTCCGTTGGTCTGAGGATGGAACCCTGAAGACAGGGCTCTATTTATATTCAGTGTTTTACAAAAATGCTTCCAAAATCGGGAGATGTACTGAGGACCTCTATCAGATATTATGGTATGTGGAAGTCCATGGAGACGGAAGACATGATCTATGAATATTTGACTTAGTTCTTGAGAAGTAGGCAGCCTTTTTAGGCCAGTGAAATGAGCCATCTTTGTGAAAGAATCCACTGTGACCATGATAACCCGGTTTCCTGCTGATGGTGGGAGTGAACACATAAAATCAGTAGAGATAGTATGCCATGGGGCCGATGGAACAGGCAAAGGCTGTAGTAATCCTGCCGGTCTGGTGTGAGGTATTTTGACTTGGGCACATATGGGACAGGCCTGAACGTATTTTTCCACATCCAGTTTCCAGGTAGGCCACCAGAAAAATCATGAAAGTAGTTCTTGTGTGGCTTTGATGCCTCTATGACCAGCTACAGGGGAATCATGGCACATTTGTAATGCTTTCTTTTGCACCTTGTTTGTAGGGAGGAATATCAGGTCTTGGTAATAAAAATATCCTTGTTTCTTGTACAATAATGGTCTTAGTTCTTCTATGTCATGGTCCGATAGGTTGGCGTATTCTTGTTGTACTTCTTCCAGGAAAGACTGAGCCACTCCAATGATCTTACTGGGTTCTAGAAGATACTGGGATGAGGAAGGAGAACACTCTGGATATCGGCGAGACAGAGCATCAGCCAGAATGTTTTGAGATCCTGGAATATATGTAATATAAAAATCGTACTGACTGAAGAAAAAGGCCCAGCGGGCCTGACGACTATTCTGGCATACAAAATTTCTTAAACATTGTAAATTACGGTGGTCTGTCCTCACCTCAAATGGTTCCTTGGAACCCATCAGAAACTGTCTCCACTCAAGGCAGGCTGTTTTCAGAGCCAATAATTCCCTTTCAAGTACGGAATAATGTTGTTCAGCTGTGGAAAGGATATGAGACAAATAGAAAACAGGATGTTCAAGGCCATCATCCTCTTGTCGTTGGAGTAAGACAGCTCCGATGGCTCTCTCAGAAGCATCAGTTACTACTATAAATTGTTTGGTGGTATCTGGATGTCTTAAGATGGGGGCTTGGGTGAAGGCTCTCTTTAAGCTTTGAAAGGCTGCTTCAGCAGCCTCAGTCCAGACAAACCCCTTCTTTAAATTGTCCTTCTTTAAGGTGTGAGTTATGTGGCTAGTCTGACTGGCAAAGTCTAGAATGAATTGTCGATAGAAGTTTGCTAAACCTAGGAAACATTGTGTTTCTTTTATGGTAGAAGGAGAAGGCCACTCTAGGATAGCTTGTACCTTTTCTTGATCCATAGCTATGCCGGTGGGACTTAAATGATAGCCCAGATATTTGACTTCCGTCATGTCGAACTCACATTTCTCTGGTTTGCAAAATAGTTGATGATCACGAAGTCTTTGAAGAACTTGTTTCACATGGGAAGTATGGAGTTCAGGATTTCTAGAATAAATAAGAATATCATCTAGGTAGATCACGACTGTCTGATTCAGTAGGTCTGAAAACACTGAGTCCATAAATCTCTGGAAGATTGCGGGGGCGTTAGTAAGACCAAACGGCATAACCCTATATTCAAAATGGCCAAATGGGGTCCTGAATGCTGTCTTCCATTCGTCGCCTTCTCTTATGCGTAAAAGGTGGTAGGCTCCTCGTAAATCCAATTTAGTAAAACGTTGGGCCCCTCTGATTGCTTCCAGTATGTCCCTGATGAGAGGCAAAGGATAACGATCTTTAATGGTAATTTTATTCAGACCTCGAAAATCCAGGCACGGACGAAGATCCTTAGTCTTCTTGGGCACAAAAAAGAGAGGGGCCCCAGCCGGAGACGACGATGGAACAATAAGACCACTCTGTATATTTTCGTCCAGATACTCCTTTAGAACTTCTTTTTCGGGTTCCGTGAGGGAGTACATCCTCCCAAAAGGAACAATTGTGCCGGGTTCCAATGGAATTGCACAATCATATTCTCGATGTGGAGGTAGCACAGGTTTTGACGGTTTTTGGAAAACATCCTGAAACTCCAAATAGTGGTCTGGGACCCCTTGGACCGTATTAATGGACATACCAGTGGCACCTTCAGTAGCTAAGGATCTTTTCGGAGACCAATACTTGTCGGAAGTAAAACAGTTCTCATGACAAAATTGCGAAGACAAAGAGACTGTCCGGGTAACCCAATTTATATATGGGTTATGTCTGATGAACCACGGAATTCCAAGAATGATGGTATGGTTAGGGGACGTAATAAGATCGAAGGAGATGTGTTCTTGATGGTTTCCCACCTGTAGACTTAACATCAGGGTAGTGGTGTCTACAGGACCAGAGGATATCAAAGATCCATCCACAGTGTGTACCTGTTCGGGTACTTCTTTTGCTTGAGTAGGAACTAGGTTAGCAGCAGCCCACGTCTTGTCCATGTATATACCACTAGCACCACAATCTAGTAATGCCATAGTCTTTTCTTGACGACCGTCAGGAAGTTGTAACAGGACAGGAAAGATGAACAAGGCAGTTGTATTGTCATTAAAGGAGCTGATGGAAGGTATAGCTGTAGATCCCGTCCCCTCCCTTCTTACAGAGGACGGGAGGTGGCGTTTCCCGAAGGCCTGGACGGACGTACTGGACAGGTACGGAGCATGTGACCAGCAGAACCACAATACAGGCACAACCCTCTCTTGCGTCTGTCTTCTCGTTCACTAGCAGAGAGCGGACATCGGGTAGTATCCACCTGCATGGGTTCCCCTTCGATGTCTCTAGCAGGAGTGCGAGGTTCTTCGGAACGCTGCAGGTATGCACGTGAGCTACTTGGCTGGGCAAACCCTCTACTCCTTTTCTTTTCCGATCTCCGTTCCTGAAGACGATATTCGATGGACAGTGCTTGATCCATCAGGCCACGAAGATCTTCCGCTCTGGTAGAATGCACTAGTTCATCCTTTATTTCTTCTTTGAGTCCTCTACGAAATAATGTTACCAGAGTACGTTCCACCCAAGTGGTCTCTGCCGCCAGCTGACGAAAACGGGTTATATATTGCAGGACGTCTTGGGAGCCTTGTTGGATGTCGCACAAGGCTTCTTCAGCGGAGGCTTCCAATCCAGGACGGCTAAACATCTGTTTGAAGCGACTCACAAAGGCGGAATAGTCTGACAATACAGGGTCGTTGGAGGACACCATCGGGGTTGCCCAGGCCAAGGCTGGACCGGATAAGGCACTGATAAGATAACCCACCTTGGTCCTGTCGTGGGAGAATTGAGTAGGTCGGAAGGCGAAATACACCGTTAAAGCATCCAAGAACTCGCGAAGCTTGGTTGGTTCACCAGAGAAACAAGGGGTAGAAGCGGAGATTGTCGGAACATCACTGGTGCGGAGGGCCAAAGCCTGTCGTAACGCAGAATTTTCATTACGTAGTTGTTGCAATTCCTGGGCTTGTTGCTGAATCGTGGTCAGCAGAGATTGCTCCGGATCTGCAGCAGCCGCCACTGTATTATCCATGGTGTTTGAGGACGTCGGAATGGTTAGGCGCTGCAATCTGTCACGACTCACGTGCTGCTTGCGCCTGGAATTTGCAGATCTGGTGGCGTGAATCTTCAATGTTCGGCTTTGGCCCAAAAAGGGGCGACTCTTTCTGGTAGCCACGGTGCTGTAGGCAATGGAGACACCAAGAACAGACCGTGCCCTTCAGAAAGTAGCGCCAGAGGGAAAAAAACCCTTAAAAAGGGGAAAAAACCTCCAAACAGGAAGACTCCTGGAGAAAAACAAGAACAAACAAACAGGAATCCAAAAGGAGCAAAAATCAGAAAACACAGAATGCTGAATCCAAAACCAAAAGGCAAGGAAATCAGGAGCGAAGACACTAACTGAGCAGAAAGTGTTGCAGCGCAAAGAAAGAGGAAAAACACAGCCCTTATATACCAAAAAACAGGAAGTGACCCACAGGAAGTAAAAGGACACCATCTTAGATAGGGAAATAATACATAGAACAGAATAGTAGAGGAACCATAGAGAATAGGGAACAAGGAATGCTGGGAAAGCACAGGAATCTGGGAAGGAGGAAAAAACATAAAGAAAGGCACACAACAGACTGCAAAAAAGAAGAAAGGACAAAGAAACGAAGAAAAACAGGTAAGAGGGTTCAGAGACCCCTGGGACAGTGAAAGGCAGAAGGAAGAACGAGGCCCCAAGCAAATCTGGGGCCTCGAAACGCGCAGGAGAGGCTGGGGGCGCACCGCGTCTTAATAACGCGGTGCGCGGCCCGAGCCGAACGCCCGGCAGAAGTTGAGCTCTCGGCTCGCGCCGCGCGGTGCGGCGCGACAATTGGCATACTAAAACATCCACAAAATAATGTTTGGTGAACGTGTGTGGCGTGGATTATGTAGCTGCCTTTCATATGCCAGCTATTGGAATGTTTCCTAGACGAGCTATGGATGCTCCTTTTTTTCTAGTAGAGTGTGCTCTAGGAGATGCAGGTAAAGTTTTTTTGGCTTTAGCATAACAGGTTTGAATGTATTTTATTGTCCATCTGGCTATGCTTGATTTGGATATAGGGTTCCCCTTATGGAGGTGAAAAAGCAATAAAAAGTTGCTCAGTTTTTCTAAAGGTTTTAGTTCTATCAATGAAGAACATAAGGGTTCCTTATAACATCCAATGTATGGAAAGTGCTCTCCGCAACTGGAACTGGTTGTGAGAAAAACAACTGGTAACTCCATTGATGGATTGAGCTGAGAACGGAAGTCAACTTTAGGGAGAGATTTAGGGTTTGTGTGTAAAACTACCCTTTTGCTATGTAGCTGGAAGAAAGGTTCTTTCAAGTTTAAAGACTGTAGCTCACCAACATGTCTAAGTGAGGTGATAGTGATTAGAAAGGGCACTTTCTAGGAAATTAACTGAATGGGGCATGCGTGCAGTGGTTCAAAAGGAGGGCCCATAAGGCAGGTAAAAATAATGTTCAAATTCCATGAGGGTCCATTTCCGTGGTGGAATAAATTTTTTAAGTCCTTCCATGAAGCCTTAAAGCGACTAGTATTTTGAATAAAGAGACATGTTGTCTATTTTGTAGATAGGCAGTCATTGCAGCAAGAGGGAAATTGAGACAAAACAAGGTCTGAAACAGGGCTGTGTGCTGGCCCAGTTTCTTTTTAATCTTTTTTTGCCAGATTTGACCATAAAGCTAAATAGGGTGAATGCCCACTCTCCCAAGGTTGGTGAAATGCTTATTTCCAATTTGCTATACGCCGACGATGTAGTACTTCTTGATAGGACTACGATGGCTTATCGTCAAGTTATCGGAATATGCTGAGCAAAATGGAATGGAAATCAATCAGAAAAAAAACAAAGTGATGGAAATTAGTAATAAAATCTCCAGAGCTAGAAAATGGTACACACAAAAGGGAGAATTGGAACAAGTAAATCAATATAGATACCTGGGTGTACTATTTGATGAACGGGGGTCCTTTCTAGGCAGGAGCTACATAGAAAAGGAAATGTTCTACTGCTTGCCTTTCGCACCCTGAGAAAGGTGCTTAACGGCCCTAGCTACCGTCCCTTGCTGCAAGTCGTCGCAGCTAAACTAAATTCGACTCTAGGATGCGGCAGCGAAGCACTGTGTGGACAAAATGCCATCATCCTAAACAGAATCACAGGAAAAGTACTAAGGTCTTTATTCCAGTTACCAGGGTACACATCCCAAGCACAAATTAGGCCGTAGTTTGGATATTTAAACCAGTGCCTAGCTAGGCAATCCAGTTACATCAAAACCTGGAAACATTTACAGTCAACAAAAGGAAATCAGCTTTGCAGGCACTTTGGAAGGAGATAAGCTCAAATCCTAAAGCCAAGTCAAGACAGTATTTAGATCAAGCCCTAGAGGACTTGGAAGTATGGGAATTATGGGACTCAAATCTATCCTACTATGCGTTCAAAAACATCTTAAACCGAACAGTGAAGAAAAGATCGGTAATTATGGATAAGAGCTTACTAGCTACCAGATTGCACTCTTGGATGGTAATAAATGAGTACAAACTCCTGAAATATCAGCCTTATCTGGAGGCTGGGTGGTTAAAAGCAGACAAGGATTCCTTCACCAGACATCGCCAAGGCATTATTCCTGGTGACCCCCATGGGAACGCACCATAACAATTCCTCAGCATAGGCTGTGCGGATGTGGACTGGAAGATATAATTCACCTGATCTATCTACGAAATGAATGAAAATTTCTATTAAAGGCAGCATGCAACCAAGACAAGCGGTGATTGCCTTCTTTAAACCTTCTGACTTTGTCTTGAATGCAAAATTTACAAAGTTTTTACAGAAACTATTACTAGTTCAAAATCAGTGAAAATATAACATAGGTACATGCTGGTTCATGGGCTCGTATAGTGAATACGAAAATATTTTTTAGCACCTACCTTTTAAGAATTACTTTTATAGCATACTCGGATCACATGTATAAAGAGAAGGGAACTGTTGAATGATGAATTTTACAACAAAATTGTCGGACAATAATATGCTCACCTCTAAATAACAGGTCATTACCAGCAACAAACATTAAACAACATTATCTTTCCCATGACGCTGGACTGTATGTAAAGACAAAAAGTACATTTTTAGACTGAAAATGGGGAGTTTCTTAAAAATGTATGTACCTTAAAATGTATGTAGTGCAATGCTGTGGCCTTGTTGTCTTTGATATGAGGTAAAAACATCTGAGTAGATGGCTTTTGAGTTCACATGGTAACCGGGAGAGTGAAAGATGCCATTATGAGCAGGTGTCTGAAAGGCTCCTATTGTTTTTGCCGTCTCTGTGTCTTTTTTGAGTTTTTCAAGAGTGGCATCTACCTGAGGCCCAAAGAGATGCTCTTTATCAAAAGGCATATTCAGTATGCTCTGCTGTACCTCTGGTTTAAAAACAGATATTCTAAGTCAACCATGGCACCTTAATAATAGGCTTGTGTTAATCCCCCTAACTGCGCTGTCAGCAGCATCTAGTGCACATTGTATGGATGTGTTTCATATTTATTTTCTCTCTGCCAGCAGTTCTTGGCCTCTCTTCAAGTGCTCATCTGGGAGAGATCCTCAATTTCATCCCAGTGTGCGTGGTCATAGCCCGCCAGGAGCACCTGAGAATTGGCAATCCGCCAATGATTGACAGCTTGAGCCACAACTCTCTTCCCCACAGCATCAGTCCTCTTGCTGTCCTTGTTAGGAAGTAGGGTATCCCCACAGGCCAGTGAGTTTTCACATTTGCGGGAAGTGGAGGTGACTAAGGAATCCGGTGGCAACTGGCCCCTAATGTATATTGGGCCTGATGGTGAGGGCTAGTACTTCTTTTCAATACTAGGTGTTATGATCCCAGCTCTAATGGTGTCTTTGAATATGTCAGCAGTGTCTCAGCATACCTTTTAACATAGGGAGATACTGTGTAGCCCTATGGATGCTGCAATGTGTGTCAAAGATTAAGGGCCTCACTATGACCCTGGCGGCCGGCGGTACACTGGCGGTAACACCGCCAGCAGGCTTGCGGTGTACCGCCACTTTTATTATGACCGTGACGCATTAGCCACGGCCATACCGCCGGCCCCTCCACTTGACTGCCAGGCTTCCGCCATGGAAAGGCTTGGGGTAAGGGGGACTCGGGGTGCCCCTGGGGGCCCCTGCACTGCCCATGCCTTTGGCATGGGCAGTGCAGGGGCCCCCATGCATAGCCCCATCACGCAATTCACTGCCCAAATTTTGGGCAGTGAAATGCACGCGGGTGCTGCTGCACCCGCTGCACATCAAAATTGCCGCTGGCTCTGTTATGAGCCGGCGGCAGTGTTGATGTGGCTTTTCCGCTGGCCCAGCGGAAATGTCAAAATAGGGAGCCACAAATACCGCCAGCACTGGCGGTATAGTGGCACCCGCGGCAAAGTCGTAATGAGGGCCTAAGTCTTCCTCTAAAGGTTCTTTATGTAACCACACAATTTAGAAATTGGCAGCCCTAGCTATAACCTCATGGCAAAAGGTGGCATCATCAGGAGGGGAAGAGGTCTGATTCTGTATCCGCAGAGGGATCAGCATCATACATAGCACTAGGGTCAGCTCTTAGTTGTTTCCCAAAATCCCCACCATAGCCATCAGTGTCTGACTGTGAAGACTCCTGTGGTAATATATCTAATGAGTCTTGTCCATCGTGTTGGAGAAGGTGATGCTGATTGTGGAGGTGGTGAGGGAGTGTTGCGCCGCGCAGCGCGTCCCCAGGACGCGGCGCGCTCCGAGCCTTCTGTGTACGGCGCGAGGCCCCAGATTTTACTTGGGGCCTCGCTCTGCTTTCTGTTGCGTCCCTGTTTCCCTCTGACCCCTCCTTACCTGTTCTTTTTTCTTCTTTTTCTTCTTTGCTTTCTGAGGCATTTTTCTTGTCCTTTCTTTATGTCTTTCCCCCCTTCCCATGTTACCTTTTTCTTCCCAGCAGTCCTTGTTCCCTATTTTCTATGGTTCCTGTTCTATTCTGTCCTATGTACTTCTTCCCTATCTAAGATGGTGTCTTTTTACTTCCTGTTGGTCATTTCCTGTTTCTTGGTATATAAGGGCTCTGTTTTCTCCCTTTCCTTGCGCTGCAACACTATCTGCTCTGATTGTGTCTTCGCTCCTGATTCTTAGCTTTCGGTTCTGAATCTTGTCAAATTTGTGTTTACCTGCATTTTTATTTCTTTTTGATTCCTGGTTTTGTTCTTCTTTCAGGGATCCACTGTTTGGAGGTTTTTTCCCCTTTTAGTTTTTTTTTCCCTCTGGCACTATTTCTAAAGGGCACGGTCTGTTCTTGGCGGTTCCATTGCCTATAGCACCGTGGCTACTAGAAAGAGTCGCCCCTTTCTGGGCCAAAGCCGAACCTTCAAGACCCACGCCACTAGATCTGCGGTTTCCAGGTGCAAGCAGCACGTGAGTCGTGACAGATTGCAGCGCCCAACCAATCCGACGTCTTCTGACACCATGGATAATACAGTGGCGGCTGCTGCAGATCCTGATCCATCTCTTTTGACTACTATTCAACAACAAGCTCAGGAATTGCAACAATTGCGCAATGAGAATGCTGTGTTACGACAGGCTTTGGCCTTCCGCAGTGGCGATGTTCCGACTATCTCCGCCTCTACTCTTCGTTTCTCTGGTGAACCAACTAAACTGCGTGAATTCCTGGATGCATTAACGGTGTACTTCGCCTTCCGACCTACCCAATTCTCTCATGACAGGACAAAGGTGGGATATCTTATCAGTGCATTATCCGGTCCTGCCTTGGCCTGGGCAACCCCGATGGTGTCCTCCAACGACCCGGTATTGTCGGACTATTCTGCCTTCGTGACCCGCTTCAAACAAATGTTTAGTCGTCCAGGATTGGAAGCCTCGGCAGAGGAAGCATTATGTGATCTCCAGCAAGGTTCCCAAGATGTCCTTCAATATATTACACGTTTCCGTCAGTTAGCGGCAGAGACCACTTGGGTGGAGCGTACCCTGGTAACTTTGTTTCGCAGAGGACTTAAGGAAGAAATAAAGGATGAATTAGTACATTCCACCAGAGTTGAAGATCTTCGTGGCCTGATGGATCAAGCACTTTCCATCGAGTATCGTCTTCAAGAACGACGAATGGAGAAGAGAAGGAGTAGAGGATCTTCCCAGCCAAGCACTTCACGGATGTATCTACCTCATTCTGAGGAATCTCGTCCCCCTGCTAGAGACATAGAAGGGGAACCCATGCAAGTGGATACTACTCGAGGGCCGCTCTCCGCTAGTGAGAAGGAAGACAGACGGAAGAAAGGATTGTGCCTATACTGTGGTTCTGCTGGTCACGTGCTTCGTACCTGTCCTGTACGTCCACCAAGACCCTCGGGAAACGCCACTTCCCGTCCTCTGTAAGAAGGGAGGGGACGGGATCATCGGCTATACCTTCCATCAGTTCATTTAATGACAATACAACATACTTGTTCGTGTTACCTGTCATATTACAACTACCTGATGGCCGCCAAGAAAGAACTATGGCATTATTAGATTGTGGTGCTAGTGGTATATACATGGATAAGACTTGGGCCACTAATCAACAGATTCCCACACAACCCAAAGACATTCCTGAACAAGTGCACACCGTGGATGGATCCTTGATATCCTCAGGACCAGTCGATACTACGACCTTGATGTTAAATTTACAGTTTGGTAATCATCAAGAACACATCTCCTTTGATCTCATTTCATCTCCCAACCATACCATTATTTTTGGAATTCCATGATTTACTAGACATAATCCGTATGTGAACTGGGTAACTTGGACAAGTTCCTTGTCCTCAAAGTTTTGTCAAGAGAACTACTTTGTTTCCAACAAATATTGGTCATCGAACAGAGTAACACCTATTAAGAGTACTACGGAATATTCCATCAATGCTGTCCAAGGAGTTCCTGAACATTATTTAGAGTTTCAAGACGTGTTTCAAAAACCATCCAGACCTGTATTACCTCCAAATCGAGAGTACGATTGTGCTATACCTTTGGAACCTGGAACAGTCGTCCCCTTTGGGAGGATGTATTCTCTCACGGAACCTGAAAAGGAAGTTCTTAAAGAGTATCTGGAGGAAAATGTACAGAGTGGTCTCATTGTTCCATCGTCTTCTCCAGCAGGGGCTCCTCTCTTTTTTGTACCTAAGAAGACCAAAGATCTTCGTCCTTGCCTGGATTTTCGAGGCCTAAATAAAATAACTATAAAGGATCGTTATCCTTTGCCCCTCATTAAGGATATTCTAGAGGCAGTCAGAGGGGCTCAACGTTTTACCAAGTTGGATCTTCGGGGAGCTTACCACCTTTTACGTATAAAAGAAGGAGACGAGTGGAAAACAGCATTCAGGACACCGTTTGGTCATTTTGAGTACAAAGTCATGCCTTTTGGTCTTACAAATGCCCCTGCAATATTTCAAAGATTTATGGACTCAATTTTTTCCGATCTCTTGAACCAGACAGTCGTAATCTACTTAGACGACATCCTTATTTTTTCCAGACATCCCGAACTCCATTCTTCTCATGTGAAACAAGTCCTTCAAAGACTCCGAGCACATCAACTATCCTGTAAACCCGAAAAGTGTGAGTTCGATAAGACGGAAGTCAAATATCTGGGTTATCATTTAAGTCCCACCGGCATAGCTATGGACAAAGAAAAGGTACAAGCAATTCTCGATTGGCCTTCTCCCTCTTCTATTAAAGAAACACAATGTTTCCTAGGATTAGCAAATTTTTATCGGCAGTTCATTCAAGACTTTGCTAAACAGACCAGCCATATAACTCATACTTTAAAGAAGGAAAATCTAAAACAGGGGTTTGTCTGGACTAAGGCGGCTGAAACAGCTTTTCAAGATTTAAAGAAGGCTTTCACTCAAGCTCCCATCTTAAGACACCCAGATACCAACAGACAGTTTATTGTAGTTACCGATGCTTCCGAAAGAGCTATTGGAGCTGTCTTACTCCAACTACAAGAGGATGATGGTCTTGAACATCCTGTTTTCTATTTGTCCCATATTCTCTCTTCAGCAGAACAGCATTACTCAGTACTAGAAAGAGAGTTGTTAGCTCTGAAGACAGCCTGCATCGAATGGAGACAGTTTCTGATGGGTTCCAAGGAGCCTTTCGAGGTGAGAACAGATCACCGTAATCTGCAATGTCTACGTAATTTTGTATGCCAGAATAGTCGCCAGGCCCGTTGGGCCTTTTTCTTCAGTCAGTATGACTTTTACATCACCTATATTCCTGGATCTCAAAACATTCTGGCTGATGCTCTGTCTCGCCGTTATCCAGATTGTACTCCTTCCCCGTCTCAGTTTCTACTGGAGCCTAGTAAGATCATTGGAGTTGCTCAATCTTTTCTAGAGGAGGTACAACTGGAGTACTCCAGCCTGTCTAATAGCGAATTAGAGAAATTAAGAACCTTTTTATGCAAGAAAGAAGGATACTATTATCATCAGAATCTGTTATTCCTCCCTACTAACAGAGTTCGAGACAAAGCATTACAGATGTGCCATGATTCACCGGTTGCTGGTCATAGAGGCATCAAGGCCACACAAGAACTTCTTTCGCGATCTTTCTGGTGGCCTACCTGGAAATCAGATGTCGAAAGATACGTTCAGGCTTGTCCCATATGTGCTCAAGTCAAGATTCCCCGTACCAGACCTGCAGGATTACTACAGCCTTTGCCGGTTCCACCAACTCCATGGCATACTATTTCCACTGACTTCATGTGTTCACTTCCACCATCAGCTGGAAACCAGGTTATCATGGTCACTGTTGATTCTTTCACTAAAATGGCTCACTTCACTGCCCTAAAGAAGTTACCTACATCCCAAGAATTGAGCCAGATATTTATCGACCATATTTTCCGTCTCCATGGACTTCCACATACCATTGTATCTGACAGGGGACCTCAGTATATTTCCCGGTTTTGGAAATATTTTTGCAAGACACTAAGGGGGTTATTCTAACTTTGGAGAAGGTGTTAATCCGTCCCAAAAGTGACGGAAAAGTGACGGATTTACCACCAGCCGTATTACGAGTCCATTATATCCTATGGAACTCGTAATACGGCTGGTGGTATATCCGTCACTTTACCGTCACTTTTGGGACGGATTAACACTCCTCCAAAGTTAGAATAACCCCCTAAATATCAATATAGCACTATCATCCGGTTTCCATCCTCAGACCAATGGACAAACCGAGCGTTTGAACCAAGGATTAGAACAATACCTTCGCTGTTTTTGTAATTCTACCCAAAGCAACTGGAACACTTATCTTCCTATTGCTGAATATTCCTACAACAATACTGTCCATAGTGCCTCCAAGGTCACTCCTTTTTTCTGTTCCTATGGCTATCATCCTACCTCTTTTCCTACTTCTCCTCAATCTACCTCTCCTCTGCCTGCAATTACATCTTTTTTTCAAACATCTCCTGCAACTCCATAGGCTAATTAGATCTAATTTATTATACACCAAGAGATATATGAAGAAGATCGCAGATAAGAAACGTGGACCCACTCCAGATTATCACCCTCAAGATAAAGTCTTGCTTTCTTCCAAATTTTTGCCCTCTCGCATTTCTCTAAATAAGTTCACGCCTCGCTATTATGGGCCTTTCCGTATTCTTCAGTTGATCAATCCTGTCACTGTTCGTCTTCGCTTGCCTCATACTTGGAAAATTCATCCGGTCTTTCATGTATCCCAGCTCAAACCTTATGTCCCTGACCCTTTCTCTCGTCAGTTTCCTTGTCCTCCTCCTGTGTCGGTGAATGATGTACCTGAATATGAGGTTCAGGAAATTTGTGACTCTCGCCTTTTTCACCGACGTCTTCAGTATTTGATTCACTGGAAGGGATATCCTCTTAGTGAATGCTCTTGGGAAGATGCATCTTCTGTTCACGCCCCTCTTCTGATTTCTCGTTTTCATCGTTTGTTTCCCTTCAAACCTGGACCTTCGGGGGGGGGACCTACTGTCGCGCCGCACCACGCGCCCCGAGCCTTCTGTGTACGGCGCGAGGCCCCAGATTTTACCTAGGGCCTCGCTCTGCTTTCTGTTGCGTCCCTGTTTCCCTCTGACCCCTCCTTACCTGTTCTTTTTTCTTCTTTTTCTTCTTTGCTTTCTGAGGCATTTTTCTTGTCCTTTCTTTATGTCTTTCCCCCCTTCCCATGTTACCTTTTTCTTCCCAGCATTCCTTGTTCCCTATTTTCTATGGTTCCTGTTCTATTCTGTCCTATGTACTTCTTCCCTATCTAAGATGGTGTCCTTTTACTTCCTGTTGGTCATTTCCTGTTTCTTGGTATATAAGGGCTCTGTTTTCTCCCTTTCCTTGCGCTGCAACACTATCTGCTCTGATTGTGTCTTCGCTCCTGATTCTTAGCTTTCGGTTCTGAATCTTGTCAAATTCGTGTTTACCTGCATTTTTGTTTCTTTTTGATTCCTGGTTTTGTTCTTGTTTCAGGGATCCACTGTTTGGAGGTTTTTTCCCCTTTTAGGTTTTTTTTCCCTCTGGCACTATTTCTAAAGGGCACGGTCTGTTCTTGGCGGTTCCATTGCCTACAGCACCGTGGCTACTAGAAAGAGTCGCCCCTTTCTGGGCCAAAGCCGAACCTTCAAGACCCACGTCACTAGATCTGCGGTTTCCAGGCGCAAGCAGCACGTGAGTCGTGACAGGGAGGTGGAGGGGCAACGGGCTGGTATCCTTGTTCACTCTTTTCCTCTGCTTGAGAAGAACTGGCATGTCCAAAGCCTCTTTGAAGATCAGTTGTGTTGTTTCGGAGCTGGACTTGGATGTCGGTTTTGAAGTTCTCAGCTCCGAAGATGTCAGCTCCGAACTCGATTTCAGTATCAGTATTGAAGCTCAGCTCGCCGTCAAGGTGGTAGACATCGATGGGCAGCTCAAACTACGGCTACTAGATCTAATGTACCAGAGAAGCAAGTAACAGGCCGCTTTACCTCATCATGCTTTTGTACTAGAACTGAGAGAGTACACCCTTCTTTTTCATGACAAACAAGATAGAATCCTTTGTTATAACCAAGCTTTCTGAAAGTTATCCTATGGGAGAGAAAGGCCTTACAAGAGTGAAAATCTAATTCAAAAGCTTTTCACTTCCAGGACACGTACAACTTCAAAGTACATGCCCAATTTTTGTAATACTGCACCCAGCCCTATGAGCTGCTTAGGGCCTTCTTTAGGGGTAACATATATGTTCTAAAAAGAAAGGTTTAGAATGGCAAAATGGTTATTTTGCCAAGTTGAGCAGGCAGTTTAAAACTGCACACAGGCTCCAATGGCAGGCTTGGGACATGTTTTAAAGAGATACTTAAGTGTGTGGCACAATAACTGCTACAGGCCACTAGTAGCATTTAATTCATTAGCCCTAGGTACATGTAGTACCAATTTACAAGGGACTTGTTAGTAAATTAAATATGCCAATTGGGTGTAAGCCAATTTTACCATGTTTAAAGGAGTGAGCACAAACACTTTAGCAATGGTTAGATGTGGCAATATTAAAAGAGTTCGAAGGCCAACAAAAACAAATTCCAGCAAACAGGAGGTGCTAAGACAAAACATCAGGTGAAAGACCATAGCAAAAGCGGTCAGGCCTAACATGTGTTCCCCCCAGTTGATAGTGGGGAGAACTACGCACCCTCATGGGACTCTACAGTTTGGGATTCTGACCTCTTATCTGCATGAGCCATCTGAGGGGTGGCCTGTGATATGTCTGATATTGGAAGTGAGTCCCAAACAAGTATAGTCTCAACTACTTTGGTGCCCAGACCACAACAAAAGATTTTCTTTCAATAAAACTCCACCTCTGTTCCCTGAGGAGTAACCTCCAACTTATAAAGGCAACAGGTTTGTCTAAGCCCTCATTTACTGTGATAGTACCACCCTTATGTATTCTCTGAAGCATCTGTCTGCACAATGAATGCTTTGGAGAAGTCTAAAGTCTTGAGGGCAAGTGACGTACTAAAGGCCTCCTTGAGGGTATCAAAGGCTTTCTGGCAGGCCTCTGTTCAGATCACCTTCTAGGAATTAAGTCAGCTCAGTCAAGGGAGCAAAAATGGTGTCATGCCCCTTGACAAATCTCCTACAGTATCCAGTGAGGCCCAGGAAGACCCTAATTTCAGTCTGAGTTTTGGGAGGTTCACAGGCCAGGATAGTTTCAATCTTGGCTTGGAGGGGCTTCACCTTGCTCACCAGGTGTCCCAGATACACCAGAGATCCCTGCCCTATCTGGCACTTACTGGCCTTTATGGTCAGGCCTGCCTGCTGTAGAGCCAGAACCACCTCCTGAAGGTGGAACAGGAAATCTACCTAACTGAACTCAAGACAGCTATTTCATACAATTTTGCAGCACTTAATGCCTCCATCCAAGCCAGGGCTCTGTTGACCAACCTCAGAAAGGTGGCAGGGCCATTCTGCAACCCAAAAGGCATCACCCTAAATTAGAAGTGGCCCTCTGGGTTGGAGAATACAGATGTCTCCTTAGCCTCCTCAGTCCCTGATGTGAGATCAAAGGTGCTTAGCAACTTGACAGCCCCCAGCCGGTCAATGAGCTCATCAGCTTGGGGGAATGAGGTGAGCATCAATTTTGGCAACTGAGTTGAGCCCCTTGCAATCCACACCTGGAAGGAAGGCTTTGGGTACACGAACCACTGGGTTGGTCCAGGAGCTACTGGAGTGCTCAATCACCTCCAATTCAAGCATCTTAGATACATCCTCTTTGATGCTAGCCCTCACCTTGTCAGATAGCCTGTAAATGTTGTTCCTTACCAAAATACTGCCTCTAGTCTCAAAATCATTGGTACACAATTGTGGAAGCCGAGAGGTGAGGGAGAACACAGAGGCAAACTACTCCAGCAACTGGTAACAGTCCCTATGCTGCTCGGTGGTCAGAATAGGAGAGATGCTGACACCTTCCACTGACCGATCCTGCTCCTTGGAAGATATGAGGTCAGGGAGAGTTCACTTTCCTCTTTCACCCCATCACCTGTCACCAGGAGCATGGTGTCTTTAAACCTTTCATAATGGGGGTTTAAAGGTGACTGACATGGATTATCCTTAAGGAGTACCTGGGGGTCTTAAGGTCTTCCAACTAGGTAATCCCCACCTTTCACTCCTTCCCCTCATAAGGCTCTGACCAGCAATCATAGAGAGCCCTGGGCTTCACTGGCTACATAACCCACACGTTTTTTCCAGGCTGAAACGCAACCAGCTTGGCATCCTGGGCATGCGAGAGCTTCATTACATCCTGGCTGGCTTCTAGATTTTCAGAGGCCTTTTTTCAGAAGTGTTACATCTGGTTTCTGAGAGCCAGCATGTAGCTACTACAGCCTAGGGGCTGTCTGGGAGCTTGCTCCCATCCCTCCTTCACCAGACTTAGAGGGCCCCTAACAAGGTAGATATAGTGGAGCTCTAAGGGGCTCAACCCAACTGCTTTCTGTGGCACCTCCCTGCAGGCCTCATGGCAGAGTCCTAACCCAGTGGGGCGGACTGGCCGATGATGAAGCATGCCACAAATATGTGGGTGACGCCTTTCCATCCATAAAACAACTATTGCTCAGAATGACCTATGGGTTCTGTTCATTTAAGGGCATTTCCTTTGGAATATATCAGCTACATCAGGTCACCCTACTGTTTACGAGTGTAGAAATTTAAATTGGAGGTTGTAGACATGCCTTCTATACTCTTCCTCTCTTTTTATGTGGCTTCAACCCTTGGATATGCCTACCAGTGGGGGTCTGTCCCCCCTCGAACACTTGACATCCCCCTTCATGTGCCCACACCTAAATACTTCACTTTCTTGTTCAATAAACCATTTCTTTTTATAGCCAGATTGAAGCTGGGTATCCTTCCTGTGTAAACTGTCATGGGGGCCTTTTTGTCTACATCTTATTCTTCTTTGGGGATCCTGACACTTGTTTGGTGATTCCTCCAGATGCCTTCTTAGACAATCTCTTTGCTCACCAAGAAGTCTGCCTCTTTTGCGAGCTCCCTGGGGTTAATTTGATTGCTGTAATTCGGGGTTCGCACAATTCTGTAAAGCAAGTACTGAGCATGTGCTCTGAAAATCAGGCCATGCAACCCATTGAAACAACTTACTTTACTATACCTCACCCAACCGCTCAGTGCCTTGCTCGTGCTGTCTAAGAAATCCACCCAAAACAGGTTTGGTAACTTCTGGCTAACCTTGAACCTTATGCGGTATTTCTCTGGGTAAGTCCAAACTTTGTGAGCATAATAGCCTTCATGGAAGCATACCTCATCAAATCCCCTACCTCAAGTGTAAGAAGTGTGTCTCTCCCCACTGTGGGCATGTGTTTCCACCAGCTTGCTCCCTTCCAATCCTCCTCTAGGGCCCTATCTATCCTCAGGACTGCCTCGTAGGCTAAAAATCATTTGTCTGTTTCATACCCCATCATATGTCTAGGCACCAGGACTTGGGGTATGTGGATCCTCACCTTTCCCCAGTGCACTGGATTGCTGCTACCATTGTTGCTGGACTCTGCTGCTTGTCTTGCTTTGAGATCCAGCTCGTTCCATGAGCAAGGGCTAGATTCCTTTAATCCATGCCCTCTCAGCCTCAGCTATCTCCTTCTCCAGAGCTAGCTTCTTCTTCTGAAGGGCCCTTTTTGCAGCAGCCTCCTCCTTGGATGCCTCGTTCTTTGATGCTGTCTCCTCCATCCTGAGTTTGGCCTGCTGCACTGTGAACTCCCTCTTATCTCTCATGTCCACCATCTCCTCAGGGGAC
This sequence comes from Pleurodeles waltl, assembly GCF_031143425.1. Classification (NCBI taxonomy): domain Eukaryota; kingdom Metazoa; phylum Chordata; class Amphibia; order Caudata; family Salamandridae; genus Pleurodeles; species Pleurodeles waltl. The sequence continues at coordinate 262,285,102 of NC_090440.1, forward strand.
AGTATCAGGGAGGATACCCTGCTCCTTGGCCTGGCAGGGGGCTCCGTTCCTTCAAACAAGTTGTCCTCCTCATATTTCTGTAGCTCAGGGTCAGTGGCCAGGGCCTCCTCCTCTTCCTCTTGTCCACTCCGTCAAACTAGTGTCTCTCACTAATCTGGTTTCCTGAAAAGGTGCGACAAGTTTAGATGCTAGCTCCCAACTCTTCCTCTGTACTGGAGTCCTGAATGAAAAAGAAACTCAAGTCTGCAGACGGAGGGGGAGGGGAGGAGAGAAAGAAAGAGAGAGAGAGAGAGAGAGGGGGGAGAGTGAAGGAGAGGGTGAGAAATAGAGAGATAGAGAGAGAGAAGGAGGAGAGAGCGAGAAGGAGAGAGAAAAGGAGAGGGAGTGGGAGAGAGATAGGGAAGGAGAACAAGAGGGAAAGACATTAAACCTTCTTGCTTTCTTGGTCCTTCTGTGAGGAGAAGGGAGAGAACAATCTTGTTACTAAATAATAAATAAACTAATCTGTAGTTTTCCATAATAGTTTATCTGTTTACACACCTTCCACTGAGCAGACGTGGTACCAGTTGTGGTCCCCTTTACCACTTTTGATGCTCCCTCTCTCTTATGTGTTCTATGATGAGATTCTGTACCTTGAAATAAAAAGGAATATAAATATACGTGCTTTTATTGCATGATACTACATATCTATATCATGTGTGTAAGTATAATGACGCACCGCCCTTTAATCCTGTGAGGAGATTCACCTATCTGACAATACATCTTAGGACCAGCTCCATTCATGGAGTTCAGGATTGAATGATCTTTTTGACCCAATTGATTGATACAAGCACGCTATTTAAATACTAGTGCACCAGAGTTCGAACTCAAACATTAATACACAACTTCAGGTTAATTCTCAAATCAAAATTTTCTCCTGTTTGTTTCCAGGGTTTCAATGCATTCTTTCAGGGCTTTTAGCAAGCGATAGCGCTATGCGTTGATTCTTTTTGGAAGGGTTCAGAATGGGGAATTCCAGGTACATAGTAGAGTTTGTTTTTTGTAAAGCGTTTGTGGCACAAGCGTGTTACCGCCTTAAATCCATGATGTTTGTTGTTTGTTTTCTGAAGGATTGCCCATGAGATTCCGACGAGGGAACAGGAGCTTCACGGAATGATGTTGGCGAAGGAACAGGAACTTTAAGAAATTATGCCAGTGAGGGAAAAGAAAAATCAGAAGCTGTTGCTCGAAGAATAGCAAGCAGTTTCTGAACAGTGGGCATGACATAATAGGAGCCTTGCCCAACATGTTTTAATAAATGGTTTGACACAAAAACAGTTTTTGCATCACTGGCGTCTAACGTGGTCAGCTCCCCCAATGTCCGTAGCTGTAAAAGAAATGTGTAATGAGACACAGAAGTTGTATCGTACTTCATAGCCACTGGTGATGTGGACAGCCCCTGGAGACTGTTCAGGACCGTGACAGGCCCAACATCCTCCTCCTGCTTTGGTTTATGCTCTTCCTCCTCCTCTGTGGTGGACTGCATTCATGTTCCTACTTCAAAGGCTCTGAGGGCTTCCTGGACAGCCACCCTGTGACCTTCCGTCCAACATTCAGCTCCCTCTCCCTGCAAGGCCTCTGCAGCTCTGCCTTGCTGAGGTCATCCACATTGATCTGCTCCATCTCCACTGTAAGCAAAAAGAAGGTAAAGTAACTTGAAACTGGAAAAAGGGAAAAAATGACCTGTGACGGGCTAGATGTGGATCGCCCGCACATCGAACTGACTGGTGCTGGCGCTGCCTGTGCTGATCCGAACGTCCCCGGCTTCCCTGCCCGGGATTGGCTGACGGGACCTTCGGCGCGGGAAGCCGGGAGGTCAAAAACCCTAGTAGCAGAACGAGAAGTCGGAGGAGGAGACGGAAGGAAAGGCGGAGACGGAGACGACCCCAGAGTTGAAGGAGAGGACGGCAAGGACGACGAGGAGGAGGAAAAAGAAGGTTGGAGACGCGAGAGGAGCCTGGAGATGGAAGAGCGGTGTTCAGCCCAGCGACGGGACCAGACACCACCGACGGGACCCCTACCAGCAGGAATCCGGGAAGACGGAACGCTGCACCCCGCCACACTTCTGGAGAAGCGTGGCAGTTCCAGGTGCGTGAGGGCCCTGCCCTGGGGAAGGGTGGGGATAAAGGGGGAGGGAGGGGAAGAAAGAGAAAGGGAAACCGAAGGCTAAAGAACGAAGGGGAAAGGGGAGGGGGAGCACTATTGCATAAAATTACTGAACCATCGAGCACAAAGCATAGAGGCAGCACCAAGGCACCGCGCACAGAGAATCACCAGACAAGTAGGCTAATAGGAGACTACTAGAGTGGTACAATTCGTTATAAAGGAAGAAAAGGGAAAAGGATAGATCTGGGAAGAATCCAGTCGAAGGAGATAGAACAGAGGTATAGAAACCGAATAGAAGGAAGAAAAGATACCAAAGTGGAGAGGAAACCAAAAGAAGGAAGGACAAGAAAGGAGACAGAAAAGAGAATAATAAAAAACCCCAGAGTATCTTAAATAAATCACTTACCTCTATTCCTCTCTTTCTCTCCACATACACTTCCCGGGGAACCTATGAGACGAGGAGACAAAGGAGAAGTGTGAAGAACATAATCCGATACTTAAACCATCCATAACAAGCCAGACGAAAGAAACACCAAAAGAAGAAAGACCTAAAACTATCCTGCCTCTAACCCACAATAACTAAAATAAACACCTTGTACATAGAACAGCCAGTTCATGTGTGATTACTATGCGCTAATATGGTTACAAGTGGTGTCAGAAGTGGGATTTTGAAGAACCGCCGCCATGGAAGAGAAGGCATCAATGGCCAATATGATAGCCCAGTTGGCAGAAGGGCAGCGACAACTCCAGCTGGTTTGGGAGCAACAAATGAAAGAAGCCAAAGAGGAACGTGAGGCGTTGCAGACAGCTCTCAAGAGCCAGGCAACAATTATGGCCAACAACCAGCTGGTACATGAAACAGCCCTGGGGAAGCTTACAGACACCATCGCCCATACAAAGGTACAGCTTAATGTACCAAGTAGTGTACTGCAGCGCTATCAGGAACAGGAGGACCCAGACTCTTTCTTCACGAACTTTGAGAGAGTTGCTAGCACAGCCAACTGGCCAGAGGAAAAATGGGGCCAGTATATAGTCCCACTACTCACAGGCCACTTGCAGGCAACTTACCAAGCTATTAATCCCGGTGGCACCCTACCCTACAGGGAGATCAAGAAAACTATTTTGGAAAGGGTTGGGTTAGATAGTGAAAGTTACCGCACTAGGTTCCGACAAGTGAAATGGCAGCATCAGGAGAACCCTTGCACTTTATACTATAGAGTCCAGCATACAGCGGGGAGGTGGTTACATCCAACAGAGAAAACCAGGGAAGAAATGTTTGACGTTATAGTCCTGGAACAGTATTTGGATGCTTTGCCTCCTACTACACGAAACTGGGTAAGACAATATCCCGGGCTCACTAACAAAACAGCTGTGGATCTTGCCTGTGCATATCATAGGGGCCTGGACTTCCGTGATACAGCTAGCAGAACCCCACCTCCCCCTCCTGTCAGACCCATCATGACACGGAACACCACCCATCGGCCAGTATCCATCCATGGACTGGAACGTTCACAACCAGCCGCCCCGGTGGCTTCTGGTTACTCAGGCACAGGGCCCCAGTGTTATAACTGCTCGGAGTGGGCTCATATCGCCAGGCATTGACCCCATAGAAAAGACTTTGAGGAACCCATGGAGATTGGATTGACGAGAGGGAGGGTATTCTGGTCTGGAGGGGAGAAACCAAAATATACCCTGTCCATCATCATCAATGAGGTGGAAAGAACAGCTTTAATAGATTCAGGGTGTAGCCAGAGCGTGATTAGGGGGGATCTAGTAATGCCTGGTCAAGAGGATTCCGAAACCCAGGTCCTAATCGCCTGTGTGCATGGCGATCAACGGTACTATCCACCGGCTACCATATGGTTGAAGTGGAGGGATAGGACCGAGACCCTGCGGGTGGGGGTGCTTCCCCGATTGGACGAGGATATAATCCTCTGCACCGATTATGAGGACTTACCCTCTCTGTTAGATAAAGCAGGGCAAGAACATCTCTTGAGAACCTGGTGGGAGGAGGTACCCCGTGGATTGGTTAAGGAGGAACCCAAAGAAGCCTGGGTTACCCTCAGTAGAAGAAAGAAACGGGAGCAGCGATATTATTATGCACAGAAAGCCCTACCACGAGACGGACCAGAGGTTGCTAGAAAAGTCTGTACAGTCACGGGAGACTTTTGGTGGAATCAAAACGAGGACCCCTCTTTGAAACATGCATGGCAGCAAGCATTGTCTCCAGAGGAACAAGGGGTAGGTCCCAGATTCCTGATTCTTAATAACCTGCTGTATAGGAGACCCACCAGGAAAGGAGGAAAAGAATTACAGTTGGTTGTACCTAGGAGTCACAGTCAGCAGGTATTACACCTAGCCCATGGGGATAACGGGGAAGGTCATCCGGGAAGGGAAAATACAGAGGAAGCAGTGCTCAGACAGTTCTATTGGCCTGGGGTATTCGGGGAAATTCGTAAACATTGTGCAGAGTGTCCCAAATGCCAACTGTATAACCCCTCTCCACATAAACCCGTTCCCCTCCAACCCCTTCCTATTATAGACATCCCGTTTTCCAGAGTTGGGATGGATATTATTGGACCTCTCACACCCTCAGTCCGGGGCCGGCAATATGTCTTAGAATTGGTGGATTATGCCACCCGGTATCCGGGAAGCGATTCCCATACCCAATATGCACACAAAAGCCATTTCACAGGCAATGATAGAGTTCTTTTCGGGGGTGGGTTTCCCAAAATAAATATTGACTGACCAAGGGACCCCCTTCATGTCCAGACTAATGACTGAGGTATGCCGATCTCTAGGAGTGAAGCAAATCCGGACCTCTGTATATCACCCACAAACAGACTGGCTAGTAGAGAGGTACAATAGGACCATTAAAACTCTTCTTAAAAAAAGCATATCAGAGGCTGGTAAAGACTGGGAGAAAAAACTACCTCTTGTATTATACGCAATCCGTACCCACATTCAGACCTCCCTAGGACATAGCCCCTTTGAGATGTTGTTTGGCCGACAGCCCCGTACCCTGCTTGATATGTTGGCCGAACAATGGGAAGACACTGAGGAGGAAATAAAGGATCTCTTAACCTATACACGATATTTGAGAGAAAATCTTCATACAGTGTGGAAAGAAGCCCACACAGCTTTACGTGAAGCTCAGACAAAGCAGAAGCAGGTGTATGATGCCAAAAGTGTAGTTCGTAGTTTAACCGTAGGAGACAAGGTGTTGGTCCTACTCCCTAGCACTGAAAACAAACTGTTGGCCCGATGGCAGGGACCATTTGACGTTATTGCACAAATTAACCCCACCACATATAAACTGGCCATTCCCCAAGGCAGCGGAAGGGAACAGATATACCATATCAATCTCCTTAAAAAATGGTTAGAACCCACCTGTGGGCAGCCCGTCCGTTACATCACCCATGATGTTACCGAAGAAATCCCGTATCCCTCCCTCCCTACCCCAGGTCTTTCTGAAATGTCCAGACCATGGATCAATCCTGCTCTCACAGGATCCTGTCATAGGCAACTTGTCCACTTGATAGATGTAAATCTGGACGTCTTCTCTAAGTGTCCGGGAAGAACCACCCTAGTACAACACCCCATTCGGCTCAAAATAGATAAAGTTTCCCGGCAGAGGCCATATCGCATCCCGGAGGCCAAAAATAGGGTTATAGAACAGGAAGTCCAGGCCATGTTAGCAGCCTGCATTATTGAGCCATCAGCCAGTCCTTGGTGCTCTCCGGTTGTACTAGTTCCCAAGCCAGACGGAAGTACCAGGTTTTGTGTGGACTATAGAGGGGTCAATAATCTAACCCACTTTGATGCATATCCCATGCCACGGATTGACAAACTTATTGAGAGATTGGGCCAGGCCAGATACTTATCCACCCTTGATCTTACAAAGGGATATTGGCAAATACCTATGAGAATAGAGGACAAAGAAAAAACAGCCTTTGCCACCCCTTTGGGACTATATCACTTCACGGTCCTCCCCTTTGGGCTCCACGGGCCCCTGCCACCTTCCAAAGACTCATGGATAAAATCTTACGACCATATAGTCAATACGCAGCGGCATATCTTGATGATATTGTTATATATAGCAAGACATGGGGTGATCACATTTCCCATTTAAACGACGTTCTGCGGGCCCTAAGGGCAGCCCAGCTAACCGCAAATCTGGAGAAATGTCGATTAGGCCAAACCAGTATCAAATATTTGGGTTGCATAGTGGGGGGAGGCCAGATTAGCCCGCAGGTGGAGAAAATAGAAGCCATCAAGAATATGACATTCCCAAAGAAAAAGAAAGACATTAGAGCCTTCCTGGGATTAATAGGCTATTATAGACGGTTTATTCCCCAATTCTCCACTATGGCAGAACCCCTTACTAACCTGTTACAGAAATTGGGGGTGATTCTAACCCTGGCGGTCGGTGTTAAAGCGGCGGCCAACCCGCCAACAGGCTGGCGGACGAAAAAATTGAATTCTGACCCTGGCGGGAACCGCCAACACAGCCCGCCAACTTAACACTCCGCCCGCCGCGGCGGTACAGACAAACAGCGCGGCGGTCACCGCCAACAGGCAGGCGGCAGACAATGTACCGCCCACACTATCATAACTCACCAATCCGCCACCTTTTCCGGGGCGGGAGCACCGCCGATAAAAACACGGCGGAAACAGACTACGAACGGGAAAACGCTCACCAAAACACACTCCACGAGTACGGAGGACAGCATGGAACCCGAATTAAACATCCTACCTGCTCTCGTCTACCTTCTCATCTACCACGAGTACGAAGTCCGGCGCAGACGACAACGGTGAGTACTGCACCTACGACACACGGGAGGGGGAGGACGAAAGGTTACGGGCACACACATATGCGACCCCCCAATCATGTACTCACCAATGCAGAGCACCAAGTCACAGTGACACCACCCAAACACCCCTGAAAAATGCTAGGACATAATCATATTTGGAATAAATATTTATGTACCAAAAAGCTCCAGAAAATTAGCGTACAACCATGAAAGATATCCACAACAAAACAAATGTCATACACATCAGTGTATAACTGAAGTACCAAGTCCTGCACATCCTACGAATTCAGCATGTCCGTGGGCCAAAGTCTTGAGAAACAAGGGCAAAGCCCACACAGGAGACCTGAGTCCTTTGGAGAGAACACTGCAGGGGCATCAGATGTAAAAACTACAGGCACCTCAGGGGGAAGGGAAGGGGGGGGCACCACAGCCACATGAGTCCACGACGCCAGATCCACGAGGAGCCACCATGCCCACTGTTCAATCCTGGGGAGTGCAAAGCCACAGTCTCTCAATGTCTCTACAGTGGGTGGGCTGCCCACTGGACCATCCTGGGGAGTGCAAAGCCACAGTCTCTCAAGTCTCTGCAGTGGGTGGATTGCCCACTGGACCATCTTGGGGAGTGCAAAGCCACAGTCTCTCAATGTCTCTACAGTGGGTGGGCTGCCCACTGGGCCATCCTGGGGAGTGCAAAGCCACAGTCTCTCAAGTCTCTGCAGTGGGTGGATTGCCCACTGGACCATCCTGGGGAGTGCAAAGCCACAGTCTCTCAATGTCTCTACAGTGGGTGGGCTGCCCACTGGACCATCCTGGGGAGTGCAAAGCCACAGTCTCTCAATGTCTCTACAGTGGGTGGGCTGCCCACTGGGCCATCCTGGGGAGTGCAAAGCCACAGTCTCTCAAGTCTCTGCAGTGGGTGGATTGCCCACTGGACCATCCTGGGGAGTGCAAAGCCACAGTCCATCAGGTGGATGACAGTCTCCACTGGTCAAGGAGGAGGCATGGTGGGCACAGTGAACCATCAACGGTGCTTGAGACGGCGGTGCCCTGTTCAGCGGTGCTTGAGACGGCGGGGCCCAGCGGAGCGGTGCTTGAGACGGCGGGGCCCAGCGGAGCGGTGCTTGAGAGGAAGGGCCCAGCGGAGCGGTGCCTGAGAAGAAGGGCCCAGCGGAGCGGTGCGTGAGAGGAAGGGCCCAGCGGAGCGGTGCTTGAGACGGCGGGGCCCAGCGGAGCGGTGCTTGAGAGGAAGGGCCCAGCGGAGCGGTGCTTGAGAAGAAGGGCCCAGCGGAGCGGTGCTTGAGAAGAAGGGCCCAGCGGAGCGGTGCATGAGAGGAAGGGCCCAGCGGAGTGGTGCTTGAGACGGCGGGGCCCAGCGGAGCGGTGCTTGAGAGGAAGGGCCCAGCGGAGCGGTGCTTGAGAAGAAGGGCCCAGCGGAGCGGTGCGTGAGAGGAAGGGCCCAGCGGAGCGGTGCTTGAGACGGCGGGGCCCAGCGGAGCGGTGCTTGAGAGGAAGGGCCCAGCGGAGCGGTGCTTGAGACGGCGGGGCCCAGCGGAGCGGTGCTTGAGAGGAAGGGCCCAGCGGACCGGTGCTTGAGACGGCGGGGCCCAGCAGAGCGGTGCTTGACAGGAAGGGCCCAGCGGAGCGGTGCTTGACACGGCGGGGCCCAGTGGAGCGGTGCTTGAGACGGCGGGGCCCTGTTCAGCGGTGCCTATCTCCACGGCGGGGCCCTGTTCAGCGGTGCTCTTCTGCACCGCGGGCCCTGTTCAGCGGTGCCTATCTCCACGGCGGGGCCCTGTTCAGCGGTGCTCTTCTGCACCGCGGGCCCTGTTCAGCGGTGCCTATCTCCACAGGGGGGCCCTGTTCAGCGGTGCTCTTCTGCACCGCGGGCCCTGTTCAGCGGTGCTCATCCAGCAGGTCAAGGGAGCCAGACCTGGCCTGGACTCCCTGTTCAGTCGCCCTCGGACCGTGACGTTTCTGGACCCTTCGGGGACGGACTCCTGGCCTCCTTAGTGTCCTCCTTCCCAGCTGGGATGTGGCATGTGGGGTCCACCTTCTCCGCGCTCCTGCTGCCCTTCCGCTCCTTTGATGGGGCTCTCGGGCCCTTGCCTCCCCCAGATGGTGTGGGTGGTGAAGTGGCCGCACATTGCTCCTTGGGGGCAGCCCTGTCGGTCCTCGCACGGCGGTCCTTGGTTTTGCGGGTCCTCTTGCCGGGGGGGGGCTGGATGTGTCCTTGCTGCTGATCGATGTGTCACTGCTGGCAAAGGGTGGGCTCCAGAACCCAGGCACAACAGTGACACCCGAAGCTGGGCTGGTGGTGGCTGCGGTGCTCTTGGGACTCTTTGAAGATGGATGGGGGAGGTCATCGGGGGGAAAGAGGTTAAGGTTAGCCAGGAAAAGTTTTTTAGGGCCAAGGTAAAGGGTAGGAGAAGTGGAGATGGAAGTGGAGGTAGAGGAGGTGGTTGTAGGAGAGTCAGGTGTGCTGTCATTGGGTGAAGGTGCTGGTGCTGTAGGCTGTCGTGAGGTGGATGGCTGTTGGGTGGGTGGCTGCCTGCGTTTGTGTGTCTTGGAAGAGGGGGTGACAGACACAGTGGGAGAGGACACAGGGGACGTGTACATGGCAGTGGGGGTGGTGACTGCACGAGTGTGGACTGTACTGGAGGGTGAGGTGGTGATGGAAGCACTGGCTGATGTTGGGGTGCATGCAGGTGTGAGTGTAGACGTCACAGGGAGGGAGGAGGGAGACGAGGAGGAGGGGGACACAGGGGTGGCAGTGGCTGTTGGCATGTCTGCATCTGGGTGTTGCTCGGGTGAGTGTTTGCGGGATCTGTGGTGCTTGTGTTTGGATGAGCTGCTCTTGGGTGTTGAGGTGTGTGCAGGCTGGTCTGATGGTGTGGATGGGATAGGCTGAGGAACAGGAGACAGAGACAGGCTGGAGGCAGTCAGAAGAGGGAGGCTGGAAACAGGGACAATGGCTGCCGTCAGTGCTGAGGCCAGAGCAGTGAACGCTCGTTGATGGGCAGCCTGACCCGAATGAATGCCCTCCAGGTACGCATTGCTCTGTTGCACCTCCCTTTGCACACCCTGGATGGCATTCAAAAGGGTCGTCTGCCCAACAATGAGCGTCCTTACCAGGTCAATGAGCTCCGCACTGAGGGCAGCAGGGGCAACAGGGGCAGGGGCTGAGGTGCCTGGGGCGAAGGAGACGCGCGCCTTCCTGGGCGAACCGGCACGGAGCGAAGACTGAGGGGCTGCTGGGAGGGCGGGGCTGGTGCGCTGGGTGGCGGCTGTACCTGTAGAGGCGGGGGGCACGGATGTTGCCGCCACCCCTAGGGAGCTCCCATCCGAGGACGTGTCGCTTTCGCTGCTCTCACCAGCGGTCCCCGTCGTGGTGCTCCCCTCGCCCTCCGGATCACTGGTGCCCTCGGTGTCTGTTCCTGGGCCCACCGGGGCCTTGTGTCCTGCAGCTCCCTCGTGCTCCGATGCCATATCTCCTCCGCCTGATGATGCTAATGCACACATGCACAAGAAGATGAAGAGAAAGGATGGGGGGAGAAAAAAGAAGACCAGGTTGAGTGCATGCAATGTCAACACCGTTGGCGGAGAGGACAGACACAGGTGCCTAATGCACTAAGCCGCGCATTCGGGGTACACTACTCAGTACTACTGACTAAGACAACAGGCCAAGAGACGTCAAACGCGCACATGGGAGATGCTGGACCTTCAATGGCTGTACTTGTCACCCTACAGAGGTGGGGGCCGGGGGCACAGGGCCATGCCTAAGGGAGAGGACTACACTACAGAAAGCGCCCTGGCCTAATGTCACCCACAGCCCTCCTCCCCCACCCAGACGCCTCCACTGCGCAGAAAGATAGGAGAATGTGCTGATACTCACCCCCTTGTGTCTGCTGTGATGTCTTAAAGCGCCCGTCCAATTCAGGGTAGGCCACCGCCAGGATCCGGGACATCAGGGGGGTCATGGTGCGACTGGTACCCCTCCTAGGTTGGGAGGCCATCCCCAGCAGTGTTTCTGCGGTCTTCCTTGTTCCGCGGCGGATGTCCTCCCACCTCTTGCGGCAGTGGGTGCCCCGTCTGTTGTGGACCCCCAAGGTCCGGACTTTCTTGGCGATGGCACGCCAAATCTCGATCTTCTGATGGGCGCTGACCTATTAGACATGTACAGGGTGGAAAGAAGGAAATCATCAATGGCCTGCATGTTAGATGTAATTGGCCCCCCCCCACCCACTTTGCCATATGGCACATGCTCTCATCTGTCGGGCGTTGCACTCCTCATTCGCCCCCCACCCCACCAACTTACATCCACCCCAATCCACACAGGCATAGCCCATTCCATTAGCACCCGGGGTACTCACTTGTTGGTCTGGAGGACCGTAGAGTAGCGCATACTGGGGGAGGACCCCATCCACGAGCTTGTCCAATTCTTCAGACGTGAAGGCAGGGGCCCTTTCCCCAGTCGCAGCAGCCATTGTATCTTCCAGACCGAGGTCACAGCAGCACTTGCAGTATAGGTCCTCTCCTGTGGATGATCAGGTCTCGAGTGATTAAGCAGATAGAAAATGGCAGTCACGTCCGCGGCGGTGCGTACCGCGGCGGTGCGTACCGCGACCGCCGGCGCACTTCGTTATTGGCTCCTGAAACCCATAGGCTTCAATGTTAACCAATGCGGCTTTGCGCCGCGGTCTTCGACCGCCTACCGCCACGGTGTGCCCCGCCAGCGCAGTGACCTCACATCCCATTGTCCCACTTCACAGGTCAGGCAGCCGCCATTTCAAGGGCCCACATGGCTTAATTTTGACTGCGACACACAGGCCTAGGCCTTGCATTGGCACACATACACGCCTTTCAACCCATTGCCATTCTTTAACTGTGCAAGCTGTCTGTACGTACCTGTGGTTTGGCTGACTCTGTGCTCCATGTTGTCCTTCCTAGGCACCGTCCGCTGGGACTTGGGATGAGAAGGAGGAATCCTCGCGTGTACCGACCGCTGGTGGACCTGTCGACAATGGAAGAACGCCATATAATCCTTCGATACCGACTTGACCGTGCCACTATCCATGAACTGTGTGCCCAGCTGGAGCCAGCCCTGATGTCCCCCATCCGCCAACCCACAGGGATTCCCCCTCTGGTGCAGGTTTTGTCAGTCCTCCATTTTTTGGCCAGTGGGTCATTCCAGACCACAGTGGCCATGTCATCTGGAATGTCTCAGCCTATGTTTTCTAAGATTTTGAGCAGAGTGTTGTCTGCCCTGATGAAACTCATGCGGAGCTACATCATTTTCCCCGAGGAGGGTGACTTGCCCACAGTGAAGGGTGATTTCTATGCCCTTGGACATATCCCCAACATCATTGGTGCCATTGATGGGACCCATGTGGCTTTGGTACCCCCAAAAGACGATGAGCAGGTGTACCGAAACAGAAAGAATTATCATTCGATGAATGTCCAGGTGGTCTGTTTGGCTGACCAGTACATCTCCCATGTAAATGCCAAGTTCCCAGGGTCAGTGCATGACGCGTATGTGATGCGAAATAGCAGCATCCCCTATGTGAAGGAGCAGCTACAGAGACAACGTGTGTGGCTAATAGGTGACTCTGGTTACCCCAACCTGCCGTGGCTACTGACCCCAGTAAGGAATCCACGGACAAGGGCAGAGGAACGCTACAATGAGGCCCATGGGCGTACAAGGAGGGTGATTGAGCGAACCTTTGGCCTCCTGAAGGCCAGGTTTAGGTGCCTGCATATGACTGGTGGATCCATAATGTACTCACCAAAGAAGGTGTGCCATATCATCGTGGCGTGCTGTATGCTTCACAACCTGGCTTTGCGACGCCAGGTGCCTTTCCTGCAGGAGTATGGTCCAGATGGTGGTGTTGTAGAAGCCGTGGAGCCTGTGGAGAGTGAAGAGGAGGAAGACTCTGAGCACGACACAGACAATAGGGACAGAGTGATACAACAGTATTTCCAGTAACACCCAGGTAAGAATCACCCACGCCATTTCACAATTGCTTCTAGCCTCCTGCATCTATACTTTCTGTAGTTCCCCACAGATGTTTTTTATTAATTTATGCCTTTCCTTTCCCTTCCCTTCTCAGTGCTGTCTGACTCAGTACCTGACTTCTGCTTGGTTCGCCCATGAAATACAGCGTATTGACATTGGTATGTTGTCATGACTAATTGACAGAACAGAAATTGAACAGTAATATGTTATCCCTTTGTTAATAATACAGCATGACTCAAAACAGGTTTGTGTGCAAAATGTGATTTATTTACAGTGCTAGATACCGGTACATGTGATTCTAAGGGTGATGGGTGGGGGTGGAGGAATATCCATGGCAGAGTCCAGTTCTCAGTCTCACAGGTGCATTGTTCTTTTGCCTGTGGAAGGATGGAGCATAGGCAGTTCATGGTTGGACAGGGTGGCAATGTGGGACAGTGGGAAGACTTGAGGGGGTATGTCCTGCTGGCGGGGGTCTTGACATCCTACTCTGTCTTTTTCTTTGGTCTCAGGCTCCTCTTACGGGGTGGTTGTTCTTCAGAAGGAGGTGGGGTTCTGGGGGGCTGTCGAGGTGTTGGGACCTCCTGTCCACTAGCGCCGGCGGAGGTGGTAGGCTGTTCCTGGTCTGGCCTAGTGACAGGGGCCCTGTGTGGTGCACCATGGTCCCGCAACGCGTCCTCTATCCTGTGGAGGGCCAGGACGATGGTCCCCATTGCGGTCCCGATGATTCTCAGCTCCTCCCTGAACCCCATGTAGCGTTCTTCCTGCTGTGCCTGGATCTCAGTGAACCTGGCCAGTACCGTCGCCATCGTTTCTTGGGAGTGGTGGTATGCCCCCATGATGGTGGTGAGGGCCTCTTGGAGAGTGGGTTCCCTGGGCCTCTCCTCCCCCCCCTGTCGCACAGCAGCCCTCCGAGCTGCCCGGTTTCCCCCGGCCTCTGTCCCCTGGCCAGTGTGCCCGCTCCCACTGCCCCCAGGTCCCTGTTGTTGTTGGGGTGTCGGGTTAGCCTGGGTGCCCTGTAGTGGCGGACACACCGCTGATTGAGCTGTCCTAGAGACAGAGGCATGGGCCCGCTGGGTGGGAGCTGTGCTGGTGTCGGCAGAGGGGGTCGGGTCTGGTGTGGCCTGTGTCTGGGTGAGGGGAACCGACTGCCCAGAGGTCCCCGATGGTCCGGGCTGGTCATCAGGTTCACTGTCGACAGAGCTGCTATCCTCAGTGTGGGCCTGTTCCGGTGGTGGGATGGACACTTCTGGACCCTCCTGGCTGGTGTGTTGTCGTTCGGGTCCTGCATGGGGTAAGAGAGTTTGGTTATTGTTTCTGTGTGTGCAATAGCATGCGTGTTGTGGGTGCCCTTGTCCCCCAGTGCAGGCATTCCCTGGAGGGAGGTGTTGTGAGGGTATTTAGTGGGGGGGAGGGGTTAGTGCAGTGGTCATGCTTAGGTGATGGGTGCCCATGGTTTGTGTTGGCATGCAGGAGTTGGTGTTGGGATGGGTGGGTTGTGCTGGTGAGACATTGTCAGGAAGGATGTGTGCTGGGGGGTTGGGGGTGAGGGTGGGGGTGTGGGTTGGCATGCTGGTGGGGTGTGGGGGATATAGTAGTTGAGATGGGACTTACCAGAGTCCATTCCTCCGGCTACTCCTGCGAGGCCCTGAGGATGCAGGATGGTCAAGACCTCTTGCTCCCACGATGTAAATTCGGGAGGGGTGGGTGGGGGTCCGCCGCCAGTCTTCTGGACCGCGATGTTGTGCCTGGAGACCATCGATCGGACCTTCCCCCGTAGGTCGTTCCATCTTTTGCGGATGTCCTCCCTATTCCTGGGATGCTGTCCCACCGCGTTGACCCTGTCCACGATCCGCTGCCATAGCTCCGCCTTCCTGGCTATACTGGTGTGCTGCACCTGCGAGCCGAAGAGCTGGGGTTCCACTCTTAGGATTTCCTCCACCATGACCCGGAGTTCTTGGTCCGAAAATCGTGGATGCCTTTGGGGTGCCATGGGGTGGTGTGGGTGAGGTGTGGGGTGGTGTATGTGATGAGGAGTGTGTTGGTGAGTGGTGCTTTGTGCTACTATGTGGTGTGTGTGATGGTGTAGTGTGCCTCAGTGTGTCTTGCTTTGGATTGTCTGCTGTGTCTCTCTCTCCTTCTCTCAGTAATTGGGGTCGCAGGGGTTTGTGGGTGATGTGGGTGTGTGTTTTATAGTTGGTTGATTGTGTGGGAGTGGTGTGTGTATGTGTATCAGGTGTGTGTTTTTCAAATTGTCCAATGTGGCTGTGTTTTGGTGATGTGTGTGTATTCTGACCGCGGCGGTGTGTAGCGCCAATGGAATACCGCGTTTGAATGACCGCCGTGTGGATTCGTGGGTCGTAATGGCATGGGCGTATTTCTGTTGGCGTGACGGTGGAGGTTTGGTCATCTCCAGTTTATCGCTGCCCGCCGATGTGGCGGGCTGCAGTGGAGGACGGATTTTTGGAGGTTTGGCCGTTGTGGGTCAGAATGACCGTGGCGGTTGACCGCGGCCGCGGCGGTGTTATGGCGGTCTTCTGACCGGCGGTAAGGGCATTTTACCGCCGAAGTCAGAATCACCCCCATTGTCTCCTAATACCCTTTCCCCTCCTACATTGTCTGAGCTACACAGCTTTGATAGACTAAAGGCTGCACTCACTTCAGGACCAGTTTTATGTTGCCCGGACTTCCATAAGCCGTTTGTTTTACTGACCGATGCCTCCGATGTGGGACTCGGGCTGTACTGTCCCAACCACAGGACGATGGAACACAACATCCCATACTATATATCAGCAGGAAACTCCTCCAGAGGGAAAAACATTATCCTGCTATAGAAAAGGAATGCTTGGCGATAAAATGGGCTATTGAATCTCTCAGAGATTATCTGTCTGACAGGACCTTTACCCTGGTTACCGATCACGCTCCTCTCACCTGGCTCGCTCATAATAAGGACACAAATTCCCGTATTCTACGCTGGTTCCTTTGCTTACAGCCTTTGTCCTTTCAGATTCAACATCTCCCGGGAAAACAAATGGTGACTGCTGATTTCCTCTCCCGTTATCCTGTTTCCGAGCATCCCGACCGGCCGCTCTCTAGGGGGAGTGTATGTGACCGGCTAGATGTGGATCGCCCGCACATCGAACTGACTGGTGCTGGCGCTGCCTGTGCTGATCCAGACCTCCCCGGCTTTCCTTCCTGGGATTGGCTGATGGGACCTTCGGCGCGGGAAGCCGGGAGGTCAAAAACCCTAGTAGCAGAACGAGAAGTCGGAGGAGGAGACGGAAGGAAAGGCGGAGATGGAGACGACCCCGGAGTTGAAGGAGAGGACGGCGAGGACGACGAGGAGGAGGAAAAAGAAGGTTGGAGACGCAAGAGGAGCCTGGAGATGGAAGAGCGGTGTTCAGCCCAGCGACGGGACCAGACACCACCAACGGGACCCCTACCAGCAGGAATCCGGGAAGACGGAACGCTGCACCCCGCCACACTTCTGGAGAAGCGTGGCAGTTCCAGATGCGTGAGGGCCCTGCCCTGGGTGGGGAAGGGTGGGGAGAAAGAGGAAGGGAGGGGAAGAAAGAGAAAGGGAAACCGAAGGCTAAAGAACGAAGGGGAAAGGGGAGGGGGAGCACTATCGCATAAAATCACTGAAACATCGAGCACAAAGCATAAAGGCAGCAGCAAAGCACCGCGCACAGAGAATCACCAGACACGTAGGCTAATAGGAGACTACTAGAGTGGTACAATTTGTTATAAAGGAAGAAAAGGGAAAAGGATAGATCTGGGAAGAATCCAGTCGAAGGAGATAGAACAGAGGTATAGAAAACGAATACAAGGAAGAAAGATACCAAAGTGGAGAGGAAACCAAAAGAAGGAAGGACAAGAAAGGAGACAGAAAAGAGAATAATAAAACCCCAGAGTATCTTAAATAAATCACTTACCTCTATTCCTCTCTTTCTCTCCACATACGCTTCCCGGGTAACCTGTGAGACGAGGAGACAAAGGAGAAGTGTGAAGAACATAATCCGATACTTAAACCATCCATAACAAGCCAGACGAAAGAAACACCAAAAGAAGAAAGACCTAAAACTATCCTGACTCTAACCCACAATAACTAAAATAAACACCTTGTACATAGAACAGCCAGTTCATGTGTGATCACTACGTGCTAATCGGGTTACATGACCAAATCAACAGCTAAGGAGAACTGTTTTTAAAACATTAATTGGATGTCAAATTATTTCTGGGAGGTAGTGTTACACAAAAATCAATGAATAGCACTGTACCAATACATGTGCTGAATCCCACCACTGAGCACCAATGTAGGAAATTGTTTTTTGATAGAGGGGGTGGAGGCCCTTCTCAAGTAACAGCCACAACTCCTGTCAGGGTGAACTACAAAAAGTCACCAAATTAACCTGTGCTTGATCCTCTGGTAGGTCAGCCCAAAAGAAGTCAGGTTTAACTTTGAGGCAATGTCTTAAGTATGTGTGCAGCACACAAATAGTAATAGAGTGACAACAAAACACAGGAAAAATCCCACAGCAATTTAGAAAAATAGAGTAAAATATAATAAATGGTTTGACACCAAAACAGCAAAAATCAAATCAGTAGAAATAGACATTGACTGTTTAAAATTTTAAGTTAAGTATAGCACCTCAAAGCACCACTTTGCAGCCACCTGGTTGTGCTAACGTGGGGGAAACTCGCAAGCTCAGGCTGACCGTGATTTAGCATGGGCCGGATACAAGGATCAGGTTAGGCTTGTTGAAAAAGTTATCTTCTCAAACAAGGAGGTGGTCCTCTTTCCTTCAAGCAGCAAGGCAGGCCTAAAGCAGCAGGGCAGTCCCCTGGGCGTTTAGGCACAGTCCTCTGTTAGTAGCAGGACAGTCCTCTAGGGAACAAAGCCTTCATTCTGGAGTCACAGGAGTGTTTTGAAGATTTGTTCTGAGAATCCAGTACTTATGTCTGGTGCCAGCCTTTGAAGTGGGAGAAATGTCTAGACTTCTGCCCCACATCGGCTTCCTGAATTTTCCTTCCTCCCCTTCCCAGGATCCAAGAGGTCTAGAGTGACACAGGACTAGTGTCAAGTTTTTGTGAGTGTGCTGGAGGCAGCCCCTTTGAAATATAAATGGGACAAGGAACAGCTCTTCCCCTCCTATCCCTTTCAGGATGGCCTGCCAGCATCTAGTTTCCTGTTGCCTCACTGTCTGGGAGAAAAACACAAAAGCCAGCTGTCAACTATTCACAGTTATGTGACTCAGAGCATAGGCTGAAGGGACCAAATGGTTAGGACAAGGAAATGCCAACTTTCAAAATTGTTACTTGAAATCTGACTTTACCATTAAAGGGCATTTTAAATTACAATTAATTTTAGACCAAACATGACATTTCTATCTGTTCTCAATCAAACGTTTTAAACGTATCATCCCCTTGCGTGTGGGTGCCAGGCCAATGCCCGACACCAGGATGGCTAAAAAGATCATTTGCTACAAGCACCAGAGGATTCCTTGCTTTTTTTAAAGGGTGGAGGAGGTGTTGAATCACTTGTGCGTCAGCTCCCCTGTCCATATGAGGTGCACTAACGTCACAGTTTTCCCACCGCAGCGGCAGGCAGAAGAAGCAGGTGAGTGCCGTTGGAGGAAACTGGAATAAAGAGAGACAAGACTTCTTTGGCAAGGCAAAAGTAGGTTTAATCAAAACGACAAGGAGAACAGTCACCTCCGTAGAGCTGAAAAGCTGATTTCAAATGACTGCTTGCAAGCAACCCTCTGTATAGTCCCAAAAATGCTGACTTTACATATTATCTCAAAAATCAATAACATGTCACAGAATAAAAAGTTAATATACTTTCACATAAGCACAAAATCACCTACATCCTTAAACTCATGACTTCTTCTCTGGGTAGGTCTAGAATGTCTTCTCCTAAGGGAATGTGGATCCTGTAATAGTAAAACTGCATTAACAGTGTCTTCTGAATCCTGCCTTCCTGTATTGCTTCCCAATCACAAAATGCTCCCTCTGCAAAGAGGTCTCCCATTGTGGTGATGCCCAGTTCTTTCAATGCCCTGAGTGTTCCCTGCTCCTGCGATATTGGAAACCATCTGAACCAAGATAAAGGAATCAGAGAGGAATATAATAGTGGCCTTGCCTGTTTTTCTAGCATTCTATGCCATGCGTGAAGAGTTACATTCAATGAGTCAAATATTCTATGGCCCTCATCCTGACCTTGGCGGGCGGCGGAGGCCGCCCGCCAAAGTCCCGCCGTCAGGTTACCGTTCCGCGGTCGAAAGACCGCGGCGGTAATTCTGACATTCCCGCTGGGCTGGCGGGCGGCCGCCTTCAGGCCGCCCGCCAGCCCAGCGGGAAAGAGGCTTCCACGATGAAGCCGGCTCGGAATCGAGCCGGCGGAGTGGAAGCTGTGCGACGGGTGCAGTTGCACCCGTCGCGTATTTCACTGTCTGCGCAGCAGACAGTGAAATACATTTAGGGGCCCTCTTACGGGGGCCCCTGCAGTGCCCATGCCAGTGGCATGGGCACTGCAGGGGCCCCCAGGGCCCGCGACCCCCCCTACCGCCATCCGGTTCCCGGCGGGCGGACTGCCGGGAACTGGATGGCGGTAGGGGGGGTCGGAATCCCCTCGGCGGTGCAGCAAGCTGCGCCACCTTGGAGGATTCCAAGGGGCAGCGGAAAACCGGCGGGAGACCGCCGGTTTTCCTGCACTGACCGCGGCCAAAGCGCCGCGGTCAGAATGCCCTGCGGGGCACCGCCGGTCTGTCGGCGGTGCTCCCGCCGACCCTGGCCCCGGCGGTCTAAGACCGCCGGGGTTAGAATCACCCCCTATATCTTCTGATTGGTCGACCAATGAGATACCTCTGAAATGTGCAGGGGGGCTGCCGCTCCCTGCTCTATTCGCACATGTGGTAAGTAGTGTGCTCCGTGTACCCAGTAATGGGCATATTGTGACTGTGCCGCCCAATAATAGATCAGGTGCTTTAAGGCCTCCGATGTCATACGGGAGAGTTAATGTCGACCATCCCACTCTGGGTTACTTTCCTGCCCAGGCCAACCGTATCAACAATGCCTTTAGTCTTTAGATGTGGCATTGGTGAGTATTATTGGTATGTTCAGAAAAAAGGAACAGGAACTGCGGCAAAACCTCCATTGTCAAAATCGCTACTCGTACTGCGAGTGAGAGCGGCAGTCTGATACAGTGTTCGCCAACACCTACCAGACGTTGTATTGCCCTTCCATAATTCTCGCAAAGAACCAGGGTTAGGTCTGTGTGCACCCGTGTTCCAAGAATCGTACAGAGTCCTCTGTCCATTCCAATGGTAATGGCCTCATGGCAGGCGTAAGTGGGAATATAACTGATTTGTCCCAGTTCATCTTGACTCCAGCATGGTCCGTGAACAGTACCACTTCTCTCAACATTGGCATCAGGTTGCATTCGGGATCCCAGGCATACAGTAGGGTGTTGTCAGCATACGCTGATATTAGGTGGGTTTAATGCTGAAGCCACAGCCCTCTATGGGAGTGGTACTCCCTCAATGTACAAGCCGGTGGCTCGGTTATCAGCGGGTACAATAGGGGGGAAAGGAGGCAGCCCTTCCTGGTCCCTCTTTCTGTAGAGATTGGCGCAGGTATTATGCCATTCACTCTAATGTGCGCCACAGGCTTTGTGTAAAGTACCTTCATCAAGTGTAGAAAAATATCCCCCACCCCTGATGCAGCACTGCATCCATAAATCTCCAGTCTACGGAATCAAAGGCTTTTTCTGCATCGAGAAAGACTGCCACTTTCTTGGTTTCCTTGTTCAGTTGTTGCATTACCCGAAACAATGACCTATGGTTGAATGTGAAGTTGCGCCCCAGTATAAAACCTGCCGATTGACCAAATTCTTGGAGTACAGTTTTGCTTCAACAGGTCTATATGAGGAGCATTGTTCCGGTGGCTTACCCAATTTTAGCAATACCACCAATAGTGCCTCTCGCATAGTTGGGGCATACAGCCATCCTAGGCCATCTCCTCAAAGAGAGTAACCAGTTATGGTATAAGCAAAGCTTGGTATGCTTTATAAAAGGCCACAGTAAGACCATCAGCGTCTTGCACCTTCCCTGTGGGCATGTCTTTAAGAGCAGCTCTGATTTCCGCTAGTTGCAGTGGGGACATCAGCCTTTCCCTTTGTTCTACCGTGAGCCACTTCATGGCAATATGGGTCAAGTAGTCTAGCACTACCTCTTCACGATACTCTTAAGTGTGATCTATATAAGTCAGTATAATATCTACTAAAGCGCTCCACCACCTGTCTAGGTTCTTTCAGAATCTGTCCACTTTCATCACAGACTTGCAATATAGTGCTGTTTTCTCACTTAGGGCTCACAAGGGCTGCCAGAGTGGTGCCTGGCTACTCTGCCTCACTGTATATACGTATGACATATTCTCCTAGAAATGTTACCTCACTTAGGGCAACATCATGGAATTCTTCTACCTGTGCCCTAACGTTGCCCATGACTGTTGTGTTCTCCCTTGGATTCCAGTTGCTGCAAACCAGCTATTTCCTCCTCGAGACTACGAAGTCGACCCTGAATGGCCTTCAGGACTGCGGAGTGCTTTGCTACGGTGACTCTCCTTTTGTATACTTTGAAAGCTTCCCAGCCTGTAGCAAATTTAGAAACTGTTCCTATGTTTGAGGGGAAACTTTCTGCTATTGTGTTGCCTAGTTCCTCCCTGAATACTGCATCCAATAGTGGAGTGGATGGGAAACACCAGGAGGATGCAGGTTGGGTCTTCCTACGTAAATTGAGAGTAGCCAATAATCAATGCGCATGTGTGTGTCAGACAGAGGAGTAGTGCGTATAATCCAAGACCGTGGGAAACTGATGCCACTACACATCCAAAACGCTCTTGCAGTGCATCTTCTCTCAAATAACATAGGCCGAGGGTCTAACTGGGGGACCCAGGACCTGTCCTATTCCGGGTTTAATATGCATTTGAGGTCTCCACTGCAGACCTGCGGCAGGTTGCCCCACTTTGCATTTTATATGCAAGCGTGTGATAGGTCTGGGTCATCATTATCCAGTTCATATACACCCACCAGGATTATCTCCAAATCTTCTATGCCTCATTTGGCTATGACTGGTCTACTACCGGGGTCAGCATAGAGTTCTTGCATCCCTACTCTTGTTCCCTTCCAGGTCCAGATAAGTCACCCCTAATGTGTGATGTGAAGTATGCCACCAGGACCTGACCTTGCAACCTACGTTGCCTGAACAGCCCACTGCCCAAGGGTAGATGTGTTTCCTGTATTATAGCCACAAGCACTTTGTGTCATTGTAAATATGTAAATATGTCACTACCTTACAGTTTTTGCTATTATCGTTCCATATGTCCAATCTGAGCGGTGCAGGCCTAGCTGTTGGTGTTGAGTATCCTTGCCTTACATCTGTTAAACTGTGATATGAGGCAAGCTATGTCTCAGTGCAATGGTTCCAGTCTGTTGTGTATCTTGTGCACAGATTTCAGTCTTACAGTGTTGAATACATTGCATCTATCCCCACCCACATTGTGTTACTCCCCATCAATTCTGTATTTCTCACCTGAGTCCCTCCCTCATTCCCCCCAAACAACAGAACACACCGTATGAGTGGTGCACACATAGGGGCAGAAGTTGCTTGAAATTCCCATTGTCTCTTATGTGCAACGGTGGCCAAAATTACTCATAGCATGGTGTATTCACCATTGGCGTGGGTTTAAGCATATTCAAACATAAATTTGTAAATCTTACAGCTTGCCTTGTATGTATACTGCAGGATCCTTTAGCCCCCTTTACTTTTGTCGGCTGTGGTCCCTGTGCCTATTGGCATACCTCCGTTTTATTTGCACTCTGCCCCTCCCTGTAGCTCCTTACCACCCTCACTAGGTCCCACAACAGCACATATGATTCTTCATCTTCTGAAGAGTTCCTGTCCGGACATGGAAAGTACTTTGAGTCATTCTACTTTGTCCATCTCTGTATCTGGATCCTGTCCATTCACTCTTAGAGAAGCCTCCTGTGTTGCATCGGCTTCTCGTTTGACTACAAACTGTTGGATCTTCTTCGGATTCGTAAAGAAGTGCATTCTGCCATCTATTATCACTCGCAGCCGGGCAGGGTATAGCATTTTATAGTCTATTTGGAGTTCTCTCAATCTTCCCTTCCCGTGTTGGAATTGCTGCCTCGCCTCCTGCACTTGTGTATAATCTGGATAAAGTGCTATCTCAGTTAACGCTTGACGCAAAGTGCCCAGTTCACTGGCCTTTCGAATTGCTGCATCCCTGTCCATGTAATTAAGGAGCCGCACTATGATCGGACGAGGAGGGGCACCCAGTATGGGGCAGGGCTCCAGTGTATGATGCACTGTTCCACCTCGAAAATGTTAGAGATGGCTTCTCGGCCCAGCATGTTCGTGAGTAATTGTTCCACATAGGGTTCCATGTTGGTCGATTCCACAACACCTATGATTCAGACATTACTGCGTTGTGATCGGGCTTCGATATCCTCTGCTCTGGCTTTTAAAATAAGCAGCAGAGTATCCATCTTTTCTGTGCGGAGGCCATCGTAGTCTGCTCATCCTCTGCTTTCGACACTCAACGTTCCACTTGTTTGAGGCGCTCTTCATGTTTGTCTAACCGTTCAGACATGCAGTCCATGTGGAATGTCTAAGCGTCAATCTTGCCATCTATTTATGTCAAACTGTGTTCCATGGTCATCAGTATCTGTTTTAGATCCGCTTCCGTCGCCACACTGTCCCCCTCAGATGCAGGGTCCGGCACAGTCGGGCTCTCTCCCTTGGCCTTGGGGTCTTCCTCTGTTCAAATTGCAGCTTCATCTGCATTCTGCCCGCATTGCTCATTATTAAATTGGTCCGTGGGTACTTATCAATAGGCCTTATCTTGCTGATGTATCAGGGATGTGCCCTCTCCGCTGGCTTAATCTAGGGGGCCACTGAATACGGCTCATACCTGTCGGGCTCTGTTAGAAATGGGATCTCTAGTTGGCAGAGGTATACACCCTTGTCCAAATAGGGATCACAATCCTAGTCAGGGTAAGTCACACACCCCATCCAAATGATCCTGTACCCACCCTCTGGCAGCTTGGCACTGAGCAGTCAGGCTTAACTTAGAAGGCAATGTGTAAAGTATCTGTGCAAATAAATCACAGAACAACACAATGAGAACACCACAAAAAGACACCACACAGGTTTAGAAAAATATAGGATATTTATCTGATTAAATTAAAGTACAAGTTGAAATATCACTCTTGAGATGATAAGAGTCTTTAAAAAGCAACAAAGTACCTGGAATGCGTCAGATTTACACGCACGGAGACCACAGAGGAGGGTATGTGAGGAAAATGAAGGGTGTGCGTTGGATTTCCAGGCACACACAGAAGATGTGTAACTTATTTTCAACGCAGCAAGGACTTTGCTTTGAATTCCAGCGCGCTGGCTTGAATCCTCTTTGCGAGGCGGGGTCTTTTAATGTCCAGGGACGATGTGTGGAAATCCTGGGGGTGCAGGGCGAAGTCACAAGTGCTGCATCGATCCGGTGGGTGAAGCGGTTGAGTTTCTGCTGCACGGCAGGTGCTGCGTCGATTCCTCCTGCAGGAAGTCAGACTGCGCCGTTCTGGCTCGTGATGCGTCGATCCGGTGGGCTGCGCATCAAATTTCCGGTCGCAACGCCGGCTCTGTCTTGATCTCTACTCGGAGTCGTTCCCGTTCGGAGAGGCAGAGATTTTCTCACCACCCCAGGAGTGTCTTTGCAGAGATTAAGTATTTTTGGCCCTGAGACTTCAGGAACAGGAGGCAAGCTCAATCCAAGCCCCTGGAGAGCACTTTTCAGTAGAGCCGGAGGCCAGCAAGGCAGCAGGGCAACAGCAATATAGCAGTCCAGGTGAGTTCTTTGGGCAGCCAGGCAGCGTCTCTTGGCAGGTTGCAGGTTATGGTGCAGAGTACCTGTCCCAAGAAGTATCCAAGTTGGTAGGGTCAGGGACCCAGTTTATATAATCAAAAGTGCCTTTGAAGTAAGGGAGACTTCAAAGAGTGGTTTTGAAGTGCACAATGTCCCCTTTCAGTGCACTCCCGTCTGCCAGGGTGCCAGTAGAGAGTTTGGCAGTCCATGGTGTGAGGGCAGGCCACTGTCCTTTGAAATGTAAGTGTCAGGCCCTCCACCCTTCCAGCCCAGGAAGACCCATTCAGTATGCAGACGTGTGGAGGTGTGACTGCGCATCCTGTGTTTTTGGTTGTCTAGGTGAAATGCACAAGGCAGCTGTCAATCAGCCGAGCCCAGACATGGATTCGAGACAGGCTGTAATGCACAGAAGGATTTTAAGTGCAAAGAAATGCTCACTTTCTAAAAGTGGTGTTTCTAAAATAGTCATATCAAATTCAACCTCACCAGTCAGCAGGATTTTGTATTATCATTCTAGCCATACTAAATATGACCTGTCTACTTCTTTCTGATCAGAATATACCACTCAAACAGCATGTGACGGGAAGCCCTAATGTTAGCCTATGAAAGGAGCAGGCCTCACAGCAGTAGAAAACAAATTGATGGTTTTCCACTACCAGGACATATAAAACACACAAGTATATGTCCTGCCTTTTATCTACACAGCACCCTGCCCTATGTGTTACCTAGGGCCTACTTAGGGTCGACTTATATGTAGAAAAAGGGGAGTTAAGACTTGGCAAGTACTTTTAAATGCCAAGTCGAAGTGGCAGTGAAACTGCACACACAGGCCTTTCAATGGCAGGCCTGAGACTTGGTTAAGGGGCTACGTATGTGGGTGGCACACTTAGTACTGCACGCCCACTAGTAGCATTTAATTTATAGGCCCTGGGCACATGTAGTGCACTTTACTAGGGACTTAATAGTAAATTAAATATGCCCACTGGGCATAAGCCAATGTTAACATGTTTTAAGGGAGAGAGCATATGCACTTTAGCAGTGGTAAAGTGTGCAGCAAAAATGAGGTAAGAAAAAGAGGAGGAGGAAGGCAAAAGCAAATCAGAGTCTGGGATTTAATGTCTTGTTGTCCAACCTTCACCGCTGACCCCACACAGCACACTCACAGCTCGGTGCTTGAAAAGTACCTTACAGACAAAACTCTGCAAGGCAATAAATGAGTGTTAATAGCCCAATAGGTTTACTGCTCAGTGAGTGGGCAGAGAGGCCGTTCACAGCACTTCAATTGACTCCTGCTGTTTCCTCTTAGACGCAACGCCCACAGTGAGCTCTAGGTTTGCTACCAGGCATTCAAACTGTGCTGTCCTTGCCGAGTCACTCAGGTCCTGCATTCAGTTACTGTGTGCGGGGTCCAGTTGCACAGTGCACTTGTTCTCTCGTTATTTTGTTTGTGGTAGCATGACCAATTGTTTTCCCCTTGGGCGACTATATCATTGGGGTGAGATCGTTGCCGCGTGGAGTTGATTGAACACTCATCTGTTACATCGGCCTATCACGCAGTGTCAATTCCCTGGTAACTTCATAAGATCCCATTCTGAGATATGGCTGACCATGTGTTCCCTGGATCTATAACTGCTTGAGCTCTGTCACTTGGGGTCTCCTGGTATTAGAAAAAGTGTCCTGCTCTATTGGTTTTTATAAACATATTAGTGTGGCTAGGTGACCACATTGATCCATCTATATGGTCACGGTCGATGAGGGGCCTTACTATTGGTGTAAGTGTGGCATCTAGCCTCTGCTAACTGAAATATTTGAGCCATGTTATCTACGTGCCTATCTATTGATTCTTTTCTGTCTGGCAGCGTCCCAAAACTTCCCAGAATTTGTTCTGATTAATTACTGTGATGTCTTCCTCTCTCTGCGTCTCTCACATTTCTTCTGTCTTCACTTTGTGACAACCATTCCTGAATGCTCTCTGGTGGAACTATAACGCTTCCATTCTTCTTCGGCCAAGGTGGCATATTATCCTCAGTCTTTTTATCATCGTTTCCCCAAGGTGCTGGCCATCAGGACATACAAGCAGCCCTATCTACATAATCATTCCACTTTGTATCTTCTGCATCCCTACGTTGTGGGGTGAGCACCCGTTCCTTGACTACCCTCTCTGTTGTGTCTCTTACATTGCTGATGAGATGAGTAGTTGGTCATTATTGTTCCCTGGGCCCTGCCCTTTGTCTCTAATCTCCGGACAGGAGGCCTTGTGAGAAGGTCACCCTTTTAGCATGTTTATCCCAATATTTCTGACTGATACTGATAGTAACTGACCCTGACTGTGCCCTGGGCTCTGCTTAACGGACACATGGACAATGCTCTGAATAAAAGGTATGTAGTCCAATGATAATGTTACAATTCCAATTGGCAATGACATACCTTATAAGTCCCTAGTAGAAAATAGGGCAAGGGGATTCAAACTACCTATAAGTCCCTAGTAGATAACAGGGCATGGAAGTTTGGAGGCACGCCATATTTCCTGCACTGAAGGGCGCACTGCTGTGGGCCTGCTGTCATGTTTAAGGGCAGCCCTATTTGCAGACAGTCTTTAAAATGTAAAATAAGTCGACTTTGGAATTAAAGGTACTTCCAAAGAGTTAATCCACCTCATTTTTACATATAACTCATCCCCCAGGTCTCCTCTAGGTGCCCCAGGGGTAGGATGCCATATAGCTATAAGAAGGGACATTACAAAAGGTGTTTTATATGCCATTATAAAATATGTTTTATATGCCCTGGTGAGGGAATAACTGCACCTTTTCATTTCCCCCCATTGCAGAAAGTCAGCTCCATAAGCTATAATGGAAATTCGTAAGCCTACGTATGGCTAAGAAAAACATAAAATGTCATAAATGGTAATGATAAATGCAACAATTTGCCATTGTTTAATTTATCATAACTTATACAGAAAATACGTTATAAAACTTTCTTCTCTCTAAGCTAAATTTCATCCTGCTAATAGTCTCTCCTGACTGGTTAGCCCTAACAGGATTAACCAAGCTGCTTTGATTAGGTGATAAGTGGCCCCCTCTGAGAAGAGGTTACCTGATAGTGGGAGGGAAGCAGATGGTACTGCTAGGTCAGGAAGGGGGTTAGGTAAAGCAAGCTGATGCCTCAAAAGAATACCAGTCAGAAAGGAATGCAACCAGGCCTGTCTTCTCATCTATGTACCCCACAATTAACTAGTAGGCTTAAGGGAGGAATTTGCAGATGCCCAGGGGAGGAGGTGATGGAAATGAGCTACACCCTGGTGTTGGTTTAGCCAGATCTTGCTCCTCTTGAGAGAAATCATCCATCTTGGAATGCTGAAGTGTGGTGCTTCATGGGACAAGAAGATGCCACACGTAGGAGGAAGTTGTGATACCTCTGGGTTGTGCCCTGGAGGCTAATGGACAAGAACCCCAGTGACTGTCCCCCAAGATGATGGAAAAAAGTAGCTGATCCCCACTGGAATTCAAATCTGCTGCTTGAAACCACATGAAGAAGAAGGACTGTCCTCCTGAAACCCTGGTTTGCAACTCCAGAGGCCTGTACACTAAAGAACTGCCTGTTACGCACTAGAACCAAAACCTAAAGGACTTTGCCATGCTTCAAAAAGGACTCAGGGGTGGGCTCCCTGAAGCAACAGGTTAAAAGAGCTTCCTTGCACCCACGTCCACAAAAGTGCCCTGCCTGGAGTGTGTCCAGTGGACTTGCAAGGAGTTGTCCAGGTGCACAGTGGGAATTGTAGTCCCAGAATCCCAAGGAGCAACTCAGAGATTCTGAAACCTTGGATTGGGATTGTGGACCACTTTTCTGCATCAAGGAACAATTCTGGTAGTAAGTGTAAAGTGTTAGATTGCAGGTGGCTGGAACTCTTAACTGTGCCCCGGTCCAATGCAACCTTCCCTCTAAGCGATTTTGGCTTCTAAGCACTAGTTACTTTTAATCTTTAAAAATTGATATCTCTGATTCCCTATATTGGATTCTTGTTGTTTTGGTGTCATTTTAAAGATAACAATATGTACTATTTTCATAAACTTGTGTGGGATTTTTATTGTGTGTTGTGTCTTACTTATTCAATGTATTGGTATATTTAAATGCTTTACATACCTGTCTCCTAAGTTAAGCCTGACTGCTCGTTGCCAAGCCACAAGGGGTGAAGCCACGGGCTACTTTATGGGATCTTGACTGGACACAACAATGAATTGGGGGTATATTGCTAGTGGTAGGTGTGTACTTACCCCTACCAATACTCAGCCTCTAACAGACATGATCTAAATGTAACGTAAACTGTGCTTCCAACTGTCCTGCAAACTGAGAGTCACTCACCATAGTTTGTTGTTTAGAAGTGCTTACGTGTTTTGGCTTTGATATCTGAAGGGCAACACTAGGGGCTCCCTTCAGAGATAGTGAAGGAGTCTCAACCTCAGAATTCTCAAATCCCACCACAACTTCCTGTAACTGTGCTAGTGGATAAATGCTGGATACCTTAGGAGAGATATTTGTAGTGTCATATGGAGGTGGGAGAGCAGATGAGGTACAAGATGTGCCAGTATTTGTTGAGTCTTTAAACTTTTCACAAAAGACTCGCCACAGGGCTAAGGTGGCCTCTCACTACTGCAGCCCAGCTCCTGTACATTTGCTTTTGAGGTGCGAGGCACTATGGTCTAATATCTTAACATCAAATGTCCCTTCCTGTGGTCAGGGATATGTGTATCTCTGAGTAGCCTCAAACCATTCTTTAGAGTGTTTCTGTAACCTTTTCTGATCACCAGGAAAGATCTTCTACATGTATTCTAGGGGAGTCTCCATAGCCCCCATGTTTCTGGTAACCTTTGTAATTTGGCTTTTTATTGCAGTGGATTGGGCCGGCAGGAGTGCGAGTGGTGAAAAACAGCCGGAAAGGGAGTTCTGGGAAAATTAGCAACTGTGAAAATGGACTTGGCACAATTATGAATAACAAAGAGTTACAATATATAAATACAATAGAGTTACAATATAAAAAAATACAATACATTAGAGTTACAATAGAACGAAGTTGGCTCAAAGGATTTGGCAGTAAGACAATACAGGGTGCAAGAGTCAAACACTCACACAGGAACTCCGACAAGCATACAAATCAGGCGAGTGCTTGGACAGCACACAGGGGACAGGAGCAGTGCATCAGGGGAAAATAGGGGGGTCAGCGGGACGCTGCAAGCAAGGCTGCTAGACCTGAGGTGCAAGGCAACAGGGGGAGCTGGCGCAGCGGTCAACACTTTGCTGATCTTATTCCTGAAACAGAAAAAGAGACTCAACCATGTAGTCGTTGTAAAGTCTGCTCTAAGCAAGGAAGGACCCATGAAAGTTGTGCTTACTATTCCCAATGCCCATATCAGCCAGCCCTGTGTTTTCCTACTTGCTTTATATTGTACCATACAAAAGTGAAGTACTGGGAAATTGATTGAGGTAGAGCTGCCGTTATGTAAACCTTTCAATAGCTGTATATGGATACCTACCTTCCATGGGCCACTACTTTACTAGGCAAGCAGCTGTAGAATTTTTGTTCCTCTACTTGAGGAAATCATGGGCTTCCTTATGGCCTGATATACAGCTTTATCCACTGTCAGAACGTGGGAGGTGTTCTGTTTGCGGACTGACAAGTGCAATTTAGTCTCCACACTGCACATATTGGTGGATGAAACATAAGCCACATTGTCACAGAGTACCCTGTGTGACAAAATTGTAAAGGTTTGACTAAATTTTGAAGTGCATTTTAGAGAACTTATGTATACAACACCAGGCCCACTCTGATTGCCCATGAGGACCAAAGTAAGTGTAATACGTCAAACAAATGTCCTGTGGGACTCATTCACCAACACTTCTACTTGCTTTAAAAAGGTTACAAACTCAATTAGTAACTTGTATCATAATCAATGTTATTGAAAAAGGATACAAGACACCGTTTCTTACATGATGATGATGTTCACATTTTTAGTATCAGGACAAAATACATTTCAGTATGTATCAAAATTAGCGCATGACATAATGCAAAGGTGTGCTTTTCCAGATTATTGCGTTTACCTCTATGGGACAATCTAAGGAACCAAGTGGCCTGTTACGCATTGTTTGCTTTGTCTATGAATACTTTTGTTTGTGTACGTGGGACCACTTACTCGATGCAATACAAAAGTGCACTTTTTCTGAATAATTTGTTTACCCCAACTGAAATGTCCAACTAAGCAAGTGACTCGCTATACACTGTAGACTCAGTCTTGAAGTTTTCTTGCAAGTATTACCTATAGGATGCCTTATTGAAGGTCCCAAGATTCTGCAGTTTCTATGGAAGTTTAGTCAGATGGCTTTTGCTCTGATGAGACTCGAAGACTGACCACAGGTTGGAACGCTGACAACCCCTCCTTAAGTTACCTTTAAAACATGTTATGGTTCGCTGGAGATACCACATATGAAATTTAGGATATCTGCTTATGACTGTTTGATATATGTTCCTATGCAACCTTGGGATCTGTTTAGTGTATTGTTCTATGTTTTCTATGTATTCATTCACTGTCTGAGCTCTGCATTCTTTGTACCAATTTCAGTGTATAATGAAATGTATGTTGTCCTTACACTAAAGATGTGAAAACAATTATCATACAAGATATTGTGCCCCGTACCCTTTTACAATAACATTGGTTATGATACAAGTTACTAACTGAGCTTGAACACTTTCAAATCAAAAGAAGTGACACTGAGCGAGTCCCACAGGATGTTTGTTTTGCTTATTACTTTAGGGAACTTAGGCAGTATTCCCCAGCATGTTTGCCTTAGCTTCAAAGGTAGGTATGCCCACTCAATTTGAGGAGTTAAGCCTCGGATAGATACTCAGAAATCTCCAACTTGCATCCACAAACTGGAAGGAGTTGGATTTAGCACAGTGAGTTCACTGAAGGTGCATGAAAGCCACATTTTTGTGAGCTTCAAGTAGCTAGAGATGGAAGAGGTTAAAATAGGTTTATTTGGCAAGCATACAGGATTAGTTGGGACTCTGTTGAGGACAGAGTCATGAACAGGTAAGAAAAGCTTAGCCCTTAGGTGTGCTTTCACAGGTACATTGCATAGGTAGAAGGCTGATAGTCAAGGTAGTACAGATACACATGACATCACTTCATCTTCAACTACAGATCAAACCCATTGGTGATGCACTCACCCAAATACTGAATTACTCCCCCACTCAACTAAGCCGATGACTCCAAACCATACAGAACGCAGCAGGCAGACTCCTCCCTCAACATCCCAACAAGCACATACCTGGCACCTTAAACAGCTTCACTGACTCCAAATCCACAGCTCTTTTCAAACTCCTGAAACACAAATTCAAAGACTTACGCAGCACTGGTCCTGCACACCTCAACACCACATTAGATCACAGAAGCCTCCCAAAGACCTTTGCTCAGCAAAGACAGCACCAGTTGGCTCTAAAAGTGAGGAATGACCTGCGTCTACACATATGCACCGTCTACAATTAGTGCATTCTGCATGAAGCTGAACGCATGGCTCTTCGACTAGGTTACTCCAAGGATCACCCCTGACTGCTCTTGTATCAGCAACATGATACCTTCTCGGGTGATAGTGCATTTTACAAAAAACCATACCATTACAGAGAACTCTACATCCAACACTACACGTATGGGTAAAACATTTGTCCTGCCTGCCGTGTTCATCCTCCGTCAGAACTTAGTAGATGTTCAGATTGCTGTATAAGTGCACTACAGTCACAGCACTGCATGTAATAGTGGATGGTACATATGCTACTCTCTCACAGACTATCTTGTGTGTCAAAAACTACTGTTCTTCATAGTTTATGCGTTCTCTTTCAAGAAATTCTGCAGTTTTCCCCACCATGTTTGCCTTAGATTCTAAGGTAGATATGCTTACTCAGTTCAAGGTATGATGCCTCAGAGGCTTACTCAGACACCCTCAATATGCATCCACAAACTGGAATGAGTTGGATTTACCACAATGAGTGTGCTAAAGATTCATGTAAAACATGTCGTCCTGAACCTTATATGGCTGTCATGGGCGCCATTAGTAAAGGTTCACTAGGCATGCGCTTGGTAATGTTCAAAATGAAGGCGGTTACTTGACACATAGTAAAAATGTAGTAAAACATTTTTTTCATTTGTGAAGGTTGTGGATGCATCATGTGTCAACATATCTGGACATAAATGGGGATTCTGTCCTGTGGGGTATGAATGTGATGGGCCCTTGCATGGCGGTTGTAGGTTGATGTGAGTGCACTGATCTGGTGGATTGAGCATATGGCCTGTGGTATGGAAGTCTTGTGGGTGGTGCTTGGATGGCATTTGAATGGACCATAAAGGGATTGGTGATTTGGCTTTAAGGCTCACCTTCAGTAGTCTTGGTTTCAATATTCAGATACTTTGGATAAGTATTTGTGCTTTGAAGCTAGCATTTCTGGAGGTGCTAACACCAACAAGTTTAAGTGGTGGATTAACGTAAAACAATTTGTAACATATTGTTAACTGTGGCAGTGAGGATACTTCATTTCAATGGCAACAGAGTATCCTTAATATGATGATAATTTTCTGTCCGCTTGATATATATGTGGACGGAGCATTGGTGTAACCCTGGGGAAGACTACTCCGTCTGTGACATGGTTGCACCCCTTCCATGTGCCGACTGAGTAAGTCTGCTGCTGTTCTCTGTGTTTGCCCACCTAGTTTAGATGTGCAGACATACAGGTCAGTTTTCACTGTCCGTCACCCCATGGAAAACCCTGGTGGTAAGGGACAGTGATAACTGTCTAATGACCCCGTGCCATGGAAGACAGATCCAATGGTGAGAGGGCCTTTTTGTTTTTCAAAAAGAATTCCGACTTTGGAATTTTGTTTTTTTAAAAACTGATGGATGGCTCTGTCATGTTGATGGAGTTGTGTGTCAAAAGTAAAAAGCCACTGACAGGAACTGCCACCTTGTCAATGTTTTTGAATTGACCGCCAGCTTGGCGGTTGTTAGACTTGCCATCCTTGGCGTGGTCTCCAGTACATTTTTGCCTCTGATTCCCAGGTTGTTGATGTGTGCTGGACTCTGTTTTTGCTGTTTTTGGTACTCTGGGTAGTTTACCACTGCTAACCAGTGCTAAAGTGCAAGTGATCCTATGTAAAATGTTTGTGTAATTGGCTTATCCACAATTGACATATTTGATTTACTAGTAAGTCCCTAGTAAAGTGCACTAGAGGTGCCCAGGGCCTGTAAATCACATTCTACTAGTGTGCCTGCAGCACTGGTTGTGCCACCCACAGGAGTAGCCCTGTAAACATGGCTCAGACCTGCCACTGCAGTGTCTGTGTGTGCAGTTTTAAACTGCGAATTCGACTTGACACGTGTACCCACTTGCCAGGCCTAAACCTTCCCTTTTCATACATGTAAGGCACCCCCAAGGAAGGCCCTAGGTCGCCCCATGGGCAGGGCGCAGTGTATGTTAAAAGTGGGACATGTACAGATGAGTGTTACATGTCCTAACAGTGAAATACTGCTAAATTCAGTCTTCGCTGTTGCAAGGCCTATCTCTCTCATAGGTTAACACGGGGCTGCCTTTAAATATTATTAAAGCATAGATTCCTTTTTAGAGCAGATAGAAATGTGGAGTTTGGGGTCTATGAACTCAGAATTTAAAAATACATCTTTTAGTGAAGTTGGTTTTTAGACTGTCAGTTTGAAAATGCCACTTTTAGAAAGTAGGCATTTTCTTGTTTAAACCATTCTGTGACTCTGCCTGTTTGTGGATTACCTGTCTCGGTCAATTTGACAGTTGGTCTGTTTGTGAATCCCCTTTAGACAGTGAGTCAAAGGGAGCTGGGGTGTAGCCTGCATATCTTGATGAACTATCTGTGCTAGGGTGGAGAGAGAAGTGGTCACTTACACCTGAATGGGCTGTGTCTGCCCTCTCACAATGCAGTCTCCAACCCCCAGGTGTGTGTCTGGGGCCTGGACTGGGAAAGGCAGGATCTTGTGAACAACAGAGACTTTCCTTTGAAGTATGCCTACTTCAAAGGCAGAAAGGGGTATAAGTATTGCACCCAAAACCCCTGCAGATTAGCTCACTTCTGGAACAAAGAGGAACCTCTGCAAAGGAGAAAAGCTGAAGAGCTGAGAAGGAGTGCTGCCCCTGCCTGTGACTGTGCTTTGTTGGGCTATCCTGCAGTTGTTGCTTCTGCCTGTGAAACGGGACAAAGACTGGACTTTGTGGTATATTCCTGCTTATGAAGAATCTCCAAGGGCTTGAGACGAGCTTGCCTTCTGTTCTGAAGTCTCAGGGCCATCAAAGACTTCCTCTCCTAACATCTGGACTCTCTGCTGTGATTCCTGCTCTGCCAAGTGGTGTTCTATCAAGTCCCTGGACCCTTGAAAGGTGAAGTTGGCAGACAAGAGCTGAAAATCCACGCATAGAACACCTTGCGTGACTGATCAACGGCGCCCCACCGGCTTCGCAGCTAAAATCGATGCTCCACCTGCATCGCAGCTGGGAGATCGACACTTTGCGGCTGGAGAAACGACACGCAACACCCGCTTGCGGCTGCTGATTACGACGTAAACCTCATGCCGCGTGGTTTTCTAACACTGTGAACAGGATTTTCCATATATTGTCCAGGGGCATCAAAGTCAACCCAACTCATTGCTGATCCGAGGTGCCCCGTTCAGAAATCTATGAATCGCTCTCTTGCGCGGGAGAAAAATGACGCATCGCTAACCTAACCAGAGAAGAAATGACACACGCCCTCCCTTGCGAAGAAGGAATCAACGCATCACTGCCTTTTCTGCCCGTGCTGCTTTATTTTTAACGCTAACCAGGTACTTTGTGCAAAATCATAGTTTCCATTGTTTTCTATGGAGTAAGACTCTTATTCTTTTGAAAATTCATATTCTAATTTGTGTATGTTGGATTTTTGTCGTTTTGGTCAAGTTTGATTTAGATAAATATTGCCTATTTTTCTAAACTAGAGTGGTGTCCATTTTGTAGTGTTTTCACTGTATTACTGTGTGTGTTGGTACAAATACTTTACACATTGCTTCTGAGTTAAGCCTGCCTACTCGTGCCAAGCTAAGTTGGGTGAGTTGGGGTTAACCAGGTGTGTTTCTCCTTTGCCCTTACTAGAGTGAGGGTCCTTTCTTGACAGGGGGTAACCTGACTGCTAACCAAAGACCCCATTTATAACAGCAGTCATTTCTAAATTTGGTGAGTGAAATAGTCTTAGCATGGCAGACATAAAGGCTCTCATTCCGAGTATGGCGGTCAGTGGACCGCCACGGCGAAGGTGGCGTCGGACCGTCGCAGGCCCAAAGGCGAAGACCGCCATATTACAAGTCAGGGAAAGGCAACTGCAGAACACATCCAGGTTTCCCTCCGAACCGCCATTGTGGGCGGACTGCCCCAACCGGCGGCACACATCTCCAGGCCGCAGGTCAGGCAGTTTCCCACGTCCATATTGCAAGGATGCAAACCGCCAGAATTTCCGGGGTGGTCTCACTGCCACAAAAAGCATGGTGGACACCAACAATATAAGAGGGAACACTCCCCTTCAGGAACACAGGCAGGACCGTAGGCGCTATGGCACACGAATTGCAAGTCTACCCAATGCTCCTGCTGGACATTGCCTTCCAGGACCAGCAACGCCGACCGAGACACCAACCATAAGTACACCAGCCTAGCACACACTGAAGGGAAGGACATTAGTACACACACACAACACACATACACTTCATTGCAAGCCACGCCCACACGCACACGCAAAATTGCATAACTAAGACACATACACGTGGAAGGAAAGCCAGGACAAGGTTGTCTCCATCAACATCAACGGTGCAGTGAAGCATATATAATAACTAACTTAAAAACAATAAAACTATGTACAATGAGCCCAAGGGTCTGTCCAAAATTGTCCATTGTGCCCCAGTAAAACGGGGCATAATATGAGACCCCAACTTGACTCCTGACTGCAAAGTGCTGGCCTCCACAGGGCAGGGCCATCAATGGGACATGCAGGCACCCCAGGGTTGAAGAGGGGATGGGTTTGGAGGTGGGAGGTCCTTTGGGCGTGGTCTGGATGGGAGGTCCTTAGGCTTGCCCCTGGACGGATGTGGTTTCGCAGGAAAGGGGGTTGGTTTGGGCCTGGCCCTGGAAGTGGAGGGAGTGGGCTTGGTATTGTCTGTGGGAGGGGTAACTGTGCCCTCGCTGGCAGTGGACGTCTTAAGTGGGGAGGGGCATGGCGATGACCGATGGAGGCCTGGGAGGTGGAAGGTAGGGGTCTGGGAAGGGTAGCAGGGCGCATGGAGAGAATAGGGATTGCGCCAGTGGTGGGGAACAGGGAAAACTCGGTCAGGAAACGTTTCTTAGGGGCATAAGGAAGGTTGTGGAAAGAACGTTTGGGAGTGGGGGGACAGGGTATGGTTGAGAGGTGTGTACGTGGAGGTGCCTTGGGTAAAGGTGGCTGTGTGCCATGTGTGTGAGTGTTGGGTGGGTGAGTGTGGGCGTTCAGGTATACTTGGAGTGGTTAAGGAGATGCAGGGAGATCGCGGGGTGTGAGTGAATGTTGCGGTGGTGTCTGCAGGTAGGG
This sequence comes from Pleurodeles waltl, assembly GCF_031143425.1. Taxonomy (NCBI): domain Eukaryota; kingdom Metazoa; phylum Chordata; class Amphibia; order Caudata; family Salamandridae; genus Pleurodeles; species Pleurodeles waltl. The sequence continues at coordinate 262,322,664 of NC_090440.1, forward strand.
TAGATTGCTGCATGTGGGGGTGCTCAATGTTGTGGTGCTTGCGCATGTGGTGTATTGGGTACATGTATGGGGGTCTGATATTGTAGTGACGGTGCAAGTGAGGACACATGTGGCAGGATCTGGAACTGATGAGGTGCTGGCTGAAGGTTTGAGTGGTGTTGTGACTGTCAGGGGGAGGTGGTGGAGGAGTCTGTGAAGGGAGTGGATGTTAGAATGTCTGCATCTGAATGTGTGTATGCATGGCGGTGGTAGTATTTGTGGTGCTTGTGTCTGTCCCTGCATACCGTGTCTGTTGATGTGGATGCATGTGGGTTAGTAAATGTGCCTTGAATGGGTGAGGAGAGAGGGATGTGAGTTTGGGAACAGGTAGCTGGAGGGGGGACGGAAGAAGAAGAGACAGTGGCTGCCATCAAGGAGGAGGTCAGAGCCTGAAACAATCTCTGCAGGCCAGACAGAGCACCGTGAATGCCTTCCAGGGATGCATTGGTCTGCTGCATCTGGGATGATAGTCCCTGGATGGCATTCACAATGGTTGTCTGCCCCACAGAGATGGACCTCAGGAGGTCAATAGCCTCCTCATTGAGGGCAGTAGGGATGATTGTGGCAGGGGCAGAGGTGCCTGCGATGAAGGAGATGCCCACCCTTCTGGGTAAGTGGGCACAGGCAACTGGGTGGGGAGCTACAGGGAGGGTGGTGCTGGTAAGGGGCGTGGTGGACAAGGACTGTGCAGATATGATCCCAGATGGCGCCAGCACCGCCAGGGAGCGTCCATCAGAGGAGGAAACTGAAGGTTGTGTTGTTGATCCTGTCTCCCATGTGGCACTCCCCTTGCCATACGTCTCACTGGTTCCTACAAGGAATGAGAAGAGAGAGTCCAGCCAGTTGACTTCCTTAAAATGCCGAATTAATGAAGATGGTTGTGAGAGCTCCAAACCGGAGGCCTGGACCCTAAACCTCCCAAGTAATTAAGGTACTAGATTAATTGTAGGTGAGCTCCCACTCCCAATTTTTTTTCTCGATAATGAGCACAATGCTTCAGTAGTTGTTTATTGCAAAAAAGACAATAATTCCATAAATTTATAATCCAGTTGAATTAATGGTAATCTTGAAGCTGAAATAGAGTTCCAAGAATCAGCAACTGAGTAATCCAAACAACTTTTTTCAGGAATAGAGAGAAGGTAAAGGGCAATATTCGATGGAAGAGCAGCCAACACGTGTTTCGCCCCATATGCAGGTAGGCGGGGGCTTTCTCAAGGCTGTGAAAAATATATATGGACAATTGAAGTCACATGCCGGACATTACCAAAATGAAAGCATGCTTTCCATGCATATCATGCAAGATATGTTGTGCTCCCTCTCGGTGAAGCCTGTAAATATGACAATATAGTGCTGTAGCAGACTCCCCAATGTGAACCAGGAGCTGAAGTCATAAAGGAATATTAATAGGGTAAGGCCATGAATGAAATTAAGAGAGTACATTTAACTGCTCTTATTCGTGTTGTGGAAAAGCAAAAGGAAAAGAAAAGATGGTTATAATCCTGTTATAATGGTGAATAAGAAAATGTAAGAATGCAAGCTGGCACTCGTGTGATGTTAGTACATGCTTAGGAAGGATGCATATAAGCAAATACTATTAAGAACAAAATAATATGAAAGAAATAGAAACACTAAAGAATTGGTAACGTACCCAATTCAGAACATAATAGCAAGCTTCTGACATCAATTGTCTCAATTATAGATAGAAATCTGTACGTGAAAACAAATTATAAGAACTCGCTTGCACTAAACAATATTTGCTAAATGACACAAATGACTGGAAATATCATAACATTTAAGAAAACAAAAATTACCCCCTCTCATGGTATAACAATCAAGTGAGAGCGACATGCTCGTGATTCACAAAATCACCATAGACCTTTAAATCCCCCTAACCCATGTTGCAAATTTATAAGCCAACTGTATTCAATTGTATACACTATCAAAAACAAAAAAAGTCATCATTTAACTAAACAAATGTGAGCAACATGCTCGTAATTGGTTTAACCACAAAAGACCTGTTTTACTCTTTAATACAGAGCGCTCCGTTTAACGAGCCGAGAGTAATAAGTGAAAATTAGGAGAATTGGCTGAAACAAGTGAGTTCTAAACTCACAGTAGAATAAGTACAGCAGAAATAGAAAGAACTAATTATACCTGAGAAAGCGGTAAGCAAGAAAGAATATCGTCTCACTGGTTCCATCTGCTCCGCTGGTATCAGCCTCCTGGGTCTTGTGGGCTGCAGCATCCCCACTCGCCGGTGCCCCTTCTCCTTCGCCAGATGATGCTGATGCACACAAAGACAGAGGAGGAGAGGGAGGATGGGTGGGAGAGAGAGATAGACAGCGTGCAATCGGTCGATGCCAGCACAACAGTCACATAGAATAACTACAACATCTTTTGATGCTGTGCCATGGCACGCCATGCCCTCAACAATACAATGGAGGTCATCACAGCAATGCACATGTACACCGCTGAAGCTGATACAGATGCAGTTGTGTACATGATGAGGGGCCTACCCGCTACACCTGCCCAGGACCTGCACTCTTCACATGCCTGTAGAGACGCACTATTCCTGGACTACAGAACCAACAGATTCCAGCATGGCTAGTTGGCATGCCAACTAGGCCATTGTCAAATAGCACAGTGACATCTTGGCCCACCCTACCTCACTACACATACAGTACCTGGCAGCAGATTGAGGACTCAACAGTCATTGCTGGCACAGTGGTTGGCATCAACTGATTACAATGGCCTGACACCACAGATGCTACGATCCCAGTGGCATGTGCCGCCTAGCACATTTTGGTATTGGGTGACAACACAGATACCACATTGGAGCTAGCTGCGCCTCCATTCACAGACTGCATGGCCACACATCCATGATGTGAATCCTGCTCGGTTGGTTAATACCCATAGTGGACATGAATCCACCTAGTAGCCACGACACAGCTTCCCAATAGTGCAGACCCAGAGCCACAATGGCAACACACATCATAAGTGAGACTGTGTACTCACCCCCTTGTGGCTGCCGTGCTGCCCTTAAGCACCTATTCATCTCAGGGTAGGCCACTGCCAAAATAGGGGCCATCAGGGGAGTCAGTGTCCAACGGGCACCACTCCCATGTTGGGAGGAAGTTCCCAGCTGGGCCTCCACGGTGTTCTGGGCCCAGCATCTCAGGTCCTCCCACCTCTTTCTGCAGTGGGTGCTCCGCCAGGCAAGAAACCTGCAGGGTCTGCACTTGTTTGGCGATGGCACGCCATATCCCCTCCTTCTGATGGGCGCTGACCTGCATGGGTGACACAGAAATAAGGACACATTAATAAGGGACAGCAGTGGACAGCACGCATCTCTCGACCACACCCACATGTCATCAATCCACGTAGGCACAGACTCCTCACCCATGTCCATTCTCCAGTTAAAATGACTTGTCTCTAGGCCCCATCCCCATACGCACCACTCAAAGACAGCACAGTCACACTGGCCTCACCTGCTGCTCTGGTGCCCCATACAACTGTCCGTACAGGGGTAGGACCCCCTCCACGAGCTTCTCTAATTCCTCCTGAGTAAAGGCTGGGAACCTATTTCCTGCAGGACGTAATATCTTAGTGAACAGAGTCAGAACACAGCATGCACGCAGTGGAGGACTTCTGTGCACGACTGTCAGGTGTCAATTGAGCATGAGCACATGAAATGGTGGTCACAGCTGCCACAAACATCACCGTCAACCCTGGCGGCGATCGCCATTGGCTCCTTGCCACAGGGTCCTTCCAGATGACAGTGGGTTTGGCTGCAGGGATGTCATAGCCCATGATCTGCAATGTCCTGAAGGGAGTCCTATGTGCCTTGCTACAACATATGGCCAACATCAGGTTCCCACATTGTGCTGATTTGCCTACTGTGAAGGCTGCCTTCTACGATATGGCACATGTCCTTCTTGTGATAAGTATAGGAAAGTACCCTCTTTTTGGCATGTTACCCTTATTTTCTGCCTGATGTCAGTGTGTCTGACTGTGTTCACTGGGATCCTGCTAACCAGGACCCCAGTGATTATGTTCTCGCTCCTCTAAATTCTGTCACTGCATACTGGTAACCCAGCATTTCACCCAAAATTGGCATACCTGTCCCCCCTTACAAGTCCCTAGTATATGGTACATACCTACCAAGGGCATTGGGGTTCCAGGAGATCCCAAGGTGTTACAGGCATTTCTTTTGCCACCCATAGGGAGCACATACAACGGCTTCTACAGGACTGCCATTGCAGCCTGTGTGAAACGGTGTATGTACCCTTTCACTGCCATTTACACTGCACCAGTCACTTATACGTCACCCCTATTGCAGACCTTCCAGCCCTGAAGGCAGGGTGCAGAGTACCTGTGTGTGAGGGCACACCTGCACTAGCAGAGGTTCCCCCACAACCTCTAGGATCACTTTCCTGCACTTCATGAGTATGGGGACACCGTTTTACGCATGCACAGGACATAGGACACTACCTATGTCCAGCTTCACAATGGTAACTTCTCATATGGTCATGTTTGGTAGATGACATGTTGGAATCATACCCCGATGCTTTTGCAAGAAATGGTTGTATGATTCCATGCACTCTGGGGGCTCCTTAGAGGACCCCCAGTACTGCCATTATGGCCTTCTGAGGTTTTCCAGGCAGGCCCAGCTGCTGCCACCTCACAGACAGGTTTCTGCCCTCCTGTTGCTCAAGCAGCTCAAGCCCACGAAGGCAGAACAAAGAATTTCGTTTGGGAGAGGGGTTTTACACTCTCTGCCTTTGGAAACAGGTGTTACAGGCATGGGAGGGATAGCTTCCCAGAGCCTCTGGAAATGCTTGGAAGGGCACAGATGGTGCCCTCCTTGCATATTCCAGTCTACACCGGTTCAGGGACCCCCAGTCCCTGCTCTGGTGTGAAACTGGACAAAGGAAAGGGGGGGTGACCACTCCCCTGTCCATCACCACCACAGGAGTGTTGTTCAGGGCTCCTCCAGAGGGTCCCTGGGTTTTGCCTTCTTGGATTCCAAGTTGGCAGGGCACTCTGGGAGCATATGAGTGGCCAGTGCCAGCAGGTGACGTAAGACCCATCCCCAGATAGGTGATTAACTGTTTAGCTGACCAATCACCCTTTCAGGGCTATTTCGAGTCTCTCTCTTGGGTGGTTCTTGAGATTCCGATTGCAAGACTCCAGCAGGAATCCTCTGCATCCTTTAGTTCACCCTCTTACCAAAGAAACTACATTTGGATGCTCCAGGAAATCTACAAATTGGAACAAAGAAGCAAAGACGACTTCTGCAACATTGTATCTTCAGCTCCTACCAGCAACTGCAACTGTTTCCAGGTTGTGAATCCTCCGAGGACTGCCTGTCTTCAGCCTGCACGAGAAGAACGAAGGAATCTCCCTTGAAGTGAAGGAGTCAATTCCATGCTCTCCAGCGAACACTGGTGGCTTGGGTCCCCTCTCCTGACGAAGTGCGTGGATCCAGCATCACAGCTGGTGGACTGAAGTGGTCCCGACATTCCTGATGTCCAACTATCCAACTTTGGTAGCGGTAAGAGCTTGCCTCCGTACATGTAGCGCCATTTTACTGGGGAGTTATAAGCAAATTAAATATGCCAATTGGGTGAAAGTAAAATCTACCATATTCAAAGGAGTGAGCTTTACCACTTTAAAACTGGTTAGCAGTGGTTAAGTGCACAGAGTCCTAATGCCAACAAAAACATTTTTTTTGCAAAAAGACACCATTCATCGAACTGCCAAGCCACGGAAGCTGTATTTCCGCCTGTCCCTTCCTACAGGGGGCCAGGGTGGGGGACAGTACCGTCCCATGCTTAGGGGTGCTGCTCTCCCCTACAAACAAAATACTGTGCACCTACAGTCAATGGGGGCAGATTGACAGTGAATACCCCCATCCACTCCAGGGGCAGTAAGTCTAATGGGCCCCATTGCATGGGGGATCACAGGCCAATGCCAGTGGGGAGGGTCTCAAATGAGAGACCATTCGAAAGGGGAGGTTTAAAAAGGGGAGATTCTATGTCAGGACTGGCAGCTCTGGTTATGCTTTCTCTTTCTTTTACAGTCTCAACACAGCAGCCAATCAAATAACATCAATACCCATGATGCTTTACAGTAAATCACATCTTTCAACCACATCTCAAGACCCCTGTTTATATAAACCATGACCACTTAAGTCACTTCCTCTTTCTTTGTTAAAGTCAGATAAGCATCACACATCAGAAACAAAACTCCTTACAGATTAACTTTTCCAAAGACCACCAGATCCAAAATCCTGGAAAACCACAAGCCAAGCTCAACAGGAGCCATATCCATAAGGAGCAGAATCCCTTCCAACGAAAAATAAGTTCACAGAGCTGTCTTTTCCGAAAGATGAAGATTGGAAGATTCATACTTCATGGTGTCTTCTAATCAGACCCTAAAATAGCAAACACTGAAGGTAATATCAACCAAAAATAGCTATACAATTATCAACACTTCTGTGATGAAATCTATAAATAACAAGGGAGGGCAAAATTCATAAACATGTATAACAATAAATCACAAAGGATTCTTAACATTAAGCTCTGATAAGAGTCATAAAAAAAATATATATATATATATATATATATATATATATATATATGTTAGGGATAATCCTCGCCTCCGTGTCCTTAATAGAATTAAAAATTATTGACTAGTAAACTAGATTTTTTTTTATTCTATGTCAGGACCGGAGGCTCCGAATATGCTTGTTTAAAGCTGTCCAATTACCACTGTAGCTACATCAACAACGGGTTTGTGGTAGAAAAGTACACTCAGAAGACCAGTCTGCTGCTCTCATAATGTCCTCTAAATGTGAACCTAAAGCAAATGTCTTGGAAGCCATGGCTCCCCTTTCCGATTGTGCCCCAAATTTTTCTGTATCTATATCAGCTTAGCTCATCAATCATTTCATCCATCTAGATAATGTAGCGGGCAACACCGGCTTAAAAGGTTTGTGTAAAAATATAAATAATTGACCCCTAGAGTCTTGTCTGAATTCTTCAGTGGCAACTTCACATGCTTTCAAACATTGAACTACACACAATTGTGGATTATCAGGAAACATCGGATAAGTTGCTAACCTGCAATTAGTTTTTGTCCTTCTTATGATGGTAAAGGTAACACCGTCAGGAGAATAAACTCTCCCTGCTAAATCCAGTGCCCTAACATCTGACACTCTTTTACAGGAAATAAGGCAGCGCAACATAGTTAGTTTTGCTGAATTGTCGAAAGGCCAATTGTCTAAAAATCTCAATACAATATCCACATACCATAAAGAAGAATACCGGGCCTGAGGAGGATTCGACATGCATCCGCATGTCCCCCACCTTACATAACCTTACAAACTAGAAGATGTTCCCCTACAGGCTTACCTTCAATAGGCTCATGACCAGCAGAGATGGCGGATCTGAAGTTATTGACCGTTCTACAGGCCAATCCTGAACCTGCCAGCTCAGCTAAGAAATTTACAATCAACTCAACGTCGGATCCCATGGGTTCGAAACCCCGCACATCTCATCAACTACTCCATCTGCCCGAGGCTGAGGTATACCACTTATGAGTACCTGCTGACCAAAACGCACCCCTTTGGATCGAAGTGATTCAACCACTGGTCTCATCAGTTTGGGGAAGCATCAGGGGGCTGACAACAGACTGAAAGGGAGAACATTGAACTCCAGGCAGTGACCCCTCCACAGGAATTGTAAATATCTCCTGTGTGGAGGAAAAATGGGAATCAATAGATAGGCGTCCTTGAGGTCTAGGCGGACCATCCAGTCCCCATCTAAAAGAATACTTCTCAACATGTGTATTACTTCCATTTTGAAGTGTCTGTACAAGATCCAATAATTGAAATCTTTTAGGTTTAAAACAAGGCGATGACCCCCACCTTTCTTGTCTACTAAGAAAATGGGGCAGAGTGGGGGGGAACTTACTGCCTCTTTGTCAATAAGGGCTTGAACCTCTAACTCTATAAAGGACTGATCTGCAAGGGAAAAGTGTATCTGAAGATGGGGCTGCAATTGTTTCAGAGTAATGAGTAACTCCAACCTGAAGCCTAATACCGTGTGAAGATCCCAAGGATCCCCAGAAATCTGTTTCCAATTGTCTAGGAATAATCCCACTCTGCCCCCAGTAGTACCTGAAAGTGTGGTATAATGCTTACTGGAATATCCAGCGTCTTGAATTGCTCCCTGTTGTCCCCGGCGAGACCCTCTACGGAATCTGGAATTCCCTCCTCTGGACCGGGTGGGGTAGAAGGTGGCGTCTGAAGACTTCTCTCCATACCAACCTCCTCTTCCTCTTGGGTAGTAGTTCTGAGGACTTGAGAAAAATCCTCGGCTGGACAGTCGCCCTCCATAACGACCGGCCCTGAAAAAAAGGTTTCTTTTAAAAACCTTTTTGAGGGACATCTGTGCCTTGTCGAGGGAGGAGTAAGTAGAACAGAACTTAGCCAGTTCTTTGATGAATGAGGCCTCAAAGAGCAATCTGTGGGCTGAAGGATCAGCCTCTGCGGTGGCCAAATCATTTAGTTTAGGGTTGATACATATAAATATGGACTTCCTGCATTCGGATGAGATCGCGCAGTTAGTATCGCCAAGTTGACAAATGACTTTTTGTGCCCAACCAATTAAAACACCAGTGTCCACCGATGTCCCTGATTCCTTGGCGTGGAAGGCCAATTCTAGAATTTTCATTGAAGGACCAGAGATCAGTTTGTCCTACCTGTCCAGACCCTTTTTAGGGTCCCTTGTGAATTTTTCCATCAAGGTCACCATAGTGGGGTCAGTTTCCGGAGTTTCTGCAACCTTGACTTCTAGATCTGGTCTGGGGCATCCAGCTCGAAGGCGGGACTGAACCTTCTTATCAAAACTCTTGCATATGTGGGACTGTACATACTTTGCCACTTCCGGAGGAGGAATCCAATTGGGCGCCCTGGGGTGGATAATCTCAGTGGGATCCAAATCTAGTACCTTAGGAAGGAAACTTGTTTTTTAGGCTTCTTGCTGGGCCCCGGGACATCAGAGTCATCAGAATCCTCCGATGAGGTATTTTTGTCAGAAGAAGAAGGGGACAAGCCAGAGTCTTTTTTGGAGCTATAGTTATGCTCACTGGCTCGTTTGCTGCGAAGTTTTTCAAAAGCGTCAGCATGGCTGTCCACAGACGCAGAATCCAATGCTTTTGCTATGTTCTTAGATTTAGATTTAGACTCCTCACCCTGAGTCTGGGTCTCTTGCATCCAACCCTGGATGTGAGCGTAGTCAAGTAATTGACCAGGAAAAGGTCCCAAAGCCCTAACAAGGGTATAGTTGACAGATTGTTGAACCCTGTAATCAAAGGTTTCAACCAGCTTCATCTCAAGCTGATTAGCATTATCTTCAGGGAAATACACTGATTCATGCTCATCCCATTGAGCCATTCTCCTGATATCTAAACATATTTAGATATAAAAATGATAAGCAGTAAAGAACAATATAGGTGGAGTGTAAAAAGACCTAACAGGCTTAACAGGTCAATAAAATGTGGAGGGAGCAGCCTGTGAAACTAAACACTCTAGGCAAAGCCTTTTGTTTTTTATTACAGCCCATGAGCTCCGAGCAGCAAGGTGTATTGGGAGCACACTGACCGAAAGAGGGGGCTTCCACATGGTCGTGTTGCAGAGAAACAAGCCGATCTCCCAGAGGAAACACTCTGATAAAGATTGGCTCGTAAAATGTGACGTGACGCGGCACAAGGGGAAATTAAATATAAAAATAAAAATATGACTACGCGATATCCAAGTAGTCCGCTCCCTCTCCACTAAAATGGCCCAACTCGGCAAGAAAGTAGACAGTGAAAAAACAGAGCACGAAAAGTGCTATAAATAGAAACGATAAAAGCGAGCTGAATCTCTTTGCCAAAGTATAAAAGAAAACACAATACACTGAGAAATCAACACTACAAGCATGCATATCAATAATAGAAGCAATTGAATACTTATCTGCTGCGGAGCAGCAAGGAAAGAGGAAGTGACTTAAGACGTCATGGTTTATATGGACAGGGGTCTTGAGATGTGATTGGAACATGTGATTTATTGTAAAGCATCATGGGTATTGATGTTTTTTTATTTTAATGTTATTTGATTGGCTGCTGTGTAGAGCCAGTAAAAGAAAGAGAAAGCATAATCGGAGCTGCCGGTCCTGACATAGAATCTCCCCTTTCGAATCTCTCCTTTCAAATGTTCTCTCATTTGAGACCCTCCCCACTGGCATCGGCCTGTGATCCCCCATGCAATGGGGCCCATTAGACTTACTGCTCCTCCGGGGGGCGGATGGGGGTATTCACTGCCAATCTGCCCCCCATTGATTGTAGCTGCATAGTATTTTCTTTGCAGGGGGGAGCAGCACCCTGAGCATAGGCCTGTACTGTCCCCTATCCTGGCCCCCTGTGGGAAGGGACTGGCGGAATTACAGCTTCCATGGCTTGGCAGTTCGATGAATGGTGTCAGTTAATTGATTATTTAGGCAATACAATGAAACAGAAAAATATATGAATCACTCAAACTAAAGGTACGTAAATGTAACCATAGTCCTCTGATGAGAAGGTTGAGAGTGTTGTCTTCCTCCCCGTCTTCACAGGTGTAGAAATTAATATTCTTTTTTTTCCCTCCCGCAGGTTACAAGGCAAAAAGCAGCTGCCGGAGCTCTCCTGGAGAGCAAAAAAACAAAAACAGAACAGCACGGTAAGCATAGTGTTTTCCCTGTTTCTACACTATTTCCGGTCACCAGTTCACCTGTGATGTGTGATATATGCCTTCTCTATATTCTGCTTTCTCCTGCAGGGTGTCATGAAAACCTGGAGATAGTGACTTGGTCACGTGGGGAGGCTCCTTTGAAAAGCATATACAAAAAGAAAGAAACCAAACTGGTCAAATAATATTGTGATAACTGACCCTCTAGTGCAACCAATTTAGTGATACTAAAAGAGGGGTTTGTTCTCAGGAAGGACACCCTTAGCTTCTCTATATGCAAGCATTTCATTTTTATCATAGAGGCGTCCCCCACTCTGCCCCTCGCCCTCACCACCCAAGCCACTGCCCTCCTGGACTATGGCGGGTTGTAGCAGCATCTCTTGTGGTGTCTCTGCCTTTGTGTTCAACCAAACTTCGACTGCCTTGTCTGGCTTCTCGAGGTCGGCTTGCCTCTCTCTTTCATCCTTCTCTGGCCTCACGCTGTCGATGTCCACTTTTCTTGCTTCTGGCTCCCTTCCCTAGGGGGGGAGGGTTGCGATGTTGACTTTTCTCTTTTCTTCTTCCACTCTGCTGTTGTCAACACCGATTTGCTCTCCTGTCCTTCCTCTAACTCCTCATCAGTTTCCACCTCTCTCTTTTCTACCCAATCAGCAAGTCTTTTAAAGTGGTTGGAGCTGCCCCTCTCTCCCTGCTAAGAAAAATTCACTGTTACTTTCATTTACTTCGTAGTCCCCTCCCACTATTCATTTGTTTTGCTTTTGGTTTCTAGGTCTCATCGCTGTTCCGGAGGATGCCGTGAATAGGACGATGTGGCGTGCCCGTGAGAGGTAAGGAGACAGATCAGGAGTAGGTTTCTTCACATCCCCATAATTCCTTCGGGCCCTCAGGGGGTGGATGGGTGAGTTCACACCCATCCTGCCCCCTGAAGGGGCAGAAAAACCACTAGACACCAGGTATCTTTAGGGTATAGTATTTTGAGGGCAAGGGAGTGCCCTGCCGGGCATTGGCCTTCTCTACTCCCACCCTGGGCCCCATTAATCTTTCTGCCACCCTGGGGGGTGGAAGGGGATGTTAATTCCTAGTCTACCCCCTTGGTAGAAAGCTCACCAGACACAAGGGATTTTTAGGGTATAGTACTTTTGGGGGGGGGAAGGGCAGCCCCAATGACACAGGTCAGTGCCCCCTCACCTCGGGCAGAAAGCCCACCTGACATCATGGATTACTTTGTACGTTTTTTTTGGCAGGTGACCTCAATGGCATGCAACTGAGCTCTCCCGACTGGGCTCCAATAGATGTTCTGCTCCCTCCCTGGGGAGTAGATGGACAAGTTCATCCCAATCAGACCCCCTCAAACCCCCAAGAGGGAGCAGAAAGTCCACTAGACACCAGGGATATATTGTATTGTAGAAAAAACTATGGTGTGTGCATGGACCATCCTGGTGTTGAACCTATCCTCCATCTCTAAAATCCCAACAGTAATCCTGCCTTCCAGGTGGGCCGGAAAGCCCAAATTTCCAACTACCAAGCTTTTCCCTACTTGTCCCAATAAAAATGGTACGAGTATGGCTGACCCTAGCACCTCCAACACAAAAGGCCCCATAAAGAAACATGGAGAAACTGGCAATAGGGGTAGCAGCGCTATTTGGGTCCGAATTGGATGGCTACACAACATACCTACCAAACCCAGAAATTTCTGAAAACTAGGCACTAGGGGAAGTCTGGTGTGGCTCAGATGATGGTTTCTTACTACAATAGTCTGAAAAACTCAACTTCACCTAAAATCAAAAATTTGCTTTGTATTTTGTGGCACAGACTTTGAAAATCTGCAGGGATCCATAAAATTCCCACCAACCAGGGTTCACCCACTTTCTCTGATAAAAACACTACTCCATTTGTGGGTCTGAGCCTAGTGCCCACTACAGGAAAAGATCAAAACAGGGTCAATAAGAGTCCTTGCATGGGGGGTATCTTGTTTTTAGAAACATCTAGGTTTGGCAGATTTTCCTGGGTGGCCTTCAAACCCACACCCAAATATCGCAGGTCATTTTTTTAAATGTTGATTTCTCCACATTGCCATTTGGGCTCTTTTCTGCCGTGGGCATTAGGCCTACCCACGCAAGTGAAGTACCATTATTATCAGGAGACTTGAGGGAACACTTAGTGGTAGGAAATTTGTGGGTCCCTGCAGATTTCAGAACTTTCTGTCACAGAAACGTGAGGAAAATGTATGTTTTTAGACAAAGTTTGAGGTTTGCAAGGGCTTCTGGGTAAAAAATCCTGATGAGAGCAAGGCAAATCTCTCCACGTGGACACCTTGGGTGTCTAGTTTTCAGAAATGTGCAGGTTTGTTAGGACCAAATTCCACACCCACCAACATGGCAGAAAAGGGTTGTTTTTCCTCAGAAAGATTTGATCCGCCCATGCTGCGTTTTGAGCCTTTACTAGTCACAGGCACTGGGGTGCCCACACAAGTGAGATACCATTTCTATCAGGAGACTGGGGGGGGACGCTGGGTGGTAGGAATTTGTGGTTTCTGACAGATTCAAAAACTTTCCATCATGATAATTTGAAGAAAAAGGGCATTTTCAGACAAAGTCTGAGGTTTGCAAGGACTTGTGGGTAAACAAACTTTGTGAGAGCCAGGCAGATCTCAACACCCTGGACCCAGGTTGGTAGGTTTCCCTGGATGCAGAAAAAGGTCTGAAAAAATTGTATCTGTCCATGTTGTGTTTTGGGCCTTTTCCTGATGCATGCACTGGTCACACCCACACAGGTGAAGTACTATTTTTATGGGGAGACTTAGGGGTTCGCAGGGTGGTACGACATTTGTGGCTCCCTGATCCCTCACAGAAATTTGGGGAAAATGTGTGTTTTCAGGCACAGTTCCCATTTAATAAAAAAAGGCATGAATTCTGCTGGGTAAAATGTGTCTTCAGATCCAGTTTTGGGATGTATTGTGTGCAGATGCTAAGCCCGCCCAGTCAAGTGAGGTACTGTTTTTATCAGGGGACAAGTGGGAACAAAGAATAGTAGAACATTTGTTATTACAAATTTGAATTCTCTGCATTTGTGCCTTCCAAATCTAAGGCAGTTTACTGGAAAGAAGATATTTTTCAAAATGGCCTATGATTCACATGCTGGTACAAGTAACCACTAATCATAAACTCAGTATCTGGTATAAATTTCAAGGCTTCTTTCATACCCATTTTTCTTGCTTTGTATTTTACCATATGGATTACTCTATATTCAGGAGACAATGAAAAACCATTACAAGATGCTGCTCTGTTGTTGACTCTGTGTACATCGGGTTCTTAGAGAACCTACTAACCATAAATATCACCACGACAGTAAAAGCATAGCGTACGTAACAGTGCATGGCTTTTGCCAATTGGTCATTGTAACAAGAAGTGACGGATTAAAATATTGCCACAAATGGCTGTTTTTTCCTAATCATTTTCATTTTTTTTTTAAATGTCAAAGGTTAGTTTCTTTGGCAAAACATTGAGGGAAGTAGACAAATGACCCCTTAAAGAATTCAGAATTTTGTCTAGGTGTCCGAAATGTATAGCTGTCCAGCATCACTCATGGGTTTCATACCTGTTTCCATCACAAACCCTGGGTATCTTTAGAATTACTCTGATACTGGGAAAAAAGAATGCAAATTTGGGGTGAATACCTTGGAAAAATAGCTATTGAGGCATAAGCGCGAAGTATTCAAAATGGCCAAAAAAGGGCCCAGCTCTGGCGTGTGGAAAGGCTCACCAATTAAGGGGTTAAAAGTCGATTTTACTACATACAACAGTTATCTCCTGCTCTTCGCCTCATCTACCTGCATGGCTCAACGGAAGATGACATACATTACACATGATGCCTAGAGAGTCTTGGCTTACACCAGTATGAACAGGACAGTGTTCATGAGATGATGTCATGGAGTGGGAAAGGTGAAGGAGAGACTGAGCTGGTCAGAATGGGGGGAATGAGGGTGAGAGGGACGGAAGCTGACACATAAGTAATGGATGAAATGAAAGAGAACAACTAGACTGATTAGTCCCTGACATAAAAAAGTATAAGGATGTGTCTCATGCAATCAAAAGACTAGGTACGAATTAGGGCACAGGAATTGAAAGAGACAAGGAAGTAATCCAAACAGGAGGTGTGCAGACTCAAAGCCCACTGTAAATGGATGTTAAGGTGTTGAACGCAATGCTGTGTGCAACAGACACCAATTATATTGTTAGCAAGATTGGAAAAAAGTGCTCCCCTGTATCATATAGCTTTTTTCTTTTTTTTTCTTTTTTTTTCTTTTTCCTTTTGGCTTTTCCTCTTCTTTTTCTGAAGAACCCACAAGACTCACCTAATATCTTCTGACTAATAAGCAATCAATGACCTGAGGAGTTGCCAAATTCAGTCCTTTGGGAAAATAGGGACGACAAGAACACTGACAAGGAAAGACTTGGAGTAATGAAGATTACAGATATGTAACCATGGCATTATCACATTGTTCATCTTCCTTGTCACAGCCCTCACATGATGAGGATGTATCAAGCAGTGTTTAGCCAACAGCCTCCACATTTCACCTGAATAGCAATGTGATTCCACAAAGATAGTGAAGACCTGCCTCTTAGGTCAAAGCACTGATTTAAGGCACCTATAACAGTATGATGGAAAGAATGTCCTTACAGAACATGCACTAAAACTGACAAGTTGAAATACTGATAGCCATCCTAATAACAAATCTGAAATTGTGGGGGGCCTTTGCATTAAGGCAGCTCTGATGAAAAGTGCCATTTAAAAGAAAAACCTGATTGAACTCTATTGCCTCCCTTGCTGGCAGGGGGCAGGGGGGGGTAGCTACCATTGGTGCAGCCAGTGCAATGCACCAGAGGCTAGAAGTGGGAGAGGCCCAGTCCGACCTGCATCAGCTGATGGTATTTTAGAGGCTGTCTGTGCTGATTATTTTTTTGGATACAGTACATGCCAGGGGCTTGGTTATTTTTCATGGGGACAGGAGATGTAGAACATAATAGGGCAGGGTGGTTTGGAGGCCCTGTAGATTTACTGCACTGGAGTGTGCGCTGCTGTGTTGCCTACTGTCATTTTCAAAGGCAGCTGTGCCTTGCAGACTATCTTTAAAAAGTAAAATGTGTGCTAATTCCACTTTGGAATTAAAGGTAATTCTAAAATGATAATCTGCCTTATGTTTACATGTACGTCACCCCTAAGGTCTACCTTAGGTGCCCATGGGGTTGCATGTCATGTAACTACAATCAGGGACATTATAAAAGGTGTTCTTTATGCCCTGATGAGAGAAAAACTGGCCATTTCATTTCCCCATTGTAGATACTTAGCTACATAGGCTAACATTGGATTATTTCATGTAAGCATAAATATTACTAGGAATGAGCTAAATGTATCAATTGAGGGCTCAAAAGATTGGTAATGATAAATTCAACAACTTGCCACTGTTGAATATATCATAACTAATCCAGAAGATAAGTTATAGGACTCTCCTTTCTGTGAGCCAAAATCCAGCCTGTTAGTGGACTCTCCTGACTGGTCAGTCTTAACAGAATTAGCCAAGCTGCTATGATGAGGTGATAAGTGGCCTGCAAGGAGCAGAGGGTATCTGGGGGAGGGAGCTCTGTAGCTGCAGGGCTCAGGCCAGGAAGGAGGCTGGGTAAATCAAACTGGGCTTCAAAGAGAGCAGGACAGCTAAGAATTCCAGCCAGGCCTACCCCCTCTTCCTGTATCCCTCAGACAGATGGCAGGACCAGGAAAGGAATTTGCAAAGGATCTGGAGGGGAGTGTTAATGGAAATAAGCCACACCAGTAGGTTGGTTTAGCCAGGTCTTACTATGCTGAAGAGAAATCCTCCAACTTGGATTTTATATTGCAGTGATTTGTGGGACAAGAAAATGCCACACTTTGGAGGAAGAAGTCATGCTTTTTGGTTGCACCCTGCATCTCAATGAACATGGTGTCCCCTTGCTTGTCCCCCTGGATGATTGGGTAAATATGTCTGAGCTGCACGGCAACTCAGATCTGCTGACTGCAACCACAAAGGAGGACTGCCCTGCTGGAACCTTGTTCTGCATCCCAAAAGATTACACTTTGAAGGACTGCACCTGTTGCACCCAGGAACTAAAGCCCTAAGGACTTTGCCTTGCTTCTAAAAAGATTAAGGAGTGTACTCCTTGAAAGCAACAGGTTAACACAGCTTCCCTGCACCAACTGTCACAAGAAGTCCCCAGCCTGGAGTGTGTCAAGTGGACTTTTGTGGATTTGGCTACGTGCATTGCGGGAATTGTGGTCCCAAACTTCCAAGTACCATTTCAGTGCTGCTAGACCCTTGTATTTGTGTTTTGGACACTTTGAGACCCAAAGAAAAACTTCTTGAAGGAGATCCAGACGTCTGGAGAACGTTTGTGAGAAGCTAGAGTCAAGCTGCCGCCACCGAATCACAACCCTGCCAGAATTTCAAGTGTGTCCCGCTGAAGCTCCAGAGCTTTTCCCCATTGACGAGACTTCCAGGATTTGACCGGCACCTCGTTGAAAATCAAGTCGACAACGTTGCATCAGATCCCAGCCTGATGAGGAATATCGGCCAAGGATGAGAGAAAAAGCGCCAGAAAAACAACTAAGTCCGAAAGTACAACTTTGACCGAGGCCTCCTGCTCAGTGTATCCGAGCAGGGCTCCATCGCGGCTGGCCTCCTATTGTGACTTGCTCCCGGTCTAGCATGACCAGATGTCCCTGGTTGGTGCTCTTGGCTTTAAAGCACTAGAAAGCACATTTTGTGATTTAGAGCCAGATGTAAAATGCATTTTGCATGGCGCAAACTGCGAAATTCGCAGTTTGCGACATGCAAAACATGCATTGCAATGCACATTCCCACTTTGTGAGTCGGTACCAACTCGCAAAATGGGAATGCTACTCGCAAATAGGAAGGGGTGTTCCCTTTCTATTTGCGATTCGCACTGAGATGCAAAATTGCTTTGTGACCGCGAACGCACCCATGTCAAGTGGGTGCTAACTCATCCGCAAAAGGGAAGGGGTCCACATGGGACCCCTTCCCCTTTGTGAATGTCACCAAGAATATTTTTCAGAGCAGGCAGTGGTCCAATGGACCACTGCCTACTCTGACAAAATTAAACCAAATGGTTTAAATTTTTCTTTTGTATTGCAACTCGTTTTCCTTTAAGGAAAACGGGCTGCAATACAAAAAAAAACTGCTTTATTAAAAAAGCAGTCACAGACATGGAGGTCTGCTGTCTCCAGCAGGCCACCATCCCTTTGAGTGCAGGGAATCACAAGGGGGTCGCAAATTGCGACCCACCTTATTAATATTAATGAGGTGGGTCTTTGCGACCTCCCTGCGATTCGCAGATGGTGTCAGGGACACCATTCTGCATATGGGATTGGGACTCACAAATTGCGAGTCGCTCCGACTCGCAATTTGCGAGTTGCAATCCAGCTTCTAGCTACAGCTGGCCCTAAATCTTTAAAAATTAATATCTCCAATTCCCTATATTAGATTTTTGGTGGTTTGGTGTAGTTTTAATTAAAAACATATTTCTTATTTACATACATTGGTGTGGGATTTTTAATTGGGTGTTGTGTATTATTTACTGTATTGGTGTATTTAAATGCTTTACATACCTGTGACACCATAAGAATGCAGACTAAGAAGTGTAAAAGAGAAAGGAAATCGCAGCATGCCTTTTCCATCCATACACCCAGGATCTGGAACAACATCCCCGTATCCATGAGGACGCTGCTCCAATTTAGGGTAGATTTAAAAACACACCTTTTTAATGAACAAAACATCACAATACATTACCTGTCGAGAGAAGGTCTTCTCAGCAAAGCTTGGTGAGTTTTCTTACTGTGTAGGAACGACCTGCTATGTACAGAAACAGCTAGACACCACATTGTAACTGGAAATCTAGTATTGCCCCAGGAATACTATCCAGCAGGAAGGAATAACACTAGGGACCAGAAAAACCTTCCAGCTGTCCAGGCCAAGTAGCAAGGTGAGGAGCAAGAACAAACATGCAAGAACTGGAGAAGGTGGAAAATTGATGGAGTCCAGTGAGTGAGAGAGCAAGCAAGAACAATTGTGATCAACCTGGAATCAAATGCATTTCCCTTTTATAGTAAAAAAAAAAAAAAGAATATGACATAATTCTTAAGTAGTTCAAATAAAGGTTACTCAACATAATCAATTGGGAACTTGCAGGGATTTCAATATTTACATAATGCAGGTTATTCAAATACAGTATTTACTCAACAGCGTTTCATGAGCCCTGGCCTTTAGAAAAAACCTTCCTGCATATGGTGTACAGGTTCCAGCATACATGAGTAAGTTTTCTCAGAATTTCTTGAGGGCTCAATTGAGCTGACACACAAGAAGAACAACAATATCTCTCAAGGATGCTGTTGCGTTCAGAGAGAATGAAACAGAGGCATGGGCAGGAACCTGTGGACAAGGGGAGCTGTGGCGGGCGCGCCTGACTATGGAAGAGAGAAACTGTTGTGGCCACACACCCCGCAAAATAGAGGAGCTGCTGCATCCTCAGGTTTACCACAAACAAGCATGGGAACTGGTCTTTTTTTAACCTGGTGTCCTATACCATGATGATAGGGCTTTAGATGAGAAACGATAAAGGAAGCATGACCCCTCCAGGAAAGGGGTAGCGTGAGTCATACAGTAACAGGATTAATAACCTTAGACATTTCAAAGAGGCCATGATAACTAGGTGAAAATTCACACCTACAAATAGAGTGAGACGAAATGTAACATCTTAGGAATTCTTCAAGTGTGTGATTTAAACTTTCAACTTGCTCTATTAGCTCGAGGGAGAAAGTGTCTTTGGAGTGCCAGGTTATGTCACAAGGATTTCAGACATATTCGGGTCTATTATCAGAAATGGTTTACAAAGGTGATCTATACTTTTAAAATATGTCAGAGTCAAAATTTCAGTCATATTCAATGCAGTTTATTATTTGGTAAGAGCAGAAAAGTGGGCCATCTCAGTATGTAGATCTACAGTAACCATGATAGAGTTAACTTCAGGTGTTAACAATCTTCCTGCTTTTCCTTGTGTTTCAGACTTATTTTGGACACAGGCCTCACAAGAGTCAACAGATCTTATGACACTATGGTGATGAGAAGGCTTCAGAACTTCCTTCTGCTTAGATCTTCTGTGACTCTTCTATCTTTATGTCCAGAGATTAAGGAATCATGATATATTTGTAACACTAAACTTAACTGTTCTTAATAAAAATCGGATGAGTTTTATTTTTTTCCAAAAATCGAGGGAAATTTACTTCTAGGTCATGGAGATTAATGCCTTTGGATTCTTGACAAACAGCCTCAATAGATGCGGACAAAGGAGAGGAACTAAAGACTTAGACAGCAATGATTTTCTCAATGGTTCTAGAAAGGCAAGGAATCGGTGACAACGTTTTCGGAACCGGATATGTTCATGGAACCATGGAAGCATCTGGTTTCTGTAAGATGGCAGCTCGAATAAACTCTGTTTTAAGCCTATGGTAGTACTATGTTAAGTTAAAGGCATTTGTTATAGCGCAAAATGACCCAAGGTGTATCGCAGAACTTGGCAACCAAACCAGCAGGTGCTGGTAGGCGAGTGCAAACATCCACATTTTTTGATTTTTTAAAAATTTTGTTGGATCTTGGCACATACAGATTTACAAGTGATTCCACTAAAGGTGTTGTCCTTTTCAGTAAGTCAGTGATCGTAAAGACAAGCTTGGAGAAATTATTGATGAATTTTATGTAATAGTTTGAAAGGCCAGGAAGATTTGCGTTTTCTTTACTGAAGATAGAATGGGCCAATCCAGGATGGCCTGAACTTTCTGAGTGTCCACAGTTATGCTTTCAGAGGATATACCACACCCAAATAGTATACGGAGTCTTTCCCAAAAAGGCACTTGTGAGGTTTGGCCAGTAATTTGTTTGGTTACCATGAAATGCATGGTCTGCTGGATCTTTAATAAAGGCAAGGATGTCATCTAGATAGACGGCCATCGGCTGGAGGATCATAAAGCGCTGGAAGACTGTGGGTGCATTACAGAGGCAAAAGAGTATCACATATTATTTCTAATGCCCAAATAGTGTTCTGAATACTGTCTTCACCTATCACCAGATCAGATCTGTTTCAGGTGACAAGTTCCTTGTAGATCTAGTTTAGTGACTGACAGTTTTGAAGTGCCCTTGTTTGGTACAAAAAAATAGAGGCTCCAACGGGAGGTTTAGATAGAGTAATCAGACCATTCTCTAAGTTTTCGCAAGGTATTCTCCTAGAGCCTGCCATTCCAAGAGAGATAAGGAAAAGATACACCCATAAGGAACTATAGTCTCAGGATGTATTTCAGTGGCACAGTCAAAGGGTAGATGAGGATGTTAACTCCTTGGTAATCGACTGTTGCAACACATGAAAGTATTTATGAGAGATGTTGGGACTTTCAGATTAACTGTGCAATGGACTGGGAGGCAATATTATAAAGAAATTCACAACTTTTGGAAGAAGAAAGGTGATCAGCTGTAGAGAGACAAAAAAACTCTAAGCCCAGGAACAAGGTTGTTACTGAACAGTTTACATAGGGATTGTGTCTATCTAGCCAGTTGATACACAGAATAACAGATAACAAGGAGAGAACATTAAATGAAAGGTGAGTTTCTCATGGTGGACATCAATTCTGAGGGGCAAGGGCTTAGTTTCCTCAGTGACTAAGGCCAGAAGCCACTAAAATCCTACTGGCAGCTTGTACTGCAACTTTTTTTATTTCAGACTGGGATCTTATAATCTGAAGGCCACTGATTATTTATGTAGACACTGGAAGCTCCGCAGTCCACAAGAACTGGGACTAAAAGAAGTGCCCACACGAACTCCAGGCCCATTTTCCCAGACTTTATGTGTGCGGGGATGCCATTTTACCGGTGTACTTCACATAGGTCACTACCTATGTCCAGCTAGATAACAGTAACTCTGAACAAGGGCATGATTGGTATCAAACATGTTGGAATCACACCCCACGGCTTTTGAGGACAGCCCGTCTTCAGCCTACATCAAAAGAAAGAAGGAATCTCCCTTGGAGTGAAGTAGTCACTCCCCTGCTTTTGCAGGCACCAACTGCTATGATGACCGGCTGCATGGATCCCCTCTCCTGCTCAGTTGTGTGGATCCTGCATCACAGGTGGTGGACTGAAGTTGTCCAAACGGTCCTCTCTTCTGACTGTCCAGAATGGGTGAAGGTAAGCCCTTGCCTGCCCACGCAGAACAGTACCCATGTGCACCGCGTCCTATGCAGCTGCCAAGGTTTGTTGGCATCCTTCCTCCAAGATCATCAGGCATCTTGAAGCTCCAGCCCCCAGCACTTCTTACTGCGACGCACAGCTCCCTGAGTGGTTCTCTGGCAGTGTGGGAGCCTTTCTTGTAGTGCTGTGTGGGCCTCTCCTGCGACTCCTCCTGTCCCCCTCCTATAGGACTCCTGTGGGTGCTGCCTGCGCTTCTTTGGGCTCTCTGTGTTGCTGAGGGCCCCCTTGGACTCCCTCTCCTGGGTACAGACCACCTGGTCCTTCCTGGTACCCAGCAGCCCTATTTTCTGCTAACCGTGAGTTTTACGTGTGCCAAGGCTTGTTGGCAGAACCCGAAGAGACAAACCCGACTGCAATCCTCCTTCCGGCGCAGGACATCTCTTGCATCCTCTAGGAACTCAACTTCATCTTTTTGGGTGCAGTATTGACTCTTCTTCTTCGCCGGTGGTTCACCTTTTTGCACCTTCAGCCTCGTGGGTAGGGGCTCCTGCCCTTCCTGGACTCTGCTGTGCTTTTTGGACTTAGTCCCCTTCTTCCACAGGTCTTCTTGTCCAGGAATCCACTATTGGTGTCTTGCAGTTCCCTCTGGATTTTGCAATTTTCTTCTTCGCTTCTTTATGTGTGTTCCTGGAAACTTACTGTGATTTACTCCGGTTTTCCTGGCCGCTGGGGTGGGTTGTGGTACTTACCTTTGGGCTTTTCTAGTATTCCCAGCTCCCTTCTACACACTACTCTTTCCAAGGTGGGGGACCAACTTTCACATTCCACTTTTTTAGTATATGGTTTGTCCTCCCCCGGGCCTATTTTCAAACTATTGTGATTTTCACTAACTACTCTCTTTTCTAACTGTTATTATGCCTATTTCTGCAAACTATTGTAGATAATTTGTGTATTACTTACCTCCTAAGGGTGCATAGTCTGTATGGTATTTTTGGTATTTGTGTCACCAAAATAAAGTACCTTTATTTTTGTAACCCTCAGGGCCTCATTACGAGGATGACAGGCTTAAGACTGCCAGCCACGCAATGGCGGTCGGACCGCCACCGATAGGGCAGTCCACCTGCCCCATTATGACCATGGGGGAGCTGCCACGGTCGAACCAATGCAGTCTGGCGGTCCTGGCGGTTGTAATCCTCCGGGGCAGCGCTGTATGATTACGAGTCCACATCCGCCATGAAAAGGCTGGCGGAATGGAGGCATTGGGAGCCCCTGGGGGTCCCAGCACTGCCCATGCACTTGGAATGGGCAGTGCAGGGGCCCCCATGCACAGCCCCATCATGCATTTCACTGCCCGAATTATGGGCAGTGAAATGCACGACGGGTGCTGTCGCACCCGATGCACCACAACATTGCCACCGGTTCAATTATGAGCAGGTGTCAATGTTGTGGTGAGTGTTCCGCTGGGCCAGCGGACGAAAATGCTGTTTTCGCCCGCTGGCCCAGTGGAATACTCCTAGTATGGCGGGCAAAAGACCTCCACTACTGGCAGTCTTTTGCCTGCAGCGGCTTCGGCTGCCCCATTCAAGGACGGCCAAAGACGTAATGAGGCCCTGAGTGTTTTCTTTCATGTGTATGAGTACTAGGTGTGACTACAGTGGTATTGCATGAGCTTTGCATGTCTCCTAGATAAGCCTTGGCTGCTTATCTACAGCTACCTCTAGAGAGCCTGGATTCTAGACACTGACTACACTACACTAATAAGGGATACCTGGACCTGGTATAAGGTGTAAGTACCATAGATACCCACCACACACCAGGCCAGTCTCCTACAGTGAAGTGGGCTGAGTCAATGTAGTCAATCTGTCTTGCTTGTCCTTTGAATTTAGAGATGAAGTTGTTTACAGTTATAGAACTTTGAGTTCCAAAATCTCCTCTTGGGCAGAGCACTTAAGGTCTCCATAGTCAAAAATATCCCACGCCAAGACATTTGCAGTTATATAACTGACAATAAAGCTCCCATTGGATTTATCAAAGGCATAAATGAGGCTTACCAGTAAAATAGATTTGACATGTGTCCAGATAGGCCTTTAGTTTCCTTGGGATTCCATCAAATTTAAATTTCTCAAAGACAGCCAGCGGAGGATCCAAAGAGGCTTGTTGCAATAATGCAAGGAAGTGATGCAACTAGGCATTTTCAGTGGCAAAACATTAGATGTGAAAAGTAAAACTGTTTACTGCCATTAGTAATTATTGTCACCAAACCCATCTTAAATTGTTGTTCGTGTTGCAACCTGTCAAGAGCTGGTTTTCTTGGCAATGCTTGAAGAGTCTTCTTTGTGCAAAGGAATGGCCTATTATCTCAACAAGCAATGCTAAACACCGGATTAGAACTGGAAATCTAGTATTGGTCCAAAAATAATATCCAGCAGGAGGGAAAATAACTAGAGGTCAGAAAAACATTCTAGCTGTCTAGGCCAAGCAGCAAGGTGAAGAGCAGGAACAAAAAAGCAACATTGGAGAAGACAGAGAATCCATCCACAGAGTCCAATGAGCGAGCAATCAAGCAGGAATAACTGTGACCCAGTTGGACCTTTTAAAGTGAAAAAACAGGATGTGTAGTAATTCTGAGGTTGTTCAGCCTTCTTGGATTTGGCAAAGAGTATGTGCAATTTTTCAAATAAAGTTAACCAAGCATAATAATAAATTTTGTATTTTGAAAGGATTTTCATATTGACATAATACAGGTTATGCAAATATAATATTTACTGCAAGTTATTTTATTACCTGTGGTCTTTAGAAAAAAACCTTCCTGCATGCAGCACACTGGTGGCATTGTGCATGTGGAAGCTGCCTCACAGTTTCTTGCAGGTTTAAGTCAACATACAAGGAAGAACAAAAATGATGCCATCTCATAATGAGAAATTGAAGCAGCGATGCAGGCAGGAGCTCATGCAAGAGAGGAGTCAGTGACCGTTGTCATGAGGCCTATCCATGGACTCACTATAATTATGCCGGATTTCTTAGAACTCTAGAAATCACGATGTCTTTGCTTGGCACTGTTGTACAGTGCACATTTTTTCATTCTTGTCATTATTTTGAAACACACTGTAATGCCACTTTGTATGCAACCACTTGCCTGAGATTCTGTCTGTACATTCTATGGTGGTCATTACAACCCTGGTGGACGGTGTTAAAGCGGCGGTAAGACCGCCAACAGGCCGGTGGTATAAAAATTGCAATTACGACCGTGGCGGAAACCGCCAACAAAGACAGCCACTTTAACACTCAGACCGCCACTTCGGTACAAACAAACAGCGCAGTGGTCCCCGCCAACAGACAGGCGGGAGACAATGTACCGCCCACACTATTATGACAGGCCAATCCGCCACCTTTTCCGGGGCAGATTCACCGCGGATAAAAACACAGCGGAAACAGGAATTTCGAAGGGAAAACGCTCACCTCTACACACCCCACGAGGAATGAGGACACCATGGAACCGGAACTCCAAATTCTACCTGCTTTAGTCTTCCTGCTCCTCTACCAGGAGCACGAACGCCGGTGGCGAAGACCACGGTGAGTACTGCACCTACGACACAGGGGAGGCAAAAAACAGGGACACACACACGCAACACCCCACCCCCACCCTCACCCACTACAACACACACACTAATACATGTTGATACATTACAGTTACACCCCCAAAGCCCCCCGGAAGAATGCAAATACAAAAGGAAATGATTGTAACTATTGTAATCTATTAAAATCCAGTACTCCAAAATATATATACACTATAAACAAATATATACACCAATAATACAAGTCCAGGTATTGCACCATTTATAGTCCGTGGACCACTGGGCCCAAAATGCATGGGCGAGGCCCACACTCGATACTCGATCGAAAGAGAGAGAACACAGCAGGGGCATCAGATAAAAATACAACAGGCACCTCAGGGGGAAGGGAATGGGAGGCACCTCAGCCGGATGAGTGCACGACGCCAGATCCACGAGGGGGCTCAATGCCCACTGTTCAATCCTGGGGAGTGCAAAGCCACAGTCTCTCAAGTCTCTACAGTGGGTGGTTTGCCCACTGTTCAATCCTGGGGAGTGCAAAGCCACAGTCTCTCAAGTCTCTACAGTGGGTGGTTTGCCCACTGTTCAATGCTGGGGAGTGCAAAGCCACAGTCTCTCAAGTTTCTACAGTGGGTGGGTGGCCACTGCTATATCCTGGGGAGTGCAAAGCCACAGTCTCTCAAGTGGATAACAGTCACCACTGGTTCTGGAGGGGGACTGGTGCCCAGAGTGCTTCATCCTGTGAAGGACAGAGGTAGTGGATGGATCTCTCCACTGGTTCTGGAGGGGGACTAGTGCCCAGAGTGCTTCATCCTGTGAAGGACAGAGGTAGTGGATGGATCTCTCCACTGGTTCTGGAGGGGGACTTGTGCCCAGAGTGCTTCATCCTGTGAAGGACAGAGGTAGTGGATGGATCTCTCCACTGGTTCTGGAGGGGGACTGGTGCCCAGACTGCATCACTCACCCCATGACGGACCCAGTTGCGTTAGTGCCCCTGCCGCTCATGGGCTAGCGGTGCTTGAGTTGGCGGTGCCCTGTTCAGCGGTGCTTGAGTTGGTGGTGCCCGGCCCAGCGGTCCTTGTGCTGGCAGTCCTTCATGGCCCAGCGGGGCTTGTGCTGGCGGTCCTTCATGGCCCAGCGGTGCTTGAGTTGGCGGTGCCCTGCCCAGCGGGGCTTGTGCTGGCGGTCCTTCATGGCCCAGCGGTGCTTGTGCTGGCGGTCCTTCATGGCCCAGCGGTGCTTGAGTTGGCGGTGCCCGGCCCAGGGGGGCTTGTGCTGGCAGTCCTTCATGGCCCAGCGGTGCTTGTGCTGGCGGTCCTTCATGGCCCAGCGGGGCTTGTGCTGGCGGTCCTTTATGGCCCAGCGGGGCTTGTGCTGGCAGTGGCCTCCTGGGCAGCGGGGATGATGGCGGTCCTCGCCGCCGTGCAGCTCTTCCCAGACTTGCCGGGTTTCTTGTGGCCCTTCCCCACCTTAGAGGGTGTCACACTCCACACTCCCACCGGGACCCCTGGGAGTGGCTTTGGTGGCTCGAGTCTTCCCCCTCTCCCGCCGGGCACTGGCCAACTTCTGATGCTTCACGGGGGGACTGGCTGTGCTGTGGCTCCGTGCCACACTGGCTGTCCTGGTGGCCGGTGCACTCGACATACCTGTGACTACAGGCACCACTGGTCCCGGAGATGTTGTGGCTGAGGTGCTACTTTGGGACCTATGAGATGGACGGGGTGGGGGAGGTGTGGGAAAAAGGTCAAGGCTGGACAGGAAAATTCTTTTGGACACACTGGGACGGGTAGCTGGAGGGGGTTTGGGAGTGGAGGAAGAGGTGGTGGTAGTAGGAGGTGTACGTTTGGTGACTTTGGGTGCAGGTGCATGCGCTGGAGGCTGTCGTGAGGTGGAAGGCTGTTGGGTGGGGGTGTGCCTGCGCTTGTGTATCTTCAGAGGGGGCATCACAGACACACTGGGAGAGCACACAGGGGACGTGTGAATGGTAGTGGGGGTGGTGACTGCACGTGAGCGGGGTGTGCTGGTGGGTGTGCTGATGAGGGACGTAATGGTTGTAGAGGTAGTGCTTGCAGGTGTGAGTGTAGACGAGACTGGGAGGGAGGAGGGAGATGACGAGGATGGGGACACAGTGGAGGCAGTGGATGTTGGTGTGTCTGCATGTGTGTGTTGCTTGCATGACTGCCTGTGGGATGTGTGGTGCTTATGTTTGCCTGAGCTTCCCTTGTGTGGTGAGGTGTGTGCAGGCTGGTCTGATGGTGTGCTTGGGATAGGCAGAGGTACAGGGGATTGGGTCTAGGTGGAGGAAGTTGGAGGAGGGAGGCTAGAGACGGGGACAATGGCTGCCATCAGTGCTGAGGCCAGAGTTTGAAAAGCTCGGTGAAGGGCCGCCTGACCAGAATGAATGCCCTCCAGGAATGCATTAGTTTGTTGCAACTGCCTTTCTACACCCTGGATGGCATTCAAAATGGTAGACTGCCCAACAGTGAGTGACCTGAGGAGGTCAATGGCCTCCTCACTGAGGGCAGCAGTGGTGACTGGGGCAGGGCCTGAGGTGCCTGGGGCGAATGTGATGCCCACCCTCCTGGGTGAGCGGTCACAGGGCGAAGGCTGAGGGGCTGCTGGGAGGGCGGTGCTGGTAGGGGGGTGGTGGCTGTACCTGTAGATGCGGGGGCACAGATGTTGCCGCCACCACAAGGGAGCTCCCATCAGAGGACGAGTCCGTGTCGCTGGTCTCAGCTCCTGTCCCCGCCGTGGAGCTCCCCTCGCCCTCCGTCCCACTGGTGAATTCCGAGTTCGTAGTCTCGCCCTCCAGGGCTATGTGGGATGCAGCTCCCTCGTGCTCCGGTGCCACTGCTCCTCTGCCTGATGATGCTAATGCACACAAGAACAGGAAGACCACAGAAAGGGGGGGGAGACAGAAGAAAGTCATGTTAAGTGCATGGATTACCGCTACCGTTGGCGAACAAGACAGACACAGAGGCCCCCTGCACTACGCCGCGCTCTTGGGCTCCCCAGTTCAAGTCCTGGGAAATGGCCTACAAGGCTATGGACGACATCTGCACACATAGATGACACAGGGGCATGAATAGCTGTAGTTGGCACTCTACAGAGGTGGGGTGGGGTGTCACAGGGCCATGCCTTACGGAGGGGCCGAGCCTACGTAACTCGCCCTGGCCTAGGGAAACCCACAGCCCTCCTCCCCCACCCAGACAACTCCACTGCGCGCAAAGTCAGCTGAATGAGAGCGTACTCACCCCCTTGTGTCTGCTGTGATGCCCTCAAGCACCCATCCAACTCCGGGTAGGCCACCGCCAGGATCCTGAACATCAGGGAGGTCATGGTTCGACAGGCACCCCTCCCACGTTGGGAGGCCATCCCCAACTGAGCCTCCGCCATCTTCTTGCTCCAGCTGCGAATGTTCTCCCATCAGTGGGTGCTCTGTCTGTGGTAGACCCCCAGGGTCCGGACGTCCTTGGCGATGGCACGCCAAATATCTTTCTTCTGGTGGGCGCTGACCTACATGAAATGTACAGGGGAAGAAGAGAAGTCATTACCAACTGCACCGTCAAAGTGAGTGGTGACCATCACTACACTTGCCATGTGGCACATGCACTCACCTTCTTTTATGCACGCAGCACTCTGCCCCCTTCCTTCTTACATCCAGCCCTCTCCACACAGGCATAGCCCATACAACATGCTCCCTGTGTACTTACCTGTTTGTCTGGAGGACCCTAGAGTAGCGTGTACTGGGGGAGGACCCCATCAATGAGCTTCTCCAACTCCTCCGATGTGAAGGGAGGGGCCCTTTCCCCAGGCGCACGAGCCATTGTCTCTTCCAGACTGAGGTCACAGCAGCACTTGCAGTGTAGGTCCTCTCCTGTCGAAGATCAGGTATTGAGTGATAGAAAATGGCGGTCACGTCCGCGGCGGTGCATATCGTCACCGCCGGCGTACATCGTCATTGGCTCCTGAGACCCATAGAGTCCAATGTTAACCAATGCAGCTTTGCGCCGCGGTCTTCGACCACCTACCGCGACGGTGTACAACGCCAGCGCAGTTACCTCACATCCCATTGTCCCACTTCAGAGGTCAGGCAGCCGCCATTTCAGGGGCCCACATGGCTTCATTTTCAACTGCGTCACACATACCTAGGCTTAGACCTCAACACACATACAGGCCACCTTTTGTGTATGATTGGTGTTCTGGGTAAACTGTGGGACGTACCTCTGAGTTGTTTGACTCTGTGCTTGCTGTTGTCATTCATAGGCACCATCCGCTGGGACATGTGAGGAGATTGCGGCATCCTCCGGTGTACCGACCGTTGGTGGACCTGTCGACAATGGAGGAGCGACATTTGATAATCACCTACAGGCTTGACCGTGCCACAATCCAGGAACTGTGTACCCAGTTGGAGCCAGACTTGATGTCAGCAATCCGCCATCCCACAGGAATCCCCCCTCAAGTGCAGGTGCTGTCAGTGCTCCATTTCCTTGCAAGTGGCTCTTTTCAAACAACTGTGGCCATGGCATCAGGGATGTCCCAGCCCATGTTTTCCAACGTATTGTCCAGAGTGTTGTCTGCCCTACTGAAACACATGCAGAGCTACATCATTTTCCCTCAGGTGGAGGATTTGCCTACAGTGAAAGGTGATTTCTATGCCCAGGCACATACCCCCAACATCATAGGTGCCATTGATGGGACCCATGTGGCTTTGGTCCCCCCCACAGGAGTGAACAGGTGTAGAGAAACCGGAAGAGTTATCATTCTATGAATGTACAGATATTAAGTTTGGCAGACCAGGACATCTCCCATGTGAATGCCATGTTCCCTGGCTCAGTGCATGACGCCTACATCCTGCGGAATAGCAGCATCCCTTATGTGATGGGTCAACTCCAGAGGCACTGTGTGTGGCTATTAGGTGAGCACCTGGAAGCAAGTCAGTGGGAATGGGTGTCTGGGTCTGGGGTTATCCCTCCAGGTTAGTGTGTGTCTAACAGTTGCCCCTCACCATTTGCAGGTGGCTCTGGTTACCCCAACCTGTCATGGCTACTGACCCCAGTAAGGAATCCCAGGACAAGGGCAGAGGAACGCTACAATGAGGCCCATGGGCGAACCAGGAGGGTGATCGAGCGGACCTTCAGCCTCCTGAAGGCCAGGTTCAGGTGCCTCCATATGACAGGTGGATCCCTATTCTACTCACCAAAGAAGGTGTGCCAGATCATCGTGGCCTGCTGTATGCTTCACAACTTGGCTTTGCGACGCCAGGTGTCTTTTCTCCAGGAGGATGGTCCAGATGGAGGTGTTATTGCAGCTGTGGAGCCTGTGGACAGTGATGAGGAGGAAGCAGAGGAAGAAGACATGCACAACAGGGACTCAGTGATCCTGCAATATTTCCAGTGAGACACGGGTAAGAATACAATCCTGCCTACTACATGTACTTTAACACTACTACCTCTCTACTGTCTGTCGTTTTCACCCAGTGTATGGTCACTGAATTGTCACTTTCCCTTACGGTTTCACAGATTTGGGTCCCACTATGTGACATCTGCTTAGATTCCTCATGGACTAGAGCTGTGTGACATAGGTATGTTGACATAACTATTTTAAAAAACATTTTGTCACTGTAATTGCTAATACACTATTTCGAAATCACAGACAGACTTCAGATCTTTTTGTGCTTTAGGTGTGTTTATTTAAATGCTCAAAATTGGAGGGGATAGTGAAATGGTAAGGGGTGATGGCGGAGGAGTGTCCATGGCAGAGTCCAGTCTATTAGTCTCACAGGTGCATTGCACATATGGGCATAGGAAGTGGAGCTGGGGCAGTTTATTTATGGACAGGGTGACAAGGTGGGACAGTAGGATGACAATCAGGGTGGTCTCATTTCTTGTCGGGGATCTTGGCGTCGTGCTCTGTCTTGTTCCTAGATCTCAGGGACCGTTTGCGGGGTGGTTCTCCCTCTGCAGGGGGTGGGGTGCTGGTGTGGTGGTCCTGTGGCGGGGCGTCCTGTCCACTAGCGCCGGCAGAGGTGGTGGGCAGTTCATCGTCCATGCTAGTGTCAGGGGCCCATTGTACTGCCACAGTGTCCCTCCTGGTGTTGAGTACTTCCTTCAGCACCCCTACGATGGTGCCCAGGGTGGAGCTGATGGTTCTGAGTTCCTCCCTGAAGCCCATATACTGTTCCTCCTGCATGCTCTGGGTCTCCTGAAACTTGGCCAGTACCGTTGCCATCGTCTCCTGGGAGTGGTGGTAGGCTCCCATGATGGAGGAGAGGGCCTCGTGGAGAGTATGTTCCCTTGGCCTGTCCGTCCCCTGTCGCACAGCAGCCCTCCCAGTTCCCCTGTGTTCCAGTGCCTCCGTCCCCTGGACCGTGTGCCCACTACCTCTGCCCCCAGGTCCCTGTTGTTGTTGGGGTGGTGGGTGATCCTGGGTTCCCTGTAGTGGTGGACACACAGCTGGTTGACGTGTCCTGGGGACGGAGGTATGGGCCCGCTGGGTGGGTGCTGTGCTGGTGTTTCCAGAGGGGGGAAGGTCTGTGGTGGCCTGTGCCTGTCTGAGGGGAACCGACTGTCCAGAGGTCCCCGATGGTCCGGGCTGGTCATCTAGATCCAGTTGGACAGAGGTGCTGTCATCACTGTGGGCCTCTTCTGTTGGTGGTGTGGACATGTGTGGACCCTCCTGTCCGGTGACGTTGAGTAGGTGTCCTGCAGGGGTATAAAAGGATGTTTATTAAATCTTTGTGTGTAATGGTGTGCAATGGGCGGGTGACTGTGTAGCCCAGTGCTAGCATTCCTGTGTGGGAGCTTGTGTGATTATGGTTTAGGGGGGTGTATGGGTATGTGCAGTGGGCATGCTTTGGTGATGTGTGTCCATGCTTTGTGGTTGCATGCAGGGCTTGGTGTTGGGATGGGTGGTTTGTGATGTTGGGACATTTGTGAGGAGTAGGGGTGCTGGGGATGAGGGTGAGGGTGGGGGTATGTGCTGCCATGCAGGTAGGGTGGGGGATGTAATAGTAAAGCTTTGTCTTACCAGAGTCCATTCCTCCACTTACTCCTGCGAGGCCCTCAGGATGCAGAATCGCCAAGACCTGCTCCTCCCATGTTGTTAGTTGTGGGTGAGGAGGTGGGGGTCTGCCGCCAGTCCGCTGAACCGCCTGGTGGTGTCTTGAGACCACGGAACGTACCTTCCCTCTTAGGTCGTTCCACCTCTTCCTGATGTCTTCCCGATTTCCTGGGTGCTCTCCCACTGCGTTGACCCTGTCTACTATTCTTCGCCATAGCTCCATCTTCCTTGCAATGGAGGTGTGCTGCACCTGTGATCCGAATAGCTGTGGCTCTACCCGGACGATTTCCTCCACTGTGACCCTGAGCTCCTCCTCCGAGAACCTGGGGTGTCTTTGCAGTGCCATGGGGTGGTGTAGGTGATGTGTGGGGTGGATTGTGTGGTGATAAGTGTGGTGATATGTAGTGGTGTGTTGTGTGAGGTGTGTGGAAGTTGTGTGGGTGATGGTGTTGTGTGCCTGTGGATGCTGTTGTTCTTGCTGGTGGTGTTTCTCTCTGGCCTTCTCTCGGTAAATTTGTCATAGGGGTTTGTGGGTGATGTGGGTGGGTGTTTTATATTGTAATGGGTGTGTAGGAGTGGTGTGTGTATGTGTATCAGGTGTGTGTATTTCGAATTGTCCAATGTGGTGGTGTTTTGGAGATGTGTGTGTATTTTGAGCGCGGCGGTGTGTACCGCCAATGGAATACCCCGGTTGAAAGACCGCTGCGTGGATTCGTATGTCGTGATAGTGTGGGCGTATTTCTGTTGGCGTGACGGTGGAGGTTTTGCTTTCGCCAGTTTATCACTGACCTTTGGTGTGGTGGACTTGTGTGGGTGTCTGAATTTTGGCGGATTCCGCGATGTGGGTCAAAATAGCTGTGGCTGAATTCCGCGGCCGCGGTGGTGTGTTGGCGGTCTTCTGCACGGCGGTAAGCGGCTTTTACCGCCAATGTTGTAATGAGGGCCTATGACTACTCAGTGGACACAAAAAGTGCCAGGTGTTGTTTTTTTTGTCTGTCCAGTAATCGTCCCCAGGCTCCTATAGACATAGTACAGTAGCTATTCACTGCATCTAGCTAACAATATAAATTAGGTCCCGTAGTGTTTATTTTTTAGACAGGATGATTCAAGCAGAGCTGATTTGTCTGTGGAAAAAATGCCCTCTGGGGCATGCAGACTCTGTAAACTGGGTTTACACTCCCCTATGAGAACTGCTTGACTACGCAAATGGAGGTATGGGGTTCTCTGCTCCCAGAGATCACAAATAATAATGTCTTCCCGCGCATACCATAACAGAATAGGCTCAGGCCACTAGATTTTGCATTATGGTGGCATTATTTGTGTTATTCAGATTTCTAATTGCTATTATGATATTTATAAATATTTGCAGTATTGTAATCACATCTAATTCCCTTCATAATTGACTATGTTAGTAGCAATAAATATATTGTGTACTCTCATTGTGACTTTTTTTTACTGTTGCAATTGATATGTATGACTGAGATAATGTACGAAAAGGACTGACCTGTTTCTCCACTGTTCTCTGAGAGGAGGCTGGAGTGTTGTGCCTTTTGGGTTGCCACAATTACTTGTACCTCTGTAAGGTTAGGAGGGGAAGTGAGACACTGTGAGCTTCTCAGGTATTCTGGTATGACAGTACTGATTTGGCAGGACTGGTGTAGTCCCTGCATTCTGACGTTCTGTTATCCAAAGGCAAAGTTCTGCAAAAGCATACTCCCTGCAACGTGTCTTTTGGCTTGGTTCACGTTATAGAAATACCACATATGTACATGCATGCAAAACACCGGGAAGAGATAAGAAAAATCTCCAGAACATAAATGAGACCATCCTTGGGGCAACATTTCAAATCTTTCTATGTGCCAAAAAGACATAAGGTGACTGACAGCACTACCAGAAGGAGTATTCATTGTCAGGTCAACAACGTATAGGAGCTTTGGGAAGAACAAAGCAAGCACTAGCATCTCTTAAAGACAAAGGGCCAGCACCTATCACCAAATGATCTTATCCAGGCAAATCACAAGACGCATGGATTACACGTCAAAACAAAATGATACTGCTAGACTTGGCCCTCTCTGTAGAATCACCCCCAAACTCTTTGCATTCACCTCTCATTTTTCTGACCATGTTTTTGTGCGCTTTTAGGATTTTGTGCACTTTACCACTGCTAACCAGTGCTAAAGTGCTTGTGCTGTCTCCGTTAAATATAGTAAAATTGGCTTACACCCAACTGGCACATTTAAATGCTTCTGGTGGGTTTGCAGCACTTGTTGTGCCACCCACTTAAAACGTGTCTCAGGCATTGCACCCTGTTTAAACTGCCTTTTCGACATGGCAAAATAAACCTTTTGCCAGGCCTAAACCTTCCTTTTTAATACATACAAGTCACCCATAGGGTGGGCCCTAAACATCCCATAGGGCAGGATGTGTGGTATTTAAAAAGTTGGACATGTACTTTTGAGTTTGACATGACCTGGTAGTGAAACACTTTCAAATTAGTTTCACTATTGCAAGGCCTTCCTCTCTCATATGATAACACTGGGTTACCTTATCACATTTCATAAATGATCAAATTTGTGTGGGAGCAGGTAGGAATGTCCCGTTTGGTCTCCGAAGAATTGTAATTTAAAACGCTCTTTAATGGTTAAGTGGGATTTTAAGTCACATTTATAAAAATGGCACTTTTATAAAGTTGCCATTTTCTTGTCTAACCATTTTGCGCCTGCAGCCTCTTTCCAGGGTCACATGACTAGGTGGTAGCTGGCTTTCGTATATTTCTCCCAGACAGCCACACAATAAAGGGTCTGAGTGTTGGCGGGGTGAGCCACCCTGACTTGATGAGAGGGGCAGATCAGTCACCTGTCAAACTCGCACTTCAACGACACTGCCTCGGCTCACAAAGGACTTCACACTAGCCTACAATGACTGCAGACTGACTAGGACCAGGGCAAGTAGGCAGGAAATTTCAGACAGTTCTATAGGGGAAAGGCTGCAGACATTTCTTCCACTTCAAAGTGGGCACCATATATAAAAAGGGTACCCTCACATCCACTCTTCAGAACACTCCTCGACCTGTGGATACTACAGAAGAAGGACTGCCCTACTGCCACAGGACTGCACTTTTGCCTGAGGCCTTCCAGATGTCTGAGAAGGAAGAGTGAACCTGTACTCTTCATCCCAGGATACCTTAGTGACTCCAAGGGATCTTTAGCTGGCCTCTTCCGAGCTTCAGGGACACAACAAGCTCAGGAGGTCTCCCTACAACTGCTACACTGGACCTGCCTGAGCCCTGCTGGCCTCTGCTGGAGTGAGTTCCTGATTTCCAAGAGGTGCCTCCCAGGTCGCGTGCGCGTGCTTGCTATGTGTGTGTGTCATCAGATGAGCTCCTCCTGGAAGAAAAGGAGAAATCCTGAAGTTTTGGGTTCTTTGTGACTATGAACTAGCTTGTTTATGCCAAGATCTTGCAACCCCCTCCAACCGCCAATGCAAAGTTCCGGTGAACCAGACTCTTCACGCTACAGCAACCATGTCAACATGAGATCTCCACTTTGCGCTACACCTTTAACAGCCTATGGTGACCGCCTATGCGAATCTCCAGCAACAACCATCTGCAATGCCCGACAGGATAATCACGCTACAATGATGACTGTCCACAACTCTTGGCCTGCTCTTCACGCTACAGCATCAACCATCAGTGACCCTCTCTCTGCTCCCGCGGCCTCCTCCACTGCGAACAGAACTCTTTGCGCTAGACTTGAAAGGTAACTTTTTCATGATCTGTTAACCGCAATTGGCGCTTTGTGCTAATTAGAGACTATACTTACCATAAATCTTTCCAATTGTATATCTCTGGTTCTACTGATTGGAGTTTTGTTGTTTTGGTGTCAACCTATTTATTACATTTTACTCTCATTTTCTAAGTTGGAGTGAGATTTATCTTGTGTTGTATTTCCCACTCTATTACTGTTTGGTACTGTTTGTGTTAAATACGTTTAATATTACCTCTATATTAAGCCTGACTGTTTTTGTGCCATGCTACCAGATAGTTAAGCATAGGTTAATTTAGTGTCTGTTGCATTGTGGCTGTTGCGTGAGAGGGGACTCATACCCTTCTCAATCAACAACCCAATTTCTCACAGATACATTAGAATTACAACAGGCAGAATGGAGAAGCCTACCATGCAGGGAACCAGCACCAGCCACAACCTACTGCATAATACATGACTCTGCACTAAAGACATGGCTCTTCAATAGAAATACGACACCCTCAGCACCCAAATATCCTTAGGGGCAATAGTGCTGCACTATAAAAATATTTGATTGAAAGCCAGTCCACAAAAGAGGATGGTGTTCACATGTCACAACCAGTTATAGGAAAACAATGAGTTAATACCAGCGCGCCATAGATGCCAAAATCACTCAAAAAAAACAAAATCTATTACCATTATAAAAAAAGCAGGTAAACATATCTGAGGAAAAGTGAAAAAGCTAAAGAACTTGAAGACACCAGCCATTGCTTCTGCAGTGAACAGAGGTGACATATATGGCACAAGGGACCATCCTGGACAGTAGAACAACACACAAACAGACATCACAAGGGGCACTCACAGAGGACAGCATGATCTTCAGTAAGGTAACTTTCAAACCCATTCCTAGCAGGATGGGGCAGCACCAGAAGAGCAACGTGATATATGGTGGAACATGATCTAATATGCAGAATGGACCTGGAGAATCACAGATGCAACAAACCAAAAGACAAATGTGCAGAAACTATGTAGGTCAGAAGCCAGCCTCTGTACGGCCAAAGCACCAAATCAGGTCCCTCCAAACTACAAAATAGGTAAAGCCCTTTTTATTGGTCAAAGAGGAACCATCCCTGAAGAGGAGCAGGAGAAAAACCAAAGAGCAATAGCCTTCCGGAGGTAGTGGTGAAAGGCAAGCATGTCAAAGTAATGTAGTACGCAAGGAGCAAGACCTGCATTTCAACTCACCAGAGACTAAGCCACCCTATCTGAAATATCACACAAATGGCCCCACTGAGCTAGACAGCTGACAGAGCAAAAACACTGACAACACCTGAACAGTGCCTGTGAACAGCATCAGTGCAACCCCGTACCCAGTGAGCAGGTCAAGGCCATCTTGACCTGCTCAGAATGTACCCATTTGAACAGCTGCTCACCGGTCCCTAGGATATAGAGGCCAAATGCTTGGCCAGTAGGCAACCTAAAGTGGATGCAAAGTTGCTCAGGAACAACATTGAGAATAGTGTGTAACCTTAGTGAACAGCAGATAACACACAGAAAGGATGAGATGCCAGATAGGCCAAGCTTAGAACTGAACCTGACACATAACCCACACAAATCTGATATAAAGGAATCACCCAATTCAGCCACCCATGCCATATACTGACTCTCCTGGAATGCAAGGAGAGTCAGCAGAGCAAGACCCCACCAGTAAGATTTTACTAAAAAGACAGGACAGAAGCATAAGTAAACATTGGTCAGCCTTCAATTAAGAAACAAAAAAATCAGAGTGACGTACTGTCAACGTGGAGTTGCACTGTGCTATTAAAAGCAGCCGCTCAACAGCATATTCACTTAAGGCACTACTTAGGCTTTTGGCTTGGCTGAAACCAGAAGCACTTGTTGCACCCTGCTTGCTAAGTGGATGGTATATTGAGCCATAGCCATGCAAAAGCTGGAAAATGACCACTTTATGCCCTAGGCACCATGAAACACAACACCCCATGGACATGAATGAGCTTATCTGGACAAATGCATAAACAAATGACAAGCACACACAGCCATCTCCAATGGGGAGAAAATGAGAGACATTTAATTCCAATAATGGCAGAAAGAGGAGTGTGTGGATAACTTAAAAGACTGCGGGGGACCCGTGTGAGCTGGGTGCCCATTTCACTTGCTTGTTTTAGGGACCACTGCACCTTTGACATGTCACTGCCAGGAGAGTAAAGGAAACCAGAAGATGTCATGTCACATGACATGTAAAAATCGATACAAACCAGGAATACAAAACCAAGAATGCGGATGGGAAAGGTAAATCCAGGAAACGGGGCTCAACACAAGTTAGAAAACAGGTAATCCCAGGTACAACAAGCAGTGACAATGTCAACAGATCTCAACTATGAAAGTTATTTATTTGTCAATGTTTTTAAATCGTTGCACAGCAGCAGTGCTGCATGGCTCAAAGTTTTAAAAAGTGATATGACGTGACCAATGTTGGCAGCATCACAGCACTTTTTAGGTTGAGCGGAAGCCTAGGACCTCTTGTATACTTTTAAATATACTTCTTCTGTGGGATTCCAGCTATTTCATTTGTTAGTTTCAGTGTCATTTAAAAATCCTTGTTTGCTAGTGGTCAGTCATGCCCTTTTGTCCCTCTTTCTGTGTGGGAGCAGGGGCACACTACTGTTTAATTACAGTTTGTCCTGTTTACCTAATCTGTAGGGGACTTTTTTTAAAAAACTTTGTTTCCTGCTCCTGTCCAGGGATGCTTCCATTTTCATTTGGAAAGCATTCTTACTCCAAGTTTAGTTGTAAACAAGGCTATAAATCAGGCTTTTATCTTGGTCACATTTGGTCTTTGTGGGCTCCCTGCACCCTCTTTCAGTAGCCTGGCTCCTGCCCTTTCTTGGCTTGGATTTTGTTTACCAACTGTACCAGAGCTCTGCAATCCTTAGAGACAGTGCCCACTTCTGCTCTATACTGGGAACCCACTCGCAGCTCCATCACTGCACCTCAGTTCATACACTCTAAGCCCTCAGTCGTGCCAGTGCCAGGAACCTCAGACACACTAACTGCCTGAGCACCTCAGTTCTTTTAGTGGGTACTCTCTGCTGCTCCAGTACTGGGACCTCGGGCACAACTACGTCAGTGCATCTCAGTTTACATACTCCAAGCCCTCAGCCATGCCTGTACCAGGAACCCCACACGCGCTGTCTGCCACAGCACCTCAGTTCTTGCAGTCGGTACACTCTACTGCTCCAGTACTGGGAGCTCAGGCACAGCTCCATCAGTGCACCTCAGTTCACACACTCCAAGCCCTCAGCCCTGCCAGTGCCAGGAACCCCACACACGCTGTCTGCCAGAGCACCTTAGTTCCTGCAGTCAGTACACTCTTCTCCTCCAGTACTGGGACCTCAGGCGCAGCTCCATCAGTGCACCTCAGTTCTACCCTGGCGTGGTCACTTCCTTTCCTGTATTGGGACCTGCTTACATACAGTTCCATTACAGCAGCTAAATTCTAATATTCAGTCTCAATACAAAGCCAATACTGGACCCAAAAGAGCAAAACACAGTTCAGCCAGTGCACCTCAAGTCTAACATCTAACGCCACTGTTGCTGGGAACCAACACAGCTCTGCCAGAATCCATCAATTCAAACATTCAGTGCACATTTCTTTTGAGTACTAAGGCTCACACTCACGCCCTTCAGGACTCCTTGCTTCTGTGGTTCAGAGTCAAGGCCACTTCCATGCTGGGCCCCACTTGCAGCTTCATCAGGGTACCTCCAGGCTCACACTTGGCAACACTGGCACGCCAATACCAGGTT
The DNA here is from genome assembly GCF_031143425.1 of Pleurodeles waltl. Lineage (NCBI taxonomy): Eukaryota > Metazoa > Chordata > Amphibia > Caudata > Salamandridae > Pleurodeles > Pleurodeles waltl. The sequence continues at coordinate 262,362,960 of NC_090440.1, forward strand.
CCACACATAGCTCCATTAACATACCTCACTTCTGACCTTCTGTGCCCATTACTATTCCAGTACAACAGCCCACATACAACTCTGTCAGTGCACCTCAACAAAAACCTGCAGTGCCCCATTATTTCAATACCAGGAACTACAGGGTGCTCCGTTTCTCATTCCTTACCCGCTGGCTTTCTTTTATTTCAGCACTGGGCGGGACACAGCTCTGTCTATAATCCCAATCCTGATTTGAAGTGCCCCAATATTGCTGTATTGGGGTTCATATACAACTCTTCTAATACACCTCCTGCTGTTCTGCAGTGCCCCCTGCTGTTTGAGGATGTGGGGATGCCAAGTAAATCTATTATTTGCTGTCATCTTTATTTGGGAAGGTCTGTTTCACCTATCTCACTCTGTTCATTCCTTTACTCTTTTTACTCTCAATGTTTTCTTTCGCCCCAACTTTTCTCTTTCCAGCTCTTAAAATCCACACATTAACAGTTTCACTCTTTCTTTCAACTGTTTACTTCTACACCTCTCCCTTTTTTTAATCTCCCTCTTCCTCTTGTTACCTTCTCTTTCAAACTCGCAAAGACTTGGTTATTTCTTTCCTTGCTTCGTTACTCTCTTTTTTCTTCCTCAGGCGTCCATTCTTTCACTATTTTTTCTCTCTCCTTCATTCTTTCTTTGTCTTTTTCATTTGCTCTTTCCTTTGACTCGGTATGCATCCTTTCACTTTTTTTTAGAGATCTTTCTTCCTTCCTTTCTCTTTCTCTGTGTTTTTCTTATCTTTATCTGTCAGTTCACGTTTTACTATGAACCCCTCTTCTTCCCGTCTGTCTGTGGAAGCCAAAAGTTACGTGTCCTACCCGTTCCCGCCATCCTGGTTCTGGCGGTGAAAACCGCCAGAAACAGGCTGGCGGGAAGGGGGTCATGGCAAGCAGCGCCGCCATGGAGGATTCCCTGGGCCAGGGGAAAACCGGCGGGAAACCGCTGGTTCCCCTTTTCTGACCGCGGCTTTACCGCTGCGGTCAGAATAGCCCTGGAAGCACCGCCAGCCTATTGGCGGTGCTTCCGCTGCCCTCCGCCCTGGCGGTCAGAGACCGCCAGGGTTGGAATGAGGGCCTATGTCCCTCATTGTGACTTTGGCGGTCTTGAAAAAAGCCCGCCAAAGCCGAGGGGCCACAATACCGCCAGTGCTGGTGGTATTGGTGGCACCCTATTTTGACATTTCCGATGGGCCAACGGATGGAAACAGTGTCTCCGTCCACTGGCCCAGCAGAAAAGTCACATCAACATTTCAGCTGGCACACAATAGAGCCGGCGGCAATGTTGATGTGCAGCGGGCGCAGCAGCACCTGTCGTGCATTTCACTGCCTGAAATTCGGGCAGTGAAGTGCGAGATGGGGCTGTGCCTGGGGTCCCCTGCACTGCCCATGCCAAGTGCATGGGCCCCCAGGGGCACCCCAGGTCCTCCTTACCGCCAGCCTTTCAGCTTGCGGTTGGGGATTATGACCGCCTGGCGGAAGCCTGGGGATATAGTGGAGGGGCCGGCGGTATGTCCGTGGCTAATGCGCCATGGTCATAATACACAAGCGGAATACCGCCAGCCTGTTGGCAGTGTTACCGCCAGTGTTACCGCCAGCGTTCCGCCGGCCGCCATGGTCGTAATGACCCCCTATATCTCACTTTAATATAGTATATACAGAGCCAGCTTCCTACAGGCTTTATTACAGAATTAAAAAATAATGCAGTACAGAATCAAGGTCATGAATGTTCTCAATGCAAACTTACACAGATAATCCAAAAATACGAAATTATTCTAAGAAATCAGGAAAGACATGGAAAGTACCCCTAATAGAACAGGAAGGTCTTCTGACTCACCCCCAAAATCGAGGGTTATTATACATGACATTTCAGAAACCACTGTCACTGTGGTGTATGCCAATGTAACATGTGATCAGCAAATCCCAGCACATGAACAATAAATATTACATTTCTTTAACCACTTCGCTGCCAGGCCTTTTCCCCCTCCTGTGCCAGGCCTTTTTTTGCCTATTTGGGGCAGTTCGCGCTTAGGCCCTCATAACTTTTTGTCCACATAAGCTAACCAAGCCAAATTTGCGTCCTTTTTTTCCAACATCGTAGGGATTCTAAAGGTACCCAGACTTTGTGGGTTCCCCTGAAGGAGGCCAAGAAATTGGCCAAAATACAGTGAAAATTTCGTTTTTTTCAAAAAAATTGGAAAAAGGGGCTGCAGAAGAAGGCTTGTGGTTTTTCCCCTGAAAATGGCATCAACAAAGGGTTTGCGGTGCTAAACTCAGCAGCTTCCCAGCTTTCAGGAACAGGCAGACTTGAATCCGAAAACCCAATTTTTCAACACAATTTTGGCATTTTACTGGGGCATACCCCATTTGTGCAATTTTTTGTACTTTCAGCCTCCTTCCAGTCAGTGACAGGAATGGTCATGAAACCAATGCTGGATCCCAGAAACCTAAACATTTCTGAAAAATAGACAAGATTCTGAATTCAGCAAGGGGTCATTTGTGTAGATCCTACAAGGGTTTCCTACAGAAAATAACAGCTGAAAAAGAAAAATATTGAAATTGAGGTGAAAAAAACATCAATTTTTCTCTACTTTTTACTCTGTAACTTTTCCCTGCAATGTCAGATTATCGAAAGCAATATACCGTTACGTCTGCTGGACTCCTCTGGTTGCGGGGATATATAGGGTTTGTAGGTTCATCAAGAACCCGAGGAACGCAGAGCCAATAAATGAGCTGCACCCTGCAGTGCGTTTTCATTCTATACCGGGTATACAGTAATTCATTTGCTGAAATATAAGGAGTAAAAAATAGCTATCAAGAAAACCTTTGCATTTCCAAAAAGGGAACAAGATAAGGTGTTGAGGAGCAGTGGTTATTTGCACATCTCTGAATTCTGGGGTGACCATAGTAGCACGTGAATTACATGGAATTTCTCAAATAGATGTCTTTTTTACACATATTTGGAAGGAATAAATGTAGAGAAAGACAAGGGGCAATAACACTTGTTTTGCTATTCTATGTTCCCCCAAGTCTCCCGATAAAAATGATACCTCACTTGTTTGGGTAGGCCTAGCGCCCGCGACAGGATATGCCCCAAAACACAACGTGGACATATCACAGAAAACAGAGCTGTTTTTAGCAAAGTGACTACCTGTAGATTTTGGCCTCTAGCTCAGCCGCCACCTAGGGAAACCTACCAAACCTATGCATTTCTGAAAACTAGAGACCTAGGGGAATCCAAGGAGGGGTGACTTGTGTGGCTCGGACCAGGTTCTGTTACCCAGAATCCTTTGCAAACCTAAAAATTTGGCTAAAAAAACACATGTTCCTCACATTTCTGTGGCAGAAAGTTCTGGAATCTGAGAGGAGCCACAAATTTCCTTCCACCCAGCGTTCCCCCAAGTCTCCCGATAAAAATGATACCTCACTTGCGTGGGTAGGCCTAGCGCCGGCGACAGGAAACACCCCAAAGCGCAACGTGGACACATCCTAAATTTTGGAAAAAAACAGAGGTGTTTTTTGCGAAGTGCCTACCTGTAGATTTTGGCCTCTAGCTCAGCCGGCACCTAGGGAAACCTACCAAACCTGTGCATTTCTGAAAACTAGAGACCTAGGGGAATCCAAGGAGGGGTGACTTGCGGGGCTCGGACCAGGTTCTGTTACCCAGAATCCTTTGCAAACCTCAAAATTTGGCTAAAAATACACATGTTACTCACATTTCTGTGGCAGAAAGTTCTGGAATCTGAGAGGAGCCACAAATTTCCTTCTACCCAGCGTTCCCCCAAGTCTCCCGATAAAAATGATACATCACTTGTGTGGGTAGGACTAGCGCCCACGAAAGGAAAGGGCCCAAAACACAACGTGGACACATCACATTTTTTTATAAAAAGCAGTGCCTACCTGTGGATTTTGGCCTGTAGCTCAGCCGACACCTGAGGAAACCTAGCAAACCAGTGCATTTTTGAAAACTAGAAACCCAGGGGAATCCAAGATGGGGTGACTTGCGGGGCTCTGACCAGGTTATGTTACCCAGAATCCTTTGCAAACATCAAAATTTGGCCCAAAAAACACTTTTTCCTCTCATTTCGGTGACAGAAAGTTCTGGAATCTGAGAGGAGCCACAAATTTCCTTCCACCCAGCGTTCCCCTAAGTCTCTCGATAAAAATGGTACATCACTTCTGTGGGTAGGCCTAGCGCCCACAAAAGGAAATGGCCCAAAACACAACGTGGACACAACATATTTTTTCACAGAAAACAGAGGTGTTTTTTGCAAGGTGCCTACCTGTGGTGTTTGGCCTGTAGCTCAGCCGGCCCCAGGGGGGGGGGGGGGGGCAGAAATGCCCTAAAATAAATTTGCCCCCCCAACCCCCACCCTCCCCCGCCGGGAGCGACCCTTGCCTACGGGGTCGCTCCCCCTGCGTGACATTGGCACCAAAAAACAAATCCCCGGTGCCTAGTGGTTTCTGCCCCCTTGGGGGCAGGTTGACCTAAACTCAGCCAATCTGCCCCCAAGGGGGGCAGAAATGGCCGAAATACAATTTGTCCCCCAGGGGAGCGACTTTTGCCTGATGGGTCGCTCCCCATCTCTAAAAAAAAAAAAAAAAAAGAAAAAAAAGAAAAATTCCCCTGGCGCCTAGAGGTTTCTGCCCCCCCCCACCCGGGGGCAGATCGGCCTAATAATAGGCCGATCTGCCCCCCGGGGGGGCAGAAATGGCCTAAAATAAATTTGCCCCCCAACACCCACCCCCCCCCGGGAGCGACCCTTGCCTACGGGGTCGCTCCCCCTGCGTGACATTGGCGCCAAAAAACAAATCCCCGGTGCCTAGTGGTTTCTGCCCCCTTGGGGGCAGATTGACCTAAAATTGGCCAATCTGCCCCCAGGGGGGCAGAAATGGTCTAAATACAATTTGCCCCCCCCAGGGGAGCGACCCTTGCCTGATGGGTCGCTCCCCATCTCTAAAAAAAGAAACAACAAAAAAAATAAAACACAAAAAAAAATTGCCCTGGTGCCTAGAGTGTTTTGCCCCCCCCCCCCCCGGGGGCAGTTCGGCCTAATAATAGGCCGATCTGTCCCCCGGGGGGGCAGAAATGGCCTAAAATAAATTTGCCCCCCCAGAGGGAGCGACCCTTGCCTACGGGGTCGCTCCCCCTGCGTGACATTGGCGCCAAAAAACAAATCCCCGGTGCCTGGTGGTTTCTGCCCCCTTGGGGGCAAATTGCCCTAAAATTGGCCAATCTGCCCCCAGGGGGGCAGAAATGGTCTAAATACAATTTGCCCCCCCAGGGGAGCGACCCTTGCCTGATGGGTCGCTCCCCATCTCTAAAAAAAGAAACAACAAAAAAAAAAACACAAAAAAAAAATTGCCCTGGCGCCTAGTGTTCTGCCCCCCCCCGGGGGCAGTTCGGCCTAATAATAGGCCGATCTGTCCCCCGGGGGGGCAGAAATGGCCTAAAATAAATTTGCCCCCCTCACCCCCCGCCCCCCGGGAGCGACCCTTGCCTACGGGGTCGCTCCCCCTGCGTGACATTGGCGCCAAAAAACAAATCCCCGGTGCCTAGTGGTTTCTGCCCCCTTGGGGGCAGATTGACCTAAAATCGGCCAATCTGCCCCCAGGGGGGCAGAAATGGTCTAAATACAATTTGCCCCGCAGGGGAGCGACCCTTGCCTGATGGGTCGCTCCCCATCTCTAAAAAAAAGAAAGAACAAAAAAAAAAAACACCAAAAAAAAATTTGCCCTGGCGCCTAGAGGTTTCTTCCCCCCCTGGGGGCAGATCGGCCTAATAATAGGCCGATCTGCCCCCAGGGGGGGCAGAAATGGCCTAAAATAAATTGCCCTCCCCCCCAGGGAGCGACCCTTGCCTAAGGGGTCGCTCCCTTTGCGTGAAATTCACGCAAAGAAAAAACTCCCTGGTGTCTAGTGGTTTCTACCCCCCTTGGGGGCAGATTGGCCTCATCTAAATAGGCCAATCTTCCCCCAAGGGAGGCAGAAATGGCCAAAATATAATTTTCCCCCAAGGGGAGCGACCCTTGCCTAAGGGGTCGCTCCCCACCAAAAAAAAAAAAAATGAAACAAAAAAAAAAAATGGTCCCTGGTGCCTAGAGGTTTCTGGCCCCCCTGGGGGCAGATCGGCCTAATAGTAGGCCGATCTGCCCCCAGGGGGGGCAGAAAAGGCCTTCCCGAAAATATGCCCCCCCGGGAGCGACCCTTGTCCAAGGGGTCGCTCCCTTTTGTCAATAACAATAAAAATAAAAAAAACTCCCTGGTGTCTAGTGGTTTCTACCCCCCTTGGGGGCAGATTGGCCTCATCAAAATAGGCCAATCTGCCCCCAAGGGAGGCAGAAATGGCCAAAATATAATTTTCCCCCAAGGGGAGCGACCCTTGCCTAAGGGGTCGCTCCCCACCTCAATAAAAAAAATGAAAAAAAAAAAAAATGGTCCCTGGTGCATAGAGGTTTCTGCCCCCCCTGGGGGCAGATCGGCCTAATAAGGCCGATCTGCCCCCAGGGGGGGTAGAAAAGGCCTTTTCAAAAAAATGCCCCCCCTGGGAGCGACCCTTGCCCAAGGGGTCGCTCCCTTTTGTCAATTTAAAAAAAAAAAATAAAATCCCTGGTGTCTAGTGGGGTTTCAAAAGCCGGATTGCAAGCAATCCGGCTTTTGTAACCCTCGGAGGGACTTCAAAGGGAAGGAAATACTTTTCCTTCCCTTTGAAGCCCCTCCGGGCCTCCCAAGTGATTGAAAAAGAAATGCTTTTGCATTTCTTTTTCAATCGCGCTGGAAGCAGAGCTTCCAGCGCGACGAGGGAGGCCCCTGTGACACATCAGCGCGCGCGCTGACGTCACAGGGGGGGGTGGGGGGGTCGGGGGTGGAAGGGGAAGGGATTCCCCGGTCAGCCCTGACCTAGGGGGATGGGGGGGCGGCCCTCGGGAGGAGCGCTAGCGCTTCTCCCGAGGGAAGCATTCAGGACGTAATGGTTACGTCCATGGCGCCACACGGGCGCTGCCATGGACGTAACCATTACGTCCGTGGCGGGGAAGGGGTTAACACACATGTGCTAACCCACTGCAGGAATAACTGTTCATTATCCTCTATGCTAATATTGTCCGGAGATGCTAGAACTACTAGATACAATAACAGTAACTTGTTATGTGAATGAATAGGCTACAGTGAACCAAAGGAAAGGACCTTGCAATATTTCAATATGTGACTCAAAGTTCATCAAGAGCAGGACAACAATAGGTGGAAATAAACAAGTATAATTCAGCTTGGCCATATGCTGCAGAGTGTGTGCAGAGGGGAAGAAACATGAGTGGCAGATGTGAGTGCAATCTTGAACAAGACAGAGGTTGTGTTTAGGCTGAGGCTAAGTTCCATGCATCAGAAAAAAAACATTTCTACTCATCATAGAAAATGTATTTCAAAACAGCACTGTATAAGTACATACATGTGAAACTGAGTGTGTCTGAGACTCATTTGTAACACAAATCCGTACCACAATGCCTGTAAATCTACTCCTGCATCATAATAAAACAAGCCGCAGGCACCCCAACACAGTGGAAATACACATCATAACATCCTCCCCCCACACCCCCACCCCACCACTCAGCACAGTACACTATGCCAGGGCGGCAGGTCCATAACTGGGTCCGGCAGATGGAGGGGTCCTTCTGGGTACATAGGGGGTTATTCTAACTTTGGAGGAGGTGTTAATCCGTCCCAAAAGTGACGGAAAAGTGACGGATTTACCACCAGCCGTATTACGAGTCCATTATATCCTATGGAACTCGTAATACGGCTGGTGGTATATCCGTCACTTTACCGTCACTTTTGGGACGGATTAACACTCCTCCAAAGTTAGAATAACCCCCATAGTGTTGAGTCGCGAGCTAGGCCGCTCCACGACTCAAACGATACGAGCGCAATATTTAACCAGTCTTGGACACTCCTGAGTAGTTACTGGACACGAGGGAGAACTCCCTGGTCCGCTTTATTAACTCCGGTTACATCACCGGCGAAACCATTTTAATAATCCACTGCAGGGGAGATTAGCTTCATCTCCCTTCAACAGTGGGCGTCATGGGCGGGCCCATGACCAAACATAACACATAGTTGGGGGGCCCCCTCAAGTTTCCTTATGCTACTGAAACAATACCCAATAACAGAAATACCCGCATCACGAATTCATCCATCTGCAGGTCCCTATTCCTTTGTACTCAGTGAATAAACTATCAGTGCTGTATGCTGGGACTCGTACTTTTTAGTCTGCTCGTTTACCTCACAGTGCTGCACTGTGGATGCACCTGGTTGTGTGGACAGAGAAAATAAACTTTCTGTTCACATAGAGCTCTCATATTGCAGCCCTCTGCACGACTTCTCTGAGTACTCTGTAGCCTGCGTGAATGAAGTACTTGAGGAGAATTTCTGTTGGTCAATAAAACATTTTCTTCATCTACAAGTACGGTGAAGAGGCATCATTAAAACAAGCATTGACAAAGCCAATAGGTCTTGCCTATGCAAGCGCTATTGGCTTTGCCAACGTGTTTTAGCCATGTTGTACATCAGAGTGGCTGCTGTTCAGCATGGCTAAAAGTGAGTGGCGTAAAAGAGAGTGGCATGGAGTACCGTAGAGTGGAATGGTGAAAGGTGGAGTAGAATGTTGGAGGGTGGAGTGGCAGAGAGTGCAGTGTATTGGCGTTGCATAGTGTGGAATTGCATAGAGTGGCATACACTGGAGTGAAAGAGTAGAGTGGACTGGTGTAGAGTGCATCGGCGTAGAGTGTTGCTTAGTATTCTGGCGTAGAGTGCAGTGGCATTGAATTCAGCGGCGTAGAATGCAGCATTGTAGAATGCAGTGGTGTAGATTAGAGGGGTGCATAATAGACTGGAGTGGTGTAGAGTGGAGTGATACAGAGTAGAGTGGCACAGAGTAGAGTGGCACATAGTAGATTGGTGCAGAGTGGAGTGTCGCAAAGTAGAGTGGCGTAGAGTGCAGTTGCGTAGAGTGGTGCAGAGTGGAGTAGCGTAGTTGAGTGATGCAGAGGGCACTGGCGTATAGTGGCAAAGAAAGCAGTGGCGTAGAGTACAGAGTAGAGTCAAGCGGCACAGAGTGCAGTGGCGTAGAGTGGTGCAGAGTACAGTATAGTGCCATACAGTGTAATGGCATAGAGGGCATTGGCATAGAGTGGAGTAAGGTTGAGTGGAGTAGTGCATAGTAGAGTGGTTCAGAGTTCAGTGGCGTAGAGTGCAGTGGTGCAGATTAGTGTCAGAGTGCAGTGGAGAAGAGTGCAGTAGAGTGGCATAGAGAGCAGTGGTGTAGAGTACAGTGATGTAGAGTGCGGGGCGTAGAGTGCAGTTGTGGAGAGTGCAGTGGTTAAGAGTAGAGTAGCACAGAGTGCAGTGGCATAGAGTGGAGTGGTGCAGAGTGGAGTAGGGTGGCGTACTGTGCAGTGGCGTAGAGAAGATTGTTTCAGAGTAGAGTGAAGTGGTGAAGAGTTGAGTGCAGTTGTGCAGAGTGGAATGGAGTGGAATGGCATAGGGTGAAATGATGTAGAGTATAGTGATGCAGAGTAGATTAGAGTGATATACACTGGACTGGAGTACAGCGCAGGGGCATAGAGTTGAGTTTTACAGAGTTAAGTGCACTGGCATAGAGTGTTTTGGCATAGAGTGCAGTGGTGCAGAGTGTTATAGAGTGCAGTGGCATAGAGTGGAGTTGTGCAGAGTGCAGTGTCAAAAAATTCAGGGGTGTAGAGTAGAGTGGCAAAGAATGCATTAACAGAGTAGAGTGGTGTAGGGTGGAGTAGAGAGGGGTAGCGTGAAGTGGCGCAGAGTGCAGTGGCGTGGAGTAGTGCAGTGTAGTGGCATAGAGTGGTGTAAAGTGGGGTGGTGCAGAGTAGAGTGCAGGGGTTTGGAGTGATGCAGAGTAGAGTGGAGTGGCAAAAAGTGGAGTATAGATAGTGTGGTAGCGCACTTTTATCACAGATAACACATTTTCAGTTGACCTGACCATTACATTTGCACAGACATGCAGATTTACTAATTTATCTATACAGTGCACAGACAAAACTGTGTGGAAATTGCACCACATATGGTAACGATTTGTTTTGATCACATTAAAGTGCTTGTTTCTAACACTTCAGAAAAAGCTTCATTGTGTTCCTAATTCAGATATATTCTGAAATACTTACACAGTCCATTTAAACATTGTTGTGCGCTAAAAAACCTCTTTCCTGTCCCCAGTATCCAGCACGCTTGTCACATGAATCCTCTCATTTTGAAGTCAGAGAAAGAAAAGTAAATAAGCACTCTTGGAAGACAGTGCCTGACATTTGATCTCGGTCTGTGAATGCACAGCAAATGTGTCAAGATCAGAACAAGATTTACAGGTCTGCTTGCGGAAAGGGAGCAGTCGGAAGTATACTGTAAATAAGGTTTGGCACGGAAGGACAAAACTCAAGCTGGAGAGCCTAAAACAAATACAGCCAGTAAACGGAAAGCATGAAAATAGAAGTTATGAATCACAAAGCCAATGGCAAGCAGAGGGCAAAATGCATTCTTAGGTAAACTTTCTGAATGTCCCCAAGATGTCTTTAGCAAACAAGACAGCTTCGCTGTCTGGTAGGCTGCGATCTAAAAAAGGGTACACTGCACACTTTAAGAAGCAAATGGACGACTGTATATTTGCATATTAAACCACCCAGTACTGGCCTCAGGAGGGTGCGATTGGTGCAGCCACACCTAGCGCTGACCTCGGGGGTGCTGTGTTTAGAAATAACTTGTGGTTTAAAAGCACCTGCTGCAGAGTTCCTTGTGCTTCCAGCAGTTTTCAGTCAGCAATAAAAATGCCAAGATTTGGTGATTAATGTTACTGCTGAAAAGAGATTGGGGTTTTGTCTAGTGACGGTTTAACTCATTATAAAGTATCGCAGAGGGTTTATATGCCTGCTGCAAAGAATGTGTACCTTGCAGATCACAGAACTGTATTTTATGTGGCTAGCTCAGTGGGATATTGTTTTTGTCACAAAAATCCTTTTTGCTACAGCAGTTCATAAATTACAATCCTAATATACAACAGGGATTTAAGAACTGCCATCAAACAGCTGCATGCAAACTGTATAGTATATAGACTAGGGTGTTATATTGTTCTCCAGTCTTTCGTTATCGATTCCTAATGTTGCTAAAAAGGATTAATTTGAGTAACAATACATTCATATTATTAAAGCCAACCCCAACCGGTGCTTTAAAACAAGAATAAAAAAAATTCTGGCTATCGCGTCAAGAATTTTCAATTCTATAAAGGGCACGGAGGCGAGCATTATGCTTCTCTTTCCATGCTTTATTTTTCGAGCAGCCAATTAAAGAGAGATTTTAAACAACTACATTTGATCAAATAATCATGTGACCAACGACAGAGGGTCCTCTATATATAACCTCCTGACATCATAAGACTTCCTCTTTCTTTGCTGTTCCGCAGCCAGTTAAATGCACGTTTATTTTGTATTGTGACTGAATTGTTTTGTATTCTACTGCGTCGCTCGGCTGGCGCTGCATGTTATTCTTTGTTGTGTTTTTACACACTCTTCTTTTGGCAGCCTCAGAGATGAGGAAAGAGGATGCGGAAGGATTGGAACCATCATGGGCATTTTTGTAAAGGAAAAAATATAAACATTTGTAAACTGCCACGAGCTAGATCCAAAGTTTGGGGTGCAAACTAACCAGCCAATGCTTACTGGGGGTGTGCTCTAACAAGTCAAAGGCTGAAAGGAGCAGGTCTTTCTGTATATATTTAGTTTGTACTGGGCTTTGTTTTTCAACAGTCTTGAGGCTGTGTGTTACTATAAATAGTTTAGGCGAGGAACGTTTTTTAAGGTTCACAATATTTGCAATTATGTGAAGTTTCCTGGTTGAAGCTCACATTAATTCCTGCAAAATTGTAAAAAAAATCTACATTTTTACCATAGTTTGGGGACAGTGTAAACTACAAAACTATGTTAAGTTCTGAAATGTTCTATGCAAGTTCGATAAATTTCGGTTGCAAGAAAAAAATCTGCATAATCCCTAGAAACACGTATTATTGTTTTCCAACTCATGGGTACTCATTTTTTAAAATATTTCAGTAGGATCATAGGCTGTCAGTCGTGAAAAAAATCTAACAAGCTTTACTCAGCTGTCTGCATCGGAGCACTAATCCAATATGCCAGTTTACTGGATATAGAACAGCTGAAGGGTCTACTTTACGTTCACATGTAAAAAAAAAAAGCATTTGTTTGATATTGTGAGCAATCTGATAAAAAATCACGTTGAAAGTCCAGGAGCCAATTGGGTTGTTAGAATCACACATTACTGATGAACGACTTGTACATGATCTGAAGGCAAAGCGTACATTCTGGTATTTGTGTTATTCCTGTTCTTCGTGTACTTGGGAACCATATGTTGCTTCACCTGATTCTGCCACCCGGCCTGTACCCATTGTGTTAGCAGCTTGCGTCCACTACTGCTACTTCTACTCACGACTGCTACTTAAGCAGTATCAATATTGTGTATTAGCGAATCTTGGAAGAGAATGTTTAATTTAGAAAAATCTAAAACAATTGGCTCAGGCGGCGTCTATTTTAAAGCATGATGCGAAGACAAGAGTGGCAAACTAAGGGCCATATTTATACTCCGTTTGCGCCGAAATTGCGTCGTTTTTTTTGACGCAATTTCGACGCAAAACTAACGCCAACTAACGCCATATTTATACTATGGCGTTAGAGGCGAATAGCGCCAAAGTTCCCGGAATGTGCGTCATTTTTTAGCGTGAACCCCTTCCTTGCGTTAATGATATGCAAGGGAGGCGTTCCCGTCTAAAAAATGACTCCCAGGCCTTTACGTGGTATTTATACTCCCGGGCAAAAGAGACGCCCGGGAGTTGGCGTGGCTAAAAGCGGCGCATTTGCGCCGCTTTTTAACGCCTGGGTCAGGCATGGCGTTAAGGGACAAGTGGGCTCAAAATGAGCCCAGAGTGCCCTCCCCTGCCCCCAGGGACCCCCCCTGCCACCCTTGCCCACCCCAGGAGGACACCCAAGGCTGGAGGGACCCACCCCAGGGACATTCAGGTAAGTTCAGGTAAGTATTTTTTTATTTTTTTTTAATAATATTTTGTGGCATAGGGGGGCCTGATTTGTGCCCCCCTACATGCCACTATGCCCAATGACCATGCCCAGGGGACAGAAGTCCCCTGGGCATGGCCATTGGGCAAGGGGGCATGACTCCTATCTTTACAATGATAGGAGTCATGTTGATGGGGGATGGGCGTCGTTAAAAAATGGCGCAAGTCGGGTTAAGACGATTTTTTCGACGTAACCTGACTTGCCCCATTTTAAGACGCCCATGCGCCATTTTCCCCCTACGCCGGCGCTGTCTGGTCTACGTGGTTTTTTCCCACGCAAACCAGGCAGCGCCGGTCTGATTGCGCCGTCTAACGCCATTCCATAAATACGGCGCCCGCATGGCGCTTCAGAATGGCGTTAGACGGCGCAAAACTTTTTGACGCTAAACTGCGTTAGCGCAGTTTAGCGTCAAAAAGTATAAATATGGGCCTAAGTAAGCGGAGTTTCCTTTTGGTTTGGCAACAAAACACAACGTAGCACAGTTTTCGAAATAGACGAGGACATTTTGTATAGCTTTTAAACATAGCTGCCAAACAGAGCCATGTCATAACACCTTGTGGTGTAGGTGTTTGAGGTTTGTGTCGACTATTGTGTTGTGATGGAACTCACTCGTGCAGCGCGATGTGTGCGTTCAGCCCATTGCACTGCACGACAACAGTGATCCCAGGGGAGAACGTTCAGGGGAGGTGGTTGGAGAAGGACGAAGCGAGAGCCAGGAGGCTTTCCGTCTCCAATACATGTGTGTTGTGTTTACTAGAAGTTAATGATTAATAAACTGTGAAGAACCCAGTTCCGGTGTGTCACATCTCTACAAATTTGGCGACGAGCTAAACGACACACATTCCTGGAACCCCGTGTGCCACCGTGACCTCTACATCACGCTGCACGTGAAAAAAGTGGCATATATATATATTTGGAAATGTTATTTTGGGATTTGTGAGACTACTTTTTTGACATACCTATAAAGAGTATACTTATCAATATCTGTTTTTTTAATGTAAACCTATGTAGTAAGATTGAAGAGTAGCTCTATTTAGACTTTCATATGTTATTTCCCTGGAGGAGCTACTATATCATTGCAGGGACCCTCAGGTTTGTTGTTAAATTTTATAATGACACAAAATACTTCTATTGCTGGCTAGGGCACTGACGAGGGGGCTGCCCTTTATAATTAACAGGGTTTGTTGATCTTTGAAATCCTGGTCTGTCTAGTGCTCACACCCTATTTGACATGGAGTTCTTGCAGGACAATGGGTATTCCCCTAACCTGGCATCCGAGAAGGAATGGCTACCACAACGTTTCCTCCCTGCTGAGGTGGACAGGCTTGTTTCCCAGGCCATTGCCAAGGCGCTTGCCCCCTCAGAGGGAGAGCAGTGTAGCCAGATTAACAGTCCAGGTCTCTAATAGGGCCGGGATTTTGGGGGATACGGGTGCAGGCCATAGCGGCAGTGGCCCTGCTGCACCCAAGAAAGCACACAAACTTGCCGTTGGGCACCTAGAAGTCTTCGATTGCTTGAGAGAGGCCTTCGATAAGAGTGCTCGCATGTTAAAGAACATACCCTACCAGGAGGCTGATTTACCCAGGGAGACTGGTGTTAGTGCGTCAGACCTTAATAAGTAAACTTACAAGGGGCGTGAACAGGTCAATGAACCGTTTGACTCGCAATTAAGATGTTCCCACCATATCTCCAATACATGCAGATCAATAATCAATAACCAATTAATACCATTCATAATCAATGATAATCAATTGGAGTCAGTAATTATCACACACCATACCTTTCAGTTATGAATAACCACACCTTTTAGTAAAAGTTAGAATATTTATTTCCCTTTGTTAACAATGTCACGTAAATAATCCCAATATCAAATGATAAACATATAGAAACAACACTGGCTGTCCAAAGCGTCTAAAGAAACATAATCTAGTGTAAATTTGAGCCACTACACATTCTACAGTTACAGTGCAAATTAATAACAAGAACAATTGTGCAAACAATATCACATACATTTAGATTTAGCAAAGAAAAGACATCAAACGTTACTCCATATGGCGAACTTCATTAGTGAGAATCCTAACTACCACTACATTAGAATTAGCATGTTGGGCTTCATGCAAAACAATTTAGTCAACACAAATTTGGAAAATCATCTATCAAAATAGCACGGTTGGTACCAAGAAAGAAAAGCAAATAGACATAGCAAACAATCTCATTGTACACGGTTCACATGTCGATGATTGGCACCTCTTGTCCCATTCTCATCATCCGGCTGGTCAGGTAACAATATTGTTGCAGTTTATACTCCAGTCAATGTGGTCATTGTTCTCTCCTGAGAAAGTCAGTCTTACACACATTACATTTACAATGTTACATTTAGCAAGAACAGCATTTTCTAGCAAGCAGTTCTCATGAAAGACTTTTAGCTACAAGCACATTTGGACAGCACAGTGGAAAAACATAGGGGCATATTTATACTCTGTTTGCGCCGGAATTGCATCGTTTTTTTTTACGCAAATTCGACGCAAAACGAACTCCATATTTATACTCTGGCGTTAGACGCGTCTAGCGCCAAAGTTCATGGAGTTTGCGTCATTTTTTAGCGTGGACACCTACTTTGCGTTAATGATATGCAAGGTAGGCGTTCCCGTCTAAAAAATGACTCCGAGGCATGTGCGCTGTATTTACACTCCCGGGCAAAAATGACGCCCGGGAGTGGGCGGGTCAAAAAAAATGACGTCCAGCCGCTTTTGCGTCGTTTTTTAGCGCCTGGTCAGGGCAGGCGTTAAGGGACCTGTGGGCTCGGAAGGAGCCCAGAGGTGCCCTCCCATGCCCCCAGGGACCCCCCCTGTCACCCTTGCCCACCCCAGGAGGACGCCCAAGGATGGATGGACCCATCCCAGGGAACTTAAGGTAAGTTCAGGTAAGTATTTTTTTTTTTTTTGTGGCATAGGGGGGCCTGATTTGTGCCCCCCTACATGCCACTATGCCCAATGACCATGCCCAGGGGAAAGAAGTCCCCTGGTCATGGCCATTGGGCAAGGGGGCATGACTCCTGTCTTTGCTAAGACAGGAGTCATTTCAATGGGGGTTGGGAGTAAAAAAAAATGGCGCAAATCGGGTTGAGGCGAAAATTTTGCCTCAGCCTGACTTGCCCCATTTTTTTACGCCCAAGCTCCATATTCCCCTACGCCGGCGCTGCCTGGTGTACGTCGTTAGATTTTTTGACGCACAACTGCGTTGGTGCAGTTGTGCGTCGAAAAGTATAAATATGGCCCATAATTTCTTACTCTAAACAGACATTTTCTTAAACGCCTAAGAAATACAGTTTGACATGAAGTCGTGCAACTAGGCCAAGACCTCCACTAAGTTAAGGCCTACAGTTAATAAAGCTAATACATAATGCATAACCCTTAATATGATAAATTACTACATTAATCAAACATAAGCTCCATATTTCATATTATTAAGCCATTAATAGGTACACATTGTGAACATTGACGGCCATTCACGTGGACACATTTTTAAATGTTTTTCTCTAAGTTATTACATTTTCTATGCAAATCCATTACTCAGAATACATGAATAGTCATTAATATTTTTATTAAAACACTTGCTCTAGCAATCCCTCCTCTGATGATTAAATGTGTCATCACACTAAACTACTACTCATAAATATTTGCATCAACTAAAATTCTGTAATTTCAACCCTTTCAAATCTTTGTTCACTTTTCAAGTTTTTCCTAAACAATTTTTCCCTTTTCTTTTCTTCCCTCCTCTGATTATTCTTCACCTTTTTCAATGTAATCCTTTTACGCAATTCACACAATCCCCATAATCCAATCCGGCAAACCACGATAATCAATATTCTCTGTATTATTTTCAATAAAATCCCTTTCCCAATGTTGCTGAGCCAATTTCCCACTGAAGCAAAACCTTTGCCAACTTTCTCCTAAACACCTGGTTCTTTCAATTCTTTCAAATCAGCACTTTCATTAGTCAGATTAGTAAGCAAGCTTCTAATTTCTTTACTATTATCAGGAATGAACGAACAGCAATGCCTAGAATTAAGCATTTTGCAAACTCTGCCATCCTTCACTAAAAGAATGTCTAAAGGAAGGTGATTTTGAAGAGTCATAGCTCTTTCAACAGCTAATTCAGTATCTATCAGGAGTATGGCTCCTGAAAAATTTGTCAGCATGTTATCCACAATAGTAGACAACTTTCTAATCTTTATCGAATTCAGAACAACTCCCACTGAAGGAATTATTGCTCCAAATATGTCTCGTGCAATACCAGAAGGAGACTCTCTCCTCTGTCTAATATAATGTAACTCAGTCACTTTCGAAAACTACTTTAAGTCATCCATTTGAAAAATATTTGGGAAAACTATCCCCAAATAACATGTCCCATACCATCCTCTTGGACGAGAGTAATAAGCACTAGGATCACAGATGTAATATATCCCAGGAATCGCTGGATCCCGTCCATTCAACATAAATGGCCATTTACTCTGAAACAAAAACACGTCTACATTCACTCGTTCCCACAAATAAAGTGTCAATGCATGATTTTGGCCTATATATATAAAGCTTCCCTACGTCTTTTGTACATGAAGCTAATTTCCCCTGCGTTTTAGTTGCACTTTAAGCATAATCATTCTTGTAAGTCCTTTTCTCTAAGACTTTTTCTAACTTCTCCTCCAATGCCTTTCTCCTATCATCTGTGTGATCTAAGAAGCTCTTTTCTTAAGGTGTAAGCAAGCATGTCCAATTTTTGCGATGTGCATAAGCTGTGCCAAATGTTAAGGTAATTTCAAAGAAACCTCTAACTAATACTATGTCATTATCCTTAGCTACTCTACTCAGATACCTAATTATAGGGACAAACGAAAACACAACATAATAATTGTAGTAGAAATACTGAATGTACTCCTGGTTATATAATCTTGTTAGTAAAAGACTATAACTTATCCCATTAGTAAGAGGCCAACTTTGATAAGTAACTCCTTCGACTGACGAAGGAATCTGCGTGCACACATAAAAATTATTTGAATCCATCGTCTCAACATACTCACTCAACAAGCGGTAGAAAACAATAGAAGAAAGTTTACCTTGTGCATTAATACCCTTGTGCAGATACTTCTCATCCAACATAAACTTCTCTTTTGCTGTTAGTGCTGTAGTTATCTCAAAAGCTGAAGTATGGTTGGCTTTGCTCTTATCAAGAACAGTCATACCCATAATTAATTTTGAAAACAACATCACACATACAATTGCTAAACCAATACTCATGTATTTACAGCACTTATTCTTCCTACCCTGCTGGCTAATGTTACTCATGATCTGTAAAGAACCAGAAAGCAGAAGAGAAATTTAGAAAAATGCAGCAAAAATCAAAAACAAAAATTCGTCTTTCAGCAATTATTTACAGCTTTCAGTCTCACTTCCAGGATCCTTTGTCAAAAATCGGTAAGCAGCTTGTCAAAATCAGGTTTAAAAGTCAAATCAGGTTATCAAAGTCTTTTCGGGTAGCTTTCAACAGTCTCTTCCTCTTGGCACTTTTCTCAGATTGTTTCAACAGTTCAGTTCATCAGCTTCCTTCAAGTACCTAAATATTGACCTGGAATTTCTCGATCAAAACAAAAAGACAAACATTCTTTCTGCCATTCACATGTAGTTGCACATGCCCGTTCAGGACCTGAGTATCTTCAATTTGCTATTCTCTTTCTTTTTAATTTCTGATCACCATTCAATTCTACCTCACTTAGATCTTCTCTTCTTGTTGTATCTACTTCTTCTTCAATTATTCTTTTAGCAAATGCTTCCTTTCTCTTTGCTTGTGACTCCGGCCATTTATCTCCTTTCAGTGGACCCTTCGTCAATGCTCTTTTCAGTGTTGAACTTGAAACTTCTCCATGCTGTGTGGTATTTTCTCTTGACGGACCTGAAACTGGTTCAGGAGGAGTCAGATCACATTGGCTTTGATCCACCTCAACTCCTTCCCCCTTGGGGTCTGGCAATTGCTCTGTTTGTCTCTCAAAATCATCTGCTTCTGGAAAAACCCTCCCCTGAATAGGCTTTCCTGCCACCTCAATTGAGATAGGCTCACTGTCACCCTCTTGGAGGTCTTCTCCTTTGTCTCTTACAGGAGTTACTGAACCGTCCTCAATGGGCTCAGATCTGGTCTCAGTTCCACTTTGTTCTCCTTCCGGCCCTGAGACAGGTCCTATTGTTGTCAGTATTCTCAACAACTCTGCTTCTTCATCAGTCAGGCATACCACTTTCTTCATGTGTCTGGCATGGATCCAGTCCGGAACTCCAGCCTACTTCACAGCTGTGGTAGTTGTCAGATCTACTTGAAAAGAACCCTTCCAACGAGGCTCCAAACATGTCTTCCTCATGTGTTTCTGGACCACAACCCAGTCACTGGCTCTCATATTGTGCCCTGGGTTATGAATCGGTGGCAGTGTGGTGGCTTCCACCTGCTGAAAGAGCGAACCACATCAGCCAGACCTTTGCAGTAGTCCAACACAATATCATCTGTAATATTGATGAGTGCATTTGCAGGCACCACTGGCAACCTCATAGCTCGGCCCATAAGGATCTCAAGCAGTGACAATCCTGTCTTCCTGTCAGGTGTGTTTCTCATTGTCATCAGAACTGAAGGCCATTTTGGATTCGTGGATGCACACATTTTTGAAACTCTTGACTTCAAGGTGCCATTCATCTGTTCCCCTAGTCTTGATGCTTCAGGGTGGCAACTACAATGCAACTTCTGCTCAATGTTCAGTGGTGCACACAGTAATTTAATTACCTCGTTGTTGAAGTGACTTTACCTATCTGATTCTAAAGAGATCGGAAACCCAAAACGTGGTATCTGTTCCCTAAGGAGTAGTTTCACTACTGTGAGACTGCCATTTCTCCATGTAGGGTATGCTTCAATCCAGTGACTAAATATGCAAACAATCACCAACACATATCTCAAACCTCCACACACAGGCATCTCAATAAAATCCATCTGCATTCTGCTGAATGGACCGCCTGCTTTTCCAATGTGCTTTTCCAATGTGGCTCAAATTAACCACTGTCCCTTTTCTTGCATTTATTTGTTGGCAAATGACGCAACAATGACAAAATGCTTCAGCAACCTATCTAAACTTTGGATTGAACCAATCGTCCTTGAGCAAACAAATCATGGCATCCCTCCCAACATGTGTTTGACCATGATAATACCTAGCCATTTGAAACAACAGCCTATTAGGCAAGACCAATTGACCCCCTTGTGAAACCCACAATTCATCTTGTCGCTGTACACATTTCATTTTGCTCCATGAACATTTTTCCTCCCTTTCAACATTATTCTGCATCATTTAAAAACTTTCCAACGTATCAATTACTTTCAATGCAAAACTTGGACATATTTCATCTTCTTCAGGTAACAGTTCCCACTTATCTTTGAATGATATACAGTACAATGTGCAAAACCTTGCAACTTGATCAGCATATCCATTTTCCATTGACACAAATTCTTGTGACTTCAGATGTGCACTGCATTTCACCACAGCAATCTTTTCAGGCATTTGGATAGCATGCAACAGTTCTTTAATCCTCTCACCATTTCTCACTGGTGAACCAGAAGAGGTCATGAAACCTCTCTGAGACCACAACTGGTAGTAAGGGCTACCAGTTCCACTACTTGTGCAGAATACAATCCTCAAATCCAAGAAGCTTCCAGGATACCAGTAGTTGTGCACACGGCATATCCTGCTCTCAGTGTCCCTGTATTGTCTCTCAGACAAGAACCATTGACAAAGATAATTTGGTCATTCTCTTCCAATCGGGAGACTCTAATATCAGGTCTCGGTTTTGTGCACAAGTCAGTTACTTCAAGACAATCATGCTCAATGTCCTCCAATTTCTCAATTTCAACATTTTCATTTGGAAGTCAGGTTGCCTGGTTCAGCACTGTACATCTTTCCAATTACACATTTCGTCTCATATCTGGTCAACCATGCACCTGTTAAATATTGGGTTTTCGTTTTTGTAAGCAGGATCTCAATAGAGTGAGGGACCATAATAGTCAAGGGATGTCCCATCACAATACCTTCACACTTTGTGAGGCTTTGTACAACCGCTGCAACTGCACGTAAACAACCTGGTAAGGCTGCTGCAACTGGGTCCAAAGTAGCTGAAAAATATGCCACTGGGCGGTTTACACCTCCAAGGACCTGCGTCAAGACAGACAAAGAACATGCATCATACTCATAACACAACAATGTGAAATGTTTAGTGTGGTCAGGCATATCCAAAGCCGTAGCTCTCTCAATTCAGTGAACGGTTTCATTCCAGCCTGGTCTAACACTAGGGAAAAGGTAACTTCTTTACGAGTCATCTTCTGTAATGATCCTTAAATGACTGAATAATTGGGAACCCGTTGGTGCAGTAGCCTACCATCCCTAAAAACATACTGACATCTCTCTGTGTGGGCGGGGGATTCATCTGCAATATGGTTGTTACCCTTTCTCTGGATATTTTTCTCGACCTCTTCTTAATCTGGTGACCCAAGTATTTCACTTCTTTCTGACAGTATTGTAATTTAAGTGGGGACACTTTATGACCATTCTTTCCCAAATGGTTCAGCAAAGCAATTGTGTCATACTTGCACTCGTCCCTTGTTTTAGACGCAATCAGCAAGTCATCAATGTACTGTACCAAGGTTGATTGGAAGGGCAATTCCAACAACTCCAAATTCTTTTTCAAGATCTGATTGAATATGGAAGGTGACTCTGAAAACCCTTGAGGAATTCGACACCAACAGTAAACAAGGTCAAAATATTTGAAACAAAAGAGAAATTGTCTGTCCTCATGAATAGGCACAGAAAAGAAGGCTTGCGACAAGTCAATGACAGTGAACCTCTCAGCAACACATGGAATCTGGGACATTAATACAGCTGAATTGGGTACCATGTGCAACATTTGATCACAATGTCATTTATTTTTTGCAAATTCTGGGCAATTCAAACTTTCCCATAGGGCTTTTTCAGATCCATTATCTGTGAATTACATGGGCTGTTCAACACTTCCTTCAGGACAACTTGTTTCACAAATTCTGCAATTATTTGGGTGACCTCCATGAGGACATCTTGTGGCATGTGGTATTGGGGAATTTGGGGACAAATTGCATTTGGCTTTACAAAAACTTTAACTGGCTCATCTCCCTTTATCAAACCTATCTCTTTCCCTGTCAGATCCCACACTTTCTCCTTAACTGTTCCCTATAAATCAGGATGAAGCTCCTTCACTGTGAACACTGGGGAAAACTCAATCAGCAGATATGCTTCATTTTTAGTTTCACTCTCTGTCTCGGGAGTTGGGTCATCTTCATCATCACTATTTGTCTGAATCTCGATTCCATCATTTGAACAAGTAATTGAGTATCTTGTTTTGCACAGCAGGTATCTTCCCAGTAGTAATGCTGGACTTGAATCACAGACTACGAATTTGTCCAATCCCTGAAAGTTACCAATTTTAACCTGCACTGGATCTGTAATCAGGTTGGTCAAATAGTGATTTGCCACTCCTACAATCTGGACTGTTCTTCCTGAAAGGGGCAAGTTTGGAACTTCTGCACTTCTTACTGTAAAGCGTGTAGCTCCTGTGTCAACCAAAAATGAAACTCTGTGACCCATGACTTTTTGTTTCACATATGGACCTTTCTGATCTACTTCTGAGGAAGCCACTAGCATACAATCTTCCTCACCTAAACTCTCACTCACCCAATCATCATTTATTCCATTCTCACAGTGTAACGGAAATTGGTGCTCTGTGTTATTACTTTGACTGGACCTCTGACCTGTGACCTGTTGAGAAAGCATTACCTGCTGCTGTTTCATTGGGGTTTGAGGTATTTCGATTTGCTGTCTAGGTACCATGGGAACCTGCTGCTGCATTGGCTGCAACTGTGTCATCTGTACACGTGGCATTTGCACCTGCTGCATGGGTTGAACATTCTGCATTTGATTCACATTATTTTGAAAATTTGAATGAGGACCTCTCATTCTCAGTCCTCTCATGTTTTGGAACAAATTAATGTAGTTAGTTTGCTGAACAACACCTTCCTGCACCATCATTGGGCACTCCTGTTTCCAATGTCCCACGGCTCCTCCAACAAGACAAGTCAAAACATTTCTTAATTCCCTGCACATCATTCTGAACCACTACAGTACCCAAGTCTGGACCATGATTCATATTACCTCCATGACCGCTACCTCTCATCGGGGTTTGAAATACTATATTTCCCTGCTTCTGCTGTGGAAGCTGTTTTGGAAAAATTATCTTGCATGTCCGTCTGTGCAGCTTGAACCTGCATCACCATCACCTTCTCTTTCAGCTTTCTTTGCTTCAACTCAGTCTCCTCACTACAGTACTTTGCATACTTCAACACCTCATCAATCGGTTTTGCTTGCCAGCAAATGACTCCTAATCATCTGGCTAATTTCAGGTCTCAATCCTTCCACAAAATGAATCATGTCTTTCAGCTCAATTGTCTCTGTACCACAGTAATGCTTTAATACCTGCAACAATCTATCATAATATGCATGTATTGACTCCTTTGCTTCCTGAGCTGTCCTGTCAATTCTCTGCCAGTCAATGTTCTTGGGTGAAATTCTCATTTTCAAAAATTCAGTCACCTTATAGTAATATTTTATTACCTCAGGAGACAGTGCGTCTGTAATTTTATCTCTCTCTGGTTCTTTTGTTGGCCAATCTATACTTCTCTTACACTCCATCAACAAGTCAGCTGGAACCACTATCTCTAATAAAGTGTTCAAGTCCTCCCAAAGGCACTTTCCAAGTTTCACGAACCTATCTGTCTGCTTATACCATTCTACTGGTTTCTCTCTCAATTTTGCATAATCATTTGTAAATGACAGAATGCAACTTCTGCTCCAAGGGACATGAACAAAATTCCCTCCTAAAATCACTCTCATTGTTAACATTTTCATCGGATCCTTGTCCTGCTGCACATTTGTAGTTAACTCTGCAGAATCCCTTTTCCTCTTATCTCTTTTCTTTACCCATTTGCATTCGCACTTGTCTAAGGCTCTCCAAGTCTGGGCACTTTGGAGTAATTCCCCAAGATGTGCCTTCATTCCGGCAGATCTCATGTGTTCAAAATCTTAAGTGTCAAAGTCTAACCTGTAACTCCTTTTCAAGTGCTTAGTTTTCTCTATTTCTATGCCGCACTTATCTGCCAGATCTGTTAGCTTCTGATGAACATTGCTCATTTCCCTCGTAATCTTCGGGCACAGGTATGCCACCTCTGCTTCTGTGTAAGATTTTAACCTGTTCACATGCATAGTTCGCTCAATGAGCTCAACTGCTTCCATGTTTAGCCTAGCGTAATTCAAGTACCCCTCTCCCTTAGGAGCACTCTGCGGGGTATTCAGCTTGTCTAACCATTCAGTCAATTGCTGGGCTGTCAACCCCTGCAATAAAATGTTGCTGGCTTGGATAGGTGATACCTGTTGCACAACTGTATTTGGAGTCTGCGGTGTCAATAATTTCAGGCTCTGACTAATGTTCGATCCTATCACAGTAACCAGAGGAACTCCAAACGGATTAAGGTCTAACAAAGATCTGGAGCCGTCAAAGGTCTGTCCTACCAGAGAGACTACTCAAATGTTCTCATTAAGTCCTCCCCTCATTACATTCTGACTCAGGACTCGCTGATCTCTTACACTGGGTTTCTCTTGAGCAAATAATGGCACAGCCTTACCTATAGTAATAGGTACAGATACAGCATCTGGACTTGGTCTGACACCTAGGTTCTGTGGGAGAGTAACTCCCATGTTCTGATTCGTCAGTGCAGACACATCTGACTGTGTCCCTGTTAGTGGAGTGAATCTTGGCATTACCTGTGGCTGCACCTGCGGCAATAAGAGTGGAGTTGGCTCTCTGTGAACCAACACTGGTCTTGGAAAAACCTGTTCTGAAGGCACGATTAAGCTTGTGGCAGTTTCCACAATAGGCACACCAAGGTAAATTCTCTGGACATTTGGCTGTTGCACCTGATTTTGTACTACAGGAGTAGGAGATGCGTTAAGACTATTCTGCATCGGACTCTGGGTCAGGCTAGTGTTAACCTGCACCGGACTCGCTGTTCCATTAACCTGTGTCGGTGCTGAAGGATCAGCACTGGTGCTCTGACCACTCTCATGTGCTGCACATGATGGTGGACGATTTCTCAATAACTGTGTAAAAAACTCATCATCATCTGACTCTTCCTCCACTGTTGAGAATTTTCTAGCCTCCCTACTCTCGGAAGGGCTTCTGTTAGTCTTTCTAGTAGCTTTCCTTCCTTCTTTCTCACTGTCCTGCGTGATCGCAGGAAACAACTTAATCCCCTGTAAAGTCTTGGTTCTCCAAAATTTCTGAGCATGATCCCATGTAGCCTCCACTAGTGTCTTTTCTGCCTTTCTCATTCTCCTCTCAAATTTCTGTTGCTGTTGCTGTCTGGCTACTAGCTCCCAGATCGCTAATGCCGCAAACTGTGCTGGTTTCGTAAGGGGCTTTGATTCATATAGCACCTTCCTTAAATGCTCTAAAACCCTCAAATTGAATGTTCCATTTGTAGGAAATACTAAGTTTCCATCTTTCTCCGTCACTTTGCACCATTGCTTTAGCCAAAGACATGGTGCAATACTCTTATCTTCCATTACATTGTAAGCTGGTGTAACTTCTGGTGGTGTAGTCTCACCTATACTCATTGTAATGTATGTGTCTTCCCTTAAAGCACTCTTTAAAGCTTTGAAAAATTTCATCTTTTTGACCTTTATGTTATTCAAAATGAAATCAGGAAGTGACTTTTAATCCCAGAATTCTCTTCACCTACCTTCTCAACCTATTCCGCCTCACGGACGGCTGCCAACCCATGCAAGACCCTTCTCACAAACTAACCTATCCCAGCACTGCTCCAATGACGTCACACTCACACATACTGCAGCTGACAAAGTCTTACGGCTTGTCCTCCCAAACTCCGATTCACACAAAACTATTGCAAAATTATTGCGAACACTAACCAAAATCAAAAACAAATTTGAATACAGGAAAAGGTAACACAATCGATTCATGAACTTTACGGATTTTTCACTGACGGCTCTTCCCACTTTTAACTCTACTCCTTCTTTCTCGATCTCCCTGATTCACGAGCAAAATTTAACCCACAAATTTTACTCTCAACTGAACAGTGGGTCTGTCCTGGTGCACATAGGACTCGCCAGACCTCATCGAAATTCTCTTTCACTCACTTTGACTCACATTCTGACTTGTCGACCACGCCCGATCGACCTATTAAACCAGACAAATTACAACAAAAACCAAGTGATACATATACTTTTCAGTATACTCCTGAGTCTTAGAACACGCAGTGTCCATACATCAACAACCATGTGGACAATTTTTTAGCACAAAGCGCCACAGACATGTGAAGTTCGACGACTTCCCTACTCTCACACTGCGGAATATGCACACTCCTTCTACAACTTCATTTGGAGTACGCAAACTCCCTAAACCCTCACAAACATGACAATTCATCTGCGATTTGCATAAGCTGTGCAAGCGCAAACCTACTTCATTCACACTGTCACTAGAACGGCAAGAACATCCTCAAACAACCAATGGCGGGCTCCAAGATTCTGGGAAGGACATTTCAGGACTCAGGGAAAAATGTGCCCCTATCATCTCTGGGAACACCTGTTATTTTTTGTTAAGAATCTCCAAAACCAAATATTCTGCTACCTCTCTCTGGGCATCTATGATGGGCTCTTAAGGAGACAAACCATCAAGCCGTCACTATCTTTGTACCAGGCTTCTACAATGGGCTCTTAAGGAGACAAACCTGTACCAAACATCTATGATGGGCTCTTGAGTAGACAAACCATCAGTCTGCTACCATCTCTGTTGGCGTGGCCGAACTTAATCAGTAAACTTATGAGGGGACGTGAATAGGTCAATGAATCTTTTGACTTACAATTAAGATGTTCCCACAATATCTCCAGTACATGCATATCAATAATCAATAACCAATCAATAACAGTAATAATCAATGATAATCAATAGTAATAGTAATCAGTTGGAGTCAGTAATTATCACACACCATGACCTTTCAGTCATGAATAACCACACCTTTTAGTAAAAGTTAGAATATTTATTTCCCTATATTAACAATGCTAATGTCACGTAAAATAATCTCAATATCAAATGATAAACATATAGAAACAACACTGGCTGTCCAAAGCGCCTAAAGAAACCTAATCTAATCAAAGCTTGAGCCACTACATATTCTAAAGTTACAGTGCAAATTAATAAGAAGAACAATTGTGCAAACTATATCACAATTAGATTGAGCAAAGAAAAGACATCAAACGTTACTCCATATAGCAAACTTTATTAGTGAGAAACCTAACTACCACCAGATTAGAATTAGCATGCTAGGCTTCATGCAAAACAATTTAGTCAACACAAATTTGGAAAAACATCTAACTATGGCTCTATCAAAATAGCACGGTTGGTACCTAGAAAGAAAATCAAATAGACATAGCAAACAATCTTATTGATTATATACCAATCCTCAGTTTAGATCAGCAAGCTGTGACAGTCTGTCATCAGGGCATCAGTTCGGTCAGCAAGGCATCAGGATTCAGCATCAAAGTTCAGAAAACGCAAAGGCCCTGATTCTCACCCTGGCGGTAATTACCGCCAGGTCGGAGGTCGGCGGTAGCACCGCCAACAGGCTGGCGGTGCTCCGCCGGGCATTCTGACCGCGGCGGTACAGCCGCGGCCAGAAGCGGAAAGCCGGCGGGGTACCGCCGACTTTCCGCTGCCCGTTTGAATCCTCCATGGCGGCGGAGCGCGCTCCGCCGCCATGGGGATTCAGACACCCCCTACCGCCATCCTGTTCATGGCGGCTCTCCCGCCATGAACAGGATGGCGGTAGGGGGTGCCGCGGGGCCCCCGTAAGAGGGCCCCGCAAAGTATTTCAGTGTCTACTTTGCAGACACTGAAATACGCGACGGGTGCAACTGCACCCGTCGCACCTTCCCACTCCGCCGGCTCAATTCTGAGCCAGCATCCTAGTGGGAAGGTTGATTTGCCCTGGGCTGGCGGGCGGCCTTTTGGCGGCCACCCGCCAGCCCAGGGCAAATGTCAGAATCACCGCCGCGGTCTTTCGACCGCGGTGCGGTGTTCTGACGGCGGTACCTTGGCGGACGGCGAATGACCGCCAAAGTCTTTAAACAATCGAAGGAATAGAGGTAAACCCTCAAGAAGAATGGGGAGAATGGTGCATCTCCTCTTGGTGCAGTCCGGATACGTTAGATTTCTTAAAACCACTTCCCAATTCCCTATGGTCAAGGGATCGCATGTTCACACTTTGTCCAATAAAACTAAAATTTCAAATCCCCTACTCTGCCCTTGTCCTAGGATTCCTCACTGGGATCAGTAGCCATGACAGGTTGGGGTAACCAGAGTCACCTTCAAGTGCACAGTTCACATGTTGATGATTGGCTCCTCTTGTTCCATTCTCATCATCCAGCTCATTAGGTAACAATATTGTTGCAGCTTATACTCCAGTCATTGTGGTCATTGTTCTCTCCTGAGAAAGTCAGTCTTACACACATTACACTTACAATGTTACATACAGCAAGAACGGCATCGTCTAGCAAGCAGTTCTCAAGAGAAAGACTTTTAGTTATGAGCACATTTGGACAGCACAGTGGACAAACACAATTTAGGGCCAGATGTAGGTACGTGACAAATTGCGACTTGCAATTTGCGAGTCAGAGCGACTCGCAAATTGCAACTCGCAATTTGCTATGCAGAAAGGTGTCTCAGACACCTTCTGCGACTCGCTATGGGGTCTCAAAGACCCACCTCATTATTATTAATGAGGTGGGTCGCAGTTTGCGACCCCATAGCGAGTCTGGGCACTCATGGGGATGGTGGCCTGCTGGAGACAGCAGACCACCATGTCCGTGACTGCTTTTAAATAAAGCAGTTTTTTTTTTCTATCTGCAACCCGTTTTCCTTAAAGGAAAACGAGCTGCACATAGAAAAAAATACCAAAACCTTTTGTTTCGTTTTTTTTCAGAGTAGGCATTTGCGAATGAGTTACCATCCACTTCAAGAGGATGGTAACTATCGCGGTGCGAGTCGCAAATAGGAAGGGAACACCCCTTCCTATTTGCGAGTCGGAAACGCATTTTGCGAGTCGGTTCCGACTCGCAAAATGTGTTTCTGCATCGCGTGTGGGCATTAGCGCCTCGCAAACGGCGTTTTTTGCCATTTGCGAGGCGCTAATGCCTTGCTACATCTGGCCCTTAATTCTCTAAGCAGACATTTTATTAAACGCCTAAGAAATACAGTTTGACATGAGATCGTGCAACTAGGCCAAGGCTCTACTAAGTTAAGGCCTATGGTTAATAAAGCTAATACATAATGCATAACCCTTAATATGATATATTACTACATTAATCAAACATAAGCTCCATATTTCATATTAATAAGCCGTTAATAAGTGCACTTTGTGAACCTTGGCGGCCACTCACGTGGACATATTTTCAAATGCATGCACTATCTTTCTCTAAGTTATAATTTTTTCTATGCAAATCCATTACTCAGAATACATGAATATGCATTAATATTTTTATTAAAACACTTGCCCTACTACTGGCGACAAGGTTGTCCAGAAACCGACCCTGAGGAAGGGTTACCCATTTAGGGAGAGGGTGAGACAGGCTGAGATGCATCCTCGGATGAGGACCTTGACTCTGGTCATTCCTGGTGCCCGGCTTTTGCCACCTCAGTGCCCTATGAAGGGGATTCGAACACCTCTGATATGTTTTACCCAGAGGACATATATCACCCTCGATCCTCCTAATAGTGACCAGACCAGAAAGTTGCGGATTATGTGGCCCGCAATATCCACCGGCCCATCGATAAGGATGTTTGGGCCCGGCTACAGGCCAAATGCCCTAGACTCTCTTTGGAGGGCAAGGTGGCGGCAATGCCTGATATTGACCCCAAAAGGTGTACCTTTTTTGCAAAATACACCAGGGACTCTTGGAGTTTGTGTCAGGATAAATTATTAGACAGGCTGGGGCCCCTCACCCAAATCATCCAACCAGCAGAACAGTCTAAACAGACAGGCGAACCTCTTCACACTGATGTACTAGTGACCTGGGCTCAGAGGGTGGTGTGCCTTTGGGCAACGCCAATTGTGCTCTCTCCATGGAGAGGTGTCACTCCCTTTTGATAAAGATCGATTCAAAACTGGAGGAGATCTCCAATTCCGAAGCAGGGGCAATCGCTCAGGGCAACCTGTTTGTGACCCCTTTGTGAAGGAGCTGGGGAAATCTGTAGTCACCTTCTCGGCACTGGACAAAGGGCAGACTTCAATTAAGAACATTTTCCCCGGAAAGGTTTTCGGGGGTCCGGAAGAGGTAGGGTTCACACCTCAGTCCGCTTCAGCTTCTAAGGCCCAAATTAAGGTCTAGCAAGGAGGCATGATGGATGGCATTGC
Organism: Pleurodeles waltl; assembly: GCF_031143425.1. NCBI lineage: Eukaryota > Metazoa > Chordata > Amphibia > Caudata > Salamandridae > Pleurodeles > Pleurodeles waltl. The sequence continues at coordinate 262,393,723 of NC_090440.1, forward strand.
GGCAGTGCAAACGCATCAGGAGCAGTTAATGGCATGCAATAACCTTTTTTCCCCTCAAGTTCTGGTGGGGGAGGTTGAGGCTGTTTTGCATTAATGGGCGGAGGTTACATCAGACCCCTGGGTTCTGCCAACCGTAGAAGGTTTTCCCATAGCATTCCACGGATCTCCGGTAACGCCAAAGCTTCTCTTTTTTTCACAAACAGACATGGCTCTGATCGACTCAGAGGTACAGGAGCGCCTCAGGAAAGGGGTCATTCAGTGGTCAGTATTACACCCTCGAGATTTTGTGAGCAATCTGTTCTTAGTGGAAAAGAAGTACCAGGGCTTTCGTCTGGTCATAAATTTACGTGCATTCGAGTGGGTGATATACCAACACTTTGAAATGGAGGGCATTAACCTACTCAGGGACCTTCTCTTACAAGGGGACTGGATGGTGCACCTGGACCTCAAAGATGCATACCTCATGGTCCCAATTTTTCCTGCCTCATTACCGCTTCCTTCAATTAATCTGGAGACAACAGGTCTTTGAGTTCAGATTCCTCCCATTCAGACTTTCGTCAGCACCCTGGTACTTTACGAAACTCCTCAAAACAGTGATCTAAATCCTCAGAACACAAGGGGTCAGGCTGAATCTATCTGGATGACATCCTCCTGATGGACCAATCTCAGTCTCAACTCATGTCCCACTTGATCATGGCTATTGCTCTGTTGCAGGATCTAGGTTTTGTCATAAACCAGGAGAAATCAGAGCTATCACTGTCACAGACCATGACCGTCCTGGGTTTCTCATAGACTCCAGTGTAGCCTCCCTCAGCCTCCCGGACTCAAAGGTAAGCAAGATCAAAAAAAGCTGAAGAAGGTATTGAGGAGGGACAGAATGTCCCTCAGACAACTGGCCAGGATAGTAGGGTTGTTATCCTCCTCTAGCCAAGCCATATTTCCAGGTCCCTTGCATGACAGGGCCTTGCAACTTTTGAAGGCCTCCAACATCAGATGGGGCCTACCCTACTCAGAACTGATTTCCCTCTCAACAGAGGCGCAATGGTGGATAGACCACATGGAGGAGTGGAATGACAGGGTGATCTTCGCATCCTCTCTGGACATGATCATAGAGTTGGATGCCAACCGACAGGGCTGGGGAGCCAGGTGTGGGGAGATCTTCATGAGGGGGACAATGGACACAGGAGAAACTCAAACTGCGTATCAACTGTCTGGAACTCTTAGCGGGGTTGTTGCAATCAAATCCCTGACTAGGACAGGGTCTCCTACTGCATCCTTCTCAGAATGGACAATGTGTCAGCGGTTCAGTACATAAATCTCCTGGGCGACACTTGCTCGAAAGCTCTAGTGGAAAAGATTTCTGGTACTGCTGCCTCCAGCGCCAGATTTCGGTGACAGCAGAGTATCTCCTGGGGTCACAGACTACTCTAGCAGACTGGAACTCTAGCCGTATCAGGGACTCCTGCAACTAGAGACTGGAAAAGTCAACCTTCAAAGCTCTCATGGACCGGTGGGATCTGTGCTCGGTGAATCTGTTCGCATCCAGACTGAACGCACAACTACTGAGGTGCTTCAGCTGGAGTCTGGACCCGGGGCAGCAGCAGTAGATGCCTCCCTGCAAAACTGGGTGGCGGAACAGGCTTATGCATTCCCCCCTTTTCTCCTAATCCTGAGAGTGACAGCTCAAGTTCATCATCAGGTGGCTTTGATAATTCTTATAACCCCTTTCTAGATATCTCAAGCTTGGTTCCCCCCTCCCATAACTGTCCTGGGACACGGCAATCTTGTTCCTACCCTTTCCTCGGGTCCTGTTGGATCTCCTCAGTCATCCACATCTCCTAGTACTGCAAGGCCACCTGAATCTCATGGTGTGGAGATTTTCAGGCGCAGATGGGAAGACAACACACTTTTGAAGGAGGCTGAAGGATTCATTCAACAGGCATGGGCTCCAGGGACAATCTAAGAAATACCAGTCAGCTTGGGCCAGATGGGTTCATTGGTGTGTGGAGAGGCATCTGGATCCCAGGAGGGTCCAGATTACAGATTTCTTAAATTTTGGCTAACTTAGGCTTGGCTTACTGTACAGTGAATTCCTTCAGATCTTCGATCTCAATGGGCCATCCACTCATCAACAATGTTCTCGTTGGGGAGCATCCTTGGGGTTGTAAATTACTTACAGACATCAGGATGTCTAAACCTCTGGAACGCAAATATTCTGGTCTGTTGGATGAGAATATAGTACTCCGTTTGTTATCAAGTTGGTAGGACAATCAATACCTCTTCAGGATTTCAGCAAAATTAACTATTCTTCTTTGCCTCATAGCTTGTAAAAGAGTCCCAGATTTTAGGGCTCTGGATATTTCAGCAAGAGTGTTCACACCGGAAGGGGTTCCATTTACTATTTCTAGACAGACCAAATGTAATACCATGTCAGTAACATATCCCGCCTTCAAGGCTGCTCCCAAGCTGAGTGTGGTAAGGTGTCTTAAAGCATACAGCATTTGGGATGTTGATTAGCATAGTTTACAGTGACGAATTGTGGTGCTATTAATTGTGTTTGACCAATGACTTTGTGTTTCACCACTACGCATATTAATTGCTCAATGTTCACCAGTAGCACATTACATGTTATATTCAGTTTAGCTGCCTGTTGGCTTTAACGTGGAGTTAGACATTACATTTGGTATTCAGTTTAGCTGCCTTTTGGCTTTAACATGGCATTAGACATTACATTTGGTATGTAGGTCAGCTGCCTATTGGCTTTAACATGGCATTAGACATTACATTTGGTATTTAGGTTAGCTGCCTATTGGCTTTAACAAGGAGTTAGACATTGCAGTTGAGACATTGCAAATGAGCTGTGTTTTTCCAAGCTGTGTTTTTCCACATGATAGACCAAGCTGTGTTTTTCACACCAAACCTAAGCTGATAAGAGAGCGTAGATTTTGTGTTTACCTCTCAATCCAGTCTGGGAACGAGTGAAGTTTGGAGAATTGGCCACTCTCCAAGTTTATTCGGTTCCCACACTGAGTTTGCTTTTAACGATGGCCCTGGGCAACAGCGAGGGGGAGAAGATCTTGACTTCAGACAGGAACGGTTGTCAGTTGCCTGTCTCCCGTTTGGGTGGAAAATCTCTTTCTCGTAGTTAAACCGGAGTCATCAACTTGCAGACCTTAGAAAGATGAAGCGGAGTGATAGGCCCTACGGTGGTGCAATTTTGACTTTTATGCTTTGCTTTGAAGTTATGATATAATATAATCACATGTATTTGCTGTGTACATTGTAACTGAGAAGTACTTTGATGTATTTTGCTTTCATTGCTGCGACTACTTTTAAACGTGTTCTTCCAGTCTACTAATTTCGTCTTTCAGGAACCTGGTGGTGAAGTAATAATAACAATAAATGTCTTCTTTAAACTAAGAAGTGCATTCCAGAGAAGTTTTGTAAGCTCAGTCATAAGGTAAGAGAAGGAAAGCAAAACATTTGGGCGTTAATCGGCAGTCTGGGAGTCGGAGTTAGAGATTTGAAGTGCACTATTTAAAAGTGTAATTGTTTTTTGTTGTTTAGAGAATTAAAGAAGCACGGCAGACCATGTTTGAAAATGCATGTGAAGTTAAACTGCCTTATGGTGCTGTCAGAAACATGTTTTCTTGTTTATAAGGACTTTGTGAGCCTTGGGATGAGTGCTTTGTGCCTTTTGAAAGAAATGATGTTCCTTTTATTCTTGACAGAAGGGTTTGGATACTTTTGTCTGCTTACAGAAAAATGCAGGAGAGGTGTAGGCAGTTAGAACATGAAAACAAGAATTTACGTGAGCAAATTAGCCAGAACACATTAATGCAAGATAATGCTGAAATCTATAAAACTATTGTAGTAGAATCTGGCTTTTCCCATTCCAGTAATGAGAAGGTTAAAAAAGCTGAGCCTCTTGAGAAGAGCGTAGATGTGCAGAACAGCCCACAGTTGTTGGCAGGTGAAGTGCATTCCTTAACAGATTACACTGTGAACACAGTTGAGAATGTTATTTTCCGACCGCTTTTGTTAAGTATGATGTTTAAAATTAATTCAGACAAGGCAGCAGTGCTGTCGCAAAATGTGCAGTTTCTGGGAATTCAGTGGAATCCAGAAAATAGACAGAAGTTATCACAAGTAAAACAAAAGAGTTTAGAGTTTCTTACTATTTGCACTAAGCAAGAGACACTGAGTTTCACAAGCTTGTTTGATTTGTGGAAACAGCATAGCCCTCATCTGAGTGAAATCTTAACACTTTGGTACAAAGTAACTAGGAAAAAACATGAGCAGCTGCGGGCTTTTGATTTGGCAAATGAAATAATTCAGATTTTAGGTTTCTGCGCAGTGCAAGAGGGAAACACTGATTTACATGTCAATCAGGAACAGGGGTGGACAAGAGTGGCCCTGGAACTTTGGTTTAAGCTTTTGACTTGTTCTTGGGCTCTAGTGAATACTGAGCAAATGACATTAAATAATAATGTAATTCTGAAACCTGAAATATCAAGCATGCAGTGGGTGATGAGTTCACCTACATCTCACAGTATAGGACTGGCACAGGAGGCTAGTATCATACACTGGATCTGGTACATGCAAGACAGGGCTAGAGTCACTGCAGCCCTACATGAACAGGTGTCACAAGCCCCTTTTCAGGATGAGGAGAGGGTGCAGGGAGTACCACAGGTAAAAGAGTCCCCAGTGAAATTGAGTGCACCATTTGAATTTGTGTCCCCTGAAGATAAAAAGCATGTTTGTTTGACTAATGATTCACTGACTGAAAAGTTGTTGTCTACCACAGGAGAAGGAACAGAGTTGTACAATGTGTGTCAGACTTTAAAGCAAGAGCTGCTTGAGATGTGTCATTTTTACACTGATTCTTGGTTCATTGCCAATGGTTTAGCCGTTTGGTTTTCCACATGGCTTGTACATAACTGGTTCAATTCCCTTGCAGATGTTAAAGCAAAAAATTCAGAGTCTGAAGAGTCCACTCAGAATTCTGACTTAGTGGGGATGGCTAAGTGGGTGCACCAGAAATGTGAACATCTGGGAGAAAAGCCACTTACAGGTGGGCAGAGATTAGAGAGATGAACATTCCCCGAGATTTGATAAAAACTGTGATTTTGCAATGTCCTATTTGTCAGCACGCACAACAGAGATCTGTCCCACAAACAGTCAAAGATCAGTTGGGAAGAGGAAAGTTACCAGGACAGATATGGCAAATTGATCAGGTTTTAGGGGTAGTGATTGCTGCAGATTACCAAGGAGAAATCAAAATGATGCTGATAATTAGAAGATAATCTGATTTATTCATACAGATTGGAGACAGAATTGCCCAACTTGTCACAAGTGCAGTGAATGGAGGTTTGGTAAAGAAGGAGTCTGCCCCAGCCCTTCTGACAGTGCAAGGAAAGGGAAGCTGTGGTGCAGCAGATAAAAACCTCAGTGCTAAGGTGGGGGTTGAATCCCCAGGTGACCCTCCAGAACCTGCAGAAATTATAACAAAGGGCCCCAATAACGTCCTGCTGATTATAAAACAAGGAAAGGAAGAGGAAGGGCACATTTCAGAGGACAAATGTAATTTGTAAGAAAAGCCATACTTTTTTCTTTTGCAGATCCTACCACGACTCACCACTGACCATGAGTGTGCTGTGTGGTCTCCCTTCGGGTGTGTGCGTGTTGGGTCGGGGGAGGGACCGAACCCCCCAACCTGAACCTGATTGATTAAAGTACAAACCCCATGGATCCATTCTGCGCAACTGGCTCCTTCAGTTCAAGTTCTACATGGGATCAATATAAAGTTTGTCAACTTGTTTGATTACATTCTTCCACTGGAACTAAGCACCTTACCAGTTAACTGTCTGTGTTTTTTCGTGTGGAACTCTGACTTTCAATTACATTCAAACCTTTCAGGTGGACTGTGTACCTTTACATGAGTAGAACACATGCTACATTAACTTGCTGTTTTAGAGACACTATTTTCCCAATCAGAGTATATAAGTTTCAGTCTTTTCATTGTAGATGTATCTGATCTGAAAGGTTATGAGATCAATATATTAATCCACTTCCATTGCTTTGCAGTGATTGCTTTTATTTGCTAATAATGTTTTTTTTGTTGATTTTTTTTTTTTTTTTAAATAAGAGGTATGTAAACAAAAATTCATTGGTCATAGGCTGGAGTGTGATGCTATTAATTGTGTTTGACCAATGACTTTGTGTTTCACCACTGCGCATATTAGTTGCTCAATGTTCACCAGTAGCACATTACATGTTTTATTCAGTTGAGCTGCCTATTGGCTTTAACGTGGAGTTAGACATTACATTTGGTATTCAGTTTAGCTGCCTATTGGCTTTAACATGGCATTAAACATTACAGTTGGTATGTAGGTCAGCTGCCTATTGGCTTTAACATGGCATTAGACATTACATTTGGTATTTAGGTTAGTTGCCTATTGGCTTTAATGTGGAGTTAGACATTACAGTTGAGTCATTGCAGATGAGCTGTGTTTTTCGAAGCTGTGTTTTTCCACATGATAGACCAAGCTGTGTTTTTCACATCAAACCCTAGCTGATAAGAGAGCATAGATTTTGTGTTTACCTCTCAATCCAGTCTGGGAACGAGTGAAGTTTGGAGAATTCACCACTCTCCAAGTTTATTCGGTTCCCACACTGAGTTTGCTTTTAACGATGGCCCTGGGCAACAGCGAATACATTATACGACAAGCAGAGTGCATAAAAGGTGCCTAAAGGGCAGTGGAAAGGGAGAGTACTGCGGAATGGTAGGAGAGCAAACACAATATGTTGATAAACAACCAATATTTTTGCAGACTTGCAAAACAGAGAGGGAGAGAGTATGTGTCTGTTTTTGTCTGTGTGTATACAAAAAGTTGTGGTTGAATCCGACTGACATCTCGCAATAACCAACTGAAAGCACCTGTACACAATCATTTATCCAAAAATACATTTATTAGGGGGGGTGTAACACCCCAAGCATCCCCCCCTTAAGCTACGCTCCTGCACCTCAGCTTGAACACTTTTAAGAGTGGGATTCTGGCCTTTCTCTTAAAGATCTATAGCCCTCATTTCAACCTCAGCGGTCTTTTGCCAAGACTGCCAAGGTTACTCCGGGCCAAAGACTGCCAGCGGTGGCGGTCTTCCGCCAATTGTATCATGACTGCTGGCAGCCCTCCGCCCTTTTTCGGACGGAGAGCCGCCAGCAGCCATACTGGCGGTCGGCGGTGAAGTGGAGGCTGCTCCACCTCCACCACCACGTCATCAGAACACTGCCCACCGAATTACATCCCAGTATTCTTCGTGGCGGTGTTCTGGTGACGGGGTGCTAGCGGCGGAGCAGCCCCTGTGCATCTTGTTCCCTCCCGGAGGATCACCGGAACAGGTAAGGTGATCATCTGTTAGGGGAGGGGAGTGGGCAGTGTTGTGTGTTGTGTGCGTTCATGGGGGTGTGCGTATGAGTGTATAGAGGGGTTGTATGTGTACGTGTATGCATGCGGGGGGTGTATTGTGTGTATGAGAAATTGGACATATATTTCTGTGTGCATGTGTGCATATATGTGTGCATGTATGTGTGCGTGTATGTGTATGAGTGGTGTGAGCGTGCGTGTAGGGGGCTGTGAGGGGGTGTGTGTGGGTGTTTCTGTGGGGGTGCGGTGGTGGGGGAGGACTTAGGGGAGGGGGGGCGGAGAAGGAGACCCCAATCAGTGCCAGGGAACGAATTCCCTTGCACTGATAGTGCCTACCGCCATGGATTTCGTGGCAGCACAAAACCCCACAAAATCCATGGCGGTATGCGGGGTCCTGATACCGCCGGCGGTCTAGTGACGGCCGCCTGGTTGGAGACCGAAGTCTCCAGACCAGCGGTCGTTACCATCCGGGCGGTCGAAGTGTAAAAGTGGCTGTTTGGCATGGCGGTAACCGGCATGGTCGTAATTCCATTTTTTTCTGCCGGCCTGTTGGCGGTATTACCGCCGCTTTTACACTGACTGCCAGGGTTGTAATGGTCCATGTGTAGCAAATTTGAAAAACCCTTTTGCAGCAGAGTATGGGGTGAGGCCTCATATTCTCTAGTGTGTAAAACAAGGGTGGATTCTGGACTCACATATATATATGTGTATATATATATGTATATATATGTGTGTGTGTGTGTGTGTATATATATATATATATATATATATATATATACAAATTGCAGTTTTATATAGTGCAAAACACTGCAAGGGCATTGGACCACTTTACATGATTACCAGATTACATTAGCTAAGGTAAAATACATTTTTATTAATGCATGGGAGATTAAGTGATTTTCCCCGAGCCAATGCTGGTACTTGAAACTGGTTTCTCAGATCCAAAGGCAGCAGCTCTGGACGTTAGGCTACGTCCATATTTCTCAATTTGTGAAAGTCGAACACAAGTGTGATGATTGTGAGTGCTTACATATAGTGAGCACATTCTGTGTTGAAATTACTTTGTGAAGTAAAATAATCAACAGAAAAAATACTGGAAGATTCATAAGGAGTCTTGCTTGGAAATGCTTGTAAGGTTTTGTTTTAAAACAGGGTTTAGGGACATAGTTCATCAACTTTGCAACAGTGGTGCTGGAACAATTTTCATTGTGGTGGTGCTGACATCAAAGTTACATGACTGTCATAGAGATTGTAAATAATACTAGCCCCGCACAAAGGGTAGCAAATGTATTCAGCTGGAGAGTAGTATGTAGTAGGTGTTGCATTTTGGAACACAGTATCGCAGCTATATCACTAAAACATTGTCATTTACGGACAGCACATCTTCCATTGAAATGGCCACTAAATTTACACAGACATACAGTTTTACTGATAAAATTGCATCGCAAACAGTTGATAATATGTCAAAATCAAGTTTCAGTGAATATTTATCATTTGTGCATCACCAAGTAAAACTGTCTTGATTTGGTTTTATCCTATTAAGATCTTTGTTTCCACCACACTTCAGAATGATAAAAAAAGTGCTTTTTTTTTCCTAATTGGTGATATATTCTGAAATATGCGTATGGTTCATTTACAGGTATATGAATTTTGTTGTGTTTTACAAAAATAACATCCTACAGCCTTTCCATTCACACTCATTTTACTGAGTACAATGTTATCACATAGTTCACTTTAAAAACTCCTCTCACTTCGGAGTCAGAGAAAGACAAGTGAAAATCAATCCCCAACAATAAGCAATAATTTGTCAGAAGACATAGCCTGACATTTGACCCGTATCTTTGAACACACATCAAATGGGACAAGATATATATAAAATATAAAGACATCTTTATTTATTGCTCTTTTGAGACCCAACAGGAATTGGCTGATGACCTAACAGTGGGTCGCATCCCACAGTTTGGGAACCACTGTAATCTCTAATTTCTCTACTGGCCCCTTAATGGCCAAGTACTCTTTATAGTAAAAAATGTTGTTCCTTTTGTGCCACCACTTGATTATATTTGGGGAATCCTCAGGAACAGCAGCTTCCCAGAATCCCACCTTTCAGCAACTCCATCTCTGTTATTAAATACAATACAGATGAACAGCGTGGCTAAATAGGGGGAAGGGTGATTAGGGAGGGTAAAGCAGGGAAAGAGATCTGAAAAATAAGAATCACAAACAAAGCAAAAATCCTGAACTTAAAATCGCCCCTTTCAAATGGATTGTGGCACCACCTCTATTATATCTGAACCCAGTTTAGAGTAGCAATGTCTAGCACAGTCAACACAAATAAAAGCAATAAAATATTTCAATGATCAAGTGCCCAGTAACCAATGAGCAAGCCATAGCAAAATAAAATTAATTTTAAACGTTATTCAAATCTGAGTTAGAAAAGGAAAACAAAAAATAGATATTAATGACTATGGCCCTCATTACAACCCTGGCGGTCGGTGTTAAAGCGGCGGTACTACCGCAAACAGGCCGGCAGAAGAAAAAAATGGGATTACGACTGTGGCGGAAACCGCCAACATAGACAGCCACTTTAACACTCCGACCGCCACGGCGGTAGAAACAAACACTGCGGCGGTAACTGCCAACAGACAGGCAGAAGACAAAGTATAGCCCACCGTATTTCAAGACGCCTATCCGCCACCTTTTCCAGTGCGGAACCAACGCTATCAAAAGCATTGCAGAAACAGTACACAGAAGGGAAACCACTCACCTCTCGACACCCAACGAGGAACCAGGACTCCATGCAGCCCGAACTTCAGGTGTTACCTATGTTGGTTTACCTCCTCTTCCACCAGGAGTACGAACGGCGGCGGCAGCGAATACAGTCAGTACTGCACCTACAACACAGGGGAGGGGGGGAGGAAAGAGAGTGACACACACACGCAACACCCCCACCCTGACCCCCACACCCAACAACATACACACAAATACATGCATCAACATTACATATACACCCCTCCAACCCCCGGAAGAACGCAAGGACAAAAGGAAATTATTGTAACAATTGTAATCATGAAAAATCCATTAGTCAAAATTCAGCATATACAAATATGTACACCAACTACTCAAGTCCGGATAGTGTACCAATCATTGTCCGTGGACCACTGGGCTTAAAATGCATGGGCAAAGCCCCCACATGATACCTGACTGGGAATGGAGAGAACACTGCTGGGGCATCAGATAAAAAATACACAGGCACCTCAGGGGGAGGGGAGGGGGAGCACCACAGCCTGATGAACGCACGACGCTACTGCTGCACGAGGGGGCTTCATGCCCATTGCTGTATCCTGGGGAGTGCAAAGCCACAGTCTCTCAAGTCTCTCCAGTGGGTGGTTTGCCCACTGCTCTATCCTGGGGAGTGCAAAGCCACAGTCTCTTAAGTCTCTCCAGTGGGTGGTTTGCCCACTGCTCTATCCTGGGGAGTGCAAAGCCACAGTCTCTCAAGTGGATGACAGTCTCTACTGGTTCTGGAGGGGGCCTGGTGCCCAGAGTGCTTCATCCTGCCAAGGACTGAGGTAGTGGTTGTGATACTCCACTGGTTCTGGAGGGGGCCTGGTGCCCAGAGTGCTTCATCCTGCCAAGGACTGAGGTAGTGGTTGTGATACTCCACTGGTTCTGTAGGGGGCTTTGTGCCCAGAGTGCTTTATCCTGCTAAGGACTGGGTTAGTGGATGTCATTCTCCACTGGTTCTGAAGGGGGCATGGTGACCAGAGTGCTTCATTCTGCCAAGGACTGAGGTAGTGGATGTGATACTCCACTGGTTCTGGAGGGGGCTTTGTGCCCAGAGTGCTTCATCCTGCTAAGGACTGGGTTAGTGGATGTCATTCTCCACTGGTTCTGGAGGGGGCATGGTGCCCAGAGTGCTTCATCCTGCCAAGGACTGAGGTAGTGGATGTGATACTCCACTGATTCTGGAGGGGGCTTTGTGCCCAGAGTGCTTCATCCTGTAAAGGACTGGGTTAGTGGATATGATACTCCACTGGTTCTGGAGGGGGCCTGGTGCCCAGAGTGCTTCATCCTGCCAAGGACTGAGGTAGTGGATGTGATACTCCACATTGGTTCTGGAGGGGGCGTGGTGCCCAGAGTGCTTCATCCTGCCAAGGACTGAGGTAGTGGTTGTGATACTCCACTGGTTCTGGAGCGGGCCTGGAGCCCAGAGTGCTTCATCCTGCCAAGGACTGAGGTAGTGGATGTGATACTCCACTTGTTCTGGAGAGCTCCACATGCAGTGTGGCCAGTACAATTCCCTCACCTGGGTGTGCGTGCCAAGAGATTGGCGAGGTTCAGGTAGCATGATACGCCATGGAGGCAAAGACATACCCCACACTGCTGCGGCTTTGCATTCCACCTGCAGGTGCAAACAGTGATGGAAGTCATGCCTCATGGAAGCTGCCCAGGCAGTGTCTGTGGCGTCGGTGCTTGTGGCGGTGTCTGTGGCAGCGGGGCATGGGTCAGCACCTGCTGAGGGACAAAGCAGAACGTCTCCTGCAGCCTCGGACGGCTGCCCACTGGGGAAGAGGCTGGGGACTGTCACTGAGGCTGTAGACGTGCCGGGGGCGGTGCAGGCAGCGGTGCAGGTGGTGGTGCAGGTGGCAGTTGTGGTGGCGGGGCAGCTAGCAGTGTTCGCCGCCGCACAGGTTGGCGTGGTCGTGGATAGAAGGTGTGACACTGGTCCCTCAGTCGGTGCCACCATGCACTCTCCTGGCCTGCTCTTCTGCTTTTGGCCCTTCCCCACCTTTGATGGTGCCGCAGTTGCCTTGCCACTATCCCCTTTTGTTTTTGCTGAGCCCTTGGTGGCTGGTAGGTTCGGCTTCTCCCTGCGGAATGTGGGCTCCTTTTTCACTTTGGCAGGTGGCGGAATGTCCTTGCCCTCGCTACGTGGCACACTGGCAGCCCTGATGCTGGCACCACTGTGCCTGGGGATGTGGTGGCTGAGGTGCTGGGCTGGGACCTGGAAAGCCTGGCCCTAGGTGAAGGACGGGTGGGGGGAGGTGTAGGGAAGAGGTCAATGTTAGCCAGGAAGAGTTTTTTTAGACACACTGGGACGGGAAGATGGAGGGGGTTTGGGAGTGGAGGTAGAGGTAGTGGTTGTAGGAGGTGTACGTCTGCTGAATTTGGGTGAAGGTGCATGGGCGGAGGCTGTTGTGAGGTGGATGGCTGTTGGGTGGGTGTGTGCCTGCGTTTGTGTACTTTGGGAGGAGGGCTCACTGACATACTGGGAGAGGACACTGGGGATGTGTGAATCGTAGTGGGATGGTGAGTGCACGTGAGCGGTGTGTGGAGATGGGCATGCTTGTGATGGAGTTAGTGGCTGAGGATGTAGTGCATGCAGGTGTGAGTGGAGACGAGACAGGGAGGGAGGAGGAGGACGTGGAGGAGGGGGACACAGTGGAGGCAGTGGATGTTGGTGTGCCTGCATGGGGATGGTGCTTGTGTGAGTGCCTGTGGGATGTGTGGTGCTTACGTTTGCCATGTCAACTCTTGTGTGTTCATGTGTGTGCATGCTGGTCTGATGGTGTGCTTGGGATAAGCTGAGGTACAGGGGATTGGGTCTGGGTGGAGATAGTTGGAGGGGGAGGCTGGACACAGGGACAATGGCTGCCATCAGTGCTGAGGCCAGAGCCTGAAATGCTCTCTGTTGGGCTGCCTGCCCAGAATGAATGCCCTGCAGGTATGCATTTGTTTGTTGCAAATGCCTCTCTACACCCTGGATGGCATTCACAATGGTAGATGTCCCAACAGTGAGGGATCTCAGGAGGTCAATAGCCTCCTCACTGAGGGCAGCAGGGCTGACTGGGCACGGCCTGAGGTGCCTGGGGCGAAGGAGATGCCCACCCTCCTGGGTGAGCAGGCACGGGACACACGCTGAGGGGCTGCTGGGAGGGCGGTGCTGGTAGGGGGGTGGCGGCTGTACCTGTTGATGTGGTGGGCACAGAGGTGCCCACCACCGCAAGGGAGCTCCCATCAGAGGAGGAGTCGCTGTCACTGCTGTCTGCTCCTGTCCCTGCTGTGGAGCTCCCCTCGCCCTCTGTCCCACTGGTGGCTTCAGACTCCGTTGCTTCACCCTCCAGGGCCAAGTGGGTTGCAGCTCCCTCCTGCTCCGGTGCCAGTGCTCCTCCGCCTGATGATGCTATTGTACACAAGAACAGGGAGACCACAAAAAGGGGGAGGAAGACAGAAGAAAGATATGTTCAGTGCATGCAACACCACTACTGTTGGCAGACACAACACACATGGAGCAGCCCTCTGCACTACGCCATGCACTGACAGTTCCTAGAAATTTCAGCTGACCATGGGGTACGAGGCCTAAGACCAATTGCTGCACACCTGGAAGTCACAGGAGCCTGACTAGGTGTAGATGGCTCTTGCCACTGGTGGGGTTGGGGTGCCACATAGCCTGCCTCACAAGGGACCTTGTCTACCAAGTTCGCCCGTGCCTAGGGGGAACCCACTGCCCACCTCCCCCACCCAGACACCTCGTAATGCGCGCAGAGTCAGCTGAATGAGAGTGTACTCACCTCCTTGTTGCTACTGTCATGCCCTCAAGCGCCCATCCAACTCCGGATAGGCCACCGCCAGGATCTGGAACATCAGGTGGGTCATGGTGCGACGGGCACCCCTCCCACGTTGGGAGGCCATCCCAGCTGGGCCTCCGCCGTCTTCTTGCTCCAGCGGTGCAGGTCCTCCCATCTTTTACGGCAGTGGGTGCTCCGTCTGTAGTAGACCACCAGGGTCCGGACGTCCTTGGCGATGGCACGCCAAATACCCTTCTTCTGGTGGGCGCTGACTTAGAGGAATGGTACAGGGGGAAAGGAAATTACTTACTCGTCCGGACCATCAAACTCATTGCCCACCAGTCCCCGCCCATGCCCTGATGCACATACACTCACCATAAGCACATGCAGGCCTCAGTCCCCCCCATGTATCTTCCATCCACACCACTCAAAACAGGCATTGCCCATGCAGCATGCTTACAGTGTACTCACCTGTTTGTCTGGAGGACCGTAGAATAGTGTGTACTGGGGGAGGACCCCATCCACCAGTTTGTCCAACTCCTCGCGGTGAAGGCAGGGTCCCTTTCCCCAGACACTGTAGCCATTGTCACTTCCAGACACAGGTCACAGCATCACTTGCAGTGTAGGTCCTCTCCTGTTGAAGGTCAGGTATCAAGTGAGGGAACAGACAGAAAATGGTGGGCACGTCCGCGCCGGAGCGTACCGTCCCCGCCGGAGTACATCGTCATTGGCTCCTGGGACCCATAGGGCCCAATGTTAACCAATGCAGAATTGTGCAGCGTTCTTCGACCGCCCACCATGACGGTGTACAATGCCAGCGCAGTTACCTCATATCCCCTTGTCCCACCTTACAGGTCAGGCAGCCGCCAGAAGAAGAGGATATCGACAACCAAAACAACATCATCATGCAATACTTCCAGTGAGACACAGGTAAGAAGATGTAACTGCTTCCCACATCTCATACTGTTGTTTTAGCTAGCATAAGTCTGTCATTTTCATTCAGTGTATGGACCCTGACTTGACACTTTGACTTTCCATTTCACAGATCTGGGTCCCACTTTGTGCCCTCTGCTCTGTTTACTCCTGGCCTACAGCTGTGCTACATTGTTATGTGAACAAGTAAATTGGCATTGCTATATTCCATAGTTATTGCAATTACACATTTGTGAAAGCACAGACTCCAGATTGTTTTGTGATTGAAGTATGTTTATTCCTGTGCAAATAAGTGGAGGGGGTTGTAAAATGGGCTGGGGTGATGGTGGAGGAATGTCCATGGCAGAGTCCAGTCTATTGGTTTCACAGGTGCATTGTCCAAAGGGGCATAGGAAGTGGAGCAATGGCAATTTAAGGATGGACAGGGTGACATAGTGGGACAGAAGGGTGACATTCAGGGTGGTCTCATTTCCTGGCGGGGGTCTTGGCAATGTTCTCTGTCTTGTTCCTGGATCTCAGGGACCGTTTGCGGGGTGGTTCTCCATCTGCAGGGGGTGGGGTGCTTTTGTCCTGTTGTTCCTGTGGCAGTGCCTCGTGTCCACTAGTGCCGGCGGAGGTGGAGGGCAGTTCATCGTCCAGGCTAGTGTCAGGGGCCCCTTGTTGTGCCACTGTGTCCCTCCTGGTGTGGAGAAGGTCTGCCAGCACCCCTGCAATGGTGACCAGGGTGGTGCTAATGGACTTCAAGTCTTCCCTGATCCCAGAGTAGTGTTCCTCCTGCAGCCGCTGGGTCTCCTGAAACTTGGCCAGTACCATTGCCATGGTCTCCTGGGAATGATGGTAAGCTCCCATGATGTTGTAGAGTGCCTCGTGGAGTGTTGGTTCCCTGGGCCTGTCCCCCCCCGTCGCACAGCATTCCACCCAGCTTCCCTGTTATCCTGTGCCTCTGTTCCCTGAACCGTGTGACTACTGCCACTGCCCAAAGGGCCCTGATCGTCCTGTGTTAGTGGGTTTGCCTGGGTTCCCTGTAGTAGTGGACACACTGCTGATTGACATTTCCTTGGGACAGAGGGATGGGCCCGCTGGGTGGGTGCTGTGCTGGTGTTTCCTGAGGGGGAGGCTCTGTGTTGGCTTGTGACAGTGGCAGGGGAACCGACTGTCCCAAGGTCCCAGATGGGCCGGGCTGGTCATCTTGATCCAGGCATGCAGAGCTGCTGTCTTCACTGTGGGCCTCTTCTCTGGGGGGACTGGATATGTCTGGCACCTCCTGTCTGGTGACGTTGGGAAGGGGTCCTGTTGGAGTGTAAATGCATAGTTATTGTATCTGTGTGTGCCATCATGTGCAATGGGTGGGTGACCCTCTACTCCAGTGCTTGCATTACTGGCTTGGTCCTTATGTGATTGGTGATTTTGGGGCATGAGTGAGTCTCTGTACTGGACATGCTTGGGTGATGGGTGTCCAGTCATTGGTGTTACATGCAGGGCTTGGTTTTGGGATGTGTGGGTTGTGTTGGTGGGGTATCTGTGGGTTTTTGGGGTGATGGGTGTGAGGGTAAGGGTGGGCGTATGTAATGGCATGCAGGTGGGGTGGGGGGATAAGGTAGTAAAGGTTTGCCTTACCAGAGTCCAGTCCTCCTGCTACTCCTGCGAGGCCCTCAGGATGCAGTATTGCCAAGACCTGCTCCTCCTATGTTGTTAGTTGTGGGGGAGGAGGTGGGGGTCCACCGCCAGTCCTCTGTACAGCAATCTGGTGTCTGGATACCACGGAACGCACCTTCCCCTGTAGGTCGTTCTACCTCTTCCTGATGTCATCCCGTGTTCTTGGATGCTGTCACACTTCGCTTAACCTGTCGACAATTCTTCGCCATAGCTCCATCTTCCTTGCAATGGATGTCTGCTGCACCTGTGATCCAAATAGCTGTGGCTCTACCCGGATGATTTCCTCCACCATGACCCTGAGCTCCTCCTCAGAGAACCTGGGGTGTCTTTGAGGTGCCATGATGTGGTGTGGGTGATGTGTGAGGTGGTGTCTGTTGTGATGTGTGAGGGGATTTGTTGGTGTGTGTTGTTTGAGGTGAGTGGATGTTGTGTAAGTGATGGTGTTGTGTGTCTGTGGATGCTGGTGTTGTTTTTGGTAGTGTCTCTCTCTGGCCTGCTTTCAAATTTCTGGTAGTAAGGGTTTGTGGGTAATGTGGGTGTGTGTTTTATAGTGGCGTGAGTGTGTGGGTGTGGTGTGTGTATGTGTGTCAGGTGTGTGTATTTCGAATTGTCCAATGTGGTTGTGTTTTGTAAATGTGTGTGTATTTTGAGCGCAGCGGTGTGTACCGCCAATGGATTACCACGGTTGAAAGACCACCACGTTGATTTGTGGGTCGTGATAGTGTGGGCGTATTGTTGTTGGCGTGACGGTGTCGGTTTTGTTATCGCCAGTTTATCACTGACATTTGGTGTGGCGGACTTGTGTGGGTGTCTGTATTGTGGCGGATTCCGAGCTGTGGGTCGTAATACCTGTAGCGGAATTCCGTGGCCGCAGCGGTACGTTGGCGGTCTTCTGCACGGCGTTAAGCGTGATTTACTGCCAGGGTTGTAATGAGGGCCTATGTTTCCCATTTAAATCGAAGTACTTTAGTTTCTTTAGTCTTTGATATACTGTAAGTCTCTGTCTTCTTTAAATCAAGTAGTCAGCTACTAGTTCAATTTCTACAAGTTTAGCTCAGAATGAAAAATTACCTAGCTATAGTAACGGAAAGTTTCAATTCTGTTAAGGACACGGAGGTGAGGATTAGGCAAAGTGCAATGTTCCATCCTCCTCAAGATGGACAACGTGGTGGCGGTTCACTACATCAGTCACCAAGGGGGAGCCCGATCACAGGCCCTGTAGGACATAGCTCGTTCATTATGGGAGTACTGCGTGGCAAATCAAATCTCGGTGTCAGCGGAGCACCTTCAGGGTAGGACCAATCGGGTGGCGGACTGGTATTCCTGTCACTGGAGGGATGCCAGCCTTTGGATGCTCCATCCGAAAGTGTTCCTGCAGATACAAAATCGTTGGGGTTCTTTCTCAATAGACCTCTTTGCCTCTCGTCTGGACTCGCAACTGCCCAGATACTGCAGCTGGAGACTGAACCCCAAAGCAACATTCACCAATGCGTTCCTGCTGCATTGGAGTAGGAATGTGGGGCATGCATTTCCCCCATTAGCAATGATAATGCGGCTATCCGCTCCAGTCCGGAGACAGAGGGTGGACCTGGTCGTCATCACTCTTATGTGGAGATCTCAAGTTTGGTTTCCAGCTCTGATGGAACTTTCTTGGGATTTTCCAATCCCATCTACCTCTGTATCCTGTTCTCCTCTTGGATCCCCAGGGCAACCTTCATCCCCTAGTCCTATCTGGGTCTCTACATCTCATTTTGGAAGAAGCTGCCTCCCTACTCACCGTCTACAACGCTAGTTGGATCCGTTGGGGTTAGACATTGTCCACATCCTGAATTTTCAGAGGGCCAGGCCTACAGATCCATCAATTCCTTTCGCTCAGCGATCTCACTGGGTCATCTGCTGATTTCCGGTCAACCCGTGGGCGAGCATCCCCTGGAGCCACGTTACTCCAAATTGTGGGACGTCAATCGGGTCCTCAACTTGTTCAAGACATGGCCTTGTAATAAATATCTCTCACGAAAACAGTTGTCCTCTAAGCTGGCTACTCTGTTATGTCTTATTTGTTGTCGAAGGGTTTCAGATGTGAGAGCTTTGAATATAACAGGTAGAGTGTTCACCGCTGAATGTTTTATGTGATCCAAAGTTTTGCAGACTCAGTTCCTAGCACGTCAGGGGTACTTGGTGGGCAATTCGTGGCATTCTGGGACAATTTACGGCTAAGAAAGATGTAATAAAGTAAGAATAACACATATTCATATGTTATAAGGAGGAAAACTTAATTTGATTGCTGCCACATCCACAAGTGAGAATCAACTGCCCTTCTCATTTAAATTCTCTGCAGTGTTCCAGCACATGGCACTTAACACTCACTATTACTCACAATGGACAATCATGTGAGCCAAATCCAATACCACACATTTTCCCTTCATGCAAATGAAATATAAATTGCATGAAAATAGGCTACAACATAATATGATACCTAGCAGACATAGAACATACTTACAAATAAATGACTCTCGTAAGAGAATGTATTAACAACAATATACAAACAATAATGTTTAGCTATATGAATGAACCTTTCATGTTCTTACATAACTTCTGAAATAACTGGAATCCCACTTGCCTTCTCCTGGCAACACACTTTGGAGAGATCTGGTGATTTTAGATTAGGTTGTCATGCAATCAAGGACTTTATTCTATCAAAAACCTTCAGAACCAATTCACTAGGTTGCTCTATAACTTTATTCGGATTATCTTTTATTAATAAATCAGTCAGATAGGCAACAACATCTGGTAGATTTTTACTTGTCTAGTGGCTGCTTTTGGTTTGTTTTTTAATTTTATATGGACACCCTCATCCCTTTGATACTGTATGACTGCAGTTAAATGTTGAAGATGTTCTGGTTGATTCCTGCTATAAATGATAATATCATCCAAGTAGCCTGAGGCAAAAGCACAAAAGCACTGTGCTTCAACTGTGTAAGAAAATGGCTCCCTGTTGCAGTTAACCCCCACTTTTTGCCTGATACTGATGCTGACTTGACTGAGAAGTGTGCGTTGACCCTGCTAACCAGGCCCAAGCACCAGTGTTCTTTCACCTAAAATGTACCATTGTTTCCACAATTGGCACACCCATGGCACACAGATAAGTCCCTTGTAAAAGGTGCCAGTGGTACCAAGGGACCTGTTACCAGGACAGGTCTTTAAGGGCTGCAGCATGTGTTGTGCCACCCTTAGGGACCCCTCACCTAACACATGGACACTGCCATTGCAGATTGTGTGTGTTGGTGGGGAGAAAAAGGCAAAGTCGCCATGGCATCCCCCTCAGGATGCCATGCACAAAAAATACTGCCTGTGGCATAGGTAAGTCACCCCTCTAGCAGGCCTTACAGCCCTAAGGCAGGGTGCACTATACCACAGGTGAGGGCATAGCTGCATGAACAATATGCCCCTTCAGTGTCTTCTGACCGCCGGGGCCAGGGTCGGCGGGAGCACCGCCGACAGGCCGGCGGTGCCCCGCAGGGCATTATGACCGCGGCGGTTCGGCCGCGGTCAGATGCGGAAAACCGGCAGTCTCCCGCCGGTTTTCCGCTGCCCTTTAGAATCCTCCATGGCGGCGGAGCGCGCTCCGCCGCCATGGGGATTCTGACACCCCCTACCGCCAGAGACCCGCCAGGAACAGGATGGCGGTAGGGGGTGCCGCGGGGCCCCTGGGGGCCCCTGCAGTGCCCATGCCAACGGCATGGGCACTGCAGGGGCCCCCGTAAGAGGGCCTCACTATGTATTTAAGTGTCTGCTATGCAGACACTGAAATACGCGACGGGTGCCACTGCACCCGTCGCACATACCCACTCTGCCGGCTCCATTCGGAGCCGGCTTCCTCGTGGGGAGGGGTTTCCCGCTGGGCTGGCGGGCGGCCTTCTGGCGATCGCCCGCCAGCCCAGCGGGAAAGCCTGAATGGCCTCTGCGGTCTTTCAACCGCGGAGCGGCCATATGGCGGTTCCCTCAATTAGAATCAGGCCCTAAGTCTATTCTTAGACATTGTAAGTACAGTGTGGCCATATTAAGTATATGGTCTGGGAGTTTGTCAAAAACGAACTCCACAGCTCCATAATGGCTACACTGAATACTGGGAAGTTTGGTATCAAACTTCTCAGAATATTAAACCCACACTGATGCCAGTGTTGGATTTATTAAAAAATGCACGCAGAGGACATCTTAGAGATGCCCCCTGTATTTTACCCAATCCTTCAGTGCAGGACTGCCTGATCTGTGCCAGCCTGCTGCTGAGAGATGAGTTTCTGACCCCCTGGGTGAGATGCTTTGTGCTCTCTGAGGCCAGAAACAAAGCCTGCACTGGGTGGAGATGCTTACCACCTCCCCCCTGCAGGAACTGTAACACCTAGCAGTGAGCCTCAAAAGTTCAAGCTTCGTGTTACAATGTTCCAGGGCACTCCAGCTAGTGGAGATGCCCGCCTCCTGGACACAGCCCCCACTTTTGGCAGCAAGTCCAGGGGAGATAATGAGAAAAACAAGGAGGAGTCACCCACCAGTCAGGACAGCCCCTAAGGTGTCCTGAGCTGAGGTGACCCCTGCCTTTAGAAATCCTCCATCTTGGTTTTGGAGGATTCCCCCAATAGGATTAGGGATGTGCCCCCTCCCCACAGGGAGGAGGCACAAAGAGGGTTTAGCCACCCTCCAGGACAGTAGCAATTGGCTACTGCCCTCCAAGACCTAAACAAACCCCTAAATCTAGTATTTAAGGGTGACCCAGAACATAGGAAACTAGGTTCCTGCAACCTAAAGAAAGAAGGACTGCTGACCTACAAGCCTGCAGAGAAGAAGGAAGACGACAACTGATTTGGCCCCAGCCCTACCGGCCTGTCTCCAACTTCGAAAACCTGCTCCATCGACACATCCGACAAGGACCAGCAACCTCTGAAGCCTCGGAGGACTGCCCTGGACTACATGACCAAGAAACTCCTGTGAACAGCGGCCCTGTTCAAAACCAGCTACTTCTTTGCAACAAAGAAGCAGCTTCCAAAGACTTCACGTTTCCCGCCGGAAGCGTGAGACTCTACATTCTGCACCCGACGCCCCCGGCTCGACCTGCAGATAACCAACACCTCAGGGTGGACTCCCCGGCGACTGCGAGCCCATGAGTAACCAGAGACTACCCCCCTGAACACCCACAGCGACGTCTGCAGAGAGAATTCAGAGGCTCCCTCTGACCGCGACTGCCTGTAACAAGGGACCCGACGCCTGGAACCAACACTGCACCCGCAGACCCCAGGACCTGAAGGAACCAAACTTTGACGCAGGAGTGACCCCCCGGTGACCCTCTGCCTTGCCCAGGTGGTGGCTGTCCTGAGAAGCCCCACCCCCGTGCCTGCCTGCACTGCTAGAGTGAACCCGGGTCCCTCCATTGAAACCTATACAAAACCCGACGCCTGCTTTTCTCACTGCACCCGGCCGCCCCTGTGCCGCTGAGGGTGTATTTTGTGGGCCTACTTGTGTCCTCCCCAGTGCTCTACAAAACCCCCCTGGTCTGCCCCCCGAGGACGCAGGTACTTACCTGCTGGCAGACTGGAACCGGAGCACCCCTGTTCTCCATAGGTGCCTAGGTGTTTTGGGCACGTCTTTGACCTCTGCACCTGACCGGCCCTGAGCTGCTGGTGTGGTAACTTTGGGGTTGCCTTGAACCCCCAACGGTGGGCTGCCTATGCCCTAGGACTAAGACTTGTAAGTGTTTTACTTACCTCCTAAACTAACCTTTACTTACCTCCCCCAGGAACTGTTGATTTTTGCACTGTGTCCACTTTGAAAATAGCTTATTGCCATTTTTACAAAGACTGTACATGATATTATTTTAATTCAAAGTTCCTAAAGTATCTAAGTGAAGTACCTCACATTTAAAGTATTAATTGTAAATCTTGAACCTGTGGTTCTTAAAATAAACTAAGAAAATATATTTTTCAATATAAAAACCTACTGCCCTGGAGTAAGTCTTTGAGTGTGTGTTCCTCATGTATTGCCTGTGTGTGTACAACAAATGCTTAATACTACCCTCTGATAAGCCTACTGCTCGACCACACTACCACAAAATAGAGCATTTGAATTATCTACTTTTTCCACTATCTTACCTCTAAGGGGAACCCTTGGACTCTGTGCACACTATTTCTTACTTTGAAATAGTATATACAAAGCCAACTTCCTACAAACAGTAATTGATTTATTATTTGCTAAAACTTTGCTGGGCCTTGGAGGCCAAAGAGTTTAACTGTGAATTGATATAGGCCCTGGGGAATGAAGAATACAGTCTTTTCCTTGTCCTGTGGATTTAACAGGATTTGTCAGTACCTTTTTTGTCAAATTGATGGTGGTGATATATCTAGTATCTCCGAGCTATTCAGTAAGTTTATCTATTCAACATGAAGAGGAACTGTCAAAGTTTAAGATTTGTCTCAATTTGTGGAAATTGATACAAAATTGAATAGTTCTAGCTGGTTGGGCACAAGAACAATAGGTGAATTCTGATGGCTCATGGAGTGCTCAATTATACCTAAGTCCAGCAACTTATTCAGTTCTTCTTGAATAGCTAGATGTGGACTTGACGAATCCTTTAAAGTTTATGTTTAATAGATTTATCTGGTTCCATTTGTACATTGCAATATACTAGATTAGTCATACTGGGGAATTCTAAGAAGAGACAACAAAAAGAAGTAACTTCTCTGTAAGTTATTGTTTTTCCTTCTGGGCTGGACTTACTCCCACCTCTACTAGGTCTAACATTACTTTAGCCTTTCCTACTACTCAACCAGCATATCTTCCGGGTATAAGACCCTCACATTTTAAGGTGATTCTGATGGCAGATTTACTTTTCCTTTTCCTTTTCCCCTCCGATAGCTGTACTTTATAAGTAACCCTTATAGGCCCTTTTCATAATTTGTTGTGGACACCTTTTATTTAGCCAAGATTTTATGTTCACTTGAGTGCCAAAGGAAGAGAACCCAGTTCCTGACCTGGAACTCTCTGAACGTAAATATTTGGTCATACAGTGCTTTCTCCTTGCTTTCCCAACTCTGTCTCTCAACTGGATGCATACTCTAGCAAGGATTTTCCATCATTAGAAGCCTCTTATCAGACTTGTTTAATCTTTTCTAATAAAGTTCTGGGGTTTCCCCCAAAACAATACCTCAAACTGGGAAAATCTAGACTACTCTGCACCTGCCATCTGATGGCAAAGATTTCTAAGTGGAGCTTCTGACTTCATTTTCGTCCTTCATAATCGATAATTTTTGTAAAAGTGAGATTAAAGTTAGTGTTACATCTCTCTACCACTCCATTGGTGGTGGTATGTTAAACTCCAGAGCAGTTTTACCGCCAGTAGGATGAAAACCTATCACATCAATGTGGAGAGGAAAGGAGTTGAAAGTAAGTTTTTGTGAGGTCAGGAGATCTCTGTTCTAGAGAGAAAGACTAAGTCAAGCAAGGTAATGTGGTGAGGGACAGTATTTATAGTTACACCCCAAAAATGGCAGCTGGTGCATGCGGCGAGCTGAGATCTCGCAAGACAAGCAGATCTTGAGCACCGATTGCACATGAATACCAAGTCACATGTTCAGTGGAGACCTAAGCAACGATAACCCAAACATTATTACAGCATCTGCTATAAGAACACAAACATGTGGGGTTACAAGACATTGTGTGTTCCTAAGGTAGTGACCAATGTGTGGTGGACTGCAGGAGAGGACACATAGGGGGTCATTCTGACCCTGGCGGTCATGGACCGCCAGGGCCAACGACCGCGGAAGCACCGCCAACAGGCTGGCGGTGCTTCCGGGGGCATTCTGACCGCGGCGGTAAAGCTGCGGTCAGAAAATGGAAGCCGGCGGTTTCCCGCCGGCTTCCCGCTGCCCCAGGGAATCCTCCACGGCGGCGCTGCAAGCAGCGCCGCCATGGGGATTCCGACCCCCTTCCCGCCAGCCTGGTTCTGGCGGTTCTCACCGCCAGAACCTGGCTGGCGGGAACGGGTGTTGTGGGGCCCCTGCAGTGCCCATGCCACTGGCTTCCGCCGCCGGCGGGGGTCAGATTGACCCCCATAGTGGCCTCAAAAGCACTTGTGAGCTTGCATTGGCAGGAGAGAAGTGAATTTACCCATGAGCTTCGGCATTGGGCTATCTGGGGTGCAACCAGAGAGAGGGTGCACAGTGGATGTGGATGTGGTCATGACAATTTTGTTATCACTGAAGAGGCTACATATTTTCTCCCTATATGGTGTAATTGTACCTCTTTGGGATGTTGATTAGCATAGTTTACGCTGAAAAATATATTTGTATATCCCTTACTGGACATTATCAAGAGTCCAAGCAAACCTATCCCCACTCAATGGAAGGGAACACGTATATTGGATAATAGGCATCTTTTGTTTGGGGCCTTCAAAAATGCATACTGTGTTTGTGATTCGACATGTGCAGCAATATTCTTATACTTGTAAGAAAATGCTGGCACAGAAAAAATTATCGGTAATCTAGCTCAAAATGCACCCCTAACCAGATGAAAAAACTTTTCTCTAAAAGGACCTTGTTCCAGAAGTTGGGTTTAAGCCATTGCAAAAGTCCCCACACAGCAAGTCCCACCAAACAAAAATAAGCCTCTTACTTATTACTACTCCCCTTATCTTGGGCCTGACTTTAAACGTGTTACGGAGTAGAGTACTTGTGCTGGGCTGCTTGAAGGTCTTGCCAGATTTCTGATGTCAACAAAATCGGTTCAAATGGAAAAACCTTATTTGTTATTTTGTCTCTGGGCTCATCTACATTTTTGTACCTTACAGGGTTCCATTCCATCAGAGGAAAAGGGGTTTCCATCAACCACTGTTTCTCTCTAGTGACGCTTCTAGGAAAGGTCAAAACTCTCCACTGTTAGTCCCTGCAAACAATGCTTTTGGTTGATCTGAAATTTCTCCAGTCTCCAGCGGGCAGTGTGGCCCCAGTCACCACAGTCGAACAATTACAGCCCCTTACTTCCCTTCAGATTAGAATGGCCAGGGAGTAGGTCCCATCAGAGTCTCTATTATAGGTGTGGCATAGCTTCTATTGGGATTGGAAGTGCCCAGCTCATTTCCCATCAGAGAAATTGCCTTTCTATCCTGCGACTCTTGAACCCTTCAGTAGACCGCGGTCATTTCAAAAACTTGCCTGATTGTTAGATTGTTTTGCTGTCTCAGTCAGCACTGAATGCCTGGAGGAAGGGCTTCCAAGATTTCTTTAGTTAAATTTTCCCCATTATCTCCTCAGTAGCAGTCTAGGTTTTTAACCATTTGTCTGCTTATTCCTTCATTTTATAATAAAAAGCCCAAGTCGGAACCGTACTATGGCCTCCTTCTTTACAAAATCATACAATATAATTTTCATCATCTATTCCTATCTGCATAAAATGTTTTTTTAAATTCTCTGAATATGGTGTATCCTCTACGGGTTCTAGCAGCGTGGTAGGCTTCCTGTATGTAACCCACCAGCAAATGGGTCGAATAGTGTCCCCATCTGTCCACAGTCCAATTAGTTCCCTGGGCAATACGTTAAAAGTTAACAAATAAAGAATCTGGGTCTTCCCCATGGTAAATTTCTGCAGTATGAATCAGGGTATTTGGGCATGAAACTGTCATGGATGGTTTGTGGTGTCAGTTAGTTGTCCCAAGGTCACACTTTTGTTTTATTCTGACTAGGTTTTTGTGATCTTCCACAAGCTGTCTTTGTCCTGCTGAGCAGCTCAAAATATCTCTCCTAAACCCACTCAAGTTTCTTCTACCCCTCCACTAATTGATGTACCACAACTTCCATTTTACTGGAGAGAATGTACTAGAAACATTCATCCTACTTCGCCTAAATGTCTATTCAGCAAATGTCAGTAATAAAGAGAGCTATTTATTACTGGGCGAACTCAGCCCATACTATAAGGTTTTGTTTTCTCTTTCTTCTACATCCAGGTCCGGAGTTTTCCAGTTCATGTTTCTGGGGCTCCCTCATTCACTTCATCTCCAGTGCAGCTTGTCATTGGGAAAAAAATAAATGAAACATCAGTGCCCCTTGGAGAAAAAACCCCAACAGCCATATTCATATATCCTGTCACTAGTCTTTTCCCCAGGTTCTTGTTACATGTTTGTTTGTTATATCTATTTTCTAAGGCTTTTAGCCACATATTTCCATGTTACTTTTCTAGTTCCCATCAGTCATTATCTTGGCCTGTGTCCAGACCCTATAGTTTTTCCCCACCCTTTTCCATACCCTCTCAAGAGCGTATAACAAAGGATACAGACTAATATTGTAAAAATTAAGTGTGGGAAAAAGGGCAAGGTAAACAATGAAATTCAGTAGTCAATGCTAAAATCGATTTGCAATTCCCATCCAACCTCCTGCTTTGTGGCACCGAGCTGGGATGGCAACATAGCTCCTGAGTCATTGCAGGTCAAAGTTGGGGCCGGACGTTTGCTTCCCTTTTTGGGTCTCATTTGTGTCTTCAAATGCCTGTGATGATGAGGGCACACCCACAGCTCCTTTATTCCTCCATGTGTGTCAAGTTGTCCTCTAGAACTGCGATCCAGAGTCTGACTCGCCCTGTTGGAAATATCCCCCTGACCCATTACATGCTCCTCATGCTAGCCTCCTCACATCTCTCTCTCTTATTGAATGTTTGGTTCTCATGTGGAGCAGCCTGCATGGCCTTTCTTCTCATGTTATGGTGTCCCCCTTCCTCAGCCCTCTCGAGTCTCTCTTCAATCTTTCCTGACTGCCTCCTCCCTTTTAATAGTCCCTTTTTCTTTCTTTGCCATTCCACAAAAGTTGCCCATTCCTCATTGCTTCCTTTTTACTTATGGGTTTATTTCCTGTGCGTCAGGACCAGGAGTTTGTATTATTGGACATTATCCCCTAGTAAATGTATCTCTCCCTCTTCACACACCTTCAAGCAGTCCTGTCTTTTTAACCACCATCCCTTTGCTTGTTGGGATTTTTAGACCATAACAGGTGTGTTAAAAGTACACTTATAAGAGCAAAGTGCAACATGGTGATTGCAGAAAAGTAAGGATTAGCTGATGGTATCACACCTGAATTTGCACTGTTATATATCTGTGTGGCTGGCGACAATTAAGAGAAGTGGGGCAGGAAAAGTGGTACTGTGAGAAACCAGCAATGCCTTTAGGTTCAGTGCTTTTAACGAGCCACGACTGAAAGCTTTGGAGTGGAGACTGAAAGCAGTGTGACCTTCTCCCGGTGCCTATCAGTGGGTCAAAAGGATGCCAACTGCCAACTCAAGCAAAGTTAAATAAAATGCGCACATGCAACAAACAGAAACTAAAATGCTGACATGCATTACATCAATGTTTTCAAGTTAAAATGTTTAACTGCATGTCAGCGATTTAGTTAATGATTATATTGCATAAATATTTTAAAAGAAAAATGCAATATTTACTCACCCATTTGCTGCGCATCCTCTGATCCTGGTGCTCTTCTCCAGTTGTCCAAAGCGTGGGCTCCCAGAGCCAACACCCCTAACCAATCCAGACGCTGCTCTCTTGCTATTCATCAGCATGTGAACATTCCCAGGATAGATATTGATAGGAGTGGGCTGCCCAAGCAATCATTCAGGCACTAGGGGCCTGTGCTTTCTCTCCACCCAGCAGTCCAACACAGTCAAGGTTGGAGAGGTTTAAAGTGTGCATGCAAACTGACTAACCATCGAGAGACAGCCAGACAAAGTGATATGCACACTTTAAACCAGTGTAGCTAGCCACCCCTTCTCCCTGCTGCCAGTTAGCAGCTATACCCCTGCCCACCCGCACACTCAGCTCGGCCTGCCAGAGGAAAAAATAAAATAGTAATAAAGTCATTCTATTACCATTTTATGTGTCACTTTTACTGCATGGGGTGACTCTCCTCCGTTCAATTGGAGTTTTTTGTTTTGTCTGCTCCCCCTCTCCATTGCTTCCATGTTTGTAATTATAATTCCTAAATTTTACACGGGTGTAAAAGGTTGGTTTTATGACATTTCGGAATGAAAACTGAAAACTGTTCACAAATTAAGCCCCCACTGACCACCCCCTACAAGTTGTCCTGCCATTTACCTGTGCTTGTGCACTAAGAATGCATCTAGATCCTTACTCTAACAGTACGTTAATGGTTCCCAACAGGGGGGCAATCACATATTTAACAGGTTTAATCGGCAAATGGAGACGAGGTAAAGATGGCCTTTAACCCCTTCGCTGCCACGCCTGTTCCCCCTCCAGTACCAGACCCTTTTTATTTGCTCTTTTGAGCATGCCGCACATAGACCTTCATAACTTTTGGTCCACATAAGCTACCCACACCAAATTTGTGTCCTTTTTTTCCCAACATCCTGGGAATTCTAGAGCTACCCAGAGTTTGTGGGTTCCCCTGGAGGAGACCAAGAAAATGTAGTCTTTTTTTTTAAATGGGAAAAAGGGCTGCAGAAGAAAGCTTGTGGTTTTTCCCCTGAAAATGGCATCAACAAAGGGTTTGCGGTGCTAAAATCACCCTCTTCTCAGCTTTCCGGAACAGGCAGACTTGCATGAGAAAACCACATTTTTTAACACAATTTTGGCATTTTACTGGGACATACCCCATTTTTACTATTTTTTGTGCTTTCAGCCTCCCTCTGGTTAGTAACAGAAATGGGTGTGAAACCAATGCTGGTTTCCAGACAGCTAAACATTTCTGAAAAGTAGACAAAATTCTGAACTCAGCAAGGGATCAGTTGTGTAGATCCTTCAAGGTTTCCCTACAGCTAAAATAAAATAAAAAAATGAAATTAAGGTGAAAAAAGAGCCATTTCTGTCCACGTTTTCTTCTATAACTTTTTCCAGCTATGGCAGATTTTTGGAAGCACTATACTGATACGTCTGCTGGACTCTTCTGGTTGCGGGGATATATGTAGGGCTTGTAGGTTCATCAAGAACCTTAGGTAAACAGAGCCAATGAAGGAGCTGCACCTTGCAATGGGTTTTCATTGTATACCGGTATACACCAATTAATTTGGAGAAATATAAAGAGTGAAAAATAGGTATCAGGGAAACCTTTGCATTTCCAAAATGGGCACAAGATAAGGTGTTGAGAAGCAGTGGTTATTTGCACATCTCTGAATTCGAGGGTCCCCATACTAGCATGTGAATTACAGGGCATTCCTCAAATAGATGTCTTTTTTACACACTGTCTTACATTTGGAAGGAAAAAATGTAGAGAAAGACAAGGGGCAATAATACTTATTCTTCTATTCTGTGTTACCCCAAGTTGCCCAACAAAAATAGTACCTCACTTGTATGGGTAGGCCTAATGCCCGCGACAGGAGACGCAACATGGCACATCACATTTTCACATTGAAATCGGACGTATTTTTTGGAAAGTGCCTAACTGTGGTTTTTGGCCTCTAGCTCAGCCAACACCTAGGGAAATTTACTAAACCCGTGCATTTTTTAAAACTAGACACCTATGGAAATCTAGAATGGGGTGACTAGTGGGGCTCTTGCCAAGTTCTGTTGCCCAGAATCCTTTGCAAACCTCAACATTTGGCAAAAATAACAACTTTTTCCTCACATTTCGGTGAAAGAAAGTTCTGGAATCTGAGAGGACCCACAAATTTCCTTCCACCCAGCATTCTGCCAGTCTCCCAATAAAAATGGTACCTCACTTGTGTGGGTAGGCCTAGTGCCGGTGACAGGAAATGCCCCAAAACACTATGTGGACACATCAAAATTATCAAATACAAAACTACCTGTTATTGCGGGGGGACCTGCGTTTTTGGTCCTGGGCTCAGCAGCCATCTAGGGAAGCCTACCAAACCCAGACATTTCTGAAAACTAGACACTCAAGGGAGTCCAGGGAGGTGTGGCATTTGTGGATCCCCCAGTGTTTTCTTCCCCAGAATCCTCAGCAAACATCAAATGTAGCTAAAAAAATACATTTTTCCCCACATTTCTGTGTAGGATCACTGCACCGGCACAAATTTCCTACCATCCAACGTTCCCCTCTGTCTCCCCATAAAAACGATACCTCACTTCTGTAGGTGAGCCAAGTGCCTGTGACAGGAAATCACCCAAAACATGTCAAAATTGAGGGGGAACCAAAGCAGGTCCAAAAGGGCAGTTTGGAAAAAAACTTTTTCAGGCTGACAAGTGGGGCAGAATTGTTATCAGTATAGACGCGAAAATGCTGGGTGGTAGGAATTTTGTGGATTCCTGCAGATTCTGAAATGTTCGATCACAAAAATGTGGGGAAAATGTGTGATTTCAAGCAAAGTTGGAGCTTTGCAGGGCATTGTGGGTAGGAAAATGGTACGGGTGCATGTGAAGCACACCACCCTGGACTCACCCAGATGTTTAGTTTACAGATGTGTCTAGGTCTCAGAGTTTTATACATTGCAGCATCCTCCGGTCCAAAAAGTGCAGTCCTCACTATTCCAAGTGAGACGATTTTGAGAGTTAGACAAGCTCTCATGGCTCAAATGTCAAACCAAAACCCAAAATAATCAAATGTCCTCCTGCTTGCCCTGGGATAAGATGTTTTAGTGTGCAGGGAAGAGCTGAAAGACTGTTACCCCCTTTAGTTGGGGTGGGGGCTTAACCATGGCCACCACCCCACTATTTTTTTATTTTTCTTTAATTCCCTGGCACCTGGTAGGCTTTCTGCCCTCCCCGGGAAGTGGATTGGGGTAACTGCCCGACCTGCCTACTGGTGGGCTAAACAACTTTGACCCCATTATGGCCAAACCCCCACCATCTTTTTTTTCAAAAATAATTCTTCCCTGATCTCTGCTGGGCTTTCTGCTCCCCTTGGGGGCAGATGGCCAACAGTAATCTGCCCCCATGGGGAGCGACCCTTGCCCAAGGGCTGCCCCCCCAAACAAAACACGCACACCTATCCCCAGTGCCTAAGTGGTTTCTGCCCCCCTGGGGAAAGATTGGCCTAAGAAAAATAGGCTGATCTGCCCCCAAGATGGGCAGATATGGCCTAAAATAAGATTGCCCCCCAGGGGACTGACCCTTGCCTAGGGGGTCGCTCCCCATCTGTAAAAACATTCTTTTTTAATCACCTCGGTGCCTAGTGGTTGCTGCCCCCCTTGGGGGTAGATCGGCCAAATTAAAAAATGCCCTTCAGGGGAGCAGAAATGGCCTAAAAACAGTTTGATCCCCAGGGGAGTGACCCTTGCCTAAGGGGTCACTCCCGACGTGTAAAAAATAATTAAGAAAAAATATCCATGTGTCTAGTGGATTCTGCTCTCCCTGGGGGCAGAAAAGGCCTAATTAAAGAAGGCCCCCCAGGGGAGCGACTCTTCCTAAAGGGATCGCTCCCCTTCATAGAAAACATCACTAAAATGAACATCCCTGGTGTCTAGTGGGCATATCTGCAGCCCGATCGCTTCACGGTCGGGGTGCAGAAATGCTGAGAGAGACATCAAAAGGGAGGAAAGGCCTTTCCTTTCCTTTGATACCTCTCTGCCTGCCCCCACCCCCTAATCGGAAGAGAAATGCTTCCAGCGCGATGGGGTTGGCCTCTGATGAGGTCAGCGCATCAGACGTCACTGGGGGGGACTGAAGGGTGGTGGTCGGGGTTGGAAGGGGAAGCGATTCCCTGCCGATGGAAGGGGGGTGGGAGGCCCATGAGAGGAGTGCTAGCACTCCTCCCGGCCGGGAACAGGATGAGGTGATTATTTCCGTGGCACCTGAGCGCCAGGGCCAAGGACGTAACCACCTCGTCCCCGGCACCCAAGGGGTTAAACTGCAAATGTTTGCAGCAGCTGCTAACAGGCATACATAAGCACTAGAACTAAAACACTAATAGCCAGAACCTGCAAGGATTTTGGGCCTCCGGTTAACTCTCACTGCTCTACCAAGCAGCTGTAATGTGTCTAATAAGACATGAAAAAAGAAAAACCATGTGGTGGCACTGCAAGAGCATCTAATTACAAACAGAAAACATCAGAGCTTCCCTTTGCTTATTGCTATGGGGACAGTGTCCTCTCTTTAAATTTAGGGGGTGGAATCCGTCTACCATTGTCCACCCTTGACTTGCATCATATCATCGCTACAATGCTGTTTTTCCAGACTGACTGGGTAATCATGCAGATGCCTTACAGAGTAGCGGAGAGCATACAAAATAGCAGAGAAACCCCTCCAGTAGCAGGCTATGGTTTTCTCTGATATGAACCACACAACACAGATCCATAACGCAGGAGGCACCTTACATCGCCTGCCAACCAATCAGACTGCCATACATATTGAGAAGTAAGGGTTGGTGTAAAATGAACTTCTTTCAGAAGGTTGAAAGGTATCAGCCACCATAAAAAGTCTTTACCAGTAGCACAATGACATGTAAGGACCATTTAATGGTTTAGGATGGCCCAGCACCACCATACAAGCAATGGACTATGACCTCAATGCCACATGGTCTCAGCAAATAACATTTATGCAGAGAAAGAGAAAGTTGCACACACAATTGTCAGTTCCATTAAGTTAAGTTCTCACTTTCTGCTGTGGAGATCAGAGAGACTGAAGTCAGGCATAGAAGCATAGAAGAATAGGAGGGGCAGGAGCAAGGAGCAAATTATCTTACAGGTAACTCTCATGTAAGCCTTCCTACAAGATAGCCCCTCCACTAATTTACATTTTAGAGTTACTTGTATGTGATTTCATTGAAAAACGATCTAATGGAATACCATTACTGAGAAACCATTTCACCCAAACAATTTAACATACATTTTTAGGATGAATGACATTTACCATTTCATAGAAACCGATTCACAGAATGCATTTATTTTTCCATTGGCTTCTGCATACTTATTTTTTAGGGTGTAATGAAATGGTTGAAGGTCTTAATTCAGAAACACTTTTGACAAAGGTATTTATTTCAGTCTTTTACATCAGGTTACATTAGTTTACATTATATTGGGTTCAAATTGTTTATTTTGTCAAGCAGTTACTTTGGATGCTTTTAATTTGCAGAACCTTCACCATCCTCAAACACCGTACACCTCTGCCCACCTAATAATGCCTTCCCACAGATAAAGTACATTCATCCCTGACTCCTAAACTCCACCGATCCCTCAACCTTAAAAGCCCTTACTAACTCTAAACTCCACTCACCTCTCAGCCCAAATAATCTCTCTCTAAACCCAAAATACTTCCATCTCTGACACCTAAACACCACCACACCAGAGTCCTTGAAGTCCTTTCATAGCTCTTTCTACTCCTTAGCTCTATCCATCTCTTAGCCTAAAACCCCTCACTTCTCTTAAAATCCACACAGTTCTGAAACCTAAAAACTCATTTCAACACCTAAACCCCACCCATCCCTGGCCACTTAACTCCTACACCACCCCCAAACTTCACTCACCCCTGAAAGATGCATATTGATGACCCAAAAGCCCTTCACCACCCCTAAACACCCCATACCTGAACCCTAAAAAATGTTTCTACATACAAACTCAACCTGTCTCTGAAACCTTAAAATCTCACACTTCTGTAAACTCCACCCATTCCTGAACACTAAAACCTCTTCACCACCTCACAACTATCTGCAATTGAACCCTAAAAGCACTCACCAACTCCACCCATCAGTAAAACCAAAAGAAATCCTCAACAGCCCTACACACCAGTGATCTGTGAACCCTAAAAACCCCTCACCACCCCGAAACACAACTCATCTGTGAACCCTAAAAACCCCCACTACACCTTATTGTCATCCAAGTGTGTGATTTAGGATTTTTCCTTAAAATGATCTTTCCTTTTCTTTATTATTCAATTTATTTCTATTTCCTTAAATTGTCTCTCCTTAAAATTGGTTTTCCATCATTTGGATTTCTCCAGAGTTCTTTCTCAGTTTTCTTTTTTCCATTAATTCACACGTATCAACCTGAAGCTTTTATCAAACTTACCCTGAGCGAGGTCCCAGATTCATGAAACCTATAATGTGCTTTATTGAACCACCCAGCCTTCCTCAGTAGGAGAGCAGTGGATGAAATGGAGACCATGAGATAACAAATTTCAGGTAGACTGCCATGATTGCACTCCTTAATCTGCATTGAGGTAACACAGGTATTACTCTGTTTTGCAGCAATTAATCTCAGAGAATAACTAGATGCGATGGAAATAATGGTGTTGGATGAGTATAAAATAACCGACAACGGCTTCAATAGATTCATGTGCAGTATACCCCACAGTAATAAATACATATGATTTAAAAGTGCAGCATTTTGATATCACCAACATCTGTTGAAGGAAGAATATACTACAGGAAGGCCGTTTGATGAGAATAAACTCAAAACAAATTCTTAGAGATTTGTGAAAAAGGCAGTATTGACAAGTGCTAATTTCATCAAATTGTACATTGCACAAATGTATACCACCATGCGGTTTCCATGATATACACACACATTCATAACATCAAGTAGTTTTCAAAGTGTTCAGATTGATTTAAACTCAGCTACAATGCTGAGAATGTGAACCCCCCATCTCCTGTTCGTTGCCTTAATCGCTTGTCTGAGAGGAAACATGTGCAACTGCTTTGCAAATAAGAATCATTGCCAGAGACATACGTTTTTGGGGATCAGACTTCTTCCACCTTCTTCCAATCTAAGTCCTGTGACTAGGCCATTGAAATATGCATTTGAACAAATTTGCACAAAATGTAGCCTTACATACAAACGTATTCAGCTAAGGTCCCTTATGCAGATTTTCATTCTGACCATCACAATGAAAAAGGAATGAGAGAAGTTTGACAGGATACGTTTTTCACCAATGGTATGACATATTTTCACTTAAAAAAATTCCCATGCTATCAATTTGGATTGTTTACTTGAGTCATGTGGCTAGGCCATTGAAATGCAGATAACAAGGACAGTTCTACACCCTCAAGTGAACACTGGAGCACCTTGTGAGACTTTGGGACAGACTGCTATCATGTTTATTGGCAAACTTACTAAATCAGTGGAATTAATGAACCAAGTAAATGTGTATTCTATCCATTCCTCTGTATAACTTCCAAATCCAAATGAGACGTGAGGCAGTCATCCTTTCCAGTGTTTCTTTTACCACTTGCTTCCCATTCCTCTTTACCCCACGTCACCATCATCACTCTATTTGGTCCTGCTGACGAGGTAGTGGTTTAATTATATCCGTCATTCTTACAGCACCAAGCTAAGGAGTACAGTTTAGTCTTTCATGGCTTTGATACTTCAAAACCTCACGGATCATCAATGGCCCAAGGTGGCAATTAACTTCAATAAAGATGTGTATATATATATATATACATAATGGCAGTGAAAATAAATGTGGCATAATAACACTTTATTTAGAACACCTGTACTACTAAACCAAATTCACACATTTATATTTCTAGTTAAATTTGTTAAATTAACGAATATTAAACCTTTTTACAGCTTCACAAGTCGCATGTAACAATTACTTATCACTAGGAAACAGCTCTCCTAATAGCCATGATGTATCTTCCATGTGATTTTAGCATACTGCACAAATCCAAACGCTTGCATCTTGGTTTTGGTTAAATGTTTTTGTTAAAAGAGGTACACATGAAAAAATACTGTTGCATATACCCGTATATGCAGATGTGCAGAATATAATATACTATTTTTTACCATTGCAGGTGGAGGGGAGGGGCATCATGACAAGATGACAAGACGTGCTATGAACACAGTGATTTCTTTACAACGTGCCAAGCCAAGAAACAATATGAGGAGATGCTCGCAAATTGGAAAGATCAGGACCTCCTCGAATGAGAAGAATATAGTTTTTGGAAATGTAAACATCTGAGAACACCTGTAATGTATTTATTACCTAAACTTCAAAAAGATGCTAACAACTCCCCAGGCAGACCTACAGGGGCATATTTATACTCCGTCTGCGCCGAATGTGCGTCAAACATTTTGACGCACATTCAGCGCAAACGTTGCCCTGTATTCAAACTTTGACGCCAGAGCCCGCGGACGACAAAATTCCGCCGTGTGCATCATTTTTTGGATGCGCCAACCCGCCTTGCGTTAATCATATGCAAGGTAGGCGTTCTCGTCCAAAAAATGACTTAAACGGCTGTGCGTCGTATTTATGCTTCTGGGCAAAAATGACGCACAGCCAGGAGGCGGAGCCGGAAATCGATGCACAGCCCGATTTGCGTAAAAAATTAACACCTGGGTCAGGGCAGGAGTTAAAATGGGGCAAACACACCTGTATTTAATCAGAACACACAGAAGCAACAGCAGAGCAGCAGAGCAGCAACAGGGAGACATGGAGGTGATTCTAATCCAGCGTGCACGCAGACGCAGAGCCCAGCAGCAACAACAGCAGCTACAACAACACCAGCAGGGACCCCAAAGGCAGCACAGAAGGCAGGAGAGGATATTCCGCCATAGAAAAACCCTTCATGGCCTCAGTGAACACAACATCATCCAGAGGTACAGGTTGACCGTTCAGCAGCTGCTGCGCAACATTGAACCACAGTTGGCACCCACTTTGCTGACACCCCGCACCATCCCAACAGAAACCAAGCTGCTTGCCGTACTTCACATGCTGGCAAGTGGCTCTTTTCAAACAACTGGTGCCCTGGTTGCCAGAATATCACAACCATCATTCTCCGCCTTTTTGCCCAAAGTACTAGATGCCATCATTGGACTTACATCCCGCCACATCTGCTTCCCTAACACACTGCTGAAGCAGCAGGAAACAAAACAGGGGTTCTACCTCATCAGTGGCTTCCCAGATGTCCTTGGTGCAATTGACTGCACACATGTATGCTTTGTGCCACCTGGTGCAACTGAACACCTCTACCGCAACAGGAAGCACACACATTCCATCAACGTGCAGGTCATTGTCAATCACCAGGGATTGATCACCAACATCGTGGCTAAATATCCTGGGAGTGTACATGACTCCTTCATCTTCCGTCACTGCACCATCAATGAACACTTCCAGGATGGACGGTATGGCAATGGACTACTTGTTGGTAAGTACAAAAACCTACTTATATACACACTGCACAGCAATCCTCTAGGACACAAAACACATACACCACAACAGCAACATGTGAACAGGAACACACTGAGGTCGTGATATCGCTAGCCATGTTTCTTAGGTCTGCAGTGAACTTGTCACACATCTGAAATTACTGTACAGCCTAATGTTAAGACGTCAAAGATCACAACGTGTGGAGTGGGTTGCCTAAATGTCACCTTGCAAAATGTAAGTGTCCCAATAACGTTTACATGAATCCATTGCATAAGTCTAAAGGTATGGGATGGTCAGGGTACATTGATTTGAACGTGTTAACAACACTGTCAATTTTAACCTGTGTATGGAACTATCATCTCACCCCCAGTGAAGACACAGGGACACCTGTATCACAAGTCACAATGCTAGGGAGGGCACACTGTACTGCAAATCCCAAAACATACTGCTGACAAACGGTCAGCAGGCAAACACTCGTTCAGCCAAGGAAACAACACAATGCAGATGGTACATCCTACAAGCCTAGGATGCTACATTATAACACAAAAGAGTCACAGACAACACAAGACAACTACTGCCATGCGAGGTCATTTCAATAGGGCCAGCTACATCAACATGATCCCATTCATTTTCTCTTGCAGCTGATCAGGGGTATGGCATCCAGCCATGGATAATGACACCTATTGGCAACCCGAGTACTGCTGCAGAGCGTGCCTACAACGACGCACATAGGAGGACACGCAGCATAGTCGAGAGGACCTTCGGCACCCTCAAGTAAAGGTTCTGGTGCCTCGACATCACTGGTGGTAGCCTCCTATATTCCCCGGAGATGGTCTGTAAGGTCATCCTAACATGTGCAATATTGCACAACATTTGCATCAAAAGGAACATTGCTGAGGTACTGATTAGGACACTGAAAATCCCAGAGCTAATGTGATGCCTAACATACAATGGTCACATAAACACACACTGTAAATTACATCTATCATGTACATTTCTCCTTTGAAGGCCAATAGCAGAGGACCACACCTATTTCACACATACGTGTTGAAATCAAGGTCCAGCGCAGCATATGGCACACAACTAACACACCATGACTCAATAAAGGGGAAACAAGCCTCATACATGAGGCAGTCGATGTGCTTTTGCATCAGTAGCAGGAATGTCTGACCAGACCCTTGACAGCAGTAAGTCCAACTGCATCCAATATTTGCAAGGACTATCTGTGACTAGAGTTCCATAGAAGCAGAACATAGACAGCACAAGTGCCACTCATATGAGCAACATTGCACACATGACATTCTATGTACATGTCAGCCCATTTCCTAACTCCTGACACACCCATGCACCTGGTCACAACCCACCTGTCTGAAGAGGTCCCTGGAATACTAAGATGTGTACCCTGATATTACCTCCTCTACACACACAGACTAACAATAGCAATCCAGTGTGCTACACCCTTTTCCTATGGTATGCCATTGTCATAGAACATCTGACTGCATGGACGTCAGGTTAATTTATACACTGTCTTCTAGTTTCAAAGCTCTGTTAGCACCTGTAGATTGCGTCCCGTGTGAAAAAGTATGTTGGCCCTTAGAATGCAAATCTCACCTACAGGACTGGTGAGAAACAGATGCAGCCCACACCTGTGATCACCTCCATGCACACCACCCATTTCAACAAGCACTGCCCCTGCTGATGCCTGGAACAGCATAGGAGTTGCCATTTTGTCAAATACACCGTTAAGCATTGATACTAATGAAGCTGTGTAACACAGCCCTTGGGTTCATTTGTCACCTTCAAAAACACAGGACATACACAGTTTGACATGTCAACTGTCTAGTTCGTCCTCCAAACAGTCTGAGTCAGACCACTGATTATGTAACTTGTCAAATTGCTGGATCCTGAATCAACCTGCATTCTGTCAGCATGATTGGCATCTGTCTGTGCGTCACACTAAAGTATCACTGTGTCTACATATTTACCACACTTGCATTAGCAAACCTCACATTCATCAGGGGGTATTGGGCATGGGCTTCTTCAATGCATACCCAAATACATTTTATAGCATCATCAGCCTTTTAACTGTACCATTTGAGTAAAATCCTCTTGGAAAAGCAAAATTCATGGCCAATCCCTTGTCTCGGGCTCATTTATGCATGAATGACAAAGTGTGACAGTGTCCCAGGGCCGTATGCAGGGATTGGGTACGGGGCCTTCAGCTGAACCAGCAACCTCTGATAATGTCCATGAAAAATCCACACGTCAGGACCATGACAGTTCACACACAGAATCACAGTGCTCACAACATATTGATGGGCCATGTGTGGTTAATAGCTGCGAGAATAATCAGCACAGAGGCTATGATGTTCCCAGATGCAGTGGGAATTGCAGAGGCTAACCTGTGTACAAATGTTGTAATGACACCTGCCAGAACATGACACCTGAGACATTATCTCACTCAGCACACCAAAGTTGCCCTGTTGACTGTCTCATTACATGTCTTTAGTGACAGGGTGGGACCATCCCCATGTAGGTTCACATCCACTTTACTCACATTGATTAACCAAGGATACTCAGTAGATACAGGAATAGCTGCCACTGACTCATGATGAGTCCTGGACCGAACTGTGACAAATTACACCCCAAACTATATACAGGATCATCATTGGACCACACACATGAACAGGACACCTATGTGCAATTGATCACTGGAAATATGGGGACACATGCTGTCTTGTATGCTGGTCCACCACAGCCACTTGATAGTTGGGGCTCACTTCTATGGCCTCAACTGTGGTGTCATCATACATTTGAGATTCACCCTTGTCTGTCTGTGCAAACAACATGGTACCCACTTCCTCAATGCATGTGTATGACTCACTGTGGGATTCACCAACTAGTGCCTAGGAAGCTGTTACCAAAACTCTAGGACATAGGATGTTGAAAATGTGGACCATTGACATGAACAAGCGTCTGCCATCTATCTGGTGCATGCTTTGTCACATGTGGTGTCTACGTTACCCTAAATCTTGGAAGTCCACATTACGGATGTTGCTACATGTATGACTAACACATGCCCTCTCTCATTTCGACAATGGCTTGCATCTAAGGATTGGACACATGGACGTCACATTCATACCAGCATATGTGCAATAATGCTTCATGTGATACACACACACTTGGTCAACAAATACATTAGTTGCCAAAGCACACACATTGAGCCAAAGGCATTTAGGTATTGTACATATGTGTGTCACATTGCTATCCTCTCCTTATGCCAAACATGCCCAATTTGTGCAACACATATATGTAGGCCACACTTATGACCATCTATTGTATCAGCCAACCGTAAAAATACTGTGAAGGGAGTAGCAGATCATGGCCCGCTGCAGTATGATGTCACACATGTGAACATACACCATCAACACCATAGTGTGTTCAATCAGCCAATCTCTGATGTGTCCCAAATGTAACATAACAAAAAAACAGAAAAATTGCCCAAAACCAGTTAATGCACTGAAATTTTGACGTTCCTAGCGTTATGCGTCATTTTTTGCCCACCAATACTGTATTTGCATCATTTTTTTTGACGCACAGGAGTGAACATTAGGCCGCATCCAGATATTTGTACAGGCCATGTACTATTATTTGGATGCAGGCTAATTTTCACTCCTGTGTGTCAAAAAAAATTGACGCAAATACAGTATTGGTGGACAAAAAATGGCGCATAACGTGAAAAAGGGCGGACATTTCACACAGGAAGTGATGTAATAGGATATCCTGTTTACAGATCATGTACAGTGGGTGTACTTTCACTTTCACTTTGCAGTCTATGATTCTTCTAGACTGTGTGGCTGTGTAGAGAGTGGTGTCCTGCGATTTTGTGCTTTTTTGTGTGCTATCTGTATTGTCAATTTGTGAAATAAATATTGTTGGTGTATACTGTACTACTGTGTTTTGTGTACATTTGTCCATTTACCTAGTGTTTTTGTTGTTTGTGGGAGTCTGTTGTGGGTAGTGGTAGTTTGGGGTAGGCCACGGCAGGATGTGTGAAGAGGAGTTGGGGGGTTCATATGGCTTGTGTGCCATTTCTAGCCACTCATGATTGAGGCAGGGGGCAGGGTGATACAGGGGTATCAAACAGAGGCGCGCAGAATCCGGTGGGGAAAGGTGCTGCATCACCTGCAGCGTGTGTATGCCAGCCAGAGGAGTGACCACCAGCTGAAGCACCGGTGGGCTGACCTCATCACCAGGGAGCAGGACCTCTTGGACCACCTGGCAATCGTAATTGGTGGCACTGTTGGTGAGTACTTATCATGTAAATGTGCACTATTAAATGCTCTGTAGTGACATAAGAGGATTTGTACTATGTCTGCCAGCTAACTTGCTGACTGTGTGTAATGCTGGGGAAACATACAGGGATAATTGATGCACTATGGTAAGGATCACAATTGCTAGCTGTCAGGTAGCACGTGCTCAGCAAACTTACAGGATACTTTTTCATGAAGTAAATTGGTGCGGCCTTTGTGTCAGACAACCAAACAAAATATGAGCCAATCATGTCTATATTGGGCACTTTTAACAGAGAAGTAAAGATGTACCAACATATTGGCTAACTTTGTTGACGCAATAGCTAGACTGACTTTAGAATCAGTACATGATGCAGAAAATGAGTGCTGCCTTCACGTCAATTGATAATAGCAAAGTGGCTCAGACATATGTCTCATGTGAGTCTGGTGAGTGTGGAAGGAAAGCGTTCACGGAAGTACTATGAATGTGTGGGATTATTGTGTTCCTTTATCTTTTTGGATACATGTCAGATCTGGATTTGAAAACATCGTGAAAAGGTTTAAGGTGCCCTCAGCTAACATCTTAGAATGTTTGTTGGAGTTAGTTGCGCCACATTCCAAATATGGATGGCAGTCCAAAGGTATGCACATGGCTTCACATCTCCATGGTTGGTGCAAATCACCATAGCTGGGCCACATCAATTGAATCAAATGTAACAACAGGAGGGCTTACAAAAGTCCCTGCCCCTCCCTCTGTAGATTGTACCTATGTGTAATAAATGTGTCATGGCCGCAAGGCATGTTTGACTGGTAATGCAGTCCTCAAGTAACCAGGCTTTGGATGTCTCTCTTGGATGCACATGATGAGACTATTACACTCCATATTTTTTTCTGGTCACCAATTACGGGGCATGTTTGCAACCACATGATAGTTAGGGCCAATGTATGTGTGCAGATATGTGTGTAACTGTCACAGGAGACCCATGCTATGTACAATTTGGCCGTGATATATCAGATGCAGTATCATCATGTCTGAATGGCTGCCATTTCCTTATTCAGCCTACACATTGTATATGTTTATGAAATTGTTGCTCTGTGCACAGATTTTGAGCACATTTCTTCCTTCCATGCCTTACAGGTGGACCAGCACCCTACTCTGTGGGAGAAGTG
Source organism: Pleurodeles waltl (assembly GCF_031143425.1). Classification (NCBI taxonomy): domain Eukaryota; kingdom Metazoa; phylum Chordata; class Amphibia; order Caudata; family Salamandridae; genus Pleurodeles; species Pleurodeles waltl. Next base: position 262,436,795 of record NC_090440.1, read on the forward strand.
GCGACATTTGAGGACCCTGACCACTCCAGTAAGTGTTGATATGTCTGTTATGTGTTGTGTTTGCTGTTTATGGACTCATGTGTGTTGAACGCATAGCAAGGTGTGATGCGTTGGGCAATCATTTCTCTTGTTCCATGAGTTGGATTTCAGTTTCTCAAATGTTTTGAGTTGGCCAATGCGTATCCAATGGTATTATCTAGGGATTGTAGGCCATTCCTGTAGGCCCCACTGTGAGTACTGGGGTTAGTCATGTGGATGACACTTGTATCAACAAGAGTCGCACTGGATGTCAGCTCCGATTTAGTCAGCCTGTCAGACCCGCATTCTCCAAGATTGGTACAGCAAATTGCTTTCCAATAGACTTCTGCTTCCCTATTTACCCACATACTTATGAAACTGTAGGTAGAACCTCCTAGCTGCATGTACTTCCACATGTAGTGCTACAAGTATGTGGAACTTGAGTGCAATGGCCTAGGTGTGCATGCTAATCATGATCATGGGTGTTCTTGCAACTCTGTGTCTGATGTAAGTCAGGCCTTACTGGAAGTATATGTTGTGTACCAAGTTCTGCATTTCCTGACATGTGTGGCCCTATGATTGGTCTAGGGTTTGCTGACTCCTAATTGTTGATAGACCTTACCTGTGGTGTGTGTGTAGAGCCAAACACGTGTGGAGTTTTCTATACACTCCTCGGTGTACATGTTGTTGGAAATTGATAGTTGTTTATCCACCCCCCCACCCTCAAACACAGACATGGGTTTGTGAATGGGGTACCTAGTACTGATGCTACCAGTATGTTACACATACATGTGAATAAGTGACTGTTTGGTTGGAACCTAGTATACACACTCAGGTATGGCACTTGGTACTATACTGGCAAGTCCAGTTACAACTTGCAGACCATGTGGCTTTAGTTTTGCATTCTGTACACTGACATTTGTAGCCCAGGTCTTGGCGGAGGATATGAAGCATGATTCTTAGCTGATAACTGGCAGAACTCAGATGGCAAGTCAAAGCCAGTTGTTACCCATCTTGTAGGTTATGGATGTGCTATGTGTGATGTGACCTTTGTAGGCTGGCCTGCCATGTACTTCCTCAGGGACATTCAATGATCTGTATTGTGATATGAGCTGTTACAAGTACTGTAGATGTATTGTCTGATTAACTTCTTGTGCTATTTCACACAATGCAGTTACTAATGTAGAATATTTGTCTTCACAGCTACAAACATGACTCCAGACCAGGTCCGTGAATTCCAGCGCCGGGCTATGAGATACCAGCACATCCTGCTGGTGGAGTCGGGGTTCAGGAAGATGGCCCGGCGATATCGCCATGAACTGGCCTCCGGGGCATGGAAAGCCTTCCCACAGGGTGGGCCTACTTTGCCCACCACAGCCACCACCAGCACAACCACCACTTCAAGCCAGGTGGCCCCACCCACAGCTGGGACTGTTGTGCCTACATCTGCTGGACTTCCAGGCCCCAGCCTTGCTACAGGTGCAGGACAGCCCACTGGGTCTGGCTCCACACACACACAGAACTCCTCCACCGATACCCAGGCTGCCACAGCTCCATCTGTTGACCCTGCAGCCTTCCACAACATGGAACGGAAGATGGACTGTGTGCTGCGCAAGTTAAGCCACCTGAGCCGGGATGTGCGCCACATTAACCGGCGTGTTAAGTCAATCAAGAGGACCCTCCGCAGGGCCAACCTCTAGACTGTATTTGAAATGGAAATTATTCCCTGCCCTCCCTCCTCTTTCCTTGTTCTTATTGTTAGTGGGCTTAGGGGGCTAAGTGTCAGGTTAGTATAGGCTGTTAGTTAAGTTAGTGTTAGTGGGTGGGGTGTGAGGGGTCCTGATTCTTTCTATTTTCACTTATTAAGTGTGTGGGTGGGGGGCTATGTTGGGGTTCTTGTGTGTTTAAAAAAAATATATATATATATAATAAAAAAATACAAAAAATATATATATTTGTTTAGGATAGTATAGTATGTGTTTAGGTTAGTATGTGTTGTCTTCCATGTATCCCGTCTCATAAGGGGGGTGAGGGGTACATGTTTAGAACGTTTCGTTACATATGATAAGTAAGTGTAGCTTAGGTTAGTTAGGGACAGTTGTGGGTAATGAGTAGTCAGGGTAGATTAGGGTAGGTAAGATTTTTCCCTCAGTTTCCTCTTCTGTGATTAGCATTTAATAAATAGTTGGTTAACCCTTAACAGTATGTGTTAAATGGTACTTGATCCTGGGTTTGGATTCAGTGTACATGAATTTTGTACTATTACATTTGTGTCCTATGCTACAAACAAATCCCAACAGAGCTGTACGATTGGCAGCTAGCCCAGAGCTACTTGCAAAGTGTCCACCCTTCGTTGCAACCACCAATCACAGTTAATATGGATGACAATGTGTTTCTGTTGATAACTGTGTTTTCAAAGTCACAAACAGTGCTTCCAGACTTGGTATTGGGGGAATATTTTTAGGTCTGACTGCAGTGTGATGATCAAGGACACCCTTATAAGATGAGTTCTCATTGGCACTCTTGTATTCTTGTCTTCATGACTCTCATACGTCATTTGTGACACAGTTCAGCATGATTACCTATTTGTATGTAAACTCAGACACCTTCATTTATGCAGTTTTTGTAGTGTTTGCTTAGATTAGTGTGCACTGTTATATGTGTTATTATTGCATGGTGACAACATTTTGCGACCACTATTTGATGACTTAGATATCCCTTGAGGAAGCATTCTTCTGTCCAACACAGCATGATGGTGTATGGTTTCTCACTTCATCAGATCTTACCCTCAGGAAGGGCAGAGTAAGATGCAATCATGGGCACTGTGCTGATTTATCTGACTACATAATATCAGGACAGTTGTATTGACAAGCTATGTAATTTGACAGTAGGCACATTTCAGTTATCTACTGCACAGTTGATTTGTCACATTACCCAGACACAGATTTGTTGTGTAAGTGCTATTTATTGAAAAGTGCTGTAGTGCTATCTGTACATTGTCCATGATTGTGAGTTCATTATAGCGACATCTTACATTGTGATCCTACACAAGGGTTTACCAAAATGCTTTTGACATGCTGGGGTTGATGTTTCAGACAGTGCAGAGGGACAGAATTTGCCAATGAGTAGGAGAGAGACAATCACTGGGCTGGGTGACAAGATATACAGTGGTTTGCAGAACAGTGCTTGAGTACAGTTGTTGCAAGACTGGCAAGTTACAAAGCGCAGGACCTTGGTAATAGTTGGCCATTTGGCAGGGACTAGTGCTTCCGGGTACTTTTCCTTGCGAATGTGATCTGTTCCATGTCTTCTTCTTCTGATGTGTGTGTTGCCTCCTCTGTCCTTGTTGTTGTTGGTTGTGAAGGGGCAACACACACCTCAGTGTTAGAAGATGTGCAGTCAGACATCCCGGTCGCTGCTCCCTGTGAAGGTCTTAAGTACTGCAGCAAGGAGTATCTGCTGGTTCTTGAGAATAGCAGCCACATCACGATGGTAGGCAGCCAGGTCGGCCCTGAGGGGTTCAATGTTGCATTCGTGCACGCGTTGACAGGATTGCTGTTGTAGGTGTTGGGTCAACTGTATTACAGCTGTGCTGATTTCCTTCTGGTTTTTTTTGCAGTTCCTGCAAGATAGATGTTAGGGCTTGCATAGCTGCTGCCTGATCTGCAGATGACATCATGCACGAACGCACCCCCTCTAGACTGGCTGCCATAGTTTGCATCCCCACCCGCACCTCCTTTGCCAGCTCCCGCTGTACTCCAACTACAGTTCTCTCAAAGCTGGTGCCAGTGTCGTCTGAGTCCTCAGCTGTATTGGAGCTGGCAGGTCTTACAATTGGGGTTGTGGGTGGATCCTCTACGATGGCTGCTTGTTCTGTGCTCATCCTTGTGACTGAAGGTGGTGTCTGGAGGGTTTCAAGGAACTTTTGGATAGTCTCCTGGGGAATGTTTATCGGCTCGTCATCCATGTCATCAGGGTAATCTGGGACAGGCATATCCGCAGGAGATCCATCTTCCTCTGCAATGAAATAGGGTACAATTAGTGTGTCTGTGTTGTGGCATTTTTGATGTGACATGCCTGCCTTGTGATGAATTCACATTGTGATCTTGTTTCGTGTTAATTGCTCCAGTCCTTCAGATGGGCATTCTTCCAGGCCTATGGCCCACCTGCATGTCAAATGTATGTTATTGAGTTATTAGACTTGTCGGCATGATTGCCTCTAGGTGTTGGTTTAGGCCAAATAGTGAATTGACACCTTCTTTTCCTACTCAAGCCTCCGTCTACATCCATTCTCGTGGTGTGACCTTTCACTGGCTGTGGGTGTTCTGATGGCCCTGGCAGCACACTTAACAATCTGGACCTGCCCCAATCTCTGATCTTTCACATCCACTTAAATGTATTTGACATGTGGCATATCCTATGCATAGCAATGTTATGACACGATATGGATGTTGGCATTGGTAATGTGTACAGCTGATGTTGGGGAATGTGTGTTAAATTGGATTGCCCTGATAATCGTATCAGTGTCCTATTTCCTCCTCTGACTGTGCAGGTGTATTTCAGTGACCAGTTACATGTGTCCCCCCCTCAATGCTGTTGTCTGAGCAGTATGAGATTTGGGATGTTGCATTGTTACCCAGGCACAGGATGGACCCTGACATATGCAGCATGGGTGTGTCCTTAGTGCTGTGTAGCTCCTATTGTTGTTTACATTGGCTGATGTTTGCGACAACTATGGGCATTGACATTTGACAGTACTGGGGCCTTTGTCTTGTTTCTGGGGATTGTTGAAGTTGTCATCGTCAACCCCCTAATTTAGGTGTGTATGATCCATGGGGAGGTTACTGCCATTGGCTACTTGAGCTGCACACAGAGCGGAGGTGGTAGTGGCAACTGTTGTCGCAGTTACATTCCAGTTGTCGGTATGGCTAGAGGTTGTTAAGAGGGCCCTAGTTAATGTAGGGGGTATGGTGGCTGATGTGTGCCGGTATGTCAGTTTGATGTTGTGCCCTTCCCTCCTGGCGTGGCTTTCCCTTTGCTCCATCATTGGCATGACAGCATGCCCCTATGGGACTGTTGTTGGTGTAGTGTAATGGTGTGCTCCAGCCTCTGTTTGTACAGGCCATGCCCCCATTTCGTGCCCCTTTACCCATGCCACTCCATGTATATGATGACTTCCATGCATTTTGTGGTTGGTATCCCCCCTGCTCACAGTTGACATTATTGCATTTTAATTCCCCATGCGACTTACCCTGCATGTGCATTGTCTCCTGGTAGTCTGCGCTGTCCTGTCCTTGAATCCCTATTACGATCTCCTCAGGGATGACGGCTGCGACCATCTCCTCCATGTGGTCCGGGGCCTCCTGGTGTGCTGGACTCCCCCCTCCAGTCTGCAGTGCTGCCTTCATGTTCCTGGCCATCTTTTCCTTTGTCCTGCGCTTGCAGTCATGCCAGCGTTTCTTGCACTAGATGACTGTTCTGCGTACTTCTGCCACACTGTTAATCTTGTTGACAATTTGTTGCCATATAGCCTCTCTCCTACTAATTGGCAATTTTGAGGTGACAAACAGTTGGTGCTGGTGTTCCGTCACCTCTTTAACCAGAATTTCCTGCTCCTCTGCACTGAAGCGACACTTTCTTTTCTTCTTATAAGTGTCCTGGTTCTTGTGTGGGTCCTCCTGGCTGGTTCCTGGTCTGTTGTCCTCTTCCTGGGGTCTGTAGTGGCATCTGGGATCCATTTTGGCTCTCCTCTGGTGAAATGGCAGTGTTCGCTGGTTTTTTTGACGCTATTGCGTCAAAAAACGGCGCATATCCGGTTTGCGGGGTCGTAAATCGACCCACAGTCATTTCCGCTGCGTTAACGTCGTTTTGCTTTACGACTTGACGCTGCGGTGTGCGTCAAAATAAATGACTCCCACCTGTGGTTTGCGCCGTCGTGCGTCAAAGTATAAATTTGACGCCCGCATGGCGCACCAAAATGGCGTTAGCTGGCGGTAATATTTTTGACGCAAAACTGCGCCGGCGCAGTTTTGCATCAAAAAGTATAAATATGGCCCATAGTTTCTGCAATAGGCTCTCTGACAGAAAATACCTCAAGACTGATAGATTTTTTCCTAAGATCCTTCGTAATGGCCCTACCAGCTTATTTAAAAGACACCACTCATTTTCTTACATTGATGGATGAAGTAGTATGGGAATAGAATTTCCTTATGATAACCTTGGATGTGTCCAGTCTTTACACTAGCTTACACCGTGAGCTAGGTATTAAGGCGATCAGACACTTTTAAGGGCAAGATCTTTGTCATTGTTACTACACATGGAAATGTTGTTGGACATGATTTGGTTTTGTCTTATGAACATTGTTTTTCTATTTGACAACACAACTTATAGACAGAAGCAAGAGACGGCGATTGGCACTTGCTTTGCCCCCAACTACGCAAGTCTTTTTATGGGCTGGTGGGAGGAGCAGGTGTCCACCAGTGTCCAAGCCTTTGAAGATCATGTTGTTCTGTGGGCACACTACATAGACCACATCTTCATCATTTGGAGAGGGGATACAACCTCAGCTGAGATTTTTATTAGGGAGTTGAATGACAACCAGCTGAACCTGCAAATTCATGGGGATGATGAGTAAACAAAGAATCACATTTTTGGATGTAGAAGTATACATTGAGAATGATGAGATCAACACTACACTACATCGAAAACAAACTGCAGGTAACAGTTTATTACATGCGACAAGTGTACACCCAAGAAAGCTGATCAACAGTATCCCATATGGTTAGCTCCTGAGGAGTAGAAGAATCTGTAGTACTAGGGCAGATTATGACATGAAAAAGAACTTATGTTTGAACGATTTGAGGAAAGACAGTACAATCATAATATTGTGCAACAGGCGAGCAATAGAGTAGATGCTGAAGAAAGGACCTCTTTATCCCAAACATTCCTTGGAAAGTGAACAAACAATCAGATTTATTACTGATTTCTTGTGTCAGGCTTCCCAGATATTTACTAAATACTGGGGTATCCTGAAGACAGATGACCATATAGCCAAATTTATACACAATACACCACAAATTACCTTCCATAGGAGTAGGTCATTAAGTGACAACCTGAGTAATAGTTTGGTAATGTCCCAAATTCAGAGTAGAAAGAGGACCCAGAAAATGGGAGGGTTTTTTTCTTGTAAAAAATGTAAAGCGTGCAAACAGAACAAGGACTGCACCAAAATATGGGTGTCCTCCAAACAAAAATACAATGATATGAAAATGTGTATACATGCAATACAGATTACTGTGTATATTGCTTGATGTGTCCATGTGACAAAATGTATGAGGAAAGTACCATACATGAAGCCAAAAAGAGAGTATTGGAACATCTGAGGGCTATAAAAAACAGAAAGAAACAATATCCTGTTGCGAGAAATTTTTTAAAAGCCCATAATGGCAATTCAGAACTGCTGAAGGTGGGTCCGTATTTTCTTGTCCAGAAAGGTTTACTACACTGAGTGACCCAACATAACAACCAAGAAAAAACACAGTTAGTAGAGCCCCATCCATATTGCACCCAGACTTTACATTTGGCACATAGCCACATGGGGGGGTGGTCATTTTGGAAGAGAAAAGACAAAGGAATAGCTATTACAACGGTTTTATTGGCCAGGGTTTTTTTCAGAAATTCGTCAGTTATGTCAACAGTGCCCGAAATGTCAACTTGTCAATCCCGGTCCACAAAGAAAAGCTCTGCTTTTCCCTTTACCCGTTATTGACATACCTTTTTCTAGGGTGGGTATGGATTTGGTGGGTCCCCTAAAACCCTCCTCAAGGGGGTACATGTATATTCTCGTTCTGGTAGATTATGCAACCAGATACCCAGAAGCTATCCCCCTTGTTAGCATGACCACCAAAAGTGTGGCACAAGCCAGGATAGGTTTTTTCCCGGATTGGATTTCCCAGGGAATTATTAACAGACCAGGGAACTCCGTTTGTCTTGCTTGATGTCACACATTTGCCAGATATTGGGGTTAAACAAATTCGTACTTCAGTCTACCATCCCCAAACAGATGGATTAGTCAACAGATACAACTGCACCCTTAAAACTTTACTGAAAAAAAACATATCAGACTCAGGTAGAGACTGGGATAAAAAGTTGCCCTTAGGTGGTTATTACAACCCTGGCGGTCGGTGTTAAAGCGGCGGTAGGACTGCCAACAGGCCGGCAGTAAAAAATGTGGAATCACGACCGTGGCGGAAACCGCCAACAAAGACAGCCACTTTAAAACTCCGACCGCCACGGCAGTACAAACAAACAGCGCGGCGGTCACCGCCAACAGACAGGCGGAGCATAATGTACTGCCCACACTATTATGACAGTCCAATCCGCCACCTTTTCCGGGGCGGATTCACTGCGGATAAAAACACGGTGGAAACAGGAATCCCGAAGGAAAACGCTCACCTCTACACACTCCACGAGGAACGAGGACACCATGGAACCAGAGCTTCACATTTTCCCAGCCTTCATCTTCTTGCTCCTCTACCAGGAGCACGAACGCCGGCGGCGAAGACCACGGTGAGTACTGCACCTATGACACAGGGGAGGGGGTAGGGAAAAAACAGGGACACAAACACGCAACACGCAACACCCCCACCCTCACCCACTACAACACACACACTAATACAGCATGAAACATTACAGTTACACCCCACAAACCCCCCGGAAATATGCAAAGACAATAGAAAATGAGTGTAACCATTGTAATATATTAAAAGCAAGTAGGCAGAAATAGATATATACACCATGCACATAATATATACCAAGCAAAGTAGTCCAGGTAGTGTTCTAAGAAAGTCCGTGGAACACTGGGACCACACGGTATGGGCGAGGCCCACACAAGATCCTCGACCAGGGCGGAGAGAACACTGCAGGGGCATCAGACAGCAACTAAACAGGCACCTCAGGGGGAGGGAAAGGGGGGCACCTCAGCCGCTTGAGTGCAGGACGACAAATCCACGAGGGGCCACATGCCCACTGTTCCATCCTGGGGAATACAAAGCCACAGTCTCTCAAGTCTCTACAGTGGGTGGGTTGCCCACTGCCATATCCTGGGGAGTGCAAAGCCACAGTCTGTCAAGTCTCTACAGCGGGTGTGCTGCCCACTGCCATATCCTGGGGAGTGCAAAGCCACAGTGTCTCCAGTCTCTACAGTGGGTGGGTTGCCCACCGTTCAATTCTGGGGAGTGCAAAGCCACAGTCTCTCAAGTCTCTACAGTGGGTGGTTTGCCCACTGTTCAATCCTGGGGAGTGCAAAGCCACAGTCTCTCAAGTCTCTACAGTGGGTGGATTGCCCACTGTTACATCCTGGGGAGTGCAAAGCCACAGTCTCTCAAGTCTCTACAGTGGATGGGTTGCCCACTGTTGCATCCTGGGGAGTGCAAAGCCACAGTCTCTCAAGTGGATGCCTTCTCCACTGGTTCTGGAGGGGGCTTTGTGCCCAGAGTGCTTCATCCTGCTAAGGACAGAGGTAGTGGATGCCTTTCTCCACTGGTTCTGGAGGGGGCTTTGTGCCCAGAGTTTGTGCCCAGAGTGCTTCATCCTGCTAAGGACAGAGGGAGAGGATGCCTTTCTCCACTGGTTCTGGAGGGGGCTTTGTGCCCAGAGTGCTTCATCCTGCTAAGGACAGAGGGACTGGATGCCTTTCTCCACTGGTTCTGGAGGGGGCTTTGTGCCCAGAGTGCTTCATCCTACTGAGGACAGAGGGAGTGGATGTATCTCTCCACTGGTTCTGGAGGGGGCATGGTGTCCAGAGTGCTTCATCCTGCTAAGGACAGAGGGAGTGGATGTATCTCTCCACTGGTTCTGGAGTGGGCTTTGTACCCAGAGTGCTTCATCCTGCTAAGGACAGAGGGAGTGGATGCCTTTCTCCACAAGTTCTGGAGGGGGCTTTGTGCCCAGAGTACTTCATCCTGCTAAGGACAGAGGGAGTGGATGTATCTCTCCACTGGTTCTGGAGGGGGCATGGTGCCCAGAGTGCATCATTCACCCCGTGGCGGACTCGGTGACCTGTTCAGCAGTGCTTGAGATGGCGGTGCCCTGTGCAGCGGTGCTTGAGCCAGTGGTGCCCTGTGCAGCGGTGCTTGAGACGGCGGTGCCCTGTTCAGCGGTGCTTGAGATGGCGGTCTCCATTGCAGGGTCTCAGCTGCTGGCAGTCCTTCATGGCCCAACTGGGCTTTTGCTGGCGGTCCTTCAAGGCCCAACAGGGCTTTTGCTTGCGGTCCTTCATGGCCCAACGGAGCTTTTGCTGGCGGTCCTTCAGGGCCTAACGGGCTTTTGCTTGCGGTCCTTCATGGCCCAACTGGGCTTTTGCTGGCGGTCCTTCATGGCCCAATGGGGCTTTTGCTGGCGGTGGCATCCTGGGCAGCTGGGCTGGTGCTGGCGGTGGCCTCCTGGGCAGCAGGACTGGTGCTGGCGGTGGCCTCCTGGGCAGCTGGGCTGGTGCTGGCAGTGGCCTCCTGGGCAGCAGGGCTGGTGCTGGCGGTTGCCTCCTGGGCAGCTGGGCTGGTGCTGGCAGTGGCCTCCTGGGCAGCGGGGATGATGGCGGTCTTCTCCGCGGTGCTGCCCTTCCCAGACTTGCTGGGTTTCTTGTGGCCCTTCCTCACCTTGGAAGGTGTCACAGCTGACTCCACACTCCCACCGCGACCCCTGGGAGTGGCTTTGGTGTCTGGAGTCTTCCTTCTCTCCCACCGGGCACTGGCCAACTTCTGATGCTTCACAGGTGGGGGACTGTCTGTGCTGTGGCTCCGTGCCACACTGGCTGCCCTGGTGGCCGGTGCACTCCAGATTTAGGTGACTACAAGCACCACTGGTCCCGCAGATGTTGTGGCTGAGGTGCTAGTTCTGGACCTATGAGGTGGACGGGGTGGGGGAGGTGTAGGAAAGAGGTCAAGGGTGGACAGGAAAAGTTTTTTGGACACACTGGGACGGGTAGCTGGAGGGGGTTTGGGAGTGGAGGAAGAGGTGGTGGTTGTAGGAGGTGTACGAATGGTGACTTTGGGTGAAGGTGCATGCGCTGGAGGCTGTTGTGAGGTGGATGGCTGTTGGGTGGGTGTGTGCCTGCGTTTGTGTATCTTGGGAGGGGCGTTACAGACACACTGGGAGAGGACACAGGGGACGTGTGAATGGTAGTGGGGGTGGTAACTGCACGTGTGCGGGGTGTGGTGGTGGGTGTGCTGGAGAGGGACATAGTGGCTGTAGAGGTAGTGCATGCAGGTGTGATTGTAGATGTCACTGGAAGGGAGGAGGGAGACAAGCAGGAGGGGGACACAGTGGAGGCAGTGGATGTTGGTGTGTCTGCATGTGTGTGATGCTTGCGTGAATGCCTGTGGGATGTGTGGTGCTTATGTTTGCCTGAACTACCCTTGGGTGTTGACGTGTGTGCATGTTGGTCTGTAGGTGTGCTTGGGATGGGCTGAGGTAGAGGGGATTGGGTCTGGGTGGAGGAAGCTGGAGGGGGGAGGCTAGAGACGGGGACAATGGCTGCCATCAGTGCTGAGGCCAGAGTCTGAAAAGCTCGGTGAAGGGCCGCCTGACCAGAATGAATGCCCTCCAGGAATGCATTAGTTTGTTGCAACTGCCTCTCTACACCCTGGATGGCATTCAAAATGGTAGACTGCCCAACAGTGAGGGACCTGAGGAGGTCAATGGCCTCCTCACTGAGGGCAGCAGGGGTGACTGGGGCAGGGCCTGAGGTGCCTGGGGCGAAGGTGATGCCCACCCTCCTAGGTGAGCGGGCACGGGGCAAAGCCTGAGGGGCTGCTGGGAGGGCGGTGCTGGTAGGGGGGTGGCGGCTGTACCTGTAGATGCAGGGGGCACAGATGTTGCCGCCACCATAAGGGAGCTCTCATCAGAGGACGAGTCTGTGTCGCTGGTGTCAGCTCCTGTCCCCGCCATGGAGCTCCCCTCACCCTCCATCCCACTGATGAATTCAGAGTCCGTAGTGTCGCCCTCCAGGGCCATGTGGGATGCAGCTCCCTCCTGCTCCGGTGCCACTGCTCCTCCACCTGATCATGCTAATGCACACAAGAACAGGGAGACCACAAAAAAGGGGGGAAGACAGAAGAGAGACATGTTGAGTGCATGCATTACTGCTACCGTTGGCGGACACGACAGACACAGAAGCCCCCTGCACTACGCCACGCTCTTGGGCTCCACTGTTCAATTCCTGGGAATTGGCCTACAAGGCTATGGACGACATCTGCACACATAGATGACACAGGGGCATAACTAGGTGTACTTGGCACTCTACAGAGGTGGGCTGGGGTGCCACATGGCCTGCCTTATGGAGGGGCCTTGCCTACGGAACTCGCCCTGGCCTAGGGAAACCCACAGCCCACCTCCCCCACCCAGACAACTCTACTGCGCGCAAAGTCAGCAGAATGCGAGTGTACTCACCCCCTTGTGTCTGCTGAGATGCCCTCAAGCGCCCATCCAGGATCCTGAACATCAGGGGGGTCATGGTTTGACGAGCACCCCTCCCACGTTGGGAGGCCATCCCCAGCTGAGCCTCTGCCGTCTTCTTGCTCCAGCAGCGAATGTCCTCCCATCTTTTCCGGCAGTGGGTGCTCTGTCTGTGGTAGACCCCCAGGGTCCGTACGTCCTTGGCGATGGCACGCCAAATATCTTTTTTCTGGTGGGCGCTGACCTACATGAAATGTACAGGGGAAAAAGAGTAGTTATTACCAACTGCACCGTCAAAGTGATTGGCCCCCATCCCTACCCTTGCCATGATGCACATGCACTCACTGTCGTTTCATGCACGCCTCAATCTCCCCCCATCTATCATCCACCCCACTCCACACACTCATAGCCCATACAGCATGCTCACAGTGTATTTACCTGTTTGTCTGGAGGACCGTAGAGTAGCGTGTACTGAGGGAGGACCCTATCCACGAGCTTCTCCAACTCCTCCGATGTGAAGGCAGGGGCCCTTTCCCCAGACACTCGAGCCATGGTCTCTTCCAGACCGAGGGCACAGCAGCACTTGCAGTGTAGGTCCTCTCCTGTCGAAGATCAGGTATCGAGTGATTGAACAGATAGAAAATGGCGGTCACGTCCGCTGCGGTGCGTACCGTCACCGCTGGCACACATCGTCATTGGCTCCTGGGACCCATAGGGTACAATGTTAACCAATGCAGCATTGCGCCGTGGTCTTCGACCGCCTACCGCGACGGTGTACAACACCAGCGCAGTTACTTCACATCCCATTGTCCCACTTTAGAGGTCAGGCAGCCACCATTTCAGAGGCCCACATGGCTTCATTTCCAACTGCGTCACACATACCTAGGCCTAGACTCAACACACATACAGGCCACCTTTTGTGTATGATTGGTGTTCTGTGTAAACTGTGGGTACGTACCTCTGAGTTGTTTGACTCTGTGCTCGCTGTTGTCCTTCATAGGCATCGTCCCCTGGGACATGTGAGGAGATGGCGGCATCCTCCGGTGTACCGACCGTTGGTGGACCTGTCGACAATGGAGGAGCGACATGTCATAATCACATACAGGCTTGACCGTGCCACAATCCAGGAACTGTGTACCCAGTTGGAGCCAGACCTGATGTCAGCAATCCGCCATCCCACAGGAATCCCCCTTCAAGTGCAGGTGCTGTCAGTGCTCCATTTCCTAGCAAGTGGGTCATTTCAAACAACAGTGGCCATAGCATCAGGGATGTCCGAGTCTATGTTTTCCAACGTATTGTCCAGAGTGTTGTCTGCCCTTCTGAAACACATGCGGAGCTACATCGTGTTCCCTCAGGTGGAGGATTTGCCTACAGTGAAAGGTGATTTCTATGCCCTGGGACATATCCCCAACATTATAGGTGCCATTGAGGGGACCCATGTGGCTTTGGTCCCCCCCACAGGAGTGAACAGGTGTATAGAAACCGGAAGAGTTATCATTCTATGAATGTACAGATGGTATGTTTGGCAGACTAGTACATCTCCCATGTGAATGCCAAGTTCCCTGGCTCAGTGCATGACGCCTACATCCTGCAGAATAGCAGCATCCCTTATGTGATGGGTCAACTCCAGAGGCACCGTGTGTGGCTATTAGGTTAGCACCTGGAAGCAAGACAGTGGGAATTGTTGTCTGGGTCTGGGGTTACCCTACAGGTTAGTGTGTGTCTAATAATTGTCCCTCGCCATTTGCAGGTGACTCTGGTTTCCCCAACCTGTCAAGGCTACTGACACCAGTAAGGAATCCCAGGACAAGGGCAGAGGAACGGTACAATGAGGCCCATGGGCGAACTAAGAGGGTGATCGAGCGGACCTTCGGCCTCCTGAAGGCCAGGTTCCGGTGCCTCCATATGACAGGTGGATCCCTATTCTACTCACCAAAGAAGGTGGTGCCAGATCATCGTGGCCTGCTGTATGCTTCATAACTTGGCATTGCGACGACAGGGGCCTTTTCTGCAGGAGGATGGTCCAAATGGCGGTGTTGTTGCAGCTGTGGAGCCTGTGGATAGTGAAGACGAGGAGCAGAGGATGAAGACATGAACAACAGGGACTCAGTGATCCAGCAATATTTCCATTGAGACACAGGTAAGAGTACAGACCTGCCTACTACATGTACTTAAACACTACTACTTCTCTACTGTCTGTCCTTTTCACCCAGTGTATGCTTTGATTCCTCATGGACTTGAGCTGTGTGATATAGGTATGTTGACATTACAATTGAAAGAGCATTTTGTCACTGTAATTGCTAATACACTATTTCGAAATAACAGACAGACTGCAGATTGTTTTGTGTTTTAAGTGTATTTATTTAAGTGCTCAATATTGGAGGGGGTAGTGAAATGGTGAGGGGGGATGGTGGAGGAATGTCCATGGCAGAGTCCAGTCTATTAGTCTCACAGGTGCATTGCCCAAATGGGCATAGGAAGTGGAGGTTGGGCAGTTTAAGTATGGACAGGGTAGGGGAGGAGCCAAAATGGCGGCCGGGATGGACGCCTGAATTGTGTGCTCCGTCCGAGGCTCGCCGAAAACATCCTGCGATGCGCTCCCCAGGACTCTGCATTCAGACCGGGCGCGGCGTTCCGCCCGGGGAGCGTCGCTGCGTCCTGTGGGGGCTGCACTCCGGTTGGACTGGGCCCGCGGCGCTGGAGGTTGCCTGCGCAGCCGGGGGCCGGACCTCAACTAGGCCGAGGCCGCGAGAGGGAGGAGCCGATTCAGAGGGCCCAGGCGAGCCTTCTCGTGGCGGCGCCCGAGCCCAGATAAACAACCGCTCAGCATGAGAAATCGGAGGGTTGGGGACGCGAGTCTCCACCCTCGAATGCGGGCTGGGGCCTGTGGACTGAGGCCGCCGATCAGGAGCAGTGTTTGAGGCTCCTGCAACGCGCGAGGCGAGAACGAGGACCCGGGCGCGGCCCGCGCTTACCAGGCTTGATTGAGTGCAGGAGGGGAGGAAGGAGTCCCCACCGGCCGTGCCGGCCCGGATCTTCGCCGGTGGCTGCATGAGAGGCTAGACACGCACCCCCCTTCGGTGGCTCGATCCGTTCCGCTCCCCTTCGTCGCTGCGCCACCTCCCTCCCCTGCGGAGGCGCTGCTACTGCCTGGCCTTGGCGCTGCCCATGGGAGGACCTGCACCCTAACCTTGAACACACGGGTCTCTGCCTTACGGGGGACGTAACATCTTGCTACAGGGCGACCCACACCGAGAAACCCGGGTGCACTGGCGACCATTGTATAGTCTTGTGAGCACACGGTCGCACGTCTCGGGCACTCAAAAGACAAGAACAAGCTCCCGCCTGGCTATACTAATTAGCGCCATACCTGAAGGGCAAAAGCGCACGTCACACTGAGAGCAGCAGCCAAGACTCGCCTGTCGAGAGGTTAGCTCCAAGCTGTGCGCGACAACATCCCAAAAGGAAACTTCTGGTCACCCACGATGGCCGGCAGGGCCAAAGCATCCAGGAACCCGGACCGTAATGCTCTCGGAACAACACCCAGCGACCAGCAGGCAAACCTGTCCCTACAGTCATTGGAAAACACCCTCACGTCACACTCCGCACAATTGGAGAAAGTACTGCAGGCGATCATGGACACTAAGGGGGTCATTCTGACCCTGGCGGTCATGGACCGCCAGGGCCAACGACCGCGGAAGCACCGCCAACAGGCTGGCGGTGCTTCCATGGGCATTCTGACCGCGGCGGTACAGCCGCGGTCAGAAACGGGAATCCGGCGTGACCCGCTGCCCCAGGGAATCCTCCACGGCGGCGCTGCAAGCAGCGCCGCCATGGGGATTCCGACCCCCTTCCCGCCAGCCTGGTTCTGGCGGTTTTCACCGCCAGAACCTGGCTGGCGGGAACGGGTGTTGTGGGGCCCCTGGGGGCCCCTGCAGTGCCCATGCCACTGGCATGGGCACTGCAGGGGCCCCCTAACAGGGCCCCACATAGATTTTCAGTGTCTGCGTGGCAGACACTGAAAATCGCGACGGGTGCAACTGCACCCGTCGCACCCCTTCCACTCCGCCGGCTCCATTCGGAACCGGCATCCTCGTGGAAGGGGGTTTTCCGCTGGGCGGGCGGGCGGCCTTCTGGCGGTCGCCCGCCAGCCCAGCGGGAAACTCAGAATGACCGCTGCGGTCATTTGACCGCGGAGCGGTCATTTGGCGGCTCCCGCCGGGCGTGCGGTTACCGCCGCCGGCGGGTGTCAGAATGACCCCCTAAATCCTCCTTGGAAAACAGAATAGACGCAGTCTCACAAGACTTAAATCTTCTGCGAGTGGACCACCGTAACTTAGCGGAAAGAGTGAACTCGGCTGAAGAAGGGTTATCCGATCTAACCCCCACGGCCCAAGATAATCAAAAACAGATCCAACGCTTAGATGCAGAGCTGAAAGTGCTATGGAGGAGATCGGAAGAGCAGGGCACCCCGTAACAACGTGCGCTTCCTGGGGTTCCCAGAGACCTTGCGGCAACCAGACTCGGAAACATCCCTGGTACAATGGCTTATCAAGGAGGTGTTAAACGGAGCCCCATCTAAGTTTTTCTCTGTGGAGCGGGCGTACAGAGTCCCGGGCAGACCCTCGGCCCCAAACCAATCGCCTAGGCCCCTGATCGCTAGATTCCTAAACTATAGAGACCGCAACGCAATACTACAACAGTTTCGCAACAAAGGCCCATATAAATACGAAGAATCGACTATCAATGCTTACCCAGACTTCACACAGGAGGTGCAGAGTCAACGTAAGTCCTATGTCAAAATCAAACAGCATCTGCGTGAACACGACATAAAGTACGCCTTGTTATTCCCAGTGAAAGTAAGGGTGGTATCGGAGGACCGTACCCACATATTTACCACTCCTGAGGACGCTTGGACATGGCTGCACGCCAAGGGCCTGGCCCGACCCCGGGACGACGCGGAAGGTGATGAGAAATGGCAAACTTCTACCTCACGGAAGCGATCCAAGAGGCGAGCCAGAGGCCAACCTAACGACCAACAAACAGCAGAAGAGAGAGCAAGGGTACTGAAAGAGACTCCCTTGCTAATGCAGAGCAACTTCGCGCTGGCTAGGAAACCCCCGACACGGGCACAGACTCAGACACAGCCAGCTCCGTATCCACCATAACAGGAGAGCTGGGAGGACCGAAGATCACCCCCAGATCAGCAGACGAACTTTAACAGCACTCAATTGACCTACCGACCTGATGGCACCAACGACGGCTGCACGGGGGAGCCACTGTGACCCCCGGGGCGGCGGCGGGGGCCGGGCTGGCGGCGCCCCCAGCAATGAGTAACTTTGGCATAAACGAATAGCTGGTCGATGCGGGTTGGGCGGGGAACGGGGCGGGGGGGCGGAGGGCAGAGAGGATTCACTTCCCGGGGGGCGCCTAACGTAATTAGCAGACTCAGTCTGCGGAAAGATGTGAGCCCCGTAAAAGAGCCACATCCGGTAGAAATGATCACTCCACCACAGAAATCCAATCGGATACGGGGTTCTTCACATAGTTATGGGTTAAGTAGATTCACACAAGTTGTTAGTAGGGTTAGGGATCCATTTGGGGTGATTGGGGTTAGTAGTTTAGTAAACACACGTGCGCCGGATTCACTTAAAATACAAGAAAAGCAGCTGCACTCGCTCTCTTTAATACACAGCTATGTCGGAGAGGCTGCGCCCAGGTGGGCTAAATTCAAGGTCTGGAACTCAAGCACAGAGATGCATCCCAGAAACCCGCATGGCGCCCCAGGGGAGAAATAACAAAAATCAGTATGTCATAGTAACATGGAATGTGAGGGGTCTGGGAGCACCGAGGAAACGATCCAGGGTACACGCACGCCTTTGGCGATTAGGAGTACACATTGCCATTTTACAAGAGACGCACATGTTGGAAGCAGATCTACAGGAGCTGCGTGCGAGATGGGGGGCCAGCTGATAGGTACCACGTACTCAGCCTTCGCGAGGGGGGTCTTGATCTGGATCGCGGCTGGGGTTCCATTCCTTCTACTACCACACAAAATAGACCAAGGAGGAAGATATGTGGTAGCAGAGGGTCGGCTGGACGGCAGACAGCTAGCTGTTGTCGGCATATACGCTCCAAATAGCGGGATTGCAGGTTTCCTGGGATCACTCACACCGTCCCTACTGACAAACCCAATGGTACCGACCCTCTGGGGCGGAGACTTTAACAGTACCCCAACTGAGACACTGGACAGATCCCACACCCGAGTGAGCTCAACAATAAACAGGAAAACCCTAGGCCCCCTGCAGGAATGGGCAGGAGGTATGAGGCTGTACGATATTTGGCAATTAGGGCACCCGCAACAGACGGAATATTCATTCTACTCAGCTCCACACAAAACCCACACTAGAATAGACATAATATGGGGCACCCAGGACATAGGAGCCCTGATTGGAGAGGCAGAATACTTGGCGAAGACATTGTCGGACCATGCACCACTGAGAGTAACCTTGAATTGGGGTAGGACACGCCAGGCGATCCCCACCTGGCGTTTGCAAGTGGAGGCCTTACAAGACCAAGCGTTTTCTGAAACGCTGAAATCCAATTAAGCCAATACTGGGAAACAAACGCCATGACCGCAACAACACGGGCTATAGAGTGGGACGCCCACAAGGTGGTGGTCCGCGGACAATGCATATCTTCCACGTGGGGAGTAAGACGCACCCTACAGGTGGAAATCGGTAGATTAGAAAAGGAGCTCAGAGCGACAGAAACAGCAGTAGCACGAGGGGAACTCCCCCACACAGACCTATTAGAAAAGCGCTCAAAATATAACGAGGCTCACAACATACTCTGATGTCACGACTATAACTATCACCTAATGCGTCTGCAAACAGAAGGTGATAGATCGAGCAGAATGCTGGCGTGGCTATTACGTGAGGATAGACAGCAGTCCCCAATAGGGGCCATACGCGTTGGCGCACATGGCATGGCTATCACACAAGCCGAGATAAATGGAACGTTCAGAGACTATTACTCAAAATTATGTACCAAACGCACCTCATGCACCCCTACGCAACTAAAGTCCTTTCTCGCGGACTCCGCCTTGCCGCAGTTAGCGCACACCGACAGGGAAACAATAGAAGCGCCCCTGACATTGGGAGAAATAGAACTAGCCCTAGCGCAGATGCCCAGAAACAAAGCGCCTGGCATAGATGGTCTCCCATTGAAGTATTACACTGCCTATTCATCCTGCTTAAAGCCCCACCTACTGAAGGTGTTCGAAGAAGCCTGGACTAATGAATGCCTGCCCACATACCAGAAAGAAGCCATGATAGTGGTGCTTCCCAAACAGGGCCGGGACCCCACGGATGTCAAATCCTACAGACCACTATCACTCCTAAACTTAGATGGCAAAATACTAGGCAAAATATTGGTGAATAGACTAGCCCCTATCATGCACAGTATAATACACGACGACCAAAACGGCTTTATACCAAGGCGCAGCACCTTCTTGAACATCCGTAGACTTCTGAGCATAATGGGAGACGCTCCCCCGAATGCACATGAAGAAATGGTGCTCTCGCTCGATATAGAAAAGGCGTTTGATACGCTGGAGTGGGATTTTCTGCTGACCACAATGAGCCACATGGAAAAAGGACCCAACTACATACGCTGGGTCCGGACACTGTACTCCAGCCCACAAGCCAGGGTGAAGACGGGTGGGGTGATCTCCGACAGTTTTCCGATCACTAGGGGAACAAGACAGGGCTGCCTACTATCCCCACTATTGTTTGCGATAGCAATGGAACCACTAGCGGAAAAAATTTATTCCATGGAACGCAGCTGGGGAATAGTCAGGAACGGGATCCATCATACAATCTCGCTGTATGCAGACGATGCCTTAATATATATCCGGAAAGGCTACGAGGCTGTCCCCTCAGTAATATCACTTTTGGCTGAATTCGGAGACCTGTTAGGTTTACTGGTAAACTGGGAAAAGTCTTGTGCGTTCCCGCTAGTAAAATGGCCACCCGAAAGGCAAGGGGCTCCCCCGCTGGGGCGTCTGAAATGGTGCTTTGAAACGTTCAAGTACCTTGGGATAAACATATATCATAGTACAGAAGATCTCAGAGACGGGAATCTGGGCCGGGCGCTGACCTCCATAAAAGGCTTGCTGCAGTTCTGGAACAAGTTACCGCTATCGCCACCAGGGAAGGTGGCGATCGCGAACATGCTGATATTACCTAGGCTGCTATACTACTTCGCGGCCTTACCGATTATCATCCCCAAAAGCTTTTTTCGTAACCTGAATACAGCGCTGCTGCAACTCATTTGGGGCGGAGGCAGACCCTGGGTGGCCCTATCCACGCTGCAACGACCAGTAGAGGTGGGAGGCCTGGGAGCCCACAACATTGAACGCTACTATGCAGCTGCACAGCTGCAGTGGGTCCAGAATTGGATCCATAGACCGGCGCAGGTAGAATCTGCGCAGCTGGCGATCTGGTTAAACGGAACCCCCCTGTTAAAGTGGCTGGCATCCAAACGCCCCAAGTCGGAGTCTATTAATCCGTTATTGGCAGTGGCGCACAGATGCTGGGTTAAATATGTAAAGGGAGGGTGTAGCGGGCTCCTCTACTCCTCGTATATTCCGCTGGAACACCTCCCGGGGTGGATAGGGGCTGGCACGCAAGCGCTAACAGTGTGGACAGAGGCAGGAGTACACACAGTGGGTGACAGCATCGAGGACGGCAAGCTGATGTCCTTCGAGGCCCTGCGGGCCCTCACAGAGGTAAGCCCCGGCCAATTCCTGGCATACCACGCTATGGGGGTGATTCTGACCCAGGCGGTACTAGACCGCCGGGGCCAGGGTCGGCGGGAGCACCGCCAACAGGCTGGCGGTGCCCCGCAGGGCATTCTGACCGCGGCGGTTTGGCCGCGGTCAGAAGAGGAAAACCGGCGGTCTCCCGCCGGTTTTCCGCTGCCCTTCTGAATCCGAGCTGCGCCGCCATGGGGATTCAGACACCCCATACCGCCATCCTGTTCCTGGCGGTTCGCCCGCCAGGAACAGGATGGCGGTATGGGGTGTCGTGGGGCCCCTGGGGGCCCCTGCAGTGCCCATGCCAATGGCATGGGCACTGCAGGGGCCCCCGTAAGCAGGCCCCACTTTGAATTTCACTGTCTGCATTGCAGACAGTGAAATTCGGGACAGGTGCAACTGCACCCGTCGCACCTTCCCACTCCGCCGGCTCCATTCCGAGCCGGCTTCCTCGTGGGAAGGGTGTTTCCCACTGGGCTGGCGGGCGGCCTTTTGGCGGTCGCCCGCCAGCCCAGTGGGAAACCCAGAATCACTGCAGCGGTCTTATGACCGCGGAGCGGTGTTCTGTAAGGGGGAACTTTGGCGGGCGGCCTCCGCCACCCGCCAAGGTTAGAATCACCCCCTATATGTCATGCAATCAAACGAACGTGGGGGGCAGGCACCACAGAACCAGTCTCCTCCCCTGTAATCCATCATATACTACAACATGATGCCCAAACAAAAGTAACATCAAGTCTGTATAAAATCCTCAATAAACCCCCCGAGCCGCACGCGGAGAGAGCCAGGGAGAGATGGAATGCCGTCCTCCCCGATCCGAAAGGCCCACTCCGGTCACTAGTGCGCAGCCCCTCAGACATATAACACACGCTATAGCTATCAGCCATTGCAGCAAGTAATGTTTCTGAAGGTTAAGAAGTGGTCCGAGACGTATTTAATGTGTGGGGGTTGGGGTCGTTATATGTTTTTCATGCAGATCAAAGGGATCCTGTGGTTGATAATTGTACGACTTGTAAGGTACATCTGAAACACAAAACTAATAATAAAAATTTTTTTTTTTAAGTATGGACAGGGTGACAAAGTGGGACAGTAGGATGACAATCAGGGTGGATTGGTGGTCCTGTGGCGGGCGTCCTGTCCACTAGCGCCGGCGGAGGTGGTGGGCAGTTCATCGTCCATGCTAGTGTCAGGGGCCCCTTGTAGTGCCACAGTGTCCCTCCTGGTGTTCATGAGTTCCTTCAGCACCCCTACGATGGTGCCCAGGGTGGAGCTGATGGTTCTGAGTTCCTCCCTGAAGCCCATATACTGTTCCTCCTGCAGACGCTGGGTCTCCTGAAACTTGGCCAGTACCGTTGCCATTGTCTCCTGGGAGTGGTGGTAGGCTCCCATGATGGAGCAGAGGGCCTCATGGAGAGTGGGTTCCCTTGGCCTGTCCGCCCCCTGTCGCACAGCAGCCCTCCCAGTTCCCCTGTGTTCCTGGGCCTCCGTCCCCTGGACAGTGTGCCACCTACCACTGCCCCCAGGTCCCTGTTGTTGTTGAGGTGGTGGGTTAGCCTGGGTTCCCTGTAGTGGTGGACACACAGCTGATTGATGTGTCCTGGGGACGGAGGTATGGGCCCACTGGGTGGGTGCTGTGCTGGTGTTTCCAGAGGGGGGAAGGTCTGTGATGGCCTGTGCCAGTGTGAGGGGAACCGACTGTCCAGAGGTCCCCGACCGGCCGGGCTGGTCATCTAGATCCAGTTGGACAGAGGTGCTATCATCACTGTGGGCCTCTTCTGTTGGTGGTGAGGACATGTGTGGACCCTCCTGTCCGGTGACGTTGGGTAGGGGTCCTGCAGGGGTATAAAAGGATGGTTATTACATCTGTATGTGTCATGGTGTGCAATGGGTGGGTGACCGTGTACCCCAGTGCTTGCATTCCTGTGTGGGAGCTAGTGTGATGGTGGTTTAGGGGGTTGTATGGGTATGTGCAGTGGGCATGCTTTAGTGATGGGTGTCCATGCTCTGTTGTTGCATGCAGGGCTTGGTGTTGGGATGGGTGGTTTGTGATGTTGGTACATATGTGAGGACTTGGGGTGCTGGGGGTGAGGGTGGGGGTATGTGATAGCATGCAGGTAGGGTGGGGGATGTAGTAGTTAAGATTTGACTTACCAGAGTCCATTTCTCCGGCTACTCCTGCGAGGCCCTCAGGATGCAGAATCCCCAAGACCTGCTCCTCCCATGTTGTTAGTTGTGGGTGAGGAGGTGGGGGTCCACCACCAGTCCGCTGAACCGCCTGGTGGTGTCTTGAGACCACGGAACGCACCTTCCCCTGTAGGTCGTTCCACCTTTTCCTGATGTCCTCACGATTTCTTGGGTGCTGTCCCACTGCGTTGACCCTGTCCACTATTCTGCGCCATAGCTCCATCTTCCTTGCAATGGAGGTGTGCTGCACCTGTGATCCGAATAGCTGTGGCTCTACCCGGACGATTTCCTCCACCATTACCCTGAGCTCCTCCTCCGAGATCCTGGGCTGTCTTTGCCGTGCCATCGGGTGGTGTAGGTGATGTGTGGGGTGGATTGTGTGGTGGTAAGTGTGCTGATATGTAGTGGTGTGTTGTGTGAGGTGCGTGGAAGTTGTGTGGGTGATTGTATTGTGTGCCTGTGGATGCTGTTGTTCTTGCTGGTGGTGTCTCTCTCTGGCCTTCTTTCTGGATTTTTTGTCGTAGGGGTTTGTGGGTGATGTGGGTGTGTGTTTTATATTGTAATGGGTGTGTGGGAGTGGTATGTGTATGTGTATCAGGTGTGTGTAGTTTGAATTGTCCAATGTGGCTGTGTTTTGTAAATGTGTGTATATTTTGAGCGCGGCAGTGTGTACCGCCAATGGAATACTGCGGTTGAAAGACCGCCGCATGGATTCGTGTGTCGTGATAGGGTGGGCGTATTTCTGTTGGCGTGACGGTGGAGATTTTGTTTTCGCCAGTTTATCACTGACCTTTGGTGTGGCGGACTTGTGTGGGTGTCTGGATTTTGGCGGATTCCGAAATGTGGGTCATAATAGCTGTGGCGGTCTTCTGCACGCCGGTAAGCGGCTTTTACCGCCAATGTTGTAATGAGGGCCTTAGTCTTTTACGCTATATGAACACATGTCCAATCATCTACTGGTCATAGTCCGTTTGAATTGGTGTTTGGACGACCACCCAGAACCCTACTCGAAATGGCTGCAGAGCGATGGGTGGAAGATGAAAGTGAAGATAAAGACATTCTTGAATATATGCAGCAACTAAAAGACCAGGTCCATACTGTTTGGGAAGATGTGAGATACATCAAGGGGGGGCCCAAGAGAAACCAAAAAAATATTATGATAGAAATACTGCTCATAGGTATTGGACTTACTACCTAGTTCTGAGAATAAATTATTAGCCAAGTGGCAAGGCCCTTTTAAGATATTAGAACCTGTGAGCCCTGTTACATATAAAACAGAAATTTCCGAGAGTCCAAAGAAAACACCGATATATCACATTAACTTATTAAAGAAATGGGAAGAAGCAGATGGACCCCCTGGAACAGAAAAAGCCCGGTTCCTCATAAATAAAACGAAGTCACTGGAAATTTATTTATACCCGCAACCCAACAAACAAACTGACTTCCTTCCCTCCATTAACCCCACACTCTTTCCAGAACAACAAAGTCAGTTGAGAGACGTATTAAACAAACATAAAAAATTGTGTTCACTAATTCCTGGGAAAACCTCATTGGTTCAACACGCTATCAGAACCCAAGACGGAAACATTATTTGTCTCCGACCTTACAGAATCCCGGAAGCACATAAAAGGGTGCTAGAGCACGAAGTTCAATATGTGCTGAAATTAGGAATCATAGAACCTTCTGTTAGTCCTTGGTGTTCCCCTGTAGTTCTGGTGCCAAAACCCAATGGCTCTGTCCGATTCTGAATTGACTTTTGATAATTAAACAATATTTCCCAATTTGATACATACCCCATACCTCGAGTAGACGGATTGATCAAACGCTTAGGTAAAGCACGATACATGTCCACATTAGATCTTCCGAAAGGTTACTGGCCGATTCCTTTACACCCCCCCAGATAAAGCGAAAACAGCCTTCTCTACCCCATCTGGGTTATATCAATTTACAGTCCTACCTTTTGGTTTACATGGGGCCCCTGCTACATTCCAAAGATTTATGGACAGACTTTTATGTGTTCATGCAGGAGGTGCGGCAGCATATCTTGATGACATCGTAATATACAGTGAAACCTGGGACTATCATTTGCAACAACTCGCAAGGTATTTCAAACACTAATCGAAGCAGGTTTAACTGCCAATCCTGAGAAATGTAACTTGGCATGTGATACCATTGCTTACCTAGGATATCATATAGGGAAAGGACAGATTAGACCTCAATTAAATAAAGTGGAAGCTATCCTCAACGTACCCCCACCTACCACAGAAAAATAAGTACGGTCCTTTTCAGGAATGGTAGGGTACTACAGTTGGTTTATTCCAAATTACTCAACAATAGCAGCTACCTTGACTGACCTTTTAAAGAAAGAACGAAACTCCAAGATTAAAGAATTAAATCAAGACCAACTTTGTAGTTATGAGACCCTAAAAAAAGTCTAACAACAGAACCTGTTTTACGGTGCCCGACTTCACAAAACTGTTCTACCTACAGACAGACGCACCTGATGTCGGTAGAGGGGCTGTTTTGTCCCAGAAGAACGAACAAGACACCAATTACCCCATTGGTTTCATCAGCAGAAAACTACTGCCTCGAGAACAACTTTATCCTGTAATAGAAAGAGAATGTCTGGCAATTAAATGGGCGATAGAAAGCCTCCAATATTATTTATTGGGCCATCCCTTTGTTTTATATACCGATCATGCTCCCCTTACTTGGCTAGCCCGATATAAAGACACAAACCCAATAATTTTGAGATGGTTTATGGAACTTCAACCATTTACGTTTCAGGTTCACCATCTCCCAGGTCTACGGCAGACTATCTCTCCAGACTATCTCTTCAGACATCCTGTGGAGCAAGGTCTTGATCAGCCCTTACCATGGGGGAGTGTGTGTAACAGGGTTTCGAAAACCCTGTTGCAGGAGGATGAAGCGGGCCCTTATTGTCGTTCCCCGGGTTTACGACAGAGAGAACCGAGGGCTGGACTCTCCACGAAAACCCGGATATCCAGGTTAAAGGGGAGGAACAGGCAGAAGAAGAGCGGGACGCGAAGAAGAAGGAGAGAGACGCAGAGAAAGGAGAGAACACAGAGAAGACAGAAAGCACAGAGGAAAACAAAGGGAGAGGAGGAAGACCGGCCAATACGACTGACGAACGGAACGGGAGAGAGAGGGCCGGAACGAGCAAGATGGAAGAAGCAGCCGACGCGGAAGCAGAAAGCATGAGGGTGCTCAAGGCACAAGAAGCAGTTCGTCCACATGGTCCCGCCTGTGTTGGAGGTACTTCACAAAGCTAGAACCTAAAAAAAGGAGAGAAAACAAAAAACATCAACACACTTAAAGGAGCTCAACGAGACAAGAGAGAGGAAGAAGGATTGGGACAAGAACGTTAAAGGAAGAAATGGACTAAGATTACTTACCTGTACACACAAAATTTTAAATAAAATTCCTCCAGTATACCCTTTGGATGTGTTACGTTTGTACCTTCCACAAATGATCATAAAGAACCCATCACACACACTTTTGGCATACATTTAGAATGATAGCACTTTAGTTGCTCATTAGAACACTGTAAGCTGCTGATCACCAGGAAGTTAACTGGATGTCCGCTGCTAGTGATGAAAGTGCATATTTCAGTCTGCATGTCAGAATGTTTTAATGCAATAGAAGAGTTAGATAATTGAAATCTCACTTAAAGCATGTGCTATTTTTCTTTCTACAACACTAACCATAATTTCTATGACAAAATTAAATGTTTTAAGTTTTACCAGTTTGATTCAATCAAGATGGCTTCGGGTGTGCAACAGCTTTTCCATAAATATGACTGTGCTCTAGTTGTTCTGTAGAACACTCTGGGAGGCCTCAGTAGAATTCAAGGAAATCATCTGACAGGCTGCTCCTATTAGAAGTACATGTTTTACTGAGAAAGTCTGACCTCACTTTCATATGGCTGAGAAGGCTATTGTGAATGAAAAATTTGCTAGCATTTGCCTTATGAATTTTTAATTCTATTAAGGACACGGAAGCGAGAATTATGCTTCTCTTCTTTACTACTCAACATACAGGAGTCAATCACAAAACAGAAAACTTCAACTACATCTCCCAGTATGCTATTCCCAAAATGTCCACCAATCACAGCACATTAGACCCTATTAGACCCTATTAGAGATCTTAAGACCATCTTGAATTCCTTTTTCTTTGCTCTACCGAAATCTATCTTGACTGATGAACTGAGTAACACACAACTTCAAAAGGCTTCAACAAGACAGCTCCTTGTGTAAAAGTACTGAGTAACAGACAACTTCAAAAGGCTTCAACAAGACAGCTCCTTGCATAACTTCTGATCCTCTGGACCAGTGAGATCCGGCACAACAACCTTGTGCTGAAAAATCTTCTTCTTCATTCCGCTTTCTGGTCCGTTCCTAATAAGTGAAGAAAAAAAACGTATGGTAATTTCAGGTTTACCAATATTGAATCACATGGGTGGGCTAAATAACTTACACCAAATAATTTTGTACTCATTGTACAATGTCATATTCATACATTAACAGATAATTAATTGGGTGGGATAATCCTCACCTCCGTAACCTTAATAGAATTGAAGATTCTTGACGAGAATGTTAGCAAATTTTACATTCTACGTGAGGAGAGGAGGCTCAGATTATGCTAGTTCAAAGCTGATTGAAAACTCTTGATGCAATATCACCCACAGGTTTATAATAAAACTGTTTAATCATAGATTCTGAAGACCAATCAGCTGATTTCATTGTATTTTGCTCTGTCACTCCCACCTCCAAACATTTGGAAGCCATCGCACCCCTAATCAAATGAGCTCCAAACTGCTTAACATCAATGCCTGCCTTGAACATTACTCCTCTTAACCATCTGTCAATGGTTGCAGTAGACACAGGCTTGAAAGGTTTCTGCAATTAAATCAATAATTGACCTGAAACATCTGACCTCAATGTTCTAGTACATTTTTCATATTGTCATATTGTTTTAAACAATATTGAAAAAGACACCGTCCGGTGTAAATAATCTACTTGTAAGATCCAGAGGTTTTACATCTGATGACTATGTGCCATAAGGCATAGACGCATTGCTAATTTGGCAGATAGTTCTTACCTAGTCAAATGAGTGTTATCGGGCCAACTCTTAAATAACTTGAGAACCAAATTAACATCCCACATAAACATATAGCTCGGCTTAGGGGGATTAGAAACTTCAACTGGATTATTATTGACTTTTGTGTGTCCTGCTGAAATAGCTGAGCAAAAATTATTTACTGACCTGTAAGAAAGACCCTCCGCCGCTTTTTGCAACAGAAAGTTTACTATTTCAAACATCTCTGCTGCCACAGGATCCACATGCCTCTCCAAGCACCAACCCTGCCAAGATTTCTATGCTGAGGAATATCCTTTCCTAGTAGATGTGGCCCACACTTTACTGATGAGGCTTGCAGTTGCTTCTGAAATGCCTGGCAAGCACCACTGCTGCCTGTATTTGCCTCTCTACTAGTAGGGGGTGCATCTCCCTTTGGTGTCGTAATAGCATCTTCTGTGACCACAGAAGGAGCAGGGGAAAGTTGTATGGTAGTTCTAGAAGAAGCGGAAACCAAGGTTGCACTTTCCATACCGGAGTGATCAACACCACATCCGCTGCCTGCTTGTCTTTTGATTTGAGTCGCCACCCTTGGGATCATTGAGAAAGGCGAAAAAGCATAATTGAGATCCCCTGACCAACCCTGGGAAAAAGCATCCGTGGCCCTCGCAAGAGGGTCCAGCCTCCAGCTGAAGAACTCCTCTGTAGGAAGTTGGCTTTGTATATACTATTTCAAAGTAAGAAATAGTGTGCACAGAGTCCAAGGGTTCCCCTTAGAGGTAAGATAGTGGCAAAAAGAAATTATTCTAATGCTCTATTTTGTGGTAGTGTGGTCGAGCAGTAGGCTTATCAGAGGGTAGTGTTAAGCATTTGTTGTACACACACAGGCAATAAATGAGGAACACACACACTCAAAGACAATTTCAGGCCAATAGTTTTTTATATAGAAACATATATTTTCTTAGTTTATTTTAAGATCCACAGGTTCAAGATTTACAAACAATACTTTAAATGAAAGGTGTTTCACTCAGGTATCTTAGGAACTTTGAATCATCACAATAGCATGTACAGTTTTGGTAAAAATGCCAATAAGCTATTTTAAAAGTTGACACTGTGCAAAAATCAACAGTTCCTGGGGGAGGTAAGTAAATGTTAAGTTCACAGGTAAGTAAAACACTTACAGGGTTCAAAGTTGGGTCCAAGGCAACCCCAAAGTTACCACACCAGCAGCTCAGGGCCAGTCAGGTGCAGAGGTCAAAGTGGTACCCAAAACACATAGGCTTCAATGGAAATAGGGGTGCCCCGGTTCCAGTCTGCCAGCAGGTTGCCCTGGTTCCAGTCTGCCAGCAGGTAAGTACCTGTGACTTCGGAGGGCAGACCAGGGGGGTTTTGTAGGGCACCGGGGGGGACACAAAGTACACACTCAGTGGCACAGGGGCGGCCGGGTGCAGAGTGCAAACAGGCGTCGGGTTTTCAATAGGAATCAATGGGGAGACCCGGGGGTCTCTTCAGCGATGCAGGCAGGCACAGGGGGGGCTCCTCGGGGTAGCCACCACCTGGATAGGTAGAGGGTCGCCTGGGGGTCACTCCTGCACTGGAGTTCGGTTCCTTCAAGTCCTGGGGGCTGTGGGTGCAGTGTGTTTTCCAGGTGTCGGGTTCCTTGAAGCAGGCAGTCGCGGTCAGGGGGACCCTCTGGATTTCCTCTGCAGGAGTCGCTGTGGGGGATCAGGGGGGTCAACTCTGGCTACTCACGGGCTCGCAGTCGCCGGGGAGTCCTCCCTGTTGAGTTAGTTTTCCGCAGGTCGAGCCGGGGGGCGTCGGGTGCAGAGTGGAAAGTCTCACGCTTCCGGGAGGAAGTGTGTGGTCTTTAAAAGTTGCTTCTTTGTTGCAAAGTTGCAGGTTTGTTGAACAGGGCCGCTTAGTCCTTTTAGAAGCAGGGTAGTCCTCTGAGACTTCAGAGGTCACTGGACCCTGTGGGATGCGTCGCTGTTGCAGTTTTTGGCATGGGCACTGCAGGGGCCCCCGTAAGAGGGCCCCAAAAAGTATTTCAGTGTCTGCTTTACAGACACTGAAATACGCGACGGGTGCAACTGCACCCGTCGCACCCCTGCAACTACGCCGGCTCAATTCTGAGCCGGCGTCCTCGTTGCAGGGGCATTTCCTCTGGGCCGGCGGGCGCTCTTTTGGAGAGCGCCGGCCGGCCCAGAGGAAATGTTTGAATGGCCGCCGCGGTCTTTTGACCGCGGTGCGGTCATTTGGCGGCGGTACCTTGGCGGACGGCCTCCGCCGTCCGCCAAGGTTAAAATCACCCCCTTGATCTGTGTTGATCTGGACCAATGGACCTTACGGGAACGGACGACGAGTGCGCAGATATGTTTTACTTTCATTGCTTATAAGGTATTTCAACCGATTTCGGGGAACCTTATTATGGTGAGCATGGTTTGTTCACGAGGTGCTTGGCATGGCATGGCTTATTTTCTTCTTTTTATTCATGGACTCTCTATAATTCTCAGTGTGGTATCTCTCTGCTGAAGATACATTGTTGGATTGGTTTACTTTTCACGGGTTATAAGGTTTGAATGTGGTACTTTTTATAAATCTAGTGACCCCAGAATAGGGACGACTTAATTTGCAAAATAACATCTCTTTTTGTGAATGTAGTCTGTGTAAGGTATTGTGCATCATTAGCAACTTTGGATATAAACTTTTTTCACTTGTTAGGCGTTCAGGTGGGTCTTTTGATGCTTAACACTTTCTTTTTTCCTTTTTCTTTTTATTCCTTTATCTGTTTCTATATTCTTGGCTTTTTTGTGGGACATTTTGGGTTTTATACATCCAGTCGGTTATTTGAGCAATTTGGTTTTCTAATTCAAGCTATTTACTTACAATTTTCAGCCCTGAAGAAGTTGTTTGGGTTATTTTCCCATGACGAAACACGTGTTGGCTTGGAATATCGGGTGTTTGGACTGTTGGGACTCAAGTTCTTGAAGACTTTTCTCAATAAACTACGTGGACTGGATCACATATTTAAGAACTGTTCTGACTTTGATTGTTAATCCTTTCGTAGAATATTTCTGAGAAGTTGTTGTAATATGCATATACATGTATTGAGTGCCTCACACATATGTTTCATCAGTTTTGGTTTACTACGTAAATCCTTAAGGGCAGGGTGTAGTCCCTTGTGAAGGCACCTTTTAGGTATATTTGTGGCCAGACTTTCCCTGAGCGCCCTTTCTTTCCCCTCACTAACACACCCCCTTTTATAAAAAAATAGACATTCCGCCTGCAGCCTATTGCGTACCTCCTTGTCAAAGCTCTCGCGCAGCTTATAGTGTAAGTATCCTGCCACAGCCTGCACAGGCACCCAGTCAGCTGACCGTACACAATATCTTCAGGATTAAATTGGAATGGGTTGCAGGGGGAGTGAGAAAGTTCCGGCACTTTGGAAGAAGCAGCTTTCTTAGATTTTTTATGTTTGGGCAGGGATTTGCCAGAGTGGGAAGAATCTGAGTCACTGGGATCAGAATTCGAGGATACATGAGCCCCAACAGAAGCATCATTAGAGGTGGAAGGGAACGAGCAAAACTGTTCGTCATTTGTGGAGCTTTGGGTTAGCACTGACATGGCTCCGTCATGAGGCCAAGAGGGAGAGGTGTCTTTAGACTTGCCTGGAAGGGATGGACCCCCCTCCCCCGATCTGGCCTCAGTTAGTTGGACATATCCGTGCCTTTTTGCAACATTTACCAGCTGTTGGCTTATGGGTTTTAGGGCTGCCACCAAGGCCTGGTTGATTTTCTGTAGAACCGAGGCTTCTAGTGCCCTGCTGACAGACTGCTGAACTGAGGCATTGATCGACCATTCCCCAAATGATGACCATGTGCATCATCCTCATAATATTGCCCATATTCCTCCTCCTCGAAGGGCACCCGATCAGTAATTTTGCTGTGTGGAGAACACAGTAAAAAGAAGTCCAGATAGCTAGCTGGATACCAAAACAGGGGTGAGGCACCCCTAGTGCAACCTAAATCCACTAAGCTCCTCAGTGTATGCTGTGTTTCAATTATTGCAGCCCGTTGATGTGAAGGGTGTCAGAGAGAGCCACAATTGTTGGTAGTTATACCACTTCAAGAGCGTGCACTCTGCTCTGCATTCAGGGCTTGCTCTATTATTGCTGCCAGAGCGAGGTGTCTATCGAGCTGACAGGAATGCCAGGAATAAAAAAAAAATGCTTGCGATTTTCGTCGTCCTGTCTGCGCGCAGAAGGAGGTGAAATTGACAGAAGACTGCGTATAGCCCAATCCTATTAAAGTAGGCCAGTTAGTCTACATGCACGTCCTCGGCTCTCAGCCCGCGCCCGATCAGGGACGGCTCCGGTCAGACACTGGCTGAGAACGCAGCAAAACAAAGGGAGACGTAACTCACCTGTAAGCCGCGTGTATTGCGCTGCTTGGGCTGCCTAGTCCCGAATGAAGGCGCCGCCCCGTGACCGGACCAAGAGCGGCGGATCGGTCGAACATGAATCGGCCTGTCCGAGAGACCAGCCACGCCCGGTAGAGCAGGAATCTCAGATGCGAAATCACCAGACGTCGAGCGACCACTCCGCAGGAACTGCTAGAGCAATGACACCCAATAAAAGCTTGTTATTTCAAGATGAACACATTAAATTCATAACCAAAGCAATGCACTGAAGAAAAGCACTTGTCTTGGTCTCCTGAGCAACGAAGAAGGAGGAATTCAAGATGGTGTTAAGGATTCTAATAGGGTCTAATGTACTGTGATTGGTGGACATATTGGGATAAGCATACTGGGAGATTGTTACAAATGGGGTTTCTGCTTGGCTAGGTTATGCCCCTAAGCCAGGCAGAACCCACCCACTCTAGTCAGGGCAAGAGAGTTACATGTCCAAGATAACGCCTGCTTACCACCTTGGTAGCTTGGCACAAGCAGTCAGGCCTATTCCAGAGGCAATGTGTAAAGCATTTGCACAACACACACAACGCACGTGACGCACTAGCCCCACCACAAAGGAAACACAACTGCCCCAGGCCACGATGACTAGGCCCAAGTCTGGGCCTACTGGTGCCCCGGGGGGCACACACAAAAAAGGTGTACACTGTTCCAAATGGAAAAATATAATCACTAGGGGAACATTAAAGTTCAGGAGCAAGAGCCCTCACACATCCGAGAGGATGTCATGCTTCATCATCGGGTAGCTCCTCGTCAGACCGGCGCTGCAATGTCTGACGGGCTCCCCGTAAGGGGGCTCTTTGCCGGAGATCTTTTAGGTAGCAGCCGTGGTAGCGGACACTACAAGACCTGGTGTTGCGGTCAGGCGCTAATCCTGGCAGGAGAGTGAAAGCTAAAATTGGTTCCCAGTCTTAATAGGAGTGAGTCAATTTAATTTATCAATGGAATAAGACCGGGACCAAGATTAAAAACAGAAGGAAAGTGTAAAATGAGGAATATGCTCAACCACTTTCTGGATGGTGCTGGAGCTTAAGGAGATTATTGTCGGGCTCCTAGGACATGGTCAACATGTTTCGCGTAAAGTGGTCTAACAAGATCCTATGACGCTTCTTCAGGACCAATACATAATAAGACTTCTCCTGTCTATATTACCAAAAGTTTGCAAAAATGTCAAACAAATCATATAGTCACTTACATTAAAGTTCACTAATTGTCAGAAACCTCTAATGATCGCCCATCCCTTGGTACATGGGGGGCCCCTTGGGAAGTAGCATGCCAAAAGCGGTCACTATTAGTGGATGACGGCAGTCTGCAGGGGAACCTACCCTGACGTGCTCTCCCGAAAAGGGGGGCACTCCTTTGAGCGAACTTCGCCCCTGGGGCACCGATAGGAGCATGCTTGCTCTGAGTTACTTCTTTCGTATGTTCCTCGTGACCCAGGGGCACCAAAAGCAGCGTATCTCCGATGCGCTCGGATAATTCAGGAGCCCGGGTTACGGCGGTGAAATGGGGCACAGCGACGTGCTTTTCAAAACGCTAGGGCATCATAATAAGCCTGGGTTGCAGCGGTGAATTACGGCATCAAGCGCTTTCAAAGTGCTAGCTTCTAAGGAGAAGCAGGGCAATCCGCATAATGCACTGGGGCAAAATAAAGCACTCCGAGTGCTGTAAATGGATGCAGGGGTCAGGGGCCACAGCACCCTGCCCCTGGGGGACAGAGTTTAGGAACAAGGAGCGCAGAAGGCAGTGCCCAGCAGCAGGCCAGCGCAAGGGGGATGCAGGCAGTTTGTTACAGTGACCAAGCAGGTCACAGGTCAGCACAGCAGCAGCAGTCCATGGCGATTGCTGGTGAGTCCTTCCAGCATTCTGTGTCCAGTTCTAAGATGTCTCCCAAATGTGGGGAAAACTCCCCTGTACTTGTACTCAGTTTTTACAGTGTGTTACAAAGTAAGGGGAGAGGAGGTTCCAACCAGTTACAACTGGTTCTGGGAGTGCCCCCTCTCTCCTCCAGCACAGGCTCCAAACATCAGTTGGGGGTAAACAACCCTATTGTGTGAGGCCAGGGAACAACCTTTACAAATGTAGGTGTGCCCCGTCTCTCCCTTCTCTCAGCCCAGGAAGACTATTCAGTATGCAGATGTACCTCTGTGACACCTCCACCCTCCCTGTGTACAGGCTGTCTGAAAAGTATGCACAAAGCCCAACTGTCACTCTGCCCAGACGTGGATTGGAGTCAAGCTGCAAAACACTAGAGTCATGAGCTCAGAGAAATGCTCACTTTCTAGAAGTGGTGTTTCTATAATAATAATAAAAAATACACCTACCCCAGTAGGCAGCATTTCTTACCACAATTCCAATAATACCAAACATGCCTACACTACCCCTCATAAATCAGACAATACCCCCTACATATAAAGCAGGGCATTTCTAATGCAATCCTATGAGAAGGCAGCACTCACAGCAGTGAGACACCAAGTTAGGCTGTTTGTCACTACCAGGACAGGCCATGCAACCTGGCACATGTCCTGCCTTCTTCATACATAGCAGCCTGCTCATAGGGTCAGCTAGGGCCTACCTAAGGGATGACTTACATGTAGTAAAGGGGGAGTTCAGTGCCTGGCAAGTAAATTTAGATGCCAGGTCCCTGTGGCAGAAAACTGTGCACACAGGCCCTGTGCTAGCAGGCCTGAGACAGGTTTGAAAGGCTACTTCAGTTGGTGGCACAAGCAGCGCTACAGGTCCACTACAAGTAACATTTAATTTACAGGCGCTGGGTATAGAGGAGAGGGTGAGGGCCGCTGTGTCCCAGCTGGAGGTGAAGGCTGCTGTGTCCCAGCTGGAGGGGACGGCTCCTTGCCCACTGCTGTTGGAGGGGAAACCCTGACAGCCTCTGCTGGAGTTGAGGGATCCTTGCCCACTGCTGTAGGAGGGGATACCCTGCCAGCCTCTGCTGGAGGTGAGGGCTCTTGCCCACTGCTGTTGGAGAGGGCCTCTTGTCTCTCTTAGTTGGTGGAGTGGGAACTTTCCCTTTCCTGGGTGGTGTAGTGGGATCCTTCCCTCTCTTGGGTGGGGGAGTGGAATCCTTCCCCCTCTGTCTCTTGGGTGTTGGAGTGGGATCCTTTCCCCTCTTGGGTGGTGGAGTGGGATCCTTTCCTTTCTTGCCTCCATGCCTAGGAGGTGCCTCCACTGTCCCCATGGACTGTTTGGCTGAGGTGCTGGGCTGGGTCATTCTGACCCTGCTTTTACTGGCAGGATGTGGGGGAGGGGGAGGGAAGAGGTCAAGTTGGGCAAGGAAAAGCTTCTTAGGAATGGTGTGGTGGGATGAGGGAGGAGGGATGGGAGTGGAGGTTGAGGGAGTGGTTGTTAGAGGTGTATGTCAGCTGACCATAGGTGGAGGTGCATGGGCAGTGTGCTTATGTGAGGTGGATGGCTGTTGGGTGTCTGAGTGTGTGCATTTGTGTCTCTTATGAGGGTATGTTGTGGAGGTGTCTGCAAGTGAGGTGTGTGTGCTGCTTGCTGTGGTGATGGTGGTGGTGGCTGTTGATGCAGTGCATGCAGGTGTGGGTGTGACTGTGAGGGAGGTGGAGGAGGTGGAGGAGGGGAGACAGTGGAAGCAGCGGATGTGGATATGTGTG
Source organism: Pleurodeles waltl (assembly GCF_031143425.1). Lineage (NCBI taxonomy): Eukaryota > Metazoa > Chordata > Amphibia > Caudata > Salamandridae > Pleurodeles > Pleurodeles waltl. The sequence goes on from NC_090440.1 coordinate 262,473,464, forward strand.
CAACTGTCTGTTGTTTGTGTGAGTGCTTGTGGCCTGAAGAGTGCTGCCTGTGTTTGTCTGTGCCACTCTTGTGTGATGTTTTGTCTGTATGTGTGCGTGGGATGGGTTGGGGTTGAGGAGATTGGGACTGGGAAGTGGTAGTTGGAGGGGGGAACAGTAGGAACAGGGACAATGGCTGCCAGGTCAGATCCTGGAACGATCTCTATTGGGCCGCCAATACACTGTGAATGCCCTCCAGGAATGCATTGCATTGCTCCATCTGGGATGCCAGCCCCTGGATGGCATTCACAATGGTTAACTGCCCTACACGAATTGATCTCCGCCGGACAATAGCCTCCTCAGTCATGCAGCAGGGCTCACTGTGGCAGGGCCTGACGTGTGTGGGGCGAAGGAGATGCCCACCCTCCTGGGTGAGCGGGCACGGGCAACTCGGTGTGGGGCTGCTGGGAGGGTGGTGGTGGTACGGGGTGGCAGCAGTACCTGTAGCTGGGGTAGTCCCAGAGGTGTCTGCCACCACCAGGGAGCCTCCATCGGAGGAGGTATCAGAGTCAGTGTTGTCACCTCCTGTCTCTGCCATGGTGCTCCCCTCGCCTTCCATCCCACTGGTCCCTTTGGCGTCGGTGGACTCTGCCTCCTGGGTCCTGTGGGATGCAGCTCCCTCTGTCGCCAGTGCCCCTGCTCCTCCACCAGATGATGCTAATGCACACACGGACAGGATGACAGAAGAAAAAAGGGAGGAGAGAGAGAAAGGTGACACTGGGTCAATTATGGCACCAACACCACAGATGGCATACACATTACCGTCACACACAGGGATCAGGATTGAGTACCATGCATCCCATTGGCATTACATTGGCTAGGTACCACAGCAAGATGTGAGCCAGCCCCCGCCAACTGCACCCCACTTCGGAGTCACTAAGCCCTGCCTGACATGGAATGCAACCTAGCTAGGTTACCAGATTTAGCAATACAACCATTACCATTGAGCTGGATCGCACTGCGTTCTCTGAGCTTGCATTAAGGAGCACCCACTAACTGACACCCAACACCAGGTTCCCATGCCACCTACCAATCATAGTTGTAACGCACACTGTACTCACCCCCTTGTGGCTGCTGTGATGCCCTCAAGCACCAATCCAGCTCAGAGTAGGCGGGCCATCAGGGGGTCAGGTTCCGGCATTCATTGGGAGGCCATCCCAAGCTGGGCCTCGGGGGACATACGGGCCCAGCATCACAGGTCCTCCCACCTCTTTCTACAGTGGGTGCTCCGCCTGCTGTAGACACCCAGGGTCTGCACGCCCTTGGCGGTGGCACGCCAAAATCCCTTCTTCTTATGGGCGCTGACCTGCAGAGGAAACACAGACAGGAGGACACCATTAGACATACAATCCAGCCTGGCCCACAAATTCCCTTCTATCCCCATTGGCACACACATCACCCAGCACCCACCTTGTACACCACCACCAGATGTACGCCGCCCCCAAATGACACGATGCTTGCACACACATCTCCATGCAACCTTGTCACATGTCTCGAGCCCAAGGTGTACACACCTGTTGGTCTGGAGGCCCATACAGCTGGCCATACTGGGGTAGGACCCCAACAACCAAGCACTCCATCTCCTCCGAAGTGAAGGCAGGGACCCTTTCCTCGGTCCCACGGGCCATGATAGGTTCCAGACACAGGTCACAGCATCACACGCAGTGTATGTGTTGTCCTGTGGAAAGTCAGGAATCAAGTGAGGTTATAGGCAGAAAATAGCGGTCATGTGTGCGGTGGTGTACACCGTTACCGCTGCCGGTGATCCCCATTGGCCGCTGTACTCCATAGAGCTCCATGTTATCCAACGAGGAATAGCACGGCGGTTCAAGAACGCCTTCCTTCATGATGCGCAAACCCGGCGGAGTTACCCCACTTTCACCTGTCCCTACCTACAGGACAGGCGGTTGTTATTTTATGGTGGTTGACGATATTCAGATAATCGAGAACAGTGTAATTTCTATAATTTGCACATACATTGCCATTACCAATGTCCCATCACGTTATTGCTCTATGTACACTGAGGTGGTGGTTCCATTGTTCAAATTGTGACAGCCTACTCATTCTTATGTCCCTTAGATAACTACCACTGAGGAGGAATCGGAGGAAGAGGAGAAAAGACCCCACGTACAGACCGCTTGTGGACTTGGCTACAATGGAAGACAGGCACATAATATTCACCTATAGACTGAACAGGGCCACAATCACAGAGCTGTGTGCTCAATTGGAGCCTGATCTGATATCAGCTTTCTGTTATCCCACTGGCATACCCCCATTGGTGCAGGTTCTATCAGTGCTCCATTTCTTGTTAACTGGTTCTTTCCAAGTGACAGTGGGCTAGCAAGGGTTTTGTCTGCCCTAGTGAAACACATATGTAGCTACATTGCTTTCCCCCAGGTGGAAGATTTGGCTACTGTGAAGGCAGGATTCTATGCAAGGGGGCATATACCCAACATTATTGGGGTGATTGATGGTACACATGTTGCGTTTGTCCCCCCCTGCCAGAATGAACAAGTATTCAGGAATAGGAAGAGTTTCCACTCACTCAATGTGCAAATGGTGTGCCTGGCTGACCAGTACATCTCCCATGTCACTGCCAAGTATCCTGGGTCGGTGCATGACACATTCGTCCTGAGGAATGGTAGCATACCAAATGTGAGGGCACAACTACAGAGACTGAGGGTGTGGCTAATTGGTGAGCCTGACTCCCCATCTAATGTATGTCAGTGTATGCCTTCTGGTGTTGACCCCATACTATTGTGTAAGGCTAATGTTTGTCTTTCAATACTTGCAGGCGACTCTGGCTTTCCAAACCTATTGTGGCTCCTGACTTCTGTGAGGAATGCCAGGACAGGGGCTGAGATTCGTTATAATGATGCACATGGGTGAAACAGGAGAATTATTGAAAGGGCCTTTGGCCTCCCGAGGGCCAGGTTCAGATGCCTCCATCTGGCAGGTTGATCCCTGTGATACGCACCCGAGAAGGTCTGCCAGATAGTAGTGGCATGCTGCATGTTGCACAACTTGGCCCTCAGATGACATGTGCCTCATCTGCAGGATGGGGAGACCGGAAATGCCCCTGTGGCAGCAGTGGATCCTGAGGACAGTGAGGATGAGGAGGCAGTGGATGAGGATGTGGCCAACAGAACATCAGTCATACATCAATACTTCCAATGACAAACAGGTGAGACTGTGGAACTGACCATTCCTCTGATTATTGATGTTTTCTGTGTGGCTGTTGCAGAATGGCATTCACTTCCTTTGCATCTCTACTTACTGTCACCTATGTCTTCTCATTTTGCAGATGTTGGTGACATGACAACAGTGTACTGATGTGATGACTAAAGACAGAGACAAGTCATAAAATGTATGCTATCACAGTGTTCAGATCACTTGCACATGACGTAACTGGTTCCATATATGCACATTTTCATCACATAAAACATTTTCACTTAGCTTGTGCTCAAGGATATTTATTGTAGTAACAGATTATTGATGGAAAAGTGCAATGGAATGGCGTGATGGTTGAGGAAGTCCAGGGTATTGTTCCAGTCTGTTTGTAGTACAGGTCCAGTGTCCAAGGGGCCAAAGGAAGGGGAGCAAAGGCAGTGCAAAGTGGACAAGGTGGGACAGAAGGGGGACATTCAGGAAGGTCTCATTTCCTTGCAGTGGTCTTGGTATTGGCAGGTGTATTTTGCTTCTGTCTGGGTCATAGGGAACATTTGTGGGGTGGTTCACCTTCTGCAGGAGGAGGGGTGCTGGTGGCCTGTGGGTCCTTTGGCAGGGCCTCCTGCCCACTATCTGCATTGGAAGTGGTGGGCTGGTCAGTAGACTGGCTAGTGGTAGGGGCCCGCTGGAGTGCTCTCCATTCCATCATAATGTTAGCCATTTCTGCCAGCACCCCTGCTATGGAGACCATGGTGGTGTTGAGAGCCTCCAAATCTTCCCTGATCTCCTGATGGTGTACCTCCTGCAGCCACTTGTTTGCCTGCATGTTGGTAAGGATCTGGCCCATCCTGTCCTGGGATTGTTGGTAAGCCACCAGAACATTAGTGTGTGCCTCCAGGAGAGTCAGTTCCCTGGGCCTGTCCTCCCCTGGCACACGACAGTCCTCCCAGTGTCCCTGTTCCCCTGGGCCTCTGTCTCCTGAACGGTGTGCCCACTGCCACTGACCCCAGGTCCCTGATTGTCTTGGGTGTGAGGTGTGGATTGGGGTCACTGTACAGGTGGGCACACTGCTGATTGACGTGCCCTGGGGACAGAGGTGTGGGGACTTTGGGTGGGTGCTGTGATGTTGGATACTGATGGGAGAGGCTCTGTGGTGGACTGTGAGTGGGCTGGGGTGGCCGACTGAACATTGGTCCCTGATGGGCCACGTAGTTCATCCAGATCCTGAAGTCCAGAGTTACTGTCTTCACTGGGGGCGTCTTCTGTTGAGGGACTGCTTAGTCGTGGCACCTCCTCGCCGCTGCAATTCGCTGACCATCTGCGGGGATGTAAGGTATGTATTATACTTCATGTCTGTGACGTATTATACATCCCTTGCTTCCCCTCTACTGCTGCTCTCGCCCTGCAACCTTTGTTTGTGTATGGTGATGTATTGCGTGCTTGTTAGTTATCCATGCTTTGGTGATGGTGTCCATGCAAGGCTGGGAGGGCTGTCCATGCGTTGGTATGGCATGCAGGGCTTGGCATTAGGGTTAGTCAGATGTGTAGGTGCAGAGTGTAGGATGGAGTGGAGTGATGGGAGTGAGGGTGAGGGGATGAGATGGCATGCAGGTATGGGGGGTGATAAGTGGTAAATATTGACTCACTAGTGTCCAGTACTCCGGCTACTCCAGTGAGTCCCTCAGGATGCAGTATTGCCAAGACTTGCTCCTCCCATGCTGTGAGCGATAGAGGAAAAGTTAGGGGGTCCACCGCCAGTCCTCTTCCACGGAACATACCTTCCCCCGTAGGTCGTTCCACCTCTTCCTGATGTCGTCCCTTGTTCTTGGATGCTGTCACACGGCATTCACCCTGTCCATGATTCCCTGCCATAGCTTCATCTTCCTGGCAATCGATATTTGCTGTACCTGTGCTCCAAACAGCTGTGGCTCTACCCTGACTATTTCGTTGACCATGACCTGCAGCTCCTCATCAGTGAAACAGGGGTGCCTTAGTGGGGACACAGGTGTTGTGTGGTGTGTGTTGTGCAGAGGGTGTCAAGTGATGTGGTGGGGTGTGGGATGTGGGGTGCGTGACGGATGGATGGGTGTTTGTGATGTGTGTGTGTAGTTGTCTCAGGGGTCTTCATGTTAGTCTTGTGGCACTTTTTGGCATTCGTAAAGGGTTGTGTGTAATGTGGGTGTGAGTTTTATAGTGCTGTTGGTATGTGGGTGTGGTGTGTGTATGAGTGTCAGGTGTATGTTTCCGGTATTAACCAATGTTATATTGTTTTGTATTTGAGTGGCCATTCTGAGTGCGCCGGTGTGTACAGCCAATGGTTTACCACCGTTGAATGTCCACTGTGGTGATTTGTGGGTCATAATGTGGTGGGCGTTGTTTTGTTGGTATAACGGTATGGGTGTTTGTACCGACCCTTTAAGGCTGACCTTTGGGCTGGCGGATTCTTGTATGTGGCAGAATTCTGTTAGTTTGGTGTGTGTGTGTCATAATATGGTGAACTGATATTCGCCACTGCGGCGGTATGGTGGCAGCCGTCACCGCGGCCGTAATCGGCATTTACCGCCAATGTCATGGTGAGGGCCCTAGTTTTCTGCCAAATTTGGTCTAATTCCATCCAGCTGTTCAGGCTGTAGTTGTGTTCAAAACTCCGATGGGAATAAACATTGGAAACACACTTTTTTTTAACCTCCCCATCCCCTTTTTCTCGGCCCCTGCTTGACAGATCACCCGAAACATTCCATGTGCAGCAAGAGTCACCAGCGCAATTATTTTGGAAAATTTCGTGAAGAAACAGCGGCAAAGATATAGGCCTATGGAAACATGGTCCTAACTATAACTGCCTACTGGCGACCACCAGTAGGTAACGTATCTATCTATCTACATATCTATATATATTTATATATATATATATATATATACATATATATATATATATACAGATAAAAAGAAGCAGGGAATTCTGGGTAGTTCCCAAGTTTCGGTGGAGAGCAGCTCCACCTTAAAACACCCCATGCACATTCAAGCCAACATGGGCTGATAAAAGCAACATCTGACCCGTATTTTGCTCTTATGATAGCTTCTTAGAGAGGTATAGTGTGTCCAGACAAAAGAGGGCACCCCGTACAAGTCAAAACAATACGCTTTCGAGCTTAGAGGGCAATATCAATGATGTTAAAAAAGCCGGGAACTCTGAGAAGTTGTCACGTTTTGGTGTCATTTTGGGAAAAGAGTTGAGAGAAAGTGAAGACAGTGAGAGTGATGTATCACCACAATCGGAATGTGGTGGAGTAAAAGATAACATTTTAAAGGAGTTCGCTCTGATAGCCCAAGGAAAATCTTTGAGACAAGTAGGAAGAGAGCCTCACAGAGGTTGAGGAAGAGGAAGAAGAACAAGGAGGGGAATAGAAGATACAAAGCAGAGCTCAGTGGGAGTACAAACAAGAGGTCAAATGATGTCGAAATGATGGAGAAAATGAGGGTGGTCAATCTGTCAGATACAAATATTACAGATTCAGAAAAAGAAGTATTATCTTTGGGATTATCGTTTTGTCTGATGAAAGATTTTGACTATACCCAGTGCCATATTGATTTATTTCACTTTATCAGGAAATTTAAGTTGAAAAAATGGTTTGGAACTCAGGTAAAATAACAGAATATTGTTGCAGAATCAATACCTTCCAATTTACAGGTAAAGGGCATAGAAGTGTTACATACAATGTGTGAACTAGGTGAAAATATTGTAGCTTGTCCTGATCCTATTCTGAATTTCATTGAGATGGGAATTGATATAGAGGAACAATGTCTCAGTGATTTTAGACCAAAATCAACCTTTTTGTCCTTGTTAATTGTGATGCTCTCAATGTTTTTGAGAAAGGGGTAATTAAAGAAATGAAGAAATTAAGATATGGAAAAAGATTGGGTTTGGATAATCTCAAACAGAAACATAGGGAGGCAATTACATCTTTACAAATGAATAAGGCCACTGTTATAAAACAAAATCAGATAAGGGTGGTAATGTAGTGTAACGACGGGCCTTGACACGGCGTCTCTCTCTGCCTCCGTGGCAGGAACACGCTGCCGACATTCAGAGCGCCATTCCCCGCATTTTTTGGTTTCCGTCGTAGCGCGTCCTGGGAAGTGTGTATTACGCTCCCAGTCGCGTTACCCTTACCTGTAAAACATTTTTCTTCTTTCCTGTTGGTGGTGGTTTTTCTCTGGTCTTTTTTCCTTCTTGCCTTTGTCTTCTTCATGTCCATGTTGTGTCCATCTTGTCTTCTTCATGTTTGTATTTCCCAGCATGCTCTCTTTTCTTATATACTGCTTTCTTTTTCCTATTCTTGTCTATGGGTTTTTCCCAATTCAAGATGGTGTTCTTTTCGTTTCCTGTGATGTCACTCCCCTTTTTCAGTATATAAGCCATTCAGTCTTGTTCTACCTTGCGCTGCAAACACTTTTGGTTGTGCTCTTCGCTCCTGTTCTTCGTTCCTGCTTTTTTGCCTTGGAGAATTTTTGCCTAGTTGTGTTCCTGTTGTCAAGTCCTGTTTTTTCTTCTTCTTTTTTAGGAGTTCCTGTGTGAGGTTTTTCCCCAGTACTTGTTTTTTTTTCCTCTGGGACTCCTTCCGGAGGGTATGGTCTGCTTTGGCGTTTCCTGTCAAGCGGCACCGTGGCTACTAGAAAGGGTCGCCCCTATCTGGGAATATCCAGAACCTGTAGAAGACCGGGTGTGTTCCCCAACCCTGTATCCAGAGGTGAGAAGTCAAGTGCAGTTCATTACATTGTCTAGAGACAGGTATATAAAAGAAGGTTTAAGGCAACCACAGGATGAAAGTAACTATCAGATTTCAAGTAGAGAGGAGATGTTGGAAGCAAAAAGAAATGTGTTTGAGAAATTGAATAGTTGGAAAGATATGGGATTGATTGAATGGCATGAATATCAATTCCTAAAGGTTGAATTTCCTAAAACACCAGCTATTACTTTTTTGCCTAAAGTACATAAGAATGCTGATGATCCACCAGGAAGGCCTATAGTATCATCAATAGGTAGTTTATTGGAAAATATGTCTAAATATGTGGATTTGTTTTTACATCCATTTGTGGAGGCATTGCCTTCATATATAAAATATTCTGGAGACTTTTTGAGGATTATAAATGGGATCATGTGGGAAGATGATTTCCTTCTAAGGAGTTTGGATGTTAACAGCTTATATACTTGCATACCTCATGAGAATGGCATTAGAGCAATAAGGTATTTTTTAAAAGCCCGTTCTTTATCATATCTTCTGTATACTAAGATGTTGTTGGACATGATTTATATATGTTTGACTAACAACTTTTTCATATTTGAGAAAACATTGTGCCGACAGAACCAGGGGGCTGCAATGGGCACTTGTTTTGCCCCTAGCTATGCAGGTTTGTACCTGGGATGGTGGGAGGAACAGGTGGTCGAAACATTGCTGCCTTTGAGGATCAGGTAGTCCTCTGGATCAGGAACATTGATGACATTTTTTGCATTTGGAAAGGGAATATGGAATCTGCAGCCAGATTTGTATCAACTTTAAACAAAAATTCCTTAAACCTGAAATTCAGTAGTGAAATACAACATCAAGAGACAACATTTTTGGATGTAAAGGTAAAAGTTCTAAATAACAAATTAGAAAGTGCTCTATTTAGGAAAGATACAGCTGGAAACAGTTTACTTCATGCCAGAAGTAATCATCCTAAAAATTTAATTCAAAGCATTCCATATGGAGAATTATTATGAGCAAAGAGAAACTATAGTTTAGATGTTGATTTTGAAAAAGAGGCTACTGTTATGATGACAAGATTTAAGGAAGGAGGGTATTTGTCAAGAACGATTGAAATGGCTTTGAAAAAGTCAAAGATATTAATAGTGACGATCTACTGGTAAGGCAATCAGCTGTGGATAGGAAAAAGGAAGAATCTGTAAGATTTATTACAACAGTTCATAGTAAGACAGGAATGATAAAGAAAATATTTAGAAAACTGTGGCCAGTGTTAAAAACTGATGAGAATATGGCCACAGTACTTGATGAATATCCAAAATTCACTTTAAGACGGAGTAGATCATTGAAAGACACACTGAGTCAATGTTTAGTACCTGAATATTAAGTAAAGAAAATCTATAAAAGGCTATTGTATTTGTGGGAACTGTAAGGTCTGTAAATATAGTGAAAATTGAAAAGAAATTATATTTCAAGGAGTTTCTAAACCTTTTGATATCAGGAAACATGTCACATGTAACTCTGACTATTGTATATGTGCGCTGAAATGTCCTTGTAATACGTTCTATATAGGAAGTACTATTCATGTGGTAAAAAAAAGAATACTGGAACATATGAGGGCCATCAAAAATGAAGATAAATCCTATCCAGTAGCGAGACATTTAATGCAATATCATGAGCAGAATACTAATAAATTAAAGTGTGTGGTACTGGAGAGGATATTGTTGAGTGAAAGAGGAGGCAACAAAACACTGGAACTTAGGAAATTAGATTCTCGTCTAATTATTGGCCTTAACACAATGGAGCCAATTGGCTTGATAAGGATGAAAAATTAGCCATTCATTTGATTAACTAGAGGCCTTAGTGTTGTAAAAATTCTGAAGCTGTGATGGAGGTAGTTTTGTTTTAGGAGGTTAATTATGTTTTGTATTACTGTAATTTTGATATACATATTTTCTTATTTTTTAACAGATTGGAAAGGACACAAATACGGGCCATAAGAAGCAAAAGAGCTATTATATGGTGAAAACACCTTTTTGAATTATTCTATATGAAACTGTTATATGAAGATTACAAATGTGATAAATGGATGTTTTTTATATATATATATATATATATATACAGCTGTTAAAAGATAAAGGGCACTGGTCCAATATATAAAATCCAGGTTGGATAAAATGAAGCATTAATTTAAACTCACACTTTGGGGTAGTAATTGAAATATAATTATAATCTGGAGTTATATATTAGATATGTAACAAGATAAATTAGTATGAAACAATTCCTGTTAAATAGTGGTTAAAGCTGTTAACTAAGCAATCCTGGAAGTATAATAGCTGCATTAGATCTGTAGAAAAATGTGTACCAAACATGTTTAAAGATGGCCGCTCAATTTTAGTTTCATAAAAAGTAGCGTGAAGTCCTTTATTGATGTCAATTACCTTTCCATCAGTTTCAATATGTAAATAAATAGAAAGAGAAATATGGACAACGTAATGCCCATTAACAAGGGAACGAGGATTCCCGAAACGCACTGGGTTAAAAAAAATGGTGTTTGTTTTGCCATTATAAGTGAAATAAATGGACTTTTCAAGGCAGTGGGTGACCAAGGTGTTTTCCTTTTTGCAAGAAAAATGGCTGAGAAATATATATATATATATATATACAGATAAAAAGAAGCAGGGAACTCTGGGTAGTTCCCAAGTTTCAGTGGAGAGCAGCTCCACCTTACAACACCACAGGCACATTCAAGCCAACCTGGGCTGATAAAAGCAACACCTGACACGTATTTTGCTCTTCTTAGAGCTTGTTAGAGAGGTATAGTGTGTCCAGACAAAAGGGAGCACCCAGTACAAGTCAAAACAATACGCTTTCAGGCTTAGAGGGCAACATCAATGATGTTAAAAAAGCAGAGAACTCTGAGAAGTTGCCACGTTTTGGTGTTATTTTTCAGCTGGGCACCTGTAGAGGTGTCCGAGCCCATGTAAGTGGTGGGGGGCACCCACACTCATGAAAAAATGTACCAGTCCAACCCAAACATTGGTTTTAGGCACTAGAATCCTGCTTTTAATAATAATTACAATTTTCTGGCAGCGATTTTGTGATAGCACTATTTTATTTTTAATTGAACTTCTCTGAAATTGCAGTTTTTCCCCAAAATTAAACATAGGAAAACATGGGAAAACAATGTTCCTATAAAAAATTGTGCAGAGTCAACAAATACTGTGCATAATAGAGGAAGACCTACTCTGGTCAATCCCTGGTGGGTAGCATAAACATAACGTGTATTTGTAAAGCGCACTTTCAACCAGAAGGGAATCTTAGGACTGAATAACAGATGTTTATTGTTACCCAACTCAATGGTACTCATTTTATCGACCTCAGAAGGATAAAAGGCCGCCAAAACCAATTTCCACAAATGCATGACCAATTGGATGAGGAATAACTGCATCAACCACCACTTGAGATTCCACAAACCCTCCAGCCACCTCCGCTCCACCTCCCTCACGCTCCCCCCCCCACATACAATGCAAAAGAGCAGGAAGATGCGCCTTCTACTTCCCAACTAAATCCTGGAATGGCTCCCACTGCACCTCAGGATCTCCTCTACTCTTCAGAAGTTCTGTAGGATGCGGGAAACCTGGCTCTTTAACTGAGGCCCTGGACCCTACCAGTACCTGTATACACTCAGGGGTGATAAGTCACACTCTACAAGTCGACTGATTGATTGATTGAGAGACACAGTCCAGCAGAGGCCAGCAGGACTCAGGCAGGTTCAATTGCAGGTCTAGTGCAGCAGGTCAGCTGGATAGTTGCAGAGAGACTTCTGGAGCTTGTGTCCTTGTAGCTTTGAACAGGAGGTTAGTCAGCTGATCCTTGGAGCCACTTCAGCCTGGTATGAAAGGTGCAGGTCCAGTCTTCAACCTCTGCCTGCAGGGCAGTCCTCTGGCTGCAGGGCAGTACTTCTTCTGTAGTAATCACAGGTCCAGGATTGTACTAAATGGTTGTTCTGAGGATCCTTTTTTATACCTGGTACCCACTTTGAAGCGAAAGACACTTATGGAGTCTTCTCCCCACTGAGGTGTTTGGAATTTCCTGCCTTCTTGCCCTGGTCTCAGTCTGTCTGCAGGCACAATAGGCTAGTGTGAAGACCCTTGTGTGTGAGCTGAGGCAGTGCCTTTGAAGTGCACGTATGAAAGGTGACACCCCCGCCCCGCTCATCAAGGCAGCATGGCCTATCCTGCCAACACATAGACACTGCCTACTCTCTAAGACTGGCATTTTCAGAATTGTGGCATAAAACCCGACTTTACCATTGCAGAAGGGTTTAAACTACAATTCCTCAGACACCAAACATGAGATTCCAACTTGCTCCTAAACAAAAGTTATCGCTTATTAGGTAACCCAATGTTATCCCATGGTAGAGGTGGGTCTTGCAATAGTGAAAAAGGAATTTGAGGGTTTTCACAACCAGGACATATAAAACTTGAAAGTACATGATCTATGTTTTAAATACAGCGCAACCTGCCTTATGGGCTATTTAGGGCCTACCTTAAGGGTGACATATATGTTAAAAGGAAAAGTATGGGCCTGGCCAGAGGTTGATTTTGCCAAGTCGAAATGTCAGTGTAAACCTGCATACACAGGCTGCAATGATAGATGTGAGACATGTTTAAAAAGGTTACTTTAGTGGGTGGCACAATAAGCGCTGCAGGCCCACTAGTAGCATTCAGTTTACCAACCATAAGTACACGGTGTACCGCTTTACTAGGGACATATAAGTAAATTAAATGTACCAATGGGTGTAAACCAATTTTACCATGTTTAGAGGAGAGAGCACAGTCTGTAATCCATTTTGATGTGAGTGTTATATGACTTGAATGACTTTAAACCTGGCATAATAATTGTTGCAGCATGCATGACATCCTCATTTCATTTGCCATAGGGGCATGATTAAGAGTCGAACAACCTGTTTGCTCTCCCTTCTACGTTAACTCATTGAATTTTTAATACAATCTCTATTTAAATAGCAGCTATCTATATTGAATCACATTTTTTTTAATGCAGCTTACATTATTTATTTTGTATTCAGCTTAGCCAGAGGAAGGTTCCATATGTATCTCTATACAACAGGTGAGCACATAAGAAAAAGACGATGACTGGTAGAATTCCCTCTGTTACAAGCCGGTAACCCCATTAGGCGTGATCATGTTCCTTCAGCATTTGCACTTTTTTGCATTTGTGCTCTATGGGTGTAGGCAGAGATGGTTACATGTAACAGATCTTTGATAATATGAGTAAATAAAATATATTGTTTGTACCTGGAGATAGTGTGTCTGATTGATATGGAGTGATTCTGAAATAATGACTTGATGGTTATGGTTAAGGTGAGACTTCCATTCGAAATCATTAAAAAAAATAATAATAATAACTTTGATTTCCTTTGACAAACCAGCGTTGGAAGGAGCTTGAAGTATTAAGCTGTGGTTCTTCCTTTCAGACAAATGTGGGCAGAACAGTTAAGGAAAGAGAAAAATGTCAAAAATAATCTGCCGTATCACCCACTATTGCATTTTAAGCTACTATAACTCCAGTGAGTCGGGAATATATAGTGTGCTCATGTAGGCAGAACAAAAGATTTCCCATCTGGGTCAGAAGGAGTTTCATCATCACAGTACAATAGGATTGTAGAGTGGTGAAAGTGCGGCGAACTATATCAATCTGGCGCCCCGTTTGGACTGCCCCTGATGGAAACCACCAAGTCCTTCATGCTTTGGAAATGGTCAGTAAGGCCTGCGTTAGCAGCACTAGAGAGGGATTCCACAGACTGAAGTAACCTCCCTATCCACTCACAAACATCCTAGAAAATCAACCAATGATCAGTTCAAGAAAATATACGTAATGAATGTGGTACATCTTTCCTCTGTCAGTGTATACAGGAATAGGCATGAACATGCTGCAAGTACATCCACACAAAACACTGGAGGCAGTTGTCAATATTGGGACTACATGCAGTGCTTTAAAAATAGGCCAGTACTCACCGTCATTGAGGACTGGCACTTCTAGATTTTTTCCCTTTGAGTACCAGAACTTCTCCTTAGTCAGAGAGAGTACTAGTACTTTAGGGGAAGCAGGCATGGTAGGCTCAGGTTAGGTATGTGTAGCTGCACAGCACAGTTGCTGCTTTGCTGCTTTGCTGCAGACGAGCTTTTAATTCCACTGACCCTCAGTGTAGCCATATGCTGAGTCGCTATGCAAGAAACCAGCTGTGCTTGCTTACTGGGGAGGACATACATCACACTGTTTGCATGCACATGGTCTAATGACGCACCACCCAGTTAATCACATTATATATGTGTGATGCAGGCCAGGGCCTGCCACATCTCTCTACATTCAGGAAGTCATAAGGATGATGATTCAGCTTCTTGAAAAATTCAAAAAGTAAGGAGGAGGCTCTTCTGTGTAGTAGCAGGTTGTTCTACGCTTTAGGTGGGAGCGATGTAGGAGGAGGCCCGACACACAGATCTAGTTTTCCATATGCAAGTAGAAGTCCAGATGAGCGGACTTGTCTGGAAGGTCTGTGAAAGCAGATGCTATTGTAGAGGTATGCTGGGCCAGGGTTGTGTAGTGCCTTGCAAGTGTGGATGAAGAGTTTGAATTGTGCTCAAGTAGCAATGATGTCTTGGTCTGTGTGGCGCTCTCCCCGCTGTCAGCTCCTCCTGTCAAGGCACCACACTCCTATAGTGTGAGCCTCTGTTTCGAGTTCGCTGTTGGCCCCTTCGCCGGGACCCATTGATTGAGCTATTTGTGCCTTATTTGTGCAGGGTAATCTTTATTATTGGCTTATTATTTGTTCAGGTCAGTCCTGTGGTTTTGGTTCCTTTCTGCTTGTAGTTCATTTTGTGCCTTTGTCCTGCCCGTTTCCCACCATTTTACAGACTCCCTGTGGCTTCCCACCTTCAGCCCTCCCAACTACATGGCAGCCCACTCACCTCCCAGGACTACTTATGCGTGCCACTGTGCGGCCTCAGTGAGTAGCCCCAAACTCTTGGTCTGTGTGCTGCCAACTCCTTCTGTCAAGGCACCACACTCAGCAAGTATGACACTATGATTCAAGTCCGCTGTTGGGTCCTCCACCGCTACCTGTTGATTGAGCTATTTTGGGCTATTTTATGCTTTATTTGTGCAGGTAAGTCTTTATTATTTGCTCATTATTATTTGGTGAGGTTAGTCTTATGGGTTTGGTTCTTTTCTGCTTGTAGTTCATTTTGTACCTTAGTTCTGCCTGTTTTCTGCCATTTTGCTGACTCACTGAAGCTACCTGCCTTTGGCCTTCCCGCCTCCCTGACAACTTTGCCCACCTCCCAAAACTACATATGCAGGCTGCTGCACTGCCTCGCCACTGGCATGAAAAAGGCAAGTCTGTCTGCACCAGTCTGTGCCTGGAACACGGTCAGCACCAGGATCCCCAGATGTACCACCATCCACTGCTACTCGAGCTTAGAACTCTTTGCCCTCAACATCCCTCCCAGTAAGGACTGATGCACTACGCCTAACCTCAATGCAGATCCTTTTGCATGCCTCCGCTGCCACTTTACCTGCCACTCTGACCCACCTCCACCCGGCAGCACGGCCCGACCACATACAAGAACACCATCTTCTACAATGTATCCTGCTCAATATCAGATCGCTCTGCAGGCACTCAGCTGAGGTATGGGACACCATCTACAACCTCGAGCCCAAAATCGCATTCCTCACCGAGACTTGGCTCACCACCTCCTCCGCACCCGACATCACCATAGTTATTCCAAACGGTTGAAAGATCAGCCACCTTGACCGCCCCAACAAATTGGGAGGCTGCATCGCCAAAATTTACAATAACTCCCAAATACACTGCATCAACGTGGCACAACGCCTAGCTCATGGAACACCTCAATTTCCAGTTCCACATAGAAGCCAAGACCACCCTCAAAGGCACCCTCACCTGCAGGCCTCCAGGTCCCTAACCCAGCTTCAGCAATGTCATCCCATGCCATCAACACCAAGCACTATGGTCCTCATTATGACAATGGCGGTGATCCCTCCCATAGACAGCCAATGTATCACCCCAACCGCCAGCGCAGTACGACCAATGACCACAGCTGTAGCCACTTGCAGGCTGGCGGAAGTCAAGGATCCGCCTACCATATTATGACATAGCAGATCGCCAGGATTTCTGGAGCGTTAGCACCGCCACCAAAAGCCTGGTGGAAACACTCACCTCCAGGGATACAGAGGAGTCCACGGCCACCATGGAACCAGAACTGGAAATCTTCCTGATGCTGTACCACACAATGGTAGTTCAGGATCACCAACGCCAACAAAGACGATGACGGTGAGTACAGCCATCTAGCACACAAGGGAGGGAGGGGAGAGTGACACACACATGCACAACGCACACCATACACACCCAGTGCTAACTGCACAGCAAATTGACAGCAACAGAACCTAGGAGCAAAGAAAGCTAGGACACAGACCTCTGGTCCAACCACTGTAAGCGAGCTGGTCCTTTGCTGCAATGAAACACACCTTCCCCCATAGGTCGTTCCACCTCTTTCGAATGTCATCCTCTGTGCGTGGATGTTGTCCCACGGCGTAAACCCTGTCCACGATCCTCCGCCATAGCTCCATCTTCCTGGCAATGGAGATCTGCTGTACCTGTGTTCCAAACAGCTGTTGCTCTTCCCGGACTATTTCCTCCACCATCGCCTGCAACTCCTCATCATTGAAACGGGGTGCCTTTTTGGGGACATGGGTGTTGTGTGGTGTGTCTGTTGCGACAGAGGGTGTTGAGTAATGTGGTGGGGTGTGTGGTGCGTGACTGATGTATGGGTAGTTGTGTGTGTGTGTGCAGTTGTCTCTGAGATTGGTGTGGCAAGGTGGATCAGTCTTCTCATGTTTTTAAAGGTTTGTGGGTGATGTGGGGGGGTGCTGTTGTTGGGTGTGTGCATTTGTGTCAGGTGTGGGTTTTTTGTTCTGGCCAATGCTGTCTTGTTTTGTTTTGTTTTTGGGCGGCCATTTCATCTGCGGCGGTGTGCACCGCCAATGGTTTACTGCTGCTAAATGTCTGCTGTGGTGATTCGTGGGTCATTATTTGGAGGCCATTGTTTTGGTGGCGTAACGGTATGGGTGCTAGTTCCGACAGTTTATTGCATTTATTGCGTTCGTTGGGACAGACATATTTGTGGTTGTGGCTGGTTTCTGTCAGTTTGGTGTGTGTGTGTGTGTGTGTGTCATAATTTGGCAGACGGATGTTCACCTCTGCTGCGGTATGTTGGTGGTTGTCACTGCGGCGGTATTTGAAATTTACTGCCAATGTCAGAATGAGGGCCTATATCTTCCTAGGAGTCCTCAATTTCGACCTTGATGACCTTAACAACACTAACATGAGAAACCTCTTATTCGGTCACATGCTCAACACCATTTTTACCTCCAGCAGCAATATCAATTTCAGTCACACAATAGAAGCCACCTGGTTTGACCACTCCATCTTCCTTTTCACCTACTCCACCATTCCCAGACGCACCCTCAAACCACATCGGACCACCCAGTGTAGCTGGGGCAAGATCCTAAAGAGGCAATGGACAAATGCCCTCAGCTGCCATCAACCAGAGACCTCTTCGGGCATCAATGTTGATGTCAAAAATGTCAACACCCGGATCTCAGACTGCACTTTGCAAAACGTCATCTCCAAAAGACCCATCGAACAAGCAAAATGGTACACTCTAGAACTCTGATCCAAGAAGCATGAATGCAAGCAACTTGAGAGACGCTAGTGCACCACCAAAGCTCTCAGCAACAGAGACACCTTCAAACAATCACTCAACCAATTCCTTAATGCCTCAAAGAGGCCAAAAAGGTAGACTTGCTAATCAGAATCCAATCCAGCACTAACAGATGCAAGGAACTTTTCAAGATCGTCAAAGAATTCTCCAACCCATCAGCAATGGAAAACAGCATCTCCCCATCACAAGACCTCTGCGACTCCCTTGCCGATTACTTCCATGACAAAATCTCCACCATATAAAGAAACTTTGCAACCCAGCCAACGACCTCTGACACTCTCAGACTGCTCATCTCCAACAACACGTCCCAACCAATGACACTCTCCACAACTGGAGCCAACTCGCCAGGCAATCCACCAGCATTATCAGGAGACCCATGCTTTCAGGATTCCTCACGGACCCCCTGCCCACACCACATGTTCAACCTAGGCTACAACACCATCAGAATCAAACTCACAGACATCCTCAACATCTCCATCACAACAGCCACATACCTCAAAGAATGGAAACAAGTAGGAGTCAAGCCCCTTCATTAAAACACTCTCAGCGGATCCCAGCAAACTCAAAAGCTACTGTCCAAACACCCTGCTTCCCTTCCTAGCCAAAGTCATCAAGAAAGCCATAGACCAGCAGCTCATCACTTACCTAGAAGATTACAAACTTCTGGACACCTCCCAATCCAAATTCTGGGCCAACCATAGCACTGAATCTGCCCTTATCGCAGCCATGGACGACATTAGAACTCTTCTAGACCAAGGAGAATCAGCTGCTCTAATTCTCCTTGACCTCTCAGCGGCATTTAACAATGTCTCCCATCACACTCTGATCAAGAGACTCCAACAGATAGGCATCAGAGGCAATGCCCTTCAGTGGATCTCCTCCTTCCTCTCTGGCAGAACCCAGAGAGTCCTTCTCCCTCTTCACTTCTAAACCTAAGGATTTTATGTGCAGCATACCCTAGGGATCTTACCTCAGTCTCATGCTCTTCAACTCCTACATGACCCCCTGGGCCATCATCGCCATTAACCACGGCTCAAAAATAATCTACTACGCAGATGATCCTCAACTCATCCACTCACGATCCAAAGACCCGTCCACGACAAAGCCCACCTTCCACCTCTGTATGAATACCATTGCCAACTGGATGAAGAATAAGTGCCTCAAACTAAGCACTGACAAAGCAGAAGTCCTCCTATTCAGTAACTCCACCTCACCCTGGGATGACTCCTGGTGGTTTTTGGTCCCCACGAGAACAATCACTCAGGCTCTCATCACCAGCTGCCTGGACTAAGGCAATGCTGTTTATGTGGGAATCTATTCATACATCACCAAATGACTCCAATTAATCCAAAACTCACCACCCAGACTCATCTTGGACCTCCTTAGAGGGGCCCACATCTTGCCTTATCTTAAGAAACTCCACTGGCTGCCTATATACAAGTGATGCCAATTCTAGATCCTGACTAACAAGGCCCTCCACAACCTAGGACCCACCTGCCTTAACCACCTACTGAACTTCCACCAACCCTCCAGACACCTTTGCTCTGAAACACTCTCCCTTGCTCATAGTCCTGCATCCGTCGCAACTCCTACGGAGGATGAGCCTTCACCTTCACCTTCATTGCAGCCAAAGCCTGGAACAGCCTCCCATACCACCTGAGAACATCTCCCTTCCTCCAGGACTTCAGGAAGGGACTCAAGACCTGGTTATTCGACTAGAGCACAGCAGCAGCCTAGTGCCTGGATACTCTCACGGGTGATAAATCCACTATACAAATTCGCTGATTGATTGTATGAGGAGACAGTGGAGCTCCTTGAGGTGTTGTGTGATGTGAATACAGCATGGCAGATTGAGAATGATTGTGTCTACCATATAAATGGTCTGCAGCCTTCTGGTGAGTTTTTTGTTGATCCCAGCGTAGAGAGTGTTCTTGTAGTCCAGTTTGTTTTTGACCAGGGTGTGTGTGATGGTTTTCTGGGCTCCGGTTGGGAGCCATTTGAAAATCCTCCTCAGCCTCTCCAGGTTATGGAGGCGTGAAGCAGTGATGGTGTTAACTTGGGGAATCATGTCTAGTTTGCTGTTGATGACAATCCCAAGGTTCTTGGCATGAGTGGTGGGTAAAGGTTCTAGTTCAGTTGGCCACTAAGTGGAGTTCCACTATGATATATGATCTTTTCTGTTTTTGCCTAGAGACAGTTGGACTTCATCCAGTGGGCAATTTCACTTATGGAGGCATTAACTTGATAAGAGCTAAGCATCTTGTCAATGAGGGAGCGAATGAGTGTGTATCATCTTCATAGGATATTGATGTCATCAGAGCAGATGATGCTGGCTAGAGGGAACATGCATGCGTTGCCGGGGTCAGGTTCAGGGAGGATCCTTGCAGAGCTCCCCAGATGAGGTTGTGGGCATCCAAGGTGCATTGTGCCACGCTGACTGACTCTGTCCTTTCAGTCATGAGGGAACAGTTATATTGGAGTGCTTGTCCTTGGATTTTTATGTTATATGGGCATTGTATGAGGATGAAATGGGAGACCGTATCAAATGCTACAGAGAGGGTCTATGAGGATGAAGACCGTTCTGTCTCCTCTGTCTACAGTCATGCAGATGTCATCTGTGATGGGGATGACAGAAGTTTCCATGCTGTGATCATGTCTGAAATCTGACTGAGTGGTGTTGAGAAGTTGTTTGTTGTTTGAGTGTTCTTTACGGCATATGTTGATGATTTTCTCTAAGACTTTGACAAGGAATGGTAGCAGGAATATTGTTTATTATTGGTGAGCGTTGAAGGGTCCGCGGGGACTTTCTTCAGCAATGGGAGCACAGTTGTGCGTTTCAAAACATATGGAAAGGTCACTGAAAAATGCTGAAAAAATGGAGTTTGTTACAGAGATCCTACAAGGCAGTGATAGAGTTGGAGGTGGTTACTACTGAGGTAAAATCCTTCACAGTGTCAAAAAACTCTTTATATCTCTTGGTGTTGGCATCAATGCGGTTCGCCAAAGTGACACGTTTGGTGATCCAGATCATTTGGTGGTAGTGTCTTGGGGCAGATTTGAGTGTTCTCCTGCCTGTATTGTCCTGGCTTACTCTCCATTTGCACTCCAGTTCTTTGTAGTGGAGTTTCATTAGATTAGTTTTGCCATGTACCAACTTGTCTGGGGTCTGGTTGTAATGCTGTGTTTGCAGAGAAACCAGGGAGTTGGTGTAGGAGTTAAAAATGTTTATGGCTTTGGGGAGGCTGTTGCTGTGTTTGTGTTGGTGTGTGTTAGGAGCTGTGTTCCAGTCCTTGTCAATGATGCTGTTATAGTTTCCATGCGCTAGTTTCAAGGTAGTTTGTGAGCAGTGGACCTGGATGAGGATGTTCAACTTGATGAGTACATGGTCTGTCCAGGCATCTGCTGTTGACCTGTCAACTCTGATGTTGTCAACGGTGGTGCCAATGGCATCCAGCGGATGTCAGGCAATGTGAATATGTCCCTTTACTATTTGGATGAGGCCCAGTTTTCCAATATCTTTGATAAGTGCTTTTGAGTTGGAATCAGCATGGTCTTCAAGGTGGACGTTCAGGTCTTCGAGTAGGATGTAATTGTTAGTGCCGAGGAAGAGTGATGCGACAAAGTCCGAGATTGTGTCAATGAAGTTGGTGCGCTATCCAGTTGGTCTGCTGCTTAGGCTGACATGGCAAAGTAGACCAGTGGAGTTGGTTGACGGTGGACAGTAATCACATCAGGAAGGTTTCTGTTGTAAAATCAGAACACACTGGCCTCATTATCATGGGGAGTGCAGCTCAGTATTGATGTGGATTCCTGTTTAGTTTGGTTGAATTAATCAGTCAATCAATCAGATGGCATTTGTTTAGTGAGGCTTGTCACCCAAGATGGTATCCAGGTGCTTTCTGCAGGTGTTATTCGAAGACCCAGGTTTTCAGCCACTTTCTGAAGTGGGTCAGTGATGATGCAGTGCAGAGGTGGAGAGCGTTTAAGGCCTTGGCAGCGAGGTGGGAAAAGGATCGTCCTCCTGTGCACCGGCTGTGTATGCATTGTATTTTTGCGAGGGCAAGGTGTGTGGAGCAGAGGTTCCCAGGCGGTTGCTGGAGGTGAAGGTGATGGTTAAGGTAGGTGGGTCCTAGGTTGTGGAGGGCTTTGTAGGCATGGGTCGGGAGCTTGAAAATACATCTTTTGTGGATCAGGAGCCATTGGAGGTCCTTCAGGTGCTGGGTGATGTGGGTTCTCTTAGGTAGACTGAGGATCAATCTGGCGGCTGCGTACTGGATTGTTTGGCGTCTCTACAAGAGTTTGGTGGTCCGCCTAGAGTACATTGCCGTAGACTAGAGGGCTGGTGATGAGGGCCTGTGTCACTGTCTTCCTTGTGTCGAGGGGGAGCCATTTGAAATTCTTGCAGAGCATGTAAAATGCAGGCTGAGGAGACGGCGTTGACCTGTGGTCTTATGGAGAGTTCACTGTGGAGGATTATGCTGAGGTTCCGGGCACGATGCTTAGGATGTTGAGTCTCTGATGAAGATTAGCACCTCTGTTTTGTCAGTATTGAGCTTCAGGCAGTTGTCCCTTATCCAGGTGGAGACACTCTTCATACAGTTGTGGAAATTTATCTTTGTTCATGTGGAGTCTGTTAAGAGTGAGAGGATGTGTTGTGTGTCATTGGCGTAGGAGACGATGTTGATGTTGTGTGCTCTCACAATGTCTGCTAGTGGTGTCATGTAAATGTTGATGAGGGTTGGGCTGAGGGAGGATCCTTGGGGAATTCTGCAGGTGGTGTGCTTTGCTTGTAAGGTGAATTTGGGGAAGCAGACTCTTTGGGTGCATCCTGTGAGGAAGGATGCAATCTACCAGAGTGCTTTGTGAATGATCACAATCTGGGGTAATCGGTCGATGAGTGTGTGCTGGGAGTTGGTGTCGAAGTTGATGAAGAGGTTGTGTAAGATCATGGCAACTGTTTCCCCTCTGTCAAGTAGAGCGCGAATGTCATCCGTCGCTGCGATTAGAGCTGTCTCAGTGCTATGATTGGCTCTGAAACCTGATTGGGATGGGTCTAGCAGGTTGTTTCTCTCCAGGTGTTTGTTGAGTTGGAGGTTGATGGCCTTCTCCAGGACTTTGGTGGGGAAAGGGAGCAGGGAGATGGGGCAGTAGTTTTGCAGTTTGTTGCGGTCTGCAGAGGATTTCTTGAAGAGGTCTGATTTAGGCGTGATTCCAGGCTTTTGGGTATGTGGCTGTGGTGAGCAAGGTATTGATGATGGTGGTAAGCTGGTGACTGATCTTGTCTCTTCCGAGGTTTAAAATTCTGTGAGGGCATGGGTCGTGGGTGCCCCTGAGTGGATGGAGCTCATGATGTTGGCAGTAGTCTGTGTGTTGAGCTGCTCCCATGCGGAGAGAAGGTGGTTGTGGAAGGGAAGATTGGGCGTTCTGTTCGTTGAGGGTCGAAGTTTTTGTAGTTGTTTTCTATCTTGTTGTAGAAGTGGTTGGTGAGGGCCTCACAGAGTTCCTATTTGGGGGGGTGGAGTTTTTGGCAGCTGATGGGCAGGCAAACTCTCTGACGATGGTGAACTTCTTTGGGCCGGTTGATGCTGGATTCGATCCAGTGGGCTAGGGGGACTTTTTTGGCAGTTTTGATCTAGTGGTGGTAGGTGTTGAGGACTGATTTGACAGTGGATTAGTTGGTGTGGTTCTTACTGGTGCACCATCTTCTCTAGTTTGAAATTGTGTTCTGCCTCCCTGAGTTCTGGAGTGTACCAGCTGGCTTGCATGGTGGTTTTGTGGGTTTTACCTTTCTTGATTGGGGCGACCTGATCTGATGGCTATGGTAATCCAGTTGTTGATGTTCTGTACAGCCAAATCCACATTGGTATTGATGTCAGGTTGTGAGGTGGTGAGGGCGTTGGTCCAGTGCTGCTGGGTGACTGTGGACCAGACACAGGACCTAGAAGGGAAACCGATGAGCTGAAGGGACGTGCCAGGAAAGTTAGGTGATGGCTGGGAGACCAGGTTACCGACACCTTTAACTTTGTAGTCTAGTGGTGGATACGCTTTCCCTGCAGAAAAAAAGTGCCAGAGGCCCTTTGGTGCCACAAGCCTCTCTTTGCATTGCCTCCATAAGCCTATTAATTATCCAGTGCTGCCTGAGGTGTGCTTCTTTAGTGCAGTGTACATGTCAAGCACTTTT
The DNA here is from genome assembly GCF_031143425.1 of Pleurodeles waltl. Lineage (NCBI taxonomy): Eukaryota > Metazoa > Chordata > Amphibia > Caudata > Salamandridae > Pleurodeles > Pleurodeles waltl. The sequence continues at coordinate 262,497,418 of NC_090440.1, forward strand.
GCGAGCGGGACGCAGGTGCAGACGCCCGGGACATCTTGTTTGAGGTCAAGGGCAACAAGTTTTTATGTTCACTTTGTCCTTGGGACAAGTAGGCCCAACCCTCTGCAGCACAAACCCTGTGGCTGCTTGTTTACAGAGAGTGGAACTCTCTGCAGTTGAGGTAATGTGTTTCCAAAAGATAATGCTGTTCGAACTTGTATTTATGGTTCATTATTTGAAAACCTTCATTATTAGGGTGAGTGATGTAAATAAATGTTTTAAGGTCACACTTCACTACTGACGTTGGTTCCAGTACAAAAAAAAAAAAAAACGTGTATACACATGTTTGAAAAGTTTAGGCTATGAGGCTAAGTATAATGCTCCCAGAATGCTCTCTGATTAGATGCAAATGAAGTGTCATTTAGTAAAACGTTTTGATGCATGCTTATATTTCCCAAAAATATTTCAAATGGAAAATCAGTGTAACCATTTTCAACACTATTATGGGAAGCATGAAACTAAACAAACACTGACAAAGCCAACTGATCTGACATATTTTTATAAGTCTTTTAGTTTCATCAATGCGTGTCTTGTTTTGACATGGCTTTTGTAACACTTTATTGTTGTGGGAGCTACCAGGCCCTCAACATTGTAACAAACACTGGCAAAAAAAAAAAAAAATGTTTTTGAACTCCAAAAGCACACGTTGCCACCAGTGGCATAACAAAGGCCCCGCAGCCGCCCTCCAGGGGGCCCCTTCAGCACAGCACCTGCCCTGAGTGAGTCTGGAGAGGGAGCTCCTCCATGTTCTTTGCAAAGGGGCACCCTCCAGTTTCGTTACGTCACTGATTGCCACTGTTGTTCCTGACACTGAACAAAACTACTTTGTGTGCCAATATGCTCCTTGTGGAAGAGAAGAATGCGATCACTCACAGTAAAGCCAGCCAAAAGAGAGAGAAATAGAAGTTTAATAAAAACAAAATGTCTTTGTTAACACCAGACCTAATTAGGGACCAAGACCCACATGTAGGTAGCTTTTTGCATGTCACAAACAGCGACTTTCGCTGTTTGCGACGTGCAAAAAGCACATTGCGATGCACAAACCCAGTTTTGCGATTCGGTAACCTGGTTACCGAATCGCAAAACGGGTTTGCGACTCGCAATTAGGAAGGGGTGTTCCCTTCCTAATTGCGACTCGCAGTGCAATGTAGGATTGCTTTGCGAACGCGGGCGCAAGGCAATCGCAGTTTGCACCCATTTCAAATGGGTGCTAACACTTTCACAAAAGGGAAGGGGTCCCCCTGGGACCCCTTCCCCATTGTGAATGTCACTGTAAACATTTTTTCAGAGCAGGCAGTGGTCCTGCGGACCACTGCCTGCTCTGAAAAAATGAAACTAAAACGTTTCATTTTTCGTTTTTGTAATGCATCTCGTTTTCCTTTAAGGAAAACGGGCTGCATTACAAAAAAAAAAAAAACTGCTTTATTGAAAAGCAGTCACAGACATGGTGGTCTGCTGTCTCCAGCAGGCCACCATCCCTGTGAGGCCGCCATTCGCAAAGGGGTCGCAAATTGCGACCCACCTCATGATTTTTCATGAGGTGTGCATTTGCGAAGCCCTTGCGAATCACAGATGGTGTCAGGGACACCATCCTACATTCGGATTTGCGACTCGCAATTTACGGGTCGCAAATCTGAACCTACCTACATGTGGCCCCAAATTCTTAAAGAAAGTCACAAAAGTGCACCCATGGTATATGTCGTACCCCTATAAAATATTTGTGAACTGTATTTTAGCATGGGTAAATACGTATGTGTAGATTTTCTCATGTGAAAATCTATTGAGCATTTGCAAGTTCATTTTCCCTCCAGCCACTTTCTTCCCAACCCTGGAAGAAGTTCTAATTCTGCCATTGTCAGGAGTAAATGTCCAACCTTTCTTATTATGGGAAAATATTAGAGGGAAGCTGGTAAAAATCTTTAAAACATGCAGGTTAGTAGGTTTGCAGACTCAAAGGCATTCCAGCCCTGGAACTATTGCTTTACTGCTTCCTCCAGCCCCAGTATTCAGATCTGCAGAAAGGTGGAAAAATAAGGAAATTGCTACAGTAGGGATTGAAACTACAAGTATTCAAGCCCTACTATGGTAGTAGCCCTGGCATAATCAGAGAGGCTATTATCAGAGCTCTTACATAATGAGATTGCTGCTATAATTTGGCACCACACTACATGGCACCAAAGGGACAAGTAGATCTTTTTACAGGACAAGTAGATTTGAGAAGCAGCCTGTCCCGTGGACAAGTAGATATTTTAATAAATTCCACACCCCTGCACTTACATACCAAAGTAGAAAGCATTGTACTTTTTGAAGTAAAGAAGCACACACCGCACTGGATGTGGCAAGCACATAGTCAAGTGTTGCCTGCTATTACTCTGATCATAGTCCTTCTAGTCTAAGCACTCTATTGTGGTGGGGAGCGAATGGTCTTTGATGAAACCCTTCCTTAGCATTTTGATGCTGCAAACCACTGTGATGGCACACTGAGAAAGGAGGTAAGAGCATCTAGCGGCATACCACTGTTAAGTCAAAATCTAATACTGTCTGTAAAGTATAAGTATAATTGTAGTGAGTGTGGAATTTTACTTTAGTCCACTGCACAGGCACAATCTCAGGAGTTCAGTCATTTAAACGTAATCTATACGACATTTATAAATTTTTTCCCAACAAGCAAGATTCCTTTTAAGAGGAAGGAACATGAATGTGTGGGGGTCGTGGAATCCAGGAGAATAGACAAGCATTTGCAGTGCAATAGGTCTTGAATTTTCTTAATTTAGAGCTATTGGCATTGTACGTTCACAACTGGACTTTTCTTGCCACATAACTTGGTCAACCCTTCATCTTTTCCTGCCATATAATTCCAGTGGCCCAGCATTTAAAGCACTTCCATTTGCATTCTTCCTCTATCCTAAATCATATACAATTATCATATAAACCTTTATCAGAAATAAACTTTTGCCATTAGAGTGTAATGCTCAAAACACCATAACAAAAATATCATTACGGATGGATTGGAGGGTGAAAATAAAGATGGAGTTGGGAATAAAGATGGAGAGGACAAGTGGCGTAGTAACGGTGTCATGGGCCCTGGAGTAAAAAAGGAAAATGGTTGACTGCAATTTCAGTAGGAAAATACAATACTTATTTGAGTTGAGTGAGGTCCATAGGTCTGTGGGCCCCGGTGCTACTGCACCTGTTGCTCCATTGATAACTAGGCCTCGGGAGAGAAAGCAGGTGAGGCAGAAAAAGAGAAGTGAAAGGAATACAACAGACAAAAGGAAAAAAGAGAAGGGGTCACAAAGAAATAAAAGAAAGAAGGAAAAGAAAGAATGTGAAAATTAAAATACAACTAAGAGAAGAAATAGAGCAGATGTGTGAGGCAAAAGAAAAAGGAAAGGAAGCTAGCAGGTGAAAGATGAAGAGGAAAAAGTAATGAAAGAAGTGTGAAAAGAAAGGGAAAAATTAACAGTAGTGAAAAAAGACAGATGGTGAGAGAAACAAGCAGTGAAAGAACCAGGGCATATATGTACTGACACATTTCCCACAGACACAAAATGGGAAAACACTGACACTTCAGGTCCGACAAGTAACTTGTGGCTTCCACATACAGGTGGGTAAAAAAGGGATTTATAGTAAAATGTGAATGTAAAGATAAAGACTGTGTTTTAATCTAGAGCCTTACTTTTATTCTCTTACTCTTACAAGAACTGTAGGAAGGGGGTTGAAACCGTATTATGTGTATTATGTGTATTGAGAATTTTTAATTGGACTATGCTTTTAGGAATTCATGTTCCATAACAATTTCTACCTATGTTTTATACTATTATTATCATTATTGGTTATCTATATTCTTATTATTATTGTATATTCGCTTTGATGATTGACTGATCGAATAAAGCATGTGTTTATGACTGAAACATAAAGATAAGAAAAACACCAACAGAAGGAAAGAAGAAAGAAAGAAAAAAGTGAAAGGACGCATACCGCGTCAAAGGAAAGAGCAAATAAAAAAGACAAAGAGAGAATGAAGGGAAGAGAAAAAATAGTGAAAGAATGAATGCCTCATGAAGAAAAAAGAGAGGAACAAAACAAGAAAAGAAATAACCAAGGTTTTGCAAGTTTGAAAGAGGAGGTAGCAAGAGGAAGAGGGAAATTAAGAAAAGGGAGATGAGTAGAACTAAACAGTTGAAAGAAAGAGCAAAACTGTTAATGTGTGGATTTTAAGCTGGAAAGAGAAAAGTGGGGAGAAACAAAACATTGAGAGTAAACCGAGTAAAGTAAAGAACGGAGTGAGATAGGTGAAACAGACCCTCCCAAATAAAGATGGAAACTAAAAATAGGTTTAATTGGCTCCCCCATGTCCTCAAACAGACGTCAGAGTGTGGAACAGCAGGGGGGCACTGCAGAACAGTAGGCTGTGCATTAGCAGAGTTGTGTGTGAACCCCAGTACAGCAATATTGGGGTGCTTCAGATCAGGATTCGGGGTATAGACAGAGCTGTGTCCCGGCCCAGTGCTGTAATATTAGAAAGGGTGAGGAATGAGAAATGGAGTGCCTTGTAATTCCTGGTATTGGAATAATGAGGCGTTGCAGGTTAGAGTTGTATGTGGGCCTCAGTACTGGAATAGTAACGGGCACACAAGGTCAGAAGTGAGGTATGTTTATGGACCTATGTGTAGAACCTAGTATTTATGTGGCCGGGTTGCTGCGTGTTAGCCTGGAGGTGCCCTGGTGAAGCTGTGTGTGGGGCCAAGTATGGGAATGGGGGGGGGGGGGGGGAGGAGAGGAGAGGAGAGGAGAGGAGAGGAGAGGAGAGGAGAGGAGAGGAGAGGAGAGGAGAGGAGAGGAGAGGAGAGGAGAGGAGAGGAGAGGAGAGAGAGAGAGAGAGAGATAGATAGATATATGTGTGGTGTGTGTCTTAGTACTGAGAATAAATGTGCACTGAATGTTGGAATTGATGGATTCTGGGGGACCTGTGATGGTTACCATCAACAGTGGTGTTGGATGTTAGACTTGAGGTGCATTGCCGGAACTGTGTTTTGCTCTTTTGGGACCAGTATTGTCTTGGCAGTGGGACTGAATATTAGAATTGAACTGCTGTAATGGAACTGTCTGTGAGCGGGGTCCCAGTATAAGAAAGGAAGTGGCCTCGCCGGGGTAGAACTGAGTTGCACTGATGGAGCAGCACCCGAGGTCCTAGTACTGGAACTGCAGAGTGCACTGACTGTAAGAACTGAGGTGCTCTGGCAGACGGTGTATGTTGGGTTCTGACATGGGCATGGCTAAGGGGCTCGGAGTGTGTGAACTGAGGTGCACTGATGGAGCTGTGCCCGAGGTCCCAGTCCTGGTCAGCAGTGTGTACTGACTGTAAGAACTGAGGTGCTCTGGCAGACAGCGTGTGTGGGTTCTCAGCCTCAGCACGGTTGAGGGCTTGAAGTGTGTGAACTGTGGTGCACTGATGGAGCTGTGCCCGAGGTCCCAGTACTGGAGCAGCAAGGTGTATTGAATGCGAGAACTGAGGTGCTCTGACATACAGCCTATGTGGGGTTCCTGGTACTGGCACAGCTGAGGGCTTCAAGTGTGTGATCTGCGGTGAAATGATAGGGCTGCACCGGAGGTCCCAGTACTGGAGCAGCAGAGTGTACTGACTGGAAGAACTGAGGTGCTCTGGCAGTCAGCCTGTTCGGGGTTCCTGTGACTGGCACAGATGAGGGCTTGGAGTGTGTGAATCTGGGTGCACTGATTGAGCTGCGCCAAAGGTCCAAATACTGGAGCAGCAGAGTGTACTGACTGCGAGAACTGAGGTGCTCTGGCAGACAGCGTGTGTGGGGTTCCCCGCCCTAGCATGGCTGAGGGCTTGGAGTGTGTGAACTGCGGTGCACTGAAGGAGCTGCACCCAAGGTCCCAGTGCTGGAGCAGCAGAGTGTACTGACTGGAAGAACTGAGGTGCTCTAGCACGGCCTGTGTGGGGTTCCTGTCCCAGGCATGGCTGAGGGTTTGGAGTGTGGGAACTGGGTTGCACTGATGGAGCTGCGCCCCAGTCCCAGTACTGGAGCAGCAGAGTGTACTGACTGTGAGAACTGAGGTGCCCTGACAGACAGCGTGTGTGGGGTTCTTGGCACAGCTGAGAGCTTGGAGTGTGTGATGGAGCTGCAAGTGTGTGATCCCAGTATGGAGCAGAAGTGAGCACTGTTTCTAAGGATTACAGAGTCCTGGTAGAGCTGGGTGCCTAGGCTATAAGCAATTACAAGCAATCCTCTGCCCTTGCTCGTGGCACCTAGGCAGGCACTCTTGATAAAGAAAATCCAAGGAAGGGTGGGAGCCAGGCAGCTGAGAGATGGTGCAGATCCCACAAAGACCAAATGTGATCAAGATAGCCTGATTTATAGCCTTGCTTACAGCTAAGCTCAAAGGAAGAATGATCTGCAAATGAAAAGGGAAGCTTCCCTGGACAGGAGCAGGAAACAAAGTTAGAAAAAGTCCCCCATTGACCAGATAAACAGGACAAAGCGTAATTATACAGTAGTTGGTCCCCACTTCCACATAGAAGAAGGTGGGACAAAGAGACATGACTGTCCACTAGCAAGCACAGCTTTTTAAATGACACTGAAACTAACAAATGAAATAGCTGAAAGAAGACAGAAGAAGTATACTTAAAAGTATGGAAGAAGCCATACCAGAGAGAAGAAGAGGCACGAACCCAGGGATATAAATGAGAGGGTAAAATGTAAACAACGCTGTCAGATCTCTGTAACTGATGCCCCAAAATGAGGGAGCCTTCTCAGTAGTTAACCCTATAGATGCAGATTTGGCGACTTTAGTCAACAATTTTGCAGCCAGGCATTACAAGCAAAAGGAAAATGTGCCTCCAAATAACACCCAACAATAATCCAGCAAACATCGTTAGGCGAAGGAGTGAAGAAGGTGGGGGAGAATATAAATGACCCCTCGATCCACCGGATTTCAATTTGGAGTCTCAAGAAATGGATAGCTCTTAGGCAGAAAAAAGCAAATATGAGGGGTCAGTGGAAGGATTAAAAGTACTGCAAACACCATGAGGAATCCGAGAATCCATACTTACCATCATCACTTTCTATGTTGATGATGGACGTGCTTCTCTTAACACAAAAAAACTTTACCTGGCATCCTAGAAGCTAATGTAGCAAATAACGAGGGCATAAAGATACAATTCTCACAGTTGAAAAGTGCCAAAGATTTAAGCTGAATAAATCGATGTAGGCCTGAGTTAGTGAGACCGTTGGCTAAGCAAACGGAAGAAGGAATAGAAACGAGAAACGATAGAGAGGATGGAGCCCTCATTATATATCTCAAAGGCCACAATGCTGATAAAAAGAACAGGTGACCCGGCTTTATATGAGAAACGTATTTACCGAGGAACAACAGGTTTAAGGCACCACATGGAAGGGAGGTTAAATTAGAAGCAAGAGTGAGGGGAACCGGAATTCCAACAAATTAGAAAAACAGAAAACTAGGCATGAATCAAGTTCAAAGCCGCCCAAATTAGAAAAATCAGTGAAACAGAGTCTCATATATATATATATATATATATATATATATATATATATATATATATATATATAAATATATATTCGCTTAAACAACCAAAGGTTACAGGAACATTATAGGTAGGCTCACGCCTTAAACGTACAAAACCGTAGAAATGTATCGGATATAGTTAGCTACCTCAACTAACTATAACTCGTGCCCTAAGCTAACTATAACGTGCCATTACTCTCCTATTAGAAAAACATCGAAGAATACACATAACATAGAGAAAAATCATCCTGCCAAGTAAGAGGACGATAATGAGAAAAGGTGAGATAGAATTTCGAAATTCCCCCCAAAAGGGGGGAATAACCACATTCAAGAAAAGTGAGTCCAAAAGGGAAGCATACTGCGCCTGCATATAGTGAAACCTCAAAGCACAGTTTCCCGAACCCCCCCACCCCCCCGAAGACGCAAAAATTGTATGTCCGGGAGTAAGAAGTTCCAATTTGAATGAGGAGGAGAACAATATTTTGACACTTGAAAAAAGGGAAACAAATGAAAAAATTGAAATGACAGAAGAAGTCACATCTCCTACAAGCCTTCAATAGCTGCCCCTTGCTGCAAGTAATAAGTTCTTCAGATATAAATCAGGTATTCACTAAGAATAAAGGGGCTAGAGAGCAGTCCGAGGTCGGTTTTAGTCGCTTTTCATAAATGTAGTAAGAGAAGGAACTAAATTGACAACGGGTTAGGATAATCCCTCAAGAGGAATTAAAACCAGATAAAGTAAAAACATTCCTAGGAAATCACGCATGTTTGAACAGAAATCCAGTTAGTTCCTCAATATTAGAAGGGAAATGGGAGGTCCAGTAGAAATGGGCTGTACCTAGAGTAACATTAAAAAAAAGAAAAAAAAATATGGCACGGATTGACATAGACGCCATGAGGAAATATTAGGTTCTCAGGTTTAAGTAACACTATTTTAGAGGAATCCTTAAATATATTCTCGTAAGATTGGGAAAAAAGGGTGCAAGTTTATGTTGGGATGTTATCCTGGAATTTATATAGACTACGATGGCTCATAAACTCGGACATAGTAAAAAAATGTTTTATGTAGGAATGTAATTATCTGTTCCCAGGAGACGTACCTAGTGGGTGATGCACCAATATTTGAAAGGTTCATATTTTAAAGGAAGCATTCCAAATAAGGCCACAGCGACCTTCTGGCTGTCTTTGGACTCTAGTCCCAACAAAAATTGTTAAATGTTTAAAGCAGATTGATACCAGATGTGATTTAATATAGGTATGTGCTCTTCAGCTATATACACATTCTGCGCAACTTGAAACTTTCATAATAATAAATGTATATGTTGAAAAGTATGGAGGTCATGCAGTTTAGGAACAGATACTTTCGTTAAATGCCAATTTAAGTAACGTAGGCGCCATGTAAAAAAAGGCCCCAGTATTAATATTGGGAGAATCTAATATACATTTGAACCCTGCATGTGACGACCAAGCTCTTTCAGACATTCTGGCTGCTTAAAGTATTCCCATAGAGTATTTTCTGAATGTACAGTGTCAAAAACGGGTAGAAAAGTTTATGGTTTGTTAGAAGAGGAACGTTTCCTCTTCCTTAATGGACACTTGTGTGTGCAGCAAGTAAAACATCCCCAAGGCAACAGGAGAGGTACAATTGATTACATAGTCATACAGCTTTGATTCCTCGAAATATGCAAACACTTCCAGGTTTTAAGACTATATGGGAGTGATAGAATACCGATCTGAGTTTGACCTAGTACATCACTCAGACTTTTGAGTGAGATTAAGAGGCAAGGTTGTATCCAATTTCCTCTTAGTGGTATTGAAAGAACTTTAGACGAAGGTAGTGCTAGTTAAAAATGGAAATTTGTCTCTTGAAATCCCCCAGAAAATTGTCTAAGGCAGGGACGTGAGCTAGCCCCCAATCTGTTTTTACTATATCACCACCAGACTTTACAGAGCACACTTTCATACTCTTCAAGGATTAGAGGGCGGTATATTAAATGTTTATTATATGCAGAGGGTTGGTTGTTATTGATGTAACCCAAACGGGGGTACAAGCTGCAAGCCTTCTCTGGTTATCGTGAGAGGAACTGCTTAACAATAAACCTAGGAAAAACAAAAACCTTGGTATTTTGTTAAAAAGTGAAATCTCTTTATCTGGATAATTGGGGAAAACAAAAACCTTGGTATTTGGTAAAAAGTGAAACTTCTTTATCTAGATAATTGGGGGAATGAAGGTGGAAGAGGTATCTACCTACAAATATCTAGGAATTACTTTTGATTGTAAGTTAAATTAGAAGTTGCAATTGGAATTCATAAAAACCGAGGCTTGACTATGGTAAATGTACGTACAAATTTCAAAAAGGACTATGGTAGACCCTCATTTGAACTCCTATTAGCAGCCTACGGAACCATGCTCCCCACCTCAGATCTTTCATGAGGTCGAGATTTTAAGCCTAGTGGTCAAGAAGATTAGGATAGGTTTAAAGATACATGCCTGAAAAAAATATTAGTACTCTATCCTAGAACAATGGCCCAAACAATCACAATAGAAACAAGCCAATACTAGGTGAATGGTATTGCATCATGACAGGTGTTAAGGTTTTGACACAAACAATTAAGTGCTGATAAACCTAAAGTGCCTACCACGTGTACGACTTAAAGTTGGCAAAGTGAATGGAGCTGGGCCAGTATGGTTTGTGGTCGACTTAAGAAGCAGGTGGAATTCTTGAAATAGGGGCTCCTCTCACTTTATTAAAATCAGTATTAAAACAAGGAGCAAACTCAAATTGAGGGCAAAGATGTGTCTAAAGTCAAAGATCTTAACATTTTACTTAAGAGTTGTGGCAAAAATCCACAAGTTTATCCTTATCTGTCCCAGCTACCAGATGCACGGATGCAAAGGGCAATTTTAAAATTTAGAATAGGGTTCGACCTTGTGCACTAATGTAAAGTGAAAGTTCACCTAGGTACGGATGAGTATTGTGGATGTGGCCTGACTGTGCGCTGTACGTGTGTTCCTATGCAGATAGACTATCTGTACCTTTTCTAGCAGCTAAAACTGGTACCTTTAAATATGGTATAAAAGCTAGGCAGGGTGCCATAATACTCCTAGATAATATTCACTTCATTGCTGTTACCATTGCTTTGGGTAGGCATTTATTAGCATCTTAGATTGTATTAGATATGCGCAGACTTTATGTATTTTAAATCATTTTAAGTGATCTTAAGGAATTTATGGAATAATCGACTGTGGTCTTAAACCTATTGACTTCTTTGTTCTGATTCTGCAGCATACAGAATCAAATCATCAAATCAAATCATAAACATTTATAAAGCGCGCTACTCACCCGTGCGGGTCTCAAGGCGCTAGGGGGATGGGGTTACTGCTGCTCGAAGAGCCAGGTCTTGAGTTGCCTCCGGAATGTGAGGTGGTCCTGGGTGGTCCTGAGGTTGGTGGGGAGGGAATTCCATGTCTTGGCCTTGTCTTGTGAAGGATTTCCCACCTGCCGTGGTGCGGCGGATGCGAGGGACGGCGGCGAGAGCGAGGTTGGCGGAGCAAAGTTGACGGGTGGGGGTGTAGAAACTGAGGCGGCGGTTGAGGTATTCAGGTCCCTTGTTGTGGAGGGCTTTGTGTGCGTGGGTGAGGAGTCGGAAGGTGATCCTTTTGTTGATGGGAAGCCAGTACAGGTGTCTCAGGTGGGCGGAGATGTGGCTGTTGCGGGGTATGTCGAGGATGAGGCGGGCGGAGGCGTTTTGAATTAGTTGCAGCCGTTTCTGGAGTTTAGCGGTGTTTCCTGCGTATAGGGTGTTGCCGTAGTCCAGGCGGCTCGTGACGAGGGCGTGGGTCACGGTCTTTCTGGTGTCGGCGTGGATCCAACGGAAGATCTTTCGAAGCATGCGGAGGGTGAGGAAGCATGAGGATGATACGGCGTTGACTTGTTTGGTCATGGTGAGAAGTGGGTCCAGGATGAAACCGAGGTTGCGTGCGTGGTCTTAGGGGGTTGGTGCGGTGCCAAGGGCCGTGGGCCACCAGGAGTCGTCCCAGGCGGACGGGGTGTTTCCGAGGATGAGGACTTCCGTTTTTTCTGAGTTCAGTTTCAGACGGCTGAGTTTCATCCATTCTGCGACGTCTTTCATTCCATCTTGCAGGTTGGTCTTGGCGCTGGTGGGGTCCCTGGTGAGGGAAAGTATCAGCTGAGTGTCGTCGGCGTAGGAGGTGATGTTGATGTTGTGTTTGCGTACGATGTCGGCGAGGGGGCTCATGTAGACATTGAAGAGAGTCGGGCTGAGCGAGGAGCCTTGTGGGACGCCGCAGATGATCTCGGTGGGGTCTGAGCGGAAAGGTGGGAGGTAGACCCTTTGGGAGCGGTTGGAGAGGAAGGAGGTGATCCAGTCCAGGGCCTGTCCTTGGATCCCGGTGGAGCGGAGGCGGAATATTAGGGTTCGGTGGCAGACGGTGTCGAAGGCAGCCGAGAGGTCGAGGAGGATGAGGGCAACTGTTTCTCCGTTGTCCATCAGAGTTCTGATGTCGTCTGTGACTGAGATGAGGGTGGTTTCTGTGCTGTGATTGGCTCGGAATTCGGACTGAGAGGGGTTGAGTAGGTTGTTGTCTTCAAGGAAGTTGGTAAGTTGCTTGTTGACAGTCTTCTCTATGACTTTGTCAGGGAAGGGGAGGAGCGAGATGGGGCGGAAGTTCTTCAGGTCGCTGGGGTCCGCCGTAGGTTTCTTTAGTAGGGCGTTGACTTCTGCGTGTTTCCAGCTCTCGGGGAAGGTGGCAGAAGCAAACGAGCTGTTGATGATGGTCTAGAGATGCGGGGCGATGATGTCGTCGGCTTTGTTGAAGATGAAGTGTGGGCAGGGGCCCGAGGGGGCACCGGAGTGGATGGAGTTCATGGTGGCTTTGGTCTCTTCCGTGTTGATGTGAGTCCAGGCGTTGAGGGTGATGGCTGGGGTTGTAGGTTCTGTGGTGGTTGGCTGGGTCTGGTGTCCGAAGCTGTCGTGTAGGTCGGTGATCTTACGATGGAAGAAGGTGGCGAGGGAGTTGCAGAGGTCTTGTGAGGGCGTGATGGCGTTGGCGTTAGGGTTGGAGTGCTACACGCACCAGGTGAGTTGCGTGTCACAGAGCAGGGTGGGTTAGGTGAGGGAGAGAGGGAAAGGAGGGAAAGGAGGGGAAAGGAGGGGCAAGCAGGGGAAAGGATGTCTCCCACGTTATTGAGCTGGCCCTGATCGAATAGAGAAATAAGGAGAGTGAGAAGAGGGAAAGGGAGGACAGGGAGAGAAAGAGAAATGGTAGGAGGTAGGAGGACGCTGGAGCGGCAAGGAAGATTAATACATGTTACAGAGGTATCACAGAGAAAAAGGGGAAGTTGACAAGGGAAAAGTGAAACATGGTAGAGGAGAGCATAGGACTGGAAGGAGAATGAAACATGGGACAAGGAAACGAAAAGAGCAAGTGAAATATGGGAGACAACATGGGATATAATCAGTGGAGAGGTAAAAAGGAAAGAGACACATGGTAAGGAGAGCGCTGACTACAAGAATGAAAAAGATGTAGAAAGAGGAAAAACTCCAGGGGAGAGCCCGGTAGGAGGGCTACAAGGGCGAGGGTATCACTGCAGTGCTTTGGAACGGACAAATGTTAAAGTAAGGGACATAGGCAGCTCTAATGAAACATGTTGGCCATGCAATATGCACCAGTAGTACTTTTATTCTGTGGAAAAATGAATGGCACATGTCCTGCCTCATGTTATATGATAAAGTTGTGGCCATAATCTTTACTTTATGATATACAATTTTGTCTTTGCTTTTTATGCATAGCCCTAAATATAGCAGTTCTTCTTTGCCGAGGCACTGAACATACCAGATGTTACTATTATCCAAGTTTGGTGATACTCAAGCTACCAGTTTTGATCCCATTAAATTCTTGCCTCTTAAGGCTGCCCCTGCCCCAGGCTCAAATTCATCCACTAGTACATTGCTAATTTGGTTGAGTACCTGCACTTAATGTTTCACATTTAAAGCACTGCCTACGTGTAGTAGAACATTAACCCCAATACACTGCCGTGAACTATAAGATAGCATGCAAAGGACTGTACTGTCAATGATGGGATTGGTAGTGGGCTAGGGTAGGCCTTATAATGTGAGTGGGCATTCATAGTGTAGGTCTGTAATGCGTACTGAAGGTCTGTGGTGCTTGCATTGTTTACACATTATGGGTGAAATCTTTCTGAAGTAGAGTTTCTCATTACTTAGGCCTACAGGATCCAGCAAGATACCAATCTGATGATAAACATGCACCCCGAATGTGAATGTACAGCCCCCAACATCCCACATAAGCACCTTATGGAATAAAGTCAAAGCCACAATCAGATTCCAGGACTTTGTCCTCCCCACTGAACCAAGTTAATTACTCTGCTTCCCAGTAGAAGGATCAAAGGCTTCCCTACAGAATAGAGCAATTAACTCTGTTTTACCCTGTTGGTCCTGAGAAAAGAAAGGGTAGGGAGGAAATGTGAATCTGTTAATGAGCTTATCACACTACACGTAGGCTAGCCAGGGTCCACTGGAACAAAAGCAGCGGGCCGGACCCCTAGAGCCAACACACGAGGGACTGGTCTCTAAAGTTTTAGTGGGAAAGTATTGGGCAGTTGTCTCATCAAGGGGCGAGGTTGGGGCTCTCAGGGAAGCTCTTTCCACAGAAAACTTGAAGTCGCCATATTAATGTGTCCCAGACTGCTGTGGCGGAGGATTGGGATAGGGGTGGAGGCAAGTTGTGGCAGCCTAGGACTGGCTGAGGGTGCATGGCTTCCAGAACTTTCCACCTGCACTTAAAAGCCCCTACACAAGGGACAGTCAGATGAGAAGACCCTAAACGTGGGAGCGATGATGGCGAAAGGATGCCCAGCTGTGGAAGGAGATGCCACCTGATGTCCTGCAAGGATGGACTTTGAGACTTTTACTCCAGGTGATCCCCAGGACTAGGATGAGTTTCTCCAGGGCCAGTGGATGAGGGTCAGTCCAGGGCCAGAGGAGCTTGCACCCTTATGCCCCCTGAGGAACACGTTGGTGAAAGGACTTGCTAATTAATAATGGGATTACTAGTGTTAGAAATTGGGTTGCTATTTGGCAGAGGCATGCAGCCTGTCCAAGTAGGGATCACAGTCCTAGTCAATCACACACCCTAAATTAACCTGTGCTCATCCTCTAGTAGCTTGGCACAAAAAGCAGTCAAGCTAAGCTTATAGGCAATGTGTTAAGTATTTATGCAGCACAAAAACAGCAATATAGTGAACATGCAACAAAATAACATTCCCAAACCAATTTAGAAAAAGAGAGAACATTTTAATAATTTATTTGACACCAAAGCCATCTAAATTCAATTAGTAGAACCTGAGTTCTGAATTTTTAAAGTTTTATGCGCAAAATAGTGCCTAAAACAAAAAGCACCAACAGCGGACATCTGGTCGCACTTGACTGGAGCAAAGTCAAAAGTTAGGGCTGACTGCAATGGCCCGCAGTTTGGATCTACGAAGCGGATTGGGTCCGGTCAGTGCTTACCTCGGACTTGACATTTTTTTCCCAGGAAAAAGTATCTGATCAGTGCAGAGGTGCAGAAGTGTCCGAGAAGGGAGCGTCAGTGTCGGATAGCCGTAAAGTGAAGCCACGGTGAAGATTTCTACCTTCGGACTTAGTCGTCGAGATGGAAGCCTAAAATCTCCATTGGGACAAAACAGAAGGCTAAAGTCAAAGACAGTTCCACGAGGCTCGATACGCCTTTCGCGAAGGACAGCTGAAGAGGATGTGCTGCTGCAGAGAAGTATATAGTCAATCCGACCGGTGATGCAGCAGGTTGGTCTTGGTCTCCTCCTGGTTCTCAGAGCACTTTTTGGTGCCAGTCTCCTCCTAGTTCTCAGAGCACTTTTTAGCCAAATTTTGTTCAGTTTTGGAAATTGCCCATCTTGGCACCTTTAACACCACTACCAAGGGTCTAGGAGTGATAGAGACCTACTGGGGGATCAAGACTCACTCAGGCTGTATCCAAGTGCAGGTTTAAGATGATGGGAGTCTGTTATGTTACTGTGGCTCTGAACGGGAGGCCCGCAAACTAGCCCTTGGAGTCACTGCTGGAAATCCTAGGTGCATGTGAAGAAAGGGTTCAACAGTAGGGCTGGCCTCTGAGGGGTCAAGGCAGGCTCCAAACATTAAAGTAGTCCTTCCAGATACAACAACAGTGTGGCAGAGTGCAGTGCAGGTCAAAGAAACTGGCAGCCCTCTGAGAGTCCTTCCGCAGGTCCAATAGTAAACTGAAGAGTGGATCTGAGAGCTTTATTTTTATATCCTGGTGCCCTACTCATAGAAAGTGGGAGAAGTTTCCAGAAGGGTTATTTAAATTTTCAGGATTTTCCTGCCTAACCTGCCCTGAGTCCTAGCTGGCTGTACTGAAAACATAGGATCATTAAGCCTAATGTGTGGTGGCAGAGCACAGCCTATTCAGGCGCAGGTGAGGATGTGCTCAGCTCCACCCACTGCCCCTCACCCCCACCAGAGGAAAGGTCATTCAGCCTCTGCTAATCCCACTATTGTGTGACTGTCTGGCTGCATTCACAAAGTCTCAACTGTCAGTTACACCCAGTCATGTGACCTAAGGCAGGCTGCAGGCACAGAGGGCTAAGGGCAGTAAAATGACAACTTTCCAACAGTGACATTTTCAAACCAGTAATGATAAATTTGAATTTCCAATTAAAGAGGGTTAATTGTTACAAATCCAGAGACACCAAACATGACATAGCTACCTCCTCTGGTTCAGGAACCCCAGCTTATTAAATGTAATAAGGAATCCCCAGTGATCACCTATGAGAGGGGTAGGCCTCACAGTAGTGAAACACCATTTTTTTTTTCACTACTAGGACATGTTAAACTTAAAAGTACATGGCCTACCTTTTAATTACACAGCACCCTGCCCTATGGGCTACCTAGGGCCTACCTTAGGGGTGACTTATGTGTAATAAAAGGGGGGTTAAGGCTTGGCAAGGGGTTCTAAATGCCAAGTTGACATGGCAGTGGGACACTGCCTTCAGACTGCAATGGTAGGCCTTGGACATGTTTTAAGGTGCTACTTAGGGGGTGGCACAATAAGTGCTGTAGGCCCACTGATGACAATTTACAGGCCCTGGGTATATGGTATAACACTCTACAAGAAACTTACATGTAAATTAAATATGCAAATCCGATGTATGCCAATCAAACATGTTTTACCGCAGTGAGCACAAGCACTTTAGAAGTGGCTACTAGTGGTAAAGTGCACATAATCCTAAGGCCAAAAAGCAAATATCTAGCAAAAAGTAGGAGGAGGCAGGCACAAAGTTTGGGGGGGTGACCCTCTAGAAGGGGTCATTTCCAACACTGGGCTTGGTACAATATAACAAAGTATGTTGTTCTGTCTGATTTACTTTAAACATTCAATGACACACACTAAGAAGTTCAACAATCCACTTATGTATATAAATTAACTCTCAAAGAACACATAAGTCTGAGAAAGGTTTTTTTAATACATTGAGTATATATTGTTTTGAAGTAACTCAAAGCATGTACATTCAATAATGTTACTCTATAAGGAACTCCATGCGTGTGGGTCTAAAAAGTGCTTGTTCTGTTAACAGAGGCAAGTGAGTAAGCGTACAGTAAAAATAGATACTCCGCTCTTTTCAATACTTATGTTGTCTGCTCACATAAATTCAGTATAGTCTCTCAAGCATGGATGGTAAGTTAATCCACTTTGCATCTTTTCTGAACTGTATGTTGTGTGCAAGCCAAATTACAGGATCTTTAGATGTTTCAATCCAATCACTGTGTGTGCTGTATATACATCAATTTGAGTCTTCAGCAGGACAGAGAAGGACAGAAGGGCAACACACTATACAGTGAATTAATATAATGTTAGTCCCCATGTGTTCTAAAAAGGACAAAATTCAATGTTAGATACTTGAGTGAAACTCACTTAGTACATGTGGGCAATACTTGCACATAACTAAGAAAACAGCTCCTACCAATTGCCACTTCATCTGGAGTCCTTTAAAGATTTGCCCTGAAACATGGAATTATTCCCTGGTGCGCATTATCACTATTACAGTGGGTAGAATTTACCCTGCATTTGGTAAGTTACGGGATACATATGTCTTCCTTACTTTAAACTGTCACATCCTTTAGGTCTTATTGGGAATAAATAGGAAGTAAGAACTGTGTGTTAATCACTTGTTCTCACTGTTTTCTATGCTTACATTATAGTCGCTGTGTGAGGTGAACCATCCTTACCTAATATGTTATCCAGTGGAGTTCCTGTGTAGTCAGTTCATGTATGAGACTCGCGCCATTGGGCTGCGTACAGATAAAGAAGCAACACTTTGACATAGACGTGCACGCTTCAGAGATACCAAATACCTCCTTCCAAGGTGGCCGGTTATAGTACAGGTTCTAGGCCTACCATACTAAATCATAGGGGCAGATTACTACTAATTGTCTGTAGACACAATATCACTGAATTCACTCCACTCGTTGAAGGTCATAAGTGATTGATAAAAATGTCCATTCCTAACTAATTTCGGTGGTGTTGGGGTGCTACACTGTGTAAACATGTTTGAAAAAACAAGTATGATATGTATAGATAAAGAGCAATGTCATACACTATATGAAATTTGGTACATTAAAAATTACTGAAATAAATACCAATACATTAAAAAAAAATCGGATAGTGCATCTTGGAAGTACTTTTTTTCCACTGTTGCAAATTGCCACCTATTTGTTAAATTCCTCAAATTCATTTAACCCTTTGTGGACTATGTCCAACAGGTGTATCTTTAATTCCCTCAGATTCAACACCTCGAGGTCACCCCCATGTGGATTCCCTACAAACTACCTAGGACTCTCTGCACTGACTACCACAAGTGAAGTCTTCTACAAGTGGGGTGTTGGAATTGAGGTCTCTAGTTGGAAGAGGTATTCACCTTTGTCCAAATAGGGACCACAATCCTAGTCCGGGTACGTCACACACAATTCAAATTATCCTGTGTCCACCCTCTGGTAGCTTGGCACTGAGCAGTGAGGCTTAACTTAGAAGGCAAGGTGTAAAGTATTTGTGCAATAAACCATGCAATAACACAGTGAAAACACCACAAAAATACACCACACAGGTTTAGAAAAATATATGATATTTATCTAGTTAAATTAAGGTAAAAACAATAAAGAGTCAATAAGTACAACTTATAATATCACTTTTGCAACGTTAAGAAGAGTCTTAAATCTTAAAAATCAACAGTTGTTTCTTGTTTGCACAAAATACCTGGTTTGTGTCAAAATTACCACGCATGGAGACCGCAGAGGAGGAGATGCGTGGAAAAATAAGGTGTGCGCTGGATTTTCCTGCCACGGCACGGACAACGTGTCGTTTCTTTCTACGCTGCAAGGGGCTTTGCTTCAATTTCTGGTGCACGGTCTTGATTCCTCACTGCGATGCGGGGGATCTTTTGCCGCCCAGGGACGATGCGAGGAAATCCTGGGGGTGCAGGACGAAGTCACAGATGTTGTGTTGATCCGGTAGGCAGTGTCGAATTTTCTGTCACCCGGCAGGTGCTGCATCGATTATTCACTGGCTGTGTTGTTCCGTCTTGGCTGTGCGTCGATCTAGTTGGGCTGTGTGTCGAATTTCCAGTTACAATACAGTAGCTGCTTCGATCTTCACTCGGCAAGTTGGGCTGCGACATTCCCGTTCGGCTGTGTGGTGATTTTCTCCTCACAGGGCAGTCTGTGCACCGCTTCCGGCAGGTTGTGTGTCGATTTTCTGCGCACAGGGAGTTTCCTTGAAGAGATGAAGTCTTTTTGGCCCTGAGACTTTAGAAAACAGGAGGGAAGCTCAATCCAAGCCCTTGTAGAGCACTTCTCAGCAAAGTCAGAGGGCAGCAGGGCACCAGCAGGGAAGCAGTCCTTCACAGTAAAGCAGTCCAGATTAGTCCTTTGGGCAGCCAGGCAGTTCCTCTTGACAAGTTGCAGGTTCAGGTCCAGAAGTGTCAGTTGGTGGGGTCAGGGACCCAGTTTATATACCCAAAAATGCCTTTGAAGTGGGGGGAGACTTCAAAGAGTGGTTTTGAAGTGCACAAGCTCCCCTTTCAGTACCATCCTGTCTGCCAGGGTCCCAGTAGGGGGTTTGGCAGTCCATTGTGTGATGGCAGGCCACTAGCCTTTGAAATGTAAGTGTCAGGCAACCTCCACCCTTCTAGCCCAGGAAGACCCATTCAGTAAGCAGATGAGTGCAGATGTGACTGAGTATCCTGTGTTTGTGGTTGTCTGGGGGAAATGCACAAGGGAGCTGTCAACCAGCCCAGCCCAGACATGGACTGGAGAAAGGCGGTAAGGCACAGATGGATTTTAAGTGCAGAGAAATGCTCACTTTCTAAAAGTGGCATTTCTACAATATTAATATAAAATCTAACTTCACCAATAAGTAGGATTTTCTATAACCATTCTGGCCATACTAAATATGACCCGTTTACCCCTTTCTGATCAGAATCTACTGATATACAGGTATACTGTTTACCACCCAAACAGTATAGGATGGTAGCCCTAATGCTAGCCTAAGAAAGGAGCAGGCCTCACAGTAGTGGAAAACGGATGTAGGAGTTTTCCACTACCAGGACGTATAAAACACACAGGTACATCTCCTGCATTTTTCTACATAGCACCATGTCCTGTGGGATACCTAGGGCCTACCTTAGGGGTAACTTATATATAGAAAAAGGGAAGTTCAAGGCGTGGCAAGTACTTTTAAATGCCAAATCGAAGTGGCAATGAAATCACACACACAGGCCGTGGAATGGCAGGCCTGGGACATGGTTAAGGGGCTACTTATGTGGGTGGCACAATCAGTGCTGCAGGCCCACTAGTAGCATTTAATTTACAGGCCCTTGTCACATGTAGTGCACTTTACTAGGGACTTCTAGGTAAATTGAATATGCCAAATGGGGATAAACTAATGCAGTTTAGCACTCGTTAGCGGTGGTAAAGTGCACAGAGTCCTAAAACCAGAAAAAACAGTGTCAGAAAAGTAGAGGGAGGCAGGCCAAAAGTTGGGAGATGACCATCCTAAGGCTGTCAGGTCTAACATGGGGCTTCTGAGTCTTGCAACATATTCAACTACAGTGTTGGAGGATAGTGGTTCAACTTTTTGTCGAGTTTGACCCATATAGGCCAGATCCCACAGGCATTTAAGCATGTAGATAGAATGTGTAATGTTACAGTTGATATGGTTCTTAAGAATTAATGTTTTATTGCTATGTGTTATCACTAAAGTAAAATCGAATGCCTTGAAGCTTCCACACTTGAAATGCCCCATTTTACCATGGATGGCTTCCCTAGGAGCTTTGCAGACTGGTCTTCTGCTCTCATGACCCACAGTTGCCCTTCAAAAAGCCAGGAGGCTCTAGGGCCTGGGGGGCATGGCAGGAAGAGTGGTTTGCTAGCTGGTTGCAGAGAGGCTGTGGAGTTTGCCCCCCACCAGCAGGAGAATAGCACCAGGAGCTAAGTTGAGGACATGTCTGGTGTAGGAAGCAGGAAATCCAACTCCCCATAAAACGTACCCTCTTTAGAAGTGAGGAGACATGAAGAAAACACTCCTAGTGATCAGGAGTAGACACCAGGAACAAAACAAGCCCAGGGTTGTTCAAATAGGTCCAACAAGATCCTTGGAATGAGCCTGTTTGGGAAAAAAAAATAAAGCAAGAGTTAAAAAAAAATCTCCCCAGGGTAGACCAGGGCCCGGTGTGGTCGCTGCAACATACTTTTACCTTGTTGGGGAGGTAGCATGCGTAGGGTCCACTCCTGGCGATCCGCACCTCGAGACAACAAAGTACTGTGGCCCGCTTCCTGTGCCTGTTGAGGTGGATCGCATCTGCCTCATGTCCGCCTGCCCGCATTCCTTGAGGGCAGGTGTGTGTACCTTGCTCCTGCCAAGGTCGGAAGCCAAGAAAGAAGGCTGCTTCTGCCCAATGGGAGAAGAGAATGATGTTGCCACCCTTTCCGTGCCCTCTAAAGACAGGGGCTGTGCATGGGGCTCATACCCTCAATAACTTTTGCAGCTGTGGGTGCCGAATGTGACTAGGGCACCCATAAAAATATAAAAAAAGGTTCACAGTTTTGCAGTTCTGGAAGTCACTCATCTAAAATTCATAGACTGGGTGAGGAGCGCCCCAGAATGTCCTGCAAAGGGGCTCAAACGTGCTTATTTATTTGCTGTGGTGTCTCAACTAGGGGGCAGGGACACCACAAATGTTGGCCAATATGTTTGGGGGATTGCTGAAAAGCATCTCCTGATGGCTTAAAATAATGAATCTAAGAGAGGTTTTTTTTAAATTTCAACTAACATTTTAGAACTTAGAGAACAAGCCAAGGAGTCTATGGCTCCAGTAGCTTATCATGTCTAACTGGGTTTAATAGGCTTTCTGTTTTGCTAGTGATGACAATGCAGCTATTGAGTTGGATAGAGCAAAGACTTGTAGTGGTCAATTTCAGCAGTACCAATGCCACTCCTTCTTTCTTTAATGGAGAACAGACAGGCATTTCCCTACAACAGATGGCAAAGGAGAGCCAACCCAATTACTTCTCCTCTGATATTGGTTGCAAAATTGCTATGTTTCTTCACATTTAGCAAGCCATTTCAGAACACAGATGCGCTCCTCAAACCGTTCAATCTTTCTCAAATAGAGTTTTCTCTCCTTGGTTTCAAGACTTTTTCTAAGCCCAGTTCATTTATATGGAAAAGAATAAGAGCTCATATCGAATGACTTGATGAATTAATATAAAGCTTATTTTGAGCAATATTATCCTCAGAAATGAGGTGTTCTAGAGCTTTTAGCAACATATCCAACTATAACAATTAAGCAGAGTAAAACCCCAAAAGAGTACGTTGAATGGTTATGTTGTGTATTAAAGTTAAATGGATAAGTCTTGAGATTTTGTTTTTTTAATTCCCTATATCTGTTTGCAGTCTTAGCTGTTGTGGCATTTTGTTCCATATCATTTTTTTCAACTTAGGTGTGCTCAGGTGATGTGTAAATCAAGATCTGAGAGTTCTTTAATGTGCATTTCTTGTGAGCAGTGATGTTAAGTCATTTTCCTGTTGAGCACAGTGCAGTGTCTTATGCATGTACTAAGAGCCTTAAAGAGATACCCATTTCTGACTGGTAGCCAATTAAGTTTACAGAGGCTGCTAAATATTGAGGCTTTTCTGTTCAGCCTGAGGACTAATCTTGCTACTGCATTTTGCACTCTTTAAAGCTTCTGAATGGCATACTTATAAAAGCCCACTAACAGGAAATTGCAATAGCCCATGTACAAGATTATGAGTTCCCAAATCATGATTATTTTAGATGAAGCAGGCAACAGTGGTAGAATATTTTGAATCGCCCTTAGTAGACGTGTGGTATGAAAACAAGAGCTAAGTCAAAGATACCTTCTAGATTCCAAGCCTAAATTATTGCTGTGGACAATGGTCAAGATTTTGCTGACCACCACACTTGCATCCACAGGGAATGGTTTTCCAAGATCATAACTTCAGTTTTATCCCCATTCAGTGTGAGAACATTGGTTTCCTCCAATCTTTGGGTATCATCTACGGAAACAAAGAATTGTTGCCCATAAGATGCTTCGACACAGGTGTAAAATAAGACATTTAACAGGGTAGGACTCAATGCAGATCTCTGTGGGACCTCCAACTGTCTGTTTTTGGCGGGAGAGCATAATTCTTCTAGGCATGTGATTTGCATATGCTCCGAGAAGAATGTTGTAAATCATTAAAGCCATCAATGATAGCCGTGCTTCTACCAACCACTTCAACAGATGCTATGAGAAATGGTGTCAAACGCAGATGACAGGTCATGGTGTATCTCCTGAATCCATGATCTACTGTATTTCGTTGGTAACTTTAACAAGTTGTTACATATAGATGGCATATATACATATTGCTTGGAAAAAAATCAAAATAGAGATCTCACATATGTTCTTTTTTCCAGGAATATGGGTGCGGAAGCTTTGACCTCAGGGATACTTATTTCTCTGATTAATTCTGTCTGAAACACAGGAGGTTCCTTGAATTCTTTTGGCTGGCCGATGGCTAGTGGGGTAGAATGCCTGAAGGTACAGCGTTTTCACCTTCCTAGGGAGGGGGCCTGTTCTTCAAAGATGTTGGCTTCAATGTCAGGGGATTGCTGGTACATCTAGCGCGCCCAGTACCTTTCCTTTCAGTATCAGGGGGTTTTCTTAAACGTTATGGGTTCTGAATTGAACCATGGGGTCCTGAAACAAATCGTGGAACACACTGAACCTCTGAACTCCATCAGTACACAACTGAACCTGAAGGCAGAAAAAAACAGGTTAACAGAAACAGTGTCTATGTGCATTGGCATTGCCTCCTTAGAGTGGAATCACAGTGCATGCTGCGATCTGAAAGCCTTTCTTTGAAGAAAGAGAATATTCAAACATCAGAGCCCAACACTAAATGACAGGAGTATGCACAACACGTGTATCTATAACACATGCTGCAAACATATGTTTCTGCAACTGATCCTGACTGAGGCTGTGCCAGATGGATAAGCAGGAGTTACTGGGCCACAACTGTGTGGATTGAGGCCTTTTAGCACTTCTGTCCAAGGGCCTGCCCTGCTAAGGTTCTGCAGACTGGGGCAAGGGGCAAGTAAAACCCATCCGCATGTGATGCTCAGTAGTAGCGAGAGTGAGCAGTCACAGGCTTCTCAGGGAGTTTAGTGTGGGGCAAACTCCAGCTCAAGGATCAATACAGGTTCTCCCTAGGAGTGCAGGAAGATTGATGCGAAGCCCAGTGCTCTTCTTTGTAGAAAAGACAAGTATTTTATTGCACAGAAAACACAGAATTCCACTACACAATCTATAATGCATGAACATACTGTTCAGAGATGTGACTCCTTGTGCACTTGGGAATTCTGCCAACTAGCCCTCCACCTGCTCCTCAAGAGTGCCCTTTGTGCTCCCTCCCCTCAGGTTCAGTGTGCAAGGTAGATCGGTGTGTGAGCTAGTACCTCCCCATGCATTTGATCGTGTACTTGCACTCAGTTTCTTGGGCTTAGGCTCTTTCAGTCTTTCACCAAACTCATAGAAGCGGCATAGGGCTTGTTCAGTCTTGCTGCTGCTTGTGGTATGTCACCATCTGGCCATGCAACAAATTGCTCAGAGGACTGTGACATAAGCAGAGGCTTTTGACAGAGGCTCTCTTGCAGGTGGCAGGCTGCAGATCAGATTTCACGACGCCTGTTCCTTGGTGCTTTTTATTTTGCCTGATGACCACACGTCTGCAGATGATGATTCCGCTGCAGGGTGGGCAATAGGCGCTATCTACTGCACACAGTGCCATTCTGTGCAATTCCTCACAAGACATCTCTTGTGATGCTTTATCTTCCTGACTGGCTCTGAACCAATGATACACTTGGTAGTGCTGCGATCAGGCAGTGCACTTGTGGGGCACACAGACAACCATCTGGCACTTATCTTGGCTTCAGTAAGACCTACCGCATGGGCACACTGCACTAGGTGTCTGATGGCTATGATAGGGATACATGACTAAGGTTGCATAGCCTTATTCAGGTGAAAAGCTGATAGCTTGATTCAGTAGTACAGCAAGTCCTTCAGTGCACTTGCTTAGTGAGTCTCTTAGGGAAGGACATTATGCCAAGGTCACCAATAGCACTGCGTTCCACAATCCACCCCACTTTTTGGCTCTTCATTCCCTTGCTCACAGGTAAGATATAGCTTGGCATCCAGGACACACCAGAAATTTCTGTTTTAGATCGACTCCAGACAATGTTCCCTTGTTGACTGTTAGTGCCACATCAACCCTTGGCTGCCTAGTAGTCTCTGAGTAACCATTCTTGGTAGAAGAGACCACAACAAAGAACAATGGGTATCGAGCTCCCATCTTTATACTGCTTCCGCAGACAGAGGATGTATATTCCAGGTCTGCTTCCTTGGACTCAGTCTGAGTTGGTTCCCCTTTCATGAGTCCTGGCAAAGCCACCTTCTAGGCCTGGCCTTTGTCTGCAAAGATACGTTGCCCAGAACACCCTCCAGTTGGAGTCTCCAACCACAGAAGTACAAAGAGAGAGGTGAGAGCAGGCTGCACCCACCTATTTAAGACCCTTCCTCATGGACAGCATGAAGAGTAACACAAATCTATGCCATTTTAAAGGTCCCCTTTCCCTAATAGATACTGCAGGCAACACCTTGAACCCGGCTGCTGTCTAACTAATGGCATTTGCAGTCAGAATAATTCATAACCCAATGTATCAAAAAGGGCCCTTTCTCTTCTAAGGAAAGTTTGCCTCTTTTTTCTTTACCATAGTATCTGGTGCTCCTTTGCCCCATCTAGGAGGTGACAGCCTGTGCTGTCTGGAGAAAACTACCTCTCCTTCATCCAGTACTTTGGTCTAGGTTGCAGCGTTCCAAAATGGAACCCACAAGCCTTCACTTGTGGATGGCACACAATCACATCTAAGCACATGTACAATGCACGCAATGTTGCTGCTAGAACATGGTTCTCTGGTTGCCAGTCAGTTTGCACTCTGTTCAAGTAGGGACCCTCACTCTAGTCAGGATAAGGGAGATACACATGTAGGATAACTCCTGCTCACCCCGTGGTAGCCTGGCACAAGCAGTCAGGCTTATCACAGAGGCAATATGTAAAGTATTTGTACAAACACATACAGTAACACAGTGAAAACATCAAAAAAGCACTCAACACCGGTTTAGAAAAATAACCAATATTTATATGAGTAAAACAAAACCAGAAGACTAAAATCCAACATACACAAGCAAAGATACGAATTTTTAAACACTAAACTTCAATATAGGGCTTAGAAACACAATAGCTCCAATTTGGGCTATCACATCGTCGCTGATGGAGTCGTTCCCAACAATCTGATGCCACTCGCAGGGAAGGGTGGCGCCGGTCACGGAGTCACACGGACCCCAAGGTGCAGTACTTTTGGTAATGAGGGAACAAGCTGGTGCACGGAGTCGGGGAGGTGAGGCATTGCTGTATCCGGTGCGGCATCGGCTCCTGACTGCAGAGCAGGGGAGGTGATGCAGCATCAGTGCGAGGCTTTGGTTTCTAATGATCCAGTGGGTCAAGCTGCATTGGGCGACCTTTCAGGGCCGCGGTTACGCCACGGGGCTACAGGCGCCGCGGCAGAGTCGGGTGTCACGGACGTCAGTGACACAGCACTCAGGACTCACAAAGTAGTGAAACGTCAGCGGGACTGCAGTGGTGTCAGGTCTGCGGTGTCAGTGGTGGTCATCTCACTCCAGCAGGGACCACAGCTTCGGGTGCAGGCGGCGTTGCGAAGTCAGCCAGCGGCATCGGTCCTGGAGTTGTCCGGAGTCAGTGCAGCAGGTTCTTCTTCATTTTAGGCCAGCATTTACTCCCAAGAGCCCAGAAACTGGAATAGGAACCACCTGGTGAGTTAGGGTGCAGAGCAAACAAACCCAGAGGCTGGTAGGTGAAGTCTTTAATGTCCCTGAGACTTCTTAACAGGTGGCAAGGTCAGTCAAAGCTCTTGGGGAAACTTCACAAGCAGGATACACAGCAAAGTCCAGTCTTTGTCCTCTTTAAGGCAGAAGCAGCAACTGCAGGCCAACCCAGCAAAGCACACACAGCAAAGGGGCAGGGCCCCTCCTCCAGCTCTTCTCCTTGGCAGATGTTCCTCTTGATCCAGAAGTGTTCTAAAAGTCTAAGGTTTTGGGTCAACTGCTTATACCCATTTCTGCCTTTGTAGTA
This sequence comes from Pleurodeles waltl, assembly GCF_031143425.1. Lineage (NCBI taxonomy): Eukaryota > Metazoa > Chordata > Amphibia > Caudata > Salamandridae > Pleurodeles > Pleurodeles waltl. The sequence goes on from NC_090440.1 coordinate 262,524,854, forward strand.
GGCAAATTTCAAAGGAAAGTTCACAAGATCCTGTCTTGCCCAGGCCTGGCTTCAGACACACTCCAGGACCGCATTGTGTGGGCAGGCACAGCCCTTTCAGGTGCAGGTGTCAGCTCCTCCCTCCTACTCTTGCCCAGGAAGACCCATCAGGATATGCAGGACACATGTTAGCTCTCTTTGTGTCACTGTTTAAAGGGAATTCACAAACAGCCCAACTGTCAGTCTGATCCAGACGTGGATTCCACAGGCAGGCAGAGACACAGAATGGTTAAGCAAGAAGATGACCACTTTCTAAAAGTGGCTTTTTCAAACAGACAATCTAAAAACCAACTTTACCAAAAAGATATACTTCTGAATTGTGAGTTCAGAGACCCCAAACTCCATAACTATCTGCTTGCAATGGGAAACTGCACTTAAGAGATATTTAAAGGCAATTCTCATGTTAACCTATGGGAGAGATAGGCCTTGCATTAGTGAAAAACAAGTTTGGTAGTATTTCACTATCAGTACATGTAAAACACACCAGTAAATGTCCTACCTCTTAAATACACTGCACCCTGCCTGTGCGGCTACATAGGGCCTACCTTAGGGGTGACTTACATGTAATAAAAGGAAAGGTGTGGGCCAAACAAGTGGATACACTTGCCAGGTCGAACTGGCAGTGCAATACTGCACAGACACTGCAGCGGCAGGTCTGAGACATGTTTACAGGGCTGCTCATGTGGGTGGCACAACCAGTGCTGCAGGCCCACTAGTAGCATTTGATTTACAGGCCCTGGGCACCTCTAGTGCACTTTACTAGGGACTTACTAGTAAATCAAAAAGGCCAATCAGGGATAACCCAATCACCAATACATTTAAGGCAGACAGCATATGCACTTTAGCACTGGACAGCAGTAGTAAAATGCTCAGAGTACCAATGCCAGCAAAAAAAGAAATTAAGCACACAGTCAAAAATACAGGCAGCAGAGGAAAAGAGACAGGGGAAACCACATCAAGGATTCCAGGTCTAACAGCTGCATTCAGGATTCCAGGTTCATTATGAGCAGCAGTTCTTTATATGAATGGGTCTGTAGGAATACACTCAAGACTTACAGGTAAAATCCTGTCAATATAATTTACCAACCATGGTGTGCTGCCTCCACCATGTTCCAGGCATGAAGCCGGGAAAGGTAGTCCGCTATTACAATAAGCACAAGAAGTATGGGGTTTATTTGTTAGACGGAACCGCTGGTAAAAAATTTACCTAGGGCTCTGCAGTCTCATACTATGAGCAACATATTGAGTGCTGCTTAAAGCTGTGTGGTGGGGGGTATTTCCTTTATGGTCTAGGTAGGACAGTGCCACCCGGACGGACTCAACCTCACCGTTAAACGAACAGGAGGGAGTGCAGAAATTCAAATTATCTGGAAATATATGGGATCCAGCTATACTAGGGAAAATATAAAAACACCTAGTCAGTCACCTGTGTAATAGTACACCTTTATTTGTGGTGACCGCTGGTGAGATTAAGAACAAAAGACGGGACACCTATAGGAGAGTAAAGACTCACAGGGTCACCTATATAGTAGTTACTGGCCAGCATGTTTCTGCCCACTGCAAAGAGCCAAAGGAAGTCTGGGGCATTCTTCAGGGCCTGGGATCCCTCACTGTCATGTACTACTTTCTATTGGAATCTGTTAGGTATGAAGAATTTGCTGATGAAGATTGCCTCCTCTCTGATTCAATTAATTCCAAAGTCCCAGATTCCGTCATCATGCACAGAATTTCAAATACTTAAGTTCTAAAAAGCTTTTTTCCCCCTGAAAAACGGAAGATATAGGGGGTCATTACAACCCTGGCGGATGGTGGAGAACCGGCGGTAAGACCGCCAACAGGCTGGCGGTCTTACCTAGGTGAATTATGACCATGGCGGTTACCGCCATGGTCATCCGCCGGTTCTCCATCCCGCCCGCCAGGGCGGAAACGACCGCCGGGTTGGAGACCTGGGTCTCCAGCCCCGCAGCCGTCAGTATACCGCCGGCGGTATTTGGACCCAGCTTACCGCCGTGGATTTCCTGCGGTTTGAACCGCCATGAAACCCATGGCGGTAAGCGCTATCAGTGCCAGGGAATTCCTTCCCTGGCACTAATAGGGGTCTCCCCCACCCCCCACTCCGACTCCCTCCCCTACACCCCCCACCACCCCTGCCACCCCCCAAAGGTGGCAGGGCCCCCCTCCCCACCCCGACCCCCAACATAACATTACTCACACACACCCGACACGCATGCAGGCACCACCAACACACACACGCACACACCCCGACATACATGCCTACATCCACACCCACATTCAAACATACACGCACACATCCATAGACATACCCACAGACATACAAGCACTCATTCCCATACACACAACACCCCCGCAAGCATACACGCACTCACACCCCCCCCCTACATACACACACGCACACCCCCAGGCACGCACACAACACCCAACACCCCCCCACCCCCCTCCCCTAACGGACGATCAACTTACCTGGTCCGTCGATCCTCCGGGAGGGGACGGGAGCCATGGGGGCAGCTCCGCCGACACCGCCACGCCAACAGAGCAACCTCCACTTCCCCGCCACCCGCAAGTATGGCTGTTGGCGGCTCTCCGTCGGAATAACGACGGAGAGCAGCCAACAGTCATAATACTCCGAGCGGCAAACCGCCTGCACAGGCGGTCTTCCGCACGGCGGTCCCTCGGCGGTCTTGCAAAAAGACCGCCGAGGTCAGAATGACCCCCATAGTATTTTGTACTGCGAACCAGGTCAGTGTCACACGGTACTATGCATCTGAAGCTGAAGATTGGAGGAAGCCTCGATGATATAGTTAGACCACACAGCCACAAATCATTTTATTTCTAGCCTCTGTGGACAAAGTCAACGGAGTCTGGAGTGAGAATATCTTGAACTGCTAATTCAACGGTTTCTGGCACGAGTGGCATTTTATTAAGCAAGCAATATGCTCTGTAGAATCCAAAAGTAGAGATGCCTGCTATCAAGATGATAAGCATCTCAGCAGGAACACTGTTTGCCCCATCTGCATATAGGTGGACTACGTTTTCGTAGCTTTTCATTTAGTGGCATCATAGGCACTAGACTGTCACAAAGACACTAGTGTAAAGTTCTGCCCCTCCTAAAAGTGTGTCCGAAGAATACAGATACTTAGAAGGGATACCATGCAGGCAATGGTCTATGCTTGGTTATCAACATGGAGGCCTTCTGGAGCTCTAATAAGGGATTGCAGAAGGTGGTTAAATGTGAGGTAGGGAAACTGAGGCCCGTTTGCCACCTCTTCTACTTCAGCGACAAAGGCTTCATGCCAGAGAGGACCTAAGAAGAGAAAAAATAGGTGTCCACTGTGCTGTTGAAAATGGCGCTGAAAGTTAATTTGGCATTCAAAAAATGGTTCCCTATCTATAGCAGTATTGTAGCTTGAGGAATTTTCTGGAGTGACATGCTACGCATCAATCCACCATCTAGCAGTTGGGTCCCTTTTCTCTTTTTTTGTGGGTTTTATTTTTGCTTCAATGTTAGGTTGGATATCCAGACAAAAATGTTTTGTGAAGGTGTGTACAGAAGACCATGTGGGCGCCATACAATTGTCATGGAACCATTAACAGTCAATGCCAGCGACGCTCCTTCTTTCTTTGTCCAATGTGCTCTTGGTTTTAACTCCAGTGCTAATCCTGCTGTCTTGTAGCATGTCTGCATTGTCCGAACTATCCATCTTGCAACAGTCCCTTGGTGACTGGCCACCTTTTTTAGTTGGTGGAAAGGAGTTGAACAATTGGTTTCCTTCCTGATTTCTCTTTTCCTGCAAGTATTATGTGACTGCACTTCTGACACCCAGCGTGTGAAGGGTCCCTTCTACTTGTGATCTTGGTTTTTGGGTAAAAAAAAAAAAAAAAGCTGGCAGCTGTACAACTTGAATGACACTGAAGCATGAAAAGTCCTTTTGAAGAAACTGTGGATTTGTTCTCTTTACAACTCTATCCCAACGTATCTGCAAACAAGGTTCAAAAGGCGGCTTAAAAAACTGTGTTATTACTAGAGTTCGCTTCCAATTTGGTGAGGGGACTTATTTCGGTGGTGCTAGCTGCTTTGCTCCTTCTAGTAATCTCTTTTTAGTGTGAGGATAGCCCAATCACATGTGCATTGACCAGGAGGTTAGATACGTTTGAAATGTGAGGGATGAGTTGATATTCTGTAATGGAAAACTCATGACAAGTAAAAGGATCGCTCCTCTAATTGAAGTAAAGATGAAAGCAATAAAGCTGGCTCAGGAGGAGCATCTTGGAAGTAATCTCACTAAGGCCAGGGTAAGAGAAAGGTGCTGGCGGCCGAGTTTGGATTGTCAAGTAGAGGAAGTACTGCATGATTATTTGATGTGTGCCTCCAATGACAAATCATGCATCGCTTCTTGTCCCCATCATCAGTGGTAATATCCAAGGAGCCTTGGGTAAAGTTTTGCCTCGATAGAACAGGATTGTTTGAGATGTTACCACCCACAGAGAAATGTTCTTTTGTTAGTCCACTAAAAAGGTTTGACCAGGTGTGCAAGTATGGTGAACTCTAGAGCTGTTTTGGATTTTCATAAAGATGAATTTAGCAGTTAAGGGGTGCCAAAGTATCTTTTGACAGAAAATTGTGTGCAGTTAGTTTCCCAGGAGATGCAGTTTCCTTAAAGAGTTAGCAATTATTTGTCGAAAAAGGGCTATACATACACCCAGGCTAATGGTCTTGCTGAAAGAATAAACCGACTAGTAAAATCATGATTTCACAGGGAAGCTAGTCCAAGAGTCTCACTCAAAGATACTCTAAAAGAATCTTGGTTGGCTCTCCATACCTCCCCTAACAGGATGACCTTAAAAATCGCCTTTTGAACTTCTGGTAGTGACAGTGGCAAGCTTGAAACTGAATCCTGCCAACCTGCGTACAATAAAACTGTGACCAGAAGCATTCTGTTAGGTGGGTGACCTTGTTTGGATAGTAGTAAAAAAGGCCAAGCTGGTTGAAAAAATGAGGACCTCAGTTTATGGGCCCATTGTCCACTGAGCCTATAAAGTTGTCACAGTAGACTCAGATGATAACTTGCAGCATATGCCTAGGTTGGAGTGATGTAATGTGGGTAATAATAAACATTGCATCTTTCATAGTGAAGCTGCACGAAATGGACCAACTGAAGATCAAAAGGAATAAGATTTGGTTAGTTCCAAATTCACTGGTTTGGATACCTATCGATGTTCACAAGTGCAATTTAAGACTGAGGAAGATACCTGTTTGGTATAAGGATTATGTTACATTGTAATTTCTTCAGTGCATGTGATGTGGGTGCCTTTTTCTTTCTTTTCCCAAAAGATTGCCTTTTGCACTCAGTTTTCCCTGGTTGTTCTTTTCCCTGTCACCATTTTCCTCCCTTTTCTTGAAGGATGCTTTGTCCATATCCAAGTTTATATTTTTCTGCAATTGTTGGTTTTCTTCTCTGTTCAACTGAGGGACGTGGGTTATGGTTATCTTATTGTAGAAGTCTTGTCCTTCATTAATGTTTATACTTAAGAGTACTTAGGGCATTAGTGATGTAGCAAAGAATACTGAGAATCTCTCCAGTAGTGATAAGGTTTCAAGCAGATGGAGTGGAAGCTGAGCCTGGCAAGGTGCTGTTGATGGTGGCCATTGAAGATCTGTTAATTAATTTTCTCTTTAAATTATACCTGCCTCTTGGTGTAATTAAAAGACTTAACCGCAGGCGAGGGCCTAGACAAGGGGTTTCCAACCTTTTTTACTTCTGTGGACCCCCACTGAACTATTATTGGAATCCAGGGACCCCAGCCCACCACCCCCAACTGAGTCGTTACTGGAACAAGGGGACCCCAGCCTAAACATTGTCGATGATTTGAAACACAAAACAATAAACACAAATACAGAAACAAGCATTCCTCAAACACATACACAAATACAATTTATTTAATTTGCAAAAAAATAAAATACAAATAATTCAAACAAATTAATAGGAAGGTTGGAGCTTTTCTAAATTCAATAGAAGCTACACATTGTCCATACTATATTCTGTTTGATGCACCTGCACTGCTCCCTCAAATCAATCTGGGGACACTAATTAAGTATGTTTTTAAATTTTCAATTGAACATTTAGCCACTTTAGTTATATAAACTTTATTAATCTGTTAATATTATTTAATTTTCTAAGCAGTCACGGACACCTGAAGAGGCTTCACAGACCCTCAGGCATCCTCAGACTGCAGGTTAGGAACCCCTGGCCTAGGCCTACCGGGTCCTCTTCTCCTGTCTTCTGCACATCCCTTTTCTCTGCTGTATAAAACAAATAGTTAGGTAGACATCTGTCAGTAGGGGGATCCGTGGGGGAGAGGTGGCACTATACCTGGAAGAAATGAGAGGGGAAATTCCTATCTTGCTGGAGACTGTTTTTGCACTATGTCATGCCTTGTGATTGAAAACCTGTACTTTATCCTGACTTTTCCTGGCTATGTAATACAATATGTTTTCAGGGATAAGTGTCTTTGTTGTCTGCAAACAAACCAAGAAATTTGTGACGAGCACTGCATCAATGATTGTACAGAGTGCAGGGGTGCAACCGATGAATGTTCCCAAAAAGCAAATCAGAGGTTATGCGAGTCAGCTAGGTCTTGAAGCGCCAAAGCTGCAGCATAAGCTAACGATCTTAAGTAACAGAACAGCAAAAATAGATATAGAGTCAAATATGAACCCAATGGAATTGGGGCCAGAACCTTTAGAAGGACTAAACAGTTAGCACAAGAGAAATATGTACAAAGCAACATTATTTGGCAGCAAAAAAAGGTCACTAGTGAAGGGCACACATACATGTGTCACATATAAAGTGCACATTATTGGGATGGCTTCTAAAATTTTGCATTAAATTGCAGTTTTCATTTGCACCATGAGGTAGCAATGATGGCCAAACTTTGATAACAGGAAAGAGACTGTTGGAAAACATCTCTATCAGGAGGGTCACCCCCCAAATGTTGCTTTTCTAGCCACATTTTTGTTGGCTTTAGGACTCTGGGCACTTTACCACTGCTAACCAGTGCTAAAATGCATGTGCTCTCTCCCCTAAATATGGTAACATGGGTTCCTACCCAATTGGCATGTTTAATTTACTTGTAAGTCCCTAGTAACATGCACTAGAGGTGCCCAGGGCATGTACTAGTGGGCCTGCAGCACCGATTGTACCACCCACAATAGTAGCCCCTTAATCATGTCTCAGACCTGCCATTGCAAGGCCTCTGTGAACAGTTTCACTGACACTTTGACTTGGCATTTAAAACTAATTGCCAAGCCTTAAGCTCCCCTTTTTCTACATATGTCACCCCTAAGGTAGGCACTAGGTAACCCATAGGGCAGAGTGCTACGTAAGTGTAAGTAAAAGGCAGGACATGTACTTATGTGTTTTACATGTCCTGGTAGCGGAAAACTCACAAATCCATTTTCCACTGCTGTGAGATCAGTTAATCTCATACATCAGCATTAACACTGCCTTTAAATGCTTTTAAGTGGTAGAATCTGACCTGAAAGGAGTAGCCTGTCGTGTTTAGTATGGCCAGAATGGTTATCAAAATCCTGCATACTGGTGAAGTTGGATTTAATATTCATATTTTAGAAATGCCACATTTAGAAAGTGGGCATTTCCCTGCACTTACTGCCATCTGTGCCTTACAGCCTGTCTCCAAACCACGGCTGGGATGTGCTGGGTTGACAGCTCCCCTTTTGCATTCCACCTAGATAGCCATAAACACAGGACACTCAGTCTCATCTGCATACTGAATAGGTATCCCTAGGCAGAAAGGATTGAGGGGCCTCTCCCTTACACTTCAAAGGCCAGTGACCTGCCCTCACACAAAGGACAATAACCCCCTACATGGATTTTGGCAGAGAAGGCTGGGTTGAAAGGGAAACGTTTGCACTTCAAAACCACTGTTTGAAGTTTCCCATACTTCAAAGGCATGTTTTGGGTATATATACTGGGTCTGTGGCACTTCAAAATCAGACATTTCTGGACTTGCAACAGGACTCTATCAGAGGGATTGCCTGGTTGGCCAAAGGACTCATCTGGACTGCTTTGCTGAGAAGGACTACTGCCCTGCTGCCTTACTGCCTGCTGGCACCTGACTCTGCTGGAAGGATTCTGCCTTCCCCACACACGCTATCCAAGGGCTTGGACTGAGCTTGCCTCCTGTTCTGAAGTCTCAGGGCCACAAATACTTCACCAAAGAGAAGAAAATCCCAGTGCGTCAGAAAAATCGAGGCAACACCTGCAGAAAACACAGCGCCTGCCTCATGGGTTAAACATGTCTGCATCACCTACCGGATTGACTGCTCCATCTCACCAGCGAGTCACGGATTTTCAAAGCATCGTCCCAAAATATCTCAGGTAACGTTTCCTGCAAGGATACAACCACTGATTCTTAAGGATTACGACCCATTTAAACTTTTAAAAGAGATATCTTGACTTGTGCATATTGAATTTTTGTTGTTTTGGTCTTATTTTATTCAGATAAAGATGTATTTTCCTAAACTGGTGTGGAGTACATTTTGTGGTTTTTTCACTGTGTTACTGTATGAGTTATTGCACAAATACTTTACACATTGCCGTTAAGCCTACCTGCTCTCTCCGTTAATTACTAATGTCAAATAACCTCGTGGTCACTGGGCTATAGCACTGGTGTGCAGGAACAATGCAAATAAACCACCACACGAGCACCTGTTTGCAGCAATTGTGTTTTTTGCATTTTTAGTTCAAAATGCATCTTTGCTTTAAAAATTTAGATGAGAATGCATTTCGAGCTAAACAAATTGAGCTAAATGACAGATTTGCCTTTCACATAATTTTACAGAAATTGTGTGTAATTATTAAAAAGTAAACAACACAAATTACACACACCCCTAAAAAATACCTGCAAAATATCAAGTACAGAATCAGCCTCTGCTGCTCCAAAAGGCAACCTGTAATCCAATACTCATATCCATCTCTAATTAACTCCTTTGACACAACACAAATGAAATCCAACACCAATTTATAAAAATAGATTATATTTTTGAGTTTTTAGACACCAAGATAAGCAACATCCACCAGCGGGTTCCAGAGATATAAACTTTTAAAGGAAATGTACTTCTCAGCTTTTAAGTCTAAAGCACAAACGAGCATAGGTAACTATAAAGTTTGAAAACTTTGGAAAAGTTTGGAAGAGTTGTGTTTGACTACTCTAGCCTAGACAGGGTGACCAATTCAGACAGGGAGGCTTGTCAGGAATATTTGGACAGTTACCTGGTCACCAAAACAAACTCAAGTTAAATTTCACACTTTACATAAAAACCACCAGGGACTTCAATAGCACAGTCCTGATGCTGAGGATACAGGATTCTGTAAGATGCTCTGGGTGCTGTGTGGTCAGACTGAGATCTCCTTACAGTTATTCCTTGGTCCACACATAAGGTGGCCACAGGGGTCTGTGTCCCTTAAAATCCTTTCTGGGTCAACAGAAGTCCTGCAGCAACTGAGCTACTGATCGCCGGTCACAGAGGCCCCAACGGTTTCCTTTGGAAAGGGCCAGTGTCCGTTTTTGGCAATTAAACCACACTCTGGATGGGTGACATGGCAGACATGGGTGCAACCTTTGAGTTCTGAGGGGAGGTCTTCTTGGCTGCACAGCAGCGGTTATCAACAATTCTGTGAAGGTGGCTACTGACTAGCCAGAATAGGCTAATCTTGCTTTAATGGTCCTTGGAAAGGAGCTCAGCCGACTGACCACTGGAGTCACTGCTTCAGTCTAAGGCTCTGGAATGCGCTTTCCATGATCCAGGCAAAGTCCTCTCTTCACTAGACTAAGGAGAAGCAGATGTAGTCCAGTGCAGCCTCTCTTGCCAAATCCAGGGGTTCAGTGCAGCCTCTTACCTGTTCCAGGGGTCAGCAAGGCAGCCATTTTTCAGCTCTCTTCTCAAGTCCAGATGTGATCTGAAGTTCAGGATGCCAGAGGTGCCATTTTATTGCGAGAAAATGCCCTGGAGGGATGATGCTGTCACTAGCCAATGAGCTACCAGGATCCCTCCTGCCTTGTGATGTATTCCAGCTAAGTGTGGCAACTAGTAAACCCAGTGTGCACTATTCTGCTCACTGTCAAGATACTTGAACCCTTCCTCGGTTATAAAGTGTTTGGTAGCCCACCCTAGATATATGGCTACCTGTGGGCTACTCGCCCATAGGAAAAACAGTTTGCCTACTGGTTTCCCTTCCCTCTTCACGCTGCCATTCCCATCTACCTGAACAAAAGGTCAGCGGTTCTCGAGTGTGATCTCTATTTGCTCACCAAAGGCGGATTCTCCTTTGAAACTCACCTTTTGGGTTAAAACCTTGTGTGACTTCCTGCAAGGGGGAGGTAACACCTACCTATGTGGCAGACCTGTATTGTTCCGAAGCCTGGGGCGCAGTCACACAACTCCCCAAGGAGGACAGAAGGCTGTAGTGGTCAGAAACTGCAAAAGGTCACTGGCTACACTGGGCAACAAAGTGGTAACTTTACTTAAATGTGGCCTAAAAATTTGACTTGGGCATCTAGTCAGGTTTAATGCTACACTTAATGTGATACCTTGAAGTAACCTTTCCTAGTCTCATTCACAAGTTAGCAAGACTGAGATGCCAGCCTGTAACTTTGTACTAGCCAATGAGGCTACTAACTTTCCAGAGTAAAGCGACAATTCGAAAGTTTTAGTGTTATGACATATTAAAGTACATGTCTCATTTAGTAATATACTGCTCTCTGCCTTAGGTCTCGATAGGCCTTCCATAGGGGAGACGTATAAAGAGAAGTGGGGCTTTGTCATTAGTTTCAAATAACAAAGTCGAAATAGCAGTTTAAGAATGCTCTTCCAGGCTGCAATGCCACGCTGTGGGCTATTCTACACTTTGGCACAGACTGAGGGACAATAGGTGGTGCAGCCTGGATGGACACTATCTTACAGTAACCTTATATTAGTCTTGGCACTATATATTAAAGACTTATAAGTAAGTCAGTTTACGCCAATTTTGGGTAGCTATATTAACATACATTTTGTAAGGGGTTAGGACACTGGCACTGAGGTCTGGTTCATGTTAGACCTGACAGCCTTAGGGGGTCCACCCTCAACTTTTTGCCTACCTCCCTCCACTTTCTGACACTGTGTTTGCTGGTTTTAGGACTCTGCGCACTTTAGCACTGCTAACCAGTGCTAAAGTGCATACGCTCTCTCCCTTAAAACATGGTGACATTGGCTCATACCCAATTGACTTATTGAATTTACTTATAAGTCCTTAGTAAAAGTGCACTACATGGTCCCAGGACCTGTAGATTAAATGCTACTAGTGGGCATGCAGCACTGATTGTGCCAGCCACATAAGTAGTAGCCCCCTAACCATGTCTCAGGCCAGCCATTGCAAGGCCTGTGTGCGCAGTTTCACTGCCAATTCAACTTGCCATTTAAAAGTACTTGCCAAGCCTTAAACTCCCCTTTTTCTACATATGTCACCCCTAATGTAGGCCTAAGGTAACCCATAGGGCAGGGTGCTATGAAGGGAAAGGGCAGGACATGTACCTGTATAGTTTAGATGTTCTGGTTGTGTAAAACTCCTACATTCGTTTTACACTGCTGTGAGGCTGCTCCTTTCATAGGCTAACATTAGGGCTACCCTCATATACTGTTTGAGTCGTAGATTCTGATCTGATCTGAAAGAAGTAACAAGGTCGTATTTAGAATGGCCAGATAAGTAATACACAATCCTGCAGACTGGTGAAGTTGGATTTAATATTACTATTTCAGAAATGCCACTTTTAGAAAGTGAGCATTTCTCTGCACTTAAATCCTTCTGTGCCTTACAATCCACGTCTGTCTGGGTTAGTTGACAGCTCCTGTGTGCATTTCACTCAGACAATCCCAAACACAGGATGTTCAGTCACACCTGCACACATCTGCATAGTGAATTGATCTTCCTGGGCTGGGAGAGTGGAGGGCCTGACACTTACATGTCAAAGGACAGTGGCCTGCCCTCACACAATGGACTGCCAAACCTCCTACTGGGACCCTGGCAGACAAGCTGGAACTGAAAGGGGACCCTGTGTACTTCTAAGCCACTCTTACTGGTTTGCTGAAAAGGAACGCTGCATTGCTGTTGTCCTGCTGCCCTCTGTCTCTGCTGAGAAGTGCTCTCCAAGGGCTTGGATTGAGCTTGCCTCCTGTTTTCTGAAGTCTCAGGGCCAAAAAGACTTCACCTCTGCAACAAACTCCTTGTGCGGCAAAAACTCGCCGCACAGCCTGTCGGAATCAATGCACAGCCTGCACCGCAGTGAGAAAATCACTGCACGCCGAACTGGAACGACACAGCCCGGCTCCCCAAGTGGAGATCAACGCAGTGCCAGCGATGCGACCACAACTTTGACGCACGGCCCACTGGATCAGCACATTGCCGAGCTGGAACGACGCAGCCCGACTTCCTGCTAAGAGGAATCGACGCAGCGCCTGCCGCGTGACAGAAATTTCCCCTCATCGCCCCCCAGATCACCGCAGCTCCTGTAACTTCGGCCTCCACGCTCAGTATTTCTCTGCATCGTCACCAGGGAGTCCAAATACCCCGCAACCCTAGGAGGATCCAAGTCTGTGCGCCGAAAATCGACACAAGGCCTTTGCTGCGTGAAAAATATTGACTCATCGTCTGTGTGAGCACACCTCCCAGTTTTCCACACATCTCTTCCTCTGCGGTCCCTTGTGGATAATTTAGACGCAAACCAGGTACTTTGTGCTTGCAAGAGACATTGTTTTTAAGAACTAAAGACTCTTTATCATTTCCTAAAGTGATTTCAATGTGTACTTATCAAATCTTGATCGTTTTGACCTGCATTTAATCAGATAAATGTTCTATATTTTTCTAAACCTGTGTGGTGTATTTTTGTGGTGTTTATACTGTGTTAGTGCATGATTTATTGCACAAGTACTTTACACATTGCCTTCTAAGTTAAGCCTGACTGCTCAGTGCCACGCTACCAGAGGGTGGGTACAGGATAATTTGAATTGTGTTTAACTTACCCTGACTAGAAGTGAGGGTCCTTGCTTGGACGGGGTGCAACCTGACTGCCAACCAAAGACCCCATTTCTAAAAGGTTAGAACACTGGCACTGAGGTCTGGTTAGCAAGCCTGAGTACACTCTCACAATTGAAAAAACAGCAATATCAGTACAAAGCTTTGGAGGTGAATAGGCATTCCTTACAGTGAACTAGAATAGAAGCCATGTTCTCGTAACATCTAAGCAAATTACAAAAGCACCATTCATAAGCCAGTTGGCTGTCCCAGTGGCGTTTTAGCACTGTGTACATGTACTTAAAATTACTTAATTTAACACAGCCTGAAACTTGTAATCAACTTATCTTTGCCATGTGCTAATTATGCATAAAAAGGGGTGGTAATACGTTCTTAAGCAAAACGAAATGGTATGCTAAATAGTATAATATTTCCCATTGGCTTCTGTCAAGTGGAAAGCTCTTTATTTACGTCCATTCAACCTTCATTGTTAAAAGTAGGGAAGTATCTCTATTTCACCTGTATGCGTTTTCTTACAATATCCTGAAGGAGACATAACGACAAGGCCTAATTGCCGTTGCCCATAAATCCAATGTGATGCCTTGGGAGACCGCCGTGATTACCTCAGGCTACTGATAAAACAAACTACTCAGGAAAACATTCCCTAGGGTTCAATGGGAAACTGTATGCTAAAAACTGCAGTGTAAAGCCAACAATTCATGTCTTCCATTGGTTAAAGGAAAACTGTAGTTTCGTCCATTCCGCCTCTGCTAAAAATATGGTAGTATCTCTTTTTCACTTGTTGTATGCATTTTATTTGAATATTCTTAAGTAAACATTATGGCAAGGCCAAGTTGCCATTGCATTAAATAGATATGTGATGGGTTCGGTGAGCTCCCTCGTGATGTCAATCCACGGAAATCGATATACACAAGCTACCTATTAAAACTTTCCCTGTGCTAGTATGCAGTTATCAAAAAAGTACAAATATTCTGAACCTTTTGTATCAAAACACAGTTGAAATAAGAGTGCGCAATTTCGTTAAATGCAAGAAGATAAATAGATTGTTTTTTTTTTTTTAAATTATATTTAGCTATTGTCATAGTAAACAACACAAGATGGATTCTGGCTCAACAGAAAAAACAGACGCAATATTATACAGCATATAAGCAGAAATGCACAACGGGTGTACTGCACTTGAATCGTATGGTCACATGAAAAAGAAAAAATAGTCAATATGACTACATTTAAATAAAAAATCTGCAAAAGTAATTTATAAAATTGTGTAACGAGAGGACTATACAGTTTGATACAGTACAGTGGTCTTATGATAAAGAACATACTTTTTTTATTCTAGGAGAGAAGGTGGGATGATTTTGTGTTCATTTATTTTTTTACCTATTAAAGTGTTTAGAAAAAAATGTCGAGGGAGTGATGTGTTTTAAGGGGAACAAGCCAACTCCACTAATTATTCATTCTCTATATTGTTTCCACAAAGAGAGTTTGCACTGTCGTTATACCAGAATTCTGTCTTCATTCACTGTAATTGGAATGGTAATAGACTGTTTTAACTTGTACTGCCACATTTGTTTCTTCGCTAATGAACACTGGCAGGCTGACGCACATCTCTTCTTTCCATGTAGCTTTAAGTGACTTTAATTACAGAAGATCAAATATTGCTCATCTAAGGAGTGCTTCGGGATACATTATTCATTTGGTGCATTGGAACAACAGGCTCGTTAATTAAAGAGCCTGCAGCACAACGAAAGATAATAATAAAAACGTGCATGATAATAAGGATTTGGGGCGAACCTTTGTTACAACTCGTTTCTAAATCGGAAGAGAGTATTTTTACTATTGAAAGGAGAAAGGGACACGAAGAAACTACAACTAATCAGAAACGACTGATACTACTACAACCTTGCTGTGCATTACGCTTACTTTAGATAGGTAAGCACATATAAATTCCAGTAACTAGACCAATATCACATGTAAGGAGGGCGTGTCTGAGGAGCATAACTATATTAAGATATACATCTAGACACGTCCACTTGGGTATCGAGCAATCCAATAACTCTCCCCTGCAACGGATTCCAAAGGTCTATTTGATGAAACAGCAAAGGTAACCACATTACACAATACCAATGTGAATTAAGAAAAAGAGGGTGTCAGGCTGCAGAGTCCATAGCATGAAGTAGATGTACATTAAAAGTGCTGCAAAGGGTAAGTAACAGGATACTGGATGAGCTGTGCAGATACAGTAAAGAAACTGTACAGCTGGAAAACCTTTTGTTCTGCTTGTGAAGATACCATTTCTTAAAGTCTTAGTAGTCGCAAATATTTTTTGCAGTTATTTCCCTTTTTTCATTTTAATAAATAAAACGTCTCCGGCTGCGACTCAGCTAGACAAGTGGCAGTGGGTGGTTTCATCTCAACTTTGGTGGACAAGTTTGTTCTCCATATAAAAAGAAAAATGAGGTGATTTTTAATTGATTATTTACTTGAATGACCAGTGGACCCTCCATAAATTCGGACACAATATAAACCAGTACCACTTTGTTTTTTTCTTTAAAAGTAGCTCCGTGCTATTTTGCGTAAAAATAGTTAGTCTTTATAGTCTTTAAATTAGGCCCCCCTCCCCAAAAGAACTATCTCACGCCATTGTTACTCTGTTCCTCCTTTGCATTTTGTAGATAAAGATGTGTCATGAGTTCGAACATGCGCACCGTGTTCTACTTCACTGTCAAAAGTTTTCTCACACAATTTGCATGGCCATTTGCCACTTTCGTCCAGCACAGTATCTGCCTTCACATTCTGCTCTCCATGCCCATTGTTTTCAACTGGATCGAGTTCCTGGCTCTTTTCCTCTTCCTCGAGGCCCTCCAACTCCTTTACTTTGTGTACAATGAAGAGATGTCTATTCAAGGAGATCTGGGAGGTATAGCACAAGCCACAATGCAAGCACTGGAAGGTTGACTTGTCAGTCTTGTGCTGTGGTATGTGTTCCTGAAACTCGGCCTCTGTGCCTGTGGAGAATCCACATTTTGCACACTTATAATGCAACCTGGGTTTCTTTGCAGGAGGTGCTTCAGCAGTATCCATAATTTTAGTGCCGCTCAGAGTTTCTTCTGCTACCCTTTTTGGTGCTTCAACCTTTAAAGAAAATACATATTGTTATTGTTATGAAATTAGCAGTCAAAAGTTTTCATTCATGTATTTTTCTGAATTCTAATTAACATTTAATATGTTTAAAAAATATATATTTTATTCAGGGAAATAATGGTGGGCTATTTTCATAAATGGCCAGTTACCCCACTAGATACAGTCCTAAACTACCAGAACAAGGTCTTCTCTCTTCTCCCCGTAAGAAACCCATTAACTTACACTTTAGTCTCTGTTATTTTTCACCTCACATCCGCCCTAGGAGCCTGAAGACTTTGCTAACCTTATAATGTATTGACAGGTTTTTCAAGGGTGTACTGTTCAAATCGCTAGATCAAACCAACTAAGGCATTTTAACCTGCTTAGCGTTACTTCCCATCAAAAACGTCAATTTCAGAGGCAATACTTAAATGTGAACGAAAAAAAAAGAAATCAAGGCTTTCATAAGCATAAAAGGTAGGCTTTTATTAGTACCTATGAAGCAGAAATATGTGTTACCTGTGCACTGGCACTCTCGCAAAGAGGATAGACAAAGTAATTTAATATGAAGCTGGCCTTTAAATAATGTAGAAGTCTAGCTTGATTTTTATGAGATGCAAACCAGCATTAGCAAATGAGGGTTTAATGCTGTAATAAAAACTGTTATTTTTTAACTTGTGCAGTCCAAAAATTAATTATGTTGTTGCTCTAAGTTAAAGGAATAGCATCGTGCCAAGATCAAAAAATCACATTATTGTAAATATTAGCTACTGCTCACATTTCAAACGGTTGATACAGAATCTTAACAGTTTCTAAACAAGACTTAGTCAGCATCCTCCGTTTAGACAGATGTGCATACAAAAAAAACAGAGAAAAGAAACACCGATTTCAATTTTTGTGCCTGATATAGAAATACTAAAAATGTTCTAATACATTGGCCACCATGTTTACTTATTTTAGAAGAACAAGTTACTTACCTTTGGTAATGCCTTTTCTGGTAGAGCCTCTAATCTAACAGCAGATTCCTCACCTTGTGAATTTTTCCAGGCGCCAGACTGAGCCTGGAAGATTTCACAGCAACTCCCTCACCTTCCAGAACGGCGATATTGTGTGGCTCCATGTTGGGTCCATCCAACACCGGGTATGATGTTGGAGCAACTATATTGGTATCACCTCCACAAGCGAACACCAGTTTCTTTCCGATGTTTGTCTGCGCTGTTGGACATGGAGCCCAGAGAAATCCGAAGATGTCAGTGTAAAGAGCTTTAATTTTGGGATCCTATTAACGGTCAGGGAGAAATCTGAGTTTAGATAGAGGATTAACATGAAGAGGCGTTAACAAAGATAAGTTACTTGTTCTTCTGATAGACTTCTAACTGCATCACCTTGTGAACAGACACCAAAGCAGTACCTCCCCAGGTGGTGGGTCTGTGGAATGACTCAGCCCAGGAAATCCTGAAGGACAGATTGGATGATGTGACTGTTTCGCCAGACCTGGCTGGCCTGAAATAGCGTTTTGTCAGCGTGTGGAGGGATGCCCATGTAGTAGCCTGAAAACTGTCACACAGCTCCCCAGTGCAGTGGTAGCAGCCTTTGCTCTGGTGGAATGAGCCTGCAAACCTTCTGATGGCTGCTTCTTGGCTAACCCATGGCAGGTCTTTATGCATAATAAATTCATCAGGAGATGGCTCTATTTTGTAGTGCACAAAAATATGATAATCTGATTGATGGCTGTAGGAAGCTGGCTCTGTATATACTATATCAAAATGAGATATAGTGTGCACAGAGTCCAGGGGTTTCCCCAGAGGCTTGACAGAGGCAATAATAGATAATGCTAATGCTCTATTTGTAGTAGTGTGGTTGAGCAGTTAGGCTTATCAGAGGGTAGTGTAAAGCATTTGTTGTATACAGACAGACACTAAGGGAAACACACACTCAATGACTGAACTCCAGACCAATAGGATTTGTATATAGAAAAATAATTTTTAATTTATTTCTAGAACCACAAGATTCAATTTGCAGGTAAGTACATTAAATAAAAGGTACTTTGAATAGTTATAATCAGGAATTTGAATGGAATCAACAATGTACACAGTTATTCTTCAAAGGGGAAAAAGCTATTTTAAAAGTGGACAGTGCAATTTTCAACAGTTCCTGGGGGAAAAAAGTACAGTACAGTATTGGAGGTAAGTAATGGACCTACAGGTTCAGTCTCTGGGGCATAGGTAGCCCACCATTGCGGGTTCAAGATAACCCCAAACACCCAGCACCAGCAACACAGGGCCGGTTAGGAGCAGAGGTCTAACCGGAGCCAAAATAACGTGGTCACACATACAGAAACATGTCAGCCAATTTTTAGATAGGTGACCCAGTGAGACCTTACTCTCACCGAGGTGTCCCATCCTTGTTTTTAACACACCAGCAGACACCACTATTAAAAATGTAGATTACACACTGGTAACTGCCTAGGTGTTTTTATCTTCCCTTAGCTTAGCTGGATCCCACTAACTCCCGATAAAAATATATTTACGCACTCCCTCCCGTTCCTTTAACGGTGAGGTTGAGTCCGCCCAAGTGGCACTGTCCTACCTGGGTAGGGCTAGGTGGTCAAATGATGAAGCATGACACTATATAGTGTGCGAGACCACCTAGTCCGTAAAGGAAATACCCCCTCCCCGCTTTCACCTCCGTCCCACAGCACTCACACTCCACTTTTTGACACCCAGTGTGGTCTAGGAGCCCGCGGATAATCTCTTGTGGCTTTAGCTCCATTTCATTGGAGAACCCCATACTTTTTTGTGTTTATTAGCTTGCTTACACACACCTAGCAGACGTAATAGCAACAAGGAAAACTGTCTTTAAGACTAGCAACCTTAAAGAACAAGAATGCATAGTTTCAAACGGTGAACCCATTAAAAAAGTTGATCCGGAAGGCAAAGAAAGGCTGACAGCATCGACAAATAGCCATTGACAGACGCAACTGCACGACCCTACTGTGCTAAAGTAAAGGCAAACAACAGAACATCAGACAAATGGGCTCTCAAGGGATCAATTTGTTTCTCTCCACACCAAGCCACCAATTTCGCCCATCTGCCGGCATAAACAGTCTTAGTGGAGTTTCTCCTGGCCGATAAGATAATATCCACCACTTCTGGCAGGAGAGAAAAAGAACTCAGATTGCCCCGTTCAATCTCCAGGCATGTAGGTGCAGGCTTTGGAGTTGGGGGTGTAGAACCCGTCCCTGCGACTGCGAGAGATCTGCCCTGAGAGGGAGACAGAGCGGAGGGCACAGTGAGAGTTGGAGGAAGTCTGTGTGCCACACCCTTCCCGGCCAATTCGGAGCTATTAAAATGATTTGAGCCCGATCTTGGCGAATCTTCCTCAGAACCCGAGGAATCAAGGGTCTGGGGGAAACGCGTAAAGTAACTGGCCGCACCAAGACATCTAAAACGCACCCCTCAACGCTCCTTCCACCTGATACTAAAGACTGCAAAACGACGGGCAGTGTGCTTTGTCCAGAGTGGCAAACAGATTATCTGTGGAGAACTCCATAGCCTGAAGATGTGAAGAACCAGATCCCGATGGAGACGCCACTCGTGGTCGGCTCAGAAATGCCGACTGAGACCGTCCGCACGTACGTTGAGAACTCCGGCCAAATGGTTTGCTACTATGCAAATACGATAGTCCTGTGCCCAGGACTAGAGCCGCAGAGCCTCTCTGCAGAGAAGGTACAACCCTACTCCTCCCAGCTTGTTGATGTACCACATTGCGGTAGTGTTGTCCGTCAAGACCTGGACTGACTGACCACAAAGGGACGGGAGGAAGGCCTTGAGAACCAGGCGTATCGCCCGCAATTCTAACAGACTGATGTGAAAAGTCTGTTCCACTGGAGACCAAAGACCTTTGATCTCCAGGTCCCCCAGATGAGCACCCCACCCTTGAGTGGAAGCATCTGGTATGACCGTGGCCACTGGAGATGGTAGAGCAAACAGTCTTCCTTGGGAAAGATTGCCGTCCACAGCCCACCTTGTAGATCCACTGCAGCATCTCTGGAGATCGTTATCGACTCTTCAAGATACCGTTTGTGTTAAAACCACTATTTGCGGAGAGCCCTGCATGAGTGACCAACAGAATGCAAGAAGCGAACAGACCGAGCAGACGTAGGACCTTGAGGATTGGAACAACCGCTCCTTTTTGAAACATTGGAATCAACGCCTGAATGTCCTGGATCCGCGGAGGCGGGGGATAGGCCTGATTCAATGTTGTATCCAGTACTGCCCCTATGAACATGAGGCGTTGAGAGGGCTCCAGGTGAGACTTGGGCACGTTTACCGTAAAACCCAGTCTGAACAACAACTGCGTTGTTATTTGGAGGTGATGCAGCAAACCTCTGGAACCTTGGCTTTGATCAGCCAGTCGTCCATCCTCATATCCAGGATAGGTCTCAATCGACCATCCTTCTTGGGAATCAGGAAATATCTTCAATAGCATCCCTGACCCCTTTCCTGCTCTGGAAGCAACTCCACTGTGCATTTTAAAAGGACCTGAACCTCCTGCTGAAGAGATGATCCTCTGAACAAAACAAAGGACGGGGCTGGTTGGGAGGGGGAAACGCCTGAAAGGGAAGGGCACACCCTATCCCCACAATATTCAGTACCCAGGAGTCCGATATGACTAACTCCCACTTGTGAAAAAAATGAAATAACCTTCCCCCTTCAGGAGAAGCATGACTCGAAATGGATGGAAAACTAGGGCTGCTTTCCTTGTTGTGCTCCCCCAGAGGAAGAAGATGAGGAAGGGTGTTGCTGGGTGGCTCCTCGCGTTCTAACCCTCCCCCATCCTCTAAAGGACCTATATGAAAGGTTGGCAGACTGCTGAGTCGTCGATGGTGGCTTCCCAGGATAAGCGGCTCCACGTCCAAACCCCCTAAACCTCCGAAAGGACCTGAAAGGAGTAGATGTGGAAGCCTGCAGTCCCAAAGACTTCGCAGTGGCCCTACTATCTTTAAAGCGCTCTAAGGCAGAGCCCGCTTTGGCCCCAAACAACTTTTCTCCATCAAAAGGAAGGTCTAATAAAGTTGCCTGGACATCTGTTGAAAACCCAGAAGACCTCAGCCACGTTGGTCTCCTAGTGGCAACTGAAGTACCCATCACCCTGGCCACTGAGTCTGTAGTATCCGGACCAGACTGGCTGATCTGTTTGGCCGCAGCCTGGGTGTCCGACAGGAGTTCATGCAACTATCCCTGCATATCCTGCGGCAAGTTCAACACTACAGCTCTAGCCGGGTCCATCAGGGCGCGCACATATCTACCCAACACACAGGTAGCATTAACTGACTTTAGGGCCATACTGCAGGATGAAAAAGTCTTCTTAGCCATCTGGTCCATCCTCTTGGACTTCCTGTCCAATGAAGTAACAGAAAAGGAGCCTGGAGCAGAATGAGTCGAACAAGAAGCCTGGACCACCAAGCTCTCCAAGGTCGGATGTTGTGCCAAAAATCCCGGATTTCCCGGAGCAAGCCAGTACCTTCTTGCAACAGTTCTGGATGCAGCTGGTGATCTAATAGGCTTTCTCCAGATCTCTAAGATAGGCTCCGTAAGAACATCATTGAATAGGAGCAAGGGCTCTGCTGAAGTAGAAGAAGGATGTAAGACTTAAGTCAAAATGTTAGTTTTCACTTCAGCAGCTGGCAATGGAAGGTCCAAAAATTCTGCAGCTTTCTTGTTAAGAGTGGAAGGAAGCCGCCTCTTCCGTAAACTTCCCTGGGGATGAAAGATCCCACTCAGGGGAAGTGTCCAGCCCACTAGCTGAGTCTAGGCCCTGAAATTCTCCCAAGGGCTCAGCAATCTCTCCTTCCTCCAACAACTGTCTCTATGACTCTTGCTCTTCCAAGAGCCTCAACACTCTCCTCCAAGACCTCTACCTGGCCTCCAATCTAGGCGTCGACATGGAGTTAGCCGACATAGACGATGCCCGGCTATAAAACCGATTGGAGCAGACTGGGAGAAGGAGATGCACTTCTTCCTAACCGGGATCCATTCGGCGGCAGAGTTGACTCCAGCGGCGCCGTCGACATATGAGGCGCTGTCATCGGCATCGTCTGCCTAAGCGCAATGTCATTGGCGCCGGAGGCCTATGAGGTGATGTCATCGGTGCCAAACCGGCATCCTCAGCCTGATAAGAAGGTACGAATGGAGCAGACTTGTATGGAGCCGGAGAACCCAAGGAGAATGCCCAAGGACCCGTGGGACCAGCCGGTACACCAGCATGGGCCATAGCCTTATTGAAGATAGTGAACATGGCATTCAGAAATGCTGCCGGATACGCTCCTGGAGTCGGGAGGGCAGGAAACCTTGGATCTTCATGCGGTGCCTGGGCCGGATCCGGAACCAATGGCACCGACTCTTGAGCCCCAGGTGAAAAGTGAGGACGCGCTGGAGACTCAACCACCTTTATGGTGCCGACAAAGCCTGAGGACTTTGAGGCTGGGGAGTTACAGTGGGACTAACCTCCCACGTTGTACGACACTGTCTAGATGGAGACAGAGATCGAGATCGACTTCAAGAAGAACGATGTCGAGAGTCGTGTTGACGCCTCTTATTATGTGATGACGAGTCTCTAGTCTTAGACCTCCGATGAATTCTGTGTCCTTTCTTCGCCTTAGCTGAAAAGAGTTAAGCCTCTCTTTCCTTCAGCACCTTCGGATTCATCTTTTTGGCAGGACACTCACTCTTCTACATCGTGGTCCGAACTGAGGCACCATAAGCAATCCTTGTGAGGGTCCGTGACAGACATACGACCCCCACACTCCTGACAAGGTTTAAACCCTGACTTTTTAGGAGGAGACCTTGTAACCGATTACAATAAGAAACTTTGAAACTGTAGCTTCTCGAGAGCTAAGAGAAAACCGTTAGCATCAAGGCATAGAAAAAAAGGGAACTGACGTAAGCACGCCGGTGAGGACCTCTTATTGCCACGGTGACGTCAGACGGAGTCGTGTGCAGAGCCATGCAATTGTGATGTACTCGACGACATGGAGAGCTGGGAAGAAAACTTTCAGTCGAATGCTGGCACATAGGGAGAATTCATAAGGTGAGGATCCACAGGTAGTTGTATCCATCAGAATTCTAAATTTAGGGGAGTGTTTGGGTCAGGGGGCAGTAGCCAATGGTTACTGTCCCTGAGGGTGGCTACACCCTCCTTGTGCCCACTTCCTTTGGGGGGAGGTCACTCTCCTATCCCGATTGGTCCTAATTCCCCAAAGCAAGATGGAGGATTTCTCAAGGAGGGAGTCACTTCAGCTCTGGACACCTTAGGGGTGGTCTTGACTGAGGGGGTGACTCCTCCTTGTCTTTCCTAATTTTCCCTCTGGACTTGCTGCCAAAAGTAGGGCTGTGTCCGGGGGGCCGGCATCTCCACTAGCTGGAGTACCCTGGGAGCACTGTAATCCGAGGCTTGAGCTTTTGAGGCTCACCACCAGGTGTTACAGTTCCTGCAGGGGGAGGTGTGAAGCACCTCCAGCCACGACAGGCTTTTTTTCTGACCACAGAGTGCACAAAGGCACTCACCCCATGTGGGTCAGAAACTTGTCTAGAAGTGGCAGGCTGGCACAGACTGGTCAGTCTTAGACAAGCAGGTGGGATGCCCTGTGTGCATTGTTCAATAAAACCCACACTGGCATCAGGGTGGGCTTATTGTGCTGAGAAATTTGATACCAAACTTCCCAGTATTCAGTGAAGCCATTATGGTGCTGTTGAGTGTGTAATGACAAACTCCCGGACCATATACTTAATATGGCCACACTGCACTTACAATGTCTAAGAAGGGAGTTAGACACTGTAGGAGCATATTGCTCATGCAGCTCTGCCCTCACCTGTGGTATAGTGCACCCTGCCTTAGGGCCGTAAGGCCTGCTAGAGGGGTGACTTACCTATGCCACAGATAGTGGTTTGTGGGCATGGCACCCTGAGAGGAGGCCTAGCCTTTTTTCCCCCACCAGCACAAAGAAGCTGCAAGGCAGTGTGCATGTGCTGAGTGAGGGGTCCCCAATGTGGCATAATACATGATGCAGCACTTAGAGACCTTCCCTGACCACAGGGCCCTTGGTACCATGGGTACCTTTTGCAAGGGACTTTATTGTGTGCTAGGGCTGTGCCAATTGTGGGAACAAAGGTACAGTTTTAGGGAAAGAACACTGGTGCTGGGGCCTGGTTAGCAATGCTCTGGGCAGGATAGGTAGCAGTGGAAAGGAATACAGGAGTCCAGAGCCCCAATCCAAGCAGAAGGGATCTCAGAGGGAAAGCTGCCTTGGGAACTCCAACATGCAAAAACCTAGACATTGCACATTCTCTGTGGTGGCAATTAGATTTAGCCAGGATTCTCCAACATTGTTGAAAGACACCCTGAGCCACCTCTGATTATAACTGCTATTAATGATCTGCTAGCCAATGTCAGCTGATTGTGTCCTCCTTGGTGTTTAAATATCTGGCCATGCACTGGGCGTTCAGGGAGATGCCCTGGGCATACAGCCACTTCCATAGATGTGGAACCTTTTGGTGCAGGAACTATGACCCCACACCACCTTGACTGTTACAATATCACACGGCGGGAGTGTTGTCTGTGAGAATCTGTACCTGTTCCTCCTTGATGGATGGGAGGAATACCTTCAGTGCCAAGCGAATCATCCCAGAACTCCAAGAAGCTCATGTAGAGAAGAGTCTCAGCTGTTGTGAGTATAGGAATTACTTTCCTATCCCAGAAATGATGCATTCATCAAAACTGTTAATTCAAGGTGGAATAGAGACAGGGGTCAGCTGCACGTTTAATTGCGACTATGCTGCCACCACTGCATGTCTTTTGCAGTCTCCTTCAACATCTATTTTGAATCTGAAAGGTTCCCATAGTGCTGGACCCAGAGACATCAGATCTCACTACAGAACTCACATGTGACACCTGGTGTGGTCTACAAGTGGGACGCAGAAAGTCAAGAGGCCAATGTAATTCTACCTGTATTTAATCACCGGCTCCATTTTGTGCTTAGCCTTACACACCGTCACTTAAGTGGTGCAGGTATTTTTCCACGCCCAGCTTGTGTAACGTGCTTTCGCTTTTTCTCATCGCTGATGGGCATATAATGAAAATGTCACTTACCCAGTGTACATCTGTTCGTGGCATCAGTCGCAGTAGATTCGCATGTTCTGCAATAGCTCGCCATCTGGTGTTGGGCCGGAGTGTTACAAGTTGTTTTTCTTCGAAGAAGTCTTTCGAGTCACGGGACCGAGTGACTCCTCCTTTTGTCTCCATTGCGCATGGGCGTCGACTCCATCTTCGATTGTTTTTCCCCGCAGAGGGTGAGGTAGGAGTTGAATTGTAGTAATAGTGCCCATGCAATGGAGTGACTAAGTATGCACCTATTTAAGGTTGAGATGATACATATATAAATAATTGAAGGTAACTTCCAAACTGCTACAGGCTCCCGGGGAGGCGGGTGGGCACATGCGAATCTACTGCGACTGATGCCACGAACAGATGTACACTGGGTAAGTGACATTTTCAGTTCGATGGCATCTGTCGCTGTAGATACGCATGTTCTGCATAGACTAGTAAGCAGTTATTTCCCCAAAAGCGGTGGATTAGCCTGTAGGAGTGGAAGTAGTTTGAAATAATGTCCTTAATACGGCTTGACCTACTGTGGCTTGTTGTGCGGATAACACGTCTACACAGTAGTGCTTGGTGAATGTGTGAGGCGTAGACCATGTGGCTGCCTTACATATTTCTTGCATTGGGATGTTTCCTAGAAAGGCCATGGTAGCACCTTTCTTTCTGGTTGAGTGTGCCCTTGGTGTAATGGGCAGCTGTCGTTTAGCTTTAAGGTAGCAGATTTGGATGCATTTAACTATCCATCTGGCTATACCTTGTTTTGAAATTGGGTTTCCTGCATGAGGTTTTTGAAATGCAATAAAGAGTTGTTTAGTCTTTCTGATGTTCTTTGTTCTGTCAATGTAATACATCAATGCTCTTTTGACATCTAATGTATGTAGTGCCCTTTCAGCTACGGTATCTGGCTGTGGAATGAACACTGGAAGTTCCACTGTTTGATTTAGATGGAACGGTGAAATAACCTTTGGCAAAAATTTAGGATTGGTCCTTAGGACGACTTTATTTTTGTGTAGTTGTATAAAAGGTTCCTGTATAGTGAACGCCTGAATCTCGCTTACTCTTCTCAGGGAAGTAATGGCGATGAGAAATGCCACCTTCCAGGTTAGGAACTGTATGTCGCAGGAGTGCATGGGTTCAAAAGGTGGACCCATAAGTCTAGTTAGGACAACATTTAGGTTCCATGAAGGAACAGGTAGTGTTCTTGGTGGTATAATTCTCCTAAGGCCCTCCATGAATGCTTTAATGACTGGTATTCTATATAGGGAAGTTGAATAGGTAGTCTGCAGGTATGCAGATATTGCTGCAAGGTGAATCTTAATGGAAGAGAAAGCTAGGTTAGATTTTTGTAAGTGAAGCAAGTAACCCACTACATGTTCTGGAGTTGTGTGTAATGGTTGTATTTGATTAATATTGTAGTAGCAAACAAACCTCTTCCATTTACTTGCATAGCAGTGCCTGGTGGATGGCCTTCTTGCTTGTTTTATGACTTCCATACATTCTTGGGTAAGTTGTAAGTGCCCGAATTCTAGGATTTCAGGAGCCAGATTGCTAGATTCAGCGATGCTGGATCTGGGTGTCTGATCTTTTGGTTGTGCTGTGTCAACAGATCTGGCCTGTTGGGCAATTTGATGCAGGGTACCACTGATAGGTCTAGCAGCGTTGTGTACCAGGGTTGCCTTGCCCAAGTTGGTGCTATCAATATGAGTTTGAGTTTGCTTTGACTGAGTTTGTTTACCAGGTAAGGAAGGAGAGGGAGAGGAGGAAAAGCGTAAGCAAATATCCCTGACCAGTTCATCCATAGGGCATTGCCTTGGGATTGTTTGTGTGGGTACCTGGATGCGAAGTTTTGGCATTTTGCGTTCTCCCTTGTCGCAAACAAGTCTATCTGAGGTGTTCCCCAGAGTTTGAAATAAGTGTTCAGAATTTGGGGGTGAATTTCCCATTCGTGGACCTGTTGGTGATCTCGAGAGAGATTGTCTGCGAGTTGATTTTGTATCCCTGGTATAAACTGTGCAATTAGGCGAATTTGGTTGTGAATTGCCCAATGCCAAATTTTTTGTGCTAGCAGGCTTAACTGCGTGGAGTGCGTCCCTCCCTGCTTGTTTAGATAATACATTGTTGTCATGTTGTCTGTTTTGACGAGAATGTATTTGTGAACTATTATTGGTTGGAAAGCTTTTAGTGCTTGAAAAACTGCTAGAAGTTCTAGGTGATTGATATGCAGTTTTGTTTGATGTACGTTCCATTGTCCTTGTATGCTGTGTTGATCGAGGTGTGCTCCCCACCCTGTCATGGAAGCATCTGTTGTTATTACGTATTGTGGCACTGGGTCTTGGAAAGGCCGCCCCTTGTTTAAATTTATGTTGTTCCACCACAGAAGCAAGAGGTAAGTTTGGCGGTCTATTAACACCAGATCTAGAAGGTGACCCTGTGCTTGAGACCACTGTGATGCTAGGCATTGTTGTAAGGGCCTCATGTGCAGTCTTGCGTTTGGGACAATGGCTATGCATGATGACATCATGCCTAGGAGTTGTAATACCATCTTTGCCTGTATCTTTTGTGTTGGATACATGCGTTGTATGATGGTGTTGAAATTTTGAATTCTTTGTGGACTTGGAGTGGCTACTCCCTTTGATGTGTCTATTATGGCTCCCAGGTATTGTTGTACCTTGCGTGGCAGAATTTTGGATTTTGTGAAATTGACGGTGAACCCGAGTTTGAAGAGGGTTTGTATGATCTGATTTGTGTGATTTGAGCACTGTATGAACGAATGGGCCTTGATTAGCCAGTCGTCTAGATATGGGAACACATGTATTTGCTGCCTTCTTATGTGTGCTGCGACTACTGCTAGACATTTGGTAAAGACTCTTGGTGCGGTTGTTAATCCGAAAGGCAGTACCTTGAATTGGTAATGTATTCCTTTGAATACAAACCTTAGGTATTTCCTGTGCGATGGGTGTATTGGTATATGGAAATAAGCATCCTTGAGGTCTAAAGTTGCCATGTAGTCGTGCAGTTTTAGCAATGGCAATACTTCTTGTAGTGTGACCATGTGGAAGTGGTCTGATTTGATGAAAGTGTTCACTACTCTGAGGTCTAGGATTGGTCTCAGCGTTTTGTCCTTCTTTGGTATCAGAAAGTACAGTGAGTAAACTCCTGTGTTTATTTGTGTGTTTGGCACTATTTCGATTGCATTCTTTTGCAATAGTGCCTGCACTTCTATCTCCAGGAGATTGGAATGGTGTGTTGTTAAATTTTGTGCTTTTGGTGGTATGTTTGGAGGGAATTGTAGAAATTCTATGCAATAACCATGTTGGATAATTGCTAGAACCCAAGTGTCTGTAGTGATTTCCTCCCATGCTTTGTAATAATGACCTATTCTTCCCCCCACTGGTGTTGTGTGGAGGGGGTGAGTGACATGTGAGTCATTGTTTAGTAGTAGGGGTTTTGGGGCTTTGAAATCTCCCTCTATTTCTAGGGAATTGCCCTCCTCTATATTGTCCCCGAAAACCTCCTCTATACTGTCCCTGGTAAGTGGACGGTGTCGCTTGTGAGGTGCTGGCTTGTGTGCTTTGACCCCGAAACCCCCCTCGAAAGGGCGTTTTACGGAATGTGCTGTAATTCCCTCTGCTCTGCGGGGAGTAGAGTGCGCCCATGGCTTTGGCAGTGTCTGTATCTTTTTTGAGTTTCTCAATCGCTGTGTCCACTTCTGGACCGAACAGTTCTTTTTGATTAAAAGGCATATTGAGAACTGCTTGTTGAATCTCTGGTTTAAATCCAGACGTTCGGAGCCATGCATTCCTTCTGATAGTTACAGATGTATTAATTGTCCGTGCAGCTGTATCTGCAGCGTCCATGGAGGAACGTATCTGGTTGTTGGAGATGGCCTGTCCCTCCTCAACCACTTGTTTTGCCCTATTTTGGAAGTCTTTGGGCAGATGTTCGATGAGATGTTGCATCTCGTCCCAGTGGGCTCTGTCATAGCGCGCAAGTAGTGCCTGGGAGTTCGCGATGCGCCACTGGTTTGCAGCTTGTGCTGCGACTCTCTTACCAGCTGCATCGAACTTGCGGCTTTCTTTATCTGGGGGTGGTGCATCTCCAGATGTGTGAGAGTTGGCCCTTTTCCTAGCTGCTCCTACAACAACAGAGTCTGGTGGCAGCTGTGTTGTGATGAAAACCGGGTCCGTAGGAGGCGGCTTATACTTTTTTTCCACCCTTGGTGTGATTGCCCTACTTTTGACTGGGTCCTTAAATATGTCTTTTGCGTGCCGGAGCATACCAGGGAGCATAGGCAGGCTTTGGTATGAGCTGTGGGTGGAGGAGAGTGTGTTGAACAAGAAATCATCCTCGACCTGTTCTGAGTGGAGGCTTACGTTGTGAAATTGTGCTGCTCTAGCCACCACCTGAGAGTACGCGGTGCTGTCTTCTGGTGGAGATGGTTTTGAAGGGTATGCCTCCGGGCTGTTATCTGACACTGGGGCGTCGTATAGGTCAGATGCGTCCTGATCTTGGTCACCCTGGCTCATGGTGGTGTGAGCTGGGGAGTGTGATGGCGTTTGTGCTGGTGAAACGTTAATTACGGGCGGAGGAGAGGGTGGTGGTGTAACTCGTTTCACCACTTTTGGTTGTGGTGCTTGTTCCGTCTGGAACTCCAACCTTCTCTTTCTCCTAATGGGGGGAAGGGTGCTTATTTTTCCTGTCCCCTGCTGAATGAAGATACGCTTTTGCGTATGGTCCACATCAGTTGCTTGTAGCTCTTCCTCAAACCTATGCTTTTGCATTTGGGAGGTTAGCGAGTGCTCTTCTGTATAAGAGCCTGAAGCTGGGTCGCTTGCAGTTTGTTTCGGCATCGAAACTTTGTCTGCGTGTTTTTTCGGCTCCGAGGTGACTTTTTTCCTTTTCGGGGCCGAAACCTCTCGGCGTCGATCTGTTTCGGTGCCGCTGTCTCGGCGTCGAGCAGTGTCGACACCGGCATCTCGGTGTCGAGGCTTGTCTCCAGCACTTTCTCGGTCCCGAGAAGGCTGCGTGCCTGTGTCTCGACCGGAGTCGGACGATCTCGGCACTGTTTGGGCCTTTTTCGGTGCCGAAGGTCGGTCACCGAATTTATGGGTCGAGCCATGGCCTGGTGGCAGTGGCGTCCCCTGGGCCTTGTAAATGTTTCTTTGTGTGGTTTTCGACGTCTTACTCACGGTTTGTGTATCGTCGAATCCTTCGGAGTCTGAGTCTTGGATCGAGAAGGAACCTTCCTCTTCTTGTTCCTCGAACTCCCGTTGGGCTGTCGGTGCGGACGCCATTTGAAGTCTTCTGGCTCGACGGTCTCAGAGTGTTTTTCGGGACCGGAACGCACGACAGGCCTCGCAGGTGTCTTCGCTGTGCTCAGGTGACAGGCACAGGTTGCAGACCAAGTGTTGGTCTGTGTAGGGGTATTTATTGTGGCATTTGGGGCAGAAACGGAACGGGGTCCGTTCCATCGGCGTTCTTCAGCACGCGGTCGGGCCGACCAGGCCCCGACGGAGGATCGAAAAACTACCCCGAAGGGCACCGGAGCTCTTCGATCTTCGATGCGGTGTGGAATCTAAGTACGCCGATCCCGAACGCAACAATACCGACGAAAATCTTCCGAAATTAACTAATTTTTTCCGTTCCGAAACTCGGAGCGACAGGAACACGTCCGAACCCGATGGCGGAAAAAAAACAATCGAAGATGGAGTCTCGGTCCCGTGACTCGAAAGACTTCTTCGAAGAAAAACAACTTGTAACACTCCGGCCCAACACCAGATGGCGAGCTATTGCAGAACATGCGTATCTACAGCGACAGATGCCATCGAACCATGGGTTTCTAGAATTCTCCTCTCCAGCTTGTTTAAAGGATGTAAGGAGAGGAAGCTTGACAACTGGAACTGGAAGGAACTCATTCTGAGAAGGGACGCCTTGCTCAGAATCCCATTGTGGGTAATTCTCTCTCTTTCCGGTCGCCTGGGTTCCATGACTTGAAGCTGGCAGAAAAAGAGATGATGTTGAGGTCAAGCCCCATGGTGATGCATTTTATAATTCTTATTTTTAGCTTTCTGTTGTGCATCCGTGAACATATATATGCATACAATAACCACTGTTGAGTTCTGTGATCATTATTATTTTATATATTTCACTGTTGTGATTATTTTCAGAATTGCGCTTGTGTTACTGCCTTTGAAATAAAAGCCCACATTATTTTCTCTGCGCATGAAACTTGAGAAGTGCCTTAAATTCATTACTCGGACAGAGTGCTGCATTCTTGGCATTCCTTTCCTTTCCTTTCATCTCCTCTTAGTCTGAGATAGGGCAGAACAGCCAAGAAGTAACAGAGCTCCCCTCACTGAGGCCCAGGTTGAAGAATGAAACATTAGGGTCATAATCTGACAGTCCTAGATTTGTTGAGGCTGCGGGAAGGGTCAGAAGAGCACAGCATCCAGGGATGGCTCCAATCAAGGCGAGCCATTGTGATGTGTGACTTCGCAAATAGAGGAAAAAACCCAATGATGCTAACAAGTTGAACGTGGAGGTGAAAAACAGTTTGAGGTGAGCTCTTTTTCAGCAATCAGTCATCAGGTATGGGAAGACTGGTATTCTCATTGTTCACACTTGGGGTGCAACAACCACCATCACCCTTGTGAATCCCTGAGGTACACTGATAACTCCAAGGGAAACATCGTGAACTGAAAGTACTCTTGGCTTACCTTGAACAACAGATAAACACCTTGTGGGACTGCAGGATAGGGATGTGAAAACAGGCACTGTGCAAGCCCAACACTACCATCCAGTCTCCAGGAGAGAGAGAACCTGGACCAGGGTGAGCATTATGAACGTGTCCTTCTGAAGGAGAAAGTTCAGAGGATAAAGATCTAGGATGGGTCAAAAGCCTCTATTCTTTTTCAGCATCGAAAAGTAACAGAAATATCATCCAGTCCCAATCTCGGATGCCAGCATCCTCTCTAAGGCTCTCTTGGCCAAGACAGTGTCCTTCAGGAGGTGTTGTGGTGTGGATGGCATTATCCTAGGGATATGAGAGGAATGGTAGAAAAAAATCTTGAGCATAATCTGGAGGAATGTGTAGCTCCTTCACCCTGAGAGAGAAAAGGTGACACGATCTCCCACTGGGCAATGTGTGCTGCCATGGGTGACTTAAAGCGGTTTTTCGGGCAGTTGTAGGTAGGTTCGGGGTTTTGGTAGATCATTACCCCTGGCAGCCTGGATGCCAGAGACCTGATCCCCTGCCTTAGATCTGGCAGACTGACAGGTCTGTTACCTCTGTTGATATTTCCTCTCGAAGCCTTGAAAGGGGCAAAATTGTGGAGGAATTGGTGCGCCAGCGGAGCAAGCAACTTGAGAGAAAGATCCTGGTTTTGCCCAGCTGCCCAACAGTGTATCTGTAAGGGCTTCATTGAATGGCAATAGATGCTCGAGGTTAGCTTGTACGGGATGAAGCACATCTGTCAAAACATTAGTTTTTACCTCACTGGTGGTTAGTGTGAGATCCAAGACTTCTGATGTCCCCCTTATAACTGTAGCAAAGAAAACATACTCTTTGGTGGCTATGTTTGAGAGAGGTGGGGGAGTAGAGATCAGTGTCAAGGGAAGTATTGGGGCCACTCACACCCTGTAAGTCCAGAAATAAGCTCTTGTCTTAAACCTGCCTAGAATCATCATCAATGTCTCCAAGTTCATGTTGGTGTTAAGGGAATGATTTGGGGTTGGAATGGAGATACAAGTGAGGTAGGTGCACTGTTGGTGGAGGATGCTCTGGGTCCTCTTCAGAGTCTGAAAGAACAATCTGTGCCCGATTAGACACAAGATTTTGGCACCGAACAAGGTTAGACATCAGGGTAAATAGAGTCAGCGTTGGGGGCATACACCGCCAGCAGTGGACAGACTTAAGGCTACCTCGGTTCCTTGGTGCCTTGTTGGGTAACGTAGTCTCTTTAAAATCGTACAACTCCAAGAGAAGGGAGATGTGGGAGAACTAGAGTGGTCCCAATACCAGCCACAGGAGTATGTCTGTGCAAATACTGGACTGGGCCTTCACTGACTTCTGTCAATGCTCCTTGACATACAGCTTGGCTTTGCGACTGCGGATGGCTTTGGGTTCATCTTGGCACACTTGTCATGCAATGCCAAATCGAGCTTGGACCCGAAACACAACAGACAGGCAGTCTTAACTATCTCCTTGGCAGTCCTTAAATGGTATAAATCCTGTAGTCAGGGGGAAATGGCACTTGCACACTGTAAATCTAAGGAAACAACACTATCTTGTCTGAAAGGCTAGAGGGAGCAAGCTCCAGATCCCCATCAGAATGCGTGAAACTAAAGAAAGGGACATCAGAGCTCTAAGGTGGTGCAGATACAGTGGCCCAGTGTAGGAAGTTGGCTTTGTATATACTATCCCAAAGTGAGAGACAGTGTGCACAGAGTCCAAGGGTTCCCCTTAGAGGTTGATAGTGGCAAAATTAGATAATACAAATGCTCTATTTTGTGGTAGTGTGGTCAAGCAGTAGGCTTAACAGAGGGTAGTGTTAAGCATTTGTTGTACACACACAGGCAATAAATGAGGAACACACATTCAAAGACTTAACTCCAGGCCAATAGGTTTTTCTATGGAAAAATATATTTTCTTAACTTATTTTTAGAACCACAAGATTCAAATTTGAGGTAAGTACATAAAATGCAAGGTACTTCACACAGGTAAGTATAGAATTTTGATTTAAAACAGTAGTACACTCAGTTTTGGTTAAAAATGGCAATAACCTATTTTAAAAGTGGACACTGCAAAAATCAACAGTTCCTGGGGGAGGTAAGTTTGGTTAGTTTTCTCAGGTAAGTAAAGCACTTACACAGTCAGTCTCCTGGGCATAGGCAGCCCACCGTTGGGGGTTCAAGGCAACCCCAAAGCCACCACACCAGCAACACAGGGCCGGTCAGGTGCAGAGGTCAAAGGAGGGCCCAAAACACATAGGCGCCTATGAAGAACATGGGTACTCTGGTTCCAGTCTGTTAGCAGGTAAGTACCTGCTTCCTCGGGGAGCAGACCAGGGGGGTTTTGTAGAGCACTGGGGGCGACACAAACAAGCACACAAAACACACCCTCAGAGGCACAGGGGCGGCCGGGTGCAGTGTGCAAAGTAGGAGTCGGGTTTGCTATTGAAAGCAATGGAGGGACCTGGGGGTCACTCTGGCGATACAGGCAGAGCACTGTGGGGGCTTCTCGGGCCAGGCACTGACTGGGCTAGGATGAGGGGCGCCTGCTGGTCACTCCTGCACTGGTAGGTGGTTCCCCTCGATCCTGTGGGCTGCGGGTGCAGTGCTAGGTCCAGGCGTCGGGTTCCTTTGTTACCAGGCAGTCGCGGTCAGGGGGAGCCTCTGGATCTTCTATGCAGGCGTCGCTGCGGAGGTACAGGGGGGTCAACTCAGGGTGTCCACGTCGTTGGAGTCACCTGGGAGTCCTCTCTGCAGTGCTGGTTTCTCCAAACACGAGCCAGGTGTGTCGGGTGCAGAGTGTGAAGACTCACGCTTTTGGCGGGAAGTGAGAGTCTCTTTAAAGTTGTTTCTTTGTTGCTAGTTTGTTGCTGTTTCAGAACAGTGCTGCTGTTCTCGGGAGGTTCTTGGTCCTTTGGTTGCAGGGCAGTCCTCTAGTCCTCAGAGGTCGCTGGTCCTGCTGGATGCGTCACTGTGCAGGATCTTTGAGTCTGGAAACAGGCCGGTAGAGCTGGGGCCAAGTCAGTTGTAGTCTCCATTGTCTCTGTGGGGCTTTCAGGTCAGCAGTCCTTGTTGTAGGTTGCAGAAATCTGATTTCCTGGGTTCAGGGTCACCCCAAAATACTCAATTTAGGGGTGTGTTTAGGTCTGGGGTGCAGTAGCCAATGGCTACTGTCCTGGACGGTGGCTACACCCTCTTTGTGCCTCCTCCCTGAGGGGAGGGGAGCACATCCCTATTCCTATTGGGGCAATCCTCCAAATCCAAGATGGAAGATTTCTTACGGTAGGGATCACCTCAGCTCAGGACACCTTAGGGGCTGTTCTGACTGGTGGGTGACTTCCCCTTGTTTTTCTCATTATCTCCTCCGGACTTGCTGCCAAAAGTGGGGGCGGTGTTTGGGGGGCTGGCATCTCCACTAGCTGGAGTGCCCTGGGGCATTGTAGCACAAAGCCTGAGCCTTTGAGGCTCACTGCTAGGTGTTACAGTTCCTGCAGGGGGAAGGTGTGAATCACCTCCACCCAGTGCAGGCTTTGTTTCTGGCCTCAGAGAGCACAAAGGCTCTCACCCCATGGGGTCAGAAACCCGTCTCAGTGGCAGGCTGGCACAGACCAGTCAGTCCTTCACTGAAGGATTGGGTAAAATACAGGGGGCATATCTAAGATGCCTTCTCTGTGCATCTTTTAATTAGCAGCACTGGCATCAGTGAGGGTTTATTATTCTGAAAAGTTTGATACCAAACTTCCCAGTATTCAGTGTAGCCATTATGGAGCAGTGGAGTTCGTTTTGACAAACTCCCAGACCATATACTTAATATGGCTACAATGTCCTTACAATGTCTTAGAATGGACCTACACACTGTAGGGGCATATTGCTCATGCAGCTATGCCCTCACCTGTGGTATAGTGCACCCTGCCTTAGGTCTTTAAGGCCTGCTGAGGGGTGACTTACCTATGCCACAGGCAGTATTTTGTGTGCATGGCATCCTGAGGGGGATGCCATGTCAACTTTGCCTTTTTCTCACCACCAGCACACACAATGTGCAATAGCAATGTGCATGTGTTAGGTGAGGGGTCCCTTAGAGTGGCACAACACATGCTGCAGCCCTTGGGGACCTTCCCTGGTCACAGGGCTCTTGGTACCACTGGTACATTTTACAAGGGACTTATATGTGTGCCAATTGTGGAAATAATGGAACATTCTTAGTGGAAGAACACTGGTGCTGGGGCCTGGTTAGCAGGATCCCACACACTCTCACGTCAAGTCAGCATCAATACCAGGCAAAAAGTGGGGGGTAACTGCAACAGGGAGCCATTATCCTACACCCAGTCATCATATCTAGGGCAGAGCTGCATGGTTGTGGAGCCGCACGCCTCCACCTACCGGTATGCAACGGAGTTGCCATGAATATTCTTCCAGATCAATTCTGGTGCCTGGGGAAATTCACAAGGTGATGAATCTGCGGTTAGAAGTCCCTTTAAGAAGTAATCAATCAATCAGTCATTTGTAGAGCTCATTGCTGTCACCCCTGGTGGTATCTGGGCACGGGGCTGTGAGGTCTCTGTTGAGGAGCCAGGTCTTCAGCCTTTTCTTGAAGTCTGTTAGTGAGAGTGCAGTTCGGAGAGAGAGAGGGGCAGGTCGTTTCAGGCCTTGGTGGCGATGTGGGGGAAAGAGCGGGCGCCGCTGTGATGGCTTCTGAGTGTGTGCGCGAGGGCCATAGAGGAAGAACGCAAGTGTCTGGTGGGTTGGTGGAAGTGTATACAGTGGTTGATGCATGTAGGTGGGCGTGAGGAGTTTGAAATGACATCTCTTCTCGACAGGGGAGCCAGTGGAAGTTTCTGACAGGGGGGGCTTATGTGGGTGCGCTTTGGAAGGTCCAGGATAAGCCTGGCAGCGGTGTTCTGTATTGTCTGGAGTCTCTTTAGGAGCTGGGAGGACATGCCTGCGTTACTGTAGTCGAAGCGGATGGTGATGAGGGCCTGGGTGAGAGTTTTCCTGGTGTTGGCTAGGATCCATCTGAAAATTCTGCGAAACATGCAGATGGTGTGAAAGTAAGAGGAGGAGGAGACTGCGTTGATCTGCCGCTTCATGGTCAGCTCTCTGTCAAGGATGATGCAAAAGTTGCAAGTGTAGTCTGTAGGCATGGGAGTGGGTCCAAGTTCGGTTGGCCACCGGCTATGGTCCCATATGGAGGTGATTTTCCTGAAGATCAGGACTTCCCTCCATGTTGGAGTTGAGCTTCAGGCAGTTAGTTTTCATCCAATTCGGCTACAGTGGTCATGGTGTTGCAGAAGTTGGTTCTGGTGGTGGAGGGGTCTTCAGTAAGCAAGAAGATTAGTAAGCCTGTGGGATCTAACGATGTTGGCCGGAACAAAAAATAAAAATATACAGATTTCATAGCTCTGAAGCCAGAATTTAACAACATGCGTAGATTTTATAGATTAACTGATCAACATCAAATTTCTTCAGGTACTGCCCACCTACACAGACCTGTGACTGGTGGCAATCTGACTGCAATCATCTTAATTGTCTGTAAATTTACTGCAGTACTTGTAGTCCACTTATGAGAAGAAAACAATATCAGTAATCAAAATCACAATTTCAGGCACCTGACAAAACATACTTCAAAACAGTTTTAACAAAGTTAAAGAACTTCTATTCAAGAAATCAAAAGGGCAAGTTAATTAAGTTATTTAATTTTGATTGGCTTGGAGATTCAAGTTGATTTTTTATATTAAGTCTTCTGACTTCTGAGGTGCTAGACAGGAAAAAACATTTTCTAAAAGCAATATTTGAACACCAGCAGGTAGTGCTGAACCATAAAATGCAATCCACAAATGCAGTGGTTTCAAAGTAAGGAGCCACTGGTGGCCACAGATGGTAACGATAGAATGAGGTGGAACCAAGTAAGAAGGAAAACCACTGAACTAAAAAACGCTCTCAAGAGAAGATCTTGTTAAGTCATATCCAGTGATCTAGGTATCCATCAGAAAATACTTGGCCAAAGAAAAGTGTTTAGTTTTTTTAATGGACATTTATTCACCAAGATTACTTTTAAGAACCATTCCCATAGAAGCGTCTGAAAGGATGCAAGGTGAAGTGCAAGCGATGATCTACAATAATCTCAGAAGTATTTGCTTTGCTAAACAGAGATTCTACTTTCACGTCAGAATCGAAGTAGTAATATTTAGAGAAGGAATGTAGAGAGGCCCATCAAATCCATTGAATTGGATGAATCTATAAGTGGGTGGGGTTGCAGCCCTGCCCTGGATTGATGGGGATTAAACCTCTTGGGAGGGTCATTTCCTCACAGTTCGCAACAATGCTTGCAGACATAGAACAGAGCCTAGAAATTGTCTGTTCGTTTACTTACTTTCCTCGTCTGGGTCCTTTATAACCTAGAAGCAGGCGGTAATCTATTGTTTGCTCCCTTACACTGTGCATATAACGAACAGAACCCTTTCTATGGTGAACCTGACTAACCTCTCCACATCTGTCATGGGGTAATGAGGAGGAATGAAACATGGCAAAAAGATCTTCTGTGATACCGGGGCCACAGATATAATGTTTGTTAAAAAAAGATGGTTTACCTGCTGGTGTCAACTATGTCTTTGAAAAACACAATAAACAGGAAAAAAAAAAAAAATCGTTAGCTTTCCATGCTGAAGCAATTGCATACATACAAAAACTCCTATAGCAAGATGTTTTGAAGACAAGAATGCATGGGTTCAAAGGTGGGACAAACAAGGAAGCTCAATACTAGGTAAAAATCCCATGGAGTGATGAGGAAAGGTAGTGACTGAAATTCAAGTATTTAAAAAAAGGCTGACCCACCTGAGCTGCTCTTTGAGGCACATCAATACAACTGTTTAGTAAATGTGTGTATAGATGACCATGTGGTTGCTGAGCAGCATGCTAACTTAAATTCTTTCCTCCTTGTGACTCCATTGCTTTATCTCCAATGGTTTATCTGCTAAGGATCAGTAAAGTGTATTGGTTTATACACTTTATCTTGCAAATTTTACTTTACAATATTAATTTCCTTTACCTCTAGTGAATGGGGCACAAATAACTGTGGTTCTGAGTGGTTTAATATATATCTACACTTCCGGCATCCAATGAACCAAGATAATCTTTCTTCTCCTTATCAACTTGACATTCTCAGCAAGCATTTTCTATATATGAATTAATCAATGTTCTTTAAGAAGAAAGGGACAGGGTAAGAGTCATGTTTACCTTTCCCTCCATTCGCAATTTCAAAGTATCACATCATGAGATATCCATTTATATTTCCATTCCTTTTTATGTATATCAAACAAGAAACACGAAAGCGGTCACCTGTCTACTGACATATGTCAAGGAGAGCAATGAAGTTATCTTAACTCTTAGTTTTTCTTAAGTGGGAAACTTTTATAGATCATCTAAGCATTATTAAAGAGATTCTGTTCATTTTGTCACTTTTTAAATAGCACATAAGCACCTTTTGTAAGATACACTGCTGTAGAGTCCTACAATACCAGGAAGGTTGATATGTTTTCTAAGCCAGCTAATGACACACTATTTTATATACGGTCACTTGACCAAAGGGAGGGACCATGGTATATGTTTTAAAGTCATAAAATATATGGTATGGGTACTCAATATCTCGATAAAGATGTGAACTAACCTGTTGTTTCGGGTGCAGAGCACCGGCACTTAATTTGGAGGGCCGGCACTTATTTTTCTGCCTCAAGCATTTACTGCGAGCAAAAGACACATATGGGAAAGACGGGGGAAGAGAAAAATGAAAAAGCGTCACAATGGGAGAAAGCTGCAAGATTGTGCTGAAGGGGCAGAGAGCGGCTTTAATGGATTGAAGAGGCCCGAGATGGCTTCAGGATTACGCTGTCTCAGTATTCTGTGTTTGCACATTTAATTGCAGCAGCCAAGTGTTTAAGAGGAGGGCTTTGGGCACTGGAACTTTTTTATTTACAAATTAAGCACTGGAACTAATATACGTCAGCAGACGGATTGGACAAAGTACAATTATCAAGTTAAATATGGACAATATTTGACTGCACTTTTCGAAGGTCACTTGACCGACTAAATAGTATGAAACAACTGAGTGAAATGTGAACCGTTCACTGACAATGAGTTGCACACATGATATACCTTTCAATTTAGAGATATGATATAAAGAGACAATGGAGATATATTAATTACTTTATAATCAATTTTTCATGAATGAATTATGATAACATTAATTCATGTAAAGTGTAATCATGGACAGAATGCGAAGAAAAGCACTGTCTGTTCGCTGTCTATATAGAGAGTACTGTTTTTTAAGGAGATGGGACTTGTGTTATTGTATTCTTTGGTTTGAGGACTCCACCGGCACTGAATGTGGAAGCAGCCAGGTTTACGTAAACCTGAACTGCGCACATATATATATATATATATATATATATATATATATATATAATCCACCATATGAGACCAGTTGGCGTTGCGGGAGCAGGGACCCCACATCAATCCAAGAAAGCAGCGATGCCAAAATGATAGTAAACACCAAAACTCGAATTCCAGGACCCGGTCTTGCCACTTTAAGTTTATTTAGGCATCATGTTTTTGGACCAGTGTCTTGCTATTGGGTAACTAGGATCCCCTTTTCGATCGGCAAGGGATCTTCTTCACAGGCATAACAAGAAGGTGCACAATCTCTTTTAAAAAGCTTTCGAAAAACACGTGAACTGGACCAAAGACAGACTCACATGTTAGGTCACCATCAACCCATGCAAAGATAGACTCTTAATGGAAAATGAAACTAAACCTCTTCCTTTTGTTAAGCACATGATTTTTGCAAATTAATTTGATCAATATACATTTCAAGTTAGATTAAAACATTCTCTTGGCATTGAATGCATTAAGCAGATGATTTCTGCAAATTAATAAGATCAAACATGCAAATAAAATTCTCCATGAAATCAACAATAATCACCAAGAACTTATCAGACATATATGTATTCTACTCTCCAATGTAGGTAAACAAATTATAATAAAAATGTAAGAAACAGAAACAAACACAAACACAGCCAAGTGGCCAAATGTCCAGCTACCAGTATGTCAAAAAAAGGAAAATACATTAGTTATCAATCTATTATGAAAATGCATGTACTATCAAGGCCAAATGGCCAGCAAAGTACATTCAATTAGTAAAAACAATATGAACCGAAACAATACAGTGAGAAAATCTTTCTAAAAAAAAAAAAAATCAACCTCATGCCAAACAATGACTGTGCACAAATCAATAGTTAAAATCCCAAGACTACCTCTTACTGTGACAAAAATGTGAACTGTGTATGAGAAACATAATGAATATATCCCAAGGCACATCATTTGAGCATTATAGAAAAAGGAGAAACAAAAGCATATATGAACACATCGTACAAAGGAATCGGTTTCCATCTACACTTTTAGTGAGACAACATCAGCAGGAGCAAAGCCTCAAAATATAAAAATAAAGAAAAAGTTTATCAGCCTATGTGAGCAAAAAGCTCTTCATCCTGATTCAAACCTGCAGGTTTGCAGCTATTCACGCATATGATGTATTCGGATTCCAAGATCAGGAGTTTCTTCTCCCTCCTGGTAGCCCTCATAGTTATCCTTAATTCTTACTCGACCATGCATGAGGGCATCTCTGGTTTTGGTCCTGACCTTTTCTAAAGCTGTTTGTAGGACTGTGTTGGGGTAGCCCCAAGCCTGAAATCTTTTAACCAAGGTCCTCTCCTCTGTCTGGTAAGAATCTGGGCTACTGCAATTGTGCCTAGCCTTCAGGAGTTCCCCATAAGGGATACCCATGTCAGCCCTGTAGAGTGGTGACTCTGCCCGTGTATGAAGCTGTTACCTGCCGTTGGTTTGTGGTATAAAGAGGTATGTACTGAGCCATCAATGATTTGGACAAGTATGTCCAAGAATTCCATTTGTTTGTCATGAAAGACTCAATGCTCATGACATCATTGATAATATCACTGCAACATTTGCACAAAAATTATTGATGAAAAAACCGTGCATGGTTGGGGCCATGAACAGCATGGTTTTTTTGTGTGTGTGTAAAATCTGAATCCAACTATAAAGTCTTATATGGAAAATGTCACTTACCCAGTGTACATCTGTTCATGGCATGT
This sequence comes from Pleurodeles waltl, assembly GCF_031143425.1. Classification (NCBI taxonomy): domain Eukaryota; kingdom Metazoa; phylum Chordata; class Amphibia; order Caudata; family Salamandridae; genus Pleurodeles; species Pleurodeles waltl. The sequence continues at coordinate 262,567,170 of NC_090440.1, forward strand.
TCTGCTGCAGATTCACATGCTATGCACAGGTCCTGCCATCTAGTGTTGGGCTCGGAGTATTACAAGTTGTTTTTCTTCGAAGAAGTCTTTTCGAATCACGGACCGAGTGACTCCTCCTTTTCGGCTCCTTTGCGCACGGGCATAGACTCCAGATTGTTTTCCCGCAGAGGGTAAGGTAGGAGTGACAGAGTGTAAAGAAAGAGATGTCCATGCGATGGAATAGAAATGTATATACATATGTACAAATTTAAATGCAACAAACGGCTACAGGCTCCCGGGGAGGAGGGAGGGCACATGTGAATCTGCAGCGGTACATGCCACAAACAGATTTACAGTGGGTAAGTGACATTTTCCGTTCGATGGCATGTGTAGCTGCAGATACACATGCTATGCATAGACTCCAAAGCAGTTCTCCTCCCCTAAGCGGTGGTCAGCCTGTAGGAGTTTAAGTTGTTTGAAATAGTGTTCTTAGTACAGCCTGTCCTACTGTGGCTTGTTGTGTTGCTAACACATCTACACAGTAATGCTTGGTAAATGTATGAGGTGTTGACCAAGTGGCTGCTTTACAGATTTCTGTCATTGGTATATTTCCTAGTAATGCCATTGTTGCTCCTTTTTTCCTAGTGGAATGTGCTTTTGGTGTAATTAACAGCTGTCTTTTAGCCTTTAGGTAACAAGTTTGGATACATTTCACTATCCATCTGGCTATGCCTTGTTTTGATATAGGATTACCAGTATGTGGTTTTTAGAATGCGACGAACAACTGTTTAGTTTTCCTAAATGATTTTGTTCTGTCGATGTAATACATTAAAGCTCTCTTAATATATAATGTATGTAGTGCTCTTTCTGCTACTGAGTCTGGCTGTGGGAAGAAGACTGGAAGTTCCACTGTTTGATTTAAATTAAATGGCGAGATGACTTTAGGTAGAAATTTAGGGTTTGTGTGAAGTACAACCTTATGTTTGTGTACTTGTATAAAGGGTTGTTCAATAGTGAATGCTTGTATTTCACTAACTCTTTGTAATGAAATGATTGCCACTAGAAATACTACTTTCAAAGTTAGGAATTGAATCTGACAGGAGTGCATGGGTTCAAAGGGTGGACCCATGAGTCATGTGAGTACAATGTTAAGATTCCATGAAGGTACTGGTGGTGTTCTTGGAGGTATGATTCGTTTTAGACCCTCCATGAAAGCTTTGATGACAGGCACTCTAAATAGAGATTTGGTATGTTTATTTTGCAAATAAGCAGAAATTGCTGTGAGACGTATCTTGATGGATGAAAAAGCTAAATTTGCTTTTTGTAGGTGGAGTAAATAACCTACAATGTCTTGTATGGTTGCGTCTAATGGTGTTATGTGTTTTGCTTGGCAGTAGAAAACAAATCTTTTCTATTTCTTTGCATAACACTGCCTGGTGGTAGGTTCTCTTGCCTGTTTAATCACTTCCATACATTCTAGTGGAAGATTTAGATATCCAAACTCTAAGATTTCAGGAGCCAGATTGCCAGATTGAGCATTGCTGGATTGGGGTGTCTGATCTGTTGTTTGTTTTGTGTCAACAGGTCCGGTCTGTTTGGGAGTTTGATGTGTGGTACTACTGACAGGTCTAGCAATGTAGTGTACCATGGTTGACGTGCCCCCGTTGGTGCTATAAGTATGAGAAATGGATTGAGGGGGAAAAGCGTAAGCAAATATCCCTGACCAGTTGGTCCATAGAGCATTGCCCTTGGATTGAGGGTGTGGGTACCTGGACGCGAAGTTTCGGCATTTTGCGTTGTGGTTGGTGGCGAACAGATTTTTGTCTGGTGTCACCCACTGACAAAAGTATTTCTGAAGAACTTGGGGGTGAACTTCCCACTCGTGGGTTTGTTGGTGATCTCGACTGAGGTCGTGTGCTAATTGATTGTGAATTCCTGGAATGTATTGAGCCACCAGGTGTATGTTGTTGTGAACTGCCCAATGCCACATTTTTTGTGCTAGAAGACAAAGTTGTGAGGAGTGGGTTCCTCCCTGTTTGTTTAGGTAGTACATTGTTTTCATATTGTCTGTTCTGACAAGAATGTGTTTGTGAGCAAGAAGAGGTTGAAATGCTCTTAGTGCTAGCGACACTGCTAGCAGTTCTAAGTGATTTATGTGAAATTGTTTTTGTTTGTTGTCCCACCGTCCCTGAATATTGTGATTGTTGAGGTGTGCCCCCCCCCCATCCAATCATTGATGCATCTGTTGTAAGAATGGCGTGAGGCACAGGGTCTTGAAATGGCCGCCCTTTGTTTAAATTTGTGAGATTCCACCACTGAAGCGAAATGTGTGTTTGGCGGTCTATCAACACTAGATCTTGGAGATGACCATGTGCCTGCGACCATTGTTTTGCGAGGCACTGTTGTAAGGACCGCATGTGGAATCTTGCGTTTGGAACAATGGCGATGTATGATGCCATCATACCCAACAGTTTCATGACAAATCGGACAGTGTAATGTTGGTTTGGCTGGATCTTTGGCAATATGGTGTGGAACAATTGCACTCTTTGTGGACTTGGGCTTGCAAGTACTTTTTGGGTGTTTAATGTGGTCCCTAAGTACTGCTGAATTTGTGCTGGTCGTAGGTGTGATTTTTTATAATTTATTGAGAACCCTAGTGTGTGTAGGGTGTTTATTACATAACGTGTGTGATGTTGGCACTGTTTTTGAGTGTTGGCTTTTATTAGCCAATCGTCGAGATATGGGAAGACATGTATATGTCGTCTTCTTATGTATGCTGCGACTACGGCAAGGCACTTTGAACTGGTAATGTTTTCCCTGTATTACAAATCTGAGATATTTTCTGTGAGCTGGATGGATGGGTATGTGAAAATATGCATCTTTTAGATCCAGTGTTGCCATAAATTCTTCCTGTTGTAGCAATGGGACTACACCTTGTAGCGTTTACATGTCAAAGTGTTCTGATCGGATGTAGAGGTTGAGAGTCCTGAGATCTAATATTGGTCTTAATGTTTTGTCCTTTTTGGGAATGAGGAAGTACAGGGAGTAAACCCCTGTTCCTTTTTGATGATGCAGCACAAGTTCTATGGCTTGTTTGAGTAATAGTGCCTGTACTTGTTTGCAACATTGAAATGTGTTGAGATGGAAGTTTGTGTGCTTTTGGGGGAATGTCTGGAGGAGTTTGTGTGAACTCTATGCAGTAACCATGTTGGATAATGGATGACACCCAATTGTCTGTTGTGATGGGTAACCAGTAGGTGTGGAACTTTTGCAGTCTTCCTCCCACAGGGGAAGTGTGGTGAGGGAAGGTGGTGGTAAAGTCACTGTTTGGTATTAGTGGGTTGTTTTGAGGATTGGTATTTTTATCGAGATCTGGGGAATTGTCCTCTGTAGGATCCCCGAAACCCCCCCCTCAGGTATTGAGTCTGGTAAGAGGGTTTGGCTTGTGAGGTAGATGGCTCGGATGGTTGGGGTCTGAAGCCTCCCCTACATTGAGGCTTTCGAAATGAGCCTCTGTATTGGGATGAATAAATCGCACCCATAACTTTGGCAGTGTCGGCGTCTTTTTTTCATTTTGTCGATGGCTGTCAACCTGTGTGCCGAATAATTGTTGCTGATTAAAAGGCATGTTGAGGACAGGCTGCTGGATTTCAGGTTTAAATCCTGATGACCTAAGCCATGCATGTCACCTAATGGTGACAGCCGTATTAATAGTTTTTGCGGCTGTATCTGCGGAGTCTAGCGCCAACCTTATTTGGTTATTTGTGATTGCTTGTCCCTCCTCCACTACCTGCTGGGCTCTCTTCTGTTGGGCCTTGGGGAGATACTGAATAATGTCCTTCATCTCATCCCAGTAAGCCCTGTCATATCTGGCTAGCAGGGCCTGCGAATTAGCTATACGCCACTGATTGGCTGCCTGTGACGCCACCCTTTTTCCTGCAGCATCAAATTTCTTGCTTTCTTTATCTGGAGGGGGTGCATCTCCAGAGGACTATGAATTAGCCCTATTCCTTGCTGCGCTGACCACTACGGAATCTGGGGGTAGCTGTTGCGTGATAAAAATGGTGTCAGAGGGTTTATATTTTTTCTCTACCCTTGGAGTTATAGCCCTTCCATTAACTGGTTCCTGGAAGATTTGCTGCGCATGTTTTAGCATGCCAGGAAGCATGGGTAGACTTTGGTATGTGGCGTGGGTTGAGGACAATGTGTTAAATAAGAAGTCGTTCTCCAGAGGTTCGGTGTGTATGGCCATGTTGTGAAATGCCGCTGCCCTGATTAGAACCTGTGTATATGAGGTGCTATCCTCAGGTGGTGATGGCTTTGATCTGGACTATTGTCTGAGACTGGATCATCATAGAGATCCCATGGATCCGTGTCATGTTGTGACTGCATAGTGTGTGATGGAGACTGTGCAGTGGGTCTAGCAGGTGGGGAGACAGTTGAGGAGAATGAGGAGGAGACTGTGGAGGTTAAAACTGAGGAGGCAGAGATTTTTCTCTTGTTTTTCGCACTTTAGCCATTAGCTGGTCAGTGCCCAAACGTCCATGGAAGGCCAGTTACCTCTTTGTACTGAGAGGAGGTGCTGTGAGGATTTTGCCCGTGTCTTTCTGGATTTGTATCCTGGCCTGTCTTTGATCGAAATCCTCCATTTGTGTCAATTCCTCATCAAATTTATGTCTTTCTTTCAATTGCTTTGAAAGTCCATGCTCCTCTGTGTAGGTATGCTTTTTTGGCTCCGAAGCCGTTTTTTTCGGCACCTACGGTCCTGGAGTACTTGTTGGCCTCAGCTCCGAAAGTGACTTTCGGGGTTTCGACTCAATGGGTCGGTGCCTTATAATTTTGGAGCCAGTGCCTCGGCTCGAGTCTGAAGGCTTTGTTGTTGGCGTGGCCTTTTTCGGTGCCGAAGATGTTGCTTGGTCACCGGTAGCTTTCTTATGGGTGGAGCCATGGCCTTCTGGCAGTGGCGTCCCCGAGGCCTTGTATTTGGGCTTGGATTCGGTCAGGGCAAGCGTACTCATGTGCTGGCCCGCTGTTATTGGTCGGTCGATGTCGGACTCTTGTTCGGAATCGGACCCCCGAACGGAGACGGCGTTCGGTGCTTCTGGACGCCATCTCTAATCTTCGCGCTCTTCAGTCTCTTAGAGTCTTTTTTGAGCGGAAGGATCTACAGGCTTCGCAGGTATCCTCTTGATGATCCGGAGATAAACACAGGCTACAAGCCAGATGTTGATCCGTGTAGGGATACTTGGCGTGGCACCGAGGGCAGAATCTAAACGGGGTCCGGTCCATGAGGCTTCGATGATACTTTTGGTCGGGCCGACAAGGCCCAAGTTGGGCGTGGTTGCCCCGAAGGGCAAGTAGAGATCTGTATCCGCCGGTACCGAGGTGTCGCTGATGGATGATACGCGATCGAAAACAATACTGACAAATTTAGAGGGTTTGTAAGATTTTTCTGACTCGAACAACCGGAGTGAAGAGGAACACGTCTGAACCCGATGGCGGAAAGAAAACAATCTAATATGGAGTCGATGCCCATGCGCAATGGAGCTGAAAAGAGGAGTCACTCGGTTCCGTGAATCGAAAAGACTTCTTTGAAGAAAAACAACTTGTAACACTCCGAGCCCAACACTAGATGGCAGGACCTGTGCACAGCATGTGAATCTGCAGCAGAACAAAAAAACTTGTAGGAAGCTGGTTCAGGTTGCAGTACCCCTCCCTCCACTTTTTGCCTGGCTAACCGGGCCCCCATTGCCAGTCTTTCTTCCCCAAAATAAGACACCTGGTCATTTGATCCCCAAGTGATTCTTTAGCACATCTGTAAGTCCCTAGTAAATGGTACCTCTGGTACCTAGGGCCTAGGTACTAAAGGGGGTCCACAAAGAGCTGAAGAATAACTTAAGCCTCTGTAAGGGACCAAGCACCAGCCTCATGCAGACTGCCATTGCAGGCTGCGTGACAAGTTGCTCCCAAAAGCAAAGGCAGATATGCCACCTTCTAAGCCTTTGTCTATTTTTAGATGTAGTAAGTGTGCAGGGATACCATTTTAAATACAATTACTAGACACTGTCAATACGAGCTCCCCAGCTTAATGATGGCTTCACTGAAACTAGAAATCTTTACCCTTCCTGATTCCAGTAATGGATTTATTAATACATGAATCCAGAGGGCACCCTAGAGGTGCCCTCTGAAAAACCTACCAACTGCTGGTGGGCTCACTGACTAGTTCTAGCCAGCCTGCCACCAACAGATGAGATTCCGACACCCAAGGATAACAGCCTTTGCTCTCTGGAGGTCAGAAACAAAGTCTGTTCTGTCAGGGCTGTTACACAGCCCTCCCAACAGGATGACCTGAAAATCTGCATTCCAAGGCAGGAGGCTTCAAAGAAGACAACAGCCTTTGGTATGCAAATCTGGCCTTCCTTAGCGGAAGAGGCTGACCACCCTGCCCCAGGGCCCATCTGGCACCTGGACAGGCGGGAAAATTAGCTATGCAGGAGGCATGTTACATTGCCAGGCTGGACACATCCCTGAGGTGACCAGCATGAAAAAGACATAGCCTTAGGAATTTTGCTCTCTTGTGTGTGGTGAAGAACTAGTTACTTACCTTTGGTAAAGCATTATTTGGTAGAGACTATCTAGCTGCAGATTCCTTGCCTTGGAATTTCCTGGCGTCAGCTTGGAATCTGGAATTTTTGCTGAGCAGTACCCTGCATGTGCCGTCGGGTGGCGTCGCTCGGATCCACGTGGTGCCATTGGAGAGCTCTGTGATGTCATGGTGCCTATAAAGGCACCACTCCGGCGCACGTACGTCAGTTCTTTTTCCCACAAACTTCCAAGTCAGAAGCTCAGAGCCATGGACGGAACAGTTCGTCTGTGCAAAAAAAAAACAGGGCCCTGAAAGAGTCACTCCCTAACACTATTAGACATATCAGCAGAGAGGGGAGGGCATGGCAAGTGTAAGGAATCTGCAGCTAGAGTCTATACCAGATAATGAGTTACCAAAGGTAAGAAACCAGTTCATCTGATAGAGACTTATAGCTGCAGATTCCTTACCTTAGAACAGATACCCAAGCCATAACCTCCTGGCAGTGGGCTGCAAATGGATCTTTTTACACTAGAAAGTCCTGTTGGACCGAACTGGCAAAGTGTCCATCTCTCCGCAGCTGATTGTCCAGGCATTAGTGTTTTGCAAATGTGTGCAAGGATGCTCACATTGCTGCCTGACAGATAGCCAGGACTGGAACACCCTGTGCTTGCGCAGTGGTAGCAGCTTTGTCCCTGGTAGAGCCTGGTGGTGTAGGAGCCTTCAAAAGCCCGTCGTCGAGGTAGGGGAAGAATGAAATCCCATAACATGTGCAGATGAGATTCTACTACCGCCATCACTTTTGTGAACACCCCGAGGGGCACTGGTGAGACCAAAGGGAAGCACAGTAAACTGAAAGGGTTTGTGGCCCACCTTAAACTGCAAGTAACGACTGTGGGCAGACAGGATGAGGATGTGAAAACATACATCCTGCAAGTCTAGCGCTACCATCCAATCTCATTGGCCTAGGGCAGACAAGACCTGAGGAAGAGTGAACCTCTTGAATTTATCCTTTTTGAGGAAAAGATTGATGTCCTGTAAATCCAGAATAGAGCGAAGATCCTTGTTCTTTTGGGGAATCAGTAAATAGCAGGAATAACAACCACTACCTCCTTCTAACATCAGAACCATTTCTATAGCTCCCTTGGCCAAGAGAGCCGTAACTTCCTTATGGAGCAAGATTAAATGATCCTCTGTCGGCCATTCTTTTAATTGAGGCATTGAGGGAGGGAAAGCCTGGAAGGGGAGAAATAGCCATTCTGTATTATCTGTGATGTTATGGATCGCCAGTTAGGGAGATGAAATTGAATCCTCCCTCAAGCTGGACATGTGTGGTCTCGTAGAATCGTACTAGGACGACTTGGGCACTGTGGAGGAGTGGGGATGGGTGGTGGACGACTTCTGGCCAGACCCACTGGGTTGCAGGTACCAGGACCTCGTCCCCGCAGAGAATGCTGATCTGATGGAGGACGGTGACTGGTCTGTGGATGGCGTGGTATCCCACCCCATCCGAAGCCTTGAAAGGGGCGAAAGGCAGACTGCTGGAGAGGGGGTGCCGAGAGGCCCAAGAACCTGCCCATAAGCCGAGAATTCATGAAGCGCTCTAGCGCCAAATCTGCCTTTTAACCTAATAGGTGCAAGCGATTGAAGGACATGTCCATAAGGTTTGCCTGGACACCCCCCGAAAAGCCAGATGTACATAGCCAGGCGTGGCAACGAACAGCCACTGTTGATGAAATCACCCTACCCAGCGAGTCAGTTGTGTTCAAACCACACCTTACTGTAAACTTTGTTGCATCTGTCCCATCTTTAACAGCTTGTGAGAGCATGTCCCGCACGCCATCTGGGATCTGTGGAAGCACCTGTGCCACTGTATCACATAAAGTATGGGAAAAATGTCCCAATAGGCATGAGGTGTTTACAGACCTCAATGCCAGGCTGGAGGACGAAAACATTTTCTGATCCAGCCTCTTCCACATCCATGGGAGTGGAAGTTAAGGCACCACGGGAAGTGGAGGCCTGGACCCCTGAGGAAACTAGAATCATTTGGAGGTGGGACATAGCGGTGGTGGCCAATTTTCCTATTTACAGGAGCCCCAGTGCTAAGTTTGGACCACATCCCTAGCAGGACATCAGTGAGGGCTTTGTTAAAGGGTAACATTGGTTCCGATGAGGAAACCCCCGGAAGAAGCACCTCATTCAGGAGGTTAGTCCTGACTGGCACCATAGGCAAATCCAGGTCCAAGACTCACTCCTCCGTAGCCACCGCAGGAGGTGAGTGTAAGGAAATGCCTCCTTGGCATGATTACCCCCTAACTTTTTGCCTTTGCTGATGCTAAGTTTTGATTGAAAGTGTGCTGGGACCCTGCTAACCAGGCCCCAGCACCAGTGTTCTTTCCCTAAACTGTACCTTTTCTCCACAATTGGCACAACCCTGGCACTCAGGTAAGTCCCTTGTAACTGGTACCCCAGGGTACCAAGGGTCCTGATGCCAGGGAAGGTCTCTAGGGCTGCAGCATCTTATGTCACCCTGGGGACCACTCACTCAGCACATGCACACTGCCTCACAGCTAGTGTGTGCTGGTGGGGAGAAAAAGACTAAGTCGACATGGCACTCCCCTCAGAGTGCCATGCCAACTTCACACTGCCTGTGGCATAGGTAAGTCACCCCTCTAGCAGGCCTTACAGCCCTAAGGCAGGGTGCACTATACCACATGTGAGGGCATATGTGCATGAGCACTATGCCCCTACAGTGTCTAAGCAAACCTTTAGACATTGTAAGTGCAGGCTAGCCATAAGAGTGTATGGTCTGGGAGTTTGTCAAACATGAACTCCACAGTTCCATAATGGCTACACTGAAAACTGGGAAGTTTGGTATCAAACTTCTCAGCACAATAAATGTACACTGATGACAGTGTGTAATTTATTGTAACATACACCCAGAGGGCATTTTAGAGACGCCCCCTGAATACCAATCCCACTTCTAGTGTAGGCTGACCAGTTCCTGACAGCCTGCCACATACCAGACAAGTTGCTGGCCACATGGGGTGAGTACCTTTGTCACTCTGTGGCCAGGAACAAAGCCTGTACTGGGTGGAGGTGCTTCTCACCTGCCCCTGCAGGAACTGTAACACCTGGTGGTGAGCCTCAAAGGCTCACCCCTTTTGTAACAGTGTCCCAGGGCATCCCAGCAAGTGGAGATGCCCGCTCCTCAGGTCACTGCCCCCACTTTTGGCGGCAAGGCTGGAGGAGATAATGAGAAAAACAAGGAGGAGTCACCCACCAGTTAGGACAGCCCCTAAGGTGTCCTGAGCTGAGGTGACCCCTGCCTTGATAAATCCTCCATCTTGAGTTTGGAGGATTCCCCAATAGGATTAGTTATGTGCCCCCTCCCCACAGGGAGGAGGCACGAAGAGGGAGTAGCCACCCTCAAGGACAGTAGCCATTGGCTACTGCCCTCCCAGACTCAAACACACCCATACATTCAGTATTTAGGGGCACCCAGAACCTAGGAAACTAGATTCCTGCAACTTGAAGAAACAAGAAGGACTGCTGACCTACAAGCCTGCAGAGGAGGAGGAAAATGACAACTGCTTTGGCCACAGCCCTACCGGCCTGTCTCCAACTTCGAAAACCTGCAACCAGCGACACATCCAACAGGGACCAGCGACCTCTGAAGCCTCAGAGGACTGTCCTGGACTAAAGGACCAAGAAACTCCCATGAGCAGCGGCCCTGCTCAAAACCAGCTACTTCTTTGCAACAAAGAAGCAACTTCCAAAAGACTGCACGTTTCCCACCGGAAGCGTGAAACTTCCCACTCTGCACCCGACGCCCCCGGCTCGAGATATAGCGAACCAACACCTCAGGGAGGACTCCCCGTCGACTGCGAGACCGTGAATAACCAGAGACGACCGCCCCTGAGCCCCCACAGCGATGCCTGCAGAGATAATCCAGAGGCATCCCCTGACCGCGACTGCCTGTAACAAGGGACCCAATGCCTGGAACCAGCACTGCACCCGCAGCCCCCAGGACCTGAAGGAACCAAACCTGATCGCAGGAGTGACCACCAGGTGACCCTCTGCCTAGCCCAGGTGGTGGCTGGCTGGAGAAGCCCCCCCCGTGCCTGCCTGCACCGCTAGAGTGACCCCGGGTCCCTCCATTGTTTTCTACCTGAAACCCAATACCTGCTTTGCACACTGCACCTGGCCGCCCTTGTGCCGCTGAGAGTGTGTTTTGTGTGTCTACTTGTGTCCCCCCCAGTGCTCTACAAAACCCCCCTGAGGACGCAGGTACTTACCTGCTGGCAGACTGAAACGGAGCACCCCTGTTCCCCATAGGCACCTATGTCTTTTGGGCACCTCTTTGACCTCTGCACCTGACCGGCCCTGAGCTGCTGGTGTGGTAACTTTGGGGTTGCCTTGAACCCCCAACGGTGGGTTGCCTATGCCCCAGAACTGAGACTTGTAAGTGTTTTACTTACCTCCTAATCTAACCTTTACTTACCTCCCCCAGGAACTGTTGATTTTTGCACTGTGTCCACTTTGAAAATAGCTTATTGCCATTTTTACAAAGACAGTATATGACATTGCTGTTATGCACAGTTCCTAAAGTATCTAAGTGAAGTACCTTGCATTTAAAGTGTTTACTGCAAATCTTGAACCTGTGGTTCTTAAAATAAACTAAGAAAATATATTTTTCAATATAAAAACCTATTGGCCTGGAGTAAGTCTTTGAGTGTGTGTTCCTCCTTTATTGCCTGTGTGTGTACAACAAATGCTTAACACTACCCTCTGATAAGTCTACTGCTCGACCACACTACCACAAAATAGAGCATTAGAATTATCTACTTTTGCCACTATCTTACCTCTAAGGAGAACCCTTGGACTGTGCACACTATTTCTTACTTTGAAATAATATATACAGAGCCAACTTCCTACAGCGCGTGCGAGCATGCCAGCATTTGGAGAGGTGTCCAGTCTGCTGGCTTCTCCTAGTTCCTCATACCATTCCATTTGCACAAAACCAAAATCTACAGGATCCTGAGACCGCTCCCATTCCTCACCTATGTCTGGTTGCTCATAAGACGACTCAGGCAATGATCTGGCCCCTGTCAGAGCCATCTAAGTCGGAACTGGCGTGATACGACGCAGTTAGGTCTCATCAGGTATGAGAATGGGGCTCGCACCACAGGTGGCACGAGAATCTTCGACGTCAGGAACATCACCAGAGGAGGCCAACAATGTGCACTCAGCATCGTTCCATAACTGGTATCGGAGCCAAGAGGCCCCATCAGAGCCGAGGCTGAAGCGGCTGCCGACCCTGTGGGGGCTGAAGGTACAGCAGCGGGGCCAGCTCGCTCGAATACAAGATGCATGGCCTTGTAAAACTGAGTTGAGCAGGGTTTGAGCGGGGGTCGCTCCGGCTCCTGGGAAGGGGAAGCGGGGGAGGCTCGAAGTCAGCCTTTGCATCGGTTCTGCGGAACCGTGCCTGGAACGTCGACGTTTCCTCGTCAGTCGCCACTAGTTAGTTATAGTTAGGACTATGTTTTTATAGAGAAGCGTTTTTTAGACTTGCATATATATGTATATATCTTTGCATATATCTTTAGCACCGTTTGACTAATCTTCACAAACTTTTCCCAAAAAAGTGCCCTGGTGATTCTTGTTGCACATGGGAAGTTTCGGGGTGATCCGTCAAGTGGCGGCTAAGAAAAAGAGGAGGGTGGGGGAAGTTGTGTTTCCCATAGGACCTTTAGACACGACCACAGCCCGAACCACTGTATGGAATTACACCAAATTTGGCAGAAAGCGAACTTTCGGTACGCAGGTTGTGGTTTCGCTTATTTAGTGTAAATCCGTTCAGTAGTTCTTTGGAAATTTAAGGAAATCCAAATTTGTATATCTCTGGCCGTGATGACTTTGTGAATAACGACGAGTCATGCAGGGAAATGCACAGCTATGATTGGCTGGCAACACTTCAACCAGGAAGTATTGACAGGTATCTTGGGACTCTTCAGCCGAGTTAATCAAAAGAAATGTGAAGAAAAAAAAAAGTGCCAAGGGTAGGGACACCCTGACCCCTTAGGTCTGGTGCTGGCGTCCCAGAGGGACCTTGCCAAGACTAAAAAGCATTTATTTTTCAAAAATGTTTTGCTGCGAAATCATGAAATTAGTGGAAAATATAAATAAATGAATAAAACAAGCGCAGGCTCATGCGCTTGTCATATATATATATATATATATATATATATATATATATATATATATATATGGGAAATGTCACTTACCCAGTGTACATCTGTTCATGGCATGTTCCGCAGCACATGCTATGCACAGGTCCTGCCATCTAGTGTTAGGCTTGGAGCGTTACAAGTTGTTTTTCTTCGAAAAAGTATTTTCGAGTCACTGGACCGAGTGACTCCTCCTTTTCGGCTCCATTGCGCATGGGCATCAACTCCATCTTAGATTGTTTTTCCGCAGAGGGGAAGGTAGAAGTGATAGAGTGTAAAGAAAGAGATGTCCATGCAATGGAATAGAGATGTATATACAGAGTTTTAATAAAGAGGTGTCCATGCAATTGAATAGAGATGTATATACATATGTACAAATTTTAAATGCAACTTAAACAGCTACAGGGAGGAGGGAGGGCGCATGTGAATCTGCAGCGGAACATGCCACGAACAAATGTACACTGGGTAAGTGATATTTTCCGTTCAATGGCATGTGTAGCTGCAGATACACATGCTATGCATAGACTACAAAGCAGTAATCCTCCAGTAAGCGGTGGTCAGCCTGTAGGAGTTGAAGTTGTCTGAAATAATGTTCTTAGTACAGCCTGTCCTACTGTGGCTTGTTGTGTTGCTAACATATCCACACAGTAATGCTTGGTAAATGTATGAGGTGTCGACCAAGTGGCTGCTTTACAAATTTCTGTCATTGGTATGTTCCGTAGAAATGCCATTGTTGCTCCTTTTTTCCCTAGTGGAGTGCACCTTTGGCGTAATTATCAGTTGTCTTTTAGCCTTTAGGAAACAAGTTTGTATACATTTTACTATCCACCTGGCTATACCTTGTTTTCATATAGGATTACCAGTATGGGTTTTTTGGAATGCGACGAACAATTGTTTAGTTTTACGAAATTATTTTGTTCTGTCGATGTAATACATTAAAGCTCTCTTAATATATAATGTATGTAGTGCTCTTTCTGCTACTGAGTCTGGCTGTGGGAAGAAGACTGGAAGTTCCACTGTTTGATTTAAATTAAATGGCGAGATGACTTTAGGTAGAAATTTAGGGTTTGTGTGAAGTACAACCTTATGTTTGTGTACTTGTATAAAGGGTTGTTCAATAGTGAATGCTTGTATTTCACTAACTCTTCACAATGAAGTGATTGCCACTAGAAATGCTACTTTCCAAGTTAGGAATTGAATTTGACAAGAGGGCATGGGTTCAAATGGTGGACCCATGAGTCGTATAAGTACAATGTTAAGATTCCATGAGGGTACTGGTGGCGTTCTTGGAGGTATGATTCGTTTTAGACCCTCCATGAAAGCTTTAATGACTGGTACCCTAAATAGAGATTTGGTTTGTTTATTTTGCAAATAAGCAGAAATTGCTGTGAGATGTATTTTGATGGATGAAAAAGCTAAATTTGCTTTTTGTAGAAGTAAATAACTTCTTGTATGGACGCATCTAAAGATGTTATGTGTTTTGCTTGACAGTAGAAAACAAATCTTTTCCATTTGTTAGCATAACACTGCCTGGTAGTAGGTTTTCTTTCCTGTTTTATGACTTCCATACATTCTGGTGGAAGATTTAGATACCCAAACGCTAAGATTTCAGGAGCCAGATTGAGCATCGCTGGATTAGGGTGTCTGATCTGCTGTTTGTCCTGTGTCAGCAGGTCTGGTCTGTTTGGGAGTTTGACGTGTGGTACTATTGACAGGCCTAGCAGTGTGGTGTACCATGGCTGGCGTGCCCACGTTGGTGCTATAAGTATGAGTTTGAGTTTGTTTTGATGCAGTTTGTTGACCAAAAATGGAATGAGCGGGAGAGGGGGAAAATCGTAAGCAAATATCCCTAACCAGTTGATCCATAGAGCATTGCCCTTGGATTGAGGGTGTGGGTACCTGGATGCAAAGTTTTGGCATTTTGCGTTGTGGTTGGTGGCGAACAGATCTATGTCTGGTGTCCCCCACTGACGAAAGTATTTGTGAAGTACTTGGGGGTGAATTTCCCACTCATGAGTTTGTTGGTGATCTCGACCAAGGTTGTCTGCTAACTGATTGTGAATCCCTGGAATGTATTGAGCTACCAGGGGTATGTTGTTGTGAATTGCCCAATGCCAATTTTTATGTGCTAGAAGGCAAAGTTGTGATGAGTGGGTTCCTCCTTGTTTGTTTAAGTAGTACATTGTTGTCATATTGTCTGTTCTGACAAGAATGTGTTTGTGAGCAAGAAGTGGTTGAAAGGCTCTTAGTGCTAGGGAGACCGCTAGCAGTTCTAAGTGATTTATGTGAAGCTGTTTCTGTTTGTTGTCCCATTGTCCCTGAATAATGTGATTGTTGAGGTGTGCTCCCCATCCAATCATTGATGCATCGGCGTGAGGCACAAGGTCTTGAAATGGCCGCCCTCTGTTTAAATTTGTGGGATTCCACCACTGAAGCGAAATGTGCGTTTGGCGGTCTATCAACACTAGACCTTGGAGATGACCCTGTGCCTGCGACCATTGTTTTGCGAGGCACTGTTGTAAGGGTCACATGTGTAACCTTGCGTTTGGGACAATGGCGATGCATGATGCCATCATACCTTGCAGTTTCATGGCAAAACGGACAACGTAGTGTTGGTTTGGCTGAATTTTTGGCAATATGGTGTGGAACGATTGCACTCTTTGTGGGCTTGGACTTGCAAGCGCCTTTTGAGAGTTTATTGTAGCTCCTAAATACTGCTGAATTTGTGATGGATGCAGGTGTGATTTTTGGTAATTTATTGAGAACCCTAGTGTGTGTAGGGTGTCTATTACATAGCGTGTGATGTTGACACTGTTTTTGAGTGTTGGCTTTTATTAGCCAATCGTCGAGCTATGGGAATACATGCATATATTGTCTCCTTATGAATGCTGCGACTACGGCAAGGCATTTTGTAAAGCCTCTGGGGGCTGTTGTTATCCCGAAGGGTAATACCTTGAATTGGTAATGTTTTCCTTGTATGACAAATCTGAGGTATTTTCTGTGAGTTGGATGGATGGGTATGTAAAAATACGCATCTTTTAGATCCAGTGTTGTCATAAATTCTCCCCGTTGTAGCAGTGGGACTACATCCTGTAGTGTTACCATGTGAAAGTGTTCTGATTGGATATAGAGGCTGAGAGTTCTGCGATCTAATATTGGTCTTAATGTTTTGTCCTTTTTGGGAATAAGGAAGTACAGGGAATAAACCCCTGTTCCTTTTTGATGATGCAGCACCAGTTATATGGCTTGTTTGAGTAATAGTGCCTATACTTCTGTTTGCAACATTGCAAGATATTGAGATGAAAGTTTGTGTGCTTTTGGGGGAATGTCTGGAGGAAATTGTGTGAACTCTATGCAGTAACCATGTTGGATAATGGATAATACCCATGTGTCTGTTGTGATGCTTAACCATTGGTCGTGGAACATTTTCAGTCTTCCTCACACAGGGGAAGTGTGTTGAGGGAGGGTGATGATAAAGTCACTGTTTGGTATTAGTAGCTTGTTTTGAGAATTGGTATTTTCCTCTAGATTTGGGGAACTGTCCTCTGTAGGATCCCCGAAATCCCCCTCTTTCGTATTGTGTCTGGTAAGAGGGCTTGGATTGGGAGGCGGATGGCTCGTAGAGCTGTAGCCTGAAGCCTGAAGCCTCCCCTATATTGAGGCTTCCGAAATGAGCCTCTGTATTGGGATGAATAAAGTGCTCCCATCGCTTTGGCCGTGTCTGCGTCTTTTTTCATTTTATCTATGTGCTGAATAATTGTTGCTGATTAAAAGGCATGTTGAGGACGGCTTGTTGGATTTCAGGTTTAAAACCTGATGACCTGAGCCATGCATGTCGCCTAATGGTGACAGCTGTATTTATAGTCCTTGCAGCTGTATCTGCTGAGGGTAGCGCTGATCTTATTTGATTGTTCGTAATTGCCTGTCCCTCCTCTATCTGCTGGGCTCTCTTTTGTTGTTCCTTGGGGAGATGCTGAATAATGTCCTTCATCTCATCCCAATGAGCCATATCGCATCTAGCGAGAAAGGCCTGCGAATTAGCTATGCGCCACTGATTGGCAGCTTGTGACGCCACCCTTTTCCCTGCAGCATCAAATTTTTTGCTTTCTTTATCTGGAGGGGGTGCATCTCCAGAGGACTGTGAGTTAGCCATTTTCCTCGCTGCGCTGACCACTACTGAATCGGGGGCAGCTGTTGTGTGATATAAACTGGGTCTGAGGGTGGTGGTTTGTATTTTTTCTCTACCCTTGGGGATATAGCCCTTCCTTTAACCGGTTCTTGGAATATCTGCGGGGCATGTTTGAGCATACCGGGGAGCATGGGTAAGCTTTGGTATGTGGCGTGAGTTGAGGACAATGTATCGAACAAGAAGTCGTCCTCTTATGTTCTGTGTGCATGCTCACGTTGTGGAAAGCTGCTCCCTGGCTAGAACCTGTGTATACGAGGTGCTATCCTCAGGTGGCGTCGAGACGTTCGGTGCTTCTGGACGCCATCTCTAACCTTCTCACTCTACGGTCTCGTAGGGTCTTTTTCGAACTGAAGGATTTACAGGCTTCACAAGTATCCTCTCGATGATCTGGAGATAAACACAAGTTACAGACTAGGTGTTGATCTGTATAGGAATATTTGGCGTGGCAGCAAGGGCAGAACCTAACGGGGTCTGGTCCATTAGGCTTCGACGATCCTTTTGGTCGGGCCGACCAGGCCCAAGTTGGGTGCGGGTGCCCCAAAGGGCAACCAAAGATGTATATCATCCGATACCGAGGTGTCGATGCTGGATGTAGACACGATCGAAAACAATACCGACGATTTTCGATGGATTATAAGTTTTTCCGACTCGAACAACTGGAGTGAAGAGGAACACGTCCGAACCTGATGGCGGAAAGAAAACAATCTAAGATGGAGTCGATGCCCATGCGCAATGGAGCCGAAAAGGAGGAGTCACTCGGTCCTGTGACTCGAAAAGACTTCTTAGAAGAAAAACAACTTGTAACACTCCGAGCCCAACACTAGATGGCAAGACATGTGCATAGCATGTGTATCTGCAGCTACACATGCCATTGAACACATATATATATATACACATATATATATATATATATATATATATATATATATATATGGAAAATGTCACTTACCCAGTGTACATCTGTTCGTGGCATGAAACGCTGCAGATTCACATGCTGTGCATTATCCTGCCATCTAGTGTTGGGCTCAGAGTGTTACAAGTTGTTTTTCTTCAAAGAAGTCTTTTCGAGTCACAAGACCGAGGGACTCCTCCCTTTCGGCTCCATTGCGCATGGGCGTCGACTCCATCTTAGATGTTTTTTCCCGCAGAGGGTGAGGTAGGAGTTGTGTATATAGTAAAGGTACCCATGCAATGGAGTAAGTATGTACATAATGTGAATAAAAGTGATATATATTTACAAATTTATAAATCTACAAGTTTCATCAACATATAGGCCCTCATTCTGACCCTGGCGGTCTTTGACCGCCAGGGCGGAGGACCGCGGGAGCACCGCCGACAAGCCGGCGGTGCTTCAATGGGGATTCCGACCGCGGCGGTAAAGCCGCGGTCGGACCGGCACCACTGGCGGGGTCCCGCCAGTGTACCGCGGCCCCATTGAATCCTCCGCGGCGGCGCAGCTTGCTGCACCGCCGCGGGGATTCTGACCCCCCCTACCGCCATCCAGATCCCGGCGGTCGGACCGCCGAGATCCGGATGGCGGTAGGGGGGGTCGCGGGGCCCCTGGGGGCCCCTGCAGTGCCCATGCCACTGGCATGGGCATTGCAGGGGCCCCCGTAAGAGGGCCCCTACATGTATTTCACTGTCTGCTGCGCAGACAGTGAAATACGCGACGGGTGCAACTGCACCCGTCGCACAGCTTCCACTCCGCCGGCTCGATTCCGAGCCGGCTTCATCGTGGAAGCCTCTTTCCCGCTGGGCTGGCTGGCGGTCTGAACGAGACCGCCCGCCAGCCCAGCGGGAAAGTCAGAATTACCGCCGCGGTCTTTCGACCGCGGAACGGTAACCTGACGGCGGGACTTTGGCGGGCGGCCTCCGCCGCCCGCCAAGGTCAGAATGAGGGCCATAATGTACAATTTTCATCAACTTATAACGGCTACAGCCTCCCGGGGAGGCGGGAGGGTGCATGTGAATCTGCAGCGTCTCATGCCACGAACAGATGTACACTGGGTAAGTGACATTTTCCGTTCAATGGCATGTGTAGCTGCAGATACACATGCTGTGCATAGACTAGTAAGCAGTTATCTCCCCAAAAGCGGTGGCTTAGCCTGTAGGAGTTGAAGTTGTTTGAAATAATGTTCGTAATACTGCCTGTCCTACTGTGGCTTGTTGTGTTGTTAACACATCTACACAGTAATGTTTTGTGAATGTATGAGGCATAGATCATGTGGCTGCCTTACAGATTTCTGTCATAGGTATATTTCCTAGAAAGGCCATTGTGACGCCTTTCTTTCTAGTGGAGTGCGCCTTTGGCGTAATAAGCAGGTCTCTCTGTGCTTTAACATATCAGGTTTGAATACATTTCACTATCCATCTGGCAATGCCTTGTTTGGATATTGGATTTCCTGCATGAGGTTTTTGGAAGGCTACAAACAATTGTTTTGTTTTGCTAAATTGTTTTGTAATATCAATGTAATACATTAGTGCTCTTTTGATGTCTAAAGTATGTAAGGCTCTTTCGGCTACTGAGTCTGGTTGTGGAAAAAAGACTGGGAGTTCCACTGTTTGGTTTAGGTGGAACGGTGATATAACTTTTGGTAAGAATTTGGGATTTGTGCGTAGAACCACTTTATGTTTGTGTATTTGTATGAAGGGTTCTTGTATAGTAAATGCTTGTATTTCACTTACTCTTCTAAGAGATGTGATAGCTATTAGGAAGGCTACTTTCCAGGTTAAGTATTGCATCTCACAAGAGTGCATGGGTTCAAATGGTGGAACCATGAGTCGTGTTAATACAATATTGAGGCTCCATGAGGAAACTGGTGGTGTTCTCGGGGGTATGATTCTCTTTAGACCCTCCATAAATGCTTTGATGACTGGGATTCTAAAGAGTGATGTTGAATGTGTAATCTGCAGATAGGCAGATATTGCTGTGAGATGTATGTTAATGGAAGAAAAAGCTAGATTTGATTTTTGTAAGTGTAATAAGTAGCTTACAATGTTTTTTGCGGACGCATGTAGTGGTTGAATTTGATTATTATGGCAGTAATAAACAAATCTTTTCCATTTATTTGCTTAACAATGTCTTGTAGTAGGTTTTCTAGCTTGTTTAATGACCTCCATACATTCTTGTGTAAGGTCTAAATGTCCAAATTCTAAGACTTCAGGAGCCAGATTGCTAGATTGAGCGATGCTGGATTCGGGTGTCTGATCTGTTGTTTGTGTTGAGTTAACAGATCTGGTCTGTTTGGTAGTTTGATATGAGGTACTACTGACAGATCTAGTAGTGTTGTGTACCATGGCTGGCGAGCCCAAGTTGGTGCTATTTGTATTAGTTTGAGTTTTTGCTTTGACTCAATTTCTTTAACAGATACGGAAGGAGTGGGAGAGGGGGAAAAGCGTAATCCCTGACCAACTCATCCATAACGCATTGCCCTTGGAGTGAGGGTGTTGATACCTGGACGCGAAGTTTTGGCATTTTGCGTTTTCTTTTGTTGCGAATAGGTCTATTTGTGGTGTTCCCCAGCTTTGTAGTATCTGGGGATGAATTTCCCATTCGTGTGTTTGTTGGTGATCTCAACTGAGATTGTCGGCTAACTGGTTTTGAATTCCTGGGATGTACTGTGCTATTAGGCGAATGTGATTGTGAATTGCCCAATGCCAAATCTTTTTTGCTAAGAGACACAGCTGTGATGAGTGTGTCCCTCCCTGTTTGTTTAGGTAATACATTGTCGTCATGTTGTCTGTTTTGACAAGAATGTGTTTGTGGGCTATTAACGGTTGAAATATTTTCAATGCTAGAAACACTGCTAGCAGTTCTAGATGATTTATATGAAGCTGCCTTTGTTGAGCATCCCATTGTCCCTGTATGCTGTGCTAGTTGAGTTGTGCTCCCCACCCTACCATGGAAGCATCTGTTGTGATCACGTATTGAGGCACAGGGTCCTGGAATGGCCGCCCTTGGTTTAAATTTATAGGATTCCACCACTGAAGCGAGGAGTGTGTTTGGCGGTCTATCAACAGGCTGGCGGTGCTCCCTCAGCCGCGGTCAGAAGTGGAAAGTCGCCGGTCCCCCGCCGACTTTCCGCTGCTCGGGGGAATCCTCCATGGCGGCGGAGCGCGGGGATTCTGACACCCCCTACCGCCATCCTGTTCATGGCGGGAAACCCGCCATGAACAGGATGGCGGTAGGGGGTGCCGCGGGGCCCCTGGGGGCCCCTGCAGTGCCCATGCCAATGGCATGGGCACTGCAGGGGCCCCCGTAAGAGGGCCCCGCAAAGTATTTCAGTGTCTGCTTTGCAGACACTGAAATACGCGACGGGTGCAACTGCACCCGTCGCACCCCTGCAACTACGCCGGCTCAATTCTGAGCCGGCGTCCTCGTTGCAGGGGCATTTCCTCTGGGCCGGCGGGCGCTCTTTTGGAGAGCGCCCGCCGGCCCAGAGGAAATGTTTGAATGGCCGCCGCCGTCCTCCAAGGTCAGAATCAGGGCCTAGATCTTGAAGTTGACCCTGTGCTTGTGTCCACTGTGTTGCTAGGCACTGTTGTAAGGGCCGCATGTGTAGTCTTGCGTTTGGGACAATGGCTATGCATGAAGACATCATGCCTAGAAGTTTCATCACAAACCTCACTTGATAGTGTTGGTTTGGGTGCATGTTTAGTATTACATTTTGGAATGCTTGTACCCTTTGTGGACTTGGACTTGCAATCCCTTTTTGTGTGTTGATTATTGCTCCTAAGTATTGTTGTATTTGACACGGTTGTAGATGTGATTTTTGGTAGTTTATAGAGAACCCTAGCTTGTGAAGGGTTTCTATGACGTATTTTGTGTGTAGAAGACACTGTTGCTGAGTGCTGGTTTTTATTAACCAATCGTCTAAGTAAGGGAATACGTGCATTGGCTGCCTCCGGATATGAGCAGCTACTACTGCAAGGCATTTTGTGAATGCTCTTGGAGCTGTTGTTATCCCGAACGGTAACACTTTGAATTGGTAATGCACGCCTTGGATTACAAACCTCAAGTATTGCCTGTGGGAAGGATATATGGGTATGTGAAAGTAAGCATCCTTGAGATCTAATGTTGACATGTAGTCCTGTTGTTTGAGCAAGGGAATCACGTCTTGAAGTGTCACCATGTGAAAATGATCTGACTTGATGTAAAGATTTAGGGGGTCATTCCGAACCACCCAAACACTGCACCGCGGTCAAATGACCGCCGCAGTGATTCTAACTTTCCAGCTGGGCCGGCGGGCGATCTCAAGAAGATCGCCCGCCGGCCCAGCGGGAAAGCCCCTGCAAAGAGGAAGCCGGCTCCGAATGGAGCCGGCGGATTTGCAAGGGTGCGACGGGTGCAGTTGCACCCGTCGCGATTTTCAGTGTCTGCAAAGCAGACACTGAAAATCATTATGGGGCCCTGTTAGGGGGCCCCTGCACTGCCCATGCCAGTGGCATGGGCAGTGCAGGGGCCCCCAGGGGCCCCACGACACCCGTTCCCGCCAGCCTCTTCCTGGCGGTGTAAACCGCCAGGAACAGGCTGGCGGGAAGGGGGTCGGAATCCCCATGGCGGCGTCCCTGGGCCAGCGGTCAGAATTGCCCATGAAGCACCGCCAGCCTGTTGGCGGTGCTTCCGCGGCCCTCTGCCCTGGTGGTTTCAAACCGCCAGGGTCGGAATGAGGGCCTTAGTGTTCTGAGGTCTAATATGGGTCTCGGTGTTTTGTCCTTTTTTGGAATTAGGAAATACATGGAGTAAACACCTGTTCCTCTTTGATGGTTGGATACTAGTTCTATTGCTTCTTTTTGTAACAATGCTTGGACTTCTAGTTGTAACAGATCTAAGTGCTGTTTGGACATGCTGTGTGCTCTTGGAGGCACATTTGGTGGTAATTGTAGGAATTCTATGCAATAACCATGTTGGATTATGGCTAGGACCCACGAGTCCGTAGTTATGTTTTTCCAATTCTGGTAATAATCTGTGAGTCTCCCCCCCACTGATGTTGTGTGGTGGGGGTTTGTGACGTTGGAGTCACTGTTTAGTTTGTGGGGTTTTTGGGCTTTGGAATTTCCCTCTTGTTTTAGGGAACTGCCCACCCCTATATTGTCCCCGAAAACCTCCCCTTTGATATTGGCCCTGGTATGTGGGTCTGGCCTGTGAGGTGGAAGGCTCTGTGGTTTGGGCTCGAAACCCCCCTCTAAAGTGTGGCTTCCTAAAAGTGCCTCTGCTCTGTGGGGAGTAGAGCGCGCCCATGTCTTTGGCCGTGTCTGTGTCTTTCTTCAGTTTGTCTATTGCTGTATCCACCTCCGGCCCAAACAATTGTTTGTCCGTTGAAAGGCATATTCAGCACATCCTGCTGGATTTCTGGCTTAAATCCGGAGGTACGTAGCCATGCGTGTCTCCGAATGGTCACCGCTGTGTTTACTGTTCTGGCCGCCATGTCTGCTGAGTCCATAGCCGACCTTATTTGGTTGTTGGAGATACTTTGGCCCTCCTCTACAACCTGTTGGGCACGCTTCTGGAACTCTTTGGGAAGGTGTTCAATGAAATGTTGCATTTCGTCCCAATGTGCCCTGTCGTATCTTGCCAGTAGAGCTTGCGAATTGCCAATTCGCCATTGATTGGCTGCCTGTGCTGCCACCGTTTTGCCTTCTGCATCGAATTTCCAACTTTCTTTGTCGGGTGGTGGTGTGTCTCCAGAAGTTTGTGAGTTTGCCCTTTTCCGGGCTTCTCCTACTACCACCGAATCAGGAGTTAGCTGTTGCGTAATGTACACAGGGTCCATAGGGGGAGGTTTATATTTCTTCTCCACCCAAGGTGTGATGGCTCTGCTCTTGACTGGGTCTTGAAACACCTGTTTGGCATGTTTTAACATGCTTGGTAACATTGGCAAACTTTGGTATTGGCTGTGTGTTTGACAGGGTATTGAACAAGAAGTCATCTCCTATAGGTTCTGAATGCAATGCTACGTTATGGAAAGTAGCTGCCCTGGAAACCACCTGCATGTAAGCAGTACTGTCCTCTGGTGGTGATGGCCTTGCCGGGTAGCAATCCGGACTATTATCAGAGACTGGTGCATCGTACAGATCCCATGCATCTGGGTCATCTTGGCTCATCCCTGTGTGCGTTGGTGACTGCATCATTGGGGGTGTTGCTACTGGGGACAGATGTGGTGAGTGCGGTGGCGATGGCTGTGGAGAAAACTGTGGTGGTGTTGTTTCTTTAGCCACTTTTGCTTTTGGCTGCTTTTCGGCGTCATGGAATGCGAGCTTCCGCTTCATCTTAATTGGGGGAAGAGTTCTGATTTTCCCCATGTCTTTCTGTATATGGAGCCTCCTCTGGGTATGGTCTGGCTCACCCATGCCCAGCTCTTGTTCAAACTTGTAGGGCTGGGGCCAAAGCAGTCGTCGTCTCAGTCTTCTCTGCAGGGCTTCAGGTTAGCAGTCCTTCTTCGTCTTCAGGTTGCAGGAATCTATCTTCCTTGGTTCTGGGAGCCCCTAAATACTCAATTTAGGGTTGTGTTTAGGTCTGGGAGGGAAGTAGCCAATGGCTACTGGCCCTGAGGGTGGCTACACCCTCTTTGTGCCTCCTCCCTGTGGGGAGGGGGGCACATCCCTAATCCTATTGGGCGAATCCTCCATCTACAAGATAGAGGATTTCTAAAAGTAAGAGTCACCTCAGCTCAGGACACCTTAGGGGCTGTCCTGACTGGGGAGTGACTCCTCCTTGTTTTTCTCATTATCTCCTCCAGCCTTGCAGCTAAAAGAGGGGGCAGTGCCCGGAGGGGCGGGCATCTCCACTAGCTGGGATGCCCTGTGGCGCTGTAACAAAGGGGGTGAGTCTTTGAGGCTCACCGCCAGGTGTTACAGTTCCTGCAGGGGGAGGTGAGAGGCACCTCCACCCAGTACAGGCTTTATTCCTGGCCACAGAGTGACAAAGGCACTCTCCCCATGTGGCCAGCAACATGTCTGGTGTGTGGCAGGCTGGCAAAAACTAGTCAGCCCACACTGGAAGTCGGGTATGTTTTCAGGGGGCATCTCTAAGATGCCCTCTGGGTGTATTTCACAATAAAATGTACAATGGCATCAGTGTGCACTTATTGTGCTGAGAAGTTTGATACCAAACTTCCCAGTTTTCAGTGTAGCCATTATGGTGCTGTGGAGTTCGTGTATGACAGACTCCCAGATTATATACTCTTATGGCTACCCTGCACTTATAATGTCTCAGGTTTTGCTTAGACACTGTAGGGGCATAGCGCTCATGCACCTATGCCCTCACCTGTGGTATAGTGCACCCTTCCTTAGGGCTGTAAGGCCTGCTAGAGGGGTGACTTATCTATACCATAGGCAGTGTGAGGTTGGCGTGGCACTCTGAGGGGACTGCCATGTCGACTTAGTCATTTTCTCCCCACCAGCACACACAAGCTGGCAAGCAGTGTGCATGTGCTGAGTGAGGGGTCCCCAGGGTGGCATAAGACATGCTGCAGCCCTTAGAGACCTTCCCTGGCATCAGGGCCCTTGGTACCAGGGGTACCAGTTACAAGGGACTTACCTGGGTGCCCTGGTTGTGCCAATTGTGGAGACAAAGGTACAGTTTAGGGAAAGAACATTGGTGCTGGGGCCTGGTTAGCAGGGTCCCAGCACACTTTCAAATCATAACTTGGCATCAGCAAAGGCAAAAACTCAGGGGATAACCATGCCAAAGAGACATTTCCTTACACAACCCCCCCCCCCCCCCCAAACGAAAGAGGATGAGACTAACCTTTCCCAAGAAAGTCTTCATTTTCCAAGTGGAAGAACCTGGAAAAGCCATCTGCATTGGCATGGGCAGTCCCAGGTCTGTGTTCCACTATAAAGTCCATTCCCTGTAGGGACCACCGCAACAGTTTTGGATTTTCACCTTTCATTTGCATTAGCCATCTGAGAGGTCTGTGGTCAGTTTGAACTACAGAGTGAATACCAAAGAGGTATGGTCTCAGCTTCTTCAGGGACCAAACCACAGCAAAGGCCTCCCTCTCAATGGCACTCCAGCGCTGCTCCCTGGGGAGTAACCTCCTGCTAATGAAAGCAACAGGCTGGTCAAGGCCATCATCATTTGTTTGGGACAAAACTGCCCCTATCCCATGTTCAGAGGCATCTGTCTGCACAATGAACTGCTTGGAGTAATCTGGAGCTTTGAGAACTGGTGTTGTGCACATAGCTTCTTTCAGGGTATCAAAGGCCTGTGGCATGCTATAGTCCAGTTTACCTTCTTGGGCATTTTCTTGGAGGTAAGTTCTTTGAGGGGTGTCACTATGGATCCATATCCCTTCACAAACATCATGTAGTAACCAGTCAAGCCAAGGAATGCCCTGACTTGAGTCTGGGTTTTTGGAGCTACCCAGTCCAGAATGGTCTGGATCTTGGGTTGGAGTGGCTGAACTTGGCCTCCACCTACAAGGTGTCCCAAGTAAACCACAGTACCCTGCCCTATCTGACATTTGGATGCCTTGATAGAGAGGCCTGCTGCTTGCAGGGCCTGCAAAACCTTCTTCAGGTGGACCAGGTGATCCTGCCAGCTGGAGCTAAAGACAGCAATATCATCAAGATAAGCTTCACTAAAGGACTCCAAGCCAGCAAGGACTTGATTCACCAACCTTTGGAAGGTGGCAGGGGCATTCTTTAAGCCAAAGGGCATCACAGTAAACGGATAGTGCCCATCAGGTGTAGAGAATGCTGTATTTTCTTTTGCTCCTGGTGCCATTTTTATTTGCCAGTACCCTGCTGTCAAGTCAAAGGTACTCAAGTATTTGGCAGCACCCAATTTATCAATTAGCTCATCTGCCCTTGGAATGGGATGGGCATCTGTCTTGGTGAAAGAAGTAAGTCCTCTGTAGTCCACACAAAACCTCATCTCTCTCTTGCCATCTTTGGTGTGAGGTTTGGGGACTAAGACCACTGGACTAGCCCAAGGGCTGTCAGAGTGCTCAATGACTCCCAATTCCAGCATCTTGTGGACTTCCACCTTGATGCTTTCCTTAACTTGGTCAGACTGTCTGAAAATGTTGTTTTTGACAGGCATGCTGTCTCCTGTGTCCACATCATGGGTACACAGGTGTGTCTGACCAGGGGTTAGGGAAAATAGCTCAGCAAACTGTTGGAAGACTTTCCTACAGTCAGCTTGCTGTAGGCCAGAGAGGGTGTCTGAATAGATCACTCCATCTACTGAGCCATCTTTAGGGTCAGTGGAGAGGAGATCAGGGGGAGGTTCACTCTCAGCTTCCTGGTCCTCATCTGTAACCATTAACATGTTTACATCTGCCCTGTCATGAAAGAGTTTGAGGCGGTTCACATGGATCACCCTTTTGGGGGTCCTGCTAGTGCCTAGGTCTACCAGGTAGGTGACCTGACTCTTTCTCTCTAGCACTGGGTAAGGGCCACTCCATCTGTCCTGAAGTGCCCTGGAAGCAACAGTCTCCAGAACCCAGACTTTCTGCCCTGGCTGAAACTCAACCATAGCAGCCTTTTGGTCATACCACATCTTCTGGAGTTGTTGGCTGGCCTCAAGGTTTTTACTTGCCTTTTCCATGTACTCTGCCATCCTGGAACGTAGGCCTAGTACATAGTCCACTATATCTTGCTTAGGCTCATGAAGGTCTCTCCCAGCCTACTTTCAGAAGAGCTAGTGGTCCCCTTACATGATGGTCAAACAGAAGTTCAAAGGGGGAAAACCCTACTCCCTTCTGAGGCACCTCTCTGTAGGCGAAAAGCAGACATGGCAAGAGGACATCCCATCTCCTTTTGAGTTTTTCAGGGAGCCCCATGATCATGCCCTTCAATGTCTTGTTGAATCTTTCCACATGACCATTGGTTTGTGGATGGCATGGTGTGGTGAATTTGTACGTCACCCCACACTCATTTCCACATGTGTTTCAGGTATGCTGACATGAAGTTGGTACCTCTGTCAGACACCACCTCCTTAGGAAATCCCACTCTGGTAACGATACCAATGAGTGCTTTGGCTACTGCAGGGGCAGTAGTGGACCTAAGGGGAATTGCTTCAGGGTACCTGGTAGCATGATCCACTACTACTAGGATATACTGATTCCCTGAGGCTTTGGGAGGTTCAAGTGGACCCACTATGTCCACTCCCACTCTTTCAAAGGGGACCCCCACCACTGGAAGGGGAATGAGGGAGGCCTTTGGATGGCCACCTGTCTTACCACTGGCTTGACAGGTGGCACAGGAGGCACAAAACTCCTTTACTTTCTGGGACATGTTGGGCCAATAGAAATGGTTGACTAACCTCTCCCAAGTCTTGGTTTGTCCCAAATGCCCAGCAAGTGGAATATCATGGGCTAAGGTCAGGATGAACTCTCTAAACTCCTGAGGTACTACCACTCTCCTAGTGGCACCAGGTTTGGGATCTCTTGCCTCAGTGTAAAGAAGCCCATCTTCCCAATAGACCCTATGTGTTCCACTGATTTTTCCTTTGGTCTCTTCAGAAGCTTGCTGCCTAAGGCCTTCAAGAGAGGGACAGGTTTCTTGCCCCTTACACAGCTGTTCCCTTGTGGGTCCCCCCTGGGCCTAAAAGTTCAACCTGATAAGGTTCCAACTCCATGGGCTCAGTTCCCTCAGAGGGCAGAACTTCTTCCTGGGAAGAGAGGTTCTTTTTTTTTTTTGCTGTGTTGAAGCTGGTTCCCTAGTCTTCTTTCCTTTTCTCTTGGAGGGTTGGGCCATTATTCCAGGCTCCAACACCTCTTTTTCACCCTGAGCCTTGTACTGTGCCCTTGTCTTGACACACACCAGTTCAGGGATACCCAGCATGGCTGCATGGGTTTTGAGTTCTACCTCAGCCCATGCTGAGGACTCCAGGTCATTTCTAAACACTCTACGGGGATAGCAGAGGAGACTACCACCTGTTTCACGCCAGTGACCCCTCCCCATTCTAAAGTTACCATAGCCATGGGATGTACTTTAGTCTGATTGTCAGCGTTGGTGACTGGATAAGTTTGTCCAGTCAGGTATTGTCCTGGGGAAATCAGTTTGTCTGTCACCATTGTGACACTGGCACCTGTGTCCCTCAGGGCTTCTACACTAGTCCCATTAATTAAGAGTTGCTGCCTGCATTTTTTCATATAAGGGGGCCAGGCAGCCACTGTGGCTTAGTCCACCCCACCCTCAGAAACTAATGTAGCTTCAGTGTGAACCCTGATTTGCTCTGCGCACATTGTTGATCCCACCTGGAGACTGGCTATTCCAGTGCTAACTGGAGTAGTAGTAGAAGTGGAACCTTTCTTGGGACAGGCCTTGTCTCCAGTTTGGTGCCCCTTCTGATTACAGCTACGACACCAGGCCTTTTTGGGATCAAAGTTTTTACCCTTGTACCCAAAATTAGATTGTGAAGAGGCTTTGGACCCTCCCTCCTGAGCAGTTTTTTGGCGCCCTGTAGAAGACTCTTTACTTTTACCCTTGGATGTCTCAACACTCTTCCCCTGGGGAGTCTTTGTGACCCCTTTCTTTTGGTCACCCCCCTGTGGAAGTCTTGGTCACCTTAGTCTTGACCCAATGGTCTGCCTTCTTCCCCAATTCTTGGGGAGAAATTGGACCTAGGTCTACCAGATGCTGATGCAGTTTATCATTGAAACAATTACTTAAAAGGTGTTCTTTTCATAAACAGATTGTACAGCCCATCATAATCATTTACACCACTGCCATTAATCCAACCATCCAGTGTTTTGACTGAGAAGTCAACAAAATCAACCCAGGTCTGGCTCGAGGATTTTTGACCCCCCTGAACCTAATCCTGTACTCCTCAATTGAGAATCCAAAGCCCTCAATCAGGGTAGCCTTCATGAGGTCATAGGATTCTGCATCTTTTCCAGAGAGTGCGAGGAGTCTATCCCTACACTTTCCAGTGAAAATTTCCCAAAGGAGAGCACCCCAGTGAGATTTGTTTACTTTTCTGGTTGCACAAGCCCTCTCAAAAGCTGTTAACCATTTGGTGATGTCATCACCATCTTCATATTTTGTTACAATCCCTTTGGGGATTTGTAGCATGTCAGCAGTTTCTCTGACCCTATTTAAGTTGCTGCCACCATTGATGGGAGCTAAACCCATCTCTTTTCTTTCCCTTTATATGGCTAGGAGCTTTTTCTCCAAAGCCAATCTTTTGTCCATCCTGGCTTACAGGAAGTAATCTTCATTGAGGATGCCCTCAATGCTTCCAGAGCTGTTGGACTCCCCTGTGGGAGAAGCAGCATCTCTGACTATCACTTGTGGAGTGAGGGTTGGAGGAACCCTGGTCTCCCTAACTAGGAGTGGAGGGAGGAGATTGTCCTCCACTTCACTAGCATCATCCTCTGTAAGGGTATCTTCAGAGGGATTGTCTCTAGCAAACTCTGCCAAGAGCTCCTGGAGCTGTACCTTGGTAGGGTTTTATCCAGTATTTATCTTTTTGATTTTGCAGAGAGTCCTTAACTCTGACATCCTAAGATGCAGATTAGGGGTGAGGTTGAGCTCCACCACCATCTCTTCTGCAGTAGACATTATTTCTCTAAAAGTTGGGATATTTTTAAAGAATCTAAAACTATCTCTAGAACTTAATCCAAACTTTTACAAAAAACTTTTAAACTCTAAAAGAAATGCTAACAGGGACCAACAAAGGCCCTAGCAGGACTTTGAAATTTTTTGAAAAATAGCTCAAATTTCAAAAAACAGTTTCTAATGACAATTTTTGGAATTCAGTTGTGTGATCAGGTATTGGCTGAGTAGTCCAGCAAATGCAAAGTCTTGTACCCCACCGCTGATCCACCAATGTTGAAAGTTGGCTCTGTATATACTATTTCAAAGTAAGAAATAGTGTGCACAGAGTCCAAGGGTTCCCCTATGAGGTAAGCTAGTGGCAAAAAGATAATTCTACTGCTCTATTTTGTGGTAGTGTGGTCGAGTAGTAGGCTTAGTGTTAAGCATTTGTTGTACACACACAGGCAATAAATGAGGAACACACACTCAAAGACAATTCCAGGCCAATAGGTTTTTATATAGAAAAATATATTTTCTTAGTTTATTTTAAGAACCACAGGCTCAAGATTTACAAACAATACTTTAAATGAAAGGTATTTCACTCAGGTATCTTAGGAACTTTGAATTATCACAATAGCATGTACAGTTTTGGCAAAAATGGCAATAAGCTATTTTAAAAGTGGACACTGTGCAAAAATCAACAGTTTCTGGGGGAGGTAAGTAAATGTTAAGTTCACAGGTAAGTAAAACACTTACAGGGTTCAAAGTTGGGTCCAAGGTAGCCCACCGTTGGGGGTTCAAGGCAACCCCAAAGTTACCACACCAGCCGCTCGGGGCCGGTCAGGTGCAGAGGTCAAAGTGGTGCCCAAAACACATAGGCTTCAATAGAAATAGGGGTGCCCCGGTTCCAGTCTGCCAGCAGGTAAGTACTTGCGACTTCGGAGGGCAGACCAGGGTGGTTTTGTAGGGCACCGGGGGGGACACAAGTAGGCACAGAAAGTACACCCTCAGCGGCAGAGGGGCGGCCGGGTGCAGAGTGCAAACACGCGTCGGGTTTTCAATAGGAATCAATGGGAGACCCGGGGGTCTCTTCAACGATGCAGGCAGGCACAGGGGGGGCTCCACCGGGTTGCCACCACCTGGGCTAGGCAGAGGGTTGCCTGGGGGTCGCTCCTGCACTGGAGTTCGGTTCCTTCAGGTCCTGGGGGCTGCGGGTGCAGTGTGGTTTCCAGGCGTCGGGTTCCTTGAAGCAGGCAGTCGCGGTCAGGGGGAGCCTCTGGATTTCCTCTGCAGGAGTCGCTGTGGGGGCTCAGGGGGGTCAACTCTGGCTACTAACAGGCTCGCAGTCGCCGGGGAATCCTCCCTGTAGTGTTGGTTTTCCGCAGATCGAGCCGGGGCGTTAGGTGCAGGTTGGAAAGTCTTGCTCTTCCGGCGGGAAACGTGTGGTCTTTAAAAGTTGCTTCTTTGTTGCAAAGTTGCAGTTTTGTTGAACAGGGCAGCTGTTCTCGGGTGCCAGGGTTATGCCAATTGTGGAGACAAAGGTACAGTTTAGGGAAAGAACATTGGTGCTGGGGCCTGGTTAGCAGGGTCCCAGCACACTTTCAAATCATAACTTGGCATCAGCAAAGGCAAAAAGTCAGAGGGTAACCATGCCAAGGAGGCATTTCCTTACACTTTCCATAACCTCTAAAAAAGGTTGAATGTCTGATTCCTCCATTTGATGTTCAGAGGTATGTTTTGTGCCCTTAGAGGAATGTTCAGTGAAAGTTTTGGGCACCTGCTTCATTCGAGCCGAATGTCCTGTTTCCTCTGCAGCTGGCCAAGGTTTCAGCTGCGAACCAGAGCGTACTCTTTTCGGATATGATGATTGTGGGCGTCGGCTCTGTTCAGAGATTGAGATTTGAATGTTTTGGCTCAACCTCGAAACAGGCTTGGTAACCTTTGATGGAGTGTTTTGGCCTTTTTCGGTGCCGAACCCAAGGGTCGTCGACGATTAGTCTTTTTCAGGTGGAACCATGGCTTGACAGCAATGATGCACCCAAGGCCTTGCCTGATTTGTTAAAAGAGGGTGTTGGGGCAGGTGTACTCACATACTGCGCTGCTGCTATCGTCGTCTGAACCTCATTCGGAGTCGGAATCTGGGATCGAAACTGCTGTCTGTGCCTGCTACTTCTACAGGGTGTCAGTGGTGGACTCTGTGTGCTTGGACGCCATCTCCAGTCTCCGTGCCCTTTGATCGCGTAGTGTTTTCTTCGATCGAAAAGACTGACACGCCTCACAGCTTTCCTCACGATGTTCCGGAGAAAGGCAGGCAGAGATTACAGACCAAGTGCTCGTCGGTGTAAGGAAATTTAGCGTGGCACATAGGACATATTTGTAATGGAGTCTGATCCCTCAGGCTATGATGCAGTAGGCTCGAACAGGCCCAAGGAGGGCGCGAGTGCCCTAAAGGACGTTTCCTTGATCCCAACAGTACTATCGAATCAAGTGCAGAAGAAAATGCATAAGGAACAATACCGACGGTATGAGAAAAGTTTAGGATAATATAGAGTTTCTGAATCAAAAGTCCCGGTGCGAGAGGGAACACGTTCAAACCAGACGGTGGAAGGGAAACAATCTAACAAAGGAGTCGATGCCCATTCGCACTATCACCAAGAGGAGGAGTCACTTGATCCCGTGACTTGAAAAAAAGACTTAAAAGAAAACAACTTGCAACACTCCGAGCCCACACGTCATCGAACATGCCACAAACATATGTTCACTGGGAAAGTGATATTTGCTGTTCAACGGCATGTGTAGCTGCAGATACACATTCCATGCATAGGCTAGAAAGCAGTTAGTCCTCTCAAAAAATAGCAGTGGCTAGCCTGTAGAAGTTGAAGTTGTTTGAAATAGTGTTCTTAATACAGCCTGACCTACAGTAGCCTGTTGCTGTGAGAAAACATCAACACAATAGTGTTTTGTAAATGTATTTACATATATCAGCCATTGGTATGTTTCCTAAAAATGCCATTGATGCACCTTTCTTTTTTTATAGACTATGCTCTAGGAGTGACTAAAAGTTTTCTCTTTGTTTTGATGTAGCATGTTTGGATGCATCTAACAATCCATCTTGCTAAGCCTTGTTTAGATACAGGATTACTTTCATGTGGATGTTGAAAAGCAACAAAAAGTTGTTTTGTTTTTCTAAAATCTTCAGTTCTGTCAATGTAGTACATAAGAGCTCTTTCGAGATCTAAGGTATGGAGAGCTCTTTCTGCCACAGAGTCTGGCTGTGCGAAGACTGGCAATTCCACTGTTTGGTTGATGTGAAAGGAGATACTACTCTTGGTAGAAATTTTGGATTTGTCTTAAGTACAACTTTATGTTTCTGTACTTGGAAGAAAGGCTCTTAAAGAGTGAACGCCTGTATTTCACAAACTCTCTGTAAAAAAGTAATAGCTACAAGGAAGGCAACTTGGGTTCCAAAGGTGGGCCCATAAGTTTGGTAAGTACGATATTTATATTGCAGGAAGGAACAGGTGGTGTTCTAGGTGGAATAATGTGTTTTATTCCTTCCATGAAAGCTTTATTAACAGGAACTCTGAATAGAGAAGTGTGTTGAATAGTTTGTAAATAAGCAGATATTACAGTAAGGTGGATTTTGATGGATGAGAAAGCTAAATTTGATTTCTGCAAATGAAGTAAATAGCATAGAATATCTTGTATAGATGCTGTAAGTGGTTCAGTGTTTTTAGATTGACAGTAGTAGACACATATTTTCCACTTGTTTGCATAACATTGTCTAATAGCAGGTTTACGTGCTTGTTTAATTACTTCCATACATTCTGAAGGAAGCTTTAGGTAACCAAATTCCAAGACTTCAGGAGCCAATCGCCAAATTGAGAGCATTGGGGTTTGGGTGCCTTATTTGACCTTTGTTATATGTTATCAAGTCTGGTCTGTATGGGAGTTTGGAATGAGGTACTACAGACAGATCTAGGAGTGTTGTGTACCAATGCTGACGTGTCCACGTTGGGGCTATGAGTACCATGGTGAGTGATGTTTGACGTAGTTTGCTGACCAGAAAGGGAAGGAGTGGGAGAGGGGGAAAAGCGCAAGCAAATATCCCTGACCAATTGATCCATAGAGCACTGCCCTTGGATAGGTGATGTGGGTGTCTGGATGCAAAGTTTTGGCATTTTGTGTTTTTGCTTGTTGTGAATAGGTCTATTTCTGGTGTCCCCCACTTTTTAAAGTACTTTTGAAGTACTTGGGGGTGAATCTCCCATTTGTGAGTTTGTTGGTGATTCCTGCTTAGGAGATCTGCCAGCTGATTGTTTATCCCTGAAATGTATTGTGCTAACAGATGAATGTAATTGTGAATTGCCCATTTCCATATTGTTTGGGCTAGTAGGGATAGTTGAGATGAATATGCCCCGCCCTGTTTGTTGAGGTAATACATGGTTGTCGTCTTCTTCTGTTTGAGAAGAGGTTGAAACGCTTTTAGGGCAAGAAATACAGGTAATAATTCTAGATGGTTTATGTGAAACTGTTTCTGTTTGGCAACCCATTCCCTTTGAATAGTATAATTGTTGAGATGAGCTCCCCAACCTATCATGGATGCGTCTGTTGTGATTATGGTCTGAGGAACAGGGTCTTGAAATGACCGCCCCGTCATTAGATTGCTGAGATTCCACCACTGAAGGAACATATGTGTTTGCCGGTCTACCAACACTAGATCTTGAAGATGACCATATGCCTGAGACCATTGTTGTGAGAGGCACTGTTGTAAGGGCCTCATGTTTAGTCTTGCATGTGGAACTATAGCTATGCAAGATGCCATTATCCCTAGAATTTTCAGGATGAATCTTACAGTATATTGTTGATTTGGCTGTATTTGCGGTATGAGATTTTGGAAAGCCTGTATCCTTTGTGTATTTGGATATGCTTGGGCTTTCTGACTATTTAGAATAGCACCTAGGTAAGGTTGTACTTGTGCTGGTTTAAGGTATGATTTTAGGTAATTGAGAGTGAATCCTAGTGTATGTAGGTGTTGTATCACATATTGAGTGTGTTCTTGGCATTGTGTAAAATTGCTTGATTTTATTAGCTAATCGTCTAGATATGGAAAGCCGTGAATGTGTTGTCATCTTAAGTAAGCTGCTCCTACTGCTAGTCACTTTGTGAACACTCTTGGAGCTGTTGTCATGCGAATAGCAGAACTCTGAATTGGTAATGCTTTCCTGCTATGATGAACCCGAGGTATTTTCTGTGAGCTGGATGGATGGTATGTGGAAATACGCATCTTTGAAGTCTAAAGCAGTCATGTAATCTTGTTTTTGCAGTAGTGGAATGACATCCTGCAGAGTTACCATGTGAAAATGTTCTGACAGGATGTATAGATTGAGAGGCCTGAGGTCTAAGATGGGCATGAGGGTGCCATCTTTTTTTGGGAATGAGGAAGTATAGTGAATATACTCCTGTTCCCCGTTGATAATGTGGAACCAATTCTATTGCTTGTTTCAATAGTAAAGATTGTACCTCTTCTTGCAGCAGAACATTGTGTTCTGGGGACAATTTGTGGTGATGTGATGGTATGTTTGGAGGGGTGGAGATTCATTCTAGGCAATAACCATTGCGGATAATTGATAACACCCAAATGTCTGTGGTGATATTTTGCCAATGAGAGTGGAATTGCTGTAGTCTTCTCCCCACAGGAGATGTGGGGAGTGGAGGGGTGAGAAGGAAGTCATTGTTTAGATGGTGTAGTGGTTTGCTTTGAGGCCTCTTGTCCTGAAATATTGTCCTCTGTAGGACCCTCTAAATCCCCCTCTCTTTGATATTGAGTTTGTTGTCCCTCCTTTGTCTGGGAGGAGGATGTGTCAGAGAATTGTGGCTTAAATCCTCCTCTAAACTGTGGTCTGCGAAAGGAGCGTCTATATGGTGTGGTATATAATGCCCCCATTGCCTTAGCAGTGTCTGAGTCTTTACTCAGTTTTTCTATAGTGGTGTCTACTTCAGGGCCAAATAGAGGTTTCTTATCAAAAGGCATGTTAAGTACTGCCTCTTGTATTTCTGGTTTAAAAACCAGAGGAGCGCAGCCATGCATGCCTTTTAATTGTAATGGCAGTGTTGATGCTTCTTGCAGCTGTATCAGCAGCATCGAAGGCAAACCTTATTTGGTTATTACTTACAGCTTGTCCCTCTTCTACCACTTGTTGCACCCTTTTCTGATGCTCTTTTGGGAGGTGCTATATAATATCTTGCATCCCATCCCAATGAGCTCTATCATGTCTAGCCAGCAGTGCCTGAGAATTGGCAATTCTCCATTGGTTAGCTGCTTGTGTGGCTACTCTTTTGCCAGCAGTATCACATTTTCTGCTTTATCAGGAAGAGCGTCTCCTGATGATTGGCTGTTAGCTCTTTTTCTGGCTGCGCTAACAGCCACTGAGTCTGGAGGAACCTGGTGTGTTATATAGTCTGGGTCCGTAGGGGCAGGTTTATATTTGTTGGCAATTCTAGGGGTAACAGCCCTTGCTTTGACAGGTTCACTAAAAATGTGTTCAACATGTTTAACCATTCCAGGCAACATTGTGAGACATTGGTATCTTGAGTGAGTGAAAGACACAGTGTTGAAGAGAAAATCTTCTTCCAGGGGTTCAGAATGCATAAGCACCCCATGGTAAGCCGCTGCCCTAGAGACTACCTGAGTTTAGACAGTAGTATCTTCTGGTGGTGAAGGTTTTGAGGGGTAGAGGTCAGGAATATTATCTGGAATGGGATCAGGGTCATAGAGATCCCATGGGTCCACTGTATCTCCATGCAAGTATAATGAGTGTGTCGGAATAGGCAGTGGTGGTGGACTATTGTGAGGTGAAAAAGAAAGTTGTGGAGACTGAGGAGGAGAAGTAGGGAGAGGTGCTGCTTTCTCCTTTTGTTTCTGCACTTCTGCTGGTGGTTGAGCAGAATCTAACTCCTCTTGAAAGTGCAGCTTTCTTTTGTCTTTAAAGGAGGTACAGTAAGGATTCAATCAGTCTCCTTATGTATATGGATTCTCGATTGTCTCATCCATAACCTCCAATATTGACTCAATCTCAGTCTCTTCTTCGGAAGCTTTGTGGGATTCTTGCATGGGCTTTGAGACTTGTTTTAAGTTTCTCAAAAGTCCTAGTTTTTCTGTGTATGAGGATTTTTTCAGCTCCAAAGTTTGGATCTTTTTCAGTCCTGAAAAGGAATTTGGTTGTTTCGGCTCCGAAGCAGGGTGTAGAAGTTTCAACTCTGAAGAGTGAGGGCGTTTGCTGGAGTCCGAGGTGAAAGTTTTAACCAACTTGCTCGACTCCGAAGTGGACAGAGGAGTGGCCTTTTTTCGGTGCCGATCCGGAAGGTTGGTCGCCGACAGTTTTTTTTCGTGTTAAACCATGAAATCCCGGCAATGGTGTAACCAAGGCCTTCGGTTGTTTTTTATATGAGGGCGTAGGGGCAGACGTACTCATATACTGGCCAGCCATGATGGGTCTATCATCTTCCAAATCAAGTTTGGAGTCGGTGTTTCGTATGGAGACTGCTGTCTGCGCCTGCTCTTCCTCTATGCCGTCGAGATGTTCGGTGCTCGTGGATGCCATTTCTAATTTTCGGGCCCTGTGATCTCTTAAGGTCTTCTTCGATAGAACTGTTCAACAGGCTTCGCAGTCTTCCTCTCGATGGTCCAAAGAAATGCACAAATTACAAACCAGGTGTTGGTCTGTATGTGGGTAGGGCGAAATTTAGATTCCGACGGTACTACCGCTTCAATGCTAGATGGGACAAGTGATCTAAACTATACCGACGAATAACTAGGTTTTCCGATTCAAAATCTTGGAGATAGAGGAAACACGTCCGAACCCGACAGCGGAAAGAAAACAATCTAACTATGAAGTCGATGCCCATGCGCACTGTAACAGAGAGGAGGAGTCACTCGATCCTGTTACTCTGGTACTTCGAATAAAAACAACTTGTAACACTACGACCCCAACATTAGATGCCGGAAGAGATAAGCAGAGCATTTGTATCTGCAGCTACACATGTCATCGAACATATATATATATATATATATATATAGTGTAAAAACAATTAAGAAAAATCAGAGTGGTAGCATATCCAGCTTGGTGCATTATGGGAAATGAAGTCTGTTTGTAATCATGAATGAATTGAAGGAGTAGTAAAAACTTATTTAAACACTTGTGGGCGTGTGTCCTGTAATTACCGGCATCTGAAGAAGGCACTTTGCCGAAACACGTCATGCTGGGGTGAGGAAGTGGAATCCAAGAGTGTCTCTGGCTCTGTAGTGGAGCTGCTTGGTTTGGGCATTAATTACTTGCAGTGCTGCTTGCACGAAGGAGGCACGCACCTGATAGAGTTCGGTAACAATGAGTGGCATTTGGGTTTAATATACTTTTGTTTGCTACCTGAACCGCCATGGTCTCCTTTTCAAACACATGTCTGCTGCAGAGACAGCACATGGCTTACATGAAGTGGCGCAGATTACAATAATCAGCGTTTCCAGGCTGTGTGAGGAGTTTCAGGGGTGAGATGTGGCAAGGGGAAATGGATCATTAGAACTACTGATAAAGGTACACACGCACGTTTTGAAATTTGAGTAAGAGAGAGATGGAGGTTGGGAATCTACTTGCCACTACAGTACAGCTAAGCGCCCAAAACCAAAATGTTCTTGGTATTACAATCCACTGAGAGAAAATATGATTGGGTCTGTGTAAAACAATTAAGAAAAATCAGAGTGGTAGCATATCCAGCTTGGTGCATTATGGGAAATGAAGTCTGTTTGTAATCATGAATAAAATGAAGGAGGAGTAAAAACGTATTTAAACACTTGTAGGCATGTTTCCTGTAATTACCGGCATCTGAAGAAGATATATCTATATACATATATATATATATATATATATACATATATATATATATATATATACAGGGAGTGCAGAATTATTAGGCAAATGAGTATTTTGACCACATCATCCTCTTTATGCATGTTGTCTTACTCCAAGCTGTATAGGCTCGAAAGCCTACTACCAATTAAGCATATTAGGTGATGTGCATCTCTGTAATGAGAAGGGGTGTGGTCTAATGACATCAACACCCTATATCAGGTGTGCATAATTATTAGGCAACTTCCTTTCCTTTGGCAAAATGGGTCAAAAGAAGGACTTGACAGGCTCAGAAAAGTCAAAAATAGTGAGATATCTTGCAGAGGGATGCAGCACTCTTAAAATTGCAAAGCTTCTGAAGCGTGATCATCGAACAATCAAGCGTTTCATTCAAAATAGTCAACAGGGTCGCAAGAAGCGTGTGGAAAAACCAAGGCGCAAAATAACTGCCCATGAACTGAGAAAAGTCCAGCGTGCAGCTGCCACGATGCCACTTGCCACCAGTTTGGCCATATTTCAGAGCTGCAACATCACTGGAGTGCCCAAAAGCACAAGGTGTGCAATACTCAGAGACATGGCCAAGGTAAGAAAGGCTGAAAGACGACCACCACTGAACAAGACACACAAGCTGAAACGTCAAGACTGGGCCAAGAAATATCTCAAGACTGATTTTTCTAAGGTTTTATGGACTGATGAAATGAGAGTGAGTCTTGATGGGCCAGATGGATGGGCCCGTGGCTGGATTGGTAAAGGGCAGAGAGCTCCAGTCCGACTCAGACGCCAGCAAGGTGGAGGTGGAGTACTGGTTTGGGCTGGTATCATCAAAGATGAGCTTGTGGGGCCTTTTCGGGTTGAGGATGGAGTCAAGCTCAACTCCCAGTCCTACTGCCAGTTCTTGGAAGACACCTTCTTCAAGCAGTGGTACAGGAAGAAGTCTGCATCCTTCAAGAAAAACATGATTTTCATGCAGGACAATGCTCCATCACACGCGTCCAAGTACTCCACAGCGTGGCTGGCAAGAAAGGGTATAAAAGAAGGAAATCTAATGACATGGCCTCCTTGCTCACCTGATCTGAACCCCATTGAGAACCTGTGGTCCATCATCAAATGTGAGATTTACAAGGAGGGAAAACAGTACACCTCTCTGAACAGTGTGTGGGAGGCTGTGGTTGCTGCTGCACGCAATGTTGATGGTGAATAGATCAAAACACTGACAGAATCCATGGATGGCAGGCTTTTGAGTGTCCTTGCAAAGA
Organism: Pleurodeles waltl; assembly: GCF_031143425.1. Taxonomy (NCBI): domain Eukaryota; kingdom Metazoa; phylum Chordata; class Amphibia; order Caudata; family Salamandridae; genus Pleurodeles; species Pleurodeles waltl. The sequence continues at coordinate 262,607,801 of NC_090440.1, forward strand.
AAGGTGGCTATATTGGTCACTGATTTGTTTTTGTTTTGTTTTTGAATGTCAGAAATGTATATTTGTGAATGTTGAGATGTTATATTGGTTTCACTGGTAATAATAAATAATTGAAATGGGTATATATTTTTTTTTTGTTAAGTTGCCTAATAATTATGCACAGTAATAGTCACCTGCACACACAGATACCCCTCTAACATAGCTAAAACTAAAAACAAACTAAAAACTACTTCCAAAAATATTCAGCTTTGATATTAATCAGTTTTTTGGGTTCATTGAGAACATGGTTGTTGTTCAATAATAAAATTAATCCTCAAAAATACAACTTGCCTAATAATTCTGCACTCCCTGTATATATATATATATATATATATATATATATATAGAGAGAGAGAGAGAGAGTCGCGGGACCGAGTGGCTCCTCCCTTTCGGCTCCATTGTGCATGGGCGTCGACTCCATCTTAGATTGTTTTCCCCTCAAAGGGTGAGGTAGGAGTTGGTAAAGTAAGAATACTAGAGGTGCCCATGCAATGGAGTAGGAATGTATGTACATATTGTGTATCAAAGGAATGTTTATTTACATATTTACAATTTACATGCAACTAAAACGGCTACAGGCTCCCGGGAAGGCGCATGTGAATCTGCGGCGGAACATGCCACGAACAGATGTACACTGGGTAAGTGACATTTTCCGTTCGATGGCATGTGTAGCTGCAGATACACATGCTATGCATTGACTACAAAGCAGTTTTACCTCCCTTGAGCGGTGGTCTGCCTGTAGGAGTTGAAGTTGTTTGAAATAGTGTTCTTAGTACAGCCTGTCCTACTGTAGCCTGTTGTGTTGCTAACACATCTACACAGTAATGCTTGGTAAATGTATGGGGTGTTGACCAAGTGGCTGCGTTACAGATTTCTGTCATTGGTATATTTCCTAAAAAAGCCATTGTTGCCCCTTTTTTCCTGGTGGAATGTGCTTTTGGTGTTACTAAGAGCTGCCTTTTAGCTTTTAGGTAACATGTTTGGATGTATTTTACTATCCATCTAGCTATTCCTTGCTTTGAGATAGAGTTACCAGTATGTGGTTTCTGGAATGCCACAAATAACTGTTTGGTTTTCCTAAATGATTTAGTTCTATCAATGTAATACATTATAGCTCTTTTAATGCCCAATGTATGCCGCACTCTCTCTGCTACAGAGTCTGGCTGTGGGAAGAAGACTGGGAGTTCCACTGTTTGTTTGATATGAAACGGTGAAATCACCTTTGGTAGAAATTTTGGGTTTGTTCGAAGTACCACTTTATGTTTGTGTACTTGTATGAGCGGTTCTTGAATAGTGAAAGCTTGGATTTCACTAACTCTTCTTAATGAAGTAATTGCAACTAGGAATGCAACTTTCCATGTTAGGTACTGAATCTGACATGAATGTATAGGTTCAAATGGTGGACCCATGAGTCGCGTAAGTACAATATTTAGATTCCACGAAGGCACTGGGGTTGTTCTTGGTGGTATGATGCGTTTTAGTCCTTCCATAAATGCTTTGATAACAGGGACCCTAAATAGAGAGGTGTGTTGTATATTTTGCAAATACGCTGATATAGCAGTGAGATTTACTTTGATGGACGAAAAGGCTAAATTAGCTTTTTGCAGATGAAGCAAGTAACCTACAATATCTTGTATTGACGCTGAAAGAGGGGAAATCTGCTTAGATTGACAGCAAAACACAAACCTTTTCCAGTTGTTCGCATAACACTGCCTGGTAGTGGGTTTTCTTTCTTGTTTAATTACTTCCATACATTCTGTTGGCAGATGTAGATATCCAAACTCTAAGACTTCAGGAGCCAAATCGCTAGATTGAGTATTTTGGGATCTGGATGCCTGATCAGTTGCTTGTTTTGTGTTAACAGATCTGTTGGGGAGTTTGATGTGGGGTACCACTGACAGATCTAACAGTGTTGTGTACCAGGGTTGACGTCCCCACGTTGGTGCTATGCGTATGAGTTTGTTTTGACGCAGTTTGTTGGCTAGAAATGGAATGAGCGGGAGAGGGGGAAAAGCGTAAGCAAATATCCCTGACCAGTTGATCCTCAGAGCACTGCCCTTGGATAGAGGGTGTGGGAACCTGTATGCGAAGTTTTGGCATTTTACGTTTTCGCTGGTGGCGAATAGGTCTATGTCTGGTGTTCCCCAGTGAGGAAAGTATGTCTGAAGGACTTGGGGATGAATTTCCCACGCATGTGTTTGTTGATGATCTTGGCTGAGAACATCTGCCAATTGGTTGTGTATCCCTGGAATGTATTGTGCTGCCAGGTGAATGTTGTTGTGTATTGCCCAATGCCAAATCTTTTGTGCTAGAAGGGACAGTTACGATGAGTGGTTCCCTCCTTGTTTGTTTGGGTAATACATTGTAGTCATGTGGTCTGTCTTGATAAGAATGTGTTTGTGAATGATAAGAGGCTGAAAGGCTCTCGGTGCTAGGAATACTGCTAGCAATTCTAGGTGATTTATGTGAAGTTGTTTGTGTTTGGTGTCCCATTGTCCTTGAATGTTGTGATTGTTGAGGTGTGCTCCCCACCCTATCATTGATGCATCTGTTGTAAATATGGTCTGAGGCACAGGGTGTTGAAATGGCTGCCCTTTGTTTAGATTTGTGGAATTCCACCACTGATGTGATAGTGACCGTATGCCTGCGACCATTGTTTTGCGAGGCACTTTTTTAAAGGCCACAAGTTTAATCTTGCATTTGGGAAAATGGCGATGCATGATGCCATCATGCCCAAAAGTTTCATTACAAATCTGACTGTGTACTGTTGGTTTGAGTGAATTTGTGCTAATACATTGTGGAATGCTTGCACTCTTTGTGGACTTGGGCTTGCAAGTGCTGTTTGCGTATTAAGTGTGGCTCCTAAATACTGTTGAATTTGCGCAGGTTGCAGGTGGGATTTTTGGTAGTTTATAGAGAACCCTTAAGTGTGTAGGGTTTGTATTACATAATGTGTATGGTTTTGACACTGTGTATGACTGTTGGATTTTATTAGCCAATCGTCCAGATATGGAAAGACATGAATGTGTAACAGACATTTTGTAAATACTCTGGGAGCTGTTGTTATCCCAAAGGGTAACACTTTGAACTGGTAATGTTTTCCCTGTATTACAAACCTGAGATATTTTCTGTGTGCTGGATGGATGGGTATGTGAAAATACGCATCCTTGAGGTCTAATGTTGCCATGAAATCTTGCTGTTGTAGCAGTGGGACTACATCTTGTAGTGTTATGTGAAAGTGTTCGGATAGGATGTAAAGATTGAGAGTTCTGAGATCTAATATTGGTCTCAAGGTTCCATCTTTTTTGGGAATAAGGAAGTACAGGGAGTAAACCCCTGTTCCTATCTGATTTTGAGGTACAAGTTCTATGGGTTGTTTGAGTAATAGTGATTGTACTTCTTCTTGCAACATGGAGACGTGTTGGGAGGAGAGTTTGTGTGGTTTTGGAAGTATGTCTGGGGGAATTTGTGCCAATTCTAAGCAATAACCTTTGCGGATAATAGACAATACCCAGTTGTCTGTTGTAATGGGTATCCAATTGTTGTGGAACGTTTGCATTCTTTCTCTCACAGGTGAAGTGTGATTTGGGAAGAGATGGAGAGAGTCACTGTTTTGGTTGTGAGGCTTGTTTTGCTGGCTGATACTTTCCCCTACCTCTGGGGAATTGGCCTCTATAATTTCCTCTAAATCCACCTCGTTGGTATTGAGGTTGGTAAGATGTTTTGGATTGTGAGGTGGATGCTTCAGGTGTTTGCGCTGTAAAACAACCCCTGTGTAGAGGTTTTCGAAATGAACCTCTGTATTGCGTGGTATACAGAGCACCCATGGCTTTAGCAGCGCCCGAGTCCTTTTTCATCTTTTCAATGGCCGTATCAACTTCAGGACCAAAAAGCTGTTTTTCAATTAATGGTATATTAAGGACAGCCAGCTGAATTTCAGGCTTAACCCTGACGACCGAAGCCATGCGTGTCTCCGAATAGTAACAGCAGTATTGATTGTCCTAGCTGCTGTGTCTGCTGAATCTAGGGCTGATCTAATTTGGTTGTTAGTAATAGCCTGCCCTTCCTCGACTATTTGCTGTGCCCTTTTTTGTTGGTCTTTGGGGAGATCCTGGATGATATCTTTCATCTCGTCCCAGTGGGCCCTATCATACCTAGCCAATAGGGCTTGGGAGTTGGCTATTATCCATTGATTGGCTGCTTGCAATGTTACTTTTTTTGCCAGCAGCAACAAACTTCCTGCTTTCTTTGGCCGGTGGAGGCGCATCGCCAGATGACTGGGGGTTAGCCCTTTTCCTAGCTTCACTTACAAATACAGAATCAGGAGGCATTTGTTAAATAATGAATGCCGGGTCAGAGGGAGGTGGTTTATATTTTTTCTCCACTCTGGGAGCGATGATCCTGGCTTTGACTGGCTCTTGAAATATTTGATGTGTGCGCTTTAACATGCCTGGAAGCATGGGAAGGGACTGGTAGGTAGTGTGTGTGGAGGATAATGTATTAAAAAGAAAATCATCCTCAAAGGGCTCGGTGTGCATGGCGACATTGTGGTATGAATCAGACCCCCGGACGGAGACTGCAGTGGTCATGATCTCCTCTTCCTCTACGTCGAGACGTTCGGTGCTTTACGACACCATTTCCAACTTTCGTGCTCTTCTCTCTCGTTGAGCCTTTTTGGAGCGGAAGGATCTGCAGGTATCCTCTTGATGGTCTGGAGAGAGACGAGATTACAGACGAGATGTTGGTCTGTATATGGAAACTTGGCGTGGCACCGCGGATAGAAGCGAAATGGGGTCCGGTCCATGAGGCTTCCATGCGGTCGACCCGACCAGGCCCGAGTGGGGCGCCGGTGCCCCGAAGGGCGAGTAAAGAAGTTGGATCCGACGGTACCGAAGTATCGGTGATACACGATCAAAACAATACCGACAAATTAGAGAGTTTTTAGAACTTTTGCGACTCGAACTACCAGAGCGAAAAGAAACACGTCTGAACCCGATGGCGGAAAGAAAACAATCTAACATGGAGTCGATGCCCATGAGCAATGGAGCCCAAGAGGAGGATTCACTCGATCCCGCGACTCGAAAACACTTCTTCGAAGAAAAACAACTGGTAACACTCCGAGCCCAACACTAGATGTCAGGACTATGCAAAGCATGTGTATCTGCAGCTACACATGCCATCGAACACACATACACACACATATACATACATATATATATATATATATATATATGGAAAATGTCACTTACCCAGTGTACATCTGTTCGTGGCATGAGACGCTGCAGGTTCACATGCTTTGCACATCCCACCATCTAGTGTTGGGCTCGGAGTGTTACAAGTTGTTTTTCTTCGAAGAAGTCTTTTCGAGTCACGAGATCGAGGGACTCCTCCCCTTTCGGCTCCATTGCACATGGGCGTCGACTCCATCTTAGATTGTTTTCCCCTCAGAGGGTGAGGTAGGAGTTGTGTATTATAGTAATAGTGCCCATGCAATGGAGTAAATATGTATGTACATAATATAGTTTAAGGTGATATATTTTCAAATTTACAAATGTTCAAGATCAACTTCGAAAAGGCTACAGGCTCCCGGGGAGGCGGGTGGGTGCATGTGAATCTGAAGCGTCTCATGCCACTGGGTAAATGACATTTTCCGTTCGATGGCATGTGTAGCTGCAGATACACATGCTTTGCATAGACTAGTAAGCAGTTATCTCCCCAAAAGCGGTGGTTCAGCCTGTAGGAGTTGAAGTTGTTTGAAACAAAGTTCGTAGTACCGCTTGGCCTACTGTGGCTTGTTGTGCTGTTAACACATCCACGCAGTAGTGCTTGGTAAACGTATGAGGCGTAGACCATGTGGCTGTCTTACATATTTCAGTCATTGGAATGTTTCCTAGAAAGGCCATAGTAGCACCTTTCTTTCTAGTTGAGTGTGCCTTTGGTGTAATAGGCAGTTGTATTTTTGCTTTGAGATAACAGGTTTGAATGCATTTAACTATCCATCTAGCAATGCCTTGTTTGGAAATTGGATTTCCTGCATGAGGTTTTTGGAAAGCAACAAAATTATTTTGTTTTCCGAATTTGTTTTTGTTCTGTCAATGTAGTACATTAACGCTCTTTTGATGTCTAATGTATGTAGTGCTCTTTCAGCTACAGAATCTGGCTCTGCGAAGAACACTGGTAGTTCCACCGTTTGATTCAAGTGGAACGGTGATATGACTTTTGGTAAGAATTTGGGATTTGTTCGTAGAACAACTTTATGCTTGTGTATCTGAATAAATGGTTCTTGTATGGTAAATGCTTGTATCTCACTTACTCTTCTTAGAGATGTGATGGCAATTAGAAATGCAACTTTCCATGTTAAGTATTGCATTTCACATGAGTGCATGGGTTCAAAAGGTGGACCCATGAGTCGTGTTAAGACAATGTTGAGGTTCCACAAAGGAACTGGTGGTGTTCTTGGTGGTATAATTCTCTTTAAGCCTTCCATAAACGCTTTTATGACTGGTATCCTAAATAGTGAAGTTGAGTGCGTAATTTGCAGATAAGCTGAAATTGCGGTAAGATGTATCTTAATGGATGAAAAAGCTAGCTTTGACTTTTGCAAATGTAGTAAGTAGCTTACGATGTCTTTGGCAGATGCGTGTAAGGGTTGAATTTGATTAATATGGCAATATTAAACAAATCTTTTCCACTTATTTGCATAGCAATGTCTAGTGGTTGGTTTCCTAGCTTGTTTTAGGACTTCCATACATTCCTGTGTAAGGTCTAAGTGTCCGAATTCGAAGACTTCAGGAGCCAAATTGCTAGATTCAGCAATGCTGGATTTGGGTGTCTGATCTGTTGTTTGTGTTGAGTTAACAGATCTGGTCTGTTTGGTAGTTTGACATGAGGCACTACTGAGAGGTCTAGTAGTGTTGTGTACCAAGGTTGACTTGCCCAAGTTGGTGCTATTAGTATGAGTTTGAGTTTGTTTTGAGTCAATTTGTTTACTAGATATGGAAGGAGTGGGTGAGGGGGAAAAGCGTATGCAAATATCCCTGACCAACTCATCCATAACGCATTGCCCGGAGACTGATCTTGTGGGTACCTGGATGCGAAGTTTCGGCATTTTGTGTTTTCTTTTGTTGCAAATAGGCCTATTTGTGGTGTTCCCCAACTTTGGAAGTAAGTGTTTAGTATTTGGGGGTGAATCTCCCATTCGTGGATCTGTTGGTGATCCCGAGAGAGATTGTCAGCTAACTGGTTCTGAATTCCTGGAATGAACTGCTCTATTAGGCGAATGTGGTTGTGAATCGCCCAATGCCATATTCTCTGTGCCAGGAGACACAACTGTGTTGAGTGTGTTCCTCCCTGTTTGTTTAGGTAATACATCGTTGTCATGTTGTCTGTTTTGACACGAATGTGTTTGTGGCTTATTATGGGTTGAAATGCCTTTAACGCTAGAAATACTGCCAGTAGTTCTAGGTGACTTATGTGAAACTGTCTTTGCTGAGTGTCCCATTGTCCCTGGGTGCTGTGTTGATTGAGGTGTGCTCCCCACCCTATCATGGAGGCATCTGTAGTTATTACGTATTGAGGCACTGGGTCTTGGAAAGGCCGCCCTTGGTTTAAATTTATATTGTTCCACCATTGAAGCAAGGTGTATGTTTGGCGGTCTATCAACACTAGATCTAGAAGTTGACCCTGTGCCTGTGACCATTGTGATGCCAGGCACTGTTGTAAGGGCCGCATGTGCAACCTTGCGTTTGGGACAATGGCTATGCACGAGGACATCATGCCTAGGAGTTTCATCACCATTTTGACTTCTATCTTTTGTCTTGGATACATGGCCTGTATTACATTGTGAAATGCTTGTACCCTTTGTGGACTTGGAGTGGCAATCCCTTTTGCTGTGTTGATTGTCGCCCCATAAGTATTGCTGTGTTTGACACGGCTGAAGGTGTGACTTTGTGTAGTTTATTGAGAAACCTAGTTTGGGGAGGGTTTCTATAACGTACCTTGTGTGTTGTGAATACCGTTCTAGCGTGTTGGTCTTGATTAACCAATCGTCTAGGTACGGGAACACATGTATTTGTTGCCTTCTGATATGTGCGGTAACTACTGCCAGGCATTTTGTAAAAACTCTTGGCGCAGTTGTTATTCCGAATGGCAACACCTTGAATTGGTAATGTACCCCTTGGAATACAAACCTTAAGTACTTTCTGTGTGAAGGATGTATCGGTATATGGAAATATGCATCCTTTAGGTCTAGAATTGTCATGTAGTCTTGTTGTTTGAGCAGTGGGATTACGTCCTGTAATGTCACCATGTGAAAGTGATCTGATTTGATGTAGGTATTTAACGTTCTGAGATCTAATATAGGTCTTAGAGTCTTGTCCTTTTTGGGTATGAGAAAGTACATAGAGTAAACGCCTGTTCCTTTCTGATGAATTGGTACTAATTCTATTGCTTCTTTTTGTAGCAACGCTTGGACCTCTAGTCCTAGAAGGTCCATGTGTTGTTTTGACCTATTGTGTGTTTTCGGTGGGACGTTTGGAGGGAATTTGAGAAATTCTATGCAATAACCATGCTGGATAATTGCTAGGACCCAAGTGTCTGTTGTTATTTCCTCCCAATGCTTGTAAAACTTGGTTAGTCTCCCCCCCACAGGTGTTATGTGTTGGGGATTTGTGACGTGGAAGTCACTGTTTGTTTTGAGGAGTTTTGGGACTTTGGAACTTCCCTCTACTCTTTTGGAATTGTCCCCCTCTATATTGTCCCCAAAAACTTTCCCGCTGATATTGGCTCTGATAAGTGGGCCTTGTTTGTGAGGTTGTGGGTTCTGTAGTTTGTCCTCGAAACCCCCCTCTAAACTGCGTTTTGCAAAATGTGCCTCTGCTCTGTGGGGAGTAGAGTGCGCCCATGGCTTTGGCCGTATCAGTGTCCTTTTTAAGCTTTTCGATAGCAGTGTCCACCTCCGGCCCAAACAACTGCTGTCTGTTAAAAGGCATATTCAGTACGGCTTGTTGTATTTCCGGCTTGAATCCTGATGTACGCAGCCATGCGTGTCTCCTTATGGTTACTGCAGTATTTACTGTCCTAGCAGCTGTATCTGCTGCATCCATTGCTGACCGTATCTGATTGTTCGAGATACTCTGTCCTTCCTCCACCACCTGTTGTGCCCTTTTATGGAACTCTTTGGGTAAGTGTTCAATGAAATGTTGCATTTCGTCCCAATGAGCCCTATCATATCTTGCCAGCAGTGCCTGTGAGTTGGCAATGCGCCATTGGTTGGCTGCTTGTGCTGCAACCCTTTTCCCCGCAGCGTCGAACTTACGACTCTCCTTGTCTGGAGGTGGGGTGTCTCCCGAGGTGTGAGAGTTTGCTCTCTTGCGAGCTGCCCCTACTACCACAGAGTCTGGTGTTAATTGCTGCGTGATATATACCGGGTCTGTTGGCGGTGGCTTGTATTTTTTCTCCACCCTTGGAGTTATGGCCCTGCCCTTCACAGGCTCCTGAAACACCTGTTTGGAGTGTTTTAGCATTCCTGGTAGCATAGGGAGGCTTTGGTATTGGCTATGAGTGGAGGATAGTGTGTTAAATAAAAAGTCATCCTCAATAGGCTCTGCATGCAGGGTGACATTATGAAATGCTGCTGCTCTTGACACCACCTGTGTGTAGGCTGTACTGTCTTCAGGTGGCGACGGTCTCGCTGGGTAACAGTCTGGGCTGTTATCTGACACTGGCGCATCATAAAGATCCCATGCGTCGGGATCATCCTGACTCATTCCAGTATGAGTTGGGCACTGCATCAGTGGTGGAGTGGCTACCGGTGATGTGTGCGTTGAGCGTGGTGGAGATGGTGGCGGTGTTACTTGTCTTGCCACCTTTGCCTGTGGCTGCTTGTCTTTTCTTGAAAGGCAAGTCTTCTTTTCATCCTAATTGGGGGAAGAGTACTTATCTTCCCTGTGTCCTTTTGGATGTGGAGCCTTCTCGGAGTGTAGTCTGGCTCCATTGACTCTAGTTCTTGTCCGAACTTATGTCCTTGCATTTGTGAGGACAGTCCCTGTTCCTCTGTGTAGGAACCTGATTTCGGTTCCGAGGCTGGATGTTTCGGAATGGAAACCTTTTTGGCTGTCTTTTTCGGCTCCGACTACACTTTTTTTTATTTTTGGCGTCCCGGTCTCTCGGTGCCGACTCGTTTCGGTGCCGCCCTCTCGGTGCCGAACTTGCTCGGACCCGCTGTCTCGGGGTCGAGTCTGCTGTGTGCCGGTATCTCGACCGGAGTCGGATGTCTTCGACACATGCGTGCCCTTTTTCGGTGCCGATGATCGGTCACCTATTTTTCGGGTTAAGCCATGGCCTGCTGGCGGTGGCGTCCCCTAGGCTTTTGCGGTCTTCTCGTGAGTTTTGTGTGTCGACGTCTTACTCACGGTTTTAGGCGTCTGTTCGGGATCGACCTCGTCCGAGTCCGACTCCTCGATGGAGAAGGTTTCTTCTTCCTCCTCCAAGTGTCTTTGTCCTGTCGGCGCCGATGCCATCTGCAGTCTTCTCGCTCTTCGGTCTCCTAATGTCTTCCTCGACCGAAACGCTCGACAGGCTTCACAAGTATCTTCTTTGTGTTCTGGAGACAAACACAAGTTACAGACCAGGTGCTGATCTGTATAAGAATACTTGTTGTGACATTTGGGGCAGAAGCGGAATGGGGTCCGTTCCATTAGCCTTGAAGAGACACGTGGTCGGGCCGACCAGGCCCCGACGGGGGATCGAAAAACCCCAAAGGGCCACCGGAGCTCTTCAAAAATCGGTTTCGATCTGTTGTAACTAACCCGATACCGAACGCAAACAATACCGTCGAATTTTCCGAGATTCTAACTATCTTTCCGAACCGAAACGCGGAGCGAAAGGAACACGTCCGAACCCGATGGCGGAAAAAAAACAATCTAAGATGGAGTCGACGCCCATGCGCAATGGAGCCAAAAGGGGAGGAGTCCCTCGATCTCGTGACTCGAAAAGACTTCTTCGAAGAAAAACAACTTGTAACACTCCGAGCCCAACACTAGATGGCGGGATGTGCAAAGCATGTGTATCTGCAGCTACACATGCCATCAAACATATATATATATATATATATATATATATATATATATATATATATACGCACACACACACACACACACACACGCGTACGCTGTACCAATTGTTTACTGCAGGTACATTTCCTATAAATATTGATAGGTACATATCCAAACACATGGCGGCTGGGCCTCTATTAGTGACTGAAGGAGAGGGCACTCACAGTAGAATGCGCAATTTACTTTTACTTCATTTAGGGGGTCATTAAAATATGCATGTCTGGCTCTGGTGTTTGAGACCGGCACACTAAAGGCTAGTATGCTGTATGAAGGGGATGCTATGATTCAGGAACCTGGGCACCTACGAGGCACTGAAAGTGTGTGTGTGTGTGTTAGTGCGCGTGTGCTGTGAAGTGAAGCACTCACACACTACAGAAAGGGAGAGAGGCCCACGGAATACAGAGACGCACAGCTGCACATCCAAAATATAAATTAAAACAAAATAGAAGTGACCACTGGTTGCAAACACAAGGGGGCACCACTTGCCCTGAATGTTTACATCAGAAATATGCGTTCGCCTTAAAAGGGAACACTTGCTGCCAACGCATGGCGTCTGCTGAGGAGGCCTGGGACTGATGCCGGCGACTGCAGCCTAAACGGGCCTTGCTACAACCTGGGCGCCCACTGGGCCAACTGTGTTGTTCTTCCCCTGACCTGCCGCCGATAAGCGAGACTCTGCTAGGGCCTAGCCGCCATTGCCAATGCTGATTCAGTAGCAGGAGGCCCTAATCTACTATACGCGGAGCCTGAGGCAGCACCACCCTTTCGCTCCTCTCTGGCCAGCACGGTCTCGAGAGGTCCTCCACTTAGGGCACTGCCTGGGCCAGCAGCATCGCGTGGGACACAGAGGTGTAGCGCATACTCACCCACTGTTGATTCAGTAGTGCCATGCTAATGTTGGAGCCTAGAGTGGGCGACGAAGATTGCCACCTGCCTGAAGTAGGTGCTCTCCCTCTCTTCTCCCTTTTGTTGCCGCCCTGCCTGACAGCCAGGACTCTGCAGCCCGATCAACAAGGCAGGGGGAGGTCAGACTACAATTCTGCCTCTGCATGGGGCACCAGGCTGTGACACAGAGGGGTACAAAAATATGGCTCACCTTAGCTAAGAAGTGGACCTCATCATCAGGTGAGGGAGACATGGGCCCTCCAACAGCCTGGGCCTATGCCTAACTTTTAGAGATTATAAGAGAAAGCTAGTGTTCAAATGACATATAGCTGTGTCTGTAGCTTCCATTGCTGTCCAAGTGCCCGTCTTGGAAATGCATTTGGCCTCCTATTCAGGTTTCCTAACCCTCGAACTGTTCCTCTAAGGAACTGAACGGCATATCTCCTCTACGTTGTAAGTTCAGGAAGGTTAAAAGAGTGTGGAATCAGACCTTTGCCAAAGTCCATAACATCCTAGAAGATATCCAATAACGTTTCAATCAAGGAGTGAAAACTATTGAATATTTTACTCTTCTTTTATTGATAAGGTAAAGGAAACATCCATCTGGGGTTCCTAGCCTTATCTGTGGGCTTGAGCGAGGAAAAGGAGTTTTTTTTTTAATGGAACATCATTAGCAAATCATTAGCATAGACAATAGTCTCCTGAATCTGTTGTAGCATATGCACATCAATCTTACAGCAACAGCATGAGGGCAAATGGTAGCAGACTGAGAAGTGATCACTTCTCTTGTATGGAGGTGAATTTTGATGACTAAATGAATAAGGCACCACAACTCATAATCAAATCAAATCATTAGCATTTATAAAGCGCGCTACTCACCCGTGCGGGTCTCAAGGCGCTAGGGACAAAGGGGGTGGTTATCGCTGCTCGAACAGCCAGGTCTTTAGGAGTCTCCGGAAAGCGGAGTGGTCCTGGGTGGTCCTGAGGCTGGTGGGGAGGGAGTTCCAGGTCTTGGCCGCCAGGAAGGAGAAAGATCTCCCACCCGCCGTAGAGCGTCGGATGCGAGGGACGGCGGCGAGTGCGAGGCCAGAGGAGCGGAGGGGGCGGGTGGGGACGTAGAAGTTGAGCCGTCTGTTGAGGTATTCCGGTCCCTTGTCGTGGAGGGCTTTGTGTGCGTGGGTGAGAAGTCGGAAGGTGATCCTTTTGCTGACTGGGAGCCAATGCAGGTGTCTCAGGTGTGCGGAGATGTGGCTGTTGCGGGGTACGTCGAGGATGAGGCGGGCTGAGGCGTTTTGAATGCGTTGCAGGCGATTTTGGAGTTTGGCGGTGGTCCCAGCGTAGAGGGTGTTGCCGTAGTCCAGGCGGCTCGTGACGAGGGCGTGGGTCACGGTTTTTCTGGTGTCGGCGGGGATCCAGCGGAAGATCTTGCGGAGCATGCGGAGGGTGAGGAAGCAGGCGGAGGAAACGGCGTTGACTTGCTTGGTCATGGTGAGAAGGGGGTCCAAGATGAAGCCGAGGTTGCGGGCGTGGTCTGCGGGGGTCGGTGCGGTGCCGAGGGCCGTGGGCCACCAGGAGTCGTCCCAGGCGGACGGGGTGTTGCCGAGGATGAGGACTTCAGTTTTTTCAGAGTTCAGCTTTAGGCGGCTGAGCCTCATCCAATCTGCGACGTCCTTCATACCCTCTTGTAGGTTGGTCTTGGCGCTGGCGGGGTCCTTGGTGAGGGAGAGTATAAGTTGGGTGTCGTCGGCGTAGGAGGTGATGATGATGTCGTGCTTGCGTACGATGTTAGCGAGGGGGCTCATGTAGACATTGAAGAGTGTCGGGCTGAGTGATGAGCCTTGAGGTACGCCGCAGATGATCTCAGTGGGTTCTGAGCGAAACGGAGGGAGGTAGACTCTTTGGGAGCGGTTTACGAGGAAGGAGGCGATCCAGTCCAGGGCCTGGTCTTGGATCCCGGTGGAGCGGAGGCGGGTGATTAGGGTACGGTGACAGACGGTGTCAAAGGCAGCCGAGAGGTCAAGAAGAATGAGGGCGACTGTTTCACCGTTGTCCATCAGGGTTCTGATGTCGTCTGTGACTGAGATGAGGGCGGTTTCAGTGCTGTGGTTGGTTCGGAATCCGGTCTGTGAGGGGTCGAGCAGGTTGTTGTCTTCCAGGAAGGTGGTCAGCTGTTTGTTGACGGTCTTCTCTAATACTTTGGCTGGGAAAGGCAGAAGGGAGATGGGGCGGAAGTTTTTCAGGTCGCTCGGGTCAGCCGTAGGTTTCTTTAGTAGGGCGTTGACTTCGGCGTGTTTCCAGCATTCGGGGAAGGTAGCAGAAGAAAAAGAAGAGTTGATGACGGTCTGGAGGTGCGGGGCGATGATGTTGTCGGCTTTGTTAAAGATGAAGTGCGGGCAGGGGTCCGAAGGGGCGCCGGAGTGGATAGAGTTCATGATGGATTTGGTTTCTTCCGTGCTGATGTGGGTCCAGTTGTTGAGGGTGATGGTCGGGGATGTGGGTTCGGTGGTGTTAGGTTGGGTCTGGTGTCCGAAGCTGTCGTGGAGGTCGCTGATCTTGCGATGGAAGAAAGTGGCGAGGGATTCGCATAGATCCTGTGAGGGCGTGATGGCGTTGGCGTTGGCGCTGGGGTTGGAGAACTCCTTGACGATGCTGAAGAGTTCTCTGCTGTTGTGGCTGTTTTTGTCCAGTCTGTCGGTGAAAAAATTCCTTTTGGCAGTGCGGATCAGGTGGTGGTGTTTGCGGGTAGCGTTCTTGAGGGCGGTCATGTTGTCAGCGGTGCGGTCCTTGCGCCAGGCTTTCTCAAGTGCGCGACAAGTTTTCTTTGATTCTTTGAGGGTGTCAGAGAACCAGAGGGGTTTCTTGGTGTTCTGTCGCTGCGAGCGTTTGAGGGGAACAAGGTTGTCTGCGCAGTTGGAGATCCAGTTTGTGAGGTTGAGGGCTGCGACGTTGGGGTCGGTGGTGAGGGTGGGTTGGTTGGTGGCGAGTGCGGCGAACAGTTGCTCTTCAGGGATCTTGTTCCACTGTCGGCGAGGGATGGGTTGAGTGCGGAGGTGGCGGGTCTCGCGTCGGAATGTGAAGTGGACGCAGCTGTGGTCGGTCCAATGAAGGGCGGAGGCGTGGCTGAAGAAGACGTGTTTGCTGGCGGAGAAGATAGGGTCGAGTGTGTGTCCGGCGATGTGGGTGGCAGTGTTCACCAGTTGTTTGAGGCCGAGGTTGGCGAGGTTGTCGAGCAGGGTGGTGGTGTTGGGGTCGTTGTTTTGTTCCAGATGGAAGTTGAGGTCGCCTAGGAGGATGTAGTCCGGTGAGGCGAGGGCGTGCGGGGAGATGAAGTCGGCGATGGTGTCGCTGAAAGGGGCGCGAGGTCCGGGAGGACGGTAGACGAGGGATCCTCTGAGGGTGGTCCTCGGGTCGGTGCGAATCTGAAAATGCAGGTGTTCAGCGGCAAGAGGGGAGTCTTCAGTGGAGGTGGTGACGCTGATGGAGTCTTTGAAGACGATGGCGATGCCTCCTCCTACTTGGTTGGTGCGGTCTTTCCTGGAGACCTGAATGAAACAGGCATGTACCTCATTCAAATGCTATACTTTATTTGCTATTAAGCATAACATCTGTTATGCAAATACTATACATCTATTTATGATGGAGCACAATTGATAGTGACAGTGTCTTGAGTGTTGCCAATATAAGATCCCTCAAGGCAGGAATATCACTATGATATTCAACAATATATATGAAGTCTAAGATTTATTTCAATATGTATGGTTCTCTGCTACACTGCCTGTTGAGATCAGTCTTCAGGTTCAACCTCTTAGGAAATAGGGACAAATCAGGTTTGTGGTTGCTGTGCTGTAGTATGGGCATTTCAGGTATAGGCTGAACCATCCCAGAGAGGTCACTCCTCCAGTCAAGCCTGACTACCCGTTCAAGGCAGAACACAAAAACAAAAGCACAGAATTTAAAAAGGAAATAAAACGTATTATAGGAAAAGAAAGATAGTGGCACTGACAATATATCAAATCACTTCCTCTATCTAGGTTATAACTTTGAACTTATAAACTATGGGGTTGATTAGCCAAGAAGGGATGAGACTTACAATGCACAATACAATGTGTAATATCACACTAAATGAGCGGGGGCCAAATAAACAAATGGTGTCACAATTGGATTTGCACCTCTCAGGAACAGGTGATTCTAGCCTCTTGAAAGGTGACTAAAACGTGTATCTCCTGATTAGAAAGTCCATTATTTGATGTTCAGATTCTTACTTATCTTCTAGCTATGTATCAAAAAACACAAAACCCCCTCCCAAAAAAACAAAAAAAAACTGTGACATCTAAACAAGCCTCATATTGGGGTCATCTTTTCAGTGCAACTGTAATCCTTGTGCTGTCTTTCACAGGTGCCTACATTTTTAGAAAAAGCATCTGTTTTCATAGTGCTGTACTGTATCATTCTTAGAACATACCCTCCCTTACTGCTGCAAATCAGGTTTTCAGCTTAGTCATGGCACAAACATATTCACTCTTGTCTGTTCATTTGTTCAGTGATATTAACATTTGGGAGCAGAAAGTTAAATTGTGGTTGCACTGAAATCTGGTGCTCAGACCTGCATTCTGAGGGAACTCTATGTTTTTGATTGTAATATCCTCCTGTTACTCCACATCTACATGATTCAAGTGATGAGTCTGGTGGGAGTTATCTAGCTACCATGTAATTTGTAGAAGGATGACACAAATGCATGTATGCGGCAAAAGTCATCAGGATTCTAAAGTGTCTGAGGCCCCTTGAACTTCTCAAACTTAGGTTGGGTGAAAGCTCAGAAACGAATTAGCAAGTTACATACATTATGTAACACCTCTTTGTGGTTGATACTCCATCCAACCACAGATTTCACACCGTCAGAATATTCCCCAGGCCCCAGACTGTATAAAAAAACTTTCCATAATAGTGCCCCTGCACATCTCTAGGTGCCTCAGCGCAAGTCTGCACAGGTTTTGTTCTGCCCAGGAAGTGACGGAGTGGAGCCACAAATGCCCATCCCTGCATCCCAATGTGTTTCTAGCTTTACTCTTTCCACACTTTCAGACGCAGAGCACAAAACAAATGTCGGTATCAGTGTGCAGATCTCGAATTTGAGCTTTTTATTTAGATGTTATAAAGAGGCTACTGCCGAGTATGTAGAGATTGGAGTTAAAGTATTGGAGATTGGAGTTAAAGTATTCACCAGAAAATGTTACCATAATAAGTAACCTGTTCTTCTGATGAATACTTCTAAATGCAGATTCCTTACCACCTTTAGAATAGACACCAAAGAAGTACCTCCCCAAGGTGAAGGGTCAGTGAAAAGTGGGCAAAATGCCATTCCCTGCATACGTGGCTGTGAAGTCAATAGTGATTTGTGAACATGTGCACTGATGTCCATGATGCAGCCTGGTAAATGTCCAGGACAAGCAGTCCATGTGCATAAGTAGTAGCAGCAGAATTACCCCAGGAGGAATGGGCTCTAAGACGTTCAAGAGCCTGCTTTTTGGACAATGAATAGCAGGTCTTATTGCACACGACTCAACTTCGACAGAGCTCTTTACTGAAAAACCTTTACTTTCTTCTCCCAAAAAAACCTCCCAAAAAGCTGGACGCTTGCGCCATGGTCCTTTGTACGACTGATGAAATTGCTTCTCTTTTCGAGGGTGTGGTGATAGGTTGGCTAATGTGGACTTTCTGCAAGAAGGCCGTCTCAGTCCTCAACACCAGTTAGTCACGAAAAAAGGTGGTGCAGGGCGGATACACCAATAGGGCCAGGATGTCACTCATGCGACTAGCTGAAGTGATCGCACAGAAGAAGACAGTAGCTTGTGGGCTACTGGTAGCTCTCCAATTACCTATAAGTGGCTCTCCTGTGTGCAACCCAGACTACTAAATTATGAGCTTTTACATGGTTGAATTAATATACATATACCATTATTTAGATGATATATTTGAGATAAAAATGTTTTTATTTTCAGAACTCATAAGCTATTTAGAGAAAAATGGGTGAATTTCCAAAATTTCCAAAATAAATGTATTGAGTTATCAATAATGTGGCATTAGGAGGCCTTTTTACAAATGGCATTAACTTGGCTCCAGAGACACTGCAGCTTTGGCTTTTATGTATTACCCATGTAGATGCATTCTTTATAGCCAACCGCTTTTATACACTATTTGCAATCATGCCTAGTTCAGTGAGACGATCACTGGTGGTAATCTGGCATATTGTGACCACTAATGTAATCTTTTCTAATGTAGTCACTATTACAACACTAATAATATTGGTAGCTCTCGATAAGTTCCATTGAACAAAAGGAGTCCTTATTACAGAAAAGGTTGTATATGCCTTGTCTATAAGGTAAGAAAATACGACAAGCACCTGTGCATCTGCTTGAAGGCAGTACATGAGAAACATCAAGACCAAGTTAATATCCTAATGTGGCAACATGAAAGGTTTGAGAGGAAACCTGTGTTAAACTTCTAAGTAACTGCATCCCAAACGGTGATTTAATTAAGGATGGTTGTTGTATTAAGTGCAAAAAAGTCAAAAGGGCAGACAAATAAACTTTATTAGTGCAAAGCCGTGCTTGGGCAAAGAACAAACAAACAACAAAGCATCCAACAGTCTGGCTTGCAAAGGGTCTGTTTTGAGGAATTTACACCAGGCAACAAATTTGTTCTAACGCCCTGCGTAAATGGCCATAGTAGATAGATACCTGGAAACAAAGATGAATTCCACAAGCTTACATGGTTGATTGAATGCAGTCAACTGCTGATGCTATATTTTCATACATGGAAGTGTAAATCGCACTGATTTAGGTGCAGAACTCTGCCCTGCTATTGCGATGGAAGACCCTCCCGGAATGGCAACCTCACCAGGGACCAGAAGCTTATGCCCAGAAGCTTTGGCATTATCACACTAAATGCAAACAGGAGCCTGATCTTCAGAGCTTGGGACAGGAGAGGCAACGTTAGGTAGGCATACAAGGGTCCCATGTTCCACTCCATCTTAGAAAGAGATTTTACGGGAACTTCAACATGCAGAAGTGTTGACACTGCATGTTGTTGACTGTGGCAAAAATTCTCTTTGCTACCTCTGATGCAGATGGCATTTGTGATCCACTAAACATT
Source organism: Pleurodeles waltl (assembly GCF_031143425.1). NCBI lineage: Eukaryota > Metazoa > Chordata > Amphibia > Caudata > Salamandridae > Pleurodeles > Pleurodeles waltl. Next base: position 262,626,991 of record NC_090440.1, read on the forward strand.
GCCGGCTGAGCTTGTATGCCCTGGTATTCAGGGATCTTGACAGGTGGTTCAAGATCAGGGATATGCCCCAATGCTCTAAATTATTCCAGAGATGCAGAGCCACTTGGCATAGGACTCAATTACCTACTCCGTCCAGCTAGTTGCAGTAGCACACACTGGTGGTGGTGTCCTGCTGAATTTGTCCATTTTGCCCTTCAAGGAGTCAGTCAGGTGCTGTACTACCAGGAAAATGTCCCGGTGCTCCAGCAAAGTCCAGAGGTGCAGAGCCTCCTGCCACCGGTTACATGAACCCCACCCCGCCCTGTTTGTTGCAATACCTCGTGAAGGTCCATGTACACCTGAACTAGCCTACCTGTAATGGAAGGATGGAAGGTTTTTAATGCCTAGTGGGTTGCTCTCAGCTCCTGCAGACTGATAGGAAGCTGAGATTCCACTGGAGACTGAACTCCTCTGATCCCCACCTCTCCCAGATGGCTGCCCCAACCCAGAAGTAATGCATCTGTCACCACTGTCAGTTCTGGGGGGGAGGAGAGAGGGGTCTGCTGCTGATCCAACTGTGGTTCATCAGCCACTAATGCTGATCTTTTGCAGTCTTCTTCGATATCTAGACCAGGTCAGAGAGGTTCCCCTGGTGCTTCGCCCAAAGGGACTTAAGATCCCACTGCAGAGCCTGTATATGCCAACTGGCATGCAGGAGACCATCAGACCCAGAAGTCTTAAAATCAGTCTCACCCACAATCCAGATTTGAGGCAGAAACATTGGAATTATAGCCAGAGTATCCTCGGCTGTCCACTTCGGAGGTTAGGAGCCGAACTACACTGTATCCAGAATGGACCTGATGAAAGGGAGCATCTGAGAAGGAGTTAGGTGTGACCTTCACATGTTGATAGTGAACCCCAGATAGTGCAAAAGGTTCACTGTAGTCTGGAGGTGGGTGATGACAGCATGGGACGAGCCCACCTTTAGAAACTATTCATCGAGGTAGGGGAAGGCTGGAACCCCTGACCTCCAAAGATGAACAGCCATCCCAAGGAGCACTGGTGAGGCCAAAGGGAGATACATCAAACTTAAAATGCTTGTGGCACATTGTGAACCGTAAGTAATGCCTGTGGGCGCACAGGACAGGAATTTGAAAATAAGCATCCTGCAAATCCAACACAGCCATCTGGCCTCCAGGGCTTACAAGACCTGAGCAGGGTGAGCATTCTGAATTTCTCTTTCCCCAGAAAGGCGTTAAGAGGGCACAGATCTAGGATAGGATGGAGTCCTTCGTTCTTTTTCAGCACCAGAATGTAAAGGGAATAGAAACCACAACCTACATCTGGCAAGGCATTCTTCTTGATGTCTCCTTTGGCCAAAAGAGCCTGCACTTCCTTATGGAGCAGGGAGAGGTGGTCCTCCATCAGCTGTTCTTGGGATGGTAGCAATGGCGGAGGGGTTCACAATCGGAAGCACCCACTTGTTGGGCAAATATATGGTGCACAGGAGGCCCTGTGCAAGGCTTAGCCCAGGCCCCCAGCAGAATGTCCATGAGTGCTTCACTGTAGAGGAGTAAGGACTCAGCTGAACCCGCTCCTGTGTGAAACATTTTAGTCAATACAACAGTCTGAACCTCGACTTCCGGCAGTTGTAGGTCAAGTACCTCTGCTGCCCTGCACATCTAAATAGCAAAGGATGGGCCTTCCTTCAAAACTGGGCCTGGAGGGGTAAGCACACCAGAGTATGTGTGTGTGTCCAACCCACTGGTGTCACCCACCTCATACCAGATTCCAGCTGACTCAGGTTCCTCCTCCATTGGACCAAACCATTCCTCCTCATCTTCCCCCTTAGATAGGAAGTTACTATTTAGTGGTAGGGCCTGGACGACGCTAGCAGCGAAGAGAAACAGTGCCGCCTTGGAGCTGGGTATAATGATAGGCTAGTCATCAAGTGGTGCGGGGGACAGCAGCAGAGATGAGGGTGCCGAGGTGGAGGAAGGCTTGAAGACAACATGCCTGGCATCATAGAATTATTTTAACTGGGAAAGTGCTGCTCTGGGAAACTTGGTGTAGTGTGGAGTGAGCCCCAACACAGGCTCCGCAGGTGGAGTCTGGGGCTTGGAAGCATGGCATTTGGACGGAGAAGCCTAAGTACATTTCACATTTTCTTCTTCAACTAACCCAATTTGGAGAAAGATGTCTGGAGCACAAAGACAACCATTTCTGAAAAAGGCTCCAACAGCAGCCCTGGTATCTGCCTCGGGAACAGGACAGAGAATGGCATGGATCCTCCTCCTGCCAAACGGCCATGAGCTCCACCGCCCGCTTGCAAATCACCTTGCAGTGCATCAACATGCATTCAGCGCAGGCCTTGCAGTGGTAACTCTACCCCCAGAAACAAACCAAGCAGGGTTCAGACACTGTCTGTGACATTCCCAGCAAGGTTTAAACCCTGTAGGTTTGGCAGGGGACAGGTCTGTAGGTACTGCTCAAGACTTTCGAGATCCAGTCTGACCCCTGGGGAATATTCTAAGATGAGGAATGTATGGTGAGAAGTCTCTATCAGAAGCTGGTGCATTCTTGCACTTGGCAGTGTACAACTTAACAGTCCTGGATCACATTAAGGTGCATGAGGGCGGTCTCATTCAGTAACTTGAAGTTGTGCCCTGAACCCAAGAACCAAAGTGAATAAAAATGTTACCCTATCGGTAATTTGCAGACCCCCTGACTTCTAAAGCTTTTAGAACAGCTTTGCTCAATCCGGCGGCTCCATTGGCCCTTAAACTATCTAATTTCAGCATCATAGGATACTTAAATCTTCATCTTGACCCGCCGAGTAATGTCGGGCCAATGAACTGCTAGATGACCTTGCATAATTGCAGCTGGGTCTGCTAGAGGGAGGCCCTACACATATAGCAGGTCAACTTTTACATCTGTTTTTTTTTTATTTTTTTTATTTTTTAAACCTTCCAAATTTACAGGTCCTGGTCAGACCACTATCTAATCTCTATGTCCTTACAAGTGAATAGTAACTTAAACATTACCACCACCTATACTTCCATGAAAAGGCCCTGGCATAAACTGAATCTGCAGGAATTCAGGAGCTATATTTCAGCCAATCCCTTCCCGTTAGATTCCAAAGTGGACTGTGCCGAATCTGAGACAAAGGTTTATCTCAAGCCTTGATAATTTTATTCCTCTGTGTGAGGTTCAGCCCAGTAACTCCTTAGTTAACAAGGTGCCGGTTTCACAGAAAGAGCGATGCAAGGTGCTCGAGTGGGCATGGAGAAAGTCCTATGGCGCTCAGGCAAAGGCACATTATACAAACGCAGTCACAGCGTAACATAAAGTGTTAAGGAAAACTCAAGTCAAGTTCCCTTTCAATAAAAATTTTAGGAGAGAAAATCCTGATGAAGAATTTTTCTCCATTGTTCACAGTTTAACAAAACCAGCCACCACAGGGCCTGTTGCGGTTTCTACTGACCAATATAATAAAAATAGCCAACTTTTTTGTGTGAAAAAGAGCAACACCATCTATGCCCACTTTCCGCCCAAGGCTTTAACAGATGTTGAGGTCTTTCCAAGACAGCCAGAAGAGCCACAACAGATATTAGAAGTCAATAAATTGTCTATCTTTGACGTGCCTGCTCTAATGACCCTATGCACTTTAGTGAAATTTGGCTCTCCTGACAACCCCCTTAAACCTGATATGGCCATAAAACGTCACAAGATTATTCTTCCCTCTTTTCTACAGGTTGACAATCTCTCTTTGTCTTGAGCCACTGTTCCCTGGGCCTGGAAAGAGGAGAAAATGATCCATCTTCTGAAAAAAGTCTCTCTTGACCCAACCAGACCAGAAAATTACAGCCCATTTCTCCGCTACCTTTCTTAGCTGAAGTTGTTGAAAAAAACCTGTCAATCTCCTCACTGAGTTTTTAGAAGCCAATCATTCTGGACATATCCCAAAATGGCTTCAGGTCCCATCATAGTACAGAGTCTGCTCTCTTGACGGAGGCAGAGATGCTTCGAAGAGCAGCGGGCAAAAGTGGCTCCTCGCCCCTTATTCTCATGGACCAGAGTCCTAACTTCATACGGTCACTCTGAAGTTACTTTTTCAGCGTTTCTACGACGTAGGCATTTGTTGCAATGTGTTGTTTTGGTTTGCCTCCTTCCTTAGTCACTGATCTTTTCAGGTTATTTCTCCTCCTTTTCATCCTCGCACCGGCCTTTGGAGCATGAGGTTCCTCAGGGCTCCTAGCTGAGCCCTGCTCTTAGCATATGTCAGACCTCTGGCTGAGATTGTGAAGCCCTTCAGGGTATCAATAATCTCATATACAGATGTTACTCAAATTACCGTCTCTTTCTCTCTCTCTCTCTCAGCTGATGTTCCTAAAGACATTACTAAGTTTCAGGAATTTATGCTGGCAGTGGCTACCTGGATGGAAAATAACTGCCTGAAACGTAACTCTAATGAGACCTAGATCCTGATGTTTGGAAAGAGCACCCAGTAATGGGGAGACTACCGGTGGCTGGAAGGCTTGGGAACCCAGCTTTCTCCTAAACCATCTATAAAAAACTTGGGCAACCGTAACGTTGAGACTCACGTGAGAACTCTGGCTGGCACCTGGCTTGACCTCGAGAGGTCTCAAACCCATTATTGGTTTCTTCCAACCTCACATTCAAGAGTTGATCATTCAATCTCTCAAACTGTCACAGTTGGAGCACTGTAGCATCTTGTATCTAGGTAGTAAGAGATCGATTTTAAAGAGGACATAGTTCGGTCCAAAATGCTGCTGCTATATTACTGTTCTCCCTCCCTAAGTTCTGCCCTGCCTCTTCAGAGGGGTTCTGGCCCTGACCCTCTGGAACAATTTGACCTCTAAACTAAAGAACACACAGAGTAGTCTTTTGTTCAGGGAAAAACTCAAAACCTGGCTCTTTGCCATCTAAGCTTTTACATGCTCCTTTGCCTTTGCTTCGGGTAGAATGTGTTGTCTTCTGCAGGAAGTCCTGTTGCTGGGGCAGCCATGCATGCACACTATAAGTTAGATAACCATTAACAAAGGCACACCTCATGCAGGTCCATGACTGACATCTGTTTTCTGAAGTCACAACAGGTTTTGAAGCCTGTAGGTTTAGGACATGACATCTTTCCCTTACACACTGGATTTTGTTTTTGGGTTCATTGAAAACAAATGAAAGTTGGAGCGGAGCTTTGGATCCGCATTCAAAGGCATGGAAGAAAGGAACTAACGTTGGCACACAGGAGTGGCACTTATATGTGCCTCTACTCTGTCACTTCTGGGGTGGAATGAAGCCTAGGTGGAGCTGCACAGAACCACCTAGCAGGATACTGGAGCATGCTATGAAAAACTTCCAGATCTAGTCTGGTGTCCGGGAATATTCTAAAGGTAAGAAATCTGACTTTAGAATCATCCATCAGAATGCCTGCTGCTGAAAGAACTTACATCATAGTTGGCTATTAGACCAGCACCTTCAGTTTTGTGGGTACCAAACAGTTTAAAGAAGAGGGCAAAGGAAGGCACTATGGCATGGAAAGATACTGAAGAATTCTTGGTCTGCAGCAGTTTTTCATGTTTAGACAGTTATGTAAAGATCTAATGTTTTTCTTCAGGAGCTTTGGGCAATAATGGTTATATCACTTAACTCTAAACTAGATTATGAGAAAATCCTTTATAGTCGAGCTCAAGAGCATCTTACACTGCTCAAACCTAAGTGGAATGCTGCTGACTGATTAGTATTAAGGCAAAATGTTGCCATCATGCTGCATAAATCATACAAAAATACTGTGTTCTGAAGGCAGATAATAAAGAGCAGCTCTGATTTTATATCTTCAGGGAGCTTATTTAATGAATCCATGTGGCAGAATGGAGAGGAAAATTCCAAACTACTGAGGGCCCAATTTTCAAACCTTTGTCCTGTTGGTGTCATACTCATGAAAATTCAGGAATACGGCAGGCAGACATCAGGATAAAGCTACTACATCCCAAAGTAAAAGCTTTGTGAATAGACGTCCAGTGCTTAGTGCCACCCTTTATATGTTTATATTGAATCCTACTTAAAAATGGAATAACTTAAAAACATGAGGCAGTAACGTGCCCCCATTATCTGAGAAATGTATACGAGATCAATGTGAGCTGATACAATAACAATATCAGCGTACAAAAGAAAAGATATGTTTTATTAGAACGTTACTTCAACTGGGTTATCTGAAGTCTTCTCTCCAGGCTCCAGGTTTGACATCTCTGTGATATCAGGATTTTTGATACCATGCATTAAACTGATATGATTCTCAAGCATGACGAGCTTAGCGAAGGTTTGCTTTTCTTCTGTGCAGTAACTGTAAAAAAAAAGTAGCAAAACATGAAATTAAACCAAACACAAGGTGCAACCAGATACAAACCCATCGACTTTCAAACTGACATTTACCATACAATATTTAAATTTCTTCCAGGCTCATGTCACTATACTATGCCTTTTACACAACAAATTTTGGAGCGGGCGCTACATCAAAACTCTTTTCAAATGATAAAACACATACTCTGTATTTGAATTATAAATTAAGTAATTTCAAATTTCAGGGTAACAAGCTTGTAACCACATCACTTGTCTTGGGAAATGGCCTCATTGAAGGTAAACTAGCACTTAAGTATTCACTTTAGTTTTAAATGCTCCAATAGCATATGGTTTTCACGACACTCATGAAAAAAAGAAGTAAGAGGGTGTGTGGGAATGCAATTATTGAACAGTCCCAACACAACGGGTTGCTGAAAAGGAAAGTGCTAGCATGGTAAAAGGCTTATCAACAATGCAGACACAAACTTTATTACCTTCAACAGAACTGTATCTAGAGAAGGATCAAGGTGAAATACTTGCTTTCATCAGCTATCAGTCTGTGATAGCTGATAGTCTCCCAGTCACACATGGATGTAATAAAGCTTTCACTTACGTTGCCTTATTGCAGAAACTAAGCGAACTATGTCTCATCAATTTAGCCAGCTGTAGGATACACAGATTATTTGATTTGGTTAATATATACAGGGCTCTGCTGACCTGCCAGGCGAGATTTGTGTTTCATACACATACACAATAAAATAATTGAAATTAACCTCAAGTAAACGTTTGTAATATATTTCCTGGCTAAGTTTGACAACTTTTCCATGTCTTCAGCACCTACTGACTAGTGCAACTGAGTTCTAAAAAGGACATCAATCATTGGTGAGGAGGATTTAGAATTGACTTTCACTGCGCATTTTAAATGCTGCCGATATTGTTATGTAGAGTTGTATAATGCACTCATCACCCGTGAGTGTCTCCAGGCCCTTGGGTAGGTGTGTTATCACTGCAGAGTTTATTTGAAGAGCCAGGTCTTCAGCTTTATGTTTAACACAAGAAGTGAGGATCTGGCTCTGATGTGTGAGGGAGGTTATTCCATGTTTTGGGCATGGTGTAGGAGAATTAGCAACCTCCTGCTTTGCATTTGCACACGCGTCACATGTGCGTCAGTAAGGCAGATCGTAGGTGTCTGGCAGGCTGGTGAAAGTGAATGCGGTTGTTCAGGTACGCTTGCCCTGTGCTGTGTAGGGCTCTGTATGTGAATGTGTGTGAGAAGTTTGAATTGGCTGCCCTTTCGACTGGGGAGCCAGTGTGGCTTAATTGTGTGCCGTGTGATGTGGGTGCAGCATGGGAGGTCTAGTATGAGTCTTGCAGCAGCGTTTTGGATGGTCTGGAGCCTGTGCCTGCTGGAGATGAGTAATTGTGCAACAGTCTGTCTGGTGTTCTGTGACATCCACTTTAAAATTTTACATATCATGCAAAGGATGTGGAAGCAGGAGGTGGTCACTGCGTTTATTTGTGCCATCATGTTGAGCTTGTTGTCTAAGATGATCCCTAAATTTCTTGCATACTTCGTGGGTGTTTGTAGGAAGCTGGCTCTTTATATGATATTCCACAAAGTGGTTATATCGTGCGGAGACCAGAGATTTTCCCAGAAGTGTACAGGGCTCAATTTAAAACCAAAGTGCTCTATTTGTGGTAATGTGGTTGAGCAGCCTTAGGCCTAACACAGAGGAGTGCAAGACAGCCGTTATACACTCAGTGACCAATAAATGACAACTCGAAAAGGACAGCCACACCAACTTTCAGAAAAGTAATCTTCTTTCAAGATTTATTTTAAAACCAAGGAATACCTAAAATAGGTAAGTAACATTTTTCAATAAAAGTACTTTTCACTTTAAGTACAAGTTACTTACAATTGGTAACGATATATCTGATAGAGACATCTTCTAGCTGCAGATGCCTTACACCTTAGATTTTTCCCCCAGGCGTCGGACTTAATCCAGAGATTTTTTTTCTTTGAGCAATACCCTTGCACGTCAGTAGCTGGCGTCGGTCAACTCCACGGGCCTCCGAGTCAGTCTTACCAAGACCCAAGACAGAGGCTGAAAGATGTGAATCATTGCCTGAATATCTTGGACTCTCTTTTTGGGAGGAAAGGCCCAAAACTGCGCAGTGTCCAGAACAGCTCTGGTGAAAGGGAGCGTCTGAGAGGGAGTCAGGTGTGACTTTTGGCACGTTTATAGTGAACCCCAGCGTGTGTAGGAGGTTCCCTGTAGTCTGAAGGTGGGAGACTACTTTCTGGGGTGAGTCTGCCTTCAACAGCCAGTCGTCGAGGTAGGGGAAGACTAAAACCCCCAACCTGCGCAGATGAGCTGAAACCACCACCATCACTTTCGTGAACACCCGAGGGGCGCTGGTAAGGCCGACGGGAGCACGGTAAATTGAAAGTGCTCGTGACCTACCACAAATCGTAGGTAACGTCAGTGGGCAGGCAGGATGGGAATGTGGAAATAAGCATCCTGCAAGTCCACCACTACCATCCAGTCTCCTGGGTCCAAGGCAGACAGGACCTGTGCCAGGGTGAGCATTCTGAATTTCTCCTTCTTGAGGAAGTAATTGAGGTCCCGAAGGCCTAGGATAGTACGTAAGCCCTTGTCCTTTTTGGGCACCAGAAAGTAACGGGAATAACAACCACAACCTACTTCTGGCGCAGGGACCTTCTCTTGGCCAAGAAGGCCACAACTTCCTGGTGAAGTGCCAAATGACCCTCCGGAATATGGCTGACTGATGGATGCATGGCTGGAGGAGCAGATTCGAAGGGGAGGGAGTAGCCCCTTCAAACGATCTTCAAAACCCACCTGCCCTTAGTGATGGATTCCCAGTGGGGCAGGTGATGGCGAATCCCGACGCCAACTGTACTGGAGTGAGGGGACTGACTAGGAGGGTTTGGGGTGGACTGGGCAGACCTCTGGTTCTCTGTCCCACGCCCACCTGGGATTCCGTGTCCCCGGCCACGCAGCAGCTGAACAGCATGGGTGGCACAGTGGCTGGGAGGGAGATGCAACACAGAGCCCCTTCCGTGGCCACGAAAGTGGCAAAAGGCGGATTGTTGGGGGCGAGGGGCAGTGAAAAGGCAGAGAGACCAAGCCGTAGTCCGGTAGTCCATGAACCTCTCTAAAGCAGAGTCCGCCTTGTCTCCAAAGAGACGGAAGCCATCAAAGGCCATGTCCATAAGAGTCTGTTGGACATCCTCAGAAAAACCAGATGTACGCAACAAGGTGTGGCGCCTCAAGGCCACCGTCGTCGCAACCGATCTACCTAGAGAGTTGGTAGTGTCCAGCCCACATCTGATCGTGGACTTTGCCACATCTCTCCCATCAGTGACAACTTGGGAGACAATAGCAAGGGCCTCCTTCGGTATCTGCAGCAGAACTCAGAGTCGTCGGGAATGAGGATTGGATTGACGTCGATGGTAGGCACCACAGACGTCAGGAGCGCCGACAATTGAAATAACACGGGGGAAGGTCTCAATGGTACGACCGGCGCGGATCTGGGGGGGGACGTAGGTGGCCGGAACCAAAGCCGCCGATGCAGAGTCCGAAGGCCCCCCTGACGGGACCCCGCTCTGGCTCCCAGAAACTCAGGGAAGGGCGGAGAGGACCCAGAAGCAGGTTCTGAAGACAGAGGCCACCAGCGTTGACACTCCTCCTGCATCGCATCAGCTGAGCGACAGGGTGACGGGATCTCTTCAAATTCTTCTTCTTCTTAAGTAAGTAACATAACTCCATTCGTAGCATGTGTTGGCTGCAGATACACATGCTATGCATCGAATGTAAAGCAGTAAACTGCAGCTGGTGCAGATGTTTCAAACAGTGTCTGCAGGCCTGTTTGTCCCACAAGAGATTGCGGTCTTGCCTGGACATCCATGCAGTAGTGTTAAGTGTAAATGTGTAGATTTGACCAAGTTGCTGCTTTACAAATATCAGTTAAAAGGGATGTTGCCCAAGAAAGCCACTAAAGCACCTTTCTCTCTAGTACAATGTGCATGTGGAACTGTTGGTAAAGTTAGTTTATGTAGCAAAACTAAACACATTTCACAATCCACTGTGAGATACCTGCTTTAGAAATGACTTTACCTTTTCTTGGATTTGAGAAAGCCACAAAAAGTTGTTTATTACTACAAGGTCTAGTTCTCTCAATATACTACATTAATGCCCTTTTAACATCAAGTGTATGAAGCGCTCTTTCTGCCACGGTCTTTGGCTCAGGAAAGAAAATAGCTAAATCAAATGTTTGGTTTAAATGGAAAGGAGAATTGACCTTCAGAAGAAATTGGTCCGCAGACATACTTTACCTTAAAAAAACCTGGAAATAAGGTTCTTTTATGGTAAGAGCATGAAGTTCACTAATTCTTCTTAGGGATGTGATAGATATTAGGAAAGCAACCTTCCAAGAGAGGAACTGTAATGGACAAGCATGCAGTGGTTCAAAAGGCGTGTCAATCAACCATGGAAGGACATTTACATTTCACGAGAGTACTGGTACTGTACATGGTGAAATTATTCTTTTCAACCCTTTCACAAAAGCAATAATGACAGGTATTCAAAAAAGTGACAGATGATTATGGTTCTGCAGATAAGTCACTATCACTACAAGCTGCAGTTGTATGAATGTGTATTTGTTAAATGTGACATTTGTAGGTTTAACAAGTAGCATATTGCCTGTTGTACAGTAGAAGCTCAAGGGTCTATGTGCTGGGGTATACAGTAGTGTACACAGCGTTTCCACTTAGCTGCATCACAAGCTCTTATAGTTGGACGTCCTACGTCCTGTAGAATGTCCATATACTCTGGAGGCAATTGTAAGTATCCAAACTCTAGGACTTCAGGAGCCAGACTGCCAGGTTAAGTTGTTTGGGGTTTGGATGCCTGTCCCTGTCCCTACGTGTAAGAAGGTCTGGTATGTTAGGGAGCCTCTTGTGAGGTACTAGGGACAACTCTAATAGTGTCATGAACCAGGACTGTCACGCCCAGGTGGGAGTTACTAGAATCATCTTGAGAGATATCTGCCAGAGATTCCTAACAAGATATGGAATGAGTGGGAGAGGAGAAAAAGAGTATGCAAACATTCATGACCAATTCATACAAAAAGCATTGCCCATGGTTTGTGGATGGTGGTACCTGGAGGCAAAGATTTGGCATTTTGTGTTTTCTACGCTGCCAAACAGATGCACATCTGGTGTTCCCCACCATCAGAAGTTGCGGTGGAGGGACTCAGGGGTGCAGTTCCCACATCATAGACTTGTTGCTGCGTCGTCCTTAGCAGGTCCACCACCAAATCGTCTGCTCCCTGGAGCTATTACACCAATGTGGATGTGATGGGGGCTAGCATAATGCCAAATGGTCTGTGCCAGCAGAGAACTATATTGAGTGTGTTCCTGCTTATTTATGAATGCAATACATTGCAGTCATGTTGTCTGTTCATAGAAGAATGGTCTTCCCAGTTAAATTTTGGAGGAAGGCTTTTAGAGCCCTGTAATTCGCTATGAGTGCCAGGACATTGATGTGTAGCGTTTTCTATTAATGATCCAAGGTCAATTTAACATCATGTCCTCCATATGCCTGCCCTACCCCATGGCTGATGCATCTGGGTGATAGTCACTTGCTGGACTGGGTCCAAAAAAGGTCTGCCCTTGAGGAGATTCTCTGTGCCGCAGAAGTGCAATGACTGATGGACCCTGGGCAGCAGCAAATCTAGATCCTCTAAACTGCCCCCCCACCGTTTCTGACCACTATACACTCTTGTAAAGGTTGCATGTGGATCATGCCCAGAAGAAGCATCACTAATCTGACTGGCAGGCAACGATGTGGCTGAAGAATATCCAGTTAGATCTGCAGATTGAGAAATCTCTGGGCTTTGAGGTATGCGGTTGCTGAGATCAGATTAAAGACTGCCGCCAGGTAAGGCTGTAACTGTGATTTGGTGGCATTTATTGTGAACCATAATTTGTATAATAGATTAATGGTGGGCTGTGTATTCTGCAGGCACCTCTGCCATGTTGAAATCTTGATCTGCCAATCGTCAGGCTATGGGAAAACATAAACATTGTGTCTTCTCAAATTGGCTGCCACCATTGCTAGGTATTTGGTAAACACTCTTTGGGCTGTCGTCACCCCAAATGGCAGACCTTTGAAGTGGTAATGACATTCACTTACCATAAACCTGAGGTACTTGTGCTGTGCCGAGTGAATCGGTGTATGAAAGTAAGTGTCCTTCAGGCTGAGCGCCTTCATTAAGTCACCTTCTTGCAGCAGTGGTATTACATCCTGTAGTGTCACCATATGGAAGTGCTCTGACAGAATGTAACAACTGAGCCCTGGATTCAAGCTAGCCTGGCAGATAGAGGGTGAAACCGGTCCCAGGATGCAGTCCAGTGAGGACCTGGCTTGGCAGTTCGGGCTGGACTGTTCCCATGAGGAACAGGGTCAAGACTGATTTGCATATGGCTGGGTCCAAACTGGGGTGGCATTGTGAGCAAAAGAACAACAGATTAAATCCAGATCTGTGACTGGGGGTGAGTGTTTGCATTGTTTGTCACTCCATCCATCATCCTTTTGTGTTGCTACAACTGAGCCCTATATCAGCCTGGGCGTCCTGCCTTTTTTGGGTATTAAAAATTATAGGGAATATATCCCCTGGGTGTGGTCTCTGTGTGGAACGGGCTCATTGGTACCTTCTAACAGGCATCTTCCTCTTTGAGAAGGTGAAGATGCAGAGTGTTGAGGTTGTTGGGGGGGCACTGGAGGTCAGTTCAAGACAGTATCCATGGGGGAATCTGTGGTGAGTCATTGGTTGGCAATGGAGGCTCCCTTACCAGGAGTTCCCCTAACTCTGCCTCTCTGGTTACCCCCTGTCCAAACCGCCAATTTCCCTAGTGTATACCACTTTCCTTTAATTTGTAGGTCCTGAAGGTGACTGGTAAAGCCCACTAGGAAGGTGTCTGCAGTTATTGGAAGATGGGTATTTGAGGTAAGAAGGTAAAGCCCTCCGATAGTTGGGAGATCCGGGGACCAACAGGCTAGTGCTTTCATCATACCTGAAGTGATTTTGACACAGTTCTAAAATTATCCTTTTCTTTGAATCCATGGTTTTGTAGCTGTTCCGGTAAGGCTCATTTTCAGCCGTGCAAGAGGGATCAGATTGGTCACTGATTTCATGAGGAGAGGCTATTTGAACAGACACACTGAAACGGTCTTTTTTCTGGATAGTTTGAGAGCCAGTTCCTTGAGCCTTGGTTACCTGTCCGGCGACAGAACGTCTTTGTTGTGGACAGTATCTAGTATTGTGTCTAGAAACATTAACTTATTGGATGGAATAGTTGATGATTTTTGGTAATCTACAGTGAACCAACTTTAGGAAAACCTCTGTGGCACTGGATGGTTGAAATGCTGCTGGTGCTTTTATGAACCAGTCGTGGAGAAAGGGATATACCTGATGAACATCCCTCCTGAACAAAGCTGCAACAGGGGCCAGGCATTTGGGAAATGCGGGGAGCTGATTTGAGGCAAATGGAAGGACTTTGAATTGGCAATGGGTACCGGCTTAGTGAAGTGTAGCTATTTGTAATGTTTAGGATGAATGGGGATGTGGAAGTATGCATCCTGTAGATGAGGTAGATGACTGTCATAGACAGAGTTATCGTGTATTAGATTTGGATACCGGTTTTGCCATAGGCGTCTCATTGTGGGATTATGTTTTACCACGACTGGCTTCTGAAGAGTATTTCCTGATGTAGTGTCAGGACTGAAGAGGGCATTGTAGGGTATGATATTGCCTCTGAGTAAGTATTTTCCTTTTTCACTCTCTGAGAAGTGCCTTTTGAAGATTCATAGGGAGTCTTTTTATTGCTTTTCTGTGCACCTCTGGAAGCCTTGGTGCAACCTCTCCCTTTGATCTCTCCTGTGAGGTGAAGGAATTCTCACTGTCCTCCTCATCACAAATGGAAGATTTAAGTTTCTGGAGCCACAATAATAGCCTCATCTTTCCATTCGTGAGGTTTTAGAGGAAAAGGTTAGACATATTTTCTAGTCCTTTACCTTGCGGGCAGGATGAAGTTAGCAGATACACTCCGAACATAACTCCTGACATATTAGTTGCCTGGGTCAGAGAAATGAAATAGGAAATATAATCTTAGATGATTCTAAAAGAGGTAATAGCGGAAACTCTCGGCAGAGTTCAGGGAGATTCCCTTCACATGAAGTGCAGTAGAAAATCTGAGGCCCTCAGCTTCTCTTGGGAGTGTTCTACAGGGTGCTATCGCCTGATTCGATATAGTTCAAGTTTGGTTCTTTTTAAAAGGGACATAGGTAGGCTATTAAAGTGATTGTTCATTGCCATTATGGCCCATGATATTATACATACTGCTTTATTATTGTACCATGGGACTCCCATTTTGAAGAATGAGAATGACTCAAGCATGTGAACCTATGAAAGATCCAATACTGGAGAAGAGTCAGTTCTATGAAGATTAATTTGATGTAGTATGACCCATTAGGAGTACACTATAGGGGACCAAGACAATATGGTGAGTATGAATCACATACGTGAGGCGAACAGGAGATCATGGAGGTGGTGAGAATGCAAAGGGAGAACTAAAATGCGAAGTGGAGACCAAAGTCAAATACATTATAGTAACAATGTGGGTGAATGCCAGAAGAACGTAAGCATGCATGTCGACACATATACATGTGCACAAAGGTTATGCTTATTGCACAAAACATTAACATTCTAGAGGAAACTCCAGAAGGCTTTAAAGAAGATTTATAAACAGAGACCATTGTTGTTTATTTTGTAATAATTTAACATGCCTTTCCATATATACATAATTAATCACCTGTAAAAGGAAAGTCCGCTTCATAGCTTCCCATCATATCGAGGTTTGCTGTGGCAAGCAGAAACCCTTCCCCAGGAGACATGTAGGGCCCATTAGTGGATCCACCTACACCTATGGTGTTCCACTAAGCCATGAATCAGCATATCCATATTCATACACCCTTAAGTTTCAATACCATATTTGTCACAGAAACTTGGAAAACTTAAATAGTTCGTAAAAGTTTATCACACACACAAAAAGGACAGGCCATTGCTTGACATGTGGGCTCCGCAGCACAAAGGTGCTCAGTAGCTGGATGCAATAGTCTCTGACTTCATGCCGTGTCGGGAAAAGCAAGGCAGGGTTTGTGTGTTGCAATTAAATCCATTCTGTTGCATAGAGACAACCCAAAACAAAGAACAGAGAATGATGAAGGCTTAGACATCTAAAGATTATAAAGACAACCTTGTTGTACAAACCTCTGATAACCCACCCACCAACACGTTAGGCATCAGCTGTAAAACTGGTAAATTAGAAACCTGAATCATTTAAGAGACTGCCAAAGCCAATCTGAAAGTGGCACTGCAAAACAAGATTTAACCTGGCAATCAAGAAGAAGGTGAGAAAACCCAAGCCTGCGTTTCCAATATCACTCGCGTGCACACACAGAAATATTCCTTATAGTACATTTGTTATCCTTTACATGTAAGCATGTGCCTCTTCTCACTCCAAAATGTTTGGTGAGGTTTGACACTTTTTCTTATTTTACTACTGTATGGCACATTTCTTCAGAAAATATTTCAGATGCTTCACATCACCTTCCCAGAAACTTTGCTTCACTAACATTTAGTGGACTGCCTTGCAGATATTGTGTGCCAGAGACATAGTACATTCCAACAGATG
The DNA here is from genome assembly GCF_031143425.1 of Pleurodeles waltl. Lineage (NCBI taxonomy): Eukaryota > Metazoa > Chordata > Amphibia > Caudata > Salamandridae > Pleurodeles > Pleurodeles waltl. The sequence continues at coordinate 262,643,105 of NC_090440.1, forward strand.
TTACTGTGTGGGCATACATGTAACTGTTAAGAATGTAGAGGCAAGCTACTTATCAGGCAAGCAGTAGGCACACTGCAAAGGGGACCTCATTAATAGCCACAACACCACACAGCTACAACACATCACTTCAAGTCATTGGAGCAACCAGATGAGAACGTTTTGTATAAGGTGGGTGATTGGTTTGTTTAAATCTAACCTGAATGCATTTGGTTGGTTCCCATCCACACCCTCCAACATCCTTGCAGTCACATAAATATGGCTACATTGACTCATATTACAAGATATGTATTCACATTTCTAAAAAAATCTGCTGAAAGTGCTCTTAGCAACATTAAACTGACTAAACAGAAACCTGACAAAGATTTTAGTAAGTGTTTGCTCAATTTTACTAAGGCACTAAAACAGTCTGTTTACAGGGGCAAAATCACAATCTTGGATAACAAAAGCCATGAAACACCTAAAAAGGCCAAGACCCTGTATCCTTTAAGGGAATACTGTTCTGTAGGTCTCTGTGGCAATGATCTCTCCCAGATATCATTTTCATGTACTTCTAATTCTCCAACTAATATAATTCACTCCACTTACTTCAAAGGCTTTTCACTTTGTTAGTGTAAACTAATATTGCAAATGTGCCTGATCAGTGACCCTCTCTTCTATTTGTCCAACCTAACTCCTCACCCAACGTCTGCCAATATATATTCTCTTACTCTACCCCTTTTACAGTAATTCACAGCTTTTCTCTCACCATTCTCCCAAGATGCCACACATTTACTATATTGAGTATGTTCATCCACGACAATGTATTATTAGTTTGAAAAAGGCTAGAAAAAGAGTTTGGTCTTCAGGACCAAAAGGTGGTAGAATTGTAGAAGCTTGATGTTATAAGAAACAAGACTAGGACTTACACAAAACTCTACACTGGAGTTGTGAAACGCATTCTACAATTGAAAACAAACTTTACTTCATAGTCATAATTAATTTGTTTGACTTATCTAACCATGATAATTTAGGCTTTCTTTCCTCGTACTCCATATATTAACCTTTTTGGCACACTGAACGTATGCAGTATCATAAACCGGAAATATATGAGAGAAAATTATCCTTTTGCAAACGGTGTTCAAAACTCACTTAACTTACTTAAGAAACCCAAATGAAGTGACCGTCTATCTTTACACATAACACCAATGAAAACAAGACCCATACCATAATTCCTGAATGATTATTGGCCTTCAACATACTTACGAGCAAGTGTACACTTTCTTTGATGTATCATGATTATTCCGGACATGCCTTCGTAGACTGAGTGACGAATTAAAAGACCGATCACAATGCCGGCAGGGATATCGCTTCATACACTATTCAGAACAAGAACAAGTATTATATTGTTAAGAAAATATCCTGAAAAACTTTATTCAGATTATGTACATTCAACAGAACACCAGCATTGGGTACATGATCATTTTATTATCAAAGTTGGGAGCATTACTGAATGGTCATAACTAATGCGGTTTTAGATTTCAAACTAATACAAAAACAAAAACGTTTCATTGTTGTATACCTGAAGGTTTCACACGCTTCTTTTTAGGTCACGCCTAATTAACAACATTTAATGTGCTTACTAAGAAGATACAAGGGCTTGTAGCCCACCCATTGCTTACCACTGGCTGTCTTCACTATCACTCGCTTTTGCATGCTTCTTATTTTTGTCCCAGCTTGTCAGTCTTGTGTTGTCCCTCTCATGGGGCAAAGCCTCTTTACTATCACTTAGATTGGCTGGATTTTATGATTCTACTGATTTTATTTTTGTAGATTAAAATAGAAAGTGACAATAAGTTATGTACTGTGCCCATGACTTGCGTAAATCCTGTTTGAGTCATAGGAACTATTTTTGTTATTGTTTGCTCATTTATCTAGGTCTTTGAGGAAGAGACCTCCAAAATATTTGGCTTTAAAGTTGTGTAATGAGATCTGTTGGTTGTTTACCAGATCTGCAATCTCCTTGCCCTTAAAAATAGGGTGAATTATTGCTCCGCACTATTAATGCAGCACTTGCTAGTTTATTAGTATGTGGTGATAAAATGGGGTTAACGTGCAAACCCAAACCTCAGGTTTAATTTGAACTGAGTATGACAGAGGCTATTTGGACCCATACCATAACCCATTCTGAGCGTCCTTTCTGTATAATTTTTGTCAGCATAGGTTGTGATGGCCATTAATTCACTGTTAGCTGAATAGCCTGGATTTCTTGCAACAAATCAAGGGCATTGAATCCTTTCAAATGCATCTCCAACTTGGAATTACTAATGGTCTCCCCATTTCCTGATCCATGGTCCAAGGAAGGGTTGACATGGAATGTAGCGCAGTCATTTCAGGGTTCTTGTGACTGCTGATCTGTAGAAGTGAACCATTCATTTTAAATTTAGTATGAGTTACTCCACCCACAAATTATTTCTCTAAATTATTTACTATTGACCAAAATTCTTTCAAGTTCCTTTTCTCATTGCCATGAGTGATAGTTACTTAAAGTACAAGAAGACGTTTATATTCTGCTGGTTTTTTACTTTTAGCACAATGTTTTAGCCTTTTCTTGACAAGCATATGCCTATTTGACACACATGCCTGTTTAATCATTCTTAGAGCTCGGGTAAACCAACTTTTGCTTCTTGTCCTGAGTGTAAAGGGGTGAGCTCTGCTGGAATTAGGGAACGTGTGTGATTTGTGTGAAAACACCATGTTCCGATTCCAATATCTGCATCAGGACTTTCTCCAGCTGCGCAAACAAGGTTGCACAAATAACTGATTACTGACTGTCTCCGTTTCATCTCAGTTTCTTTAGACCCATAGTACATTTCTGTAAAGATAAGTTATTCTCTCTCTGGGGTGCAAGTGAATGTCCGAGGGGAGTTCAAAAACCCGTTTGCTACAAGGCAGAATTACAAATTGAATAATAAAATTAAATATGGACATACTAACAGAGGTGTAATCAATAACTGAATTAGAGCTTTGCACAGCATGCATGAAGAACGGTGGCTGTTGATTACGGGGCCTTCATGGCCTTGAAATAAATGCACCATACAAGGATTCTTTATATAAGGTGAAACCTTAATTTCCCACACCCTAAACATGGCTTGTGCAAAATGTACTTGGTTTGCTAGTACTGCTCAGTGCCTTTAGGAAGGCAGGGAGGATTTTACAGGACTCAATTGAGACAATGTCTGCAGAACTAACGTGGAACTGATGAGGAATAGCTTTGGATAACTTGATTATTTTTCCTTGATTAAATAGGTCATGATGGCCTATTGAAATATATCCTGGATATATAGCCAGACCAGCTGGGTCTGGTGGCTTAGTGGACTAATGCGTCCACTGTAGGGGCCTGTGTTCCATCGCATGGTAACAGGTTCAAATCCAGGCAGGTCCACTCAGCTTTGCATCCTTTCGAGGTTGATACAATGAGTACCATTGAGTTGGTAACAATACAAATCTGTTAATCAGTGCAAAGATACCCTTTTGGGTGAAAATTTGCTTTACAAATACACATTTTATGTTAAACAGTCATTTTTCGCTTAGAGACCCTAAAAGCTCCTTTCCAGTTTGTTCCCTACATACTGGTTTGATGTACGTGTGAAGTGTTACGTTTTTTTCACGTTTTCACAATGTGGCTATCTGCAACCTCATATGCACAATAAGAAGGGTTAGCGCACTGAGTCATGGTGGTAGGATTCGCAGACTACTGGAGCTCTAACTGGTGTATGTTGGGATTCTTTCTGTCAACTGACTCCTGAAAGCCAGATGATTGTATATAATTTATTGAACAACTAGTTGGTGAATTAGATATATTTTCGGTGAATGCCACCAAATGACGTACTGATCTCAGATACTTTCTAGACTGTACACGCTGCCAGATGCAGAGCCCAATATCAAACAGGCTTGAACAGTGTGCAGATCTCTAGCCTTGGGACCTTTGTAACATTTAAAAAGAGTCTAGTTCACAGAATGAGGAGGTGGCAGAGTCGCTGTGGTTAAATAGATCACGTACCAGAAAGAGAGATATCGAAGGTAAATAACTTTTTCTTCCGATAGATATTTATAAGAGTAGATCCTTCCCCTGTTGAACAGGTACCAAAGTAGTATCTCCAGGTGGTGGGTCTGTGAACGAACTCAAAACAAGAAGTCCTGCACGACCAATCAGGCAAAGTACCCATCACGACAGACTTGGTTGTCCAGACAGTAGTGTTTTGTTACCACATGGCACATATCCTGGCAAATATTCAGAACAGGCAACCGGGGTGCCAATCTAGTAGCAGCAGAAGCAGCCTTGGCTCTGGTAAAAGGAGTCTGCAAACTTTAAAGGGGCTGATTCTTGGCCAGTGCATAGCAGATTGTGATGCAGAGCATAAACAAATAAGAAATGGTCCTCTTCTGCACTGCACTGCCTTGCCATTTTGCACCACAGAAAATCTAATGAAGAGCTGATCATCCATACAGCGTTCCCCAGTACAAACAATATAAAACCCAAGGGCTCTTTTAGGAACCAACCAATGGAGTCTCTTCTACTACTTGGAGGGGTGAGGCAGGATAAGAACATCGGAAGGGTAATATTTTACCTGATGTGGAAGGAAGTCCCCCCTTTTAGAAGAAAGGAGGCTTGGGTTCTCAGAACCAGTTCATCTGGAAAGAATGTGGTGCATAGCGGTTTGATGTAAAGGTCTTGTAGCTTGTTCACCCGCTGGGCTGATGTTATGGTGACTGAAAGAACAATCTTGAGGGTGAGTAGCCAAAGTGGACAGCGATGCAGTGGTTCAATAGAAGTATACAGTAGAAATGTGAAGACGAATTTGACGACCCATGGAGACATAATGAAAGGAGAGGGTGGAAACATATGTTGTGAACCATTAAAAAATGCTTCGCTATGGATGATTTAAACAAAGAGGGCTGATAGGCAAGAAAGCCAAAAGAGACAAGTTCTCCTTCACAGAGCACAAAGCAAAGACTTGCTGCGCTAGGAACACCACAAAAAGCAAGACTTTGGGAAGCTTGGCTCCAAGTAGGTCAATTTGCCAAGTAACACATCAAGCTACAAACCTGTCCCAATGGCAGGCACGTACTGACTGGGTGAAAGGAAGCCTGACTGACAAGGGGACATAGACAACCTTGGAAGAAAGGTTAAAGGCACCCAACTGTTGCTGCTGCTGAATCTCCAGGCATTGAGGTGGAAATTGTGCAGGCTTGGGTGCAGAACCCTTTCCTGTTCCTGTGACAGAAGATTCTCCCAAAGCAGCAACTTGCTTGGAGGACAGATGCTCAGGCCCAGGAGTTCTGGATACCACATTCTCCTTGCCCAGTTCAATGCCACAAGGATGACTTTTGCAGGGTCATTTATGATCTTCTTCACAACTCTGGACAGGAGTGGCTGCGGAAGAAAGGTGTATAGAAGCTCTGAGCTTCACTCTTGTCGGAATGAGTCTTCGAGTGAAATGCGTCTAGGAAACTACAATGCGAAAAGTGAGGACACAGTATGTTCTCGGCAGTGGTGAACATATCAAACCAAAGTTTACCCATTTGCTGAAGGACCCTGCAACATCTCTGGGTGTGAATGTCATTTCGTGAACTGCTAGGTGGCAATGGCTGTGTTCATCCACCCTGGTGTTTAGATATCCCGCCAGGTAGTGTACTACCAGGAAAAATCTCCTGGTTTTCCAGACACTTCCCGGGACATAGTACATCCATGAACCCAACCTGTATTGTCCACATGGAGGTGGTGATGTCAGTGAGCACTTGTACCAGACTCCCACTGATGGGTGACAAGACGGCTTTCAACGTCAAGCGTATGGCCTACAACTTCAGTAGATTTATGCGAAGCTGGGCCTCTGCCGTAGACCAGCTACCTCTGATCTCCACCTCTCCCAGATTACCTCCCCAATACAGGAGCGATGTATCAGTCACTACTTTCAGCTCTGGGTGGGGTAAGGAGAGGGGTCTGCTACTGACCTAACTAGGGTCTAGCAGCCACCACTTCAGGTCTCATGCAGTCTCCTCCGAAATCTGGACGTGATCTGAGAGATCCCTCTGATGCTGTACTTACTGGAACATCATGTCGCACTGCAGAGTTCACATATGCCACCTGGTGTGCTTGAACAGTAGGATGCAGGGTGTTACCAGTCCCAGTAGCAGAATCACAGTCTGGTGTACTGGGGAAGAAGAGGAAAGAGCAAGACTGAACCATGTCCAAAATGGCTATGACAAAAGGGAAAGTCTGTGAAGGAGTCAGGTGTGACTTGAGTATGTTGACAGTGAATCCCAGCGATGTAAAACGGTTTGCTGAAGTCTAGAGGTGGAGTATGACTGCCTGGGGTGAATCTGCCTTCAGCAGCCAGTTGTCAAAGCAGGGGATGACTGGAACCCATGACATCTGAAGATGTAGTGCAATCACCTTCCGTGAACGTGGAAGGGGCACTGGTGATGCTAAAGATGAGTACAGCAAACAAAGTGCTCTTGACCCTCTGCAAACCACAGATAGAGACTATAGCCCTTCAGAATGTGGATGTGAAAATAAGAGTGCTGCAAGTTCAACACTACCATCCAGTCTCCAGGGTTAAGGGCAGACAAGACTTGGGCTAGGGTAAGCAATCCCTATGGCAAGAAGGCATTGAGAGGGCGATGGTCTAGGACAGGATGGACACCTCAGTCTATCTTCAGCACCAGAAAATAGCAGGGAGTAGCAGCCAGTGCCTACTTTTGAAGTCAGAAATCTCTCTATGCATCCTTCAGCCAGAAGGGCCTGCACTTCCTGCCGTAAGAGGGAGAGATGGTCTTCAGTTGGCCATACTAGGGTGATGGAAGATACAGCAGGGTGGCAAGAAATGTTAGGGCCTAACCCCACTGAACAATTTCCAGGACCCACTTGTCTCAAGTGGTTGTCTGCCACCTTTATAGGAAGTATTGAATCCTCTGAAATGGTATAGGTGTCCCTCGAAGGGTGCACTAAAGAGGTTTTGTGGGTGAAGGAGCTGGAGGGGCTGTGGATTGTGCCGCAAACTTTCTCTGTTGTTCATGTTGACAGAAGGAACTGTGACCCAAGCCACGAAAGGCCTGCCGAGTTTATTGGGCTGACAACCGAGATTGCTGCTGGTATTGAAAATTCTAACCATAGCCATGAAGGGTGCAAAACTGCTCATGTGGCGGCGCGGGAAAGATCCAGAAAAGATTCACGCTGCACAACATGTCTTTTTCCAAATGTTTTGATGTACTTACATTCTCTATCCGGCGGTCTGGTAGGGAAGGCACTGGGGTTATATTCAGCTTGTGGATGTCTGTATGACTGCGGCTTTACGGTGTCGGGTGCTTTGTCGGGAAGGCTAGATCTCCCAGGGCTAGACAATGTCATTGTGCCCTCTGCCTTTCAGCCTAAGGGTAGGAGCAACATTTTCTCCCAAGAAGTATCTGTGAGGTCTTCATTAAATGGCAGAAAATGTTTAGGAATAGTTCAGCCTGACTGTAGCATCTCAGTGAGGACATTTGTTTTCAGCTCCATAGTGGACAACTGGAGGTCACGAACCTCAGCCAAACTTCGAGTCCACCAGGCATTGAAAGGGAGTTGTGACTTCGCAGTGCACCCCAAATCGAGAGAAGCAGCATCAGGAAGTGGGGGTCAACCAGAACCAGGAGGTCAACACAGGGTAAGTGCCACTGATGCCAAGCACTAGATAGTGCACTCTTGTGTCACCCAATGCCAAGCACTAGATAGTACTCTCTTGTGCCTACCGATGTCAAGCACTAGATAGTGCACCCTTGTGCCACCTGATGCCAAGCACTAGATAGTGCTCTCTTGTGCCACCAGATGCCAAGCAGTAATGGTCTCTTGTGCTACCCTATGCCAAGCACTAGATAGTACTCTTGTGCCACCCAATGCCCAGCACTAGATAGTGTTCTCTTGTGCTAACCGATGCCAAGCACTAGATAGCACTCTCTTGTGCCACCCAATGCCAAGCACTAGTGTTCTCTTGTGCTACCCGATACTAAGCGCTAGATAGTATTCTCGTATCTACGATGTCAAGCAGTACATAGTGCTCACGTGCCCCTGATGCCAAGCACTAGATAGTGTTCTCTTGAGCCTACTGATGCCAAGCACTAAATAGTGTTCTCTGGTGCCTACCGTTGCCAAGCACTAGATGGCACAGGCAAGGCACGCTTCCCTCACACATGGTACAGATAAGGCCAGCAACACTGCATTCTTTCCACACACACAGTACAGGCAGGGCCACCAGCGCTGTACGCTTACGTCACATACAGTACAGGCAAGGCCGGCAGTGCTGCACGCTTCCCTCATGCACACAGTACAGGCAAGGCCAGCAGCGCTGCATGCTTCCCTCACAAACACAGTGCAGGTCAGGAGCACTGCATGCTTCCCTCATATACACAGTACAGGAAGAGCCAGCAGCATTGCATGCTTCCCTCGCACAGACAGTGCAGGAAAGGTCAGCAGCACTGCACATTTCTCTCACGCACAGTACAGGCAAGGCCAGCAGCACTGCATGCTCCCCTTGCGCACACTGTGTCTCTTCCTTTACAGACCTCCACCTAACAATACAACATTCCCAGACACTTTTCTAGATATTGTCTCAAACCTTATAACATTATAGTCAAACCTATGAATTCTTGGGGAGTTAAACATTTGATCTGACAAACCCAATATGCCCCATCCAAAAGCTATCACTACTGGCCTAGTCACACTGACCCTACATCAGATTGTAAACAATCCCATACACATCGCTGGACACATCCTAGATATCATTTTTGCAAGGCCTGAACTAGTTACTATTCAAAGAATCACACCAATCACATGGTCAGACCATCATTTGGTAACTTTCTCACATAAAACACCACTAATAAACACACCCCATAGCACACCCCATAGCACCTTACAAATATGCATCTATCGACCATGGAGCAAATTCAATTTTGAAGACTTAGAAACACAACTAACAGCCAACACAGTTCTAGACAGAATAGATTCAGTTTCAAAACTTTATAAGTGGCTACAGGAAGCTTTCGATATCCTAATACCACTAAGAAAAAACTAAACAAGACAAAAGAAAGCCAACACCTTGGAGAAACACATAACTTAAAAAGATAAAGCAACAAATCAGAATGTTGCAAGGGACCTGGTTCAAAACAATCAACATTCAAAACAAACTTCAGCTACACAAACTAAACAGAATATTCAAATCAGCAATCAAAAAAGCTAAAAAGGTACTACTCAGCATTCTAAATGCTAAATCTGCAACTAAAGAACTTTATAAAATTCTCAATGAATTTTGAAAACCTAAATGCATGGAAGGACGTCATCCCACTACTCACGTTTTCACAAACAAACTGGCAACTCATTACACAACCAAGGTAGACACACTGGACTCATTTAAAACAGAGGAAAACCATCAGCAACAACCTGTTTCTTAAAATTTCCTCTAAGAGTAAACCAACCCAGCCTCTGCACTTCTTCAAACAAATATCACAAGGTGAATTAATGGATCTGTTCAAAACTAGCAGCCCTTCCAGCTGCCTTTTAGACCCTTGTCCACCACGCGTCTTCAAGAACATTCTTTTATCTACTTCTGCTGCCAAACCTGTAAGAAGAATCATCAATAACTCTTTAACTAAAGGAACTTTACCTGAAGACCTGAAAAAGGCATACATACGTCAGTTATTAAAGAAAACAAACCTAGGCCGCAGGACCCCAACAACTACAGACCAATTACAAATGGACCTTTCCTGGGCAAACTGACAAAGAGCAGCATTCACCCACATGTCACAATTCATTGAAGACAACTCCATACTTTCAGACTACCAAACTTAATTCTGCCCAGGAAGAGGCACTGAATCAGCACTCATAGCAATCTGGGATGGTCTTAAAAACACAGTTGACAGCAATGGAGTTGCTGCACTACTTCTCTTGGACCGCTCGGCTTCCTCTGATACTGTTGAACCATGACATGATGTCATTACCAGAATTGATGAATGATTTTCACTCTCATGCTACAACTGTGCAGATGACACACAGATACTACTTAAATTGGAATGCCCCAAAGACATTGAAAACTCACAAATATTCTGTTGCCTCAGAATCGATCAGTGGATGACTTGGAGCCATCTGAAACTGAATGCTTCCAAAATGGAAACACTCACATCAGGTGACTGGAAAAATTATGGCCCACGGTGTGCCTGGCCTGACTATCTCAGACCACCTCCTCAAGTAATGAACAAAACCAAGGTACACTGTTCCAAATGCAAAAAGGGGTATTAGGGAACCTAATAATTTCAGGAGCAAAAGCCCTCACGCATCACAATGGATGACTGGCATCATCATCGGGAAATGCTCCACGCCAGGCCGGCACTGCAATGCCTGACGGGCTCCCCGAATGGGGGCTCTAAACCATATTGCTTCTAATGATGACTAATAGATGCGGACTATATTGAACGCCAGTACAAATGGGAGAGCCAAAAAGGATGTTAAAATTGGTTATTCATCTCTCAATCACATCATAAATTTAATGCTCAACAACTTTCAAGGCACAGCGAGAGTACCACAAACTCTGTGGGGTTTCTTAATATGAGGTCGACATGTTTTGCGTCTAGTGGTCCAACAGGATCCATCGAAGCTTCATCAGGACCAAAAATAAGCTTCTCCAATTAACAATTATCAAAAACCAGTCACTTACATTTAGTCTACTGATTATGTCACGAAAAAAGGTCGCCCTAAAAGACAATAATAAGAGAAACATTGCACCAAATTAAGTGAAAGTCAGTAGTGCTAATTAATACAGTGAGTAGTCAAGTGGAACCATATAAAAATGTATGCTTACCATCCCCAACTTAGAGATGTAGCTTCATGGAATGCGCAACTTCAGGACTAGAAAGGACACTGAACATAGCAGTCATAAATCAATAACAACGCAGGAATATGTAGTGAGCTCAACCACAGGTATGTGGAAGTACTGCAAAAATGATATAATGAATCAAACTAGAAATTAGCAATTTACTCGGGTATCATCAACAAAAAGATGAAGGCAGAAAAGAAGTCAGTGATTCAAAGGTTAATTGTAAAAAATACATCCAAATGTGCCCAGACTAATACCTGCCCAATATGTGTTTATAAATTGGGCAAAAGTAAAGTAAAAAACTGCCGCTCATACTTACAATTTAATCCGTGGTCCTGAATGGTGGACCTACCCTCCGGTGTGCACTCCGTCAAATGACAGGGAAATGCAGTCGGAGACGCGATATATACGCGTTACAAAGTCACGGAAGCAAACCGTCTTCCGGTGTACGGGTCAGAGTGTCATTGATGAAAATAAAAGAAGGACACAGAAACACAGCTCCGGGAAGAGTCAATAATAAAAATAAAAAGAGGACAACAAAGGCAAGGCAGCTGCGAGGCTAAGAAGCCCGAAGGGAAAACGGTTGTGCGGCAAATATTCGGTAATAACAAATTGATAATGCCCATACAAAAATATGAATATATAGTAAAAATAAATCATAGAGACAAAAAAAGGGGTACAATGGCAAAAATGCTTCAGGGCTAAGAAATCAAGCCTGAAGTGAAAGAAGTTGACTGCAAATAATAAGCAATATAAATATTAATGATACTCAGACAAAAATATAATGAAGGGTTGGAGTGAGGTACATAGATTTTTTTTTTGAAAGGTTGACTATAAGTATAGTCAGTCCTCAACGGGTTATACAAAGGAAATCGGAGTTGTAAAATCATGGATTAACCTCCATAGAGACGTAGTTAAAGAAATCATGACAGAAGAGACCATGGTATCTCATCATTTAGACCCCGTACATTGGTCTGTAATTTAAATACCCATCTTTGTTCAGTTCTGAATAAAAACGTGGGGTAATTGGACCGAACATTGGGTGCTTCCAAAATCATCCACCATAAATCGTCTGGGGTATGTGGAGAATCTAAGAAATGAGCACAGAGTTTGGTTGTAATCCTCTTGCACCTAATGTTACTTCTGTGTTCATTAATACTTTTCTTCACTGGACGTGTCGTCATACCAATACATCGCAATCTACATGGACATGTTATCATGTATATGCAATTCTTGGTGTTACAATTGGTATGTTTTTTAAGTTGCCAAGTTCCAATGGGATCTATAGTCACTGTTGTGAGATGCCTTGTAAGTGAACAAACATTACACTGGCCCCAAGGGTGGTGCCCCACCACTGGAGGTAGTCCACATAGTGTCCTCTGAGTGGAAGTAGGCGAGGAATTGCGAGGATGAGTGTGAACCACAATATCCTTAATATTAGCAGAGTGTTTATAGGCATACAATGGTCTGGGAACTTGCACACAGCCGCTAGTTAGGATAGACCATCTTTTGTTGATCAGTTTTTTGATGTGGTTAGATAAGGGGGTGTAAGTAGACACACAAGCTAATCTGGTCTGGGGAGGTTTGAGAATAGTTTCCAGCAAAGCTTCCCAATGGTTATTTCTTGCTCGTTTACGTGCTTGATCTACAACTCGTGTGGGATAGTGTCGTCTATAGAGTTTTGTGTGAAGCACATCGGCCTGGCGATATAACTCAAGTGAGGTATTACAATTCTTTCTCAACCGCAAGAATTGTCCAACAGGTAAGTTATCTCTTAGAGATTTAGGGTGGTAACTCTTGTATAACAAGAGGCTATTCCGGTCTGTTGGTTTGTGGTAAATGGTAGTAGACAGTTTTCCACCGTTAATGGTTATCAAGAGATCCAGAAAAGGTAGATGAGTAGATGACACCGGCGACGTAAATTTAAAAAAGGGATCAATGGTATTAATCCAAGCGACAAACTCATTGGTCGCGATCAATGGACCCTGCCAGATAATCAAGATATTGTCGATGTACCATCGCCACAATCTTATGTAGTTATAAAAAGGATTAGTTGATGGTAAAATATGCTTCTTTTCGAAGTCATACGTATATAGACATGCCAGACTTGGAGCGAACGTGCTCCCCATCGATGTACCTCTGATCTGATGAAAAAACTGATCTTCAAATTGAAAATAGTTTTCTGTTAAAGCCAGTGTTGCGCACTGCATAATGAAGCAAGCAGGAGTAAATAATGGGTCTGGGTATTCAAGAAGAGCTGATTCCACAACCTGTAAAGTAGCTTCCTGAGGGATGTTAGCGTACAATGCTTCGACATCTAAGGTAATGATTCCTTGTACCTCACTAGTACTATTAATAACTTCAATCAAATTTAGGATGTCTTTTGTGCCTTGTAAATAAGTCGAAGATCTTTTTACCAAAGGTTGCAAGAAATTATCGCAAAAAACAGATAAAGGTTCTAAAACCGAACCCTGTCCGGACACTATCGGGCACCCAGGCAGAGGTGTTATCCCCTTCTGAATCTTTGGTAAACAATAAAAGTACGGGGTCCGGGGATGGGGGGTATCCAGAAAATCAGCTTTGTTAGCAGAAATCCACAAATTATTTCTAGCTTCTTCATTTAGACACCTGATCTGGAGTTGCAGTCTTCCAGTAGGATCACTCATTATTCTTTCATAATAAGTAGAATCACTTAGAAGACGTAAACATTCATGTCTATAGTCAGCAGAGTTCAAAATAACAATAGCGCCTCCTTTATCGGCTTGTTTAATAACAATAGTAGAGTCTGCTGCTACGGAATGTAATGCTTTTATCTCTTTAGGAGGTGTATTGATGTAAGCCTGTTTGGGACACAGTCGGTCCAAGTAAGTTAGTACTGCCTTTTCGAAAGTCAAAACTTCACTCAGCATTGAAATGGAAGGAGGAACAAAAGTAGATGGTTTTCTTAAACCAGAATCGACTGGTTGTGAATCAGTCTGTCTCTCCTGGAAAAAGAAATGTAGTTGAATTATGCCAAAGAACTTGGCTAGTTCAGAATGTAACCGGAACAAATCCTCCTTAGGGGTAGGCACAAATCCCAGGCCTTTATTAAGTACATTAACTTCGTCCTCCGTGAGTAGTTTGGAAGAGAGATTTACAACTAAGTTCTCGCCGGGGGGTTTCTTACTTGGCTCCTCGTTACCATTTGGGGTTCCTCCCGGGACCACTGGACATGTCTGCCTCTTCCTCTCCTTCTGCTTCTTCCTTTGCCCGGCCTAAAAAAGGCATATATGGCATCATCGGGCGGGGTTGAAAAAATGGATAGGGAGGTTTCCACGGCATTTGGTGACTAACGGGGTAAGGTGGATAGTGGTAGAATGGTTGTGGTTGGTTTTCATCTGTGCTCCATCCATCAGACTACTGTAAGTACGTGGTTTTTTATTTGATGAGGTGGATTCGTCTGATGATCGGGATTGGTTGTCTGTATCGTAATCCTCTTTTATATAAGGGTAGACCTTCTCTCTGCTGAACTTCACAATGTCCTTCTGAAGTTTAGTGATTTTTTTGTTGAGTCAAAAATTCTTTTGACTCATTAAGTTCAGCGTTGATCTCTGACAAACGGCTCATAAAAGCTGTTATAGTAACTGTGGTCTTCAAGGAGTTTTCTATTGCACTGATTTGGATGGTTATAGAATCGGCCAGACGTTTAGCAGTGTTAATAATCAGGACCAACCAATCCCTGGTGCGCTTCCACGCTATCTGTGCCCAATCTTTTCTGAAGGCTAGGTCTTGTAAGAATATCCTAGGTAGATTGGATACTAAAAGTCCATTGGGTGCAATGTTAGCACGTAAATATTCTGTCATGATGGTTCCATGCATGACTGTTTTTATCAGTTCACATTTGAGAGTAGATAATTTGTCCCAATCTTCCTTGAGACTATTCGTAGGGACTGAACCATCACTGCTAAGGATGGAAGGTGTCTGTAATATGGCAGACACTATGTCATCGTCTAAACTAAGCCCTTGGAAATCATCCATGGTGCCTGATTAATACAAGGGGTGAAGGATATTGTGGTTCACACTAGTCCTCGCAATTCCTCGCCTACTTCCACTCAGGACACTATGGGGACTACCTCCAGTGGTGGGGCACCACCCTTGCGGCCAGTATAATGTTTGTTCACTTACAAGACATCTCACAACAGTGAATATAGAACCCATTGGAACTTGGCAACTTAAAAAACATACCAATTGTAACACCAAGAATTGCATATACATGATAACATGTCCATGTGGATTGCGATACATTGGTATGACGACACGTCCAGTGAAGATACGTATTAATGAACACAGAAGTAACATTAGGTGCAAGAGTATTACAACCAAACTCTGTGCTCATTTCTTAGAT
Source organism: Pleurodeles waltl (assembly GCF_031143425.1). NCBI lineage: Eukaryota > Metazoa > Chordata > Amphibia > Caudata > Salamandridae > Pleurodeles > Pleurodeles waltl. Next base: position 262,658,366 of record NC_090440.1, read on the forward strand.
ACTCCACATACCCCAGACGATTTATGGTGGATGATTTTGGAAGCACCCAATGTTCGGTCCAATGACCCCACGTTATTATTCAGAACTGAACAAAGATGGGTATTTAAATTACAGACCAATGTACGGGGTCTAAATGATGAGATACCATGGTCTCTTCTGTCATGATTTCTTTAACTCCGCCTCTATGGAGGTTAATCCATGATTTTACAACACCGATTTCCTTTGTATAACCCGTTGAGGACTGACTATACTTATAGTCAACCTTTCAAAAAAAATTCTAGGTACCACACTCCAACCCTTCATTATATTTTTGTATGGGTATCATTAATATTTATATTGCTTATTATTTGCAGTCAACTTTTTTCACTTCGGGCTTGATTTCTTAGCCCTGAAGCATTTTTGCCATTGTACCCTTTTTCTTGTCTCTGATTTATTTTTACTATATATTCATATTTTTGTATGGGCATTATCAATTTGTTATTACCGAATATTTGCAGCACAACCGTATGCCCTTCGGGCTTCTTAGCCTCGCAGCTGCCTTGCCTTTGTTGTCCTCTTATTATTTTTATTATTGACTCTTCCCGGAGCTGTGTTTCCGTGTCCTTCTTTTATTTTTGATCAAGGACACTCTGACCTGTACACCGGAAGACGTTTTGCTTCCGTGACTTTGTAACATGTATATATTGCGTCTCCGACTGCGTTTCCCTGTCATTTGACGTGAGGGTAGGTCCACCATTCAGGACCACGGATTAAATTGTAAGTACGAGTGGCAATTTTTTACTTTACTTTTGGCCAATTTATAAACACGTATTGGGCAGGTATTAGTCTGGGCACATTTGAATGTATTTTTTACGATTAACCTTTGAATCACTGACTTCTTTTCTGCCTTCATCTTTTTGTCGATGATACCAGAGTAAATTGCTCATTTCTAGTTTGATTCATTATATCATTTTTGCAGTTCTTCCACATACCTGTGGTTGAGCTCACTACATATTCCTGCGTTGTTATTGATTTATGACTGCTATGTTCAGTGTCCTTTCTAGTCCTGACGTTGTGCTTTCCATGAAGCTACATCTCTAAGTTGGGGATGGTAAGCATACATTTTTATATGGTTCCACTTGACTACTCACTGTATTAATTAGCACTACTGACTTTCACTTAATTTGGTGCAATGTTTCTCTTATTATTGTCTTTTAGGGCGACCTTTTTTCGTGACATAATCAGTAGACTAAATGTAGTGACTGGTTTTTGATAATTGTTAATTGGAGAAGCTTATTTTTGGTCCTGATGAAGCGTCGATGGATCCTGTTGGACCACTAGACGCGAAACATGTCGACCTCATATTAAGAAACCCCACAGAGTTTGTGGTACTCTCGCTGTGCCTTGAAAGTTGTTGAGCATTATACTCATTGCCTACTTTCACTTTTGTTTTTAACCTTGGTCTTCATTTCTTCTATACTGATTAAATTTATGATGTGATTGAGAGATGAATAACCAATTTTAACATCCTTTTTGGCTCTCCCATTTGTACTGGCGTTCAATATAGTCTGCATCTATTAGTCATCATTAGAAGTAATACGGTTTAGAGCCCCCATTCGGGGAGCCCATCAGGCACTGCAGTGCCGGCCTGGCGTGGAGAATTTCCGGATTATGATGCCAGTCATCCATTGTGATGCGTGAGGGCTTTTGCTCCTGAAATTATTAGGTTCCCTAATACCCCTTTTTGCATTTGGAACAGTGTACCTTGGTTTTCTACATTATTTAGTTGGGAGATTGTACACTGGACCACCAACCTCCCGGTCCCTCCCCCCTTTTTGTTTTCACCTCCTCAAGTATCCATGGAAGTTAAAATCCTTGGAATTACTATGGACTCCAAGTTAACGATGAATGCCCAAGTGAACAAATTAGCACAATCAAGCTTCATTACCTTGAAGACTCTGCAACACATCTTTCCCCACCTCGGAAATCCACACATGGTGCAGGCTACTATCTCTCTTATACTATCCAAACTGGATTACACCAATGGCCTCTACCATGGATCGTCTCTATCAATAATGCAAAGACTACAACGTATTCAGACCTCACCTGCCAGGCTACTATTACATGTAAAGCCACAAGCCCACATCTCCCCTGCGTTCAGAGCACTACACTGGTTATCCACTGCCAGAAGATCCACCTTCAAGTTGCTTTGTATCACTCAAAAAGCTATCCATGAAACAGGACCATTTTTCATCAGAAACAAAATAACCAAATACATTCAACAAGGAAACCTCCAGTCAAGACTGGCACTCCACCTTAAAACAACAGCATACAAGAAAGAGACAATAGGGAGTTCATCCTCCTCTGTTCATGCAGCCAATCTATGGAACTCATTACCTCCAGATATAAGATCCACTGATCTAATGATAAAATCATTATAAAACCGGCCAATAAAGGTAGTAACACAGTAGTACTTAACACACAGGACTACATGGCAGAAGCTTACAGATAACTGTATAATGAAAATAGTTATGAAAGATTATAAGAGAATCCAATGAATCAAACAGTTCATCTAGTCATCTCTAATCTTCGGGGTTGGCATGAACAACTCCTTTTGAATAATGATGAATATACATTTTTGAAAATTAAAAATCAAACAATGTCTGTGATCTATTTTCTTCCCAAGATACATAAATCAATTGTGAATCCTCTGATAGGCCCATAGCCTCAGCTTTTGAATCACCTTTTGAAAGAAAATCTGATTATGTGGATTACTTTGTGGCACCCATTGTTAAGACATTAAGGGGCAGATATAGCAATGGTTTTACACGTCGCAAACAGCGATTTTCGCTGTTTGCGACGTGCAAAACCCACATCGCGATGCCAGATTCCCAAAACGGGACTGCGAGTCGCAAATAGGAAGGGGTGTTCCCTTTCCTATTTGCGAGCTGCAGCATGATGCAGGATTGCTTTGTGACCGTGAACGCGGTCGCAAAGCAATCGCAGTTACCACCAGTGTCACACTGGTGTTAACCAATTCACGTGATGTGTCACACTGGTGGTGTGGCCTGGAAAACATTTTTTCATTTTTTCATTTGTAATGCATCTCGTTTTCCTTTAAGGAAAACAGGCTGCATTAAAAAAACAAAAAACTACTTTTATCACAGACTCCAGCAGGCCACCATCCCTGTGAGTGCTGCGAGTTGCAAGGGGGTTGCAAATTGCGACCCACCTCATTAATATTAATGAGGTGGGCTTTTGCGACCCCTTTGCGAGTCGCAGATGGTGTCAGGGACACCATCCTGCATCCAATTTGCGAGTCTCAATTCAGGATTTTCCTACATCTGGCCCTAAGCTCCTACATTAAAGACTCTGGAGACTTCTTACGGGTTTTGGTAAACACCAACTGAAATAATGAGTACCTGTTGGTAACTAATGATGTAGTATCTTTGCACACATCAATTAAGCATGAAGTAGGCTTAGCAGCATGTGAATATTTTCAAGACAATGGAAAAATTCAAAATGCTGCTTTCTATGATAGAACTATGTTTAGAAAATAACATCTTTATGTTTAATCATTACATTTTCCATCAGATGTGTGGTACAGCGATGAGAAAAGATTGTTTTATGAGTAAGATACACAGATGATTTGTTCATAATATGACATGGAACACAGGAGGAGTTCATGACTTACTTTTCCATCTTAAATTCCAATGATTTAGGACTACAATTCAAATGTGAGGTGAGTCGTGAGAGATTACACTTTTTGGACCTTAAAGTCTATATTCAAAATGATCAGATAGAAACCATGGATAAAGTTTCCATTCGAAAGCACTATTAACTAGCATACCGTATGGCGACCTTACAAGAATGCAGAGAAAATGCTAGAATGATGCATGATGGAGACACTATGCATAAATTCAAGATAAGAGGATACAAACAGAGTACTGTGGAAAAGATAATGGGTGTAAAACGCAATAATGAGTTAAGCCCAAAACAGAAGTGGAGGAATAATGAGGTGGATGAGCCCTTGAGAATAATTGCTATTTACAACAAAGAATGTGGGATTATGAGAAAAATCTTGCAAAAACATTGGGATCTGATCTCAAAAGATCCGGATATTGGCCCCAGAGTGGGAAAGAAACCATCTATAACATATCGGAAAGGTTCCTTCCATAAATGATAAGGTAGTTAGAAGTTATTTTTATTTAAAAACCACCAATCAATTGGCTAACAGAACAACAAATGGGCTTTGTTAAATGCATCAAATGCATCAAATGCAAAGGGTGTAAAATTGGGCAAACTACCAAAACATTTGTGGCAGAGAACAAAACTGAAGTTTACATTAAACATAGAATAACGTGTGAAACCAAATTCATGGTATATGTCATTGAATGTTATTGTGGTCTTAAGTACATAGGAATCACCACTTGCATGTTTAGAAAGAGAATTCTTGAACATGTAAGAGCAATTGTACACAGGAATCGGACTTATGCAGTAGTGAAACACGTACAAATACATAGGACAAACGACTGGAAATCACTGAAATATTATGCCACTGACCATGTTATGGATCATGAAAGAGGAGGAGACAGAACAAAGAGATTACATCAACTTAAATCAAAATATATTATTCGACTTTGGACTAAGATTCCTTCTGGGTTGAATTATGATGAAGAACTTCATGTTCACCTCTGAGAACTATCAATATTATATGACAGCCTTACACAGATTTTTTTAAATGAGATCTGTAAGATATGAATTATGAAAGATAGCCTTCTACATGATAGCCTTCTGCATGATAACTAAGTGACTGATGAAAATACTATATAATTGAGTTAGAGAATATGGGATCAAAAGTGTCAGAAGGATTTATTTCAGCAACTAATGCTTATATTAATGAAGGTTTGCCAATCACAAAAACATACATTATATCAAATTGTTTTTGATGTTGATCTTTTCATATCAATTGTGTAAGTAGACAAAACTGACTTCTCATTTATAGTCGAATTGGGCTTTGATTTTAGTTTTATACTACAGTTCCCAGAATGCCTCATAATGGGCTAGTAGGATGATCACTATAAAAGGAGAACACAGTGAAAGGACTCACTAACCGTGAAAAAGACAGGTGTGGTTGAAAGGCGTTGGTGCAGTTTGAACATTTACAATAAAGGATACTGATGTTCACGGAGAGCTGTATATCTATATATATAAAATTATATATAAAATTATATGTGTTTATATTATTCTATGCTTATAGGTCATTGCATAGCTCATAGATAAGTTGTTATATTAGATACTTATGAATCACTGCTTTCTTTTGTTTAATATCACAATGAGCAAATGTTATCTTAACTATTCAACAGCAAGCAATCCGCTTTTGAAAAATTGAGGTAATATAAATATTAGAAAACTACATATTAACATCAAATATTAAAAATCTTGAAAGTTTGTTTATACAAAACTACTTTACTTCTCATATTATACCCACTATTATATTATTTGTACATATACCCCCTATGTATTTACATATCTAGCTATGTATTCATCTAGTCCTACTGTACAAGACAAAAATAAATAAAAACAAAATTAAATCTAAGTAAAATTAAAAATATAAATACTTAAATTATAAAATATATATAAATAAATATATATATTTTACACTCTTGTAAGCTTTACTCTGTCTCCCTAACACTCTATGTCTCTATCAATCTGTCCTCAATCCCCACTCTTAATCATCCCAAACCCATTCTACTACTTTCATCTAACCCTGCCTAAGCTCTTCCCTCCTCTATCGCATCTAGCTCACCCCAAACCTCAGATTCCTACTATGATCTCCCAAAGAACCCTACTTAATTCTCCCATTTATCTCACCTTTGACTCATCCAAAACTTCTCCTGCTACTAAGACCTCCCTAACCCCTTTCCAGAATGATTCCTCCCAAGCCTCATCCTATTACTATAAACTCCCAATTAACACTTCTGGATTCTTCCCCTCCTCTATCCCTTCATTACTCTATTCACTCCAACTAACAAACCCACATATCCTCTGCTCAAATTAACTCATACTAATACTAATACTGTACTCATTATTCCCTATACTAATCCACCACTAATACCTCTTAGGTTCCCGGAGAAGAATGCTACTCGACGAAAAGTGCTTAGACACCTCAACAGGGGTAGTAAGCGCTATATAAATACAATTATAATACAATACAATAACATCACCATTGTGAGTGAAGCAGTGTCCTCTGTGGCCGGCCAAGGTGGAGAAACCAGCCCAGAGTTGTAGGAAAGTGCCTCTTTTTGACATGGTCACCCCAACTTTATTCCTGGTAATTGAAGCAATTTTGACTGAAAGTGCACTGGGTAACTGATAACCAGGCCCCTAGTGCCAGATCTCTCAGGGTTATGCCCACATCCGACAGAAAGTGGTCATGTAATGGGTGTAGTGACCCAAGGGATAAGTAGCCCATTGGCTAATGCCCTACACCCCTGAAATACCACTAAATTTAGTATTTAGGGGAGCGCCTGGCCCCAGGAAATCAGATTCCTGTTGATCTACAAAGCAGGACATTCAAGAGCCACAAAAGCAAAGACTGAGGAAGCAAAGTCAGACCTGGACCCAGCCCAGCAGGCCTGTATGGTGCTCCCGTCGAAATGCAACAAAGTTGTCGCGTCCTGCAGCTGTTGTGCCTCGAAAAATCTGGGAAGACTGCCTGCCTTCAACAAAGACCGAGGAACGTCCTTGAAGCAGCAAAGCTGCTTCCCGGTATCTCGCAGACACCCCAAGAGAACGGAACTTCCAGACTATTGAAAACCTGACACCTTAAATCACCGCTGCACCCATACTGCACAGCCTGAGAACAACATGGTCCCCCATCCCTCCAGAGACAAAGCTCACCTTGGACTTGCCTACTGTGGACACACTGACGCTGCCTGCAGGTCCCCTTACCCGCAAGTGCTCCCAGTGGAGGAAATGCAGTGCCTCAGGACACCTCTGCACCTGTTGCCACTAGCCCATGGAGAAGAGAGACTGAAAGTGTCCCCATGTCCCTAAGCATCTCAAGATTGGAACCCATCTGTTGGTTCCTTCCGACCGGGGTTTGCAGCCCGAATTTCTTGGTCGTCAGCAAATCACTCCAAAGAGGTACGGCTTAGAGAGCTTCACCGGGAGACACGCCGACGCCCTTGCAACTTCTCTCGAGTTCACCTACCCAAAGACTTCGACTGAGGTGATGATCTGCCACCCGGCAATCCCACAAGGGTAACAGGATCTTCCCTTCAGACGCAGTCATTGCAGGCCTTGAAGTTGTGGTCCGATACAAACCACCTGAGACATACTTGATAATGATCTGTCACAGACATGTGTATGCAACAGTCCCTACAAAGTTAAACCCGGTTGTTTTTGGGGGTGGCATTTCCCTTAAACAATGGTAAGAAGAAAAATTTGAGCAATCAGTCTCGTAAAGAGACAAGGGCTACCTCAAGATTGAAAGAAAGGAAATGACGGTGGAGCTCATGCCTCGCACTTTTGGTGCAGAACAATGTCCGTGAGGGGACATGCTGCCACCTGGTGGCACACGGGTACTGTTAAAAAATGTCTAGGTGAAGTCTGATACCTGGGGAATATTCAAAAGGTGAGGAATCTGCGGCTAGAAGTATCTATCTGAAAATTATTTATTGAAAACTCTCAGTGAAATGTATTGTTTTGGTACCAGTTGAAATAAAAGGACAACAAATGCGCAGTAAAAAAATGTAGAATTTTCAAAAAACTCCCTTGGCTTTGCATTCCATTGGTAGAAAGGAGACTTTAATGAATCTCTTCTCTTCAAGGTACAACTAATAATGTGTCTGTTATAACACTAACATAACATTATTACTGCTGTTAACAGTAAGGAGGGGCTATTACTCATGTGAGGCAAAGCCGTGAATAGGTCACGAAGGCCCTACTTCAAAAATGCTAAGAAATAACATTACGCACTCAAGAGATATGCATTTGTAGTTTAGGCCATTCAGAATTTAAGAAACTATAATAGCTATTTAACCATAACAAGAACACAAGGTTTTAAGAGCCAACTGATTAGGCATCAGTAGCAAGGGGAAATCCAAAGGGTCCAAGAACAATTGTTTGCATTAGAAACGGCAACTGAAACAGCAAATTGTATGCAGACAATCCAAGAAGAGGTAAAAGACCAGTGATGGGAGTGAGTTGCAATGTAGTAGTGAGCGTAAGGCTTAATGGTGACAATAAATGGAAAAATTATATCAGATCCATGATTACATGTTACAAGTGTGGATGGTGGGACCACATATTTCAAAAGATTTTCCTGTCACAGAGGAGGAGTGTCAAAATGTGGTAGGGCTGGTCATTTCAGTAGGGTCTGTAGCAGAGGGAAAATAATGACAGTAAGAAGTCTCAGAGAAAAGACGACATAAAAAGGTAAATAACAAGTAAATAGGAAAAATGTATATTATTTTTGGAAAATAAAGTGCAGGTGTTGAAAAGGCAGTCTAGGTATATTTGTTCATGTCTTAATGGACTGGAATGAAGTTGATTCAATTGTGCATTCTGGAGCTCTGGTGATGATCATCACTAAATAACTAATGAATAACCAATTACTCTTGGTTGAAGAGGTTACATCCGGTCGATACTCCTACATGTGCTTACAGGAGGGAAAGCATTGAGTCAATAGGGTACAGTGAATGTATGCTGAATTTTAAGAAGAGGTAGGAAAAGGCATATGCAGCAAAGAGAGAACTGAATATCTTTGAATGAATACATTACATTAAAAATTATGATTAAGCTGGGAGGGAGAATTCAGCTACCATTTATTTATGAAGTTGAAATCAGATGTGTTGGGGAACTCACAGCACGTTTTGAGAGAAAAGTGGCTGACATAAAAAGAGTAGTGTATTAGATCAAATTGAAAGTGAGAGTGGTCAGACATAGATTACACAATATACACCATATAGTATAAAAGCAAAATATTACAAAGAAAATGTGTGATGAAGGCACCATTGAACCAGTTGAAGCTATTTTATGGTTATCACCACTCTAATTGCACACATCACCAAAGGAGACTTGCTTGCGCATTCATCTAAGTAGTCTTAACAAAGCTATTTGGGTTGAATTTCATCCTTTCCTACAAACCGATCTCATAAGGAGCGAGTAGGTTCATCCAGCTTGATTTGAAATCTATGTACCTCCAGATGCTGCCAAACAAAACATCAAGGCACCTATTGGCCCTCATCAAACTCAATGGTACATAGCAATTTAGGGCTATGAGATTTGGTCTCCATTCCCACTAGTAAGAATAACAGGTTTTAGGTATTTGTGTAATGCATATTTGTTTACTGCACAATCAGAAAACATTCCTAGTGCTGAGAACTGCTTGAAAGGAGATTCAAAAAACAGTCATAGTAAATACTAAGCACAAAATTAGGAGTTAAAAATGAAAGCCTTCAGGGCTCTCCTAATTACAAGGAGGGGTAGTTGATTTAAGAAATGCAAAAGTTTGGCAGTGACAGAGAATTAATTATAATGGACTGTGGTCATTCTCACTTTGAGAGCTTAAGGAGAAATGTATTGCATGAGCATAGCTGCCTGGGTATCTTGTACCAGGTGAACAATTTCTCAAGAAATCCCAATTTGTTTGTAAAGATAGCTTATGTACAATGGCAATGGTCAGTGCTTTGAAAGAACATACTGATAACTAATGCAAAGTCTTGAGGACGAGAACGGAGAGTCCTATTCCTTGATATCGCAGACCAAGCGGGCAGCTGTGTTTTGGATAAGTTGGAGCCAGAATATCATATTGTTAGGGGTGTTCAAGAGCACAGCATTCCTGTAATACAATTGGGATTTTATTAATTATGATAATAACTGAGCCCTGGGACAGCTTTCTTTATGGATTTCAGGAGGAAAAAAAACACAAGACTTTGACACTTTGGACATATGGGAATCAAGTTTGAGATTTGAATCAATATGGATGCCGAGACTGTCAACTTGCAAAGCAACAGTAGGAAGAACAAAAGAAGGTGTCTAGTTAAGATTCTTTTATCTTAATTTTGGTGGTCGTCAGAAGAATCTCTGTTTTATTATCATTACGTTTCAGGAAGTTAGTATTCAAACAAAGATAAGGAGAGTATCACTGAACATGGTGGCCGCTTCCTAATCTGTTCCGCTCTGAGCCCCTTCAATCTGTTGAAGATCTGGAGCTGCTACTGGACATCCCAAACTGACTGCTGGGGTCGATGCGATGGGACTGAAACATCTCTGCTCATGGGAGTCCTGGAACAGCAAACTGGACGTTCGCTAACACAGTGGGGCCTAAAGTGCCGCCAGGAGAAGTAAGGCTGCGGCTCGCTGTGTGTTTCAGCAGCTCCTGACCACCCTTAGATTCGCCTGGGATGTCTGGATACTAGAGCTCGCACTCCTAACACTTGCTGAATGATTGGTCCTGCGGCGCAGGTGACTGGGAGAGGAGCCGTGAGTGCCGGGAATGACAAGCAGTGGGATGACAACTGGAGACCCAACAAGACCTACTCACTGGAGTGGAAACTTGTGCGGCTGCCACGGGGCGGGCCTACAATGCTGCCTGGGGAAGGAGTGCCACGGCCTGCTCACATACCGTGTACTAACCTGGGATGCTCGGATGCAGGGGCCTGGCCTCTTCCTGGTGAATGCTACGGGGTTGGCCCCGTGGGGTGAAGAGCCAGAGGTGGAGTCGCTGCTGCATTGGACGGTTGGAGACACAGACTACCTGGGGACTGGTGGGGCCTGGTCATGTGTTCCTACCTCCCCTACCGGGGCTCGGTGCACACTGCTACGAGTGCTATTTAGGAATATGGGTTACTTTACATTCAGAACTCCCCCACACTCTCTCGACCCTTTCTTGCTTTCACATACTATCAACGGGGTCCCTACGATGGCTTGGGAATGACCAACCTTTATCTTTACTATTTGGCTTCTCACCTTTTTATTCATGTTTGGTTTAATGGGGGTTGGTCTGACTCTACTTACTTGTTAGAACTCTCCTTGCAGTGTTTTCCTCACATACAAGACCTACACTATGGTTACCCAGTCTCTATCTCTATGCCTCAAGTAACTAGGGTGGTGTTTCTGGCCTGGAGGGCTGCGCTTTGGTATGTGCAATGGGATGCCAAGCTCACACTACAGACCCCCCCCCCCCCCTCTGGCATGGCACTTTGTTGAGGGAAGTGGTTGCGCTTCAAGGCTTTAGGGCCTGGGACCTTGTTGCTATTACTTATTTGGGGATATCTGGTCTAGGACGCACAAATGTTCCTTTTCAGACCTTCAGGCCACCTACGCCCTAGATAATACTCAATTCTACAAATACCTCCAACTTCGATATGCTCTTCACACTCATGTCCTAATTCCCGGAACACTACCAGAGTTTAGCCCCCATGGAAGTGAAACTCCTTATGGGTAACCGTAGTCGTGGACAATATTCCCAGATCTACTGTCCCCTGATAATGAATTCACCTGGTACACTGCAGCATCTCGGTGGGAGGGTTGGTTGGGTTCAATTGATTTAAGAAGATTGGCGAGATGCCTTGAAAGTCCCTCGAGAGCGTACTACGTTCACTCAATTGTGGCTGGTACAAAAATATTATATATTTTGTTGCCTACATCTCCCCAACCTGACTGCACAGGATGGGCCTTCACCCTAACTCCTCATGCCCCAGATATGGACTAGATCCAGAGGACTTCTATCAGATGGTATGGTCCTGCTCTATGGTGACGAACTACAGGACCAGGGTGACAGTATTTATCGGATGTTTAGTTTAAAAGTTTGTAAAGCGCATAGCTACCGAGGCATCCCAGCGCTGAGGTGTGTGAAAAGTCCCGGGAGGAAAAGAAATGAAAGGCTTAGGTTAGAGAGTTGCCAGAAAAGAGAATAGTTTTTAATTTCTTCCTAAATAGGAGCTCAGAAGCCTCGTGTCGAAGCTGAAGAGGGAGGGCCATACAAGAGGGGGTACCGTTTGTATTGGGAGTTTTGTGGGAACACAGAATAGTAGAACATTAATTATTATCAACTGGATGTTTTTATCTTTTTAAATTCCAAAGTGCCCTCTGTTTAACATGATAGTATGGGGCAAACAAATTCAGAGGCGTTTTTTTTTTTTTTTAAAGTGTTACATTGCTGCCATTTGTTTTTTCACTACTGTAAGGCCCATTGGATAACACAGAGTTATCTTATTACATTTAATGAGTGCAAGCTTTTTACTGGGAGCACATAGGAATGTCAATGTAAAACTCAAATTATTGTAATTTAAAATCCTCTTTGAAGGTCAAGTCGGATTTTAAGTTAACTATGAAGATGCCCTTTTAGGAAGTTGGGATTTCTTGCCCTAATCACCTGGTGCTAACTGTCAGCGTCCTGGGTCACATGACTGTGAATAGCTCTATTGTTGGGGTTTGTGTATTCCTACCAGTGAGACACGGGGGACTGGGTGTAGGCAGGATGGCTGGGAGCAGACCTATTCCCTTTCCCACTTACAATTCATAGGACATGCCTTCAACACACACAAAGGAACCTGACACTAGTCTTTTGTCACCCCAAATGTCATGGCGCCTTGACAGGGGAAAGGAAGCAAATGTTGGGGTAGACTAAAAGATTCCCCTATTTCAAAAGATGGCACCCGGTATAGATACCAGAGCTCCTAAGTAGCTTTCCAGGACATCCCTGGACCTGTGGAAATCACAGACTGCCTTCTTCCCATATGGACTTCTCTGCTGCTTGAGGCCTGCCTGGACCCCAGAGGATTGCCCTGCTGCTTGCAACCTTCCTCGTTTCCTAGAGAACTGCCCTGCTGCTTGAGGTCTGCCCTGCTCTCTGAGGAGGAAGTCGGGATGGCTTGGGATGAAGGGAGCAGGTCCAGAGTGCCTGCAAGGGTCAGCTGGCTGACATCCTGTTCTGAGCTCCAGCGACACAAGCTCCAGAGGCCTTACTGCAATTGACCAGCTGACGCACTGCCAGTGAGCCTGCCTGGACACGCAAATAGACCTTCCTGAGCCCTGCAAGTCTCTGCTAGAGTGAGTCGCTGATTCCCCTAGAGGTGCATCCCAAGGTCCTGGAGCCCTGGATGGCATCAGTGTACTCCTATGCAAGAAAAGGGGAAATCCTAAAGTTTTGAGTTCTTCATGACCGCAAATGTTGGTGACAACGGCAACATGAAGCTCTGGTAAACCAGACTCTTCATGCTACAGTGACAACCGGTAATACACGATCTGCATTTCACCCTACAAGTGACTGCTTGCGGAGACAGCCATCACAAAGCTCCAACAATGACAGCCTACGACACCAGATTCTTCGCGCTACATCGACAACCATCCACAACGCTCTCCCTGCTCCTTGTGGCCTCATCTACCACGAACTGGACTCTTTGTGCCAAACTTTGAGAAGGTAACTTTTTTCAGCTGGACTAACCGGGTTGACTGCAAGGAGCCTGAATGTGTTACTTTTTACCCATCTAGCATGACCTGATGGCTGCCAGTGGCACTTTGTTCTGCTTTTAGGCACTAAACTCAACTAAAACTTTGAAAATGAGTATTTGTGGTTCTACTGACTGGAGTTTTGTGCCTCTGGTATTTTATTTATTAACATTTACCCGGTTTCTAAATTGGTTTGTGTTTTCACAATATTACTGGCTGCATATATGCACACTTTGCACACTGCTGATTAAAGACTGACTGCTTTTGTTAGACGCTACCAGAAGGTTGTGCACAGGTTACTTTATTGACATTTGTGGGTCATCCTCACAGGGACTGCCCATTGATTAGGGTTTTTTCCCCCCACCCCAATCAATAACCCAATTTCTGACAACAACCTAGTTTCATCCCCTCAATGGTCCAAATGTGTCAGTCATTCTTTTGTTCAAAGCCATCTGCAGTTGACTTGACGTCTTCTAATATAGAGCCCAGAGCCATAAGCCATACTGTCATTCAATACCTTCCACAGTTTGCCTCTTCACTAAATCTATTGTGGATGACAATTCTATGAAGACTGCTAAGAGGTTCATGCTTTTTTATATTGCATACTTGTAACAAGGATGAATTAGAACAAAAATGTAATTGATGGGGGAGAGACATCACTTTTCTTCGATCTATGTCTTCAGCTCCTCCAAAATGACTATAGACTTTGTTGTCAATATCATTCAAGATTATTGATCTCTGATTTGAGATCAAATGCTGAGCCCTTCTTGTACAGTGGAGCAAATGCACTGTTATTCTAAGAGCTCCTCCAAGAGAGGAATTCCAGTACTGCACTAAAATGTAGAACATAACTTAAAAATTGCTATCCAACATAAAGGTAGAAAGAGAGATACCTCTGGGGGAATCATATTAGATCCTGGAGCCTTCCAGATTTTAGGAGGCCTAGAGCCCTCATTTTTCTTTTAATTGGCTTTCAAGGTACCAAACGATAAACCGTCACAGAGTGGTAGCACATCACTGGTATTAACAGTACAGATCCAAATCAACTTTCCTCAACTCCCCACTTAGGCCTTCCAGTGTCCCATCCTTATCTGTCCTATCCCATAAAACCAGGGGCAGGACGCAGTCCATTCAGTGCCACAAGGGCCATATAGGGGGAGCACACACATACAGGAAGGGCCGGAAGCTCATCAGCAAGCCTAATCAATGTCAAGGGCCACCGGAGTGACAGGAGATGCCACATGTGAAGGGAGCTTGGGATCTTTCATACTGTCCACTAACGCTTCCCATGCTCCGATGACCTCCATTAAACCACAACCTCTGCTTGTCCCTCACAGCAACACATCACTTTCATATCCAGTGTATCTCTCAAGTTCTTTGCTCCAAACTTCGATCCAAGGACCCCTAGAAACTTTCAAATTTCTATCAATTTCCCTCTTCGCTGATATAAAGGCCAAGTCTTGAAATCTGCTGGTGACCATAGTTTTAGCTGTATGACAGACAAGTCCATAACATATGGAAGAATTTAGCTTCAATCACCTAGCATCTCGGGCAGGCTGCACCAACCATATTAAAAAATATTTTTACTTGCCCTGCAGTACAGTATGCCATATGTAAAGCATAGAATGGATCCATTTGTATAAGCTGTTCCGAAAGATTCTGGGGGGCCATTTCAAGCAAAGTTGCCCTATGCTTTTGGCACTTCCCAGTCTTCCCATTTAGTCCTTAAGGAGATGAGCAATCACATCATGTCTACCCTGATCGCTTCATATAAACAGGAATCAGTTTTAAAGGTACTTAAGGACGTGACTATGTTCTGACATGACCATACCCCAAAGTTTCCGAACTGCTGCCGTCACTGCCCTGTGGTGCCCCAGAGTTAAGTCAAATTAAAAGCAAAAGTCCTCAAATGAGAGGAGCTCATTGCCCCAAAACATGTTTTCCACTCATGTCACACCAGCACTCACTCAATCCTCTCGGGCCCGCCTGTTTCCCCCAGGCGGCAACACCTACAATATACCAATGGGCATGTCAGACGAGTATGGGATTTGCATCCGCGCCTTCTGTAAGCTTCTGGCACAGAAGTGCCAGAGCACTTGGAATTCACTGGCATCCCCAGTGATAAAACAGCCCGTTGACAGGAGTACTCTGAACAGTTTCTGGTTTGTAAAATGTCTCAGGGACCACCAAGTCTCAATAGCCCTTCAGTCTTCAACAAGCTGGAATTATTAAACAAATAATCTGCCCAAGCTCTTCTTTCTTCTGCCTCTACCCTTGTAGTATACACCTGTTGAAAGAAGTGTTCTGCCATCTGATAGTTCTCAGGATAGGTTTTAAAGCTAACCTAAGTGTTGGGTAATAGTAGCAAACTGTAAAACTACTTTACTCCAACCCAACCGCACGTATTCAGGTAAACGGGGTGGCTTCCGATCCATTCCCCATCCGTCGCGGGGCCCGTCAGGGATGCCCACTGTCACCATTGCTCTTTGCACTCGCGATTGAACCACTGGCCAAGCTGTTGAGAGAGGACCCACTGGTAGAAGGCTGGGCATGGCCCGTGGGCCCGGAAGACCGGGTAGCACTGTATGCGATGATGTCCTCCTTTACCTCTCTAACCCGGCAGGGAGTGGCCAGCGAGTCCTAGAACTCCTGGACCTTTTCTCCCAGGCCTCGGGACTAACCCTGAATCCCAGCAAGTCCCTGCTGATCCCCCTGCACCCCTCTAGAGACTGCGTAAGCTGGCAAAAAAACATTCCAATCCGTTGCAATAGTTTTAAATATCTGAGGGTTCACATAACCCTGCTACCCAAACTAACATGGGAACTAAACATCACACCGCTCCTTAAGAAGTCCAAAAAAGATCTCCAACGCTGGCGGAATCTACCACTCAATACGCTGGGTAGAATAGCACTATACAAAATGATGATACTCCCCAGATTCCTATACCAGCTGCAGAATTTCCCACACCCAATCCCCCGGAAATGGTTTAACGAAATCGAGACGATGGCGCGCCAATTCCTGTGGCATGGCTCCCGCCCCAAATTATCCCTTGTTACATGTCAAAGAGACATCCACGACGGGGAACTGGGAATGTCTAACATTTATATTTATTATTTGGGCATGCGCCTACTGGTGATTAATGACTGGCTGTCAGGAGGCTGGACAGACCCCGCGTACAGATTGGAACTTCAGGCGATGGGTTATAACGGGGTTTTCAATGCACTATACGGAGGTGCGATCCCACAAACCATCCCCGAGGTGACCAGACTGGTTCTTACGGGGTGGCGAGCGGCACAGAGGATCTCGGGGTGGTGGTCTCGCCTAACTCAACAGACTCCTCTTTGGCAAGGGAAATGGCTGAGGGAAATCTCCACACTGGAGGGGTTCCGGAAATGGGACATTATTGGGATATCTACACTTGGCGACATCTGGGGTGATTCACAAATTCGGTCCTTTGAGAAGCTTCAGAAATTATACTCTTTAAATAATACCCAATTTCACAAATACCTACAGCTCAGACATGCTCTACTAGTACACGTACGACCAGGGGACAGCATTCCAGAGATAAAGTCCACTGGAAGCAAAGGTCATGATGGGATACCTAAACAAAGGGGGAATCTCCCAGATATACCACTCTATCCTTGCTAATACATCCCCCCCTCCTTCGAGGAGCTTCGCCAAAAATGGGAGGGATGGGTGGGTCCCATAGACGACAGATTGGAGAGAAGCATTAATGGCCCCTCGAGCACTGGCTATATCCACACGACTTCAGTTGCTACAAACTCTTTACCTACACGCAGCCTACCATACCCCTAAGAGACTCCACCGGGCTAATCTCCGACCCACAGATGAATGCCCCCGTTGATCTCAACTGGGAGCCGATTTCTTTCACATGGTCTGGGCCTGCCCAACTATACAGTCATATTGGAGGTTAATTATGGGGGAGATCTCCGAGGTATTACAGTCAACGGTAGAGATATCCCCGGTACCACTTTTGCTAGGGGCCATGGGTGAGATGGGGCTAAATAGAGCGAATCGAACCTTCTTGGGAGTGGCCTGCCTGGTGGCAAAAAGAGACATCATGTCAGAATGGAAGGCCGTAAAAGCGCCGACCCTCACCAAATGGAGGCGAGGAGTGGATTGGTGCGCAGGCTGTGGAAAAACTTGTATACGAGGCGAGGGGGTGCCCAGATAAATACAATAGAGTGTGGGGGAACTGGGAGAGTTCACTGGCCACTTGACCAACCTATGACAACAGAAATTTCCAAAAAAAGCTCCCTTAAAGCAAAGATTTACCCGGGGGGAAGGGACACCACCGCCTGCAATCCTAGCTCTATAATGGTTGAGGGGCCAAACCCATGTAATGCTATGTGAAGATTATGTTGATCTCCCTCAGACACTGCAATAACAAGGGTTATTGATCCCGAGCTGTGGAGGTGGTTTGAAGCTCAAACATTTACTTCAAACTTTATGGAGCCCACGGGGACCAACGAGACGAATAAGACAAATGAGACAGATGATGTACCTAGAAGAAGGTGTTAGGGTATTGGTATTTGTACTTACTGTTACACTGTATTTCCATTTTGTTTCATTCTTGTTTTTCTCTAAAATAAATAAAAACTCTTTATAAAATTTTTTTTTTTTTTTAAATAGTAGCAAACTTGCAAGGATTATTTTCAATGGTTGCTACTCTAAACCTTCTGATCTGCTTTTTTGTAATTCTTTCTTTTTAATCTATAGCATTTTTTATAGCCTTTCCTTTATTGTTTTAGCATAAATTATGACAAGTCACATTTCAGGCGGTCTTCCAATTCAGGTTTTTAACTTGTGCATTCTACATTGTACTATCTGACTTCTTTACAAACAAGTTACTTACCTTTGGTAACGCTGCTCCTGATAGATACTCTACCTAATCGCAGATTCCTCCACTTTGACTATACCTCAGGTACCTGATTGGATCCAGGCACTTTGTCAGCATTGCCTGCATGCACTACAAAGTGGAATTGGGCAGATCTGTTCTGGCTATGTTTCCCCTTGGAAATGACAGAATGGAGCTGCATATAAGTGCCACCCCTGCATGTTGATGTTAGCTTCTTAACTCCTTTTCTGAGACATGAGCATGAAGCTAAAGCTGATTGCTGGGTAAAGTGTGCTGATCTCAATACCTTTTCATTCATATGACCCAACAGAACAGGGAGGTGAGAGGGCAGTCAGCAATCTGCAGTTACAGCATTTACCAAAAGAAGCATTACTGAAGGTAAGTTGGAGAAACATCACAAGGTATCCAGCTACAAGGTAAATTCTACAAAATCGGAGGCACTGGCTCTATGGATCTTGAACGAGACCCTGGAGAAGATGAAGTGTGACTTTTCGTTCAGGAAGGCCAAGAAGGTGGACAGCTGTCTTGGCATTGTTATTACACCATCCATAGCTCAAAATAGAATATCCAGGAACCTCCCGCTTGCACCAGAAATCCGATGTAAGTTAAGGCAGTGGACAGTGGATTCATTCTTTTTTTCTGGTTGGACGTTTGTGATGTCAATCTGCCCCTAGGGACAGATGTCTTTGTGTTTTATAATGCCAACTGTTTTATTTCTGGTATTCATTGCATTTATGATATTAATGTTTTTATTCTGCTTTTTATTGTAGTATAAAAGCTTCTGATCTCCTTGGTTTCTACTTGAGGTTTCGGCATGGCTAGATATGCAGTTTGTGCAGTTGATCTAGTCTGGTAAGGAAACGTTATTTGTAATGTTTACTTCAAAAGAATATCATTGCCCTGCTTGAATTTTTTATGGGTGAGCGCAAAGCGCTCCGTTCCATGCTGTAATCTCTCTTTGGGCTTCTAACCACGCCCATGTCACATCATTCACTTTCATTGGTTCGTGGGCTTGCCTTTTAAAATCTGCTTGCTTCCATTTGTGAAAGGCATGCATACGTCATGCCTTTTACAGTGTTTAGCCCACGTACACAGCACCGCTGAACTACTGAAACCATTCAAGGCTCGATGTTTTCAACATGGTTTCCGGACTATTTTATTTTCCACGCTGCGCAAACGTGCCTGGGTTTACATAGCGCAATCCCGCTCGGTTTTTCTGTTTTCAATTTCAGTGCAATTTTTCTTGTAATTTGTGTGGCAAGGAAAGTCCGGTTAGGAGTTTACAACGCTAATAGCTCTAACTCAAGCAAATGAGACCCTTTGCATTGCAAATGCTTGCTTTTAACTGTTGTAATAATTGTAGCATGTTTAGCTTATGTTTTATTGTGTTTCAAATTCATGTCTGGATTTGCGCAAAATCTGTATCGTGTTGTCATGTGTGGCAAGTTAAACTTTTTCCTTTCTAGTGGGATATCTTTGGTGTTTGCTGTGTCTGTGCAGAGTGCCTGCAGTTGATCCTCAATTTAATTGTAGGTGACAATTGATCGGTCTCTCTTTGGAGAGTAAAAAAGGATCATCGTTTTTTCTGATTTTTACTGATAAATACAGACAGAAAACAGTGTTTCCTTTCTGTATCTAATTTGAAAGCGGATAAATACAGAAAATTGTGCTCCTCATGAGTGACTAAATGCTGTCCTTCATGAAGTCTCGGACAACAGCAGAGCAGATATACAACAGGGGGAGCTAAAAAACAAGATGAGACTTCCTTAACTACTGGCATATGTTAACATATTTCCTGTGAGTGTAGTGTTTTGTTCTATCTGGCTGCCTAATTTGCGAAAATGTGACAAGCATCAAAGTAGGAGTGCATGCTAATCAGTTACATAAATGTGGAAATTTAACGTTTTTCAACTCCATTTATTCTCACAACACAAAATAAACGCTGCTAAATAGCAATAGGATGGCCAAAACATAAACATGGATAATTACAGACGGAAATGTTAAAAAAAATAAACAACATGAAACCGGAAGCTCTAAGTATAAAGTTAATTGTGTAGCTTCGATTGACAGTTTTTTCCAGATATTATTTGTCAAAAGTTATATTTACTGTCCGATACTTCCAGTTTGTTGAGTTCTAATTTGACACAGTGTTGTTTACTGTTGCCTTGTTTCCTGTTATTTTTATTAGTAAGCATTATGGCTGCCCGAAGGCTGACTGCTCAGTAGGTTGTGATTTTGCTTTTAAATCTGCCAATGAACATGGCTCTATGGAAGAGACTGCATCTGAGGCAGAGGACCAAGTTCAGAATTCTGGCAGTGAATTTCCTGTCCAAGAGTAATCATCTGACGATGAATACATTACATTATTAGTGCTAATGAAGTGCCTCTTTTAGAGGAGTACACTGATCAGCCAGTAGTGCAGCAAGGGCAAGCTGGCTTGCAGCAGGACTTGAAGGCTTCCCATTGGAAGGGATGAATCCTGGATTGCCCATAACGTGGTGCAGCCTTTTGTGCTGGCCTTTAGTGGGTGTTGCAGGGTGCTGAGTCACTGCAGATAAAGTTTTGCCTATCTTTTTCTTCCAACTGTTTACTGATAATGTGTTCTTGAAAGATATTGTTAGGCATATTAATTTGTATGCAAAACAGTTTTTGAGGGACAACAGTCCCACACTGAAGACCCACTCTACAGCTAGCCGGTAGACTCTCACAAATCTCCAGGAGATTAAGCAGTTTTGGGGTTTAACTTTGTTGATGTGATTTCGAAGGACGCCATCACTGTCCTCATATTGGTGTTGTTCGATGGCAACTGCTATACTTCCAGCAACCACCAGTCAAAATCAGTATTTGCCTCAGCTTCTGCTACAGGCTTGTCAAAGGAGGCACCCTGACTGTGACCGTCTCTTCAAGATTTGGCCTGTCCTTGACCATTTGGCTGACTGCTTCTCAGAGATGTATGTTCCAGGGATCAATATATTTGTTGATTAGTCTCTGGTCCTATTCAAGGTCCATTTAGTTTTCAGACAACCCATTTCCAGCAAGGGAGTACGTTATGGTATTGTGATGTATATGCTGTGTGAAAGTGTCACTGGATATCCGCATACTTTCAGGGAGCACACTGGTTTTGGAGTAGGTAAAATAAATTGTGTGGGATCTTGCCAGAGGGCTGTTTTAATAAAGGTCAGTATTTATATATGGACAATGTCTTTAGAGGTTTTCAACTATTTAAGGAATTGTTCAAAATGGGCACTGTAGCATGTGTCACAATCTGCTCCGACTGTTAAGGTTACCTTAAAGAACGTATGCGCAAAAAATTCAGTTCCTTGAGAAGTGCACTGAGTAGTAATGCACTTCTTGCTTTGAAACTTTAAAACAGAAGGGATGGCTACATGCTCGTGGCTATTCATGATAAAAGCAATCAACTGTGTCTGGGGTCAGATAGCAGAAGTGTGCAAACCTATGTGCAGTTTAGACTACAACAAACACATGGAAGGTGTAGATGGAGTAAATCAAAGGTTGAAACTTTACAATGTTGCTTGAGGGTCATACGTCTGGTACAAGAAGATGGCTGTTCATTTCTTATTCTTCAAAGCTTAGGATGTTTCCAAAGATTGTTCTCCAGATTACAAGAAGAGTTTTGTACAGTTTCAGCAGTTGATTAATAGGCAACCATGTTGCTGTCTAGCAGGCAAGTGTTCATAGAATCTGAGTGGTGAAGATGTGGCTAGATTGAAAGATTGTCACTTTCCTGAATACATTCTTTCAACATCCAAAAAAGACTTTCCCTGTCGGAGATGTAGAGTCTGTGACTGAAAAGAAGTACAAAAGGAGAGTTGTATTTACTGCTCTGAGTGTCCTTATCCTATGTGTGCCTATATGTTTTATATTGTACCATACGCAACTCAACAAATGGAAGCAATCATGAGCATAAAAGGGAACCGACTGTGCTGTGTATTGCTATGTATTTTCTGTTTACATACCTAGTTGCCAGTAGTTTGATCTGTTTAGTTATACCTGTTGTGTATGCAGTCTTAGTTGGTATTTCATCTTCTAACAATAAGTTGTTTTTTCTAATTGCTGGTGGTGTGTGAGGACTGGTGTCTGTCAAACACCACTCCACTAGCAGCTAGTTGGAGTGGCTGGTGTGTTTGTCCTATGGGCACATGAAAGTATTAGGGACCTGAATGGTGCTGCCTGCACTACTACTTGGGAAGATCTGTGCAGAAAGCAATGAAATGCTACACAGCATAATGAGAGAGATACACAAGATGGTGTCAGAGATCTGGCTTTTTTTAGGATATGACATGCTATGTTACAGACAACAGAAATCTTTCACATCTGCTGAACAACAACCTAAACTATGTGTAGAAAAAGAGAAAAGTACATCTAGCAGCGATAGTGGCTTACACCAGGGGATATATAGGAAGAAGCTTCTTCACAACAACAGTGGCCAAACGGTTTCAAGAACGGACCAAAATGATAGCTCCACTAAGGAGCATGCCAGCGCCTATGTGGAACCTAAACGTGGTGCTGACTCCTCTGATTATTGTAGGAAGCTGGTTATCTATGTGTTGTACCAATGTGGGGGTACATTATGCATATAGTACAGGCGACCATGATTGGTTGACAGTGGTTAAAGTAATAACCATAAATGCTCTCTTTTGCATTAATGTGAGGGAGCAGTTTAGGCTTATCAGAGGGTAGCGCTAATCATTCATTGACTGTGTTTAATGAATGAGACACTCAAGAAGAAACGCTAAAAAGATTTTAGAAAAACATCAACACTTTATATTATTTTAGATACCAAAAATAGCTTCAGAATTAGACTAAGTACTGTTCGTAATATTTCTTTGTACAGTGAGGTTAGTAAATCACACAAATGTGCTTTTACTCGGTAATGCTTTTCAAAGGAAAAAGAACATGTACTGCATATGGGTATTTGCAAATGTATCTCAGGGGTCCTCTTTTGGTCTTAAAGTGCTAGGGGGCAATGTCACGAGATTCGCCAGCAGTCTGATTTTACCAGCCCTGGGCTGTCTGGGTACAGAGGTGATGGACGGTTCGGATGTCTCACGCACGGCAGGCAAAGAGGGTTCAACTTAGAAACAGGCTGAAGGGGGGGGGGAGGGGGGTCTTGGGGACAGGTCCTGGAGCTCCCAACGGGGTGCTCAGTTTGTGAGGGTCCTGGGAGCAAGGGGGCACAGTCAATAGTCATGGTCCCAGGCCGGGGTGCAGAGGGCTTTGGTTGGTCTTGTGCATCAAACAAGCTCACAAATCTTGGTTAGATCAGCAGAGGGGGAAGAAAAACAAACAGGGCCACACTTGTGCTGAAGCTCATTGGTTTTGTTATCTGTTGGGGGTCAAGTCGTCTTTAACGGTGCTGATATTTGGTCCAGACACAAATAAGCCTTGGTGCTTGCAACTGCTCCAGTACCTTGGGTATTAGTGCAGAGCAACTCCTGGTGGGTTTAGCGTCTCCAAACTTGGTGGGGAGACAGGTCTGTTTTCCTCCTTGTAGTCAGACATATCCAAGTTCCTGGTGTCAGGGGGGGCACAAAAATACTCAATTTAGGGGTGTTTAGGGGAGTGTACGGTAGTAGCCAATGGGCTAGTTACTCCTGGGGTGACTAAACCCCCTACATGAGTAGGGAGGGCATAACCCTGTCCTAGAATTCCTATTTTCACCAAAAACAAGATATTGGAATCCTTTCTTTGTGGACACATCAGGCTGCCCACCTTAGGTGCAGGTCTAGTCTGGTAGTGCAACACCTCCTTGCATAATTAATTTCCCACCTGAGAGTACGGGCTCTCACCTCCAAGGGGTCAAAAACTGGTCTGTGGTGGCAGGCTGGTCCATACCAGTCAACCAACACACTAAAGAACTAGTAGGTTTCAGGAGGTCATATCTAAGGGCCCTCCGGGTGCTCGTCATAATACATCCAGTACTGGCATCATTATGGATTTATCAAGACAAGGTGTTTGATACCAAACACCATAGCTTCCAGTGAAGTCATTATGTAGCTGGGTAACTCTGAATGACCAGTGTGCAGTATATACCTTAAGATGGCTTCCCTGTTCACTTGTAATATGCAGTACTCAAACTAAACATCACAAGGGCATACCTGCTCAAGCAGATACGTCTGTGCATAAAATATAATGCACCCTGCATTAAGATTCTAAGGCCTGCTGTAGGGGTGATTTACACATATTAGATGCAGTGAGGTGGGGGCATGACACACAATGAGTGCGCCATGTAGTGCTTTCACTCATGGCTTGCACCATGACACGCAGTCTGCAATGGCAAGTTGTGTGCAATTTGCTTAGGGGCCCCTTAGGGTGGCACAATACGTGCTACAGCCCTTAGGGACCCTCTTTAGAACCCAGGCCCTAGGTACCAGTGGTACCATTTACTAGGGACTTACAGTGATACTAAAGGGTGTGCCAATTGTACACAGCTAGACATTTTACGTTGATTTAGGAAACGAGCGCTGGACCTGGGGACCTGGTTAGCAGCAACCCAGTCCGGCTTCAGTAAAAAAATTAAATTAAAAAAAAAAAAAAAACACTCAGTACTAGTGGCAAAAAGTGGGGAGTGACTGTCGAAAGGGACACTTTCCTACAAAGAACCATTCGAACCACTCTACAGGGTTACCTTAAAGTGCATCCCACTCAAGACGTTTCTAATTGCAATGACATTGCAGTGCAATGTAATTGAGCTGCACGCACTCACCATACAGGAGCCATAGCTGCAAATACACCAGTACAGAGTAGAGGACCAACCCACACTTCCTACCAAAGGTCATATCCCACTTTCACATAAATCAATCAATACAAAGACCACATTTTTCCAGGAACCAAAGACTGATGCCGAAAGAGCACTGCAAACACTGGACGTCCACAGGGCAATAATGATCAGCTGGTAATACCTGGAGAGAACAAAACCAATCAGCAAAAAAAAAAAAACTGTTCTTTGTATCATTCGCAGTCAATAACAAAAGGAAACCGGTCACTAGGAACACCATTGCACGGTGGATAACTCACACAATTCAAGTGTGTCACAAAAAACTGCGATGCAGCTAGCAACTAAAACAAGAGCACACCTGACACGAAAGA
Organism: Pleurodeles waltl; assembly: GCF_031143425.1. Lineage (NCBI taxonomy): Eukaryota > Metazoa > Chordata > Amphibia > Caudata > Salamandridae > Pleurodeles > Pleurodeles waltl. The sequence continues at coordinate 262,683,795 of NC_090440.1, forward strand.
AGGGAGCTACAATAGCCTTCCTGGCAAACGTCGGGCTGTGCAACATAAGTATGGCAGCCACATAGTTGTTCACAAAACCATACTGCTCCAACGTCCATGTGAATAGAGAAACACAATTGGGGCAATGAGTACTGAAGCATTTGTTTGCAAACTCAACCTGATCTCCAACCCAGCCACCACAGCGAGGAGCCTGCTACAAAATCAATGCACACTATGTGACTCCAGAAAAGATTTACACTGCAAAACGAAATAGTTACTTAACTGTAACAGTAGTTGTGCAGCTTGAAGAATTTGCTGGATTCACATGCGACCCACCTGCCTTCAGACGAAATGAGGTGAGGCAAAGTAACGAGGGTATAAATAAAGATACAATCATTAGGGAAAAAGAATCCCTCTGGGCAAACATGTGGTGGCACTCTGGGCAAAAACAGAAAGGTATGTTCTACAACTCACACAAAGCAGGGGGACACTCTGCCCATGCATTCTCCTGCATTCGCTTGTTCCACTTACTTTGGTTTCTTTTGGTGGAAATTGATAAAGTCTTTCGACAAGACTCCCTTCTTTTTGTTGTGATGATTTCTATTTAGGCCGTTGATTTTTCCTCAATAAAACCTTGTTTGCTTTCTTATTCCTTTTGACGATTGGAGAGCTTTCAGCATTGCTTCCAGCCCTAGCAGCAGAAATTAACAAGCATTTTCAATGCAACGTGTCTCGCATTTGTTCGAGTTAGAGCTATTGGTGTTGTAAAGCAAAAAAAAAAAAAACATGCAGCACGATCATGCTATATAAAATGCAGCTCGATCGCGCTGCATGGAAAATAAACAGATAAAGTAGTTCGGACCACAAGCTGAAAACATCGAGCCTCGTATGTTTTTAGTACTTTACTGGTGCTGTGCAAGTGGGCTAAAAACCGGAAAAGGCATGAAGTATGCATGCCTTTCACAAATGAAAGCAAGCAGATTTTAAAAGGCATGCCCATGAACCAATGTAAGCGACAGACATGGCATGGGCGTGGTTTGAAGCCCAAAGAGATATCACAGAATGGACGGAACGCTTTGCGCTCGCCTATAAAAAGGAATCTCAACATGGCTACCATGTGCAGAGGCTTCCAGAGAGGGCATCTGCTGTCAGGAGAAGGCTGAACTAAGCGTAAAACATGCATTCTGGACCCAACCACTAGATAGTGGAATAGGTCACAACATGTGAATCCAGAAAAGATTCATGCTTTGGAACTATCCAACAACAGAAGCACGGGAGGAAGACTTGCGGATTAAGTTCCCTTTCATGGACCTGTTGCCACATCCTGCTAAGCAGGTCTGCAAAATCATTGTCCCCTCCTGGCAAGTACTCTGCCAGAAGACAGACTTTGTGGTGAAGTGCCCACCACCAAATGCCCTGAGCCAACCATGACAACTATAATGAATGGGTGTTGCGCTGTTTCTAGACCTAATACATGGCCGTCATGTTGTCTGTGCGGATGATAGTCACTTTGTGCTGAACATGGCTGAAGAAGACTTTGAGAGCTAACTGGTTGGTCCGTAGCCCTAGGTAGCTGATGTTGAGCCCCAGTTGGTCAGGTGCCAACATTTATTGAATGGTTAAGTCTTGTAGATGCGAACATCACCCAGTGAGGGAAGTGTCCGCTGTGATGGTCTCTTGCGGTTCTGGGCCATGAAAAGGCCAGCCTTGCAACAGATTGTGTGATGTGTGATGTCCCAAATCAACATTACATCCTACCAGTGACCCTGAGCTCATGACCACTGTGCAGCTACGCCCTCCTAAAACAGGCACATGTGTAACCTAACGTGTGGAACTATGGCAATACAGGAGGCAAGCATGCTGAGGAGGTGCATGACTATTCTTACACTAATTAGACAATCTGGCTGAAAACTGGGCAGTAATGACTGAAAAGAAAAGCTAGGGTGCTGGCTTGTCTGGGATAAGCTTTTCCGGTGACTGTGTTCTGGACTGCCCCTAACAATGGCTAAACCTGGAGGGGCTAAAGGTGGGGCTTTACTGTGTTGATGGAGAACCCTAGATCGTGCAATAGGTTTATGGTGGCCCAAGTATGAGCTAAGCACTGTTGTTCTTCCACACTCTTAATCTTGATCAGTCTGTCATCCAAGTAAGTGAACACATAAATGTCGGTCCTCCTGAGATGGGCGGCTACCATGGGATGGCCCTCTGAACACTCTGGCTGTCATGGTGACCCTAAAGGGCAGCACTTTGAACTGAATATGCTGGCCACTCACCATGAAGTGGAAGTACCAGCGATGTGCAGAGTGGATAGGGCTGTGAAAGTAAGCGCCCTGCAAGTAGAATGCAGTCATAAAGTTGCTTTGCTGCAATAGAGGGATAATATCCTGGAGCATGAACATATGAAGGTTCTCAGAGAGTATGTATGTGTTGAGGGGCCTGAGGTTGAATATGTGCGGTAGTGACTCCTGCTTTGGAATAAGGAAATAGGGGGAGTACATTTCTCTACCGTGTTGGTGAGGTGGCACAGGCTCCAAGGGCGCATTCCAAATGAGTACTTCTATTTCTTTTTGAAGGCAATGCTGATGTTCTAGGGAGAGGGCGTGTCTGTGCGAAAGGTGTTTTTGGTGGGGTTGCAGTGACTTCTAAGCAGTAACCCTGCCTTTTGATGGAGAGGAGCCACTCATCTGAGGTGATCTCTTGCCCATGTGCCAGAAACACCCCTGGAGTCCCCCCCCTTTCCCACAGGTAGGTGTAGTGTAATGGGGGAAGCAAAAGTGAGCCAGTGCTTGGCAAAAGCAGCTCCCTTAGCCATTTCACCTTTTCCTCTTCCATGGCAGTTGTTTCCCCGATAACCTCCCATTGAATAGACCTGTGAAGAGGTCTTCTGTTCCTGCGACCTCTGATCTGTAGCGGCTTTGGAGAAGGTAATCTTGGCTTCCCCATCTATACTGGGACCTCAGAAATAACCCTTGAGGAGAAGGTGTTTAAAGAGCACTGATATCCTTCGCCGTATCTGTATCCTTTTCTGAGTTTAACGAGCATCCGGTCAGCCTGCTGTCTGAAGATGTGCTCCCCATCAACGGGCAGGATGCTGCTCTATATCTGGCTTGAAACCAGAGTCACTCAGCCAGGCATGGAGGCATATAAGGACACTAGAATTGATACCACATGCAGCAGTGTCAGCGGCAGCAAGGGCACTGCGAATCTCTGTGTTGGAGCTTGTGGCCTCGCATCTTGTGCAGGGGTCTGGGAAGTGTTGGAGGAGCTCATACCAGTGTTCCCAATTGTACCTGAAGAATAGGCTAACAGAGTTGGCGATGCACCAATGGCCCCGGAGTGGCAACCTGCTTTCATGCTACATCTTTTTTCCTGCTCTCCATGTCTGGTGGAGGTGCATCGCTGGTGCCTTGCGTATTGCATGCTTACTGTCCGACGATAGAGAGTTGTGAGTGAGTTGTCCTCTGATTTATGTATGGTTTGAGGAAACTGTTTTGTTTCTTATCAACCGTAGGGGTGACCAATCTGACTGTAATCGCTCCTTGAATACCTGAGGAGCAGTATTGAGCATTTCCTTAAACACAGGGTAAAATTGTAATGAGTGCTGGGTGGAAGACAGCATCTCCACAAGAAAGTTCTCATCCTCTTGGACTTTATGCATTTCCACTTTGAACCAACTCGACTATGGCAAAGCCCTCTATGCCAGTACCATCCAGCAGAGCCTGAGGAAACTACAGCACGCCTAAAACGCCTCTGCCAAACTCATCCTGGAGATCCCCGCCATGAACAGATCTCCATTCACCTAAGAGACACCCAAAGGCTTCCTAGCAAGAGAAGAATTAACTTCAAGCTCCTTGTCCACGCTGACAGGTCCCTCCACGGCCTATGACCCACCTAACTCAACCACCGTATCACCTTCTACTTTCCCACCAGACCTCTCTGCTCAACAAGCACTAGCCACCGTACCCTGCATACGAAATACGAAAGACCTCGGCTGGTGGAAGATCCTTCGCCTACCTTGCAGCAAAAAGCTGGAACACCTTACCACTGCAACTCAGGCAGTCACCATCTCTACCTCAGTTATGGAAGAACCTTAAAACCTGGCACTTCAACGAGGTTCAGAGGACAAACCCCCTTAGCGCCTCAAGATCCTTATGGATGAGTATTTGCGCTTTATAAACCTTGATTTGTTGGTATGATGTAGTGTCATCCCGTGGGGCTGGTTTAGCAGAGTAAAGGTCTGGATCAGTTTCCCGGAAGGATTAACATCATAGTCATCCCCACAGGTCATTATGTGGCTGGAGGTTAAATACAACATCCTAGGGATCCAATAGGTAGCATAGACTTACTACCTCTTTCCAAAGGAAGGGTGTGGGGAGCCCTCTGGGGATTCAGAAGGGTCTCCTGGTTGAGGTGATGTTGGGAGGGGAAGAGGGTAAAGGGCGGAGCAGGGGGAAGATGACAAAGAGGGGGGAATATGATGGAAGAGGAGGGGGGAATGTGATGGACGAGGAGTCGAAAGATAATGGAAGAGGATGAGGGAGATGATGGGAGAGGATAGAAAAGGAGGGGGGGGAAGAAGGAACAGGAGGGGGAAAAGAAGGAACAGGAAGGGGGAAAAGAAGGAACAGGAAGGGGGAAAAGAAGGAACAGGAAGGGGGAAAAGAAGGAACAGGAAGGGGGAAAAGAATGAACAGGAAGGGGGAAAAGAATGAACAGGAAGGGGGAAAAGAAGGAACAGTAAGGGGGAAAAGGAACAGGAAGGGGGAAAAGAAGGAACAGGAGGGGGGAAAAGAAGGAACAGGAGGGGGGAAAAGAAGGAACAGGAGGGGAAGTGGACGGAAGAGGAGGGGGAGAGGACTGAAGAAGAGGCAAAGAAGTATGAGGGGGAGGACAGGGTCTAGGAAGTAGAGAGCTAGTACCCTGATCCTCCTGCCTCTTGGACTTAGCCAGTGGTGCAGGCTCAAAGACAAGGGCCTCTTCAAAAGTCAATTTTCTCTTATGCAGAATACGTCCAAGTGGGAGCTACAAGGATCATTGTAAGGGATGTATGCCTGATTTTACGAACCAGGAATGGAATTGGAGGGAGAGGTGGAAAAGCGTAAGAAAATAATCCCTGACCAGTTCATCCATAGAGCATTGCCTTTGGTTAGAGGGTGTGGGTGCCTGGATGCAAAGCTTGGGCATTTTGTGTTTTCTGCTGTGAGGAAAAGGTCTATTTGAGGAGCTCCCCAATTTTTTAGATATTTTTGAAGGACTTGTGGGTGGAGTTCCCATTTGTGGACTTGTTGATGCATAATGCTAAACAGGTCTGCAAAGTCGTTGTCCGTTCCTTGGAGATACTCTACCACTAAATGAATGCGATGGTGAAAAGCCCATTTCCATATTGTCTGAGTGAGTTGTGACAACTGGGATTACTGTGTTCCCACCTGTTTCTGTAGATAATACATGGCTGTCATGTTGTACATTCGGACTAAGACAACCTTGGGTGACAGGCTAGAAAGAAAAGCTTTCAGGGTTATAAACACTGCCTGGATATCCAGTCAATTGGTGTGCATGGGTTGGTGAGTTAGATCCCATAATCCATGTACTGTGAGGTCTTGAAGGTGAGTGCCTCACCCGTCAGTGATGCATCTGTGGCAGAATGAGCTGGCAGAATGAGCTGGTAGAATGAGCAGGTCTAGAAAAGGCTGCCCTTTTAACAGGTTGGTGTTCCACCATTGCAGAGAGTGGCGAGTATGGTGTTGTAACAACACCAACATGATGGACACTGCTGCAGTGGACTAGATCTTCCTGGTGACCCTGTGACTGAGACCACATATGTGACAGACACTGCTATGTATAGTCTCGGCATGAGGAACAAAGGGAATGCAGGACTCCATCATCCCTAAAAGGCACACAATAGTCCTGATTGTATATGTGTGATTCTCCTGAAAAGGTGGGAGAAGAGATTGAAAACTCAGAATGCAGCTGGGTTGGGATATGCTAACCCCAATTCTGCATCGAGAATGGCTCCCAAATAGAGCTGAACCTGAAGAGGTTGTAGATGGGATTTGAGAAAGTTGATTGTGAACCCTAACTTGTGAAGTAGGTTTAGAGTGTACATTGGACACTCCTGTACAGTGCTGGGTTTGATTAGTTAATCATCTGGGTAAGGGAACACATGTATATTTTGTCTTCTGAGGTATGCAGCGACTACCGCCAAGCGCTTTGTGAATACTCTGGGAGCAGTTGTGACTCCAAAAGGCAGGACTTTGAATTGATAATGTTTTCAATGCAACCAAGAACCTTAGATATTTCCTGTGTCAGGGTGGATGGGAATGTTGAAAAAGGCATCTTTTAAGTCGTGTGCTGTTATAAAGTCGCCTTGTTGAAGAAGGGGAATAAAGTCATGAAGAGTAATCATGTGAAAGTGTTCTGCAAGAATGTAGTGATTTAATGGTCTGAGATCTCTTTGGGGGATGAGAAAATATAGGGAGTATACTCCTGTTCCCTGGTACTATAAAGGAACAGGCCCTTTGACGTCTATGAAGGGCAGGGACTGTACCTCTTACTTTAGAAGGGTAAGATGTTTGTGAGATAACCTGTGAGAACGAGGGGGAATGTTTGGAGATGTGGTAGTGAGCTCCAGTCAATAACCATGTTAGATGATGGAAACGACCCATTGGTCTGATATTATATCCATTCATAATGTATAAAAAGTTTGAAGTCACCCCCCTACAGGTGTGATGTGGGGCTTGGGCAGATGTGTGAAGTAATTGCTTAGATGTTGAGGATGTGGTAATACGCATGCCTCTGCCTCTGTTGTTGCCTCTAAAGGTCCCTCTGAAGAAACCTCAGGAATATGAGGTCTTGGGTTGTCCAGATTGAGAGGTAGATGGTTCAGAGGTTGTAGCTTTGCTGCCCCTTAATGTGGGGCGACAAACATTACCTCTGTGTGCCTGAGACTAAAGGGCCAACAAGGTGTTCTTTGTCAAAGAGCATGTTGAGCACCGCTTGTTGTACATCTGACTTGAAGCCAGAACATCTAAGCCAGGCATGTCTCCTTAACAATGTGTCTGTATTTACCCCTTGTGCCGCTGTGTCTGTGGCATCTAATGCACAGCGTATAGAGTTATTGGTACTGGTTTGTCCTTCTGTAACAATCTGTTGGTATCGCTTGTGGTGCTCATCGGGGAGATATTGGGAGAATTACTTCATTTCATCCTAGTGAGCCAGATCATACCTTGCTAGCAATGATTTGCTACTTTTGCTGCACCCCTTTTGCCTGCTGCAGCTACCTTTTTGTCTTGTGGCGGAGAGTCTCCTGTGGCCTGGCTGTTGGCTTGCTTCCTTGAAGTAGTGGTCAATGCTGAATTTGGCAGGACCTGTGACCTGATGTACAGTGGATCAGAAGGAGCAGGTTTATACTTTTCATCCACTCTAGGAGTGATAATTATAGAGCAGACTCGCTTCTTAAAGATGTCATCTGTGTGACAAATCATGCCAGGAAGCATAGGAAGGAACTGAAGATCCTTATGTGTGGTGGTTTAAGTGTCAAATAGAAAATCCTGTTCTATCGGCTCCCTATGGAGTTGAACATTATGAAAAGCAGCTGCCCCTCCTATACCTTGTTGGTAACTAGTCGAGTTCTCTGGAGGAGAGGGTCTTGCAGGGTGTAAATCTGGATCCGTATTTACTGGATCGGGGTCACATGCATCCCATGAGTCTTGGTCTTGCTGTGTTCCACCCAAATATTCCCCTATAAGAAGATGTGAACCCCGAGGTGTGAGGTATCCTGCACTAGGAGAGGCAGATGAGCGAGGAGGGGGAAGAGGTGGAAAAGAATAAAGGGGTGGAAGTGGTGAGGAAGGTAATTCAGGAGGAGGAAGAGGAGGAGGCAAAGACTTAGATGAAGTAGCCTTTTCCTTAGAGTTTTTTTTTTTTTTTTGAGTAGGTGAAGTGTTGAAGGCCTTTTGGAAGCATAACTTCCTCTTGAATGTGATAGTTTGGGGGAGTGATAATATGCTCTGTACCATCCTGGATAGGGAGGTGGCACTGTTTTGCATCCATTGTCTCCATAATAGGCTCAACTGGAGATAGCCTAGTGGAGGATTGGCTGAAGTCCATCCAGGTCAGGCTCAATTTGCTCAGTGCCGAAAGTTTGGCTGCAGTAATTTGGGCCAAAATGCTGGAGGTTGATACCAGGACCAATGTTAGTGTCTTGGCTGGTTTTGGAGCCGAGCCAAAAGGTGCGGCGGGTGAAGTAATTTTTTTTTTTTTTTTTAATCAGTCTTTTGTTGGGTAGGAGTGGTTATAGTAAGCACTGGCTGCACCGACGTCACCTCACTGCTCTAAATCTTCAACTGAACGTCAGAATTTTGAATGGAGAAGGTCTCTCCTTGTTTGGGTTCCTCTTGTGAGTACTTCTCCCCAAAGATTCCAGGGTGTCTTCTGGGATTTCTGCACCATCTCCAACTTTCAAGCACTTTGGTCCCGAATGATCTTCTTAGATCTGAAAGATCTAAAAGCCTTGCAGGTAGCTTCCAGATGATTGGGCAAGAGACACAGATTACAAACCTGAAGATAGTCGGTGTGCGAGAACTTGGAACTGCACCGAGGACAGAAACAAAACGGTGTCTGTTCCATCAGCTCAACATTAATTTTTGGGTGCCACACGGTGGAAGGCCAGAGCAACGGGTGAGGCCACCCTAAGGCGGTCGGACAAAGAATTCGACCAGACTATAAGAACATCGAACGTTAAGATAGAATATCGCAATCAGAAGAATAATACCATTGTATGAAAGATAGACGGAAGGAAATTTTCGACTAGAGTAAGTTGAAAACTGAGTGAAGATACACACGTTCTAACCAGACGGCGGAGAGAAAACAATCTAACAAAGGACTGGATGCCCTTTGGCGGTATCACCGAGACGGAGGAATTGATCCCATGACTCGAAAATGCTTCTTCAAAGAAAAACAACTTGTAACACTCTGAACCCAACACTAGATGTCAGGGGTATGCAGAGCAGGTGTATCTACAGTCATGCATGCCATCGAACAACATGTTATTAAGGTCACTGATGTGTATACACATTAAATGTTTGTGATGAAATGCATTACTTTCTATAAGCGGTTGACGTGATATGAGATTATTTTGAAGGCACTTACAATTTCAGAAACAGATATTGTTCCCAATAGTGAGCAGTATCACTATTGGTGAACTAATGTAAGGTTATAATTTTGTGCTCTATAGGGAACCGCTTTGTTTGCGAAAAGGATTATTTATTACATGAATAAGGTTAAAACTGTATTGCACCACAAAATATCACGTGTGCATTCATCAAAATAAATAAATACATTTAAAAACAAAAAACCTTACCTTTCCATGGCTTTTCTTCATGTGAAATATATATGTTTCCCTATCAGGAATCAACTCTGAACATTCCCTACATGTCCAGTCTGCACTCTTCCATCTGGACTTTTTTTCTGATGATGTAGTTTCACTAGCTATATCAACATCAACAGGCATGTTTGACGTGCCATTTACTGCTGCTGATTCCTTTTTTGTGGAGGTTGGTTTAGAAGTCTGCTTTGTGGTTGTAGACTGTTTTAGAATGGAAGTTTGTTTTGATGTTAATGTTGCTTTAGAATCAGATACTGCTTTTGAAGGTGGTGCTCCTTTTGATGACGGTTCCACTTTTGAGTTTGGTGCCCTTTTTGAGGCTACTGCCTCTTTCGAAACCCTTTTTGACACACATGTTCCCTTTGCCACTCCTTTTGAAGTTGACATGCCTTTTGTAGTTGATGTTGATTTTGGAGTAGACCCTTCTTTTGGAGCCAAAGTGCATTTTGAAGATATTTCTTTTGGGGGTGATACTTTTGATTCTGGCACTTCTTTTTGTCCTTTTGATGAGGATGTTCCTTTTGGAGCTGGTGTCTCTTCTGTGGTGGTTGCCTCCTTTGGGGCAGGGGTTTTCCTCTGTGTAGCTGTTACTTTTGTGACTGATGTTTCCTTGGGTGTTGGTGTTTCTTTTGGTGCTGGAGATTCTTTTGGTGCTGGAGATTCCTTTGGGGCTGGCACTGAAGTTCCTTTTGCGGCTGTCAATCCTCTTAGGGCTCCCTTTGCAATTGCATTTGCTTTTGGAGTTGAAGCTTCATTTGTTTCTCCAGAATCCTGGCTGTTTGAAGCTGTCTCGGGTTTGTGTCGTATACTTGTGACGTCTTCAGGATTCGATGGAACTCCATGCATACCCTATGGGACAATAAAACTCAGTAAACTGATTTTTTTGGTAACTTTCCAATTTACGGAAAGTCGATATGCACTACAACCCATAAAAGGCATAAACCTGCAAACCACTATTGCATTTCCTGCATAAACTTACTATGATCATACAGAGAAGTTAAATGAACCAATTAAGCATAAATCCTGTTTACAGTGAAAAAGCACACATAATGTGACAATGCTTGGCAGTATCACATCACACAGAATACTAAGGATATCAGAAACTTATCCCACAACTGGAGGTCGCCACGTGTGCTCTCTCACAAAGTAACAAAGGCAATGTCAGCATCTGTCTTCAAAAACACTTATGACACTGAGTTACAATAAAGGAAGGAAGGAAAAAGGAAAAACAATCATTTCCACCAAATTAATTATAGCATACATTAAAGCACAGCCATAACATACAAATAATTTCTCCAAGGTTCTTACAAGAAAGCTAGAAAGGTTTACATTTGATGCCAGGGCTAGATGAAAGGATTTTATTAGTTTAAAGTATATTTACCAACAATGAGCAACCTGACCCACAGGCTTGGCATTTCATTTAAAAGATTAGGAGAACCAATCGGATGTTCTCAAAATGTCCTCCAACCTGACTCTTAGGAGAAAAGACTTTGATACCTTTCTGCCTTTCACAAAGTTAGCTCCAAAATTACTGGTTACGATCCATAAAAGTCATGCAATGAATGCTGTGTAGACAAAGGAGGAAATGATTCTTTGAGTAAGATCAACAGCTGGCTTTGTAGCACTGGTTCTTATTTTCCATGTGATATCCTAATATGGCTAGAAACATTTCATAAGACATAACTTAAGATTACTAGGTTAACTAGGAGAGGAGATGGATTTGGTACTATATTTAGTTTGTCTGGCCGCAGAAAAAGTAACACCAACTTATTCAAAATTCCAATAGTTTAAAATAAGGCTAAAAAAGCAGAGACTTTTTGAAGATATGCTGACAAGCCTATTAGTCTTCTTTTGCAGGCCAGTTCCTAGAAATCTCAAAACCACATTCACATCTCGTAAAGTAGCACGTTTATGGTTTGGACAAAACAAACAGCATATTTTATTTATGAGTTTATTCACCAAAGGGTGACTCCTGTACAGGAATTCATGCATGATCAGAATGAGGACAGTGGGTCAGGAGATGCAGCGAGCAGCTATGCATTGGCTTGAAGGACTTACACATGAAGAATGTTAAGATCCTGTTACGGTCTACCTTGTTCATCACAGTTTGGGAGGAAACGTGTGAAACGTTAAAATAAACCTTATCATAACATGGGAGTTAAACATGGATGGTTGGTCAAACAAATGTAGAAGAGCAGAAAGGACCAACAAATAACCTTTTACAGTGCCCTCTGGACTTTGATCAACTCTGACTGTGATGGGTCAAGTGTCCATGTACTCCTGCAGGTTACAAACTTATCCCAGCATAGATACATTTTGCACAGGGCTGCCTGGCGGCAAGCATGACATCAATCACTTTAGGCAGCAAATCAAAAGCAGTCCCTTAGTGCTGCTCAATCTCTTGTCACATTCTATTGAGACAGGAGGTCCTCCAGGGGTACCCTGATCGGAAGACAGATGCTCATGCACAGGAGCTCAGAGTACCACATTCTTCTACCCCAATCCAGAGCTACTAGGATAACTAGGACCTGTTTGTTCTTGATCTTCAGAACTCTGTTCTGTTATGGTGGCAAGGCGTGCAGCAGTCCGTAGTTCCATTCCAGACAGAATGCACCTCCTAACAAGTGTTTTTGCACATTGGCGTTTCCGCAAGATAGTTGGCACTCTGCATATCAGACAGTGGTGAAAAGATAAAGCAATGGCTCACTCCACTGGTCGAAGACACCCTATGCCACGGCATCTGCTCAGTGTACCTTCTTTGGCATTCAGGGTCCCTGTAAGTTGGTAGGCAATCAAGAATATGTCCTGCTTCAGAGATGCTAAGCTTCCTGGCAGAGGGTCCCACACTTACTTGCTTGGTACAGTACCACAAGGTAGTGCTGTTCACGAAAGCTTGATGGCAGGAAGGCCGTCAGGACCAGACTCATTACCTTTACCTCCAATAGGGTGATTTGAAGCTGTTCCTCTACTGGAGAGTACAGGGCTCTGACCCCACCCCCACCTTCCACTCTTCTCCCGATGACCCTTCCCAAAGTCTGGCACTGATGCATCTGCCACAACTATCAGCTCTCGGGGGAAGTTATGGGGGAGTGAGGGAGAGTGGCCTGTCATTTGAATGATTGTGATTGGTCGGCCACCACTGCATATTGAAGGCCATCTCCCCTGTCGTCACTTTTGTGAACACCTGGGAGGCGCCAGTAAGGCCGAAAGCGAGCAGAGCAAATGTGAAATACTTGTGGGCTCCCATAAACTGCAGGCAACACCTTTGGGTCCGCAGGACGGGGATGTGGAAATACGTGCCCTGCAGGTCCAGGGCCATCACCCAGTCTACGGAACCCGAGCCAATATTAGCATTGAGAATTTCTCTTTTCTCAGGAAGTAGTAGCAAGGGTGCAGATCTGGTACAGAATGGAGGCTTCCATCCATTTGGGCACCATAAAGTACCAGGAATAACAACCATACCCTAATTATGACACAGGCACCCTTCTCCACAGCTCCATTGGTCAGAAGAGCCAGTATTGCTGCAAGGAGAAATGGTCCTCTGTCAGCAGTTCTTGGGAAGGTGACAAAGGCAGAGGGGAGCCCCGTAGGAAGCTGGCTGTTTATACAGTGGACCAAAATGAGGTACACTGTGCAAAGAATCAGAGCAATCCCCAGAGGTATCACAGAGGCACAAATTACATCCAAAACGCTCTCTTTTTGGGTAGTGTGGTCGAGCAGTTAGGAATATACAGGGATAATGATAATCATTTAAGGCACACACCCATGCAGTACGTGAGACACACTCAAAGAAATCCAATACCAGTTTATAAAAATAACATGTACTTTTATATAACTTTTGATACCAAGATTACCCGAATCTCATGAATACTCTTCGAGGTAAGAATTTTCACAGTTTTAAAAAGTTGACAGTGCAATTTTTTATGTTATCCTAAGGGGGAAAACACGTACAGCGACTTACAGTACTATTCTCCAAGACTTAAGGTGAGCATGGGGCAGGCTTCAAGGCCACATCAACAGGTCACCTCGGGAGGCTCTGGTGCATCCGGGTGAAGAGGTCTCTTATGGTGTTGGGTGTCCCATTCATTTTAATGGTAAATGGTCCAGTTGGAAAGTTGCTGCAGGGATGGACTGAAAAGTCAGTCCAGGGGAACCCATAGGGGAGCTCAACCCTAGAGGTCCTCGGGCACATGGTAGCACAGTCGGTCTACTTTCCTCTGGCTGTGGGGCTGAGGTGCGGTGGTGTCTTTTGGTGTCAGGTTTGGTGCTGGAGTTCCTTGCGGTTGCAAGGGGGTCTGCAAAAACCACCTGCAGGCATGGATTGGGAGTCCAGTCCTACCAAGCCGATAAGTGGGCTCAGGTCTCACGTGGCTGGGTGACGTGGGGACAGCTTTGGTTCTCTTCTTCTTGGTACAGGGCGGACAGGTGCAGAGGTGTCCTGAGACGTTGAGTTTCTATCGCCTGGTCGCTCGCGGTTGTAGGGGGGCCTGCAGAAACAGGCTGCAGACGCCATCTCACAGTCCACAGTGAGTGAACTGAGGGTGGCACCGCTGACCCACTTCAATTTGGGCTAGGTGGCTTGGATGCAGTGGTAATATCTGGCGTTCGGTTCTCTCAGTTCTTTCTTGGGTGCCTGCGGATTCAGGGGGAGCAGCTTCTCTACTCGAAGGGAGTTCATCCTGGTGATGTGTGGAGCACTGGCAGCTCTCCCAGTTCATTGGAGGCTTCAGCAGAAGGACAGGTCAGTTGCTCCTCTAGGGTCGGGAACAGCGGGATTCAGGTCATCTCCTTTTTTGTCCAGCGAGGATCTGTCTTGCTGGTATCAGGGGGCTCCCTAAATGTTAAGGGGAGTGAAGGGTAGAAGCCAATGGGCTACTTACCCTTGGGGTCACTACACCCACCTAATGTGGAGTGCGCATCACCCTCTCCAGAGGTCCTAAATTCCAACACACACACAAGATGGTGGAATTGCCTAGATGGTGTTCACTTCAAGCTGGCCACCCTAGGGTTGTGCCCAGCCTGGAAATGTGGCACGCTTCCTGTATAGCTAATTTTCCTGCCTGTCCAGATGCCAGATCGGCACGTTACAGGGGGGTTGGCATCTTCCTCTGAGAAAAGCCAGATCTGTATATTAAAGGTGGTGGGCTTCTGTAAGGAAATGCCTCCTTGGCATGGTTACCCCCTGACTTTTTGCCTTTGCTGATGCCAAGTTATGATTTGAAAGTGTGCTGAGGCCTGCTAATCAGGCCCCAGCACCAGTGTTCTTTCCCTAACCTGTACTTTTGTTTCCACAATTGGCACACCCTGGAATCCAGGTAAGTCCCTTGTAACTGGTACCTCTGGTACCAAGGGCCCTGATGCCAGGGAAGGTCTCTAAGGGCTGCAGCATGTCTTATGCCACCCTGGGGACCCCTCACTCAGCACAGACACACTGCTTGCCAGCTTGTGTGTGCTGGTGAGGATGAAATGACTAAGTCGACATGGCACTCCCCTCAGGGTGCCATGCCAACCTCACACTGCCTATAGGTACAGATAAGTCGCCCCTCTAGCAGGCCTTACAGCCCTAAGGCAGGGGGCACTATACCATAGGTGAGGGCATAAGTGCATGAGCACTATGCCCCTACAGTGTCTAAGCAAAACCTTAGACATTATAAGTGCAGGGTAGCCATAAGAGTATATGGTCTGGGAGTCTGTCATGCACGAACTCCACAGCACCATAATGGCTACACTGAAAACTGTGAAGTTTGATATCAAACTTTTCAGCACAATAAATGCACACTGATGCCAGTGTACATTTTATTGTAAAATACACCCCAGAGGGCATCTTAGAGATGCGCCCTGAAACCTTAAGCGACTACCAGCGTGGGCTGACTAGTTTTAGCAGCCTGTCACACATCAGACATGTTGCTGGCCACATGAGGAGAGTGCCTTTGTCACTCTGTGGCTAGTAACAAAGCCTGTACTGGGTGGAGGTGCTTCTCACCTCCCCCTGCAGGAACTGTAACACCTGTCGGTGAGCCTCAAAGGCTCACTCCCTTTGTTACAGCACCCCAGGGCATTCCAGCTAGTGGAGTTGCCCACCCCCTCCGGCCACAGCCCCACTTTTGGCGGCAAGGCCAGAGGAGATAATGAGAAAAACAAGGAGGAGTCACTGGCCAGTCAGGACAGCCCCTAAAGTGTCCTGAGCTGAGGTGACTCTGACTTTTAGAAATACTCCATCTTGCAGATGGAGGATTCCCCCAATAGGGATAGGGATGTGCCACCCTCCCCTCAGGGAGGAGGCACAAAGAGGGTGTAGCCACCCTCAGGGCTAGTAGCCATTGGCTACTAACCCCCCAGACCTAAACACACCCCTAAATCGAGTATTTAGGGGCTCCCAGAATGCAGCAAGATAGATTCCTGCAACCTAAGAAAAAGAAGGACTGCTGAGCTGAAAACCTGCAGAGAAGACGGAGACACCAACTGCTTTGGCCCCAGCTCTACTGGCCTGTCTCCCCACTTCTAAAGACACTGCTCCAGCGACGCGTTCCACAGGGTCCAGTTACCTCTGAGGCCTCAGAGGACTACCCTGCATCTAAAAGGACCAAGAACTCCAGAGGACAGCAGCTCTGCTCCACAAAGACTGCAACTTTGCAACAAAGAAGCAACTTTGAAAGAACACACGTTTTCCGCTGGAAGCGTGAGACTTTGCACTCTGCATCCGACACCTCCGGCTCGACTTGTGGAGAACAAACACTACAGGGAGGACTCCCCAGCGACTGCGAGACCGTGAGTAGCCAGAGTTGACCCCCCTGAGCCCCCACAGCGACGCCTGCAGAGGGAATCCGGAGGCTCCCCCTGACCGCGACTGCCTGCTTCAAAGACCCGACGCCTGGTAAAGACACTGCACCCGCAGCCCCCAGGACCTGAAGGATCCGACCTCCAGTGCAGGAGCGACCCCCAGGTGGCCCTCTTCCTTGCCCAGGTGGTGGCTACCCCGAGGAGCCCCCCCCCACCACTTGCCTGCATCGCTGAAGAGACCCCTTGGTCTCCCATTGAAACCTATTGCGAACCCGACGCCTGTTTGCACACTGCACCCGGCCGCCCCCGTGCTGCTGTGGGTGTACTTTTTGTGCTGATTTGTGTCCCCCCCGGTGCCCTACAAAACCCCCCTGGTCTGCCCTCCAAAGACGCGGGTACTTACCTGCTGGCAGACTGGAACCGGGGCACCCCCTTCTCCATTGAAGCCTCTGCGTTTTGGGCACCACTTTGACCTCTGCATCTGACCGGCCCTGAGCTGCTGGTGTGGTAACTTTGGGGTTGCCCTGAACCCCCAACGGTGGGCTACCTTGGACCCAACTTTGAACTCTGTAGGTGGTTTACTTACCTGCAAATCTAACAAACACTTACCTCCCCCAGGAACTGTTGAAAATTGCACTGTCTAGTTTTAAAATAGCTATTTGCCATTTGTGTGAAAACTGTATATGCTATTTTGCTAATTCAAAGTTCCTAAAGTTCCTAAGTGAAATACCTTTCATTTAAAATATTGTTTGTGAATCTTGAACCTGTGGTTCTTAAAATAAATTAAGAAAAGATATTTTTCTATACAAAAACCTATTGGCCTGGAATTGTCTTTGAGTGTGTGTTCCTCATTTATTGCCTGTGTGTGTACAACAAATGCTTAACACTACCCTCTGATAAGCCTAATGCTCGACCACACTACCATAAAATAGAGCATTAGAATTATCTCTTTTTGCCACTATCTTACCTCTAAGGGGAACCCTTGGACTCTGTGCATGCTATTTCTTACTTTGAAATAGTACATACAGAGCCAACTTCCTACAGCTTCTTTGAAGCTCCCTGCCTCAGAATGCAGATCATCCTGTGGGGAGAGGTGCTCCACACCCCGCCCCGGACAGGCTTTTTTTCTGACCTCCAGAGATCAAAGGCTCTCATCCTGAGGGGTCAGATTCTTGTCTGCTGGTAGCAGACTGTCCAGAACTGGTTGGTGAGCTCACCAACAGTTGCTAAGTTTTCAGGGAACACCTCTAAGGTGACCTCTATGTGCATGTATGCATGTATTAATAAATCCATCACTGGAATCAGTGAGGGTTTATGAATACAAGATGTTTGATACCAAACATCCTTACCTTCAGTGAAGCCATCATGTAGCTGGGGAAGTCGTATTGACCAGCGTCCAGCACATGTATTTAAAATGGCTTCACTGCACACTTACGATGTCTAAGAAGCGGCAACTGCATAACAGGGGTACATCTGCCCTTTCAGATATGGCCATACATGCAATACAATGCACTCTGCCCTAGGGCTATAAGGCCTGCTGTAGGGGGGGGGGGACTCCCAAATATTACAGGCAGTGTTATGGGGACATGGCACACAGATTGTGCGCCATGTCATGTTTTCAATTTTTGGGAGCACCTTGTCATGCAGCCTGCAATGGCAATCTGCATAAGGTCAGTGCCATGTCTCAGAGTGGCACAAGTTGTGCTACAGCTCTTAGGAGCCCTCTTCAGTACCCATGCCCTACGTACTAGTAGTACCATTTACTAGGGACTTACAGAGGAGAGAGAGTGGGAGAGAGGTGGAGAGAGAGAGAGAGAGAGGGAGAGAGGGGAGGGGAGAGGGGGGGAGAGAGTGTGTGTGTGTGCGCGCACGTGTGTGCAGGTGGGGGGGGGCATGAGGTGAGACTTTTGGAAGGGGGGCATGGGGGGAGACCGCAGGAGGGGTACGGCAACCAGAGCCCAGTTTCCTACATGACCACAATGGGAGGGTGTATCCCTTCGGGAACCACTTGTCAGAGTTCACCGAAGGCCATTGGGGCAGGTGGTGCATTCTGCTGCCAGCAGGATGATTGTGCTGGCTGCAGGGTGCACTAAAGAGGCTTAGAGGCTGCAGCAGCGTGAGGGTGGGGGACTGGAAAGCTCAATGGGTCTGGCTCTCTCACCCTCTTTGGGTTCAGCAAACCCAACCACAAAAGGACTGAGCAGAAAGCTGCACCGGCAGGTATGGTTGTTATGTAGACGCCCATATGTGTCCTAGGCACAGTCGAGGTAGGGGCTAAAGGACTGCTGTAGGGATGGGCAGATAAGGAAAGCCCGAGAGATCGTGCAAAAGTGCTCAAGTGCCATGTCAGCTTTGTCACGTAATTGGTGGGAGTCATCGAAAGGCATGATAACAGGGGACACTTGGACAAACTTGGGCAAACTTCCCTGCATCCTGACCATCCACTAAGGCTTGGTTAAGGATAGCTCGACCCTCCTCGAAAGCATGGGAAACAGCTGTGCAATGAGTATCGACCCAAGAAGCATGCGATGTTCACCTACTGCAAGGCTGGGCTGGTAGAAGAGAAAATACAGTTGCTAAATGTGTCCAGCCCGCTGGAGTGAAAGGGAACACATTTGGGTTTACCATTGACGTTGAGGCCTGCACAGCAAGGCTCTTTGAGGAGAAGTGCTAGGAGAAGAAGGCTGAGTCTCCTGAGGCAGGGGTATGATGTTGAGCAATCATGCAATGAACATGAGCCCCTATTTCAAGGTTTGACCCAGGCCTCCAGGAGAACGCTGCTGAGGGCTTCGTTAAAGGGGAGAAGTGGTTCACCTGGAACGGCTCCTGTATGAGGAAGCTCTGTTAAGATATTAGTCATGACCTCAACAGCAGTCAGCCAAAAGTCAATGACCTCTGCCACCCTGCACATCACTGTGGTGAAGGATGTGACTTCCTTTGACACAGGGCATGGAGGGGAAAGAGTGACTGAGTCCAGTGAGGTGTCAAGGCCACAGGCATCATCCGGCCCCTCATACCATTTTTTAACGACTCAGAGTCCTCTTCTAAGGGTCAAAACCCTTCCTCCCCATCTCCCCTTCAGGAAGGAAGGGTTGATCTAGGTGCATTAAGGCTAGGGGCAGGTGGAGCCTGGCAGCACCAACATCACCATTGGATGGCACCAGTTGGGAGTTGGCAATAACGATGGGCTCATCGTGGAGTGGGGCTGCTTGCATGAGGGACAGAACCAGAATGGAAGGATTGGAGTGGAATCAGGCACCCATGACTGCTTTAGTACAAGAACCAGAAGGCCCGGCTGCATTGGGGGTGGACTTGACAGTGGTCCAAGAGGTCTCAAACCCCACCTGAGGAAGTAGGTGTCCCAAAGACGGTGTGCATGGCATCATAAAATTCTTTACGTTGGGCTGGCATCGCTCCGGCTCAATGGAAGTCAGAGCAGCATAGAGCTTGCTCTGGGAGTGGGGGAGTAGAAGCACAGTGTACGGACGCAGAAGTCTAGGAATGCTATGACTTATTTCTCGTGCTTCTTGGACTTACCCAACTTGGAGAAAGAGAAGTATGGGACTGCGAAGATGATAGTCTGGGTGAATGGCTCTGGAAACAGCCTCGTTATCTCCCACGGTAGTAGTATCGACGCAGAGCCTGCCTTCTGCCGTATCGCCAAGAGTTTCCACGCCCTCTCACAAATTGCCTTCGAATTCATGGGCTTGCAGTCAGAGCAAGTGTTGGTCAGAGACAGACATCTGTTGGTGATATTCTCCACACAGTTTATACCCCAATGGGTTTGTTGGGAGATATATCTGTACCACGCTGGGAGCACAGCTATAAAACAATTTGCTGAGTTAGCTCTTCTAACCCCTTCTGTTGACACAGAAAGAAAAGGAAATGATGTCAGCACATAAGAGTAGTGCTTACCTGGGCAGCGCAACATCACTTCCGATGTGGAAGCTGCTGAACCAATCGAAACAACCTGTCAGCACACAGAGGCACTGGGCAAGAGTTTCCACATTCAGTCTGCTGGCTGAAGAATATTCTAAGGTGAGGAATGTGCGGTTAGACATGTCTATTCAAGGACCAAGTGGAATTGAGAACGGGAAAGCGAAATGTCAGTTCATGTCAGGAGGAGGACAGGCTTCAGGAAACATGCAAATTAGGGAAATGGGAGTTAGAAAATTTCCCACTAACTGAGTGGCAATGGCATCAGTCTGAGACAGGTCAGGATAATGAGGTTGGTGAAATCATTCTATGAGATGTTGTCAAGTTGGTAAATGAAATCATCTAAGGTTATGAAATTGGCTAATTTCAGATTGTGAGATGCTAGAATTTCAGTAGCCGCTTCCGTGAAGGTTATTCTGAACTAGGTGGTTAGGGCTGAATGGGGAAAAAGGTCAGGAGCAATACATAAACACAACTGACAAAGCAGCTGGGGCTGAAGCTGAACAAAGTAATCTAGAAGCATACATGAAAAAGATTTAAAAAACATGCAAGCCTGCTTGTAGATTTGGATTGGCACTCTAAAGATATGATAGAATATTTAAGACGGATGACTTGAGTAATTGCTAGAGTGGAGCTATCCAAAAGCCAGGTCTCCATCAGAAATAACACATCTAGGCTGTGAAAAATAAAAAAAACAGTCTGAAGTATTTTGGAAATCATCTAATACTTGACAAAAGGTCTGTATCGAGACTCTAAAAAAATCTCCATAAGAAAACAAAAATCTCAGTGCAAGCATTAGAAAGCCACTAACCAAAATGAAGCAATCAGCAATTGGTCCAGGCGCCACACAAACGAAGAGGAATTGAAACTTGCATGCATTGGCCGGTTAGGAGGCAGCAAATCGACTGACAATGAAATCAAATAGTAAGCAATGGACTGGCCCCATACCTGGGGAACAGTGGTGCTTCTATTACTGAGGCAGGGTATTTCCTTTTCACCTAGTCTCCTCACAAGCTGAACATTGTAGGATGATCAGGGCCCAGTGCATTGCAAACTGATGGTGGGGGAGACTCCCTCGTGTGGCTTATACAACTGCCAATCATTCAATGATATTGCTGTTCACTTCTGCCTCTGGTTCCACTCAGACCTCAGTGCAATGCAGTTCCCCCCGAGTTACACTTAACTGCAAATAAAAGAAGGAGGGCAAGTAATTATCCACCCACAGAGACCCCCATTTTTGCTAAGCATTTTCCAAATTGTGCATTTGAATGGACAAACAAGCTGATTAAATCACTGACTGTGTGCTGCAGGTGACTGGAGAGATAATGGGTGGAACCCTGTTTTCCACTCTCTCAGTTGATCATCTCTCGCTCTTTTGTAGCCACACTTGGAAACACTTTTACTTCTGTATAATATCATCATTACAGAACATCATAACTGCCCTCAGGCTCACAGGACTTCGTCTAGTGTGGGCTAGTCCTTTATCCTGGCGCTACCTCACTTTTACATGACTTGTTGTAGAGGGTGCTAAATGATTTGAAGCAAACATGGTATGAAGTAGTCCTAAAAAAGGGCATGAGACAATTGTCTTGGGGACTTGTCGCATCTGACACATTTAAGTAGTTTTGGCTTTTCAGCCTCTGGCACTTTGCATACTGAAATGAGTTTCAATGTTAACATTATAAGAATACAACGTGCAAGACTGTCTAAAGTGTCATATGAAAAAAGTGAGTACGGAGGCTACAGAATATTCTGTATGCATTCAAACAAATTAAAAGTATGTACGTTAACTGAACGCCCAGAGAATATCTGTCATGAATTTGAATTGCAGAAACAGCGATACTTTCCGAAGTCAATAACATTCATACCGTTAACTTAGAAAATGAAGAAGCCCATTGCTAGAAGACACTGTAGGAAAGTAGTCTCTTTTTAGCATGGTTTAGCACTTTTTGCCTGTTGTCAGTGTGTTTTGACTGTGTTGACAGAGATCCTGCCAGTGACTATGCGCTCTCCCTTTAAATCTGGTTGCTTGGGAGCCACACGCCCCACATTTGGCATACTGGTGCCCCCCTTGTAAGTGCCTAGTATATGGTGGCACCCAGCGCACTGGGGCACCAAGGGTCCCCCATGGGTTGCAGCATGTATTATGTCATCCATGGGGAGCCCATGCAAAGTGTATCTGCAGGCCTGTCATTGCAGCCTGTGTAAAAGGGTGCATACACCCTTTTCACTATAGGGCACTGCACCATTGCAAGTCAACCCTAAGGTAGGCCCTCCTAGCCCAGAGGGCAGGGTGCAGGTACCTGTGAGTGAGGGCACTCCTGCATGAGCAGAGGTGACCCCACGAACTCCAGCTCCATTTTCATGGACTTTGTGAGTGTGGGGATGCCATTTTACGTCTGTACTGGACATAGGTCTCTACCTATGTCCAGCTACATAATGGTAACTCCAAACCTAGGCTTGTTTTGGTATCAAACATGTCAGAATTATACCCCAATACTGCTGCAAGTATTGGAAGTATGATTCCATGCACTCTGGGAGCTCCTTAGAGGACCCCCAACATTGCTCCTACCAGCTTTCTGGGGTATTCACAGGCAGCCCAGGTTGCTGGCACCCCTGCTGTTTGATCAGGTCAGGCCCAGGAAGGAAGAACAAAGGATTTTCTTTTGGGGAGAGGGGGTAACACCCTCTCCCTTTGGAAACAGACGTTACAGGGCTTGGGAGGGGTAGCCTCCCCAAGCCACTTGTATGCTTTGAAGGGCACATTTGGTGTCCTCCTTGCATGAACAGATCTGCAAAGGTTCAGGTCCCTGCTCTGGCATGAAACTGGACAATGGAAAGGGGAGTTACCACTCCCCTGCCAATCACCACCCCAGGGTTGGTGCACAGAGCTCCTCCAGAGGGTCCCTTGATTCTGCCATCTTGAATCCAAGGTGAGCAGAGGCCTCTGTGAGCATCTGAGTGGCCAGATCAGGCAGGTGAAGTCAGAGCCCCCTCCTGATAGGTGGCCGCCTGGCTAGGTGACCAATCCTCCTTCTAGGGTTATTAGGGTCTCCTTCTTGAGTGGGTCCTCCGATTCGGCTTGCAAGATTCCAGCAGGACAACATTGTTTCCACCACTCCTTTCAGCTTGATCAACATTTCCCCGGCTGTGCATCCTCTGACGGTAGCAAGTCTACAGTCTGCCAAGAAGGAAGAAAGAATCTCCCCTGAAGTGAAGGAGTCACTCTCCTGCATCATCTGGCACCAACTGCCATGACTGGCTGCATGGATCTTCTCATCCTGAGCTGCGTAGTGGATCCTGCATCACGGGTGGTGGTCTGGAGTTGTCCCCTTGGTCCTCTCTGCCAGCTGTCAAACATTGGTGAAGGTAAGCCCTTACCTTCTCATGCAGGACAGTACCCCCATGCAACCCGTCTCTTGCAGCTACCAAGGCTTGTTGGCATCTCCTCCAAGGGGTCTTCAGGTTTCGTGTAGACCCAGCCTGCAGCACTCTTCCCTGCGACGCACAGCCCTCTGCGTGCTTCTCCTGCAGTGTCATACCTTTCTCCAGTTGTGCTGTGTAAACTCCTCTGCAACTCCTGTGCCATCACCCAATGGGTCTCCTGTGGGGGGCCGCCTTTTCTTCTGTGGACTCTGCATTGCTGAGGGTCCACTGGGATTCCCCCTGTGGTTTGAGTCCCCCTAGACCTCTTGTCTGGGTGGTGCATTATTATTCTTTTCAGTCCTATTGGTGGTTTGGGGAACATCCAGTAACTTACTTCTTTCTTCCTGGTCGCAGGGGGGGCACTGTGGTACTTACCTTTTGGGGTTCCTACCTACTCCAGCTCCCCTTACAGAATCCCCTCCTAGGTAGGGGCCCTGCAGTTGCATTCTATTTCTTTAGTATATGGTTTGGGCTCCCACGAGGGTCACTATTGTCTTTTGGTATTACACTATTTTCTATTGCTATTTATGCCTATCTCTGATTACTAGTGTACATTTTTAGTGTGTTTACTTACCTCCTTTTGGGGGTAACTGCCTATCTAGTAATTTTGGTAATTGTGTCACTAAAATAAAGCACCTTTATTCTTGTAACACTGGGTGTTTTCTTTCATGTGTGTAAGTGCTGTATGACTATTGTGCTGTTGCAGGAGCTTTGCATGTCTCCTAGATAAGCCTTGGTTGCTCATCCACAGCTACCTCTGGAGAGCCTAGCTTCTAGACACTGCTTACATTTCACTAACAGGGGAACTCTGGACCTGGTATAAAATGCAAGTACATAGGTAGCCACCACACACCGGACAGCTTCCTACAGACACAGGTGGTCATTACAACCCTGGCAGTCGCTGTTAAAGTGGCGGTAAGACCGCCAACAGGCCGGTGGTAAAAAAATTGGAATTACGACCGTGGCGGAAACCGCCCACAAAGACAGCCACTTTAACACTCCGACCGCCACGGCGGTACAGACAAACAGCTTGGCGGTCACCGCCAGACAGGCGGAAGACAAACTACCACCCACAGTATCACAACCTACCAATCCGCCACCTTTTCCAGGGCGGATTCACTGCAGATAAAAACACGGCAGAAACAGGACTTCGAAGGGAAAATGCTCACCTCTACACAACCCATGAGGAATCCGGACGCCATGGAACCAGAGCTGCACATTCTGCCAGCCCTCATCTTGCTCCTCAACCAGGAGCATGAACGCCGGCGGCGAACACACAACGGTGAGTACTGCACCTACGACACAGGGGAGGGAAAAAACAGGGACACGCACATGCAACACCCCCACCCTCACCCACTACAACACACACGCTACTACATCATGAGTGCAACCATTGTAATATATTAAAATACAGGACGCAAAAAAAATATATATATATATACACCATAAACAAAATATACACCAGGCTTAGTAGTCCAGGTAGTGCTTCAATGAAGTCTGTGGAACACTGGGCCCACGCGGTATGGGCGAGGACCACACAAGATCCCCGACCATGACGGAGAGAACACTGCAGGGTCATCAGAGAGCAAGAAAACAGGCACCTCAGGGAGAGACCTCAGCCGGTGGAGTGCACAACGCCAAACCCACGAGGGGACCACATGCCCACTGTTCAATCCTGGGGAGTGCAAAGCCACAGTCTCACAAGTCTCTACAGTAGGTGGGTGGGTTGGCCACTGTTCCATCCTGGGGAGTGCAAAGCCACAGTCTCTCAAGTCTCTACAGTGGGTGGGTTGCCCACTGTTCCATCCTGGGGAGTGCAAAGCCACAGTCTCTCAAGTCTCTACAGCGGGTGGGTTGCCCACTGTTCCATCCTAGGGAGTGCAAAGCCACAGTCTCTCAAGTCTATACAGTAGGTGGGTTGCCCACTGTGCCATCCTAGGGAGTGCAAAGCCAGTCTCTCAAGTCTCTACAGTGGGTGAGTTGCCCACTGTTCCATCCTGGGGAGTGCAAAGCCACAGTCTCACAAGTGGATGACAGTCTCCACTGGTTCTGGAGGGGGCATGGTGCCCAGAGTGCTTCATCCTGCTAAAGACAGAGGTAGTGGATGTATTTCTCCACTGGTTCTATTAGGGGCATGGTGCCCAGAGTGCTTCATCCTGCTCGTGATGGACTCAGTAGAGTCAGTGCCCTTGGCGCTCATGGGCCAGCGGCGATTGGAGCGGCGGTGCCCTGTTCAGCGGTGCTTGAGGCGGCGGTGCCCTGTTCGGCGGTGCCCTGTTCAGCGGTGCTTGAGGCGGCGGTGCCCTGTTCAGCGGAGCTCGAGGCGGCGGTGCCCTGTTCAGCGGAGCTCGAGGCGGCGGTGCCCTGTTCAGCGGAGCTCGAGGCGGCGGTGCCCTGTTCAGCGGAGCTCGAGGCGGCGGTGCCCTGTTCAGCGGAGCTCGAGGCGGCGGTGCCCTGTTCAGCGGAGCTCGAGGCGGCGGTGCCCTGTTCAGCGGAGCTCGAGGCGGCGGTGCCCTGTTCAGCGGAGCTCGAGGCGGCGGTGCCCTGTTCAGCGGTGCTCGAGGCGGCGGTGCCCTGTTCAGCGGTGCTCGAGGCGGCGGTGCCCTGTTCAGCGGTGCTCGAGGCGGCGGTGCCCTGTTCAGCAGTGCTCGAGGCGGCGGTGCCCTGTTCAGCAGTGCTTAAGGCGGCAGGCTCCTTTGCAGTGACTCAGCTGCTGGAGGTCCTCTCTGTCCCAGCGGGGCTTGTACTGGCGGTCCTCTCTGTCCCAGCGGGGCTTGTGCTGGCGGTCCTCTCTGTCCCAGCGGGGCTTGTGCTGGCGGTCCTCTCTGTCCCAGCGGGGAGGATGGCTGTGGCCTCCTTGGCAGCGGGGAGGATGGCTGTGGCCTCCTTGGCAGCGGGGAGGATGGCTGTGGCCTCCTTGGCAGCGGGGAGGATGGCTGTGGCCTCCTTGGCAGCGGGGAGGATGGCTGTGGTCTCCTGGGCAGCGGGGAGGATGGCTGTGGTCTCCTGGGCAGCGGGGAGGATGGCGGTCTCCTCCGCCGTGCTGCTCTTCCCAGACTTTCCTGGTTTCTTGTGGCCCTTCCCCACCTTGGAAGGTGTCGCAGCTGACTCCACACTCCCACCAGGACCCCTGGGAGCGGCATTGGTGGCTGGAGTCTTCCCCCTCTCCCGCTGGGCACTGGACAACTTTTGATGCTCGACAGGTGGGGGACTGTCCATGCTGTGGCTCCGTGCCACACTGGCTGCCCTGGTGGCCGGTGCACTCCAGATTCCGGTGACTACAGGCACAACTGGTCCCGGAGATGTTGTGGCTGAGGTGCTAGTTCGGGACCTAGGAGACTGACGGGGTGGGGGAGGTGTGGGAAAGAGGTCAAGGTTGGACAGGAAAAGTTTCTTGGGAACACTGGGACGGGTAGCTGGAGGGGGTTTGGGAGTGGAGGAAGAGGTTGTAGTTGTAGGAGGAGTTTGTTTTCTGACATTGGGTGAAGGTGTATGGGCTGGAGGCTGTTGTGAGGTGGATGGCTATTGGGTGGGTGTGTGCCTGCGTTTGTGTATCTTGGGAGGTGGCATCACAGACACACTGGGAGAGGACACAGGGGACGTGTGAATGGTAGTGGGGGTGGTGACTGCACGTGAGCGGGGTGTGGTGGTGGGTGTGCTGGTGATGGCAGTAGTGGCTGTAGATTTAGTGCACGCAGGTGTGAGTGTAGACAAGACTGGGAGGGAGGAGGGAGGAGGGAGACGAGGAGGAGGGGGACTCAGTGGAGGTAGTGGATGTTGGTGTGTCTGCATGTGTGTGATGCTTGCGTGAGTCCTGTGGAATGTGTGGTGCTTATGTTTGCCAGAGCTTCCCTTGTGTGTTGACGTGTGTGCATGCTGGTCTAAAGGTGTGCTTGTGATAGGCTGGGGTACAGGGGATTGGGTCTGGGTGGAGGAAGTTGGAGGGGGGAGGCTAGAGAAAGGGACAATGGCTGCCATCAGTGCTGAGGCCAGAGTCTGAAAAACTCACTGAAGGGCCGCCTAGACTGCCCAACAGTGAGGGACCCGAGGAGGTCAATGGCCTCCTCACTGAGGGCAGTAGGGGTGACTGGGGCAGGGCCTGAGGTGCCTGGGGCGAAGGTGATGCCCACCCTCCTGGGTGAGCGGGCACGGGGCAAAGGCTGAGGGGCTGCTGGGAGGGCAGTGTTGGTAAGGGGTGGCAGCTGTACCTGCAGATGTGGGGGGCACAGATGTTGCCGCCACCACAAGGGAGCTCCCATCAGAGGACTAGTCAGTGTCGCTGGACTCAGCTCCTGTCCCTGCCGTGGAGATCCCCTCGCCCTCCGTCCCACTGGGGAATTCAGACTCCGCAGTGTCGCCCTCCAGGGCCATGTGGGATGCAGCTCCCTCGTGCTCCGGTGCCACTGCTCCTCTGCCTGATGATGCTAATGCACACAAGAACAGGGAGACCACAAAAAGGGGGGGGACGACAGAAGAAAGACATGTTCAGTGCATGCATTACTGCTACCGTTGGCGGACACGACAGACACAGAAACCCCCTGCACTACACCGCGCTCTTGGGCTCCACTGTTCAATCCCTGGGAAATGGCCTACTAGGCTATGGACGACATCTGCACACATGGATGAATCAGGGGCATGACTAGGTGTATTTGGCACCCTACAGAGGTGGAGTGGGGAGCCACATGGTCTGCCTTACGGAGGGACCGTGCCTACTAAACTCGCCCTGGCCTAGGGAAACCCTCAGCCCACCTTCCCCACCGAGACACCTCCATTGCGCGCAAAATCAGCAGGATCAGAGTGTACTCACCCCCTTGTGGCTGCTGTGATGCCCTCAAGCGCCAGTATCCTGAACATCAGGGGGGTCATGGTGCGTCAAGCACCCCTCCCACGTTGGGAGGCCATCCCCAGCTGAGCCTCCGCCCTCTTCTAGCTCCAGCGGAGAATGTCCTCCCATATTTTCCGGCAGTGGGTGCTCCATCTCTGGTAGATCCTCAGGGTCTGGACATCCTTGGTGATGGCACGCCAAATATCTTTTTTCTGGTGGGCGCTGACCTACATGAATTGTACATGGGGAAAAGAAAAGTTATTACCAACTGCACCATCACAGTCATTGGCCCCCATCCCTACCTTTGCCATGTGGCACATGCACTCACCGTCGTTTCATGCACGCCGCAATCTCCCCCCCCCCCTTCTTACATCCACCCCACTCAGGCATATCCCATACAGCATGCTCCCAGTGTACTTACCCGTCCACGAGTTTCTCCAACTCCTTTGATGTGAAGGCAGGGGCCCTTTCCCCAGACGCACAAGCCATTGTCTCTTCCAGACCGAGGTCACAGCAGCACTTGCAGTGTAGGTCCTCTCCTGTCGAAGATCAGGTATCGAGTGATTCAACAGATAGAAAATGGCGGTCACGTCCGCGGCGGTGCGGACCGTCACCGCCGGCGTACATCGTCATTGGCTCCTGGGACCCATAGGGTCCAATGTTAACCAATGCAGCATTGCGCCGCTGTCTTGGACTGCCTACTGCGACGGTGTACAACGCCAGCACAGTTACCTCACATCCCATTGTCCCACTTTAGAGGTCAGGCAGCAGCCATTTGAGGGGGCCCACATGGCTTCATTTTTAAGTGCGTCACACATACCTAGGCCTAGACTCAACACACATACAGGGCACTTTTCGGATTAGGATTTGTGTTCTGTGTAAGCTGTGGGTACGTACCTCTGAGTTGTTTGACTCTGTGCTCGCTGTTGTCCTTCATAGGCACCGTCCCCTGGGACATGTGAGGAGATGGCGGCATCATCTGGTGTACAGACCGCTGGTGGACCTGTCGACAATGGAGGAAAGACATATAATCATCACATACAGGCTTGACCGTGCCACAATCCAGAAACTGTGTACCCAGCTGGAGCCAGACCTGATGTCAGCTATCCGCCATCCCACAGGAATCCCCCCTCAAGTGCAGGTGCTGTCAGTGCTCCATTTCCTTGCAAGTGGGTCATTACAAACAACAGTGGCCTTAGCATCAGGGATGTCCCAGCCTATATTTTCCAACGTGTTGTCCAGAGTGTTGTCTGCCCTGCTGAAACATGTGGAGCTACATCGTTTTCCCTCAGGTGGAGGATTTGCCTATAGTGAAAGGTGATTTCTATGCCCTGGGACATATCCCCAACATCATAGGTGTCATTGATGGGACATTGTCATTGATGTCATTGAACTGCTAGGCCACGTCTTCCCTGGACTGGAAACAAGCATCCTGGGACCGGTTTCGGGGTTTCACCCCTCATCAGCCAGGCTAGCTTGAATCCAGTGGCATGGGAAGCACGGGACCCACGTCTGGGCATACCCTTCCCACTTAGGGCGAAAAATGCAAAAACAACAAGTGATGGACGGAATGCTGAACATTGTCAAACATTCACCCCCAGTCACAGATCTGGGTTTAATCCATTGTTTTTTTGCTGCCCATGACGTTCCAGTTTGGACCCAGCCATATGCAAATCAGTCTTGAGCCTGTTACCCCAACCTGTCATGGCTACTGACCCCAGTAAGGAATCCCAGGACAAGGGCAGATGAACGCTACAATGAGGCCCACGGGCGAACACGGCGGATAATCGAGCGGACCTTGGTCCTCCTGAAGGCCAGGTTCAGGTGCCTCCATATGACAGGTGGATCCCTATTCTACTCACCAAAGAAGGTGTGCCAGATCATCGTGGCCTGCTGTATGCTTCACAACTTGGCTTTGCGACGATAGGTGACTTTTCTGCAGGAGGATGGTCCAGATGGTGGTGTTGTTGCAGCTGTGGAGCCTGTGGACAGTGAAGACGAGG
Source organism: Pleurodeles waltl (assembly GCF_031143425.1). Classification (NCBI taxonomy): domain Eukaryota; kingdom Metazoa; phylum Chordata; class Amphibia; order Caudata; family Salamandridae; genus Pleurodeles; species Pleurodeles waltl. The sequence goes on from NC_090440.1 coordinate 262,714,126, forward strand.
AAGCAGAAGAAGAGGACATGGACAACAGGGACTCGGTGATCCAGCAATACTTCCAGTGAGACACAGGTAAGCGTGCTATTCTGAAATCACAGACTGACTACAGATTGTTTTGTGATTCAAGGGTGTTTACTTAGCTCCTATCTAGGCTAAGATAGAGCACAGCATGTTAAGCTCTAATTCTGCCCTTCAGGTTCCCCTGGGAAGACATCAACCCCCATACCTGAGCAAAGGCCTGCGGTCTGCGTTAGCATCTGTAGCGAAACATTCAGCATACAGTTGTGGTTCCCTGGCTGGAATCTCCCTCTAACGTGTAAGGGACAAGGGAAGTGTTTTTATCAATCAATCATGGTATTTATAGAGCGCGCTACTCACCCGTGAGGGTCTCAAGGCGCTAGGGGGGTCACTGCTGCTCGAAGAGCCAGGTCTTGAGGCGCTTCCTGAAGGTGAGGTGGTCCTGGGTAGTCCTGAGGTGGGTAGGGAGGGAATTCCACGTCTTGGCTGCCAGGTAGGAGAAGGATTTCCCTCCAGCGTTGGTTCGGCGGATGCGAGGGACGGCGGCGAGGGCGAGGCTGGTAGAGCGAAGTTGACGGGTGGGCGTGTAGAAGGCGAGGCGGCTGTTGAGGTATTCTGGGCCTTTGTTGTGGAGGGCTTTGTGTGTGTGGGTGAAGAGCCTGAAGGTGATCCTTTTGTTGACGGGTAGCCAGTGCAGGGGTTTCAGGTGGGTGGAGATGTGGCAGTGGCAGGGTGCGTCGAGGATGAGGCGTGCAGAAGCGTTTTGTATGCGCTGAAGACGTTTCTGAAGTTTTGCGGTGGTTCCTGCGTATAGGGTGTTTCCGTAGTCCAGGTGACTTGTCACGAAGGCGTGGGTCACAGTTTTTCTGGTGTCGGCGGGGATCCAGCGGAAGATCTTTCGGAGCATGCGAAGTGTGTGGAAGCAAGAGGACGAGACAGCGTTGACTTGCTTGGTCATGGTGAGAAGGGATCCAGGATGAATCCTAGGTTGCGTGCGTGGTCTGAAGGGGTCGGTGCGGTGCCCAGGGCCGTGGGCCACCAAGAGTCGTCCCAGGCGGACGGGGAGTTTCCGAGGATGAGGACTTCCGTCTTGTCTGAATTCAGCTTCAGGCGGCTAAGCTTCATCCATTCTGTAACGTCTTTCATTCCATCCTGTAGGTTGGCTTTGGCGGTTGCTGGGTCTTTGGTGAGGGAGAGTATCAGTGGGGTGTCGTCGGTGTAGGAGATGATGTTGATGTTGTGTTTGCGAGCAATGTCGGCAAGGGGGCTCATGTAGACATTGAAGAGCGTAGGGCTGAGCGAGGAGCCTTGTGGGACGCCGCAGATGATCTCAGTGGGTTCAGAGCGGAAGGGCGGGAGGTAGACTCTTTGGGATCGGTCCGAGAGGAAAGAGATGATCCAGTCCAGGGCCTGTCCTTGTATACCGGTGGAGTGGAGGCGGGTTATTAGGGTGCGGAGGCAGACGGTGTCGAAGGCAGCTGAGAGGTCAAGAAGGATAAGGGCGGTTGTTTTTCCGTTGTCCAGCAGGGTTCAGATGTAGTCGGTGACTGCGATGAGGGCGGTTTCCGTGCTGTGGTTGGCTCGAATGCCGGACTGGGAGGGGTCGAGCAGGTTGTTGTCTTCGAGGAAGTTGGTCAGTTGCTTGTTGACTGCCTTCTCAATGACCTTGGCCGGGAAGGGGAGGAGCGAGATGGGGCGGAAGTTCTTCAGGTCATTGGGGTCTGCTGTAGGTTTTTTCAGGAGAGCGTTGACTTCTGAGTGTTTCCATCTCTCGGGGAAGGTGGCAGATGTAAACGAGCTGTTGATGATGCTCTGGAGATAGGGGGCGATGATGGCGTCGGCTTTGTTGAAGATGTAATGTGGGCACGGGTCCGAGGGGGCGCCGGAGTGGATGGTGGTTTTAGTCTCTTCGGTGCTGATGGGAGTCCAGGTGTTGAGGGTGATGGTTGGGGCTGTGAGTTCCATGGTGATTGGCGGGATCTGTGGTCCGAAGCTGCCGTGTAGGTCGGTGATCTTTCGATGGAAGAAGGTAGCGAGGGAGTTGCAGAGTTCTTGTGAGGGCGTGATGGAGTTGGAGCTGGCATTGGGATTGGAGAGCTCTTTGACGATGTTGAAGAGTTCTTTGCTGTTGTGGGTGTTCTTGTCCAGTCTCTCTTTGAAGGATGCTCTTTTGGTGGAGCGGATCAGCTGGTGGTGTTCGCGGGTGGCGATTTTGAGGGCTGACATATTTTCTGCGGTGTGTTCTTTGCGCCAGGTTTTTTCCAGGGTGCAGTAGGTTTTCTTGGATTCTCTGAGGGCGCCTGTGAACCAAGGAGGTTTCCTGATGTTGGTCTGTCTTGGGTGGCTTCTGAGAGGGGCGAGGTTGTCGGCCCAGTTGGTGATCCACTGTGTGAGGCTGAGGGCTGCGTTGTTGGGGTCGGAGGTGATGGAAGGTTGGTTGTGGTTGAGAGTGGAGAGTAGCTTTTCTGTGGAGATTTTGTTCCAGGGTCTGCGGGTGGTAGGTTGTGTGCGAAGGTGGTGGGTCTTGCATCTGAAGGTGAAGTGGACACATCTGTGGTCGGTCCAGTGTATCTCGGAGGAGTGGCTGAAGGATATGAGGTCATTGGCAGAGAAGATGGGGTAGAGCGTGTGTCCAGCGGTGTGGGTGGGGGTGTTCACCAGTTGCATGAGTCCGAGGTTGGCGAGGTTGGCGAGCAGGGTGGTGGTGTTGGTGTCATTGTTCTTCTCCGGGTGGAAGTTCAGGTCTCCGAGGAGGATGTAGTCTGGTGGGGCTAGGGTGTGTGGAGAGATTAAGTCTGTGATTGATTCGCTGAATTGGGCGCGTGGGCCAGGGGGCCTGTAGACAAGAGTTCCTCTGAGGGTGGTCCTGGGGTCGGTGTGGATCTGGAAGTGCATGTGTTCGGCGGCAAGGAGGGTGTCTTCGGTGGAGGTAGTGACGTTCATGGAGCTCTTGTAGATGATGGCGATTCCTCCTCCGACTTGGTTGGTGTGGTCTTTCCTGGCAATCTTGTAGCCGTCAGGGATGGCTAGGGCGTTGTCGGGGGCCGATGAGGCATTCATCCAGGTCTCAGTGATGAAGGTGACGTCTGGTGCAGTAGCATCCAAGAGGTCCCATAGTTCAATGGCGTGCTTGTGGACGGAGCTGGGAGGCGGAGTATCGAATGGAAGTGGGGGGACGGGGCCGCACGGGAGGCAGCGGCGGGAAAGCGGGAGGGGGGAGAGCGGGGGACAGGGAGCGTCCGGAGAGCGGAAACGGACGGGAAGGGAAAAAGGACAGCAGAATAGGTGGAAAAAAAGAGATAACGTGCAGCAGGAGAGAAAGGGGGAAAGCGAAGATAGCACAACAGGAGAGGTAAAAGGAGCAAAGAAGAGCACAACAGGTAAAGAAGAACGGAGCGAGGAGGGCACAACAGGAGAGGTTAAAGAAGCGAAGAAGAGCACAACAGGTGAAGAAGAACGGGGCGAAGAGGGCATAACAGGTGAAGAAAAATGGGGCGAAGAGGGCACAACAGGAGAGGTTAAAGAAGTGAAGAAGAGCACAACAGGAAGAAGAACGGAGCGAAGAGGGCACAACAGGTGAAGAAAAACGGGGCGAAGAGGGCACCACAGGTGAAGAAAAATGGGGCGAAGAGGGCACAACAGGAGAGGTTAAAGAAGCGAAGAAGAGCACAGCAGGAGGAGAAGAACGGAGCGAAGAGGGCACCACAGGTGAAGAAAAACGGGGCGAAGAGGGCACAACAGGAGAGGTTAAAGAAGCGAAGAAGAGCACAGCAGGAGGAGAAGAACGGAGCGAAGAGGGCACAACAGGTGAAGAAAAACGGGGCAAAGAGGGCACAACAGGTGAAGAAAAACGGGGCAAAGAGGGCACAACAGGTGAAGAAAAACGGGGCGAAGAGGGCACAACAGGAGAGGTTAAAGAAGCGAAGAAGAGCACAGCAGAAGGAGAAACGGAGCAGAGCACAGCAGGAGAGAAAGAGGGAAAGCGAAGATAGCACAACAGGAGAGGTAAGTGGAGCGAAGAAGAGCACAGCAGGAGAAGAGAACGGAGCGAGGAAGAGCACAGAGAAGGGAAAAAGCACAGACAAGGAGATGGACGTGAGCGGAGCAGAAGAGGAGCCTAGGACTTACCAGAACAGTGGCAGGGGCCTGGGCAGGTGGACCTGCGGTGGCGGGGAAGCGACCTACCCTAGGGTCAAGGGTCACTCTCTAACTCGTAGGGGGCAGATGGATGTTTTACAATATAACAACACAGCTGATGTTCTGTGAAAATGTCCCTATGTAAGGATGTGTACTTTCTACAAATGTTGGAGACTAAACTTCTACCACGTTAACCGGCAATGTACCGTACTCTAGCATTGGAAGAAGCGCAGAGTGATCAAGAATGTCTTGTTTGAGAACAGAGTGCTGGCCTAGGCAAAAACAATTAGATAAACAGAAAATAAAACAAGACCGTAACAATGGCTATTGTAACAATAATAAAACGAAGTTGAATAGAATATATCTAAGTTAAAGTGCACAGTGGCCTAGTGTGTTAAAATAACGTACATGAAGCTATAATTAAAATGGCTACACAACAACTCAACTCGTGAAAGGACCCAGAAAATTCACAGGACACACCCTGGGACCCCATCTTTACCTCCACTGACCAAATCAAGATCAGTCACGTCTCCCTGCTCACTAGGATGGACCCCTTTGTGATGAGGATATTCTAGTGGCTTTTACGGGCACGCTATTTTGCCATAGGTCTGCAGTTTGTGCCCTTTAGTTTAGTAATAATTCATTTTATTTTCTGAGCAGAAGATTCGTTCTGCGGTGATGTTTTATTTCTTTTATCTCATACACTTCCAGCACGGAAACTGTTTACATTCTTTTTAGTCTGATGTTGTTCTGTGCTCTGCTTAAGGCTGTACCAATATTGCTGTCAGCACAAAGTGGAACATCACAAACCTGCCACTTCATGAGAAACATACATGTTCTTACGCTGGGACAGTTTTCTCAGAACACCAGCTGTTTTATTGTAAAACTTCCCTCTGCCCCCTACAGTTAGAGAGAGAGTTCCAGCCAGACAATTGCCATTGCAGGATGCCAATTCACTGCAGCTGTCTACTGAGACTTGATGTCTCTTCCACCTATATGGGAGAGGACTGTCAGCAGACCAACAGCCCTCTTTGTTACTACCAAATTCAGGTATGGGGATGGTGTCTTCCTAGGGATTATGAAGGGCGGATCAGGGCTAACACTGCTGTGCTACTTTAGTGGCGTAGGTAGGAATTCCAACACCTAGCATTCGGACACTATGGTGGGACTTTTCTTGTGCTTCACTTTCTTTGTCACCGTTGTGTTAGTACTATGTTACATTATCCTAATCATTGCAGTACATGCATTTTATCTAGCATGTAACTGATTCAATATAGTATATTGAACCAAATTTGGATTCTGTTGGTCTTTACACATGTGAGACGAGGAGAACTGAGAGAAAAGGATGCAATCTGTTACACCACGATTTCTCTCAGAAATCAGAATGTTATGTGCACGGCTGTCACAAATCACCGCCACTTTTATGTGCTGATGAGGTACTGAACAAGTACATTTGCCATGGAATACCCACTATAGGTGGTAATTGCAGTAAATATGAGGTCTGCCCTCACTAATCATTTATCAAATAATGGCCTTACAGTCCAGGGGTTACTGTGCATTTGTGGCTAAGGCTCATTCAGCTTACAGAACAGAAATGTTCTACTCATGTCACTTTTCTAGCAGTTGATGGGAACACTAATACATTATACACTTGCCAATGCACCTGCACAATAGAGAGCATACATAGAAATGCCTCTATCTTTTTTAAGAACACCAGAACTGGCTTGATAGCGTCCTACCCCATACAACACTACAGGTTAATCTAGTTCCTTGAAGTAATGACGGTTTTTTCTGGCCTCAATTTGCCATATATATACCGCATCCTGAGCAAGGCAACTTGGTGGCAGCTGCGGTTCGTCACTTATACATTGAGCTTGTAGCAGTATATAGACTCTAAGTATAGTTTGTAATGAAAATGTTAAATAAATACTAACCCAGCACGTGCTGCTCCAGCACAGCCACATCAGGTATTAACACTGCGATGGTGCATTCGATCATGGGTAAAGTAACCACAAAACATGAAATTCAGTTTTAGTTAGCTCAAAAAAAAAAATAAAGCGCTGGAAGCTGTGTTGCCCCATACTGGACCCCAAGATAAACACAGACTTCTCACTATGTGCTTGCCATTTGGAATAGTTCCTGCAGTGAATAAATGCAACACTTGGGGTATGGTATTTGTCACGCTCTACACTACCGCACACAGCACACCAACACTTGCCAATCTTCCGAGGTGTTAAAACAAATTCAAGATGAATATGTGGTGCCCCGGCCCTAGACTTGGGGTTGCACTTAATGGGCAACTTTGGAGAACCAGTGGCACTAGCAGTGTGCAGGCAGCTCGGGGATGTTCCTGCACAGGATCAAGAATGCAAGCTGCCTAAAATTATTGGGTCGGGAGAGTTTAGGAGCCAGGCCTAGTAAACCACAATTAAGGTAAACTCAATAAGGATTCCGCCAAACAAGTAACTGGGGGTTCTAAAAAACACTGGGATAAACAAAAACAAACATTTTAAAAAGATAGGAGAGAATCACTGAATTCGGAGACTCCTGAGAAACATTATAACTTAAGAAACTGGGATAAAATAAAAACTCCTGATAGATACCAATATACTGATACATGCCTATCTAGTTCCTTTCTGGACTCACTGGATAAACGTAGTGAGAGAAGTGGGCGATCAGAACAACTAACAGAGTATGTGATACCAAAAAAAGATTCACAATACTCAGCAGAAGTTTCAATTAAAAAAGGAGAGAGACTTTCCACAACAAAAACCCCAATTCAAAAAGAAGAAGGTGGCAGCTATTTCTGCATGAAATGCCACGCAAGATGAGAGTTCTATTGAAAAACAGTTACTAGGCACTAGCTCTGCTAGACAGCGCATCAAAGTCCACAATAGTTTGCCGGAATCTTCAAGAGCATCTGGAGGTGAAAGCAACTGACGACTTTATAGAAGTCGAGACTGCGGACTGGTGCGTCTCCACTCCCAATAAGGTCTATAAAATGAAAATACAATCAGAGGGAGATATTAAGTGCACAAATAACATAATATTTTGGAAACAATTAACATTTTGCTGGCCAAAAAGACTGACAGCCAGAATTTAACTGTGAACTCCCGGATGGGGAAGGGATCATTAAGCCTTCCTTCTTGCCCCTAATTCCAATAGAATTAATAGAGTCATACTCATTTGATTGGGCATCGGCACAGGCCTCTGTGCTGTATTGCAACCATGTTGAGTTGAATAAAGATTGTCTGTACCACATAATACCAATTAGGTCCCAAACACAGCCCCAACCTCAATATCATATTAAGCATGAGGCTAAAACACCAGTGAGAGAAAGCTAGAGTACCAGGGTGTAATCGAGCCCTGTGTCTCACCAATGAACAATCCTCTATTTCATGTTCCTAAACAAGACCATACATATAGAATAGTCTTAGATTACAGACTTTTTAACAGTCATGCCCTCACATTTGTTATTCACAATACACATAGCACAGCACTCGACATATTTCTAATAGCTTTGTCTGCCAAAATATAGCACCTTAAAGCAGTGATTTAACAGCATTTAGTGCTTCAGGCTTGCAGAAAATTGAAGGCTCCCACAGGGGTATAAAACCAGTCCTGAGCTGTTTTAAGCACGTGTAACATCCACCTTACACAACATAGACCATGAGGTGTTGTCCTCTGTTGATGCCATCTACCTAAAGGATGATCTGATGATCCACCTGAAGTGGGTGGCCTGTGTTGTTGTGGGATTTGCCGAATTCGGCTACAAGTTTTGGGATAAGAGTCATCAGATGAAGGCAAGAGCCTAGCGCCCAACTTTATACAAAATGTGCACAACTGCAGCCACCAAATACCATAAAAAAAGCTCCAGTCTTTATTGTTTTTTAAAAAAAAACTTTGACAGAACTTACATTCCAGATTATGAACAACGCATTAAACCATTATATGATTTAATACCCCGACTTTTCAAGTACATTTTTGACAGTCGAACACACATGCATACTCAGAGCATTACAAGAAGACATGCTTGCAGCAAAACATTTACACACAAGGGACAACGTAACACATTTGGTCATCAGAATAAGTGCTGGTGCCATAGGTTTCACCTATTTAACATGTTATGAGGGTGATACCATCCCTATTGCATACAAATCACACCTACATTCTACAGCTGAGCAATGCATTGCTCCAACAACAAAAACCTTCTGACTGCTGTTCACATGGCTGTCATTAAAGAGAGACCTCTGGCTCAAGGGAAACGTATTATGGCGTCTCTCCGATCCCACCCCTTGAGGCATTCACAAAAGCTATCATTCCGAACGCAAAAGCAGTACATCCACGCTGGATCCAATAGGCAACATCTCTGACAGCCACTGATATTGACTACATCTTCGACCAAAATTATAAACTCAATAATTCTTTCAAAACAAAATGGAATATCCAATACCAGCAAACACTTTGCCAATCAATCAATGTCAAACAATTATTTACAGCCAACCATAGCAGCTTGCATGGCTGCGAGTGGCTACATAAAAGATGGTGAATTCTAACCTCAAAATACTTACCTGCAGACCTTAGGAGACTACACTGCACAACTAGCAAAGCTCAAAGCTCTGGCCATGGCACTGGGACACACGGATCCAGAAGATTCAATGTTGATACCACGTGAGTTGTACTACTGTGACTAGTCCTTCAATGAATATCTGCATTAATGGCGTCACAATCAGTTCAGAGATTTAAAAGGCAACACATTCAAACACAGGTTACTGTGGGGGGAAAAGTAGCAGACCTGAAGGAAACGCTAACCAATGCCCATGTAGTTCATACACTGGGATATCAATGTGAAGGTGGTCATGTTGCAAGCAATAGCTTGGCTGATGAAGCGGTCAAGGCAGCAGTAGCTACAGCTTCTCCTGCTGCATTACTTTGTTCATGAACAGGGTTGGGTGATGAAACACTTGCTGCTGTGAAAGCTTTGGCTGATGGCAAGCCATTACCACCGCATATCCTGCCAACTATTCCTACTGCATAACTAGCCTAAATACTGCCTTAGTAACAATACCAGGGGTGGGTCGTGTGATCGCCAACCACGACCAAAGATCTGAGTTGACAAAAGCGACATGTAGGAGGCTGGACTGGCTTATAGTGGGTACCTTGTGGTACTTGCACCTTGTGTCAGGTCCAGTTATCCCTTATTAGTAGAATAGAGGTGTTTCTAGCAGCTTAGGCTGATAGAGGTAGCTATGGCAAAGCAGCTTAGGCTGAACTAGGAGACATGCAAAGCTACTATACCACTTATATCATATAGCACAATATCATAAAAAACACAATACTCAGAGTTACTAAAAATAAAGTTACTTTATTTTAGTGACAATATGCCAAAAGTATCTCAGAGGATACCCTCAATTAGGAGGTAAGTAATATACACAAATTATATGTACACAAACCCAAAACAGGTGAGTAACAGTAAGAAAAGTAGTGCAAACAATGTAGAATCACAATAGGATGCAATAGGTAAACATAAGTCTAGGGGCAACACAAATCATATACTCCAAAAGTGGAATGTGAATCACGAATGGACCCCAGACCTATGGGAGGTTGTAGAGGGTCGCTGGGACTGTAAGAAAACAGTATGGGTGTCCAAGATACCCCACCCCAAGACCCTGAAAATTAGGAGTAAAGTTACCCTACTACCCCAGAAAGACACAATAGTCGTGATAGGGGATTCTGCAAAAACCACAAGCACCAGCAAAACACTGAAGACGTATTCCTAGACCTGAGGACCTGTAAAGGAAGGGGACCAAGTCCAAGAGTCACGAAAGTGTCCGGGGGGGCAGGAGTCCACCAAACCCCGAATGAAGGTGCAAAAGGGCTGCCTCTGGGTGGAAGAAGCTGAAGATTCTGCAACAACGAAAAGGGCTAGGAACTTCTCCTTTGGATGGAAGTTGCCCCAAGGCGTGCTGGAGGTTGCAGAAGTGTTTCCAGGCAGAAATACTACAAACAAGCCTTGCTAGCTGCAAGAGTCGCGGTTGAGGATTTTGGGTGCTGCCGGGGACCAGGAAGGACCCGGATGTCGCCCCTTGGAGAAGACGACAGAGGGGGCGCTCAGCAACTCAGAGAGCCCCCGCAGAAGCAGGCAGCACCTGCAGAAGTACCGGAACAGGCACTTAGAAAATCTGAGGACAGCAGTCGACTCAGAGTCGCAAAAGGAGGGTCCCACGACGCCTGAGTCCAACTCACTGAGTTGGGCAATGCAGGACAGACTGCTGGGGACACAGGCTAGGACAAAGGAAGTCCTGGAAAAGTGCACAGAAGCCAGAGCAGCTGCAACTCACGCAGTACACAGGTTTGCTGTCTGGCGTGAGGAGGCAAGGACTTACCTCCACCAAATTTGGACAGAAGGGCCACTGGACTGTGGGATACACTTGGATCCAGCTCCTGTGTTCCAGGGCCCACGCTCGTCAGGATGAGAGGGGACCCAGAGAACCAGTGATGCAGTAATTTGGTGTCTGCGGTGGCATGGGGAAGATTCCGTCGACCCACTGGAGATTTCTTCTTGGCTTCCAGTGCAGGGTGAAGGCAGACAGCCCTCAGAGCATGCACCACCAGGAAACAGTTGAGAAAGCCGGCAGGATGAGGCGCTACAATGTTGCTGGTATTCGTCTTGCTACTTTGTTGCGGTTTTTGCAGGCGTCTGAGCAGTCAGAGGTCGATCCTTGGCAAAAGTCGAAGAGGGAAGTGCAGAGGAACTCTGGTGAGCTCTTGCATTCATTATCTGAGGAATAACCCAGAGAGAGACCCTAAATAGCCAGAAATGGAGCTTTGGCTACGAGGAAAGGAGGCTTGGCTACTGAAAGAGGTAAGCACCTATCAGGAGGGGTCTCTGACGTCACCTGCTGGCACTGGCCACTCAGAGCAGTCCATTGTGCCCCAACACCTCTGAATCTAAGACGGCAGAGGTCTGGGACACACTGGAGGAGCTCTGGGCACCTCCCCTGGGAGGTACTGGTCAGGGGAGTGGTCACTCCCCTTTCCTTTGTCCAGTTTCGCACCAGATCAGGGCTGGGGGATCCCTTAACCGGTGATGACTGGCTTATGCAGAGATGGGCACCATCTGTGCCCATCAAAGCACTTCCAGACCCTCTCTCAGAGGAAATCCTTTATTCTGCCTTCCTGGGACTGGGCTGCCCAGACCCCAGGGGGGCAGAAACCTGTGAGGGGTTGGCAGCAGCAGCTGCAGTGGAGATCCCAGAAAGGCAGTTTGGCAGTACCCGGGTTCTGTGCTAGAGACCCGGGGATGCATGGAATTGTCACCCCAATACCAGAATGGTATTGGGGTGACAATTCCATGATCCTAGACATGTTACATGGCCATGTTCAGAGTTACCATTGTGACGCTACACATAGGTAGTGAGCTATGTGTAGTGCACGCGTGTAAGGGTGTCCCCACACTCACAAAGTGCGGGGAATTTGCCCTGAACAATGTGGGGGCATCTTGGTTAGTGCCAGGGTGCCCACACACTAAGTAACTTGGCACCTAACCTTCACCAAGTGAGGGTTAGACATATAGGTGACTTATAAGTTACTTATGTGCAGTCAAAAATGGCTGTGAAATAACGTGGATGTTATTTCACTCAGGCTACAGTGGCAGTCCTGTGTAAGAATTGTCTGAGCTCCCTATGGGTGGCAAAAGAAATGCTGTAGCCCATAGGGATCTCCTGGAACCCCAATCCCCTGGGTACCTAGGTACCATATATAAGGGAATTATAAGGGAATTATAAGGGTGTTCCAGTGTGCCAATGAGAATTGGTGAAGGTAGTCAATAGCCTGCAGTGACAATTGTGAAAAGCAGAGAGAGCATAAACACTGAGGTTCTGGTTAGCAGAGCCTCAGTGATACAGTAAGGCACTACACAGGGAACACATACAGGGCATATACTATGAGCACTGGGGTCCTGCCTGGCAGGATCCCAGTGACACATGAGCAAAAACAAACATACATACAGTGAAAATGGGGGTAACATGCCAGGCAAGATGGTACTTTCCTACACAACACATAAAGGAGTTGCTTCTGCCCACCATGCAGATGTGGCGGCTATTATTTCTTTACTCCAAAAACACTATTGGTGGCCAGGTCTATACAAACAGACGAGTTAATATGTTCTTTGCTGTGACATCTGTCAGCAAATAAAAGGGTCCATCATTAAACGCCCATCTCAGACACCCTTCTAATTTCAAACAAACCACTATAATGTGTGTACCTGGACCATTGTGGCCCCCTGACACCTGATGGTGCATACAAATACATTGTGCTCCAGATTCCTATGGGTCGGGCCACAACGATCAGCTGACACACTAACTGATATTAAAGATTTTCACGTTTTTATCGGTACATATGCAGTTGTGGCTTTCCACTCGGACCAGGGCCCTGCTTTTGTCTCAAGGGCATTCAGGGACCCCATTGCTTTGTTTGGGGTCTAACTACATTTCTCATCTCCCTACCATCCCGAGGGTAACAGTATAGTGGAGCGGAAGAATCAAGACTTAAAGCAATCCTTAACAGTAAGAGTATTAGGCACGGGCCGTAGTTGGATTAGTTACCTGTATGTAGTACTGAGAGCACTTAATCTGCCCAGAGATCCATTGAGGGCCACACCGTATGAGGTGCTGTTCAGGACACAAATGTATGTTCCAGATCTTGAGGACTGAAGCACAGAGGCGGCAGATACACCTTTTGACATAAATGAATGTGTCACTGTTTCGCAAAAATTGCAACAGTACCAATGCCGAAAATGTGTCTGCCTGTGCCACCTCCTTGGGACTAAGGCATGCACCAAAAACATTTAATGTCTGGATTCCGAAAGTGGGCGATCTAATGCGAGAAAAGATTGCTGGGAAAAAGGAGTTTGGTCCATCATATTGGGCACCGCTTCCAGCCCTGGGAATGCACAGTACCAGAAGTGTTATTCTACCACCGATGCTTGGATCAAAAGAAAACCGCTTTGTTTTCATTGATAATGTCAAGCTACACCAGGTGGCTGATCCTACACAGCAGACCCCTGGGTAGTTCGCAAATCCCTCTCACTACAGACCAGGAACTTCTTCTACAGGTTTTGAGCAGCAACAATGACACTTCCCTGAGTCTGTGGAGGGTAAAAAATGATCTTTCATTAGTACCACTAGTTTCATCTAAAACTAGAAACAACAGAAATAATGAGGACTACTACACAAATGCAACTCAAATGGATGAAATCCTATACTACGAACCACAGAGGGAGACTTCCAACAGCTCTCCAATTCCTAACACAGTTCCAACTTTGCACTTACTGCTTCTGGATATTTTGCTGATCGAATGATTCCTCCTTTGACTCATCCACTTCTTCTGTGACACCACCGTCAAGAGCACATAAGCTGATAAATTGGCTTAAAAAGAATTATTTTATACATCCATGGAACTATCTGTGGCTTTTGCTAATGGTAATTGCCTTCCTTCTTTGGACTGGGTGTGTCATTGTCTTTCTTACTGATACATGGTCAGTATCTTTCTGAATACTCTGCAGGCAAACTGGTGGATGAGGTCCTAAAACTACATTTTACTTCACAGAAGGTCCGTCAAGACTTGTCCCTAGTGAACATTTCAGCTATACTAGTTCCTGATGGGATTGTCTGGGATAAAGCTTCTTTTGGTATAGTCGGTCAGACAGGAGGTTCTTCAAATTTGATTTTTTCACATTTTTTTTAAATGATGAAATAATATCTGGGGTTGTTTCTGACGACTGGGATGTAAAAACTGTTTATGAACTAGGGTGCTTTACGTTTTTTGAAAGTGAAGACATTTCCCGAACAAAAGAAAATTATAGCGAAGTGTTCTCTAACAATTATTATGGACATAATTTAATTCATAGATCAAATACCCGCAAGTACCCAAAAGACTCATTTCAATTATACACAATGGGAACATTGTCCCCCCCACCAGTGGGGAGTTCTAAAACTAATATGAGTAAGTTTACATATTTTTCTGCACATAACGTTAAAGATGCAGCATCCTATTATTTTAAATTGCCCTACTCTGATTCCTTTGTGTGGAATTGGACTCCGTTCCCCACAACTTGGTGGTGCTGCCGCCCAAATCCAGCAGTCTCATAAGTACAATGAGAGACAAACACGACAGCTTCATCATACACTTTAACATCTCTACCGCACCCACTGCAGTGACTAAGAGGCAACGCAACCCTGGCTGCAGCTGGAAGAATGTGACTGAAGTTGCTTGGCTCAACACCCTCTAGCGCCACCCTGAACTTTTTTGATGACACCAACAGTAATATAGACAGTTTCAATAAATGGCTCTCCACCAGTGCCTTCATCATGGCACCCCTCAAAAATACCAACCCGAAGAGGACAAACAAATAAGCGAGCTGGCACACCAACGCTTTCAGAGTCTAAGAGGCGATGTAAACAGTTGGACAGAAAATGGAGAACCTCCAGGAATGCCTTCATAACCTTACTCAGGAGTTACCATTATAAACTGAAAGAGACCAAGAAGAAAGCTCTGACCTACAAGACTGAAGCAAGTAACAACATATACAAAGAACTATTCACTGCAGCTAGCCACATCAAACTCAATCACCCAATTACAAGAACTCTGCAATCACCTATCTGACTTCTTCCATCACAAGATATCTACAATCTATGGGAACTTTGACCCTCAAGCACACCCTACCGACCCTCTCCAACCTCCACCACTAAGGTCACCCTTCTTATGGACTGGGCCCCACTGAAGACACAGAGGCCACATTGGCATCTATTTTCTCGGGGCCCCCAAAGACACGTTCCCCCACCGCTTCTTCAAACCATGGAGACCCACGAGAAGCATGGAAATCAAAACCATCATCGACACCTCTTTCGTGACCAGAAGAACGCAACGGGTCACGCTCGATCTCTTCACTTCAGAACCCAAGGATCTCATCTGCAGAATCCCAAAAGGCTATTCACTTAGCCTCTCTACACCGTGCTCATGACTCCTCGAGCAAGCATCATTCGGACCAGTGGGTTCAACATAATCTCTTATGTCGGACACACCCAACTCATCCGATACCTCTTTTAAGATACAAACACCACCAAAAGTAACTTCAAAAAGTGCCCGACCAACGTGGCCAAGTGGATGAGAGAACTGCCTCAGACTCAAAGTTGACAAGACTGAAGTTCGTTCTTATGTTCGGCAACAAGTGTTCACCTAGGGACTCCATCTGGTGGTCCACAAAACTGGGTCCCACCCATACACCATCAGACCTCACCAGAAACCTGTGCATCATCTTGGAAACCAACCTCACTGTGAGTCAGATCAATGCCATCACCTCCGCTGGCTTTAGCATACTCCGCATGCTCAAAACAATCATCAAATGGCTCCCTCCCAACACCCGAAAGACTGCCAACCCAGGCCCTCATCACAAGCAGACAGAACTACAGCAACACTATACAAGCTGTAAACCCTTCCAAACACCGCAACCAGACGTTGAATTAACCTTCCTTGCCGCACACATATCACAACTCACCACTGAGAACTTCACTGGCTCCTCATTCAGAAACGCTGTCAGTTCAGGATATTTACCCACACCTACAAGGCACTTCACAACCTGCGCTCCACTAACCTCAACCACCAACTACAATTCCACTAACCAACTAGGAACCTCTGCTTGGCCTCATTCATGCTTGCCCACCCCTCCCTTATCCATAGAAGCAGGAAAGGAGGCAGAGTATTCACTTACTTGGCAGCCAAAACCTGGAATGACACCCTCCATCCCCTTCCTCCCAGCACATTAGGACAGTCAGGCTTCTTACAGAGTTCTGCAAGAAACTGAAAACCTGGCTCTTGACAACCTGCTTACATAGTTCACACCTACTCAGCGCATGGATATCCTCACAAGTGACAAGTTCACGCTCTACAAATCCGTGTTATAATATATTACGAAGAAGCCCATGAAGAGGAAGTGAACCCACCAGGCGCTGACCAATGAGAAATAAGGACATAACAGTGAACAAGGAGCCAACCAATGGTAAGTAATGTGTGGGCTAAAAGCCCATTTTTAGATAGTTTTTTTTTTTTTTAAGATACAAGAGATCGACCCAAGCAGCAGTGCATGCACGCTGCTTGCAGATTCAACCTTAAAAAAAAACGTCAAGCTGCACATTCACCAGGAACAGAAACAACAACAAAAATGTTTTAAAAACCCATCAGGAAGCTTTTAGTAGGTCTTGATCATTCCTTTGTTTTGCTCTGGCATATCATGCGTATGGCGGGGGAGAGAGGGCTTGGCACTTTAAATAAGCAGGGGAATACTGCTATACCTAAATGCTTTTGACCCAAGCAGAAAACCTAAACATAGACATAGACACTCCACAGCCAGCTCTTGTAAGTGACCGGGGCTCGAAACATCCACTTGACCACTTGCATTGGAGAGTCTTATGGCGAGTTAACACTGAACAGGTGTTCTGTTCAGTTGAAAAGTGGAGGGCCAATAAAAGATGCCTTTAAATCTTGTTCTTATGTCACATTTGCTCTGTGTTCATAGACAGAGGTCAAAAGTCAGTTTTTCTTACAATTAATTTTCCTTCTGACTGCAGAGTTCCAGGACTTTGTAAGGTGAACTGTGTGACCTGCTGATTAGAATGTAAAATAAAAGGATATAGGGTGTCAGGTTTTTCCTATCACACAACATTTAAATGACTAAGTCAACTGAGAAAACATTTCAAAATATATTTCAGTAGTTGTGAATACCCTTTTTTATATTTCTGTGTGATAAAAAAAAAAATGTTAAATAGGATGAAAACAAATCAGAATACTTTGCCTGTTGATGTGCAAATGATATGTTTTCTGAAACCCAATTTTCACAGATTGTTAGTACACTATATAGATTTATTAGTAAAGCTGCAAGTTAGTGGAGAAGTTTTTGGACATTTCTTGGAAAGTTATGTGTGTAGATGACAATATGTTACCACATCATGGTTTAGAAGTAATATTTATTAAAACGGAGTGTTTAAACATACTGAGAAACACTCTTGCCCTGATGGCAATGTTGTTAGTAAACTAAAAGAAGTCCTAGGTTATGTGGGCTAGACCTCATGGGGTATTCTTGTGGTGCATGCAGCTAACTTTAGTCTACTTAATCAAACAAAAGAGGTTTTCTTGTACTGCAGAAATGCTGAGCTCACATAATTGAAGGTGCAATCATATGTAAGACCTAAGAAAATGGTGACTGTAAACTATTTGCCTAAGATCAAACAATTTGAGACCAGTTTACGGTTCAAGTACATTACAGTTAGGTTCAGTAGATTAAGTTACTAAACCTGCAGGTCTAGTAACATTTTTATGATTTTTCGAGCCCTGCTGACTACTAAACTGAGAAGTCACATCAAGGAGAAGGGTTACAGCACACATCTCTGATGACACACCACTGTTAAGAATATGTTTTCTTCTTTATATTCCTCAGTAATGCTAAAACCCTGGTTAGCAAAGAAGCTGAGGCTATCCCAGAAATAAATGGATGTTAATTCAAGTGCACAAACCATGCGTGGTGGTCCTCTGATTGCCAGCACCACACAGAGGAAAAAAAAAAACACTGACAGGTTGTCAGCAATGTATACCATGCTAGGGAGAGCATGTTACACAAATAATACACAACATGTCAATCACCAAGGGCCAGATATAGCAACATTTAGAATTGCGACTCACAATGTGCAAGTCTTAATTCTGAATGTTGGATGGTGTCCCTGACACCATCTGCGATTCGCAAGGGGGTTGCAAATGCCCACCTCATGAATAATGAGGTGGGTCGCAATTTGCGACCCCCTTGCAAATGGCAGCCCTCACAGGGATGGTGGCCTGCTGCGGACAGCAGACCACCATGTCTCTGACGGATTTTAATAAAGCTTTTTTTTGTTTTTTTGTAATGCATCCTGTTTTCCTTAAAGGAAAACGAGATGCATGACAAAACGAAAAATGAAACGTTTTCGTTTCATTTTTTCAGAGCAGGCAGGACCACTGCCTGCTCTGAAAAAATGTTTGCAATGCCATTCTCAACGGGGAAGGGGTCCCAATGGGACCCCTTCCCTTTTGCGAATGGGTTACCACCCATTTCAAAAGGGGGCAAAATGTGTTTGGTTTGCGACCGCGTTCGCGGTCACAAACCAATCCTGCATTGCACTGCGACTCGCAATTAGGAAGGGAACACCCCTTCCTAATTGCTACTCGCAAACCAGGTTACTGA
Organism: Pleurodeles waltl; assembly: GCF_031143425.1. Taxonomy (NCBI): domain Eukaryota; kingdom Metazoa; phylum Chordata; class Amphibia; order Caudata; family Salamandridae; genus Pleurodeles; species Pleurodeles waltl. The sequence goes on from NC_090440.1 coordinate 262,732,544, forward strand.
ATCACAAAACGATGTTTGTGCATTGCGATGTGCTTTTTGCACGTTGCAAACACTGAAAATCGCTGTTTGCAACGTGCAAAATGCTTGCTACATCTGACCCTTACTTTCTATGCAAGTTAAAGAACATATAAGCAATTAACGAAATACCTGGAACAAATAATATAGAAGCATTAATTAATAACAAGCATTTGCACTGCAACGGGTCTTGCATTTGAGCTATAAGCGTTGTAAACTCCTAACCAGACTTTTCTTGTAAAATAAACTAATAATGAAAAGTAACACAGTTTAACATATGAGAGCCAATTGTCACCGTGAGCATGAAGGAGACACAGAAAAGGAAACAGACGTTATCTCCCAGTGAAACATATCAGCAAAAGTGCAATTACCGAGGTTACTGGCAAAAGTGCAATCATACATGTACCCAGCAAAAATGCAATTATCGATGTAATGCAAAGCACTCTACTTCTGCCCAGTGAGATCGCGCTGCTCAGCAAATGAAAAGATAAAGTAGTCCTGACACCAGCTGAAAACACAGAGCCTCATATGTTTTCAGTAGTTTACCGGTGCACATAAGGAGGGCTAAACACCGGAAGAGGCATGATGTATGCATGCCTTTCACAAATGGAATCAATTGGTTTTTAAAAAGCAAGCCCACGAACTAACGAAAGTGACAGGCGTGACACAGGCATAGTTAGAAGCCCACAGAGAGCTTACAATATGGTCCAGAGCGATTGCGTGCACTCAACCCTAAAAGTGACCAGGGAATAATTTGCCTGAAGGATTATTCTTTACCCCCTGATTTCTCTCCCATAAAAAGACACCTACTGGTCTCACTGTTTCTTCTGGATACATCTCTGAGTGCCAACACTGGCTACATGTGTGTAGTGAAATATGTGTTTTTGACCACTGACTGTGTTGCACCACTTTGCACCTGGATTAGTTGTTCCTTGTTCACCAGTTGCAGATTACATTTTGTATTTAGTTTAGCTGCCTACTGACTTTATAGTAGCGTTAGACACTGCCATGTTAAAGGCTGCACTTTGTAAACTGTGCTTGTTTTTGTATTCTTTCTCACCGAAGAGCTGGGACATATTATGGAGGAGATAGGCGTCAGCACGATAAGAATGTAGCAGATTGAGTTTTTTTTTTTTTTTTTTTTTTTAGAGCAAGCAGGGAACGGTTAGGCCTTGAGAGAGACAATTTGGGAGACTGGACAGTTCCAACCGGTTTCTTTCAACTCTGACCTACATTAGCCAACATGTTTGAATATTTCTTTTTTATGGGAGGGTTTTTTCCAGAAAGCCCTTCTCAGGTTCTTTAAGATATAAGAAGGTGGCCCTACTCAGTAGCGGTGGAATTTCCAAGACCTCAGTCAGGATTAGACGTCAAACGCCTGACATACCTGTCCTGTGAGATTGGAGATCTTTCTCGCAGTTGAACAGGGTCATCTACTTGCTGGCATGAGAAAGATGAAGAGATTGATGAATTTTTTCTTCATTCTTAGCTTTGCATAATTATAACTACATATATTTGCTGTGCACATTGCAGTTGAGAATCATTTTGGTATATTTTCCTTTCATTGCTGTGACTATGTTTAAACATGTGCTTTCAATCTACTAAACTCCTTTTTCAGGAACCTTGTGGTGAAATAATAATAAATGTCTTTTTTGAACTGAGAAGTGCATTCCAGAGATTTTTGTCAGCTCGGTCATTGGTGAAAGCAAAACACTGTGTCAAGAGGAAGATTATTTGCCAGAAAATCTAAATAAATGACTTGTGTTAAACTGACAGAAGGAAATAGTTTGCTCACTTTGATTACCCATACCTGTCTGAAAACAGCTCAAGATTTTCCTCAATATTGTCAGTATGTAGTCATCAAAATAGAATTCTTCACAGTTCTCTACACGACACCAGATTGTGCTACATCACAAATCCATGGAACTGGTTGAATTATTCACTGTTTCCTATGTCCTTCAAGTCAACCATCATACTTATATTGTACAGCTTCTTGATCCCTTTTGTTTTTTGGTCACCTCCCATTACCAAATTAAAGAAACTACACAGTTTTTCTTTGCTCAAACACACTCAAAGTGTTTGAATGATTTTTAGCAGTCACCAATTAACATATGTAACAACTGGTTTTTTTATGCCAAATAACTAAAAACTTATGACCTTGGAAATAACCACGAAACAACATTATAATCAAGGATACACAGAATTCTCCCAAAACAAGATTTGTTTACTTTTCATATTGAAAACATTTACACACACTGAGATCCTAGACACAACTGCACTTTCACTTACCTGTAATCCAACAATGGTTGGTGACTACATCTGGTTAAGGGATAAGGGATTTGCAGGACCTTAAGGGATAAGGGATTTGCAGGACCTGCTAACCGCCACTTTCATTCTCAAATAGAGGGAGAATCCAACTGGCTGCTGAAGCTCTACAAGTCTTGTGAGATCACAGACTCTTGTGGAACTTCACAGGCAATGTCCAGAGCAGCACAAGAGGTATTTGAACCCTTCTCCTGGTCCTATTTGAACACCTACAACTGTTTGAGGAGGAATATCTTTGGCCATCACACATGGTTTTCAGGATTCTTGTGTTCTTTGCTTAAAAAGAAACACATCTCAAAATACTGCATTTGTTGCTTCTTCAACCACACTGTTTAGCAATTTTGGCATTGTAACTTATTTCCAATTCCACAACACAGCCCAAGGTACCCGAGACCTTGAGTATACTGCAGCTAGTTGTGTCACCTGGGGATTCTGACAGGGAGTCAGGGAGTGATAGTTCCATACTGTTCATTCGGGACAAATAACAGTACCATAGAGGTTAGTGTGTGTTATCCTGGATTAGATAAAGGGAATTGTTATTAGATATCAATTTCACATTATCAAAGAGGTATTCCAATGTTACTGCCACCTTACGTTTGAAGCAGAAATTACAAAACTCTTTGGTAATCTCTGTGAGGAGCCTGAAACATGTGTGCCCTAAATATTGGCTATTCTCCAATGGACACATCAGCAAGTCTGTACATAAGTTATTATAAGCCTATTTTAAGAATATCAGTAGATCCAGACAACTGATGCTTAGACAAAGCCCACCTTCTTACCACCCATTACCAGTAGACAGATTGCTGCACATGACTCCTCAACCTAATTAATCTGCTGACAACTTGGGCCCAAGTGTAAAAAAATGGCTATGCTGTTTTAGCATTCCTGTGATTTAGCCAGCTCTGGCTCTTGTCTTGCTTCTTGTAATGGACTATGGAGTCTAAAAAACAGAAGGCCCTTTGTAAAGGCGTAGTTTTTTTCCACTACCAGAATGCCCTTCTAATGAAGGTGGCTTGAATCAATCGTGTTAGTACACCCACAATTCTTGATAAAAACCTTAGAGTGCTGCATTCTATTGAAAGAGTAGCTGTCACCAAGTGTATTATGAAGTTGGGAAACTTCATGTCTGTTTCGACTGAACTACGATTTCTCACCGCTGATAATGAAGCTAAGTCCTGCAATGGTTGTTGGTTTACCTCCAATCTCTCATTAGAATCTGATCAGCAGTAGACCAAAGCATGCACACAACGAAAGAAGATTAATCACAAGGAAAAGAAACCGTAACAAGCAACAAACTAAAATTAAAGAGCAAAATAAAAAAATACAAAAAAAAAAAGGTGGCACATTCACCTGGAACAGAAACAACAAAGACCAAAAGGAATAACTTGCCTGAAGGATAGAGTGTCTTTATTTACCCCCTATTATTCTCCCATACAACAGACCTACTGGTCTCATTGTTTCTTCTGTATACATCTTTGAATGCTAACACTAGTTATCTGTGTCACAAGAAAGATTTTCTGTTAGGAAATCAAAATGAATCACTCCTGTTAAACACAGAGAGAAAGGAAATAACACAAATTCACAGATAGTTCTTCAATTGCTGTTACCGGTCTAAAACCACCTCAAGAATTTCCTCAAAGTAACTGTATGAAGTAAAGTAACTGTGGTGGTCCCAACTACAGGTGGACCCATAAAAGTGTCCTGAGAAATGGTGATCACATCATCGAGAAAATGACTGTTTCGACCCACGTTTTCCCAGGTATTCAAGGGTTTCATCAACTTGGGAAAACAGCAGGTGGCATATGAAAGCCCGAACAGAAGCCAAATTGCAAGTCTGTTCTCACCACTGGAATTGGAGAAACTTCCTCTGATGGGTGAAAATTGGCATGCGCCATGCAAGACCAGTCAGTCACAGTAGTACGTGGCCTCTGCCATCCCTCTCTGAAGTTGAACACATTTTTTTCACAATTACTATACCATTAATTTTTCAACTTTTTCCTCATGAGGCCTCTCAAGTGGTTTGTCTTGTTTGTAGTTGTTGAGATATATTACAGACAATATTCCACCAATCCGAAGAATGATCTTCGTTTATGTTTGTCCTACGAGCTGGAGGAAGCCACAATTGCAGCAGCTTATTTATTTTCCAGAGTAATGTGTTTTTAGCTATGTTGTGAACCAATAATCCACAATGTCCCTTCCAATCTTATACATTTCTTTGGAGATAGTCAAGCTCCTCTCTTAGATTGAAAATGTAAAACTTTGTTTCATCTTGTAATAAATTTGACAAACACAAGGATGTTGTCTTGGAAACAGGATCTACTGGTTATACCCTAAAATTGGCACATTTTTTCCTGAAAAACAGCAGACACATATCAAACCAAAGTGTATAGTCTTTGATTCCCTATGAAGCACAATCTGATGATACCCTTGGAACAGATCAACAGTCGCAAACATAGTTGTGCCTTTTATTATTGTCAGTATTTCACCAATGTTTCGCACAGCATGGCGATAAATCAAACACTCTCATTCAAGCCTAACAAGTCCACACATAGCCCCACATTACTCACAAATATTGGCACAGTCCTCACTTTGTTCACCTTAGTGTGGACTTTCAAAAGTGGACAGTGCACAAAATCCTCAAATAAAACGTAGAACTTTCTCCCTTAAGAAATGTCCTTTAGCTCCCTGAAGAACATGTTACTTACCCTAAGGTAACACATTATGTGGTAGAGACTATAGTTGCAGATACCTTACCTTGGAATTTCTGTAGCATCAAGCAGGATCCGGAAACCTTTGCTGTTGGATAGCCCCATTCGGTTTCGTGTGGCGTCAGTTGCTCAGATGTGACATCACGGTCACCTATATAGGCACCACCCAGGTTCGCATAGGTCAGTTACTTTCTTCACAACTTTATTTGACAGGAGCACAGAGCCATGAAGCAAAATGACAATTGTGTGTCAAATCTAGGGCTCTGAAAAGGTTTCACCGTGACCCTAGGAATCTGTCCGCAGAGCGGGGAGGCAGAGTTGGGCATAAGGAACCTGCAGCTAGATATGGTCTCTGTAGGAGGCTGGCTCAGTTTATGATGTACACCTTTGATGTGGCACCCTATACTTAGACCAGGCAACCCTTAGTGATAGTGTTTTGGTGCACAGCTAACCATAGCTCTCTAGTGGTAGCTGTGGAAAGCAGCTCCGGCTTATCAGGGAGGAGTGTAAAGCACTTACAATACCACAGTAGTCAGTAAGTGATTGTCAGACAACTACACCAGGTGTTGGAAAAATAAAGTATTCTCTATTACGTCACTCCTACTATACTGACATTGGTATATCTCCAGTTGGAGATATCTACACACAAATTATACACTTAGCATCAAGCAGGAAAAGCATATAAATACATGGGGACCTATTGGGTGGGTGGTACATTGGGGCAAACCATATACTAAGGAAGTTGTATAAAAATGGAGTCGCCTAACCAAGGTAAATGTGTTAGAATCCCAATGGACGGGGGAGCAAGGGTTTACCAAAAGCAAGTATCAGAAATCCCACAGGCACCCGCGTGCAGAGATGTTAAAAAGCCGCGTGCCCCATAGGCTAACACAGGACCGTCGCAGTTGGAATTTTTAGGATTCAGGACCCTTCCCAGAAAACTGTGAGGAAACCAGTGGGCACAAAGAAGGTTGGATAATACCTTCTACCCGTGGATACCGAGAAACTCGGAGTACCTAGACCAAGGAGCCCAGGTGCATAAGGGAGAAGTGTCATTAGAAACTCTTGTTGGAGTCAAAGGAAGCCTTGTGGTCCAGCTGTTGCTGTGACCCATAGACCAGGTCAATGGAACCCGAAAGGTGGATTCCAGATGTGAAGAACCTGAAAAAGAAGGGGACAGTGTCCAGACTACTCTGGGTTGTCCAGGCGGTGCAAGTGAAGTTCCTTCAGGTTGGTGAAGGATGAAGACCGCTGAGGAGTCCAGGGGATGCAGGAAGATCCTTGGAGTCACCCACGGGCTGTTCCACGTCGGTCACCGGATTACAGGAGGGTAAGTAGTCAGCAGGACCACAAACAAGCATTGGCAAATGCAAAAATCGTTGCCCCGAAGGTAGCAGGTTTTTAGGGACCAGCAAGGTCCACACGAATCCACCCTTGGACGGGAGTCAGGGCTGGCCATCAGGACGCAGGAAAGCCAGCAGGAATTGTTGGATCGGCTATGAGTGACCCACTGGCAGCAGGCACAGGGAGTCGCAGGGAGGCCTAAGCAGCACAACAAAACAGGATTCCCAGCCTGCAGGAGTTGCAGAGTGGAAGCTGGACTTGGATCTGCAAAGTGCTGGAGGCTGGGGCTTCTTGGAGCTTGAAGCTCTCCTGGAGGAAGAGTCAACAAGCCTTGGTAAGAGCAACAATCGTGGTGCACAGGAGTTCCATTCCAGTGGTTTCAGCAAAGGTCCATGTTAAAAAGTGAGTCCGCACAAGGGTCTGTCAACTGGATCCTTCTTTTATTAGTTGGTCTTTTACATACGTCTCAACCATCCACGAAGCCCCTCACAGGAATATCTTCACCTCCTCAATGATACCTTGAACCTTGAGTTTATTCAACTCACTTCGCATTTCTTCCCTGACATAAACAGGAACATCTCGAACCTTACTGCAAAATAGAATCGAAACTGGAACAATCTTGATATTATGTTGATAACCCTTTAAGCATCCTAATTCACTTCTGAAAACAGTGGGAAATTCTTGAGATAAAACTGTAAATCCAAATCAGTACTGGAAGTCTCATGTCACACACACTCAATAGAAGAAGCATTTTTCAATACAATGGGATTCTCACTATTAGGATCCAACATTACTCCAAGATCCTTTTATGCCACAAGCTAATAATAGTGTCTCCCCTTTTTGATACATACATTTTCCCAGAAGTAAAGCGACCTTTGTATTCAATTAAATCAACAAAATATCCATGCAAGTGAATCACTTCACCACCATAAGCACATGGTCTGATGTCTGGTTTGAGAAGATTAACACTGCCTTTAAGACAACGACAGAAAAAATCATTAAGACACTATTGTGATTTTCGCACCGGAATCAAACAAAACCCGAGTCTTCTTTCCTTCAACTAGAATAGGGTCTAGAGGACCTCTATCTTTACCTACTTGAAGTACAATTTGTCCACAGTAAAAACCATCTGCAGCCAAAGCCTCATCATCATCAGCATGAACATCATAAACACCTTGTTTAGTCTTCCTTAGCCTACAAACAGAGGAAAAATGCCCTTGTTTCTTGCAGAAGGTACATACTGCTCTAAGAGCCGGACACTTTTTTGTCATTTGGCAAAACGTCCTAATTTGTCACACCGAAAACATCTTTTCTCTCTACCTGTAGAAGAAACAGATACCTTCTTCTTAGAAGTAAGTGTTTTCTTGTTACTATCCGAAACAGCACAATCTACACTAGAGGAATCCTTCCTAATCACATCCACACATTTTAGAGTGTGCTCAATTATTTTAGCAACCATCAATACATCTTCAAGAGGGGGCTCGTCCCTAAGCCACAATTCCTCATGAACCTTCTCAATATTACAGCCTAACATAAACTGATCTCTTATCCTCTCATCAGTCAAAGAAGCAAATTTGCACGAAGAGGCAAGACGTATGAGATCTGTCAGATAGTCCTCAATAGATTCAGCTTCCCTTTGCAATGGCTTCACAAAGTAGTATCGTTCTAAGATGGTGCTCACCTTAGGAAGATAGTGAATATCTGATTTTCGTATGCAAATTTTAAACTCATTGAGATCTATTGCTTAACTATCAGGAACATCAGGAAGATGATCAAATATTTCTTGACCTTCCGGCCCTAAACAGTGAAGCAATAAGGCGGTTTGACGTTCAGCACTCAGAGACGTTTCGCATACCTTAGCATAACGCTCAAACACCTTTTTCCATTTTGCCCATTTGATAGGAGGCTCAGCTGTGACATTTTCCATTTTGTTACGCCAGCACCACACAACCCACAAAACTTACAACATACAAATTACAATTACTATTACTTCACTATTATAACTGATAAGTAGACAAGAGTTGCTTTGCTGTGCACATCAGCGCACATTGAGTAATGTATACATAAGAGTCCAAAAGTATGTGTCCACTCAATGACAATCGGTATGCTGTGCACATCAGCGTTGCATGAGCATTTGAAGCTGCGCAATGCACACATATAAAACTAGAAACCGTGCGCATCAGCGATTCACCAAACAAAAGATCCGATGTTGCACACAGAACACACAGAGGAAGATGTGCAGATTTGTGCTGTGTACATCAGCGATGAACACAAAGAAACCTCCAGAAGTTCAAAATCGGTATTAAAAAAATAATAATAATAATAATAATAATAATGTACCTTGCTCACAAAACTCCAGTTGATATTGTAGAAGCAGCAGAAAATGTGTTTCATTCCACGAAAAAGATCCACGTAAATCTGTGAAAACGAAAGGAACAGCAAAGCACGAGACGGCAGTCACCACGTTCTGCCAGTCATTGTATGTGTTGCCATGTAAACATAGCAACAGCAGCAGGAGACCGACGTAGAAAGGAAGCAAGAGGCGTCAGCGTCATCATCACGCTCCAATAACGTTGCTATGTAATGAAAATGCCACTTACCCAGTGTACATCTGTTCATGGCATCAGTCGCTGTAGATTCGCATGTTTTGCATAGCTCGCCATCTGGTGTTGGGCCGGAGTGTTACAAGTTGTTTTTCTTCGAAGAAGTCTTTCGAGTCACGGGACCGAGTGACTCCTCCTTTTGTCTCCATTGCGCATGGGCGTCGACTCCATCTTCGATTGTTTTTCCCCGCAGAGGGTGAGGTAGGAGGTGAATTGTAGTAATAGTGCCCATGCAATGGAGTGACTAAGTATGTACCTATTTAAGGTTGAGATGATACATATACAAATAGTTGAAGGTAACTTCCAAACTGCTACAGGCTCCCGGGGAGGCGGGTGGGCACATGCGAATCTACAGCGACTGATGCCACGAACAGATGTACACTGGGTAAGTGACATTTTCAGTTCGATGGCATCTGTCGCAGTAGATACGCATGTTTTGCATAGACTAGTAAGCAGTTATCTCCCCAAAAGCGGTGGCTCAGCCAGTAGGAGTGGAAGTAGTTTGAAATAATGTTCTTAATACAGCTTGACCTACTGTGGCTTGTTGTGCGGATAACACATCTACACAGTAGTGCTTGGTGAATGTGTGAGGCGTAGACCATGTGGCTGCCTTACATATTTCTTGCATTGGGATGTTTCCTAGAAAGGCCATGGTAGCACCTTTCTTTCTGGTTGAGTGTGCCCTTGGTGTAATGGGCAGCTGTCGTTTAACTTTAAGGTAGCAGATTTGGATGCATTTAACTATCCATCTGGCTATACCTTGTTTTGATATTGGGTTTCCTGCATGAGGTTTTTGAAATGCAATAAATAGTTGTTTAGTCTTTCTGATGTTCTTTGTTCTGTCAATGTAATACATTAATGCTCTTTTGACATCTAATGTATGTAGTGCCCTTTCAGCTACGGTATCTGGCTGTGGAAAGAACACTGGAAGTTCCACTGTTTGATTTAGATGGAACGATGAAATAACCTTTGGCAAAAATTTAGGATTAGTCCTTAGGACGACCTTATTCTTGTGTAGTTGTATAAAAGGTTCTTGTATTGTAAACGCCTGAATCTCGCTTACTCTTCTTAGGGAAGTAATGGCGATGAGAAATGCAACCTTCCAGGTTATGAACTGTATTTCGCAGGAGTGCATGGGTTCAAAAGGTGGACCCATAAGTCTAGTTAGGACAACATTTAGGTTCCATGAAGGAACAGGTGGTGTTCTTGGTGGTATAATTCTCCTAAGGCCCTCCATGAATGCTTTAATGACTGGTATCTTATATAGGGAAGTTGAATAGGTAGTCTGCAGGTATGCAGATATTGCTGCAAGGTGTATTTTAATGGAAGAGAAAGCCAGGTTAGATTTTTGTAAGTGAAGCAAGTAACCCACTACATGTTCTGGAGTTGTGTGTAATGGTTGTATTTGATTAATATGGCAGTAGCAAACAAACCTCTTCCATTTACTTGCATAGCAGTGCCTGGTGGATGGCCTTCTGGCTTGCTTTATGACTTCCATACATTCTTGGGTAAGTTGTAAGTGCCCGAATTCTAGGCTCTCAGGAGCCAGATTGCTAGATTCAGCGATGCTGGATCTGGGTGTCTGATCTTTTGGTTGTGTTGTGTCAACAGATCTGGCCTGTTGGGCAATTTGATGTAAGGTACTACTGATAGGTCTAGCTGCGTTGTGTACCAGGGTTGCCTTGCCCAAGTTGGTGCTATTAATATGAGTTTGAGTTTGTTTTGACTGAGTTTGTTTACCAGGTAAGGAAGGAGAGGGAGAGGAGGAAAAGCGTAAGCAAATATCCCTGACCAGTTCATCCATAGGGCATTGCCTTGGGATTGTTTGTGTGGGTATCTGGATGCGAAGTTTTGGCATTTTGCGTTCTCCTTCGTCGCAAACAAGTCTATTTGAGGTGTTCCCCAGAGTTTGAAATAGGTGTTCAGAATTTGGGGGTGAATTTCCCATTCGTGGACCTGTTGGTGATCTCGAGAGAGGTTGTCTGCGAGTTGATTTTGGATCCCTGGTATAAATTGTGCTATTAGGCGAATTTGGTTGTGAATTGCCCAACGCCAAATTTTTTGTGCTAGCAGGCTTAACTGCGTGGAGTGTGTCCCCCCCTTGCTTGTTTAGATAATACATTGTTGTCATGTTGTCTGTCTTGACGAGAATGTATTTGTGAACTATTATTGGTTGGAAAGCTTTTAGTGCTTGAAAAACTGCTAGAAGTTCTAGGTGATTTATATGCAGTTTTGTTTGATGTACGTTCCATTGTCCTTGTATGCTGTGTTGATCGAGGTGTGCTCCCCACCCTGTCATGGAAGCATCTGTTATTACGTATTGTGGCACTGGGTCTTGGAAAGGCTGCCCTTTGTTTAAATTTATGTTGTTCCACCACAGAAGCGAGAGGTAAGTTTGGCGGTCTATTAACACCAGATCTAGAAGATGACCCTGTGCTTGAGACCACTGTGATGCTAGGCACTGTTGTAAGGGCCTCATGTGCAGTCTTGCGTTTGGGACAATGGCTATGCATGAAGACATCATGCCTAGGAGTTGTAATATCATCTTTGCTTGTATCTTTTGTGTTGGATACATGCGTTGTATGATGGTGTTGAAATTTTGAATTCTTTGGGGACTTGGAGTGGCTACTCCTTTTGTTGTGTCTATTATGGCTCCTAGGTATTGTTGTACCTTGCATGGCAGAATGTTGGATTTCGTGAAGTTGACGGTGAACCCTAGTTTGAAGAGGGTTTGTATGATCTGATTTGTGTGATTTGAGCACTCTATTAACGAATGGGCCTTGATTAGCCAGTCGTCTAGATATGGGAACACATGTATTTGCTGCCTTCTGATGTGTGCAGCGACTACCGCTAGACATTTGGTAAAGACTCTTGGTGCGGTTGTTAATCCGAAAGGCAGTACCTTGAATTGGTAATGTATTCCTTTGAATACAAACCTTAGGTATTTCCTGTGCGATGGGTGTATTGGTATATGGAAATACGCGTCCTTGAGGTCTAAAGTTGACATGTAGTCGTGTAGTTTTAGCAATGGTAATACTTCTTGTAGTGTGACCATGTGAAAGTGGTCTGATTTGATGAATGTGTTCACTATTCTGAGGTCTAGGATAGGTCTCAGCGTTTTGTCCTTCTTTGGTATCAGAAAGTACAGTGAGTAAACTCCTGTGTTTATTTGTGTGTTTGGCACTAATTCGATTGCATTCTTTTGCAATAGTGCCTGCACTTCTATCTCCAGGAGATTGGAATGATGTTTTGTCAAATTTTGTGCTTTTGGTGGTATGTTTGGAGGGAATTGTAGAAATTCTATGCAATAACCATGTTGGATAATTGCTAGAACCCAAGTGTCTGTAGTGATTTCCTCCCATGCTTTGTAATAATGACTTATTCTTCCCCCCACTGGTGTTGTGTGGAGGGGGTGAGTGACATGTGAGTCACTGCTTAGTAGTAGGGGTTTTGGGGCTTTGAAATTTTCCTCTATTCCTAGGGAATTGCCCTCCTCTATATTGTCCCCGAAAACCTCCTCTGTACTGTCCCTGGTAACTGGACGGTGTTGCCTGTGAGGTGCTGGCTTGTGTGCTCTGACCCCGAAACCCCCCTCTAAAGGGTGTTTTACGGAATGTGCTGTAATTCCCTCTGCTCTGCGGGGAGTAGAGTGCGCCCATGGCTTTAGCAGTGTCCGTGTCTTTTTTGAGTTTCTCAATCGCTGTGTCCACTTCTGGACCGAACAGTTCTTTTTCGTTAAAAGGCATATTGAGAACTGCTTGCTGAATCTCTGGTTTAAATCCAGACGTTCGGAGCCATGCATGCCTTCTGATAGTTACAGATGTATTAATTGTCCGTGCAGCTGTATCTGCAGCGTCCATGGAGGAGCGGATTTGGTTGTTTGAAATGGTCTGTCCCTCCTCAACCACTTGTTTTGCCCTATTTTGTAGGTCCTTGGGCAGATGGTCAATGAGACGTTGCATCTCATCCCAATGGGCTCTGTCATAGCGCGCAAGTAGTGCCTGGGAGTTAGCGATGCGCCACTGGTTTGCAGCTTGTGCTGTGACTCTCTTACCAGCTGCATCGAACTTGCGGCTTTCTTTATCTGGGGGTGGTGCATCTCCAGATGTGTGGGAGTTGGCCCTTTTCCTAGCTGCTCCTACAACGACAGAGTCTGGTGGCAGCTGTGTAGTGATGAAAGCCGGGTCTGTAGGAGGCGCCTTATACTTTTTTTCCACTCTTGGTGTGATTGCCCTACTTTTGACCGGCTCCTTAAAGATTTCTTTTGCGTGCCGGAGCATACCAGGGAGCATAGGCAGGCTTTGGTAGGAGCTGTGGGTGGAGGAGAGTGTGTTGAATAAAAAGTCATCCTCGACCTGTTCTGAGTGGAGGCTTACATTGTGAAATTGTGCTGCTCTAGCCACCACTTGAGAATACGCAGTGCTGTCCTCTGGTGGAGATGGCTTCGTAGGGTATGCCTCCGGACTGTTATCTGACACTGGGGCGTCGTATAAGTCCCATGCGTCTTGATCTTGGTCACCCTGGCTGATGGTGGTGTGAGCTGGGGAATGTGATGGAGTTTGTGCTGGTGAGACGTTAATCACAGGTGGAGGAGAGGGTGGTGGGGTAACTTTTTTCACCACTTTTGTTTGTGGTGTTTGTTCAGTTTGGAACTCCAATCTTCTCTTTCTTCTAATAGGGGGAAGGGTGCTTATTTTTCCTGTCCCCTGCTGTATGAAAATACGCTTTTGCGTATGGTCTACATCAGTTGAGTGTAGTTCTTCCTCAAACCTATGCCTTTGCATTTGGGAGGTTAACGAGTGCTCTTCTGTATAAGAGCCTGAAACTGGGTCGGTTGCAGTTTGTTTTGGCACCGAAACCCTGTCTGCATCTTTTTTCGGCTCCGAGGTGACTTTTTTCTTTTTCGGGGCCGAAACCTCTCGGCGTCGAGCCGTGTCTACACCGGTATCTCGGTGTCGATGCTTGTCTCCAGCACTTTCTCGGTCCCGAGAAGGCTGCGTGCCGGTGTCTCGACCGGAGTCGGACGATCTCGGCACTGTTTGGGCCTTTTTCGGTGCCGACGGTCGGTCACCGAATTTATGGGTCGAGCCATGGCCTGGTGGCAGTGGCGTCCCCTGGGCCTTGTAAATCTTCTTCTGAGTGGTTTTCGACGTCCTACTCACGGTTTGTGTATCGTCGAATCCTTCGGAGTCCGATTCTTGGATCGAAAAGGTTCCCTCCTCTTCTTGTTCCTCGAACTCCCGGTGGGCTGTCGGCGCGGACGCCATCTGAAGTCTTCTGGCTCGACGGTCTCGGAGAGTTTTTCGGGACCGGAACGCACAACAGGCCTCGCAGGTGTCTTCACTGTGCTCAGGTGACAGGCACAGGTTGCAGACCAAGTGTTGGTCTGTATAGGGGTATTTATTGTGGCATTTGGGACAGAAACGGAACGGGGTCCGTTCCATCGGCGTTCTTCTGCATGCGGTCGGGCCGACCAGGCCCCGACGGGGGATCGAAAAAAATTACCCCGAAGGGCACCGGAGCTCTTCGATCTTAGACGCGGTGTTGAATCTAACTACGCCGATCCCGAACGCAACAATACCGACGAAAATCTTCCGAAATTAGCTATCTTTCCGTTCCGAAACTCGGAGCGACAGGAACACGTCCGAACCCGATGGCGGAAAAAAAACAATCGAAGATGGAGTCGACGCCCATGCGCAATGGAGACAAAAGGAGGAGTCACTCGGTCCCGTGACTCGAAACACTTCTTCGAAGAAAAACAACTTGTAACACTCCGGCCCAACACCAGATGGCGAGCTATGCAAAACATGCGTATCTACAGCGACAGATGCCATCGAACACATAGTAACAAACCCGGAGAGCCGATCTTTACGGGAGCGCCCACAAGTCATAAAGACAACATCTGCGCTCTGGTGTATCCCCGCAAACTCTTGAAATAATGATAGGAGAGTTCACAAGCGCAAACAGTCGAGGTAAATTAAAGCAAATTGTACAGTACCTCGAAGCAAGCCCAGGGCCAAAACGTGAAGACACCGCCAAGGAAGAGGTGTCAAAAGTCAGGTGAAGACGATCTGACTGTCCCAGGACGTTGAGCCACAAGAATTGTTGTGCGCCCACGCGTCGCCAGTGTTAAAAAGTGAGTCCGCACAAAGGTCGGTCAACTGGATCCTTCTTTTATTAGTTGGTCTTTTACATGCGGCTCAACCATCCACGAAGCCCCTCACAGGAATTTCTTCAGACGGACGATCACTGTAACCAACCGTCAGTCTCCCCTCGCGTCCCGCTCCCCGTTCTCAACCTTCATTCTAGAATCACTATTTCAAGAATACTACAGTCCACCATCACCCAAGTTAGTCAGAAGACAAGTAAGACCAGGAGAGGGCCATAGAACCACCACCTCTCTTGAAGAACCTTTCGATGTCCGTGGGACAGCAGGATCCACCAACCGGTCATTGTCGTCTTAAGGTGCCTGCGGATGCAGGGGAGGGACTCCTTCACTCGAAGGGAGATTTCTTATTGCTTCTTGGATGCAAACAGAGTACTTGTGACCCTGGAAGATGGACAGCCACGAATGTTGAAGAAATCTGGCAGGAGTTGGAGAAACAATGTTGCAGTGGGAGCCCTCCCAATAGGACACAGTCTTGTTTCACTTCCAAAAGCAGACTAGCAGTGGTTCGTAGGCTAGGCGCAGAAGAGTCTTGCAGAGAGTTCCTTTGTAGAGTCTTGCTCGACGAATCTGAGGACCCCAGCCATGGAGGAGCTGTGAGGGGGTTGTCACTATCTGCAGAGACGCACCTATCATAGGGGGTCAGGGATGTCATCTACCTGGTCTAACCAGTCAAATGCTCCCAGGGTTCTCTGCACATCTTGTTTCCAAGATGGCAGACTCAACCAGTCATCTGGCAGAGCTCTGTGCACCTCCCTTGGGAAGGAGCTTGACAGGGAGGTGGTCACTCTCCTGTCTGATAGAGACTTCTAGCTGTAGTTGGCTTACCTCGGATTAGATACCCAAGCCATATCTGTCTGGCAGTGAGATGAGGACACATTTTCTAAACTAGAAAGTCCTGCAGGGCGGAGCAGACTGTCGAGGTAGCAGTGTTTGGCAAAAATGTGTTGGGATACCCACGTTGCCACCTGACAGATGTCCAGGACTGGGACTCCACAAGCTACTGCCATGGTTGCAGCTTTTCCTATGGTGCAATGGGCTCATAGGCCCTCAGGAGGTTGCTTTTTAACCACAGTGTAGTAGATTTGTGTACGAAAGTACCCTCTTTCATGGCATGGTTACGCCCATTTTCTGCCTGTTGTCAGTTTGTTTGTGATCACTGGAATCCTGCTAGTCAGAACACCAGTGATTATGCTCTCTCCCTTCAAACTTGGTAACTTGTACCATTTTCACCCCACATTTGGCATAGTGTTGAGACCATGTAAGTCTCTAATATATGGTACCCAGGGCATTGGGGTACCAAGGGATTCCCCACATGGGCTGCAGCATGTATTATGCCACCCATGTGGAGCCTAAGCAAAGTGTTCTGCAGACCTGCCATTGCAGTCTGCGTGAAAGGGTTCATGCCCCCTTTTTCACTACAGGTCACTGCACCAGGTCACTGTAAGTCACCCCTATAGTAGGCCCTCCTTGCCCAGAGGGCAGGGTGCAAGTATCTGTGTGTGTGGGCACCCCTGCACTAGCAGAGGTGCCCCACGAACTCCAGCTTCATTTTCATGGACTTCAACAGTGCGGAAACTCCATTTTATGCGTGTACTGGACTGAGGTCACTACCTTGTTGTAATTTAGTAGCGATTAGATGAAGCATTAGCAGAAGACATCTTGTATTTAGCAACTATTGTGAACATTGAGGAATCCACTTTGTATTCATGGCAGCAATTATCTCTGCCACATTCTGTCATGTGCTCGCCATGTGCTCTGTCCTATCTTCCTGTTAACTACTCTTGAAAATCTGTCTAGTGACAAGTTATATTTACCATCTCCCACTTTCGCACATGCCCAGTAAGATCTGCAGCTGTTAGTAATTAGTAACAGACCGTAATGTGTGAACTAGTCCTGTTAGCCCCTCCTACCTGTCGACTGTGCATTTCCATATGACCTTATATGTATATAAGTCTTGCTTCTATAATTGTACCACATTCTTTTTAGCCCCTGCGTAGGTATTAAAGGACAATGCTCTCTTAGTTCAGTGTGCTACTTCAAACATTGCCGAAGGGTGCGGTTTGAACTGTAGTACCACCTCATGAGGTTTAATAAACGTTGCCTTTTATTTCAGTTTCTGTGCCAACTTCTTCCTATAGTCCGAGGACTTTGTGCAGAAAAGGGCGAACCCCTTGCACTAGTAGGCCTTGCTGAGGCTTCAACAACCTATGTCCAGCTACATAATGGTAACTCCGAACCTAGGCATGTTTGGTATCAAACATGTCGGAATCATACCTCAATACTGCTGCCAGTATTGGAAGTATGATTCTATGCACTCTGGGGGCTCCTTAGAGGACTCCAAGCAATGCGCCTACCAGCCTTCTAGGGTTTTCCGGGAAGCCCAAGTTGCTGCCACCCCTCAGACAGGTTTCTGCCTTCCTGCTGCTTGAACAGCTTAAGCCCAGGAAGGCAGAACAAATGATTTCCTTTGGTAGAGGGTTGAAGGGGTAACACCATCTCTCTCTGGAAATAGGTTTTACATGGCATGGGTTGGGGAGGCTACCCCTCCCAATGGTATGCTTTAAAGGGCACATTTGGTGCCCTCCATACATACACCTGTCTACAGCGGGTCAGGGACCTCCAGTCCCTGCTCTGGCGTAAAACAGGAGGTTAGAAATGGGGTTTTTGGTTGGCAGTCAGGTTACCCCCTGTCCAAGCAAAAGCCCTCACTCTAGTCAGGGTAAGTCACACACAATCCAAGATTATCCTGTGCCCACCCTCTGGTAGCTTGGCACGAGCAGTCAGGCTTAACTTAGAAGGCAATGTGTAAAGTATTTGTGCAATAAATCATACAATACCACCATATAGCACCACAAACAATACACCACACAGTGTTTAGAAAAATATATAATATTTATCAGGATAATTGTAGGTCAAAAAGAATAAAGTTTGCAATGGGAAATTGTAGAGATATCACTGAAAAGTGATATAAAGTGTCTTAAGTCTTTAGAATATAAACAAAGTCTCTTTCAAGCACAAGTACCTGGTTTAGAGTGGAAAAATCTCCTCAGAGGGCCACAAAGGAAGAGGTGCGTGGAAAAAGGGTGTGTGCGTCGATTTCTCCCCAGCACACACGGACTCGCGTCGTTATTTTCCACGTGGGGAAGTCGTGCGTCGTTTTCTGGCGCGCGGACAGTCTCTTTCTGTGGATCGCGGGGATTACCAGCTGTCCCGGGTCTGTGCGTGGATTTTCCTGCTTGTTCTCCGGCTGCGCGTCGGTCTGCGGAGCTGCGCATCGAAATTACGATCTCACGGCAGGCGTCGCGTCGATTTCTACTCTAGAGGTCGGTCTGCGGGGCTGCGCGTCGAAATTACGATCTCACGGCAGGCGTTGCGTCGATTTCTCCTCTAGAGGTCGGGCGGCGTTGTCCTTGCGAAGCCGTGCATCGGATTTGCGGTCGTCCCAAGAGCGTTGCGTCGATCAGCGTCGGTGTGCGGCGTTTTTCTCGCCGCGGAACAAGGTGTGCGTCGAAATTATCGGCGCACGGAGCGTCCAAGTGAAAAAGAGAAGTCTTTTTGGTCCCGAGACTTCAGGGAACAGGAGGCAAGCTCTATCCAAGCCCTTGGAGAGCACTTTCACAGCCAGACAAGAGTTCAGCAAGGCAGCAGGGCAACAGCAAGGCAGCAGTCCTTTGTAGAAAGCAGACAGGTGAGTCCTTTGAGCAGCCAGGCAGTTCTTCTTGGCAGGATGTAGTTTCTGGTTCAGGTTTCTTCTCCAGCAAGTGTCTGATGAGGTAGGGCAGAGGCCCTGTTTTATACCCAAATGTGCCTTTGAAGTGGGGGAGACTTCAAAGAGTGGCTAAGAAGTGCACCAGGTCCCCTTTCAGTTCAATCCTGTCCGCCAGGGTCCCAGGAGGGGGTGTGGCAGTCCTTTGTGTGAGAGCAGGCACTCCACCCTCCCAGCCCAGGAAGACCCATTCAAAATGCAGATGTATGCAAGTGAGGCTGAGTACCCTGTGTTTGGGGTGTGTCTGAGTGAATGCACAAGGAGCTGTCAACCAAGCCCAGCCAGACGTGGATTGTAAGGCACAGAAAGATTTAAGTGCAAAGAAATGCTCACTTTCTAAAAGTGGCATTTCTAGAATAGTAATATTAAATCCGACTTCACCAGTCAGCAGGATTTTGTATTACCATTCTGGCCATACTAAATATGACTTTCCTGCTCCTTTCAGATCAGCAGCTGCCACTTCAACAATGTATGAGGGCAGCCCCAATGTTAGCCTATGAAGGGAGCAGGCCTCACAGTAGTGTAAAAAACGAATTTAGGAGTTTTACACTACCAGGACATATAATTACACAGGTACATGTCCTGCCTTTTACCTACACAGCACCCTGCTCTAGGGGTTACCTAGGGCACACATTAAGGGTGACTTATATGTAGAAAAAGTGGAGTTCTAGGCTTGGCAAGTACTTTTAAATGCCAAGTCGAGGTGGCAGTGAAACTGCACACACAGGCCTTGCAATGGCAAGCCTGAGACAAGGTTAAGGGGGCTACTTTAGTGGGTGGCACAACCAGTGCTGCAGGTCCACTAGTAGCATTTAATCTACCAGCCCTATGCACACAGGGTGCACCTTAATTTACTTATAAGTCCCTAGTAATAGTCCAATCAGGTATGATTCAAGGTTACCATGTTTTAAGGGAGAGAGCATATGTACTTTAGCACTGGTTAGCAGTGGTAAAGTGCGCAGAGTCTAAAAACCAGCAAAACTGAGGTCAGAAAAAGAAAAGGAGGAAGGCAAAAAGTTTGGGGATGACCCTGTCAAAAAGCCAGGTCCAACATGACCCCCTCCCAGCCTAAAGCCAGGGTAGACTAATCAACACTCTGATGGACTTCCCTGCTTAAGGCGATAGAACATGGACAATGGCCCACTATTGCAGGCGCACTCACCAGTTCTACGCCTTTCTGAACTCAGTGAGGCTTCTTTGTCTATACTCTCTGGGGCCACTGATCTGGCCCATGGGGAACCCTTCTCATCACCTGAGGACCCCATCTGTACAGCTCCTAACTTTAATTTGCTTACAGATGCATCCCAGTATGCAGACAGGATCACCATGGCCAACAAAGTGATGTGGCCCATTCCATTCCTTGGGTCTGACTTCTGTCCCCAACCCAGGGAAAACTCTGCCCACAAGGACAGAAACCAACAGATGCCACTGACAGCTGTCAGTGTTATGAGCCAGGCCCCTGACCATCCACTGCTAGGTGGAGACCCTGAGGGGGGCCGTTGGCTGAGCTTCTCCTCCAACTGGGGGGCTGGTAGGGAGCTCTCAAGGGATTCCTGTAGCATCCCAGAATGGGGGGTAGTAACCCCAGGGGTATTGCACCCCTTCTCCACTCTCACCAGGTCAGGGGTGGGTCCTTGATACTGGTCCCTCAGCCCAGGGTCTGTACTCTGAGGCTGAACAGAGGACAGGGGTCAGTCCTTCCTCCCCGTGCCTCCCTATCGGGGCTTACATACCCTCCTCTGGGGAGTGGTACTGTCAGACATCTGAACTGTTAGGGCACCCTTGGGGGTTGGCCCTCTCAGCTCTCCTGACACTAAGGGAAACTCATTCCCCAAAATGCAGTCAATGGGCAGCTGGGGACTAACTATGACCCGCCTCTGGGTCACCTCCCCACCCCACTCTAGGGACACCCAGGCCATGGGGCAGAAGAAATCTTCCCCAATGGCTGGAGTCACTCTACACACCTGTCCGGTGTACTGCTCTGGTGACACTAGTCTCTCCACAATCATGGTAAGACTAGCCCCTGTGTCTCTCAGAGCGGTGACTGGGATCCCATTCACTCCCACCTGGTGGAAGTGACGGCTCCCACCCTCAGGGATCACCAGTTTACCCTCTGAGTCCACCTCCCAACTAAAGGAGATGAAGGCATGGTCTACGACCTGCCCCTGGGGACTACATTCCCCTAAGGCCACATGGGCCACCCCTGTAGAGGTCCCAATATTGGGTGAGTTCTCTTGGACAGACAGAGTCCCCCTTCCTGTGTCCTATCTGGGAACACTCAAAGCAGCGGGGTTGGGAATGGGATGCTTTGGGCCACTGCCCACCAGAACCCCCACCCTGTTTCTCAGATGAGGTATGGGAACCCTTTCTTCCTCCCTTACTCTGGGACTCGTCTGGGTCATTTCTAACCTCCCCCTCACTTTGTTGGGGGGGAACCGGAACTACCCTTCTCGGGGTCACTCCCAGATACCTTTTTGGACACTCTGGTGCTTGCCCAGAGGTCTGCCTCCTCAGCAAGCTTCCTGGGATCAGTCAGCTTACTATCTACCAAGTGCTGGCGCAACTCTGTAAAAGTAGTATTAAGCATATGCTCTCTCAGAATCAAGTCATATAACCCTTTATAGTCATTTACTTTGTTGCCCCGCACCCATCCATTCCGTGCCTTACTGGAAAAGTCAAAGAAATCTACCCATGTTTGTGTGTTTTGTTTGGTGCTGTCCCTGAACCTCTGACGGTATCCCTCAGGGGTCAGCCCAAACTTGGCAAGTAAAGTGGCTTTCTGAAGTGGGTATGTGTTTTGATCCGGTTGATCCAATGTGAGAAGTGTGTCCCTCCCCAATGGCGGCACATAACCCCACATAGCTACCCCCCATTGCCCTTCAGGAACCTCATGAGCCCTTAGTGCAACTTCATAAGCAGCTAACCATTTATCTATGTCATCTCCCACCACAAAACTGGGCACCACATTTTTGGGTATACGAACCTTCTTTTCTCCAGCAGTTCCTGTCTGTATGCTGCCACCATTATTGCTGGATTCAGACTGTCTCTGCCTCTGTGCCTTGATCTCCTGCTCCTTGAGACTCAGTTCATGAGCCAACAATAGTTTCTTTTCAGCCAAAGTTCTTTCAGCTTCCACCTGTTTGGCTGCTCTTTCAGTTTCCGCTTGTTTGGCTGCCCTTTCAGCTTCTGCTTGACTCTGTTTGGCTGTTCTTTCAGCTTCAATCTGTTTGGCTGCTCTTTCAGCCTCAGCTTGTTTGGCTTCTCTCTCTGCCCTTCTCTCCTCCTGTTGAGCCTCAATTTTCAGTTTTGCCATTTGCAATCTGAACTCCCTTTCCTCTCTCCTTTCCTCTGCGGTCAGGCTTTGCATAGAGACACTGCTCCCTGGTCTGGAAGGGGGCACAATTGCAGTGGTAACACCATCCACAGATAGTGAAAATTCCCCTGAGGTGCCATTTTCTGGCTCCTCTTCCTCATCATCCTCTAAATGGGCTTCTGCCCAGGCCCTCAGCGCCACTTGAAAGTCCTCCTTTCTGGAGGCCCTTTGGGTGGGTACCCTCAATGCCCTGCAGAATCCTCTTAGTTGTTTGACCGTATATGTATCCAACTGGACTAGGTCAAAGTCCCCTGTCTGAGACCCAGTCAGAGACATGTTGAGTGAGGATTTAGTTTTTGAAAATTGTCAGGAAAAAAAAACGGATTTGCAAAAAGAGATAAAAAGCCAATTTGACCTTCAACTGTGGGTAGGTAGTGAAATACTTAGCTACTGTATGTCACTGCACAAATACAAGTCCTATCCTCACCGCTGATCACCAATGTTAGAAATTGGGTTTTTGGTTGGCAGTCAGGTTACCCCCTGTCCAAGCAAAAGCCCTCACTCTAGTCAGGGTAAGTCACACACAATCCAAGATTATCCTGTGCCCACCCTCTGGTAGCTTGGCACGAGCAGTCAGGCTTAACTTAGAAGGCAATGTGTAAAGTATTTGTGCAATAAATCATACAATACCACCATATAGCACCACACAGTGTTTAGAAAAATATATAATATTTATCAGGATAATTGTAGGTCAAAAAGCATAAAGTTTGCAATGGGAAATTGTAGAGATATCACTGAAAAGTGATATAAAGTGTCTTAAGTCTTTAGAATATAAACAAAGTCTCTTTCAAGCACAAGTAACTGGTTTAGAGTGGAAAAATCTCCTTAGAGGGCCACAAAGGAAGAGGTGCGTGGAAAAAGGGTGTGCGTCGATTTCTCCCCAGCACACACTGACTCGCGTCATTATTTTCCACGCGGGGAAATCGTGCGTTGTTTTCTGGTGCGCGGACAGTCTCTTTCTGTGGATCGCGGGGATTACCAGATGTCCCGGGTCTGTGCGTGGATTTTCCTGCTTGTTCTCCGGCTGCGCGTCGGTCTGCGGGGCTGCGCGGAGAAATTACGATCTCACGGCAGGAGTCGCGTTGATTTCTCCTCTAGAAGTCGGGCGGCGTTGTCCTTGCGAAGCCGTGCGTCGGATTTTCGGTTGTCCCAAGAGCGTCGCGTCGATCAGCGTCGGTGTGCGGCGTTTTTCTCGCCGTGGAACAAGCTGTGCGTCGAAATTTTCGGCGCACGGAGCGTCCAAGTGAAAAAGAGAAGTCTATTTGGTCCTGAGACTTCAGGGAACAGGAGGCAAGCTCTATTCAAGCCCTTGGAGAGCACTTTCACAGCCAGACAAGAGTTCAGCAAGGCAGCAGTCCTTTGTAGAAAGCAGACAGGTGAGTCCTTTGAGCAGCCAGGCAGTTCTTCTTGGCAGGATGTAGTTTCTGGTTCAGGTTTCTTCTCCAGCAAGTGTCTGATGAGGTAGGGCAGAGGCTGTTTTATACCCAAATGTGCCTTTGAAGTGGGGGAGACTTCAAAGAGTGGCTAAGAAGTGCACCAGGTCCCCTTTCAGTTCAATCCTGTCCGCCAGGGTCCCAGTAGGGGGTGTGGCAGTCCTTTTTTTGTGAGAGCAGACCCTCCACCCTCCCAGCCCAGGAAGACCCATTCAAAATGCAGATGTATGCAAGTGAGGCTGAGTACCCTGTGTTTGGGGTGTGTCTGAGTGAATGCACAAGGAGCTGTCAACCAAGCCCAGCCAGACGTGGATTGTAAGGCACAGAAAGATTTAAGTGCAAAGAAATGCTCACTTTCTAAAAGTGGCATTTCTAGAATAGTAATATTAAATCCGACTTCACCAGTCAGCAGGATTTTGTATTACCATTCTGGCCATACTAAATATGACTTTCCTGCTCCTTTCAGATCAGCAGCTGCCACTTCAACAATGTATGAGGGCAGCCCCAATGTAAGCCTATGAAGGGAGCAGGCCTCACAGTAGTGTAAAAACGAATTTAGGAGTTTTACACTACCAGGACATATAATTACACAGGTACATGTCCTGCCTTTTACCTACACAGCACCCTGCTCTATGGGTTACCTAGGGCACACATTAAGGGTGACTTATATGTAGAAAAAGGGGAGTTCTAGGCTTGGCAAGTACTTTTAAATGCCAAGTCGAGGAGGCAGTGAAACTGCACACACAGGCCTTGCAATGGCAAGCCTGAGACAAGGTTAAGGGGGCTACTTAAGTGGGTGGCACAACCAGTGCTGCAGGTCCACTAGTAGCATTTAATCTACCAGCCCTATGCACACAGGGTGCACCTTACTAGGGACTTATAAGTAAATTAATAGTCCAATCAGGTATGATTCAAGGTTACCATGTTTTAAAGGGAGAGAGCATATGTACTTTAGCACTGGTTAGCAGTGGTAAAGTGCGCAGAGTCTAAAAACCAGCAAAACTGAGGTCAGAAAAAGAAAAGGAGGAAGGCAAAAAGTTTGAGGATGACCCTGTCAAAAAGCCAGGTCCAACACAGGCCAATGGACAGAGGAGTGACCACTCCCCTGTCCGTCACCACCGCAGGGGTGGTGCCCAGAGCTCCTCCAGAAAGACCCTGGATTCTGCCATCTTGAATCCAAGGTTGGCAGGGACCTCTGGGAGCATCTGAGTGGCCAGATCAGGCAGGTGACGTCAGAGCACCCTCCTGATGGGTGGTCACATAGCTAGGAGACCAATCCCCCTTTCAGGGCTATTTAGGGTCTCTCTCTTGGATGGATCCTCAGATTCAGCTTGCAAGCTCCCAGCAGTACTCCTCTGCAACTTCTACTTCGACTTCTGGCCACTGGAACTGCGACTGGCCACTCCAAGAACCGACAATCTACGATGAAGACTCTGCTTGCAACATTGTTTCCACAGCTCCTTCCAGCTTCTGCAACATTTTACCGGCTGTGAATCCTGAGGGCGGCAAGTCTTCAGTCTGCACGAGAAGGAAGGAAGAAAGAAGGAATCTCCCTTGGAGTGAAGGAGTCACTCCCCTGCATCCTCAGGCACCAACTGCAACGACGAGCAGCTGCATGGATCTCCTCTCATCCCGAGCTGTGTGGATCCTACATCATGGGTGGTGGTCCGGAGTAGTCCTCTCTGCCAGCTGTCCAACTTTGGGGAGGTAAGCCCTGCCTTCCCACGCAGGACAATACCCCCATGCACCGCGTCTCTTGCAGCTGCCAAGGCTTGTTTGCAATTCCTCCAAGGGATCTTTACACTTTGTATAGCCCCAGCCCTCCTTCCTTCGACGCACAGCCCCTGTGTGTCCTTCTCCTGCGGCGTGGAACCCTTCACCAGTAGTGCTGCGTGGGCTCCTCTGTGACTCCTGGTTCCTCGTCCAGTGGGTCTCCTGTGGGGGCTGCCTTCTCTTCTTTGGACTCTCTGCCTTACTAAGGAACCCCCTAATACTCCCCCCATGGGTTGAGTCCTCCTGGACCCTTGCTGGTCCCTGGCAGCTCCACTTTTGGTTCACTGCGACATCTGCCTTTGCCAAGTTTTGTTGGTGGCTTTTCCACACCACTGACCAACTGCAACAGCCATCCATTCGGCATGAGACATCGACTGCATCCTCCAAGAAGCCTTCAACTGCTCCAGGGCTGCATTCCTGACTATCTTCGTCCAACCGTTGACGAACTCCTGCATCCACAGCTGGGTGGGTAGTAGCTCCTACTCCTCCTGGACTCTTCTGTGACTTCTGGACTTGGCCCCCTTCATGCATAGCTCTTCCTCTTCAGGAACCCACTGCTGTTTTCTTGCAGTCTTGCATTTTCTTCCTTTCGGGTGGTTTGAGGAAAAACAGAGTAATTTACTCCTTTCCTCCTGGTCGCTAGGGGGCACTGTGGTACTTACCTTTGGGGTTTCCTAGTATCCCCCAGTTCCCCTCTACACATTCCACTTACCAAGATGGAGGTCCTGTGTTCACATTCCATTTTTTTTAGTACATCGTTTGGGCTCCATCTAGGGTCACTATTGTCTATCTGAATTTGCACTGTTTTCTATCACTTTTTATGTGTATTTATGATAACAAGTGTACATATGTAGTGTGTTCAATTACCTCCTATTGGAGGGTTGCAAAACTAACGTTTTGGTCCTGTGTTACTGTAATACAGACCCTTTATTTTTGTAACACTGAGTGTTTTCTTTCATGTGTAAGTGGTGTGTGACTAGAGTGGTATTGCATGAGCATTGCAGGTCTCCTAGATAAACCTTGGCTGCTCATCCACAGCTACCTCTAGAGAGCCTGGCTTCTAGACACTGACGACACTACACTAATAGGGAATAACTGGACCTGGTATAAGGTGTAAGTACCTTACGTACCCACCACACATTAGGCCAGCCGCCTACAATTTTTATACAGAAAATAACCCAGTGTGAAATGGTTTGTTTCTGTACTGGCCGACTTTTCTTTGCTCCCACATTCCACAAAGATTTGGTTGTCCACACGGAACTCTTTTGTATGGTCAAGGTATAACGACAATGCTATTTTTGAGCCCAATCAGTGGAGTTGCTCCTCTTCCTTAGAGGGATGCAGGGGGGCAAATAAGGTGGGCAGAGTGACAGTCTATCCCAAATGAAACGGTGTCACCACTTTTGGGAGAAAAGAGGCTCATGTGAGCAGTATCACTTCGTCAGGGAAGATATGGTGGCTTGGATGACAAGACCTGCAGCTCACATGCAGTATGTTTATATTCAGCTTACTCAGCCCCACCCTTTTCAACACCTACACAGCCCGGCTCATCAACTGCGCCTATGGAATTAATATCTCATACCAAGAACACCCAGACCATGCACTCTCTCTCAGACTATACACTGAAGACTCCAACACATTTCTCCACCTGTATGAAGGAAGTTGCAGAATGGATTAAAAACTGCTTAAACCTTAACAAAGACAAAACTGAAGTTATGATCTTAACACCTTGCTGTGGCAGAAGAACTCAAACCCACCCCATTCCACACAAACCACACCAAGACCATAGGCTAGTCATCAACAACCAATTCACCATGATCGGTCAAGTCAACACCATTTCCGCCTTCTGCTTCCACACACTAAAGATGTTAAAGAAGATTTTCGAATGTCTCCCCTTGAATACCCACAGGACTGTCACCGAGGCCATCAGCAGCAGCAAACTGAACTACAGAAAATCCTCTATGCCGGAATCGTTATAAACTGGCCAGACAAACCCAGACCATACACAACTGTGCATCCAGACTCCTTCTCAGCCTCTGTCCCTAGCCCCGCACCTCAAGGAGCTCTACTGGCTCACAATCCACAAACAAGCAGTATTCAAACACCTCATGCACACATTCAAACCCTTGCACAACATGGTGTCCACATACCTCAACAACACGTCAGTTCGATCAACCGGACTCCTACTTGCACACATTCCCCGCATATGAGGAACCAGAACAGGCTGTCACATCTTTTCCTACCTCGCTCCTAAACCCTAGAAGGACCTGCTCCAGCACATTAGAGGTCCTGCCTACGTTCTTGAATTCCACAAAGAAGTAAAAATGTGTCTTTTCAACTAGGTAGGCCAGGGCTCGGTCCAGAATGCTTCTGCTTTCAGCACCAGGGATACAGTCCTCAATGACTGTGTGCTCTACAAATACACATCATATAAAATACTAGTATATGATCATGGCCCCCAAAAGAGGCTTTGTATTTACTACTTCTAACTTACATCACAGCAGGCTTCTGACTAGGATGCCATAAGTATGAGTGACGTAAATATCTACTACGTAAAGTGCATTTTCTTTCCTCTAGGCTGACATTTTCAATGTTATGCAGTATGAAGTCCTGACATATTGAGTGCATTTCCTTTTCTCTAGGCTGAAATGTTCAATGTTATGCAGCATGAAGTCCTGACCTATTGCTGAAAGTCCTTTTGTGAAACCCCCACTTGCAACAGTGATAAGACGGATTCCACTTCTAGCCATGCTTGGCAGACTTCCAATACATTTAATAAAGCTCTTTAAATTGATATATGTAAGGCTTGTGGGCCGATTACACTATAGCTTGTTATTTTCACCACACTATCGACCCACTGAGTCACAAACTGTCTGGGTAATAGCTATATGAGGAAAGCTACTTTCCAGGATAGGAACTGCACAGAAGAGGAAGGCAATGGCTCAAATGGGGGACCATTAGTTTTGCAAGCACTACATTTAGTTTCTAGAGCGGGACAGGTGGAACCTCAAGTGGAAGGTTTTAATGACTGCAATTCTGAACAGAGAAGAATGTTCTCTGTTCTGCATGCATGCAGAAATAGCTGCAAGGTGCCGGTATCTGGAAGTTTATGCTAACCCTTACTTGTAAAGATGAAGCAGATAAGGAAAGGTTACTTACCTGAGGTAACAATCTTTCTGCTGGATACTTAATCTACTTTCAAATATCTAACCTGCAGAATAATAGCAGATGCAGGACTGGACCAGGGCACTATGCCATGAGTGTTGTGAGATGACATCACTGAAGTAATACTGCACCTACCCCTACACAGCAACATCAGTTTTCAGTCACTTTACCAAACCTTTGAGGCGAGTGGACAGAGAGACATCAATAAGGTTTGCAGCACCAAAAGAAATTTGGGGACTGGTGGATTCGGGTCTCTCTGAATGGTCACCCTCTAACTATTTGGCTTCACCCTTCTGTTTCTGGAACCTGTCTTTGTTGACTTATAGGCCTCCGTACACTTTACCACAGCTTGTGCTCACTTCACAAAACATGGTAACATTGGCTTACACCCAATTGACATTTTTAATGCACTTGTACATTCCTTGTAAAGTGGTCCGACAGGTACCCAGGTCTGTATATTAAGGTCCTACAACACTTATTGTACCACACACTTAACTAGCTGTTTGAAACATGTCTCAGGCCTGCCACTGCAGCTTTAAACTAACAAAACAACCTGGCAAAATAAACCTTTGCCATGACTAAACCTCCCTTTTTAGTACATATACGTTATCCCTTAGGTAGACCATAAACATGCCCATACAGCATTGTATTTAAAAAGTTGGACATGCCCTTTTACGTTTTACATGTTGTGGCAGTGGAACAAAAATCAAATTATTTTTTCACTACTTGAAGGCCTACCACTCCCATAAAAGAACATTGGGTTACCTTTACTGCGTTTAATAAATGTTACATTTTGATTCAGAACAGGAAGAAATATCATGTTTGGACTCAAATAAGTTGTCATTTAAAATCTTCTTTAATAATAAAGGCATATGTTAGATTACACGTTTGAGAACACCACTTTCAGAGAGTTGGTAGTTTCCTGCGCTAAGCTTTGAGGCCTACTATGAGTTTCCACCTGCCTAAGCCTTTGAATTGCTCCCCCTTCAGGAATGCATTCTGGGAATAGACAGTGAACAATAAGACCTGGGTGTACCGGGCAGAGGGTCATCCTGCCAAAATGGGAGGGGTGGGGCTGTTCCCTGCCCCACTTACATTTCAAATGAGCTGTCTAAGCACACTCACAAAGAACTTGACACTAGGCTTGTGTCACCCCAGACATCTTGGAACCTAGGAAGGGAGGAAGGACATTTCTAGGACCATTTTAAGGGGAGAAACTCCAGAAGTTTCTTCTACTTTAGAGCGGTGTAAGGAAATGCCTCCTTGGCATGGTTACCCCCTGACTTTTTGCCTTTGCTGATGCCAAGTTTTGATTTGAAAGTGTGCTGAGGTCTGCTAACCAGGCCCCAGCACCAGTGTTCTTTCCCTAACCTGTACTTTTGTTTTCACAATTGGCACACCCTGGCATCCAGGTAAGTCCCTTGTAACTGGTACCCCTGGTACCAAGGGCTCTGATGCCAGGAAAGGTCTCTAAGGGCTGCAGCATATCTTATGCCACCCTGGGGACCCCTCACTCAGCACAGACACACTGCTTGCCAGCTTGTGTGTGCTGGTGAGGACAAAACGAGTAAGTCGACATGGCACTCCCCTCATGGTGCCATGCCGACCTCACACTGCCTATGCAGTATAGATAAGTCACCCCTCTAGCAGGCTTTACAGCCCTAAGGCAGGGTGCACTATACCATAGGGGAGGGCACCAGTGCATGAGCACTGTGCCCCTACAGTGTCTAAGCAAAACCTTAGACATTGTAAGTGCAGGGTAGCCATAAGAGTATATGGTCTGGGAGTCTGTCAAACACGAACTCCACAGCACCATAATGGCTACACTGAAAACTGGGTAGTTTGGTATCAAACTTCTCAGCACAATAAATGCACACTGATGCTAGTGTACATTTTATTGTAACATACACCCCAGAGGGCACCTTAGAGGTGCCCCCTGAAACCTTAACCAACTACCCGTGTAGGCTGACTGGTTTTAGCAGCCTGGAACACTCGAGACATGTTGCTGGCCACATGGGGAGAGTGCCTTTGTCACTCTGTGGCTAGTAACAAAGTCTGTACTGGGTAGAGATGCTTATCACCTCCCCCTTGCAGGAACTGTAACACCTGGCGGTGAGCCTCAAAGGCTCACCCCCTTTGTTACAGCACCCCAGGGCATTCCAGCTAGTGGAGTTGCCCGCCCCCTCCGGCCACGTCCCCACTTTTGGCGGCAAGGCCTGAGGAGATAATGAGAAAAACAAGGAGGAGTCACTGGGCAGTCAGGACAGCCCCTAAGGCAACCTAGCTGAGGTGACTGACTTTTAGAAATCCTCCATCTTGCAGATGGAGGATTCACCCAATAGGGATAGGAATGTGGCCCCCTCCCCTTGGGAGGAGGCACAAAGAGGGTGTAGCCACCCTCAGGGCTAGTAGCCATTGGCTACTGCCCTCCCTGACCTAAACACACCCCTAAATTCTGTATTTAGGGGCTCCCCAGAACCTAGGAACTTATATTCCTGCAACCTAAGAAGAAGAGGACTGCTAAGCTGAAAAACCCTGAGAAACCAACTGCTTTGGCCCCAGCTCTACCGGCCTGTCTCCCTACTTCTAAAGACACTGCTCCAGCGACGCTTTCCCCGGGGACCAGCGACCTCTGAATCCTCAGAGGACTGCCCTGCATCTAGAAGGACCAAGAACTCCCAAGGACAGCGGCTCTGTTCACCCAAGACTGCAACTTTGTAACAAAGGAGCAACTTTAAAACAACTTGCGTTTCCCGCTGGAAGCGTGAGACTTGACACTCTGCACCCGATGCCCCCGGCTCGACTTGTGGAGAACAAACACTTCAGGGAGGACTCCCCGGCGACTGCGAGACCGTGAGTAGCCAGAGTTGTCCCCCCTGACCCCCCACGACGACATCTGCAGAGGGAATCCCGAGGCTCCCCCTGACCACGACTGCCTGCTTCTAAGAACCCGACGCCTGGTAGGGACACTGCACCCGCAGCCCCCAGGACCTGAAGGATCCGAACTCCAGTGCAGGAGTGACCCCCAGGAGGCCCTCTCCCTTGCCCAGGTGGTGGCTACCCCGAGGAGCCCCCCCCTAGCCTGCATCGCTGAAGAGACCCCTTGGTCTCCCATTGAAACCTATTGAAAAACCGACGTGTGTTTGCACACTGCACTCGGCAGCCCCCGTGCTGCTGAGGGTGTACTTTCTGTGTGGACTTGTGTCCCCCCCCGGTGCCCTACAAAAACCCCCTGGTCTGCCCTCCGAAGACGCGGGTACTTACTTGCTGGCAGACTGGAACCGGGACACCCCCTTCTCCATTGAAGCCTATGCGTTTTGGGCACCACTTTGACCTCTGCACCTGACAGGCGCTGAGCTGCTGGTGTGGTAACTTTGGGGTTGCTCTGAACCCCCAACGGTGGGCTACCTTGGACCCAAACTTGAACCCCGTAGGTGGTCTACTTACCTGCAAAAACTGACAAACTCTTACTCCCCCTAGGAACTGTGAAAATTGCACTGTCTCTAGTTTTAAAATAGCTATATGTGATTTATTTGAAAAGTGTATATGCTATTTTGATGATTCAAAGTTCCTAAAGTACCTACCTGCAATACCTTTCATTTGAAGTATTACATGTAAAATTTGAACATGTGGTTCTTAAAATAAACTAAGAAAAGATATGTTTCTATACAAAAACCTATTGGCCTGGAATTGTCTTTGAGTGTGTGTTCCTCATTTATTGCTTGTGTATGTACAACAAATGCTTAACACTACTCCTTTGATAAGCCTACTGCTCGACCACACTACCACAAAATAGAGCATTAGTATTATCTCTTTTTGCCACTTTCTTAATAAATAGGGGATTCTCAGACCAACTCTTTAGTACACTCTGAGATCTGCAGAAGAATACAGAAGGATGGCCTTGTACTAAAGAGGATTGCCTTGCTGCTTCTTGATGCTATTTTTACTTAAACCTTTAAACTTGCACATCTCCAGGTTCTACGGATTGGATTTCTGTTCTCAATGTATTTATTAAATGTTACTCTTTTTTCTAAATTGGTGGGGTATATGTGTTGTGTTATGTTTTTACTTTATTACTGTTTGTGTGATGCATAAATACTTTACAGAGTGCCCAAGTTAATTTAGCAACTTTTGTGGATCTGTGGTTGGTGATTCAGAAGAGTTTTCACTCCCTAAATCAAAAACCCAATTTCTTACAGGATTTTTTGACTTTTTATATAAGATGTCCATCAAATGAAGGGGTAGGTGGATCAAGAAGAATCTGAAGGAAGATAAGAGTATTCACTAGAAAAATCGTTTCTGCAGGTAAGTAACTTTTATTCTGAAGGATACCTCTACCTGCTGGAGAATCTGTAGAATAGATTCCAAAGCAATACCCTGTCCAGGGGGATGGTTAGACAAGGAAATCTTCCAAGACAGATCTGACAAAAAGGCAGTTCCTACACACTTTCGAAATCAAGCACTAATGCTTGGCAAAATGTGTAGAGATGCTCATGTCGCAAGCTTGCATATCTTTAGTGGAATGGGCTCCGATTCTCATAGGGGTCCTATCTTGGCCAGCCTATTGGAGATCTTAATACAGAGGATTATTCATTGGGGCAGACTCCACGACTCAACAGCTTTGTTAGCCCAGGAAAAGCTGGTCATCTATTCGTAGCTTCTTGGTACCATCTAGGTAGTAGTTGACCGCTTGCCTAGGCAACTGTTCCTCCTCCTTTATGAGATTGGGATGGGGCTGCGGGCGGGGGACAGAAGGACGGGAGGGTGATGGACTGACTGAGATGGTAAGGGGTCACCACTTTTGACAGGAAAGCAGCCATGGCTCACAACACCAGTTTGTCAAGATAAAAGAAAGTAAAGGGTGTGCAACAGCTGAGAGTCTGCAACTCATTTACCTCTTTGGTCGTATTGAAGGACACTAAGAAAACTGTCTTTAACATCAAAATTCTTAAAGGACAACTATGCAGGGGCTCAGAAAGAGTACCCTTTAGAAAAGTTAAAACAGAGTTAAAATACCACTGAGGAACCACAAACTGAGTTGGGGGACATAGGTTTGACAATCCTTTAGGAAACATGACAAATGAGGACTTGAATAAGAAAGGCTGTTCTGGAAGACGGAGGAATGCCAACAACGGAGCTAAATAAAGGAAGTAGTTCTTACTGCACATCCTGCTAAAAAGGGATAGTGCAAACTACAAGACCGGAGAAGACTTAGCTCATAAAGGGTGCACATCAAACAAGAAGTTTCTCCATCTTCCAGAGTAAGTGAATTTGGTAGAAGGATGACATGCTTACATTATGACATCTACCACCTCTGAAAGGAGTTCAGATGTACCTGTTCCATCTCCAGGCCTGCAGGTTGAGGCCTCGGAGATTGGTGTGCAGAACCATTTCCTCTGACTAGGAGAGAAAATCATGTCTGCAGGTCAGCTTGAGCAGGTACATACAGAGACCAAGTGCTGAAGGTCTGCATACCACACCCTTCCAAGTCAATCTGGCATGTTGAGAATGCCTGGAGCCTGGTACTGACTTCCTCATGCCTTGAGTAATCAAGGTTATGGGAGGAAATGTGTAGTGCAGATGAAAATACCACTTAAACTGAAAAACATACCCTATGGCTTCCCTCAACAGATACTGGAGGGCACAGAACTGCTGGCATTGAGCATGTTCAGAGTAAGTGAATAAGTCCCCTTCAGAAGTGAATCATTGGGAAAGATGTCCTGGACTTCCTAGTGATCGGCAAGATAGTCTCAGATGTTCAGAGACCCTGCCAGTTGATGGTTGGTTAACCAGATACCGTGACGGTGTGCCCAATACCACTGTCTCAACACCTCCACACAAAGGAGGTGAGACCCCACTCCTCCTTGTTTTTTGCCATCGCTACCATCAAAATCCTGACCTTGGGTCGAGAGAAGGAAGGCCTTGAGCACCAGCCGAGTTGCCAGCAGTTCCAACAGGTTTATATAGAGAACCTGTTCTTCGGATATTAGAGGCCTCTGACCGCCAGATTTTCTGGATGAATTCCCCAACCTCGAGGTGGAAACAACTGTCACTACCACAGTCATGGCAGGATGAGGAGCAAAGGACATTCGAGCATTCAGTTTTGATTTGTCCTCCCCCAAATCCCCACCTAAACTCCTTTGCTGCAACACTGGCAGACATTATGATGGAGTCTGACATGTGTCTATCATACAGCCACCATTCCACCACTGCAGAGCCCTCATATACCAATCAGCATGCATAACTAGGAGAATGAAGAAAGCAAGCAAACCCAGGAATCTGAGAACTCTCAGAACTGGAACACTTGCTGGAAATATGGGACAATTTCCCAGATGTTATCCTCTGAGGAGGAAAGGCACCGGGAAAAGTGGTGCCCAGCACTGATGAACTGAAGTCGTGGGAGGACCTAGGTCAGATTTGAGCTTGTTGACTGAAAAGCTCAGGCCAACAGCAGAGATACTGCTGACTGCAGATAGCAGGACACCACCCCAAGCCTCCTTTGATTAATCCGTTATCCAGGAAAAATTAGGATGCCCGACCTTCGGCAAAGAGCCACAACTAACT
The DNA here is from genome assembly GCF_031143425.1 of Pleurodeles waltl. Lineage (NCBI taxonomy): Eukaryota > Metazoa > Chordata > Amphibia > Caudata > Salamandridae > Pleurodeles > Pleurodeles waltl. The sequence goes on from NC_090440.1 coordinate 262,767,782, forward strand.
CCATCACCTTTGCAAAGACTTGAGGAGACTGATCAAAATTAGCAGTGCGTAGAACCCACCACAAAGAGCAAGAATGACCAATGTGACCACAGGATCATGATATGACATCATCCAATATCTAGCTTCTAACACCAGCAACACTTGAGAGGGTCAGCATCTTGAAAAACTTCTTAAGGAGGTAAAGGTTCAAATTTCTGAAGTCTAGGATCAGACATGGGCTGTGGCTGATTTTGGGGACAAAGAAGTATCAGGAGAAACATCCGTGGCCTTGTTCTCGTTCCAGCACTAACACCACAGGACCTTTCTGTAGACGTGCTGACACTTCATGTGGCAAGACGCCGAGATGATCCCGGAGGGGAGACGACAGCTGTAGCGGAACCTCAACAAAGGGAGGGGTATAGCATCTTTCTATGATCCATAGGGCCCACTGGTCCAAATAAACAGCCTTCCAAGCTGGTAGAAAGATGAGAACTGTCCTCCCACATAATCTGAAAGGGCTTAGTGGAGTGAACAAGGTCTGCTTGCCTGGTGGTGTGGCAAAGGATGCAGAGGGTGGCTGGGCCGGCCCTTTCCTCTGCCTATTCCCCCATTCTACATGGCCAGCAGATGTTGCTGTTGTTGAGGCTGTAGCTTGTACAGTTATCACTGGCATAAGGAGGATCACTTCGAGAAGCCACAGAAATGATGAAATTGTCAGTAATCACTGGTAGGAAGGGGGCAATTGAAGTCCCAAGGAGCAGCCCGTTGCTTTTTAAATTGCTCTGGCGCCATATCCACCTTATCCTTAAACAGGTGAGCCCAAAAAAGGAAAGGTCCATTTAATTAGCTTAGAGTCCAGAGGAAACGTTTGATGTGTAAAGCTAAGCGTGCCTGCGGATTGACACAAAGGTACCCATGGCTCTGGCTAAGGAGTATTCATTCCCAATGTTATCATGTGACGTGATGTATTCTAGCCATCCTGGACCACCTGTCAAAAGTGCACTCCTCTCTTCTGGCATATGAGGCACCACCATCTGAGCCACATCCTACAGGACATAGGTGTAGCATGCTAGAAGAGAGTTTTCATTCACTGCCATGCTCCACTCAGAGGGGCTCGTTTTCACCCAGGCTTTTAAACAGTTTAGCTCTCTATCCGAAGGGATAGTCAGGAAGGTCCCAGCTGACTGTCCTCACGAGCATGATGCCAGTACGACTGGTCTCTCAGCCGAAGGCTCGGATGAGAGGAAAAACGGTATTCCCTAGAGCAGTACTGTAGCAGCAAGTCACCTGTCTATTAACAGTCAGAGCAGTGCTAGGTCTTTTCTACACTGCCAGGAGAGAGTCTAGGAGGGCTTAACTGAATGGCAGCATAGCTTTCGCAGTAGGAACTGCAGGGAGGAGTATTCCTGTAAGCACATTAGATTGAACCTCTACTGTTGGAAGCTGCAATTCCAGCACTTAAGCTGCTTTTATAACCACGGAGTGAAAAGAATCTACAGAGTTGTAGGTCCTGTTGTAAAGTCCACTTCAATTTCCAGTGAAGTGTCTAGCCCACTTGCAGAAGCCAAGCCTAGAAATTCTTGGCCCAGACTTCCAGTATTCATCCTCGCTTTAAGAATGCAAGTTCAGAAGGTCACAGTCAGATCCTAAAATTTTATGAGTTCTTTGCCTGTACTCTTCTTTTTCTAGTAACCTCATCATCTCTCTTTTTGGCCTTTGTGTGGCACGACTTCGGGGACTGGTGCTAGATATGGAGTTGGTAGGGATGGTGGCAGTGGGGGGTCAGGGGAAGATGTGGCATGGTATATTGAAGTGGCGGATCAAAGGCAAGGTGAGTTGGCGTCGGTCCTAGTGTGATGAGCCAAGAGGTGTCGATGAATAGCATGAACACTGGGAGACTGCATGGTGTCATGATGCCCGAAGGAGCACCAAACTGCATCAGCGCTGTGGCAAAGATAGAAAACATGTCATGAAGAAACGCGCTAGATCTGGGCCTGGAGACTGCATGGTGCCATGATGCCAGAAGGAGCACCAAACTGCATTGACGCTCTGGCAAGGATGGAAAACATGTCACAAAGAAACATGCTAGATCTGAGCCTGGAATTGGGTACTTGGGAAAGACTGGAACTGGTAACTCTAAAGTGGGTTAAGAAGATCGAGGAAGCTCTTGGGTTGTGTACAGCCACTCATGGAGGGGGGTCAGCCAGCTCCTAAGGTACCAACTGCAGTTCTGAGGATGAAGATTTTGCAAGAGTCCGAGATAGTCTAGGTGACAGATTTGGAATGTTTTGTATTTTTCTGCGCTTACTTTTTTTTTTTTTTTTTTTTTTACCACCGAATTAATGTGTCAAGGACTATCGAGAGCGAGGCCTGGAACGGCATAAAGAGCTTTGACTCCTGCTCTTTAATGGCCTTCAGATACATCCTCTGACAGGATCCAAATGACTGGGAGTTGTGGTCCGACCAAGACACCAAAAGCAGGTCAAGTGTGGGTCAGTGATACCCATATGTCCCTCACAGTTCCTACAGGGCTTAAAGCCCAAACATTTAGGGAGAGACAGTACTGCACAAAAATGGTTTCTTGTGAAGAAAACTCAACTCCATAGCGCGAGCTCTGGATCTGTGTCAAATGCGCAGAAAAAAGGGAACCAATTTTGTTATGTCAGAGTGGACGCTGTATTGCTCTGGTGATGTAATCTGATGCCACTTCCAGCGTTGATACGAAGCCTAGGGTTGACTTAGGAGTTTACCTCTCAAGCTGCCCTATCAATCCATTGAGTTTCATATCTTGGAATTTGAGAGTGTTTTGACCTCCAATACGATTTCCTCCCCCATGTTTCTAAATTGTTCTTTGAAACCATCCATCTCCTCCCACTGAGCCTTACTTTACCACGAGGAGGAGGCCTATGGAATTAGCAATCTGACGATGTGCATGGGTCCCAACCACAAACATCTTGCCTAAAACATCTGTTCTCTTGCTCTGTTTCTGGTGGGGGAGCATCATACCCACCACAAAGGAATCTTCCTCAGGGATGGTATGCACATCTACCTTGTGGTATGAAGCTGTACTTTGTATGACCCCCCCCACCACACAGCAACTGAATTATCTGGGGCAGAGGACCACAGTGAGATTGGCTCAAGGTCTGGGACCGCTGGAGGGCCCATATCATAATCCTCCCATGAGTCGCATGTGGGATGACAATAGAATGGGACCTCAGTCATCTGGCAGGGAATAAGGACTGGGGCGACTTGCGCCCGTGAAGGATTGTGAAGACCAGGGTTGGGATGGTGACGTGGGTGATGGAGGTAGAGGTACATCGAGAGGAGGTGGTGGAAGAGAGTGAATTATGTTAGGAGCAGGTTTCAGTTACACCTTTCAACCGTTAGGGTTGTGGCGCAGGCTCTAAAGCAGAGTCCATTGTTGGCTTCTATGTGAAAGTCAACCTTCTCTTTCTGGGTGGAGGATCTGAAGCCTTTAGATCTTTTTAAAGGAACTCTTCTCAGTCTGGGGATGGATCAAAATGTGTCTCCGTCCCTTAGCAAATTTCTATTGAAGTTTCTCTAGAACTGGTCTACAGGAGTCATCCGAGCCATCAGTGGAGAGTGCCTTGACATCAATGTTGGTTTCAGCACCAAGGTGGCTTTTGGGGCCGGCAGTCGTTTTGGCATTGAATGTTGAGCAGATGCCAGCAGATGGGTTCTTAGACTACAATGTTTGCTTTTACTTTACAGTGCCAGAGGGCCAATGGCTCCTGTAAAAGTATCAGTGTCTCAGTATCTGAAACTAATTTCCACCATCAATAGTACACAGAATGAGATGTAGCCAAGCAGCTGTGTTGCTCACCTTTAAAAGAGGGGAAAAAAGGCTCTAAGCCTCTTTGGCACATACCGAACCATAGTGCGATTCTTGGCAATTCCTTCTACTTTCCAGCACCACAAACTGTGAATGTGTATGTTGGAAAGGCGTAAACATCACCAATACAATGTGGTGTCCAGAGCTTTTTTTATATCCATGTTACCACACCCTTCTCATCTTGGTCTTGTCATCTAGTATCAACTGGACCATGTTCAGGTTACTCTTTATCCTTTACTCTTTATATGGACGGGCCCTCATATTTGAGAAATGAGAAATTTCTTTGAACAGCACTGTCCAGTCAGGCTAAGCCTTAAATACGTCAGCAACTAAGAAAGGTGCAACAAGGAGCCTAAATTGGATACATTTGATAGTGGAAGACTAAAAAATTTAAAACACTATTCAACAACAACATATGGTCAAGAATATAAAATATGCCCTTTTAGAGACAAACCAGTAGACTTGGAATTCAATCTTCATCCAGACCAACATGCTATTCTAGTGCCAAATAACTGAATTTGGATTGAGAATCTGGAGCACTTACCTTGACATGCTGCATCAAGAGCTGCTTTTGCATATACACCAGCTGACACTCAGGGCACTTGAACACACACACAAGCAGCTTATTAGTATTCTGGTAGAAGTGCTGATGTAAAAGCTTCTTCCTGTTAAACACTGTCTCACAAGAGCATTTGTAGATCACTCTGAAACAATTTGGAACCAGAATGGCCAATTATCACTCAATTTCATAGTAACAGTAGTTACTTTCACAAATAAATATAAGCAATTCAGTCAGTGTGCAATTTGAAAAACGAACCATTTCACAAACAATCTTCTCACTAATTAAAGGCAACCCATGCTAATGCAATCTGTTTTTTTCACTGATATTTACCTCTAGAAGACAAGGAATTTTAGCAGCTTGTCCTGGAGGTTAAAGGGCCTTAAATCACTAGGCCGATTTCGGCAGTTTCCTAACCGTATGCAATGTGAAAGCCTTTGTTGTAAAGGAATTTATAAAACAAATACCTAATTTTTTACAGGGAAATAATTTTGCTTGTTGCATATAAATGTGTTCAGCACATGCAGTTTTAAAGGGTGTTACGTGGTAAGGTTACCTTAACAGTTTTAGAATTTTTTGAGGACGGTCACCCATTTTTCTGCTAATATAATCTTGATTGATTTTTTTACACAAATCAGTCCTCCCTCTGTTTTGGATAGTGGTCCTTGCAATATGACTAGAAAACCTGACCACCCAAGTATATGATACGTCATATTGTAACAAACAATCCCTCTATAAAAGCGAGTCTCTCAATCAAAACTACAGTCTCAAGACTCAGTTCATTTTCTGCACTCTATATTTAATGTTGATGGTACTTTCTATCTATGAACCCTCAATATTCCTCTCAAATGTAACAACTTCCTTCCAACAAAAGGGTTCACAACAATTCCAATTTTTCATTCTGTTCAATTAACTCCACAGCATTGCTTCTCTCCCGTTTTCCTTCTCCGTGATTTGGCCATGAGGGATGAGGTGTAGTGTGGGGAAGAGAGGGTCAAAGGAGTGGATGGGTTCTCTTCAGCTTCTGTCCATGAATGAGGTAGGCGTGATCCTCACTCCCAATCAGAGAAAAAAATGTAGGCTCACCATGAAATGACATATGGCTTTGAATCACATGACTGGAACCTAACATGTACAACCATGAGTGATACTGTAACACTGCACGCAATCAGCAATACACAAGGATAACTTCAAGCATCACACCAATATTATAACTAGTATCTTCCACCCTGCAGATGAGCAAAGGGAATAAATAGTGGAGGGTGATAAGGAGTGCATCCTTATGTATACAGAATCCTGAGGCCAAAGTACAAATTTAGCCCAACAGCAATACAATTGTGGGGAGAGGGGTCTGCTTCTCTCCCATGAGATTGTGAAGATAGATGCCTATAGGGCTACTAAAGACTACATCTTATAATCCTTTTCACACTAGGCTTATACATGAATACATTAAGCCATTTTCTAGGTGCAGAAGAGGAGCTATCCCAACTTTGGAAATGGACAAGATCGTTCTGTCAGTCCACAAGCCCATTGCAATCACATTAGAAACACAAACACATCCCTATAAACTTGCAAACTGACTCCTTAACAAGTTCTCCCCACATGACGTAGCTAATAGAGCAGAAATAGGTGAGGAAATAACACAGTACATTCAGAAAAATAACTCACCAGACATACCTGCCTCTCTGTTTTGGGACTCAAGGTATATACTAGAGATGTCGTCATAATGATAGCAGCTAGATATAAGAAAATGCAAAATTAAAAATTAAATAAGGGCCACAGTGGTGTTGCCCCTGTCACAAGCAGCAGAACACCACAGGAGGACATTGTCTAAAAATATCTGTCACACAGTTTTAGCAACAACTTAAATTCCATGACTGGGGAAAGGCAGAATACGCTTTATTGAGGACCTGCCAGCGATATTACTCCTCAGATAATAAGGCAGGGAGATTTCTGGCTTTACACCTTAAGGCCAAGGTCAACTCTGACAGGGTTCAAAAGATCATTTTTAGCTCTGGAGAGACGGCCCACAATGTCATTTATGTGTCCTTTTGATCCTTTTATCAGCAACCATACAAATGGGAGTGGGTAGATTCTGAAGAGGTAATAACTTACCTCCAAGAAAACCTTCATTAATACATAACTTTGAGAAACATGAGAGGGACTGGATGTACAGATATTTATAGAGGAGATCATTACAGTGATATCCAAGTTTACACTGGAGAAATATCTGAACCCAGATGGGTACACAGCCACCTTCTACAAACTCAGGATTACTAACTGACACAATGTGTAAGAGAGCAACTGCTGTCATAACTAAACTGGGGAAGGAGCCATTCCAATGTGCCTTGTACAGGCCTGTCTCCCTATTAAACATCAATATCAAGCTTCTTACAAGGCATTCTGGAAAAACGTTTAGGAACCTTGCTACCTGGAGTAGTCAAGGCAGATCAATCTGATTTGGCAACGAGGGATAACACTAAAACGCTGCTACACATCCTAGATAATGTCAGAACATTTATTTCCGTCAGTAGACACTGAAAAGGCATTCAACAGTTGATAGGACCTATATGATAGGGTCTTGATGAGGCTGAACCAGGGTCCCTGATTTCAGGGATAGATTACGACGACCTATTAAAAGCCTAGAGCCGGAAAACAAGTCAATGGATTCATACTGCATCCGTTAATGATAGAGAGGGGTACCAAGCAGGTATGCAGTCTGTCACCACGTATCCTTGCTCTTACACTAAAACTCTTTGCACATGAAATCAGGCTCAGGCAGATATCACAGGAGTGAATATTAGCAAATACATATTTAAACTTACAATGTTTGCAGGCACTTAAACTTACAATGTTCTGCTCTCTCTGCCTGATCAATTCACCTCTGTACCAGCACCGTTACAGGACTTGAGCCTATTCCAGAAAGTTTCCAATTATAAAATTAATATTACTTAGTAGTTAATTTCTACTGATACACCCTCGACCACATCAAGCAGAGCAGTTACATTAACTTATGGACCTCAGAATATGCCTAATATTTAGGAACTTTGCTTCATGACAAAAGGATTTCACCAATTAGGGCAGGAAGAGAACATGTTCACTCGTATGAAGGATAGGCAAGTTGAGCAGGTTTTGGTGGGATGGGTGTGAGGTGGGGGATGGAGGTTAGGGAGCGGGGGCTGTGTTGTTGTTCATGGTTACTTTAGTTCAACAATTCAGCTTTCCACACTGGCTGGGCTGTTGCAAATGATGGGACGTGCAATGGAATGAAAATTAAAATACAGACGTTACTTGAGTCTTGAACATATTGTCGATTTCTCTGCCGCTATATTCGTCAAATCAAGGTAAGAAGCATGCATGGCACAACTGAGGCTATCCCTCTAGATACTGTTTCAAAATATCTCATAAAGTCTATATTCCTCAACTCTTGCATCATAACCACGAGGTTGAGAAGCATCTTCATGTGATGCTGAAGGCGTTTCCACAGCTTCAATGATTTGCAATGGTGGTGTCCATTTCTTGCCATTTTTAGGGTTTTTAACTTGAAATTATAAGAAGCCAGGCAGTATTGCTGTTTTGCTCTAGTGAGTTACAAATTACAGACTAAGTGCACATCTAACCACCAATACCATCAAGACATTAGCTATTCCCAGTGTCAGCTCTCAATTATTTTAACAGCAGCGGCCCCATGGCTCATGTCTTGTAGCATGTGTCTATATGCTCAAAATGTACAGAGGTGTGTAGCATTGTGAGTGATTCCTAATATTAATTGCACACAATTTTCCCCCATCTTATTCTAGTCACGAGCTGGATCATGACTGCTAAATGACCCAGCAACCTAAGGCCTTACTAAGAAGGTAGAGTAGATAAGCATCTACATATGTTGTCCAGTACCTCTACCCAAGCAGCAAAATTGTTTCAGGCAAAAGGGGTGGCAGATGTTGGGAGAGAGAAAACAGAAGAGAAGGGACAAAGAACTGAGAACAGATTGAGCTGGCTTTCCGTAATGAAAGTTGTCTGAAGGTAATCTGGGTATTACCCCATGGTCCAATTACCCTCTGCTGATCTTTTAACATAAAGGATATGGCCAAATATTAGATCCAGAGTTGACAGACACAAGCATGTTGAGTGCTTTCTAAATAGGCCTAGATATGTGGCAATCGGTAAGAGTTAATAACAAAGTCAGCATCTCACTGTAGTTTGTTGAGGAAGAGGATGCTTCACAGGATGCCTAAGAGGAGAATCATAAAGTGAAGAGTTCATGTACTTATGGCGATGCTTTCATGTGTGCTTCTATTGCAGGAGCGAACTAAAGTCATTACAAGCATCAACCCATTCCCCATGACTGCTATGGCCATTCATCTTGCCAGAGGCCACAGCCTCCCTTCACAAATTATACAGGAAATAAAATGTGGCTGAATCACCGGGTTGACAATGGAATTGGACACTTTAGTTTGCAAACTTGCTGCCTGTTAAAGTGCAAGCATATGGTAACTACCTGAATGGACCGTCATCTTGAGCAGAAGGAAGAACCATAATTAAAGAGTGTAGGCTGGAACAAGGGGATCATTGTCATTAGAGCCTGATGCATCTTGCATATTACATACAGAAGCAGAGGCAGAAGGGGGAAGGTGAGGGGAAGGGGTAAAAAAAAAAAAAAAAAAAAAAAGTTCCTGACCAATCTATTGATATAGCAGTCCCTAGAAATGGAGGAAGTGGGTACCTTCAATATCTAATAAGGTGTGTTGCATTGCACAGGTCAGGTCCAAATTTCCTGCAAACAATCAATGTCTGGTGTCCCTCACTTCTGAACGTATCAGTGGAGAAAATTTCAATTAAATTCCCCTTTGTGTCTCTCCTGATAAGACAGGCAACATCACTGTCTGCTCCCAACTGATGCACTACTAGCAGATATATGTAATGGTTGCAAATTAATTTTCAGCTGCATAATTATCACTGGTGCAGCATCAACAGGCAAGTGAAAAGACTTTTAAGTGCATACCTGGACCTCCGTTTTAGTGTGTTGACAGTTGTCTTCACCATCAATGCACTATAATTCCAAACACTCTCTATGCAGGTGTGGTAATACACCCAATAGCTAACAGTGAGAAACGTACTCCTCTTGTGCTGATCCAAAATATAGAACGCTTTATTCAAGCAATGGCTGAAAGCCCACGAATCAAACAAACCAATGGCATGGCTGAAAGTCCTTCCATGTGTATGTTTTGTTTTATTGGCAATTTAAAAAAGTTCCTGTTCTTTTCAGGACATTGTCTGTTTTGTGTGTCGGGTATCACGGGACTTTGAATGAAAATACATGACAGTCACTATCAAAAAAACATAATACATGGAAAAAAAAACACTTTTCTTCATCTGTTCTACTAACCACACAAGAAAGAGAAACCTTAAGGAAAAACAAGTGAAGTCAAGTCACGCTAGTTATGACCTGTGACATACTGCCCGTTACAGGCTCCCAGACAATTAGTGGTTCAACAAAAACAAGCAAAGGATGTTTCATCTAGCTATGAATTTATCTAGAGGGCTCACTAGTAACAGAGCTTAAAAGCATCAACATGTTTGCTTCACATACATTTACTATAATTACTAAGAAGGGATTAACATAAAACACTATGCTTACTGAGCAGCCTTCTGAGGTAGTGATGGATGCTGAGCTGCCATGTGGGTAGCAATATTTTCTGTTGACTTAAAGGCCATCGGACAAAAAAAACACTTGTGGAAGACTTCAAAATGCTTATCTTGAATATGATCTTTCAGCATCCCCAATGTCATGAAGACAACTCCACAATGGATACACCTGCAAATAACAAATACGAAACTTAAATGACTATATATCAAAATAAAAATAACGGTTAACAACACAGAGAATCTTTTAAGTCATTTGACACTTTGGATAAATTTGCCTCATTCTCAGCACCAACTCGGCAGTACAGAGGCTTAAATCAGCTCATTTAAGCAACAGAGCTTGAAGGTCCACCCAAAAAATATAGTATCTGTGATTAAAGTAAAGACACTCCAATTGCAGCTGTGGGACCAGTGGACATTGTCATCAGCAACCCACAGCTGCAGCTGAAGGAAATGGTTACATCAGTATGTGCCACATGAGAAAATTGACATGGATGCAATTCTAGCCTGTCTGTTAACCATATGAAACAAAACATGCTGTCCGATAGAAAGTCCCCTGGCTCCTCTGTCCACACGTATGTCTTCCAAGGTCAGGGCAAGAATACCACATTTAGACAGCGAATGTGTGGGTACACATTACATCGCAATCAAGATATACGTTTTGTTTTTTTTGTTGGTTTTAGGGTATTTTGGCTTGAACTCCGCAGACCTCTAATCGAGGGTGTTTTGGCAGGCCGAGATCGAAGACTTTGTTTTCTGTGCAATTCTGTGGTGGCACTTTGGGCAAGAACTAAAAGGTGTATGCTCCAAACCCACTTCACATTTGTTTTCTGTTGAAAACAAATTATTCCTACTCCCGACACTGAGTTTGTGCCTGTGCATCCAGACCCAACAGCAGGAAAAAGAATTCGAAGATGCGACCACACACAGAGGATTCTGCCATCATTAAGATGGGATCTACAACCAAATAGTTGGCAATGCAAAAAAAAAAAAGAAGAAGAAAAGAGCCGAATAAGACAGCATGTGAATCTAAAAAAAATACATAAAAAAACAAGGTTCCAGAATTAACTGCGTACATGCTGGGCCAGTATCTGGCGAGACTGAACATGCATAGAACTTGGTAGTCAACTTTATACAGGAACAACATTTTTATATAGTCATATTTTGTATATTAAAACTATAGTCAAAATTAGTTGGGAGGAATTCAATATTCTGGTGAGCCTAGAATTTATCTGTGTGGCTACTTTTTTCTAAAAGCCAGCATTAGATATCTTGATCAAGATACATGAACAGCTTGTTAGGACATCAAGAACAACTGAATCTGCCTGTAAATATTGATGCATCCAGGGACCCCATTGGGCTGTATGCCACCCTTGTGAAGATAGGGGAGTATGCGTGAAGAATTGGGCACCACATACTTCATGTCACATGGACAGGTGGTAAATGGTTAGCCACGTGACTTTCATCGTACCATGGTGTTCACTGTTGAGGCCCATTATTAGTAGCCTTCCGTCTCCATGGAAAATAATATGCAGGACAGGTTTACAATCTGTTTTTTGGCACTTTTCTTTGAGATGTAATCCCAATGTGCAGGAATATTGCAACTTCGAGGCAGGCAGGTGACTTGGACAGTAGGTTCTCAAATAGACAGTCCATTATTTGAACCTGACCCGGGAGGGAGAGGGAGAGAAAGAGCGCGAGTTAGAGGCTCCCGATAGGACCCTGTATGATCCTTTGAAGCAGAGGGTGGCAACGGATTGCACTGCCAACAGTTTCCATACTGCTGGAGCGCCTACTTTTGCCTTATGTTTAAATTCTTCCCCCTGGGTGAATGTAGCCTTAACACCACTTGGAGTAAATACCAATGGTATTGTAGGGTTCAACATGATCTGCACAGCATCTACTAGTGAGTACCACAAGGTTGATATGCAAGGGAGGAAGGTATTTTGTGTGCAGCACCAAGACTTATAAATGTACTCCTCAAGAACTGAAAGGTAACATGCTCTCTAAGTTATTTTACATGAACATCATAGTGGAGCAGTGTATAGCTACTCATTAATCTCTGAATGTCGGTAGTTTCACCTATAGGTATACAAGAGTGTCAACTTTTCATAAGTTTGTTTGTGTTATTATAGAAGGAGTAGGGGTGTATGATTTGATAATTTGCAATCATGAACATTTCAGCCTTCAATACCACAAGAAATGCCCTTAAGGGACTGCAGGTAGAGACCAACTCGGTACCAGCCATGACCAACCAGAATAGAATTGCCTTGGACTTGCTAACGGTGCAGCAAGGAGGGATGTGTGCTATAAAAAATTGAGACATATTGTTGTTATGCCAATTTGTCTTTGAATTGAGGAATGGTCCTGTAAGTACCCTTAGGGCTCTAGTAACTCCAAAGGCGAAAACCCTGAACTGGTAGTGTTTTCCACTAAACATATAGTGAAGGTACTGGTGGTGCGCTTGGTCTATAGAGACGCGGAAGTACATATCTATCCGAATCAATGCAGCCATAAAGTCGCCATGTCGCAGCAAGGGGATGACTTCTTGCAATCTAACCATGCGAAAGTATTTTAAGAAGATAAAACTGTTCATGGTCAGAGGTCGTAAGAAGCCGGAACTTTGGGTTGTATGTGAATACTGTGTAAAGTGTCTAGGAGCTTCCGAGTGAGTGGATAGGGCTTGCTATGCAATCCCAAAGTGCTCTAATTAGGGGTAGTGTGGTTGAGCAGCCTAAGGCTTAAAATCAGATGAGTGCAAGACTTCTACAAATATACACAATAGTTAATAAATTAGACACATGACTCAAGAAGGAGAGCCACACCAATTTATAAAAATAGCAAGTATCTTCATATAATTTTAGGCATCTGAGGAACATCGTTCAGGTAAGTACGTTTTTAAATAGGATATATTTTCTCTTTTAAAAGTGGACACAGTACAGTTTCTGAGTTCTGCAATGTTATCCTATGGAGGTTGGGGTAGACATGTTCTGCAAACAGGTAGAGTACAGCTACTTACAAGACCAATCTCCAGGGGTTAAGGTGAGTAGTGGGCAAGTTCCAAGGCAGCACCCACAGTACACCCTTCGCGGCACAGGGACGGTCAGGTGTTGAGTGCTAAACAGCATTGGGTGCCCAATGCATTCCTATTGAGATCAGTCACTGTGAAAAGAGGATGCAGGCTCTGGCCAGAAGGCAAGTCGGGCAGAACCAACAGTGGGGCTCAGGCCTCACAATGCTCACGCACAGGTAGACAGTTTTGGTCATCTTCTCCAAGGCTCAGGGCTGACGGGTGCAGGTGTTCTTAGGTGCTGGGGGTTCTGACCAGAGCAGTTGGGGTAGAGGTGGGCTGAGTGCAGAGGCTGCAGGAGTCATCAGGAAGTCCAGGAGGGATGAAACCATGATGGACTTGGACTCTGGAGGGCTGGGGAACCTTGTTGGCACCGGTGGCCCACTTCAAATCGGGTCAGAAACTGCAGGTGCAGTGGTGACTTCAGATGTCAGGTTTTGGTGGTTCCAGAGACTTCAGAGTCACTTCTTTTGGAGTTTGTTGGAGAATAGGTCTGCTGTTCACAGAAGGTCTTAAGTCTTTTTCGAAGGCAGGCAGTCCTCCAGGGTTCCTGGAGTCACAGCGGCAGGACAAGTAACCTTTGGTGCAGATTTTGACGAGGGATGCAGACAGGCCGGCAGCTGTTTTTTTTCTCCTTTTCTGCTGCCATGGCTCTTTGGTGTCCTTGGTGTTATTAGGTCATCAGGATCTGCCTCTCTGGTGCCACTGGCTCCCTTCAGTACTGCATTTAGGGGTGTTAGGGGTATGTAGGATTGTAGGCAATGGGCTGACTTTTGGGGTCACTACACCCCCTAAATGACCACTTGCTGTGGGAAGTGGGCATAACCCTGTCCCAGAATTCCTAGGTATGCCATCTCAAAGATGGCTACCCCTGAAAAATCGTGTCTAGCTTGCAGAAGCCCCCTTAGAAGTATTACCAGCCTGGAGGTGGCACGCCTACCTAAACAGCTAATTTTCTCACCAGTACAAGTGCCAAATGGTCTTCTGAACAGGACGGTGTCTTCCTTTCCTTTGAGGGGAGCCATATTTGCATTTTTCTAAGGCAGCAGCCCTTTGAGACTTGCCGTAATAGGAAGACTGATCAGCAGGTCATCCTGTGGGAGGGGGTATTACAACCTCTTTCCGGACAGGCTTTTGTTCTGGGCCTCCTGAGATCAGAAGGCTCCCACCTTAGGGGGCCAGAACCGTATCTCGGTGGCAGGCTGGCAGAAACTGGTCAGCGAGCACCCCAGAGGCTGGTACGGTTTCAGGGGGCACCTCTAAGGTGCCCTGTGGGTGTATGTATTGGTAAATCCAACACTGGCATCAGTGTGGGTTCATCAATACGAAATGTTTCACACCAAACATCCTTATTTTCATGAAGACATCATGAAGCTGGGGAACCTGTATTGATCAGTGTCCAACACATGCATTTAAAATGGACTCCTGGTCACTTACTATCTCTGAGTATTGACAATGACATAGCAGGGGCATATCTGCTCTTGTAGATATGCCCTCACATGTAATATAATTCACCCTGCCTTTGGGCTTTAAGAACTGCTAGAGGACTTATAGATACATATTGAATGCAGTGTTAGGAGTCATTGCACATAGGCTGTGTGTCATGTTGTGTTTTCACTTTTTTCTGCACCAAGACACGCATTCTGCAATGGCATCCGGTCATGTGATTGGTGAAGTGTCCCTTAAGGGGGGCACAATTTGTGCTGCAGCCCTTAGGCGCCCTCTTTAGTATCCCCAGACCCTAGATACTAGGGGTACCATTTACTAGGGACTTACAAAGGGTGCTAAAGAGATCTGCCAATTGGGGACTTTAATTCGAAATCACATCAGATACCAGGCAAAAAGTGGGGGTAACCATGTCAAAAAGGGGCACTTTCCTACAGAAGTGCAAGATGGGCTAGAGCGTGTCACTCATTTGGGGATAAGAAATGAACCCTATTCTAGTTTGTGTACAGGAAGGGATCTATGGGGTCCCCTGACCGGCCTGCTTATATCTCTTCCTCCAGGAAATGGAGTCAGTCTCAATTGAGTTCATGAAGGCAGGGGTTTAGGGGACAGCAGAGATTTTGGGAGGGGTTGCGACATTTGAGGCAATACCCTTCCAGCACAAGAGGGCCCACTAATAGTATGTTTGCCACAAAGGAGTGACTCTTAATTCACCTGATAGAGGAAGAATAACCCACTCCCTGTCAAAGGAGCCCATGAAAGACCAACCTCTTCCCAGACAATTCCTTTTGGACATGACTTTGTTAAGCGTCATGAAAGGGGAGGTTGATACTGTTGTACTTAGGCATCTGTACCAAGCTTTCTGGCCTGCTTCATCCCCCGGTGCACTGCTTGTAAAAATTAGGTTTTGGCATCAAGAACGTTAAGCCACTACAGACTTTGCCATGTCTACATCTTATTCAGATGCTCGGGAAAAAAGGTATACAGTCTGAAAAGATGCTTGCCATCAAAAGGTACAATTAAAATGTGATGTTGCACCTAAACCTAACCCTGACATGGTAAGGCATGCATGTCTGCGTAGTAAAAGGCTGGTGTTGCTACCCCTAGGTGAGGTCCGACACATCACAGACACACTTTATATTGGTGCTGCTGATAGTTCTGCCCTCTGCAAAAGTTTAGTCAGAGAAAGCGTTACAAGCCTCTCCATGGCCTCCCTACGGTATTGATTGTATCTGTTAAGTTACGCGATTTCAATTTGTAAAGCATGCTACTGCCCGGAAGGGAACCCTGGCGCTGAGCCGCTGAGAGGCTAGCTTTGTCCAGGGTGGGTGGAGGGGCTATTCAAAGAGCCAAGTCTTCAGCCTTTTGCAGAATGCAAGAAGTGAGGAGGTTCTGATGTGTAATTGGTCGCTCCAAGCTTTAGTACGGGAAGGACCTACGGATCTGGTTTTCCATATGCGTATGATGTGTGCAAGTAGGAGTCCGGCCAAGCAGAGATGTTCGGAAGGTTTGTGAAGCAGTTGTGTACTTAGGGAGGAGTTGTGTAGTGTGCCTTGAGGGTGTGCATTAGAAGTTGGAATTGTGCTAGTTTGTGTATGGGTAGTCCACTGAGTTGAGGTGTGATGTGTGCACATCAAGAGCGGTTAAGAGCGATTCTGGATACAGTATCCTGAATTGTCTTCAGCCTCCTGCTGAGTTTGTCGATTCTGGTGTCCCAAGGTTATTACGGGAGGTCCTTCCATAGTGCGGAAACATCCACTTTTATGTTATGTTAACATGGTGAGCGGAACGAAGCTCAGCTGATCATGTAGCTAGTGACCAAGGTATGGCGGACTGTTTTCTGGGTATCAATAGGGAGCCAGTTGAAAATCTCTCTCAGTACCGTCAGGGTGACTCACAGATGCTCCTGTCTTTGCTTATTCTCAGCGCTTGTGCCAGCTAGCCTGGGATGTGTATCTAATTGGTGCGGTTGAGCTACAGGGAGGCCAGGGTATATTTGCAGGAGATAATCGAACTGTTAAAATTCTTGATAGTGTGGGTGACCAGGACGCTGTTCCAGTTGTAGCAGGTTGGTCTGCCAATGGTTTGTGTGTGTCAGAAAGGGACGGCTGAACCTGAGGAAGGCATGGTCTGACAAGGTAACAAGGGTGGGGTCTTCATCTCAGATTTGTTTTTTACAAAACCCTTCTCGTGAGGCTAAGGATTTCCAGAGTGGCCTTGTCTGGTGCAGTTGTAGGGGTTACGCCAGGTTTCTGTGAAGAACTACAGGTCTGGGGGAGGCCATGCAGCAGTTCTTAGATCTCCGTGGCATGTCTGGTCAGTGAGCAGTTAGAGAGGAGCATGCATTGTTGAGAGTGAAGAGTGCTGTGGGGGTGGTGGGTGGTCTGTGTGAGAGAGTGGGGTGTTGAGAGGGGTTGGTGCAGGAGCAGAAAGAGGAAGATGTGGGTGAGAACCATGCACATGGGCAACATTTTCCAACGTTGGCCTGGCTAGGGCTCCTGGTCTTTGAGTATGAGGGAGAATTCTTCTCCAGACTGGAGGGAAGTGGCTAGTCAATGGAAGGACCGGCGTGTCATCATCTTGCTGATGAGCCATAAGGTCAACTGGTCTTTCTGGACTGGAACGCAAGGCAATCGGAGCAGGAGGTCTTGACGTGCACTGGCGACAAGCAGAGTTTGCAGACCCGGTGATGATCTGTCCACGTATACTTCAAGTGGCACTGTGGACAGTACCAAAAAGGGGTACTCTCCATCAGTCTATACATGCGCGAGGACAAAGGCTGATGAGAAGTCCCCGAAAAGTGAGGTTCCGAGACCGGCATTGAGCAGATCCTTGTTGCAGAGCCGACAGGCACACCAACTGCAAAAACAAATGATTGTCTCTTGTCACTCAAAAAACTAAAAAAAATGACCATGCCCAAGCTCCACACTAGATGGCAGGAGAATGAAAAGCATGTATATGCACCCACGAACCATGCACATACCACGAAAAACATACTTTTTCGCACAGTACATTTTCTTAATTGCTGTATTATGTCTATTTTCTTGGGTCACTTGAGGGCAATATCGAAGCCTGGATATCTTCAAATCTCAATATGCTGAAGACACAAATTTCACATGGGTACCTTTAATAGAGAAAGAGTTATGACGGCTTAAGTGCAAACTGCCACAAACTAAAAAAAAGAAAGGGATCAGTACTGGGAGGTGGGCACACATCCCCAGAAGCTAAGGAGTTAAAAGAAAGGTACATTTATAAACCTTACCTTCACAACTCTGGTTAACTGTTTTCAATTGTTGCTTTTTGAAGTGGTTTTCTTGTGGGCTGTTGCATCCTACAGGTACCACTGTTCAAATCTAGCTATTGCTATATTTGTAGTAATGCTCATATAGAAAAGCAATGGCCAGCCTAGTCACTGAATATCTGCAGCTGCTTATTGACAGACTTTTTACCCTGTCTCCACAGAGATAATTTAAATATTATGGTCTACACTCTACAAGCCCACAGGCTCAAGGCAATTTCAGCGAGTCTACCATTTTAGCTCCCACACTTAAAAAAAAAAAAAAAAAGAAGTCCCCTGGAAATCTTCCCACATTCACATTCTGGTAATGCACAAGCTTCAGAAACGTTTTTGAGCCCTAGTGTGAACTTTCAAAATCAGACTCCATTTTAGAACATTATGACAGCCTGTCTGCCTTTCTTTCACGTTCAGCATGTCATTAGCTTTCACAGAACTTGTGTCATTACATTTAAAAAAGAACTTTGTTATAACATCAGGTAACACAAGTCTGCGACAGACTATGCATATCTATGTTTAAATGTTTGACAGCAGACTGAAAGACAAACATATAGTCGATGTATTTTCGTCTTGCTAGTTTAGAACGGTTGCATCTTGGATTTTAGAAAGTCCACACTAGATTTTACAACGTAGGTTAAAAAGTAGTCAATCCCATATACACTACACTCACTAAATTAACCTTTGAATTTGAGAAACCTTTGCACTGGGTTATCACGAAAGGTCCTTAAACAGTGCCGGAACATCTACTTTTATGTTATGTTAACAGGGTCAGAGGAAATAATCGCAACTGATCATGTGTTTCTCTTCTCCCTGCTCAAGTCTGATAATCGGAGCTGATCCACTGTGAACAGATATGAAGTGCATTGGGCCTCAAGAAACGCCAAAGGCAACTTTGCGGTTTCATCCTCTTACAGTGTAGCGCATAGAAGTAGCTTTAGGTTGGTAATCTTCTAGAAACTTTCTAAACATGTTAGAAGTGTTAATTTTATTCTCACTGATAGCAACATGTACAAGTGCTGTTTTAATTACACGCTGTGTGGGTCTTATTCATTTACTGAGCAATAGGATGAATCTGTTGAAATGAACACTTTAAAATATATGGTGTCTTTTCTTGCAATGCTTGAGTCTGCTATTCTAAGAATAAAATTGGGTTTGAATTACCACTGCACCCCTGAACCCTTCAAGGGATCGGGTTGTAACCCAGAAAGCATGAACACCACACCTGTAGGAATCCTCAGTAGTTTGTGAGGGGCAACAATAACCTGGACTTACTCAGTGATGGTGCACTGAACTAAGTCTATGCACCTGTGAGATAGGAATCCATATCTTGTAGACTTGAGCCAGTAGGCCTCAGGTTACACAACACTTGCAAACAAAGGTAGGATGCAGTCCAGGATCTATCATTTCTTTAAGTTTGGATTTAAAACAACACTGCAATGAGAGGAAAGGTGCCCCTCAGGATTTAATCTGCCAGTCATCTAGGATGCTTTCATTTCAAATATGAAAAATAGGCGAGTATGTGATGTTAATCAAATTAATGCCTTCCATTATTCTTTAGTCTGCATCCTGTGATATTTGACTCAATACAATTTAAATTAAATATTTAGAAACTGTGATCTATTTTCACTAACATATTAAAGAAACCCACTGTATACTACTTAAAACATTATACATCTAATAAATGTTAAGTCAAGTACTAACCTGAATCCAACTTTGCGGGAATAATGTAGGCAATTCTCCTTCACATGAGTCTGAAAATATGCCGAACGACACAAAGCACCACATTCGGGACAACAATATGGTGACTTATGAGCATGTATTCTCTGGTGGGCTGTGTAACTGCATTTGTTGGGAAGCATCATTTGACACACTTGACAAGTCTGCGGAGGGGAAAAAAAAAAATAAGCTCTCTTCCTTTTGAATAATAAAAGTACTGGAAAAACAAAGTACTGTGGAAGGATGGAGTGACAATAAATGTCACATGTTCATAAGTACATATAATACTGTAACATTAAAATTAGATAGGTTATGATACTCACTCCCTACTTAAGGGAGAAGCAATACATTATGAAAGCATATAAATCTAAACTATGCTCACAATCAACTTTTCCTAAAGCTGATTATTAAAATATTAGAAAAAGTAGTTTCTAGTTTCCACCAATGACGTATATCACTGCTTAGAGGCTGGCTTCCAAAGAAAAATTTGGAAAAATCTTAAAGATGATGTCTGTATATTTTAAGGATTATATCACATTGTATTCCCGCATGTAGTAAAAATAATTCTCACCTCCTATTCACAAAAGGAAATGTCAAAGTTTCAGCAGTTCCATGGAGGTGTATAGCAGCTTGTGTAGCGAGGTGAATGTGGAAGGATCTAGAAAACTTTAAGAACTCTATAATTAATGAGTAATACATTTCTATGATTTTTGAATACTTTGATATCATGCTTTGTAGCACAGTATGGTCATGTATAGAAAATGTGACATGGATTCGAAGCATTACTGGACTTTTACGTAGATACTATGGGGAGAGGGAGAGAGGAAGGGAGAGAGGAAGGGAGAGAGAGAGAGAGAATTAATATATATCTTTAAAAAGTGTTCCCATTGAAAGGATTTTGAACACGACTACAGCCCGAACTGCTGAACAGAATTACACCAAATCTGGAAGGAAAGTAGCTTTTGGTCCAGAAAGAAGCCTTTTTCTACTTTGGTGTAAATCAGTTTAGTAGTTTTTGAGATAGTAAAAGAAAAAGAAATATAGATATCTAGAGGCGTCAAGGATTTGCAAATGTATGTGTGAATAGAAGCGCTGTAATTGGTTGGCCACAACCTGAACAGAAAGATGCGGCTGCCATTTTAATGTCCTGGGACACGATCTCCGGGGCTGCAAAACAAAAAGAAAAGTAGCATAATGGGTCAGGGTGGAGATACCCTGACCCCATGGGTGTGATACAGGGGTGCTTGAGGGTCAAATTATGGGTTTAAAATGTTTTTTTTTTTCAACGTGCATGGTGAAAAGGTTTTTTTTGTAAAACATTCACAGACTCATTCATACACTAATTCATTCACTCATTCATGCACCCTAAGACTCATGCACCAACTCACACACCCACTCAGACACTAATGCACACACTGTGATAAACTCAGACTAACACACCCCTTTCAGACACACTTAAACACTCACGGATCCCACTGACAGAGACAGGCCCTGTGGCCAACCACCGATGCGTACAGCCAAAGGGGCAGGCTCGTGGTTGGAAAAATGTATAGTAATTCAAATTAGTTTATGGTGAAAAACCATAGAAATTTACAGGAAAAAAAACAAAAGGTTACAGTGACGCTATAGTCCCCTGGGGCTGTAGGTGAGGCCGATGGGCGTCCCCCAAGCCAATAATTATTTTTGACCTGGGGAAGTAGTGGACCCTGGGCCACAGAGGGGCCATGCACCCCCTCCCCACCCCCCCTCACACACATCATTTCTGATTCATCCTAAGGAGGTGGTGGTTCATGGGGCTGTGGGTGGTCCAGGCAGCCTCCCGCACTCCTATTAAAGAATGCCCTCGGGACCTGGACCACCAGGCGGCTTAAAAAAAGACAAAGGGTAGGAGTCTGTGCTTTTTGTGGGTTTTTTTCCCCCATTTTTGCCAGATCCATCATGAGTCTAACAAAAACACTTTTAAAAAATCTTTTAAGCCCCCTTAATTTCTCAAAAACTACTGAACGTATTTTCACCTGAACAAAAAGGTCCGTTTCTGGACCGGGACATACCTTAATGCCAAATCCTGTGTAAATCCGTCCATTAGTTGAGACACTATCGCTGTTCAAAATCCCTATGGAAAAATGAATGGAAGAAAAAGTGCTTTGGGACCCCTCTTTTTCTTGCACCCCATACCACCCCTACACCCCCCGGAGTAATCGCCCCAAACAAAACTTTCCAGACAGCAGCTCAAGGGAGCATGGTATTTTCATATATATATATATATATATATATATATATATATATAAACATTTACGAGCGTCTCGCCGCAGGAATGACGCTGGCACCAGCCATCAGTTCATAAGGTATCTTCTTTATTTTCTTATTTCATGTGAAGTGCAAAGTGCTATCCAAAAAATATGGCAACGCGTTTCGGCCTGAGCCTTCAACTGGCCATTGAGTTGTGTGTGATGTCAGTGTATTTAAATCAGGTGATCACCCAACATTCACCAATTAAAAAACACTTACTATTTATCACTTAATGATATTGTCATCTATTTTAAACCTGTCATTGATCCTTTTAAAAGAAAAAAGAGAAGCAAAAGTTAAAATTAGATATTTCCTGCTAAATATTTTCAGATACTATTTTTTTAGATTGCATTTTTTTTAAGGTAGTGCTGAGCCCTTTTTCCCCTATGTTTTATATTTCTTTGAGGCCTTAATAGGTTACACTTACAAAGGTAAAGTACCTATTTCTACATAGTTGTATAACCTATTTTATAATTTTCAATAACTCATTCACCCCATATATATGTAGAACTATCTTATCAGCAATTAAATACATGTCTAATTTTTATACATTTGGAACATGTTGGGTTTATATCTCTGATAAAATACCTTTAGAACAAATTGACATCTGTAAATTTAGTGACAGTGAAATTAAGAACCCTTTAATATTTTCATTTTTTGCTTCAAGGTTTTTCTACCCTCACAACATTTCAAAATGTGAAGATAATAATTTCTTGCTAATTAAGAGACTAAAATGTCCCTCATAGTTATTTCATCCAAAGGATAATTTCTGGCATATATGTGATATTGTCCTTCTCATATGTTTTCTTATATATATATTCTTTTCTGTCTCTCTCTTTTTTTCTTTCTTCATTCCATTTTTCTCACATATCCACCATAATAAAGATATTTTTTTCTTTTATATGATATATTCATTTGTTACATCTCAGGGGATAATGAGTTTCAATTTTACTTTTATGTCTCTCAGGGTACCTCCTATTCTTTAATTGCAGTTTCTTTATTCTTAGTCTTTTGTCTTTGTTAAATGTCTATGCAACTCCGCATCCATGTTCAACCCCCACGGCATCTCACTTCCAATAAGAATGATACATTTCAATTCCATTCTCCTCAGTCTCTGTTCCAGATCTCCTCCTCTGTCATTCTGTTTAATATATTGAATGCCATAGTATCTTAGATCTTAATATTCACCTTGATGCTGCTCCCATATATGTTTTGCTATTGAATACGTTGAATCTTGATTGTTAATTGCCCTAATGTGTTGCAGTATTCGTAATTTCGGTTTGTTCACTGTATCCACCGCATATTTTTTGCCACAGAAACATTCCAACACATATATCACATATGGGGTTTCACAGTTTATTCTTTCCATAAGTTTCATTGTTCTTACATCAAATATTGTAAACTGTGTCATATTTTTCCCATAAGTGCATGCTTTACATTTCGTGCACTTCCAAAAACCCTGTTGATTATTAGTCAACCAATTTGAAAAAAAAAAAAAATTGTGGGATCATATAGTTACTTGTTAAATGATCACCCAATGTTGGTGCTCTTCTGTACATGATCGAATGATAGTTGGGTAGAGATTTTGACAATGTTTCATCTAATTATAGCAGTTTCCAATTGTCTTTTAAAAGTTCTTTTGTCATTTGACTGCCTGCATCAAAGCGCATGATTTATCGTATGTCATTTTTTTTTTTTTTTGAGTCACGTTTTTTTTTTCTAGGTATCAATAATTCATCTCTTTTACGTTGAATTGCTCTTTTTAATGCATCATTTAAGACTGAGTTTTGGTATCCTCTTTTGTAAAATCTTTCATACATGTCATCCATTTGGGTTTTCAATTCTGTTTCTTCTGTGCAATTACGTTTTACTCTTAAGAATTCTCCATATGGTACACTCCATTTCAAAGCCTTTGGATGTCCGCTGTTTGCATGTAACACGCTATTTGCACTTGTTGGTTTTCTGTGCATTTTCGTGCAAACTCTACCATTTTTAATATATACACCAATGTCTAAGTAATTGATCTCTAGATCACTTATTTCATGTGTAAATTTCAGTTGTTGGAGGTGGTCATTTAAAGAAGTTATAAATTGTATCAAGGGCTCTTTCTCCCCTTCCCATTTAAGGATGGAAAATGTCACTTACCCAGTGTACATCTGTTCGTGGCATGTTCCGCTGCAGATTCACATGCTATGCACAGGTCCTGCCATCTAGTGTTGGGCTCGGAGTGTTACAAGTTGTTTTTCTTCGAAGAAGTCTTTTAGAGTCACAGGACCGAGTGACTCCTCCTTTTCGGCTCCATTGCGCATGGGCATCGACTCCATCTTACATTGTTTTCCCGCAGAGGGTAAGGTAGGAGTGATAGAGTATAAAGAAAGATGTCCATGCAATGGAATAGAAATGTATATACATCTGTACAAATTTAAATGTAACAAACTCCCGGGGAGGAGGGAGGGCGCATGTGAATCTGCAGCGGAACATGCCACGAACAGATGTACAATGGGTAAGTAACATTTTCCGTTCAATGGCATGTGTAGCTGCAGATACACATGCTATGCATAGACTACAAAGCAGTTCTCCTCCCATAAGCGGTGGTTAGCCTGTAGGAGTTGAAGTTGTTTGAAATAGTGTTCTTAGTACAGTCTGTCCTACTGTGGCTTGCTGTGTTAATAACACATCTACACAGTAATGCTTGGTAAATGTATGGGGTGTTGACCAAGTGGCTGCTTTACAAATTTCTGTCATACGTATATTTCCTAGAAATGCCATTGTTGCTCCTTTTTCCTAGTGGAATGTGCTTTTGGTGTTATTAACAGCTGTCTTTTAGCCTTTAGGTAACAAGTTTGGATACATTTCACTATCCATCTGGTTATGCCTTGTTTTGATATAGGATTACCAGTATGGGGTTTCTGGAATGCGATAAGCAACTGTTTAGTTTTGCTGAATGATTTTGTTCTGTCGATGTAATACATTAAAGCTCTTTTAATATCTAATGTATGTAGTGCTCTCTCTGCCACTGAGTCTGGCTGTGGGAAGAAGACTGGAAGTTCCACTGTTTGATTTAAATGAAACGGTGAGATGACTTTAGGTAGAAATTTAGGGTTTGTGCGAAGTACTACCTTATGTTTGTGTACTTGTATAAAGGGTTGTTCAATAGTGAATGCTTGTATTTCACTAACTCTGCGTAATGAAGTGATTGCCACTAGAAATTCAAGTTAGGAATTGAATTTGACAGGAGTGCATGGGTTCAAAGGGGGGACCCATGAGTCGTGCAAGTACAATGATAAGATTCCATTAAGGTAAGGGTGGCGTTCTTGGAGGTATGATACGTTTTAGACCCTCCATGAAGGCTTTGATGACAGGCACTCTAAATAGAGATTTGTTTTGTCTATTTTGTAAATAAGCAGAAATTGCTGTGAGATGTATTTTAATGGATGAAAAAGCTAAATTTGCTTTTTGTAGATGGAGTAAATAACCTACAATTTCTTGTATGGTTGCATCTAAGGGTGTTATGTGTTTTGCTTGGCAGTAGAAAACAAATCTTTTCCATTTGTTTGCATAGCACTACCTGGTGGTAGGCTTTCTTGCTTGTTTAATTACTTCCATACATTCTGGTGGAAGATGTAGATATCCAAACTCCAAGATTTCAGGAGCCAGATTGAGCATTGCTGGATTAGGGTGTCTGATCTGTTGTTGTGTCAACAGGTCCGGTCTGTTTGGGAGTTTGATGTGTGGTACTATTGACAGGTCTAGCAATGTGGTGTACCATGGTTGACGTGCCCACGTTGGTGCTATGAGTTTGAGTTTGTTGACCAGAAATGGAATGAGCGGGAGAGGGGGAAAAGCGTAAGCAAATATCCCTGATCAGTTGATCCATAGAGCATTGCCCTTCGATCGAGGGTGTGGGTACCTGGACGCAAAGTTTTGGCATTTTGCGTTGTGGTTGGTGGCGAACAGATCCATGTCTGGTGTTCCCAACTGGCAAAAGTATTTTTGAAGCACTTGGGGGTGAATTTCCCACTTGTGCGTCTGCTAATTGATTGTGAATCCCTGGAATGTATTGAGCTACCGGTTGTATGTTGTTGTGAACCGCCCAATGCCAATTTTTTTGTGCTAGAAGACAAAGTTGTGATGAGTGGGTTCCTCCTTGTTTGTTTAAGTAGTACATTGTTGTCATATTGTCTGTTTTGACAAGAATGTGTTTGTGAGCAAGAAGAGGTCGAAAAGCTCTTAGTGCTAGGGATACTGCTAGCAGTTCTAAGTGATTTATGTGCAGTTGTTTTTGTTTGTTGTCCCATTGTCCCTGAATGTTTTGATTGTTGAGATGTGCTCCCCATCCAATCATTGATGCATCTGTTGTAAGAATGGCATGAGGCACAGGGTCTTGAAATGGCCGCCCTTTGTTTAAATTTGTAGATTCCACCACCGAAGCAATATTTGTGTTTGGCGGTCTATCAACACTAGATCTTGGAGATGACCATGTGTCTGCGACCATCGTTTTGTGAGGCACTGTTGTAAGGGCTGCATGTTTAATCTTGCGTTTGGGACAATGGCGATGCATGATGCCATCATACCCAACAGTTTCATGACAAATTTGACAGTGTACTGTTGGCTTGGCTGGATTTTTGGCAATATGTTGTGGAACGATTGCACTCTTTGTGGACTTGGGCTTGCAAGTGCTTTTTGGTAGTTTAATGTGGCTCCTAAGTACTGATGAAATTGTGCTGGGGATTTTTGGTAATTTATTGAGAACCCTAGTGTGTGTAGGCTGTTTATTACATAACATGTGTGATGTTGGTACTGTTCTTGAGTGTTGGCTTTTATTAGCCAGTCGTCAAGATATGGAAAGATATGTATATGTTGTCTCCTTATGTATGCTGCGACTACGGCAAGGCATTTTGTAAATACTCTGGAAGCTGTTATCCCGAAAGGTAACACCTTGAACTGGTAATGTTTTCCCTGTATGACAAATCTGAGATATCTTCTGTGAGCTGGATGGATGGGTATGTGAAAATACTCATCTTTTAGATCCAGTGTTGCCATAAAATCTTGTTGTTGTAGCAGTGGGACTACATCTTATAGTGTTACCATGTGAAAGTGTTCTGATCTGATGTTGAGATTGAGAGTCCTGAGATCTAATATTGGCCTTAATGTTTTGTCCTTTTTGGGAATGAGGAAGTATAGGGAGTAAACCCCTGTTCCTTTTTGATGATGTGGCACAAGCTCTATGGCTTGTTTGAGTAATAGTGCCTGTACTTCTGTTTGCAACATTGAAATGTGTTGAGATGGAAGTTTGTGCATTTTTGGGGTAATGTCTGGAGGAGTTTGTGTGAACTCTATGCAGTAACCATGTTGGATAATGGATAACACCCAATTGTCTGTTGTGATGGGTAACCAGTGGGTGTGGAACTTTTGCAGTCTTCCTCCCACAGGGGAAGTGTGGTGAGGAAAGGTGGTGATAAAATCACTGTTTGGTATTAGTGGGTTGTTTTGAGGACTGGTATTTTCCTCTAGATTTGGGGAATTGTCCTCTGTAGGATCCCCGAAACCCCCCTATCTGGTATTGCGTCTGGTAAGAGGGTTTGGCTTGTGAGGTAGATGGCTCGGAAGCTTGGGGTCTAAAGCCTCCTCTATATTGAGGCTTTCAAAATAAGCCTCTGTATTGGGATGAATAAAGCGCAGCCATAGCTTTGGCAGTGTCGGCGTCTTTTTTCATTTTGTCAATGGCTGTATCAACTTGTGTGCCGAATAGTTGTTGTTGATTAAAAGGCATGTTAAGGACGGCCTGCTGGATTTCAGGTTTAAATCCTGATGATCTAAGCCATGCATGTCTCCTAATTGTGACAGCCGTATTGATAGCTCTTGCGGCTGTATCTGCGGAGTCTAGCGCTGACCTGATTTAGTTATTTGTGATTGCTTGACCCTCTTCTACTGCCTGCTGGGCTCTCTTCTGTTGTTCCTTGGGGAGATGCTGAATAATGTCCTTCATCTCATCCCAGTGAGCCATGTCATATCTGGTCAGTAATGCCTGCGAATTGGCTTTACCCCATTGATTGGCTGCTTGGGACGCCACCCTTTTACCTGCGGCATCAAATTTCTTACTTTCTTCATCTGAAGGGGGTGCGTCTCCAGAGGTTCGGGAATTAGCCCTTTTTCTTGCTGAGCGGACCACTACTGAATCTGAGGGTAGCTGTTGTGTAATAAAAATGGGGTCTGATGGTGGTGGCTTATATTTCTTCTCTAACCTTGGAATTATAGCTCTTCCCTTAACTGGTTCCTGGAAGATTTGCTGTGCACATTTTAGCATGCCAGGAAGCATGGGTAGACTCTGGTATGTGGCGTGAGTTGACGACAATGTGTTAAATAATAAGTCATCCTCAAGAGGTTCCGTGTGCATGGGCACATTGTGAAATGCTGCTGCCCTGGCTAGAACTTGTGTATACGAGGTGCTATCCTCAGGGGGTGTTGGCTTTGATGGATAGCACTCTGGACTATTATCTGAGACTGGATCAACATAGAGATCCCATGGATCCGTGTCATGTTGTGATTGTATAGTGTGTGATGGAGACTGTGCAGTGGGTGTAGCAGGCGGGGAGACAGTTGTGGAGAATAAGGAGGAGACTGCTGAGGTGAAAACTGAGTAGGCAGAGATTTTTCTCTTGTTTTTGGCACTTTAGCCGTTGGCTGGTCAGTGTCCAAACATCCATGGAAGGCCTGTTTCCTCTTTGTTTTCAGAGGAGGTGCTGTGAGGATTTTGCCAGTGTCTTTGTGGATTTGTATTCTGGCCTGTCTGTCATCGAAATCCTCCATTTGTGTCAATTCCTCAGCAAATCTATTGCTTTCTTTTAATTGTTTTGAATGTCCATGCTCCTCAGTGTATGCTTGCTTTTTCAGCTCCGAAGCTGGCTTTTTCAGCACCGAAGGGCCTGAAGTACTTGTCGGCCTCGGCTCCGAAAGTGACTTTCGGGTTTGGACTCGATGGGTCGGTGCCTTATTATTTCAGAGCCTGTGCTGCGGCTCGAGTCCGAAGGCTTTGTTGTTGGCGTGGCCTTTTTCAGTGCCGAAGATGTTGCTTGGTCACCAGTAGTTTTCTTACGGGTGGAGCCATGGCCTTCCGGCAGTGGTGTCCCCGAGGCCTTGTATTTGGACTTGGATTGGGTTGGGGCAAGCGTACTCACGTGTTGGCCCGCTGTTATTGGTCGGTCGATGTCAGATTCTTGTTCGGAGTCGGAACTCTGAACGGAGACGGCGGTGTGGATCATCTCCTCCTCTTCAGCGTCAAGGTGTTCGGTGCTTCTGGACGCCATCTCTTATCTTCGGTCTCTTTGAGTCTTTTTCAAGCTGAAGGATATACAGGCCTCTCAGGTATCCTCTCGATCTGGAGATAAACACAGGTTGCAAACCAAATGTTGATCAATGTAGGGATACTTGGCGTGGCACTGAGGGCAGAATCTAAACAGGGTCCGGTCCATGAGGCTTCGACAAATACTTTTGGTCGGGCCGACCAGGCCCAAGTTGGGCGCGGATGCCCCGAAGGGCAAGTAGAGCTCTGTGTCCGCCGGTACCGAGGTGTCTATGATGGATGATACGCGATCAAGAACAATACCGACAAATTTAGAGGGTTTGTAAAAATTTTCAAATTCGAACAACCGGAGTGAAGAGCAACATGTCCGAACCCGATGGCGGAAAGAAAACAATCTAAGACGTAGTTGATGCCCATGCGCAATGGAGCCGAAAAGGAGGAGTCACTCGGTCCCATGACTCGAAAAGACTTCGAAGAAAAACAACTTGTAACACTACAAGCCCAACACTAGATGGCAGGACCTGTGCATAGTTATAGTTAGGTTCTCTCATTTACTGGCACAAAACCATAGAAATTCAGCAGTTATAGTTAGAACTTTAGTTAGGTTCTCTCATTTACTCGCACAAAACCATAGAAATTCAGCAGTTATAGTTAGAACTTTTTCAAGTAACTATAATTCACGGACTAAGGCAACTATAACTCGCGCACCCACTATGCACAATATTTTTTTAACAAAATTGTATTGCAAATGTTTTATTGATACTTTTATTGACATTATAAAAGTTGCCATGAGTGCTTTAATATCTGGATTAATTAGCAGTGCATGACCCGTTTTGCATCCGATGATACCAACGGTGTCAAAGAAGAGGTCAAAGTCGTAAATGATGATGGAAGGGTCAACAGAATTATATACATCATTGGTGTCGAAAAGGTGCTGTTGTCGTCAATCTTTTCATAGACGTTGACGATGTTCGTCTCATAGTTAATAATGGGAGTGCGGTAAATGGCTGTTTTTTGTCTCCATCGTCGATGGCTTGGTATTCACCGGCAGGGACTGGGTTTCAGTCAAGGCATCAATAGAGTTGGATTTTCACGTAGGTTTTAGCACATGCTGATGCTCGTATGTTAAGAGTGTTTTTGTCTGAATGGACTCCAGTCTTATGCTATGAAAATAGTGGCTGCAGGCACTTTAGGATGTTAAGTCCAGCTCTGGAAACTCCATATGATCCTACTTTCTTGCCACCTTCGAAAAAGTGCTGCACTGAACACTTTTTACTGAATCATCCCCAGAATAAGGGGCGTTCCCTTCAAGAGGGTGTCTTCCTTCCTAGTACACATAGAGCCAGCCTGTTCTCCCTAGTCTTTAAGGTCTAGGAAGGAAAGGTTTCACAAATGTCTTATTGTGAAGCCTCGTAAGCTGCATGAAGGCAATAAATACATTGCTTATGTGGGTCATCAGAGTAGTTCTTTTTCTAATGAAAGGAAGAACAGGATTTTAAATTTTCTCTCCGTCAGTCATGAGGAAAGATGGTGACGAGGAAAGCTTCCCTGGTACAGAAAAATTGAGATTTCCTAGAAAAGCACCCCAAAAACAACTTACAGTAAACTGAAAGCTGAAGATGGGTCTGGAAAAGCTCCAGGTCAGACAAAAAAAGTAAGTGGACATGGTCAGGGAAAGGTTCTCCCATCAAGAACTACATGTGGTAGAAATCGGAGCTATGGTGGTCTCTATGGGGAGTAGGAGATCTTGGTACTTCCACCTCATTGGCTGAAGTTCGGATGGTTTCAAATGAAGTAGATGTGCTACTAAGCAAACACTTTTCTTGAGTTCCGCTGACACTTTAACTATTCAAAGCTATTTAAAGTTACTGTCTGACGGGGAATGATTCAAGCATGTGAATATATGAAAGATCCAATGCTGAAGAACCTCTATATCCTGCACCACTGCACTGCAGTCCTACAGTTGCAAGCCTTCCTGAACTGGCCACAACAGAGGGGAAAAGACATGGAAACACAAACACACCACATTACAAGAAGAATAAACAGTGAAGCATACCTGTGTAGCTCATCAGAACAAGAGCAATGGCATGCAAAGGAGGGGTAGTAATAGGTGCAGAGGAGTGACATCATTCAGGATAGAGCCTAGCCATTGTGATCACTCCAAATGGGTGATGAGGCATCCCACACCACTGTACATTACAAAGGCCATACTCACAGCTGGCCGAAGTAGGCTGAATTACCATGGACTAAAATGAATGCATAGTCCAAAGGTAGAGACAGTGCAGGAGAACTGTAACTTGTACTTATGCGGTACCACAAACCTAGCCATATTTCAATCAGGGCTTGGCACTGGTGGGACAGCAATGTCCTCTGCAATGCGGTACAGACAAAAACTTCTGCTGTAAGTGCCCCTCATCTGTCCATTATCCGGTACCCTGATATTTATGGCCCAGTGCACTCCAAAATCCTCCATGCGCACAGAGGCCTAGGCCTATTACCTAATCATGAGACCCAGGCCTAGCTTATAGGTCTGGAGGGAAACACCAGGTGAGATTTCTAGTTGACATGAAACTACCATCCTTGGTATATGAACACTAAGCAGTGGTGAATGGATACTATTTTATGATTGATAGTATAAGCCAGGTCTTTTTTTTATGTGTGAGTGCGGTGCTTATATGTCCCACTCGAGTGAGGTTTTGTGTGAATGCAATGGGCAGACATCTCCATTTGTATATCATGTTTTCTGCATTTAAGGTGACTGGGAGGAGGATTCCACGGTCATTAGCAGTGTACAGTTGCAGAGTTCAGTGGGATCTATGGTGAATGCTCGTTTTAAATCATACCACAAGAGGGAAGTGCCTGAAACAACCTTTTCAGACAGAAATAGTACTTTTCACATTCTACAGTAGAAGTGTGTGGCATCAGACACTAAAGCATTGGAGGATAGAGACAGGGCTGCTTTAGCAGTGCAGCAGTGACCTTTATTATTTGTTGTTGATCATCCCATCCTGAGCACTACCATTTGGCTGATAGTGTGGGTGGACAGACAGGTGGGTTTGAGGGGAGGTATCTTTCATAAGGGGAAACTTCTAAGTAAGGCCTGCCCCTTCATCTATCTCTCTCCAGACTGCTACTGTAGAAAGCTTACAACATCCACAAGCAGAGCCTTCGAACATCTTTGTGCTTAGGTGTGGGTGCTCTTGTTTGAAGACCACATCATCACTACCTGCTGTGAATGCCATCATTTTCTACAGATGCCATGACTGTTTTGCAGAAGGTTCTTTTGACAGGGGACCGCTTCAATCTGGCTCCAGAACACTAACAATGGGATCAATATCCCATGCCTGGAAAATGACTAACGGAGGGGCTCAAGCTATCCAAGGTGGCTCCAGGTTCCTCAAGAACAAGTGAGAAAGTGCTTCACAATGTACCTGAAGAACTACCGAACTGGTGTTAAGAGACAGTTATTCAGGGGTGAGGGGATATCATCTCAAGCCTGCGCTATTTTGCTCAAAAAGCCTGGTGCATAAGAGTCCGCCGAGAGAGAGGAGGGACTCTCTCACTCTACAGGGAGATGTATGCCCAAGGAGGGGAAAACAGAGCTACTCTGCACAGAGCATGAGACAGACCAGAAGAGCAGACAGAATCAAATGAGTGTAATCAGCTTCAACAAGGTTCTAAGAAAGGGTCTCCCAGCTTCCTGGTAGGTTTCCTGACCATCGAATGAATGACCATAAGGGCAACTCAGATGTTCCAAATCACCAGTAGGCTCGACGGAGTCATGATGACTCTGCCAAGAGCTTCCTAGTTGTCTGGATAGTTGCACCACCAAGGCATGAGCTACTGCATTGCCGGCGCTGCCACATCCATCAATCAACAACAGAAAAAAAGAAACAGGATGGTCCACCAGCGCCACTGTTGTAAACTGCAACATGGAGTCCATAAGCTTTTATCTGCAAGCCTCGCAAGCAGTTGGCAATGCATGCACACCAACCAAGTGAAACCAAACACAGATTGTGCCCTTACAGCTAAACAATATTGGTATTTTTTGTATTCATACACTGAAGCCGTGACAGAATGTTTACCTTAATGATACAGAAACCACAAACTTACATAGTCATAGTCTCTGTAATTATAATCCAATAGAACCCCGTGCCTAACCGTGCAGTATTACATTTTGTTGTGTAATAAAAGTGTTTCTCTTTTTCGATAAATAAAAGCACTGGGCTAGAATGCATTCGTAGTCTCCGTTACATAACTGGGGGTTCAAAATTTCTACCAACCACGCCCCTCGACACTGCCTCCCTGAGAGGTGTTTGACTACTCATCCTTACTTACCAGAGAGTCAAGCGTGGAAAGGTTGGACTCGCTACCAGTTTGCAGTGTGATCTTCGGTCAGGCCTAGGGATATTAGTGGAAAAAGGCTCTTACCAGGACAGTTGAAGCGGGATTCGACTGACAAAATGTATGCTGAATTGGATTAGGAATTGAAATGACCATGGTAAATGTTCAGTCCAGACTAGGTTGATTTCAGTGAAAGTGGAGAACAAGAGGTCAAGACTATGGCCAAACTCATGTGCTGGTTCCCTTATCTGCTGTTTACAGCCAAGAGAGTCCATGTAAGCCATTAAGGTTTGGGCAAAGGTGTTAGCGGAATTGCAGGATTTGCTGCCATGAACATGTAAATTTGGAACATCATGCTTCCACTTAAATGTCCCTCACTCTCACCTTCTCCTCCCAACCAACTCCTGGTACCCAGGGAAAGCAGCTGTTTCCTACACAGCTAAATTACTCCATTGCCACACAACCTTGCAACCAACTAATGATTCTCCACCCCAGCATGCACAGTACCCTGTAGCTAGATTTGTAATGGATCACTCCAGATACAAAAATTAAAATGGGTTAGCATAAAAAAGTGAAGGAGCGGTTTCCTTCAAAAATATAAATTCTTACACAATGTCGATCACTTTTAATTTAGCTGTACTCTTCCTTTAATTTTTTCTTTGATATATGTACCTCTTTGCTCCTCAAAGTACATAGTGAAAGTTAACTGGAGTAGGACAGAAGTTGGGCTCTGTTCTGTGCTGCAAGTGTAAATATATTTTTAAGACCTACCCTAGCGATACTTAGTCATTTGGTTCAAAGTACAGTCAAAATTACAATAGGAAGAAAATGTCACCAAAAACTTACCAAGCCATCGTTTTCTTCAGATGTCCTCTGGTAATGACCTGCCATTGAAATGTAGTCATTTAACAGCTTATTACATTCATGACATTTAAGCCCATGACGTATTAGTCTCAAGGGATCAGTATACAGAGGCATAGCTGGGGGATAGTTAGTGGTCTGGCTTAAAGTTGCACTTCCTGATGCTGGAGTGACAGGACGTGTGGAAACTGTCTGAAAATTTGTAGTTAATGAGGAAGGTTGTGGGGCTAAACTGAAAGTAGAACTGAGGATAGCAGGTGCAAACATTTGGTCTGAGGAGATGGGTTTCATTAGTAACTGAGAACACTGCATGATACAACCTTTGCTCTTGTGCTCTCGTGCATGTCCAAGTAAGCTACATTTGTTGTAAAAGAGCACCAACTTTGAACACTGAGTACACATAACCTCAATATGGACACTTCGCCTGTTATAGTGCTGTGTGAGGCTTTTCTCCAGTGCAAAGGAATCTCCACATTCAAGGCAACAGTAGCCATTGGCAGGTATACGGATACT
The DNA here is from genome assembly GCF_031143425.1 of Pleurodeles waltl. Taxonomy (NCBI): domain Eukaryota; kingdom Metazoa; phylum Chordata; class Amphibia; order Caudata; family Salamandridae; genus Pleurodeles; species Pleurodeles waltl. The sequence goes on from NC_090440.1 coordinate 262,802,653, forward strand.
GCTCTCCAAAGGCGGGTTAAGATTTGGAGCATAAACTGGAACAGGATTGGCACTATGGAGCAGTTTGGTGAATGCTTCCACAATCACTGGAGCAGCTTTCTTCACCTGATGAACAAGTGGCATGGGCATTTGCGTTTGCTGCAGCAGACCTCGTTTTGGGACAGTAGCTTTTGTTGGTGCAGGTGCAGCAAAACTGTTGGGAACTAAATTGAGATTGGCCAGATGAACAGCTTTGGGAAGGAGACTGGTTGGAGTTGATGGTGACTTTACTGCTGCCTGCTTCTTGTTCTCCTGTGTTAGCTCAAGGGCAGCTTTCACTATTCCGGTACTTGGACTTTGAAGTGAAGAGGTAATATTGGTATGTGGGCTAGCGTTATCTTCGGTTTTAACACCGACTTCCTGTAGGCTCACAACAACTGCGTTGGCTACTGAAGCAAGTGAAGGATCTGCACTCTCCACCAAAATTGTGCCTTTAAGGTTTTCCATAACTGCACCTATGATGGGCTGTGTCTCATTTTTGATGACTGGTTCTTCACAAATTGAACTTTCAGAAAGATAACCCTCGGGTGACTTCACCAGACCATCTGAATCTAATTCTGGCAAAATTCTGGTAACGGTCCGTTTGATTTCACCAGAAGAGGTCTTAATTGTCTTTATTCTGACTTTTGGTATAGCTGGAGGGGATCCAGCTCCCATGGAAGGTGAACCTTTGCTGCTTGTATCACTACAGACACTCATGGGGCTGTCAGGCTGCTTGTTAATTTTCTTCATAACATCTAGAGGACTTCTTGGACTCTTTGGTGACTTAGGCATTTTAGGACTGCCCATCACCTCTTCTTTTAAAGCCAAAAAAGGCTCCTTTTTGACAGACGACTGTTCTTCCTTAGAAACGGTTGCAACTTTTTTGGCCTGAAGTGCAACCAGTGCAGCCACACAGGAAGACAACTTTGAATGGGCAGGTTTGAGACGCTGACGTGGTGGAATAGAACAACATACACTTGTTTTTGCCTGGAAGTTCTTGGGTTCTTCAGCACTGTTGCCCTGGAGCTCAACAAACGAAGAAGTTTCCCCAAGTAAGTTGTTGCCTTTTGCCAGATCTTTGCCCTGGTCTTCAGATTTATTTGGCATTTGCTTGTGCTCTGCAGTTGTTTCTTCCAGCCCAGTCTCTTTGCTGTCCTGAAAGTCTGGCTTATGTTCCTTTTTGCAATACTGATCAAACATGCTTAATTCATGCTCTACAGGCTTCCGCACAGTATCTACAACAGAAACATCAGACGTAATGTACACAGGAGGAGGGAAATACAGGCTCTCTGACTGCTTCTGTTTATTTACAATACCATTATCTTTCAAAGCATCCTCTGGCTCAGGACTTGAAATAGGACTGAACTGGCTAAATGATGGTAAGGGTTCTGACTTCTGTTTGTCGATTTTCTCATCATAGTTTCTGGAACTGTCTCCGTTGATGAAAGCAGAGTCAAATTTTCCATAAGTATGTCCTATACTAGGAGAGTCAGAAGCCAATTCCGATCCACGGAATCCATTATGCAGGAGAACAGAACCAAGATGGCTTCCCTCCTTATCTGCTTCAAAAGACTCCTGACGACTAGTGTTCTTTACAATGACACTCACCACAGGTATGTCAGAAGTAGGCACTGAGTGAGACAAGTTTAAGTTTTCATCTATGCACATTCCTGGAGGTTTTAGGTGACTTTCAGTTTCCTCATTGGTAGAGTGGATGGCTTCCTTGGCATCAAGGCTTGTTGGGTCAGGGATGTCAAATGCAGCTAAAAGATCATCAAAATCAGGAGTTTTCATGTCACCCATGACTGGAGTCTTGGCAAAAGCTAAAAAGAAATGACACACAAATCAGGTCGTTCATACATTTAACAGGTGGAAAAATTTATACCATTTTACTCTTGCGTCTTGGCTATTTCCAGTTCTCAGCCTGGTATATAAAGCAATCTAGTGGCTGCACCACAAACCGCTTGAACTGATGTCAAAATAGAGCTTTGCATACTGAAAAAGTGTGAGTCATAATCTGCACAAACCCATGCCTAAAATTACCAGAAAGAACGCAGACTTTTTTCACTCCCACTATGCAAATTTGTAATATTGCGCATAGCTCAGATACATTTGACTTATTGAATATTTTTTGTCTGGAGATTTCTTTTCTTACCTCCACGTTATGATCAGCCTGGCTACATGGCAACTTTCCAGCTTTAATCTATGCACGTCATTTGAAGTGTCTAACTCGGTCTGACTTTTTCGACTGTTCGGAGAACAGTTATCCACTGCATGACACCAATGTGCTACCATTGGTACAAGGTCCCTACACAACCCTGTGAATTGCATGCAAAGTAGGAAGAGCCAATTTAACACAAAATGTGGTGTGTCCATGTTTCGTTTTGTGCCCTCTCCTATCATGGGTAATAGGCTTCCAAATGTAAACAAGTGTACAAGAAAGAAGTAATTTTACAAAATGCAGTCTATATCACATAATAGTAGGAGTACCCACAACTTCTGGAATGCACAAACAATCACAACTTCTAAACTCAGCATCCTGTGTACATTTCAGAAATACATGTTTCCTTCATACCTATTTTTAACTACTACAGTTTACCATATACATTGCTGTAATATTACACAAACAAAAAGTATTGTAAAATGCACCTCAGTTGAGGGCTCTGGGCATCTGGGGCTCTTGGAGAATATATATTCCGTATAAATATCCACAAAACCGTAAGGGGCTAGCGGACGCAACGGTATATTGTTTTTGTAAGTGGGCCATTGTGACTAGAAGTTACAGATGATAATATTGTCACAAATGGCTGTTTTCCCTCATCATGTTGATTATATTTTACATTGAGGGGTCTACACAAATGCCCCTTGCTGAATACAGAATTTTGTCTACCTTTCAGAAATGTACAGCCTTCCGGAATCGCCCATGGGTTTCACACCTGTCTAGTCTCCAAACTGCTAGTAGGTTTAAATCACAAAATTAGGAAACAAATCAGGGTCACTGTGCAGACCATGATGGTGGTGGTGGTGGTGGTGGTGATGAGGGGCGGTAGGATTATTAGCAGTAGGTTCTTGGGTTAAGTGCCTGTCTGTGAACAAAGAGCTGGTGATCATTCGCCAGTGTAGGAGCTGTTTGGATCCAGGTTGAACACACACAGAAATCATGCTGCATGACACATGCTGGCAGGTAACTAAGATTCCCCGCAATGCCACAAACTTGTGTATGGAGAGACAGCCGTAATCTTGGATCTTCAGGCACAACTTCCCATGGTTCACACTGCCCTTTCCTAAACAATTGTCCTTGCTACTGCCAGGAACCTGCTATGTGGGTCTCAGATTTCAGTTGCCAAGACTTTTTTGAGAGAGAGAAGTATCCTGAAACTGTCAGTTCATGAAAACCAACTTCTGAACTACATTTTATAAAATGTATTTGAACTCTTAGGAATGATTTATCTGTACTCTTAGAACTAGGGTGTTATGTTCTTCTAAAATACCCAGTGAAAAAAAAAAGAAGGAACCTTGAGGAGGCAAATGCACGCACACATATACTCATTCGCATTTCAACAAATGTGAGGTACAAGGTATTAGATTTAGACTCGTGTATACGCATATATTGCTAAGAGTAGAGAATAATAGGATGTTAATGGTAGTCATTATTCTGCAGTACTAATTAATCAAGTAGAAACTATACTCATCTTCAACACAGTAACATATAGCGAGGGAGCAGAGGTAGTTATTCGAAATGGAGGGAGAGGAGAGTTTGAAACATACTTAATTGGTTTCAGTTTTCAGATTTCTTAGTTTTCTATTGTAGAGAGGTGAGTGTACAGAGATATTTTTTAGGCTATATCCAATCACAATTACTGTTAATTTAATATCCTAACCTCCTTCACCCCGAGAAGTGAAAAGACAGTGAAATTGTTGGGAATTACCATCTATTGTATGGTATTCCCTCCCCCCTTTTTGGATTTTTGGCTCCTTTGCTGAACCTATTTTTTTTGCCATAGGACTCTGCACATTTCCCCCTTTCTAACTAGTGGCAAGTCATGAGAAAATAGCTTTTTGCAGGTTCACCACCAATTTTGGCCCCACTATTTGACTATTCTGTACTGGTAAAACGACTAAGAGTGCACAAGCTGTTTACCTTATTTCACAGGGAGCCGCGGGGGTACTTATTGCTCCCCGCTCATTGCTTGATAGCCCATCAGGCGCTGCACACGGCGCGTCTGAGGGCAGAGCGGTGCTTCATTACGGTGAGTATCGCACGTCTTGCTGGTTTCCTGTTGGGCTTTGCATGAGTCAGCGGAACCGCGCCATGTTTCACCACGTGTCCTGGAAGGCCTGACGCCCATGTGGGTCTGTAACTACAGCATGTGTCACTGTTTCTTCTTGGTTTTTTAGCAGCTGGACGTCCGGATGTCCGGGTCAGTACAGTTGTTGGGCCCTAACCTTATTGTGCTCTGGTCACGTGCTCATACATTCTACTGCTGCAGGGCCAGGTGATATATTTCTTTGTGTGGCGCCCTTAGATCTGAGGGAGTTTTTTTTTTTAAATCAAGGCCTGTCAAACTTTCTGCAATGCTATTTCTTGCTTGGTCTCCCTTGCGAACTGCACGCTGTACCTGGACTTTGTCCTACTCATATTGCTTAGTGCACGTTGTGCTTGACATTGCTGGGCTTCGTTCCCTGTCAAAGTTTCCACACACTTGGTGCAGAGTCCTTCTGGTCACTATGCAAGGAGAGGGTTATGCGGAGAAAGAGACCTTATCAGTTATTCCCATTGACAATGAATTTTGTGATGCAATGGATCCGTCCATTCAGCAGGTGGTGGCTGCCGCCACTGAGCCTTTGGAGAGGAGGCTGTTCCAACAAGCTCATTCCTTTCCGGCCCCTCTTACTGTGTCTACCCAGGGTCCGTCAGACTGGGGTCAATCGGCACAATGCTCCAGTAAGCACAAACTGGAGAGTGGCCTGGATATGGTGCCTTTTGAAAAGGTGAAATAGGATTTGGCGGAGCCCTCCACTCAAGATGGCGATTCCCTCTCCCTCTTGCCGTCGGCGGACCCGGAGGAGGATGATTTACACAGCTCTACTGACGAAGCGGGCCCTTCTAGGCCTTGGCAGCCCGTTCAAACTCCCTGGGAGCTTCAGTTGCCTTTGGGGTCGGACATGTTAGACCCTGAAGACTTGGTCCATCCCATTCCTCCGGATGGGTTCCCTCCAATAAGGTAATATCTTACGTTGCCGCCAGGCTGAGCAAACCTCTGGACAAGGAGGTTCGTGCGCGCTTTGGGGCGGAATGTCCTCACCCCTCCCTTTCGGGGAAGGTTTCTTATACACCCGACACAGGTCCCAGGATGGTCACCTTTTTGCAGAAATTTATCAAAGACCCCAAGAAAGGGATCGCAGGTCATGGCGGGCCTGTCAGGATAAAACTGCTCGATATTTCTGGCCCACTTAGAAACATTTTGGAGTTGGCTGAGCAAGCCAAAATGTCGGATACTCCTTTGTCTCCGGAGATAATCTCTGGTTGGGCCCAGAGGGCTAGAATATTTCTTGGGAACGCCAATTGTGGCCTCTCCGCTGAAAGACGTAGATCACTCCTTATTAAGGTGGACCTGAAGTTGAGGGACCTGGCTTCTGTAGAGACAGGGCCTGTGGCTCAGGGCAATCCTCTTCGGAGACCCCTTTATGAAAGAGCTGTCCAAATTTGTTGCTACGTTTACGTGGCTTGATAAGGCACAAACATCTATCAAGAAGATTTTTCAGCTGCGCCTTTTTCTCTCGGCCGTTTGTGGGAGTTGGCGCTCCGCCGGCCGTTTCTACTTACAAGGTCTCGCTAGAGGCCAAGCCCCTCACAGAGCAGCCACAGTATGCCGAGTTCTTCCCCACGAGGAGGGGGCAGCGCGGCAGAGGAGCCAAAGGACCCTTGCAAGGGTAGCTTCAAGGAGCCGAGTCCGGTAAGTGTCATGTCAGCGGTATTTCTTCCTATCGGGTGGCAACTGGCTCTTTTCGCACAGGAATGGGAGTCCCTTACTTCAAACCCTTAGGTTCTTCAGACAATCAGAGGGTTTCAACTGGAATTTTTTGTGCTCAAGTTCAGATCTCCCACCCACGGCCCTTGGTGTTCACCCTTTCTCAGCAGCATTTGGTGGACAGAGAGTTGTGCCGGAAAGTGGCTGTAATTCCAACTTCCCTTCATCCTCTGGGGTTCCTCAGCAACATTTTTTTGGTGGACACACGGAACGGGGGCCAGAGGCCCGTATTCAACCTGAGGGAGTTTAACAGTTGGCTTTTGTACCGCCACTTCAAGATGTAGGGCATCCATCTCTTGCACGACCTCTTACTTCCCAACGACTGAATAGTAGGCCTAAATCTTCAGGACACTTATCTGGCAGTGCCAATTCTTCCCCTGCATAGTCGCTTTCATCGGTTTCAATGGCAGGGACAGTTCTACGAGTTCACAACTCTGCCGTTCGGGCTTTCTTCGGCCCCTTGGTGTTTTACCGAGGTTCTGAGGCTGGTGACAGAACATCTCCGGGCGAGGGGAATGCGTCTGATCATTATTTAGACGATTTGTTGCTGATGAACCAGTCAGGTTGTGGAAGCAACTGCAGTACGCAATCTCTCTCTTGGAAGGTTTAGGTTTCTTGATAAATGCCAAAAAGTCAGCTCTTGTTCCCTCCAGGCAGACCATCTTTCTGAGCTTTGTCATAGACTTGGTGGACAAAACCCACATCCTTCCTTCTCGCAAGATCACGAAGATCCATCAGGAGTTAAGGAAGACCATCGTTCGACCTACCACATCCCTGCGCCAAGTTGCTCGGATAGTGGGTATTTTATCCTCATCCATATAAACGATTTTTCCGGGTCCCCTCCATTACAGGGCACTGCAGCAGCGGAAGGCCTCTCACTTGTGCAAGGGCGTCTCTTATTCGGATCAGGTGATTGTGACAGAAGACGCAAGGAACGAGAGGAGATGGTGGCCTTCCCACATGAAGGCCTTGAACGGCCGAGTGATTTCCGGCTCGAATCCAGGCATAGTTCTAGAATTCAACGGCAGCGGCTCGGGTTAGGGAGCTCACTGCGTGGATTTCGTCACTGGGGGAAGGTGGTCTTCAGACGATCAAACCCTTCACATCAATTGCCTGGAGCTCTTCACAGGTTCTTTTGCTATTCAATGCTGGACCAAGGACAAAGCAAACTGTGCAGTCTTGCTCAAAATGGACAATTGGTCGGCGGTCCACTACAACAACCACCTGGGGGACCCCAGATTCAAGGCTCTGGCAGACCTGGCCAAGGATCTCTGAGCGTATTGTCTCACATACAATATCTCAGTCACGGCTGAATATCCCCCCTCGGATTAGATACCAGACTAGTGTTCTAGGGAGTGGCTAGACACGAGTTTGTGGCGTTTACATCCTGGGGTTTTCGCGAACCTCAATGCAAGATAGGGTCTTTCTCAATAGACTTCTTTGCATCCAGGCTGGACCATAAAATGTCCCGTTTTGTCAGCTGGAAACCAGATCCGTTGGCAGTGGCGACAGATGCGTTTCTCCAGGACTGGTCAAGGGAAAAGGGTTACGCCTTTCCTCCTTTCGCCATGATAACGTGTCTGGCTGCATAAGTACGCCGTCAGAAAGTGCAGGTGGTGTTGATCACTCCGCTTTGAAGGTCTCAAGTGTGGTGTCCAGTTCTTCTGGAACTTTCTTGGGATTTTCCAATCCTTCTCACCTAGGATCCGGATAATCTAAAGGATCCTCTGGGACAGAGTCCCCTATTGGTTCTCCAAGGCCGTCTTTCTCTCATGGCTTGAAGGATTTCAGGGAAAGATGGAGTCCCAGGCCTTTCTTCGGAGGCTGAAAGATTGTTGGCCGCAGCCTGGGCAGACAGCACCTCTAAGAGATATAAATCTGCATGGACAAAGTGGGTATGTTGGTGTCTTCAACACGAGGAGAATCCCATGGGGTGCGACATTGTTTTCTACTTAACAGAGCGGACTTCCTGGAAGAGGCCCAAAGAAGGTGATCTGGACAAGCATGTTCCAGAAATCATTTGATACCTTGAAGAAAGCCATGTGTACAGCACCTATGTTCAAGGCCTCCCGAGTTCATGGTAACGGGTATGAACCAAAAATTGTACTTGAAAAAATATCTAAGATATTCTGAGGCTGAAATTGACTCAGCCTTACAAAATTCACCCAGTTGTTTCATTTGCACAAAAAAAAAAAAAAAAAAAAGTGCCCTGCTAAAGCACCTCTTTTGTCAAGTCCAGTTGAATTCAGAAATTCAGTATGGGTTTCTATAAGAAATTGAGTTACTGGTTGAGAGGGGTGTAACCTTACTCAAGCAGCAACCACAAACCTCGGCAGGGTGAACTCACAAGCAAATCCCAAATTAGCCTGTGCTTAACCCTCTAGCAGCTTGACGCAAAAGCATTATGGCTTAACCTAGAAGCAACATGTAAATTATCTATGCAGTACTTCAAAAACTACTAAAGTGACACAAGAAAAATTCCACACAAATTTAGAAAAAGGCAGTAAAATGTAATTATTAGTTTTAGACCACAACAATAAAAATCCAATCAGTAGGGCTGAAGATATGCAGTTTTTTAAAGATTCAAGTGAAAATAGCTCCAAAATGCACAACGAGCTAACTGTGGATATCAGGTCACGCCAAACCGGGACAAAGACACAGGCCTACCACAATGGAGCATGGGCCGGCTACAGGGGCCTAGTTAGACCCAGTGAACAGGAATAACTTAAATCCTGGCAGTGGAGGCCCGTGTTGAGGATGCGTCATGCAGTGGTGATTCCCAGGAGTTGGAGAGCAAGGTCTTGCATTGTCGTCACAGATTCTGTCGACGAGGGGCTTGCGATGTGAAGTCCTGCGTCGAGGATGCGTCCCGCAGTGGCGGTTCCTGGAAGGCTGTGGGTGGCGATGTGAAGTCCTGCGCCAGAGATGAACCATGCAGCAGTTCTAATTCAGTGTATGGTGAGGCAAAAATTGCCAGTGGATCTGATGCAAAATTTCTGTTCGGTGATGCGTTGAGCTGCAGCTTCAATGTCAGTGCTGCTGTGACTGGTAGAGCACCTTCAGACCCACTTCCAAGAGGTCAGGACTAGGATGGCACCACTTGCGAAGGTAGGTTCCTTGGCTGCCAGAGTCCAGGTGCTGGATAGAGGATGGAGAAAGTCTGTTCTGTCACTGAGCCGTCTAATAAGAAGGCCAGCCAACTAGTCCTTGGAATCACTTTGGTTGCCCTAGGTTCCAGGTTCAAGTCCAGTCCATCAATCAGACAGGAGGGGAGTACAGCAGTACAACAGTCTGGTAATCTTTCTTGCAGCAAAGTAGCACAGCAGTTCTTCTTCTGAATCTTTCACAGGTCCAAATGTGTACTGAAGAGTTTGGGTGTGAGGTCCAATATTAATACCCGGTGCCTACTTTGAATCAGGATAGAGGTTTCCACCGCTCGCAGGTGCTTGGAATTTCCTGCCTCCCTGCCCTGGCCCTTGATTGTCCGGGATCACAACAGACTAGTGTCAAACCCTTTGTGAGAATGTCTAGGCAAAGCCTTTGGGATGTGCAAGGGAGGTGGATGAACGCTCCTCCCATTAACTCAGAGTGGCCCATCCTTCCAACACTTAGCTTCTTTGTCTCACTGTCTGGGAACAATACACAAAGACCAACCAACCGCTAACTACACCTAGTCATGTGACCCAGGATAAAAGCAGCAGACACCAAATGGTTGGGAGAAGAAAATGACAATTTCCTAAAAGTGGCATTTTCAGGATTGTGACTAAACATCTGACTTTACCATTTTAATTAAAACATTGTAGACATCAAACTTGATATGTCTACCTGCTCCCAACTGAAAGTTGTTCACTTATTAAATGTAATAAGGTAACCTAATGTTATCCTGTGGGAGCAGTGGGCCTTGCAGTAATGAAAAACAAATTTAAGAGTTTTACACTACCAGGGCATGTAAAACTTGAAAGTACATGTCCTACTCCTTAAATACAATGCAGCATTTCCTCTGGGATGTACAAGGCCTATCTTAGGGGGGACGTACGTTTGAAAAACAAATGTTAGCCCTAGCAATAGGTTTATCTTGCCAGGTCAAAATGGCAGTTTAAAACTGCACACACAGGCTGCAATGGCAGGCTTGAGGCATGTTTAGAAGGGCTAGTTAAGTGGATGGCACAATCAATGATGCAGGTCTACTAGTAGCATTCTACTTACAGGACCTGGGTACATGTAAAACTATCTTACTAGGGGCTTATAAGTAAATTAAATATGCCAATTGGGCATAAGGCAATTCTACCATGTTTAGGGGAGAGAGCACAGACACTTTAGCACTGATGAGCATTGGTAAAGTACACAAAGTCCTACGGCCAGCAAAAATAAAGTTAGCAAAACTAGGAGCCATGAATGCAAGAAGTTTGGAGGAAGATCACCCTAAGGATGAAAAGTATAACAGATACATAAGTTGTTGGATGCAATTACTGGAAGAATAAAGTTGAAATACTTGATGGACTGTAAGAGGCTGGTTACTGAAGAACAACTAGGATCCAGCTTTGCATTTTAATGCGCTACAACTGTTGACTGAGTGAGAGTTTTATGAAAAACATCCTGACAAATGAGGAGCACCACCAAGACTGTGGTTTGAAGGGAAGCTGGCACGGTCTAGATCCCAGTTCTGAATTCTGGGAGTGAAGTATGCTTTTCAGCAGCCATAAATTCCTCAACGTCTAGAGGGATGGAAACCATCTTAGATGTATAATTGTCCTCATAGTTTACCAGCTCTCCTCCATTCCCATGTAGTCAGAAATTATAGGAGCACCCGAGAAGTTTCCATTTTCCCATAAGCTGCATTACATCAACAGTTGAGGATGAAAACATGCAGAATATTGCATACATCAATTACAACAGTAGTAAAGATGTTCTGAACTCAATCCGCGAAGACGTTACAAGAACAAAGGTAACGTTGCCTGTAAGTGCTAAGCTACATAAAGGTCTGTTAGCCATAATATAAAGAAAAATGTATACAAAGGCGGAGAATTGAAAAGTTGCTGTGGTTAAAGTTACCTTGAAATGAAGTTCCAAGAAATTCTCATGGAATTGACAGCCAGATGTAGCACCCCATTGCATGATAGGTTTCTACTAAGATCTTCCTGTTATAAAGAAAAAAGCTTACAGATAAGACAAACATAAAGATGTAATTAAGCAGTTCAATGCCCTGTACAATTTAACCCTAAATTCAGGTTCACATATATTTCCCCACAATACCTTTTAGAACAAGCACTGGCAAAGCCAATAGGTCCCCACTATACAAGAGCAATTGGCTTGGCAATGGGTTTTTGCCATGTTGTACACCAGTATGGCCGTTATTCAGCATGACTAAAAGTTAGTGGTGTGAGTGTCACTGAGTGGAACCGGGACGTAGTGTTGTAGGGTTGATTTGTTGGAGTGGAGTGTCAGAGTGGAGTAGAGGAAGTACAGTGTCATAGAGTTAAGTAGAGAGGAGCAGAGTTTAGTGGCAGAGTGCTGCAGACTACGGTGTTGTGGAGAGGTATATTGTGTGGTTTGAGGTTGTTTGGTGGATTGGAGTAAAGTAGAGTGGATAGATTGGAGTAAAGACTGGTGGATTGACTAGAGTGGGGTGGATTGGATGGGGTGAACTGGAGTGGGCTGGACTGAAATGGGGTGAGGTAGACTGGATTGGGGTGAACTGGAGTGGGGTTGATTGGAACAGGGTAGATTAGATTGATTGGGGTGGGCGGATGGAACTGGAGTTAACAGGACTGGGGTGCTGTGGATTAGATTGGGGTGGGGTGGGATGGATTTTGGATGGTTGGAGTGGGATGGTTTGGCTGGAGTGAGATGGGGTTCACTGCATTGGAGTGGGGTGTATTGGACTAGAGTGGGGTGGTTTAGAGTAGAGTGGACTGGATTGGAGAGGGGTTGGCTGAATGGAGTGGGGTGGACTTAACTAGGGGGGTGGATTCGGGTACAGTGGGGCGGATTGGAGTAGAGTGGGTTGGAGTGGACTGAAGTGGACTAGATTGGAGTTGGGTGAACTGGAGTAAGGTGGATTAGATTTGGTCGAACTTGTGTGGGGAGAGTTTGATTGGGGTGGATAGGATTGGGTAAGGTGGATTGGACTAGGGTGGTGTAGATTGACTGGGGTGGGGTAGATTGGACTGGGGTGGATTGCACTGAGGAGGTGTGGATTGGGGTGGGTTGAATTGGACTGAGTGGGGTGGACTGGAGTGAACTTTCGTGGGGTGGACTGGATTGGCGTGGGGTGTTTTGGATTTGTGTGGAGTGGATTGGGTTTGATTGCAGTGGGGTAGACTGAACTGGAGTGAGGTTGATTGGCTTGATTGGGGTGGACTGGAATGGTGTGGATTAGAATGGGGTGTGGTGCACTGGACTGGATTGGAGTGGGGTGAAATGGATTGTGTGCAGTGGGTTGGATTGGAGTGGGTTGATTAAGATGGTTTGGAGTGGGGTGGGCTGGAATGGTGTGGATAAGAATGGGGTGCGAGTGCTCTGGATTGGATTGGAGTGAGGTGAAATGGATTGTGTGTGGTAGGTTGGATTGGAGTGGGTGGATTAAAATGGTTTAGAGTTGGTGGACTGGATTGAGTGGGGTCAATTAATCACTCAATATCCGTAAAGCGCGGCTACTCTAGCGAGGGTCTCAAGGCGCTGGGGGAGGCGGGAGCCTCACTCCAAGAGCCAAGTCATGAGGTTCTTCCTGAAGATGGTGAGAGACAGGCTTTGTCTGAGGTGTTGAGGGAGGTTGTTCCAGCTCTTTGCTGCAATGTAGGTGAAAGATCGTTGTAGGAAGTTGGCTCTATATACTATCTCAAAGTAAGAGATCGTGTGCACAGAGTCCAAGGGTTCCCCTTAGAGGTAAGATACTGGCAAAATTAGATAATTCTAATGCTCTATTGTGTGGTAGTGTGGTCGAGCAGTAGGCTTATTAGAGGATAGTGTTAAGCATTTTTTTGTACACACACAGGCAATCAATGAGGAACACACACTCAAAGACAGCTCCAGGCCAATATTTTTTATATGGAAAAATATATTTTCCTAATTTATTTTTAGAACCACAAGCTCAAGATTTGAAGTAAATACATAAAATGCAAGGTACTCCACACAGGTAAGTTAGGAACTTTGAATTAGAGCAATAACATATACAGTTTTTGTTAAAAGGGCAATAAGCTATTTTAAAAGTAGACACTGTGCAAAAATCAACAGTTCCTGGGGGAGGTCAGTATTGGCTAGATTGTAAGGTAAGTAAGACACTTACAAGTCTCAGTTCCTGGGCATAGGCAGCCCACTGTTGGGGGTTCAGGGCAACCCCAAAGTTACCACACCAGCAGCTCAGGGCCGGTCAGGTGCAGAGGTCAAAGAGGTGCCCGAGAACAGGGGTGCTTCGGTTCTAGTCTGCCAGCGGGTTAAGTACCCGCGTCCTCGGAGGGCAGACCATGGGGGTTTTGTAGAGCACTGGGGGGATGGAGGCAGGGACGACACAAGTCGGCACACAAAACACACCCTCAGCGGTACAGGGGCGGCCGGGTGTAGTGTGCACAGCAGGCGTCAGGTTTTGTATAGGAAACAATGGAGGGACCCGGGGGGTCACTCTAGCGGCACATGGGGGCTTCTCGGGCCAGCCACCGACTGGGCTAGGCAGAGGTTCGCCTGGGGGTCACTTCTGCACTGAAGATTGGTTCCTTCTGTTCCTGGGGGCTGCGGGTGCAGTGCTTGGTCCAGGCGTCGGGTCCCTTGTTACAGGCAGTCGCGGTCGGGGGGAGCCTCTGTATTCGGTCTGTAGGTGTCACAGTGGGGGTCCAAGGGGGGTCTCTCAGGCTACTCACGGGGTCGCAGTTGACGGGGAGTCCTCCCTGTGGTGTTGGTTCTCTGGATCTCGAGCCGGGGGCATCGGCTGCAGAGTGTGAAGTCTCACGCTTCCGGCGGGAAGAGTGAGGTCTTTGAAGTTGTAGAAAAGTTGCAAGTTGTTTGCTGGTTGTTGAGCAGAGCCGCTGCTCACGGGAGTTTCTTTGTCCTGGGATTCAGGGCAGTCCTCTGAGGCTTCAGAGGTCGCTGGTCCCTGTCAGATGCATCGCTGGTAGCAGGTTTTCGAGTCAGGAGACAGGCCGATAGGGCTGGGGCCAAAGCAGTTGTCGTGTTCCATCGTCTCTGCAGGCTTGTAGGTCAGCAGTCCTCCTTCTTAGTTCAGGTTGCAGGAATCTGATTTCCTGGTTCTGGGGTGCCCCTAAATACTAAATTTAGGGGTGTGTTTAGGTCTGGAAAGGCAGTAGCCAATGGCTTCTGTCCTGGAGGGTGGATACACCCTCTTTGTGCCTCCTCCCTGAGGGGAGGGGGCACATCCCTAATCCTATTGGGGGAAACCATCCTCCAAAACTAAGATGGAGGATTTCTAAAGGCAGGGGTCACCACAGCTCAGGGCACCTTAGGGGCTGTCCTGACTGGTGGGTGACTCCTCCTTGTTTTCCTCATTATCTCCTCCAGCCTTGCCACCAAAAGTGGGGGCAGTAGCCGGAGGGGCGGGTATCTCCACTAGCTGGGATGCCCTGGGGCACTGTAACAAAGGGAGTGAGCCTTTGAGGTTCAACGCCAGGTGTTACAGTTCATGCAGAACAGGCTTTTTTCCTGGCCACAGAGTGACAAAGGCACTTTTCCCCATGTGGCCAGCAACACGTCTGGTTGTGGCAGGCTGGCAGAAACTGGTCAGCTCCATACTAGAAGTCCGACTGGTATTCAGGGGACATCTCTAAGATGCCCTCTGGGTGCATGTTACAATAGATTCCACAGTGTGCATTTATTGTGCTGCGAAGTTTGATACCAAACTTCCCAGATTTCAGTGTAGCCATTATGGAACTGTGGAGTTCATGTTTGACAAACTCCCAGACCATATACTCTTATGGCTACCCTGCACTTACAATATCTAAGGCTGTGCTTAGACACTGTAGGGGCATAGTGCTCATGCACATATGCCCTCACCTGTGGTATACTGCACCCTGCCTTCGAGCTGTAAGGCCTGCTAGAGGGGTGACTTACCTATGCCAGAGGCAGTGTGAGGTTGGCATGGTACTCGGAGGGGAGTGCCATGTCGACTTAGTCATTTTCTCCCACCAAGTTCTGAGGTAGTGTGCACGTGCTGAGTGAGGGGTCCCCAGGGTGGCATAAGACATGCTGCAGCCCTTAGAGACCTTCCCTGGCATCGAAGCCCTTGGTACCAGTTACAAGGGACTTATCCGAGTGCCAGGGCTGTGCCAATTGTGGAAGCAAAGGTACAGTTTAGAGAAAGAACACTGGTGCTGGGGCCTGGTTAGCAGGGTCCCAGCACACTTTCAATCATAACTTGGCATCAGCAAAAGGCAAAAAGTCAGGGGGTAACCATGCCAAGGAGGCATTTCCTTACAATCTTCCTCTGGTGATAGTTTTGCGGATGCGAGGGACAGTGGCCAGGGCCATCTTGGCGGAGCAGAGGGATCTGACGTGGGGGGTGGAAAGAGACACGGTGGACCAGGTAGTCTGGTCCTGCGGTATGTATGGCCTTGTATGTGTGAGTGAGAAGCTTGAAGGTGATTCGCTTCTCAACTGGTAGCCAGTGGAGAGTCCTCAGGTGTTGGGAGATGTGTTCATGTGTTCTCGGTTAGGGAGGTCCAGTATGAGTCTGGTGGTGGTGTTCTGGATGAGTTGATGTTTTTTGATGTTCCTAGTTGAGGTGCCGCGTAGAGCGCATTGCCGTAGTCGAACTTGCTAGTGACAAAGGCATGGGTCCTGCAACAGTCTGCTGGGGTCCATCTGAAGATCCTCCGAAATCTTCAGAGTGTATGCCAGCAAGAGGAGGCAACAGAGTTTACCTGGCGAGTCATGGATAGGGAGGAGTTGAAGATGATTCCTAAGTTACGGACGTGCTCAGTCACTGCAGGGGTGGGTGCTGAGGGATGTGGGCCACCAGGAGTCGTCCCAAGCTGAGGTGGCGTTTCCAAAGATGAGGAGCTCAGTCCTGTCGGAGTTGAGCTTGGGGCAGCTTTCTCTCATCCAGGTGGCGACGGCTGCCATTCCTGAATGGAAGATCCTTTTGGCCGTGTCCGGGGCTTCAGTGAGGGAAATGAGGAGTTGTGCGTCATCTGCGTATGACACAATGTTCATAACATGGCTTCTGACGCCAGCAAGAGGGGCCATGTATACGTTGAACAGTGTGGGACTCAGTGATGATCCTTGGGGGACTCCGCAATTAACTCCTGTGAGTCTGGAAGTTTAGGGCAAGTCTGACCCTCCAGGTCCTCCCAGAGGAGTAAGGGGTGGATCCAATTCAGGGCTCCTCCGCAGAGTCCTATGCCGTGGAGTCTGGTGCATAGAGTGCTGTGGGAGACAAAGTTGAATGCTGCTGAGAGGTCGAGGAGTAGGAGTGCTGCGTTGTGGCCACGGTCTAGGAGTGATTGGATGTCGTCTGTGGTGGCCAAAAGGGCTGTTGCCGTGCTGTGGTTGCAGCGCAATACTGTCCAGTTGTTGCCCTTGATGAAATTCCGTAGTTGTACGATGATTGCTTTCTGCAGTACTTTGGCAGGGTAGGGTAGCAGCGAGATGGGCCGTAAATTCATTAGTTCTAATGGGTCGGCTGAAGGTTTCTTTACGAGAGGGTGTATTTCGGCATGTTTCCAGTCCTCGAGGACGGTGCCCGTGCTGATGGAGCAGTTGATTGTTACGGAGCTCGGGGCGATGAATGCGCTGGCTCTAATGTATATGTGGTGTAGGCATGGGTCCGAGGGGGGCTCCGGAGTGGGTGCTGTTCATGATGTTGACTGTTTCCTCTGTGGTGAGCGTGGACCAGCTGTGGATGGTCTGGGTGGGTGGGTTGGCCACACGTTCCGGTGCCAGGATTTTCCAGGAGGAAATGGTCGTAGATGTCCTGGATCTTGCGGTGGAAAATGGAGGTGAGTTTGTCGCAGAGGTCCTGTGACGGGGGATGCTGCTGGCTTTGGGGGGGGGGGGGGGGAATCTGTGAACTCTATGACTGAGAAGAGTTCCTTGAGTTGTGTGCGGAGGAGTTGATGTGCTCCCGGAGTGCGTCCTTCCTTGGGTTCTTGATTTTTCATCAGTGGATGGCGGTTGCAGCTCTGAATGAGGCAAGGTCTTCGCTGGTATGTCTGTTCCTACATTTTTTCTCTAAACGTCTGAGGGTACGCCTCGATTTGTGGAGTTGGGTGGTGAACCAGCTGGCTTTCTTAGGTACGCATTTGGCCGATGTCAGCCCGAGAGGGGCTAGAGTGTTGGCGCATTCGGTGATCCATGCGTTTAGATTGTGGGCTGCTGCGTTGGCATTGTCAGAAGGAGGAAGGAGTAAGTGATTTGCCGAGCACGGAGATGAGTTGCTCGTTAGTGATTTCATTCCATTTCCTGTGGGGGTGGGGGGATGGATTCCGAAGGTGCAGGTGCAGCTGCTGGATGTCTGCAGTGATTGTGAAGTGTAAGGTGGAAATTCAGGTAACCGAGGAGGAGGTAGTCAACTGAAGACAGGGCCTGGGGGTTAGTGATGTCTATGAAGGTTGGGCGGAGGATGGGTGGCCTGTACACCAGGGTGTCGTGGATGGAGGAGTTGTCGTTGGCATGGACCAAGAAGTGAAGGTGTTACATGGTGGTGTAGTGTTCTTCGAGGACGGCCCTGACATGTAGTGAGGACTTGTGTACGATGGCGAGTCCTCCACCCGGGCGGGATGGACAGTCCCTCTTTAGGATGCCGTAGCCATCGGGAATGGCGATGGCGATATCTGGACCTGAGTTGGGGTTGGTCAAGGTCTCGGTAAGGAAGGCGATGTCTGGTCGGGCAGTACTGATCAAGTCCCAGAGTTCGGTGGCTTGTTTGTGGAGGGAGTAGATATTCAGGAGCAAGCAGTTGATGGGGTTGTGGAGGTTGTTGGTATCTTTGTGTGCAGAGAGTACCTTTGGCTTGTTAAAGGTCTGTGGGTGTCCTTAGGGGAGATGCTGCAGCAGTTTCTGAGACGTCCGGTGTTGAGGCGGAGGAGGGACTTGGAGTTGTAACAGAGGCAGTCCAGGGGGTGGTTTAACGGAGATCCAGAGTTCCTGTCGCTGGGGTGCGGATGGACTTATCTCCGGCTTGGCCATACTGCAGCCGCCATTAAGAAGGGGGAGGGGTCAACTTGGAGGCGGGAGGGCGGGAAAGGAGCTTTGGGGAGAGGGGAGGAGGCAGAGGGGAGAAAGGAAAAAGGAACAGAGGAAAAACAAGAGAAGATGGAGAAAAAGGCAGAAAAAGCGAGAGAGAGAAAGATAACCACTAGACCACCAGGGATGAGGTGCAGGGAGGAGCCTCGAACTGAGGGTCAGGAGTTCGTTCCAGCAAAGGCAGAGGCAGCAGCAGCCAGAAGAGACTGGAAAGGACTGGAGTGGGGTGGAATAAGGTTATTTGGATTGGAGTGGGATGGACAGAAGTAGGGTGAGTGGATTGGGTTGGAGTGGGGTGGGGTGAGGTGGGGCGGGGAAGATTGCTTGGAAATGGAGTGGAACAGATTGTTTTTAATTGGAATGGGGCAAACTGTTTTGGACTGGAGTGGGCAGACTGGAGAGGGGTAGATTGTTCTTGATTAGAGTGGGGCAGATTGTTTTGGATTAGATTGGGACGGATAGGAGTGGGGGCAGACTGTTCTGGATTGGAGTGTAGTGGACTGCATTAAAGTGGGGTTGATTGGTTTAGGGTAAGGTGGATTGAATTGGGGTGATTGGAGTGGGGGTTGTGGTGGAGCAGACTGTTCTGGATTGAAGTGTAGTGGATTGTAGTGGGGCAGATTGGAGCGTAGCAGACTGAAGTGGGCCAGATTGCTCTGGATTTGAGTGGAGAATCTTGGAGTTCTTTTGGAGTGGGGCAGATTGTTTTGGATTGCAGTGGGCTGATTAGAGCAGGATGAATTGTAGCAAGGCAAATTGGAATAGGGCAGATTGTTCTGGATTCAAGTGGGTCCGAGTGGAGACTATTTAAGTTTGTTTGGACTGGAATGGGTCATTTTGTTTTGGTTTGAAGTGGGCAAGAGGGGAGTGGAGCAGATAGGAGTGTGGCAGATTGTTTTGGATTGTAGGGGGACAGTTTGGAGTGAGGCAGACTGTTTTAAATTGGAGTACAGTAGAGTGGGACAGATTGTTCTGGATTAGAGTGGGGCAGATGGTTCTGGATTGGAGTGGGGCAGATGGTTCTGGATTGGAGGGGGGCAGATGGTTCTGGATTGGAGGGGGGCAGATGGTTCTGGATTGGAGGGGGGCAGATGGTTCTGGATTGGAGGGGGGCAGATGGTTCTGGATTGGAGGGGGGCAGATAGTTCTGGATTGGAGGGGGGGCAGATTGTTTTGGACTGGAGTGAGGACAGATTGTATTGTACTGGTGTGGGGGAGATTGTTTTGGACTGGAGTGGGGGCAGACTGTTGTGGATGAAGTAGGGCAGATTGAAACTGGGCACATTGTTTTGGATTGCAATGGGGCAGATTGTTTTGGTATGGAGTAGGCCAGAAGAATGATTGGGTGGATTGTAGTGGGGCACATTGAAGCAGAGCAGACTGTGGAGCAGATTGCTCTGGATTTGAGTGGATCATACTGGAGTTCTTTTGGATTGGAGTGGGGCGGACTTGAGTGGGGTTGACTCGAGAGGGGTAGATTGGCATGGTACAGACTGGAGTGGGGTAGATTGTTCTGGATTGAAGTGGGGTGGATTGCATTAGAGTGGGGTGGATTGAATTGGGATGAATTGGAGCGGAAGGACTGTGATGGAGAACATTGTTTTAGGTTGGAGTGTGGCAGATTGGTGTGGGGAAGACTGTTTAAGATTGGAGTGGGTGCATGTAGTAGGGCAAATTGGAGCAGCGCACACTGGAGTGGGGCAGATTTCTCTGGATTGGAGTGAAGCATATTGGAGTTCTTTTGGATTGGAGTGGGGCTGAGTCGAGTGAGGAAGATTGTTTTGGAGTGTGCAAGATGGGAGTGGGGCAGATTGGAGTGCAGAGGATTGGTGTGAGGAGGATTGGTGTGAGGAGAACTGGAGTGGGGAGGATTGTTTTGGATGGGGTAGTCTGCAGGATGTTTTGGATTTGAGTTGGAGTGGAAACAATTGTTTTTGATTGAAATAGGGCAAACTGTTTTGAACTGGAGTGGGGGCAATTTGGCGTGGGACAGACTGGAGAGTGGTGGATTGTTTTGGATGGGAGTAATCAGATTGGAATGGGGGCAGACTGGAGTGGGGCAGATTGTTTTGGATTGAAGTGGTCTGGATTGTATTAAAGTGGTGTTGACTGGATTGGGGTGAGGTGAATTGAACTGGGGTGATTTAGAGTGGGCGGATTGTGGTGGGGAAAATTGTTTTGGATTCTAGTGGGGTGGATTTTAGTGGGGCAGATTGGTGTGGGGAAGATTGTTTTAGATTGGAGTGGGTGTATGTAGTGGGGCAGATTGGAGCAGCACAGACTGGAGTGGGGGAGATTGCTCTGGATTTGAGTGGAGCATATTGAGTTCTTTTGGATTAGAGTGGGGTGGACTGTTTTGGATTTGAGTAGGGCAGAATGTTTTTCGAATGGAGTGGAGTCGATTGGACTGGGGCAGATTGTTTTAGACTGGAGTGGGGCTGATTTGTTTAGCTTGGAGTGGGGCAGATACAAGTGGGACAGATTGTTTTAGACTGGAGTGGGGCAGATTATTTCGGGCTGTCGTGGGGCAGACTGAAGTGGGGCAAAATGTTTTTGATTTGAGTGGGGCAAACTGATTTTACTGACAAGGAGCAGACTGTTACAGACTGGGGTGGAGCAGATTGTTTTGGATTGGCGTGGGCAGACTGTTTGAGATTAGAGTGGGGCAGATTGTTTTGGACTGAAGTGGGGCAGATTGTTTTGGATTGGAGTGGGGCAGACTGGAGTGGGACAGGTTGGAAGGACTGGAGTGTGTTAGGTTGGAATGGATTGGGTGAGTGGTTTATTTTGGAGTGGGGTGGACCGGAGTGGGTGATTTGGACTGGTCTGGGGTCAATTGGATTGATTGAGGTGGATTGGTGTGTGGTGAACTGGCAGGACTAGAGTGGTGCAGACGGGATCAGAGTGGAGTGTAATGCAACGATTATGTGTTAAAGCATAATTTGCAGATATTATACATAATAAAGAAACAATGTAATTTAGCAATATTTATAAAAAGATAATCCTCATTTTTTTTTAAACAACTCCCATGAACAATAAACAAAACAAAGCATCAGTACAAAGTGAGCAAAGACGATTTGGCAAAATAAAAGAAAATAGCTAAATAAAATAGAAAATAAAACTTTGCAATATTGTTTGCCCAGCTGGGCATGTCTTTGCTAGTCACACGCCTTCTTTTTGCAGGACCCTAGAAGTAAAAAAGTACCTTACTGCCTTTAGGCTGAATCAATCAGTGTTAGGTCCCTACTCCACAAACAGGAACAGAAAACATGCACGGCCTGCATTGACAATCTACAAGGCTGTAAAGAAGAGTGCTATGCAAGCCAACAAATGGTAAATGACGGGTTCCAAGCCTTTTTATTTAAGAGAGGCTCGCAAGCAACACATGCAGGAGTGCATGCTCTCACCGACTTGACCCTAAAAACACTCCTAGTAACAGTAGCCTACCAGCATTCACTGTGAATTCCACCCACCTATTAACATCTAGATTATGCGCTTTACACAGTTGTGGAGTAGAAATAATTTCAAATATGAAAGAACTGGGAGAATAACATCTCAAATTTCAACAAAGATGCTACTGTTCCTTCAAACCATACAATAAAATTATACTGCTTTAAGTAACATCTGTATGAAAAAACAGAAGATGAAAATTGTGCCTATTCTGATTTCTGTGAAGGATACTGTTGGGACAGAAATGCCCCCTTCATGGTAAATAGTGTGTACCACTGGCCTTAAAAAGATCAATTAACTTAACACTATCACATTTACAAATACTTTATTTAATTATTTTCAGTTTTTATAGTATATATACACACGTTAACAAACAACATTATTATACTAAGTGAGAGCAAATGCAAAGTCGCACTCACTCACTGTTCAATGACTTTCCATTTTACAAAGACGAGTAAACAATAAAAAAAAGGTACACAAAAACGGAACGCAAATCTTCATTATGAAAATGGAAACACAGACACTTCATAAATACACAGCAAATGTCTGAAGGGAGGAGTCACATAAATAGAAAAAAGTTCATAAGACATGAAAACCTCTTTGACAAGATCGATTATTCCCCAGGACTGAGAAGAGGCACAATAGTATTGGCACAATATATCGTAATGTGCTAAAGGCATCCTCTTCAGGCTTAGCCCTACTTATACTGTCCATCTACTGTATCTTAGCCCCTCGGCGCAGATGAATGGCTTCCTCTCAGACTCCTTACCAAACAGACGGGGGACACACCTGGGATGCACCCTTTCCCCATTGCTGTTTGCCCTGGCTACAGAGCTACTGGCCTGCCTCATCTGTGGGAACCCACTGATCGACGGTTGTAGGTGGGGGACTAGCCAAGAGGATAGGGTGTCCTTGTATACGGATGATGTCTTGGTGTTCCTGGGGCAACACTAGCGCTCCGGTCCTCGTTGCCTTGAGCTCCTGAAACTGTATGGTGAAGCCTAGGGCTATGTTTAAACCCCAGGAAATCACTGTTGGTGGAGGTGCGGGGTGCCGCAGGGAGCAAGCATGTGCCCGGACATCCTGGTAAGGCATAATGCCTTCAAATACTTGGGGATTCCCCTCACCCCACTCTGGCTGCAGTTGAATTCTCAGGCCCTATCCCACGCACTGGGGGATGATATGGCCTGCTGGGCTCAATTGCCCCTTAACCTTTTGGGCCGAAACAGCGTTTTTAAAAAGATCTGCCTCCTCCGCTATTTGTACACCCTCACAAACTTTCACTACTTGGTGCCCTGTGTCTGGTTCTGATCCCTCATTTCCAAACTCACCTCCTTCATATGGATTGGAGGCCGCCACAGGGTGGCCTTTTGCTCTGCACGTAAATCACCCTACATGTCTATTACTTGGCAGCTCAGCTGATCCCAATCAATGACTGGTTTACAGGGGGGAATGGGACGATCAGACCTAACGCTTGGAGCTGGTTTTCCATGGCTTTGAGGGTCTGTTGGGAGTGTTGTATGGCAATCCGCTCCCCGCAGGGGGCCCCCTGACTGCACGCAGGTGACTGCGCAATGTTGGCGGGTAGTGTCGAGGCTGACTGGTTCAGACAGATGCCTCACCAAGCTGATGCCTCTGTGGCAGGTAACATGGTTGCAGCAGGTGTCCTGATTGGAGGGTTTCCGACAATGGGACGCCATTGGAATCACATACCTGGGGGACGTCTGCACTGGTGATACTCTGATGTCCTTTCAACAGCTGAAGGAGCACTATACCCTGGCTGGCTCCCAGTTTTTTTGCTTCCTTCAGATGCGTCACGCCTTGTGGGCCCACGTGCCATCCGGACTCTCTCTCCCGGATAACAGCCCGCGTGAGGCGAAACTGCTCTTGGGGTGCTTGGAGAGGGAGGCCATTACCCAGATCTATTGATCCTTGCTTACTAACGCACCAGATGGCCTCGCCAGGTTGCGGGATAGGTGGGCGGCCTGGGTGGGAGAGCTAGACAAGGATGACTGCAGGGAGGCCTACCTAGCACCAAGGGAATTGTCCATTTCTGCCAGGTTAAGAATGATCCAGATAAACTACTTTCATATGTCATACCTGTCCCAAAGGAGACTCCGACATATTCACCAAGGGACCCCCATCTGCTTGTATGAGATGTGGTCAACCAGGGGTGCACCTGTAGTATATGGCATGGGAGTGTCCAAGGATACAACCTTTTGGAGGGGGGGGGGGTTTGAGGCCATCTCGCCATTCTTTGGTTGTCCGTCTGAATTTAACGCGAGGGTGGTGCTGCTGGGTCTTCTGGAAGAGCTGGAAGAGCTGATGGCTAGTCAAATATTCATGGGGGTCGCCTGTCTGTTGGCTAAGAGGGACACTGCACAGATCTGGAGACCGATGGTACCGTCACTCTCGAAGTGGCAATCCGGAGTGGACTGGTGCTCTCAACTGGAAAAGCTGAACTACGCGACACAGGGCTGTCTCCACAAATACAAGAAAATCTGGGTTAAGTGGAGGGCTTACAGGGGTGCCTGTGTTAACTAAGGTTATCGTGTTCTGTTGGCAGGGGTTGTCGTCGGCAGAGGATATTACCTTGATTTCTTTAGCAGGACTATCATGTACTCACTGATATGTAAATGCTTTCTTTTGTTTCTCTGTTGTGTACATACTCATTTAAAAAATAATTAAGTTGGTTATAAAATACAAATATAACAAAATGCTGCAGTTAGCCCTTTCCTGATGCAGGATGCAGTACCTTAGACCGCTGCCAGAGGTGCCTGAAATCAGACACACATGCTTAGTCTCCTAGGATGTTAAGAACTTTTTCAGGTCACTTCTATAAAGTTGCACATGAGAGTATGGGGTGGTCCTACTTTTAAGTAGCGTTAATTTCAAAGGCATTAATCTTGGCTCGATTGTCTTCTTCAATTTAAAGGGGAATCAGGCTGAGGAAGCAATTTCCAATGAAACAAGTATCATCCTAACCCTGAAAAGTTTCTGCCACGTTCTCGCTATTGCGCTCAACCTTCCCTAATAACAACCACAAAAACAGCACGCCCTGAAAACTTGCAAGCCCATGAAATAACATAATCGACAAATATGGCACTCATTGAAAAGTATATTACACAGCTTAAAAACATTGGCTGTTCGTTCCATGCTTAGAAAAGGCTGTTTTTCACAAGCTCTTCTTTCACAAATTGTTCTCAGATATTTCAGTTGATTATTGAGTCAAGCACATGCTGAAAATTACGGGTGCAGCAAAACAATTGAATAGTCCAGTCAACACTCCCACCCCCACCACCAATTCACGTAGCACAACGGAACAATGTCATAAGGGTAAGATAACCCTCTCATACTACACCCTACATCCACGATACCTGAGGCTAATTCAGATCCCACCATCCATATGCAACAACTCACTCCAGTACATGCAAGATGAATCAATACATTCTGCCTCCACTATCACAAACTTGTTAAATCCTCTCATTTGTAGAACATGATGACTGGTCTCAGAGCACATACAGGAGAAACAAAAAGATAAAAACTGAGATACACAAGGAATCTCAAATAAAAGTACTCTGCCTCTAGTGCCACACACCCCTATCAAAACTTCAAAGTAGTACACAATCACAACTGATACCAAAGCACAATGAAGAGGAGCCTGTGGTTTCCAACCACCATAGGCTAGGTGTCCCCAAACTTTGTCACAGCGTAATCCACTGACCCACCTTCGCAACATACTGTATGAACTTCGCAACAGGGTGCTACTCTGCCCCACCCTATGACTCATTACATAAACCTTGCTACAAGACACTCCTCTTCCCCACCTTTGCATCATCATATAGAAGTGTACTACTGTAGAAAAGTGCCTCTTTTGGCATGGTCAACCCCCGCCCCCACACTTTTGGCCTGGTTTCTTATGCAATTTCGACTGAAATTGCACTGGGTCTCTGCTAAACATGTCCACAGTGCCAGATCTCTTTACCTAAAACTGCACAGTTGTTTTTCCCCAATTAGCAAACCTTTAGCTACCACTATAAGTCCCAAGATAATGGTACCCCTGATACCTAGGGCATGGGGTGCTAAAGGAAGGCCCCCAAGGGCTGCAGCATGAATTGTGCCACCCTCAGGGACCGCCTCACTAAGTGCACACAGTGAGGTTTTCGCAAACTGCCTGTCTTGGTGCAGGACTAAAATGAAAACATGACATGGGTCCCACCCTATGGGCCCTTGCCCCTTTGAAATGCATGCACTACATGTAAATCACCCCTCTAGCAGGCCTTCCAGCCCTAAAGGCAGGGTGCATTATATTGCATGTGGGGGCATACCTGCATGAGCAGATATTCCCCTATGTCTTTGTCGATTCTCAGACATAGTAAGTGAACAGTGAAGCCATTTTAAGTACATGTGCTGGACACTGGTCATTATGAGTTCCCCAGCTACATGATGGCTTCACTGACAACAGAGATGTTTGGTATCACAAAAAACACTCATCACTGAATCCAGTGATGGATTTAATAATACATGCACTCAGAGGGCACCTTAGAGATGCACCATGAAAAACCTAGTAACTCCTAGTGTGGGCACTGACTGGTCAAAACCAGTACAAACACCTTAAGACAGAGTGTTGGCCCCCTGAGGTGACAGTCAATGCTCTCGGAGGCTCAGACAAAGACCTGTTCTGCACAGAGGTGTGATCTCCTCTCCCAGGCAAGATGGACATTTCAGGGCAGGGACCTTCAAAGGCCTTGCCGCCTTTCAAATGTGACCCAGGCCTCTCCAAATGGTGGAGAAGGCCGACACCCAGTTCCTGACCTTACTTTTGGCAGCAGGACTGACAGGAAAAGTAGGTAAATTAGGGGTAGTGCCCACTTCATGCCAGCCCCACCCCCATGGTGGACGAGTTGAGGTGGACACCACTTGTTAAATTCTTCCATCTTGCATGGAAGGAATTAGGCCAATAGGGTTAAGGCTATGGAAGGCTACCCAAAGGAAGTGGTCACCGGAAGTGTGTAGTCACCCCAAAGGTGAGTAACCCATTGGCTACTACCTGGTGCACCCTGTAACACCCTTAAATTCAGTATTTAGGTGGCAGCCCCAAACCCTAGAATCAGAGTCCTGTCAACCCAAGAAGAGCTGGACAAAACCAAAAACACCCAGCGGAGAAGACTAAAGACACTTACTTGGCCCCAGTTCTACCCGCCTGTCCGCAGTCTTCAAAGAAACCTGCATCCAGAAGATGACTGTCCTGCATCCCAGCAACCTCCAATGCCTTGGGAGGACTGCCTGTCTTTGATAAAGACCAAGAACTCCCATGGACAGCGGACCTGTCCAGAAGAGACAATCTCCAACTAAGAAGTTGTCTGCCTGAGGAATCGCAAAACCGCTGCCTGGAACCACCTCTGCACCCGACACTCCAGGCTGAGTCCAAATGGCCCACCGGCCCAGAGTAGGTTCCCCCGTCCTTCAGACCAAGAATCCACCATTGGCTGGCCCCTGGCAACTCTACAGTGAAACCTGCAGCCTAAATCGGAGGACTGCCCCAACCTCGACCTGCCTGGTAAGCTGTTTTCGATGCCAAAAGACACCCTGCACCTGGAGCCCCTGGGCCTTGGGAAGCTGGACTGTTGGTGTCCCTGCAACCCCCAGCATCTCAACTTACCTAGGTAGCTGTGGGTTGCCCTCGCCCCACCTCCTGGCCAGAGCCTGCAGTCAGTTTCTGAAAGTAATCTCCTCCATTGAATAACACTGTGTGCCGAAGCTATGTTGGCATTCTGCAAAGGGCTGCCATGTGGCTTAGGGTGTACGTGTGGAGCTGCCTTGCGGCCCTACCCTTGTACTTACCTCCACTGCAGGAGATCAATTCTTGACCCCGCTTCACTCACCTGTAAGCAGGGGTTCAGCAGATACCCTATGATTCGATTGGATAACATGTTCGCACTCTGCTGACCCTGTGCCCCTGAGTGTAAGTTTTGTCCTACCTTGTGGCCCCCCCGGTGCTCACCTCAACCACCGGAGACCAACCTCTGACTCTGCTTGTACCTACACCTGGGTGCACAGCGTCATCATCCATTGATTGGGCACCAACTCAGACTTTCACCTCTAAACCTAGCAGCCCGCATGCCGCTGTGGGTGCTCTCTTGGTACCAACCTGAACCTTGCCTGGTGCAAAAAAAAAAACCTGAAGAATGGGATTAAAAGTTATGTACCTACCTAGCTGTGAAACTGCATTCTTGTTTTCCTCCCATAGGTTAACAATGAAGATTCTGAAAATTGCACTGTGTCGATTTTTGAAACAGCAAAGTATTTTTAATTTAAAGACTGCTTACCTTATAACAAAGTTCTTTAGTTCAAAGCATATATAAAAACAACTGTTATTTTTTCCTAAATTTGTCTCTAATGTATTCTTTGAGTCTGTGTCTTATGTATTGTCTCTGTGAGTATAGCTAATGCTTAACTAGTCTCCTTGATAAGCCTAACTGCTCGCCCACATTACCACAAAAAGAGCACTAGACCTATGTATTTCTGCAAACCTTTGGGGATTCACTGGACTCGCTGCACAGCGTACTTCATTTTACTGCACTATATACAGAGCTAGCTTCCCACAACTACGCTTTCCTAAACACTCAAAAGTCAAATCTCTTGAAACAGGATACCTCCCTCCCTCACCTTCTCCACAAAAGTCTAGCACTTCTGCACTTCAACTTAATTGCATACCAAAAACCCAGTGTCTTATACTCTAACTACGTGTGGGTGTATTGTACTGGGAGAAAACTAGGCGCTCTGGATAGCGAAGTGAATATCAACGAAGAATGTCGAATCTCGAAATGGTGCACTCTTGAAAGACCACACCCAAAAGGTCTTGATAGATGCTAAAAGCACTATTGCAAATATAAAGTACAAGAGGCACTCATTATAACATGAAAAATAATAGTACTCATAAGTCAGTATACATAGTTACAGAAGGGGGAAGAGAGCGGAGGAACATGACGGACAGCTAACGCGCTGCCCTTGAACTCTCGTCGGGCGAGACACGCCTAGCATCGCGCGACCTCAGACGCGAGGCGGATCTCGCCGTCAGCGCTCAGGAGAGCTGCGGCGGTACCGCTTGCGACTTCGGCATCGGAGCCCCCCGGCGAGGGGGAGAAGATTGGAGGGACGGAGTGACTCCGGGGAGGAACCCTTGGAGGAATTCCTCTCGCGCGTTGTTGCACGCTTGATCCGAGAGCCGGAGCTCCCTTTCCAGCGCTTGGGGAAGCCCTTAGAGGCGTTCCAGAAGGATCTTCAGTGGAGTGACAGCAGTAACATTGATTTTCCGCTTTAGGCAAATCAGGGTATCCACATTCTGGTGGGTGCCTGTGTTTTTTTTCTCTTTGGGCAGAGTGTATCATCGGGGCTGCCTCCCCAGGAGAAGCGGGTATTTACTCCAATCCTGTTGAAAAGTTGAATAATCTCTTTCTATTAGGCCACGTTAGTTCCTAAATTTCCCCATCCGAGTGTTTTTTTTTTTTCTAGGTCGGAAAAAAATGTTTAAAAAAAAAAAACGGCGAACAAGAAGGGGGGGTTATTGCCCTCGGCGAAGGGTGGTGGGGTGGTGTCCTGGAAGCAGGCATCGAACTCCAGTATTTGGACAGAAGCAGTGAGGGGTGTGCGACGTGGGAGATCTTTTACCTCTCGCTGCTATCTTCGTGGGAGTATACCGGAAACTCCGGGGGTCTTCACCAGATGTAATTTAAATGGGAGTGGAGTAAGAAGGGATTGCGAGAGTGTTGGAGCCTCACGGTGCATGTCACCAATTAAACGTCGTCCCAGGGGTGCTCGGGCAGAAGCCAATGACTCGATTGTTGCAAGGAAAAGTAAGCCCGGCACCCGGCGTGGGACTGTTAAGCTTCGGACTCAGTTATCTGGGACAGTAGAGACAGGTATAGCAGACTTAGACCTTAAATCGCACGGTGAGGGGATTGACTATACAACATCATTTGGGGGGCACTCTCTACCACTCCTGGAGGAAAGCCAAACTGAGCCTCAAGGGAGGAGCGAATCTTTGATTACAAGGTACTTTCAGACCGCAAATCCTCCATCACAATCTATGGCAGGTGCTCAACCGGCCTTAGCCGACTCTGGGGCATTAGATCTAGTTGAAGGCTGTTTAGCTGTAGATTCAGCCCAAAAACCACCAGAAGAGGAACCAGTTAAGCAGAAAGAGGGTCCCTCTAAGACAGTACCCTTGTTGGAAGTGGAGGGTAATTCCTCTAGTGGACCAGTATCACGCGACATGGATGTTCAGGCTTTGTTAATCTCTCTTACTAATGAGATTAGGGGAAAATTTGAGATTTCAGAAACTAATCAAACTAGGATTCGGGAAGCCTGTGAACTCTTGGAAAGTAAAATCAATTTGCTAACAGACCGGTTGGGGAAGTTGGAGGCAGTGGTGGAGGCTCATGAGGAGCGCGTGTTAGCCCAATCTAAGGATATCTTACAATTAAAACGTGGAGAGAAGATGTTGCAGGACAAATTAGAGACATTGGAAAACAACATGAGGAGAAATAATATCAGGCTTTTAGGAGTCCCAGAGGGTTTGGAAGGGGAGGACATTAAGGGCTATGTGATCGCTTTGATCAAGGAGGTCCTCCCTAATACAGTAGGGATTAATCTGGATGAGGACATCCAGAGAGTTCATCGTGATCCTTTCAATAAAAATCCCGGAAGAAAGAACCCTAGGAGGATTTTGATAAATTTCAACACATATTCTATTAAGGAAAGAATCTTGTCCGAAGCCCTTAAAGTTGGAGCCTTCTCCAAGGGGGATTGGTCTTTTAGGATAAGATCAGATGTGTCTAAAGCAACGTTAGACAGGCAGTGGGAACTGGGAAACTTTATGCGGGAGCTTCGTACCCTTGGGGCTACAGTTCAACTAAGGTTCCCGGCCACTCTCCGTATTATGTGGAAGAATAAAATGTATAACATGAGAGACCCCGGGGAGGTTAGCGCATTTATAGATCAGATTAAGGCGTCTCAATAAGATCCAGTGGAAATTCCCGTCCGACGAGGAGTTCAAAACAAGGATAACAGGATGTTATCCTAGTAGAAATAGGGAGGGTTCCTCTGGGGGGAGGGGGTGGCTTTGGGGGCGTGTTGGTGTTGGGTGTGGGAGGCACTGGGTGTAGGGGTTTGGTCTGGGTAAAGGGGTTTGAAAAGGATAAAAACAAGAAAGTCCTCATAACTTGTCTAATAGGTTGGGGGTTCTGCGTTCTGTGTTCTTTCTTTCTCTTCCTTCTCTTTACGATGTCTAAGTATGGCAATTTAAAGCTGAGATTTCTTTCTTGGAATGTGAATGGTTTAAGGGTGCTTGGTAGGAGGAGGAAGATTTTTGAATACTTGCGATTGGTGGAGGAGATCATCATACTGCAGGAAACCCACCTTCAACAAAGTGAGTGGGAGAGCTGCCTTAAACGGTTGAACTGGGTTTCATTTAGCGTTTGCTCTTCCCAAACTAGCACAATAAAAGGTGTGGCAGTTCTGGTTAAGAAATTTACGAGGTTTAAGGTAGGAGTGGTACAGGTTGATTCCAGAGGAAGATGGGTAGTGGTAGAACTGTGTGTATGCGGTTATTCGATCACAGTGGCGGGTTATTACGGGCCGAACATCGACGATCCAATGCCATTTCAAGACTTATTTAATATTTTACTTTCAGCTAGGTACCCAGTGGTATTAGGTGGGGATTTTAACATATTGTTAGACCCTGCTCAGGACAAGTCAACTCCCCGGGGTACAGTTAATTCACCTAAAACAAGGGCATTGGTGAAACAAGCGATGCAGGATTTAGGCATGGTAGATGTTTGGCATTGGAGAGGGGATGAAGGAGACAGATACACATTTCACAATAAAAAATATGGGCACAGATCTAGAATAGATTTTTTTTAATACATAAAAGTTTATGCCCAGAGGTGAGAAGGGTAGCCCACAATATACCACATCTTTCAGATCATTCAGCGGTAACACTACATTTGGATATCAGGGTCACAAACAAGGTGTAGGAAAGTACCATCTTGCCTGGCATGTTACCCCCATTTTTCACTGTATATATGTTGTTTTAGTTGTATGTGTCACTGGGACCCTAGTAACCCAGGGCCCCAGTGCTCATAAGTGTGCCTGAATGTGTTACCTGTGTAGTGACTAACTGTCTCACTGAGGCTCTGCTAATCAGAACCTCAGTGGTTATGCTCTCATTTCTTTCCAAATTGTCACTGACAGGCTAGTGACCATTTTTACCAATTTACATTGGCTTACTGGAACACCCTTATAATTCCCTAGTATATGGTACTGAGGTACCCAGGGTATTGGGGTTCCAGGAGATCCCTATGGGCTGCAGCATTTCTTTTGCCACCCATAGGGAGCTCTGACAAATCTTACACAGGCCTGCCACTGCAGCCTGAGTGAAATAACGTCCACGTTATTTCACAGCCATTTTACACTGCACTTAAGTAACTTATAAGTCACCTATATGTCTAACCTTTACCTGGTAAAGGTTAGGTGCAAAGTTACTTAGTGTGAGGGCACCCTGGCACTAGCCAAGGTGCCCCCACATTGTTCAGAGCCAATTCACTGAACTTTGTGAGTGCGGGGACACCATTACACGCGTGCACTACATATAGGTCACTACCTATATGTAGCTTCACCATGGTAACTCCGAATATGGCCATGTAACATGTCTATGATCATGGAATTGCCCCCTCTATGCCATCCTGGCATTGTTGGTACAATTCCATGATTCCAGTGGTCTGTAGCACAGACCCTGGTACTGCCAGACTGCCCTTCCTGGGGTTTCTCTGCAGCTGCTGCTGCTGCCAACCCCTCAGACAGGCAGCTGCCCTCCTGGGGTCCAGCCAGGCCTGGCCCAGGATGGCAGAACAAAGAACTTCCTCTGAGAGAGGGTGTGACACCCTCTCCCTTTGGAAAATGGTGTGAAGGCAGGGGAGGAGTAGCCTCCCCCAGCCTCTGGAAATGCTTTGTTGGGCACAGATGTGCCCAATTCTGCATAAGCCAGTCTACACCGGTTCAGGGACCCCTTAGCCCCTGCTCTGGCGCAAAACTGGACAAAGGAAAGGGGAGTGACCACTCCCCTGACCTGCACCTCCCCTGGGAGGTGTCCAGAGCTCCTCCAGTGTGCTCCAGACCTCTGCCATCTTGGAAACAGAGGTGCTGCTGGCACACTGGACTGCTCTGAGTGGCCAGTGCCACCAGGTGACGTCAGAGACTCCTGCTGATAGGCTCCTTCAGGTGTTAGTAGCCTTTCCTCTCTCCTAGGTAGCCAAACCCTCTTTTCTGGCTATTTAGGGTCTCTGTCTCTGGGGAAACTTTAGATAACGAATGCATGAGCTCAGCCGAGTTCCTCTGCATCTCTCTCTTCACCTTCTGATAAGGAAACGACCGCTGACCGCGCTGGAAGCCTGCAAACCTGCAACATAGTAGCAAAGACGACTACTGCAACTCTGTAACGCTGATCCTGCCGCCTTCTCGACTGTTTCCCTGCTTGTGCATGCTGTGGGGGTAGCCTGCCTCCTCTCTGCACCAGAAGCTCCGAAGAAATCTCCCGTGGGTCGACGGAATCTTCCCCCTGCAACCGCAGGCACCAAAAAGCTGCATTACCGGTCCCTTGGGTCTCCTCTCAGCACGACGAGCGAGGTCCCTCGAATCCAGCGACGCTGTCCAAGTGACCCCCACAGTCCAGTGACTCTTCAGCCCAAGTTTGGTGGAGGTAAGTCCTTGCCTCACGTCGCTGGGCTGCATTGCTGGGAACCGCGACTTTGCAGCTGCTCCGGCCCCTGTGCACTTCCGGCGGAAATCCTTCGTGCACAGCCAAGCCTGGGTCCACGGCACTCTAACCTGCATTGCACGACTTTCTAAGTTGGTCTCCGGCGTCGTGGGACTCCTTTGTGCAACTTCGGCGAGCACCGTTTCACGCATCCTCGTAGTGCCTGTTTCTGGCACTTCTCCGGGTGCTACCTGCTTCAGTGAGGGCTCTTTGTCTTGCTCGACGTCCCCTCTCTCTTCAGGTCCAATTTGCGACCTCCTGGTCCCCCCTGGGCCCCAGCAGCGTCCAAAAACGCCAAACGCA
The DNA here is from genome assembly GCF_031143425.1 of Pleurodeles waltl. Classification (NCBI taxonomy): domain Eukaryota; kingdom Metazoa; phylum Chordata; class Amphibia; order Caudata; family Salamandridae; genus Pleurodeles; species Pleurodeles waltl. The sequence continues at coordinate 262,836,463 of NC_090440.1, forward strand.
CGATTTGCGTGTAGCAAGGCTTGTTGGCGTCCTTCCGGCGGGAAAACACTTCTGCACGACTCTCCAAGGCGAGAGGGATCCGTCCACCAAAGGGGAAGTCTCTAGCCCTTTTCGTTCCTGCAGAAACCTCAGCTTCTTCTGTCCAGTCGAAGCTTCTTTGCACCCGCAGCTGGCATTTCCTGGGCATCTGCCCATCTCCGACTTGCTTGTGACTTTTGGACTTGGTCCCCTTGTTCCACAGGTATCCTAGATTGGAAATCCACAGTTGTTGCATTGCTGGTTTGTGTCTTTCCTGCATTATTCCTCTAACACGACTCTTTTGTCCTTAGGGGAACTTTGGTGCACTTTGCACTCACTTTTCAGGGTCTTGGGGAGGGTTATTTTTCTAACTCTCACTATTTTCTAATAGTCCCAGCGACCCTCTACAAGGTCACATAGGTTTGGGGTCCATTCGTGGTTCGCATTCCACTTTTGGAGTATATGGTTTGTGTTGCCCCTATCCCTATGTTTCCCCATTGCATCCTATTGTAACTATACATTGTTTGCACTGTTTTCTAAGACTATACTGCATATTTTTGCTATTGTGTATATATATCTTGTGTATATTTCCTATCCTCTCACTGAGGGTACACTCTAAGATACTTTGGCATATTGTCATAAAAATAAAGTACCTTTATTTTTAGTATAACTGTGTTTTGTGTTTTCTTATGATATTGTGCATATGACACTAAGTGGTACTGTAGTAGCTTCACACGTCTCCTAGTTCAGCCTAAGCTGCTCTGCTAAGCTACCATTATCTATCAGCCTAAGCTGCTAGACACCCTATACACTAATAAGGGATAACTGGGCCTGGTGCAAGGTGCAAGTACCCCTTGGTACTCACTACAAGCCAGTCCAGCCTCCTACATTGGTTGTGCAGTGGTGGGATAAGTGCTTGAGACTACTTACCACTCTTGTCATTGTACTTTTCATAAGAGAAAAATATACAAAACAAGGTCAGTGTATATACACATAGCCAAAAAGTTTAGCATTTCCTCTTTTCACTCTTTTCTAAGTGCTGAAAAGTACTTCTAAAACTTTCAAAAAGTTCTAAAAAGTTTAAAAAGTTTTTTTTCTGTCTTTCCAAAAAGTTCTGAAAACTTTTTTCTCTTTTTCTATCACTTTAACTCTCTCTAAAAAATGTCTGGCACAGGAAAAAATGTTGAACTGTCCAAACTTGCATATGATCACCTTAGCTGGAAAGGAGCAAGGAGTCTCTGCATAGAGAGAGGTTTGAGTGTAGGGAAGAATCCTTCCTTAGAACTGTTAATTAATATGCTTAGAGTACAGGATAAGGCCATAAGTGCCCAATCTGTAGAAAAAGTAGCTAATGGTTCTCAATCTGATCCAGGGACTCCCCCAGGAAAAGGTTCAGGAAAGAAACTTCTCAGCCTGCCCATTACTAGACAGTCTAGCATAGTTGGTACAGAGGTTGAATCACACCATACTGATGGTGTACTCTCACATTATACTGGTAGCCAAGCTGTTAGGGTGCCCTCTGTAAGGGACAGGTCTCCTTCTGTTCATTCCCATCATACCTCTGTATCTAGAAATGTCCCTCCCACCCACCCTGATGACAGATTGTTAGAAAGGGAGCTCAATAGATTGAGAGTGGAACAAACCAGACTGAAGCTCAAGAAGCAACAGCTGGATTTGGATATACAGTCTTTAGAAGTAGAGAGGGAAAGACAGAAGTTGGGTTTAGAAACCCATGGTGGCAGCAGCAGTATTCCCCATAGTCATCCTGCAAAAGAGCATGATTCCAGGAATCTGCACAAGATAGTTCCCCCTTATAAGGAGGGGGATGACATTAACAAGTGGTTTGCGGCACTTGAGAGGGCCTGTGCTGTACAGGATGTCCCTCAAAAGCAGTGGGCTGCTATCCTATAGCTATCATTTACTGGAAAAGGTAGGGATAGGCTCCTTACTGTAAAAGAAAATGATGCTAATAATTTCCAAGTTCTTAAGAATGCACTCCTGGATGGTTATGGCTTAACCACTGAACAGTACAGGATAAAGTTCAGAGAGACCAAAAAGGAGTCTTCACAAGACTGGGTTGATTTCATTGACCAGGCAGTGAAGGCCTTGGAGGGGTGGTTACATGGCAGTAAAGTTACTGATTATGACAGCCTGTATAACTTGATCCTGAGAGAGCATATTCTTAATAATTGTGTGTCTGATTTGTTGCACCAGTACTTGGTGGACTCTGATCTGACCTCTCCCCAAGAATTGGGAAAGAAGGCAGACAAATGGGTCAGAACAAGAGTGAACAGAAAAGTTCATACAGGGGGTGACAAAGATGGCAACAAAAAGAAGGATGGTAAGTCTTCTGACAAGGGTGGGGACAAATCTAAAAATGAGTCTTCATCAGGCCCACAAAAACACTCTGGTGGGGGTGGTGGGTCCAAATCCTCCTTTAATCAGAACAAGGAAAAGAAACCATGGTGCTATTTATGTAAAATAAAAGGCCATTGGACAACAGATCCCAGTTGTCCAAAGAAAGGCACCACAGCTTCTACCACTACAACCCCTACTGCTACACCTAGTGTCCCTATTAATAGCAGTGGTGGTGGGAGCAAACCTACTAATAGCCAATCCAAGGGAGTAGCTGGGCTCACTTTTGGTAATTTAGTTGGGGTTGGTCTGATTAGGGAGACCACAGAGGCTACTTTAGTCTCTGAAGGGGCTATTGATTTAGCCACTTTGGTTGCTTGCCATCATAACTTGGAGAAGTACAAGCAACTAACCCTAATAAATGGTGTTGAGGTCCAGGCCTACAGGGACACAGGTGCCAGTGTCACAATGGTGATTGAGAAACTGGTGCACCCTGAACAACACATACTTGGACACCAGTACCAAGTAACCAATGCTCACAACATAACACAAAGCCACCCCATGGCTGTTGTAAATCTCAACTGGGGGGGGGGGTAACTGGTCCAAAGAAAGTTGTGGTAGCTTCAGATTTACCTGTAGACTGTCTATTAGGGAATGATTTGGAGACATCAGCTTGGTCAGATGTGGAGTTGGAGGCCCATGCAGCAATGCTGGGCATTCCAGGGCATATTTTTGCTTTGACAAGGGCTCAGGCCAAAAAGCAAAAAGGACAGGGAAGCTTGGATCCTGGAACAATGGACCAAGTGCTCCCTAAAGCTAGGGCTAGTAGAAGCAAACCACTTCCTACTATCCCTCCCTCTACAGTGGATTCTAATTCTGAGGAAGAAGAATTCCCTCCCTGTGCAGAACCTACACCAGAGGAGCTGGAAGCAGACACTGCTGAGCTTTTGGGTGAAGGGGGGGGCTGCCAGAAAGGAGCTGAGTGTGGCACAGCAAACCTGTCCCACATTAGAGGGTCTCAGACAGCAAGCTGTCAAACAGGCTAATGGGGATGTCAGTGACTCTCACAGAGTTTACAGGGAGGACAACCTCTTGTACACTGAGCATAGGGATCCTAAACCTGGAGCTGCCAGGAGATTAGTGATTCCTCAGGAGTACAGAAAGTTCCTCCTAACACTGGCACATGACATTCCCTTAGCTGGGCACCTGGGTCAAATGAAATCTTGGGACAGATTGGTACCAGTGTTTCATTGGCCTAGGATGTCTGAGGACACAAAGGAATTTTGTAAGTCCTGTGAAACCTGTCAAGCCAGTGGCAAAACAGGTGGCACTCCAAAGGCACCCCTTATCCCACTGCCTGTGGTTGGGGTTCCCTTTGAAAGGGTAGGGGTTGACATAGTTGGCCCCCTTGACCCTCCTACTGCTTCAGGCAATAGGTTTATCTTAGTGGTAGTGGACCATGCCACAAGATATCCTGAAGCTATTCCTTTAAGGACCACTACAGCTCCTGCAGTGGCAAAGGCCCTCCTGGGAATATTTTCCAGGGTGGGCTTCCCAAAGGAAGTAGTATCAGACAGGGGAAGCAATTTCATGTCTGCATACTTAAAGGCCATGTGGAAGGAGTGTGGTGTAACTTACAAGTTCACAACACCCTATCATCCACAAACAAATGGACTGGTGGAGAGATTTAATAAAACTCTCAAAGGCATGATTATGGGACTCCCTGAAAAACTCCGCAGGAGATGGGATATCCTTCTACCATGCCTCCTTTTTGCCTACAGGGAGGTACCCCAGAAAGGAGTGGGCTTCAGCCCCTTTGAACTTCTTTTTGGACACCCTGTAAGGGGTCCACTCACACTTGTAAAGGAGGGTTGGGAACAACCTTTAAAAGCTCCTAAGCAGGATATTGTGGATTATGTACTTGGCCTCAGATCAAGGATGGCTGAGTACATGAAAAAGGCCAGTAAAAACCTTCAGGCCAGCCAAGAGCTCCAGAAGCAATGGCATGATCAGAAGGCTGTTTTGGTTCAGTACCAACCAGGGCAGAAAGTGTCGGTCTTGGAGCCTGTGGCCCCAAGAGCACTCCAAGATAAATGGAGTGGACCCCACACAATTGTTGAAAAGAAGGGTGAAGTCACCTACTTGGTTGACTTAGGCACTGCCAGGAGTCCCCTTAGGGTGCTCCATGTCAACCGCCTGAAACCCTACTATGACAGGGCTGATCTCACCCTGCTCATGGCAACAGATGAGGGACAGGAAGAAGACAGTGATCCTCTACCTGATCTCTTCTCTTCCACAGAACAAGATGCTCTTGTGGAAGGTGTAGTTTTGGCTGATTGTCTTACTGCTGAGCAGAAAGATAATTGCATAAATCTCCTAGGACAATTTTCAGAACTCTTCTCTACTGTGCCAGGCACCACTTCTTGGTGTGAGCACACTATAGATACTGGAGACAGTTTACCTGTCAAAAGTAAGATCTATAGGCAGCCTGACCATGTCAGGGACTGCATAAAGCAAGAAGTTCAGAAAATGTTGGAACTAGGAGTGGTTGAGCACTCTGACAGTCCATGGGCTTCTCCTGTGGTACTGGTACCAAAACCCAATTCTAAAGATGGAAAGAAGGAAATGAGGTTTTGTGTAGACTATAGAGGTCTCAACTTGGTAACCAAAACTGATGCTCACCCTATACCCAGGGCAGATGAGCTTATAGATACACTGGCATCTGCCAAGTATCTAAGCACTTTTGATTTGACTGCAGGGTATTGGCAGATCAAATTGTCAGAAGATGCTAAACCTAAGACTGCATTTTCTACCATTGGAGGACATTACCAGTTTACTGTAATGCCTTTTGGTTTGAAAAATGCACCTGCCACTTTTCAGAGGTTGGTGAACACAGTCCTGCAAGGGCTGGAAGCTTTCAGTGCAGCATATTTGGACGATATAGCTGTCTTTAGCTCCAGCTGGGATGATCACCTGGTCCACCTATGGAAAGTTTTGGAGGCTCTGCAAAAGGCAGGCCTCACTATCAAGGCTTCAAAGTGCCAGATAGGGCAGGGTAAGGTGGTTTATCTGGGACACCTTGTTGGTGGGGAACAGATTGCACCACTTCAGGGGAAAATCCAAACTATTATTGATTGGGTTCCCCCTACCACTCAGACTCAGGTGAGAGCCTTCCTAGGCCTCACTGGGTATTACAGGAGGTTCATTAAGAACTATGGCTCCATTGCAGCCCCTCTTAATGACCTCACATCCAAGAAAATGCCTAAAAAGGTATTATGGACAGCAAACTGTCAGAAAGCTTTTGAGGAGCTGAAGCAGGCCATGTGCTCTGCACCTGTCCTGAAAAGCCCTTGTTACTCTAAAAAATTCTATGTCCAAACTGATGCATCTGAATTAGGAGTAGGGGCAGTCCTATCACAACTTAATTCTGAGGGCCAGGATCAACCTGTTGCTTTTATTAGTAGAAGGTTGACCCCTAGAGAAAAGCGTTGGTCTGCCATTGAGAGGGAGGCCTTTGCTGTGGTCTGGGCTCTGAAGAAGTTGAGGCCATACCTGTTTGGCACTCACTTCATAGTTCAGACAGACCACAAACCTCTACTTTGGCTAAAACAAATGAAAGGTGAAAATCCTAAATTGTTGAGGTGGTCCATATCCCTACAGGGAATGGACTATACAGTGGAACATAGACCTGGGAGTAGCCACTCCAATGCAGATGGACTCTCCAGATATTTCCACTTAGACAATGAAGACTCATCAGGTAATGGCTAGTCTTATTGTCCTTCGTTTGGGGGGGGGTTGTGTAGGAAAGTACCATCTTGCCTGGCATGTTACCCCCATTTTTCACTGTATATATGTTGTTTTAGTTGTATGTGTCACTGGGACCCTGGTAACCCAGGGCCCCAGTGCTCATAAGTGTGCCTGAATGTGTTACCTGTGTAGTGACTAACTGTCTCACTGAGGCTCTGCTAATCAGAACCTCAGTGGTTATGCTCTCTCATTTCTTTCCAAATTGTCACTGACAGGCTAGTGACCATTTTTACCAATTTACATTGGCTTACTGGAACACCCTTATAATTCCCTAGTATATGGTACTGAGGTACCCAGGGTATTGGGGTTCCAGGAGATCCCTATGGGCTGCAGCATTTCTTTTGCCACCCATAGGGAGCTCTGACAAATCTTACACAGGCCTGCCACTGCAGCCTGAGTGAAATAACGTCCACGTTATTTCACAGCCATTTTACACTGCACTTAAGTAACTTATAAGTCACCTATGTGTCTAACCTTTACCTGGTAAAGGTTAGGTGCAAAGTTACTTAGTGTGAGGGCACCCTGGCACTAGCCAAGGTGCCCCCACATTGTTCAGAGCCAATTCACTGAACTTTGTGAGTGCGGGGACACCATTACACGCGTGCACTACATATAGGTCACTACCTATATGTAGCTTCACCATGGTAACTCCGAATATGGCCATGTAACATGTCTATGATCATGGAATTGCCCCCTCTATGCCATCCTGGCATTGTTGGTACAATTCCATGATCCCAGTGGTCTGTAGCACAGACCCTGGTACTGCCAGACTGCCCTTCCTGGGGTTTCTCTGCAGCTGCTGCCAACCCCTCAGACAGGCAGCTGCCCTCCTGGGGTCCAGCCAGGCCTGGCCCAGGATGGCAGAACAAAGAACTTCCTCCGAGAGAGGGTGTGACACCCTCTCCCTTTGGAAAATGGTGTGAAGGCAGGGGAGGAGTAGCCTCCCCCAGCCTCTGGAAATGCTTTGTTGGGCACAGATGTGCCCAATTCTGCATAAGCCAGTCTACACCGGTTCAGGGACCCCTTAGCCCCTGCTCTGGCGCAAAACTGGACAAAGGAAAGGGGAGTGACCACTCCCCTGACCTGCACCTCCCCTGGGAGGTGTCCAGAGCTCCTCCAGTGTGCTCCAGACCTCTGCCATCTTGGAAACAGAGGTGCTGCTGGCACACTGGACTGCTCTGAGTGGCCAGTGCCACCAGGTGACGTCAGAGACTCCTGCTGATAGGCTCCTTCAGGTGTTAGTAGCCTTTCCTCTCTCCTAGGTAGCCAAACCCTCTTTTCTGGCTATTTAGGGTCTCTGTCTCTGGGGAAACTTTAGATAACGAATGCATGAGCTCAGCCGAGTTCCTCTGCATCTCTCTCTTCACCTTCTGATAAGGAAACGACCGCTGACCGCGCTGGAAGCCTGCAAACCTGCAACATAGTAGCAAAGACGACTACTGCAACTCTGTAACGCTGATCCTGCCGCCTTCTCGACTGTTTCCCTGCTTGTGCATGCTGTGGGGGTAGCCTGCCTCCTCTCTGCACCAGAAGCTCCGAAGAAATCTCCCGTGGGTCGACGGAATCTTCCCCCTGCAACCGCAGGCACCAAAAAGCTGCATTACCGGTCCCTTGGGTCTCCTCTCAGCACGACGAGCGAGGTCCCTCGAATCCAGCGACGCTGTCCAAGTGACCCCCACAGTCCAGTGACTCTTCAGCCCAAGTTTGGTGGAGGTAAGTCCTTGCCTCACGTCGCTGGGCTGCATTGCTGGGAACCGCGACTTTGCAGCTGCTCCGGCCCCTGTGCACTTCCGGCGGAAATCCTTCGTGCACAGCCAAGCCTGGGTCCACAGCACTCTAACCTGCATTGCACGACTTTCTAAGTTGGTCTCCGGCGACGTGGGACTCCTTTGTGCAACTTCGGCGAGCACCGTTTCACGCATCCTCGTAGTGCCTGTTTCTGGCACTTCTCCGGGTGCTACCTGCTTCAGTGAGGGCTCTTTGTCTTGCTCGACGTCCCCTCTCTCTTCAGGTCCAATTTGCGACCTCCTGGTCCCCCCTGGGCCCCAGCAGCGTCCAAAAACGCCAAACGCACGATTTGCGTGTAGCAAGGCTTGTTGGCGTCCTTCCGGCGGGAAAACACTTCTGCACGACTCTCCAAGGCGAGAGGGATCCGTCCACCAAAGGGGAAGTCTCTAGCCCTTTTCGTTCCTGCAGAAACCTCAGCTTCTTCTGTCCAGTCGAAGCTTCTTTGCACCCGCAGCTGGCATTTCCTGGGCATCTGCCCATCTCCGACTTGCTTGTGACTTTTGGACTTGGTCCCCTTGTTCCACAGGTATCCTAGATTGGAAATCCACAGTTGTTGCATTGCTGGTTTGTGTCTTTCCTGCATTATTCCTCTAACACGACTCTTTTGTCCTTAGGGGAACTTTGGTGCACTTTGCACTCACTTTTCAGGGTCTTGGGGAGGGTTATTTTTCTAACTCTCACTATTTTCTAATAGTCCCAGCGACCCTCTACAAGGTCACATAGGTTTGGGGTCCATTCGTGGTTCGCATTCCACTTTTGGAGTATATGGTTTGTGTTGCCCCTATCCCTATGTTTCCCCATTGCATCCTATTGTAACTATACATTGTTTGCACTGTTTTCTAAGACTATACTGCATATTTTTGCTATTGTGTATATATATCTTGTGTATATTTCCTATCCTCTCACTGAGGGTACACTCTAAGATACTTTGGCATATTGTCATAAAAATAAAGTACCTTTATTTTTAGTATAACTGTGTTTTGTGTTTTCTTATGATATTGTGCATATGACACTAAGTGGTACTGTAGTAGCTTCACACGTCTCCTAGTTCAGCCTAAGCTGCTCTGCTAAGCTACCATTATCTATCAGCCTAAGCTGCTAGACACCCTATACACTAATAAGGGATAACTGGGCCTGGTGCAAGGTGCAAGTACCCCTTGGTACTCACTACAAGCCAGTCCAGCCTCCTACACAAGGATATTAGGAGTTCAATTAATCGTGCTTTATTCTTAGACGACGCAATAGTAGAAGCGTTAAAAAAAGATACAAGAGAATTTTTCCATATGAATCAAAGCACTGCAAGTTTATGGTGTGTTTGGGATGCATTCAAGGCCTATATAAGAGGCAGGTTAGTGAGCCTAGCTACTTACAAGTATCGAGAAGAGAGGGAAAAGCTGGGCAATATGGAATTGTCATTAAAAACGCTTCGAGTCTCAATGTATAATGCACGGTTAGAAGGGAAAAACGATCTATTAGAGGAGCTGTCTCGTCAAGAGGAAAAGGTTCGGACTACCATAGACGCGTTTTTGGAAAATCGCAGCAGGCTAAAGTGGGAAAGTGGTCAATATGCACACTTTGAATATGGAGAAGGTTGTAGTAAGCTGTTAGCGTGGAAGGTTAAGTCGGACCTTTCCAAAAGGCATATCTTATCAGTTAAATCCGATCTTACGAATCAGATCTGTACGGAGCAAGAAGAGATTGAGGGGGCATTCGTATGTTTTTTTCAGGAGATATATTCAGAAAGCTCGGTTAACTCGGAAGAGTCGGTGAGAGAGTTTTTAGATAAAGCATCTCTCCCAGCATTAGAGGAGTCTAAAATGCTCTTATTGAATGATAAGTTAATTAAGGCTGAGCTTGATGAAGGCATAAAGGCGTCGAAAAAAGGAAAGGCAGCTGGTCCAGATTGTCTACCCAATGAATTATATAAGGCTTTGGGGGGATGAACTCGTTCCATTTATATTAGAGTTATTTAATTCTATGTTGATAGAAGGGGCCCAAATACCGAATTCCTGGAGAGAGGCGATAATTTGTTTACTGTTAAAGCCAGATAAGGACTCAATGTCTTGTTCATCATATAGGCCCATCTCCTTGTTGAATGCGGACTACAAACTTTATACAGGGATCTTAGCTAAGAGATTGGGGGGAGCCATTGGCAATTTGATACATTTGGATCAAAAGGGTTTTATGAAGGGGAGGCAACTTCATGAAGTAACTCACGAGTTATTTGCTGCAATAGATCTAGCGGAACAAGAGAAGGCCCCATTGGCAATTTTGTCCTTTGATGCGGCTAAGGCCTTTGACCGTGTTAATTGGTTGTTTTTAAGGGCTGTGTTGGAAAAAGTGGGCTTGGGAGTTCCTTTTGTTAGGGCGATATAGGAATTGTATAGATGCCCCTTAGCGAGAGTCTTGGTTAATGGCCATTTATCACAGGAATTTAGGATCTGGCGGGGTACGCGACAGGGTTGTCCCCTATCTCCCTTGCTTTTCAATTTATACATTGAACCCTTGGCTATTCTACTCGGTCCTGTAAGGAGATTATTCCATTTCGAATTCGGGGGTGGGAAAAAAAAATTCGCGTTATATGCAGACGATCTAATGATCTATACGAGCAATGTTAGGTCTACTTTCCCTAAGGTCAACACCTTGATGGAACAATTTGGTAGATTTTCTGGGTACAGCATAAACACAGAAAAGACGGAAATAATGTGTTGGAATTTGACGCATGTTTCCCCCTTAGTTAAACAGGAAATTAGATACTTGGGGATTCGATTAACAACTGATCTTAGCGAGGTAGCTAAATTGAATTTTGACATAGTACATAGGGAAACTAAAAAACTGCCAAAGGCGTGGGCCGCTCTTCCTCTCACGATAATCGGAAGATCTAATATTTTGAAGATGTGCATTCTTCCAAAATTTACTTTTTTGTTCAATTCTATTCCATTAGAGTTTAAGAAGAGCTGGTTTAAAAAACTACAGGGGGACTTATCCTCATTTGTATGGGCTTCCAAGGGAGTAAGGATTTCATGGAAAAGGATGAGTAGGAAAAAAGAGTGGGGGGGGGTATTGCGTCTCCGGACCTGTTTAGGTACTATTTGGCTTTCCAATTGAAAAACATTAGAATCTTATTGAATAAAAAGTCAGAGTATGATTTAGTCTGGAGAGCGTTAACAGCACATCTTGAGGAAGGAGCAGATCATTTCTTACATAAATTCGGACACCCTAGGTACTTTAAGAAGGTTCGTTTGAAACTTCCCAGACATGCATGCAATGTTTGGATGTATTTTTGGAGGGTGTTAGAGATACCTTACTTCTGCAGTTCTGCCCCCATTTGGGACTCACCTGGTACCCCTGAATGCCTCATCGATAAATTATCAATTCCCTTGAGAGCGAGTGGGATGGGAAGATGGGGCCAGATAACAGATAGATCTGAATTGTTAAGTTGGTCTGCATTCCAGGAAGCTACTGGGGGGACAGTTTCTAGATTCAAGTACTTTCAGATATCTAGTTGGGTAAACTCTCGATCAGTAGGAGAAATAGGGAGGAGCGTATGGGAAGGGAAATTAAACCAGAAAATCATTAATAAAGAGGTTGCATTGTGGTACCATGCTTTGTTGGAAACAGCAGAGGATAGTGCATCCCTTCCCTTGTCGAAGTGGGGGGCGATCTTTCCAACATCAGACGTCATAGCACTGTGGCAAAAGTCTTGCTCAGAACTGTGGCTTACTACTAGGCCAGCAGGGTTGAAGAAAAATCACCTGTTTACACTCCATAGGGTTTATTGGACACCGGCTAGATTAACAGCCATTGGGAAAACCCAGAAAAACTGTCCAAGATGTGGGGAAGACAAGGCAGACGATATTCATATGTTTTGGCAATGTTCTAAGTTGTTGAACTATTGGGGGGATATAGGGAATACCTTAAAGGTAATCTTTAACGTTAATTTAGTCTTAAATCTATCAACAGTGGTGTTTGGGGTCTGGGAACAGGGTACAAAGTACCGGAGACTGTCAGTACATCAGGAGCATCTATTGTTTATATTAATCCTCCTAGCTAGACGAGAAATATGTCGTAAATGGATTGGCCCTCTTCCTCCCCGTGCGTTGGACTGGCAAACATCTGTAAATCGAATATGCACATTGGAACAACGATGCCCCCTTTCTAGAAAAGAAAATTTTTGGTTGCATTGGGAGAATGTTTATCAATAATGTATTATTTTTTTTTGTGCTGTATAGGTTTCTGTTTGGTCTCTTCCTCTTGAATTTTTGAACTCTTAAGTCCAATGATTAGAACTCCCCCATACCCTTTTGGGTGCTGCTTTGGTTATGATCAGGTTCTAGAAAATAATAATACTTGATCGATGACATACGTTTGGGAAAAACACAATTAGTAGAACAGGTGGGGCGGTTAACTGTGGTATGGATTATATACCCGGAGGTGGGCCGTGGTCTGCCGGGCCTGTGCTTTTCCCCAATAACCAAAGCAAGGGTGATGAAATGAGGACAAAAAAATAAAAATAAAAAATAAAAATAAGTCAGTATACATAGGTAATGTTTTGTCATATATTTCTGAAAATTAATAGGATTATTTCCAACATAATCCCCAATTACAGTATCACTGTCCAAATCCAAATAGTAGAATTAATTGATCTGTTGTTCCAAGATTGCTATGATCCAAAGTCCAAGTCCAGATTTCTCTAATCAAAGTTCAATCATATTCTTCAAAAGATTATATAGCTTATTATTTAAACTTTAGCAGCCGCTTCCAAATTGATAGCCAGTCTAGATCTTCTCAAATTAAGGTTCAATCATATTCTTCAAAGGATGATATAGCTTATTATTTAAATTTTAGCAGCCGCATCCAAATTGATAGCCTTATCATTTGTTTAAAAACTTTCATTTGTAGAGATGTTGGAAATCACATTTTTACTACTGAAATTATTAGTACTCATAATGACCAAACATATTGAAACTGGTTTCTAAATATATTATATTAATGAAATACATAGTCACAGATTTCATAGTTTAATTACACTATATTTTTAATTACCTGGACATGAAGCTGTATGTTGAAGGTACCTGAATACACCAATCTCCTTCACTCAAAAATTAAAGCACGCATGAAAGATATTATAACTAGGTGTGGGTGTATTGTACTGGGAGAAAACTAGGCGTTCTGGGTAGCGAGGTGAATATCAACGAAGAATGTCGAATCTCGAAATGGTGCACTCCTGAAAGACCACACCCAAAAGGTCTTGATAGATGCTAAAAGCACTATTGCAAATATAAAGTACAAGAGGCACTCATAACATGAAAAATAATAGTACTCATAAGTCAGTATACATAGGTAATGTTTTGTCATATATTTCTGAAAATTAATAGGATTATTTCCAACATAATCCCCAATTACAGTATCACTGTCCAAATCCAAATAGTAGAATTCATTGATCTGTTGTTCCAAGATTGCTATGATCCAAAGTCCAAGTCCAGATTTCTCTAATCAAAGTTCAATCATATTCTTCAAAAGATGATATAGCTTATTATTTAAACTTTAGCAGCCGCTTCCAAATTGATAGCCAGTCCAGATTTTCTCAAATCAAGGTTCAATCATATTCTTCAAAGGATGATATAGCTTATTATTTACATTTTAGCAGCCGCATCCAAATTGACAGCCAACACGTGTTTCGTCCGAGGGTTTCCCAATGACTTCATCAGGGCTGTAAATTATATAGGTACCTATTATTATATGTGTATCCATATTTCCTAATTAAAAAGGAGAGACCTCCACCAGTGTATGGACATGAAACAATATATGATAAAATGTAAAAAAGGGGTGAAGAAAATATATGAAAGGAATATGAAAATTAATAGAAAAGTTGTGGAATAAAATGTGAACACAATGGTGGGATGCAGACATGTTAGTTCTCAGTGCACCTTAATTCCCAAAATGTGAGAATATCATACCCTTAGGTATCAAACATCATATATTATTATTAGATACTATGTCACCCATTCTTGAGTGAAAGGTGAACATGGTGTTAAGATATAAGAATTAGTGAAAAAGTATCAAAAAAATGAAACTTACTTATATTGCTCTTATTTACTGAATATGAGCTGACCCCATACCCTAGTGATGTCCCTTGCTACTAGAAAACATGTGCAAATGAGCCATGCTCTTACCTAAACATATATGTAGATGCGTCCTATATCATAAGTATTCCTTACAAGCGAATCCCAGAATATTTTTTTTTTTTTTTTTTTTTTTTTAAACACGTCCAACCAAACCAATATCAAGCAACAAATCAGAACCATAGGGAACCCTAAAATCCCATCTTTATCTAATCAGAGTTCTTATCAAAATTAACATGCCCTATTAAATAAATTCCTCCAATATAAATAAAATAGGCCACTGTAGCCTCGGGAAGGTTAAGCTCCTTAATTTCTATCTCGAGTGTGGCACTTTCTTTTTGTAATTTAGAAACCTTCCTTTCGGAATTAGTGATAAGAATATCCATAAGTTTTAATGAACTAGAGGTTAGTTCTTTGTCCCAGAGAGTCAGTAAATCTGGGTCCAAGTCATCATATGTAGGAAAAATTTGGGAGCGTAATCCCCTTGGGATACAATTGAGCTTGACATATTGTTTTAATGTTGCCCCATCCCACCATTTTGAGAGTTCGTTCTTTCTTAATTTTTCCAATTTAATAAATTTACTCCTTAAACCCTCCTTCCGCGAGTGATTAGAGCTTATATTCAGATTAAATAATGTATTCCTTTGTGCAACATTATTAAATAGTTCTTCTGCTAGTTTCACTCAATCCAACAGATCAATTAATTCTACTATTTGGATTTGGACAGTGATACTGTAATTGGGGATTATGTTGGAAATAATCTTATTAATTTTCAGAAATATATGACAAAACATTACCTATGTATACTGACTTATGAGTACTATTATTTTTCATGTTATAATGAGTACCTCTTGTACTTTATATTTGTAATAGTGCTTTTAGCATCTATCAAGACCTTTTGGGTGTGGTCTTTCAAGAGTGCACCATTTTGAGATTCGACATTCTTCGTTGATATTCACCTCGCTACCCAGAGCACTTAGTTTTCTCCCAGTACAATACACCCACACGTAGTTATAATATCTTTCATGTGTGCTTTAATTTTTGAGTGAAGGAGATTGGTGTATTCAGGTACCTTCAACATACAGCTTCATGTCCAGGTAATTAAAATTATAGTGTAATTAAACTATGAAATCTGTGACTATGTATTTCATTAATATAATATATTTAGAAAACAGTTTCAATATGTTTGGTCATTATGAGTACTAATAATTTCAGTAGTAAAAATGTGATTTCCAACATCTCTACCAATGAAAGTTTTTAAACAAATGATAAGGCTATCAATTTGGATGCGGCTGCTAAAATTTAAATAATAAGCTATATCATCCTTTGAAGAATATGATTGAACCTTGATTTGAGAAAATCTGGACTGGCTATCAATTTGGAAGCGGCTGCTAAAGTTTAAATAATAAGCTATATCATCTTTTGAAGAATATGATTGAACTTTGATTAGAGAAATCTGGACTTGGACTTTGGATCATAGCAATCTTGGAACAACAGATCAATTAATTCTACTATTTGGATTTGGACAGTGATACTGTAATTGGGGATTATGTTGGAAATAATCCTATTAATTTTCAGAAATATATGACAAAACATTACCTATGTATACTGGCTTATGAGTACTATTATTTTTCATGTTATAATGAGTGCCACTTGTACTTTATATTTCCAAAAACCCAGTGCTCTACTTGCCCTAAGTGACAATACCAAGGTCAGACAACAAGACAGGGTATTCCTGTTCACCATATTTGCACGCTGGCACATGCACAACCGGACCACGATTCTACAACATCACACAGACTAGTACTAAACTCTCGCCCCCAAATCTGTTCTTAACTTGCAGGTTTCACCTATGCCAAGTCAAGCCAAGAAGCTACAGAAACCTCTATGTCATTCTAGCGGAGAGTACGAGTGATAACAAGCCAATAGGTCTCACCTTTTGGATCCATTAGTTTTGTCAATGCAGTGAGTTAATGCTGTGCATGGAGGACAAAAATGTTTTTTTTAAAAGGCCCAATGAAGAAATAGCTATTTCTGGTTGTGTTATTCTATAGGCAAGCACTTGCGTCACACACGCATATGCACACCTACAGAATGACATGGATGCCTCTTTCTTCTTTTTTAGTTTAAAGATCCAAGATGGAGGAAACCAAAAGGATGATTAAAAAAGAATGTATATATTCTTGCTTAAAATCAAAGTAAAGAAGGACTTGGAGGGGCAACGGAGGAGTGTTTGGGGGGAGGGGAAGCAGGACATAAGGGAGAGAGAACACCAGGGGTAAGAGAATGGGAGAAGACGCAAGCAATGGAGAGAAGTATAACGAGTGTGACGTATAGGGGGAAACGTACACAAGAGATAGAGCAAGCAGAACATGAGGGAAGGAGCAACATCGAGCATGGACGGAAGGGGAGAAATACAAAAGATAGAGGGTGCACCAACATATCAGGGAGAGAACAATTGGGGAGTGGTATTTGGTGGAGGGGACAGCTGGAAATATATGTACACTCCTGGAGAACTTCCCTAGAAAAGAAAAATAGCTTTCTAAAAGTAAGCAAGTCAGACAAACAAAATGTGTCAAACAGTGGAGTGACAAACACAAGACACAGAAGTCAAGCCACTGAATCACACTCAGGATCTAAGTATGGATTACAGTAAATTAACTATTCAATGTGGGTTCAATCAGAGACACTGCAGACCTTATACTCAACAAGGGCACTCTTTGAATCTTTTGCCTGTGATCCAACTCCTTGATCTATTTGTAGGATACACTCCCCTTATGATTAAACCATTTTAATGGTTTTACTGGTTTGCAGTACCTGGATTGTAAATCGTTATGAAATGGTTCTTTTTGTATGGTCACCCCCACGTTTGTGGACTGATGCTTCTGGTTTTTCTACTCAGACTGCACTGAGGCCTGCTAACCAGACCTTTGTGCCAGTGACCTGACCCTAAAATGTTTTTGTTGAATTGGCTTACACCAAAATTACCCAAATGGCATAAGCTAACTTACCTATAAGTCGCTCGTACTATATGGTATCAAGGGCATGTAAATTATAGGGTCACCCCAGGGTTTGCAGCACTGGTTGTGCCACTTTGGGAGTGTCATGTCTCCCAGTCTGCCACTGCAGACTGGAAGAGTAGTTTTAAACTGCTAGTCCGACTCTGCCATTTAAACCAATGGCAAAGCCAAGCTTCCCCTTGTAATATTTGTAAGTCACCACTGGGGCCGGCCTACCGAGCCCAAAGGCAAGGTGCAGCATATTTGACGGGCAAGAACAAGTATTTTACATGTGATGCTAAAAACGCGAAACTGTTGTTTTTTACTGTGGAAAAATGTGTCACCCATTGACAAGTGCAGGGTTACATGCTGAACCCTCAGTTGGGCTAACTCTTGAATGATGAGACCAAAGTTGATATTCCAAGGTATCAAACAACTTTTTACAAAAAGGCTGACTGGGTTCTAAAGCCAAAATGTGTTGGCTTTAGTCTCCTGTGCCCTTAACAGTTGCACATGGGGGGGGGGGGGTTGTCTCAGACATCTTTCTGTTGGAGATGTGCTAACGACTACCAGGAAAGGTTACAACAGAAGCCTGCGCTAGAGAGAGATGTTACCTCTGTCCTGCAGGAAGCCATGGGGTGCTGGCACAAAAGGTGAGCTTCAAAGAAGAAAACAACTTTGACAGACAAACGGGAAACACTTGGGAGAAGGGCTGGTATATTGTCTAGGTAGACAGTCTGGCACTAGGAACAGGGAAGTGGAAACCAGCTGCCAAACCATTTTTCCAGAGGCATGTAGCCTCCCTGGTAGCCACACCTCTGGGTTGGGCTAGGGAGCTCTGGATGCCAAAAGAATGTTTCTGCCATGTTGGCAGTAGGCAGAATAGTGCAGTTTGGGATAGCCAGATGCCACACTTCACAGGAAGAGGTCATCATTAGGAAGGGAGGGAACCTGGTAGGCCATTGGCTACAAGTCACATCCTACATGGAGGGCATTTTCTGAACATAAAAAGGGGACCTTTGGCACCCCAAAGTTAGATCTCAACTTGACTGGAAGAAGAACTGAAGAAGGACTGCCCTGCTGCACGTAGGAACAGGCAAAGAGGGGCTGCAATGGCGTGGACTGCACCTGCTCCATCCAGTAGCCAGCAAAGGTGAAGTGTCCGTGCCTACTGTGTCCTGTTCGTGGAAAAGTCATCTCCAGAGCCCAAGCAAAGCAAGAGACTCCTAGGGTCAGTTGGTTGACCTCCTGTTTGCAGCACAGGGCCACAACAGCTAAAGAAGACTGCTTGGGCAAGTTGGTAGCCCAGATTTTCAAGCCTGTGCTTCTCATCGCTGTGCAGCACTAAAGACCAGGACTTGACATTCAAAGTTGCACTAGAGTCTCCTGGACACAGGAGAGTCATAAGATTGCAGCCTGGTCACCCAGAAGGCAAGTTAAAATTCAAAGAAGGATTCCAATGTGACCACGATACCGGACGAATGGTAGCCCAGTGGCGACTGGACTTCTGCTAGGAACTAGAGGACTTTGAGGAACCTCAACCCTTGTGGCCAGGGCCACCTGACCAAGTTTGTGATCAAGGAGTAGCTGCAAGAAGCCCCCCGTCGACCGCACTGCATCTACAGCATTCTTTATCACCTGCGTCAGGACCACCTCCATAGTAAACTATAAGAAAGTAATAACAGCGCTTGGAACTCACTGAAGACTGCGCCTAACTTTGAGCTGTTTGAGAACCTTGCTTGTCAATTTGCTAATGCTTGTGTGTGGATAAGTAATAAAAAAATAAATAAAAAAAGCATTAATTACAATACCTTGTAATAGTTATACCTCAAGAGCCCTCCAGTGGCTCTTTTTCATTGTTGCGTCTTGAAATACATAAAAACACAGTCTATTTTTTAAAAGTTGGTGTCAGATTTCTTGACTATCTCAATTTCTTCTTCAATTGGTTTGGTTCTGTTTAGATGCTATACACTTAGCCCTTTGTGCACGTTTTGATGCTCAGAGCCACAGCTACCCAGGGTTAAGGTAGAGGGTTTACCAAATGAAACCTAGTGGTCCTGAAGGGATTGGTAAGTGTGTTACACGGTTAGGTTTCACAGCCTCAACATAGAATACACCCTGACATAAATGAAAAACTCGACTGGCTGTCCAGAAGGGATGGATGGTTGGTGACCGCAATAAAACCCCTTTCTTTCCTATTTCCTGAAGGAAAAAAACTAAAGTTAAGCAGGTGATACATCTGATGGGCATAATTATTAGTGGCCAACGAGTAAAACTAAAAATACAAGAAACTAACCATACAAGGTACTACTTTATCCATGGAACTCCCCACCTAAACTCTAACTCCTACTCCACCACCAATTGTGTAATGTGTATATAAGATGTGAATAAGAAAGTGAGTAACTACGTTGACTCAACAAGAACCTTTGAAATTCTGACACTGTGACTTGTCAGTGAAGGTCATGATATTCTG
Source organism: Pleurodeles waltl (assembly GCF_031143425.1). Lineage (NCBI taxonomy): Eukaryota > Metazoa > Chordata > Amphibia > Caudata > Salamandridae > Pleurodeles > Pleurodeles waltl. Next base: position 262,856,028 of record NC_090440.1, read on the forward strand.
GCAAAGCTGCTACAATGTAAGACATGATCGGTCTTGTTTGATGCTGCTGTAGGCTCAAAAAAACTCACTATATGCGTGTGCACAATAATAATTTCTGTGCTGTATTTTACAACCGATTTTTGACCTTCCAAATATATTATAAATAGCTGAGCTCACAGTTAAAAAAAAAATTCTCCTTGAAGGAAATCAAAATATCCGGGAGGTAACACCCAATTGGTTGTGTTCATAAGGATTAACAACCTTATAATAACAGAACTCAACATTTTAAAGCGCAGTAAAAGGACAGTATAGGTACAGCAGATGGCCCCTGCTCAGGGCCTTGAGAATTATGTGGCAACACAAATCCAAGTAATGCATAAGGATTAACTGAATCTTGCAGTAAGAAAAGGCAAATTCTGCTGCATTTTAAGAGACGTCCTGTGGATTTTAGTACACAATACGTACTGACACACAAAACTCACGCCAATGCATTACTTCACGTAGAGGTTTCTAAAGAACGTAATCATTATACATTGGGTAACTATTATCCAAAAACTTTAAATCAGCAATAATTAATCATTGGGTATTGCGTGGAAGAAAAGAATTGCAGAGATAACTTCAGCAGAACAAAAACGTATATGTATACATTTCTTATTATAATAAACAGCGATCCTCTTGTTCTGCTCATGTCAGCTATATTTTAAAAAATATATATTGGAACTTTCGGTTGGGACTGTTCTCTGCTCACTCAGTAAAACTTCGGAACGCATCTCTGATGGGAAAAAAAAAAAAGAGCTGTCAAGTGCCTTACATACTTGTTAGGCACTTATCTCTCTGTAGGGTGCTCTGCTGTGAGAACACAACAAAACAATCGTTTTTTTGTAACCATTTTCCTTTCTCCTTTCATCAACTGGAAAGTTAATGCATCTCATTCATTATCTTTTAAAGCGGGGGACAAACAAGTTCTTATTTTAGTAGCTTTATTCAAGTTCTACATATCCCATAAACATGCATTTCAGGCTAACATTGTCCCAAATGTGTCACTTGCACATAAAAGGTCCATTAATTTATCGTGTAACATTAATTTGTACGAAACCATTAGGATGAAAAGGAAAACACCAAAATAAATTTAGCCTTTACAGTCCTCAGCAGAATGATGATGGATATTCTGACTAAAATAAACACCAAACCCCACTTTGTCGTACACATATATCTATACAAATAAAAGCTGCATTTCCAGGCATGTTCGAAACAATCCAATAACGTAGTATTCAAAACGTTGACAGCATGTCATTGGTAGGTCTTTCCTTCAATTTTTTAACACCTTTACAGTGCCCACATCATCTGGCTTGCTGTTGCTGATAGAGTTCAGTGAAGGATTATGGGTGTCTTCCTTACATTTATGATACATGGGTTCAATGGCGTTCACAGTAGTGTCAGGCAGTAAGGTGAAATATATACTACCAGCAGTGTTTCGACAGGTCACAGAAATGACCTTCAGAGTCTGCTTAGTGAGAGCTTTTCGGAACGAATGACTATCTATCCACCCACCCACATGTATTCCGCTCCCAATTTGTTTATCCACCCCCTTGACCTGCAACTGCCACATTATAATATTTGTATATAAAAACATTAGAAGAGATTCATGTTAATAGCTGCTGAACGGGCTATCACATCGATTCTCTTCAACAAACTTTTGCTGTGTGGAACTAATAGGTTTCTACTTATAGTTGTAAACAAGTCGGAGTCCCTCTGTGTGGTTAGAGAACTCCTGAGTGACTTGCCATATCCGTATCATGTACAGCAGGGAGTACGTTATGCTTCATGCATTCCACAAGCAGCAATAAGAGAGCTTGTCTTGAAATATAGCAAATTATGAAACCACTACATAAACATTGAAACACCTTGTCAGTTTCAATATCAGTAGGTGTTGTCGCTAAAGTTTTTCTGTCCATGGTTGAACCAATTTGTAGTTCTTATGTCATCTACACATGACCAACTGTACTACTTTTTGATTTTAAAAATCTGATCATTCTGTATGTCTCCATCTTCCAAGAATAAAAAGTGCCTCGGAAAGCAGTGTCTGCAAATTGTTGGAAAGATGTTTGCCGGGGGTCTACCTGGAGAGGCAGTAAGTGCCGATGCCATCTGGGTCCTGCTTTACTATCCAATGTATTTTGCACTCAAAATGCAAAGAGCCTGAATTCATGCTGATAGGACCCTGAGTCAGGAGCATGATCAGCAAGATTCCACTTCATCAGATCCTTTCCGATCCCTGCAGCAGGAGGCACCCACAGGTAATGCAATTCCCAGCTTGATAAGCTCCTCTTCATTGTCCTGACAGCATAATGGGAGCTCGAGAAAAAGAAGAAGGGAAATGGGCGGCTTACCAAGCAGACATAATTCCCATTCTACAATGAAATGTTGAGCCCAAGTGCACAAGCATAACTCCATAGGTCATTAAAAGCAATTACAATCAGCTAATGGCTGGAAGAAGATCTTATAAACTTGTGAAAGACAACACAAACGACTGAGAGGTAGTTGTCTTTCTTTCTTACCCATGTGTGTGAATGAGGAGTATAAGCTATACTACATAAAAAAAAAAAAAGCTCCAGTGTGGGAAGGATGGTGGCAGACACAAAAGAGGCAAATGGTATTGAGCTAGCTCTATACTGGAAGATCATTTATTTTTTTACATTTGCACCCCCTGTGCCTAACAGGTCTTAAGACTCAGCTGACTAGACCTTAACCCACTGCTCCGAAAAGGAGAATGAAATTAATTTTCTCATGTGCGGATGTTTGAAGCCATCACTATTTCAGTAATTTTAATTAGGCTGTAAATATATACATACTGGAAATATCTGGCTACAACTGTCAGGCCTGTTTCTTAAAGGCTTTTTACAAATGAGGAAGAATAATGTTAGACCTCATTAGCAGTTGACACCTGTAAAGTCAGCAATCTTCAAGTATTCAATCTAGCTGTTCATGTGAGGAATGGCAGTGACTGGAAGAACAATTCTGATTGGAAAAACTGCTTTATGCATGATAGGAGGGCAAGGACAATGGAGGGTGAGAGAATGATCTGCTCAAGCATACCAGGAATTTAAAGACAGTGAACATGAAATGTTCTGAAAGGAATTTGATTAGATTTGCATTTTTATGGGAACAGTTATCTGAGAGCAGTATTCCTGAGTGAGAACTATACTGCAGCGCCTAGGTGCCTCCGCTACTATTAGTGGAAAGGCCATGCGCATCATGTTCCAAATGCTGGCCATGTGCATAGTTACATGTGCCTGCGATCTCCGAGTGACTGGGGATGGACACCGTTATATGGATTTTGGGAGAGTTGATTAAAATTTTATAAAAACATTAAACAAGGATGAAAGCGATAATGTTACTGGAAGGCCTAAAACATCGGTGTGTGTGTGTGTATATAGTTTCACTGACAAGTTTGAATTGAACCATTAGTAATGTTATGGTGTAACCATCAACAACAACAACAAAAACCTGAAATGTCCCACTCTTGGTCACCACCTTTAACCTACCATGCTGCAAATTCATGGTTTCTTTTGTTAAGAGTTTGACTGTGGTTCTGGTGAAGACCATAATTATGACAGGGCAATTTCAGAGATGTTTAGTGTTTACCACATAATTAATTAAAGTAAAAAGCTTATTAACATGTTTTATCAGTGAATTTCTGGTGCTCTGAATATATAGTTTCCCCTTCATTTTTTTGAGCAACCTTTTTATTAGCAGCATTTCATGTATGCATTTTATTCTCAAATTGGGATTTGTTGTTCAAGAAGCAAGCAGCAATTATAAAATAAGCTATACTGAATTTGAGACTGTGGATTTGGATTACAACTCCTACACGTATTTCCAGGTTGTTGCAACTACAGAGCACAATCATGAGGTCTGGTGCTCACAATTCAAAATGCACTCAATCATAAGCAACAACTGATGCCACTTCATTCCTCTGTAGCCAATCCAAGTAACGTCCACTTGGAGAACTCCAAGATATTTCTCAATGCCACAATTTTTGTCATGCTCTCTGCCCCAAAATACAATGCTGTGACCCACAATCCACACACTCATCAGGATGCTGGTATGCAGGAGTTGGATACATGAGGAGTCGGTAGAAGAATGAGAGACTTTAACAAACAGCAGGTGGTAATTTCCAAAATAAAAGTGTGGCTCAAGTGGCCTATCCCCCATCACATACAGCACCTTTCAGCATGCCTAGACTCTTCTATATAAAGAGTTGTCTCAATAACAAGAGGTTAGTCCCCCACTAGACACAGAATCTACTACTAGCCTTAGCACCTTTTACACCCAACTTGCAGTCCTAATACACACACAATATACTATAAGCCTCTTGTAGATACAGGTGTCTCCCTAAAGAAAGCTCAGTATCAAGAGGCCAGTACCCCATCTCCCGCAACAACTTATTAGTAGGCACGGCATCTTCTACATACAGCTGTTACCCTAACCAATGCTCTACATCAAATACCAGACACGTCATCTATTAGTAAGCTTAGCCAGTTCTACATACAACTGTCAAATTAGATAACATAGATGGATTTCAAAGAAGTTTATTTTTCGTAAGTGTCATCTTTGTTCTGAAGCTATGAAACTTCTTGGAAAAATATGGATACTATTACAAAGCAAGTGACTTCAGAAGCACAACTGACGGAGACAAACCAAAACGAAAAAACACATTGTTAATAGGAATACTCAAAGATATCTTAGAAAAAGAATTAACAACTCGAGATACTAATACATGGATGGCAAAGAATGATGAGCCTGCAAAATTGAAACAGTGCAAAAGAAAGCATCTAGAGTAGATATTATTGTGAAAAATAAAATGACAGTTCTATTGCAAGAAAAATGTAAGGAACTTTCAAAAAAGTTCTTTCACACAAGGGTGGTAATTAATATTATGAAATTAAAGCTAGAGAAGAGGGGCCAGAATTAAAAAAAATAAAAAAAAAGTGAGTATGTATGTAGAATGCTTTTGTTTTAAAAAGTAAATTATTCATTCTCATCCTGAACCGAATGAGAAATTTAGAAAAGGTTAGTGTCATCTCTATTTAAAAACAAAACAAAAATAAAGAAGGAAATGCCATCCAAAGCTGCAGATCAATAAAAGCAACTTTTGCTGCATGTTTGAGGCCCAATGGAAGCATACTTCAAGTAGTTTGGCTTATTTTAATGAACAAAAGCTATTATCAATACAATAGTTTATTCTTTGCAGTTGATACAGATGTCCAGTCTTATGAGGTTAATCAAGGATCATCCATACCAAAGGAAAAATTAGTACTTAAAAATACTGATGAAGTAATCAGAATGAAATTTAACAACACTGTCTTCCTGCTCCATTCCATGTGTTGCATGCAGTGCAGCCGTAAATGCATTATTAGCCAAGAGTCAAATGGCAAGCTTAGATTATTCCTAATAAAGTTCAACAGCGCATCTTCAAAAGAGCAAAATTACAATTTCACAGACACTCGATCCCTGTAAAATAAGGAAATTATCAAACCTACAAGGCCATTCATTGGCTTGCCTCTCAAAAGATCTGTATGATAGTACTTTTCATACTTTTTAAATGCTGTCTGTGCATCACTTTAAAACACACCATTTAGTTAGAAGGTCATTTTTTTGTGAAAAGACCTGCTCTGTATTTAAAAGCTGTGAATAAATTTCTACATTATCTGTGAGGGTACGGATGTGAAGTTGTTAGGCTATTGCTCTGAAGTTGCTCTGCTACTGCCAATTTGCACATTTTAATCAGCATAAAATATATTTTTTAAACATCAGCTGTGGTTGAGTCTGTTTTTATGTCAAAGCCTAAACGTATTATACTGTAATTTTTTATGAACTGTTAGCCATTGATTGTTGAGTACCCCTCATCCTGTGATTTTTACGAAATGTCTTTACTGTTGCAAGGTTTGGCATTTTCATCCACCTTGCGGAGGGAGTTTAGTGGCCATTTTTACTCTTAAGAATATAAGCACATCTGAAGCCACCATTTTCAATTTGCTCTCTTGTTGATCGCAATCTTTCAGCTCTGCCTTGTTTAAACTTGGCAGAGGTGCAGACGTGCAGCATTTTTTGCAAGGGTGTGATTGTGAAGTAGCTGCTATTGCTAATTTGCACCTTTGTACATTCTGAGCTGCATGGCTCTTTTTTTTATTTTTTATTTTTTTAAACATAAGCTGTGGCTGAATCTGTTTTCATCTGAACGTTTAAGTTTATTTCATGATTTGTAATGAACTGTTAAACATTGGTATGGGACCACCTCTTTCCCGTGATTTTTACCAAGTTCTTAACTGTTACAAGGTGTTTAGAGCAGCCATTTTGGACATGCACTCTATTGGAATGTCTGGAACCAGGGGCCCGTCACTATGCCAGAAAAATGATCTACTCCTCTGATGAAATAAGAGCACTCCACTCAGTGAGTTATCTTATCAATTACTAGTCTAATGATGCAAACACGTGTCCGAAGTCATGAGAATTTATGGATCTACTGACTAGCCTTAATTTAGTGCAAATCATACAAGTGTCCAATGAAAATCAAATATAATATTGACTAAGTATGGATAGCTAATCTTCAACTAGTCTTACTAGAGGTTCTTCTTTGTATCTGGTCTGATATTTATAATTTAAAAAAATTGCTGCTCACGACAACATGAGAAAAGATCAGTAATGTACAAATACTCTCGTAAATGGCATTGTGTAGAGAAAGACAAAGTTTAGGAGACCCCATTTCACTTCATAACTCATTTTAGCCAAGATATCCATTTAGCAAAAGGGAGGTTAATCAATGGCTGCTCATAGCCAGTGATCAACAAGCCCCTCTGTGTAGGTCCAAAACAGCTGGACTGGCTGAGTCTTCCTTTTGGTTCTATGATGAAATAAAAGCTACTAAGATAAAGTTTCGCCAACTGGAATGGAAACAGTGCAGAGATTACTCACGTAAAAAGCGGCACCTTTTTAAAAAAGTTATGAGTGATTATAAAGGATTACTATTACATTCTAAGACACTCTTTTCCCCCCAATAAAATATTACAGTTCACCAATAAACAAAAAAAGACACTTTTAAAAGTGTGACAGTACTCTCTAAGCCTGACTGGTAGCAATAGGCAGAGACAACCTTTCACAAATTCTGCATCTTGTTGAACTCTTATTTTAACGAAAAAATAAATACAGGGAGTGCAGAATTATTAGGCAAGTTGTATTTTTGAGGATTAATTTTATTATTGAACAACAACCATGTTCTCAATGAACCCAAAAAACTCATTAACCCCTTAGCTGCTGGGCCTTTCCCCCCCCAGTGCTGAGCCCTTTTTTGGCTATTTGGGGTAGTTCGCGCTTAGGGCTTCATAACTTTTTGTCCACATAAGCTAACCACGCCAAATTTGCGTCCTTTTTTTCCAACATCCTAGGGATTCTAATGGTACCCAGAGTTGGTGGTTTCCCCTGGAGGAGACCAAGAAAATAGCCAAAATACAGTGAAAATTTTGTTTTTTCCAAAAAAATGGGAAAAAAGGGCTGCCGAAGAAGGCTTGTGGTTTTTTCCCTGAAAATGCCATCAACCAAGGGTTTCTGGTGCTGAAATCACTATCTTCCCACCTTTCAGGAACGGGCAGACTTGAATCAGAAAACTGAATTTTTCAACACAAATTTGGCATTTTACTGGGACATACCCCATTTCTACTATATTTGGTGCTTTCAGCCTCCTTCCAGTTAGTGACAGGAATGGGTGTGAAAACAATGCTGGATCCCGGAATGCTAAACATTTCTGAAAACTAGACAAAATTCTGAATTCAGCAAGGGGTCATTTGTGTAGATCCTACAAGGTTTTCCTACAGAAAATAACAGCTGAAATAAAAAAATATTGAAATTGAGCTGAAAACAACAGCCATTTTTCTTTATGTTTTACTCTGTAACTTTTTCCTGCGATGTCAGATTTCTGAAAGCAATATACCGTTTTGTCTGCTGGACTCTTCTGGTTGCGGGGATATAAAGGGCTTGTAGGTTCATCAAGAACCCTAGGTACCCAGAGCCAATAAATAAGCTGCACCCTGCAGTTGGTTTTCATTCTATACTGGGTATACAGCAATTCATTTGCTGAAATATGAAGAGTGAAAAAGAGGTATCAAGAAAACCTTTGCATTTCCAAAATGGGATCAAGATAAGGTTTTGAGGAGCAGTGGTTATTTGCACATCGCTGAATTCCGAGGTGCCCATACTAGCATGTGAATTGCAGGGCATTTCTCAAATAGACGTCTTTTTTACACACTCTCTTATATTTGGAAGGAAAAAATGTAGAGAAAGATAAGGGGCAATAACACTTGTTTTGCTATTCTGTGTTCCCCCAAGTCTCCCGATAAAAATGATACCTCACTTGTGTGGGTAGGCCTAGTGCCCGCGACAGGAAATGCCCCAAAACACAACATGGACACATCCTATTTTTTTTATAGAAAACACAGCTGTTTTTTCCAAAGTGCCTACCTGTAGATTTTGGCCTCTAGCTCAGCCGGCACATAGGGAAACCTACCAAACCTGTGCATTTCTGAAAACTAGAGACCTAGGGGAATCCAAGGAGGGGTGACTTGCGGGGCTCGGACCAGGTTCTGTTACCCAGAATCCTTTGCAAACCTCAAAAAGTGGCTAAAAAAACAAGTTTTCCTCAGATTTCGGTGACAGAAAGTTCTGGAATCTGAGAGGAGCCACAAATTTCCTTCCACCCGGCGTTCCCCCAAGTCTCCCGATAAAAATGATACCTCACTTGTGTGGGTAGGCCTAGCGCCCGCGACAGGAAACGCCCCAAAGCGCAACGTGGACACATCAAAATTTTTGGAAGAAAACAGAGGTGTTTTTTGAGAAGTGCCTACCTGTAGATTTTGGCCTGTAGCTCAGCCGGCACCTAGGGAAACCTACCAAACCTGTGCATTTCTGAAAACTAGAGACCTAGGGCAATCCAAGGAGGGGTGACTCGCGGGGCTCGGACCAGGTTCTGTTACCCAGAATCCTTTGCAAACCTCAAAAAGTGGCTAAAAAAACAAGTTTTCCTCAGATTTCGGTGACAGAAAGTTCTGGAATCTGAGAGGAGCCACAAATTTCCTTCCACCCGGCGTTCCCCCAAGTCTCCCGATAAAAATGATACCTCACTTGTGTGGGTAGGCCTAGCGCCCGCGACAGGAAACGCCCCAAAGCGCAACGTGGACACATCAAAATTTTTAGAAGAAAACAGAGGTGTTTTTTGAGAAGTGCCTACCTGTAGATTTTGGCCTCTAGCTCAGCCGGCACCTAGGGAAACCTACCAAACCTGTGCATTTCTGAAAACTAGAGACCTAGGGCAATACAAGGAGGGGTGACTCGCGGGGCTCGGACCAGGTTCTGTTACCCACAATCCTTTGCAAACCTCAAAAAGTGGCTAAAAAAACAAGTTTTCCTCACATTTCGGTGACAGAAAGTTCTGGAATCTGAGAGGAGCCACAAATTTCCTTCCACCCGGCGTTCCCCTAAGTCCCCCGATAAAAATGATACCTCACTTGTGTGGGTAGGCCTAGCGCCCGCGACAGGAAATGCCCCAAAACAGAACGTGGACACATCACATTTTTTCATAGAAAACAGTGCCTACCTGTGGATTTTGGCCTCTAGCTCAGCCGGCACCTGGGGAAACCTAGCAAACCAGCACATTTTTGTAAACTAGAAACCCAGGGGAATCCAAGATGAGGTGACTTGTGGGGCTCGGACCAGGTTCTGTTACCCAGAATCCTTTGCAAACCTCAAAATGTGGCTAAAATACCACGTTTTCCACACATTTCGGTGACAGAAAGTTCTGGAATCTGAGGGGAGCCACAAATTTCCTTCCACCCAGCGTTCCCCCAAGTCTCCCGATAAATATGATACCTCACTTGTGTGGTTAGGCCTGGTGCCTGCGACAGGAATAGATCACACAACGGTCAATGTTGGTCCTTACGTGAGGCAGCTGTTGACCCTGGGGTGATCCATTCCTGACACAGGCACTAGGTGTAGGCACTCAAGTGGGGTAGTGTTTTTATCAGGACAGGTGAGGAGTCACTGGGTGGTAGGAATGTTGTGGATCCCAGCATATTCCTGTAGTTTGTGTGACAGAAATGCGATAAAAATAGAGTTTTTTCTCAACATTTCAGCTTTGCAGGGTATTCTGGGTAAGAAAACTTTGGGGAATCCACACAAGTCACACCTCTGTGGACTCCCCCGAATGTCTAGTTTCCAGAAATGTTTGGGTTTAGTGTGTTTCTCTATATGGCCGCCGAATCCAGGACCAAAAACACAGGTGCCTGCCTTACAAAACCAGTTTGTTTTGCCATAGACAATTTTGATGTCTCCACAATATGATTTGGGTGGTGGAATTTGGGGCTGAACTAAATTGGTGAGCTCCCAAGAGAGCACTCTCTCTCTGCTTGCCGCCGCATTCACCTGCTCTCTGGGTTGGCCTAACCCACTATTACCCAGTTGCACGAACAGCTTGCGAAGGGACAGCAGGACTGTCCTCATCACCTCCCTCATAATGTACTGGAAGAGGAGTTTTCGAATGGGACTCCTCTGACTGAAAAATCACTCCCAGAGTCTGCGCCATTGTCCTATCCCTCAGATGCTGTCTCAGTATCTGATGTCTCAGTCTCTGATCCTATGTCAGAGCGGTCCTCTATAACCCGAGTGCAGGCAGCAGTCATCCATCAAGATGCCATCTCTGCTATTGGCTAAACTGTTGCTCTAAAACACTAGCCTACGTAGACAGTCACAAAATCGATGGTGTGTGTGAGATACGTGCAACAGTAGAGGCCACCTTACCTGCGCTTCTTCCCTCAATCAGCACGTACTTTCAAGACACTCAAAAAACACCTTGTCACATACCATTCGTCACAGTCTTTAGCACCTCCTGCGCCCAGTCCAACAATCATTATTGGTGCTCCCACTCCCTCCTCCTCGGATTCCCTCATTACCACCCAGCAAAAGTGCCCTTCTTCTCTCCATAGACTTTACTAATGTACTCAGCTATTTACATAAAATACAGATGTGCTCTTTGCAGTAGGCATATAAACCTTCTGCGCTTCTTTATGGCACTAAAACTGCCACTAGACAAGTCGGACCCTTTTCCCCCCAGGGAAACCACACACATATTGACAAAAGTGATGTATATATGACAGCCAACCACCTGAAACTCAACTCAAGCAAAACCGAAATAATCCTCTTTGGCCCTCACCAAAAAAACCTGGGACCCCCCATGGTGGCCCACCACGCTAGGCCCTGCACCCACCCCCGCCAACTACGCACGCAACCTCAGCATCATCCTAGACTCCTCCCTCTCTATGACCCAACAAATCAACGCTCTTACCTCCTCATGCTTCAACAAACTCCGTATACTGAAAAACATTAAAATGGATCCCCACAGAGACCAGAAAAACTGTCACTCACGCACTCATCAGCAGCAGGCTTGATTACAGAAACGCCCTCTACGCCGGCACCACTCTAAAACTCAAGTGCAAACTACACGCATCCAGAACTCAGCAGCACGACTCATCCTCGACCTCCACCGACACGAACACATCTCTCCACACCTCAAATCCCTCCACTGGCTCCCCATTGACAAAAGGATCACCTTCAAGATCCTCATCCTCACACACAAATCACTCCACAACACAGGCCCTGCCTACCTCAACGAGAGTCACCTTTCACACCCCCACACGAAACGTCCGTTCAGCTGACCTCTCTCTCGCCTCTGACCCCCGCATCAAACACACCACCACCGGGGGCAGATCCTTCTCCTACATTGCACCCAAAACATGGAACGCACTCACAACCCACATTCGCAAGACCCAAAACCTACTTCTTTTCAGGAAGGGCCTCAAAACCTGGCTTTTTGAACAGTGAACCTCCTAGCCCCTTTCCCTCCCCCCCGTCCCCCCCCAGCGCCTTGAGACCCTCACAGGTGAGTAGCGCGCTTTATAAATCTCTTTGATACAGATCTACCTATATATATATATATAAATATATATCTACATAGATATATCTATAGATATATCCATGTACCTAGATATATCTATCTACATAGATATATATATATAGATATATACATATATTTTTTTTTAGTTGTTGTATGGTTTCCTTGGGGGCCAAAATGGCCCCCAGGGAAACCCTACAACATCTAAAAAAAAAATTGCCCCCACAGGGGGTCACCCTGCCCACGGGCGACCCCCTGTCATTTCATTTTTTTTTTTATTTTTTTTTTTTTTTGAAAAAAAAAAAAAATCCCCGGGGGGGGGGGGGGGCGCGATCGCGCCCCCCCCCCTCCCCAGGGGGCACCTACCTTTTTATTTTTTTAGGAAAATTATCCGGGGGGGGGGGGCGGCCCGTTTTCCGGGGGGGGGCTGCCTCCCAAAAGTGAAATCCCTGGTGTCTAGTGGGGTTTCCTGGCCCCCGATCGCAGCTGTGCTGCGATCGGGGGCCAGGAAACCGTTTCAGAAGGCCTCATAAGAAAGGGGAGACTCTCCCCTTTCTTACGAGGCCTTTTCAAAATGTTTCCTGACCCCCCCGATCGCAGCTGTGCTGCGATCGGGGGAGCCAGGAAACACTTTCAGGAAGGCCTCGTAAGAAAGGGGAGACTCTCCCCTTTCTTACGAGGCCTTCCCGAACGTGAAAAAGGCCGTTTTCCCCATGAAAGCAGGAAGCGGCCGCAAGGCTGCTTCCTGCTTTCATGGGGAAAACACCTTTGCAACGTCAGCGCGCCTCGCTGACGTCACAAAGGGGCGGGTGGGGGGCGGGGGGAGACACGGTAGCTTCCGTGTCTCCCGGGGGGGGGAAAAAAAATTTAAAAAAAAATCCTCGGGTGCGACGCACCCGAGGATTTATTAATGCCCTTCCTGGTGTCGGCCACTGGTCGTGACCCGCACCAGGGAGGGTGTGCGGGCGTCGGCCAGTGGCCGACGCCCGCATTTAAGAGGTTAATATCAAAGCTGAATATTTTTGGAAGTAGTTTTTAGTTTGTTTTTAGTTTTAGCTATGTTAGGGGGATATCTGTGTGTGCAGGTGACTATTACTGTGCATAATTATTAGGCAACTTAACAAAAAAATATATATACCCATTTCAATTATTAATTATTACCAGTGAAACCAATATAACATCTCAACATTCACAAATATAAATTTCTGACATTCAAAAACAAAACAAAAACAAATCAGTGACCAATATAGCCACCTTTCTTTGCAAGGACACTCAAAAGCCTGCCATCCATGGATTCTGTCAGTGTTTTGATCTGTTCACCATCAACATTGCGTGCAGCAGCAACCACAGCCTCCCAGACACTGTTCAGAGAGGTGTACTGTTTTCCCTCCTTGTAAATCTCACATTTGATGATGGACCACAGTTTCTCAATGGGGTTCAGATCAGGTGAACAAGGAGGCCATGTCATTAGATTTCCTTCTTTTATACCCTTTCTTGCCAGCCACGCTGTGGAGTACTTGGACGCGTGTGATGGAGCATTGTCCTGCATGAAAATCATGTTTTTCTTGAAGGATGCAGACTTCTTCCTGTACCACTGCTTGAAGAAGGTGTCTTCCAGGAACTGGCAGTAGGACTGGGAGTTGAGCTGGACTCCATCCTCAACCCGAAAAGGCCCCACAAGCTCATCTTTGATGATACCAGCCCAAACCAGTACTCCACCTCCACCTTGCTGGCGTCTGAGTCGGACTGGAGCTCTCTGCCCTTTACCAATCCAGCCACGGGCCCATCCATCTGGCCCATCAAGACTCACTCTCATTTCATCAGTCCATAAACCTTAGAAAAATCAGTCTTGAGATATTTCTTGGCCCAGTCTTGACGTTTCAGCTTGTGTGTCTTGTTCAGTGGTGGTCGTCTTTCAGCCTTTCTTACCTTGGCCATGTCTCTGAGTATTGCACACCTTGTGCTTTTGGGCACTCCAGTGATGTTGCAGCTCTGAAATATGGCCAAACTGGTGGCAAGTGGCATCGTGGCAGCTGCACGCTTGACTTTTCTCAGTTCATGGGCAGTTATTTTGCGCCTTGGTTTTTCCACACGCTTCTTGCGACCCTGTTGACTATTTTGAATGAAACGCTTGATTGTTCGATGATCACGCTTCAGAAGCTTTGCAATTTTAAGAGTGCTGCATCCCTCTGCAAGATATCTCACTATTTTTGACTTTTCTGAGCCTGTCAAGTCCTTCTTTTGACCCATTTTGCCAAAGGAAAGGAAGTTGCCTAATAATTATGCACACCTGATATAGGGTGTTGATGTCATTAGACCACACCCCTTCTCATTACAGAGATGCACATCACCTAATATGCTTAATTGGTAGTAGGCTTTCGAGCCTATACAGCTTGGAGTAAGACAACATGCATAAAGAGGATGATGTGGTCAAAATACTCATTTGCCTAATAATTCTGCACTCCCTGTATAGATCAAGGACAGCATCCTTTCAAGCCACATAGAGCTGATACTTCATTTTAAAGATAGAGATTTTCTACGTTCCCTTTTCTTAATGAAGATAGACTCCTCACTGATGGCCAGGGTGAAATCTGGCTCACTGAATGATCCATGTCCCCAAACGTTCTTTAAAGGTTTTCTACCTTAAATTTTGGGACCTGTTCAATCTCTATTAAATATCTCCTTGTCACAAAGAAGGCCACCAAGTTAATTTAAAGAAGTAGTAGTAATCCCTCTTCAGAAAGACCTAGATCAAGATAATCTACTTTTAGAAAAAAATACCATTCTATTTCCCTGTTGCCTTTTCTCATTAAACATTTGGAGGCACAGGTGCTGTGCTCGAACTTGAAGCCCCCCAATTTTTAAATCTGCACCAGGCTTTTTGTTTTGTCCAGCACACTGTACTGAATCAGTAATATTGTCTGTATTAAATGACATGCGCAGTGACTAAAGTGATAAAGGCCTGATATCTGCTTAGGTTTTGTTAAATCTTTCAGCAGATTTTGGAACAGCTGGCCACAAATTTTTGGCGGACCATGTGGAGGCTGCCACGAAGGTGGTTCTGCTCTTGAATGGATCAGATCTTACCTGCAGGATCACACACAGTCTGGCCATCTTGGCCCTTTTAAGACTACTGTGCTTTAGTTGCTGTGTGGGGTTTCAACGTCTGTTCAAGTGCCTAACAAGATGTGTTTGTTGCAGTTTTATGCATTACGAAGAACAAACAAGAAAAAAAGATCTATGTGGAAAAATTGAAGGCAGTGATGGTTTAAAGGTGCCCTCTATTGCCCTACAGCGGACCAGTTTAATTTGTGTTAATCAAGTAGTGTGTAAGTACTGTCTAGCTAAACATGATTAAAAAATGCTTGCTTGAGGTATTCACAGTAAGTTAGAAATGTTGCCATTCAGCCTGAACTAAAAGAGCTGAATGTGTTTGAGAGTATACGGATTCAAACAGTACACCCTTTACAAGCCATAGTCTGCATGCAGATAAAAAGAGCAAAATTAACTCCAAGTGAATTAGTGAAAGGTCTTACAGGAAATGTCGAACATCCTCCATTCGGATTTAAACTGAATACTGAAACTCTTGGTGTAGATCAATTTAGGAGAGGAGACACTAGTGGATCATGTAAAAAGTGTCCCGACTTGGAGTAAAAAGATTTGGCAGGAACTGGTCAGTATAGAGAGTAAAGAAAGCCATAAAATGCCTTAAAAAGGCAAAAATGTTCTACAAAGAGTGAGAAGTAGATGTAGATAAGCATGCCACTTCACAAGTTCAGAGCCAACTAGCATTGGTCTGTTGGAAAGAGTAGATTCAGGAAAAGCACAAGAGATGTATGAACACCAAAGTATACACCCTCTGCAATCTAGGGATGTAATGGGTGATGCTTTTGAATTATATGTGCTGATGCAAGCAAAAGGTGACCTTAGCAGTGTGTAAGAAAAGAGCTTAAAAGCTCTTTACTTTTAACATTGGTTTCCAACAATAGTACATCATTCAGTGTAGATACCAGTTTTAGAGTACAGACCAAGTAGACTGTTGACTGTCCTCTGAAGATCTACGATTCAGACAAAACATTCCTGATCTATTTCATCTTCTCTTTGAAAGTGATCTCTGTTTTGTCATATGCTGTTGCACATCTTGAAAAAAGCACGAGCACGTTTTCAAAATATGAGTGCAAGAGACTTTGTTGAGAAAGTTCATGGAAAATAACAGAATCTTTAGGACAACCTCACAAATCTCCTGGCGTGCCAACAGGGGCCAAATGAGTACTTAGGTGCACCTTTCTGGTTCACAACTCTTAGTTCTGTCTAGTATGCTTGGAATGATTTGCATGACTTCTTCAGACAAGCTAACTTTCAACACTGTTGGCATAAACTTTAAAACACCAGGTGAACTGTGCTTGACGGATCCAACAAATGTTCGCAGGTACTTTATTCATAGATTTCAAGCAATAGTTTACCATTCTCATAGAAATGACAATAAAAAAGGAACGTTTTTGTTAATTTTAAATGCTGACAACAAGAGAAGAAAAGAGTAGAGAAGATGACAAAGAATGGAGTTTTACAATGGCTAACGAGCTACGCTACTGATATAACAAAATACTACTTGTGTTTAGTTTCTTTATCAATAGTGTTTTTACAGCACTTTATTTCTATGCAATAAAACTGAAGGAAAGTACTTAATAAAAACAATGTGGATCATATTCAAAATGCTGTTACAATAGTAAGCAAGAGAGCGACGCAAACACATCAGTATACACGTATACATATTCACATACTGAACTGCAGACACATACACTGAAATGTAATAACACATACATAGGGAGAGTATTACAAGTAGTAACTGAACCATAGAAAACCACACATAGTATGCCTAAGTAAAAAAAAAAAAAAAGTCATGGAATACATGGAAAGTCACACAAGAGAGAGAGAGATGTATCACCACACACTCAGCCACACATATACACAAACACATAATTGTACACACACAGGAACTCACATGTCCAGAGGCATTTCCTCACACTCTTGCACCTACACTCATTTACTCCCACATATCCAATCACAAACACAACCCACATTCATTCACTGACTCACTCATATGCACTAAGACACACACGCTGTATCACATATGCTCATGTGCACAGATATCTCATTACACAGTCACACAGCTAGACCCACACACACAAAGCTCACACACTCATTCAGTTAGGCACATCCACACACTCCCTAACACATACACACACACTCAGACACAAACCTACACACTCGTCCACAGACATCCACTCACAGACACAACTAGACCTAGACAGATATCCTCACACATTCAGACATACAAACCCTTCACAAATATACATACATGCACAACTACACACTGTCACAGACATGCATATACTTACACATTCAGAGCCATCACCTCGCACAAATATATACAGAAACATACATCCTCACACATTCAGACACATACAACCCCCACACTCACACATATACAGGCATAATAATCACACACTTTGAAACACACACACTCCGAGTTTAGTATACTAACAAATATAATTTTTCTATTTTGAACCAAATTGTGTGGTTCATGTTTTTAGGATTTACATATTTTCTTGGCATTTTTTTTTTCATTTTTAAAAACAAAATGATGAAATAGGGGTTTTTAACGTGAATATTCTGAACAGAAACATAAATAAAGGAAAACAAAAGCTTTTATGATCAGCTACAGTTTTCATTAGAGGAAGCTATCGCCTATGCAAAAACCTTATAGGTACTGTGAGCAGTGTGCAGTCAGTAGCAGTTTTTTTGTAGCCAAGGAAAGGTGGTAGATAAATTTGCAGGAACAATGCTTGGCACAGGGTCTCCTGCAGCCAGAGGTGGCTGTGACGATGAAGGGGACATCTGTGCAACAGCTCCCTAAATGTAAGCACTAGCTAGCTGTCTGGGGTGAATAGTTCTTAAACCTAAACTTCACCTTACTAGAGGTACCATGAAAATGTTTTCCAGTACCTCTTCATAGTTCTTTCTCGCAATGATTCAACTACACAATGTTTGCTATAACTTTTTTCTCTCCAGATGGGATAGTAATAAAATCTCAACTAACTGATATTTTTTTGCTGGGTGGTTCATTATCCGGGCATTCCACCTGGTGCCCTCATTCTTTCTCGGATGCCACTGGAGGCAATTTTCCAAAAGAAAAACACCAGAAAAAGTATGGGCGGTCTGAAGATATGTTAACAGGAAAAAAGTACGCAGGAAGCACACTGCTGTTCAATTTACTCCATAACATAGTACAGTGTTTGAAACTAGCAAATATGTAATATGTGGGGTTATTAGCAGTGTATGACAAGAGTGTGAGTTATAGTTCCCTTAGGACAGGAGGTATAGTTACTTGAGATAACAATGACTGGTGAATTTCAGTGGTTTTTAGAGCTTAAAACGTTACATTGTTACCGAACATTACTTCAACCATATGTTTTTTCAGTAATTTATTTTTTAACATAAAGTTATATTGAATTACCATACATAAACCCAACTCACCACTTTACACTGCCTCCTTCCCCAAGCTGTTAAAGACCCTGGGGTCCCCCACCCTCTGTGGCCTGCATTTCTTAGAAGTGGGTGCCCTGGTGCAATAATTGCTCAAAAACTCCTAAATGGATTTACACCAAGCGGAGGTGTGAGTTACTGTTACCTTACAGCACAAGTTATAGTTACTTGAGGTAACTCTATAACTGGTGAATTTCTATGGTTTTGTACATTTAAAATGTGAGCCTAACTAGAAGGTCCATGTCACCTTTATTTTTATTTTTTTAAGTGTTTGTGTGTGTGTATACACACAAATGTACACACACAGAAATACAAAGTTTAATGTGGTATTTATTACCATTTGTGAGGGACAAAAGGGCATTCAGATCGAAAAATGGTTTGTCTCTCAGGAATCATAGCCCCTCGCCACAATCAATGGGAACAGCATATAACACTCTGCTCATCTGCAATTACGCACACATATAGATTACAAAATCAACTTGATAGTGCTCTATTGAAATTCTATAAATGAATACCCTGGTAAAAAAAATAGTGAAGGGATTTTATGGTAACAATACAAAACCTGAAAGCTATTGATATTCACCTGTTATGGTTATCAATGTATTCTCCATCTAATGCAATACATGTGACACAAACTCTTGTGACTTGCACCAATGCAAGGACATATAGCTATAGGAGCACTTTTGTGACCTTCTTAAAAAAATTGGTCAATAATTTATTTTCATGCTGCCCATAATAGTTTTTACCTTATTTTCCATTATTAATCTTGTTTTTAAACATTAGCATGTATAAAACACATTACATAAAATGATGCTTCACTGAAGTACTTAAGATTATCAAAACATTTTTCCCAAGGTTTCCATTTTCATGTACATTTTAATCTGAAAGCAAACAATTCACAATCCTGCCTTCCTACTTACATATTATGTGCACAGAATCAAGGAGCATTATACATGCCCTAAAATGTACACGTTTTGCAAACATGAATACAAGTTCTTATACTAGGGCCACTCTCCGAAATGCAAGCTTTCCACAGCTCAATCAATCAATGTCCTTGGTCAACTTCTGCTAATAGTCACAAGTTTGAATTAATGACACATATTGAAATTTGAATAACCTAAACATTGGGTACAAAATTCGCCTCAGTGGGAGATAATCCTCTATCACGGTTCCATATAGTGGTATTGTAAACTGGCTGCCAAATATTATGTGCTGCAGTGGATGGGCCTACTTGTCAGGCCGACAAACTAAACATGAAAATATGTTGTCCTTGCCCACAAACAGCATGTCCTAGGCATCTGGTGATAGGAATTCAACACCCCTTTATAGATCTATTAATCAGGGAAACTCTGGCATATTTTAAAGGCATGTTAAAGTGCATTCATAGTGCCTGAAAAATACAAGAAATGTATTTATAAACCCAGGTACATTTTAAATGAAAACAGAAAACAGTGGGAGCTTGGCAACATCAGTTTTAATATCTTGCTAAACAAAATTCTGCGTCATACTTAGCAGATTACAAAATATAATTTTTTGTCTACACTCAGCCAAGTCACCTGTTCTCAATTACATGTGTATCATTAATTCTAACATGCATATCAGCTACAGGAGGCCCAGATTTTTTTTATAGAACCAAAAACATCAGCCAACAGCATACTATCAAAATGTAAGAGGTTCAGTCTTTGTTGGGTGCCCACGTGCAACATCAATGGCAAATTTACTAAAGAACTGTTACGAGCCAAGTCTTTATTTACGATCAGTATCATCTCCTAATGCAGTGTGCCAGCGTGTGTAAACTGAGCTGCCTTAGTTGTCATCGAAGGCTGGAATTGTAACGTATGACTAAATGGGTATGGTCAAGGCGGCATATTTAGGCTATCCACATAAAATAAATTGGAATATTTACTAAGAATTGGTCCTGACGTTCTAGATGGATATGGACCTTTAACTTGACTGCAAATACGGAAGACCGCATGTCAAACTGAAACCTACTTAAAACTAAATTCTAATTCATTGCTGAATGATCCATTAAGCAGGCTTTCAGGCAGCCTCTCTATTGGCAGGATAGATACAGCCTATTTTATTAGATGGCGAGAGTACAGTCTTACCCTATTTGTGCTCTGTCATTGACAACAAGTTTGAGTAACAGAATTTGGAAAGTGAGAAATATATATGTGCGCAAAAGTTACACGAGTCTCATTAAATATGTATCACAGAACTGACAATCTTTATTCCGAGACCTTATAAAAACAATTCTTTTCTACATAATAAAAGGAAACTATATTTTGTAAATATTATTTTTGGATCAATGTAGCATATAAGAATATTAAAAGAGCCAACTTCAGACATTTTAATTTAAATGTCAATAACATCTTGAAAAAGTGAAGAAACTCAATGCAAATATTAATAATAAATGTCCTCTATATATAAACAACAGCAACAATCTGTTGGTGGCTTATGCGATGCACTGTTAATCATTTAAACAATATCACAAGTAGGAAAGGGTGAGAGCCTTGAAGGGATTTTAACCTGAGAGATGAGAAAGATTTCTGCTGAACATGATCAACCAACTGAGCTAAGTTTGCGACAAAAAATATATTATTATCATACAATGAGATGGAAAAGGATGTTAAACTGGAACCAATAGTCCCCTGTTCCAGCCAAAAAAGGGAGAACACCCCCATTCCCATTTGTGCAAGATGTCCAACAACTTCACTTCACCAACTACAAAAAGTGTAGTGTTTCAACCTTTATAGCCACTGACATGCAAGATGTGCCTTGAAGCGCATCAATCAGGCCAACCAAACAGCATCTCAGATGCCAATTTTCAACTGCCTAATGCACTCCACTCTGCCCAGCCTGAACTGGCTTACTACTGTACATACCAGAAGCAGATGGAAGTATGGACGGTATCAGAGGGAGAGTTGTTGAAGTTTGGCGGCACTGTCCATTGGAAAAGGTGATGTGGTTTGTTCTCACTGTCAGTCATCGATGGTGTAGTTGGTCTCTTAGCTTTGCCTCATAAGAGGACAGCAGTACGTATGTGAGAGTTATATTGTCTGAGTCGCATTACCTACACAGACCAAAAAACAAAACTGTAATACTTTTGGTTACATTAAAATATCACAGGTGAGTTGTCTAATATCTGGATCACAGGCATTTTCTCTCAGATATATAATACATCTCCTTAGAGTTCATACATCGAATTATTGTAGAGCAGCTTATCCGTTGTAGGTTTTTTACAGCTTTATGGACTGGTCATATCATGTGAACATTGCCAGCACTACTGCCCGGTTCAGGAAAAACAAATGAGTATCACTATCATAGCTCTCCTTGTGTCAAATTGTAAAAAGTGTCCTAAATCATTCAAATACTTGTTCCAGCTGACCTTTTCTAAGCTAAGTGGATAGGATAAAAAATTGACAATTGTTACATAACTTGGGGACTATTGCTTTATTTTTCAACACATAAAGCAGTTATATTTCTCTAATACATGTGAGAATAACCCCTTCGCCACTATGAGCTGACAATAAAGACTAACTCTCCCTGACAAAAAATATGTCCCATTAGAGAGGAGGGCAGAAATGCCCCAGCTGGTAAGTATGTGGTACCCTCTTGTTAGTTAAACGAAGGAGCACCGTGAACCCATACTGCTCATGTTATATACTGAATCTCTACATTCACCTAAAAACAGTGAGGTTCCCATAGCACTTGGTTAACAAAAATAAACAAACATATTCAATGTCTATCACAGCCCAGAACTGCATTATGTGCAGAAGCAACTGGAACTGGGAAATTGAGTATAGGGGAACAATTTTTGCCCCGAATATGAACCTTCTAGTAATTCTAAGGGACAAGTGCTTTCACAAGACCAAAGCCCTCATTTGCCAAGAATGCAAAGGAGATGTTTAGTAATCAGGTTCTTAAACAAGTTTTCTACTCTGATTCATTAAACTTTTTAAATAATTATTGACACCTTGCATATAAAACTAGCAATGTAAACAGTGGGTAAAACATGTTTGTAAAGATTCACAATGAGTTTGTGATAAACCTGTTAAAGATGTTTTGTTCTCATCTAACACCACATAGAGCGGGGACACTGGAATTATGCGGTTCTGCAGCTACTACCCTTTTTGCATAATTAGGGATTTACCACACTTACCACAGAATTCATCATCCGCTGAATAATTTAAAGATTTTAACAACAAAATGTTGCTAGCTTAAACGATCAAAAGTTGCTAATGTGTTGCACCATAGAGAAATCCCTATGCGAAGGTTGATGGGTCGTCTTTCAGTAGCTTATTGTTGTATTTGAGTTTTAAAGTAGTACTAATGAACTGAAACCTGTGCTAAGAGTGTCAACATGAGT
This sequence comes from Pleurodeles waltl, assembly GCF_031143425.1. Lineage (NCBI taxonomy): Eukaryota > Metazoa > Chordata > Amphibia > Caudata > Salamandridae > Pleurodeles > Pleurodeles waltl. The sequence continues at coordinate 262,878,917 of NC_090440.1, forward strand.
AAAAATATCAAAATAATTAATACAAAAATATAATGTCATAAATTGTGCCGCATTAGGCTTAATAATTTGCTTTTCTTGCCACATAATTAAGTGGAATACGCCCCATGATTTGGTCTTCTTCTGATGCATAATTCCAGTGGCCCCGACACAGAGTGACAATTTCTTGACATAATGGAAATACAGCTGCCGGTGGACTCTCTAATATTTCCCAGCATCAGCGAATAAAAAGAAAAACGTATAGTGGAACAATAACAACTTGAATGTCAAATATTTAAATTTACGGGTTGCAAATTTGTAGAAACGCAGTTGTAACTAGGAGAAAACCTTCACAAGCAATAAGATGTCAACATGTGTAATTTTCACTTTAGTGGTACTGCATTTAAAATAAGACAAGACCTCTGCAAATACCAGCCCCTGACCGCTTCTGCCCTTGAGTAGTTTCCATTCATGAATGCTAGATGTCAGTCCGAACTGTGGTGCAACAACCAGGTCCCATCCCCAAGTTGTGGTACTTGCGAAACAAGGGGAGAATAAATGCAAGATATACTCACATCATTCGTAGTGACAGGGGCCAGCGGCACAGGCCCGAAGCATACTAAGATCGCTGGACCAAAAGAGTAGAGGTTCCTGCCAAGCGACGAGCCATGGAGGGTGTTCTGCGCGTACTGGAGACCTCGACCAAGCGGATTTAAAGATCAAGGGAGATGCAACGGGAGAGACCCGAAGTACAAGTAGGGAATCGCGGAGGTCGGGGCAGAGAGAGTGGAGCAGGAGGTGACGCGCTCATGAACAAGCACTGGCCGGGTGGCTCTCCGGTGAAGAATTGCGCCAGGAGAAGGTGATCCGAACTTGAGTCAACTGCTACCGCGTCTATGTAGGACAACTTACCAGTACTACTCCTATTGCCACAAGTCACTGGGTGCAGACTCATCTGACAGGCAGGGTTGAAAAGCTTTGAACCGTAGATTGAGTGATTCCAGCTTTGAAATCTAAAAGCAAGCACGATCGCCCCATGAAACGAAGCCCAAAACAAGCGCAAGTTCTACCAAACAAAGCCCAAAACAGACTCGCCCCTCAAATATCACGAACATAGTTTGAAAAGGATGGACAGTATTTAACAATTTAAAAAAATGTGATTTTTTGAAAGGAAAAATGCAGTACATGGAGTGCAAGCATCCAACAAGCAGCTCAAAAAGTATATACGTGGACAGAGCTCCTTTGAGCAGCAGTCAGAAAGGCGAATTCTGTACTACTTATTTTTTTTTCGAATACCCATTTGAATGGTAGTTTTCCAATTTGATTTTCTATGGGGTCCATTTCCAAAAATAAAACGTATTTAGCAGACTTTTAAATCACACAATGCATTATTAAACCAAAAGCACTTATATTCTAAGATGGCCACCACATTGCCTACTTTGTTGTGGATTGCTACTAGTATTGCCAGATTTTTAGAACCCTCTAGCCCGAAGCCAACCAAAAAGTAGCCCAAAGTTAGTCCAATACTGCAACTCTATAGAAAGAGGAGCTTGGACGCTGTTACTCAGGCAGTAAATAAAGATTTGTGGCTGGGACCACACTATATATATCGGCGGCGGTATGCAAAGTGCCTACCCCTGCTAACTGCTTCTTTTGTCTCTAGTGAGTCCTGGCACGGAAGGCCAGACAATGGAGCGCACCTAGTAGCTTACCAAGGATGCCTTGGGCCATGGTGCAAGGGAACTGGCCCATCTGGCTTTTTGAGTAGTACAATATAGCATTTATCAGGTACCAATGGGCCCTTCAGGGCTTTAAGGTCCTGGTACCACTGCACTTGCTGCACCAACTGTAGCTACGTCCCTGTCACTCTATCCCTTTCCTATCAACATGATTTAGTCATGATCAGGTGGGCAACAGGCTGTCACGCATTCCAAAAAGTTTGACTTCACTTGCAGTTTTAAGAGTTGCAAAAAGCGTAAAAGTAGAACCTGGTGTATTTGGAAGCATCGGTTATGTATGCCACATGGATTGGCTTCTTGAGAAGTGCCTGCCTCAACAATTTCAAGAAGCTTGGAGAGAGACTCTGAATTCCTTTTAACCACAGTATGTTTTGTTTTTTACTTCTATGAGTACTTTAAGAAAAGTAACTGTATAAACGCAATTTGGGCTCGGTCAGCTTGCACCCCTCTTCCACCTGTCAAACTAGCCGAAAACTGGTGGTTGCCTAGAGCAATAAGTTAAACAGCAGCACGTTTGTGCATGACAAATCGCAGGGTCTAGTGCTGACAAATTTGAGGATTTTAAACTGGGTTATAGCGAAATGTACTATCTGCTGGTCTTTTTAAAATATTTATCACAATTAAACGTTGATTCTTCAAGAAGCTTGTGGAAATGTAGGTGAACAAGACAATTGGGATAGTTGAGAGGTGTCTGCAAATGTGTGTGACGAAGTTGCTCTTGTAAGTGCTTCAGTCACACAGGGCGGCTGCAAGCTTATAGCCAGCACAGATTTATTAGTCAGAGCAGAAGACTAACCTGTTTTACAAATACAAACACAAATTTCTTGTCCAACACCAAAAAAATAACAGTAATTTTTAAAATAGCCCAAAATTTGGCAAACAGGCCAAACCAATATTTTCTTGCACAGCAGGAACAATTTAGCCAAATTGTGTTAAATCTAGCCCAATCTGGCAACCGTTCTTGCTAATAAATTGTACCCAGGGTTTGGGTAGTTGGTCCTGCCCCTTCCTGTATGCTCTGCAAATGTTTGTCCAGGATCATTCAAAGCCCTCTTTTTTATAGGCTGACAGGGACCTACTACCCAGACACAGGTCAGGGCCTTCCTTGGTCTGACTGGGTACTATAGAAGATTTGTTCAGAACTATGGGACCATTGCAGCGCCCCTGACAGAACATACTTCTAAGAAGAGGCCAAAGAATGTGATTGTCAGAAGGCTTTTGAAGGCTGCTGTGTGTTCAGCACCAGTGTTGCTGGTCCTTGATTACACAAAGTAGTTTGTGGTGCAGACTGATGCTTCAGAGCAAGGGACTGAGGCAGTGTTGGCACAGGTAAATGATGAGGGCCTTAAGCAGCCACTTACCATCATTAGCAGGCAACTTCTCCCCGGAGAACAAAAATGGAGTGCCATTGAAAGGGAGGTCTTTCCTGTGGTCTGGTCCCAGAAAAAGCTGAGACCATATCTGTTTGATACTCACCATCATGTTCAGACTGACCACAGACCTCTCAGGTGGCTCATGCAGATGAGGGGGGAGAATCCCAAGCTTTTGAGGTGGTCCATTTCCGCACAGGGGATGGAGTTTACAGTGGAACAAAGACCTGGGGTTGCACATGCCAATGCAGAGGGACTTCCCAGGTCTTTCCACTTAGCTGATGAGGACTACTTGAGTGCACCTTTTGTTTGGGAGGGGGGCATGTTGCAAAGTCATCTTTTTGCCCAGTCCACCCCTATTTTTTTTGTTGCCTGGTGCTGATGGTAACTGACTCTGACTGTGCCCTGGGCTCTGTTAGCCGGACCCAGGCCATTGCTCTGTTAAAACACACTCTTGTAGTAGAGTACCCTAGGTATTAGGGTACCCTTCCAATTGGCCTGACAGACCCTGTAAGTCCCTAGTACATAGTAGGGCAAGGGGCTACAGTCTGCCCATAAGCCCCCAGTATATAATAGGTCATGGAGATTAGGGGCCAGATGTATGAAAAGTTATTGCACTCGCAAACGGTGTGATTCGCAAAAATCGGCCTTTTGCGAGTGCAAAAACATGGTCTGCGATGCACGAAAGGCATTCGCACACCAAAAATAAGAAATCGCAATTTTTACGTTTTTTTTCGTTGCGAGCTGGTTTTGCGAGTCGCATTTTGCGATTCGGTATTTCCAGTAGGAAATTGCAAGGCGCAAAATGCGATTTGCAAAATCCAAGTCGCAAATAGATGCATCAAAAAATCACAAATTGCGATTATTCGCAGAATGGCATTTTGCACATGCAAAATACCACTAAGTGAAACCAGGTGGTAACCAGGTGCAACCTATATAAAGAGGCCCAGAATGCCTCAAACACTTTTCCACAATGGCTGCACTTTACGTCATGGCGAGGAGGATGAGGATCTTGGCAGGTTTGAGGAGAGGGAGGAGGAGACAGGAGCGCTTTTTCAGAGTGTGCATTACACTTTTTGACCTGACAGAGGAGGAAATATATGAGAGGTGTAGGTTGAACTCAGCCATGATACTTGACCTGATAGCTGAGCTACAACCCATACTGCAGCGCAGAACACTAAGGACTCACAGCATACCCACCCATGTGCAGGTATTATGCTCCCTACACCTACTCGCCTCAGGGAGCTATCAAGGGGTCATAGCAGCAGCTGGAGGCGTATCACAGAGTACCCTCTCCAGATTTTCTTATTCTTTCATCAACGCCATGCTGAGCAAACTCTAACAGTACATCAGATTCCCCCACACCCCACAGGAAATACAGCAGACAAAAATAGAGTTTTACCAGATAGCACAGTTCCCCCACGTCCTAGGTGCCATAGATGGCACACATGTGGCAATCGGTCAACCATCAGCCACAGAGTATGTGTACCAAAACCGTAAATACCAACATTCCATGAATATTCAGGTGATATGCAATGCCTCCTACATCATAACTGATCTCGTGGCCAGGTACCCAGGGAGCACACATGATTCGTACATCTTTCGCCACAGCGGCATTCACATAAGACTGCTAGCTGGGGAGTTTGGTGAAGGATATCTACTAGGTATTTTCCCTCTGTACACTGGCACATTTATGCAGTTGTGACGTCTGATGGCTCACTTACTCATTGTACCCTCTGTTCCTTCCAGGAAACAGTGCCTACGCATTGCGCACCTACATGATGATGCCCTACCTCAATCCCACAACACCAGCAGAACGGAGATACAATGCAGCACAGAGGGCAACCCGCAACATGGTGGAGCGCACCTTTGGACTGCTGAAGAGTCTCTTCCGGTGCCTCTACAAAAGTGGAGGGGCACTACAGTACAGTCCAGAGACCACATGTAGAATAGTGGCTACTTGTGCAATTTTGCACAATATAGCTACAACCAGGGGCATACCTATAGAAATCAGTAACACTGAATCAGATGAGGATGACGATCCCATACCACCTCTACAGCCAGCAGACAGAACCAGTGCAGCAGAGGGAAAGCAAACGCGTGCCGACATCACACACAACCATTTCAGACTTGAGTATGAATGACACAAATCCACTGACAACTGTACCTGTAGTGATATAAATGTATTACCTTACGTCAGGTAAGGTATGATTGAGAAATAAATGAAACAGGTGATGTGACAAATGCAAATAAACTAATGACCAGAGTCATGCACTATTTCCTCATAGTGGCAACAGCAGTCTAATGGCGGCAAGAGTCACTTTTATCTACCACGCACACCACTCGGGTGGCCAGTTAAGTCACTGGCACCTCTATTGTCACCTTCAGTGGCAGTGCTGTGCCTGTCACTGCACCGTCTGGTGTCTGCTGCTGGTATGGCAACACTGCTGAGGCTTGAACTGTGCTCAGTGTCCCCCAAGGCTACCTCACTTGGAGTGGCAGATCTTTGTCCCATTATGTGTTCTATCACATTTGTGATTTGAACTAGTCCCTGGACAACGTCCCTGCTGCTATGTGCAGCCTCCACTTGTGCCGCCACTGCGCGACGGGCGATCAATGCAGTGGAATTTGCCATCCTGTTAGAGGACCTGCAGTACCTTCCAAACATTGTCCGGAATCTGTGCTCCTGTCTGCGCCGGCTAACCCTCTCATGGCGCAGCTCCTGGCAGAGGTCACGGACAGCACTTGTTAGGTCCCCGGTGTCCCCTGAAGCCTGCACCTGTCCCTCACGCAGCTGTACAATATTGCCATTGAGTGCGTCCAGCTGGCGATGCAGGCCCATCATGTTGCGGTTGTGTATGCGCAGGTTTCTGTCTAAACTGAGGATCCGCTTATTTTGCAGACGCTGCTGCTGCAACATAGCATCTTCAAGGCCCCCGAATAAGGTGGGACCCTCACCTGCCTCATGATGTTGTGCCCGGGACTCCGTCGCAATCCTGCGTGGTGCTGTTGTTGGACGACCCCTGCCCTCCAGAATCTGGCTGCGCCTGTCTGGTGCTGACGGTGTGCTTGGCCATTCCTGCTGCTCATCAGAGTCGCCGCTGAACTCTGGCAGTGCCCTGGGCCTGCGTCGGACAGTGGACATGTGGAGGGACCCACTGGTGTTTGTATCCGATGGCTGATGGGTGTCTGTCTCTCCTACACATGTAGATGGTGTGGCTGCTGGGCCTGGCCCATCTGCAACAACAATATGCAGCATGTCAGTTCTGTATGTTACATTATCTGTCAGAAAATGGCAATACAGGTACAGGTACTGCTCTACACGGTGTTGTGTGTGTTGTGTTACCTTGGGTGTCACTATACTTCATTACATTGTTGTGCTACTGTCAGTACTAGTTTGTGGACTGCCACTCCCATAATGCATGTAGGAAAGTACCATCTTGCCTGGCATGTTACCCCCATATTTCACTGTATATATGTTGTTTTAGTGTATGTGTCACTGGGACCCTGCCAGCCAGGGCCCCAGTGCTCATAAGTGTGCCCTGTATGTGTTCCCTGTGTGATGACTAACTGTCTCACTGAGGCTCTGCTAATCAGAACCTCAGTGGTTATGCTCTCTCTGCTTTCTAAATTGTCACTAACAGACTAGTGACCAATTTTTCCAATTCACATTGGCATACTGGAACACCCTTATAATTCCCTAGTATATGGTACTGATGTACCCAGGGTATTGGGGTTCCAGGAGATCCCTATGGGCTGCAGCATTTCTTTTGCCACCCATAGGGAGCTCTGACAATTCTTACACAGGCCTGCCACTGCAGCCTGAGTGAAATAACGTCCACGTTATTTCACAGCCATTTACCACTGCACTTAAGTAACTTATAAGTCACCTATATGTCTAACCTTCACCTGGTGAAGGTTGGGTGCTAAGTTACTTAGTGTGTGGGCACCCTGGCACTAGCCAAGGTGCCCCCACATCGTTCAGGGCAAATTCCCCGGACTTTGTGAGTGCGGGTACACCATTTCACGCGTGCACTATACATAGGTCACTACCTATGTGTAGCGTCACAATGGTAACTCCGAACATGGCCTTCTAACATGTCTAAGATCATGGAATTGTCACCCCAATGCCATTCTGTTATTGGGGAGACAATTCCATAATCCCCCGAGTCTCTAGCACAGACCCGGGTACTGCCAAACTGCCTTTCCCGGGGTTTCGCTGCTGCTGGTGCCAACCCCTCAGACAGGTTTCTGCCCTCCTGGGGTCCAGCCAGGCTTGGCCCAGTAAGGCAGAACAAAGGACTTCCTCAGAGAGAGAGGGTTACACCCTCTCCCTTTGGAAAAAGGTTTCAGGGCTGGGGAGGAGTATCCTCCTTCAGCCTCTGGAAATGCTTTGATGGGCACAGATGGTGCCAGTCTACACCGGTTCAGGGATCCCCCAGCCCTGCTCTGGCGCGAAACTGGACAAAGGAAAGGGGAGTGACCACTCCCCTGACCTGCACCTCCCAGGGGAGGTGCCCAGAGCTCCTCCAGCGTGCCCCAGACCTCTGCCATCTTGGATTCAGAGGTGTGCTGGCACACTGGACTGCTCTGAGTGGCCAGGGCCAGCAGGTGACGTCAGAGACTCCTCTGATAGGCTCTTACCTGTGTTATAAGCCTATCCTCCATCCTAGGTAGCCAAACCTCCTTTTCTGTCTATTTAGGGTCTCTGCTTTGGGTAATTCTTCAGATACCAAATGCAAGAGCTCATCAGAGTTCCTCTGCATCTCCCTCTTCACCTTCTGCCAAAGGATTGACCGCTGACTGCTCAGGACGCCTGCAAAACCGCAACAAAGTAGCAAAGACGACTACTGCAACCTTGTATCGCTTCATCCTGCCGGCTTTCTCAACTGTTTCCTGGTGGTGCATGCTCTGGGGGTAGCCTGCTTCCTTCTTGCACCAGGAGCTCTGAAGAAATCTCCCGTGGGTCGACAGAATCTTCCCCCTGCAACCGCAGGCAACAAAAGTCTGCATCACCGGTCCTCTGGGTCCCCTCTCAGCACGACGAGCGTGGTCCCTGGAACTCAGTAACTCTGTCCAAGTGACTCCCACAGTCCAGTGACTCTTCAGTCCAAGTTTGGTGGAGGTAAGTCCTTGCTTCCCCACGCTAGACTCCATTGCTGGGTACCACGTGATTTGCAGCTGCTCCGGCTCCTGTGCACTCTTCCAGGATTTCCTTCGTGCACAGCCAAGCCTGGGTCCCCGACACTCAAACCTGCAGTGCACAACCTTCTGAGTTGTCCTCCGGCGTCGTGGGACTCCCTTTTCTGACTTCGGGTGGACTCCGGTTCACTCCTCTTCTAAGTGCCTGATCCGGTACTTCTACGGGTGCTGCCTGCTTCTGTGAGGGCTCCCTGACTTGCTGGGCACCCCCTCTGTCTCCTCATCCAAATGGCGACATCCTGGTCCCTCCTGGGCCACAGCAGCATCCAAAAACCCTAACCGCGACCCTTGCAGCTAGCAAGGCTTGTTTGCGGTCTTTCTGCGTGGGAACACCTCTGCAAGCTTCTTCACGACGTGGGACATCCATCCTCCAAAGGGGAAGTTTCTAGCCCTAGTCGTTCTTGCAAAAACCAAAGCTCCTTCCATCCGGTGGCAGCTTCTTTGCACCCTCAGCTGACATTGTCGCGACTCTTGGACTTGGTCCCCTTGTTTCACAGGTACTCAGGTCCGGAAATCCACTGTTGTTGCTTTGCTGGTGTTGGTCTTCCTTGCAGAAACCCCCTATCACGACTTCTGTGCTCTCTGGGGGTTATAGGTGCACTTTACACCTACTTTTCAGGGTCTTGGGGTGGGCTATTTTTCTAACCCTCACTGTTTTATTACAGTCCTAGCGACCCTGTCACACCGCGGCTCCCGCGGTGGCCGCGGCCGCAGGCTCGGGTCGCCGCGGCGCTGCATTTGTTTAATACCGCGGCCTGTGTGCGGGCCGCGGGAGAAGCCGCGGCTTGCACACAGACCGCGGGAGAAGCCGCGGCTTACACACAGGCCGCGGGAGAAGCCACAAGTCTGGTCAGGGGTCGCGGCACTCGCCGCGCCCCCTTCTTTCGTTCCTGCTGCATGGGCACACGTGGCAGGACTTGAGACCCCGAGTGGGTTTCAGACCTGCCGCACATAGCGCATTTAGTGCGCTTTACGTTCAGATTATTTTACATAAAACATCTGCTTCACCACTTACCAGTATCTACAGGCAAAAGCCGAATACCTGCACATGGTGGTGTTTTTATGCCTGCCTTTTCCCTTTCCCAGCATGCTACCCACTTCCTCGCTTCCCAGCATGCATTGTTTCTCTCTGTTTGGACTTTATTCACTATTCACTATTATACTCTTTTCCCCAATCCAAGATGGTGGTGTTTCTACTTCCTGTTTCCTACTTCCTGTCTAGGGGTATATAAGGGGAATTCAGCTGCTTGTTCATTGCGTTGCAACACTCCTTTGGTGGTAGTCACGCTCCGGCTGGTTTCTTCTTGTGAATCCAGTTTTTCCTGACCTGTGTTCGGCTCCCGTCTTCCTGTACCCTCGGATCTTCAGCTCTAACGCCTTGGTGTCCTCCTTTTGTTTCAGGGAGTTCCTGTTGGAGGTTTTTTGCCCTATTGGGGTTTTTCCTCTGGGACTCCTTCTGGAGGGCACGGACTGTAGTGGCTTGCTATTGTCAAACAGCACCGTGGCTACCGGAAGGGGTCGCCCCTATCTCGGCCAGAGCAGAACCTGCCGGAACCGGGGTCGTTCCCCTACCTTCATCAACTTCGACAGTAAGCCCAGTGAAAACCGTGACAGATTGCAACGTCAAAAAATCCAGTTGCAGTCCAGAACCATGGATAATCCAGTGGCAAATACGGAACCCACCAGTCAGACCCTGCTCATGACAATACAACAACAGGCTCAAGAACTCCAACAGTTACGTACTGAAAATACCGTCTATCAACAAGCCTTTGCATCCAGGACCACTGATGTCCCCTCAGTATCTGCCACTACACCTCGTTTCTCCGGGGAGCCTAACAAATTGAGAGAATTCCTGGATGCCTTGACGGTTTACTTTGCCTTTCGCCCCTCGCAATTTGTGCAAGACAAGACCAAGGTGGGGTATTTGATTAGCGCCTTATCGGGGCCAGCCTTGGCTTGGGCCACTCCTTTAGTGACAAGAAATGATCCCTGCCTGTCTAATTATTCCACCTTTGTCACTCCCTTTAAACAGATGTTTGAGCGCCCTGGACTCGAGGCTTCAGCAGAAGAAGCTCTTTGCGATATCCAACAAGGGAACCAAGATGTATTACAATACATCACCCGCTTCAGACAATTGGCCGCAGAAACATCCTGGGTGGAACGTACCTTGGTGACACTGTTCCGCAGAGGTCTCAGAGAGGACATTAAGGACAAACTGGTGCACTCTGCTAGGATAGAGAACCTTAAAGGATTGATGGATCAGACTCTGACTATAGAATATCGCTTGAATGAACAAAGAATGGAGAAAAGGAAGAGTCGTTTGCCATCACACTCAGTGACATCTCGAACCTTCTCTCATCGTACCGAGGAGGTCCGTCCTGAACCCAAGGGAGCCACCGAAGAAGAGCCAATGCAAATTGATACGGCTCGAGGACCTTTATCAGCTAGTGAAAGAGAAAGCAGACGAAGAAAGGGACTTTGCCTATATTGTGGTGCAGCTGGTCACCTAATTCGCACCTGTCCCATTCGTCCGACCAAGCCTCTGGGAAACGCCAACTCCCGTCCTCAGTGAGAAGGGTGAGGACGGGATATTGTGAAATACCTTCCATTTGTTCTTCCAAGGAGGAAGGAACTGCTCTTTTTCTTTTACCAGTTATCCTTCACTTAACTGATGGCCGAGAAGAAAGAACCCTGGCTTTATTAGACTGCAGAGCCAGTGGCATCTATTTAGATGAAGTATGGGCCAAAGAACGCCAGATAGCACAACTACCTAAGGAAGTACCAGAACAGGTACACACGGTGGATGGGTCACTCTTGGCCCCAGGGCCCGTCCAATATACCACCCCTACTTTCTGCCTACAGTTTGAGAAACACCAAGAAAACCTTTCTTTTGATTTAATTTCATCACCACACCACGTCATGATCCTGGGAATTCCATGGCTCACACGACACAACCCTTACATCAACTGGGAAACAAGAAGTATTTCTTTATCCTCTCACTTTTGCCAGCACCACTGCTACCTAGCAGGAGATTATTGGTCTCCAAAAGGTCTTCTAATCGCACCCCCTAAGGTGGGATGCTCTATCAACGTCCTACAGGGAGTTCCCAGGCAATACCAGGAATATGCCGACGTATTCCAGAAGCCAGAAAAGCCTGAACTGCCACCCCATAGAGAATACGATTGCGCCATTCCTTTAGAACCAAATACAGTGGTTCCTTTCGGGCGAATGTACTCTCTCACAGAACCTGAGAAGCAGATTCTTAAGGAATACCTTGATGAGAACCTACAGAGCCGTTTGATTGTTCCCCCCTCTTCACCTGCAGGGTCCCCTCTCTTCTTTGTTCCTAAGAAGACTAAAGATTTGCGTCCCTGTATTGATTTTAGAGGATTAAACAGAATCACTATTAAGGATCGGTACCTGTTACCCCTCATTAAGGACATCCTAGAAGCAGTCAGAGGGGCAAAAAGATTCACCAAGCTGGATCTCAGAGGAGCCTACCATCTTTTAAGAATTAAAGAAGGTGATGAGTGGAAGACCGCTTTTAGAACACCTTTTGGTCGCTACGAATATCGAGTAATGCCATTCGGACTCACCAATGCTCCTTCCATTTTTCAAAGGTTCATGGATTCTATCTTTTCCGATCTTTTGCAACAAACAGTAGTGGTTTATCTCAACGATATTTTAATTTTTTCTTTTCACCCAGAGGAACACTCTAAGCATGTTCGCCAAGTTCTAGAGCGACTCCGACAACACCATCTATTCTGCAAACCGGAAAAGTGCGAGTTTGATCAGACGGAAGTAAAATACTTGGGGTATTGCATTAACCAAACCGGAGTCGCCATGGATTCAGACAAGGTGCAAGCTATATTGAATTGGCCATCTCCTTCTTCCATCAAGGAGACTCAGTGTTTTTTGGGATTAGCCAATTTTTATCGACAATTTATAGCAGACTTTGCACAGAGAACCAGCTATATTACTCAAACCCTCAAAAAAGACCATCTAAGAAAGTGATTTTGTTGGACACAAGATGCAGAGTTAGCCTTTCAAGACTTAAAGAAAGCCTTTATTCAAGCCCCTACTCTACGACACCCAGACACCAGCAAACAATTCATAGTGGTCGCAGACGCATCCGAAAGAGCCATTGGGGCTGCCTTACTGCAAAGACAAGACGATGATGATTTAGAGCACCCAGTATTCTACCTTTCCCATATCCTATCCAACTCAGAACGGAACTATTCCGTGCTAGAACGTGAATTACTCGCCTTAAAGACCGCATGCACAGAATGGAGACACTTTCTGATGGGCTCGAAAGAACCCTTTGAAGCCCGGACAGACCACAGAAATCTACAGTGCCTAAGAAACTTTCAGTGTCAGAATAGCCGGCAGGCTCGATGGGCTTTCTTTTTTAGCCAATATGACTTTTATATTACATACATCCCGGGTTCTCAGAACATCCTGGCGGATGCCTTGTCCCGACGTTACCCTGAGAGCAGTGATTCTCCTGTTCAGAACCTATTTGACAATAACAAAATCATTGGTTTAGTACAGACTTTTTTAGACCAAGTCAGGTCCGAATATGCCCGTCTAGAAGACACAGAATTGAATAAGTTGCGGCCGCAACTTCATGTAGAGCAAGGGTATTACTATCATGATAAGGCCCTGTTCTTACCCACTAAACGAGTACAGACTGAAGCCTTACATATGTGCCATGATTCCCCCATCGCAGGTCATCGAGGAATGAAAGCTACGCAAGAACTTCTGCTTCGCTCCTTCTGGTGGCCAACTCTCAAGACAGATACGGAAGAATATGTATCATCCTGTCCTATATGTGCTCAAGCCGAGACACCCCATACTAAACCAGTAGGGTTACTTCACCCACTACCAGTTCCCCCAGGTCCGTGGCACACCATCTCTACAGATTTCTAGTGCTCATTACCCTCTTCAATGGGAAATCACGTAATAATGGTAACCGTGGACTCCTTCACTAAAATGGCTCACTTCACGGCCTTAAGAAAGTTGCCAACGGCAAAGGATTTAGGTCAAATCTTTACACAGGAAATCTTTCGACTTCATGGATTACCTCAGGTCATTATATCGGATAGGGGTCCTCAATATATCTCCAGATTCTGGAATCAATTCTGTAAGACCTTGGGGATCAAAGTGGCCTCATCATCAGGGTTCCATTCTCAAACTAACGGACAGACGGAACGACTCAATCAAGGCCTCTAACAGTATTTACGTAGCTTCTGCAATGCTACGCAGAGTAATTGGGCTACCTATTTACCGCTTGCAGAATTCTCCTATAACAACTCCATACACAGTGCCTCGAAGGTCTCCCCTTACTATGGCTCCTACGGTTTCCATCCCAAGGCCTTTCCAACTCCCCTGAAAGATACTTCCAATCTTCCTGTCGCGCCGCACCGCACGGTGCGTGCCGAGCGTTCGGCACAAGCCGGGCGTTCGGTTCGGGCCGCGCTTCGCGTCTTTAAGACGCGGCGCGCCCCAAGCCTTTCCTGCACCCTACGAGGCCCCAGACCTTACATGGGGCCTCGCTCTGCTCTTTCTCTCCGCATTGTTGGGGTCTCCTGAGCCCTCTTACCTGTTCTTGCTCCTTCTTCTTTCTTCTTTCTTTTTTCCTGGATCTGTTTGTTGCACTTTCCTTTATGTTTTTTCCCCCTTCCCAGGTTACCTTTCTCTTCCCAGCATTCCTCATTCCCTATTCTCTATGGTTTCTACTCCATTCTGTTCTATCTACTTTTCCCTACCTAAGATGGTGTCCTTTTTCTTCCTGTGGGTCACTTCCTGTTTCTTGGTATATAAGGGAGGTGTTTTCTTCTTTTCTTTGCGCTGCAACGCTCTCTGTTCAGATGGTGTCTTCGCTCCTGATTTCCTAGCTTTTTGGTTCTGGAATTCGCCAATTCTGTGTATTTTGAATTCAGTTCTTTTTGATTCCTGTCTTCTGTTCTTGTTTTCAGGAATCATTCTGTTGGAGGTTTTTTCCCCTTTTTCGGAAGTTTTTTTTTCCCTCTGGCGCTATTTTCTGAAGGTCACGGTCTGTTCTTGGCGTATCCATTGCCTACAGCACCGTGGCTACCAGAAAGAGTCGCCCCTTTTTGGGCCAAAGCCGAACACTCAAGATCCACGCCACGAGATCTGCAGATTCCAGGCGCAAGCAACACGTAAGTCGTGACAGATTGCAGCGCCAAACCATCCCGACGTCTTCAAACACCATGGATGACACAGTGGTGGCTGCTGCAGATCCGGATCAATCTCTTCTGATGACGATTCAGCAACAAGCGCAAGAATTACAACAACTACGCAGTGAGAATGCTGCGTTCCGACAGGCTTTGGCTTTCCGCAGCAGTGATGTTCCGACGCTCTCCGCTTCTACCCACCGTTTTTCCGGTGAGCCAACCAAACTGCGTGAGTTCCTTGATTCATTAACAGTGTACTTCGCCTTCCGACCCACCCAATTCTCCCACGACAGAACAAAGGTGGGTTATCTCATCAGTGCCTTATCCGGTCCTGCCTTGGCCTGGGCAACCCCGTTGGTATCATCCAACGATCCGGTATTGTCGGACTATTCAGCCTTCGTGAATCGCTTCAAGCAGATGTTTAATCGTCCTGGATTGGAGGCCTCAGCGGAAGAAGCCTTATGCGACATTCAACAAGGCTCACAAGATGTCCTTCAATACATAACACGTTTTCGTAAGCTAGCGGCAGAGACCACCTGGGTGGAACGTACTTTGGTGACTTTGTTTCGTAGAGGACTCAAAGAAGAAATAAAGGATGAATTAGTACATTCCACCAGAGTGGAAGATCTTCGTGGCCTGATGGATCAAGCCCTTTCCATCGAGTATCGCCTTCAAGAACGGAGAGCGGAGAAGAGAAGGAATAGAGGGTCTTTCCAACCAAGCACTTCACGAGTTTATCCGCATCGTTCTGAGGAACCTCGCCCTCCTGCTAGAGACATCGAAGGAGAACCCATGCAGGTGGATACTACTCGAGGCTCTCTCTCCGCTAGCGAGCGGGAAGACAGACGAAAGAAAGGGTTGTGTCTGTACTGCAGTTCTGCCGGACACATGCTTCGTACCTGTCCAGTACGTCCATCAAGGCCATCGGGAAACGCCACTTCCCGTCCTCTGTAAGAAGGGAGGGGACGGGCTTATCAGCTATACCTTCCATCAGTTCCTTTAATGACAATCCAACATCATTGATCATAGTACCCGTCATGTTACAATTTCCTGACGGCCGTCAAGAAAAGACTATGGCATTACTAGATTGTGGAGCTAGTGGTATTTATATAGATAAGAAGTGGGCCACTACTCAACAAGTTCCTACACAACCTAAGGAAATTCCCGAACAAGTGCATACAGTGGACGGATCCTTGATATCCTCGGGTCCTGTTGATACTACTACCCTGATGCTGAGTTTACAGATCGGTAACCATCAAGAACACATCTCCTTTGATCTTATAACATCCCCCAACCATACTATCATTCTTGGAATTCCGTGGTTCATCAGACATAATCCATATGTGAATTGGCCAACCTGGACGGTCTCCTTGTCTTCACAGTTTTGTTACGAACACTGTTTTGCTTCTGACAAGTATTGGTCACCTAAAAGATCAATAATTACGGAAGGTACCACCAGTTCTTCCATTAATACCGTCCAAGGAGTCCCTGAACACTATTTGGAATTTCAAGATGTTTTTCAAAAACCATCCAGACCTGTGTTACCTCCACATCGAGACTTCGATTGTGCTATTCCCTTAGAACCTGGGACTATCGTTCCTTTTGGAAGGATGTATTCCCTTACAGAACCAGAAAAGGAAGTACTAAAGGAGTATTTGGAAGAAAATATACAGAGCGGTCTTATTGTTCCATCGTCATCTCCGGCTGGGGCTCCTCTCTTTTTCGTACCCAAGAAGACAAAGGATCTTCGTCCTTGCCTGGATTTTCGAGGCCTGAATAAGATAACTATTAAAGATCGTTATCCTTTGCCTCTCATCAGGGATATTCTAGAGGCAGTCAGAGGGGCTCAACGGTTTACCAAACTAGATCTACGGGGAGCCTACCATCTTTTACGCATTAAAGAAGGAGATGAGTGGAAAACAGCTTTTAGGACCCCATTTGGTCACTTTGAATACAAGGTAATGCCTTTTGGTCTCACTAATGCCCCTTCAATCTTCCAGAGATTTATGGACTCAGTGTTTTCTGATCTTCTGAACCAGACAGTTGCAATTTACCTAGATGATATTCTTATTTATTCTAGAAATCCCGAACTCCATTCTTCCCATGTGAAACAAGTCCTTCAAAGACTCCGGGCACATCAACTATTTTGCAAACCAGAAAAGTGTGAGTTTGATAAGACGGAAGTCAAATATCTGGGTTATCATTTAAGTCCCACCGGCATAGCTATGGATCAAGAAAAAGTACAAGCTATTCTAGATTGGCCTTCTCCATCTTCTATTAAAGAAACACAATGTTTTCTAGGATTAGCAAACTTCTATCGGCAATTCATCTTAGACTTTGCGAAACAGACTAGCCATATAACTCACACTTTAAAGAAGGAGAATTTAACAAAAGGGTTTGTCTGGACTAAGGCGGCCGAAACAGCCTTTCAAGATTTAAAGAAGGCATTCACTCAAGCTCCCATCTTAAGACATCCAGATACCAACAAACAATTTATTGTCATTACTGATGCTTCTGAAAGAGCCATTGGAGCCGTCCTACTTCAACAACAAGAGGATGATGGTCTTGAACATCCTGTATTCTATTTGTCTCATACTCTCTCTATAGCAGAAAAACATTACGCAGTATTGGAAATAGAATTATTGGCTCTAAAAACAGCTTGCCTAGAATGGAGACAGTTTCTGATGGGTTCCAAGGAGCCTTTTGAAGTGAGAACAGACCACCGTAATTTACAATGTTTAAGAAATTTCGTATGCCAGAATAGTCGTCAAGCTCGTTGGGCCTTTTTCTTCAGCCAGTATGATTTTTACATTACTTATATTCCTGGCTCCCAAAACATTCTGGCTGATTCTCTGTCTCGCCGTTATCCAGATTGTACTCCTGCCCCATCTCAACATCTTCTGGAACCTAGTAAGATCATTGGAGTAGCTCAGTCTTTTCTGGAGGAGGTACAACTGGAATACTCCAATCTGTCTGATCACGAAGTAGAGAACTTAAGGCCTCTATTACATAAGACACAATGATACTATTATTATCAAGACCTGTTATTCCTCCCTACTAACAGAGTTAGAGAAAAAGCATTACAAATGTGTCATGATTCACCGGTTGCTGGTCATAGAGGCATCAAGGCCACACAAGAACTTCTTTCACGATTTTTCTGGTGGCCTACCTGGAAACTGGATATTGAAAGATACGTTCAGGCTTGTCCCACATGCGCTCAAGTCAAGATTCCCCGTACCAGACCTGCAGGATTACTCCAGCCCTTGCCTGTTCCGCCAACTCCATGGCACACCATCTCTACTGATTTTATGTGTTCGCTACCACCTTCAGCAGGATACCGGGTAATCATGGTCACTGTGGATTCCTTTTCTAAAATGGCTCACTTCACTGCCCTGAAAAAGCTACCTACATCCCAAGAACTAAGTCAGATATTCATCGACCATATCTTCCGTCTTCATGGACTTCCACATACCATCATATCTGATAGAGGACCTCAGTACATTTCCAGGTTTTGGAGATATTTTTGTAAAACACTAAATATCGATAGAGCCCTGTCATCGGGTTTCCATCCTCAGACCAATGGACAGACCGAACGTCTGAACCAAGGATTAGAGCAATACCTTCGCTGTTTTTGCAATTCTACCCAAAGCAACTGGAACACTTATCTCTCTCTTGCTGAATTCGCATACAATAATTCTGTCCATAGTGCCTCCAAGGTCACTCCTTTTTTCTGTTCCTATGGCTTTCATCCTACCTCTTTCCCTACTTCTTCTCGGTCTCCCTCTCCCCTGCCCGCTATCACTTATTTCTCCAAACGACTTTTACAAATCCATAGACGAATTCGATCCAATCTATTACGCACCAAGAGATATATGAAGAAAGTAGCAGACAAGAAACGTAGGACCACTCCGGACTACCATCTACAAGATAAAGTTTGGCTTTCTTCTAAATTCTTACCCTCACGTCTTTCTCAGAACAAGTTCACACCTCGCTACTACGGGCCTTTCCGTATTCTCCAGTTGATTAATCCTGTCACTGTCCGTCTTCACGTGGAAGATTCATCCAGTCTTTCATGTCTCTCAGCTCAAACCTTATGTGCAGGACCCTTACTCTCGTCAGTTTTCTTGTCCTCCTCCTGTCTTAGTGGATGATGTTCCTGAATATGAGGTTCAGGAAATTTGTGACTCTCGTCTTTTTCACAAACGTCTGCAGTATCTGATTCATTGGAAGGGTTATCCTCTCAGTGAATGTTCTTGGGAAGATGCATCTTCTGTTCACGCACCTCTTCTGATTCAGCGCTTTCACCGTTTATTTCCTTTCAAACCGGGGCCTTCGGGAGGGGGACCTACTGTCGCGCCGCACCGCGCGGCGCGAGCCGAGCGTTCGGCTCAGGCCGCGCTTCGCGTCCTTAAGACGCGGCGCGCCCCGAGCCTTTCCTGCACCCTACGAGGCCCCAGACCTTACATGGGGCCTCGCTCTGCTCTTTCTCTCCGCATTGTTGGGGTCTCCTGACCCCTCTTACCTGTTCTTGCTCCTTCTTCTTTCTTCTTTCTTCTTTCTTTTTTCCTGGATCTGTTTGTTGCACTTTCCTTTATGTTTTTTCCCCCTTCCCAGGTTACCTTTCTCTTCCCAGCATTCCTCATTCCCTATTCTCTATGGTTTCTACTCCATTCTGTTCTATCTACTTTTCCCTACCTAAGATGGTGTCCTTTTTCTTCCTGTGGGTCACTTCCTGTTTCTTGGTATATAAGGGAGGTGTTTTCTTCTTTTCTTTGCGCTGCAACACTCTCTGTTCAGATGGTGTCTTCGCTCCTGATTTCCTAGCTTTTTGGTTCTGGAATTCGCCAATTCTGTGTATTTTGAATTCAGTTCTTTTTGATGCCTGTCTTCTGTTCTTGTTTTCAGGAATCATTCTGTTGGAGGTTTTTTCCCCTTTTTCTGAAGGTTTTTTTTCCCTCTGACGCTATTTTCTGAAGGTCACGGTCTGTTCTTGGCGTATCCATTGCCTACAGCACTGTGGCTACCAGAAAGAGTCGCCCCTTTTTGGGCCAAAGCCGAACACTCAAGATCCACGCCACGAGATCTGCAGATTCCAGGCGCAAGCAACACGTAAGTCGTGACACTTCCTGCAATATCCTCCTATGTTCGACAGCTTCGGGGTGTCCAACGTGTTATCCATTCCAACCTTGTGGCCACTAAGTCCCGCATGAAAAGGGTAGCAGATAGGAGACGTTGTGCGGCTCCTCAATATCAGGTCCATGATAAAGTTTGGCTCTCCTCTAGATTCCTACCTCTCTGACTCACTCAGAACAAATTCAAACTCTGTTTTTATGGTCCCTTCCTGATTCTCAAAAAGATTAACCCAGTGTCTGTGCGTCTTCGCCTGCCCCGGACGTGGAAGATTCACCCTGTATTCCATGTCTCTCAACTTAAACCTTACCTTCCTGATCCTTTTCACAGACAATTTTCCTGTCCTCCCCCTCTGTTGGTTGATAATGTGCCCGAGTACGAGTTCCAGGAAATCTGTGACTCTCGGTTTTTCCATGGGCGCCTCCAATATCTTATTCATTGGAAAGGCTACCCTATGAGTGAGTGTTCCTGGGAGGATGCCCCTTCAGTTCATGCCCCTCTTTTGGTCCGTCGCTTTTTTCAACTCTTCCCTCACAAACCTGGGGCCTCGGGGGGGGACCTACTGTCACGCCGCGGCCGCAGGCTCGGTTGCCGCGTCGCAGCATTTGTTTAATACCGCGGCCTGTGTGCGGGCCGCGGGAGAAGCCGCGGCTTGCATACAGACCGCGGGAGAAGCCGCGGCTTACAGACAGGCCGCGGGAGAAGCCGCGAGCCTGGTCAGGGGTCGCGGCACTCGCCGCGCCCCCTTCTTTCGTTCCTGCTGCATGGGCAGACGCGGCAGGACTTGAGACCCCAAGTGGGTTTCAGACCTGCCGCACATAGCGCATTTAGTGCGCTTTACATTCAGATTATTTTACATAAAAGTTCTGCTTCACCACTTACCAGTATCTACAGGCAAAAGCCGAATACCTGCACATGGTGGTGTTTTTATGCCTGCCTTTTCCCTTTCCCAGCATGCTACCCACTTCCTCTCTTCCCAGCATGCATTGTTTCTCTCTGTTTGGACACATGTGCTTTATTCACTATTATACTCTTTTCCCCAATCCAAGATGGTGGTGTTTCTACTTCCTGTTTCCTACTTCCTGTCTAGGGGTATATAAGGGGAATTCAGCTGCTTGTTTATTGCGTTGCAACACTCCTTTGGTGGTAGTCACGCTCCGGCTGGTTTCTTCTTGTGAATCCAGTTTTTCCTGACCTGTCTTCGTCTCCCGTCTTCCTGTACCCTCGGATCTTCAGCTCTAACGCCTTGGTGTCCTCCTTTTGTTTTAGGAAGTTCCTGTTGGAGGTTTTTTACCCTATTGGGGTTTTTCCTCTGGGACTCATTCTGGAGGGCACGGACTGTAGTGGCTTGCTATTGTCAAACAGCACCGTGGCTACCGGAAGGGGTCGCCCCTACCTCGGCCAGAGCAGAACCTGCCGGAACCGGGGTCGTTCCCCTACCCTCATCAACTTTGACGGTAAGCCCAGTGAAAACCGTGACAGACCCTCTACAAGCTCACATAGGTTTGGGGTCCATTCGTGGTTCGCATTCCACTTTTGGAATATATGGTTTGTGTTACCCTATACCTATGTGCTCCTATTGCAATCTACTGTAACTTTACATTGCTTGCATTACTTCCTTTTGCTATTACGTCATATTTTTGGTATTGTGTACATATATGTTGTGTATATTTGGCATCCTCATACTGAGGGTACTCACTGAGATACTTTTGGCATATTGTCATAAAAATAAAGTACCTTTATTTTTAGTATATCTGTGTATTGTGTTTTCTTATGATATTGTGCATATGACACCAGTGGTATAGTAGGAGCTTTGCATGTCTCCTAGTTCAGTCTAAGCTGCTCTGCTATAGCTACCTTCTATCAGCCTAAGCTGCTAGAAACACCTCTTCTACACTAATAAGGGATAACTGGACCTGGTACAGATTGTAAGTACCCCTTGGTACCCACTACAAGCCAGGCCAGCCTCCTACATTGGTTGTGCAGCGGTGGGATAAGTACTTGTAACTACTTACCACTTTGTCATTTTGTACTTTTCATAAGAGAATAATATACAAAACAAGTTCAGTGTATGTACACCTAACCAAAAAGTTTTGCTTTTCTTCTCTTACACTATCTGCTAAGTGCTGAAAAGTACTCCTAAACTTTCTAAAAGTTTCAAAAAGTTGAAAAAGTTTTTTTTTCTGTTCTTTAAAAAGTCCTAAAACTTTTTCTCTCTTTTATCTGTCCCTAAACGTTTTTCTATCATGTCTGGTGTAGGAACTCCTCTTAATTTGGTCAATACAACTTATGATCACCTTAACTTTAAGAACCTAAGGAGTATCTGCATTGATAGAGGTTTAGTGGTAGGAAGGAACCCTTCTAGAGATTTTCTGTCTAATATGCTTATTGAAAATGATAAGGCCCTGGGTGGCACCTCATCTAAAAAGTTGATAGATAGCTCACACTCTGACTCATGGTAGGCCCTTGAGGGAGTGTTACAGGGTTCCCTTCCTAACCTGCCCCTTAGCAGACCACCTAACAATGCTGGTAGTAATAGAAGCTCCCATCACAGTAGGGATGTTTTTGTTACTGGAGGCCAGGTTGTTAGAGTGCCAACTGTTAGGGACAGGTCTCCCTCTGCTCATTCAAATCTTTCTTCTGTGTCAAAACATTCCCAACCCACCCACCCTGATGACAAAATGTTAGAAAGGGAGCTCAATAAGTTGAGAGTGGAAGAGACCAGGCTGAAGCTTAAACAGCAACAGCTGGCTCTAGACAGGGAATCCCTAGACTTAGAAAAAGAGAGACAGAGGTTGGGGTTTGGACCCCATGGTGGCAGCAGCAGTACTCCTGATAGCTATCCTGTTAAAGAGCATGATTCTAGGAATCTGGACAAGATAGTTCCCCCTTACAAGGAGGGGGATGACATTAACAAGTGGTTTGCTGTACTTGAGAGGGCCTGTATGGTACAGGGGGTCCCTCAAAGGCAGTGGGCTGCAATCCTATGGCTATCTTTCAGTGGAAAGGGTAGGGATAGGCTCCTTACTGTGAAGGAAAGTGATGCCAATAATTTTACAGTTTTGAAGAATGCACTCTTGGATGGATTTGGCTTAACCACTAAACAATACAGGATTACGTTCAGAGAAACCAGAAAAGTGTCCTCACAAGACTGGGTAGACTTTGTTGACTATTCATTGAAGGCCTTGGAGGGGTGGTTACATGGCAGTAAAGTTTCTGACTATGAAAGCCTGTGCAATCTAATCCTGAGAGAGCATATTCTGAATAACTGTGTGTCTGATTTGTTACACCAATATCTAGTGGACTCAGAACTGACCTCTCCCCAAGAATTGGGAAAGAAGGCAGACAAATAGGTCAGAACAAGAGTGAACGGAAAAGTTCATACAGGGGGTGACAAGGATGGCAAGAAGAAGGATGGTAAGTCTTCAGACAAGGGTGGGGACAAATCTAAAAATGAGTCTTCATCAGGCCCACAAAAACACTCTGGTGGGGGTGGTGGGTCCAAATCCTCTTCGAATCAAGTAAAAAAAACATGGTGCTATTTATGTAAAGTAAAAGGCCATTGGACAACTGATGCCAGTTGTCCAAAGAAAAGCACCAAGCCTCCCACAACCCCTACTGCAACCTCTAGTGCCCCTAGTAATAGCAGTGGTGGTGGGAGCAAACCTACTAATAGCCAATCCAAGGGAGTAGCTGGGCTCACTTTTGGTAATTTAGTTGGGGTTGGTCTTGTTAGGGAGACCACAGAGGCTGTGTTAGTCTCTGAAGGTGCCATTGATTTGGCCACCTTGGTTGCTTGTCCCCTTTATATGGATAAGTACAAGCAACTTCCCCTAATCAATGGCTTTGAGGTTCAGGCCTACAGGGACACAGGTGCCAGTGTTACCATGGTAATAGAGAAACTGGTACACCCTGAACAACACCTACTTTGTCACCAGTACCAAGTGACAGACGCTCATAACAACACTCTTAGCCACCCCATGGCTGTTGTGAATCTCAACTGTGGGGGGGGCATTCCTGGGCATATTTTTGCTTTGACAAGGGCTCAGGCCAAAAAGCAAAAAGGACAGGGTGACTTGTATCCTGGAACAATGGACCAAGTGCTCCCTAAAGCTAGGGTTAGTAAGGGTAAATCCTTACCCACTATCCATCCCTCTACAAATGATTCTACTTCTGAGGAAGAAGAATTTCCCCCCTGTGCAGAACCATCACCAGAGGAGCTGGCAGCAGACACTGCTGAGCTTTTGGGTAAAGGGGGGCCTGCCAGGGAGGAGCTGAGTGTGGCACAGCAAACCTGTCCCACATTAGAGGGTCTAAGACAGCAAGCTGTCAAACAGCAAAATGGGGATGTCAGTGACTCACATAGAGTTTACTGGGAGGACAACTTCTTGTACACAGAGGCAAGGGACCCAAAACCTGGAGCAGCCAGGAGATTGGTCATTCCCCTGCAGTACAGAGAGTTCCTCCTAACTCTGTCACATGACATTCCTTCGGCTGGACATTTGGGTCAGATTAAAACATGGGAAAGGCTTGTCCCCCTGTTTCACTGGCCTAGGATGTCAGAGGACACAAAAGACTTTTGTAAATCTTGCGTGACCTGCCAAGCCAGTGGCAAGACTGGTGGCACTCCAAAGGCTCCCCTTATTCCACTGCCTGTGGTTGGGGTTCCCTTTGAAAGGGTAGGGGTTGACATAGTTGGCCCCCTTGACCCTCCTACTGCTTCAGGCAATAGGTTTATCCTGGTGGTAGTGGACCATGCCACAAGATATCCTGAAGCAATTCCTCTAAGGACACCTACAGCACCTGCAGTGGCAAAAGTCCTCCTGGGAATCTTTTCCAGGGTGGGTTTCCCAGAAGAGGTTGTATCAGACAGGGGTATCAACTTTATGTCTGCATACTTGAAGGCCATGTGGAAGGAATGTGGTGTAACATACAAATTCACCACACCTTATCATCCACAAACAAATGGACTGGTAGAGAGGTTTAATAAAACTCTCAAAGGAATGATAATGGGACTCCCTGAAAAACTCAGGAGGAGATGGGATGTCCTGTTACCTTGCCTCCTTTTTGCTTGCAGGGAGGTACCCCAGAAAGGAGTGGGCTTCAGCCCCTTTGAACTCCTATTTGGGCACCCTGTAAGAGGTCCTATAACACTTGTGAAGGAGGGTTGGGGACAACCTTTAAAAGCTCCTAATCAAGACATAGTGGACTATGTACTCAGCCTAAGATCCAGAATGGCTGAGTACATGAAAAAGGCCAGTAAAAACCTTCAGGCCAGCCAAGAGCTCCAAAAGCAATGGCATGACCAGAAGGCTGTTCTGATTCAGTACCAACCAGGACAGAAGATGTGGGTATTGGAGCCTGTGGCCCCAAGAGCACTCCAAGACAAATGGAGTGGACCCCATCTCATTGTTGAAAAGAAGGGCGAGGTCACCTACTTGGTTGACCTGGGCACTGCCAGGAGCCCCCTTAGGGTGCTCCATGTCAATCGCCTAAAACCCTACTATGACAGGGCTGATCTCACCCTGCTCATGGCAACAGATGAAGGACAGGAAGAAGAGAGTGACCCTCTCCCTGATCTCTTCTCTTCCACAGAACAAGATGCTCTAGTGGAAGGTGTAGTTTTGGCAGACTGTCTTACAGCTGAGCAGAAAGACAACTGCATAAATCTCCTAGGTCAGTTTTCTGAACTCTTTTCTACTGTGCCAGGCACCACTTCTTGGTGTGAGTACACTATAGATACTGGAGACAGCATGCCTGTCAAAAGTAAGATCTATAGGCAGCCTGACCATGTCAGGGACTGCATAAAACAAGAAGTTCAGAAAATGCTTGAACTAGGAGTGGTTGAACATTCTGAAAGCCCATGGGCTTCTCCTGTGGTGCTTGTACCAAAGCCTCACTCAAAAGATGGGAAAAGAGAGATGAGGTTTTGTGTAGAATACAGAGGTCTCAACCAGGTAACTAAAACTGATGCTCACCCTATACCCAGGGCAGATGAGCTCATAGATACACTGGCATCTGCCAAGTATCTAAGCACCTTTGATTTGACTGCAGGGTATTGGCAGATCAAGTTATCAGAGGATGCTAAAGCAAAAACTGCATTTTCGACTATTGGGGGGCACTACCAATTCACAGTAATGCCCTTTGGGTTGAAAAATGCACCTGCCACTTTTCAGAGGTTGGTGAATACAGTCCTACAAGGGTTGGAGGCTTTTAGTGCAGCATATCTGGACGATATAGCTGTCTTTAGCTCCACCTGGGATGATCACCTGGTCCACCTGTGGAAAGTTTTGGAGGCCCTGCAGAAGGCAGGCCTCACTATCAAGACTTCAAAGTGTCAGATAGGGCAGGGGAAAGTGGTTTATCTGGGACACCTGGTAGGTGGAGAACAGATTGCACCACTTCAGGGGAAAATCCAAACAATCATGGATTGGGTTCCCCCTACAACTCAGACCCAGGTGAGAGCCTTCTTAGGCCTCACTGGGTATTACAGGAGGTTCATTAAAAACTATGGCTCCATTGCAGCCCCAATTAATGACCTCACTTCCAAGAAGATGCCTAAAAAGGTATTGTGGAGAGCTAGCTGTTAGAAAGCTTTTGAGGAGCTGAAACAGGCCATGTGCACTGCACCTGTCCTAAAAAGCCCATGTTACTCCAAGAAATTCATTGTTCAAACTGATGCATCTGAATTAGGGGTAGGGGCAGTCTTATCACAACCTAATTCTGAGGGCCAGGATCAACCTGTTGCTTTTATCAGCAGGAGGTTGACCCCTAGAGAAAAGCGTTGGTCTGCCATAGAGAGGGAGGCCTTTGCTGTGGTCTGGGCACTGAAGAAGTTGAGGCCATACCTGTTTGGCACTCACTTCATTGTTCAGACAGACCACAAACCTCTACTTGGCTAAAACAAATGAAAGGTGAAAACCCTAAATTGTTGAGGTGGTCCATATCTCTACAGGGAATGGACTATACAGTGGAACATAGACCTGGGAGTACCCACTTCAATGCAGATGGACTCTCCAGATATTTCCACTTAGACAATGAAGACTCATCAGGTCATGGCTAGTCTTATTGTCCTTCGTTTGGGGGGGGTGGTTGTGTAGGAAAGTACCATCTTGCCTGGCATGTTACCCCCATATTTCACTGTATATATGTTGTTTTAGTGTATGTGTCACTGGGACCCTGCCAGCCAGGGCCCCAGTGCTCATAGGTGTGCCCTGTATGTGTTCCCTGTGTGATGACTAACTGTCTCACTGAGGCTCTGCTAATCAGAACCTCAGTGGTTATGCTCTCTCTGCTTTCTAAATTGTCACTAACAGGCTAGTGACCAATTTCACCAATTCACATTGGCATACTGGAACACCCTTATAATTCCCTAGTATATGGTACTGAGGTACCCAAGGTATTGGGGTTCCAGGAGATCCCTATGGGCTGCAGCATTTCTTTTGCCACCCATAGGGACCTCTGACAATTCTTGCACAGGCCTGCCACTGCAGCCTGAGTGAAATAACGTCCACGTTATTTCACAGCCATTTACCACTGCACTTAAGTAACTTATAAGTCACCTATATGTCTAACCTTCACCTGGTGAAGGTTGGGTGCTAAGTTATTTAGTGTGTGGGCACCCTGGCACTAGCCAAGGTGCCCCCACATCGTTCAGGGCAAATTCCCCGGACTTTGTGAGTGCGGGGACACCATTTAATGCGTGCACTATACATAGGTCACTACCTATGTATAGCGTCACAATGGTAACTCCGAACATGGCCATGTAACATGTCTAAGATCATGGAATTGTCACCCCAATGCCATTCTGGCATTGGGGAGACAATTCCATGATCCCCCGAGTCTCTAGCACAGACCCGGGTACCGCCAAACTGCCTTTCCCGGGGTTTCACTGCAGCTGCTGCTGGTGCCGACCCATCAGACAGGTTTCTGCCCTCCTGGGGTCCAGCCAGGCTTGGCCCAGGAAGGCAGAACAAAGGACTTCCTTAGAGAGAGGGTGTTCTTTGGAAAAAGGTGTCAGGGCTGGGGAGGAGTAGCCTCCCCCAGCCTCTGGAAATGCTTTGATGGGCACAGATGGTGCCCATCTCTGCATAAGCCAGTCTACACCGGTTCAGGGATCCCCCAGCCCTGCTCTGGCGCGAAACTGAACAAAGGAAAGGGGAGTGACCCCTCCCCTGACCTGCACCTCCCAGGGGAGGTGCCCAGAGCTCCTCCAGCGTGCCCCAGACCTCTGCCATCTTGGATTCAGAGGTGTGCTGGCACACTGGACTGCGCTGAGTGGCCAGGGCCAGCAGGTGACATCAGAGACTCCTTCTGATAGGCTCTTACCTGTGTTACTAGCCTATCCTCCTTCCTAGGTAGCCAAACCTCCTTTTCTGGCTATTTAGGGTCTCTGCTTTGGGTAATTCTTCAGATACCGAATGCAAGAGCTCATCAGAGTTCCTCTGCATCTCCCTCTTCACCTTCTGCCAAAGGATCGACCGCTGACTGCTCAGGACGCCTGCAAAACCGCAACACAGTAGCAAAGACGACTACTGCAACCTTGTATCGCTTCATCCTGCTGGCTTTCTTGACTGTTTCCTGGTGGTGCATGCTCTGGGGGTAGCCTGCCTCCTTCTTGCACCAGGAGCTCTGAAGAAATCTCCCGTGGGTCAACGGAATCTTCCCCCTGCAACCACATGCAACAAAAGACTGCATCACCGGTCCTCTGGGTCCCCTTTCAGCACGATGAGCGTGGTCCCTGGAACTCAGCAACTCTGTCCAAGTGACTCCCAGAGTCCAGTGACTCTTCAGTCCAAGTTTGGTGGAGGTAAGTCCTTGCCTCCCCATGCTAGACTGCATTGCTGGGTACCGCGTGATTTGCAGCTGCTCCGGCTCCTGTGCACTCTTCCAGCATTTCCTTCGTGCACAGCCAAGCCTGGGTCCCCGACACTCTAACCTGCAGTGCACAACCTTCTGAGTTGTCCTCCGGCATCGTGGGACTCCCTTTTCTGACTTTGGGTGGACTCCGGTTCACTCCTCTTCTAAGTGCCTGATCCGGTACTTCTGCGGGTGCTGCCTGCTTCTGTGAGGGCTCCCTGACTTGCTGGGCACCCCCTCTGTCTCCTCATCCAAGTGGCGACATCCTGGTCCCTCCTAGGCCATAGCAGCATCCAAAAACCCTAACCGCGACCCTTGCAGCTAGCAAGGCTTGTTTGCGGTCTTTCTGCGTGGGAACACCTCTGCAAGCTTCTTCACGACGTGGGACATCCATCCTCCAAAGGGGAAGTTTCTAGCCCTCGTCGTTCTTGCAGAAACCAAAGCTCCTTCCATCCGGTGGCAGCTTCTTTGCACCCTCAGCTGGCATTTCCTGGGCATCTGCCCACTATCGACATTGTCGCGACTCTTGGACTTGGTCCCCTTGTTTCACAGGTACTCAGGTCCGGAAATCCACTGTTGTTGCTTTGCTGGTGTTGGTCTTCCTTGCAGAAACCCCCTATCACGACTTCTGTGCTCTCTGGGGGTTATAGGTGCACTTTACACCTACTTTTCAGGGTCTTGGGGTGGGCTATTTTTCTAACCCTCACTGTTTTCTTACAGTTCTAGCGACCCTCTACAAGCTCACATAGGTTTGGGGTCCATTCGTAGTTCGCATTCCACTTTTGGAGTGTATGGTTTGTGTTGCCCCTATACCTATGTGCTCCTATTGCAATCTACTGTAACTTTACATTGCTTGCATTACTTCCTTTTGCTATTACTGCATTTTTTTTGGTATTGTGTACATATATCTTGTGTATATTTGGCATCCTCATACTGATGGTACTCATTGAGATACTTTTGGCATATTGTCATAAAAATAAAGTACCTTTATTTTTAGTATATCTGTGTATTGTGGTTTCTTATGATATTGTGCATATGACACCAGTGGTATAGTAGGAGCTTTGCATGTCTCCTAGTTCAGCCTAAGCTGCTCTGCTATAGCTACCTTCTATCAGCCTAAGCTGCTAGAAACACCTCTTCTACACTAATAAGGGATAACTGGACCTGGTACAGAGTGTAAGTACCCCTTGGTACCCACTACAAGCCAGGCCAGCCTCCTACAATGCATTGTTGTGCTGCTTCTAAGATGTGGACTGGACTACTTCACACACTGCTTCACATTACATGCTAATTCCTAAGGGGCTTTTGTGCATACACATATAGGGTTACAAAACATCATTGCACTTTACTTGGCTGGTACTCGGTGTGCTGGAGGTGTCGATGTCTGTGACCCCAGTCACAGCTTCAGGGAGGAGTGTGGACTCCACCAGGTCCTCCAATGGTGTTGATGGTGCTTCTGTTGGTGGTCCGCCACCTGTACCCCTGGCCTCCGCAAGTCTCCTTGCCACCCTCTCCTTTGCACGGGAGCGCAGGTCGTACCACCTTTTTTTGATTTCTTCGATGGAGCGCTGTGCCACTCCAGTGGCGCAGATTTTGGACTGTATGTCCAGCCATAATCTCCTCTTTTCACTCTCAGGCACCTGAAGTGAGCTTTTTCCGAACAGGCGGTCATGGCTCCTCACCACCTCCTCAGTTAGAACCTCAAGCTCCTGTTCACTGAATTTCAGCTTGCGCTTCCTTTCAGCCTTCTCCTGTGCTTGGCCTGGGGTGCCCATCCTGGCTCAGGTGTTCTTGCTCCTTCTGAGTGCTGCTCTGTGTGGCTGGGCTGCTCTCTCTCAGGATGCTGGTTTGGGTGTGGCACCTGAAACTGCCTGGGATGACTCATTTCCTGCTGGTGATGTCATCAGGCTCCTCCAGGTGTGCATTCTCGAACTTTCTCGCATTTTGCGATTTTTTTACCGAATCGCAAAAAAATTGCAATTTGCAATAATGCCAATTGCGATTCGGTAAATGGGCCTCGCAAACCACAAATAGCGATTTTTAAGAAATCACTAATTCCGAATCGCAATTTTGTTACATGGCCAATTGCGACTCGGAAATAGCGATTTCTTAAAAATCGCTATTTGCGATTCGCAAGCTCATTTTTTCATACATATGGCCCCAAATGCCCAGGAGAATTTAAGTTAAATTCATACCACTTGCATGACAGCCCCTATAAGTTTCTAGTAAATACCTATAAGTGCTGAGTACATAATAGGGCATGGAAGTAGAGGCCCAGCAGAATTGCTGCCCTTTGCATGTGGGCACTGCTGGAGGTTTTCTGTCATTTTTAAATGCAGCCTGCCTCTGGAGACTGCATTTAAATACAACCGTTGTCCCAATTCGACTTTGGCACTAAATCAAATCAAATCATTAACATTTATAAAGCGCGCTACTCACCCGTGCGGGTCTCAAGGCGCTAGGGGGGAAAGGGGGGGTTATCGCTGCTCGAACAGCCAAGTCTTTAGGAGTCTCCGGAAAGCGGAGTGGTCCTGGGTGGTCCTGAGGCTGGTGGGGAGGGAGTTCCAGGTCTTGGCCGCCAGGAAGGAGAAAGATCTCCCACCCGCCGTGGAGCGGCGGGTGCGAGGGACGGCAGCAAGTGCGAGGCCAGCGGAGCGGAGGGGGCGGGTGGGGACGTAGAAGCTGAGGCGTCTGTTGAGGTATTCCGGTCCCTTGTTGTGGAGGGCTTTGTGTGCGTGGGTGAGAAGACGGAAGGTGATCCTTTTGCTGACTGGGAGCCAATGCAGGTGTCTCAGGTGTGCGGAGATGTGGCTGTTGCGGGGTACGTCGAGGATGAGGCGGGCCGAGGCGTTTTGGATGCGTTTCAGGCGGTTTTGGAGTTTGGCGGTGGTCCCGGCGTAGAGGGTGTTGCCGTAGTCCAGGCGACTCGTGACAAGGGCGTGGGTCACGGTTTTTCTGGTGTCGGCGGGGATCCAGCGGAAGATCTTGCGGAGCATGCGGAGAGTGAGGAAGCAGGCGGAGGACACGGCGTTGACTTGCTTGGTCATGGTGAGAAGAGGGTCCAAGATGAAGCCGAGGTTGCGGGCGTGGTCTGCGGGGGTCGGTGCGGTGCCGAGGGCCGTGGGCCACCAGGAGTCGTCCCAGGCGGACGGGGTGTTGCCGAGGATGAGGACTTCCGTTTTTTCAGAGTTCAGCTTTAGGCGGCTGAGCCTCATCCAATCTGCGACGTCCTTCATACCCTCTTGTAGGTTGGTCTTGGCGCTGGCAGGGTCCTTGGTGAGGGAGAGTACAAGTTGGGTGTCGTCGGCGTAGGAGGTGATGATGATGTCGTGCTTGCGTACGATGTCGGCGAGGGGGCTCATGTAGACATTGAAGAGTGTCGGGCTGAGCGATGAGCCTTGAGGTACGCCGCAGATGATCTTGGTGGGTTCTGAGCGAAACGGAGGGAGGTAAACTCTTTGGGAGCGGTTAGCGAGGAAGGAGGCGATCCAGTCCAGGGCCTGGCCTTGGATCCCGGTGGAGCGTAGGCGGGTGATTAGGGTGCGGTGACAGACGGTGTCAAAGGCAGCCGAGAGGTCGAGGAGAATGAGGGCGACTGTTTCACCGTTGTCCATCAGGGTTCTGATGTCGTCTGTGACTGAGATGAGGGCGGTTTCCGTGCTGTGGTTGGTTCGGAATCCGGTTTGTGAAGGGTCGAGCAGGTTGTTGTCTTCCAGGAAGGTGGTCAGCTGTTTGTTGACGGTCTTTTCTATTACCTTGGCTGGGAAAGGTAGAAGAGAGATGGGGCGGAAGTTTTTCAGGTCGCTTGGGTCAGCCGTAGGTTTCTTTAGTAGGGCGTTGACTTCAGCGTGCTTCCAGCATTCGGGGAAGGTAGCAGAAGAAAAAGAAGAGTTGATGACGGTCTGGAGGTGCGGGGCGATGATGTCGTCGGCTTTGTTAAAGATGAAGTGCGGGCAGGGGTCCGAAGGGGCGCCGGAGTGGATAGAGTTCATGATGGATTTGGTTTCTTCCGTGTTGATGTGGGTCCAGTTGTTGAGGGTGATGTCCGGGGAAGCGGGTTCAATGGTGTATGGTTGGGTCTGGTGTCCGAAGCTGTCGTGGAGGTCGCTGATCTTGCGATGGAAGAAAGTGGCGAGGGATTCGCACAAATCCTGTGAGGGCGTGACGGCGTTGGCGCTGGCGCTGGGGTTGGAGAACTCTTTGACGATGCTGAAGAGTTCTCTGCTGTTGTGGCTGTTTTTGTCTAGTCTGTCGGTGAACAAGTTCCTTTTGGCAGTGCGGATCAGGTGGTGGTGTTCGCGTGTAGCGTTCTTGAGGGCGGTCATGTTGTCCGCGGTGTGGTCCTTGCGCCAGGCCTTCTCAAGGGCACGACAAGTTTTCTTTGATTCTTTGAGGGTGTCAGAGAACCAGAGAGGTTTTTTGGTGTTGGTCTGTCGATGCGTGCGTTTGAGGGGAGCAAGGTTGTCAGCGCAGTTGGAGATCCAGTTTGTGAGGTTGAGAGCTGCGTCGTTGGGGTCGGTGGTGAGGGTGGGTTGGTTGGCGGCGAGAGCGGAGAAGAGTTGCTCTTCAGGGATCTTGTTCCACTGTCGACGAGGGGTGGGTTGAGTGCGGAGGTGGGAGGTCTTGCGTCGGAATGTGAAGTGGACGCAGCTGTGGTCGGTCCAGTGTAGGGCAGAGGTGTGGCTGAAGAAGACGTGTTTGCTGGCGGAGAAGATAGGGTCGAGCGTGTGTCCGGCGATGTGGGTGGCGGTGTTCACCAGTTGTTTGAGGCCGAGGTTGGCGAGGTTGTCGAGCAGGGTGGTGGTGTTGGGGTCGTTGTTTTGTTCCAGATGGAAGTTGAGGTCGCCTAGGAGGATGTAGTCCGGTGAGGCGAGGGCGTGCGGGGAGATGAAGTCGGCGATGGCGTCGCTGAAAGAGGCGCGAGGTCCGGGAGGACTATGGGCACTTTACATGTGATGATCTACCTTATCTTCACATATTAGATACCCCCAGGGTTCCCCTAGGTGTTCCAGGGGTGCGGGGGTCAACTATAAGCAAGGCAGTATAAAAGATGTTTTTTAAAACCCTGGTGAGGGAAAAACTGATCGTTTCATTTCCCCCCATTGTAAATACTGGGCTTCATAGGCTATCGTTGCAATATTGTATTTTATTGTAAATATAGTAAGGAAAAGCATAGAAAAGCCATTCAATAACTTAAAAGATTTGTTTAGATAAATCCAGCATTTTGGCATTGGTGAATTTATAACAACTTGTACAGAAAATAAGTTAGAAGGCTTTTCTTTCTGGAAGCCAAAATCCAGCCTTCTGAAGGTCCTCTCGCATTGGTCAGTGCTAAAAGGATTAGCAGAGCTGCTTGATTAAGTGGCTGTTCAGGGGAGAGCCTAGCTGGTCAAGGGCAACTCTGGGGCTACACAGGAATGCCAGAGCAGTGGGAGGGGTAATAAGACATACAGGGGGTCATTCTGACCCCGGCAGTCATAGACTGCCGGGGCCAGGGTCGGTGGGAGCACCGCCGACAGGCCGGCGGTGCCCCGCAGGGCATTCTGACCGTTCCGGTTCGGCCGCGGTCAGATGCGGAAAACCAGCGGTCTCCCGCCGGTTTTCCGCTGCCCTTCTGAATCCCCCATGGCGGCGGAGCGCGCTCCGCCGCCATGGGGATTCTGACACCCCCTACCGCCATCCTGTTCCTGGCGGGTCTCCCGCCAGGAACAGGATGGCGGTAGTGGGTGCCGCGGGGCCCCTGTAAGAGGGCCCCACTTTGTATTTCAGTGTCTGCTTTGCAGACACTGAAATACGCGACGGGTGCCACTGCACCCGTCGCACCTTCCCACTCCGCCGGCTCAATTCTGAGCCGGCGTCCTCGTGGGAAGGTTGATTTGCCCTGGGCTGGCGGGCGGCCTTTTGGCGGTCGCCCACCAGCCCAGGGCAAATCCCAAAATACCCTCAGCGGTCTTTCGACCGCGGAGCGGTATTTTGGTGGGGGAAGTCTGGCGGGCGGCCTCCGCCGCCCGCCAGACTTAGAATGACCCCCACAGCCTCAAAGGAGAGCAGGACAGGAGGGGAAATCAGATCACCCAACCCCCACGCTCTGGACCCCTCAACCAGATACCAGGCTTAAGGAAGGAATTTGCAGATGTTAGGAGGAAGAGAGCTATGGAAATGAGCCACACTGGGGGGTGGTTTAGTCAACTCTTACTGCTCTGCTCTGCTGAAATTTGAGTCATCTTGGATTTTGGAAGAATGGTGCTTTCTGGGACAGGAACATGCCACACTTTGAAGGATTTGGTGATGCATCTGGATGTCACTCTAAATTCTATTGGTCGGGTGCCCCCCTTCCTGATGCCCAGGAGCTGGGAATAAATATGAGGTGCATAGCCTCTCAGATCTGCTGCCTGAAACTACAAGAGGAAGAAGGTCTGCCCTGCTGGAATCTGGATCTGCACCATTGGCCTGCACTTCTGAGTGAACTGAACCTGCTGCACAATCTGGTACTACAGCCCTGGGGACAGTGCCTTGCTTCCAGAAGGACTCAGGAGTGGACGCCTTGCAGCTACAGGCTAACAGAGCTTCACCTGCATCATTTCCAGTACAAGTCTCCAGCCTTGAGTGCATCCAGTGGACTTTTAAGGATTTGGCCAGGTGCATTGTGGGAATTGTGTTCCAACTTTCCAAGGACCATCCAGGAGATTCCACACCCTTGGATTTGTGTTTTGGGCCGTTTGTACCTGAAAGGAGGACTTCAAGAAACACGTCCTGAGGTTTGGAGAATTTTGTTAAAGTTGGCGCTTTGAGTTTTTAAGCACTAGGAAGTGTTTATTCTTTACAAATTCTTATCTCTAGTTCCAGTGACCACCCAGGAGACTCCTGACCCTTTGATTTGTGCTTTGGACCCTTGGTACCTGCAGGAAGGACTTCAGGAAACACCTCCTGAAGTTTGGAGACATTTGGTAAAGTTGGCGCTTTGTGTTTCTAAGCTCTATAAAGTGTTTATTCTTTAAAGATTCATATCTCCTGTTCCCTACATTAGATGTTTGTTGTTTTGGTGTCTATTCACTCATAAAAATACAACCTACTGTTATAAATTGGTGTAAGATATTTATTGTGTTTTATTTCTCACATATTTACTGTATTGGTGTTTTTGAATGCTTTACACTCTTGTCTCCTAAGTTAGGCCTGTCTGCTCAGTTAAAGCTACCAAGGGTTGAGCAAGGGGCTAATGTACCGAGAAAGTTACTGAACCTATATTTGGTTAATGGCCTTATTGCCAGTGGTAGGTTCAACAGTCACATTATAACGCTGCACTGAAAAGTACTTATTAAAAGTGATAATTTTTATACATGAGCTGTTAGTGAGCTAAGACAGTTGTAATATAAAACCTGTACAATGCCTAGATTATTATAGAGTAGGTGTCTTCAACCAGTCCATGCCTTCAGAGTAGC
Organism: Pleurodeles waltl; assembly: GCF_031143425.1. Taxonomy (NCBI): domain Eukaryota; kingdom Metazoa; phylum Chordata; class Amphibia; order Caudata; family Salamandridae; genus Pleurodeles; species Pleurodeles waltl. The sequence goes on from NC_090440.1 coordinate 262,914,829, forward strand.
TCACAACCTTGAGCCACCCAGAGTAGCTCACACCCATGAGTTCATGTTAAATAAGCACAAGGTCACATTTCTCTTTTAAAATAAGGGAAGGCTGTGTTTATTTTCAATCTTATCTTCAGGCTGCAGATAGCAGGGCTTGATAATGAGCAGTGCTGAAGTCAGATTTATGACCTGAAGACACAGAGGTGAAGAACTGAATCACCGACGCATTTACATCTTAACTAAAAGTCCTTGTCTACTAGTGTGAGAAAGAAATTATGTTTTTGAATGCTTTTAAACAGGAGAAAATTAGAATGAAGTGTTAAATTGATGATTAAGTTAACTTTTCATTTTAATCTTGTACCATTTCAAAGTATCACATTTACAAACAGCAGGCCTCTTGCTCCCATTGGCCAGTAGATGTTGTGTTATATTTGAAGCTGAAAAGTATAGTCATTTAAACTGAAAAAAAATATTTGCATGAAATATTGAGTCAATTATGTCTTAATATCTTGTGAAGCATATTTCTTCACTCTAAACTACTCCCATTTAAATAAACATCTTTATGTTTCTGTTATAAATGTGGCACCCTGTCTACCGGCCATTGGTTGCAAAATGCCTGATGTCTGTCCATGCAACACTTTGACATTTTTAAAGTGCAGAAAAATGTTTCATATTATACATATTTTTGCAGAACATTATTATGCACTCTAAAATTCTCCCATTAAAAAATGGCTGTATGTTTGTGTTATACATATAACGGTTCCTCATATGGGAAAAGGTATGTCTTGTGCCAAAACCACATATGGCACAGGCTCTCTTTTACCTATTTACATATATCCTATTTATACACACAAGACCACGCTTTCACTGGCACATGTATCAGCCCTGTCATAGTTCCCCTAGTCACAAAGTATTTTGTTCAAACCATAGTATCTGGCTGTATGGACATTAGATTTAGGTGGTCATTATGAACATGGCGGCAAACGCCGACCCGCCGGCGGTGGCAGTAACTACTTCCAAATAATGAAGCACATGAGAAACAAGTAGCAGTCCATCCACACACCGCCATCAATGTAGTGGCGACGAGGATGGAGGAGGCCCCCCATAGGTCGTCGGAAAGGATCCACCCGCCCACCAAATAATGAAGCACAAAACCGCTGTAAGGAAATGCCTTCCTTGGCATGGGTACCCTCTAACATTTTGCCTTTTGTTGATGCCAGTTATGATTGAAAGTGTGCTGGGATCCTGCTAACCAGGCCCCAACACCAGTGTTCTTTCCCTGAACTGTACATTGTTCCCACAATTGACACATCCCTGGCACAAAGATAAGTCCGTTGTAAATGGTAGCACTGGTACCAAGGTCCTTGTGGCCAGGTAAGGTCTCTAAGGGCTGCAGCACGTCTTATGCCACCCCGGGGACCCCTCACTCAGCACATGCACACTGCTTCACCGCTTGTGTGTGCTGGTGGGGAGAAAATGACTAAGTCGACATGGCACTCCCCTCAGGGTGCCATGCCCACCTCTCACTGCCTGTGGCATAGATAAGTCACCCCTCTAGCAGACCTTACAGCCCTAAGGCAGGGTGCACTATACCACAGGCGAGGGCATAAGTGCATGAGCACTATGCCCCTACAGTGTCTAAGCCAAACCTTAGACATTGTAAGTGCATGGTAGCCATAAAGAGTATGGGAGTCTGTCATTTACAAACTCCACAGTTCATAATGGCTACACTGAAATCTGGGAAATCTGGGAAGTTTGGTATCAAACTTCTCAGCACAATAAATGCACACTGATGCCCGTGTGGGATTTATTGTAAAATACACCTAGAGGGCATCTTAGAGATGCCCCCTGAATACCAGGCTGACTCCTAGTGCTAGGCTGACCAGTTTCTCCCAGCCTGCCACAACCAAACGAGTTTCTGGCCACATGGGGTGAGTGCCTTTGTCACTCTGTGGCCAGGAACAAAGCCTGTACTGGGTGGAGGTGCATCTCACCTCCCCCCGCAGGAACTGCAACACCTGGTGGTGAGCCTCAAAGGCTCATGCCTTTTGTTACAACACCCCAGGGCATCCCAGCTAGTGGAGATGCCCTCCCCTCCGGCCACTGCCCCCCATGTTTGGCTGCAAGGCTGGAGGAGATAATGAGGAAAACAAGGAGGAGTCACCCACCAGTCAGGACAGCCCCTAAGGTGCCCTGAGCTGAGGTGGCCCCTGCCTTTAGAAATCCTCCATCTTGAGTTTGGAGGATTCCCCCAATAGAAATAGGGATGTGCCCCCCTCCCCTCAGGGAGGGGGCACAAAGAGGGTGTAGCCACCCTCCAGGACAGTAGCCATTGGCTACTGCCCCCCAGACCTAAACACCCCCCTAAATTTAGTATTTAGGGGTGACCCTGAACCCAGGAAATCAGATTCCTGCAACCTACAACAAGAAGAAGGACTGCTGACCTCAAATTCCCGCAGAGACGACGGAGAAGACAATTGACTTGGCCCCAGCCCTACCGGCCTGTCTCCAGACTCAAAGAACCTGCAAAGCGATGCATCCGACAGGGACCAGCGACCTCTGAGGACTCACAAGACTGCCCTGAAACCGAAGGACCAAGAAACTCCCAAAAATAGCGGCACTGTTCAAAACCTGCAACAACTTTGCAACAAAGAAACAACTTTCAAAGAACTCTCTCTTCCCGCCTGAAGCGTGAGACTTCCCACTCTGCACCCAACGCCCCCGGCTCGAGTTCAGGAGAACCAACACCGCAGAGAGGACTCCCAGGCGACTACAACGACGTGGGTACCCTGAGTCGACCCCCGTGCACCCCCACAGCCATGCTGGCAGAGAGGAACCAGAGGCTCCCCCTGACCTCGACTGCCTGGTAACAAGGAACCTGATGCCTAGACCAAGCACTGCACCTGCAGCCCCCAGCACCGAGAGGAACCACCTTCCAGTGCAGGAGTGACCAGCAGGCGGCCCTCTTCCTAGCCCAGTCGGTGGCTGGCACAAGAAGCCACCCTGTGCCCCGCCTGCATTGCTTAAGTGAACCCCAGGTCCCTCCATTGCTTTCAATAGCAAACCCGACGCCTACTTTGTCCACTGCACTGGGCCGCCCCTGTGCCGCTGAGGGTGTGCTTTGTGGGCTTGTGTGCCCCCCGCCAGTGCTCCACAAAACCCCCCTGGTCTGTTCCCTAGGACGCAGGTACTTACCTGTAAGCAGACTAGGACAAGCACCCCTGTTCTTCATAAGCACCTATGTGCTTTGGGCCCTCCTTTGACCTCTGCATTTGACCAGCCCAGTGTTGCTGGTACGGTAGCTTTGGGATTGCATTGAACCCCCAACGGTGGGCTGCCTATGCCCAGGAGACTGACTGTGTAAGTGCTTTACATACCTGAGAAACTTAACCAAACTTACCTCCCCCAGGAACTGTTTATTTTTGCACTGTGTCCACTTTTAAAATAGCTTGTTGCCATTTTAACCTAAACTGTGTGTACTACTGTTTTAAATCAAAGTTCTATACTTACCTGTGTGAAGTACCTTGCATTTCATGTACTTACCTTAAATCTTGAATCTTGTGGTTCTAAAATAAATTAAGAAAATATATTTGTCTATATAAAACCTATTGGCCTTGAGTGTGTGTTCCTCATTTATTGCCTGTGTGTGTACAACAAATGCTTAACACTACCCTCTGATAAGCCTACTGCTCGACCCCACTACCACAAAATAGAGCAATAGTATTATCTAATTTTGCCACTTTCAACCTCTAACGGGAACCCTTGGACTCTATGCACACTATCTCTCACTTTGAACTAGTATATACATAGTCAACTTCCTACATTGGTGGATCAGCGGTGGGGTCTAAGACTTTGCATTTGGTGGACTACTAAGCCAATACCTGATCACACAACCAAATTCCAAAAATTGTCATTAGAAATTGATTTTTGCAATTTGACTATTTTTCTAAATTTTTAAAAGTCCTGCTAGTGCCTTGTGTAAGTCCCTGTTAGAATTTATTTTAGAGTTTAAAAGTTTGGATTTAAGTTTTACAAGTAGTTTTTAGATTTTTAAAAAGTAATCCCAACTTTTAGAGTGATAATGTCTAATACAGATGAGATGGTGGTGGAACTCAACCTCACCGCTTACCTGCATCTAGGGATGTCAGAATTAAGGTCTCTCTGTAAACGAAAAAAGATAAAAACGGGTTCCAACTCTACCAAAGTTAAGCTCCAGGAGCTTTTGGTAGAGTTCACAAGGGACTACCCCTCTGAGGATACTCCTTCAGATGGGGAAGTTAGTGACCAGGAGGAAGATCTCCCCCCTCCTGTCCTAACCGGGGAGAACAGGATTCCTCAAACCCTGACTCCACAAATCATAGTCAGAGAGACTGGTTCTTCCATAGGGGAGGCCAGTACCTCTGGAAGCATTGAGGGAGTGTAACAAAATATGAAGATGGTGATGACATCACAAAATGGTTCACAGCTTTTGAGAGGGCTTGTGCAACCAGAAAAGTAAACAGATCTCACTGGGGTGCTCTCCTTTGGGAAATGTTCACCGGGAAGTGTAGGGATAGACTCATACTCTCTGGTAAAGATGCAGAATCTTATGACCTCATGAAGGCTACCCTGATTGAGGGCTTTGGATTCTCAACTGAGGAGTACAGGATTATGGTCAGGGGGGCTCAAAAATCTTCGAGCCAGACCTGGGTTGATTTTGTTGACTTCTCAGTCAAAACACTAGATGGTTGGATAACTGGCAGTGGTGTAAATGATTATGATGGGCTGAATAACTTGTTTATGAAAGAACATCTGTTAAGTAATTGTTTCAATGACAAACTGCATCAACATCTGGTAGAACTAGGCCCAGTTTCTCCCCAAGAATTGGGAAAGGAGGCGGATCATTGGGTCAAGACTAGGGTGACAAAGACTTCCACAGGGGGTGACCAAAAGAAAAGGGACACAAAGCCTCCCCAGAGGAAGAGTGGTGAGACATCTAAGGGCAAAAGTAAAGAGTCTTCTACGGGGCCCCAAACACCTGCTCAGGAGGGTGGGCCCAGAGCTTCTTCACAGTCCACAAATGGGTATAAGGGTAAAAACTTTCATCCCAAGAAGGTCTGGTGTTGAATCTGTAGTCAGCATGGACACCAAACTGGAGACAAGGCCTGTCCAAAGAAAAGTCCCACAACAAATACTACTCCAGTTAGCCAGGTTCCAGGTCGGATCAACAGTGTGCCCAGAGCAAATCAGGGTTCGCACAGAAGCTACATTAGTCTCAGAGGGTTGGGGTGGGTTTAGCCACACTTGCTGCCTGGCCGCCTAACATGCAAAAATACAGGCAGCAGGTCTTAATTAATGGGACTAAAGTAGAAGCCCTGAGGGATACAGGTGCCAGTGTCACCATGGTGACAGACAAACTGGTTTCCCCAGGACAGAACCTGGCTGGACAGACATATCCAGTCACTAATGCTAACAATCAAACTAAGGTCCATCCAATGGCAATGGTAACTTTAGAATGGGGAGGGGTCACTGGCCTGAAACAGGTGGTAGTCTCCTCTGCAATTCCAGTAGAATGTCTGCTAGGGAATGATTTAGAGTCCTCAGCATGGGCTGAGGTAGAGCTCAAGACCCATGCAGCCATGCTGGGTATCCCTGAACTGATGTGGTTCAAAACAAGGGCACAGAGCAGGACTCATGGTGAAAAATAAGTTTTGGAGTCTGTAATAATGGCCCAACCTTCCAAGAGAAAAGGAAAGTAGACTGGGGAATCGGCTTCAACACAGCAAAAGAAACATAACCTCTCTTCCCAGGAAGATGGTATGTCCCCCAAGGGAACTGAGTCCATGGAGCTAGAGCCTTACCAGGTTGAGCTCCTGGGCCCAGGGGGACCTTCAAGGGAACAGCTGTGTAATGGGCAAGAAACATGTCCCTCTCTTGAAGGCCTAAGACAGCAAGCAGCTGAGCAAGAAAAAGGAACTGTCAGTGGAACCCATAGGGACTATTGGGAAGATGGGCTCCTTTACACTGAGGCAAAGAAAGCATCAAAGGGGGGCGCCAAGCAAGATAGCAGCACCTCAGTGAGGCTCCTGCGGCCCGGATCAACAATCCGTCATTATCCTGCTCAAAACTTAAGTGCTAGGGCCGTGTCCCGACGGGGGAACACATGCTGATGCAGGACCTCCTCTGTTTGAGGCAGTTCTCGGCAAGATGCTACTAAACACTGGAGAAATCGAGAGGGGTGCTGAGTGGGACTGCGGGTGCCGAGTCTCCTGCCTGGGCCGTGGCAGTCGGGGCCCTCGGCCCGGGGGAGCGGTGGGCGGCTCCAGGAGGCGGCAGACGCTGGAAGGGGGACGAGGATACTCTCGGGCGGAGGAGATCTGGCCTCCTGAAGAGGGCTCTACTGGAGGTGGCAGGCTGGCCCGTAAATACTGCACCTCCTGTTTAGGCCACGGCTGCCAGGGCTATCGGCCTGAGAGGACGGCAGGCGGCTCCGTGGCACGGTGGGTGCCGGGAAGGAGGCAGCTGCACACTCGGGGCAGTGGAGATCCCACTGTCTGAGGAGCACTCTGACTGGAGAGTGGTGAACGATTTGGACTGCGGTTGGGAGGAGTGCGGCCGAAGCAGCTAAGAGGTGGTGTGTGCTGCAACGCTGAGGATTGTCGGGCCCGGCGGGGCGGACTGTGAGGCATTTGCTGCAAACTTGAAGGTGAGAGGCGCATGGGCCCGGGGGCACGGAATCAACGCTGGGACACTGCTGCTATAACAGCATCCTCAGGTGTTTGACAAAACGTCGGGGCGGCTGTCGGGCTGTTGCTCTCTCCCCCTCCCCCCCGGGGCCCTATACTGATCTGCTATTCCGCGGCCCCTACTCAATACACAAGATGCCCTATGGGATGTAGGCTGGAGTTGGATGTTGGACGCTGGCTCACGGTGATCTATCCCCGAGGCTACTATGGGCAGAACCGACGCAAAGCAGCAGAAATTGCAGTTTGTAGTGAAAGGGCAGGCCGGAGCTCCTCTGGAGAACGCTATGCCACCGCCCCCCCCCCACCCCAGGTGAGCAATCCGACCTTGGTGAGATAAAGGCGCTCCTGCTCACCATGCAGTCTAGTCTATCTTCCATAGACGGTAAGATGGATACCATGACCACACAACTAGATCTGCTTACTGCTGGACTAGAGAAACAGTCAGGGCAGATAACCAAAGCTGAACAGCGAATCTCAAATGTAGAGGACGCTATGCAGCACAGACATGAACAGCTCATGCAGATGGATAAACTCCTTAAAGTCATATCGCTTAAGAATGAAGATTTGGAAGCTAGGTCTAAGCAGAATAACATACGCATAGTAGATATACCAGAATCCACGAATACTGGCCGGATGGAGCAATTTGTGGAGCGGCTGCCCGTCACTTTGTTTGGGGAGTCTGCTTTTTCACGACTCATGGTGGTGGAGCGAGCGCATAGGTCCCTAATGGCTAAACCTCTGCCCGGGGCCCCACCTAGGCCGATTGTTGCCCGTCTCCTAAACTATAGGGACCGTGATACTGCGACTGAGCAGAGAGAAACACCCCCTGCAGTTTGAGGGTAATGCACTGTCGATATACCCTGATTTCACTGTAACGGTCCAGGAGGCTAGGGAAAAATTTACAGCAGTAAGGCAGAAACTACGACATGCTGACATACCGTATGCTATGCTATACCTGGCGAGGCTGAAAATTACTCATAATGGTAAAACTGTGATTTTCACTGCTCCTCAGCAGATACATGACTATTTAAAGTGGACTTGAGGGAGGGAGACACCAAGAGATCCTGAGGAGGGCCCCCCGGACCGTCCCTCCACTATATCCGATCAAGATTGAGACTGCTTCTTGTCCGGTGTAATTCCCCCTGAAGATGGGGCGCAAATGCCCTCCTAATGGCGTCCCTATATACCTGTGATTCTGATGTGCCCCCCCTTGGCGGGCTGACGGCCGCTGGCAACACTGGGCAAATATATCTATCCGGGCACCCCCCTTACCATCTGGGGGTTTTCGGGGCAGCCCTCTAGATGACCTACTATTGGGACATCCCCATCTAATCTTTGGTGAAATGTTGAACTGTTTTTGGTTTGTTGTGTGCTTGAGTGGGGTAGGGAGGGATTTTCCGGGTGGGATTGGGCCGCTGAGGTGGGTGGGAGGGGGGTGTAAAGGGGTTTATTGTTTGTTCTGAGCTGCACTGTTGTACAACCATTGACCAGTTGGCGCCATGTGGGTTCCCCCCTGGCGGGATGTGTGCCCGTCGGATCGCGACCAGCTATCTTGATGACTCCACACGACGAGGCCTAGGGTTGTGGATCGAGATTTACCAGGCGGGCCCACGCTGCGAGGCCTAGGAGATCCCCGCAAACGACGTCATATCCTGGCGTATTTAGAACGACACAGGATACATATTGCACTCCTGCAGGAGACGCATTTTACGCCTGGGAGGCGAGTCATATTTGCAGATCGATGGTCTGCATACAATCAGCATTCCGCTTACTCCTTGTACTCCAGGTTGCACAACTATCCTTATCCGCAGAGGCACCCCATATACTCCAATAGGACACAGAAACGACACGAAGGTAGATATACTATTATCTGGGGCCGGGTGTTACAATATTCTATAACTATAGTTAATTGCTACGCACCTAATACTGACGATTCCTCATTCTTTGATTCTATATGAAGTCATATTGCGGAAGTAGGCTCAAGATACTTGATGTGGGGTGGGGACTTTAATCTAACATTGGACCGCCGCAGGGATAGAGGGACGGGGGCTGCAGCCCATTGTCACAGAGCGGCGGAGAGGCTTGGGGCGGACATGGCGGCGCAGGATGTGGTGGACGGGTGGCACCTTCTACTCCGCAGTGCATATGAGTTGGTCTAGACTGGACTATTGGCTCGTGGCTCGCCCCATGATCCCTTGGATTGTGGAGGTCCCGCATATGGCGCGTACATATTCTGACCGCTCCCCGGTTGTACTAGAGTTAAAGATCCCCGCTGCATTGGCACCCCTCCTGACGTGGCGGCTTTCTCCTAACACTTTGCTGGATGATGCCTTTCGTGGCGAGCTCCGCACTGAAATAGTAGCTTTTTTTGATAGAAACAAGGACACTGTAGATAGTGTTGCCACAATCTGGGAGGCATTTAAGGTCACCTTAAGGGGATACTGTCTAGCTAAGAGTATGGGTATCCTGTGAGATCTCCGTGCTACCCTTGCAGGGTTTGAGGCACAGCTTAAGCGGCTGGAGGCCGAGCAGGCGGAGACACCGTCAGTAACCACTACACAACGCCTGAGAGAGACCCTCACTGAGTGCCAGGAAACCGCAGAACTTGAGGTACTGTTTAAGGGCAAACATGCTAGGGCTCGCTCTTACGGGAGGGAGAGAGACCGGGCAGATCCCTTGCTCACACTCTTCGGACTGTCCGCCTGGAAAACACTATACTTGAACTATTTGATGCATCTGGTTGCCTACATAGGGACACCCCTGAGATACTTAAAATCTTCGCTGACTATTACCAGCAATTATACACCTCTATTAGATTGGACTCTCCGGACTATGATAGTTACTTGGCGGAGGTGGCACTAGCCTGGCTCAGTGACGCACATCGTGATTTCTTGGCAGCTGAGCTAGGGCATGATGAGATCCGAGAGGCCGTGATACAGCTCCAGTCGAGCAAGGCCCCAGGCCCTGATGGCATTTCGGCCGAGTTTTATAAAGTCCATGCTGACGTGCTAGTCCCGTGGCTGAATAGGGTCTATTGAGGGGCGAGACAGCGGGGAGTCCTCCCGTCAACCATGAGGGAGGCTCTCTTAACCACCATACTGAAACCCGGTAAATCCGTGACACGCTGTGACTCCTATCGTCCACTGTCCCTTATAAACTGCGATGCTAAGATTTTGGCAAAGGTCATTGCGAACCGCCTGAACATACTGATGTCCTTTCTGATCAGATCAGATCAATCCGGCTTTATACCGGGCAGATCTATCTCACATAATCTGCGTACTTTTATCGCTATACAGCAAAGCATGGATCCCGAGGTTTCGGCGGTGGCGGTTTACTTGGATGCCGCTAAGGCCTTCGATACCCTTGAATGGGATTACTTGATGGCAATTCTGGGGCGCATGGGTTTCCCCCATGTGTTCCTATCGTGGATTGCCCTTTTGTATACTGATCCGGTGGCCACTGTGCAGATCAACGGCCACCAGTCTGCACCGGTTCGTATCGAGAGGGGCACGAGGCAGAGGGGCCTGCTCTCACCATTGCTCTTCGCTCTGGCGATGGAGCCGCTGGCAGCGCTCCTCCGCCAGAATTATGCTGACTATGCAGTTCATGCCCCTTCCAGACATGTCCTGATCTCCCAATATGCAGATGACGTTACACTATATTTAAGAAACCCAGAAGACAGTTCAAATCCTATACTGCGAGAATTCATCAAATTTGGTCTTATGTCTGGGATACGAGTAAACTGGGAGAAGTTGCAGATTTATCCCCTGACTGATGGCACGGCGCAGTGCTGCCCTGATTTCTCTCCTCAGTGGACTGCTGTCTCATTAGATATCTGGTCATCAAGGTTACCCGTGATAGCCGTGAACTAATGCAATTGAATTATGGGGTATTACTAGATAACATACAGGAGATGGTCACACGCTGGATTACTTTACCCCTCTCCCTTGCAGGACGCGTATCGCTGATGAAAATTATTATACTCGCTAAGCTCCTCTATCTGTTTCTAAACATACCGTATCCCCCAGCTCACCCCTTTTTTAAAGCATTAAGAACACAGATGATTAGATTAGCCTGGGCCGGCAAACAACCACGTCTCAAGTGGGAAATTATGACACAACCCTTTTACCATGGGGGCTTTGAGGCCCCAGATTTTGAATTATACTATCACTGCGCACAGGCACAGTTCGCACATTACTGGTATCATCCCCTCCCTCATATGGCGCATATTGCGGTAGAGCAGGGTTATATGGCGCCAGTGCCCAGTACCGCCTACCTTAGACCCTACCTGATGATCACTGGCCCCCGAGACTCGACAGTGAGGTGTACACAGCTAGCCTGGAAAAAACTGCCCGCCAGAGTGGGTAGGGACCTATTATATTTGCCGAAGATGCCACTTGTGGGACAGGAGGTGGTCTCGGTGGCGTGTGACGCGGCGGGGGTGCGGCTGCTCACTAGCTTAAATGTCCACACATGGGGAGATCTAAATGCGGCCTCCCGCTTTCAAGAGCGAGGGGCAGGCAGTGCGGAGGACGCCCTCTCCCCGCACCATCAGGGCCCTTTTGCCCTCTTTTCCTGTGGAGCCACCTTGCATGCAGGTGTTTGATGCTCTTCTGCACTCCAGCACATTGAGTCACTTAGTGTTGACATTGTACCATTCGGTCCAGCGAGATCAGCCAGTCATTGGGGGAGAGGCACGTGGGGGATGGGAGAAGGAGCTGCATCTACAGATTACTGAAGCTCAGTGGATATACTGCTGTCAGTAGACAGGGAGAATTGCTGCGAGCAGCCGACTGCGGATCATACACTATAAATATGTGCATCGCCTCTACTATACGCCGGCGCGTCTTCACCGCCACGGCCTCCGAGCTGATGACAGATGCGACAGATGTGGGGTGGGAGGGTTAACTTTCTCCACCAGGCCTGGTCTTGCCCTGGGATGTTAGAGTAATGGAGAAGCGTGGAGGGGGCGCTGTCTGCTATGATAGCTGCGCCGCTGACGCTCACACCGCTAGTTGCACTCTTGGGATACACTGAGAAGATTGCCCCAGTCCACCGTAGATATCTGGGTTTTGCTCTTTTATTGGCTAAACGGAGGGTGGCATGCTGCTGGGGCAGAGGCAGGGCTCCTAAATTCAAGGATTGGCTTTCTGATTTAGTATATGGTAGAATGCAGCTGAAGGCATATGCCGAATTGCTACCGCCCACATCCCGCCCTAGAGATATCTGGGCCCCATTGGATACATATCTGCTTGGGCGGCTGGATCCGATTGATAATGGGGTCTCTGCGGGGTACCCCTTGGAGGATGCGGGCCGCTGGGAGGCGAGGGACCGGGGAAGGGGGATGACACAGTTGTGCGGTGTGCCCTGTACGTGTGGGGGAGCGATCGGTGACGTGGTGGGAGGTGAGCATCCTGCTGGACTCTTGCGAGATCCTGCTATGGGGGGATTGATTGACTCCGGCTGAACCCTCCTGCTTTTGGGAGCTCTATTAAGATATAGCTAATTAGTAAGAATGAGGTGAGGCTCAGAAAAGTTGTTTTATGAAGACTTTCATATGTTTATGGCTCCTTGTTATGGAGCGTGATGTGATGTAACCATTGGAAAATCAATAAATAAAAAAGTTGAAAAAAAAAAAAAAGAAAGCATCAAAGTGAAAGTCCACAAGATGCTGGAGTTGGGAGTGATTGAGCACTCTGACAGTCCCTGGGCTAGCCCAATGGTCTTGGTCCCCAAACCTCACACCAAAGATGGCAAGAAAGAGATGAGGTTTTGTGTGGACTACAGAGGGCTCAACTCTGTCACCAAGACAGATGCTCACCCCATCCCAAGGGCAGATGAGCTCATAGGCAAATTAGGTGCAGCCAAATACGTAAGTGCCTTTGCCTTGACAGCAGGGTACTGGCAAATAAAAATGGCACCTGGAGCAAAAGAGAAAACAGCATTCTGAACACCTGATGGGCACTACCAGTTTACTGTGATGCCCTTTGGCTTAAAGAATGCCCCTGCCACCTTCCAAAGGTTGGTGAATCAAGTCCTTGCTGGCTTGGAGTCCTTTAGTGCAGCTTATCTTGATGATATTGCTGTCTTTAGCTCCAACTGGCAGGATCACCTGGTCCACCTGAAGAAGGTTTTGCAGACCCTGCAAGCAGCAGGCCTCTCTATCAAGGCATCTAAATGTCAGATAGGGCAGGGAACTGTGGTTTACTTGGGACACCTTGTAGGTGGAGGCCAAGTTCAGCCACTCCAACCCAAGATCCAGACTATTCTGGACTGGGTAGCTCCAAAAACCCAGACTCAAGTCAGGGCATTCCTTGGCTTGACTGTGTACTATAGTAGGTTTGTGAAGGGATATGGATCAATAGTGACATCCCTCACAGAACTGACCTAAGAAAATGCCCAAGAAAGTTAACTGGACCTTGGACTGTCAAAAGGCCTTTGACACCCTGAAGCAAGCTATGTGTACAGCACCAGTTTTGAAAGCTCCAGATTATTCTAAGCAGTTCATAGTGCAGACTGATGCCTCTGAGCATGATAGGAGCAGTCCTGTCCCAAACAAATGATGATGGCCTTGACCAGCCTGTTGCTTTTATTAGCAGGAGGTTACTCCCCAGGGAGCAGCGTTGGAGTGCCATTGAGAGGGAGGCCTTTGCTGTGGTTTGGTTCCTGAAGAAGTTGAGACCATACCTTTTTGGTACTCACTTCACAGTTCAAACTGACAACAGACCTCTCAGATGGCTGATGCAAATGAAAGGAGAAAACCCTAAACTGTTGAGGTGGTCCATATCCCTACAAGGAATGGACTTTGTAGTGGAACACAGACCTAGGACTGCCCATGCCAATGCAGCTGGCCGTTCCAGGTTCTTCCACTTAGAAAATGAAGACTCTCTTGGGAAAGGTTAGTCTCATCCTCTTTCATTTGGGGGGGGGGGGGGGTGGGTGTGTAAGGAAATGCCTTTCGTGGCATGGTTACCCCCTAACCTTTTGCCTTTTTTTGATGCCAGTTATGATTGAAAGTGTGCTGGGACCCTGCTAACCAGGCCCCAGCACCAGTGTTCTTTCCCTAAACTGTACCTTTGTTACCACAATTGGCACAGCCCTGGCACACAGATAAGTCCCTTGTAAATGGTACCCCTGGTACCAAGGGCCCTGTGGCCAGGAAAGGTCTCTAAGGGCTGCAGCATGTCTTATGCCACCCTGGGGACCCCTCACTCAGCACATGCACACTGTCTCACAGCTTGTTTGTGCTGGTGGGGAGAAAATGACTAAGTTGACATGGTACTCCCCTCAGGGTGCCATGCCCACCTCTCACTGCCTGTGGCATAGGTAAGTCACCCCTCAAGCAGGCCTTACAGCCCTAAGGCAGGGTGCACTATACCACAGGTGAGGGCATGAGTACATGAGCACTATGCCCCTACAGTGTCTAAGCCAAACCTTAGACATTGTAAGTGTAGGATAGCCATAAGGGTATATGGTCTGGGGAGTCTGTCAGTTACGAACTCCACAGTTCCATAATGGCTACACTGATGCCAGTGTGGGATTTATTGTAAAATACACCCAGAGGGCCTCTTAGAGATGCCCCATGAATACCAGTTCGACTCCTAGTGCTAGGCTGGCCAGCTTGCCACAACCAGATGAGTTTCTGGCCACATGAGGTGAGTGACTTTGTCACTCTGTGGCCAGGAACAAAGCCTGTACTGGGTGGAGGTGCTTCTCATCTCCCCCTGCTCATGCCTTTTGTTACAGCACCCCTGGGCATCCCAGCTAGTGGAGGTGCTTACCCCTCCGGCCACTGCCCCCACTTTTGGCGGCAAGGCTGGAGGAGATAATGAGGAAAACAAGGAGGAGTCACCCACCAGTCAGGACAGCCCCTAAGGTGCCCTGAGTTGAGGTGACCCCTGCCTTTAGAAATCCTCCATCTTGAGTTTGGAGGATTCCCCTAATAGGAATAGGGATGTGCCCCACTCCCCTCAGACCTAAACACACCCCTAAGTTTAGTATTTATGGGCGACCCTGAGCACATGAAATCAGATTCCTGCAAGAAGAAGGACTTAAAGCCCCACCAGGAGACGACGGAGACGATAACTGACTTGGCCCCAGCCCTCCCGGCCTGCCTCCAGACTCAAAGAACATGCACAGCGACGCATCCGTCAGGGGCCAGCGACCTCTGCGGACTCAGAGGACAGCCCTGAACCCGAACGACCAAGAAACGCCAGCGAACAGCGGCACTGTTCAAAACCTGCAACAACTTTGCAACAAAGAAACATCTTTCAAAGAACTCTCTCTTCCCTCCGGAAGCATGAGACTTCACACTCTCCACCCGACACCCCCGGCTCGAGTTCAGGAGAACCAACACCGCAGAGAGGACTCCCAGGCGACTACGACCACTTGGGTACCCTGATTCAACCCCCGTGCACCCCACAGCGACGCCTGCAGAGAGGAACCAGAGGCTCCCCTAACTGCGACTGCCTAGTAACAAGGAACCCAGCGCCTGGACCAAGCACTGCACTGCAGCCCCCAGCACTGAGAGGAACCACCTTCCAGTGCAGGAGTGACCAGCAAGCGGCCCTCCTCCTAGCCCAGTCAGTGGTTGGCCCGAGAAGCCCCCCTGTGCCCTGCCTGCTTCGCCTACGTGACCCCCGGGTCCCTCCGTTGCTTTCAATACAAACCCAACACCTACTTTGTCTACTGCACCCAGCTGCCCCTGTGCCACTGACGGTGTGCTTTGTGGGCTTGTGTGTGTCCCCCCCCAAGTGCTCTACAACACCCCCCGGTCAGCTCCCCGAGGACGCAAGTACTTACGTGTAAGCAGACTAGGACCGGAGCACCCCTGTTCTTCATAGGCGCCTATGTGTTTTGGGCCCTCCTTTAACCTTTGCACCTGACCTGCCCTGTGTTGCTGGTGTGGTGGCTTTGGGGTTGCCTTGAACCCCAAACGGTGCCTGCCTATGCCCAGGAGACTGACTGTGTAAGTGCTTTACTTACCTGAGAAACTTAAGCAAACTTACCTCCCCCAGGAACTGTTGATTTTTGCACTGTGTCCACTTTTAAAATAGCTTATTGTCATTTTAACCTAAATTGTGTGTACTACTGTTTTAAATCAAAGTTCTATACTTACCTGTGTGAAGTACCTTGCATTTTATGTACTTACCTCAAATCTTGAATCTTGTAGTTCTAAAATAAATTAAGAAAATATATTTTTCTAAATAAAAAGTATTGGGCTGGAGTTAAGTCTTTCAATCAATCAATTAATCAATACATTTGTTGAGCGCGTTACTCATCCGGTAGGGTCTCAAGGCGCTGGACGGGGTGCTACTGCTCGAAGAGCCATGTCTTGAGGTGCTTTCTGAAGGACAGGAGGTCCCGGGTCTTGCGTAGGTTGGTGGGGAGGGAGTTCCAAGTTTTGGCGGTGAGGTGGGAGAAGGACCTGCCGCCGGACGTGGTGCATTGAATGCGAGGGACTCTTGCGAGTGCGAGGTCGGCGGAGCAGAGCTGGCGTGTCGGGATGTGGAAGTTGAGTCGATCGTTGAGGTAGGCCGGTTCGATGTCGTGGAGGGCTTTGTGAGCACGGACTAGGATTTTGAAGACGATCCTTTTGTTGATGGGTATCCAGTGTAGGGTTCTGAGGTGGGCAGATATGTGCTCGTGGCGAGGGAGGTTGAGGATGAGACGTGCTGGGGCGTTCTGGATACGCTGGAGTTTTCTCTGGAGCTTGGTCAGGGCTACAGCCCGCGGTCGACCTTAAACTTTGACTTTTCCCTGGTCGAGGTGCGACCAGATGACCAGATTGACGCTTTTGTTTCTAGGCGCTAGAAAACAATAATTCTCTAAAAGTTCATATCTCCGGTAACACTTATCCGATTTTATTCATTTTTGTGTCATTTTAAAGATAAAAATATAGTCCAGTCTGCTGCTGATGAGGGCGTGGGAGACCGTTCTTCTGGTTTCTACAGGAATCCACCTGATGGTCTTGCGGAGCATATGGAGGGTGTTGAAGCAAGAGGACAATATGGCGTTGACTTGTTGGGTCATGGAGAGAGAAGAGTCTAGTATGAAGCTGAGATTGCGTGGGTGGGTGTCGGGGGTGGTCCCAGGGTGGCCGGCCACCATGAGTCGTTCAATGCAGACTTGTTGAGTCCGAAGATGATGATCTTGGTTTTTCCTGAGTTCAACTTGAGGTGGCTTGCTGTCATCCAATTAGCGATGGCGAGAAGTCCGGTGTGGAGGTTGTTCTTGGCGGTTGAGGGGTTCCTCGGGATGGAGAGGATGAGCTTGGTGTTGTTGGCATAGGAAATAATGTTGAGGCCGTGGGGTCGGACGATGCTGGCGAGCGGAGCCATGTAGATATTGAAGAGGGTGGTGATGAGTGAGGATCCCTGGGGGACTCCGCATATGGTCTTGGTGGCTTTTGACCGGAATGGGGGAGGCGAACTCTTTCAGTTCTTTTGGAGAGGAAGGAGTTGAGCCAGTCCAGGGCTTTGTGGCGAGTCTTTGAGTGTGTGTTCCTCATTTATTGCCTGTGTGTGTACAACAAATGCTTAATACTACCCTCTGATAAGCCTACTGCTCGACCACACTACCACAAAATAGAGCATTAGTATTATCTAATTTTGCCACTATCCACCTCTAAGAGGAACCCTTAGACTCTGTGCACACTATCTCTCACTTTGAGATAGTATATACAGAGCCAACTTCCTACAACTGCCGTCAGTTCCGGGGCGGGAACCACCATGGTGGACACAAACAAAATAAAATGAAACACTCACTGGAGGTACACACAACACGCCGACGCAGACATGAAGAGAGAGTTTGAAATAATGCCAGTGCTGCTCCTTGCATGTACCTCCATGACCGCCGACGAAGACGACAACAGTAAGTACTGCAACCTATTGCACATGGGAAGGAAGGGCACAGTTACACAGCCACCTCACCCACCCTGCAACGCACTCCCAACCATTCACACAATCCCACACCATACACACCAGAACAAGATGTACTTACCAGACACAAGGCAACAAAGACCTGCACCAAAGTACACATATGTGCACACCACACCCCCACAGTGAAACGATGAACAACGTCACCATATTGTGCTAACAGCACCACTGGGCACTCAAAGTTTAATAAAAAGAGAAAAATGTATTGTCCAAATAAGGCCATTGGCCAGTCCATTATAAATACCCTAAAGGGCCACTATAGGCCAGACTTGACTCACACATGTGCACAGGGTACTCCACTGTAAAGGGACATCAATGGGGCAGCCAGGCACCTCAGGGAAGAGAGGCAGGGGGTGGCAGGGGTGGGAACTTATGTCTGGAAGGGGGGCTTGGGCTTAGGTTTGGGAAGTGGAGGGGGTTTGGGCTTGCCCTTTGAAGGTGGGGTAGTGGGCTTGGACTGGGGGTGGCAGAGGGACCTGGGGCAACATGGGGCTCATTCCTCCCTAAGGAACGGGCACGTGAATAGGAACGGCAGACTGGGGTGGACTTAGACATAGAAAGAGTGGACTGGGCAAGGAGATGGGCACGTTTAAGGATGAGACGGGGTGGGCCAGTGGGCTCAAACAGGTCAACACGTGAGAGGAAAAGCTTCTTAGGGGCAGTTGGAGTGGATTTGGAGGATGGTCTGGGAGTGGAGGTGGAGGGAGTGCTTGTACCAGGTGTAGGTGTGCCGGATGTGGATGCAGGTGCCTGTAAAGTATGCTGATGTGTGGTGGATTTGTGTTGTGTGAAAGTCTGCAAATGTTTGAGTGTTTTGGGAGGAGGAGGGGTGGACACAGTAGGACAAGACAGGCTGCCAGTGTACATGGATGTTGTCTGGGTGTCTGCAGGTCTGGTGAGTGTGCTGCAAGTGTCTGTCAATGTCGTTGTGGTGAGTGCAGGTGTGTATGGGGTGCATGTCTGGATGTCAGATGTTGTGGTGACTGCAAAAATGGGGCAGCAGCAGTGACTGAGGGTGCGGTGCGTGTGGGTGTGCATGGTGAGGTGACAGACAAGGAGGCGGGAGAGGTTGACACAGTGGGGGAAGTGGATGTTGTTGTCTCTGCTTTGGTATGTTGGATGTGTGCTTGCCTGTGGTGGGAAGTGTGGTGCTTGTGTTTCTCTGTGTGCTTCTTGTGTGTTGATCTGTGTGCATGGGATGGGTGAAGGGACTGGGGTGCTGGAAGGGGTAGAGGTGGTGGGAGGGGGGATGAAAAAACAGGGACACTGGCTGCCTTCAAAGAGGAGGCCAGAGCCTGAAAAGATCTCTGTAGGCCAGACATGACACTGTGAATGCCTTCCAGGTATGCATTGCATTGCTGCATCTGGGATGCTAGCCCCTGGATGGCATTCACAATGGTTGTCTTCCCTACAGAGATGGTCCTCAGGAGGTCAATAGGCTCCTCTGTGAGGGCAGCAGGACTGACTTGGGCAGGGGATGAGGTGCCTGGGGCGAAAGAGACGCCCACCCTCCTGGGTGACCGGGCACGGGCAACTGGGTGGGGAGCAACTGGGAGGGAGGAGATGGCATTGGGGTGGCGGAAGATGACATAGAATGGGTGTGCCCAGTAGGGTCCGCCACCACCAGGGATCTCCCATCGGAGGAGGTATCAGAGTCACTACCGCCAGTGGTAGTTGCCTCCCCCGTGGTACTCCCCTCGCCCTCCAAGCCACTGGTCCCCTTGGTGTCCGCCGACTCTGCCTCCTTGGAACCGTGGGCTTCTACATCCCCACTCGCCGGTGCCACTGCTCCTTCGCCAGATGATGCTGATGTACAAAAAGGACACAAGAGCACAGAGGTAGGGAGACAAAAAATGGGAGAAATCTGTAAATATCTGAATGAATGTACATCCCTGGCTCACACACACTCGCATCCAGGTCACACACCTACATGCAGCACCTACAACAATAGTCATGACTGTGCCCCTGACTAGTCGCCACTACCCCAGAATACACCACATTACCCACAGGAAACACAGCCCTGATAAACTCTGTGGACTACACACATGGGGGACTATGCCCAGCGAATGCACCCACTAGTCAATGAGACCACAAAGCATAAAATATTACAGAAAGGTGAGCCTCCATGGGCCTATATGGACCAGCCAAACATGCCCTCACACCATCCCCAGGTCTATGAAGGGGCAGGACTGCAGGAACACACCTGTCAGAGTGCCTGGCAGCATTCATACCACAGCACCCAAACACATCCATCAAAGAAGTATTACAGCAGTGTTGGTACTCACCCCCATGTGGCTGCTGTGCTGCCTTCAAGCGCCCATCCAAATCCGGATAGGCCACTGCCAGAATGTGGGCCATTAGGGGGATCAGGATCCGACGGGCACCCCTTCCTCGTTGGGAGGCCTTCCCCAGCTGGGCATCCCTGGTCTTCCTGGACCAACGCCTCAGGTCCTCCCACCGCTTCCTGCAGTGGGTGCTCCACCGGTTGTAGACCCCCAGGGTGCGCACTTCCTTGGCGATGGCTTGCCACAGTCCCCTCTTCTGATGGGCGCTGACCTGCATGGGACACACAGAGCAGTAAAACAGACGTCAATATGTGTGCACCTAATACAGATGACATGCCGTCCAGCTATGGAACGGACATTTTACAAAGCCACGTTACCAACTCTCAAACAGTACATGCCAGACAGTCTATGGATGGGCAGTTGTAGGAGGCTGGCCTGGCTTATTGTGGGTACCTTGTGGTACTTACACCTTGTGCCAGGTCCAGTTATCCCTTATTAGTAGATTAGGAGTGTTCTAGCAGCTTAGGCTGATAGAGGTAGCTATAGCAGAGAAGCCTAGGCTGAACTAGGAGACATGCAAAGCTCCTACTATACCACTTATATCATATAGCACTATATCACAAGAAACACAATACCCAGAGTTACTAAAAATAAAGGTACTTTATTTTAGTGACAATATGCCAAAAGTATCTCAGAGGATATACTCCCTTAGGAGGTAAGTAAAATACACAAAATATACACACAAACCAAAATCAGGTAAGTAAACAATTAGAAAAGTAGTGCAAACACTGTAGAACACAATAGAATGGAATAGGAGACAATAGGCCTAGGGGCAACACAAACCATATACTCCAAAAGTGGAAACGCGAACCACGAATGGACCCCATGCCTATTGTAGTGTGTAGAGGGTCGCTGGGAGTGTAAGAAAACACTAAGGGTGTCCAAGATACCCCACCCCAAGACCCTGAAAAGTAGGAGTAAAGTTACCCTACTACTCCAGAAAGACAGTAAAGTCGAGATAGGGGATTCTGCAAAGATAACAACTGACTGCAAAGCACTGAAGATGGATTCCTGGACCTGAGGACCTGCAAAGGAAGGGGACCAAGTCCAAGAGTCACGCAAGTGTCCAGGGTGGGCAGGAGCTCTCTAAACCCCGGATGAAGGTGCAAAAGGGCTGCCTCCAGGTGGAAGAAGCCGAAGAATCTGCAACAACGGAAGGTGCCAGGAACTTCTCCTTTAGTCAGAAGATGTCCCATGGCGTGCTGGGGAATGCAGAGTTGTTTCCATGCGGAAAGACTGCAAACAAGCCTTGCTAACTGCAGGAGTCATGGTTGAAGGTTTTGGGTGCTGCCAGGGCCCAGGAAGGACCAGGAGGTCACCCGTTGGAGGAGGAGACATAGGGGGCGCTCAGCAATACAGAGAGCCCACGCAGAAGCAGGCAGCACCCACAGAAGCACCTGAACAGGCGTTCAGAAGATCTGAGCACGGCGGTCGTCTCAGCACAACAAAAGAGGGTCCCACAAAGTCAGAGTCCAACTCAGCGAGTTGGGCAATGCAGGACAGAGTGCTGGGGTCCTGGGCTGTGCTGTGAACGAAGGAAGTCTTGCAAGAGTGCACAGAAGCCCTAGCAGCTGCAGTCCACGCAGTACACAGGATTACTGTCTGGCGTGGGGAGGCAAGGACTTACCTCCACCAAATTTGGACAGAAGGGCCACTGGACTGTCGGGGACACTTGGACCCAGCCCCTGTGTTCCAGGGACCACGCTTGTCAAGATGAGAGGGGACCCAGAGGACCGGTGATGCAGACGTTTGGCGCCTGCATTGGCAGGGGGAAGATTCCGTCGACCCACATGAGATTTATTTTTGGCTTCCAGTGCAGGGTGAAGGCAGACAGCCCTCGGAGCATGCACCACCAGTAAACAATTGAGAAAGCCGGCAGGATGAGGTGCTACAATGTTGCTGGTAGTCTTCTTGCTACTTTGTTGTGGTTTTGCAGGAGTCCTGGAGCAGTCAGCGGTTGATCCTTGGCAGAAGTCGAAGAGAGAAGTGCACAGGAACTCTGGTGAGCTCTTGCATTCGTTATCTGATGAGAAACCCACAGGAGAGACCCTAAATAGCCCTCAGAGGAGGATTGGCTACAGAGAGAGATAAGCACCTATCAGGAGGGGTCTCGGACGTCACCTGCTGGCACTGGTCACTCAGAGGTCTCCATTGTGCCCTCACACCTTTGTATTCAAGATGGCAGAGGTCTGGGACACACTGGAGGAGCTCTGGGCACCTCCCCTTGGGAAGGGCTGGTCAGGGGAGTGGTCGCTCCCCATTCCTTTGTCCAGTTTCGTGCCAGAGCAGGGTTAGGGGGATCCCTGAACCGGTGTAGACTGGCTTATGCAAGGAGGGCACCATCTGTGCCCTTCAAAGCATTTCCAGAGGACAGGAGAGGCTACTCCTCTCAGGCCCTTAACACCTATTTCCAAAGGGAGAGGGTGTAACACACTCTCTCAGAGGAAATCCTTTGTTCTGCCTTCCTGGGACTGGGCTGCCCATGCCCCAGGGGGGCAGAAACCTGTCTGAGGGTTAGCAGCAGCGGTAGCTGCAGAGAAAACCCCAGAGAGTGGGTTTGGCAGTACCCAGGGTCCATGCTGGAGCCCCGGGGATACATGGAATTGTCCCCCCAATACCAGAATGGTATTGAGGTGACAATTCCATGATCCTAGACATGTTACATGGCCATGTTCGAAGTTACCATTGTGAAGCTACACATAGGTATTGGCCTATATGTAGTCCACGTGTGTAATGGTGTCCCCGCACTCACAAAGTCTGGGGAATTTGCCCTGAACAATGTGGGGGCAACTTGCCTCGTGTCAGGGTGCCCTCCCACTTAGTAACTTTGCACCTAACCTTCACCAAGTGAGGGTGAGACATATAGGTGACTTATAAGTTACTTAGGTGCAGTGTACAGTGGCTGTGAAATAACGTGAACGTTATTTCACTCAGGCTGCAGTGGCAGTCCTGTGTAAGAATTGTCCGAGCTCCCTATGCGTGGAAAAAGAAATGCTGCAGCCCATAAGGATCTCCTGGAACCCCAATACCCTGGTACCTAAGTACCATATACTAGGGAATTATAAGGGTGTTCCAGTGTGCCAATCAGAATTGGTGAAAATGGTCACTAACCTGCAGTGAAAATTTTAAAATCAGAGAGAGCATAAACACTGAGGTTCTGGTTAGCAGAGCCTGAGTGATACAGTTAGGCACCACACATGGAAAACATATAGGCCACAAACTATGAGCACTGGGGTCCTGGCTAGCAGGATCCCAGTGACACATATCAAACACACTGACAACATAGGCTTTCCACTATGAGCACTGGGTCCCTGGCTAGCAGGATCACAGTGAGACAGTAAAAACACCCTGACATATACTCACAAACAGGCCAAAAATGGGGGTAACAAGGCTAGAAAGAGGCTACCTTCCTACACAACCCCCCCAAACGAAGGACAATAAGGCTAACCTTGGCCAGTTGAGTATTTATTGTCTAAGAGGTGATAAGTGGAGAGTAGCTCTGCATTAGATTGGTTGCTCCCTTTATCATCCACTGAATGGTTACTTCCCTGTGGGGATGTAAACCTTCCTGTTTGAAGTTTATTAGCTAGCTAGAAGTTATATTCTCGGAGTTCCTATTATTATGTTTAAGTTTAGAGCAGTGGGAATTGTCCACTGGACCTATATCAAATGATTACAATGCCAGACAGGGATGCTGTCTGAATAAAGCCATAGCTGGGCAAAACTTTGTCCATATGGCTGTAAGAGAGAACAGGGTTGCTGTTTCTCTTGAGTTGGAGCAGGGCAGGGCTGCTGTCCTATGAGCTCCTCACCAGGGCAGGGCTGCTGTCCTAAGTTTTGTGAGGCAGTGGAGGGTTCCAGGGATGCTCAGGGAGGGTTGAGGGATGCTCCATGTTAACTAAAGTGGTGCACTTGTTCTCACCAATATTAGTTATCCCATAGAGAGGTTCTTCTACCTCAGGGAGTACAGCTGTGCTAGCTGATGGTTCCCTTGGTACAGGTGCCACCCCAGGAGAGGTTTCCCCCACCACAGGAATGGTATCCTGAATGGCAGGGTGGATAGGGGATACTTTGATGTCCTTTTCACCTGTTGTTGGAGAAGGTGCCTGAGTTTTCAGGCCTTTTTCTCTCCTTTGCTTTTTCATTTCAGCTGAAATGAGAGGAAGCAATTCCTCAGGGATACCCAGCATGGCTGCATGGGTATTAAACTCTACCTCAGCCCAACCTGAGGTCTCTAGGTCATTACCTAAGAGACAGTCTACAGTTAAGCTAGGTGATACTACCACCTGCTTAGGCCAGTAACTCCACCCCAACTAAACTGAATTATAGCTAATGGGAGGAATTTAGTGGAGTTATGGACATCAATAATCTTGTACTGTTGTCCAATGATGTGTTGTGCAGTAGAAACTAGGTTTTCAGTCACCAAAGTGATACTGGCACCTGTGTCCCTGTAGGCCTGAGCCTCAACACCATTTATTGAAACTGTCTGCCTGTGCTTATCTATTGTAAGGGGACAAGCAGCCAGTGTGGCAAGGCCAATGCCACCAGGTGTGACAGAAACTGTCTTGGGGCTGACTACCCCAGTTTCTATGATGGACCCAAAAGTTAACCCAACTACACCCTTATTTTGACTGTTGCCAGCAGTCCCACCACTATTACCACTACTGCTAGGGGCACTAGAGTTTGATGTATTAGTGGTGGTAGGCTCAGGGGGTTTACCTGGGCAGGACTTATCCCCTGGCATATGGCCTTTATTGCTACACACATAGCACCAAGGCTTTTTAATGTGTGTGTGTGTGTTGTGAAGAAGAGGAAGAAGATGATTTATCCCCACCCCCTGAAGAGTGTTTAGGATTTGAAGAAGGATCTTTAGTTTTACCTTTAATCCCCATGCTTATCCTGAGATTTCTCACCATCTTTCTTCTTGCCATCCTTGTCACCACCTGTATGAACTTTTCTGTTCACTCTTGTTCTGACCCATTTGTCTGCCTTCTTTCCCAATTCGTGGGGAGAGGTCAGATCTGAGTCTACCAAGTACTGGTGCAACAAATCAGACACACAATTGTCCAAAATATGCTCTCTCAGGATTAGATTATACAGGCTTTCATAGTCAGTCACCTTACTGTCATGTAACCAACCCTCGAAGGCCTTCACTGAACAGTCTACAAACTCTTTCCAGTCTTGAGAGGACTCTTCTGGTGTCTCTGAACTTAATCCTGTATTGTTCAGTGGTTAAGCCAAATCCATCCAAGAGTGCATCCTTCAAAACGTTGTAATTGTTAGCATCACTTTCTCTGACAGTAAGGAGCCTATCCCTACCCTTACTAGTGAAAGATAGCCACAAGATAGCAGCCCACTGCCTTTGAGGGACCAACTGTACCATACAGGCCCTCTCAAGTGTAGCAAACTACTTGTTAATGTCATCCCCCTCCTTGTAAGGGGGGACTATCTTATGCAGGTTTCTGGAATCTTGCTCTCTAACAGGATTGCTATCAAAAACACTGCTGCTGCCACCATGGGGAACTAACCCCAACCTCTGCCTTTCCCTTTCCACATCCAGAGATTCCCTGTCTAAGGCCAGCCGCTGCTGTTTAAGCTCCAGCCTGGCCTCTTCCAACCTCAGCTTTCTGAGTTCCCTTTCCATTAAGTGGTCCTCAGGGTGGGAGGCTTGGGAATTGTGAGACACAGAAGAAATGTGGGAATTGGCAGAGTTGGACCTGTCCCTACCTGACTGGACTCTAGTTTCTGGCCTTTAGGAGTGAAAGGTGCCCTACTAGTGTGTGACCCCCTCCCACTACCAGTGTCACTAGATGGCCTGTTAGCTGACAGGTCCTTGGAAGAACCCTCCCCATCATCCTCAGGGGACTCCTCTGAGTCTGGCTGGGTACCCCCCTCCTCTACCTCCTGATCCTGGGATGGGCCAGACTGGTTCTGGTCATTTTCTAGGAGAAGGCTAAGGCGAAGATCTTCTGTAGGATTCTTACCAATTGCTAAACCTCTTTCAATGCAGAGACCCCTCAAACACTTAAAGTTTAGATTCCCATATGTTAGCTGGACAACTGTGGGAGTAAGCTCTACTGCAGACATGACAGAAAAGGTTTAGGACAGAGAGAGAAAAAACTTTTTGGAACTTTTAAAAGAAACAGAGAAAAAACTGTTTAATAGGAATCGAAAGAACTACCACTACATGAATATACAATTGGTGTGTACTGCTGACCAGTACATATCACATGTCAATGCCAGGTTCCCAGGCTCAGTCCATGATTCCTTTGTCCTGAAAAACAGCCTTGTACCACGCTTGATGGGACAACTGCAAAAGGACAGAGGATGGCTCACAGGTGAGTGTGTATGACAGTGGTTCTATACATAGGTGACAGCCAGCCTATATGTATGTGCAGTCAGTTTATTATGGTCCTGTTCATGTCCACTTTTGCAGGTGATTCTGGCTACCCCAACTTGCAATGGCTCCTGACACCTGCAAGGAACCCCAGGACAGATGCAGAGAGGTATTATAATGAGGCCCATGGATGTACTAGGAGTGTGATTGAGCGCACTATAGGTCTCCTGAAGGCTAGGTTTCGTTGCCTCCATTTCTCTGGGGGATCCCTTTGGTATGTCCCTGACAAGGTGTGTAAGATAGGGGTGGCCTGCTGCATGCTGCACTACTTGGCTGTGAGAAAAGCTGTCCCCCTTCTAGAGGAGGAGGGTACTGTCCAACCAGCCCAGCAACCTCAGAGAGGGGATGAGAGTGATGGTGAGGAAGAAGAGGGGGAAAATGTCAACTCCAGGAACCAGATGTTCCGCCTATACTTCCAGTGACTATGAGTTGTTTTCACTGCATAGTTTCAGTCTGACTCATGTAATTGGTGATGTGGTGTCTATAGTCATTGACACTGTTAACTGAGTACTGAAGTGGCATGTGCCAGGGAACCCAATATTGTGTACATTGTGACTTACTTCAGACACAACAGTGCGTGGGATCCCCTCCTGCAATAAAGGTATGAATATGAAATTGACTGGCTAATGCATACACACTCACAATTTTTACCTCATAATGATGAGGGACATATGATTTGGTGCATATGTGTTTTTATTAAGTGACACAAATTTGGAATATCAATATGCAGTGATAGGGAGTGGGATCATGGTGCATATCCATACTCTGGTGCATTAGCTCAGCTGTTGGTGGCAGTAGGTATTGGTCCATTTGTCCCTTGGCAGATGGTGTGTTGGTAGTGGCAGGTCAACAAGGTAGCACAGTGGTACACAAGGGAGACACTTCAGGGCATAGTCACTTTTTAGCTGGGGCCTTGGTCTTGTCTGGTGTTCCAGTACCATGTCTGGGTCTGAGGCATGTTTGCGTGACTGGAGCTAGGCTGCAGGGCTAGGGGTGCTGGTCTCCTGTGTGTCCTCTGGCAGTGCCACCAGTCCAGTAGCTGCTGCAGATGTAGATGGCAAGGCAGTGTCCTGGCTAGTGGTAGGGGCTTGCAGGTGGGTGGAGGTCTCAGGCTGGCTAGGGTGGTGGTGCTGCAGCACCCCTGCAATGGTGGCATTGAACTGTTTCCAATGCTCCATTGACTCTTGGTAGTGGGCTATCTGCAGCCTTTGATTTTGCTCCAGGGTTGCCAGGATCTGGCCCATCCTGTCCTGGGTATGGTGGTGTGCTCCCAGGACCTCAGAAATCACCGCCTGGGCTGCAGAATCCATCCTTTGGCTTCCCCCATGGGCCACTGATGCCCTCCCACTGCTCCTTGCCCCCTGTGCCTGTGTTCCCTGCACAGGTCTGGCAGTTTCACTTGCACTGAGGCCTTCATCATCCTGCCTGTTGGTGGGGCGGGTCTCTGGCCTCTGTACATGTGGGCCGCCAGTCTGTGCCCGGGAGACACTGGTGTGGGGTCGTTTGGCCAGAGCTGATATTGGTGGCTGGTAGATAGGGCTGTCAGTGGTATCCTGGGTGGGGCTGCTGGAGGGTGACGGCCCAGGTTATTCCCCACTTTCCATACAACCCTCTCCAGTCTCCTCAGTGGGGCCTCTGTCTCTGTGTGGGGTGCTTGGCCTTTCCGTCCGGGTGGCATGGGTGGTGGTGCCTGTGGGGGGGGGATGGACATGTATGTGTCATGTACTAATTTGGAAATGGATGCACAGCTCTGCCCTATTTTGTGCTTTTATTCACCTGTCATGGCATGCAGGATCCTTTTATGTACTTATGTTTGTATTTTGTGTGGGGGTGGAGGTGCATTGTGGGTGCTGTAGTGCCACTGTGTATCCTTGCAGTGGTAGGTGACTGTGCACAGGGGGCAGGATGGGGGCCTGTTAGTGGGATTGTGGGGATGCAGGGTAGCTGGATGTGTGTGTTGTGGCCTGGCTGGGGATGTGGTCCTGGTGGTAGTGAGAGGGGTGGGGTGCTGCATGCATTATAGGTGGGGTGACTGTTAAGGTATTGTAGTCGACTTAACCTAGTCGAGTCCTCCAGTGAGGCCCTCTGGGTGCAGGATAGCCAGTACCTTCTCCTCCCAGTCAGTGTAGTCGGGGGTGTAGATGGGGGTCCTCTACCAGTCTTCTGTACCGCAATGTTGGGCCTGGATGCCATTGACCTCATCTTCCCGCGCAGGTCGTTCCATCTCTTGCCGATGTCGCCCCTTGTCGGTGGATGGTTTCCCACTGCGTTGACCTTGTTGACAGTCGTCTGCCATAACTCCATCTTCCTGGCGATGGTTGTCTGCTGCACCTGTGCCCCGAATAGTTGTGGCTCGACCTTGAGTATTTCATCTACCATGGTCCTTAACTCCCTATCTGTGAAGCGGGTTGCTTAGCGGGTGCCATGGTGTGTGCTGTTGGTAGTGTGCTGTGGATGTATTGGTGAGGCTGCTATTGTGTGGTTGGGTGTGTGGCTTGTGATGGTGTTTGGGGAATATATGTGTTTTGGTGGTGTATTTGTGTGTGTGACTTTTGTTATGTTGTGTTCCGTATGTATGTATGTATGTGTGTTTTGTTGTCAGTCTCATTCGTGCTACCGGAGATGCAAACAATTGTTGGAGTTGTAATGTGAGTGTTTTATAGTGTTGTGGATGTATGTCAGGTGTGTGGGTTACAAACTTGCCAATGTGTGCATTTGTTGTTGTTTGGTCTCATTGCTGGCTGTGGCTGTCAGTACCGCCAGTGGTTGTTTGGCATCCACTATCTGCCACAGTGATTTGTGCATCATTATTTGGTGGACGGAGGATTTGTCTGCATGGCGGTGGCGGGGTGGGGTGTGCTGCCTTTCCGCCGTCATAGGCCCTGGCAGTGGGTGGAGGCTGCAGGATTTTTGGAGGTTTGACCTTTTGGCATCATTATACCGCGGTGTGCAGTTCACCGTCACTGGCGGTCTTCTGTTCACCGTCGCCTTGGCGGTGATTGCTGCCATGTTCATAATGAGGACCTTAGTCAGTGAGCTGGGTGGGGAGTGTCTAGTAACACTGCACAGGTACCTTGGCCTTCAGTAGCTCACAATAATTTTCACTGATCAGAAGTAGTTCTCACTACAGAAAAGGTTGGAGAACCCTGTATAGAGCAATATTATAGTCTATTAAATCAAACACAGTAGGTTTTTGTTCTACTGGTATTTTGAATTCATGTTTGAAAATGCTTGATAATACAGAAAAAGGAGTTTTGGTGAAATAAAATATTTTCCTAAGATCACACATTTTGTACAAATCTGCCACTAAATGAATATCTATTTGCCTCTTATCTTTTTATGTTAATGCTTTAATGTTATCTCTATGTGCACTTTTTGGCAGATTTGATATAGCACAATGCTGATCCAAAGAGCAACCGTTACATCACACAGATAATTTCTTCTTGGCAGGGGAGATTAATAGAATTGACAAGAATCGTAGACCCATTTGGTGCCACCTGTTGTGACAAATTTGGCTCAGCAAAGACAAGTAATACACAGGTGGTGTAGATTGGTTCTTCCCTTTTTAGAATTAATATTAACATTGGTGAGCAAAGTTAATGTTCTTGAGAGACGGAATGGTTGCTTGTTTAGCTATAACTTCATAGGAATGCATTAGTTGGAGGATGGCAGAGTGAGATCATGTTTCGGTTTAAATATTGATTGGCTCAAGCAAAATCCTCAGGGGCTTTATAGAAGGGTGTGGTGTGTTTGAAACACAACATAAATCTTTTTGAGTCAGTGTGATTTCCTATAAAGCAACATGATTACCTATTCAGACTTGTCTGTATTGGAATACATTGAGCTGAGGGTGAACCGCTCGGTGCCACTGATTGTGACAAATTTTGATTGGCTCACACAATTTACATACATCTAATATAGAGGGACGCTGTTTCTATTAGGATCAATAGGAAAATTTGTGAGCCAAGTTGATCTTCGTGAAAGAAAGGATGGTTAGATATTTGTCCCCGCACTCAGCCAACCTCTTGTGGTCTACTTTAAGTTGATTGGTATCAATTTTTAGTATGTCAAGCATTGTCTCCAGGGCACTTTTGGTTTCTAATTGCGCCTTTAAGGTCTTAATGAATTTCCACATGTGCTTCTCTCATGTAGATTCCATGTGACACAGAGGGGCAGTTTGTTGCAGGTATCAACAACGTCATTTCAATTTTGCCCCTGGAGAAGGGGGTATAGCAGTTTTGTGCTTAACCAATGTCTGGAGCAAGTTGCCACAAACATACAACATAGTACTCCTCATAGCAGGTCGAAGTGTCAATTTTAGATTAATAGCGATCGCTACCAAGCAGCAATGTGTCTGACCAATTGTAGTCTCCCAGCACTCCTACACAGCCCTCACAGTTGTGAAGGGTCAGCACCACGGGGGTCAGCTCACCCAACTGTAACAAAAGTGATCTTGTCCAAGGCCCATCTTGCACCCCCATGTCTTCCAGAGAAAGTACTATCAGCATTCAGCTTCTCACGGAGCGCCCAGGGTATCCAAGGTGGATGGGTCTGGCCACTATTTGTTCAATGCAGCCTAGATGGCCAGTTGTGGAGGAACATGCAGGTGAACACCACTGGGTTGGAGGAGGGGCTGCTTTGCAGTTACTGAGCAAAGCCCACTATTGGACCAAGCTAATCCGCTGGGTGGACACATGCAAGAGGATATCACCAAGGGTGGAGGCCAGAAGCAGTCTTGCTAGCAATGTACAGAGTCTGTATTAGTTCAGGTTTTGAGCCCAGATGATCCACCTATCTGTTACCGCAGCAAGTCACGACACTGAGGCCTGTCGCACACCGGAGGGAGACATGAAGGGAGGTGGAACCACCATTGGCCTTTTGCGCTGGCGAGTGGCCATGTGCCACCAGGCACCGTGCAGTTCTCGTAGATTTTGAAACTTGGCCCTAGAGGCTCCATTTTCCATGGCAATTGGATCAGAAAAGTCACATTGAAGGCTACTGACAGCACTTTCGTATCAAGCCCCGGCCAAGGCCACAGTCACAGAAGCAGGACCCAGTTAGTGCCTGCAAGCAAAAGGTGACCTTCGCCGCCCACGCTGCATGCTCAGTCAGTCCTCAGTTCACTGCGGTCTCCGCACGGCCCTCAACAAGGCTGCCCACCTCCGGGCACCACTGCTCCCAGGCTGTGCTGCTCTCACTGGGGTCAAATGTTTATTGCATGGCACACAGCTGTTGCCGACAGTCCCCTCATATTTGTTGCTACCTCAGGGAGGCACTGATAACAATTACGGTGCCTGACTGCCATCATGTGTTTCAGGAAATTAGGAGGATTACACTCATCTGAGATCACATGGATCTCAAATGAATGTGTCCACTGCCCACATGAAACAAATCCTGTCCATCTATTAGGTGGAGGCATGCTTTGAAAATGACCTGCATGATTTTCTGTAGACCAGATGGTGTGGCAATTGAAATCCAGGATGAGGACTCAGAATTTAATATAAAATCACAAGAGTCAAAAGTTCATCCATTACCAGTCCTTACAAAAGAGGATTTACCTCTTGATTTAAGGAAGGGATGAAACCTGTGATCCAAAAGATGACTGAGTAGGGCATTTTAAAAGAAGCGCTTACTAGTCCCTGCAACACCCCTGTCATGGGCACAAAAAAAAGCAAAAAAACGGAGGGTGGTTCAAGACCACCAGCACAAAATCAGTGAAATTGTAGTCCCATATTGTCCTGTGGCAGCATCAAATCCTGCTGTGATTTTAATTCAGATTCCTGCTTATGCTGAATGGTACACAGTCATTAAGTTATGCCATAAGTTCTCAGTTCCTCTTCATAAGGATATGTTTTTGCATTTACATTTTTGAATAAAGTTATCTTTGTTGTTAGAAATTAGGTCTCTAGTTGGCGGATGTATACATCCTTTTCCAAGTAGGGACCAAAATCCTGGTCAGGGTAAATCACAACACAATCCAAATTATCCTGTGCTCACCCTCTGGTAGCTTGGCACAGAGCAGTCAGGCTTAACTTAGAAGGCAATGTATAAAGTATTTGTGCACTAACTTATACATAAGTCTCCCGGTTTCCTGTTTAAACATATTTTGACATATAAATACAGACAGAAACATTTTTTTTCTTTGTCTGTATTTATAAATAGAAACAGAAATATGCCAATAAATATGTTTAACTTTGCTGCTGTTTGCGAAGAGAAGACAAGCCTTTCCGTGTGCAGGCAGGGAAATAGCTTATCTGATTTCTGCTGAGGCAATAACAAAAGTCAACATTAAGGGGCCATCTGGCCTCCTTTTGTTTAAGTATCCTCGCTTGGAGCTATGAGGGGCGTGATGGGGAGACACACACCTAAAATCATTTGAGGGAAAACAAATGCACACAAGTTATCAATTCACAGATACTTAAAAGAGACATGCTTTTAACTTTGTTCAGTCCCTGGATCCAAGCGATATGGATGCACTGTAGGAATTTTAGATGTGTTGGTCTGTCCCAGTCCTTACACAAATAGCAATTGAAATACCACTATAGCGCTATTCATCCCAATTTAGGGTTTCAGAGTGTGTACATCACACGTTATTTGACAATAAATCATATCTGTGTAAATCAATGTGTAGGATATGTTACATAAGACAGGGAGGGTTACAAGGTCCTTCATAGCTCACTGTGCTTTATTAGAAGGATTGGAATGTATTAACTGCGAGTAACAAAAGGATCTCTTTGTTAAAAGCAGTAACCCATTTACCCATCAACATAAATCTAGCTAAACCTATAACAAACAAGCGCGCTTTACCTATTTTAATACATTTGAATAAATACTATCTTTAGCGTTTTTTTTCTTGCAACAAAATAAAATGTGGATAAATACAGATACAATGACCAAAAAGTAAATATGGATAATTACAGACGGAAATGTTTAAAAAAAAATAAAAAAAACTGGGACCCACACTTATACAGTAAGGCAGTGAAAACACCACAAAAAGTCCTCCTCACCAGTTTAGAAAAATAGATAATATTTATCTGAATACAATTAGACAGAAGCAGAAAAAATCCAATGTGCAGAAGTCGAGATATCACCTTTTAAAGGTTTAAATGAGTCTCAATCCTTAAGAATCAGTGGTTATATCCTTGTAACACAGTACCTGGGATGTGTAAAAAATTATGATACTGGGTGCCGCAGAGGAGGAGATGTGTTGAAAAATAAGGTGCTGCGTCAGATTTTCCATTGCGGCACAGATGTTGCAAGGTGATTCATCGTTTTCCAGTAACGCATCCTTGGTCCCTCACTGCAATGCAGGGATATTTTGATGCCCAGGGACGATGTGTTGAAAATCCTTGACATGCTGGTAGAAGGAGGAGGTGCTGCATCTATCTGGTAGGCGATGCAGCGATTTTTCCACGTCGAGGCAAGCATCGATTTCTACAGCCATTGCATCAATTTCTCTGACGCACAGAGATTTTCTTCTCTGGGGTGAAGTCTTTGTGGCCCTGAGAACAGGAGGCAAGCTCAATCCAAGCCCTTGGAGAGTGCTTGTAGGGAAGGCAAGGCCCTTCCAACGGAGTCAGGCGCCAGCAGGACAACAAGCAGGGCAGCAGTCCCCAGAAAAGCAGTCCAGATGAGTCCTTTGGGCAGCCAAGCAGTCCATCTGTAGATCCAGAAGTGTCTTATTTGCTGGGATCAGAGACCCAGTATATAGATCTGAAAATGCCTTTGAAGTAGGGGAAACTTCAAAGAGTGGTTTTGAAGTGCACAGGTTCCCCTTTCAACCCAGCCCTGTCTGCCAGGATCCGTGTGGGGTGTTATCAGTCCTTTGTGTGAGGGCAGGCCTCTGGTCTTTGAAAAGTGTAAGAGAGAGCCCCCCCTCACTCTTCCTGCCCAGTGAGACCCATTCAGTCTGCAAATGAATGCAGATGTGACTGAGTGTCCTGTGCTTATGGCTGTCTGGGAGAAATGCACAAGTGGATCTGTCAACCAGCACATACCACACGTGGATTGGAGACAGGCTGTAAGGCACAGATGGTAGCAAGTGCAGAGAAATGGCCACTTTCTAAAAGTGGCATTTCCATAATAGTAATATTAAATCTAACTTCACCAGTAAGCATTATTTTCTATTGCCATTCTGGCCATATTAAACATGACAGGGCTACTCCTTTCAGATCAGCATCTACCACTTAAAAGTATATAAGGGCAGTTCTAATGCTGGCCTATGAGAGGAGCAGGCCTCACAAAAGTGGAAAACAAATGTGTGTGTTTTTCACTTCCAGGACATGTGAAACACATAAGTAGAGGTCCTGCCTTTTACTGACATAGCACCCTGCACTATGGGTTACCAAAGGGGTAAAGGGGAGTTTAAGACTTGGCAATTCGTTTAAAATGCCAATTCGAAGTGGCAGCGAAACTGCACACACAGTCCTTGCAATGGCAGATCTGAGGCATAGTTAAGGGGCTACATATGTGGGTGGCACAATCAGTGCTCTAGGCCCATCAGTAGCATTTAATGTGCAGGCCCTGGACACATCTAGTGCACTTTACTTGGGACTTGCAAGTGAATTAAATATGCCAGTTGGGTAGGAGCCAATTTTACCATGTTTGGGGGAGAGAGCACATGCACGTTAGCACTGGTCAGCAGTGGTAAAGTGGGCATAGTCCTAAAACCATCAAAAACAGGGTCAGGAAAAAATGGAGAGAGGTAGGTAAAAAGTTGGTTGATGACCACCCTAAGGCTGCCAGGTCTAATAGGTGTCATATCCCTCAAGGGTATACAGAGAGCTCCTCAATCTTTAGCCAGATTCTAAAATATGATTTGAAAGGTTTGTAGTTGCCCTGTAACTTTGTGCTAGTTCAGTATACAAACAATTTAATATGAGTGTCTAAAACAAAAGAAGATTGCAAGTTGGTTACAATTGCGCTTTTGAATCAGCTTGCAAAAAAATGGGCATTAGGCTTCATCTTTAAAAATACTATACTATATGGAAGAAGTTATCTATCTACAACATCATATTAAATAGGGAATGATAAAAGTAAAAAGTATGGTTGGTGTGGACTTGGCCCTTTCTCCAGCTTCATTCCCCAGCTCTTTGCCTTCAGACCTCCTTGTTTTGCTGAATTCATTTTTGTTTGCATTAGGTATCTGTGCACTTTATCACGGCTAACCAGTGCTAAGGTGTTTATGCTCCCTCCTTTAAAAAATGGTAACATTGGCTTATTCCCAATTGATATGTTCAATTTACTAAGTCCCTAGCAAAGTGGCACTACATGTACCAGGGCCTGTAAATGAAATGCTACTACGTGTCTGCAGCACTGATCATGCCACCCACTTAAGTAGCCCTCAAGCATTTCTCAGGCCTTCCATTGGAGAGCACGTGTGTGGACTTTAAACAGCCATCTTAACCTGGCAAAATAAACCTTTTGTCAGGCCCAAACCTTCCTTTTTAAATCATGTAAGTCGCCCCTTAGTTAGACCCTGGACAGCCCAGAATTAGGGCATCTACCTTTAAGTTTTACATGTCCTGGTAGTGAAAAACTCTGAAGTTCTTTTTTCACTTTTGCCAGGCATCTCTCTACCATAGGGCAAGATTGGAGTTGCCGTACTACATTTAATATGTGTAATTTCCAAATGGGAAGAAATAACCAGTTAATGCTTGGTGTCTCTGGAATCACAATTTAAAATCCTAACTTATGGTGAAGTCAAATTTTAAATTGCAATTCTGAGAATGCTACTTTTGGAAGTTGGCATTTGCATGCCTTAGCCATTTGGGGCCTACAGTCTGTCTGTAGGTCACATGACATGGGTATGGGTGACAGTTGGGCTTTGTATATTCCTCCTAGACAACCACACCCAATGGGAACTTAGGTGAGGCTCAGTGGGCCATCACTGGCAGGATGGGAGAAGGAACTGGTCACAGCCCTACTTACTTTTGAATAGGTTGTGTCCGGTCACCACAAAAATAACTGAAAACCCCCTGTAGTTAGTTGGGAGCTGGGGCAGGGAAGGCAGGACATCTGTGCACTTCAAAGATATGCCTCTAGAAGCTTCCCCCTACTTCAGAGGCACAGCTGTGTATAAAAGAAGGACCTCAGGCACCAACTATTCAGTACAATTCTGGACCTGCTGGTACTCTGCTGGACTGTTGCTCTAAAGAAACTGCTGCCCTCCTGTGCTCACCTGCTGCCCTCTTGCCTGGGGAAAAAGAACTGGAGCTGCAATTTCATCTTGAACCCAGGACCCCAGAGGAACTCAAATAAAAGACATAAAAGACATAAAAGGCCCCCAACACACTCTCGCATCAAGCTGCAGTGACTCCCTGATGCCCAAGTGGTATCCTGCACGTCCTCATCTCTCGTAGAATCAAGCTTTTGGGTTGTTAGCAACCACAAACGAACCAGTTTGCTCCAAAACCACAGCGTTCACACAGAAACCCAGCACCAGCCACCGACAGCCCGTCGCTTTGCACAGCAGCATCAACAGTCCGTGGTGGGACCGCCAAAAATGAAGGTCCATCCCTCCTGCCCGCGATGCCCTGCCTGCTTATCGCTCCATGCCTACTGCTGCCAGTGACGCTCTCCTTGCTCCTCACGATGCTCTCCAACATGAACAGGACCCTTGGCACATAACCTGAGAAGGTACACCTTCAGCAAGACTAATCTGGGACTATATACGACCCACGCTGCACTGCATTCTGCCAGAACTTTTTACTTTGACCCGGTCCAGAGCGGCCAGATGGCCTCGGTTCTCACTTTGTGCTTTTAGGTGCAATTTTACAGTTTATCTTTTAAAAATGTATAACTCCAGTTCTACTGATTGGATCTTTGTCATGTTGGTATTGTTTTCTCTATTAAGGTAAGCTCTATTTGTTTCGGACCTGGTGTCGGATCTATGTGTGTAGTATTTTCACAGTTTTACTGTTTGAAATGTTGCACAAATATTTGACACATTGCCTTTCAATTAAGCCTGACTGCTCTATACTAAGCTACATAGGGGGTTAATTTATTGTGCCTTACCATGACTAGGATTGTGGTTGCTGCTTTACCAGGGCTCAAACCCAGGTCAACCAGTGACCCATTTTCTAACGGTTGGCTACAGCAGGCAGTAGATTCCAAACTTTTCCCTGATTACAAATCCTTTACTGAGGCTTATTCACAGTAATGTGAGTGAACCGGTGCCATTCAGTGGCAAATACATGGATGCCTTCCTCGAGCTCAGAAATTAACTCTGTAGTGCACTCTCTCTAGGAATTATTATGAAAAAGATTTCCATCTGTTCTGTCATGAGACAAAATAATGTGTGTTTTCATTACTTACCCAAAAACATGGAGAGTTGAAGTGGCCTGCCTTACTTTTGTGCCACATTTGATCCTTTAGCCACAGTAGCCACTCCCCACTGTGGGTGTTCTGTTTGAATCTTTGGATCATAATGTGGTTACAGCGGTTCTGAAATGATGCACCAAAGACCAGGAAACTAAGAAAACCTGATGAAAAGATAGAATGCTGGGATAGTCTATGTGTATTAGTGGGCTTCGCATTTCATATGGTGGAATGTCGGCAGGCCTTACTAATATTAACATCTGTGGTTCAATACTATTCAAGGGTATTTATTGTGTGGTGAACAGTTTTCAGGAACAACATGTTATGATATTTTACGTTCACTGGATAGGCACTTTAATTCTTGATTGTCTGTAAATTAATAGATATAGGCCCTCATTACAACCCTGGCGGTCGGTGTTAAAGCGGCGGTAAGACTTCCAACAGGCCGGTGGTAAAAAAAATGGAATCACGACCATGGCGGAAACCGCCAACATAGACAGCCACTTTAACCCCTTCGCTGCCAGGCCTTTTCCCCCTCCTGTGGCGAGCCTTTTTTTGGCTATTTGGGGCAGTTCGCGCTTAGGCCCTCATAACTTTTTGTTGACATAAGCTACCCACGCCAAATTTGCGTCCTTTTTTTCCAACATCCTAGGGATTCTAGAGGTACCCAGACTTTGTGGGTTCCCCAGAAGGAGGCCAAGAAATTAGCCAAAATACAGTGAAAATTTCATTTTTTTCAAACAAATGGGAAAAAGGGGCTTCAGAAGAAGGCTTGTGGTTTTTTCCCTGAAAATGGCATCAACAAAGGGTTTGCGGTGCTAAAATCACCAGCTTCCCAGCTTTCAGGAACAGCCAGACTTGAATCAGCAAACCCAATTTTTCAATACAATTTTGGCATTTTACTGGGACATACCCCATTTTTATGTTTTTTTGTGCTTTCAGCCTCCTTCCAGTTAGTGAACAAAATGGGTGAGAAACCAATGCTGGATCCCAGAAAGCGAAACATTTCTGAAAAGTAGACAAAATTCTAAATTCAGCAAGGGGTCATTTGTGTACATCCTACAAGTGTTTCCTACAGAAAATAACAGCTGAAATAAAAAAATATTGAAATTGAGGTGAAAAAA
Organism: Pleurodeles waltl; assembly: GCF_031143425.1. Lineage (NCBI taxonomy): Eukaryota > Metazoa > Chordata > Amphibia > Caudata > Salamandridae > Pleurodeles > Pleurodeles waltl. Next base: position 262,953,658 of record NC_090440.1, read on the forward strand.
AAAGCCCTTTTTCTCCACGATTTACTCTGTAACTTTTTCCTGCAATGTCAGATTTTTGAAAGCAATATACCGTTACGTCAGCTGGACTCTTCTGGCTGCGGGCTATAGGGTTTGTAGGTTCATCAAGAACTCTAGGTACCCAGAGCCAATAAATGAGCTGCACCTTGCAATGGGTTTTTATTCTATACCGGGTATACAGCAATTCATTTGCTGAAATATAAAAAGTGAAAAATAGGTATCAAGAAAACCTTTGTATTTCCAAAATGGCTACAAGGTAAGGTGTTGAGAAGCAGTGGTTATTTGCACATCTCTGAATTCCGGGGTGACCATACTAGCATGTGAATTACAGGGCATTTCTCAAATAGACGTCTTTTTTACACAATGCCTTACATTTGGAAGGACAAAATGTAGAGAAAGACAAGGGGCAATAACACTTGTTTTGATATTCTGTGTTCCCCCAAGTCTCCCGATAAAAATGGTACCTCACTTGTGTGGGTAGGCCTAGCGCCCACGAAAGGAAATGGCTCAAAACACAACGTGGACACCACATTTTTCCACAGAAAACAGAGGTGTTTTTTGCAAAGTGCCTAACTGTGGATTTTGGCCTCTAGCTCAGCCGGCACCTGGGGAAACCTAGCAAACCAGCTCATTTTTTAAAACTAGACACCTAGGGGAATCCAAGATGGGGTGATCTGTGGGGCTCTGACCAGGTTCTATTACCCAGAATCCTTTGCAAACCTCAAAAGTTGACCAAAAAAATACTTTTTCCTCTCATTTTGGTGACAGAAAGTTCTAGAATCTAAGAGGAGCCACAAATTTCCGTCCACCCAGCTTTTCCCCAAGTCTCCCGATAAAAATGGTACCTCACTGGTGTGGGTAGGCCTAGCGCCCACAAAAGGAAATGGCCCAAAACACAACGTGGACACATCACATTTTTTCACAGAAAACAGAGGTGTTTTTTACAAAGTGCCTCCCTGTGGATTTTGGCCTCTAGCTTAGCCGGCACCTGGGCAAACCTAGCAAACCAGCGCATTTTTGAAAACTAGACACCTAGGGGAATCCAAGATGGGGTGGCTTGTGGGGCTCTGACCAGGTTCTGTTACCCAGAATCCTTTGCAAACCTCAATCTTTAGATAAAAAAACACATTTTCCTCACATTTCGGTGACAGAAAGTTCTGGAATCTGAGAGGAGCCACAAATTTCCTTGCACCCAGCATTCCCCCACGTCTCCCGATAACAATGATACCTCACTTGTGTGGGTAGGCCTAGCGCCTGCGACAGGAAATGTCCCAAAACACAACGTGGACACATCCCATTTTTTCACAGAAAACAGAGGTGTTTTTTGCAAAGTGCCTACCTGTAGATTTTGGCCTCTAGCTCAGCCGGCAGCTAGGGAAATCTACCAAACCTGTGCATTGTTTAACACTAGAGACCTAGGGGAATCCAAGATGGGGTGGCTTGTGGGGCTCTGACCAGGTTCTGTTACCCAGAATCCTTTGCAAACCTCAAAATTTGGCTAAAAAAACACATTTTCCTCACATTTTGGTGACAGAAAGTTCTGGAATCTGAGAGGAGCCACAAATTTCCTTCCACCCAGCTTCCCCCAAGTGTCCCGATAAAAATGATACCTCACTTGTGTGGGTAGGCCTAGCGCCCACGAAAGGAAATGGCCCAAAACACAACGTGGACACATCACATTTTTTCACTATTGCATACGGGGTCGCTCCCCCTGCGTGACATTGGCGCAAAAAAAAAGATCCCCGGTGCCTAGTGGTTTCTGCCCCCCTTGGGGGCAGATTGACCTAAAATCGGCCGATCTGCCCCCAAAGGGGGCAGAAATGGCCTAAATACAATTTGCCCCTCCAGGGGAGCGACCCTTGCCTAAGGGGTCGCTCCCCATCTGTAAAACAACAACAAAAGAAAAAAATCCCCAGTGCCTAGTGGTTTCTGCCCCCCTTGGGGGCAGATCGGCCTAATTAAAATAGGCTGATCTGCCCCCTAGGGGGGCAGAAATGGCCTAAAATAAATGTGCCCCCCAGGGGAATGACCCTTGCCTAAGGGGTCGCTCCCCTTGCGTGAAATTCACGAAAAAAAAAACTCACTGGTGTCTAGTGGTTTCTGTTCCCCTGGGGGGAAGATTGGCCTCATAAAAATATGCCAGTCTGCCACCAAGGGGGGCAGAAATGGCCTAAATATAATTTGCCCCCTATGGGATCGACCCTTGCCTAAGGGGTCGCTCCCCACCTCAAAAATATAAAAAAAAAAAAAATGCTCCCTGGTGCCTAGAGGTTTCTGCCCCCCCTAGGGGCAGATCGGCCTAATTATAGGCCGAGCCTTTAAAAAAAAAATGCCCCCCCTGGGAGCGTTGCTCCCTCATGGCAATTTCATTGAAAAAAAAAAAAATTGCTGGTGTCTAGTGGGCGTTTTGACCAAAACGCTGAGAGAGACTTCAAAGGGAAGGAAATAACTTTCCTTCCCTTTCAAGTCTCTCGGCCTCCTCCACGTGATCGGAAGAGAAATGCTTTTGCATTTCTCTTCCGATCGCACTGGAAGCTGAGCTTCCAGCGCGATGGAGGAGGCCCTCTGTGACAATCAGCGCGCGATCTTGCGGTGACGTCACAGGGGAGTGGGAGGGTCGGGAGTGGAAGGGGAAGAGCTTCTCCTTCCATCCCTGCCTTGGGGGGTGGGGGGGACTCCCACATTGGGAGCGCTAGCGCTCCCTCTGGGCTCTGTGCCCAGGAGGTAATGGTTACGTCCTGGGCACACGAGCACTGTGCCTCAGGACGCAACCATTACGTCCTGGGCACAGAAGGGGTTAACACTCCGACCGCCACGGCGGTACAAACAAACAGCATGGCGGTCACCGCCAACAGACAGGCGGAAGACAATGTACCGCCCACACTATTATGAGAGGCCAATCCGCCACCTTTTCCGGGGCGGAACCAACGCGAACAAAAACACGTCGAAAACTGGACTTGGAAGGGGATACACTCACATCTACACAACCCACGAGGAACCAGGACGCCATGGAGCCAGAACTCCAAATCCTCCCTGCGATAGTTTTCCTGCTCCTCTACCAAGAGCACGAACGATGGCAGCGACGACCACGGTGAGATCTGCACCTACAACACAGGGGAGGGTGGAGGGAAAAGAGAGTGACACACACACGCAGCACCCCCACCCTCACCCACACCAACACACACACCAGTACATGCTGCAACATTAGATTTACACCCCCCAACCCCTCCTGGAAGAAAGCAATGACAAAAGGAAATGATCGTAATGATTGTAATCAATAATAATCCATTAGTCAAAACTTGAAATACAGTATAAACAATTATGTATATCAACTATAAAAGTCCGAATAGTGCACCATTCATAGACCGTGGACCACTGGGCCCAAAATGCATGGGCGAGGCCCACACTCAATACCAGACATCAAACGGAGAGAACACTGCTGGGGCATCAGATCAAAATGAAACAGGCACCTCAGGGGGAAGGGAAGGGAGGGGCACCTCAGCCGGATGACTGCACGACGCCAGCTCCATGAGGGGGTTCCATACCCATTGATGTTTCCTGGGGAGTGCAAAGCCACAGTCTCTCAAGTCTCCCCAGTGGGTGGTTTGCCCACTGCTTTATCCTGGGGAGTGCAAAGCCACAGTCTCTAAAGTCTCTCCAGTGGGTGGTTTGCCCGCTGCTTTATCCTGGGGAGTGCAAAGCCACAGTTTCTCAAGTCTCCCCAGTGGGTGGGTTGCCCACTGCTGCATCCTGGGGAGTGCAAAGCCACAGTCTCTCAAGTGGATGCCTTTCTCTACTGGTTCTGGAGGGGGCTTTGTGCCCAGAGTGCTTCATCCTGCCAAGGACTGAGGTAGTGGATGTCTTTCTCCACTGGTTCTGGAGGGGCCTTGGTGCCCAGAGTGTTTCATCCTGCCAAGGACTGAGGTAGTGGATGTCTTTCTCCACTGGTTCTGGAGGGGGCTTTGTGCCCAGAGTGCTTCATCCTGCCAAGGACTGAGGTAGTGGATGTGACACTCCCTGACGGTGGTGCAACATGCAAGCTGGCCAGGCTCCTGGAACTGACCACCAGCCTCGTATGACTGACCACTGGGGAAGGCAGCCACGTCTGAGGTGGTGGCACTGGCTCAGGATGTCGCAGGGCCGCTGGCGGTGCTGGCGGTGCTGGCGGCAGTGTCAGTAGCGGCGGTGCTGGTGGCGGGCTCAGTGTCTGCGGTGCTGGTGGCGGGCTTAGTGTCTGCAGTGCTGACGGTGGTGTCTGTGGTAGCGGTGCAAGTGGCGGTTCTGGTGGCAGTCTTGTCCGCCGTGCAGGTTGGCGTCGACGTGGACCTGCCTTTGATTTTCTGGTCCTTCCCCTCCTTGGATGGTGGCGCAGCTGCCCTTGGTGGCAGGTGTTTTCGCCTTCTCCCTCCGGGATGTGGGCAACTTTTTCAGTTTTGGAGGTGGGGGAATGTCCTTGCCCTCGCTCCTTGGGACACTGGCAGCCCTGTTGCTTGACGCACTCCAAAATCTCGCTATTGCTGGCACCACTGTGCCCGGTGATGTGGTGGCTGAGGTGCTGGGTTGGGACCTAGGGCGCGGATGAGGTGTAGGGAAGAGGTCAACATTTGATAGGAAAAGCTTTTTAGACACACTGGGATGGGTAGATGGAGGGGGTTTGGGCATGGAGGAAAAGGTAGTGGATGTAGGAGGTGTACGTTTGCTTACTTTGGGTGAAGGTTCATGGGCTGGAGGCTGTTGTGAGGTGGATGGCTGTTGGGTGGGTGTGTGACTGCATTTGTGTACTTTGGGAGGAGGGCTCACTGACACACTGGGAGAGGACACAGGTGATGTGTGAATGGTAGTGGGGGTGGTGAGTGCACGTGAGCGGTGTGTGGTGATGGGCGTGCTGGTGATGGAGGTAGTGGCTGAAGATGTAGTGCATGCAGGTGTGAGTGGAGACGAGACAGTGAGGGAGGAGGGAGACGTGGAGGAGGGGGACGCAGTGGAGGCAGTGGATGTTGGTATGTCTGCATGGGTATTATGCTTGTGTGAGTGCCTGTGGGATGTGTGGTGCTTATGTTTGTCTGAGCCACCGTTGTATGTTGAGGTGTGTGCATGCTGGTCTGATGGTGTGCTTGTGATAGGCTGAGGTTCAGGGGATTGGGTCTGGGTGGAGGAGGTTGGAGGGGGAAGGCTGGATACAGGGACAATGGCTGCCATCAGGGCAGAGGCCATAGCCTGAAATGCTCGCTGTTGGGCTGCCTGGCAAGAATGAATGCCCTCCAAGTATGCATTTGTTTGTTGCAACTGCCTCTTTACACCCTGGATGGCATTCAGAATGGTAGGCTGCCCAACAGTGAGGGATCTCAGAAGGTCCATAGTCTCCTCACTGAGGGCAGCAGCGCTGAGTGGGGCAGGGCCTGAGCTGCCTGGGGCATAGGAGATGGCCACCCTCCTGGGTGACTGGCCATGGGACACACGCTGAGGGGCTGCTGGGAGGGCGGTGCTGGTAGGGGGGGAGGCGGTTGTACCTGTAGAGGCGGTGGGCACAGAGGGGCCTGCCACCGCAGGGGAGCTCCCATCAGAGGAGGAGTCACTGTCGCTGGTCTCTGCTCCTGTCCCCGCCGTGGAGCTCCCCTCGCCCTCCGTCCCACTGGTGACTTCAGACTCTGTTGTCTCGCCCTCCAGGGCCATGTGGGATGCAGCTCCCTCCTGCTCCGGTGGCACTGCTCCTCCGCCTGATGATGCTAATGCGCACAAGAACAGGGAGACCACAAAAAGGGGGGAGGGGAGAAAGAAGAAAGACATGTTCAGTGCATGCAATACCGCTACCGTTGGCGGACACTACAGACACAGCAGCCCTCTGCACTACGCCATGCACTTAGAGTTCCCTAATTAATCACAGGGACATGGGGTACAAGGCCTATGCCTGATTGCTGCACACATGGAAGTGACAGGAGCCTGACAAGGTGTAGATGGCTCTTACCACTGGTGGGGTTTGGGTGCCACATAGTCTGCCTCACAAAGGGTTCTTGCCTACAAAGCTCGCCTTGGCCTAGGGTAACCTACTGCCCACCTCCCCCACCCAGACACCTCGTAATGCGCGAAGAGTCAGATGGATGTGACGGTACTCACCCCCTTGTGGCTGCTGTGATGCCCTCAAGCGCCCATCCAACTCCGGATACGCCACTGCCAGGATCCAGAACATCAGGGGGGTCATGGCGCGACGGGCACCCCTCCCACATTGGGAGGCCATCCCCAGCTGGGCCTCCACCGTCTTCTTGCTCCAGCGGCGAATGTCCTCCCATCTTTTCCAGCAGTGGGTGCTCCGTCTGTGGTGGACCCCCAGGGTCCGGACGTCCTTGGCGATGGCACGCCAAATATCCTTCATCTGGTGGGCACTGACCTAGAGGAATAGTACAGGGGAAAAGGATGATCTTTAACCACCCGGACCGTCAAAGCATTGGCCCACGTTCCCACCCTTGCCCTGACGCACATAAACTCACCGTCCGCTCATGCAGGCCTCAGTCCCCCCCTCCTGTATCTTCCATCCACACCACTTCAAACAGGCATTGCCCATACAGCATGCTCACAGTGTACTCACCTGTTTGTCTGGAGGACCGTAGAGTAGCGTGTACTGGGGGCGGTCCCCATCCACTAACTTCTCCAACTCCTCCGAAGTGAAGGCAGGGGCCCTTTCCCCAGACACATGAGCCATCGTCGCTTCCAGACTGAGGTCACAGCAGCACTTGCAGTTTAGGTCCTCTCCTGTCGAAGGTCAGGTATCAAGTGAGTGAACAGACAGAAAATGGCGGTCACGTCCGTGGCGGTGCGTACCATCACCGCCGGCGCACATCGTCATTGGGCCCAATGTTAACCAATGCAGGATTGCGCTGCAGGCTTCAACCGCCTACTGCGACGGTGTACAACCCCAGCGAAGTTACCTCATATCCCCTTGTCCCACATTACAGGTCAGGCAGCCGCCATTTCAGGTGGCCACATGGCATTATTTTTAAATGTGTCACACCTATCTAGGCCTTGCATACACACAGTGACAGGCACATTGCGGATTGACAAATGTGTGCAAAAAATTCTTTTTTTACTACCTCAGTGTTGCCTGACTCTGTGCTCGGTGTTCTCGTCCATAGGGCACGTCCGCTGGGGCAGGTGAGGAGATGGCGGCATCCCCCGGTGTACAGACCGCGGGTTGACCTGTCGACAATGGAAGACAGACACATCATTATCACTTACAGACTTGATCATGCCACAATCCGGGAACTGTGTGCCCAGTTGAAGCCAGACCTGATTTCAGCTATCCGCCATCCCACAGGAATCCCCCCTCTAGTGCAGGTCCTGTCAGTACTCCATTTCCTGGCAAGTGGGTCTTTTCAAACAACAGGGGCCATTGCATCAGGGATGTCCCCGCCTATGTTCTCAAACGTGTTGTCCAGAGTGTTGTCTGCCCTGCTGAAACACATGTGCAGCTACATAGTTTTCCCTCAGGTGGACAATTCCCCCACAGTGAAAGGTGACTTCTATGCCCTAGGACATATCCCCAACATCATAGGTGCCATTGATGGGACACATGTGGCCTTGGTACCCCCCTGCAGGAGTGAACAGGTGTACAGAAACAGGAAGAGCTACCATTCGATGAGTGTGCAGATGGTGTGTTTGGCTGACCAGTACATCTCCCATGTGAATGCAAAGTTTCCAGGGTCAGTGCATGACGCTTACATTTTGAAGAATAGTAGCATCCCTTATGTGACGGGGCAACTCCAGAGGCACTGTTTGTGGCTAATAGGTGAGGACAAGGACCCTATACCGTGTGAATGATTGTCTGGGTCTGGGGTTGTCCCTAAGGGTTAGTGTGTGTCTAACAGTTGTCCCTCGACATTTGCAGGTGACTCTGGGTACCCCAACCTGTCATGGCTACTGACCCCAGTGAGAAATCCCACAATGAGGCACATGGGCGAACTAGGAGAGTGTCCAGGTTCCGGTGCCTCCATATGACAGGTGGTTCTCTCTACTACTCACCAAAGAAGGTGTGCCAGATCATCGTGGCCTGCTGTATGCTGCACAACCTGGCTTTGCAACGACAGGTGCCTTTTCTGCATGAGGATGGTCCAGAAGGAGGTCTTGTGGCAGCTGTGGAGCCTGTGGACAGTGAAGAAGAGGAGGCTGAAGAAGAGGATATCAACAACAGAAACAACGTTATCCAGCAATACTTCCAGTGAGACACAGGTAAGAAGACATCACTGCCTCCTACATCTCATACAATTGTTAGACCTATCATATGTCTGTCACTTTCACCCAGTGTATGGACCCTGACTTGTCACTTTGCCTTTCCATTTCACAGATGTGGGCCCCACTGTGTGACCTCTGCTATATTACCTTATGGACTGGAGCTGTGTGACATAGGTATGTTGACAATACAATGGACATAGCTATTTTCCTTAGTTGTAGCAAATACACATTTGTGAAAGCACAGACTGACTTCGGATTGTTTTGTGATTCAAGGGTGTTTATTTCAGTGCAAATTAGTGGAGGGGGTTGGAAAATAGTCAGGTGTGATGGTGGAGGAATGTCCATGGCAGAGTCCAGTTATTTGTCTCCCAGGTGCATTGTCCAAAGGGGCGTAGAAAGTGGAGCTAGGGCGGTTTTATGGATGGACAGGGTGACGAAGTGGGACAGAAGGATGACATTCAGGGTGGTCTCATATCTTGGTGGGGGTCTTGGCATTGTTCTCTGCCTTTGTCCTGGATCTCAGGGACCGTTTGCGGGGTGGTTCTCCATCTGCAGGGGGTGGGGTGCTGGTGTCGTGGTCCTGTGGCGGTGCCTCCTGTCCACTAGCGCCGGCGGAGGTGATGGGCTGTTCATCATCAAGGCTAGTGTCAGGGGCCCCTTGTTGGGCCACAGTGTCCCTCCTGGTGTTGAAAAGGTCCTTCAGCACCCCTACAATGGTGACCAGGGTGGTGTTGATGGACTTAAGTTACTCCCTGATCCCCAAATACTGTTCCTCCTGCAGCCGCTGGGTCTCCTGAAACTTGGCCAGTACCGTTGCCATTGTCTCCTGGGAATGATGGTACGCTCCCATGATGTTGGAGAGGGCCTCGTGGAGAGTGGGTTCCCTGGGCCTGTCCTCCCCCTGTCGCACAGCAGACCTCCCAGTTCCCCTGTTTTCCTGTTCCTCTGTCCCCTGAACCGTGTGTCCACTGCCACTGCCCCCAGGTCCCTGATGTTCTTGGGTTTGTGGGTTTGCCTGGGTTCCCTGTAGTGGTGGACACACTGCTGCTTGACGTGTCCCAGGGACAGAGGGATTGGCCCGCTGGGTGGGTGCTGTGCTGGTGTTTCCTGAGGGAGGAGGCTCTGTGGTGGCATGTTCCAGTGTGAGGGGAACTGACTGTCCCGAGGTCCCAGAAGGGCCGGGCTGGTCATCTAGATCCAGATGGACAGAGCTGCTGTCATCACTGTGGGCCTCTTCTGTGGGGGGGGTGGACATGTCTGGCACCTCCTGTCTGGTGACGTTGGGTAGGGGTCCTGCAGGGGTGTAAAGGCATGATTATTGCATCTGTGTGTGCCATCGTGTGCAATGGGTGGGTCACCCTGTACCCCAGTGCTTACATTCTTGTCTAGGACCTTGTGTGATATTTGGTTTGAGGATCTGTGTGGGTATCTGTAGTGGACATGCTTTGGTGTTGCATGCAGGGCTTGGTGTTGGGATGGGTGGTTTGTGATAGTGGGACATATTTGAGGTGTTGGAGTGATGGGGTTGAGGGTGGGGGTATGTAACAGCATGCAGGTAGGATGGGGGATATAATAGTTAAGATTTGACTTACCAGAGTCCATTCCTCCTGGTACTCCTGCGAGGCCCTCAGGATGCAGTATAGCCAAGACCTGCTCCTCCCATGTTGTTAGTTGTGGGGGAGGAGGTGGGGGTCCGCCGCTAGTCCTCTGTACTGCAATCTGGTGTCTTGAGACCACGGAACGCACCTTCCCCCGTAGGTCGTTCCACCTCTTCCTGATGTCATCCCGTGTTCTTGGATGCTGTCCCACTGCGTTGACCCTGTCTATGATTCTGCGCCATAGCTCCATCTTCCTAGCAATGGAGGTGTGCTGCACCTGTGATCCGAATAGATGTGGCTCTACCTGGACGATTTCCTCCACCATGACCCTGAGCTCCTCCTCTGAGAACCTGGGTTGTCTTTGCAGTGCCATGGTGTGGTGTGGGTGATGTTTGAGGTGGTGTGTTGTGATGTGTGAGGGGATGTGTTTGTGTGTGTTGTGTGTCTGTGGATGCTAGTTTGTTGATGGTGGTATCTCTTTCTGTGCTTCTTTCTCAATTTGTGTTGTAGGGGTTTGTGGGTGATGTGGGTGTGTGTTATATGTTGGTTTTGGTGTGTGGGAGTGGTGTGTGTATGTGTATCAGGTGTGTGTATTTCGATTTGTCCAATGTGGTTGTGTTTTGTAAATGTGTGTGTATTTTGAGCGTGGCTGTGTGTACCGCCAATGGAATACCGCTGTTGAAAGACCGCTGCGTGGATTCGTGGGTCGTGATAGTGTGGGCGTATTCCTGTTGGCGTGACGGTGGAGGTTCTGTTATCGCCAGTTTATCACTGACCTTTGGTGTGGCGGACTTATGTGGGTGTCTAGATTTTGGCGGATTCCGGCCTGTGGGTTTTAATAGCTGTAGCGGATTTCAGCGGCCTCAGCGGTGTGTTGGTGGTCTTCTGCACGGCGGTAAGCGGAATTTACTGCCAATGTTGTAATGAGGGCCATAATGTGGTAAGGATTTATGACTGGTAGAAAGTCAGAAAGTGTTTGAATCCATGATTGGACAATTGGGCCTTGAGCTCTATAGATAAGAATGTTGAAAAACAATTTACCAATATTTGTTTCCTTATGTAATCTTGGGCAAAATAATGTGGGGATCACTGATTCTAACAATTAACATATGGCTATATAATTGGATGATTGAGATTAATTACTCTTTATGAAATGTTGGTTATATGACTCTCTGATTTGTCAAATGGGATGGTGGGAAGAAAACAATATATAACATACAGATATGTAACTAAGTGTCATGATTTGTTTATTGTTTGAAAAATTTAAGATGTATGAATCAGTGATTTGATGATTGGAGGAGTTGGAAATATTTTTTTATATTTGTGCCCATACAGAATCTCGGAATATCAGCACATGGTAAATGACGTAAATGAAGACAATAAATACATACACACATAAGAAAAAGATATATGACATGTGTAACATATGATATGTTTTGGATCACGGTATTCAGTGAATTACGTTTTTTTATATATCGTCTAATGATTTTTAAGGGGTGGGTGTTTATATAAATTTTTATGTATCACGTTTTGTAGCCCTGAAGAAGTCCTGAGAAAGGGTGAAACGCATTGGCTGTTGGTTGAAGGAATGAACTTAAAAGTTGTTTTTAAAAAAAAAAGAAGAAAGCTGAACAAAGGCCAAACAAAGGAAAACAGTTTTTATTCAAGAAACAAAATGGGCTGAAGATTCTTTATTTCATATGTCTGGTTTCAAGACTGTTAATGAAAAAATGTTTTTCTCTAACACGGATTATATGGTTAAATAGAAGTAGTGCTGGAACAATTTTCTGTTTATGTGGAATGGAGAGGCATAGAGTGGCAAATAGTCATGTTGTAAAGCAGTAGAGTGGCATAGAATGGAATGCCAAGGAGTAGCTTATGGTGGAGTGGTGAGTTAATTGGTGTAGAATGCTGTAGAGTGGCATAGAGTGGAGTGGCTTAGAGTGGCAGAGTAGAGCAGGTTAGAGTAGAGTGGAATTGAGTGAGGTTGCAAAGAGTGGAGTGGCATGGGGTAGAATGGTGTGGAGTGGAGTACCATGGAGATGAGTGCCATAGAATAGAGTGGTGGAAAGTATAGTTGAGTGGCATTGAGTGAGGGTGCAAAGAGAGGGGTGGCATGCAATAGAGTGGCGCAGAGTAGAGTGCCATGGAATAGAGTGGCATAGAGTACAATGGCACTGAGTAGTAATGGTGTACAGTAAAGTGGCATAAAGTGACATAGAGTGACATTGTGTGGAGTGGCGTAGAATAGAGTGGAGTGGTGTGGCGTAGAGTGGAGAAGAGTGGTGTAGTGTAGAGTGGCATAGAGTTTCTTAGAGTGGTGTACAGTGGAATGGAGTGGCATAGAGTAGAGTGGCTTTGAGGGTTGTAGAATTGAGTGGCATGGAATAGAGTGGCATATAGTCGAAGTGGTGTAGAGTAGAGTGGCATAGAGTGCAGTGGAATGGCTTAGGGTAGAATGCTGTAGAGTGGCATTGTGTGTAGTGGCATGGAGTGGTGTAGAGTGAAGTGGCGTAGAGTAGAGTGCATTGAATGTAGTGGCATAGAGTAGAGTGGTGTGGAGTGGCATGGACGAGTAGAGTGGAGTGGCAAAGAGTAAAGCAGAGTGGCTTAGACTTAGAGTGCTGTGGTATATAGTGGAGTAGCAGAGAGTAGTACATTAGTGGGTGAAAATAACAAGTGCCAATAGGGAAGACAGATAGGGTGACAGCAAGATAAATAAGAAGCCATATGCCTGTGTTAAATGTGGGAAAGCATATTGCAAGTCCAGGAACAATGCTGAAATGCTTATAAAGTTAAAACAATAGTGTGTTGCAAACACCAGAAAGCAAGGGAAGCCCATAGGAGAAAAGTAACCAATAGATTTCAAATGACAGTGAAAACAAAAACAAGTAATGGCATGCTGTGGGCAGGTACTAAGCCCACTGAACTGTAAACAATACACCTCACAGCACAGCATATGCGCTGTGCAGGCAAAGACCCAAATACAGGCCTTTCTGTGCACAAAGTATTGATGGAAGGAGCCGTGAGATTTCCCTCCAATGATAACATTGTGTTAGATTACTGTAAGGGTTGGCTGATGTGTGCTCTTTCTCTCAGATGAATTTAGCACCACCAGCAGCAATAGAAGGATTATGTCACAATCTCCATCCTGGGAATCGGGTGGTTATAAAGAAGCATGTTTCCAAATATTGCCAGGAGTCAAAGTGGAAAGGTCCTTTCAGGGGATCCTTATGACAAACACTGCTGTGAAATGTGCAGGCCTGCCACAGTAGATCCAGGCATTTCACATGGACAAAGTGAAGACTGCAGATGAAGAGGTGGTGACACAATACCACTGATTCACCGTTTCAAGCTTGAGTTTGCTGTGTGGATCCATAGGGCGGCGGTAAAGATCAATATGAAGATCAATATCAGGCCCAGATCAAGAACAAGCTCGTAGAGAAAGTCAAACTCTAAATCAAGGAGTGAAACCTTAAATGTGAGTTTTGAAAACACCCAGAGGAAATCAGTTTACAATAAAAAAAGAGAATCAAGCTGTTCCAGACAGATTCATGAACTAAGTGGCAAATGAAGATGGAGATGCAGCAGTAGTCATTAGTAGATCTGATGATTAGGAAGAAAAAGTGCATGGACTTTGTTGGTGAGAAGAATAAAAAGAGTTTACAAGGAAGTCCAAAGATCAGAAACAATCAGAGAAGAACCAGAGCTAATACAAAACGACTTTAATGACAGTGAAAGTGAGTGGCCTATAGCCCAAAGATCAGTATGAGAGCAAAAAAAGGTATGTAGCTCCTGAATGATCTTACCTGGGAGATATTTAACAGTGTGGAATTTAATAAAATATCTACCTGCCCACGGTATAGGTGTCTTCATAAATCTACCTTTCCTGTAAAAAATCTACTTGTCCCTTTGGTGCCATGTAGTGCTGCTACAAATTATGGCAACAATCTCATTCCGTAAGAGCTCTGGTAATAGCCTCTCTGATTATGCCACAGATAAGACTATAGTAGGGTTGAATACTAGCAATTTCAAGCCCTACTATGTAATTTCCCTATTTTGCCACCTTTCTGCAGATCTACATACTGGGGCTGGAGAAAGCAGTAAGCAATAGGTCCATGGCTGGAATGCCTTTGAGTCTGTGCAAACCTACTAAATACATGATTTGAGAATTTTCACCAGCTCTTCTCTAATCTTTTTCCATACGGAGAAAGGTTAGACATGTACTCCCAAGAAGGGCAGAAGTAGAAGTTCTTTCAGGGTTGGGAAAAAAGTGGTTGGAAGGAAAGTGAACTTGTAAACGCTCTACAGATTTTTGCATGAGCAAATCTACACATTCATATTTGCTTCTGCTAAAATACACTACTCAAATACATACTAGGAGTATGATTTCCTGGTCTACTTCTGTGAATTATTGTGTATTGATGAAAGCCATTAATGCAAAGACATATACGATGGGTGCACTTTTGTGACTTTCTTTAAGAACTGGGCCTCCAGTTAGGTCTGGTGTTAACCAAGGCATTTTGTTTTTATTAAAATTCTATTTCTCTCTCTTTCATCTGTCGCCTGGCTTTACTTTGAGTGACAGCATTCTGCTCTTCCAGAAGGAGCATATTGGCACACAAAGTAGTTGTGTCCAGTACCAGGAGCTACTGTGCAGTGTGCTGCTTTATGCCAATGTTTGTTCCAATGGTGAGGGCCTAGCTGTTCCTGCAACAGTAAAGTGTTACAACTGCCATGTCAAAACAAGACACGCATGGATAAAGCCAAAAGACTGAACACCAATGTCTGATCACTTTTTCTTTGCCAGTGCTTATTTATTTTCATGTTTCCCATAATCTTGTGGAAAAAGTGGTTACTGATTTTCCATTATGATTTTTTTTTAGAAATACTAGCATGCATCAGCATAGTTTACTAAATGATGCTTCAAAGAAATCGTACCCAAAATTTCTCAATAATTTAGCAAAACGTTTTCTTTTCCCTACTTGCATTTTTTTCTGAGCATTTTATTTTGAAAGCAAAGAATCATCAGTCTGGCTTACAAACTTCTTCAAACATTTGCATCTAATGAGAGAGCATTCTTGGAGCTTTATACGCAGCCTCATATTTTTAAACTTTTATACGCAGCCTCATATTGTTAAACTTTTCAAACGTCTGTACACACATTTCTTTCACTGAAACAACTTTCAGTAGTGCAGTGTGACCTTACAGTGTTTATTTTGAGTAATCACCCTATTAATAAACACTTTGCATTAATGAACCATAAATGCAAATTTGAACAGCATTAACATAGGGACACAAATATTACCTCAACTGCAGACAGTTCCCTTTCCTGTAAACTGGCAGCAAAAGGGTTTGTGCTGCAGGGTGTTGGGGCTACTTGTCCTAAGGCCAAAATAAACATGAAAACTTGTTTTCCTTGACCCCTTTGGGTGTCGTGCTATAGAAGTTCCACACCCCTGTCAGATGTTGAAGTCATTAAATTGACAAATTGCCAATTTGTTTTTGAAAAAGAACCACCACAAACTATTGCAAATATAAAAAAGAGATTTCTCCCTTGAATGTTGACATTTGTGTGCACAGAATTTCATAGATAAAGCCTGTTTTGGTTTGTACCTTAGGTATCCAGTCAAAGATAAAAGGGTTCTTTTCCTGGATTTAAATCAACAAATTAACTAAGTTTATGAATTGAACATACGAAGACACTGAAGTTTTGATTTTGTACTCTAAAATTAGTTGTTAGATTTTTCTTTTGCTTTTAGAGAAATTCATTTTTAGAAGAATTATGGGAATTAGCAACCAAAAGTGCTCAACAATTAGAGAATAGTTTTATTGATTATGAATATTATAATTTTAGTTGGCTTTTTGTTATGTTTGATTTCGCCAGTCAGATATGTCTCACCACATGTTAGCAATATTGAATTAACCACTGTGTACAACAGTATAGTACATATGAAAAATTAGCAGCTTAGTACAGATCTTTGTCATTTTAAATAAAATATATACTGTAAACTGATACTTGAATATTCCAAAATAGTGGAGATCCACAAGTCCTAATTTAGGCCTTATTTGGACAATGTAAAAAAAAACATGGGGCCAGATGTATCAAAAAAGCCATTTGCAATTCGGTAATAGCGATTTTTAAGCAATCGCTATTTCTGAATTGCAAAATGCTATGTATCATATTTGCGATTCGCTAATAGCAATGTGTTAAAAATTGCAAATGCTATTACCGATCGCAACTTGTGATACCGGCCCCATTCGCACCTATGGGCCTGTAGGCCCATATTTGTGAATTTTTTGCATTTCCCTAACCGCAATTCACAAATTTGGGAAATGCAAAACCCAGGGTGCTGGGGACCTAAGGCCCCCTCTGCTGCACCCCAATAATGTTTGTAAATATATTAGGTTATTAAAATAAACATTATAAAACACATATCCTGTTCCATAGGTCTATTTTGAGTGTGCTATTAATTTAGAAAAGAGAAATGAAGATCCACTGTGTCCATCAGGAAGTGTTGCTCAGTGAGTTTTGTATGGGTTGCAGTCCAATTGGATTTGTAGTTTGTAGACATCCATTGGCTAAGCCCTTCTGTAAGGGTTAGCAATCAGTCTCCTGCGTCTCATGGGGGGGGGGGGGGCACATCGTATCATTTCAATTAATGATTTACTAACTATGGAAACCAAAGAACATCCCATGACCTAAGGAATATTATGATTAAATAATATACCATATAATTTTACACTGTTTAAGGACCAGATATGCTTAATCACTTTACCCACAAGTGCCTAATATCTGTTGAAAAGTCTGTGTGGCAGTGTCATACAAGCATTCAGTTTTCACTACTAAAACCACTTTCTTTTCCTTATTATTCACCAGTACTCAGTACCATGTTCCATATACTTACTTTTTCTTAAAATAAACAATAAAATGAGTGAGATGAAGATAGTGTACAAATGTACAATGAGCAACAAGGATAGAGAGAGTTAGAAAATACAAGCATAAATTATTTGACACAGATTGAAAGAAGGAAAGAGGAGAGGAAAAATCATTCATTGGGTAAGGAAGCCAACTGGAGGTTTTAAGACACAGAATATGCTTCAAAAAACACAAAAAGACTGGACACCTTTTAATTTGGTATAGTTCTAGTCAGTATGCAAGACACATTAACTTAAATGATACTGTAAGGAAATTATATGTAAATTATATGTGCTTTTTTTTCACACTCTTCAAGGACTGTATTCCTTTAATATATTTTTCTATAGAGCCTAGTGTATTGGCACTATTAAAGAGTTTATGTTGTTCACGTAAGTCAGGATATCTCTAAAGAATCTAATTTCAAAACCAAACCATATTTTTTCTTACGCTGTCCTGCACTAATACTAGACACTGTATTCCTAATAATTGCCTTCTAAATTCAGTAGAGATTACTAACAAACCTCTATAACTTTCAACTCTCTTGCCTTAGAATGCTGTTTTAAATACCATTATTGCAGTTGGGATTGGAGCAATGTCCATACTTTAACACCTACCTTAATCAATACCTCACTAGTACAATATAAATGTAATGCTTCTACTGTATATGTAAGAATATAAAGGGCTAGACAGCTACTTAGATAAAGCAAACTTATAGTCTTCAAATTCACATTTAAAATTACTACATCGTTTTACATATTGTTTTCTTGTAAATGGATCGTCTGAAAATACAATAGAAAATGTAATTTCTTCAGTCCATTCATTACCACTTTTTCAAACTCTCATAAAGCCAGAAACAACACTGTTGCTTTTATTTAGCTACACTAATATTCTAAATAATAAAAAGCACACTCTAAAATATATATCATTTTCAAATAAGTTTTATGACAATATATTAATAATTATTTCTTCACAGCACGCTCACCACACTTTACTGCTAGCATACCTTCCATTCCCTGTAAAAGAAGCTTTATGAAGAAATAAGGTTAAGAAAGCGCTGGGTAGCTCACCCAAATGACAACCTCAGCTCTGAGAATCAGAACTACCAATAGCGTTAAGCTCATGCACCTTCAAACCAACCAGAGATAAACTCAGCTGAGAATGTTTATCTAAAGAATATATTTATCTTAAGGCCAGCAGCTCTGCACCCAATCAGAATATATTAAAAAAAAATATAGTGGGAACATTGACAGTTGATTGAACATACTGTAACCTCTGATTAGTCTTGCAGGAGTACCAAGGCTTGACTGCAGAATGATTATTATAGGTACTATAGCACAACATATTTCCTAATACTGATCCCTACAACTGATAAAGACTAGCATTTAAAAAATATTCCATATAGCATTATAACTACATATTTCAAGATATTCTTTTATAAATCATTATTGTTTCCAAATCATGTAATAAACATTTTAAAAATGGTAATAGCTCACCAATGAATTAATAGATCACAGTCCTACATTTACTTTTTCAATCTAAAAAACAGTGGTATTGGAATGTGTGTTGTAGTATAATTGGTATTTCCCAATGCATTCCTTATTGAAGCATTGCTGGGTTGTTCTACTTGGAATGCTGATGATTTTACTGCTTGAAGAGGAGCAGTGAAGACAGTAGTTGGGAGACCTTTGGGGACTGCACAGCTGTGGATGGAGTTTCTCTTGATGTTAATAAAGATGTTGTTTATATCTTGTGCTCCTGGATTTATCTACCTTTCTAATTGCATTTCACAAAAACACATATATTAAGTTTTCATTGTTATATACATGTGTCTAACTTATCATATTAAAACTATATTATTTACTCAAAAGCATACCAGCTTTATGTTTATTTTTCTGAACTTTCCTGGTACCCTGGTACTTCCACTGTAACAAGGAAAAAGCCAATTTTACCTATCTTTTTCACGGGTAATTCCCTTCCTGGTACTGTGGGAGTACCTCAGTACTAATCTAACTTAAAAAAATAATTGTAGCCCCCCCCACACCTTTCTATAAATGGAACCCATAGTTTTCTACAGCGAAGGGCTTGGAAACAGGCCTTAACTTGGAAGCAGACCGAGTAGTTAACGTTCCCACACAGAAAACACCAACATCTCTGAAAGCAACCACAGCCCTCTGTGCAACCATCTGTATGCAGCAACCCCCAGTTCCACATGGACTTCATCCATGCATCCAGAACAGTACAATGTAGCGTATTTTGTCTGGCCCAATCCCCTGACATGCATCTCACCCTGAAACCAGTAACTGCCCTGCTGCACATGACCTATGCATATATGACCAGCTAACTGGCCACAAGGCATCTAATGCTAGCACACTCAGTATCCAGGCTTCTGCACAAGACCATCCAATCAGCCAACTCCAAAGGCACATGGTCTTCAGCCATATACACAAAGATATTGATTGTGCACAACTCCCACCCACGCTACTATCCAGCCACTTTACTCAGCCAGGCACATTGACAGTTGGTCGCAGAGATTAAATCCAGCTACACCATGCTCCCTACCCCTGTATCAAACTCATATTGATGCTGAATCTCTCATGAGTAGCCAACTCCCTACTGCACATAAGCTTTCATTTTATACATCAGGAGGTTTCTTGCACAGGATCACTTCCTGTCAACCCCTGCACCAGCTCCAAACAATGCTAATTTTGTAGAATGCACTTTTTCCCACTTTAAACCGGGTGGTGGTCTGCTGTATTTGACTAATTGTTTTCAGATCGATGTGCAAGTAACCATTAGTGCTGTATTTAAGTCTAGAGCCCTCATTATGACATTGGTGGTAAATGCCGCTTACCGCCATGGTGACATCCGCCCACATACCGCCGCGGTGGTGAATATCAGTTCGCCATATTATTACACACACCAATCCGACAGAATACAGCCACATACACAAATCCGCCAGCCCAAAGGTCAGTGATTAAGTGGCGGGCCCAACACCCATACTGTTACGGCAACAAAACAACGCCCATCTCATTATGACCCACATATCACAATGGCGGACATTCAACGGCGGTAAACCATTGGCGGTACATATGGACACCCACATACAAAACAACACAACATTGGCCAATACTAAAAACACACACTAGACACTCATACACACACCACACCAGCACACCCACAACACTATAAAACACCCACCCACATTACCCACAACCCTTTACGAACAAGAGTTACTACCAGGAGATTGACAGGAACAACACAGAGACAACTAGATACACACCACATACACCCATACATCCTTCATGCACCCTACATCACACACCCCACCACATTACTCAACACACTCTCACCAAATCACCCCACACAACACCCATGTCCCCACAAAGGCACCCCTGTTTCACTAATGAGGAGTTAAGGGTCATGGTGGATGAAATTGTCAGTGTAGAGCCACAGCTGTTTGGAGCACAGGTACAGCAGATATCCATTGCCAGGAAAATGGAGCTATGGCGGAGAATCATGGACAGGGTGAATGCCATGGGACAGCACCCAAGGACAAGGGACGACATCAGGAAGAGGTGAAACGTCCTACGGTGGAAGGTACGTTCCATAGCAGCAAGACACCAGCTTGCTATACAGAGGACTGGCGGTGGACCCCCACCTCCTCCCCCACAGCTCACAGCATGGGAGGAGCAAGTCTTGGCAATACTGCATCCTGAGGGACTCACTGGAGTAGCCGGAGGACT
Organism: Pleurodeles waltl; assembly: GCF_031143425.1. Taxonomy (NCBI): domain Eukaryota; kingdom Metazoa; phylum Chordata; class Amphibia; order Caudata; family Salamandridae; genus Pleurodeles; species Pleurodeles waltl. Next base: position 262,974,159 of record NC_090440.1, read on the forward strand.
GGACACTGGTAAGTCAATATTTACTACTTATCACCCCCCATACCTGCATGCCATCACACACCCTCACCCTCACTCCCATCACTCCACCCAATCCCACACACTGCACCTACACATATGACTAACCCCACTGCCAAGCCCTGCATGCTGTACCAATGCATGGAAAGCCCTCCCAGCCCTGCATGGACACCCATCACTAAAGCATGCACAGCAAAGAAAAACTCACAATCCCACAATATATCACCATACATAAGCAAAAGGTGGCAGGGCAACACCAACAATAGCGGGGAAGCCACGGATGTACAATATGTCCCACACATGAAGCATAATACATCACTTACATCCCCACAGGTGCCCCAGCCAATGTCAGTGGAGAGGAGGTGCCACGATTATCCAGCCCCCAACAGAAAATGGCCCCAGTGATGACAGTAGCGCTCGACTTCAGGATCTGGATGACCTATCTGGCCCATCAGGCACCACTGGGCAGTCGGTCACCCAAGCCCACTCACAAACCACCACAGAGCCTCCCCCTTCAGTATCCAACACCACAGCACTCACCCAGCGTACCCACACCTCTGTCCCCAGGACTCGTCAATCAGCAGTGTGCCCAACTGTACAGGGACCCCAGGCCACAACTCGTCCCTAAGACAATCAGGGACCTGGGGTCAGTGGCAGTGGGCACACCGTTCAGGGGACAGATGCACAGGGGAACAGGGACACTGGGAGGACCGCTGTGTGCCAGGAGGAGGACAGGCCCAGGGAACTGACTCTTCAGGAGGCACTCTCCGTGATACTGGGAGCCTACCAACATTCCCAGGACACAATGGGTCAGATCCTTGACAACATGCAGGAGAACAGGCGGCTGCAGGAGGGACAGTATCAGGGGACCAGGGAGGACTTGCAGGCTATTAACACCACCCTGATCTCCATAGCAGGGGTGCTGGCAGACATGGCCAACATCATGAGGGAAGCAACAGCACACCAGCGGGCCCCTACCACTAGCCAGTCCATTGATCAGCCCTCCACTTTCGCTGCAGGTAGTGGGCAGGAGGCCCCACCACAGGACCCACAGGCCACCAGCATCCTTTCCCCTGCAGAAGGTGAACCACCCCGCAAACGTTCCCTGCGACCCAGACAGAAGCCAGAGACCTGCCAAGACCCCCACCAGAAAATGAGAATCTCCAGATGGTCCACCTTGTGTCCCACTCAGTCACCTTGTCCACTTTGAACTGCCGTTGCTCCCCTTCCAGTGGCCCCTTGGACACTGCACCTGTGCTACAAACAGACTTGAACAATACCCTGGACTTTCCATCACCATCACCCCATTCCATTGCACTTTTCCCTAAATCTCTTAGCACTACAATAAACACCCTTACATTCAACTTGACTACTAGTAATTTATGTTTTGAAAGTGTTTATTTATGGAAACAGTCACATCCATTGCAAATAAGCTGTACACTGTGAGAGCATAGAAATAATGACCTGTAGCTGACTGTAGTCAGCACATCAGTACACAGTTGTTATATCACCAACATCTGTAAAATGACAAACCATAGATGACAGGAAGTTGAGATAATAAGGAAGTCAATGCCATCATGCCACAGCCACACAGAATGCACCAATAGTCATAGAAATGTGCAGTTGCACTGCCTCACCTGTGTGTCATTGGAAGTACTGACGGATAAATGTGGTTCTGTTTTCCTCATCCTCAGCCTCTCCATCCTCACTGTCCTCAGGGTCTACTGCTGCCACAGGGGCATCTCAAGTTTCCTCCTCCTGCTCAAAAGGTACATGGCGTCTGAGGGCCAGGTTGTGCAACATGCAGCATGCCACTACTGTCTGGCAGACCTTCTCGGTGAGTAGCACAGGGATCCATCTGTCAGATGGTGGCACATGAACTTGGCCTTCAGGAGGCCGAGGGCCCTTTCGATGATCCGTCTTGTTCGCCCATGTGCCTAATTTTAATGTTCGTCAGCCCCTGTCCTGGCATTCCTCACAGGGTTTAGCAGCCACGATAGGTTTGGGTAGCCTGAATCACCTGCAAGTATTGAGAGAGCACATTTAGCCACACACAATCCTATGGGGTTAACACCAGAAGGCATACACTATGTCAGAGTCACCAGCTCTTCGGGGTCTGCGCACGTTCCCAACACGTCCACCACTGAACAGCTCCAAGACTCTGATAGATAAATCACAGAGGCTAAGAGAGTTCAAGAGAGGAAGAGGGGATTAGGAAGGGAAACAGCTGGGAAGGAGACCTGTAGTAAGAAAAAGGTTAGAACATACAATATGAAAATTATATCTCCTGAAATCAATACTAGACTATGATTCTAAGCATAGTCATTCTGAAAACATGAACAATCTAAGAATTAAGTTTAAAATGACCAAGTTTCAAGATGGCCGGATACCTGTAAGGGAATCAAGATGGATTAAATGAAAACTTTCTTATTCAAGTACTTTCCTTTACATGAGAATCAGAAAAACGTCCTGACTAAATTTTAAACCAGTCATATAAATGCTTTTTTGAGAATGCATACTAGGACCATACAATATTGCATCTAGACACTCTGATCTTCTGTGTACTCTTAAAATGTTTCAACACAAATTGCGCATATTGTAGATTTATATACATATATATAGTAAAACACTATAAAAGGATTGTGCACCATGAATAACACAATATGGATTCAGGAAAAACAAATCACATAACTTGTCAACTCGAATATTACATGATAAATATCTTACAATAGTGGCATACAATAAACAACATGAATTAAACTCGAGGAGAGAATCGTGCGTCTTGCCGATTCGTAACCCACGATGTAAATGCCAAGAAATAACAGCTCACAATGAATAACATGATCAAAGTACAATGAAAAACGAATCGCGCGTCTTTTGCCGATTCTTAAGCCACCACGTAAATGTCAAGAAATGGTAGCGCGCAATGAACAACAAGGTTAAAACACCGTAAAGCGAATCGCGTGTCTTGCCGATTCTTAAGCCACCATGTAAATGTCAAGAAATGGTAGCGCGCAATGAACAACAAAATTAAAACACCATAAAATGAATTGCGCGTCTTGACGATTCTTAAGCCACCATGTAAATGTCAAGAAATGGTAGCGCACAATAATTAACAAGATTCAATTATCATGAAACGAATTGCGCGTCTTGCCGATTCGCAAGTCACCCTTCAAATGTCACAAACACTCACGCGCATATTTCACACGCGCAAAGTACTCTGTCAAATCATAAAAGAATTAGGCCCAAGCACATGAGAGTTCTCGATAACGGCGTCGGGAGGCCACCCCAACCACCGTCTTACCGCCCAGAACAAGGATCTCCAAATGAAGAATGAAAGTCAGATGTCTGGAAGATCAAATAGGCCACCGGGACAGGAGCTCAGGAAGTAGCTGCTGCTCTGCACAGGGACCTCTGAATAGTGAGCACCTGGAGCTGGGCTGGCTCCTTTTTATAGAGTCTTGGCCCAGCCCACAACCACACCCAGGCATGTTGCAAGGAAAGTCTCTAGAAGGCCCTGGAAAGGGACCACACCCTAACGCACTCTGAAAGCCTGCAGCAATACACTGCAAATGAACAGCATTTGTAAGTACATTAAAAATAAGTCTTCAGGATTGAACTCTGCAATGAAAAAGGTTAAACAACAACATATCAGCACAATGCATAAATTACAAAGTTTTGAGAGTGCTGAGTTTTTGCATTCTAGTCGCAAATAGAGCGCGCACTGCCCTGGTGTTGACGCACTAACAGACAGTGGGTGGGGACCAAGGCTCACCTATTAGCCGCACCCTGTGCCTCTGTAGTTGGGCCATCACATTTGGAATGCTGCTATTCCTCAGAATAAAGGCATCATGCACCGATGCAGGATACTTAACATTGACATGGGAGATTTACTGGTCTGCCAGGCACAGAATCTGTACATTCAGTGAGTGGAAACTCTCACGATTCCTGAACACCTGTTCATTCTGTCAGTGGGGAGGGGGGACAAATGCAATATGTGTACCGTCAATCGCCCCAATAATATTGGGGATATGTCCCATTGCATAGAATCCGGCCTTCACAATGGCCAAATCTTTCACCTGGGGGAAAGCAATGTAGCTACACATGTGTTTTAGTAGGGCAGACAAGACTCTTACCAGCACGATTGAGAACATTGGCTATGACATTCCTGCTGCCGAGCCCACTGTCACTTGGAAGGAACCAGTTGCCAAGAAATGGAGCACTGCTAGAACTTTCACAAAAGGGGGGATCCCATATGGATGACGGATAGATGAGATCAGGTCTGGCTCCAATTAGGCACACAGCTCTGTGATTGTGGCCCTGTCCAGTCTATAGGTGCGGATAATGTGCCTGTCCTCCAGTGTAGCCAAGTCCACAAGTGTCTCTACACGGGCTATGAGTCCACCTCCTATTCATCCGCAGCAGTAGGTATCTAAGGGACACAAGAGCGAGTAGGCTGTCACAATTGGAAAAATTGAACCACAATTTCAGTAGACTTGGTGCACTTATGTAATGGGACACTGTCAATGGCGAGGTATGTGCCAATCTAATCAGTGCTGCAGTTATTGTCGATATTACTGTTCTCCCTCCCCCCCCCGAAATGGTGACCGCTTGTCCTGTATGTAGGGACAGGTGGAAGTGAGGTAATTCCGCCGACGTTCGGCGTTGTGGCAGAAGGCGGTCTTGCACAGCTGTGCAATTCCTCATTGGATAATATGGGGCTCTATGGAGTACAGTGGCCAATGGGGATCTGCGCAGGCGCGAACATGACCACCATTTTCTTTTTGATTCCTCACTTTTTTCCTGACCGTCAATGGGAGAACACCTACACTGCATGTGCTGCTGTGTCTGGAACCTACCATGGCCCGTGTGACCAGGGAAAGGGCCCCTGCATTCACTTTTGAGGAGTTGAAGCGACTGGTGGATGGGGTCCTACCCCAGTACGGACTACTATATGGGCCTCCAGACCAACAGGTGAGTACACTTTGGGCACAATGCATGTGGGAAGCATGCATGGGGTTATGTGTGCAAGCATTGTGTAAGGGGATGGGTAGGGGGGATGTCTTGTGGAGGTGTACATGGTGTGAGCTGGGCAATGTGTCTGCCAATGGTGATGGAAACGGGTATGGTGGGTGTAGGAAGTTGGCTCTGTATATACTATCTCAAAGTGAGAGATAGTGTGCACAGAGTCCAAGTGTTCCCCTTAGAGGTTGATAGTGGCAAAATTAGACAATACTCATGCTCTATTTTGTGGTAGTGTGGTCGAGCAGTAGGCTTATCAGAGGGTAGTGTTAAGCATTTGTTGTACACACACAGGCAATAAATGAGAACACACACTCAAAGACTTAACTCCAGGCCAATAGGTTTTTGTATAGAAAAATATTATTTTCTTAATTTATTTTGGAACCACAAGATTCAGATTTTAGGTAAGTACATAAATTGTAAGGTACTTCAAACAGGTAAGTATGGAACTTTGAATTAAAACAGTAATGTACACATGGCAATAAGCTATTTTCAAACTGGACACAGTGCAAAAATCAACAGTTGCTGGTGAAAGTAAGTATTGGTTAGTTTCTCAGGTAAGTAAAGCACTTACAAGTTCAGTCTCCTGGGCATAGACAGCCTAACGTTGGGGGTTCAAGTCAACCCCAAACACCCAGCACTAGCAACACAGGGCCGATCAGGTGCAGAGGTTAAAGTAGGGTCCAAATAGCATAGGCACCTATGGAGAACAGGGGTGCTCTGGTTCCAGTCTGCTAGCAGGTAAGTACCTGCCTCCTCGGGGAGCTGACCAGGGTGGTTCTGTAGAGCACTGGGGGGGAGGGGTCCCAAGTAGACACACAAAATAGATCCTCAGCGGCACGGGGCGGCCAGGCGCAAAGTGCAAAGTAGGTGTCAGGTTGTGGATTGGAATCAATGGAAATACCCGGGGGTCACTCTGGTGATGCAGGCAGGGCACAGGGGGGCTTCTTGGGCCAGCCACTGACTGGGCTAGGATAAGGGCTGTCTGCTGGTCACTCCTGCACCAGTGGTTGGTCCCTCTCGTCCTGAGGGGCTGCGGGTGCAGTGCTTCTTCTAGGCGTCGGGTTCTTTTGTTACCCGGCAGTCACGGTCAGGGGGAACCTCTGGATCCTCTCTGCAGGCATTGCTGTGGGGGTGCGGGGAGGTCGACTCAGAGTGTCCACGTCATTGGAGTTGCCTGGGGGTCTTCTCTGCTGTGTTGGTTCTTCTGGACACGAGCCGGGAGCGTCGGGTGCAGAGTGTGAAGACTCACGCTTCCGGAGTGAGGCTGGAGTCTCTTTAAAGATGGTTTCTTTGTTGCAGATTTGGACAGAGCTGCTGTCCTCTGGAGTTTCTTGGTCCTTTAGGTGCAGGACAGTCCTCTGAGTCCTCAGAGGTCCTGGTCCCGCTGGATGCATTGCTGTGCAGGTTCTCTGAGTCTGGAGACAGGCCGGTAGGGCTGGGGCCAAGTCAGTTGTTGTCTCCGTCGTCTCTGCGGTGCTTTCAGGTTAGCAGTCCTTCTTCTTGTTTCAGGTTGCAGGAATCTGATTTCCTCGGTTCAGGGTTGCCTCTAAATACTAAATTTAGGGGGGTGTTTAGGTCTGGGGGGCAGTAGCCAATAGCTACTGTCCTGGAGGGTGGCTACTCCCTCTTTGTGCCTCCTCCTTGTGGGGAGGGGGGCACATCCCTAATCCTATTGGGGGAACCCTCCAAAACAAGATGGAGGATTTCCTAAGGTGGGGTCACCTCAGCTCAGGACACCTTAGAGGCTGTCCTGACTGGTGGGTGACTCCTCCTTGTTTTTCTCATCCTCTCCTGTGGACTTGCCGCCAAAAGTTGGGGCTGTGATCGGAGGGGCAGGCATCTCCACTAGCTGCAGTGCCCTGGGGTGCTGTAACACCAGGCTTGAACCTTTGAGGCTCACTTCCAGGTGTTACAGTTCCTGCAGGGGGAGGTGTGAAGCACCTCCACCCAGTAAAGGCTTTGTTCCTGGCCACAGAATGACAAAGGCAGTCACCTATGTGGCCAGAAACCCATTGGGATGTGGCAGGCTGGCACTAGTAGTTGGGCTGGTATACAGGGGGCATCTCTAAGATGCCCTCTGTGTGCATTTCTCAATAAATCCCACACTGGCATCAGTGTGGATTTATTGTGCTGAGATGTTTGATATCAAACTTCCCAGTATTCAGTGTAGCCATAATGGAACTGTGGAGTTCGTGTTTGACAAACTTCCAGACCATATACTCTTTACGGCTACCCTGCACTTACAATGTCTAAGATTTGTCTTAGAAACCATAGGGGCATAGTGCTCATGCAACTAAGCCCTCACCTGTGGAATAGTGCACCCTGCCTTAGGGCTGTAAGGCCTGCTAGAGGGGTGACTTACCTATGCCACAGGCAGTGGGTTGTGGGCATGGCACTCTGAGGGGAGTGCCATGTCGACTTAGTTGTTTTCTCCCCACCAGCACACACAAGCTGTGAGGCAGTGTACATGTGCTGAGTGAGGGGTCCCCAGGGTGGCATAATACATGCTGCAGCCCTTAGAGACCTTCCCTGGCCACAGGGCCCTTGGTACCATGGGTACCATTTACAAGGGACTTATCTGTGTGCCAGGGCTGTGCCAATTGTGGAGACAAAGGTACAGTTTAGGGAAAGAACACTGGTGCTTGGGCCTGGTTAGCAGGCTCCCAGCACACTTTCAGTCATAACTAGCATTAACAAAAGGCAAAAAGTTAAGGGGTAACCATGCCATCAGAGGCATTTTCCTACAGTGGGCCATTTGTGTGACAGGCTGAACTGTTTGTTCAATGGTATTCTCCTGTTTGTATTGCCTCTGCATGTCAGCACCTATCAGAAGAAGGGATAATGGCATGCCATCGCCAAGGACATGCAGACCGTGGGTGTCTGTGGCAGGCGGAGCACCCACTGTCAGAAACGGTGGGAGGTCCTGAGACGCTGGGCACTGAAGACCGTGGAGACCCAGCTGGGGATGGCCTTCCAACGAGGAAGGGGTGCCCGTCGTACCCTGACCCCCCTGATGGCCCGCATACTCCTGGTGCCCTACCGTGAGTTGGATGAGTGCTTGAGGGAATCACAGCAGCCACAAGGGAGTGAGTACATTGGGTATCATTACATATATTGGCAGGTGGGGTGGTATGCTGTTGGTGGATGTGTGTTAGTGGGTGCCCCTAGGGCCAGGCCAGACATTGCAGTGTGGGTCATCTCAAGGGTAATGGGTGTATGGCAAATACAGGTAAACTAGCTTGTGAGCAGTCCATTTCAGGCAGGGCATCGTGCGTCCCAGGAGTGCTGCAGTTGGCGGTGTCTGGCCCTCATATTGCCTTAATAACTAGCCATATGACTGACAGTGCAATGCATAGTGCTTAAGTCTGTTCCCTGTGTGTGACAGTGATGTGTATGCCAACTATGATGTTGGTGCAGTCATTGACCCAGTGTGTCCTTTGTCACTCTCCCCCCCTTTCTTGTTTTGTCATCCTGTCCTTGTGTGCATTAGCATCATCTGGCGGAGGAGCAGGGTCACCGATGACAGAGGGGACTGCATCCCACAGGACCCAGGAGGCAGAGTCCACCGACACCGAGGGAACCAGTGGGACGAAGGGCGAGGGGAGCACCACTCGGAGACTAGGGGTGACAACACAGACTCTGATACCTCCTCTGATGGAAGCTCCCTGGTGGTGGCAGACACGTCTGTGACCACCCCAGCTGCAGGTACAGCTGCCACCCCCGTACCAGCACCACCCTCCCAGTAGCCCCTCAGCGAGTTGCCTGTGGGGTGGGCATCTCCTTCACCCCAGACACCTCAGGCCCTGCCCCAGTCAGCCCTGCTGCCCTAAGTGAGGAGGCTATTGACCTCCTGAGATCCATCTCTGTAGGAAAATCAACCATAGTGAATGCCATCCAGGGGCTGGCATCCCAGATGCAGCAATACAGTGCATTCCTGGAGGGCATTCACAGTGGATTGGCGGCCCAACAGAGATCGATTCAGGCTCTGGCCTCCTCTCTGATGGCAGCCATTACCCCTGTATCTACCGTCCCCCTCCAACTACCACTTCCCAGTCCCATTCTCCTCAACCCCAATCTATCCCAGGCACACTTACAGACGAGCATGCACACAAGACAACACTCAAGAGTGGCACAGGCAAACTCAAGCTCCACACTTCAACCCACAAGCACTGACACAAACACCATACAGTTGCAGACACGGCAACATCCACTGTCTCCCCCTCCTCCTCCACCTACCTCCAAGTCATGTCCACACTCACCTTCATGCACTACATCAACATCCACCACCAGCATCACCACACCAAGCAGCACACACACCTCACTAGCAGACACCGCCACAACAGCCATGCACGTGTCTCCTCTGGCTTCTCCCACCCTGTCTGTCCCCCTTAAAGGACACAAATGCAAGCACTCATACACCCAACAGCCATCCACCTCACATAAGCTTACAGCCCATGCACCTGCACCCAAATCCCACCTCCTACAACCACTCCCTCTACCTCCACTCCCATCACTCCTCCCTCCTCCTGCCCCAAGTCCCTGTAACAAAACTTTTCCTTGCTCAGCTTGACCTCTTCCCTCCTCCTCCCCCAGTCCTGCCCGTATGAACAGGGTACAAAAGACCCAGCCCAGCACCTCAGCCAAACAGTCCACGGGGACAGTGGTGGCACCACCTACTTGTGGTAGTAAGGATACCACACCTCCAGGCAAGAAAGGGAAGGAGCCTGCACCTCCAGGCAAGAAGGGGAAGAAGCCTGCACCTCCAGGCAAAAAGAGGGAGGAACACCACACTTCCTTCCAAGAAGGGGAAGGAGCCTGCACCTCTGTCTAAGAAGGGGAAGAAGCCATCCACCCCTGCCAGGAAGGTCAAGGAATCCATGCCCCAGGTAATGGAGGAAACAAAGCCCTCTACTCCAGCGCACGCTGTCAGGGTGACACCACCACCAGCGGTCAAGTGGCCCCCACCGCCAGCTAAGGAAGGGCAGCCATCACCACCTGCAGAGGCTGCACAGGGGCCACCGCCACCCACAACCACACTGCAGCCATCACCAACTGCAGAGGCTGCCCAGGAGGAACCACCATCCACCACCACACTGCACCCATCACCATCTGCAGAGGCTTCCCAGGAGGAATCACCATCCACCATCACACTACAGCCATCACCAACTGCAGAGGCTGCCCAGGAGCCACTGCCATCCATAACCACACTGCAGCCATCACCAACTGCAGAGGCTGCCCAGGAGGAACCACCATCCACAACCACACTGCAGCCATCACCACCAGCGGACTCCATGTAGGCCACCCTACAGGGGCTGCTGTACGAGGGACTCCCTCCAGAAGCAGTGGGGAAGTCATCCACCTGAGAGACTGTGGCCTAGCACTCCCCAGGACAGAGCAACGGGCATGTTGCCTCATCCGGAACCAGTGGGCAAGTCATCTACCTGAGATACTGTGGCCTTGCACTCCCCAGGACAGAGCAATGGGCATGTTGCCCCCTCCAGAACCTGTGCAAAAGTCACCCACTCCAGAGACTGTGGCCTTGCACTTCCCAGGACAGAGCAATGGGGATGTTGCCCCCTCCAGAAGCAGTGGGAAAGTCACCAACTCCAGAGACTGTGGCCTTGCACTCTCCAGGACAGAACAATGGGCATGTTGCCCCCTCCAGAACCAGTGGGAAAGTCACCCATCTGAGAGACTGTGGCCTTGCACTCCCTAGGACAGCAATGGGCATGTTGCCCCATCCATAACCAGTGGGCTTGTTCCCAAATCAGGCTGAGGTCCCCCCCCTCCCCCTCTCCCTCAGGTGCCTGCCCACTTGCAAACTGATGCCCCTGCAGAGTTCTACCCAGATGAAGTCAGGATTCAAGTTGGGCCTTAGACTGTGCCTGTGGCCATGTGGGCCCTTTGGGCTGGGCAGTGTCCCTTTGTGTACATGTGTACAAATCTGTTTAGTTGTTAATTCAATATTTATTAGCTGTTGATATGGATACATTTACTTGGTCAATTCCTGTTGTCCTTGCATTATTCTGCCGTGTGTCGTATGCCATTGTTTTTCGTTTGCAGCTGTCTGTGTGTATGGTGTGTGTTGTCTGGTGTGTGTTGTGCGTGTGTGTCACTCTCGTTTTCTTCCCTGCCTCCCTTGTGTGCTAGGCGGCTGTACTCACCACCGTCGTCTTCGTTGGCGTTGGTGTTTCAGGTGGAGCATAACGTAGAAGATCATCGGGAAGACCTGCTGTTCGGGTTCCCTGGCGGCGTTGTAATTCCCTGGCTCTCCGAAGATGAGTCAGTTCTCTTCTGTGCAGTGTTTCCTCCAGGCTTTTGATGGCGTTGGTACCGCCCCGGAAAAGGTGGTGGTTTGCAGTGTCATAATGTGGTGGGTGGTACTTTGTCTCCCGTCTGGCTGTTGGTGGCTACCAGCATGGCGAGTGTTGTTTCCATCCTGGCGGTTGGTGTGGTACATTGGCTGTCTATGGAAGTTATCACCGCCATGGTCATAATTTGGTAGTAGTTACCGCCAGCCTGTTGGCGTAATTACTGTCACTTTATCACTCACCGCCAGGGTCATAATGAAGACCTCAGTGTGGATTTTAATTTCTGATCTAGTTACTCGTCACACACTATACAAGCAGTTACTGTAAAGCTGTAGAGTTGATGACATCAAATGTTTATAGCAGTTTTCGGTCCTAGTTTTAGAATTCAGTTTGTATGTTTTCACAAGTTAATAACTGACTACTCCAAATACTTCACTCAGAATTAAGCCACTGTTTCTACTTCTTCAAATGTAGTTTTTGTATACCTTCCTCAAGTTGAGTGAACAAGTACAGTGCAGACTACTCCTTCAAATGTAGTATTTGTATACCTTCCTCAAGTTCAGTGAACGAGTACATTGCAAAGTAACTGTTCACTCCACTTTGTAATGGTGAATCTCACCACTTCAGTAGCCCAAGCAGAGGCCCACTTTTCATACTCTTTGTGAGGGGTGTTTCCAAGGTGTTCCACGTGGATTCAGCTCTTATTTCTTTCTCAGGATGTAAGAGAGGAAGTAAAAATGTGTCTAGATGTAATATTTTGCAACTGCCTGACACCAAATGTCAAACTATGCTAACTTTGTACAGTGTGTACTTTACCACCCTCATCGCTTTGCTGATCTGCTCTGTTTCATTATGATGTTTCAGACAACTGTGTTTGGAAGCAAGGAACAGTGACTGCACATCAGTCTGTATTCTCACCTAGTTCAGTCATCTCAGAAACCAAAGGAATTTACATCTCAACAGCTGTTACACTAATTAAATTTCATTAGTTTTCGAGTCTAATTTCAGACTTCATTTCACATGTTCTTATGGGTTCCTGACAGACTATTCCACGTGATTCCTGAACCTAAAATACTGTTCCTACTTCTACAGATATAGGGCCTCATTATGACTTTGGCGGTCTTTTTGGAAGACCGCTGCGGGGGTGGCCCAGGAAAGAGGCGGTTTCACCACCAGCACCACTAGCCCAACAAAATTCCACCCACCAGATTATGACCCACGAATCACCACATCTGTTCTTTCATGGTGGAAAACCATTGACGGTGCGAACAGCCACTCTCAGAACCCACGACTGTCAGAGCACACCACCAATTTGGACAGTTTGAATATCCCACACCTGATACACATTCACACACCAGACACACCTACTCACTGCATTCTATAACACCCCCCACACAATCCACAATCGTTTGCAACAAAATCGATTTACACATACACAGAGAGCAGGCAAATTTACTCATATATCACCATTACACCATAGGCACAGATACAAATCTCACCCAGCACACACAACACAACTGCACTACCAACACAAAACACACATAACGAGCATACATACACCACAAGCGTCCATCACCCACTACGCACCACCCAAATCCCATCAATCACCCTACACTGCACCCTTACACACACACACACACACCCTACCCACAACACAACTACTACCATGTCCCCGCAAATGTACCCACGGTTCACAGACGAGGAGTTGAGGGCCATTGTGGATTAAATCATCGGGGTAGACCCACAACTTTTTGGAACACAGATCCAGCAAACATCGACAGCCAGGAAAATGGAGTTGTGGCAGATAATACTCGACAGGGTTGTTAGAAATGGCGTGTTTGTTTGGCAGTCAGGTTACCCCCTGTCCAAGCAAGGACCCTCATTCTAGTCAGGGTAAGTCACACACAATACAAATTATCCTGTGCCCACCCTCTGGTAGCTTGGCACTGAGCAGTCAGGCTTAACTTAGAAGGTAGTGTGTAAAGTATTTGTGCAATAAATCATGCAATAACGTAGTATAGCACTAGAAAAATACACCACACAGTGTTTAGAAAACTTTATAATACTTATCTGATAAGATGCAGTTCAAAACGATTAAAATGCAATAAGTATATGTTGAGACATCACTGTAAAAGTGATATAAAGTGTCTTTAGTCTTTTAAAAGCAATAAATGTCTCTTTTGAGCACAAAGTACCTGGTTCACATTCAAAATCTCAGCAAAGAACCACAGAGGAGGAGATGCATGGAAAACAAGGGGGTGTGTGTCGATTTCTTGGGCCGCACACTGTGATGCGTCATTTAGTTTTCATGCAGGGACGGCTGTGCTTCGATTTCCGGCACCCAGTCATGGAGACTCTTCGGGTTGAGGGGTTTTCGGACGCCCCGGGGACGATACGAGGATTTCCGGTGCTGAGAGGACAAAGTCACAAGGGGCTGCGTCGATCCGGTGGGCGTTGCGTGGAAATGTCTACCGCACGGCAGGCACTGCGTTGATTCCTCTCTGAAAGTCGGGCTGTGTTGCTCCAGCTCGGCTGTACGTCGATCCAGTGGCCCGTGCGTTGAATTTCCGGTCGCTATGCTGGTGCTGCGGCGATCTTCTAGCTGCGAAGCCGGGCTATGTCATTCCAGTTCGGCGTGCGGTGAATTTTTCACCAGGGTGCAGGCTGTGCATTGTTTATGGCAGGCTGTGCCTCGATTTTCACTGCAAAAGGAGTCCTTCTTGTACAGATGAAGTTTTTTTGGTCCTTAGACTTCAGGGAACAGGAGGTAAGCTCTATCCAAGCCCTTGGAGAGCACTTCTCACCACAGCCAGAGAGCAGCAAGACAGCAGGGCAGCAGCAAGGCAGCAGTCCTTCACAGAAAGCAGTCAGGTGAGTCCTTTGGGGAGACAGACAGTTCTTGGCAGGATGCAGGTTCGGGTTCACGTTCTCTACTCCAGGAAGTGTCTTTCAGGTAGAGTGTCTACCTCAGAAGTGTCTGAGTTGGTAGGGGCAGGGTCCCTGTTTAAATACCCAAATGTGCCTTTGAATTGGGGGTGACAAAAAGAGTGGCTTAGAAGTGCACAAGGTCCCCTTTCACTTCCTTCCTGTCTGCCAGGGACCCAGTAGAGGGTGTGGCAGTCCTTTGTGTGAGGGCAGGATACTGTCCTTTGACATGTAAGTGTGAAGCCATCCACCCTCCCAGCCCAGGAACACCCATTCAAAATGCAGATGTATGCAAGTGAGGCTAAGTATCCTGTGTTTGGGGTGTGTCTGAGTGAATGCACAAGGGAGCTGGCAATTGAACCCAGCCAGACATGGATTGTAAGGCACAGAAGGATTTAAGGGCAGAGAAATGCTCACTTTTTAAAAGTGGCATTTCTAAAATAGTAATATTAAATCCAACTTCACCATTCAGGAGGATTTTGTATCACTATTCTGACCATACTCAATATGTCCTTCCTACTCCTTTCAGATCAGCAGCTAGCACTCAAAAAGTATATAAGGGTAGCCCCAATGTTAGCCCATGAAGGGAACAGGCCTCACAGTGGTGTAAAAACAAATGTAGGTGTTTTACACTACCAGGACATGTAAACTACATAGGTACATTTCCTGCCTTTTGCCTACACAGCACCCTGCCCTATGGGCTACCTAGGGTATACCGTAGGGGTGACCTATATGTAGAAAAAGGGGAGTTTTAGGCTTGGCATGTACTTTTAAATGCCAAGTCAAATGGGCAGTGAAACTGCACACACAGACCTTGCAATGGCAGGCCTGAGACATGGTTAAGGGGCTACTTAAGTGGGTGGCACAATCAGTGCTGCAGGCCCACTAGTAGCATTCAATCTACAGGCCCAGGGCACATATAGTGCACTTTACTAGGGACTTATAAGTAAATTAAATAGTCTAATTGGGTATGATCCAATTTTGTCATGTTTATAGGGAGAGAGCATATGCACTTTAGCACTGGTTAGCAGTGGTAAAGTGCGCAGAGTCTTAAAACCAGCACAAATAGTATCTAAAAAGTGGAGGGAGGCAGGCAAAAAGTTAGGGGTGACAACCCTAAGGCTGTCAGGTCTAGCAAGGGTCAACTCAGTAGGCAGCCATCCATGCACAAGGGGAGGATATCAGGAAGAAGTGGAACGATCTTAGGGGGAAGGTCCTTTCCATGGCATTGTGACACCAGATCGCCATGCACAAGACTGGTGGGGGCTCCCACCTCCTCCCTAAACAGTTCACATCTTGGGAGGAAAAGGTCTTGGACATACTGCATCCCAAGGGCCTGGCTGAAATACCTGGCGGACTGGATTCTAGTAAGTACATACAACTTCCATATCACACAGTTGTTGTGTCCTGCATGCTTCCTTACCGCCCAAATACTCCCCAATGTACTGCATGTCTCACTACACATCCCACTGATCCACCTAATGCCCCTCTGCTGCATGCCACACCTCTACCCAGCCCAACTGCTCACACAGCCCTTGGCAAAGGCACGGATAGCATTGGCTAATACTATCACTAAGACTCCCACAATGCACTAGCCCATCTACGTGAATACCTGGAATGTGCACATCACTTCCCTTGCATGTATGACTATTGGGCTAGTTATACCAACTAGATGGTACAACTGAGGACCACTACATGGCAATTACAGCAATGCAGAGGCACACCACAATGTCAAACAAGGCTAAACACAGCTACAGCACTGTGGCTTATCCAATTGACCACTAATCAGGATCCACAAGGCAGAAAGTGACACACCATGGTATGGAATTTAAGGTGGCAGACTATATGCACATGCACAACTTGCACAGATAGGACAAATATCCTTGCATACTCCCATTGCCTCCTCCCTCTGGGACACCATGCTGCTAAGTCGAGCCATTTTCCACTCACAACTATCAAGCCTGAATAGTCACTAACCAACAGGGCAGAACAGTCATGTGAACTATCAGTCAGTACCAGTACCCATCCACACAGCCAGAGTTACTAAACCTGAATGACACCAACCTAAATGGAGTATAGTACACGTTACAGACCACTATCCACTGCCAATTGTATGCTGTGCAGCATCTGTCATTGTCATTGCTGGGAATCATGTCAAGCCACTGTATGCATATGATAAAGAGATAACCAAACACACCTTCAAAATGTAACTCCCTGTCTCACTCCATCCACAGGTACCCCTGCCCGTGCCACCATGGAGAGAATACCAGAGACTGCCAGTCCACCGCAGGATGAAGGCCCCAGTGAGGACAATATGCCTGGATGTCTGGACACTGACGACATACCTGGCCCATCTGGGACACCTGGTCAGTCTACGACTCCTTGTCTCACTCTGCCAACATCAATCCCCCCCAACCCTGTGGCTTCTACATCACAGCCAACCCTTCATCCCCAAACCTGTATCCTAAGGATAGATCAAACTATTGTGTCAATAGTGACATTGACAATTGTACTTGATACATGTTAGCAGAACATGTCAAAATAGCACACACCTAGCACTGTAGGACATGCAATGACATATATTATAATGGGCATGCAGAAGCGCTTTAGACACCAGCCTTGCAGCACAATGCTGAACCTGTAAGTCCTATAGGACACATATCACATGTGTAATGTATTTTATGTGGCAGACTGAGCTGTCCTGCAGTGATCATTACAAAAGCAATGGGATATACCAATATTGTGCCACCAAATATGTGCCTCTGAGTATCTAAGCAAGCCCATCAACAGATATACTGCCACATCACGTCACTGTGTTATGCATGTCACATGTCTTAGCACTACCATGATGCACAACATAGGGTTACTCCCCAATGTGGCTGAATATGTGTATAGTGCACTTATATTGGCACATCAATATATGAAAATGAAATGGGCACAAAATGGCAGCCACCTGCCCTGCAGCACAGGACAGTTGGAAGTGACCTAAGTCAGCTGGAGTATGTCATCATAGCGGAAGGTGGTCACAACTGCCATGCAACTTGTCATTGGTTAACATTGCTGCCTAATAGGGACTGGGGCTGATGGCGAGGACTGCCAGCGGTGACAGTACTGTATGTGTAGCCATGACTGGCATTTTCTGCAGCATAGCTCATTTAACTCCTGGCACTGTTGCTAGCAAGATGTCCACAACCTGAGCTGCTATGTACTGTCTCTGGGAGCCATCGGGCTATGTCCTGAAAGTAAATGGGCCCCAGCCTTTACCCTAGAAGTGCTGGAGAAGCTTGTGGAAGGGGTCCTACCATTGCATGGACAGCTATATGGCGCACCAGAGGAGCAAGTGAGCCCAATCCCATAGTCGTGTGATAGGGGTGCGTGTGACGGTGATGGGGTGAGTGTACCAGTGAGGGAGTATATGCATGCAAAGGGCATAAAGTCAAAGTGTGTGGGCAGAGAGGATGGGTATGTGTGGGCACTTGGTGAGTCAGATGTGTATAGGCTACCTCTGTTGGTATAGTGCCAGTGTACATGACTTTCTCCTTTTGTTAGTCTCATCCATGCAGGGGAACGCCCATCAGAAGAAAGGGATCTGGCGTGCCATTGCCAAGGAAGTGCGGACCCTGGGGGGGTCCACAGCCAGCAGAGCACCCATTGTCGCAAGTGGTGGGAGGACCAGAGATGCTGGGCCTGGAAGACTGAGGAGGCTCAGCTGGGGATGTCCTCCCAATGAGGGAGGGGTGCCCGTCAGACCCTGACCCCCCCCGTGGCCTGTATTTTGGCTGTGGCCTAACCTGAGGTGGAGGGCATTTGAGGGCAGCACAGCAGCCACAAGGGGGTGAGTACTGACTGTATCCTGGGACCTGGCCTGGGTTGTATAGGATTAGCTGCCTCACTGTAGCTTATGTGACAATGTAGTCAATGCAACATGTATGTAGACTTGGGGGAATGGGTAGTATTGATGGTTTGCTGTCAGTGGATGTACATCTCCCATATCCAGACTTCTCCATGTCTGCATTGTGGAGATGGTCTAATCACATTGGCACATGTGTGACTCCATCCTGCTTTTACTATGGATGTGAACTTGTGTATCACCCTACACTTTGAGTATGACCTGCTTCATCCATCTGCATTTGGGCATTTGTGGTTCTAGGGTGTCAGTCCACTTCCATCTGGAGAGCACACCTATATATGCAACTGTGTGACTCAATTTTTACCACCACGATTCTATACATCAAGTACTGGTTATGGTAGTGACTCCATGTGAGGCAGCAATTGCATTCCCTTCACAGATATGGTCTGTATAGGATTGGACTAATGGCTTGATAGTTGTATCCTCCATATATTGGTAATCTGCTATCATATGGGTATGTGAAGGTTGCTAAAGTAGGGCCATTTTAAATCATCCTTTGATTTGGTCTGATTGTAATCATCATGCATTTCTAAGTGCTAGACTTATGGGGATAAAGCCTTGAACCCAGTGGGATAGTACTAGAGGTGGTAAGTGCCTAGGCAGACCTCATCATTGTCAATATGTAATGTAAATGCTATGTATGCCAGTGCCCTAGCAATTACAGCGCAACATAGCTTATTTGCTGTCTACATCATGCCTCAATGGTTACTTGGGGGCACATCTGATGGAGTGGGACAATGTCTGCTACCTTTGGCCTAGCTAAAGTGAGTGATTAGGATAGGATAGGGTATTGTATGACTTATGAGATGTTGATGTGAAATGATGAACATTATATTTTCTCTTCTGAGGCTGCCCTATGTAGTAGTGGAATGATTTGTCAGTGTAAATGCAGTGGTGTTGGTCCATGTATGTATAATGCTTACGTGTATTTACTGTCTGAGATGTGTGTTGTCCGGACTTAGGTACAATGTATTCACAAACCTGGAATGGTGTGAGTGAGGGTGGTGTTATGATGTTATGAAGTTCTACTGGTGAAACTGCATGTGTGGTGGTATTGTATGTGGATCATGATGTCATATGTGTGTTCCTGAGATTCATCAGTTGTGACACTGCACTCAATGATTGCGTATAGATGTGTAATATGTGCAATATGGGCCATTGTAGATTAACTTAGATGTATGATTAGTTGTGATATATATGTGTTTGGTGTCTGCAGATCTTCCTCTGTGCTTGGGTCAGACTAATCACATGCTTGTACCCCAAACTTGTATTGAACACACCAGATGTCACCTGTATGGGTGTATAACTTGTAGTGGCTTCATCAGTTCTTAGATCTATATTGGCATTACTGTACAGAGTGTTATGTCAGCCATGTAATATGACAGGCAGGTGCTGTGTGGTGTGTGAGTGGAGTAGTATTCACTGTCATGGATATTTAACAAAAGACATGGACTGATCAGTAACTGTACAGGCCTGATGTGCTGGGGATGCTGCAGGCCACAGGACCCAGATTGCTGCTACTAGGGACAGCGAGGGACCCAGTGGCACAGAGGGGAGTGCCACGGGAGAGACTGGATCATCCACTTCATCTTCTGAATCCTCCTCCAGGGACACTCCCTGGTGGTGGCAAACCTTTCTGGGACCACCCCAGCACCATCATTGTCCACCACGTTCCTTACTACCACCGCCCTTACTGTAGCTCCCCACCCTGTTGCCCTTGCCCGCTCACCCAAGAGGGTGGGCATCTCCTTCGCCACAGGCACCTCTGCCCCTGGCCCAGTCAGTCCTACTGCCCTCAGTGAGGAGGCTATTGACCTCCTAAAGGGTCAATCTTTATGGGTCAGTCGACCATTGTGAGTGCCATCCAGGGACTGGCAGCTCAAGTCCAGCAGAGCAATGTGTTCCTGGAGGGCATTCACTGTGCACTGGCTGACCTACAGAGATTCTTTCAGGCTCTGGCCTCCACACTGACAGCAGTCAGTCACCCTTTGTCTACTGACCCCTTTCACCTACCTTTTCCCAATCCCAAATCCCTCTTCCCAAACCCAGCCACACAGACACACAAGCATACATCCACCTCAACAGCCAGTGGTACCCCTGACAAACACAAGCACCACAAGACCCACCCCCCTCATGCACACAAACAACACCCACCTGCAGACACATGAAACATCCACTACTTGCACAGGCTCCCCAACCACCTCCTCCATTTCACAGAAACTATACCAGACCTGCAGTCACCATACCAACATTCACTGATCCAGCCACAACTCCTATCTTACCCACAGTCAGCAAAATAGCCGACCCGCAGACATCCACACCAGTCAACACATCCGCAGCCACCACAACTTCCGACACACCCACATGCAGCACAACTTCCATACCTGTAGACACCACCCCAACAGACAGTTACCCATCCAGCATGGCATCCCCCAGCACCTCCTCCCCCCTCCTCCCAAGACACATAAATGCCCATACTCACTCACTCAACAGACACCCAGCACCCACAAGCATTCTTCGCACGCACTTGCACCCAAGACATCTACACCAACACCTCCTACAACCACTCCATCTACCTCCACACCCACACCTTTTTGCCTTGACCATCCCTGTGTGTCTAAGAAACATTTTCTCTGAGTTTTCCTTGTTCCCTACTCCTCTCCCACACTGTGATACCCTAAAATGGTCTGTGTCCCTCCCCAAGTCCGGCCCTTCCGCCTCCCAAGTCCTCCCCTGCCCCCCTGCTAGTACCCATGTCCCTCCCCCTGCCAAGAAGACGACCCCACCCAAGTGTTCCCAGCCCTTCCATAAGGCTCAGCCTAAGCCACCCCTTCCAAGCCCAAAGGCCCCCTCCCAAACCCAAGCTCAAAGCTCTCCTCCACCCTCTACTAATCCCTGAGGTGCCTAGCTGCCCCCTTGATGCCCCTACCCTGTGGAGGTCATATAGCAGTCAGGAGCCATGTATGGGCACACAGAGGTCCATTTGTGCCTTTGGCACTTTGGACTGACCAATGGCCTTCCCATTGTATATAGTTATTTTTATAGTTCTATATTTATATTTTTTATATATCTGGCCCAACATGTTGTTGGATTCAATAGTAACATACTTGTCCTGCCTTTCTTTCCACATGGCTGTTTTGTATTTGGTGGCTTTGGTGTGTGTGACATGTGTGTGTGTTGGTTGTGCTAGCTGTTGTGTCTGGGCTGCATGTGTGGGTGTGGCCCTGCCATTTGTCCAGCTGTCATGGCTGTGTATTGTGTGTAGGATATGTTTGTGTTTGGTGCATGCATGTATGTAGATAAATTGTATATTGGTTTTGTTGACATGTGTAATGGTGGTGTTCTGTGCGCTTGTGTGGTTGTTGTGTGTGCGTCCGTGTGTGTGGTGATGAATATGTCAGATGTGTCGTGTGTTGTGTTAGCGTGGTATGACGAATGCTTTGCTGTATGGCTGTGTGATTGTATATATTGGTTGTCAGGTGTTGTTACGTGTTGTATGTATGTATGTAATGTCTTATGGAGGTGTGTAATGAAATTGCTTGCCAAAGTGTTTGTGTGGTTGCGGTTGTGGTGTCGTTGTGTGAATCAGTGCTGTTGTGTTTTGTTGTGTTAGACTGTGACGGTATTGTGTGTCTGCGGATTGGTGTGTGTATAGCACATGTGTGTTGGATGTAGTGTGTAATATGGGTGTGCATGTGTGTATGTAGGTGTGGGTGTGTGTGCGTAAGGGTGTGTGGTTACATGTGTGTGTTGCCGTCGGCAGCCATCCCAGATGTGTATGTTGTGTGTGCTTGTGTACTTTGGTTTTTCCCTACAGTGTCAGGTAGGTGTGTGTACTCACGGTTGTTGTCAGAGGGAAGGATGTCCAGTTCGGGTTCGATTGGCTGCACCAGACAGGTATGTGTTCCAGAAGGTGAGTGTTTCCTTTTATAGAGTTGGTTTTTACCAGGGTTTTCATGGTGGTGCGACCGCAGCGTAAAACTTGGCGGTGTGCAGCCTCGTGATATGTTGGGCAGGACATGGTGTCCACCGGCCTGAAGGTGGCTTCCGCCGTCCGTGGCTACACTGGCGTTAGTTTGTCTGTCTTCTGTTGGGAAGACTGCCATGGTCATAGTTTGGTGGTCTTCCCTGCCTGCCTATTGGCGGTACGACCGCCTTCGCTGACATGGCAATCCTGGCACTGCTATACTTGTAATGACCCCCATAGTACTTATATACCTTACTTGTGCTGAGTGGATGAGTTAGGTTCGAAGTAACTGTTTACTTAACTTTGCAAAGGCGAGCCTGCCCACTTCAGACGCCTATGCTCAACACAGCAGCAGACACTTTTTACACTATTTGTGAAGGGTGTTTCCATGAGGTTCCATGTGCATTCTTTTTCAGGATATAAGAGAAGAAGGGAAAGTTGTCTTTAGATGCAATATTTTGCAGCTTCCTGATACCCAACTCCAGGCCTTGCTAACTTTGTACAACATACACTTTCCCTCGCTCAACCCTGTGCTGATCTATTCAAACTTGATTATGATGTTTCAGACACCAGTGCTTAGAAGCAGGGGTGAGTAACTTCTCTTTTCTTACCTTCTGCAGTCATCATGGAAACAACACAGCCTTAAAGCTCTACATATGTCTACACATTAAAAAGGTTTTCAATCGTTTTCTTTCAGACTTTGGCCCTGATTCTAACCCTGGCGGTCGGTGATAAAGCGGCGGCCAACCCGCCAACAGGCCGGCGGTCCAAAAAATTGAATTCTGACCCTGGCGGGAACCGCCAACACAGCCCGCCACATTAACACTCCGCCCGCCACGGCGGTACAAACAAACAGCGCGGCGGTCACCGCCAACAGACAGGCGGCAGACAATGTACCGCCCACACTATCACAACTCACCTATCCGCCACCTTTTCCGGGGCGGGAGCACCGCCGTTAAAAACACGGCGGAAACAGACTACGAACGGGAAAACGCGCACCTCTACGCACTCCACGAGGAAGGAGGACAGCATGGAACCCGAATTAAACATCCTACCTGCTCTCGTCTACCTGCTCATCTACCACGAGTACGAACGCCGGCGCAGACGACAACGGTGAGTACTGCACCTACGACACAGGGGAGGGGGGAGGATGAAAGGTTACGGCACACACATATGCGACCCCCACCCCCCCCAAACTATGTACACACCAATGCAGAGCAACAAGTCACAGTGACACCACCCAAACCGCCGTGAAAAAAGCAAGGACATAATTAAATTGTGAATCGAAATTTATGGGAAAAAAAAAGCCACTGATAAGTCATGGTCAAATAGCAATAACAATGTAAAAAAATCAATTCAATATTAAGTGCATACGATAAACCGAGGCAATTAGTCCTGCACATCTAACGAATTTCCAAGTGTCCGTGGGCCAAAGTGTATCAACACAAGGGCAAAGCCCACACAGGAGACCTGAGTCCTTTGGAGAGAACACTGCAGGGGCATCTGATGACAAAACTACAGGCACCTCAGGGGGAAGGGAAGGGGGGGGGGCATCACAGCCACATGAGTCCACGACGCCAGATCCACGAAGGGGCCACCATGCCCACTGTGCCATCCTGGGGAGTGCAAAGCCACAGTCTCTCAAGTCTCTACAGTGGGTGGCTTGCCCACTGTGCCATCCTGGGGAGTGCAAAGCCACAGTCTCTCAAGTCTCTACAGTGGGTGGCTTGCCCACTGTGCCATCCTGGGGAGTGCAAAGCCACAGTCCATCAGGTGGATAACAGTCTCCACCGGTCAAGGAGGAGGCATGGTGGGCACAGTGAACCGTGAACAGTATCTCGAGACAGATCCGGCACTGTCATTGTGCCAGTGGTGCTTGAGACGGCGGGGCCCAGCGGAGCGGTGCTTGAGACGGCGGGGCCCAGCGGAGCGGTGCTTGACAGGAAGGGCCCAGCGGAGCGGTGCTTGACAGGAAGGGCCCAGCGGAGCGGTGCTTGAGACGGCGGGGCCCAGCGGAGCGGTGCTTGAGACGGCGGGGCCCAGCGGAGCGGTGCTTGACAGGAAGGGCCCAGCGGAGCGGTGCTTGAGACGGCGGGGCCCAGCGGAGTTGTGCTTGACAGGAAGGGCCCAGCGGAGCGGTGCTTGACAGGAAGGGCCCAGCGGAGCGGTGCTTGAGACGGCGGGGCCCAGCGGAGCGGTGCTTGACAGGAAGGGCCCAGCGGAGCGGTGCTTGACAGGAAGGGCCCAGCGGAGCGGTGCTTGAGCGGGGGGCCCAGCGGAGCGGTGCTTGACAGGAAGGGCCCAGCGGAGCGGTGCTTGAGACGGGGGGGCCCAGCGGAGCGGTGCTTGAGACGGCGGGGCCCAGCGGAGCGGTGCTTGACAGGAAGGGCCCAGCGGATTGGTGCTTGACAGGAAGGGCCCAGCGGAGCGGTGCTTGAGACGGCGGGGCCCAGCGGAGCGATGCTTGAGACGGCGGGGCCCAGCGGAGCGGTGCTTGACAGGAAGGGCCCAGCGGAGCGGTGCTTGACAGGAAAGGCCCAGCGGAGCGGTGCTTGAGACGGCGGGGCCCAGCGGAGCGGTGCTTGACAGGAAGGGCCCAGCGGAGCGGTGCTTGACAAGAAGGGCCCAGCGGAGCGGTGCTTGAGACGGTGGGGCCCAGCGGAGCGGTGCTTGACAGGAAGGGCCCAGCGGAGCGGTGCTTGAGACGGCGGGGCCCTGTTCAGCGGTGCTCTTCTGTGCGGCGGGGCCCTGTTCAGCGGTGCTCTTCTGCACGGCGGGGCCCGGTTCAGCGGTGCTCTTCTGCGCGGCGGGGCCCTGTTCAGCGGTGCTCTTCTGTGCGGCGGGGCCCTGTTCAGCGGTGCTCTTCTGCGCGGCGGGGCCCGGTTCAGCGGTGCTCTTCTGCGCGGCGGGGCCCTGTTCAGCGGTGCTCTTCTGCGCGGCGGGGCCCTGTTCAGCTGTGCTCTTCTGTGCGGCGGGGCCCTGTTCAGTGGTGCTCTTCTGTGCGGCGGGGCCCTGTTCAGCGGTGCTCTTCTGCACGGCGGGGCCCTGTTCAGCGGTGCTCTTCTGTGCGGCGGGGCCCTGTTCAGCGGTGCTCTTCTGTGCGGCGGGGCCCTGTTCAGCGGTGCTTGTCCAGTAATTCAAGGGAGCCAGACCTGGCCTGGACTCCCTGCTCAGTCGCCCTCCGACCGTGCAGTCGCAGGACCCTTCGGTGACGGAGTCCTGGGCCCTTTGGTGTCCTTCCTTACAGCCGGGATGGGGCTTGTGGGGCCCTCCTGCTCCGCGCTCCTGCTGGCTGACTTCTCCGCCCTGCTGCCCTTTCGCTCCTTAGAAGAGGCTCTCTGGCCCTTGCCTCCCCTGGATGTTGTGGCAGGTGAAGTGGCCGAACTCTGGTCCTTGGGGGAAGCCGTGTCAGTCCTCTCACGGCGGCCCTTGAGTTTCTAGGTCCTCTTGCCTGGGGGGGGGGGCTGGCTGTCCCCTTGCTGCTGATAGAAGTGTCACTGCTGCCAAAGGGTGGACTCCAGAACCCATGCACCACAGTGACACTCGATGCTGGGCTGGTGGTGGCTGAGGTGCTCTTGGGACTCTTAGCAGATGGAGGGGGTGGGTCAGGGGAGGAAAAGAGGTTAAGATTGGAGAGGTAAACTTTTTTAGGACCAAGGTAAAGGGTGGGAGTAGTGGTGATGGGAGTGGAGGAAGAGGATGTGGTTGTAGGTGAGTCAGGTGTGCTGTCTTTGGGTGCAGGTGATTGTGACGTAGGCTGTCGTGAGGTGGATGGCTGTTGGGTGGGTGGCTGCCTGCGTTTGTGTGTCTTGGAAGAGGGGGTGACAGACACAGTGGGAGAGGACACAGGGGACATGTAAATGGCAGTGGGGGTGGTGACTGCACATGTGCGGACTGTACTGGAGGGTGTGCTGGTGATGGAAGCACTGGCTGATGGTGGTGTGCATGCAGGTGTGAGTGTAGACGTCACAGGGAGGGAGGAGGGAGACGAGGAGGAGGGGGACACAGAGGTGGTAGTGACTGTTGGCATGTCTGCATCTGGGTGTTGCTTGGGTGAGTGTTTGTGGGATCTGTGGTGCTTGTGTCTGGATGAGCTGACCTTGGGTGTTGAGGTGTGTGCAGGCTGGTCTGATGGTGTGGATGGGATAGGCAGAGGAACAGGAGACAGAGACAGGGTGGAGGCAGTTAGAAGAGGGAGGCTGGAAACAGGGACAATGGCTGCCGTCAGTGCTGAGGCCAGAGCATTGAACGATCGTTGATGGGCAGCCTGACCCGAATGAATGCCCTCCAGGTAGGCATTGCTCCGATGCACCTCCCTTTCTACCCCCTGGATGGCATTCAAAAGGGTAGTCTGCCCAACAATGATGGTCTGAAGGAGGTCAATGACCTCCTCACTGAGGGCAGCAGGGGTGACAGGGGCAGGGCCTGAGGTGCCTGGGGCGAAGGAGATGCCCGCCTTCTTGGGCGAGCGGGCACGGAGCGTAGGCTGAGGGGCTGCTGGGAGGGCGGGGCTGGTGCGCTGGGTGGAGGCTGTACCTGTAGAGGCGGGGGGCCCGGATGTTGCCGCCACCGCTAGGGAGCTCCCATCCGAGGACGTGTCGGTGTCGCTGGTGTCACCACCGGTCCCCGTTGTGGTGCTCCCCTCGCCCTCCGGATCACTGGTGCCCTCGGTGTCTGTACCACGGCCCGCCGGGGCCTTGTGACTTGCAACTCCCTCGTGCTCCGATGCCAAATCTCCTCCGCCTGATGATGCTAATGCACACATGCACAAGATGATCAAGAAAAAGGGTGGGGGGAGAAATAATAAAACAGGTTGAGTGCATGCAATGTCAACACCGTTGGCGGAGAGGACAGACACAGGAACCTCATGCACTACGCTGCGCAATCGGGGTATACTACTCAGTACTTGTGACCAGGCCTACAGGTCTATGCACAACAAATACACACATGGATGATGCAGGACCATGGATAGCTGTACTTGGCACCCTACAGAGGTGGGGGGCGGGGGCACAGGACCATGCCTAAAGGAGAGGACTACACTACAGAAAACGCCCTGGCCTAATGTCACCCACAACCCTCCTCCCCCACCCAGACGCCTCCACTGCGCATTAAGATAGCAGAATGTGCTGATACTCACCCCCTTGTGTCTGCTGTGATGTCCTCAAGCGCCCATCCAAATCAGGGTAGGCCACCGCCAGGATCCGGGACATCAGGGGGGTCAGGGTACGACTGGCACCCCTCCTAGGTTGGGAGGCCATCCCCAGCAGTGACTCGGCGGTCTTCCTGGTCCCGCGGCGGTCCTCCCACCTCTTGCGGCAGTGGGTGCCCCGTCTGACGTGGAGCCCCAGGGCCCGGACTTCCTTGGCGATGGCACGCCAAATGTCGACTTTCTGATGGGCGCTGACCTATTTGACATGTACAGGGTGGGAAAGGAAAATTCATAATTTATCTGCATGTTAGATGTGATTGCCCCCCCTCCCCAAATTTGCCATGTGGCACATGCTCTCATCTGTCGTGCGTTGCACTCCTCATTCGCTCCCCACCCCACCATCTTACATCCACCCCACTCAACACAGGCATAGCCCATTCCATGTGCACCCAGTGTACTTACCTGTTGGTCTGGAGGACCGTAGAGTAACGCATACTGGGGGAGGACCCCATCCACTAGTTTCTCCAACTCTTCAGACGTGAAGGCAGGGGCCCTTTCCCCAGTCGCAGCAGCCATTGTCTCTTCCAGACCGAGGTCACAGCAGCACTTGCAGTATAGGTCCTCTCCTGTGGATGATCAGGTCTCGAGTGATTAAGCAGATAGAAAATGGCGGTCACGCCCGCGGCGGTGCGTACCGCGACCGCCGGCGCACCTCGTCATTGGCTCCTGAAACCCATAGGCTTCAATGTTAACCAATGCGGCTTCGTATAGCGGTCTTCGACCGCCTACCGCCACGGTGTGCCACGCCAGCGCATTGACCTCACATCCCATTGTCCCACTTCACAGGTCAGGCAGCCGCCATTTCAAGTGCCCACATGGCATAATTTGTACTGCGTCACACAGGCCTAGGCCTTGCATTGCCACACATACACGCCTTTCAATACATAGATAATCGTGTTCTATGCATGCTGCGATGAATGTACCTGTGATTTGCTTGACTCTGTGCTCCATGTTGTCCTTCCTAGGCACCGTCCGCTGGGACTTGCGAGGAGAAGGATGAATCCTCGCGTGTACCGACCGCTGGTGGACCTGTTGACAATGGAAGAACGCCATATCATACTACGATACCGCCTTGACCGAGCCACTATACATGAACTGTGTGCCCAGCTGGAGCCAGCCCTGATGTCCCCCATCCGCCAACCCACAGGAATTCCCCCTCTAGTGCAGGTTCTGTCAGTCCTCCATTTTTTGGCAAGTGGCTCATTCCAGACAACAGTGGCCATGTCATCTGGAATGTCTCAGCCTATGTTTTCAAAAATTTTGTCTAGAGTGTTGTCTGCCCTGACGAAACACATGCGGAGCTACATTGTATTCCCTGAGGAGGTTGATTTGGCCACTGTGAAGGGTGATTTTTATGCCCTTGGACATATCCCCAACATAATTGGTGCCATTGATGGGACCCATGTGGCTTTAGTACCCCCAAAAGACGATGAGCAGGTGTACAGAAACAGGAAAAGTTACCATTCTATGAACGTCCAGGTGGTCTGTTTGGCTGACCAGTACATCTCCCATGTAAATGCCAAGTTCCCTGGGTCAGTGCATGACGCCTATGTGATGCGTAATAGCAGCATCCCTTATGTGATGGAACAGCTACAGAGACAACGTGTGTGGCTAATTGGTGACTCTGGTTACCCCAACCTGCCTTGGCTATTGATCCCAGTGAGGAATCCCCGGACCAGGGCAGAGGAACGGTACAATGAGGCCCATGGGCGAACTAGGAGGATCATAGAAAGAACCTTTGGCCTCCTGAAGGCCAGGTTTAGGTGCCTGCATATGACAGGGGGATCCCTGATGTACTCACCAAAGAAGGTGTGCCAGATCATCGTGGCCTGCTGTATGCTTCACAATCTGGCATTGCGACGTCAGGTGCCTTTCCTGCAGGAGGATGGTCCAGATGGTGGTGTTGTGGCAGCTGTGGAGCCTGCGGAGAGTGAAGAGGAGGAAGACGAAGAGGACGACACAGACAACAGGGACAGAGTTATCCAACAGTATTTTCAGTAGCACAGGTAAGAATCACCCACGCCATTTAATATTTACTGAAAGCTCCCTGCATCTTTACTTTGTGTGTTTCCCCCCAGTTCTTTTAAACTGATGTTTGATTTTCCCTTCCCTTTTCAGTGCTGTATGACCCACTGCGTGACTTCTGCTTGGTTAGCCCATGGACTAATGCTTATTGACATTGGTATGTTGTCATCACAAACTTAACTGAACATTATTGATCAGTAATGTGTTATACATTTGTAAATAATACAGGCTGACTCCTGAATGATTTCAGTGCAATGAGTGATTTATTTTTAGTGCTAGATATTGGTACATGATATTAAAACGGTGATGGGTGAGGGTGGAGTAATGTCCATGGCAGAGACCAGTTCTCAGTCGCACAGGTGCATTGTCCATATGCCTGTGGAAGGGTGGAGCAGGGGCAGTTCAAGGTTGGACAGGGTGACAATGTGGGACAGTGGGATGACATCAGGGGGTATCTTATGCTGGCGGGGGTCTTGGCATCCTACTCTGTCTTCCTGTGAGATCTCAGGTTCCTCTTGCGGGGTGGTTGTTCTTCAGCAGGAGGTGGGGTTCTGGTGGCCCGTCGTTCTGTGGGGGCCTCCTGACCACTAGCGCCGGCGGAGGTGGTAGGCTGTTCCTGGTCCTGGCTAGTGACAGGGGCCCTTTGTGGTGCCACATGGTCCCGCAATGTGGTTTCTATCCGGTTGAGGGCCTGGACTATGGTCCCCATAGCGGTAGCGATGTTCCTGAGTTCATTGCTGAACCCCATGTAGCGTTCCTCCTGCTGTGCCTGGATCTCGGTGAACCTGGCCAGTACCGTCGCCATCGTCTCCTGGGAGTGATGGTATGCTCCCATGATGGTGGTGAGGGCCTCTTGGAGAGTCGGTTCCCTGGGCCTGTCCTCCCCCCCCTGTCGCACAGCAGCCCTCCCAGTTGCCCTGTTTCCCCGGGCCTCTGTCCCCTGGACGGTATGCCCACTACCACTGCCCCCAGGTCCCTGTTGTTGTTGGGGTGTTGGGTCAGCCTGGGTGCCCTGTAGTGGCGGACACACCGCTGCTTGACGCGTCCTGGAGACAGAGGCATGGGCCCGCTGGGTGGGAGCTGTGCTGGTGTTCCCAGAGGGGGTTGGGTCTGCTGTGGCCTGTGTCTGTGTGTGGGGAACCGACTGTCCAGAGGTCCCCGATGGTCCGGGCTGGTCATCAGGTTCGAGGTCGACAGAGCTGCTGTCCTCACTGGGGGCCTGTTCTGGGGGTGGGATGGACAAATCTGGACCCTCCGTGGCGGTGTGTTGGCGTTCGGGCCCTGCAGGGGTAAAAGAGTATGGTTATTGTTTCTGTGTGTGCCATGGCGTGCATTTTGAGTGCCCTTGTCCCCCAGTGCTGGCATTCCCTTGTGGGAGTGTTGTGAGGGTGGTGGGGGGGGGGTGTATGGGTATGTGCAATGGTCATGCTTTGGTGGTGGCTGTCTATGGTTTGTGTTGGCATTCAGGGGTTGGTGTTGTTTAGGGTGGGTTGTGCTGGTGAGACATTGGCAGGGAGGTTGTGTGCTGGGGGGTTGAGATTGGG
Organism: Pleurodeles waltl; assembly: GCF_031143425.1. Taxonomy (NCBI): domain Eukaryota; kingdom Metazoa; phylum Chordata; class Amphibia; order Caudata; family Salamandridae; genus Pleurodeles; species Pleurodeles waltl. The sequence continues at coordinate 263,005,090 of NC_090440.1, forward strand.
GGTGAGGGGGGGGTGGGGGTTGGCATGCTGGTGGTTGGGGGGGGTGAAGTAGTTGAGATTCGACTTACCAGAGTCCATTCCTCCGTGTACTCCAGCGAGGCCATCAGGATGCAGGATGTTTACTACCTCTTGCTCCCATGCTGTGAATTGGGGTGGAGTGGGTGGGGGTCCGCCGCCAGTCTTCTGCACAGCGATGTTGTGTCGCGACACCATCGAGCGCACCTTCCCCCGTAGGTCGTTCCATCGCTTTCGGATATCTTCCCTATTTCTGGGATGCTGTCCCACAGCGTTGACCCTGTCTACGATCCTTTGCCATAGCTCAGCCTTCCTTGCTATTGTGGTGTGTTGCACCTGTGTGCCGAAGAGTTGGGGCTCAACCCTTATAATTTCCTCCACCATGACCCTGAGTTCTTGGTCCGAGAACCTGGGGTGTCTTTGGGGTGCCATGGGGTGGTGTGGATGAGGTGTGGGGTGGTGTTTGTGGTGATGTGCGTGGTGATGTGTGGTGATGTGTGCGTAGATGTGGTGTGGGTGATGAAGTTGGGTTCCTGTGTGTGTTGGGATTTTCGATTGCTGTGCTCGCTCTCTCTAACTCTATCTCTATCGCCTTCTCTCCGATTTCCAACTAGTGGGGGTTTGTGGGTGATGTGGGTGTGTGTTTTATAGTTGATTGGATGTGTGGGAGTGTTGTTGGTATGTGTGTCAGGTGTGTGTATTTCAAATTGTCCAATGTGGCAGTGTTTTGGAGCTGTGTGTGTATTTTGACCGTGGCGGTGTGTACCGCCAATGGAATACCGCGGTTGAAAGACCGCCGCGTGGATAAGTGGGTCGTAATGGCATGGGCGTGTTTGTGTTGGCGTGACGGTGGAGGTTTGGTCATCTCCAGTTTTCCGCGGCCCGCTGATGAGGCGGCCTTCCTTGGATGTCGGGTTTTTGGCGGTTTCACAGTTGGTGGTCAGAATGACCGTGGCGGTTTACCGCGGCGGTAGAATGGCGGACTTCTGACCGGCGGTAAGGGCCTTTTACCGCCGAGGTCAGAATGACCCCCTTTATCTTTGCATGTTTACAAGAGTTAGTAACTGACTATTTTCATAGGAAGAACACCTGCCCACAGAGTTGCAGGGGGTGCTATATGATGTGTGCCTTTAGAAAATTATTTTATACTGATAGTGGGTCAGCAACTCCCCCGACAATACAGCTTTTCATAAGCTGTTAGAAATGGGGTCTTTGGTTGGCAATCAGGTTACCCCCTGTCCAAGCAAGGATCCTCAGTCTAGTCAAAGGGAATCACCCTCAGCTAACCCCTGCTCACCCCCTTGGTAGCTTAGCACGAGCAGTAGGCTTAACTTCAGAGTGCTAGGTGTAAAGTATTTGTACCAAAACACACAGTAACTTAATGAAAACGCTACAAAATGACACAACACAGGTTAGAAAAATAGAAGATATTTATCTAAACAAAACAAGACCAAAACAACATAATTCCACAATACACAAGTCAAGTTATCACTAAAAATGCAAAAAGAGTCTTTATGTAATTTTAAACACACACTAACACCGTTACCGTGAAAATGTACCTTGGGTGCGTCAAAAATAACTGTGCACAGGCGAGTGTGCGTCAAAAAGGGCTTGCAATGCGTTGATATCACTCACGAGCGAGACCTTGCGTCATTTCTCCTTTAGTTGGGTTGGCGTGCGTCGTTTCTTCTCTCCGCAGGAGAGCGATGAGTCGATCCAGTCAGCACTCTCGGTGCGGGCAGGCCTTGTGTCGTTTTTAGATGCCCAGTGGTACTTGTGTCGGAAATCCAGCCACACGATGATCTGAAAACCACGGATCGCGGGTTGCGATCTTACCAGCCTCCGTCAGCGATGCTGTCCATTGTTTCTCTAGCCCCGGTGTCGATCTTCAAGTCGGGTTGCAGACGAGCGCCGATTTTCAGCCGCGAAGCCGGCGGCGCTTTGATTTTTCAGCCGCAGATCGGAGTTGCGTCAATCTTTTCCTTGCACGCCATTCTGTGTGTGGATTTCTTTCTCTTAGACTGCCATCTTCTCCCTTAAGGGTCCGAGGAACTGTATGGTCACCACTTGGCAAAGTAGGAGTCTCTCCAGAGACTCCAGGTGGTGGCAGAGAGAACTCTTGCTGTCCCTGAGACTTCAAAAAACAGGAGGCAAGTCAGGAGGCAAGCTCTAAATCAAGCCCTTAGAGATCTTCACAAGATGGAAGGCACACAAAGTCCAGTCTTTGCCCTCTTACTCTGGCAGACGCAGCAACTGCAGGATAGCTCCACAAAGCACAGTCACAGGCAGGGCAGCTCTTCTTCCTCAGCTCTTCAGCTGTTCTCCAGGCATAGGTTCCTCTTAGTTTTCAGAAGTGTTCTAAAGTCTGTGGTTTTGGGTGCCCTTTTCATACCCATTTTTGCCCTTTGATGTAGGCCTACTTCAAAGAAAAGTCTCTTGTTTGTGAAATCCTGCCTTGCCCAGGCCAGGCCTCAGACACACACCAGGGGGTTGGAGACTGCCTTGTGTGAGGGCAGGCACAGCCCTTTCAGGTGTGAGTGACCACTCACTCCTCACTCCTAGCACAGATGGCTCATCAGGAAATGCAGACTACACCCCAGCTCCCTTTGTGTCACAGTCTAGTGAGAGGTGCAACCAACCCAACTGTCAAACTGACCCAGACAGGGAATCCACAAACAGGCAGAGTCACAGAAATGGTTTAAGCAAGAAAATGCTCACTTTCTAAAAGTGGCATTTTCAAACACACAATCTTAAAATCAATTTTACTAAAAGATGTATTTTTTAATTGTGAGCTCAGAGACCCCAAACTCCACATGTCTATCCACTCCCAAAGGGAATCTACACTTTAATCATATTTAAAGGTAGCCCCCATGTTAACCTATGAGTGGGACAGGCCTTGCAACAGTGAAAAATGACTTTAGCACTATTTCACTGTCAGAACATATAAAACACATTACTATGGCCCTCACTACAACCCTGGCAGTCGGTGTTGAAGCAGAGGTAATACCGCCAACAGGCCGGCGGTAAAAAAAATGGGATCACGACCACGGCGGAAACTGCCAACACAGACAGCCACTTTAACACTCCGACCGCCACGGCGGTAGCAACAAACACTGCGGCTGGTAACCGCCAACAGACAGGCGGAAGGCAGTGTACCGCCCACCCCATCACAACCTGCCAATCCGCCAGATTTTCCGGGACGGTACCAACACCATCAAAAGCACGGCAGAAACAGAACACAGAAGGGAAACCACTCACCTCTCGAAACTCAACGAAGAACCAGGACGCCATGGAGCCCGAGTTACAGGTCCTGCCCATGCTGGTGTACCGCCTCATCTAGCAGGAATACCAAAGGCGGCGGCGGCAGCGACGACCATGCTGAGTACTGTACCTAGTACACAGGGGAGGGGAGGAGGACCCCACCCTCACCTACAACACCATGCATACAAACACATGCAACAACATTACATTTACACCCCGTACCCCCCTGGAAGAATGCAAGGACAAAATGAAGTGAGTCAAATCAGTGATGTATTAGAAATAGGCAGATATACATAACGGATAGAAAAACAGTATTTACAAAAATATACAATATGTACATAAGGCCGTATATTGTCCTTCCCAAATGTCCGTGGGCCACTGGGCCAAAAATCATGGGCCAAGCCTACACTTGACTCCTGCTTCAATACGGAGAGAACACTTCAGGGGCATCAGGTCGAAAACACACAGGCACCTCAGGGGGACAGGGAAGGGGAGGCACCTTAGCCAGAAGATGGGACAACGCCACTGCTCCTGGAGGGGGCTCCATGCCCACAGCGATGTCCTGGGGAGTGCAACGCCACAATCTCTCAAGTGGGTGGTTTGTCCACTGCTTGGTCCTGGCGAGTGCAAAGCCACAGTCTCTCTAGTGGGTGGTTTGCCCACTGCTTGGTCCTGGGGAGTGCAAAGCCACAGTCTCTCAAGTGGGTGGTTTGCCCACTGCTTGGTCCTGGGGAATGCAACGCCACAGTCTCTCAAGTGGGTGGTTTGCCCACTGCTTGGTCCTGGGGAGTGTAAAGCCACAGTCTCTCTAGTGGGTGGTTTGCCCACTGCTTGGTCCTTGGAAGTGCAAAGCCACAGTCTCTCTAGTGGATGCATATCTCTACTGGTTCTGGAGGGGGCCTTGTGCCCAGTGTGCTTCATCCTGCCAAGGAGGGGATGAGTGGATGCATATCTCCACTGGTTCTGGAAGGGGCCTTGTGCCAAGTGTGCTTCATCATGCGAAGGAGGGGGTGAGTGGATGCATATCTCCACTGGTTCTGGAGGGGGCCTTGTGCCAAGTGTGCTTCATCCTGCAAGGAGGGGGTGAGTGGATGCATATCTCCACTGGCTCTGGAGGGGGCCTTGTGCCCAGTGATGCAGCACTTGGGGTGTGGCAGTTCACATTCCCTCACCTGGGTGTCTGAGGCACGAGATTTGCAGGTACCAGGTTGCATGATAGTCCATGGAGGAAGGGCTAGTCTCCATCCTGCGACGGCTAAGGCTGCAAACTGGTGGTAGTGCAGGTGCTGGTGCTGCCGCTGCCAGTGGTGGAGGGAGGCTCCAGCCCTTCTTTGCCAGGAAAAGCTTTTTAGACACACTGGGGCGGGAAGAGGGAGAGGGAGAGGGTTTGGGAGTGGAGGAAGAGGGAGTGGTTGTAGAAGGTGTCTGTCTGCTGGGTTTGGGTGAAGGTGCATGGGCTGGATGCTGTTGTGAGGTGGATGGATGTTGGGTGGGTGGGTGCTTGCGTTTGTGTACTTTGGGAGGAGGGGTCACAGACACACTGGGAGAGGACACAGGGGACTTGTGCATGGATGTGGGGGTGGTGACTGCCAGAGAGGGGTGAGTAGTGATGGGCGTGCTAATGATGGAGGTAGTGGATGAGGATGTAATGCATGCAGGTGTGAGTGGAGATGCTATTGGGAGGGAGGTGGACAATGAGGAGGAGGGGGACACAGTGGAGGCAGTGGATGTTGGTGTGTCTGCATGGGGATGGTGCTTACTTGTGTGAGTGCCTGTGGGATGATGTGTGGTGCTTGTGTTTGCCTGAGCCACATCTGTGTGTTGATTTGGGTGAATGCTGCTCTGAAGGTGTGCTTGGATAGGCTGGGGGTGAGGGGATTGGGACTAGGCAGAGGAAGTTGGAGGGGGGAGGCTAGAGACACGTACAATGGCTGCCATTAGTGCAGAGGCCAGAGCCTGAAATGCTCTCTGTTGGGCCACCACGTCACAGTGAATGCCCTCCAGGTATGCATTTGTTTGTTGCAAATGCCTCTTGACACCCTGGATGGCATTCAGAATGGTTGACTGCCCAACAGTGAGAGATCTCAGGAGGTCAATAGCCTCCTTACTGAGGGCAGCAGGGCTGACTGGAGCAGGGCCTGAGGTTCCTGGGGCGAAGGAGATGCCCACCCTCCTATGTGAGCGGGCACGGGAAACACGCGAGGGGCTGCTGGGAGGGCGGTGCTGGTAGGGGGTTTGGTGGCTGTACCTGTTGTTGGGGTGGGCATAGAGGTGTCTACCACCGCCAGGGACCTTCCATCGGAGGATGAGTCACTGTCTGTGGTTTCCCTTCCTGTCCCCGTCGTGGTGCTCCCCTCGCCCTCTGTCCCACTGGTACCCACACCGTCGGTGGATTCAGCCTCTAGGCCCATGCAGTATGCAGCTCCCTCTGTCGCTGGTGCCTCTGCTCCTCCGCCAGATGATGCTAATGCACACAAGGACAGGGTGACAAAACAAAAAGGTGGGGAGAGACAGAGGATACACTTGGTCATTCCAGCAACACCACTACCGTTGGCGTACACAACACACAGGGAGCAGCCCTATGAACTAGGCCATGCCCAACCATTTACTAAGATAGTCACCAGCCCATGGGGTACAATGTCTAATGCCATTAGCTGCACACTTAAAACCCACAGGACCCTGCCCAGTAGCAGATGCCCACTAACACTATTGGGGTAGGTGTGCTTCAGAGCCTGCCCAACAAGGGACCTACCCTGCAATCTTTGCCCTGGCCTAGGGGCACCCATAGCCCGTATCCCCCACCCAGGTACCTCTTAACGCGTGCAAAGGCAGGATTCAGAATCTGTACTCACCCCCTTGTGGCTGCTGTGATGCCTTCAAGTGCCCATCCAACTCCGGATAGGCCACCACCAGGATTCAGAACATCAGGGGGGGGTCATGGTGCGACGGGCATCCCTTCCTCGTTGGGAGGCCAGCCCCAGCTGGGCCTCCGCCATCTTCTTTGCCCAGCGGCACAGGTCCTCCCTTCTCTTGCGGCAGTGGATGCTCCGCCTGTCAAAGACCCCCAGGGTCTGCACCTCCTTGGTGATGGCACGCCAAATTCAATTTTTCTGGTGGGCGCTGACCCTCATGGAAAAGACAGCAGAAAAGGGAATTAGTCAACCGTCCAGACCATCACACTCATGGCCCTCCATATCCCTCCCATCCCCTGACGCACATACTTTGACCACGATACATGCAGCACTCTGGCCAGGACGCTGCTGCACCCCCCACATGTGGCTTACATACACCATACATTCATGTCCAACGCATCATGCTCACAGTGTACTCACCTGTTTGTCGGGAGGACAGTAGAGTAACATGTACTGGGGTAGGACCCCATCCACCAGTTTCTCTAACTCCTCGCAGTGAAGGCAGGGGCCCTTTCCCCAAACACATGAGCCATTGTCCCTTCCAGACACAGGTCACAGCAGCACTTGCAGTGTAGGTCCTCTCCTGTTGAAGGTCAGGTAGCAAGTGAGTGAACAGATAGAAAATGGTGGTGACGTCCGCTGCTGTGCGTACCGTCACTGCCGGCGTACATCGCCATTGGCTCAGGGAACCCATAGGGCCCAATGATAACCAATGCGAAGTTGCGCGGCGTTCTTCGACCACTTTCTGTGACGGCGCACAATGCCAGCACAATTACCTCATTTCCACAGGTCAGGCAGCCTCCATTTCAGGGGGGCACAGGGCATGGCACCTAACTGCGTCACAGCCGACATTGGCGCAGCAACTGATTGTCGGATTCACATCTTGTTTCTGTAAAGTAAACAAATCATCATTAGTGCAATAGATGTGAGCATATGACCCTCTTCTCACAGTTTTCTTCCATAGGCTTTAACCGCTGAGGCTGATTATGAAATGGCGGCACCCTCCCATGTACAGACCCCTGGTGGACCTTGCGACAATGGAGGATATGCACATCATCATAACCTACAGACTTGATCGTGCCAAAATCCAAGTACTGTGTGCCTAATTGGAGCCAGACCTGATGTCAGCTATCCGGCAGCCCACAGGTATCCCCCCTCTAGTGCAAGTCCTGTCAGTGCATCATTTCCTGTCTAGTGGTTCCTTCTAAACAACAGTGGCCATGGCATCAGGGATGTCACAGCCATTGTTCACCAACGTGTTGACCAGAGCGTTGTCAGCCCTGCTGAAACACATGCACAGCTACATTGTGTTCCCCCAGGTGGAGGATTTTGCCACAGTAAAAGCTGCCTTTTATGCCCTGGGACATATCCCCATCTTTGGTGCTAATGATGGTACACTTGTGGCATTTGTCCCCCCTGTAGAAACGAACACGTTTTCAGGAATAAAAAAAGCTATCACTCTATGAATGTGCAGATGGTGTGTTTGGAATACCAGTACATCTCCCATTTGAATGCCAAATATCCTGGCTCTGTGCATGATTCCTTTATCTTGAGGAATAGCAGCATCCCATATATGATGGGCCAACTCCAGAGGCACCGGGTGTGGCTAATAGGTGAGTCCAAGGTCACCACACACTATGAGTAGGTGTCTGGGTATGGGATTGTCCCTAAGGATTAGACCAGGTGCCTTTTCTGCAGGAGGATGTGCCTGGAGATGGTCTGGTGGCAGCGGTGGAGCCTGTGGACAGTGAGGAAGAGGAGGCAGAGGAAGGAGATGTTGACAACAGAAGCAATATAATTCAGCAGTACTTCCAGTGACACACAGGTAAGACACTGTGTACATTTCAGTTTTCTGTTGGACATTGTACATGGCAGCCTGTTTCACTATGTCTATGGCCACTGACCGTACCATTTGGCATCTCTATTTTCAGATCTCTGTGCCCCACTCTGGCTCCTGCTATGTGTACTGCTGCCCACCAAAGGTCATTCCAAAGTATATTTCACTGTACATTTGAGTTGCAATGCTTTGATAACGTTCTAATACATATGTGAATCATTTCACAGACTCCAGATTAGTATTTGTTCCATGGGTATTTATTTAAGTGCTCATAAGTAGAGGGGAATGTGCAATGGGCTGGGCTAATGGTGGAGGAAAGTCTATGGTAGAGTCCAGTCTCTTGGTATCACAGGTGCATTGTCTAATGGGGCATAGGAAGGGGAGTAATGGCAGTTCAAGGTGGACAGGGTGACAGAGAGGGACAGAAGGGTGACAATCAGGAGAGTCTTATTTCCTGGTGGGGGTCTTGACAATGTTCTCTGGCTTCAGCTTGGATCGCAAGGACTGTTTGCGGGGTGGTTCTCTTTCTGGAGGGGGTGGGGTTCTGGTGGCCTGTTGTTCCTGTAGCGGGCCTCCTCTCCACTAGCGCTGGCCGAGGTGGAAGGCTGTTCATCGGTTTGGCTAGTGTCAGGTGCCCGTTGTTGTGCCACGGCCTCCCTCATGGTCTTGCCCATGTCAGCCAGCACCCCTGCAATGATGACCAGGATGGTGTAGATGTTTTTTAGGTCATTCCTGATCCCCAGGTACTGTCCCTCTGTAGGAGGCTGACCTGGCTTAGAGTGGGTACCTTGTGGTACTTACACCTTGTGCCAGGTCCAGTTATCCCTTATTAGTAGATTAGTAGTGTTCTAGCAGCTTAGGCTGATTGAGGTAGCTATAGCAGAGCAGCTTAGGCTGAACTAGGAAACATGCAAAGCTCCTACCATACCACTTATATCATATAGCACTATATCATAAGAAACACAATACTCAGAGTTACTAAAAATAAAGGTACTTTATTTTAGTGACAATATGCCAAAAGTATCTCAGAGGATATACTCCCTTAGGAGGTAAGTAATATACAAAAAATATACACCCAAACCAAAATCAGGTAAGTAGAACACTTAGAAAAGTAGTGCAAACACTGTAGAACACAATAGAATGCAATAGGAGAAAATAGGCATGGGGCAACACAAACCATAAACTCCAAAAGTGGAATGCGAACCACGAATGGACCCAGGCCTAGTTAGTGTGTAGAGGGTTGCTGTGAGTGTAAGAAAAAACTAAGGGTGTCCAAGATACCCCACCCCAAGACCCTGAAAAGTAGGAGTAAAGTTACCCTACTACCCCAGAAGGACAGTAAAGTCGAGATAGGGGATTCTGCAAAGACGCACTGAAGATGGATTCCTGGACCTGAGGACCCGCAAAGGAAGGGGACCAAGTCCAAGAGTCACGCAAGTGTCCAGGGGGGGCAGGAGCCCACTAAACCTCGGATGAAGGTGCAAAAGGGCTGCCTCCGGATGGAAGAAGCTGAAGGTGCCAGGAACTTTTCCTTTGGTCAGAAGATGTCCCACAGCATACTGGAGGATGCAGAGTTGTTTCCATGCAGAAAGACTGCAAACAATCCTTGCTAGCTGCAAGAGTTGCAGTTGAAGGTTTTGGGTGCTGCCAGGGCCCAGGAAGGACCAGGAGGTCACCCCTTGGAGGAGGAGACAGAGGGGGTGCTCAGCAACAGAGAGAGCCCACGCAGCCACATGCAGCACCCGCAGAAGCACCTGAACAGGCATTCAGAAGATCTGAGCACAACTGTCCTCTCAACACAACAAAAGAGGGTCCCACGAAGTCGAAGTTCAACTCAGCCAGTTGAGCAATACAGGACGGAGTGCTGGGGATCTGGGCTGTGCTGTGCATGAAGGAAGTCTTACAAAAGTGCACAGAAGCCATAGCAGCTGCAGTTCACGCAGTACACAGGATTACTGTCTGGCGTGGGGAGGCAGGGACTTACCTCCACCAAATTTGGACAGAAGGGCCACTGGACTGTCGCGGACACTTGGATCCAGCTCCTGTGTTCCAGGGACCAGGCTTGTCAAGATGAGAGCGGACCCAGAGGACCGGTGATGCAGAAATTTGGTGCCTACTTTGGCAGGGGGAAGATTCCATCGACCCACAGGCGATTTCTTCTTGGCTTCCAATGCAGGGTGAAGGCAGACAGCCCTTAGAGCATGCACCACCAGGAAACAGTTGAGAAAGCCGGCAGGATGAGGCGCTACAATGTTGCTGGTAGTCTTCTTGCTACTTTGTTGCGGTTTTGCAGGCGTCTTGGAGGAGTCAGCGGTCGATCCTTGGCAGAAGTTGAAGAGAGAAGCGCAGAAGAACTCTGGTGAGCTCTTGCATTCGTTATCTGATGAGAAACCCACAGGAGAGACCCTAAATAGCCCTCCGAGGAGGATTGGCTACCTAACCAGGTAAGAGCCTATCAGGAGGGGTCTCTGACGTCACCTGCTGGCACTGGCCACTCAGAGGTCTCCATTGTGCCCTCAAACCTCTGCATTCAAGATGGCAGAGGTCTGGGACACACTGGAGGAGCTCTGGGCACCACCCCTGGGGTGGTGATGGACAGGGGAGTGGTCACTCCCCTTTCCTTTGTCCAGTTTTGTGCCAGAGCAGGGGCTGGGGGCTCCCTGAACCGGTGTAGAGTGGCTTATGCAAGGAGGGCACCATCTGTGCCCTTCAAAGCATTTCCAGAGGCTGGGGGAGGCTACTCCTCCCCAGGCCTTAACACCTATTTCCAGAGGGAGAGGGTGTAACACCCTCTCTCAGAGGAAATCCTTTGTTCTGCCTTCCTTGGACTGCGCTGCCCAGACCCCAGGAGGGCAGAAACCTGTCTGATGGTTGGCAGCAGCAGTAGCTGCAGAGAAAACCCCAGAGAGCTAGCTTGGCAGTACCCGGGGTCCATGCTGGAGCCCTGGGGATACATGGAATTGTCCCCCCAATATACAGAATGGTATTGGGGTGACAATTCCATGATCCTAGACATGTTACATGGCCATGATCGGAGTTACCATTGTGAAGCTACACATAGGTATTGACCTATATGTAGTTCACACGTGTAATGGTGTTCCCGAACTCACAAAGTCTGGGGAAATTGCCATGAACAATGTGGGGGCACCTTGGCTAGTGCCAGGGTACCCTCATATTTAGTAACTTTGCACCTAACATTCACTAAGTGAGGGTTAGGCATATAGGTGTCTTATAAGTTACTTAAGTGCAGTGTAAAATGGCTGTGAAATAACGTTGGCGTTATTTCACTCAGGCTGCATTGGCAGTCCTGTGTAAGAATTGTCTGAGCTCCCTATGGGTGGCAAAAGAAATGCTGCAGCCCATAGGGATCTCCTGGTACCCCAATACCCTGGGTACCTAGGTACCATATACTAGGGAGTTATAAGGGTGTTCCAGTGTGCCAATCAGAATTGGTAAAATTAGTCACTAGCCTGCAGTGACAATTTTAAAAGCAGAGAGAGCATAAACACTGAGGTTCTGGTTAGCAGAGCCTCAGTGATACAGTTAGGCACTACACAGGGAACACATACAGGGCACACTTTATGAGCACTGGGGTCCTGGCTAGCAGGATCCCAGTGACACAGGCAAAAACAAACATACATACAAGTAAAAATGGGGGTAACATGCCAGGCAAGATGGTACTTTCCTACACCCTTCTGCAGATGCTGGGTCTCCTGCAACTTGGCCTGTATCTGGCCCACCGTCTCCTGGGAATGGTGGTATGCTCCCAGGATGTTGGAGAGTGCCTCATGGAGAGTGGGTTCCCTGGACCTGTCCTCCCCCAGTCGCAAAGCAGTCCCCTCAGCTTCCCTGTTGTCCTGTGCCTCTGTCCCCTGAACCATGTGCCCACTGTCACTGACCCCATTTCCCTGATCATCCTGTGTTTGTGGGGTTGCCTGAGGTCCCTGTAGTGGTGGACACACTGCTGATTGACGTGTCCTGGGGACAGTGCCATGGGCCCACTGGGTGGGTGCTGTGCTGGTATTTCCTGAGGGGGGAGGCTCTATGGTGGGTTTGGACTGTGGCAGGGGAACCAACTGTCCAGAGGTCCCGGATGGGCCAGGTTGGTCATTCTGATCCAGACGTGCAGAGCTGCTGTCATCACTTTGGGCCTCTTCGGGGGTGGGGGGGAACTGGATGTAGCTGGCACCTCCTCTCCGGTGACGTTGAGTATGGGTCCTGTGGGGATGCAAATGCAGTGTTATTGTATCTGCGTGTGCCATCTTGTGCATGGGTGTGTTTCCCTGTAAGATTGTGATTTCCCAGTCAGCTTGGCCTTGTATGAGTGGTGATTTTGTGGGCTGGGTGAGTCTCTCTACTGGGCATGCTGTGGTGATGCGTGTCCATGCAGGTCTGTGTTGGGGGTCCATGCATTGGTGTTACATGCAAGGCTTGGTATTGGGATGGGTGGGTTGTGATGGTGGGGTATTTGTGAGGTGGTGGAGTGATGGGGCGAGGATAGGGGTAGGAGTTTGTGATGGCATGCAGGTAGGGTGGGGGGATAAAGTAGTAAAGATTTGACTTACCAGAGTCCAGTCCTCCTGCTACTCCTGCGAGGCCCTCAGGATGCATTATTGCCAAGACTTGCTCCTCTCATGTTGTTAGCTGGGGGGAGGAGGTGGGGGTCCACCGCCAGTCCTCTGTACTGCTACCTGGTGTCTTGGAACCACGGAACGCACTTTCCCCCGTTGGCCGTTCCACCTCTTCCTGATGTCATCCCTTGTTCTGGGGTGCTGTCCCATGGCGTTGACCCTGTTGACGATTCTCCGCCATAGCTTCATCTTCCTAGCAATAGACATCTGCTGCACCTGTGATCCGAATAGCTGTGGCTCTACCCGGATGATTTCCTCTACCATGACCCTTAGCTACTCCTCTGAAAACCTGGGGTGTCTTTGGGGTGCCCTGGATGTGGTGTGAGTGATATGTGTGAGGATGTGTGGGGTGATGTGTTGGGGTGTATGCTGTGATGTGCGTGGATGGTGTATGGATGATGGTGTTCTGTGGCTCTGATTGAGTGGTTGCTTCTGTCTTGAGTCTCTCTGTGTTAGTAGTCTTGTTTTTTGTTGAAAGGGTTGCGGGTAATGTGGGTGTGTGTTTTATAGTGGTGTGAGTGTGTGGATGTGGTGTGTGTATATGTGTCAGGTGTCTGTAGTTTGAATTGTCCAATGTGGTGGTGTTTTGTAAATGTGTGTGTATCTTAGGCGCGGCGGTGTAAACTGCCAATAGTTTACCGCAGTTGAAAGACCGCCTTGGTGATTCGTGGGTCATGATACTGTGGGTGTATTCTTGTTAGCGTAACGGTGTGGGCTTTGCTATTGCCAGTTTATCACTGACCTTTGGTCTGGCGGACTTGTGTAGGTGTCTGTTTAGTGGCGGAATTCTCTGTGTGGGTCATAATACCCGTAGCGGAATACCGCCGTGGGCACGGTATGTTGGCGGCCGTCAGCACAGCAGTAGGCAGCATTTACCGCCAAGGTTGTAATGAGGGCCTATATGTCCTACCTTAACCATACACTGCACCCTGCCCTTGGGGCTCCTTAGGGCCTACCATAGGGATGCCTTACATGTAAGAAAAGGTAAGGTTTAGGCCTGTGAGTGGGTACACTTGCCAAGTCGAATTTACAGTTTAAAACTGCACACACAGACCCTGCAGTGGCATGTCTGAGACATGATTACAGAGCTACTAATGTGGGTGGCACAACCAGTGCTGCAGGCCCACTAGTAGCATTTGATTTACAGGCCCTGGCACCTCTAGTGCACCCTACTAGGGACTTACTAGTAAATCAAATATGCCAATCATGGATAAACCAATCAACAATACAATTTACACAGAGAGCATATGCACTTTAGCACTGGTTAGCAGTGGTAAAGTGCCCAGAGTTCAAAAGCCAACAACAACAGGTCAGAAGAAATAGGAGACAGGAGGCAAAAAGATTGGGGATGACCCTGCAATGTATATTGCTTACTCCCATACTGTGTCCCTACTCTGACACTATTGTGAAGTGTCCAGCTTTTATTGTGCCATGTATCGTGCCAGACATTTCACTAGGCAACAAAGATGAACACCCATTTCAGTAGTCAGACAACATTAGATGGTATCAGCAGTCTAATGACTACCAACATAGTTTAACATCTCTAAGCATGGTGCATGGTATTGAAATTGCAGAGTCTCATGTTGTACTAAGTATGAATTTGCAGCAGCTGTCATTGTCATTTCTGGGGATCATGTTAAGGCACTGTGTGCATCTCACACAACATCACCAACACTCAAAATGAAACATTACTTGTTGTATCACTTACTGCTACTCTTCTTTCCACTTCTCCCTCAGATAACCTTGCCATTGCCACTATGGATAACATACCAGATACTGCCACTACCCTTCTGGATGAAGGCCCCAGTGAGGAAAACACCCCTGTATAGGTGGACTCTGAGGATGAAGCTGGCCCATCAGGGACACCTGGTCAGTCAACAACTGTCAGCCTCACCCTGCCCACAGCGACTCATCGTAGCCCTATTGCCTCAACATCACAGGCAACCATTCACCCCAAACCTGTGTCCCAAGGACTGTTTCATCAATTGTGTGCCCCCCAGTGCAGGTACCTGCGTCTCACCCTGTCATCCCTGAGAATAATGATGCTGCCACCACTCGGAGTGGGCACACTGTGCTAGGGGGACAGGCCCGTTGGGGAGGGGGGGTGGGAGGGATGACGTGGGCCAGAGGATGGGGGCTCCAAGGGACAATACTCACCAGGAAGCCATCTCCCAAGTCTTGGTAGCCTACCAAAACTCCAAAGGCATGATAGGCAAGGGAGTCACCATGATGGGGCAAATCCAACAGCTGCAGAGGGACAACCACTAGGAAGTCATGCAGCAGTGGCAGTCACGAAATGCCATCCTGGCTTCCATCGCTGGGGTGCTGAGGGACATTAATACTATCCTGAGTAGGCCTGCCACACAACATCAGACCTCTTACACAAGTAATGACTCTTCAGGACCTTCAACATCTGTGGCTGCTAGTGGAATGGAGCCCCTGCCAAGGGAAGAACATGCCTCAGACATCCCACCCTCTGTAGCAGATGACTCCCTCCGCAATCATGGATGCCCACCCAGAAATCCAGGAGGAGCAGATGCCAAGACTAAACCCAGTGCCTGGAAGTAAACCTCTGCTGACTGGTTCACCTTGTGTGTCAATGATACACACTGTTGACTGTTATAAAACCTAACTCAATTTTCCTGTTGTGCAAGGACATTGGACTTGTGTTTCCTAATCGAGTAGCAGCAACCCTGATGATTTCAGCCACCATGACTGAACCCTTCCATGTTTTCTTTGTGTTTTTTTGCTTTCTAGTCACACATATTGTTGTGCACTCCCCAATGAATAACACATTAAAGCAGGTCCTATGTAAGTGTCATTCACCAACCAGGCACAACTCTCATGTGTATCAACTATAATGTCAATATGTCACTCTGTATTGTACGGCCTTTGTTATGGACATCACATGTGTACCCTATCACCAGAAGATCCATTATATTGGGATTGTAACATAGATAGAAACTAATACAGCTGTATTCTACATCTCCACACATGTATTCTTCGATTAGCAAACAGCAGATAGAATAGTACTGCTAGTGACTTATGATTGTCAGCTTAGGTGCCATAAACTACTAACCGACAGGATAGAGAGGTTAGGGACATGACAGTCTTCCTACAAGTCAGGAGGCATACAGATTGGCCCTTTGTAGCACCATGTAAAGCCTTATCACATACCAATACCTTAGCCTCCTAATAAACATACCCCATTACACAGACAGTGATCAGTACTGATGTCCCCAGTCCAGAGACCTTTCACTTACATTAGTCATGTACCTGTAGGCTTGCACTAACCTATGTCAGTCCCTATAGACATGCACATTGGTCTACAAAGTAGAAACACACTGATGACTATCTTACAGGTAGGTCACAAACAACAGAAACCATTATGATCATAGAAGCTCTGGTTTAACATATTCACATGTCAGACACATACGGACACACACATGATGCCATTTGACCACCTCCATTACCAAACAGTTGTTCTTGTAGAGAAAACACAAATTCCACCCCAGTGTGCTGACAGTATGGCCATATTAGTTACATTCCACATACTCATGCCAATCAGTACCTGGTTTCATCCATGTCTACTTCTCATGGCGGCCTGCAATTCCAATCTGTCTCTGACACTGTCTGTGACTTGCCAAATCTGTGATGAGGGATAGGACATAGCTGTAAACATAGCTGTAAACATACATCAATTCTGACAAGTCATTTTCACAAGTGTGACTGTGCATATGCTGTAACAAATCAGGACACTATACCACTCTATTCTGTACACAATACCAAATTGCAAACTGCATGCACAACTGACTGATTGGCATTGGAGCTACCTAAGACCTCATGGATGATGGTAAATAGGAGGTGATATGCCAGCTAATAATTCTAGGTTACAAAATAAAATCTCACCATGAAGAAGACATTGCATACCTTGAGTCAGTTGAAGTACTGATTGGTGAGATCTGCCCTGGAGTCTCCAGCTTCATCTTCATCTGACTCATTATCACTTGACAAATCTACATTTCAGATGTGGCTGCCTCCCCCTTATCTGGTATGAATGGTATCTGATGTCTCAGGGCAAGGCTGTGGAGCATGCAGCAGGTAATCATTATTTGACATACCTTGTTGGGTGAGAAGAGGAGGGCTCCTCCAGATATATCCAGACAGTGAAATCTTGCCTTCAGGAGCCCAAACGGCCACTCAACTATATGCCTTCTCATTCCGTGGGCCTCATTGTAGCAGACTTCCCCTGGAGTGGTTGGGTACCTCACTGATGTCAACAGCCAAGTACGGTTTGGATAGCCTGAGTCCCCTGTAAGGAACAGGTATAACAACATAAACATATCTCTGGTACATGCCCATTTGTGATTGCAAGAGAGAAACTTAGCAAACATGCATGTCAAATGCGACTTACAAGTCAGCCAGGCTCTCCCTGTCTAGAGTTGTGTCATCAGCAGTGGGATATTGCTGTTGCACATGATGAAGGAATAATGGACTAATCCTGGATCTTCGCACAGACTTGCGAAAAGTACTCGTCTGTCAAACACATCACTTGGACGTTGACGGAGTGGTAGTGTTTCCTGTTCCTATATATTTGTTCATTGGCATTGGGGGGAATCAAGGCAACATGGGTGCCATCTATGGCTCCAACCACATGTGGAATGTGTCCCGTAGCATAAACCTCTGCCTTAACATGGGCCAAATCTGCATGTTGGGGAAACCTGATGTAGCCTCCAGGTGTTTCAGCAATGCACACAGAACCTCCTTCAAAACTAGACTGAACATGGGCTGAGACATCCCTGCAGTTAGTGCCACTTTATTGTGAAATGTCCCAGTGGCCAGGAAGTGCAGCACTGACATGACTTGAACAATGAGAGGTATGCTATTCGAATTGTGAATGGCAGGCATCAGATCTGGCACCAACTGATCACAAAGGTTCATAATGTCTGTCTATTCAGGCGATAGATCTGTATAATATGTCTGTCCTCCATGATGTGCAGGTCAACCAGTAGGTGGTACTCTGGAGGTTGTCTTCCACTCCTCATCCCAGGGCAACTATGTGGAAAAACAAATAGATTTTAGGTGACTTTTACAATGTGCACATACTGATTATGTTCATGTACAAGTCAGTCATATCTGCTGTTGATGTCAGAAACAACATATGATATCTGAAGTACAGCATCTTGCTATGCATCCTATGACACTCTCCTTGGTTCACATTCCCTGAATCCTCTAATGTAGTATATATGCATACTTATCTGTGACTGTCAGTGTTTGATAGTCCAACTTAGTGTACATGTGAAACATGTGTAGCACATATGCTATATTACCGACTCACATAGGATGTTGAGAATAGGTGTACATTTCCATTTCCACCATTCCCTCTGTCACACAGCTTTTACTACTCACATGCAAAATTAGACAAGTAAACATGAAGGCAGCACTCACTGACATTTTGCACAATGTAGAGAATTGTTAATGACGCAGATTCTCATACTTTCCCATACATGTAATTGCATCAAAATGGCAGCTGCCTGACCTACTGTACTGGACATGAGGAAGTGACCTCACTTTGCCGGCAGATGTCATCAAGGAGGTAGGCGGTTTCAGCCACAGTGGACACTGCCGTTGGAACACATTGCTGCCTTTGGTGGACTTGAGCTAATGGCAATGTCCGCCAGTGGAGATGGTCATGTACGTGGCGGACGTGACTGCCATTTTCTGCAGTATTGCTCACGTGACTCCTGACACTGCTGCCAGGAAGCCCTCCACTTCCTGAGCTGCTGTGTACTGCCTCTCGTGCTATCATGCCACATCCTGCAGGTGATAGGACCCCAGCCTTCACCCCAGAAGAGCTCGATAAGCTTGTTGAGAAGGTCCTACCACTGTATGGACAGCTATATGGTGCACCAGAGGAGCAGGTGAGTTCAATGGTATACCAATATGTGAAAGATGGAGTGTATGATGGTGTACATAACATGCAAATTAGTGAAGGTTTTGCAACTCATGTCGGGGTGTATGGAAATGTGTACATGTGCATAGGCAGACATACAGTAGTGTCACATGGTAGATAGTGTGTAATGTGACTTCCTTTATGCACAGCTTAGATTGAAGCATGGGCAACAATGACAGTGTGAGAAATGTTTTTGTAGACACTCCGTGTATGGACACTCATTTGGCCTGGTCATATATGTGTAGTCAATACCAGGTACTGATAATGCATGTTGTATGGGACACTGCACTTCGCACATGGGCTGCTTGCAGATGCTAAATTGTGAAGGTGTTTGAGCTTAGAGGATGGGAATGTTTGCCTACTTGCTGTGACTGAAGTGTTTTGACCATTCCCATGTGGACATGACTTTCTCCTTTTGTCTGTGTCACCCATGCAGGTCAACACCCATCAAAAAAGGGACTCTGGCGTGCCATTGCCAAGTGAGTGCAGACCCTGGGGGTCCACAGCCCGTGGAGCACCCACTGTAGGAAGAGGTGGGAGGACCTGAGACACTGGGCCCGGAAGACTTCTGAGGCCCAGCTGGGGATGTCCTCCCAACGAGGGAGGGTTGCCCTTTGGACCTTTACCCTCCTAATGGCCCGCATTTTGGCAGTGGCCTACCCTAAACTGGATCGGTGTTTGAGCGCAGCACAGCAGCCACAAGGGGGTAAGTAATGACTACATACATTTAAATCCCTCTGCCAGTTCTCTGTCTTATGTGTAAATATCTCAACTGTAACAATGTGGTCAGTGCTAAAGGTAAAGGGTCTCCTAGGAACACATAGAAGTAAGGTTGGTACCATTGATACACAGGTGTGGACCTGGCATTTATATATAGGGAAATACAACACACCTATGTGATGCACATGTGACTGTGACATATATATACCTCTACAGTGCTAAATATATGTGTAAGCTGTTATGTCATCCTTCCCACCTACTGATACATAGTCCAGATATCCAGTTGGTAGCTCTTTGGTCTCAGTCCATTCCTATTCCACTGGATCTAGCTCTATGTGCAACATAGGGTGTGTTAAGGGTGTTGGCAATGTGATGTTTGATCAGGGTGGACATCCTACATGATGAAAAACATGGTGGTAGTTTGTGAGTTCCTACTATCTGTACCATGTAAGTGTTATTGAGAAGGTTAGTAGCTAGCCTGCTGTTCATTAGCCAATTTATTTTCCCCAAGCTGCATAGGGCAGGACATCTCCTATATAGGTACAACATCCATT
The DNA here is from genome assembly GCF_031143425.1 of Pleurodeles waltl. NCBI lineage: Eukaryota > Metazoa > Chordata > Amphibia > Caudata > Salamandridae > Pleurodeles > Pleurodeles waltl. Next base: position 263,024,973 of record NC_090440.1, read on the forward strand.
GTTGTTTGCCAATATCCTGTGTACATTGGTACCTCCTGCCATTTGTAAGGTTTTAGATTTTGGTTTGGCATATTTACTTTTGCTAGTCTTTTTGTTTTTAAGTATTTTAGTATGGAGTGGCTCATTTAACAATGACTACATAGTGTTCCAGGTGTTGTTGTTGACAGTTACATGTTGGTGGAATGGTATATGTTGTCAGTCTAAAGCTAGAATTTAGGTGTACGTGTCAATCATGGTTACTTTAGAAGTGGGTTATGTCACTGTAACTGTACTCCAAAGATGTAAGGTGACTCATGTCTGGAGTGTTGATAGTGATGTTGGTCATTTGATCTGGTCATCTTGAGGTTGCTACTAAGCATGATTAGTGTAATAGTATTTGGCCTTCATGCACACAACAGGTGTCCATTGTTTTGAAGGTGTTGGTATGCTCCCTGTGGTTGTCTGTGGGTGTATCCACAGTGCCCCTATTGATGTGCATGAAATTTATTTTCTATGTGAGAATGACTGTGATGAGTAGGTACTGAATGTCTGTGCAATCCTTTGCAAAAACACAGTTTATACATGTGTTGGGGAAATGGTTTGGGACTCTATTATACTTCAAAATTGGATATGCCAAATGGTGGAGATGCATCTGAGTTATTTCCCACTGTGAATGTTTTAGACACTGTTTGTGTTGTAATTGGAATGTGATGAAATAACTTTCATAGAACATGACATCCGGCAATGGACTGAGCAAGTGTAGATTTGGAATAGGTGTGAATTTAAAATCAAAGTGAACACTGATTTCCATTGATGGTTTGTTGTTTCACAGTGATGCTCTTTGTAGGGACACACTTTTTATGTTGAGAAATCATCTTGTGCAGAGATAGTTTGTGTTTTAGCTGTACTGATACGATGGTGATGTAATGGTCAGATAGTAGGCTTATGTTAGGTGTGACTTTGGTGTTATATAGGGTTGTGGGAAGTATGTTGTTGTGACATGATGTTGGCTCAAAAGGGTTTCTAACGGGGCGGGGGGGTTTACACATAGATGTTATGTTGCTGTTGTGTATGGTGTAATGTGTGTGTATGTAAAGAATGGGATTACCCTATCTCTATCTGTTTATCAGCATCAGCAGCCGAAGGAGACGGGGCATAGCCGAGTGGGGAAGCTGCTGGCCATGGGACCCGGAGTGCTGATACCACAAACACTGAGGGATCCAGTGGCCAGGAGGGCGAGGGGAGTGCCACGGGGGAGACAGGATTCATGTTTTCATCTTCAGAATCCTCCTCCGGTGGACACTCCTTGGTGGTGGAGGACCCATCTGCCATTTAAGTCTGCCACCCCCCTTACTACCACCACCCTCCCTGTAGCTCCCCACCCAATTGGCTGTGCCCGGTCACCCAATAGGGTAGGCGTCTTCATTGCCGCAGGCACCTCTGCCTTGCCCCTGTCAGCCCTGCTGCCCTCAGTGAGAAGGCTAATGACCTCCTGAGGTCCATTTCTGTGGGTCAGTCGACCATTGTAAATGCCATCCAGGGACTAGCACTCAGATCCAACAGAGTAATGCATTCCTGGAGGGCATTCACGATGCACTGGCTGGCCTAGAGAGATCCTTTCAGGCTCTGGCCTCCACACCGATGGCAGCCAGTCACCCTTTGTCTCCCGTTCCCCCTTCATCTTCCTCTTCCCAATCCTAAACCCCTATACCCCGATCCAGCCAAAGCACACAGATAGACAGGCATGCATCCATCTCAACATCCAAGTAGCTCAGACAAACACAAGCACCACAAGGCACACCACCTGACATGCACACAAGCAAGATTCAGATACACACGCACCAACAGTTACAACCTGCCCTAACACCCCCACCGCACAGAGCATCACTGACAGCACACCTGACACACCTACAGACATTACAGCAACATTCATGGATCCAGCCACCACACCACCCCTACCCACAGACAGCACCACAGACCCTCAGACATCCATCCCAGTCACCACAACCGCAGACACCACAACCACTGACTGTGGGATACTGTGTGAGTGTGGGCCTGTGCAGTAATTCCGTGCATACCTGTGTGTGTTTGTGACATGTGTTTTTATTTTTGTTTATGTACTGTTGCACACATCTCACACACCCACCGATTGATTTAGAACCATACTTCTGCCTTGCACATAGTACAGTGTTTTAGAAGATTTTAGACAGTCAGCAGATATGGCATCTTAGTAAATGCCTGCTTCCCAGGCTTTAACTCGAGTTATGGAGGACAACTCTGAAGCTGGATCAGATATAAAATTCTGAGGGAGAGGAAAATGGAGCAAGATCTGGAAATGACTTTTCTATCTGCAGAGTTCATCTTATGAATCTTTCTCCATGAATTCTGATGAACATTATCATGGCAGTCGTGATATTCCTTTGCAAGCACAGTGTGTACAGTGGAATGATCATAGCAGAAAGCAGGCACGTGTGGCAGCAAGCACAGACAGAGTCCTCTCTTGGCAACCCCACAATTTCATGCAGGCCTAAATGCCCCTGTTAATTTCAGATGCTGGATGTAGTCTATACAGCATTTTTTTGCTGATGGACTACATCCATCTCTTTTTGGAGGTTGGCTTCCTTGAGTAAATTGTGCAACAAACAAATTTGCGTGCTGAATTATTTCTGAGGGAGCATGGAGGCACTCTCGGACCTCATTCTAGGGCACTCCGGTGGACTCCCACTTCACTTGAAGAGCTGAAGTTTTTTTTAGACCTTCTACTCAAAATGGGGCTGGTGCACAAACCAAGCTTTTAGTCCTACTGGTCTACTCCCATGGTTTAGGTAACACCCATCTTCGCACCCGACATGAGCAGAGATCAGTTTTGAATGATAATTCTGCTGCATTGCCCATGAGCCATCTAGACCATGACAAGTTGTTCAAAATTATGGGTGTCATTCCAACCCTGGCGGTCGGTGATAAAGCGGCGGCCAACCCGCCAACAGGCAGGCGGTCAAAAAAATGGAATTCTGACCCTGGCGGGAACCGCCAACACAGGCCGCCACTTTAACACTCCGACCGCCACGGCGGGACAGACAAACAGCGCGGCGGTCACCGCCAACAGGCAGGCGGCAGACAATGTACCGCCCACCCTATCACAACTCACCAATCCGCCACCTTTTCCGGGGCGGGAGCCCCGCCGATAAAAACACGGCGGAAACAGACTACGAACGGGAAAACGCTCACCTCTACACACTCCACGAGGAAGGAGGACAGCATGGAACCCGAATTAAACATCCTACCAGCTATTGTCTACCTGCTCATCTACCAGGAGTACGAACGCCGGCGCAGACGACAACGGTGAGTACTGCACCTACGACACAGGGGAGGGGGGAGGACGAAAGCTTACGTGCACACACATACGTCATACACCCACCCTCCCACCCCAAATACCTACACCCCAATGCAGAGCAACAAGTCAGAGTGACACCCCCCAAACCCACCGGAATAATGCAAAGACACAATTAAAATGATCTTTAAAATATATGTATAATATAGCTCCATTGAAGTTATGGGAAATATGCAATATGAAAGATACAAAATAAGGAATGAACATAGTTAAAAATATATACATAGGCAATAAGTCCTGCCCATTCTGTCAAAGTTCCATAGTCCGTGGGCCAATGTTCACAAACACATGGGCAAAGCCCACACAGGAGACCAGATACCATTGGAGAGAACACTGCTGGGGCATCAGATGATAAAACTACAGGCACCACAGGGGGAAGGGAAGGGGGGGCACCTCAGCCACATGAGTCCACGACGCCAGATCCACGAGGGGCCTCCATGCCCACTGTGCCATCCTGGGGAGTGCAAAGCCACAGTCTCACAAGTCTCTACAGTGGGTGGCTTGCCCACTGTGCCATCCTGGGGAGTGCAAAGCCACAGTCTCTCAAGTCTCTACAGTGTGTGGCTTGCCCACTGTTCCATCCTGGGAAGTGCCAAGCCACAGTCCATCAGATGGATTACCGACTCCACTGTTAATGGAGGAGGCATGGTGCCCAGAGTGCTTCGTGAAGCCCTGCTCGACACAGAACCGGCACTGTCAATGGGCCAGCGGTGCTTGAGACGGCGTTGCCCAGCGGAGCGGTGCTTGACAGGAAGGGCCCAGCGGAGCGGTGCTTGAGACGGCGGTGGCCAGCGGAGCGGTGCTTGAGATGAAGGGCCCAGCGGAGCGGTGCTTGACAGGAAGGGCCCAGCGGAGCGGTGCTTGACAGGAAGGGCCCAGCGGAGCGGTGCTTGAGATGAAGGGCCCAGCGGAGCGGTACCTGAGATGAAGGGCCCAGCGGAGCGGTGCTTGACAGGAAGGGCCCAGCGGAGCAGTGCTTGACAGGAAGGGCCCAGCGGAGCGGTGCTTGAGATGAAGGGCCCAGCGGAGCGGTGCTTGACCGGAAGGGCCCAGCGGAGCGGTGCTTGACAGGAAGGGCCCAGCGGAGCGGTGCTTGACAGGAAGGGCCCAGCGGAGCGGTGCTTGAGATGAAGGGCCCAGCGGAGCGGTGCTTGACAGGAAGGGCACAGCGGAGCGGTTCTTGTCACGGCGGGCCCCTGTTCAGCGGTGCTTCTCATGGCGGGGCCCTGTTCAGCGGTGCTTCTCACGGCGGGGCCCTGTTCAGCGGTTCTTGTCACAGCGGGCCCCTGTTCAGCGGTTCTTGTCACGGCGGGGCCCTGTTTAGCGGTGCTTCTCACGGCGGGGTCCTGTTCAGCGGTGCTTCTCACGGCGGGGCCCTGTTCAGCAGTGCTTCTCACGGCGGGGCCCTTTTCAGCGGTTCTTGTCACGGCGGGGCCCTGTTCATCGGTGCTTCTCACGGCGGGGCCCTGTTTAGCGGTTCTTGTCACGGCGGGGCCCTGTTCAGCGGTTCTTGTCACGGCGGGGCCCTGTTCAGCGGTGCTTGTCACGGCGGGGCCCTGTTCAGCTGTGCTTCTCACGGCGGGGCCCTGTTCAGCGGTTCTTGTCACGGCGGGGCCCTGTTCAGCGGTGCTTCTCACGGCGGGGCCCTGTTCAGCGGTGCTTCTCACGGCGGGGCCCTGTTCAGCGGTGCTTCTCACGGCGGGGCCCTGTTCAGCGGTTCTTGTCACGGCGGGGCACTGTTCAGCGGTGCTTCTCACGGCGGGGCCCTGTTCAGCGGATCTTGTCACGGCGGGGCCCTGTTCAGCGGTTCTTGTCACGGCGGGGCCCTGTTCAGCAGTGCTTCTCACGGCGGGGCCCTGTTCAGCGGTTCTTGTCACGGCGGCGCCCTGTTCAGCGGTGCTTCTCACGGCGGGGCCCTGTTCAGCGGTGCTTCTCACGGCGGGGCCCTGTTCAGCGGATCTTGTCACGGCGGGGCCCTGTTCAGCGGTTCTTGTCACGGCGGGGCCCTGTTCAGCGGTGCTTGTCCTGTGTTTCTAGGGAGCCAGACGTGGCCAAGACTTCCCGCTCAGTCGCCAGCCGACCTTGCGGTCGCGGGGCCCTCCTGTGATGGAGTCCTGGGCCCGTGGTTGTCGTCCGTCACAACCGGAATGGGGCTGGTGGGGCCCTCCTGGGCAGCTCGCCTGCTGCCTGACTTCTCCGCCCTGCTGCCCTTGCCCTCCTTCGCTGAAGCTCTGTGGCCCTTGCCTCCCTTTGATGATGTGGCAGGTGACGGGGCAAGGCTACTGTCCCTGGTGGCAGCCGTCTCAGGCTTGTCGCGCCGGACCTTAGTTTTTTTGGTCCTCTTCCCAGGGGGTGGGCTGGCTGTCCCCTTGCTGCTGGCTGATGTTCCTGCCCTAGGAGCTGGTGGACTCCAATAGCCCTGCACTATGGTCCTAGTAGATGCAGGGCTGGTGGTGGCTGAGTTGCTTTTTTGACTCTTACCAGATGGAGGGGGTGGGTCAGTGGTTGGAACGAGATCAAGGTTGGAAAGGAAAAGCACTTTGGAAGGACAGGGCCGGGTAGGTGTAGTGGGTATGGTAGTGGAGGAAGAGGATGTGGTTGTAGGAGAGTCAAGTGTGCTGTCTTTGGGTGCAGGTGCTTGTGACGGAGGCTGTCGTGAGGTGGATGGCTGTTGGGTGGGTGGCTGCCTGCGTTTGTGTGGTTTGGAAGAGGGGGTGACAGACACACTGGGAGAGGACACAGGGGACGTGTAAATGGCAGTGGGGGTGGTGACTGCACGTGTGCGGACTGTAATGGAGGGTGTGCTGGTGATGGAAGTACTGGCTGATGGTGGTGTGCATGCAGGTGTGAGTGGAGACGTCACAGGGAGGGAGGAGGGAGATGAGGAGGTGGGGGACACAGAGGTGGTAGTGACTGTTGGCATGTCTGCATCTGGATGTTGCTTGGGTGAATGCTTGTGGGATCTGTGGTGCTTATGTCTGGATGAGCTGCCCTTGGGTGTAGAGGTGTGTGCAGGCTGGTCTGATGGTGTGGATGGGATAGGCAGAGGAACAGGAGACTGGGACTGGGTGGAGGGAGTCAGAAGAGGGAGGCTGGAGACAGGGACAATGGCTGCCGTCAGTGCTGAGGCCAGAGCGTTGAACGATCGCTGATGGGCAGCCTGACCCGAATGAATGCCCTCCAGGTATGCATTGCTCCGATGCACCTCCCTTTCTACACCCTGGATGGCATTCAAAAGGGTAGACTGCCCAACAATGATGGTCCTGAGGAGGTCAATGACCTCCTCACTGAGGGCAGCAGGGGTAACTGGGGCAGGGCCTGAGGTGCCTGGGGTGAAGGAGATGCCCGCCTTCCTGGGCGTGCGGGCATGGAGCGAAGGCTGAGGGGCTGCTGGGAGGGCGGGGCTGGTGCGCTGGGTGGCGGCTGTACCTGTTGTGGCGGTGGGCACGGATGTTGCCGCCACCGCAATGGAGCTCCCTTCCGAGGACGTGTCGGTGTCGCTGACGTCTACACGGGTCCCCGTTGTGGAGCTCCCCTCGCCCTCCGTATCACTGGTGTACTCGGAGTCTGTTGCATGGCCCTCCGGGGCCATGTGAGATGCAGCTCCCTCGTGCGCCAATGCCACTTCTCCTCCACCTGATGATGCTAATGCACACATGAACAGGAAGACAAAGAAAATGGGGGGGGGAGAAATGAAGACAGGTTGAGTGCATGCATTGGCAACACCGTTGTCGGAGAGGACAGACACAGAAGCCCCCTGCACTAGGCCGCGCAATCGCGGTACACTACTCAGTTATTGTGACTAGGCCTACAGGTCTATGGACGACAAATGCACACATGGGTGAGGCCGGACCATGGATAGCTGTACTTGGCACCCTACAGAGGTGGGGGGCGGGGCACAGGGCAATGCCTAACGGAGGGGCCTAGCCTACAGAATGCGCCCTGGCCTAGAGATAGCCACAGCCCTCCTCCCCCACCCAGACACCTTCACTGCGCGCAAAGATAGCAGAATGTGCTGATACTCACCCCCTTGTGTCTGCTGTGATGTCCTCACGCGCCCATCCAAATCGGGGTAGGCCACCGCCAGGATCCGGGACATCAGGGGGGTCAATTGGCGGCTGGCACCCCTCCTACGTTGGGAGGCCATCCCCAGCAGAGACTCGGCGGTCTTTCTGGTCCCGCGGCGGATGTCCTCCCACCTCGTTCGGTAGTGGGTGCCCCGTCTGTTGTGGACCCCCAGGTCCCGGACGTCCTTGGCGATGGCACGCCAAATGTCGATCTTCTGATGGGCGCTGACCTATGTGACATGTACAGGGTGGTAAAGGAAATCTCATAACTTTTCTGCCTGGTCAATGTGAGTGGCCCCCCCTCCCCAACCTTGCCATGTGGCACATGCTCTCATCTTTCGTGCGTTGCACTCCTCATTCGCTCCCCTCCCCACCATCTTACATACACCCCACTCAACACAGGCATAGCCCATTCAACATGCACCCTGTGTACTAACCTGTTGGTCTGGAGGACCGTAGAGTAGCGCATACTGGGGGAGGACTCCATCAACAAGTTTCTCCAATTCTTCAGAAGTGAAGGCAGGGGCCCTTTCCCCAGTCGCAGCAGCCATTGTATCTCCCAGACCGAGGTCACAGCAGCACTTGCAGTATCGGTCCTCTCCTGTGGATGATCAGGTCTCGAGTGATTAATCAGATAGAAAATGGCGGTCACGCCCGCGGCGGTGCGTACCGCCGCGGTGCGTACCGAGACCGCAGGCGACCATCCTCATTGGCTACTTCAACCCATAGGGTGCAATGTTAACCAATGCGGCTTAGCACCGCGGTCTTCGACCGCCTACCGCCACGGTGTGCCACGCCAGCGCATTGACCTCACATCCCACTGTCACACTTCACAGGTCAGGCAGCCGCCATTTCAAGGGCCCACATGGCATAATTTCTACTGCGTCACACAGGCCTAGGCCTTGCATTGCCACTCATACAAGCCTTTCAATGCATAGCGATTCGTGTACGGTGCAAGCTGTGTGAACGAACCTGTGGGTTGCTTGACTCTGTGCTCCATGTTGTCCTTCCTAGGCACCGTCCGCTGGGACTTGCGAGGAGAAGGATGAATCCTCCCGTGTACCGACCGCTGGTGGACCTGTCGACAATGGAAGAACGACATATCATACTTACATACAGGCTTGACAGAGCAACTATACATGAACTATGTGCCCAGCTGGAGCCAGACCTGATGTCCCCCATCCGCCAACCCACAGGGATTCCCCCTCTGGTGCAGGTTGTCAGTACTCCATTTTTTGGCAAGTGGGTCTTTTCAGACAACAGTGGCCATGTCATCTGGGATGTCTCAGCCTATGTTTTCAAAGGTTTTGTCCAGAGTGTTGTCTGCCATGATGAAATACATGCGGAGCTACATTATTTTCCCTGAGGTGGGCGATTTGGCTACAGTGAAGGGTGATTTCTATGCCCTTGGACATATCCCCAACATCATTGGTGCCATTGATGGGACCCATGTGGCTTTGGTTCCCCCCAAAGAAAGTGAGCAGGTGTACAGAAACAGAAAAAGTTATCATTCGATGAATGTCCAGGTGGTCTGTTTGGCTGACCAGTACATCTCCCATGTAAATGCCAAGTTCCCTGGGTCAGTGCATGACGCGTATGTCATGCGAAATAGCAGCATCCCTTATGTGATGGAACAGCTACAGAGACACCGTGTGTGGCTAATTGGTGACTCTGGTTACCCCAACCTGTCGTGGCTACTGACCCCAGTGAGGAATCCCCGGACCAGGGCAGAGGAACGGTACAATGAGGCCCATGGGCGAACTAGGAGGATCATAGAAAGGACCTTCGGGGTCCTGAAGGCCAGGTTTAGGTGCCTGCATATGACAGGGGGATCCCTAATGTACTCACCAAAGAAGGTGTGCCATATCATCGTGGCCTGCTGTATGCTTCACAATCTTGCTTTGCGACGCCAGGTGCCTTTTCTGCAGGAGGATGGTCCAGATGGTGGTGTTGTAGCAGCTGTGGAGCCTGTGGAGAGTGAAGAGGAGGAAGACGACGGGGACGACACGGACAACAGGGATACAGTCATACAACAATATTTTCAGTAGCACACAGGTAAGAATCACCCACGCCATTTTACATTTACTTAAGGCCTCATGCGTCTCTACTGTCTGTGTTTCCCCCCAGTTCCTGTTAACTGATTTGTGACTTTCCCTTCCCTTTTCAGAGCTGTATGACCCACTGCGTGACTTCTGCTTTGTTTGCCCATGGACTAAAGCTTATTGAAATTGGTATGTTGTCATCACAAAGTAACTGGACATTATTGCACCGTTATGTGTAATACATTTCTTAAGAATACAAGCAGACTCCTGTTATTTTAAGTGCAATAAGTGATTAATTTTAAGTGCTACATATAGGTACATGATTGTAAAACGGTGATGGGTGGTGGTGGAGTAATGTCCATGTCAGAGTCCAGTTCTCAGTCTCACAGGTGCATTGTCCATATGCCTGTGGAAGGATGGAGCAGGGGCAGTTAAAGGTTGGACAGGGTGACAATGTGGGACAGTGGAATGACATCCGGGGGTATCTTATGCTGGCGGGGGTCTTGCAATCCTACTCTGTCTTCTTGTGAGATCTCAGGTTCCGCTTGCGGGGTGGTTCTTCTTCTGCAGGAGGTGGGGTTCTGGTGGCCTGTTGTTGTGTGGGGGCCTCCTGTCCACTAGCGCCGGCGGAGGTGGTAGGCTGTTCCTGACCTGGGCTAGTGACAGGGGCCCTTTGGGGTGCCACATGGTACCGCAATGTGGTGACTATCTGGTTAAGGGCCACGACGATGGTCCCCATTGCGGAACCGATGTTCCTCAGTTCCTCTCTGAACCCCATGTACCGTTCCTCCTGCAGTGCCTGGATCTCCTGGAACCTGGCCAGTACCGTCGCCATCGTCTCCTGGGAGTGGTGGTAAGCTCCCATGATGGAGGAGAGGGCCTCTTGGAGAGTCGGTTCCCTGGGCCTGTCCCCCCCCTGTCGCACAGCAGCCCTCCCAGTTCCCCTGTGTTCCTGGGCCTCTGTCCCCTGGACGGTGTGCCCACTACCACTGCCCCCAGGTCCCTGTTGTTGTTGGGGTGGTGGGTCAACCTGGGTGCCCTGTAGTGGTGGACACACCGCTGATTGACGTGTCCTGGAGACAGAGGCATTGGCCCGCTGGGTGGGAGCTGTGCTGGTGTTCCTAGAGGGGGTTGGGTCTGGTGTAGCCTGTGGCTGTCTGTGGGGAACCGACTGTCCAGAGGTCCCCGATGGGCCGGGCTGGTCATCTGGCTCCAGGGAGACAGAGCTGCTGTCATCGCTGGGGGCCTCTTCTGGGGGTGGGATGGACATCTCTGTACCCACCGTGGCGGTGTGGTGGCGTTCGGGTCCTGCAGGGGTATAAAGGTATGGTTATTGCTTCTGTGTGTGGCATTTCGTGTGATGGGTGGGTGTCCGTGTACCCAAGTGCAGGCATTCCCTTGTGGGGGCTTTTGTGAGGGTGGCTTGTGGGGGTGATGTGTGTGTGCAGTGGGCATGCTTTGGTGATGGGTGTCCATGCTTTGTGGTCGCATGCAGGGCTTGGTGTTGGGATGGGTGGGTTGTGATGGTGAGCCATTTGCAAGGAGTTGGTGTGATGGGGGTGGGGGTGAGGGTGGGGGTATGTGCTGGCATGCAGGTGGGGTGGGGGTGGGAAGCAGTAGTGAAGATTTGACTTACCAGAGTCCATTCCTCCGCCTACTCCTGCGAGGCCCTCAGGATGCACGATGTGCAAGACTTCCTCCTCCCATGCTGTAAATTCTGGGGGAGTAGGTGGGGGTCCGCCGCCAGTCTTCTGCACCGCAATGTTGTGCCTTGATACCATGGAACGCACCTTCCCCCGTAGGTCGTTCCAGCGCTTCCTTATGTCATCCCGATTGCGTGGATGCTGTCCCACCGCGTTGACCCTGTCGACTATCCTTTGCCATAGCTCCATCTTCCTGGCAATTGTTGTGTGCTGCACCTGTGCCCCGAAGAGCTGGGGCTCTACACGGACTATTTCCTCCACTATGACCCTGAGTTCTGCGTCAGTGAACCTGGGGTGTCTTTGGGGTGCCATGGGGTGGTGTGGATGAGGTGTGGGGTGGCGTTTGTGGTGATGAGTGTGGTGCGTGTGGTGGTGTGTGGTGTTTGGTGCGTGGATTCTGTGTGGATGATGGTGTTGTGTGCCTCTGTGTTGTGGGATTGTCTATTCTGTGCTCTCTCTCTAGCCTTCGTCAATAATGTCGGGTCGTAGGGGTTTGTGGGTGATGTGGGTGTGTGTTTTATATTGTGTTGGGTGTGTGGGAGTGGTGTTAGTATGTGTATCAGGTGTGTGTGTTTCAAAATGACCAATGTGGCTGAGTTTTCTATGTGTGTGTGTATTAATACTTTTTGATGCAAAACTACCGCCAATGGAATACCGCGTTTGAAAGACCGCTGCGTGGATTCGTGTGTCGTGATTGTGTGGGCGTATTTCTGTTGGCGTGACGGTGGAGGTTTGGTCATTGCCATTTTTTCGCTGACCTTTGGTGTGGCGGACTTTTGTGGATGTCGGGTTTTTGGCGGTTTGCAAGTTGCGGGTCAGAATGACCGTGGCGGTTTACCGCGGCCGCGGCTGTGTTATGGCGGTCTTCTGACCGGCGGTAAGCGCCTTTTACCGCCGAGGTCAGAATGACCCCCTATGTTTGTTGTGGAACATTTGTCTGCTTGGTTTCCAAAGATTTATACTCCTGGAGGAACATAGCCATTAATGAGTCCTTGATAATGTACAAAGGGCGGCTGCTGTTCAGGCAGTACATACCGAGCAGAAGAGCTTCTTATGACATCAAGTTGTATAAGCTGTATGAGCGGTCTGCTGGCTATTCATACAGATTGAGACTGTATACAGCGAAGAACTTCACTCTATACCCTGTGGGTTTCCCTTCCACATTAGGAGGCACAGCAAAGATTGTCCAATCACTCCTTCATAAAGGTTATAAGCTTTATGTGGACAAATTCTATACAGGAGTAGAGCTGGTCGATGAGCTGTACAAAGCATTATAGCATGTGGTGCAGTTCGATGTTGCCACAAAGGATTCCTGCAATAGCTTGTTTGTAGGAAGCCCTACAAATCCAGAACACTGTGTTGTGTTCCACTGAACTGCTCCCAGTCAAAGTCTCTGATAGGCATGGTACATAGGTGCTCACTACAATCCATGAGGAGATCACTTTCCCTGTCACAATTTGGGGTCAGTTGGCTCACATTCACAAGCCCACTTGTATACCTGATTACAACAAGTACACAGTAGGAGTAGTTGAGAATTACCTTATTCTTCAGCCATATGACTTGAGACGTAAAACTAGCACTTGGTATAAGAACTATTTACCCACTTGATCCAAATGTCAACAAGCAATGCGTATGTTGTTTATCATCAGGCCACCATCCAATGGAAGACTGATGTCTTTACTTGACTTTCAGTTGACCATCATTGAAAGTCTTACTGCTACAGAAGCAGCAGCCTTGACTTCATCTGCTGTGATGGATGTGGGAAGACTGCAAGACTGACATTTTGCCGACCACAAACCTGCAACAGCTAGAAAGACTCAATCATGTCATCATTTCAGAGTCTGCTCTAAGTAAGAAAAGAGGCAGGAGGCTTGTGAGGCTTGTTCTTACTGTCCTCAATGCCCATCTCATCCAGCCCTATTTTTTGCAAACTTGAATTAAGTTGTACCATACAGGAGGAAAGCTTTGAGAAATTGACTGAAGTGAAGCAGCCCTAATATATACCTTTCAATGGCTGTGAATGGATGCATACTTTTCATGGAACACTAGTTGACTAGACTAGCAGCCTTACAAATTGTTTTCCTCTAATTAACAAAATCATGGACTTGCTTATGGCCTGCTTGACACCTTTATCCCAAATCAGAAAGTGGTAGGTGTTCAGTTACCCACATGAAAAATGTGTTACAGTCACAACACGGCACATAACAGTGGATGGATCCTGAGCCAGGTTGACACAGACTACCCTGGCTGACAAAATCGTAAAGACTTCAGTAGTTTTTAATGTGCTCTATAGAGAACTTAGGCAGTCTTCCCCAACATGTTTGCTTTAGTTTCAAAGGTAAATATGGTCACTCAATTTGAGGCATAGAGGCCTTGGAATGCTGTGTCGGACACCCCCAACTTGCATTCACAAACTGGAAAGAGTTGGATTTAGCACAGTCAGTGCACTGAAGGCACGTGAAAGACATGTAGCTAGTAATGGAATGCATTAGTAAATATTTACTTTACAAGTATATGTGATTATTTAGGACTTCAGAGGGGACAGAGAGATGAACAGGTAGGAACAATTTCTGCTAGGTGTGCATCCACATGGATATAGCATAGGTAGAAGACAGATAGTCAAGGTAGTAGAGATATGCACGCCATCACTTCATCTTCATCAAAGAATACCCTGATACTCAATTGGTTCATCACTCAAGCAGATTACTCCAACCCATAGAGAACACAGCACCCAGCCTCCCCATCAACCACCCATCACACACACATTCTGCACCTCATTGAACTTCACTGGTTCCCCATCCACAGCTTTCATCAAACTCCTGATACACACTTCCTGAGCCTTACACAACACTGTCCCAGCATACCCCAAAACCGCCTCAGATTTCACAAACATTCCAGACACCATTGCTCAGCTGGACTTGTACTTGCACACAATCAAGCATAAACAGCACCAGAATAGTGACTTCTCTTACCGTACTCCAGGAGGCTGGAATTACTTGCTCCTTCACATCTGCAGTGCCTCTAAAACTGTTGCACAGAGCTGAATACTTGTCTCTTAAACTTGGTGGGTCCATGGATCAACAGGGACTCCTGCTGCATTGGCAGAATATGCTCTGAGTTAATAGTGCCATCAGAACATAGTAGATGTTCATTTTGCCATATGACAAGTCCATTAAAGTCACAGCACTGCACATAATGGTGGACAGACATATGGGCCCTCATTCTGACCCTGGCGGTCGGTGATAAAGCGGCGGCCAACCCGCCAACAGGTCGGCGGTCCAAAATATGCAATTCTGACCCTGGCGGGAACCGCCAACACAGCCCGCCGCATTAACACTCCGCCCGCCACGGCGGAACAAACAAACGGCGCGGCGGTCCCCGCCAACAGCCAGGTGGCAGACAATGTACCGCCCACCCTATCACGACCCACCAATCCGCCACCTTTTCCGGGGCGGGAGCACCGCCGATAAAAACACGGCGGAAACAGACTACGAACGGGAAAACGCTCACCTCCACATACTCCACGCGAGATTCCGGCAGTATGGAACCCGAGTTGCAGGTCATCCCCGCACTCCTATACCTGCTCCTGTACCAGGAGCACGCCCGGCGGCGCGGAAGACATCGGTGAGTACTGCACCTACGACACAGGGGAGGGAAAAGATTACCGGCACACACCCACCCACCCACACCCACTACAACACACACATCAATGCATTCCCACAGATCACTGTCACAACCCACAAACCCCCCCCTCCGAAATAATGCAAAGACCAAAAGAAGAGATCTTAAACGGGCAGATATATTGAAAAATGGACAGCAGTAATCCCAATAAATAAATAAACTATGTACAAAATATATACATCTACTAAATGTAGTCCAACCACTGTCCGTGGACCACAGGGGTCCTGAGCAAAGGGGCAAGGCCCAGTCCCACGACAAGAACTCCACGGAGAGAACACTGCAGGGGCATCAGAAAGAAAAAAGGACAGGCACCTCAGGGGGAAGGGAAGGGGGGGCACCTCAGCCACTTGAGTACACGACGCCAGATCCACGAGGGGACTCCATGACCACTGGCCCATCCTGGGGAGAGCAAAGCCACAGTCCATACAGTCCATACAGTGGGTGGCCTGCCCACTGGGCCATCCTGGGGAGTGCAAAGCCACAGTCCATACAGTCCATACAGTGGGTGGCCTGCCCACTGGGCCATCCTGGGGAGAGCAAAGCCACAGTCCATACAGTCCATACAGTGGGTGGCCTGCCCACTGGGCCATCCTGGGGAGTGCAAAGCCACAGTCCATACAGTCCATACAGTGGGTGGCCTGCCCACTGGGCCATCCTGGGGAGAGCAAAGCCACAGTCCAAACAGTCCATACAGTGGGTGGCCTGCCCACTGGGCCATCCTGGGGAGTGCAAAGCCACAGTCCATACAGTCCATACAGTGGGTGGCCTGCCCACTGGGCCATCCTGGGAGTGCAAAGCCACAGTCCAAACAGTCCATACAGTGGGTGGCCTGCCCACTGGGCCATCCTGGGGAGTGCAAAGCCACAGTCCAAACAGTCCATAACAGACTCAACTGCCACTGGAGGAGGCATGTTGGCCAGAGGACATCCTGCAGCCCTGCCCGAGACAGATCCTGCCCTGCCACGTCTGCCAAAGGGCCAGCGGTTCCTGCCTGGAAGGGCCCAGTTCAGCGGTTCTTGCCTTGAAGGGCCCAGTTCAGCGGTTCTTGAGACGGCGGTCCCCAGCGGAGCGGTGCTGGAGACGGCGGGGCCCAGTTCAGTGGTTCTTGCCTTGAAGGGCCCAGTTCAGCGGTTCTTGAGACGGCGGTCCCCAGCGGAGCGGTGCTGGAGACGGCGGGGCCCAGTTCAGCGGTTCTTGCCTTGAAGGGCCCAGTTCAGCGGTTCTTGCCTGAAGGGCCCAGTTCAGCGGTTCTTGCCTTGAAGGGCCCAGTTCAGCGGTTCTTGAGACGGCGGTCCCCAGCGGAGCGGTGCTGGAGACGGCGGACATTCTATGGCCAACTGCTCATTGCCTGGTGGTGCCCTCCTGGGCAGCGGGGATGGTGCTCCTTCAATGCCCACCTGGGCTGTGGGTGGTGGGGCCCTCCTGGCCAGCTGGGCTGGGTCCTCCCTGGGCAGCGGCTATGGGGGTGGTGGGCTCTCCCGGGGCAGCTGTGCCGGTTCCTCCCGGGGCAGCGGCTATGGGGGTTGCGGGCTCCTCCTGGGCAGCTGTGACGGGTCCTCCATGGGCAGCAGGCCTGCTGCCTGACTTCTCCGCCTTGCTGCCCTTGCCCTCCTTAGTCGGGAGTCTGTGGCCCTTTCCTCCCTTTGGAGCTGTGGCTGTTGACGGTGGCTGGCTAGTGTCCTGGGGGGATATAGAACCCGGACTCCGGCGGCGGCCCTTCCGCCTTCTGCTCCTCTTCCCAGGGGGTGGGCTGGCTGTCCCCTTGCTGCTGGGCGAAGATCCAGACCTGCGGGCTGGTGGGCTCCAATACCCCTGCACCCTTGTCAAGGGGGCTGCAGGGCTGGTGGTGGCTGAGGTGCTCTTCTTACCCCGACGAGAAGGAGGGGGGGGGCTCAGGGTCAGGAAAGAAGGTAGCAGTAGAGAGATAGATTTTCCTGGGACAATGGATAGTGGTAGGTACAGTGGGAATGGGAGTGGAGGGAGAGGATGTGGTTGTAGGCGAGACAAGTTTGCTGTCTTTGGGTGCAGGTGCAGGAGCGGGAGGCTGTCGTGAGGTGGATGGCTGTTGGGTGGGTGGGTGGCTGCGTTTGTGTGGTGTGGAAGAGGGGGTGACAGACACAGTGGGAGAGGACACAGGGGACGTGTAAATGGCAGTGGGGGTGGTGACTGCACGTGTGCGGACTGGACTGGAGGGTGTGCTGGTGATGGAAACACTGGCTGATGGTGAGGTGAATGAAGGTGTGAGTGTAGACGTCACAGGGAGGGAGGAGGGAGACGAGGAGGTGGGGGTCACAGAGGTGGTAGTGACTGTTGGCATGTCTGCATCGGAATGTTGCTTGTGTGAATGTCTGCGTGATCTGTGGTGCTTATGTTTGGATGAGCTGCTCTTGGGTGTTGAGGTGTGTGCAGGCTGGTCTGATGGTGTGGGTGGGACAGGCAGAGGAACAGGAGACTGGGAGTAGGGAGTTAGTAGAGGGAGGCAGGAGACAGGGACAATGGCTGCCGTCAGTGCTGAGGCCAGAGCCTGGAACGATCGCTGATGGGCAGCCTGACCCGAATGAATGCCCTCCAGGTACGCATTGCTGCGATGAACCTCCCTCTCCACCCCCTGGATGGCATTCAAAAGGGTAGTCTGCCCAACAATGAGCGTTCGGAGGAGGTCAATGACCTCCTCACTGAGGGCAGCGGGGGTAACAGGGGCAGGGCCTGAGGTGCCTGGGGCGAAGGAGATGCCCGGCTTCCTGGCAGAGCGGGTACGGGGCGAACGCTGAGGGGCTGCTGGGAGGGCGGAGATGGTGCGCTGGGTGGCGGCTGTACCTGTAATGGCGGGGGGCACGGATGGTGCCACCCCCGCAAGGGAGCTCCCTTCCGAGGACGTGTCCGTGTCGCTGCAGGGTCCAGTCGTCCCCGTTGTGGAGCTCCCCTCGCCCTCCGTCTCACTGGTCCAGTCAGACTCTGTGGCATGGCCCTCCTGGGCCATGTGAGATGCAGCTCCCTCCTGCCCCGATGCCACTTCTCCTCCGCCTGATGATGCTGATGCACACAAGCACAGAAAGACAAACAAAAAGGGGGGGAGAGAGAGAAATAAAGAGATTTTGAGTACATGGATCACCGGTACAGTTAGCGGACATGACAGACACAGATGCCCCCTGCACTAAGTTGCGCACTTGGGGTCCCCTACGCATTCCGTGGAACATGCCCTACACGCCTAGAGTTGACAACTGCACCCATGGATGACACGGCCCAGGGATGGCTGTACTGGCACACTACTGAGGGTGGTGGCTGGGGACACAGGGGCTTACGGGGGTGCCCAGCCTACAGATATCGCCCTGGCCTAGGGGGACCCACAGCCCTCCTCCCCCACCCAGACACCTCCACTGCGCGACAACAGAGTAGATAATGCTTGTACTCACCCCCTTGTGTCTGCTGTGCTGCCCTCACGCGCCCATCCAAATCAGGGTAGGCCACCGCCAGGATCCGGAACATCAGGGGGGTCAGTTGACGGCAGGCACCCCGCCTACGTTGGGAGGCCATCCCCAGCAGAGACTCGGCGGTCTTCTTGGTCCCGCGGCGGATGTCCTCCCACCTCTTGCGGCAGTGGGTGCCCCGTCGATGGTGGACCCCCAGGGTCCGGACTTCCTTGGCGATGGCACGCCAAATCCTGATCTTCTCATGGGCGCGGACCTATGTGACACGTACAGGGAGGGAGAAATACCACGTTCAAGTTTGTCTGCATTTTCGTTGCCAGTGGCCCAACGCCCCCCATCCCCGCCAGGCCCCCCGCCAGGCCCCCCGCCAGGCCCAACATGCCCCCTATCCCCACCAGGCCCCCCGCCAGGCCCCCCGCCAGGCCCAACATGCCCCCCATCCCCGCCAGGCCCCCCGCCATGCCCCTCGCCAGGCCCAACATGCCCCCCATCCCCGCCAGGCCCCCCGCCATGCCCCCCGCCAGGCCCAACATGCCCCCCATCCCCGCCAGGCCCCCCGCCATGCCCCCCGCCAGGCCCAACATGCCCCCGATCCCCGCCAGGCCCCCCGCCAGGCCCCCAAGCCAGCCAGTGGCCCCAAATCCATATTGAATTAAACTCACTTGTTGGTCTGGAGGACCGTAGAGTAGCGCATACTGGGGGAGGACCCCATCCACAAGTTTCTCTAACTCTTCTCCAGTGAAGGCAGGGGCCCTTTCCCCAGGCGCAGCAGCCATTGTCCCTTCCAGACCGAGGTCACAGCAACACTTGCAGTATAGGTCCTCTCCTGTGAAAGTTCAAGTCGCAAGTGAATAAGTAGATAGAAAATGGTGGTCACGTCCGCGGTGGTGCGTACTGCGGCGGTGCGTACCGCCACCGCCGGCGCCCTTCGCCATTGGCTCCTGAAACCCATAGGCTTCAATGTTAACCAATGCGGCTTCGCGCCGCGGTCTTCGACCGCCGACCGCCGCGGTGTGCCACGCCAGTGCATTGACCTCACATCCCATTGTCCCACTTCACAGGTCAGGCAGCCGCCATTTCGAGGGTCCACATGGCTCAATTTCAACTGCGTCACACAGGCCTAGGCCTTGCATAGCCACTCAGACACGCCATTCACTGCATAGAGAATCGTTTACTGTGCAAGCTGTGAGTACGTATCTGTGGGTTGCTTGACTGTGTGCTCCATGTTGTCCTTCCTAGGCACCGTCCGCTGGGTTTGGCGAGGAGACGGATGAATCCTCCCGTGTACAGGCCGCTGGTGGACCTCTCGACAATGGAAGCACGCCACATTATCCTGACCTACCGGCTTGACCGTGCCACTATACATGAACTGTGTGCCCAGCTGGAGCCCGACCTGATGTCCCCCATCCGCCAACCCACAGGGATTCCCCCTCTGGTGCAGGTCCTGTCAGTACTCCACTTCTTGGCAAGTGGGTCATTTCAGACAACAGTGGGAATTGCTTCTGGGATGTCTCAGCCCATGTTTTCGAAGGTGTTATCCAGAGTGTTGTCGGCCCTGATGAAATACATGAGGAGCTACATCCTTTTCCCTGAGGTGGGCGAATTGGCTGCAGTGAAGGGTGATTTCTATGCCCTTGGACATATTCCCAACGTCATTGGTGCCATTGATGGGACCCATGTGGCTTTGGTTCCCCCAAGAGACAGGGAGCAGGTGTACAGGAACAGAAAAAGTTACCATTCCATGAACATCCAGGTGGTGTGTTTGGCTGACCAGTACATCTCGCATGTAAATGCCAAATTCCCAGGGTCAGTGCATGACGCCTACATCCTAAGGAATAGCAGCATCCCTTACGTGATGGAACAGCTAGAGAGACACCGTGTATGGCTATTGGGGGACTCTGGGTACCCCAACCTGTCGTGGCTACTGACCCCAGTAAGGAATCCCCGGACCAGGGCAGAGGAACGGTACAATGAGGCCCATGGGCGTACTAGGAGGGTGATCGAACGCACCTTCGGCCTCCTAAAGGCCAGGTTTCGGTGCCTGCATATGACAGGTGGATCCCTAATGTACTCACCTAAGAAGGTGTGTCACATCATCGTGGCCTGCTGCATGCTTCACAACCTGGCTTTGCGCCGCCAGGTGCCTTTCCTGCAGGAGGATGGTCGAGACGGTGGTGTTGTGGCAGCTGTGGAACCTGTGGAGAGTGACGAGGAGGAAGACGACGGGGCTGAAACAGACAACAGGGACAGAATCATTGAACAGTACTTCCAATAGGACACAGGTAACAATTCAAACATAATTTAGTAAATGTGAACTACTCTCCTGCATCTCTGCTGCCTGTCTATTTGCCCCAGTGTATGATGACTGAGTTGTGGCTTTTCCCTCCCTATTTCAGATCTGGGGTCCCCACTACGAGTCCTGTGCTTCGTTTCCCCATGGACTACAGCTTTGTGGCAGCTGTTTGTTGACTTCACTATGTACAAGGACATATTTGCACTGTCATGTCAATTACAATATTTTGAAATCACAGCCAGACTCCAGATAGTTTTGTGCAAAATAGGTGTTTATTTCAGTGCTCAAAATGGGATGGGTGGTTTCAAGTGGGTGGGGGCTATGGTGAAGGAATGTCCATGGCAGAGTCCAGAGTAACAGTCACACAGGTGCATTGTCCAGAGGCCTGTGGAGAGATGGAGCATGGGCAGTTCAAGGATGGACAGGGTGACAATGTGGGACAGTGGGATGACATCAGGTTATCCTTTGCTGGCGGGGGTCTTGACATCCTACTCTGTCTTCTTGCGAGATCTCAGGGCCCTCTTGCGGGGTGGTTCTTCTCCTGCAGGAGGTGGGGGTCTGGTGGGCTGCTGTTGTGCGGGGGCCTCCTGTCCACTAGCGCCGGCGGAGGTGGTTGGCTGTTCTTGGTCCAGGCTAGTGGCAGGGGCCCTTTGTTGTTGTTGAGTGTCCGTCCTGGTGTTGATGAGGTCCTGCAGCAGCCCTACCATGGTAACCAGGGTGGAGGTGAGGGCTCTGATGTCCTCCCTGTACCCCCGATAGTGTTCCCCCTGCAGTACCTGGATCTCCTGGAACCGGGCCAGTACCGTCGCCATCGTCTCCTGGGAGCGGTTGTATGCTCCCATGATGGTGGTGAGGGCCTCGTGGAGAGTGGGTTCCCTGGGCCCGTCTCCCCCCTGTCGCACAGCTGCCCTCCGAGTTGCCCTGTTTCCCTGGGCCTCTGCCCCCTGGCCGGTGTGCCCACTACCACTGCCCCCAGGTCCCTGTTGTTGTTGGGGTGGTGGGTTATCCTGGGTGCCCTGTAGTGGTAGACACACCGCAGATTGACGCACCCTGGAGACAGAGGCATGGACCCGCTGGGTGGGAGCTGTGCTGGTGTTCCCAGAGGGGTTTGGGTCTGTAGTGGCCTGTGCCTGTGTGAGGGGAACCGACTGTCCAGAGGTCCCCGATGGTCCGGGCTGGTCATCAGTGTCCAGGTCGACAGAGCTGCTGTCATCGCTGACGGCCTCTTGGGTGGGGGGTGTGGAGAATTCTGGGCCCTCCGTGGCGGTGTGTTGACGGTCGGGTCCTGCAGGGGTATAGAGGTATGGTTATAGTTTCAATGTGTGGCATATGGGTGTATCTGTGGGTTCCCGTGTCCCCAAGTGCTGGCATTCGTGTGTGGGGGCTTTGGTGAGGGTGGCTTGTGGGGGGGATGTGTATATGCATTGGGCATGCTTTGGTGATGGGCGGCGGAATTATGGAGGATTTCTGACCGGCGGTAGGCGCCTTTTACCGCCGAGGTCAGAATGACCACCATGATGTGTTCCCACTGACTACTAAGTGTGTCAAAAACCAGCGATCTTCATTGTTTAGGATGTGCTCTTTAGGGATTATAAAACGGTCGTCCCCAGCATTTTTACCTTAGTTTCTATGGTAGCTATATTCGCTCAGTTTGAGGAATGTGGGTCTTGGAAGGTACTATCGGACACCTACCTAGCAGATTCACAAACTGGAAGGAGTTGAATATAGCACAGTAAGGGCCATATTTATACTTTTTGATGCAAAACTGCTTTAACGCAGTTTTGCGTCAAAAAAATTAGCGCCGGCTAACGCCATTCTGAAGCACCATGCGGGCGCCGTATTTAATCAATGACGTTAGCCGGCGTTAGCCGCCGGCGCTGCCTGGTGTGCGTGGAAAAAAACGACGTACACCAGGCAGCGCCGGCGTAGGGGGATATGGAGCTTGGGCGTCAAAAAATGGGGCAAGTCAGGCTGAGGCAAATTTTTCGCCTCAACCCGATTTGCGCCATTTTTTTCGACTCCCAAACCCCATAGAAATGACTCCTGTCTTAGCAAAGACAGGAGTCATGCCCCCTTGCCCAATGGCCATGCCCAGGGGACTTCTGTCCCCTGGGCATGGCCATTGGGCATAGTGGCATGTAGGGGGGCACAAATCAAGCCCCCCTATGCCACAAAAAAATATATATATATATACTTACTGGAACTTACCTTAATGTCCCTGGGATGGGTCCCTCCAGCCTTGGGTGTCCTCCTGGGGTGGGCAAGGGTGACAGGGGGTGTCCCTGGGGGCATGGGAGGGCACCTCTGGGCTCCTTCCGAGCCCACAGGTCCCTTAACGCCTGCCTTTTCCAGGCGCTAAAAAACGGCGCAAAAGCGGGCGTACGTAATTTTTTTTTACCCGCCCACTCCCGGGCGTGAATTTTGCCCGGGAGTGTAAATACGGCACATATGCATCGGAGTCAATTTTTTAGACGGGAACGCCTACCTTGCATCTCATTAACGCAAAGTAGGTGTCCACGCTAAAAAATGACTCAAACTCCATGGACTTTGGCGCTAGACGCGTCTAACGCCAAAGTATAAATATGGAGTTAGTTTTGCGTCGGAATTGCGTCAAAAAAAACGACGCAATTCCGGCGCAAACAGAGTATAAATATGCCCCATAGTGTGCTAAAGACACATGAAAGACACGTCTTCCTGAGCCACATGTGCCTTACATGGGAGCTGTCAGTAGAGTTTCACTAGACATGCATTTCTTAATGCTCAGAATGTCAATGCTGGTGGATACTTCACAGGTAGTAAAAATTTAGTTAAATTTTGTTTTCATTTGTGAATGTTGTTGAGGCACCAACCATCAGCATGTCTGGACATATGTTTTTATAGAGGTATGCTTGTGGTGTGCTTGTATGCAAATTGGTTGTTGACTGGGTGAAAAGTTGTTTTGATTGGGGATACCATCCTGTGGCGCATGAATGTGATGGGCCGTTGAGTTGTATGTTGATGTGAGTGTACTGATGTCTTGCATTGGGCCTGTGCCTGGTGGTATGAAAGTCTTGTTTGTGGTGCATTGTGTGTGGTGTGTTAATGGCGTGTGAATGGACCATAAGAGATTAGTACCTTGACACAACCTTATGGCTCACCTTCAGCTGTCTTGGTTTCAATATTGAGATACTGTGATTAGTATTTGTTCTTTGAAGTCAACACCAATTGACAAGTGCATTATGTAGGTGTTGGATTAACTTAAAAAAGGTACAGATTTATATCTGTGGCGGTAAGGATACTTCATTGCAATGGTGACTGAGTATCCTGACCGCCAATATAATGGTCTGCCCCCGTGATTTATATATGGGAGGATGACTAATGTAACCATGGCAAAGACGACTCCTTCTCTGGTGTGGGTACACCCATTCGATGGCCCGACACAGTAAGAGCCGTCGTAAGCTGGCCGCTATGTCCCCCTATCTAGTTTAGATGGGAGGACATACACATTAGTTTGCACTGTTCATCACCATCAGGAAAACTATGATGGTGAGGGGTTGTGAAAACTGTTTAATGCGCCCCTCACTATGGGAGACAACATCCAAAGCGAGAGAGTCCTCTTTTTAACTAAGAGAATCGTGCATCTGGATTTTGTTTTTGAAAATGAAAAAAATACAAAAGTTTGATGAACTTCATGTAGACGGAGATGTGTGTCAAACTTAAAAAAGGATTGACAGGAACCGCTGTAACAGCAGTTCCTGCCAATGCTTTTGAAAAGAGTGTCAGCTTGGTGGTCATTTCTAAATTTTTCAGGTGGAGAAGTCTTGCCCTGGCAGATGTTAAGTCCTCCGCCAGGCCGATGAAGAGTACTCCATCTGCCAAAACGTAAATCAGGCCCTTAGTAAGAACTCCTCTTTTTTTGCGAATAAAACACCTGGAGGTGTACAGGGTGGTGTATTTTGCATTGATTCCACTTGCTTTCCCATAATGCAGTGCAAAACCTGAAAGTGCATAAATGGCTCACATTTATTTAGATTTTGTGTTTGAAAATTCTGGAATCTGTTGGGATCTGCAAATTGACAGCCACTCAGCATTTCCACGTGTGTCCACAAAAAAATGGAACTCAATTGTAGTGGGTGGCCCTAGCACCCACAATTGGAAAGGGTAAAAAAACAGAACATGGACTCCTCAAATTCTTCCACTGAAAATTGACCCTTTCTTGCAATCTGGGTAGTTGTCGATTTTGGGCCCCTAGCTCAGGAAGCAACTAGGGAACCCTAGCAAACTTGCACACTTTTGAAAACTGGAGAACCAGGGGAGTCCAGGGGAGGGTGACCTGTGTTGCTCTCACTAGGTAATTTTACTAAGAAGCTATTGCAAATCTCAAATTGTGGCTAAAAGCAAAGTTCTGGAAATCTACAAGAAAGACTAATTTCCTACCACCCTGGCTTTCTACCCATCTCCCGATAAGAATAATATCACACTTGTGTGGGTGGGCCAAGAGACTGCCAACAAAACGCATTAAAGTGCTGCGTGTAAAGATCAGCGATAGGGTTAGGTGCAGTATTTGGGGCCGTGCTTGACCGCCACCTTTGAAACCCTGCCAAGCATACACATTTTTTAAAAGTACACACCCAAAGGATTCTTGGGTAGTGTGTCTTGCATGGACCCTGAAGAAGTTTTCCTACCGACCATGCCCTGCAAACCTCAAACGTTGTCTAAAATTACACATTTTCCTTACATTTCTTTGATGAAATCTTCCAGAACCCACAGGAATCCACAAAAGTCCTACCACCCAGTGAAACAAGTGTGCAGGTTTGCTGGGCTTCTCTAGTTCCTGTCTGAGCAAGGGCCCAAAATTCACAGCTACCCACATTGCAAAAAAAGGATCAGGTTTCAGTGGGAAAGTGTGATGTTTCCATGTTGTGTTTTGCACCCTTTCCTGTCATGGACACTGTGTCTGCCCACACAATTGAGGTACCATTTTTATTAGGAGACTTGGGGAAATGCTAGGTCATAGGCATCTTTGTGTCTCCTTGCAGATTCCAGAACTGTTCCTCACACAAATGTGAGGAGAATGTGCGTTTTAGTCACAATTTGAGGTTTGCAAAGGAATCTAGGTACATTTGCTTGGTGACAGTCACAAACGTCACTTAATCTTGGATTCCACTAGGTGCCTAGGCTTTACAAATGTGCACGTTTGCTAGGTTTCTTTGGGTATCAGCTGAGCCACGGCACAAAATCCACAGCTACTCACATTACAAGCAAGGGTCAGTTTTCAGTAGAAAAATTTGATGTGTCTGTGTTGCATTCTGGGCCTGTTTCTGTTGCAGACAGTAGGCCTACCCACACAAGTGAGGTAGTATTTGTGATGGAAAACCTGCAGGAATGCTGGGTTGTAGGACATCATTAGCTCCCCACAGATTCCAGAACTTTTCCTCACAGAAATGCGAAGAAAATGTGCATTTATAGTCAATGTTTGAGGTTTGCAAAGGCGTCTTCATAAGAAAAACTTGTGAGAACCTCCCAAGTCACCCCACTCTGAATTCCCTTAGATGTCTAGTTTCCAAAAATGTATAGGTTTGCTTGGGTACTGGCTGATGAAGGGCCCAAAATCCACATTGCATAAAAAGGCCCAGTTTTCGGAGGAAAGTGTGATGTGTCCATGGTGTTTTGTGGGCCCGCTCCTGTCTCAGACACTAGGACTACCCATACAAGTGAGGTATAATATTTATCAGGAGACTTGGGGAAATGCTGTTGGGTAGAAAATTCATGGCCTGGCAAATTCCAGTGGTTTTCCTCATCGAAGTGTGAGGATAATGTGTGTTTTTAGTCAAAGTTTGAGGTTTGCAAGGGATTCTGGGTAAGATTGCCCAGTAAGAGCCATACAAGTTACACCACCCTGGATTCCATTAGGTGTCTGGTTTTAAAAAATGTGCAGTTTTGCTAGGTTTTCCTAGGTGCCGGCTGATCTAGGGCCCAAAATACAAAACCACCCACATTGGAGAAAAAGGATCAGTTTTCAGTGATGTGTCCTTGTTGCATTTTGGGCCCTTTCTTGTTGCAGGCAGTAGGCCTACCCACACAAGAGAGGTACCATTGTTATCATAGAGACCTGGAATGCTGGATGGTAGGACATTTGTGGATGTGCACAGATTCCCAAAGTGGAAAATGTGTGTTTTTAGTCTAAGAGTGAGGTTTGCAAAGGCTTCTGGGTAAGAAAACCTGGTGAGAGCCACAACAGTCACCCCACCCTGGATTCTTGTTGGTGTCTAGTTTTCAAAGATGTTCATGTTTGTTTGCTAGCTATCCCTAGGTGTTAGCTGAGCTAAGGACCAAAATCCACAGCTACCCACATTGCAAAAAAAGGGTCGTTTTTCAATGGAGAAAACTGACCATTTTGGGTTTTGGTCCATTTCCTGTCTCAGGCAGTAGGCCTACCACACACGTGAGGTTGCATTTTTATTTGGAGACCTAGGGAAATGCTAGGTAGTATAGAAATGTGTGGCTCCCTGCAGATTCCTGAAGATTTCCTTCCAGAAGTAATCTTTTACTCAAAGTGTGAGGTTTGCCAAGACTTCAGGGTAGGAAAACTCGGTGTGAGCCCTAAATGTCACCCCACCCTGGCTCCTCTAGGTGTCTGTTTTTTAAAAATGTACAGGTTTGCTAGGTTTCCCTAGATGCCACCTGATCTAGGACCTAAAATCCACAGCTACCTCCATTGTAAAAAAAGGGTCACTTTTCAGCAGAAAAATGTGATGTGTCCATGTTGCATTTTGAGCCCTTTCCTGTTGCGGGCACTAGGTACAATCTGAATATGGATACCTATAAATTCAGAGATTAACAAATAACCCATGTGCCTAAATTCTATATCTGTTGTCCATTTAAGAAATACCTCAGTTTCATTGATACCCATTTTTCACTCTATATATTTTAAAATATGAATGGGTCTATGTGCTGTACACAAAGAAAAACTATTGTAGGGTGCAGGTTAGTTATTGGCGCTAGGTACCTCGGGTTCTTGGATAACCTACAAAGGCAATATATACCAGCAACCAGAAGGGTCCAGCGGACATGATGGTATATTGCTTTTGGAAATTGGCCATAGTGAGAAGTTGTTACAGATAACATCTTTGCAAAAATGGCTGTTTTTTCCTACTCGTTTTTAATATTCCTTAGTTGAACAGTTATTTTCCTTGGGAAAACCTTGAAGGGATCTACTCAAATGACCCCTTGCTGAATTTAGAGTTTTGTCTACTTTTCATAAGCCTAAGGCTTTCTGGTTTCAACCATGGGTTTCACGCTAGTTTCCACCCCAAACTCGAAGTAGGTTGAAAGTAAAAAACTAATTGCAAAAATGGACCACCTCTTTGAAAAATACCAAACCTGTAGTAAACAATTGTTTTTATCAGCTCTGCATGTTCCTGGAAGCTGGGAAAAGTGTGACTTTAGCACAGTTAACATTGTGTTGATGTCATATTTAGGAAAAAAACATACACTTTTTTGTTGAGCTCCTTTTCCTATTTTCCCCCCAAAACTCAAAATGTAGCTATATTGTATCTATTTTCTTGGTCTCCTCCAGGTGAATCCACAAATCCTGGATACCTTTAGAACCCCCAGGCCATTGGACACAAATTTTGTGTCGATATCTTAAGGGGAAAAAAGTTATGGAGGCCTAAGCAACAAGTAAACCCACCCCAAAAGAAGGATCAGGATGGTGGAGTGGGAGGGAGACTCGGCTAAGGGGTGGATAACAAAAGTACTTTGTAAGATAAGTAACAAGTGTCCACAAATCAAATATTGCTAATATGATAAAATGCAGAGGAAAGGTGCAAAAATATCTGTTTGTCATATTATGAAAATATACTCACTGTCTTCCAAATGCTAGGTTTCAATTTAAGTAAGGTCCCAAACATCTTCTTGCCATTTATATTACAAAAAAATCTATCCATAAACACTGGATTTTCATTTTTAGAAAATAAACAACATTTCTCCTAAATATCCGTTTTTCATTTTGAGCATGCCATTGATATTAGGTACTCCTGTACTCCATTATATGGTAAGGTACCCCATCTAATGGAATCAGACAGATATGTTAGAGACATCTTCTGCCAGTCAATACCTATTATGTGCTATAGGTAGTCCTATATGCAATTTAATTCCCATACAGGTATCTGCAACCATTAATCAGCCTTCAGAGACCACAGTATACCTACTATTGAAATGCATCAGGCAGCTCCAAAAACCCCTCACCTAGAGTTTAGACCACCTTAGTTGGCGCTCAGACACTGACTATTGTCTTTTACACAGCCCCAAGACTGCCAGACATGTCAGACTATGCTTAACCCAGCTAAGTTGACTTTTAGGTACCATTGGGACACACACAAGTATCCTCATCCCACACTCAGAGACCACCAATTGGCCCTCAGATACTTACAGCTAGCCCACATGCACTCTTGGTATGGTCTCAGAAACCACATGTTGGCCCTCAGAGCTAGCAAACTGAGTGGACTCCATTGACATCTGCCATTATGACAATCATTTTCCTCTTGCTTGAAGGTTTTCTCAGAGAGCATCACGTTGGCACATGATCTCACTGCACCGAGATGTTTTTTCCTTGATTTGTACTCAGACACCCTCAATTGGCCCTCACTCTCAAGCACCCTGTGTGTGTTCATTGTCTGATCTTGTCCTCTATTGACTATCAACTTACCCTCAGACCCCTGTAGCTTTTCCTCCATAAACTCACAGTATTACGTAACTTGACGTTACAATTGCCCTTTATAGCATAAAACATATGAATACATATGCACATGATGCCATACCAGCCAATTGTCAACAAAGTGCACATTATTTGTCAATCAAATCATTTCTAGATCTTCTTGGTATTAGTAGGTTCATTTTCTTGTGATGGGGAACCTGTTTGGCTGCATAATTGTTAGGTTCCAATGGGAAAGTCCGTGATTCCAGGTTTTGACTGTCCTTGTCCGTCAAAGGTAAGGGCAACCCCTTTTTATAGCCATGATGCAGCTGACAATGGAATGTCTAAGCAGAAAAAGCCCTCCAGAAGGAGCCCCCAAGAGGAAAAACTCTGACGGGAAAAAACATGCAATGGTGATCGGAGACTCCTGAAAGGCTGATGAGGACTGGAACTGATGGGAGAATATCAGGGCTCAAGCAAGGCTCTGAAGGAGTGGCTAAGGATAGTGGAAATGCCAGAACCAGGAGAAGAGAAAGGTTCAGAAGAGAAGCAACAGGAGCAAGAATCACCAGCAGGAGCACGTAGATACCAGCAGGAGTGAGGAAGCACCGGCAGGAGCAGGGGTACATCAGCAGGAGCCAAGAAACACCAGCAGGTGCATGTGTGTTGCAACAGAAAGGAGAATGACCATTCTTCTCTCTATATGCCCAAAAACAGGAAGTGACATTGAGGAAGAAGTAAGGTCGCCATGATGGATTGGGAAATGCTGGCAGGAAGGCATGATAGGGCCTCCATGATAGATAGGTTAAGTGGAAACCCTCCCTCAGGAATTCTGGGAAGAAGAAACTACAGAGAGCAAGAATATGGCTCCCAAGGAGAGGAATACCTCTAGCCAACCCGACAAGTGAGGCAAAGAATGGCTCTCCGTGGCCCCTTGCTGGACCTAGGGTGGAGGTAAGTGTTTAGGGCATCCCACTGTATAACACTGGACACTAGGGAGGCAGTGGATTAAGCCATGAACGTGCTGTGACCCGTAGCATGACACATACTAACACTTCCTGTCATCATTCATGTTCTTCTTTCATCCTTCTATGTTATTAACATTATTATGTTATTATCATTATCACAAACCACAATTCTACTCTTATTTCATATGCTACCATTCTGAAACTTGTCATAGTTCCTCCCTATCTTTATTCTTGTCATGCTCTCAGAAAACGGGGAACTTCCTTTGAATACATTTTTTGCAAATGTAATTTTAACATTTTTGCTCACAGTATTCTTCACATCCCTGACAACTTTCTTTATGGCAACTATTCCTTATATCACTCTTAAATTCATCTTCAAAACATTGAGAAACATTGTCCACCATCACTACTGAAAAATATATTCTGCACTCCTAACCATGACGTCACCTGCAACTTTTCCCCATGGTCACACTGGAAATGTTATGGCTTTTAACAGTTATACATGCATTTTACAGACCTTATTGCTTTAACCACATATCAAGCACTCTTTAACTTCAGTTTCTATTTCCTGTCTAGAACATCTAAACAACTCTCTAATTCAGCTTTTTGTCCTACTCCATCCCATTTGTCCTCGGGAAGCTAGTTCAATTATCTTCCTCGTCAATTTCCTAGAAGGAATTAATTTACTTCCCACCCTTAGTCCCCATATATCAACACTCAGTTAAACCATGATACACTTAAATTACTCAAAACCCCTGCAATTGTTTAACCAACCATCACAATTCCATTTAGCCAGGATATTTGAAACCTCATTCTCCTTGTCCGCCTGACACTAATCATCTTCAAATATTACTAGTAACTCCAAGGAGTCAACCACTGCTACCCAACCTTCATCTTTTTCCTGTTCTATGTTTGTGCCACATTCATCTGCATTCAACATTTTAATTCTTGATAAACTGTCTGCATATTGATTCTTTTTCTCCCTCACAAAATTCACCTACAAAAATGTATTCATCTATATACGTTAACCACCTGGCAATCTGCACTGATGCCAAATCATATCCTCCTGTAGTCATTAATGTTACTGTTTTAACTTAGTGATGTCTGTTGAGTATTTTTGCACAATTTCACAGTATTTTGCGGAAGTACTGCAGTACATATTGATGACAAAGCATTATGTGATTGTCTAACGACTGCCTTTACAAAAGATAAAGGCAGTCATGTTGTTTTAGGTACATTGTGGCTGAGTTTTACGTTTTGCCCTGAGATATAAGTAAGTATTAGATTTGATGTTTTTCCTCTACCTATTACCACTTTTTTAAAGTACCATGGTGCTGCCTCAGTGAGTGTTAAAACATTCAAAATACACTTTACTACACTATATTTTACAAATATAATGTACCACAGTTTATTTCCAGTTTTTAACATATTAAGGGGGTCATTCCGACAGGCTGGCGGTGCCCCGCAGGGCATTCTGACCGCGGCGGTTTGGCCGCAGTCAGAACAGGAAAACCGGCGGTGTCCCGCCGGTTTTCCGATGCCCTGAGGAATCCCTCATGGGGGATTCCGACCCCCTCACCGCCATCCTGTTCCTGGCGGTTCCGACCGCCAGGAACAGGATGGCGGTGAGGGGTGTCGTGGGGCACCTGGGGGCCCCTGCAGTGCCCATGCCAATGGCATGGGCACTGCAGGGGCCCCCGTAAGCGGGCCCCACATAGAATTTCAGTGTCTGCATTGCAGACACTGAAATTCGCGACGGGTGCAACTGCACCCGTCGCACCCTTCCCACTACGTCGGCTCCATTCGGAGCCGGCGTCCTCGTGGGAAGGGGTTTCCCGCTGGGCTGGCGGGCGGCCTTCTGGCGGTCGCCCGCCAGCCCAGCGGGAAACACAGAATGGCCGCCGCGGTCTGAATGACCCCCTAAAATCTTCATAGCATATTTATATAGGTAATACCTAAAAATTTACGTGCTACGTAAAGAAATGTTAAAAACACTGTGCAGTTCTTTCTGAACTGATGGAAAAATATATAGAACATTCTAAAAACATTTCTCTATTATCACTTTTCTAAAGTGGTAATAGCTAGAAAACAACTATAAAACCTAAAACTTACCTGCATATAAGGATCCAACACAGCAAAAGTGTGCTGAAAACTACATGGCTGCCTTTTACTTTTTGTAAAGTCAGGCATTAGCCAATTAGATACTGCATTGTTATCAGCAATGTACCACAGTATACAGTGAAATTACGGAAATATTCCAAAGCACAAAATATTACTAAGTATTTTAACACATAACTTTAACACTACTTACACTACTACCAAAAATTAGCCTCACAATTAACCTCATCATCTGTATTCCTGCCACATAACATCTACATGTGTTTACTCACTTGAATGCTACATCTGTTTCAAGTACCGCACTCTACTCTATGCCTCTACACTCTATGCCACTCCACTCTACGCTATTATACTCTACGCCACTCCACTCCACTCAATGTCTCTACACTATGTGCCACTCCACTCTATGCTATTGCACTATACATTACTTCACTTTATGCTAATTCAAGTACACCACTCAACTCTACTACACTACACTCTATGCCACTATACTCTAAACCACTCCACTGTACGCAATTACATTCTATGCCAGTGGTTCCCAGCCTGTGGTTCAGAGAGCTCTGGGGGTCTGTGAAGCCTACTCAGCGAGTCATGAGTGCTTAGAAAATAAAATAATATTAAAAGATTAATAAAGGGTATATGCTTAAAAAAAAGAATGTACATCTGAACATTTTAAAATGTTCTATTAATTTAAAATTGGAAGCAAAAAATTAAGTTAGTGTCCACATTTTGATGAGTGGAAGCAATGCAAGTGCATCAAACTGAAAGAAGTATGGACGACTAGTGGCCACGATTGAATTTAGAAAAGGCCCAACTTTCCCATTAAAATTTTGATAATTTTTTATATATATTTGAGAACTAAATAAATGCCTAAATAGTTTGTGCATCTGTTCAATAAATGCTTGTTTCTGTATTTTTGGTGTATTGTTTTGTGATTCAAATTATTGAAAATGGTTAAGCCAGGGTCTCCTTCTTCAAGTAATGACTCATTGTGGTCCTCTGATTCCAATAGTGCTTCATTGGGGGGTCTCTGGGTTCCAGTAAGGATTAAGTGGGGTTCCACAGTAGTCAAAAGGTTGGTAACCACTGCTCTATGCACTCCATTCTACAGCCCTGCAGTGTTCACCACTACACTGCATGCTACTCCACTATTCGCAACTCCACTCTACACTATTTCAATATGTGCAACTCCACCCAATGACACTACACTCTATGCTATTCCACTCTATGGCACTCCACTCAACACCACTCTACTGTACATCACTGCACTGTTTGCTATTCCACTGTACACCACTCCACTCTATGCTACTCCATGCCACTTCAGTATTTGTGACTCCTCTCTACAACACATTGCTACGGTGTTACACTGTAGACACCATTCAACTGTATGCCACTCTACACTAAGCAATGTATGCTATTTCAAACTATGCCACTCCATTGCACCCCACTCAAGTCTACTTTACTCTACTCCATGTCACTCTATTGCATGCTTTTCCACTGTACACAACTATACTGTACACCACTCCACTCTATGTCATTCCAGTTTACCCCGCTGCACTGTAACTCACTCTAATCTACACCAACCCACTATATGCTCTTCCACTGTACGCAACTACACTACACTTTAAGCCTCTCCACTTTCCCCAACTCCACAATATGGCCCTCCACTGTATGATATTCCACTGAATGCTACTGCACTGTATGCAACTACATTGTATGGTACTCCACTCTACTCTATTCCACTCTACTACATTGCACTGTGCACCACTCCACTCTATGCTATTCCACTCTATGCCACTCCACTGTACACTACTCCACTGTATGCCAGTCCACTCTGCCTCATTTCACTGCACGGTACTCCACTGTACACTACTACACTCTATGTCACTCCATTTTATTCCACGCCATTCCACTCTACTACACTACTCTCTACTCTATTTCACTGTTTGCACTTCCCAGCACTTCACTCTATGCCTCTCCACTATACACTGTTTCACAGTAAGCCACTGCACTCTACAGCACTACACTATGTCCCATTTCACTGTATGCTACTCCAAACTACATCACTACAGTCAGCGCTACTCTACTCTACACCACTCCACTCTACTCTAGTCCATTGTATTCCACTCCTCTCTGCGCCATTCCACTTTATGTTCTTCTGCTGTATGCCACTCTACTTTATGCTACTCAAATATACACCACTACAATGAACACTATTACATTTTACACCTTTCCGCTCAACGTTACTCTCCTTTGCGCCACTCTATGGCACTCCACGCCACTAAATTACGCTAATTTACTCTACACCACTCAACTCTACACAACTCCAAACTATGCCACTCCACTCTACACTATTAGACAGTATGCACCTTCTCCATGCACAAATTATACTGTTTTCTATTATATGACTTACAAATTGAAAATAATAGCATTTGCAATAACATATATGACATTGCAAATCATATAATTTGCGAGAACACAGTAAATGAATGGTAGAGTGATAAGTTATAGGTAATGTAGTGTGGCTACCTAGTTGAATACTGTGTATATGGAGGTGCGCGAGTTAACATAATTTGAAGGTGTTGCGTAAATTTTAAATTAAAGGTATAAGTTTAGAAATTATATTCTCTGTGTAGTTTTGTTTGTATGTAGAGAGTAAATAAAGATATATTAATTTAAAGTTGGTGTGTAAATTATAAATTTAAAGAATAACTATAACTGTAGAATTTGTAAACTTTATGTAATTTAGGTTTCATGTGTATAGAAAGAATAAATAAAGTGTTCCTAAATACAACAAAGCTTTAAAATGTGTTTTTTCAATAAATACCCCCACACACACACACATATTTATATAATCATATACACATGTGTGTGTTTAGAATAATATGCTACTTTACATAAAAGAACAAACTTAGAAATCCACTGAAAAAGCAGAGGTTAAAGGGACATTATAGTTAGGTGAAAAATGTCAGTTAAAACATACTGTTTTAAACTAACATATCTACTGACATTTTCCAGTTATAGTTATCGAAAGTAACTATAACTGATACCCTAAAGTAATTATAACTCATGCCTCTGCCATGCACAATGTTGTCATGAATGATGTCATTTTAGATGCTGCAATGAACATGTCATGAATGATGTAATATGTGAGGTGTTTAGTAGTGCATACAAGCTATAGTTACTTTGAGGAACAAGTTTTAGTTACTTTAGGCAACTGTAACAGGTGAATCTCAGTGGTTTTGTTAATTTAAAACAGTGTGTTTTAATGACATTTTCACTTTACTATAATGTCCCTTTAACCTTTGTTTTTTCAGTAAATTTCTAAGAATTTTCAGTATAAAATAACATATGATTTGAATTCCAAACTATATTTGGGTTGTCAGTGAATTTCCATGTGCAGCATGGGGCAAAGCCCTGTGCCTAACTCCCACTGGCACCCAACCCCCTCTGCAAATGGTATATATATATATATATATATATATATATATATATATATACATATATATATATATATACTTTTTTTTATATTATCACCTTGTGGTGGTCACCACTAGGTAGTTACAGTTAGGACCATGGCAATTTTTCACTTGCTTATATCTTTGGCACAGTTTGATGAAGCTTCATGAAATTTTCCAAAAAAACTGCAGCGGTGATTCTTATTGCACATGGAAAGTTTCAGGGTGATCTGTCAAGCGAGGACTGAGAAAATGGGTTGGGGTCAAAAAAGTGGTGTTTCTTATGTTAATTCCCATAGGACCTTTGAACACGATTACAGCCCGAACCATCGGATGGAATTATACCAAATTTGGCAAAAAGTTAACTTTTGGTATGCAGATTGTCTGTTCACTTATTTGGTGTAAATCCATTCAGTAGTTTTTGAGAAATTTCAGGAAATCCAAATTTGTATATCTGTGATCGCGAAGACTTCGCAAACAAAGTTGAGCTCGTGCAGGGAAATGCACTGCTCTCATTGGCTGCCAACACTTCAAACGAGGAAATGTTGGCAGCCATCTTGGGACGTGGGCTTGAACCGCGTCCCACAAAAAAGTGTAATAAAAAGACAAGGCGCTAGGGTAGGGGCACCCTGACCCCTTAGCTCTGGTGCTCGGGTTCCAGAGAGGCCCCACCAGGGTAAAAAAACACTTTTTTTTTTTTTTACTGCAAAATCGTGACAACATCACAAATAGACAGGAAAAATTAAATTTAAAAAAGTGCTGGTTTACACATGTTTTTGATTAAGCCCCTGGATGGGCCAGGTCCCCACGGCACTGTGTTTTTATAAATAGGGGGGCTCCTGGCACCCCCCACACCTGGGACCACCATCTCCCCGGGCATTTTCTACATTTGGTGTAGGAGGGCTTCACAGCCCACTGTGCCCCGAAAACCACCATCCCCTCTGGGCATTATAGAAATTGGATGCGGTGGCATGGCCCATTGACCAGAAACTCCCCGGGGCAAATAGTAAAAAATATAAAGGGGGTTTGTTTCAGACACCCAAGCCCTGGGAACCACCCCCTCCCCTGGGGTATTTACACATTGGAGGGGGGCTGCGCAGCCCCCCTTGAGGAGATACTGATGGCCCTGGGGACCGACACCCCCCAACGGCTGGCTCCTGCTATATCCTGGGGTGCCCGCCAAGCAAAAGCAAACATAACTCTGCTTTCTGATAGCGGGATCTTTCAAACAGGTCCCGTTGGCAGAGAGTGGAGTTTTTATCTTTCTTCCCTGCACACAGATATGCATGCAGGTAAGACAGCTGAAAACAGTGCTCCAGCAAGCAGGGAGCTGCTATTAAAAGCAGCTCCTTGCTTGCTGGAGCAATGTCGGCTCACACAGAAAGCAAGAGCTGGCTGGAACCGAGGGGGGGTATTTGAAGTTCTCCCGTGGTCACAGATAGCCGGTAAAGGGCAGAAGAAGAAAAAAACAATTGGGTGGGACCGCAGTTCCACATAGCCCTTAAAGGAAAACCAAATTGTATAAAATGAAAATAAAACATATAGCCTAATGGTGAAGGTCACAGACCTTCACTTTGAGAGTTGAGGGCCCGACTGTAGGAGGCTGGACTGGCTTGTAGTGAGTACCAAGGGGTACTTGCACCTTGCACCAGGCCCAGTTATCCCTTATTAGTGTATAGGGTGTCTAGCAGCTTAGGCTGATAGATAATGGTAGCTTAGCAAAGCAGCTCAGGCTGAACTAGGAGACGTGTGAAGCTACTACAGTACCACTTAGTGTCATATGCACAATATCATAAGAAAACACAATACACAGTTATACTAAAAATAAAGGTACTTTATTTTTATGACAATATGCCAAAGTATCTTAGAGTGTACCCTCAGTGAGAGGATAGGAAATATACACAAGATATATATACACAATAGCAAAAATATGCAGTATAGTCTTAGAAAACAGTGCAAACAATGTATAGTTACAATAGGATGCAATGGGGAAACATAGGGATAGGGGCAACACAAACCATATACTCCAGAAGTGGAATGCGAACCACGAATGGACCCCAAACCTATGTGACCTTGTAGAGGGTCGCTGGGACTATTAGAAAATAGTGAGAGTTAGAAAAATAACCCTCCCCAAGACCCTGAAAAGTGAGTGCAAAGTGCACCAAAGTTCCCCTAAGGACAAAATAGTCGTGTTAGAGGGAGAATGCAAGGAAAACACAAATCAGCAATGCAACAACGATGGATTCCTGTCTGAAGGTACCTGTGGAACAAGGGGACCAAGTCCAAAAGTCACAAGCAGCTCGGAGATGGGCAGATGCCCAAGAAATGCCAGCGGTTGGTGCAAAGAAGCTCTTACTAGGCTGAAGAACTGTGAATACTGCAGGAACGACAAGGGCTAGAGACTTCCCCTTTGGAGGATGGATCCCCCACGCCTTGGAGAGTCGTGCAGAAGTGTTTTCCCGCCGGATGGACGCCAACAAGCCTTGCTACACGCAAATCGTGCGTTTGGCGTTTTTGGACGCTGCTGGGGCCCAGGAGGGACCAGGAGGTCGCAAATTGGACCTGCAGAGAGAGGGGACGTCGAGCAAGACAAAGAGCCCTCACTGAAGCAGGTAGCACCCGGAGAAGTGCCAGAAACAGGCACTACGAGGATGCGTGAAACGGTGCTCGCCGAAGTTGCACAAAGGAGTCCCACGTCGCCGGAGACCAACTTAGAAAGTCGTGCAATGCAGGTTAGAGTGCCGTGGACCCAGGCTTGGCTGTGCACACAGGATTTCCGCCGGAAGTGCACAGGGGCCGGAGAAGCTTGCAAAGTCGCGGTTCCCAGCAATGCAGCCCAGCGAGGTGAGGCAAGGACTTACCTCCACCAAACTTGGGCTGAAGAGTCACTGGACTGTGGGGGTCACTTGGACGGTGTCGCTGGATTCGAGGGACCTCGCTCGTCGTGCTGAGAGGAGACCCAAGGGACCGGAGATGCAGCTTTTTGGTGCCTGCGGTTGCAGGGGGAAGATTCCGTCGACCCACGGGAGATTTCTTCGGAGCTTCTGGTGCAGAGAGGAGGCAGACTACCCCCACAGCATGCACAAGCAGGAAAACAGTCGAGAAGGCGGCAGGATCAGCGTTACAGAGTTGCAGTAGTCGTCTTTGCTACTATGTTGCAGGTTTGCAGGCTTCCAGCGCGGTCAGCGGTCGATTCCTTATCAGAAGGTGAAGAGGGAGATGCAGAGGAACTCGGCTGAGCTCATGCATTCGTTATCTAAAGTTTCCCCAGAGACAGAGACCCTAAATAGCCAGAAAAGAGGGTTTGGCTACCTAGGAGAGAGGAAAGGCTACTAACACCTGGAGGAGCCTATCAGCAGGAGTCTCTGACGTCACCTGGTGGCACTGGCCACTCAGAGCAGTCCAGTGTGCCAGCAGCACCTCTGTTTCCAAGATGGCAGAGGTCTGGAGCACACTGGAGGAGCTCTGGACACCTCCCAGGGGAGGTGCAGGTCAGGGGAGTGGTCACTCCCCTTTCCTTTGTCCAGTTTCGCGCCAGAGCAGGGGCTAAGGGGTCCCTGAACCGGTGTAGACTGGCTTATGCAGAATTGGGCACATCTGTGCCCAACAAAGCATTTCCAGAGGCTGGGGGAGGCTACTCCTCCCCTGCCTTCACACCATTTTCCAAAGGGAGAGGGTGTCACACCCTCTCTCAGAGGAAGTTCTTTGTTCTGCCATCCTGGGCCAGGCCTGGCTGGACCCCAGGAGGGCAGCTGCCTGTCTGAGGGGTTGGCAGCAGCAGCAGCTGCAGTGAAACCCCAGGAAGGGCAGTCTGGCAGTACCAGGGTCTGTGCTACAGACCACTGGGATCATGGAATTGTACCAACAATGCCAGGATGGCATAGAGGGGGCAATTCCATGATCATAGACATGTTACATGTCCATATTCGGAGTTACCATGGTGAAGCTACATATAGGTAGTGACCTATATGTAGTGCACGCGTGTAATGGTGTCCCCGCACTCACAAAGTTCAGTGAATTGGCTCTGAACAATGTGGGGGCACCTTGGCTAGTGCCAGGGTGCCCACACACTAAGTAACTTTGCACCTAACCTTTACCAGGTAAAGGTTAGACATATAGGTGACTTATAAGTTACTTAAGTGCAGTGTAAAATGGCTGTGAAATAACGTGGACGTTATTTCACTCAGGCTGCCGTGGCAGGCCTGTGTAAGAATTGTCAGAGCTCCCTATGGGTGGCAAAAGAAATGCTGCAGCCCATAGGGATCTCCTGGAACCCCAATACCCTGGGTACCTCAGTACCATATACTAGGGAATTATAAGGGTATTCCAGTAAGCCAATGTAAATTGGTAAAAATGGTCACTAGCCTGTTAGTGACAATTTGAAAGTAATGAGAGAGCATAACCACTGAGGTTCTGGTTAGCAGAGCCTCAGTGAGACAGTTAGGCACCACACAGGGAACATATACATGCACACCTATGAGCACTGGGGCCCTGTGTGACAGGGTCCCAGTGACACATACATATAGGCCACAAACCTATGAGCACTGGGGTCCTGACTAGCAGGATCCCAGTGACACATAACAACCATACTGAAAACATGGTGTTTTCACTATGAGCACTGAGGCCTGTCTATCAGGATCCCAGTGAGACAGTGAAAACAGTGACAAACACCCTGACATACACTCACAAACAGGCCAAAAGTGGGGGTAACAAGGCTAGAAAGAGGCTACCTTCTCACACAACCCCCCCCAAACAAAGGACAATAAGGCTAACCTTGGCCAGTTGAGACTTTATTGTCTAAGTGGTGATAAGTAGAGAGTAGCTCTGCAATAGACTGGTTACTCCCTTTATCATCCACTATATGGTTACTTCCCTGTGGGGATGTAAACCACCCTGTTTGAAGTTTTTTAGCTCAGCAACAATGTGAAGATGTATTTTCAGAGTTTCTATCAGTAAGTTTTAGTTTAGAGCAGTGGGAATTGTCCACTGAACCTATTTGTAGTGATGGAAATGCCAGACAGGGATGCTGTCTCAGTAAAGCCATAGCTGGACAAAAACTTTGTCCATTTGGCTGGAAGAGAGAACAGGGATGCTGTTTCTCTTGAGTTGGATCAGGGCAGGGATGCTGTCCTATCAGCTCCACACTAGGGCAGGGATGCTGTCCTAAGTGTTGTGAGGCAGTGCAGAGTTTCTGCACTAAAGTTTCTCTGGGAGGGTTGGAGGGATGCTCCATGTTAACTAAAATGGTGCTCTTTTTCTCACCAATGTTAGTTATCCCACAGAGAGGTACTTCCACCTCAGGGAGTACAGTTTTGCCAACTGATGATTCCCTTGGAACAGGTGCCACCCCAGGAGAGGTTTCTCCCACCACAGGAATGGTATCCTGAATGGTAGGGTGGTTAGGGGATACTGTGATACCCTTTTTACCTGTTGATGGAGAGGGATCCTGAGTTTTCAGGCCTTCTCTCCTTTGCTTTTTCATTTCACTTGAAAAGAGAGGGAACAATTCCTCAGGGATGCCCAGCATGGCTGCATGGGCATAAAACTCTACATCAGCCCAACCTGAGGCCTCTAGGTCATTACCTAAGAGACAGTCTACAGGTAAGCTAGGTGATACCACCACCTGCTTAGGGCCAGTAACTCCACCCCAACTAAACTGAATTATAGCTAAGGGAAGAAACTTAGTGGAGTTATGAACATCAATAATTTTATACTGTTGTCCAATGATGTGTTGATCAGGGTGTACTAGGTTGTCAGTCACCAAAGTGAAACTGGCACCTGTGTCCCTGTAGGCCAAGGCCTCAACACCATTTATTGAAACTGTCTGCCTGTACTTATCCATTGTAAGGGGACAAGCAGCCAGTGTGGCAAGGCCAATGCCACTAGGTGTGACAGAAACTGTCTTGGGACTGATGACATCAGTTTCCACTATGGACCCATAAGTGAACCCAACTACACCCTTTGCTTGACTGTTGCCAGCAGTCCCACCACTAGTACCACTACTGCTAGGGGCACTAGAGCTTGATGTATTAGTGGTGGTAGGCTCAGGGGGTTTACCTGGACAGGACTTATCCCCTGGCCTATGGCCTCTGTTTTTACACACAAAGCACCAAGGCTTTTTAATGTGTGCAGGTTGGGAAGAAGA
This sequence comes from Pleurodeles waltl, assembly GCF_031143425.1. Classification (NCBI taxonomy): domain Eukaryota; kingdom Metazoa; phylum Chordata; class Amphibia; order Caudata; family Salamandridae; genus Pleurodeles; species Pleurodeles waltl. Next base: position 263,066,923 of record NC_090440.1, read on the forward strand.
GGAAGAATTTGTTTTATCCCCACCCTCTGAAGAGTGTTTAAGATTTGAAGTGGGATCTTTGGTTTTACCCTTATCCCCATGCTTATCTTGAGATTTTTCACCATCTTTCTTCTTATTGCCATCTTTGTCACCCCCTGTATGAACTTTTCTGTTCACCCTTGTTCTGACCCATTTGTCTGCCTTCTTTCCCAATTCTTGGGGAGAGGTCAGATCAGAGTCTACCAGGTACTGGTGCAACAAATCAGACACACAATTATTAAGTATATGCTCTCTCAGGATTGTGTTATACAGGCTTTCATAATCAGTAACTTTACTGCCATGTAACCACCCCTCCAAGGCCTTCACTGAATGGTCAATGAAATCAACCCAGTCTTGTGAAGACTCCTTTTTGGTCTCTCTGAACTTTATCCTGTACTGTTCAGTGGTTAAGCCATAACCATCCAGGAGTGCATTCTTAAGAACTTGGAAATTATTGGCATCATTTTCTTTCACTGTAAGGAGCCTATCCCTACCTTTTCCACTAAATGATAGCCATAGGATAGCAGCCCACTGCTTTTGAGGGACATCCTGTACAGCACAGGCCCTCTCAAGTGCAGCAAACCACTTGTTAATGTCATCCCCCTCCTTATAAGGGGGAACTATCTTGTGCAGATTCCTTGATTCATGCTCTTTTGCAGGATGACTATGGGGAATACTGCTGCTGCCACCATGGGTATCTAAACCCAACTTCTGTCTTTCCCTCTCTATTTCTAAAGACTGTCTATCCAAATCCAGCTGTTGCTTCTTGAGCTTCAGTCTGGTTTGTTCCACTCTCAATCTATTGAGCTCCCTTTCTAACAATCTGTCATCAGGGTGGGTGGGAAGGACATTTCTAGATACAGAGGTATGATGGGAATGAACAGAAGGAGACCTGTCCCTTACAGAGGGCACCCTAACAGCTTGGCTACCAGCATAATGTGAGATCACATCCTCAGTATGGTGTGATTCAACCTCTGTACCAACTATGCTAGACTGTCTAGTAATGGGCAGGCTGAGAAGTTTCTTTCCTGAACCTTTTCCTGGGGGAGTCCCTGGATCAGATTGAGAACCATTAGCTACTTTTTCTACAGATTGGGCACTTATGGCTTTATCTTGTACTCTAAGCATATTAATTAACAGTTCTAAGGAAGGATTCTTCCCTACACTCAAACCTCTCTCTATGCAGAGACTCCTTGCTCCTTTCCAGCTAAGGTGATCATATGCAAGTTTGGACAGTTCAACTTTTTGGCCTGTGCCAGACATTTTTTAGAGAGAGTTAAAGTGATCGACAAAGAGAAAAAAGTTCTCAGAACGTTTTAGAAAGATAGAAAAAACTTTTTAAACTTTTAAGAACTTTTTGAAAGTTTAGAAGTACTTTTCAGCACTTAGAAAAGAGTGAAAAGAGGAAATGCAAAACTTTTTGGCTATGTGTATATACACTGACCTTGTTTTGTATATTTTTCTCTTATGAAAAGTACAATGACAAGAGTGGTAAGTAGTCTCAAAGCACTTATCCCACCGCTGCACAACCAATGTAGGAGGCTGGACTGGCTTGTAGTGAGTACCAAGGGGTACTTGCACCTTGCACCAGGCCCAGTTATCCCTTATTAGTGTATAGGGTGTCTAGCAGCTTAGGCTGATAGATAATGGTAGCTTAGCAAAGCAGCTCAGGCTGAACTAGGAGACGTGTGAAGCTACTACAGTACCACTTAGTGTCATATGCACAATATCATAAGAAAACACAATACACAGTTATACTAAAAATAAAGGTACTTTATTTTTATGACAATATGCCAAAGTATCTTAGAGTGTACCCTCAGTGAGAGGATAGGAAATATACACAAGATATATATACACAATAGCAAAAATATGCAGTATAGTCTTAGAAAACAGTGCAAACAATGTATAGTTACAATAGGATGCAATGGGGAAACATAGGGATAGGGGCAACACAAACCATATACTCCAGAAGTGGAATGCGAACCACGAATGGACCCCAAACCTATGTGACCTTGTAGAGGGTCGCTGGGACTATTAGAAAATAGTGAGAGTTAGAAAAATAACCCTCCCCAAGACCCTGAAAAGTGAGTGCAAAGTGCACCAAAGTTCCCCTAAGGACAAAATAGTCGTGTTAGAGGGAGAATGCAAGGAAAACACAAATCAGCAATGCAACAACGATGGATTCCTGTCTGAAGGTACCTGTGGAACAAGGGGACCAAGTCCAAAAGTCACAAGCAGCTCGGAGATGGGCAGATGCCCAAGAAATGCCAGCGGTTGGTGCAAAGAAGCTCTTACTAGGCTGAAGAACTGTGAATACTGCAGGAACGACAAGGGCTAGAGACTTCCCCTTTGGAGGATGGATCCCCCACGCCTTGGAGAGTCGTGCAGAAGTGTTTTCCCGCCGGATGGACGCCAACAAGCCTTGCTACACGCAAATCGTGCGTTTGGCGTTTTTGGACGCTGCTGGGGCCCAGGAGGGACCAGGAGGTCGCAAATTGGACCTGCAGAGAGAGGGGACGTCGAGCAAGACAAAGAGCCCTCACTGAAGCAGGTAGCACCCGGAGAAGTGCCAGAAACAGGCACTACGAGGATGCGTGAAACGGTGCTCGCCGAAGTTGCACAAAGGAGTCCCACGTCGCCGGAGACCAACTTAGAAAGTCGTGCAATGCAGGTTAGAGTGCCGTGGACCCAGGCTTGGCTGTGCACACAGGATTTCCGCCGGAAGTGCACAGGGGCCGGAGAAGCTTGCAAAGTCGCGGTTCCCAGCAATGCAGCCCAGCGAGGTGAGGCAAGGACTTACCTCCACCAAACTTGGGCTGAAGAGTCACTGGACTGTGGGGGTCACTTGGACGGTGTCGCTGGATTCGAGGGACCTCGCTCGTCGTGCTGAGAGGAGACCCAAGGGACCGGAGATGCAGCTTTTTGGTGCCTGCGGTTGCAGGGGGAAGATTCCGTCGACCCACGGGAGATTTCTTCGGAGCTTCTGGTGCAGAGAGGAGGCAGACTACCCCCACAGCATGCACAAGCAGGAAAACAGTCGAGAAGGCGGCAGGATCAGCGTTACAGAGTTGCAGTAGTCGTCTTTGCTACTATGTTGCAGGTTTGCAGGCTTCCAGCGCGGTCAGCGGTCGATTCCTTATCAGAAGGTGAAGAGGGAGATGCAGAGGAACTCGGCTGAGCTCATGCATTCGTTATCTAAAGTTTCCCCAGAGACAGAGACCCTAAATAGCCAGAAAAGAGGGTTTGGCTACCTAGGAGAGAGGAAAGGCTACTAACACCTGGAGGAGCCTATCAGCAGGAGTCTCTGACGTCACCTGGTGGCACTGGCCACTCAGAGCAGTCCAGTGTGCCAGCAGCACCTCTGTTTCCAAGATGGCAGAGGTCTGGAGCACACTGGAGGAGCTCTGGACACCTCCCAGGGGAGGTGCAGGTCAGGGGAGTGGTCACTCCCCTTTCCTTTGTCCAGTTTCGCGCCAGAGCAGGGGCTAAGGGGTCCCTGAACCGGTGTAGACTGGCTTATGCAGAATTGGGCACATCTGTGCCCAACAAAGCATTTCCAGAGGCTGGGGGAGGCTACTCCTCCCCTGCCTTCACACCATTTTCCAAAGGGAGAGGGTGTCACACCCTCTCTCAGAGGAAGTTCTTTGTTCTGCCATCCTGGGCCAGGCCTGGCTGGACCCCAGGAGGGCAGCTGCCTGTCTGAGGGGTTGGCAGCAGCAGCAGCTGCAGTGAAACCCCAGGAAGGGCAGTCTGGCAGTACCAGGGTCTGTGCTACAGACCACTGGGATCATGGAATTGTACCAACAATGCCAGGATGGCATAGAGGGGGCAATTCCATGATCATAGACATGTTACATGGCCATATTCGGAGTTACCATGGTGAAGCTACATATAGGTAGTGACCTATATGTAGTGCACGCGTGTAATGGTGTCCCCGCACTCACAAAGTTCAGTGAATTGGCTCTGAACAATGTGGGGGCACCTTGGCTAGTGCCAGGGTGCCCACACACTAAGTAACTTTGCACCTAACCTTTACCAGGTAAAGGTTAGACATATAGGTGACTTATAAGTTACTTAAGTGCAGTGTAAAATGGCTGTGAAATAACGTGGACGTTATTTCACTCAGGCTGCCGTGGCAGGCCTGTGTAAGAATTGTCAGAGCTCCCTATGGGTGGCAAAAGAAATGCTGCAGCCCATAGGGATCTCCTGGAACCCCAATACCCTGGGTACCTCAGTACCATATACTAGGGAATTATAAGGGTATTCCAGTAAGCCAATGTAAATTGGTAAAAATGGTCACTAGCCTGTTAGTGACAATTTGAAAGTAATGAGAGAGCATAACCACTGAGGTTCTGGTTAGCAGAGCCTCAGTGAGACAGTTAGGCACCACACAGGGAACATATACATGCACACCTATGAGCACTGGGGCCCTGTGTGACAGGGTCCCAGTGACACATACATATAGGCCACAAACCTATGAGCACTGGGGTCCTGACTAGCAGGATCCCAGTGACACATAACAACCATACTGAAAACATGGTGTTTTCACTATGAGCACTGAGGCCTGTCTATCAGGATCCCAGTGAGACAGTGAAAACAGTGACAAACACCCTGACATACACTCACAAACAGGCCAAAAGTGGGGGTAACAAGGCTAGAAAGAGGCTACCTTCTCACACCGACTCTAAGTATATCCATAGTCATTTCCCTCCTTTAATTCCTTTTCAACTGCAAATGTTTAAGGCTCATACTGAAAGGTGATCTTACTCTTTTTAATTGACAAATACATTTTTCTTTTCAATTTGTGCCGAAATATCTCATTTTAAGCCATCCATAGAAGACTAAAAAACGCTGTCTCTCTCCCTCTCACTCACTCTCTTTCTCTCTTTCTTTTTCTATCTCTTTCTCCCACTCACACAACCACTCAGACCCTTACACACCCGCTCATAGACCTACTCAGACCCTCATGCACCCACTCACAGCTCAAGTCAGAACTTCACGCATCCATTCACAGACCCACTGAGACACTCACACACCAACTCACAGACCCACTCAGACTGACTCTCACACACCCACTCACAGACCCACTGACATGCAGCTACTCACAGACCTGCACAGACACTAATGCATCCACTAAGACATTGATGTATGCACTCGCTCACCCGGAGAATCTTACAGTCACTCTCACACCTAGATAGACCCTCTAACACCTATTCTTACACCCAGAGAGATAGGCTGTGACCAACTCCTGCTGTGCACGGCCAAAGGGCAGTGTTTAAAGTAGGGTTGGGTGGTTAGGGGGTTGGCTGCAGGGACTGCCTGCATGCCAGACCTTTTCGGGCAACCCCTGTGCACACGGGTGAAAGCTGTGCACAGTGCAAGGTTGGGTGCTTATAAGGGTTGGGCGGCAGGGCGTGGCTGCAGGCCAGGCCTTGTGGCCAATCGTCGCTGTGCATGGCAGCCGGCCGTGCACGTTGATGGTTAGATTAACGTATAGTAATGAAAAAAAACATAGGTTACAAGCATGTTAGAGCTAGGCTCACATTTTAAACGGACAAAACCATAGAAATTCACCTGTTATAGTTATAGTTTTCTCACATAACTATAACACGTGCCCTAAGGTAACTATAACTCACACCCCAACCATGCACAGTTTTCTGCTAAATAGTTTTACTGCAAATGTTATATTGATATTATCAAAGATGTCATGAGTGATGTATTATGTGGGGTAATTAGCAGTGCATGGTGAGGGCGTGAGTTATAGTTACCTTAGGGCGCGAGGTTGGCCTGCAGCCAGGCCCTGTGCCCAACCCCTAAAACCACCCAACCCTGCACTGCATGCGGTCTTTGGCCATGTGCAGCAGGAGTTGGCTGTAGGCTGTGCTGTGACCAACCCCTGTAACAACCCAACCCTACATGGCCCCCTTCTCCAGGGTTTGGGCCCCCTGGGACATAGCAGGAGCTCGCCCCTGGGTGTGGCAGTCATCAGGGCCATTAGTGGTTCCTCGAAGGGGGCTCTGAGGCACCCCTCTAACATGTAAATAGCCCTGGGAAGGTGGTGGTCCCTGGGACTTGAGGTTCCTAAACAGACCCCACATTTTTTACTATTTGCCAAGGGGAAGTGGTGGTCCCCGGGGTTGTGAGGGTTATGGGGTGCATCCCACACCTTATTAGTTAAATGACCTGGGGAGGTGGTGGTTTCTGGGACTGCAGGGGGAGGGGCATATGGCCCCTCCGCAACATATTATTCAAAAGCCATGGGGAGGTGGTGGTCCCCAGGGCTGTGGGGGAGGTCGTCGGGCCTCCCCAATGTCAGAAAATCATTTTACCCCTGGGAGGTGGTGGTCCCTGGGCCTGTAGGGGGCCAGGGGTTCTCTCCTAGTTAAAAACAAACACCTGGCCTACCCTGGGGCTTAATAGAAAACATGTGTGAGAGCCTTCACTTGTTTTAAAAAAAATGTTTCCTGCAAATTTGCAACATAGTTGCAATTTTGCGATAAAAGTTTAAAAAATGCTTTTTTTCCCAGAGGTGAAGGGGGTTGAGCTAAGGGGTCAGGGTGTCCCTACCGTGGACCCTTGTCCTTTCTTTACACTTGGCTCGGCTTGGCTCAAGCCGAGTTCCAAGATGGCTGCCAACAGTTCCTGGTTTGAACTGTTTGTAGCCAATCAGAGCTATGCATTTACCTGCCCAAGCTTGTCATTGTTCATAAAGTCTTTGCGATCACAGATATACAGATTTGGATTTCTTTAAATTGCTAAAAACTATTGAATGGATTCACACCATGTAAGCAAACGCACAATCTGCATACCAAAGGCTAGCTTTCTGCCAAAGTTAGTGTAATTCTATCCAGTGGTTCGGGCTGTAGTCATGTTCAAAGGTCCTTTGTGAATAACTTGGGAAACACAACTTTTTTGTTGGACAGACTAATGTTGACACATATTCGTACACACCAGATGCTCTCATCAATTAGCCCTCAAGCATCCTTAGGCAGCCCTGAGATCACTCTCAACTCCCTTTAGATGGCTCTTTAGACCCCTCTCAGCTTCCACTGCAATACCTTCAGCAACACCTCAGACATCATTTGACAAGACCACCAGCTGCCTTGCCCGCACCCTCAAACCACACCCTCAAACCACTCTACAAATCCACAGATATTCTCATCAGGGATTCTAACACCCTCAAGTGCCCCTAAATACCCAGACCAGCAACCAATGAATGTCAGGAACTCTCAGCACTCCCCTTAGATGCTCAGCTGATAACAAGACATCCTCATCATGGCCCTCAACACTCTTAGCCTACTTTCAGACATCCTATAGTTCATGAACATTCGCCTGAGACTCTCAAATAGACCTCAGATATCTCTGCAAACAACCTGATGACCGTCTGAGACCCTTAGCCATGAGAGGCCCTCTCAATTGAGCCTCATAGTAATTAAGTACACATATATCATTACTTGATCATGTCCCCTCCAACTACCAACTCAATGGCCAGGTTATCAGCGGCTAGGGTCAGGTCCCCAAAGGTATGGGAGTAGTTGAGTGATGTCCATCTACATTGCATGAAAGGTGAAATGTGCTGAAATGAAATGAACCAGTATTTTCCATCTGTGGCTTTTGTAGCTCACTCACTGAGTTACTGTAAGTGGTGTGAGTTTGCCCAAATGTGAGTCTCTTTCTTCCTGTGGTATAACAGATCAAAATCCACTCAACTGAAGCGGCCCACAAAGTTGAAATTGGTATGTGGTTGCTTGTGTCCTTGTTCAGAGGAAACATTGCCTGGCACTTTTGGCTGCTCTGGTCCTATTGTAGCTGAAATTGTAGTGACACAGACAAGCTAAAAACAATGGCATGAAATGCGCACTTTAATTACTAGTGGTTCAAATTAATTTAAGCATGTCCACCTGTCAGTCTTTTGATGCCTAATTGACTTTAGCTAAATGTTTCCAGGTATGCCCAACATGGGAGGGTCTTGCTGGTGGCGCCATAGGAAATGCAGATCCTCCACATTGGTATGATGAGAGAATCTGGTTTTCATTAAAGACACAGAAGCTAGCATTATGCATAAACCCTTTTGTTACACTATTGGTTCTTCAATGTAGCATTTAAAAACAAACTTTAACCAATTATTTTCTTCTTCTTTTTCACATTTATAAAGCGCAAAACTGCCACCTAAAGAAAGAGGTTCCCAGACTCTAAAAGGTACAAAAACATAGACCTGGTCAACAGCACAGCTTAGGAAAAGGATACAGTCAGACAGAATTACTAAAAAGAAAAGTCTTCATGCTATCGCAGCACAAGAGGTAAAGCTTTCCATATTTTGGCAGTAATAAAAGTAACAGAGTGCCCTTCTTTTTTAGCTCTTTTGAACATTCTTACCTTGACCAGACATGCAGATTGCGAACTCAAAGCACGAGTAGGCTCATACCAGGAGGAGAAGAGGGAGGCCATGCAATAATTCTGTCTATCGTCTGTGGTTTTATGGCACAGGCACAGAACTTTACATAAACATTTTTTATGGATTGGAAGCAAGTGTAATTTAGTGACATCATTGTAGATTCAAGAGTTTTTCTTAAGCCCAAGAATGAATCTAGCTGCATCATTTTGTAAAGTTCGGACTCTGTGTAACAAGTATTTAGGCATGCCCACTAAAAAGACATTGCAGTTGTCCATTCTTAAGAAGACTAGTGATTGAACCAGGTCCTTCCTGGACAGTACTGGGAGAAAGGAAAGATTTTTTTCTGATAATGTGCAAGAGACCAAACCCACTGGGGAAGATATTGTGCATGTGTTGCACGAGAGTAGCTCAGAGTCCAGAAGCACTCCCACATTTCGTGCTAGTTTCACTGGAACAGACGGTGCACCCGAATCATCTGGCCACCGATCTATGCATTAGGTGGAATTGGCACTGAAAAAACATAACTCCAGTTTTGCTGGCATTACGAAACAGGGAGTTGATATTTGTCCATCTCAACACTCTTTGCAAGCATCCTTTGTGGTTGGGCACAGTTTCCATCAGGCATTGTCGTTTGCGTATATATGAAAGGAAATACCAAAAGGCTCATAAGGTGGGCTAAGGGGAGCATATACAAATTGAAAAGAGCAGGACTTAAAACTAGGCTGAAGAAAATATGAAATTCAATGGAAAAAGTACAGGAGACAATATGTATAAATGAGGATAATAGTTTAATCTGTCTGAAAACCTCAGCCACAGCCTCCAGCTCCCAAATTGAACTCTGACAATCAATCAACATGAATCCCCAGTGATGACTTGCTCTTTGAGCAATAGCAACAGCCATTTGCGATGCTCGACGTGCTCTTTGCACCCTCCTCCAAAGTGAACAGATTTTTTTTTGCGCAGGACTAGAGAAGGTAACTCTTCAGCATGACTAACCTGACCCTCTATCTGACCCATGTTTCATTGTGGTCAACCTGAACTTGTGACTTTCCCCCAGTCCAGTGCAACCAGATAACCGCAAGTGGCACTTGGTGCTCATTTGCACTATTTTTATGTAAAAGTCTAAATTGAAGATCTTCAGTTCCACTCATTAGACTTTATTCTTTTTGGTGTCATTTTTGGTGTTTGGGACTTTGCTTGTGTTGTGTTTCTTATTTTTTACTATTACTACTCTTTGTGTGCTGCTGAAATACTGTATACATTGTCTCTATGTTAAGCATGACTGCCTTGTGCCAAGCCAAAAGAAGGTTAATCACTGGTTAATTTAATGAGTTTTTTTGTTTACCCTGCCGGTTGTGGTCGTTGCTTGAGTGGGGCTGTCAGACCTCTCAAGCAATAACACAGTTTCTTACACCTACCATTTTGTCAATACACCTGTTCAGGAATATTTGGTAATATGCATTTCTTTCAAAATTCATGGATGGATGCATATGAATGTCCATGCATCACCCTTGGAACACCTCCATGATGCAAATTAATGCTACTCTGCACTATGGCGGTCATTCTGACCTCGGCGGTAAAAGGCGCTTACCGCCGGTCAGAAGACCGCCATAACACCGCCGCGGCCGCGGTAAACCGCCACGGTCATTCTGACCCGCAACTGGCAAACCGCCAAAAACCCGACATCCACAAAAGTCCGCCACACCAAAGGTCAGCGAAAAAATGGCGATGACCAAACCTCCACCGTCACGCCAACAGAAATACGCCCATACCATTCCGACCCACAAATCCACACGGCGGTCTTTCAAACGCGGTATTCCATTGGCGGTACACACCGCCGCGGTCAAAATACACACACACATAGAAAACTCAGCCACATTGGTCAGTTTGAAATACACACACCTGATACACATACTAACACCACTCCCACACACCCAACACAATATAAAACACACACCCACATCCCCCACATGCCCCTACGACCCAGAATCATTGACGAAGGCTAGAGAGAGAGCACAGAATAGACAATCCCACAACACAGAGGCACACAACACCATCACCCACACAGAATCCACGCACCAAACACCACACACCACCACACGCACCACACTCATCACCACAAACGCCACCCCACACCTCAACCACACCACCCCATGGCACCCCAAAGACACCCCAGGTTCAGTGACGCAGAACTCAGGGTCATGGTGGAGGAAATAGTCAGTGTAGAGCCCCAGCTCTTCGGGGCACAGGTGCAGCACACCACAATTGCCAGGAAGATGGAGCTATGGCAAAGGATAGTGGACAGGGTCAACGCGGTGGGACAGCATCCACGCAATCGGGACGACATCAGGAAGAGATGGAACGACCTACGGGGGAAGGTGCGTTCCATGGTTTCAAGGCACAACATTGCGGTGCAGAAGACTGGCGGCGGACCCCCACCTACTCCCCCAGAATTTACCGCATGGGAGGAGGAAGTCTTGCACATCCTGCATCCTGAGGGCCTCGCAGGAGTAGGCAGAGGAATGGACTCTGGTAAGGCAAATCTTCACTACTGCTTCCTACCCCCACCCCACCTGCATGCCAAATCATACCCCCACCCTCACCCCCTCCCCCATCACACCAACCCCTAGCAAAAGGCTCACCATCACAACCCACCCATCCCAACACCAAGCCCTGCATGTGACCACAAAGCATGGACACCCATCACCAAAGCATGCCTACTGCACACACACATCACCCCCACAAGCCACCCTCACAAAAGCCCCCACAAGGAAATGCCTGCACTTGGGTACACGGACACCCACCCATCACACGAAATGCCACACACAGAAGCAATAACCATACCTTTATACCCCTGCAGGACCCGAACGCCACCACACCGCCACGGAGGGTCCCGAGATGTCCATCCCACCCCAGAAGAGGCCCCCAGCAATGACAGCAGCTCTGTCTCCCTGGAGCCAGATGACCAGCCCGGCCCATCGGGGACCTCTGGACAGTCGGTTCCCCACAGGCAGCCCCAGGCTACACCAGACCCAACCCCCTCTGGGAACACCAGCACAGCTCCCACCCAGCGGGCCCATGCCTCTGTCTCCAGGACACGTCAATCAGCGGTGTGTCCACCACTACAGGGCACCCAGGTTGACCCACCACCCCAACAACAACAGGGACCTGGTAGCAGTGGCAGTGGGCACACCGTCCAGGGGACAGAGGCCCAGGAACACAGGGGAACTGGGAGGGCTGCTGTGCGACAGGGGGGGGACAGGCCCGGGGAACCCACTCTCCAAGAGGCCCTCTCCTCCATCATGGGAGCATACCACCGCTCCCAGGAGACGATGGCGACGGTACTGGCCCGGTTCCAGGAGATCCAGGAACTGCAGGAGGAACGGTACATGGGGTTCAGGGAGGAACTTAGAAACATCGGTTCCTCAATGGGGACCATCGTCCTGGCCCTTACCCAGATCGTCACCACATTGCGGGACCATGTGGCACCCCAAAGGGCCCCTGTCACTAGCCCAGGCCAGGAACAGCCTACCACCTCCGCCGGCGCAAGTGGACAGGAGGCCCCCACACAACGACAGGCCACCAGATCCCCACCTCCTGCAGAAGAAGAACCACCCCGCAGGCGGAACCTGAGATCTCACAAGAAGACAGAGTAGGATTGCAAGACCCTCGCCAGCCTAAGATACCACCTGATGTCATCCCACTGTCCCACATTGTCACCCTGTCCAACTTTGAACTGCCCCTGCTCCATCCTTCCCCAGGCATATGGACAATGCACCTGTGCGACTGAGAACTGGACTCTGCCATGGACATTACTCCACCCCCACCCATCACCGTTTCCCAATCATGTACCTATATGTAGCACTTAAAATAAATCACTTATTGCACTTAAAAAACAGGAGTCTGCTTGTATTTTCAACAAATGTATTACACATAACGGTGCAATAATGTCCAGTTACTTTGTGATGACAACATACCAATCTCAATAAGCTTTAGTCCATGGGCAAACAAAGCTGATGTCAGGCAGTGGGTCATACAGCTCTGAAAAGGGAAGGGAAAGTCACAAATCAGTTACCAGGAACTGGGGGGAAACACAGACAGTGGAGACGCATGAGGCCTTCAGTAAATGTAAAATGGGGTGGCTGATTCTTACCTGGGTGCTACTGAAAGTATTGTTGTATGACAGTCTCCTTGTTGTCCGTGTCGTCCCCGTCGTCTTCCTCCTCTTCACTCTCCACAGGCTCCACAGCTGCTACAACACCACCATCTGGACCATCCTCCTGCAGAAAAGGCACCTGGCGTCACAATGCAAGATTGTGAAGCATACAGCAGGCCACGATGATCTGGCACACCTTCTTTGGTGAGTACATGAGGGATCCCCCTATCATATGCAGGCACCTAAACCTGGCCTTCAGGACCCCGAAGGTCCTTTCTATGATCCTCCTAGTTCGCCCATGGGCCTCATTGTACCGTTCCTCTGCCCTGGTCCGGGGATTCCTCACTGGGGTCAGTAGCCACAACAGGTTGGGGTAACCAGAGTCACCTATTAGCCACACACGGTGTCTCTGTAGCTGTTCCATCACATAAGGTATGCTGCTATTTCGCATGACATACGCGTCATGCACTGACCCAGGGAACTTGGCATTTACATGGGAGATGTACTGGTCAGCCAAATAGACCACCTGGACCTTCATCGAATGATAACTTTTTCTGTTTCGGTACACCTGCTCACTTCCACTGGGGGGAACCAAAGCCACATGGGTCCCATCAATGGCACCAATGATGTTGGGGATATGTCCAAGGGCATAGAAATCACCCTTCACTGTAGCCAATTCGCCCACCTCAGGGAAAATAATGTAGCTCCGCATGTATTTCATCAGGGCAGACAACACTCTGGACAAAACCTTAGAAAACATAGGCTGAGACATCCCAGATGATATGGCCACTGTTGTCTGAAAAGACCCATTTGCCAAAAAATGGAGTACTGACAGAACCTGCACCAGAGGGGGAATCCCTGTGGGTTGGCGGATGGGGGACATCAGGTCTGGCTCCAGCTGGGCACATAGTTCATGTATGGTTGCTCTGTCAAGCCGGTATGTAAGTATGATATGTCGTTTTTCCATTGTCGACAGGTCCACCAGCGGCCGGTACACGGGAGGATTCATTCTTCTCCTTGCAAGTCCCAGCGGACGGTGCCTAGGAAGGACAACATGGAGCACAGAGTCAAGCAACCCACAGGTTCGTTCACACAGCTTGCACAGTACACAAATCGCTATGCATTGAATGGCTTGTATGAGTGGCAATGCAAGGCCTAGGCCTGTGTGACGCAGTAGAAATCATGCCATGTGGGCCCTTGAAATGGTGGCTGCCTGACCTGTGAAGTGTGACAGTGGGATGTGAGGTCACTGCGCTGGCGTGGCACACCGTGGCGGTAGGCGGTCGAAGACCGCGGCGCAAAGCAGCATTGGTTAACATTGAACCCTATGGCTCTCAGGAGCCAATGACGATGTGCGCCGGCGGTCGCGGTACGCACCGCCGCGGGTGTGACCGCCATTTTCTATCTGATTAATCACTCGAGACCTGATCATCCACAGGAGAGGACCTATACTGCAAGTGCTGCTGTGACCTCGGTCTGGGAGATACAATGGCTGCTGCGACTGGGGAAAGGGCCCCTGCCTTCACTTCCGAAGAATTGGAGAAACTTGTTGATGGGGTCCTCCCCCAGTATGCGCTACTCTACGGTCCTCCAGACCAACAGGTTAGTACACAGGGTGCACGTTGAATGGGCTATGCCTGTGTTGAGTGGGGTGTATGTAAGATGGTGGGGAGGGGAGCGAATGAGGAGTGCAACGCACGAAAGATAAGAGCATGTGCCACATGGCAAGGTTGGGGGGGGGGCACTCACATTGACCAGGCAGAAAAGTGATGCGCTTTCTTTTACCACCCTGTACATGTCACATAGGTCAGCGCCCATCAGAAGATCGACATTTGGCGTGCCATCGCCCAGGACGTCTGGGCCCTGGGGGTCCACAACAGACGGGGCACCCACTGCCGAAAGAGGTGGGAGGACATCTGCCGCGGGACCAGAAAGACCGCTGAGTTTCTGCTGGGGATGGCCTCCCAACGTAGGAGGGGTGCCAGACGCCAATTGACCCCCTGATGTCCCGGATCCTGGCGGTGGCCTACCCCGATTTGGATGGGCGCGTGAGGACATCACAGCAGACACAAGGGGGTGAGTATCAGCACATTCTGCTATCTTTGCGCGCAGGGAAGGTGTCTGGGTGGGGGAGGAGGGCTGTGGCTATCTCCAGGCCAGGGCGCATTCTGTAGGCTAGGCCCCTCCGTTAGACACGGCCCTGTGCCTCCACCCCCCACCTCTGTAGGGTGCCAAGTACAGCTATCCATGGTCCGGCCTCACCCATGTGTGCATTTGTCGTCCATAGACCCGTAGAACTAGTCACAATAACTGAGTAGTGTACCCCCATTGCGCGGCCTAGTTCAGGGGGCTTCTGTGTCTGTCCTCTCCGACAACGGTGTTGCCAATGCATGCACTCAACCTGTCTTCATTTCTCCCCCCCCCCCCATTTTCTTTGTCTTCCTGTTCATGTGTGCATTAGCATCATCTGGCGGAGGGGAAGTGGCATTGGAGCACGAGGGAGCTGCATCTCACATGGCCCCGGAGGGCCATACGACAGACTCCGAGTACACCAGTGAGACGGAGGGCGAGTGGAGCTCCACAACGGGGACCCGTGGAGACGTCAGCGACACCGACACGTCCTCGGAAGGGAGCTCCCTAGCGGTGGCGGCAACATCCGTGCCACCGCCACAACAGATACAGCCGCCACCCAGCGCACCAGCCCCGCCCTCCCAGCAGCCCCTCAGCCTTCGCTCCGTGCCCGCTCGCCCAGGAAGGCGGGCATCTCCTTCACCCCAGGCACCTCAGGCCCTGCCCCAGTTACCCCTGCTGCCCTCAGTGAGGAGGTCATTGACCTCCTCAGGACACTCATTGTTGGGCAGTCTACCCTCTTGAATGCCATCCAGGGTGTAGAAAGGGAGGTGCATCGGAGCAATGCATACCTGGAGGGCATTCATTCGGGTCAGGCTGCCCATCAGCGATCGTTCAACGCTCTGGCCTCAGCACTGACGGCAGCCATTGTCCCTGTCTTCAGCCTCCCTCTTCTGACTCCCTCCACCCAGTCCCAGTCTCCTGTTCCTCTGCCTATCCCATCCACACCATCAGACCAGCCTGCACACACCTCTACACCCATGGGCAGCTCATCCAGACATAAGCACCACAGATCCCACAAGCATTCCCCAAGCAACATCCAGATGCAGACATGCCAACAGTCACTACCACCTCTGTGTCCCCCACCTCCTCATCTCCCCCCTCCCTCCCTGTGACGTCTCCACTCACACCTGCATGCACACCACCATCAGCCAGTACTTCCATCACCAGCACACCCTCCATTACAGTCCGCACACGTGCAGTCACCACCCCCACTGCCATTTACACGTCCCCTGTGTCCTCTCCCAGTGTGTCTGTCACCCCCTCTTCCAAAGCACACAAACGCAGGCAGCCACCCACCCAACAGCCATCCACCTCACGACAGCCTCTGTCACAAGCACCTGCACCCAAAGACAGCACACTTGACTCTCCTACAACCACATCCTCTTCCTCCACTCCCAAACCCACTACACCTACCCGTCCCTGTCCTCCCCAAGTCCTTTTCCTTTCCAACCTTGAACTCGTTCCAATCACTGTCCCACCCCCTCCATCTGGTAAGACCAAAAAAAGCACCTCAGCCACCACCAGCCCTGCATCTACTGTGACCATAGTGCAGGGCTATTGGAGTCCACCAGATCCTAGGGCAGGAACATCGGCCAGCAGCAAGGGGACAGCCAGCCCCCCCCGGGAAGAGAACAAGGAAGAAAAAGGCCTGGCGCGACAAGCCTGAGACGGCTGCCACCAAGGACAGTAGCCTTGCCCCGTCACCTGCCACATCATCCAAGGGAGGCAAGGGCCACAGAGCTCCAGCGAAGGAGGGCAAGGGCAGCAGGGCGGAGAAGTCAGGCAGCAGGCGAGCTGCCCAGGAGGTCCCCACCAGCCCCATCC
The DNA here is from genome assembly GCF_031143425.1 of Pleurodeles waltl. Lineage (NCBI taxonomy): Eukaryota > Metazoa > Chordata > Amphibia > Caudata > Salamandridae > Pleurodeles > Pleurodeles waltl. Next base: position 263,083,449 of record NC_090440.1, read on the forward strand.
CGGGTGTGACGGACGACACCCACGGGCCCAGGACTCCATCACAGGAGGGCGCCGCGACCGCAAGTTCGGATGGGGAATGAGCGGGAAGTCTTGCCCAGGTCTGGCTCCCTAGACACACAGGACAAGCACCGCTGAACAGGGCCCCGCCGGGAGGAGCACCGCTGAACGGGCCCCGCTGGGCTAAGAATCGCTAAACAGGGCCCCGCCGGGGCAAGCACTGCTGAACGGGCCCCGCCGGGCCAAGAACCGCTGAACAGGGCCCCGCCGGGAGGAGCACCGCTGAACGGGCCCCGCCGGGGCAAGCACCGCTGAACGGGCCCCGCCGGGGCAAGCACCGCTGAACAGGCCCCGCCGGGCCAAGAACCGCTGAACAGGGCCCCGCCGGGGCAAGCACCGCTGAACGGGCCCTGCTGGGGCAAGAACCGCTGGACAGGGCCCCGCCGGGGCAAGCACCGCTGAACGGGCCCCGTCGGGCCAAGGACCGCTGAACAGGGCCCCGCCGGGAGGAGCACCGCTGAACGGGCCCCGCCGGGCCAAGAACCGCTGAACAGGGAAGAGAACAAGGAAGAAAAAGGCCTGGCGCGACAAGCCTGAGACGGCTGCCACCATGGACAGTAGCCTTGCCCCGTCACCTGCCACATCATCCAAGGGAGGCAAGGGCCACAGAGCTCCAGCGAAGGAGGGCAAGGGCAGCAGGGCGGAGAAGTCAGGCAGCAGGCGAGCTGCCCAGGAGGTCCCCACCAGCCCTATCCTGGGTGTGACGGACGACACCCACGGGCCCAGGACTCCATCACAGGAGGGCGCCGCGACCGCAAGTTCGGATGGGGAATGAGCGGGAAGTCTTGCCCAGGTCTGGCTCCCTAGACACACAGGACAAGCACCGCTGAACAGGGCCCCGCCGGGAGGAGCACCGCTGAACGGGCCCCGCTGGGCTAAGAATCGCTAAACAGGGCCCCGCCGGGGCAAGCACCGCTGAACGGGCCCCGCCGGGCCAAGAACCACTGAACAGGGCCCCGCCGGGAGGAGCACCGCTGAACGGGCCCCGCCGGGGCAAGCACCGCTGAACGGGCCCCGCCGGGGCAAGCACCGCTGAACAGGCCCCGCCGGGCCAAGAACCGCTGAACAGGGCCCGCTGGGGCAAGCACCGCTGAACGGGCCCTGCTGGGGCAAGAACCGCTGGATAGGGCCCCGCCGGGGCAAGCACCGATGAACGGGCCCCGTCGGGCCAAGGACCGCTGAACAGGGCCCCGCCGGGAGGAGCACCGCTGAACGGGCCCCGCCGGGCCAAGAACCGCTGAACGGGCCCCGCCATCTCAAGCACGGCTCCGCTGGGCCCTTCATCTCAAGCACCGTTCCGCTGGGCCCTTCATCTCAAGCACGGCTCCGCTGGGCCCTTCATCTCAAGCACCGCTCCGCTGGGCCCTTCATCTCAAGCACCGCTCCGCTGGGCCCCGCCGTCTCAAGCACCGCTCCGCTGGGCCCTTCATCTCAAGCACCGCTCCGCTGGGCCCTTCATCTCAAGCACCGCTCCACTGGGCCCCGCCGTCTCAAGCACCGCTCCGCTGGGCCCCGCCGTCTCAAGCACCGCTCCGCTGGGCCCTTCATCTCAAGCACCGCTCCGCTGGGCCCCGCCGTCTCAAGCCCCGCTCTGCTGGGCCCTTCATCTCAAGCACCGCTCCGCTGGGCCCCGCCGTCTCAAGCACCGCTCCGCTGGGCCCTTCATCTCAAGCACCGCTCCGCTGGGCCCGCCGTCTCAAGCACCGCTCCGCTGGGCCCTTCAACTCAAGCACTGCTCCGCTGGGCCCTTCCTGTCAAGCACCGCTCCGCTGGGCCCTTCATCTCAAGCACCGCTCCGCTGGGCCCTTCCTCTCAAGCACCGCTCCGCTGGGCCCCGCCGTCTCAAGCACCGCTCCGCTGGGCCCTTCATCTCAAGCACCGCTCCGCTGGGCCCTTCATGTCAAGCACCGCTCCGCTGGGCCCTTCATCTCAAGCACCGCTCCGCTGGGCCCTTCCTCTCAAGCACCACTCCGCTGGGCCCCGCCGTCTCAAGCACCGCTCCGCTGGGCCCTTCATCTCAAGCACCGCTCCGCTGGGCCCCGCTGTCTCAAGCACCGCTCCGCTGGGCCCTTCCTGTCAAGCACCGCTGGCCCATTGACAGTGCCGATTCAGTGTCGAGCAGGGCTTCAGGGAGCACTCGGGGCACCATGCCTCCTCCAATCACAGTGGAGTCGGTAATCCATCTGATGGACTGTGGCTTTGCACCCCCCAGGATGGGACAGTGGGCATGGAGGCCCCTCGTGGATCTGGCGTCGTGGACTCATGTGGCTGAGGTGCCCCCCCTTCCCTTCCCCCTGAGGTGCCTGTACTTTTATCATCTGATGCCCCTGCAGTGTTCTCTCCAATGGTATCTGGTCTCCTGTGTGGGCTTTGCCCATGTGTTTGTGCACATTGGCCCACGGACTATGGAACTTTGACGGAATGTGGAGGACTTTTTGCCTATGGATATCTTGTTGACTATCTTCATTCCTTATTTTTGTATCTTTTATATGGCATATTTGCCATTCCTTCTATGGAGCTATTTATACATATATTTTTTCGAACATTTAAATTGTGTCTTTGCATTATTCCGGGGGGTTTGTGTGGTGTCACTCTGACTTGTTGCTCGGCAATAGGGTGTAGGTATTTGTGGTTGGGGGGTGGGTGTATGGCGCATGTGTGTCCCCGTAATCTTTTCTCCTCCCCCCTCCCCTGTGTCGTAGGTGCAGTACTCACCGTTGTCGTCTGCGCCAGCGTTCGTACTCCTGGTAGATGAGCAGGTAGACAAGAGCTGGTAGGATGTGTAATTCGGGCTCCATGCTGTCCTCCTTCCTCGTGGAGTGTGTATAGGTGAGCGTTTTCCCGTTCGTTGTCTGTTTCCGCCGTGTTTTTATCGGCGGGGCTCCCGCCCCGGAAAAGGTGGCGGATTGGTGAGTTGTGATAGGGTGGGCGGTACATTGTCTGCCGCCTGCCTGTTGGCGGTGACCGCTGCGCTGTTTGTCGGTCCTGCCGTGGCGGTCGGAGTGTTAATGTGGCGGCCTGTATTGGCGGTTCCCGCCAGAGTTAGAACACTATTTTTTGGACCGCCGGCCTGTTTGCGGGTTGGCCGCCGCTTTATCACCGACCGCCTGGGTCAGAATGACCCCCTATGTGTTGATTTGTGTTAAAACGACTGTGTGGCTTTGTAATTAATTAAATTACATTTTCATGTAAATACTCTGAAAATATGATATAACACCAAAGCGAAATCTTAGAATTTTCTTGCCTAAATTTCCTTTAACATTCATCCGAATGTGTTCATTTACACACGATTCCCTGTTGTAGACTACTGTTGCATTAGTTTTTCAGTGGTCAACAACATTTTCTTATCTGACGTTCTGTTGTAGTTTAGCAGCGATTAGATTAAGCATTAGCAGAAGACATCTTGTATTTAGTAACTATTGTGAACATTTCGCGGAAACCATTTTGTATTCATGGCAGCCATTTTCTCTGCCACATGCTGCCATGTGCTCACCATGTGCTCTGTCCTACCTTTCTGTTAACTACTCTTGAAAATCTGCCTAGTGACAAGTTATATTTAGCATCTCCCACTTTCACACATGCTCAGTAAGGTCTGCAGCTGTTAGTTCTTGAAAACTGTTAGCCCCTCCTACCTGTCCACATGACCTTACATGTATGCAAGTCTTGCTTCTATAATTGTACCACATCCTTTTAGCCCCTGCGTCGGTATAAAAGGACCATGCTCTCTCAGTTCAGTGTGCTACTTCAAACATTACCGAAGGGTGCTGTTTGAACTGTAGAACCACCTCATGAGGTTTAATAAACTTTGGGGGTCATTCCAACCTCAGCGGTAAAAGGCGCTTACCGCCGTTCAGAAGACCGCCATAACACCGCCGCGGCAAACCGCCACGGTGATTCTGACCCACAACAGGCAAACCGCCAAAATACAGACATCCACAACAGTCCGCCACACCAAAGGGCAGCGAGAAACTGGCGATGACCAAACCTCCACCGTCACGCCAACAGAAATACGCCCACACTATCACGACACACGAATCCACGCGGCGGTCTTTCAACCGCGGTATTCCATTGGCGGTACACACCGCCGCGGTCAAAATACACACACACTTACAAAATACAACCACATTGGACAATTCAAAATACACACACCTGAGACACATACTCACACCACTCCCACACACCCAATTAAATATAAAATACACACCCACATCACCCACAAACCTCCACTCCTAGAGATTCGTGAACACGCACCGAGAAAAGACATCCGAGCACCCAGACGCCCAATTCACTGTCACCCAGCAATATTTGCACGCACTTCACACAACACAACAATACACATCACCACACTTAGCACCACACAATCCACCCTACACATCACCCACACCACTCCATGGCACCGCAAAGACACCCCAGGTTCTCTGATGATGAACTCAGGGTCATGGTGGAGGAAATTGTACGAGTAGAGCCACAGCTGTTCGGGGCACAGGTGCAGCACACCACCATTGCCAGGAAGATGGAGCTATGGAGCAGAATAGTCGACAGGGTCAACGCTGTGGGACAGCACCCAAGAAATTGGGACGACATCAGGAAGATGTGGAACAACCTACGGGGGAAGGTGCGTTCCATGGTATCCAGGCACAACATCGCGGTGCAGAAGACTGGCGGCGGACCCCCACCTCCTCCCCCAGAATTTACAACATGGGAGGAGCAAGTCTTGAACATCCTGCATCCTGAGGGCCTCGCAGGAGTAGGCGGAGGAATGGACTCTGGTAATGCAAATCTTAACTACTTCTCCCCCCCACCCCACCTGCATGCCAACTCATACCCCCACCCTCACCCTCACCCCCATCACATCCTACTCCTTGCAACTGTCTCACCATCACAACCCACCCATCCCAACACCTAGCCCTGCATGCGTCCACAAAGCATGGACACCCATCACCTAAGCATGCCCACTGCACATACACATACAACCCCCCCCCAACCACCGTCACAACAGCCCCCACAAAGGAATGCCAGCACTGGCGTACACGGGCACCCACCCATTGCACGCTATGACACACACAGAAGCAATAACCATGCTTTTATACCCCTGCAGGACCCGAACACCACGTCACCGCGCAGGAGGGTCCACAAATGTCCCCTCCACCCCCAGAAGAGGCCCACAGTGAGGACAGCAGCTCTGTCTCCCTGGATCTAGATGACCAGCCCGGTCCATCGGGGACCTCGGGACAGTCGGTTCCCCTCACACAGCCACAGGCCACAGTAGACCTTCCCCCCTCTGGGAACACCAGCACAGCACCCACCCAGCTGGCCCATACCTCTGTCCCCAGGGCACGTCAATCAGCGGTGTGTCCACCACTACAGGGAACCCAGGCTAACCCACCACCCCAACAACAACAGGGACCTGGGGGCAGTGGTAGTGGGCACACGGTCCAGGGGACAGAGGCCCAGGGAAACAGGGGAACTCTCCACGAGGCCCTCTCCTCCATCATGGGAGCATACCACTGCTCCCAGGAGACGATGGCGACGGTCCTGGTCAGGTTTCAGGAGATCCAGCTTCTGCAGGAGGAACAGTATATGGGGTTCAGGGAGGAATTAAGAAACATCAGTTCCGCCATGGGTACCATCGTAGTGGCCCTGAATGAGGTAGTCACGACATTGCGGGACACTGTGGCACCTTAAAGGGCCCCTGACACTAGCATGCACCAAGAACTGCCTACCACCTCCGCCAGGGCTAGTGGACAGGAGGCCCCGACACAAGACCAACAGGCCACCAGAACCACACCCCCTGCAGAAGGAGAACCACCCCGCAAGCGGGCCCTGAGATCAAATCAAATCATTAACATTTATAAAGCGTGCTACTCACCCGTGCGGGTCTCAAGGCGCTAGGGGAAAGGGGGGGTTACTGCTGCTCGAATAGCCAGGTTTTTAGGAGTCTCCGGAAAGCGGAGTGGTCCTGGGTGGTCCTGAGGCTGGTGGGGAGGGAGTTCCAGGTCTTGGCCGCCAGGAAGGAGAAAAATCTCCCACCCGCCGTGGAGCGGAGCGGCGGATGCGAGGGGCGGCAGCGAGTGCGAGACCAGAGGAACGGAAGAGGCGGGTGGGGACGTAGAAGGTGAGGCGTCGGTTGAGGTATGCGTGGGTGAGAAGTCGAAAGGTGATCCTTTTGCTGACTGGGAGCCAATGCAGGTGTCTCAGGTGTGTGGAGATGTGGCTGTTGCGGGGTACGCCGAGGATGAGGTGTGCCGATGCGTTTTGAATGCGTTGCAGGCGATTTTGGAGTTTGGCTGTGGTCCCGGCGTAGAGGGTGTTGCCGTAGTCCAGGCGGCTCGTGACGAGGGCGTGGGTCACGGTTTTTCTAGTGTCGGCGGGGATCCAGCGGAAGATCTTGCGGAGCATGCGGAGGGTGAGGAAGCAGGCGGAGGACACGGCGTTGACTTGCTTGGTCATGGTGAGAAGAGAGTCCAAGATGAAGCCGAGGTTGCGGGCATGGTCTGTGGGGGTCGGTGCGGTGCCGAGGGCCGTGGGCCACCAGGAGTCGTCCCAGGCGGATGGGGTGTTGCCGAGGATGAGGACTTCCGTTTTTTCAGAGTTCAGCTTTAGGCGGCTGAGCCTCATCTAATCTGCGACGTCCTTCATACCCTCTTGTAGGTTGGTCTTGGCGCTGGCGGGGTCCTTGGTGAGGGAGAGTATAAGTTGGGTGTCGTCGGCGTAGGAGGTGATGATGATGTCGTGCTTGCAAACGATGTTGGTGAGCCTTGAGGTACGCCGCAGATGATCTCGGTGGGTTCTGAGCGAAACGGAGGGAGGTAAACTCTTTGGGAACAGTTTGAGAGGAAGGAGGCGATCCAGTCCAGGGCCTGGCCTTGGATCCCGGTGGAGCGGAGGTGGGTGATTAGGGTGTGGTGACAGACGGTGTCGAAGGCAGCCGAGAGGTCGAGGAGAATGAGGGCGACTGTTTCACCGTTGTCTGCCCTGGACAACACCTTGGAAAACATAGGCTGGGACATCCCTGATGATATGGCCACTGTTGTTTGAAATGACCCACTTGCTAAGAAATGGAGTACTGACAGCACCTCCTGCACTAGAGGGGGGATCCCTGTGGGTTGGCGGATGGGTGACATCAGGTCTGGCTCCAGCTGGGCACACAGTTCCTGTATAGTGGCTCGGTCAAGCCTGTATGTCAGTATGACATGTTGTTCCTCCATTGTCGACAGGTACACCAGCGGTCTGTATACGGGAAGATTCCTTCATCTCCTCGCATGTCCCAGCGGACGGTGCCTATGAAGGACAACAGCGAGCACAGAGTCAAGCAACCCACAGGTACGTAACTACAGCTTGCACATAGCACGATTCCCAATGCATTGAATGGCTTGTATGAGTGTTGGTGCATGGCCTAGCTATGTGTGACGCAGTTGGTAATTAGGCCATGTGGGCCCTTGAAATGGCGGCTGCCTGACCTGTGAAGTGCGACAGTGGGATGTGAGGTCAATGCGCTGGCGTGGCACAACGCGGCGGTAGGCGGTCGAAGACCGCGGCGCTAAGCCGCATTGGTTAACATAAAACCCTATGGGTTTCAGGAGCCAATGACGATGTGCGCCGGCGGTCGCGGTACGCATGCCGCGGTACGCACCGCAGCGGGCGTGACCGCCATTTTCTATCTGCTTAATCACTCGATACCTGATCTTCGACAGGAGAGGACCTACACTGCAAGTGCTGCTGTGACCTCGGTCTGGAAGAGACAATGGCTCATGCGACTGGGGAAAGGGCCCCTGCCTTCACTGCGGAGGAGTTGGAGAAACTTGTGGATGGGGTCCTCCCCCAGTATGCGCTACTCTACGGTCCTCCAGACCAACAGGTAAGTACACTGGGACCATGCTTAGTGGGCAATGCCTGGGTTGAGTTGGGTGGATGAAAGATGGTGGGGAGTAGAGCGATTGAGGCATGCATCAAACGACAGATGAGAGCATGTGCCACATGGCAAGGGTGGGGATGGGGGGCCACTCACATCAAGCATGCAGAAGGTGATGACAATTTTTCTCTCCCTGTACATGTCACATAGGTCAGCGCCCACCAGAAAGTCACGATTTGGCGTGCCATCGCCAAGGACGTCCGGACCCTGGGGGTCCACAACAGACGGGGCACCCACTGCCGGAAGAGGTAGGAGGACATCCGACGCGGGAGCAGGAAGACGGCGGAGGCTCTGCTGGGGATGGCCTCCCAACGTAGGAGGGGTGCCAGTTGTCAATTGATCAGGCGGAGGAGAAGTGGCATCGGAGCACGAGGCTGCTGCATCTCACATGGCCATGGCGGGCCATGCAACTGACTCGGATTTCACCAGTGAGACGGAGGGCGAGGGGAGCTCCACAGCGGGGACTCGTGCTGATGTCAGTGACAGCGACTCGTCCTCTGAAGGGAGCTCCCTTGTGGTGGCGGCAACATCCGTGCCCCCGCAACAACAGGTACAGCCGCCACCCAGCGCTCCAGCACCGCCCTCCCAGCAGCCCCTCAGCGTTTGCCCCGTGCCCGCTCACCCAGGAATGTGGGCATCTCCTTCGCCCCAGGCACCTCAGGCCCTGCCCCTGTCATCCCTGCTGCCCTCAGTGAGGAGGTCATTGATCTCCTAAGGACCATCATTGTTGGGCAGTCTACCCTTTTGAATGCCATCCAGGGTGTACAAAGAGAGGTGCACCAGAGTAATGCATACCTGGAGGGCATTCATTCGGGTCAGGCTGCCCATCAGCGATCATTCAACACTCTGGCCTCAGCACTGACTGCAGCAATTGTCCCTGTGTCTAGCCTCCCCCCTCCAACTTCCTCCACCCAGACCCAATCCCCTGTACCTCTGCCTATCCCAGACACACCTACAGACCAGCCTGCACACACTTCAACACCCAAGGGAAGCTCATCCAGACATAAGCACCACACATCACACAAGCATTCACACAAGCAACATCCACATGCAGACATACCAACACCCACTGCCTCCACTGTGTCCCCCTACTCCTCCTCTCCCTCCTCCCTCCCAGTGACGTCTCCACTCACACTTGCATGCACAACATCTTCAGCCACTACGTCCATCACCAGCACACCCACCAGAACACTCCGCACACATGCAGTCACCACCCCCACTACCATTTACACGTCCCCTGTGTCCTCTCCAAGTGTGTCTGTCACCCCCTCCTCCAAACTACACAAACGCAGGCAGCCACCCACCCAACAGCCATCCACCTGACGACAGCCTCCAGCCCAAGCACCTGCACCCAAAGACACCAGACTTCACACTCCTACAACCACATCCTCTTCCTCCACTCCCATACCCACTACACCTACCCATCCCTCTCTTTCCAAATTGCTTTTCCTTTTCAAACTTGACCTCTTCCCTACAACTCCCCCACCCCGTCCATCTCATAAGACTCCAATCATCACCTCAGCCACCACAAAACTGGGACCAGTGAGGACTGTTGTCCATGGACTGTGGAGTCCCCCACCCTCAAGGGCATCCAGTTCAGCTAGGAGCCAAGGCACGGCCATCCCACCACCGGAAAAACATCCTAAGATTGCCACTGCCCGGCGCAAGAGACCAAAGACCCCAGGGACCAAAATCCCTACATTGGCTCCGTCAAGAAGTGGGGTGCCACCTGGCACACGCCAAAGGTGGGAAAGGGCCACAAGCGTGCAGGGAAGGATGGGAAGGGCAGCACGCCCGACAAGTCCGGCAGCAGGCCAGCTGGCCAGGAGGGCCCCACCAGCCCCATCCCAGGTGGGCAGGAGGACACACACAGGCCCGGTACTGCAGCCCAGGAGGGCCCCGCAAGCCACGTCCCAGGTGGGCAGGAGGACACCCACAGGCCGAGAACTGCAGCCCAGGAGGGCCCTGCAAGCCACCAGACAGATGGGCAGGAAGGCCCCGCCAGCCACATGTCAGGTGGTGAGTGACATCCATGCCTGGGCCGGATCCGCTGACCAGGACACTCATCTCAAGCACCGCTCCGCTGGGCCCTTCATCTCAAGCACCGCTGAACTGGGCCCTTCATCTCAAGCACCGCTGAACTGGGCCCTTCATCTCAAGCACTGCTCCGCTGGGCACCGCCGTCTCAAGCACCGCTGAACTGGGCCCTTCATCTCAAGCACCGGTGAACTGGGCTCTTCATCTCAAGCACCGCTCCGCTGGGCACCGCCGTCTCAAGAACCGCTGAACTGGGCCCTTCATCTCAAGCACCGCTGAACTGGGCCCTTCATCTTAAGCACCGCTGAACTGGGCCCTTCATCTCAAGCACCGGTCCGCTGGGCACCGCCGTCTCAAGAACCGCTGAACTGGGCCCTTCATCTCAAGCACCACTCCGCTGGGCACCGCCGGCCCAAGCACCGCTGAACTGGGCCCTTCATCTCAAGCACCACTCCGCTGGACACCGCCGTCTCAAGCACTGCTGAACAGGGCCCTTCATCTCAAGCACCGCTGAACAGGGCACCGCCGTCTCAAGCACTGCTGAACAGGGCACCGCCGTCTCAAGCACCGCTAAACAGGGCCCTTCATCTCAAGCACCGCTGAACAGGGCCCTTCATCTCAAGCACCGCTCCGCTGGGCCCTTCATCTCAAGCACCGCTCCGCTGGGCCCTTCATCTCAAGCACCGCTCCGCTGGGCACCGCCTTCTCAAGCACCGCTGAACTGGGCCCTTCATATCAAGCACCGCTCCGCTGGGCCCTTCATCTCAAGCACCGCTCGGCTGGGCCCTTCATCTCAAGCACCGCTCCGCTGGGCCCTTCATCTCAAGCACCGCTCCGCTGGGCACCGCCACCTCAAGCACCGCTGAACTGGGCCCTTCATCTCAAGCACCGCTGAACAGGGCACTTCATCTCAAGCACCGCTGGCCCATTGGCGGAAGGGGCAGGCCCGCATCTGTGTCGGGCAGGGTTGCACGAAGCACTCTGGGCACTAGTCCCCCTCCAGTACCAGTGGAGACTGTTATCCACTTGAGAGACTGTGGCTTTGCCCTCCCCAGGATGGCACAGTGGGCAACCCACCCACTGTAGAGACTTGAGAGACTGTGGCTTTGCACTCCCCAGGATGGCACAGTGGGCACCCCACCCACTGTAGAGACTTGAGAGACTGTGGCTTTGCACTCCCCAGGATTGTACAGTGGGCACCCCACCCACTGTAGAGACTTGAGAGACTGTGGCTTTGCACTCCCCAGGATATGGCAGTGGGCAAGCCACCCACTGTAGAGACTTGAGAGACTGTGGCTTTGCACTCCCCAGGATGGCACAGTGGGCACCCCACCCACTGTAGAGACTTGAGAGACTGTGGCTTTGCACTCCCCAGGATGGCACAGTGGGCAACCCACCCACTGTAGAGACTTGTGAGACTGTGGCTTTGCACTCCCCAGGATGGCACAGTAGCCATGGAGGCCCCTCGTGGATCTGGCGTTGTGGACTCATCTGGCTGAGGTGCCCCCCCTTCCCTTCCCCCTGAGGTGCCTGTAGTTTTCCTATCTGATGCCCCTGCAGTGTTCTCTCCGTTGGAGGCAGGTATCCTGTGTGGGCTTTGCCCATGTGTTTTGGCCCAGTGGCCCACGAACAATGGCTGATAGACATATCGGACTGGACAATTTATGTATATAAAGTTATAGATGTGTGATATATTTTATACTCAGTCTTACAATATAATTCTATATTTATAATCATTTCCTTTTGCCTTTGCATTCTTCCGGGGGGTTTGGGGGTGTAACTGTGATGTGTTGCTATGCATTGATGTGTGTGTTGTAGTGGTTGAGGGTGAGGGTGGGTGTGTCGCATATGTGTGTCCCCGTAATTTTTTTGCCTCCCCCTCCCCTATGTCGTAGGTGCGGTACTCACCGTTGTCTTCTGTGCCGGCGTTCGTGCTCCTGGTAGAGGAGCAGGAAAACAATGGCTGGTAGGATGTGTAGTTCGGGTTCCATGCTGTCCAGATTCCTCGTGGGGTGCATGGAGGTGAGCGTTTTCCGTTTGAAATGTCTGTTTCCGTAGTGTTTTTATCGGCGGGGCTACCGCCCCGGAAAAGGTGGCGGATTGGTGGGTTGTGATAGGGTGGGCGGTACATTGTCTCCCGCCTGTCTGTTGGCGGTGACCGCCGCGCTGTTTGTTTGTCCCGCCGTGGCGGGCGGTGTGTTAAAGTGGCGGTCTCTGTTGGCGGTTTCCGCCAGCGTCGGAATTGCATTTTTTTTATCGCCAGCCTGTTGCCGGTTTGACCGCCGCTTTAACACCGACCGCCAGGGTTGGAATGACCCCCTTTGTCTTTTATTTCAGTTCCTGTGCCAACTTCTTCCTACATGGTCTAAGGACTTTGTGCAGAGAAAGGTGAACCCCTTGCACTAGTAGGCTTTGCTGAGGCTTACTTCAACAAATTGGCGCCCGAACAGGGACTCATCGGCGACTCGGACGCCCAACGGATTGGTCGCGACGAAGGATTGGGATCTCGCTGCGGACGATCAATGCCTGAGGAGACCCGAGTCTTGGCAACCACGGCGTTTTTCCCTTCTTTCTGATTTGACCATCCAGGTGGCGCCGGTCCTCGGCTGAGATCCTTTTTGTTCATTCGTCATGCAGTGACCATTTGGTCGATTTTAGAACTTGGCAGTTGGAACCTGGACACCCTGTGATTGGTAAGAGCCGTTTTACGGCACTTGCTGTGGGTTTTGATGTCTTTGTTTGGTAATGTAGTTTAGCACTACTTACTGTGGCTCTCGTGTTTTGGGTGACTAGTTAATTTGTGTCCTTTGAATTGATATATAAATTGCAATTTATATAGGCAGGTAATGAGGAGAATTTTCTCCAATTTAATTTTGATTTGAACGGCACCTTAAGTGCTACTTTGATTATAATATTGCATATTCTGCACTATTTTTGGCATGCCTGTTTTTAGCGCACTTCGTAGGATGTGTTGCTTTTGTAATGGTACTAATTTGAGACTGGAAGAATCGCAACCGGCACCCCCAGAGGGGACGTCCAATAGAGATATGTATGTTAAACATGGTCTTTCTTCTATAATGTACAGCACATTATGGAATAAATACACTTGTGCGGATCCTGAGTTACGTTGGCCTATGCATGGGTCATTTGATTTGCGAAAGATTGAGTATGTGGAACAATGTATGTGTAAGCGAAAGTCTAGGCAAGATATATTTGACTGTGTACGAATGTGGGAGAAAGAAGTGCGTGGACGAGTGAAGCGTGAGCAAGCCTTGCTTGAGAAAGAGCAGCGGAAGAATGTATATGTGAAAGCATTGGAAATGAGAAAGAAAGAAATAAATGACTTAAAGGAGCTAGAAGAGAAAGAACGTAAATCACAGGTAACTGGCCAATACACCGCTAGGCAACCTCTCTATCCTATCCTTAATAAACCACATGATGATTTTTTGTTACTAGATCGCCCTCCACCTCCGTATGTCGTTCCTTCTGCCCCTCATGAGTTAGCTAAGGTCTCCAGTTCGGAGCAACAGAAGATGCGAGACAGTCGCTCTATGTTGCCTGCTGACCGTGCGTCTGAGCTTAGATCTATTGCTTGTAAAACAATTCGTAGCGTTGTCTCTGCTTCTGAACTTTTAGACAACATGAAAGGGTGGACGGAAAAGGAGCAGCTATATTTTAGTGAGGCATTTGGCTCAGAAGTTATTGAACTATATCGGAAATATTCTGATGAGTTAGAGCCCGATGATGTAGCAGCTGATCATAAGCAAATGCGTGATGGTCTTTTTGTTTTCTCCCAGGTGGCTGATGCAATCAGGCGTTTGGTGAAATTATGTGTTGCGGCAGTCCGTTTGCAAGAGGAGAAAAGGGCTGTGGACGTAGTTGCATGGACATCTCAGACCGGTGAGGTGCAAGCTTCCATCATCGGAACAGATAAGACTATGATAGTTCACGCGAAACCAATGCGGGAGGTAGCGCCTTTGTATGTTCCTCCTAAAGGATTGGGTACAAGTGATGATAAAACTTCTGTTGATGCTAAGGGTTATTTTATTTATAACTGGGTGTATACTCCTTGGAATAGGGCAGATGTAATGGCACTTAAAACAGCATTACATGACCCGTGGAAAAATCCAGCCACTTTTTATGAGGAAGTTGAGGGAGCAATTAGTTCATGTACTATGACTTTGGCTGACATTGATTTATTTTTCGGATTGATATTACCACCAGATATGTCGAGAACTGTTCGTAAAATTGATGATCGTGCAGTTTTTGGGGCATCATGGAAAGAATTAGAACAGATGGACGGGGATAGAGAACCGGCGAAAAAGCCATATCAGTTGATTCTAGATCTTCCTGCAGCCATATTAGTTAAGTTAAGAATGATTATTCCCCCTAAAAAGATAGATTGGACTGTTTTAGAGTCTTGTAAGCAAAAGGCAAATAAATCGGTCTCTGATTTCTTTACACGCTTTGAAGAAGCATTTCATGATTTTAGCGGCCAGTTATTGTCAGATAATACGGGCAGACATTTGTTTGTCGATAAATATGTCGCAAATCTGTTACCAGGAATAGCTAGTCATCTAAAAGCTAATGAAAGTTCATGGACTACCTCTACTCCGGTTTCTCTTTTGACTGTGGCTCAGTATTATGAAAGTCAGGAATTAGAAGCAAAAGGTATCGAGGATAAAAAGATTAAAGAGTTAAAGACTAAGGTTATGTTGGCTCAAGCTTGTGGCCCGCCTTTTAGAGGTAGTGATAGAGGTGGACGTGGATCTTATGGTTCTTCTTACACTCGTTCGAATTTGTCTGTTGATCAGTGTGGGTATTGTAAGAAATTTGGGCATGGGGCTGCCGATTGTCCAGCACTACGTGTTCAGCAGTGTTCACGTGGTCAGGGACAAATGAGAAATCGCTCAGGATATTCAGGACCTAGAAGAAGCACGAATGATCATGCTAGGGTTGATGCTAATGTACGAGGGCAGGATGGGTTTAACACTTTTGATAGACGGAACCAATACCAGATGTCTAACCATGTGCAGCCTGATTTCCAAGATTCTGCTTATGCATAGGATTGCCTAGGATGGGGTAAGGAATCAGTTGAAGTTCCAGTAGATCAGAGGGGTCCCTATGTTACAGCACATGTTTTGGGTTCTACTGATCAGTTTCTGGTTGATACAGGAGCTACTCGTAGCGCCTTGTCTAAACAATTGATTCCAAGGGCTCCCCTGTCTGGCTTAACCATTGCATCGATAGGTTTCGATGGAACACCTTCCCCTAGCCCATTGTCACAACCACTTGCATTCCATGTTGATAAATTTACTGCTCCATGTCCATTTTTGCTTTCTCCAAATACACCAGACAATATTGTGGGTCTTGATATACTCAAGTATTTCAGGGCTACAATACGATGCTCTCCTGAACGGGTGCGTGTTATTTTAAATGATAATCATCCTGTGATGGAAAGAGTTTGTCTTGTTAAAGAGGAAATTGCATTAGCTTCACTCCCTAGTACTTTGTGGGCTACTTCAGATACTGATGTGGGACAAATGATTATTCCACCGGTACATATTAGTGTCAAGGAGGGAGCTGTATTGCCACGTTTGCCTCAATACAAAATTTCACAGGAGGGCGAAGAAGCACTCACACGAATTGTGCATGACATTATTGCAGTTGGAGTTGTTGAGGAAGTTCTGTATAATGTTTGTAACAGTCCAATTCTTCCTATTCTGAAAAAGGATACTGATACCAGGATTTACCGATTCATTATTGATTTACGAGAAGTCAATAAGATTGTGATACCACAATATCCTGTGGTATCTGACATCACGACACTTCTTACTTTGGTTCCCCCGACAGCAACTACGTTCTCTGTGATAGACTTGAAGAATGCTTTCTTTTCGATCCCTATTCATCCTGACAGCCGATATTTGTTTGGTTTTACTTTGAATAAACGATCATATAGATTTTGCAGAGTTCCTCAAGGCTATACTGAGAGCCCAAGTATTTATAGTCAAGCGTTAAAACGACAACTTGATTCTTTTGTTTTGCCTGAAGGTGTGGCTCTCATACAATATGTCGATGATATTTTTTTGGCGTCTGATACCCCTGAGCAATGTGAGAAGTGCACTTTGTCCTTACTTTCTTTTCTTGCTTCACACCATCATATAGTGTCACGAAAGAAATTGCAATATTGTAGACCAAAGGTAACCTATTTAGGTCACCTTTTGTCTAAGGAGGGCCGTGCACTTACATCACATCATATTCAAGCAATTTTAGACACACCAGTGCCCTCTACTCAGAAAGATGTTCGTGCATTCCTTGGTCTTACTTCTTTTTGTAGGCAATGGATATTAGGGTTTTCACACATTGTCAAACCTTTGCTAGCACTATTGACTAAAGATACTCCAATGCCCCTCCCATGGACAGATGAATGTGAGACTGCTTTCCGGCAGCTACAACAAGCCCTTTGTTCAGCACCAGTGTTAGGTACTCCAGATTACATGAAGCCTTTTGCACTTTACGTACATGAGAAAGATGGATGTGCATTGTCAATTTTAGTACAGACACATGGCGATAAGCAGCGTCCCTGTGCATATTTTTCAGCAGTACTTGATCCTGTCGCTCGAGCGTTGCCTGGGTGTTTTCGTTTAGTTGCCGCAACAGTTGTGTCAATACGTCAGAGTGAAGGGATAGTTTTGTCACATAAGCTGTTGGTGTTAGTACCCCATGCGGTTGATGCTCTTTTAAATCAAACAAAGACACAGCATTTAATTAGCGCCCACATAACAAGATATGAATTGACATTGCTGGCTCCTCACATTACACTGAAGAGATGTGCAACACTAAATCCAGCCACTTTGTTGCCATATTCGGTGACTCAGCCTCAGTCACAAGAAACACATGATTGTATATTCCTTACTGAAGAACAGACAAAGGGTCGTATTGATTTACAAGATACACCCCTTCCAGATGTAGACGGGGAATTATGGGTTGATGGGTCTTGTTTGAAGTTGCCAGATGGTACGACCTCAGCTGCATATGCAATCACCACAATACACACGGTAGTGGAGACAGCTCGGATACCACAGAAGTCAGCTCAAGCAGCTGAACTAATAGCTTTGACACGAGCATGTGAGCTTAGTACTGACTTATGTGTGAACATTTATACAGACAGCCGCTATGCTTTTGGAGTGGCTCATGATTTTGGTTTGCTATGGAAGGAGAGAAGCTTCCTCACATCCCACGGGATGCAGATAATGCACGGAGAATTAGTGCATAACCTCTCGACTGCATTGACATATCCAAAGAAACTAGCTATTGTGAAATGTAGTGCACACAAGAAAGTGATCGATACGATAGGGCAAGGTAACGCTCTTGCGGACCGCGTAGCACGTGAGACTGCGATGCAGCGAAGTACTACTTCTATGTATGTAGTGAAGTCACAAGCTGAACGTTGGCATAATGCTAGTCAAGACGTATTAGATATACAGAAATCTGCTTCTGTGAAAGAACGTGAGCAATGGTCTGAAGATGGAGAATTGGATGATGAGGGCTGTTGGTGGAATAAGCAGATGGATAAATGGAAATTGCCTGTAGCTTTTCTACAACCTATGGTTCAGATGGCTCATGGGCTGGCACATGTTGGAGCTTCAACAATAACGAAGTTGCTTACGCAAGTTTGGGAGCATCCAGAAATTTCCAGTACAGCTAAGAGAGTGGTACAGTCTTGTTTGATCTGTTTACAATACAATCCTGGAAAAGGGACACGTACTCCTGCGGGAGGGTTTGCTACACCAACTGCACCTTTTGAAGTTCTACAAATGGATTATATTCAGCTTGAACGCTGCAACAATTTAAAGTATGTCTTGGTGATGGTATGTGCCTTCAGTAAATGGATAGAGGCATATCCCCAAAGGATAATACTGCCATTACCACAGCGAAGGTGCTTTTGAAAGAATTTTTCCCTAGGTTTGGTGTTTGCAGACTTTTATGGAATGATAACGGACCTCATTTTGTTGGGGAACTTATTAAGTATGTCCTGAAAGGATTAGGGATCAAACAGAAGTTCCATGCGGTTTTCCACCCACAATCAGCAGGGTTGGTGGAAAGGTATAATGCTACTTTGAGGTGAAGTTAGCGAAGATACAGGCTTCCACATCCTTAACTTTGCCGGATGCATTACCGTTGGAATTATTGTCTATTAGGTCAGTGCCACACTCTCGACTCGGCCTTAGCCCGTATGAAGTGGTATTTGGAAGGCCAATGAACATTTGGGAAGATCCTAAGCCAAATTCTGTATATGATGTACCTTGTGTCCTGATGAATGATTATTTGGCACAGTTAACCGACAATTGGGTTTCTATTCATCAACAGGTTCGAGAAGCACTTCCTGACAGATCTACAGGTGAAGGCCATGAACTCCGACCTGGTGACCAGGTGATGATTAAGTCCTTTGAAAGATCAAGCAGCTTGGAACCAAGGTGGCGAGGCCGAGAACAGGTGCTCCTTGCGACAAGGACAGCAGTTCGAGTGACGAACCGAAAGAATTGGGTCCAAAGTACTCACTGCAAAAGAGTGCTACCTACCTTGGTGGAACCTGCTGTGCTGATCGATCATTGAGAGATTTTGACTACGGAGAAATCACCTGACGAATCTGCAGAGGTCTTCCCGGACCATACGACTTTTGGAGTGTCGCGATATAATTTGAGACCAAGAAAAGAATTGGATTTTTTTTTTTTTAAACTGGTTGAGCTACCGCCCTGGGTTAGTGAAATGGAGAGCCAATGTGGCAAGGGGGGGGATCAGCCATGCATTAGAGTAGTGTCACCCGTCTTGGCCCGTGGTGAAGAAGTCAGCGGCTGCCCAGGGATAAGAGCTCCAACGATGGTTTTTAATTCATTTCTAAAAGGGTCGATTATCACTGTTGCTAAAATGAATAACATACTGATCATTAGTACTATGGGGTTTGTTGTTGTTTTGGTGATTATAGCAATAATCACTTGGTTTGTTGAAAAGAAGGCTCCTGCTCGTGAGTTTTTTGTTGCCACTACTCCAGTACCAGAGGATCACTATTACTTTACGCTTCCCTACCAGGAGCAGAAGCACCGTCAATCGTACTTCAATAATACTTTCATTCAGATGTTGCATCATAACTGTTGGGTTTGTGGAATGATACATGAGCATCAAAAGAAAGGAGGAACACCTTTCATTCCTCTTCCTTTTTCACACAATGGTTCTTGTCAAGCTTGGTACATGCTTTTGTTTGCCTTGGAAAACGTACAGAGGGCGGACTTTTTTTTCGCCTTAATAAAGTATGCTACCAAGACAAAGATGGGTATCCCCAAGCCAAAGGAACTAAATTGGAATGGGAAGAGTATCAACCGGACAATGTTTCAATACCATATGTCTTCACAAATATAAGAGACTCTGACAAAAAAGAACAATTTGTGATTTCTGTTACAAAAACTAAAGCAAATTTATGTATACGTAGCATTGGGCAAATTCCAGTAGGGATAAGCGATTGTACCTTGATTTTAACTATTGAGGGTGTAAATAATAGTAGTTTTACAGCTTCACATAATACATATTTTGTTTGTGGTAACTATGGATATTACCAACTACCTGTTGGATGGTCAGGTGTGTGTTATGTATCTTTTCTATTACCTCCTGTGTTTTTGGCCCCTGCATCATATCACCGAGATTTTAAACTGTTCAATGACATCGTTAAAAATCGATATAAAAGGCCAATAAGTACAAATGAGGTAGACCAAACGGATACTAGCCTGCAACAATATGTTGATTTTAATTTAGGGTTGTTCTCCTTTGTGGGTGCTGCGTTAAACAGTAGGAAAGTGAGACGATTGACTAGGGTTGTGGAAGCTGTTACCAATCAGGCAGCTCTGGCACTTGGGAATATTACTGAGGCGCTCCAAATTGCGAGGATTGTAGCGCTCCAAAATCGCATGGTACTAAGGGCCAGATGTAGCAAAAAAAAAAATTGCGAGTTGCAAAGTGCGAGTCAATGCGACTCGCAATTTGCAACTCGCAAATTGGTATGCAGTACGGTGTCTCAGACACCGACTGCAACTCGCTATGGGGTCGCAATGACCCACCTCATCAATATTCATGAGGTGGGTCGCAAATTGCGGCCCCATAGCGAGTATAGGCACTCGCAAACATGGAGGCCTGCTGTCGTCAGCAGACCTCCATGTTCGTGACTGCTTTCAATAAAGCAGTTTTTTTTAAAAGGAAAACGAGCTGCACTTAAAAAAAAAAACGAAACCTTTAGTTTCGGTATTTTTTCAGGGCAGGGAGTGGTCCCTTGGACCACTCCCTGCCCTGAAAAAATATTTTGGGGTCCATTTACAAAGTGGAAGGGGTCCCATGGGGACCCCTTCCAAATTGCGAGTGGGTTACCATCCACTTGAAGTGGATGGTAACTGCGATACCATTTGCGACCGCGTACGCGGTCGCAAATGGTATTGCATACCACTCAGACTCGCAAATAGGAAGGGAACACCCCTTCCTATTTGCGATTCTGAAATGCATATTGCGAGTCGGTCCCGACTCGCAATATGCATTTCTGCATAGCAAAGAGGCATTTGCGCCTCGCAAACGGCGATTTTCGCCGTTTGCGAGGTGCAAATCCTTTGTTACATCTGGCCCTAGATGTGATATTAGCTGACCAAGGTGGTGCATGTCGCATCATCGGTAGTAGTTGCTGTGTTTTTATTCCTGATCACTCACCTTCAGTATATGATGCAATATCTAAATTGCATAAAATTGCTGCAGAAATCCACACAGAGACTGGTACTTGGACTTTTTCTGGGTGGTTTTGGGCTCTTGTTTCCGCCTGGGGCTGGAAACTACTGACTATCCTGTGTGTAATGATTGCAATATTTTTCACATGCTGTATCTGTATTCAGTGTGGTCCAATGTTCTGCTCCATGTGTATTACTGCTTGTATGCCTACCAAAAGAAATATTACAGAAATGAAAGCACAACATATGTTAGATAAGGAAGTAGCTGAAATGATGAGTATAAATATACAAGATGAATATTTAGATTATCCTAGAAAGACGAATGTCTTCAGCTAATGCTGAAAGGGTCGTCTGTTGTAGTTTAGCATCGATTAGATTAAGCATTAGCAGAAGACATCTTGTATTTAGTAACTATTGTGAACATTTCGCGGAATCCATTTTGTATTGATGGCAGCCATTTTCTCTGCCACATGCTGCCATGTGCTCACCATGTGCTCTGTCCTACCTTTCTTTTAACTACTCTTGAAAATCTGCCAAGTGACAAGTTATATTTAGCATCTCCCACTTTCGCACATGCTTAGTAAGGTCTGCAGCTGTTAGTCCTTGAAAACTGTTAGCCCCTCCTACCTGTCGACTGTGCATTTTCCACATGACCTTACATGTATGCAAGTCTTGCTTCTATAATTGTACCACCTCCTTTTAGCCCCTGCGTGGGTATAAAAGGACCATGCTCTCTCAGTTCAGTGTGCTACTTCAAACATTACCGAAGGGTGCTGTTTGAACTGTAGTACCACCTCATGAGGTTTAATAAACTGTCTTTTATTTCAGTTCCTGTGCCAACTTCTTCCTACATGGTCTAAGGACTTTGTGCAGAGAGGCCTTGCACTAGTAGGCCTTGCTGAGGCTTACGTCAACAGTTCGATTGACCTACGCATGTACAACTAGGGGCAGAGATACTAATGTTTCATGCAGAGGAATGCAGAAAGGCATGTTCTGCACTACACTGGGCGAAAAGTAGAGAACAGAAATGTGCTATGTTTACAAAGATATAGTGCACTTATGCTCTCTCCTAGCACTGTCTTTCCCCATGTTGTAAGGGAAACTGCATTATGGGCATGATTTGTTTGTACAGGAAGGGATAACTTCCTGTCCAGGCACAATCTTTGGGAGCAGAATGCAGCACACATAGCAAGAGGAAGTAATGAGGAGAAATGAAAATATTTCTCCTTGTTATATTTATCATGTACAAGCAAGATTGTTGCCCAAATCAATGTTTCAAAGTCTTTGTAAATTTGGGTTTGATTAAAAGTACATGGTTGGATGCACAGAAACACCATTGCTACCCATTTAATGACTACCCACCCAAGTAACGTAAGCCAGCTCTATGTGCTGTCTTGTGTTACTTTGTGTATACTGAGCCACCCACAGCCATGCAAATCAACTTTTTGTGTCAAGGCTGCACTACAAAAGTGACCAACCCTGTTACTAAATTTTAGAAAATCTGGGCCTTAATGGTCGCAGATGTGTGTCAACATAAGTTATGTTATACAATGTATGACATTATATTACTCCAAACCTAAGATATTAGAGTTTTAATGTGGATATGTGTTCTGCGAAGTAGATCTCTAGGTTTATGTTGTGTATTGTCTAAACCTCCCCCTTTTTTGCTCCATCCCTGACATTGGCTATCATAGGTGT
This sequence comes from Pleurodeles waltl, assembly GCF_031143425.1. Lineage (NCBI taxonomy): Eukaryota > Metazoa > Chordata > Amphibia > Caudata > Salamandridae > Pleurodeles > Pleurodeles waltl. The sequence continues at coordinate 263,105,910 of NC_090440.1, forward strand.
ATTGAAGCAAATGCCCTATGATAAAGCTTGCCATAATTAGTGTGTGAGTGCATTTTTAACCCCTTCGTGGCCAGGCCTTTTCCCCCTCAGGTGCCAGGTCTTTTTTTGGCTATTTGGAGCAGTTTGCGCATAGGCCCTAATAACTTTTGTCCACATAAGCTACCCATGCTAAATTTACGTCCTTTTCTGCAAACATTCTAGGGATTCTAGAGGTAAACAGAGCTTGTGGGTTCCCTTGAATGAGACCAAGAAATTAGCCAAAATACAGCAAAAATGTACTTTTTGTCAAAAAAATGGGAAAAATTAGAAAAAGGGCTGCAGAAGAACGCTTGTGGTTTTTCCCTGAAAAGGGTATCAACAAAGGGTTTGTGGTGCTAAAATCACCAGCTTCCTAGCTTTCAGAAACGGGCAGTCTTGAATCAGAAAACCCCATTTTTCAACACAATTTTGGCATTTTACTGGGACATACCCCATTTTTACTATTTTTTGTGCTTTTAGCCTCCTTCCAGTTAGTGACAGAAATGTGTGTGAAACCAATGCTGGGTCCCGGAAAGCTAAACATTTCTGAAAAGTAAACAACATTCTGAATTCAGCAAGGGGTCATTTGTGTAGATCCTACAAGGTTTTCCTACAGAAAATAACAGCTGAAATAAAAATAAATATTGAAATTGAGGTAAAAAACAGCCATTTATCTTCACGGTTTACTCTGTCACTTTTTACTGCGATGTCAGAATTTATTTTTAGAGCAATATACTGTTACGTCTGCTGGACTCTTCTGGTTGTGGGGATATATAGAACTTGTAGGTTCATCAAGAACCCTAGGTACCCAGAGCCAATAAATGAGCTGCTCCTTGCAATAGGTTTTCATTCTATACTGGGTATAAAGCAATTAATTTGGTGAAATATAAAGAGTGAAAAATAGGTACAAAGAAAACCTTTGTATTTCCAAAATGGACCCAAGATAAGGTGTTGAGAAGCAGTGGTTATTTGCACTTCTCTGAATTATGGGGTACCCATACTAGCATGTAAATTACAGGGCATTTCTCCAATAGATGTCTTTTGTACACACTGTCTTACATTTGGAAGGAAAAAATGTAGAGAAACACAAGGGGCAATAACACTTGGTCTGCTATTCTGTGTTCCCCCAAGTCTCCCGATAAAAATGGTAGCTCACTTGCATGGGTAGGCCTAATGCCCGTGACAGGAATCGCACCATGGACACATCACATTTTCCCAAACAAAACTAATGTGTGTTTTGGAAAGTGCCTACCTGTGGATTTTGGCCTCTAGCTCAGCCGACACCTAGGAAAACCAGCGCATTTTTGAAAACTAGACACCTAAGGGAATCCAAGAGGGGTGACTTGTGGGCCTCTCACCAGGTTCTGTTACCCAGAATCCTTTCCAAACCTCAAAATTTGGCCAAAAAACACTTTTTCCTCACATTTCGGTGACAGAAAGTTCTGGACTCTGAGAAGAGCCACAAATTCCCTTCCACCCAGCATTCCCCCAGGTCTCCCGATAAAAATGGTACCTCACTTGTGTAGGTAGGCGTAGTGCCTGTGAAAGGAAATGGCTCAAAACGTAACATGGACACATCACATTTTCTCAAAGAAAACAAAGCTGTTTTTTGCAAAGTGCCAAGCTGTGGTTTTGGCCTCTAGCTCAGCTGGCACCTCGGGAAACCTACCAAACCTGTGCATTTTTGAAAAATAGACACCTAGGGGAATCTAGGATGGGGTGACTTGTGGGACTCTCACAAGGTTCTGTTACCCACAATCCTTTGCAAACCTCAAAATTTGGCCCCAAAACACTTTTTCCTCATATTTCAGTTACAGAAAGTTCAGGAATCTGAAAGGAGGCACAAATGTCCTTCCACCCAGCATTCTTCCAAGTCTTCGAATTAAAACGGTACCTCACTTGTGTGGGTAGGCCTAGTGCCCGTGAAGGAAATACCCCAAAACACTATGTGGACACATCAAAATTATCAAATATTATACTACCTGTTTTTGCTGGGGGGCCTGTGTTTTTGGTCCTGGGCTCAGCAGCCATATAGGGAAACCTACCAAACACAAACATTTCTGAAAACTAGACACCCGAGGGAATCCAGGGAGGTGCGACTTGCGTGGATCCCCCATTATTTTCTTACCCAGAATCCTCAGCAGACCTCAAATTTAGCTAAGAATTCCCACATTTCTGTGTGTGATCACTGCACAGGGACAAATTTCCTACCACCCAACATTCCCCTCAGCCTTCTGGTAAAAATGATACCTCACTTGTGCAGGTGGGCCAAGTGCCTGTGACAAGGAAGAGGCAAAAACATGTTGAAATTGAGGGGGAACCGAAGCGGGTCTAAAAGGGCAGTTTGAAAAAAAACATTTTTAGGCTGCCAAGTGGGGCGGAATTTTTATTGGTATAGATGAGACAATGCTGGGTGGTAAGAATTTTGTGGATTCCTGCAGATTCCAGAAGGTTCTATCACAAAAATGTGGGGAAAATGTGTGATTTCCAGCAAAGTTGGAGGTTTGCAGGGCATTGCGGGTAAGAAAATGGTGCAGGGTGCATTTGAAGCACACAACGCTGGAATTACCCAGATGTTTAGTTTTCAGATGTGTCTAGGTCTTGTGGATTTTTGTACATGGCAGTGTTCCAAAGTCCAAAAAGTGCAGCCCTCACCATTCCAATTGGGACAATTTTGAGAGTTAGCCAAGCTCTCATGGCCCAAATGTAAAGCCAAAACCCAAAATAATCTAATGGGTGGGGGCAAAACCAGGTCCATACGGGTTGGTAGCCACCACCCCACGATTTTTTGTTTTTTAAAATTCCCTGGCAGACTTTCTGCCCCCCCCCCAGGGTATGGATCGGGGTTAATTGCGCCATCTGCCCACTGGTGGGCAGAACACCCTTGGCCCCATTTATATAGGGTTTTGAAAAAAATCTTCCCTGGTCTCTGGTGGGCTTTCTGCTCCCCTTGGGGACAGATGGGCCTTCCAAAAATAAGCCGATCTGCCCCCAAGGGGGGTAGATATGGCCAGCAGTAATGTGCCCCCTTGGCGAGCGACCCTTGCCCAAGGGGCTGCCCCCCCAAACAAAACACACAAATACACACACACCAATCCTTGGTACCTAAGTGGTTTCTGCCCCCCGGGGACAGATTGGCTTAATAAAAATAGGCCGATCTGTCCCCAAGGGAAGAAGAAATCTCCTCAAATAAATTTGCTCCCCCAGGGGTGTGACTCTTGCCTAAGGGGTCGATCCCCTTGTGTGAAATTGGTGCAAAAAACGGGGGCAGATCGGCCTAATAAAAATATGCCGATCTGACCCCAATGGGGCAGAAATGGCCTAAAGACAATTTCCTCCCCCAGAGGAGCGACCCTTGCCTAAGGGGTCACTCCCCACATATAAAAAAATAAAATAAACAACAACAAAAAATCCCTGGTGTCTAGGGTTTTCTGCCCCTCCTGGGGGCAGATCGGCCTAATTACAATAAGCCGAAATGGCCTACAACAAATTTGCCCCCCCCACCCAGGGGAGTGACCCTTGGCTAAGGGGTCGCTTACCTCACATGAAACTGACAAAAAAAAACCCTGGTGTGTAGTGGTTTCCGCCCCCCCATGGGGGCAGATCGGCCTAATTATAATGAGCAGATCTGCCCCCGGGGGGGGGTCAGAAAAGGCCTAAAAATATTTTGTCCACCTGGGCAGCAGCCCTTGCCCAAGGGGCCGCTCCCCTTTTGCATAAATCTATATTTTTTTTAAATCCCTGGTGCCTAGTGGGCATTTCTGCTGCCTGATCGCATCGCTCAAGGCGGAACAATGGCGATTTTTAGGAAGTATCTGCTTTTCCTCCTTGTCCCATTTTGTGTGTGTAAAAGTCACTTCCTTTAATATACATGTATTGTCATTTTAATCTATTTAAAACTTATTTCATATATCACGGTTGTCTGGTTGCAAAGACACATGCTAGACACGTTTCCCCAGTCACACAAAAGTTAATGATAGTAATTCCTATGAGTTATGTGGCAGTATCATTTCATTAAAATTGTTCATCAAAAGTTCCAAATCAATATTTGTATCACTCCCAAAATGACAATTTCCATTTAGTATTATGGCAGCAACCCAAATTAGCATATGTAGAATTCTATGCAGTAATATAGCATGTAACATATATAAATGTTGTTAATTTGCAACTTGTTGATTTTGATACAGATATGGAGGTGTGTGTATTGAAGATGGATCCAATAACTTTAAATGCCAACATTTATACATTCTTCGCATTTAAATGTTTTTCACTTTTTAACAACGGGAATTGTAAACAAAGGAATACTGCTCTACACTAAACTAAAATCTAAACACTCTTAACTTTACTATATTAAAAATACTAACGTGTAACATTGCTGTTGTGCTCCATCTTTGCAGTAGACTACTCTGTGCAGCCTTGAGCTAACACAGACACCCTTGCACCATAGTGCAAGGGTGCCTATGTTACTGGCTGGAAGGGATACATTACTGGGCAAAAGAAATTGTAAGAGCAATAGTCCTATTTTTGTGTGTGCTGCAAAATGCACACATTGCATGAAGAAATAACAAGAAGAATTTAAGATAATTTGCCCTGTTATGACAGCCTTAGGTAGGTGGACCAGTTTTGCCCAAAGCCAGGCCTAACGTCTTTAGTAAATCTGAGTTTGCATCAGAATTCATGGATGGATGCACTTGCACCTAAATAAAACATAGTGCAATGTTTTTTGGGATTCATTTTGTACACATCAATGCAAGGCCACAGAAATTGAGCAATCTGAGGTTTGAAAAATATCAAGGATGACCTTCTATAGCCCTGTGTTGCCTGACACGATGCAAGGGCAATGCAAAGGCTTAGTAAATCTAGGGCATAGTAAGCTATGATGATTGTGGTCATTGTGGCAGATGTGTGAACTACGTTATTTGTGCATGTACACTGTAGGAATAAATATGCTAAATGTATATATTTTCAAAATACCGTTTGCAATTAGATTCAATTATTTTTGCATTGAGTGTTTCTCTCTCTAGCAGAGACGATGTGGTGTCACGACCTGAGCTGCCGACTTCAGAGCTCGGGGAACCAGGTTTGAATCTTAGTGTCGGCTCAGCATCCTATGATTTTGGGCAAATCACTTAGGGGGTCATTCCGACCCCGGCGGTCAAGGACCGCCGGGGCCGGGGTTGGCGGGAGCACCGCCAACAGGCTGGCGGTGCCCCGCAGGGCATTCTGACCGCGGCGGTTTGGGCGCGGTCAGATCAGGAAAACCGGCGGTCTCCCGCCGGTTTTCCTATGCCCTGCGGAATCCCCCATGATTCCGACCCCCTCACCGCCATCCTGTTCCTGGCGGTTCCGACCGCCAGGAACAGGATGGCGGTGAGGGGTGTCGTGGGACCCATGGGGGCCCCTGCAGTGCCCATGCCAATGGCATGGGCACTGCAGGGGCCCCCGTAAGCGGGCCCCACATAGAATTTCAGTGTCTGCATTGCAGACACTGAAATTCGCGACGGGTGCAACTGCACCCGTCGCACCCTTCCCACTACGCCGGCTCCAGTCGGAGCCGGCGTCCTCGTGGGAAGGGGTTTCCCGCTGGGCTGGCGGGCGGCCCGCCCGCCGGGGTCTGAATGACTCCCTTAATCTCCCGTTGCCTGATCTGCGCCTTGAGACCCTCACAGGTGATTTGCCGCGCTTTACAAATTCTGGATTTATTAAGAATTTATTTTTGTATTTATTTTATTTATTTTCAAGCAACCTATGTATATTTTTTAAGAAAAAAAATTAAGTGGCTCACAGTTTAAAACAAGTCATGATAATTACTGATATATTTACTAAACTGCAACCCGCTTGGAATCAAACCAGTCACAGGATGTTGGCCTGATTTCTAAATATAAAGTTTGCTATGTATGGAATGTATTACAAATATATAATAATATCAGCAAAACATTATTTGAAGTGAAAAATATTTTCTCTAAGAAATTAGTTAAAAAAGGAAATAGGACATATATCATAGTATTAGTAGACACGTTTTCACAATTAAATCAAATATAAAATAACCGTTGGCAAAGCCAATAGGTATTACATAGTCCATCCACTTTTTGGTAATTCTTGTTTTTTCATGGAGTTGCAAAACTTTATTGTTCGGCAAGCTGCCAGCCCATCATTTAATCTAAAAAATAAATGACTAAAGCCAAAAAGTGTTTTTCTGGTGTCAAAACGCACTCATTACTATACAGAGAACTAGCTTGTGTATGGATGTGCTCATTGTGAAAGGGCAGCATGTCGTAACTCATAGTGAAGTCAGTCAATGGGTTATGTAGACTTACATTGCTTCTTGATGCATGCTGGAGTTGGTGGAAGAAAAGTATGAATGACACAATCACATACTAATTGATGAAGACTGGCTGACCTATAACAAATTCTGTTAGACATACTTTTAGTAAAATCAAAACGTCTTAGCTAACACAGACCCAAAAAAGCCATTGGTCTGGTATTGGCTAGTAGCCTTGCCTTTTTAGAAAGGAAGAAAGTAAGGAAAGAAGGATGAAGGGCAAAAAGGGAAGGAAGGCAAGAAGGAAAGAAGGGTGGGCAGCAAAAAGGGAAGAAAGAAAGGCAAAGAGGAGAAAGCAAATAAGGCAAAAAGAAGACACAAGTAAAGAAAGAAAGAAATAAGACAAAAAGAAGGAAGAAAGCAAGGAATGTAAATAGATAAAGGAAAAAGAAGGAAAGAAGGCAAAACAGAAAGAAAGAAGAAAAGATAGAAATAACATAAGCAGGAAGGCAAGAAAGAAGGAAAGAAGGTAAACATTAAAGAAAGCGGGGAAAAAGAAAGGAAGAAGGAAAGAAGGCAAAAAACAATGAAAAAAGGAAAGGAAAGGGAAATAAATAACATGGTAAGTAAGCGGCAAAAAAATAGGGTAAATAAGGAAAGAAAAAGGAATTAAAACAAAAAAGAGAGAAAAGAAAGAAATAATGGACAGAAGGTAAAAAAGAAGGGAAGAAAGAAAGCAAGAATGAAACAAGGCAAACAAGGGAGGATTAAAGGAAAGAAGGCAAAAAACAAGCAAAAGAAAAAATGAAATAAGGAAATAAGGTAAAAAAGAAAGGAAAGAAAAAGAAAAATGAAGGAAAGAGAAATAAGGAAAAAAGATAAAAGAAAGAAAATAAGGAAGGAAAGAAGTAGAGAAGACAAAAAAGAAAAAGGTAAGAAAGAAAAATAAGAAGGAGAGAAAGGAGGAAAGACAGAAAGAAAGAAAGAACAAAGAAAGAAAAATGGCAAAAAGAATGAATGAAGGAAGGAAGGAAAGAAGCCAAGAGAAAAGGAAATAAAAAAGAAAAAGTAAGAGAGAAGGAAGGAAAGAAGATGGAAAGAAGGACAAAAGTAGAAGTTCACAAAAGTAAATTATACCTCACCTCTGTTGAAATTAAACTGTTATACTTGTGCTGCCAATTAAACACAAGCAAACATTGTTTTTCCTGAGCAAAGATTATCAAAGAACCATTGGTGAAACCCATTCCAGGAATACAATATGGTATGCTGTAAAATAGCAGCAGTCCACATCAAAAAGAATTAGACTCGCATTAGAACAGCTGGAATGTGCCCTATGCTCACTTCAAATGCCTCCTATTATCACATCAATCAACACTGGGACTAAATGGAACAAATGATGTGCACCATGTGAAACAGCAAAATGCAGTCACTCAAAGTGACATTGACCCGAGGCTTAAGTAGGCTGACCTACTGATCCATGCTGTATGCTGTAGTGGGCAGAAGCAAAGTGGGAATGAAAACAACAGACCAATGGACTAATAGACTCACTCTTAAAAAAGAGAACATTTGAGTTGAATACGTTTTGTACATATTGTACAAGATGTCAATAAAATTAAACAATGTTTATGTGGATTTACTTTAACCCCTTCGCTGCTAGGCCCCCCACCCGTCTCTCCCTCCCACCCCTGGCGTAGGCTTTTTGGCTATTTGGAGTAGTTCACTCTTAGGCCCCCATAACTCTTTGTACCCAGGGTTTGTGTATTCCTCTCAAGGGGACTGAGAAAATGGGCACAATATAACCACATTTAGATTTTTTGGGGAAAAACTGGACAATAGTGCTGCAGATGAAAGTGTCTGGTTTTTCACTGCAAATGGCATCAAAAAAGTTTTTGCGGTGCTAAAATCACCATCTTCCCAGCTTACAGGAACAGGCAGACTTGAAACAGAAAAAAAAAATTTATTACAGTTTTCGCATTTTACTGGGATATTGTCAATTTTTCCTATTTTTTGTGCTTTTAACCTCATTCCAGTTAGTGGCTTAGTGGCAGAAATGGGTATAAAACCAATGGTGGATCCAGGAAACTACACATGTCTAAAGAGCAGACACAATTCTGAATCCAGCAATGGGTGATTTGTGTAGATCCATCAAGGTTTTCCTATAGAAAGTAACAGTTGAAAAAATATAAAAAAACAGCCATTTGTGTCCACGTTTTCATCTACAGCTTTTTCTAACTATGTCTGATCTTCAAAAGCAATATACAGTAATGTCCACTGGACCCTTCTGGTTGCAGGGATCTATAGGACTTGTAGGTTCAGCAAGAACCCGACCCAGAGCCAATAAATGAACCTTGCAAAGTGTTTTCATTGTGTTCCAGGCAGACAGCTATTCATATGGTAAAATATAAATAGTAAAAAGTATGTATCAAGGAAACCATTGTCACAAGATATGGGCCAGATGTACCATAATATCCAATAGCGATCACCTAATTGTGATTTTTTGTGATTGCAATTAAGTAATCTCTATTGGAATGTATAAAAATCCAGGAGTTTTATACTGTGATTCACAAGGGCTGGCAAATACACCCACCTCATTCATATTCATGAGGTCGGTCACAATTTGAAAGCCATTGCGAAAGGCTACAATCACAGGGATGGTGGCCTGCTGGGCACAGCAGACTAATATGTCTGTGATTGCTTTTCAATAAAGCAATCTTTTTTTTTTTTTAAATGCAGCCTGTTTCCTTAAAAATGAAAAATTGAAAGTTTTCTTTTCATTATTTAAGAGTAGGCAGTGGTCCACGGGACCACTGCCTGCTCTTAAAAAAGTTTTAGTATACATTCACAAAGGGGAAGGGGTCCCAAAATGGTATGTAGTCGCAAATTGGATTTGTTACATGTCAAAATGCAGTTTTTTGCGATCGTAAAACAGCCCTTTGGGACGTTTGCGATCGCAAAACACTTTGATACATCTGGCCCATAGAGTTTAGAAGCAGGGGCTATTTGCACATCTCTGAATTTGTGGGTACCCACACTTGCATGTGAATTAGAGGGTATTTCTCACAATTACTTCTTGTTTACACATTGTCTTACATTTGGAAGGTGCAAATGCAGAGAAATACAATTGGTAATAACATTTGTTCTACTAGCTGTGTTCTCCTAAGGCTCCCAATAAAAATGCTACCTCACTTGTGTGAGTAGGCCTGGTGCCTGCAACAGGAAATAGCCCAAAACGTAACATGGATGCATCTAATTTTTCCACGCAAAACTGACCCGTTTTTTGCAAAGTGAGTAGCTGTGGTTTTTGGGCCCAACCTCAGCAGGTACCTAGGGAAGTAGGATGATTTCCTTCACCATGACCCTGAGCTCCTCCTCAGAGAACCTGGGGTGTCTTTGCCTTGCCATGGGGTGGTGTGGGTGATGTGTGCGGTGGTGTGTGTTGTGATGTGTGGGGTGATATTGAAAGGTGTTGTGTGAGGTGCGTGGATGTTATGTGGGTGATGGTGTTGAGTGCCTGTGGATGCTCGTTTGTAGATGGTGGTGTCTCTCTGTGGCCTTCAGTTGCAATTCTGGTCGTAAGGGTTTGTGGGTGATGTGGGTGTGTGTTTTATATTGAATTGGGTGTGTAGGAGTGGTGTGTGTATGTGTATCAGGTGTGTGTATTTCGAATTGCCCAATGTGTATGTTTTTTGTAAATGTGTGTGTATTTTGAGCGCAGCGGTGTGTACCGCCAATGGAATACCACGGTTGAAAGACTGCCACGTGGATTTGTGGGTCGTGATAGTGTGGGCGAATTCCTGTTGGCGTGACGGTGGAGGATTTCTTATTGCCAGTTTATCACTGACCTTTGGTGTGGCGGACTTGTGTGGGTGTCTAGATTTTGGCGGATTCTGGCCTTTGGGTCATAATGACCGTGGCAGAATTCCACGGCCGCGGCGGTGTGTTGGCGGTCTTCTGCACGGCGGTAAGCGGCTTTTACCGCCAATGTTGTAATGACCCCCTTGGTCCTCACATTTCTGTGATGGAAAGTTATAGAATCTGCACAGAGCCACAAACCTCCTTCTACCCAGCATTCTCCTAAGTCTTCTGATAAAAATGGTCCCTTACTTGTGTGTGTAGGCCTGGTGCCCGCAACAGGAAACAGCCCAAAACACAACATGGATATATCTAGTTTTTCTACGCAAAACTGACCCCTTTTTAACAAATTGGGTAGCTGTGGTTTTTGAGCCCTATCTCAGCTGGCACCTATGGAAACTTAGCAAACCTATATATTTTTTTTTAAACTAGACACCTACTGGAAGTCAGGATGCCTTGACTTGTGTGATGTTCACCAGGTTGTTCTACCCAGAATCCCATGCAGACCTCAAACTTAAAACTAGACACCTATGGGAATTCAGAATGGGGTGACATGTGGGGGGTCTCACCAGGTTCTGTTACCCAGAACCCTTTGCAAAATGTAACATTTGGCAAAAATACACTTGGTCCTCACATTTCTGTGGTGGAAAGTTGTGGATTCTGAACAGAGCCACAAACTTCCTTCCACCCAGCATTCTCCTATGTCTTCTGATGAAAATGGTACCTTACTTGTGTGGGTAAGCCTAGTACCCTTGACAGGAAACGACCCAAAATGGAACATGGATGAATCAAATGTGTCTTCTCAAAACTGACCTGTTTTTTGCAAAGTCGGTAGCTGTAGTTCTTGGGCCTATCTCAGCTGCCTCCTAGGGCAACCTAGAAAACCTCTACATGTTTTAAAACTAGACACCTGACATTCAGAGAGGGGTGACTTGCATGGATACGATGAGCTTTTTTTTACTCACAATGGCCTGCAAACCTCAAACTTTGTCTGAAATCATGTATTTTTCTTACATTTCTGTGAAGGAAACTTCTGGAATCTGCAGAAATCTACAAACTGCTTACCACCCAGCATTGACCCACTTGTGCCGATAAAAATGCTACTTGTGTGGCTGGGCCCAGTGCCAGTGATAGGAACTTATCAAACCAAGGACAATTTGAGCCCTTGCGTGGGGACCACACAAGTGGCACAACATGTTTACCAGCAGGAGTGGGACAATCCTGGGTAGTAGGAATTTTGAGAATTCCAGAAGTTTGCACCACAGAAATGTGATAAAAAAAATATGTTTTTAGTCAACATTTGAGGTTTGCAGGGCATTGCGGGTAAGGAATTGGTGTGGAATGGATGCAAAACATACCCCGCTGGACTCACCCAGTTGTCTAGTTTTCAGAACTGTCTTAGTCTGGTAGGATTTTCCAGGTAGCAGCCTACCCAAGCCCAAAAAGTGCAGCTGTTCACCATTGCAAATGGGATGCTACTGAGAGTTAGCGGATTTATGATGGAACAACACATGCGTAGCTCATGCATGCCTTTACAACGCGGTCTCTACAATGACCTCATCTTTACCACACATGCCTTTACCTTGCAAGCCTTTACAATGAATTTTGTTGTTAAAGCATGTTTCGTAAAATAACATGCATGGTAAATTCTCCCCCGCTCCCCTGCTCCACCCCTTACACCTGATGCCATACTCCACCCTCCCAAGCCCTTAAAACTGCCCCTTCTACCTCCTGCCCTGAGCCCTAACCCCCACCCTACCCTGCCCTGTCTTAAAACATATCCCGCCCTGTCCGAAAAACTACCCCAATCCCCCACCCTGCCCTAATCCCTAAAACCTACCCAGTCCTAAAACCTACCCCACCCTGTTCCAAAAATGAGCCCAACCCCCCACCCTAAAACCTTTCCCGCCCTGTCTCAAAAACCTTCCCACCCCCGCCACCATCATAAACCCTAAAGCTACCCTGCCCTGGCCTACAACCTGCCCCTCCCTGTCCTAAAAACTACCCCTAACCCCCAGCCTAAATTGTAAAACCTACCCTGTTCTAAAAACTACCCTAACCTCCACCCTGGAACCTAAAACCTGCCCTGCCCTGTCCTAAAAACTACCCCGACCACCACCCTAAACCCTAAAAGCTACCCTACCCTGTTCTAAAACCTACCCAGCTCTGTCCTTCTGCCCCAACCCCACACCCTAAACCTTAAAAAGTATCTTGCCCTGAACTAAAACCTACCCCACCCTGTCCTAAAAAATACTCCAACCCCCCAAACCCTAAAAGCTACCCTGTCCTAAATACTACCCCATCCAGTCCTGAAAACTACTCCAACCCTCCGCCCTGCACTTAACCCTAAAACCTACCCTGCCCTGTCCTAAAAACTACCCCGATCCCCTGCCCTCACCCTAAACCCTAAAAGCTACACAGCCCTGCCCTAAAACTTACCCCGCCCTTCCCAAAAGCGATCCCCCGCCCTAAACCATTAACCCTACCCTGCCTTAAAATCTACCCCTCTATTTCCTAAAAACTACCCTGACCCCCGTCCTGAAATCTAAAACCTACCCTCAGCCCCCACCCTAAACCGTAAAAGCTACCCTGCCCTGCCCTAAAAGCTACCCTGCCCTGTACTAAAAACTACTCCAACACCTCGCCCTAAACCTTAAAAGCTACCCTGCCCTGTCCTAAAATCTACCCCGTACTGACCTAAAATCTACCCCGACCCGACCCTAAACCCTAAAACCTACCCTGTCCTAAAGCCTAACCCGTCCTGTCATAAAAACGACCCTGATCCCCCACCATTATCCCTAAAATCTATACTGCCCTGTCCTAAAAACTACCCTGTCCTAAACCCTAAAAGCTTCACTGCCCTGCCCTAAAAACTACCCAACCCCCATCCTTCCCTAAACCCTAAAACCTGCTCTTCCCTAAAAACTACCCTGATCCCACCACCCTGAACGCTAAAACCTTACCCACCCTGCCCTACAAACTACACTAACTACCCCAACCCCACCTTCCCAAAACCCGGCCCCACTTACCTCTCACTCCTCTCGTCGCTGCTCCTTCCTGTTCCGTCTGGACTCTTCTATTGCTAGGCATATGCATGGTAAAGGCATGTGTGCTAAACGCATGCGTAGTACATGTACATGCGTGGTAATGGCAGAGTGGTCAATGCACAGAGTTGCATTGACCATGTTGTTAGTGATGTTTGTGGTTCGGGTGAAATGGTCTAGTCTGGTAGGATGCAGAAAGGCTGTTTCCCCATTTTTGAGGGGGTGGGGGCATGGCCATGACCAGGCTGGGCAGCCGTCACCCCTACAAAAAATGTAATCCCTAGTGTCTTGTGGGCTTTCTGCCCCCGGGAGGCAGATGGGGGTCATTGCACCCTTTGTCTCCCAGAGGGGCAGAAAGAGTGTTTCCCTATCTTAGGGGGGGGGGCATGTCCATGCCCATGCCGACACAGGGCAGCCCCCACAACACAAATAAAAAAAAAGGATTCCCTGGTGTCCAGAGGGCTTTCTACCCTCGCGGGATGGATGGGGCTAATTACTGTATCTGTCACCCCAGGGGGCAAAAAGACTACCATTGTTCGCAGCCTACTACTTTTATTTAAAAAATCCCTGGTGGCTAATGGGGTTTCTGCCTCCCCTGGGGGGCACATTGGGAGCATAACTCCCATAGGTCCCCCATGGTGAGCAGAAAGACTGTTCCCATTTGTGTATAGGGGAGTGGGGGAATTGGCATGCCCACTGTAGGCAGCCCTCACCCCTCTTTCATAAAAAAATCTCTGGTGTCTAGTGGACTTTCTGCCCCCCACAGGGGACAGATTGTGGGTAATACCCCCCTCTGCCTCCTGGTGGGGCGAAAAACTGTTCTTATTTGTGTTTTGGGGCTGGGGGTAATAGCATGCCCATTTTGGACAGCCCCCACCCCTCTTTTATAAAGAAAAAATCCCTGGTGTCTAGTAGGCTTTCTGCTCCTCAGGGGGCAGATGTGGGGCATATCCCCCCATCTGCCTCCCCGGGGGGAGAAAGGCTGTTGGGTCTGGGGGTGGGGGCATTGGCATGCCTATTGTGGGCAGCCCCCACCACTCTTTCATAAACAAAGTTCCTGGGTTTTAGTGGAATTTCGGCCAATTTTTTTTAAGCCCATCTGCCCCCAAGGGGGGCAGAATCCACTTAGACACCAGGGATAATGTGTGTGTGTGTGTTTTGGGTGTGTGGTGGGGGGGGCGGCACCTTTGGCAAGGGTCGCCCCCCCCCAAAGGGGGCTCATTAGTGATGGCCATTTCTGCCCAACTTGGAGGCAGATCAGCCTATTTTTGTTAGGCCCATCTGCACCCAAGGGGGGCAGAAGGCACCAAGATGTCAGAGATTTTATTTTTGATTCCCTTTGTTTTTTTTGTGCTGGGGGCACCCCCATTTGCCCCCTCCTTTGGCAAGAGCCACCACCCCCAAACAGGGTACAGAGCTGTTGGCCATTTCTGCCCCACTTGGGGGCAGATCAGCCTATTTCTTTTAGGCCCATCGGCCTCCTAGTGGGGCAGAAGCCACTTAGGAACCCGGGACAATTTCTAAGTTCTTGGTGGCGTGGTGTTTGTCAACTGGCGAAGTATTTCTATTTGTGATTATAACAGTTTATTTCTTCTTTTTGTTCTAGTTCAAAGCTTTTGCTTCCTTTGTTGTGGATCCTTGCGGTTTTGGCAGTAGTTGTCCTGTGGTTTGCATAGTTGCATGTTTTAGGTAAGTGAAAGCAATTTACTCCAAAGGAGTATTGTTGACATGCATGAATGACATGTTTGTAGGTGGTGTACTAAATACAGTATTGTGTGTGAAATTGTCCTTAGATTTGAGCACAATGATATTTGTATTGTCATATGTCTAATTTGCTTTTTTCTTTTTTCTTTTTAGTGGGATATCATTGGTGATTGCTGTGTCTGTGCAGAGTAGTTGCTGGTGAGTAGCTTTTTCAGGCAAGTGAGTGTTTTTTTAGTACATAACCCTTTGTGATAAAGCTACACTTTGTTTATTACTTATTTTAGTGCTAGTTGTTGTTGGCAATCCATTTGTTGTTAGTGAGGATCATGGCTAGCCGCAGAGTGACCGCTCAGCAGGTTGTTGGCATGCTCTTTGAGTTGTCTTCAGACCATGATTACGAAACTGACTCTGCATCTGAGGCAGAGGAGGAAGTGAGAGATTCTGGCAGTGAGTTTTCTGTCCGAGAGTATTCTTCTGATGAGGAAGCTACTCTGAGTGCAGATGAAGTGCCTGTTTTAGAGGAGGACATTGATGTGCCAAGAGTGCAGCAGCCTGGGGCTGAAGGGTTTCCCATTAGAAGACCTGACACCTGGATTGCCCCAAACATGGAGCAGCCGCAGTTACCTGCATTTACTGGTCTCCCAGGGTGTAGAGTGAATACGGAAAACTTTTTGCCTGTCCATTTCTTTCACTTGTTTATGGACGATGTATTTTTGGAAGAGATTGTGGAGCAGACTAATTTGTATGCAGAGCAATTTTTGAGGGACAACGCTGCCAGACTTAGGCCTCACTCTGGAGCTACTCCGTGGGTTCCCACATATCCGAAAGAGATGAAAATGTTTTTAGGTTTGACTTTTTTGATGGGGTTGATCAGGAAGCCGTCACTGGCTTCTTATTGGTCTACTAGTCCCTTGATGGCAACGGCTATATTTCCTGCAACTATGACACATAATTACTATTTGCTTCTTCTTCGTATGCTGCATTTTGTAGACAATGCTTTAGCCTTGCCACGAGATCACCCTGATTGTGACCATCTTTTTAAGATTAGGCCTGTCCTTGATCATTTTGTGGATCGGTTTTCAGAGGTCTATGTTCCAGGCAAAGAGATAAGTGTGGATGAGTCTTTGGTCCTTTTCAAGGGGCGTTTAGTTTTTAAACAGTACATTCCTAGTAAGAGGGTACGGTATGGGATTAAATTGTATATGCTGTCAGAAAGCAGTACAGGATATGTGTATAATTTCCGGGTCTACACTGGTAGGGATTCCAGTATTGACCCTCCTGGTTGTCCGGCCACTTTTGGAGTTAGCGAAAAAATTGTGTGGGAACTTGGTAGATGACTGTTTAACAAAGGTCACCATTTGTACATAGATAATTTCTACACTGGAGTGCAGTTCAGGGAGTTGTTTAGAGTGGACACTCTTGCTTGTGGCACAATCCGTTCTAACTGGAAAGGCTATCCAAGGGAGCTTGTCTGTAAAAAACTTGAGAGGGGCAGTGCAGTGCCTTGCGGAATAATGAGCTGCTAGCTCTGAAATTTTCAGACAGGAGGGATGTGTACATGCTATCTACCATCCATGATGAGAGTACTTCCCCTATGACTGTTTGGATCAGGTTGCGGAAGTGCGCAAACCTGCATGCATTTTGGACTACAATAGGCACATGGGTGGTGTTGATAGAGTAGATCAGGGGTTGGAACCTTACACTGCTCTTCGTAAGTCTTACATGTGGTATAAAAAATTGGCCCTACATTTATTTCATTTGGCAACTTTTAATGCTTTTATTGTGTTCAAGGATTGGTCACCTGAGTCAAGGATGACATTTGTTACATTTCAGGAGTCAGTGATAGAAAGCCTTATTGTGGTGGAACGGGCAAGAGTTCCTAAAGTAGAAGTGGTGGAGGAAGTGGCTAGATTGAAAGATCGCCACTTTCAAGATCACATTCCTCCCACTCCCAAAAAAGACTTGCCCACAAAGAAATGTAGAGTATGTGCCCGGAGATCAATCCGGAGGGAGAGACGGATGTACTGCCCGAATGCCCTTCAAAGCCTGGGCTGTGTGTGCCCGGCTGTTTTAGAAGTTACCACACTAGGACATTTTTTTGGGAAATACCGTGAGCGTAAACTGCCTGTTTTATTTTTTCATATGTTCAGTTTCACAGTTGGCATTACTGTCATGTATTTAGTTAGAGCTTTTGTGTTTGCAGTTTTGTACTTATTTTATAATTAGTTAGTGGTTTCTTTGTTGTTTATAAACAAACAAAAAAAGAGATGGTGGTGTGCCTGGGGTGGCGCTTGGCTGGCTGTGTGCGTGGGGTGGTGCTTGTCTGGCGGTGTGCTTGGGGTGGCGCTTGGCTGGCGGTATAGGTGGTGTGGCGCTTGGCTGGTGGTGTGCGTGGGGTGGCGCTTGGCTGGCTGTGTGCGTGGGGTGGCGCTTGGCTGGCGGTATGGGTGGGGTGGCGCTTGGCTGGCGGTGTGCTTGGGGTGGCGCTTGGCTGGTGGTGTGCGCAGAGTGGCGCTTGGCTGGCGGTATGGCTGGAGTGGTGCTTGGCTAGCGGTGCCAGCCAAACGCCAATCCAAACATTCATCAGCTGGTGTGATTGCTGTATCAGGCATGTGGGCGTATGAAAGTGATGGGCCCTTGACTGGCGCTGTCTGTCCATGCCAGTGTTGTAATGTGCTGGGCCCGTGGCTGGTGGCGTGAATGGTCTTGTGCATGTCATGTATGAAAGGTGTGTGAATGGACTGTAAAGCGGTTGGTGCCTTGCCGTGGCTTTACAGCTCACAAGCTGTGAGTCATTGGTTCCGTTTTTTGGCCTTTCAGTTATTACCAGTGCATTTCACTTTTGTGAAATCTCTTGTTAATAAAATTTGATCTACTGAACCATCACTCACCCTCGTGCCAAATCAAACCAGTATGTGTGGTACAAATGACAAAACCTGCTCCGCTGTAATCAGGTGTCGCAGGACACTTGTGGCACGCTAGGTGTCTCAGGTGGGACCCCGATGATGAAGCATGCCACCAACTTGGTTGGTGGGTGAGGGGTCTTTTTCACATAACCTAAGTGTGTTTCTTTTCGCAATTTTAGTGTTTGGCACATCACAGATGTATGTGGACACATCAAAATGATATATTACAGAGCACTCTGTGTTTGGGGGGAAGGGGGCACCTATGTTTTTGGTCCTGGGTGCGGCCTTCATCTAGCGAAACCTACCAAACCCAAACATTTTTTTAAACTAGACACCCCAAGGAGTCCAGGGAGGTGTGGCTTGTGTGGATCCCCCAACATTTTCTTACCCAGACTCCTCTGCAAACCTCAAAATGTGCTTAAAAAAGCATATTTTCCTGACTTTCGTTTGTACGATCACCTCTCCAGCACAAAATTCCTACTCCCCAGCGTCCCCCTCAGTCTCCCAAGTAAAATGACACCTCACTTGTGTGGGTTCCCAAAGCAGAGTCAGCCTAAAGATGTATAAAAGAAGAATATGTGCTTATCAACTCACTGTGCTATCCCCATAATCTCTACAAGTTTGTGGCCTTTTTCTGTTGCTGGCACCTTGCCCATTCACACAAGTGAGTATCATTTTTATCGGGAGACTTGGGGGAACGCTGGGTGGAAGGAAATTTGTGGCTCCTCTCAGATTCCAGAACTTTCTGTCACGGAAATGGAAGGAAAACATGTTTTTTTAGCCAAATTTTGGGGTTTGCACAGGATTCTGGGTAACAGAACCTGGTCAGAGCCCCTCAAGTCACCCCATCTTGGATTGCCCTAGGTCTCTAGTTTTCAAAAATGCACAGGTTTGGTAGGTTTCTCTAGGTGCCGGCTGAGCTAGAGACCAAAATCTACAGGTAGGCACTTTGCAAAAACCACCTCTGTTTTCTGTCAAAACATGGGATGTGTCCACGTTGTGTTTTGGGGCATTTCCTGTTGCAGGCGCTAGGCCTATCCACACAAGTGAGGTATCATTTTTATTGGGAGACTTAGGGGGAATTCTGGGTGGAAGGAAATTTGTGGCTCCTCTCAGATTCCAGAACTTTCTGTCACCGAAATGTAAGGAAAATATGTTTTTTTAGCCACATTTTGAGGTTTGCAAAGGATTCTGGGTAAAAGAACCTGGTCAGAGCCCCACAAGTCACACCATCCTGGATTCCCCTAGGTCTCTAGTTTTAAAAAATGCACAGGTTTGGTAGGTTTCCCTGAGCTAGAGGCCAAAATCTACAGGTAGGCAATTTGCAAAAAACACCTCTGTTTTCTGTCAAAAAATGGGATGTATCCACATTGTGTTTTGGGGCATTTCCTGCCATGGGCGCTAGGCCTACCCACACAAGTGAGGTATCATTTTTATCGGGAGGCTTGGGGGAACGCTGGGTGGAAGGAAATTTGTGGCTCCTCTTAGATTCCAGAACTTTCTGTCACCGAAACGTGAGGAATACGTGTTTTTTTAGCCAAATTTTGAGGTTTGTAAAGGATTCTGGGTAACAGAACCTGGTTAGAGCCCCACAAGTCACCCCATCTTGGATTCCCCTAGGTCTCTAGTTTTCAAAAATGCACAGGTTTGGTAGGTTTCCCTACGTGCCGGCTGAGCTAGAGGCCAAAATCTACAGGTAGGCACTTTGCAAAAAAACACCTCTGTTTTCTGTCAAAAAATGTGATGTGTCTATGTTGTGTTTTGGGACATTTCCTGTCGTGGGCGCTAGGCCTACCCACACAAGTGAGGTATCATTTTTATCGGGAGACTTGGGGGAACATAGAATAGCAAAACAAGTGTTATTGCCCCTTGTCTTTCTCTACATTTTTTCCTTCCAAACATAAGAGAGTGTGTAAAAAAGACGTCTATATGAGAAATGCCCTGTAATTCACATGCTAGTATGGGCACCCCAGAATTCAGAGATGTGCAAATAACCACTGCTCTTCAACACCTTATCTTGTGCCCAGTTTGGAAATACAAAGGTTTTCTTGATAGCTATTTTTCACTCTTTATATTTCAGCAAATTAATTGCTGTATACCTGGTATAGAATGAAAACCCACTGCAGGGTGCAGCTCATTTATGGCTCTGGGTACCTAGGGTTCTTGATGAACCTACAAGCCCTATAGATCCCCGCAACCAGAAGAGTCCAGCAGACGTAACATTATATTGCTTTCAAAAATCTGACATTGCAGGGAAAAGTTACAGAGTAAAACGTAGAGAAAAATAGCTGTTTTTTACACCTCAATTTCAATTTTTTTTTTTCAGTTGATATTTCCTTAGGAAACCCTTGCAGGATCTACACAAATTACACCTTGCTGAATTCAGAGTTTCTGGGATCCAGCATTGGTTTCTCATCCATTTCTGTCACTGACTGGAATGAGACTGAAAGCACAAAAAATCATAAAAATGGGGTATGTCCCAGTAAAATGCCAAAATTGTGTTGAAAAATTGGGTTTTCTGATTCAAGTCTGCCTGTTCCTAAAAGCTGGGAAGCTGGTGATTTTAGCACCGCAAACCCTTTGTTGATGCCATTTTCAGGGAAAAAACTACAAGCCTTCATCTGCAGCCCCTTTTTCCCATTTTTTTTAATAACAACAAAATTCTCACCGTATTTTGGCTCATTTCTTGGCCTCCTTCAGGGGAACCCACAAAGTCTGGGTACCTCTAGAATCCCTAGGATGTTGGAAAAAAAGGACGCAACTTTGGTGTGGGTAGCTTATGTGGACAAAAAGTTATGAGGGCCGAAGCGAGAACTATTCCAAATAGGCAAAAAAAGGCCTGGCACAGGAGGGGGAAAAGGCCTGGCAGCGAAGGGGTTAATAGAAGTATTGGATGCATATGTACAGCCATGCATATACCATGGAATGACTACTTGATGTGTGTTTTAAACACACGTTGATTTCTTTCAAAGTGAAGTTTAATTGAAAACAAAAACTAAAATTCAAGTGCTTTTCCTTTGAGTTGATCTCTTAAGATATTGTAGTGTCAATTTCAATGAGGAAATAATGCAATTGATGTTTAAAATAAAATCAAACGTATTCTTATTCAAGCAATCAATAATTGCTCTAAACTAAAGTAGGAAAACCTTTTGTTAAAGCTTGGATTATCTTAAAAAAACGTTGTTTTGCCTTCTTGCATAATTTTATTGCAGCTGCCACACATAATGGTATGTGACAAGTATCTAGCTGTGCAAGTTCAACATTATTTACTTTATTGTGATTGTTTGACATTTTTGTAAACCTGTATTTCAGGCTGCATTACATTACACTGTGTATGTTTTACTATAAATGGGATGAGAATATGCATCTGCTGGCATTCATCTAGAATCTTCAAGTGAAATCCACCATTAATATAGGCATTCATATTTTATATATATTTAAATGGTGTAGATACCTACCTACTTGTGTTGGCATGTGTAGTTTTTGTAACATTATTATTTTTAATTCCTATGTGTATTTTAGCTTCATACACATAAAAAGGAATTTGAGACAATTATTTGTTTTCAAATGGATAGATCGCTCAAAGCACATAAATAAATTGTCTTGTACTTATGCTGCACACAGTGTAGCTGCACAATGGCACATTATAATTTGCAAAGATTATTTAAAATATATTTAATTTAAACTTTGTACCTTTCATACTAGGCAGTGCAGATAAATGAATTTCTATTTTGTGTTGCATACAAGGTTATCGAATTTGTACACATTTTTACAAAATTAAAAACAATAAAACATTTAAAAAATATATATAATAGCAATAACTCTTCCATTACAACTTACCTAGTGGACCAGCAACTTCAGTTCCAAGGTGGTGCAGTAGGTCTTCCTCCTGAGGCTTTTCATCGGTCCAACAATGATGCATCTGCTGCACCTTATGCTCTGTAGAAGTTAGTGCCACAAGATTGTGGTGTACTCTCTTTATTCACTTAATTCTATCTTGCTTTGCCACACTCTGCCACCAGCTACTAACCTCTATGGGGGTAGTATACTACCAACCACACCAATGCTCCACGTCCCTCTCTGCAAAGTTCACTTTTCTCCACTTCCCAGGCATAACTGACATTAAATCTACTACAACGACATAAAATACTCAAAGCTAACTCCAACCCCCCCAAAAACGCACAAACCCTTCCAACAATACAACCACAAAACAATATTAAGACGGATTTTAACACGTCACTGATCCCAAATACAAATATGCAACACAACATTTCTTCAGAAGAAAACTATACAAATCAAAATTATAGGAACAAACATTACTCCCCAACTCTACAAACTCAGATAATGGCCGAAACACTTTTTTGATCTTAAATCAAACTAACTCTACTAAATTAAAAGTGAAAGGAGCTTGCAAAAAGGTGTTCCCAAGTATCCATGCCATTTGCATGGTACAAAATAACGATTTGCCTAATAATGTGTGTTTTGCTCTTTGCAACATCATGCAATCAAATATGCATGATGCTGTGGTATGAAAAGTTATGCATGACCAGGCAAATATGAAAACAAATTAAACTATGGATTATGCATATATTTTAATAATGTACACCAGCCAATTATTTTAAAAGACAGCAACAGACATGTTCCACCCTTCAAACACATACTACAAAGCAATGAAGCTCAAAATAGTGCATGTTTTTGCTCTTCTGTAGATTTATTTTCAAACTCACACAAGACTGAAAAATTAACCCATTAGTTGACTTTATACAATTGGAATAAGCATTTATGTTGTCCTTTCATCTACATGCATAACACAAGTACAACACATATTCTTAGTTATTTTGTGCTACATATGTGCAAATGAGTTCAATCATGTAGGCAAATATCTTTTGTTAAGGAACATCTTTTGGACAGTG
Organism: Pleurodeles waltl; assembly: GCF_031143425.1. NCBI lineage: Eukaryota > Metazoa > Chordata > Amphibia > Caudata > Salamandridae > Pleurodeles > Pleurodeles waltl. The sequence continues at coordinate 263,128,609 of NC_090440.1, forward strand.
AGGACACATGAAATGATTGTGGATGGATTAATGAAAGAAGCATGGAATAAATACTGTAGAAAAGAACAGGCACAATATTCTATAATAAAAATTGAAATAACATTTTGCAAAGTAATTAGTCCAAGAATAAGCAATAATACAATCTGCAATGTGAGGGAGAGGAACATGAGAACCTTCTGAAAATCCTAAACTTATTTTTTTTAAAAAGATATGCAAATATACAATCCACTTTTACATGTTCACATGGACAGGAATGATGTCACGTGCAATAAAGTACTGTGTGATTTTAATATTTGGTGGGAGTATACCTTCATCCATTGAGAGTCATTGTTAGTATGGGTTGATGAATAGAAGTGTTATTGGTGATGAAGTAGATGTAATGCCTGCAGAAATTCACTACTTGAAATACGTCCATCATACCGTAAACAATTTAACTAAGTGAAATTTCATTTATTTTGTATTAACAGGATAATTAGTAGCTCAAAGAATGGTACAACACACTTTAGGTAAATGTTGGAAAGTGGATTACTGGTAAAGGCAGGTAAGTACCTACACCTAGCAATAGGCCACTAACCCCCACTTAGGTCCAGTTAGATTTCAATAAATTAAACCCAGCTCAACCCTTGGTAGCTTGGCAACGAGCCACAAGGCTTAATTTAGGAGACAAGTGTTTAAAGCATTTAGAAAATCACAAAACAGTAAATAAGTAAAACACAAAACACAATAAAATCCAACACCAATTTATAAAAATAGATTATATTGTTATCTTTAAAATGACACAAAAATGATTAAAATCAGATGAGGGTAACTGGAGATATGAATTTTCTAAAGAATTAATGTTTTCTAGCGCATAGAAGCAACTAGTACTCAAATGGTTAAAAAAAGGGCCACACGGAAAAGGGACAAAATCCAGAGTTCAGGCCACCCACTAGGTACACTGTTAAAGTTACTTTCAGAAGTGTTTCTTGATTCAGGAAAGTGTTCCACAGCACCAGGCAAGGATTCAGAGGTTCTGATTTGCCTCTTGGGGTCTGGGACTACAACTCCCACAATGCACCTTTTCAACTTATGGAGTTGCTCCAAATGTCTCCAAACTTCTGGATCCTCTTCCAGAGGTCCTTTTTGATGTGTCCACAACTTGATCCAAGGTTCCAGAAGCTCTGAGTTGCTCCTTGGGAGTTGGACTACAATTCCCAACTAGCCACTTGACGCTGGTCAGCTGGGCTCTGATTGCAGGAATTGATGCAGGGGACTCTGGGCAGCTCCTTTGTACCTGTAGCAACCAGGGAATCCCTTCTTTTTTTTGTCTTTTTTTTTTGTCCTCATTCAGCCCCGCATTCTGAGCCACCTCTTGATTCGTACAACCTTCTCACCCTCTAAATAAGAGAGGGACCCTAACCATGGGGTGCACCATTATATCTCCCGGTTCGCCTAAGCAAACCAGCAGGAGTGGCAAGCGGTGAATAATCATTGGACGAAAAACACCAAACCAATTTCAAATAGTCTCAAGACAACCAGTTCTCAAAAAGAAAAAGAAAAATAACATTTCAAACCACTCCCCCACATTTTAATAAAGGCAACCAAAGTTCCGCATTTCTCTTAGTACCCCACGTATTCAAGTCCATGTTCGAAGTACGGATAACTGCATTAAGCCAATCCATATAACTCGGGGGGTGCTCCTTCATCCAATTTTTGCAAATTTCATTCCTACCCAACACAATTACATAAAACAAAAATTTACGATTAACATTATTCATCCTACTCCATATACCCTCTTCCTGTAGCTGCCCGAATATAATCAACGGGAGTGATACAGGAATTTTCCAGCCTAACATAGATGACATTCCCCCAAAGACTTCCTCCCAAAACAACCGAATAACAGGGCAATCCCAAAACATATGAATATCCGTTGCTCCTACCCCACCGCATTTCAAACATTTAATCACTTCTCCATTCTTAATCTTCGAAAGTTTTGCCGGCGAGATATAAGCTCTGTGTGAAGTATAAAGATGATTTTTCCTTAATGGGGCTGGCTTCACTACTTCATAAAGAGTCAAAAACGACTTCTTCCACCATATCCCAACCTTATCACCAGACACGGCCTTACTCCATAGATTAGTCGGTAGGGTAAAATTCCCATCAAGGGTTTATAATATTTCCCAATACCAAACCTCCAACTTCTTTACAGGGGCAGAGACCGCGAATTCTAGAAAAGAATCCTCCAATGAACTTACCACACCCAGACCCCCCTTAATTTCTTTTTCCCACTCTCTTATCTGTAAATACTTAAACCTAGACAGGGATCCACCCGTTATCCGTACCAACTCTTCCCATGAAAGTAAAGTATCCTCTCAAGAGAGCTCACCCCACCTTTCCATCCCTGCCCTTTTGAGTGGTAGTGCTAAAATATCTTTACAGCACTCTGGGGTGCCCGGGGAGTCCCAAATAGGCACCCCATGATAATGAACACCAAGACGTCATCTCAGCTGATACCATCTCCTTGCCAGTCCTTGCAGAACTTTCAATTTAACTTTTTTGAAAAATTTATGATCACCAAATTTGAAAAGAAAATGCCTTGAGGCCCCTTTTACAGATGAAACCATTGCCTTATACACTCCGCCCACTGCTGAACCATCTGGGCATACAAACAGCATCCTTGAGTTCTTGAATAAGAAAGCCCAAGCATAATATGCCAAATCTGGTGAAGCCAATCCTCCCTTTTCCCTTCTTCTGCATAATTTCTTCCAAGATATCCTTGGCCCCTTTGAACTCCAAATAAAACTACTTATCGCCTGCTGCATTTTATCCAGATATCCTTTATGCATTGCCAGAGGAATTGCTGCAAACACAAAATTCCATTTAGGCAGAATGAACATCTTAACTAAATTTATCCTCCCGAGAATCGTCAAAGGGAGATATGCCCATTTTCGTAGCATAGCTTTACACTCAACTAACAGTTTTTGTGCATTCCTCTCCACTAAATCCTTAAGATTATGGGTCACTAAAATGCCTAAATACCGTATTTCCTGCTTACTTGGTATTGACCCTACTTCCACATTCCATTGCATAGTTTCTGTTTTTCCCACATTAATCCGGTAACCTGATATCCTTCCAAATTGTTCAGCCAGTTCTTTAACTGTACTAAAGGCCAATGGCAAGTTATTAGTGTATATCAACAAATCATCTGCGTATAAAGAGATTTTTTTTTCCAACCATTGCAACAAAAGGGAGGAACAAGGAGATTTTGCCTGATTTTTCTGGCAAATGGTTCAATATACAGATTAAACAATACAGGGGACAAGGGACAACCCTGCCTAGTACCTCTAGAAATTGTAATGGGACCCGTATGTTTCCCATTCACCAAAATCTTAGCAAAAGGTGCTGTGTAAATCTGGTCAATAACCCCACAAAACTTTGATTCTAAGTTGGCCCGCCTCAACATTGATTAAAAAAAATTCCAATTTACTTGAACAAAAGCTGTCATTGCATCTAAGATAATAATTGCCAATGGTGCCCCAAAAGTTGTAGCCATATCTATTGCCCCAATCAATTCAAAAGTTAACTCATGCAAATATCTACCTTTGGAAAAACCTTTTTGGTCTGGGTGCACCAAGTTATTAACTATCTTACTCAGCCTATCCACTAATATTTTAGCTAATAATTTATAATCGCAGTTCAACAATGATATAGGCCTATAAGAAGCACATTTCGCAGGATTTTTATCAGGTTTCAAAATTTATGAGATAACCGCCTCATTCCACGAAAGAGGAATGTCATTGCCATGTTCCAAAATCCCTCCAAACAGCTCTGACAGAACGGGGATTATTGAATCCCCTAATACCTTATATACCTCCACTGGGATACCATCCGGACCCGGAGCAGTCCCAGACTTACTACTATTCAGAATTCTCCTAATTTCCTCTGACGTAATTGGGGCATTCAGCGCTTCCCTCTCCTGCAATGATATACCTAAAGATATATCAGACCCCATCCAATCCGTTACCATACCTTCACCCACCTCTAAGTCCTCTGAATACAATTGTGTAAAAAAAAATTGAAAAGCCGCATCATCCGTTCTTCTTTCTCCTGACTGCTCCATTTCAACCTCCATGATAAAGTTCCTAACACGATCTGCTTTGCCTTTCCAGGCTAACAACTTCCCAGCATTTTCCCCATATTCAAAATGTGCCAATTTGCTTGCCTCCCATTTCCTTTGAATTCTTCCCTGTAATACCTTCTCCAACTGTCTTCTCAACCCATCCAAGCTAGCCCTCAAAGCCTCTGTCTCATCTGATTCTATTATTTCGACTTTATATTTTCGCATTTCCTGCTTTATCAAATTAATCTCATTTCTGAACACTTTACGTTTCTGGATAGAGCTACTCGTAATCTCCCCTCGAATAACCGCTTTAAACGTATCCCAAACAACTGATATGGGGCAGATCCCATATTTACACAAAAAAAGAATTCTGATTCCTTACGCAACTTTGCCAGCACCTCCTGATCCAGTAATAAAGAACGATCAATCGTCCACCGATTACTAAGACTTCTCTGCGGGAAACTCATAACCACACAACCGCAGAATGGTCCGATAAGTGAGAGGGCAAATACACTATGTTCTTCACGTCCTCTCTCAAACGTAAATCTAATAAAAAGTAATCAATTCGAGAGGCATGCTTATATTTCTTATTAAAAAACGAAAAATCCCTGCTATTCCCCACCCTTTGTCTCCAAATATCGCACAAACCAAATTCCTTCATCATCCTCCTTAAATATTGTTGCGATTTAGGCGTGCCTCGAGACTTACAGTTATGCCTATCCAGCTCATTATCTAACACGACATTAAAATCACCCATCAGGATAACTGGGTCAGAGAATTCAAGAAGCTGAGAAAAAAGACGCCTTAAAGGTTCTATATCATCGCAATTGGGGCCATAGTACCCTGCTAAAACCAAATTACGACTACCAAATTGTACTTTAACTATCACCCATCGCCCCACTGTATCTGATCTTACCTCCAAAACTGCAACATTCCCTGTTGTGATTGTTTGACTAGAATAGCCACACCTTTAGTATGATAGTTGTGCTCTGTACATGTAAACGTTTGAACCCACCTCAACTTTTGTATTATGCTAATACACTCTGCCTTTGTTAAATGCATTTCCTGCAAGACTAAGATTTGTGCAGTTGAATCATGCAAATACTGTAATATTCGCTCCCTTCTCCCTCTCATCCTCAGGCCATTAACATTCCAAGAAAGAATTTGCAATGATATGTTCTTTGCCCCCCTGGCTTCTCTCCCTACTAGCTATCTTTCAAATCTTACGAAACAAATAACCGGGTTGAACGAGGCACTACTTTTTTCTTTTTTTTCCGCTCTCCCTCCCCTGCCCCCACCCTACTCCACCCCCTCCCTCCCCTTACCCCCATGCCCCACCCATGGAGAACCCCCCCCAGCTAAGGACCATTTTGGTCCAAGATTTTAGAACGCCCCGCGCTCCTGGGGAATTTAAACTTAGAAAACCACTAAAACAACATTATTTTACGGTCTGCCCATCTTTAACTACTTCCAATAAGTCATCCGCCTCATTTATATCTCTAATATTATACATTTTGTTATTGTACATGACCCGGAGAAAGGCTGGAAATTTCAACTGAGCCGAGACCCCCAGAGACTTAAAAATCTCCAAACGTTTCCCGATCTCCCACTGCCTGTCCATAGTAACCCTAGATAAATCAGACCTAATCTCAAAAACAACATCATTCACTTTTAAGGATTTTTGTTTCAATGCTCTAGATAAGATCTTTTCTTTCATCTGATATGTCAAAAAGTTTATCAACATTTTTCGAGGTCTACTACTGTTCATCCGCCTCTTGAAAGGGTCCCGATGAACTCTATGTATTTCCTTTCCAATTTCCTCCTCAGTCTCCTCCAGTCTGACTGCCGATTTAATTAGTGAAACCACAAAGGCCTTGAGATCGTTGTCTTCTGTACCTTCAGGCACTTTCAAAAGTTTTAAATTGTTTCTTCTTGAGTAATTTTCCAGTTGCTCAATTCAATTTTTTAATACCTGCTCGCTTCCCTTCAATGCATCAATCTCACCCTTATGTTGAGCCAATTCCTCCTTCATGCCACCCATAGCTTCTTCTCTCCATTACACCATCATTTTTTCTTTCTAAAATTGCACAAACCTCTCTTATCTCCCCTTGATTTACTTCTGAGTTCGCAAAGCCTTTCTTTACATCTTCAGAGATGGACAAAATCAATGCCTCCAGCGAGGAGCTCAGAGAAAGCGAGGGGGCAGGAACACCTTGAGCGGATTCCTCAACCACCGCCCTAGGCAAAGAATCTTGTGCCTCTAAGGCCGCTACAGTTGGGCTCTGAACTTGAAATAGGGCCATCTGTTCCTTCCCTAACAATGGCGGGGGGAAGGACTTCTCTATCCCTTCTCCTTCTTTGCTTCCACCAATTGCTTGGGATGGCGCAACCATCCTATTGTCCACCCGCCCCCTGTCCTCACCAAAAGCATCCTCTGACTGCAAGGTGGTAACCTCCATTACCGCTCTAGCCTGACCGGGGGTAAGCTTAATTACTTACCTTAAAAAAAGACCTTAGGGGGGGAGTCAACTTGTCTCCACCCTTAAGCTTACTTTCCCCCACCTTCCTTACAACAATCCTTCCTCCTTCACCAGATTTGGATTTAGACCTTTTTTGCCTAAACCCCCCTTATCACCTTTATCAACTAAGGTCACCTCCAAATTGTCCACCTGAAGCTGGTCAGCCCCCTCCACTCTTGTAAAAAAAAAAGGGGGAGAAGGGATATCACCATCCCCCCCCCACTCTGCCTCACCGTTTTTTCCTGGTCCCCTTCTCCAATGTCCACTTAGGTTGTGCTCCTTGCCTTGCCTTCTCTGTGACTTCGCTAGTGGAGCCGCTAACGTAGCTACTGCTACCGCTATTCCCCCGAAGGGGAATACGCGCCACTTCTTTCCTCACCCGGTGCAGCTCCAGTGCGGCCCGGTACCACCAGACAGCCCCCCGCTGCCCTCCAGCCTGCCTCCGGGCCAAAAAATCATGGTGCGCACATCCGTGTGCCTGTCACAGCAGTCCAATCTGCAGCACAGTCCTGCCACACCCCCCAGGAACCGGAACCGGAAGCGCCCTAGCGTGCTGCTCGGACGCCGCAGCCCGCCATGTTCTCCTCCCTTCTTGAAGCAATAGAAGACAGGCAAAAGTCCTCTTAGTGGTGAAGCCCAAGTGTGCAGCTGGTGCAGTCCTTCAGAGTTCAGTGTCCAGGTGCAGCTCAGGGGTCCAGCAGGGCAGGCCTTCTTCTTCTTTGTCTTGATCCTTGTAGGGATCTAAAGTGTGGGTGCAGCTCTGCCATATTTATCCTTGCTCCTGGGTGGAAAGCAGGGGTGGTCCTGGGTATCCAATGCCAGGCAGGCTCCTTCCCCCTTTGATGACCACCGCTGGTAAGTGTGGCAAAAATCAATCCCAGCGAGTAACACTCAAAAATTCAACATGGCTGAAAGTGATTTTTGGAGGTTAGAGCTGGCTGAGCCTACCCACTGGTGTGGCTAAAAATCTTAAACACAACCCTCTCTTGCCCCCTGCCCTCTCCTAATCTAATCAAGAGGGCACCTAATTGTCTGGGGTTGCAGGATGTGAGGGAGGTGCTGGGCTGCTTCATATGTCCTTTCCTGCCTTTGAAGACCAGTTTGGCCGCCATACCCCCTTCCTGCTTCCCCATCTGCTGAGGCTGTCTCCTCCCACAGGCACATCCTTTGTGTTCAGCCCAGGTGGCCACTTCACACCTCATCAAGGCCGCCTGGCCAGGCTGCCGGAGGCTGGGCAATAAGAGAAGGGCACTACAGAGCTGAAGTTGGCAACTTTCAGTTAGAGTTTTAAAACTCCGTACCTGAAATAGTTATATTAAATCCAACAATTGTAAGTTGTGGGATTTATTATAACAATCAATTTGATACCAAACTCAAGTATCTAACACTTAAAGGGACTTTGTTCAATAAAATAAAGTCTACCCATTTCAGCCTATGGAAGCCATTCACTACAGTGAGGTAAAAACAAAATGTGCTATTTTACCTCACCAGGGCTTATAAAACAATTTTTATAAGGCCCCTGCTTATAGATACATGGCACCCAACCCTAGGGGCACATAGGGCACACCTTAAGGGTGACTTATATGTAAAAATAAGGTAGTTTAAGACTTTGGAATTGCTTTTAATTCCAAAGTTGAATTTGCACATAACTAGTTTCAAAGCAGCCAGCAAGGCAGGCTGCCTTTAAAACAACACTGGGCACCTCAGTAGTGCACCTGTGGGTGCACCAGCTAAGCTGGTGTCCCTAAACCTACATGCCCTACCGTATACTAGGGACTTATAAATAGGTTGATACTGCCAATTACAATTAGCCTAATTTGCATACTCATTTTACACAGAGCACAGGCCCTGGGACTGGTTAGCAGTCCCCAGGGCACCATCAAAGTCAGGAAAACACCAGCAAAAAGTGTAAAAGTGAAAAAATGGGGGCAAGAAGTTGGGGGCCTCTGCAATCACCCCTGTTTCCTCACAGTAAATAAACATTTTCAAGCTATAGACACACTAGTTTTACCAGAGTAAACTTCAAGTTACAGTTGCTGTACAAGGACATTATTTCTTCAGAATTATTATATGACTTCATAGCTAGGCCACACTACTGTGTTACAGTCTAAGATATTGAAAATGACTTAGGAAATAAATAAAAACACCCCACACAGGAACACAACAATTGTGGCAAGTTCACCCATTTGCAGTTCTGAGTTACTGGCTTGTCTGTGAGCCAACAGTGAGTGGCATGTAAGCTGCGCACAAGTAAGAAATCTTTGCTTCAACAATAATGAGAAAAGTATTGTTCCACGTTAGGTGATGGGTCTTTGGGTGCTCCATGACTTAGCTGGTTAAACATTGATCCTACTCTAGGGGACATAGCCCTTTTATTATTTGTGGTTTAACCCTGTCCTAGGTTATTAGACCTATCCTAGCTCACAATCCACTCCTGCTATGTAGGTAATTCTCTGACCATACAAAGACCAGCAGTGCTGCCCTGGGGACTATGACCCCCTTCTGGCAGAGACGGGGTGCAGGAGTCCCCAGAGGGGCCCCTGCACTGCCAATGCACCTGGCATGGGCAGTGCAGGCCCCCCCCCGGCCAGCACCATCACAATGTTCATTGTCTGCTTTGCTGACAGTGAACATTGCGACAGGTGCTGCTGCACCATACGCACTACAGCACTGCCGCCGGCTCTATTACAAGCCGGAGCCAATGCTGTAGGCTGTTTCCTGCTGGGCCAACGGGCAGACACTGAGGTTCCGCCCGCTGACCCAGACAGAAACTCGTAATGGTCCCGGCAGGGAGGCCGCCTCCCTGTCGGCACTTCGGTGGATGGAAAAAGTCATATTGAGGCCCTTAGTGTTATTGCTATTTAGGCAAACTTTAATATATTGATGTAGCTCAGCAACAGAGGTGCAAACCTGACTTTTACATCAGAGCACCCTCCTGGATACATGCAGTGCTTAATTTGAGCAGGCAATTGCTGGTAGGGGGGGTACCAACATTTATTTTTGGGGGTCAGCCTTTATTTTTCGGCATCTGATATGTCCTGAGTGCAAAAGAGGCAAAAACACACAGATTGGAAAGATGGAGAAAGAGAAAGATGGCAAACCAATGACAACAGGAAAATCCAGGAATATGAAAGGTCGAGATAAAGGAGTAGGGAGTGTCTGGTAGTGGATTAAAGACTACCTTTCTTGGTATGGGTGCACCGAATTTTAATTGCACGGTGCACACAGGCACACAAAACAATCTGCACAGTGATATTGAGGGACAGGAATGGCGCAATCTGCTCATGGGATCCTCTCTGTCTGACCAACACTGTTATAAAATCATCTTTAAATCACCTTTAAATACAAGACTTGTGGACATAGCTGTGATTTAATGTTTTTTTGCCTTGGACCTGTCTAATTATGTTTGTTGATCAGTTGAAACACCCCACTTCTTTGCTGGGCTTAACATTTGGAGAGCATCATGTCTCAGCAGGCCACTTGCAAATCTGATATAGCCAGACAAAGGACATAAGCTTGAGCAGTGTTTCACAATTGGATGTAAATCATCAATTCATTTGCACCAAGAATTGGTGTTTCTAGATGCACTTGTCATGCCCTTAGAGTTAATAAACCTCTGGACTTCTTCAAGACTGCCTACCATTGACTCCATCCCTTACTTAACTACCTCCAACATGTGCTGCTGAACTCCCATATGTTTTCCATCCAAAATTCACTTAATGGTCAGATAGTTGGTTTTCAGCACGCTGGTTCTGTGCAGGATGGGAAGAACTATGGGTTGGTTTATCTGGCGACACAGCAACATATTCTGCCCTTGCCAAATCATTAGGTAAATTGAGGGGCATCTGAAACACATATAGAACACAATATTTACATGTATTAAATTGAAGCAATAACTACAAAAGTAAACAAGTTGGAGGAATATTCAGAAAACAAGAAACAAAGAATAAGGAGTTAAACCAAATAAGTTGAAACAAATACACAGAACACATATTATCCAAAATGGTAAAATTCCCTCCATCTACGCCCCCTTCCGATCCCCCAAACCTCATTCACGCACACTTACAGAAACGCACCACGCTTACACACTCTCACTCACACAGGCATACACGCATTCATTTACGCATGCATCCATTCTTTCTCGCACACATCCGTACACACATTCACACTGACACGCAGACATGCATTCACATTTCCATTCATACACGTGTTCTCACACATGCATACACACTCACAAACAACACTAGACACATTTGCATTCATGCACACACTCACACATTCCTGCACACAACCCCACATGCACACACAACACCCCCACCCCTCTCCCCTGTCAGAAACCCAAGTTACCTGCATCCAGGGGGTCAGGCAATATTATTTGTCATAATACGGCTGGTGGCAGTCTTTTGGCGGCAGTCGCCGCGGCGGTAGGCGGCACTTATGGCCAGTGTCTTAATGGGGGCCATAATCCTAAATCCTGAATAATTTCATAGTCCTACTCAGTGAATATTGTAGCAATTAGCCAGCAAAGTCCAGTAATAATAACAAATAAAAGAAAAAAAAGAACTATTGTTCAAAAAGTGTAAAGAGCATACAAATACACTATAAAGCAAGCTTAATTAAGTTGAGCACAAGACATAAAACATATTATGTGGTGATGTATGCATTGTCACCTGCAAAACGAAAAATAACACACAAGCACACAAATATGAGAACATGTCCTAATAGAGATCCAAAGTTTGTTTTGACATGTCCTACTAGAGATGTCATTATCACTTAAAAAGGCAGTGCATTAAAAAAACATTTGTTAATAAACAAATGGGCATTAAAGCACAGTCTCTTTAATGCAATACAGCAGATAAAGTTAGCTTATTGTACTGCTTGAAATTTTTTTGGCTGGAAAACAGACAATTTTAAGCTACACATCTTTTAACACAACTATGCAAAATAAAAAAAAACAAGCATTATGTACTGAGAAAACAAAAATACACTTGTAGATGATACAAAAAAAATATTACGGGTCTATGTGTAGATAGATAGATAGATAGAAAGATAGATAGATAGATAGATTCATTTGAACACTTACAATGAACTCAATGTGCAATATACAAAGCTATATACGAAGCTCAGGTGTTTCTAAACTCTCGACTATGCAACCATCTCAGTGAAATAAGTGATATCACCAGCTCCTCCATGAGATTAAACTCCTCCTGGACTTCAGGTCCTTCTCCTGATGTCATAGAAGCCTTCAGGTTACTGAACAGTTTCTCTTTAGTCTTGCACTTGTAGTCATGCCACATTTTTTTTTTATTTCAGCTACAGTCCTTTTTGTTGAGGGAACTACATTTACTCTGTCCAGCAGTGAATGCCAAAAAGCACCCTTTTCAGATAATGGAATTTTACAGGTGAGACAAAGAAATCTGCCATTAAGAATCACGTCTAACCTTTTTGTTTTCCTCTTCAGTGAAGTTGACTTTCCTTTTGCAAGTCCTTTCAGTGGCGGCACCTCCTTGGCTTCTTGTATCCTCCTACTTGGAATTCTCTCCTGTATTATCCATTTTTCTTGTAAAATATGTCAGAACGGGTTGTTTTAAAGAGAACAGGCTTTTGGAGCCTGCACTACACATCATGTATTTCGATTTACTCAATAGAAGTTGGATTTACGAAACGCAAGACAGAGTTCCATGAGTTCACAACAGTCCACAGTTACAACTTTGTTGTCCCTGCATCATACTTTTGTCATGGTGCATTGTATCATAAATATGTTGCAACTATGAGGCAGAAAAGCAATGCAATGCAATACTCTAATTTCTGATGCAGCACTATGCAACACAGCATTGCATGAGTATTAGAAAATCTGGACTGAAATCTTCCTTCTCTCACAACAACATTCAAGACTAAACAGCATACTAAGAAATGTAAATTTAAATGCACCAATGGGCATGATGAATGTTGTTAACTCCTGAGATTCTGGGTGTAATCAAACCTGGTGGTATGCCAATACGAGTTCAAGCATTGTAAACATCTCAGCTTCCTCCAAAAATGTTGACCTCTCAATTATATTGGGTAGTGGAAACGTATCCACTGCAACTTCTTTTTTGAGGGCATGTAAATCTACACTTAGGCAAAGTTCACCCTTGGCCTTTTCAGCTGCAACAACAGGAGCCAACAACCCAGTTGCTTCAAAAGGAGTAATCACCCCTTCATCGCACAACTTGTCTAGCTCCTTTTCAACACCATTTTTGACTGCATTATGCAAATTTGTTATTCTGACAGAGACAGGCTTAGCACCAGAGTTCAGTTTGCGTTTATGCACAGAATTATTTAGGCATCCCACCTTATCTTCAAATACATTGGGGTGCAAAGCTTAAAACTCCTCTCGCAAACTGTCAATCTGTTTAAGTGGTACTAGAAGAGAAGCACTGGGATGTAGAGTGGCACCTAGTTTTAATGTGGCCTATTCAAAATATCATCATCTTGTTCAGGCACATACACTTTACCAGATATTTCTTGGGTGCCCAAACCAATTCCTGTGATAACATTTTCATGAGTTTGCCATCAAACCCTCTGGATTAATGCCTTTGGTTTCTGCTGATGCCTTACCTTCACATAACCTCTTAAACACACCCTTCAAGATTTAGGTATTTTGGAATAAGAATCAAACATCATCAAAACAGTCCTGCCACTAATTTTAACCCAACTATTCAGATTCTTTCCATTTTTGCCATCAACCTGCAACATTATTTTATCACAAACCTCACTCAGTTCCCTCACATGATTACTTGTAAACACAACACTTTTGTATAGTGATCTTTTTCCCCACATTTGTTGTGGGTGGCACCTGGAGGTTTGCCACGTGATTGCTACGTACTGTTAAATACTGTTGAGAATGGGGTGAGCTCTTACTTTGCAGCCCACACCAGTGCCTCGCAGAGACATTATAGACCCACCTCCTCTCCCCTATAGCTTCTACTGGAGGTTATACTACACCACAAAGGATGGATTGGGATTAAGGAAGACGGCTTTGTTGATCGATAGTGCCTTGAGGGAGTTCTACATGGGCTGTCGAACCTCATAAAGAAAATGACTCCAAATAAGGTCTTATTCCATCCATTCTCTGAATCTCTTCTTTGTTGAGCACCGCCTGCTCTCCCCTGTCCCAATGGAAGTTTTCTTGATCCCAGCACCAGTGGTGTATGGGCTAACATGCTCTCTCCTCTTGGTTGGAATGCAGAAGAAATTATTCGTGTTTCCGTATCATACAGCATAAAAGGATCCAGCAGTTATAGGGGAACACACAGGAAGGTTAACATCTGTTTAAAACAAGGTTTACTGATCTTCAACACATTAATTTCCTGAATCAATTTTTTTTTTTACTAGTATTATTTCTTAGAAACAATCAGTGTGTAACTATAACAAATGTTCCATCACATTTGTTTCTCAGAAATGATTTACTGTGACATAATCTTGGAATTGGAGCATAGAAGTTATTTGTAAACCATTGTTTTAGCTCTGCATTGGTCTTGTTTAAAGTATTTTAAATGTGCACAATACCTTCTCTTTTGAACTTGACAATTGTGTGCTTGATCTTTTCTAAGTCATCAAGTAGATTCTTTGGTTGTAATATATATCATGTATTCAGCGGTGTGAATGGTGTGAGGAATCAAGACCCCAGGTAAGTGTTCCATGGATACTGAAATTTAGTAGTGAGCTTCTCCCTCGTTGGAACCTTGAGGAGAAGCAGGGCATGGTCATCCAGGCATGGTTTAAATTATGGCACACTCACAAAATCTCAGCAATTCTCAGTGAGCAAGAACTAAAACTGTAAGAGACAGCAGGGCCCCCACTTCCAAACACAAAAATCACAAGATCCCCATCATTCATGGAAGTGTCATGGTGTTTGTGGGTCTGGAACTGAAACCCTGTGGGCACAATAAGTACAAGGGGTATGTGGTGGTAGTGGCATTGTGGTGTTTGGTGGTGTTACAGTGTTTGATGGGGGCAGAGACAACTTTGGCCAAGGATCACAGGGCTTGTCTGCACAAGGTGTACCCGAAGGGACTTAATCAAGGACCACTAGGCTGGTCTGGACATGTCGTCCTCGAAGGGACTGCCCTGATGGCAGATCATGACAGAAACACGCCAATTACACTTTAAACTCGGAATGCCAGGACACCACAATCTGTTGAGCTGACAAACGCAGTGAGGCACAGTATCAAGGCTCCATTCCAATGTAAAACATGCTTGTTGAGATGTCCACACAGATCTCAGCCTTGCGGCCAGTGAAGAAAGTGGAAATCTGGTGAAGAACGTACAGGAGACAGTAAGTATAAATCAGAATAATAAAATAATAATAATAATAAAAATTAAAGCTTCAACCCCATCCTCCAACTCCCACATTAATATCTTGGACAAAATCAAACCCTAACAATCTGAGAAAGAATCCCCAGCCTCAAGAGAACACCATGTGTGCCTTGTGGGACTCTAGTCAAAGTGGTTTGGGAGAGGATATAAAGTTCCCCAATGCCACAGTTTACATAGAGCCCTGAAAAGAGGATAAAAACCAAGCAAGACCATCCCAGACATACCAGCAGTCTTGTGTCTGTGGAGAATATGGAGCGAGAGATGGTGTCAAAGGTTGCCAGGAGGTCTAATGATATCAGAGCCACCCACCCTCATTTTCATCCATAGATGTCCTTATGTCTTCCTAATGCTTAAACACTAAACATAACATCTGAAATTAGAAAAATCCAATAAACCTATATAACCCCCTACGCAGCACTCATTTCCCTTTTTTATCTTCTATGAGAATCCTATTTCAGTATTAACAAAAACTAAACCTGTGACTTCTTAAAAGGTTAAACATCCTGGGCCTAGTCCAGGAAACAGTAGCAATATGTTTCTGTCATAAATCATTGACAGCAAACATTTAGAACGTATAAGAAAATGTCTAATACAAAATATTTGCACAATAAAACCACTTATACTGTTTATATTTGAACTGAACCAGAACATAGTCAAAACAGCCACCCAAAATAGAGCAAGCCGAGTAAGCTCATACTATCCTACATCTCAGCAATGAAATCCAGACTCT
Source organism: Pleurodeles waltl (assembly GCF_031143425.1). NCBI lineage: Eukaryota > Metazoa > Chordata > Amphibia > Caudata > Salamandridae > Pleurodeles > Pleurodeles waltl. Next base: position 263,144,318 of record NC_090440.1, read on the forward strand.
CCAATTATGGAGAATTTGTGTTTTATGTCAAGACCAAAGGCAAGCATCATTTATGTTCTAATCTTTTAAAAAACACCACAGTGACATGTTCTACTGATTTTAGATACAACCTTGCAAATACACCTGCACTTGACCAATCAGATGCTCTCAAGAACTGTTCCAAATAACCCCAAGACAGAAACCCTTTATTATCCATTATACAATGTACTGTATGTACATTAAAAACACTCAGACCCACACCTGCTGCACTTGTAATCACATTGACCTATCTAGCACTCATAGATTAAGTGATGATTTCAAAAGCCTCACATAAGAAATCAACTGTTGATGAACTCAATACTCACTATTTCTGTACATGTACTCCTTCAGACACCACACTACTCACAATTCTGGATGATCAGCTAAACAAAAACGAAGATTATATGGTCATGGTTATTTGTGTAATCTGAAATAACACCCAGGATTTAAAAAACAAATGTGTATCTTTAATGCCTTCACATCTGGTACTTTTCTGAAGAAGTCAAAACACACTAATGTGGCAAATTTACCAGACAGTTGCCACAAAGATTAAAATCTCCTTGAAAGCCATTTTGCAGAACTCTAGATGAACATCCCATATAGAACTATATCGCATTCTAGATGGTCTGCATAGCTTTACTTTTTCATGGTCTTGCTTACTAAGGCATCTCTCCCAATAAATCTGCCATCAGACAGCTTACAAACAGGTGGCACATCTGACCTAAACAATTTATTGTCCTATGCAAGAAACAACGTTTCCCATACAATACACTCAAATGACTTTGATAATTGTACTACAGATGCCTGCAAAGGATTCAAATTTCTCTCCATGCAACAACATACCCATGTCTTCCAAGCTCCTAATTATCTCCTTCTTGTCCTTGGAGCCAAAGACTCTCTGAGGAGCTCCAGCACTTCATTCAAAAGTCCCTCAAACTTGTTCCCTCTCCTGATATCCCACAAACAAGAACGCCAGGGTCCTGTCGTCTCTTAAAGGATGCCTTTCCCTTCCAACCTTACCAATAAGCTCTGAAACAAAGCAATCAAGAAAAGTTAATCCACAGGCAATGCCATCATCCTGAGAAACAAAGGTTCATTACCCAAAAAGGTGTTACCAGAACCACTTGGCATTTCTGTTTCCATATTAACAGAAGAACACTGTGACACATACTAAAAGGAGAAAATGCATGACCTTTTATTTTCCTCAAGTCTTTTTAAAAAGACTGTCAGCCCTCCAAGTGAAATATCTCACCAGGTGATGCACCAAATGAGATGCAAACAAGTCTGCTTCCAAAGGACCCCATCAATCCTGAAACCTTACGACAATCTGCCAGTTGGCACCCCAATCCCTGTAGTCCCTCAAATTTTTTGAATTTTATTTGGACACAAAATGTCTGTGTCCTGGCAAGTACTTCCTCTCAAACTAATCTTGTGTTCTAAACAATAATACCATAGCTCCCCGGCCAACACCCACAGTGCACAAGACTTGCTCCCACCTACGATTTCCCAGAGCTTCTTTGTGTCTTTGCACGCTGCAGCCACCCACCACTCTCATAAGTGGCAGAAAGACAGCAAATCGATCACCGAACCCACCTTCCTCACTGGTTGGCAGTCTTGTGTGCATAGGACAGCCTCATGTCACTGAACACCAAGCCCCCAATGCCCAGCAGTCTGAGGCGCTCCCCGAGCTGTCCGGCTCCCCTGGCGATCCTGCAGCGCTCCCCCTGCACTCCCACAGGGGGTACATTGGCACGTGAGCAAACAACATCCACTACATTAGGTGACGTGCGCACTCCTCCGGCTCGCAGAAGGCTGCCAACACTAATTAAACATTGTTGGAGTGGCGTGTGTGGTGAACTTTGCTTTGAAGGAGGATCTGGTGCTCTGACAGCACAGAGAGCGACCTGCCACAAACCAATGACAAAGAACTCAGAGCACGTTGTTCGGCTCAGCCACAGAAGAGAGTCATGTCTTTACTCACTCTCACACAGTGCAGACAGCTTACCCGGACCTCGGCACGAACATGCCACAAAAATCCTTTTGTATCCTTATGTTTGCCCCCATGTGCTGTGCCCTATGCTCTCAGATCGGAAAACAGTAAGACAATCTTACCAGCATGCCCTCTCCTGCACACTGGTCACGCTGGTCTCCGAGCCAGACCACTAGTTACTTGTTACACACAATTCACTGTGCGCAGTCTGCAGTACACTTCCAGCATGGATCTCCTGAGCTACAATCAGCATTATGAAAAATATCAAAAGAATCTCTGCAGCTCCTTGGAAGGCGCACTTTATCTTACACCAAGTGCTGTTTTATCTGTATGAAGAAGCTCAAACCACCTCTTCTCACCGCCTCGGTTGCTCCGGGCTCTGGACGCAGCTCCAACGGCGGCCGGCTACGATCAGAGCACAACAACAGCAGCAGCGGCCTCCGAACTGAAAGTAAGCTTAATTTATGTCACTTCACAATTCCGACTGTACTGGTGTTGTTTCAATTAACAGTAAACTTTGCCAGTTGGCGACAACACTTCCCAAATATTTTTTGCATACGTTTTATACCATGTGACCTGGAAGGCTATTTAACTTGGTTTTTCAAATTTTTAACTTCTTCCATGTGGTTTAATGATTTAAACACCTGTTCGCACAGTTTACTTTAAAGCACAAACCAGAAGACATTTCCCAGTTGAGGAACCCTTTTCAAAGTCTCTCTTCTTTTGATTCGAGCCCCCTTACTCTGGAGGCTGCTACAGCGTTACCAGATAAATTTAATTGAAATAAATTTCACACATAACTGCTTTGGCCCCTTCTGCGGATCCCCTCGTTCATTCAGATTAGCATTTCCTGGGGTTGCAACAATATGGGTGAGGCACACACTTCAATTAAGCATAATGGCACAGTTCCTCTTACCCGGGGATACTCCCGTGACCGCAGAAGCCATTCAGAAAAGGCATCAGGCAGGCTTGCGTAAGAACCATTCTAGGTCAATATCTTCCTTTGGCAAGACTCATCCTGATCGTCCTGCCGCGGCTCCCACTGGCGCAGAGAGAGGGCTCCGGCGCGGCACGGTTTCCGGAAACGGCGCAGGAGAATGACTTCCTCTCCCCTAAAGCTTAGGCTTTCTTGTCTATAATTATCATCTTGTCAACAAGTCCACAGATTGCCAGATATACTATCTTTTAATGTTAAACTCTCTCGCGAGCCTGCATGCGTTTGTTGGCCTCGGAACAGAAGCGGAAGCCGAGTGGTAACAAGCAGGGCTTGAAGAGAAGTTCTGCTGCACGGACATTGTGCAGATTCGGGCTGAGCTCACTAGGGAGGGAGATAAGAAACCATTGCTCTGTTTTGCTGGTATTTTTGGACGGTGGACAGGGGGAAGTTTAAATGTACCTTCTAATTCTATGTTTTGTTAAAGTATGTACAGGTAAAGGCTAAAAATAGCGGCTTTAGATAATTCTCCTTATCTTTGTATCGACCAGGACATTAAAATACTGGTGGTGCCAGGAGAAATCCTGTCACGTGTGGCAACCCTAGACATTGCTGCGAAGGTGGGAATTCTTTAAGGAGTGTACTAGAGTGTATGGTCACATTTCAGCAACAGCGGTGAAGTCTCAGCTGTATTTTTTGCTTTATTAGTTCAAGACTGCTTGTGGGGGCGAAGTGGTTCAGGGAACATGGCGGCCGTCTAAAGAGCCGGTCGCAGAAGGCTCCATTCCGTGAATGATGCGGTAAAATAATTATGCCTTACTGGGGAAACGTGAAGGTTTGACGGTTGGCAGTGGGGGTCCGCTTTGCGTTTTTTAGTTTTAAGGCGGTGCAAGGGAGGCAAAGGAGCTGGTGGGAGCACGGGGTGGTGCCGTTGTTGAGAGCCTCCCTGGAGCTCTTTCGGGTCAGGGAGGCAGTGGCTCGTGTTCCCTACTGGGGGAACCAGGGCAGGGCCAGCACAGGGCTGGATCCTTCAGGAAAGAAGAGCAGGATTTTGAGGATTCCTCAGTACATCGAGGACTTGGTGATTTCAAGTACTGATGGGGAAAAAACAAGATTTAAATGGTTTGAAGGTTCTGTGCACCAGGGACATGCTTATTTTGATATAAGCACTGTAGAAATTCATTCAGACCATATGGTGGACAGGGTAAAGGTGCTAGTGGGGACCAGAAAGGAAGGGGGGAAGGTGGCATCTAAAAATAGTTTGGGACAAGTAGCGTATTCCCTGCGCAGCTCTATAAAAAGTAAGAAAAGAGTGGAAGTTGAAAGTCTGGTCCCCCTCCAGAAACCCCCTACAGCGAGGAGTAAGGCGGAATATGATAATAGTTCCGTTACAAAGAGACTAGATGTGAAGAGTGTTGGAGGTTTGAACTATAGAAAAATCCGGGTTACCCCATCAGTAAGGACTTATTTTCGAGTATTGCCAGGATCACCTAGAATGTCAACCGGGCGTGCAAGTATGCAAGAGCTGGATAAATCGGACAAGTTAGAGTCTGCTGCTAGTTCAGAGGGCATTAGCCCAGACCTCGGGTGGATGGGAGAGGTGTTTCGTAGTATTCCTTTTCTGTGAGATCTGTAGAGAGGCAAGAGGAGGTAAATGCAGTACAAGATTTTCAATCCATCGGAGAAGATCAGGGGCACTCAATTGCGGATATGTTGAAAGCATTATCTGTGGAACTGAAGGGTAGCTCTGAGACTTCTAATGCCAACGAGGCGGAGATTAGGGGTCTCTGTGAAGACTTAGGGAAGAAAATTGACGACCTGGCAGGCCGGACAGCTGCTTTGGAGGAGGAGGTGGGCGAGTTGAGGATGGTGGTGGAAGAAAATAAAGAGCAAATAAGATATTTAACACAAGGGGAAGCAGGGGTAATGGCTAAAATGGAATCCCTAGAAAATAATCAGAGGAGGAATAATCTGAGGTTTCTCAGGGTCCCGGAAGGGTTAGAAGAAAGTGATTTAAAAGGCTTCATGGTCCGATTGATAAAGCAGGAGGTGAATGTGGAATATTCAGAGGAGGACATTGCTAAAGATATTCAATTAAGGTGCACCGGGTCCCAACAAAAATGCCTTCCAACAGGGATAGACCAAGGACATTTTTTGTTTATTTTGAAACATACTCACTGAAGGAGCATATTCTGGCTCTGGCGTTAAAAAATAAATCATTGTCAGTAAATGGGTCTCCATTTGAAATTAGGTCAGACCTAGCATCTGTGACTTTAAATAAACAGTGGGAGCTGGGTAAAAGAATAGTCATGTTGAAAAAACTGGGTGCAACAGCTCAGTTAAAATTCCCTGCTTCATTAAGGGTTATGGTGAATAACAAAATGTATAATTTTACGACTGGAAGGAGGTGGACGGGTTGATCAGGAAAATTGAGAAAGGGAGTGGGAATGAGAAAGGTCTGACCTAAGCTTCTATAGTTTTTTCCGGTAAGGAGATTTTATTTATTTTTATTTTTTTAATTATTATTTTTTGCGGTGTCCCAAGTTAGGTACGGTGACCCTTCTCTGACTTTGGTCAGGTTAATGAGTGGGTGGGTTCCCTGGGGAGGAGGGGGGATGGTCAAGGGTATGGGGGATGGTGGTAGGGAACACTGGGTGGGGAGCATAATAGGGAAAAAAAAGATCTTCATTGTAGTAGGTAGACCTGGGGGCGGGGAGTGATGGGTGAGGAGGTGGAAGAAGGTAGGTGGTTTTGATGTCAGAAAATGGCAGTAACGAATTTGAGACTCCTGTCTTGGAATGTAAATGGTCTTAGGGTGAAGAGTAGGCAGAAAAGGTTGGTGCAATATTTGAAGGATGCCCCATTTGATGTTTTGATCTTACAAGAGACCCATCTTTCTAGGGAGGAATGTTTTGAAGTTTTTAAGTCATGCAGGTGGGTTCAGCAGATAGCTAGCTCAAATTGTTTGAGTGGCAGTAAAAGGGTTGTTGTTCTAATTAAGAACCATGCCAACATTACTTTTCTGGAAGGTCCCATAGATAACTCAGGGAGGTGGGTGCTGGGGAGGCTCTCTGCTTTTGAATATGTCTTTACCTTGGTAGGATACTGTGGTCCTAATAGGGATGATGTAGGCCCATTAAGGAACTTTCAGATCTTCTTTTGCAATATTTAGATCCAATAATATGGGCAGGTGATTTTAATGTTGTATTGAACTACGAATTAGATAGATCAGCGGGTAGTAGGTCCAAAATAAACAAGAAAATGCAGGGTCAGATTCGGGTAATGACGTCCTAATGGGGGTTATATGATGTTTGGAGTGATAAGAGGGGGTCAGAGAGATGTTATTGTTATAATAATAAGAAGTATCAGCATCAGTCCAGAATTGATTACTTCCTTTTGGATACTGTTTTGAGGGACTTTGTTGAGTCAGTAGTACATATTGGGGCCCATTTATCAGTTCACTCAGTGGACAGTTTAGATCTTAGGTTGCCAACAAAAAGGAGGGAAAAAAGGTGGACTTTAGACAGAACTCTGCTTTTGGAAGATGAGGTGGTCACGGAATTGCAGGCGGATTCAGAGGAATTGTTTTGGATACATTTGGGTTCAGTTCCCTTAGCGATAGTTTGGGATACATTTAAGGCCTTTTTGAGGGGATGTCTGATGAGGATAGCTGCACACGGGAGGAAATTATATAATGAAGAAATAAGCTGGTTGGAGAGTCAAATACGACAATTTGAGCAGGGAATGTTAAGTAAGGAGCAGGGTGAAGAATTTGACAATTTATATAAGCAACGTCAGACAGATAGTTTGGACTTGGCAGCTCTTTTGGACCGTAGGATTAGATTGAGATGTGAAGCTAATAGGGTGATACATTTTGAGTACAGTGAGAACAGCAGTAAATTGTTGGCTTGGAAGTTAAAATCAGATAGGGTTAGGAATCGGGTAACAGAAATTCGAGATGAAGACTCGGGTGAGATTAGAAAAGGTTCATGTGATACTTATGGATTTCCATAATGATTGTATCCGTATGTCAGTTCATTAGATATGTATCCATGTCAATGATTGTTACTGAGGCAGCGTACGGGGTCTTTATACAATGATATTGCTGTATAATTTGTACGTATAGTTGATTCGAAGTATACATTGTTTCAATATAATAGACTTGGTACTATTATCAATTTCAGCTCTTTCCGCATGTCCAAATGCATTCAATGTGATTTTCATTTCATTATTGACTCATTGCAACTGATGAGGCTACTATGTTATCTCTCTTTTAAAGACGTCCTTACGTCACTGTTTATGAGCTGTCCCTGCAACAGACATATCATGTTATATGTGATGTAAATGTTATTTTATTTTCATCCCTTCTCTTTTTTGTATTAATGACCACATGTTTCTTTCTATCCCATCTCCGACATATTTATATCATGATTTCTCATAGATAAAGTGTTGTTACTACAGATCTTATCAATAGGTATATATGTTTTGAATAAGTACTTCACTCTTATCCTCCTTTTTGGTTATAGTGCGATCATTTGCTATTTCCCATCCCATTTCTGATTGTATATTTTGGCTTATTCTAATTTTATGACTATAGATAGTTATTATTATCCTTATTAAGACGAGGGATATTTATTATGATTGGGTTTCAAGGCCCCCCGTTTTTCTTTCCCCCTATTCTGAATAGTTAACAAGGTTAAAGAAACCTTTGCCCAGTATTTCTTTTATATCTACCTTATTAGCAGTATGCTTGCTACTCATATTGTTAAGAATCGACATTTCGTAATTTGGACATTTCACTTTGCAGTATAGACCGTTTTTGCTTCTCTCATGTGGCATATCGATTGATAACGGGTGAATTTTTAGAACATTAAGTACCCGATATGGTATAATCAACGTTCTACGGATAGTTCTAGACATTACAATATGGCGCCCATGGTTTTTAGTTAAAGTCCGTCTTCCACTCCAATCATTTCCGCGGATACAGTTCCTTTCAAAAAGGGACGGCTTTCTCGGGCGTTTAGACGAGATGCGGCACATTGTGACTGGGACGTAGCGGGATGCATTTTGACTCCGTTTCGGTTCCCCATATATAAGTTTGATAATCTATCACAGAAGGTGAGTGGTGTATTGGTTTGTAACATCTGGATTGGCTCCGTTTGTTCGAGGTTCGGCATCGGGGTTTTTTTTCTTGTTTTTTGTGTTTTTTCTTCTTTTCTTTTTTGACATAGAATCCACGCGGTGACGCTTACCTTAGCATGATAGATTCATATCTATAATTCTTTTTTGTAGATTGATATGGAATTTACCTCGGTGCAACTTTATTTTGGATGCAACATAGAACTTAAGGTCGGTGTATGTATATTTGTGAGTTGTCTTACTTAATTGCTTGGATTTTATACTCTATACCTGATATGGACCTTATATAAGACTGATTGTTCTCCCCCCCTTTTTCTTCTTTTGGGATCTCGACAGGTTGCTCAATGGCCTTGTTGGATATTTTGCTACTAAACTAACTAATTTTATTAAGGTATGTCACAGATGAGATGCCTTAATGGGATAACGACAGATTAGTTTAGGTTTTCCTTGATTTATTTATTTTATTTACTTCTGCTTGTATAATCTCTAGTTTAGTTTTCTATATATTCTGGGTTTTGTTTTATAATCTCTACATAAAACCTGGATCTTTTTTCTGCCTTGCTCATAGGGCGTCTCACTCCATTTTGTCTTCTTTTGGTGACGTGCACATTCTTATTATATAAACTTATATGGTACATGACATGTATAATCAATAGTTAACTAAAGCTTTAATAACAGATGACTGATTCGTACATTTCACCCTCTTTTGAACGGGAATATAAAAATTGTTGGTCTATACTGTTTTATCTTAACCACTAATAATTTTTTACGAATATCACAAAAGTCACATTATATCTTGCCCTGTTACATTGCACTATTGTCACTTTGGGTGCTGATATGGTCTCTGTTTTGACCAACGCTCGTTACCACATATGTAGACGCTATTATTTTGTCTATTTGCAGCCCTGATGAAGTCCTTAAGAGATTAACTTCTCATGGGATGAAACACGTGTTGGCTGTACTGTACTATACTTATGGAGAGTTCCATACATTGAGAATAAAATCTGGACTCTGAGATGAACATGTGTCGGTGATTGATTGACTAAGAAGACTGGATACATCAATAACTCCTAATTAGGAATATCATGAGTGCTCTGACACCTGTTCTTTTTCTGTGTGTTTGCCTTGAAACATGGGAGGACTAAGGGAGATCCTCTTGTCATGAGCACCATACCATAAACTTATTGGACTATTACTTGATTGGACTTACTGTGAGCGCCCAAATCCTATGAATATCTTCCCTGTTGGAATTGTTTTGTTTTGTTTATATAATACATAGGGGTGCTGCTCCAGACCTTCTGATTCACTGAATACTGTTCACTTATATTGTGTACCGAAATCATGGACCGTGATAAATTAGCAGCAGACATTTTTGGGAATTTAGAGCAGACAGGGACTATATTTAAACCACACTCCAATACCCAACATAACAAAATGGAGCTTCGGGATACATTTTTTAAATTGGAAAAATTAAAGAAACAAGAAGTGTCGAAATGGTGGGATGGGGCCACCCTTAAACAATATGTTAAACTCAACAGGATACCAAGGGGGTTAAGGTCACATATCTTCGCCACTTTTGATGATCTCGATCCGGATCTCTTGGACAGTTGGGAACAAGAACTGATTTCAAGTTCACTTAAACTTATGAATATCTTAATAGAAAACGCAGAGAGGAAAGTCACCAGACTCCAAACGGAAATTTCAGAATTAGAAACAGAAATTAGAAATATGAATTTGGAAGAACCCACGGGCAAAAATTTCAACATACTAAATGAAATTATAAATCAACATCAAAATGAGGTCGCACAAAGAAAAGCGCATAAACTCAGACGGGATGAATTGGATTACAAAAATGGTAGGATTTTCACATTCTCACGCAAATATGATCATTTGATTAAAAGGGTTGAAACCCCGCCAAATTGTGAGGCGGGCTCCTCATCCTCACTGAATAGTGTATCCACCAGTAACAGCGAGAGTAGTGCTTGCTCCAATACTTCCAGACTTGACTCAATAGCACCACAGGGTACTCCCTCTTTTTTAGCAGAGGTCCGGAGAATAAGACAGGGACAGTGGGAGACAAACCGACGTGTGGTAGAACCAGGAAAACCAGACGGGGTAGGAGAGGCGGAGCACACCGACTTAAAGAAAGGAATGAAAACACGCTCTTGGAACAAGGGGAAATAAGTAACTCGGTTAGTGACATTATCAATGTCATTAACCTCTCTGATCTCGAACTTACAACTCACGATTTGACTCTTTTAAGTAAAGGTCTAGGTTTTTGTCCAGGAAATACGGGGGATTTTCAGGGTACTAAAATCGACTTTTTCAAATTTATCAGACGGCTTAAATTGATAAAACATTTCTCAAATCAACCCGACTATAGACGAAACGGTACCTCAATGGATACTCTTAATGAGGGCCATCCCCTATCCATCAGGGATATTCAGGACACGGCCACCTTACTGTCTATTGCCAACTACGAACAAGATCCGACTACCTTAACACAAATCTTATCTGATCTTGATATTCCATCAGAGACACTACCTAGTGGTCTAAGGAATAAATCGACCTGGACTCCAACCCTTGTGGGTGATAATTGTATAGATACCTTCTTTAAGGTAGTCTGGCGGGACTTCAACAAATTGGAATGTCAAAATACCACTCGACTGGATGTCTGGCATCACAATCTTAGTCATACAGAAAGAATTAATTTAAAACAGTTATCCAGTAATGAAGAGATTACCATAAGGGAGGCGGACAAAGGGGGTAATATTGTGATTATGAACACCTCAGATTATAAACAGGAGATTTACAGACAATTAGGAGACAACGTTTGCTATGAGAAGATGATCTCAGATCCCATCCCCTCACTGTCTAATAAAATCAATAAATTCCTACAAGAGTGTCTGAAGCAGTCTCTTTTGAAGGAAGAGGAATATTTGTACCTTCGTGTCCATAGACCCAGGAATCCCTGTATTTACACTCTACCGAAAATACATAAGAATCCCACATCCCCGCCTGGTAGACCTATTGTATCAGGCATAGGAGGTCCCACGGAGAGGCTTTCGGAGTATGTAGATATTTTCCTACAACCATATGTAATTAATTTGCCATCATATATCAAGGATACCAAACACATTCTTAGTATATTATCCGACATGACGTGGGAACCAGGTATGATCTTAGTCACATTGGATGTCACCTCTCTTTATACCAGTATTAATCACGAACAAGGAATGGAGGCCTTGCGATATTTCCTGTACAGGCGACCTGCAATACTTTATGACCACACCAATATGCTAATCAATATGGTTGATTTGATTTTGAACAACAATGTTTTCCTATTTAATAATGACTGGTTTCGCCAGAGACAAGGTGTCGCCATGGGGTCGAAATTTTCTCCAGCCTATGCGAATCTATTCATGGGTCTTTTTGAACAAAATAAGATCTGGAGTAAAGAAGGTAGCGATTGGATGACTGACATACTCTATTGGGGTAGATATATTGATGATTGCCTGATGATTTGGACAGGTAACCTACAAAAACTGAATGCTTTCATCAAATATCTGAACAATAATGATTGTAACATACAATTTACTTTCGAACAAAGTGTGACTAAAATTGCATTCTTAGATGTTGAACTATTCATCCGTGACAACAGAATAGAGAGTCGTCTCTACAGAAAAAGTACTTCCTGTAACTCTATCTTACATGCTAAGAGCGCACATCCGACCCACCAGATCAATTCAATACCTTATGGTGAGATGGTGAGGGCAAGACGAAACTGCAGCCTTGAGGAAGATTTTAAATTATGCATTAAGGATATGAGCAATAGATTTGAGGCACGGGAATATTCTTCAGACGTGATTAATAACGCCCGTACTCGGGCAATGCGTCTGAAGAGATCGGATACATTATGTCAGAAATCTAGACCTAGAGATGACACCATTCGTTGTATAGTTAACTATACGAAACCAGCTATGCTTCTTAAGAAATGTATGAACAGACATTGGAATATTCTTACAGCTGACCCTAACTTTAAGAAAATGATTCCTAGGACCCCGGTTTTTACTTTTAGGAGGGGTAGAACTCTTAAGAACATCCTATGCCCCAGTTTCCGCACTAAACTGAGACACAATGATTGGCTTAGTAAACGTAATAAGGGTTTTTTCAAGTGTGGACACTGTGGCATGTGTAGATGGGCAAAATTTGGCATCTCCTCCTTCATGAGCTCCACTGGAATTTCCTTTAATATTAACTACAATATCACATGTGACAGTAATTTTGTCATTTATATGATCGTATGCAAGTGTGGCCTGTATTATATAGGCAGCACCATTAGATCACTAAAAACTAGAGCAAGTGAACATTTCAGAGCCCTCAGACAGGATGATGGGAGATATCCTATTGTAAATCACATGCGGCTATGCCCTGAACGTAACAACTCATGTGGTTTTGAATTTTTTGGGTTTGATCTCATTGAAAGAGACCCTCGGGGTGGTAACAGGGAGTTAGCCCTTAGAAGAAGGGAATGCTATTGGATTTTAAAACTCAGAGCTGTGGAGGATGGCCTGAACACCAATTTTGAGATGGAGTACTACTTAGGTGACTAACATCTTATCTTCAATCATGGCTGGAATACAGTGTAGGTTCATGTGATACTTATGGATTTCCATAATGATTGTATCCGTATGTCAGTTCATTAGATATGTATCCATGTCAATGATTGTTACTGAGGCAGCGTACGGGGTCTTTATACAATGATATTGCTGTATAATTTGTACGTATAGTTCATTCGAAGTATACATTGTTTTAATATAATAGACTTGGTACTATTATCAATTTCAGCTCTTTACGCATGTCCAAATGCATTCAATGTGATTTTCATTTCATTATTGACTCATTGCAACTGATGAGGCTACTATGTTATCTCTCTTTTAAAGACGTCCTTACGTCACTGTTTATGAGCTGTCCCTGCAACAGACATATCATGTTATATGTGATGTAAATGTTATTTTATTTTCATCCCCTTCTCTTTTTTGTATTAATGACCACATGTTTCTTTCTATCCCATCTCCGACATATTTATATCATGATTTCTCATAGATAAAGTGTTGTTACTACAGATCTTATCAATAGGTATATATGTTTTGAATATGTACTTCACTCTTATCCTCCTTTTTGGTTATAGTGCGATCATTTGCTATTTCCCATCCCATTTCTGATTGTATATTTTGGCTTATTCTAATTTTATGACTATAGATAGTTATTATTATCCTTATTAAGACGAGGGATATTTATTATGATTGGGTTTCAAGGCCCCCCGTTTTTCTTTCCCCCTATTCTGAATAGTTAACAAGGTTAAAGAAACCTTTGCCCAGTATTTCTTTTATATCTACCTTATTAGCAGTATGCTTGCTACTCATATTGTTAAGAATCGACATTTCGTAATTTGGACATTTCACTTTGCAGTATAGACCGTTTTTGCTTCTCTCATGTGGCATATCGATTGATAACGGGTGAATTTTTAGAACATTAAGTACCCGATATCGTATAATCAACGTTCTACGGATAGTTCTAGACATTACAATATGGCGCCCATGGTTTTTAGTTAAAGTCCGTCTTCCACTCCAATCATTTCCGCGGATACAGTTCCTTTTAAAAAGGGACGGCTTTCTCGGGCGTTTAGACGAGATGCGGCACATTGTGACTGGGACGTAGCGGGATGCATTTTGACTCCGTTTCGGTTCCCCATATATAAGTTTGATAATCTATCACAGAAGGTGAGTGGTGTATTGGTTTGTAACATCTGGATTAGCTCCGTTTGTTCGAGGTTCGGCATCGTTTTTTTTTTTCTTGTTTTTTGTGTTTTTTCTTCTTTTCTTTTTTGACATAGAATCCACGCGGTGACGCTTACCTTAGCATGATAGATTCATATCTATAATTCTTTTTTGTAGATTGATATGGAATTTACCTCGGTGCAACTTTATTTTGGATGCAACATAGAACTTAAGGTCGGTGTATGTATATTTGTGAGTTGTCTTACTTAATTGCTTGGATTTTATACTCTATACCTGATATGGACCTTATATAAGACTGATTGTTCTCCCCCCCTTTTTCTTCTTTTGGGATCTCGACAGGTTGCTTAATGGCCTTGTTGGATATTTCGCTACTAAACTAACTAATTTTATTAAGGTATGTCACAGATGAGATGCCTTAATGGGATAACGACAGATTAGTTTAGGTTTTCCTTGATTTATTTATTTTATTTACTTCTGCTTGTATAATCTCTAGTTTAGTTTTCTATACAGGGAGTGCAGAATTATTAGGCAAGTTGTATTTTTGAGGATTAATTTTATTATTGAACAACAACCATGTTCTCAATGAACCCAAAAAACTCATTAATATCAAAGCTGAATATTTTTGAAGTAGTTGTTAGTTTGTTTTTAGTTTTAGCTATGTTAGGGGGATATCTGTGTGTGCAGGTGACTATTACTGTGCATAATTATTAGGCAACTTAACAAAAAAAAATATATACCCATTTCAATTATTTATTATTACCAGTGAAACCAATATAACATCTCAACATTCACAAATATACATTTCTGACATTCAAAAACAAAAAAAAAACAAATCAGTGACCAATATAGCCACCTTTCTTTGCAAGGACACTCAAAAGCCTGACATCCATGGATTCTGTCAGTGTTTTGATCTGTTCACCATCAACATTGCGTGCAGCAGCAACCACAGCCTCCCAGACACTGTTCAGAGAGGTGTACTGTTTTCCCTCCTTGTAAATCTCACATTTGATGATGGACCACAGGTTCTCAATGGGGTTCAGATCAGGTGAACAAGGAGGCCATGTCATTAGATTTCCTTCTTTTATACCCTTTCTTGCCAGCCACGCTGTGGAGTACTTGGACGCGTGTGATGGAGCATTGTCCTGCATGAAAATCATGTTTTTCTTGAAGGATGCAGACTTCTTCCTGTACCACTGCTTGAAGAAGGTGTCTTCCAGGAACTGGCAGTAGGACTGGGAGTTGAGCTTGACTCCATCCTCAACCCGAAAAGGCCCCACAAGCTCATCTTTGATGATACCAGCCCAAACCAGTACTCCACCTCCACCTTGCTGGCGTCTGAGTCGGACTGGAGCTCTCTGCCCTTTACCAATCCAGCCACGGGCCCATCCATCTGGCCCATCAAGACTCACTCTCATTTCATCAGTCCATAAAACCTTAGAAAAATCAGTCTTGAGATATTTCTTGGCCCAGTCTTGACGTTTCAGCTTGTGTGTCTTGTTCAGTGGTGGTCGTCTTTCAGCCTTTCTTACCTTGGCCATGTCTCTGAGTATTGCACACCTTGTGCTTTTGGGCACTCCAGTGATGTTGCAGCTCTGAAATATGGCCAAACTGGTGGCAAGTGGCATCGTGGCAGCTGCACGCTTGACTTTTCTCAGTTCATGGGCAGTTATTTTGCGCCTTGGTTTTTCCACACGCTTCTTGCGACCCTGTTGACTATTTTGAATGAAACGCTTGATTGTTCGATGATCACGCTTCAGAAGCTTTGCAATTTTAAGAGTGCTGCATCCCTCTGCAAGATATCTCACTATTTTTGACTTTTCTGAGCCTCTCAAGTCCTTCTTTTGACCCATTTTGCCAAAGGAAAGGAAGTTGCCTAATAATTATGCACATCTGATATAGGGTGTTGATGTCATTAGACCACACCCCTTCTCATTACAGAGATGCACATCACCTAATATGCTTAATTGGTAGTAGGCTTTCGAGCCTATACAGCTTGGAGTAAGACAACATGCATAAAGAGGATGATGTGGTCAAAATACTCATTTGCCTAATAATTCTGCACTCCCTGTATATTCTGGGTTTTGTTTTATAATCTCTACATAAAACCTGGATCTTTTTTCTGCCTTGCTCATAGGGCGTCTCACTCCATTTTGTCTTCTTTTGGTGACGTGCACATTCTTATTAAATAAACTTATATGGTACATGACATGTATAATCAATAGTTAACTAAAGCTTTAATAACAGATGACTGATTCGTACATTTCACCCTCTTTTGAACAGGAATATAAAAATTGTTGGTCTATACTGTTTTATCTTAACCACTAATAATTTTTTACGAATATCACAAAAGTCACATTATATCTTGCCCTGTTACATTGCACTATTGTCACTTTGGGTGCTGATATGGTCTCTGTTTTGACCAACGCTCGTTACCACATATGTAGACGCTATTATTTTGTCTATTTGCAGCCCTGATGATGTCCTTAAGAGATTAACTTCTCATGGGATGAAACACGTGTTGGCTGTACTGTACTATACTTATGGAGAGTTCCATACATTGAGAATAAAATCTGGACTCTGAGATGAACATGTGTCGGTGATTGATTGACTAAGAAGACTGGATACATCAATAACTCCTAATTAGGAATATCATGAGTGCTCTGACACCTGTTCTTTTTCTGTGTGTTTGCCGAGATTAGAAAAGGTGGCGAGGAGGTGGAAGAAGGTTTTTTCAATTTCTTTAAGGACTTATATACAGAAGATTTGAAGCCTCCTTTGAAGGTATTGAAGGGGTGGCTTGGGGAATTAGATTTACCTACTCTGAATGAAGAGGAGAGAAATGCGGTTAATGATCCGTTTCAGCAGAGCGAGGTAGAACGGGTCATTTTAGCTAGCAAATTGGGGTAAGCATCAGGACCAGATGGGTTACCTATGGAGGTTTATCGAGTTCTGGGTAGTAGTACTTCTAAAGTTTTTAAGCAATTATGTGATAATATTATGGGGGATGAGAATCTTCCTCCTTCTTGGAAAGAGGCGATTATTACGTTAATTTTAAAACCCGGCAAAGACCCCAGGAAGTATGATTCATACCGCCCAATATCGCTGTTAAATTGTGATTATAAAATCTTTGCTAAACTCCGGGCTGATAGACTAGGGATGGTTATGGGAAAACTCATACAACCAGACCAGAAAGGGTTTTTGAAGGGTAGGCATATGCATGAATTGACACAGGGATTGGTAGGGTCAATTGATTTAGCCACTTTGATGCATATGCCTTTGGCGATGGAAATGGTGGATGCAACAAAAGCATTCGACAGGGTTAATTGGAGTTATTTGATTACGGTATGTGAATCATATAAAATTGG
Organism: Pleurodeles waltl; assembly: GCF_031143425.1. Lineage (NCBI taxonomy): Eukaryota > Metazoa > Chordata > Amphibia > Caudata > Salamandridae > Pleurodeles > Pleurodeles waltl. The sequence goes on from NC_090440.1 coordinate 263,161,565, forward strand.
AGGCCAATTTATTAGAACATTGTAAAAAGTCTATCATGACCCAAGTGCAAGAATTTTGGTTAATGGTATGCTCATTCCTCCGGTAAAAATAGAAAGAGGGATGAGACAGGGGTGCCCATTATCCCCACTATTATTTGACCTTTATATTGAACCATTAGCTTGTAGAATTAGGAGAGATAAGAGAATACTTCCTTTCCGGTGTGGAGATCTGGTCAGGAAGGTTTCTTTATATGCAGATGATTTAATGATTTATACAGCAAATTTAAGTCAGGCCAAACCAGTTCTACAAAAGTTAATTGAGGATTTTGGGGGAATTGCTGGTTATGCTGTTAATAATCAAAAGACCGAAATTATGGTATGGAATATGGAACTAAACGATGCAGTGAATGTAAAGAAAGAAATTAAATATTTGGGGATCACTGTAACACATGATATATGTAAAATGGCGGAAACAAATCTTGCTCGGGTTATGAGGGAGCTGGACCTTTTTCTGAGAAAAAGGCTTAATCTTCCACTAACTATAATAGGTCGGATTAGTGTTGTAAAAATGGTGATTGTTCCCAAATTAACTTTTATTTTCAATGCATTGCCATTAGTGTTTAACAAGGCTGCTTTCAAGAAATAGCAGGGGAAAATTAGCAGTTTTATTTGGGCATCTAAAGGTGTTCGTATATCATGGCAAAAGCTCAGGAAGAAGAATGAAAAAGTTGGTCTGGCGGCTCCTGATATGCAGTACTACGCATGGGCTTATCTGTTAAAAAATGTAAGACATAGTTTAATGCATTAGATGATTCAGAGCTGGGGCAGGTGTTAATTGCTATGATGGAAGGTCAGGAGGTCCAGAGAAGTTTTTTGTATAAGTTTGGAGACCGAAGTTCTTTAAAAAAAAATGATTTAAGATATTACATGATTGGGCAGTGTTGTGGTATGAGGTGAGGAAGATCACGGGGTTGTCATATTATAATGAGTATGCACCGATTTGGGATTCTCCTGGCTCCCAGGAGCGGACTAAAGACGCCCTGGCTATTCCTCTGAAAGAGGCAGGTTTTGTGCAATGGAGACATCTCTGCTATAATGGTGAACTTAGGGAGTTTGATAATCTTAATATGGAGGTAGGAGAAAGGCTGTCTAAGTTTAAATACCTTCAGATGAAGACTTGGGTTGGGAATGTGACAGAGGAAGTGGGAAGTACTAACGGACTTGTGGACCAGATGAAGCTGGACACTCCGATGAAGAAAGAAGTGGCTAAATGGTATTGGCTGATGATGGACATTGTGGATGGTGAATTCAACCTCCCGGAAGAAATCTGGAGGGAGTGCTTGCCGGAGCCGCAGCTTAAAGACCTTTGACAAGTATCCACTACACTTCTGTATAATACTGTTAAACCTGCTGCGTTAAGGAGAAATCATCTATTTTCTATTCACAGAACCTTTTGGACTCCCAACAAATTGTTCAGGCTGAGACAGGATAATGTGGTGAGGTGTAAGAAGTGTGGTTCTGCATCAGCTGACGATCTACATATGTTTATTGATTGCCCTCTACTCCGTAAATTTTGGCAAGAGGTGGGTGATGCAATTAAGGAGATTCTTCCCACAAGCCCAAAGGGAAGATCTTTGATAGTGATGTTTAGCTGTTCATATGAGAGGCAGAAGATGAGTAGAGATGGAGCTAAACTGTTGTTTTATATGATGCTTGTGGCAAGAAGAGAGATCTGTAGGAAATGGATTAGCCCTGTTCTCCCGACTTTTGTCGAATGGAAAAACTATCTAATTTACCATCTTAAGTTAGACTGTCATAAGGTTTGTAAGAGAATCAGATTTTGGAATCCGCTGAAGCAATGGTTGGGAAGGGATGAGGTATGAATAGGTAGGATGTGATCCTATGATTATACTCTTTCCTCTGCTTTCCGCACTGGAGCTTGAGTGGAAAGTTTGTCCCAGACAGGGGTGACGAGGTTGGAGATGGGTGGTGAGCAGTTGTGTGACAACCTTCGCTGCTACCCCCCGCTACGCCCCTCCCCAGTCATGTGACGGAAATTTGGAATGGTAAATGAGGATAAAAAAAAAAAAAAAACTTACTCCCACCTATCCTGTGTATGTACCAAAATGCCAACAGAATATCCATCTTCAAGAGAACATTGCAGCAGCTCTAAAACGTCTCAAAATTCTTCAGAGTTAAAACCCCACTTGCATATCCAAACAACTGATGTGCAACAATTTCTCTTACAGATTCCATCTGCTCTGTGTTTCTTCTGGCCCAACCGGGCTCCCAATGCCATGGAAAACTGCATCCATTTCCAACACTCCCACTACCTCAGCCTATGAGTTCACTTTACTATCCTTCACAAGTATGTGGCAGTAAGAATGGGTAGCTGAACATAGTATTTGGACAATATTTACTTTTACACAAACATTTGTAAGTCTTTTGTTGTTTGACATTATTTACAATGCAACATAACACATTATAATGAGCTTTACAGATTGTAACACATTACAATAGTTATTTGTGATCTGTATTCCCAACAGACATGCATTTTTCACAGGTCATTGGCATGGACATTATTTTTGGATAACAAAATGTTATCCGGCCATGTTTGTTACACATGAAACATATCTTTGTTGTGTGCCAATTTGTTGGTAGATATGAATAGATGTTTTAGTGATCTACAGTAATTTGGAATAAAGATGTTTATACATTGTAAATGTGACAGATGCACTGTGCATTTATTAGTGGCTTGAATTTGTTCATGCCTCTGTGAAAAAAATATTCACAATTTGTTCTCTGTGGTGTGTCCTGGCAAGTGATGCAACATTTTGATATGAGACTTCTTCTTCATCTTCCTCCTCAGCCGGGTTTTCTTGCTCCACATTTTCCACATCCCATGGTACATTGGTTTGCACACAAATATTGTGCAGAATGCAGCAGACAAGGATGATTTTACAGGCCATAGATGCAAAGTAGAAACATCTCCCTCCGAACAAATCAAGACACCTAAAGCTTGATTTGAGAATACAGAAAGTCCGCTCGACAATGGCCCTGCTGAGGGAATTATTTAATTGTGCTGTGCCTCCGTCTGGGGATGTGCCTATGGGGTCATGAACCATGGCTGCAGGCCATATCCTTGGTCAGCAGTAAAGACAGGAGGGGAACAATCAATCAGACAATGTTTATAATGGTTGCTGAGCCCACATTCATTTACATAATGTTTTATGTGCTGATTGACTTTATAAGTTTCCACACAGTACGGGAGGTGTACTGACATTGTTTGACATACACACACTTAGATTTTTGGTATGACAGACACTATACTACACATACAAGTGTACTGGCCTTGATGTTAAACCCACCACCCACTACCGCCTGCAACCAATTCTCCACCGCAGCTGGAACAAGATCAACAACGACCGGCTGATCTCCGCCCTTGCCGCACCAGCTAACCCAACTGATGCTGACTCAGCCGCCTGCAACCTCAGGCAATGGATCAATGACTCTCGCCCCGATCAAGAAACCCTCTCACAACCGCGCCATCAGAAAGGCCACCTGGTTCACTACCGACCTCCGGACCTCCCAACAGTCCTGCCGCAAACTCGAGAGGAAGTGGCGCCAGGAACAGACACTAGCCACCCACACTGCCCTCAAGAATGCCATCCGCAAGCACCACCAGCTCATCCGGGCCACCAAGAGATCCTCCTTCAAGGAACAAATCGACAACAACGCGCACAACAGCAAAGAGCTCTTCGTAAAGGAACTCTGCAACCCCAGCTCCAGCACCAACGACATCGCAAGACCTCTGTGACTCCCTCGCCACCTTCTTTCACTGCAAGATCACAGACATCCAGGACAGCTTCATCAACAAGACCCCACCAGCAGCCACCAACACCCCTGACTCATCGCCCCCCAACCACACCAACCTCCTGCCTTCCTGGACACACGTCAACAATGCCGACAGCATCAAAGTAATGAACACTATTCATTCCGGTTCTCCATCTGACCCCTGCCCGCACTACATCTACAACAGAGCGAGCCCCATCATCGCCCCGACTCCGTATGATCAACAATAGCTCCTTCGAGACCGCCACCTTCCCGGAAAGCTGGAAGCACGCTGAGATCAACACCTTACTCAAGAAACCCCAGGCAGACCCAAAGGACCTCAAAAACTACCGGCCCATCTTCCTGCTTCTGTTCCCAGCAAAGGTACTCAAGAAGATCGTCAACAGGCAACTGTCCCACCATCTGGAGGAAAACAACACTCTGGACCTGTCCCAATCCGGCTTTCGCAGCAATCACAGCACTGAGACCGCCCTCATCGCAGCAACCAATGACATCCGGACCCTCCTGAACAAAGGCGAAACAGCAGGCCTCATCCTCCTGGACCTCTCGGCCGCCTTTGACACCGTCTGCCACCACACCCTGCACACGCAGAGATCCGTGACAAGGCCCTGGACTGGATCACCTCCTTCCTCACTGACAGAACAGAGTCCGCCTCCCTCCATTCCTATCCAAAGCCACCAAGACCATCTGCGGCGTACCACAGGGCTCCTCCCTCTGCCCAACACTCTTCAACGTCTATATGGCACGGCTCGCCAAAATCATCCAATCTCACAACCTCAATATCATCTCTTACGCTGATGACACTCAGCTGATCCTCTCCCTCACCAAAGACCCCACCACAGCCAAAACCAACCTCCACGAGGGTATGAAGGGCGTCGCCAACTGGATGAAGAACAGTCGACTAAAACTAAACTTAGATAAGACAGAGGTCCTCATCCTCGGCCCCACCCCCTCCGCTTGGGATGCCTCCTGGTGGCCGCCTTTGTTGAGAGCCATACCAACGCCCACCAACTACGCCCGCAACCTGGGTTTCATCCTTGACTCATCGCTCTCCATGACCCAACAAGTCAACGCCGTCTCGTCCTCCTGCTTCAACACCCTCCGCATGCTCTGCAAAATCTACAGGTGGATCCCTACTGAAACCAGAAGGATGGTTACCCAGGCCGTCGTCAGTAGCAGACTGGACCACAGCAACGCTATTTATGGGGGAACCAATGCAGCTCTCCAGAAAAGACTGCAACGGATACAGAACGCCTCCGCCCGCCTCATCCTCAACATACCCTGCCACAGCCACATCACAGCCTACCTGAGAAACCTACACTGGCTTCCCGTCAACAAAAGGATCACATTCAAACTCCTAACCCTCGCCCACAAAGCACTCCACAATGCCGGACTAGCATACCTCAACGATTGTCTCACCTTCTACACCCTGAACCGTCAGCTCTGCTCTGCCAACCTCACCCTCTCCACCGTCCCACGCATCCACAGGACAACAACTGATGGCAGATCCTTCTCCTACCTCGCGGCCAAGACCTGGAACACCCTACCCATCCACCTACGGCAGACCAAAGACCTACTGACCTCCAGGAGACTCCTCAAGACCTGGCTGTTCGAGCAGTAGCAGCTCCCCCCCACTCAAAGCACCTTGAGACCCTCACGGGTGAGTAGCGTGCTCTACAAATACACTGATTGATTGATGTTACATTTACTATTTGTCTCACTGGCGACCATGGCGAGTCAATAATAATAAGGATAGCCAGTTAGTAATTGAGCAGAAACTTCTATCACACTTCTAAATAGTTTCTTTTTGGTACTTACGTTAGCACTTCTGACCTCAAACATGTTGAAACAGAAAACATTTGGCAAGTGCTGATGATGTTGCTCATCATTGACACATATTTAAATGTAACAGTAGTAGTCACTGTTGTTCATTAGCTACAGCCATGGAGAGTTTATAAGTGCATATAATTGTGCTACATGAGAGTTTACACACAGCAATGCACTGTGTCCCCTGTGTAGACTGTACAAAACTTGAAAGATATTTTGGAGTTCAGCGATCTACAGTGCAGCTGTGGAACTCTTAAAACTACCATGCCTCACTTATTGAAGACAGTGTTGGATTTTTTTTTATACATGATGCATTATCATGGGTTTACAACCTGCACTAGTAGACAATGGACAGCATAGCACCAAGACAGACAAAGGGGTTCATTTACAAGCCCATACACACTGCTAGACTGTCACTTTTAGTGACGGTTTGGCAGAACACCACAGGACCATATTTACAAGGCCATGTAAAGCTACTCTGCCTGGCTTTTCTTGGCCTTGTAAATATGGAATGAGGCAATACAGTGCAAGTCACTGTTTTGCATCACCCTGCAACAGGGAGGCGTGCCATGCATTTTAAGGTGGGCCTTCCCACATAACACTCATGGCATTTGACACATTTCTAGATTTATGAGATTTTGTAAAGCTTGGAATGTGTGAAAAGCCTATGCCTCCCCAGGGGAGGTGTTAGGGAGGTGCAACAAGGAGAAATACCTTTATTTCTCCTTGTGTCTCCCTTTTCTATGTGTGCTGCATAATGCAAAACACATTTAAAGATGAAATCGCATCTCGTGATTGTTTTTGTGCAGGGAAGGTGTCCCTTCCATTACAAAAACAATCATCCCTGCAACGCAAACAACTTTGCACCATGGTACAAGGGTGACTACGTTGCCGCATGGCAGTCCATTGTGTGCTAGCGCTGCGGGAAAAGGACAAAAAAGTGTAGTATCTTATAGACATGGCACATTCCTGCCCTTTTCTTTTGATGCAATACAGCTCAGCAAGAAGGCTTGCAGCACTGCCCTGTGCCAAAAGAAAGTAGAGCAGGCCCAAAATATGGAAATAGTTAATGTGTGGTTGTCTGGTGTATGAGCCTACCTTGCTGCACTATGTGAAGCCTTGAATGACTGTTGGCCTAGGTTCTTGCATTACAAAATGTAGCAGACACAGTATGGCAGGTACGTTAATATGAAAAGTGACATAATTTCTGAAGGTGCCCGTGAGCTAGGTATGATCAAATATTGTTTTCCTCATTAAGTGAAACAGATATTGAATACATGCCTCATGACCACGGGAGTTGCCTGTGGACACACAGACATCAAAAAGAGGAGGCCCTTCCTTGACAGTATTGTAACACAGCTTTTTACATGTTCTTGCATTGCAGAGGATCTTTCCACCACTTTGAGTCATACACAGGGACTCACTTCTAGATTATTGGCACAGGGGAGCAAAGGGAGACACTTAACTGCCCTGCCCTGCATTACATGAAAAGGGCATGAATGTGTCATAATAATGACATACAGCATATTTGTGTTTCTTTTGCATGCACAATATCATTGATTGGTGAATGGTGGCAACACATGGCCCCTTGTACCATGGCGCAGGTGTGTCTACAATCTATGCTCACTTGTTTTTATGACATAAGGGAAACCTTCCTGCATATGGACAGACAAGGTAGGCTTATGACACTTTGGGGCTGATTCCTAGTTTGGCGGGCGGCGGTCGCCGCCCGCCAAGCGGGAACCGCCAGAAGACCGTACCGCGGTCAAAAGACCGCAGCGGTCATTCTGGCTTTCCCGCTGGGTGGGCGGGCGACCGCCAAAAGGCCGCCCGCCCGCCCAGCGGGAAAGCCACAGCAACGATGAAGCCGGCTCCGAATGGAGCCGGCGGTGTTGCTTTTGTGCGACGGGTGCAGTTGCACCCGTGGCGATTTCCAGTGTCTGCTATGCAGACACTGGAAATCAATGTGGGGCCCTGTTAGGGGGCCCCTGCAGTGCCCATGCTATTGGCATGGGCACTGCAGGGGCCCCCAGGGGCCCCACGACACCCGTTACCGCCAAGCCTGGTTCTGGCGGTCAAAACCACCAGAACCAGGCTGGCGGGAAGGGGTTCAGAATCCAGGCAGCGCCGCCATGAGGATTCTGCAGCCCAGGGGAAAACCGGCGGGAAAACCGCTGGTTTCCCTTTTCTGACCGCGGCTTTACCGCCGCGGTCAGAATGGGCCTGGATGCACCGCCAGCCTGTTGGCGGTGCATCCGCGGTCCCCTACCCTGGCGGTCTCGGACCGCCAGGGTAGGAATGACCCCCTTTGTATTTGCGCTGCAGAATGGGGAGGCACATTTATATGGAAAATGTGCAGTTCATCATTTCCTTTTACATCAGGAAATGTATCAAATGTGTCAGGTGTTGCATGCATTGCCTTGCCTTTGTCCATATCTATGAGGCCATGCCAAGGCACACACAGTGACTTTGTGTAACCTATTTATGATTGCCATACCTGCCTCACCAGAGACCCATGGAAATGGACATCCCGCAGTACAGGCTTCTTGGACATGAGTGCGTTTTGCAGGTCTTGACATGTGTGAGTTGTAGGGTTAAATTGCACATGTACCATGTGCTAGTTTGCAGGTCTGAGGCACATATACACTGTCTCACTCACCCAACCCAAATGTGGATAAATTGAGCAACATGATTGACTGTAATGATGTGATTCATGTGCTTGAAATTACTTACAAACCAGTAGGCCATTCCCATATCTCCTGTTCTTGAAGTGCTTGTTGATGATAGAATGTCTGAAGATGTATGGATCATGAGCATTTCCAGGGTACTTTGCCAGCACATTTATGAACATCCCAAGATAGGCCACTATTGCTCGCACATTTATGGAATATGTGCACTTTATGTTTCGATACAGGTGGGAGGTAGCAGCAGGAGGCACCAGGATAGGAATGCAGAAAATTATCGCTGCAATATTCCTGCCACTCTGGCTGTTGTTTGGAATAAGCCAGACACCAGCATGTGTAGTACTGCCATCAGCTTAGCCTGCAGAGGGGTATTGGTGGACCTCTGCGATATTGTCTGCAGCCATGGTGCAATCTGGTGTAGGACCTGGACAATGTACTTCCTCCTGAGCCTGAAGTAGGTGATGGCCTTTTCTTTCCTGAGGTTAATTAGGGAAGTCCTCTGCTGGTATGTCTGATTGCCTTCTCCTGTGCTGCCTTGGTGGGGGTGGGGTGAGGGTGGTGGCCTTCTTCTTCTTGGTGCTCTAAGCTTAAGTAGAAGTAGCTCCATGGTGTAGTTGAGCTTGCCAGAGTGATTTTGCCATGTTCTGCTTATGTACCCATGTCAATGCATCATTTTTAGGCCTGGGTTGCTGATGCGCAGGATCGTTACTTTCCCAAAATCTTTTAAAATATGGATGCGTCAGTTCTGCATGGGTTTTTAAGTGGGAACGCCTACCTTGCATATGATTAATGCTACTTGATGCAGCTGGTGGTTGAGCAAGTGAAAACTGGCGTGGGACAGGGAAAAGTAACGCATTTCACCAAATGCGTCATTTGGTAAATCTGGAGCAGTGAATGCACTATTGTTGCGCAAAAAAAATAATGCAGCGATGGTGCAAAATGCTTGTAAATACGGGCCCTGGTTTCTTCAGTTTCCAAGTTGGCAGCTCTGGAGATAATGCCACATCCTCTCCTCTGCAATTCTCTGTCGCATTGAGGATGCAGCTGCTGGTTTTGGTGTACATTAAACATGGTGCACCATTTGAGGTGGTGGCTGAATACAGTTTCTAAACGGAGCAGGTGAGTGGGGTAGCTGCTGTGCAGTGTGGCTGCACTGAAGAAGTAAACAAGGTTGCAATTATGATTTTGTTTTAGTGTTGAGAATGTGGAGTGTTTTTCACCTTTGACAAGTTTGTAGTGTGTAAGTAGCTTAATGTTGAGAAAGGTACATTCATGTTGTCAGGAAATACCTGACTGGTGACCTGCATGCTCCTCTGCTGACATTGTGCTGATAGAAGGTTGGTTGCCGGAGTGCAATGATATGCAAAAGGTTGTTACAGTCTTAGTGACTTTAAGCAGCTGGGGCACAGTGAGAAGACTCCTTACCCTTACCGGATGACACACAAGGAGAAGGCTACCAGCTTGAAATGGATGGTGTATTCTCACAGCAAGTTTGCGCTAGAGATTTTTTATCCCTTAGTGACTTTGTACTGGGAGTGTGAGAATGCTCTGTAAACTTGTAGTCCTTTTAGACTATATAAGAGTGCAAATGAGGTGACACATATTCATGGCGACTTTGGATCTGTTATAGGGATACACAGTTTCTGTGTTTGCTCACTGTTTGCATTCCCTGTGCCTTTGATTTGGTGGGGTTAGCCTGCTTCTGGAAATACTTTATATCCTTCTACCTCAGTTATTTAGCTCCACCAGTTATTTCTTGTTTCATTTGAACACCCCAGAGTTTGTCCTTTTCCCAGGTTGATGGACTGATTCCCAGTGGCCTTTCGACTCCTTTCACTGGGAAAGGGTTGGTAAGATTTTTGTGGCTGGGGGGTGAAATATCTGGGATTAACACTTGGAATCCATGTTGTGTATCTTTTCCTTGTTCGTGGCAGATATGAACAACCGTACACTTAACTATAGTTTTCTAAGGTGCTGTAGTTGGTAAATACTGTAACAACTTGTTCATATTTCTGGTTAGTACTTTATGCTAACTTCAAACGTTTCCTGCTATGAGGCATGCCGATTCCCCCTGCAGCTTCCAACTATTGTGTCATAGATTTCATAATTTCAATGGGAGATACCAGAGTAGAATGCATCTTTTGTACCATTTTAAAAAGGTAGCATTTATTTGATGCTTCTTAAATATTTCTATCTTTAGAAGGTTATCTGGTGATTATTTTTTTCACCCAACAATTGTATAGTAGGATATTTTAATACAGTGGATGATGTGTTGCCGGCTCAAGGTGTGCCTGCATAAAAATGAAAAAAATCGTTAATACATTCATGTCAGAAAGCACCAGTCTTGTGCCTTGAACCCAACAGAAGTGATGCATTCTTCTGCCCTTTACCACAAACACCACTATCCACAAACGTTATGAAATGTAATAGTAGAAGCGGGTTAAGATACATTGTATACGAGGGAAATTGATCCACTGGATATCGCTCTCTGCCTTGTTTCTCTGAGGGGAAAACAGACAGCTGCAGATTAGAATGAATATCTAAAGTCAAATAAAGATGAGTTTTGTAATCTGTCATTATCCTCCAGCATCTAACTTCAACAGGAAAGAATACACATTGTGAATATCTAATGAATGTCTAATTGAATTGTATGCCTAATTCAATGTCCAATTATTCCTGAAGCTGAAATACAATACGCAAATGATGTAATACTTACTCAACTCCCTCCCTATCAGTAATATAGCTACTCCTGACTTTATATATGTTCACCTTCTGGAATTCGTTTTTTCTGATAACCTCAAGACAACTGGAAAGTAATTAAACATTTGGTAATCCCTATCCTGACAGCATATATCACTTACTAAACAGCACACTTATCTTAGTGCTCATAACGTATACATATAAATTCCAATGATGGTAGGAAATTTGCTGATTTATTGCCTTTTTGTAGCTCCCACTTTTTCTGGCTCTAGGAGTCCATACACTCTACCATAGCTAAACCGTCCATTTGCTTCTCTTCTAAAACATATGCTGTAGATTTGTGGATAAAACTCCCTATCTGTCCTATTTAACTTTCCTTTAAGTTCGTGGTATCAATAAGTGTATGGCACGAAAAGGTAAATGTCCTACATGGGCTGCAATGTGTAACACCACCCACGTTTATGACAGAAATATGTGTCTGCCAAGGCCACCACCGGGCTGCAGTTTAAATGCACTGCAGTGACATCAGGCAGTTTACAATACATTTACTATGTAGGAAAAGGCAATTTTTATGAATTCATAGTGTGCCTTGTAAGCCCACAAGCCTGGGTGTGAATACATAACAAAATAGGGTGCACTGCAGATCGGGTTTAATTTGCGCTTATGGTGAAATAAAAATTAAAAACTAATTTAATGTGTAGGTCTTGTAGACTTCTTCCTAAGTACCCCTCTCTCCTGCTGCAAGAAGGGGATTCAGACAAGAAATTAAATATTCCCAACTCCTGCAAGTGGTTGGCCCTCCTGTTTTCCTGCTTTGGCTACATAAAAAGCAGAAGGACTCCTGATCACTAGAAGGCCCATCTGACCTCCTAGGACTGAACACTGCAATAGACCTAGCTGAAGAGAGACCTGATGCCTAGAAGCCTGCCATAAGGTTCAAGGGGTAGAAGAGCTGACCAAATGAAACTTTCACAGAATTTTGAAAAAGTTGGGACTTAGTCATTTTTTAGCTCAAGTGGGCAGGGTAAAGTTGATGAAGTATACCCCAGGAAGTATCACCCAAGGCGTGCAAGAAATCCAGATTTGCCCAGCTAAGGGCTTTTTCCCACATTAAAAGTGGTTAAGTGGGACCTCAGGGTGAAGTTCGCCGATCTCATGGAGCCCTGCTCCATGAGAGATGAGGCTTCTGATCTTGTCCTACTGTAGGATTTCACATTCTCAAAAAGTGAGTCCAAAGACAAAGCTTTGTGACAATCTATTTGACCTGAGAAGTAACCTCAGTAGCTACAAAATCCAGGCGTGCCCTGCTCTGATCTTTTGCCACTGAAACCAATGGGTTGACAATGACTTATCTGACTTCGAGGCACTCTTACCAGCTACAGCCTAAAATTGTGCCCCTCTGGATGTTTTCAAAACCTTAAAGTGACTAAAGTGGAAGGTAAAAACTTTAACACAGACAACTCACATGGTGTCTCTGACCTCCCCTCCCTAGTAGTTTTCTTTAAATTGCGCGTACATCCCGGTCAACTGCAAACAATTACTTTTTCAGGCTTAAATCTGTTTTTTTGCTCTAAATAAGGGTACAATGCAACAATGTCCCATCTACATCCAATAGCTTGTGAGGGACAATAGGGAATAGATGACAGCAACAGATGGTAATTGGGTGAAGGGAGGTTAGGACTTAAGGGGGGAATGAGAAGGTGGGTGAGGAAAGGGAGAGTGGGTGTTCAACAGTTCCTAAAGTGTAATTATTAGGACACCTAGGTCACATGTAGGAGTGGATTATCAGAGAGGTACACCTTCGTATTTCAATCAGCAGTAATATCTGTCTGTATGAGGTGGAGTATGTAGAGATAGACTGGACAGGTCAGTTCCTTGAACTCATTGGATAGAAACCTTATATAGGGCCCCCAAGTCTTGTCAAATTGTGGCAACGCTTGAGCCACTACCGCCATCAGTTTCTCCATTCCCAGGAGTGCCCACAATTTGTGGAGCCCATCTAGTTGTGTAGATAGAAGGACCTGTTTAGCTGCAACAAGGTCTAGAGTGATGGCTCGTCCCTGTGCCATTTTCAGAGCACAGGTTAATGAATTCGGGAGGCCTAGTTGAATATAACTGGGGATCTTGGGCAGCTAAATATGATATATCTCATCAATATCTGCCAAAACTATTATTTCTTGGGACAGTGCTAAGGCAGATGTGCCAACATGCCAGGTTGCCCACACTGCCTCCAGCAATTGGCATTCCCACCCAGTATTCTATTTTTTGGGGGCTGAAGGGGAAAATCCCAGAGTTATTCGCTTGCTTGTGTTTACCCCCCACATTGACCACCTTTAATTGAAGGTACAATGGCTCACTACCTCCCTGACAATTATGATAATTATCTATCATAGAAAGATGGCTCATATGACTATCAGATGGAAGAAAGACTGGTGCACACACTGGATAATTCAGTGCAGGATTCGCCAAACCATGGTATTTTCATAGGGGCCAAAAACATTCAGTCTGTGATGTGACCGAGGGCCACATGGATGCCAGCAGGGTGGCAGTTGGGCGGTGTAGGATAAGTGAAGCATATGCATTTAGTGGCTGAACTGAACAATGTGAAACCAGAAAACCTGGGATTAATCCAGCTTCTTTACAATCCCAATTTTGTGATCCTAGGCAATTGTTTTATTTCATTTCCACTCCTTTTTCTCAATTATCACATATAAGGAAACCTTGAAATAAATGTGCACTGGTCAAAACCTTCTCCTGTGTTTGATTTATAAAGCTATAATGTGGTGTGTGTATAATAAGAACCCAGCCTATCCAGAGAATGCACTTAACAAATGCATTGCCTCTTTAGTTCACTGTTCACTGTTGTAATTGTTGTCAGTGTGGAGGAAATTATTAATGCTTCTAAATTCTTGTTTGAAAGCTGTCACTTATAAATTAATATTGTTCAGTGCACTCAATCTGATGTACTAAGGTGAAAAGGTTCCATATGTTAAATAAATACACTTTTTGAATTTTGAAGAGACTGTCATATTTGTACACTTTTGCTGCAAAATTTATTTAAAATGAAGTTGTTTCCAAAGTTAAGTGTACAGGACTCCCTAGAATATTTCTTTAACACCAATTAACCTTTAATTAAATACGTTGTAGTTTATTTAACATTTCCATTGTTTGTGCTGAGCCAGGAAACAAGAGCCTGGTGCTTCCGTTCACCAGAGGGCCGCATGAAAAGATCAGGAGGGCCGCATGTGGCCCCTAGGCCGTACTTTAAATGTCAATGCTGTAAACTGAGCACTGGTACTTGTCCTGCACCCCTTCACTAAACCACTGAAGCGCTATGCCAGAAAAGACTTGGGTACTGTACCCCTAGTGGTTTCTCCCTTTCTGGTGGTAACATTGGTGGATCCCCCACAAAAGTTCCAGGCAATTGATATGAAGGCGAAGTTCCTCCTGATCCCTCCCATGGAAATTGGGCCGCATCTCTCTCCCCAGCCGCCACAACACTGGCTAATATCGCCTTGCAGTTACAGGCATCCATGTGATCCAGGTACCAGAAGATCTACACTCTGGCTTCTTCTAAAAATTTGTTTGCACCAAATAGGACAACCCTTTCTGAAGTTGGAGACTTTTGAGCTGTTGCAGAGCTCGATATTGAAGGGGTCCTAGAAAAATGCCCTGAATAGATGATGTCAGAAGGCCCTCTATCCTGGCCAGGACTCTCAAAGAAATTCTCTGTGAAAACAATGCTTGGACAAAATTTTGTGGCTGGGATGGGCCAGGGCCAACGTCGAATCAACCTAAAACCCCAGGAACTCTAAGGGCTGGAAGGGAACCAACAGAGACTTCAAGGCATTGTGTTTCCCCATTCTCCATAATTCAGAGAGTTCTGACCCAGGTGAGGCTTCAGAAGGAGGAGTTGCTTCTGATCACCCCCTTTGGAAAGTGCAACCTTGGTTTCCAATAGCATGAGAGATGTTGTGAACCTTATCAGTGATGATTCAGATTTCCAGAACCTTCTCATGGGTCCAGTGGGATTTCCTCATCATTAGCTCTCAGAGATTGAGTTGACTGTCATACCCTGTAGGATTTCGGGAAATTATGCCTTTTGTCAAGCATTTTAGAGCAGGCTAATTTACTCTCACAGTCATAGGCTCCTGGTGCCCATAAATCATATGCCTCGGCATGGCTATCATGGTTTGGGTGGTGTGATGAGAGGAGTGTAGATCCCTTGAGAACATACTTAGAGCTGACTGTTAATTATTTGACTCAGCTGGCAGCAGAGATGTTGGCTTACAGATCAGTCAATAACTTTCACACAGCCATTTCTGCAAGAAATCCTCGTATAGCTGGTAAGCCAGTGGTGAACACCCTTTAATTTGTAGCTCCTTAGAGGAACTAGGATTGTTCATCCTCCCACACATAGGTATTCAGTGTTGTGGAGAGTAGACATTGTCCTTAGATTTTTATGCTCGGCCACGTTAACTCTACTGTTATGCCTAAAATTGTGTTGACATGTCTCAGATGTGAAGGCACTGGATATGTCAAGTACAGTATTTTTCCCCTCAAGGTTGACATTTTGAATTTCCAGTCGTACTAAGACTAATTCTTGTTGTGTGACTTACCCAACATTTCCAGACAAATGTAAACTCTGTGTGGTTCAGTGTCTCAGAGCGTATGGAGATTGTACCTGGGAAGTGCGACAAACTCCTGGTGGGTCAGTTGGTTAATGCTATGCAAAAGCCTTTTCATCCAGTTCCTTCTGCAACTTTGGTCCACTGGATCAAATGGCTTCTTACAGAGGCTAGGATTGATGTTCCTGTCT
The DNA here is from genome assembly GCF_031143425.1 of Pleurodeles waltl. Classification (NCBI taxonomy): domain Eukaryota; kingdom Metazoa; phylum Chordata; class Amphibia; order Caudata; family Salamandridae; genus Pleurodeles; species Pleurodeles waltl. Next base: position 263,177,426 of record NC_090440.1, read on the forward strand.
TTGGTGCCCATTGTGTTCAGGGTGCCATGGTGTCTAAAGCCAAATGTGTGAGTTCTCAATTAGAGGACATTATGGTGGCGGCAGATTGGTCATCTGAATCAACATTTAAGTTTTTTTTTAAATCATAAACCGATTGTCGGTGTGCCTTCCATGGTGGTGGCACAGTGTTGAACAAACATAATCTGAAGCCCCTTGTCCTGACAATGAATGAAAAATGTTCAAGCTAACGCATCAAGTTTTGTCAATTCTTTTAAGGACTCGGAGGTGAAGATTACCCCACACTATGATATACTTTTGCATTGCATGACAGTTATTGCGATGCAATAATGATGCTTTGCCCTCCCTGTGTTTCTGTATGCTCAGATGGGATGATATTATAATAACATTTTTTCTTTTGCTATGTTTGGAGTCTAAGCTGTCTTAAATGGTTTAAGGGGGTGCCATCCTGGTGTACAGTGTTGCCTATGCGGAGTTCCAGAGGCAGTTTGGCTGATTGGTTCCAGAGCAGTTCCAGACAGATTGATAGAGATTTTTTTCATGAGATTCAGATTGAAAATAGAATGTTCCTGTTCATTTGGACTTGTGTTTGAATTTCTCAAAGAAAGAGGAAGGACTGTGGGCTACTGACTTTTTAGGGGCTGGTGGTCCCTGATTAGTGTTGGGGGTGATGATGGGGTAATGCTTCATGGGTAATGAAGTTGCTATAACATTATTTTGTTTTCTGTGACACGACTGGCTGTTGTATTTTTCAGTAGATAAGGAAGAGAAGCATAATCCTCGCCTCTGAGTCTTTAATAGAATTGGATATTCTTGATGAATCAACTTGTAAATATTTTATCCAGCTACAGAGTGTTCAAAATACAACACTCTGTAGCTTGATGTCTGGATTGCACATAACTGAGGGGCGTAGTTCAAGTAAGGCTCCTTCACACAGGCACAATCTATTTTATTTAGCAGACATACTGTGCATGCCTCAGGAAGCACAATGTATCAGCTAAGATATGGCTGTCAGGGTGCTGGTCAGTGCATTTGTGAGGCCAATGAGGATCTACACAGTATAGCAGAGACAGCATCCAATCACTGACCCAGCGTCTTATTGGGCTATGCTTCCATTACTATCAAGGCTGGGAGAGAGGATGAGGTGGGCCTTCCTTTTCAACCTGGCCTGGCTACTCGTGGGGAATGATGCCATGCTGCTTCCAATGTCCAGCACCAGATTGCTGCTCTCCTGCTGCCTTCGAACCTCTGAGTTGCCATCTAAGGAAGCAAGTAAGTATAAAAAAGTGTTGATGCTCTGTGCATTTCTGTGCATGCCTAAGCATGTTTGTGAGAGATTGACAGTTACTGAGACTGAATTAGAGAATGAGTTTAAGAGTGTCAACAAGAGTGAAAGTGAGTAGGAATCTGTGTTTGAGAGAGCATAAGAATAAATTCAAGTAAGTGAGAGGGAGTGGGTGAAGGAGTCTAAGTTTGTTATAAGGCGTGGCTGACTAGAGATTGTGAGAGGGCGTGGAAAGTCATTAGGAGTGTAGGTATCAATGATGCAGCAGGTGCAGTTACACCATGGCCCAGAGTCAATGAGTGTGAAAGAGTGCACATGTATGTGTGTGAGAGTGAGAACCAGTGAGTATGAGTATGTTTGTGTTTGAGTGTGAGGAGGAGTGAGTATAAGTGAGAGAGTGTGAGCTACAGTGAGAGAGAGGGAAGAGAGGAATTGGGAGAAGGAGTGAGCGTGAGTAAGAATGTTTATAATTAAGAGTGTGCTGCTGGCCATAGCATACTCAATATAATTTTGGGCTTATGGTGACACACAAGGTAACATACTGCTGCTGGCATATTGGACATAATTCATGCCATATGAAAGGGCACCAAAGGCAAAATGCAGGCTGTGACATTCTAGAACGAATTCTTGACATGGCCCATGTGGAAAAATACTGGCATACTGGGGGAAATTCTTGGCACAGGTCCCAAATGGCAAAATACTTTCACTGGGACTCTGAAGATAATATTTAGGCATAAGGGAGGGCAACCAAGGCAAGATGCAGATCCTCAAATTTTGGAAGAACTGCTTGACATAAAGGGACATGTTGGAAAATGCCTCTTTCTGCAGGTTCATCCCCAAGCATTTTGCCTTCCTCCTCCTATTTTAGCTAAATGTGTTTTTGTTGGCCATATGACTCTGAGCACTTTACCACTGCTAACCAGTACTAAAGTGCTTGTGCTCTCTCTTCTAAACATGGTAATACTGGCTTATTCCCAATTGGCATGTTTAATTTACTTATATGTCCGTAATAAAGTGCACTATATGTAACCTGGGTCTGTAAGTTAAATGCTACAGACCCTGATTGTGGACCTACTGATTGTGCCACCCACTTAAGTAGCCCTTTAAACACATATCAGGCCTGCTATTGCAGAGCCTCTTTGTGTAGTTTTAAATTGCTATTTCACCCAGGCAAAATAAACCTAAACCTTCTTTTTTAATACATACACCCCAGGGTATGCCCTTGACTGCCCGTACGCCAGGGTGCAATGTATTTAAAAAGCAGGACATGTACTTTTAAGGTTTACATGTCCTGGTTATGAAAAACTCTTAAAGTTGCTATCTCTCTCATAAGATAAGATTGCCTTATTGCAATTTATACGCAGAATTTCCAAATAGAAAGAGATAATTCTTTCAAGATTAGCCACTCTGAAATCACAATTTATAATTCAAATTTATAGTCAGAAATTAAATTGCAATTCTGAAAATGCCAGCTTTAGAAGGTTGGCATTTTCTTGCCTTACCATTTGTGCCTGCAGCTTGTGTCTGGTCACATGACTGAGTGTAGTTAGCAGCTGGATTTTACATATTCCCTGTAGAGAGCCACACACAATGGGTGCTTAGGTGTGACTTCATGGGCCATCCTGGGCAGGATTGGAGGGAGGAACTGGACCCAGCCTCACATATACCTGAATATACTGCAAGCAGCTACATACCCCCTGAGTTAGCGTAGACCCAGGGCAGGCAGGGAAGGACATCTGTGCACTTTAAAGGCATGTCTTTGATGTCTCCCCCACTTCAAAGGCACACTGGTTACAAGAACTGAACCTCAGACACCACCACCTCAGTACACTTATGCCTGTAAATATTCTGCCATGAAGAAGGACTGTTGTGTTGCTGAATGACTGCCACTCTTCTGGACTGCACTCTCCTGGACTCCTGCTTTGCTGTGCTGACCTGCTGCCTGCTGCCTGCTGCTCTCTGCCTGGGTGAGAAGGACTGGACCTACATCGCTTGAACCCAGAACCCAGAGTGACTCCAAGGGCTAGTTGGCTGGCCTCCTAATCTGAAGTCTCAGGGACATAAAAGACTTCCAACTACCCTGCTTCTGCACCTGGACACTGTAGGTCTACCCTGGAAAGTGGTGCTACCACAGTCCTGGACACTTGGAAGGGAAGGGGGCCTAAGGTGCTTACCATAGGAAGCAATGAATCCTCTCTGCTAAGTGATGCATCCTGGAGCAGACCCAATGCATCTCCTCAGCGGAGCGGCACACCCTCGAGCAGAACCGCCGCATTGTCGCTGCTTTGTGGATTGGGCCTGTTGCAAAAGGCTTGCATCGCTACCTCATCCCCGCATCTTGGGTTCCACTCGACAACTCCAGAACCGCTGCTACATGATGCTTGTTCCAGTGGAAGCTCCTTGCATCTCACATCAACAGCAGCCTCGATAACGATACCAAAACTCCAAGTTACAGTTTCACCACTTATCGGAACCAACACATTGCCTCAGTTGGGCAACACATCTTCAACACTGGCCTTCGCATTTCAAGCCCACTCGACACGATTCTTGATTTCAGCGCAACAGAACCTCGCTCCGCAGCCTCGCCGCACCTTGGAACTGATGCATTGCCTTGGCTGTCCAATGCATTTTTTAAGCAGATCCACCCTTGCTCCACAGCAAGCATTAAATGTACTTTGTTCAGCTGGCCTAGCTGGGTCCCTGTAGCCGGCCTGCACTCCATCATGGTTGGCCTAAATTTCTGACTTTGTCCCTGTCTGGCGCTACCAGATATCCCCCATAGCTCTTTGTGCTTCTTGGTGCTATTTATACTTAAAACTTTGACATTCCATATCTACTAATTGGAATTTTATCATTTTGGTCTTGTTTTATTTCTTAATTCTTTATGTATTTTTCATAACCTGGTGTGGAATCTTTTTTGTGTGGGTTTTCACTGTTTTACTGTTTGAAGTCTTGCACAAATTCTTTACACACTGCCTCTAAATTAAGCCTGACTGCTCTGTGCCATGTTACCAGAGGGTGAGCACATATTAATTTAGGGTTGGCTGGACCACACCCTGACTAGAGTTGTGGTTGCTGCTTGACCAGGGCTCATACCCCAGTCAACCAGTAACTCAGTTTTAAACAGGACACTCATGGCAAAATCTTGGTGCTGGCATACTGGATACAATTATTTGCCTTAGAGATGGCAGCCATGGCATATTGAGAATGAGTGGGCAGGTATGGAGAAGCAAACCACAATAAAATGCTGCCTCTGAAATACTGGAGGTAATTGTTCACATATGGGTCATCCATGGTATTTGGGCAATACCAGTGACAAAGGTTTGATACTGGAATATTGTATGTAATTATTGCCAATAGAGGTACCCATTACGACATGCTGGCATTTGAACAATAAAGGGAATTCATAATATATGGGAAACTCTCAAGGCAAATTTAGGAAAAAATGGGGTGAACTCCTTCCAAGTATTACACCCCATCATTTACTTCATGTAAATGTGACAGGGCACAGCCTGAATTTCGGACACTTGGAATTGCCCATGGTATTGCGACCCACAGGCCTCTGAGCGTTACTATTATTAAAGAGCCAGACATCATGCTCATTACCTAGTGCTTTCAAAACAGACGTGGACATAACCCAGCTGGCACTTGATGGCAAGTAATTTTCTCTCTCAGTTTGGCACGTACATCCTATTCATAAGAAGGTACATTCTGAAGTGTCTGAACTATTAGTTCTGGACTTATGTGCCACTGCGCTGTTGGCAGCGAATGTGCTACTCCTTCAATCCATTCCAAGTTCTCTAAGTTATCGCATTCTCTAATACAATACATCAGCTAAGGCGGTTTTCATAGCTCATTATGTCCAGCTGGTATGCATAATGCTTTCGCAAACATTTCATTGGCAAACAGTTATAATTCACACATCTTATTTCTACTTTTCTTGCCTCATTAAATCGCGTTTTTCTGGTCACTTAAAACGTATATGTCATCTGAGAGGCATCCTTTGTGTTACCAGTTTGTTTCAATTTTTGAAATTTGCTAAATTGCGGGACAGATAAGCACGATCTAGCCGCTCAATACATCGTCAGGCCTTATGACACCAATCTATCTGTTTTTTTTTTTACGATTGTCATTAATGATGTAGGTGAATGACTATATTATTGTACCATGCCTTAACAAAGTGAGTTCATTTGAGACTACCTGGACAGTACTTCCCTTTATTTTTTTAAGTTTAAACATAAACATTGATTGTCTGCTGTTTTCATCTGTTTATGATAAACCTGTAAATATTTTGAAATAAATATCGGATAGGCCAATAGCTTTGACATTGGCCATCTGGTATAATGGTCATTTTTCTAGTGCAAGCATTTGTCTTAAAAACAAAAAGAGGAAACAAATACCATGCATCTTGTAAACGTGACCGTCATATGCTTGCAATTTAATGTCAAAATAAATTAACCACCACAAATAATTTTAATAGAACAGTATGGCCCTAACTTCGAGGTAGGTGGATTTAGGCTCTAGGATACGCCGTTGCTGGAAATAAAGTTTCCAACTCATATCAAATCACCTAAAAATTAGCTAAGGAGTTTTGATTCCGGACTGTGCACACCTCGAATGACCCCATCCAAATCTCTTTGTGAAGTCTCCATTCTAGGGACCAATCTTGTCACATTTACCACCTGTTCTGACGAGGTGGTAAATAGGAATGCAGGCTGATGTCATGCGGGTGGCTAGTGGCAGGGTGTGGAGAGAGTGTATGGAAGCTAAAGATTGCTGGCAAGTTGAAGCGTTCTGTGGACCTCCAGTGTTGGATGAGGAACAAACCGGACAATGGCTGGGCTGATCTTTCAGCTTGAGCCTCAATGTGGCCAAGAAATCATAGCGTGGTTTTCCTGCACCCAGCCTGCTCTTTGCACTACAGTGACGACCATCTGCAACACTCAGCCTCCTCTTCGCGGCCGCCAACGCAAATGGAACTCTTCACTACGGACTCAGAAGGTAACTTTTCAGCTAGACTAACCTGATCCCTGAATCTGACAAGCGCTTCCTCCTGGTCGACCTGAACTTGTGACTCTTCTACGGTCAAGTGTGACCAGCTGACTGTGAGTGGCACTGTGTGCCTTAAGGCACTATTTTCACTAAACTTTAAATTGCATATATCTGGTTCTACTGATTGGATGTATGTTGTTAATTTTATTTGTGAACTCCATCATTCTAAATTGTTTTGTTGCCAACTTTATGTGATTAGAGTTTGTAAAACAATGCAGTGTTGTGGGAGAACTTTGGACCTACAACCTCAACATGTAATCAAAGGTGTTCCTTGGCCTAGACTTGATATGAATGGGGCTAGGTGGAATTACAATTCCGCTTGCAGGATTGGCTGAATTTGGTAACTCCGTGTTACATGGAATTCTTGGGAAATTCCACCAATAGATGCGTGGTGGAATTATTCTACTGTTCGTGCATCGCAATGTTCACTGGAATAACTCTAGGCTGCAGAACAACGCTTGTAAGCATGAGTGAGATTTCCCAGTCCCTGGCATGAGTTCCGGTTGCCTTAGAGCCTTCCTGCTATTCTGTATTACCTGCAGATGCAAACGGTTCATCAACGGGTCAACGTGCGCTTGCGAGTGCAAACAAGTTTTCCATGCCCCTGGCACAATTTCCAGTCTTGTCGGGGCCGTACAACAACCTTTTTGTAACGCCGGCAGATGCAAACAGTTCATCAGTGGGCCACCATGCACTTATAAGTACGAGCAAGATTTGCTGGCCCCTGCCCAATTTCTGGCCACCACAGAGCCTTTGGGTGCCATTTTGTAACGCCGGTGGTCACGAACGCTCAGGGTCACTTCTTAAGAAGATTTTCTCCTGGAGAAGCATCTAAATCAACTCAAAAATACATTTTCAAGTGGATATTGTACTCAAACGGATGGTTTAGGTAGTTTTTTAGAGCAAAAAGCATTTTTTTTATTTTACTTTTTTTCAACAAAAAAGAAGAGCCACAGAATCTCAAACTTCCTCTTCCTGTCCAGAAATCTCTTGTAGTGCTTTGTCCAAATCCTCATCACTTTTCATTTGGATTTTGAGGTGAAAGGATCACTCTCTTTGTCTTCAATTCCTCCTGCCATTGGATTTTAGAACTTTCTTTTGTGACATCACATTAAAAAACTTTAGGAGAAGGGTGCTGATTGATAGAGGCCATCCACCAGTATATATTTGTACCTTTTATTCAATGTTTATATCTGAATGTGGTTATGGTGTGGCTTGGAGTTACAATAGGGGCCTATTTTTTGCATTCAATTTCTTTTTTCCATGTTTGTGAAATTTGAAATATTCATTTATTTTACTATGTGGCCTAGTCTACCCACGGGCTATCAAGCCAGTACTAGGCATTTGGTACATGAAACTTCTGTTTCTGTGGTGTATGTTGTTTTCGAATATCTATAATTTAGGCCAGGAATGGCATAACTTTAAATGCAAAATTTTCTCCTGGAGAAGCATCTAAATCAACTCAAAAATACATTTTCAAGTGGATATTGTACTCAAACGGATGGTTTAGGTAGTTTTTTAGAGCAAAAAGCATTTTTTTTTATTTTACTTTTTTTCAACAAAAAAGAAGAGCCACAGAATCTCAAACTTCCTCTTCCTGTCCAGAAATCTCTTGTAGTGCTTTGTCCAAATCCTCATCACTTTTCATTTGGATTTTGAGGTGAAAGGATCACTCTCTTTGTCTTCAATTCCTCCTGCCATTGGATTTTAGAACTTTCTTTTGTGACATCACATTAAAAAACTTTAGGAGAAGGGTGCTGATTGATAGAGGCCATCCACCAGTATATATTTGTACCTTTTATTCAATGTTTATATCTGAATGTGGTTATGGTGTGGCTTGGAGTTACAATAGGGGCCTATTTTTTGCATTCAATTTCTTTTTTCCATGTTTGTGAAATTTGAAATATTCATTTATTTTACTATGTGGCCTAGTCTACCCACGGGCTATCAAGCCAGTACTAGGCATTTGGTACATGAAACTTCTGTTTCTGTGGTGTATGTTGTTTTCGAATATCTATAATTTAGGCCAGGAATGGCATAACTTTAAATGCAAAATTTACTTTTTCTTTTTTCAGTTTTTTTCTGCAAAAAGTGTATTTTGGTGAGGTAATAATATTTTGATGCCCCGGGAGAATGTTGGAAATGTTTTTATAGCTAATTTAATTTTCATTTTAGCCATTGCTGAATCAATGGTAGTGTTTTCTTCTTTACTTACCATGCCTCCTTTATCTGGCCTGTGTGTGTGCCTGTGTGTGTGTGTTTGCTAGGGGTCAACATGTTGTCCTTTTTCTCCATGCTATGTGGCCGGCAGTAAATTTAGTGTAGTCAGTGCCCAAAGGCGACTATGTGTTCATTGTTATCTGTTCCTCCTTGCTTGCTGTTTTGAACTTGTGGCTGGTGGCCATTTTGGGTAGTATTCAATGTGCTTTTGCATAGGCCTGCATGCGTTCTTTGTTTTCCATGCCTCCTTGCTTGTTGTTTGAAAAAATTGTCCGACGGCCGTTTTAGGTAGTAGTCAGTGTGCTTTTGCCATAGGGCTGCAGGTGTTCTTTGTTGTCCATGCCTTTTTGCGTGTTGTTGTTTGAACATGTGGCCAGTGGGCATTTTGTGTAGTCAGCCATTGTGCTTTTGCCACAGGTCTGCATGCGTTCTTTGTTGTCCATGTCTTCCTGCTTCTTGTTTGAATATGTGGCTAGTGTCCATTTTGTGTAGCCAGCCAGTGTGCTTTTGCCATAGGTCAGCATGTGTTCTTTGTTGTCCATGCCTTCTTGCTGTCGTTGTTTGAACATGAGGTCAGCGGTAATTTTGTGTAGCCAGCTAGTGTGCTTTTGCAATAGGCTGTCAGGTTCCTCATTGGACAGACTTCTATTCGCAGCATAGGAGCGATGGGAAAATCCACGAGCCCAGGTTTTGACTGTCCTTGTCTGCCAAACGTAATGGCTACCCCTTCTGGTAGCCATGTTTCCACTGACAATGGAACATCTAAGCAGATAGTGCCCTCCAAAAGGAACTCCCAAGAGGAAAAACCCAAAAGGGAAAAAACCTCTGATGGCAATTTTGGTGTCCACATCTCACCTCAAGGTTCCAGAAACTCTGAGCTGCTCCTTGAGGGTGCGGACTACAACTCCCAGAATGCACCTGGCACAAACTCCAAATTCCCGGGATGTTGATGAGCACTGGTACTGATGGTAAAAGACCAGGACTGCATTAAGGCTCAGAAGCTGAAGATAAGGCTAGTGGAAATGCCAGGACCAGGAGAATTAGAAAGATTAAGAAGAGAAACAACAGGAGCAAGAATCCCCAGCAGGAGCAAGGCGTCACCAGCAGGAGTGATGATACATCAGCAGGAGCAAGGAGACACTAGCAGAAGCGAGGATGCACCAGCAGGAGTGAAGATGCACCAGCAGGAGTGACGACATACAAGAAGGAGCGAGGAGTGTTGCAAAGCAAAGGAGAAAGACAGTTTGGCTGCTCATATACCCAAAAACAGGAAGTGATATACAGGTAGGCGTGAAGCCATCATGATGGATTGGGAAATGTTGGCAGAAATACATGATAGAGCCTTCATCATGGAATGGTTAAGTACAAACCCTTCCTCAGGAATTCTAGCAAGATGAAACCCCAGAGTGCAAAAATATGGCCCACCAGGAGAGGAATGACTCCAGCCCAGCTGTCAAACAAGATGAAGAATGGCCGTCCGCAGCCACTTGCATGACTTCCCAGGCTGCAGGTAAGTGTTTGGGCATCGCACTGTATAACGCAGGACGCCAGGGAGGTGGTGTGACATAGGCCGGCATGTGTTCTTTGCTGTCCATTCCTTCTTGTTTGTTGTTGTTTGAACATGTGGCTGGTGGCCATTTTGTGCAGCCAGCCATTGTGCTTTTGCCATAGGCCTGCATGTTTTCTTTGTTGTTTATGCTTTCTTTCCTGTTGATTATTGAACATGTGTCCTTTGGCCATTTTGTGTTTCCAGTCAGTGTGTTAAATCCTTTTTTCCAGTTTTCAAAGCCATTTTCTAGAGACAATGATAGAAGGGGGAAATGCCTTTTTGTTAATTTTTTTACGTATTTCCCTGATATCATATTAATGTGCTTGAGGATCATTGTAGTATGTATGTACAGTGTTTATATAATATTATATGCATTTTTTAAATTTTTCCCTGCACCTCCTTGGCTCCCAAAGGAGTTCTCATACTTTCTAGTGAGGCACCAGTAATTAAGTTTTTTACATTATTTGTTTTTCCCTGCACCCCGCCCCCTATATTATTTTATGGTTTGGGTTAGAATGGGTACACTATTGCTGTTAATTATTTTAGGATAACCTCACTAAATTACATTGTCTCTATGAATAATTGAAACTGCAAAAATGCCACATTTCACAAATTGTTTTTCTTGTTTGATTGCTTTTAGGTGCACAAGAGACATCACCCAATGCACTACCAAACAGAAGGCTGGCACAAAGTGACACCACGGTACCTGAGCCCTTCTCTGCTTTTGCTTGTGTGGCTAAGGGCCAACTGACAGAGCTTGAAGATGCCTCCAAAGAAAAGTGTTCCTGCCAAGAAGTTGGCCAATGAGGAGGAGAAGTAAAAGCAAATTGCCACCACAGGCGTACCACCCTCCACCTTTTTCCAGAAATGTGGTGTTTTTGCTGCACCGTACTCCGGCACGAAATCTGGGAGCAGCACTCCCAAATCAATGGCATCACCCAAACATATGGGACCCATGTCTCTCAGTGAAACAGCCCCTGCAATCATGGTGACGTGCAGTGAATCTGAATTGGATTTGTCTCAGCCGCAAAGTACCCAATTGTTGCAGAAAACTTAGCAGAGGGGACAAAAGGAGCCGCAGCCAGGAATAGTTTTCCTAAAGTAGGAACAGAACAAGGGGTTGAGCTTCCTGCTGAGCAAACTGTAGCTCTTAAACCGTTGGCTTCATGATCTCCAGCAAGAAAGAGAAAGGGTACTCCACCATCTTCTCCAAGCCCACCTCCTGATGTTCTGAACATGGATTGGACCTTGGCAAAATCTGAGAACTGCCATGAGAGACAAGGGAAAAGGAAATTTCCTGAAAGCCTTAGAATTATGGAAAGTGGCAGTGATGAGGACAAGCCAGTGGTTGGCAGTATGAGAAGTGAATCAGAGGGCACCGAGATGCCCCTTCCTATTCAACCTGCTCAGAGGGATGTGGCACTGATTCCATCGCCACCACCACCAGCTTCCACATTTGCAAGACTCCTGATGGGACCTGCATCCATGACTGCCTCAGTCGAAGTACATACTGCAGAGAGGCAAATGATACACCCACCTACCTCCAGTTCTTCAGGCATTGGCAGTGGCACACTAAACAAGTTATCACCAGTTTGGAACTTCATTACGTTTAGCAAGCAGCAGGATAACATTCCAATCTGTTACATTTGCCCCACAAGTGCTTGTCGAGGTAAGCTTGGTTCACACTATTGTACTGAAGGCCAAACATCCCATGTGAAAAAACATTGTGCAATCTGGTGGGAAGAGCACCTTAAAAAGGTGGCTGGTGAACAGCTCCACTTATGGTGATAGGATGACAACTTTACATAAAACAGCTCAGTACCATGCAGTGTGCCAGCATCACCCATATCAGAAACCTCCAAATGTCACAAGAATCAGATACTAGGGCACTGTTATTCCCCTAAAATACACATTGAGTCTACCACCTCCCGGTTTTCTCCGGAAGTTGCCTGTGTCAATGGTAGCAGAAAAGGAAAAAATCCACTATAATAATACTATTATGGGCATGTTTAGGAAGAAAGGGCCCTGCAAAGACAACCACAGTGGCACGCTGTACAAATGTTAGCAATGGACCTTCTTTTTTGTGTGGGAGGAGTGGGATTTTTAGAATTTGTGGCGTCCAGCTGCCAGAAATGGAAGGTTCCCAGCCAGACCTATTTTTTCAGAGTTTCTGTTCCAGTGCTCCATCATGATGTGTTGCAAATAGTTGGACCAGCATTGCAGCAGAGTGCAGTTCATGCTATCCACTTGATGACAGACATGTGGAACAGTTGTCAAGCAATTGATTACATGTTTATCACTGCATTCTAGATCTCTTTTGTGTGGGTTGGGCAACAGTTATCTGCAGGTCGAAGTGCTGAAAAAAGTTTTAAGGTTTTTTGGCGGCATGCAACAGTAGCAACAGTAAACATCTTGGAAGACTTTAACAGGAAAGTGTTTGGCTGCAACCCATAGGTCACAGAATTGGGTTTGTTGCCACAAACAATGGCTCTAAAGTAGTCAAGGCCATGGCAAATGGTGGGCATTTCAGGATTCTATTTTTAGCGCATTGCATCAACCTGATTGTGCAGAACTTTCTTAAAAAAGAAGACATAGTCAGCACATATTGGCCACCTCCATAAGAATCTGCACTCATTTCATTCATTCTTTTAAAGCCCAGAAGCATTTGAGGATCATTCAGTGTGCTTTATGCATTAAAGCCTTCATAAAGAGCGTGCCAACATTTTGAAACTAAGTCTACTACATTGCAGCATCTTTTCAGGCAGTACAGACTGATCACCATCTATGTCTTTCAAAGAAGAGGGGATGCAGTTGGGAAAACAATGATCCTGGAGATTGACAAACTGGGGCTAGTCAAATGCCTGACAAAAAAGCTACTTCCTTTTGAGGTTTTCATAATGTACAAGGAGGACAGCATGAGCCAAGTAATCCCATGTTTGCACCTGCTACACGACCAGTTAAAAAAGGTACCTCAAAGGTTAGCCAGTGTGAACAAAGAAGGGTATGAGCTGGTCCAGAGCTCAATCCTTTGCTAGGGGTGTTAATACAAGGTTGTAAAGAGGGATTATGTCCTCCAAAGAGTACATCTGCGCCACAATACTTGATCCATGTTACACAAAAATACTGGCCACGTATATTCCTTTTTCAGAAGGTGATGTTTCACAATACAAAACTTGGATTGTTGAGCAAGTGAGAGACCTGATAGAAGACCTGCTGAAGTTAGAGTCCCAGGCAGAAGTTCTGGCGTGCAGCTTTCAACCTCCAGAGGGCGCAGTGCTGTTGTCTCTCAGCAACCAACATTAGCAACAACACCAGCAACAGAAGCATTGGACCCAGACTCTGCAATGGCTTAATTTCAAGTGGCAGGGATTAAGCGAAGTGCAGAGACGAAGGCACAGAGATCAACCAAGTGGCAGCACCAATAACCATTCAGAGGATGGTCCAAGACCTTATGGATGACCCAAAACCCACTGGTCTGTTGGTATGAGAAGATGCACCAATGACCAATGCTCAGTAGGCTGGCAAAAAGGATCTAGCTTTTCTGGTAGCTAGTGTATCTACTGAGCATGTTTTCAGTGTGGATAGCATGGGTGTCACAGTCAGAAAGACCAGTCTGTCATCTCAAAACGTGGGCAGATTGACCATGATTAAAATAAACTAGCACTTCACACCATAAGATTAAACTATCCCTGAAACAGCACAGGAGGAGGATGAGGGTGATTGGTCAGGCTTAAGAGTGTTAGCTGACCAACTTCTGGGAGAACCCCCCTGAACTTGAGGATTAACTCTACTTTCCTGACTGTGTAGGCTAGAATAGAATTTACACATTGTTATCAAACTGCTTTGCACAAACAATACAAATGGATATAGGTAAAGGAACATTTCGGTATTTGGCATCTGACTTATGCAGCCACACCATTTCTTCACATGCATGGACTGGATTAAAGTTGGACCATTGTGCACAGATGAAGCCCCCCATTTGCTTAAATGACATAAGGACAATGCTTCCTATCCCTACCTTTCTTTTTTCATTCTCTACGTGGGTTGCCTCAGTAAAGTCCATTAATTCACAAAACAGCCATTATTTATTGCTTCCATGGCAAAGGAGGAGATACAGTAGTCAAGTGTGTACCACCATGCATGGGACAGATAACTATTGGGCCAATAAGTGATATATATTGAGTGAGTGTGAGTGATGATGATTCATGTGGTGGCAGACAGTGAGGGTGTTTTTCAACTAATTTGTAAACTTGAATTTCAGCAATGTGCAATGTTTGGGGCCTGATGGGTGATTCTGCTTGAATGTAATTGCCCTTTTCATACTTAGATAGATCTATTTACATGGTCCACTCCTTGCTATAAATTTTGTTTTGGGTTCTTCAGAGACAGACCAGACCAGTCAGTTTAATTAACAAATCTACACAAAATGATCAAATTATTTTGCTCTTCTTGTTCATCAACAGCAGTGCAATACAGGTCTATTTGTCTCAAACACATTTGGGTAGGGACAGAGTTGGGACTCGTAGGCAGGAGGATTCAGGGTGGGACTACCTCAACAGTTAGAAGAGGGAACAAATGAACATTGCCTATCTACTGTAAAGGTAAACCAACTTGACTCAAGGAGGCATCCTCAGCCCTGTGGACTGGACAGAGGTGCGTTGATTTGGGAAATGCTGGTGGTGTACTGGTTCAAATGTCAAACTCCTCTAATTAAGTGGTTGTGGCTGGTGACTGTAACTGGAGACATGTCACATAATAGACAGACTCTGCTTAATGTTATGACAGTTGTGAGACTTATCAGCCAGCTGCCTGCAGCTATTTGTCTGGAAATTGTTGTAAAATTGTTGTCACTCCTCAGTCAATCACACATGAATCATGATTGCAGCAGCCTACACTCTTGCTCTGCTTCCTGGCCCTCATGAAGCTTACCTTCTCCTTGACGCTACAATTTCAACATTTACTGTTTTGCAATCCACAGGCCTTCTCTTCTTCAGTAAGAATGCTCAATAGAACTCCTCTTTAGCTTACCAGATTAGTTCAACCATGCACTGAAGATGGACATTTCAAGAAGAAGAATGCAGATGCTTCCCCCAATTTGGCACTTATATACAGTATAGGTTTTCTTTTCTTAACAATCATAATTTTTAGAATTGTGTGGGTCAACTCCTCCCTAATTTATATTTCTAAAACCTACGTGACAGAACAATTAAAATGATAATTACTTGGGACTCTGGAGCTGAAGGGCTGTTTGCAATGCATTTATTAACTGAACTGTGTCATTACTTCATTTCCTACTACAATGGATTTGATGATAATGTGCTGCTCATTGACTTGATGAATATCGTTGTTGTGTTTGTCTTTCTCACACCATAAATGGATCACACATTTAGTGGGGCAGATATGGGAAAAAGTGACACCATCTTACTGTAGGATCTTCTTACCTGAACAATAGCCCACGTCAGCCTCACTCACCCACCCAGGCTTGAAAGGGACAAGGTCATCATAGTGGATAGTCAGAACAAGGTCTTCTCCATAATAGGTAGTACTAGTGTTCACTATCTGGCCTGATTCGCAAAGGTAAAGTAGCACTTTTGCTGTAAGCGTACTCTTGCAGTTTAACTGAACTACCAGAACTTTACGATTTTGAGTAGTAATTTTATGAAAAGTAACTAACTAGTAGTAGTAACTCCTTTTAAAGTGATAGGGATTACTTACTACATGCAAAGTTACTACTCATAGAGTAACTGATGGAAAAGTTTCTGGTCATACACTTACACTGTAAGAGTCCATAAACTAATACCAAAAGTGTAACTTTAGCTTTTGTGAATCGGTCCTTCCTTGTATTAGTTACAAAGTCTATGTAACATGGAGTGATCAAACCTCCTCCTTCTGAGTCCTGACTCCTGACTCGAGGATTTAGTAATTTTAGTTTTGATGTACATTAGACCCTGTATTGCTTAAAAATTACTGCTGCTAGTTTTTGTAACATGAGTTTTTTGTCAAGGTGGTCTGATCCCAGCCTTTGATAACCCAGTAACTCTCAGTCTAGTTGCCTGTGATGGATAATCTTTCTGAATAATCCTACGCTTAGAGTTCACCTCATTTGGAATAGGTAGGAGTGTGACCTAGCTTTGTGATGTTTTCCCTGTCAGCACAAGAACACCAATACCACCACCATTAAATAGATCCTTCTGGGAAACTATGAAATAAGGTCTGGGAAAACTGCAAGAGGTACCATAGCTTAATCTATACAGATAAGAACTTGAAGAAGTAGTTAATAACTTAGTAGTGACTTAGGCCCTCATTCTGACCTTGGCGGGCGGCGGAGGCCGCCCGCCAAAGTCCCGCCGTCAGGTTACCGTTCCGCGGTCGAAAGACCGCGGCGGTAATTCTGACTTTCCCGCTGGGCTGGCGGGCGGTCTCGTTCAGACCGCCAGCCAGCCCAGCGGGAAAGAGGCTTCCACGATGAAGCCGGCTCGGAATCGAGCCGGCGGAGTGGAAGCTGTGCGACGGGTGCAGTTGCACCCGTCGCGTATTTCACTGTCTGCGCAGCAGACAGTGAAATACATTTAGGGGACCTCTTACGGGGGCCCCTGCAATGCCCATGCCAGTGGCATGGGCACTGCAGGGGCCCCCAGGGGCCCCGCGACCCCCCCTACCGCCATCCGGATCTCGGCGGTCCGACCGCCGGGATCTGGATGGCGGTAGGGGGGGTCAGAATCCCCGCGGCGGTGCAGCAAGCTGCGCCGCCGCGGAGGATTCAATGGGGCCGCGGTACACTGGCGGGACCCCGCCAGTGGTGCCGGTCCCACCGCGGCTTTACCGCCGCGGTCGGAATCCCCATTGAAGCACCGCCGGCTTGTCGGCGGTGCTCCCGCGGTCCTCCGCCCTGGCGGTCAAAGACCGCCAGGGTCAGAATGAGGGCCTTTGTCTTTTGGAAGGAGAGATTATTTTGTGTGATAATTTATGTTGTTGGCAGACCCCATTAGTTGTCAATAATAGTTACAGAGGGTAGGACAAGGGCAGTAACAACACCAACCAGTATACCATGCAGTATAATTGATAGGTGGCTGGGTGCTGCAAAACCTCATCAAGCAAAAAAGATTTAACAGGTTTTCTGCTCCCAGGCAGTGCCACTCTTGTGGTGGAGTATAATTAATTACTAGACTGCAGGAAGAGGTATGTAGCCTACTTAAGAATAATCACATGCTAAGGGACTTCAGGTGTGGAAACTCCAGGGGGAAAATTGAGGTATAATTTGTGACAATTTTCACTTCTTGTGTCAAAACCCCTACAGTATGCCAACTAGCAATGAACAGACAGCTAAAGACAAAGAAAAAAATAATGTTTTTAATCCCACCCTCTCTACCAACACCAGGCTGTCCCCAACTTCCCTCCCTTTCCACCCTCGCCTCTTACAGCATGCCTTCCCACCAAAACAAATGTTCAATGCAAAGGGATTTGACGGGGCAGTGGAGATGTTTGCCATCTCCTGGGCCAAGTTCTGCTTCCTGTGCTGTGGCAGTGCCATCTCATTCCTGAGATATGCCAGCTTTCATAGGATGTGGTGGAGGAGGCTTGGTGAGGAGTCCAATGAAGGGGTGAGGCTGGGGGTACAGGTGGCAGTTTTCCCTGGTGCAGGTGGTGGCTTCAGTGACATGGCCAGTATGGAAGCGGGCCTCTCTGGTGGCCCAAGGAACTGGAGGCCTCCTCCTCTTCATCATCCAAGGCCACCAGCTGGTGATATTCAGCAGCCACAGGCTCCAACTTCTGCTGCAATAGCCTGGGTAGATATCTCATGCCATGATGGCTGCTGCTGCTTTTTGTCGGCTCAGTCAGCAGGAGTAGTTAAACCAAAATCCAAATCCAAAACGATTTAAAAAGGGCAACTTATCACCTAGGGGGTATCCAGGCACTGGGAGTCGTGGTGGCAAGCTTGTACAGTTATTGTTCAAAGAGCCATGTCTTGAGCTTTCTCCTGAAATTGGCGAGGGTGGGTGTGGTTTGTAGGTGGGTGGGTAGGTTCTTCTAGTTTTTGGCAGCGATGTAGGAGAAGGTGTGGCCTCTGCTTCAGTGCGATGGATTCTCAGGATATGGGCAAGGGCGAGTTTAGTTGATCAGAGCTCTCCGTCGGGCTGGTGGATGGAGATTCTGTGGTCAATCAGGTTGGGTCTGATGTTGTGGAGGGCATTGAATGCAATGGTGAGGATCTTAAACTTACTTCTCTTGTGTACTGGCAGCCACTATAGGTCCCTGAGGTGAGGTGTATTGTTGGTTCTTCTGGGTAGATCCCTGGGTATATATATATATATATATATATATATCTTTCTCCTGTTGCTCCTCCTTCCCCAGAGATCGAGAAGCAAGATATCTCCCATTATGCATTTCGACAAAAGAAAAATGGCATACGCACATGACGGGCTGCACCATTACGGGAGAGAGCGAGAGAGATTAGTATTGCAATGATCTCTATATACAGTGACTTCAAAGTGTCACACTAGCAAGATGTTTGGTTAGAATTTTATATCTATGTTTTGATGTACAGTACAGCAGAGTAACTTGTGGCCAGGGTCTGTTGCTGGGCTGGAGAGACCCTTCTCCGCATGTGTGTTTGGCCGGCCCGAGCACTCCCCCTCATTGCTCGTCATCCCCGTGATCCTGCCCCTTTTCCCCCAAAACATCGTTTATTAGAGTTTTTGGGTAAAAGGTTTGCAACTGCTGCTGCTGGCGGGGGTGGGGGGTGACGCTCCTCCGCCCTAATGGAGGAGACAGCCCTGCCAATGGCTACACAGGGCTAACTTATTGCCCCCTGCAATGTGCTGTAGTGTGCAGAGGAGAATGTGAATGATAGTTAAACAGAAGAAGGGGTGAAGAGGGCTGACCGAAAGCTCCTCTATATATGTATACATGTATGTAATATTTATTTACCATTTTTTGGGATTGCATGATACTGGAGAGACAGTTACAGCTGTTGTGAGAGAACAGGGCTGATTGCAGAGCCCCCTAACTTTTTGCCCCCATTTTTCACTTTTTGATGGTGTTTTTCTGACTCTGGTGGTGCCCTGGGTACTGCTAACCAGTCCCAGGGCCTGTGCTCTGTGTAAAATCAGTTTGCAAATTAGGCTAAGTATAATTGGCTAAGTCAACCTACCTATAAGTCCCTAGTATATTGCACAGCATGTAGGTTTAGGGACCCCAGCATAGGTAGAGCACCCATAGGTGCACTGCTGAGGTGCCTGGTGTCATTTTAAAGGCAGGCCTGCCTTGCTGGCTGCTTTTAAATTTAAGCTATATGAAAATTCGACTTTGGTATTAAAAGTAGTTCCAAAGTCTTAAACTACCTTATTTTTACATATAAGTCACCCCTAAGGTGTGCCCTATGTGCCCCTAGGGCTGGGTGCCATGTAACTATCAGCAGGGACCTTATAAAAATAGTTTTATAACTGGCCTTCATTGGCTAGAACTGGCCTTCATTGGCTAGAATGGGGAGACTTTATTTTAATTTTAAAAGTCCCCGTAAGTGACATATACGAAGAGTTTGGTATCAAATTAATTGTTTTAATAAATCCCACAACTTCCAGTTGTGGGATTTAATATAACTTGTTCAGGTGAAGAGTTTTAACCTTTACCTGAAAAGTTGCCAGTTTCAGCCCTGCATTGTTTTTGCTGCTGTGCTCTGATTGGCCAGCCTCTGGCAGCCTGGCCAGGCTGCCTTGATGAGGTGTGAAGTGGCCTGGCTTCACACAAAGAGATCTGCCTGTGGGAGGAGATCTCCCCTCAACAGATGGTGAGGCAGGAAGGGGGAGGGCTGCCAAATTGGTCTTCCAAGGCAGAGAAAGACATTTGGAGCAACCCAGCAACACCCCCACATCCTGCAACCCCAGAAAACTAGGAGCCCCCTTGATTAGATTAGGAGCAGGCAGGAGAGGGGTGTGTTTATGATTTCTAGCCAGATGTATTCCCCAAAAATCACTTTCAGCCATGATGGATTTTTGAGGAATGTTGCCTCCTGGGATTGATTTTTGCCGCACTTCCCAGGAAGTGGTCATCACAGGGGGAAGGACCCTGCACCTGATTGGAGAACCAGGACTCCCCTGTTTTTTACCCAGGAGCAAGGATAAAACTGACAGACCTGCACCCACACCTCAGTTCCCTACCAGATCCCTACCAGGAAGAAGTACAGAAGAAGAAGGGCTGCCCTGCTGGACCCCTGGCCTGGACCTGGACCCTGCACTCTGAAGGACAGCACCAGCTGCACACTTGGGCTTCACCACAAGAAGGACTTTGCCTGACTTCAACTGGTTCAAGGAGGGACTCCCTGTTTGCTACAGGTGAAAAATTGCTAACCAGAGTCCCCTGCACCAAAGTGGCCAAAAAGGAGTTTGCGTGAGGTGCATTCTGGGAGTTGTAGTCCACACCCCCAAGGATCATCTCAGAGCCTCTGGAACCTTGTGGTGAGCTGTGGACCCCAAAAGAACCTCAAAGGAATATCTGGGAGACGATCCAGAAGTTGGGAGGACTTTGGAGAACTTTTGAAAAAAAGCTCCATAGAGGGACCAACCCGCCACGGCAACTCTAGCCGGCTTGCCACAACAGCGACCCGGCCTGATTTGCAGGTTTGTCCCTGTGAAGAAAATCTCCAAAAAAGAGACTAAGTCCGAACGTAGAAAGTTGACCGGGACCTACCAGCCAGCGTATTCGAGGAGGGCTCCAAGGACGTCGGATCAAGATCTAGGTTTACCCGGTCGAAGGATTTTCACCTCGAAAAAACGACTAAGTCCGAAGGTAAAAATCTACACCGAGGGCTCCCACGACTCGTATCTGGAGAAGAGTTCCAGGAGGTCGGATTGGACTGGCAGGTTCGTCCCGCTGAAGAAAATCTTCAGAAAAACGACTAAGTGTGAAGGTAAACTTTTGACCGAGGCCTCCCGTGGGCTGTAGCCGAGCCGGGCTCCATCGCGGTCGGCCTTAAACTTTGACTTTGCCCCATTCGAGGTGCGACTAGATGACCAGATTGGCGCTTTTTGTTTCTAGGCGCTAGAAAACAATAATTCTTTAAAAATTCATATCTCCGGTTCCCCCTATCCGATTTTATTCGTTTTTGTATCATTTTAAAGATAAAAATATGCTCAATTTTTATAAATTGATTTCGGATTTTTAAACTGTTTCCTGTGCTTTATTTAATTACTGTTTTGTGATATTTGAATGCTTTACACTCTGTCTCCTAAGTTAAGCCTTGTTGCTCGTTGCCAAGCTACCAAGGGTTGAGCTGGGTTTAATTTACTGAAACCTAACTGGACCTAAGTGGAAGTTAGTGGCCTTTTGCTAAGTGTAGGTACTTACCTGCCCTTACCAATAACCCATTTTCCAACAGCTGTCTCAAGGTCAGACCAAATGCTTAATATCAGTGTAAAGTCCTGAGTTTTCTAGAGCCTTTTCCTTTGAGAGCAAACATCGTACAGAAATCCAGCCTTTCAAAGGCACCAACCTAGTAGGAAATGTTCCTTTTTCCTCTTTGTCTTTATAACTCCATTGTCGTCTGCTAAGGTGGCCTTTTTGCAATCCTCTCTTCCATTTCCCCTCTCCCTCCTTGTTTTTCAGCTCTTTAACCAAACTGCCTCTAAAATCATGATATAATCAATGACAAATTCAAAATAGATGTTTTTTTACTGCTTTCAACAGGGGATACAGGCAGGTCCAGTGCTGCATTAAGGTAATATTAGACGGTAAGGTCGTATTAGGCAGTCACTGTGTGAAAATGCCCCTTTTTGTTTAATTAACCTCATTATTTTGCAAATTTTTATTGCTAATTTTTAGACTCTGCACCCTGGGACACTGCTATCTAGTGCCCAGTGTATGTTCCCAACCCTTAAAATATGTACAAATTAGCTAACCCCAGTTAACTCCCATGAGGACTACAGCACCTTTAGGGCCAGATGTACCAAAGGATTTCACCCATTCTGTGTCTATGGGAAAAAGCTTTCGTACATATGCCCCTTAGTGTCATCCACTAGTGTGACAAGGAAAACATGGCTCCAGGCCTATCACTGTAGCCTGACTGACACAGTTTAACCTGCAGTGAGATTTGGCAAAATAACCCTTTTTAACAGGTAAAAACCTTCATGTTAAATATTATTAAGTTACCACTATGTAGGCTATGTAGCCCACAAGGTACGGTGTATGGTATTTGCAAGGTGAACATGTAGAAAAGCAATGTAGCTTACCCCTGCAGCATATATACCAACATTACAACACAGAAAAGAGGGAGATAGTGAAAATTATGTGGGGGGATTTATTTTTCTCATTGACAGGCAATTGTTAGTGTTAGGTAAATAAAATAAAGCCATTTTGGGGTCTTAAAATCAGGATTCTCTTGTCTGGATTAGGTCTGTTGGCATGTAGACTACAGTGACAAGGTCTAAAAAGCAATTTTCACTGTGGCAGGCCTGCAGGAAACCAGAGCTCAGAGGTTTTGATCTGTCTCGTTGATATGAAAGATTGTAATCTGATAATAGCTTAATTTCCCATCTGAGGAGGGGACTGGTGCAGCTGAGAATTCACTATTACCTTTGACTTCACAGAGCTGATCTGCACGTGACCATATCTGAATTATAATGTGCAAATTTGTAACAAGCTAATTGTGAAGTTGTACACTTACAGTCTATGTCAAGGTGCATTCACTGTAGAGTAGAAATGAAATGTGTGTGGTTTAACCATTTTAAGTGAAATGTAACCATCGATTTTAATCTGACGTTAATCTTTATGCAGCAAGAGAATGTTTACCTTTGAAAGGATAATGATTCTCATTTACACCAAATGTTATATGCCAATAGTGAAAAATGTAGTTCTCTATCATGTTTACTTATGTGTGTTAACAAGCTATTTCATTTTGTATTTAATGTAAAATTAAGTTGCTACAAGATAATTATTTACAATGTGATAATTGAGAAGTGTATATGTTTTATTTACATGAATAAATGTGTAATTCTGCCTTTACTTTTGCTTACCCATGTTAGGGGAAACGTTTTTTGTTTTTGTGCTAATGTGTCATTTCTTTCAGGTGCTCTTCAAACAAAATATTAGTTTGAAAATAGATGAGATATTATTTTACTCCCAGAGAGCCTTAGAAAGCAACCTTGAGGATGGTAAGACTGAGAATGTGAAGACTAGTTTTATTCATATTGTTGCAGAGTTGTACCGGACACCAAGGATGGCTATCTTCCCAGGACGGTCTTGGAAACTTTCAAGCATGCTGCAGATGACTGTTGTGCGATGCAAGCGGATTGGACAATGAATTCTTATAATCCAAAGGCGTTACCAGTAGACAAATCATTGTTTACTTTGGACTTTAATTGATTTCAGCTGATTGCAGTGAGGAGATTCTCTTGGACTTTGAGAGGTACATACCTCTTTGCCCATGCCGTGCACGTTTCCCAAATGCTTGCTGAGAAATCCTAGATTTTCTTTGACCCATGAACAGACTCTTGACCGATCTTCTGGTATGCTGACACCTTCCCTTTTTACCTATTTTTTGCCTTTGTTAGTCTCTTTTTGCCTCAGATGTCTTTTCTATCCTCTATTTGCTTTTTACTTTTTGTTCCCACATTTTGTATCCTGCTAAAGTCAATTAGTGACATGTTGACTTTGGAGGATTCCCTTTGTCTTTGCGAGTTATTTAGATGTTTCTAATTTGCACTAATGTTGAATTGACCAATGTTTATTTTCTAAACACCAAGTATTCTTGCCTTTATTCTGCATAGCTGTTATTCAGTGGTTAGTTTGCCTAATGTAATTAGATTACGTTTCTTCCAAAGGTTCGGACACTCAATGGTGATACTATACTTTACAGCCTGTTCTTGAGAATTGTCTACATTAACTTTAGTGTAAATTTGTAATAAAACCCTTTTTCTTTATTTCCAACTTGGGTTTTCATTGTGTGGCCAATCAGTCATACTGAAAATTAGATGGTGATTAATGAACTGCTTAATTGATTTTAGCCCCTCTGGCTGGTGTGAAAAGATTTGTTGACCTCCATTTAGAGCATACCGAAATGCTCCATCAAATCTGGTAGCAGAGATCTGGTTTCTCCCACAAGGGGGAATAGTCATAGGGAGATAGTAATGGGGAATTGGTGAACCCAATAATGAAATTGCCCAGACCAAGCTAAAATTCCCATGGTTCATTTGGAGGATTAAAGGACTTCCAGCGTTGTTCCTTTGCAGCGGATGTGTGAGAATTAATGTTATTTTTGTCTGCTGTGTATGAGGTGTGTTGGACTTTTTCCCTTACGCAGGGCGATCCCCAATCTTTTTACCTCCTTCCTCCTAATTATTTCTGACCTGTTGCTGTTGGCTTTTGAACTCTGAGCACTTTATCACTGCTAACCAGTGCTAAAGTGCAATGCTATATGTGTAAATTGTATCGTTGATTGGTTTATCCATGATTGGCATATCTGATTTACTGGCAAGTCCCTAGTACAGTGCACTAGAGGTGCCACGGGCCTGTAAATCAAATGCTACTAGTGGGCCTGCAGCACTGGTTGTGCCACCCACCTTAGTAGCCCTGTAATCATGTCTGAGACCTGCCACTGCAGTGTCTGTGTGTGCAGTTTTAAACTGCCAGTTCGACTTGGCAAGTGTACCCACTTGCCAGGCCTAAACGTTTCCTTTTCTTACATGTAAGATACCCCTAAGGTAGGCCCTAGGTAGCCCCATGGGCAGGGTGCAGTGTATGGTTTAAGGGATGACACATACTAATGTGTTTTAAATGTCCTAACAGTGAAATACTGCTAAATTCGATTTTCACTGTTGCAAGGCCTATCCCTCTCATAGGTTAACATGGGGTCTGCCTTTAAATATGATTAAAGTGTAGATTCCCTTTGGGAGTGGATAGACATGTGGAGTTTGGGGTCTCTAAGCTCACAATTTAAAAATGCATATTTTAGTAAAATTGATTTTAAGATTGTGTGTTTGAGAATGCCACTTTTAGAAAGTGAGCATTTTCTTGCTTAAACCATTCTGTGACTCTGCTTGTTTGTGGATTCCCTGTCTGGGTCAGTTTGACAGTTGGGCTGTTTGCACCTCTGTCTAGACAGTGACACAAAGGGAGTTGGGGTGTAGCCTGCATATCCTGATGAGCCATCTGTGGTAGGAGGGAGGGGAGGAATGGTTACTCACAACTGAAAGGGCTGTGCCTGCCCTCACACAATGCAGTCTCCAACACCCTGGTGTGTGTCTGGGGGCCTGCCCTGGGCACGGCAGGATTTCACAAACAAGAGAGACTTTTCTTTGAAGTAAGCCTACTTCAAATGGCAAAATGGGTATAAAAAGGGCACCCAAAACCACAGACTTTAGATCACTTCTGGAAACCAAGAGGAACCTCTGCCTGGAGAAGTGCTGAAGAGCTGAGGAAGAAGAGCTGCCCTGTCTGTGACTGTGCTTTGTGGAGCTATCCTGCAGTTGCTGCTTCTGCCTGTGCAAGAGGACAAAGACTGGACTTTGTGCACCTTCGTGCTTGTGAAGAACTCTCCAAGGGCTTGAAACTGAGCTTGGCTCCTGTTGTTGAAGTCTCAGGGACAGCAAGGACTTCTCTCTGCCAGCACCCGGAGCCTCTGCGGAGACTCCTGCCCTGCCAAGTGGTACCCATTCCAGTTTCTGGGGCCTTGACAGGTGAAGCTGGTGGACCAAGGTTGGAAATCCATGTTCAGATCTCCGTGCAGGGAAATTTCCGATGCAACCTCCGAGAGCGGCTAAAGAAATGACGCGCTGCTGGCTCTGTGGCTGAAATCGATGCATTGCTTGCAGCGCAGCTGTGAAATTGATGCACGCGGCTGGAGAAACGACGCTCGGCATCGCTGATGAAGGCTGCAATGACTCAACATCGCTGGGCATGGAAAATCAATGCAAGCCTGCCCGGACCCGAGGTGCTTTGTCCAGATCAACGCATCTCTCTCCTGCGGGGAAAGAAATTACGCACGCCGATTGGACCGGAGTAGGAGAAATGACGTACGACCTCGCTTGCGGGTGAGAAATTGACGCACCGCTTACCTTTTTCGATGCACACTCGCCTGTGTGGGTTATTCTGACACGACCCAGGTACATTTTCACGCTAACAGCATCAGCGTTGTTTTTGAAAGAACATGAAGACTATTTTTGCATTTTCACTAATAACTTGACTTGTGTATGATGGATTGTTGTTGTTTTGGTCTTGTTTTGTTTAGATAAATGTTTTCTATTTTGCTAAACCTGTTTTGTGCCATTTTGAAGGGTTTTCATTAAGTCACTGTGCGTGTTCGTCCAAATGCATTATACCTAGCACTCTGAAGTTAAGCCTGCCTGCTCGTGCCAAGATACCAAAGGAGTGAGCGGGGGTTAGCTGAGGGTGATTCTCTTTTACCCTGACTAGTGTGAGGGTCCTTGCTTGGACAGGGGGTAACTCGACTGCCAACCAAAGACCCGATTTATAACATTGGTGATCAACTGTTGGGATTGGACTTGTATTTGTACTTGACATACAGTGATTAGGTGTACACTACTGTTTTGAGTTCAGACCACTACATGACCACATACGACTTGTCTTGTGATTTTTCTTTTTGTTCTCCGATGTCCTCCTGGATATATTGTTGATATTTTGGGACAGTGGTTTTTGGTTGTGAAACCGTTGCAGAATGGAAATCAACTTCTGGCACTTGGAGATCTATTGAAAGAGGGAGATACAAGCTTTCTGCAAAGACAGGGGACTGGCTGTGAAGAGAAGGTCCCACAGGTGGGTCTTTGAGACAGACCTGTTTCAGAATGGGATGAAACGCTGGGAAGCAACCATAAGAGTTGAGTCTGAGGAGTAGGACTACTCTGAGTGGCCCCAAGGAGAGAACAGAGAGAGATGAATGGCTCCTAGATAAAATCCAGAGAATGGAAGAGCTAGATGCAGAGATTGAAAGGGCTGAGGAGGAGAGAGCCTCAGCCTGGGAAAAAGAAAGGCTTGCAGCTCAAGAGCTGAGCTGTGAAGAGCTGAAGCTGGAGGCCATGAGGGCTGAGTCCAGTTCAGATGGTGGCAGCAAAAATATTGTATTCAGTACTGCTGAAGACGTGCACATGCCCAGAGATGTGGTGTCCTACTTGAAGGAGGGAGTTAACACACACTGAGGTAGCTCTAGTGATGCAGAGGGTCCCTGAGGTGGATTGGAGAACTGGCATGGGGAGTCATATTCCTATTGGTGGGACGGACACTCTACTGACTCTAGGTGAGAGTGACAGGGAGACATGCAAAGCTCCTGCAATACCACTATAGTTACACAGTACTTACACACAATAAAAGACAATACTCAGAGTTACCAAAAATAAGGGTACTTTATTTTAGTGACACAAGGCCAAAAATATCTTAGAGGCAATACTCCTTCTGGAGGTAAGTATTATACACAATATAAACACTAGTAACCAAAATCAGGTAAGTAAACAGTCATAGAACAGTTCAAACAGTAGAAAATACAATAGATTGTAATGGGCCTATGGGCAACAGAAATCATATACTAAAATAGTGGAATGCAAATGTCAAATTCCCCCCAGGCAAGTGCAGTGTGTAAAGGGGTGCTGGGAGTGTAGGAAAACACCAAAGGTAAGTAAAGTACCCCACCCCAGAACCCAGGAAAGCAGGAGTAAAGTGCAACAAGTTTCTTCAGGACACACTACAAGTCGTGATAAAGGATTATGCAAGAACAAAGGAAGACTGCAAGCAAGAAACAATGGAATCCTGTACCTGAAGACCTGTGGAGAGAGGAGACCAAGTCCAGAAGTCAAAGAAGAGTCCAGGAAGGACAGGAGCCACTGCCAACCTAGAAGAAGGTACAAAAGTGGATTCTCCGGTCAAAAGACAAATACAGAAGTGCACCAAAGAAGATGGCTGCGGATTCCTGCTTGGTGCAGGCGATGTCCCACACAGAGAGCTGTTGGATGCAGGCTGTTTGTGTCACTGTATTCCGCTAACAAGCCTTGGTTCAAGCAAGTACACGATTTGCATAAAAAAAGGAGCTGCCTGGACCAAGGAAGGACCTGGGGTTCTCAACTCAGACTGAGGAGACTGAGGGGGCTATCAGTACTTCAGAGAGCCTTCACAAGACCAGACAGCACCCACAGGAGTCCCAGAACATGGGGACAAAGAAGATGCAAAGTGCGGTCTTGGTAGCACTACACTGCAAGATCCCATGCTGCCGGAGAACAACTCAATTGGGACAGCTGGACCTTTGGACAGTCTGGGTCACTTCGGTCCACCACCTGTGTTCCAGGAACCACACGCATTGTCAGGAGAGGAGTCCCAGAGTACCTGTTGTCATCGCAGAAGGGTGCCTGCAGAAGCAGGGAAGTGACTCCGTCACTCAATGGGAGATTCCTTCGGTTCTTCTGGTGCAGGGTGAAGACAGGCAGTCCTCAGAGCATGCAAACCTTGGGAACTGTTGCAAATGCTGGCTGGAGCTGAAGTTGCAGGTCACAGGAGTCGTCCTGGATACTTTGTTGCAGATACAGCAGTTCCTGGAACAGTCTGCAGTTGATCTGACGGTCAGAAGCTGAAGCAGAGGATGCAGAGGAGTCCTGGAGGAATCTTGGAAACCGAATCTGAGGAAACACCCAGAGGAGAGACCCTAAATAGCCCTGAGAGGGGGATTGGCTACCTACCCAGGTATGCACCTATCAGGAGGGGTCTCTGACATCACCTACTGGCACTGGCCACTCAGAGGTCGCCATAGGGTCCCCACACCTTGGAATCCAAGACGGCTAATGCCAGGAACACACTGGAGGAGATCTGGGTACCACCCCTGGGGTGGTGATGGACAGGGAAGTAGACCCCTTTCCTTTGACCAGTTTCGTGCCAGAGCAGGGACTGGGGGTCCCTGAACCGGTGTAGACTGGATGCACGGAGGGCACCATTTGTGCCCCTCAAAGCATTTCACGAGGCTGTAACACCTATTTCAAATGGGAGAGGGTGTAACACCCCTCTCCTAAAGGAAATTGTTCTGTCTTCCTGGGATTGAACTGCTCAATCCCCAGGAGGGCAGGAACCTGTCTATGAGGTGGCAGCAGCTGGGGCTGCAGTGGAAACCTCAGAGAACTGGTTTGGCAGTACTGGGGGTCCATGGTGGAGCCCCCATATTGCATGGGATTGCCCCCCCATACCAGATTTGGATTGGGGGGGGTCAATTCCGTCATCTTAGACACATCACATGGCCATATTCGTAGTTACCATTGTGAAGCTACATATAGGTATCAACATTGGCACGCTTATAATGGTGTCCCTGCACTCACTGATTCTGGGGCATTGGTCCTGGACAACATGGGGGCACCTTTTCTAGTGCAAGGGTCCCCTCACACACAGTAACTTTGCACCTAGCCTTCAGTAAATGAAGGTTAGACAGATAGGTGACTTATCACTTACTTAGTGCAATGTAAAATGGCTGTGAAATAGTGTGTGCACTATTTCACTCAGGCTGCAGTGGAAGTCCTGAAGAAAGGTTTATATGAGCTCCTTATGGGTGGCAAAAGAATGCTGCAGCCCATAAGGATCTCATGGTGCCCCAATGCCCTGGGTACTTAGGTACCATATACTAGGGACTTATAAGGGGGGGGGGTCCAGTGTGTCAATCAGAATCTGAATCTGGAGTCACTAAACTATCGTGACAAATTTGGTAAGTAGAAAGAGCATAAGCACTGGAGCTCTGGTTAGCAGAACTTCAGTGACACAATTAAGCATACTGACAACACATATAGGCCACAAACTATGAGCTCTGAGGTCCTGGTTAGCAGGATCCAAGTGAGACAGGCAAAACACACTGACAAACAGGCAGAAAGTGGGGGTAACATGCCAAGAAAGATGGTACTTTCCTACACACACATACACACTTTCATTCACACACGTAGGCAACGCCCACTCACACACGTGCACACACCACCCCCACTCTCCCACCTCCCTTCCCTGTCTGACGACCTTGTCTGGTGAGGAGGTCTACCGCCAGGGAACAAGAACATGCCGTTCCACTGCCGGAAGCGCCCCTCGATCAGGACACCGCTAGGTTGTATTACAGGTCGTAATATGGCTGGCGGAGTCCTTTTGGTGGGGCGGGGCCGGTGGTGGAACTGCCTCTGTGCCTCCGACCACCAGCACGACTACTGGAGGATTCCCACCCAAACTGCAGCAGTGGCGGTCGTCTGGTGCCCATGGCTTCAGCGGTCTTAGGAAAAGACCGCCAAAGTCATAATGAGGGTATATGCCTTGCTTCTCCCTCATTTTTTAAATGATGCTTTAACATATAATTGTGCAGTATGCCCCAATCCACCCCACTCCAATCCATACCACTCACCACAATCCATTCCAATCTACTACACTCTAATCCTCGCAACCCAACGCACTCCAATCTGCCCTTCTCCAATACAAAACAATCTGCCCCACTCCAGTCTAAAACAATCTACACCACACTAATCTGCCCCATTCTAATCTGCTGCAGTCAATTTCAAAACAGTCTGCACCACTCCAATCCACAAAATCCACCCCACTCCAATACAGCAATCCAAACCATCCTGCCCCACTCCAATCCATAACAATCTGCCCCAACCAAATCCAAAACAATTTGCCTTACTCCAATCCAAAACAAGCTATTTCACTTCAACACAAAATATCTGCCCCATTCCAATACAGCAAACCAAAACAACATTCCATGCTCCACTGAACAACAATCTGCTCCACCCCAATCCAAAACAATCTACCCAGCTCCAATCCAAAAGAATCTGTCCCACTCCAATCGAAAAGTATCTGCCCCACTCTAACATAAAACTATTTGCCCCACTCAAATCTAAAACATCCTGCTGCACTGCAATCTACCCACTAAAATCCAAAATATTCTGCCCCACTCCAAAACAGTCAGCCCCACTCTAGTCCAATCCGCCATGCTACAATCCAATCTACCTCACTCCATCAAAATCCACCACACCCCAATTCTCCCAACCTACCCTACTCCAGTCTGCCCCACTTCAATCCAAAACAATCTGCCCCACTCCAATACAGCAATACAAAGCAATCTGTCACACTCTAATCCAAAACAACCCACCCTACCCCAATCCAAAACAATCTGCCCCACTCCAATCCCAAATAATCTGCTCTCACTCCAATCTAAAACAATCTGCCACCCTCCAAACCAAAACAATCTGCCACACTCCAATCCATAACCATCTGCCCCACTCTAATCGTCCCACTCCAATCCAATCCACTGCACTCCAGTCCAATCCAATTCAATCCACCCCACTCCAATCTTCCCCACCACGATCTACCACACTCTGATCCAAAACATTCTGCCCCACTCCAATCTAAAGCAATCTGCCCACTTCAATCCAAAACAATCTGTTCCACTCCAATCCAAAACAATCTGTACCACTCCAATCTGCCTCACTTCAATCCAAAACAATCTGCCCACTCCAATCCAAAACAATCTCCCCCACTCCAATCCAAAATAATCTGCCCACCCCAACCCACAACAATCTCCCCCACTCCAATCCAAAATAAACAGTACTAGTTCAGTCCAAAACAATCTTCTAAAATAATCTGCACCATTCCAAAATAAAACAATCTACCCCACTAAAATCAGCCCCAATGCTAATCAAAACAATTTGCCCCACTCCAATCTGGCCACTCCAATCTGCCCCTATCTAATCCAAAACAATCTGCCCACTCAATCCAACAAAATCTTCCTCACTCCAGTCCAAAACCATCTGCCTACTTCAACCCAAAGCAATCTGCCCTACTCCAATCTGCCCCACTGCAGTCCAATACAAACACCACCACTTCAATCCAAAACAATATGCACCACTTCAAAACAATCTGCCCCACTCAAATCCAATACAATCTGCATCACTCCAAAATAAAATATTCTGCCCCACTCCAATCCAAAACAACCTGATTCACTCCAGTCTGCCCCATCTAATCTAAAACAATCTGCCCAACTCAATCCAACAAAATGTGCCCCACTCCAATGCAAAACAATCTGCCCACTCCAATCTCCCCCACTGCTAACTAAAACAATTGGCCCACTCAAGCCAACATAATCTGCCCCACTCCAATCCAAAACAATCTGCTCCACTCCAATCCAAAACAATCTGCCCCACTCAAATCCAATACAATCTGCACCACTCCAAAATAAAACAATCTGCCCTACTCCAATCAAAAACAATCTGCCCCACTCCAATCCAAAATAATCTACCCCACTCAAATCAGCCCCACTATTAACCAAACCAATATGCCCCACTTCAATCCAAAACAATCTGACTCACTCCAGTCTGCCCCTATCTAATCCAAAACAATCTGCCCCACTCAGTCTAACAAAAGTTGCCCTACTCAAATGCATAATAATCTGCTGCACCCCAATCTCCCCCACTGCAAACCAAAACAATCTGCTCCACTCCAATCTGCCTGTTAGTCCAAAACAATATTCCCTTCTCTAGACCAAAAGAATCAAATGCAACCTACCCCACTCCAATCTGCCCCACATCAATCAAAGACAATCTGCCCCACTCCAGTCCACCCTATTCCAATCCATTCCACCTCGCCCCAATCCAGTCGACCATTCCCCATTCCCCTACTCCATCCCAATTATCCCCACTCCAATCCACCCCACACCAATCCAATCCACCCAAACCCAGAACAATCCAATCCACCCCAATTAAATCCAATCCAGCCCACCCTATTTCAGTCAATCCTAACTACCCCACTCCAACGTACTCAAGTCCAACCCACCCCACTCCAGTTCAAACCACCCCACCCACTCCAATTGAACTCATCCCATCTCATCCCATTCCAAACCAACCCACCCCAATGCAATGCGATGTAATTAATCAAATCCACCCCACTCCAAACCACCCACCTCACTGAAGTCCATGCACTCCAATCCACCTTAATTTATCCTGGTTCAACATAATCCTCCCCACTCCAATCCATCCCACACCACCTTAATCCACCCCAATTCTAATCCACCCCACCCCATACCAATCCAATCCACCGCACTCCACACCGATCTAATCCACCCCCTACAATCCAATTCACCAAACTCAATCCAGTTCACCCCACTCCAATCCAATCCACCCACTAAATGCATTCCACCCCACTCCAATCCACTTTATCCCACCCCAATCAAATAAAATCCAACCCACCCCAATCCTAACCGCCCCACTCAAATCCAATCCACTTCACTCCAGTCTACCCAACTTCAGCCCACCCCATCTAGTCTGCCCACCCTATTTCATTCTACCCCACTCTGATCCACCCCACTCTAATCCAATTCACCCCATGCACTCTACACCACTCTAATCCAATCTGCCCCACTCTACTTCAGTCCACCCACTCTACTCCAATTCGCCCCACTGTAATCCAGTCCTACCCACGCTTCTTCAATCCACCAATCCACCCCATTCTACCCCAATCCAATCAGCCCCAACCCAATCCACATCATCCAAGTTCAGTCCACCCATGCCACTCCATTCTATCCCACTCCAATCCAATTCACATTAACCGACCCCACTCCAGTCCATACAGTCCACCTTAATCCACCCCACTCCTGTCCAATTCATCACAATCCACCCCACTCCAAACCATCTTAATACAGCCCACTCCAAAAATCACCAGTCGAATCTGTGGGTCCAATTCAACTCACTTCTGTCAAATTCACCTCACTAAACTCCACTCCACTTCAGTGCAATTCACCCCACCCCCATACAACCCAACCCATGCACTTCACCCCACTCTACTCCAATCCACACCATGCACTCCACCCCACTCTACTTCAATTCATCCCACTCTACTCCAATCCACCCCACTCTACTCCAGACCTACCCATTCTATTTCAATCCACCCCACTCTACTCCACTTCAATCCAGTCTAATCCACCCTACTTCACTCCAATCCACCCTACTCTACTCCTATTAACCCACTTCACTCTAGTCCAATCCACCCCACTCTAGTCCATTGCACCAGACTCAACCCTAGTCCAACCCACCCCATTTCAATATACCCCAATCCAGTCTATCCAGCCCATCCTACTCCAATCCACCCCACCTGTCTCCAAAGCTTCTACCCCACTGCAGTCAAACCCACTCCAGTACATCCAACTCCAGTCCGGTCCACCCCACTCCAATCTAATTAATTCAACCCACCACACTCCAGTCCACTCCAATCCACCCCACTCCAGTCTAATCCACCCCACTACAATTCATCACACTCAAAAAACCCAAATTCAATCCACCCCACCCAATCAAATCCACCCCCTCTAGTCCCATCACTTCAGTCCAAACAATCCAATCAACCCAATCCATTCCAATCCACAACCTTTACTCTAATCCACCCCACTCTACTCCAATCCAATTCTCCCTATTCCAATCCACACTACTCCATGACACACTCTGCCACTGAACTGTTGAACTATACTCTTCTCTACTCAACTCTACAACACTTCTTTCCCCCACTCCACTCTACAACTATCCCCTACTCCACTCTTTGACACTCCATGCCACTAACATTTAGCCATGCTGAACAGCAGTCACATTGATGCACAACATGAAAAAAACACATTGCCAAAGGTAAAAGGTCTTGTATAGGTGAGACCTATTGGCTTTGCCAAGGCTTGTTACTTTTGTCCCAATGTTTTGTAGCGCAGCTAACATCAATTAGTGACATGTCGACTCTGGAGGATTCCCTTTGTCTTAGCTAGTTATTTAGAGGATTCTAATTTGCACTAATGTTTAGACAAGCTGGCCAGCGTTTATTTTCTGAATGCCAAGTATTGCTGTTGTTATTCTGCATAGCTCTTATTGAGTGTTTAGTTTGCTTAATGTTAAGTAGATTATGTTTCTTCCAAAGGTTCAGACTTCCAATGGAGTTACTGTAACTTTCTAGCCTGTTCTTGAGAATTGTGTACATTAACCTGATTATAAGTTTGTAATATACCACTTTAACTTTATTTCCGACTTGGATTTTCATTGTGTGACCAAATTGGTCATACTGAAAATTAGATGTTGATTAATGACTTACTTTACTGATTTTAGCCCCCTTGCTAGGGCGAAAAGATTTGTCAACATCGATTTCGAGCATACCAAAATGCTCCATCACTATTAAAAATCCAATTCAATGATTAAGTTGGATTTTTAATAAAAAACTAGGAAAAAGTAACTTTGAATGGTTACCCTTTACCTGCCTGAGCTTTCAAAAGGCTAATTTGCATTACTATCAAGCTACTCCCAGCCAGTGCTCAGCCTTGAATGAGGTATGAATAAGGTGTGAATTATCACATAGAAACACACAGAAGGCTGGTCTAAATGGGCATACATAACTCCTCTGAGCTCAAGAGAATATGCAAGGTGGGAACAGTACCCCTCCTGTGGACAACCCAATGTCCAGTTCTGCATAACAGGCCTGTCTGAAGCACATTTAAAAGATTTGGGCCCTTTACATTTAGGAAACAGGATGCTAGGACAATTCTTGTGTATTGCTTGTGTGGTAGCTGAAGGACCCTGCTTTTGTCCTACAAGACTTCTGTTTCTGGGTTTATAGTGGTTACAGTCCTGTGTCAAATTGGATTCTAGTGGTAGATGTAGAAGGTCACTAGAATTACCGGAGTACACACCCACACATACTCAACCCCCATGGCAGAAAACCTTTGCCATCTTGAAAATGACCTGACACATGGGATTTCGGGGCTATTTCCAGTAAAGCAAACAGAACCTAATGCAAAAGTGGGTAGGTCAGAGCCTGGGAAGCTTTACTCCAATGGTCAGCTGGGAAAAAGTAACCTTGAAATTTTACCCTTTACCTGCCTGAGCTTTTTAAGAGGCTAATTTGCATTAGCTTTCAAGCTTCTCCCAGCCAGTGCTCAGCCTTGAATTAGGTGTGAATAAGGTGTGAATTTCCACATAGAACCACGCAGAAGACTGGCCTGAATTGGCACCCATGACTCCTCTGAGCTCAAGAGAATATGCTAAGTGGGAGAACAGTGCCCTCCTGTGGACAGCCCAGTGGCCAATTATGTATACCAGGTCTGTCCAAAGCACTTATAAAAGGTTTGGAGCCGTTCAATGTGAGCAAACAGGATGCTGGGACAATTCTTGTGTATTGCTTGTGTAGGAGCTGAAGGACCATGCTTTTGTCCTACAAGACTTCCTTTTCTGGG
Source organism: Pleurodeles waltl (assembly GCF_031143425.1). Lineage (NCBI taxonomy): Eukaryota > Metazoa > Chordata > Amphibia > Caudata > Salamandridae > Pleurodeles > Pleurodeles waltl. The sequence goes on from NC_090440.1 coordinate 263,213,720, forward strand.
TTTGCTGTGGGTACAGTCCCTATGTCAAATTGGATTCTAGTGTTAGATGTAGAAGGCCCCTAGCAATATCGGAGTACAAAACCCACACATACCCAGCCTCCAGTGGCAGAAAACCTTTGCCATCTTAAAAGTAGCCTGTCACATGGGATTTTGGGCCTCTTTACAGGACCTAATGCAAAAGTGGGTAGGTCAGAGCCTGGGAACCTTTACTCCATTATTCATCTAAGAACTAGGAGTGTCTAAGTGTGCCCACCACCCAATGGCTGGTGAACCCTCATCCAGCCTTCCTGAGAACACAGCTGGATTTGCAAAAGGATAATAGATTGACTTGACGTACTGCACTTGGCATCTGCGACCTGTGAGAAGGAGCTTAGGTGTTTGGACTTACTTCCACTATAAATCCAATGAAACAAAGGTCTTCAAGGAGCATAAGGCTAATTCCTTGGGTGTCTCCAGGAACTTAAAAAGGTGTGACATTCCTATGAAGAATCCTAGCAGCCAGTGGCAACTGGGCTTGGACTGGACTTTGCCGCTGCACTCTGCTGGCACACTGAGAGCCTCTAAGGCTCCACCTGAGGTTCTGGCATCATTGACCGTGTACTCCTGTGGTTGTTTGGGCACCAAAATAAATTTGGTAACCTTTTCAAAACGTTTGCCCAATAGCTCCAGAACTTCAAGGAGCCTGACAGCAAAAGGTATCTGATTGGCTGTTTAATTGTGTTACACAAAATGTCAGGTTTTCCTGCACAAAGAAAAGTTTTTCTTTAACAAAAAATGATTAAGTCCCTTTTCAGATTGGGGCTCAGAAACTTTTCAAACTTCTCTACTTACAGGCCCTAGTGAAGTCAATCTTCCCACTCACCTACTGATCCATGCTTCACCTTTAAAATACTGCACACTTTGGCACTACTCCTGCAGAGTACATAGGGCCCCATTCTAAAAAATGAAAGCTTCCTTTTAATGCCTGTTCTTGAGCAGGCATTAAAAGTGCCGTAAAAAATGGCACAAGGAAATCTCATAGATTTCCTTATGCCATTTCTCCGTCTCCCCTAATGGGGAAACACCCACTTTGCACACATTATGCTTGGTGCAGACATAATGTAGCACAAACGGTTACAGGGTGGCACAATGCATGCATTGAGCCACCCTGTAAATACGGCGTGGTGATTTTGGCCTTGTTGGGACACATTAACGTCAATATTAATATGCCCCTGAGAATCTAATCTGCTCACAGTTTTTCCAACTCTTACCCCTGAAATGCTGTACCTACATCTTCTTAACAATAAAACAGGCTCACCCCTGGATTCGTGCAGTCCTTCAAGTTTTGCATTCAGCGGCTAGTACTGTTGCATGCCCTCTTGCAACCTTAATGAATACTGTCCAGTCTAGCTACTACCACTTCCTGCCAAGATTTTTGAGAGAAATCTAGATTGCCACTTGATGGAGTTTGTGGAATATTAGGGACAGTTATATAAATCTCTGTTCGGCTTCCTGAAACGTCATATAACTGAAACTGCATTGGTTTCGGCTACTGACTGGATTCGGAGGCTAGTGGATGAAGGACAAGGCGTGGCTTTGATTCTATTAGATTTCTCCACGACCTTTGATTCCATCTCCAGCTCTCTGCTGATTGAATGTCTACAAGCAATGGGCATCAGAATAGGGCCCTGGCATTGCTGTCCTCCTTCATTAAGGTTTGCTTTCAGAGGGTGATGCTAAATCAGTACCACTCTGATGTTTTCTCTTTGCCATGTGGAGTACCTCAGGACTCTTCTTTGAGACCTACGTTATTTAACCATTTCGTGTCGCCACTTGCCAGTTGGGGAGATTGGACCCACCCAAGACACAAAGAGGTGGACAAGGAGGTTAAGGGAGGAGGACCGGGTGCTGAAAAGGTGATTGATGTAAGACATCGCTACCCTGCCAACCACCATTCCAAACCCTGGCAGCTCCCTCTAAGGGGAAGACATCAATCATTCCTCCTCAGTCTAGAGACCCCGAGCAGTAAGGGTTTCCCAAGACCACCTCCCAGCCCAGGCTGCTGGCATTGGTGGTGAGGACCAGCAGAACCAGAAATGGAAGAGGGAAGCCACGGTTCAGGAAAGGCAGATGGAACCACCATCGGAGACTTAGGATAATGGAAGCAGAAACAGGAATAAGGGTCATTAGCATTAGGCCCTGGAATTGTAGGCACTCCCTCGTGGAGGCCTCCCGTACTATCAGTAGATGCAGAAGAGACAGAAGCAGCCAGGCACACCTGGAGGCAGGAAGGGACACCGTCCACAGAGCGGTATAGAAGAAGACACCAACATACTTCAGTTGAAGAGAAGGAGCCAGGCGAGACTCGGAGGGATGAAACATGAAACCAAAGTCTTGCAACATAGATACCGTGGAGGCCATGTCTGTCAGAGAATGCTTCAGAGAGCGTTGAGATACAGATCGGCCAAGATACCCTGGGAAGGAAAAAGTCAAATGGCTGGGGCCAGGACCTCAGTGAAAATCCAGGGGCAGGAATGCAGGCTAACCAGAAGTACCCTGAACTGCCAGTGGAGAAACTTCTAGGAAGCAGGAGCCACCGGAACGTGGAAAGAGGCATCCTAAAGATTGATCGTGGGCAGGATATCCCCCCAGAGAGACCAGCAAAATCATCAGATGCAAAGTGGTCATCAGGAAGTGAGAACACACCCTGGGACACCACCTGAAGAACCCAATCGGCTGAAATGTGGGAAGTTCTACTTTCACTGCTATCTTGTTAATTTTTTTGCTGATTGTGAAAGGGCCCACAAACCTTGGATGAAACTTTCATGCCCCCTTCAGATTTAAGTATTTAGTTGACAACCATACTCTTTGTCCTTCCTTATAATCTGGTCCCTGGCATCTCTTTTTGTCTGCATTTGTCTTATAAATTAATTTTTCCGATTGTAGATTGTCTTGTGCATTTCATTCAGTATCACTCAATAGTTGTAAAAAATGTTGTACAGCGAGATTGGGCAACTGAGGTACTACATTCAAATCCAATATGTGAGGATGATACTCATAATTTCAGTAAAAAAGTGACTATTCAGTAGATGCACGGATTACATTGTTATATGCAAATTTGGAGGCCTACAAGCACTTTGCCCAATCCACTACAGAGCTTAGAAGATAAGAACGTAAATATTGCTCCATACCCTGGTTGATTCTTTCAGTTTGTCCATCTGATTGTGGGTGGTGACTGGACCACAGGTGGATATCCATATCCAATTCCTGGCAAAGGTATTTTCAAAATTTGGATACAAATTGTGGTCCTAAATCGGAAACTACCACCAAAGGAAGCCCATGGAGACGAACTATAAATTGGGAGAAAACTTGAGCTAATTGTAAGGCCGAAGGTAAGGTTTGTATAGGAATAAAGTACGCTATTTTGGTCAAACGATCTACTACTACTAGAACGTTAGTAAACCCAGCCTAGGATTTTGGTAATTCTACCATGAAATCTAATGATACAGTGTGCCAGGGTGCAGTTGGTGTAGGTAAGGGTTGCAAAAGACCAACAGGAGCTTGATGTGAACTTTTCCCTTGTGCACAAGTAGTACAATTTGCTACATAAGCTTTTGCTTCTTTGGATAGGAATGGCCACCAAAAATGTCGTTGGAGGATCTCTAGGGTCTTTTTTCCCTTTGAGTGACCAGCAAGCTTACTAGCATGGCATCATTCACAGGCTTTGTCTTGTATTTGTTTGTGGATAGATTTAACTTCTGCACTACATACTGTAACCCCTCACGGCTAGTGACATCTGTAGTGTGGTGCTGCAGGGTTTCTATGGCTGCAGTACTATCCTGCTCTAGTTGCACCTCTTGTAAACAATCTGAATCAAGGATAATGGCCCCCACAATTTTGTCGGAAGAGACAATAAAAGGTGGTTCTTCCACTTGTTCATTAGTGGACTTGGTTAGTCTAGAAAAAACGTTCGCTTTTCCATTCTTACGATCTGGTTGGAACAGGATCAGAAAATCATAATAACTGAAGAATTGGGACCACCTCAACTGTTGCACAGATAAAGTGCACGCAGTTTTAAGGAATTGCAAATTCCTATGATCTATCAGAATGCGGACTGTATGAAAACTCCCTAGGAGATGATGTCTCCATTCCTCAAAGACTTGTTTTATTGATAGTAATTCTCGCTCAGCTGTTGAATAATTTGTCTCGGCTGGATTCAACTTGTTGAGATGTAAGCAACTAGATGGAGCTCCCAGGTCCCATGATCGCGCTGAGACAAGACCCCACCCACCGCTGCTTGAAATGCATCCGCCTCGACCACAAACGGCTGCGTAGGGCCTGGGTGTCGTAAAATCAGACTTGTACTGAACTTGTCTTTTAATAGGTGGAGGCCTTATCTGCCTCTTCTACCCACTGAAACTTCATTCCGATATGGAGTAACTTGATGATGGGAGCCAATGTTGGAAAAGAGGTTGATAAAACGCCCATAGAAGTTGGCAAAGCCCAGGAAGCTTTGTACTTCTCTGACACTTTGCGGGACTTTCCACTAAACAATAGCTTCAACCTTTTTAGGGTCCATCTGTACCCTGTTTGGGGTTAGGATATACCCGAGGAACACCACTTCTTGAACATGAAAACTACACTTTTCTAGCTTTGCGAAGAGGCGATGTTGTCGTACGGCTTGTGAAAGGGCTTTGTCATGGGTAACATATTCTTCATAGGTATTGAAATAAATTAAAATATCATCAATATAGGCAACAGCATACTGATCGATGAAGTCATGTAGAGCTTCGCTGATAAAATATTGGAAGGTTGCAGGGGCATTGCAGAGTCTGAAAGGCATGACAAGGTATTTGTGGAAACCAAATTTGGTCCTGAAAGCTGTTTTCTACTCGTCACCCTCCCAGACTCGTACAAGATGGTAAGCCCCGCACAAATCCAATTTCGTGTCTATGCATGCATTTTTAACTTGATTGATAAGGGTTGAGATCAGAGGCAGAAGGTATCTGTTTTTTATTGTGATCTTGTTTAGGGCCCTATAGTCAATACAGACTCTAAGTTACCCTTCCCCACCCCCTCTTTTTCAGGGACAAAAAATAGTGGTGATGGAGCTGGGGATCTAGAAGGTTGTATAATGCCAATAACAAGCATTTCATTTAAGTATTGGTGCAGATGGGGGTTCTCCTTTTCTGTTAAAGAATAAATTTGACCACATGGTATGTGTGAGCCTGGTTATAGATCTGACAGTTGAAGGGACAATGCGGTGTCAAAGAAGTGGCGATCCCCTTAACAAAGACCTCTGCAAAATCTCAATATACTGCGTGTAACTTGTCTTCCCCTTTTTCAGCATCCCCAATACTGAAGCCTCCACCTAACAGTGTTTTTTTTACAGAACTGGGACTGCAAGGTAACACTCTGTGTAACACACTTTATGATGGGGTTATGTTTTTGAAGCCATACGATGCCTAATATGACTTTGAATTGGGACGCACATATCAGAACAAATTGAATGGTTTCACAATGATTAGAGAAAAGGTACTGTGTCAACTCACAAGTGGTTTTCATGACTGGAAAAGAAGACAAGGGGCTACCGCCGATAGTCTTAACTACGTCTGGACTGATCTTAGGCAGTAGCAGAATTCCTAGCTTCTCAGCAACTGCAATGTTCATAAAATTTCCGGTGACCGCTGAATCCACCAGGAGCTAGAGAGAAACTGGATGGCCTGAAGAGACCCATTCCACCCACATGGATATATATAAATGGTGGAATTCTCTCGGGGGGCTAGTTTGAGCCAAAAAGTAGTAGCCTTCTGGTCTTTCTACACCTGAACAACTAGTCTCCACTGTAGTCAGGTGATTTAGTTTCCCTCAAACTTTGTGCTTTCAGAGCTCTCTGCCCCTACAGACTATTTTACGGGCATGACAGTGCAATCCTTCAAAAAGTGACCTTTTTCCCATAATACAACACAACTTTCAGACACGTCTTTGTTGGCATTCTTCCTTAGTAAGTGGGCCTCTAATGGTACCGATTTGCATCAGTTTGCTTTCATTTGTGCCTTTAATTGTGCCATGTTTCTCTGATTATGAACAGCTTATTGTCAGTACAACCTTTGTCACTCCGTCTCTCTGATAAACAGTGATCCAGTTTAACCACTACATCAATTAGTTCTTCACAAGAGTCGGGCAAATTTACCACTTGCACTAATAGGTCCTTGAGTTCATCTTTCAGTCCTCTAGAAAACAAGGACCCACTCTTTTCTTGTGACCAGTCTAACACAACCACCAATATATTAAATGCAGATATATACGTCAGCAAGTCTTTATTCCCCTGCTTTAGATTAAGCAGTTCTGAGTCAACTGATTGCATACATATATGCTTGTCGAACATTTTTTTAATTTCTACTTCAAAGGCCTGATAGTCATGTAATAAAGGGTCATCCCGCTCTACTAAAGGAATGGAGCATGAAGGAGCCGTATCAGCCAGATACGAGAGGACAAATGCCACCTTAGACTGCTCATCAGGAAAAGAGGCTTGTTGGCATAAAAAATGAAGGTGGCATTGATTTAAAAATATCTCAAGTTTTATAGGATCCCCTACATAACTCTCTGGAGGAGATAATGGTATAGGGGATGGCATAGTGACCCGGATTACTGGGGCAATACTTGGTGACTGTTCCTGACCTGCCCCTCTGCAAGGAACTGCTGAATCTTTGCGGTATTCAGGGCTTGCTGGGTTTGGCTCCAAAAAATGCAGTTTTAAAGAAAGAAGGTGGTTGGGCTGTGGGCGTGACCTGTAGAGCATACACTCGTTGTGAGAGCACCTGGGTTTCACATTGTAAGTTTCCTAACATGTGTGCCACATCGGCCAGGGTGACCTCTTGTGTCTCCATTGTGCCCAGGGAAAAAATGTAAACATGGGTTTCCTGTACTGCCAAGCACTAAACTGTTTGTCTTTTGGAGACACATTGCTGACCCAAGTTGCTTGTTCCCAACTCCACCTCGACGTTGCATGCCTCCCACTTACTTGATTGTGATCGGCATGGGAACGTTCTGGGGGAAATGGATAGATGAGAGCCAAACACGGACATCACCTGGCAGGATCAGGATGACTAGTGTTGGTCTACGAAAAGCAGATATCTCCTATGATGAATTATACATTTAGTCAAATAACACTTTTCATGTAACAATATTCTAAAACTACTATTCGCCAATTCCCACAAACTACGTGTACCTGTTAGGGTCCCCTTTTTCGTTGTTGATGGCTCCCCCCTCTCTCTAGGGAGAGAAACAGTATGGAAGTTGCAACCAGATGCAATGTTTAGTCTTCTATACTATCTATATGTATTCTCACCTTGTTCCCAAGTCAATGGGGCCCCACTGTAAGACCTACTTAAAGTGTTCCAGAAATCCAGGGTACGTCTTGCTTGTTGGGCCTTGATGAGACTTTCTAAAACACAGTCACACTCACAATCATAGACATATAACAGTCAATAAAGAATGAAAATAAATTCTTAAGTATTTAGATTTCTCAAATATTAAGGGATTAATCAGTGCAGCGTGTTAGTCCCGGAAAGAACACAGGCCAGTGTTTTAACCACACTGAGAGCATAGGGTTAATATACTAAAGCTCACTTTCGTATGTAATTGGTGTCATCATTGTTACATCACAGTGACAATAGAACATGGAAATAACAGAACGTTGATTCACGTTTTCAAACTAGTGTGTGTCAATCACTGAGTGTTCTTTATCATAGGCAACGATTGGAATCACAAAAATGCTACCCAAAACCCAACTGTAACAAACCTGTTCATAGTAAATTGTTAAAATAACAATTGTCAAACACATGCTCAAATCTGTACTGTCATTGCAAGCTAACAACGAGCATTATTATACATCAGACAGCAAGTATTCAAGTAACCAAGGACACTAATAACATGCCCACCTAGTGCGCACTGCCCATATGAACATCCGGCAATCAAAGGTAACCAGTTTGAAGATTTCAAGCGCGTGCAGCGTGTTACCGCCTTTTATGATGCAAATCTTCTTCATCTCCTCTTTTCTAGGATCGACATGCGCAACTCTGGACTGGATCCAGGAACAAGCGCAGAGGAGCAGAGAATCCCACTCTGCATGTGAATACCTCGGACAGCAAGCAATCACCTCAGGACTGGTGTGACTTTAAATACCTGCTGCACCTGGCCGCACCCAGTCTGAGTCACCTGGCCATACCCAGTCTGAGTCATGAGGATGCCACAAGCTCTAGCAACAAAGTGACACGCTCCCCAGATTCCTACATGAGTTCTAAAGCAAGCACTGGCTCAAGTACACATTTCTCAAAGGCAACAACAATCATTGGCCCATGCAGGGGCAGGCAATTTGCTTAGGAGCACACTTTCCTTAATGCCTGATTGGGTTCTGGAGCATATTTGGGGTTGCAGCCCTAATGCCATAATGCCTCCTAATGCCATCCCAGGACTTGAGCCCTCATTACAACCCTGGCGGTAAATGGTGCCTACCGCCGTTCTGATGGCCGCCAGCATACCGTGACCGCAGCGGTAATCTACCACAGGTATTATGACCCACACAGAGAATACTGCCACAATACCTACACCCACACAAGTCCGCTACACCAAAGGTCAATGATAAACTGGCGATAGCAAAACCCACACTGTCACGCCAACAGGAATACGCCCACAGTATCACGACCCACGAATCAGCAGGGCAGTCTTTCAACCGCAGAAAACCATTGGCGATACATACCGCCACGCTCAAAATACACACACACTTACAAAACACAACCACATTGGACAATTTAAAATACACACACCTGTTACACATACAAACACCACACCCACACACCCACAATACTATAAAACACACACCCACAATACCCACAACCCCTTACAACCAAAAAAAGAGACCAAGCACAGAGAGACAAGCAAAGAGCACACACTCACTCAGAGGCACAGAACACCATCACCCATACACCATCCACGCACATCACATTATACATCCCAACACATCACCCCACACATCACCACACACATATCACTCACACCACATCATGGCACCTCAAAGACACCCCAGGTTTTAAGAGGATAAGCTAAGGGTTATGGTGGAGGAAATCATCTGTGTAGAGCCACAGCTATTCGGATCACAGGTGCAGCAGACCTCCATTGCAAGGAAGATGGAGCTATGGCGGAGAGTCGTGGACAGGGTCAACGCCGTGGGACAGCATTCAAGAACAAGGGATGACATCAGTAAAAGGTGGAATGACCTACGGGGGAAGGTGCGTTCTATGGAATCAAGACACCAGATAGCAGTACAGAGGACGGGCGGTGGACCCCCACCTCCTCCCCCACAACTAACAACATGGGAGGAGCAAGTCTTGGTGATCATGTATCCTGAGGGCCTCGCAAGAGTAGGAGGAGGACTGGACTATGGGAAGGCAAATCTTTACTACTTTATCCCCCCCACCCTACCTGCATGCTATCACATACCCCCACCCATACCCTCACTCCCATCACTCCATCACCTCACATCCACCCCACCATCACAACCCACACATCCCAGTCCCAAGCCCTGCATGCAACAACAATGCATGGACACTAATCACAGACCTGCATGGACACCCATCACCACAGCATGCCCAGTAGAGAGACCCACCAAGCCCACACAGTTAGCAATCACACAAGGCCAAAGCGACGGGGAAAGCACAAATCTAGAAGGGAAACACACCCATTGCACAAGATGGCACAGACAGATACAATAACAATGCATTCACATCCCAACCGAACCCCTACCCAACGTCACCGGACAGGAGGTGCCAGGTCTATCCAGTCCCCCCACAGAAGAGGCCCACAGTGATGACAGCAGCTCTGCACGCCTGGATCATGATGACCAACCTGGCCCACCTGGGACCTCTGGATAGTCGGTTACCCTGCCACAGTAGCAAACCACCACAGATCCTCCCCCATTAGGAAACACCACCATAGCACCCACCCAGCGGGCCCATGCCACTGTCCCCAGGACACGTCAATCAGCAGTGTGTCCACCACTACAGGGACCCCTGGCAAACCCACTAACCTAGGACGATCAGGGACCTGGGGTCAGTGGCAGTGGGCACACGGTTCAGGTGACAGAGGCACAGGACAACAGGGAACCTGGGAGGACTGCTGTGCGAAGGGGGAGGACAGGCCCAGGGAACTGATCCTCCACGAGGCACTCTCAAACTTCATGGGAGCATACCACCATTCCCAGGAGATGATGGGCATGGTACTGGCCAAGTTTCAGGAGACCCAGCGGCTGCAGGAGGGACACTACATGGGGATCAGGGATGACCACACAAAAATCTACACAAACTGAATACAAATATACAGTGGGGATGAATATAAAACAGAATACCACAGTGAAAACATAAATTAATCACTGGAAGATTATTTCTTTATTCACAATTAAATCTATTAAATTATGCTTAGTGTCTCCAAGTCCTACTCTCATGGGCTGTTTGTCAAACTAACAAATAGCAATGCTACCAAGTGTATTAAAGACCATTATACAGACATAAAATGAGAAAGCTAATAACAAATGCTAAAATACTCTACACATACAAAACAAAACAATACTGAAAAAACATTAACCAAGTAGTTCCTTTATGCACTGTCCTGCTTTAGCCTGTAAGCTGCTTAGCCATTCATTGGCGAGCAGTATTACATTGAGGTACTGTAAGTAATGTATCGTCCATCAGCCAAACTTCTATCGCTGATGTAAACATCTGATAAAATCCAATTGACATCATCCAGTTTTTTCAAAAATTCAAGTGTACATTCCTCCACAGATGTAGACAAAAATCTACAGCATCCTGGTCGCCATAGCAGGGGTGCTGGCTGATATGGGCAAGACCATGAGGGAGGCAGTGGCACAGCAAAGGGCCCCTGACACTAGCCAAACCGATGAACAGGCTTCCATCTCCACTGCTGCTAGTGCACAGGAGGCCCCGCCACAGGACCAGCAGGCCACCAGCACCCCACCACCTGCAGAAGGAGAACCACCACGCAAACGGTCACTGCGATCCAGACAGAAGACAGAGAACATTGCCAAGACCCCCGCCAGGAAATAGGACCCTCCTGATTGTCACCCTTCTGTCCCACTCTGTTACCCTGTCCACCTTGAACTGCCATTGCTCCCCTTCCTATGCCCCCTTGGACAATGCACCTGTGATACAAAGAGAATGGTTTCCACCATGGACTTTCCACCACCATCACCCCAGCCCCTTACACATACCCCTATACTTATTAGCATCTTCAATAAACACCCTTAAAACAAAGACCAATCTGGAGGCAGTCTGATGATTCCCAAATGTATTACTACAACAATAGCAAAACATTGCAAGGTTTATGTTCATTTACACATACCAATGTATGACAGTTGTTGGGCAGCCGTACTCTTAGCATAAGCCAGAAAGGGGTACACAGATCTGAAAAAAGGAAACCCAAAGGGAACAGTCAGTGTCCATAGACAGAGGGTAAGAGGTACAACATACCACGATGATCTGGCACACCTTCTTGGGTGAGTAGTACAGCCTCCGGTGGAGGCACCGGAATCTGGCTTTCAGGAGGCCGAATGTCCTCTCAATAATCCTCCTAGTTCGTCCATGTGGCTCATTGTAACGTTCCTCTGCCCTTGTCCTGGGATTCCTCACTGGGGTCAGTATCCATGAAAGGTTGGGGTAACCAGAGTCACCTGCAAATATCGAGGAACAATTGTGAGACACACACTAACCCTTAGGGACAACCCCATACCCAAACACCTACTCATACTGTGTGGGGAGCTTGGGCTCACCTATTAGCCACACCCGGTGCCTCTGGAGTTTGCCCATCACATAAGGGATGCTGCTATTTCGCAAGATATAGGCGTCATGCACAGAGCCAGGGTATTTGGCATTCACATGGTAGATGTACTGGTCCGCCAAACACACCATTTGCACATTCATCGAATGATAGCTTTTTCTATTCCTGTACACCTGTTCATTTCTGCGGGGGGGCAAATGCCACATGTGTACCATCAATGGCACCAATGATGTTAGGGATATGTCCCAGGGCATAGAAGTCAGCTTTCACTGTGGCCAAATCCTCCACTTGGGGGAACACGATGTAGCTGCGCATATGTTTCAGCAGGGCAGACAACACCCTGCTCAACACTTTTGAGAACAGTGGCTGAGACATCGCTGATGCCATGGCCACTGTAGTTTGGAAGGAGCCACTTGCCAGGAAATGGAGCACTGACAGGACCTGCACTAGAGGGGTTATTAGCTGACATCAGGTCTGGCTCCAATTGGGCACACAGTTCTTGGATTGTGGCACGATCAAGTCTGTATGTGATTATAATGTGTCTGTCCTCCATTGTCGACAAGTCCTCCAGTGGTCTGTGCACCAGAGGATGCCACCATCTCATCACCTGCCTCAGCGGTTGTAGCCTATGGAGGAGAACGGTGAGCAGAAGGTCATTCACCACACGGATAGCATAACTGTGTCTGAATCAGTGTAACAGAAGCAGGGTGGGAAATCGAGAGTCAGTATATGTGCCCACTGGGGATGCTGCTGTGCCAATATGTGTTGTGATGCAGTTAGGTGCCATGGCATGTGCCCCCCTGAAATGGTGGCTGCCTTACCCATGAGGAACGACAAGGGGAAATGAGGTAACTGCGCTGGCGTTGTGCAGCGTCGCGGTAGGAGGTCGAAGACCACCGCACATCTCCGCATTGGTTATCATTGGGCCCTATGGGTTCCAGGAGTCAATGGCCAGGTACGCCGGCGGTGATGGTATGCACCGCCACAGACGTCACTGCCATTTTTTACCAATTCACTCACTTGATACCTGACCATCAACAGCAGAGGACCTACACTGCAAGCGCTGCTAGTACCTGAGTCTGGAAGCGACAATGGCTCATGTGTCTGGGGAAAGGGCCCCTGCCTTCACTGTGGAGGAGTTGGAGAAACTGGTGGATGGGGTCCTCCCCAGTACACGCTACTCTACGGTCCTCCAGAGAAACAGGTGAGTACACTGTGAGCATGATGCGTGAGTAATGCCTGTTTGGAGTGGTGTGGATGGAAGCCACATGTTGGGGGGTGCTAAGGCGTCCTGCCCTGACTGCTGCTTGAGAAGTGGTCACTGTATGTGTGTCAGGGCATGGGTTGGAACTGGTGGGCAATGAGTATGACGCTCCGGAAGGGTGAGTAATTACCCACTGCTGCAAAAGATGGGAGTACCTGCGCCGCTGGAGCAAGAAGACGGCGGCGGCCGAGCTGGGTCTGGCCTCCCAACGTGGAAGGGGAGCCCATCGCACCATGACTCCCCTGATGTGCGCATGAGGGCATCATAGCAGCCACAAGGGGGTGAGTACCATTTCAGACAGTTGACTTTGCATGCTTTAGGAACTAGATGGCTGGGGGATGTGGTCTGTGGGTGCCCCTAGGCCAGGGCGAATATGCCAGGGTAGGTCCCTTGTTTGCAGGCTCTTAAGCACTCCTACCCCAATGGTACAAGTGGACAACTACTAGTGTGCAGGGTCCTGTGGGTGTCAGGTGTGCAGGTGCTGGCGTTAGGCATTGTATGTCATGGGCTGGTGACTACCTTAGTGAGTGTTTGGGAATGACCTAGTGCCAAGGGCAGCTCAGTGTGTGTTGTGTACGCCAACGGTAGTGGTGTTGCTGGCATTGACCATGTGTGTCCTCTGTTTATCCCCCCTTCTTGTTTTGTCACTCTGTCCTTGTGTGCATTAGCATCATCTGGCAGAGGAGCAGAGGCACCGGCGACGGAGGGAGCTGCATCCCACATGGCCCAGGAGGGTGAATCCACGGACGGTGAAGCCACCAGTGGGATGGAGGGCGAGGGGAGCTCCACAACGGGGACAGGAGGGGAGACCAGTGACAGCGACTCCTCCTCTGAAGGAATCTCCCTGGCGGTGGCCGAAAACCTCTGTGCCCACCCCACCAACAGGTACAGCCGCCACCCCCCTACCAGCACCGCCCTCTCAGCAGCCCCTCAGTGTGTTTCCCGTGCCCGCTCACCCAGGAGGGTGGGCATCTCCTTCGCCCCAGGCATCTCAGGCCCTGCCCCAGTCAGCCCTGCTGCCCTCAGTGAGGAGGCTATTGACCTCCTGAGATCCCTCACTGTTGGGCAGTCAACCATTCTGAATGCCATCCAGGGTGTCGAGCGGCATTTGCAACAAACAAATGCATACCTGGAGGGCATTCATTCTGGCGTGGCAGCCCAACAGAGATAATTTCAGGCTCTGGCCTCAGCACTGATGGCAGCCATTGTCCCTGTGTCGAGACTCCCCCCTCCAACTTCCACCACGCAGACCCAATCCCCTCTACCTCACCCTAACCCAAGCGCACCTTCAGATCGGCATGCACACACATCAACACACAAAGGTGACTTAGGAAAACATAAGCACCACACATCATCACACAAGCACCACACCCATGCACACATACCAACTTCCACTGCCTCCACTGTGTCCCCTTCCTCTTCCTCCACCTCCCTCACAGTATCATCTCCACTCACACTTGCATGCACTACATCATCAGCCACTGCCTCCATCACCAGCACGCCCATCACAACACACCCCTCACGAGCAATCACCACCCCCACAACCATGCACACGTCCCCTGTGTCCTCTCCCAGTGTGTCTGTGAGCCCTATTCCCAAAGTACACAAATGCAGGCACACACCCACTCAGCAGCCATCCACCTCACAACAGCCTCCAGCCCATGCACCTTCACCCAAACTCAGCAGACGTACACCTCCTACAACCACTACATCTTTCTCCACTCCCACACCCCCTACAACCTCCTACAACCACTACATCTTTCTCCACTCCCACACCCCCTCCATCTTCCCGTCCCAGTGTCTCAAAAAATATTTTCCTAGCTAACGTTGACCTTTTCCCTACACCCCCCGTCCTTCCCCTAGGGCTAGGATGTCTAGATCCCAGGCCAGCACCTCAGCCACCAAATCGGCGTCCGCTGTGGTCCCTGCAAGTCCGGGAGGATCGAAGTGAGCACCCGTCAGGTCTGCCAGTGTGCCACCTACAGATGGTAAGGACCACCCGATTCCGCCACCTGCCAATGTTAAGAAGGGGCTGCCATTCAGCAGGGAAAAGTCGCACCACCCACCCAGCAAGGCCTCATTCAAACACAAAGAGGACAGTGCCAAGGTCACAGCAGCGACTACCAAGGTGGGGAAGGCCTAAAAAAAAAGGAAGGGCAAGTCACCTCAGGGCACAAAGCCTCATGGTGATGGGCTGGTGACCACCATTTCCCCAGACAGGCCAGCAACCTGTACCACAGTCAGCCCTACCGCACCGACCGCCACCTGCACCGCCACCTGCACAGCCACCTGCCCCGCCATCTGCACAACCCTCTGCACCACCGCTGCCTCAATGTCAGTTACCAGCATCCTCCATAGTGATCAGCCATCCGAGGCTGCCGGAGATGGTCTGGTGTCTCCCTCCACTACTACAGACACCTGCACCATGGGCAGCACCGGCAGCATCTCCGCCGCAGCCACCGCCACCTGCAACGCCATCTGCACCACCATGTGCCCAGCCGGTGCCACAACATCGGACATCAGCAGCATCCCCAGTGGGCAGCTGTCCAAGGCTGCAGGAGACGTCCTGGACCCTGCACACACCACATGAGGCACTGGCACTACCAGCAGGTTGCAGCCTAAGTTGCCACAGGATAGAGTGTGGCTCTGCCTCCATGGAGTATCATGCTACCTGTTCCCTGCACATCTTGTAGCTCAGACACCCAGGTGAGGGTATGGGAACTGCCACATCCCAGGTGCATCATCACTGGGCACAAGGCCCCCTCCAGTACCAGTGGAGAGATGCATCCACTCACCCCTTCCTTGGCAGGATGAAGCACACTGGGCACAAGGCCCCCTCCATAACCAGTGGAGAGATGCATCCACTCACCCCTTCATTGGCAGGATGAAGCACCCTAGGCACAAGGCCCTCTCCATAACCAGTAGAGAGATGCATCCACTCACCCCTTCCTTGGCAGGATGAAGCACACTGGGCTCAAGGCCCCCTCCAGAACCAGTGGAGAGATGCATCCACTAGAGAGACTGTGGCTTTGCACTCCCTAGGACCAAGCAGTGGGCAGACCACCCACTTGAGAGACTGTGGCTTTGCTCTCCCCAGGACCAAGCAGTGGGCAGACCACCCACTTGAAAGACTGTGGCTTTGCACTCCCCAGGACCAAGTAGTGGGCATGGTGCCCCCTTCAGGAGCAGTGACATAGTACCATCTTCCGGCTGAGGTGCCCCTCTTCCCCTTCCCCCTGAGGTGCCTGTGTTTTTTCGACCTAATGCCCCAGCAGTGTTCTCTCTGTTTTGAGGCAGGTGTCATGTGTGGGTTTCGCCCATGATTTTTGGGACCACTGGTCCACGGACATTTACAAGAGACAGTGTACTGCCTTCTGTACATAATGTAAATATTTGCATATACTGAATTATTTTTTATTGATTGCTATATCTGAATGTTCCAAAATATCACTGGTTAAACTCATTTCCTTTTGTCCTTGCGTTCTTCCAGGGGGTGACGGGGTGTATCTGTCATGTTGTTGGATGTGTTAGTGTGTATGGTGTTGTGGGTGAGGGTGGGATGTGGGGGTGTTGCGTGCTGCGTGTGTGTGTAACTCTCTTTTACCTCCCCCCTCCCCTGTGTGCTAGGCGCAGTACACACCGTCGTCATCGCCACCGCCTTCTTTCTATTTCCTGGTGTATTATTAGATACACCAACATGGGGAGGACCTGCAATTCGGGCTCCATGGTGTCCTGGTTCTTCATGGAGTGTCGGAAGGTGAGTGGTTCCCCTTCAGTGTAGTGTTTCCGCTGTGCTACTGATGTCGTTGGTACCGCCCTCGGAAAAGGTGGCGGATTGGCCTCTCATAATAGTATGGGCGGTACATTGTCTTCCGCTGTCTGTTGGCGGTGACCGCCTCGGTGTTTGTTCCTACCGCCGTGTCAGTCGGTGTGTTAAAGTGGCTGTCTGTGTTGGCGATTTCCGTTGTGGTCGTAATACCATTTTTTTAAAAAAACAATTGTCCTTATACACCTCTGGCCTTCAAACCACTCCATAGCACCCTTGCGATTTTCACCATACACAGAGATAGCTAAAGCCAGGGAGAACAGAGCTCTCTCATTCAGACATCAACCAACATCGATGTCAATAACACAAGAGTAACTGAGTTCATAATAATAGGACACAAGTTATTCATGAATACATAATGCCTTATACTAAAGTATCTTTCCACTCCCATAAACGTGACCAGATCTTTCTTTTCTTATCCTTATTTAACTTACTCGCTCCCACATCCAGTCTTGAAGTAACCATCAAAGCCAAGTCCAGTCTATATAGGAAGGAGCGGAGGAGACCATCCACTTCAATCAAATATCCCTCCTAGCCAAGAGTATAGCATAGAACAATATTGTTCTAATATCATTCTTAATTGGTTCATCCCCTTCCAGTACCAAAAAAATAACTAAAGAAAAAGTTGGACAGATATTTTCCCAAATAATAGCTGAAAGAGATATACATACTTTCCTCCAAAAAGGAAACACCCTTGGACAGTCCAAAAACATATGGATATCTGAAGCACCTGACAAACCACATTTTGCACACAACACGTCCTCGCCTCTCCTCATCTTGGAAAGCCTATCAGGGGAGAAGAAGGCCCTATGCAGCGTAAAAAGATGGTTCCTCCTCATTGAAACCAGTTTAATAATTTTAAATATCCCTCACATTGACATTTCCCACCATACCTGCACCTGCCCAAGAGGGAACTCTTCCCCCCAAAGATCGAGTGGTAATCTAAAATCACCCTCTAAGACATCCAACATTCCCCAATACCTTTTCGAAACGTTTTGTACTTGTTCGTGATTCCTAACCAAACTATCTTCTAGATGATTTGCATGATCTAAAGGGATAGCGGGCTCGCAAGACCAATTCCTTATTTGGACATATTTCAGTCTTGAAAGTGACCCCTCTGTTATTACTGTAAGCTCATCCCAAGACAACAAGGCCCCCGCATTAATCAGATCCCCCCACACTTCAACTCCTGCCCTCTTAAGAGGTAGAGCCAATACATCTGTTAAACATTCAGGAGTACCTGGGGAATACCAAACCGGAGCGCCCAGGCTATAGTATGGAATCTTCGCCACTCGACGCACCTCAAACCAAACTTTAGCAGCATCTTGTAATATTTTCACCTTTCATTTAACTTTATTTCGGTAAGTAAAAACATACCATAAAAGTACAATACAAACATCAAAAATGTTTGATTTTTAAGATTAGTAAAACACTAAAAACATAAGCACAATAAAGAAGTTAAAAAGATAGAAGGAAGTTAAAATCCAAACTGAATAATCAAAATATATTTCTCCTTAAAATGAAATGTTCCACTCAACAAGGACCCTATTCCCTGCGCCCATAGGTGTTCGATAATACAATAGGACAGAGTCTTTATACAAAAAATTAAATACTAAATTCAGACATCAAAAGTCAATAAATATGCATACATAGGTCTAAAATTTAGCTACTCAGCCCTATTCTTTAGAATTGCTAATCTAAGGCGTCAGATTGATTCGAGAAATTTTGCCACTGGTGGAACTACCTGGACAGATGGATTAGATTGATTCTCTCAACATGAAGTTAGGACCTGGCGCCTATAGATTTGCAAAGCGGAATGATCCAAAAGGCTCTTTGTTTATGATATGCATAACAATAAAAAAGAACATGTGAAATAGACTCTTCACGTTGACAACCCATCGGACAAAGCTTAAATCTATTAGTGGGACAAAGCCATTTGTACGTTAAAGAGCACAGAGGGAGAGACCTTATTCTGAATCTAACAAAAAGAGCTCGCGCAAATGGGGATAGAGCTATATCCATGAAAGGCTTAAATTCATAGTGGCATTTAGTTGATAAATAACTATCAGACATAGACAACGGGACAATCTTAGTAAATTGCACAATCTGAACGTTATGCCAAAAAGCGTCCTTCAGTAACTGCACAGCATTTTTAGGAATAGAAAAGGGGTCCAACCAATAGACATAAGCACACCATTTCGTTTTACTGATAGTATTGCTGCCCACCAGTTTGAGAAGCCCAAAGCGAAATGGAGAAAGGGCGTCTGTTGACCAAAGCCAGATCCAAAATAGCAAGGGCCTTAGAGCGGCAATCTGTGAGATAGAAAAAAGATTTAAATCCATACGGATGGGCAGGGATGGAGTACTAGATGGAACTTTTAACAACAATTTCAAAAATTGATTTTCTGCCCTTTCCAAATCCACCAGGTTGCAATGGCCCCAAGTTCGGCACCATATAGGGCACCCCCCGGCTTGAGATTTATATATTTCGAGGGCGGGAGACATTGCAAATTTGGGAGATCTAGAGGCAAATCTTACGATGCCACCCGCCCTTTGCTTCAGGCGCAGTAAAGATTTCTGGCGGTGTGCATGCCAAAGGTGTGAGTCTTCCAATTTGATACCTAAATAGTCGAAGGTGCCCACTCTTTCCAAGGGAGTGCCATCTAGGTATACCGGCCTCTTCATTTTGAACCTATTGTCCCAAAAGACCATGGGCCATATTTATACTTTTTGACGCAAAACTGTGCTAACGCAGTTTTGCGTCAAAAAAATTAGCGCCGGCTAACGCCATTCTGAAGCGCCATGCGGGCGCCGTATTTAATCAATGACGTTAGCCGGCGTTAGACGCCGGTGCTGCCTGGTGTGCGTGGAAAAAAACGACGTACACCAGGCAGCGCCGGCGTAGGGGGATATGGAGCTTGGGCGCCAATTTTTTTTTCGCCTCAACCCGATTTGCGCCATTTTTTCCGACTCCCAACCCCCATAGAAATGACTCCTGTCTTAGCAAAGACAGGAGTCATGCCCCCTTGCCCAATGGCCATGCCCAGGGGACTTCTGTCCCCTGGGCATGGTCATTGGGCATAGTGGCATGTAGGGGGGCACAAATCAGACCCCCCTATGCCACAAAAAAAATAATAAAAAAACCTTACCTGAACTTACCTTAATGTCCCTGGGATGGGTCCCTCCAGCCTTGGGTGTCCTCCTGGGGTGGGCAAGGGTGGCAGGGGGTGTCCCTGGGGGCTTGGGAGGGCACCTCTGGGCTCCTTCCGAGCCCACAGGTCCCTTAACGCCTGCCCTGACCAGGCGCTAAAAAACGGCGCAAAAGCGGCCGTACGTCATTTTTTTTTACCCTCCCACTCACGGGCGTGAATTTTGCCCGGGAGTGTAAATACGGCGCACATGCCTCGGAGTAAATTTTTTAGACGGGAACGCCTACCTTGCATCTCATTAACGCAAAGTAGGTGTCCACACAAAAAAATGACGCAAACTCCAAGGACTTTGGCGCTAGACGCATCTAACGCCAAAGTATAAATATGGAGTTAGTTTTGCGTCGGAATTGCGTAAAAAAAAACGACGCAATTCCGGCGCAAACAGAGTATAAATATGCCCCCATATATTAGTTTTTGCTGAGTTGATTTCCAGCCCATGGTCCTTGCAAAACTCCAAAAATCGGGAGAGCAATCTGGAAAGGCCCATGGCAGTTCGTGAGAGTAACAGGGTGTAAAATTTTCAATTTCACTTTCTTGAAAAATTAGGGATCCCCAAACTTATGTAAGAAATGCCTTTTTCAGTAGCCACCATACAATTGAACATTGTACCCACTACTGACAGATCTGGAGAGGCAAACAACATCCTAGTATTCTTCAGATGGAACGCCCACGCATAGTACTGAATATCCAAGAGAGTCAAACCCCCTTCTCTCTTTTTCTGCGCAGTTTCTTCCAAGCTATCCTAGGGCCCTTATGTTTCCATATAAAGGAGGTTATTTTCTGTTGACACAGAGCCAATAATTGTTTATCCATAAGTAAAGGACTAGAATTAAAGAGAAAATTCAATTTAGGCAATATTATCATTTTAATCAGATTCATCCTCCCAATAACTGTGAGCGGCAGATGTAACCAACCAAGCATTAACTTATTGCACTCTGTTGTAACCAACCTAATGTTTACTACAGGTATTTGTTTCAAATTGTGAACGATTGACAATCCTAAATACCTCAGACAAGTCGTAGTACGCAAATTTGTACTCTTCATATTCCAGACCATTATTTTGGTCTGATCCAAATGAATACAATAGCCTGAAATCTTTCCAAATTCTTCCGTAATTGCCAACAAAGCAGGCATTGTTGTCAGTAAATCTGAAGTATAGATAAGAAGGACTTCAGCAAACAGAGCTACTTTCTTCACCCAACCCTTGCTCCTGAATGGGGAAATTCTCAAATCCTGCCTAATTCTTCTAGCCAATGGTTCTATGTACAAGTTAAATAACAAAGGAGAGAGAGGACAACCCTATCTGTTACCCCCAGTGATCTTAAAATAATCAGTTAGCCTACCATTAACCAACAGCCTAGCCTCGGGTGCCTGATATATAGATCAAATTAAATAACAAAATTTATGCCCCAAATTACAATGATCAAGGACCCTATATAGATATTTCCAATTCACTCTATCAAAAGCTTTCTTTGCATCTACCGCTATAACTGCCAAGGGGTCGTGGAAAGTGGTAGCTAAGTCAATGGCCCCCATTAAATTAAATGTCTGCTCATATAAAAATCTATTTTTGATAAATACCCTCTGATCCGGATTAACCAAATCGCTCACAACCATACTTAACCTGTTTGCCAATATCTTAGCAAAGAGCTTATAATCACTATTTAACAAAGAAATAGGTCTATAAGAATCACACTTCAATGAAGATTTACCAGGCTTAAAAAATAAGCGAGATAGTAGCCTCATACCAGGAAGCCGGCAAAGCAGCTCCACCCTCAAAAATCTCTGAAAACAATTGCAAGGGAAAAGGTATTATAGAATCCTCCAACACTTTATAAAAGCGGGAGGGCATATCATTTCCCAACCATTCCCCAATTATCTCCTTGCTTACCTCCCTCTCCTCCGTATAAAGTTCTGAAAAGAATTTATAAAACACCTCCCTATAGCCACTGAAGATGTAACACTAGCCCCTGACTGAGTATCCACCAGTTCCTTCACCATATTACGCCCCTGATCCTTTTTACACTTCCAAGCTAGTAATTTTCCCATGTTCTCTCCAATTTCAAAGTGAATTTGCTCTCTTACCTCCCGCTGCTTAGCAATCCTAGCTTGTAAAACAGATTCCAATTGTAATTTTAACTGGGAAATCTTATTTTTCAAGTATGTCTCATCTCCGCCCCTATCGTAGTAAATATTATGTAACACTATTTGTTGTTCTAAAGATTTCACCTCTTCTCTATATTTCTTGTTCCTGTAACTCACAAGACTTGTGACTTTCCCCTTACCACTGCCTTGAAAGTATCCCATACTACCGCTCTTCATGCTGACCCTTGATTCAGTGTAAAAAACTCCTCAGCCTCCTTCCGAAGAGTACAAATGACCTCCTCTTCTATTAAAATCCCATTTGTTTTACCACTGGCCTGTTGGCGGTGTTACCGCCGCTTTAACACCGACTGTCAGGGTTGTAATGAGGGCCTTAGGCTTCTGACAGAAGGGGTGAACATGTTTCTGACTTTTCAAAGACTTCTCGAGGACCTCTACCACTGCATCCTCAAAGAGCTTAGAATCCCCAAAGGGCATGTTTGAGGACAGCAAATCAGAAAAGTCAACACCGTTCAGAAAGGCAACAGAGAGGGATGGAAAACTGCCAAAGACTGAGAAGTACAAACTCCATAAATCATAGAATGCAAGGAGAGATGGAGGCCAGCATGAGAGCCCTTGAGAGCAGCTTCTCTTGTCATCAATAGTAAGAGAGACCCTCTCATGATCCCGCCAGGTGGTATGTACATAACCGAGCCCACCACAGATGGTAGTATGAATCCTGGGTACATTCACAAGCAAGGTTGATGCAGATTTCAGGTGTCTGTTAGGGTGGTATCACCTTAATTTACCTACCAGACCGGTGGCTTTTTTGCCGTACAGTCTTATAAGCAATACAGAGCGCTTTGAAGATCACTCTTTCCTTCACTGAGAGCCAGTGAAGTTCCTTCAGAGCACTTGATGCTGATGAATGTTTAGGAATGTTCTTTAGAATTTGTGCAGCTGCATTTTGAACCACCTGATGCTTTCTGAGAACAGATAGCCTCAGGCTATTGGTTAGTTTAGGTCAGGTCGGGTGTTTGTATGGCAGTTAGGTCCCTTGCCACCTCTGTGACATCCCACTTAGATTAATGTGGTCCTGGAGGCTAGTGTTTTTTTTTGTCTGGTAGGCCCAAAGTTAACTATTTTGCTTTTGGTGATTCAGGGCTTATTATAGTGGTTAGTGAGGCTAAGAGAGAAGGCTTGTGGTTTATGAAGGGGTTAGGCAGAATGGCAGATAAAGTGAAAGCAGTGCGTAATGCTCTAAGGGTGCTTTGTGAGGCAGGGCGGGAGGACCTAATTAAAGCAGGGGTCCTCTCGCAGGCATTGGTGGGAAGGGATTGCCCTAAGCGCTTGGCGGCTAGTGGTGTCGCTGCTGCTGTTCCAGCATCCTCACTGGCAAAAGCCAAAATTAAAATACACAAGATGGTAGCTACTGAGCCTCTTTTGGGAGGTGCGGGGACTGCGGAGGTATGCACAAAGACAAGTGCATGTACTTTAGCTCAGCAGGAGGCTAATGTGCTGGGGTCCTGGAGGAGAACATGGATGCATGTCGTGGGTGCGTGTCATGCAGCAGGACTGGTTGGCCAGTGTGAGGCGGCAAGGAGAGAAGCTGGTACTTCATGAGGGACGGAGGAACGCTGCATCATCAAAGTGGAGTGGCAGTTACAAGACAACAGGTGTTGTTTGGGTGCGCACATGCGTCAGACAATGCGAGTGCTCAATGGAAGACCCGGTAGCAGACTGCAGCTCAGAATGCATTCATGAAAAGTACAAAATGCCTGATGATGAATTTAATAAAGAAAGAGGTGAAGAAGAGGCTGTAGGTGATGTTTTTTTGATGGCTAATGTTTATGCGAATGTGGGAGGGGCAAAAAAGTTGGTAGCAGATGGAGGATAAGTGGGTCAGTCTTGTGAATAACATTTACAGCTGGGGGGTCAAGGATTAAGCAGGGCACAGGGCAGATGGATGTGGATGGCAGACCAGGAAGATAGTATCACAAAGGTTGCACAAGGGGATAATTTAAGGACCTGGAGCACCGATCCCGCAAGTTGGGGGTGATCTTGCAGGATAACATGAGGGGAGAATACAGCAGAATCAAGACAGTTTGGTCTATCCAAAATTGACTAGAAAATATTTGATGGGATGTGAAAAATATGGAAAGACCGTGTGGTGTAGATCTTGAGTGTGAGTTGGACTATGAGGATGACGACGAGGAATTAGAAGGAGAGATACCTCATTAGCATTAGCAATGAAGGGTGGCAAGTGTCAAGGCTGGGGTTGGGGTGCACAATACTGTTGTTGTACCAGTAATGTATTGCAGGATTACTTGATGACCCCGGTGGATGGAAAGCACAGGAGGAAGTGGCAGCATCCTGTGTGGAAAGGCGAGAAGAGAAGATCAGAAGTGAAGGGCCGGAGTTTGACACAAGGTGAGAAACACTGGTGGCATAGTTGGGATTTGAAGAATGTTGTTAGAGTAGATGTAGGGGTGGGAACGTCTACGGGAGACAAAGAAGTGGGGACAGATTCAAGTGGTTTGAAGGCAAGTAAATCTGAGTGTGAGGTATTGGAAGAAAACATGGACAAGGGGGAGGATTAAATAGATGATAAGAAAGAGGGCAAGGGGAATCCGAAAAAAGGTAAGGTAACAAGCATAGGGAAATACACTGCAAAATTCACCACTGAAGGTTTAAAGAGGTTACCGTATATGGGATTTTCAATGCCACTGGGGGTGCATCTTGCAAATCGACTAAGGAGAAGATTTGGAAGAGGGAGTTTGTGGATGTTTTTAGCATACTACACAGGGAATTGTAATCCAAGGACGGTTCGAGGGAAGAAGTGTGGTAATTGGCAAAAAGACCTAGGGTACTCACTAACATTGATACATGGACATTGGCATTTTTTATCTACACCAGTGTTTATTGTGAAATGTTCCCTGACTGATCAGTATCTCCATTCAAATACATGGACACCATACAAAAAGCATATACAGAGTTTGGGGTCTTGGGTGGCTTCACTATGATGAAGAGTTTAGAGCAAGGATCATGTTGAGGCCAAACAATCCAAATCCTGGGAGGTGTTGGAGCTTCTGGAGTCCCAGAAACCTCTACAAATGCAAACATGAGTGTTCAAAATGCAAGGGGAGACATCATGTGGTCTTGCAATGTTTCGGGGAACAGACCAACTTCACTTGAGATGCTCAAGGTAGAGGAAAGAGAACACCTCTGCCTAGCCAAAAGGGCTTTTACACCAATTAAATTGGATGTTTTAAATTATTGGTTGGATTTTTACCTCAACAGAGAAGAGGAGTGTCAGTACTGACTCTCTGTATAGTGTACAAAAACAATGTGCACTGTGCAGAGAGTCTGAGCAACCCCACGTTGGTTCACAGAGGTAAAAGCTCCACCACTTAATGCTCTAATTTTTGTGGGTGCTTGGTCGAGCATCTAGGCCAATCCTGGAGCGGTGCTAAGCATTTGTTGTACTTACAGTATCACCAAATGTGGGCAAACACTCAAAAGAATAACTCAAGGCCATTTTACAAAGTACTTTGCAATTTTTAAAAAACGTTTAAGACCAAGAGCATCAAAATCGGGTAAGTACTTTTTAAGTAATGATCTTTCAAAGGTTAGCGAAAATAGTATTTTTATGCGTATTTATGCACCATAGCAATCAATGAGAGAAAACTTTAAAAATACATATAAAATTAGGCAATGCTTTCACAAATATCACCTTATGGTTTTAGGCTAAGGCCGCTGAGATGTCCTATGGGCCAGCTGGAGATGTTCAGGCAGTTCCCAGTTCAAGCGGGAGCAGCGTCTGAATGACTTGGAGCTAGTGCAGGACAGGCAAGGGGAACCACTTAGAAATGCACTATGCAGACAGACTTAAAGATGAGTACGGTGGGTCGCCCTTGGAATGCAGAGGTTGCAAGAGGTTAGGGACCCATAGATCACTGCTGGTTCTCCAATGCAAGGGCCAGAGAGGCTGGATGCAGAGCAGATAGGTCAGCCAAGAGCTATGGGTAAAGGCCTTTGGATCCAGGGGGAAGGTCACTTGAAGGGTAGATTACAGGTCAGCAGTGCCACTCTGGGGGGTGGTTCCTGGTTGTCCTGGAGTCCGTCAACTGGTGCTTGCTTCTGGTTCTTGGAGAGCCCAGAGTGGACTTTTCTTCAGGGGTCTGACATTGGGGGTCCAGTACCCTTGACTATTGCATGGTTCTGCCACTGGAGGTCGCAATGCCACTAAACTTGGGAAACTTGCAGGGTTTATCCTCTGGGTCCGTAGGGGTATATTTGATCTGGCAGCTGTGTCAGGTTCCATGGTCAGCGGCCAGTCAGGGAACTAGACATCACTGGATCTTGCCTGCTGGTTGCAGGGAGTAATGTCTTTACTCTGGAGGGAGGTTCTTTTCAATTTTTAGAAAAGTGGAGGTCATCTGGGGTTTCTTAGAGTATGTCCGTTGTCCAGTTGACCTCTCAGTGGTGACTGTTGAGTCCTGGGTGCAGCAGGCAGGGTTGGGCTTCTTTTTCTTTTTCCAGCAGGACTTCTGTTGTCGAACCTTAGTTCTTCTTATTCACTAGTCTTCTGGTGTTTGTCGAATCTGATCCGCAGGTCTAGAGATGCTCATTAAATAGTGCACTTAGGGGCCGTTTAGGGGAGATTCTGGTATTAGCTAATGGGCCATCTACCTTAGGGTTGCTACACCCACTATGTGTTCACTTCCTGAGGGGAGAGGTCCCTTCCCTAACCCCGACTGGCTATTTTCCTATCCTGCAAGATGGAGGAAAATTAAATGGAGAGGTTACCTTGCCTGCTACACCTGATGGTTGGTGCAGGCAGAGGGTGGCCACTCCTCCAGTCTTTGTGCATTTTCCCACCATTGCTCCTGCCAAAATTGGTAGTTTGCAATTTAGGCTGCCATCTGTTGCTATCAGCAGGGCTGAGGGTTGAGTCTCAAGGGCGGCAAGCCCTTTGAAGCTCACAGGCAGGGCAGTGCACATTCCTGGGGGAGTTGTAACACCTCTGCGCAGGAAGGGGTTTGTTTTCTGGTCCCAGGGAGCAAAGACCCTCACCCCAGGGATACAGAATCTTGTCTGGTGGTGGCAGGCTGGTTGGAATCAGCCAACAACCCTGCTAGGGCTAGTTAGCTTTGCTGGGGCACCTCTAAGGTACTTTTCGAAATAAATCCAATACTGGTACCAGTTTGGATTTGCTGTCCTCAGTTGTTTGATACAAACAACCCAGGGTTAAGTGGGCTTATGTAGCTGTGAAACTTGTACTGATCAGTGTCCAGCATATACATTTAAAATGGCTTCTCTGTACACTTACTATGTCCCAGGTTTGGCAAGGACACAGTAGGGGTAAATTGCTCATGCACCTATGCCCACACATGCATAATAGTGCACCCTGCCTTAGGCTGTAAGGCATGCCAGAGGGGTGACTTACTGATATTGCATGCAGTGGATAGTGGGCAGTTCACAGAGGCTGTGTGCCATGTGATATTTGTATTTTAGGATTGCATCAGGATACTCAGCCTGCAATGGCAGGGCTGAGTGCACTTGAATGCAGGGTTCCTGAGGGTGGCACAAACTGTGCTTCTGCCTTTAGGGACCTAACCTTAGAACCCAATGCTGAGGGTCTCTAAGTACCATCTACTAGGGAATTATAATGGCAGCTAAAGGTGTTGGACATTGTGCCAATGATTTACATCAGTTTTGTGAAATAGATCTGGCCCAGGGACCCTGTTTAACAGGGGCCCTAGGGCATTTACAACTTTGAAACCACATCATATACCAGTCAAAAAGTGGGGGGTTAAACATGTCAAAAGAGGCACTTTCTCATAAGGTGTTAGTTCTAAAATGGGGATTTGAGACAGGTTTTTGGTTGGGCTATCAGGAACTGAGGACCAGGAAATGTTCTAACCAGCTAAAGTCCGCCAAAGAACATCCAGAGGTAGTAAAGGAGTAATTGAATAAAGAAGTGAAATAAGGGAGGATGGCGGGCCCATTTGAGTGGTGGCCACTGCCAGACGTGATGGTTTCTCCAATGGAGGTGGTGCCCACAAAGAGTGCGGGTGAATTTAGGTTGATCCATCAACTTTCCAGGCCTGAAGGTGCATCAGTTAATGACTTTACTGCTTGAGAAAATTTGGCAGTTCAATTCGCATTCTGGAATGTGGCCATTTGTTGGGTAATGAAGGTAGGTGTGGGTGCTAAATTGCCGAAATGTGATGTTAAGTCTGCTTTTAGGCTTCTTCCTGTCCATCCTGCTGACCTTTCTTTGTTGGGCATTCATTTTCAGAATGATTTGTACATTGACAAAGTGCTTCCCATGGGATTATCAATATCTTGTGGAATATTTGAGAATATTAGTTCCTTTTTGCAGCAGTGTTTCATCTTCAGGACAGGATATGATCTAGTTACTCATTATTTGGATGTTTTCTTATTAATTGGTCAAGGTGGTGAGGACTCATGTCAGATGGCATTAACAACCTTTGAGACATTGGCACCTGAGATGTAATTTCCGTTAGTTCCTGAAAGACTGAAGGGCCTAGTACCAGTATAGTCTTTTTGGGCACTGAATTAGACGCAATCAGGATGGAGGCAAGGTTAACTCAGCAGAGAGTGCAAGAGTTGGAAAGGGCAGTATTGGCTAACAAGTTGCAGTTGAGACAAGTTGCTTGTCGAGTGGTGAGAATAGATTGCGCATTTTGTCGACTGATGAGTTTTGCTATGGCAGGCGCATAGTTGCTGCATCACAGAGTCAGGATTACAGTGGATTTGAGGGCAGATTTAAAGGTATGACAAATGTTTCTGAGACGTTTTAATGAAGTGTTATTGTGGTCATTGGATGAGGACTTTCTTTGGATGGTACAAATTTACTTGGATGCAGCTCGCTCTGAGGGCTTTGGTCTTTTCTAGTAAGGTAGGTGGTGCATAGAGAAATGGCTATCACAATGGAAACTGGAGCAGAGAAGCATTGGTTTCATTGAGTCTTTTTTTAGCTGCTGGTAGCATTTTCTGTGTGGGACAAGTGGCTGATGAACAAGACTGTCACATTTCACATTGACAGCAGGACGGTTGTAGGTTTGGTGAATGGCCAGAAGGCAAGAGATAGGAAATTGTTCAAACAGTTGCAAAGATTCATGTTGGGTTGCTTTGGGCCCTTTGTGTGCCAGGACCAGACAATAACATTTCGGATGCTTTGTTTCATTCGAAGTGGCAGAGATTTCATTGTTTGTCACTCAAAGCAGATTTGATGAAAACTCAAGTTCCGCTAGAAGTTTGGGAATTAGCAGTTTTGGAGTTGGTAGAAAATTCCATTGCACTGAGTACGAGGACTGCCTACAGAAAAGCATGAGAATAGTTTTTGTGAAGTGGAGCACAATCGAGGGACCAGAAGGAACTAGGTATCGAAGCAAGGCAGGAGCATGTCGTTCGATTCATTATGGCTAACATAGACAGGAAGGTTCCGACTTCAATCATTGCAGGGAAACTGTTAGGGTTATTTCCTAAGTTCATCCGGAGTCATCAGCAGGTGAGATCGGTAGGAGGATTTAAGAGGGCTGGAAGAAATAATGCAAAAGTAAGTGACTGGCCAGGAAACCAATAACTATGTGGTGGTTGACACTGCTGGTCAGTGGTTTGAGGGATTGTTGCTATTCCAATATTGAGATTTAATGGTTTAGATTGTGTATGATGTGGGTGTTTATTGGGGCACTCATGGTTTTTGAGTTACTGGGCAGTGTGGTTAGTGGGGGTTTGAGAGTGGAGCATGCAGTTGCCACAGAATAAACAGTGAATATTTTTCATGCAAGGTCAAAAACAGATCAGGTGTGTAAAGATGCAAAGATTTTATTTCACAGGATGGGGAGGGGCAGCATGACTAGTAGGCGCTTGGCGCGATATAAAGGAGTGGGTGGGGCAAGAGGAGCTTTTGTTTTTAGGCGTGAGGATAGATTGCAGTTGACTGCAGGGCAAGCACTGGCATCATGAGAAATGCGCTAGCAGTGAAGGGAGAAGACTGCCAGTGCTTTGGAACACTCTCCTTTAGAATTGGGACAGCATCTGAGGCTTCCAGGTTGGGTTTTTCAGTACAAGAAGCGCAACAGTTGAGTAGAGGGGCATCAGATATATATAGGGAGTTGAATAGTAATGATTATAGTGCTTAATATCTTTACTCATTTCTTGTTGTGTGGCTGGACCTCTTACTGTGGCGTTTTCCATTTGGATCATGCATCATTCATTAAAAAGTGGGCAGAGGAACATGCAGAACAGAGACCATATGGGAAGAATTTGGGCTTTTGTTTTGAGGATATAATTGTTTCTTGTTGGCGGGAGGGTGGATTGAAGTGGGGTAAATAGCTTACTTTGTTGTCCGATCTGATTTTAGTGAGACAGTATCTGTATAATTTGATCCTGCACTTAGGGGAGAACAACCTCGTACAGGAATCAGGGTTGGGTTTGTTGAAAGGAATGAGATGTGATCTTGACTTTATTGGGAAATTTGGATACGTATCAGGATTGTTTGGACTGCTTTCGTTCCCCGATGAGGCTAGATGGGGGGGCTCCTAAATATTTCAGCCCGGGTTTCGATTGTATTGAGCACAGGAACATCAAGAAGGAGTATTTTGCATTTTTTAGGCAGGACAGGTTCCATCTTTCCTTTCTGAGGAATTAATTTTATTAATTAGAGATCAGGGACAGTTTATCCAGGTTATTAGCTTATAGAGGTTGGTATTAGTGGTTTTCGGAGCAACAGACATATACTAAGATTTCTGTTCAGTTTGTTCATGTGCAGCTGTTGGGGTGACAGACAATCCATCTTTTTTAAAGCTCCAGAATGCCAGTCAAGAATAAGGGGACAACAAAAAACACATTGACAGGGTTTTTCCTGGTGCCAGAAAGGGAGGACTGCCAGACTGGCTGGGAGGTTTGTGGGCCTTCCGGGATAGGCATGGCAGAAGGAATGCAGGGGAGAGATGGTTGGGTTGAGTGTGAATGACAGTGAATGGAAAGAAAGGCGATTTCGAGGAATGAATGTTTGAATGGGGCAAAGGTTTTCATGGTTTGACGGATGTTTATGGGTGGGGGTGTTAGGATTGGTGTTTGTATTAGTGAGGTGAGTTTTATAATACTGTTTATGTAAATATGGTTTGATAGTCTGCTTACCTGTCCTAATAAAGTGGCCTTTGACTTTCTAATTGGTCTGGTTAAGTGCACCTTCCTGCCTGAAATTCTTCTAATGTCACATATTCACTCTGCTAAATTAGGGCGGTGGCACCGATTTATTTCTGTGAGTGCTGGTAGAGTGATTTCATAGTAATGTCTGAGTTTTTCACTCACTTTTTTATCTTCCATTGATTCTTCGTGGGATTGTGGCACATACCTTCTCAATCTGGGGTGTTCTCAAGCAGGTACAGTGGTGTCTTCTAGGTAGCTGGATGGATTTTGAGCATAGTCTCCTTCACAATATTGCATGGTGGTTTCGATTTAGGTAGAATCTCTAGGGCAGTGGTTTTCAAACTTTTTAATGCATGCCTCCCAGGTGGAAAAACAAAAAAAATCACCAGGCCCCCGCCTCAGAATTTTTCACAATTATTCTGATACATTGGCAATGTTCAAATATTTCTAGGCTTATTTAAACATTGCAGTTAAATCCTGTTACCTTTAAAAAATGCTATACATAATGCTTCTTTTGGCCATAGACTGGCACCGCCCCCCACATCACTTGAGGTCCCGCTAGGGGGGCTTGCTTGCCCCTCAATTTGAAGACTCCTGCTCTAGGAACCCGACATCATCACACATGATTCTGTGTGTCTTCATTGCTGACTGTCTTCAGACCTAGATCCGGTAAGGAACTCTTCTAGATGCTCTTCAGGAATGGATGAGGATGTGGCCACTCAACCTGGTGAAGGTGAACAAGACTGTAAATAATTCCTCATGTGGCAGTGAGCTAAAAGAGCCGGTATGAATAAAAATAAAGATATGTCAACAGTTTATGCAAATATCATTATATGTGTGACCGGACATTCCAGATAGCTGTTTACTAAGTTATAGCTGGTCTAAAAACGGACTGCTGCATCAGAGTCAAATCTTATTGTAATTACGTGCTTGTGAGAAAGGCATCCCCTTGGCCCTGATCCCCCCCAAACATTTTGACTGATACTGGTGGTTACTGACTCTGATTGTGCCCTGGGCACTGATAACCAGTCCCAGAGCCAGTGCTCTGTGTAAAATGGAATATGCAGATTAGACCTAACTAAAATTGGCTCTGACAACATACCTTTAAGTCCCTGGTATATGGTAGGGCATGTATGTTTAGCGAGCCCAGGGTAGATAGGGCACCGCTGGGTTCACTACTGTCGTCCTTGGTGTCATTGTGAAGGCAGGCCTGCTTTGCTACTGCTTTTAGGTCAAATTTAATCCCAAATTCGACTTTGAAATTAAAAGTACTTCCAAAGTTCCAAACTACCTTGTTTTGGTTTATAAGCCACCCCTAAGGTCTGCCCAGGTGCCCCCAGGGTTGGGTGCAGTGTAAATATAAGCAGGGACCATAAAATATGTTTTAGAAGCCCTGGTGAGGGAAAAACAGCCAAATGTGTTTTCCCCATTGTAGTCAATGGGCTCTACAGGATAACATTGGGAGACTTTATTTTAAAATAATCAAATCTTATTTGCAATAGAAAGCAGTTAAATATATTAAGTTTGGTAAATGTTATGATAAATACAACAACTACCCAATGTTGAAGTTAATATAACTAACACAAGAAAATAGCTTTAGAACTCTCTCTGAAAGTTACCAAATTCAGCCCTGTAGTGCCGTTTCCTGATTGGGCAGCCTCTGGCAGCCTGAGCCAGGCTACCTTAAAGAGGTGTGAAGTAATGTGAAGTGGCCTTGGCAGAGACAAAGGAAGCACCTGGTGGGCGGAGAACTGCTGCAGCAGATGGCAGAGCAGAATGGGGTAAGAGTAGCCAAATTGGTCTACAAAGGAGGGAAAGGCACTTTAGGACAGAAACTGAACCTCCCCCTTTTCCTGCTCCCACAGACAGATGGGAGCCCCACTGATTAGACTAGTGGAGGGACTGGAAGGGGTGTATTAAGAGAGACCTAGACACACCAGTGGGTGAACTCAGCCTGATCTAACCTCCAAGGATTCATTTTTGCCATCTTGGATGTTTAGAGAATGCTGCTTTCTAGGATTTATTTTTGCCACACTTCACAGGAAGTGGCCACTCCAGAGGGCGGTGGCCTGCACCCCATTGAACAGGAGCACCACCCTGCTTTCCACCCCAGGACCAAGGATAAATATGGCAGAGCTGCCCCACAATTCCAATCCCTGCTGGAAAAAGATACTGGAAAAGAAGGAGTGCCCTCTTGGACCCCTGGCCTGCACCTGGAGTTTGCACTCACAAGGACTGCACCAGCTGCACACTGTGGGCTTCACCAGGAAAATGACTTTGCCGTGCTTCTGCAACTCCAGGAGTAGACTCCCTGTAAGCTACATGTACAAAGGAGCTGATCAGAGTCCCCTGCATCAAGTCATGCAAAAATAGCCCAGCTGACCAGCGGCCACATGCGGATTCTGACCAGGTACATTCTGGGAACTGTAGTCCCAACTTCCAAGGAGCACCTCAGAGCTTCTGGAACCTTGGATTAAGTTTGTGGACACTTCAAGGAACCAAAAAGGACTTCTTGAAGAAGGTCTAGAAGTTTGGAGCAACTTCCACAAAAAGCTCTATTAACTGGACCGACCCAACGTCGAGAGTCAAGCCAGCTAGCTTCAACTGCAACCTGGCCTTGATTTCATGTAATACTGCATTGAAATTGGCTTGTTGAGGACCACACGACGTCGAGGAAGAAAAGCTCCAGAAACGTTTCTAAGTGTGAAGGTAAAACTTTGACTGAGGCCTCCCACTCAGTGTATCCAAGCAGGGTTCCATCATGATCAGCCTCAACTTTTGACTACGCCCTGGTCGAGTGTGACCAGATGTCCCTGGTTGGCGCTTTTGGTTATGAGGTGTTAGAAAGCATTTTTTTCATTTAATTGTTAAAAATTCATATCTCTGGTTCCCTATATTGGATTTCTATTGTTTTTGTGTAATTTTAAGGCTGAACATATTTCCTATTTTTATAAAGTGGTGTTGGATTTTTGTTGTGTGTTGTGTTTTACTTATTTACTGTTATCTTGATATTAAATGCTTTACCCACCTGTCTCCTAAGTTAAGTCTATCTACTCGTGGGCCAAGCTACTAAGGCTTGAGCAAGGATTAATTTAATGAGACCTTGACTGGACCTAGTGGGGGTTAGAGGCCTATTGCTAAGTGTAACTATCTACCTGCCCTTACCAATAATTCACTGTTCAACACTGCTCTGCTAGCACAGCAAGACGCTTTACTGGAATTATGAGTACTTGTACACAGGGATCCTAGACCTTGAAAAGCATTTGCCAGAACTGAGTATATTTAGATCTGATAACAGTAAAGGTTGATTATTTGTATAGCCACTGGAATTATTCAGCAGTCAAAGACTAAATTATGCGACACAGTTGACTAAGTTATGTAGCAAATCACATGCCATAATGCAGCACATTTTGAGGTAGTATTTTTGCACTATTTTGTCAATTTAACTGACAATACTGTGTGGGTGAATGTTTCACCCCCATTAGTACCAGCCTAAAACCGGAATGCAGCAATCAGCAGCTAAAAGTTGACCAGTTTACCATTCCAACCAGTCTACCACTGCAGACCACATGTGGTGCTTTTTAAAGTAACTTTTCATCAGTTTGAGCTAGAACAATAATTTTGTGTTGACACTTGTAGCAGATGGCAGATGGAGAATTAGGTGGCAAGTACAGAGAATCCATATTTAAGCCGACAACACCATAGCCTCACAGTTGTGTGAATCCAGTAGCCCTTATTATCATACACATGATCACTTCAGCACACTGGCCTGGGTACGAACATGCTTCTATACTGCCCAGTGCTAACCCAAACATGCAGGTGAGTGGGTGAGTGTAGTTGAAATGTTAAACCAGGGCTACAAAGAAATCTGTCTGCTCATTGGTTGCAGGGCTAACCCTTATGAGGATAATCGGATGCCCACTGTATGACACTACATCACACACTTCAAACACACACAATGCCCCCTGTGTCAATGAATTCAGCTCTATTCACAGTCACCCAGTGAGCACACTATTAACTCTGTGCACACTATTACTGTTTGAACACTATTAACTGGAAAACCCCACAGAGAGCATGTTTGTTTGGAGGCTCTGTGCAGTTGATGTCCATTTCTGAGGGTGAAACTACCCAGGGCAATCAGCAGCAGCCTCAGAAGCTTGGGTGAAGGTGTTGTGTTCGGAACAAAGGCAGCGGCATAACAAAGGCCCCAGAGTCCCCGCCATGCAAGGGGACAGAGCTCCAGAGAGGCCCCCTCAGCACAGTATCCAGGCCTGAGAGCTCCTGAGCTAGTTCAGAGGAGGCACCTACGTGTACTTTGCAAGAGGGCCCCCTCAAGTTTCGGTGTGACACTGAAAAGGTCCACCCTCTCAAATACCCTGCCCCTTCCTCACACAGTGAACAGTTTTTAGAAGTTGGCAGGTCTGACATCAAAATCCGTGTTCTGTTGAAGTGCTACCCCACATGGCTAGCTGGACAGTTAGAAATGATTGGATGCTCCTTGCAAGCTTGCCCCTCATTCACAATATTTATGTGGGTGCACTTTGGCCTGTTTGTCTCTGATTTCTGTGCTGGTTATTAACCAAGAAGTTATGCAGCCCAGTAACTTACACCTCGTTTCCCAATATTTACTAACTCCTTCATGATTACCAGTCAACCCATCATTGTGGTAACTTCACTTATCACCTTTGGACTCACATAAATCTGTTATTAATATTTATCATTATTTTATATGGATTTATGTCTAGAAATTCGAAACATATTTTGTGCGGTTTATGGATTAACAATGGATTTAGAACCAAGTTTCCAGATCACCTAAAAGTGAACATCTGAAGTGCTAATTTAAAGTATAGTCTATGTAATTGTTTTGGGCTAATTGGTATCATCTAAAAATGTAGAAGTTGAGTGGTCATTTTTCATCAACTTTTGGCAGAAGGAATTGTTTGTTTTGAGCTGGAACTCTAATGAAACGTGTTGTTTTTGCCTGGAAATCAAGGATCATTTGACCATATAATAATAATACAAGGACACATTACAAAACACAACACTACAGTATGATAACATAATAAACCACAATGAGCACATCAAACCAAATATGACACAATAATAAAACATCACAACAACCTGCCACCACAGCGAAATAGCACAATAAAACCCAATATCTTACAGAAAGGCTCAACACAAAAGCAATTATATAGCTGTGTTGCTGCTTTGTGTTTGTATACATTGATCTGCTGTTTTGTGTTGTATTTTTGTGCTGTCTGTTGTTGTGTGTTTATTTTTTGTGATTGTGTTGTTTTGGTGTGTTTGTTTTTTTTGATTTCGTTGTATTAGTGTGTTGTTTTTCTCTGTGATTCTGCTGTTGTATTGCTGCTTTGGTGCAACTTAGTATTGGTGTCATCTTTTGTTGGTGTGCTGGAGTTCTGTTTTATTTTGATACTGTATTGCTCCGCTTTGTTACTGCATTTCATAATGTACAACAGAGAACTGTACTTCTCTCACTTTGTGCATATTTTAGAACTCATTAATCATTTACTAATCATGAAAAATTAAATTTTGTTTCTATATGCACTTAGTCTATAATCTGAATTACATTGTAGCATCAATTGTATCCCTCTAACGTGATTTAATTCAAATTCCTTTGAAGTCGAACTTCGAAATAC
The DNA here is from genome assembly GCF_031143425.1 of Pleurodeles waltl. Classification (NCBI taxonomy): domain Eukaryota; kingdom Metazoa; phylum Chordata; class Amphibia; order Caudata; family Salamandridae; genus Pleurodeles; species Pleurodeles waltl. The sequence continues at coordinate 263,250,776 of NC_090440.1, forward strand.
AAGTAAGTGCACATTTAAAATGTTTCAGTGCAGCTTTCTATGTTTAGCAGTTAATACTATAATTAACATAAAATATAAATTGTCACATTCGGATGACTTTTGTGACAAGAGGTGCTCTACTAAAGGTTAAACTGCGCCAGTCCCCCCTTTGATGGCAACTATGCCATCATATTCAATGAGACAGCCCAAAACATCAGAGGTTCATTTCAGGAAGGATCTCCTGAAATCTTCCAACTGTTTGACATTACTGTAATACAGGCTTCTCCTGGTCTCTATTTTCAGCTCTTCTCGTGCCGGTCTACTCTTGGATCTCTTCTCCTTCAGGATCTTGTATAACTTGTAAAATCCAACTGAAACTAGGACTAATAAGATGACTCTCAATAGGGATTTCAGCATGGTTTCCATAATTCCTCTTTCCACATTTCCAAATCATCTACCAATGGCTGTAAAACCGTTTCCTATAGCTTCCCATGCACCTGATGCTGTCAGTTCTTTCAGATCTCTTTTCAAGTCAGTCATGTTTTAAAGGTACTTTCTTATCTCCTTACTATTGTCCTGGACGTAATTGAAACATAGCTGTACATGCAGCATTTTGCAAACTCATCCTTCATTCGTAAGTAATATGTCTCAAGAAAGACGATTCTGCAAAACCATTAATCTCAGAGCTACAATTTCTGCATCCATTAACAAAATGGCACCTGTGGTATCTGTAGACACTTATCTACTGTTGTTGACAGCTTTCTTATCTTGATATCATTCAAGATCACATGTACCGATGCAATCATGGCACCAAAAATATCTCCTGTAATTTCTGAAGCACTTGCTCCTCTTTCGACTCTGGAGTTTGATTTCTCACTCCAAACTGGATCATTAAAATGTTCCACATGATACATCTTTGGAAAGAATACTCCCAGGTAGCAAGTACCATGCCAGCCTTTCGGCAGCTTGTAACAGGCATTTTCCCACATATGAAATAATCCCCTGTTGTGGCAGGGTCTACTTTCACTAGTAACTAAAAAGTCTGTGTCAGTCTTTCATTTCGGCCTATATATACATAACTTCTCACCCACGCACACATTCTCACCCACGCACACAAAGCCCTCACGACAAGGGACCTGAATACGTCAACCGACGCCTCAGCTTCTACGCCGTCTCCTCCGTTCCACCGGCCTCGCGCTCGCTGCCGTCCCTCACATCCGCCGCTCCACGGCGCGTGGGAGGTCTTTCTCCTACCTGGCAGCCAAGACCTGGAACACCCTCCCCACCAGCCTCAGGACCACCCAGGACCACTCCGCATTCCGGAGACTCCTCAAGACCTGGCTTTTCGAGCAGCAGTAACCCCCCTTCCCCCTAGCGCCTTGAGACCCGCACGGGTGAGTAGCACGCTCTATAAATGTTAATGATTTGATTTGATTTGATACATGTTGCCAATCAATAGCCAGGAATCCTTGACTTCCAGCCACTGAATGTGCCACATCTTTTTCCCAATTCTGCAAAGCTACTCCTTTTTGGCTTTCATTGCTCTTGTTTTTTACTCAAATTGTTCGATGAATTCCTTTTCTATATAACTAAGAATGCAAGTAAAATTATTCTTGTGTGCATATACTGTTCCAAATGTCAATGTAGGTTCAAAGAAACCTACCACATGATCTATGTTCTTCACCTTGGCAATGTTGCTTAAATGTTTAATGATAGGGACAATTAAAAAGACTAAGGGGGTCATTACAACCCTGGCGGTACAAGACCACCAGGGCTGTTATGACGGAAGCACTGCCAACAGGCTGGCTGTGCTTCGCAGGTCATTACGACAGCGGCAGAAGTGCCGTGGTTTCCCGCCACAATGGCCCCGGTGGCAGTAATCCGCCAGGGCAGCGCTGCTATCAGCGCTGCCCAGGGGATTACGAGTCCCCCTACTGCCAGCCTTTTCCTGGCGGTTTTAACTGCCAGGAAAAGGCTGGCGGTACGGGGAGTCACGGGGGCCCTGGTGGCCCCTGCACTGCCCATGCCACTGGCAGGGCCCCGTGCAGGGCCCGTGCAGCTTTTCACTGTCTGCTATGCAGACAGTGAAAAGCGCGAAGGGTGCAACTGCACCTGTCGCATTTCCGCAACACCGCCGGCTCCATCTGGAACCTGCTCCTGTGTTGCGGCCGAGATCCCCGCCGGCCCAGCGGGGATCTCCAAATGGCCGCGGCGGGGGAGCTTCAGCCGCCCGCCAAGGTTGCAATGAGGGCCTAAATAATAATTTGAATTGAAATAGTGGTAATAGCCATGTTGATAAAACAGTGTTATCACAGACTACAGGAAATTCCATAGGTTAGGGGTAATCTGTGAAATGTAATTCCTTCACTGACTGATGAAGACAGCTGTGTACACATGTATCAGTCTCAAGAGTCCATTGTCTCAACAGATTCATATAACATATAATACACATTTGCTGATAAATCACTGTTAGAACTATCAGTGTGTAGATACTACTCATCTGCGTGAAATCAATTTTGATCTGTAAGGGGATTTGCTAAATTCGAATTAAGCGTGTGTAATATCGGATCTGAATCTTTTGCTATGGGCAAACTCAAATCTATAAACAATAAGATAATCATAATAACTGTCACTACTGCTAAAACTATACATATGTATTTACATTTACTACGTCTATTGTAATTTGACTCAATGAGTTCTCTAATTCCAGACCAAAAAATCTGAATTCAAAAAATCTGAAATCAAAGCAGCTTTTGTTTATCACATTCTCTCTTCAGTCCTTTTTATTTGTGGGCAAAGCAATAAAAAAATAGTCTCTTTCAAAAATGCAATTATTCACAAAGTTATTTGATCTTCTAGAAGGTTCATCAAGAGTTTCTCTATTTGCAAAGGTTCAAAAGTTTCTACTAAAAGTTCCAATGTCTCTAATAAAGGCATAGTTCGTAATCACAGATAATCACTTCCAAAATGTAATGCCTCTCTTCATCGACTGGCAATGAGATTTCAAAGTTCAACTCCAAAGCAATTTTGATCTCGAGAATATTGAGCTGGATTTGAATAGTTAGACAAAAGGTAACAAAAACTCCTGCTCCCAGTCATCAGCGCAATATTATGTCCATTAAGGTGCTGAGTACTTTCTGCCTGACACTGTTTTTCTTTTTGACCTTCTATTCATGTGACTCTCAACATCACTTTCACTTTGACTCGACTCTTTAGTTTCTTTAGCAATAGCTGAAGGTACTTGTACAGCAGGCACAGTTTCCTCTTTAGGCCAATTGTCTCCTGGTACAGCTCTTATCTAGCGCAACTAATCCCTCGTCCGCATCCAAACTTGCATGAGTCAGCTGATTCTGCCTCAACCCTTCTGTACCAATCACTGTTGTCACTACTGTTGTCTCGCTTAGAACCCCATCAGATACAGTCTGTGCTAAAGCTACTTGTCCAGCCCCAACAGCTTGGCTAACCTGATCCCTCGCACTCACTGTAACCGGCCCTTCAGGAAAAGGCACTGTTTCATAAAGGGAGCCTGGAACTTTGTAAGTGTGGTTAGCATGTACCCAATTCACGAGAGCAGCGCACTTCACAGCTGTTGGCATTACAAGTAACATTATGTACGGTCCTTTCCAATGCGGCTCTAAGCATGTCTTCCTTACATGCTTTTTAAGCATGACCCAATTGCCAGGAAATAGGTTATGACACAGTTTCTGATGCGGCTGTAAAGTAGCCTCTTCAACCTACTGAGACAAAGAACACACCATATCGGCTAGTCCTTTGAAGTAATCCAGCACCAAGGCATCTATAATGTTCACATGCGCATTTGCAGGCACTTCAGTGTTCCATTTAGCAGTTCTACCAGAACTGAAGCTCCTGATCGATAACTGCAATACAATCTTTGCTCAACTTGTAATGCCGCACACAACATTTTAAGGGCCTCACTATTGAAATGAGTTCCTAGGTCGGATTCTAGAGACGTTGGGAATCCAAACTGTGGTATCAACTCTCTAAGTGACAGTTTTGGTACGGTGAGACTATCATTTCTCCTACTGGGATAAGCCTCGACCCAGTGGGAGATGCAGATAATAACTTGAATACATCTCAGTCCACTACACACTGGTAACCCAATCAAATCCAACTGCATACTGTTAAACAGTCCTCCTGATCTACCTATGTGACTCAGTGTGACAGCTGTATGTTTCCCTACATTCATTTGTTGACAGGTGACACAGCATGACATGTAGCTTCAAGGTTAAACCATGCTTATCTTAATGTTCTGACCTTGGCGGCTCTACCTATGTGTGCCTGTCCATAGTTATGTCTTGCCATTGGGGTCAGTAAGCTATTTGGCAACACTACTCTTCCATTACTCGCAACCCGAACTTTATCTTTATTCCTTTTAACACATCCTACTCTAATCCAACTTTGCTGTTCTTCCTCTTTCACATCTTCCTGCGGTCTTTTCACTTCCTCACATGTGTTAACAGTAGTCATCAAGAAATGTTGGCTTGTCTTATCCAGTGTTTCACGATTCCATTGAAGGAGGTACAACTAAGGGCACAGTACCTTGCAACTTCATCTGCATTATTTAGGGTAACATAATCAGTTGATTTCCTATGAGGTAGGCATTTCACAATGGCAATCTTCTCTGTTAACTGCAATGTATTCTACAAATGATACATTTTGTCACCGCTTCAGATTGGGGAACTGGAAGAGGTCCTAAAACCTCTCCTGGGACCATAACTGCCCGAAATCGTGAACAACACCAAACCCATATTGGCTATCAGTGAAAATTGTCACTTTAAGCTGTTCAGAAGCACAGCATGCACAACCAAATTGGCGACCTGGGCTTAAAGGACTCCTCAAAGCCAGGAGGCTTCTATCAGACCTGAGGCTGTGCAAACTGCATAACGTGCTCTCAGGGTACCACCTTTATCTCTAAAACAAGAGCCATCAATGAACATGACATAGTAATTTTCGTCTAGGGGAACATCAGGTCTTGGATTGGTGCACAATTCAGTCACATAGAGACAGTAATGCTCAACATCATCTTCACAGTCACTTGAATTTTCACCAGGAATGGGCATCAGAGTTGCGAGGTTTAACACTGTGCATATCTTGATATTAATGTTTGAAGCAGCAAGGATCGCTTTGTTCATAATGGGTTAAACGGGCACCTGTGAGATATTGAGTCTCTGTTCAGGTTAACAAAATCTCCACTGAGTGGAGGACTAAAAACATTTAGGGGGTGATTTTAACCTTGGCGGACGGCGGAGGCCGTCCGCCAAGGTACCGCCGTGAAATGACCGCACCGCGGTCAAAAGACCGCGGCGGCCATTTAAACATTTCCGCTGGGCCGGCGGGTGCTCTCCGAAAGAGCCTCTTACGGGGGCCCCTGCAGTGCCCATGCGATTGGCATGGGCACTGCAGGGGCCCCCAGGGACCCCGCGGCACCCCCTACCGCCATCCTGTTCATGGCGGGTTTCCCGCCATGAACAGGATGGCGGTAGGGGGTGTCTGAATCCCCATGGCGGCGGAGCGCGCTCCGCCGCCATGGAGGATTCAATGGGGCAGCGGTAAACCGGCGCGAGACCGCCGGTTTACCCTTTCTGACCGCGGCTGAACCGCCGCGGTCAGAATGCCCTCGGGAGCACCGCCAGCCTGTTGGCGGTGCTCCCGTGGTCAGTGACCCTGGCGGTCACCGGCCGCCAGGGTCAGAATGACCCCCTTAGTGTATGTCCAATCCCAATGCTTTTGCACTGCTCTATGCTGATGTTTAGGGCAGCCACAGCTTTTTAACAACCAGGCAACGCTGCAGCTACAGTATCACGTGTGGCTGAAAAATATGCCACAGGCTTATTTGCATTTCCATGCAACTGTGTCAAAACTGAGGGTGCACATCCATCTCTCTTGCAACAAAATAAAGAAAAATATTTGTTATAATCAGGCATAATCAGAGCTGGGGCACAGCACAAATTTTCTAGCAGCTCTGTAAACACACGTATGCAATTTTCTTCCAATGGTACCAGATCAGTCACATCCTTGTGTGTTAGGCTCTGCAAAGGCTTGGCCAAAAGCGAAATGTTTGCAATCCACTCACGACAGTAGCAAACCATTGCCAAAACATTCAGACTTCTTTTTGTGTTACTGGAGGATTAATTTTCATGATTGCTGAAATTCTGTTTTGTGACACTTTCCTCACATCTTTCTCAATGTGATGACCCACATACAGGACTTCTTTCTTGCAAACATTATTATATGGACATTCTCGTCACCAAGAACCAAACTTTTCGTAAGCATGACACGGATTACTCTTCTTCAAAGATTGGATATTCTATAAGATTACCACGTCCTAACTCTATCTCATCACTACAGTATTTCACATAACGCAGGATCTAATCTATCATTTTATTCTGCCAACAAATCAGGTGCTTCTGAATCATTTTGCTTATGTCTGACCTCAATCCTTGTACAAATTGGAACACAAAATGACCCATATCTTTAGCTTCTATAGTCTCAGTACCACTGTGATGCTTGAAAGATTGCAACAATCTCTCATAATAAGCATTGATTGATAGTTTCTTCTCCTGTGCTGTTCTGTCATTTGTCAGCCAATCAATGTCTTTCGGGGACTCTTTGGTGGTCATTCCAACCTCGGCGGTAAGAGGCGCTTACCGCCGTTCAGAAGACCGCCATAACACCGCTGCGGCCACGGTAAACCGCCACGGTCATTCTGACCCACAACAGGCAAACCGCCAAAATACAGACATCCACAAAAGTCCGCCACACCAAAGGGCAGCGAGAAACTGGCGATGACCAAACCTCCACCATCACGCAACAACAAAAATACGCCCACACTATCACGACACACGAATCCACGCGGCGGTCTTTCAACCGCGGTATTCCATTGGCGGTACACACCGCCGCGCTCAAAATACACACACACTTACAAAATACAACCACGTTGGACAATTCAAAATACACACACCTGAGACACATACACACACCACTCCCACACACCCAATTAAATATAAAATACACACCCACATCACCCACAAACCTCCACTCCTAGAGATTCGTGAACATGCACCGAGAAAAGACATCCGAGCACCCAGACGCCCAATTCACTGTCACCCAGCAATATTTGCACGCACTTCACACAACACAACAATACACATCACCACACTTAGCACCACACAATCCACCCTACACATCACCCACACCACCCCATGGCACCGCAAAGACACCCCAGGTTCTCTGATGATGAACTCAGGGTCATGGTGGAGGACATTGTACGAGTAGAGACACAGCTGTTCGGGGCACAGGTGCAGCACACCACCATTGCCAGGAAGATGGAGCTATGGAGCAGAATAGTCGACAGGGTCAATGCTGTGGGACAGCACACAAGAAATCGGGACGACATCAGGAAGATGTGGAACGACCTATGGGGGAAGGTGCGTTCCATGGTATCCAGGCACAACATCGCGGTGCAGAAGACTGGCGGCAGACCCCCACCTCCTCCCCCAGAATTTACAACATGGGAGGAGCAAGTCTTGAACATCCTGCATCCTGAGGGCCTCGCAGGAGTAGGCGGAGGAATGGACTCTGGTAAGGCAAATCTTAACTACTTCTCCCCCCCACCCCACCTGCATGCCAACTCATACCCCCACCCTCACCCTCACCCCCATCACATCCTACTCCTTGCAACTGTCTCACCATCACAACCCACCCATCCCAACACCTAGCCCTGCATGCGTCCACAAAGCATGGACACCCATCACCTAAGCATGCCCACTGCACATACACATACAACCCCCCCCCCAACCACCGTCACAACAGCCCCCACAAAGGAATGCCAGCACTGGGGTACACGGGCACCCATCCATTGCACGCTATGACACACACAGAAGCAATAACCATGCTTTTATACCCCTGCAGGACCCGAACGCCACGTCACCGTGCAGGAGGGTCCACAAATGTCCCCTCCACCCCCAGAAGAGGCCCACAGTGAGGACAGCAGCTCTGTCTCCCTGGATCTAGATGACCAGCCCGGTCCATCAGGGACCTCGGGACAGTCGGTTCCCCTCACACAGCCACAGTAGACCTTCCCCCCTCTGGGAACACCAGCACAGCACCCACCCAGCGGGCCCATACCTCTGTCCCCAGGACACGTCAATCAGCGGTGTGTCCACCACTACAGGGAACCCAGGCTAACCCACCACCCCAACAACAACAGGGACCTGGGGCAGTGGTAGTGGGCACACGGTCCAGGGGACAGAGGCTCAGGGAAACAGGGGAACTGGGAGGGCTGCTGTGCAACAGGGGGGGGACAGGCCCAGGGAACCCACTCTCCACGAGGCCCTCTCCTCCATCATGGGAGCATACCACTGGTCCTGGCCAGGTTTCAGGAGATCCAGCTTCTGCAGGAGGAACAGTATATGGGGTTCAGGGAGGAACTAAGAAACATCAGTTCCGCCATGGGTACCATTGTAGTGGCCCTGAATGAGGTAGTCACGACATTGCGGGACACTGTGGCACCTCAAAGGGCCCCTGACACTAGCATGCACCAAGAACTGCCTACCACCTCCACCGGGGCTAGTGGACAGGAGGCCCCGACACAAGACCAACAGGCCACCAGAACCCCACCCTCTGCAGAAGGAGAACCACCCCGCAAGCGGGCCCTGAGATCCAGGAAGAAGACAGAGTAAGGTGTCAAGACCCCCGCCAGCAAAGGATACCGCCCTGAATGTCAACCCACTGTCCCACATTGTCACCCTTTCCAACCTTAAACTGCCCCTGCTCCACTTCCCACAGGCATTTGGACAATGCACCTGTGAAACTGATAGTCTGGACCCTGCCATGGACAATCCTCCACCATCACCCCTCACCGATTTGCAACCACCCATCCAATTTAGAGCACTTGAATAAAAACACTTATTGCACAAAACAATCTGGAGTCTGGCTGTGATTTAGAACAAATGTATTAGACATGACCGTGCCAAAATATTCATTCACATTGTGATGGTAACAAACCGCGGTCACACAGCTGTAGTCCATGGGGAAACAAAGCAGATGTCACGCAGTGGGGCCCACAGCTCTGAAAACGGAAGGGAAAGTCACAACACAGTTAGCATACACTGGGGGAAAAAGTCAGACAGTAGAGAGGTAGGAGTCTTTAAGTAAATGTAATATGCCGGTGTCTACTCTTACCTGTGTGTCACCGAAAATACTGCTGTATTACTGTGTTCCTGTTCTCTATGTCGTCCTCTTCGGCTTCCTCCTCTTCACTCTCCACAGGCTCCACAGCTGCTACAACATCACCATCTGGACCATCCTCCTGCAGAAAAGGCACCTGGTGGTGCAAAGCCAGGTTGTGAAGCATACAGCAGGCCACGATGATCTGGCACACCTTCTTTGGTGAGTACATTAGGGATCCACCTGTCATATGGAGGCACCTGAACCTGGCCTTCAAGAGGCCAAAGGTTCGCTCGATTACCCTCCTAGTCCGCCCATGGGCCTCATTGTACCGTTCCTCTGCCCTTGTCCTGGGATTCCTCACTGGGGTCAGTAGCCAGGACAGGTTGGGGTAACCAGAGTCCCCTAATAGCCGCACCCGGTGTCTCTGGAGTTGACCCATCACATACGGGATGCTGCTATTCCGCAGGATGTAGGCGTCATGCACTGACCCAGGGAACTTGACATTAACATGGGAGATGTACTGGTCAGCCAAACACACCATCTGTACATTCATGGAATGATAACTCTTCCGGTTCCTGTACACCTGTTCACTCCTGCTGTGGGGGACCAAAGCAACATGTGTCCCATCAATGGCACCTATGATGTTGGGGATATGTCCAAGGGCATAGAAATCACCCTTCACTGTAGGCAAATCCCCCACCTCAGGGAAAACGATGTAGCTCCGCATGTGTTTCAGCAGGGCAGACAACACTCTGGACAACACCTTGGAAAACATAGGCTGGGACATCCCTGATGATATGGCCACTGTTGTTTGAAATGACCCACTTGCTAAGAAATGGAGTACTGACAGCACCTGCACTTGAGGGGGGATCCCTGTGGGTTGGCGGATGGGTGACATCAGGTCTGGCTCCAGCTGGGGACACAGTTCCTGTATAGTGGCTCAGTCAAGCCTGTATGTCAGTATGACATGTCGTTCCTCCATTGTCGACAGGTCCACCAGCGGTCTGTACCTGGGAAGATTCCTCCATCTCCTCGCATGTCCCAGCGGACGGTGCCTATGAAGGACAACAACGAGGCACAGAGTCAAGCAACCCACAGGTACGTAACCATAGCTTGCAAAGAACACGATTCCCAATGCATTGAATGGCTTGTATGAGTGTTGGTGCATGGCCTAGGTATGTGTGACGCAGTTGGTAATTAGGCCATGTGGGCCCTTGAAAGGGCGGCTGCCTGACCTGTGAAGTGTGACAGTGGGATGTGAGGTCAATGCGCTGGCGTGGCACACCGCGGCGGTCGAAGACCGCGGCGCTAAGCCGCATTGGTTAACATTGAACCCTATGGGTTTCAGGAGCCAATGACGATGAGCGCCGGCGGTCACGGTACATACCGCCGCGGTACGCACCGCCGCGGGAGTGACCGCCATTTTCTATCTGCTTAATCACTCGATACCTGATCTTCCACAGGAGAGGACCTACACTGCAAGTGCTGCTGTGACCTCGGTCTGGAAGAGACAATGGCTCATGCGACTGGGGAAAGGGCCCCTGCCTTCACTGCGGAGGAGTTGGAGAAACTTGTGGATGGGGTCCTCCCCCAGTATGCGCTACTCTACGGTCCTCCAGACCAACAGGTAAGTACACTGGGACCAAGCTTAGTAGGCAATGCCTGGGTTGAGTGGGGTGGATGAAAGATGGTGGGGAGGGGAGCGATTGAGGCATGCATCAAACAACAGATGAGAGTATGTGCCACATGGCAAGGGTGGGGATGGGGGGCCACTCACATCGAGCATGCAGAAGGTGATGGCAATTTTTCTCTCCCTGTACATGTCACATAGGTCAGCGCCCACCAGAAAGTCACGTTTTTGCGTGCCATCGCCAAGGACGTCTGGACCCTGGGGGTCCACAACAGACGGGGCACCCACTGCCGGAGGAGGTGGGAGGACATCCGATGCTGGAGCAGGAAGACGGCGGAGGTTCAGCTGGGGATGGCCTCCCAACGTAGGAGGGGTGCCAGTTGTCATTTGACCCCCCTGATGTCCCGGATCCTGGCGGTGGCCTACCCCGATTTGGATGGGCGCGTGAGGACATCACAGCAGACACAAGGGGGTGAGTACAAATACATTCTGCTGACTTTGCGTGCAGTGGAGGTGTCTGGGTGGGGGAGGAGGGCTGTGGGTATCCCTAGGCCAGGGCGATTTCTGTAGGCTAGGCCCCTCCGTAAGGCATGGCCCTGTGCCCCTGCCCCCCACCTCTGTAGGGTGCCAAGTACAGGTATCCATGGCCCTGTGTCATCTATGTGTGCAGTTGTCGTCCATAGGCTTGTAGGCCATGTCCCACGGATTGCGTAGTGGACCCCAAGTGCACGGCGTAGTGCAGGGGGCTTCTGTGTCTGTCTTGTCCGCCAACGGTAGTGGTAATCCATGCACTCAACATGTCTTTATTTCTCCCCCCCCCCCTTTTTTTGTGGTCTTCCTCTTCATGTGTGCATTAGCATCATCAGGCGGAGGAGAAGTGGCATCAGAGCACGAGGGAGCTGCATCTCACATGGGCATGGCGGGCCATGCAACTGACTCGGATTTCACCAGTGAGACGGAGGGCGAGGGGAGCTCCTCAGCGGGGACTCGTGCTGATGTCAGTGACAGCGACTCGTCCTCTGAAGGGAGCTCCCTTGTGGTGGCGGCAACATCCGTACCCCCCGCAACAACAGGTGCAGCCGCCACCCAGCGCACCAGCACCACCCTCCCAGCAGCCCCTCAGCGTTTGCCCCGTGCCCGCTCACCCAGGAAGGCGGGCATCTCCTTCGCCCCAGGCACCTCAGGCCCTGCCCCTGTCGCCCCTGCTGCCCTCAGTGAGGAGGTCATTGACCTCCTGAGGAACATCATTGTTGGGCAGTCTACCCTTTTGAATGCCATCCAGGGTGTACAAAGGGAGGTGCACCAGAGTCATGCATACCTGGAGGGCATTCATTCGGGTCAGGCTGCCCATCAGCGATCGTTCAACGCTCTGGCCTCAGCACTGACGGCAGCAATTGTCCCTGTCTCTAGCCTCCCCCCTCCAACTCCCTCCACCCAGACCCAATTCCCTGTACCTCTGCCTATCCCAGACACACAATCAGACCAGTCTGCACACACCTCAACACCCAAGGGAAGCTCATCCAGACATAAGCACCACACATCACACAAGCATTCACACAAGCAAAATCCACATGCAGACATACCAACAGCCACTGCCTCCACTGTGTCCCCCTCCTCCTCGTCTCCCTCCTCCCTCCCTGTCACGTCTCCACTCACACTTGCATGCACAACATCTTCAGCCACTACGTCCATCACCAGCACACCCACCAGAACACTCCGCACACGTGCAGTCACCAACCCCACTACCATTTACACGTCCCCTGTGTCCTCTCCCAGTGTGTCTGTCACCCCCTCTTCCAAACTACACAAACGCAGGCAGCCACCCACCCAACAGCCATCCACCTCACGACAGCCTCCAGCCCAAGCACCTGCACCCAAAGACACCAGACTTCACACTCCTACTACCACATCCTCTTCCTCCACTCCCATACCTACTACATCTATCCGTCCCTCTCTTTCCAAATTGCTTTTCCTTGCCAACCTTAACCTCTTTCCAACAACTCCCCCACCCCGTCCATCTCATAAGACTCCAATCAGCACCTCAGCCACCACAAAACCGGGACCTGTGAAGACTGTTGTCCATGGACTGTGGAGTCCCCCACCCTCAAGGGCATCCAGTTCAGCTAGGAGCCAAGGCACGGCCAGCCCACCACCGGAAAAGCATCCTAAGATTGTCAGTGCCTGGCGCGAGCGACCAAAGACCCCAGGGACAAAAATCCCTACATTTGCTCCACCAGGAAGTCGGGTGCCACCTGGCACACCGCCAAAGGTGGGAAAGGGCCACAAGCATGCAGGGAAGGGTGGGAAGGGCAGCACGCCCGACAAGTCTGGCAGCAGGCCAGCTGGCCAGGAGGGCCCCACCAGCCCCATCCCAGGTGTGCAGGAGGACACACACAGGCCCGGTACTGCAGCCCAGGAGGGCCCCGCAAGCCACGTCCCAGGTGGGCAGGAGGACACCCACAGGCCGAGAACTGCAGCCCAGGAGGGCCCCGCAAGCCACCAGACAGATGGGCAGGAAGGCCCCGCCAGCCACATGTCAGGTGGCGAGTGACATCCATGCCTGGGCCGGATCCGCTGACCAGGACACTCATCTCAAGCACCGCTCCGCTGGGCACCGCCGTCTCAAGCACCGCTGAACTGGGCCCTTCATCTCAAGCACCGCTGAACTGGGCACCGCCATCTCAAGCACCGCTGAACCGGGCCCTTCATCTCAAGCACCGCTCCGCTGGGCCCTTCATCTCAAGCACCGCTCCGCTGGGCCATTCATCTCAAGCACCGCTCCGCTGGGCACCGCTGTCTCAGGAACCGCTGAACTGGGCCCTTCATCTCAAGCACCGCTGAACTGGGCACCGCCGTCTCAAGCACCGCTGAACAGGGCCCTTCATCTCAAGCACCGCTGAACAGGGCACCGCCGTCTCAAGCACCGCTGAACTGGGCCCTTCATCTCAAGCACCGCTGAACAGGGCACCGCCGCATCAAGCACCACTGAACAGGGCCCTTCTTCTCAAAGCACCGCTCCGCTGGGCCCTTCATCTCAAGCACCGCTCCGCTGGGCACCGCCGTCTCAGGAACCGCTGAACTGGGCCCTTCATCTCAAGCACCGCTGAACAGGGCACCGCCGTCTCAAGCACCGCTGAACTGGGCCCTTCATCTCAAGCACCGCTGAACTGGGCACCGCCGTCTCAAGCACCGCTGAACAGGGCACCGCCGTCTCAAGCACCGCTGAACTGGGCCCTTCATCTCAAGCACCGCTGAACAGGGCACCGCCGTCTCAAGCACCGCTGAACAGGGCCCTTCATCTCAAGCACCGCTCCGCTGGGCCCTTCATCTCAAGCACCTCTCCGCTGGGCACCGCCGTCTCAGGAACCGCTGAACTGGGCCCTTCATCTCAAGCACCGCTGAACTGGGCACCGCCGTCTCAAGCACCGCTGAACAGGGCACCGCCGTCTCAAGCACCGCTGAACTGGGCCCTTCATCTCAAGCACCGCTGAACAGGGCACCGCCGTCTCAAGCACCGCTGAACTGGGCCCTTCATCTCAAGCACTGCTGAACTGGGCACCGCCGTCTCAAGCACCGCTGAACAGGGCCCTTCATCTCAAGCACCGCTGAAAAGGGCACCGCCGTCTCAAGCACCGCTGAACTGGGCCCTTCATCTCAAGCACCGCTGAACAGGGCACTGCCGTCTCAAGCACCGCTGAACAGGGCCCTTCTTCTCAAGCACCGCTCCGCTGGGCCCTTCATCTCAAGCACCGCTCCGCTGGGCACCGCCGTCTCAGGAACCGCTGAACTGGGCCCTTCATCTCAAGCACCGCTGAACAGGGCACCGCCGTCTCCAGCACCGCTGAACTGGGTCCTTCATCTCAAGCACCGCTCCGCTGGGCACCGCCGTCTCAAGCACCGCTGAACAGGGCCCTTCATCTCAAGCACCGCTCCGCTGGGCCCTTCATCTCAAGCACTGCTCCGCTGGGCACCGCCGTCTCAGGAACTGCTGAACTGGGCCCTTCATCTCAAGCACCGCTGAACAGGGCACCGCCATCTCAAGCACCGCTGAACTGGGCCCTTCATCTCAAGCACCGCTGAACAGGGCACCGTCGTCTCAAGCACAGCTGAACAGGGCCCTTCATCTCAAGCACCGCTTCGCTGGGCCCTTCATCTCAAGCACTGCTCCACTGGGCACCGCTGTCTCAAGCACCGCTGAACTGGGCCCTTCATCTCAAGCACCGCTGGCCCATTGGCGGAAGGGGCAGGCCCGCATCTGTGTCGGGCAGGGCTGCACGAAGCACTCTGGGCACTAGTCCCCCTCCAGTACCAGTGGAGACTGTTATCCACTTGAGAGACTGTGGCTTTGCACTCCCCAGGATGGCACAGTGGGCAACCCACCCACTGTAGAGACTTGAGAGACTGTGGCTTTGCACTCCCCAGGATATGGCAGTGGGCAAGCCACCCACTGTAGAGACTTGTGAGACTGTGGCTTTGCACTCCCCAGGATGGTACAGTGGGCAAGCCACCCACTGTAGAGACTTGAGAGACTGTGGCTTTGCACTCCCCAGGATGGCACAGTGGGCACCCCACCCACTGTAGAGACTTGAGAGACTGTGGCTTTGCACTCCCCAGGATGGCACAGTGGGCAACCCACCCACTGTAGAGACTTGTGAGACTGTGGCTTTGTACTCCCCAGGATGGCACAGTGGCCATGGAGACCCCTCGTGGATCTGGCGTCGTGGACTCATCTGACTGAGGTGCCCCCCCTTCCCTTCCCCCTGAGGTGCCTGTAGTTTTCCTATTTGATGCCCCTGCAGTGTTCACTCCTTTGGAGGCAGGTATCCTGTGTGGGCTTTGCCCATGTGTTTTGGCCCAGTGGCCCACGAACAATGGCTGATAGACATATCGGACTGGACAATTTATGTATATAAAGTTATAGATGTGTGATATATTTTATACTCAGTCTTATATATAATTCTATATTTATAATCATTTCCTTTTGCCTTTGTATTCTTCCGGGGGGTTTGGGGGTGTAACTGTGATGTGTTGCTATGCATTGATGTGTGTGTTGTAGTGGTTGAGGGTGAGGGTGGGTGTGTCGCATATGTGTGTCTCCGTAATTTTTTGCCTCCCCCTCCCCTGTGTCGTAGGTGCAGTACTCACTGTTGTCTTCTGCGCCGGCGTTCGTGCTCCTGGTAGAGGAGCAGGAAGACAATGGCTGGTAGGATGTGTAGTTCGGGTTCCATGCTGTCCAGATTCCTCGTGGGGTGTATGGAGGTGAGCGTTTTCCGTTTGAAATGGCTGTTTCCGCCGTGTTTTTATTGGCGGGGCTACCGCCCCGGAAAAGGTGGCGGATTGTGATAGGGTGGGCTGTACATTGTCTCCTGCCTGTCTGTTGGCGGTGACCGCCGCGCTGTTTGTTTGTCCCGCCGTGGCGGGCGGTGTGTTAAAGTGGCGGTCTCTGTTGGCGGTTTCCGCCAGGGTCGGAATTGCATTTTTTTTACCGCCAGCCTGTTGGCGGTTTGACCGCCGCTTTAACACCGACCGCCAGGGTTGGAATGACCCCCTTTATGTTTCAGGAACTCAATCACCTTGTAACTCATTTTCACTACCTTGTCAGATAGTGCATCTGTGTAGGAAAGTCCTCCTTTTTGCCCTGGTCACGCCCACACTTTTTGGACAGGTAATGGTAGTTACTCACTCTTGGCTGTGCCCTGGGTACTGCTTACCAGTCCCAGGGCCAGTGCTCTGTGTAAAGTGGATATGCAAATTAGGCTAATTATAATTGGCTAAGTCAACCTACCTATAAGTCCCTAGTATATGGTAGGACATGTAGGTTTAGGCACCACAGCATAGGTAGTACACCCCATAGGTGCACTGCTGAGGTGCCCAGTGTCATTTTAAAGGCAGGCCTGCCTTGCTGGCTGCTTTTAAATTAAAGTTATATGCAAATTCGACTTTGGAATTAAAAGTAGTTCCAAAGTCTTAAACTACCTTATTTTTACATATAAGTCACCCCTGAGGTGTGCTCTATGTGCCCCTAGGGCTGGGTGCCATTTAACTATAAGCAGGGACCTTATAAAAATAGTTTTATAAGCCCTGGTGAGGTAAAAACAGCCAAATTCGTTTTTCCCTCATTGTAGTGAATGGCCTTTATAGGCTAGAATGGGGAGACTTTATTTTGATCTTAAAAGTCCCCTTAAGTGACAGATACAAAGAGTTTGGTATAAAATTAATTGTTATAATAAATCCCACAAATTCCAGTTGTTGGATTTAATATAACTTGTCCAGGTAAAGAGTTTTAAACTTTACCTGAAAAGTTGCCAACTTCAGCCCTGCATTGTTTCTGCTGCTGTGGTCTGATTGGCCAGCCTCTGGCAGCCTGGCCAGGCTGCCTTGATGAGGTGTGAAGTGGCCTGGCTTCACACAAAGAGATGTGCCTGTGGGAGGAGATCTCCCCTCAGCAGATGGTGAAGCAGGAAGGGGAAGGGCTGCCAAACTGGTCTTCAAAGGCAGAGAAGGACATTTGGAGCAACCCAGCAACACCCCTGTCGTAGTTTGGACTCTTGCTCTGGGCAAGACTGCTGGTTTAAGGATGACAGTACTTGCGACTACGCCTTTCCTACAACAAGTTGCAACTGTTGTCCCAACCTTACCGGCTCACTCGCAGCACCTCACCAGAAACACAATAGTAAAAGCTGATTTGTGGCAGCCTTTATGCATGGACTCGAAAATAAGACATCTCAGGGAGTGTTGTGGTTAAACGGAGATTACCCCTTTCTCACAGATATATCATGTCTCATACAAACACAGGCAATGACAAAGATGTAGTAAAGTTTCAATAGTTTTTTATTTAGCGTAACTGCAATTTGTGATAAGTTGCATGGGCTGCAATGATTAGGATAATGAATAATGCAAGAAACAATATTGTGAAGACGAGAGTTATCTTTACAAAGACCCCCACCATCTTGCAATGCATAGAAAAGACAGATGAGATGTAATATGCCCTAATACCCTAATGTGAAAGGCCTAACCTCCTACCTAAACGAGAGCTGGGTTTGCTAAACCTAATCTGCCAATGCTATGTCCATGAGAGGAGCCCCCAACCCTCGTTACCTTGGAATGAGGTCCCTATCTCAGACTCCGCGGGGACACGAAGACTGGGTCAGCTTCAAGACGACTGCAGCATCGATTTCAGCGATGGTGGCGATGCCCTCTGGTCAGAATCCCTCTGATTATCTAAAGTGCAATATATTTATACAGATCTACAAGGACCCCTGACGTAGGTGTATTCCCAAACAATAGATAACAGACATGCTTGGGACGGCAATTAATATAAACAATCCCTCAAAAGTATAGAGAGGGAAAATCCCTAAGTGTGAACACCTACTGTTTGTTAGTCTTTGTTGCTTGATCTTGACGCCTTAGCGCAGTGACACTGATAATGTAACTCATAACAAGTGGCCTAACTATAAACAAGGCAGCCATCTTAGAAGAAATTAATAATTAAATGGGCTAAGACAGAGCAAGCTAAGTAGGTTAAAAGTCACTAGGTGACGGGGGCACGAGTCTGCAAGCCGAAGGCTAAGCTAACTCCTGTTACCCCATTAAAACAAAGTAGGATTCACTACACCCCCTTGATTAGATTAGGAGAGGGCAGGAGAGGGGTGTGTTTAGGATTTCTAGCCACACTAGTGGGTGGGCTCACCCAGATGTAACCTCCAAAAATCACTTTCAGCCATGATGGATTTTTGAGGACTGTTGCCTCCTGGGATTTATTTTTGCCACACTTCCCAGGAAGTGGTCATCACAGGGGGAAGGACCATGCACCTGATTGGAGAACCAGGACCTCCCTGTTTTTCACCCAGGAGCAAGGATAAAACTGGCAGACCTGCACCCACACCTCAGATCCCCATCAGATTCCAACAAGGAAGAACCACAGAAGAAGAAGGACTGCCCTCCTGGACCCCTGGCCTGCACCTGGATCCTGCACTCTGAAGGACTGCACCAGCTGCACACTTGGGCTTCACCACAGAAAGGACTTTGCCTGGCTTCAACTGGTTCAAAGAGGGACTCCATGTTTGCTACAGGTGAAAAATTGCTAACCAGAGTCCCCTGCACCAACTCCTGAAGAAATCAACCAGCTGACCATTGTCCAGTGGCCAAAAAGGAGTTTGCGCCAGGTGCATTCTAGGAGTTGTAGTCTACACCCCCAAGGATCATCTCAGAGCTTCTGAAACCTTGGGTTGAGCTGTGGACCCCAAAAGAACCTTAAAGGAACATCTGGGAGAAGATCCAGAAGTTTGGAGGAGTTTGGAGAACTTTTGAAAAAAAAGCTCCATAGAGGGACCGACCCGCCGCAGCACCTCTAGCCAGCTTGCCTCAACCACGACCCGGCCTATTTGCAGATTCATCCCGGTGAAGAAAATCTCCAAAAAAGAGACTAAGGCGGTCATTACAACATTGGCAGGAAAAGGCGCTTACCGCCGTGCAGAAGACCGCCAACACATCGCCGCGGCCGCGGAATTCCGCCACAGCTATTGTGACCCACATCTCGGAATCCGCCAAAAGTCAGACACCCACACAAGTCCGCCACACCAAAGGTCAGTGATAAACTGCCGAAAACAAAACCTCCACCGTCATAATACACACACTCTTACAAAACACAGCCACATTGGACAATTCAAAATACACACACCTGATACACATGCACACACCACTCCCACACACCCAATCCAATATAAAACACACACCCACATCACCCACAAACCCCAACGACCAAAAATTCCGAAAGAAGGCCAGAGAAAGACACCACCAGCAAGACCAACAGTCTCCACAGGCACACAACACCATCACCCACACAACTTCTACGCACCACACACTCCACCCCACACATCACCTACACCACCCCATGGCACGGCAAAGACACCCCAGGTTCTCGGAGGAGGAGCTCAGAGTCATGGTGGAGAAAATCGTCCGGGTAGAGCCACAGCTATTCGGATCACAGGTGCAGCACACCTCCATAGCTAGGAAGATGGAGCTATGGCGAAGAATAGTGGACAGAGTCAACACAGTGGGACAACACCCAAGAAATCAGGAGGACATCAGGAAGAGGTGGAACGACCTACGGGGGAAGGTGTGTTCCGTGGTCTCAAGACACCACCTGGCGGTTCAGCGGACTGGCGGCAGACCCCCACCTCCTCCCCCACAACTAACAACATGGGAGGAGCAGGTCTTGGTGATTCTGCATCCCGAGGGCCTCGCAGGAGTAGGTGGAGGAATGGACTCTGGTAAGACAAAGCTTTACTATTACATCCCCCACCCTACCTGCATGCTATCACATACCGCCACCCTCACCCTCCCCCCCAGCACCCCAACTCCTCACATATGTCCCAACATCATAAACCACACATCCCCAAAGCATGCCACTGCACATACCCATACACCCCCCTAAACCATCATCACACAAGCTCCCACACAGGAATGCTAGCACTGGGGTACACGGTCACCCACCCATTGCACACCATTACACACACAGATTTAATAAACATCCTTTTATACCCCTGCAGGACCCCTACCCAACGTCACCGGACAGGACGGTCCACACATATCCACACCACCAACAGAAGAGGCCCACAGTGATGACAGCACCTCTGTCCAGCTGGATCTAGATGACCAGCCCGGACAATCAGGGACCTCTGGACAGTCGGTTCCCCTCACACAGGCACAGGCCACCACAGACCTTCCCCCCTCTGGAAACACCAGCACAGCACCAACCCAGCGGGCCCATACTTCCGTCCCCAGGACACGTCAATCAGCTGTGTGTCCACCACCACAGGGAACCCAGGATAACCCACCACCCCAACAACAACAGGGACCTGGGGGCAGTGGTAGTGGGCACACGGTCCAGGGGACGGAGGCCCAGGAACACAGGGGAACTGGGAGGGCTGCTGTGCGACAGGGGGCGGACAGGACAAGGGAACCCACTCTCCACGAGGCCCTTTCCTCCATCATGGGAGCCTACCACCACTCCCAGGAGACGATGGCAATGGTACTGGCCAAGTTTCAGGTGACCCAGCGCATGCAGGAGGAACAGCATATGGGCTTCAGGGAGGAACTCAGAACCATCAGCTCAAACCTGGGCACCATCATAGGGGTGCTGAAGTAAGTACTCAACACCAGGAGGGACACTGTGGTACTACAAGGGGCCCCTGACAATAGCATGGACGATGAACTGCCCACCACCTCCGCCGGCGCTAGTGGACAGGATGCCCCGCCACAGGACCACCACACCAGCACCCCACCCCCTGCAGAGGGAGAACCACCCCGCAAACGGTCCCTGAGATCCAGGACAAAGACAGATCACGATGCCAAGACCCCTGCCAAGAAATGAGACCACCCTGATTGTCATCCTTCTGTCCCACTTTGTCACCATGTCCATAATTAAACTGCCCCAGCTCCACTTCCTATGCCCATATGGGCAATGCACCTGTGAGACTAATAGACTGGACTCTGCCATGGACATTCCTCCACCATTACCCATCACCATTTCACTACCCCCTCCAATATTGAGCATTTAAATAAACACACCTAATGCACAAAATGATCCGGAGTCTGTCTGTGATTTTGAAATAGTGTATTAGCAATTACAGTGAAAAAAAGTTTTTTAAATTGTAATGTCAACATACCTATGTCACACAGCTCTAGTCAATGAGGAATCTAAGCAGATGTCACACAGTGGGACCCACATCTGTGAAATCATAAGGGAAAGTGACAACTCAGTGACCATACACTGGGAGAAAAGGACAGACAGTAGAGAGGTTGTAGTGTCAAAGTACATGTAGTAGGCAGGTTTGTTTTCCTACCTGTGTCTCACTGGAAATATTGCAGGATCACTGAGTCCCTGTTCTGCATGTCTTCTTCCTCTGCTTCCTCCTCATCACTATCCACAGGCTCCACAGCTGCAACAACACCACCATCTGGACATCCTCCTGCAGAAAAGGCACATGGTGTCGCAAAGCCAAGTTGTGAAGCATACAGCAGGCCACGATGATCTGGCACACCTTCTTTGGTGAGTAGAATAGGGATCCACCTGTCATATGGAGGCACCTGAACCTGGCCTTCAGGAGGCCGAAGGTCCACTTGATCACCCTCCTAGTTCGCCCATGGGCCTCATTTTAGCGTTCCTCTGCCCTTGTCCTGGGATTCCTCACTGGGGTCAGTAGCCACAACAGGTTGGGGTAACCAGAGTCACCTGCAAATGGCGAGGGGCAACTGTTAGACACACACTAACCTGTAGGGATAACCCCAGACCCAGACAACCAATCCCACTGACTAGCTTCCAGGTGCTCACCTAATAGCCACACACAGTGCCTCTGGAGTTGCCCCATCACATAAGGGATGCTGCTATTCCGCAGGATGTAGGCATCATGCACTGAGCCAGGAAACATGGCATTCACATGGGAGATGTACTGGTCTGCCAAACATACCATCTGTACATTCATAGAATGATAACTCTTCCGGTTTCTGTACACCTGTTCACTCCTGTAGGGGGGGGACCAAAGCCACATGGGTCCCATCAATGGCACCTATGATATTGGGGATATGTCCCAGGGCATAGAAATCACCTTTCACTGTAGGCAAATCCTCCACCTGAGGGAAAACGATGTAGCTCCGCATGTGTTTCAGAAGGGCAGACAACACTCTGGACAATACGTTGGAAAACATAGGCTGGGACATCCCTGATGCCATGGCCACAGTTGTTTGAAAAGAGCCACTTGCAGGGAAATGGAGCACTGACAGCACCTGCACTTGAGGGGGGATTCTTGTGGGATGGCGGATTGCTGATATCAGGTCTGGCTCCAACTGGGCACACAGTTCCTGGATTGTGGCACGGTCAAGCCTGTAGGTGATTATCAAATGTCGCTCCTCCATTGTTGACAGGTCCACCAATGGTCGGTACACCGGAGGATGACGTCATCTTGTCACATGTCCCAGCGGACGGTGCCTATGAAGAACAACAGCGAGCACAGAGTCAAACAACTCAGAGGTACGTACCCACAGTTTACCCAGAACACCAATCATACACAAAAGTTGGCCTGTATGTGTGTTGAGTCTAGGCCTAGGTATGTGTGACACAGTTGAAAATGAAGCCATGTGGGCCCCTGAAATGGCGGCTGCCTGACCTGTAAAGTGGGACAATGGGATGTGAGGTAACTGCGCTGGCGTTGTACACCGTCGCGGTAGGCGGTCGAAAACCGCGGCGCAATGCTGCATTGGTTAACATTGGACCCTATGGGTCCCAGGATCCAATGACGATGTACGCCGGCGGTGACGGTACGCACAGACGCGGACGTGACCACCATTTTCTATCTGTTCAATCACTCAATACCTGATCTTCGACAGCAGAGGTCCTACACTGCAAGAGCTGCTGTGACCTCGGTCTGGAAGAGACAATGGCTCGTGCGTCTGGGGAAAGGGCCCCTGCCTTCACATCGGAGGAGTTGGAGAAGCTCGTGGATGGGGTCCTCCCCCAGTACACGCTACTCTACGGTCCTCCAGACAAACAGGTAAGTACACAGGGAGCATGTTGTATGGGCTATGCCTGTGTGGAGAGGGCTGGATGTAAGAAGGAAGGGGGCAGAGTGCTGCGTGCATGAAAGACGGTGAATGCATGTGCCACATGGCAAGGGTAGGGATGGGGGCCAATCACTTTGACGGTGCAGTTGGTAATGACTTCTCTTCTTCCCCTGTACATTTCATGTAGGTCAGCGCCCACCAGAAGAAAGATATTTGGCGTGCCATCGCCAAGGACGTCCGGACCCTGGGGGTCTACCACAGACGGAGCACCCACTGCTGGAAAAGATGGGAGGACATTCGCTGCTGGAGCAAGAAGACGGTGGAGGCTGACTTTCCGCGCAGTGGAGTTGTCTGGGTGGGGGAGGGCTGTGGGTTTCCCTAGGCCAGGGCGAGTTCCGTAGGCAAAGCCCCTCCGTAAGGCAGGCCATGTGGCACCCCACCCCACCTCTGTAGAGTGACAACTACACCTAGTCATGCCCCTGTGTCATCTATGTGTGCAGATGTCGTCCATAGCCTTGTAGGCTATTTCCCAGGAATTGAACAGTGGAGCCCAAGAGCGCGGCGTAGTGCAGGGGGCTTCAGTGTCTGTCGTGTCCACCAACGGTAGTGTTAATCCATGCACTCAACATGTCTTTCTTCTGTCGTCGTCCCCTTTTTGTGGTCTCGCTGTTCTTGTATGCATTAGCATCATCCGGCGGAGAAGCAGTGGCACCGGAGCACAAGGGAGCTGCATCCCACATGGCCCTGGAGGGCGAGACTATGGACTCGGAATTTACCAGTGGGACGGAGGGCGAGGCGAGCTCCACGGCGGGGACAGGAGCTGAGACCAGCGACACAGACTCGTCCTCTGATGGGAGCTCCCTTGTGGTGGCGGCAACATCTGTGCCCCCCGCATCTACAGGTACAGCTGCCACCCCCCCCTACCAGGACCGCCCTCCCAGCAGCCCCTCAGCCTTCGCCCCATGACCGCTCACCCAGGAGGGTGGGCATCACCTTCGCCCCAGGCACCTCAGGCCCTGCCCCAGTCACCCCTGCTGCCCTCAGTGAGGAGGCCATTGACCTCCTCAGGTCCCTCACTGTTTGGCAGTCTACCATTTTGAATGCCATCCAGGGTGTAGAAAGGCAGTTGCAACAAACTAATGCATTCCTGGAGGGCATTCATTCTGGTCAGGCGGCCCTTCACTGAGCTTTTCAAACTCTGGCCTCAGCACTGATGGCAGCCATTGTCCCCGTCTCTAGCCTCCCCCCTCCAACTTCCTCCACCCAGACCCAATCCCCTATACCTCTGCCTATCCAAAGTACACCATCAGACCAGCCTGCACACACCTCACCACACAAGGGAAGCTCTGGCAAACATAAGCACCACACATCCCACAGGCACTCACACAAGCAACACACACATGCAGACACACCAACATCCACTGCCTCCACTGTGTCCCCCTCCTCATCATCTCCCTCCTCTCTCCCTGTCTCGTCTACACTCACACCTGCATGCACTACCTCCACAGCCACTACGTCCCTCACCAGCACACCCACCATCACACCCCGCTCACGTGCAGTCACCACCCCCACTACCATTCACACGTCCCCTGTGTCCTCTCCCAGTGTGTCTGTGACGCCCCCTCCCAAGATACACAAATGCAGGCACACACCAACCCAACAGCCATCCACCTCACGACAGCCTCCAGCGCATGCACCTTCACCCAAAGTCACCAAACACCTCCTACTACCACGACCTCTTCCTCCACTCCCAAACCCCCTCCAGCTACCCGTCCCAGTGTGTCCAAAAAACTTTTCCTATCCCGCCTTGACCTTTTTCCCACACCTCCCCCACCCCGTCCATCTCATAGGTCCCGAAGTAGCACCTCAGCCAAAACATCTCCGGCACCAGTGGTGCCTGTAATCACCGGTGTGTGGAGTGCTCCGGCCACCAGGACAGCCAGTGTGGCACGGAGCCACAGCACAGACAGTCCCCCACCTGTGAAGCATCAGAAGTGGGCCAGTGTCCGGCGGGAGAGGGGGAAGACTCCTGCCACCAAAGCCGCTCCCAGGGGTCCCGGTGGGAGTGTGGAGTCAGCTGTGACACCTACCAAGGTGGGGAAGGGCCACAAGAAACCCGGCAAGTCTGCGAAGAGCTGCACGGTGGAGAAGACCGCCATCATCCCCGCTGGCCAGGAGGCCACCGCCAGCCCCAGCCCAGCTGCCCAGGAGGCCACCGCCAGCACCAACCCAGCTGCCCAGGAGGCCACCGCCAGCACCAGCCCCGCTGCCCAAGAGGCCACTGCCAGCCCCAGCTCAGCTGCACAGGAGGCCACAGCCAGCACCAGCCCAGCTGCCCAGGAGGCCACCGCCAGCACCAGCCCCGCTGGGCCATGAAGGACCGGCAGCAAAAGTCTCGCTGGGCCTGAAGGACCGTCAGCAAAAGCCCAGCTGGGCCATGAAGGACCGCCAGCAAAAGCCCCGCTGGGCCATGAAGGGCCGCCAGCAAAAGCCCCACTGAACAGGGCACCGGCAACTCAAGTAACGCTGAAGAGGACACTGCCAACTCAAGCACAGCTGAACAGGGCACCGCCAACTCAAGCACCGCTGAACAGGGCACCACCAACTCAAGCACCGCTAGCCCATGAGCGGCAGGGGCACTGACGCAACTGGGTCCGTCACGGGTGAGTGATGCACTCTGGGCACCAGTCCCCCTCCAGAACCAGTGGAGAGATCCATCCACTACCTCTGTCCTTAACAGGATGAAGCACTCTGGGCACCAGTCCCCCTCCAGAACCAGTGGAGAGATCCATACACTACCTCTGTCCTTAACAGGATAAAGCACTCTGGGCACCATGCCCCCTCCAGAACCAGTGGAGAGATCCATCCACTAGCTCTGTCCTTCACAGGATGAAGCACTCTGGGCACCATTTCCCCTCCAGAACCAGTGGAGACTGTTATCCACTTGAGAGACTGTGGCTTTGCACTCCCCAGGATTGAACAGTGGGCAAACCACCCACTGTGGAGACTTGAGGGACTGTGGCTTTGGACTCCCCGGGATTGAACAGTGGGCAAACCACCCACTGTAGAGACTTGAGAGACAGTGGCTTTGCACTACCCAGGATGAAGCAGTGGTCAACCAACCCACTTGTTAGACTTGAGAGTCTGTGGCTTTGCACTCCCCAGGATTGAACAGTGGGCATGGGGCCCCCTCGTGGATTTGGCGTCGTGTACTCAAGCGGCTGAGGTGCACCCCCTTTCCCTCCCCCTGAGGTGCCTGTTTTCTTGGTATCTGATACCCCTGCAGTGTTCTCTCCGTCATGGTCGGGGATCTTGTGTGGGCCTCGCCCATACCGTGCGGTCCCAGTGTTCCACTGACTTTCTTTGTGCAGAACCTGGACTACTATGCCTGGTATTTATTTTGTACATGGTGTATATATATATGTTTCTGCCTACTTGTTTTTAATATATTCCGATGGTTACACTCATTTTCTTTGGTCTTTGCATTCTTCCGGGGGGGTTGGGGGAATGTAACTGTGATGTATTGATATGCATGAGTGTTTGTGTTGTAGTGGGTGGGGGTGTTGCGTGTGTGTGTCCCTGTTTTTTGCCTCCCCCCTCCCCTGTGTCGTAGGTGCAGTACTCACCGTGGTCTTCGCCGCCAGCGTTCGTACTCCTGGTAGAGGAGCAGGAAGACTATCGCAGGTAGGATTTGGAGTTCCGGTTCCATGGTGTCCTCGTTCCTCGTGGAACGTGTAGAGGTGAGCGTTTTCCCTTCGAAATTCCTGTTTCCGCCGTGTTTTTATCCACGGTGAATCCACCCCGGAAAAGGTGGCGGATTGGCCTGTCATAATATTGTGGGCGGTACATTGTCTCCCGCCTGTCTGATGGCGGTGACCGCTGCGATGTTTGTTTGTACCGCCGTGGCGGTCGGAGTGCTAAAGTGGCTGTCTTTGTTGGCGGTTTCCGCCACGGTCGTAATTGCAAATGTTTTACCGCCGGCCTGTTGGCGGTCTTACCGCCACTTTAACACCGACCACCAGGGTTGTAATGACCACCTAAGTCCGAACGTAGAAAGTTGACCGGGACCTCCCAGCCAGTGTATCCGAGGAGGGCTCCAAGGACGTCGGATCAAGATCCAGGTTTACCCCGGTCGAAGGATTATCACCTCGAAAAAAATGACTTAGTCTGAAGGTAAAAATCTCCACCGAGGGCTCCAGTGACACATATCCGGAGAAGAGTTCCAGAAGGTCGGATTGGACTGGCAGGTTCGTCCCGCTGAAGAAAATCTTCAAAAAAAAGACTAAGTGCGAAGGAAAACTTTTGACCGAGGCCTCCCGCGGGCTGTAGCTGAGCCGGGCTCCATCGCGGTCGACCTTAAGCTTTGACTTTGCCCCGGTCGAGGTGCGACCAGATGACCAGATTGGCGCTTTTTGTTTCTAGGCGCTAGAAAATAATCATTATTTAAAAATTCTTATCTCCGGTTCCCCTTATCCGATTTTATTTGTTTTTTTGCCATTTTAATATAGAACATAATCTATTTTTATGAATTGGTTTTGGATTTTTAAACTGTTTCCTGTGTTTTATTTAATTACTGTTTTGTAATAATTTAATGCTTTACACTCTTTCTCCTAAGTTAAGCCTTGTCGCTCGTTGCCAAGCTACCAAGGGTTGAGCCAGGTTTAATTTACTGAGACCTAACTGGACCTAAGTGGAGGTTAGTGGCCTCTTGCTAAGTGTAGGTACCTACCTGCCCTTACCAATCACCCATTTTCCAACATTTTTGGAGTGCAGTGGTGGGATACTGTACTTGTGTTCAGTATCACATTTCAGTTTTAAGTAAAATAAATTTAAAATCCTTTCAATTGTCCTAGTGCAAAAATTGTTTTTAATTTGGATTAATTTCAATGATTGAATTTTTGTGATTTTGTTAAATTCTTGTTTCCAATTTTTGCAAAGCGTTTTTGTTGACACACAACTAGGGAACCATGGAGCTTGATCTGGCTAGCCTACCCACACTGACAGTAGTCCAGCTTAGGGGGTTGTGTACTGCAAGGGGGTTGCCTGCAACCACTGACATCAGGAAGCATGTCCTGATTAAATCCCTGACAGCATGGGCTGAGGCCCAATAATAGGCCCAGAGGAAGCTCCAGAGGAGGAAGAAGCAGGGGAGGATGCTAGCTCCAACCACCCAGGGGAGGCAGGGCATCTGAGCCTAAGTGAGCAGGAGGAAGACAGGTCCTCATTGCACACAGTCACTAGGGTCATACCCAAAGCTAGTTGGGGGAAGAGGGTCCCTTCAGGAGGAAACAACCTGTTCCTCAGTGAAAGAGAGCTGGAGGCCCAGCTAGTATTTATAGCGGGCAAGGGAAGATAAAAGAGATGGTGGCAGCGACAGAGAAGCTGAGGTGTCCATGGGTGGGGTTTTTTGCCCCAGATTACCCAAGGGGGTGGTTCCTACGTAGAGGGGGATGACATAGATAAGTGGCTGGGGGCCTTTGAGAGGGCCCTCCAGATAAGGAGAGT
The DNA here is from genome assembly GCF_031143425.1 of Pleurodeles waltl. Taxonomy (NCBI): domain Eukaryota; kingdom Metazoa; phylum Chordata; class Amphibia; order Caudata; family Salamandridae; genus Pleurodeles; species Pleurodeles waltl. The sequence continues at coordinate 263,279,643 of NC_090440.1, forward strand.
GAAGCCTCAGTTCTGGGGTTCACTTCTTTGGGAGTTGGTCCCCAACGCTGAGAGGGATAGGCTCTTAACCTTGAGGGGGGTGTAGGCAGATTCATACCCCAGTATGAAGAGATGCTTGATTAAAAAGTTTGGTCTGACCCCAGAGCAGTATAGGCTCAAGTTTAGGGACACCCAAAAGACACGCACCCAGTCCTGGGTGGACTTTGTGGACATTTCAGTTAAAGCACAAGAGGGCTGGATACAGGGCAACAAGATAAGTACCTTTGAGGGGCTGTACAATTTGATTATGAGGGAGCCCCTACTAACCAGTTGTGTTCAAGAGAAGCTCTGCCAGTATCTAGTTGATTCTAAGTTGACCAACCCCAGAGAGCTGGGGGAGGCAGCAGATGACTGGTTAAGAACTAGGGTTAACCAGAAACCCCCAGGGGTTGATCAGAAAAAGGGAGGACATAGTTCTTCTCAGGGTAAGAACCAAGGGAAAGATGATAAAAAGCCCAAGTAGTCCTCACAAGTGTCCCCAAAAACTTCTCAGTGTGGGGGAGCCCCAAGCCATTCCACTTCTAAGGGGAAAGGGTATCAGGGGAAACATTTTGATCCTGTTAAAGCAGGAAAGTTTCAGGAGCTTGCTAAGGCCGGCAAGTGCTTTGAGTGTCATCAACCTGGACACAAAAGAGGAGATGCTATCTGCTCCAAGAAGCCCCCCACTGGTGGGCAATCCCAGGGGATTGCTAGCGTAGGGACGGGGTGGAAAATGGCCCAGGGCTGGGATCAGGGTACACAGAGGTCACCTTAGTATCCGTGGGTGGGGTGGACATTGCAGCTATGGCCACCTTACCTCCCAGCATGGAGAGGTATAGGCAGAGGCCTAAAGTCAATGGGACTGAGGTGAAAGCTCTGAGAGATACAGGAGCCAGTGTGACAATGGTCACAGGGAAGCTGGTTTCTCCAGAACCTGTCTTACCTGGTGTCTTCCACCAAGTGACATATGCAGATATCAGTACCCTACTCCATCCCATGGCGAGCCTGGAATGGGGAGGTGTGACTGGCCCTAAGAAGGTAGCTGAAGCTTCTGCCCTCCCAGTGGAGTGTCTGCTGGGAAATAATCTTGAAGCATCTGAATGGTCAGAGATGGAGAGAAGGGTCCATGCACAGATGCTGGGCCTCCCTGAATGGGTTTGTGCTGTGACCAGGTCACAGGCAGCACAACAGGGAAGTGCTGGACACTTGGACCCTGGAACAATGGGCCAAGCCTCCAAGAAGAAGAGAAAAGGCACTGGGTCTGGCTTGCCAGCCCCCTCAAGTACAGAGGATCATGAGGAATCCAAACCTGAGGTGGAGGATCTGACCTCTGAGGGAGGGCCACGTCCCCTGCAAGCTCTGCCTGACTTGGCAGAACTGCAATGGGCAGGTGGGCCCACCAGAGAAGGGTTGTGCCAGGGACAAAGAGAGTGTCCCACTCTGGTGGGCCTAAGGCAGACAAGGGGATACCAGTGGGACCCACAAGGTTTACTGGGAAGATGGAGTTGTGTACACCGAGGCACGGAACCCCAAACCATGGGCAACCAGGAGTGTAGTAATCCCCCAGAAGCATGGAGAATTCCTCCTCACTTTAAGCCATGATATTCCCTTAGCTGTACATTTGGGACAGACCAAGACCTGGAACAGGCTGGTCAACAATTTTTATTGGCCCCAGATGTCAGAAAAAGTCAAGGAGTTTTGCAGCTCCTGTGTTACACTCCAAGCCAAGGCAAGGCAAGGGGGCAAGCCAAAGGCTCTCTTGATACCACTGCCAGTGGTTGGGACTTCCTTTGAGAGGGTGGGGATTGACATTGTTGGTCCCCTAGACCCACCAACTGCCTCAGGCAACAGGTACATTTTGGTGGTTGTGGACCATGCCACCAGGTACCCTGAGACAATACCCCTCCAGACAGTCACTGCTCCCACAGTGTCTAGGGCCCTACTTGGTGTGTTCACCAGAGTAGGATTCCCAAAGGAGGTGGTCTCAGATAGGGGCACAACTTTTATGTCTGCCTCTCTGAAAGCCATGTGGGATGAGTGGGGTGTTACTTATAAGTTCACCACCCCATATCATCCACAGACCAATGGTCTGGTGGAAAGATTTAATAAGACCCTGAAGGGCATGATCATGGGTTTGTCTGACAAACTCAGGAGGAGATGGGATGTTCTCCTACCATGCCTGCTGTTTGCCTACAGAGAGGTGCCACAGAAGGGGGTTGGATTCAGCTCCTTTGAGTTACTGTTCGGGTACCCTGTAAGAGGCCTATTGTGCTTGGTGAGAGAGTCTTGGGAGAAGCCTCTCAAAGAGTCCAAGGAGAATGTGCTGGATTATGTGCTGGGCCTGCGGTCACGCATGGCTAAGTACATGAAGAAGGCAAGCAGAAACCTGGAGGCCAGCCAAGAGCTCATGAAGCTCTGGCATGACCAGAAGGCTACCCTGCGTGAGTATCACCCAGGACAGCTGGTGTGGGTTGTGGAGCTCATGGCTTCTAGGACACTTCAGGCCAAATGGACTGGGCCCTATCCAATTGTGGAGAAAAAGGGTAAGGTCACCTACTTGGTGGACCTTGGCAACCCAAGGAATCCTCATAGGATCCTGCATGTCAACAGGTTGAAACCCCACCATGACAGGGCAGACATTCCCATGCTGAAGGTCACTGATGAAGGGAAGGAGGAGGAGAGTGAACCTCTTCCAGACCTCCTGTCCTCAAATGAACAAGATGGGTCAGTGGAGGGAGTGGTACCCTCTCCCAAGTTGACAGACCAGCAACAAAAAGACTGCAGACAAGTTTTGGAACAGTTTGCTAGTCTGTTCTCCCTGACCCCTGGACTCACCAATTGGTGTGTCCATGACATTTACACTGGTGACAGCTTACCTGTAAAAAACAAGCTGTACAAGCTGTCCGACTAGGTCAAGGCCAACATCAAAGCTGAAGTGGCTAAGATGTTGGAACTCAAGGTAATTGAGCCCTCTGACAGTCCTTGGTCCAGTCCAGCTGTACTGGTGACCAAACCCAATCCCCACCGTGGGAAGCAGGAACTGAGATTCTGTGTCGACTACAGAGGTCTAAATGCAGTCACTAGGACTGATGCTCACCCCATACCTAGAGCTGATGAGCTCATTGATAGGTTGGGGGCTGCCAAAGTACTGAGCACATTTGATTTGACCTCAGGATACTGGCAGATTGCCTTAAGTCCAGGAGATAAGGAGAGGTCAGCATTTTCCACACCAGAGGGCCACTTTCAGTTCAAGGTGATGCCCTTTGGCCTGCAAAATGCTCCTGCCACCTTCCAACGGTTGGTGAATAGAGTCCTGTCTGGGTTGGAATCTTTCTGTGCAGCTTATCTGGATGATAGAGCTGCATTTAGTTCCACCTGGGAGGACCACCTGGTCCACCTGAAGGAAGTGCTTCAGGCCCTGCTTCCAGCAGGCCTGACTATCAAGGCAAGCAAGTGCCAGATAGGGCAAAGCTCAGTTGTGTACCTGGGCCACCTTGTTGGTAGAGGCCATGTACAACTTCTCCAGCCCAAGATCCGGACTATCCTGGATTGGGAGGCTCCTAAAACCCAGACTCAGGTCAGGGCCTTTCTTGGCCTGACTGGGTTTGTTCAAAATTGAGGGACCATAGTGGCCCCTCTGACTGAGCTTACCTCCAAGAAACCTCAGAAAAGGTAATTTGGACCCCACAGTATCAGAAAGCTTTTGACACCCTAAAACAGGCTATGTGTTCAACACCAGTGTCACTGGCCCCTGGCTATAGCAAGGAGTTTATAGTGTAAACAGATGCTTCAGAGGAAGGGGTTGGGGCAGTGTTAGCACAAGTTAATGAAGAGGGCCAAGATCAACCAGTTGCCTTCACCAGCAGGCAACTACTCCCCAGAGAGAAAAGATGGCATGCCATTGAGAGGGAGGCCTTTGCTGTGGTCAGGTCCCTGAAGAAGGTGAGGCCATACCTGTTTGGCACTCACTTCCTGTGCAAACTGACCACAGACCTCTAAGATGGTAGATGCAAATGAGGGGGGAGAACCCAAAACTGTTAAGGTGGTCCATTTCCCTACAAGGGATGGACTTCACAGTGGAGTACAGACCTGGGACTGCCCATGCCAATGCAGATGGCCTTTCCAGGTTTTTCCACTTATCTGATGAGGGCTTCCAGGGTGTAGGTTAGTACCCATCACCTTTCCTCTGGGGGGGCAGTGTAGGAAAGTTCTCCTTTTTGCCCTGGTCACCCCCACACTTTTTGGACAGGTACTGGTGGTTACTGACTCTTGGCTGTGCCCTGGGTACTGCTTACCAGTCCTAGGGCCAGTGCTCTGTGTAAAGTGGATATGCAAATGAGGCTAATTATAATTGGCTAAGTCAACCTACCTATGTCCCTAGTATATGGTAGGGCATGTAGGTTTAGGGACCACAGCATAGGTACTGCACCCATAGGTTCACTGCTGAGGTGCCCAGTGTCATTTTAAAGGCAGGCATGCCTTCCTGGCTCTTTTAATTAAAGTTATATGCAAATTCAACTTCTCAATTAAAAGTAGTTCCAAAGTCTTAAACTACCTTACTTTTACATATACGTCACCCCTAAGGTGTGCTCTATGTGTCCCTAGGGCTGGGTGCTATGTAACTATAAGCAGGGACCTTATAAAAATAGTTTTATAAGCCCTGGTGAGGTAAAAACAGCCACATTTGTTTTTCCCTCATTGTAGTGCATGGCCTTCATAGGCTAGAATGGGGAGACTTTATTTTAATTTTAAAAGTCCCCTTAAGAGACAGATACAAAGAGTTTGGAATCAAATTAATTGCTATAATAAATCCCACAACTTCCAGTTGTTGGATTTCATGTAACTTGTTCAGGTAAAGAATTTTAAACTTTACCTGAAAAGTTGCCAACTTCAGCCCTGCAGTGTTTTTGCTGCTGTGCTCTGATTGGCCAGCCTCTGGCAGCCTGGCCAGGCTGCCTTGATGAGGTGTGAAGTGGCCTGGCTTCACAGAAAGAGATGTGCCTGTGGGAGGAGATATCCCCTCAGCAGATGGTGAGGCAGGAAGGGGGAGGGCTGCCAAACTGGTCTTCAAAGGCAGAGAAGGACATTTGGAGCAACCCAGCAACACCCCCACATCCTGCAAACACAGACAACTAGGTGCCCCCTTGATTAGATTAGGAGAGGGCAAGAGAGAGGTGTGTTTAGGATTTTTAGCCACACCAGAGGGTGGGCTCAACGAGATGTAACCTCCACAAATCACTTTCAGCCATGATGGACTTTTGAGGACTGTTGCCTCCTGGGATTGATTTTTGCCACACTTCCCAGGAAGTGGTCATCACAGGGGAAAAGACCCTGCACCTGATTGGAGAACCAGGACCCCCCTGTTTTTCACCCAGGAGCAAGGATAAAACTGGCAGACCTGCACCCACACCTCAGATCCCCATCAGATTCCAACAAGGAAGAACCACAGAAGAAGAAGGACTGCCCTGCTGGACCCCTGGCCTGCACCTGGACCCTGCACTCTGAAGGACTGCACCAGCTGCACACTTGGGCTTCACCACAAGAAGGACTTTGCCTGGCTTCAACTGGTTCAAGGAGGGACTCCCTGTTTGCTACAGGTGAAAAATTGCTAACCAGAGTCCCGTGCACCAACTCCTGAAGAAATCAACCAGCTGACCACTGTCTCGTGGCCAAAAAGGAGTTTGCGCCAGGTGCATTCTAGGAGTTGTAGTCCACACCCCCAAGGATCATCTCAGAGCTTCTGGAACCTTGGGTTGAGCTGTGGACCCCAAAAGAACCTTAAAGGAACATCTGGGAGAAGATCCAGAAGTTTGGAGGAGTTTGGAGAACTTTTGAAAAAAATGCTCCATAGAGGGACCAACCCGCTGCAGCAACTCTAAAAACCGCCAGAAACAGGATGGCGGGAAGGGGGTCGGAATCTCCATGGCGGAGCTGCTTGCAGCGCCGCCATGGAGATTCAGCCCATGCAGGGGAAATCCGGTGGGAAACTGCTGGATCCCCTTTTCTGACCGCGGCTTTACAGCCGTGGTCAGAATGGGCTGAGAAGCACCGCCAGCCTGTTGGCGGTGCTTCCGTGGTCCCCGGCCCTGGCGGTCTTGGACCGCCAGGGTCGGAATGACCCCCTAAGTCCGAACGTAGACCTCCGGGACCTCCCAGCCAACGTATCCAAGGAGGGCTTCAAGGACATCGGATCAAGATCCAGGTTTACCCCGGTCGAAGGATTTTCACCTCCAAAAAATGACTACGTCCGAAGGTAAAAATCTCCACCGAGGGCTCCCATGACACGTATCCAGAGAAGAGTTCCAGGAGGTCGGATTGGACTGGCAGGTTCGTCCCGCTGAAGAAAATCTTCCGAAAAACGACTAAGTGCGAAGGTAAACTTTTGACCGAGGCCTCCCGTGGGCTATAGCCAAGCCGGGCTCCATCGTGGTCGGCCTTTAACTTTGACTTTGCCCCGGTCGAGGTTCGACCAGATGACCAGATTGGCGCTTTTTATCTCCGGTTCCCATTATCTGATTTTATTCATCTTTGTGTCATTTTAAAGATAAAAATATGATCTATTTTTATAAATTGGTTTTGGATTTTTAAACCGTTTCCTGTGTTTTATTTAATGACTGTTTTGTGATATTTGAATGCTTTACTCTCTGTCTCCTAAGTTAAGCCTTGTTGCTCATTGCCAAGCTACCAAGGGTTGAGCTGGGTTTAATTTACTGAGACCTAACTGGACCTAAGTGGAGGTTAGTGGCCTATTGCTAAGTGTAGGTACCTACCTGCCCTTACCAATAACCCATTTTCCAACAACCTGTCATCGGATTTCTTAGAGGTTCACGTTCAGGCCAAACAACATTCACTTTACATGTGGTTCACAAATCAGTTGGAACCACAATGTGAGACAATGTATTAAAATCTTTCCACAGGCATTTTGAAAGTTTCACGTATATCTTGGTCTGCTTGCACCACTCCACAGGCTTTTCTCTCAATCTCAGGTAATCATTGGCGAATGACAGCATATCACTCTTACTCTTAGGTACATGAACATAACCTCCGCCTGGTATTCTCTCATGGGCATCATTGTAATATTGTCCTCGGCTTGATTTGCTCCTGCCTGAGGCACATTTGTCTTTGTTTTCTTCTGATCTCTTTTCTTGGCCTGTCTGCCCTCCAACTTATCTAATGCTCCCCATGTCTGTATGCATGTAATCAATTCCTTAATGTCCAATTTCGTTCCAAGCGATCTCATGTTAACTATGTGTTTTGAACTGAACTTTAATCTGTAATAAAAGGTTTTAATTTTTCTAAATTCACTTCATATTTTTCATCTGATTCCGCTAATCTCTTATAAGCCTGTCCTGCACGTTGAGTAACATCCTTAACATGAACCGCAGTTCGACTTATGTGTAAGTTTCCAGTTGAGCTATGTCCTATGTTCCCTGAATCAAATAATTCATTTTGAATTTTAATCTTTGCACATTCACTGATCTGTCTTTCTTTGGTGTCTCTTTGGTTCTAGCATTGCCATTTGTAAATCCTGTTGCACCTTGTCAACTTATTTGCCGTGAAACCTTGTAAACTGATATTTTTTCTTTGGGGTACTTCTTGTGGGGTACTGCAATGTACGTTTGGAATCTGATCTGAGCATGAGATACAATTGGGTTCTCTGAGGAAACCTCACATCTAGAACTAGTCCTGTCAGATGTAACATCTGGTTAGGTTCTGTAATTTGTGTAGGGGTGAAAGGTGGAACAAGAGAAGCTGTTCTCTCCATCCCCAAACTGTTTAAATATACTGATCCCTGCACACCAATTAGTGATATCCCAGCAGATGTAACTGGTGTTTCAGGAACAGTCAATGCATTTATTGAATGAGCATTACTTCTAGAATTGCCTGCAGCAAACAAGGAAACAACTGGAACTATAGTCACAGGAACTGTTAGTGTATCAGGACCCATAAAATTTGTCTGATTCTGAGGAATGTGCATTCCTGCACTCTGTCCTGTTAAGACAGTACTGTAAGTCTGTCCTAGTTCACTCTGGGTAACATGTGACATTGTCTGCACTGGCGTAAAAATAGGCATAGGCTGATTCTGATTAAAATTCTGCACAGGCATAGACACATTAGGTGTCAGCACTGTCTAATTCGCATTAGGATCTTGGACAATTTGATTTACAACTGTACTTTGAACGGGATGAACTGTGTTAACAGTCAGGACTGGTGGATAGATCATGGCCACTTGTATCTTTGCACTTACCGGTGTAACTGAAAAAATCTGATTTGGGATCTCTCTACCTGGAGCAGTTGGCACATTCGGGACTACCTTCTATACTGCGTCACTTCTCGTACCTCTTTCAACTGAATGATACAGTGGTGGTCGAGTAATTAATAACTGATTTATAAACTCATCATCTGAATCACAGACATATGTTACTGTCTTTTTAATCTTGGCTTCTGCTGTCTGTCCTGCTTTCTCTAGCTATTTCTTTTTAATCTTAGGTTTTGTACTTCCTCTGAAATAGCTGGAAATATTCTGACTCCATCCAATATATCTGCTCTCCACATCAAAGTCAAAGTCAAAGAAACTTTATTTCGGCTACAAGAGCCATAAAAGCGCATAGCAGCAATAAATACAAATAAATACACAAGGTAATAAATATAACAATACATAAAATGATAAAAATTGAATAAAGATAAAATACACTTGCACAGTGCGATGGGACAGTCTAGTTGGAATCATTAAACAGATAATAATTTCCCTCTGACAAACCAGCTAGCTCCGAGGAACTTGGCAATGGTGATCACTAGCGTTGGCCTAGTGTCTGATCTGAGAATTCGCAGGGCTATTTCAGAGCTGCGGACGGCCAGCAGTCTACATGCCGGGGCCAGCCATTTCTTACGCGAGGCGGTGTACGTGGGTCAGACAAAAAGGACGTGAGGGAGATTCTCGACGGGGGCTTTGCAGGCTGGACAGGCGGTTGATTCATTGTGTGACCAGCGGCTGCTGAAAAGTCTTAATGGTAAGGTTCCAATGCGGGGCCAAAAGTACAGTTTCCTTTCCCTTGGGACCGTGATTATGTCCCAAAAAGCCTCATACTTGGATGTCTCTTTTAAGTTAACAAAGTCACAGGATAATGTAGTGTGAAGTGCAGCCCCTATAGCTTCGTGATCTGCCATTTGCCAATATAGTTTCTTTAATTCGCTTTTCGAGGGAAAGACGGAGGTGGTTGGTGAATTCCAGAGTTCACTGAGCCGAGTGAGTAGAATGACCCCTTGATGTATCATAGCCAGGGGATTCTGTGAAGATTATCAGCTTTTAGAATGACCTGCAGGGCTTCAGTAAAGGTTTCAAGCTCTGGAGTAGTCCAGAGACGCCGCCAGTACAGCAGAGGGCGTAGGCGGGCTTTATGACCAATGCGTTTTATGCCAAGATCCTTAAAAAGGGGGAACAGTGGAGTGCTTGGCGGAAGGGAGACTAGGTTTCTCAGGAAGTTGTTCTCTGCGATGGTTATGTCTTGGATTTTAGCATAACCCCATAGTTCGGCCCAATAAAGAGCTGAGGTCCCATCCTGGGCTTCGTATATCTGTATGGTGCCTAGGGAGTAAGTTATGTCACTTTGAGAGAACAACTTGGGTACTTCAGTGGTGGGTGCTAAAGAAGTATTCAGGCAGGGGTCCATGTGGACAGGAGTGGGGCTGTCATGGTCATGGGAGTACAGCCTGCTAAAATGATCTACCTGGTCCTTTGAGGCAATGTTGGTTGTAATGTCCAATCCACTGCTTTCTGGGCCTTGCGCGGCCATGGACCAGAACAGACTACAGTTCCTCTCGCGGACAGCGTCACCAAGTGCTGTCCACCGCTTGTCATCTTGGTCACGCTTCGCTTTGCGTGTGGCTGACTTGTAGGACTTTCTAGCTATGGCAGTGGCATCCTTGGATTTAATAGCTTGGATTGAGCTCTTATTTAGGGACCGACACATTTTATTGAACCAGCGGTGCCTACCTATGGGTCTCTTGCCATCATGGGCTGGGGATACTAAGAAGTGGGCTGCGATATCCCTGAAGCATGAGGTGTGGATTAAACTTATTTCCTTATAGGGGATTGCGGGACCCACCTCTAGGTTCATTAAAGTAGTCTTTAGGGTGTTATTGGCTGCGTTGATGAGTGCGGGCCGAGCCACAATCTTGTCCCACTTTAGGTGTCGTTTGTTGTTAGCCAGGCTGATACCCTCTGGTGCTGCTACTGAGGAGTTAATCATGGGCGAGAGGTCACCCAAAGCTAACGTGTGAACAGAGAGAGGATCATGATCACTTTCAGTTCTTTCAACAATCGTCATATCGATGACTAGGGGCCATAATCTTATGTCGAATAGACAGTAGTCGATTAGGCTGGTGTGGTTGGTTTTGTTGAATGTGTGATGGCCTTTGGTGTCTGATTTGGTTCTGCCATTTAACGCCCTGAGCCCAAATTCCATTGTCAGTGACTTAACTTGGACAACAACCTGCGTCCATCTCTTGATGGGTGGAATGGACAGGGCGGGGATAGACCAAGCTCGATCCTCCTCGTCTGTGGACCTGAGATCATCCCACTCTAGAGGTTCGAATGTGATATTAAAGTCACCTGCCACAATGGTTTTGTGATGGCGGGGGCAGTTTTGCAAAAGGGCTGCCAGGTCACAAAGGGTTTTGGAGACATGACCCCCCCCCCGACCCCTCGGGTGTAGATATTGAAAATGTTCACAACAGTGTCTGGCCCAAATGATAAACGAAGACCTAACAGGTCGGGAGAGTTTGTGGGTAGCTGTAATATATGACAGTTAAGTGATGTTCTGATCCAAACGGTCAAGGCCTGCCTCTAGTACTAGGCACAGCAGGGATATGGAAGTTTGAATAGCCTGTTCGAAAAAGTGGATCAGTTGACCATGTCTCTTGAAGAAGACATATGTCATGTTCATCAATAAAAGAGGTGAAGGATGGAAGAGGGAGGATAGATTTCAAACCTGCCACGTTCCATGGGACAAGTTGTACCCCAGTGAGCGGTTGAGCTATCCTGTCTAGATGCCTGGTATTTGCATGATTAGCTGCCAGAGGTTGATTTGGCAGGTGTGGTTGAGTCGGAAGAAGTGGATCATTACCCATATTGGTCAGTGAGACCTGGGGTGAGTGGTGATGTTCCTCTAGTGGAGCTGGCCTGGCCCTGGTGGGGGAAGTGCTTGCAGGCTTAGCTATCGGTTCTTGATTTGGTGGGTAGTATTCCTGCAAGATGAAAGATGCAGTATTGTCATATTTGTACAGTGAACTGTCAAAGGTCTTGGGGAACATATCGTGAATGGGAGAGAGAATACTTGCACTGGCAGTATTAGGGATTGCAGCAGACCTGGGGGTGATTGATATTAGTTGGCTGCGTGGTATGTCAGCATAGGTTTTGGATGAAGCATTAAGTCAATCGTTAATTTTTTGCTGGGCAGTAGCTCGGACGATCCCCGTAGTGCGTAGGTGGCCTAGGGTATTTGAACTGGATGCGCAAATGTGCAGGTGGGCTTGTTTTTGCATCTAGGGCCACCAAATTGTCCACCATGGTCCTGTCCTTGAGTGTCAGTTTTAAAATGTCAAAATGTGTTCCCGGGTCTCGCCATCTTGCTGCATTGATTATGTCCTCGCGTATTACAGAGCGACAGCCTCTTACATGGCGAATCCAATGGATTGCCTTGTTTTTAATAGAGTCTGCCCCTTCCTTATGTGTCGATGTGTTTAATTTGGGGACGTTGACCATTAGAACTACATTGCCTGATTGAGACCAATTATTGGCAGGCTGTGCAGAGTATTTTGGGGCAGTATTGCTCATGAGTTTGGGGATATTGTGATGGTCGTCTAGTGTGTTTCCTGCGCCTAAACTGTTGTGCAAAGGAGGCTGGAGTAAGTTCTTAGTCTTAGCACCAACTGAGACGAGGCCATCACGGCTGGGTGCTGAAAGAATGGGCAGATTCGTCATGGGGCCTGGTAGGGTTGGGCTCTGGGTAAGGTTCATGGTGGTCGTGTCATCTGCAAGAGTTAACTGTTTTACTACTGCAATTAAGGAGTTAACCATGAACTTAAGTTCTAGTACTTCCTTTTTTAAATCTTGTATGCATTAAATGTGCTGTGGGTTAATGTGAGTTGAGTATGTGCTTGCTGGTGCTAGCCCATCCACCCTGATACCTGGCCGTCATGTGATTCTGGGGTGTTAATTAGCGGGTTAAAGCGGTTGCTACACTGAATGAAATCGTTAGAGTCCAGTGGTAGCTCCTTCACTAGAGATGGAGCAGTGTGGGTGATAACATTCCTGCCCTCTCCCTGTCCTGTAGTAGCTGTGTCTTGTTGCCCGCGTTTCACAAAGATTTCAGCAATTTTCTTTGGGCCAGCCCTCCTATTGGTTGGGGAGTGCTCCCCCCCAGTGCCGTTAGAATTATTTCCCAGAGGAGTAGTTAAAATGTCCTTGCATTCACCCAAAAGAATCAATTCTGTCCATAACGCAGTTACTAGCTGCATGCTTGTGTCTTTTCCGCTTAGCTTTTAGCACAGCCCCTGCCCCAGCCTCTATTGCTTTCCTTTTACCCATCTGGGACGGTCATTAGTGATAAAACATTCTATAGAGCACCAGTATAATGGTGCAACCTACGGGATGGCACAGTATTGGCAATAGCGCATAGAGCTAAAATCAATGATGCCTACTTGAAAAGTCAATGATAGGGGGGTGGCCCAGCCCAGCCTCTTCCGGGCTCTGACGGGCGTGGATGAGCCCGCCCTTGGCACGGGCTTTGCCCGCGCGCGTCCCGGGCAGCGAGGTGCCCCCACGCGCTTTATAGCGCTCGTTGGTGTCAAGTGGGTGCAGGTGAAAATGGACGCCTCCTGGTGCCTCAAAGCAGCTTGGGATATGTAGTCCCTCTCAAGTCTTTTAGCGCGTCCCACGCAGCGAGGTGCCTGTAGTATGCATAGGAATGTAGAACTCTTGAGAGTGGATTGGAATCTGGTGATGTCATGGCTGAGGTTGTAGTGTGGTTAGTTTTACGTATACTTTGCGCATTAGCTTCAGGCTTTAGGCCTTTGTGCACTTTGCCCTGAATGTATTTTATTCATTTGCTGACAGCTTAGAGCCTCTGTGCACTTTCCTCTAAATGCTTTTTATTAGGCTTCGTACTGTTATTTTTCAAATAGCCAGTTCTACAGTGTTGTTTTTTTATTCATATCACACTGTTTTGCCTACTTCAGCACTGGAGTTCTTCATAACATATTCACTCTGTGCTTCAGTCAAGGATACAGTCTGGTACATTGCCGATAGACGTGGTAGGAGTTTAGATTTGGCATTCCTGCGTAGGGACATTTTGTGATCACGATGACATGTTAGTTATAAAATCACTTCCTTGTCCCAATACATGCAAGAGGGAGATTCCGACCAGAGACCCACAACTAGACGCTGACTGCCTCGTTGCAGATGCTGAACCAGATCACAGGCCTTTGCTCAGGTATGAGGGCTTATGTCTCCCCAGTGATTCAGAAAGGCAAGCTAGAAGCTTAACATGCTGTGCTCTAAACAGAACAAGCAGCGGGAGAGTAGAAACTGTTAGGCAATATGATAGCTTTGTTCTTATGTTTTACTCTCCTGGTGACTATTTCAATCCTACTATGTTGTATTGTTCTGGTTATTGCGACTCACGCCTTATTTTCTAAAATACAGTCATTTTATTAAAACATTATATAAAACTTATACTGTCTTTGTCATTTGTATATGAGACCATATTGTAAATGAGAGAGTTGGTTTGGATCTGAGTGACCACGACTTCCCTGAGAAGTTCCAAAGATGTCATGCGCTCGGCTGCCTAATCATTTGTTCCCGATGGGAGAAATGAGGCACTGCTAGTTAGCCGGAGCAAAAAACGGATTTAAGGTGACAGAGTTCTTTACAAGTGGGTCAGATTCAGTCCCCCACACCGTTATCGATCCTGCTGCCTAGAAATCCAGTAGTCTAATTTAGGATAATGAGAGCCCACGTGACAAGGTGAGACAGAGAGAGCTTGGTGAGGAGAGGCTGACAGTTGGATCTTGGCTGGATGGGACCTCTTATATATTGGAATAAAGCTTCCTCGTGACTACATGCCGTTGTACATCTTTATTTCATCTGGAAGAACATCTTGATTCATTACACTGGCGACGGAGGATGGGATGCGTTTCTTTTAGCCTTCTACATCATCTAAACGGCTGGTTACATGGAGGTCTCAACAAGGGATTTTGATTCAGAACTCAAGGAGTACTAATGGGAGGAGGTGACTTTTGTTTTTATTGTTCTACTGTTTTTCATTTTGTCCTTTGAACGCTTGTTTGTTGAGAGGAAGGACCGTGCGCGTTGACTCCCAGCGTGCGTTGTTTTTTTTTCTTTCTTTCTTAACTAAACAGCTGAGCGCGCGCCGGCTCCACGCGAGCGCTTCGTTTGATCTAATCAGCTGGCCTGTGTACGCGTTTCTATAGAAACCGTACAGCGGCGGAGCTTTGGACCTGCACATGAGCTTAACAACGACTGTAACACACAAGCACTGCGCGCTAGTTTCTTCATGCTATAAATATATATTTAAACATTTGTATCATAGCCCTAATCCTACGGAGTTATCTGGTTTGCCAGGAGAACCGCCTATAAAATGGCAAAAGTGGAAGAAAGTTTTTGAGAGGTACGCAAAAGTGTGTGGTGCATCACTTAGCGTTGAAAGGAAAACTGCATTATTGTTACATTGTTTAGGATCAGAAGGTCAGGAAGTTTTTGATTATCTTCCAGACATATTTGACGAGAACCTAAATGAAAATGAGACGTGCATAGAAAAGTTGGATAGGCATTATCTTCCAAAGGTTAGCCATACTCGAGAGATACCACTTTGGCAGGAGAGACCAGGAAGAGTGTACAGAGCTATATTACAGCCCTTAGGAAACTGGCATCATCGTGCAAATTTGGGCCACTTTTGGATGAGAGAATCAGGGATCAGTTTATGCTGGGCTGCAACATTGAGAAGGTCAGAGAGGAAATTTGGCAAAAGGATGATCCAACACTAGTTGAGGTTGTAATACTGGCAAAGAAAATTGAACATTCCCTCAAATGTGTCGAGGCAATTAAGAAAGAGGAGAACAAATGTGACCTTGTACATCTCATCAAGAGTCATGGAGACAAACATGAAATCTCTCTGAAACAAAATTATAGAAAGGAACAGAAAAACTTTCAAGGGAAATGTTTTCGTTGCGGTAAGCAGGGCCACATGGCGAATGATAGAAATTGCCCTGCCATTAAAGTAACATGCAATTTGTGCAAAAAGAAAGGTCATTTTGCCAGTGTTTGCAGAACCAAAAGTAGGAAAGGAGGTATCTATGAAGTTAATGATGATTCAAACAACATGGATGGAGATGATTTTGAGTGTGGCCAAATTATTCTCCAAGTCGGCAATGGGAGGTGAGGGCCCATTGATGAAATTCTGGTAGATGGTGAAAGAACAAAGGTTCTTTTTGACTCTGGAGCGAAGATTACCATCATATCAAAAGAGTTCTATTTCAAAAAACTCTTAAACAAAGTTAAGTTATACAAACCTGATATCACTCCTCGTGCGTATGGTGGAAAACCTATCAAACTGTATGGTTACTTTAGAGGTTTACTGGAATTCAAACACAAGTTGATCAATGCAAAGATCTATGTTTCAAAAGAAGGAGACAGTATCCTGAGTTGGTTTCATCAGAAAGATCTTGGAGTGATACTTGATCCTAATAGTGATCCTCCTGTGAAGATCAAAGATCAAGATGAGATAAACAAAATTAAGGAACGTGATGAATCTGTTGTCCAGGAAATTAAAAAAGACAATGACTTTGTGGAGAAACTAAAATTGAAGGTTCCTTTCGTGTTTCAAAACAAATTAGGGTGTCTTCGGAACTATTCTCATCATATACACCTGAAGGAGGGAGCTAAGCCGGTGTGTAGTAAAGTTCGTGGTGTACCTGTGGCCTTGCGTGAAGAAATGAAGGTAGAACTGGAGAGACTTCAGAAAGAAGGAATTATTGAAGAAGTTGAAGGAACTGAATGGTTGGCACCAGTCGTTGCAGCTAGGATGGCGAATGGCAGTCTACGTTTGTGTGTGGACTTGAGAGAACTGAATTAAAATGTGATTGTGGAAAGATATCCCCTTCCAAATATTTCAGATATGGTAATGTTATTGCAAGGAGCGAAGGTTTTCTCCACCATAGACTTAACATCAGCATATCATCAAATCAGACTAACTAAAGAATCTAAAAATCTTACTGCCTTTGTAACTCCATTTGGAACATTCAGATACACAAGATTGCCATTCGGGCTGATTTCTGCAGCGTCAGTCTTTCAAAGAATGTTGGAAAGGGTTTTGAAGGGATTTGAAGGTGTAAGAATATATCAAGATGATGTTTTAGTTTTTGGGAAAGATGATGCTGAACATGAAGAGAGGGTATGTAGAGTTTTGATGAGGCTGGGAGAGTGTGGTCTAACCATAAAAATGGAGAAGTGCAAATTCCAGAGGGACTCCATTGAATACTTAGGTCACATGGTCACAGGAGAAGGCATATCACCGAAGAGAGAACTAGTAGACACCATTAAGAATTTGCAATCTCCTTCAAATAAGGAAGAACTGATGAAGTTTATTGGAATGGCTGAGTATTATGGGAAGTTTATTAAGTATTTTGCGGATTTTTGTGTGAATATGAGGAGGTTGTTACGAAAAGGTGTGGAATTTGTGTGGTGTAATAATTGTGAAAGAGAATTCAGAGACATCAAAGAGAAGTTAATTTGTGCTCCTAAGCTAAAAAATGTCAACCCTAATCTTCCTTCAGTTCTGATTACTGACGCCAGTGCGAAAGGTCTTGGGGCTGTGCTTCAACAAGGTAATCATAAGTGTGAGGAAGTGGTTTTATTTCTGTCACGAGCTTTGAAAAATGCTGAGCTGAATTACTCTGTTATAGAGAAAGAAGCTTTGGCAGTGCATTGGGCAGTGAAGAAACTAAAAAAATTATTGTGGGGCAGCAAATTTGAAGTCAGGACAGATCATAAACCACTTTGTGAGATATATAAGAGGAAAGGGGTTGATGCGATATCAAGCAGGATCACAAAGTGGGTGATATCGTTACAGGATTTTGATTTTGAAGTAAAATACATTCCTGGAGTACAGAACATGGTCGCTGACACATTATCAAGGTTGGTACAGTCTACAGGTAATAGTCAGGAAAGAGAAGGGAGTGATGATGATTCAGACGGTGAAGCGGTATGTGAAATAGGAGGCAGTAGTTTTGATAACGATGTGGTCACAGAAGAGAGATGGAGGAGAGAATGCGCTTTGGATAATACAGTAATAGAAGTGCTTTCTTTGCTAGAGAAAGATTGGTGGAACAAAAATAATGGGAGTGCAGAGACACAGAAGTTTTGGCATGTAAAGGGGGAATTATCGAATAGAGACAGCCTACTGTTTAGGGGCACAAGGTTAGTTCCTCCTACCACGCTTAGACAGGAGCTTATTTCTCTTGCCCACTCGGGTCATCAGGGAATTTCTAAAACCAAAGGGCGTTTGCGAATGACATATTGGTGGCCAGGAATGGATAGGCAGGTGGAGAGGACCATTAGGGAGTGTTTGCAATGTGTGTTGAGTGAGAAAACAGTCAAACCTAGAGTTCAACCCATGGAGATTAGAGAACGCCCCGCTCAACCCTGGGAAGAAGTTGCATTAGACATTCTGGGACCCATTCATGGAGGGGGTGTGGACGTATATTGGAAAAAATAAGTAATTAAAAGGATTGAGGCATACAGGGTTTCCCCGCACTCCACCACGGGAAAAACACCTTTTGAATTATTTAGAGCCAGACACCCAAATACCTTAGTAGCTCCCAGGTGGGTGAACGATGTGGAGTCAAGATCAGGAATGATTGTGTCAGATGACAGCTGGAGAGAGTGTGAACGAAAGAAAGTAGAAGCTAGGAAGAGATATTTCGACTCAAAAAAATCAGCACGAGTAACCAAAGTTAAAGTAGGAGATTGGGTACTTATTCGTGGCCCGGTCAACAAAGGCAGAAGTACACATAAATCCAAGCCTGTAAAATTGGTGAAGTTATTTAAGAATGCCATAAGAACAGAAGATTCAAAGATGTGGAATCTCAATCGAGTGGTGGTTCTCAAATGTAATATGTTCAATTAGTTTTTTTGGGCTCTTTAATTTTATTTTGCTCTCTTAATGTATTTTATTGTTTAATTTTTATTTTATTTTTTGTTGTTTGTAAAAGGGGGGAGGTGTGTAGTATGCATAGGAATGTAGAACTCTTGAGAGTGGATTGGAATCTGGTGATGTCATGGCTGAGGTGAGACAGAGAGAGCTTGTTGAGGAGAGGCTGACAGTTGGATCTTGGCTGGATGGGACCTCTTATACATTGGAATAAAGCTTCCTCGTGACTACATGCTGTTGTACATCTTTATTTCATCTGGAAGAACATCTTGATTCATTACAGTGCCCCCACGCGCTTTATAGCGCTTGTTGGTGTCAAGTGGGTGCAGGTGAAAATGGCCGCCTCCTGGGGCCTCAAAGCAGCTTGGGATATGTAGTCCCTCCCAAGTCTTTTAGTGCGTCCCACGCTGCAAGGTGGCCCCACGCACTTTATAGCGCTCGTTGGTGTCAAGTGGGTGCAGGTGAAAATGTCTGCCTCCTGGGGCCTCAAAGCAGCTTGGGATACGTAGTCCCTCTCAAGTCCCCCCTGAAGGAGTCTGTTCCAGCTCTCCAGTGAAAGTATCTGAACGGAGTCAACCACAGAGTAAGCCAACAGCTCCTTCAGTTCACAAAATGTCTTGACTTGCAAGCCATGCTGCTGGCGCCCGGCCGGCTCTGGGGGACTCCGGGGGGGCAGGGCTGCGGCTCCCGTGCTGCTCCAAAGGGGCCTCAGCTGCTTTTTCTACCGGCGCTGCACAGCCCCTGTCTTCCTGCTCTCTTCAGGCTGCCTCAACCGGCTGCTCCTGCGCTGTGTGCGGCTTCACGGGGCCCCCTGGCCGGCACTAAAGAGCCCCCGGGGCCGGCTCCGGGCGGAGTACAGCCGCTCTGCCTCTCGAAATGCCCCGGGTTGGAGAAATAGACCCGCAGACGAGGCAGCTCATGGCCGGTCTCAAACAGCTCCGTGTGCAGTTCCAGCGCCGTCAGCACCACCTCTTTCCTCACACCATTCCTGGCTTCTGTCTCTCACACCCGTTTCTTCTGCTGTGCATCCCATCTAGCTTCTGAAAGTGTCTTAATTGCTTTCTGTATTCTATTCTCCTATTTAACTGACATCCTTTCACGGGCAACAAATTCCCAATTACTAAGGGCTTCAAATTGTGCAGGTTTTGGAGGCGGTCTCATTTTATGCATTATTCACTCTAACTTGTCTAAAATTATCAAACTAAATATTCTGTCTGAGGGAAAAGATAAAGCACGTTCTTTCTCAGTAATTTTGCACCATTTTTCAAGCCAAGAACATGCATGTAACCCATTACCGGATGACACAATATAACCTGGAATTCCTTCTAATGGCATTTTAATACCTTCTCTGACTGGAATAAACACATCGCCACTTAACGCACCCTTTAATGTGTTGAAAAATGTAATTTCAGTCAACTTCAATTAATTCCACAACTTGTTGTCGAATCAGAGAGTAGTTTCAATCCCACAATCCTTTGCTCTCACGGTTCTCAACCAATAGGAGCGTGGCACTGTCCACCAATACCAGCATAACGTCACACTAACCAACCTATACCAGCGTAATACAATATGACGTCACACTCACTTCGTTCAGCAGCTGCAATCGCTTTGCACACAAATGCTCACACCTATTGCAAAATATTGTGATAAAAAAACAACAACCTATCTGCTCACTATGGATAGCAATTCAAACACTACAAAACTGTACAAGCTCACACTTCTCCGGCTATGGCTTTCACAAACACACAATGAATGAAACTTGACCAGCAATTCTCACTCCAGTTGATACAGATCTTCCACGTGCAGTCAAGTTTCACTAAATACCAATGGACAACTCACACTCATTCAAGGAAAACCATTGGCATCTTCAACAATGTCTCATGACAAGTTCATCACTACAGGCAATAAATTAACCAAGTGTCTTCTACACTTTATACTGGGACCTTAGGCCACTATGGTTCCATCAACAACAACAGCAGACCTTTTTTTTAGCAAAAAGCAACACAATCACTTCAAGCACGATGACTCTGCAAAACACTTCACATCATCACACTTCACTGCAATCTTCAAGCCAAAAGCATTGCAAGCGCAAAGCCCCGGTTATAATCACAAAATACATAACTTGTAGGTCAACACCGAAACTTCATCAATCTACAGACCGAACCATGGGACAAGATTTGGGGTAAACGAAGACTGGGTAATCACATAGGTTCAATCCTATCACCCTAACACTATATAAAAATGGATCTTCCCCCTATGGGATGAAGCCATCATTCTGCTACAAGAACTGATGTAGAATTTTAATCCTTTACAGAAATCAATGATTTTCAAGCTGGATGAATCTCTGGGCCCAGTAAGTGGTGTGGGAGAATTGCAACAGCACCCCAAACAATGTAATCATCATGACCAACGTGGCCACGAAAGGAACACTCCAATCGGAGTAAAGTTAAAGGATTTATTACAAACACAAACTCACAGTCATGTAGACAATGCACAAAATCAAGTTATGTACATAATCACCCAGGGTTGCCCAAGGCATCAACATATATTTAGGCAAACTAAAATTTTTAAAAAAGCTGGGCATTCAAAAATAATAATGCAAAACATTAATGAGAATATCTGAGACACTGAAATAATGTGTTGCTCAGAGTTAACAATCATTGATCAATTCAAATTTAGCAAAGTCAATAATCTTTGGCTGGGCACAGGTCAACCCTACAACTAACCAAATTAGGGAAATACATGTGTAGGGAGAAACACATGCTGTGCGAGCAACAGACAATAAGCACAAAAAGGGCAAAAATAATTTAGAAAAAGATATTCTCAGACTGCAGGTCACTAAGTAAGTTTTGAACAAGATAAGTAAAAAGAGAAAGTGTCAGAATCTCAGAAGTTCAGCCAAGAGTCATCTGAATGGCAAAATAAAAGGAATACTAAATCTAAACGGCCATTTCAAGATGCGATGGTAGAGTAAAAGATACCTCTCCACTTTTCCAGCATTCAGGGAATCTTCATCAGCAAAGCATCAGTATCAGCAAACATCAGGACAGCATCTGGGGACTGCAAGGAACTACTCCAAAGTTAAAATGTCCATCCCTATTTTAGAATTCACAAACCATTCTGATTCGTCAACCATATCAGATAATTTCATGTTGAATGGGCATCATCCAATGGGAATGAATCACATTACTCCAAATTGAAACAGTCCAATATCTTCCCAGGTCTGTCATGGGAACATCTTCCCTCTGTGTGACTCCACACATTTTTGAAACAATTGTATACAATACCAGTCCATGTTTCACACTGCTCTTCTGTCACGGACACCAAGCTTCATTCTCTCTATCATTAGATAATAGACTCTATTACCAACTAGCTAAGCTTCTCATGAGACCATGGGCCAGATGTACCATCACGGCCATTGCGATTCGGTAATAGCGATTTTTAAGAAATCGGTATTACCAACTCGCAAAGGGCCATGTATCACATTTGCGAATCGGTAATAGCGATTTCTTAAAAATCGCAAATGCTATTACCGAATCACAAATTGCGATACCGGCGTCATTCGCAGCTATGGGCCTCTTGGCCCATAGCTGCAAATTTTTTGCATTTCCAAAATTGCGATTTCTAAACCAGAAATCGCAATTTTGGAAATGCAAAAGGCCACGGTGCTGGGGGCCTAAGGCCCCCTCTCCTGCACCCCAATTTTGTTTTTACCATGTAAGGTTCACACATGCCAAAAGGGCATGTGTGCTTTACATGTTCAATTTAAAAATGCAGTTTTACTGCATTTTTAAATTTTGCACCAGGTTACCACCTGGTTGCAGATCAGGGTATTTTGCATGTACAAAATACCATTCTGCGAAAAATCGCAATTTGCAATTTTTTGCAGAATTGCCTTGCGACCTGGATTTTGCGAATCGCAACTTGCAATTCGCAAAATCCAGGTCGCAACGCAAAAAATCGCAATTTTTGCGATTTCTACTTTGTGGTCTGCGAATGCCTTTCATGCATTGCAGACCACTATTTTGCACTCGCAAACGGCCGATTTTACCGTTTGGGAGTGCAAAATATTTTCATACATCTTGCCCCATATTCTAGAAGAAAGTTCACATTAGCAAATGAATCAGCATTTATAACACAAACACTAAATACAAGCTTCAACAGACATCACTCATGCTAACGCAAGAGAGAATAAAAATGCTTTTAATTAATACGTTTTAGAAAGACACAGGTAGTATGCACACATGCAAATTCAGCACTAATAATAATTCATTAATATGAATACGGAAAGATTTGTTACCTCATTTCATTAACTATAACAGAGAACTGCACTTGTCTCACTTTGCATATATTTTTAAACATTAATAGTTTACTAATCATGAGAAATACAATGTCATTTCTATATCCACTGTTGGTCTAAAATCTAAATTACATTATTACATCAATTGCGTCCCCCTAACATGTGATTTAATTCAAATGCCATCAAAATCGAACTTTGAAATACAAGCAAGTGCACATTTAAAATGTGTGTCAGTGCAGTATAGTTATAAAACTATAATTGACATAAATATAAATTGTCACATTCTAATGACATTTCTGACAAGAGGGAGTTTACTAAAGGTTAGACTACATCAAGTTATGCAACACTCTCAAATAAGAGTGTTAAAAAGGAGTCAGAAGTTTATTTTGTAAAAGCATAAATTGAACAATTTGCAATACTTTTGACAATGTGGCAGTACATTCGATACATCCAGAAAAAAACCAATGCATGCAAATGTTTTCTGAACAAAAAAGGTGTAAATTAACATATTATTCCAGCAAAATAAATGAATGATTTCGGTCAAGAGCTCGCACCCCCACGTCCGCAGCGCCACCCTGCTGTGTCCGTGTCCCATCCCCTGCGCCTCAACCCTGGTGTCTAGTGGGCTTCTGGTAAGCGTCGCTAGACTCGTGTGCATTGTGCTGTTTTCACCGTATTTGTGACTGTATTTTGTATTCTGTGCCTTGCTTTTTTGTGCTTTTTTGCCTCCATTTGTGCCTTTTTAGACTGTTGTAATCCGCTTTTCACCCCTTGTGCGCTCCCCCCTGCCGCTCGTCGCTAGACTCGTGTGCATTGTGCCGTTTTCACCTATTTGTGACTGTATTCTGTATTCTGTGCCTTGCTTTTTTGTGCTTTTGCTTCCAATTGTGCCTTTTTAGTGTGCTGTATTCCGCTTTTCGCCCTTTGTGCGCTCCCCCTTGCCACTTTTCACTGCCGCTGCATCCCTGCGGCCCCGCCCCCCTCGTGCCCCCATTCGCCTCTCCCTCCCGCCTCCCAGCTGCTCCTCCCTCACCCCTCCCTTCTTAATGGCTGGCGCTGCTCGTCGAGGGTGAGCGACCTCTGACCTGATTTCGGTCAAGAGCTCGCACCCCCACAACCGCAGCACCACCCTGCTGTGTCCGTGTCCCTGACCCTCACCCACGCTGCTGCTAGAGTGTTCGAGGCCCTCCTCCACCTGCAGGCATCCCCTGCACCTCATCCCTGGTGTCTAGTGGGCTTCTGGTAAGCGTCGCTAGACTCGTGTGCATCGTGCCGTTTTCACCGTATTTGTGACTGTATTTTGTATTCTGTGCCTTGCTTTTCTGTGCTTTTGCTTCCAATTGTGCCTTTTTAGTTTGCTGTATTCCGCTTTTCGCCCCTTGTGCGCTCCCGCTTGCCGCTTTTCCCTGCCGCTGCCTCCCTGCGGCCCACCCCCCTCGCGCCCCCATTCGCCGCTCCCTCCAACCTCCCGCCTCCCAGCTGCTCCTCCCTCCCCCTCCCTTCTTAATGGCTGGCGCTGCGCGTCAAGAGTGAGTGACCTCTGACCTGATTTCGGTCAAGAGCTCGCACCCCCACGTCTGCAGCACCAGCCTGCTGTGTCCGTGTCCCTGACCCTCGCCCACGCTGCTGCTAGCGTATTCGAGGCCCTCCTCTACCCGCAGGCATCCCCTGCGCCTCATCCCTGGTGTCCAGTGGGCTTGTGGTAAGCGTCGCTAGACTTGTGTGAATTGTGCCGTTTTCACCGTATTTGTGACTGTATTTTGTATTATGTGCCTTGCTTTTTTGTGCTTTTTTGCCTCCATTTGTGCCTTTTTAGACTGTTGTAATCCGCTTTTCGCCCCTTGTGCGCTACCCCCGCCGCTCGTCGCTAGACTCGTGTGCATTTTGCCGTTTACACCTATTTGTGACTGTATTCTGTATTCTGTGCCTTGCTTTTTTGTGCTTTTGCTTCCAATTGTGCCTTTTTAGTTTGCTGTATTCCGCTTTTTGCCCCTTGTGCGCTCCCACTTGCCGCTTTTCCCTGCCCCTGCCTCCCTGCGGCCCCGCCCCCCTCGCGCCCCCAATCGCCGCTCCCTCCCGAACCCCTGCCTTCCAGCTGCTCCTCCCTCCCTTCTTAATGGCTGGCGCTGCACATCCGCGCAGCGGGCGCGCCACTGGTGCGCCAGAGGCAAGCCCGTCTGCGCCCGTCCGCGTCTGGACCGCGCCAAGCGCCACCCCCCATGGTCCGCACACCCCCCGCACCACCAGACGTCGCTACTCGGCCAACCAGCTCAGTGCCCTCAACCCCGGCCGCTCCACAACATGTTTCCAGTCATCTCCAAAGAACACCAAGGGACCATTCTCCTGCCTCGCCTGCAACTTCACCTGCGACAGAACAAGGAAACCTGCCACAACCGCAACAAACCACCTCCGCTGCATACTCCTCAACACATGCTCCGCACGCAAGTACGCCATCGAGCTCTGGGACCTGCTCGACACCACCGCCCCAGACGTAGCCTTCCTGACCGAAACCTGGTGGAAAGACTCCTCAGCACCTGACATCGCCATAGCCATCCCGGACGGCTACAAGATCACCAGAAGAAATCGCCCCAACGGAAACGGAGGAGGAATAGCCATCGCCCACAAATCCACCCTCAAAATCCACACCCACACGGACAACACTCTCAAGACTGCCGAACACCTACACTTCTGGATCCACACTGACCCCAACACCACCCTCAGGGGAACGCTCATCTACCAACCCCCAGGACCACGAGCACCATTCAGCGACTCCATCGCCGAACTCACGAGCACCCACGCGCTCACCTCTACGGACTACATCCTCCTTGGAGACCTCAATTTCCACTTGGAGAACAACAACGACGCCAACACCACATCTCTGATCGACAACCTCTCCAACCTCGGCCTCAGACAACTGGTCAACACACCCACCCACATCGCCGGCCACACGCTTGATCCGATCTTCTCCGCAAGCAACCACGTCACCTTTAACCACACCACCGAACTTCACTGGACCGACCACCACTGCATCCACTTCACATTCAAGAAGCACATCGAACACCACCGCACCCAACTACCACCACACCGCCGCTGGAGCAAAGTCACCGAAGACCAGCTGACCAGCACCCTCGCCCAGAATCCGCCCACCGACTCCACCGACCCAGACACCACCGCACTCAAACTACGACAGTGGATCAATGACTGCGCCAACACCCTTGCACCACTCAAGAGATCCACCGACAACCAAGAAAAGAAAAAAGCCGCCTGGTTCACTGACGAACTCCTCACCTCCAAACGCGTCTGCCAGAAACTAAAGAAGAAATGGCTCCTCGAACACACACCCAACAGCCTTGCAGCCCACAAGGAGGCCACCCGCAAGCACCACCAGTTAATCAGACTAGCCAAACGATCCCACTTCACAGAACGCCTGAACAACAACGCACACAACAGCAAAGAACTATTCTGCATTGTGAAAGAGCTCTCCAACGCCAGCGCCAACGTCAACGACATCCCACCATCCCAAGAACTCTGCGACGCCCTGTCCACCTTCTTCTATCAGAAGATCGCCGACATCCACGACAGCCTCAACACCACGCCTCCGTCAGACCCCACCCCGACAACTCCACCTGCACCAACCGCCTGACCGCCTGGACCCACGTAGACGACACTGAAACTTGCAAGATCATGAACTCCATCCACTCAGGATCCCCTTCAGACCCATGCCCCCACCACGTTTACAACAAAGCCGACTCCACCATCGCCCCCCAACTTCGAAAGGTCATCAACCTATCCTTCGACACCGCAATTTTCCTGGAAAGCTGGAAGCACGCCGAAATCCACGCCCTCCTCAAGAAACCCAAGGCAGACCCCAACGACCTCAAAAACTTCTGTCCGATCTCCCTCCTCCCCTTCCCGGCGAAGGTCACTGAGAAGATCGTCAACGCTCAGCTTACCCACCACCTCGAGGACAACTCCATCGTGGACCCCTCCCAGTCCGGTTTCAGACGTAACCACAGCACCGAGCCTGCTCTCCTCGCCACCACAGATGACATCAGACAGCAAATGGACAACGGCGAAACATCAGCCCTCATCCTCCTGGACCTGTCCGCAGCCTTCAACACGGTTTGCCACCACACCTTATTAACACGCCTCCACGAAGCCGGAATTCAAGAAAAAGCCCTCAACTGGATCTCCTCATTCCTCTCCGGCAGAACCCAGAGAGTCCAACTCCCACCCTTCCGCTCCGAAGCCACCAACATCATCTGCGGCGTACCCCAAGGCTCCTCACTAAGCCGGACGCTGTTCAACGTCTACATGGCCCCCCTTGCACAACTGGCCCGTCAGCACAACCTCAACATTCTCTCTTACGCCAACGACACCCAGCTCATCCTCTCCCTCACCAAAGACCCACACACCGCCAAGGCCAACCTCCACGAGGGAATGAAGTCCATCGCCAAGTGGATGAGAAATAGCCACCTGAAGTTGAACTCCGACAAGACGGAGGTCCTCATCCTCGGACGCACCCCCTCAGCCTGGGATGAGTCGTCCCACCGCGCTGGGACCCCCGCCAACGCCAGCCAACCACGCATGCAACCTGGGTTTCGTCCTCGACTCCGCCCTCACCATGTCCAAGAAGGTCAACGCAGTTTCCTCCTCCTGCTGCAACACCCTCCGCATGCTCCGTAGAATCTACAAATGGATCCCGACGGAAACCAGAAGAACGGTGACCCAGGCCCTCGTCAGCAGTAGACTAGACTACGGCAACGCACTCTACACAGGCATCCCAGCAAAAGACATCCGACGCCTCAAACGCATCCAAAACACCTCTGCCCGACTGGTCCTCGATGTCCCCCGCCGCCACCACATCTCACACCACCTGAAAGGCCTCCACTGGCTCCCCGTGGACAAGAGGATCACCTTCAAGCTCCTCACCCACGCCCACAAAGCACTCCACAACGCCGGACCAGCCTACCTGAACAACAGACTCAACTTCTACGTCCCCTCCCGCCAACTCCGCTCCGCCAACCTCGCCCTCGCCGTCGTTCCCCGCATCCAGCGCAAAACCTCCGGTGGCAGATCCTTCTCCTACCTTGCCGCCAAGACCTGGAACACCCTCCCGACCTCCCTGCGGCAGACCCAGGACCTTCTCACCTTCAGGAGACTTCTTAAGACCTGGCTCTTCGACCAGTAGCAGCAACCCCCCACCCCTTTCCAGCGCCTTGAAACCCTAGCGGGTACGTAGTGCACTCTACAAATGTTGTGATTGATTGATTGATTGAATGTGCAATGTGATTAGAAAATAGCCTGCTGTAAAGACAAACAGAACGTACTTTCTAAACACAATTTCTACAAACCAGAAATTATAATATCATCATGAACACTCACTGACTCTGAATTAGAAGGTATATTTATCACATTGCCTCTTTGGTCGAACAAAAGTACTACTGGGCCCATTACAAAACCCAACAGGAACTCAAAGGGTTCTGCAAACCATTTGCAAAATGCCAAGGGCTTAATGGACAGAACATCCAAGCAATGACTAACCACAACAAAGCCATGAAAACCTATGTTTTAAGTGGACTGACCAAAGCCCACTATCAATGAACTGTTTTTTTTATATACTTTTTTTTCAAGTATTTGTACCATTCTGTCTCTTAGGGAACTAATGCTGTCTGAGGCAAGACTTAGAAATGATAAATTAGGGCTTCTAGTATCAGAATTTATAATGCTTTACATGGATATTTGATGGCACATGAATTTCAGTCAAATGAACTTCAGAGAGTCTGTTACTCAGTCAAGGAGACTTCTCTAGGTAGACTTGAGTTTTGGCTGGCTGTAGTATCAGAATGCAGAAATGCACTCTGTTAGAAATGGGGTTTTTGGTTAGCAGTCAGATTACCCCATGTCCAAGCAAGGACCCTCACTCAGGGCAAGAGAATGATGAGTCGATTTCCAGACGGGGCACCTTGGATCCGCACAGGTGCACTATGACTTTGATGCCCAGGGACGATGTGTTAGAAATCCGTTTGAATGGTTTTAGAAAACTGCACTGCATGGGGTTTGCGTCATTATCAGCAACCACAAGCGGATGTTGCGTCATTTCTCCAACCGCGATGCACCCATATCCCAGCTGTGATACAGGTGGCGTGTCGATTTCAGCCACAAAGCGGGAGGAGCTTCGTTTATCAGCCGCCTTGCATATGGCGTTCTGTGCCTGGATTTCAGCTCTTATTCTGACAACTTCAACTTTCAAGGGCCCAAGGACAGCATAGGGCACCACTTGGCAAAGCAGGAGTCTCAGCAGAGAGTCCAGGTGCTGGCAGAGGAAGTCACCGATGGCCCAGAGGCTTCAAAACAGGAGGCAAGCTCAGTTCAAGCCCTTGGAGATTCTTCTTCAAGCAGGAATGCTCAACAAAGTCCAGTCTTTGTCCTTTGTCACAGGCAGAAGCTACAACTGCAGGATAGCCCAACAAAGCAAAGGCAGGGGCAGCACTTCTCTTCAGCTCTTCTCCTTGGCAGAGATTTCTCTTGGTTCCAGAAGTGATCTCAAGCCTGGGATTTTTGGGTCCAATACTTATACCCCTTTCTGCCTTTGAAGTATGCAAACTTCAAAGAAAAATGTCTGTTGCTCACAAGATCCTCCCTTGCCCAGGCCAGGACCCAGACACACACTAGGGGGTTGGAGACTGCATTGTATGAGGGAAGGCACAGCCCATTCATGTGTAAGTGACCACTATTCCCTCCACTCTAGCTCAGATGGCTCATCAGGATGTGCAGGCTACACCCCAGCTTCCTTTGTGCCACTACCTAGAGGAGATTCACAAACAGCCCAACTTTCAGTCTGACCCAAACAGGGAATCCACAAACAGGCATAGTCACAGAATGATTAAAACATTTTAAAAGTTATTTAAAGGCTGCCCCCATGTTAACCTATGAGAGAGACAGGCCTTTTAACAGTGAAAACTGAATTTGGCAGTATGTCACATGTAAAACACCACATGTAAGGTCCCACCTTTAACATACACTGCACCCTGCCCATGGGGCTACCTAGGGCCTACCTTATGGGTGCCTTACATGTATAAATAGGGAAGGCTTAGGCCTGACAAGTAAGTACACTTGCCAAGTTGAATTGGCAGGTTAAAACTTCAGACACTCCAGTGGCAGGTCTGAACCATGTTTACACGGCTACTAATGCGGGTGGCCCTGGGCACCTCTAGTGCACTCTACTAGGGACTTACTAGTAGATTCAATATGTTAATCATGGATAGGCAATTACACATTCATTTTACATAGGAGCACTTGCACTTGGTTAGCAGCAAAAACAGAGTCCAGCACAGATCAACAACTTGGAAAGCAGAGGCAAAAAGTTAGGGGAGACCACGCCAAAGACGCCAAGTCTAACAACAAGGAATCACCAGGGCCAGGTATAAATAATATAGAAGATTGGCTGCTTCCAGTGCACAGCAAAACTGATAGATATTGTAGATGGAAAGATTCACTGTGGTGTCTAAAACCATAGATGGAAGTAACCTAAACAAGCTCCCTTTTACCACTGTAGGACAGTTCTGTTACATGCCAGATCCTCAGCAAATTCAATTAATAGAGAAGTCCAGCATACAACACCACCACTGTATGACACCAGTGCCTGGTTGCACTACAATGTTCTAAAGGTAAACAGTTCCACTACCCATAAAGCAAGGAACCAGTGATAGAAGGTCCTGATACAACACAGAATCATTTGAAATGTAGATGTGTGATAGAATTGTTGCAAGTGGCCAACAAATGATAGGTTCTTTTAATACACACTTCATGCTACCACTTTTGAACAGGCTGCTACACAAATTACACTGAACACACTGCTGGTCTACACTAAATGGACACACAGCACCATCACCTGCACACATTTCAGGGAAGAGGAAATGCAATCATACCACAAATGACTGCAGCAAACAATAGCTTGCTGACTCTGGAGTTATCAACTCCTTTTGTGAAGCTGTGAATCAAATGTGTTAAGAGATGAAAGCCAGCTTCCTCAACATGAAGACAATTACCACAATTCAATGGCCAGCAGAAATCAAGCCTCCTACCTGTACACAAAAACAGCTCACACCTGAGAAATATAAATCTGAGAATAGGGAACTTACCCAAAGATCGCATCTTACCAACAAGATGCACACATGTCAAACTGCTGAAACTGGAAAGAGTAGCAGTCATTGAACATAGTGACCATGGTCGCCAGACGCTAAAGAGCAGTGAGCTCGAAAAAGACACCAGAGCCATTCCCGAAATTAAGCAGCGAATGAGAGACATGATATAAACCAGGGAAGAAAGGATCAGAAAGGGCCAGTAACCCAAGGAAGGCAATGTCACAGAGGGATAAAGCTAGACAGCTCACAAATTCGCACAATGTAGGACCCAGAGAGCAAACAGAGACAATCCAGTGCAACACAGCATGACATGGAACAGACGACAAGTACAGGCCAAGGTCACAAAGTAGAGACCATGAGTACCACCATATGTATCAAACAGCACCATAACCTATGGAAAATGAGTGGCACAAATTGTTTAAAGAGAGGTAGCAAAGAAGCACCCCACCCCTCCCTCCAGCAACAGGAACATGAGTGAATCTTCTAGAAATGAAAAGAAGGCCACAGGCCCAACTTCTAAAAGAGAGACAGGGAGATAAAGCAGATGGCCAAAGGAGGCGCCCCCAGAGAAGGCAATGAATCCCATGCTGGTGAGTATCTACGGAAACGGAACAGTCCACTGATTTTGCCGGAAAGGCCAAATCTCTGCAGAATGCATCCATAACCACCTCAAACACCACTAAACACAGCCAAGAAGCTGTAAGCAGGTGAAGGTACAGAGAGACTCATTAAGACATAGTGCCAAAGTTCAGACCTTAGACAAACAAAATTCAACCACCAGCTACAACAGACAAGCATGCCCAAGAGTCTACATAGCAACGTCCCTCCAAGCTTTGAATGGCCTCATATATATGGAGTACGGCAAGGCAGTTTAAGTTGCTGTGTTGCCTTACTCTGTGTCTGGGAGGTGTGCCATGGGCATTGCAGTGGGTTTTCCCATGTAACACCCATGGATTTTGACACATCCCCAGATTCACAAGAGCCTGTAAACCTGGGGATGCGCCAACAACTTACACCTCGCCAGGACAGGCTTAACGAGGAGAAATAATGTTATTTCTACTTGTTTTTCCTTTTTCCTCTTTCGAAACCAGCACCACAAGAGTGTCATTAATACGCCCGTCTTTATGCTGAATCATTTACTATTGCGAATGGTGTCTCAACTCATGTCAGTACAACTCTTTACCAGTGGGAAAGCTGGGGAGGGGGTGGTTTTAGGGCTAAGAGCGTGGTGGGGGTTGTGATCTGTTGAAGGATTTAGGGCTGGGGAATGAGCGGTTTTAGGGCTAACGAAGCTGGGGAAGGTGCGGTTTCAGGGCTAACAGGTGTGGGGGGGGGGGGTTAGTGCGACTGCATGATGCAGGGGCCTGAGATATCCTGGAGGTGCCTGTTGGCGACGCCTGGGGGAATTGTGTAACAGCTCTTGCTATGCTGTAGAGGTCCTTCAGCGCCGGCCTATGTGCGGCATAATCTGGGATCTGCAGCTGTGAGACACCAATCTCCCCCGTCCAGAATGGGTAAGCTGCACGAGCCCTATGTAGCCGGAGGGGGGAACGGTGAGGAGCCTTTAAGACTACGCACTGCGCCGAGACGACTATTCGGTGTCATTGTTCCCTCCTCTTCCCATACTCATCTGTTGTTTTGGCGTCTCTCTGTTGCCCGCATCTTCCTTGTCCTCTGGCTTCCCTTTTCCGACTATAGAGAGGAAGAGCTCAATCAATGATTCATTTCCATTTGCTACCTAGAATCTTAGAATCTAGACACCTTAGGTAGTTGTTAGAGAGTACTGATTATCTCCATTTATATAATTGTGTGCATTTTCTCTCGAGTTAGTATCTAGCGACTTCCAATATACCAAGAGTCGACTTCTATAATTGGGCGAAGTGATATTAGGTATGGTTGAAGTTGGGCACATATTGGAATTATCACCCTGTCTATGTTCACAGTTCTAAGGTCTTGTATTGATGTTTTAGGAGCTGACTAAATACAACTGACGTCCCGAGGTGGAATCTGGTTTTGGCCACCCATTGTCCCTTCATCCTAGTGAGTCAGGCATGAGCAATCATTGGTCCCCTTCATTTGCACTGAAGTGTGGGAACTACACTGTGTCCATTTCACTCCTGCAAAAGGTAACAAGCTTAACAGAAACCTACCTGTTGAGAGGCCCGTAGTTGTCCTGAAATCAGACCACTAGTATATCACATGCACATTAAGCCATGACTCCTGAATGTTGGACACTTAAAGTAATCAGTAAGGAAGGACTACATGTCCATTAATTTACAGCATATGTGCGTTGGGCAGAAAACACTAATCAATGCTATTCTCCAAAGCTGCAACCATAATTGGCTCATTTAGCCCCTTCCCCAATATGAAAAAGTAAGTGGAAATGTTTGTTGCATGCACGTTATTGTACTGGCATGTAATACTATTCGGCGTTAAAAAGCTAATCGTCAAAAAAAGAACATGTTAACTTGGTGATAATAGTTCCAGTATTTCTCTGCTTATGTATGTGATGGCTTGTTTTTTGTCTTCATTTTAGAAACTGGTGTGATAATGCCAGTTTTGTTGTAATGGCTTTGTTGTAAAAGGTGTCGGGATTTCGTTATTGCGTCATACATCCCTGCAGCACACAAAGAAAGAGGAAAACACCTCTATGAATTGTTTCTGTGCAGGAACGTGCTCCTACCTGCACAAAAACAATCCTGTGGACAGCTCAGGCACACTTGCACCATGATGCAAGAGTGCCTGCATTGGTGATAGGCTAGCAAAACGGTACCAGCATAAGGGGGGAAAGGACAGAAATTTACTCTATTGCTTAAATGCGATGGATTCCTGCCCTTTCACTTTGGCAAAGGGCAGTGCAGCAAGGTGACTTTCTATGCTGCGCTACACCAAATTCCCATAAATGAGGGCCTAATTGTCTAATTGCAGAGCTACAGTAAGAAGCAAGAAAACAATTAACTGAAAGCGCAGCAGGCAACCGGGAAAAAAACCACGGATGGAAACAGAAAGAACAGAACGAGCAGTGGCAGTGTCCTTATGTAACCAAGTGGTGCAGCTAAAATGTATATTTTTTTTAGAATTAGCAAAGTAGGTCTCCTACTCCAAAGAAAGTCACCCTCATAGAGAAAAGACTAGGACGAGGATACGGGCTAGGAGGTAAGGTGCTGCCATGTGAGTGAGCGGCCTCTATATAATTGTCTATGAACTGGGTTTGTCATGTGACCTCCTGTGATGTATACTCTGCCTGCCTTGTAATCTGCCTGCTCTCTTCCATGCTTGCCCACTAACCTACTGCCCCTGATCTGCATCGCGGATTCCTAGAACTTTGTCATTCTGTCTTCCTTCTACACCTGCGGTCTTCTCATTTGCATGCACGCTACCGCTGCTATACCCTGCCCTTCATGTCCACTCCCTTCTTCGGATTTACTGCACAGGCTCCTATTAACTACCCCTCATTCTTTATCAACATGCTGGTAATTTCCATTCCCATAATTCTTTCCTCCCAAACTGATTTATTTTTAGGTTTATCTGCACCCCCTGGCAAGCATCTCCCGCCCATAATAAATCATAAACCACACTCACAGGCCTTTTTAAACTTCCTCTTTTTGATGATAGCATGAAAGGTTGGCCTATAATTGCCCAGAGGTACTTACCAAAGCCCACATAAATTTGAAGCATGCACATTTTCTGAAAGAGGAATGTTTAAGCACTGGGGAAAGAAAGAAAGTACCTGAGTAATAAAATTCAATGGCTTGACTAGAAGTTCTTGTTCTGGTTATTTTTCACCTATTATATGAAGAAAAGGCGCCAGACACAGACCCACCATTGTTTATGCTATAAATTGCTCCAAATAACATATAATATAATTCCAGTGGACCTCACCATTATACCAATTAATGATTTTCATATGTCAAATTCCTACTTCTTTTTGCTCATAGCATGTTTCCATATTATGTGCATGCACTGAAGCACTGCTGCAAAATCACTGTATGTGCCCACTCAGGCAACAACCACAATCCTTGCCATGGTGAACCACTAAAGTTACAATATTGACCTGTGCTTAACTGATGGTTTGTCAGACTAAACTCTCATGCTTTTAATTTTTTTTGTAAAGTTTTTTAACCATTTATTTAATCTTTTTATTAAACCCACATTAAAATCTGTAGGGCACCGAAAATGCAGGAAAGTTTTATTTTACCTTCAGCTTTTAATCAGCCTCGATGTTTGTTTTAGGGTCAGTTCCTATTTTAAGCAGCAGTGAGATGCAGAAAATCTAGGAAAGGTTAGCCTCCTGGACGAGGGCAGTCCTTCACATCACCATTAACAAACAGCACTTATCATAGAGAACAAAGGTGGTATTACTGTTAAGCATTTAGTAGTATTTAAAAAAAGATTCATCTACCTTTTATGGCTAATTTTGGCTGAATAAAGTTATCATTGATTGACTGACAGGAGACATGCAATTTTAAAGTTATAGTCACATATAGCATAACAAAGCGCCACTCGTGGTCATCTGGTTGTGTTATACCAAGGGAAAGTCTCAAGTTCAGGCCAACTGCTGTAGAGCACTGACTGGATACAAGGACTAGGTTAGTGCCACTGAAAATGTTATTTTCTCAAAGTTCCGTTCGAGATGGCCAGTTTGCAGTTGCGAAGAGCCCAACATTCCAGGATTTCTCCTTTCCTTGAAGACAATGGCACTCTGATGACAGCCAAGGGTCCAGTACCTGTGGAGGCACATCTTGGGGATTAGGGAATCACTCTAGCCGAGGCCAGCAGGGCTCAGGTGGGACCAGTTGCAGGTCCAGACAGATCCAGTTCCAGCAGGTCAACTGGGCACTTGCAATAGAGGGCTCTGAGCAGGGCCAGCTTTAGGGCAGTGTGATCAGTGCAGTCACAGCTGGTGCTGAACTCTGGGGGTGGAGGAAGGGCCTGTATTTAGAAATACCTTATAGGTTCCTTGTGTGTCCAGCAGTTTTTGGCAACAATAAACATGTAAAAATAACTCTGGTGATTAATGGTTCTCCTGGAGAGAGATCAAAGTATTATCTAGTGGCAGTTTTGGCTCATCACAAAGAAGCACAGAGGATTAATATGCCTGCTGCAAGGAATGAGCACCATGCAGAACACAAAGCTGCATTTTATTGTGGATAGCTGAGTGGTCACTGCTTTTGTCACAAAGATCCTTTGCTACTTGCAGTTCCTAAATTACAATCCTAATATTGCACAATGATCTATGAACTGTCATCAACGAGCTGCATTCAAGCTGCATGGCATAGATTAGAACTTTACTTTTGTTTCACAGTCTTTCGTCATCCTAATGTTGCTAAAAATGGTTTGTATGGATAGAGACACATTCTTATTAGTAAAGCCAACCCCAACCATTGTGATATGTTTTGACTTCTGAGTTTGTGCTTCTCCAGACCAAACACTCTTAAAATGTACCACCTACTTGTACGGATCACCTGTGATTCCCACACCTTGCATTCTTCATTGCCTGATGTAACATTTCTGATAGACTGATTTACACATATGTGTGATGTAAAGTGTTCTGACACCCTATGGTGGTCTCAGTAGCACTGTGAAATAAATTAAATGTGTGTGAGAGAGGGGTTATGGAGAGCTGAGGGGTGCTGTTGAAGGGTGATTGTGAGGCAATCTGTGGCGAAGGAGGTTGGTTTGGTGGGGGCACCAAAAAAGATTGTTGACTAGGCACCACCAGTGCTAAAGCCATCCCTGCCTCTGAAGTTTGTTGTGTCCCTGTTGCTCACAACAGTACTCTTGGAGCCACTCAGGTGAACCTGGGATGAAGGGAGCAGGTCCATTCTTCCTTCTCCGAGAGCAAGTTAGGTCTCAAGCAGCAGGATAGCGTTCTGAGGAATGAGGCTGGCTTCAAGCACCAGGTCAGTCCTCTAGGAAGCAAGGCAAGCCTCAAGCAGCAAAGATGTTCCCTGGAGAACAAGGCAGTCCTTAGTCAGTAATGCCTGCAGATCCAGGAGTGCACTGAAAAGTTGTTCTAAGGGTCAAATATTTATACCTGGTGCCAGCCTTTGAAGTAGGGGAAAAGTCTAGGCTGCCCCCACAACTGGTTCTGGAAAATTCCTTCCTTCACCTGTAAGTGCTCCAAATTGTCTATGTTGACAAAAGATTGCTGTCAAGTTCCTTTGTGAGTGTGCTGGAGGCAGCACTTTGCAATGTAAATGGGCAGGGCCCATCCTGCCAAAAGTTAGCCCGGCTTTGTCTCACTGTCTAAGATGAATACACAAAGTGTGACTGTCAAGCTATTTACAGTTAAGTGACCAAGGACACAGGCTGCAGGCACCAAATGGTTAGAAAAAAAATGCCAAACTTTTAAAAATGGCATTTTCAGAATTGTGACTTAAAATCTGACTTTACCATTAAAGTGGATTTCAAATTACAATTAATTTAAGACCAAACAAAGGTTAGCACTTATGAAATCTAATAAGTTTTCCCATTGTTATGCTCTAGGAGAAGTATGCCTTGAAGTAATGGAAAAAAAATGTAGGAGTTTTTCACTTCCAGAACCTGTGTAACTTAATAACACGTCCTACTTTTTAAATACGATGTATGCTACGGTGTGAGCTGTTTAGGGCCTACCTTAAGGGTGGCTTGTATGTATTAAAAAAGAAGGTTTACGCTTATTTGCGCGGGTCGAATTAAGCAGTTTAAAACTGCACACAGTCTGGAATGGCAGACAGAGGCATGATTTGGCACAGGGGGTGCTGCAGTCCCACTAGTAGCTTTTATTTTGCAGGCCCTGACTACATGTAGTACCACTTTACTAAGTCTTGTGAGTAAACTAAATGTGCCACTTCAGTGTAACCCAATTTTACCATGTTTAAAGGAGAGAGCGCACACACTTTAGTACTGGTCAGCAGTGGTAAAGTGCACAGAGTCCTAAGGCCTACAAAAACTAAATTCCGAAAACTTTAGTAGTGAAGGCAAGATGTTTGGGAGTGACACTGTAGAGAGGGACAAGTCCAACAATAACATGTTGTGATTGGTTTTTCTGCTCTATGTTGTTTCAAAGCCAACGCTATCGTAAATGCAGGTTAAAGTCTATGAAAACAAAGTTTATGTGATGGGAAATTTAACAGGATATGGGGCTTGGTGTAACCATGTATCACCAAGGAATGAGGGTGTGGGGGTGCCCAAATATCTCATACATTTGCATTTAATGTTTTTTTGATTGCACCATTTGCCAACGATGCTGTCGAAGATTTTGAAAACATCCTGCCAGGTCTACTGCACTAAAGTGTATTAAGATGCAGGGTTTTACAGCGCACCCAAGAGAAACTTTGACTGGCAGTGGACGTGGTTCAAAATCTTAGCACCCTCCAAAGTTTAGGTCTAGGCCCCTCCTTCATGCTGTACTAGGCTGTAATAGGTTCTGCACTCCTTCATGGCAATAACAGCCGAGGTTGGTGTTTCGCGCTGATTCCGTGTTTGCACATTACATGGCCTGTTTTCACATGCACATTTCCCCTGGTTTGAGATGATGAAGGTCGGTGAAAAAAGCAGGAATTCTGCTATTCTCGCAGCCTGGTCTCGGAATGATGGTCTAGATGCTGTGGCCCCTTATCTCGGCCTTCCTGAGATCTTTACTTAACACGTGAAGGTACCCAGCTCAAGGTTATGAGAGGAGTAAAATCACTCCATTCAGTGTTGTGTTTTAACTCTATCTGCGTGAGCTCTTACTCTGTATTTTTGCGTGCCTGGACCTATATTTGTGTCTTCCAGTCTGCCTACTTCTTTGTCTCTTTCTTCGAGCCTACGTGCCTCCAGAACGTATAGGAAAGGTACGTAAGGCTCCAGAACCAGTATCATAAGTTTAGCCAACGTCAGCGGCGTCTCTTTTCTTTAGCCTCTCTACCTTGGAGGTCTGATTGGTTACTGATGCATAGTATTGTCAAGATGCTTCAGTTGCAGTATACAGAGGGTATGCCGATCTAGCTGATTATAATTTCAGTTCTTCCTTCCTCCTACAAATGCCACGAGCTCCAGTAGAAATGCTAATGGGGCTGCGCAAAGGTCGGCAGGTGTCTGTATTTCAGTGTGGCTGCCAGGGATCCAATTTATCGAGTCTGCTGCAATGACAGCCCTTCTCGAGACAGATCACTATAAAGATGTACATCGGTGCGCGCGACATCTCGCCTGCGACTGCGCTGTCACTTACATCTTCCCTGACCCGCTCTTGGGAACCAAAGAGACCTGCCTTCGTGTCACAGTGGTGCTGAGCGGTTGGCAGCACTTGATATAAAAATGTACGTGACACCGGCAGAGTTGGGGACACTGGTACTCACTCAACTGCGCAACGACATAATGTTTTACAATAAAAAAAATCTAGAAAAATGACAGAAAATAGCTTGCCATTCTTTGGAGCTATGTTAGCAATTAAAAACAAAATAAACACTGAAAAATTAAAGGTATGCTTTCTTAATAACAGGCAGAGACAAAAGGCTAGATCACCAAATGCGTTGCTATAAGAAGAAAAGGTGCCGCAAAATATTTATTTCTCTTGGAGGAAAACACTGCTGTTTGCATAAAGAAATGCATTTCACCCACTGACCCACGAATGAGTAAGTATGGTGTTTATTTACGTATTTTTATAAACTGATAACCCTTTGCTCGCTGCAAACCAAAGCTTTGTAGTTTATCTTTCCAAAATGTTTTTTTTTTAAATCTCTTTATTAGTGTGGATAACACTGCATTACTTATAACTGAACGCAGAATTGCTCTCGCCATTAGTTATCATATACATTCCACTTATATGAGAGAACGGAATACACAACAAGAAGAGAGAAAGTGAAAAAGAAAAAGAAAAAAAAATAGAAGAAAGAACATAACTTAATGAGCGACAGTTGGGGTGTCTCACTGAGTATACTGAGTGAGGTTGGACGGGAGCGAGACCAATCAATATCTCGGTGGGGTAAGCTTGATTTGTGCGCTAGTAAGTGGGGGGGGGGGGGGGGTTGGAGGGGGGGTGGGGCCACGCCAGGGGCATGGAGGAATGAAGATGATCGGTGGGGGTCCATATGTGCTGCATGGTGTATAACCATTAGGTGAGAGGTGGGATAAGATCATGGCGCACTGCCCTGGGACACAGAAGCCAGTCCAATATTGTTCTGTATTAAATATGGGTATGGTGAATGCTGACGTCTATGTAATCATGGCGGGTGGGTGTCATCTTTGGCCTCGAGCGTTGTGACCAAAGAGTCCCATTCATCTATTCCCTTAATCTGTTCCCCTCTGTCTCGAAGAGAGTGTAATACTCGAGCCTCTGCCCTCGACCATTTCAGCATGTCTTTCAACCAGTGTCGGGTATCAGGTACAGCTGGTGCTTTCCAACGCATTGTTATTAGGCGCTTGAATAGTATATATGCTAGCTCTATGCATTTTTGTGCCTGTTTCTTCCCCTTTGGGCGTGGCCGGATGCCCAACTGGCAAGAAGCAGGTGTGGGAGAAAGCGGGTGCTCAGCCAGATCGGCTGTCAGAGCAGTTATGTCTTGACAGGCACGCAATAATGGGGGGCATTCCATTGTCATGTGGAAAAAAGTTGCATCCACCTCACTGCATCCTGGGCACTCTTGAGTGGACTGGGGTAACATGCGTTTTAGGCAGTGTGGGGATAGGTAGGTCTGGTGTAGGTAATTGAACTGGGTAAAGCGGAATCTGGGGTTGCGAGACACAAATCGCACTGAGCTGAGTGCCATGTCCCAGTCTTGCTGGTTCAATGGAGCTAATAGGACCTTATCCCACCTTGCCTTCGCCTTGGGTTGAGCCATCTCCGTGTTGCCCATGAGAACTTTATATATCTGAGATACAATATAGTGTCCCCCCAGATTTGAAAGCAGCTCATGCAGCAGGTGTGAAGCAGGAGGTTCCTTGTCTCCGCATTGCCAAGTGTGACGTGTGAATTGTTGTAGAGCACACTGTGTTAGGAACCAACCCCTATCCATTTCATGTCTTGAGGAAAGTTTGGTATATGACATCATACAGCCCTCTGAAAAAATATTTCCGATCGTTTGGATGCCTCTTTAGGGCCACTGTCACACCTTGTGTTGCCTAGTTTTTTTAGCGATCCCTGGAATAGAGAGTAATGCAATTCGGGGTGAGTATGGGGGAATCTGGTTCCCAACGAGTATATAGCGACACCAGCACCAGTAAGCTGTGCGCATCAGGATATTGTTTTGGCCAGTCGAGTTTCTGCAGTCTAGCAACCATT
Organism: Pleurodeles waltl; assembly: GCF_031143425.1. Lineage (NCBI taxonomy): Eukaryota > Metazoa > Chordata > Amphibia > Caudata > Salamandridae > Pleurodeles > Pleurodeles waltl. The sequence goes on from NC_090440.1 coordinate 263,320,584, forward strand.
GTAATATATCTGTGCTGCCTAGTGTAGTATGCAATACTTTCGCCTCTGAGTTCGGGGGGTCTTGCAACCAGCACCAGGTCCATTGTATTTGCGATGAGGCATAGTATAGTTCATAATGCGCTGTGCCGAGCCCGCCCGACTCTAGAGGCAGCTGCGTGGCAGCCAACGCTACTCACCTGCATCCTCCACCCCATATTAAGTCCGACGTGAGGCTATTTAGGGATGTGAAAAAATCACGAGGTATAATTAGCGGCAGGGCTGTGAAGTGGTAGAGTATATGTGGAAGGATTATCATTTTGGCAATTGCTACTCTACCCATGGGTGATAGCGGAAGTGTTCCCCAGAAAGGCAGAGATCTCTTTATAGAACAGATCGTCCATCCTAGGTTTCCCTCCCTCAAGTCAGTGACACCGTGGTATATCTGTATACCTAAGTACTTGAAGGTTGTATGTGCCCATGGTAGTGTGTATACCAGAGCACTGGGTCGCAGCTCCTCTGGTATCAGTGCTAATGGGAACAGACAGGATTTAGACCAGTTTACCCGCAGGCCTGATATGTCACCGGACCGGTCCAGTAATTGCAACATGCCCGGGAGTGAGGCCATGTGATCCTGTAAATATATCAGTGCATCATCCGCAGATAATGAGACAATCTGATAGCCATCCCCATGTGGTATGCCGCATTCCTGCGCCCTCCTACGGAGATGTGCGGCAAGTTGCTCCATTGCCAAAGCAAATAGGAGTGGGGACAAAGAAGATCCCTGTCTTGTGCCTCTGCCCATTAGGAATCTGTCTGATATTATCCTGCCCGAGCGACAGGATCTGTGTACAGAATCCCTATCCATTTCAGGAAAACTCTCCCCACTACCAATCTGGACGACATCTCCAGCAAGAAAGGCCAGCCCAGCGTGTCGAACGCTTTCTCAATGTCCAGAGATACCGCTACTCGGTCATAATCGGAATCGGGCGTATCAATTATGGTCTGCAGTAAGCGTCTAATGTTCATAAAGATATTGAGTCCCGGAATGAAGCCTGACTGGTCCTCATGAACCAGGCTTGGCATCAGCAGGAGCAAGCGGTTCGCTAGGATCTTACCCATGAGCTTACAATCCAGATTCAGGAGAGAATGTGATCTATCGTTAATTATATCAGGTGCACAGTTCCAGTCACCCCTCCATATATATTGCGAAGTCGGATCCTGAAATAATTGGGGAGTCAGTGACTGGAGAAATTCTCCTTGTTTGGTGTTGGGTGCGTATACGCCAATTATAGTGAGTGGGTTACCGTCCAGGGAGCCTTCCAGTTGGCCATATCGGCCATCTGCATCTACCGTGTGGTGGTCCACTGTGTAGGGTACTTCTGGGGCTATCCATATTAAAACTCATTTAGCATATTCAGAGAAGGAAGTACCGTGAGTTAGGCCTCGCCATTTATTTTGTAGGTTGCATAACTCCTCTGTTGTTAAGTGTGTTTCTTGTAATATAGCAACATGTATTTTGTGCCTTTTAAGATATGTATTAATTCTGTTGCGCTTAATGGGATTAGCCATGCCCCGTACATTTCAAGTCAGTATGTTATAAGTAGCCATTTTTATGTATTAGGGGTAATATGGACTGAATATCTGCCAGGATGCGGCCTCAAGCCAGGTGTTACTATTTCCCTTGCCGCCGCTTCACCGATGTCCCCCTCCCCTGAGCCACACCCCCGTCAATTAGGGAAAGAATGAAGAAAAGGAAAAAAAAAGATAGAGAAGTACTAAGAAGGGGTTTCATAGATGAAGCCCAACTTGCAACAAAAAGGTACAACCGGTGTCCAGTGTGGTAACTATTGTGAAAAGGTCCATCAGGTGTCCCCTTGGGGTGTGGGGGGGCATAGACATTGCGTCAATGCGTCCCATCGCGATGGTCCCAATCAAGTGTATATCGCCCCTGCCATACCCCAAGCGCCTAGCTGCCTCTGTCGTCTTGAACATCTTTGTGCCCGAGCGGATGGAGCTCAGGGTGACATGATATGACATCCGCACAAGCGTGATGTCCAACTGATATGTCCAGTCAGTCTCAATGCCGCATTCCATTGTTGCACACCACGACTTGGAGTTTAGATGTCATCTGCAGTGCGTGGTGTTAGCTCTGGGCCAAATACTGATGGGGAGGAAGAACCACTAGATCAATCAGCCATTAGATCTGAGTTCGCCTTTTCAGGGTCTCGATATATCTGGTGCCGCGACGATATAAACAGACTGGCCTCCTTTAGGGCCTGTTCCTGGCTTTCCGCAACTTGCGCTCTGGAGTGGTGCGCCCCTGGTATAGTTTTCTTCCGTCGCCGGGGTTGAGGGGTGAGCCATGTCTCCTGCCTGACATCATCTTTTTTAAGCTGGGCCATGCCCTTGGCATGTAGCCATGTCCAGGTGTCCTCAGGGGATGAGAAGATATAGTATGTGTCTTTTACCCTTCTACTACACGAAGTCACGTCGGGAACAACAGAGAGTAGGGGAGGTTGTTGTCTTGTAGCAGTTGCTTCACTCTTGTGAAAGACGCTCTCCTACGTTGTACTTCTGCCTTGTAGTCTGGATATGCTGTTATCGCGTAATTGTCCATCTGTATGGGGCCTTGAGTCCTGAATCTTTGTAGGATCAAGTCTCTGTCCCGAAAGTTCAGGAAGTGTGCTATCAATGGCCGAGGGTGGGGCACCTGGTCTCGGCAGGCCCCCTGGAATTCGATGAGCGCGTTCTACTATGAACGTTGGTGAGGATGTGTCTGTCAGGACTTTATTCAAAAGCCACCCTTTCAAGAATTGTTCAGCACTTGGGGACTCTATTTGCTCTGGAGATCTTATGAATCTGATGTTGTTTCTTTTCGAGCGTCCTTCTGCATCCTCAGCTCTCTTCTGCTGTTGACCGATCTCTGTTACCAGATGCTGTAGCTGATCGCGCGACTCCTTGATATCAGGTTGAGTTACCGCTAGTGCACATTCAGGCCCATATTTATACTTTTTGCCGCACAACTGCGGCAACGCAGTTGTGCGTCAAAATTTTTAATGCCGGCTAACGCCATTCCAACGCGCCATGTGGGCGCCTTATTAATGGAATGACGTTAGCCGGCGCTGCGGACTAGTGTGCGTCAAGAAAAATGACTCACACCAGGCAGCGCCGGCGTATGGGAAAATGGGAGTTGTATGTCAAAAAATGGTGCACGTCAGGTCTGAGGCAAAATTCAGGCCTCAAACCGGATTTGCGTCATTTCTTTTTACGCCCAACCTCCATTGACATGACTCCTGTCTTAGCAAAGACAGGAGTCAAGCCCCCTTGCCCAATGGCCATGCCCAGGGGACTTATGTCCCTGGGCATGGTCATTGGGCATAGTGGCATGTAGGGGGGCCCAAATCAGGCCCCCCTATGCCACAAAAAAAAATCGGAAATAAATACTTACCCAAACTTACCTTTACTTCCCTGGGATGGGTCCCTCCATCCTTGGGTGTCCTCCTGGGGTGGGCAAGGGTTGCAGGGGGTGTCCCTGGGGGCAGGAGAGGGCACCTCTGGGCTCCTTCCGAGCCCACAGGTCCCTCAACGCCTGCCCTGACCCAGGCGTTAAAAACGGCGCACATCAGGCTGTGCGCCGTTTTTTAAGGCCCACCCCCTCCTGTGCGTCAAAATGACGCCAGAGTATAAATAAGGGGCACAGGCCTTAAAGTCATTTTTTGGAAGGGAACGCCTACCTTGCATATAATTAACGCAAGGCTGGTTCCCCCTTCCAAAAAATGACGCACATGGTGGAATTTTGACGCCCGCGGGGTCGGACGTCAAAGTATAAATATGGGGCAGGGTTTGCGCCGATTGTGCGTAAAAAATTTGACGCACATTCGGCGCAAACAGAGTATAAATATGCCCCTCAGTGTCCCTGACCCTGTCTACTACTTTGAGATGGTCTGCTTTGAGCAAGTTTACTTTGATTACTATCTTCGCGTCTAGTAATGCCTGTAGTAGTTTGTCGAACTACGCTGAGTGCGCTTGCAGCATCTGATTCATTTGTTGCAGTGCATCGGCTTGTGCTCCCGCTAGGTCTGCAGGGTTCAGTCCCTCTGTGTCCGCCATGAGCTGCGGTTTAGGCGGTATTGGCTTGACCATAATTAGCGAGGTTGTCTGTGCTACGAGCAACGATGTCAGGCCTGACACTCTTGAGGTGATCGTGCTGAGTGCTAATTACGAAGTGAGGCGGAGGAGACCCCACTAGTTGGATAGTTCTCCCGAGTGCAGTGCAGGAGCAAGAGAGAAGAGACTATCGTGCTTGGCCTGTGCTCCCGCAGCGGGTCCTAGACTGCATCAAACACTGCTCCAAACTGGCTGTGTTAAGTGTGGTCTGCGCGGTGTCACACCCCCCTCTCAATGTACTGTTATTTCCACAGTGAGCTCCCAGTGGTGGTATGTCGCGGCCACAGGGGTGCTATTCCTCGGCAGACCCTCCTTAGTTATGGTCCTGAGTCGGGGCTGGTAAGTGTCGAATAGGGAACAGTAGAGGCTCTTGCAGTTTGGAAGCCTTCACGGCAGGCTACTATCGGCCATGGGTGCCAAAGAGCTTGTCCCTACTCTGCCGATTGGCCCAGGTTGTAGTCAGGGGTTGCTGCACTCAGTAGGTGGCGGTAGCAGTGTGCGTGGACCCTCTCCGATCTTAGCCAAAAATAGGATGCGTAGCGATTGTCTGAGATCCTATTATTGGGGTCGCAGCCACTGCGCTCGCCCATCCCCCTGGTGGGCATTGTAAACCCCTCTATTAGCTGAAGAGGCCGTCTTCTCACCGCTTTGCACACTTGGGCCCGGACCGCCCACCAGGCCTCCTTTACTTCTCGGCGATCCGCACCGTATCGCGTGTCCTCCTTCCTCCGCCCCGCTTCTGCCACCTCCTACCTCCCTTTCTTCCAGTTGGACCTTCGGGCCACACCACCCGTGTTGCTCCCAAGCAGCAGCTTCTCACTTCAGTGTTGCTTCGTAATGGCCAGGGCAATCCTGGAGCATCCACGGGCGCTTGCACCTCTCTGGACAGCTTCAGCCCGCTGATCCGTATAGGGTGTTTCGGCTGCTCTGTGTCCCCGGCTCGATCTGCTGGAGCTGTAGGGCCCAGTGCGTCATCAGGAAGCTCGTCGGCAGGGGTCCTCTGGGACACCCGCGCCTGTACACGCCACAGTGAGCGGTGTGTGCCTGTCCTCCGAGCAGCACGTATGGAGCTCCCACATGGGGGTGCTCACTGTGCTTTGACGCTGCCAAGGGAGGGGACCGTTCCAATTCCACCTAAGTCACGTCGCATCAAGGCCTTATCTGCCTCGCGCCACGCCGGTCCTGGGCCCATACGCTTCCCCTCAACCAAACGGGACCAGCTGAGTAGGCTGTCGACTCTGCAGTTTCCCCCAGCCATGCACGACTGGGCGACCGGCATCAGAGGGAGGGAAATTGAAGGATTAGTATTAGGGCCAGGAGTGGAGCTACTCAGTAAGGGTCCGTCTTGGCCGCCATCTTGCCAAAATGTTATTGCAGTTGCTTTTCCCCTTTTCATGCCTGCATCGAGGATGTGAATTCAATACATTTTCTTACATAGGACCAGAATTATAAGGAAATTGTCAGCGTTCCAAAGAGTACATAGTGCTTATTTGCACGTATAGCACTTGGCCATTTAAATTAATTTGTTCTTGGAATAGTACTACTACACTGGAGTCAACAGCAATCCAGGCTGGTCCCGATGACCAAATGAGAAAAAACAAAAAGTAAGATGGGAATTGGAAACATAGGAGAAAATACCTACTTGGGCCCCACCTAAACACTAGGACATGTTAGTGAATCGCAGTTTTTTGGAAATGAGCCTCATCCTCATATCTTGGTATGCTTCATCATTGACGACCTCATCCCAACTTGGTCTGACTTTACTACCAACACAGACTCAAACTCCTTGGGAAGGAGTTCTTGATAACGTTTTACCTGGGCAATTTTGGGACCCAGATAAGTTTTAAAAATATCTTAGGGTAGACCTTAAGGAAATACTTTATTAGTTAGTATCCCTGTTATAGTTAAAAAGACATATGGTGAACGATTATGGGTACTATGCTTCTCCCAGCCACTAAAAGTCCAATATGTTTCTGCCCAAACATATGCCAGTTGGTTGTTGCGGGCATTCAGCAGGGCTTGTATGGATCCCTCAATCTGACAGCAGTCTTCTCATTATCACACAGGAAAAGGAAATTCCTACCTCACCAAATGATGCAACTGGAAACTTAGGGATAATAGGGATGTGATAATGAAAGCATGTGCATATAGCACCCACACATTCACATGCATTTGCAATGCAATTGGTCTCGCGTTTGCTCCAGTTAGAGCTATTAGTGCTTTAAATTCCTAACTGGATAGTTCTTGCCAAATAAATTGAAAATGAACAGTAAAACATTAGTTGAAAAAAGCAAACCGAGCGCGAAGGAGAGACACAAAAGGAAAAAGAAGTTTGCTCAGAGTCAAACATATCAGCAAATGTGCAATTATCCATGTAACAGGGTCGGCGGTAACAAAATCTCCCCAAGGAGGGACAAATGTAAAGCGTTTACCAATGATAGTGAGTGAGAGTGGTTGGGAGTCTAAGATAACAGTTGGTTCAATCTAGGGTCTCCAAAGGAGGTACTCCATCTACTCAGGTTCTTAGAGCATGTTACAAGTCTCAGCACTTCTCCAAAATGTAAGTACAGTGAGAGATGCCTGTCACATGCAGTGCATGAATGTCTGCCCACATGTTACAAACAGTGGAATCTCTCCTGTCTGCCTACACTATTCGCAAGTTAAAAACATCAGTCTTTTATAGATGCCAATCAGCACAGTGCGCTATCTACTTCTAGTGTGCCTGTCTGACCAAGTCCATGGTGCAACCTGTGCACTTCCACTTTTGTTCCATTATATCTGCAGATAACAGCTATCTGCACACAGTGCAGTATCTCCTTCCTGTATGCCTGTCTGACTAAGCCCATAGTGTAACCTGTGCACTGCCTCCATCAGTCCATTGTACCTGCCAAAAATAACATAGTGCGCATAGTGCAGTGTTTCTTCCCTGTGTGCCTGTCCACACTAAGCAATATGGTGCAAGCTGTGCAGCCTTAGCTGCTTTTCATTGTGCCTGTTCACGTTAAGGACATGGTGCAAACAGTGCAGTGCCTCCTCCGTTTCTGCGTGTCTGTCTGTAATAAGCACACAATACAAGCAGTGAAGAGCTTGTGGTCATTGCTTTTCCTGCTCTGTGTCTTCCGAGTGTAGTCTCTGTCTCCCTACACTAAGCACCATACAATAGTCCAGTGTCTGCCTGTGATGTGGCATCCCACACTAAACACACTGTACAAACAGGCAGTGTTTCCCCTAGTGCTGTTTTGCATCACTAACAATGAGACAGACAGAGCACTATTTAAAAACCTGGTTGACTACACTAAGCACATGAAACATATGCAGTGTTTACCATTTTAGCTGGCCAATCAAATGTGAATAACTTAATGAAACATACAAAAAGCACACTGTTTACAGTCTGACAACTCTAAAAGGCACACAAAAGGAAATATGAAAAGTAAAATAGTTGACATAAGCGAGTCGATTCAAAGCACCACGGCCCACCCTTCATATCTATATACACACTTTTTGGTAGAGAGTGGTTCATGTTACATGTTCATTTCCACTTCAAGCCTCCAGGGTCCAGGACTATGGGGGCAGAACTTGGGGATCAAGACTCACTCTAGCAGATGCCAGCAACAGGGGCCAGAGCAGTTCCTATTGGAACTGGTCAGCTGAGTAGTTGCAGAAAAGGCCTGTTGTCGCTTGTTCTGTCCCTGTAGCCTGAACAGGAGGTCAGCCATATGACCTTTGGATCTGGATACTTGAAGCAGGTTAGTCCTGCTGGAGCTCCAGATCTGTGAAGATTTCTCACTGAAATAGTTCTATATTAAAGACTGCCACGATCTAGTGGGTATCGCGCCTCCTGGGCACTTTCTAACCAAAGGGTAAGCGTTTCCTGGGGAAACCCTACCCATTTTTCAGTAGTTCTTGTTTGACCCAGTGCAAACAATCCCACAGAGCCCTCACTGTCAAAATCAAGAATAAGGAAACCTTTCTCCCATTGTGCAGAGCCTATGTCCCATCTAGAGATGTTGCCAGTGTAATGAGCAGTTCTGCCTTCTGTGGTCATTCAAAAGTCATTTTGAGGGTAGCTTTCATCCCATTGGGCTTAGTGCAAGCCTGACTGTGCGGACTAAGGCTGAGGCCTTTCCGGGTGTCCCCTATTATTTACTTGTCACAGGTCAGGTCCCTTTGAAGCGAATGAAGTTCCTAGGCCAGATCAAACTGATCTTCTTGCCAGGTGGAGTAAAACACCACCTCACTTTTAGGCCATTGTACGATCTCTGGGAACTGTTTTCACACTTCTTTAATGACTCATTTAGACAAAGCACAGGTTGGGCAAAGGCTGGAAAACTAGTACACATTAGCCTCCAGCAGCTTCAGGCAGGATAAAGTTAATTTTCTAAAAGGTAAATTTCCCATATATTTAAACAAAATCCAACTTCACTATTGGAATTTTATTAAATTTAAAAATACATCTTGCTATGGAGTCTGCATCTGATAAAGGTTGAAATTTATAGATTGAAGCGTATAATGTATTGATATATACTTTGACTTTTCATATGTGCCAGCTACAGCATGGCTCGTGACAATGCAGTTTAGGGCCCAGTCAGTAGGAGAACATGACATTTCTAAGGTCGCACATGTTCCATTCTTAAATATTATACATGCTACCTTGAGGGCAGCATGATGAACTTAGGGGTGAATTATATAATATTTTAATTCAGGTCATTTTGACAGACAACCACAGCAAGGTTCATGCTGCTGCTGTCAGGCTTCACATGGTAGGCCTGAAGTCATCTTTTCACTGCCACAGTAATGAATGGCACAATAGGTGCTGCAGTCCACAAGTGACATTTAACTTTCCATGCCTGGATAAATTTCTACATCACATACTATGGCCTTATAGGAAAGTTAATTGTTCAAATCAGGTTTAAGACAAGTTCAACGTGTTTATGGTGGGAACACAGGCACTTTGCTTCTTTTTAGTGGGGTAAAGTGCGCAGAGTGCTAATACCAGCAAACAAATAGGAGAAAAATTGAGGGGACATCATGCAAAAGATGGTCATTTTCCCTAGTAATTATACTAAAAAAGTCTGCACCTGCTGAACATGTCACTGTTAGAGGTTCAAAAGCTGGACCTCACTTGTGAGGCTTAAATCTGTCTGAGGTGCCTGAGTGACTGTTGAGAGGGGAAAGGACCTAGATCGAAGTTCATGCTGGACTGTTCTAGCAGCACCAAGCAGCTTTGCATATGGGTTGTCACTGTATGTAGTGATCAAAAAGAATGGGCCTGGATTGCGGCCCATAGTCATTTGTTACCAGTAGCTTAGATAAATTTGTGCATTTCACACATAATTTTTTTGGTTATTTTTACAATTTCAGTACTAGATATCCAACTGTTTTCAAGTGCTGAAATAAATTGAGACGCCCACTTTAGGTATATCAGAAATATTATCCCTTCTATTAGGTGTAAATCACTTTCCCTCACTATATGCATAGTTGTAAGGCTGTTATGTGCACAGCAGAGGACTTTCCTATAGCAGTTCTGGTAAATAGCTAGAAGCTGGAGTTTCTTTCATTTTAGACATTCCTGTTAACTAATTCCATCTGTACTTTTATGACACCTTATGTAGTGAACACCTTTTGGAATTTCACTCATGCACAAGTTCGAAGGGACCCTTTTAAGTATGGTCCACATAACTCAACAATGCTTGTACATCCCTTGCTTAAGAGTGCCTTGTATTCTTAGTGAGTTCTGCCAGTGAGTCATGTGGTGTTTTGCTTTACTATTGACTGAGCCAAAATATACACACTGAAAGGAGTTGAAAAGATTCTCTGGAATGCACTTCTTAATCTGAAGAAGACATTTATTAAAGCTTTTCGCAAGGTTCGGGAAGGAAGGCTTGAATAACAAAAAGTGTACTTTTAAAATGTACAACAATTAAGTAAGACCATATACAAAGAATCTTCACTCTATAAACAGAAAATATATCCATGCAAGAATATAAACACTGATATTGATATATATATATTCATACAAAATGCAAAGCAAATAATTTATAAAAATGCATCACCGTAGTGCCTGTCAGGTGCTTCATCTTTCTCATGCCAGCAAGCCGATGACCCTTTTCGACTGCGAGAAAGAGAGATCTCCTCCCTCATGGGAAATCTATATCAGGCATTCAACGTCTGAATCCTGATTGAGGTCTCTGAATCTTCTACTGTCGATCAGGGTCATCCTTCATATCTTAAAGAACCGGAGAAGGAGCTTTCTGGAAAAACCCTCCCATTGAGAAGTGTTAAAAAATGCTTGCTAGTTTAGGTAAGCTTTGAAGGAAACATGTTGGGAGTTGGGCAAAATCCCAAGGCGTCCGTCCCAAAGTCAAACCGTTCCCTGCTGTACGATAAACATCAGTCTAGTACATCCTTATCGTGCTGACTGACTAACTCCTCCATATTATGTCCTAGCTCTTCAGTAATAATATGCCCTAGCTCTTCGATGAGAAATAGAACATGCAGAGATAGAAAACACGTTGCACAACATATTTTTACGGAAAACTACTTGCACCTCTAACGTGGCAGTGAAGCAGTGAAGCTAAGGCAAAGCTGAATACAAAATGGAGTCTGTAAATGGTGACCACTAATGTGACGGTGGGCAGCTAAGCCAAGTGCAAAGTGGTGCGACACAAAGTCAGTGGTCAACATACAAATATCACTTCATGTGGATGGCACTGTTCAGCAAAGAAGGTTTGTGACTGAATTGGTCTCTGAAAATATTTCTGCTGCAATTAAGACCTGTCACTGTCATCTGTATGATATTCAGTGTCTGAATCAATCAGAAGGTTCCAACATTAAGACAGTGAAGTCAATCATGTTGCCATGGACTTTACTAAGTTTATGATGCCATCATGGATTGAGGTCCATGTATTCATGAATCCTTTTTCAACGACAACCAAATACCTGTGAAGCACAAATACCCTTGAAGTTCGGGTTCCTCAGCCAAGTGTTGTCACACCAGGCATGTTCATTAAACTTGTAAAAAACAGGAGCAGGTGCCTAAACCATCACTGGCCTCCTTATATGGGCTGAAGTTGGTTTTGGTAAAGAATTCACCTTAAGGGGAGACTATCTTATGTCAGCATTGAGCTTTTTAGGGCCTCCCTGTTTGGGTGTCAGTGGCTATGGGCCCATCCTTTAAGCAAGCTGTAAACAGGTTAGACAGACTTGTTTTGTATCTTCGTGATCAGAACCAATTTTCTAAGCAAACTTATGAATGGATGGTCATAAACTCAAATGGTTGTTTACAACCACAGTCTTATTTGAGCATAATATTTTCTTATTACATCAAGACAAAGCTCATAAGGCTAGGCATGGATGATCTCCTAACAAAAGACTTAGACCCTCATTTTGACAATCGCAGCAAATGCCACCTACCGCCACAGCGAAAGCTGCCAACATACTGTTGCCGTGGCTACCAGCCACCAACTGCATTATGAGCGCAGACAGAAGGCTGGCGGAATTCCGTCGATGGTCATGGCGGCGGGTGGCAGTACGATGGCGCTGCTGCAAGCAGAAGCGCCACACCAGCAAGACATTGCCTACCGTATCATGTCCCATGACACCGCCTGGTGGTGTTTTGCTGGTGGACGCTGCTGCTGGCAGCAGTGCCTCGTCCTGTCTCCTGTCGGAGGACCCCCTGCAAGCAGGTAAGTCGGGTTGTTTGACTGGAGATAGGGGTGGGGGTGTTGTGTGTGTGGGGGTGTGTGTGTCTGTATTTGTATGCATGCATGCGGGTGTGAGTTGAGTGGAATGCGTGCGTGAATGACTGAATGTGAGTGTACATGTATGTTGTGTGTTGTGAATGCGTGTGTGTGACAATGTATGCTAGTGTGTGTTGTGGTGTGTGGAATGTATGTGTGCATGCGTGGGTGAATGTGGGTATGCGTGTGTGTATGAGTGTGTATGTGTGCGTGTGTTGATGTTGAGAGGATGGGGATGGGGGGATGACTCTGGGAAGGGCGAGGGGGCAGGGGAGACCCCTATCAGTGCCAGGGGAGGAATTCCCTGGCACTGATAGTGCCTATAGCCATGGTTTCCGTGGTGGTAAGATTGCCACAAAAACCATGGCGGTAGTCTCCAGCCCGGCGGCTGTTACCACCCTGGTGGACGGAGTGGTAGATTGGCGGTTTGGCTTGAGCCAATCCACCAATGTCTTAATTTGGGGAAAGGTACTGCCAGCCTGTTGGCAATACCTTTCCCAAAATTACCGCCGTCCACCAGGGTTGTAATGACCCCCTTAATTCTGCATTGGGACGGCACTTGGCAAATACATTGTCATTTATATGGATACAAAGAAAAAACATTAACTCACATCTTGAACCCCAGCCCAACACTGACAGAGGCACGTAGGCACTTTTTACGTAAGCACTTCAACATTTTACAAACTAAATCATGTAGGCCAGCTGTAATTCAGTGGCTAAGTGGGATACATCTGCAACTTTTATGCCATCAAACTGACTCGCCTTTGAAATAAATCCACTACCATCCTATAAGTTTTACCAATAATTAATTGATGCCTATTGAAAAATGATTGCTCATATACTGCAAAAGAGGTTGTCCTTTATTTAAATCGATAAAGATTGAGTAGAGGGCTGTTCAGGTCCCCATTGGAAAGTGTGCTTTTTTTCGTGTGACTTGATATAATGGTCTCAGTATTAATCCTAAGTGAGGGATATGTTGTCTCCAGAATCCCATCAAACCAATAAATCATTGTGCTTCTGCCTTAGTTGTAGGAACCTTTAGTTGCTGTACCATATCAATCACTTTCTGTGGTATTCTTTTTACTGGCCCTGACCAAATAGCGCCCAGGAATTTTACCTCTTGTGCAGGGCCTTGGACCTTTTTCGGGTTAATAGCCCATCCCCTCTGCTGTAAGTACTCAATCAACCTCTCCAGTGTGTCTGAGACATGTTCTTTGTTTTCCCCAGTATTCATGATGTCACTTCCACTTAAATAAAGGTTTTCTTAGTATGCTGTGGTATCAAACACATTTGCACCTCATTGTACAGTCCACAAACTAATGGCCAGGTTAAAAGGGTCAACAGATTTGTGAAAGGGACCATGCAAATGACAATGAGGTCAGGCCATAATCTTCAGAATGCACTGAAAGAGATGTGGTAGTGTACCTTACCATCATAAATTCCTTAACAAGGATGTCTCTCTTTGAAATGATGAGGGGAAGGTCTCCTGGCACAAAGATGCTTCCAGTATGGTTACTAGCAATAGTATATGTAAAAAAATGGAAAAACAGTGAGAAAGGAACAGAGAGAATGGAGGATTTCGGTGGGGGATTAGGTTAAAGTAAAACCATGTTGGAGTGGATTGGGTCTTTCAAAACTTCAAGGGCCTTTTAAAGTATGTAGGATTGGTGGTAATTTGGTGAAGTTGAAAAATGGACAAACATGGAATTTGAGGTGGGAGGCTCTGTTTCAAAAAGGTAGTATCCGTTGAGAGGAAACACGGACCCAGCGGTAATTGTAGTGCCAATTGTTGTGCCGGTGGATATTAGCTCTGGCGGTACCATGGAGGTCTCGTACTGCGGAGTGCTAAGATTAAAGCTGGGAATCGGAGATAAAGATTGCTGCTTGGCTCCGATTACCACCAGAAGTGTTAGTGGGACAGGAAGACCGGTGGCCGGGAGAGTAGATAAATAAATGGCAGCTCCTCCATCTTTCAGAAATTAGAATTTTTTTTTTATTTTGGGTTGGCTGGTGATCGCTGCTGCCCCTAATGCAGGACAATTCTGACCTGTTTGGGCACCTGTTGGCTGGATGTCCACCGGGGGGGGGACCACATCTTTTTCTTTTTAGGCTACACTGGGTTTTTCCGCAGCTTCCCCAACCTTATTGGCTTTGGCGTCCTTACGTCTGCCGTGACATTTGCGATGTTAGTGTCATGCGGGTTCAGCTTGCTTAGGGGGTGAGATGGATCTAGGCGAGTGGGTCTCACCAGGCACCCTGCAAGCAGCCGTCCGGGTCTGGGTCAGGGTGCAAATGCGGCCGACGTAGGTACAGGCATGGTGAGTGGGGATAGCATGTGGCAGGCGGTCACGGATCCAGTGATTACCGTTACTGACTGGTGTCCGCTTGCTCCGCTTGCCTCTATGGTTGTCTTCCAGCCCCCACTCCGGCTCTCCAGCCAGTCCATCTTTCTCCAATGCTCCTGCAGCAGCAGGAGCAAAGCAGCTCCGGCACCTTCCTTCCTCTTCCGGTTCAACGAGAGTCCATACCTGAATATTGACCCCTTCCTCCACTCTAACATTAATACCTTGAGGGAAATTTTCCATAGAGATGGCATTCTCTTCTGCATAATCACTGTAAATAGTATGCAGTTGACTTCCACTTAAATAAAAGTTTTCTTAGTATGCTGTGGTATCAAACACATTTGCACCTCATTGTACAATTCACAAGCTAATGGCCAGGTTGAAAGGGTCAACAGATTTGTGAAAGGGACCATGCAAATAACAATGAGGTCAGGCCAAAATCTTCAGAATGCACTGAAAGATATGTGGTATTGTACCTCACCATCATAAATTCCTTAACAGGGAAGTCCCTCTTTGAAATGATGAGGGGAAGGTCTCCTGGCACGAAGATGGTTCCAGTATGGTTACTAGCAATAGTATATCTAAAAAAGTGAAAAACAGTGAGAAAGGAACAGAGAGAATGGAGGATTTCGGTGGGGGATTAGTTTAAAGTAAAACCATGTTGGAGTGGATGGGGTCTTTCAAAACATCAAGGGCCTTTTAAAGTATGTAGGATTGGTGGTAATTCGGTGAAGTTGAAAAATGGACAAACATGGAATTTGAGGTGGGAGGCTCTGTTTCAAAAAGGTAGTATCCATAGAGAGGAAAAGGAGGAAGAAGAAAGTTGTTGTGGATGATCATTTAAGACAGATTGAGATTTTCATTTGAGAGCACGCCCAGAAAAGAGAACTAGTGTTGGTTCTAACAGTCATCGGAATGTAAGGATTGATGGGGTAGTGGTTGGTTCAAAGGCAACAGGGGTTGGCAGTATGCCTATTAATGTTTCATTCTCTACAGGAAGAGTCAGTAATATAAGGGCATTAAGAAAAACAGGATGGTTAAATGTCTTTGTGTGTGGTTAGGTTCATCAGTGAAATTTTGCTAGGGGAAGACAGTACTAGCTCACTGTAAATTGTTTGGGAAGTATGTTTGGTTCCTCTTGAACTTCATAGTCCTCTGCATCTACTGTGTATCTTGTTATGTGTATCCTTTATCTTCTTTAGTTCTGTAAAGAAAGGAAGAGGATGTGTTGTGACTTTAATTCATAATAATGTAGCCATGTCATACTGATCCAATTTAATGTCTTCCGGTTCTGTTCTTCTTGTTATGTGAATTGAACACTAGAGGAAATAGAGGTGCCTGGCCTGGAAGGAAGGTCACTGATCTGCTTCTTTACTAAATCCATTATATTTATCAAAGAAGATATCAGATTAATTTATAAAAGTAGTAAATGAGTGGGGTGGGCAGATGTAAAGAGAAAATAAGCAGCAGCTTTGGCAAGTAAATGAGGGAGAATTGATGGTAGATAAAAGGCACACAAACAGGGGCAAATAGAAGGTAAAGGAATAATTGTGGAAAACTAGTAATGTAGGAAATAAGCTATGAAAGAAAAATGGCTGGCAGAGGAAGGCATCAGTCGGAAGGAAGAGGGATGACCCAATGAGAATGTTAAAACTTGTTTTATGTGCAATGCTAGCTGTCACAATTTTTTGGTTTCATAATGCTATAAATAACAGAGGAAAGTGGCATGGCAGGTGTAAAAAGGAGACCAGCAAGGAAGTGCTGAGGTGTGAAGGATGACAGAGCAGAATGAGCTGAAGCAAAGATAGGGAGATCTTCAGAAGAGAAAACTACTAGGGAGTCTCGGGGAGAATGAAGTGGTTAGTGGGGGAGGAAGTGCTAATGAAGTGAAATAATGAGGGGATGGAATGAGATTGGCTAATGGGAAGAGGATGAAAGGGAAGTAAGAAGGTCTGAGTGTTGTAAGATGAGGTAATTAGATATACTCATGGGAGGACATAGGTGAATAACGTTCTGAAGTGTAGTCAAAAAGAAGAATGGAGCACACTATTACTAATTTACTTCAAATAATAATTGAAACCCTGGATCCTTTAGTTCTATTTAGACTTCAATAGACAACCATAGTACAATTCAGATAAATAATAGTTCTACATATTGGCTACACTATTTGAAATTCACATTTAATGCAAACAAAAATACACATATATATATACAGATAAAACTAATAATCAAAAATCGCAACAGAAGATTAAAGAAATAAATGTCACAAATTTGACACAACTCGTCTGGAAAGTCCATATCATTGAACTCCAGAGACTCAAAAGTCAAAAAGCACCCAAGTCCAAATAGTCCATGGCAAGGGTGTATGCTGTCCAATATGTTGACTTGAGGCAATGCAGTTTCTTAGTATCCAATACGAAACAATTCGCTGCAGAATCCGAACCAAATTCAGCCGACACGTGTTTCGTCCCCGAAGGGACTTTCTCAAGGCTGACAAAATAAATTGTAAAGGTCCTTAATGCAACTTAATATCCTATTCAAATACCAATCATTGCCTGAAAACATGCTATCAGACAAAGCTTCATAAAAATCACCACAAGCGTGTCAAAAGTCTAAAAACTATGGATCTTGTGAACACAGAACCACTACACCAAGATCTCACAAACATCAAATACAATCTGTGTAGCCTGAAGTAAATGTGGAAACCAGCCTATTATACCTAGCCCAGTGATATCTCTAATATTTACCTTTGAGGGAAATGAATTTAATTTGGGTTATCATACAAGTGACAAACATGAATTAGTTGATTTCATGCGGGTTAATACTGATTATATCACCAAAATGGTGTAAGGATGCATAAACCCATAATTAATTGGGATAGTCAAAATATTTGTTAGTACCATCTGTGATCGTATACCATTTATTAACCCATTGTGGGGAAGATATTCCAATTTTTTTTTATACCTCGTCCCTTTGTATTTGGTATGAACTGTTCAGGTTCTGTTTATCCAGTAGGGTGCAGGGGTACTGCACATCTGTAAAGTAACCGAGGCAGTGTCTCATAACCTATCAAAGCACCCGCACTGTCTAATTACGAATATCCACATATAAATTTGACCAACCTGTACTTATTTTATTCCCAGTGAAGAAATTCCCGATGAAACGCAATTTATAACATGGCAAGAAATGACATACATTCTAAAGAGGTCGCTCTGTACTCCAGACACTGTTTGATCTGAAACAAATTAAGAAATGAGGAGGGGTTTGATAATCTTTGTGGCATCAAATTAATGCATTCCCATAAATGAGAGAGATAATCTCTAAAGAAAGCGCCCACCAGTTCCAAATAGCGCTGTGAGTCCCAATTGACCAATAAGTTTAATATATCATGGACTCATCCATGCAGTAAAGCTTCGCATAATTTTGACCGCTATGCGGTCGAATCCTACCTTACTACAGGCAATCCCATCATGGAAAAGCGTCTTATCGTCCCGAAACCGCAAGAACAAGTGCCTCCAATGATCGCACTGATAAAGTCTGTGAGCCGAGGGAAAAGAGAAGTAGGACTCATCCCTCGAAACTCAGTTCCTGTCTCGTGACTCCTCCAAAATGTTCGTACACAATGGTGTTAACGCTGTCCGCCATCTTTAAATTGTGTATTATCCCGTTCGGAAATGCCGATTGTGGGAAAACTCAAAACTACATGGACAAATTGGCGCTGTATGGCGTCTCAAGAAAGACTTAATCTTTACATTACTGACATTATTTTATATATATTTTGTAATTGGGAAACAAATGTCTCCGATGTACACATTGATTAAGTCTGTGAGCCAAGGGAAAAGAAATGTTAAACTCATCCCTCGACAATGATTTTTTATCTCGTGACTCCTCCGAAGTGTTGATTCACCATGGCGTTGACGCTGTTCGCCATCTTTGAATTCCATGTTGTCTCATTCGGAAATACCAATTGAAAGAAAATCCAAAGCCACATGGCCTAATTCGCATTATGTTGTATCCTAAAGAGGACTCGGTCTTTTCATTGGTAGCGTTGTTTTGTATTTACTTTGTGATCAAGACATAATTTAACGTTGGAAATCGTATCCACGTTCATAAATGCAAGTTGTATGTGGTTCCCGACATTTAATTGCTGGAACCCAATGTGTATTCAGACATACACTGAGCATTCAAAATTCAATGAAGAACACTCCTCCCTAGTTACACAAGCATCTAATGTGACAAATTTAATTTTAAATGGATGACCGACTGTTAAGCCACATTCAAATCAGATTGATTTATCCAAACATATATGGTGTCACGAGCATCATTTTGAGAAAATTATCTATCCTATTCTGCTGTAGTGGATAACTAAAAATGCTTGACTATTCCTGTTTGATACATCTTCTAGGCTTGGTCTTAGGACAACAGAAATTCACCTTATCACCAATGGACTTAATATGAAGTGATGTTAGTACCTAGAATGTTTCAGTAACAAATGTGTTACTTAGTGAGTATGAGCATGTGTCATGCAAACCATTGGTGTATCATGCTTAATCATGTGATTGATTCACTCAGATTCCTACTCAGCTGAAATAATGATAACATTAAGTACCAGTGCATAGTGTTAACAGTTCTTATAGCTTATGGAGGCAGCAAGTGGAGTCATAAAAAGTAATGCATTTCATGATCTAAATTCATGCCCAGTTGTATACTTTTCAATCTCAGTATCCATTTTGACTCATTTCTTCTGAGCTCTAACTCCCGATTGCCCCCTCTCGGATGTGCTCTTGTCTGGCTGATGCCCATATATTTTAGCATCTGGACCTCCGTTGTCGAATGTTCCTTCATCATATGACGTACTACTGGAGAAAATGAATCATTATTTCTCAAGGCCCGTACATGTTCCTGGATCCTTTCCTTTAGTGGCCGGATAGTGCTTCCTACATAAATCTTGGTACATTCACATATCAACACATAAACCACATATCTGGTATTGCAGTTAATGAAATCTTGGATCTTATATACTTTGCTACCATTAAAATGGAAAGAAAAGGTCTTATGTAACGCCAATTGGCATATATTACATCTACTGCAATTGAAGAAGCCCATAGGTTTTTCAGGTAACCAAGTTAGTGATTTTTCTTTTAGTGGTGGTAAGAAGCTTTTACATACCAAATCCTTAATGGTGGTACCTTTTTTGTGTACCATGTGAGGCTTGGTAGGTAATATGTGTTTTAAAGTGTTGTCCGTATGTAGGACATTCCAATGTTTGAACAAGATCTTATAAATATCCTGGCTGTTTTGACTAAAAGAGGTACAAAATGATAAAGGTCTTCTGGATAAGGTATTCTTTTTTCCCTTATTTATCAAAAGTGATGATCTTGGCAACTTATTTACTTTTTTTCTTGCACTCTTTAAGACTTGGCTAGAGTAGCCTCTCTGAGTAAATCTGTTTTCTAGTTTGTCCAATTCTACCTCACAAAGCCTGTTGTCACTACAATTTCTCTTCACTCGAACCATTTCCCCAAAAGGAATGGCATTAATTTGTGTAGTGGGGTGGGAACTGTTGGCAGGTAGCAAGGCATTACAGGCAGTTGATTTCCGATGTAAATTGGAATGTACGCAATTATTCTCTACAAATATTTCCAAATCTAGGAAGTTGATTCGATCCTTATTATATTCATGTGTCATTTGTATATTGAAATCATTATTATTAATGTGGTGAATAAGTCTCATCAATTGTGGTTCATCACCAGTCCAGATCATGAGTACATCATCAATGTATCTTCCCCAAAAGAATATATGCTCCGTCAAATCCGATGGACCATTCAACCACAGATGTGTTTTTTCGAAAAGTCCCATGTATAGGTTTGCATAGGAGGGCGAGAAACATGAACCCATCGCCACCCCCTGTGCCTGCCTATACCATTTCCCTTCATGAATGAACACATTATTTTCGAGTATGAACCGAATCATGTCCACTATCATGTTGGTGTGTTCCAAATACGAGGCCGATCTGTTTGCCCAAAAATGACAAATAGCTTCCAGACCCCTATTTTTCGGTATACAGGTATAGAGGGAACTAACATCCAAGGTTACCCAAGACATTTCTGGAGACCATGTGATGTCTTCCAATTTAGTCAGAACATCTCGTGTGTCCTGCAGATATGAAGGGAGATTCTTGACAAATGGTTGTAAAAAGCTGTCAATGTACTTAGATAATGTCTCAGTAGGCGAGCCTAAACCCGATATAATAGGTCTTCCTGGTGGTGCCGTCTTATATTTATGAATTTTAGGAAGTATGTAAATGCAGGGTGCCTTTGGATAAGCATTAAAGATATATTTAAATTCTGCATCAGAGATAAGGCATTGTTCTAACCAGTTGTGTAGTAGAGTCTCTAAATCCTGCACAATTTTAGACAAGGGATTAGCTTTCAGTTCTATATATGAGGACTTGTCAGTCAGTTGTCGATTTATTTCATTAATATAGTCCACTCTATTAAGAATGACTATATTACCTCCCTTGTCTGCTTCCTTCACTATTATGTCCTGGTTATCACTTAGATTTTTCAAGGCCATTTTCTCATTTTTACTTATGTTAAAGGAGATATATGATCCACCCCCATCGATCTTTTTTTCAAGTTTGTTCAAATCCTCCACAACCAACCTTTGGAAGATGTCAATGGCATTGTCACTAGCCAACACAGGTGTAAAGATAGATTTTGGTCTAAACCCACTATTAAGTGTCAAATCTTGTCTGATGTTCAAATCACTTAAGACTTGTTGTGTGTCCCTAGTCTCATTATCCATGTTGTTAAGTGAGAGTAAAACTTGAATGTCCTCAATGTCCTTTATAGTATATGTACTAGGTAATGTCTCTGGTCCTCCTTGATACACATTTTTGTCTTTTTCTGCAAAATACTTTTTCAGCTTCAATTGCCTGGAAAATGTATATAAGTCAATCTGTACTTGTGTCATGTTGCAATGACTGGCCAGACAAAATCCTAGACCTTTGCTTAATACTTTTATTTGTTCACTAGATAGAGCATAATTGGACAAATTAACAATTGAAATGTCACCATTATATGCACTGTTAGCCTCTACATATCCCTCTTGAGAGTGTAATTGGTCTAGGTTTGTGGGTGTCTGTTCTTGGAAGCTCTGGTTTGCATTCCCATTCCCTTGTTGAACCCTACCGCTCCTCTTTCTTTTCCCTCTTCGGGTTCTTTTGAATTTGGTTGTTTCTGTTGTCCTAAGACCAAGCCTAGAAGATGTATCAAACAGGAATAGTCAAGCATTTTTAGTTATCCACTACAGCAGAATAGGATAGATAATTTTCTCAAAATGATGCTCGTCACACCATATATGTTTGGATAAATCAATCTGATTTGAATGTGGCTTAACAGTCGGTCATCCATTTAAAATTAAATTTGTCACATTAGATGCTTGTGTAACTAAGGAGGAGTGTTCTTCATTGAATTTTGAATGCTCAGTGTATGTCTGAATACACATTGGGTTCCAGCAATTAAATGTCGGGAACCACATACAACTTGCATTTATGAACGTGGATACGATTTCCAACGTTAAATTATGTCTTGATCACAAAGTAAATACAAAACAATGCTACCAATGAAAAGACCGAGTCCTCTTTAGGATACAACATAATGCGAATTAGGCCATGTGGCTTTGGATTTTCTTTCAATTGGTATTTCCGAATGAGACAACATGGAATTCAAAGATGGCGAACAGCGTCAACGCCATGGTGAATCAACACTTCGGAGGAGTCACGAGTTAAAAAATCATTGTCGAGGGATGAGTTTAACATTTCTTTTCCCTTGGCTCACAGACTTAATCAATGTGTACATCGGAGACATTTGTTTCCCAATTACAAAATATATATAAAATAATGTCAGTAATGTAAAGATTAAGGGGGTGATTCTGATTCTGGCGGGCGGCGGAGGCCGCCCGCCAGAATTCCACCCCCATTATACCGCTCCGCGGTCAGAAGACCGCGGAGGGTATTATGAGTTTTTCCCTGGGCTGGCGGGCGGTCTCCAAAAGATCGCCCGCCAGCCCAGGGAAAAACTCCCTTCCCACGAGGATGCCGGCTCGTAATCGAGCCGGCGGAGTGGGAAGGTGCGACGGGTGCAGTGGCACCCGTCGCGTATTTCAGTGTCTGCAAGGCAGACACTGAAATACTTTGCGGGGCCCTCTTACGGGGGCCCCTGCCGTGCCCATGCCATTGGCATGGGCACGGCAGGGGCCCCCAGGGGCCCCGCGACCCCCCCTACCGCCATCCTGTTCATGGCGGCTTTCCCGCCATGAACAGGATGGCGGTAGGGGGGGTCAGAATCCTCATGGCGGCGGAGCGCGCTCCGCCGCCATGAAGGATTCCCCCGAGCAGCGGTAAGTCGGCGGGAGCCCGCCAACTTGCCGCTTCTGACCGCGGCTGAACCGCCGCGGTCAGAATGCTCGTGGGAGCACCGCCAGCCTGTTGGCGGTGCTCCCGTGGTCGGTGGCCCTGGCGGCCACCGGCCGCCAGGGTCAGAATGACCCCCTAAGTCTTTCTTGAGACGCCATACAGCGCCAATTTGTCCATGTAGTTTTGAGTTTTCCCACAATCGGCATTTCCGAACGGGATAATACACAATTTAAAGATGGCGGACAGCGTTAACACCATGGTGTACGAACATTTTGGAGGAGTCACGAGACAGGAACTGAGTTTCGAGGGATGAGTCCTACTTCTCTTTTCCCTCGGCTCACAGACTTTATCAGTGCGATCATTGGAGGCACTTGTTCTTGCGGTTTCGGCACGATAAGATGCTTTTCCATGATGGGATTGCCTGTAGTAAGGTAGGATTCGACCGCATAGCGGTCAAAATTATGCGAAGCTTTACTGCATGGATGAGTCCATGATATATTAAACTTATTGGTCAATTGGGACTCACAGCGCTATTTGGAACTGGTGGACGCTTTCTTTAGAGATTATCTCTCTCATTTATGGGAATGCATTAATTTGATGCCACAAAGATTATCAAACCCCTCCTCATTTCTTAATTTGTTTCAGATCAAACAGTGTCTGGAGTATAGAGCGACCTCTTTAGAATGTATGTCATTTCTTGCCATGTTATAAATTGCGTTTCATCGGGAATTTCTTCACTGGGAATAAAATAAGTACAGGTTGGTCAAATTTATATGTGGATATTCGTAATTAGACAGTGCGGGTGCTTTGATAAGTTATGAGACACTGCCTCGGTTACTTTACAGATGTGCAGTACCCCTGCACCCTACTGGATAAACAGAACCTGAACAGTTCATACCAAATACAAAGGGACGAGGTATACATTTTTTTTGGAATATCTTCCCCACAATGGGTTAATAAATGGTATACGATCACAGATGGTACTAACAAATATTTTGACTATCCCAATTAATTATGGGTTTATGCATCCTTACACCATTTTGGTGATATAATCAGTATTAACCCGCATGAAATCAACTAATTCATGTTTGTCACTTGTATGATAACCCAAATTAAATTCATTTCCCTCAAAGGTAAATATTAGAGATATCACTGGGCTAGGTATAATAGGCTGGTTTCCACATTTACTTCAGGCTACACAGATTGTATTTGATGTTTGTGAGATCTTGGTGTAGTGGTTCTGTGTTCACAAGATCCATAGTTTTTAGACTTTTGACACGCTTGTGGTGATTTTTATGAAGCTTTGTCTGATAGCATGTTTTCAGGCAATGATTGGTATTTGAATAGGATATTAAGTTGCATTAAGGACCTTTACAATTTATTTTGTCAGCCTTGAGAAAGTCCCTTCGGGGACGAAACGCGTGTCGGCTGAATTTGGTTCGGATTCTGCAGCGAATTGTTTCGTATTGGATACTAAGAAACTGCATTGCCTCAAGTCAACATATTGGACAGCATACACCCTTGCCATGGACTATTTGGACTTGGGTGCTTTTTGACTTTTGAGTCTCTGGAGTTCAATGATATGGACTTTCCAGATGAGTTGTGTCAAATTTGTGACATTTATTTCTTTAATCTTCTGTTGCGATTTTTGATTATTAGTTTTATCTGTATATATATATGTGTATTTTTGTTTGCATTAAATGTGAATTTGAAATAGTGTAGCCAATATGTAGAACTATTATTTATCTGAATTGTACTATGGTTGTCTATTGAAGTCTAAATAGAACTAAAGGATCCAGGGTTTCAATTATTATTTGAAGTAAATTAGTAATAGTGTGCTCCATTCTTCTTTTTGACTACAGTTTGTTGGTGCAAGTTTCTTGCCCCGCAATACATGTTAGACAACGGGCATGTTTAGGATGTACTGAGCACCTTTGTTTACACTCTATATCAAAGGAAAGTGCGGCCTCTCTGTAGGGTTTTCTGTTGTCAATTATTTTGGTCTAATGAAAAACGTTCTGAAGTCGGTAGAGAAGGTGCTGAGGAAGTGAATGATGAGGAAGCCAATTCAACAACTGATGTTTCTGTATTTTAATTAATAATCGAGAGATGCAAAATCAATGTTTATACTGTAATAGATATAATGAAATGCTTAAGGTGATGTACTGCCGTTTGATAAGTTTTGTTTTGACCAATGACTTTGTGTTTCACCACTGCGCATATTAGTTGCTCAATGTTCACCAGTAGCACACGGTATGTTTTGTTCAGTTTAGCCGCCTATGGGCTTTGACATTGCATTAGTCATTACATTCTGTATTGTGCCTATTGGCTTTGACATGGCATTAGCCATTACTTTCTGTATTCAGTTTAGCCGCCTATGGGCTTTGACATTGCATTAGCCATTACATTCTGTATTCTGCCTATTGGCTTTGACATGCTGTATCCAGTCTAGCCGCCTATTGGCTTTGACATTGCATTCCTATTGGCTTTGACATGATGTATTCAGTTTAGCTGCCTATTGACTTTGACATGCTATTAGATATTCTGCCTATGGGCTTTGACATGATATTATACATTGCATTTTATATTCAGCTCAGCTGCCTATGGGCTTTGACATGATATTATACATTGCATTTTGTATTCAGCTCAGCTGCCTATTGGCTTTGACATGACACTAGACATTGCATTTGATATTTAGGTTAGCTGCCTATTGCCTTTAACATGACATTGCATTTGATATTTAGGTTAGCTGCCCATTGCCTTTAACGTGGAGTTAGACATTGCAGTTGAGAATCCAAGCTGTATTTTTCCAAGCTGTGTTTTTGCACCAGAGAACCAAGATGTTTTTCTCACAGTAGACTAGACATGATAAGAGAGAGTACATGGGTGTTGTTCTCTCTGCTTGAGCTTGGGAACAGGAGTAGTCTTGGAGACCTGGCCAGTCTCCAAAAGGCTTGCTCAGTTTCCCAGGTCTGAGAGGAGGGGGCACACCTTTGTAACGAATGTAACAGGCTGCAGAGAGTCAGATTCGAATCTGCCGGACCTCGTGCTGGAGCTTGGCGCCAGCTGCCAGCAATCCTGTGTGGGTAGATGAATCTCTCTTTCTCGCGGCTGACAGGGGTCATCAGCTTGCAGACCTTAGAAAGATGAAGCTGTAGATAGTTCCCACACGGTGAAGTATTTGTTTTGCTTTGCATTCAATATCTTATAAATATAACCTGCTGTGTATATTGCAAAGTGATATATTTTGTTTGATTAACGCGGACTTGAAAGCTACTAATTCGTCATTCATAAATATTGTGGTTGGGGAAGAATTAACAACAATAAAAGTCTTCTTTGACCTCAGAAGTGCATTTCTGTTGTGTTATGTTAGTGCTTAGAAACTAGATTAGAGGAAAGCACTACAATTGGTACCAGGAGTGGGGTCGGTCATTAAGAGGTGATTAAGAGGGTGTTGACGAGTTGGTAGATTTCTAAGTGCACACTTTAAAAGTGTAATTGTTTTTGTTGTTTGGAGAATTACAGAAATTGTTTTTTTTGAAGAATCACAGTAGCACGGCAGACCATGTCTGAGAATTCATGTGTTGATAAACTGCCTGATGGTGCTAAGAAAAACTGTGAATTGTTTTCTGTTTGGGGAATTACAGAAGCACTGCAGACCATGTCTGAAGATGCATGTGTAGCTAAAAGGCCTGATAATGCTTTGAGAAATAATTCCTGTTGTACATATGTAGAAAACGTGTCTTTTGGAAGTAATGATGACAGAAAGGTCTGGATACCTTTATCTGCTTACAGAGAAATGCAGGAGAAATGTAGGAAGTTGGAACATGAAAATAGGAATTTACGTGAGCAAATTAGCCCGACTGAAAGTTATAAAAAGGCTGTTTTTGAAGAATCTTTCTTGTCCCATTCCAGTAATGAGGGGGTTAAGACAGCTCCGAGCTGCACTGAGTTTTCGTGTGAGCCAGGGTGTTTGGCAGACAAAATGCATTCCTTAACTGATAACAAGGACGAGAGAGCTCAGAATGTGATTTACGAGTTACCGTTGCAAAATGTACAAGTAAAACGAAAGATTTTAGAGCAAGAGCCGACTTTCATTAGCTTGTTTGATTTTTGGAAAAAGAATATCCCTCATTTGAGTGAAATCCTAACACTTTTGTATATGGTCACTGTGAAAAATTATATGCAGCTGCGCGCTTGTGATTTGGCAAATGAAATAATGCAGACTTTAGGTTTCTGCGCAGTGCAAGAAGGAAATACTTATGTACACGTAAATCATGAACAAGGGAAGAAAATAGTGCCCCTAGCTAGAATCATACAATGGATCTGGTACTTGCAAGATAGGGCTAGAGTACCACAGGTAAAAGAATTACCAATGAAGTTGTGTGCACCATTTGAATTCGTGTCTACTGAAGATAAAAAGCATGTTTGTTTTACTAATGATTCATTGACTGAAATGTTGCTTTCTGGCACAGTAGAAGGAACAGCGTTGTATAATGTGTGTCAGATTTTAAAGCAAGAGCTACGTGAGATGAACTGGTTCAATTACCTTGCAGATGTTAATGAGAAAAATTCAGAGAGAGAAGTGTTCACCCAGAATTCTGCCTTAGTGGGGATGGCTAAGTGGGTGCCCCAGAAATGTGAACAGCTGAGAGAAAAAGCCACTTACAGGTGGGCAGAGATGAGAGAGATGCACATTCCCCTAGATTTGATCAAAACTGTGCAGCACGCACAAAAGCAATCTGTCATGCAAGCAGTCACAGAGCAGTTGGGGAGAGGAAAGTTACCAGAACAGAAATGGCAAATTGATCAGGTTTTAGGGAGAGTGATTGCTGCAAATTACCAAGGAAAAATCGAAATTATGCTGATACCTAGATAAGAATCTGATTCATTCATACAAATTGGAGACAGAATGGCCCAAATTGGCAAAAGTGCAGTGAATGGAGGTTTGTTAAAGAAGGAGTCTGCCCCAGCCCTTCTGACAGTGCAAGAAAAGGGAAGCTGTGGCGCAGCAGATAAAAACCTCAGTACTGATGTGTGGGCTGAAGCCCCAAGTGATCCTCCAAAACCTGCAGAAATTATAACAAAGGGCCCCAAAAACGTCCTGCTGATTATAAAACAGGGAAAGAAAGAGGAAGGGTGCAGTTTAAATGAAAAATGTTATTTGCAAGAAAAGTCATACTTGTTTCTTTTGCAGATCCTACCACGTTTCGCCACTGTCCCTGAGTGTGCTGTGTGGTCCCCCTTCCGGTGTGTGCGTGTGGGGTCGGGGAAGGGACCGAATCTCCAACCTGAACCTGGCTGAGTAAAGTGCCAGCACCATGGATCCATTTTGCGCAAACTGCGCCTTCAGTTCAAGTTCAACTTGTTTGATTGCATTCTTCCACTGGAACTAAGCTGTGTTTTTTTTTATTTTTCCCTCTCGTATGGAACTCTGACTTTTGCTTACCTTCCAGCAAACCTTTCAGGTGGACCGTGCACCTTTACATGAGTAGAACTCATGCCACATCAAATTGCTAACACTGTTGAATTAGAGACTCATTCAGAGTACAAATTGCCCAGTCTTTTCTATGTAGATGTATCTGATGTGAAAGGTTATGAAATCAATGTGTTAATTCACTTCTATTGCTTTACAGGGATTGCTTTGATCTGATGTTTTTTTGTTTTTGTTTGAAACAAGAGATATGTGAAACAAAAATTCATTGGTCAAAGGGCGGAATGTACTGCCATTTGATAAGTTTTGTTTTGACCAATGACTTTGTGTTTCACCACTGCGCATATTAGTTGCTCAATGTTCACCAGTAGCACATGGTATGTTTTGTTCAGTTTAGCCGCCTATGGGCTTTGACATTGCATTAGTCATTACATTCTGTATTGTGCCTATTGGCTTAGACATGGCATTAGCCATTACTTTCTGTATTCAGTTTAGCCGCCTATGGGCTTTGACATTGCATTAGCCATTACATTCTGTATTCTGCCTATTGGCTTTGACATGCTGTATCCAGTCTAGCCGCCTATTGGCTTTGACATTGCATTCCTATTGGCTTTGACATGATGTATTCAGTTTAGCTGCCTATTGACTTTGACATGCTATTAGATATTCTGCCTATGGGCTTTGACATGATATTATACATTGCATTTTATATTCAGCTCAGCTGCCTATGGGCTTTGACATGATATTATACATTGCATTTTGTATTCAGCTCAGCTGCCTATTGGCTTTGACATGACACTAGACATTGCATTTGATATTTAGGTTAGCTGCCTATTGCCTTTAACATGACATTGCATTTGATATTTAGGTTAGCTGCCCATTGCCTTTAACGTGGAGTTAGACATTGCAGTTGAGAATCCAAGCTGTATTTTTCCAAGCTGTGTTTTTGCACTAGAGAACCAAGATGTTTTTCTCACAGTAGACTAGACATGATAAGAGAGAGTACATGGGTGTTGTTCTCTCTGCTTGAGCTTGGGAACAGGAGTAGTCTTGGAGACCTGGCCAGTCTCCAAAAGGCTTGCTCAGTTTCCCAGGTCTGAGAGGAGGGGGCACACCTTTGTAACGAATGTAACAGGCTGCAGAGAGTCAGATTCGAATCTGCCGGACCTCGTGCTGGAGCTTGGCGCCAGCTGCCAGCAATCCCGGGTGGGTAGATGAATCTCTCTTTCTCGCGGCTGACAGGGGTCATCAGCTTGCAGACCTTAGAAAGATGAAGCTGTAGATAGTTCCCACACGGTGAAGTATTTGTTTTGCTTTGCATTCAATATCTTATAAATATAACCTGCTGTGTATATTGCAAAGTGATATATTTTGTTTGATTAACGCGGACTTGAAAGCTACTAATTCGTCATTCATAAATATTGTGGTTGGGGAAGAATTAACAACAATAAAAGTCTTCTTTGACCTCAGAAGTGCATTTCTGTTGTGTTATGTTAGTGCTTAGAAACTAGATAAGAGGAAAGCACTACAGGTGACATTTGAAGACCTAACCAAAATTCCATTGAACTTTTAATTGAGTGTAATGTGCAGAGTGCCCTATCTATGTTTCCTCTTTCTCTGCCTGTGTACTAAGGAGCTTCAAATTTGACTTTTAGGAGTCCATTAAATATCTGAAATTTAGTTAGCTCCACATGTTTGCTTGCACTGTAACTTTTTAAAAAATCGATTATTTTCTGTTCCTGTTATTTCTGAGGAAAGAACTGATTTCAACTGTATACAAATGAAGGCTATTTCTTACGGTTGAATGTAGATGCTGTTTATATTTTGAATGTGCCTTTCTTTCTGCATATTACATGATTATTCAATAGATATAGGGCAAAAATTATTTTAACATGTGATGTCTTTTCTGCTTTACTATTTGCAGCCTACCAAAGTGACTGTACGGTTTCTCTAACTGAAAAGGTATAAGCCTCTACTTTTCAAGAAATTAGCCAGTTTTTTTACGGTCCCTTTAGACAACAGACTTCTTGTTAGTCTGTCTTTTGATTTACACTTAAAATATTTTCACATTCTCTTCTCTTCTGCCTTTTATTGAGCAGTCCTTATGACAAATATTCTTTGACTCGTATTTTGTTTTGTGATAGGCCATAAACAGTTTCTGGCTACTGAGTAAATTAGGGCTAAGCTTCCACTGCCATGCCAATATTTGAATTTTGAGCATTTTGAATTGGTTGACTAACCACTGCTTTTTGCCTTCTCTGTTGATATATAAACTTTAAATGAACCTTTGTGGTTTGTACTTTCTTGGTTGATATATAAACCTTAAATAAACGTTTGTGGTTTGTGCTTTGAACCCTGTCTCGTGTGGATTTTAATATGTGGATTTTTCCATGTGGTTTCTCTAGGTTTACATGGATTTGTGTTTTAGGGACTCATCTTTAAAGACTCACACATAGCCCTGATCCATCAATCAGCCCTTTTAAAGTTAAAAGGGTAAACATTGATAAGAGGAGGGGAGGAATATTTACTGAGCTCATAGGAAGGGAGGAAATTCTCAGAGTAAAAAGTAAAAATGGAAGAACTGTATGGAAGAAAGTTAGTTTGGAAGGAAGAACTAATGGGAGGAGAATGAGAATAATGCCTTATTATTGAGATATGAAAGTACTGTTGAGATGTTGGGAAGACGATGACAGGAAGGGAAAGAGAAGGAAATACAGTAAGGCTTTCAAAGGGAGGATGAGCGGCGATTGAGGGTTGAGTGGAGTGTGGGGAGATGACTAGTGGAGGTGAGGAAGAGGTCAGTATTATACCTGGCATCCTTGGCATGGTTTCCCCTGTCTTTTTGCCTCTGCTTCCTGTATTTTTGACTGTGTGCTGGACTTTGTTTTTGCTGGTTTTTGGTACTCTGGGCACTTTACCACTGCCTGCTGACCAGTGCTAAAGTGCAAGTGCTTCCTTTATAAATTGTGATTATGATTGGTTATCCCTGATTGTCATTATTGAGTTACTAGTAAGTCCCTAGTAAAGTGCACTAGAGGTGCCCAGGGCCTGTAAATCAAATGCTACTAGTAGGCCTGCTGCACTGACTGTGCAACCCACTGTAAGCCTTTCTCAGACCTGCCACCGCAGTGTCTGTGTGTGCAGTCTTGCACTGCTAATTCGACCTGACAAGTGTACCCACTTGCCAGGCCAAACTTTCTCTTTTACTACGTGAAAGCCACCCCTAAGGTAGGCCCTTGATAGCCCCATGGGCAGGGTGCAGTGTATTTAAAAGGTAGGGCATGTACTGGTGTGTTTTACATGTCCTGATAGTGAAATACTGCCAAATTCATTTTTCAGTATTGCACGGCTTATCTCTCCTATAGGTAACATAAGGACTGCCTTTAAATGTCTTTTAAGTGTAGTTTCCCATTGGGAACATACAGATATCAGGAGTTTGGGGTCTTTGAACTAACAATTGAAAAAAACATCTTTTGGTAGAGTTGATTTTTAGATTGTCTGTTTGAAAATGCCACTTTTAGAAAGTGGGCTGTTAGAAATGGGGTCTTTGGTTGGCAGTCAGGTTACCCCTGTCCAAGCAAGGACCCTATCTCCAGTCAGGGTAAGTCACTCACAATCCAAATTATCCTGTGCCCACACTCTGGTAGCTTGGCACTGAGCAGTCAGGCTCAACTCAGAAGGCAATGTGTAAAGTATTTGTGCAATAAATCATGCAATAACGCAGTAGAAACACCAGAACAATACACCACACAGGTTTAGAAAAATATAGAATGTTTATCTGGATAAAATAAGGTTAAAACGATCAGGATTTGATAAGTACACATTGAAATATCACTTTAGAAAATGATAAAAAGAGTCTTACGTTTTTAAAAGCAATAAGTGTCTCTTGTAAGCACAAAGTACCTGGTTTGCATCTAAATTATCCACAAGGGACCGCAGAGGAGGAGATGCATGGAAAACTGGGAGGTGTGCGTTGGTTTCTTCGGGCGCACACATATGATGCATTGATATTTTTCATGCAGTAAGGGCCTTGCGTTGATTTCCGGTGCACAGACTTGCATTCTTTTCTGGTTGCTGGGTATTTGGATGCCCTGGGGATGATGTGGAGAAATCCTGAGCGTGCAGGATGAAGTCAAAGGAGCTGCGTCGATCTGGTGGGCAATGCAGGGAAATTTCTGTCGTACTGCAGGTGCTGCGTTGATTCTTCATGGAGGAAGTCGGGCTGTGTTGTTCCGGCTTGGCAATGAGTCAATCCAGTGGCCCGTGCGTCGAAGTTCCAGTCGCAACGCTTGTGCTGCGTCGATCTCTACTTGGGGAGCCTGGCTGCGTCATTCCGGTTCGACGTGAGGTGATTTTCTCACCGCAATGCAGGCTGTGAGTCGTTTTAGGCAGGCTGTGCATCAAAATTTTGCCGCACAAGGAGTTCTTTGCAGAAATAAAGGTGGTCATTACAACCCTGGCAGTCGGTGTTATAGCGGCGGTAAGACCGTCAACAGGCCGGCGGAAAAAAAAATGGAATCCCAACCGTGGCGGAAACCGCCAACATAGACAGCCACTTTAACACTCTGACCGCCACGGCGGTACAAACAAACAGCATGGCGGTCACCGCCAACAGACAGGCGGAGGACAATGTACC
This sequence comes from Pleurodeles waltl, assembly GCF_031143425.1. Lineage (NCBI taxonomy): Eukaryota > Metazoa > Chordata > Amphibia > Caudata > Salamandridae > Pleurodeles > Pleurodeles waltl. The sequence continues at coordinate 263,353,300 of NC_090440.1, forward strand.
GCCCACAGTATCACAACCTACCAATCCACCACCTTTTCCGGGGCGGATTCACCGTGAACAAAAACACAGCAGAAACAGGACTTCGAATTGAAAACGCTCACCTCTACACACCCCACGATGAATCCAGATGCCATGGAACCAGAGCTCCAGATCCTGCCAGCCCTTATCTTCTTGCTCCTCTACCAGGAGCACGAACACCAGCGGCGAAGACCACGGTGAGTACTGCACCTACGACACAGGGGAGGGGGGAGGGAAAAAACAGTGACACATACACGCAACACCCCCACCCCCACCCCCACCCTAACCGACTACAACACACACACTAATACAGCATGATACATTACAGTTACACCCCCCAAACCCCCCGGAAGAATGCAAAGACAAAAGGAAATGAGTGTAACCATTGTAATATATTAAAATCCAGTACGCAAAAATATATCTACACTATAAACAAGTATATACACCAAGAATAGTAGTCCAGGTAGTGCTCCATTGAAGTCCGAGGAACACTGGGCCCACACGGCATGGGCGAGGCCCACACTCAATCCTCGAACATGATGGAGAGAACACTGCAGGGGCATCAGATAGCAATAAAACAGACACCTCAGGGGGAAGGGAAAGGGGGGCACCTCAGCCGGTTGAGTGCACAACGCCAAATCCACAAGGGGGCCACATGCCCACTGTTCAATCCTGGGGAGTGAAAAGCCACAGTCTCTCAAGTCTCTACAGTGGGTAGGTTGCCCACTGTTCAATCTTGGGGAGTGCAAAGCCACAGTCTCTCAAGTCTCTACAGTGGGTGGGTTGCCCACTGTTCAATCCTGGGGAGTGCAAAGCCGCAGTCTCTCAAGTGGAAAACAGTCTCCACTGGTTCGGGAGGGGGCCTTGTGCCCAGAGTGCTTCATCCTGCCAACGACTGAGGTAGTGGATGCCTTACTCCACTGGTTCTGGAGGGGGCCTTGTGCCCAGAGTGCTTCATCCTGCCAAGTACTGAGATAGTGGATGTGAATCTCCACTGGTTCTGGAGGGGGCCTTGTGCCCAGACTGCTTCATCCTGCTCGTGACGGACTCAGCGGTGCTTGTTGCGGCGGTGTCCTTGGCAGCGGTGCTTGTGGCGGCAGTGTCCTGTTCAGCGGTGCTTGTGGCAGCGGTGTCCTTGCCAGCGATGCTTGTAGCGGCAGTGTCCTGTTCAGCGGTGCTTGTGGCGGCGGGGTACTTGGCAGTGACTCATCTGCTGGCGGTCCTGTCTGGCCCAGCGGGGCTGGTGCTGGCGGTCCTTTATGGCCCAGCGGGGCTGGTGCTGGCGGTCCCTTATGGCCCAGCGGGGCTGGTGGTCCCTCATGGCCCAGCGGGGCTGGCGGTCCTTTATGGCCCAGCGGGGCTGGTGCTGGCGGCCCCTTATGGCCCAGCGGGGCTGGCGCTGGCGGTCCTGTCCTGGGCATCTGGGCTGGTGCTGGCGGTCCTGTCCTGGGCAGCTGGGCTGGCGGTCCTGTCCTGGGCAGCTGGGCTGGTGCTGCCGGTGGCCTCCTGGGAAGCAGGGCTGGTGCTGGCGGTGGCCTCCTGGGCAGCGGGGATGATGGCGGTGGCCTTCTGGGCAGTAGGGCTGGTGCTGGCGGTGGCCTCCTGGGCAGCAGGGCTGGTGCTGGCGGTGGTCTCGTGGGCAGCGGGGATGATGGCGGTCGCCTCCTGGGCAGCGGGGATCATGGCGGTGGCCTCCTAGGCAGCGGGATGATGGCGGTCTTCTCCGCCGTGCTGCTCTTTCCAGACTTGCTGAGTTTCTTGTGCCCCTTCCCCACCTTGGAAGGTGTCGCAGCTGACTCCACACTCCCACCTGTACCCCTGGGAGCGGCTTTGGTGGCTGGAGTCTTACCCCTCTCCCGCCAGGCACTGGCCAACTTTTGATGCTTGACAGGTGGGGGACTGTCCGTGCTGTGGCTCCGTGCCACACTGGCTGCCCTGCTGCCCGGAACACTCCAGATTCTGGTGACTACAGGCACCTACTGGTCCCGGAGATGTTGTGGCTGAGGTGCTAGGTTGGGACCTGGAGAGTCGGGCCCTAGGAGACTGACGGGGTGGGGGAGGTGAGGGAAAGAGGTGAAGGGTGGACAGGAAAAGTTTCTTGGAAACACTGGGATGGGTAGCTGGAGGGGGTTTGGGAGTGGAGGAAGAGGTTGTAGTTGTAGGAGGTGTTCGTTTGGTGACTTTGTGTGAAGGTGCATGCGCTGTAGGCTGTCGTGAGGTGGATGGCTGTTGGGTGGGTGTGTGGCTGCGTTTGTGTATCTTGGGAGGTGGCGTCACAGACACACTGGGAGAGGACACAGGGGACGTGTGAATGGTAGTGGGGGTGGTGACTGCACGTGATCAGGGTGTGGTGGTGTGTGGGCTGGTGACGGAAGTAGTGGCTGTAGATGTAGTGCATGCAGGTGTGAGTGGAGACGAGACTGGGAGGGGGAAGGGAGACGAGGAGGAAGGGGACACAGTGGAGGCAGTGGATGTTGGTGTGTCTGCATGTGTGTGATGCTTGCGTGAGTGCCTGTGGGAAGTGTGGTGCTTATGTTTGCCTGAGCTTCCCCTGTGTGTTGACGTGTGTGCATGCTGGTCTGAAAGTGTGCTTGGGATAGGCTGAGGTAGAGGGGACTGTGTCTGGGTGGAGGAAGTTGGAGGGGGGAGGCTAGAGACAGGGACAATAGCTGCCATCAGTGCTGAGGCCAGAGTCTGAAAAGCTTGCTGAAGGGCCGCCTGACCAGAATGAATGCCCTCCAGGAATGCATTTGTTTGTTGCAACTGCCTTTCTACAACCCTGGATGGCATTCAAAATGGTAGGCTGCCCAAAAGTGAGGGACCTGAGGTCAATGGCCTCCTCACTGAGGGCAGCAGGGGTGACTGGGGCAGGGCCTGAGGTGCCTGGGTCGAAGGTGATGCCCACCCTCCTGGGTGAGCGGGCACGGGGCAAAGGCTGAGGGGCTGCTGGGAGGGCGGTGCTGGTAGGGGAGGTGGCGGCTGTACCTGTAGATGCGGGGGGCACAGATGTGGCCGCCACCACAAGGGAGCACCCATCAGAGGACGAGTCCATATCACTGGTGTCAGCTCCTGTCCCCGCCGTGGAGCTGCCCTCGCCCTCCGTCCCACTGGTGAATTCCGAGTCCGTAGTCTCGCCCTCCAGGGCCATGTGGGATGCAGCTCCCTCCTGCTCCGGTGCCACTGCTCCTCTGTCTGATGATGCTAATGCACACAAGAACAGGGAGACTACAAAAAGGGGGGGAACAACAGAAGAAAGATATGTTGAGTGCATGCATTACCGCTACCGTTAGCGGACACGACAGACACAGAAGCCCCCTGCACTACGCCACACACTTGGGGTCCACTGTTCAATCCCTGGGACATGGCCTACAAGGCTATGGCCGACATCTGCACACATGGATGCCACAGGATCCTGACTAGGTGTACTTGGCACTGTACACAGGTGGGGTGGGGTGCCACAGGGTCTGCCAGAACAAGGGGACCTAACTAGCACACTCGCCCTGGCCTAGGGAAACCCACAGCCCACCTCCACCACCCAGACAAAATCATCAGAATGAGACTGTACTCACCCCTTTGTGGCTGCTGTGATGCCCTCAAGCGCCCATCCAACTCCGGGTACCCCACCGCTAGGATCCTTAACATCGGGGGTCATGGTGCGACGGGCACCCCTCCCATGTTGGGAGGCCATCCCCAGCTGGGCCTCCGCCGACTTCTTGCTCCAGCAGTGAATGTCCTCCCATCTCTAACGGCAGTGGGTGCTCCATCTGTAGTAGACCCCCAGGATGCGGACGTCCTTGGCGATGGCACGCCAAATATCCTTCTTCTGGTGGGCGCTGACCTACATAAATTGTACAGGGGAAAAAGAAAAGTTATTACCAACTGCACCGTCACAGTCATTGGCCCACATCCCTACCCTTGCCATGTGGCACATGCACTCACCGTCGTTTCATGCACGCCTCAATCTCCCCCCCCATCTTTCATCCACCCCACTCCACACAGGCATAGCCCATACAGCATGCTCCCAGTGTACTTACCTGTTTGTTGGGAGGACCGTAGAGTAGCGTGTACTGGGGGAGCACCCCATCCACGAGTTTCTCCAACTCCTCCGATGTGAAGGCCGGGGCCCTTTCCCCAGACGCACGAGCCATTGTCTCTTCCAGACCGAGGTCACAGCAGCACTTGCAGTGTAGGTCCTCTCCTGTCGAAGATCAGGTATCAAGTGATTGAACAGATAGAAAATGGCGGTCACGTCGGCGTACATCGTCATTGGCTCCTGGGACCCATAGGGTGCAATGTTAACCAATGCAGAATTGCGCCGCGGTCTTCGACCGCCTACCGCAACGGTGTACAACGCCAGCGCAGTTACCTCACATCCCATTGTCCCACTTTACAGGTCAGGCAGCCGCCATTTCAGGGGCCCACATGGCTTAATTTTTAACTGCGTCACACATACCTAGGCCTTGCCTCAACACTCATACAGACCAAATTTCGGATTAGGATTCATGTTCTGTGTAAGCTGTGGGTACGTACCTCTGAGTTGGTTGACTCTATGCTCGCTGTTGTCCTTCATAGGCACCGTCCACTGGGACATGTGAGGGGATGGTGGCATCCTCTGGTGTACAGACCGCTGGTGGACCTGTCGACAATGGAGGAAAGACATGTGATCATCACCTACAGGCTTGATCGTGCCACAATCCTAGAACTGTGTGCCCAGCTGGAGCCAGACCTGATGTCAGCTATCCGCCATCCCACAGGAATCCCCCCTCTAGTGCAGGTGCTGTCAGTACTCCATTTCCGTGCAAGTGGGTCATTTCAAACAACAGTGGCCATAGCATCAGGGATGTCCCAGCCTATGTTTTCCAACGTGTTTTCCAGAGTATTGTCTGCCCTGCTGAAACACATGCGGAGCTACATTCTTTTCCTTCAGGTGGAGGATTTGCGTACAGTGAAAGGTGACTTCTATGCCCTGGGACATATCCCCAACATCATAGGTGCCATTGATGGGACACATGTGGCTTTGGTACCCCCCGCAGGAGTGAACAGGTGTACAGAAACCGGAAGAGTTATCATTCCATGAATGTGCAGATGGTGTGTTTGGCAGACCAGTACATCTCCCATGTGAATGCCAAATTCCCTGGCTCAGTGCATGACGCTTACATCCTGCGGAATCGCAGCATCCCCTATGTGATGGGTCAACTCCAGACGCACTGTGTGTGGCTATTAGGTGAGCACCTGGAAGCAAGTCAGTGGGAATGGTTGTCGGGGTCTGGGGATATCCCTACAGGTTAGTGTGTGTCTAACAGTTGCCCTCACCATATGCAGGTAACTCTGGTTACCCCAACCTCTCATGGCTACTGACCCCAGTGAGGAATCCCAGGACAAGGGCAGAGGAACGCTACAAATGAGGCCCATGGGCGGACTCAGAGGATTATAGAGCGGACCTTTGGCCTCCTAAAGGCGAGGTTCAGGTGCCTCCATATGACAGGTGGATCCCTATTCTACTCACCAAAGAAGGTGTGCCATATCATCGTGGCCTGATGTATGCTTCACAACTTAGCTTTGCGAAGACAGGTGCCTTTTCTGAAGGAGGATGGTCCAGATGGCGGTGTTGTGGCAGCTGTGGAGCCTGTGGACAGTGAAGACGAGGAAGCAGAAGAAGAGGACATCGACAACAGAAACTCGGTTATCCTGCAATACTTCCAGTGAGACACAGGTAAGAATACAAACCTGCCTACTACATGTACTTTAACACTACTACCTCTCAACTGTCTGTCGTTTTCACGATTTCACAGATGTGGGTCCCACAGTGTGACATCTGCTTTGTTTCCTCATGGACTAGAGCTGTGTGACATAGGTATGTTGACATTACAATTGAAAGAGCATTTTGTCACTGTAATTGTGAATACACTATTTCAAAATCACAGACAGACTCCAGATTGTTTCGTGCTTTAAGGGTGTTTATTTCAGTGCTCAATATTGGAGGGGGTTGTAAAGTGGTGAGGGGTGATGGTGGAGGAATGTCCATGGCAGAGTCCAGTCTATTAGTCTCACAGGTGCATTGCCCAAAAAGGGATAGGAAGTAGAGCTGGGGCAGTTTGAAGATGGACAGGGTGACAAGGTGGGACAGAAGGATGACAATCAGGGTGATCTCATTTCTTGGCGGGGGTCTTGGCATCGTTCTCTGTCTTTGTCCTGTGTCTCAGGGACCGTTTGCAGGGTGGTACTCCCTCTGCAGTGGGTGGGGTGCTGGTGTGGTGGTCCTGTGGTGGTGCCTCCTGTCCACTAGCGCCGGCAGAGGTTGTGGGCAGTTCATCGTCCAGGCTAGTGTCAGGGGCCCCTTGTTGTGCCACAGTGTCCCTCCTGGTGTTGAGGACTTCCTTCAGCACCCCTACGATCGTGCCCAGGGTGGAATTGATGGATCTGCGTTCCTCCCTGAAGCCCAAATACTGTTCGTCCTGCAGGCGCAGGGTCTCCTGAAACTTGGCCAGTACCATTGCCATTGTCTCCTGGGAATGGTGGTAGGCTCCCATGATGTTGTAGAGGGCCTCGTGGAGAATGGGTTCCCTTGGCCTGTCCTCCCCCTGTCGCACAGCAGCCCTCCCAGTTCCCCTGTGTTCCTGTGCCTCTGTCCCCTGGACCGTGTGCCCACTGCCACTGCCCCCAGGTCCCTGTTGTTGGGGTGGTGGGTTAGCCTGGGTTCCCTGTAGTGGTGGACACACTGCTGCTTGACGTGTCCTGGTGACAGAGGTATGGGCCTGCTGGATGGGTGCTGTGCTGGTGTTACCAGAGGGGGGGAAGCTCTGTGGTGGCCTGTGACTGTGTCAGGGGAACCGACTGTCCAGAGGTCCCAGATGGGCCGGGCTGGTCATCTAGACCCAGTTGGACAGAGCTGCTGTCATCACTGTGGGCCTCTTCTGTTGGTGGTGTTGACATGTATGACCGTCCTGTCCGGTGACGTTGGGTAGGGGTCCTGCAGGGGTATAAAAGGATGTTTATTATATCCGTGTGTGCCACAGTGTGCAATAGGTGGGTGACCCTGTACCTCAGTGCTTGCATTCCTGTGTTGGCCCTTGTGTGATGGTGGTTTAGGGAGGTGTATGGGTATGTGCAGTGGCCATGCTTTTGTGATGGGTGTCCATGCTTTGATGTTGCATGCAGGGCTTGGTATTAGGATGTGTGGTTTGTCATGTTGGGACATCTGTGAGGAGTTGGAGTAATGGGGGTGAGGGTGGGGGTATGTGATAGCTTGCAAGTAGGGTGGGGGATGTAATAGTAAAGATTTGACTTACCAGAGTCCATTCCTCCATCTACTCCTTCGAGGCCCTCAGGATGCAGAATCACCAAGACTTGCTCCTCCCATGTTGTTAGTTGTGGGGGAGGAGGTGGGGGTCCACCGCCAGTCCTCTGTACCGCGATGTAGTGTCTTGAGACCACGGAACGCACCTTCCCCTGTAGGTTGTTCCACCTCTTCCTGATGTCATCCCTATTTCTTAAGTGCTGTCCCACTGCATTGACCCTGTCCACTATTCTTCGCCATAGCTCCATCTTCCTAGCTATGGAGGTGTGCTGCACCTGTGATCCGAATAGCTGTGGCTCTACCCGGATGATTTCCTCCACCATGACCCTTAGCTCCTCCTCAGAGAACCCGGGGAGTCGTTGCCATGCCATGAGTGGTGTGGGTGATGTGTGGGTTGGTGTGTGTAGTGATAAGTGGGGTGATATTTAGTGGTGTGTTGTGTGAGGTGCGTGGAAGTTAAGTGGGTGATGGTATTGTGTGCCTGTGGATGCTTGGTAGTTGTTTGTAGTGTCTCTCTCTGGCCTTTTCTCAGTAATTTTGTCGTAGGGGTTTGTGGGTGATGTGGGTGTGTGTTTTAGATTGTAATGGGTGTGTGGGAGTGGTGTGTGTATGTGTATCAGGTGTGTGTATTTCAAATTGTCCAATGTGGTAGTGTTTTGTAAATGTGTGTGTATTTTGAGTGCGGCGGTGTGTACCGCCAATGGAATACCGCAGTTGAATGACCGCCGCGTGGATTCGTGTGTCGTGATAGTGTGGGCGTTTTTCTGTTGGAGTGACAGTGGAGGTTTTGTTTTCACCAGTTTATCACTGACCTTTGGGGTGGCGGACTTGCGTGGGTGTCTGAGTTTTGGCGGATTCCGAGCACTGGGTCATAATGACGTGGCAGAATTCCTCTGCCGTGGCGGTGTGTTGGCGGTCTTCTGCACGCCAGTAAACAGCTTTTGCCCCAAATGTTGTAATGAGGGCCAAAGTCTTTTTGGCCCTGAGACTTCAGAAAACAGGAGGCAAGCTCAATCCAAGCCCTTGGAGAGCATTACTCAGCAGAGCCAGAGGGCAGTAAGGTAGCAAAGCAACAGCAGGGCAGCAGTCCTTTGTAGAAAAGCAGTCAGGTGAGTCCTTTGGGCAGCCAGGCAGGTCCAGAAGTGTCTGAGTTGGTAGGGTTAGAGGCCCTGTTTAAATACCTAAATGTGCCTTTGAAGTGGGAGGAGGCTTCAAAGAGTGGCTTAGAAGTGCACAAGCTCCCCTTTCAGTTCTTTCATGTAAACCAGGGTCTCAGTAGGGGGTTTGAGAGTCCACTGTGTGAGAACAGGCCACTGTCCTTTGACATGTAAGTGTCAGGCCCTCCACCCTCCCAGCCCAGGTAGACCCATTCGGTATGCAGATGTGTGCAGACTGAGCATCCTCTATTTTGGGGTTGACTGAGTGAAATGCACAAGGGAGCTGTCAACTAACCCAGCCAGGCGTGGACTGTAAGGCACAGAAGGATTTAAATGTAGAGAAATGCTCATTTTCTAAAAGTGGCATTTCTAGAATAGTAATATTAAGTCAGCAGGATTTTGTATTACCATTCTGGCCATACTAAATATGACCTTGTTAATCCCTTCAGATCAGAATCTACCACTCAAACAGTATATGAGGGTAGCCCTAATGCTATCCTAAGAAAGGAACAGGCCTCACAGCAGTGTAAAACAAATTCAGGAGTTTTACGCTACCAGGACATATAGAACACACATGTTCATGTCCTGCCTTTCACCTACACAGCATCCTGCCCTATGGGCTACCTAGGGCCTACCGTAGGGTTGACTTATGTGCAGAAAAAGGGGAGTTTACGGCTTGGCAATTACGTTTAAGTGCCAAGTCACAGTGGCAGTGGAACTGCATACACAGGCCTTGCAGTGGCAGGCCTGAGACATGGTTAAGGGCTACTTATGTGGGTGGCACAACCAGTGCTGCAGGCCCACTAGTAGTATTTAATTTACAGGCCCTGGGCACACGCAGTGCACTTTGCTAGGGACTTACAAGTAAATTAAATATGCCAATTGGGTATGTGCCAATGTCACCATATTTTAGGGAGAGAGCATATGCACTTGAGCACTGAGTCCTAAAGCCAGCAAAAATGAGGACAGAAAAAGTTTGGGGATGACCGTGCAGAAAGGTCATTTCCAACATGGCCATTTTCTTGTTTAACTATTCTGTGCCTCTGCCTCACTGTGGAATCCAGGTCTGGGTCAAACCGACAGATCGGCTGTTTGTGAATTCCCTCTAGAAAGTGACACAAAAGGAAGCTGAGGTGTCCTGCATATCCTGATGAGTCTCCTGGGGTAGAGTAGGGAGGGAGGAGCTGACACTTTCACCTGAAATGCCTGTGTCTGTCCTCACACAATGCAGTCTCCACCCCCTGGTTTTTGTCGGTGGCCGGGTAGGATCTTATTAACCCCTTCGCTGCCAGGCCTTTTCCCTTCCTGTGCCAAGCATTTTTTTGGCTATTTAGGGCTGTTCGCGCTTAGGCCCTCATAACTTTTTGTTCACATGAACTAGCCAAGCCAAATTTGCGTCCTTTTTCCAACATCCTAGGGATTCTTGAGGTACCCAGACTTTGTGGGTTCCCCTGAAGGAGACCAAGAAATTATCCAAAATACAGTAAAAAGTTCATAAAAAAAAAAAAAAAAAAAAAAGGGAAGTAAGTGCTGCAGAAGAAGGCTTGTGGTTTTTTCCCTGAAAATGGCATCAACAAAGGGTTTGCGGTGGTAAAATCACCATCTTCCCAGCATTCAGGAACAGGCAGACTTGAATTAGAAAACCACATTTTTCAACAAATTTTTGACATTTTACTGGGACATACCCCATTTTTACTATTTTTTGTGCTTTTAGCCTCTTTCCAGTTAGTGACCGAAATGGGTGAGAAACTACAGCTGGATCCCAGAAAACTAAACATTTCCGAAAAGTATAAAAAATTCTGAATTCAGCAAGGGGTCATTTGTGTGGATCCTACAAGTGTTTCCTACAGAAAATAACAGCTGAAATTAAAGAATATTGAAATTGAGGTGAAAAAAACAGCCATTTTTCTCCACGTTTTACTCTGTAACTTTTTCCTGCGATGTCAGATTTTTTAAAGCAATAAACCGTTACGTCAGTTGGACATTTCTGGTTGCGGGGATATATAGGGCTTGTAGGTTCATCAAGAACACTAGGTACCCAGAGCCAATAAATGAGCTGCACCTTGCACTGGGTTTTCATTCTATATCGGGTATACAGCAATTAATTTGCTGAAATATAAAAAATTAAAAATAGGTATTAAGAAAAACTTTGTATTTCCAAAATTGCCACAAGATAAGGTGTTGAGGAGCAGTGGTTATTTGCACATTTCTGGATTCCGGGGTGCCCATACTAGCATGTGAATTACAGGGCATTTCTCAAATAGACGTCTTTTTTACACACTGTCTTACATTTGGAAGGAAAAAATGTAGTGAAAGACAAGGGGCAATAACACTTGTTTTGCTATTCTGTGTTTCCCTATGTCTGCCGATAAAAATGGTACCTCACTTGCATGGGTAGGCCTAGCGTCCGCGACAGGAACTGCCCCAAAACACAACATGGACACATCACATCTTCACAAAGGAAACAGAGCTATTTTTTGCAAAGTGGCTAACTGTGGATTTTGGCCTCTAGCTCAGCCGGCACCTAGGGAAACCTAGCACACCTGCACAGTTTTGAAAACTAGACACCTAGGGGAATCCAGGATGGGGTGACTTGTGGGGCCCTGACCAGATTCTGTTACCCAGAATCCTTGGGAAACCTCAAAATTTGGCCAGAAAAACACTTTTTCCTCTCATTTCGGTGACAGAAAGCTCTGGAATCAGAGAGGAGCCACAAATTTCCTTCCACCCAGTGTTCTCCCAAGTATCCTGATAAAAATGGTACCTCACTTTTGTGGGTGGCCCTACTGCCCGCGAAAGGAACTGCCCCAAAACACTGTCTGGACACATCACAATGATCAAATACAAGATTACCTGTTTTTGCGGTGGGCACCCCTGCGTTTTTAGTCCTGGGCTCAGCAGCCTACTAGGGAAACCTACCAAACCCAGACATTTCTGAAAACTAGACACCCGAGTGAGTCCAGTGAGGTGTGACTTGCGTGGATCCCCCAATGTTTTCTTACCCAGCATCCTCAGCAAACCTCAAATTTATCTAAAAAAATCACATTTTTCCCACATTTCTGTGTGGGATCACCGCACTGGGACACAGTTCATACCCCCTAATGTTCCCCTCAGTCTCCCGGTAAAAATGAAACCTCATTTGTGTAGGTGGGCCAAGTGCTTGCCGTCTGAAACTGAACTCAGATAAAACTGAAGTTCTCATCCTCGGAAACACCCCGTCCGCCTGGGATGACTCTTGGTGGCCCACGGCCCTTGGCACCGCACGTACCCCTTAGACCACGCACGCAACCTCGGATTCATCCTGGACCCGCTTCTCACCATGACAAAACAAGTCAACGCCGTATCATCTTCCTGCTTCCTCACTCTCCGCATGCTCTGAAAGATCTTCCGCTGGATCCCCGTCGACACCAGAAAAACTGTGACCCACGCCCTTGTCACAAGCTGCCTGGACTACGGAAGCACCCTATACGCAGGAACCACCGCTAAACTCCAGAAACGTCTGCAGTGAATACAAAACACCTCCGCCCGCCTCGTCCTCGACATACCCCGCAACAGCCACATCTTCGCCCACCTGAGACACCTGCACTGGCTTCCCGTCAGCAAAAGGATCACCTTCCGGCTCCTCACCCACGCACACAAAGCCCTCCACAACAAGGGACCCGAATACCTCAACCGTTGCCTCAGTTTCTACACGCCCACCCGTCAACTTCACTCCGCCAACTTTGCACTCGCCGTCGTCCCTCACATCTGCCGCACCACGGCAGGTGGGAAATCCTTCTCCTACCTGGCGGCCAAGACTTGGAATTCCCTCCCCGCCAACCTCAGGACCACCCAGGACCACCCTGCATTCCGGAGGCAGCTCAAAACCTGGCTCTTCGAGCAGCAGTAACCCCCCCTTCCCCTAGCGCCTTGAGACCCTCACGGGTGAGTAGCGCGCTTTATAAATGTATTTGATTTGATTTGATTTGATTTGCTTGTGAAAGGGAAGAGTCAAAAACATGTCGATATTGAGGGGGAACCAAAGGGCAGTTTGCAAAAAATCATTTTTAGGCTAACAAGTGCAGGAGAATTTTTATCGGTATAGATGAGACAATGCTGGGAGGTAGGAATTTTGTGGATTCCTGCAGATTCCGGAAGGTTCCATCACAAAAACATGGGAAAAATGTGTGATTTCCAGCAAAGTTGGATGTTTGCAGGAGATTGTGGGTACAAAAATGGTGTGGGGTGCATTTGAAACACACCACCCTGGAATCACCCAGATGTTTAGTTTTCAGATGTGTCTAGGTCTTGTGGATTTTTCTATATGGCAGCGTCCCAAAGTCCATAAAGTGCAGCCCTCACCATTCCAAGTGGGACGATTTTGAGAGTTAGCCAAGCTCTCATGGCCCAAATGTAAAACTAAAACCCAAAATAATCAAATGTCTTCTTGCTCGCTGTGGGATAAGATGTTTTAGAGTGGGGAAGTGAGCTGAAAGACTGTTATCCCCTTCAGTTGGGGTGGGGCATATCCAGGCCCATACTGGTTGGTAGCAGCCACCACAATATTTTTTGTTTTTTTTAATTCCCTGGCATCTAGTAGACTTTCTGCCCCCCAGGGGTGTGGATCAGGGGTAATTGCCCCATCTTCCCACTGGTGGGCAGAACAACGTTGGCCCCATTTATTTGGGGTGGGGGTATGGCCATACACTCACCCTTTTATTTTTGAAAATAAAACTTCCCTGGCCTCTGGTGGGCTTTCTGCCCCCCTTTGGGACAGATGGGCCTTCCAAAAATAGGCCCATCTGCCCCCAAGGGGGGCAGATATGGCCAACAGTAATGTGCCCCAATGGGAAGTGACCCTTACCAAAGGGGCTGCCCCCCTAAAGAAAACACACGCATACACACACACACACCAATCCCTGGTGCCTAAGTGGTTTCTGTCCCTCTTGGGGGCAGATTGGCCTAACAAGAATTGGCCGAGCTGTCCCCAAGGGGGGCAGAAATGGTCCAAATACAATTTCCCCCCCACGGGAGCGACCCTTAACTAAGGGGTCGCTCCCCACCTCTAAAAAAAAAAAAATAGATACTAATTTTTTTAAATCTCTAGCGCCTAGAGGTTTCTGCCACACCTGGGGGCAGATCAACCTAATAACAATAGACTGATCTGCCCCCAGGGGGTCAGAAAAGGCCTAAAATAAATTGCCCCACCCCCCGGGGAGCAACCCTTGCCCAAGGGGTCCCTACTTTTGCGTGAAATTTGTGCAAAAAAAAGATCCACGGTGCCTAGTGGTTTCTGCCCCCCTTGAGGGCAGATGGCCTAACAAAAATCGACCGATCTGCCCCCAAGGGGGGCAGAAATAGTCTAAATACAATGTGCCCCCCAGGGGATCGACCCTTGCCTAAGGGGTCGCTCCCCTTGCATGACTGGCGCAAAAAAAAGATCCCCGGTGCCTAGTGGTTGACCTAACAGAAATTGGCCAATCTGCCGCCAAGTCAGATATGATCTAAGTACAATTTGCCCCCCAGGGGAGCGACCCTTGCCTAAGGGGTCACTCCCCATCTCTGAAAAAAAAAAAAAAAAAAAAAAAACACCACCCAAAAAAAATAGCCATGGCGCCTAGAGGTTTCTGCCCCCCTGGGGGCAGATCGGCCTAATAACAATAGGCCGATCTGCCCACAGGGGGGGCAGAAATGGGCTACATATAATTTGCCCCCTAAGGGGTCGCTCCCCAATAAAAAAAACAAAAAAACACATAAATTAAAAAAATGATCCCTTGCGCCTAGTGGATTCTGCCCCCCCCCCCTCCCCCCCGGGGCAGAAAAGGCCTTGAAAATTATTGTCCCCTGGGGAGCGACCCTTGCCCAAGGGGTCGCTTCCTTCATGCTAGTTTCCATAGAAAAATAAATCCCTGGTGTCTAGTGGGCATTTCAAAAGCTGGATCGCTTTACGATCTAGCTTTTGAAATGCTCTGAGAGACTTCAAAGGAAAGGAAATTCCTTTCCTTCCCTTTGATGCCTCTCAGGCCCCCATCACATGATCGGAAGAGAAATGCTTTGCATTTCTCTTCCGATAGTGCTGGAAGCTCAGGGAAGTGGCCTCTGAGGAGGTCAGCGCACAAATGTGTTCTGACATCATCTGACAACACTGGGGGGTCAGGGGTGGAAGGGGAAGGGCTTCCCCTTCCATCCCTGCCTTGGGGGGGTGGGAGGGAAGCCCACGGAGGGAGCGCTAGCGCTCCCTCTGAGCTCCAAGCTGAGGATGTAACGGTTACGTCCTCGGCACAGGAGCACTGTGCCGCAGGACGTAACCATTACGTCCGCGGCACAGAAGGGGTTAACAATAGAGACTTTCCTTTGAAGTTTGCCTGCTTCAAAGGCAGAAATGAGTATAAGTAGTAAACCCAAAACCCCAAACTTTTAGAATACTACTGGATCAAGCAGAACCTCTGCCAAGGAGAAAAGCTGAAGAGCTGGAGGAGGAGTACTGCCCCTTTGCTGGGATGGCCTGCAGTTGCTGCTTCTACTTTAAAGAGGGCAAAGACTGGGCTTTGCTGTGTATTCTGCTATTCAAGATTGTCCATAGGGTTGGACTGGGCGTGCCTCCTGTTAAGAAGTCTCAGGGACATCAAAAACGTCGTTTGCCAGCACCTGGGCGCTTTTGCTGAGACCCCTACCCTGCCAATGGTGCCACATCCGGTCCCTGGGCCCTTGAAAAGAAAAGCTGGCAAACTCAAGGTGAAAATCCATGCACCGGAGCCGAGCGGCAGAAAAATCGACACAGCGCCTTCACCGCAGCTGAAAAATCGATGAAGTACTGGTGAAATTGATGCATCGCCAGCTCAGCGCGGATTCATCGGGATTTGCCATGCATCGTCTCTGGGTGCCAAAATCTTCAACATCACCACAGGGACCCGAGGCTGCTGTTCCCGAAACAGAAGCATCGCTTACCCATCAGAGAAATAATCAACGCATTGCCTTATTTGCGAGAAAGGAATCAAAACATTGCTTGCTTTTCCAGTTTGCTCTTGCCCGTGTGGCTTTATTTTTTGACACATACCAGGTATTTTGTGCTAAAACAATGCATCCATTGATTTCTGTTGATTAAGACTCATTTTACTTTGAAACATTCAGATCTTTGCTTCTGTATGTTGGACTTTTGTCATTTTGGTCTTTGTTGATTTAGATAAATATTGGCTATTTTTCTAAACAGGTGTTGAGTTCTTTTGTGATGTTTTCACTGTGTTACTGTGTGCGTTGGTACAAATACTTTACACATTACCTCTGAGATAAGCCTGACTGTTTTTGCAATACTACCAACTGGGTCAGCAGGGGTTATCTGAGCTGTGTATCTCCCTGACCCTGACTGAGTGAGGGTCCCTACTTGAACAGGATGCAAACTGACTGCCAACTAGGGACCCCATTTCTAACAGTCAGTAAGTACTGAGTGACAGAAGAAGAGGACAAGAGAGAGTGTTGAGGGGAAGGGAGATAGAGAGGTTGTGAATAGTGGAGAATAAGGGATAAAGGTGCTGAAGGGTATATGACTGTAGAAAACAGGCTGTTTGAAGGAGGATTAGAGGTAAAGAGGAGGATGACAAGAGGTGGAAATATATAGGGGCATATTTAAGAAAAGTGGCGCTGCACTAAGTGCAGCGCCACTTTTCTTGCACCCTTTACCTCCCCCTACCGCCACCATGTGTACGCTGGCCCATATTTATACTTTTTGACGCTAAACTGCGCTAACGCAGTTTAGCGCCAAAATATTTAGCGCCGTCTAACGCCATTCTGAAGCGCCATGCGGGCGCCGTATTTATGGAATGGCGTTAGCCGGCGCAAGCAGACCGGCGCTGCCTGGTGTGCGTGGAAAAAAACCACGTAGACCAGGCAGCGCCGGCGTTGGGCAAAAATGACGTTAGGGCGTCTTAAAATGGGGCAAGTCAGGTTGAGGCAAAAAAATCGCCTCAACCCGATTTGCGCCATTTTTTTACGACGCCCATACGCCATTTCATGACTCCTGTCTTAGTAAAGACAGGAGTCATGCCCCCTTGCCCAATGGCCATGCCCAGGGGACTTGTGTCCCCTGGGCATGGCCATTGGGCATAGTGGCATGTAGGGGGGCACAAATAAGGCCCCCCTATGCCACCCAAAAAAAATTAAAAAATATAAAAAATTATACTTACCTGAACTTACCTGAATGTCCCTGGGGTGGGTCCCTCCATCCTTGGGTGTCCTCCTGGGGTGGGCAGGGGTGGCAGGGGGGGTCCCTGGGGGCAGGGGAGGGCACCTGTGGGCTCATTTTGAGCCCACAGGCCCCTTAACGCCTACCCTGACCCAGGCGTTAAATAGTGGCGCAAATGCGGGGTTTTTTGACCCGCCAACTCCCGGGCGTGATTTTTGCCCGGGAGTATAAATACGACGCATTTGCGTCGCCGTCATTTTTTTAGACGGGAACGCCTTCCTTGCATCTCATTAACGCAAGGAAGGCGTTCACGCAAAAAAATGACGCTATTTGCCAATACTTTGGCGCTAGACGCGTCTAACGCCAAAGTATAAATATGGCGTTAGTTTTGCGCCGAATTTGCGTTGAAAAAAACGACGCAAATTCGGCGCAAACGGAGTATAAATACGGGCCGCTGTATTTAAAATACGGCGCACCATGGTGCAGGGTAGGGGGCAATAGCATCATTTTTCATGATGCTATTGATGTACTCTGCAGGAGTAATGGCAAAATATTGGCACTACTCCTGCAGAGTACATTAGGGGCTCATTATAAATAATGGAAGCCGCCTTTTAATGGCTGCTCTGAGCCGTAAAAAATGATGCAAGGAAATCTGTTAGAATGTCCCCTTTGCATCCATTATGCCTGACGCAGGCATAATGTAGTGCAAAGGGTTACAAAGTGGCATGAGGGTTTTGGCCTCGTTGGGCCACATTAGCGCAAAGAAAGTGACGCTAATGTGGGGCAAGGTGGTGCTAGGGGCTTATAGATATCCCCACAGATTTTTGTCAACTAGTCCAGATGAAAAGAAGCGTGAACAAAAGATGTGCAGTACTTTATTCTAAGAAGCAATTTATTTCAACCTATACTGATAAACAGTACTCTACAATTCAAATGCAAAGGTAGGCCATGGGAATAGTGCTTTAGTTTAGAATTATACTGTCACATTTCCTCATACTTTGGTCAGTAGACAAGTGCACAATTTGTGTGTAATTGTTTTCGGTATGATTTTATATTGCATGTCATATTAATGACGTATTCATACAAGAATGAAAGGCTAATTATGATTTGCATAGTAGAATTAAGGTCTATCTGTTTAATGCACTGAGGTTTTGATGCTAGTTTGGGAAATTGTACATTTTAATGTAGCCATTTGTAATAGGTTTCACAGATACCTCTTCTTGCAACGCAATTGCAATGATATAATCAGTGGGGGTTCAAGTGATATCACTTCCACTACTGTAAACAGTAATACTGCAGTCATGTTGCTTCCATTGTAAAGTCTCAAGGCCTTGATATGATTGGACAAATTGGCTACTGACAATACTTTAATACAGCTCTAGAAGTGTATCTAGAAAACGTTCTTGCTACTTTAATGGCAAACCTCACTGCCAAACGCTGTCATTGCATGAAAAAGCTACAACCCCTGTATTTAGATTAGTCGTAGCATGATGTGAATGGGAAGCACAACTCTAGCAGCTGCAGTCCTCTCCGATACAATTCAATATTTTTAAATAACAACAACATTAGCAGATAGGCAACACCATTTATATCCTTACACTAACTCAGCACACAACCAGTGCACTTGTGAGTGACCATCTAAAGTTTACTATAAAAAGAGTCCATCACAGATCAGTGTAGCAGGGGTTAGGGTGGGGTTAACAGATGACTCCATGTCGCAAGATACACCTTTTCCTCTCCTGGACTTTCTTTTGACACATTCCTTTGACAAATCACCACTACTACTGAATCTGCACTTAGAAGCCATTGGTTTGTTAACTAACAGGTCAGGACTAATAGAAATGGTGTAACAATGCTGTTATTTGATAATCCAATCTTGGGATATTCTTGCCCTAATGATTTTCTTGCGAGTTACAAGATGTCTCAGACAGAGGTCAACATGGAGGATCTTGTGCGCGCTCTGACGCAGCTTCAGGCTGAGGTAGCGCAATTGAGGGAGGAACATTCTTCCCTTAGAGAGCAACTTGAGAGATACAAGATTAGCGGGGAACCATGGTTAGGTGCAATTTCTAGAACAGACAAACCCTTTCTAAAACCACCAAACTTTGTTCCTAATAAACCTACTAAACCTGAAGAAGCAACACATATGAAACTCACTGTAGTGACACCTACACCAGTTCCATTGGCTCCGCCCGAAAGATTCACTGGCGATAGTAGTGAATTTGATTAATTCATGAACCAATGTTATCTGCAGTTTTTGTGCAGGCCCACAGCTTTTCCAGATGATGCCTCAAAAGTTGCTTTTGTCCTTTTGTACCTTGCAGGGAATGCTGCTAATTTGTCTATCCACTTGTCCAAAACGATGGCCCTCTTTTGTATAATTTACCAGAGTTTCAAGCCCAAATGAAGAAACTATTTTCTCGACACACCTTCATGTAATCCAGTGATACTGAGTTATTGAATTTGAAACAAGGAAATAAAGACCACTTAACATACGTAACCACTTTCAATATATTAGTATCAGAAACCCATTGACCAGAGAGTAAAAGAACCTCATTATTTTATTGGAGACTCTGAGATGAGTTGAAAGATGTTTTGTCTCAGATAGTAGAACCACCCGAAGACTGTGGCAAATTGATAGATTTGGTTGTTAAAGTTGATTATCTATTAAATGAAAGAAAAGGCGAAAAAGGTAGAGGAGATAATATACATCTTATTGTTGAACGTGCTGAGAAAAAAGAAGAGAGTAAGAATCAGGAACATAGTGAACCAATGTACATTAGTGGGTATCCGTTCTCCGTTATCCATAGAAGAAAAAGATAGGAGACGTTCTTTGAAATTATGTCTCAATTGTGGCAAAGCAGGTCATTTTGCATGAGAATGTACCGTGAGACCCAAGATCAAGGCACCAACACCCAAAAAAACAGGAGCTTCAGTAAACCTTTCCAATTAAAATTCTGAAAAACTAGATAGCCCGAGGAAAATTGAGGTCTATCCTTTGGACAAAAGACCAAAGACCTCAAAGGGTTCCATATATACTCTTCTTAGACCTCCACGTCATTTCCTAATAACAGTGACCCTGATTTTCCAAACCCAATTAAGAAAAGTCCAATCTATTCTTCTTGATTCTGGGGCAACAGGTAATTTTTTGGATACTTCATTAGCCAAAAGGTTAGGGATCACTTTTTCCAATCTATTCTTCTTGATTCTGGGGCAACAGGTAATTTTTCGGATACTTCATTAGCCAAAAGGTTAGGGATCACTTTTCTTCCCAAACAAGAACCTGAGGCCATTCGGGCCATCAATGGTTCTGAATTATCTTTAGGATTAATAACTTATTATTCCGAACATATTACAATAGTCTGTGACAATGGTCGCTCTGAATCTATTAGCTTTGATTTAATTGACACTCCCACTTTTGCAATTGTCTTAGGAGTACCCTGGCTTCAATGACATAACCCAAGGATAGATTGGGATATCAGGACTGTGACACTAAATTCTCCATTTTGTCTTCTGAATTGTTACCAAGACGCAACAAGCTGGGATTCTCCCTTGTTATGTACGGTCTCATCAGCCAGCAGTGACAGTTTGCTTCCAGAACAATATCAGGAGTCTGCGGTTCTGTTCGATAAAGTTCAAGCAACCAGTTTACCACCTCATCGTACTTTTGTTTGTAGAATTGATTTGGTTCCAGGTGCCACACTACCTTGTAGTAGGATATATGCTCTATCGGAGCCAGAAACAAAGTTTTTAAAAGACTATCTAGACAAGCTCTTGGCAATTGACTTCTTTCGCCATTCCACTTCCCCTGTTTTGTCTCCTTTGTTTTATGTCCCAAAGAAGAACGGGTGTCTCAGGGCCTGTATTGACTATAGAGCCCTTAACTAGGTGACCATAAAAAAACAAGTACCCGCTTCCTTTGATTCTGGTCCTTCTTAACCAACTTCACAAAGCCACAATCTTTACCAAACTTGGCCTTCGCGGAGCTTACCATCTCATCAGAATCCAGGAGGGCGACGAATGGAAAACAGCTTTTCGCACAAAATACAGTGTTTTTGAGTATTGTGTGGTGCCGTTTGGTTTGTGTAACGCCCCCGCGGCATTTCAATTCTTTATAAACAACGTTCTTAGTGAATTCTTGGATTGCTTTGACATAGTCTATATAGACGATATTTTAATCTACTAACACAATGAAAAAGAACATGAGAATCATGTTTCTGCTGTTTTAGGCAAATTACATGAACATAATTTGAATGCCAAGTTAGAAAAATGTCAATTTCATGTTCCTCAAGTGGAATTTCTAGTTTTTTTTGGGTCAAAACAAGGGGTCCAAATGGATTAAAAAAAGATTGCTGCTATTTTACAGTGGCCACAACCCACAAATGTAAAAGAAATGAAGAATATACTTGGCTTTGCTAACTTCTATCGAAGGTTTATCTCCCACTTTTCTGACACTGTAGCCCCACTTACTCGATTGTTACAAAAAGGAGTACCTTTTAAGTAGACTCCTGAAGCACAAGAAGCTTTTGACTTATTGAGAGGGAGTTTTAGTACTGCACCCATATTAAGGCATCCTGACCCCTCTCTATCTTACTAGGTAGAAGCAGGTGCTTCACAAGTGGCAGTAGGTGGAATACTTTCTCAGCAATATTCTGAAACTTGGAATATGCATCCAATAGCCTTCTTCTTTAAAAAACTTTTACAAGCAGAACAAACCTATACAGTAGCCAAAACAGAACTTCTAGCCATGAAATTGGCCTTTGAAGAATGGAGACATCATTTGTGGGAGCACGTTTTCCCATCACTATTTATTCAGATCATAAGAACTTACAATTTTCTAGATCTGCAAAAGAACGTACCCCATGACAAATGAGATGGGTTTCTTTCTTTAATTAATTTGATTTCATAATTACTTATAGACCCAGTACACGACAATTTAAGGCTGACGCCCTGTCACGTCTCCAAAACACCACAACACAATCAGATACAAGACAGATAACACCAATTCCAATGATTACCCCAGAAATAATTATAGGTAGTTGTTCGGATGAGCTCCCATTCCTGGACACATTAAAACAAGAATTGAAGAAGGAAAATATGGAACAATGGTTAGTACATCCAATCCAATCAATTTCTGACAATCTATTTTATCATGATCAGGCCTTGTTTATCCCTAAGAATCTGAGAGAGCTGGTTATTCAATGGTGTCATTCGTCCTCCTTGAGTGGACATCCATGAGAGCGTAAGACTAAGGACTTGTGCACACAATGGTTCTGGTGGGATTCCCTGGATGCAGACGTAAATGAGTTTATTTGAACATGTCCCGTATGTGCTTGTAACAAACCTTCACACACCACCCCAGTAGGAAAACTCATTCCTCTACCAGTGACGCCAGTTCCATGGTATACTATTAGAATGGATTTTATAACCGATTTACCGAAAGATAAGGGGAATACATGCATACTAGTGGTAGTGGAGTTATTCTAAAAAATGTCCCATTTAATTCCTCTCACTAAAATCCCAACTGCTAAAGAACTAGTTGAACCTTTTATAATGCATATTGTCCTGCTTCATGGCCTGCCAACTGTAATTATCTCTGATCGAGGACACAGTTTGTGTCTAAATTGTGGCAGGAACTATGTTCTTCTCTTTGTATTGACCATCAGTTACCCTCTGCACATCATCCACAAACTGATAGTCAAACAGAGGGAACTAACCAAACCATGGAACAGTTCCTACGTTGTTTAATTACCACCTTTACTAGCAGTTGGTTGCAAGCACTTCCCTTAGCCAAATTTGCATATAACAACAGCGTTCATTCGGCTCATGACATGTCATCTTTTTATTGTAATCTAGGCTATCATCCCAAGTGCATACAATTCCTACCATCCCAAAAGGTACCTGCAGTACATACACATTTATCTGAATTACAAAACATCTGGAATAAGACCCAAAAAACCCTACTTGACAACAGGGAAAAGATGAAAGAACAAGCAGACAAGCACTGTACATCTGCACCAACATATGCAGAAGGTGATCAAGTATGGCTAAGCACCCATTATTCATCCATACCAGGGGTTTGTAAACTACAGCCTCGGTTCATGGGTCCCTTCACCATCGCCAAAGTTATCAACCCTACAGCTATGAAACTGAACCTTCCTGGTGAACATAAAATGCCTCCACTATTTCATGTGTTGTTGCTCAAACCATTGCTCCCCACCACTCAACCTATTGCCCCACCCACCTTCCATACTTAGGGATAATCATGAAGAATTCAAAGTCCATTGCATTATTGATTCTTGTAGACGACAAGGCTGTCTCTTTTATCTAATAGACTGGAAAGACTACCCACCTGAAGAGCAGTCATGGGAACCAGCTGCCCATGTCCACGTTCCACAGTTGGTACGTTCCTTTCATGCACAGTATCCCTCCAAACCATGGCCAGTGAAAAGGCCTTTGGGGGGAGGTACTGTTAGGACTCGCACTCACACACGCACGCTTCTTGCTTCTCCCATTTGTGAACTGTGTGCCAAGCGGGTTATGGAGACATCTAATTCCTTCATAGGAATCATCAGAAGTGTTTGATGACTCATCACCAGCATGTCTGATGACTCGTCACCAGTACAGCATCCACACCCCTCATGATTGATGACTCATCACCAGCATGTGTCTGATGACTCATCACCAGCACACCAGTCTATAAATAGAACTGCCAAGGTGTTTCCTGTGCTTGGCTTCGAGTCTTCTGTCACTCGCAGGTGTTCCCGGTTTAGCTGGAGTTCTGTGATTCTTTCAGGGGTCGTCTTTTCAGTGTGAGGCTTCATCGGAGCTTCCCTCTCTGGAGCGGATTACTTTCGCAGCGGCTGGAGAATTTACAAGCAGTATTCCATCTTCCTCAAATAATCAAAAAAATCCAGGAGAAGTTGGTTTGTTAGTAATTTCCCTCTCTCCCTGTTTTCAGCATTCTTGAGGTTAGTGACCTTTTGGTGCATTATGAAAGACATTCATCGATGCTGAGAAACCCGTGATACAAGACTACCAAAGACAGCTTGAGAAGTATTTTTAAAAGCAGCATTGAAGTTAAGTGTTTTGAATTCCTGAAAGCATCTCTCGCAATGTATGCAAAATCAAATGTTTATTCTGATTGTTTTGGAGCAAGTCTATTGTGTGAAAACGAATAACAAAAGACAAATTCATAAGTTTGATTTTATAAGGATTTTGTTGTGAGTTACAAAAGTGTGCTTAATAGTTGAGCAATCGGACACTAATAATTATTGTGACTTTGCTGAAAGACTCAGTGATTGCCCAATCGAATGATAATAATTGTTGTTATTTTGCTGAAAGTCTATTTGCTCATTCCCAGTTCAGTGCAGATACAAAAGAATAGTGTTTAGGGGTGAGGGTTTTTTATTCTCTTCGCTCCTGCGGAACCTGGAAATCAAGTGAGTGTACGTGGTCTTGTCACACACATAAAACTAACACAAACCAAATTGCATCAACACCACAAATTCAACAAGAAGGAAAGGCAAGAGAAGTATGTCTCCTTCAAAACCAGCAGGCGGTTGGCCCATATATATTATAACTAAAGATGGATAAACATCCAAAAAGTACAAAAAGGGGCAGCTGGCCAGTCCAAATAGTCCAAGTGCCACCAGGCACATGTGGCACTTGTGAATAGCCCAACTTGACTCCTTACTGCAAAGTGACCTCCACGTGGTGTGGTCATCAAGGGGGCAGGCAGGCACCTCAGGGGTGATGGGGTTGTGGTCGGGGTGGCTTGGGAGGGGGGTCCTTGGGTTTGCCCTTGGGTTTGGGCAGGGTTTGGGCTTGGCTTTCACCTTAATTTGTGGCTCCTTTGGACACAGTGCATTTTGGGGAATCCTGGGGAGGGAGAGTGATAGGGAAGAGGGAAAACTCATAAAGGAATCTTTTCATAGGAACACAAGGGCAGTTATGGGGAAAGTGTTTTGGAGTGGAGAGAGCAGGAGTGCTTGTGAGGTCTGTACATGTAGGTGTCTCGGGTGCAGGTGCATGGGTGGGAGGCATGTGTATGCTGGGTGTCTGTTGGGTGTGTGACTGCAGACAAGCATGTATCTTGGGAGGAGGGGGAGAGGAGGTGCAGGAAGATGCCATGGTGGATGGGTGACTGTCTGTTGAGGTGGTGCCTGCAGGTAAGGTGGATGTGATGCATGTGGGGATATTGGTAGTTGTGGTGAGTGCACATGTGGTGAATGTGGTGGATGTATGTGGGTCTGGAAGTGTGTGACTGTGGGTATGATGGGACTAGTGGCTGGATCAGGGAGTGTTGGTGTTGTGCCAACAGGTATGAGTAGGGTAGTGTCTGTGAAGAAGGGGGTGATGTGGGGGGTCACTGTAGGGAGTGGATGTTGTTGTGTGTGCAGGTGGGTGTTGCCTGTGTGCATGCCAGTGGTGGGTCTTGTGGTGCTTGTGTTTGTCACTGAGAACCATGGGCCAGATGTAGCAAACGTTTTGCGACTCGCAAACGGCAAAATTTGCCGTTTGCGAGTCGCAAAACGCGTATCCCAATGCAGAAATGCATTTTGAAATGCATTTCAGACTCGCAAATAGGAAGGGGTGTTCCCTTCCTATTTGCAAGTCGCATTGGGATGCAATACCATTTGCGACCGCATATGCGGTCGCAAATGGCATCGCAGTTACCATCCACTTCAAGTGGTCATGGGACCCCTTCCAGTTTGTGATTGCACCCCAAAATATATTTTCAGGGCAGGGAGTGGTCCAAGGGACCACTCCCTGCCCTGAAAAATCAGACACTAAAGGTTTCGTTTTTTTTTGTAGCGCAGCTCGTTTTCCCTTAGGGAAAACGGGCTATACTTCAAAAAAAAAAAAAAACTGCTTTATTGACAAGCAGGTCGTTAGATGGAGGCCTGCTGACGTCAGCAGGCCTCCATGTTAGCGAGTGCCCATACTCGCAATGGGGCCGCAATTTGCGACCCACCTCATGAATATTCATGAGGTGGGTCATTGCGACCCCATTGCGAGTTGCAGTCGGTGTCTGAGACACCGTACTGCATAGCAATTTGCGACTTGCAAATTGCTTTTTTGGTACATCTGGCCCCATATGTGTTGAGGCAGATGAATGGCGGTCTGATTGTGTGCTCTGGATGGGTGTGGGAAGAGGGGTATGGGATTGGTCAGAGGTAGCTGGAAGGGGGACGGAATTAAAAGGGACACTGGCTGCCGTCAGCGAGGAAAGGTTCTCTGCAAGCCATACAGGGCACCATAAATGCCTTCCAGGAAAACATTGCTCTGCTGTACCTGAGCTGCCAGTCCCTGGATGGCATTCACTATGGTTGTCTGACCCACAGAGATCAACCTCAAGAGGCCAATAGCCTCTTCACTGAGGGCAGCAGGGCTGACTGGGGCAGAGGTGCCTGCAGCAAAGGCGATGCCCGCCCTCCTGGTTGAGTGGGCATGGGCAACTGCGTGGGGAGCAACAGGGAGGGTGGTGCTGGTAAGGAGGCGTGGCAGACAAGGATGGTGCTGGGCTGGTCCCAGATGGGTCCGCCACCGCCAGGGAGCTTCAATCAGAGGAGGAATTCGTAGATGATGCAGATTATCCTGTCTCCCCCATGACACTCCCCTCACCCTCTGTCCCACTGGTCTCCTCGGCTCCTCTACTTTCAGCTTCATGTGTCCCGTTGACTGCTGCATCCCCACTCGCTGGTGCCCCTTCTCCTTGGCCTGATGATGCTGATACGCACAAAAACAGAGGTGGTGACAGCGGGAGGGAGGTAAGGAGGGATGGCGAGAGAGAACAATAGGGTGGAAAACGATCAATACCTACCAACCATGAACACATATCAACTTGTACCTCTCACCAATCACCTGATGACATCTAATACCATTACAATAACACTGCATCTCTGAAGAAAAGCACTGTAGGTGTGTGTTGAGCCATCATGGCTGGGCCCATGAATGTGATTATCATGCCACAGTGGTGTACGATGGATGGGTGTCAAATCCAGGGCATGAGCAGCTGCTTGGTACCTCATAGGTGTTGTAACCATATTAGGCAGTGACATTTGTACATACGTGGGACATGCAGAACAAATTTGCAGCTTTTACATGGACCATTGGACATGTGATGTGTGTGACATGCTGTTGTCCAGGCCTTGTAACCAACAGCTAGGTTTGCCTACATGGGCCCTCTGCATGGCCATAATGGTATGTGGCGGGCTTTTGGGGCATGTCACAAGTGTCTGTTGTGTGCAATAAGGGTCTTGTTATCTAGCATGTGTTGAGTGGTCATCAAGTAGTAAAATCTATCCTCTCAATCCTCTCAACCCGTTTTTGGGGAGAAAGTGACATGCACCAGTGTACCGCCTCCTAGTGGACCTGTCAACCCTAGAGGAGCTACACATCATCCAGACCTATGGTCTGAATCGTAACACCATAAAGGAACTATGTACCAAGTTGGAGCCATATCTATTGCCTTCTATACATAATCCCTATGCCATCCCTCACACAGTGCAGGTATTGTCTATGCTACACTTTCTTGCCTCTGGCTCTTTCCAGTTTACAGTGGGTTTGGCAACAGGGATGTCACAGCCCATGTTCAGTCTTGTGTTGACAGATGTACTGTCTGCTTTACTGAAACACATGGACAGCTGTGTCAGGTTCCTGCAACGTGTGGATTTGCCTACTGTTAAGGCTGACTTCTATCATATTGAATGGATCCTTCATGTATTGGACGCATTGTTCATGTATGTGATTAAGGGTATAGATTAACCCACATTGCTTTGGTCCCTCCCAGGGCCAAAGAACAAGCCCACCCAACTGCATGCGTGCATACATTTGAAAATATCAATGTACAATGAGCTCCCAGCAGCAATGTAACCGCCAGCCTTCAGATAAGTTTGCACTCTGAAAAAGCAAATAAAGTTTTAAAGCCACTCTTGAGTGCCAGCTACAGGCTCACACTCAGTGAGATCAGTGAAATAATTGTCAGTAATGATGAAACTGTATTGATCCTTAATAATAAAATTAAGATTGATTCTGGTGAGAATGTACAATGACAGAATTCGTTTTTGTCAGTCTAACAAAAAGAATGAGCTACTTATGGTGTTCTCAGCTGATTGTAATCCTGAAGTTCTTGCTGCCAAAATAAGATCACGGGATGCAGTAAAATCAGCAGGAACTATTTTAAGAAACATACTGAAAGATTTAGTTTTTGGACTTAATGACAAGTTTTGTGATGTCTCAGAGCTTCGCAATTCATGGGAGTCAACAAGAATGCCTGATGTTGTCTTAATGTTTTTCACATAATTTATCAAGGACATTCTGATGCATGATCTTCCAACAATGCATTTTGTTATGGAGATGCTGAAACCAAACCAGTGAAGCACAAACTCATACAAGAGGTCGAAAAAAACCTTTCACCTGAAGAATTTAAATTTGAAAAGATGTCCTCATTGAAAACTGCTGTTGTTTTGGACTATATGTCACAATTGTGAATGTCAAGATTTCATCTGTGCAAAACTTTGGAGAGTTTGTTCAGACTGTTCTACAGATGACAAAGTCACTGTGCACCTTGCAAGATCTGCACATTGACAGTTATCTTGAACTATCTGTCAAAGAATGTGAGAGAATCACACGAATGTCTACAAGTGGAACAACTGACCTTGCCTGCATCAAACTTTCAACACTCATACCTGTGCAACTTGATGAATTCTGGTCATCAACATCGAACAAGATGAACTCGGAGATGTTAACTTGCCAAAACATTGCTGATGCTTAAGTGAACACTGCATTTCCAATTATTGCAAGTGGAATGGTTGTCAATGTAGTAGGGGTGCCTTCAGAGATATATTCAAGAGGTACGGGCTATATTGTTCAAGAACTTAATAGCAAATTGGTGGAAGTTGACCTTCGTTTGTACTACATGTTGAGTGGGCTGTTTGAAATCGTTCCAATTGAGTCATTGTACTGTCAAATGACACAGATGTTATTATTGTTTTACTTAGATTTGCTGCTATGTTCATAAGTCAGGGATTGTCATAGTTATGGATACATTATGGATCAGCACAGAAAGAATACATAAATCCTGCTTCATATTCTGTACAAGAAACCTGACCCAGAGATGCTCAGTGTTCTTATCAAGGCACATATTCTTATGGATGATGACACTATGAGCAAAACTGGAACAAAACTTGGAGCTTTGAATTCCTAACCTGTGAAGTTTCCTAAAAGGATTTGCTGAGACAGAAAAAGAATGTGATTTTAAAGACGTAGAAAAGTACCTTGTGTTTTGTGTGGAAAATGAGCTCTGACTGCCACACATTTGATGATCTTCAGTATAGTGAGTTCAAGAGATCAGAACGATTAAGTGATCTTCCACCGACATCATATTCTGTGAGTAGACACATTAAAAGAACGTTCTACTTGATCAGAAGACGTGTAAATGTTTTGGATCATGCATATGTAGAGAAATATCTGTGTGAATTTGGTTGGGAAGATATTGATGGGGTGCTACAACCTATGAAATTTCTCAAGTCTCTACCCACAGAATTTACACCTACATGTACTTGAAAACCTGTGATACAAAAAGATGTACCTGTCAATATGCTCTTCTCAAATTATCAACATTCTGCAAATGTACCAGAAGCAATTGCCAAAACAAATAAATGAAGTGACCTTGAAAATGTGTCTAAAACAGGAGTGATAAACGTTATTTTTTCATATTCAGATCATAAACATTGGTGTATACATTAAAGAATTAAAAAAAATTATTGTTTGTTTCGTTTCTACATACATCTCTTCCTCCTCTATTATAGCCACCATTTCGGAAAATGGTGGAAGGCTTGCTTTGAGGAGTTATTTTCTGTCTGTGTAAGACTACTTGACCCCCAAAACCTATGTTATGGCACCAAAATGAAACATATTGGTCTCATGGTTCCTGAAATATTACTATATCACTGCAACACAGCCACCATTTTTTCAAATGACATCGCGAAAAATTCAGCCCAGGTCTGCAATGTCTACCCAAGCTAAATTACTTATCTAATGATCCAAAAACACAAATGAAATCTCTGGACAACATTTTTTTACAGAAGTTTATCAGGGGGCCAGGATTATAAATAAAGCTAGATCTATCAACTTTATCAAAGCTTGATGAATGAAGCTAAATTATTCTGCTCTTCCACTGACTTGCTTGAAAAACCCAGGGCTCTAGGTGCTTCAATAGACCCAATATAATGTTTAAGATATATGCCCTCATGACCATACATAGGTCTTTGATGGCAAACATTTAGGGCCTGATTCTAACTTTGGAGGACGGTGTTAAACCGTCCCAAAAGTGGCGGATATACCACCTACCGTATTACGAGTTCCATAGGATATAATGGACTCGTAATACGGTAGGTGGTATATCCGCCACTTTTGGGACGGTTTAACACCGTCCTCCAAAGTTAGAATCAGGCCCTTAATCTTCCAGAATAGATTCAATCTGGAAACAAAACTATTTACCTAATCTCTTGTATAGCACAACTCACTAGGAAAGACCAGTAGCTAGACTGATACACTAATCAAGGCAGGATAGAAGGGCACATTTCTGATGAAAAGGAAGGAAAATTAAAAAGTCTCTCACCAGACATAAGAGATGGAAAGTTAATTTGGAGAAAGTGTTTATTTAGGGGTGAAAAGGAGAACTCACTTTTAAACTGTTTGCAGGATCTTTACACTAATTGTGTGGGAATGATCAGGGCTGGATGCTCTCCCATAATCGAGAACAATGTCATCTGCTGTCCAAAGTAAGGGTGACTGTTTGGGAAGGCACTCTGGGATATGTGGTAGGCAAGTGTAGGAGGCTGGCTCTCTATGTAGTGTGCAAAACTAGGCAAACCACGCAGGGGGTCTAGGCAACCACATGTTTCTTTTCAGAGGTAAAAATTAGACCACCTAATACTCCAATTGTTAAGGTATCTGGTTGAGCAGCTAGGCTAATCCAGGAGATGTGCTAAGCATTTGTTGTACTCACAAATCCAGTCATCCACCACACACAGTCAGTGAATAACCCAATACGAGAATCTATAAAAATACTTCAGACTTTTGTATAATTTTTAAGACCAAGATCTTTAAGACATGTTAAGTACTTTTTGAGATATGACTTTTCAAAGTTTTAATAAAGTTAGTAATTACGCACTATAGGAATCAATAGGCAGTCATTTTAAAAAAATGCATTAAACTCGTACGGTTGGGTTACCAGTCTCTTCTTTTGCAGGCTGGTCGAAACAGTCAGTGGGCACACTGTGCCAGCTGGAGACCCTTGGACGTCTCCTGTTTCCGGCAGGAGCAAAGCTGAAAGTCTCTTGGCACAGGGCCACTTGGAAAAGCAGCTGGTTTGCAGATTTAAATATGGTGCCTTGGTGTCCCCTTGGGCTGTCGAGGTCGCAAGGGGATAGGGACCCGGGGCACATAGCAGGTTCCATGATGCAGGGCTCAGTGCAGCTGGATGCAGGGTGAGTTGGAGGTCTTGGATGCTGTGCGCAATGGAACCCTTTGGAGCTGGAGGTAAGTTTTCTTCCGGGGATCTTGCAGGACAATGGGAGCGCTCTCTTGGGCGATCCAGGGTGTCTCTGAAGTCCTTCAACTGGGGATTCCTCCTGGTTTCGTTGCAGCTCTGGGTGAGCTGTTTTTGGTGGTGTCTGACGTGCACTGAACAGTACCTGGGGTATTGACCCAGCTCAGCCACAGGAAGGCGCTGTGCCACCAAAGTTGTCTGGGCTGTAGTTGGTTGTGTCGTCGGGTCCAGCTGCAACTCTGGTTGCGGAGACATTGTCCGGTAGGTGAGGTGATCCTCACCGGTTTGCTAGTTCTTTGCAGGTTTGTTTGCTTCTTGAGTGGTGTCTTCACTCAGGAGGTAGATCTTGGGATATTTATGAAGCCTGGAGGACCTGGAAGTCTTTTGAGGTCAGTCCAGTGGTCAGCTCCTCCGCAGCGGTGATTGTCAGGACTCTGGTACAGTAATCAGGGGTCTTGTAGCCTCTTCTGGTGAAGCAGATCCTCTGTTCTCATCCTGTCAGGTTCTTTGGTGCTGTCTTCTTTTCTTCCTGATGAATCTAATTTCTTGGTCTAGGGAAGCCCAATAAATACTGAATTTAGTGGGAGTTTTATGGGAAACTTGGTAGTGTCCAATGGGATACTAACCCTTGGGTGGCTACACCCACTACAGTGACCACTTCCTATAGAAAGGGTCACTACCCTAAAGCTCACTGGCTATTCTCCTGCCATCCACCATGGAAGAAAATGAAATGGGGGTCCACTTAGCCTGCAAGCCCCTAGGGGTGGTGCATGGTCAGTGAGATCCCTCCTCCTATCCTTTGTGTGGTTTTCCACCTTTGCTCCCACCAAATGTGGGGGTCGACAAAAGGGGAAGCCATCTGCTGCTGGCAGCAGGCCTGGGGGCGCCAGTTTCAAGGGTGGTAGCCCTTTGAAGCTCACCACCAGGAGAGTGCACATTCCTGAGGAGAGGGTATTAGCTCCTCCTCCCAGGAAGGGCATTGCTTTACAAACCAGAGAGCCAGGGCTCTCCCCCTGGTTTGTATATTGGCAGTCTGGAAGTGGCATGCTGGATGGAACCAGTCAGCAACCATGCCAATTAGGTTAGTTTTTAAAGGGGGCACCTCTAAGGTGTCCCCTGAGTACATTCAAGGATAAATCCAATACTGGTACCAGTTTGGATTTATCATCCTCAGTTGTTTGATATCAAACAACCCAGGGTGCAGAGTGACCATCATGTAGCTGGGGAACTCGTGTTTGACCGGTGTCAAGTACATGTACTTAAAATGGCTGCTCTGTTCACTCACTATGTCCCAGGTTTGACAAGGACGCAGTGGGGGCATATTGCTCATGCAACTATGCCCTCACATATAGTGTAGTGGACCCTGCCTTAGGGCTGTAAGGCCTACCAGAGGGGTGACTTACCCATAACATATGCGTAGGGTGGGTAGGGCACACAGGGAGGGTGCCATGTCAAGTTTGCCTTTATAGGTTTGCCCTAGTACACTCAGCCTGCAATGGCAGTGCTGGGTGCATCTGGACGCAGGGCGCTAGAGGTTGGCACAATCAGTGCTATTGCCCTCAGGAGCCTACCCTTAATATCCCATGCCTTGGGTACTGGGGTACCCATTTACTAGGGACTTACAGTGATATTTCAAAATGTACCCAATTGTGCCAAGCATCACAACAGATTTAGGGAAAGAGCTCTGGCCTATGGAACCTGGTTAGCCGGGGCCCTGGGCCCTACAACTTCTAGGACACATCAGCATCAGGCAAAAGTGGAGGACTAACCATGAAAAAAGAGTCCTCCGCTCACAGCAAGTGCCCTTGAAAGGCTGCCACCTTCTGAGGAGGAAAAAGACAAAGGCATAATAAACATACTTGCTGATGAAGTCTTCACAGAGTTGGAGAAAACCAGGACTCAGGAGTGTAGGCAAGGAAGTCAAAAGAGTGAGGAGTGAGGACCAGAAAGTGGAAGGAGTGAAGAATCATACAAAGGAACTAGACTGAGCCCTTTAAATAGTTAAAGTACAGAAAAAGGAAATTATATGAAACACTACATGAGAGGACAATAAGAGATTGGAAAAGTGAGAAAGAAACCAGGGGTGGAACAGCCCTGATAAAAAGGGAAAAAAGAGAACAAAAACCTGAGGTGGACTAGCTGTGGAGTTGCCTTAAAATGCAACTGCATGAGGAATAACCATGATGGAAAGGGAAAAAAGAGACAGAAGCAACAAAAGCTGGAAGTGGACTAACTGCAGAGTTGCCTTAAAATATAACAGCAAACTCTCAGGCAGATAATTGGCATTCTGGGGTTTAAGAGAGCGGAATGCAGCTGCCAGAACCCCAGGAGCATGAGTGGGAACAGGCTCAAGTGAGAGACGTTGCCAGCTGCCGACTTCATATGGTGTCTTATGAGTTCTGAAAACTGCAGGAACCTGAAAAATCCCTCAATTCTCAGGCAACCAGGTGTCCAAGAAGCAGTGAACACAATAGGGAGATAACTGAGTCAAAAACTCATAGAAGAGTGGGCTGATATATCCCATGGACACATCATGTTTTTGTTTTGTTTCGTTTGGTTATAAAAGAAAGGCCTTTTAAATCTTTTTTTATATATGTTACTGTTGTCATAGTCCAAAGGTGATCTTACCAAGCATGTTGTGCCCCATCCTCTAACACCATTGTCCCAAATGACCTCCATACTAAATATTTTATATTTGCTCTACAGCAGGAAGAGAGTGCAATTTCTGGACTCAAGCCTTCAGTCTCAATGACTCCAAGAGTGATGTGCTCAAGGTCTCAGTCATAATTAGTCTAGTTTCCACTGCAAAAATGACAGAGGAGCTTTTAAAGTGCAAAGGGTGATGTCAAAAGTGAATCACAACAGTCTGAACCCTCTTAAAGGGGAAAAGAAAAGGCCTGAAAACCTTCAATATGAGGTGTGCAGTACATGCAATTGAGGTCTGATCCAAAAGCATGGCGAGTGGCGCATGTATCAAAAATAGTGGCAAGCATATCCTCAATCAAAATTCTCTGCTATTCAAGGGTCAATGCTACAGAGTGGTGGGGTCAGCGTAGGGGTCAAAATGGATAGTGGCATAGCAATAGGCAGAGGACGATAAGGCAAAGCAACTATTAGCAAAAGGATATTGGCAACTCCAAGAAGGAAGAAAATGACTGCCTAGAGCTATCCTTGCTTGGGCATTAACATCTCCCACAGGGTGCAATTAGTATGCATGTGGTCAAGTTTGACTTTGTGGTTTTTGAAATGAGGTGCTGGATGGCAGAGGCATGCACCCTGTTCAAGCAGGAACCAGAGTCCTTGTCAGGGTAAGTCAGATACACTCTAAGAGTTAACCTGCGCTCACCCCCTCATAGCTAGGCACAGAGAAGTCAGGGTTAACTTTCGAGGCAATGTGTTAAGTATGTGAGCAACACTTTAAACAGTTAAACTGTGAAAACAGCACACATAAAGATACCACACCTATGCCCATATTTAAGAGAAATGGCGCATGTCATTTTATGTAACGCCAGCTTATACCATTCCTTAAAGCCATCCGTGCGCCATATTTATGAAATGACACACAGTGGTGCTAAGGAATGAGTAGCGTAAAAAAAAAAGACAATGTCGCTGGTGGGGCAGAAATGACGTTAGACTGGTTAGCGGCAAAAAATCTGCTGCTAGTCAGCCTAGCATCCTTTTTTGACTCACTAGCAGCCAAAAAATGAGTATAGACAGGAGTCGTGACCACCACCCCAATGCCCACCACAGTGGACCAGTGTCCCCTGGGCAAGCCCTACATACCCAGTGCCAGGCAGGGGGGTCCATGTAAGGGGACTCCAGTGGCACACTGCACACATACACAAACACTTACCTGCAACTTACCTGGGATGGGGTCCCTCCTCCATTAGTGTCCCTGTGGAGTGGGTGGTGGTGTTGCTGGGGGTTGAGCACGTTCCATGGTGTTTAACCATGGAAATGGGATTACCTGCACAATAACGCCTGGTCTGCCCCAGGTGTTAAATAATGGGGCTAAGACGGCATTATTTAGGCCCGCCTCCTACCCACACGTCGTTTCAGCACCGGGAGATAAATATGACGGTAGCGTAATTTTTAGGATGGGAACGCCTACCATGCGTCTCATTGATGCAAGGTGGGTTTGTGCATCGTATCAATGGCACTAACTCCAATATTTTGATGCTAGACATCAAACTATAAATATGAACTTAAGTTAGTGCCGCTTTAGCACAAAAATAAATGGTCTAAGGCGATGGCAAGCTTCCATAAATATGTGTCCAAGTTGGTCTTCTGGGTCCCTGAGACTTCAGAAAACAGAAGACTAGCTAGCAAGCCATTGGAGTCACTTTGATTCTAGGATAGAGAGATGCAGGTTCAGTCCTTCTCATTCCAAGGAAAGAGGGCAGTGGGTCAGTTCACCAAAGCAGACGTTCAGCAGAGTAGCAACTCAGCAGAGTGGCAGTCCTTGTAGCAGCCCATGAGTCCTTCTTCCTGGTAGGGTATTCATAGGTCCAGAAGTGTACTAAATTGTTGATGCCAGAGGTCCAGTACTTAGACCCAGTTGTGCCTTTGAAGTGGGGTGGACTTCAAAGACGAGTCTTTGAACCATACAGAGGCCCTCCCTTCCTGCCCTGGCTCCAGACTCACTGCAGTACAGGAGGGTATGCAGCTCTTTGTGTGTGGCAAGCCACTGCCCTTTCAGGTATAAATGTCAGCCCGTCCCACCCATCCTGCCCAGGATAGCGCATCAGGATGTTAATGACCAATCAGTCACACCTAAGCTCCCTTTCTGTGTGGCTGACTAGTGGGAATGCACAGGTCCATTTGTCACCCCATCCCAGATGTGTATTGGAGAGAGGCTGTAGGTACCAAATGGCTAATGTAAGAAAATGCCCACTTTCTAAAAGTGGCATTTTCATAACTGCAATTTAAAATCGGACTTCACCATATGTTGTGATTTTAAATTGTGAGTCCCGAGACACTAGACTTGACAAACGTATCTCTCCCAGATTGGGAATTACACTTATAAGATGCAATAGGGTGATTCCAATGTTATCCTATGGGAGAAGTAGGCCTTGCTGTAGTGAAAAATGACTTTGACTTGTTCACTGGCAGAACATATAAAACTTAAAAGTACGTCTTGGCTTTTAAATACATGACACCCTGCCCTGTGGATCACATAGGGCCTACATTAGGGGTGATGATTATGTATAAAAAGGGACAATTTAGGCCTGGCAAGAGGTTTACCTTGCTAGATGGACAGGGCAGTATAAAACTGCACACACAGGCTCTGCAATGGCAGGCCTGACACATGGCTAGAGGGTTACCTTAGTTGGTGGCACAATCAGTGCTGCAAGCCCACAACTAGCATTTTATTTTACATTCCCTGGGTATATGTAGTGTACTTTACTATGGACGTAAGGGTAAATTAAATATGCCAATTGAGGTTTGAGCCAATGTTACCATGTTTATAGGAGAGAGCACATGCACTTCAACACTGGTTAGCAGTCGTAAAGTGCTCAGAGTCCTAAATGCAAAGACGAGGTCTGAAAAAGATGAGAAGGAAGGCAAAATGTTTGGGTGACCATTCAAAGAGGGCCATTTTCCAACACAACCCCCCTTCAGCCTAAAGCCAGGGTAGAATAATCAATACCATGACTTTCCTGCTTGGGGTGATAGAACATGGACAATGGCCTGCTATTGCAGGGGCACTTGCCAGTTCTATGCCTCTCTGACCCCAGTTGGATCGCTCTGTCTATACTGTCTGGAGCTACTGAACTGACTCAATGTCAAACACGTCTCCTCACCTGTGGACTCCATCTGTATTGCACCTCACTTTAACTTGCTCACAGATGCATCCCAGTAGGCAAACAGTAAAACCATGGCCAACAAAGTGATGTGGCCCACTCTACCCCTTGTGTCTGACTTATGTCCCTACCCAGTGAAAACTCCGTCCACAGGGACAACAACCGACAGAGGCCACTGACAGCTGTCAGTGTCAAGAGACAGGCTCCAGGCCATCCAGGCTCTCTGGCCTCTGAAGTTTCTCAGAGTGGGGAGGCAGTAGCCCCAGGCAACTTGCACCCTGTTCCACTCATAAGCAGAAAACCACCTATCAATGTCATCTCCCACCACATAACTGGCCACCAAATCCTTGGGTGTACATACTCTTTTGTCTCCATCAGGGACTGCATGTATGCTAGCACCATTGGTGGACTCTGATTACCTTGCCCTCAATTCCAGCTCTTTCAGACTCTTCTCAGTGGCCAACCTTCCAAAGCTTCTCCTCCATTTTTATCTTTGCCATTTGTAACCTGAATTACCTCTCCTCCGTCCTCTCTGCCAGTTCCTCTGGGTAGAGGTGTTGGGAAGAGACACTGCTCCCTGCCCTTACAGGAAGCTCCAATTCTAGGGTCATTTCTTTCCCCTCTGCTACAGGTGGTCCTCTGAAGGGCTCCTCTCAGGGCTATTGATCTCTCCATCCTCTCCTGGGGTCACATAGCACAAGCTTTTTTCCGGTCCTCATCGCCTTCTGCAGTTCAACCTTCCTAGTAGCACTCTTGACAGGGAGCCCTGCTTCCTTGCAGAAATCCTTGAGCTGAGTCACAGTATAACCCTCCAGGTTGGCCAGCTCAAAGTCCATCTTTGCAGGTGCAGGTGTAGATGTACAGCCTCCAGTCTGAGACCCTATTTAGGAAAAATGCCAAACAGGGAGAATTGAAAAGAATTTTGAATTGGACTTGGATGTGGATGGGTAGTGTACACAAAGTTAGTGTATGGTACTGCATAAACACAAGTCCTATCCTACTACTGCCACCAATGCTGGAAATGTGATTTCTGGTTGGCAGAGGTATGCACCCTATCTAAGCAGGAACCACAGTCCTAGGCAGGGTAAGCCAGATTCACAGAAAGGGCCCGATTCACAAAGGCAAAGTTAGACAAAAAGTCTTGACCTGAAGTCTAAGTTTACACCTAATGTCTAACTTTACACCTGAAGTCTAACGTTATACCTGAAGTCTAAGTTTATACCTGAAGTCTAAGTTTAGACCTTAAGTCTATGTTTAGATCAAAAGTCTAAGTTATATCAAAAGTCTAAGTTAGATCAAAAGTCTAACTTTACTACTTTTGAGTATTAACAAAGGTAAGTTACTACTAGTAACTTTACTACTAGTAAATGTACCAGTAGTATCTTATTTTTGTGAATACCGAAAAGTTAACTTTACTGCTAGTAAATTTACTAGTAGTATCTTATCTTTGTGAATCCTGAAAAGTAGTAAGTGAAGTAAGTAGTAAAGAAGTATAGCAAGGCGTCTGTGTCAATGTATTAAGTTTTAAAAATACATTTTATTTGGGAGTTGGAATGGTACAATAAAATAGCATATAGTCAGATATAACTTTGTAGTTATAAGAATAATATAATGAGAAACTGAAAGGATAGAAAAAAGTATGGGACAGAGAGATAATAAGAGAAATAGATACATATGTAACTGTATCATATTAAAAATTACATAAACACAACACTATTGCTTGAAGTAAGGAATTTATACATTAATAATAACATAAGAAGAAAACAGTATATATTACCACTGTGTCTCACATCAGTGAAAAGTCAATGAGTTTTGGGGTTCAGGGTAACTTTTCAATTGAAAGGTTATGTGCATTGACACATTTTGCTGTAGAATCCAAAAAAGTTGGCACTGTTAACCAAAGAATGTCTCTTTTGATAGCAAGAGATATTCGGTTGACATATGCTCTGTCACGTCTATGATTATAACAAACACTATACCACCAAAATTGAAACTATATATTGGAAGAGTCCTTCTAGGATTCTGTTATTTGCTGAAAGGCAAATGCAAGAAGTAAATCCAAAACATCAACTTTAGCTGCATGAGAAGGCCATTTGGGAGAGATACTATTTTGGAACATACTTTTAAAATTAAAAGAGACTTAGGGGCATATTTATACTCTGTTTGCGCCGAATGTGTGTCAAAATTTTTGACGCACATTCGGTGCAAACACTGCCCCATATTTATACTTTGACGTCCGACCCCGCGGGCGTCAAAGTTCCACCATGTGCGTCATTTTTTAGAAGGGTGAACCAGCCTTGCATTAATTATATGCAAGGTAGGCGTTCCCTTCTAAAAAATGACTTTAAGGCCTGTGCCCCATATTTATACTGTGATGTCATTTTGACGCACAGGAGGGGGCTGGCCTTAAAAAAACGGCGCCCAGCCTGATGGGCGCCGTTTTTTAACGCCTGGGTCAGGGCAGGCGTTAAGGGACCTGTGGGCTCAGAAGGAGCCCAGAAGTGCCCTCCCATGCCCCCAGGAACACCCCCTGCCACCCTTGCCCACCCCAGGAGGACACCAAAGGATGGAGGGACCCATCCCAGGGAAGTTAAGGTAAGTTCAGGTAAATATATTTTTTCGATTTTTTTTTGTGGCATAGGGGGGCCTGATTTGTGCCCCCCTACATGCCACTATGCCCAATGACCATGCCCAGGGGACATAAGTCCCCTGGGCATGGCAATTGGGCAAGGGGGCATGACTCCTGTCTTTGCTAAGACAGGAATCATGTCAATGGGGGTTGGGCGTCAAAAACAATGGCGCAAATCGGGTTGAGGCCAAAATTTTGCCTCAGACCTGACTTGCCCCATTTTTTGACGCCCAAGCTCCATTTTCCCCTACGCCGGCGCTGCCTGGTGTGAGTCATTTTTTTTGACGCACACCAGTCCGCAGCGGCGGCTAACGTCATCCAATAAATAAGGCGCCCGCATGGCGCTTTGGAATGGCGTTAGCCGGCGTTAACATTTTTGACGCACAACTGCGTTGGTGCAGTTGTGCGTCAAAAAGTATAAATATGGGCCTTAATTGTAAAGTAAATTGAGACAAAATAGTATTATGTCCATTTCCAGACCTTCAACCAAAATTGATAAGCTGAGGGACAATCAAATAAAATGTGTTTTAAGTCAGAAGAAGTGACATTGCATGGCCAACAAGAGGAAGGAGTAGTCAGGTTCATCTTGTATAGAGTGAATGCATTCATAAAGTCTGTTGTAAATAAAAATCATTAAAAAATAACATTTGAATGATGATAGCTGCCATAGAGGATTTCCGTAATTTATATTACAAATATGGGATGCTGAAGGGAAGGATAACAATGATATAGGTAACTGAGGGATAGGAGAAGTAGATTAGCATTGTGTGAAAGATGTTGATATGTTGTGTAAATCACAGATTCCTTTACATATATTTAGTATGGTAGGAGGAAGGAAAGGAAAAACGCACTTGGACTCGGGTGAATGGAAGGCAGGAATCAATATCAAGGAGTTGATGTACCCATTGCACACCTTTCTCATGCCAAGACCTCCAAAAAATAGTTGTATTAATTATCTTAATAATGTATTTATTATGCCATATTGAGGAGTAAAGACATTGTTCTCTGATAGTGTGAAGGGAGATGAATAAAGGGCATAGAAGTTTACATGCATTCTTAAGAATAAGCAGGAACATAGACAGAGGTTTCTGAAAAAGGATAAACATTCTCAAAAAGAAAAAGGATGAAGAAAAAGGTCTCAAGATCTATTTATAGGGAAGGGGAGACAGAATCATATTTGGGTAAAGAAATAGAGTGTTACTTCAGAAAAAAACACAGTATGGTAAGAACGCTAATCAGGAAAATTGACTCCCCCACTGGTTGAGGATGATTAAGCTTTTGAAAAGACATGCAGTGTCTTATAGTATTCAATAAGAAGGTTGAAAATGTTTTTTAAATATAAAGACAAGGAATATAAATAGGAATGTTGGAATGATGAAAAAGCATTATAGGTATCAACATCATAT
The DNA here is from genome assembly GCF_031143425.1 of Pleurodeles waltl. Classification (NCBI taxonomy): domain Eukaryota; kingdom Metazoa; phylum Chordata; class Amphibia; order Caudata; family Salamandridae; genus Pleurodeles; species Pleurodeles waltl. Next base: position 263,394,329 of record NC_090440.1, read on the forward strand.
GGAGTGTATCTAATCATCCCCACCAGAATAAAAATAAAGGATTCCATCTGGAAGTATGAGCTCTTAGAGTTGTGAAAAACACTTTCATATTAATAGAAACCATCTCTTTTATTGAAGCAGTGAACAACAGACCTAGGTATTTGATTTGATTTTGATTCCAGTGGAAGTAAGAGGAAATTAAATTTGCATGAAAAGATAATTTATTAAGTGGTAGTATTTCACAGTTATCCTCATTTAGTTTGTACCCTGAAAGAGACACAAAAATTGTGGCTTCTTCCAAAAAAGGTGGTAAAGAGAATTGTGGATGTGACAGGAGGCGAAGATATCATCTGCGCATACCAAGAATTTTAACTGTTTGTCTTCATTTTAGAGTCCATGAATGTCTAGGTTCATAAGAATTTTAGATTAAGAGGGTTCCAAGGTGAGAATAGACAATAAAGAAGAAAAGGGAGCAGCCTTATCTAACACCTCGAAGAAGGAGAATGGTGAGGATGGAAGGCCATTAACAAAAATTAAGTCTTTGGGAGATCAATATAATAGAGAAACTAAATTCATGAATTTAGGACTGAAAACAAACCAAGAAAGAGTGGAGAAAATAAATGGCCAATTGATACAGTCAAACACCGTTTCAACATCTAGAGTAAAAGCCACCAGCAAGGGTTTAAAAGATTAAACTTTACTCAAAACATTAAAAGACAGTCTTGTATCATCAGAAATGTGACACCCTTTAATGAAAGCAGACCTTTCCTGCCCAATTAACCTAGGGAGTACAGGGTTGAGACGTAAGGCAAAAACTTTATCAAAGAATTTATAGTCCAAGTGAACAAGGGAAATTGGGCTATAGTTTTTGCATAATTTGGATTGTTGTTTTCTTTGGGGATGAGACAGATTAAGGCATCTTGAAAGGAACCGCCAGCAGAAATTGAAGCTACAAAGTATGCAAAAAGGCTATGTAATGTAAGGATTAAAAACTTGGAGAACTTGATATAAAATTCTATTAGAAATAAATCAGGACCTGGGGTTTTCCCTTTCTTAAAAGAAGTCATATCAGTGAGAATATCTTGAATGGTATAATCATCATCTAGTGAAGAGAAGTCTATACCTAAGTTAGGGTTTGATTTGGGAGAAGATAAATATTGATGAATATCTTCTTGACAAGCCTGTGAGTCAGAACTAAAAGAGTGTGATAATAATTAGGAAATCCAGCCAATATACCTTCATTTTGTGAACATTATTATTATTGTCACACAAAATAGATTTTATCTTGACACAATCTTTTTTTATTTTAATATAATTAGCTAGACGTTTAAAAGCTTTATGTTGTCCATTGTAATACTTAACACTGGATTTAGGAAAGTATGAGGTAGCACCTTCCTTTGAAAGGTTATTGAAAGCAAATTTGGATGGAATCAATTCTTCCAAACATGTTTTAAATTTAAAAATTTAATATGTGTGTTCTAATTTTTTAATATGTTTTTATTTCATGGTCTGAAGCAACTTTATGGAGGACACAAAAGACATCAAAAAAGCTCTTAAGGCAACTTTGCAAGTGGGGAAATGTATGGCATTTTGTTAATTTGAAAAAAGTCATTCATAAATTCTTCAACACAATGACTAAAATCAGGATCTAGATCAGAATTATTAAATCTCCATTGCTTGTTCCCATTATTTACAGGCGGAAAAGTAGTTTTGGATCTGCAATCAATAAATGGGTCCATAATGATGTTACAATCTCTACCAAAACTTAAATAGTCATCTGTAAGTTTAATTTAGATAACATTTTGGGCCAAAATGATCTGCCTAAAGGTGTGGGGGAATACATAATAAAAATAGGCAAATGTATTTTATTGATAGTTATGAATCCGGAAACCCATTTGCCCATGGAATCAGGGTCCTGGGAAATAATTTGAATATCCAAAGATTTGTTGTAGGGTATAATTACTCAGAAGCTATCTTTACAGCCAGCGATACAAAAAGTTCTCCCAAATAGTGGAGCTCACTTGGACCTACCACCACTTGGTATATTTCTCCATATCCAGCAGACCAGAGTCTTACACCACACCCTCACCTCCCCTCACTGCAGATGGGGAAAAATCACCAAGACCCAATGGACCACCACCCTCCACTCCAGCAAACCCATCCACTCCAGCTACCTCGAGCAAGATGCCTGCAATCTATCTGAATGGATCCTCAACAGCACCAACAAAGTTGACCCCACAAGAAACTCCACATCCAGAAGATCTAGCAAGCCTGCAAGGTGGTTCACTCCCAAACTCCGTACACTCAAGAGAGAATGCAAATGGCTAGGAAGATGGGGTGCAGCAACAAAGACCAAGCAGACCGCACCACCTTCAAAGACCTGAACAAATATCACCTCCACCTCAGAGGGAAAAAAGTGGACCTACTCCACTGCATCAAAGAAAGCACCAACCGTCGGAAGGAACTCTTCAAGGTCGTCAAAGAGTTTTTCTGCTCATCAGCCCCCAAAAACACAATCCAACCCACTTAGACCATTTGCAGCTCACTAGCTGACTACTTCCATGACAAAATCACAGCCATCTGCAGAAACTTTCACCCCCAACCCACCAGCATCAAACAGCTACTGTCCCCTTCAGACAACTCTCCCTGCCACCTGATCTCGGACTGGAAGCCTCAATCCATCCAGGAAACAGCAGCCCTCATGAGTTAAACCCACTCCGGCTCACCCAACGACCCATGCCCCACTACATCTTCAACCTGGACCAGAAGGAAACCAGCAGCATCCTCAATCTCATTCCTAACAGGTCCATCAGGAAAGCCACCATCAACGAAGCATGGAAGCAAGCAGAGGTGAAGCCGTTCCTCAAGAAACCATTCGCTGATCCTAGCTAACTCAAAAATGACTGTCCCATTTCACTGCTCTCGTTCCCAGCTAAGTTCCTGCTAAGGTCATGGAAAAAGCAATCAACAAACAGCTCTCTGAACACCTGGAAAGGCAGAATCTTCCTGAACACCTCCCAATGTGGCTCGCCACCAACTACAGCAGCAAGACCACCCTTTTTGCCGCAATGGATGACATCAAGTTCCTCCTCGACCACGGAGAGAAAGCACCCTTGATCCTCCTTCACCTCTCGGCCGCATTTGAGACCATCTCACACTAAACCCTCACCTCCAGAATCCACCACATCGGGATCCGAAGCAACGGCCTCCAATGGATCTATGCCTTCCCCACAGAATGCACGCAGAGAATCCGCCTCCCACCATTTACCTCAGAACCAAAGACCACCATACGCGGCATCCACCAGGGATTCTCACTCAGTCCCACCCTTTTCAACACCTACATGATGCCATTGGCCGAGATTGTTCGCACCCATGGACTCAACATCATCGCATATGCTGTTGACATTCAACTCATACTCTCCCTCTCCGAAGACCACGCCACCCCCAGAGACATCTTCAGCAATGCCATGACCCACGTCGATGAATGGAAGAAATCCAACTGCTTGAAACTGAACACGGACAAGACAGAGGTGATCATCTTCAGAAACAACTCCTCCCTCTGGAAGGACTCCTGGTGGCCCTCCACGCTCGGACAACCCTCGACCCCACTGACTCTACTCGTAATGTCAGCATTATCATCGACAGCAAACTCACCTTCAAACGACAGCTTCCATGATCTCTGCATGCTATGGAGAAGCTCCAGATGAATGTCCATTGAATTGAGAAAGGTGGTCATCCAAGCCATTATCACCAGCAGATTAGACTACAGAAACACCCTTTATGTTGGACTCCCTGCCCAGCTCCTCCACCACCTCCAGACCATGCAGAACACAGTGACAGGACTTGTCCTGGACCTCCTCAGGTGGACCCACATTACCCCCCTCATCAAAGGTCTCCACTGGCTGACTGTGCACAAGAAGTGCAAATTTAAGGCTTTCGCCATAGCATACAAAGCCTTCCACAACAACAGATCCAATCTCATCAACCACAGACTCTGTTCCACCGGCCCACCAGGGAACTCCGTTCAACAACCCTCACCCTTTCTCAAGTACTGAGAGTTGGACGCAGCTGCAGTGGAGGGTGCTCCTTCTCCTACCTCGCTAGCAAGGTCTAGAACAACCTCCCCAACCACCTGCACAACAATCACACCCTCCTCGACTTCAGGAGGAAGCTAAAGACATGCCTCTTTGAGGAGTAGCTACCAGTTTGCGGTGACAACCACAGTGCCTGGATACCTCCTGGGGTGATAAGCCATGCTTTACATAGCTAATTATTGATTGATTGATTATGTTTACCTGTGCATGGGGAGGAAAAAGAATGGCCAACACAAGTCCTTTTAATTTTTGTACCTTCTTTCTCCATTATATGTGTTTCTTGTAACAAGACAATGTCACCTTTCAGGTTGGAGAGGTGCAACAGTATCCTTTCCTTTGTCATTTTCTAGATGGTCCCAAACCTTTAACATTCTATGAAATAATTCTTAAAGTCATGTAAGATGAAGTAAGATACATACAACACGTTGAAGATAACAATAGCAATACATTTTTTTTTACTTTGACTGAGATTAAATATTGTAAAGAGGAGGCAATGATGAAGGAGAACATAAGAGTTTAGTAAGAAAAACTAGATGAGTTAATGAGGAAAGAGAGTGAGAAAGATAGAGGTAATAAAAGAGACAGCAAGAAGAAGAACAAAGAGAAGGTAAAAGATGGCAAACATAATTGAGAGAATTACTAAAAGGCGCATATCTTTACAATAAATAGATTATTGAGGGTTTTGAAGCCACATGCAGAAGACGAAAAAAGCAGAACTCGAAGCCACCGTCAAAGGGGGAGACCAGACCATGTAAAATGGTAGTGATGCATTCTTCAAGATATAGGAGGGATGCAAGTATATGAGCAGAAACAGGAACAAACAATGAAAGAAATTAGGACACTGGCTGGTGAGTTACAACTAACTGAACTGTCAGAAAGAATACAACAGGAAATATTTAATAGCAACAAGTGACAGTGAATTTGGAAGTGTCCATTACTTCTCCTTTGCTACTATCAATACATTTCTGCAGATGAGAAGGATCCTCAGATGTCACAATCTTGCTGTTGTATGTCACCTTTCATAAACCAGGATGGAAGTGGCCAAATCTGACATTCAAAGAGTGAAGAGCTGGTCGAGTGTCAAGAAATCTTTTCAGTCTGTCAGCTGTCATCTTGGAAAAGTCTTGAACAAAGTATAATGATGATCTAGACTATCAAATACATCATTTATATATGGCTGCTTTGATGGCTTTGAGGAGGTCAACAAACTGTAAAAAGAAATGTTAATGCCTCTGGGTTTCTGCAAAGTCGATGAATAATGAAAAGAGTGGCCAAGTCTATGCTCATATTGTATGTTTAACAGAGTGTAGACTGGTAGATCCAATATCTTGGGAAGGAATGCTTGAGAGAAAGTAATGGGGTCTGAGACTTCAAGTTCGCCAGTCAGACCATAAATGTTGAGGTTATTTCTTCTGGTACAAATTTCCAAGTCTTCAGCATGTGTTTCCAACTACAACACTTCAGTTTTTAAATTTGTAAAAGCCTGCTCAGTATCCTGAAAGTCAGTGACCCTTAGTTTCACGTGACTAACTCAGTCTTCAATGACATTTATCATCTAGAAGTTGAAGTTGTTTATTGGTTTCCGCCATGTCCTAAGTAAAGGTTCCATGAAATGGTAGCGGGAGGCTTTATGGGTAATGCAGGATCTTTTTTAACCTTTTTATTAGTTGGAATATTGGAAGCCGAAGGAATTTTCAAGGTCATTTCAATAGTAAATGAAGAAGTGGTACCAACTAAAAAGAGAGGACTGGGAGGAGGAGTATTGTCCAGCACCCAAAGTACCCTCCATGTTATCCAAGGCAGAGAAAGAGTTAGAGGTATTAACTGTGGAACTATAAGAGGAGACAGGCATGTTGATATTAAAAAGTTTCAAGTTTCTAGTCTTTCCCATTAGGCAATTTGTGTATAAATAATATGAGTACAGTATTGTCCAGAAAGTAGGAGAGATAATGTATCTGGCAGGAGACTCACATATGAAAAATTATGTGAGAGTAGAGCCAGGATTGCTAAATTAGAGGAGAATTCTCTCATTACAATATATGAAAGTTTGACATTAAATTGTGATGCATTTCAGGGAGGAGCACGATAAAATCACTGCTCGCTGACAAAGCAAGATGGCGGGTGTGACCTCCTTGTGTGTGTGCCCACTGACTATAAGGAAAAAAGACCACCAGGCAAACAGGAGCAGTCTTTAAAGACAAACCTGCTCCTGGAGAGGAAGTTCCCCCTGCATATCACTATTGCCAGGTATAAATGCAGGAAGCATGCTCAAGTCCATGTAAGTGTGATCTTTTATTAGATGACGGCACAGTACCTGCCTCAGGTCCAGAAGTGAGGCAACCAGTGACTCTTTACACAAAGTTCTAGATCAGAACCCTTCTCAATACTATACAAATGACATGTTGGCTACTGAAAGATACACATAAAACTTGATGGAACAAAATGATAATCTAACAGAGTACACCACATAAAAAGGGATAAACAATTTTCTTTAAACATTCCCTCTTTTATATTTTTGATATAATATAGGGTGAGGTTCTTCAAAGATTCCCAAATATACCTTGTGGAAGCAATGGACCTAAGATGTTATGTTGAACCAAAATCGTCAAATGAACCCTAATTTTTCCATATGAAAAAATACAGTGATGTAGCATGACATCTAGAGACCCAGTCCCTCATGTTCTAAACATCAGACTGCAAACATTTGCTATATTATCACAGTTATTGGCGTGTGACCTGACTGTAATCTTGCTCTGTAATAGATTCTCAGTGTTATAAGAGAGGCTCACCATCTACATCATCAGAGAAACATCATGTTGCTACAGACTTGTGAAAAGGGCATGGAGACTGTGGAGATTCAGAACACATAATGAAAGCTATTGGAAAGTGCCAGCAGAGGGTTAACTTCCATCCCATTCCATCATGATACTTGTTGCTGACTTGGAGTGCATACCCTTCTGCAACCCTACATGACGGAGTGTAGTGTTTTCAGTGTAAGTTGTGAATGGACAGTATATAAGCCTGTGTTACCAGAACTCTTTGCCTGGTAACTGTTCTTTTTGTTGAGTTTCTTCTCTGTTGTCCTGGCTTCCCCTTTGTATGCACCTTATTTAATTGTTCCTTATTTTGTGGTTGGTCCAAGGAGGACCTGCTCTGGGAGTTCAAGCTGAACAGTTCCTATTGGAGCAGCTCCATTGTTTCTCCCTTCCCTGCCTGTTTCACCAAGAGTCTTTTGCATACTGTGTACTGCTTATTTACAGTACTTGCATTCAGGCTCATGGGGAGGCACAGTGCTAGAAACTGGGTTGTAAGTTGACTAGGGTGTGAGCCCTGGTCTAGCAGCGGCCACTATCTTAGTCAGGGTAAGGCACTAACAAACCACATATTAACCTGTGCTCAACCCCTCGTAGCTTGACACGGGGCAGGCAGGCTTTTCCAGGAGGCAATGTGTAGAGTATTTGTGCAACAGTTCAAACAGTAGAACTGTGAAATAGCACACAAAAAGGATCCCACACCAGGTTAGAAAAATTGAACTTATTTTAATAAATAAATCAAGACCAAATTACAAAACTCCAATGAGCAGAACCTGAGTTATACATTTTTAAATATTAAACTGTAGAATAAAGCTTAGCAGCAAGAAGTGCCAACCAAGGACATCTGGTTGCACTGGACAGGAACAAATTCAAAAGTTCAAGCTGACCGGGATGGAGTATAGGCCGGGTAAAGGGACCCAGTTGGGCCTGCTGAACCAAAGTACTGCAAATCAGGGTTGCAAAGCAATGTGTCGGTTCCGAACCATGCAATAGAGGGGATACATTGCTTTTCTCCACACAACAGCAGCGATGATCCCGTTTTGATGAATGCAGGACCTGCAATGCAGAGTTGCATTGTCGAGTCTGTCTTTGGCAGGGATGTGACAACCTTGCGCCAACTAAAACCCTGCAGTGCCATTTGCAAAGGCTGTGAAGTTTCCACTCATCTGAAACTAGGAAACTGCAGGAGTGAAAATATTCCTCCCTATAATTCCTAGGAATATTCTCCAGCACCCACAACTACTGAAGGTGTCTGTGGAATATACCTAAGGATAACAAGGGGGTAAGGAATGGGGGAGTAGGGAGGAAGAGAAGGCAAAACCTCAGGATTGTCACACTCGGCTGGTTCCTATCCCAATCTGATGAATCAGGTTTCCTAGCGCTGTGATACCTAAGATCATCACAAACAGTTAATTATAATGGTATAGTAATTTATAAGAAGAGACAGAAGCACTAGCAGTTGGGACTTCTAATGCCCCTTTACGGAATCACTCACCCTTTTCAAGAACATTGAAGTTTTGAAATCCTTTTTTTCTCCTCCATCTGGGAAACAAAGTTTTCAAAGGTGCAAATATCCAGGAAATTCTGATGTTTGACAATCCGTAAGACAGTACCAGAGTTGCGTGAAATAGTCAACAAAGTTTGTTGGAGCCTCAGGCTCAGCGCACTGACCTAGTGATGACTGGGTCAGATGAAAATTCCTGCATAGTCTTTCTGATGACCAATGACCTTCTTCAGGAAGGAGGCAGGAGAGGACATTATCCAGTGCAGAGGGCAAGATAGGACTCCCAAATTGCAGGTAACTAGTAAAAAATGGCAGGAGCAGATTTTGGAGATTGCAAAAGGAAGTTCCCCAAGGAAACACGCTAAAGGAAATAAAGGCATGCGGGTAGCCACGCTCAAAAGTATACAAGGGATTTTCCTTTAGAAAAGTCACTTCTGATGGCGAAATGCATGTGAGGAGCCAGGGCTCATGGTACACGAGAAGTGTTCATCTTGATAGTTTTATGATGGCAAATGCATGTGGGGAACCAGGGCTCAGAGGTCCTGAAAAGTGTAGAGACTGATAGTCTTTATGAGGCAAATGCACGTGGAGCACCGGGACCACAAATGTCCACAAAGGAATCCCGGCTGGGCGCTGACGAGGAGCAGGATGCATGCAGGGAGCGGGGCAAACAAAATTGGGCCAGACGAGACACATTGCAAATAGCATAAGCCAAGCACCGTTGTTGTCTCAGATGTGGCTTTTGTAAATGCTGCTCCAATGCTAGCCATTGGTGCCTACTCGTGTATGCGAACTTGTCAATACATGCATGCTTCCGACGACAAACATGAAGAACTACTTCAAGTCTTGCCCCCGCCGCCATGCATACACACGCCTCAGCCAGACAAGACCTGACAAAAGCAGTGCGTTGATTTTGAGATCTGAGGTACAGTGGTGATGCGATTCTGGTTGCGTTGGCTCCAACCCATGCAGTATCGGTGATGCGTCAATTTTCTCCACACACCAGTGGCTACTAGTCAGCTCTGCTCCCGCAGCAGAGGATGCGTCAGTTCCACTGGAGCAAAGCATCTCAGGCCCACTTCAAAGGACAAGAACTAGAGTGGCACCATTTCTCACTCCCAGGCAAGAGGGCAGCAGGCACAGGTCAGCACAGCAAAACAGGAGTGCAACAAATCAGCAGTCCAGAAAAGTGGCGGGTCTTCAGCAGCACGGTAGTCCTTCTTCCTGGCAGCGTATCCAGAGGTCCAGAAGTGTAATGCAGTGGTGGTGTCCGAGGTCCAGTATTTATACTTTGGTGCTCCTGCTCAGAAGGTGGGGGAAGCTTCTATGTAGTGGCTTTGAAGTGCAAGGAATCTCCTTCCTCCCCTGCTCTGGCTCCCAACTGTTTGACGTGACAATGCAGGGTTGTTAACCCCTTTGTGTGTGGACAGGGCACAGCCTATTTAGGTGTAAGTGAGGCTGTGCCCAGCATCTCCCTCCCACCCTGCCCAGGAAGACCCATTAAATCACATCTAAGCTCCCTTTGTGTAAAGCTGTCTAAGAGGAATATACAAAGCCCAATTGCCTACTACGCCCCGTCATATGATCTGAGGCAGGCTACAAGCCTACTTTCTGAATGTGCCATTTTCAGATTGACATTTTAAAATCTGATTTCACCAGAAGTTAGGATTTTGAATTGGGATTCCAGAGACGCCAAACATGAAGGGGTCATCTCTGCCCATTTAAAAGCTACATTTGTGAGATGCAATAAGGCAACTCAAATTTTATCCAGTGGGGGGAGATAGGCCTTGCAGTAGTGAAAAATGAATTTGAGAGTTTTTTACTACCAGGACATGTAAAACTAAAATGTATATGTCCTACTCTCTGAATATGTTGAACCCTGCCCTCTTGGATGTACAGGACCTATATTAGGGGTGAGTTATATGTATTGATGAGGAAAGTGTGGGTCTGGCAAAAGGTTTATGTATTGTAAATAAAATGGTAGTGTAAACTGCACACAGGTGCTGCAGTGGCAGGCCTGAGACATGTTCAAAAGGGCTACTAAAGTGGATGGCACAATCAGTGTTGCAGGCTCACTAGTAGCATTTCATTTACAGGACTTGTGCACATGTAGTGCACTTTACTAGGGGCCTATAAGTACATTAAATATGTAAATTAGGAAATAAGCCAATATTACCATGTTTTAAGGAGTGAGCACATGCATAGTTAGCAGTGGTAAAGTGATCGGAGTCCCAAGGCCAATTAAAATAGGTCCAGTAAAATGGAGGAGGACAGGCAAAAAGTTTGGGGAAAGACCACTCTAAGGCTGACAGTTCTAACACATATGATCTTTGTCGGCATCCATATCCTGGCATGGATGTACTATTCAGTCACATCAGAAAATGGTAATTTGCAACGATGTGCAAAAATCTTGCCTCATGTATATTAATGAGGAAGGATTTCCATTGCGATTCATGGATTCCTAATGGAACGGGCTGCAATGGTGGTGCAGTGGGTGCAGCAGCACCCATCGCGCATTCACCTGCTCGTAATTTGGGCATTGAAATGCGCGATGGGGCTGTGCTTGGGGGCCCCTGTATTGCCCAAGCCAAGTGCATGGGCAGTGCAGGGGCCTCCAGGGCCCCTCTGAGTCCCCCAACCCACCAGCCTTTCCATGGCAGTGTTTACCACCATGGAAAGGCTGGCAGAGGGGGACTCGTAATCCCCAGGGCAGCGCTGTTTACAACCGCCGGGACTGCCAGGCTGCAGGCTGGCGGTGTTGGAGGTTGGACTGTGGCGGCTCCGCCACGGGCATAATGTGGTGGTCACACCGCCAAAGCCGCATCAGTCCGATCGACACCATGACCCCCTATATATATTAACACTATAATTCGCAAATGGGCAGGTAAACATCTATCCCTACTACAGCCCTCAAGCCTCTCTTGAACCTGGTTAACGCATTGCCCTTAGTCTTGAACATAGCTAACGGATTGTCGTTAGTGGAATGCCAACATATAAACCTTTTGAAATGCAATTTAAAAAAAAATCATTATAGAATAAGCATTATGGGGTGTATGTAGATGTCTCTTGCTATTTCCCTTGATCTTAGCATTTGACCTTCTCAGAAGAAAGCTGAGTTGGGTAGCCCCCTTTCCAAACGTCGTTGTCCAATGAATTGTTTGAGACCACAACCACAGATACATTTTGCTGCGAAGTGCACAAAGGAGGTATGTCCATTTCAAACCCCCCCTTTACTTGCAAATCACAAGGAGTTGCAATGTGTACATTTGGGGTTACGAATGCAGTTGCGACTTGTAATGTTCATTGTTAGACTTTTCATCCTTGGCGTGATCTCCCTTAACATTTTGCCTCTTTCCCAGGTTTCTGATGTGTGCTGGACTCTGATTTTGCTGTTTTTGTTACTCTGGGCACTTTACCACTGCAAACCAGTGCTAAAGTGCAAGTGCTCCTTTAAAAAATGTGTATGCAATTGGCTTATCCATGATTGGCATTTTTGATTTATTAGTAAGTCCCTAGTACAGTGCACTAGAGGTGCCCAGGGCCTGTAAATCAAATGCTACTAGTGGGCCTGCAGCATTGGTTGTGCCACCAACATAAGTAGCTCTGTAATAATGTCTCAGACCTGCCACTGCAGTGTCTGTGTGTGTAGTTTTAACTGTAAATTCGACTTGGCAAGTGTACCCACTTCCCAGGCCTGAACCTTCCCTTTTCTTACATGTCAGACACCCCTAAGGTAGGTCCTAGGTAGCCCCAAGGGCGGGGTGCAGTGTATGGTTAAGGTAGGACATATAGGGGGTCATTACAACCCTGGCGGACGGTGTTAAAGCGGTGGTAAGACCGCCAACAGGCTGGCGGTCTTTTTTTGAGTATTATGACCATGGCGCTTACCGCCATGGTCATCCGCCGCTTCTCCATTCCGCCCGCCAGGGCGGAGACGACTGCTGGGCTGGAGACCTGGGTCTCCAGCCCGGCGGCCGTCACAATACCGCTGCCGGTATTTTGACCCGGTGTACCGCTGTGGATTTCCAGCGGTAGGAACCGCCATGAAATCCATGGTGGTAAGCACTATCAGTGCCAGGGAATTCCTTCCCTGGCACTTTTAGGGGTCCAACCTCCACTTCCCCGCTGCCCGCCAGTATGGCTGTTGGCGGTTCTCCGTCGGAAAAAGGACAGAGAGCAGCCAAGAGTCATAATACGCCGAGTGGAAAACCACCACTACTGGCGGTCTTCCACACGGCGGTCCCTCGGCGGTCTTGTTAAAAGACCGCCGAGGTTGTAATGACCCCATAGTACTGTGTTTTAAATGTCCTGACAGTGAAATATTGCTAAATTAGTTTTTCACTGTTGCAAGGCCTATCCCTCTCAAAGGTTAACATGGGGTCTACCTTTAAATCTGATTAAATTGTAGATTCCCTTTGGGAGAGGATGTACATGTGGAGTTTGGGGTCTCTGAGCTCACAATTCAAAAATATATCTTTTAGTAAAGTTGATTTTAAGATTGTGGCCCTCATTATGAACATGGCGGTCTGTTCCACTACGCCGGCGGTGTCAGTAGAAACCGCCAACAGAGGTGCGGTTCGGACTGCCAAATAATGACCCAACCGAAACGCACGCATCCCGCGAACCACCCCACCGCCAGGGAAGGAGTCCTGCTGACGACAGCTGAATCCGCCCACAGGCCGTCGGAAAGGCCCAACCCCCCCATCAAATTATGAACCACCATTCCGCCACCAGGTCAGGGGCGGGAACCACCACCACACAAAGCCAGGCAGAAATTAACCAAATATAAGGAAACACTCACCGGAGTTCCACAGAACGTGCAGCAGCAGCCATGGACATGAGCTGCTGATCATGCCAGCCCTGCTCCTTGCCATATACCTACATGACCGAGACCGCTGGTGAAGACGACAACGGTAAGTACCTCAATCTACGGCACAAGGGAGGAAAGGGCACAGTTACATACCCACCCACATTGCAACGCCCCCAACCCTTCCCAGCAGCATAAGCCAGACACCCCACACCAAGAGGTACGTACCCGACCGAAGGCCACTGCAACTTGACCATAGTACATACAATAGCCCCACGCCCAAATCAAAACAAACACCAGGGTGTAACTGAGTGCAGCCCAAACACAGGCCACACAGAAACTTTAATTATTTGCTCACTGAGCCAAACAGTGCTAACAGGGCCAATGTACACTGTCCTGGGCCACAAATGGCCACACCTGAATCCCACAAGTGCTGGGTACTCCACAGAACAGGGCCCCACATGGGGATCCAGGCACCTCACGGAAGGAGGGCGGGGGTGGGGATTTTCAACGGGGTGGGACTTTGGCTTTCTTGTGGAGGTTGGAGGGGGGTGGGCTTCTCCTTTGAAGGGGGTGGGGACTGTTTGGCTTGGGTGGAGCTGGATGGCCTAGGCTCAGACTGAGCCTTCTTCACCAGGGAAGGTGCATGGGAAGGCTGGACCGGGGTGGGCTGTGATGTGGAAGGAGCGGAAAGGGCAAGGAGGTGGGCACGTTTGAGGACAAGACAGGGTGGGCCGGTGGGTTGGAAGAGATCAGCACGGGAGAGGAAAAGTTTTTGGGGAGCAATTGGGGTGGGTGTGGATGAGGGCGTGGGAGTGGAGGCAGAGGGAGTTGATGTATGGGGTGTAGGTGTGCATGTAGTGGGTGCAGGTGACTGCTCAGTATGCTGTGGTGTGGTGGATGTCAGATGGGTGGGTGTCTTGGTGCGTTTGTGTGTTTTGGGAAGTGGGGGGGTAGACACATTGAGAGATGACAGACAGCTAGTGTGGATGTATGTTGGGTGGGTGTCTGCAAGTCTGGTGAGTGTGCTGTATGTGTCAACTACAGTAGAGGTGGTGATTGCAGGTGTGGTGTATGGGGTGCATGTATGGCTGTCTGCGATTGTGGTGAGTGCAGGAAGAGGAGCAGTAACAGTGAGTGAAGGTGCAGTGCATGAGGGTGTGGATTTATAGGGGACAGACAGGGAGGCGGAAGAGGTGGGCTCACTGGGGGAAGTGGACGTTGTTGTGTGTGCAGGTGTCTGTTGGCTGTGTAAATGCTTGTGGTGGGAGATGTGGTGCTTGTGTTTTGAAGTGTGGTTCTTGTGTGCTGATGTGCCTGTAAGCGGGTCGGATTGTGTGCTTTGGACGGGTGAAGGGAGGGGGGTGCTGGAAGGGGTAGAGGAGGTTGGAGGGGTACGGAATGGCCAGGGAAATTGGCTGCCGTCCGAGAGGAGGCCAGAGCCTGTAAAGATCTCTGTAGAGTAGACACTGCACAGTGAATGCCATCCAGATAGGCACTGGTCTGCTGCACCTCTGATGCCAGACCCTGGATGGCACTGACGATGGTTGTCTGCCCTACAGAGATGGTTCGCAGGAGGTCAATAGCCTCCTCTGTGAGGGCAGCAGGGCTGACTGGGGAAGGGGGGGAGGCGGTGCCTGGGGCGAAGGAGACACCCACCTTTCTGGGTGGGCGGGCATGGGCAACTCAATTGGGAGCAGAAGGGAGGGCGGTGATGGTATGGGTGGTGGCGAAAGATCGCACAGTAGTGGTGTGTGCACTAGGGTCCACCACTGCCGGAGGACCCCCATTGGAGGAGCTCTCAGAGTCACTACCTCCTGTGGTAGTAGCCTCCCCTCTGGAAGTCCCCTCGCCCTCCCACCCACTGGTCCCCTGGGCATCCGTTGTCTCTGCCTCAGAGGATCCGTGGGCCGCTGCCCCCCACTTGCCAATGCCTCAACTCCCTAGCCTGATGTTGATGCTGTACCAAACCAACACAAGAGAACAGGGATGGGGAGACAAAACAGGAGAGACACTTGTAGATAGCTGAATGCTGATACACAATGGCCAGACATACACCCACCCAGCAAACACACACAACAGGCAGCACTGTGCACTATGCTCATGGCCATGCCCCTGACTACTGACCAGAATACTGATCTGCAACTATCCCCTGAAATACTTTTGGTGCTGAGGTAGGTGAAACCTGACAGGGACATCCCTACACCCTTTGGGGAACATACAGTAGATGGACACCAGTCAAATTCCCTGCTCTAAGCAGCATGAGCCCTATCGCACATGCAGTCATCCTTCCAGACTGAAGTATGGTCAGTGAGTACGCCACCGACAGGATGCGTCACATGAGGGGGTCAGTGCCCAATGGGCACCCCTTCCACGTTGGGAGGACTTCCCCAGTTGGGCCTCAGTGATCTTTCGCGCCAGGACTGCAGGTCCTCCCACCTCTTTCAACAGTGGGTGCTCTGACGGTTGTAGACCCCCAGGGTCCGTACCTCCTTGGCGATGGGATGCCAATGTGCCCTCTTCTGCTGGGCGCTGACCTAGAAGGGTGACACAGAAATGGAACACAGAGGTCAGGCACTTGCACAATAGGAACAGCTGGCAGATTGTCCAACATTGGACTGACAGTACTCCCAGACATGCAGGACAGTGGCACACAGCATTCCATGCACCATGGCCCATGCAGGCTCAGAGGAGCACACATATGTGCAATCCACACCATCCATTACTCACACAGTGCCCCCCAATCCCAGACTCACCTGTACCTCTGGCCATCCGTAGAGTCTGCCATACAGGGGCAGGACCCCTTCCACTAGCTTCTCCAGTCCGCCAGGATGTAGGCTTCCTGGGTGAAGGCCGGGTCCCTTTCTCCAGCACCACGTGGAACATCCATAGCCAGAGGCAGGCCACAGAAGTACACAGAGTGGAGTACCTGTCCGCACGAGATCAGGGAGTCAAGTGATCAAACGATGACGAACGCGCATACGTTCTGTGGCGGTATGCATTGTCACCGCCGGCAGCGATCATGATACACCAGGATTCCCCATTGGCATCCATGTTAGCCAATGAGGGTCCGAATAGCGGTCAACACCGCCGTACGCTGTGACATCAACCGCTAGCGGTATTAGGTCACTTCCACAACAAAGCGGCAGAACTACAGTGGGCAGACATTTTGCCATCACCTACGCATCTTGAAATTCTTACTACTCACAATGCAGGGCCTACTAGCCACATGAGGCACCTAGGCCTCTATCCATTCCGTATAGTAGCACACATGAATTACTCTGTTCCCTACTAGTGATGTACATGTACATCTGTCAGGTAGCAGTTATTGTACAGACACTACTATGAACAATGCAGTGCATGTATTCTTCACATTTTGCTATGTATATGTGCACATCACTCCTTTTTGTAACCCCTCGTAAGTATCGACCCTTGTGGCGAGGAAGGGCGCCATCGGTATACAGACCACTTGTGAATATGGGGACCATGATGGAGTGTCAGATCATTATCACTTACAGACTCACACGTGCAACTATTCAGGACCTATGTGCATTACTGGATCCTGCACTAACTCACGGAAATCGTAATCAGCATGCCATTCCAACTGAGGTGCAGGTGCTCTCTGCACTCCATTTCCTGGCCACAGGCTCTTTTCAAGTGACAGTGGGCATGGGTGCTGATTTCTCACAGCCAATGTTCAGCCAGGTGCTGACAAGATTTCTGAATGCATTTGTACAACATCTGCAATCCTATGAGCGATTCCCCCAAAGTGCTGACCTCCCTGCCATCAAGTCTGACTTCTATGCCTTTGCAAACATGTCATAGGTGCCATCGATGGCACACACATACCCATCATCCCCCCAAAAGTGAGTGAACAGGTGTACAGAAACAGGAAGAACTTTCATTCCATGAACATCCAATTGGTGTGTATTGCAGACCAGTACATTTCCCATGTTGCCATGAATGCCATGTTTCCTGGTTCAGTCCATGATTCATTTGTGTTGAGGAACAGTAGTGTGCCACAGAAGATGGAACAACTACAAGAGGACAGAGGGTGGATCATAGGTAAGTTTGCCTGTCACTGACACATTGCAGAAAACCAGCCTGTCTGACTAAGGGGCATTACAATGGCGAGTCTGTATTGAACTATTTACTAGGTGATTCTGGTTATCCAAACTTGTGTTGGCTCCTGACACCAGTGAGGAATCCCAGGATGGATGCAGTGAGGAAATACAATGAGGTCTATGGACATACTAGGAGGGTGATAGAGCGTACTATAGGTCTCCTGAAGGCTAGATTCCGGTGTCTACATATCTCTGGGGGTTCCCTGGCCTATGGGCCTGATAAGGTGTGTAGAATAGTGGTGGTCTGCTGCATGCTGCTATAGGTCCTGATCAGCTACCTCAAAGAGGTGAGGAGAGTGATGGTGAGGATGAGGAAGGGGAAGATGTCTGTAAGGAAATGCCTACTTGGCATGATTACCTCCTGACTTTTTGCCTTTGCTGATGCTAAGTTATGATTTGAAAGTGTGCTGGGACCCTGCTAACCAGGCCCCAGCACCAGTGTTCTTTCCTTAAACTGTACCTTTATCTCCACAATTGGCACAACCCTGGCATCCAGGTAAGTCCCTTGTAACTGGTACCCCTGATACCAAGGGCCCTGATGCCAGGGGAGGTCTCTAAGGGCTGCAGCATGTCTTATGCCACCCTGGGGACCCCTCACTCAGCACATACACACTGCTTGCCAGCTTGTGTGTGCTGGTGGGGAGAAAATGACTAAGTCGACATGGCACTCCCCTCAGAGTTCCATGCCAACCTCACGCTGCCTGTGGCATAGGTAAGTCACCCCTCTAGCAGGCCTTACAGCCCTAAGGCAGGGTGCACTATACCACAGGTGAGGGCAATGTGCATGAGCACTATGCCCCTACAGTGTCTAAGCCAAACCTTAGACATTGTAAGTGCAGGGTAGCCATAAGAGTATATGGTCTGGGAGTCTGTCAAACACGAACTCCACAGCACCATAATGGCTGCACTGAAAACTGGGAAGTTTGGTATCAAACCTTTCAGCACAATAAATGCACACTGATGGCAGTGTGCACTTTCTTGTAAAAATACACCCAGAGGGCATCTTAGAGATGACCCCTGAAAACATACCCGACTTCCAGTGTGGGCTGACTAGTTTTTGCCAGCCTGCCACACACCAGACATGTTGCTGGCCACATGGGGAAAGTGCCTTTGTCACTCTGTTGCCAGGAACAAAGCCTGTACTGGGTGGAGGTGCTTCTCACCTCCCCCTGTAGGAACTGTAACACCTGGCGGTGAGCCTCAAAGGCTCACCCCCTTTGTTACAGCGCCACAGGGCATCCCAGCTAGTGGAGATGCCCGCCCCTCAGGCCACTGCCCCCACTTTTGGCGGCAAGGCTGGAGGAGATAATGAGAAAACCGAGGAGGAGTCACCCCCCAGTCAGGACAGCCCCTAAGGTGTCCTGAGCTGACTCTTACTTTTAGAAATCCTCCATCTTGTAGAAGGAGGATTCCCCCAATAGGATTAGGGATGTGCCCACCTCCCCACAGGGAAGAGGCACAAAGAGGGTGTAGCCACCCTCAGGGCCAGTAGCCATTGGCTGCTGCCCTCCCAGACCTAAACACACCCCTAAATTGAGTACTTAGGGGCTCCCAGAACCGAGGAAGATAGATTCCTGCAACCTAAAGAAGAAGAAGGACTGCTGACCTGAAGCCCTGCAGTGAAGACGGAGACGACAACTGATTTGGCCCCAGCCCCACCTGCCTGTCTCCCTACTTCGAAGAAAACTGCAACAGCAACGCATCCAACAGGGTCCAGCAACCTCTGAAGCCTCAGAGGAATACCCTGCATCCAAAGGACCAAGAAGCTCCCGAGAGCAGCAGCCCTGTTCAAGAAACTGCAACTTTTTGAAACAAAGAAGCAACTTTTAAAGACCACACGTTTCCCGCCGGAAGCGTGAGACTTTCCACTCTGCACCCGACGCCCCCGGCTCGACCTGTGGACATCTGACACTACAGGGAGGACTCCCCAGCAACTACGAGCCCATGAGTAGCCAGAGTTGACCCCCCTGAACCCCCACAGCGACGCCTGCAGAGGAAATCCAGAGGCTCCCCCTGACCGCAACTGCCTGCTTCAAGGAACCCGACGCCTGCAAACCACACTGCACCCGCAGCCCCCAGGAACTGAAGGAACCGAACTCCAGTGCAGGAGCGACCCCCAGACAACCCTCTGCCTAGCTCAGGTGGTGGCTACCCCGAGGAGCCCCCCTGTGCCTGCCTGCATCGTTGAAAAGACCCCCGGGTCTCCCCATTGATTCCTAATAGAAACCTGGCGCCTGTTTGCACTCTGCACCTGGCTGCCCCTGTGCCGCTGAGGGTGTACTTTCTGTGCCTGCTTGTGCCCCCCCCGGTGCCCTACCAACCCCTCCTGGTCTGCCCTGCGAAGACATGGGTACTTACCTGCTGGCAGACTGGAACCGGGGCACCCCTATTTCCATTGAAGCCTATGTGTTTTGGGCACCACTTTGACCTCTGCACCTGACCGGCCCTGAGCTGCTGGTGTGGTAACTTTGGGGTTGCCATGAACCCCCAACGGTGGGCTACATTGGACCCAACTTTGAACCCTGTAAGTGTTTTACTTACCTGTGAACTTAACATTTACTTACCTCCCCCAGGAGCTGTTGATTTTTGCAGTGTCCACTTTTAAAATAGCTTATTGCCATTTTTTGCCAAAACTCTAAATGCTATTTTGCTGATTCAAAGTTCTTATGATACCTGAGTGAAGTACCTTTCCTTTAAAGTATTGATTGTAAATCTTGAACCTGTGGTTCTTAAAATAAACTAAGAAAATATATTTTTCTATATAAAACCTATTGGCCTGGAATTGTCATTTATTGCCTGTGTGTCTACAACAAATGCTTAACACTACCCTCTGATAAGCTGCTGCTTGACCACACTACCACAAAATAGAGCATTAGAATTATCTCTTTTTGCCACTATCGTACCTCTAAGGGGAACCCTTGGACTCTGTGCACACCATTTCTTACTTTGAATAGTACATACAGAGACAACTTGCTACATTGGTGGATCAGCAGTGGGGTCTAAGACTTCGCATTTGCTGGACTACGCAGCCAATACCTGATCACACAACTAAATTAAAAAAATTGTCATTAGAAACTGATTTTTGAAATTTGAGCTATTTTTCTAAATTTTTAAAAGGCCTTGTGTTAGTCCCTGTTAGCAGTTAGTTAGATAGAGTTTAAAAGTTTTGTAAAAGTTTGGATTAAGTTCTAGAGATAGTTTTAGATTCTTAAAAAGTATCCCAACTTTTAGAGACTTAGGGGGTCATCACAACATTGGCAGTAAAAGCCGCTTACCACTGTGCAGAAGACCGCCAACACACCGCCGCGGTCGCGGAATTCTGCCACAGCTATTATGACCCACAGCTCGGAATCCGACAAAATTCAGACACCCACACAAGTCCGCTACACCAAAGGTCAGTGATAAACTGGCGAAAACAAAACCTCCACCGTCACGCCAACAGAAATACGCCCACACTATCACGACAAACGAATCCACCATCTGGACCATCCTCCTGCAGAAAAGGCACTTGTCGTCGCAAGGCCAAGTTGTGAAACATACAGCAGGCCACGATGATCTGGCACACCTTCTTTGGTGAGTAGAATAGGGATCCACCTGTCATATGCAGACACCTGAACCTGGCCTTCAGGAGCCCAAAGGTCCGCTCGATAACCCTCCTAGTTCGCCCATGGGTCTCATTGTAGTGTTCCTCTGCCCTTGTCCTGGGATTCCTCACTGGGGTCAGTAGCCATGACAGGTTGGGGTAACCAGAGTCACCTAATAGCCACCCATGGTGCCTCTGGAGTTGACCCATCACATAAGGGATGCTGCTGTTCCGCAGGATGTAGGCGTCATGCACTGAGCCAGGGACCATGGCATTCACATGGGAGATGTACTGGCCTGCCAAACATACATCTGCACATTCATGGAATGATAACTCTTCCGGTTCCTGTACACCTGTTCACTCCTGTGGGGGGGGGGACCAAAGCCACATGGGTCCCATCAATGGCACCTATGCTGTTGGGGATATGTCCAAGGGCATAGAAGTCACGTTTCACTATAGGCAAATCCTCCACCTGGGGGAAAACGATGTAGCTCCGCATGTGTTTCAGCAGGGCAGACAACACTCTGGACAATACGTTGGAAAATTGGGACATCCCTGATGCCATGGCCACAGTTGTCTGGAAAGACCCACTTGCAAGGAAATGGAGCACTGATAGCACCTGCACTTGAGGTGGGATTCCTGTGGGATGGCGGATTGCTGAAATCAGGTCAGGGTCCAACTGGGTACGCAGTTCCTGGATTGTGGCACGGTCAAACCTGTAGGTGATGATCAAATTTCTTTCCTCCATTGTCGACAGGTCCACCAGCGGTTGGTACACCGGAGGATTCTGCCATCTCCTCACATGTCCCAGCGGACGGTGCCTATGAAGGACAACAGCGAGCACAGAGTCAAACAACTCAGAGGTATGTACCCACAGTCTACACAGAACACCATTCATACACAAAATGTGGCCTGTATGTGTGTTGAGACTAGGCCTATGTATGTGTGACGCAGTTGGTAATTAGGCCATGTGGGCCCCTGAAATGGTGTCTGTCTGACCTGTAAAGTGGGACAATGGGATGTGAGGTAACTGCGCTGGTGTTGTACACCGTGAAGGTAGGCGGTCGAAGACCGCGGCGCAATGCTGCATTGGTTAACATTGGACCCTATGGGTCCCAGGAGCCAATGACGATGTACGCCGATGGTGATGGTACGCAATGCAGCGGATGTGACCGCCATTTTCTATCTGTTGAATCACTCGATACCTGATCTTCGACAGGAGAGGACCTACACTGCAAGTGCTGCTGTGGCTTCGGTCTGGAAGAGACAATGGCTCGTGCGTCTGGGAAAGGGCCCCTGAATTCACATCGGAGGAGTTGGAGAAGCTCGTCGATGGGGTCCTCCCCCAGTGCATGCTACTGTACGGTCCTCCAGACCAACAGGTAGGTACACTGGGAGCATGTTGAATGGGCTATGCCTGTGTGGAGAGGGCTGGTTGTAAGAAGGAAGGGGGCAGAGTTCTGCATGCATGAAAGACGGTGGGTGCATGTGCCACATGGCAAGGGTAGGGATGGGGGCCACTCACTTTGATGGCACAGTTGGTAATGACTTCTCTTCTTCCCCTGTACATTTCATGTAGGAGAGCGCCCACCAGAAGAAGGATATGTGGCATGCCATCGCCAAGGAAGTCCGGACCCTGGGGGTCCACCACAGACGGAGCACCCACTGCCAGAAAAGATGGGAGGACATTCGCCGCTGGAGCAAGAAGACGGCGGAGGCTCAGCTGGGGATGGCCTCCCAATGTGGGAGAAGTGCCCGTCGAACCATGAACCCCCTGATGTTCAGGATCCTGGCAGTGGCCTACCCGGAGTTGGATGGGCGCTTGAGGGCATCACAGCAGCCACAAGGGGGTGAGTACACTCTCATTCAGCTGACTTTGCGCGCAGTGGAGGTGTCTGGGTGGGGGAGGAGGGCTGTGGGTTTCCCTAGGCCAGGGCGAGTTCCGTAGGCTAGGCCCCTCCGTAAGGCATGGCCCTGTGGCCCCGCACCCCACCTCTGTAGAGTGCCACCTACACCTAGTCATGCCCCTGTGTCATCTATGTGTGCAGATGTCGTCCATAGCCTTGTAGGCCATTTCCCATGAATTGCACTGTAGAGCCCAACAGCGCGACGTAGTGCAGGGGGCTTCTGTGTCTGTCTTGTCCACCAACAGTAGCGGTAATCCATGCACTCAACATGTCTTTCTTCTGTTCCCCCCCCATTTTTTGTGGTCTCCCTGTTCTTGTGTACATTAGCATCATCAGGCGGAGGAGCAGTGGCACCGGAGCACAAGGGAGCTGCATCCCACATGGCCATGGAGGGCCACACTATGGACTCGGGATACACCAGTGGGACGGAGGGCGAGGGGAGCATCACAGCAGGGACAGGAGCTGAAACCAGCGACACAGACTCGTCCTCCGATGGGAGCTCCCTTGTGGTGGCGGCAACACCAGTGCCCCCGCATCTAAAGGTACAGCCGCCACGCCCCCTACCAGCACCGCCCTCCTAGCAACCCCTCAGCCTTTGCCCCGTGCCCGCTCACCCAGGAGGGTGGGCATCACCTTCGCCCCAGGCATCTCAGCCCCTGCCCCTGTCACCCCTGCTGCCCTCAGTGTGGAGGCCATTGACCTCTTCAGGTCCCTCACTGTTGGGCAGTCTACCATTTTGAATGACATCCAGGGTGTAGAAAGGCAGTTGCAACAAACCAATGCATTCCTGGAGGGCATTCATTCTGGTCAGGCGGCCGTTCACCGAGCCCTTCAAACTCTGGCCTCAGCACTGATGGCAGCCATTGTCCCTGTGTCTAGCCTCCCCCCTCCAACTTCCTCCACCCAGACCCAATCACCTGTACCTCTGCCTATCCCAAGCACACCATCAGACCACACAAGGGAAGCTCAGGTAAACATAAGCACCATACATCCCACTGGCACTCACGCAAGCATCACACACATACAGACACACCAACATCCACTGCCCCCACTGTGTTCCCCCTCCTCGTCGTCTCCCTCCTCCCTCCCATTCTCGTCTACACTCACACCTGCATGCACTACCTCTACAGCCACTACGTCCTACACCAGCACACCCACCGCCACACCCCGCTCACGTGCAGTCACCACCCCCACTACCATACACACGTCCCCTGTGTCCTCTCCCAGTGTGTCTGTGACACCCCCTCCGATAGATACACAAACGCAGGCACACACCCACCCAACAGCCATCCACCTCACGACAGCCTCCAGCGCATGCACGTGCACCCAAAGCCACAAAACATACATCTCCTACAACCACCACTTCTTCTTCCACTCCCAAACCCCCTCCAGCTACCCGTCCCAGTGTGTCCAAACAACTTTTCCTGTCCAGCCTTAACCTATTTCCCACCCCCCCACCCCCTACCAACTCATAGGTCCCGAACTTGCATCTCAGCCACAACATCTCCGGGACCAGTGGTGCCTGTGGTCACAGGTATGTGGAGTGAACCGGCCACCAGGACAGCCAGTGTGGCACGGAGCCACAGCACAGCCAGTCCCCCCCCCCCCCCTGTGAAGCACCAGAAGTTGGCTAGTGCCCGGCGGGAGAGGGGGAAGACTCCAGCCACCCAAGCCGCTCCCAGGGGTCCCGGTGGGAGTGTGGACTCAGCTGTGACTCCTCCCAAGGTGGGGAAGGCCCACAAGAAACCTGGCAAGTCTGGGAGGAGCAGCACGGCGGAGAAGACCACCATCATCCCCGCTGCCCAGGAGGGCCCCGCCAGCCCCATCCTCGCTGCCCAGTAGGCCACCGCCAGCCCCATCCTCGCTACCCAGGAGGCCACCGCCAGCCACAGCCCAGCTGCCCAGGAGGGCCACACCAGCCACAGCCCAGCTGCCCAGGAGGGCCCCACCAGCCACAACCCAGCTGCCCAGGAGGGCCCCGTCAGCCACAGCCCATCTGCCCAGGAGGGCCCCGCCAGCCACAGCCCATCTGCCCAGGAGGGACACGCCAGCCACACAGCTGCCCAATGAAGGACCGCCAGCCCCAGCCCAGTTGGGCAATGAAGGACCGCCAACTCAGGCACCGCTGAACGGGGCACCGCCAACTAAAGCACCGCTGAACTGGGCACCGACAACTCAAGCACAGCTGAACATGGCACCGCCAACTCAAGCACCGCTGAACAGGGCACTGCCAACTCAGGCACCGCTGAACAGGGCACCGCCTAGTCAAGCACCGATGAACAGGGCACCGCCAACTCAAGCACCGCTGAACAGGGCACCGCCAACTCAGGCACCATTGAACAGGGCACTGCCTACTCAAGCACCGCTGAACAGGGCACCGCCAACTCAAGCACCGCTGAACAAGGCACCGCCAACTCAGGCACCGCTGAACAGGGCACCACCAACTCAAGCACCGCTGAACAGGGCACCGCCAACTCAAGCACCGCTAGCCCATGAGCGGCAGGGGCACCGACGCAACTGGGACCGTGACGGGGTGCATGATGCACTCTGGGCACCAGTCCCCCTCCAGAACCAGTGGAGACATGCATCCACTACCTCTGTCCTTCACAGGATAAAGCACTCTGGGCACCAGTCCCCCTCCAGAACCAGTGGAGACATGCATCCACTCCCTCTGTCCTTCACAGGATGAAGCTCTCTGGGCACCAGTCCCCCTCCAGAACCAGTGGAGACATGCACCCACTCCCTCTGTCCTTCACAGGATGAAGCACTCTGGGCACCAGTCCCCCTCCAGAACCAGTGGAGACATGCATCCACTACCGCTGTCCTTCACAGGATGAAGCACTCTGGGCACCAGTCCCCCTCCAGAACCAGTCCCCCTCCAGAACCAGTGGAGACATGCATCCACTACCTCTGTCCTTCACAGGATGAAGCACTCTGGGCACCAGTCCCCCTCCAGAACAAGTGGAGACATGCATCCACTACCTCTGTCCTTCACAGGATGAAACACTCTGGGCACCAGTCCCCCTCCAGAACCAGTGGAGACATGCATCCACTCCCTCTGTCCTTCACAGGATGAAGCACTCTGGGCATCAGTCCCCCTCCAGAACCAGTGGAGACTGTTATCCACTTGAGAGACTGTGGCTTTGCACTCCCCAGGATTGAACAGTGGGCAAACCACCCACTGTAGAGACTTGAGAGACTGTGGCTTTGCACTCCCCAGGAGCAAGCAGTGGGCAACCCACCCACTGTAGAGACTTGAGAGACTGTGGCTTTGCACTCCCCAGGATTGAACAGTGGGCAAACCACCCACTGTAGAGACTTGAGAGACTGTGGCTTTGCACTCTCCAGGATTGAACAGTGTGCAACCCACCCACTGTAGAGACTTGAGAGACTGTGGCTTTGCACTCCCCAGGATTGAACAGTGGGCAACCCACCCACTTTAGAGACTTGAGAGACTGTGGCTTTGCACTCCCCAGGATTGAACAGTGGGCAAGCCACCCACTGTAGAGACTTGAGAGACTGTGGCTTTGCACTCCCTAGGATTGAACAGTGGACAAACCACCCACTGTAGAGACTTGTAAGACTGCGGCTTTGCACTCCCCTGGATACATCATTGGGCATGGAGCCCCCTCGTGGATCTGGCATTGTGCACTCATCCGGCTGAGGTGGCCCCCTTCCCTTGCCCCTGAGGTGCCTGTTGTATTTCTATCTGATGCCCCTGCAGTGTTCTCTCCGTTTTGATCTGGTATCGTGTGTGGGCATCGCCCATGCATTTTGGGCCCAGTGGTCCACGGACTATAAATGGTGCAATAACTGGACTACTATTCTTGGTGTATATTTTGTAAATAGTGTTTATATGTATATTTTTGCGTACTGCATTTTAATATATTCGAATGGTTACACTCATTTCCTTTTGACCTTGCATTCTTCCGGGGGAGTTAGGGGGTGTTACTATAATGTATAGATATGTATTAGTGTGTGTGTTGTAGTGGGTGGGGGTGGGGGTGTTGCGTGTTGCGTTTTGCGTGTTGCGTGTCCCTGTTTTTTGCCTACCCCCTCCCCTGTATCGTAGGTGCAGTACTCACCGTGGTCTTCGCCGCCGGCGTTGGTGCTCCTGGTACAGGATCAGGAAGAGTATCGCGGGTAGGATTTGGAGTTCCGGGTCCATGGTGTCGTCGTTCCTCGTGGAGTGTGTAGAGGTCAGCGTTTTCCCTTCTAAATTCCTGTTTCCGCTGTGTTTTTATCCGTGGTGAATCCGCCCCGGGAAAGGTGGTGGATTGGCCTGTCATAATAGTGTGGGCGGTACATTGTCCTCCGCCTGTCTGTTGGTGGTGACCGCCAAGCTGTTTGTTTGTACCGCCGTGGCGGTCGGACTGTTAAAGTGGCTGTCTTTGTTGGCGGTTTCCGCCACGGTCGTAATTGCTACATTTTTACCGCCAGCCTGTTGGCGGTCTTAGCGCCGCTTTAACACCGTCCGCCAGGGTTGTAATGACCACCATAATGTCTACTGCAGAAGAGATGGTGGTGGAGCTCAACCTCACCCCTTACCTGCATCTTAGGATGTCAGAGTTATGGATTCTCTGCAAAATCAAAAAGATAAAAACTGGATCAAACCCTACCAAGGTACAGCTCCAGGAGCTCTTGGCAGAGTTTGCTAGAGACAACCCCTCTGAAGAGACGCTTACAGAGGATGATGCTAGTGAAGTGGAGGACAATCTCCTCCCTCCACTCCTAGTTAGGGAGACCAGGGTTCCTCCAACCCTGACTCCACAAGTGATAGTCAGAGATGTTGCTTCTCCCACAGGGGAGTCCAACAGCTCTGGAGGCATTGAGGGCAGCCTCAATGAAGATGACCTCCTGTTAGCCAGGATGGCCAAAAGATTGGCTTTGGAAAGACAGCTCCTAGCCATAGAAAGGGAAAGACAAGAGATGGGCGTAGCTCCCATCAATGGTGGCAGCAATTTAAATAGTGTCAGACATACTCCTGATATGCTAATAATCCCCAAAGGGATTGTAACAAAATATGAAGATGGTGATGACATCACCAAATGGTTCACAGCTTTTGAGAGGGCTTGTGCAACCAGAAAAGTAAACAATCTCACTGGGGTGCTCTCCTTTGGGAAATGTTCACTGGAAAGTATAGGGATGGACTCCTCATGCTCTCTGGAAAAGATGCAGAATCCTATGACCTCATGAAGGCTACCCTGATTGAGTGCTTTGGATTCTCAACTGAGGAGTACAGGATTAGGTTCAGGGGGGGCTAAAAAATCCTCAAGCCAGACCTGGGTTGATTTTGTTGACTTCTCAGTCAAAACACTGGATGGTTGGATTAATGGCAGTGGTGTAAATGAGTATGATGGGCTGTACAATCTGTTAATGAAAGAACACCTTGTAAGTAATTGTTTCAATGATAAACTGCATCAGCATCTAGTAGACCTAGGTCCAATTTCTCCCCAAGAATTGGGAAAGAAGGCAGACCATTGGGTCATAACTAGAGTGACCAAGACTTCCACAGGGGGTGACAAAAAGAAAGGGGTCACAAAGACTCCCCAGGGAAAGAGTGTTAAGACATCCAAGGGTAAAAGTAAAGAGTCTTCTACAGGGCCCAAAAAACCTGCTCAGGAGGGAGGGTCCAAAGCCTCTTCACAATCCAATTTTGGGTACAAGGGTAAAAACTTTGATCCCAAAAAGGCCTGGTGTCGTAGCTGTAATCAGCAGGGACACCAAACTGGAGACAAGGCCTGGCCCAAGAAAGGTTCCACTTCTACTACTACTCCAGCACTGCAATAGCCAGTCTCCAGGTGGGATCAACAGTGTGTCCAGAGCAAATCAGGGTTCACACTGAAGCTACATTAGTTTCTGAGGGTGGGGTAGACACAGCCACGCTGGCTGCCTGGCCCCCTAATATGCAAAAATACAGGCAACAACTCTTAATTAATGGGACTAGTGTAGAAGCCCTAAGGGATACAGGTGCCAGTGTCAGAATGGTGACAGAAAAACTGGTTTCTCCAGGACAATACCTGACTGGACAAACTTATCCAGTCACCAACGATGACAATCAGACTAAAGTACATCCCATGGGTATGGTAACTTTAGAATATGGAGGGGTCACTGGCCTGAAACAGGTGGTAGTCTCCTCTGCTATCCCAGTACACTGTTTGCTTGGAAATGACCTGGAGTCCTCAGCATGGGCTGAGGTAGAACTCAAAACCCATGCAGCCATGCTGGGTATCCCTGAATTGGTGTGTGTCAAGACAAGAGCACAGTGCAAGGCTCAGGGTGAAAAAGAGGTGTTGGAGCCTGGAAAAATGGCCCAACCCTCCAAGAGAAAGGGAAAGAAGACTGGGGAAGCAGATTCAACACAGCAAAAGAAAAAGAACCTCTCTTCCGAGGAAGAAGTTCTGCCCTCTGAGGGAACTGAGCCCATGGAGTTGGAACCTTATCAGGTTGAACTCTTAGGCCTAGGGGGACCCACAAGGGAACAGCTGTGTAAGGGGCAAGAAACCTGTCCCTATCTAGAAGGCCTTAGGCAGCAAGCTGCAGAGGAAACAAAAGGAAAAGTCAGTGGAACATACAGGGTCTATTGGGAAGGTGGACTCCTTTACACTGAGGCAAGAGATCCCAAACCTGGTGCCACTAGGAGAGTGGTAGTGCCTCAGGAGTTTAGGGAGTTCATTCTGACCTTAGCCCATGACATTCCACTTGCTGGGCATTTGGGACAAACCAAGACATGGGAGAGGTTAGTCAACCATTTCTATTGGCCCAACATGTCCCAGAAAGTCAAGGAGTTTTGTGCCTCCTGTGCCACCTGTCAAGCCAGTGGTAAGACAGGTGGCCATCCAAAGGCCCCCCTCATTCCACTTCCAGTGGTGGGGGTCCCCTTTGAAAGAGTGGGAGTGGACATAGTGGGCCCACTTGAACCTCCCACAGCCTCAGGGAATCAGTATATCCTAGTAGTAGTGGATCATGCTACTAGGTACCCTGAAGCAATTCCCCTTAGGTCCACTATTGCCCCTGCAGTAGCCAAAGCACTCATTGGTATCTTTACCAGAGTGGGATTTCCTAAGGAGGTGGTTTCTGACAGAGGTACCAACTTCATGTCAGCATACCTTAAACACATGTGGAATGAGTGTGGGGTGACTTACAAATTCACCACACCATACCATCCACAAACCAATGGTCTTGTTGAAAGGTTTAACAAGACATTGAAGGGCATGATCATGGGGCTCCCTGAAAAGCTCAAAAGGAGATGGGATGTCCTCTTACCATGTCTGCTTTTTGCCCACAGAGAGGTGCCTCAGAAGGGAGTAGGGTTTTCCCCCTTTGAACTTCTGTTTGGTCATCCTGTAAGGGGACCACTAGCTCTTGTGAAAGAAGGCTGGGAGAGACCTTTTCATGAGCCTAAGCAAGATATAGTGGACTATGTACTAGGCCTACGTTCCAGGATGGCAGAGTACATGGAAAAGGCAAGCAAAAACTTTGAGGCCAGCCAACAATTCCAGAAGATGTGGTATGACCAAAAGGCTGCTATGGTTGAGTTTCAGCCAGGGCAGAAAGTCTGGATTCTGGAGCCTGTAGCGCCCAGGGCATTTCAGGACAGATGGAGTGGCCTTTACCCAGTGCTAGAGAGAAAGAGTCAGGTCTCCTACCTGGTAGACCTAGGGAGTAGCAGGACCCCCAAAAGGGTGATCCATGTGAACCGCCTCAAACTCTTTCATGACAAGGCAGATGTAAACATGTTAAAGGTTACAGATGAGGACCAGAAAGCTGAGAGTGAACCTCTCCCTGATCTCCTCTCCACTGACCCTAAAGATGGCTCAGTAGATGGAGTGATCTATTCAGACACCCTCTCTGGCCAATAGCAAGCTGACTGTAGAAAAGTCCTACAACAGTTTGTTAAGCTCTTTTCCCTAACCCCTGGTCAGACACACCTGTGTACCCATGATGTGGACACAGGGGACAGCATGCCTGTCAAAAACAACATTTTTAGACAGTCTGACCAAGTTAAGGAAAGCATCAAAGTGGAAGTCCACAAGATGCTGGAATTGGGAGTCATTGAGCACTCTAACAGTCCCTGGGCTAGCCCAGTGGTCTTAGTCCCCAAACCTCACACAAAAGATGGCAAGAGAGAGATGAGGTTTTGTGTGGACTATTGTGGACTTAAGTCTGTCACCAAGACAGATGCCCATCCCATTCCAAGGGCAGATGAGTTAATAGATAAATTGGGTGCTGCCAAATACTTGAGTACCTTTGACTTCACAGCAGGGTACTGGCAAATAAAAATGGCACCGGGAGCAAAAGGAAAGACAGCATTCTCTACACCTGATGGGCACTATCAGTTTACTGTATAGCCCTTTGGTTTAAATAATGCCCCTGCCACCTTCCAAAGGTTGGTGAATCAAGTCCTTGCTGGCTTGGAGTCCTTTAGTGCAGCTTATCTTGATGATATTGCTGGCTTTAGCTCCAGCTGGCAGGATCACCTGGTCCACCTGAAGAAGGCTTTGCAGGCCCTGCAAGCAGCAGGCCTCTCTATCAAGGCATCCAAATGCCAGATAGGGCAGGGTACTGTGGTTTACCTGGGACAGCTTGTAGGTGGAGGCCAAGTTCAGCCACTCCAACACAAAATCCAGACTATTCTGGACTGGGTAGCTCCAAAAACCCAGACTCAAGTCAGGGCATTCCTTGGCTTGACTGGTTACTATAGGAGGTTTGTGAAGGGATATGGATCCATAGTGACAACCATCACAGAACTTACCTCCAAGAAAATGCCCAAGAAGGTAAACTGGACTATAGAATGCCAACAGGTCTTTGACACCCTGAAACAAGCTATGTGCACAGCACCAGTTCTCAAAGCTCCAGATTACTCCAAGCAGTTCATTGTGCATCCAGTTTTGTCAAAACTGTACATGCTATTGTGATTATTCAAAGTTCCTAGAATCCCTGAGTGAAATACCTTTCATTTAAAGTATTGTTTGTAAATCTTGAACCTGTGGTTCTTAAAATAAACTAAGATAAGATATTTTTCTATATAAAAACCTATTGGGCTGGAATTTGTCTTTGAGTGTGTGTTCCTCATTTATTGCCTGTGTGTGCACAACAAATGCTTAACACTACCCTCTGATAAGCCTACTGCTCGACCACACTACCACAAAATAGAGCATTAGAATTATCTCTTTTGGCCACTATCTTACCTCTAAGGGGAACCCTTGGACTCTGTGCACACTATTTCTTACTTTGAAATAGTACATCCAGAGCCAACTTCCTACACTGTCCATTCCAGGAACCAACTGATACAACTCTACTTCCAATAACTGTATGGGACTTAAGCCTGTCATTGGGGTTAGTGACTGATACTGTCAGTGTGCTCTGTCATATAGGGGGGATTAGTCATGATAGGCAATACATGGACCACTTCTGCATGGTACTGACAGACAATATATGCATTCCCTCCTTGCCTAATTTAAAACACACAGCACCACCATCAAGCACAAATTGACAATAAAGTTGTTCTCTGCCAGATGTATCCATACTCCACTTTGTTCGACATTGAAGACAGGGGACAGTGTCACAGGTGTGAAATGTGCTTTATTGGTAGAATAGAGTGAATTGTGCTATATACAGTGATGGGAGTCGTAAGGGTTGGGTGTCCTCAAAACCTACTTGGTGGCAGCCTGGTTGGATGTCTTCGATGGGTCCATTTTGTAGAATAGTACTTCAATTTTCCCTCAGCTAAGTGGTGTTGGTGAATGGGTGGGATGGTTGCTTTGCATTAGAGGCAGTGTAAATTGTTGGAGGGGGGCTTGTTCTTAGCTGGGTTTCCAGTGCCATATCTTGGCCTAAGACTACGTTTGGGCGCCTGCTGTGGAGTTTCTTGGGGTGGCATGGTTGGCCCTTGTGATTCCTGGGAGGGTATTTCCTGTGCTGTTTCTGCTGCTTGGGTCATCTGTTGCTGGTTGTCCAGGGCTGTTGTGGGAGTCTAAGTGTTTGTTTACCAACTGCAGCAGTGCTCCAGCAATGGTGGCCATTGTGGCATTGTGCTCTTTCCACTGCTCCATGGCCTGTTGGCGTTGGTCCAGCTGCATCCTCTGACTTTGCTCTAGGGTGGACACAATCTGTGCCAACCTGTCTTGGGTATGTTGATAGGCCTCCAATACCTCTGAAACAACGTCCTGGTGCCGTACCCCCTGACCCACTGGGACACTTGAACTTGCCCTAGCCCCCTGTGCCTGTGTCCCCGGGGCAGGTCTTGATGTGCCACTTGTACTGGGGCCCTCGCCTTCCTGCATGTTGGGAGTGGGAGACTGTGGCCTCTGTAGCTGTGTTCCATTAGTCTGTGCCCTGGGTACACTGGTGTGTGTACGCCTCACCTGGCCTGCTTGCCTTGACTGGGTGTTAGGAGTGACAGTGGTTTCCTGGGTGGAGCTGCTGCATGGTGAGAATCCCAGGACTGTGTGAGGGGCCTGCCTGCTCATCAGTGTCCAGGGATCCTTCACCAAGGTCTTGTGATGTGCCTCTGTCTCCCTGGAGGGCTGTGGCACTCCTTGTCCCCTCCATTAGGGTTTCATGGGTGGTGGTGCTGGTTGGGGACATAGACATGTCTGTTACATATGCCTGAAGGTTTGAGCTGTACAGAACTGGGCTATTTTGTGCTGGTGTTACTTTCAGTGGCCTTCCAGGGTGCCTTTGTGAGGTGGACATTGCATTTAGTGGCAGTGGTGGGGTTGCATTATGGTGGGGGGTATTATTCCATTGTGGGTACGTGCAGGGGTGGGTGGCTGTGCACAGCGGGAGTGATGTGGGCCTGTTAGTGGGTTGTAGGTGATGCTGGGTGGTAGGTGTGGTGGATAATGGCTGGGTGGGGTGCAGGTCAAGGTGGGTGGAGTCAGGTGGTGCATGCATTGCAGATGTGTTGTATATGGGGTAATTGTAGATGACTTACCCGAGTCCATTCCTCCAGTGAGTCCAGTGAGTCCCTCTGGGTGCAGGATGGCAAGTGCCTTCTCCTCCCAGTCGGTGTAGTCGGGTGGTGTTGGTGGTGGTCCTCCCCCAGTATTCTGCACTGCGATGTGGTGCCTAGATGCCATGGCCCACACCTTCCCCGCAGGTCATTCCATCTCTTCCAGATGTCGTCCCTGGTGCATGGATGGTGTCCCACTGCATTCACCCTGTTCACAATGGTCTGCCACAGCTCCAATTTCCGCGCGATGGGAGTGTGCTGCACCTCGGACCCAAATATTTGTGGCTCCACCTTCAGGATCTCATCCACCATGGTCCTTAGCTCCCTTTCGGTTAAGCGTGGATTTTTTTTGGGGGGCATGGTGAGTGTGGTGGATTGTGTCAGAACTGGGGACGGGGTATGGGTGCTCCTGTGTCAGTCGATATGCGTGTCCTGTATGCTGGCTTTCGCTGTCTGGCTCTGGTGCTCTCCGTCTTCTGGTCCTGGTTTCATTGCAAGGGATTGTGGGACGTGCCTGGGGGTGTTTTATAGGGTTCTGGATGTGTGTCAGGTGTGTGGGTGATACGCCTATCCAATGTGTGCACTTGTTGCTGTTGTGTCCACTTGCCGCCTGTGGTGGTCGCAGCTGCAATGGTCGTCCGGCCTCCACTGTCCGCCGAGGTGATTTGTGCATCATTATTTGGAGGGCTGGATGTGGGTGTGCTTGGTGGTGGCGGGGTGTGGTGGGCCGGGATACCCGCCGACGGGGTCCTGGCGAGGAGTGGTGGTCTGGGAATTTTTGGCAGGGTTGGGTTTTTCAATCATTATATGGCTGGTTTCCATTCGCCGCCAATGGCGGGATTCTGTTCACCGCCGACATGGCGGTCGGCGGTTTTTCCCGTCATGTTCATAATGACTGTGTGTTTGAAAATGACACTTTCAGAAAGTGAGCATTTTCTTGCTTATACCATTTCTGTGACTCTGCCTGTTTGTGGATTCCCTGTCTGGGTCAGTTTGACAGTTGGGCTGGTTTCACCTCACACTAGACAGTGTCACAAAGGGAGCTGGGGTGTAGTCTGCATTTCCTGATGAGCCATCTGTGCTAGGAGGGAGGGAAGGAGTGGTCACTTACAACTGAAATGGCTGTGCCTGCCCTCACCCAATGCAGTCTCCAACTCCCTGGTGAGTGTCTGGGGCCTGGCCTGGGCAAGGCAGGATTTCACATTCAAAAGAGACTTTACTTTGAAGTAGGCCTACTTCAAAGGAGAAATAGGGTATAAGAAGGACACCCAAAACCACAGACTTTAGAACACTTCTGGAAACCAAGAGGAACCTCTGCCTGGAGAAGCTCTGAGGAAGAAGAGCTGTCCTGCCTGAGACTGTGCTTTGTGGAGCTATCCTGCAGTTGCTGCTTCTGCCAGAGTAAGAGAGCAAAGACTGGGCTTTGTGTGCCTTCCATCTTGTGAAGATCTCCAAGGGCTTGATTTGGAGTTTGCCTCTTGTTGTTTGAAGTCTCAGAGACAGCAAAGGCTTCTCTCTGCCAGCACCTGGAGTCTCTGGAGAGACTCCTACTCTGCCCTGTGGTGCCCATCCAGTTCCTGGGACCCTGAAAGGAGAAGCTGGCAGCCTAAGAGGAAGAAATCCACGCACAGAATGCCATGCGGGAAAAGGATCGACGCAACTCCGATCTGTGGCTGGGAAATCGACGCACCACCGGCTTCGTGGCCGAAAATTTACGCTTGCCTGCACAAAG
Organism: Pleurodeles waltl; assembly: GCF_031143425.1. Classification (NCBI taxonomy): domain Eukaryota; kingdom Metazoa; phylum Chordata; class Amphibia; order Caudata; family Salamandridae; genus Pleurodeles; species Pleurodeles waltl. The sequence continues at coordinate 263,429,829 of NC_090440.1, forward strand.
CTGGAGAAACAATGCGCAGCATCGTTGATGGAGGCTGGGAGATTGCAACCTGCGCTGTGTGGTTTTCGGATCATCATGTGGCTGGATTTCTGATGCAAACACCGCTGGGTGTGTAAAAACAGCGCAAGGCCTGCCCGGACCCGAGAGTGCTGACCGAATCACCACATCGCTCTCCTGCAGAGTAAAGAAACGACGTGCCCCGACCCGACGAAAGGAGAAACAATGCAAGGTCTCGCTCGTGAGTGAAATCGATGCATCACAATCCCTTTTTGATGCACACTCGCCTGTGCAGGGTTATTTTTGATGCACCCAAGGTACATTTTCACGCTAACCATGTTGGTGTGTGTTTAAAACTACATGAAGACTCATTTTGCTTTTTAATTGATGACTTGTGTATTGTGGATTTTTGTCCTTTTGGTCTTGTTTTGTTTAGATACATATTCTCTATTTTTCTAAGCCTGTGTTGTGTCATTTTGTAATGTTTTAATTAAGCTACCAAGGGGTTGAGCGGGGGTTAGCTGAGGATGATTTTCCTTTACCCTGACTAGAGTGAGGGTCCTTGCTTGGACGGGGGTAACTTGACTGCCAATCAAAGACCCCATTTCTAACATTCATTTAGCACGTTGAGATGTTGAAGCGACAAAGCCTAATGTTACTTTGTTCAGGCTTTGCCGTCTGCAAAAACAAAAGAACATTATATGTATCTTTGCTGAGAAACCACTGCAATTTAAATTAAATAAATTATGCTGAGGAGGCTTCTTTCCTATGGATTATTAAAACAGCTTGTGGAAATACCATATTTATAAGCTTCATTGATTATAAGCTGTATTGCTGGATAAATGGGAAGTATTAGAATGTTCTAGAAATTATTCAAGGCATCAATTCTTCTTTTCACCGAACTGAGCTTCCCAGGACTTGTGCAATGAGGGTCTGAGTAGCAGTAGAATAGCAAGGATGGCGTTAGCCCTCACTCAAGCAAGGAATATTACCCCTTTGACTACCGCGGGGTAGTATAATACAGCACTTTCAAGGTTGAAAGGATCACTTTCGGCTCTGCACAACTGGTAACTATACCCGTGCTCAGTCGTTATGCAAGTCCCAGGGGAGAAATTACAACACGCTATACTAAACTTTTTTGGTGCTAAATCCAACTCAATTTAACCTTTTTGTTCAATTTGATTTTATTCTTGAACATTGCTTCGGATCTTTCCTACTTCTAAAAGGCCAGAGCCGTCTTTTTACGTATTTTGCACGAATTTCACTCACAGATTATCACAGAAAAATGTTTTAATATCTTGACGGAATTGACGTGATCGTTTTTTTCCTAGAATGGGTTGGATAAAATAATCTTCCAACTTACTTCCTGCCGTCGCATGAGTGTCATTACCTACTTACATCTCTGCCCTACTGTCAGGAGGATCGGACACTGAAATCAGACTCTGGACAGTCCAGAGATAGTGAGGCATAGAGGAGGAGAGATAAAAAGAAAGCAAAAGGTTAGAATAGATGCGAGAAAATGACGTGGCTATTGTGCCAGAAACAGATAATATGATTGTCAGTAAAAGCAGACAAAGAAGGACTGGAAGTGGAAAAGCAGAACATTATTGCCTAAATAAATATGAATAAACAATTAGCGGGAGAAAAAATGCTGAACTATTTAGGTTTGATCTACAGTATAAGGCTCTCTTAAGCAGTTACATATTTCAGTATTGGATACAGAGCAGTTCGTGTTTCTTATTAACCTCAAACTGGCTGTCTGGCACTCACAGAGAAAGGATATAATAAACAAGCATTGGCAAAGCCCATTAGTATTGCCTTGAACAGGCGAGCACTTGCATATTGGCTTTGCCAGTGCTAATGAGGTGTTCTTTTTGAACGCCTGGCAGCTGCAAAGTATAATTTTATTTTTCTTTTATTTTTCTAGCATGGTTGTCAATAAAGTAAACAAGCAGTTACAATGCAATGGGTCTAGCATTTGCTCGAGTTAGAGCTATTAGGGCTGTAAACTTCTAACCGGACTTTTCTTGCCACATAATTTGAAAATGAAAACTAAAACAGCTTCACATAAGCGAGCTGACGGCCGCCATGAACATGAGAGTGGAGGAGACACACAAAAGGAAAGTGAAGTTCGCTCGCAGTCAGACGTATTAGCAAAAGTGCAAATAGCCATTTAATAGCCATGTAACAGGGTCAATGTCCAAGGTGTTAACCAAACCGCCCCAATAAAGGGACAAACGTATAGCATTTACCAATGAAAACAGAGGATTTTTGAAGGGCAAGCCCAGGAAGGAGCGATAATGATGGGCATGAGGTGAGCGTGTTTAAAAGCCCAAACATATTGTAACACGTCGGAAAAGCAGCGTTTAAACGCTGCTATGCTCGACCTAAAAGAAATGACCGCAGTGAATAAATGGGAAATAAAATGCTTTCTGTATACAATGCATCAGCAAGATAATGTTCAATAATTTAGAGATCTTTTGGAAGTAGAAGTCTCTGGTGCATTTTATTTTTATTTTATTTTTCTAGCATGGTTGTCAATAAAGTAAACAAGCAGTTACAATGCAATGGGTCTAGCATTTGCTCGAGTTAGAGCTATTAGCGCTGTAAACTTCTAACCGGACTTTTCTTGCCACATAATTTGAAAATGAAAAGTAAAACAGCTTCACATAAGCAAGCTGACGGCCGCCATGAACATGAGAGTGGAGGAGACTCACAAAAGGAAAGTGAAGTTCGCTCACAGTCAGATGTATTAGCAAAAGTGCAAATAGCCATTTAATAGCCATGTAACAGGGTCAATGTCCAAGGTGGTAACCAAACCGCCCCAATAAGGGACAAACGTATAGCATTTACCAATGAAAGCAGAGGACTTTTGAAGGGCAAGCCCAGGAAGGAGCGATAATGATGGGCATGAGGTGAGCGTGTTTAAAAGCCCAAACATATTGTAACACGTCGGAAAAGCAGCGTTTAAACGCTGCTATGCTCGACCTAAAAGAAATGACCGCAGTGAATAAATGGGAAATAAAATGCTTTCTGTATACAATGCATCAGCAAGATAATGTTCAATAATTTAGAGATCTTTTGGAAGTAGAAGTCTCTGGTGTACTCTCATGCAAGCAGTAAGCACTCCAAGTGAGACGAAAGAATACACAAAACAGCCAACTGCATGAGTTGAAAGACTGTACAGCTTGGGGCAGAGAGCAGGAGCACTTTTTTTTTTTTTTTTTTTTTTAAAGTGATAAAAATATTTAATATAAGCAGCTGTCCTAAGGCAGACCTCAGAAGGTTCTTATCTTCGCACCGTGCTGCACTTGATAAGATAGTTAAATAAAACATCAACCAGTGTCCTCAAATAATGTGACAGAAAGCTCCAGAGTTGACAGGAGTTGTAGCTATTACCTCAAGGAAATTCTCTACAGCGTAGCAGCAGGAATATTTAATCTGAATTGTTGCCATCATATCTAGTTTGGTGGTCTATCAAGCATACACCTATTAGCCTCAGAAGTACTTTGGGAGCTGAATCATTTCATGTAAAGTGCACGCGCACACCTGGATGCACGTGCAAATACGGAGAACAGAACCGGTGCACAAGGCTTCAAGTGTACGAATTACATAGGATTTTTCTCTAACAATTTGGACAAATTTAAATACGTTACTGGTGGCGTGAGTCAGGCAGCACTATCACTAACCTTCAAACCTTTCAACTGAAAAAGGCTTCCAGCCTCAGCGCTTTTATTAATTCACAACAAATCCAACACTGTGATAGCTCTGCCTGATTCAGTGTCATAAACACGGGATACAAAAAGGCTGCTCCTGTGGAGGCATCAGCTAATTGGCAGTTGCAGCACAGTTTGGCAATACAGATGGATAGAAACAGTTCACATATAGTTCTGTTGAGAGATATGCGCGACCAGGAACAAAGGCCTGTTTTAGGCCAGAGGGTCCTGAAAGTAAAACCCCCAAAAATGTGGGAAGCTGTAAAGCATCCAAATCCACACGGTTGAATAGAAAAGGTGTCTTTATTCAGCAACAGCACAGTGCTCCTTCCCTCAAGTCTCCTCCAGCCTTAATACTAATTTCCTTCCATCCCCACATTCTACATTCTACCACATAGTTCCATAAAGGAGACACCATAATACAAATACACCTACTTAACCATGTTATGATAACCTACAACAGAGGCTTTATAGGTAAAAGTCATTCACATAAACAGAAGGGATCTTATTTGCATCTGCAAAGATGAAAAGGGCTAGATAGCATCAAAATCAAGCCTGTAACTCTTTTGCACGTTAGCATCTGTAACAAGGGGAGGGGGCGGGGGATAGAGAGGGTGGAGAGGGATAGGGATGAGGATGGGGGAAAATTACAAAATGATTTTTTTGAAAACCGAGCGCGATCGCGCTGTGTAAAACCTTGATTTCGCAAATAAGCGCTAGAATAAACAGTACAATCAAACTGGTAGTCATGCAAAGCACTTGATTTCTGCCCAGCAAGATTGTGCTGTGTAGAAAAAAAATGGGAAAGTAGTCCACAAACCATGCGGAAAACATCGAGCCTCGTATGTTTTCAGTAGTTGGCCGGTGCACTAGAGGAGTGCTAAACACCAGAAAAGGCATGACATATGCATGCCTTTCACAAATGAAATTAAGTGAATTGTAAAAGGCAAGCCCATGAACCAACAAAAGTGATGGGCATGACATGGGCATGGTTAAAAGCCCACAGAGAGATTACAACAGGGGCCAGACCGCTTGTGCGCTCGACCCTAAAAACACTTAAGTGCACACAAGATAGCCATCTTGGAATGGTCTGTCTTGCAGTTCTCTAAAGGCGCTGTGACTCGGCTATTTTGTCTTGTTTTAATTTACCATCCAACATGGCTGATGGCCATGTAGTTGCTGCATTGTAGAGGATTTTTTAACATCTAGTCGAGCTGCATGCATCCGCACAGTTGTCAAACATGGCTAGCAAAACATTGACAAAGCCAGCAGCTTTCGTGTAGGCAAGACCTAATGGCCTTGTATTTTTATTGCTGGCCAGAGATCGGGCAGGGCAGGAGGCAACATGGGGAGAGGGTGAGGAAGGGAACATGGAGGGCAAGTGGGGGAGCTGAGAAAGTACTACGACATGGCCAGCAGTGTTCATATTATAACCTTTTTTATGGTGGCTCCTGGGTCAACGGAGATGGGTGGAGTCAATGCAGCATGGCCAGCAAGCATGGAGGATGGTGGTAAAGCAACACAGATGGTGAGCAGGGAGGAGGTGGCATAGCAACATGGACAGTGGAAAGAGAGGATGCGGGCAAAGTACCGCGCACAGTGGGCAAGAAGGGTAGACCCAAAGGAAAGCAGAAAAAAGCAGGGATAGTGGGAAGGGGAAGCGACCACCTAGGCAAACTACACTGTCTGGTGGGATAGGACAAGCAGTGGAACAGGATAGGGGAGGAGAAAACTACAAACACACGCACTCTGATGGTGTGCTGTAACTAAAAAACAAACTTCAAAAGATTGAGCAGTGGAAGGACACTGGGTAAGGAAGCAGTACTTCGAACATGCGTCAGGGAAGAACAAGCATATGAAGAGGAAGTAAAGCCAGCATGCGCTTACCAAAGAGAGGCAAACAAATGAGAATGATGATGAAGCTAAAGAATGGTGAGCTACTGTCGGGCTCTAAACCCTCATTAAGTAAACAAAATGTCTCCAAGCGACAGCACATGGACTGTGTAAGGTGAGACTTAAAAAGTGCATGGGATGTGGGTAAGCACATGAAGAGAGAAGGGGACCCTCAACATTAAAAAGTGATCAATTAGAAAAAGGATTAACGCCAATGTGTGCGCAAATGACTTCTTTAGTCTGTTCACATCGTGAAATGCCTTAGCTGATACCAATTCTGATGCACAGCTCTTTAGTCAATATCAAAAGTTAGCTAAATTGCAGTAGCCAATGGCTGAAAAGCCTGCCCAAATGCCCCCTTCTGAATTTGTATGTCTGCATAGGAATATGTGTTTTGTGCTGTATTGTGTGTGGTATTTCCTATAAGATAACATGAGCTATCACCTGACAGCTAAGGCTGTCTGTAGAGGAAATCTAAAAAGATAGACAGAAAATTATTATGTGTTCAATGTTGGAGAGTTCCTTCAGTTTTAGCAGCACCCATTATTTGGAGCTTGTTAATTTCAGCCATGATATATATTATTTTTTACAGTTATTTGTGACTCAAATCCTTGCCCTGCTAAATGTTGTATTTTCTTTCTAGGCCAAAGTAACTCCTATAACCTGGTATACATTTCCTTCTATATCAGATCCAGTAGAATGATTATCCTGAAATGTTAGTTTGAATTAGTTTTTATATTTGTTTGGTCTTCCTTATTGTGGAAGTAGCCCCCATTCATACTCTCCATCTCCCACAATTCTGAGAAAAGTCTTTTGACCTGCCATCCCCATCAGTCTCCTTTGCAACAGACCATCACATCATGGAATCATAGCAAGCCTAAGCCAATCACACAACACATTCACAGCTTAAAAGGATACACAATGGTTACCATCCAACAAGACCTGACCTCTCTAGCGATCTTATTGGAACTCTCCAAAGACATGAAGTAATTAAATCCTTTGAACCTCAGCCATTGAAGACACCCATGCACCCATGAAAACACACTCCTACAGACCACTCCTACAGACCCATAAATCCAGTCATCTGGTTCTCCAAGGAGTTCGCAATCAGTATGTGTGCCATTCTTATAGAAGAAAAGACTTGATATACCACCCAATTTCAGGTACACTTAAATCAACAAAACACACTTTGTTCAACAGTGGACAACTCAATGTCCCACCAAATGCAGCCTACTACAGCACATTGATTAACACTGACATCAAAAGAAGCAGAGTGCCCTTTAAAACCATCAGCATGGCATCAACACTTCGCTGACCATCCTACTATCAAGCGCAATGGCGTTAACAGATTAGTCAAAAAGAAAATAGACAAGATTAGGTACCACATTGATAACCATTATCTCACGTATCCCACTTGCCAATGCCCCCAAATCTATATTCGTTAACAATATCATTTTCAATGACCATGTAAACTTCAATCTCTACCACAGTCCTAAAGCCTCTCTTGAACCGAGCAAATCCGTCCTCACTCAAGACCCCTTCTCTGACACCCTCATGATCAGTAAAATCTTTCAGCTTCTGTACCAGTCAAACATCGATCTTAATGATTTTTCAACTATAAAGTGATCACACATTAAATTTCCTGAGAAAAATCACCAAGAATGTGCTGCTTTCCAGATGCACAAGGATTAAAAACAATTCACTTCTAAAGGATGTCTAGTTAGCTGTCAGACTGTTGTGGACTACATAGACAGCAAGGGGCATATTCATTGCCATTGGCTACTGCCCTCCCAGAACTAAACACACCCCTAAATTCACTATTTAGGGCCCCCCCAGATCCCAGGAAATCAGATTCCTGCAACCTGAAGAAACAAGAAGGACTGCTGACCTACAAGCCTGCAGAGAAGGAGGAAGACGACAACTGCTTTGGCCTCAGCCGTACCGGCCTGTCTCCTACTTCGAAAACCTGCAACCAGCGACGCATCCGACAGGGACCAGCGACCTCTGAAGCCTCAGAGGACTGCCCTGGACTAAAGGATCAAGAAACTCCTGTGAGCAGCGGCTCTGCTTAAAACCAGCTACTTCTTTGCAACAAAGAAGCAACTTTCAAAGACTGCACGTTTCCCGCCGGAAGCGTGAGACTTCTCACTCTGCACCCGACGCCCCCGGCTCGACATTAGGAGAACCAACACCTCAGGGAGGTCTCCCCGGTGACTGCAAACCCGTGAGTAACCAGAGACGACCCCCCTGAGCCCTCACAGCGACGCCTGCAGAGAGAATCCAGAGGCTCCCCCTGACCGCGACTGCCTATAACAAGGGTCCCGATGCCTGGAACCAACACTGCACCCGCAGCCCCCAGGACCCCCTGGTGACCCTCTGCCTTGCCCAGGTGGTGGCTGTCCCGAGAAGCCCCCCCTGTGCCTGCCTGCACCGCTAGAGTGACCCCCGGGTCCCTCCATTGAAACCTATACAAACCCGACGCCTGCTTTTCACACTGTACCCGGTCGCCCCAGTGCCGCTGAGGGTGTATTTTGTGTGCCTACTTGTGTCCCCCACAGTGCTCTACAAAACCCCCCTGATCTGCCCCCCGAGGATGCAGGTACTTACCTGCTGGCAGACTGGAACCGGAGCACCCCTGTTCTCTATAGGCGCCTCTGTGTTTTGGGCACCTCTTTGACCTCTGCACCTGACCGGCCCTGAGCTGCTGGTGTGGTAACTTTGGGGTTGCCTTGAAACCCCAATGGTGGGCTGCCTATGCCCCAGGACTGAGACTTGCAAGTGTTTTACTGACCTCCCCCAGGAACTGTTGATTGTTGCACTGTGTCCACTTTGAAAATAGCTTATTGCCATTTTTACAAAGACTGTACATGATATTGTTTTCATTCAAAGTTCCTAAAGTATCTAAGTGAATTACCTTACATTTAAAGTATTAACTGTAAATCTTGAACCTGTGGTTCTTAAAATAAACTAAGAAAATATATTTTTCAATATAAAAACCTATTGGCCTGGAGTGAGTCTTTGAGTGTGTGTTCCTCATTTATTGCCTGTGTGTGTACAACAAATGCTTAACACTACCCTCTGATAAGCCTACTGCTCGACCACACTACCACAAAATAGAGCATTAGAATTATCTAATTTTGCTGCTATCTTACCTCTAAGGGGAACCCTTGGACTCTGTGCACACTGTTTCTTACTTTGAAATAGTATATACAGAGCCAACTTCCTACACCAACCTTGCATCAATGAGTTGCAAGGTAGGAGTTGCCATCCTAAAAATGGAGCTAGCCCCCCAGCGCCATATTTAATTCCCAGCGTAACAACGATGCACGGGTGGGCATTAAAAATGGCACTAAGCTTTCTTAGCTCCATTAATTAATGCCTGGTCAGACCATTAGTTAGAGTGCATGTAGGCCCATTTCCATGGGTAAACACCATGGAATGGGCACAAAGATGCCCACCCTGACCCCAAACAACACCACCACACACACCACAGGGACACTACAGGAGGAGGGAGCCCATCACAGGTAAGTTGCAGGTAAGTGTATGTGTGTGGTCTGCCATTGGGGGGCCTTACATGGGGCCTCCTGCCTGGCACTGTGTATGTATTGCTTGCCCAGGGGACACTGGTCCCCTGAGGTGGGCATTGGGGTGGTGGTAAGGACTCCTGTTTATACTTAGGAGTATTTTTTTGGCTGCTTGTGCATCAATAAATGATGCTAGGCTGATTAGCAGCAGAAACGTTGCTGCTAACCAGCCTAACGTTATTTCTGACCCACTAGCGCCATTTCCCCTAACGCCATCCCCCACCGGTTGTAGTCTTTTTTTGTGACGCTAGCCATTCTTTAGTGCCATTGTGCGTCATTTCATAAATATGGCTCATGGATGGCTTTAAGGAATGGTGTTAAATAAAATAATGCACAACTGCTTTAGCACAGTTGTGTGCCATTTTTCATAAATATGGGCCATAGGAAGTAAGACAATCCCATGCTACATGAACTCACTGGCTCCTCCTACCTTCCTGAATCACCTTCAATAACTGATGCATCATCTTCAAGGCAGTCACATTCAAAACATCATCCTAGCTGAAAGACAAACTACAGAGCTCTGAAAATCAGTGCCACTTGCTTAGCTTCGACATAGACTTAGCATTGCCACATTAAAGAGGGAGAAGTACAAGAATGAGAAAATCAGAATAAAAACATTCTCCTCTTATGCTTCAAGGAAAATTGCACTCTTGAATCTGATGCACTAAGTTCGATGGGAATTCCTAGGTGTGGTCCCAGGCTGACTGAGCCACTGCAACCAAGCTATACCTTATTGGTCAAAAAAGGCATTGTGTTGCTTGTGTTCTGGTTCAGAGAGGACCTGGCTTGGTAGTTCAAGCTTGACTGTTCCTCTGAGAGCAGGACCATGGCTGATTTGCATATTGCTGGTTCTAATCTGAGGTGGTATGATGGCCAAAAAATGATGGTATGGGATATCGTCCTGAGTAACTACCACTGGCTGAGTTAATTTAAACATTCCATTGGTCACTTCTTTGTTTTCCTTTTTGTGCGACCCTAATTGTGATGGATATGCCCAGGCATGGGTCCGATGCTGACTGAGCCATTCAAACCAAGCTACACCTGACTAAAGAGGCCCAAATAAGCCAAAACCAGTCTTGAGTTCCTTATGTTCCAGTTGAGAGAAGACCTGGCTTGGCACTTCAGGGTGGGCTGTTTCTATTGGAACACGACCAAGACTGACTTCCGTATGTTTGGGTTTCATCTGGAATGATGGGCAAAAACACAGTGGAGAGGAATGTGAACCTGAGTAATTTACCGTGGCTGTAATTAACTCAAGCATTCCATCCATCACTATTTTGTATTTTTCAAGGATTTGGAACAGTGTACCACCAAATACAAGCCAGCGCTGTTACTCAGTCAATTCAGGCAGGATTTTAAAACTGTTCAGTGAGGACTTCCACATAAGAAATAATATACCTTAGATTTCCATCAAACATTCTTTGAAGAGTGATCCCTCTAACTTTCTAAATTTTAATACTAAGTTCATAATAAAACAATACACCAAGGGTCAGATTTATCATGGGATTCTGGTGCCCTTGCATCACAGAGGGTGTTTGAAGGCCAATGCAATCCCTAAGTCATATTTACCAAGCTTTGTAAATTAGGAGTAATGCAAGACAGTGCACATCTCTGCCTTGTGTCACTCTGCCCTGGGAAGGCATTTCGTAGGTGGAGTGTGGATGTTCTCGAGCATCCACCCATGGATTTTGGGGCATTCCCAGATTTACCAAGCTGGTAAACCTGGGAATGAATCAAAATGTTACGTCTTCCAAGGAGAAGTGCAGCAAAGAGAAATGTCTTTATTTCTCCCTGTTGTTTCTTCCTTATAAGTGTGCTGCATTCCTCAGCACAGATAGGAAGGAGACATTGACTTTGAGGGTTGTTTTTGTGCAGGAAGGGGCTTCCTCCTGCACAAAAACAATACTGCCTAGAAAGCAGGCTTCCTTGACCCACAGTGTAAAGTTACCTGCGTTGGCACAAGGCAGCACATTGTGTGTCAGTGCAAGGACAGGACAAGAATGCACCCTATAATGTTAAATATGGTGCATTCACGCTTTCTCCCTCTCACACAGTGCAGTGCAATGTAAACAATCACTTGTGGTTATCTCCCAGTATGTTTAAATTCCATGGAAGGCTAGCAAAACAATTCTTGTTTGTATCACAATAAGTGGCAAAACCAGGGCTGATGCTACATGCTATGATGTGTTTTGGCTAGAAGTCCTGTGTGAGAAAGTCATCCTTTTTGCCCAGATGCCCCCCATCTATTGACTGATACTGGTGGTTTCTTACTCTGACTATACCTTGGGCCCTGCTAACCAGACCCAGAGAAAGTGCTCTGTTTAAAAGGTATATGCAAATTAGGCATGCAACCTACCTGTAGGTTCCTAGTATATGGTAAGGCATGTAGGTTTAGAGGCCCAGCAGATTTAATGCATTAAGGGACGCACTGCTGTATGGCCTGTTGTCAGTTTAAACGCCAGAACTGTATTGCGTGGGAGGAACACCTGATTCACCTGAAAGAAGTGCTTCAGGCCCTTCAACAAGCAGTGGTCTACCAGGTCTACCTCGTCGGTGGAGTGCCTTTAAGGAAATGTCTCTTTTTGTTGGTCACCCCCAAGTCCTTTGACTGATGCTGTTGGGTTTTTTGACTCTGAGGGTGCATTGAGGCCTGCTGACCAGACCTCAGTGACAGGGCCCTGACCCTAAAGTGTATATCAAAATGGCTGTACCCAATTGGAAATGGCTAACTTACATGTAAGTCCCTAGAAAATGATTCACTGGTGTGCAGGGCAGGTAAGTTACATTGGTTCCCCATTGCTTGTAGCACTGGTTGTGCAATCCTGGCAGTCCCACAACTAAAACTAGTCCCGCAGTCTGCCACTGCAGACCGGGAGAGCAGTTCTGCACTGCTGGCCTGACTTTGCCATTAAAAACATGGGAAAAGCCACCACTTCCCATACACATGTGTGTAAGTCACCCCTCTGGCAGGCCTACTGAGGAAAGACTTGTTCATCCACCCGGCGAGTACAGGGTTACACGCTGACCCCTCAGCTGTGCTGGTGCAACCAAAGTGGGCACTCCAATGTAGCAGACAACTTGTTACATTTAGCCTGACTTGTATCTCAAGTTGAAATGAATGTAACTTGCTTTAGCAAGCTGGTACTTTGTTGCCTTTAAAAACTCCTGTGCCTTCCTTGGCACACATGGAGCCTACTCCTCGAGACAGCCTTCTGCCCTTCTGGAAAGACGTGCTAATGACTGTCAGGAAGGAGAATAATGAGGGATTGCAGGACATGAAGATGTCACTTCCCTCCTACAGGAATCCACCTGGGTGTTAGCCCCAAAAGGCAGGCTTAAGAGGTGAAGCCACCTTTGAAGGGCAGATGTGCAACACTAGGAGAGAAGGCGGCTCTATTGTTGAAGAAGACAGGCTTGCATAGTAAGCAGAGGGGGGAACATGTTGCATTTAGTCCTGAGGTAGCCACACCCCTGGGTTGGGCTAGGCAGGTATGAACACCAACAGAGGGATCTTGCCATCTTGAGAATGTACAGAATGGTTCACCTGTGATAGCCAGATGCCACACACCACAGACAATTGGCTACCAACTGCATCCTGCTCTTAGGTCACTTTCTGAGCATAAAGAGGCCACCCCTGGCACCCAGACCCCAGATCTCAACTGACTTGGAAGAAGGACCAAAGAAGGACTGCCCTGCTGCACTGAGGAACCAGCAAAGAGATGCTACACAGACGAGGACTGCACATGTTGCACCTCATGTTTGGCCAAAAGAGGGACTGTGCCTGCCGTGTCCTGCTCAAGGAGAAGATGTTTCCAGAGCTTAGTCAAGCCAAGAGACTGCAAGGGCTAGCTGACTTGCCTCCTGTTTGCAGCACAGGGACTCAACTGCTGAAGAAGCCTGCTGGGCCCAGTTGGTAGCACAAAGCCTTCAACCCACTACCACAATCTACATGCAGCACTAAGGACCAAGACTCGATGCACAGAGTTCACTGAATCCAAGAGTGCTGTCCGAGAGTTTCTGGGACCCTCAGAAGGGAGGTTATTGACCCTGGAACGATTGGCCTGTGACCACAACAACTGGTGACTGGTAATCCAGTGGTAACTGGACTTCTGTTAGGGGAGTTCATGGGCCATCGACCCTGCAAACAGGACCCCCTCTCCATCTTTGTGAACCATGGAATAGCTGCTGGAAGACCCCCATTGACCGCATCACATCCACAGCCTCCTTGGAGCACTTTCAGCATCCTTCACTCCTTACATCAAGACTACTCCACAGGAATCCATTGCAACGCAGATGAAGTGCCTGGAACTGCTGAAGGACTGCTTCTTCTGTGAAGGTAACTGTTCTTGAGGACCTTGCTAGTCATTCTGACTAGCTCCCTGCTGGAGTAGGTCACCCCAAGAGCTTCTAACCAACTGCATTGATGCTTACCAAAGTTTTCTCTGAAAATGTACCATCCGTTGACGTGGCCAAGTTGTTTGTAAAATTGCTTTAGTTTATTTTTGCTTGTAAAATCAATATTTACAGAACCCTCTGGTGAATCTTTTTTTGTTTTAGTGTCTACATTTTTATAAAAATACAGTCTATTTTTTTTAATTGGCGTAATTTCTTGAGTATTGTATTAATTCCTTCTTCAATTGTTTTGGTGCTGTTTAAATGCTTTAGACTTTTTTGTAAATAAACTTTATTGCATATTTAGGCAATAAAACATATGCTTTAGAGTTCAGTATCACATTGTCCAGGTATTACAATTGCACATTCTAGGGTTGAATTCACAAGTATAATAGCCATCTTCTGCAGCGTGATAATAATAGGGCATCTCTAAATGCCGTATCCAAACTCATCCAGGCATGAACAACAATCTTCCTACACTCACAACCCTCTCAGCCTACCCTGGTCAGCACACTGGATTTGTATGGCACGTTAGATACCAAATACATTCCAGTAAGTATGCCGTGAGGTATGCAGTCGGAGCTCTGCCTGTCCCTTTTCTTAAAGTGACCGAAGGTAATCATGGAGCTGGGTTGGGTGCGTGTGTCAGGGTTTTTTAGGCAATCAGCCAGATTTTGCTGCGCTCGTGTCCTATCTAATGTACCTTGGCCCTGTTTTGTCTCTCTAAGGAGAGTGGCGCCACCATATCCCTCTCTTAGCGAGGGTCAATGGCAGGTCAATAAACCGGGTAGTTGTTTTTCATTTTGTGGGTCGTGGAAAGTCCTCAGGAGACAAGCTACAGGAGTATGCAGAATTGATCTCTGAGTGACATCGTTAATACCGTGCACCACTCTTTTCCAGTAATCAGTTAGATGTGAGCAAGACCATATCATATCGAGCATCTCTGCGCCTTGTGTTCCACTGCATGGGCAGACCACTCCAGTGGCCCTAAAGATGTGGATAATTCTACTAAGGGTTAAGAAGACCATGTGCTGAAAGTAAAAGCTGATCAATTAAAATTGAGCATTTTGGAATACTGAGTATGTGTTCGCAAGGATCTTGCTCCAGTCTAACTCCGAGGTTTGTTGTGCATGTTCCTCCTCCCATGTGTTACATAGTTCTGTTAGGGGCGTGTTAATGTCTTGCAGCAAGGCATGGTAGAGGCAGGTTACTGCTTTGAAATGGCCTGATATAGTGGACAGGGTTTGGCACCCCCTGTGGTTTAAGGGTTCCTCAGTGGTCATGCATTGTGGCAATTATTGCCCGATGTAACAGAAATTGTCCTCCCGGCATGTCAAATGTCAAGGAAAGGACCTCGAATGACAACCGTTTGCCATCTCTCTAAAGGTCTCCTACTCTGCAATTTTCTGTAGAATTCCCCCCTGAATTAGAGACCCCAGTCCCTTTAGAGGCAAGTCTCGAGAATACAGCACCCTAGTGCACGTGCGCTGGAGGGCCTGTCACTAACAGTGGTGGATGAATCTTAATTAAGTGGTACTCTCCCTCAGCGGTCGCCCAGGGCTCATAACAATCTAAAACAACGTTCAGGGATCCGGCAGTGCCCCCTCCATATTGCCCGCCTCATTTCCCCAGAAGTAGATCCACTGGGCAAACAACTGAAGTTGAGCTGCCAAGTAGTTGGTCTCCATGTCAGGTGCTGCATATCCTCCCTCTGCTGTTGGGTGTTGCAGCTTTGTCAGTGCCACCCTCCACCTTCCTTTCCTCCATATTAAGTAGGGAGTCCAAAACCCTAAAAACCTATCTTGGTGTAATGAAAGGCATTGTGGAGAACAAGTACAATAGTCTTGGGAGTGTCACCATCACTGCAAGTGCAATTCTGCCCGCTGCCAACAACGGCAGGGTCTTTCAAAAGTCTATGCTAGCCCAGAGGCTTCTGACAGCCGCCCCTTTATTGCCCTCTGGCTAATCAAGTGGGTCATGGTATATTCTGACTCCCAGATGCTTGAGGCAGTTTCCATCCCAGGTGAGGCCCGCAGCTCATCAGGTGAGGCAGCCGTGCTGCTAAGTGGGAAGAGGTGGGATTTTTGCCAATTAATGCACAGGCCTCTTTCTCTACCAAAGCGGTCCAACAGAGCTAATGCTCCAGGTACTTTTTCTAGTATGTCTTGCAGGAATAAGGGCATGTCATGAATATAGGACGGAACAATGCATGCTGGAACCACGCATGCCCGAACAACGCGGTCGGAACAATGATCGCGTTGTTACCACTAATGCCTTTACCACTAATGCCTTAACAATGATTTTTCTTTGTAAAGGCATGTGACACCCCCCTTACCTCCTACCCTGCCCCTAAAACCATCCTATCCCTATCCCGCCCCTAAAACAATTCTATCCCGACCCCCTACCTCTGCCCCTAAACAATCCTACCCTGGCCCCCCACCCTGCCTCTAAAAACTAAAACCTCCCTGCCCCCCCACCCCTGCCCCCAAAACCTAAAAGTATCCTGAGCCCCCATGCCCACCCCACCGCAAAAACTAAAATTACCCTGATCCCCCACCCGCGCCCCTAAAACTAAAACTACCTCGATCCCTCACCCCACCTCAAAAAACTAAAATTACCCCGACCCCCCACCTCCCCCTAAAACTACTGCGACCCCCCACCCCACCCCTGAAACCTAAAACTACTCCCACCCTCTACCCCACCCGAGAACTTAAATTACCCCGACCCCCTACCAAGCCCCTAAAACTACCCCTACCTCCTCCTCGGCCCCTAAAATCTAAAACTACCCAACCTCCCACCCTACCCTAAAACCACCCCTACCCCCACCTCTGCCCCTAAAACCTAAAATTACCCCGACCCCTTCCCTAAAACCTAAAATATGCCCGACCCCCACCCCTGCCCCTAAAACTATTGTGACCCCCCTGCCCCTCAAAGTTAAACTACCCCGAACCCTGCCCCTAAAACTACTGCAACCCCGCCCCTAAAACCTAAAATTACCCCAAACCCACCCCTAAAACTACTGCAACCCGCCCCTCAAACCTAAAACTATCCCAACACCCCATCCCCACTCCTAGCAACTAAAATTACCCTGACCCCCACCTCCCCCTAAAACTACTGTGACACCCCCGCCCCTAAAACCTAAAACTACCCTGACCCTCCACCCCATCCCCCTAAAACCTAAAACTACCCCTACCCCCCACCCCAAACCTAAAGGACTAAAACTATCCCAACCCTCACCCCCACCCCCACCCTTATAAAGTAAAACTACCCCCACCCTGCCCCTAAAACTACCAACCAACCCTATCCCATCCCCACTTACCTGACCACGTCCTCTCTGATTCTTAGTCTGTTTTTCTCTGCCATAACCATGTGTGTTCTTTGTTCATGACATGCGTGGTTAAGGCAGAGAACAACAGAGTCATTGATCACAAAAACGTTGTTCGGCTTTCGTGGGCAACGCACCTCATTGTTCAGAGTTCATGGTTTAGGCTGTTTTCCGCATGTCATCAGTGTCAGGAATCCCCAAGGTGCCTTCTGCGTTATCTGTCAGCATCCCCAGGGATTGGGGTTAAATCATATCTCTGTTCTTGGTTAAACCTTCATGTTTCTAAGTAAACATAATTGGGGTCATTACAACCCTGGCGGATGGCGGAGAACCGGCGGTAAGACCTGGGGGTAAGGCTGGGGGTCTTACCTAGGTGAATTATGACCATGGCGGTTACCGCCATGGTCATCTGCCGGTTCCCTGTCCCGCCCGCCAGGGCGGAAATGACAGCCGGGCTGGAGACCTGGGTCTCCAGCCCCGCGGCCGTCAGTATACCGCCGGCGGTATTTGGACCCAGCTTACCGCCGTGGATTTCCTGCGGTTTGAACCGCCATGAAGTCCATGGCGGTAAGCATTATCAGTGCCAGGGAATTCCTTTCCTGGCACTGATAGGGGTCTCCCCCACCCCCTGCCCCCACCCCGACTCCCTCCCCTACACCACCCCTGCCACCCCCCAAAGGTGGCAGGGCCCCCCTCCCCACCCCGACCCCCAACATAACATTACTGACACACACCCGACACGCATGCAGGCACCACCAACACACACACGCACACACCCAGACATACATGCCTACATCCACACTCACAATCATACATGCACATCCACATTCAAACATACATGCACACATCCATACAGACATACCCACAGACATACACGCACTCATTCCCATACACACAACACCCCTGCAAGCATACATGCACTCACACACACCCCCTACATACACACACGCACACCCCCATGCACGCACACAACTCACAACACCACCCCACCCCCCTCCCCTAACGGACGATCGACTTACCTGGTCCGTCGATCCTCCGGGAGGGGACGGCAGCCATGGGGGCAGCTCCACCGACACCGCCACGCCAACAGAACACCACCACAGCGAATCACAGGACGTGATTCACTGGGCGGTGTTCTGTTGGCGTGGCGGTGGAGGTGGAGCAACCTCCACTTCCCCACCGCCCGCAAGTATGGCTGTTGGCGGCTCTCTGTCGGAATAACGACGGAGAGCAGCCAACAGTCATAATACGCCGAACGGCAAACCGCCTGCACAGGCGGTCTTCCGCACGGCGGTCCCTCGGCGGTCTTGCAAAAAGACCGCCGATGTCGTAATGACCCCCAATGTGCTGTGTTACACAATTGGTTTTATCAATGCTTGTTTTACCAATGCTTGTTTACTAACGTGAGCAGGTGTAGACATGTGCTTCTAATTGGGTGTGGTGTAGACATGTGCTTCTAATTGGGTGTGGTGACTCATTCACATATGGAAACTCAACTGCTTTCCTGATTGGCTATAAATAGCAGAGTGAAGCATGCCTCCCTGCTTGGTTTTGTTTTGCTTCCTGATCTCAGCATCTGATTTGGCAGTCCAGCTGTCATCCTCAAATCAGGACTTTTGAGGCAATTCTTTTCTTCGTTCCTGTACCAGCTGACACCAGGCATTCCTCCAGCACTCCGGAAAAGACTGCAGCTAAGTGACTAGTATTCTCCAGGGAGTTTGTTCTTTGAGTGCTTCGCTTTCCTAGAACAGCTGGTGTATTTCAGACCTCGTATTTTGGCAGAGTGCTATCTTGAAGAGACAAATGCATTTCTGAACATTCTACATTATTATTGTAGTTACTTGGCTAAAAGTGCTTCAGGAAATCTGCTTGAGCTCAAGTACTACAAAAAGTGACAATGCAATTTTAAAAGATCATTTACGTGACTTTTCTTTCTCTAATAGCTTAACTCTTGGATTTAAATTGTGTCATTCATGCCTGTGTTTCAGTTTTGAGGAATTTGCTTTTAAAGGGTTTTTCACACACACATTGAAACCAAACCAAACTGTGCCAACCTAACTGTTTAAACCCCGAGTGGACATTTGTATTTCTTGAATTGTTTTTGTTCCTTTTAGTTTAACCCTAAGCATGCAAGAAAGTTATATGTGATATAATTCATGCCTTTGTTTGTCTTTCTTGTGCATAATAAGTGCAACCACAGTTCTAACTGTAGTGTGCAACAGTGAATCTCTGTGAAGCCAGCCCTAGTGTTGCAGTACTTATTGTTATGGTACTCAGTTTGGATTTTTGGTAATGCAGTGCTAGTAATTGTGCCAACAGTTATTATTATCCAAGAAAAGTGCTGGAGCATCCTGGTGTTCTTCTTGCGCTCCTGTGCCCATATCAGAAAGAGAGATTCAGTTTCAAGGAAGTTGAGTGCACTAACTCTACTATCACTCTGTCAACAACAACCTGCCCCCGAAGATACAGGGTGCCTGGCTGGACCGGAAAGATGTGGCAGTGTTTTGTCTCTGTCTCTTCCACTCCCCCTTTCATTTTGGGACACCTGCCGGGGTTTCTGTGTCCACCAGGAAGTGCTGAGAGGTGTTCCAGGAGGTCGGGGAGCATACCATCCCCCTTGCAGACATCCTGCTTTTCAGGTGAGTGGCCCATCTCGACAATCAGCAAAAACTGTAGAATAGTGCTGAGTGCCTTGTACTTCCAGTCCCCGATATACAGTGCCAGAACTCACACTACCAGCCAGTGGTTCAACTGCAATGACGAACAGTACTGAGGAAAGTGGGCAGCCTTGCCTAGTGCCCCTTCCTACCTCGTAGGTCTCTAAAATGTGCCTCCCAGTCCTGACTCGGACTGCGGTATTTAAGTACAGGAGTTTAACCCATTGAATGAATCCCGATCCTAATCCCATCTTTGTGAGCACTTGGAATAGACAGTCCCATGGTAGGCTATCAGTATCAGTGGCCACAATGGCTGCTTTATGTTTGTCTCATAGAACTCGATTTGTAACCTATCCATCACAGGGGTCTTGCCCTGACCCAGAGCCTTAATCACTGATCTCACCTCTTGCATTGTAATGTCTCCACTCAGTACATCCTCTTCTTCTCCCCTGATTGTTGTGTGCACCGCTGGGCCCAAGAAGTTGCTTGTTAATGATTCTGAGTCTACCTCAAGTATGAAAGATCCTCTGGAGGCGGGATTCACCAGCCAGGTCAGAAGATTCCTGATTTATCTCGCTCTCCATTAGCACAAGTCATGTATTCACAGTAGCCGAAGCGATGGAGCTTCTCAGTTTGCACTGTTACCTGCTCTTTTGCATCTAATAATTGTTGTGTTAAGTTTGGGTTCCCTGGCATTGTGATTTTTAACTCCTTTGGGGTTTCCTCACTGGTTTTGACTTTGTCGATCAGGGTGCGCTGCACTCCCAATATCTCTGCTATGCAGCGTCCTCTGATGACTGCCTTAAAGGCATCCCACTCAGCAAAGGGAGAGGTTCTCTCTGTGGAGACGCCAATCTGGGATTCAAGGACATTTTCTGAGCTATTCTAGGGATAGTAGCACCGGCTTGTGATCGGATACTATTCACTTAAGTAGTCTATGGTCCAGATTGCTTCGTGTATCCTCGGAGAAGCCAAGAAGATGTCCAAATGGACATGTAAGTCATGCATTCTAAAGTAGAATGAATAGTCCCTAAAGTCAGGGTGTGTGTGTGTGTCCATTTATCTAATAGCCCCATCCTTCACTGCCAATTAGTGAACATGCAGCAAATCGATGCACAAGGGAGTCTTGTAATGGTGGGTGGGACCTGTCCAGTGATGGATCTGTCATGCAGCTGTAGTCACCCCCCAGTAGGATATCATGAGTCATGTATGGTGCCAGGGTTCTGGACAGTGCAGGCAGGAATCCCCCTGGTATGAGAGTATACACCCCTACTATGGTCAGGTCTCAATCATCCTGATACTACCACATACCTCCCATCAGTGTGAATGTTTTCACTTGTTTTTTTAAAGGGATCTCTGAGATGGATCGAAAGCAGGACCCCTCTGGCAAATGCCGAGTAGGATGTGGTATATATCTGTCCCTGCCATCTCTTATGTTATGCCGCCCTTTTTTTTGCAGATGGCAAAATGATCTCCCCTTCTCTTTAGGTGCCTGTATCATGTACTGTTTACCCATGTTATTAAGTCGCCTCACATTCCAGCTAATAATGTATGAGTTAAGGGGGCTGCCATGATTGTGTGGTAGAAAAAGATATGTAAGTCAGGAGCAGGGGGCCGACTCTGTATAGTGGTCATCTGTTATTAGGATGCTTGGTGAGTGGGTATAGGTGGACGTGTGCAAATCAATATATAACCCTTAGTAACCGATGTCTAACTTTCCAACTACCCAGCCCCAGGACAAGAAGAAACTGACTTCCAATTGAAACCTGAAAATCAACATACGATGTCCGTGCAGTCATCTGCACAACTTCAACAGGGTGTTTGCACAAGCTACTGCACCTCCCGGCCTCACATCACACCACCCAGAAGGAATGAAGGATAATTGATCCCAGTCATGGCCCAACTGCAGACTAGGATTCATACAGTCATGACATTTAAGCAGAGTCACTGGGTATTACAACACAGGTCACCATTGTTCAGGGTGGAGTACTCTAGATGATTTCATCAGCTGTGCCCGGAGTAATCCTCGGCAGCTTTGATTCAGTGTTGTGGGAAGCCACTGATGCTTGCTCCGAGTCAGAGGTGCCAAATCTGCTGTCTTCTTCTACAGAGGGAAAGAAGGATCCTGCTGCACTTATGGCCGCCACCTCCTCCATGACCTTCTGGTGTTCCTGCATGGCTTAGATGTGGGTCAGGCCCGCTCCGATGTTTCCAGTCAGTCTCTTCCTTGACAGTTTCCAAATTGTTCTGGGGAAATCCATCGCAGTTCGATCATCCCTCTGAGGGAGCCCATCTATCCAGTCCCAGACCACGGTGGGTTTGGTGAAGAACTGCACTCCATCTCCATGGGCCACCCGCAGCCTGGCAGGGAAAATCAGGGCACAGCTTATGAGCAGGGCTAACAGAGAAAATAATATGAGTTGTAAAATGTGCACATTTGAATTATGGTGTACCATGTGGCCATTATATTTTATAAAGCAACACGTTTAACATGAGATATTTTGCACTTGTATTAAATGAAGTACTAATGTAAATTAACATTAAAAAATGTTATTGAAAATATTAAATGAATATGAATTAATCATACTTATATTGAATTAATTTTACTAGTGCAAGTTTCATGTGTGCAGAAAAATAAATTCACGTTCAAATCAGTTTTAACATGTCATATATAATATTTGCAAACAAGTATTTTGCTTTGCATATTTGAAATGTAAAGTGCTCAATAGGTTTATTAATATATTGAATGTATAAATGCTTTCTTAGCTTGACTAAGCCTGAAAGATTAATTTTGCAGCACTAATGGAAAGCCACTTGTTTATTCTGTCCCCTCTGACCTGAGTTCTTTCCCTGGGCTTTTACTGTGACTTTGAATGTCCTGTTGTATTGAAGGCAAGACAAATGTTTTAGAAATAACAATCTTCATTATTTGTTCTAGCTGCTGAACAAGACATGTAATTTCATAGTTCTCATGTGAGATGTATTAGCTTAGGTTATTGTGTGTCGTGAGAAAGGATCTAAAGTAACAAATAACTTGAGAATGTAAAATTTGTGAGAAATGTGTGTAATTATTTAGATGATAATGCACTTTTTGTGAGAACATTTTGAATAGTTGCAAATTGGATAGTGCCATCTACAGCCTTGGGAGGCTGAATGTGATTTCAAAGTGTGCTCACCTGAAGGACCAATGGACGGATAGTGCATACTTCTAATTAGCGAGGAACTTTGAAATTGAAATCAGTCTTCACTTAGATCAGCTCCAGTCTCGAAGTTGTTCTGATGTCTGCTAGAGTTTGTTCACTTTCGTATTTGGTCTGCTGTCACCCTCCCATTCTTTATGTCCCCAGAAGAGTTTTCTCATCTCAGTCTTAATTGCCTTATTTTGTTATGTGGTTAAGTACTAATAAGGCCTACTATTTCTGAACTGCTGATTTGTCCTAGGTGCAGCCCATGTTCTGCACTGTCCTGAAGTTGATGTCAACTGATGCTGGAAGAAGGTGACCGTCCTGCTTGATGAATCATTGTTGTATGCTGTCCCATGAGGAGAGGTATAATTAAAGGTGATTTCTTGTTTCCTTTCCAGTTAGGTACTTAGACCAGCATAATTTTATAGAGATCTGGCCTAGTTAGATGTTGTCCAAAATATTTTTATTTTTTTGTTGTTTCTACTTGAAGTAAAATGCGAATATTTGGTGACTGCATTTTGGTTGCCAAACATTCACACATACCATTGTGATTCGGTATTCGGAAGGGATGTCCTAAATATGCCCCTTCCTGATACCGAATCTCAAACTCTATTTGCGATTTGTTAATAGATCATTCATATATATGGTCCAATTCTTCCTACAGTGCCACAGAAGTCTCACCCATTGACCTCTGTTCTGACTAGCTTTCATTAAGCCACAGCAACCACAGGCCGGTCCTCCACAATAGGAACATGCCTCACAGTTCTCCTTTGCCACATCCCCAGATGGAAACCAAAAATGTAATATCTCTACTTATTCCTAACAATACTCAACCCCGAAATACCCCATCAAACCCTCCTCCCTGGTTTAGATGGAAATTTGCAATGGAAAGAAGCTACCATGGTAGGAGTATAAAGATAAGAAACAGGTTGAGAGGAGCTCTCAGCCAGCTCATGCCCCTTCCACACCACGAAGTCCTGCAACTACCCTCTTTCTGTCCTAGAATCTGCTATAGTCTCATCCTCAGTTTTGATTGACCCATCTTTGATGACTGGTTGGGGAGGAGTAGTATTCTAAGCGGTAACTGATTAACTTTGGAGATGTGAAAGAATTGATTAACTCACTACCCCCTAAAGAAGAGCCAGAGCCACTGCCCCCTGACCCACTGATTGAAATACATGGACGGGTAGTGTGAATTTGGAATGAAAACCTTGGACAGAAAAAAACAAGTGAAAGCCACACTAAATCCTCTCTTTTATAGACTAAAATTTTTGGTCGGTGATGGTCAGCAAAACGTTTGTGGTTTACCTTAGTCTCTTGTATGGGACTAAAGGATAGTAAAGGAGATTATTGACTTGCATTGTGGAGATAGTATGAAGTAATGTAGTGACTGAAGGGACAGAAGTTTAGTGAGCTGTACATAGAAACAATTGTGGGTGAAATCTAAATGGGCAAAGAAAGGAGCATCCCTTATGAGGAATGTAAGAAGTTATTTTTAGGCAGTTCAGCTAACAACAATCATATGACACATTGCTTATTGCTTGTATTGTAACCATTGAGGGACTGTTCTAATGACTGAGTTATCTTTTCAGTCTGGCCATCTGTTTGGGGACAATCACTTGTAGATTTGGAATCTATGCGACCCAGTGTGTGGGGCAAAGTGTTTGAGAATTTAGAATAAACTGAGCTCCCTGTGAGTCACAATATCTGTGGCCAAACCATGTAGTCCTACAATTTCTTTTACAAATATCAAATGTAGTTGAGGGGAGGTAATGAACTCCAAAGATATTTTCTTCTAATCCTGTTTGGTGTTGTTAGGGAAATCATTAACCCAAGGGGTTTTTGATTCCTAGACTTCAACTGGGCATGCACTAAACACAGTTTCTTTACTGTTCTATATCTTTTCTCAGAGATGGCCACCAAAAATGCTGAGCCATCAAATCCTATGGCTTTCTTTTTCCAAAATGTCCAGTGTTAGGAGAGTCATGGAACAGTATAAAATCTTTTCCTACAAGAGTGGATATCAACGATTTGTTTTTATGTAATAACAGTGCTTTCATTACAGTTCTTTTTTTAGGGTTTTTCTGAATTCTCTTTTCCTTCTTCTAAGAATTAAACTCCTGTACTAGGGAGCTTCTAATTTGCTTTGTTCTGGGTCAGTCTGTCTAGATAAAGTGTCATCCTTATCATGACCTTTTTACAGTCTGTACGTTCTTCGATACTGTAGTACAGAAAAGAAAAGTATCCATCTGGGGTGTTGAGAGTTTGTGATCTTCATAGAGCTCAGATGCCCTAGGTTACTGTTGGCTGCCTGAATGGTACTGCCAATGAGAAAAGTCTTCTTTATTGCCCAGTAGCTCCATATCATATATGGTGTATTCTTTTCTGTTTATGATAATGCATAAGAGAAGAATGCTACTGGGTGTACCACATCTGTCGCTGGATCCCTCTCTAACTGCATTGCCCCTAAAGAAGAAGAGGACTGATCAGTAACAGTGATAAAAGGTAAACTGGGATTGGCATGTGCAACTGATCAAATACCTTTTAGTGATCTGATCCCCATTGGAAAAGTGTTTACTCCTTGGTTAACTGAACTATTGGTATCACTGTTATAAATGAAGGTTCAATAAAGTGTCTATAAAAATAAGAAAAGCCCCAAACTCTTTGAATTTCTTTCCCATTGCAAGGCCATGACGACTTTACTACTGCAGAGACCTTCTGCGGGTCCGTACTAACTGATCTGTTATACAAGATGAAGCATAAGAAGGCAAAGGAGTAGACTTCAAAATTTGCACTTATGAAGATTAGCATATCAGGCATGTACACAAAAATGATTCAGTACCTCTTTTGATGTTATCTGTGTTCTTCAAGACTTCTGAAAAAATGGTGTTGGAGACTGGGTTATTAGTAGGGGTTGGTAGGTACACTAGTGATAAGACCACAATAACAATATGAGGTCCAGTCAAGTTCTCAGTAGATGAATCCCTTGTCCAACCCTTGTCGAGAAAGCAGGCTTAACCTAGGAGACAGGTGTTTAAAGCATTTAAAAACACCAATGCATTAAATAAGTAAGATACAACACAATAATAATCCAACACCAATTTATAAAAATAGGAAATATTTATATCTTTATTTAAAATGACAGCAAAACACAAAATTCCAATGTAGGAGACCAATTTTTTAAGAATAAATCAAAAACTGCTTTCTAGTGCCTAAAAACTAATAAGGCCAAATGGGGACATCTGGTCATGCTTGACCGGGGCCAAGTCACAATTTGAGGCCTACTGCGATGGAGCCCAACTCAGACACACTGAGGGGGAGGCCTAGGTCAAAGTTTAACCTTCAGACTTAGTTGCCTTTCTGGAGCTTTTTTTCTCATCATCGGACAAGGCTCCTCATCAGGCCGGGCTTTGGTGCAAAGTCGTCAGCTTGGCTCAGAGGGAGCTTCCGGTCAGCTCCTGAAAGTCTTATTGATGAGGAAAAGCTCTGGAGCTTCAGAAGGATGAACCTGAAATTCAGGCCGGGTTGTGGTTTGGCGTTGGCGGCTTGAATCTCATAGACCAGTCCGTCACCTTATGGACCATTTTTCCAAAGGTTCTCCAATCTTCTCCAAACCAAACTTCTGGATCTCCTTCCAGAAGTCCTCCTTTGAGTCACCAGTGTCCACAACACCAATCCAAGAGTCTAGAAGCTCTTAGATGATCCTTGAGATGTTTTGAATGCATTTCCTAGAATGCACCTGGCCAATCCTTAAAAGTCCAGTTGAAGGTGGTTAGCTTGGTCCTTCTTTGTGGGGATGTTGCAGGTGAAGCTCTTTTAACCTGTTGCTTTTAGGGCGTCTACTTCTTCATTTCTCAAAGCCAGGCAAACTCCTTAGGTCTGTAGTTCCTCAGTGTGCAGCAGGTGCAGTCATGCAGAGTACAGTCTTTTGTGGTGCAGACCAGGGTTCTATCAGGTCAGTCCTTCTTCTTTTTGTAGTTGCAGGCAGTGTTCTGAGTTGCTGGGCAACTCTCCCATATCTATTCAGTGTTCCTGGGCTGGCAAGCAGGGGGACACCCCTGACCAATAGGGTGCAGGGCACCACCCTCTTGGGTGACGACTTCATGTGAGGTGTGGTAAAAAACAACCACAGAAGGTAGTATTCTTCCAAAATCTAAGATGGAAAAAGTCTCTCCTTATGGTTACAATCTGGATAAGCCAACCCACTGATGTGGGCTACTTTCCCTAACAATTCCCCTCCAGCCCCTCTGCTAATCTAGTTACTGGCGCTCCCATCTGGCTGGGTGGCAGGATGTGGAAGTTATCCTGGGTCCTGTCCTAACTGTCAGTCCCTCTTTGAAGACCAGTTTGGCTATCAAGTCCTCTTCCTGCCTTTTACTCTGCAGCTTGCAGATCTCTATTGTCTCAATGCAGGCCACATCACAGCTCACTAAGGCAGCTTGGCTCAGCCTGGCAGAGGCTGGCCAATTAGAGAAGAGCTTCTGGAAGTCTGGAGTGTGGCTTACAGAAAAGACAGTTCCATAACGTCTTTTCTGTGATAGTTATAACCAATCTAACAATGGCAAGTTGTTACATTTATCTTATCCTTTTGAGCCCAAGAAGGACATGTTTAGCTGTTTTCTCTAGCAATAGTTATACTTCAATAAAGTATTCCCATGTATATGGATATTATCTAGAAAAATGTTGGATAACAATACCAGGATATAACAAAGGATATCATGTAATTTGCCGGGGTTTGAAAAGCAGCTGGAGCATAGCAAAGGCCTAATGGTATAAGTAGATACCCAAAACAATACATAAGATTAAAGTCTGTCTACCATGCATCTCCTGCTCTAGTGAACTGAGTTGTTTGCTCTCATCACATCCAGTGTTGTGAATAACATAGCTGTACAAACTTTATTCAACTGTACAGAAATCAGTGGCAAAGGATGTCAATACTTTACAGTAATGATATTCAGGGTCAGATTTATACTTTTTCACGCAAAACTGCGTTAGCGCAGCTTTGCGTGAAAAAGTACAGCGCCCACTAGCGCCATTTCAAGACACCGACCAGGCGCCATATTTATGGAATGGCGTTAGCCGGCGCTAATGCCCTGTTAGCGTGCTTGGAAAGAAAACGAATTATTGCGCTACACTGTTTAGAGGCAGAAAAAATTGCCTCTAAGCAGTGTAGCGCCATTTTCTGGTGCACAACCCCCATGGACATGGCTCCTGTCTTAGTAAAGACAGGAGCCATGCCCACCACTCCAATGGCCATGCCCAGGGGACAAATGGGCATGGCCATTGGGGCCAGAGTCGTGCAGGGGGCCCCATGTCAGGGCCCCCGAGCGGGGAAAAAGAATACTTACCGGGACTTACCTGGGATGGGACCCCCATCCTGTGGTGTCCATCTGGTTAGGGTAGGGGTGGGTGGGGGTGTCAGAGAAGGGCACCTGTGGGCACTTTCCATGGTCTCTGACCATGGAAATATGCGCGCAGGTCCCCTTACGCCTCCCCATACCCAGGCGTTAAATAATGGCGGTAAGCCAGCTTAGCGCCATTATTTAAGGCCCCTATCCCCGTGCTGGATTTTAGCAGGAGGGAGCCAAGGGAAATCTACTGGGTGTGTTCAGGAGTGACACTTGACCTGCAACAGAACCTTCTTGTCCTTAAAATATCATTGCAGCAAATGGACCAGTTTTTATCCCAAAATGAGTAAATGTCTGTATCTTTGAGTCTTCCAAGCTGCACATGATCTATTTCTGCCTCCTCACAGTGCCACAAAAATCATATGTGCATCTTCCTTAGCTCAGACTCTATACAGTAAGAGCCTCCCTCCCCGCACTCAAGGTGTGGGAGAGTTACCTTGCTGGTATAGGCATCCAGAGATGGTCCAGGTAAGATGGAGGCAGGGCTAGGAGGAACAGTGGTCTTGTGCCTTTCGGTACCCCATGGCTGAGAGATGGAAAGGTTGGTGGTGAAAGATTTGTCTTTCAAATAAAAGTTGTTTTGGTTTGGGAGCAGAAGTGAGCCTGTGTGCAGACATGAACTTAGGCAGTACTGCTTTTCGTACCGATGCCAGCATGTGTATTTTAGGAGCATACATGAGTTTGGGATGACCAGCTTGAATACAGTTACAAATGCATGTGTCATCCTTCACAGGAATCAAATGCACAACACAATTGATTAATCTTTTTCCCTAGTAAGATGTGTGGTGAATCATAGAAAATTGCTTCAACCCCATCCCAACAATTTAGACACCATGACCAATGCTGCCACGGAAGGAAAACTCCAATCAGGAATTTAGTTCAAAGCTTTATTACAAACATAAACTCAAAGTCATGTAGACTATGCATGAAATCAAGTTATAGAAATGCATAATCACAAAGGATTAGCCAAGACAACAAAACAAGTTCAAGCAAGCTAACATTAACAAAACTAAGCATTCAAAAAGAATAATTCAGAAAGTTAACAAAAAGATCTCACACATAGAAATAATGCAGTGCTCCGATTGCACAATCATTCTATCAATTCAAATTCAATAAAGTCAATAATCATTGTCTGGGCACATGTCAACCCTACAGCTAACCACATTAGGGACATACATGTGTAGTGAGTAGCACATGTGGGCAAAGCACAAAAATACAAAAAGGGTCAAAATAATTTAGAAAATTAGAATAACTCAGGATACATGACACTAACTAAAGAAAAATAAATTAAGAGTCTGCATAATGGAAAGGACGATACCTCTGCAAGGGATACAGTATTCAGAAATTCTTCATCAACAAAGCATCAGATCAGCAGGAAAGTTCAGTCAGAAGTGTTATCAGGAAAGTGCAGAGATTGGCTAAAACTTCAAAGTACATCCCTAAAATTGAAACACATAAATCAAATTGATTTGTCAGATTAATGGCATCAGGTCATGTAAAAGGGGTATATCCAATCAAAATGTTAGTAAAACTTCAAATTGCAACAGTCTGACAATTTCCCAGGTCTGTCATTGGAACATTTCCTCTTTCCGTGTGACTCCAAACGGTTTGAAACAAAAGTATGCCTTTGCAAGAGTTCGCTTGGTTCCCAAGTTTTACCAGGGGATCATAATATTTCCGTGTGAATCCAAACACTTCGAAACAAAAGTATCTCAGGGACAGACATACACAGTTCCTCTACAGTTGAACAATGGGCTTTTACAAATGGGACTTTGCTTCTCTTGAGAAAGAATCTAAAAGAAAGCTGCTAGGAAATATAATTTAGCACCTTTATTTGAATGCAAAATGCGAGCTCTGCAGGCCTAAGTTATGCTAAACCAGGAAAGTAGAAAATGCATTAAAATACTTGTTAATAAAACACACATCATATGCAAACTTATAAATTCAGCATTAATAATATACTATCAGAATAAGTAAAACATGTTATTACAAATTGTAATACTCTATTAATGCATTACATTAAGTATAACAGAGAAGTGCATTTTTACCATTTGCACATATTTTCAACCTTATTTATCTTTCACTTAACATTAGGAATGCAAATTCAATTTGATACTGGAAATTAGTGTAGGCTCTAAAAACACTTTAGTATCATTTTTATTTCACTAGCGTATTGTTTAACCCCTTCGCTGCCAGGCCTTTTCCCCCTCCTGTGCCGGGCCTTTTTTTGCCTATTTGGGGCAGTTCGCGCTTAGGCCCTCATAACTTTTTGTCCACATAAGCTAACCAAGCCAAATTTGCGTCCTTTTTTTCCAACATCCTAGGGATTCTAGAGGTACCCAGACTTTGTGGGTTCCCTTGAAGGAGGCCAAGAAATTGGCCAAAATACAGTGAACATTTCGTTTTTTTCAAATAAATTGGAAAAAGTGGCTGCAGAAAAAGGCTTGTGGTTTTTCCCCTGAAAATGGCATCAACAAAGGGTTTGCGGTGCTAAACTCAGCAGCTTCCCAGCTTTCAGGAACAGGCAGACTTGAATCAGAAAACCCAATTTTTCAACACAATTTTGGCATTTTACTGGGGCATACCCCATTTTTGCAGTTTTTTGTGCTTTCAGCCTCCTTCCAGTCAGTGACAGAAATGGGCATGAAACCAATGCTGGATCCCAGAAACCTAAACATTTCTGGAAAGTAGACAAAATTCTGAATTCAGCAAGGGGTCATTTGTGTAGATCCTACAAGGGTTTCCTACAGAAAATAACAACTGAAAAAGAAAAATATTGAAATTGAGGTGAAAAAAACATAAATGTTTCTCTACGTTTTACTCTGTAACTTTTCCCTGCAATGTCAGATTATCGAAAGCAATATACCGTTACGTCTGCTGGACTCCTCTGGTTGCGGGGATATATAGGGCTTGTAGGTTCATCAAGAACCCAAGGAACCCAGAGCCAATAAATGAGCTGCACCCTGACGTGCGTTTTCAATCTATACCGGGTATAAAGCAATTCATTTGCTGAAATATAAAGAGTAAAAAATTGCTATCAAGAAAGCCTTTGTATTTCCAAAAAGGGCACAAGATAAGGTGTTGAGGAGCAGTGGTTATTTGCACATATCTGAATTCCGGGGTGACCAAACTAGCATGTGAATTACAGGGCATTTCTCAAATAGATGTCTTTTTTACACACTCTCCTATATTTGGAAGGAAAAAATGTAGAGAAAGACAAGGGGCAATAACACTTGTTTTGCTAATCTATGTTCCCCCAAGTCTCCCGATAAAAAAGATACCTCACTTGTGTGGGTAGGCCTAGCGCCCGCGACAGGAAACGCCCCAAAGCGCAACGTGGACACATCCAAATTTTTGGAAGAAAACAGAGGTGTTTTTTGCGAAGTGCCTACCTGTAGATTTTGGCCTCTAGCTCAGCCGGCACCTATGGAAACCTACCAAACCTGTGCATTTCTGAAAACTAGAGACCTAGGGGAATCCAAGGAGGGGTGACTTGCGGGGCTCGGACCAGGTTCTGTTACCCAGAATCCTTTGCAAACCTCAAAATTTGGCTAAAAAAACACATGTCCCTCACATTTCTGTGGCAGAAAGTTCTGGAATCTGAGAGGAGCTACAAATTTCCTTCCACCCAGCGTTCCCCCAAGTCTCCCGATAAAAATGATACCTCACTTGCGTGGGTAGGCCTAGCGCCGGCGACAGGAAACACCCCAAAGCGCAACGTGGACACATCCTAAATTTTGGAAAAAAACAGAGGTGTTTTTTGCGAAGTGCCTACCTGTAGATTTTGGCCTCTAGCTCAGCCGGCACCTAGGGAAACCTACCAAACCTGTGCATTTCTGAAAACTAGAGACCTAGGGGAATCTAAGGAGGGGTGACTTGCGGGGCTCGGACCAGGTTCTGTTACCCAGAATCCTTTGCAAACCTCAAAATTTGGCTAAAAAAACACATGTCCCTCACATTTCTGTGGCAGAAAGTTCTGGAATCTGAGAGGAGCTACAAATTTCCTTCCACCCAGCGTTCCCCCAAGTCTCCCGATAAAAATGACACCTCACTTGCGTGGGTAGGCCTAGCGCCGGCGACAGGAAACACCCCAAAGCGCAACGTGGACACATCCTAAATTTTGGAAAAAAACAGAGGTGTTTTTTGCGAAGTGCCTACTTGTAGATTTTGGCCTCTAGCTCAGCCGGCACCTAGGGAAACCTACCAAACCTGTGCATTTCTGAAAACTAGAGACCTAGGGGAATCCAAGGAGGGGTGACTTACGGGGCTCGGACCAGGTTCTGTTACCCAGAATCCTTTGCAAACCTCAAAATTTGGCTAAAAAAACACATGTCCCTCACATTTCTGTGGCAGAAAGTTCTGGAATCTGAGAGGAGCTACAAATTTCCTTCCACCCAGCGTTCCCCCAAGTCTCCCGATAAAAATGATACCTCACTTGCGTGGGTAGGCCTAGCGCCGGCGACAGGAAACACCCCAAAGCGCAACGTGGACACATCCTAAATTTTGGAAAAAAACAGAGGTGTTTTTTGCGAAGTGCCTACCTGTAGATTTTGGCCTCTAGCTCAGCCGGCACCTAGGGAAACCTACCAAACCTGTGCATTTCTGAAAACTAGAGACCTAGGGGAATCCAAGGAGGGGTGACTTGCGGGGCTCGGACCAGGTTCTATTACCCAGAATCCTTTGCAAACCTCAAAATTTGGCTAAAAAAACACATGTCCCTCACATTTTTGTGGCAGAAAGTTCTGGAATCTGAGAGGAGCTACAAATTTCCTTCCACCCAGCGTTCCCCCAAGTCTCCCGATAAAAATTATACCTCACTTGCGTGGGTAGGCCTAGCGCCGGAGACAGGAAACACCCCAAAGCGCAACGTGGACACATCCTAAATTTTGGAAAAAAACAGAGGTGTTTTTTGCGAAGTGCCTACCTGTAGATTTTGGCCTCTAGCTCAGCCGGCACCTAGGGAAACCTACCAAACCTGTGCATTTCTGAAAACTAGAGACCTAGGGGAATCCAAGGAGGGGTGACTTGCGGGGCTCGGACCAGGTTCTGTTACCCAGAATCCTTTGCAAACCTCAAAATTTGGCTAAAAAAACATATGTCCCTCACATTTCTGTGGCAGAAAGTTCTGGAATCTGAGAGGAGCTACAAATTTCCTTCCACCCAGCGTTCCCCAAAGTCTCCCGATAAAAATGATACCTTACTTGCGTGGGTAGGCCTAGCGCCGGCGACAGGAAACACCCCAAAGCGCAACGTGGACACATCCTAAATTTTGGGAAAAAACAGAGGTGTTTTTTGCGAAGTGCCTACCTGTAGATTTTGGCCTCTAGCTCAGCCGGCACCTAGGGAAACCTACCAAACCTGTGCATTTCTGAAAACTAGAGACCTAGGGGAATCCAAGGAGGGGTGACTTGCGGGGCTCGGACCAGGTTCTGTTACCCAGAATCCTTTGCAAACCTCAAAATTTGGCTAAAAAAACACATGTCCCTCACATTTCTGTGGCAGAAAGTTCTGGAATCTGAGAGGAGCTACAAATTTCCTTCCACCCAGCGTTCCCCCAAGTCTCCCGATAAAAATGATACCTCACTTGCGTGGGTAGGCCTAGCGCCGGCGACAGGAAACACCCCAAAGCGCAACGTGGACACATCCTAAATTTTGGAAAAAAACAGAGGTGTTTTTTGCGAAGTGCCTACCTGTAGATTTTGGCCTCTAGCTCAGCCGGCACCTAGGGAAACCTACCAAACCTGTGCATTTCTGAAAACTAGAGACCTAGGGGAATCCAAGGAGGGGTGACTTGCGGGGCTCGGACCAGGTTCTGTTACCCAGAATCCTTTGCAAACCTCAAAATTTGGCTAAAAAAACACATGTCCCTCACATTTTTGTGGCAGAAAGTTCTGGAATCAGAGAGGAGCTACAAATTTCCTTCCACCCAGCGTTCCCCCAAGTCTCCCGATAAAAATGATACCTCACTTGCGTGGGTAGGCCTAGCGCCGGCGACAGGAAACACCCCAAAGCGCAACGTGGACACATCCTAAATTTTGGAAAAAAACAGAGGTGTTTTTTGCGAAGTGCCTACCTGTAGATTTTGGCCTCTAGCTCAGCCGGCACCTAGGGAAACCTACCAAACCTGTGCATTTCTGAAAACTAGAGACATAGGGGAATCCAAGGAGGGGTGACTTGCGGGGCTCGGACCAGGTTCTGTTACCCAGAATCCTTTGCAAACCTCAAAATTTGGCTAAAAAAACACATGTCCCTCACATTTCTGTGGCAGAAAGTTCTGGAATCTGAGAGGAGCTACAAATTTCCTTCCACCCAGCGTTCCCCCAAGTCTCCCGATAAAAATGATACCTCACTTGCGTGGGTAGGCCTAGCGCCGGCGACAGGAGACACCCCAAAGCGCAACGTGGACACATCCTACATTTTGGAAAAAAACAGAGGTGTTTTTTGCGAAGTGCCTACCTGTAGATTTTGGCCTCTAGCTCAGCCGGCACCTAGGGAAACCTACCAAACCTGTGCATTTCTGAAAACTAGAGACCTAGGGGAATCCAAGGAGGGGTGACTTGCGGGGCTCGGACCAGGTTCTGTTACCCAGAATCCTTTGCAAACCTCAAAATTTGGCTAAAAAAACACATGTCCCTCACATTTTTGTGGCAGAAAGTTCTGGATTCTGAGAGGAGCTACAAATTTCCTTCCACCCAGCGTTCCCCCACGTCTCCCGATAAAAATGATACCTCACTTGTGTGGGGGCCTAGCGCCCGCACCAGAAAACACCCCAAAGCGCAACGTGGACACATCACAGAAAACAGACCTGTTTTTAGCAAAGTGCCTACCTGTAGATTTTGGCCTGTAGCTCAGCCGCCACCTAGGGAAACCTACCAAACCTGTGCATTTCTGAAAACTAGAGACCTAGGGGAATCCAAGATGGGGTGACTTGTGTGGCTCGGACCAGGTTCTGTTACCCAGAATCCTTTGCAAACCTCAAAATTTGGCTAAAAAAACACATGTTCCTCACATTTCTGTGGCAGAAAGTTCTACAATCTGAGAGGAGCCACAAATTTCCTTCCACCCAGCGTTCCCCCTCGTCTCCCGATAAAAATGATACCTCACTTGTGTGGGTAGGCCTAGCGCTCGCGACAGGAAATGGCCCAAAACACAACGTGGACACATCGCATTTTTTCATAGAAAACAGTGCCTACGTGTGGATTTTGGCCTCTAGCTCAGCCGGCACCTGGGGAAACCTAGCAAACCAGCGCATTTTTGAAAACTAGAGACCTAGGGGAATCCAAGATGGGGTGATTTGCGGGGCTCTGACCAGGTTCTGTTACCCAGAATTCTTTACAAACATCAAAATCTGGCTAAAAAACACTTTTTCCTCTAATTTCGGTGACAGGAAGTTCTGGAATCTGAGAGGAGCCACAAATTTCCTTCCACCCAGCATTCCCCTAAGTCTCTCCATAAAAATGGTACCTCACTTGTGTGGGTAGGCCTAGCGCCCACAAAAGGAAATGGCCCAAAACACAACATATTTTTTCACAGAAAACAGAGGTGTTTTTTGCAAAGTGCCTACCTGTGGATTTTGGCCTCTAGCTCAGCCGGCCCCGGGGGGGGGGGGGGGAAAATGCCCTAAAATAAATTTGACCCCCCACCCCCCCAACCCCCCCCTGCCCAATTGCGACCCTTGCCTACGGGGTCGCTACCCCTGCGTGACATTGGCGCCAAAAAACAAATTCCCGGTGCCTAGTGGTTTCTGCCCCCTTGGGGCAGATTGACCTAAAATCTACCAATCTGCCCCCAAGGGGGGCAGAAATGGTCTAAACACAATTTGCCCCCCAGGGGAGCGACCCTTGCCTGATGGGTCGCTCCCCATCTCTAAAAAAAACCAAACAAACAAAAAAAAAAAACACACAAAAAATATTTGCCCTGGCAACAAGAGGTTTCTGCCCCCCCTGGGGGCAGATCGGCCTAATAATAGGCCGATCTGCCCCCAGGGGGGGGCAGAAATGGCCTAAAATAAATTTGCCCCCGAACACCCACTCCCCCCCCCCCCCTGGAGGGACCCTTGCCTACGGGGTCGCTCCCCCTGCGTGACATTGGCGCCAAAAAACAAATCCCCGGTGCCTAGTGGTTTCTGCCCCCTTGGGGCAGATTGACCTAAAATCTACCAATCTGCCCTCAAGGGGGGCAGAAATGGTCTAAACACAATTTGCCCCCCAGGGGAGCGACCCTTGCCTGATGGGTCGCTCCCCATCTCTAAAAAAAAACAAAAAACAAAAAAAAACACACAAAAAAAAAATTTGCCCTGGCAACAAGAGGTTTCTGCTCCCCCTGGGGGCAGATCGGCCTAATAATAGGCCGATCTGCCCCCGGGGGGGCAGAAATGGCCTAAAATAAATTTGCCCCCCGAACACCCCCCCCCCCCGGAGCGACCCTTGCCTACGGGGTCGCTCCCCCTGCGTGACATTGGCGCCAAAAAACAAATCCCCGGTGCCTAGTGGTTTCTGCCCCCTTGGGGCAGATTGACCTAAAATCGACCAATCTGCCCCCAAGGGGGGCAGAAATGGTCTAAACACAATTTTCCCCCCAGGGGAGCGACCCTTGCCTGATGGGTCGCTCCCCATCTCTAAAAAAAACCAAACAAACAAAAAAAAAAAACACAAATTTTTTTTTTGCCCTGGCAACAAGAGGTTTCTGCCTCCCCTGGGGGCAGATCGGCCTAATAATAGGCCGATCTGCCCCCAGGGGGGGCAGAAATGGCCTAAAATAAATTTGCCCCCTGAACCCCCACACCCCCCCCCCGGAGCGACCATTGCCTACGGGGTCGCTCCCCATGCGTGACATTGGCGCAAAAAAACAAATCCCCGGTGCCTAGTGGTTTCTGCCCCCTTGGGGCAGATTGACCTAAAATCGACCAATCTGCCCCCAAGGGGGGCAGAAATGGGCTAAACACAATTTGCCCCACAGGGGAGCGACCCTTGCCTGATGGGTCGCTCCCCTTCTCTAAAAACAATTCCAAACCAATAAAAAAAACACAAAAAAAAAAATTGCCCTGGCGCCTAGAGGTTTCTGCCCCCCCTGGGGGTAGACCGGCCTAATACCAATAGGCCGATCTGCCCCCAGGGGGGGCAGAGATGGCCTAAAATAATTTTGCCCCCCCCACCCCTACCCCCCCCCGGGGAGCGACCCTTGACTACAAGGTCGCTCCCATTGTGTGACGGCGCAAAAAAAAGATCCCTGGTGCCTATTGGTTTCTGCCCCCCTTGGGGGCAGATTGACCTAAAATCGGCCGATCTGCCCCCAAAGCGGGCAGAAATGGCCTAAATACATTTTGCCCCTCCAGGGGAGCGACCCTTGTCCAAGGGGGTCGCTCCCCATCTGTAAAACAGAAAAACAAAAAAATCCCTGGTGCCTAGTGGTTTCTGCCCCCCTTGGGGGCAGATCAGCCGAATCAAAATAGGCTGATCTACCCCCCCCAGGGGGGCAGAAATGGCCTAAAATAATCCGCCCCCCACCCCCCCCCAGGGAGCGACCCTTGCCTAAGGGGTCGCTCCCCTTGCGTGAAATTCACGCAAAAAAAAAAAACTCCCTGGTGTCTAATGGTTTCTGCCCCCCTTGGGGGCAGATTGGCCTCATCAAAATAGGCCAATCTGCCCCCAAGGGGGGCAGAAATGGCCTAAATATAATTTGCCCCCTAGGGGAGCGACCCTTGCCTAAGGGGTCGCTCCCCACCTAAAAAAAAAAGAAAACATAACAAAAAGAAAAAAAAAAAAAAAAGATCCCTGGTGCCTAGAGGTTTCTGCCCCCCCTGGGGGCAGATCGGCCTAATAATAGGCCGATCTGTCCCCAGGGGGGGCAGAAAAGGCCTTCCCAAAAAATTGCCCGCCCTGGGAGCGACCCTTGCCAAAGGGGTCGCTTTGTTGCGTGACATACGCGCGCAAAAACAAACTCCCTGGTGTCTAATGGTTTCTGCCCCCCTTGGGGGCAGATTGGCCTTATCAAAATAGGCCAATCTGCCCCCAAGGGGGGCAGAAATGGCCTAAATATATATTGCCCCGTAGGGGAGCGACCCTTGCCTAAGGGATCGCTCCCCACCTAAAAAAAAAGAAATCATCACAAAAAAAAAAAAAAAAAAAAAAAGGTCCCTGGTGCCTAGAGGTTTCTGCCCCCCCTGGGGGCAGATCGGCCTAATAATAGGCCAATCTGCCCCCAGGGGGGGCATAAAAGGCCTTCCTAAAAAAATGCCCCCCTGGGAGCGACCCTTGCCCAAGGGGTCGCTCCCTTTTGCCAATTTCAAGGAAAAAAAAAAAAAGCCCTGGTGTCTAGTGGGGTTTCAAAAGCCGGATTGCAAGCAATCCGGCTTTTGAAACCTGTGAGAGACTTCAAAGGGAAGGAAATACATTTCCTTCCCTTTGAAGCCTCTCGGGGCCTCCCCCATGGGATTGAAAAAGAAATGCAAAAGCATTTCTTTTTCAATCGCGCTGGAAGCTCTGCTCTGCCATTACGTCCTGGGCACAGAAGGGGTTAATAAGGCAGGCACATTTGTGACCACCAAAAAATTCAAACATAAGCACATTTAATATACATATCAGTACAGCTTTCTACATTAGTTTTTCACTCATGTGCGCTCATAAACTTAAACTTGTCACAGTCTGCTGACTTTAATAGCATGAGGAACAGAGCTAAACTTTAGCATCTGTGAATGTCATGAACTTTAGATGTACTACTCTATGGAAGATGTGACTTATGGGCTGTATGAGAAACATGTGCCAGCCATGGATATTTTAATTTATGAGAGAAATAGGATTGGAATGTGCTTCTTTAAGACAGATATTGGTGTGTACCTTTTGTCAGGATACTTGTGAGCTTGGCATGTGCTGATTTAGGAAACATGACATTTTGGTGTGCTACTTTACTGACAGAGAGAGTACAAATGCACTGTTTAGGCCTGCCCTGAGCTTGAGCTGTACACCTTTATGTGCTAACGTGAGATTGAATCTAATGCTTTAAGGAACTATACGGGGTTAGAAGTGTCATAATGGTGAAGTAGGATCCATTAAGTATTCATTGCATATTTTAGCTTTAGACTGTTGCATTTCACGATTCAGTGTCATATAAATGGCAGATTCACTGCCATTTGACAAATGACAAATTTGCCAATACTATTCATTTTGGCTTTTGTGGAGTGAAAAAGCTTTTACCAATTTCAGTGAGACAAGTTAACGAAGATATAGTATGGACGGGAGCAGTGCAAGCTCTTCCAACACCGAGAACAGACATGTGGCAGCAGGAGTTTGAGGCCGCGCCAAACCATGGCACATACAGTACTCTATGTGTGCAGCTGTATAAGCTCCCTTTCCATGCATACACAATAAACCCCATTCATTTTTTAAGCCAAAAATGGCTCTACTTTGTCTTTTCCCATCTGAAATTGCCTCTCATTTAATATGTCAATGGAAGACACAGATTTTCTCTCTCTTTTTTAAATTAATCTCTCCCTTTCCTCTTCTAAGATGTTGGCATGTATGCATACAGTCTTTTCTAGATATTCCATGGGCAGCAGTTGTGGGTGTGAGGTGAAGAGCAGAGGGTGAGGAGAAAATAGTGAGGCAGGTGAAGTGACAAGAATAGGGTGAAGTGGAAAGAGAGAGCAAAGGGAGGTGGAGAGAGAGGAAGGTGAGGCACACAAAAATGGAGGTGAGATATTAAGAGAGGAAGATGACATGGGCTTTGAGCGAGAAGTGTGTTAGGAGGAATGAAAAGGGTGAGGTGAAAAGAGAGAGGAGTGTGAAGTAAAGAGACTAGGGTGAAGTGGAAGGAGAATGAAGCATAGATAGAGGGCACTGAGGCACAGAGAGATGGGGTGAGCTATTGAGAGCAGAAAGTGAAATTGAGAGTAGAAAGTCAGTGAGAGTGAAGATTGTTAGGTGGAGAGAGAAGTGGGTAAGGTAGAGTGAGGGGGTGAGGCAGAGAGAGGGGAAGTAAAGATAGGAGAATGTGATTGAGAGATGACAGTAAGATGGGGAGAGGGGGAAGGTGAGCTGGAGAGACCAGTGTAAGGCGGAGTGAAGGTAAGACAGAAAGAGGAGAGGATGAGGCCAGGAGAGGAGAGGGTAATGGAAAGAGAGAACGGTGAAGCAGCAAGAGAGGAGTGTGAGGTGGAGACAAAAGGCGAAGCGGAGAGAAATGATGACATGCAGAGAGAAGCGGGCAAGGCAGGGAGTGGTGGGAGGTCAAACCTTTTGTTTTTGGATGACAAACAATTATCTAGACCTGTGGGGTAGCTGGAGGCTGCCATCTATGGAGGGTGGAGGAGGGGGTGAACCAGGAGGAAGAGACGGCAGAGTAACAAGGACATTTTGGTATGGATTCTGTGCTTTGACAAAGGGAGCAATGGAGTGGTCGGAGCAATGTGCACTTTTGGTAGGGGGTTGTACAGTGGGTACTATGGTTGTTAACAAGGCCAGGTGGGCTTTGCATATTCTGCTGAAGTCGGAAGTGGACATATGAAAGGGAAATCAGACTAGTCACTTATGTGAATTGGAATCTGCCAGTGCTTAGCACAAACAAAGCTATACAATAGAAGTTGAACTGGTCCCTACTGCACCATTTTATTCTGTCACAGTCTTACATTGGTAAAAAAATCCTTAAGGCATGTGAAAAACAAAGAAAATGGATGATAATCTAAACTTCTGCAGTTTCTGTCTCTAAGCCACATTGTAAACAAGTCTAAGCCTTTCTCAGGCACTCATAGTACATGTTGAGTGTACAGGGCTGCAACAGGAACATCTTTCCAGGCTTGAGGCTTCCGAGTCTGCCATTGCTTACAAGTCATAACTGGCCACATCTGGAGATGAGCGGGGGTGAGGAGGAGAAGGATGGTAAAGTGGAGAAGTGAAGCACCTGAGGAAGGTTGAGAAGTACCAGAAAGATGGAAAGTAGGGCCAGGAAGAGAAGGGGGAAGACCACTTGGAGGAGAAGCGGATAGGGCAGGGACTAAGGGCTAGGAAAACCAGGAGGTGCCCTGGGGGAGTAGGAGGGCTGGAAACACCAGGAAGACCTGGAATATCAGGACTGGAACCACCAAGAGGATGAAGGTCAGGCACAGAAGATAAGAGGACAAGGACCTGTATGACGGTGGAAGGACGTGACCTGGAGGACCACGACTAAGAGCACCTGGATGACTAGCAGGGGTTGAGTTCAGATGCTAATCTGTGCAGCTCAGTTGCTATTTATACAATGATGAACTCATGTTTTTCAATATATTTAAACAGCTTTAACCTAATTGGCATCATGACTGCAACTTGTAAAATCTCATGATTGCATGGGTGAAGGGGCTAAAGACTTTCACACTGGGCCTTCTACTATGCGGACCCTTCATAATTAACATTAGCAGGGAGAAATGTTGAAAACAATTTGTTTCCATTAAAAATAAAACCTTCAATGAAATAAGTGCTTAGGCAGCAATGGAACATCACGGAAATACATTTAGTAGACTTTTTGCCATTCCTTCTGGAACTGTGCATTTCTACAAATAAGCAAGACAGGGATTCAGACAAAGGAGGAGAAAGCTAAACTTGATTAAATCTTGTTTTTCTATTCTTACTTTCATACATCATAGTACTTCAGGTTCAAATTAACATTGATCTTATTTGGCTCAGCTGAGTCCATAAATTTAGTTGTTCTGTTAAGGAAATGCTGCTGGCAAGAAAAGTATTTTGAGTTGTTATTTACTGTTCCGGTTCTTAAATACAGTGATTTATTTATAATGCTATTTTATTTTGTGACAAGATGCGGGATCGAATATGATGGCATTATTTTTAGCTACATCATATTTTTTAGCAAATTACACCCTCATATCAACATGTAGCTTAATCAATGTGAGCTTTCTTATACAGAACAGAAGATTATAACTGACATTGGCCCCTCAAAAGACACTCACACATACGCTCAAAAACTGCAAGTGCTCAAGGATGGCAGAAAAGTGCTGAAGGTGTAAAGTAGAGCATCCTTTTGAAGGAGTTTGACTATATTCAAACAAACCTGATAGTTATAGGATGTCATACCGAAAGAACCAAATACGATAAAGGCAATAACAAAACCAAAACAGCAGATAAATACTTTGTTTAGCTGATAATATATATATATATAAAATTATATTATTCTGTATTATATCATATATTGAAAATTGAAAAAGTTACGATAAAAATATTTTTCATTAAGAATACTTTAATATACTTATTACTATGTAAAGACTCATGCGATGTTGTGCACCCAAGTACGTGGGGGTACACGCAACAAGTATATGGGTGGTTAAGGCAGAGGAAAAGGGAGAGTGCATTGGGAGACCCTCAGATATCAGTCTTTATACGTTTGATTCGGTGATATGGAATACATACCGGGGATGGAAGAGGACGATTAAAGCCATCTAGAGAATTTCTTCATTGAATCCTACCTATCTCCATTACTTCCTATCATCTATATACCTTCTCGGAGAAGCAAATCTCCCTAAGAGATTGCATAGAAAGATATCATATACCAGTATATCAGATTTTGAAGAACCTTCTATATGTAAATCATAGAAACAATTGTCTCCCCTGATATTTTGGGATATGGATGTGCCCTGATGATGGTGGTTCCCTAGGAGGAGTGACACCGAAACGTGCATCGGCACTTCAATCTTCTTTGACATAGGAGGCACTTCAATCTTCTTGGACATAAAACCAAGGCTAATCTGGGTGATTTATAAACTCAGGCCAACAAATCATAAATAGGACTACATGGACTTTGACCTAATGTCACTTTAACTTTTCTCATTATCATAGGAATAATGTTTATTGGGTGATATGTAGATTAAATCCAACAAAGCATATATAGTATCTAATGGATTATGAATGAATTCAATATTTTATGTTAGTTGTAATATTTTATATATATTGGATTTTTAACAAAGAGTTGAGGGATTATGGGGAAATTGATCGATATAGAATATATGTGGATGCCTGAGTCTGGTTGGGAAGTGACTGTTTGTATGATGTGGGGCATATTAGATTATTGTATTGAGGGGGGATTCTGTTTATTTTATATCATTTTGTTATCACATGTATGATGAAACTATATTGAGCAAATTATATTTTTGAGTTTAAATAAATAAATAAGAAATGATGGAATTTACATACTGGGTCGTGAGGCAGTTAATGTAATATATTATCAATTTAAGTTTGTTCTATTTAAATAGAGTGGCCCATTGTTTTGAGAATATTGATGTTGTCCCTGATTGGGCCCTTATAGTGGGACAAGGAACCTCTTGTTTAAGTGGCTACACCCAAAGGACTTCATGAAAAGTTGACCACTGGACCTGGTAATAGTGGTCATGTACAACCATGTACGTTCTTGAGCACAAACAAACGCAGGAAAGATGCTCTGACTGCACAGACACCCTTGCTACATACCAAAAGGAGCATTGTGCTACACATTCTGAATGCA
Source organism: Pleurodeles waltl (assembly GCF_031143425.1). Classification (NCBI taxonomy): domain Eukaryota; kingdom Metazoa; phylum Chordata; class Amphibia; order Caudata; family Salamandridae; genus Pleurodeles; species Pleurodeles waltl. The sequence continues at coordinate 263,473,463 of NC_090440.1, forward strand.
AGAATTTAGCCCATCCATAATGATCAATGGCAGGACACATGTCGTGAACAGTGAATTGAAATGGATGGGGGCTGTTGAGTTTCACACAGGTGTAACTTGTGGGTCTGATGGTTATGAAGAGATTGAATTTGTCTACCCAGTGTTCGACACATGAGAAATATCAATTGATTTACTGAAACCCAAGAGAAATGATAGGTAAGTAGTTGAAAAGGTCATTACTAGACGTGGGTCCCGTGCTTCCCATGCCACTGGATTTAAGCTAGCCTGGCTGATGAGGGGTGAAAGCCCCAAATCGGTCCCAGGATGCTTGTTTCTAGTCCAGGAAAGACCTGGCCTGGCAGTTCCGGTTGGACTGTTCTTATGGGGAACATGGTCACAACTGATTTGCATAGGGCTGGGTCCAAACTGGAATGGCATGGGCAGCAAAAAAAGATGGATTTAGGCCCAGATCTCTGTACTGGGGGTGAATGTTTGACATTGTTCAGCATTCCGTCCATTACTTCTTCTTTTTGCATTTGTCGCCCTAAGTAGGAAGGGTATGCCCATACGTGGGTCCCGTGCTTCCCATGCCACTGGATTTAAGCTAGCCTGACTATGAGGGGTGAAACCGGGAAACGGGTCCCAGGATGCTTGTTTCTAGTCCAGGGAAGAACTGGCCTGGCAGTTCGGGCTGGACTGTTCCCATGGGGAACAGGGTCAAGACTGATTTGCATTTGCATATGGCTGGGTCCAAACTGGAATGGCATGGGCAGCAAAAAAATGATGGATTTAGGCCCAGATCTCTTTACTGGGGGTGAATGTTTGACATTGTTCAGCATTCCGTCCATCACTTCTTCTTTTGCAGTTGTCATCGTAAGTAGGAAGGGTATGCCCAGACGTGGGTCCCGTGCTTCCCATGCCACTGGATTTAGGTTAGCCTGGCTGATGAGGGGTGAAACCCCGAAACCAGTCCCAAGATGCTTGTTTCTAGTCCAGGGAAGACCTGGCCTGGCAGTTCGGGCTGGACTGTTCCCACTGGGAACAGGGTCAAGACTGATTTGTATATGGCTGGGTCCAAACTTGAATGGCATGGGCAGCAAAAAAACGATGGATTTAGGCCCGGTGCTGGCGGTCCAAATCCACCAGGGAGGCGCTGAAAGAAGCACGGCCCGGGGGATTATGAGTTCCTTCTCTGACAGCAATTACATGGCAGTAGCACTGCCATGTGAATGCTGGCAGAGACGGGGGGTCCCTATAATGCCCATGCACTTGGCATGGACAGTACAGGGGCCACCCTGGCCAGCCCTGTCGCAATGTAACTGTCTGGTTTGCAGACAGTGAACATCTTGATGGGTGCCAGTGCACACTACACACTAAAGCATTGCCCCCAGCTCTATTATGAGCCTGAGACAATGCTGTAGGTATTTCCTCCTAGGCCAGTGGTCAGAATCACTGTTTTCCCCCACAGACCCAGCGGGAGACTCTTAATGGGGCCCGCAGGATGGCAGCCGCACAGGCGGCGACTTGCCCATTGGGACTTTGGCAAATGGGCTTTTTCATTCACCAAAGTAATAATGACCCTCTATTTTGTAGTCTCAAAAGATACCTTATGAAGCACACCATTTCAGACTTAGGCCCATATTTATACTCTGTTTGTGCCGGATTTGCGTCATTTATTTTACGCAAATCCGGTGCACACTTAACTCCATATTTATAATCTGGGCTAGACATGTCCAGTGCCAGAATATTGGAGCTAAGACATTTTTTGCCTGCAGAAAACGACCTTGCATCAATGAGATGCAAGGTAGGCATTCCTGGGCAAAAAATGCCTCAAAGACCCCAGCTCGTTATTTATCCTCCTGTGCAAAAATCACACATGGGAGGAGGAGGGCCTTAAACTTAAATAATGTCTCTAAGCCTGCTTAGTGCCATTATTTAACGCCTGGGTACGGGCAGGCGTAAGGGGACCTGGAGGCAGAGTAGGATATTGCCCACATGTGCTCTTCCCTGTCCCCAGGGACATCCCCACTCACCCCTACCCACACCAGCAGGTCACCTACGGATGGGGGACCCATCCAAAGGTAAGTCCGGGTAAGTAATTTTTTTTTGTCCAATGCCACTCGGGCCAATGCATGGCGCTGGCCCCAATGGCCATGCCCAGGTGACATTTGTCCCCTAGTCATGGCCATCGGGGTGGTGGGCACGGCTCCTGTCTTTACTGAGACAGGCGCCATGCCCATGGTTCTTGTGTGCCAGAAAATGGCACTACACTGCTTAGATGCAATTTTTTTGCCTCTAAACTGTGTAGCGATATAATTTGGCGCACAAGCCCCGTTTCCCCCTACGCCTCCCCGTCCATGTTTGCGTCCTTTACAAGGACGCTAACAGGGCCTTAGCGCCTGCTACCGCCATTCTATAAATATGGCGCCCAGCCGGAGTCAACGAATGGCGCTAGCCAGAGCTAAACTTTTTTGCCACAAGCCTTTTGCTAACGCAGGTTTGCCGCAAAAAGTATAAATTTGCCCCTTATTTTTTATTGTTCTGCTCTTTTCTCTATTTCCATCTGAAATTATTATATAGGATGGAGAAGCATAAAACTTTAATAATGCATTACTCATAGCAGCAAACAGCGCCTAAGCTCAATTAGAATGTGTTATCTCATTATTTGTGTAGAGCTAGATTGCCACTAAAGTGCTCTTCTCAACAGTGCTGAAAAGACGAGATCTGAAGGCTATTAACATAATGCAAACACAGTGCTTAATTTGGATGGCATAAATAATCAGTTGCAATAAACTGTATTGAACTTTAATTGGTCTCAATTAAAAGTAGCATTGGTGCCTGATGTGTCATACGTTAAATGACAGAAAACACAAATAGCAAAGTTACACTTCAGCTCAAAAGCACTGTTCTTGAATGCCTATTAAATGTGGTTGTTAGCAATGCAGACCGTGGTAGGGAGAATTGTGTTGGCCTCTTTAATACACCCTGGGCCAGGTTTACTACGAATTTCGGCCAGGACAAAGCCATACAAAGTGAGGCAAAGCAGCTGGTCACACAAAGTGAGGCAAAGCAGCTCAAACTCTTGCAAAGGTCTTTACTTTCCAGTTCAAAACGTATTTTGACCTTGGAAGGCGCCTTTCCTCAGCACTAATCACGCTTTTGAACCTTTTGCGTCAAGGGGGTCATACTTGGGTGTAAGGTGAGTAGATCAATGCAAGCACCCATTGTTTCTGACGTAAAGTCAGATCTACTAATGTAACATTCCACACATTGCATGTGTGCTGCACTGTATAGAACACATACGATGGGTGGAATGTTTACGTTTGTCTACGGAAATGCTTTTGTACTGGAAGAATACACTTCCAGTACAAATCCTATATAAGCCAGCATGTACATACCTCTGCACAATGGTGCAAAGGTTGTGTGTGGCACAATGCAGCTTTTTTGTGCACCAGTGCAGAAAAGTGAGTAACAGCAGGCCATTTTCAGCAAAATATGTCTCTGCCCTGCTTTCTCCCCCTTGCGCAACTGGAAGCATTGCCCTAAAAAATAATTATTCTACCCCCTGAATCGTCAGTGCCAAAGACTCTTTGCTATCTATGACTGAGTGATTGACAGTAACTTGACTACCACCATCATAATGATCGATAAAGGAAAATAAATTAGAGGAAGAAACCTCTAACAGTGGATCCTCTGTTACCAAAACCCTTTCCGAAGGAAGATACACACTGTGATGTTAGCAGTGCATGGTTGCTGTGCAACGAAATGCTCACGAGTACTCGGGCATACCCTAAATCTATAGATCTCTGTTAGTGCTTAATTAGTAGAAGTACTGTGGCCCAAATTCTTCTAAGAAGCCTGTTTGCTCTGCTGCTAAATCACGCGGTTGCGTATACGAAGGCTGTCGAGATTTCCTTTACCCCACCTCTCATTCATCCACCAGTATACTCTCCCTGCCCATATATCGCACACTCTTAGGTTCCTTTTCGGACCTCCTTTCTCCCTTTCCATTGTTTTTCCGTCTTCCTCTTCCTTCATCTTTCTACCTTTGCTACTATCTTGTTCTGGCAATTTAGGCTGAACTGTTCCTACTTGGTAGGATCAATTCTGATTGGTGCAGGGCTGGCTCCAAAGTGAGGAACTTGGGCCCATATTTATACTTTTTGATGCAAAACTGTGCCGGCGCAGTTTTGCATCAAAAATATTACTGCCGGCTTACGCCATTTTGGTGCGCCGTGCGGGCGTCATATTTATACTTTGACGCACGGCGGCGCAAACCACAGGTGGGAGTCATTATTTTTTACGCACACCGCAGCGTCAAGTCGTAAAGCAAAACTACGTTAACGCGGCGGAAATGACTGTGGGTCGATTTACGACCCCGCAAACTGGATATGCGCCTTTTTTTGACGCAATAGCGTAAAAAAAACCTGCGAACACCCCCATTTCACCAGAGGAGAACCAAAATGGATCCCAGATGCCACTACAGACCCTAGGAAGATGACAGCAGACCAGGAACCAGCCAGGATGACCCACACAAGAACCAGGACAGTTTTAAGAAGAAAAGAAAGTGTCGCTTTAGTGCAGAGGAGCAGGAAATTCTGGTTAAAGAGGTGACGGAACACCAGCACCAACTGTTTGTCACCTCAAAGTTGCCAATCAGTAGGAGAGAGGCTATATGGCAACAAATTGTCGACAAGATTAACAGTGTGGCTGAAGTACGCAGAACAGTCATTGATTGCAAGAAATGCTGGCATGACTGCAAGCGCAGGACCAAGGAAAAGATGGCCAGGAACAGGAAGGCAGCACCGCAGACTGGAGGGGGGAGTCCAGCACACCAGGAGGCCTGGACCACATGGAGCAGATGGTCGCAGCCGTCATCCCTGAGGAGATCGTCACAGGGATTCAAGGACAGGACAGAGCAGACTACCAGGAGACAACGCACATGCAGGGTAAGTCGCATGGGGAATTAAAATGCACTAATGTCAACTGTGAGCAGGGGCGGGATACCGACCACTAAATGCATGGAAGTCATCTAATACATGGAGTGGCATGGGTAAAGGGGCACGGCATGGGGGCATGGTCCCTTCTGAGAAGACCTGGGGCACACCATTACACAACACCAACAACAGTCCCATGGGGGCATGCTGTCATGCCAACGATGGAGCAAAGGGAAAGCCACGCCAGGAGGGAAGGCCACAACGTCAAACTGACATCCCTGCACACGTCAGCCACCATACCCCCTACATTAACTAGGGCCCTATTAACAACCTCTAGCCATACCAACAACTGGATTGTAACTGCGACAACAGTTGCCACTACCACCTCTGCTCTGTGTGCAGCTTAAGTAGCCAATGGCAGTAACCTCCCCATGGATCATACACACCTAAATTAGGGGGTGAGGATGACAACTGCAACAATCCCCAGAAACAAGACAAAGGCCCCAGTACTCTCAAATGTCAATGCCCATAGTTGTTGCAAACATCAGCCAATGTAAACAACAATAGGAGCTACACATCACTAAGGACACACCCATGCTGCATATGTCAGGGTCCATCCTGTGCCTGGGTAACAATGCAACATCCCAAATGTCATACTGCTCAGACAACAGCATTGAGGGGGACACACATGTAACTGGTCACTGAAATACACCTGCACAGTCAGAGGAGGAAATAGGACACTGATACGATTATCAGGGCAATCCAATGTAACACACATTCCCCAACATCAGCAAGACACATTACCAATGTCAACATCCATATCAGATCATAACATTGCCATGTATAGGATATGCCACATGTCAATTACATTTAAGTGGATGTGAAAGATCAGAGATTGGGGCAGGTCCAGATTGTTCAGTGTGCTGCAAGGGCCATCAGTACACCCACAGCCAGTGAAAGGTCTCACCACGAGAATGGATGCAGACGGAGGCTTGAGTAGGAAAAGAAGGTGGCAATTCTCTATTTGGCATAAACCAACACGTAGAGGAAATGAGGCTGACAAGTCTGATAACTCAATAACATACATGTGACACACAGGTGGGCCATAGGCCTGGAAGAATGCCCATCTGAAGGAGTGGAGAAATTAACACAAAACAAGATCACAAAGTGAATTCTTCAAAAGGCAGGCACGTGACATCAAAATTGCCACAACACAGACACACTAATTGTACCCTGTTTCATTGCAGAGGAAGATGGATCTCCTGCCGACATGCCTGTCCCAGATTTCCCTGATGACATGGACATTGATGACAAGCCGATAAACATTCCCCAGGAGACTATCCAAAAGGTCCTTGACACCCTCCAGACCCCACCTTCAGTCACTAGGAGGAGCACAGAACAAGCAGCCATCGCAGAGAATCCACCCAGCACCCCAATTGTAAGACCTGCCAGCTCCAATACAGCTGAGGACTCAGACGACACTGGCACCAGCTTTGAGAGAACTGTAGTTGGAGTACAGCGGGAGCTGGCCAAGGAGGTGCGGGTGGGGATGCAAACTATGGCAGCCAGCCGTGAGGGGATGCATTCGTGCATGATGTCATCTGCAGATCAGGCAGCAGCTATGCAAGCCCTAACATCCATACTGCAATGACTACAAGAAACTGTCAAGGGATTCACCACTGCAGTAAGGGAGTTGCCACAACACCTCGCACCCCAAACCTTCCACTGCATGTACGAATGCAATCATGACTCCCTCAGGGCCGACCTGGCTGCCTACCATTGTGATGTGGCTGCTATTCTCAAGAACCAGCAGACCCTCCTTGCTGCAGTACTGCCCTTAAGACCTTCACAGGGAGCAGCGACCGGGATGTCTGACTACACGTCTTCTAACACTGAGGTGTGTGTTGCCCCTTCAGAACCAACAACAACAAGGACAAAGCAGGCAACACACACATCAGAAGAAGAAGACTTGGAACAGATCACATTCACAAGGAAAATGACCCGGAAGCACTAGTCCCTGCCACATGGCCCACATTTACCAAGGTCCTGCGCATTGTAACTTGCCAGTCTTGCAACAACTTTACTCGAGCACAGTTCTGCAAACCACTGTATATCTTGTCACCCAGCCCAGTGATTGTCTCTCTCCTACTCATTGCTAAATCCTGTCCCTCTGCACTGTCTGAAACATCAACCCCAGCATGTCAAAAGCATTTCCGTAACCCCTTGTGTTGGATCACAATGTAAGATGTGACTATAATGGACTCACAATCATGGACAATGTACAGATAGCACTACAGCAAGTTTCAATAAATAGCACTTACACAACAAATCTGTCTCTGGGTAATGTGACATATCAACTGTGAAGTAGATAACTGAAATGTGCCTACTGTCAAATTACGTAGCTTGTCAATACAACCGTCCTGATAATATGTAGTCAGAGAATTCTGCACAGTGCCCATGATTGCATCATACTCTGCCCATCCTGAGGGACAAACCTGATGAAGTGAGAAACCATACACCACCATGCTGTGTTGGACAGAAGAATGCTTCCTCAGGGGATAACTAAGTCATCAAACAGTGGCCTCAAAATGTTGTCAACATGCAAAAATAACACAATAAACATGCCACACTAATCTAAGTAAACACTAAAAAAACTGCATAAATGAAGGTGTCTGAGTTAACATACAAATAGGTAATCATGCCGAACTGTGTCACAAATGATGTATGAGGGTCATGAAGACAAGAATACAAGATTGCCAATGAGAACTCATCTTATAAGGGTGTGCATGATCATCACACTGCAGTCAGACCTAAAGCTGTTTCCCTAATACCAAGTCTGGAAGCACTGTTTGTTACTTTGAAAACACACTTATCAACAGAAACACATTGGGATCCATATTAACTGTGATTGGTGGTTGCAACGAAGGGTCAACACTTTGCAAGGTAGCTCTGGGCTAGCTGCCAATCGTACAGCTCAGTTGGTATGTGTTTGTAGCATAGGACACAGATGTTATAGTACAAAATTGATGTACACTGAATCCAAACCCACAATCAAGTACCATTCAACACATACAATTAAGGGTTAACCAAATATTTATTAAATCTTACCTACCCTAATCTACCCTGACTACTGACTACCCACAACTGTCCCTAACTAACCTAAGCTACACTTACTTATCACATGTAACGAAACGTTCTAAATATCTACCCCCCACCCCCCTTATGAGATGGGACACATGGAGGACAACACATACTAACCTAAACACATACTATACTATCCTATACAAATATATATTTTTTTGTTATTTTTTGAGAATTATTATTATTATTTTATTTTTTTTTTTAAACAGACAAAAACCCCAAAATAGCCCAACACCCACCCACCCACATATGTAATAAGTAAAAATAGAAACAAGCAGGACCCCCACCCACTTACACTAACTAAACTAACAGCCTATACTAACCTAACACTAAGCCCCCTAAGCCCACTAACTATAAGAACAAGGAAAGAGGAGGGAGGGGAGGGAATCATGTCCATAGTAAAAAGTCTAGAGGTTGGCCCTCCGGAGGGTCCTCTTAATGGACTTAACTCGCCGGTTAATGTGCCGCACATCCCGGCTCAGGTGGCTCACCTTGCGCAGCATTTTGTCCACCTTACAATCCATTTGATTGAAGGCTGCAGGGTCAACAGATAGAGCAGTGGCAGTCTGGGTACCGGTGGAGAAGGTCTGTGTGGGTGTGGTGCCAGGCCTAGTGGGCTGTCCTGCACCGGTGGCAATGCTGGGGCCTGAAAGTCCAGCAGTGGCAGCTGTGGGTGGGGCCACCTGGCTCAGATTAGTGGTTGTGCTGGTGGTGGCTGTGGTGGGCAAAGTAGGCCCACCCTGTGGGAAGGCTCTCCATGCCCCGGAGGCCGCTTCATGCCGATATCGCCGGGCCATCCTCCGGAACCCCGACTCCACCAGCAGGATGTGCTGATATTGCATGGCCCGGCGCTGAAATTCATGGACCTGGTTTGGAGTCATGTTAGCAGCTGTGAAGACAAATGCAGATATTCTACATTAGTAACTGCATTGTGTGAAATGGTGCAGCAAGTTTATCAGACATTACATCTACTGTACTTGTAACAGCTCATATCACAATACAGATGATTGAATGTCCCTGAGGAAGTACATGGCAGGCCAGACTACAAAGGTCACATCACACATAGCACATCCATAACCTACAAGATGGGTAACAACTGGCTTTGACTTGCAATCTGAGTTCTGCCAGTTATCAACTAAGAATCATGCTGCATATCCTCCGCCTAGACCTGGGCTACAAATGTCAGTGTACGGAAAGCAAAACTAAAGCCACATGGTCTACAAGTTGTAACTGGACTTGCCAGTATAGTACCAAGTGCCAAACCTGAGTGTTTATACTAGGTTGCAACCAAACCGTCACTTATTCACATGTATGTGTAACATACTGGTAGCATCAGTACTAGGTACCCCATTCACAAACCCATGCCCGTGTTTGGGGGGGGGTGGATAAACAACTATAATTTGCCAACAACATGTATACTGAGGAGTGTATAGAAAACTCCACACATGTTTGTCTCTACAGACACACCACAGGTAAGGTCTATCTACAATTAGGAGTCAGCAAACCCTAGAGCACTCATAGGGTCAGACATGTCAGGAAATGCAGAACTTGGTACACAACATATACTTCCAGTGAGGGCTGACTTACATCAGACACAGAGTTGCTAGAACACCCATGATCAAGACTTGCATGCACACCTAGGCCATTGCACTCAAGTTCCACATACTTGTAGCACTCCATGTGGAAGTACATGCTGCTAGGAGGTTCTACCTACTGTCTCAAAATTACGTAGGTAAATAGGGAAGCAGATGTCTATTGGAAAGCAATTTGCTGTACCAAGCTTAGAAAATGTGGGTCTGACAGGCTGACTAAATTGGGGCTGACTTCTAGTGCGACTCTTGGTTATACAAGTGTCATCCACATGTCTAACCCCTGTACTCACAGTGGGGCCTACAGGAATGGCCTACAATCCCTACATGATAACATTGGATACGCATTGGACAACTCAAAACATGTGAGAAACTGAATTCCCACTCATGGAACAAGAGAAAAGCTTGCCCAACGCATCACACCTTGCTATGCGTCCTACTCACACGAGTCCTTAACCAGCAAACACAACACATAACAGACATATCAACACTTACTGGAGTGGTCGGGGTCCTCAAATGTCGCCACCTCTCCCACAGTGTAGGGTGCCGGTCCACCTGTAAGGTATGGAAGGAAGAAATGTGCTCAAAATCTGTGCACAGCGCAACAATTTCATAAACATATACAATGTGTAGGCTGAATAAGGAAATGGCAGCCATTCAGACATAATGGTACTGCATCTGATATATCACGGCCAACTTGTACATAGCATGGGTCTCCTGTGTCAGTTACACACATATCTGCATACATACATTGGCCATAACTACCATGTGGTTGCAAATATGCCCCGTAATTGGTGAGCAGTAAAAAATATGAGTGTAATCGTCTCATCATGTGCATCCAAGAGAGACATCCAAAGCCTGGTTACTTGAGGACTGCATTACCAGTCAAACATGCCTTGTGGCCATGACACATTTATTACACATAGGTCCAATGTACAGAGGGAGGGGCAGGGACTTTTGTAAGCCATCCTGTTGTTACAGTTTATTCAATTGATGTGGCCCAGCTATGGTGATTTGCACCACCCATGAATATGTGAAGCCATGTGCATACACTTGGACTGCCATCCATATTTTGATTGTGGCACAACTAACTCCAACAAACATTCTAGGATGTTAGCTGAGGGCACCTTACACCTTTTCACAATGTTTTCAAATCCAGAACTGACATGTATCCAAAAAGATCAAGGAACACAATAATCCCACACATTCATAGTACTTCCGTGAACGCTTTCCTTCCACACTCACCAGACTCACATGAGACATATGTCTGAGCCACTTTGCTATTATCAATTGACGTGAAGCCAGCACTCATTTTCTGCATCATGTAGTTATTCTAAAGTCAGTCTAGCAATTGCTTCGACAAAGTTTGCCTAAATGTTGGTACATCTGTACTTCTCTGTCAATAGTACCCTATATGGACATGATTGACTCCTATTTTGTTAGCTTTTCTGACAAAAAGGCTGCACCAAATTCCTTCATGGAAAAGTAACCTGTAAGTTTGCTGAGCACGTGCTACCTGACACCTAGCAATTGTGATCCTTGCCATAGTGCATCAATGATCCCTTTATATTTCCCCAGCATTACACACAGTCAGCAAGTTAGCTGGCAGACATTGTACTAATCCCCTCATGTCACTACAGAGCATTTAATCGTGCACATTCACATGATTCGTACTCATCAACAGTGCCACCAATCATGATTCCCAGGTGGTCCAAGAGATCCTGCTCCCTGGTGATGAGGTCAGCCCACCGGTGCTTCAGCTGGTGGTCACTCCTCTGGCTGGCATACACACGCTGCAGGTGATGCAGCACCTTTCCCCACCGGATTCTGCGCGCCTCTGTTGGATACCCCTGTATCACCCTGCTCCCTGCCTGGATCATGAGCGGCAAGAAATTCGTCACAAGCCAGATGAACCCCCCCAACTCCTCTTGCCCCATCCTGCCAAGACGTGGCCTACCAGACATACTTGGAAGTGAAAGGGAATAGGGGTAAACGAAATAGAAAGGGGAAAAGGGGGAAAGTAGGGGTACAAAGACAGATTAAAAGTACACCTAAACACTAAAAGAGCCCAACTATCCCCAAACTAACACTACCCACAACAGACTCCCACAAACAACAAAAACACAAGATAAATGGACAAATGTAGACAAAACACAGTAGTACAGTATGCAGCTACAATTTTTATTTCACAAATTGACAATACAGATAGCACACAGGACAAAAACAGCACAAAATCTCAGGACAACACTCTCTACACAGCCACACAGTCTAGAAGGATCATAGACTGCAAAGTGAAAGGGAAAGTACACCCACTGTACATGATCTGTAAACAGGATTTCCTATTACATCACTTCCTGTATGAAAAGTCCCACCTTTTTCGCATTGTGCGTAATTTTTTGTTTACCAAAACTGTATTTGCGTACATTTTTTTGACGCACAGAAGTGAAAATTAACTCGCATCCACATAATAGTACATGGACTGTACAAATATCTGGATGCGGGCTAAATTTCACTCCTGTGCCTCTAAAAAAATGACGCAAATACAGTTTTGGAAAACAAAAAATTACGCATAACGCTAGGGACTTCAAAATTACAGTGCATTAACTGGTTTTAGGCATTTTTACTTGTTTTTTGGTTATGTTACATTTGGGACACATCAGAGATAGGCTAAATAAAGACAGTACGGTGTTGAAGGTGGATGTTCACATGTGTGACATCATACTGCAGTGGACCTTGATCGGCTACTCCCTTCACAGTATTTTTATGGTTGGCTGACGCAATAGTTGGTCATAAGTGTGGCCTACATATATGTGTTGCACAAATTGTGCATGTTTGGCATAAGGAGAGGATTGCAATGTGACGCACATATGTACAATACCTAAATGCCTTTGACTCAAATTGTGTGCTTTGGCAACTAATGTATTTGCTGACCAAGTGTGTGTGTATCACATGAAGCATATTTGTACAGATGCTTGTATGAATGTGACGTCCATGTGTCCAATCCTTAGATGCAAGTCATATTGGAAATGAGCGAGGGCATGTCATACATGTAAAAACACCCGTAAAGTGGACTTCCAAGTTTTAGGGTCACGTAGACACCACATGTGACATAGCATGCACCAGATGGATGGCAGACGCTTGTTCATGTCAATGGTCCACATTTTCTACATCCTATGTCCTACAGTATTGGTAAGAGCTTCCTAGGCACTACTTGGTGAATCCCACAGTGAGTCATACACATGCATTGAGGAAGTGAGTACCATGTTGTTTGCACAGACAGACAAGGGTGAATCTCAAATGTATGATGACACCACAGTTGAGGCCATAGAAGTGAGCCCCAACTATCAAGTGGCTGTGGTGGACCAGCATACAAGACAGCACGTGTCCACTTATTTCCAGTGATCAATTGCACATAGGTGTCTTGTTCATGTGTGTGGTCCAATGATGATCCTGCATATTTTTTGGGGTGTAATTTGTCACAGTTCGGTCCAGGACTCATCATGAGTCCTACCCTGTCACTAAAGACGTGTAATGAGACAGTCAACAGGGCAACCTTGGTGTGCTGAGTGAGATAATGTCTCAGGTGTCATGTTCCGGCAGGTGTCATTACAACATTTGTACACAGGTTGGCCTCTGCACTTCCCACTGCATCTGGGAACATCACAGCCTCTGTGCTGATTATTCTCGCAGCTATTCACCACACACGGCCCATCACTATGTTGTGCGCACTGTGATTCTGTGTGTGAACTGTCATGGTCCTGACATTTGTGTATTATTCATGGACATTATCAGAGGTTGCTGGTTGTGCTGAAAGCTCCGTACCCAATCCCTGCCTACGGCCCTGGGACACTGTCACACTTTGTCATTCATGCATAAATGCAACCCAGACAAGGGATGGGCCATGGATTTAGCTTTTCCAAGAGGATGTAACTCAAATGGTACAGTTAAAAGGCAGATGATGCTATACAATATATTTGTGCATGCATTGAAGAAGCCCATGCCCAATACCCCTGATGAATGAGAGGTTTGCTAACGCAAGTGTGGTACATATGTAGACGCAGGGATACTTTAGTGTGACGCACAGACAGTTGCCAGTCAGGCTGACAGAATGCAAGGTGATTCAGGATCCAGCTACTTGACAAGTTACATAATCAGTGGTCTGACTAAGACTGTTTGGAGGACAAACTAGACAGTTGACATGTAAAACTGTGTATGTCCTGTGTTTTTGAAGGTGACAAATGAACTCAGTGGCTGTGTTACACAGCTTAATTAGTATCAATGCTTAACGGTGTATTTGACATAATGGCAACTCCTATGCTGTCCCAGGCATCAGCAGGGGCAGTGCTTGTTGAAATGGGTGGTGTGCATGGAGGTGATCACAGGTGTGGGCTGCATCTGTGTCTCACCAGTCCTGTAGGTGAGACTTGCATTCTAAGGGCCAACAGACATTTTCACACGGGAAGCAATCTACATGTGCTAACAGGACTTTGAAACTAGAAGACAGTGTATAAATTGACCTGACGTCCTTGCAGTCAGATGTTCTATGACAATGACATACCATAGGAAAGGGTGTAGCACACTGGTTTGCTAATGTTGGTCTGAGTGTGTAGAGGAGGGAATATCAGAGTACACATCTTAGTATTCCAGGGACCTCTGCCGACAGGTGGCTTGTGACCAGGTGCATGGGTGTGTCAGGAGTTAGGAAATGGGCTGACATGTACATGGAATGTCATGTGTGCAATGCTGCTCATATGTGTGGCACTTGTGTTGTCTCTGTTCTGCTTCTATGGGACTCTGGTCACAGATATTCCTTGAAATATTGGATGCAGTTGGACTTACTGCTGTCAAGGGTCTGGTCAGGCATTCCTGTTACTGATGCCAAAGCACATTGACTGCCTCATGTATGAGGCTTGTTTTCCCCTTATTGAGTGATGGTGTCTTAGTTGTGTGCCATATGCTGCGTTGGACCTTGAATTCAACATGTATGTGTGAAATAGTTGTGGTCCTCTGCTATTAGCCTTCAAAGGAGAAATGTACATGATATATGTCATTAAGAGTGTGTGTGTATGTGACCATTGTATGTTAGGCATCACATAAGCTCTGGGATGTTCTGTGTCCTACTCAGTAACTCAGCAATGCTCCATGAGGCAACACTCTTATTCTGATGAGTAGAGATGAAGGTGTGCAAAAAGGAATAGCCAGACAATCATATGGTGATTAGAATAGGTGTTTATTTAAATTCGTTAACTAAAGTGGTGAAGGTGATCATATTCAAAAGAAATTATTGACGATCTGTTGCCGCCTGCGTATACCAGCAGCCGTGTTCTGTAGTTCCCCCTCCTGTTGCAGGCCAGCATCCTCCTCTTTCTCCTCTTCAGGCATGTGTGGCTCTTGTTCCAGGAGGGGAATGTTTCTTTTGATGCAAATGTTGTGCAATATTGCACATGTTAGGATGATCCTACAGACCATCTCCGGGGAATATAGGAGGCTACCACCAGTGATGTCGAGGCACCGGAACCTTGACTTGAGGATGCCAAATGTCCTCTCGACAATGCTGCGTGTCCTCCTATGGGCATCATTGTAGGCAGGCTCTGCAGCAGTACTTGGGTTGCCAAATGGTGTCATAATCCATGGCTGGATGCCATACCCCTGATCAGCTGCAAGAGAAAATGATTGGGATCATGTTGATGTAGCTGGCACTATTGAAAAGACCTTTCAAGGCAGTAGTTGTCTTGTGTTGTCTGTGACTCTTTTGTGTAATAATGTGGCATCCTGTGCTTGTAGGATGTACCATCTGCATTGTGTTGTTTCCTTGGCTGAACAAGTGTTTGTCTGCTAACCGTTTGTCAGCAGTATGTTTTGGGATTTGCAGTACAGGGTGTCCTCCCTAGCATTGTGACTTGTGATACAGGTGTCCGTTTGTCTTCACTGGGGGTGAGATGGTAGTTCCATGCACAGTTTAAATTAACAGTGTTGTTAACACTTTCATATCAATGTACCCTGGACATCCCATACTTTTAGACTTAGGCAATGGATTAATGTAAAGGTCATTGGGACACTTACATTTTGCAAGGTGACATTTGGGCAACCCACTCCACACGTCTGATCTTTGACGTCTTAACATTAGGCTGTACAGTAATTTCCGATGTATGACAGGTTCAATGGTGAGCTAAGAAACATGGCTAGCGATGTCATGACCTCAGTATGTTCCTGTTCACATGTTGCAGTTGTGGTGTATGTGTTGTGCGTCCTAGAGGGTTGCTGTGCAGTGTGTATATAAGTAGGTTTTTGTACTTACCAACAGTAGTCCATTGCCATACCGTCCATCCTGGAAGTGTTCATTGATGGTGCAGTGACGGAAGATGAATGAGTCATGGACACTCCCAGGATATTTAGCCACGATGTTGGTGATTAATCCCTGGTGATCGACTATGGCCTGCACGTTGATGGAATGTGTGTGCTTCCTGTTGCGGTAGAGGTGTTCAGTTGCAGCAGGTGGCACAAGGCGTACATGTGTGCAATCGATTGCACCAAGGACGTGTGGGAAGCCACTGATGAGGTAGAACCCCTGTTTTGTTTCCTGCTGCTTCTGCAGTGTGTTAGGGAAGCAGATGTGGCGGGGTGTCAGTCGAATGATGGCATCCAGTACTTTGGGCAAAAAGGCGGAGAATGATGGTTGTGATATTCCGCCACCCAGGGCACCAGTTTTTTGGAAAGAGCCACTTGCCAGCATATGAAGAACAGCAAGCAGCTTGGTTTCTGTTGGGATGGTGCGGGGTGTCACCAAAGTGGGGGCCAACTGCGGTTCAATGTTGCGCAGCAGCTGCTGAATGGTCTGCCAGTTCAACCGATACCTCTGGATGATGTCATGTTCCCTGAGGCCCTGAAGGGTGGTTCTGGGGCGGAATATGCTCTCTGCGCTACCTTTGGGGTCCCTGCTGGTGTTGCTGTAGCTGCTGTTGTTGCTGCTGGGCTCTGCGTCTGCATGCAAGCTGGATTAGGATCACCTCAATGGCTCCCTGTTGCTGCTCTGCTGTGCTGTTTGTTCTGTGTGTTCTGATTAAATACAGGTGTGTTTGCCCCATTTTAATGGCTGCCCTGACCCA
Source organism: Pleurodeles waltl (assembly GCF_031143425.1). NCBI lineage: Eukaryota > Metazoa > Chordata > Amphibia > Caudata > Salamandridae > Pleurodeles > Pleurodeles waltl. The sequence goes on from NC_090440.1 coordinate 263,490,215, forward strand.
GGCATTAATTTTTTACGCAAATCGGGCTGTGCGTCATTTTCTGACTCCGCCTCTCGGCCGTGCATAATTTTTGCCAGAAAGCATAAATACGGCGCACGGCTGTTTAAGCCATTTTTTGGACGGGAACGCCTACCTTGCATATAATTAACGCAAGGCGGGTTGCCGCATCCAAAAAATGTTGCACACGGCGGAATTTTGTCGTCTGCAGGCTCGGGCGTCAAAGTTTAAATACGGGGCAGCGTCAAAATTTTTGACGCACAATCGCCGCAGACGGAGTATAAATATGCCCCTTGGTGTGCAACATAATGATGGACTGGGATTCAGAACGGGCAGTTACCAGTGGCTGAGATTAATTCAAGCATGTCACTCATTACCTTTTTGTATAATTCAGTGAGACACCCTAAGTGCGACAGGAAAGTTGAGATGTTGGTCCCATACTCACTCTGCCATTAGAACCAAACTACACTAGATTAAAGAGCCTCAACCAGGGTGAAACCGGTCTTTGGATACTTGTGTTCCAGTTAGGGGTGGACCTGGCTTGGACTGTTTCTACTGGGGGAGAGTCAAAAGGCTGATTTTCATATGGCCGGTCTTAGCCGAGATGGCATGGTGTGCAAATAACGATGGACTGGGATTCGGCTCTGAGTATTTACCAGTGGCTGAGATTAATTCAAGCATCTCACCCAACACCTTTTTCTATACTTCAGAGTTTTCATGTTACAAGTCTGGTTATTCAACATACCTCATGGTCCCCATAAAAGAGTGCCAGTGGGATCCACCTGCAACCACTGAGTTAAATTAAGCACTAATTTCTGTACTGTAAAAGGACAGGCTCCAAAAGAAGTGAAGATGGTCCGACACATTCCAGCACTGGTAAGAACTGAATGTGCCCTGTCCTTTTTGGTGGGTCCTGAAAAATGGGACCCGTGATTTGAATGGTACTAAAATTAATGCCAAATATGCTGCAAATTCAGAAACTGAGTGATATCACAGTAAATGTCTATATTGTACACCTCTTAAAAAGAGGGCTATGTACAATTTAAGCAGTACTGGCAAAACCATTACATTGACTTGAATGCAACTGATCCAGGAGCACAGAAACTACAAGCATATTGGCCCAAGCCCGTTCAGTAAACACACTCTAAAGAAATAAAGCCACACAAAATACATTTCAATTCTAAGAAAATGTCTCTCTTTGCATGATCACCCCCATTATTTGGATCAATGCTGTTAGATTTTGGATTATACATTGGGATCCTGCTAGCCAGGCCCCCGGTGAATGTGCTGTGGCCCCTACAAACTTGTCAACCTGTGCAAATCTCTGATTGGCACATTAAATATACCTTTAAATTCCCAAGAATATGATGCCCCATGTGTCTCGGGGGCCTGTAAGTTAAATGGTATCAGTGGACTGCAACATAAAGGTGGGTGAGCCACTGAAAGCTGAGGCCATGCTTGAGGCAGAAGCCTGGCTTTAGGTCAACTCAAGGTCCTTCTGGAACCTCAAACCCATGACAAGCCGAGCTTTAATGTGGTTTCTACCTGCTTCCTTTCATGTACCTGGGATGTGGCGTTACAGTCAGAGCTTGTGACTTTGGAACTTGGAAACCAGATTTGAGACTCAGCAAAGGTTTAACCCTCCTGTAATTCTGAGAAAATCACTTAATCTTTCCAGGTCAAGTTCGCATTATAAAAAAACTGTAGAAAAATGCACAAAGGGATGAAAACAAAGCCTTAACATGAGGTAAGACCAATACGTACCCATTTACTTCTGAATAAATTGAGGTTACCCACTTAAATTGTGTGAGTTTTAGGCAAATATTCTATTTCATCAAAACTATTTTTTTATTATCGAAGATAAAAAATGTGAATTCAGAATAGCAGTTGTACAAAGCCCTACTGTGTTTGATTTAATAGAATATTATATTACTCTATTACAATCAGGGTTATGTACAGGGCTTGCATGATAATTGTCCTGCCTCTAAGTTCATCAATGGTTCATGTTACAAATGGGGTCTTTGGTTGGCAGTCAGGTTACCCCCTGTCCAAGCAAGGACCCTCACTCTAATCAGGGTATAGGAGAATCACCCTTACTTAACCCCTGCTCATCCCCTTGTAACGAGCAGGCAGGCTTAACTTCAAAAGCAATGTGTAAAGTATTTGTACCAACACACACAGTAACTCAGTGAAAACACTACAAAATGACACAACACAGGTTTAGAAAAATAGGCAATACAGTATTTCTCTAAACAAAACAAGACCAAAATAACAAAAATCCACCATACACAAGTCAAGATATGATTTTTCAAAGGAATAAGGCCCTCATTACAACCCTGGTGGTCGGTGGTAAAGCGGCGGTAAAACCGCCAACAGGCCGATGGAAAAAAAAATGGAATCATGACCATGGCAGAACAAACACCGCGGCCACTTTAACACTCTGACTGCCAGGGCGGTACAAACACCGCGGCGGTAACCGCCAACAGACAGGCGGAACACAATGTACCGCCCACAGTATTACAAAAGGCCAATCCGCCACCTTTTCCGGGGCGGATTCACCGCGAACAAAGACACGGCGGAAACAGGACTTGGAAGAGAAAACACTCACCTCTACACACCCCACAAGGAACCAGGACGCCATGGAGCCAGAACGCCATATTCTACCTGCCTTTGCCTTCCTGCTCCTCTACCAGGAGCACGAATGCCGGCAGCGAAGACCACGGTGAGTACTGCACCTACGACACAGCAGTGGGGGGAGGGAAAAGAGAGTGACACACACACACACGGCACGCAACACCCCCACCCTCACACACTGCAACACACACACTAATACATGTTGATACATTACAGTTACACCCCTCAACCCCCCGGAAGAATGCAAAAGGAAATGATTGTAACGATTGTAATCAATTAAAATCCAGTACTCAAAAATATATATACACTATTAACAAATATATACACCAATAGTACAAGTCCAGGTACTGCACCATTTATAGTCCGTGGACCACTGGGCCCAAAATGCATGGGCGAAGCCCACACAATATACCCGATCAAAACGGAGAGAACACTGCAGGGGCATCAGATAGAAATACAACAGGCACCTCAGGGGGAAGGGAAGGGGGGCACCTCAGCCGGATGAGTGCACAACGCCAGATCCACGAGGGGGCTTCATGGCCACTGTTGTATCCTGGGGAGTGCAAAGCCACAGTCTCTCAAGTCTATCCAGTGGGTGGATTGCCCACTGCTTTATCCTGGGGAGTGCAAAGCCACAGTCTCTCCAGTGGGTGGGTTGCCCACTGCTTTATCCTGGGGAGTGCAAAGCCACAGTCTCTCAAGTCTCTCCAGTGGGTGGTTTGCCCACTGCTGCATCCTGGGGAGTGCAAAGCCACAGTCTCACAAGTGGATAACATCTCCACTGGTTCTGGAGGGATCTTTGTGCCCAGGGTGCTTCATCCTGCCAAGGACAGAGGTAGTGGATAAGATTCTCCACTGGTTCTGGATGGGGCTTTGTGTCCAGAGTGCTTCATCCTGCTCGTGGCGGCCTCAGTAGCGGCGGTGCTTGCTCCGCTCATCGGCCTGCGGTGCTGGTGGGTGGCTCAGTGAGTGTGCTGCTGGTGGCGGTGTCCTGGCCAGCGGTAATGGTGGCGGCGGTGTCCTTGGCAGCGGTGCTGGTCGCGGCGGTGTACTTGGCAGCGGTGCTGGTGGCGACGGTGTCCTGGGCAGCGGTGCTGGGCAGTGGTGCTGGTGGCGGCGGTGTTCTGGGCATCGATGCTGGTGGCGGCGGTGTCCTTGGCAGCGGTGCTGGTGGCGGTGGTGCCCTGGGCAGCGGTGCTGGTGGCGGCGGTGTCCTTGGCAGCGGTGGCGGCGGTGCCCTGGGCAGCGGTGCTTGTGGCGGCCGTGTCCTGGGCAGCGGTGCTGGTGGGGGCGGTGTCCTTGGCAGCGGTGCTGGTGGCGGCGGTGTCCTGGGCAGCGGTGCTGGTGGCGGTCTTGTACGCCGTGCAGGTTGGCAGCGACTTCCCTTTCTTTCTGTGCCCCTTCCCCACTTTGGATGGTGGCGCAGCTGTCTTCCCACTCCAAACTGTAGTCCTGGGAGAGCCCTTGGTGGCAGGTGTTTTGCCCTTTTCCCTCCGGGCAGTGGCCAACTTCTTATGCTTCTGAGGTGGGGGACTGTCCGTGGTCTGGCTCCTTGGCACACTGGCTGCCCTGCTGCTTGGCGCAATCCAGAAGCCGGTTACTGCTGGCACCACTGTTCCCGCTGATGTGGTGGCTGAGGTGCTGGGTTGGGACCTGGAAAGGCGTGCCCTAGGGGACTGCAGGGGTGGGGGAGGTGAGGGGAAGAGGTCAAGGTTGGACAGGAAAAGTTTTTTAGACACACAGGGACGGGTAGATGGAGAGGGTATGGGAGTGGAGAAAGAGGTAGTGGTTGTAGGAGGTGTATGTTTGCTGACTTTGGGTGAAGGCGCATGGGCTGGAGGCTGTCGTGAGGTGGATGGCTGTTGGGTGGGTGTGTGACTGCGTTTGTATACCATGGGAGGTGGGCTCACAGACACACTGGGAGAGGACACAGGGGATGTGTGAATGGTAATGGGGGTGGTGAGTGCACGTGTGTGGTGTGTGGTGATGGGTGTGCTGGTGATGTAGTGCATGCAGGTGTGAGTGGAGACGTGACGGGGAGGGAGGAGGGAGACGAGGAGGAGGGGGACACAGTGGAGGCAGTGGCTGTTGGTATGTCTGCATGGGTATGATGCTTGTGTGAGTGCCTGTGGGATGTGTGGTGCTTATGTTTGCCAGAGCATCCCTTGTGTGTTGAGGTGTGTGCATGCTGGTCTGATGCTGTGCTTGGGATAGGCTGAGGTACAGGGGTTTGGGTCTGGGTGGAGGAAGTTGGAGGGAGTAGGCTGGACACAGGGACAATGGCTGTCATTAGTGCTGAGGCCAGAGTCTGAAAAGCTTGCTGTTGGGCTGCCTGACCAGAATGAATGCCCTCCAGGTATGCATTTGTCTGTTGCAACTGCCTCTCTACACCCTGGATGGCATTCAGAAAGGTAGACTGCCCAACAGTGAGGGATCTGAGGAGGTCAATGGCCTCCTCACTGAGGGCAGCAGGGCTGACAGGGGCAGGGGCTGAGGTGCCTGGAGCGAAGGAGATGCCCACCCTTCTGGGTGAGCGGCCATGGGGCACACGCTGAGGGGCTGCTGGGAGGGCGGTGCTGGTGGGGGGGTGGCGGCTGTACCTGTAGATGCGGGGGGCACAGAGTGGCCCGCCACCGCAAAGGAGCTCCCATCAGAGGAGGAGTCCGTGTCCCTGGTCTCAGCTCCTGTCCCTGCCGTGGAGCTCCCCTCGCCCTCCATCCCACTGGTGCCGTCAGACTCCATTGTCTCGCCCTCCAGGGCCATGTGGGATGCAGCTCCCTCCTGCTCCGGTACCACTGCTCCTCCGCTCATGATGCAATTGCACACAAGAACAGGGAGACACAAAAAAGGGGGGGAAAGACATGCTCAGTGCATGCAATACCGCTACCATTGGCGGACACTACAGACACAGAAGACCTCTGCACTACGCCGTGCACTTAGAGTTCCCTAATTAATCCCAGGGACATGGGGTACAAGGCCTATGCCCGATTGCTGCACACATGGAAGTCACAGGAGCCTGACTAGGTGTAGATGGCACTAACCACTAGTGAGGTTGGGGGTGCCACTGAGCCTGCCTTATGAAGGGACCTTGCCTACTAAACTCGCCCTGGCCTAGGGGAACCCACAGCCCACCTCCCCCACCCAGACACCTCGTAATGCGTGCTGATTCAGCTGAATAAGAGTGTACTCACCCCCTTGTGGCTGCTGTGATGCTCTCAAGCACCCATCCAACTCCGGATACGCCACCACCAGGATCCAGAACATCAGGGGGGTCATGGTGAGATGGGCACCCCTCCCACGTTGGGAGGCCATCCCCAGCTGGGCCTCCGCTGTCTTCTTGTTCCAGCGGCGAATGTCCTCCCATCTTTTCCGGCAGTGGTGCTCCATCTGTGGTGGACCCCCAGGGTCCAGACTTACTTGGCGATGGCACGCCAAATATCCTTCTTCTGGTGGGCGCTGACCTACAGGAATAGTACAGGGGAAAAGGAGAAGATATAACCATCCGGACTGTCACAGTCATTGGCCCACGTTCCCACCCTTGCCATGACGCACCGGCGCACTCACCGTCGTTTCATGCACGTCTCATTCTCCCCCCCATCTTCCATCCACACCACTCTACACAGGCATTGCCCATACAGCATGCTCACAGTGTACTTAGCTGTTTGTCTGGACGACTGTAGAGTAGCGTGTACTGGGAGAGGACCCCATTCACTAGTTTCTCCAACTCCTCCGTGGTGAAGGCAGGGGCCCTTTCCCCAGACACATGAGCCATTGTCTCTTCCAGAATGAGGGCAAAGCAGCACCTGCAGTGTAGGTCCTCTCCTGTCGAAGATCAGGTATCAAGTGAGTGAACAGATAGAAAATGGCGGTCACATCCGCGGCTGAGCGTACCGTCACCGCCGACGTAAATTGTCATTGGCTCCTGGGACCCATAGGGTCCAATGTTAACCAATGCAGGATTGCGCCGCGGTCTTCAACCGCCTACCGCGACGGTGTACAACGCCAGCGCAGTTACCTCATATCCTCTTGTCCCACATTACAGGTCAGGCAGCCGCCATTTCAGGGGGCCACTTGGCATTATTTTTTAATGTGTCAAACATATCTAAGCCTTGCATACACATTAAGACAGGGACATAGCAGATTGAAAAATGTGTGCAATAAAATTGTGTTTTCGTACCTCAGTGTTGGCTGACCCTCTGCTCGCTGTTCTCCTCCATAGAGCACATCCGCTGGGGCAGGTGAGGAGAGGGAGGCATCCTCCGGTGTACAGACCGCTGGTGGACCTGTCGACAATGGAAGAGCGACATGTAATTGTCACCTTCAGACTGGACTGTGCTACAATCCAGGAACTGTGTGCCCAGTTGGAGCTGGACCTGATGTCAGCTATCCGCCATCCCACAGGTATCCCCCCTCTAGTGCAGGTGCTGTCAGTACTCCATTTCCTGGCAAGTGGGTCTTTTCAAACGACAGTGGCCATAGCATCAGGGATGTCCCAGCCTATGTTCTACAACGTGTTGTCCAGAGTGTTGTCTGCCCTTCTGAAACACATGCGCAGCTACATCGTTTTCCCTCAGGTGGAGGATTTGCCTACAGTTAAAGGTGACTTCTATGCCCTGGGACATATCCCCAACATCATTGGTGCCATTGATGGGACAGGTGTACGGAAACCAGAAGAGTTACCATTCTATGAATGTGCAGATGGTGTGTTTGGCCGACCAGTACATCTCCCATGTGAATGCCAAGTTTCCTGGCTCAGTGCATGATGCTTACATTCTGAGGAATAGTAGCATCCCTTATGTGATGGGGCAACTCCAGAGGCACCGTGTGTGGCTATTAGGTGAGGATATGGACCCTATACAGTATGACTAGGTGTCTGGGTCTGGGGTTGTCCCTAAGGGTTAGTGTGTGTCTAACAGTTGTCCCTCGACATTTGCAGGTGGCTCTGGGTACCCCAACCTGTCATGGCTATTGACCCCAGTGAGAAATCCCAGGACAAGGGCAGAGGAACGCTACAATGAGGCCCATAGGCAAACTAGGAGGGTTATAGAGAGGACCTTCGGCCTCCTGAAGGCCAGGTTCAGGTGCCTCCATATTACAGGTGGTTCCCTATTCTACTCCCCAAAGAAGGTGTGCCAGATCATCGTGGCCTGCTGTATGCTTCACAACTTGGCTTTGTGACGACAGGTGCCTTTTCTACAGGAGGATGGTCTAGATGGAGGTCTTGTGGCAGCTGTGGAGCCTGTGGACAGTGAAGACGAGAAAGCAGAAGAAGAGGATATCGACAACAGAAACACAGTGATTCATCAGTACTTCCAGTGAGACACAGGTAAGAAGACATCACTGCCTGCTACATCTGATACACTTGTTCTACCTCTCATCTGTCACTTTCACCCAGTGTACGGACCCTGAGTTGTCACTTTCCCTTTTGATTTCACAGATGTGGGTCCCACTGTTTGACATCTGCTTTGTTTCCTCATGGACTAGAGCTGTGTGACATAGGTATGTTGACAATACAATGGATATTGCATTTTTCCTCAGTTATTGCAAATACACATTTTCAAAAGCACAGACTGACTCCAGATTGTTTTGTGATTTAAGGGTGTTTATTTAAGTGCTAAATAGTGGAGAGGGTTGTAAAATGGTCAGGGGTGATGGTGGAGGAATGTCCATGGCAGAGTCCAGTCTATTAGTCTCACAGGTGCATTGTCCAAAGGGGCATAGGAAGTGGAACTGGGGCAGTTGATGGATGGACAGGGTGACAAAGTGGGACAAAAGGATGACAATCAGGGTGGTCTCATTTCTTGGCAGGGGTCTTAACATTGTTCTCTGGCCTTGTCCTGGATCTCAGGGACCGCTTGCAGGGTGGTTCTCCATCTGCAGGGGGTGGGGTGCTGGTGTCGTGGTCCTGTGACGGTGCCTCCTGTCTACTAGCGCCAGCAGAGGTGGTGGGCAGTTCATCGTCCAGGCTAGTGTCAGGGGCCCCTTGTTGTGTCACAGTGTCCCTCCTGGTGCTCACAAGTTTCTTCAGCACCCCTACAATGGTGCCCAGGGTGGTATTGATGGTTTTGAGTTCCTCCCTGAACCCCAAATACTGTTCCTCGTGCGGACGCCGGGTGTCCTGAAACTTGGCCGGTACAGTTGCGATCGTATCCTGGGAATGGTGGTAGCCTCCCATGATGTTGGAGAGGGCCTTGTGGAGAGTGGGTTCCTGGGCCTGTCCTCCCCCTGTAGCACAGCAGCCCTCCCAGTTACCCTGTGTTCCTGGGCCTCTGTCCCCTGAACCGTGTGCCCACTGCCACTGCCCCCAGGTCCCTGCTGTTATTTGGGTGGTGGGTTAGCCTAGGTTCCCTGTAGTGGTGGACACACTGCTGCTTGACGTGTCCTGGGGACAGAGGTATGGGCCCGCTGGGTGGGTGCTGTGCTGCTGTTTCCAGAGGGGGGAGGCTCTGTTGTGGCTTGTGCCAGTGTGAGGGGAACCAACTGTCTTGAGGTCCCAGATGGGCCGGGCTGGTCATCTAGATCCAGTTGGAGAGAGCTGCTGTCATCACTGTGGGCCTCTTCTGTGGGGGAGTGGACATGTCTGGAACCTCCTGTCCGGTGACGTTGGGTAGGGGTCCTGCAGGGGTGTATAGTCATAATTATTGCATCTGTGTGTGCCATTGTGTGCAATGGGTGGGTGACCCTGTACCCCAGTGCTTGCATTCTTGTGTAGGACCTTGTGTGCTAATTGTTTAAGGGTGTGTGTGGGTATGTGCAGTGGCCATGGTGATGGGTGTCCATGCTTTGTTGTTGGATGCAGGGCTTGGTGTTGGGATGGGTGGGTTGTGACAGTGGGACATATGTGAGGAGTTGGAGTGATGAGGGTGAGGGCGGGGGTATGTGATAGCATGCAGGTAGGGTGGGGGATGTAATAGTTAAGCTCTGACTTACCAGAGTCCATTCCTCCAGCTACTCCTGCGAGGCTCTCAGGATGCAGTATAGCCAAGACCTGCTCCTCCCATGTTGTTAGTTGTGGGGGAGGAGGTGGGAGTCTGCCTCCAGTCCTCTGAACCCCGATTTGGTGTCTTGAGACCACGGAACGGACCTTCCCCCGTAGGTCGTTCCACCTCTTTGTGATGTCATCCCTAGTTCTTGGGTGCTGTCCCACTGCGTTGACTCTGTCCACGATTCTGTGCCATAGCTCCATCTTCCTAGCTATGGTGGTGTGATGCACCTGTGATCCGAATAGCTGTGGCTCTACCCGGATGATTTCCTCCACCATGACCCTGAGCTCCTCCTCAGAAAACCTGGGGTGTCTTTGTGGTGCCATGAGGTGGTGTGGGTGATGTGTGAGGTGGTGTGATGTGTGGGGTGATGTTTAGGGGTGTGTGGTGTTTTGTGCGTGAATGTGTATGTGTGATGGTGTTGTGTGCCTCTGTATGGTGGGGTTGTCTTTCCTGTGCTGTCTCTCTGGCCTTCGTCTAAATTTCTGGTCGTAAGGGTTTGTGGGTGATGTGGGTGTGTGTTTTATATTGTATTGAGTGTGTGGGAGTGGTGTGTGTATGTGTATCAGGTGTGTGTATTTGGAATTGTCCAATGTGGTTGTGTTTTGTAAATGTGTGTGTAATTTGAGCGCAGCGGTGTGTACCGCCAATGGAATACCGCAGTTGAAAGACCACCGCGTGGATTCGTGGGTCGTAATAGTGTGGGCTTATCCCTGTTGGCGTGATGGTGGAGGTTTTGTTATCGCCAGTTTATCACTGACCTTTGGTGTGGTGGACTTGTGTGGGTGTCTGGATTTTGGCGGATTCCGAGCTGTGGGTCGTAATAGCTGTGGTGGAATTCCACGGCCACGGCGGTATGTTGGCGGTCTTCTGCACAGCGGTAGGCGGCATTTACAGCCAATATTGTAATGACCCCCTAAGAGTATTAATTCTTAGAAAACAGTGAGAATGCTGTTGTTACACAAAATACCTGGTTAGCCCAAAAAATAGGGCTGCACAGGTGAGCTTGCGTCATAAAAGTCAGAGATGCGTTGATTCCTTACTTGCAAGTGAGGCCGTGCATTGTTTCCTTTTCCGGTTGGGTCAGCAATGCCTCATTTTTCTCCCTTGCAAGAGAGAGATGCGTCGATTTCCGGACCATGCACCTCGGATCCATGCTAAGTCAGGCTGACTTGGATGCCCAGGGACAATTCGTGGAAAATCTGGTCACACTGTATCAGAAAACTGCGCTTGAAGAGGTTTGGGTTATTATCAGCCTCCATTAGTGGGTGTTGTGAGTCATTTCTCCAGCTGCCTTGTGTTGATCTTCCAGCCGTGATGCAGGTAGAGCGTGGATTCCAGCCGCAAAGCTGGCGCGTGTCGTGTATCAGCTGCGTCACAGAAGGTGCGTCGTAAATTTCCCCGCACGACATTCTGTGCTTGGATTTTCAGTTCTTGTCTGCCAGCTTCACCTTTCAAAGGCCAGAGATTGTATAGGGCATCATTTGGCAGGGCAGAAGTCTCAGCAGAGAGCCCAGGTGCATGCAGGGGAAGTCTTTGATGGCCCTGACACTTCAGCAACAGGAGACTAGCTCAGTTCAAACCTTTGTAGATTCTTCTCAAGTAGGAATGCACAACAAAGAACAGTCTTTGTCCCTTTCACAGGCAGAAGCAGCACCTGCAGGATAGCCCAACAAAGCACAGTCAAAGGCAGGGGCAGCACGTCTCCTCAGCTCTTCAGCTCTTCAGAAATCTCCAAGGGCTTGTCCTGAAGCTTGCCTCCTGTTGTTGAAGTCTCAGGGCCATCAAATACTTCTCCTGCCAGCACCTGGTCTCTCTGCTGAAGCTCCTGCCCTGCCAAGTGGTACCCTAACCAGTTCCTGGGGCTTTTGAGAGGTGAAGCTGGCAGACAAAGGCGGTCATTATGAACACGGCAGTAAACTCCGCCGACCGCTGTGGCGGCGGTGAACAGAAGACTGCAGTTGGCGGTGAATACAAACCCGCCATATAATGAACTAAAATCCCTACCCTGCCAAATATCACCAGACCTCCAGTCACCGCTAGTACCTTGTTGGCGGAAATGCTGGACCTTCCACCCCACCACTGCCGAGCACACCCACATCCCCCTCCAAATAATGATGCACAAATCACCTTGGCGGTCAGTGGAAGCTGAATGACCATTGGCCGTGCCGACCACCATGGGCAGCAAGTGGACTCAACAGCAAGAAGTGCACACATTGGATAAGCTTGAAAACCACACACCTGACACACATCCATAACTCCATAAAAAACTGACAGACACACCCTACAATCCTTTGCAACCAAACTAGGCCAAAGAAGACGGAGACCACCAGAATCAGACACCGAACCTCACTATACACGAGACGAACACCGACCCACAGAAGAGCACCCTTGTAGGAGGCTGGCCTGGCCTGCAGTGGGTACCTTGTGGTACTTACACCTTGTGCCAGGTCCAGTTATCCCCTATTAGTAGATTAGTAGTATTCTAGCAGCTTAGGCTGATAGAGGTAGCTATAGCAGAGCAGCTTAGGCTGAACTAGGAGGCATGCAAAGCTCCTACTATACCACTTATATAATATAGCACTATATCATAAGAAACACAATTCTCAGAGTTACTCAAAATAAATGTACTTTATTTTAGTGACAATATGCCAAAAGTATCTCAGAGGATATACTCCCTTAGGAAGTAAATAAAATACACAAAATATACACACAAACCAAAATCAGGTAAGTAAACAGTTAGAACAGTGGTGCAAACACTGTAGAACACAATAGAATGCAATAGGAGACAATAGGCCCAGGGGCAACACAAACCATATACTCCAAAAGTGGAGTGCGAACCACGAATGGACCACAGGCCTAGTGTAGTGTGTAGAGGGTTGCTGGGAGTGTAAGAAACACTAAGGGTGTCCAAGATACCCTACCCAAGACCCTGAAAAGTAGGAGTACATTTACCCTACTACCCCAGAAAGACAGTAAAGTCGAGATAGGGGATTCTGCAAAGGCAACAACTGACTGCAAAGCACTGAAGAAGGATTCCTATACCTGAGGACCTGCAAAGGAAGGGGACCAAGTCCAAGAGTCACACAAGTGTCTGGGGGGGCAGGAGCCCACTAAACCCCGGATGAAGGTGCAAAAAGGCTGCCTCCGGGTGGAAGAAGTCAAAGATTCTGCAACAACAGAAGGTGCCAGGAACTTCTCCTTTGGTCAGAAGATGTCTCACGGCGTGCTGGAGGATGCTGTTTCCACGCAGAAAGACCACAATCAAAACTTGCTAGCTGCAAGAGTTGCGGTTGAAGTTAATGGGTGCTGCCCAGGCCCAGGAAGGACCAGGAGGTCACCCTTTGGTGGAGGAGACAGAGGGGGCACTCAGCAACAAAGAGAGCCCACGCACAAGCAGGCAGCACCCGCAGAAGCACTTAAACAGGTGTTAAAGAAATCTGAGCACAGTGGTCATCTCAACACAACAAAAGAGGGTCCCACGAAGCCCGTGGTCAACTCAGTGAGTTGAGCAATGCAGGACAGAGTGCTGGGGATCTGGGCTATGCTGTGCATGAAGGAATCCTTGCAAAAGTGCACAGAAGCCCTAGCAGCTGCAGATCACACAGTACACAGGATTACTGTCTGGCGTGGTGAGGCAAGGACTTACCTCCACCAAATTTAGACAGAAGGACCACTAGACTGTCGAGGTCACTTGAATCCAGCTCCTGTGTTCCAGGGACCATGCTCGTCAAGATGAGAGGGGACCCAGAGGACCGGTGATGCAGAGGTTTGGTGCCTGCATCAGCAGGGGGAAGATTCCATCAACCCACTGGAGATTTCTTCTTGGCTTCCAGTGCAGGGTGAAGAATGACAGCCCTTAGAGCATGCACCACCAGGAAACAGTCGAGAAAGCCGGCAGTATTAGGCACTACAATGTTGCTGGTAGTCGTCTTGCTACTTTGTTGCGGTTTTGCAGGCGTCCTGGAGCAGTCAGCGCTCGATCCTTGGCCGAAGTTGTAGAGAGAGATGCAGAGGAACTCTGGTGAGCTGTTGCATTCGTTATCTGAAGAGGAACCCACAGGAGAGACCCTAACTAGCCCTCAGAGGAGGATTGGCTACCTAACCAGGTAAGAGCCTATCAGGAGCGGTCTCTGACGTCACCTGCTGGCACTGGCCACTCAGAGGCCTCCACTGCGCCCTCACACCTCTGCATTCAAGATGGCAGAGGTCTGGGACACACTGGAGGAGCTCTGAGCACCACCCCTGGGGTGGTAATGGACAGGGAAATGGTCACTCCCCTTTCCTTTGTCCAGTTTCGCACCAGAGTTGGGGCTGGGGGATCCCTGAACAAGTGTAGACTGGCTTATGCAAAGAGGGCACCATCTGTTCTCTTCAAAGCATTTCCAGAGGCTGGGGGAGGCTACTCCGCCCCCGCCCTTAACACCTATTTCCAAAGGGAGAGGGTGTAACACCCTCTCTCAGAGAAAATCCTTTGTTCTGCCTTCCTGGGATTGGGTTGCCCAGACCTCGGGAGGGCAGAAACCTGTCTGAGGGTTGGCAGCAGTGGAAGCTGCAAAGAAAACCCCAGAGAGCTAGTTTGGCAGTACCCGGGGTCCATGCTGGAGCCCCGGGGATGCATGGGATTGGCACCCCAATACCAGATTTGGCATGGGGGGACAATTCCATGATCTTAGACATGTTACATGGCCATATTCGGAGTTACCATTGTCAAGCTACATATAGGTATTGATCTATATGTAGTGCACGAGTGTAATGGTGTCACCGCACTCACAAAGTCCAGGGAAATTGCCCTGAACAATGTGGTGGCACCTTGGATAGTGCCAGGGTGCCCTCACACTTAGTAACTTTGCACCTAACCTTCACCAAATGAAGGTTAGACATATAGGTGACTTATAAGTTACTTAAGTGCAGGGTAAAATGGCTGTGAAATAACGTGGATGTTATTTCACTCAGGCTGCAGTGGCAGTCCTGTGTAAGAATTGTCTGAGCTCCCTATGGGTGGCAAAAGAAATGCTGCAGCCCATAGGGATCTCCTGGAACCCCAATATCCTGGGTAACTAGGTACCACATACTAGGGAATTATAAGAGTGTTCCAGTGTGCCAATCAGAATTGGTGAAAATGGTCACTAGCCTGCAGTGACAATTTTAAAAGCAGAGAGAGCATAAACACTGAGATTCTGGTTAGCAGAGCCTCAGTGATACAGTTAGGCACCACACAGGGAACACATATAGGCCACAAATTTATGAGCACTGGGGTCCTCGCTAGCAGGATGCCAATAACACATATCAAACACACTGACAAAATATGGTTTCCACTATGAGCACTGGGGCCCTGGCTAGTAGGATCCCAGTGAGACAGTAAAAATACCCTGACTTTTACTCACAAACAGGCCAAAAGTGGGGGTAACGAGGCTAGAAAGAGGCTACCTTCCCACAACCCTCACTGCGGTTCCATCCCCGACACCATTTACCACACTAACCATGTCACCCCACAAACATCCCAAACAGCCATGCTTCACAGAAAGGAAGCTAAGGACCATGGTGGATGAGATCCTGAAGGTGGAGCCACAAATAATCGGGGCTCAGGTGCAGCACAGACCCCTCGCAAGAAAGATGGAGCTATGGCAACAGGGTCAATGCAGTGGGACACCATCCACGCACCACAGACGACATCGACAAGAGATGGAACAACCTGCGGGGGAAGGTCAGGGCCATGGCATCCAGGCATCACATCGCAGTCCAGAAGACTGGGGGAGGACTGCCACCAACACCACCTGAATACACTGACTGGGAGGAAAAGGTACTGGCCATCTTGCACCCTAAGGGACTCACTGGAGGAATGGATTCAGGTAAGTTGTCTACATTTACCCCATATACATCATACCTATAATGCAAGCACCACCCCACCCCACCACACCCATACCCACCAGGACCAATACCCCACCCAGGCCACAGCCACTGAATCCACCCCCGCATGACCACAACCCCACTAACAGGCCCACATCCCTCCCACCGTGCACAGCCACCTACCCCTGCAAGGATTCACAATGTCACTACACCACCCACAATGCAACTCCACACCCTAAGCAAAATGCAGTGCAAATCTCAGAAAGGCACCCTGGATGTGCCCAAAAAGCTACACCAGAACAAAACAGCCCAGCCCTGTGCACCCCATCCATTCATGCATTTGTAACAGACATGTATATGTCCCCTAACAGGCACCACCACCCATGCCACCCTCATGGACGGGACAAGGAGTGCCAGTGTCCCCATGGAGACAGAGGCACCTCACAGGACACTGGGGAAGGATCCCTGGACACTGATGAGCAGGCAGTCCCTTCACACAGTCCTGGACTGTCACCATGCAGCAGCCCCACCCAGGATTCCACTGACACCCCTACCACCCAGGCAAGAACAGTAGCCCAGGACAACCTTCCACACACCAGTGTATCGAGGCCACAGACTGGTGGAACACAGGTACAGAGGCCACAGTCTCGCCCTACCAACAGGCAAGAAGACGAGGACCGCAGTACAAGTGGTACCGCCAGACCTGTGCAGGGGACACAGGCACAGGGGGCTAGGGCAAGTGCTAGGGTCTTAGTGGGCCAGGGGGAAGGCGAATGGATGGATGCAGCAGCCCATGCCGTGATGTCTGAGGTATTGGGGGCCTACCAGCCTTCCCATGGCAGATTGGCACAGATAGTATCCACCCTGGAGCAGAGTCAGAGGATGAAGTAGGAACACCACCAAGAGGCCATGGAGCAGTGGAAACAGCACAACGCCACAATGTCCAGCATAGCAGGAGCACTGCTGGAGCTGGTACAAACCCAGTCTGAGACCCACACAGGACAGGAGGCCCCCACTACAGCACAGGAAACAGACCAGACAATGAGACCATCAGCAGCAACATCCTAGGAAATACCCTCAGAGGAAACACAAGGGCCAACCATGTCATCCCCTCAAGGTCAACAGCAGGCACCCAAACGGACCCTCAGGCCAAGATATGGGACTGAAACCCCTGCCATAAACAAGGCCCCCTTCAAGATGTAACAATCTGCACAGCAACCATCCCACACAATCACCCACCACACAGTGCTAAGAAGCAATATGAACTGATGTAAGCACTGATGGACCCACCAATACTACCAATAAGGCTGCTGCCATGTTGGCATTGAGGACAACCACCCATGACCAACTGTCATCACTGTAAATTGCACTATTCACTCCCTGCCACCAATAAAACACATATCACACCTGTAACACTGTCCCCTGTCATAATATGTGAACAAAGTGAAGTATGGATTGAACTGGCTGATAACCACTTTATTGGCAATGCGTTGCATGAAAGGACTCCTGTGTGCCTAAATGTGGCCCCCCAAAAAATGCACTAAATAGTACTCACTACTATGCAGACCTGGACACAGTTGCAAATAGAAGATCTAACCCCTCCCCCCCAGATGATAAACCACACTGACAGTATGTGTCACAAACCCCAATATCAGCCCTTAGTCCCACATAGTTACTGAAAGTAGAGTTGTATCAGTTGGGTCCTGGAATTGACATCTTCTCCTTCCCCATCATCACCATCACTCTCATCCCCTCTCTGAGGAAACTGGTCAGGACATACAGTACCCTCACCTCCAAGAGGGAGATAGAAATCCTCACTGCCACGTTGTGCAGCATGCAGCAGGCCACCACTATTCTACACACCTTTTCAGGCCCATAGGCCAGGGAACCCCCAGAGATAAGTAGACAACAAAATCTAGCCTTCAGGAGACCTATTGTGCACTCTATCACCCTCCTAGTATGTCCATGGGCCTCATTGTAATTCCTCTCTGCATCCGTCCCAGGATTCCTCACTGGTGTCAGGAGCCAACGCAAGTTGGGATAGCCAGAATCACCTAGAAAAAGGTGCAATACAGAGTAGTCATTGTCAAGCCTCAGAGTCAGACAGCCTGGCTGTCTGCTAGGTGGCAGTTAGTGACAGGAACACTTACCTATGATCCACCCTCTGCCCTCTTGTAGTTGTCCCATCTTCTGTGGCACACTACTGTTCCTCAGCACAAAGGAATCATGGACTGAACCTGGGAACATGGCATTCACATGTGAGATGTACTGGTCTGCAGTACATACCAATTGGATGTTCATGGAATGAAAGTTCTTTCTGTTTCTGAACGCCTGTTCACTGACTCTTGGGGGTATGATCGGTATGTGGGTGCCATCTATGGAACCGATCACATGGGGAATGTTTGCAAATGCATAGAAGTCTGACTTGATGGCAAGAAGGTCAGTACTTTGGGGAAACCTCACATAGGACTGCAGGTGTCATACAAATGCATTTAGAAATCTTGTCAGTACGATGCTGAACATTGGCTGTGAAAATCCAGCACCCATGCCCACTGTCACTTGAAATTAGCCCGTGGCCAGGAAATGGAGTGCAGAGAGCACCTGCACTTCAGTAGGAATGGCATGCTGATTACGATTTCCCAAAGTTAGTGCAGGATCCAGTAATGCACAAAGTTCAAGAATAGTTGCACGGGTGAGTCTGTAACTGATTATGATCTGACGCTCCACCATGGTCCGCATATCCACAAGTGGTCTGTACACCGATGGTGCCCTTCCTCGCCACAAGGGTCGGTACCTAGGAGGGATTTCAAACATGTGTGAGGAACACACAAACATGGGCACACATTGTCATCAAATGTGCACTGCATACTTGATTGTAGGGACTCATAAGTCAGATGTGCTTGACAGTTCTTCATCTACACCTTAATGAGGGAAAAGAGTTTGTCATATGTGGGTTTTGTAATGGTCACATGTAGAGGTGCTTTATGTGAAAAATAGGGTCTGCATTGTGCACAATTCTTTTTTATAGATGCATAGTTAATGCCAAAGTGTCTGCCCCCTGTAATCCAGAAATGTTGTTGTGGAAGTGACCTCATACCGCTAGCAGTTGACGTAACTGCGTAAGGGGGTGTCTACCGCCGTTCCCACTGTCATTGATTAACATGGATGCCAATGGGGAATCCTGTTGTATCATGATTGCCACCGGCGGTGACTGTGCACACCGCCACGGTACGTACGTGAATTCATCATCTCAACTTAGCTTGACTCCCTGATCTCGAGGAACAGGTACTCCACTGTGTGTACTCCTGTGTCCTGCCCCTGGTCATGGAAGTGTCTCGTGTTGCAGGGGAATGGGCCCCGGCCTTCACCCAGGAGGAACTGGAGAGAGACTAGTGGATGGAGTCCTGCCCCTGTACGCCAAGCTTTATGGACGGCCAGAGGTACAGGTGAGTCAGGGTTTGGGGGGGCACTGTTTGGGTGGAATGGATGGTGTTGTAATGACATATGTGTGCACCTCTGAGCCTGCATGGACCATGGTTAATGGCATGCTGCGTGCATATGTCCTGTAAGTCTGACAGTACTGCCCGCCCCATAGTGGACGTATAGCCAGCTGTACCTGTTTTGCAAGTGCCTGACCTCTGTGTTCCATTTCTGTGTCACCGTTTTAGGTCAGAACCCACCAGAAGAAGGCACTTTGGCATGCCATCACCAATGACATGCAGACCCTGGCGGTCTACAACTGGCAGAGCACCCACTGCAGGAAGAGGTGGGAGGACCTGCGGTGCTGGGCGCGAAAGATCCATGAGGTCCAGCTGGGGAAGTTCTCTCATCGTGGAAGGGGTGCCCGTCGGGCACTGACCCCCCTCCAGGAACGCATCCTGGCGGTGGCTTACCCAGACCTGGATGGGCGCTTGAAGGCTGCACAGCAGTCACAAGGGGGTGTGTACCCATGTCACAATCGTAACCCTTGATGGATGTCTGTGTGTGCATTAGGGTTCATGCTGCTTAGTTGCAGGAACTCTGACTGTTGTCCACCTACATGATGGCCCCCATAGCGTGTAGGGGTGTCTCGGTCAGGTCTCCTAGATGTCGAGTCCCTAGGTAGTTCAGGAGATGGGTGTAGAATAGGGTTCTGGTCAGAAGTCAGGGGCATGGCCATGGGCATAGTGAACGGGGCTGCCTGTTGGGGGTGTCTTCTGGGTGGGTGTAGGTATGGCCACTATGTTAATTCTTTTCAGCTATTTACAAGTGTCTCACCTGTTTTGTCTCCCTATCCCTGTTCTCCTGTGTTGTTTTTGTACATCAGCAACATCTGGTGAGGGAGCTGAGGCACCAGCAAGTGGGGATGAAGTGGCCCATGGATCCTCGAAGGCAGAGTCATCTGACGCCAAGGGGACCAGTGGGTTGGAGGGCAAGGGGAGTACCAAGGGAAAGGAAACTACCACTGGAGGTAGTGACTCCGATACCTCCTCCTATGGGGGCTCCCCAACGGTGGCGGACCCTAGTGGCCACACCACTACAGTGACATCTCCCCATTCCATCACCGGCCTCCCTTTTGCTCCTTACAGAGTTGGCTGTGCCCGCTCACCCGAAAGGTGGGTGTCTCCTTTACCCCAGGCACCTCCTCCCCTGCCCCAATCAGCCCTGCTTCCCTCACAGAGGAGGCTATTGACCTCCTGAGAACCATCTCTGTAGGGCAGACAACCATCGTCAATGCCATCCAGGGGCTAGCATCAGAGATGCAGCAGACAAATGCCTATCTGGATGGCATTCACGGTGCTGTGTCTTGTCTACAGAGATCTTTTCAGGCTCTGACCTCCTCTTCGATGGCAGCCAGTTTCCCTGGTCATTCCATCCTCCCTCCAACCTCCTCTACCCCTACCAGCACCCCACTCCCTTTACCCGTCCAAAGCACACAGTCTGACACACAGTCAAGCACATCAACACACAAGAAACACACTTCTAAACACAAGCACCACACCTCCCACCACAAGCATTCATACAGCCAACATACACATGCACACACAGCAACATCCACTTCGCCTAGTGTGCCCACCTCTTCCGACTCCGTCTGTCCCTTCTACATGCACACCCTCATGCACTGCAAATTCAGACACTGTTGCTTCTCCTCCTACTGCAGTCACCACAATAGCAGACATCCATACATGAACCCCAGACACCACACCTGCACTCACCACAACTACTGTAGTTGACACATGCAGCACACTCACCAGACTTGCAGACACCCACACAACATACATCCACCTTGGCAGCCTGTCTTCTCCCACCTTGTCCACCCCCCTCCTCCAAAAACACACAAACGCACCAAGGCACCCACCCATCACACATCCACCATACCTCAGCATACTGTCCAGTCACCTGCACCCACAACAGGCACCCCTACACCACTTACGTCCACACCCTCTGCCTCCACTCCCACACCCTCATCCAGGCCCAACCTAATTGCTCCCAAAAAACTTTTCCTCTCCTGTGCTGACCTCTTCTAACCCACTGGCCTACCCCATCTTGTCCCTAACCATGCACACCTCCTTGCCCTTTCCACTCCTTCCACTTCACAGCCCACCCCTGTTTGCCCTTCACATTCCCATGCCCCTTCCCCAGAGAAGAAGAAGCCCCACACAGAGCCAAGTCCATCTGGCTCCACCCGCTCGAAACACACACCCCCACCTTCCAAAGCCAAACCCACCCCCTCCACCTTCCAAGCGCAAGTCCAAGCCCCAAACCCATCACAAATCCCCACCCCCACCAACCCCTGCCCCATTCCGTGAGGTGCCTGGATACCCCATTGTTGCCTCATTAGGTGGAGTACCGTGCACTTTGGGAGTCAGGTTGGGGCCATTGTGGCCCATGGGACTTCTTGCAATACTGACAGGCCATTGGCCTTGTTGGAAATAGTTGGCTCTGCAAGCCGGAATAAATATTTATGTGTGGCCTGTGTTTTGGTGGCACACTCCTGAACCCTGGTCTTTCGTTTCATTGTTTGTGGGTGTGGGGCATTTGTATGTACTATGGTCAGGTTGGATTTGCCTTATGTCGGGTAAGTACCTCGTGCTGTGGGGTGTATGGGTTGTGCTGCTGTGAAGGCTTGGTGGGGCGTTGCAGGGTGGGTGGAGTAGGTGGGTATGTAAATGTGCCCTTTCCTCCCTTGTTTTGTAGGTTGCAGTACTTACCATCGTCGTTTTCATTGGTGGTCTCGGTCGTGGAGGTATATGGCAAGGAGAATGGCTAGCATGATCTGCAGCTCTCTATCCATGTCTGCTTTGGCGCGTTGTGTGGGCCTCCGGTGAGTGTTTCCTTATATTTGGTTAATTTCCGCCTGGTCTTGCGTGGTGGTGGTTCCCACCCCGAAACTGCTGCGGCATAGGGGTTCATTATTTGAAGGGCGGGTTGGGCCTTTCCGTCGGCCTGTGGGCGGACTCTGCCGTCATCGTCGGCACACCTCTACTGGCGGTGGGTGGTTTTCTGGATGCCTGTGTTTCGATTGGTTCGTTATTTAGCTGTCCAGACCGCTCCTCTGTTGACGGTTTTTA
Organism: Pleurodeles waltl; assembly: GCF_031143425.1. Taxonomy (NCBI): domain Eukaryota; kingdom Metazoa; phylum Chordata; class Amphibia; order Caudata; family Salamandridae; genus Pleurodeles; species Pleurodeles waltl. Next base: position 263,512,230 of record NC_090440.1, read on the forward strand.
CCCCCACTGCCGGCGGCGCGGTTTGGACCGCCGTGTTCATAATGAGGGCCCAAGACTGAAAATCCACGCACACACCGCTGTGCGGAGAAAAAATTGACGCACCTTCCGAGACGCGGCTGAAAAATGACACACCACCGGCTTCGTGACAGAAATCGATGCTCCACTGGCATCGCGGCTGGAAGATCGACGTAAGCATCTGGAGAAATGACGCGCAACACCCGCTGACGGAGGCTGATAACTTCACAACCCACATAGTGGGGCTTGCTGATACCGTGCAGCACAATTTTCGATGCAAACCTTGTTGGGTGCAGAAAAATGACGTAACGCCTGTCCGGACACAAGTGCTTGGCCGGATCGACGCATCGCTCTCCTGCAGAGAGGAAAAACGACGCACGTCGACCTGACCAGAGAAGGAGAAATGACGCACTGTCTCACTTGCGGGTGATAAATCGACGCATCAATAACCTTTTTCGACACACACTAACACATGCATGTTATTTTGACAGTGCCTTGGTACCTTTGAACGCCAACAGTGTTTTTACTGTTTACAAAGCGATTCAAGACTCTTTTGCTTTTAAAATTAATAACTTGATTTGTGTATGTTGGATTCTTGTTGTTTTGGTCTTGTTTTGTTTAGATAAATATTTCCTATTTTTCTAATCCTGTGTTGTGCCATTTTGTAGTGTTTTCACTAAGTTACTGTGTGTTTGGTAGAAATACTTTACACCTTGGCTCTGAAGCTAAGCCTGCCTGCTCATGCCAACCTACCAAGGCGGTCTGTGGAGGTTAGCTGAGGGTGATTCTCCTTTACCCTGACTAGACTGAGGGTCCGTACTTGGACAGGGGGTAACCTGACTGCCAACAAAAGACCCCATTTCTAACACATTTTCAAAAACAGAATAAAAAAACAAACTTTACTAAAAGATGTATTTTTCAAATTGTGAGTTCAGAGATCTTAAACTCTACATTTCTATCTACTCTCAAAGGCAATCTGCACTTTAATAATATTTAAAGGCAGACCCATGTTTACCTATAAGCAACAGTGAAAACCGAATTTGGCAGTATTCCACTGTTAGGACATGAAAAAAAACACATAAGTACATGTCCAACCTTTTACATAAACTGAACCCTACCCATGGGGCTACCTAGGGCCTACCTTAGGGGTGCCTTACATGTATAAAAGGGAAAGTTTAAACCTGGCAAGTGGATACCCTTGTCAAGTCGAATTGGCAATTTAAAACTGCGCACACAGACACTGCAGTGGCAGGTCTGAGCCATGTTTACAGGGCTACCCATGCGGGTGGCACAGCAAGTGCTGCAGGCACACTAGTAGAATTTGATTTACAGGCCCTGGGCACCTCTAGTGCACTATACTAGGGACTTACTAGTAAATCAAATATGCCAATCAGGGATAACCAAATTACACATACATTGTACATAGGTGCACTTGCACTTTAGCACTGGATAACAGTGGTAAAGTGTCCAGAGTATCATAAAAACAGCAAAGACAAAGTCCAGCACACATCAACAACCTGGTAAACAGATGCAAAAAGTAAGTGGAGACCATGCCAAGGGTGCCAAGTCTAACACGTGTCCCTCCCAGCTGAAAGTGGGGAGCAACTACCCAACCTCACAGAAGTTCTCATCACTAAGGCAGAAGAATCTGGACATACATCAGCATTGGCGTGTTCTGTGCCAGGGTGGTGTTCCACCGTAAAGTCCATACCCTGTAGGGAAATGAACCACCTCAAAAGTTTTGGATTCTCACCCCTTATCTGCATTAGCCATGTGAGGGGGCTTTGGTCCGTCTGAACCCAACTGTGAGCCCCAAACAAGTAGGGTCTTAGCTTCTTCAGCACCCAGACCACAGCAAAAGCTTCACACTCTATTGCACTCTACCTACATTCCCTGGGGAGTAAATGTAAGAAAGTACCATCTTGTCTGGCATGTTACCCCCATTTTCACTGTATATATGTTGTTTTAGTGTATGTGTCACTGGGACCCTGCCAGCCAGGGCCCCAGTGCTCATACGTGTGCCCTGTATGTGTTCCCTGTGTGATGACTAACTGTCTCACTGAGGCTCTGCTAACCAGAACCTCAGTGGTTATGCTCTCTCTGCTTTCCAAATTGTCACTAACAGGCTAGTGACCAATTTCACCAATTCACATTGGCATACTGGAACACCCTTATAATTCCCTAGTATATGGTACTGAGGTACTCAGGGTATTGGGGTTCCAGGAGATCCCTATGGGCTGCAGCATTTCTTTTGCCACCCATAGGGAGCTCTCACATTTCTTTCACAGGCCTGCCACTGCAGCCTGAGTGAAATAACGTCCACGTTATTTCACAGCCATTTACCAGTGCACTTAAGTAACTTATAAGTCACCTATATGTCTAACCTTCACCTAGAGAAGGTTGGGTGCAAAGTTACTTAGTGTGTGGGCACCCTGGCACTAGCCAAGATGCCCCCACATTGTTCAGGGCAAATTCCCCGGACGTTGTGAGTGCGGGCCCCCCTTTCCACGCGTGCACTATACATAGGTCACTACCTATGTATAGCGTCACAATGATAACTCCGAACATGGCCATGTAACATGTCTAAGGTCATGGAATTGTCACCCCAATGCCATTCTGGCATTGGGGAGACAATTCCATGATCCCCCGAGTCTCTAGCACAGTACCCGGGTACTGCCAAACTACCTTTTCTGGGGTTTCACTGCAGCTGCTGCTGCTGCCAACCCCTCAGACAGGTTTCTGCCCTCCTGGGGTCCAGCCAGGCCTGGCCCAGGAAGGCAGAAGAAAGGACTTCCTCAGAGAGGAAAGGGGTCAGGGCTGGAGAGGAGTAGCCTCCCCCAGCCTCTGGAAATGCTTTGATGGGCACAGATGGTGCCCATCTCTGCATAAGCCAATCTACACCGGTTCAGGGATCCCCCAACCCTGCTCTGGCGTGAAACTGGACAAAGGAAAGGGGAGTGACCACTCCCCTGACCTGCACCTCCCAGGGGAGACTGCATTGCTGGGTAAGGCGTGATTTGCAGCTGCTCCGGCTCCTGTGCACTCATCCAGGATTTCCTTTGTGCACAGCCAAGCCTGGGTCCCCGACACTCTAACCTGCAGTGCACAACCTTCTGAGTTGTCCTCCGGCATCGTGGGACTCCCTTTTCTGACTTCGGGTGGACTCCGGTTCACTCCTCCTCCAAGTGCCTGTTCCGGTACTTCTGCGGGTGCTGCCTGCTTCTGTGAGGACTCCCTGACTTGCTGGGTGCCCCCTCTGTCTCCTCATCCAAGTGGCGACATCTTGGTCCCTCCTGGGCCACAGCAGCATCCAAAAACTCTAACCACGACCCTTGCAGCTAGCAAGGCTTGTTTGCGGTCTTTCTGCGTGGGAACACCTCTGCAAGCTTCTTCACGACGTGGGACATCCATCCGCCAAAGGGGAAGTTCCTTGTCCTCTTCGTTCTTGCAGAACACAAAGCTTCTTCCATCCAGTGGCAGCTTCCTTGCACCCTCAGCTGGCATTTCCTGGGCATCTGCCCACTCTCGACACTGTCGCGACTCTTGGACTTGGTCCCCTTGTCTTACAGGTACTCAGGTCCGGAAATCCACTGTTGTTGTTTTGCTGGTGTTGGTCTTCTTTGCAGAATCCCCCTATCATGACTTCTGTGTTCTCTGGGGGCTGTAGGTGCACTTTACACCTACCTTACAGGGTCTTGGGGTGGGCTATTTTTCTAACCCTCACTGTTTTCTTACAGTCCCAGCGACCCTCTACAAGCTCACATAGCTTTGGGGTCCATTAGAGGTTCGCATTCCACTTTTGGAGTATATGGTTTGTGTTGCCACTATACCTATGTGCTCCATTTGCAATCTACTGTAACTTTACATTGCTTGCATTACTTCCTTTTGCTATTACTGCATATTTTTGGTATTGAGTACATATATCTTGTGTATATTTGGTATCCTCATACTGAGGGTGCCCACTGAGATACTTTTGGCATATTGTCATAAAATTAAAGTACCTTTATTTTTAGGCATATCTGTGTATTGTGTTTTCTTATGATATTGTGCATATGACACCAGTGGTATAGTAGGAGCTTTGCATGTCTCCTAGTTCAGCCTAAGCTGCTCTGCTATAGCTACCTTCTATCAGCCTAAGCTGCTAGAAACACCTCTTCTACACTAATAAGGGATAACTGGACCTGGTACAGAGTGTAAGTACCCCTTGGTACCCACTACAAGCCAGGCCAGCCTCCTACATTGGTTGTGCAGCCGTGGGATAAGTACTTGCAACTACTTACCACTTTGTCATTGTGTATTTTTCATAAGAGAATAATATACAAAACAAGTTCAGTGTATGTACAACTAACCAAAAAGTTTTGCTTTTCTTCTCTTACACTATCTGCTAAGTGCTGAAAAGTAGTCCTAAACTTTCTAAAAGTTTCAAAAAGTTTCAAAAAGTTTTTTTTTCTGTTCTTTAAAAAGTCCTGAAACTTTTTCTCTCTTCTATCTGTCTCTAAACCTTCTTCTATCATGTCTGGTGTAGGAAATCCTCTTAATTTGCTCAATACAACATATGACAATCTTAACTTTAAGAGCCTAAGGAGTCTCTGCATTGATAGAGGTTTAGTTCTAGGAAAGAACCCTTCTATAGAATTTCTGTCTAACATGCTCATTGAGAATGATAAGGCCCTAGCTGGCAGTTCAATTGAGAAGTTAGGAGATAGCTCACACTCTGACTCAGGGGAACCCCTTGATGGAGTGGTACAGGGTCCTCTTCCTAGTCTGCCCCTTAGCAGACCACCTAGCATTACTGGTAGTAATAGAAGCTCCCATCACAGTAGGGAGGGTTTTGTTCCTGAAGGCCAGGTTGTTAGAGTGCAAGCTGTTAGAGGCAGGTCTCCCTCTGTTGAATCCAACATTTCTTCTGTGTCCAAGCATTCCCAACCCACCCACCCTCAAGACAAATTGTTAGAAAGGGAACTCAATAAGTTGAGAGTGGAAGAGACCAGGCTGAAGCTTAAACAGCAACAGCTGGCTCTAGACAGGGAATCCCTAGACTTAGAGAGGTAGAGACAGAGGTTGGGGTTTGGACCCCATGGTGGCAGAAGCAGTATTCCTGATAGCAATCCTGTGAGAGAGCATGATTCCAGGAATCTGCACAAGATAGTTCCCCCTTACAAGGTGGGGGATGACATTAACAAGTGGTTTGCTGCACTTGAGAGGGCCTGTATGGTACAGGGGGTCCCTCAAAGGCAGTGGGCTGCTATCCTATGGCTATCTTTCAGTGGAAAGGGTAGGGATAGGCTCCTTACTGTTAGAGAAAGTGATGCCAATAATTTTGCAGTTTTGAAGGAAGCACTCTTGGATGGATTTGGCTTAACCACTGAGCAATACAGGATTAAGTTCGGAGAAACCAGAAAAGAGTCCTCACAAGACTGGGTAGACTTTGTTGACTATTCAGTGAAGGTCTTGGAGGGGTGGTTACATGGCAGTAAAGTTTCTGACTATGAAAGCCTGTACAATCTAATCCTGAAAGAGCATATTCTGAATAACTGTGTGTCTGATTTGTTACACCAATATCTAGTGGACTCAGATATGACCTCTCCCCAAGAATTGGGAAAGAAGGCAGACAAATGGGTCAGAACTAGAGTGAACAGAAAAGTTCATACAGGGGGTGACAAGGATGGCAAGAAGAAGGATGGTAAGTCTTCAGACAAGGGTGGGGACAAATCTAAAAATGAGTCTTCATCAGGCCCACAAAACACTCTGGTGGGGGTGGTGGGTCCAAATCCTCTTCTAATCAAGTAAAAAAGGCTTGGTGCTATTTATGTAAAGTAAAAGGCCATTGGACAACTGATACCAGTTGTCCAAAGAAAAGCACCAAACTTCCCACTGCCACAACCCCTACTGCAACCTCTAGTGCCCCTAGTAATAGCAGTGGTGGTGGGAGCAAACCTACTAATAGCCAATCCAAGGGAGTAGCTGGGCTCACTTTTGGTAATTTAGTTGGGGTTGGTCTTGTTAGGGAGACCACAGAGGCTGTGCTAGTCTCTGAAGGTGCCATTGATTTGGGGCCACCTTGGTTGCTTGTCCCCTTAATATGGATAAGTACAAGCAACGTCTCCTAATCAATGGTGTTGAGGTTCAGGCCTACACGGACACAGGTGCCAGTGTTACCATGGTAATAGAGAAACTGGTACACCCTGAACAACACCTACTTGGTCACCAGTACCAAGTGACAGACACTCAGAACAACACTCTTAACTACCCCATGGCTGTTGTGAACCTCAACTGGGGTGGGGGGGTTACTGGTCCAAAGAAAGTTGTGGTTGCCTCAGATTTACCTGTAGACTGTCTACTAGGGAATGATTTAGAGACATCAGCTTGGGCAGAAGTGGAGTTGGAGGCTCATGCAGCAATGCTGGGCATTCCTGGGCATATTTTTGCTTTGACAAGGGCTCAGGCCAAAAAGCAAAAAGGACAGGGTGACCTGGATCCTGGAACAATGGACCAAGTGCTCCCTAAAGCTAGGGTTAGTAAGGGTAAATCCCTACCCACTATCCCTCCCTCTACAGATGATTCAACTTCTGAGGAAGAAGAGTTCCCCCCCTGTGCAGAACCTTCACCAGAGGAGCTGGCAGCAGACACTGCTGAGCTTTTGGGTGGAGGGGGGCCTGCCAGGGAGGAGCTGAGTGTGGCACAGCAATCCTGTCCCACATTAGAGGGTCTCAGACAGCAAGCTGTCAAACAGCAGAAGGGGGATGTCAGTGACTCACATAGAGTTTACTGGGAGAACAACCTCTTGTACACAGAGGCAAGGGATCCAAAACCTGGAGCAGCCAGGAGATTGGTCATTCCCCTGCAGTACAGAGAGTTCCTCCTAACGCTGGCACACGACATTCCCTTGGCTGGACATTTAGGTCAGACTAAAGCATGGGAAAGGCTTGTCCCCCTGTTTCACTGGCCTAGGATGTCAGAGGACACAAAAGATTTTTGTAAGTCTTGTGTGACCTGCCAAGCCAGTGGCAAGACTGGTGGCACTCCAAAGGCTCCCCTTATTCCACTGCCTGTGGTTGGGGTTCCCTTTGAAAGGGTATGGGTTGACATAATTGGCCCCCTTGACCCTCCTACTGCTTCAGGCAATAGGTTTATCTTGGTGGTAGTGGACCATGCCACAAGATATCCTGAAGCTATTCCTCTAAGGACCACTACAGCTCCTGCAGTGGCAAAAGCCCTCTTGGAAACCTTTCCAGGGTGGGTTTCCCAAAAGAGGTTGTATCAGACAGGGGTAGCAACTTTATGTCTGCATACTTGAAGTCCATGTGGAAGGAATGTGGTGTAACATACAAATTCACCACACCTTATCATCCACAAACAAATGGACTGGTGGAGAGGTTCAATAAAACTCTCAAAGGAATGAGAATGGGACTCCCTGTAAAACTCAGGAGGAGATGGGATGTCCTGTTACCTTGCCTCCTTTTTGCTTACAGGGAGGTACCTCAGAAAGGAGTGGGCTTCAGCCCCTTTGAACTCCTCTTTGGGCACCCTGTAAGAGGTCCCCTAACACTTGTAAAGGAGGGTTGGGAACAACCTTTAAAAGATCCTAAGCAAGACATAATGGACTATGTACTCGGCCTAAGATCCAGAATGTCTGAGTACATGAAAAAGGCCAGTAAAAACCTTCAGGCCAGCCAAGAGCTCCTAAAGCAATGGCATATACAGAAGGCTGTTCTGATTCAGTACCAACCAGGACAGAAGGTGTGGGTATTGGAGCCTGTGGCCCCAAGAGCACTCCAAGACAAATGGAGTGGACCCCATCTCATTGTTGAAAAGAAGGGCGAGGTCACCTACTTGGTTGACCTGGGCACTGCCAGGAGTCCCCTGAGGGTGCTCCATGTCAATCGCCTAAAACCCTACTATGACAGGGCTGATCTCACCCTGCTCATGGCAACAGATGAAGGACAGGAAGAAGAGAGTGACCCTCTCCCTGATCTCTTCTCTTCCACAGAAGAGGATGCTCTAGTGGAAGGTGTAGTTTTGGCAGACTGTCTTACTGCTGAGCAGAAAGACAATTGCATAAATCTCCTAGGTCAGTTTTCTGAACTCTTTTCACCTGTGCCAGGAACCACATCTTGGTGTGAGCACACAATAGATACTGGAGACAGCATGCCTGTCAAAAGTAAAATAAATAGGCAGCCTGACCATGTCAGGGACTGCATATAACAAGAAGTTCAGAAAATGCTTGAACTAGGAGTGGTTGAACATTCTGGAAGCCCATGGGCCTCTCCTGAGGTGCTTGTACCAAAGCCTCATTCAAAGGATGGAAAAAGGGAGATGAGGTTTTGTGTAGATTACAGAGGTCTCAGCCAGGTAACGAAAACTGATGCTCACCCTATAGCCAGGGCAGATGAGCTCATAGATATACTGGCATCTGCCAAGTATCTAAGCACCTTTGATTTGACTGCAGGGTATTGGCAGATCAAGTTATCAGAGGATGCTAAAGCAAAAAACGCATTTTCGACTATTGGAGAGCACTACCAATTCACAGTAATGCCCTTTGGTTTGAAAAATGCACCTGCCACTTTTCAGAGGTTGGTGAATACAGTCCTGCAAGGGTTGGAGGCTTTCAGTGCAGCATATCTGGACGATATAGCTGTCTTTAGCTCCACCTGGGATGATCACCTGGTCCACCTGTGGAAGGTTTTGGAGGCCCTGCAAAAGGCAGGCCTCACTATCAAGGCTTCAAGGTGCCAGATAGGGCAGGGAAAAGTGGTTTATCTGGAACACCTGGTGGGTGGAGAACAGATTGCACCACTTCAGGGGAAAATCCAAACAATCATTGATTGGGTTCCCCCTACAACTCAGACCCAGGTGAGAGCCTTCTTAGGCCTCACAGGGTATTATAGGAGGTTCATTAAAAACTATGGCCCATATTTATACTTTTTGACGCTAAACTGCGCTAACGCAGTTTAGCGTCAAAAAGTTTTGCGCCGTCTAACGCCATTCTGAAGCGCCAAGCGGGCGCCGTATTTATGGAATGGCGTTAGACGGCGCAATCAGACCGGCGCTGCCTGGTTTGCGTGGGAAAAAACCACGTAGACCAGACAGCGCCGGCGTAGGGGGAAAATGGCGCATGGGCGTCTTAAAATGGGGCAAGTCAGGTTACGTCGAAAAAATCGTCTTAACCCGACTTGCGCCATTTTTTAACGACGCCCATCCCCCATCAACATGACTCCTATCATTGTAAAGATAGGAGTCATGCCCCCTTGCCCAATGGCCATGCCCAGGGGACTTCTGTCCCCTGGGCATGGTCATTGGGCATAGTGGCATGTAGGGGGGCACAAATAAGGCCCCCCTATGCCACCAAAAAAAAATATAAAAAATAAAAAATTATACTTACCTGAACTTACCTGAATGTCCCTGGGGTGGGTCCCTCCATCCTTGGGGGTCCTCCTGGGGTGGGCAAGGGTGGCAGGGGGGGTCCCTGGGGGCATGGGAGGGCACCTGTGGGCTCATTTTGAGCCCACAGGCCCCTTAACGCCTGCCCTGAGCAGGCGTTAAAAAGTGGCGCAAATGCGCCGTTTTTAGCCACGCCAACTCCCGGGCGTCTCTTTTGCCCGGGAGTATAAATACCACGTAAAGGCCTGGGAGTCATTTTTTAGACGGGAACGCCTCCCTTGCATATCATTAACGCAAGGAAGGGGTTCACGCTAAAAAATGACGCACATTCCGGGAACTTTGGCGCTATTCGCCTCTAACGCCATAGTATAAATATGGCGTTAGTTGGCGTTAGTTTTGCGTCGAAATTGCGTAAAAAAAAACGACGCAATTTCGGCGCAAATGGAGTATAAATATGGCCCTATGGCTCCATTGCAGCCCCACTTAATGATCTCACTTCCAAGAAAATACCTTAAAAGGTATTGTGGACAACTAGCTGTCAGAAAGCTTTTGAGGAGCTGAAACAGGCCATGTGCACTGCACCTGTCCTAAAAAGCCCATGTTACTCCAAGAAATTCATTGTTCAAACTGATGCATCTGAATTAGGGGTAGGGGCAATCTTATCACAACTCAATTCTGAGGCTCAGGATCAAACTGTTGCTTTTATCAGCAGGAGGTTGACCCCTAGAGAAAAGCGTTGGTCTGCCATAGAGAGGGAGACCTTTGCTGTGGTCTGGGCACTGAAGAAGTTGAGACCATACCTATTTGGCACTCACTTCATTGTTCAGACAGACCACAAACCTCTACATTGGCTAAAACAAATGAAAGGTGAAAACCCTAAGTTGTTGAGGTGGTCCATATCTCTACAGGGAATGGACTATACAGTGGAACATAGACCTGGGAGTACCCACTCCAATGCAGATGGACTCTCCAGATATTTCCACTTAGACAATGAAGACTCATCAGGTCATGGCTAGTCTTATTGTCCTTCGTTTGGGGGGGGGGGGTTGTGTAGGAAAGTACCATCTTGCCTGGCATGTTAACCCCATATTTCACTGTATATATGTTGTTTTAGTGTATGTGTCACTGGGACCCTGCCAGCCAGGGCCCCAGTGCTCATAAGTGTGCCCTGTATGTGTTCCCTGTGTGATGACTAACTGTCTCACTGAGGCTCTGCTAACCAGAACCTCAGTGGTTATGCTCTCTCTGCTTTCCAAATTGTCACTAACAGGCTAGTGACCAATTTCACCAATTCACATTGGCATCCTGGAACACCCTTATAATTCCCTAGTATATGGTACTGAGGTACCCAGGGTATTGGGGTTCCAGAAGATCCCTATGGGCTGCAGCATTTCTTTTGCCACCCATAGGGAGCTCTGACAATTCTTACACAGTATTTCACAGCCATTTACCACTGCACTTAAGTAACTTATAAGTCACCTATATGTCTAACCTTCACCTGGTGAAGGTTGGGTGCAAAGTTACTTAGTGTGTGGGCAGCCTGGCACTAGCCAAGGTGCCCCCACATCGTTCAGGGCAAATTCCCCGGACTTTGTGAGTGCGGGGACACCATTTCACGCGTGCACTATACATAGGTCACTACCTATGTATAGCGTCACAATGGTAACTCCGAACATGGCCATGTAACATGTCTAAGATCATGGAATTGTCACCCCAATGCCATTCTGGCATTGGGGAGACAATTCCATGATCCCCCGAGTCTCTAGCACAGACCCGGGTACTGCCAAACTACCTTTCCCGGGGTTTCACTGCAGCTGCTGCTGCTGCCAACCCCTCAGACAGGTTTCTGCCCTCCTGGGGTCCAACCAGGCCTGGCCCAGGAAGGCAGAACAAAGGACTTCCTCAAAGAGAGGGTGTTACACCCTCTCCCTTTGGAAAAAGGTGTCAGGCCTGGGGAGGAGTAGCCTCCCCAACCTCTGGAAATGCTTTAATGGGCACAGATGGTGCCCATCTCTGCATAAGCCAGTCTACACAGGTTCAGGGATCCCCCAGCCCTGCCCTGGCGTGAAACTGGACAAAGGAAAGGGGAGTGACCACTCCCCTGACCTGCACCTCCCAGGGGAGGTGCCCAGAGCTCCTCCAGCATGCCCCAGACCTCTGCCATCTTGGATTCAGAGGTGTGCTGGCACACTGGACTGCTCTGAGTGGCCAGGGCCAGCAGGTGACGTCAGAGACTCCTTCTGATAGGTTCTTACCTTTCTTACTAGCCTATCCTCCTTCCTGGGTAGCCAAACCTCCTTTTCTGGCTATTTAGGGTCTCTGCTTTGGGGAATTCTTCAGATACCGAATTCAAGAGCTCATCAGAGTTCCTCTGCATCTCCCTCTTCACCTTCTGCCAAAGGATCGACCTCTGACTGTTCAGGACGCCTGCAAAACCGCAACAACGTAGCAAAGACGACTACTGCAACCATGTATTGCTTCATCCTGCCGGGTTTCTCGTCTGTTTCCTGGTGGTGCATACTCTGGGGGTAGCCTGCCTCCTTCTTGCACCAGGAGCTCTGAAGAAATCTCCTGTGGGCCGATGGAATCTTCCCTCTGCAACCTCAGGCAACAAAAGACTGCATCACCGGTCCTCTGGGTCCCCTCTCAGCATGACGAGTGTGGTTCCTGGAACTCAGCAACTCTGTCCAAGTGACTCCCACAGTCCAGTGACTCTTCAGTCCAAGTTTGGTGGAGGTAAGTCCTTGCCTCCCCACGCTAGGCTGCATTGCTGGGTACAGCATGATTTGCAGCTGCTCCGGCTCCTGTGCACTCTTCCAGGATTTCCTTCATGCACAGCCAAGCCTGGGTCCCCGACACTCTAACCTGCAGTGCACAACCTTCTGAGTTGTCCTCCGGTGTCATGGGATTCCCTTTTCTGACTTCAGGTGGACTCCGGTTCACTCCTCTTCCAAGTGCCTGTTACGGTACTTCTGCGGGTGCTGCCTGCTTCTGTGAGGGCTCCCTGACTTGCTGGGCGCCCCCTCTGTCTCCTCATCCAAGTGGCGACATCCTGGTCCCTCCTGGGCCACAGCAGCATCTAAAAACCCTAACAGCAACCCTTGCAGGTAGCAAGGCTTGTTTGCAGTCGTTCTGCGTGGGAACACCTCTGCAAGCTTCTTCACGACATGGGACATCCATCCTCCAAAGGGGAAGTTCCTAGTCCTCTTCGTTCTTGCACAACACAAAGCTTCTTCCATCCGGTGGCAGCTTCCTTGCACCCTCAGCTGGCATTTCCTGGGCATCTGCCCACTCTCAACACTGTCGCGACTCTTGGACTTGGTCCCCTTGTCTTACAGGTACTCAGGTGTGGAAATCCACTGTTTTTGCTTTGCTGGTGTTGGTCTTCCTTGCAGAATCCCCCTATCACGACTTCTGTGTTCTCTGGGGGTTGTAGGTGCACTTTACACCTACCTTACAGGGTCTTGTGGTGGGCTATTTTTCTAACCCTCACTGTTTTCTTACAGTCCCAGCGACCCCCTACCAGCTCACATAGGTTTGGGGTCCATTTGTGGTTCGCATTCCACTTTTGGAGTACATGGTTTGTGTTGCCCCTATACCTATGTGCTCCTATTGCAATCTACTGTAACTTTACATTGCTTGCTTTACTTCCTTTTGCTATTACTGCATATTTTTGGTATTGTGTACATATATCTTGTGTATATTTGGTATCCTCATACTGAGGGTGCCCACTGAGATACTTTCGGCATATTGTCATAAAAATAAAGTACCTTTATTTTTAGTATATCTGTGTATTGTGTTTTCTTATGATATTGTGCATATGACACCAGTGGTATAGTAGGAGCTTTGCACGTCTCCTAGTTCAGCCTAAGCTGCTCTGCTATAGCTACCTTCTATCAGCCTAAGCTGCTAGAAACACCTCTTCTACACTAATAAGGGATAACTGGACCTGGTACAGAGAGTAAGTACCCCTTGGTACCCACTACAAGCTAGGCCAGCCTCCTACAGTAACCTCCTGCTAATGAAGGCTACAGGTTAATATAGGCCCTCTTCATTAAGCTGTGAGAGTACTGCTCCTATACCATGCTCTAAGGCGTCTGTTTGCACAACAAACTCCATGGAGTAGTCAGGTGCCTTCAGCACAGGGGCTGTGCACATGACAGCCTTCAGGGCATCAAAAGCGGTCTGGCAAGCCTCTGTCCAGATAACCTTCTTTGGTTGCTTCTTGGAAGTCAACTCATTTAAGGGGACAACAATGGTGCCATATCCCTTGACAAACCTCCTGTAATAGCCGGTGCTGCCTAAGAAGGCCCTCACCTCAGTCTGGGTTTTGGGAGGCTCCCAAGCCAGAATGGTGTCAATCTTTGGCCATAGTGGTGCCACCTGGCTACTCCTTACCTGGTGTCCCAAATAAACCACTGATCCCTGCCCTATTTGGCACTTGTTTGTTTTAACAGTGAGGCCTGCCTTTTGCAGGGCCTCCAACAGTCTGCAGAGGTGCTGCAAGTGTTCCTCCCAAGGAGAACTGAAGACTGTAATGTCATCCAGGTATGCTGCGCTGAAGTCATCCAACCCAGTCAACACCTCAGTGACAAACCTCTGGAATGTGGCAGGGGCATTTTTCATCCCAAATGGCATCACTTTAAACTGGAAGTGCCCATCTGGGGTAGAAAATGCTGACCTCTCCCTGCCCCCCTCAGTTAGGGCAATCTGCCAATACCCAGATGTCAAATCAAACGTGCTGAGGTATTTGGCAGCTCCCAACCGATCTGCGAGCACCTCAGCTTGGGGAATGGGGTGCGTGACACCTCATCTTTGATGCTAGCCCTGACCTTACCAGTCCCCCTGTAAACTTTCTGTTTAATGGGTGGACTGTCGCCAGTGTCCACATTATGTGTACACCATTGCATGACCCCTGGGTTCAGGGAGGCAAACTGACCCAAAACCTGGCGACAGTCCCTCTGTTGTTCTGTGGTCAGGGAGGGAGAGAGCTTCACTCCCTCCATGGACCCATCTTTCTCTCCAGGGGACAGGAGGTCAGGAAGAATCTCATTCTCTTCTCTACCCCATCATCTGTTGTTAGGAGCATGGACAATTCAGTCCGCTCGAAGTGTGGTTTGAGACAGTTCACATGCAGGACCTTTAACGGGTTCCTGGGAGTCCGCAAGTCCACTGGGTAGGTGACTTTGCTCTTGTGCTCCACCACTTCAAATGGCCCAGTCCACTTGTCCTGAAGCACCCTGGACTCCACTGGTGCCATCGCCCACACTTTTTGCCTAGACTGAAATTCTACCGGAGTGGCATTCTGGTCAAAGCACCGTTTCATGTCTGCCTGGCTTGTTTCCGGGTTCTCTCGTGCAAGAGCTCTGAAGCGGGCAGTCTGGTTTCTGAAGGCCAGCATGTAGCTTAATACATCCTGGAGAGTTTTACTGGAGGCTTTCTCTAAGCCCTCCTTTGCCGGACTCAAAGGTACCATGACAGGGTGGCGATACAGTAACTCGAAAGGACTAAATCCAGGACCTTTTTGAGGTACCTCCCTGTAGGCGAACAGAAGGCATGACGTCCCACTTCCGCCTCAAGGGCTCTGACTGGGCCATGATCTTGCCTTTATGGGTGTGTTTGTATCTTTCAACCAGACCATTGCTTTGGGGGGGGTTAAGGAGTGGTTAACTTATATGCTACCCCACACTCCTCCCACAGAGACTTCACATAATTAAATATGAAGTTGGTACCCTTACCAGATACCACTTCCTTGGGGAATCCCATGCGGTTAAAAACCCCCATCAATGCATGACCCACCACAGGGAAAGCGATTGATCTCAGAGGAATGGCTTCTGGTTACCGGGCGGCATGGTCCACCAAGATCAGGATAAACCTGCTGCCCTTGGCTGTCTTGGGATCCAGATACCCCACAATGTCAATACCGAACCCTTTCAAAGGGTGTAATGACCACTGGAAAAGGTTGGAGGGGAGCCTTACATTTCCCCCACTTTTGCCACTTGCCTGACAAGTCTGACAAGACCTGCAATAAGCATCTGAGTGCCTGCGCATTAAGGCCAAGTAAAAGTGGGTGACAAGCCATTCAAAGGTCTTGTCCTGCCCAAGCATCCAGCTGAAGGCACATCATGAGCCAGACCCAGTAGTTTCTGAAGCACTGGGTTATCACCAGCACACGGGCTGACTCAGGCTTAGCAACCTTAGGCTCACTATACAGGATGCCATCTTCCCAATAAATCAGGTTAGATCCTGGCTCCTTGCCAGCCGCCTGGTCCGCAGCCTGCTGCCGCAAACCCAGTAGAAGAGGGCAGGTCCTCTGTGCTTCACAGAATACCTCCCTGGTGGGTCCCCCCTCCTGCTGCCACTGTTACTGCTCAGGGAGCTCCCTCAGTTCAGCCACCTGTTCTCCTGTAGGTTTTGGAGCATCACCCTCAGGCTCCACCTCCTCGTGGACCGTGGGAACTTCTGGGGCCAGTTTCACATGGCCATTGCCCTTCCTCTTTCTGGTGGTCTCCTGGGCCACTGCCTCAGGCTCCAGGTGCTCCTGACCACACTGACGGGCTGCCATTGACCTAGTGGATACACATACCTACCGAAGCAGACCCAACATTTCCAAGTGTGACCTATGTTCCACCGCCTTCCAAGGGGAATCCTCCAGATCATTGCCAAGCAAACAATCCACAGGCATGGTTGGACTCACAGCTACCTTCAAGGAACCTCAGACCCCCCCCCATTCAAAGGGAGTCTGCACCACTCTGCACAGGCACTCTGAGTTGTCCACTGCAACTACTTGGGGAAGTACACAGGGATCTATTTGCTCTTCAGACACCAGAGGTGACTCCTCACTGTAGTCACACTGGCTCCTGTGTCTCTCAGAGCCTCCACCCTCTGTCCATTAATAGTCACTCACTACCTGCACTTTTTAGTGTTCTCAGACACTAGGGGATCTGGATCATCTCACTGTCCACTAGAGAGACAAGGGTCATCTCAGCTGGCTCTGACCCACCTGAAACCAACTCGTCTCCAAGAGCTACACTAGCCAAACCCTAGGACTGAGCACCAGTGGGTGGCGGTGTACTTTTGGGGGATTTGGGGTCCCCCCTCACATGACCCAGCTGGTCACATGCATAACATTTACATGAGGGACCCCCTTCCACTTCCCTTTGGAGAAGCATGGCTTCTTTTCACTGGGGGCTGGGAATCCTTACCCTGGGAACTAGGTTGGGGCCCTTTAGAGAACTCCCCCTGTTTACCTTTACCCCCCCTTTCTTCTGAGAGGGAGTCTGCCCACCTTTGGCGTGGTCTCCCTCATACCTCTTCTGGATCCTGGTGCTGTCCCAGTGGTCTTCTTCCTGCGCAAGCTTTCTGGGTCAGTCAGCTTGCTGTCAATTAGGTGCTGGCACAGCTCTGGAAAACACAAACTGTACAAGTGCTCCCATGCAATTAAGTTGTAAAGCCCCTCATATGTTGTCACCTTACTGCCAACATCCAGTGATCCAGTGACCTGCAAAAAGAATCAACACATTCCAACCATGTTTGGGATTCCTTCTTCTGATGGAACCTAAACTTGTCCTTATACTGCTCAGGAGTGAGACCATATCTTGTGAGTAGGGCGTCCTTCATGAAAATGTAGGTAAGCACTTGAGGATCCCCTAAGGATGTCAGAGTATCCCACCCCTCTACCTCAAAGTGCTTCCACAGACCCGCCACCCAATGAGCTTCAGGGAGCAGATTCATATGGAAAGCAGACTCATACCACATGACCACAAGAACATGTCATCCTCCCTTTTGTAATCTTTCAAAAGGCCTTTTAGAATGTGCACCCTCCTCTCAGGCTGCACTGTGATATTGCTGCCACCATCCCTAATGGACTTGCTCCTCTCATCCAGCTCCCTCAAGCTGAACTCATGAGCCAGCAGTATTTTATTCTCCTCTGTAGCCACCCTCCTCTCTTCCATCTCCCTTTGCATCCTAAGATTTTCCAACTCCAGCTGGTGAGCCCTCTCTGCCTGTCTGTCCTGTAACTCTTCAGGAGTCAGACTATTGGATGACACACTGCTACCTGCCCTGGAGACTCCTTACCTGGACATAACAGGCCCGACCCACTATACCATTGTGTATGAATTGCACCTCCTCCCCCTCATTCCTCCTCCTTCCCCCATGTGCCCCTCAGCTTCCTTGGCTTTTACCCAGGCCCTCAGTGCCTTTTGCAGCTCCTCCTTCCTGGTGGAGCCCTTAATGGGACAGGCATGTTTTTTGTGGAACTGCCTCAACTGAGCAACTGTATACCTCTCCAGTTTCCCTAAATCAAAAGCAGCTCCAGGTGATGCATCTCCAGATTGAAACATGATGAAGAATCAACAAAAGTGCAAGTTCCAAGTAAGAAAAAAGAGTTCCTAATGAAGTTCAAAATGTCAATGAAAGATCAGCAAAAATATGGAAGTAGGGAAAAACAATCCAAAAACGAAAAAGCAAAAACAAGCTGATAACCAATGGCAGTCCGGTTAACCCCTGTCCAAGGAAGGACCCTCACTCTAGTCAGGGTAAAGGAGAATCACCCTCAGCTAACCCCCGCTCTCCCTCTCCAAATTATGGCCAATGCACCACACCAACTACCAGGGTGGAAACAACACTCACCACAGCAGTAGCCATCAACAGCCAGGTGGAAGACAAAGTACTGCCCACCATATTATGACACAGCACACCACCACCTTTTCCGGGGCAGTACCAAAGCCATCAAAATCCTGGTGGAGACGCATCACAGAAGAGAAAGGACTCACCATAGGAAGCACAGGGAAGAACAACGCCGCCATCGAACCCGAAGTGCAAGTCTTCCCAAAGATCTTCTACGTTATGCTCCACCTGGAATACCAATGCAGACGAAGACGACAACGGTGAGTACAGCCATCTAGCACACAAGGGAGGGAGGGAGGAAAACGAGAGTGACACACACACACACACACAACACACACCGACACACACACACACACCACACACACAACAGCTGCACACGAATAACAATTTGACCCCAATTCACGGCAGAATATTGCAAGGACAACAGGAATGGACGAAAGTAATTGTAATCAAATCAACATCTAAAAAACGTAATCGATTTGTCAATGAAACAGATATGTACACATGTACACAAAGGGACACTGCCCTGTCCAAAGTTCAAAGGGACCACATGGCCGTAGGGCACAGTCTAATGCCTAACTCGAATCCTGACTTCATCTGAATAGTACACTGCAGGGGCATCAGTTTGCAAATGGGCAGGCACCTCGGAGGGGGAACCTCAGCTGGATGCAGGAACAAGCCAAATGGTTCTGGAGGGGGCTCCATGCTCATTGCTCTGTCCTGGGGAGTACAAGGCAACAGTCTCTCAGGTGGGTGACTTCCCAATGGTTCAGGATGGGGCAACATGCCCATTGCACTGGCCTGGGGAGTGCAAGGCCACAGTCTCTCAGGTGGGTGACTTCCCCACTAGTTCTTGAGGGGGCCCCTTGTACAGCAGCCCATGGAGGGTAGCCTATATGGCATCCACTGGCGTTGACAGCTGCAGTGTTTTGGCGGATGGAGGTGCCTCCTGGGCATCCTCTGCAGTTGCTGATGGCTGCAGTATGGTGGCGGATGGAGGTGCCTCCTGGGCAGCCTCTGCAGTTGCTGATGGCTGCAGTGTGGTTGTGGATGGAGGTGCCTTCTTGGCAGCCTCTCTAGTTGCTGATGGCTGCACTTCATCAGCTGACGATGGGGGCCCCATGACAGCTTGTGGTAGAGGGGTCACCCTGACAGCCTCCACTAGAGTAGAGGGCTTTGTCTCCTCCATCACATGGGGATGGATTCCTTACCCTTCCTGGAAGGGGTGGATTGCTTTTTCCCCATTTTGGATGGTGGTGCAGGTCCCTTCCTCTTCTTGACTGGGGGTACAGGCTCATCCCCTTCTTGCCTGGAGGTGCAGGCTCCTTCCCCTTCTTCGATGGAGGTGCAGTATCCTTTCCCTTCTTCGATGGAGGAGTGGTATCCTTACCACCATGAGTAGGTGGTGCCACCACTGTCCCTGTGGACTGTTCAGCTGAGGTGCTGGGCTGGGTCTTTGGTGCCCTGCTCTCACGGGCAGGACAGGGGGAATGGGAGGGGGAGGGAAGAAGTCAAGTTGGGCAAGGCAAACATTTTTAGGGATGGTTTAGCGGGAGGAGGGAGAAGTGATGGGAGTGGAGGTAGAGGGAGTGGTTGTAGGAGGTATATGTCTAATGGATTTGGGTGCAGGAGCATGGGCTGTATGCTAATGGGTGTATGAGTGCTTGCGTTTATGTCCTTTGGGGGGGAAGACAGGGTGGGAGAGGACAGAAGGGACACGTGCATGGCTGTTGTAGAGGTGTCTGCTAGTGAGGTGTGTGTGCTGCTTGGTGTGGTGATGCTGGCAGTAGATGTTGATGTAGTGCATGCAGGTGTGAGTGTGGATGTGAATGGGAGGGAGGAGGAGGAGGTGGAGGGGGAAACAGTGGAGTCAGTAGATGTTGCCGTGTCTGTAACTGTATGGTGTTTGCATGAGTGCTTGTGAGATGAAGTGTGGTGCTTGTGTTTGCCTGTGCCAGTCTTGGGTGTTTTCTTGTGTGCATGCTCATTTGTATGTGTGCCTGGGATGGGTTGGGGTTGAGGAGAATGGGACTGGGAAGTGGTAGTTGGAGGGGGAACCGTAGAAACAGGGACAATGGCTGCCATCAGTGAGGAGGCCAGAGCCTGAATTGATCTCTGTAGGGCAGCCAATCCACTGTGAATGCCCTCCATGAAAGCATTGCATTGCTGCATCTGGGATACCAGCTTCTGGATGGCATTCACAATGGTTGACTGCCCTCCAGAGATGGATCTCAGGAGGTCAATAGCTTCCTCACTCAGGGTAGCAGGGCTTACTGGTGCAGGGCCTGAGGTGCCTGGGGCGAAGGAGATGCCCACCCTCCTGGGTGAGCGGGCAAGAGCAAATCGCTGATGGGCTGCTGAACGGGCAGTGCTGGTGCGGGGGTGGCGGCTGTACCTGCAGCTGGGGTGGTCACAGAGGTGTGCGCCACCACCAGGGAGCTTCCATCGGAGGAGGTATCTGAGTCTATGTTGTCTCCTCCAGTCTCCGCCATGGTGCTCCCCTCGCCTTCCGTCACAATGGTTTCCTCGGTGTCAGTGGACTCTGCCTCCTGGGTCCTGTGGGTTGCAGCTCCCTCTGTTGCCGGTACCCCTGCTCCTCTGCCAAATGATGCTAATGCACACAAGGACAGGATGACAAAACAAGAAAGGGGAGGAGAGAGACAGAGGATACACTGGGTCAATGACTGCACCACACCACTATTAGCATTCACATCACCGCCACACACAGAGAACAGGCTTAAGCACTATGCAATGTATTACCAGTGATATGGCTAGTCCGTTCATTCGTTCGTTTGTTTGTTAGCTTTATTTTGGTAAAAATAAATACCATAAAAGCACACCACAATTCACAGTTTTACAAGACAGCAAGTTGTGTACAAAAAGTTTCAAACATAAAAGGTTGGACTACATAAAAAAATATCAAACGTAAGGATTTTCCCTCTGGAAATTCATACTGTATTATAAGATCGTATAATAGTGCAAGATTTTGTATGTTAGATATCAAGAATCAAATACAAGCCTAACCGAACATATCACATAAAATAGAACATTTCTATTTGAAAGTATAAAAATATCTAAGCATAAAAATATTTTAGACAATAAAAGTACATATATTAAAATTCACGAATGGATTCATCGATAGCCACTCCCCACAACTATTACAAAATTTTACTCCTATTTTTTAAGGGTGTTCAGTCTACAATTTCAAGAAAAATAATAATAATAATAATATATGTATATATTAAACATAAAAATGTTCCCTCTAAAAGTTCAAAGCGTATTATAAGATCATATAAGAATGCAAGAATTTGCATAATAAGTATCAAGAATCAGATACAAGCTTAGCCAGACATATCACATAAAATAAGACATTTCTATTTAAAAAATATAACAAATATCTAGACATAAAAATACTTTAAGCAATAAGAAGTGATAGGTGCATACATTAAAATTCACGAGTGAGTTCATCAACAGCCACTCCCCACGTCTATAGTTAAGTTTACCTCTATTTTTTTAAGCATGTTCAGTCTACAGTGCCAAATGGAATCTTAGGGGCATATTTATACTCCGTTTGCGCCGGAATTGCGTCGTTTTTCTTGACGCAATTCCGACGCAAAAGTAACTCCATATTTATACTTTGGCATTAGATGCGTCTAGCGCCAAAGTCCATGGAGTTTGCGTCCTTTTTTAGCGTGGACACCTACTTTGCGTTAATTATATGCAAGGTAGGCGTTCCCGTCTAAAAAAGTGAGTCCGCGGCATGTGCGCCGTATTTACACTCCCGGGCAAAATTCACGCCCGGGAGTGGGCAGGTCAAAAAAAATGACGTACGCCCGCTTTTGCGCCGTTTTTTAGCGCCTGCAAAAGGCAGCCGTTAAGGGACCTGTGGGCTCTGAAGGAGCCCAGAGGTGCCCTCCCATGCCCCCAGGGACCCCCCCTGTCACCCTTGCCCACCCCAGGAGGACACCCAAGGCTGGAGGGACCCATCCCAGGGACATTAAGGTAAGTTCAGGTAAGTCATTTATTTTTATTTTTTTTGTGGCATAGGGGCGCCTGATTTGTGCCCCCCTACATGCCACTATGCCCAATGACCATGCCCAGGGGACATAAGTCCCCTGGACATGGCCATTGGGCAAGGGGGCATGACTCCTGTCTTTGCTAAGACAGGAGTCATTTCTATGGGGGTTGGGAGTCGAAAAAAATGGCGCAAATCGGGTTGAGGCGAAAAATTTGCCTCAACCTTACTTGCCCCATTTTTTGACGCCCAAGCCCCATATCCCCCTACACCGGCGCTGCCTGTGTACGTCGTTTTTTTCCACGCACACCAGGCAGCGCCGGCGGCTAACGCCGGCTAACATCATTGATTAAATACGGCGCCCGCATGGTGCTTCAGAATGGCGTTAGCCGGCGCAATTTTTTTTGACGCAAAACTGCGTTAGCGCAGTTTTGTTTCAAAAAGTATAAATATGGCCCTTAATATTTTGCCAGACAGCAAGCCACTAAAACGGATGGATCAGATTTAAAAATTCTCAAAGCCAGTGGACAGTTCTTAAAACCCATTTTCCTACACAAAAGAATAATCCAACAAACTCTCTGATTATGATATGCAGGACATTGGAAAAGGACATGGGTTATAGATTCTTCCCTGGCACAGCCCATTGGGCACATCTGCGAAGTGCAGCTAGTGTTGGCCCATTTATGTGTTAGAATGCGCAAAGGGAGAGAGCCTATCCTAAATCTAATATACAATGCACATGCACGTGGAGAGAGAACTATGTCCATATATTGCGCGGATTCATAATGGCATTTAATTTTTAAGAAACTGCCCGTCATGGAAGATGGTGAAACAACAGACAATTGTGAAAGATGCACATGGAGCCAAAATGCATCCTTTAGTATCTGTGTTGCATTTTTTGGAATAGATAGCGGATCCTTCCAATAAGACCCCAAGCCAAGTAGTGTGAAAATCCTTTCTACGTACGCACACCACTTGATTTTTGAACTAGTATTATTGGCCATCAGGTTAACTAGCCCACATCTGTAGGGAATAAGAGAGTCTAATGACCTTAGACGGATCCAAAACAACAAAGGCCTGAGAGCAGCAATCTGGCAAATAGGAGGCAAATTTAGGTCCATTCGAATAGGAAGCATTGGGGTACTGGAAGGAACTCTTAACAAGGACTGTAAAAAATAGTTTTCCACCTTTGTCAAATCATCTAAATTACAGTGGCCCCACAGTTCGGCTCCATAAAGGGCCCCCCCCCCCCTTGCTTGTAATTTGTAGATTTCAATTGTGGGTGTCATGGCAAAGCTAGGAGATCTAGCTGCAAATCTTAAAATACCACTCGTCCGTTGTTTCAAACGGAAATTTGCTTTCTGAAGGTGAGAATGCCACTTGTGCGAGTCTTCTAGTTTCAGGCCTAAATATTCAAAATCGGCAACTCTTTCCAACGCGGCGCCCTCTAAATAAATGGGGCGCCGCATCCTACCTTTTTTATCCCCAAACACCATACACTTAGTTTTTAATCGATTGATTTCCAGGCCATGATCGTTACAAAAGGCTATGAATCTCGAAAGCAGGGTTGAGAGACCTGTGGCTGTTTGGGATATCAACAAGGTGTCATCAGCAAATAGGAGGCAGGGAATTCTCTGCCCTCCTAATTTGGGAGCATCATTGGAGCACTCCATGAGATACGGAATGCATGCATTTATGAAAAGGAGAAATAAGGTAGGGGCGAGTACACAGCCTTGCCTCACGCCACGAGCAGTGGGAAATTTTTCAGTCAGTTCGCCCTGCCGACCCCATCTGATTCTACCATAATTACCAGTATAGAGATCTCTGATGATATTTAAAATAGAGCAAGGGACTCCCGTTTTAGACAAGACCTCCCACAATTTATTGCGGGGTACCAAATCAAAAGCTGATTTTAGGTCAACAAATGCTACAAATAGGTGGCCTGAGTTCATATCAACAACTTTCCATTTAATAGAAATGAAGCGGAATATCTGGTCTATTGTACTGATTTTTTCTCTAAAGCCCGCTTGGAAGTGGTTTAAAATGTGGTTTTCCACTATCCATTTGCTCAGCCTACTCAACAATTGATGGCAAAATGTTTTTGGGAGATTGTCGATGAGGCTGATGGGTCTGTAGTTTCCCGGGCAATTCCTCTCTCCTTTCTTATAAATAGGCACAATGATTGCCTCTTTCCATGAGTCAGGGTAGAATCTGGTAGTCAAAATGGCGTTAGAGAGCCTATTAATATACGGGCTCCAGGTGTTCTGGTCCGCTTTAAACATATCAGAAGGGATCCCATCTAACCCAGGGGCCTTCGCTGCTTTTTGGGCAGTGATGGTCTGTGGAGTTTCATTCAATGTAAAGGGAGGCAAGGAGGACGTGGGCGAGTGAGATGTTATCGGCTGTCCCAAGCTTGGTGCATCGAGGGCCAGTGGAGAGCCATACAGTTCTTTGAAATGGGAAAGCCAGGCGTCAGGGGTTATATGAGACTCCAAATAGGGGGCTCGGTTCTGATCACTGCGAGATACCAGAAGCCAAAATCGTTTGGAGTCGTGAGCCCTAGCTGCCTCAAATAGGTCACTCCAGAGCCCCTCTTCATGCTCATGTTTGCTCTTATTGCATATAAAAGCATAATTACGTCTTGCATTAATAATACCTAGTCTGTCCTTTGTCCTTAATACACTAACCTGGGTATTTTTAGCCTCTCTACACCTCTTATTAAACCATTTGGAGCAGGGTTGGGGACAAGAGTTAGTCAGCGGCCTTGCACGTTTAGAAAACAACTCTTTCGGGGTAGCGAATAGGTCCAAATGGAGGGACGTAACTTCGATTGGAGCAAAAGTGACACTATGGTCAAATAACTGGTGGGAAGAAATTAAAGCACACAGTTTTTCTCGGAGCTTGTTCGATCTCTCAAAAGAGTCCCATCTTACCGTGCGCCTGTTGCTAGACAACTCCATAACAACAGGAGAAGCAGAAGGAAATACGGCTCCTGCTAAGAGAGATCTCTTATACGTAATCTGTAGAGGGGCATGATCACTAGTATGTGGATTGCCCACTTCCACATTTAGTATATGGTGGCAAACTCTTAAATAAAACAAAATGTAATCTAATTTATTACTATAAGGACCCCTAAAAAAAGTTGGTCTAGCAGGAGTATCAGCTGGAAAACGGCCATTGCCAAGACAGAGACCATGTAATATCATAAGATCTATTACCTGCGTAGCCCTAACACAAGGTTTGTATGAATTTTGCTAGATGGAATGGGGAGGAATGTTCCATACACTATCTTCAGGCTGCATAACCTCTATAAGGTCTAGGTTAAATTCAAGTTGGACATTAAAATCCCCTGCTATTATAATGTGATATTTAATACGGAAGTCTGGAATTAGAGTGTTTAATAGCTCGATAATAGTAGAGCGATGGTTAGAGGGTCCCGGCCTACTATAAATATTTATACAGAGAACGGGGGAGCCTGAGATTGGTTGGATAGCAATAGCCAAAATATCATGGCAATCCACATATATCTCCTTTATTCCTCCCACCGCTGTCGATTTTACCCAGGTACATAAGCCCCCTACTACCCTACCTGCTAGAGATGGCTTAGCCGGTTTAAAAAAAGAACTAAACCCCTGTCTATATGTGCAGTGTTTGGCCCAAGTTTCCTGGAACATACATACATTGAAATTTTCAACAAATGCCCCCCACTCGGTGTCTGCGAGTTTGCCATTGATGCCAGCCACATTCCAGTACAAAAGCTTTGCTGGTGTCTGGGCAATAGAGCAGCTTGATTTCACAAGAGTGTCATCTGGAAGGTCGCTGTCAATAAGCTTCTCCATAAGCAGGTTTGTAAAATTATTGATGTTAACAAATTGTGAATCCGAAGGAGGAACAACACCTGGACTAGGTGAATAGAGTGAGGAACCTGTAGCCTGTCGGTCTGAGCTAGGAATGGAGATGCAGGACTTAGTGGAATATAGTCAATCAATGTCAGAGGTGGCCCCCTGGAGATCGAAATCGCATGCTGGTTGGCCACTAAAAACAGGACCGAAGCTGATCATTGGGGCAAGGTCAGATGGTACACCTTTAAAGACCTGGTGGCCTGATGGCCTGAAATTTTGATGGTCTGTAGAACGGCTCAAGGCCCAGTTGGCTGTTCTAGAGGAGAAATTCGGCTTCATGTGACCAACAGTGGGGCGGCTGGCGCTGAGAGAAATAGCAGATGACTTCCTATTTGTGTTGCGTGCTTCCATATCTAGAAGACCTGTTACCAGATGAGGATTTTTGAAATTGAGTTTTATGGAGTCTCGACAACCAGGAAGACCATTTACTCGTTCAGCAGATAAAATGTCATCATGGATGACTGAGCCACAACCTCTAACGTGTCTCAGCCAATGCGAGGCCTTATTGGCTAGTGAGGCTTTATCTTCTCGCGTATTTGGGGGCAAAGGTGGAACATTACACATATATATATAGTTGTTCTTAGTTGGATTAAAATTTTGGCAGGAAGCTTTAGTAGTGTCCCATTTATAAGGGACATTAGAAGGAAGAGGAATATTGCGTTTGAGAGAGGACATATGCTGGCTATAACAACGCTGCCCTTCCATAAGGGCTGCTACGCTTGTTGGCGGTGGCAGGGGCTCGGTTGAGGAAACAATTTTTACATATGAGTGTTTGGGTGTTGCAGAATTTGGCTTGGGCTCACCGATAGGGAGAAGAAGTTTGCTTTTAAGAAGAGTAGTAATTTCAAGCAATAAAGATTTCAGCTCACCTATTTCACTCTTAAGGCTAAACACCAGTGCTGGCAAGTCATTTAGTAGAGGAACACTCTCCGTGTGTAACGAAGTCGTGGAAATTAATCGAGGATTTTCCAGAACTTGGGGGGCCAAACAGGAAAAACGGTTAGAACAAGGAATTGTGGAGTATGTAACATTGTCGTTTGGTACTTCGGGATCAAGATGAGGTGCAGATAGGGAAGAAGAACTGATAATATTAGTAGGGCCTTGGAGAGCTGACACCTGATGAGGTGAAGTAACAGTTTGCGATTTGGGGGCAGTATACGAACTTGAAGTCAAGAGCGGGATGAGGGTACCAGATTTCGGCTCCTTTCGTCGGACCCTCTCCTTATTATTTAAGATCTGTTCAACTTCTTCAATCAAATCATCTATTTCCTTAGCAACACAATTGGTGTGTGGTAACATGGCCTTATTAGTTTTAAGTATTTTAGATTTTGCAGAGCCCAGTGCGGGGCTGCCTTTCGTCTTACGCTTCCCCATTGAGGATTAGGGCTACAAAAACAATGCAAAAAGAGTTTTAAAAGTGCTTCCCAGCACTAAGTAGACTAATGGCGTACCTTAGGGCCCAAAGGGGGTGCCCAGCCCGACCTCCTTCGGTCTCTGTCGGACGCGGACGGGCCCGCCCTTGGCCTGGGCTTTGCCCGGGCGCGTCCCGCGCATCGGTGTTGCGCGGTGCGCTTTATAGCACCCGCAATCTAAACAAAGTGGCCCCAGGTGGGGGGGAGCAGGCAGCAACAGCAGCAAGAAGGAGCCTGGGACTTGGAGTCCCACCAGGCTCTTAGGCAGCAACCAGGAGCGGTGTTGCGCAGTGTGCTTTATAGCGCCCTCAATCTAAACAAAGTGGCCCCAGGTGGGGGGGAGCAGGCAGCAACAGCAGCAAGAAGAAGCCTGGGACTTGGAGTCCCACCAGGCTCTTAGGCTAGTCACCAAGGCAAGATAAGGAGCACACACCGCCAAATGCAGCACTCCTGGGACCCATGATGCCCTGCCTGAAATGGACTGCTAACAAACTAGGTTACCTGTATTTGCCATACACCCATTACCCCTGAGATGACCCACGCTGCAATGTCTGGTCTGGCCTTAGGGGCACCTACTGACACACATCCACCACCCAATACCACCCCCTGGCCAAAATATGTAATGATACCCACTGTACTCACCCCCTTGTGGCTGCTCAAGGCCCATCCAGCTCAGGGTAGGCCACCGCCAGTATGCTGGTCATCAGGGGGGTCAGGGTCCAACAGGCACCCCTTCGTCATGGGTAGGCGATCCCCAGCTGGGCCTCCGTGGTCTTCCGTGCCCAGCGTCTCAGGTCCTCCCACTGTTTCCGACAGTGGGTGCTCTGCCTGCCATAGACCCCCAGGGTCCACACGCCCTTGGTGATGGCACACCATATTCCCTTATTTTGATGAGCGCTGACCTGCAGAGGCAATACAGACAGGAGAACACCATTAAACAAATAGTCCAGCCTGTCACACAAATGGCCCATCATAACCGTTTCCATCACCTTTGGCAGACACATCACCCAGGGCACACCATGTACACCGCCACAAGACATTCCCCCCACTCCCCCACCCCGCTTACATGAAGCTTGCACACACATCTCCATGCATCCTTCCCACATGCATCGTGTCCAAAGTGTACTCACCTGTAGGTCTGGAGGACCATACATCTCTTAGTACTGGGGTAGGACCCCATCTACCAGTCGCACCAGCTCCTCCAAATTGAAGGCTGGGGCCCTTTCCCCAGTCACACGGGCCATGGTCGGTTCCAGACACAGGTCACAGCAGCACACCCAGTGTAGGTGTTCTCCTGTTGAAGGTCAGGAAACAGGTGAGGAATCAGATAGAAAATGGCAGTCACATCCACTGTGGTGTACCCCATCACTGCCGGGTTGGATCCCCATTAGCCACTGTACTCCATAGAGCCTCATATTATCCAATGAGGAATTGTGCGGCGGTGCAAGACTGCCTTCTGCCACGATGCCCAATGTCGGTGGAATTACCTCACTTCCACCTGTCCCTACATAGAGGATAGGTGGTCGCAATTTCAGAGGGGGGAAGCAGTTATATCGACAATTACTGCGTCACAGATTAGTTTGTCAGATACTTTGTAATTAACACTATCCCAGTACATAAGTGCACTATGTGGACTGCAGCTGTGGTTTTGTTGTTCCAATTGTGACATCCTACTCGCTCTTGTGTACCTAAGATACCTACCACTGTGGATGAATAGGAGGTGGAGACATACCTCCATGTACAGACCCCTGGTAGACTTAGCTACACTGGAGGACAGGCACATTATCCTCACCTATAGACTGGACAGGACCACAATCACAGAGCTGTGTGCCCAATTGGAGCCTGACCTGATCTCATCTATCTGTCATCCAACTGGGATCCCCCCTCTTGTGCAAGTGCTATTAGTGCTCCATTTCCTGACAACAGTTTTTTTCCAAATGACAGTGGGCTTGGCAGCAGGAATGTCACAGCCAATGTTCTCAATCGTGCTGGCAAGGGTTCTGTCTGCCTTGGTGAAACGCATGTGCAGCTCCATTGCTTTCCCCCAGGTGGAAGATTTGGCCACTGTGAAGGCTGGATTCCAAGCAATGGGACATATCCCCAATATAATTGAGGCGACTGACGGTACACATATTGCGTTTGTGTCCCCCCACCAGAACGAACAGGTGTACAGGAATCGTAAGAGTTTCCACCAACTGAATATGCAGATGGTATGCCTAGCGGACCAGTACATCCCCCATGTCAATGCTAAGTATCCTGGGTCAGTGCATGATGCCTTTGTTCTGAGGAATAGCAGCATCCCACATGTGATGGCCCAACTACAGAGGGACAGGGTGTGGCTAATAGGTGAGCCTTGGTCCCCACCCACTGTATGTTAGTGTATGCCTCGGGTGTTAACCACATAGGATTGTGTGTGGCTAAATGTTGTCCCTCAATACTTGCAGGTGACTCTGGCTACCCAAACCATATGGTGGCTGCTAACCCCTGTGAGGAATGCCAGGACAGGGGCAGAGGAACGTTATAATGAGGCACATGGGCAAACCAGACGGATCATCGAGAAGACCTTCGGCCTCCTGAAGGCCAGATTCAGGTGCCTGCATCTGACAGCTGGATCCCTGTGCTACTCATCCGAGGTCTGCCAGATAGTAGTGGCATGCTGCATGTTGCTCCACCTGGCCCTCAGACGCCGTGTACCCTTTCTGCAGGAGGAAGAGACAGGAGATGCCCCTGTGGCAGCAGTGGACCCTGATGACAGTGAGGATGAAGGGGCTGAGGATGAGGATAACAGAGCATCAGTTATCCATCAGTACTTCCAATGACACACAGGTAAGACAGTACAACTTCACATTTCTATGACTATTGGTGTATTCTGTGTGGCTGTAGCATGATGGCATTCACTTCCTTTTACCTTTACTTACTTTCACCTATGGTTTGTCATTTTACAGATGTTGGTGAAATAACAACTCTGTACTGATGTGCTGACTACAGCCAGCTACAGGTCATTATTTCTATGCTCTCACAGTGAACAGTTCACTTGCAATGGATGTGACTGTTTCCATAAATACACATATTCAACACATAAAATACTAGTAGTCGAGTTGTGTTCAAGGGTGTTTATTGTGGTTCTAATAAATTGAGGATAAAGTGCAATGGAATGGGGTGATGATGAATGAAAGTCCAGGGTATTGTTCCAGTCTGTTGTAGCACAGGTGCAGTGTCCATGGGGCCATTGGAAGGAGAGCAACGGCAGTTCAAAGTGGACAAGGTGACTGAGTGGGACGCAAGGGGAACAATCAGGAGAGTCTCATTTCCTGATGGGGGTCTTGACAAGTATCTCTGGCTTCTGTCTGGGTTGCAGGGAATATTTGTGGGGTGGTTCATCTTCTGTAGGGGGAGGAGTGCTGGTGGCCTGTGGCTCCTGTGGTGGGGCCTCCTGCCCACTAGCGCCAGCAGAAGTGGAGGGCTGGTCAATGGATTGGCTAGTGGTAGTGGCCCGCTGGTGTGCTGTTGCCTCTATCATGATGTTGGCCATGTCTGCCAGCACCCCTGCTATGGAGATCAGAGTGGTGTTAATGGCCTGCAAGTCCTCCCTGATCCCCTGATACCGTCCCTACTGCAGCTGCCTGTTCTCCTTCACGTTGTCAAGCATCTGGCCCATTGCGACCTGGAAATGTTGGTAGGCTCCCAGGATCTTGGGGAGTGCCTCCTGGAGAGTCAGTTCCCTGGTCCTGTCCTCCCCCTGGCGCAGAGAAGTCCTCCCAGTGTCCCTGTTGGCCTGTGCCTCTGTCCTCTGAATGGTGTGTCCTCTGACACTGACCCCAGGTCCATGATTGTCTTGTGGACGAGGTGTGGCCTGGGGTCCCTGTACAGGTGGGCACACTGCTGATTGACGTGTCCTGGGGACAGAGGTGTGGGTACGCTGGGTGGGTGCTGTGGTGTTGGATACTGAAGGGGGAAGCTCTGTGGTGGTCTGTGAGTGGACTTGGGTGACCGGCTGTCCAGTGGTCCCTGATGGGCCAGGTAGGTCATCCAGATCCTGAAGTCCAGAGTTCCTCTCATCACTGGGGGCATCTTCTGTTGGGGGACTGGATAGTCGTGGCACCTCCTCTCCACTGCCATTGGCTGGGGTACCTGTGGGGATGTAAGTGACGTATTATGCTTCATGTGTATGACATATTGTACATCCCTGCCTTCCCCTCTATTGTTGGTGTTGCATTGCCACCTTTGATTGTGTATGGTGATGTTTTGTGTGATTATTAGTTTCCCTATGCTGTGCATGCTTTGGTGATGGATGTCCATGCAGGGCTGGGAGGGCTGTCCATACACTGGTATGGCATGCAGGGCTTGGCATTGTGGTTAGTCATATGTGTAGGTGCAATATGTGGGATGGACTGGAGTGATGGGAGTGAGGGTGAGGGATGTTATGGCATGCAGGTATGGGGGTGATAAGTGGTAAATTTTGACTTACCAGTGTCCAGTCCTCCGGATACTCCAGTGAGTCTCTCAGGATGCAGTAATGCCAAGATTGCTCCTCCCATGCTGTGAGCTGTGGGGGAGGAGTTGGTGGTCCACCGCCAGTCCTCTGTATGTTGAGCTGGTACCTTGCTGCTATGGAACGTACCCTCCACCGTAGGTAGTTCCACCTCTTCCTGATGTCATCCCTTGTTCTTCGGTGCTGTCCCACGGTGTTCACCCTGTCCACGAGTCTCCACCATTGCTCCATCTTCCTTGCAATGGATATCTGCTGTACTTGTGCTCCACCATGACAATTTCTTCCACCAAGACCCTTAACTCCTCATCAGTGAAACAGGGGTGCCTTAGTGGGGACATGGGTGTTGTGTGGTATGTGTTGGTGTGAGTGTGTTTACTAATGTAGTGGGGTGTGTGAAGTGGGGTGCGTGAAAGATGTATGGGTGTATGTGGTGTGCGTGTCTAGTTGTCGCAGTGGTCTTGGTGTCAGTCTGGTGGCAATAATTTGTGTTCGTAAAGGGTTGTGGGTAATATGGGTGTGTGTTTCATAGTGGCGTGGGTGTGTGGGTGTGGTGTGTGTATGAGTGTCAGGTGTGTGTTTTTTAGTATTGGCCAATGTGGTGTTGTTTTGTATGTGGGTGTCCATTCTGAGCGCAGCGGTATGTACTGCCAATGGTTTTGTGGGTCATAATGTGGTGGACGATGTTCTGTTGGCGTCACAGTATGGGTGATGGGACTGCCACATTTCCACTGCCCTGTGCTTGTGGATTTGTGTTTGTGGCTGTATTCTGTCGGATTGGTGTGTGTGTGTGTCATAATATGGCGAACGGATATTCGCCACCGCAGCGGTATGTTGGTGGCCGTCAGCGTGGCAGTAAGCGGCATTTACGCCAATGTCATAATGAGGGCCTTAATCCTTAGAAAACAGTGAAAATGCTGTTGTTACTCAAAGTACCTGGTTAGCTTAAAAAATAAGGCTGCACGGGAGAGCGTGCATCGGAAAAGTCTGAGATTCGTCGATTCCATACTCTCAAGTGAGCCCGTATGTTGTTTCCTTCTCCGGTTGGATGAGCTATGCGTCATTTTTTTTCCTCGCAAGGGAGCGATGCGTCAATTTCCAGACAGGGCACCTGAGATCCGCACAGATTCAGGTTGACTTGGACGCCCAAGGATGAAGCGTGGAAAATTCTGTTGCACGGTATTAGAAAACCACGCTGTGAGGGGTTTGAGTCATTATCAGCCTCCGTTAGTGGGTGTTGACTGTTGTTTCTCCAGGGGCGTTGCGTTGATCTTCCAGCCGCGATGCAGGTGGAACATTGATTTCAGCCGCGAAGGCAGCATCACGTCGTTTATCAGCTGTGTCACGGAAGGTGTGTCGGAACTTTCCCCACCTGGAGTTCGGTGCTTGGATTTTCAGTTCTTGTATTCCAGCTTACCCTTTCAAGGTCCCAGGGACTGGATAGTGCACCACTTGGCAGGGCAGGAGTCTCAGGAGAGAGTCCATGTGCTGGCAGGGGAAGTCTTTGATGGCCCTGGGACTTTATCAACAGGAGGCAAGCTCAGTTCAAGCCCTTGGTGATTCTTCTCAAGTAGGAATGCACAACAAAGTCCAGTCTGTG
The DNA here is from genome assembly GCF_031143425.1 of Pleurodeles waltl. Classification (NCBI taxonomy): domain Eukaryota; kingdom Metazoa; phylum Chordata; class Amphibia; order Caudata; family Salamandridae; genus Pleurodeles; species Pleurodeles waltl. The sequence continues at coordinate 263,545,675 of NC_090440.1, forward strand.
TCCCCTTTCACAGGCAGAACCAGTAACTGCAGGATAGCCCAACAAAGCACAGTCACAGTCAGGGGCAGCACTTCTCTTCAGCTCTTTTCCTTGGCAGAGGTTCCTCTTGAATCCAGAAGTGATCTAATTTTCAGGAATTTGGGGTGTCCTATTTATACCCCTTTCTACTTTGAAGTAGGCCTACTTCAAAGCGAAGTCTCTTTTGTTTTCAAGATCCTGCCTTGCCTTGCCCAGGCCAGGCCCCAGATGCACACCAGTGGGTTGGAGACTGCATTGTGTGAGGGCAGGCACATCCCTTTCAGGTCTAAGTGATCACTCCTCCCCTCAGCCCAGATGGCTCATCAGGATATACAGGCTAAACCCTAGCTCCTTTTGTGTCACTGTCTGGAGGAGAGGTGCAAACAGCCCAGCTGTCAAACTGACCCAGACAGGGAATCCACAAACAAGCAGAGTCACAGAATGGTTTAAGCAAGAAAATGGCTACTTTCTAAAAAGTGGCATTTTCAAACACACAGGTCCTCATTTTGACATTGGCGGTAAATTTCTCTTACCGTCATTCTGACTGCCGTCAACATACCACTGGCACGGCAGATTACCACCACCCATATTATGACACACACAGCAATCCGTCACCATACAGCCACACACTCAAGTCCGCCAGCCCAAAGGTCAGTGATAAACTGGCACTACCAAAACCCCCACAGTAATGCCAACAGAACTACGCCCACAGCATTATGACCCACGAATCAGAGCAGCGGACATTCAATCGCGGTAAACCATTGGCGGTACATACCGCCGCTCTCATAATACACACACACAAACAAAAGTACATCACATTGGACAATTCAAACTACACACACCTGACAACCATACACATACCACACCCACACACCCACACCACTATAAAAACACACACACACACTACCCACATCCCTTTACGACTACAAACAATTGACAACTGAGAGAGAGACACACCAAGAGCACCCACAGAACCAGAGCCACATTATACCATCACCCATACACCATCAATGCACCTTACAGCACACACCCCAACACATCACCCAACACACCCTCGCACACACCACTCACACTACACCCATGGCACCACAAAGACACCCCAGGTTCTCAGAGGAGGAGCTAAGGGTCATGGTGGAGGAAATCATCCGGGAAGAGCCACCGCTATTTGGAGCACAGGTGCAGCAGACATCCATTGCTAGGAAGATGGAGCTATGGCAGAGAATCGTGGACAGGGTCAATGCCGTGGGACAGCACTCCAGAACAAGGGATGACATCAGGAAGAGGTGGAACAACTTACGGGGGAAGGTACGTTCTGTGGTAGCAAGACACCAGATAGCAGTACAGAGGACTGGCGGTGGACCCCCACCTCCTCCCCCACAACTGACAACATGGGAGGAGCAAGTCTTGGCAATACTGCATCCAGAGGGCCTGGCAGGAGTAGGAGGAGGACTGGACTCTGGTAAGTCAAATCTCTATTACTATCACCCCCCCTTACCTGCATGCCATCACAAACCCCCACCCCTACCCTCACCCTCATCACTCCACCATCTCACATACACCCCACCATCACAACCCACCCATCTCAATACCAAGCCCTGCACGTAACACCAATGCATGGACCCCCATCACAGACCTTCATGGACACCCATCACTAAAGCATGCACATTATAGAGAATCACCTAGCCCACAAAATCACTACTCACACAAAGCAAAGCTGACCGGGCAATCACAACCATGGAGGGCAACACACCCATGCACAAGATGTCACACGCAGAAACAATAACACTGCATTTACATCCCCACAGGTCCCCCACCCAACGTCACCAGAGAGGAGGTGCCAGCAACATCAAGTTCCTCCACAGAAGATGCCCACAGAGATGACAGCAGCTCTGGACATCTGGATCTGGATGACCAACTTGGCCCATCAGGGATCTCCAGACAGTCGGTTACCCAGGCACAGTCCCATACCACCACAGAGCCTCCCCCGTCAGGAAACACCAGCAAAGTACCCACCCAGCGGGCCCATACCTCTGCCCCCGGGACACGTCAATCAGTAGTGTGTCCACCACTTCAGGGACCCCAGGCAACTCCACAAACACAGGACGATCAGGGACCAGTGGCACACGGTTCAGGGGACAGAGGCACAGGACAACAGGGAAGCTGGGGGGACTGCTGTGTGATAGAGGGAGGACAAGCCCAGGGAACCAACTCTCCACGAGGCACTCACTAACATCCTGGGAGCATACCACCAATCCCAGGAGAAGATGGGCCAGATACTGGACAAGTTTCAGGAGACCCAGCGTCTGCAGGAGGAACAGTACCTGGGGATCAGGGAGGACCTGAAGGATATCCACACCACCCTGGTCACCATTGCAGGGGTGCTGGCAGACATGGCCAACCGGGCCCCTGACACTAGCCACACCGATGAACAGCCCTCCACCTCCGCTTCCGCTAGTGGACAGGAGGCCCTACCACAGGAAAAGCAGGCCACCAGCACCTCCACCCCTACCCCCTGCAGAAGGAGAACCATCCCGCAAACGGTCCCTGCGATCCAGTCAGAAGCCAGGGAACATTGCCAAGACCCCCGCCAGGAAATAGGACTCCCCTGATTGTCATCCTTCTGTCCCACTCTGTCACCCTGCCCACCTTGAACTGCCATTGCGCCACTTCCTATGCCTCCTTGAACAATGCACCTGTGATACAAATAGACTGGACTCTATCCTGGACATTCCTCTACCATCACCCCAGCCCATTGCACATACCCCTCTACTTATTGGCATTTAAATAAACACTGTTTAAAAAAATACAAGTATGGAGTCCTGATTGAACTATGTATTTGTTTAACAAGCTTTATACAATGCAATACAACTGTACAGGAATGTATACATAGCAATGACCTGTAGAAGGCTGCAGTCAACACACTAGGTGCCAGTGTGGGGCATAGATATCTGAAAATAGAGATGCCAAAGGGTACAGTAAGTGGCCATAGAATTGGGAGAATCCGCCTGCCATGTACAATGTCCAAGACAAAACTGTCAATGTAAAGTGAAGTTACAGTATCTTACCTGTGTGTCACTGGAAGTACTGTTGTATTATTGCTGTTCTGTTGTCCTCATCCTCATCCTCTGTCACCTCATCTTCACTGTCCACAGGGTCCACTGCTGCCACATGCCCATCTCCAGCCTCATCTTCCTGCAGAAAAGGCACCTGGCGCCTCAAGGCAAGGGTTATGCAACATGCAGCATGTCTCGATTATCTGGCAGACCTTCTTGGGTGAGTAGTACAGGGATCCACCTGTTAGATGGAGGCAATGAAACCTGGCCTTCAGGAGGCCAAAGGTCCTCTCGATAATCCTTCTTGTCCACCCATGTGCCTCATTGTAATGTTCCTCTGCACTTGTCCTGGCATTCCTCACTGGGGTCAGTAGCCATGAGGGGTTGGGGTAACCAGAGTCACCTGCAAATATCGAGGGATACCTGTTAGACACACACTAACCCTTGTGGCCCACACCATACTCATGTACCAACATCCACTGGATGGGAACCAGGGCTCACCTATTAGCCACACCCGGTGCCTCTGGAGTTCAGCCATAGCATATGGGATGCTGCTATTTCTCAGGATAAAGACATCATGCACAGACCCTGCATACTTTGCATTGACATGGGAGATGTACTGGTCTGCCAGGCACACTATCTGCACATTCATGGAGTGAAAGCTCTTACGATTTCTGAACACCTGTTCATTTCTCTGGGGGAGGACAAATGCAATATGTGTACCATCATTAGCCCCAATTATGTTTGGGATATGTCCCATTGCATAGAAGTCAGCTTTCACTGTGGCCAAATCCTCCACCTGGGGGAAAACGATGCAGCTGTGCATGTTTTTAATCAGGGCAGACAACACTCTGGCCAGCACTATTCCCCCCCCCGAAATGGCAACCACCTGTCCTGTGTAGATGGACATGTGGAAATAAAGTAATGCCGCTGAGGTTGTCCACCATTGCGGGAGGTGGTCGAATACCGCCTTGCAACTACTCAATGTGTGTCATTGGGCCCTATGGGTTACAGTGGCCAATGGAGATGTACGCCGGTGGTGACGGTATGCACTGCTGCGGATGTAACCGTCATTTTCTATCTGTTCATTCACTTGCTAACTGACCTTCAACAGGAGAGGACCTACACTGCGAGTGCTGCTGTGACCTGTGTCTGGAACAGACCATGACTCGTGTCACTGGGGAAAGGGCCCCTGCCTTCAATGCTGCAGAGTTGGAGAGACTGGTGGATGGGGTCCTACCCCATTACGGAATGCTGTATGGGCCTCCATACCAACAGGTGAGTACACTGTGAGCACAATGCATGTGGGATGAATGCATGGAGTACTGTGTGTGAGGGCCTCGTGTGGTGGGGGGTTGGTGGATGGGCCCTGGGCAGCGTGCTGCTTGTATGGTGGGCAATGTCTGTCCATAAGGGGATGTGAGGGCTATGGTGGGACATGAGTGTAACAGGCGGGATGGCCTGACTGATACCTTTTCTTATGTGTATTTCTCTGCAGGTCAGCGCCCATCAGAAAAAGGGTATATGGCGGGCCATCGCCAAGGACACGCAGACCCTGGGGGTCTCCGGCAGGTGGAGCACCCACTGTCGCAAACGGTGGGAGGACCTGAGATGCAGGGCAAGGAAGACTGTGGAGGCCCAGCTGGGGATGGCCTCCCAACGAGAAAGTGGTACCCGTCGAACCCTGACCCCCCAATGGCCCGCATACTGGCGGTGGCCTATCCGGAGCTGGATGGGTGTTTGAGGGTATCAGAGCAGCCACAAGGGGGTGCATACAGTTTCCCAACATACTACTTATGCGTGGTGGGGTGCTCTCCGGGTGGGGGATGTGGGCCTGTGGGAGCCCCTAGGCCAGGCCGGACATTGCAGGGTAGGTCCCATGTTGGGCAGGGTCTGCTGTATACCACCTCCTACCAAGCTAGTAGGCATCCACTACTGGGCAGGGGTCTGTGGGTCTCAGGTATGCTGCTATTGGCGTTAGGTATTCCTGTCCATGGCCTGGTGACTAGCATTGTGACTGGTTGTGCATTGCCTAGTGCATAGGGCTGTTCCCTGCGTGTGTGTGTTGTGTACGCCAGCTGTGGTGTTGGAGCAGCCATTGACCAAGTGTATCCTTTGTCTCTCCCCCCGCTTTTTGTTTTCTCACCCTGTCCTTAGGTGCATTAGCATCATCTGGTGGAGGAGCAGAGTCACCAGCGACGGAGGGAGCTGCATCCCACAGGGCCCATGAGGCCGAATTCACCGATGGTGAGAGCACCAGTGGGACGGAGGGCGAAGGGAGCACCACGGCGGAGACAGGTGGGGACAGACCGGACACGGATACCTCCTCCGATGGGAGCTCCCTGGTGGTGGTGGACACCTCTGTGCCCACCCCAACTACAGGTACCTCTGCCACCCCGAACCAGCACTGCCCTCCCAGCAGCCCCTCAGCGTGTTTCCCGTGCCCGCTCACCCAGGAGGGTGGGCATCTCCTTCGCCCCAGGCACCTCAGGCCCTTCTCCAGTTAGCCCTGCTGCCCTGAGTGAGGAGACTATTGACCTCCTGTGATCCATCTCTGTTGGGAAGCCGTCCGAGACTGCAGGGGATGGGCTGGAGCCTCTCCCCACCACTGCCAGCACCGCAACCAGCACCACTACCAGCACCGCCACCAGCACCGCCACCAGCAGCAGCAGCCCCAGTGGGCAACCGTCCAAGGCTTCAGGGGGTGGGATGGAGCCTCCCCTCACCACTGCCAGCCCCGACACCAGCACCGCCAGTGCCACCACTGAGCAGCCGTCACCGCCGGCTGGCAGTGTGTAGTCCTGCCTCTATGGGCTGTAGTGCATCCTGAACCCTGCAAATCCTGTACGTGCGACACCCAGGTGAGAGATTGTGACCTTGCATGCACTCCCCAAGTGCTGCATCACAGAGCACAAATCCCCTTCCAGAAACAGGGGAAGAAGCCATCCACTCACCCCATCCTTGCCAGGATGAGGCACACTGGGCACAATGCCCCGTCCAGAACCAATGGAGAAGCCATCCTCTTATCCCATCCTTGCCAGGATGAAGCACAGTGGGCACTATACCCCCTCCAGAACCAGTGGAGAAGCCATCCCCTCACCCCATCCTTGCAAGGATGAAGCACACTGGGCACTATGCCCCTTCCACAACCAGTGGAGAAGCCATCCACTACTGAGACTGTGGCCTTGCACTCCCCAGGACCAAGCAGTGGGCAAACCACCCACTAGAGAGACTGTGGCCTTGCACTCCCCAGGACCAAGCAGTGGGCAAACCACCCACTTAATAGACTGTGGTCTTGCACTCCCCAGGACCAAGCAGTAGTCAAATCACCCAATTGAGAGACTGTGGCCTTGCACTCCCCAGGACCAAGCAGTGGGCACACCACCCACTTAAGAGACTGTGGCCTTGCACTCCCCAGGACCAAGCAGTGGGCAAATCACCCACTTGAGAGACTGTGGCCTTGCACTCCCCAGGACATTGCACAGGGCATGTAGCCCCCTCCAGGACCAGTGGCGTTATACCATCTTCCGACTGAGGTGACCCCCATCCCCCTGAGGTGCCTGTGTATTTTTGACCTGATGCCCCTGCAGTGTTCTCTCCGTGTTGTTGCAGGAGTGAGGAGGGGCCTTGGCCTATGTGTTGTAGCCTGTGGCCCACAGACATTTAGGACTGGGCAGTTTCCCTCCATTTGTAAATATGTATATACATTTTGAATTTGAAGCACATATTTATACTATTTTGTCTTATTACACTCACTTTAATCAATTCCTTTTGTCCTTGCATTATTCCTGAGGAGTATGGGGTAAATATGTGATGGTCGTGCATCTGGTTGCATGTATGGTGTTGGGGGTGGGGGTGTTGTGTGTGTGTGTCATTCTCTTTTTCCTCCCCCCTCCCTTGTGTGCTAGGAGGCAGTGCTCACCGTGGTCGTCTTCGCCGGCGTTGCTGCTCATTATGCAGGAAAAGGTATATAAGCATGGGGAAGATGTGCAACTCTGGCTCCATGGCGTCTTGGTTGTTCCCTGTCTCTCCAGAGGTGAGTCCTCTGACTTCTGTGTTCTGTTTCCCCAGAAAAGGTGGCGGATAGGTGTGCCATAATAGTGTGGGAGGTACATTGTCTTTCGCCTGGCTGTTGGCAGTTACCGCTGTGGTGTTTGTTGCTACCGCTGTGGCGGTTGGCGTGTTAAAGTGGCTGTCTGTGTGAGCGGTTTCCGCCGTGGTCATAATTCCATTTTTGTTACCCCCGGCCTGTTGGGGGTATTACCAACGCTTTCTCACCGACCACCAGGGTTGTAATGAGGGCCACAATCTAAAAACAAACTTTACTAAATGTTGTATTTTTAATTTGTGGGTTCAAAGACCCAATACTACAAATTTCTATCTGATCCCAAAGGGAATCTGCACTTTAATAATATTTAAAGGCAGCCCCCATGTTAACCTATCAGGGAGATAGGTCTTGCAACAGTGAGAACTGAATTTGGCAGTATTACACTGTTAGGACAATTAAAACACATAAGTACATGTCCCACCTTTTACATACTCTGCACCCTGCCCACAGGGCTACCTAGGGCCTACTTTAGGGGTGCCTTACATGTATAAAAAGGGATGGTTTAGGCGTGGCAAGTGGGTACACTTGTCAAGTCGAATTGACAGTTTGAAACTGCACACACTGACACTGCAGTGCCAGGTCTGAGCCATGTTTACAGTGATACTCATGTGGGTGGCACAACCAGTGCTGCAGGCCCACTAGTAGCATTTGTTTTACAGGCCCTGGGCACCTCTAGTGCACTGTACTAGGGACCTACTAGTAAATCAAATATGCCAATCAGGGATTACTCAATTACACATACATTTTACATAGGAGCACTTGCACTTTAGCACTGGATAGCAGTGGTAAAGTGCCCAGAGTGCCATAAACAATAGCAAAAACAGAGTCCAGCACACATCAACAACCTGAGAAACAGAGCCAGAAAATTAGGGGAGACCACACCAAGGATGCCAAGTCTAGCAGATCATATTTAAAAACTAACACGTTTAATAAAGTACTTTTCATTATAGTGCTGTGATGTGTCATATAAATGTCAGACCTTCTGCATGTTAAAGAAATAAACATTTTTGAATTTTGAATGGACTACATCATATATTACATAATATGTTTGGAACGATCTACATAGTTAACATGTTCAGGGCTCGGCTTGGCTCTGGCTCAGTTCTCCCTGTTAAGTTGTTGGCTCTCCCACCTCTACTGCAATACTTAGAGTGCCACCACTAAAGTGACCATGTAAAGCATGGCTCTGGACCTGCCGTAGCAGCCTAGCTGGATGGTTTTATAACTACCATTTCAAAATCACCCTTTTGCCAGGCCTAAACCTTCCTTTTAAATTGTAGTTAAAGCAGCTCTAAAGTAGGCCTTGCCAGCCCTATAGCAGGGTGCATAGTATTTCAAAGCAGGCTATATGTATTTAATGTTCTTATATGTCCTCACAATGAAAAAGACCCCAAACCTGCTTTTGCACTGTAGCAAGGCTGGGTGTGCCATAGTAACACTGGGTTACATTATTACACATCGAATGCCTGATTCACAAAGGTAAACTTAGACCAAACTTCTAAGTTTACCAGGCCCAATAAAGCTAACTTCAGATTGGCAGTAGCTAGAAAAATACTTCAAACACTAATTTTCACAGTTAAACAAAGTCCAACTTAATGCTAATGTTGAATGTTGTCTATTTGAGAAATAATGACTCTAGAAAGTCACTATTCCTACTGCCTAAAGCCTCTGGTAGCCTTTTCATGGATAATCCACAACTGTCACCTGGTAGCCTGCTGCCACCTGCAAGGAGGTGTTAATGGCTCTCAAGAAAGGGACCAAAAGGGCCTTATCTAGGATGAGGATTTTCCCACCAACTGTACAAGCTTTAAAGCTGTCAAGTCGAATTGACAGTTTGAAACTGCACACACTGACACTGCAGTGCCAGGTCTGAGCCATGTTTACAGTGATACTCATGTGGGTGGCACAACCAGTGCTGCAGGCCCACTAGTAGCATTTGTTTTACCGTCTGTCACCGCACCCTAATCACCCGCCTCTGCTCCACCGGGATCCAAGACCAGGCCCTGGACTGGATCGCCTCCTTCCTCGCAAACCGCTCCCAAAGAGTCTACCTCCCTCCGTTTCGCTCAGAACCCACTGAGATCATCTGCGGCGTACCTCAAGGCTCATCACTCAGCCCGACACTCTTCAATGCCTACATGAGCCCCCTCGCCAACATCGTACGCAAGCACGACATCATCATCACCTCCTACGCCGACGACACCCAACTTATACTCTCCCTCACCAAGGACCCCGCCAGCGCCAAGACCAACCTACAAGAGGGTATGAAGGACGTCGCAGATTGGATGAGGCTCAGCCGCCTAAAGCTGAACTCTGAAAAAACTGAAGTCCTCATCCTCGGCAACACCCCGTCCGCCTGGGACGACTCCTGGTGGCCCACGTCCCTCGGCACCGCACCGACCCCCGCAGACCACGCCCGCAACCTCGGCTTCATCTTGGACCCTCTTCTCACCATGACCAAGCAAGTCAACGCCGTGTCCTCCGCCTGCTTCCTCACCCTCCGCATGCTCCGCAAGATCTTCCGCTGGATCCCCGCCGACACCAGAAAAACCGTGACCCACGCCCTCGTCACGAGCCGCCTGGACTACGGCAACACCCTCTACGCCGGGACCACAGCCAAACTCCAAAATCGCCTACAACGCATTCAAAACGCCTCGGCCCGCCTCATCCTCGACGTACCCCGCAGCAGCCACATCTCCGCACACCTGAGACACCTGCATTGGCTCCCAGTCAGCAAAAGGATCACCTTCCGACTTCTCACCCACGCACACAAAGCCCTCCACGACAAGGGACCGGAATACCTCAACAGACGCCTCAACTTCTACGTCCCCACCCACCCCCTCCGCTCCTCTGGCCTCGCACTCGCCGCCGTCCCTCGCATCCGACGCTCCACGGCGGGTGGGAGATCTTTCTCCTTCCTGGCGGCCAAGACCTGGAACTCCCTCCCCACCAGCCTCAGGACCACCCAGGACCACTCCGCTTTCTGGAGACTCCTAAAGACCTGGCTGTTCGAGCAGCGATAACCAGCCCCTTTGTCCCTAGCGCCTTGAGACCCGCACGGGTGAGTAGCGCGCTTTATAAATGCTAATGATTTGATTTGATTTGATAAAGGGCAATTCTCTCTCATAGGCAGATGTAAATTATACCTTGTCCTGCCCCCTCCCTTTTCCTGTTAGGATGGCACTAATCCTAGTGGGGGGAAAACCTATTTCAGAATTGGTTTGCAGTGGGGTTTCTTATTTACAAGACACACATGAGGGGTGTGCACAGAGCTCTACTCAGGGAAAGAAAGGTTCTGCCATGTTGTATTTTGACAGAACTGTGCACTGTAGGATTGCTTAGGCCCACACCCCTAGAAAAGTATGTCAAAGTGGGTAGGGTTGCCCGTGGGAACATTTTTCCTGTTGGTTACCCAAAACCTAGTGGCAGACATAAATGTGGCAACCCTGGATACATACTTCAAAACACATCTGGATCTGGACAAAGATTTGGACTCCAAAGCTGAGCTGGCTGACCTGTTCAGCAACAAGACTACAAAAGCTGTACAAAGTCAACTTTTGCCACATGTCTAGTTGCCGAGTTCCAACTAGATTTGCTGTAGACCCTGCTAGGGGCTTCTGGGAGAAAAATGCTATTCTCCAAGTGGTGCCCACAATGTGATGACTGCACCAAGGCTCACACTGAGGACTCATGCTTCACCAGTCTGCCGTTGTCAAGCCCGCCTTCGAATCCAGCCTGCAGCCCAACCCACAGATGACCCATCAATGAGGACTTTTCTCCAGAAATTCTCCTAGTCAGAAAGTAACATTTTCACCAGGCCAAATCTGGTTCCTGTAAGCAACTGGTAGGAGTGGACCTAGTGCTATCAGATTACCCCAATTGGTGTTTTGCTCTTTTAGATGCCATTTTGACTTAAAACTTCATGAAATCCCATCCTTCAAGCTAACTGTTTCTAATGTTATCCACAGAAAATGGGCCTTATTATGTTCTTGGCGGATGGGATACTCCGTCACAAACTGCTATAGAAAGGGTAGGTCCTAAACGTTCGCCTCTCAAATAATTTAAGAGAGGGGTGTAGAATGATGGCATATGACCATTGTACAACGGGAAAAGGGCAGTCTACGCGCCTTTGACATCAGGTCAATTTTGGGCCCAGTCAGGTTTGTTTACTTACCCTTAAGCTCAACCCTTGGTAGCTGTGGCTGCGAGGTGTAAGGTTTAGCAAAGGAAAAATGTTTAAAGCACTTAACAGCACCACATAACAGAACAAGAAAGTCACAAGACATTAAAGAAACAAGAATCCAATTAATAAAAAATGATTAGATTTTTATACATTTTTAGAGACCTTAAGCATTAAAATCCACTAACTGGTTCTGGAGATACAGATTTTAGAAGTAATAAATAACTTTCATATCAACTGAAAACAAGCATTGGCAAACAAAATGCCTGGAAACCTTTGAAAAGATTGTGAAAGTTAGTTCGACAAATCCGGCCCGAGCTGGGCAACAAGTCTGGCAGGACAGAGGTCTAGGGGGCCAGATAGGATACTGTGGACAGTCACCTGGCTGACAGAGTGTTTTTAAGGCAAGATTCAAACTTTACAGGATGACCGCCATCAACGTTAATGGACTGGCCCTGATGCAGAGGGATGCAGACACAAAATGCTCAAAGGAAGCTCTGGTTAATGGGGATGGCTTTGTGGTGATTCCTCAGTCCACGGGTTAAGTGGGGCAAACTTGGCCCCAGAGGGTAGGGTCCCTTGAAGTCCTCTACCTTGCAGTAGCCAGCCAGCTACTGGTCAGTCTGCACTGTGAGTGGGGCAAAATCCTTTGGTCGGGGCTAGTATCCCTTGGGTATGATGAATCCAGTCCTGGATAGTACTGCTGGGGTCAGCAGACACAGGTGCAGGTTTTGGCAATGTCGAATTTGTCCTCTTGAGTGCCTGGAGACTGGCTGTGGCAAAACTCCTGCAGTGGCTACCAACTTTGTGACTTGGGCAACTTCAGCTCTCGTGTCCCTGGAGCTGGTTCCAGGAGAATAGCGACTGATCCTTGGAGTCACTGCTGTTGTTGGAATGTTGGGAGTAAGCTTTTGCCAGGAGAAATAGGCACAGGCCAACCTTTTCTAGACCAAGTGCAGCAGGTGCAGTCTTTTCACGCATGCAACCACTCTTTGTGTGGCCCAAGGGCAGCTGGGCAGTCCTTCTTCGGTTCTCTCTCTGATCCCAGCATGAACTGAGGGCAGGGTACCAGGGTTGCCGTATTTATCCTGGGGGAAAGTGCCCTGAAGGGCCCATGTGATCACTAGCCAATGCCCCCCCTCTTACCTAGTGATGTAGTTCCTGTGATGTGTGGCATCTGGTTATCCCAGAATGTCACATTCTTGCCTGCTTTAAAATGGCACAACCCTTCTTCCATCATCAGGAGCTTGGTAGCCCACCCTAGAGGTCTGGCTACCTGAGGGCTACAGGCGGCTCAGCTAAGGCAGCGTCCCCTTTGAAGCTCACCTCTGGGATAAATCCCTGAGTGGCCTTCCTGGCAGAGGAAGTGCTTCTGCATTGCCTTTATTCCTGACCCTGGGAGTCATACACACATCTTCCCAGGTGGGCAGAAAGCTGTCTGTGTGTGTGTCTTTGCGAGGTTACCCGACGAGCAGAGAACACAGTGGTAACTTTCTAAAAGTTGCCTACCTTTAGTAGTGATATCAATTTCAACCTGATCATCAGGTTGCATTTAATACCATGATTAATTTGATACCTTACATGAAATAGTTTGTTAGTTCCAGTCAAAAGTTAGCCAGGTTGTGATGCTACCCAGTAACCCAGTGGTAGCCTATGGCGCTACCAACTTTAGCCACAGCAAAACGACAATTTGAAAATGTTGCTGTCACAATAGTTTGGAAAACCTATATCTTACTTCACAAAATAAAGCTTCTTGCCATAGGACTCCATAGGTCTTCCTTAGGGGAGGCTCATATATAATGTGTAGAAAAGTACCCTCTTTTTGGCATGGTCACCCCATTTTCTGCCTGTTGTCAGTGTGTTTGACTGTGTTCACTGGGATCCTGCTGTGATTATGCTTTCTCTCCTCTAAATGTTGTCACTGCATACTGGTTATCCAATATTTCACCCAAAATTGGCATACTGGTGCCCCCTTATAAGTCCTTAGTATATGGTACCTAGGTACCCAGAGCACTGGGGTTCCAGGGGACCACTATGGGCTGCAGCATTTCCTTTGCCACCAATAGGGAGCCCACGCAAAGGCTTCTGCGGGACCACCATTGCAGCCTGCGTGAAAAGGTTCATGCACCCTTTCACTACCATTTACACAGCACCAGGTCACTTATAAGTCATCCTATAGCATGCCCTTCAGCCCTGAGGACAGGGTGCAGAGTACCTGTGTGTGAGGGCACCCCTGCACTAGCAGAGGTGCCCCCACGACCTCCAGGACCATTTTCTCAGGCTCTCTGAGTGCAGGGATGCCATTTTACATGTGTACTGGACATAGGTAACTACCTATGTCCAGCTACATAATGGCAACTCCCAACATAGGCATGTTTGGTATCAAACATATTGGAATCATACCCCAATGCTTTTACAATCATTGGTTGTATGATTCCATGCGCTCTGGGGGCTCCTTAGAGGACCCCCAGTATTGCCATTGCAGCCTTATGAGGTTTTCCAGGCAGTCCCAGCTGCTGCCACCTCTCAGACAGGTTTCTGCCCTCCTGTTGCTTGAGCAGCTCAAGCCCAGGAAGGCAAAACAAAGGATTTCCTTTGGGTGAGGGGTGTTATGCCCTCTCCCTTTTGGAAATATGTGTTACAAGCCTGGGAGGGGTAGCCTCCCTAGGCCTCTGGTTTGTGTTCCCCCTAGGTCCATTTCTAACTATTGTGACGTTCACTAATTGCACTGTTTTCTAACTGTGTTTATTGCTATTTATGCCTACTAGTGTATATAACTTGTGTATTACTTACCTCATAAGGGAGCATAGTCTCTATGGTATTTTTGACATTCGTGTCACCAAAATAAAGTACCTTTATTTTTGTTACACTGAGTATTTTCTTTCATGCGTGCGAGTACTGTGTGGCTACAGTGGTATTGCAAGAGCTTTGCATGCCTCCTAGTTAGGCCTTGGCTGCTCATCCACACTACCCCTGGAGGGCCTGGCTTCTAGTCACTGCCTACATTTCACTAATAAGGGATAACTGGACCTGGTATAAGGTGTAAGTACCTTAGGTACCCACTATAAACCAGGCCAGCCTCCTACATCATGTCAAGGGATAAGTGGGCTTTGCCATTGGTTTGATTGGCACAGTTGAACTGGCAGTGAAAACACTATCCTTCCAGTCTGCAGTGGAAGGCTGGGAGCCATTTTGTACCTCACATGAAGGGTGGTACGATCCTGGTACGATCAGTGCTGCATCTCTGGGCCTGATTAAGAAATTGGGGGACAGGTTTATCTGTCAAAAAGGTTGCAGCTATCTCGACCGCCCAAATGTATACCCCTCTATATACAATAGTATTTAACCCCTTTATATTCAATAGTATTTAGATTTCGGCGGATGGGATATCCGTCGCTGTTGTGATAGAGTAACCTGTCCCCCAACATCTAAATCAGCCCCTCTGTCTTACATGCCTTGGGTTCCATATACTATGGACTTATATGTGAGTCAGACCGTGCCAATTGGGTGTGTCCAATTTGACATATACTTTGTATGGGATTAAAACACTTGAACTGAGATCTGGTTAGCAGGTCTCAGTGCAATCTCAGAGTCGTAAAAACCAGCAGCATCGGGCAAAACTGTTCGGAGTGAACATGCAAACAGGCGTTTCCTTACCGGTTCCATTTTTGATTGCTGTGTGCTTTACAAGCCATAAGGTGGACGTGCTTATACAGCCTTAAATGACAGTGGAGGTGTATTACCTTCATTTCTGAGCTGAAGGGTGCAGCTCCAGACACTGAAGTTTAGAGCTATCTGGACATGCCTGCCCTTAGAAATGCAATGTGACCTATTTATCAAATGATTGCAGTTTATTTCTGCAAGAGAGCTAGCATTTGGGTGATGATAAGGGAGTGGGGTGAGTAAGCAGATTAACACGTCAGAGGTACAGGGTTTCTAAACAGGGCTAAGGCTCTTTATGTCCCTTCAATAACCTATTAAGGAAGGCTGATAAAAACCATGTGCAGAGCTTCATTCTCATTGTACTTTTTTCATGGGTATTCCTGCTTGGAGTAAGGGGTCATCACTATCCGCTGTGAGAACCATCACCTTACACAAATAATTGTCTGCATTGCAGAAAGAAGATATTTGGTATGAAAAGGAATCACTCCTTACTGATTCGTGATCTGTTGACAGTAGATCCCCAAAACCTTACTTGGCTCCAGATCCAAACTGCTTCGCTGACCAAGCACAGGGTTACTTGTCAGAGTGCATGAAGAGCTGCTGTGATCGAGGGCTGCTATCACTCAAAGCAAATACCTGAGAACCGATGGGACATGCTTGCATTTTCGAGATGCTGTATTTCTGTTTTTATTTTAAGCAACATATGAACTGAGAACCGTTTAGGCAACTTGGGTGAGTTCAGGGCGAGAGTGTGTGTTCATGAAAGGGCACAATTAAGGGTTCTGAAGGCAGTTCACCCTTCCTACAGTGCATGTTAGTAAGTCATAAAGGTGGTTGGTCTACATGCTTATCAAAACTTTGGCACCCATGTAGTATATACAGGGTGATGTACATGTACCAGCCAATAGTAGTTAACTTTATATGTGACGAAAGTGTCCACACATATCTAGTGAAATATAGACTGTGCGGAAGGCAAATAAAAAGCTATGTCTACCATTTAAGTATGAGAGGGAAGGCAATAGGATATGAAGAAAGGGAGGTGATGCAAAGAAGTCCACACAGAAGGACAGATTGAAAAGACAGTGATACAGTTATGAAGAGGAAGGAGATGATTTGTGAGACATACAGATAAGCATTTCAACAAGTTGTGGACAGAAAAAGAGCCTGAGTGTCTAACAGAGTCAGAGACGATAGACGAAAGTGGTATGAAGGGGATAATATTAGTGTTTGACGCACTCTGAAGACAAATACCACTTCGTCAGACCATATTAATGTTAAACGTAGTCTTATATTTTCAGAATGCTAACATTTTCAATTCTAATTATTCACAAAAATGCACTGTTGTTACATATTTAGCTGATACCGATAACAAGCATTGGATATGCCAACGTGTCTGACTTGTTTTAGGTAAATGTTTGTTATTGCGTGATATGGTCAAGTGACATCTTGTGTGAAGGACAGGATTTTAGATCAAATATTGTAAGCTGTGCCTTTAGTTGCGCAGGCCATGTATCTGTCAGGGTCTGGCAATGAACAAACAGGGAAAGATACACAAGTGCAAGACTGTTTGATTTTTGCTAAAGATATGCGAAAAACTGAGACCAATTGGAGGCTGTGAAGGGCCAGCTTTTAGAGGTTGGCCAACAGAGGGCGTCAGCACCTCATAGTTACTACGAAAGGGCTATGAATTAGGAAGATGTCACCTGGCAGCTTTCAGTTTGTTGCATAGTGCCTGCTAGGTTTCCACTGCATCTCATAACCTCCACATTTCTTGCTTAGTTCCCTTACCCAATTACATGTTTCCCCTGGTCTCTTGTTTCTTTATTTCCTTTCCAGTGCACACCCATTTTGGAAACCCTCCCCCAACTTTTTCATCCACATTTAAGCACTGTCACCCTCTCTCTAAAGCCTAATTATTCAATGATCTCTCTTTAATGCTTTATCTCTGTCATGTCATATGTGAAAAAGTTCTATTTTGTGTGGTCACCACAACTTTTTTGCTGAATGTTTTTACAGTTTTTTTGACTCAGCACTCTGGAACACTAATGTCTAGTGACCCAAAAACCATGTATAAATGTGCTCATCCCTGTATGGCATATTTAGCTCTCCTGTAAGGCTATAGTATATGTTGTAGAAACGACACCCACGGCATGGAAAGTTAAATGGCACCTGACACTGCAGCACTTTTTGTGCCATTAACTAGTGTGACATGGAAAATGTGACTCCATGTCTACCAATGTAGCCTGACTGTTGCACTTTAAACTCTAAATAACCCTTTTGCTAGGACAAAAACTTCCTTTTAAATATTAATAATTCACCCTGCTGTAGGCCTAATAGAATGCATGGTCTTTAACCCCTTTGCTGCCAGGCCTTTCCCCCTTCCTGTGCCAAGCCTTTTTTGGCTATGTGGGATAGTTCGTACTTAGGCCCTCATAACGTTTTGTCCCCATAAGCTATCCACCAAATTTGCGTCCTTTTTTTCCAACATCTTAGGGATTCTAAAGGTACCCAGAGTTTGTGGGTTCCCCTGGAGGAGACCAAGAAATTAGCCAAAATACAGCCAAAAAATTGTTTTTTTCAAAAAAATTGGAAAAAGGGGCTGCAGAAGAAAGCATGTGTTTTTTTCTCTGAAAATGGCATCAAGGAAGAGTTTGTGGTGCTAAGATCAACATCTTCCCAGCTTTCAGGAACAGGCAGACTTGAATCAGAAAACCACATTTTTCAACACAATTTTGGTATCTTACTGGGACATACACTATTTACATATTTTTTTGTGCTCTCAGCCTCCTTCCAGTTAGTGACAGAAATGGATGTGAAACCTATGCTGGTTCCCAGACAGCGAAACATTACTGAAAGGTAGACAAAATTATGAATTCAGAAATGGGTCATTTGTGTAGATTCTTCAATGTTTTCTTACAGGAAGTAACAACTAAAATAAAAAAAATATTGAAATTGAGGTGAACGAAAGAGCCATTTCTGTCCACGTTTTCTTCTATAACTTTTCACAGCTATGGCAGATTTTTTAAAGCGATATACCGTTACGTCTGCTGGACTGTTGTGGTTGTGGGTATATATAGGGCTTGTAGGTTCATCAAGAACCCTAGGTACCCAAAGCCAATAAATGAGCTGCACTTTGCAATTGGTTTTCATTACATACCGGATATACAGCAATTCATTTGTTGGAACATAAAGAGTGAAAAATAGATTTCAAGGAAACCTTTATATCTAAAAAATGGGCACAAGATAAGGTGTTCAGAAGCAGTGGTTATTCTCTGAATTCCAGGGTCCCCCTACTAGTATGTGAATTACATGGCATTTCTCAAACCAATTAGACTTCTTTTTCTACACACTAACTTACATTTGGAAGAGAAAAAAAGTAGAGAAAGACAAGGGGCAATAACACTTGTTCTTCAATTCTGTGTTCCCCTAAGTCTCCCGATGGAAATTGTACCTCACTTGTGTGGGTAGGCCTAGTGCACGCGACAGGAAATGCAACATGGACACATCACATTTTTACATTGAAATTTGACGTGTTTTTTGGAAAGTGCCTAGCTGTGGATTTTGGCCTCTAGCTCAGCCGGCACCTCAGGAAACCTACCAAACCTGTGCATTTTTGAAAAACAGGTAGCTAGGGGAATCCATGATGGGATGACTTGTGGGTCTCACACCAGGTTCTGTTTTACAACAAACCTAAAAATGTGGCCAAAAAAAACGTTTTCCTCACATTTCAGTGCTGCAAAGTTCTGGAATCTGAGAGCAGCCATAAACTTCCTTCTACTCAGCATTCCCCAAAGTCTCTTGATAAAAATGGTACCTCACTTGTGTGGGTAGGCCTAACATTCCCCTTAGTCTCCTGATAGAAATGATACATCACTTGTGTGGGTGGGCCAAGTGCCTGTGACAGGAAATGCCACAAAACACAACGTGGACACATTACATTTTCCTAAAGAAAACTGACCTGTTTTTTGCAAAGTGCCTAGCTGTGGATTTTGGCCTGTAGCTCAGCCAGCACCTAGGGAAACGTAGCAAACCTATACATTTTTTTAAACTAAACACCTATGGGAATTCAGAATGGGGTGACTTGTGGGGATCTCTCCAGGGGTTCTGTTACCCAGAACCCTTTGCAAAACTTTACATTCGACAAACAAACACTTTTTCCTCACATTTCGGTGATAGAAAGTTCTGGAATCTGAGAGGGGCCACAAATTTCCTTCCACTCAGCATTCCCCCAAGTCTGCCAATAAAAATGGTACCTCACTTGTGTTGGTAGGCCTAGTGCCCACAACAGGAAACACCCCAAAACATAACATGCGCACATCACATTTTTACGTTGAAAACTGATGTGTTTTTTGGCAAGTGTCGAGCTGTGGATTTTGGTCTCTAGTTCAGCCGGCACCTAGGAAAACCTACTAAACCTGTAAAAATTTTTAAACTAGACACCTAAGGGAACCCAGGATGGGGTAACTTGTGCTGTCACCAGTTTCTTTTACCAAGAATCCTTTGCAAATCCCAGAATATGGAGAAAAAAACACTTTTTCTTCATATTTTGGTGATAGAGAGTTCTGAAATCTGAGAGGACCCACAAATTTCCTTCCACCCAGCATTCCCCCAAGTCTCCCAATACAAATGGTACCTCACTTGTGTGGGTAGGTCTAGTGCCCACAACAGAAATACCCCAAAACAAAACATGGACACATCAAATTTTTCTTACTAACCTGATTTTTGAAAAGTGCCTAGCTGTGGATTTTAGCCTCTAGCTCATCTGGCACCTAGGAAAACTTAGCAAATCTGGATATTTATGATAACTAGACACCTAAGGGAACCCAGGATGGGGTAACTTGTGGCACTCTCACCAGGTTCTGCTACCCAGAATCCTTTGCAAACCTCAAAATGTGGCAAAAAAAACACTTTTTCCTCATATTACGGTGCTGTAAAGTTCTGGAATCTGATGGGGGCCACAAACTTCCTTCTACCCAGCATTCCCCAAATCTCCTGATAAAAATGGTACCTCACCTGTGTGGGTAGGCCTAGTGCCCACGACAGGAAATACCCCAAAACACTACGTGGACACAACAAAATTATCAATTACAAAACAACTTGTTTTTGCAGGGGGTGCACATGCGTTTTTGGTCCTGGGATCAGCAACAATCTAGGGAAACCTACCAAACCCAGACATTTCTGAAAACTAGACACCTGAGGGAGTCCAGGGAGGTGTGACTTGTGTGGATCCCCCAGTGTTTTCTTACCCAGAATCCTCAGCAAATCTCACTTTTAGATAAAAAATCACATTTTCCCCACATTTCTGTGTGGGATCACTGCACCGGCACAAATTTCCTACCACCCAAAGTTCCCCTCAGTCTCAGGATAAAAATGATTTGTCACTTGCGTAGGTGGGCCAAGTGCCTGTGACAGGGAAGAGCTAAAAACTTGTCATAATTGAGAGGAAACCAAAGTAGGTCCAAAAGTACAGTTTGAAAAAAAAACGTTTTTAGGCTGACATTGGGGCTGACTTTTTATCGGTATAGATGCGACAATCTGGGGAGGTAGGAATTTTGTGGATTCCTGCAGATTCTTGAAGGTTCTATCACAAAAATGTGGGGAAAAGATGTGATTTCGAGCAAAGTTGTAGGTTTGCAGGGCATTTTGGGTAAGAAATTGGTGCTGGTGCATGTGAAGCACACCACCCTGATCTAACCCAGATGTTTAGTTTTCAGATGTGTCTAGGTCTCATAGATTTTTCTAGATGGCAGCGTCCCAAAGTCCAAAACGTGCAGCCCTCACCATTCCAAGTGGGATGATTTTGAGATTTAGCCAAGCTCTCATGGCCCAAATGTAAAATCAAAACCCAAAATAATCAATTGTCCTCTTGCTTGCCATTGGGGTAGGATCTTTTAGTGTGCGGGGGGAGGGCTGAAAGACTGTTAACCTCTTCAGTTGAGGTGGGGGCATAACCATTCCCATACTGATTGGTAGCCACCACCCACTATTTTTTTAATTCCCTGGCATCTATTAGGCTTTCTGCCCCCCCGTGAGTGGATCAGGAGTAATTGTCCCATCTGCCCACCGGTGGGCAGAACAACTTTGTCCCCATTTATTTGTGGTGGAGGCATGGCCATACCCCCACACTATTTTAAAAAAAAAAGTCTTCCCTGATCTCTAGTGGACTTTCTGCCCTCCTTGGGGGCAGATGGGCTTAACAAAGATAGGCTGATCTGCCCCCAAGGGGGGCAGAAATGGCCTAACATAAAATTTCCCCCCAAGGGGAGTTACCCTTGCATAAGGGGTCGCTTCCCTTGCATGAAATTAGCGTGAAATAAAATCCTTGGTGTCTAGTGGTTTCTGCCCCCTTTGCCCAAGGAGTCACTCCGCTTCATTGTTTATATAAAAAACAACAAACTCCCTAGGGTCTAGTGGCCATATCTGCAGCACAATTACATAGCGATTGTGCTGCAGAAATGCTCAGGAAGACATCAAAGGAAAGGAAAAGCCTTGATGGACCCCCCATGGACCGCTGCCAAGACGTAATGGTTACGTCCGTGGCACCTCAGCGCTGAGCCACTGGACGTGACCATTACGTCCATGGTGCACAAGGGGTTAAAAGTGTGACATGTAGAACATAATCTTCCCATATCTCTTCAGTGACATGTTAAGTTGAGAGTTGAAAGCTATTTTAACTGTAGTACGCTTTGTCTATCCCATGAAGAATACTAGAGAAGAGACTAAGGCCCTCATTATAACCCTGGCGGTCGGTAATAAAGCGGCGGTAATACCGCCACAGGCCGGCGGAAAAAATATTGGAATCACGACCGTGGCAAAATCTGCCAACACAGACAGCCACTTTAACACTCCGACTGCCACAGCGGTAGAAACAAACCCCGCAGCGGTAACCGCCAACAGCCAGGTGGAAGACAATGTACCGCCCACAGTATTACAAGGCACCAATCCACCAGCTTTTCCGGGGCGGTACCAACGCCAACAAAAGCACGTTGGAAACAGTACTTGGAATGGAAACCACTCACCTCTCGACATCCAACGAGGAATCAGGACGCCATGGAGCCCGAGTTACAGGTATTAGCAATGTTGGTTTACCTCCTCTTCTACCAGGAACATCAGTACTGCACCCAGCACACAGGGGAGGGGGAGAGGAAAAAGAGAGTTACACACAAACGCAACACCCCCACTCCCACTCCCACTCCCACCCTCACCCCCAACACCACACACACAAATACATGCATCAACATTACAGAAATACCTCGTAACCCTCTGGAAGAACGCAAGGACCAAGTGAAATGATTGTAACGAGTGTAATCATCGAAAAACCCGATAGGCCAACATAACTGTAAAAGATCAGTATACACAAATATGTACAGCAACTACACAAGTCCGGATACTGTTCCATTCAATATTTGTGGACCAGGGGTCCCAAAATGCATGGGCGAAGCCCACACATGACACCTGCCTCAAAACGGAGAGAATACTGCTGGGGCATCAGGTCGAAAAAAAACAGGCACCTCAGGGGGAAGGGGAGGGTGGGCACCTCAGCCGGATGATGGGACAACGCCACTGCCGCATGAGGGGGCTCCATGCCCACTGTTTGGTTCTGGGGAGTGCAAAGCCACAGTCTCACAAGTCTCTCAAGTGGGTGGTCTGCCCACAGATTGGTCCTGGGGAGTGCAAAGCCACAGTCTCTCAAGTCTCTCAAGTGGGTGGTTTGCCCACTGCTTGGTCCTGGGGAGGGCAAAGCCACAGTCTCTCAAGTGAGTGGTTTGCCCACTGATTGGTCCTGGGGAGTGCAAAGCCACAGTCTCTCAAGTCTCACAAGTGGGCGGTTTGCCCACTGATTGGTCCTGGGGACTGCAATGACACAGTCTCTCTAGTGGATGTGTTCTCCACAGGTTCTGGAGTGCTTCATCCTGCCAAGGACTGGGGTAGTGGATGCTTTTCTCCACTGGTTCTGGAAGGGGCATGGTGCCCAGAGTGCTTCATCCTGCCAAGGACTGGGGTAGTGGATGCTTTTCTCCACTGGTTCTGGAGGGGGCAGGATGCCCAGAGTGCTTCATCCTGCCAAGAAATCGGGTAGTGGATGCTTTTTCCACTGGTTCTGGAGGGGGCTTTGTGTCCAGAGTGCTTCATCCTGCCAAGGACTGGGGTAGTGGATGCTTTTCTCCACTGGTTCTGGAGGGGGGTTTTGTGCCCAGAGTGCTTCATCCTGCCAAGGAATGAGGTAGTGGATGCTTTTCTTCACTGGTTCTGGAGGGGGCTTTGTGCCCAGAGTGCTGCACATGGGCTGTGGCAGTTCCCAATACCTCACCTGGGTGTCTGAACCACAATATTTTCTGGGAACAGGTAGTATGATACTCCATGGAGGCAGAGACACACTCCACCCTGCAGCGACTTTCCCTGCCAACTGCAGGTATTGCCAGAGCTGGTTGTGGTGCTTCATGTAGTGTGTGCAGGGTCCAGGACATCTCCTGCAGCCTCGGACGATTGCCCACTGGGGATGATGTTGATGTCGGCTGTGGTGGCACTGTCTGGGCAGGTCGCGGGGCAGGTAGCGGTGGCTGCGGCAGTGTCTGCGGCGGAGATGCTGCCGGTGGTGCAGGTGTCAGCACCTGTGGAGGGAGACAGCAGGACGTCTCCTGCAGCCTCGAACGTCTGCCCACTGGGGATGATGCTGGGGACTGTAGCAGAGGCAGCAGACGTGCAGGTGGCGGTGCAGGTGGGGCCACCACCGTACAGGTTGCTGTTCTGTCTTGCAAAATGGGTGACACCAATCCCTCACCCGGAGGCTCTATGCCCTGAGCTGACTTCCCTTTGGCCTTGTGTCCCTTCCCCACTTTGGAAGTCGCTGCTGGGACTTGGCACTGTCCTCCTTTGTCTTGGAGGAGGCCTTGCTGGGTGGTTGGTGCGGCTTTTCCCTACAGCATGTGGGCCCCTTCTTCACCTTGGCAGGTGGCGGAATAGTGTGATCCTTGGCCTCACTAGGTGGCACACTGGCACCCCTGATGTGTGCCGCCCGCGATGTTCCTGGACTTGCAGGGACCACAGTGCTCGAGGATTTTGTGGCTGAGGTACTGGGCTCGGATCTGGACATCCTGGCCCTAGGGGAAGGACGGGGGGAGGTGTAGGGAAGAGGTCAATGTTAGCTAGGAAAAGTTTTTTAGACACACTGGAATGGGAAGATGGAGGAGGTTTGGGAGTGGAGGAAGAGGTAGTGGTTGTAGGAGGTGTACGTCTGCTGAGTTTAGGTGACGATGCATGGGCTGGAGGCTGTTGTGAGGTGGATGGCTGTTGAGTGGGTGTGTGCCTGCGTTTGTGTAGTTTGGGAGGAGGGCTCACAGGCACACTGGGAGAGGACACCGGGGACGTGTGAATGGTAGTTGGTTTGGTGATTGCACATGAGCGGTGTGTGGTGATGGGCGTGCAGGTGATGGAGGTAGTGGCTGAGGAGGTAGTGGCTGAGGGTGTGAGTGGAGACAAGACTGGGAGGGAGAAGGAGGACCTGGAGGAGGGGGACACAGTGGAGGCAGTGGATGTTGCTGTGTCTGCATGGGTATGGTGCTTGTGTGAGTGCCTGTGGGATGTGTGGTGCTTATGATTGCCTGAGCCACTTTTGTGTGTTGATGAGTGTGTATGCTGGTATGATGGTGTGCTTGGGATAGGCTGAGATAGAGGGGATTGGGTCTGGGTAGTGGAAGTTGGAGGGGGAGGCTGGACACAGGGACAATGGCTGCGATCAGTGCTGAGGCCAACGCCTGAAATGCTCTCTGTTGGGCTACCACGCCAGAATGAATGCCCTCCAGGTATGCATTTGTTTGCTGCAAATGCTTCTCAACACCCTGATGTCTTTCAAAATGGTTGATTGCCCAACAGTGAGGGATCTCAGGAGGTCAATAGCCTCCTCACTGAGGGCAGCAGGGCTGACTGGGACAGGGCCTGAGGTGCCTGGGGCGAAGGAGATGCCCACCTTCCTGGGTGAGCGGGCACGTGAAACATGCTGGGGTGCTGCTCGGAGGGCGGTGCTGGTAGGGGGGGTGGAGGCTGTACCTGTTGTTGTGGTGGGCACAGAGGTGCCCGCCACTGCAAGGGAGCTACCATCAGAGGAGGAGTCACTGTCGCTGGTGTCTCCTCCTGTCCCCGTCGTGGATCTCCCCTCGCCCTCCGTCCCACTGGTGCCTTCAGACTCCGTACATTCACCCTCCTGGGCCATGTGGGTTGCAGCTCCCTCCTGCTCTGGTGCCAGTGCTCCTCCGCCAGATGATGCTAATGCACACAAGGACAGGGTGACAAAACAAAAGGGGGGGAAGACAGAGAAGACACATGGTCAATGCCAGCAACAACACCACCGATGGCGGACACAACACACAGGGAGCAGCCCTATGCACTAGGCCATGCACTAACAGTTCATGGGAAAATCACATGCCCATGGGGGACTGTGCCTAAACTCATTTGATGCACACCTGGAACCCTCAGGAGCCTGACTAGGTGTAGATGGCCACTACCACTTTTGGTGTTGGAGTGCCACAGAGCCCACCTAATAATAGATCTACCCTGGCACGTTTGTCCTGGCCTAGGAGAACCCACAGCCCACTTCCCCCACCCAGACACCTTATACAGCGCGCAGAGTCAGCTGAATGAAACTGTACGCACCCCCTTGTGGCTGCTGTGATGCCCTCAAGTGCCCATCCAACTCAGGATATACCACTGCCAGGATCAGGAACATCAGGGGGGTCATGGTGCGGTGGGCAGCCCTTCCACATTGGGAGGCATCCCCAGCTGGACCTCCGCTGTCTTCTTGCTCCAGCGGTGCAGGTCCTCCCATCTTTTGCGGCAGTGGATGCTCCATCTATAGTAGACCATCAGGGTCCGCACTTACTTGGCGGTGGCACGCCAAATACCCTTCTTCTGGTGGGCCCTGACCTAGAGGAAAAGTGAAGTAAGAATGGATTTTACTCCCTCGTCTGGTTCTTCTTACTCATTTGCCACAACTTCCCACCCTGGCCCAGAAACACATACATTGACCATCCTCACATGCTGGCCTCATGCCCTCCCCCTGTATCTTCCATCCACCCCACTCCATACATTCATGTCCCATCCATCATGCTCACAGTGTACTCACCTGTTTGTCTGGAGGACCGTAGAGTAGCGTGTACTGCGGGAGGACCCCAGCCACCAGGTTGTCCAACTCCTCCGTGATGAAGGCAGGGGCCCTTTCCCCAGACACTGTAGCCATTGTCGCTTCCAGGACTCAGGTCACAGCAGCACTTGCAGTGTAGGTCCTCTCCTGTTGAAGGTCATTTATCAAGTGAGTGAACAGATAGAAAATGGCAGTTATGTCCGCGGTGGTGCGTACCGTCACCGCTGGCATACATCGTCATTGGCTCCTGGAACCCATAGGGCCCAATGATAAGCAATGCTGAATTGCGCTGCGGTCTTCGTCCGCCTACCACGACGCTGCACAACGCCAGCACAGTTACCTCATTTCCCCTTGTCCCTCCTTACAGGTCAGGCAGCCGCTATTTCAGGGGGCCACATGGCAGGGCAACTAACTGCGTCACAACACTTTTGGGCAGGAACACAGATAGACAGCACCTCACACCGATTACATCACAATTGTTCAAAACACCCTTGTGCAAGCTATGTGGTGTATGACCCTCTGCTTACCCTTCTCCTCCATAGGGCACGTCCGCTGGGGCAGATGATGAGATGGCATCATCCTCCGGTTTACAGACCCCAGGTGGACCTGTCGACAATGGAGGACAGACACATCATTATCACCTACAGACTCGATCGTGCCACAATCCATGAACTGTGTGCCCAGTTGGAGCCAGACCTGATGTCAGCTATTCGCCATCCCACAGGAATCCCCCCTCTAGTGCAGGTCCTGTCAGTACTCCATTTCCTGGCCAATGGGTCCTTTCAAACAACAGTGGCCATGGCATCAGGGATGTCGCAGCCAATGTTCTCTAACGTGTTGTCCATAGTGTTGTCTGCCCTGCTGAAACACATGTGCAGCTACATCGTTTTCCCTCAGGTGGAGGATTTGGCCACAGTGAAAGGTTACTTCTATGCCCTGGGACATATCCCCAACATCATTGGTGCAATTGATGGTACACATGTGGCATTTGTCCCATCCTGCAGGAATGAACAGGTGTTCAGAAACCACAAAAGCTACCATTCCATGAATGTGCAGATGGTGTGTTTGACAGACCAGTACATCTCCCATGTGAATGCCAAGTATCCTGGCTCAGTGCATGACGCTTACACTTTGAGGAATAGCAGCATCCCTTTTGTGATGGGGCAACTCCAGAGGCACCGTGTGTGGCTAATAGGTGAGGCCAAGGTCCCCACACAGTTTAAATAGGTGTCTGGGTATGGGAGGGTCCCTAAGGGTCAGTGTGTGTCTAACAGTTGTCCCTCGATATTTGCAGGAGACTCTGGTTACTCCAACCTGTCATGGCTACTGACCCCAGTGAGGAATCCCAAGACAAGGGCAGAGGAACGCTACAATGAGGCACATGGGAAAACTAGGAGGATAATAGAGTGGACTTTCAGCCTCCTGAAGGCCAGGTTCCGGTGCCTCCATTGACAGGTGGCTCCCTATACTACTCACCGAAGAAGGTGTGCCAGATCATCGTGGCATGCTGTATGTTGCACAACCTGGCTTTGCGACGCCAGGTGCCTTTTCTGCAGGAGGATGGCCCTGATGTTGGTCTTGTGGCAGCTGTGGAGCCTGTGGACAGTGAGGAATAGGAGGCAGAAGAAGAAGATATAGACAACCGAAACAACATCATCATGCAATACTTCCAGTGAGACACAGGTAAGAGACTGGCACTGCTCCTCTCATATCAGACTACAGTAGGACATTGCATGATTCTGCCTTTTTACCTCTGTGTATGGACCCTGACAGTTAACTTTGGCTTTCCATTTCACAGCTCTGGGTACCACTTTCTGCCTTCTGCTATGTTTGCTGCTACCCAACAACTGTCGAACATTGATATGTGAAAATGAACATTGACAGTGCTATTTTTCAGAGAGGTTGTAATAACACAATTGTGAAAGTACAGACTGACTCCAGATCGTTTTGTGATTCAGGGTGGTTATTTAAGTGCTATTCAGTGGAGGGGTATGTGCAATGGGCTGGGGTGATGGTGGAGGAATGTCCATGGTGGAGTCCAGTCTATTTGTATCACAGGTGCATTGTCCAAGGGGGCATAGGAGGTTGAGTAATGGCAGTTCAAGGTTGTCAGGGTGACATAGTGGGACAGAAGGGTGACAATCAGGAGAGTCTTATTTCCTGGCGGGGGTCTTGGCAATGTTCTCTGTCTTGTTCCTGGATCTCAGGGACCGTTTGTGGGCTGGTTCTCCTTCTGCAGGGGGTGGAGTGCTGGTGACCTGTTGGTCCAGTGGCGGGACCTCCTGTCCACTAGCGTCGACGGAGGTGGAGGGCTGTTCACCATTCAGGCTAGTGTCAGGGGCCCATTGGTGTGCCACTGTGTCCCTCATGGTGTTGGACATCTCTGCCAGAACCCCTGCAATGGTAACCAGGGTGGTGTTAATGGACTTCAAGTCCTCTCTGATCCCCAGGTACTGTTCCTCCTGCAGCCGCTGGGTCTCCTGAAACTTGGCCAGTACCGTGCCTATGGTCTCCTGGGAATGGTGGTTTGCTCCCATGATGTTGCCTTGTGGAGAGTGGGTTCCCTGGGCCTGTCCTCCCCCGTCGCACAGCAGTTTTCCCAGCTTCCCTCTTATCCTGTGCCTCTGTCCCCTGAACCGTGTGCCCACTGCCACTGACCCCAGGTCTCCGATTGTCTTGGGTTGGTGGGGTTGCATGGGGTCCCTGTAGTGGTGGACATACTGCTGATTGACGTGTCCTGGGGACAGAGACATGGGCCCGCTGGGTGGGTGCTGTGCTGGTGTTTCCTGAGGGGGGAGGCTCAGTGCAGTGGTGGTTTGTGACTGTGGCAGGGGAACCGACTATCAAGAGATCCCTGAGGGGCCAGGCTGGTCATCTTGATCCAGGCGTGCAGAGCTGCTGTTGTCACTGTGGGCCTCTTCTGTGGGGGACTCGATATGTCTGGCACCTCCTGTCCGGTGACGTTGGGTAGGGGTCCTGTTGGGGTGTAAATGCATAGTTATTGTATCTGTGTGTGCCATCCTGTGCAATGGGTGAGTTACCCTCTACTCCTGTGCTTGCCTTATTGTCTTTGCCTTTGTCTGATTGGTGATTTTGGGGCCTGGGTGAGTATCTCTACTGGACATACCTTGGTGATGGGTGTCCATGCATTGGTGTTACATGCAGGGCTTGGTTTTGGGATGTGTGGATTGTGATAGTGGGGTATCTGTGGGCGGTTGGGGTGATGGGTCTGAGGGCTGGGGCAGGAGTTTGTGATAGCATGCAGGTAGGGTGGGGGGATTTATTATTAAAGATTTGACTTACCAGAGTCCAGTCCTCCTGCTACTCCTGCGAGGCCCTCAGGATGCATGATTGCCAAGACTTGCTCCTCCCATGTTATTAGTTGTGGGGGAGGAGGTGGGGGTCCACCGCCAGTCCTCTGTACGGCTACCTGGTGTCTGGATACCATGGAACGCACCTTTCCCCCTAGGTCATTCCACCTCTTTCTGATGTCATCCTGTGTTCTTGGATGCTGTCCCACTGCGTTGACCCTGTTGACAATTCTCCGCCATAGCTCCATCTTTCTAGCAATGGACGTCTGCTGCACCTGTGATCCGAATAGCTGTGGCTCTACCCGGATGATTTCCTCCACCATGACCCTGAGCTCCTCCTCAGAAAACCGGGGGTGTCTTTGAGGTGCCATAATGAGGTGTGGGTGATGTGTGAGGTGAGGATTGTTGTGCTGTGTGATGTGTTGTGTTGGTGTGTGTTCTTTGGGGTGCGTGGATGTTGTATGTGTGATGGTGTTGTGTGCCTGTGGATGCTGGTATTCTGTTTCCTATTCTCTCTCACGCTGCTTCTTCCAAAAAAATCGTTTGAAGGGGTTGTGGGTAATGTGGGTGTGTGTTTTCTAGTGGTGTGAGTGTGTGGGTGTGGTGTGTGTATGTGTTTCATGTGTGTGTATTTTGAACTGTCCAATGTGGTTGTGTTTTGTATACGTGTGTGCATTTTGAGCGCAGCGGTGTGTACCGCCAATGGATTACCGCGTTTAAATGACCGCCGCGTTGATTCGCGGGTCGTGATAGTGTGGGCATATTTCTGTTGGCGTGACGGTGTGGGTTTTGCTATTGCCAGTTTATCACTGACCTTTGGTATGGCGGACTTGTGTGAGTGTCTGTATTGTGGCGGATTACAAGACGTAGGTCGTAATACCTGTAGTGGATTTCCGCCGCGGCAACGGTATCTTGACGGCCGTCAGCACAGCGGTAAGCGGGATTTACCGCCAGGGTTGTAATGAGGGCCTAAATTAATAATTCTGCTATCTTAGATATTGGACCAGCTAGAAAAATGATTTACCATTATTAATAATTATTTAGGAAATAAAACTTCTAGATTTTTCCTGCTTGAACTCCTGTAAACTAATTTATATTAGCTATTTAGCAGATACCCACCCAGTACTTGACCTTAATGAGGAGTGAAAACTGCTTCCAGAACAGAAACAGCATCCTCGGTATGGGGAGATGTTTTCTTCCCATTACAGGAAGATCAGTTAGGGTGTACCAAGGAACTTCATTAACTTGTAAGGCCTTCCCTAGTAAATGTAAGGTGAGACTTGGGGATGGCAAACCATTGTTTTCCCAGCCAGTCTCATCCCTAGCCCTTTGGGAAAGAACCTCCCCAGAAGCAGTTTTAAGCAACCAGAAAGGAGGGGGCTACTCAGTACTCTTGGCACACTTCTGGGCAGGAACACAGGCTCTGTGCAAGTGAGAAATGTTTTACCCATCTTATATTTTAGGAATAAGGAGCACACTTCTGGGCAGGAACACACGCTCTGTACAAGTGAGAAAGAGCTAACCCCTTTTAGATTTTAGGAATAAGGAGCATGTGTTTTTTTTGCAGTAGGACAAACAGAAGCTGCTGAAAAAGTGAGTAGGGTTGCCCATTGGAACTTTTACTGCATTGGTTAGGAAGGAGCCTGACATTACCCCTACAAGCTAGTGGCAACCATAAATGTTGAACCTCAAAGCACCCTCCTCAGAACACTGTCTGGACCTGTGGAACAACAGAAGAAGGACTGCACTCGCTGTTTAAAACCTGTGAGGGGCCTGAAGAGATGGACCTGGTCCCACTTGCATTCAGGACTTGTACTCCAAGGGTCAGCTGACTGATCTCCTATGTGGCTACATAGACAGAAGAAGCTGGCTGCAAGAGGCCTTTTTCCTGAAGTGACCTCCTCACTTAATACAACTCTACCTGGACTGTTGATGAGTCCTGACCCCTAAGTGTTGCCAATGAAGTCATGGACAATTGTTTCTCACTAACAGGACATCTTTTACAATCCCTAAAATGTTGTGGGAATTGAATATTCTAACTTCTAGCTGCCAGAGGAGAGGGTCCAACTACTTGAGCCGATCCAACCAAGATGAGATGCAACACAGGTTTCTCCCACTTGGAGCTTCTCTGCAGCAGCAAATCTATTTCAGCAGCCACAGCCAAGAAGGTATCCAGCCACATGGTACACCATTGGAAACATCTTGCATCCTTTTTCCTGGCAAGTGGTCAGTTATAAAAGCATTGCCAGGAACTACTGTAATAAAATGGCAGTTAGGGACAAATTTAGTACTAAGTTGAAATAACAGTCCTTAATTCTGTTACTACTGGAATTATTTCTTTTTCATATTTATTTCCAAAAATATTTTTTAATATAGCAAAAAGGATCTATGGTAATCTCACACAAAACTTAATACACATCACATAAATAAGTGTAAACCAAAAAATTACTGACCAAAAAATTACTCACAATACATACGAGATAAATTACATATAATATTTTAACAATATAACAAAGAAACCATCTTAAAATGGTGCCCTACGCATTTGAAAAGTGGTCACTATTATGTAACTCCACATGTGATCCACTGTTATTTGCTAAGAAACTGGGCTTTTCGTACACTCGACTATCACTGTGTTGTGTATTTCTTTCACACAAACGTGATATCGTGCATCTCAAATCTCTGATTTCAACCGGTGTCCCAATCACCCCTGTTGTCATCCCAATCACCCTTTTTGTCATCCCAAAGTAGGCAAATCCTTAACGCTACTCAGCAGTGGTCACTTTTAGTTAAGACCCAAGACTTCAAACAAATGCAATCTAACTACTGGAACAAATTTTTAATCGTGAACTGATCTTGAAGCCTCTGCACAATGAGAATATGAAGTGAGTTAATCTAGATTGGTCAGAACATTCAAAGAACACATATGATGTGTGTTGGACTTGGTCCTTTATGTTGTCCTTATGGCTCGGTGCACTTTACGAGTGCTAACCAGTGCTAAAGGGCTTATCTCTCTCTTCAAAACATGGTAAAATTGGTTCATACCCAATTGGCATATGTGATGTTCTTATAAGTCCCTAGTCAATGGGCCTGTAAATTAAATGATAGTGGTGGGACTGCAGCACCCATTGTGCTATCCACTACAGTAGCCCTTCAAAAATCTCAGGTCTGTTATTGCAGCCTGTGTGTATGCAATTTAAAACTGACATTTTGCGAGGCCCAAACCTTCCTTCTTCATACATATAAGTCACCCCTAGGGTAGGCCCTGGACAGCCCAAAGTGGAGTGTAATGTATTTAAAAAGCAGGACATGTACTTAAAAGTTTTACCAAATATCCCCCGGGGTGATAGTGTCATGCTGTACAAATACTGATTGATTGATAAATGTTTTTTTTTACTGCGGCAAGGCCTATCTCTCCCACAGGACAACATTTAAGGTGCCATATTACATTTTATAAGTGTAATTTTCAAATGGTAAGAGATAACCAGTTCATGCTTGGTGTCTCTGGAATCACAATTTATAATCCTAACTTATGTTGAAGTCGCATTTGAAATTGCAATTCTGAAAATGCCATTTTTAAAACGTTGTCAATTTCTTGTCTTCAAAGCCATGCCTATAGAAGCTTCACTCACTTCAAAAGCACAAGTGTGTATAAAAGAAAGACCTCCGAAACCACAACTTCAGTACACTTCTGGACCTGTGGATACTGTCCCAAAAACAGGGACTGCTGTGTTGCTACAAGGAATGCTACTCTGCTGAACTGTTGTTCTAAAATAATTTCTGCCTTCCTGAGCTGACCTGCTGCCTGCCTCCCTCTTGCCTGAGAAAGAAGAACTGGACCTGCAACTTCATCTTGAATCCAGGACCCCAGCGTGCCTCCAAGGGCTAGTCTGCTGGCCTCCTGACCTGAGCCTCAGGGACATAGAAGACTCCCCAATCAGCTTCTAGAACCAACTGCAGTGAGTTCTTGACCACCAAGTGGTGCCCCTCAGGGCCTGCACACTAAGGGCCATATTTACAAGGCCCTATCACCTCCTTCTGCCACATTATTGTCATATTTTTATACAAATGTGGACCAATGACGCAAAAATCACTGTGCCATATTTACAAAGGTCCGCAATGCATGCATTGCGCTACTTTGTAACACCTTGCGCCACAATGTGCAAGCACCAGGCATAATGTATGCAAGGGGGAGCGCTCCCATGTTGTGTAGCCATTTTAGTTATAGCTCCATTATTTTAGCACACTAGGCTTGTCTCTGTGCACTTTAACCTAGATGTATTTTATTCAGCTTCGTTTATTATTTTAACAATAGCCACTTTTGCTGTCTTTTTTTATTTCTCTCTATCTAGCTGTTTTTGCTTGGCCCAGCACTACGTTCTCAAACAAGACATTCTTGTTCACTCTGTGCTTCTTTCAAGGCTGTAGTAAGATAGGTTGCTGGTGAATGTGGTAATAGTTTTGTCTCTGGTGTTCATAGAAAAACACACACCCTTACGTAGGGACATTTTCTCAGAACATCAGCTGTTTTATTATAAAAACACTTCCCTGTCCCTTATGCGTTAGAGGGAGATTCCAGCCAGATGACTACGACTGTATGCTGATTGCTGAACACTTTGCTACAGCTGCTTATGCAGACTTCAGGCCTTTGTTCAGGCATGGGGGATGATGTCTTTCCAGGGGAACCTGAAGGGTAGAACTAGAGCTTAACATTCTGTGCTCTATTATAGCATAGGTAGGAATTAGTCCATTGATCTAGTGACAACATGGTAGAGTTATTCCTATGCTTTACTCTCCTTGTCACAATTCTAATTATGTCATGCTGTATCGTCCTGGTTATTGCGGTACATGCTTTGTCATCTAAGATGCAGTCGCTTCATTAAAACCTTATTGAAACATATACTGCCTCCGTTTGTCATTGTATACGTGAGACTAATGTAACCAAGAGAAATGGATGAGACCTGAGTCACCATGAATTGCCTGAGAAATCAGTTGTGTCATGCCCAATCATCCCTGCTCTCTGGTAGAGATGAGGCACTGCTAGTTAGACGGAGCAAAACCCGGATAAGGGCGACAGGTGTCACCTGTAGTGGGTTAAGACCCAGTCTCCCACACCGCAGGTGATTCTACCACTTCAATCCAGTAGTCTCATTAGAATAATGAGAGCCTACGTGACATGGCACCGCCAACATTTGGTAAGGCTCTAATTTTCGGGTCCTTCTGAGTATGTCTTTCTCACTGTATACAAAGAAACGTCAGTGCTATATACGGAGACGTCCTTGGTATTGAGGATTTCCTCCTCAGCTAAGTAGGGAACACCTAACTAAAGCTGCAGGTTGTTTAAGCATGAGCTCTAAAAGGATAATCCCCATTTGGTGTTCTTATCACTGAAGAAATGTACCATTTAATATGGCGAGTCTGCAACAGGTAGCAATTGCAGTCAATTTGAGACCACCTGTTACTGCACATTTACTGGCACATTGCCTAACGGCCCAGGGGGATCCAGTCACATTTGTTGTGGATGTGCACGCAGCTTATAGAACAGAACTTTTCTATTCTTGGGTCACATTTCCAGCAGTTGATGGGAACACAAATACATTTCATCACTATACACTTGCAAACGCACCTGGACAATAGACAACATATGCATATTTAGAAATACCATCTTACCAAGAACATAATAATTGGCTTGATGGCGCCCTACCCCACACAATTTTACCTGTTAGGTTAGGTCCTCAAAGTAATGATGATCCTACCTGGCCTTTATTGGCCAGTTACACACATAATCCGGTTGCAGCGACCTAACAGTAGTTGAATTCCGTCGCTCATATGCTGAGCTGACGGCAATATACAGACGGTTTGTACAGTTTGTAATGCAAACATTAAACACAAACCCAGCACGTGCTGCACCAGCACAACCACATACAGTAATGCCAGGCAATAATCCAGCGACTGTACATTTGATTATGGATAAAGTACCCGCCAAATGAGAAGAAATTCCGTTTTGCTTAGCTCAAAAAATAAATGCGCCGGAAGCAGTATTTCCCAATACGGGACCTCAGGATAAACACAGAATATTAACAATGTGCTTGCCGTTTGGGTTGGTTCCCACAATAGATAACTGTAATACATGGGGCATGGTATTTGCCACGTTCTATACTACCGCACACAGTACATCAACACTTGCCAATTTGCCATAAGTGTTGAAACAAATTCAAGATGAATACAGGGCTGCCCCGGCCCTAGATTTGGGGATGCAATTAATGGGCAACTTTGCCACAGTATCCTCAATTATTTTAAGTAATCTTAAAGGGGAATCAGTAGCACTAGCAGTGTGTATGCAGTTCTGGGATGTTTCTCCACAGGATCAAGAACGCAAGCTGCCAAGGATTATCACGGAGACCTACTCTAGCAACAGTCGAGGGGGCCAGACAAACAAAACCACCATTCCAAGTTAAATCTTATAAAGATTTTCCAAGCAAGCTCCTGAGGGTAATAAGAAACGCTGGGACAAAAAGCCACCGACTCCTAAAAAAGAAAGGGGAAAATCTCCGCACATGGAGACCCCACAGAATAGATACAATCTCAGAAATAGAGAAAATATAAAAACGCCTAACAGATATCAATATACTGATACCCGCCAATCTCGTTCCTTTCAGAACTCATCGGAAAAATGCAGTGAGAGAGGTGGGTTGTCAGAACGAAGAACTGAGTACGTGAAACTGAGACAGGAATCAGCATGTCAACAGAGGTTTCTGTTAAAAAGGAAGAGAAACCTCCTCAACAAAAACCCCAATTTAAAAAGAAAAAGATGGCAGTGGTTGCGGTTCAACACGTCACTCAAGAATAGGGTTCTCTTGAAGAACAGGAAATGGGCACTAACATTACTAGACAGCGCAGCAGAGGTCACAATCGTTCACCGGAATCTTCTAGAGCATCTGGAGGTGAAAGCAACTGATGACTTCCTATAAGTGGAAACCACGGACATGTCTGACAGGGTGTACAAAGTAATGCTACAGTTAGAAGGAGACATTGAACGCACAATTGATGCAATCTTTTGGGACCATGTTGTAAACATATATGATATTTTGTTGGCCGAACAAGATTGGCCACCTGAATTTGTCCGCACATGCCCATATCGGGAAAATGTTATCAAACCTTCTTTTTCACCCCTTGTTCCAGAGGAACTCACAGAATCCTACGCCATCGATTGGGCATTGGTGCAGGCACCCACGTTATATTCCAACCACGTAGGATAGGAAAAAGATTCCCCCTACCATGTAATCCCTATTAAAAACCAACCCAAACCTCAACCCCAGTATCCTATTAAACATGAAGCTAAAGCACCCATGAGGAAAATCCTCACACAATTGGAGTACCAGGGCGTAATCAAACCCTGCATCTCACCAATGAATAATCCCTTATTCCCTGTAGCTAAACTGGACCATTCATACAGAATAGTCTTAGACTACAGACACTTAAACAGTCATACACGCACATCTGCTATACAAAATTCGCATAGAACAGCATTTATGAACAACATAGTGCGCAAAAAATACAAAACAACACCGGACATTTCCAGTGGTTTCTTCTGCCGAAATATAGCACGTGAGAGTAGAGACCTAACAAGTGTCAGCGCACTAGGCTCCCAGAGAAAATTCTTTAGTTTACCCCAGGGGTACAAGAACAGTCCAGGACTGTTCGCACCTCGTGTGACTTCAATATTGCACGACATTAACCCTGAAGCATTGTCCTATGTTGATGATATTCATCTTACGGATGATGAATTACTGCAACATTTAAGACGGGTAGCCCGCATTGTTGTGAGATTTACAGAGTTCAGCTACAAATTAAATTTCAAAATAACAAAACAGCCTTCCTAAGTGTCCTGTTTCTGGGATATGAGCTATCAAGTGAAAGAAAGAGCCTAGCGCCACAATTCATGGAAAAATGTGCATAATTACAACCTCCAAATAACATCCAAAAATTCCAATCTCTATTTGGTTGCCTACATTTTGGCAGAACTTACATTCCTGATTTCATCATGCATACAACCATTATATAATTTGGTACGAACTGACTTTTCAAGTAAATTTTGGACAGTCAAACATACACGTATACTCAGAGCCTTGCAAACAGACAAGCTTGCGGCACAACACTTACACACAAGGGACAACACAACACACTTGGTCATCAGAGTAATTGCTGGCGCCATTGGTTTCACCTATGTAACCTTTAATGAGGGTGAGACAGTCCCGATACATACAAATCACATTTGTACTTAGCAGCAGAACAACCCTTTGCTCCCTCTGAGAAAATTCTCACTGCAGTTCAGATGGCTGTCATTAAAGAAAGACCACTAGCCCAAAGCAAACGCATTATTGCCGTTTCCCCAATTCCAACCCTTGAGGCCGTTACCAAGTACATCCACGTTGGATTCAATGGGCAAAGTCTTTGACAACCACTGATGTAGACTATATTTTTGAACCAAAATTACAAACTCAAGAATTTTTGCGATATGAACTACAATACCCAGTTTCAGCAGACATACTTCCTATTGATGAGTATCAAAGAGTTGTGTACACCGATGGCTCAGCGCAACTTGAATTGGCACAAAGCATCAATTCTCCACTGCTTGCGCAGTCGTAAGTGACTACATGGAGGATAATAAATTCTGTCTCCAGCATACATTCATGCAAACACTAAGGGATTGCCCAGCACAGCTAGCACAGTTAAAGACTCTGGTGATGGCATTGGAACAGGCGGATCCTGCACAGCCAACACTTATTGTTTGTGATTCGTACTATTGTGTCCAGTCCTTCAATGAATACCTGTATTACTGGCAAAAGAATGGGTTCAGAGATTTCAAAGGCAACACCATTAAACACAGACTTCTGTGGGGGAAAGTAGCGGATCTGAAGGAAACGCTACCAAATGTCCATGTTGTACATACACTTGGTCACCAGTGCATTGGGATACACGTTGCTGGAAATACACTGGCTGATGAAGCTGCAAATTCAGCAGCTGCAGTAACCTGCGTAGGTTCTAAACCGGACAAGGACATATGGGCTGCCGTGAAAGCTACTGCTGAAGGTACGTCATAGCCAAAAGCATTTCCTGCTAAATATTTCTACCAAATGGGAGGCTGCCTAAATGCTGAGGTTAAGATACGAGGCATAGAGGTTCGAGAAATTCCCAGCAAAGAAATAAGACCACAGTTGATTAAAGCAGCGCATGAAGGGGCAGCATCTGCCTATGCTGGTGTGGAGGCTACAACATCATTGTTACTAGCCCGTTTTTGGTGGCCAGGCCTGTACAAAGAGGCCAAGCAGCATGTCCTTTGTTGTGACATCTGCAAACAAATTAAAGTTTCCACTGCTAAACGCCCACTGCAGACACCCCTTCTCATTTCAAACAAACCATTACAATGTGTGTACTTGGACCATTGTGGTCCCCTAACACCAGACAGTGCATACATATACATCTTAGTCACTATAGACTCTTGCTCCAGATTTCTATGGGTGTGGCCACAACGCTCGGCTGATGCTCTGACTGTTAAAGATTTGCGAGTCTTTTACAGTACATATGTAGTTGCGGCTTTCCACTCGGACCAAGGCCCTGCTTTCACCTCAAGGGCATTCAGGGACGCCATGGCTTCATTAGTGGTCCAACTCCAGTACTTGTCTCCATTTCATCCTGAGGGAAATAGTGTTGTGGAGTGACTAAACTGTGATTTAAACCAGCCTGTAACAGCCAGAGTCTTAGGCATGGGTTGTAGTTGGCTTAATCACCTGTATGGAGTCCAGAGAGCACTTAACAATCTGCCTAGAAGGTCCCTGCGGGGTCGTACTTCATATGAGTGCCTGTTTGGAACTCAAATGTATGTTCCAGATCTTGATGGTCCTGGAGTGGAGGTGGCAGAAACACCCATTGACATAAATGAACATGTCTCTGTCTTACAGAAATTACAACAGTTCCATGGTGACAACGCTTCTGCCAGTGCTGCAGGATGTACCTGTAACGCCTACACGCTGGATTCCTAAAATTGGGGATCTAGTATGTGAAAAAGTTGCTGTCAAAAAAAGAGTTTGGTCCTTCTTATCGTGCACCAGTCCCAGTTTTGGGAATACACAGTACCAGAATTGTCATTCTACCACTGTTTGTTGGTGCTAAAGAAAACCGCTTTGTATGCATCGACAATGTCAAGTTACACCATGTGGCTGATCCTGCACAGCAGACCAACAGGAACAGCCAGTAGCACCCAAATCCCTATCACTACTGGTCAAGAAGTTCCTCTACAAGTTGTAAACAGCAACACTGACACCTCTCCAAGCTTAGGGAGGGTGGAAAATGATATTACATTGGTTCCACTGACATCTGTTTCAACAAACAATACAGAAATAATTGATCGATTTGACACAACTTCAACACAGACGGATGGCGTCATTTATTCTGAACCACCGTGGGAAACACCCACTGGTTTTCCACCTACAAACATGGCTCCAGCTTTTGCACGAACTACTTCTGGATACTTTGCCGACTTCAACAACACTGTTTCCGACTCATTTGCCTCTTCTACATCTGAACTGTCAAAAACATGTAAGCTGTCAAACCGGTTTAAAGCAACTTACTTTATTATGCCATGGAACTATCTGTGGCTTTCCTTGACTGTACTGGCTTTCCTACTTTGGACTGGGTTTGTTATAACATTCTTTTTATTAATACATAGCCATTTTCTTCCTGAAAAATCAGCCGTTGAACTGGTGGATGAGGTCCTAAAACCAAATTTTTCTTCCCACAAGGTCCGCAGAGACATGTCTTTTGTGAACATTTCCACTATACCAATTCCTGATGGGATTGTTTGGGATAAAGTAACATTTGATATATTCGGCCCCACAGAGGTAATTCAAATACCATATGTGTTTAAACTTTTAATGAACTATGTAATAATACCCGGAGTTGTTTCTGATGATTGGGATGTGAAAACAGTTGATTCTATGATGACTGAATTGCAGTATTATACTGTATTTGAAAATGAAGATGTTTACCAACCTAAAGAGAATTATGGTGATATGTTTTGCTATAATTATTATGGGCACCATTTCATCCACAGAGCAAGTACCCCAAAGACAGTCTTTAATTGCACAATGGGAAAATTTTCCGACGCCACCACAAGGGAGTTCTAAAACATACTCTGAAAAGATTGCATAGTTTTCTGGGCACAATGTTAAAAATGCTGAGTCATATTATTTTAAATTTCCATTGATGGAAAATGTACGCATATTATTGACATATATGAAATGTATTTATTCAGATTCCTTTGTTTCCCGGTTGACTATACTGTAGAAGGCTATAAATATTGGTTGAAGTCGATTGACTTAAAAAGTATGTGGGGAACTAGACATTGGCAAATACGGGAGAAGGATGCTTTATTAATAGAATGCCTGATACCTGTTCAAATTATATTTTTAAATGAAACTGTACAACATACAAGTTGTTTAGGCTTAGCTAAGACTAAGGAATTGAATGTGCCCAGCATTCCTGCCCATGCAAAATTTCATAAATGGCAAAAATATATAAATGCAACTGAAGATCAGCTTGATGAATGGGTCCAGAATGGCACATTTATTGCTTCACTGTCACGTCCTGGCGGGTGGTTATTGTGGCCAATAGATACCGATGGGTTTCATAAACGTTTCATAAACTCCACAGGGGGGTTTAAAAATAATAGGCCGGACCTTCGCTATATATCAACCGAACATGCAGGTATAGTTACAACATACAGTGTAGGGAAACTATGCCAGCAATGGTTAAAGAGTTCCTCACTACATGCGGTTAGAGAACACCTCAGTCTCCTGTCTAATAATACTGATTTACAGGACTTTCAGTTAGGCCCCAGAAAACAATGCAGAAAGCGCTTCTTATGTGAAGTATATAATGAAATTTGGAAGCTTTCCCAACAAGAAGCTGCTGCCCGGTTAAGGCAAATAGACCAAGAAAGAGGCATTCGCTGTTGTACATAATCGAAAAGTTAGAAAAATTGCCTTTTACTGTGGCTGAAATACCATCTGTGGTTAATACA
The DNA here is from genome assembly GCF_031143425.1 of Pleurodeles waltl. Classification (NCBI taxonomy): domain Eukaryota; kingdom Metazoa; phylum Chordata; class Amphibia; order Caudata; family Salamandridae; genus Pleurodeles; species Pleurodeles waltl. The sequence goes on from NC_090440.1 coordinate 263,587,227, forward strand.
CAGGGTCATTAATCTGCCTATTTCCACACTACAATTCACGTCTTGTTTAAAAATCATTCCAGTAGGTATATATGAAAGGCTGGGAGATAGTTATATCCATGGGGTGTGGGAGCTGTCCTTCTCATACAAATGTCTCAGTGGTATGAAAGAGGTCTTTCTTAGCTGTAGGGAATGCAAGACTTCTATCAGCTATTCAGTGGTTTGTAAAAAGCTGTCCTTGCACGGGGGGTGTAACACGTCTGCAGCAAACTTGGCTTATTATCTGAAGGGAGTTCCAGTCCCCCTGATTAGACCTGCGTTCCAGGTGCTTTCAAACGGCAGCTATGTTCTTCTCAATAGTGAAGACTGTTGTGGGATGCAAGCCAGAATAGTTTATGTTCTTTCGGTCTGTAAGATTGTTACATGCTGCAGGAACATACTTTTTCCTCCCACTGGCAGAAAGAGGTAGCTGACATCTGGCCCCATATTGCTATATCTAATGTGATTTTTGACAAGTTGAGCAGACTCAAAGCTTTACTGTTTCAAAACCATGTGGCTCTTACATCTGCATGCGAGACCTACACACTTCAGGTGGCAAGGTCGTCAGCAGAGATACCAACTTTCCGAGACACTTTGGTGAACTCGTGGGACGAATATTTAATGCATCCAGTACAACTGGAAGCACAAATTTCTTTAAGGCTGTTGGTTCAGGTTTCGTTCACACCTTCTCCTCCATATTCGGTTTAATTCCATCAGCCATCCACTCAATATTCTCTAGTATTTTCGGGGGATTTCGAATAACTTTGGCTATAATAGGTGGTATTTTGCTATTGCTACTTTTTCTGCGCAATGGCTGCCCCGCCGCAACAAGGTGGAATGATAGCGCTCCCACCAACACAGCTGTGTCATGAACGCATGATGCAGCACTTTGAAGCAACACTCCTGGAGGAATTGGAGTGTGACTGGTCTCTGTCATTCAGACCGGTTTTGTATTGTGTGCAGCCCATGTTTCGGTGCCTCTGGTGCTCGTTCACACATGCAGTGGATGTTTGTCTTTCTACGCAGCGCTTGCTGGATGCTGATCTGTTGATGTTCTCGCGGGGGGTTCATTACCGGACATGCGCGTTGAGGGTGCATTTGCTGTAGGAAGCTGTTTATGAGTTGCCCTTCCTGGAGGATGCAACTCTGAACTCATTACTGTGCAAACCACGGAACGCTGCTGCCTTGGCTAAGGCTCAGGCTATGGAACACAACTACTCCTTGGTCCTTCTCGGCGATGCCTTAACAACTTTAACACCTGCCAAAGTGGAAGTGTACTGAGGTGGGGGTGTCAGAGATCCAGTACTTATACCCAGTTGGGCCTTTGAAGTGGGGGAGACTTCAAAGACATGCCTTGGAAGTGAATGGAGTCCCTGCCCTTCCTGGCCTAGCTTCAGGCTCACAACAGGGAGTTACACAACCCTCTGCGTGTGGACAGGACACATCCTATTTAGGTGTTAGTAAGACTGAGCCCAGTTCCTCCCTCCCATCCAGCCCAGGATGGCTCATCAAGCCCTATCAGATTATACCTAGGTTCCCATTGTGTGTGGCTGTCTCGGAGGAATACACAAAGCCTAGGTGTCACCCCACCCTAAACCTGTGATCAGAGACAGGCACTAGGCCTGAAATGGCTAAGTTAGGAAAATGCCAACTTTCTAAAAGTAGCATTTTCAGAATTGCAATTTAAAAGCCAACTTCACCACAAATGAGTCTTTGAAATTGTGATTCCAGGAAAACCAAACTTGAAAATTCTCTCACATCAAGATTGTGAATTAGACTCATAACATATTATAAGGTACTCCCAATGCTAATCTTCGGGAGATAGAGGTCTTGCAGTGATGTATTTAATAGTAGACATGTAAAAATTAAAAGTACATGTACAAACTCTTAAATACACTGCATCCTGCCCATTGGCTGGCTAGGGTCTATCTTAGGGGTGACTTATCTGCATTTACAAGGAAGGTTTAGGCCTGGCAAAGGGTTTACTTTGCCAGACCAAAATTGGAAGTTCAAAACTGCACACACAGGCTCTGCAATGGCAGGCTTGAGACACGTTTAAAGAGTTACTCAAGTGGGTGTCCCAATCAATGCTGCAGGCCCACTAGTAGCATTTAATTTACAGGCCCTGGGCACAGGTAGTACACTTTACTTGGACGTTATAAGTAAATTCAATATACTAATTGGGGATGAGCCAATTTGACCACATTTTAGGGAAGGAGCACAAGCACTTTAGCACTGGTCAGCAGTGGTAAAGTGTGCAAAATCTTAAGCCCAGCAAAAACGATGTCAGCAGAAACAGGAGCTCTGAAGGCACAAAATCAGGGGAAAACCACGCCAAGGATGTCAGGTCTAACAGTTGATTACCCATCCTCAATTTTGAGCAAAGACAGGCTTTAAGTGGGCCTGGTCCCTTGCGGTCGCAGACCCCACAGTAATTTAAAATGGACATTGAAATGGGTCCCTTTCCGGGCCTGTATTTATGCCCTTAACGTTTCATGTAAAAACATGGATTGATTTTAAAATCATAAGTGTTACAAACATTAAGGATATCCATGTAGTTTCTGTATATTTTTCACACACTATCCTTAATCTAGCATTCTCTTTGAGTCACTTTTTCCAGAATGTTGAGTTACAGTTTTTTTTCAGTCCGCATATTATTACTCTCGTCTAGTGCATATTTTGGATTGAGTCGCAGCCAGGTATTTATAATGGGGCACAATTCAGTTGTGGCTGAAGGCAGTGCCATTTTCTCAAAGTACCTGTCAGGGGCAAAAAGGTACCTGGTCATCTAATCCTTGGCCAATGCACACAGAGCAATGGTCATATATGTCAGTTGCAATTGTGCCTGTATACAAAGGTGTGAGTACAGTGGCATTCTTTGGGAATTTTAGTGTATAAATTTAAGCCACACCAATAAATATATGGGGACCGCCCTCTTCAGGGACCCCCACCTACACTTTTATTCATCACACTTGAAGCGATGGGGAAAGTATGAATGTCCTTGGGGAGCACTTCCTTGCCTGAGTGTACCCCAAGTCTGGTTCTGAATCCCCGTGCGGCCCCAACCTTCAAGGATAATGCATTTTAACCTCCCTGAATTTACTAGCATTGCGAGAGGGAGTGGAAAAAGAGGGGACTAAGCAGATTTATGTGATAAGCGACTATAGAAACATTGTGTCATAAAACACTTTATATGAGCCCCATCGTGCTTATGTCAATTCAACTGCTGAAGAGAGGTGTTGGACCTGCCTATCATAGGTTAGATTTCAGTCATAGCTGGCTTCGCTTTCAACATTTCGAGGATGCAGAGTTCCAAGGGTGCTACATCCTGGCGGTGTACCATGCTCTCCGGTCATAGAACACACTCATTTATAAAAAGTGAATCTGGGACTGGAAAGGAGTGTGGTGCTACCTACTCAGAGCAATCTGCCAAGCCTAAAACTTGAGTAATGGAGGTATCCATTCAGTGTAGTGCAGCCGCTGCTCCTCCCCAATGGTGGAGGAGCATTGCCCCACTGGTTCAGAGCCAGCAGCTGAAAAATCAAACAATATTTTATTATTGTTTAATTTTCCAGCTGCTGGCTGAACCAGTGTGTGCAGGGAGGGGCGGGGCTGGGCCATGGGGGGGTAGGAAGAGTGGAGTGGAGTGCTCGTGAGTGCAGATGTCAGGTTGGCCGGCTGTCTTAGGCCAGCCAAACAGACATGCACACATAGGTTTCACCAACCCAGCTGTATCTGACATCCGGTTGGAGAAACAGTACAGACTCCCTGTGCCTGAGGGAGCAGTAAACAAGCCCTCTCATGCCAATCCCTGCACCGCTCTCATGCTTGGTAATAGCATGAGAGCAGTGAAGGGATTGCAGAGGGAATCTCTGAAGCTGCTGGGACCAGGAAGAAGCGCAGGAGGCGTCCAACAGCACCAAGTAATTTTTTTTTTTATCATTCTCCTCTCGTGCACTTCCCCCGGTGACCCCTTCACCCACCCCACTACTTTTAAACTGCATTGGCCGCCACTGGTGTAGTGCTTGGAAACACCATAAACTCTGTTTATAAGCTAAATTACTGCAGAAAAATAATTAAACAATCTTAACAGGGTGTCTTGCAAACATCCAAAAACATTAGTGTTTTTGCCCAGCTACCTGCACTTTATGAGGGCAGTTACAAGCACTTTTAGAGAGCAGATATTTAGTAGTATATGTGGAGAGCCTATCTTGGTAAGTTGAGTAAACTCCCTGCCTGTTTGACCCTTGCAGCTTCGGGCTTGTGGTTGTCGAACTTCTGTAGACACTACCCTATCAAGAAATGGTGATCTGATGTTCTTTGTAACTTTCAGCTGAACTAGGAGCACACTATACTTCCCTGAGCTTTTTTTAACTTTTGTATACTGCTTTCTCAAACCCGGAAAAGCGTACTGCAGGCTACACAAATGGAGAACAACATTTTAACAGCAGTAAAATGAATCGCTTGTGTGGCACATACAGTATATACATGCACGAATATTGTAGGTAGAAGAATGAGAAAGCCATGATGGCAATGTTAGCGCTTTTCTTTGTACAAATTCAGGGCCCACAATGTGCTATCTGATTAATTGAAATCCCGTAGTTAGGATAGTCATCAAATAAATACATCTACAGAACATGAAGTAGATTAGGCTGCACAAGCAAGACAGAGAGTGGTTAAGTTTTCAAACCATAAAGGTTTATTAAAAGAATGTTTTACAGATTGAACATCATTGAATACATATCAATCAGTAATCAATAAATGAATACATTTAGTAAATGTGTACTTTCAATCAGTCATATAAGTAAGGAGGAAAATAAATATAAAGTTGGTTCAAGGAAAAGATTAAGCAAATTAGTTTGCCCATAAAGAGAGAACCCTAGTCTGCTCTAGTCTGGCTCAACATTTGGCAAAAGCATGACTATATGGATTCAGGAAAGCCTAATGGAAAAGGTTCTGACCTCTTGTCTATATAAATCCCACACTTATAATGTTTGCTACACCTACACATGGTTCCCATAAAACAAAATAAATACTCCAAACAGGTTAAGGCACACAGATACAGTCTAGGCCAGGGCTTACCAAACGTTTTAAAATCACAACCCAATTTTTAGAATGGCAAACCTTGTGACTCACCTACACTTTATCGACATCAGATGGGTGATTTTTTTATTGTAACTAAATAAAGCATTGTCTGATAGCACACTGCCATTTTCCAATGAAATGGCACTAAATTTGCACAGACATACAATTTTACTCATAAAACTATGCTGCACACACATCGGCCCATATTTATACTTTTTTAGCGCCGCATTTGAGTTGTTTTTTGATGCAAAATCAGCGCAAACTTACAAAATACAACTGTATTTTAAAAAAAAATATGGGCCTTAATGTGTGGAAATCGAGTGCCCAGGAAAATGTATGATTTGTGCATCAACAAGTGAAGTGTTTTGATTGATTTTGATACAACTACAATCTTTGTTTCCATCACTCTTCAGACCTATAGAAGATGTGCTTCATTTTAGCTTTCCTAATTGCTGAATGTGTACCGTTCATTTACAGGTAATTACATTTTATTGTGTGCAACAAAAAATTATATTTCAGCCTTTCCTTTCACACTTCCTGTACCCCAGCAAGATTGTCACATAATTTACTTTACTTTTATTTCTGACTGCAAAGTGAGAGGAGTTTGTACACACCAATCCCTATGTTAATAAACATAAACAGCAATTTGTCAGAAGTAATAGCCTGATATTCGACCTCTGTCTTTGAGACTCAGCAAATATTACAAAATAAATACAGAATTTAAAAGCATCTTTATTCATTGCTTGGACTTTCGTGACCCACAAAAAATCACCTCACAATAGCTGTCACGCCCCAAAGTTTGAGAAGCTCATATTGAGGCTCATTAGTTTCTAGATATTCTGCACAATGAAGCTTCTCTAAGTGTCTTTCAAACTAATAGTTATCTGCAACAAACAAGATACATTGGATCAGCCTGTACTCTGCAGGGGTAAAGTAGCTACTAATTAAAACACTCTGCAGCTACCACGTGAAGGAAAACATTTCACATGAGACTGAAAGAAGTCACATCATGTTTGTGAATTGTGAGTTCAGCCTGTACTAGAAAATAGAATACGCATGTGGCATGGAACAAAATGGCTCCCAAACATGAGCCATGCTAAACTCAGGCCTACATGAACTATAGCCATTGTAAACATGAATAATACACAGTTATTAGAATTTGAAAGTTTTTATTTGTTGATGTTAATGTGTCGCAAACATTTAATATGGAAACACCATATCAGTACCACTGGCGGAATGTATATATAGTGAGGTTGGGATGTTTCAGCAGGATCTTCTTCCCTTCTTTACTACAGCCAACAGACCCTGCTCTCCCCTAGCAAGCACTATTCTATCTCATTGACCCTCAGCAGATGCTGCCCCACCTAGTCTCTACCCCCCAGCCTGCAAAAAACAGGGTATAACATGCACATTTTGATGCTTACTGTGCCAAAAGCCTCCTGTCTTGGTATTTTATGAAAAGATTTTCCTGGTAAAGATTGGCAGGTTACACTGATCTGAGCAATATACAGATAAGGCCCACTTTCAAACCTCTGGCCTGAAGGCTGCATAGATCTGAGTGTTGGACATGGCCCTTTTTAGGGGATTTCCCTGAAACGCTTTGCTTTTTCTTCCAGTTTTTTTTGTTGCTGACTCTCTTTGCATGGCCTTAAGACCCTGGGCACTTTCCTGATGTACTGTAGTGGAAAGTGCATACCCCTTCCTACACATTCCAGGAGGGGGTGCCTATGTGATTGGTTCAGGAAATGTACCCAGGAGTGTCCTGTAAAACTTTACACCACATACCCTTGGCAGGTACCGCTCTGGCCACTAGTGGGACATTGCACTGAGTGTGCCACTCACCAGAATAGCCTGTGAAGCAGGTATCTTGCCTGTGGACGCGCAGTTGAGCTAGTGCTCAAGATGGCACTTCTAACTCTGTAGCCAATCCTGAGTGGGCCCTCTGCTACCCATAGAGCACTTCCTGAAGGGAGGGGCAGGTGATAGATGGAATATTGGGCAGTACACATGGGTGTCCAATGCACCGGTAGTGAAGAACCCCCATATAGGTTTTCCCTACCTAGGTGATCGGCTATTCCCATAGGGTATTGCTGATTCTCTATCCAGTTGCCTTAGGGCCCTGTGCACTTTCACACTGTAAGAACAGTGTGAAAGTGTGCCTGCACTTCCTACATATGTTAGTAAGTGGGTCTGGCCAGTGTGTGTGCAAGCATGCTTACTGGTGTTCCAAACATGTGTTCAGCCTCTCATAACAGGTCTGTGTGTGCACACATGCACCTATAGTGTTCTTAAACACTAGTCCAGCCTGTCGTAGCAGGCCTGTGCACTTTCACACTGTAAGAACAGTGTGAAAGTGTGCCTGCACTTCCTACATATGTTAGTAATTGGGGCTGGCCAGTGTGTGTGCAAGCATGCTTACTGGTGTTCCAAACATGTGTTCAGCCTCTCATAACAGGTCTGTGTGTGCACACATGCACCTATAGTGTTCTTAAACACTAGTCCAGCCTGTCGTAGCAGCCCTGTGTGTACATTCCTGCACCTATGGTGTTCTTAACCATGAGTTCAGCCTGTCATATCAGGCCTGTGTGTGAGGACTTGCACCTATGGTGTTCTTAAACATGAGTCTGGCCTGTCATATCAGTCCTATGTGAGTGCACTTGCACCTATGGTGTTCTTAAACATGTGTCCAGTCTGTCACAGCAAGCCTATGTGTGCTATCCAGCCTGCCAATGCAGGCTTGTGTGTGTGCAAGGGCACATATGCCCACGCAGTGAAGAATACCCATGTGTGTTTTCACTACCAATGAGGGCTGCTCTTTCCATAGGTTAACACGGGGGCGTTTACAATTACTCCTAGCTGCAGTAGTGGAATGCTGTGGAGCAGCCTTATAATATTTCCTATCATTGGATTCATCCTGACAAACCCTTTCCTATGGTAAAGGTGGTTTTGTCAATAATAACTTAGAAATGCCATTTCTAGAAAGTGGGAATTTCTATGCTCTAAAACGCTTTTGTGTGCCTTTTGAAATTCAACTCTAGCCCACACTGGAGGCTGTCAGAGAACATCTGTGCATTCCCCAGCAACAGCTATAAACTTTGGGCACACAACTGGAGAGATAGACCTTTGGAATTTGAGGGCCTGGCTAGAAAGATTGGAGGGAAAGATTTTGATACTTGGCCTCTCGGAAACAGATCATAGCCCTAATAAAGATTAAGATCTGCGTTCCACATCACTGTGGCAGACAGGACTGAATTTTAGGGGAGACGTCTGTGGTTCAAAGGGGAAACCTCTGAACCTCCCCCCAACTTCAAGAGGCAAACTACAGTGTAACTACTAGTACCACACAGCAGCAAACTGGAGATACACTTGTGGGGACGCAGAACCAGAGATACTGGACTGCATGGTGCACACTGCCAGAGGAATCTGTTTTGCACAAAAGGTAATTACCGCCCTTGGAAGGGATCGTGCACCATTCCTAAATTGTGGCTGGCCTGCTGCTGTGTCGCACAAGAGTGTGCTCTCCAAGGGCTTGTTGGCTTACCTCCCATTCTCTGGTTGAGGTCTCAGGGATATCAAAGACCGCTCATGAGGGACCTTCACCTTCTACCTGTGATATCTAGAGAGCAGTGCAGTCCTAAGTGCCCACATCGTCTGCTGGATTCCACCGCCTAGCAGCAGTGTGAGCATGGAACTAATTTTTGTGCCTGGAGACTTGATTGCCTGGTGCAGATCCCTTAAAATATAGTCCACATTCAAGGATTGTGGGCCTTCATTGTGGGGCCTTGACACGCATAGGGTCTTGTAATGCTATGTGGATTCACCGGTTGTGGGACCCTGCGTGGCCCTCTTCATCGATCTTGCCACATTTCTCTTGTGTGACACATCCACTGCATGCTCATTGCGTGCAGAGTCCGATTCACAGAATGTGACCCTCAGAAGTGGGGGCATACCTATAGCTGTGCTGCATTCTACCTCATTTTGCCCCACTGAATTTGCACCTCTAAGGGTACGCGTTGTCTGGTACAACTAAAATCATTGCGCATCAGACCTTGTGCTCCATTCCAGGGAGGTACAGAATTGGTAAATCTTCATGTGTGACCAGAAGTGTTTGATGCGACTCAAGCCATTGCACACCAGATGTTGTGCCTCATTCCAGAGAGGCATGGAATTGGCAACTCTTTATGTGTGATCGGAACTGGCTGGTGCATCTCAAGTAATAGCACACCAGATGTGCCCTGTTTCCGGGGGAATGTGGGTGGGTGAGAGGGGATTCGTGTACTGGAGTGCCCGGCTTGGTTGGGTGTTATTATGAACTGTATGTGTCCTACGATGACCCTCTACCCGTGCTTGGCAGAACAGGGCCTCTGAGTGAACTTCCCAAGTGGAGGAGTCAAACCTCCATTTGTCAACTGCTGTCTAATCTTCCTGTTATAAATTATTTCCCCAACCTTCCTATGGGTCCCTGAATAAGTGACTCTGGCCTTGATTGACCCAATACCCAGGGAAATGTTTCTTAAATGTCCAGCCTGTGGGATGGAGTAGTAGGGGTTGGTTGAAAGGTGGAGGAGGGCTTGGGTCCATGGGGTCTGCGTGTACAGTGACAACTGGCCTGCCAGATATCAGTGCACTGCATTAGGGTGCTTGGCGTGTGTGTGTGAGTGTGCCTGCAATACGATCCTGGCTGATATCCATGGTACCTCATAGTGGTGTGAAGTGAGTGTGTAGGAGTGACTGCCTGTGATCAACTGCACCGCACAGTGGTGTTGCTGTACACATTGTTTTCTTGCCAAAAGATTATGAAGGTTGACATTGGTTTCTACCTGTGCAGCCTAGGCCCACGTGGCTATTTAAAAGTGCTATAATTATCAGTGTGTACACATTACTGCTATTGTTGTGAAACAGGGTGCACCCTATAACTGTGTGGTATTGAAATGGAATAATTTCTAGGGTGGGTTTCGTGCTGATGTTTTGCACCGCATGAGGGTGTTGGGAGGCAGAGTAGGATTTTCACAAGTGCACACACTGCTGATGTTGTTTTAACACAGTTAGGCCTAGTACTGCAGGTGATATTTCCAAATGTGATTTATGAAGTGAAGTACATGATTTACATGTTGTGTTCATTAATCTGTGTGTCAAATACAAATCTTCTTTGCATATACACTGTGTGAAGTCTCTGTTGTGACGCTCGGTGTATTTATTGTGTAAGAGTGCTGTGCCAATGCTTTACACATTGTCCTGGTGATAACCCTGACTGTTCAGTGCCACGCTACGCAAGGTTCAGCACAGGATATACAGTCAGTGTAATTCTTGACAGGAGTGGTAGGTTCTGTCTGACTAGGGCCTGCCTCAGCCAACCAGAATATGCCACCTCCAACACTGGGAAACATGCACACTGGGCCCACATTCAAAACTCTTGCCTGTAGTTCAAACAGATCTGTGTAACGTGCACAATAGGCTCACAATTGAACCTCTGGCCTGCAGATTACACTGATCTATGTACATTGGCGGCTCATGGGAGGGAAAAGGAGCAGGGTGGTGCGGTGTATGGTGGCGGGAACAAAATTATATATTTTTTTTAAACGTACCTTTCTTGCTGCAGCACAACGATCTTCAGTCCTCGACTGCAGTGTAAGCGCAGGCTCCCAGCCTGCCCTGCGTCCAATCGTAATGCTGCTTTCATGCTGATCGGACGGAGCGTCCAGCCAGGGCACTTGGAGGCAGAGTGAAAGTCTCTGCCTGCTGTCTGCAACCCAGCAACGCAGTGCCTGCATTGCTGGGTTGGAGAGAGCCCAGTGCGCATGTGTGTTTGGCTGGCCCAAGTTGGCTGGCCAAACATACATGCACACATGCATCACAGCCCGTGTCCTGCCCCTTTAACTCACTGGGTGCATGGGAGGAGCTGGTCTCACCCTCGGCCATGGTTCCCATGTGCCGGGCACGAGACCAGCTTGTCCTGCACCCAGCCCACATCCCCGGTCAGGGATGGAAGGGGAATCGCTTTCCCTTCCACCCCAGACCCTGCCACAGGCAAACTAATGACGTCAGGATGGTCACAGCGCGCCAACGTCATCAAATGGTGCTGGGGATGCGCTCGAAGCCATTTGCTTCCAGTGAGTTAGGAGAGAGAACGCTAAAGAGGTGTGTCCTTCTCCTAGGGGGTGGTTGGGGGTAGAAATCAGACACAGGGGGAAAGGAAAGAGTTTTTCCTTTCCCCCTGTGCCTGTATTCAATGGATTTCTGCTGGAGCAGGAATCCACCACTAGGCACCAGGGATGTTCTCTTTGTGTATTTTGGGGAGCGACCCTGGGGAGAGTAATATATCCATGCTTTGGCCCCTCGGTGGGGCTAGATCGCTGTTTTTTTGGCTAATCTGCCCCCTGAGGAGGGGGGGGGGTCGAAACCCACTAGAAACCAGGGATTATCTTTAATATAATGTTTTAGGGCAGCGATCCCTTAGGCAAGGGTCGCTGCCCTGGGGGCAATGAAGTATCCGTGTTTCACCCCCTTGGTGCCAGATTGGCTGTTTTTTCAGCTGATCTGCCCCCGGGGGGGGGGGCAAAACCCACTATGCCCCAGTGATTCTGTTGTGTGTGTGTGTATTTGTGTGTTCTTGTGTCTTGGGGTCACCCCCCAAAAGGGGAAAATTACTGATGACCTATTTTTTTTAGGCCCATCTGCCCCCAAGAGGAGTAGAAGCCACCAAGATGCCAGGGATCTTTTTTCCCTTTTTTTGTGTTGGGGGTGCCCTCTTTGGAAAGGGTCACCCCCTAAAGGAGGCACATAACTGTTGGCCATTTCTGCCCCCCTTGGGGGCAGATCGGCCTATTTCTTTAGACCCATCTGCCCCAAGGGGAGCAGAATCCACTTAGGTACCAGGGATCTTGTGTGTGTGTCTTTTGTGTGGGGGTGCATTACTAATGTCCACTTCTGCCCCTCTTGTGGGTAGATCGGCCTATTTCTTTTTTAGGCCCATCTGTCCGCAAGGGGGGCAGAAGCCACCTAGAACCCAGGGACTTTTTATTTCCTTTGTTTTTTTTTATTGGGGGGCGCCCCCCTTTGGAAAGGGTGACCCCCGCCAAGGGGGCATGGAACTGTTGGCCATTTCTGCCCCCCTTGGAGGCAGATCAGCCTATTTATTAAGGCATATCTGCCTTCAAGGGGGGCGGAATCCACTTAGGCACCAGGGATCTTGTTTGTGTGTGTATTTTTGGTGTGGGGGGGGGCACAGAACTGTTGGCCATTTCTGCCACCTTTGGGGGCAGAGTGGCCTATTGTTTGTAGGCCCATCTGCCCCCCAAGGGGGGCAGAATCAACTTAGGCACCATGGAAAAATGCTTGCTGGCGGGGTGTTTGTCAACTGGCGAAGTATTTGCATTTGTGATTATAACAGTTTATTTCTCCTTTTTGTTCTTGTTCAAAGCTTTTGCTTCCTTTGCTGTGGCTCCTGTGGGTTTGGCAGTGGTTGACCTGCGGTTTGCTCAGTTGCATATTTTAGTTAAGTAAAAACTATTTACTCCAAAGGAGTATTTTTGCCATGCATGAATTACATGTTTGTAGGCTGTGTACTAAATGCAGGATTGTGTGTGAAATTGTCCTTAGATTTGTCCATAATGATATTTCTGTTGTGTTATGTCTAATTTGCTTTTCTTTTTTCTTTTTAGTGGGTCATCATTGGTGATTGCTGTGTTTGTGCAGAGTAGTTGCTGTTGAGTCTAGCTTTTTCAGGCAAGTGAGTGGTATAGTTTTTGAGTACATAACTCTTTGTGATTGAGCCACACTTTGTTTATTACTTATTTTAGACAGTGCTGGTTGTTGTTGGCACATTTGTCAAGTTACACCTCCTAGAAAGGAACATGGTTAGCCCCAGAGTGACTGCTCAGCAGGTTGGTGGCATGCTTCTTGAGTCATCTTCTGACCATGATTATGAGACTAACTCTGCATCTGAGGCAGAGGAGGTAGTGAGAGATTCTGACAGTGAGTTTTCTGTCCAAGATGAATCTTCTGATCAGGAATCCACTCTCAGTGCAGAAGAAGGGCCTGTTTTAGAGGAGGACACTGATGTACCAATAGTGCAGCAGCCTGGGGCTGAAAGGTTTCCCACTGGAAGACCTGAACCCCGGGTTGCCCCAAACATGGAGCAGCCACAGTTGCCTGCCTTTACTGGTCTCCCAGTGTGTAGAGTGAATACAGAAAACTTTTTGCCTGTCAATTTCTTTCAGTTGTTTATGAACAATGTATTTTTGGAAGAGATTGTTGAGCAGACTAATTTGTATGGTGAGCAGTATTTGAGGGACAACGCTGCCAGACTTAGGCCTCAGTTTAGAGCTACCCAGTGGATTCCACAAATCTGAAAGAGATGAAAAAGTTCTTGGGTTTGAATTTTTTGATGGGGTTGATAAGGAAGCCGTCAATGGCTTCTTATTGGTATACTAGTCCCTTGATGACAACGGCTATATTTCCTGCAACCATGACTCGTAATGGGTATTTGCTTCTTCTTCGGATGCTGCATTTTGTTGACAATACTTTAGCCTTGCCACGAGATCACCCTGATTGTGACTGTCTTTTTAAGTGAGGCCTGTCCTTGATCATTTTGTAGATCGGTTTTCAGAGGTCTATGTTCCAGGGAAAGAAATATTGGTAGATGAGTCTTTGGTTCTGTTCAAGGGGCGTTTGTATTTTTAAGCAGTACATTCCTAGCAAGAGGGCATGGTATGGAATTAAGAAGTATATGCTGTCTGAAAGTAGTAACAGGGTATGTGTATATTTTCAGGGGCTACACTGGCAGGGATTCTAGTAGTGACCTCCCTGGTTGTCCGTCTACTTTTGGAGTTAGTGAGAAAATTGTGTGGGAACTTGGTAGACGACTGTTCAACAAAGGTCACCATTTGTACATAGATGTCTGGAGCGCAGTTGTTCAAGGAATTGTTCAGAGTGGACACGGTTGCTTGTGCCACAATCTGTTCTAACCGGAAAGGCTATCCAAGGGAGCATGTCAGTAAAAAACTTGAGCGGAGACAGTTCAGTGCCTTGCGTAATAATGAGCTGCTAGCTCTGAAATTTGCAGACAGGAGGCTTTTGTACATGCTAACTACCATCCATTATGAAAGTACTTCCCCTGTGACTGTTTGGGGTCAGGTTGCACAAACCTGCCTGCATTTTGGATTACAATAAGCACATGGGTGTCGTTGATAGAGTAGATAAGAGTTTGGGACCTTACACTGTTCTTCGTAAGTCTTACGTGCGGTATACAAAGTTGGCCATCCATTTGTTTCATTTGGCAACTTTTAAATCTTTTATTGTGTTCAAGGATTGTTCCCCTGAGTCAAGGATGAAATTTGTTATTTTTCAGGAGTCAGTGATAAAGAGCCTTATTGTGGTGGAAAAGGCAAGAGTTCCTAGAGTAGCAATGAGGATGTGGCTAGATTGAAAAATCGCCACTTTCCTGATCACATTCCTCCCACTCCCAAAAAAGACTTGTCCACCAAGAAATGTAGAGTCTGTACCGAAGAGGTATCCAGAAGGAGAGCAGGATGTACTGCCCAGACTGTCCTTCAAAGCCTGGACTGTGTGTGGCTGGCTGTTTCAGGAGTTACCACACACAGAAGAATTACTGGGGACTACTGTGAGCATAAACTGCTGTGTTATATTTTCATATGTTCAGTTTCACGGTTGGCAATACTGTCATGAATTCAGTTAGAGCTTTTGTGTTTGTAGTTTTGTACTTATTAATAATATAGTTAGTGGTTTCTTTGTTGTTTAAAAACAAAAAAAAAGTGATGGCAGTGTGCATGGAGTGGTGTGTGGCTGGCGTTGTGCATGGAGTGGCGATTGGCTGGCAGTGTGCGTGGGGTGGTGCTTGGCTGGCGGTGTTCGTGGTGTGCCGCTTGGCTGGCAGTGCCAACCAAACGCCAGTCCATTGCTGTATGAGGCATGTAAGCACATGAGAGTGATGGGCCCTTGAATGGCACTGTCTGTGGATGCAAGTGTTGTAATGCGCTTGGCCCATGGCTGGGGTCATTAATGGTCTTGTGCATGTCATGTATGAAAGGTGTGCAAATGGACTGTAAAGCGGTTGGTGCCTCGACGCGGCTTTACAGCTCACGAGCTGTGAGTCATTGGTTAAGTTATTTGGCCTTTCAGTTATTAACAGTGCATTTTATTTTTGTGAACTCTCTTGTTAATAAAATTTGATCTACTGAGCCATCACTCACCCTCATGCCAAATCCAACCAGTATGTGTGGTAAAAATAACAAAACCTGCTCCGCTGTAATCAGGCATTGTAGCACACCCGTGACATGCTAGGTGACACCGATGATGAAGCGCGCCACCAACTTGGTTGGTGTGTGAGGGGTCTTTTTAACATAACCTAAGTGTGTTTCTTTTCACAATTTTTGGCCCATATTTATACTTTTTGACGCACAACTGCGCCCTTATTTATTGAATGACGTTAGCCGGCGCTGCGGACTGGTTTGAGTAAAAAAAAATGACTCACACCAGGCAGCGCCGGCATAGGGGAAAATGGAGGTTGGGCGTCAAAAAATGGGGCAAGTCAGGTCTGAGGCAAAATTCAGGCCTCAACCCGATTAGCGCCATTTTTTTTGACGCCCAACCTCCATTGACATGACTCCTGTCTTAGCAAAGACAGGAGTCATGCCCCCTTGCCCAATGGCCATGCCCAGGGGACTTATGTCCCCTGGGCATGGCCATTGGGCATAGTGGCATGTAGGGGGGCCCAAATCAGGCCCCCTATGCCACAAAAAAAACCCAGAAAAAAATACTTACCCCAACTTACCTCAACTCCCCTGGGAACGCAGTTGTGCGTCAAAAAGTTTACCGCCGGCTAACGCCATTCCAAAGCGCCATGCGGCGCCTTATTTATTGAATGACGTTAGCCGGCGCTGCGGACTGGTGTGAGTCAAAAAAAATGACTCACACCAGGCAGCGCCGGCGTAGGGGAAAATGGAGGTTGGGCGTCAAAAAATGGGGCAAGTCAGGTCTGAGGCAAAATTCAGGCCTCAACCCGATTAGCGCCATTTTTTTTGACGCCCAACCTCCATTGACATGACTCCTGTCTTAGCAAAGACAGGAGTCATGCCCCCTTGCCCAATGGCCATGCCCAGGGGACTTATGTCCCCTGGGCATGGCCATTGGGCATAGTGGCATGTAGGGGGGCCCAAATCAGGCCCCCTATGCCACAAAAAAACCCGAAAAAAAATACTTACCCCAACTTACCTCAACTTCCCTGGGATGGGTCCCTCCATCCTTGGGTGTCCTCCTGGGGTGGGCAAGGGTGGCAGGGGGTGTCCCTGGGGGCATGGGAGGGCACCTCTGGGCTCCTTCGGAGCCCACAGGTCCCTTAACGCCTGCCCTGACCCAGACATTAAAAAACGGCGCCCATCAGGCTGGGCGCCGTTTTTTAAGGCCTGCCCCCTTCAGTGCGTCAAAATGACGTCAGAGTATAAATATGGGGCACAGGCCTTAAAGTCATTTTTTGGAAGGGAACGCCTACCTTGCATATAATTAACGCAAGGCTGGTTCCCCCTTCCAAAAAATGACGCACATGGTGGAACTTCGACGCCCGCGGGGTCAGACGTCAAAGTATAAATATGGGGCAGGGTTTGCGCCGATTGTGCGTCAAAAATTTTGATGCACATTCGGCGCAAACAGAGTATAAATATGCCCCTTTGTGTTTTGAACATCACAGAAGTACGTGGACACATCAAAATGATCTATTACAAAACTATCTGTGTTTCGGGAGGTGGGCACCTATGTTTTTGGTCCCAGGTGTGTCCTTTATCTAGGGAAACCTACCAAACCCAGACATTTTTTGAAAACTAGACACCTGGAGGAGTCCACCGAGGTGTGGCTTGCGTAAATCCCCCAACATTTTCTTACCCAGACTCCTCTGCAAAACACAAATTTTGCTCAAAAAAGCATACTTTCCTCCCTTTTCTTTGTAGGATCACCGTGCCAGCACAAATTTCCTACCGCCCAGCGTTCCCCCACGTAAAATGATACCTCACTTGTCTGGGTTGTCAAAGCAGAGTAAGCCTAAAGATGTATGAAAGAAAAACATTTGTTTATCAACTCGCTGTGCTTTCCCCTCAATGTCTACACGTTTTTGGCCATTTCCTTTTGCAGAAATCTGGGCCACCCACACAAGTGTGGTATCATTTTTAGTGGCAGACCAAGAGGAACATTGGGTGGTATGAAGTCTGTACGAGCACAGAGATCCTACAAAGAAAGGTGTGGAAAATTTATTTTTTCAGCTACATTTGAGGTTTGCAGAGGAGTCTGGGTAAGAAAATGTTTGGGGATCCACGCAAGCCACCCCTCCCTGGACTCCTCCGGGTATCTAGTTTAAAAAAATGTCTGGGTTTGTTAGGGTTCCCTAGATGACCGCCGCACCTGGGACCAAAAACGCAGTTGAACCCCCCTCTGCAAAAACAGGTAGTTTTGTAATAGATCATTTTGATGTATCTACAATGTGTTTCAGGGCATTTCCTGTCTGTCACGGGCACTAGGCCTAACAACACAAGTGAGGTACCGTTTTTATCGGGAGACTTGGGGGAACGCTGGGTGGAAGGAAATTTGTGGCTCCTCCTAAATTCCAGAAGTTTCCATCACCGAAATGTAAGGAAAAAGTATTTTTTTGCCACATTTTGAGGTTTGCAAAGGATTCTGCCTAACTGAACCTGGTGAGAGCCCCAAAAATCACCCAGTGCTGAATTCCCCTAAATGTCTAGTTTTTAGAAATGTCAGGATTTGGACGGTTTTACTAGGTGCCAGCTGAGCTAGAGGCCAAAATCCACAGCTAAAAACTTTGCAAAAAACAGGTCAGTATTCTTTAGGAAAATGTGATGTGTCCACATTGTGTTTTGGGGCAATTACTGTCGTGGGCACGAGGCCTACTCACACAACTGAGGTACCATTTTTATCGGGAGACTTGGGGGAACACTGGGTGGAAGGAAATTTGTGGCTCCTCTTAGATTCAGAACTTTCCATCACCGAAATGTGAGGAAAAATAGTTTTTTAGCCAAATTCTGAGGTTTCAAAAGGATTCTAGGTAACAGAACCTGGTGAGAACCCCACAAGTCCCCCCATTCTGAAATCCCCTAGGTGTCTATTTTTTGGAAATGTCCATGTTTGGTAGGTTTTCCTAGGGGCCGGCTGAGCTAGAGGCCAAAATCCACAGCTAGGTAAAAAACAGGTCAGTTTTCTTTGGGAAAATGCGATGTCTCCATGTTGCGTTTCCTGTTGCGGGCATTAGGCCTACCTACACAAGTGAGGTACCATTTTTATTGGGGGGCCTGGAGTAACACAGAATGGAAGAACAAGTGTTATTGCCCCTTGTCTTTCTCTACCTTTTTTCCTTCCAAATTTAAGACAGTGTGTAAAAATGACATCTGTTTGAGAAATGCTCTGTAATTCACATGCTAGCATGGGGATCCTGGAATATAGAGATGTGCAAATAACCACTGCTTCTCAACACCTTATCTAGTGACCATTCCGGAAATATAAAGGTTTCCTTCATACCAATTTTTGACTCTTTATATTTTACCAAACAAATTGCTGTATACCCGGTATACAATGAAAACCCATTGAAAGCTGCACCTCATTTATTGGCTCTGGGTAGCTAGGGTTCTTGATGAACCTACAAGCCCTAAATATCCCTGCAACCAGAAGAGTCCAGCAGACGTAAAGGGATGTTGCTTTTGAAAATCTGTCATGGCAGGAAAAAGTTACATAGTAAAACGTGAAGAGAAATGTCTTTTTTTTACCCCAATTTCAATATGTTTGTATTTTAGCTGTTATTTTCTATAGGAAAAGCTTGTAGGATCTACACAAATGACAACTTGCTAAATTCAGAATTTTGTCTACTTTTCAGAAATGTTTAGCTGTCCGGGATCTAGCATTGGTTTCACACCCATTTCTGTTACTAATTGGAAGGAGGCTGAAAGCACATACAATTGTAAAAATGTGGTATGTCCCAGTAAAGTGGCAAAATTGTGTTGAAAAATGTGGTTTTCTGATTCAAGTCTGCCTGTTACTGAAAGCTGGTAAGATGGTGATTTTAGCACCGCGAACTCTTTGTTAATGCCATTTTCAGGGGAAAAAACTTTCTTCTGCTGAATTTGGCTAATTTCTTGGTCTCCTTCAGGGGAACACACAAACTCTGGGTACCTCTAGAACCCCTAGGATGTTGTAAAAAAAGAAGATAAATTTGGCATGGGTAGCTTATGTGGACAAAAAGTTATGAAGGCCTAAGCGCAAACTGCCCCACATAGCCAAAAACATGCCTGTGGGGAAAAGGCCTGGCAGCAGAGAAGTTAAAAGAAAATGATAATAAACACAGTTTATTAGCGTTTTCTTGTACATTTTTTACAGCTTGCTCGTCTAAAAATCAATCGTAAAGCACATAGGCCCGTATTTATACTCCGTTTGCGCCGAATTAGCGTCGTTTTTTTCGACGCAAATTCGGCGCAAAACTAACGCCATATTTATACTTTGGCGTTAGATGCGTCTAGCGCCAAAGTATGGGCAAATAGCGTCATTTTTTTGCATGAACGCCTTCCTTGCGTTAATGAGATGCAAGGAAGGCGTTCCCGTCTAAAAAAATGACGGCGACGCAAATGCGTCGTATTTATACTCCCGGGCAAAAATTCACGCTCGGGAGTGGTCGGGTCAAAAAACCCCGCATTTGCGCCACTTTTTAACGCCTGGGTCAGGGTAGGCGTTAAGGGGCCTGTGGGCTCAAAATGAGCCCACAGGTGCCCTCCCATGTCCCCAGGGACCCCCCCTGCCACCCTTGCCCACCCCAGGAGGACACCCAAGGATGGAGGGACCCATCCCAGGGACATTCAGGTAAGTTCAGGTAAGTATAATTTTTTATTTTTTTTATTTTTTTTGGGTGGCATAGGGGGGCCTTATTTGTGCCCCCCTACATGCCACTATGCCCAATGACCATGCCCAGGGGACATAGGTCCCCTGGGCATGGCCATTGGGCAAGGGGGCATGACTCCTGTCTTTACTAAGACAGGAGTCATTTAAATGGCGTCTGGGCGTCGAAAAAAATGGCGCAAATCGGGTTGAGGCGATTTTTTTGCCTCAACCTGACTTGCCCCATTTTAAGACGCCCTAACGCCATTTTCCCCCTACGCCGGCGCTGCCTGGTCTACGTGGTTTTTTTCCACGCACACCAGGCAGCGCCGGTCTGCTAGCGCCGGCTAACGCCATTCCATAAATACGGCGCCCGCATGGCGCTACAGAATGGCGTTAGACGGTGCTAAATTTTTTGACGCTAAACTGCGTTAGCGCAGTTTAGCGTCAAAAAGTATAAATATGGGCCATAGTCACCAGTAGAAAAGTTTCCACATGTTTCAAATTTTCTTAGCGACAGCACACATCTGTATTAAATTCAAACGCCATTGGAATGGCTGTTTTTGGTAGCGGAAATAGCATTGCACCTTCACAATAATGTTGATGTGTTACGGCATGTCAAAAATTCCATGAATTTGGCTCCATTCGTAGTCCTCTTCACTTCCCTGATTTAAGAAGGCATCTTGCTGTTCAAAAGTGATCCGTGAGTGCCATCTGTTGGAATTTTGGAGTAATTGTACTTCATTTTCTCCCCGATCAAACATACACTAGGGATTTTGAGGGAACTTCTATATGCCACGGGATTTCGTAGACAAACAACTAAATTGTGCACTTCTACGTTTGGCAATTTTCTGATCTTTCAAGATTAAATTCCATTGTATTCGTTATTGTAATTTTGTGTTACCATTCAGACTTCACATTTATTGGATCCCTCCTTTATCATTAGTACCATAGATTAAAATGCCCTCTTTTATGATATGCAGAGATTTTTAATGACCTGATTTTGAAAAATATGTAGTTTATTAAATATGATTTTGGGGGCATATTTACAAAGAATTGGTGCAGCGCGGTACCAAAATTGACAGCGCCACGCTGTATCAGTTCTGCGCAGTATTTACAAAAATACAACGCATCCCTGTGTTTCCCTCTGCGCCAGCGCTAAATTAGCTACCTAGCACCAGCGCAGCCACCCTTGCACCATAGTATAGGGATGGCTACATTGCGGGGGAGATTGTTTTTGTGCAGGAAGGAACACAAAAAGCAGCACACATAGAAAGAGCAAAAAACAAGGAGAAATGAAAGCATTTCTCCTTGGAGCGTCATGCTAATGCCACGTCTAGTGCGGCATTAAGTTTTGGTGCTGCCACAGATTTACGATTTCTTGTAAACCTAGGGCAGCGTCAAAATGCAATGGGTTTTGCTGTGGAACTCCCACAGCAACACCCAGTGCATGCCCCATCCACGCAAAGTGCTGCATGTGAAGGGGCTGTATTTACAAGATGGCGCTAAACCACAAAAAGTGGATTAACGCTGCCTTGTAAATAAGGTGCAGTGTACAAAAATGATGCTCCGGTGGCACTAAGAGCTTGTAAATATGCCCCTTAGTCTTTCTTTACTGTTGCCAAAATATCTTTCATTTATTTTCATTACTTGCAAGACTCTGGTTAAAACCTTTAGAATTTTATTAGCTTGATTACTGGCCCACTTTGAGGAGCATACCATATCTATACGTTGTTAACATGTGCTCTTATGATCTATGCTAATCCTTGCTTTTTGTTATCATGGCAGGTTTGCTTTTAGTATTCGAAGGCCAAGACTTACTATAGTTTTGCCATGCGTGCTTGTGCAATACTAAGCAAAATATTGCAGATTTAAACATATTTCCACTTTTGCTCACAAAAGATATTTTTCTTCGAAAGGTTAACACAAGCACAGTGTAAAAATGCTTTTGGAAGTGAAGTAGCAAAGCCACATTAATGTATGTAAAGGACCACAAATGGACTAGAAACCCAGAGGTGTCCCTAAGATGCCACTTAAACTCACAACTGCTCTACTAGTGAGAGCTGACTTTGCATGAAATATAATCTTCAATTGAAACTAGAAGTGGACAGACCTTGTGGAATTACACTCCACGGAATTCTGTGGAGTTTCAGAAAAACTCCATTGGATTCTGGGGATTTCTGCCAACAGGTGGAAATATGCATGTTGTACTGCTCGGCCCTGCAAGTTAGCACTAGTAGCGGAAGCAGCGCTGAAAAATCAGCATGAACCGCACCATGTGATGCTCAAGAGCACAGCCATTTGAGTTGATTTAGGTGCTGCTTGAGTAGAAAATCTACTTGAGCAGCAGCAAATATACTCAATAAGCAGCACTCTGACCGCCCCATTATAAAATGATGTCAGGGGGCACCAAATCTTGCTCATGTTCACTATTCTGAACACTTGTGGGAAAAAATGCCATCAAGTGGTAGTTGAGGGAATTTGTCAGGAACTCCGTGTTACAAGAGTAACTCAGTGTTACCACATTTTGTCAGTTCCACAGGCAAATGACATATTTCACTAAACCCTAATTGAAACTGGGTGCAAACAATTTGTAAGCAGAATGTTGTACAATTTTACCAAGTATAATATGTCATTTTATGGGCTCACCCCTGGATGGTTGTTTGCACGTACAAACTTGTACTGGAGGAAGTACTTTGAGTGCAATTTTTACACTAAAAACCACTATTGTGCATTTGACCTGTGGTGCCTGAAGGGCATCATTTGCAGGAGCAAGACAAATTACCTCTTTGGCATGTGACTCTGTAAGTTTACTGTTGTTCTGATTTTTCCTGCTTATTCAATACAGTAATGCAGATTTTCTGGCAGTGCTGTGTTGTGTGACGTTTAGAAAATGTTGTCCTTGGTCTTCTCAAATTCACTTAGTGGAAACACTTTTGCATCCACTTTTCTCAAAAAGTTTATCTAACAGTGGTGACTGGTGATTTTAGAAAGTGGTGGGGCGTGAAAAAGGATTTTGACTCAGCAAGACAGCGAAGAGGGTGATCTAAGTTTCTAGGCTAAATATAGACTGTGCGTTACAACTGACTTCCCTTTTAGTTCAAAAATCGCACTGTTGTCAGACGGGGGGTGTATATTTTTATGTTGGAAGCGTGTGTCTTTGTGGTACAACTTCCAACCATAAAACATCAAGAAGCAGTTTAGAATTCTTGCAAATCTCCTTGTGCTGAAAAATTTAACACAGCCTGGCCCAAATTTAAGAGGGCCTAGCGCCATTCCAACACCACATTCGCATCATTTTTTTAAAACTCTAATGTGGCGTTGGAAGGCCAAAAATGCTGCACAGTATTTACAAAATGGTGCCATTCTTGCATGGTGCCACTTTATAACCCCCTGGACCACATTATGTCTGCGCAAAGCATAATATATGAAAGGGGGGGGGGGCCCTCCAGCGCTACGGGGGCCGAAAAAATAGTGCAAAGAAATCTAAAAGTTTTCTTTGTGTCATTTTTATTCGCATTTTCAACGCCTGCTAAGAGCAGGCATTAAAGGGAGGCTCCCATTGTTTTCAATAGTCCTGCAGGATTCAGGATATAGGCCCTCATTACAACCCTGGTGGTCGGCGGAGAAGCGGCGGTCTTACCGCCAACAGGCTGGCGGTAAAACGTTTGGAATTATGACCATGGCGGTTACCGCCATGGTCATCCGCCACTTCTCCGATCCGACCGCCAGTGCGGAGACAACCGCTGGGCTGGAGACCTGGGTCTCCAGCCCGGTGGTCGTCACAATACCGCGGGTAGTATCATGACCCGGCTGACCGCCATGGATTTCATGGTGTTTGGAACTGCCATGATATCCATGGCGGTGAGCACTATCAGTGCCAGGGAATTCCTTCCCTGGCACTGATAGGGGTCTCCCCCAACCCCCACCCGAGTCCGTCCCCTACACCCCCCACCACCCCTGCCACCCCCAAAGGTGGTAGGACCCCCCTCTCCACCCCTACCCCCAACATTACATTACACATTCACACCCGACACGCACGCAGGCACCACCAACACACATACCCGCACACACAGCAACATACATGCCAACAGCCACACACACAGTCATACGCACACACCCACATTCATACATACATGCATACATCCATACAGACAGACATGCACTCATTTCCATACACACAACACCCCCGCATGTATACACACACTCACACACCCCCTCTACATACACGCACGCACACCCCCATGCATGCACACAACACACAACAACCCCCCTCCCCTAACGGACGATCAACTTACCTGGTCCGTTGATCCTCCGGGAGGGGACGGGATCCATGCTGGCTGCTCCACCGCCACCACACCATCAACGGAACACCGCCACGCCGAATCACAGAACGTGAGCAACCTCCACTTCCCCGCCGCCCACCAGTATGGCTGCTGGCGGCTCTCCGTCCGGAACAGGACGGAGGGCTGCCAGCAGTCATAATACGCAGAGCGGAAAACCACCACCACTGGCGGTCTTCAGCACGGCGGTCCCTCAGCGGTCTTGTCAAAAGACCGCTGAGGTCGAAATGACCCCCATAGTGTAAAACTTTTTCACGCTAATCCTGCAAAGCACCAGACTAGCGTCAAAATGTATGATGCTAGTACCCCTGACTACTGCCATGGTGCGCCATATTTTAAATACGGTGCACACATAGTGGTGTTAGGGGGTGCAAGAAAAGTGGCGCTGCACCCGGTGCAGCGCCACTTTTCATAAATCGGCCCCTCTGTGTCTATTGTGAACTGGGAAAAATAAAATGTGAATTCCACCTTTCAACAATGCTTTGATGTCATCCTCCAAGAATTAAGGACAAAGCATTAACATTTGATGTCAGAAAAAGGTCTGTACTGCAGAGAATGTTCAAAATCACTGGGGATGCAGGCTAAATAGTTCAATTGATTGTAATAGAGCAGCAAACCAAACAGCAATAACAATAAGTCCCTCTTTTAAAAAAAGTTAAAAAAAAAATAGTTAGTTCAAATTCTACAAAATGTTGCTGCTTTCCTAGCACAACCCTAATAAATGTACTGTACTGCTTTTCAAATGAAGGTTCAGAAAACTCCCTCCCAAAAAGCATATGAAACATTATACTTTTTATGCAGCAAGTTTTATTTAGCAATACCAGTCACATTTATGCGAAGGATTTTAAACAAGTCTGTGGTTCATTACAGAAAACATGTTTCATCATGAACTATAGGATCTTTTTGGAATACAGCTTTAGCAGGTGAGCTGCTTTTTTTGCACATTTTGGGGAAAACACTGACATGTTAATAGTTGTGCTTGAAAGAGTTAATTACTGTTCTATTTTCAAAACATCACAATAACACCACATCCCTTAAAAGACTTTCTTTTTTAAACTGTTTCATAATACAATATTTTATTTGTTCGGCCTGTTGTGGCACACCACATCCCCTTTGTGTGAACACAGTTTGCAATATTATATGGAACTTTTTCTTCTTTAAAAAAAAAAGCGTAATTGATTCAAAATACAAGTGAGCTTATTTTGTTAGCTCATTGCTCAACTTGTCATAGCAACTGTATGTCGGAAGAACATGGGGCCAGATGTAGCAAATTAGGAATTTGCGACTTGCAAATTGCGAGTCCCTGCGACTCGCAATTTGCAAGTCGCAAATTGCTATGCAGTACGGTGTCTCAGACACCGACTGCAACTCGCAATGGGGTCGCAATGACCCACCTCATGAATATTCATGAGGTGGGTCGCAAATTGCGGCCCCATTGCGAGTATAGGCACTCGCTAACATGGAGGCCTGCTGACGTCAGCAGACCTCCATGTTAGCGACCTGCTTTTAAATAAAGCAGTTTTTTTTTTTTTTAAGTGTAGCCCGTTTTCCTAACAGGAAAACGAGCTGCACTTCAAAAAAACCGAAACCTTTTGTTTCGGTTTTTTTCAGGGCAGTGAGTGGTCCCTTGGACCACTCCCTGCCCTGAAAAAATATTTTGGGCTCCAGTCACAGACTGGAAGGGGTCCCATGGGGACCCCTTCCAATTTGCGATTGTGTTACCATCCACTTGAAGTGGATGGTAACTGCGATGCCATTTGCGACCGCATATGCAGTCGCAAATGGTATTGCATCCCAATGCGACTCGCAAATAGGAATGGAACACCCCTTCCTATTTGCGAGTCTGAAATGCATTTTGCGAGTCGGTAACGACTCGCAAAATGCATTTCTGCATAGGAAACTGCATTTTGCGACTCGCAAACGGCAAATTTTGCCGTTTGCGAGTCGCAAACAGTTTCCTACATCTGGCCCATGATGTATGCCCAGTCTTATTTTCCACTCGGATAGCAGGCAGTTCTTGACAAATATGTTGATCGGTTGTTGAACAGATGTTTCGTTTATGGGTTTCTAACAGTACAGCCATAAAAAGGGTCTGGCCACTGAAAATAAAGAACAGGGCACGTCAAAATCCGATGACAAGGCCATGTCTCTCCACTCTCTTGCTAGTTCCCAGACGTGCTTGATCCCCAATATGCTGACTTAAACGTGTTCTGTTTTTTTTTTTAAGTTACTTAAAATATTCTTTGCTGATACAATTCGGTACAATAGCAGACATTCAAACCCTCACATGCATATACACTGACGCTTGCTTGCAGGCACACACACATTAACATCATAAAAATACCCTCTCGCACACACAAGCTGGAAACTTACTTGGGGAAGTCTTAAACACGCACCTCACAATTTTCAACTTCCCAGATGCAACAAACGGTGCCGGAGGGCACACGACCTTATGCCCAATCAGAAGCTCAGATAGGATGGGAGGCCTTTCCTTTTACATTATTATGGATTCTGAGGGGGCATATGGGCGCATGACAGACAGACCCTAATACTTTTTTAGCGCCGCATTTGCGTCGTTTTTTGATGCAAAAACGGCGCAAACTTGCAAAATACCATTGTATTTTGTAGGTTTGCGCCGTTTTGCGTCAAAAAGCGGCGCAAATGCGGCGCTAAAAAAAGTATAAATACGGGCCTAAATCACCATTATTTGACATGTTGCACTGTCTGACACTAGTGAGCGTGTCAAATATGTATTGTGTCTGTGAAAGGGCAGACTGTAAAAGCCTACGCCCGACAAATGGGCAAAACAGTCCAGGGGAGCCCTCTTCTGGAGTAAGGTGATAGTGCAGCTTTTACATGTAAACAAATAATCAGTAGTTATTATGTTTTCATGCCAAAACTGTTGTATGTACTCAGTAAAATGAGTGAGGAGTGATGATTTAGAGGGTCGCCGCCCTTCTGCCCCTGTGGAGAAACCACCACTGTTAAGCAAGTCTGGCTTACAAATATATTTATAAAGGAAAAGTTTCTGTGTGACCTGACAAATTACCCAACAGTGTGCTTCTTTTCAGAGCCTCTGGATGTGCAATATTAGTATTCAGGGCCATATTTATACTTTTTGATGGAAAACTGCGCTAACGCAGTTTTGCGCCAAAAAAATTAGCGCTGGCTAACGCCATTCTGAAGCGTCATGCGGGCGCCGTATTTATTGAATGGCGTTAGCTGGCGTTAGCCGACCGGCGCTGCCAGGTGTGCGTGAAAAAAAACGACCTACACCAGGCAGCGCCGGCATAGGGAAAAATGGCGTTTGGGCGTCCCAAAATGGGGCAAGTCAGGCTGAGGCAAAAAAATCGTCTTAACCCGATTTGCGCCATTTTTTTTGGGCGCCCAGACGCCATTAACATGACTCTTGTCTTAGCAAAGACAGGAGTCATGCCCCCTTGCCCAATGGCCATGCCCAGATGACTTATGTCCCCTGGGCATGGTCATTGGGCACAGTGGCATGTAGGGGGGAATAAATCAGGCCACAAATTTTTTTTAAAAAAAATACTTACCACAACTTACCTTTTCTTCCCTGGGATGGGTCCCTCCATCCTTGGGTGTCCTCCTGGGGTGGGCAAGGGTGGCAGGGGGTGTCCCTGGGGGCAGGGGAGGGCACCTCTGGGCTCATTCTGAGCCCACAGGTCCCTTAACGCCTGCCCTGACCCAGGCGTTAAAAAGTGGCGCAAATGCGGGGTTTTTTGCCCCGCCCACTCCCGGGCCTGATTTTTGCCTGGGAGTATAAATACCACGCACATGCCTGGGAGTAATTTTTTAAGACGGGAACGCCTACCTTGCATCTCATTAACGCAAGGAAGGTGTTCACGCAAAAAAATTACGCTAACTCCATGAACTTTGGCGCTAGACGCGTCTAACGCCAAAGTATAAATATGGAGTTAGTTTTGCGTCGAATTTGCGTCGAAAAAAACGACGCAAATTCGGCGCAAACGGAGTATAAATATGCCCCTCAGTTTGTTATATCTCGCCATTTTAATGCTATTTATCGTTAATCTGACATATAGATAGCTAAGAATTGAAACATTTAGTTATGAAGTATGGTGTAAATTAGAATGCTTGTTATTCGTAATGGTTGTACGATAACTAAGATCTCCCCCTGAGCAATCCTGAATTATCAAGAGGTCATCTATGGGCCTCGCCATCCACTCTAAAAGGCAAACCCTGCATGGTTCTATTTCCACTCTAAAAGTTATACTCTATATGTTAGAAATGGGGTCTTTGGTTGGCAGTCAGGTTAACCCCTGTCCAAGCAAGGACCCTCACTCTAGTCGGGGTAAAGGAGAATCACCCTTGGTGAACCCCTGCTCATCCCCTTGGTAGCTCGGCATGAGCAGGCAGGCTTAACTTCAAAAGCAATGCGTAAAGTATTTGTACCAACACACACAGTAATTCAGTGAAAACACTACAGAATTACACAAAACCGGTTTTGAAAAAAAGATAATATTTATCTAAACAAAACAAGAACAAAACGACAAAAATCCAATATCCACAAGTCAAGTTATGAATTTTCAAAAGAATAAGGGCCCTATTTATACTTTTCGACGCACAACTGCGCCAATGCAGTTGTGCGTCGAAAAAGTTAACGCCGGCTAACGCCATTCTGAAGCGCCATGCGGGCGCTGTATTTATACAATGACGTTAGCCGGCGTTAGCCGGCGGAGCTGCCTGGTGTGCGTTAAAAAAAATGACGTACACCAGGCAGCGCCGGCGTAGGGGAAAATGGAGCTTGGACGTCAAAAAATGGGGCAAGTCAGGCTGAGGCAAAATTTTCGCCTCAACCCGATTTGCGCCTTTTTTTTTTACTCCCAACCCCCATTGAAATGACTCCTGTCTTAGCAAAGACAGGAGTCATGCCCCCTTGCCCAATGGCCATGCCCAGGGGACTTCTGTCCCCTGGGCATGGTCATTGGGCATAGTGGCATGTAGGGGGGCACAAATCAGGCCCCCCTATGCCACAAAAATAAAATTAAAAAAAACTTACCTGAACTTTCCTTAATGTCCCAGGAGTGGGTCCCTCCATCCTTGGGTGTCCTCCTGGGGTGGGCAAGGGTGGCAGGGGGTGTCCCTGGGGGCATGGGAGGGCACCTCTGGGCTCCTTCCGAGCCCACAGGTCCCTTAACGCCTGCCCTGACCAGGCGCTAAAAAACGGCGCAAAAGCGGCTGAACGTCATTTTTTTTGACCCACCCACTCCCGGGAGTCATTTTTGCCCGGGAGTATAAATACAGCGCACATGCCTTGGAGTCATTTTTTAGACGGGAACGCCTACCTTGCATATCATTAACGCAAGGAAGGTGTCCACGCTAAAAAATGACGCAAACTCCATGAACTTTGGCGCTAGATGCGTCTAACGCCAAAGTATAAATATGGAGTTTGTTTTGCGTCGAATTTGCGTTATAAAAAACAACGCAAATCCGGCGCAAACAGAGTATAAATATGCCCCTAAGAGTCTTAGGTGGTCATTATGAACATGGCGGTAAACACCGCCCCGCTGGTGGTGGAGGTAACTACCGCCAGTATGCTGGCGGTTTGGACCACCAAATAATAAAGCATATGAGAAACAAGTAGCGGTCCATCCACACACCGCCATCTTTGTAGTCCCGACGACAACGGAGGAGGCCGCCCACAGGCCAGCGAAAAGGACCTACCCCCCCACCAAATAATGAAACACAAGACCACAGGCAATTCCGGGACGGGAACCACCGCCAGGCAAAGCGTGGCAGAAACAAACAATAGAAAAGGATACACTCACCAGAGGCACACACAACATGCTGACGCAGACATGGAGAGAGAGTTGGCAATAATGCCAGTGCTGCTACTTGCCATATACCTCCACGACCGTGACCGCCGATGAAGACGACG
Organism: Pleurodeles waltl; assembly: GCF_031143425.1. Taxonomy (NCBI): domain Eukaryota; kingdom Metazoa; phylum Chordata; class Amphibia; order Caudata; family Salamandridae; genus Pleurodeles; species Pleurodeles waltl. The sequence goes on from NC_090440.1 coordinate 263,617,470, forward strand.
ACGGTAAGTCCTGCAACCTAGTACACTTGGGAAGAAAGGGCACAGTTAACCACCCACCCCACCTACACCGCAACGCACTCCAAACCCCTCCCAAGATCCCAAGCGATGCATACATAACAAGATGTACTTACCCGACACAAGCCAACAAAGACCTGCACCAAAGTACACACATGTGCACACCACACCCCCACAGTGAAATGCTGAACAGTACTACTGGGCACTCAAAGTTTATTTGAACCAAAAAAGAGTATTGTCCAAATAAGGCCATTAGCCAGTCCATTTTAAAATCCTTGAACGGCCAATATAGGCAGAACTTGACTCCCACATGTGCAAAGGGTACTCCACTTGAAAGAGGCATCTATGGGGCAGCCAGGTACCTCAGGGAACAGGGGAAGGGGGTGGAGACCCATGTCTGGAAGGGTGGGGCTGGGCTTAGGTTTGGGAGGTGGAGGGGGTTTGGGCTTCCCTTTGGAAGGAGGGGGAGTGGGCTTGGACCGGGGAATGGCACGGGGACCTGGGGCAACACGGGTCTTCTTCCTCCCTGGGGAAGGGGCACCGGTATGGGAAGGGTGGACTGGGGCAGAATTGGATGTGGAAGGAGTTGACTGGGCAAGGAGATGGGCACATTTAGGGACAAGTCGAGGTGGGGCAGTGGGTTCGAACTGTTCAATACGGGAGAGGAAAAGCTTCTTAGGGGCAGTTGGGGGGGATTTGGAGGCAGGTCTGGGAGTGGAGGATGAGGGAGTGCTTGTACCAGGTGTAGATGTGCCGGACATGGTGCAGGTGTCTGTAAAATATGCAGATGTGTGATGGATGTGTGTGGTGTGGATGTCTGCAAATGTTTGAGTGTTTTGGGAGGAGGGGGTGGACACAGTGGGACAAGACAGGCTGCCAGTGTACATGGATGTTGTGTGGGTGTCTGCAGGTCTGGTGAGTGTGCTGCAAGTGTCTGTCAATGTAGTTGTGATGAGTGCAAGTGTGGTGTCTGTGGTGCATGTCTGGATGTCAGACGTTGTGGTGACTGTATAAATGGGGGCAGCAGCAGTGACTGAGGGTGCAGTGCATGTGGGTGTGCATGGTGAGGTGACAGACAGGGTAGCGGGGGAGGATGACACACTGGGGGAAGTGGATGTTTTTGTGTGTGCTTTTGTATGTTGGGTGTGTGCATGCCTGTGGTGGGAAGAGTGGTGCTTGTGTTTGTCTGTGTGTTTCTTGTGTGCTGCCTTGTGTGCCTGGCTGTCTGTACGTGTGCTTGGGATGGGTGAAGGGAGTGGGGTGCTGGAAGGGGTAGGGGTGGTGGGAGGGGGGACGGAAGGACTAGGGACCCTGGCTGCCGTCAAAGAGGAGGCCAGAGCCTGAAAAGATCTCTGTAGGCCAGACATAGCACTGTGAATGCCCTCCAGTTATGCATTGCATTGCTGCATCTGGGATGCTAGCACTTGGATGGCATTCACAATGGTTGTCTGCCCTACAGAGGTGGTTCTCAGGAGGTCAATAGCCTCCTCCATGAGGGCAACAGGGCTGACTGGGGCAGGGGATGAGGTGCCTGGGGTGAAGGAGATGCCCACCCTCCTGGGTGAGTGGGCACGGGCAACTGGGTGGGGAGCACCTGGGTGGGCGGTGATGGCATGGGGGTGGAGAAAGATGGCATAGAATGGGTGTGCCCAGTAGGGTCCGCTACCACCAGAGGGCTCCCATTGGAGGAGGTATCATAGTCACTGCCTCCAGTGATAGTTGCCTCCCCCGTGGTACTCCCCTCACCCTCCAACCCACTGGTTCCCTTGGCGTCCGCCGACTCTGCCTCCTTGGAACTGTGGGCTGCTGCATCCCCACTTTCTGGTGCCACTGCTCCCTCACCAGATGATGCTGATGTACACAAAGGACAGGGATGGAGAGACAAAACATGGGAGAACTTTGTAAAATCCTGAATAAATGTACATCTCTGGCTCACACACACTCCCATCCAGGTCACACACCTAAACGGAGCACCTACAACATACGTCATGACTGTGCCCCTAACTAGTGGCCATTAGCCCAGAATACACAACATTACCCACAGGAAACATGGACCTGATAAAGTGTGTTAAATACACCCATGGGAGACTATGCCCAGCCAATGCACTTACTAGTCAATGAGGCCACAAAGCATACCAGATGACAGAAAGGGGACCCCCCCATGGGCCTATTCGGACCACCCAAAATTGCCTTCACATCATCCCAGGGTCTTTGAGGGGGCAAGAATGCAGGAACACACCTGTCCAAGTGCCTGGCACTAGAAAGCATTCATACCACAGCACCAACATCCATCCATCAAAGCAGTATAAAAACAGTGTTGGTACTCACCCCCTTGTGGCTGCTGTACTGCCTTCAAGTGCCCATCCAAATCCGGATAGGCCACCGCCAGAATTTGGGCCATTAGGGGGGTGAGGGTCCGATGGGCACCCCTTCCTCGTTGGGAGGCCTTCCCCAGCTGGGCCTCTCCATTCTTCCTGGCCCAGCGCCTCAGGTCCTCCCACCACTTACAGCAGTGGGTGCTCTGCCGGTTGTAGGCCCCTAGGGTCCGCAACTCCTTGGCGATGGCTTGCCACAGGCCTTTCTTTTGATGGGCGCTGACCTGCATGGGACACACAGAGCAAAAAGCAGATGTCAGTATTGTGTGCACTGAATACAGATGACATGTCGTTCCCTACGGAATGGCATTGTTGAAAGTCATGTTATCAACTCACATACAGTACATGCCAGACAGTCTACGGCTGGGCAGTCACAAATCGAACCCACATGCATACAGGCATCTGCCACAATCACACATATCTAAGGATGACAGACGCCAACTCACCTGCTCCTCTGGTCGCCCATACAACTTTGCATACAGGGGTAGAACCCCGTCCACCAGCTTCTCCATCTCCTCTGCGGTGAAGGCCAGGGCCCGTTCCCCTGTGACTCACGCCATCTCGGGGACCAGAGTCAGGACACAGCAGCACATGCAGTGGAGTACTACCCTGCATGGGGATCAGGAGTCAAGTGTCAAGGTTGTAACGACATGGCGTAGGTACAGCGGCGGTGTGCTCCATCACCGGCGGCGGCAATAATGATTGGCCAAGGTTCCTCATTGACAACCATGTAATCCAATGATGGGGTGCACAGCATTGAGCACCGCCTTCTGCCATGACGAATAACACCAGCGGAATGAAGTCACTTCCACTCCCTCATACCTGGATGGCAGGAGGCTGCCATTTTGCTACCACCACGTCACCATAGCCTGGCCAGGGACCTCATCCAGCCCTTCAAAATCTCCGACCTTGTAGGATCCTCACATGCACCCATCTTTGGAATTGTGTCCACACTGGGATGCCATTATAACAGAGTTGACTCAGCACACATATGCCTGATGGTGTACTTCATACTTTGCGTCTGTGTGTGTTACCTACGTTTTGCACTTACATTGATACAGTGACATCATGTGATGCAGGTGTATGTTTACACTCAATATGTGTTCTTTCCTCCATCATAGGTACAGACCCATGTGGCGAGGGAGGGCTCCATCTGTTTACACACCTCTGGTTGATTTGGAAACTATGGAGGAACGTCACATCATTGTCACCTACAGACTCAATAGAGCTACTGTCCATTACCTCTGTGCTTTAATGGATCCTGTACTGAAACTGGCTAATCGGAATCATCATGCCATCCTTACAACTGTGCAAGTGCTATCTGTACTCCATTTTGTGGCTACAGGCTCATTTCAGGTGACAGTAGGCAGGGGTTTCACATCCAATGTTAAGCCTCATCCTGTCAAAATTCCTGGATGCTTTCGTCCAACACCTGCAAACATATGTCCAATTTCCCCAAAGGGCTGAACTTCTTGCCATCAAATCTGGATTTTATGCCTTTGCCAACATCCCACATGTGATTGGTGCCATTGATGGAACTCACATAGATCTCATACCACCAAGAGTGAATGAACAGGTGTACATGAATCGAAAAAACTATTACTCCATGAATTTACAATTGGTGTGTACTGCTGACAGTACATTTCACATGTCAATGTCAGGTTCCCAGACTCAGTCCATGATTCCTTTTTCTGAGAAACAGCAGTGTACAACACTTGATGGGACAATTACAAGAGGACAGAGGATGGCTCAAATGTGAGTGTGTATGACACTGGATCTGTACATAGCTGACAGCCAGCCAATATGCATGTGAAGTCAGTTTACTAAGTTCCGGTTTTAACCACATTTGCAGGTGATTCTGGCTACCCCAACTTGGAATCCCAGGACAGATGCATAGAGGAATTATAATGAGGCCCATGGACGTACTAGGAGGGTGACTGAGCGCACTATAGGTCTCCTGAAGGCTAGATTTCATTGCCCCCATCTCTCTGGGGGATCACTGTGCTATGTCCCTGATATGGTATGTAAGATAGTTGTGGCCTGTTGCATGCTGCACAGCTTGGCTGTGAGGAAAGCTATCCCCCTTCTGGAAGAGGAGGGTGCTGTCCAACCAGCCCTGCAACCTCAGAGAGGGGCTGAGAGTGATGGTGAGGAAGAAGAGGGGGAGGATCTCAACTCCAGAAACCAGCTGATCCACCTATACTTCCAGTGACTATGAGGTACTGTTCACTGATGCTGATGTCCTCACTGCATAGTTTCAGTCTGACGCATTTAATTGGTAATGTGGCGTCTATAGTAATTGACACTGTTAACTGATGACTGAAGTGGCATGTGCCCTCCTGAAATAAAGATATGATTATGAAATTGTCTTGCTAATGCATACACGCTCACAATTGATATCTCATATTGACGAGGGACATATGATTTGAGTGCATAGGTGTTTTCATTAAGTTACAAACTATACATATTTCGTGGAACAGTGATAGGGAGTGGGTACATGGTGCATATCCATACTCAGGTACATATGCTCAGCTGTTGATAGCACTGGGTTTTGTTCCATGTGGCCATTGGTAGATGGTGTGATAGCAGTGGCAAGGCAACAAGGAAGCACAGTGGCACACAAGGAAGACAGTTCAGGGCACAATCACTTCCTAGCGCTGGGCTTGGTCTTGGCTGGTGCTTCAGTAGCGTGCCTGGTTCTGAGAGTACGTTTGCGAAGCTGGAGCTGGGCTGCAGGGGTAGGGGTGTTGGGTTCGGGGGTGTCCTCTGGCAGTGCCACCAGTCCAGTAGCTGATGCAGATGTAGATGGCAGGGCAGTGTCCTGGCTAGTTGTAGGGGCTTGCAGGTGGGTGGAGGTCTCAGACTTTCTGGGGTACTGGTGCTGCAGCAACCCTGCAATGGTGGCCATGTTGGCATTGAGCTGTTTCCATTGCTCCATGGCCGCCTGGTGGTGTGCTATCTGCAGCCTCTGATTCTGCTCCAAGGTGGCCAGGATCTGGCCCATCCTGTCCTGGGTATGGTGGCATGCTCCCAGGACCTCAGATATCACCTCCAGGGCTGCTGCATCCATCCTTTGGCTACCCCCCTGGGCCACTGATGTCCTCCCACTGGCCCTCGCCCCCTGTGCATGTGTCCCCTGCACAGGTCTGGCACTCCCACTTGCACTGGGCCCTTCATCACCCTGCCTGTTGGTGGGTGGGGACTGTGGCCTCTGTGAATGTGGGCTGCCAGTCTGTGGCCGGGAGACACTGATGTGGGGTTGTTTGGCCATAGCTGATGATGGTGGCAGGGTGGTAGGGCTGTGAGTGGCATTCTGGGAGGGGCTGCTGGAGGGTGACAGTCCAGGACTGTGTGATGGGCCAGGGTATTCCTCAATTCCCATACATCACTCTCAACTCTCCTGAGTGGAGCCTCTGTCTCCGTGTGGGGCGCTGGCACTCCTTGGCGTTTCCGTCCGCGTGGGATGGGTGGTGGTGCCTGTGGGGGGGAATGGACATGTGGGTGTCAGGTACTTTTTCGGCAATTGATGCACAGCTCTGCCCTATTAGGTGCTTATATTCCCCTGTCGTGGCATGCAAGGTCCCTTCGTGTACATTTCTTTGCATTTTATGTGGGGGTGGAGGTGCATTGTGGGTTCTGTAGTGCCACTGGGAATCCATGCAACTGTGCACAGGGGGCAGGATGGAGGTCTGTTTGTGGGATTGTGGACATGCAGGGTAGTTGGATGTGGGTGTTGTGGACTGGGTGGGGATGGGATCCTGGTAGTAGTGAGAGGGGTGGGGTGATGGATGCATTATAGTTGGGGTGACTGTTAAGGTATTATAGTTGGCTTACCCAAGTCCAGTCCTCCAGTGAGTCCAGTGAGGCCCTCCGGGTACAGGGTAGCCAGGACCTTCTCCTCCCAGTTGGTGTAATTGGGGGGCAGGTGGGGGACCTCCACCAGTCTTTTGTACGGCGATGTTGTGCCTGGATGCCATTGACCAAACCTTTCCGCGCAGGTCATTCCATCTCTTCTGGATGTCATCCCTTGTGCGTGGATGGTTTCCCAGTGCATTGACCTTGATGACAATCATCTGCCATAGCTCCATCTTCCTGGCAATGGGTGTCTGCTGCACCTGTGCCCTGAATAGTTGTGGCGCGACCCTGAGTATTTCATCCACCAGGAACCTTAGCTTCCTATTTGTGGAGCGGGGGTTCTTTGGGGGGCCATGGTGTGTGTTGTGGGTGGTGTGTTGTGGGTGTATTAGTGAGGGTACTGCCATGTGGTTCTGTGTGTGGCTTATAAAGGTGTTTGGGGTTTGTATGTGGTTTGGTGGTGTATTTGTGCATGTGCCTTGTGTTATGTTGTGTTCAGTGTATGCGTGTTGTGTTGTCAATATCAGTTGTTCTATTGGCGCTGCGAAGGATTTTGGGGGGTGTATTTGTGTGTTTTAAAGTGCTGTGGATGTGTGTCAGGTGTGTGGGTTTCAAAGTTTCCAATGTGTGCATTTGTTGTTGGTGGGTCCCATTGCTGGCCATGGTGGTCTTTTGGCATCCACTATTCGCCATGCTGATTTGTGCTTCATTTTTTGGTGGGCAGAGGATTTGTCTGCATGGCGGTGGTGGGGTGTACTGCCTTTCCGCCGTTGTTGGCCCTGGCGGTGGGTGGAGGTTGCAGGATTTTTTGAGGTTTCAGTTTTTGGCATCATAATTCAGCGGTGTCCAGTCTTCCACCACTGGCGGTCTTCTGTTCACCGTCGCCACGGCGGTCGGCGGTGATTGGCGCCAAGTTCATAATGAGGGCCTTAATCCTTAGAAAACAGATAGAATGTTGTTGTTACGTAAAGTACCCGGTTAGTGTAAAAAATAAAGCTGCAACGTGCTTTGGAAAAGGGTAGGGATGGGTCAATTCCTTAATCGCAAGTTAGGCCGTGCATAGTTTCCTTCTCTGTTCAGTTCGGCGATGCGTAGTTTTTCTCCCGCAAGAGAGTGATGCATTGATTTCTGGACGGGGCACCTCGGATCCTCTCAGAGTCGTGTTGTCTTTGACACCCAGGGGCGATTCATGGAAAATCCGGTCACACAGTATCAAGAAACCACGCTGTGTGGGGTTTGCGTCGTTATCAGCCTCCGTTAGCGGTGCTGCACATCGTTTCCCCAGTTGTGTTGCATCGTTCTTCCAGCTGCGATGCCGGTGGAGTGTTGATTTCAGCTGCAAAGTCGGCGACGCATCGTTTATCAGCTGCGTCACGGAAGTGCATTGAAAAGTTCCCAGCAAGGCGGTCTGTGCTTGGATTTTCAGTTCTTGTCTGCCAACTTCACCTTTCAGGGGCCCAGGAACTGGATAGGGCACCACTTGGCAGGGCAGGAATCTCAGCAGAGTCCAGGTGCTGGCAGGGGAAGTCTTTGATGGCCCTGAAACTTCAACAACAGGAGGTAAGCTCAGTTCAAGCCCTTGGAGATTCTTCTCAAACAGGAATGCACATCAAAGTCCAGTGTTGGTCCCCTTTCACAGGCAGAAGCAGCAACTGCAGAATACCCCAACAAACTACAGTCACAGGCAAGGGCAGCACTTCTCCTCAACTCTTCAGCTCCTCTTCTTGGCAGAGGTTCCTCTTGATTCCAGAAGTGATCTAATTTTCAGGAGTTTTGGGTGCTCTTCTTATACCCCTTTCTGCCTTTGAAGTAGGCCTACTTAAAAGAGAAGTCTCTGTTGTTTTCAAGATCCTGCCTTGCCCAGGCCAGGCCCCAGACACACACCAGGGGGCTGGAGACTGCATTGGGTGAAGGCAGGCACACCCATTTCAGGTGTAAGTGACCACTCTTCCCCTCCCTCCCAGCACAGATGGCTCATCACCATATGCAGGCTACACGCCAGCTCTCTTTGTGTCACTGTCTAGAGGAGAGGTGCAAACAGCCCAACTGTCAAACTGACCCAGATGGGGAATCCACAAACAAGCAGAGTCACAGAATGGTTTAAGCAAGAAAATGCCTACTTTCTAAAATGGCATTTTCAAACACACAATCTAAAAAACAACTTCACTAAAAGATGTATTTTTAAATTGTGAGCTCAGAGACTCTAAACTCCATATTTACATCTGCTCACAAAGGGAATCTTCACTTTAATAATATTTAAAGACAGCCCCCATGTTAACCTACGAAAGCGATAAGACTTGCAACAGTGAAAACTGAATCTGACAGTATTTCACTGTTAGGACATGTAAAACACATAGGTACATGTCCCACCTTTTACATGCACTGCACCCTACCCATGGGGCTACCTAGGGCCTACTTTAGGGGTGCCTTACATGTATAAAAAGGGAACATTTAGGCCTGGCAAGTGGGTACACTGGCCAAGTCGAATTGGCAGTTTAAAACTGCACACACAGACACTGCAGTGGCAGGTCTGAGCCATGTTTACAGGGCTACTAATGTGAGTGACAAAATCAGTGCTGCAGACCCACTAGTAGCATTTGAATTGCAGGCCCTGGCACTTCTAGTGCACTGTACTAGGACTTACTAGTAAATCAAATATATAAATTATGGAAAGTCAATTACACATACATTTTACATAGGAGCACTTGCACTTTAGCACTAAATAGCAGTGGTAAAGTGCCCAGAGTAACAAAAACAGCAAAAACAGAGTCCAGCATACATCAACAACCTGGTAAACAGAGGCAAAAAGTAAGGGGAGACCACGCCAAGGATACCAAGTCTAACACTATAATATTCCCCAGCTACTCTGAAAGGTAAAGTTGAGTTTAGGTGTGGTTACACTTAAACAGCCAACAGCAATTTAAAGGATGTGGGACTATTTTCAGAACTTTAACAACTTAATTGGTGTAAAAAAACAACCATTTTGGTGTTACTTTCTATGCCAAACTGTTCAATATTTTTTTTGAGATGTCACTGCATCAAGTCCTGGTGTTCAGTCTTTTTCTATCCACTTTGCTAAAACAAGGGCCGTATTTAGAAGCAGCCTGCGCCACTGGTGTCACTTTTAGTCACGCATTGGCTGCGCAGGCTGCTGACCCATATCTTCAAGCCCATGCAAAGCCACTCCGTGTGGCTTTTCATGGCCTTGTAGATATGGAGTAAGGCAACACAGCGCAAGTTGCTGTGTTCCCTTACTTCGCGTCAGAGAGGCATTTCCATGGGTGTTGCCTGGGTGTTCTCACGCAGCATCCATGGATTTTGACGCATTCCTGGATTAACATAGTTTTGTAAACCTGGGAATGTGTCAAAATTCTGCACCACCCCAGTGGTGGCCTGAGAGTGACACAATGAGGAGAAATATCTTAATTTCTCCCCGTTTTCTCCTCTTTCTATGGCCGCTGCAGAAAGTGCGCTGCATTCGGCAGCACATATAGAAGGAGGAAAACACCTCCGTTGACTCTTTTTGTGCAGGAAGGTGTCCCTTCCTGCAAAAAACCAATCATCTCCACAACACAGGCACCTTTGCACCATGGTGGAAGGGTGCCTGTGCTAGCGCATGGCAGCACTTTCTGCACCAGTGCAGGGGGAGAGGAAAGAAATGCTCTCTATTTTGTAGATACAGCACATTTCTGCCCTTTGCCGGTGGCATAGAGAGGAGCAGCAAGGCACTTGCTGAGCCGCCCTGCACCACAGGACCTTGTAAATATGTTCCCTGGTTTCTATCTATGCAAATGTCAAAGCATTTGGATATCTATGATCATTGGCCTTAAGGCAGCAGGAAAGAAAAGTGTGTTCAGTTGAGACTTGTAAAACATCTTTACACATTAAACAAGGTGCCTTTTCCCTACCTCCCAGTAAGAGGCATCAGAGGTGATGTCATGATCCTCCAAGTTTTGATGGATTATATAATGTTTTGAAGCACAGTGAAGGCAAATTTTGATTTTATTAGATGCACCTAGGACTCATTTTAGCAAACTGCTTCTGATGCTCTACATACTACCTGTCCTAAAATATAAAAACTTCGAACCACGTAATAACCCTGCTCACTTCACTCTTCATTTGCACGTCTGCCAAAATTACTTGTTACACTGACTTTCAAAAAACTCTGAATTAAAGAAGAAATCACCTTCTCTTAGTCGCCTAACTAACTAATCCCCTTATTAAGTACATAGGTGGAAGGGATGAAATACATCTTTAAAACGCATTGCTAAAAGTAATTAAATTTCACCCATATTTGAAAATAGCAGTAGTAATAATAATAATAATAATAATATTAACAATAATAATATAACACTGGGGTTTTCTACCCAACGGAAATGGCTTCAACACCTCATCAGTGGTGGTAAGTGCTGTATAAATGCCTCTACCTCCCTACCAAGTGTTCAGATCCCCCCCTCCCTCTCGCTGGACACTACAGAAGTTATTTTTTACATCAGACTACCTCAGTGCCACAGGGTCTCATGTTCTTTACACCATGAATGTCAAACACTCCAGCTATTAAGCCCTACAAAGAGAGACTGTAGCCCTTACTTTCAACTTACCTCCATCTGTGATGCAGTGTCAAGACTCCCAATTGCTTTAGAAAGGTTACTTGACACAACATGCACTCTGTCTCTGCATCATCTTACAAACTCTCATTCATTTTTTCAGGCAAATGACACCTCGTCCAAACCTGATATGGTCTCTAAAGTTTGTCTGCCTTCTTACACCTTGAAACAAACTCTTTGTCCCAGGGTCCCTTCCTTAGTTCAACTATTGATCATGTACAAATCTAAGAGATTCTTAGAGTAGTACTTTCACTTAAGGCCAATGTATCTGCATGAAGAAACCATTGAAGTTTCATACTTAATATGCAGGTTAATCCACTCTTTCATCAGTTCATTTTTTGTAGTAGAACAGCATGATATTACACTTCAATTATATGATAAAGAGGCTGAGGAACAATTTAAAGGCTGATTTGCCTGACTAATTGAATATTGTGTGAATGAGGGTTTCAAGGTGCTTTAGTCTGAAAAAAGATAGCGTCTCGTATCTGGGGAAGGATATGCTTGACAAAAGTTTAATTGGGTTTTGAGCCTCAAGGATTGAAGATTGCGGGATGCAACATCTGCTCTATACAAATAATGCATAAATATTGATGAGGAATATAAAGGGGCATGACACACAACTACACTAATATAGTTGTGCGTACATTTTCTTAACACGGCTAACGTTATTTCTTACAACCATGCATCTGCCATATTTACAAAACAGCGCAGCATGATGGTAAGAAAAGGCTAGCTGTTTGATCTGACAGCCTTAGGGTGGTCATCCCTCAAGTTTCTCTCTGCCGCCCTCCAGTTTTCTGACACTGTTTTTGCTGGTTTTAGGAGTCTGTGCAATTTACCGCTGCTAACCAGTGCTAAAGTGCATATGCTCTCCTCCTTAAACATGGCAATTCCCAATTGGCGTATTTGATTTACTTATAAGTCCCTAGTAGTGCACTACATGTGCATAGGGCCTGTAAATTAAATGCTACTAGTGGGCCTGCAGCACTGATTGAGCCATCCACATAAGTAGCCCCTTCTCCATGTCTCAGGCCTGCAACTGCAAGGCCTGTGTGTGCAATTTCACTGCCACTTTGACTTGGCATTTAAAAGTACTTGTCAAACTGTAACCCCTCCTTTTTCTCCACATAAGTAGTCTCTATGGTAGGTCCTAGGTAACCCATAGGCCAGAATGCTATGTAGGTAAAAGGCAGGACATGTACATGTGTGGTTTATATGTCCTGGGAGTGAAAAACTTCTAAATTCATTTTCCACTACTGTGAGGCCTGCTCCTTTTAAAGGCTAGGATTAGAATTGCCTTCATATACTGTTTGAGTGGTAAATTCCGATCAGAAAGGGATAACCAGGTCATATTTGGTGTGGCAAGAATGGTAATAGAAAATCCTACTTATTGTTGAGGTTGGATTTTATATTACTATTTTAGAAATGCCACTTTTAGAAAGTAAACATTTCTCTGCACTTAAAAAACATGTGTTTCCTATAGCCTGTCTCCAATCAACGTCTGGGCTGGGCTGGCTGACAGCTTCCTTGTGCATTTCACCCAGACAACCACAAACACAGGACACTCAGTCACACCTGCATTAATCTGCATACTGAATCGGTCTTAGAGGGCTGGAGGGCCTGACACTTAGATTTCAAAGGCTAGTGGCCTGCCCACACACAATGGACTGCCAAACCCCCTAATGGGACCCTGGCAGACAGACCTGTACTGAAAGGGGAAAATGTGCACTTTGAAGCCACTCTTTGAAGTCTCCCCCACTTTAAAGGCATTTTTGGGTATATAAACTGGATCTCTGACCCCACCAACTTAGACACTTCAGGACCTGCCACTGTCAAGAGGAACTGCACGGCTGCCCAAAAGACTCATGTGCACTGCTTTGCTGAGAATGAATGCTGCCCTGCTGTTGCCCTGCTGACCTGCTGGCTTCTGACTATGCTAAGAAGGACTCTGCCTTCCCCAGAAGTGATCTCCAGGGGCTTGGATTGAGCTTGCCTTCTGCTTTCTGAAGTCTCAGGGCCAAAAAGACTTTTTCTCTTCAGGACATTTCTTGTGTGCTAAAAAGTGACACACGGTCTACTGAAAACGAAGCACAGCCTGCCTTGCAACCAAGAAATCAACACACAAATGAATCGGAATGACGAAGCCCGACTTCCCAAGTGGAAATTTGACGCAGCGTTCGCCTTGCGATGGAAAATTTGACGTATCCCCTACTGGATCGAAACAACACCTGTGCCTTCTTCCAGCACGTCAATGATTTCCCCGCATCGTCCCTGGACGTCAAAAAGATCCCCTCATCGCATTGAGGAACCGAGACTCCACTCTGAAAAGTGACGTGAGCCTTTTGCAGCGTGGAAAGAAAGAAAGAATCTGAAGCACACCTTTTTTTCCACGCATCTCCTCCTCTGCGGTCTCCGTGCATGTTATTTTTAACGTAAACCAAGTACTTTGTGTAATCATGAGACAATTGTTAATTTCTAAGATTTAAAACTCTTTTTAAACTTGCAAAAGTGATATTTCAACTTGTGTTTATTGAATCTTTATCGTTTTGACATTATTTTATTCAGATAAATATTATCTATTGTTAGAAATGGGGTATTTGGTTGGCAGTCAGGTTACCCCCTGTCCAAGCAAGGACACTCACTCTAGTCAGGGTAATGCAGAATCACCCTCAGCTAACCCCCCCTCACCTACTTGGTTGCTTGGCACAAGCAGGCAGGCTTAACTTTAGAAGCAATGTGTTAAGTATTTGTGCCAACACACACAGTAACTCAGTGAAAACACTACAAAATGACACAACACATGTTTAGAAACATAGTAATATTTATCTAAACAAAACAAGACCAAAAAACAAAATCCAACCTACCCAAGTCAAGATATGAATTTTTAAAAGAAAAAGGGCCATATTTATACTTTTTGATGCGAAACTGCACCAACGCAGTTTTGCGGCAAAAAGTTTACCGCAAGCTAATGCCGTTTCCTTGCGCCACCCGGGTGTCAAATTTATACTTTCTATGTCCTGTTTTTTTACTCAAACTAATGCGCCATGTCGTATAGAAAAATGATGTTAACGTGGTGAAAATGACTTTAATCCAGTTTACGATGTTGCAAACCGGATACGCCCCTTTTTTTGCCGCAATATCGTCATAAATCGGCGCAAACACAGCAAAATGTGCAAAGGAGTCCCAAAATGGATCCCAGAAGCCATGAGAGACCCCAGGAAGGTGACAACCAACCAGGAACCAGCTAGGGGGACCCAGACAAGACACAGGAGAGGGAGAAAAAGAAAAGGAAGTGTTGGTTCAGTGCAGAGGAGCAGGAAATACTGGTGAAAGAGGTGATGGAACACCAGCATCAACTTTTTGCCACCTCTAAATTGCCAATTGGCAGGAAAGAGGCAATTTGGCAACAAAATTGTCGATAAGATCAACTGTGTGGCAGAAGTACGGAGAACAGTCACCGAGTGAAAGAAACGCTGGCATGACTGCAAGCACAGGACCAAGGAAAAAATGGCAAGGAACAGGAAGGCAGCATTGCAGACTGGAGGTGGGAGTCCAGCACCGCAGGAGGCCCTGGACCACATGGAGGAGATGGTGGCAGCCGTCATCTCTGAGGAGATCGTCGCAGGGATTCAAGGACTGGACAGCGCAGACTACCAGGATACAACACAGATGCAGGGCAAGTGGCATGGGGAACAAAAATGCCTAATTGTTAACTGCAAGCTGGGGGGACATACCTACTACACAATGCATGTCAGCCATGATAATCAGGTAGTGGAAAGGGCAAAGGGGCACGGCAAGGCTGCATAGGCTGTGCAGGGGAAACCTGGGGCACAGCACAATACTACACCAAAAACCTTTGTGTGTGGGTACTGTGACATGCCAAGGATGTTGGAAAGGCAAACCCAGGAGGGTAGGTTACAATGTAAAACTGGCCTGCTGTCACATGACATACATTACTACATGAACACTACACTACACTACATGAACTAGGGCTCAATTTCCAGTCTCAGGCCATATCCGCAAGTGACATTTACCATTGACAACAGTTGCCATTACCACCTCTGCTGTGTGTGCAAATCAAGTAGCCAATGGCAGTTGCGTGCCCATGGATCAAACACACCCAAAATAGAGGGTTCAGGATGACAACGTTATCAATCCCCTGTAATTAATAAAAATGTGCAAGTCCTGTCAAATGCTAATGTCTATGGGCGCTACAAACATCAGGTATTGTGATTAACATTATGAGGTACACAGCAGTAATGTCATACCCATGCTGCACATGTCAGGGTCTACCCTGTGCCTCTGTAACAATAGCTGCAATGCCACCATGCAACATCTCAAGTGTCATAGTGCTAAGGCAACAGCATTGAGGGGGAGGACCTATGTTTCTAGCTAGTGAAACACACCCGCACAGTCATAAGAGGAAATGGAATACTGCTAGGACCATCAGTACAATCCAATGTAGCATACATTCCCCAACATCAACATGACACACTACCAATGCAGACACCTGTGTTGTGGCACGCCAATGCTATACATAGTATATGCTAGGTCTCAGCAACATATCGGTGGATGTGAAATATCAGAGACTGGGTCCGTTCCAGATTGTTAAGTGTGGTGCAAGTGCCATCAGAACACCCACAGACAGTGAAAGGCCACACCATGATAATGGAAGTATAGGGAGAGTTGAGTAAGAAAAGAGGGTGGCAACATACAATTTGGGCAGAATCTACACCTAGAGGATGTGACGTATACATTTCCTCAAACTGGCCACACTACATGTGACATGCAGGTGGGGCATAGGCCTGGGAGAATGTTCATATTGATGACAGTAATAATGAACAGGAACCAAGATCACAATGTGCAACTAAAAGGAAGTCAGGAAATTCACATTACAAATGCCACAACACAGACACACTAATTGTACAATATCTCATTGCAGAGGACGAAGGCTCTCCTGGGGATATGCCTGCCCCTGACTTCCCTGATGACATGGATGATGAGCTGACAAACATTAGCCAGCAGACCCTCCAAGATGTCCTTTTAACTCTCCAGACCCCACCTTCAGTGGCAAGGAGGAGCACAGAAGTAGCAGCCATCACAGAGGAACCACCCACCTCACCAATTGTACGACCTGCCACCTCCAAACCAGCTGAGAACTCTGAGGACACTGGAACCACCTTTGATGGGACTGTAGTTGGAGTACAGCGGGAGCTGGCCAAGGAGGCGCGGGTGGGGATGCAAAACATGGCAGCCAGCTTTGAGGGGATGCGTTCGTGCATGCTGTCATCTGCAGAACAGGCAGCAGCCAGGCAAGCGCTAACATCCATCCTGCAAGGACTACAACAAAGCGTAAAGGACTTCACTACTGCAGTAAGGGAGGTGCCACAACACCTCGCACCCCAAACCTTTCACTGCATGCACGAATGCAATCATGAACCCCTCAGGGCCGACCTGGCTACCTACCACAGTGATGTAGCTGCTATACTTAAGAACCAGCAGCCCCTCCTTGCTGCAGTACTGCCCTTAATAGCCCCACAGTTGGCAGTTACCGGGATTTCTGACTCCACGTCTTCAAACACTGAAGTGTGGGTTTCCCCTTCAAACCCACCACCACCAAGGGCAGAGGAGATGACACACAACTGTTCCTTAGTTTACCTAAGGTAAACTCACCTATCACATTTAACTAAACACTCTAAACATCAACTCCCCACCCCCCCCCCCCCCTTATATGACGGGACACACGTAGGACAACATATACTAACCTAAACACATACTATCTTATCCTAAACAAATATATATTTTTTGGTATTTTTTTTTATATATTTGTTTTATTTTTTAGACAAACAAACTCCAACATCATCCCCCACCCACAAAAAAACACATGTAATAATATAAGCCCTTCCACCCCAACCCACTTATACTAACTAAACTAACAGCCTATTCTAACCTAACACTAAGCTCCCTAAACCCACTAAATATAAGAACCAGGAAAGAGGAGGGAGGGAATCATGGCTGAGGGTCACAAAGTCACAAGTTTGCCCTCCGCAGGATCTTCTTTATCCCACACAGTCTCCTGCTATTGCGGGACACCTCCTGCTGCAGGCTGCCCATCCTGTGCAACATCTGTTGCATGTCACGTCTCATCTGTTGGAATTCTGCATTGTCTATCACTGCAGAAGGGGTTGTCTGTGTGCCACTAGTGGATGGTTGTGCTGGTGCCGGTGCCCTGCTTGGAGGGGGAGGTGCAGGAGCTGCTGTCTGTGGGCCTGGAGATGATAAGGTAGAGGGACCTGCAACAGTGGCTGTCATCCATGATGCGACTGTGGTCGGACTGGTTTTGCTGGTGGTGGTGGTGGCTGTTGTAGGCAAGGATGGCCCCCCTTGGGAAAATGCCCTCCAGACCCATGTGGCTCTCTCATGCCGATAACGCTGTGCCATATTGCGGAACCCAGACTCCACATCCAGTATGTGGTGGTAACGCATCGCCCGCCGCTGGAATTCCCTGATCTGATGGGCATTCATGTTGGCAGCTGTAAAAATAGAGAAAGACAAACATTAGTGACATTATTGTGTGATACATCTACTGATGATATTCTAACACTTCCTCAAAATAAGCTTAAACAGTCCAAATCCCAGTACAGATCATAGAATGTCCCTGAGGATGACATGCCAATTCAGCCTACACATCTCCCATCTAACAGCCCAGCAATGCTCAACAAGCTGTGTACCTACTTAAATGATCTGTGCATCAATGTTCTGCCAGTAGTCACATAACAAATGCTGCAAGTACTCCACATGTGACAGGTCAACTAATGAATATCTTCTGAATGACTATCAAGGCCCACAAGATCTGTGATTTGTAAATGGAATAGGTTGTAAGGTATGCAGTTGCTAATCATGAGGGCGTATCCTAGGTTGGAACAAATGAATGTTGGAATTACATGTCTGTCTTCTACACTGGGATCCTCACACCTAGGTACACATATTTCATAACCCTAACCCTGTGCCTCAGGGAGTGATGGACATGCAACTCATACTTTCATACACCAAGGACAGCCAGGAAGCTTTGGACAGCATCCATGGGTTTAGTCAGTCCACCACAGGCAAGGAGGGCTGCCAAATAGGATTGACTCAAACATTGGACAATCACATCCACATTTATGTTCCCAATTACGGACAATTGTCAACATCATTTGATCACACCAATACCTTTCCAAAAACAAGCACATAGATGCAAGCACCCATCTGGGCTTTACCTGCATGCACACCTATGACATTCTACTCGGGTGCCATATAAACGTAGCACAACATGTGGAGCCAGATGCTGCTAGGAAGTCAAATATACAGTCCTACATGTTCATTAGTTAACAGGGAGGCTCAAATCTGTTGGTAATACTTCAGCATCACTGGTCTGTGTGAATCAGGGTATGACTTGCTGACTAAATCAGGAACATGGTCACCTCCTAATTTATCATTGGCATAAATGTAGCAATAAATATCACACTGTTCACCTGCCCATGCCTATAGCGCAGCACTAGGATCCCAAAATATGACTCTCCGCCACTGATTGTCCAACTCAAACATGGAACAAAATGTCAAACGCCTGGCAAGTCACATATCAGTTCATGTGCCAGCATATCATACCTTGCAATGAGTCCAACACACAGGAGTCAATCACACAACAGCTGCAAGCATAACACAGAACTAACATATCAACACTTACTGGATATGTCTGGGTCCACAAATCGAGCCACTTCTCCAATTGTGTAGGGGGCTGGTCCACCTGTAACACATGGAAGGATGAAATGTGCTCAATGTCTGCTCACTGTGCAAAACTTGGAACAAAAAATCACTGTGTGTGACATTTTAGATTATAGAGCAGCACCTCAGGCATGTAGACACCCCAACAGACATACCACTACAAACATGTATAGACCCTGTCATTCCAGTGATTGATAGACACACATATGCAAGCATGTAGTGGCCCTAACAATCATGTGGTGACAAACATGATTACTCAATTTTGTGCAGATTTCTTTCTAGAGGGTGCTACATTTATTTATGTATTGTTATGGGAGACATGCAAAGCCACATTCCTGGTGCACTGCAATACCAGTCACTCAGGTATTGTGGCATGTGCATCAAGGGACAATCAGTTACTGTGTGATGCTCATGTGGGTTGGGTTTAGATCAGGAATTACTGTGCTTTCTATGGGCCATTATATGTGGGCCTGTGTTGTCTGTAGGTTACATATGCCACATTGCCAGTGTACACACAGCCGTTTATGCCCCTTATGACACCATGATGGCAAGGATCCTGTGTGTTACTTGATGACAATTTTATGCTAAACATGGATTGGCCATGTATCTAAATCAAAACAACAAAGAAATGTATGCTGACAGTGTCTAATTTGACCATCTATGACAGAATGCATAGGCACAGGTGTACTCATTGCACCTGAAATGTGTTACTCAGGGCCCTGTGTACCTATATCAGGTATTGTAGCTCACAGTTAGCCACATTCATCATCTTACATATGCCAAGTTGGGTGATCTGTGGTTATACAACGAACTGACAATGTCCCCTAAGTGAAACATGGTTTAGCAAAAGTCCTACTCTGGCAATCTTGATGAGGTAGGTCTCAATTTGTGTGAACCTTGGGAAATGCAACAGTCACAGGAATGCTGGTCTGCTGATCTTAGCATACACCCATGTCTGTGATAGCCTTCATACTGAGAAGTTAACTATTATACATATGCTATACTAGATCAGCAGGGGTGTACCAAACATAAACTATTTAGTCACTTTAAATGTATGATGGAAGCAGTCAGGGCTCCCTTGCACAATATCATGCAAATAAATAATTTGTGACCATGCATTCACAAAGTTCAGGGATCCCATGATGACCCATTAACTTATGAAAATTGCTTGGCTATAAAGTGATACCAATGGCAAATGCATCAGCGCTGTACCAGCAATTGTGCCCAAGGCAAATTAAAACACACAGGAACAATGAACATAGGGGCAGATTCTTTTTTTTGTTTATGTGTAGCATTTGCTTCCTGCTACTGCTATGGAAAGTAGCACGAAACATTTAGAAATTATCCAGTGTGCATTACTTTGGCATACATGATTATTTTAAATGCTGCACAAACCAAGTCAAAATGTCAGCCTAAGATATTACCAGAGGTTAGGAAGATCATTGTACGTATGGCCATGAATACAGTTCAGACATGTATTACAATAATTGGGGACTACATTCATTCCTTGCTTTAGCATGTGAAATACATCTCATTCCTGGTACACTCACAGACCATAATTAAAACATTTGTTTGTGCCACATTACCATCATCTATTGACGTCAAAGCAGCACTAATTTACAAGATCAAGTTGTGTTCTGTAAGTTTGTGCAACTTTTGCTTCAACAAATGAGTGTAATGCGTAGCACATATTGTATAAATATGGGCCATTGATGTTCAACTTGCATTCCACATGTCCACAAACCTTGCATGCAGCATGTCACCAAATCTGCTACTGTCACTACAGAGCATTTTACTGTACCCATTAGTCTGATTTGTACTCACCAACAAGGCCACCAATCACCACACCCAGGTGGTCCAGCAGGTCTTGCTGTCTGGCCACAAGGTCAGCCCAGGGATGTTTGAGTTGGTGGTCGTTGCGCTGGCTGTTGAATACCCTCTTCAGGTGGAACAGCACCTTGGACCACCTGAGCCTCCTCGGATCGGTGTGATACCCCTGTATCACCCTGCCACCAGCCTCTAACATCAGGGGGAGGAAGTGGCACACCAGCCAAATGAAAGCCCCCAGCTCCTCCTCACCCATTCTCCACAGACTTTGCCTGCCCAACATCACAGTAAATAATAGGGATAGGAAAGGGAAAAGAGGGAAATACAGGGAAAGGAGGTATGAAAATGAAACTTAAAGAACCCCAAACAGCCCAACAATACCCCAATTAACAATACCCACTACACACTCCCAACAGTACAAAGACACCATTAGACACCAAAAATGACAAAAACACAATTACACTGAATTACTGAGATAATTACTAAAACAACAGATGACAATTTGAATGGCACACAGGAGACAAAAGCACAATTTGGAGAGACACAACTCTCAACACAGCCACACAGTCTAGAAGATATCCTATTACATCACTTCCTGTCTCAAATGTGGTGCGTTTTTATTGTGATGCGTGACATTTTATGACGCTTACGGGCTTTGCGTCAATATTTATTGATGCATATGCCTAAAAATTGCCCCGCATTCAAAGATCAATATATTTTTCATGGATAACCAATTTCATGGGGTGCAGTGTTGGAATTAACGCTAGGGACCAATCGATGTATAATGGCTGTGAGCGTCCTTTTTGTAACGCATATGTAGCATTTTTTGACGCATATGCAGCATTTTTGATGTGTTTGCTTCAAAATATGTCTTTAACTGTGTTTGTGTAATTTTTCTCACTTTTTACATACATGAAAGCTATAACTCAACAAAGAGAGGCTGTTAGGGCCTGCTGTGTATGTTCCAGTGTTTGGGCACATGTGGCAGACCACACTACCGCGGACCAAAATACAAATTTTGTTGTGCCGGATTAGCACTCTTAACTGATGCAACAGCAACCCAAACATTTGGATTTAAAATTTGTATTCCCTAGTTTGAGCAGGTGGTGCATCATTGGAGGATAGCAAGCCTACGCAACTTAAACAATTTACACATGGCCTGTGTGTTTCTGTCTGTGAATTGGCTATTTCAACTGTTTCTGTGCCTCTGTGTGAACATCACAATATGTGTTTTGCATAATGTGCTTGTATGCATGTGTTGTAAATGTGGATAACCATCCTATGCCATTCATGGAGGTACATCAGTCAGGATATGTATTTGTCATACCCGTAGCGTCTCATGCTGTGTGAACTTCCCTGACTTTGGGGACAAAAACACTCCCATGACAAACTATCCACAGGATAGATAGAGGACGGTTGATAATGGCAATGTTACAAAGTTAAGCCATCACATGTACTGGAATGTTGGATACCAGTTCATGGACCCATGAGTCAGGCATTTGAACATGCTAGGTAGGAACAGTGTTTGTGACACAGAGTCCCAACTCCAATCCCAAATAGTTATGGTACACCACAGTTTGAGTCATGTAAATGACCTATATTTCTCTTGTGGCTGTAGAGGACCAGCAGACCATGCTGCATGTGTTCACATATTTCCTGTGGTTCATTGTACAAAGGTGTCCAGTTCAAGTGTGTGGCCATGTGTACCCTGTGTCAGTATTGGCCTCCATGTTGTCACAGTTACGTGCAGGGCTAGTCGTGAGTCTGTGGAGCCAACCTTTGAATTAACAGAGTATCCTTCAAAGCAGATTTGACCTAAAGCCAAAGATCAACTAACAACACACATGGGGATAGTCCAGCTATAGAACTGCAGATCTTTAATAAGGCAGATGACAGGGCAACCTTGGTGTGCTTAAAAACATTTGGCATCAGTAATAGGAAACTGGCAGGTTTCATCAGAACATTTGTACACAGGGTGGCCTCTAAAATTCCCACTGCAACAGGGAACATCAGTGCCACTGTGCTGAGTAATGTCACAGCTAGTCATCACGCAAGCTCCATCAAAAGGTGGCGGAAGAAGTGAATCTGTGTGTGGACCGTCAGGGCACAAACATGTTTTGTCCTTACATACACATTGGCAACCCTTGTTTGTTGTGCTGTAGGCACCATACCGAATCCATGCAGACAGCCATGGCACACTGTTACTGTTTGGCACTAATGAATACATGCAAAACCAGACAAGGGATGGGGGCTAGATTAGGCTATATGAATACATGTCCGAGAACAGACTACTATAAGGAAACTGATTAAACTATACCATATATTTGGGGATTCATCGTAGACCTACCAGACACAATACCCCATGAGGAAAGAGAGGGCATGGAAAGCATCTATGAGACAAATGTAGCCACATGGATCCTCTATGGTTAAGGCAAAGACAGGAACCAGTCAGGCTAACAGTATGCAGACTCTGTCAGGAACAAACATGAATAAGGCAAATACACAGTGAGCAGACTCTGATTGGGAAAAGCAGGAACAGCACTGTGGGAACAAAAAACAGTTTGTGCTGTGGTCTGCAACATTACACAATCCCCAAAGGCCTCTGTTACACAAGTGATTTGAATGCCAATGCACAACAAGGAGATTCAGAAAATGGCAGCTTACAAGCAGTTCCAGGCAGCAGGAAGGGCAGGGCAGGTTCAAATGGCTGGTCTGCATGGAAGTGCTCACAGGTGTGTGCAGCTTCAGTCTCTCACCAGTCCTGGAGTTGAGAATCAAGTTCAAAGGGCCAAGTGGACCTTTCACATGGGATGCAATGGACAGCTGATTGAAGGTCCTACCGACTACCAGGCAGTGCATTGTTGGACCTGAAGTCCATGCAGACTGATGAACTAAGACTATGGCATGCCATACAGAAGAGGGAAGCACTCAGGAGTCAGAATGGGAGTCTGGGTGTGTGTAGATGAAGGTTATCAGGGTATAGATAGTCCATTTACATGGCCCCCTAGAAAAGGGTAGGGAGAGACTTAAAACATGGCAGTGGCAGGATTTATTACCTGGGATGGACTGCACAGGGCGTGTCTTGTGAGCAATGCTTGTCATACCTGTGGCACTCGTGCTATCCATGTTCAGCTTAGATGGACTCCTTGTCACACCTGCTCCTTGCAAAGATAGCTGATGTCACACTTACTGCTGTCAAGGGCCTGGTCATACATTCCTGATACCAATGTAATAGCACATCCACTGCCTCATGTATGAAACACTTTTTTACCTTATGATTGATGGTGTCTTAGTTGTGTTTCATGTGCTGCACTGAACCATGTTGGCAACATGGATGTGTGTCATAGCTTGTGGTCCTCTGATATTGGCCTTCACATGTGAAATAGACAGGATATATGCCATTTACACTGTGTGTGATGTTGGCTGTACATTCATACCCATCAAATGTTATGTGGCTTTTTCAGTATCCTATTCTGTATTTCTGCAATGCTCCATGAGGCTAAACTCTGATTATGCTTATGATTCCTAGGGATCTTCTGATGCATAAATAATTACCCAGAGCATGATTGAGTGATGAAGGTAGGTGTTTAATGACCTATGCTAACAAAGTGGTGATGGTGACTATAGTTAGAAGACGTTTTGTACAATGTGTTGTCTCTGACGCAATCCTGCTGCAGTGTTTGGATGGTCCCCCTCATGTTCACAAACAGCATCCTCCTCTTCCTCCTCTTTAGGCATTTGTGGGTCTGGTTCATAGAGGGGAATGTTCCTCCTTACACAAATGTTGTGCAGGATGGCACAGGTCAAAATGATCTTGCCGACCATTTCAGGTGAATATAGGAGGCTGCCTCCGGTGATGTCGAGGAACCGGAATCTGGACTTCAGGATGCCAAAAGTCCTCTCTACTATGGTGAATGTCCTCTGATGTGCCTCATTATAGGCACACTCTGCTGCTGTGCTTGGGTTGGCAAATGGGGTCATGATCCATGGCTGGAACCCATAACCCTGATCAGCTAAAGAGAAAATGAGTGTAAATATTTGG
This sequence comes from Pleurodeles waltl, assembly GCF_031143425.1. Classification (NCBI taxonomy): domain Eukaryota; kingdom Metazoa; phylum Chordata; class Amphibia; order Caudata; family Salamandridae; genus Pleurodeles; species Pleurodeles waltl. The sequence goes on from NC_090440.1 coordinate 263,641,955, forward strand.
ATGTTGGTTGCACCTTGATTATCACTTTGTATGGCAGTTGATATCTTGTGACGTCTGTGACTCATCTGTGTTTGTGTTATTGTGTGGGATCCTAGGGTTCTAGGATGTTCTTTCAGCATTGGGTTGTTTCATTATCAAAACTGGTGTTTGGCTGATTGACCGGATATCAGTGGTATATTTGTAAACTTGCAGCTCATTGTGTATATCCCATGCATTATGTCATATGAAAGATGTGTCCATGTGCCTTCACGGGAGGTGACATGATACTTCCACACACAGAATTGATTCCACTGTGGTGGTAACACGGTTGCACTATATGGCCTGAACATCCCATCCAATTCAACATATGTAACAGCATGTGAAAATCCACAGTGAGTGGGAACATGAGTCATGAGTTTCTGAGTGCATCAGCAAGTGAGTGCATGAGTTTTTGAGTGGATCTGAGAGTGATTGCATGAGTCTCTGAGTGGGTCTGAGAGTGAGTGCATGGGTCTCTGAGTGGGTCTGTGAGTAGGTGCATGAGCCTGAGTGGATCTGTGAGTCAGTGCATGAATGTCTGAGAGGGTCTGTGAGTGGTTGTGTGAATGTCTGAGTGGGTCTGTGAGTGGGTGGATGAGTGTCTAAGTGGGTCTATGAGTGGGTGCATGAGTGTTTGAGTGTGTCTGTGAGTGAGTACATGAGTATTTGAGTGGGTTTGTGAGTGGGTACATGAGTGTTTGACTGAGTGAGTGCAGCTTTGAGTGGCCATGTGAGTGTCTGCGAGGGTGTCAGTAGCTGTGTAAGTGATTCAGCCACAAAGGAGTAGCACCTGCCTGTTTATTCAACAAGAGTTCACAGTTTTGCACAATATGTCTACCCAACTGAAGTACTTTCTACTGGTCAGTTAGTAAGTGCCACCTCATTGGATAAATGTCCAGTGTGTATTCTACACTACAGGCTGCCTAATGGACCACAAGGAAAAATCTCCAGGGACCCTGTGTGCATTTAGCAATGTAATTGTTTCTCATGCGTCTTTCTCCAGAATTCTGTGATAACATGAATCCTCAGATATAGAGGCCAATGAGACTACAAAGACATAAATCTCCACAAACAAGGGTCCTTTTTCTTAGCTATATGATGTAAGTGCTTCTTTGTTTGGTGAGGATATCCTCATATTCCTCGGCATCAAGAACACGTCACCAAAATCAACGGTAAACACAGAGGGGGGCCCTTTGGTAAGCTGTCCATCGTCCTGGGAAAATACGGGAAGACCATTGTTTACTACTAAGGTGGACAGGTTGGGGCCAATTCAATGGTGACGGGGCCATGTGGCCCGATTTTGGCCCCAGAATTCCCATTCCCCGGGGACCACCACAAATCAGTGGGGGATGAGGGGACACCTCCCTGCCCGATTTCAGCCCCAGAAACCCCATCCGCCAGGGTCCACCACAATTCAGTGGGGGAGGAGGGCTCTGCATCCTCCCTCCCTCAACCAATTTCAGTCCGAGGGAACCTTTTCCCTGGGGTTTGGCCGTGTCTTCTTGGTGCCCCCCAGGGCATCCAGTGTGCACTGGGACCACGGGGAGCCTAAATGCCCCCACGGTCCCAGCTGGCTCTCCGCCTCCTGCGGGAGCCAGCATTGCTTTTTCACACATGGAGCCTGCGTCCAGGGGAAATTGTTTCATCTCTTTCTCTGCCCTCATCTCTACTTTTCCTATGCTTTTCCTATGGAAACATGGTCGTAACTATAACTACCTACTGGCAACCAATAGTAGATAAATATATATATATATATATATATATATATATATATATATATGTATATATATATATATATATATATATATATATCTCCACACAAGTTTGACACAAAGTCAAAAACGCAGCACTCACAGTATTCTTTAAATTGCTCCTTTTAATCTGCAACTGACAACTCCAACCCTTATATCTATCTATCTATCTATCTATCTATCTATCTATCTATCTATCTATCTATCTATCTATCTATCTATCTATCTATCTCTATCTCTCTCTCTCTCTCTATATATATATATATATATCTATATATATATAAAACACAATCACTTGTTCGGCATTGCCTCTCCGCACCTAGCCACTGGTGGTGCCTGTATGATGATGCGCGACATTGCATCTATAAATAAACACTCTCCTCCTGCTGTAAGAAAGACAGATACTCCAAGAGCAAGTGAGATTATGCCATTTATTTAATCCAAACAGGAAAGCGTTTCGGCATGTTACTGCCTTTGTTAACCTGTTCGCCACCATATTTGGCATTTATACAGTCACATGACCGCATTCCTGCACAACATTTTCAACCATGATACATTTTTTGTAAATATCTAACATATATTCAGAAAGCTGACACACATTGTATCTAATGTCTGCATTTGCTAACTTTCTGCATTACACTGATATTTTTTCTCATGTGAAACTGCCCAAAATCATAAAACGAGGTTGATAGGTATACAATTAAGTCGTTGCAAACGTGAAAGCCATTGTGCCTACTTTATCCGCCTTTCCAATTTTGCAGACCACATATTCTAGGTACATATGGCTCCAAGCCAAAATAAACATCTAATAGCAGCATCTGTACTATATACCAGATCTAATATCTTCCTCACACAATTTAGCTCAAGTGAGAACCCCACCTCTCACCCCATTGTGCAAATATATAAAACTCCTTTGCTTTCAATCGCCAGCTCCGTGATGACAGAATTAAAAACAGAATTAATTTGCCAATTGGAGAAAACAGAAATCAGGAGAGTGTTCATATATATATATATATATATATATATATATATATATACACACATATATATATATGAAAGAAAAGATGTCCTGATCTGCGTGTTACGGCGCACTTAATTCTCCGGTGGTGTTGGTTTGAGGCAGGACAACCATATTTTCAAATATGTTATTATGTGAAAGAAACGATGCGGCAATTGTCGGATAAAACCTGTTATGCACCTGCTACTGGGAACCCAGTAATAAAACTGAAGGAGGAGATAAATTCGTGTATCTTAAGGTGGGAAGATCAAGGCCTCATTGATCAAGTAGAGGCAAAATATTTGTTAGTGGAACATCCTGTAACTCCAACAATATACTTCCTCCCTAAAATTCATAAAAATTTGCAACATCCACCAGGTAGACCTATAATATCAGCCAAAGCATCTCTATTAGAACCTATGTCAGAATACATATATTTCTTTCTAGCACCCTTGGCAAGAAATTTGAACTCCTATTTACGTGATACAGGAGACTTACTGTTACAATTGGAAGGGATACCTTGGCAGGACACCTATAAATTAGTAACAATGGATGTAGTTTCGCTGTACACGAACATTGAACATCAAATAGGAATCCAGGCATGCAAATTCTTTCTCAACCAAAGGAATATACGTTTTTATCAACACAATGAGATGCTTCTGGAAATGATTAACATTTGTCTAACAAATAATTATTTTTGTTTAACCAACAACTGTATCTGCAAATTAAGGGCACGGCAATGGTTTTTTCTTTTTCTCCCAATTTTGCGAATCTGACGATGGGATGGTTTGAACAACGAATAGCTTGGGCAGAAGAAAACGAGATTTACCAACAAAAAGTAGTGACTTGGCTGAGGTTTATTGATGACCTTTTTCTTATCTGGGATGGTACTGAGTCAGAATTTGATGAATACTTTAAGATCTTGAACTCTAATGTAGCCAAACTTAATTTCACCTACGACATCAGTGCAACACGTGTGACATTTCTAGATACAGAAATTTATGTTAACGAGGGGACAATTCAGACTTCATTGCACAGGAAAATAACAGCTACGAACTCCATATTACATGCTAACAGTTTTCACCCACCACGAACAAAGTGGAACATTCCCTATGGTGAATTTCTACGAATAAAGAAAATCTGCTCAGAGCCGGAAGAGTGTGAGAAGCACTTGAAATTAGCGGAGGAGAGATTCCTGGCAAGACAATATCCGAAAAAGTGTTTAGCTCTGGCACAGAAACGTGTGAAACAATCATCAAGAGAACAACTAATTCATGGAGGAAACCAAGCCATTAAACATTCCAAACAACAACAGCTGAGGTTCATAACAACATACTCACAGAGTGCGACACAAGTTCGTAAAATCTTGGAAAACCATTGGGCAATTTTACAAATGGACCCAATAGTGGGGGAAATCATGGGACAATACCCATTAATGACTTTCAGAAGAACAGCAAACTTAAGGGATAAATTAACGCACAGCCATTTCCAAACTACAAAAGCAAACTGGTTACAGAAAACTGGCTTTTGGAAGTGCAGCAGCTGTAAGGCATGTAAAATTGGGGTGAATAAGAAAGAGTACTCAACAAATACTGGCATGGAGAGAGTGATACGTAAGCACTTGAACTGTAAAAGTCGATTCACAGTATATGTGATTGAATGTCCTTGTGGGTTGAAATATGTTGGCAGTACCATATGTGAGACTAAAAAGCGAATTTTAGAACATATTCGAGCAACTATCAATATAGATAGGAGCTATGCAACAGCGAGACATATGGAACAGAAACATGATAGCAAGTGGGAACTTATGACATTCTATGTAATTGATCAGGTGCTAAAATCAGAACGCGGTGGTGACAGAGAAAAGAAATTGCGTCAACCAGAATCCAGACATATACTTGATATCCGATCTCTCACCCCGCTAGGTTTAAACCAGGATGAGGAGTTATTTGTACACCTATAAGAGTTGTCATAGCTCATAAGATGTTGCCATTCATTTATTTTATGTCATTTCCACCAATTGATAAGATGCTTTCTTTCCCGTTGTCATTTGTCAGATAGACATACAATTTTGGTGCTATCAATATAAATTGACTGAAGGAATAATACCCAAACATTAATTTTCTTACATCAGAGGTGCAGGATTTAGCGAGGGCCTTGTTTAAAAGAAACTTTGGGGATTGTGCTATTGTAGGTAACATGCAATACATGAATATGAATCCAATGTGAATATAAATTAAAAACTAATGAGGGCCCCTATATTTTGTTAACACACCTCAGAAATTGTTTTGAAGTCTCCATTAGTCGCTGAAACAAGATTTTATGACATATATTTAAAAATAATTTGATTTAATGAAATGAGTATTTTTTCTGTTACTTTGGAGTACTTTATTTTAAGCGCCGAAATTAGCACACAGGAAACATCTGTGAACAAGGTCTGGTGAGACCGAAACGCGTCAGGGGATTCCTGTTTGTTTGTTTATGATCTCACTAATGTATTAAAAGTTAAGGTATTTTTGGCACAATGACAGAGTGCGGTTTTCTCTTGCTAAAACAGAAAGAGAATCTTGTTTTTTGAATATATATATATATATATATATATATATATATATATATATATATATATATATATATCTGATGGGTGATTTATGGCCATGAGGGGTCCCTCAGGGACCTCTTCATCTCTCCTATGGGGTCTGGAGACCCCATATGTCAGTTTTTTACTGTTTTTTTCTCTCCCCAGCCTGATGCAAGAAAGAAAATGGTGGCCTCAACTTTCCTCTCAGGTTGCGGTCAGCCAATCACAGCATTGCTTTTGACACATGGATCCGTGGGTTATAGTTAACTTAGGGCACGAGTTATAGTTATCTGTAATCCTTGATGGAGGTGTGGGCATCCTTGCTTCTTTCAAGTGCAATATCTCATATAGAGACTGTGACAAGTGGGTTCTTTCTTGCCATCTACTGCTGAGACCAGAGATTGTATTCTCCCTTTTAAAAACTACAAGTATGTAAAATGGCCTAAAAGTCTTACCGTTTGCCCCCCTATATAAATTAGTTGAATGCAACGTCTTCCTGCCCTTTTCCCAGGATAATGGACAGCTTACTAAAAGGCACTCCAAACGTATTTCCTGCTGATTTTGGAGACATGTACATGATGCACAGGAATATGATCATGACCAAACAAAGAAGCACTTCATGAGTGGTGTAGGGTTAGATGGTTAGGGCAGTGGTTGGATTAACATAAAGTAATTACAATAATTTAACATTAAATAAACCATAGAAATTCACTGAAAAAAACAAAGATAACAGGTACGTTATAGTTAGGAAATAGAATTTTAAAAAAATTAATTCACTTAAAAACAACAAAGGTTACAGGGATGTTATAGTTAGGTTCTTAATTTACTTGCACAAAGCTATGGAAATTCAGAAGTTATAGTTATGGCTATCTCAAGTAACTATAATCCGTGCCTTAAGGTAACTATAACTTGCGGCCTTGCCAAGCACAGTTAATTAGCCACATGTTACATCATTGATGACACCTTCTATGACATCATTGAGATTATCACTACAACATTAGCAACATAATTGTTGATGAGAAAACTGTGCATGGCTGGGGCGCGAGTTGTAATTACCCTAGGGTGTGAGTTATGGTTACTTGCTGCTGAATTTCTATGGTATTGTGTGAGTAAATTCAGAACCTAATTATAACGTCCCTGTAACCTGTGTTTTTGTAAGTGAATGCACATGTATACGTATGTACATATGTGTGTATATATATCTATATATGTGTGTTTACTGAAAAACCAAAGGTTACAGGAACGTTAAAGTTAGGAAATAGAAATAAAAAAAACCCACAGAAATTCACTTAGAAAAACCAAAGGTTACAGGAACGTTAAAGTTAGGCTCACTTTTCAAACGTACAAAAGCATAGAAGTTCAGCGGTTAGAGTTATTTCAAATAACTATAACCTGTGCTGTAAGGTAACTATAACTCACACCCTGACCATACCCAGTTTCTTCATGAATAATTTTTTAGTAAATGTTGCAGCTATAATTTTAATTCCACCTTAGAAGATGTCATAACTGATGTAATATATAGGGTAATTAGCAGTGCATAGCGAGGGTGTAAATTATAGTTACTTTAGGGCACGAGTTATAGTTACTTGAAATAACTCTAATTATAACTGCTGAATTTCTAATGGGTCTGAGCATTGAAAATTGAGCCTAAGAATAAAGTCCCTGTAATCTTTAGCTTTTTAAGTGAATATATATATATATATATATACATATATTGGGGGTCATTCTGACCCTGGCGGCCGGTGGCTGCCAGGGTCACCGACCACGGGAGCACCGCCAACAGGCTGGCGGTGCTCCCACGAGCATTCTGACTGCGGCGGTTCAGCCGCGGTCAGAAGCGGAAAGTCGGCGGTCTCCCGCCGACTTCCCGCTGCTCGGGGGAATCCTCCATGGCGGCGGAGCGCGCTCCGCCGCCATGGGGATTCTGACACCCCCTACCGCCATCCTGTTCCTGGCGGGTCTCCCGCCAGGAACAGGATGGCGGTAGGGGGTGCAGCAGGGCCCCTGGGGGCCCCTGCAGTGCCCATGCCAATGGCATGGGCACTGCAGGGGCCCCCGTAAGAGGGCCCCGCAAAGTATTTCAGTGTCTGCTTTGCAGACACTGAAATACGCGTCGGGTGCAACTGCACCCGTCGCACCCCTGCAACTACGCCGGCTCAATTCTGAGCCGGCGTCCTCGTTGCAGGGGCATTTCCTCTGGGCCGGCGGGCGCTCTTTTGGAGAGCGCCCGCCGGCCCAGAGGAAATGTTTGAATGGCCGCCGCGGTCTTTTGACCGCGGTGCGGTCATTTGGCGGCGGTGCCCTCATTTGGTGGGGGTTAAAATCACCCCCATAGTGTGTGTGTATATATATATATATATACATATATAGTGTGAGTGTATATATATATATATATACATGTATATATACATATATAGGGGGTCATTCTGACCGCGGCGGTAAAAGGCTCTTACCGCCGGTCAGAAGACCGCCACTCTACCGCCGCGGCCGCGGTAAACCGTCACGGTCATTCTGACCCACAACTGCCAAGCCGCCAAAAACCCGACATCCACGGAAGGCCGCCTCATCAGCGGTCAGCGATAAACTGGAGATGACCAATCCTCCACCGTCACGCCAACACAAACACGCCCATGCCATTACGACCCACGAATCCACGCGGCGGTCTTTCAACCGCGGTATTCCATTGGCGGTACACACCGCCGCGGTCAAAATACACACACAGCTCCAAAACACAGCCACATTGGACAATTTGAAATACACACACCTGATACACATACAAACTCCACTCCCACACATCCAATCAACTATAAAACACTCACCCACATCACCCACAAACCCCCCTTACTAGAAATTCGGAGAGAAGGCGAGAGAGAGAGAGAGAGAGAGAGCACAGCTATCGAAAACCCCAACACACACAGGAACACAACATCATCACCCACACTACATCCACGCACAAAACACCACACACCACCACACACACCACACTCATCACCACAAACACCACCCCACACCACCCCATGGCACCCCAAAGACACCCCAGGTTCTCGGACCAAGAACTCAGGGTCATGGTGGAGGAAATAATTAGGGTAGAGCCCCAGCTATTCGGCACACAGGTGCAGCACACCACAATAGCCAGGAAGGCGGAGCTATGGCAAAGGATCGTCGACAGGGTCAACGCTGTGGGACAGCATCCCAGAAACCGGGAAGACATCCGAAAGCGCTGGAACGACCTACGGGGGAAGGTGCGGTCGATGGTGTCAAGACACAACATCGCTGTGCAGAAGACTGGCAGCGGACCCCCACCCACTCCACCCGAATTCACAGCATGGGAGCAAGAGGTCTTGAACATCCTGCATCCTGAGGGCCTCGCTGGAGTAGGCGGAGGAATGGACTCTGGTAAGTCTAATCTCAACTACCTTACCCCCCCCAACTACCAGCATGCCAACCCACACCCCCACCCTCACCCCCAACCCCCCAGCACACATCCTCCCTGCCAATGTGTCACCAGCACAACCCACCCAACACAACACCAATCCCTGAATGCCAATACAAACCATGGACACCCATCACCTAAGCATGACCACTGCACATACCCATCCCCCCCCCAAAACCACCCTCACAACTCCTCCCACAAGGGAATGCCAGCACTGGGGGACAAGGGCACCCCCAAATCGCACGCCATGGCACACACAGAAGCAATAACCATACTCTTTTACCCCTGCAGGGCCCGAACGCCAACACACCGGCCAGGAGGGTCCAGATTTGTCCATCCCGCCCCCAGAACAGGCCCCCAGTGATGACAGCAGCTCTGTCGACCTAGAACCTGATGACCAGCCCGGACCATCGGGGACCTCTGGACAGTCAGTTCCCCACACACAGACACAGGCCACAGCAGACCCAACCCCCTCTGGGAATACCAGCACAGCTCCCACCCAGCGGGCCCATGCCTCTGTCTCCAAGACGCGTCAATCAGCGGTGTGTCCGCCACTACAGGGCACCCAGGCTGACCCACCACCCCAACAACAACAGGGACCTGGGGTCAGTGGTAGTGGGCACACCGTCCAGGGGACAGAGGCCCGGGGAAACAGGGCAACTGGGAGGGCTGCAGTGCGAGAGAGGGTGGACCGGCCCAGGGAACCCACTCTCCAAGAGGCCCTCACCACCATCATGGAAGCATACCACCACTCCCAGGAGACGATGGCGACGGTACTGGCCAGGTTCCAGGAGATCCAGGCACAGCAGGAGGAACGGTACATGGGGTTCAGAGACGAACTCAGGAACATAGGTTCCGCAATGGGGACCATCATCCTGGCCCTCAACCAGATAGTCACCACATTGCGGGACCACGAACAGCCTACCACCTCCGCCAGCGCTAGTGGACAGGAGGCCCCCACACAACGACAGGCCACCAGAACCCCACCTCCTGCTGAAGATCAACCACCCCGCAAGCGGAACCTGAGATCACACAAGAAGACAGAGTAGGATGCCAAGACCCCCGCCAGCATAAGATACCCCCTGATGTCATCCCACTGTCCCACATTGTCACCCTGTCCAACCTTGAACTGCCCCTGCTCCATCCTTCCACAGGCATATGGACAATGCACCTGTGCGACTGAGAACTGGACTCTGCCATGGACATTACTCCACCCCCATCCATCACCGTTTTACTATCATGGACCCATATGCAGCACTTAAAATAAATCACCAATTGCACTTCAAAAATCAGGAGTCTGCTTGTATTCTTTACAAATGTATTACACATAATGGTGCAATAATGTTCAGTCACATTGTGATGACAACATACCAATGTCTATAAGCATCAGTCCATGGGCAAACAAAGCAGCAGTCACGCTGTGGGTCATACAGCTCTGAAAAGGGAAGGGAAAGTAAAAAATCAGTTAAAAGGAATTGGGGGGAAACACAGAAAGTAGAGATGCAGGAGGGCAGAAGTAAATGTAAAAAGGCGTGGGTGATTCTTACCTGTGTGCTACTGAAAATACTGTTGTATAACTGTGTCCCTGTTGTCCGTGTCGTCCCCGTCATCTTCCTCCTCTTCACTCACCACAGGCTCCACAGCTGCTACAACACCACCATCTGGACCATCCTCCTGCAGGAAAGGCACCTGGCGTCGCAATGCAAGATTGTGAAGCATACAGCAGGCCACGATGATATGACACACCTTCTTTGGTGAGTACATTAGGGATCCACCTGTCATATGCAGGCACCTAAACCTGGCCTTCAGGACCCTGAAGGTCCGTTCTATAATCCTCCTAGTTCGCCCATGTGCCTCATTGTAGCGTTCCTCTGCCCTGGTCCGGGGATTCCTCACTGGTGTCAATAGCCAAGGCAGGTTGGGGTAACCAGAGTCACCTATTAGCCACACACAGTGTCTCTGTAGTTGTTCCATCACATAAGGGATGCTGCTATTTCGCATGACATACGCGTCATGCACTGATCCAGGGAACTTGGCATTTAGATGGGAGATGTACTGGTCAGCCAAACAGACCACCTGGACATTCATCGAATGGTAATTTTTTCGATTTCTGTACACCTGCTCATCGTCTTTTGGGGGTACTAAAGCCACATGGGTCCCATCAATGGCACCAATGATGTTGGGGATATGTCCAAGGGCATAGAAATCACCCTTCACAGTGGCCAAATCACCCTCCTCAGGGAAAACAATGTATCTCCGCATGTATTTCATCAGGGCAGACAACACTCTGGACAAAACCTTAGAAAACATAGGCTGAGACATCCCTGATGACATGGCCACTGTTGTCTGAAAAGATCCACTTGCCAAAAAATGGAGTACTGACAGAACCTGCACCAGTGGGGGAATCCCTGTGGGTTGGCGGATGGGGGACATCAGGTCAGGCTCCATCTGGGCACACAGTTCATGTATAGTGGCTCGGTCAAGTCGGTATTGAAGTATAATATGTCGTTCTTCCATTGTCGACAGGTCCACGAGCGGTCTGTACACAGGAGGATTCATCCTTCTCCTCGCAAGTCCCAGCGGACGGTGCCTAGGAAGGACAACATGGAGCACAGAGTCAAGCAACCCACAGGTACGTTCACCCAGCTTGCACAGTACACGAATCGCTATGCATCGAAAGGCTTGTATGAGTGGCAATGCAAGGCCTAGGCCTGTGTGACGCAGTAGCAATTAAGCCATGTGGGCCCTTGTAATGGCAGCTGCCTGACCTGAGAAGTGTGACAGTGGGATATGAGGTCAATGCGCTGGCATGGCACACCGTGGCGGTAGGCGGTCGAAGACCACAGTGCGAAGGCGCATTGGTTAACATTGAACCCTATGGGTCTCAGGAGCCAATGACGATGTGCGCCGGCGGTACGCACCGCGGCGGTACGCACCGCCGCGGGCGTGACCGCCATTTTCTATCTGCTTAACCACTCGAGGCCTGACCATCCACACGAGAGGACCTATACTGCAAGTGCTGCTGTGACCTCGGTCTGGAAGAGACAATGGCTGCTGCGACTGGGGAAAGGGCCCCTGCCTTCACTTCAGAAGAGTTGGAGAAACTTGTGGATGGGGTCCTGCCCCAGTATGCGCTACTCTACGGTCCTCCAGACCAACAGGTAAGTACACTGGGTGCACGTTGAATGGGCTATGCCTGGGTTGTGTATGGTGGATGTAAGATGGTGGGGAGCGAATGAGGAGTGCAAGGCACGACAGATGAGAGCATGTGCCACATGGCAGGGTTGGGGAGGGGGGGCAATCACATCTAAAATGCAGAAAAATGATGTAAATTCCTTTCCCACCCTGTACATGTCAAATAGGTCAGCGCCCATCAGAAAGCCGACATTTGGCGTGCCATCGCCAAGGAAGTCCGGGCCCTGGGGGTCCACAACAGACGGGGCACCCACTGCCGAAAGAGATGGGAGGACATCCGCCGCGGGACCAGGAAGACCGCCGAGTCACTGCTGGGGATGGCCTCCCAACGTAGGAGGGGTGCCAGTCGTACCTTGACCCCCCTGATGTCCCGGATCCTGGCGGTGGCCTACCCCGATTTGGATGGGCGCGTGAGGACATCACAGCAGACACAAGGGGGTGAGTACCAGCACATTCTGCTATCTTTACACGCAGTGGAGGCGTCTGGGTGGGGGAGGAGGGCTGTGGGTGACATTAGGCCAGGGCGCTTTCTGTAGTGTAGTCCCCTCCTTTAGGCATGGCCCTGTGCCCCCGCCCCCCACCTCTGTAGGGTGCCAAGTACAGCAATCGATGGTCCAGCATCACCCATGTGCGCATTTGTTGTCCATAGACCTGTTGGCCTAGTCACAAGTACTGAGTAGTGTACCCCGATTGCGCGGCGTAGTGCATGAGGCTCCTGTGTCTATCCTCTCCGCCAACGGTGTTGACAATGCATGCACTCAACCTGTTTTTATTTCTCCCCCCACCCTTTTTCTTTATCTTCTTGTGCATGTGTGCATTAGCATCATCAGGCGGAGGAGAATTGGCATCGGAGCACGAGGGAGCTGCAACTCACAAGGCCCCGGTGGGACATGGTACAGACACCGAGGTCACCAGTGATACGGAGGGCGAGGGGAGCACCACAACGGGGACCCGTGGTGACACCAGCGACACCGACAAGTCCTCGGAAGGGAGCTCCCTAGCAGTGGCGTCAACATCCGGGCCCCCCGCCTCTACAGGTACAGCCGCCACCCAGCGCACCAGCTCCGCCCTCCCAGCAGCCCCTCAGCCTTCGCTCCGTGCCCGCTCGCCCAAGAAGGCGGGCATCTCCTTCGCCCCAGGCACCTCAGGCCCTGCCCCTGTTACCCCTGCTGCCCTCAGTGAGGAGGTCATTGACCTCCTACAGACCATCATTGTTGGGCAGTCTACCCTTTTGAATGCCATCCAGGGGGTAGAGAGGGAGGTGCATCGGAGCAATGCATACCTGGAGGGCATTCATTCGGGTCAGGCTGCCCATCAACGATCGTTCAATGCTCTGGCCTCAGCACTGACGGCAGCCATTGTCCCTGTTTCCAGCCTCCCTCTTCTAACTGCCTCCACCCTGTCTCTGTCTCCTGTTCCTCAGCCTATCCCATCCACACCATCAGACCAGCCTGCACACACCTCAACACCCAAGGGCAGCTCATCCAGACATAAGCACCACAGATCACACAAGCATTCACCCAAGCAACATCCAGATGCAGACATGCCAACAGTCACTACCACCTCTGTGTCCCCCTCCTCCTCGTCTCCCTCCTCCCTCCCTGTGATGTCTCCACTCACAGCCACCATCAGCCAGTACTTCCATCACCACCACACCCTCCAGTACAGTCCGCACACGTGCAGTCACCACCCCCACTGCCATTTACACGTCCCCTGTGTCCTCTCCCACTGTGTCGGTCACCCCCTCTTCCAAGACACACAAACGCAGGCAGCCACCCACCCAACAGCCAACCACCTCACCACAGCCTACGTCACAAGCACCTGCACCCAAAGACAGCACACCTGACTCTCCTCCAACCACATCCTCTTCCTCCACTCCCATACCCACTACACCTACCGTTTACATTGGTCCTAAAAAAGTTTACCTCTCCAAACTTAACCTCTTTGCCCCACCTGACCCACCCCCTCCATCTGCTAAGAGTCCCAAGAGCACCTCAGCCACCACCAGCCCTGCTTCAAGTGTCACCATTGTGCATGGGTTTTGGAGTCCACCCTTTCCCAGCACTGATACATCGGCCAGCAGCAAGGGGACAGCCAGCCCCCCCCCTGGAAAGAGGACCCTTAAAATCAAGGGCCGCCGCCAGAAGATTGACACGGCTGCCCCCAAGGAGCAAAGTCCTGGGCCGTCACCTGCCACTACATCCAGGGGAGGCAAGGGCCAGAGAGCCTCATCGAAGGAGGGCAAGGGTAGCAGGGCGGAGAAGTCAGCCAGCAGGGGCGCGGACCAGGAGGGCCCCACAAGCCCCATCCCGGGTGTGAGGGAGGACACCCACGGGCCCAGGACTCCGTCACAGAAGGGTCCAGCAACTGCACGGTTGGAGGGTGACTAAGCAGGGAGTCCTGGCCAGGTCTGGCTCCCTTGAATGACTGGACAAGCACCGCTGAAGAGGGCCCCGCCGTGCAGAAAGACACCGCTGAAGAGGGCCCCGCCGTGCAGAAAGACACCGCTGAAGAGGGCCCCGCCGTGCAGAAAGACACCGCTGAAGAGGGCCCCGCCGTGCAGAAAGGCACCGCTGAAGAGGGCCCCGCCATGCAGAAAGACACCGCTGAAGAGGGCCCCGCCGTGCAGAAAGGCACCGCTGAAGAGGGCCCCGCCGTGCAGAAAGGCACCGCTGAAGAGGGCCCCGCTGTGCAGAAAGACACCGCTGAAGAGGGCCCCGCCGTGCAGAAAGACACCGCTGAAGAGGGCCCCGCCGTGCAGGAAGACACCGCTGAAGAGGGCCCGCCGTGCAGAAAGGCACCGCTGAAGAGGGCCCCGCCGTGCAGAAAGACACCGCTGAAGAGGGCCCCACCGTCTCAAGCACCGCTCCGCTGGGCCCTTCCTGTCAAGCACCACTCCGCTGGGCCCCTCCTGTCAAGCACTGCTCCGCTGGGCCCCGCCGTCTCAAGCACCGCTCCGCTGGGCCCCGCCGTCTCAAGATCCGCTCCGCTGGGCCCCGCCGTCTCAAGCACTGCTCCGCTGGGCCCTTCCTGTCAAGCACCGCTCCGCTGGGCCCCGCCGTCTCAAGCACCGCTCCGCTGGGCCCCGCCGTCTCAAGCACCGCTCCGCTGGGCCCCGGCGTCTCAAGCACTGCTCCGCTGGGCCCTTCCAGTCAAGCACCGCTCCGCTGGGCCCCTCCTGTCAAGCACCGCTCCGCTGGGCCCCTCCTGTCAAGCACCGCTCCGCTGGGCCCCGCCATCTCAAGCCCCGCTCCGCTGGGCCCCTCCTGTCAAGCACCGCTCCGCTGGGCCCCTCCTGTCAAGCACCGTTCCGCTGGGCCCCGCCGTCTCAAGCACCACTCCACTGGGCCCCGCCGTCTCAAGCCCCGCTCCGCTGGGCCCCTCCTGTCAAGCACCGCTCCGCTGGGCCCCTCCTGTCAAGCACCACTCCGCTGGGCCCCGCCGTCTCAAGCCCCGATCCGCTGGGCCCCTCCTGTCAAGCACCGCTCCGCTGGGCCCCTCCTGTAAAGCACCGCTCCACTGGGCCCCGCCGTGTCAAGCACCGCTGGCCCATTGACAGTGCCGGTTCTGTGTCGAGCTAGTGTTCATGCTGCACTCGGGGCACCCTGCCTCCTCCATTACCTGTGGAGTCTGTAATCCATCTGATGGCCTGTGTCTCTGCACTCCCCAGGATGGCACAGTGGGCAGACCACCCACTGTAGAGACTTGTGAGACTGTGGCTTTGCACTTCCCAGGATGGCACAGTAGGCATGGTGGACCCTTCGTGGATCTGGCGTCGTGGACTCATGTGGCTGAGGTGCCCCCCCTTCCCTTCCCCCTGAGGTGCCTGTAGTTTTGTCATCTGATGCCCCAGCAGTGTTCTCTCCAACTGACTCAGGTCTCCTGTGTGGGCTTTGCCCATGTGTTGATACACTTTGGCCCACGGACAGTGGAAATTTCAGTGACTGTGCAGGACTTATTGCCTATGTTTATCGGTTTCGCAATGTTCTTACTTGATTTTTTACAATTCATATTGCTATTTTACCATGACTTCAAAGAACCTCTTTTATACATAAATTTTGTTTCTCACTTTAATTATGTCTTTGCGTTATTCCGGGGGGTTTGGGTGGTGTCACTGTGACTTGGTGCTCTGCATTGGTGTGTAGATAGTTGGGGGGAGGGTGGGGTCGCATATGTGTGTGCCCGTAAGCTTTCCTCCTCCCCCATCCCCTGTGTCGTAGGTGCAGTACTCACCGTTGTCGTCTGCGCCGGCGTTCGTACTCGTGGTAGATGAGCAGGTAGACAATAGCTGGTAGGATGTTTAATTCGGCTTCCATGCTGTTCTCCGTCCTCGTGGAGTGTGTATAGGTGAGCGTTTTCCCGTTCGTAGTCTGTTTCCGCCGTGTTTTTATTGGCGGGGCTCCCGCCCCGGAAAAGGTAGCGGATTGGTGAGTTGTGATAGTGTGGGCTGTACATTGTCTGCCGCCTGCCTGTTGGCGGTGACCGCCGCGCTGTTTGTGTGTCCCGCCGTGGCGGTCGGAGTGTTAAGGTGGCGGGCTGTGTTGGCGGTTCCCGCCAGGGTCAGAATTCCATTTTTTGGACCGCCAGCCTGTTGGCGGGTTGGCTACCGCTTTAACACTGACCGCATGGGTCAGAATGACCCCCATAGTGTGTGTGTGTGTGTATATATATATATTTTTTTGTTTTGTTTTTTATTTTATTTATTACCTATGGTGGTCACCAGCTAGGGTCTCTAGACACGACTACAGCCTGACCGCTCATTGGAATTACACCATACTTGTCAGGAAGCTAGATCTCGGTGCGAAGATCGTGTTTTTTGTTATTTCGTGTAAATCTGTTCATTAGTTTTAGAGTACTTAAAAGAAAAACAAATTTGTATATCTAGGGGTACAGATCCCCGAGAGCTCATGCTGAGATCTGATTAGCTGCCAACACTTCAGACAGAAAGAGTTGGCAGCCATTCTGGGACTCCTGCGCCTGTTTACAATATAGCCCCCAGGTGGGCCAGGTCCCTGGGGCATGCAGAAGTTATAAAAAAAGGGGGGGGGGGTGCACAGGACCCCTCCTAAGGCTCTTTGGAGATCTAGGGACCGCCACCTACCCAGGGCTTTTGGCAAATATTAGAGGGGGCAGTGCAAATCCCCCTCCATTGAGCTCTAATGAGCCCCTGGGACCACCACTTCCCTGGGGCTTGATTTTTAAATTGGAGGGGGGCTGCGAAGACCCTTCTTGTGGGGCTGTTTGAAGATCTGGGGGCTAAATTGAAAACTGTGAAGTGGGGCCGCGGGGCCCCCCAGACCCTGAGAACCACCACCTCCCTGGGGTCCTAAGAAAACTAAAATTGGGAGGGGGCCGCAATGTACCCCTCCCTGGCCATTTACTGCCATTGGGACCACCACCTCACCTGGGCTAGTCCATGAAAACTAAAGGATTGGCACCATGTGGTTCTCCTCCTGAATCCATTAATAGTCCTGGGGGCCAACACCTACCAGGTCCGGCTCCGGCTACCTCCAAAGGAGCCCACTCTTGGGAGAAAGCAGCTTGCTTTCACTTGGCAGGAGCTTTGACAGCTTCCACCAAGCGACAGAAAACACTATCTCCGCTCCCAGCAAGCAGGAGCTGGAAAATTGCTCCTGCTTGCTGGGAGCAGAGTTTTCATCAGTTTCCATGCCTGCTGTCATGCGGGCAGGGAAACATATGAAAGAATTGCTCCTGCATGCAGGGAGCTGCATTTTGCAGCTCCCTACGTGGAGGAGCATTACCAGTTCCCGCAGGAGATGGGAAGCCGGCTGGAACTGTGGGGGCATTCAGGTTCCCTCCGCTGTCTCCATCAATGCACACTGGGTGCCCTGGGTGGGGCCAGGGTGCCCAGTTACAAGTGACCGGGCCTGAGGAGGGGGGGCTGCATGGTCCCCTCCCTTTCTTATCATTAGCTAGGCTGTGGAGGAAGAGGTCCCTTGGGCCATAATCGACTTGGGGTGGGGGGGCCTGTGTGGTTCTTTCCCTCTTTCAATAATTGGCTGGGCCACTTGGGATGAGGGCCCTAGGGCCCAAAGTGGGCAGGGAGAGGGGCTTAAGCTGGGTTCACATGTAAGTCATGTCAATACATGTCAATACTAAGAAGTATAGGCAGTGGGTCATCATCAATGGCAGACGGTGGAAGCTCGGAGAGACACAGTAGCCAGTATGACTACTGTTAGATGTCATCAGGTGTCCTCAGAGCAGGTGCTTCCCAATCTAACCCATCAGCTGGTTACTGGTGACAGTCACAACCCAGTGGCTCTGGTTCCCTTTGAATGGGGGGCCTCAGGCTCTTGGTGGCGGTAACTGAGACTTCAGCCAAGTCAATGGATTGTCTGCTTGGTAATGATGTGGAGCAAACAATCTGGAAGGAGGTGGAGCTCTAGTCACACTTGGAGATGCTAGGATTGCCTGAGTGGGTGTGCCTCATCAAATGGGCCGTGTCCTCCCAAGAGGAAAACCCCAATGTCCTGGAGCCTGGAACAATAGCCCAGACACCTGCCATAAACAAGAGGGGCAGGGGAGTAGGTAACCCACCCCAGAGATTCCCATGGTCCGGGGAAAAGCAGAACCTGAGGGGGGTGCTCCAGAACCTACAGCAGAAGACATTGCTTCCTTGGAAGACCTACCTGAACTGGCCACTTGGCAAGCTGAAGGAGGCCCCTCCCAGGCAGAATTCTGCCATTTGAAGAACAAGTGTCCCATTCTTGCAGCATTTGATGCTAGGCCAAAGGCCATGAAAATGGAGACACCTCTTGTGATAACCTTATCTACTGGGGGAATGATCTCCAGGGCAAGCCTAAGCTTCCTGAGCCTGGGAGAGCTGTGTGTTAGTCGTCCCCCAGTTCTACAAGGTCTTCATACTGGGACTGGAACAAGTCTCAGGCCGGCTCTTACAGCCTGTGCAAAGTTTTAAACTTCCATTTCAGCCTGACAAAATCATCCTTTGCCAGGCATTAAGCTTTCTTTTTAATGCATATGTCACCCCTAAAGAATGCTCTAATCAGCCCTTAGGGGAGTGTGAGGTATTTGAAAAGTTGGACATATACTTTTAATTTTTTCATGTCATGGTAGTGAAAATGTCTTACATTCATTTTTCAATACTGCAAGGCATACCTCTTCCAAAGGATAACACTGGTTTACTTTATTACATTTAATAAGTGATAACTTTGGGAGCAAAAAGAAATGTAAACTTTGGTCTCGAATGAATTGCAATTCAAAATCCTTTTCGTTGGTAAAGTCGAACTTTAAATAAGTCACGATTCGGAAAATGGCACTTCTTGGAAGGTGGCATTTTCTTGTCCTAACTATTTAGTGCCTTCAGTCTGTATCCTGGGTCACATGACTAGGTGTAGTTGGCAGCTGCCCTTTTTGTATTCCTACCAGACACAAAGGGGGACTAGGTGTTGTCAGGATGGGCCATCTTCTAAGAATGGGAGAGACGGAGCAGTCAATTACCACACTTGTACTTCAAAGAGTCTACCTCAGCACACTCAAAAAGGACTTTACACTAGTCTGTTGTCACCCTCACCTCTCGGAACCAGGGCAGGGGAAGGAAGGAAATTCCAGAACCAGATGTGAGGGAAGGCTTGAAGCTTCTCCCACTTCACAGCTGGCATCAGGTATAAATAATGGACCCTCAGGCCAACTCATCAGATCACTTCTGGCCCTGTGGAAGACTCAGAGAAACGACTGCTTTGCTGCCCTGCTGCTGGAAGCACTGCCCTGCTGCCCTGAGCTACAGGGACATGACAAGCTCAAGAGACCTGTCTAGTATCTGCCCAACTGTCCATACTCAACTGGACCTGCCTGTGCCCTTTTACTGGCCCCACCTGGAGTGAACCAGGTCCTAGACCCTTATCTGGCTTCAGAATACACTCCTCCTGGCCTAAATGTGGGTTCGCTCATAACTGATGCAGCATGATGCAACTCCATCCACCTCAAAACAGGACCTTGCATTGCAGCACCTTGTAGCTCCTGATCAGCTGCCTCATCTGAACCAATGCAGCACAATGCAGGGCCTTGCATCGCAGTCCCTTGCAGCTCCTGATCAGCAGCTATAACAGAACTGATTCGGCACAATGCATTGTAATGCAGAAAATACCATCATAGTCCCTTTGCAGGTCCTGATTGACAGCCTGATCGGAATCAATGCAACGTGGCACAACTCAACGCAGCACATTGCAGTTCCAAATAGCCAGCTCCATCAGACCCAAGGCAACTCGATGAAACTCAAATGCAGCGCAGGACCTTGCATCTCAGTCCAAATACAAACAGGTACATTGTCCACCTAAACAAACTGGGTCATGTACCCTGCCTGTACTCCATTGTGATTGGCTTAAACTTGTGACTCTGTTACATTCTGGGATGACCAGATAACATAATTTGTCACTTTGCACTTTTTGACAGTACTTTTATCTAAGACTTTGAAAGTACATATCTCCAGTTCTACTGACTGAAAAAAATAAATTGCAGCATTTATATAGCATGAACTTGACCTGAAGGTGTTGGAGCGCTTTACATGGACACCAGATACATTACACAAGGACACATTCATTTTTTTGTTGGCACAAGGAGATTAAGGTCCTGATTTAGATCTTGGTGTTATTACTGCCAAATGATCGCAATGGCAGACTCAAAAACACCGTCAAGTCGAAGGTGTTCCACCTGCCGTATTTAGATTTATTGCGGCTGAGCTTTAGACCACCACGATGGAGTGCTCCACCTAGCCTTCAGGTTCCCGCAGACCATATTTAGATGTTACAGTCTTACAGGCAGTATACTGATAGCGGATTGTTATGGAGGGAGACCATTGTCATTTCACAATGGCAGTGGCCATCGCACAGAGGTAAGTGACACACACACACACACTGTACCTTAGTCAAATAGGTCCACGTGCACAACACACAACACACAACACAACACATACACTATTATCCAGTGCCATTCCACCACAACATATCTACATGCAGAAGACCCAAATTGTCATACATCCATGACACAACATACACACACCATTGATACTATCTATATATACATATAACACAACCACCACAACCAACATAATGGTACACCCATCTACACAAACACATACACAAAAGCACCTTTGCACACATCACAACAACCACTACAAACCTGAATGCTGCACAGAGCAACACATTGCACAATCTGAAACACACAACAGTCATCAGACCAACATACACGTGGCATACATACAGACACAACCACATCACCCACTCCAACTTACTCCACCTCGACCAGCCAATCCAATCTTACACACCCACATACACAGACTGACTCATATACACAACTAGACTCACAATATCACAGGTACAGATTCACTTGCAGTGTGTATACATACACATGGTGAAAAGTGTGATGCCATTGTTATTGTGTTGCCAGCATTAATTTGTAATGAATACTGACACCACAATGACAACTGTGTATGTGTGCAATATATGTGTCTTGTACCAGTGTGTCCCCATCAGTCACTGACACAAATGTGTTCCTGACATATGCATGTCAGAGGTATTTCCAAAAATTCCTGTGGCATGTATATTTCTGCAGGGGTCCTCAGCTCATGTGCAGTGCCCACACAACATACACAGTACATGCAGTATCCCTACCATCGAGTACGGTAATGACAGGCTCATTTGTCCTCTGTGGTCCAGTGGCAGCATCTACGACAGATGATGTCCACTTGGGTCCAGTCCAAAATGGAACTGTGGAAAATATAGGATTTGTGCCCCTCTCTCTCCAATCCTCCCACTCAGGTGTGGAGTTCAGACCACCAATGTTGGCTTGGCAGTAAGGCATTTCCAAATTTGCTTGGTGATAAAGATGGCTGTTGTACCACCGTCAGCCCCTATTCCCAAAGCCGCCATCGCAGCAGTTCAAGATTCATGGCAGAGTGGGTGGGACTCTGGTGGTGTTTCATCTATGGTCCAACCAACAGCTAAATCAAGTGGGTGGACCCCCAAGGTGGTGGACCAGATTTTCGGCAGAAAACTGGTGGAGGTACTATTACTGCCAACATTTAAATCAGGCCCTAAGTGATTTGCCGAGAATCACAAGATGTTGAGGTGACTCTGAGACTCAAACCTGGTTCCCCAGCTCCAAAATCGGTGACTTGGGCCATTACGCCGCATCCTATCCCCAATTTTGTTGGTATGGTTTTATTTTATTTATGAAAATGTACTCAATGGTTCTAGATTGGTGTGGGAATTTTCTTGTGGTATGTTTTCACTTTATTACTGTTTGAGTGGTGCATAAATACTTTAAACATTGCTTCTAAGTTAGACCTGACTGCTTTTGTACCTTGCTACCAGAGGGTTGAGCACAGGTTAATTTAATGACTTTTGTGGTTCACCCTGACAAGGATTGTGGTTGTTGCATCAGAAGCTCTCACACCTCACCTCACACCCCCTTAACCAATAAGCCAGTTTCTCACACTGTTCATTTATTATTTGCTGTTCTTCAAAGGAGCACCCCATAATGCCCTGTGAGGGCTATTTACATTTTGCAGCTTGGTGATTTCCTTAGAAGGGACAGGGTCACCACCAAGCATTTTTTTTTAATATTGTGGAGGGGGGCTGCAGTGAGTGCAACACCCATCAAGCAACATAAAGAAACATTAAGGGGGTCATTCCGACCCTGACGGTCATGGACCGCCAGGGCCGGGGTTGGAGGATGCACCGCCAACAGGCTGGCGGTGCATCAAGGGCAATTCTGACCGCGGCGGTAAAGCCGCGGTCAGAAAAGGGAAGCCGGCGGTTTCCCGCTGGCTTCCCGCTGCCCCTGTCAATCCTCCACGGCGGCGCTGCAAGCAGCACCGCCATGGGGATTCCGACCCCCTTCCCGCCAGCCTGGTTCTGGCGGTTTTCACCGCCAGAACCTGGCTGCGGGAACGGGTGTCGTGGGGCCCCTGGGGGCCCCTGCAGTGCCCATGCCACTGGCATGGGCACTGCAGGGGCCCCCTAACAGGGCCCTACATTGATTTTCAGTGTCTGCTTGGCAGACACTGAAAATCGCGACGGGTGCAACTGCACCCGTCGCACACCAGCAACTCCGCCGGCTCCATTCGCAGCCGGCTTGCTCGTTGCTGGTGCTTTCCCGCTGGGCGGGCGGGTGGCCTTTTGGCGGTCGCCCGCCCGCCCAGCGGGAAAGTCAGAATTACCGCGGCGGTCATTTGACCGTGCAGCGGTATTCTGGCGGGGGAACTTTGGCGGGCGGCCTCTGCCGCCCGCCGAAGTTAGAATGACCCCCTAAGTCTTGTGGGTCATTAAATCCATGACTCCAGGAGAAAGTACCATTTGTTTAAATCACTTCTACACGGGGCTCTATGCCCTTCAACAGGAGTGCAAGGCCCCATTGTGGTTGGTTCTATTGCTGCATTTTGGAACTTGAAAAATGTTTACAACTACACTCAAAAACATTGAATTTTTTTAATGGCAATCACTATTACTGTGTGAATTAATAAATATACATTTCATTATAATTTGTAATTAACATTACAAAAACAATATATGTGCTCTATATAAATGTAATGACCCAGGAGACCTGCTGTCGGAAAGAGCGGGCATTTCTTACTTTTTTTTTTTAAGTATTGTGGCAGGGGCATGGGCCCCCCTTCCAGAGTCAATACTGGCCCCAGGGACCCCAATCCCCAGGCTGCACTTTATATAAAGGGGAGGGGACAAGCATCCTCCCTTCCTGAATACACTTTGTCCCTGGGACTTTATGCCCCAGAGTCCAACTTGATTTAAAGTTGAGGGGACATGCAGCCTCCCTCCCAGAGTCAACACTGACCACATTTACCTCATCTCTGAGGCCCAAATGGATTGGATATCTCACCCCAAGCGCCTAAGGTGGGTGCCCAGTGTCCACCAAGGGCACCCACAACACAGGGGTCCAATGGGGGAGATTGTAATGGAAAAACTTTGCACACAGTTACCTATTTTTAGGCTTCACCTACCAGAGATATTTTAGCTATTCATTTGTGAAAGGCCTCATGTGAACCATATCAAAAACTTACACTGAGCTTAAAGTCCGCCCATGGCTTACCATTGTTTGGCATTATTATTACTTTCATTTGATTACTTCTTATTCAATAGCTTGCCTTCCTCTTCTTGTGTTTGTCTCTGCCCTGGAGAATTGCATCTCTATCTACTTTGAATAGAGGACTTGTATTCCGCCACTGCTCACATTCAGGGAATACTTTTTTCCTTTTTCGTTCACCACTCCATGAGAATGCTGGTGTCCCTCGAATCGTGCTTTCCACCAAACACCCCCTGCCCTGTGCGCTCTACATTTGTCCCTTATTGCTCCCCCAAGTTTGTCCAGTGCTTTTACCACTATTCCCTGGCTTGTACTTTTTAATGTAACTTTTCCTCCCCCCGGTCCCAGTCTTAAATTAATCTTTTGCCCTTTTGCCACCATCCACTGCATGTGGCTTTCCAGTCACGCATTCCTCCGTTGCTCCCCGTGATCATCGTGGTCTTTGCATAGTTTTATTTTAGGCTTGCTTTTGCTGCTGTGCTGCTCACCAGTGCAAAAAGCACTTTAGCACAAATAAAATAACTTTATTTTTATTTAGAGATCCAAATGGCATCCCCCTTCTTGGATCGGTAAACGAACAAAAGAGTTGTGCCTATGTCATTTCTAGTGGTGTCCATGCCTGGTGATCCACATACGTCACTAAGCATACACGTGTCTAATGAATGGCACTGCTGCTGGTCCCTTCATTGCAAACATTTTCATATTTTTTGTCGCAAAAATCATCATAGTTTGCAGCATCACAAAAAAAGCAATGATAAATCCAGTCGGTCAAAAATGCTGTACCTATTGGCTTAGCCAATGCTTGTTATAGTTACGAAGTGCCAAGCACACTGTGCATTGCAAAATACCAAGAACGAAAATAAAGTAGACACAGTATGTCGTTTCTGTTTACGTTCATTAAGAGGCTCGGCTGTAATAAAGGTTGCTTAATATGATGATTGATGAATTCTGTCCCGAGGCCTAATAACACAAAGTAAAAGCATACATTACGTGCTTTTTCTCCATCTTAGTGTGCTTTGGCAATTTGTGCCAACTGTGGTGCTAATGACCACACTATACTAGAAGGATTTAGCTCAATGCTATTTATCGGAAACTGGCATTTCTACATAATTCACAAGGGTAAAAAAGGAATAGCCAGCAGATGTCAATATTTCACTATGGATTATCTATTTGTGAAGCGGAACAAGTACCCTGACAATTCAATGACCACTGTATGGTAATAACTGCTCTGCCAGTCATACAGGTGAGGTTGACTGTTGTTAAAATGAGACACTATAATATTTCTGTTCACGTCTAAACCAAACATACACATGTTAACTGGCTGACTGAAAGCAAAGTTGTGAATATTTTAGGCAATAAGTGAGTCTACATTTAAGTCATAACCCATGACTCCATACTTTCAGACTACCAAACTGGATTCTGCCTGGGAAGAGCCACTGAACCTGCCCTCATCGCCATCTGGGATGATCTTAAAAACACAGTAGACCACAACGGAGTTCCTGCACTACTTCTCTTGGACCGCTCAGCTGCCTTTGACAGAATTGATCTTGACACCCTAATACAGAGACTCTACGAAATGAGCATATAAGTAACTGCTCTCAATTAGATCACATCCATCCTTCAAAACAGGACAAATGTCATCCATATCCCTCTTTCTCATCCAAAACTTACTTCACAAAAGCAGGGGTCCCTGAAGGCTCAGTCATGCTTTTCAACATCTATAGGAAGTCATTGCCAGCAATGATCAATAAATTTCAACTCACATGCTATAACTATGCAGATGACACACAAATACTATTTAAACTAGAATGCTCCAAAGACATTGGAACTTACACATTTTTAGTTGCCTTAGAGCCGTTGATCAGTGGGTTACATGGAACCACCTCAAACTGAATGATTCCAAAATGGAAATACCCACATGTAGCGATTGGGAAAGTTATAACCCACTTTGCGTCTGGCCTAATGATCTGGGACTGCCTCCTAAAGTATCTAAGGAAGTTAGAAACCTTGGAATTACCCTGGAGTCCAAGAGGAAAAATTAGCAAGATCAAGCTTCACCACAATGAAAACTCTGCAACACATCTTTCCCCACCTCGGATTTCCACACAAGGTCCAGGCAACTATCTCTCTTGTACTGTCTAAACTGGATTACGCCATTGGCCTCTACCATGGATCTTCTCTATCTGCTATGAAAAAATTACAACACATTCCGAACTTGGCTGCCAGACTACTCCTACCTGTAAAGCCACCACCCCACATTCCTCCTGCCTTGAGGGCACTACGTTGGTTATCGGTTTCCAGAAGATCCACCTTCAAGCTGCTTTGTATCACCCGCAAAACAATACATGTCACAGGACCACTTTTCATCAGAAATAAAATCACTAAATACATTCAACAAAGAAACCTCCACTCAAGATGGGCACCCTGCATCAAAACCCCACCATACAAGAAAAGGAAAATAGGTGGTACATCTTTCTCTGTTCAAGTGGTCAAACTATGGCATTCATTACCCTGAAATATAGGATCCATGGATGACTCTTATCTTCAGAAGACTACTCAAGAGTTGGTTATGTTCTACATGACCACTATACTCAAATAGCAAGGGACTGCATATCCCTTTGTGTGTAAACTTTCATAATCTGATTATATTATATATCTAGAAATGTGCATTTCTTTGTACAAATATGTATAATAACTATTTTATCTTAAAATATACATACTCTTTAGGCCTGTTAACCAAATGTAAATATTACTTACATTTGTATATGTATGTATGTGTGTGTGTGTATATATATATATATATATACATATATATATATATATATATACACATATATGTATTATATATATATATAAGAATATATATATTTATATATATATATATACACACACACATATATATATGTCTATATATATATATAATAATGTATATTAGTACTCTCAAACCAAATGGCAGCGTGCTATGACTCACCGCACCTGACCCCTGTTCCCTACTGTATAGCAAAATAGAAAATATTTTTTATGTGTGCACTCATACCAACACCTGCTACCATGGTGCAATCCATTAATAAAAAAGGGAACTAGAAATAATTTAAATAATGATGGTGCACCACAAATAACAATATAGAAGAGTCCAATTTTTTAGTGTAGATCTATTTAAATCTATTTATTCTCTTTTCTTGAAACAGCACACATAAACTGCAGAAACAGCCAACGAATTTCTTCCTTAAACAAGGACTTCTTCAGGACCCAATAGTATAAACTCAAGGGGCTGACATAGTGCTCTTAAATAGTAAGAATGAGGAGTGAACAGTGAAGGCGCTGATATTAGTTACATTGTTCCATTCTTATATTGTGGCTGACACCATGAGCATGGTGAATCGAAACTAAACTGAAGGATAGAAATTAAATGGAATCAGTTGAATTGTTGCCTGAAAGTGGGGATAATTATAAACTAACAATAACAATACAAGGATACTATTAAGAAGCACTATGTCAGCTCATTGAGTTTATACTGTTTCTGCTGTTAATGTTTCTGCTGTCAAACTAGCCTCTATCTCCACTCTCTGACTATCCAAAACCCATTCTACTACTATGATATCCAAAATAACTTTTCCTAGAATCTTCCCTCAGCCCAAACTTCAGTTTACTACTATGATCACCCAAACAACTCTACTAAATTCGTCCTCATCCATCTCTCCTTTGACTTCTCCCACTTTACTTCTATCATTTCCCTAATCCCTTTCTACAGACTCTTCCCTCTTCTATCTCTCCTCTACTCACCCCAACTTCATCTTAATACTATGATCTCCCAATTAACGTTTCTGTATTCTTCCCTCTTCTATCCCTCCATTTTTCTATTCAATCCAACTAACAGACTCACATGTCCTCTGCTCGAGTTAACTCATACCTCCCTACGCTAATAATAATACTATACTCATATTTCCCTGTACTAATCTACTACTAATCCTTTTTTGTTCCGGAGTAGCATGCTACTCGCCAAAAAGCACTTTGATGCCTCGTCAGGGTAGTAAGTGCTATACATATATACAATTACAATTCGAATGCAGTTCAAAATATGTAATCATTTTATAAAAAGAAAAAAAAAGAAGAAGGTGCTTGCTCTCATTGTCATTTTGATATGTTTAGAGCTAATGACATTAGTAACATGAATGATATATGAAATTAAAGAATTTCCTAATTTGTGGCGATGGGCACAACCAGGACTATTTTTCTGGGGACTGAGAGAGACTCCTGCAGCTTGTTTGTTTGAATAGTGCTGATCTCGACTGAGTAAATTTCCTGGTGTGGGAGGGCATGCCTTTATCCCTCTGGAGGTCCATCTAGGTCCAAGAATTCAGTTGATTTTGTAGACAATCTGCCACCTGGAATGCCTGGGTTGAAGCCACTCGAATCACTGACCCAACATGGAGCGAGAGGTGAGGGGAGAAGGCAGGGTAATTTACACCTCAGCCCTCTTTGTTTGACTTGTGGATGGGAGAAGAGGGTAAGAAGTTTATGTGCATGAGTTCATAATGCACAGGATGTTGTACTATGCAGTGAGCCATACTGCGAAGTGGGATGTGTACTGTGCAGGGTGCTCAAAAATTGTGCTTGAAGCTTATACTATACAGGTGCTATGCACAATACGAGAGGTGCTCAATACAAGAGGCTTATACTTAACAGGAGCTTACATTGAAGAGAGCTCATCACATTATGTGGGGTAAAGCTGCCTTTATACAGTGTATGCATTCACATTACATCACACATACCATAAATCATAAGATACAGGGGCCTATATTCTACAGGAGTATTTACAATGTAGTGATTCAACCTGCACTTGGGCTTGTACACATGAACACAGCTTCCTGCGCCCCTTTGCCAACCACCGCCCCACAAGCCCCCTTCAATTGCCCAGCTGCACTTTCTGCTTCCTTTCCTCACCCAAAGGCTCCTACCCAATATTCCTTAGTCCTCAAGACCTAGCCCTTTCACTGGAAACTTTTTTTACATTTAAAGGCAAACATAAAGGTTAGCATCCGTCCAAGTAAATGTGCTGCCTCCTGTCCCTTTCAAACAGTGTTACATAGAAACAATTATTTAATAGAGTGGGGCAAAATCAAGGGATCAGGAGATGACAGGATGTAATGGGTGGCCTTTTGATGGTCTGGTTTGACAGCGCAGCTGTAGGCAGACAAGTATGTGAGCATTACCAAGAGAGGGGCTTTGGCTCCTGGACCATTATTGGATTCAAGATTACATGATTTGATTGGGCCGAATGTATATCCTTGCTTGGAAAAAAAGCTTTCCAAAAGTCCTCTGATATCCCAGCTTGCAAATGTGCTTCCTTCCACCCACTGTATCAGAGTGTTATCACCTTGTTGATATTTTTAGGGAATGCATTTTTATATTAGGTGGGTGTTAAGACGGAAAAGTCCTCTTCATGATCAAGATGTGTACCCCTGCCCTGAGTGCCAACCTGTGCTGTTGTCTGGACAATTAATGCTGATTTTTTTGTCATAGGCAACCATGGATTATGCATGTGCATATGCGCTATGACATAGAACTGTCTCATGGATTGTGGTCTTGTTGGACCGGGAGGGGTGCCTATAGCGCTACAGCCTTCATCAGGAACTAAGCAGTACAAGAGTGGTGGTGGCAGAATACTGTGTATTTATCAGTAGTAGTGAATAGGACCTATTTACCATGTGTCACTGGAGTGAGGCCTACAGATTCACCTTTTTAATAAGTTCTGCTACTCTGTGCTTACCTCACCCTTGGCCTACATCAGGTAGATGTGGAGTGCTGCATAGTTCAGGGCTAGTGACTGTGCTAGTTGCATGCATGCCTGGGAAGGATGCAGTACAGGAATAGAACAGTATGGTGTAGTACCTGTGATAATAGTGCATGTGCTGAGTGTATGTATGTCTGTGCGGAATAAATGACATGAAAGATATAGGGGGTGATTCTAACTTTGGCGGGCGGCGGAGGCCGCCCGCCAAAGTTTCCCCAACAGAATACCGCTACGCGGTCAGAAGACCGCCGCGGTTATTCTGTGTTTCCCGCTGGGCTGGCGGGCGACCGCCGGAAGGCCACCCGCCAGCCCAGCGGGAAACCCCTTCCCACGAGGAAGCCGGCTCCGAATGGAGCCGGCGGAGTGGGAAGGGTGCGACGGGTGCAGTAGCACCCGTCGCGATTTTCAGTGTCTGCATGGCAGACACTGAAAATCTTTTATGGGCCCTCTTATGGGGGCCCCTGCAGTGCCCATGCCATTGGCATGGGCACTGCAGGGGCCCCCAGGGGCCCCATGACACCCCTCACCACCATCCTGTTCCTGGCGGTCAAAACCGCCAGGAACAAGATGGCGGTGAGGGGGTCGGAATCCCCATGGCGGCGCAGCAAGCTGCGCCGCCATGGAGGATTCCTCAGGGCAGCGGAAAACCGGCGGGAGACCACCGGTTTTCCGTTTCTGACCGCGGCCATACCGCCGCGGTCAGAATGCCCTTGGGAGCACCGCCAGCCTGTTGGCGGTGCTCCCGCGGTCGTTCACCCTGGCGGTCAATGACCGCCAGGGTCAGAATGACCCCCATAGTGCTCTGCAAGTGTTGTGCAGAGCGCACATGGTAAGTGTATGCGTTGGCAGAGTGTGTGTATGTAAATAGCACACCCTGGTTGAAAACAGAAAAGCTTTAGTGTTGAAGAGTGCGTGCAAGCTGAGTGTGTATACTGAATGCACGTGTACACAAAAAGGTACAATGCGTAGAGGTACTAGTGCTGGACAGTAAGGGGCATATTTACAAGGAACTGGTGCATCAGCTTTGATGTTCAAGTTTCCTTGCGACACCCTGCATCCCCTAACAACACCATAGTAGCTCTGTATTTTTATACTACAGCGCACCCTGGTGCAATTTAGGACAATAGCATCAACATTTTTT
The DNA here is from genome assembly GCF_031143425.1 of Pleurodeles waltl. Lineage (NCBI taxonomy): Eukaryota > Metazoa > Chordata > Amphibia > Caudata > Salamandridae > Pleurodeles > Pleurodeles waltl. The sequence continues at coordinate 263,672,940 of NC_090440.1, forward strand.
TATGCAGTTGTGGTGATTTGCTGGACTAGCACCAAGAATGATGTGCTAGTCAAATAAAGCACAGGGAGGCCCATAGGCTAATGCATTAGTGTCCCTTTAACACCTGCCCTGAGTAGACGTAAAAATGTGATGCTAGAATAGAGCAGTGAAATCTTGTAAATTTCACTGCAGCATTTTTTGTATCTCCCTGCAGGGGAATGCCCCCTTGCATACATTATACCTGGTTGTTAGAAATGGGGTTTCTGGTTGGCTAGGGTATGCACTTCAGCCAGGCAGAACTTACCCACTCTAGTCAGGGCAAGGGAGTTACACGTCCAAGATAACCCCTGTTCACCCCCTTGGTAGCTTGGCACGAGCAGTCAGGCTTAACCCAGAGGCAATGTGTAAAGCGTTTGCACAACACACACAACACATGTGATGCAATATCCCCACCACAAAGGAAACACAACACCAGATTATATGAAAATATACTGTATTGTACACAAGGCAATTATCAGACCAAACATCACATATCAGTACTATCCTGCTACCTTAGCAGTTGTCAGAACGTTACACATTAGTTACTCTGCAACTTAGCAGTGGTCACACATAACACACAGGTTACTCAGTATTCTGCAACATAAGCAGTAGTCAGGAAAACACGTTATTACATCACAGCACTTGTCATAAGACTATCATAAAATGCCCATAGTAGGAACATTAGAAAACATATGGCAAGTTAGAAAAACATATTAGCAATCATGTCCATAAAAGGAACATTTGCATACACATGTGTAAAAGCATCAAACTCAGGTAGGTAATATATGAATCAAACAAAAGTCTGTAGAAAGAACTTTGGATTGCAACTATATTGGTCCTTTAAACAGTACCTGGTTGGATGAAGGCACCTCCAGTGTCTAGAAGGCGAACCATGGGGCCCCTTGCGCTCCTATGCACACAACGGGGGCCTCCCTTATACTCTGGGGTCAGAGGAGGGCGACATGCACCTCCTCTCTTTTATAGACAGGCCCCTCTGGGGACTGTGATTACTGGGGGCCCCCCAGGGCCTCAACCAGCCCTCACGAGGGGGGCCAAAGCCAGCAAAAACAACTTAGGGCAGGAGGGGGGCACCACGCACCCCCTCCGGTTTAATGACAGGCCCCTCCCAGGACCCGCGATCTCTGGGGGCCCCCCTGGGCCTCCACTGGCCCTTCCACCAAGGGGGGGGCCCACAATAATGCCCGTTTTACCTAACAGCAGAAAAGGAGCGTCCTGCTCCTAACGCAGAGGTAAGGGGGAAGGGGGCACTCCCTGCGCCTTCCCTTGGTCCTGCCGGGAAGCCAAAAGAAGATCAGACCCCTCCTGGGGCCCGAGCAGACACTCGCCTGCACCCAATGCGGTGCGCGAGTGTTCTCCAGCTTCCCGGGCCGTTGCGTTGATCTTATTTAAAGGGGCACAATGCAGCAAGGAGCCTACGAGCTCCCAAGGCTCCATAAGCGCGCTGCAATCAGCGCTATGGCAGCCGCAACCACGGAGAAGCACCCCTCATGAAGAAATGGATGCAGGGGTCAGGGGCCACAGCACCCTGCCCCTGGGGAGCAGAATCTTAAGACAAGGTCCTCAGGTGGAGGGCCCAGCTACAGGCCAGCACAAGGGAATGGCAGCAAGTGGCAAGTCCTTCACAGTGACCAGGCAGGTCACAGGTCAGCACAGCAGCAGCAGTCCATGGCGGTTCCTGGTGAGTCCTTTCAGTCTTTGGTGTCCAGTTCCAAGATGATTCCAAGAGTCTCCAAATTTGAGGGAAAATTCCCCTGTACTTATAGTGAGTTCTTACAGTGATTTACAATGGTAGGGAGAGGAGGTTCCAGCCAGTTACAACTGGTTCTGGGAGTGCCCCCTCTCTCCTTTTAGCACAGGCTCCAAACATCAGTGGGGGGTTAACGACCCTATTGTGTGAGGCCAGGGCACAGTCTTTACAAATGCAGGTGTGCCCCGCCTCTCCCTTCTCTCAGCCCAGGAAGACTATTCAGTATGCAGATGCACCTCTGTGATACCTCCACCCTCCCTGTGTACAGGCTGTCTGAAAAGTATGCACAAAGCCCCAACTGTCACTCTGCCCAGACGTGGATTGGGGTCAAGCTGCAAAACACCAGAGTCATAAGCACAGATAAATGCGCACTTTCTAGAAGTGGCATTTCTGTGATAGTAATAAAAAATACACCCACACCAGTAAGCAGCATTTATTATCACAACCATACCAAACACACCTACGCTACCCCTCATAAATCAGACAATACCCCTTACACATAAGGCAGGGCATTTCTATTGCAATCCTATGAGAAGGCAGCATTCACAGCAGTGAGACACCAAGTTAGGCTGTTTGTCACTACTAGGACAGGCCATGCAATATGGCACATGTCCTGCCTTTCTACATACATGGCACCCCGCCCATAGGGCTAGCTACTGCATACCTTAGGGGTGACTTACATGTAGTAAAAGGGGAGTTCTGGGCCTGGCAAGTACATTTAGATTCCAGGTCCCTGTGGCAGAAAACTGCGCACACAGGTCCTGCGCTAGCAGGCCTGAGACAGGTTTTGAAAGTCTACTTCAGTGGGTGGCGCGAGCAGCGCTGCAGGCCCACTAGTAGTATTTAATTTACAGGCCCTGGGTATAGAGATACCACTGTACAAGGGACTTATAGGTAAATTAAATATGCCAATTAGGTATAAGCCAATCATACCAACTTTAGATGGGAGAGAACCCGCACTTTAGCACTGGTCAGCAGTGATAAAGTGCTCAGAGTCCTAGAGCCAACAGCGAGAGGTCAGAAAAACCAGGAGGAAGGATGCAAAAAGACTGGGGATGACCCTGCGTAAGGCCAAAAGTCCAACACTGGTGCAGGTATAATGTGGCGGAAGGGGTTGCAGTGTGGTGCAATGATTGCATTGCACCACTTTGCAAATATGGTGCAGGGTGGGTGACTGCTTAGCTCTGTCTTTGCATAAAAAAATGACGCTAAGGCAGTGCTAGGGGCTTGTAAATACGCCCCTAATTGTACTGGGAATGTGCACTAAGTAAGTGTGCCTGCAATGGTACATTATAAGGAGGACCCAGGGTTCTATTTTGGAAAGTCTAGGCCTATCTGGTGAAGATATGAGAAGGAGAGGAATTCCCCCAGACATATTTGTGTATTGCTGCATTCCTGTGAGCTTGGTGGGACACAGACTGGAGGGAAAAGGAAGAGACTCCTTTTACACTTCAAAAGACTGGCCTTTGATTCAGTGATAGATCAAAAGGAAGAGGCCTGGACACAACTCAGGAAGAGAGATAGTGCTAACAAGGGAATCAAAAAGAGTAGGGTCAGGGGATCCTCGATTAACCTTTTGATGCACATATCAAATGTGGTTGACATCCAGGTGTGAACTCTAGTCATTCCCACGAGTGGTGTTGTGGGACAACCCGATTCAGAGTAAAAAAATGTCTAGCTTTCGCGTCAAGAATTTTCAATTCTTTTAAGATACGACATTAATAATTGACCATTAGCAAATTGCCTGTATTTATCAGTAGCTACTTCATAATCCTTCAAACATAGACCCACACATAATTTTGAATTATCCAGGTACAAAGGTAATGTTGAAAGTAACACCTTCAGGGGAATACACCCTACCAGACAAGTCTAAAGCTTTGACATCTGAAACCCTCTTACAGGAAATTAAACATAATAACATAGTCAGCTTAGCTGAGAGTTGTTTACGAGACAAATATTTATTAGAGAGCCACGCGTCTAAAAATTTTAAGACAATGGACACATCCCATAATACAGAGTATCTGGTTTGAGGAGGATTAGAGAAACGAATACCCCTTAACAATTTGCAGACCAGAGGATGTTCACCTACCGGTTTACCACCAATATGAACATGACCAGCCGAAATAGCTGATCAGAAATTATTAACAGTTCTATAAGCCAGGACTGAACCTGCCAATTCACCTAAGAAATTTACAATAAGTTCAACGTCCGACTCCACGGGATTAACACCCCTTCCATCACACCAACTATGCCATCTGAGACATGCTGATGAATATCGTTTATGTGTGCCTGATGCCCAAGCTTGTTTGATGAACTCTGCAGCCTGTGTCGAAAGGCCTAGGGAATTCCATCTCTCCCGGAAACCAACCAGGCCATCAAAGTCAGTTTCCCTGATAGGATCAGTGGATGTTGATGCCCTTCCGGGCTCAGGAGAAGATCTTGATGAGGAGGAATGGGAAGCGGCCGAGCACAAGCTAATTGCAGGGCAACTGGAAACCAAGGTTGAGCTCTCCAAAAAGGAGTCACCAAGACAATGTCTACTTTCTGTCTCCGCACCTGAGACAGTACCCTGGCAATCATCAGAAAAGGTGGGAAGGCATAACCCCGAAATAGAGACCAATCCTGAAGGAAAGCATCCGTCACCAGAGCAAGGGGATCCGGACGCCAGCTGAAGAATGTTACTAACTGAGAGTTGAGGCGAGATGCAAACAGGTCCACCTCGCAAGGGCCCCACTCTCTGAGTATCTGAAGAAAAATCACTGGGTTCAGTTTCCAATTGCTGGAGTCCTTCAGAAACCTTGCATTCCAGTCTGCTACCATATTCTGATCTCCTGGGAGATATTCTGCTAGAACAACCAGATGATGTTTGAGGCAATAGTGCCAGAAGTCCTTGGCAATCTCCGCCAATATTCTGGACTTCATTCCCCCTAACCTGTTAAAATACCTCACCGTTGAAATGTTGTCCATCCTCAGTGATATACAACAGTCTGTCTTCTGATGGGAGAGACTCTTTATCTCAAAAGATCCTGCTAGGAGTTCCAAACAATTGATGTGAAGAGTCTGTTCCTCCTTTGACCAACTACCCCCAGTGACAAGGGGACCGCAATGGGCTCCCCAACCCCAGCGGCTGGCGTCAGATTCGATCACCACTTCTGGGTGAGAACCAAACATCGCTCTGCCGTTCCACGCTTCCCTGTGCTGGAGCCACCAAAGAATCTCTGATTTGACCTCCGGAGTTAAAGGAATTAGCTCGGAATAATTCAGGCCCTGTTGCAGATGTCTGATCTTGAGTCTCTGTAAGGCACGGTAGTGAAGTGGGGCTGGAAAGATTGCCTGAATAGAAGAGCCCAAAAGGCCCACTATTCTGGCAATACTACTCAGCGAAATAGTTGGACTGACTAAAACTGCTCTCAGCTCCCTCTTGATATTGCGAATCTTTTGCGAGGGAAGAATTAACTGAGCACGGACCGAATCTATCTTGAAGCCCAGAAACTCTATCACTTGTGTCGGAATCAATAATGACTTCTGAACATTGATAAGGAAACCCAACTCTTGGAGCAGATTTATAGTCCAGTCTAAATGTGTCAGCAGAGATTGAGGGTCCTGGGCCATCAAAAAAATATCGTTCAGGTAAATGATCAAACGAACCCCCTTGGATCACTGGTCTCAACAGTTTTGTGAAGCACCAAGGGGCTGATGACAGGCCGAAAGGGAGAGCATTGAATTCCAGACATCGCCCCTTCCACAGGAACTGAAGAAATCTCCTGTGTGGGGGAAACACCAGAATCGAGAGGTAAGCATCCTTTAGGTCCAGACGGACCATCCAGTCTCCTTCCAAAAGAATATCCCTTAACATGTGAATCCCTTCCATTTTGAAATGCCTGTACATGATCCAATAATCGAAATCTCTTAGGTTTAATACTAATCAATGACCCCCACTTTTCTTGTCTACCACAAAGATGGGACTGAGAAACCCTAAAGGATGGAGGGCTGAAAAACTTACTGCTCCTTTGTCTAGCAAGGCTTGAACCTCTGCATCTATAAAAGTCTGCTCTGTGTGGGTAAAAATCATAGGAATCAGAGGAATAAGTTTGGTCAGAGAGTCAATAAACTCCAGATGGAACCCCAGCACTGTCTGAAGGATCCACAGATCTCCAGAAATCTCATTTGAGTAACCAGCTTCTTGAATTGCTCCCCGTTGACCTCTACGGGGTCCTCTGCGTAACCTGGCACGACCGCCTCTGTAGCGAGTGGGGTAGAAGGGGAAGTCTGTCTGGTCTCCATATCCACCACCTATACCTCTGGGGTAGTAGTTCTGAGGACATGAGAAGGTACCACAGCCAGACATTCGTCCTCCAAAACGACCGGGCCTGACAAAAAGGCCTCGTTGGAAGACTTTTTTACGAGACATTTGTGCCTTGGCCAGGGAAGAGAAGGTGGAACTAAATTTTGCCAGTTCTTTAATGAAAGTGGGGTCAAAATGGACCAGCTTCAGAGGAAGATAAATCTGCTAACTTGGGGTCAATGCGCATAAGGACAGGTCTTCTGCGTTCAGAAGAAATAGCACAATTAGTACTGTCCAAAAGACAAATGGCACATTGAGCCCATCCAATCACAACATCGTTATCTATAGGTGTATTGGACTCCTTGGCCAAATAAGCCATATTTAAGACTTTGGTTAAAGGACCCGAAAGATCCAAAAGCTTCTCTTGACATAAGTGCCAAGACCTGTCCCAACCCTTCTTAGGATCTTTAGCGAATTTTCTCATGAAAGTGACCATAGTGGGATCAATATCAGGAGTGTCAGATACTTTGTCTTCCAAATCTAGTCTAGGACATTCCGCTCTGAGGTGAGAGCGTACCTCCTTGTCAAAACTTTTCCTGAGATTGTCGTGAACATACTGTGCAACTTCAGATGAAAGAATCCAAGCGGAGGATCTCGGATGCACAATCTCATTTGGATTGAAATCCAGAACATGCAGAGGAGGAGACTGTTTCTTTGCTTTTTTACTCGGACCTTGATCCTCTGAGTCGTCAGAGTCTATGGAAGAAGAATCCTTGTCTGAGGAAGAGGGGGAATAGCATGTCAGACCTCTAGAACTGTTATTATGTTCGGCATTTCACTTTTTGCGCAATTTTTCAAATGCATCAGCATGTAAATCTCCCAAAGGAATCTCATTTCCTTCTAAATTCTTTGTTTTAGACTTGGATTTAGCCTTAGTTCCCTCAGGAGGAGGCTGTTGCCCATGCAGCCAGCACTGGGAATGGGCATAATCGAAAAGTTGCCCTGAAAAGGGTCCTAAGGCTCTCACCAGGGCATCATTAACTGACTGCTGTACCCTGGTATCAAGGGCTTCCACTAAATTAACTTCAAGTTGAATACCAATATCTTCAGGGTAGTACCCTGCTTCTTGCTCACTCCAGTGAGCCATTGTAATGGTGGAAGTTTAACTGTTAATCCACACAAGGGGGTGTGTAAAAACCCCTGTCAGGCCAGTAAAAAAATAATTATATATTTAAGCATATAACTCTGCCCAATAAAGTGTGGAGGGAGCAGCCTGGGTGACACTCTAGGCAAAGCCTCTCTTAATTTTACAACCCAATTGTTTTTTCACACGATTGGCGTCAGGAAGCACCAAACTAATAACCGGGAAAAAAACGGGCTTTCCCATGAGCGCATTACAGCTACCAGGTGATCTCCCTTTCAAAAGAGAAAATGAAAGAATCAGCTCGTAACGCGACATGCGAACGAGGGCATAAACATAGAAAACATAGAAAAAGGACTACGTGCGCGACACGCGCACTACGCTCCCGCTCCCACTCCACCAAGAAGGGCAATAAAAGTCGGCAGAAGCCGCTAACAATACACACTCTAGAAACGCTACAGTTTAAAATTAAGTGAGCGGAATTGCTTTGTTGAGCATTAGTGTCAAAAACAGATAATAAACATATCAAATATAACAGTTTAGAAAGAAGAAGAAATAAAGGCACTTATCTGCTGCGGAGCAGCAAAGAAAGAGGAAGTGACGTTGGGGACCATGGGATTTATGGACTGAGGTCATGGCTGTTGATTGGAGCATGTGATATATATATTAGCATAATGGGATGTGTAGTTTTTCACTTTACTGTTAACTAATTGGCTGCTGTGTTTTTGGGCAGTAAAGAAGGAGATAGCATAATCGGAGCCTGTGGTCCTGAAATAGAACCTTCCCTGCTGTGACAGATATCTCTCACGAAGAACAAAGAAAGAGAGATGGGTCCTCTTCAAAAGAAGCAGAACCCCAACATAAAACCTCAAAGAGTCAGACCCTAAATCAAATTTGGTGGCTGGAAAAGAACTCTAAGAAGGGGAGGTTGAGCCCCCAAATATTTGGCATCTGCTAAGCAGCTAGACAGGCTGTGTGAGAAGGGGAAGCTCTGCAAGGCTTTGGGCTATGTGGGCAAATGTTTTCTAGCCTCCCTGCTGGGACATTACACAGAAAAAACTAAGACCACCTGCCCTGGAGCACCAGTGCTTGCTTGCTTGCCAAGACCAGTGTGACCTGGGAGGAAGAGGAAAGCATTGGAGGGACATAGGTCCAGTGGGGAGGCCTACAAGGGGGACTGTGTGAGGTGTGAAGATTTGGCTGTGCAGTGATAAGTTTATAGTCCATGTGCAAAACTGTTTTCAGTGATCCCCATATGTCAGGAGAGGGCTTTTGTAGACAAAGGTAAGTATTGAGTGCTTTGAGGAGGGCGCCAAGCACAGCATTTTTGCGGTGACCCCATATGCCAGAGGGGTCACAGTTGAAGTAGCTGTGCAACCAGCATGCTTGTGAATGCCTGAGCGATGACCCTGTATGCTAGGAGGAATGGTGTGGGAGATTGCAGATAAGGGGCCTATGTTCACCCATTAACCATCAGCACAGGAAGTAACATCACTGTATTCCCCATCATCCATCTAGACAGGAAGTGACTTTATTGGTCTTACTGCCAAAACTGTGCTTGCAAAAAGAAGTTAAGCAAGAGGACTTAATTTCCCATCATCCATCAGCACAGGAAAATCAAAAGATATATTTGCTTGTAACATAAAACGCAATACCAGACTACTGTCTGCCCTCATTATCAATGAAGAAATGGGTAACCCAGTATGCCCTTATGGGCTAGTGTATTATTAGTTTGTCAGGAAAGATGCCTACAAGGGAACTTATTAGAGAGCACATATTCATATGAGTTCAACTGAGTCTAATGATGCCCATTAGTGACATCCATCTTGCATTATAGATATCGGAAAATTCATAAGATTGATTTACAATGAACAGCAAGAACAAATCATGACAACAAAGGTTGTGAGATTATTTTATCACGGGGAAACAATAAAGCATAAATGAATGATTGGGGGGTATCCATCAATATAGTTTCTAGTACATTGACTTTGTCTGTTGTGATACAGAATTATCTGGTTGCACTAAAATTTAAAGGCAAATGGCAGTGTAGTCAGTGCCCACTTTCTGAATATCGCAATAATGCACTGGTAATCACAGAACTTGAAGAAAAGATGGATTAGTCGTCAATGTTTCGGTCTCAAACTGAACTGATTACCAAGACCATCTTCAGTACAATGCTGATTGGATGAAAACAGGAAGACCCCCTTTGGCCTTCATATAGTGAAAATATATAAAATTATTTCAGCGTGAGACATAGTCTCAAGAATATATCTACGTAAATATTACATAGAGAAAAGATTTGAGGTGTGATTTTAATAAAACATCCAACTGGACATCCAAGTGTTCATGTGCTTTTTTTTTCTTGGAATAGATCACAAAGTGCCAAGAAAGAAATCATGCAAGTGAAGGAGTTATTCCAGCCAGTCATTTAAATAGTGGCTAATTGGGCAAGAGACATTAAGAAAAGTGCTAATTACTGAGGGCGATAACAATGTGAGCAAACATTAAAATACTACACCACAGTTGGTTGTCACCTCTCTGATCGAAGCAAGGGTCACTTAATCAGCCATCATCATCAGTTCTCCACTCTGAACGTAACTCTTCCACGCCAGTGAACTGCTCCAATAGTGTACCCCATGCAATCACATCCGTTAGTGCCCCCTCCTCTCTATGAGTTATCAGCATATATTGTTCTTCAGCAGCACTCCATTCCATTAAATCCAAGATCTAGCAAGGGATGGAAGGGTTCTGGGCACTCCTACAGCCAATGGCCACCATGGCCAGTACCAGAGCCAGTTGTGTGAGCCTATGTAGGATACTCCTGCCCCGCGGTCTCCTCACTACACCTAAAAGACATGTCAAAGGCATTCCTTCTAGCCCCAATCCCGTTACCTCCTCTACTCTCCCAACCACTTCCTACCAAAATCGGTGCACCATCCTACAGGACCAAGCCAAGTGTAGAAAGAAGGCATTAAATGGGCCACATCTGGGACACTCAGCCCCTCTTGCTGGATCGATCTTATTGAGACGGTCAGGTGTGATATACGTCTGGTGCACAAAATTGAAGTGTAATAGCTTAAAGCTGTTGTTGCGTGACACCGTGCGCACCAGCGACAATGCAGGTGCCCAGTCTGCGTCCCCCATGGGGTACCCCAGTTCACTCTCCCAACACGTATTGCGCCTGGTTGATCAGCACGAAGGGCTTTGTAACACTAAGTGATCAAATGAGATCCCTCACCCCAATTTATCAGCCCACTCAACACCATCGATGCCAGAGGGGCTACCCGGGAACCACACCAGATCTCCTGAGCCACATTCTCCATTTTAGCATATTGCAAGAACTGACCTGGGCCCAACCCGAATGTGTCCCGGGCAACAAGGAAGGAGATAAACTCCCATTTGGGGTATAAATCTCCCACCACTTCACATCCTCCCAGCCTCCAGCCTTCCATTGACATTAGATTATCCATGCCCCTAAAGGGGGCTCACTCCCAAATGTTTAACTCTCTATCAAACAAGGCAAGTCGAAGCACATTCTTAACTGCCTGCTCCCAGATCGAGGCAGTAGTTTTGACCAGGTAGGGGATAGCAGACTCCGACTGACCGCCCAACTTCAACACATGCGCCAACACCTTCCAACCCAGCATTCCTGCAAACATTCTCTTCTCCCAATTGTCTGATTCAGTCATCCACTTTGCAGCATGTTGTAAGTGCACCATGTAATAATAATGTCTAATATTAGGAATAGCCAATCCTCCCTCTTCCATGTCCCTCTGCAGCATTGACAATGCAATCTTACTATGCTGCACAGCCCACACCAGTGAAATCAACAAGCTGTCTAGGCGATTAAAGAGCCGAGCAGATAGCAGAAACAGAGAGTTCTGAACCAGGTAAAGACACTGTGGCAGGAACACCATCCTAGCCACAGCCACCCTCCCCATCACTGAAAGGCAGTCTATTCTAAAATGAAACCGAGCGCTCAAGGCCATTCACCACTCATTCTACATTATGTTTTTCATGCGCCACCATGGTGTGAGTGACCCAAATACCTAAATATCTGACGTTTTCGAGCTCCCACCTGAGCCCCACCCCCAGTAAATCCCCCTGAGGTGCACCACAGAGAGAACCTAAAGGGAACAGAAGTGACTTCTTTCTATTCACCTGGAGACCAGACATTGCCCCAAAAGCCTCCAACAGCCACAACAACAAAGCCACCAAAACACTTGGCTCTTGAAGATATAGCAACACATCATCAGTATATAGGGAGACAATGTGGGTAGTCTTCCCACCCGAATACCCCAAGGTTACAATTCCTCTCGGAGCCAGATCACCAGTGGTTCGAACACTAGGGTGAAAAGGAGCGGCAAAAGTGGACATCCCTGCTTGGTTCCCCTACTAATGGCCCAGCAAGCCGAGAGCTCTCCCCCCACCGAACACATGCGGAGGGTCCAGTATACATCAGTCTCACCCACGCACAAAATTGTGCACCATAACCCATTCTGCGCAGCACACCAGGAGGTAGCCCCGCTCCACCATGTCAAAGGCCTTCTCCAGGTCCAATGACTCCAGCACCAGTTCGTCCTCCTCACCCTCAGTTTCATGCAGCACATGTGACAAGCGACATAAGTTATAGGTCGTACTACGGCCAGGAATGAAACCGCATTGATTGTCATGCTCCAAACTCTGGATCACTCCACGGAGCTGAGTAGCCAATATCTTGCGCAAGATCTTCACATCGCTATTCAGAATAGTAAGCCTCCAGAGTCTTCATACACTCCTGTTCCAACTATGGAGGCCACATCTGCTGCAGGAACTCTCCTAAATAGTCATCTGGGACTGAGGCGCCAGCCCTCTATACTCTCTGCAGATGTTCCACCAACACCTGAAGGATATCCTTATCATTAGTAATCGTCACACCTTTGGCATTCCTATTATGTAAGGTGGGCGGAAACTCCACTTCCCGTTTTAGGATCCACGCCAACAATTTGTTAGATTTCTCCCACTCCTTATCCAGGCGCTGTCTATATGATCTAAGTGTTACCTTATCTAGTGTGTCCCAGCAGCTGTTAACTGTCTTGTACAACCAGAGCTGCTCCCTTTCAGCCTCCCTTGTTGTAGATGTCTGATGCTGCAGGACCGCTAGCTTACCCTCCCATTCAGTAAGTTCTTGGTCCAATTGTTTACGCACCCCACAAGCGCTGCCTATGCATACCCCTCTCACGACAGCCTTCAGGGCCTCCCATTCCATGCCCCTAGAATTTGTCCTGTTCCAATTCATGTCCATATAATCTATAATTGCAAACGCCACCTTATCGCGACACCCAGTATCTGTCAGAATTCCGAGGCATGCGCTAACTAGGTTTTAACCTAGTATTATCAGATCCCCATTGCAACTGCATCAAGACCGGCGCATGATCAGAGAGAAACCTACCCAGATGCTTAATGTTCAACACCTGTGAGCAGTTCAGTTCAACCAGAAGAAACCGATCTAGCCGACTGTGCGTGTTATGTGTCTTAGAATGACAGGTGTACTCTCTACCCTTCGGGTGTAGTTCCCTCCATCCATCCCACAGCCCTAAATGGTGCATTACCTCAGCTAGAGATCTCATCATCAACCGTTTAGTCCCCAATTTAGGCGGGTTTCGATCCTTCTCACCATCCAAAATACAATAGTGATCGACGGCCCATATAATAGGCGCATCCACCCCGTCCCCAAAGAGCTCAGGTATATTATCGTAGACGGAGTGATCATCTATATTGGGTGCATAAGTGTTAAGAATAGTGATGGGCGCCCCATCTAAGGTGCCCTGTATGAGTGCATATCTCCCCCTCTACATCCACTTCACTGAAAACGTGGGTAAATGGGATCCCTGGGGCAAACCATATTGTTACACCTCTTGCTTAAGAGGAAAAGGATGAGGAGAACATCTGACCCCACCATTTCTTAGCTAGTTTTTGCGTTTCCTCCTCCGTCATGTGCATTTCCTGGAGGCAGGCTATATGAACCTTATGACGCCTCAGAAAGGAATGAACCATGTAACTTGGAATGTAACTCTTCAGCCCCCTGACGTTCCATGTCAGCATGTTAATCTGTCAGCCCATGACAAGGCTTTGTTACCTTATATCCCTCCAATCCTCCACCTCTTACCTCCCCCCGAGGAGATAAGGCAAGATGAGTACCCATTTCACCACTCGCATACATTCATGCACTGCTGTTGTGAACCTCAAACATTTGCAAACCTGACCAACCAGAGAACTCAACTCCCCATTACCCACCCCAGATGAACAGTAGAACAAACACATCAAACCATACTTTAGATCCATATTTGTAAATGCTGCACACTCGTGGAGTAACCACCCCCCACCCCATATGCAATATACTTGTGCCTGAATACCTACTCAACATAAACCAGTGAGCACTTTTCCCCCACCTTGTACAATACAAATTCAAATTCAAATAGTGCCCCATCGGATACTTAACCTTCATCCTGAAACCCACCACCATGCAGCACAGGCACCTCCTGCATAGACACAGGCACCCCAAAATGCGAGTGCGGCAACAGCTTTCAGATAAGAGCAACAAAGTCAAGTATCCACAGGGATCCCTGCGAATACTTGACTTTGTTGCCACTTGATTGATCTAGTGCCTCTCTCGATCCATCAGCCAGTCCAGGAGTCACCACCGCCATTATACCATCCTATTGAATCTCGATTCTATTATCAGTATCTACAACCTGTTCCGGAGTGCCCTCCATCTGGCTCTCCCTACGGGTCTTCCAGTCTACCAGGAGTAACTTTGTCCCACATCTCCAGCCATCTCCAAACCTCCTCCGGACATTAAAAAAAGTGGGACTTGCTCCCAGAGAGCACCTTCAGGAGTGCCGGATACACCAACATATATCTGATATTCATGGCACGGAGCTTGGCTTTCATCTCCAGAAAACCCTTTCTAGAGGTCTGAACCTTGTTCGTATAATCAGGATAAATGGAGATTTTACAGTTCTCAAAGACCGCCCTGTTAGATTCACGGGCCACCTGCAGGATGCAGTCTCTGTATTTATAATTCAAAAGATGGGCAATGATAGCCCTCGTAGGTGCCCCGGGCCGAGGAGGCACCACCAGGGCCCTATGAGCCCGCTCCACCACAAACACTCTGGACAACCCAACCGGCTTCAGAACATCTTTATTCCAGCTCTCTGCAAAGCCTTCCACCGTGGCACCCTCCGCACGTTCCGGGTACCCAAGCAGGTAGACATTTTTCCGATGGGACCTGCCCTCTGCATCCTCCAGTCTTGCCTCCAGCCTTCCGACCGTGGAATTGACCTGCACCATCCGCCACTTTGACATTTTCAGAGATCTTTCGGAGTTCCGCCCGAAGGAGGTTCACCTCCACCTCCACCGTTTGTATCTTCCCTTTAAGGGCTACCCTGGAACCCTGTATAGCTGCTAGAAGTTCAGCTTGTGTGGCAGAGGCACCTGTGTGGTGTAATGTTCCATAGTGTTCCCCTCCGACGTTGTCGCCTGCCGGTGTCACTCCATTTCGCTGCCAGCCAGAAGTGGTATCACCGCCTCGAGTGACCCAGAAGGGGAGTAAATGTATCTGGAAGCTGCAGCAGCACTCAGGCAGTTGAAATCAGTCGCCTGGCTCGCAGCACCCTCAGCTGCGGGATGCCATTATGCCTATCTGCGCCAGCCCAGGCCGTCCGGCGGCACATGACCGCACCTGCCGGGGCCCTCCTCAAGTGTGCAACGGGCCGCTCCGAGCTCCGTGGCTGCGCCAGCCCAAGTGGCAGAGCCACACACACCAAAGGGCCAGCAGGCCCACAACTCCACCTCAGGGGGCAGTCCGATCACCAGCACACAGCAAAAAAAGGCCAGAAAGTCCAACGGAGGTGGCCGAGCCACTGCCTCCGCCTAGTGCTGCCCGGTCGCACTCCTCGCAGCCCAAGACAGACTTTCCTGCGTGGTACCGAATCCAGAGGTCTGGAACCCAGATACAAGGTTATAGCATGCTGCTATAACCAGGGCACCTTCCCTTGCCGAGGGGCGGGGGCACCTAAAGTCTCAGGCACCCCAGGATTATGGTAGGATTGGCCTGGAATAGCGGGAGCTCCCTAGGAGCACGTGCCACCAGCCATCTTGCTTGATCACGCCCTCCCCACTTTTGAACAAATCCGATATTAGTGCAAAGGTCATTATTATCAGAAAACCTGCAGACATTTGGTGTAAACAATGCAGTGCATAGGAACATTATATTTCAACTAACATACAGTTATCATATGAAGTCTCTATAAGTAGGATGCACAGAATTACAAAAAAGGTTTCAAGTGTATGGGGTTGTAGATTATAATGTTGACAGTGTCTGCCATTCAATAGCAAGGTTTAGGCCCTCATTATAACATTGGCGGTATTGATCAGCCTACCGCCGTGGTGACGGCTGCCAAAACACCCTTGCCGCGGCTACCTACCGTCCTCCATATTTTGACTGTAGCTGGAATTCCGCCAGAAGGATGGTGGAATTCCAGCTGTGGCCATGACAGGGGACTGTGGCAAGGCAGCACCACGCCAGCAGACCGCCGCAGACCGTATCATGGTGGTCCGGCGGTATTCTGCTGGCAGATGCTGCTTCTGGCCGCAGCGCCCCGTCCCGTCAGGGGAGCCCCTCAGAGCTCCGACAGGGGAGGGGGTGCTGTGTGTGGGGGTGTGGGCGAATGTGTGTGCGTGAATGTGGGTGTTTGGTGTGTGGCATGCGTGTGTGCATGCATGGTTGTGAGTGTGCATGTATGTTGTGTTGTCTGAATGCGTGGGTGCGTGTATGTATGTCAGTGTGTGTGAATGGATGTATGCATGTGTGGGTGAATCGGTGTATGAGTGTGTGTATGCATGCGTATGATGTGCGTGTATGTCATGGGGGTGTCTGGAGTGGGAGGGTGAGTAGGACTCTAGGGAGGGGGAGGGGGACGGGGCAGACCCCTATCAGTGACAGGAAAGGATTCCCTGTCACTGACAGTGCCTACCACCATGGTTTCGTGGTGGTAAGAAAGCGACGAAAACCATGGCAGTGGGTCATAATCCCGCAGGTGGGACAGTGATGGCTGCCGGGCTGGAGACTGAAGTCTCCAGCCCGGCGGCTGTTACCACCCTGGCGGACGGAGTGGTACCAGACCTTTCAGTCCTTTTTCTACCAGCTTCACTTTCAAGGGCCCAGGGACTGGATAGGACACCACTTGGCAGGCCAGGAGTCTTAGTAGAGATTCCAGATGCTGGCAGGGGAATGATGGTCCTGAGACTTCATAACAGGAGGCAAGCTCAGTCCAAGCCTTTGGAGACACTTCACAAGCAGGAATATACCACAAAGTCCAGTCTTTGTCCTCTTTCAGGCAGAAGCAGCACTGCAGGCCAATCCAGCAAAGCACAGTCACAGGCAAAGGTGCAGTACTTCTCCTCCAGCTCTTCTCCTTGGCAGAGGTTCCTCTTGGTTCCAGAAGTAATCTGCAAATCTGGGGTTTTGGGTCTTCTGCTTATACCCCTTTCTGCCTTTGAAGTAGGCAAACCTCAAAGGAAAGTGTCTGTTGTTCACTAGAGCAGTGATATGGCCAGTCCTGGCTCCAGACTCACACCAGGGGGTTGAAGACTGCATTGTGTGAGGGCAGGCACAGTCCATTCAGGTGTAAGTGACCACTCCTCCCTCCACTCTAGCACAGATGGCCTGTCGGGATATGCAGGCTACACCCCAGCTCCCTTTGTGTCACTGTCTAGGGAAGATTCACTAACAGACCAATTGTCAGTATGACCCAGACAAGTGATTCTCAAGCAGACAGAGTCACAGAATGGTTTATGCAAGAAAATGCCCACTTTATAAAAGTGACATTTTCAAGCTGACAATCTAAAAGCCAACTTTACCAAAAGATGTATTTTAAATTGTGAGTTCAGAGACCCCAAACTTCAAATCTCTATCTGCTCCTAAAGGGAAACTGCACTTACAATATATTTAAAGGCAACCCTCATGTTAAGCTATGAGAGAGATAGGCCTTGCAACAGTGCAAACCGAATTTGGCAGTATTGCACTGTTAAGACATGTAAAACACATCAGCACATGTCCCTTCTTTAACATGCACTGCACCTATCAACATCAGGGCAGTGCGCCCTCTACGGGCGACTAGAATGCAAAAATCCAGCACTCTCAAGATAACGTAATTTATGCATTGTGCTGATATGCTGTTGTTTAACCTTTTGCATTGCAGAGTTTAATCCTGAAGACTTATGTTCAAGGTGCATATGAATACTGTTCATTTGCAATGTACTGCTGCAGGCTTTCAGAGTGTGTCAGGGTGTGGTCCCCTTTCCAGGGCCTTCTAGAAGCTTTCCCTGCAGCATGCCTGGGTGTGGTTTATGGGCTGGGCCAAGACTCTATATAAGGGAGCAAGCCCAGCACCACGTGCTCACTATTCAGAGGTCCCAGTGCAGAGTAGCAGCAACTTCCTGAGCTCCTGTTCCAGAGGCCTACTTTGATCTTCCAGGCCTCGCCCTTTTTACTTTGCTGGGTGATTCTTGATCAGGGCGGTAAGACGGAGGTCGGGCTGGGCCCCCGATCCTGTTCTTGAAGGATTTCGAGTTCTTGGGCCTAATTAGCATGATAAATCTATTTTGCTCTTGTGCGTGTGAAAGTGCGCTTGATGTTTAATGACATTTACATGCTGGCATTTGAATCGGCTAGACGTGCGATTCTTTCTTCATATACAAATCTTGATATTCATTGTGCGCAACCATTTAATGCCATTTACAAGGTTGCATTTGAATCGGCAAGACGCGCAATTCTTTACTCGAATACAAATCTTGATATTCATTGTGCGCAACCATTTTATGGCATTTACAAGGTTGCATTTGAATCAGCAAGACGCGCAATTCATTTCTTGTGCTTAATTCATGTTATTCATTGTACGCTACCATTTCTTGGCATTCATATGGTGGTATTCGAATCGGCAAGACGAGCGATTCATTTCCTGTGCTTAATTCATGTTATTCATTGTACGCTACCATTTCTTGGCATTCACATGGCGGCATTCGAATCGGCAAGACGTGGATCCATTTCTTGTGTTTAGTTCATGATATTCAGTGCAAGCTACCATTTCTTGGCATTCACATGGTGGCCTTCGAATCGGCAAGAAGCGCGATTCATTTCTTGTGTCTAATTCATGATATTCATTGTGCGTTATCATTTCATGGCATTCTCATGGTGGTATTCGAATCGGCAAGACGCGCGATTAATTTCCTCAGCTTCATTCATGATATTCAGTGTGCGCTACCATTTCTTGGCATTCACATGGTGGCCTACGAATCAGCAAGACGTGTGATTCATTCCTTGTGTTAAATTCATAATATTCAATGTGTGCTACCATTTCTTGGTATTCACTTGGTGCCCTTCGAATCGGCAAGACGCGTGATTCATCTCTTGCGTTTAATTCATGATCTTCATTGTGTGTTGCCACTTCATGGTATTTACTTGGTGACCTTCGAATCGGCAAGACGCGCAATTCATTTCGCGTGCCTAACTCATTTTATTCATTGTGCACAATCATTTCATGGCATTTATAAACCTTGGTGGAAATCTGCAATGTGCGCAATTCATGTTCCTGCATTTTAAGAAAACGAAAGTGTTCGAATTCTAGATGTTATATTGAATGTGCATAATAAGTCCATCTAGTACAATTCATATAATGTTATAGAAACCTTTCAGATTATTTCCTGGTCCTCATGCAAAGACTATTCTTGAATTTGAAAGTGTAATGCTAGAAGGTTCTGATGTTTCTAATCCATGTGCAACATTTCATTGAGTGGTTCATTAGAAAATGGTCCTAATTTTTCTTGATTCCCTCACAGGTATCAGACATCTTGAGGCCTAGTTATTTAAGTTCATGCTTAAGTTATCCATGTTTCCAATATGATAATGCTTAGAGTCATAGCCTAGGAATGATTAATATGGTAAAATCTTGATATTGTGTGTTTTAACTTTTTGCTTCCTACAGGTCTCCTTCCCAGCTGTTCCCTACCTAATCCCCTTTTCCCCACTTGGACTCTCTTAGACTGTGTGACATTCAAATCAGAGTATTGGAGCTGTCTTGTGGTGGACTTGTTGGGAACGTGCACAGACCCTGAGGATCTGGTGACTCTGACAGTACCCTTCCCATGTGGCTACCTAGGCCCGACTTTGGGGGTGCCTTACATGTGTAAAAAGAGAAGGTTTGGGCTTGGCAAGTGGGTACACTTGCCAGGTCGGATTGGCAGTTTAAAACTTAACATACAGACACTGAAGTGGCAGGTCTGAGCCATGTTTACAGGGCTACTCATGTGGGTGGCACAATCATTGCCAGCAGGCCCATTACTAGCATTTGATTCACAGGCCCAGGGTTTTTACTACGTACTCACTAGTAAATCAAATGTGCCAATTATGGAAAAGGCAATTACACATACATTTTACACAGGAAGCACCTGCACTGGCCAGCAGTGGTAAAGTGCCCAGAGTACCAAAACCAGCCAAAAAAATCCATCACACAATCAAAACACAGGAAGCAGAGGAAAGAAAGACAGGGGAGATCACGCTAAAGATGCCAGGTCTAACTACGTACAAGTATAACAAAATTGTACTAGCAGCAAATGTAAAACCTTAGGGGAAAACATGTAAGAAAAGCTGTTTGAACTTGTAATCTAGCTACTGTAAAATGTTGTAGCAAGCAAGGAATAGCGTTACCATATATTTTAATGAGCAATGCGCATATAAACGTATTCCTGGTAAGCAACCTCCTTAAGGCAATAAAAATTTGTTAGATAATTCAGTTATTGTGACTTCTGAAGATGTTGGTGCACTTCTTGTGAGCAGACTAAATAATAGATTGTTCTTGGGAACACCATCTCTGAAAAGCAAAAGGTTTCCATTCTAGATGTGAACTCCCATTTGCAGTGCTACACTGAAAGAAGGAAATGCTTAGTTCAAAAAGCTGCCAAAGTCTGTTTATTCAATGTTGAAATCCTGTCACAAACCTGGAACGCTTCACTGCAGTCTCTCAAAGCCAAAGCCATTCCTACCAGCTCCATCATTCTAATCTTGTGACACCACTACCATCTCTGTACCCTTGTTTTTCTTGGGACTCTCGTTAACACTCATCTGAACATGCGTAAGGTCTGGCTTTTTAACTAGCAATTAGGGAGATTGTGTCCATAAGGCTGCAGCTTCACACTAAAATCAGAGAAGAAGATTTCAAACCTCGGAGAAAAGAACATCAGTCTGATTGGCTGAGCTGATGGTGCCTCTCCATTGTGCCCACTGATTAATAGATATGGAAAGAGAACTGACATAGCAGTGTTCATTGGGGCCTTGAAAGCTCTGCAATAAACCTAACTTCGAGGTCAAACAAAATTAATTAAGAATCAAACCACCTAGCTGTGAAGTAATGAAGATGGGAAGAATTTTTCTCAAGTAGTGATGCTGAATAATGAATTCCGGTTGGGGGAGTGGAGCAACGGAATTTATTTGTAATTCCGTGTTACAAAAGTATAATGGATTTACTAAGTTCTTCCAATTCCATGGGCAGAATTAAAAATTCGCCCACTCCTCTACATGACACTGCTCACCAACATCATGCAATGACGATACATAACTGTCATCTGTTATGCTCTATCTTATCCTCTCCCAAATGGACAAAACAACCACCTCCAGAACCAATTTCAACAACTGCATGACCATAGTAACAGACTGGATGTGAACCAACTGCCTGCAGCTCAACTCCAACAAGACAGAAGCACTGGTCTTTGGCAACAAGACCCCCTCATGGACTCCACCAGGTGGCCATCGAACCTAGGACTCACACCCACACAACCAGACCACGGACTATCCTAGGGACATTCAGCATGATGGGTTAAGTCAATGCAGTGTGCACCTCCTGCTCTGCATCCTACGCATGCTGTGAAAAATCTTCAAATGGTTGCCTCAGAACACCAGATGGACCATCACACAAGCATTCATCACCAGCAGGCTGGACAACGGCAACACTCTCTATGATGGATTCTCTAAAAAATCTTACACAGACTCTAGACCAACCATAAAATTGCTGCAAGATTCATACTCAACCACCCACGCTGCACCCACAACACACTGCATCTCAGGAAGCTTCACTGGCTCTTTATTCACAAATGCAGCCAATTCAAACTTCTCTATACCTGAACAGCTGCATACACTTTCACCAATCCACCAGAAAGCTTTGCTCTGCCTCACTTTCACTTGCGTCCCTGCATCCTCAAAAGCAAAGCTAGAGGTAGCTCACTCACCTGCATCACACCCAAGACATGGAACAACCTCCCTCAACACATCAGAGCCTCCTCCTCACTTCTTGAGTTCTTCAAGAAGATGAAAACCTGACTCTTGATATAAGCACCTTGGGGAACACAAACCTGTACACTTTCCCAAGCATAGATTAAATAACATAACATAACATAAAATAACATAACATAACATGACATAACATAACATAACATAACCTACTTTGCTTCCAGAGGGTACTGTGCCAGTCTTGTGTGCCAAGAGGGTGTATTGTGGCCAAATCATCAAACACTTTGGGCTGACACCCAGGACTGATGTCTGGATGCAACCAGCAGGTCTAGCAGCACCAACAGATCTACCATGATTGACCCTGAGGACCAGAAGGATGCCTCACCCTGGCAGGATTCCAGTTAGGAGCTGAAGGATTGAATTCCCCACACTGGGGAGAATTTGACTTACTGTGTCTCTGCGAAGCTTGGAGTTGCTCCAGTCTCTGGGGAGAGACAGCTGCGGCAATCCAGAGAGTGGGCCTGCACCTGCCTGATGCTGCCATGTATGCTGCGAGCAGCCGACTTTTCCAAGCCAGATTTGATCTCACGAGGGCCCATGCTGAGGGCACCTGCTGTAACAGTGAATGCTTCTATACTGTGGGAGCGGATAAGACTTGATCTAGGGCTTGCCGGCCCCAGGATGGTCACTGCTGAAGGTGCTACAGCATCATAGACACTCTTCAGTACAGCCTAATAGTGTGCATTCCCTGGATGCGGCCATCAGTGAATGGGGAATAACCCTAGACATGTTACATCAAGGAGGCTGGGATAGGGATTTGCCAGGGGGGCTGTGTAGTTGTGAATGAATGTTGCAGTTCTTTGCATGTGTAGAGTTAGAAGTAAGATACTACTTTAATTTCTAAAAGCAAGTATTTCTCTAGACTTTGATTTATTGTGTGAGTCATGTTCACTGACCAGTATCGACAACCCCCCCCCCCCCAACAAATGGAGCTCAACCACAGATACCACTGAGGGTCAAGCGCAGAATGGATACTTGGCCCAGTTGACTGGGGACATCAGGAGTAAAAGACGTCAACTACCGCAGTTGGACCAAGTAACCCCTGCATGCCCCATGATATTCTGAAAGGGTTTCTGACAATGGGTGATCATGGTGCTTGATTATTTGTAGAGTACATTTTGCTAATCATGATTTCTGTCACAAGTTGGCACTCAAAGTGTGCTTTTCATTGAATTGGTGCTGTAAAAATGTCACGCTACCACAGCAAATATTTCAAATCAAGCTACTATGTCAGCATTCCATTGAGCATGGTACACATGCACCATTGCCCATCCTTATCTGAAATGGACCCTATGCATTTCTGCTAATTTATCTCTTAAATCTGAGCTATCATGGGTCAGGGGGATGGCCCTTAAGGAATTCTTGAAAGCTGCAACATGTATGGCATGAGATATCATTCTAGTACATGCCTTTTTTTCCATGCTGCTCTCACTTTTTACTGTAAGTGTTAGTATTATGCTTTTGGTACTGTATTTTGTTTATTACAGTGTGTCAGAGTATGACTGAAGTACATGTAAAGCAGCATGTTAGCCCTAAATACGCACAAAAACAGCCAATATTTTTTTATTTGAATATAGGAACATGCCACTGTGCAAAGAGATGATGTGGCACAAGGTGTAATGCAACCCGTGGTCATGTAAAGCACTACACTACCTTCAGGTTGACTTTGCTCTACATAAAACCACAAAAAAGAAGAGGCTGTTCTGCGCATCAAACAGTTGCTCAGGGGCAGAGTGCTTGTCACCAGTACAGGAACAGTGTCGGATTGGTAAGGTAGGCACAAAGGCAATGGTCAATGGGCTGGTATCTGAGTTGCAGCTGTTGGCTGTTTTATTGGGCAGTGAGGTGGTCAATTTGGGATCTGTCTGTGCTGTTCAATGTCACTAGAGGCCCAGTAGGGCCTTTCTGGAGTCCTGTAGCTAGAGGCAGATGGGCCTCTGTTACCTCCTTTTCACCAATAATGTCCGAGGTGTCATTCCCTGTCTCCCACAGGCCTGGCCCATTGACATTATAAGCTGGCTTAGGTCAGCTAATGGCACATTCATTTGATTGGGCAAGGGGCCTGAGCAGAAGTGGCCACACTACTATTCAGGTGTGGTTAACCAGTGTGAACTAATTTGCACACAAGGAGTGCTGGAAACATTTGCATTTTTTTTTCATCTCAGTGAAGTGTCAATACATGCTTGAGAGATCTTTACGGCTAGAGTGACAGTCCTGTAAGTTAATAGGCTCACTGCTTGATTAAGTTCATCATCAAAAGGCCACAGGGTCAGTTCAGTCTCCAACAATGTCTTGGTTATAATAATGTTAACTGCAGTCACAAGCACCAAGTCCTGTATTCAGGCGGTGGATATTCTGTGGCTTTTTACAAACAATTTTTTCTTCAGGGACTTTGATACTGCATCAGGAGGGTTAAAAGGAATGTTGATTACCTCTTCCTGTTGGATTATGGCCTCCATAAGGTATACATTTTTCATGTTTTTTTGCTCATCTTCTGATGGTAAACTTGGTAACACTATCAGTATGCAACAATACAAAACTGACAGTGAGCTACCCAAATACTGGTCAGCACAGGAATTTAGTTCACGTTTTAAACCACATCCTTAATTACATGAACAGTGCTTCCTTGAAATAATTCAGTTTTACTTTTTTGGCCGTGCCTCTTCTAGAGTGCCTCTCCATCTTTTCATAGTACTTAAAACAATCCTCAAACATGGGCCACTTTTTTTGCAGTGCCCAGGCCTATTTTTCATCCAATCCAACCCTATACAGGAAGCTTCCTGGACTCAGCCTTTCATCTTTAGGACATCTATTAAACCAATACAACTGAACTGAGTAAAAAAAAGTGTAATAATTAGTTACAGGGAGGCTTTCCAATAATGAGTGATTCTCACAGTTTCCTCATTACGCTCTAGCCATCAGGACCGTAACTTCCATAGTCACTTACCAGTCACAGCTGCTGCCAGGAAGGGTTGTGGAGGAACAGCGCATGGAGCGGGGCACACGGGGAGGCAGTGAAAAAATAAATAAATAAACTTACTTGCTTCTCTGTGAGCCGCCACTCCCGCTCCAGCCGCCTCTTGTCTTCTTCCCTCCTCAAGCAATCACAACACTTCTCTCATGCTGTTATACAGCATGAAAGAAGTGCTGTGATTAGCTTGAATGGGCAAAAATGCCACTCAGGAAGGGAATTAGGTATTGCGCTTGGTCTCTGCCTGGCTATAAAATACAGCTGTGTGGAGAGTTTCTAAGTGCACGTGTCAGTTTGGCCAGCCTCTGACATGCAGACTTAGAAGTACACCACCACTCTTCCTCCACTTGTCAATGTGAAGGAGGCTGGCTCTGCCCCACCCTATGAAAGCAGAAAAACTAAGGGATAATAAAATACTTTTACTATTAGATTTTTCTGCTTTCATCAGCAGGGCAATGCTCCTCCGCCATAGCGGAGGAGCCGCCCCCTGCAATTGACTAGACATTAGAAGTCTTTCCTGGTCACTGCTCTATGGTAAGCAAGTTCTGAGGTATCCTTCCACATCCACATCCACACCTCACACTCAAGTACCTGATGAGTGCCGGCTAATTTATCTTCAGAATGTGTGTCTAATGACAAATCACACAGGGGGGGGATTTGCTATTAACAATACCAGGTTAATGGTGGACCAACTAGCCACCTCAAAGCCTGTAAGGCTGGTGACTGATGTTTTATGGCACCTCTTAGGGATGGTGAATTTAACTTTCTATCCTTACCAAGGCAAGTGACCATTTGGGTAAATGCTCTCCATTTGATAGTCTGGCTTGATAGCTCATCTGTTTCCAAACAAATATTTCAGTATCAGAAGGAGGGGGTATTTGTCCCTGCACACATGTTGGGAGCTATGTTTTCAACATTTGACTGGCCAAAAATTGTGTGCTTCATCTAAAAGAGTACATGTATTGCATCCTGCTAGTTGTTGGAGTGTTTCTCCCCACCTAACATGCCCACTACCAGCATGATGGGATTTGCAGTCCCCACACCAGGGTTCAGCCTCCCTTTCAGTCCCACCCCATGAAGTAAGAAGAATAAATTCTCTGTAATGCTGTTAAATAGCAATGTCATGCACCAAGAATACAACAAGTGCTAGTGCTGTGAAGCAATGCCTTGTTGTTTTTTTATGTAGTTTGCATGGGGCAGGCTCGCGTGGGCTCCCATGCACTAAAGTGATGAAACTTGGCTCCAGAGCCATGCTCTCTGGTGACGGTATGATGGAGCCGCACAGGTTTGGATATTACCACCTAACAGCTCTTTGTGGGAAAGGATCAAGGGCCAGATGTATCAAGCTTTTTTACATTCGCAAACGGTGTGAATTGCAAAATTCGGCCGTTTGCGAATGCAAAAATGCCTTTCGCAATGTATGAAAGGCATTCACTATGCAATTTTAAGTAATCACTAAAATAGCGATTTCTTAAAATTGCAACCCCATTTAGAGAATCGCAAATTGCGATTCTCTAAATTGGAAATCACAAATAGAGAATTCCTATTTGCGATTCCCAATGCACATGTATCAAGCATTTCCTAAATGGGAATTGGACATTTAGGAAATGCAATTACCACAAATTAAAGTTTGGTGGTAACCATGTGCAAATTTTAAAAATGCATTATAAATGCATTTTTAAAATTGACATCTAGCGCACACATGTCCTTAAAAATATTTTTGGGGAGCAGCAGAGGGGGCCTTAGGCCCCCAACACTGTAGGATTTGCATTCCCGAACTTGTAAATTCCTAACTGGAATTCGCAATTTGGAAAATGCAAAAAAATTCCCAGCAGGCCCATAGGTGCGAATGGGGTCGAATTCTCTATTTGTGATTCGGTAATAGCATTTGAGAATTTTAAGAAATTGCTATTACCGAATCGCAAAAATCATACATACCATTTTGCATTTCTTAAATAGCGATTTCTTAAAACTCACTATTTAAGAAACGCAAATCGTTTTTTTGATACATCTGGCCCGTGGTGTCTTGCATGTTTTAGGACGGAACCTTTCTGGCTCCTAATGGACTTTGCATCAGTGTAATGTAACCACTAGAGAAGAGTGTAATGAAAGTTTGGTTTAAAATGTTAGAATTCACAGGTACACACAGAGGAATAAAAAGGTGCAATTTACAGCTCCGTGTGCGGCATAGTCATTGGTGGGTACCCAGGCTGGGAAGGAATGTACAAATGGCGACGAGATAGGGAATAAATAACCCAAAGAAGAAAGTGCTCTTCTGGAGAGTTTGCTATGGTCCAAGCAAACTGCTTGTGTGTGCCATATTTGCCTTCGTCAAAGTGCAGAGTTGACGGTTGGCATATGTGGAATCAAAATGCAACTCCAGACTGTGCGAAGCATTTGAATGGAAAGAAGGTTTTTACTAAGAAGTCTACGTATTGTTGGTCAAGAAGCTATGACCAAGACCCTTCTAAAAGGTACCTCGCTGCCATGCAACATAAAGTTATATGTTGTACAGAGCATTAACGCTGAAGGCGGATGCTACCAGGTTTACAAAGTACTGTCAAGAACAATCATAACTTACAGCATACAATTGCGAATAATAGTGCTGACTAACAGAATGAATAAAGAAAGAAGACTACTATTTTTACACTTACCAGAGTCTTGATAAGTGGAGCGTTACAACCTCAGCACTGGGTGGGGAGACCCAAGAAGTAGCACTGGGGTTGTGCTTACTGAACTGTCCAGTACCTGAAGTGGCACACCATCAAAGCTGCCAGTTCAGAGCAACTGCAGAGGTCTCCGCAAGTGACGGGGCTCTGATGGACACCAAGAAGAAGGTCAAAACTTCAAAGACTGTCCTGGATGACCTGGAGGCTGAACCATCGTAGGGCCTATGTAATGATGCAGATTCCCAGTGACAGCTGACAGAATACGACAGAGCTCCACCATCAGTGCCGGCCACTACCATGAACAGTTACAATGAAGCCGCCTTCCTAAAACCACCACCACCCTTGATACAGCCAAAAAGCATAATATTGGCATTAGATGGATTGCTTTGATAGAGACATTTGAGGATTTCATGATGCACTTGAAGGAGCTGATAACAGGGAGATTATCAAATATTCCTAAAAGCTTGCTGGTGATGGTTATAGGAAACTGGGCTTCTTTGCAGATGCCCCCCCAGCACTTTTTGTCCCTTTTAAGAACTACTAGATGCTGGTTTTTGACTCTGACACTCCACTGAGGCACGCTAAACATTGCCAGTGCTCTTTCTGAAAGAGCAAGGTATGCCTAATTGTTTACAATGGAAAAAGGACTTTAGCACCCCTGTATGTCACAAGTAAATGGTACCCCTGGAACGTAGAGCATGGTGCCACTCTAAAGGACTCACACACAAATTACACACAACCTGCAATATCAGGGTGCAATGAATGAGTGAAAACATGACATGGCACGCTCATTGTATGCCATGCCAAAGTCACTGCATGCATTATATGTAAACTACCTCTACAGCAGGCCTTAAGAGCCCTTAGGCAGGGTGCCTTATAATACATGTGAGGACATATCTGCATGAGTACATATGCCCCTGTGATGTCTAGTTCCATTACTAGGCATTGCAACTGACCGGTCAGCTATTTTAAAGCATGTACTGGACAGTGGTCAGAACGAGTGATCCAGCTACATGATGGCTGCATGTAAAATAGTGGTGATCGGTATCAAACACCTATTCTTAATAAAACCATACCAATCCATACTTATATTGGATTTATTATGACATGCTGCCAGACGGCACCTGATAGGTGTCCCCTGATACCTACTAGTCCTCTGGTGTGCTGGATGACTGGTATCAACCAGCCTGCCACCACACATGGGTTTCTGACCCTCCTGGAGGTGACAGCCTCAACAGGATGGCTATTAAATCTGCATACCAAGGCCAGGAACTTCAAAGTCCTTGCCGCCTTTGATATGTACCCCCCAGCTCTGCCCAGACCTGGGAGAGACAACATCCTGCCTTGAGGGCTGTTTGGCACCAGGACAGCTGGAAAAATTAGCTATACAGCAGCTGTGTTGCACTGCCAGGCTGGACACACCTCTAGGGTGACCAGCTTGAAGTGAACACAAAATTAGGAATTCCATTATCTTGTGTGTGGTGGAATTAGGAATTCTGAGACAGGGTGATGCTTACTCCCCAAAGGAAGTGGTCATCTGGGGGCGTAGTGACCCCAGGAGTAAGTAGCCCATTGGCTACTACCCTTCACTCCCTTTAACTTCCCTAAATTGAGTATTTAAGGGACCCCCTGATTCCAGGGCAGATTTCAATGGACAAGGAGAAGGAGTGGACAAAGAAGAGTGCTGACCTGAGAACAGAGGAGCAACAACTGACTTGGCTCAAGCTCTGCCAGCCTGTCTGCTGCCTCTGACAATTGTGGAAGAAACAGATATGTCCTGCCACTGTGCAGACTCCAAGAAACCCAGAGGGCAGCCAGTTCTTTGCCAATCACTAGAGAAGCCACCTTGGCGTAGAGGAGCTACTCTCCTGCAGCGGCAGGCACCAAACAAACAAGGTCTGGTTCACTGTCCTGCTGCTTATTGGGTGAGGTCACCATGCTCCAACAGGGTGGGGATGCCAGGTCTGCCTGGAGCCGCTGAGCACCAGCGCTCAGGGTATCAGTCAATTAAGGCGGCAAGACACCTCTGCACCCAGACCCCCAGTGCCCCCCCGAGGAGACCTCTTGGTGTGGCCTTGGACCTTGCCCCATACTCACCTTAAGTCCTGAAAAACAGTCCTGTAAGTTGCTGACAACTGCCTGAATGCAATACCCGATTTTCTCCTATAGGAGAGCATCAACTTTCCAGAAATTGCAGTCAACTTTTGACACTTATAAAAATTATTATCTCAAAAAATATTTATCTGATTATGATCATTTTGATATCTAAATTCATATAAAAATAAGTGTTATTTCTATAAATTAGTGTCAGATTTCTTTAATGAGTGTATATCTCGCTTACTGGTTCTATGTGTGCAATAAAAGCTTAACACTGCCCTCTAATAAGTCTAACTGTCTGCCCACACTATCAAAAACAGGAGCTTTTAGGGTTATTATTTTAACTCCTGTCAGCCAATAAGGGTCGCCATGGACTATCTGCCTAGTGTCCCCTACATTGTTGCACTACATAGATAGCTAGCTTCCTAAAATGGTGTAAAATAAGTCATAAAGAAAATGCTGAAAACAGACGACAAAGTCACATACCATCAGATTAAAAAACAAATTGAATCTCAAGTTCAATTCAGTTCCGATCGTTGATTATGAATGATATGCTTTGAGTCAAGAATGTCAAAGAGTTGGTAAAACAAGCAATGAATTTGTGGAAAGACTCAGTGCACTCATCACACACTGTAAGTTCAATGAATTTAATGATGAAGAAGCCACGCATCTTAGAGTTATTGATGAATGCTTTTCCGATTCATTCAGATAACAAATCCTGAGAGAAACTCATAGTCTGGAGTAACTGTTGATGGTTGCCAGAGCTGAGGAACATGCTGAGAGACAAGCTGCTGACATGGAGCCTGGAGGTGCCCAAAGCAAGTCAATCATGACTGTGAAAAGTAATCCGAAGTAAAAGACTGAGGGGCACAAAGTAATGTCTACATGTAAAAAGAAGTTGTGTTTTAGATGTGGATTTTCATTTCCAAACAATTTAAAGTGTCCCGCCATTGGATAGATATATAAAGGTTGTGGGAAAAAGAACCATTTTGGGATGGTGTGTAAAGCAAAGGAAAAAGTAAGTGCATCATGGCAAGAAGACAACAAAGCTGCCAGAACATTTCAGAAGCAACATTTGACGCACACCCACAAGTCCAAGCCGCAACATCAGTTGAGGAAAATGGATACTAAACAAAGTTGATCGTCATCTAAATCATCGCCAAACAGTTCATCCTCTTCAATAATAAGTGAAAGTGATTGTGCCATGTCAATGTTTACCTCAGTGAATCTTGCAAATGTCGGACTGGTTGCATTTGAAGAAAAATGTCAGTCAAAGAAAAGTCAACATTCCAAAGCAGTAAAACCATACAAACACTATCCAAAAATGACATCGAAAATAAATGGACGTTCAATACCTTTCATTATTGACAGTAGTACATTGATAAACATAATCCTTGAAGAGAAATGAACTGTTTCCATTACACTGTTGCAAATCAAAGTGTAAACCTTTAGTGAATTGAACCCATAGAGTCAAGGTTCACTTGTGGAGACAGGGAAACATAAGAAAACTAAGGCACAAGCACCTATCCATGTGCTTCAAGTTACAGCGTCAAGTGCCTTTTTATTCAGTTTTAACACAGCTGCTGATATGGGACTGATTTATGTCAATTACAGCATGAATGCTCATCACAAAATAGTAAGCCAATTCCCTTCATTATTACATGGTTTAGGAAGGCTAAAGGCTGTGAAAGTAAAACTGCAGATTAATGAAAATGTCCGTCCTATTGCTCAGAGACATAGATGAATTGCTTCTCATTTACAAGAAGCAGTTAAAAAAGAACTTGAATTGTTACTTAAGCATGACAATATTGAGTGTTCCACTGGTCCAACACAATGGGTTTCTGCTATTGTAATAGTGCCTAAAATGGACCGTGAAGGAGCTGGGTGCAAATGCATTGACAAACAGAGCAACTGAACTAGAATGACATCCAGGACCACACATACTGACATGATAATGCAATTGAATGGTGCCAAGATCTTTTCTAACTTGATTTAAATAAAGGTTATCATCAGTTAGAACTTAAACAAAGGTGCAGGTACATTACAACCATGTTGGGTTGTTTAGATACAAGAGACTTAGGGCCAGATGTCGGAACCTTGGAAATAGTGACTCCTTGCGAATCGCTATTTCTGACTCGCAAAACGAGATGCAAGGAAAAATCGCTATACCAAATAGCGATTCGGTGTGGAGTCGCACCGTAATTTGCGACTTCGCAATTAGCGAAGTCGCTATTTGCGACCTCACAATTTGCGAGGTCACAAATTGCACAAGGGTGTAGTCCGGAGTTGCAAATTTACGACTGACTCGCAAATTGCACGCAGGTGCAAATAAACTGTTGAAAAACCCACTTCCTGGTTCTGAGTGATGACATCAGAACCAGGAAGTAACCCCATGGAACAGGGAGGAGCCTACCCAGCCCAAACTGCAGAGTCACACCCAGGTGAGAGAAGCTACAGCAACAATGGCATCACAGGACAAGGAGACATCCAGTGCTGGCAGGAAAAGAAAACTAAAGTTTTCAGAGAAGGAGTTTGAGGTTCTCACAGAGGAGTGCTGCCTGCACCATGATGAGTTGTTTGGAAAGGCAGCAATGAGTGTCCCTGAGAGACAATAGAAACAAATCTGGCAGTACATCCTCACCAAAATCAATGCAATTGGAGTCAGCCACCGCACACTAGATGAGGTCTGCAAAAGGTGGTATGACCTTCGCTCCAGGACCAAGGAAAGGGTGGCTGAGCGTATGAGGGAGATGCATGGCACTGGAAGAGGCCCATCTACAGTACCACCCCCTACAGCCATCGAAACCATGGTGGAGACCACTCTGGAGCCAGAGGCAGTACTTGGCATCGGAGACCTTGACAGTTCAGCACCAGGAACATGCAAAAGTAAGTAGCAAAATTAATGTATTTACACCACTCTATGCACCATGTACACAACCACAGTACACATAAGCATGCACCTCCAGATTAGCTCCATTCCCAGTACTGCAACCTATAGAACAGTGCATTATGGGCAATGTAGTACAATAGTCCAAGTATAGAGAATTGTTTATTCTGAGGCATCAAACATATGTGAGGCACTGACAGTGCTTCCTTTTTTTGTCCCACAGGTCTCCACAAGGACCCATCAACAGTGCCACTGTGCAGGGAGAGGAACATGGCATACACACACAAGAGGAGGCTGCCACAGAAACCGCAGGGGAGTGCATGACAACACCACCCGTCCAACCTGCACCAGAGGACATGGATGATCTTGATCTGGGTTTAGAGGCAGCCAACGTGACACCGGGCCAATGATGAGAGAGAGTCGACCACATAGGTCAGCTGGCTCTGTGTGTAGACGGCAACGCCCAATGCAGTCAGCGCGTGGGGAGTATGTCACTGACGAACATTTGTTGGGACTGGAGACATCCTTAGTGTAGAGTCACCGGCTGCAAAATAGACACATGCGGTTGATGAATCGTAACCTGACCAGACTGCAGAACACACTCTCGCAGGGTTTTGCTAATGTGCACAACCAGTACACTATTATGAACGCAAACATGGCAAACCTAAACTCTTCCATCGACAACTTGGTCCGGGAAATGGTGGCAGACAGGGCACATGCAAGGCGGAGGGAGCGCAAAACTGCTGCCCGTTTAGACAGACTAAGGCGGTCATTCTGACCGTGGCGGGCGGCAGTTGCCGCCCGCCATGCTGTTACCGCCGAATGGCCGCTCCGCGGTCAGGAGACCGCGGTGGCCATTCTGGCTTTCCCGCTGGGCCGGCGGGCGACTGCCAAAAGGCCGCCCGCCGGCCCAGCGGGAAAGCCCCTGCAACGAGAAAGCCGGCTCCGAATGGAGCCGGCGGAGTTGCAGGGGTGCGACGGGTGCAGTGGCACCCGTCGCGATTTTCACTGTCTGCAAAGCAGACAGTGAAAATCTGTATGGGGCCCTGTTAGGGGGCCCCTGCACTGCCCATGCCAGTGGCATGGGCAGTGCAGGGGCCCCCAGGGGCCCCACGACACCCGTTCCCGCCATCCTGGTTCTGGCGGTGAAAACCGCCAGAAACAGGCTGGCGGGAAGGGGGTCGGAATCCCCATGGCGGCGCTTCAAGCAGCGTCGCCATGGTGGATTCCCTGGGCCAGGGGAAAACCGGCGGGAAACCGCCGGTTCCCCTTTTCTGACCGCGGCTTTACTACTGCAGTCAGAATAGCCCTGGAAGCACCGCCAGCCTGTTGCCGGTGCTTCCGCTGCCCTCCGCCCTGGCGGTCAGAGACCGCCAGGGTTGGAATCAGGGCCTAATTGTGTCAATAGGCTGCCTGGCTACCACAACAACCTGCCTGTCAAGGTGCACAGTGAGGCTGCAAGTCGAACTTGGCCATTTTGTAGGTGATGTGGCAAGAGGACTTGGCCGCATCAGCCATGCAGTGGGCCTGCTAGAGACCAGACAGGCAGCATGGGGCATTGACGATACCCCGCAGGATAGTGAGGAGATCTACAGTGTCAGCAGTGTGTCTGCCACTGATGCACGAATCCTGCAGAGTAGCAGTGCCTGCCAGGGATCAGGGGACCAACCTGGAGTGAGCCATGGTGGCCGGAGTCGCAGAAGGCTGTGAGCTACCAATATGTGGTGTGACAGAGGCACATGAACTTAATGTGTCAGACTATACTTTTTGCTTTCATTATGCAGTTTAGTTGTCTATAGTTTCCCCATTATATTCCTGAAAAAAAAGGGATAATTTGTTGAACTACACTACTGGGCTATGTGTGTCTTACATTAGTGAGTGTTGTCACGGTTGCCACGTACATGCCAAAGTAGTGGGTTGCAATGTGGTTCCGTCTCTGTCTGCCCTCCATTGGAATGCTTCCATCCCCAAGCTGTCGATGTGGTAGCTCTTGCTCCTCATCCTCCGAATCTGTGTCGTCAGGGGTGAGATATAGCCCACGTCTGGTGGCAATGTTGTGTAGGATGGCACAAGTAGCAACGATCTTGAATGCTGTTTCAGGGGCATACTGGAGTGCTCCTCCACTTTTGTGCAGGCATCGGAATCGTAACTTCAGCAAGCTGAACATCCTCTCTATGACAGATCTGGTCCGCCAATGTCCAATGTTGTATCGCCTCTCATTCTGATTGCCAGGTGTTAGGTATTGGCTGAGTATCCATGGTCTCAGGGCATATGCACTGTCACCTGTTTGACAAGAGAGGCACACTTAGCAGGGCATCACAGGGTTACGAAGTAACATGTATTTAAGGCATCAGAGTGTATTCGCCAGTACCTAATAAATATCCTTCGCCAAACTCCCCACGTTCAAGGCCTTGGTGTATCCCACTATGCCTGCATATGTATGCATCATGTGTACTCCCTGGATATTTAGCCACAATGTCAGCAATTACATTATGGGCGTCACATACCACCTGGATGTTTAGTGAGTGGGTACATTTCCTATTGCGGAACACAGATTCCAGATTTGCAGGTAGGCAAATTGGTATATGTGTCTCATCCACACACCCTTTTGCATGGGGGAAGTTGGCAATTCTGTAGAAGTCCAACTTGGTGCTGTTAATTTCTGCCTCATTCCTGGGAAGGTATATATATCTGGAAATGTGTGTGAGTATGGCATCTAGGAAACGTCTGAAGAATCGGGAGAGGGCACTTTGGGATACCCCTCCTGCCACTGCAATCAGCCCCTGATAGCTACCCGAGGCCAAGAGGTCCAGTGAGCATAGCACTTGCACATGTGTGGGGATGGCGCAGCCACGCATTGTCTGGCGTTCTAGCTGAGGTTTCAGCAGTTCAATGATCTCTAGGATAACTGCGCTGCTCAGTCTGTATTTGTCATAAATCTTATCCTCAGTTTGTTGAAATAGTGTCTGCCTGGTTCGGTATATCCTCTCCTGTCTCTGCCTCTTCCTCCTCTGCTGGGCAGCCTGGACTCTCCTCCTCCATGCAATCCCGTAAAGTGCAGCCATTCTGAGTAACCCAGATGCCTCTGGGTCTCCTTTTATACTTTGGTTCTGGTTACCACCTGTTCGGAATCAGTGGTAATCTGGGTGTGCAAAACGGGCTTTATGCGACTAGTCGCAATTTGTGACTGGATTATGCATTCGGTTTGCGACTCGCAATTTGCGACTTCGTAATTGTGAGTCGCAAAATCAGGTCGCAATTTTTGCGAGTCGGTAATTGTGAGAAACTAGGGCTGATTGCAGAGGCCCCATAACTTTTTGCCCCCATTTTCCACTTTATGCTGGTGTTTTCCTGACTCTGATGGTGCCCTGGGTACTGCTAACCAGTCCCAGGGCCTGTGCTCTGTGTAAAATGGATATGCAAATTAGGCTAATTATAATTGGCTAAGTTAACCTACCTATAAGTCCCTAGTATATGGTAGGGCATGTAGGTTTAGGGACCACAGCATAGGTGGTGCACACCTAGGTGCATTGCTGAGGTGCCCAGTGTCATTTTAAAAGCAAGCCTGCCTTGCTGGCTGCTTTTAAATTAAAGTTATATGCAAATTCGACTTTGGAATTAAAGGTACTTCCAAAGTCTTAAACTACCTTATTTTTACATATAAGTCACCCCTAAGGTGTGCCCTATGTGCCCCTAGGGCTGGGTGCCATGTAACTATAAGCAGGGACTTTATAAAAATAGATTTATAAGCCCTGGTGAGGTAAAAACAGCCACATTTGTTTTTCCCTCATTGAAGTAAATGGCCTTCATAGGCTAGAATGGGCAGACTTTATTTTAAATTTTAAAGTCTCCTTAAATGTTACATACCAAGAATTTGGTATCAAATTGATTCTTATAATAAATCCCACAACTTCCAGTTGTTGGATTTAATATAACTAGTGCAGGTAAAAAGTTTAGACTTTACCTAAAAAGTTGCCAATTTCAGCTCTGCATTGTTTTTGCTGCTGTGCTCTGATTGGCCAGCCTGCAGCAGCTTCTGCCAGGCTACTTTAATGAGGTGTGAAGTGGCCTGACTTCACACAAAGGAATGTGCTTGGGGGAGAGAATCTCCCCTCAGCAGATGGTGAGGCAGGAAGGGGGAGGGCTGCCAAACTGGTCTTCAAAGGCAGAGAAGGACATTTGCAGCACCCAGCAACACCCCCACATCCTGCAACCCCAGACAATTAGGTGCCCCCTTGATTAGATTAGGAGAGGGCAGGAGAGGGGTGTGTTTATGATTTTTAGCCACACCAGTGGGTGGGCTCAGCCAGATCTCTCCTCCAAAAATCAGATTCATCCATTTTGGATTTTTAGAGACTGTTGCCTTCTGGGATGGATTTTTGCCACACTTCCCAGGAAGTGGTCATCACAGGGGGACGACCCTGTCCCTGATTGGAGAACCAGGGCCCCCCTGCTTTTCACCCAGGAGCAAGGATAAAACTGGCAGACCTGCACCCACGCCTCAGATCCCCACCAAATTTCAAGAAGAAAGAACTACAAGGAGAAGAAGGACTGCCCTGCTGGACCCCTGGCCTGCACCTGGACCCTGCACTCAGAAAGACTGCACCAGCTGCACACTTGGGCTTCACCACAAGAAGGACTTTGCCTGGCTTCCACTGGTTCAAGGAGGGACTCCCTGTTTGCTACAGGTGAAAAATTGCTAACCAGAGTCCCCTGCACCAACTCCTGAAAAAGTGACCAGCTGACCACTGCCCAGTGGCCAAAAAGGAGTTTGCGCCAGGTGCACTCTGGGAGTTGAAGTCCGCACTTCCCAAGGACCATCACAGAACTTCTGGACCCTTGGGGTGAGCTGTGGACCCCAAAAGAACCTTAAAAGAACATCTGGGTGAAGCCCCAGAAGTTTGGAAAAGATTGGAGAAATTTTAGAAAAAGCTCCATAAAGTGACCGACTCGACGCGGAAATTCTAGCCGGCTTGCCTCAACCGCGACCCGGCCTGACTTCGTGGTTCGTCCCGGTCAAGAAAAACATCCGAAAAAGAGACTAAGTCCGAACGTAAAAAGTTGACCGGGACCTTCCAGCCATCGTATCCGAGAAGGGCTCCACGGACGTCGGATCAAGATCCAGGTTTACCCCGGTCGAAGGATTTTCATCTCGAAAAAACGACTAAGTCCGAAGGTAGAAATCACCACCGAGGAAACCGACTTCGCGTATCCGGACAAGGGCTCCAGGAGGTCGGATCCAACTGGCAGGTTCGTCCCGGTGAAGAAAAACTTCAAAATAAAGACTAAGTCAGAAGGTAACTTTTTAACCGAGGCTTCCCGCGACCTGTAGCCGAGCAGGGCTCCATCGCGGTCGGCCTGAAAGTTTGACTTTGTCCCGGTCCTGGTGCAACCAGATGACCCGATTGGCGCTTTTTGTTTCTATGCGCTAGAAAATAATAATACTTTAAAAATTCATATCTCCGGTTCCCCTGAACCGATTTTAATCGTTTTTGTGTCATTTTAAAGATAAAAATATAAGCTATTTTTATAAATTGGTTTTGGATTTTTAAACTGTTTCCTGTGTTTTATTTAATTACTGTTTTGTGATATTTGAATGCTTTACACTTTGTCTCCTAAGTTAAGCCTTGACGCTCGATGCTAAGCTACCAAGGGTAGAGCTGGGATTAATTTACTGAGACCTAACTGTACTTTTGTGGAGGTTTGTGGCTTGTTGCTAGGTGTAGGTACCTACCTGCCCTATCAATAACCCATTTTCCAACAGTAATGGGTTGCATCACTATTTGGTACTCTGAAATGGGATTTCTACGTCCCATTTCGCTTTTTGCGAGGTCGCAAATAGCGCTGCGACCCATTTGCCACTCACAAAAGTTTCCTACATCTGGCCCCAAGGCCCTCATTTAAGGGGATTTGGTGAAACACAGAAATGCACCATATATATGCAATACAGTGCATCCCTGTCATTTTCCTCAATGCTGGTGCGACTTCGGAAGCCTAACGCCAATGCAGGCACCCTTACACCATGGTGCAAGGGTGTCTATAGTGTTGTCAGGGTTGGTACATTCCTGAACGAAAACAATCCTGAGAGGCATTTTCCTCTTTCTGTGTGTGCTGCAGAATGCAGGACAAATTAGAAAATGTGAGACTGTCATGTGTGATAACTTCTGGCAACACTATTTCTAACTAGCGACTTACTGAATTTTGGATCTTGTTTTGCTTTCGGTTTTTATTTTAACATTCTAGGCAGTGGCCCAATATTACTGGCTAAAACGTAATGCTGGCCAGAAAGTTTAGACTAGTTTACGGTTTCCTTTCCATTAGTTCAACATTTCGTTAAAATAGAGTTTCCCTCTTCCTGGTTTTACTTACACCTCTGTCCTTGGAATGGTTCTATATGGGACACTGCAAGAGGGCCAGAGTAGTTCAGTGGGTCATGCAAATAATTTACACAGTGCTTCTAATGCTCACAATGAACTACTTGAAGTCTCACACCCAAGATGAAAAAAAAAACAAGTGCTGAAATGCTGGGGAAACAGTAGTAAATACAATAATCAGTCCTGACACATTACAACATGAGATCCTTGTCTGTGTTTTGTGGTTTGAATGTTTCATAATTGATGGTAATGGCCTCACTGCAGGGTCACTCTCAAACTTTTTGCTTTCCTCCTCTCCTTTTTCTGACCTCATTTTTGCTGGCTTTAGGGCTCTGAACACTCTACCACTGCTAACCAGTGCTAAAGTGCATGTGCTCTCTCCCTAAAAACGTGGTGACATTGGCTCATACCTGATTGGCATAGTTAATTTACTTGAGAGTCCCTAGTAAAGTGCAGTACAGGTGCCTAGAGACTGTAAATTAAATGATACTAGTGGGCCTGCAGCACTGGTTGTGCCATCCACATAAGTAGCCCCTTAACCATGTGTCAGGCCTGCCATTGCAAGGCCCGTGTGTGCAGTTTCACTGCCACTTCGCCTTGGCATTTAAAAGTACTTGCCAAGTCTTAAACTATCCTTTATAAGTGACCCCTAAGGTGGGCCCTAGATAACTCATAGGGCAGGGTGCTATTTAGGTAAATGTACATGTGTTTTTTATATATCCTGTGTTAGACCTGACAGCCTTGGGGTGGTAACCCCTAACTTTTTGCTTGCCTCCCTCCACTTTTTGGATACTGTTTTTGCTGGTTTTAGGACTCTGCGCACTTTACCCCTGCTAACCAATGCTAAAGTGCATATGCTCTCTCCCTTAAAACATGGTGACATTGATTCATACCCAATTGGCTTATTTAATCCACTTGTAAGTCCCTAATAAAGTGCACTACATGTGCCCAGGGCCTGTAGATTAAATGCTACTAGTGGGCCGGCAGCACTGATTGTGCCTCTCACATAAGTAGCCCCTTAACCATGCCTCAGTCCTGCCATTGCAAGGCCTGTGTGTGCAGATTCACTGCCACTTTGACTTGGCATTTAAAAAAGTACTTGCCAAGCCTTAAACTCCCCTTTTTCTACATATATGTCACCCGTAAGATAGGCCCTAGGTAACCCCTAGGCCAGGGTGTTATGTAGGTAAAAGGCAGGACATATACCAGTGTAGTTTATATGTCCTGGTAGTGTAGCACTCCTAAATTAGTTTTACACTGCTGTGAGGCCTGCTCCTTTCATAGGCTAACATTAGGGCTACCCTCATATACTGTCTGAGTGGTAGATTCTGATCTGAAAGGAGTAACAAGGTCATATTTAGTATGGCCAGAAAGGTAATACAAAATCCTGCTGACCGGTGAAGTTGGATTTAATATTACTATTTTAGAAATGCCAATTTTGGAAAGTGAGCATTTATCTCACTTGACTGCCAACAGTGACCTGCCCTCACACAATGGACTGCCAAACCCCCTACTGAGACCCTGGCAAGCAGGATGGAACTGAAAGGGAACCTTGTGCACTTCTAAGCCACTCTTTGAAGTCTCCCCCACTTCAAAGGCACATTTGGGAATTTAAACAGGGCCTCTGACCCTACCATCTCAGACACTTCTGGACAAGATACCACTGGTGAAGAAACTCTGAACCAGACCCTGCAACCTGCCAAGAGGAACTGCCTGGCTGCCCAAAGGACTCACCTGACTCCTTTTCTGCAAAGGACTGCTGCCCTGCTGCCTTGCTGCCCTCTGGCTCTGTTGAGAAGTGCTCTCCAAGGGCTTGGATAGAGCTTACCTCCTGTTCCTTGAAGTCTCAGGACCAAAAAGACTTCATCCTGCAAAGAACTCCTTGTGCGGCGAAAATTCAATGCACAGCCTGCCAGAAACGATGCACAGCCTGCATCGTGGTGACAAAATCACCGCACACCGAACCGGAACGTCGCAGCCCGGCTCCCCAAAAGGAGATCGACGCAGCGCCAGCATTGCGACCGGAACTTCGATGCACAGGCCACTGGATCTACGCAAAGCCGAGCCGGAACGATGCAGCACAACTTCCTGTGAGAAGAATCGATGCAGCATCTGCTGTGTGACAGAAATGTCCCAGCATCGACCACCGGATCAACGCAGCTCCTTTGACTTCATCCTGCATGCCCACGATTTCTCTGCATCATCCCTGGGGCGTCCGAATACCCCGCAACCCAAAGAGGATCCAAGACAGCGTACCGTAAATCAACACGAAGCCTTGCCTGCATGAAAAATATCGACGCATCCTCTGTGTGTACCCGGAGAAACCGAGGCACACCTCTCTGTTTTCCATGCATCTCCTCCTCTGCGGTCCCTTGCGGTGAATTTTCATGTAAACCAGGTACTTGGCGCTTGCCAGAGACACTTGCTGCTTTTTAAAGACTAAAGACCCTTTTCATCACTTTCTAAAGTGATATCTCAACGTGTACTTATCAAATCTTGATTGTTTTGACCTGCATTTAACCAGATAAATATTCTATATTTATCTAAACACTGTATGGTGTATTTTTGTGGTGTTATACTGTGTTGTTGCATGATTTATTGCACACATACTTTACACACTGCCTTCTAAGTTAAGCCTGACTGCTCAGTTCAAAGCTACCAGGGGGTAGTTTGGATTGTGTGTGATTTACCCTGACTAGAGTGAGGGTCCTTGCTTGGACAGGGGGTAACCTGACTGCCAACCAAAGACCCCATTTCTAGCATCCTGGTAGTAGACAACTCCTAAATTATTTTTCCAATACTGTGAGGCTTGCTTCTTTCATAGGATAGCATTAGGGCTACCCTCATAGACAGTTTGAGTAGTAGATTCTGATCAGAAAGGGGTAGACAGGTCATGTTTAGTTTGGCCAGAATGGCAATAGAAAATCCTGCTTATTTGTGAGGCTGAATTTTATATAACTATTTTAGAAATGCCACTTTTAGAAAGTGAACATTTCTCTCCACTTAAAATCCATTTGCGCCTTACAGCCAATCAATGTCTAGGCTGGTCTGGTTGACATCTTCCTTGTGCATTTCACCCAGACAACCACAAACACAGGATACTCAGTCACACCTGCACTCATCTGCATACTGAATTGGTCTTCCTAGGACTGATGGGTGGAGGGCCTGACACTCACATTTCAAAGGCTAGTGGCCTGCCCTCACACAATGGACTGCCAAAACCCCTACTTGGACCCTGGCAGGCAGTCCTGTACTGAAAGGGGACCTTGTGCACTTCAAAACCACTCTTTGATGTCTCCCCCAATTCAAAGGCATTTTTGGGTATATAAGCTGTGTCTCTGACCCTACCAAATCAGACACTTCTGGACCAGAACCTGCAACCTGTATAGAGGAACTGCCTGGTTGCCCAAAGAAATCACCTGGACTTTTTTGCTGTGAAGAACTGCTGCCTTGCCGTTGCCCTGCTGCCTTGCTGGCCTCTGACTTTGCTGAGAAGTGCTCTCCAAGGGCATGGATTGAGCTTGCCTCCTGTTTTCTGAAGTCTCAGGGCCAAAAAGACTTCAGGGGTCACTACGACCCTGGCGGCCGGCGACAATATGGTGGTAAGTACTGCCAACAGGCTGGCGGTACTTACTGCCATATTATGACATTGGCGGGTTGGCTGAAATCAACCCGCCAATGTACCACTCTGACCACCACAGCTGTAACAGGAGCCGGGCTGGAGATTATGACCCTGCCTAACGCCATGGTTTTCGTGGCTTTCTTAACGTCACGAAAACCATGGCGGTACGCACTATCAGTGACAGGAAATTCTTTCCCTGTCACTGATAGGGGTCTCCCCCTAACCCCCACCACTCCAAAGCCCCCACCCACCCCCTACATTCACGCCCCTCTTCACACACACACATGCATACAAACATCCATTCCCACATGCATCCACGCATGCATACATCCATTCACTCACACATCCGCACACAATTTCATACATACACGCAGACATGCATTCACATAACACAACATACATGCACTCACACCTACATACATGCACACACGCATTCAACACGCAACACACACCTGCATACACACATACACAAACATTCACTCACACCCCCAACATACAAACACACACAACGCCGCCCCCCCCATGTTGGAGACCCGACTTACCTGGGGGTCCTCCGGCAGGAGACGAGACGGGCACTGCTGCCACCTGCATCGCCAGCAGCAGAACACCAACACGCTGTACTCTGGGTCATAATACGGCTGGCGGCAGTCTCCTGCTGTGGCACTGCTGGTGGCAGCAGCGCCACTTTACCGCCATCCGCCAGCATGGCCGCAGCCGAATTTCCGTCATTCTTCTCGCTTAAATCCGGCTGTGGTCATAATACGGCAGATGGCTGGCATAAGACGGCGGGCGTGCAGCAACGGTCTTTTGGCAGCCGTCACCGCAGCGGTAGGTAGTTTTTACCACCAGTATCAAAATGAGGGCCTTCATCTCTTCAAGGAAATTCCTTGTGTGCCAAAAATCAGCGCACAGCCTGCCTGAAATGACGCACAGCCTGCCTTGCGACAGGAAAATCACCACACAGCCCAACTGGAATGATGCAGCCTGCCCTCCCGAGTGAAGATCGACACCGCGCCTACATTGCGACCGGAAATTTGATGCACAGCTCTACCGGATCGACAAACAGCTGAGCCAGAACGATGCTGCCTGACTTCCTGAGTGAAGAATTGACGCAGAGCCTGCCGTGCAACAGAAAATTCAATGCAATGCCTACTGGATTGATGCAATGTCAATGGCTTCGGCCCGCATGCCCTGGATTTCCACACATCTTCACTGGGCATCTAAAGAATCCTGCATCGCAGTGAGGACTGAAGACCGAGGGATGGAAATTGACGCAAGCCCCTTGTAGCATGGAAAGAAATGACGCATCGTCTGTGCAGCATCGGAAAATCTGATGCACACCTTATTTTTTCACGCATCTCATCCTCAGCGGTCTCCGTGCATGTAATTTTGATGCAAACCAGGTACTTTGTGCACACAGGAGACAACTGTTGATTTTTAAGATCTAAGGGCTAGATGTATCAAAAAAGCCTTTTGCGAATCGGTAATAGCGAATTTTAAGAAATCTCTATTTCTGATTTGCAAAATGCTATGTATCGTATTTGCGATTCGGTAATAGCGATTTCTTAAAATTTGCAAATGCTATTACCGAATCGCAAATTGCGATACAGCCCCCATTCGCACCTATGGGCCTGTAGGCACATATTTGCAATGTTTTTGCATTTCCCAAATAGCAAATTTCTAACAGGAATTCGCAATTTGGGAAATGCAAAACTCCAGGGTGCTGGGGGCCTAATGCCCCCTCTGCTGCACCCCAAAAAGGTTTTTTGGACATGTAAGGTGCACACATGCCAAAGAGGCATGTGTGCGTTACATGTCAATTTTAAAAATGCATTTTTAATGCATTTTTCAAATTTGCTCATGGCTACCACCAAGTTTTACTTGGTGGTTATTGCAATCCCTTAATGCCAATTCGCATTAAGGAATTGCTTGATACATGTGGTTTAGAAATCGCAAATAAGGATTCCTTATTTGCAATTTCTTATTTAGAGAATCGCAATTTGCGATTCTCTAAACGGG
Organism: Pleurodeles waltl; assembly: GCF_031143425.1. Taxonomy (NCBI): domain Eukaryota; kingdom Metazoa; phylum Chordata; class Amphibia; order Caudata; family Salamandridae; genus Pleurodeles; species Pleurodeles waltl. The sequence continues at coordinate 263,717,174 of NC_090440.1, forward strand.
GTTGCAAATTTAAGGAATCGCTATTTTAGCGATTCCTTAACTTTGCGTTGTGAATGCCTTTCATAAATAGTGAAAGGCATTTTGACATCCGCAAATGGGCATTCGCACCGTTTGCGAATGCAAAAAGGCTTGATACAGCTTGCTCTAAGACTCTTTTTAATCCTGCAAAAGTGATATTTCAACTTGTGCTTATTGAATCTTTATGGTTTTGACCTTAATTTAACTAGATAAATATCATACATTTTTCTAAACCTGTGTGGTGTATTTTTGTGGTGTTTTCACTGTGTTATTGCATGACTTATTGCACAAATACTTTACACATTGCCTTTCAAGTTAAGCCTGACTGCTCAGTGCCAAGCTACCAGAGAGTGGGCACAGCATAATTTAAATTGTGTGTGACTTACCCTGACTAGGATTGTGGTCCCTATTTGGACAAAGGCGAATACCTCTGCCAACTAGAGACCCCATTTCTAGCAATAATACATAACATATTGTAAAGACAAATTATGAGTGATTTTATGGAGTCTTTTAAGTGATGCTCTGGGTTTCAAAACTCTTATGTCAAACAATGCTAGCTTTGAGTGACGTTAATGTCTATAACATGGAGTGTACAACATGTTATAGCCCACGAGGGCCAACCATTGACTAACCATAGAGACAAAAAAGTAGTTATAGTTATAATTCCAATTGTGTGGTAGCAATTATATAGATGAACTAAAATCCCGTGTGAGGCATACTCAGTGAAGTTTATGAGCTAGCGGACTCCTCACTGTCTAAGCAGTACACTATGGACAGACAAACTTGTTTGGAATTAACTAGGCATCTCAGTCCTCAATATAACTAATGCCTGATCTGTTTTGTGATAAGAGATGCTTTGTAAACTCTTGTTTTGTTATGTCATACCGTTGATTACTTGTATGGCCTTATAATCTACATTATATATTTAATGTCATTGCTATTCTCTTCTCTCAGGCAATTGAAGTGTACTGCTCACTATTGTATTGTTTTTTTCTTCGTTTTTCTTCTCTTATTCTTTATTTTTGCATAAAATTAAATACAAAAAGTCTGAAATTAAAAAAGAACACGTCAGAGTGGGATAAAGACACATGTAGTGTAGGGTAGGGTGATGTATGTAAGATGCTTGGGGTAGACTCAAGACTAGTCTCCCTTAATATTTGGCAGCCCTGGCATGCAGTATCGTCTTTGACAGACTCCTAAAAATCTTTGATTCCCTTCACATCTTGTTATACAAATTAAGCACTGGGGCCCATATTTATACTTTTTGACGCTAAACTGCGCTAACGCAGTTTAGCGTCAAAAAGTTTTGCGCCGGCTAACGCCATTCTGAAGCGCCATGCGGGCGCCGTATTTATTGAATGGCGTTAGCCGGCGCAAGCAGACCGGCGCTGCCTGGTGTGCGCGAGAAAAACCACGTACACCAGGCAGCGCCGGCGTAGGGGGAAAATGGCGCATGGGCGTCTTAAAATGGGGCAAGTCAGGTTACGTCGAAAAAATCGTCGTAACCCGACTTGCGCCATTTATTTTCGACGCCCATCCCCCATCAACATGACTCCTATCATTGTAAAGATAGGAGTCATGCCCCCTTGCCCAATGGCCATGCCCAGGGGACTTCTGTCCCCTGGGCATGGTCATTGGGCATAGTGGCATGTAGGGGGGCACAAATCAGGCCCCCCTATGCCAAAAAAAATTATTAAAAAAAAATAAACAAATACTTACCTGAATGTCCCTGGGGTGGGTCCCTTCAGCCTTGGGTGTCCTCCTGGGGTGGGCAAGGGTGGCAGGGGGGGTCCCTGGGGGCAGGGGAGGGCACTCTGGGCTCATTTTGAGCCCACTTGTCCCTTAACGCCATGCCTGACCCAGGCGTTAAAAAGCGGCGCAAATGCGCCGTTTTTAGCCACGCACACTCCCGGGCGTCTCTTTTGCCCGGGAGTATAAATACCACGTAAAGGCCTGGGAGTCATTTTTTAGACGGGAACGCCTCCCTTGCATATCATTAACGCAAGGAAGGGGTTCACGCTAAAAAATGACGCACATTCCGGGAACTTTGGCGCTATTCGCCTCTAACGCCATAGTATAAATATGGCGTTAGTTGGCGTTAGTTTAGCGTCGAATTTGCGTCGAAAAAAACGACGCAAATTCGGCGCAAACGGAGTATAAATACGGCCCCGGATGTCCTGGCATGTTCACCATATGCTGAGGACTGTATTCCTTTATGTTTAACGTTCCGACGTCTTTTCTCCTGCTTGTTCTTCTATGTTGTTTACAATACTTCTTTTTATAACTGTTTTGACCCACAAACACAGGAAATATAAGGCATCTGAGTATCTTTATAATAGGAGTAACTCACCCAGACCAGGGGTCCTAAATTTATTAACCTTAGAAAGATACATCACGAGTCACGGTGGTATTCGGCTAACTGTACATCTCATACAGCTCTCAGCCTGAGCACTCTTACCTATGCAAGAATAGATCTTGGTCAGTGATGGCTTTAGGGCGGCGTGACTGGTGCCACTACACAAGGTGCCAAGCTTGGGGAGTGCTGCATTTTAAAATATCGTACGGGTTTAAAGGCACGAGCTACAGAGATCCAGTGTACCCAGCAATTTTCAGGAGATATTAATAATACTTAGATAGGTATATGGGTTACTGCTTTGTCACAGAGGTCCATTTACGACTTGCAGTTTATAAGTTACAATCCTACTAAACTAGCACAGTGAGCTTAGACCGGGCATCAAAGAGCTGCATTCAAACTGCAAAGGCATGGGTTCGCAACCCTATTGTCTTTTCCCTCAATTTTTTTCTGTTTTTATTCCAAGTTTGCTAAAAAGTGTTCCTTTGGGTAGTAATAAATCCTTATTTTGATTAAGCAGTCAACGCCAACCGCTCCTTATGTTTTAAATCTGGAGTTTGTGTTTCCCTTCCTATGCACTCTTAACATATCATGCCTACCTGGAGGGGTGACATGGACTCCTACACTTTGTAGCCCTTGTTGTCTTGCATAGCATTTCCTATACATTGATTTATACATTTGTAGAATTAATTCTCTCTACACTAGCACGACATTGGGATCAGTTACGCTTTTAAATAATTAAATGTGAGAAGAAAGCAGGGGTAATGTTGGAGGGTGGTAGGCCATTAAAGGAGAGGAGACAGGGCCGAAATTATGCTACCGGAACTGGGCATTTACCTTGTGGACTGACAGGGTGAGCTAGACAGGGTAGGGATCCAGTTTTACTGCTGGTGGGGCCTGTTTTGTTGGGTAAACGTCCGGACCAACGAGTCCGAAACAACACTGTTGTTCACCACGCTTGCCGGAACAATCACTCCCTTTTTCTCTGCCTTAACCATGCATGTGCTGAATAACACACATGTGTGGTTAAGGCAGAGAGAAAGGGAGAGTGCATTGGGAGAGGATTTGGTAAGAATAAGTGGGGCTGGGGCAGGGTTAGGGTTAGTTTTTAGGGGTGGGTGGGTGGTGGGAGGTAGAGTTATTTTTTTAAGGGGTGGGGTTTGGGGGGTCGGGGTAGTTATGTTTTTAGGGTAGGTGGTGGGGGTTGGGGTAGTTATGTTTTTAGGGTGGTGATGGGGGTCGGGTAGTTATTTTTTTTAGGGTGGGTGGGGGTCAGAATAGTTATGTTTTTAGGGTGGGTGGTGGGGTGTCAGGGTAGTTATGTTTTTAGGGTGGGTGGGGAGGGGTCGGGTAGTTAGATTTTTTTAGGGCAGGTGGGAGGTCGGGGTTGTTATGTTTTTTAAGGTGGTGATGGGGGTTGGGGTAGTTATTTTTTAGGGTGGGTGGGGCAGGGTAGTCGTGCATTTCGGATGGGTGGGGGTCAGGTACTTGTGTTTTTAGGGCAGGTGGGGTAGGGGTAGTTATGTTTTTAGGGTGAGTGGGGAGGCGTCGGCGCAGTTATGTTTTTAGGGTGGGTGGGGGGTTGGAGTAGTAGTGTTTTTAGGGCGGGTGGTGGAGGGCGGTGTACTTGTGTTTTTAGGGCAGGTGGGGGATGTCGGTTAGATATGTTTTTAGGGTGGATGGGGCGGGGTAGATATGTTTTTAGGGAGGGTGGGTGTGTTGGGTAGTTATGTTTTTAGGGCGGGTCAGTTATGTTGTTATGGTGGGTTGGGGGTGCTATGCTAGAACCACGCATGCCGTTCCCACACATGCCTTTACTAGGCATGCTTTTACAACAAAAAATTGTTGGAAAGGCATGGGTGGTAAAGGCATGTGTGGAAACAACATGGTCGTTGTTCCAACCACGTTGTTCAGGCATGCATGCTTTGTGCATGCCTTGTTCCATCACCCAACCTTTTGTTGTTGAGAACTGACCAGCCAATTTTTCTGCCTGTGGCTCTTATAAATTCACAATGGAAAACAAATTGTTTTAATATGTGCTTTAAAACCATTTGTTTTTGACTTTGGGTGTTTCTTGTTTACTGCAGGGTCACCACAGGTTGTGATAACATTCAGTGCTTCAGAGGGGTGGGGGCGAGTGGTCTGCTTGTTCTTGGCTCAGAGAGGCCATAGATATATGACAGATTCTTCAATATTAACAACAGTGTGTTTCTTTATAATGTGATCTTTGCAAAGCATTTCAGCTAAGCATATTAAACACAATTGCAATGATTGACAACTGTTAGAAAAGAGTGGTCCTAACCATGAAATTGGAAACATCCATGCCCCCCCCCACCCTCTTGATGCCGATGCTCTTATTGAACCAAGAGAAAAGCTATCTTTTATCTTCTTTACTTGGCCTAGGGTGTTCCTATATACAGATTAATAGTATAGTTGTTTCCTTTTGTGCAGCATGCACTCCGAACTAATTTATTTAAAGATGTGATGAGGAAAAAGGAGGCATTGTGGAAAAGTAATTGTCTAGGATCACATAATGTGGTCAAGTGGAAACTGGGCTTTGATGCAAGGTTTTTGTGCAATTCAACATGATTATCCCATTCTCCCATTTTAGCTTAAAGTTTAACGATTTGTGTTAATTCTCATAAAAGCGTAGTCAGTGTACTGTATTACATACATCCATGGTTAACAAAGATTAGTGGTAGTAGTGTTTGGGAAGGGTGATGTTTTAATGTGGAGGCTAAATTGAAAAACCCACCCATGGACATTTTACTGAAACCATTTTCTCCACATAGCTAAAAGTCTTTATTAATTGGCATCTATTAGAAATGAGGTCTTTGGTTGACAGTCAGGTTACCTCCTGTTCAAGCAAGGACCCTGACTCTAGTCAGGGTAAAAGAGAATCACCCTCAGCTAACCCCTGCTTTCCCCCTTTGTAGCTTGGCAGAGTAGTAGGCTTAACTTTAGAGTGCTAGGTGTAAAGTATTTGTACCAACACACTCAGTAACTTAATGAAAACACTACACAATGACACCACACCAGTTTAGAAAAATAGGAAATATTTCTCTAAACAAAACAAGACCAAAATGACAAAAATCCGACATACACAAGTCAAGTTATGAATTTTCAAAAATTAAACTAAAAAATAGTGCTTAGAAACACAAAATGCTTCGATGACGTGTTAACACGGCATTGTGACGGAGTCATTCCCAACAAGCTGACACCAGCGGCGCCGGACACGGAGTCGCGTAGACCTCCAAGCACAGTACCTTTGGTGAAGAGTGAAAACAAGTCGATGCGTGAAGTCGGGGATCGCGGCATCTGTGCGAAACATTGAATCTGCGTACTTTGAGTGGCGTCGGTCACGACGTGGTGCGGCGACTTCCACTGAGTCGCGGACTTCAGTGGGGCTGCAGCGGCATCCGGCCTGCAAAGGTCGTCGCTTTCCAGCGAAAATCCCGGAGTCGGTTGCAGGCAGCGTCACCGGATTCAGCAGTGGCGTCGGTCCGAAGTCGTCCAAAGTAGATTTCCTTGGATTTCCACCAGCTTTCCTTCCAGGGGCCCAGGAACTGGATAGGGCACCACTTGTCAGAGCAGGCGTCTCTCCAGAGACTCCAGGTGCTGGGAGAGAGAAGTCTTTGCTGTCCCTGAAACTTCAAACAACAGGAGGCAATCTCTAAATCAAGTCCTTGGAGATTTCTTCACAAGATGGAAGGCACACAAAGTCCAGTCTTTGCCCTCTTACTCTGGCAGAAGCAGCAACTGCAGGATAGCTCCACAAAGCACAGTCACAGCCAGGGTAGCACTTCTCCTCAGTTCTTCAGCTCTTCTCCAGGCAGAGGTTCCTCTTGTTTCCAGAAGTGTTCTGAAGTCTGTGGTTTTGGGTGCCCTTCTTATCATCAATTTCTCCTATGAAGTAGGCCTACTTCAAAGTAAAGTCTCTTTTGAATGTGAAATCCTGCCCTTCCGAGGCCGGGCCCCAGACACTCACCAGGGGGTCGGAGACGGCATTGTGTGATGACAGGCATGGCCCTTTCAGGTGTAAGTGGCCACTCCTCCCCTCCCTCCTAACACAGATGGCTCATCAGGAAATGCAGACTACACCCCAGCTCCTTTTGTGTCACTGTCTAGTGTGCGGTGCAACCAGCCCAACTGTCAAACTGACCCAGACAGGGAATCCACAAACAGGAAGAGTCACAGAAATGGTATAAGCAAGAAAATGATAACTTTCTAAAAGTGGCATTTTCAAACGCACAATCTTAAAATCAACTTTACTAAAAGATGTATTTTTAAATTGTGAGCTCAGAGACCCCAAACTCCATATGTCCATCCGCTCCCAAAGGGAATCTACACTTTAATCAGATTTAAAGGTAGCCCCCATGTTAACCTATGAGAGGGACAGGACTTGCAACAGTGAAAAACAAATTTAGCAATATTTCACTGTCAGGACATATATAACACATTACTATATCTCCTACCTTAACCATGCACTGCACCCTGCCCTTGGAGCTACCTAGGGCCTACCTTAGGGGTGCCTCACATGTAAGAAAAGGGAAGGGTTAGGCCTGGCAAGTGAGTACACTTGCCAAGTCGAATTTACAGTTAAAACTGCACACAGACACTGCAGTGGCAGGTCTGAGACATGATTACAGAGCTACTTATGTGGGTGGCACAACCAGTGCTGCAGGCCCACTAGTAGCATTTGATTTAAAGGCCTTGGCACCTCTAGTGCACCTTACTAGGGACTTACTAGTAAATCAAATATGCCAATCATGGATAAACCAATCAACTATACAATTTACACAGAGAGCATATGCACTTTAGCACTGGTTAGCAGTGGTAAAGTGCTCAGAGTTCAAAAGCCAACAGCAACAGGTCAGAAAAAATAGGAGGCAGGAGGCAAAACGATTGGGGATTACCCTGCATCAGCAAAAAAGTCCAACAGCATCCATTCTTGGATTAAATAATCCACCTACTCCTCGCAATTCAGCTTTTAATTCATTGAACCATGCAGTCCTGTCTCCAATCTCTTATCCATACATCAATGATTGGACAAGGTTCAACAACAACAAAATGTGTTGTAAAACATACCATCTTTGCAATTTCCCCCCAGAATTTCTTTTGAGGGGGTAGGAGAAATCCATTCAGACCCCTCTTGCAGTGGCCAGTCTCGCTCATTGCACTCACTTGCTATATGCAGTATGGGGACTAATCTCATAAAATTTGCCAGGGCTGCTTTGGGTTCCCAGTACAGCCCTGGAAGGAGGTCACTGGGTTAGGGGAGAGGCGGGCACCAACAAAGATTGTCACTCCAGCCATGACCTCTGCATTGAAAACCTGGGAAATGTAAAGCCGTACCTATGCAATTTACCCATGTTCAGTGTTCATCAATGTTTTTCAGAAGGGAGAGAAGCTTTTCAACTATAAGAGCATATTAGACCCGCATTCACTTATATTTAAAAAGTTAATTATTTTTCTGAAACGGGGTGTTAACACATTGTGTGAGCTATAACCCGAACCGTATTCCTCTTACAGAGTCTTTTCTCTTTGGACACGTCATCGTTTTTTAAGAATATTAATGTAAATTTAGCAGATGGTGCCACAAACAATATTTTGCTATGAGGGAAGCTTCGGATGTTTTTTTTTTATTATTCTGGTACTCAGACAGACACTCGAGGCCTTCCTTCTTGGCTAGCTTAATTTTCTACAAAAAAATGTAGGGCGATTTGTGCATAATCTATGTTTTTGCTCGACGTGCCTGAATCTACACAACACATTAATACATTTTCATGGCGTTTGATGTACTGAAGTGTCACTAAGTTGAAAATATTTACATAGACAGGATGCCCAGCGTTCACGATTCTGCTCAAAGTGGGGCAGCAGATTTTGTCTATAAACACCATACTATAAAGCAATGGTTTTGAAATGTCTTAACGCAGTGCCCCCTTGAAAAAAAAACTCGGGCACCCCAGAAAAACAAGCATGTTCTCACACATTTACTCTCATCTGGCCGGTGGACCCGCCTCAAAGTTTTAAAACCGCTTTTATAAAATATGAAATATTTGTACTTGTTTGTAAACAAAAATCTCTTTTTGGGTTTAGTGAGAAATGGACATATATACATGGAGATATACATTTGAACCAACATAGCTGTAAGAAAAATCTGGAGATTTCTGAACAAGAGCCTGTCGAGCAGGACGTGTCTGAGTTTGCACCGTCACAACTACCCCTTTCATAGACACCTGCCTGTGATAGGCGTTCAATCAGTGGCCCCTTTTTGAAAACGGCCTCCCCCCTCCAACGGACTCCACTACGGCACTTGTTAGCGCCAGTTCTTTCTCAAATATATTCAAATGTTCCCCTAGAAAGAGCACATCAGCACATTCACACGCATCTGTAACAAGAGGCATCCCTTATCTTTAGACCATTGAAAGAAAGGTTTCCATGAGCCTCGTGGCCGCACCTGACCTTACCGTCTCTGTGAGCAGAACAAGATCCCGTGAGTGTTTGGCCCCTTAGATGATTCTCATTTGCCTTCATTACCCTGTTATGAAGCGAAAGAAACATTCTGCAACAGCATGAAATGATACTACTCTTTGGAAGGCATACGTCGTAAAAGCGTTCCCTATTGCCTGGGAAACAAAGCAATGGGTAATGGTCTGGGGTACGGCACCAGACTTTAAACTGATTTATTACCTATATGGTTTATGTAGTTACTATCGATCAGCCCCATCGGTGATACCATTTAGTCAAAAGAAGCAGCACTTCTTTATGTTGATGTATGACTTAATTCAATTGCCTTTTGGAACAGGATAATATAGTGTTATTGTTATCCAGCTTCTGTACTGCGCAAATCATAAAATAGGCAAAGGAGAAGCAGGAGCCCTGACACACCCTCACTGGACTGTACACTTTCTCAAAATCGGTTTAAGACAAACCCCTGGCTGGGCTTTCTTTAGGCAGTTATTATGGTTGGTGAATGCTTTTCTAAAACCTTCAAGAAAGAATCCTTACTTCCATTCCTGTGAGGGTTATTTTAGAGACCATGAAAGCTGTAACAGTCTAGCTTTATTAGCCATAGAAGAAAATGTTCCTTTCTTTTCACACTCTTTTCGCCTTGAATATAGGTTTTGCAGAGAAGCATCCATCTGAATATTATGGTCCTCAGTTGCACAAAAACCTGTGCTGACTGCCACTGATTGTGCATATAACCTGAGGGGTTCCAGTCCTGTCCTCTTTCTGCTTTCTGCACTTATGTAAAGGACAATCTTTTCTGTTAGTGTTATAATGGCAGGATTAATCCATGCAGTGCTACATTTGCAATTTTTCTGCAATAGCTATTAGCTTGGTGTTGGAGGAAGTAATAGGAGAATGTTTTACTCTCATAAAATCATAAGGGAAAGTTGACCCAACCTCGGGCTGATATCTCAGTGGTGATAGAGTACCCTCTCCACCAAACTCAGTCTGCCTATCTGGTATAGAGGCAGTGTTAGAAATGGGTTTTTTGGTTGGCAGTCAGGTTGCCCTCTGTCCAAGCAAGAACCCTCACTCTAGTCAGGGTAAGTCACACACAATCCAAAATCAGCCTGTGCTCACCCTCCGGTAGCTTGGCACGAGCAGTCAGGCTTAACTTAGAAGGCAATGTGTAAAGCATTTGTGCAATAAATCATACAACACCATAGCATAACATCACAAAAATACACCACACAGTATTTAGAAAAATATATATTATTTATCTGGGTATCTTCAGGTCAAAACGATCAAAGTTGCAATACGAATTTGTAAAGTTATCACTGAGAAGTGATAGAAAGTGTCTTAAGTCTTTAGAAATTAAACAAAGTCTCTTTCAAACACAAAGTACCTGGTTTCTGTTGGAAAATCTCCTCAAAGGGCCACAGGAGAAGAGGTGCGTGGAAAACTGGTGTGTGCGTCGATTTCTCCTCAGCACACACGGACTTGTGTCGTTATTTTCCACGCGGGGAGTCGGGCGTCGTTTTCCGGCGCGCGGACAGTCTCTTACTGTGGTTTGCGGGGAGTACCAGATGTCCCGGGTCTGTGCGTGGATTTTCCTGCTTGTTCCCCGGCTGCACGTCGGTCCGCGGGGCTGCGCGTCGAAATTACGATCTCACGGCAGGCGTCGCAACGATTTCTCCTCTAGACTTCGATCTGCGGGCTGCGCGTTGAAATTACGATCTCACGGCAGGCGTCGCGTCGATTTCTCCTCTAGAGGTCGGGCGGCGTTGTCCTTGCGAGGCCGTGCGTCGGATCTTCGATCGTCCCAAGAGCGTTGCGTCGATCAGCGTCGGAGTGCGGCGTTTTTCTCGCCACGAAACAAGCTGTGCGCCGAAATTTTCGGCGCACGGAGCGTCCAAGTAAAAGAGAGAAGTCTTTTTGGTCCTGAGACTTCAAGGAACAGGAGGCAAGCTCTATCCAAGCCCTTGGAGAGCACTTTCACAGCCAGACAAGAGTTCAGCAAGGCAGCAGGGCAACAGCAAGGCAGCAGTCCTTTGTAGAAAGCAGACAGGTGAGTCCTTTGAGCAGCCAGGCAGTTCTTCTTGGCAGGATGTAGTTTCTGGTTCAGGTTTCTTCTCCAGCAAGTGTCTGATGAGGTAGGGCAGAGGCCCTGTTTTTATACTAAGTTGTGCCTTGGAAGTGGGGGTGACTTCAAAGAGTCTCTAAGAAATGCACCAAGCCCCCTTTCAGTTCAATCCTGTCTGCCAGAGTCCCAGTAGGGGGTGTGGCAGTCCTTTGTGTGAGGGCAGGCCCTCCACCCTCCCAGCCCAGGAAGACCCATTCAAAATGCAGATGTATGCAAGTGAGGCTGAGTACCCTGTGTTTGGGGTGTGTCTGAGTGAATGCACAAGGAGCTGTCAACTAAACCTAGCCAGACGTGGATTGAAGGGCACAACAAGATTTTAGTGCAAAGAAATGCTCACTTTCTAAAAGTGGCATTTCTAGCATAGTAATATTAAATCCGACTTCACCAGTCAGCAGGATTTTATATTACCATTCTGGCCATACTAAGTATGACCTTCCTGCTCCTTTCAGATCAGCAGCTGCCACTTCAACAATGTATGAGAGCAGCCCCAATGTTAGCCTATGAAGGGAGCAGGCCTCACAGTAGTGTGAAAACAAATTTAGGAGTTTTACACTACCAGGACATATAACCACACAAGTACATGTCCTGCCTTTTACCCACACAGCACCCTGCTCTAGGGGTTACCTAGGGCACACATTAGGGGTGACTTATGTATAGAAAAAGGGGAGTTCTAGGCTTGGCAAATACCTTTAAATGCCAAGTCGAAGTGGCAGTGAAACTGCACACACAGGCCTGGCAATGGCAGGCCTGAGACAAGGTTAAGGGGCTACTGAGGTGGGTGGCACAACCAGTGCTGCAGGCCCACTAGTAGCATTTAATCTACCTGCCCTAGGCACATGTAGTGCACTCTACCAGGGACTTACAAGTAAATTAAATAGTCAATCATGGATAAACCAATCAGTAGTACAATTTACACAGAGAGCATATGCACTTTAGCACTGGTTAGCAGTGGTAAAGTGCCCAGAGGTCAAAAGCCAACCACAACAGGTCAGAAAAAATAGGAGGAAGGAGGCAAAAAGTTTGGGGATGTCCCTGTCAAAAAGCCAGGTCCAACATGACCCCCTACCAGCCTAAAGCCAGGGGAGAACAATCACTATCCTGATGTACTTCCCTGTTTGAGGCGACAGAACAAGGACCCAGGCCCACAACAGCAGGGGCATGCTCCAGTTCTTCGCCTTCCTGACTCCAATTGGATCACTCTGTCCATACTCTCAGGGCCCACTAAGCCAACCCATGGGGAACCTTTCTCCTTACCTGCGGATCCCATCTGTGCAGCACCTAACCTTACTTTGCTCACAGATGTATCCCAGGAGCAGGATAGTACCACCATGACCAACACAGTGGTGTTGCCCACTCTACCCCCGGGGTGTGACACTTGTCCCCTCCCCAGGGATAACTCTGTCCACCCGGACAGCAAGCCACAGTGATTACTGACAGGTGCCAGGGATGAGAGCCAGGCCCCAGGCCTCTCAAAGCTCTCCAACCACTGTGGCTGTGGAGAGTGGGGGGTGGTAGCCCCAGGTGCTGGGCACCCTTTAACCACTCTCCCTTCCACCAGGTCAGGGATGACAGCCTGAACCTGGTCCTCCCCTCTGGGGCTCTGTACCCTCCCTCCTGGAGCGGTACCCCCAGAGTCCAACATGGTCAGGGTGCTTACAGAAGTCGCCCTGTACCATTCCTCCACCAGTGCAGGGCTGTTAACCTGCAACTGGCCCTCCAACCTGGGGCCTGTACCTTCAGGTTGGACTAGGGCCCGGGGTGAGGCTTCCCTCCCCCTGCCCTCCCTTCTGGGGTCCAGCACCCTCCAACTAGGAGTGGCCTCCTCAGAAGACAACATGGTAGGGGCACTGTTATCAGTAGCCCCTCCCTCCAGGTCTGGGGGGACACCCTGAACCTGGTCTTCCAGCCCAGGGTCTGTACCCTCAGACTGGATCACTGCCTGGCAAACCAGGACTTCCTGGGGGGCACACCTACCCCCCACCAGGTCAGAGTTTAACCTCTGCACCTGACCATTCAACTCAGAGTCACCACCCTGAAGTTGAACAATTGCCTGGCACGCCAGGACTTCCTGGAGGGCACACTGACCCTCCACCAGGTCAGAGTTTAACCTCTGAACTTGGCCATTCAACTCAGAGTCACCACCCTGAAGTTGAACAATTGCCTGGCACGCCAGGACTTCCTGGAGGGCACACTGACCCTCCACCAGGTCAGAGTTTAACCTCTGGACCTGGTTCTTCAACCTAGGGTCACCACCCTGAGGTTGCGCAACTGCCTGGCACGCCAGGGCTTTCTGGGGGGCACACCTACCCCCCACCAGGTCAGAGTTTAACCTCTGAACCCGGTTATCCAACCCAGAGTCAGCACCCTGAGGTTGGACAACTGCCTGGTACACCAGGACTTCCAGGGAGGCACACCTACCTCCCACCAGGTCAGAGTTTAACCTCTGAGCCTGGTGCCCCAACCCAGGGTCACCACCCTGAGGTTGGGCAATTGCCTGGCACGCCAGGACTTTCTGGGGGGCACAACTACCCCCCACCAGGTCAGAGTTTAACCTCTGAACCGGGTCATCCAACCCAGAGTCAACACCCTGAGGTTGGACAATTACCTGGCACAGCAGGACTTCTTGGGAGGCACACCTACCTCCCACCAGGTCAGAGTTTAACCTCTGAACCTGGGTATCCAACCCAGAGTCACCACCCTGAGGTTGGCCAACTGCCTGGCACACCAGGACTTTCTGGGAGGCACGCCTACCTCCCACCAGGTCAGAGGTTAACCTCTGAACCTTGTTCTCCAACCCAGGGTCACCACCCTGAGGTTGAACAATTGCCTGGCATGCCAGGACTTTCTGGGGGGCACACCTACCCCCCACCAGGTCAGAGTTTAACCTCTGAACCCGGTTATCCAACCCAGAGCCAGCACTCTGAGGTTGGACCACTGCCTGGTACACCAGGAATTTCTGGGGGCACACCTACCCCCCAACAGGTCAGAGTTTATCCCCTGAACCTGGTTAGCCAATCCAGAGTCACCACCCTGAAGTTGAACCATTGCCTGGCAAGCCAGGACTTCCAGGGAGGCACACCTACCACCCACCAGGTCAGAGTTTAACCTCTGAGCCTGGTTCCCCAACCCAGGGTCACCACCCTGAGGTTGGGCAATTGCCTGGCACGCCAGGACTTTCTGGGGGGCACACCTACCCCCCATCAGGTCAGAGTTTAACCTCTGAACCTGGTCATCCAACCCAGAGTCAACACCCTGAGGTTGGACAATTGCCTGGCACAGCAGGACTTCTTGGGAGGCACATCTACCTCCCACCAGGTCAGAGTTTAACCTCTGAACCTGGGTATCCAACCTAGAGTCACCACCCTGAGGTTGAATCTTTGCCTGGCATGCCAGGACTTCCTGGGGGGCACTCTCACCCCCCACAAGGGACATACCGTCCCCAAGGGTCACACAAGAGTCTGGTTGGCGCAGGTCTCCCGACCTCTGCCCATCCGGCAGAGTCTGGGTTTCCCCCAAACCAGAAACGGTTTCACCTTGGTCATTCCTGGGGGGCTCTGCTCTCAGAGCTGTCCCCTGACTCTCAAGGTCCTCCACTGGGGTCTGCAACCCCCTCTCAACCCTATGTCTGGACTTCTGTACCCCCTCACTAGGAGGGGTACTGCCAGACACCAGAACTGTTGGGATGCTGGCTACAGTCACCCCCCCAAGTTCTTCTGACACTGCGGGGCTTCCCTCAAAAGGTGGCCCTACGGTACAGGCTAGGCTTCCCTCCTGGTGTTCCCTCATGGAACCCTCTAGGACCTGGGACCTACCTGGGACACTACAATCCTTTCCCACCACACTCGGTTGGGAACCACCTAGACCACTCCCTTCAGGACCACCCCCAAATGCCTCTTCAGACTCTCTGGTACTCACCCAGAAGTCTGCCTCCATTGTAAGTTCCCTGGGGTCAGAGAACTCACACTCCACCTGGTGTTGGCGTAGCTCTGGAAAATAAGGACCAGACATATGCTCTCCAGCAATTACATCATTCTGCCCTTCACATGTATTAACCACAGTACCCTTCACCCAACCACCCAGTAACTCAACCTTGGAAAAGCACTCTACTTCACCCTCCTGAGACTGGTGAGACAGTATCTGTCTGTCCCTGACACTTAACCCATACTCTTCTGGGATGTCTCTACACTCTATATCCAGGACGTCCACCAGGGGGGAACCCTTTTCTCTGTCACTCTCTGCTAGAGTCAGTAAAGTGTCCCTCCCCCCAGTAGGAATATGACTCCCTGTGCCAGTTCCCCAATCCTTCTCAGGGACCCTGTGCATAACGGGAACTACCTCATACCCTTGAACTGCCTGGGGTGTGTCAACTCCCTTCTTCAAGTTGGGCACCACATCTCTGGGCTTGTGCCCTTCTTCAGCAGTACTAGATGCAAGATTTTTGCTGCCACCATCTGAACTGGACTCAGCCCTTCCGGCCTCCAGTTTCAGCTCTTTACAGCTCAGCTCTTGAGCTGCAATCTTTTCTTCTTCCAGGGCTAAGAGACTTGCTGCCTCAGCCCTTTCAAGCTGCTCATCTAGCTCTTCCAAACACCGCTCTAGAGCTAGGAGCCCTTCATCTCCCACTAGTTCTCTTTCCTCATCTGAGTAGTCTTCCTCCTCATGTGAGCAGTCTTCCTCCTCA
The DNA here is from genome assembly GCF_031143425.1 of Pleurodeles waltl. Lineage (NCBI taxonomy): Eukaryota > Metazoa > Chordata > Amphibia > Caudata > Salamandridae > Pleurodeles > Pleurodeles waltl. The sequence goes on from NC_090440.1 coordinate 263,732,822, forward strand.
TGTGAGTAGTCCTCCTCCTCATCTGAGGGGTACTTAGTCATTTGGTTTCTTGCTGCCTCTCTCTCTGCCCATCTTTCTTCCCCCCAGACTATGTAGGCATGTAGTATCTCCGCCTTAGTAGATCTCCTTGCTACAGGAAGGCCCCATTTTCTGCAAAGCTTCCTTAGGCCCGCCTTAGTGAGGTGGTCAGTAGGCACAAAGAATGAGTAGGTAAGCAATCTCATTGCTGACAAAGTCTTACTGGCAAGAACCAAAATCCAAAGTCCAAAATATCAATAGTATATCCAGGAGGACATCAGAGAACCAAAAGCAAAAAAGATGAAAAATCAAGTTGACCTTCAACTGTGGGTAGGTAGTGAAATACTTAGCTACTGTATGTCACTGCACAAACACAAGTCCTATCCTCACCGCTGATCACCAATGTTAGAAATGGGGTTTTTGGTTGGCAGTCAAGTTGCCCTCTGTCCAAGCAAGAACCCTCACTCTAGTCAGGTTAAGTCACACACAATCCAAAATCAGCCTGTGCTCACCCTCCGGTAGCTTGGCACGAGCAGTCAGGCTTAACTTAGAAGGCAATGTGTAAAGCATTTGTGCAATAAATCATACAACACCATAGCATAACACCACAAAAATACACCACACAGTATTTAGAAAAATATATAATATTTATCTGGGTATCTTCAGGTCAAAACGATCAAAGTTGCAATACGAATTTGTAAAGTTATCACTGAGAAGTGATAGAAAGTGTCTTAAGTCTTTAGAAAGTAAACAAAGTCTCTTTCACACACAAAGTACCTGGTTTCTGGTGGAAAATCTCCTCAGAGGGCCACAGAAGAAGAGGTGCGTGGAAAACTGGTGTGTGCGTCGATTTCTCCTCAGCACACACGGACTTGCGTCGTTATTTTCCACGTGGGGAGTCGGGCGTCGTTTTCCGGCGCGCGGACAGTCTCTTACTGTGGTTTGCGGGGAGTACCAGATGTCCCGGGTCTGTGCGTGGATTTTCCTGCTTGTTCACCGGCTGCGCGTCGGTCTGCGGGGCTGCGCGTCGAAATTACGATCTCACGGCAGGCGTCGCGTCGATTTCTCCTCTAGACTTCGATCTGCGGGGCTGCGCGTTGAAATTACGATCTCACGGCAGGCGTTGCGTCGATTTCTCCTCTAGAGGTCGGGCGGCGTTGTCCTTGCGAGGCCGTGCGTCGGATCTTCGATCGTCCCAAGAGCGTCGCGTCGATCAGCGTCGGAGTGCGGCGTTTTTCTCGCCGCGAAACAAGCTGTGCGTCGAAATTTTCGCCGCACGGAGCGTCCAAGTAAAAGAGAGAAGTCTTTTTGGTCCTGAGACTTCAAGGAACAGGAGGCAAGCTCTATCCAAGCCCTTGGAGAGCACTTTCACAGCCAGACAAGAGTTCAGCAAGGCAGCAGGGCAACAGCAAGGCAGCAGTCCTTTGTAGAAAGCAGACAGGTGAGTCCTTTGAGCAGCCAGGCAGTTCTTCTTGGCAGGATGTAGTTTCTGGTTCAGGTTTCTTCTCCAGCAAGTGTCTGATGAGGTAGGGCAGAGGCCCTGTTTTTATACTAAGTTGTGCCTTTGAAGTGGGGGTGACTTCAAAGAGTCTCTAAGAAATGCACCAAGCCCCCTTTCAGTTCAATCCTGTCTGCCAGAGTCCCAGTAGGGGGTGTGGCAGTCCTTTGTGTGAGGGCAGGCCCTCCACCCTCCCAGCCCAGGAAGACCCATTCAAAATGCAGATGTATGCAAGTGAGGCTGAGTACCCTGTGTTTGGGGTGTGTCTGAGTGAATGCACAAGGAGCTGTCAACTAAACCTAGCCAGACGTGGATTGAAGGGCACAACAAGATTTTAGTGCAAAGAAATGCTCACTTTCTAAAAGTGGCATTTCTAGCATAGTAATATTAAATCCGACTTCACCAGTCAGCAGGATTTTATATTACCATTCTGGCCATACTAAGTATGACCTTCCTGCTCCTTTCAGATCAGCAGCTGCCACTTCAACAATGTATGAGAGCAGCCCCAATGTTAGCCTATGAAGGGAGCAGGCCTCACAGTAGTGTGAAAACGAATTTAGGAGTTTTACACTACCAGGACATATAACCACACAAGTACATGTCCTGCCTTTTACCCACACAACACCCTGCTCTAGGGGTTACCTAGGGCACACATTAGGGGTGACTTATGTATAGAAAAAGGGGAGTTCTAGGCTTGGCAAATACCTTTAAATGCCAAGTCGAAGTGGCAGTGAAACTGCACACACAGGCCTGGCAATGGCAGGCCTGAGACAAGGTTAAGGGGCTACTGAGGTGGGTGGCACAACCAGTGCTGCAGGCCCACTAGTAGCATTTAATCTACCTGCCCTAGGCACATGTAGTGCACTCTACCAGGGACTTACAAGTAAATTAAATAGTCAATCATGGATAAACCAATCAGTAGTACAATTTACACAGAGAGCATATGCACTTTAGCACTGGTTAGCAGTGGTAAAGTGCCCAGAGGTCAAAAGCCAACAACAACAGGTCAGAAAAAATAGGAGGAAGGAGGCAAAAAGTTTGGGGATGTCCCTGTCAAAAAGCCAGGTCCAACAGGCAGGTAGACCATAAGTATGTCGACAACAGAGCCTACTTCGACTCTGTTGTCAACATACTCCCCCAATGACCCAATGGAGTATGGGCCATGGGAGGTTAGCCATATGACTGCCTGATCAATTTAGAGTTGGTGATCAGATGTCCCTCACTGCCAGTTATATCCCACTGGTGAGAGACAATAAAAAAAAGAAAAATGATCCCATGCCATGGGAGAAACTCCCATGGTATGTGGATCATTCGTTTTTTATTTTTTTAAAACAAAACTCCTGCTTTGTGAATTAGTTTTGAAAAATGAAAACATTTGTAAAAGTGTAACGGGCAGCCTCTTTGTATGATGGAGTTGTCTGTCAAACTGCTATAGCATTGAACCACTGTGATGGTGGTTTATGCCAATGTTTTGAGTTGTCCACTGGCTGGCAGACAACTCTAACTATGGCAAGTGCAGGTACCTTGAGGTGGCGGAGGCAATATCCGCCACCATCCGTTTGGAGTACCCTCCACCCGCCATACTGGAAACCAGCCCCTATGTTCGAATGTAAACATTGTGCATAAGGTTTTGTCTAATACTGAGAAATAACCTTGAGAAAGTGATAGTTCATACCTAATATGTAATTACCCATTAACTAAATGTACAGTGCCTCGGCTAGGTGATATGTAAGGGGAACAGAGAGACTTCTGCTGAGCTAAAGATTAAACCACATAGAAACTCATAGGAAATAGTGTCCACACCAGGGTGTAGGTCTAGAAACTTTTAATGATGTCTGCAATGTAATATTTTGCAAATTCATATTCAGGAATCCCATCACACCTTAGCTCATCATTCTGCCTCTCTTCAATGTCTTTGCTTTCAAAAAACACACTGGCCCTCATTCTGACCTTGGCGGGCGGCGGAGGCCGCCCGCCAAAGTCCCGCCGTCAGGTTACCGTTCCGCGGTCGAAAGACCGCGGCGGTAATTCTGACTTTCCCGCTGGGCTGGCGGGCGGTCGCCTTCAGACCGCCAGCCAGCCCAGCGGGAAAGAGGCTTCCACGATGAAGCCGGCTCGGAATCGAGCCGGCGGAGTGGAAGCTGTGCGACGGGTGCAGTTGCACCCGTCGCGTATTTCACTGTCTGCACAGCAGACAGTGAAATACATGTAGGGGCCCTCTTACGGGGGCCCCTGCAATGCCCATGCCAGTGGCATGGGCACTGCAGGGGCCCCCAGGGGCCCCGCGACCCCCCCTACCGCCATCCGGATCTCGGCGGTCCGACCGCCGGGATCTGGATGGCGGTAGGGGGGGTCGGAATCCCCGCGGCGGTGCAGCAAGCTGCGCCGCCGCGGAGGATTCAATGGGGCCGCGGTAGACTGGCGGGACCCCGCCAGAGGTGCCGGTCCGACCGCGGCTTTACCGCCGCGGTCGGAATCCCCATTGGAGCACCGCCGGCCTGTCGGCGGTGCTCCCGCGGTCCTCCGCCCTGGCGGTCAAAGACCGCCAGGGTCAGAATGACCACCACTGTCTCCTGTAACTCACATTTTATGAACAGCGTTATTGGTTTCTTCACATATGTAGTCAAACTAACCTTATGCCTCACATCTCTAAGATTAGTGACAGATAACCACTTGTTCAGCTCCGAGCAAATGTCAGGAAAAAATATGATGATATCAAGCATGGCATAACACATTGTAAAGAAAAAATGTTTGTCCTGCAGAAAAACACTATGGGCCTCATTACCACCCTGGTGGTCATGAGACCACCAGAGCAGCGGTCCGGCCTCCACATTACGACCGTGTCGGAGCAGCCACAGTCGGACTGCCGACACCACCAGGTTGCCGCCAGCCACCAGCCTGGTGGTGCCGGCGGTCCCAATCCAACAGGGCAGCGGAAGCCCCACCATGAATGGGGCCCCTGCACTGCCCATGCAACTAGAATGGAAGAGTCTCAGAAATTGACAAGGGAAATTGTAGATCTTAAGAGAGAGATTTCGGAGAATAAGGTGTTGGTGAATGCTAAAGAGACTTTGGAACGTTTGGAAAGAACGATTAAAGATTTTGAAGTAAATACACAGGCCCACAAAGTTGATAAATTAGCTAGCGATATCAGCTTTTCCTTATCTAACGGATGAGTATTATAGACAAGACTCCCGAGGTAGATATTCTAGCAGGGGCCGTGAGGGTTAAAAAAAATACAACACTTTTTCTGATTCCTCTGGTGGTAGTGGAGGAGAGCGTGACAATGAGCAACCTAGTACAAGCACTGCCCCTCGGGAGCAGGAATTTCAATACCCAGATTTGGCAACTGTTCCTTTTTTAGGGACCAGTCAGTGGATTCCACACAGGGGTGGGGGATGCCCATGGACCAGGGGTCAACCCAGAGGGAGGGGTGGGGCAGAGGGAGATTCAGAGGCAGGAAACAGGTTCGTTTTCAAGAGGAAGATCATGGGGAAATACAGACACGGAGACAACATTACAGGTGGTGATTTTTAAACAACCTAACCCAGTGGTCAATTTGTCATCTTGCCACCTAGCATCAGCAGAAAAACAGGCCTTATCAAAAGGACTAACTTTTGTCCCTACTAATTTACCTAACTCCTTTAATCTTAAATTGGAATTACATCAGTTGTTTAGGAAGGTGAGACTAAGATATCATTTTAATAGAACTTTGTCTCTTTCATCATCCTCTGTTACCCTCTACTTTTACCCCTCACGAGCATTTAATGTCTCATAAGATGTAAGCCTTTGAGCAGGTAGTTATGAGAGACACAATTAATTTAATCTCAAAGGGGAGGTATGTGAAATATAACATCACAAAAGCCGAGAAAGATGCATTGATGGGTTTGAAGTCAAATAAAGAAATAGTCATCAAGATGGCAGATAAAGGTGGGACTATAGTGGTACAAAATACAACGGATTATAAGAATGAGATTTTTTTGTAGCTCTCAGATGTAGGGAGTTACAGTTAACTTGATGTGGATCCGACTAATGAGGTGGCAGTTTTGATTAAAAGAGTGACTGATGAGGGCCTAATGCTGGGTTTTTCTTACTAATTTGGAATATGTTTTTTTGAACAAGAAGAACCCACGTATCCCCACTATTTATGCACTTCCTAACATACATAAAAATCTTCTAAAACCTCCTGGTCACCATATTATATCGTGGTGTGGCTCTATCTTAGAGCCAGTTTGTAAATATGTGTATTTCTTCTTGAAACCATTAGTTGAGGTGACCGAGGCATACTTAAGGGATACTATGGAGACTATCAAGTTTATTGACAATCTGGAGTCTGATCCTGATAACCAGATTTTGGTAACAATGAATATTGTTTCGTTATACACTAATATTCCCCAAGGGCATGCTCTACAGGTCATTAGAGAAATACTAAATGGGACATCATAGCCTACACAACTACCTACGGGTTTTATAGGTGATCTTTTGCAGATAACAACGACTAGGAATTTTTAATTTTTCCAGGGTGGCTTCTATGTACAAACGAAAGGAATTGCCATGGGCGCTACCTTCGCACCCGATGTAGCCATTTTATACATGGATAATTATGAACAACATTTTATATATGATAGATCATTGCCATATTGTGAACATATAACTTTATGGAAACAATATATTGATGATGTATTAATGATTTGGACAGGTACACAACATGATTTGCCGGAACTGTATAAATGGTGGAATGAAATATCAGAGGATATACAATTCACTGTACAGTATAGTTCTGGATGTGACTAATAAAGTGCAAGAGAATCGATTATAAACCACCTTGTATGGGAAAGAAAGTGAGAAAAATTCCCTGCTGCAATATGTGAGTCATCACCCTCGAAATTTAAGGGCTAATCTCCCATATGGACAATTCCTTTGTCTTCGGAGGGACTGCTCTCGTAAGCAGGATTATTTTGAAGAATCTGAGGATTTGATGAGACGGTTTGATGTTGAGGGGTTACCCTAAGACTTTGCTGAGTAGAGCACGGAAAAGCCTGGTTTTGTCATAGATAGAACCTACTTGAACCTAAACAGCAGATGAATGTAGGAAACAACAGGATGATATGTGTCTCTACATACTGCACTAGGAGTACTGAAATAAAAAAGGTTATCAATAAATATTGGTACTTAATCTCGGATGAGCTTGATATGCATGATCCCCCAATGTATGCCTTCAAGAGGGGGAAGCATATGAAAGATTGGGTGGTTAGCACTTTTTTGGATGAACCCCCCAAACCTTCATTGTTTACAATGTGGAATTTACGGAAGATTGTTGGTCATTATGAATGTGGAACATGTAAAGCATGTACACTCTTGGAAATTAAAATGTTTCAGTATAAACATACGTCTGTTTCACTTAAAGAACATACCAATTGTAATAGTATGAATGTAATGTATGTGATTAAATGCCGATGTGATTTGCCATATGTGGGTCAGACCAGACAGAAAGTGAAGGAGCACATTTTACAACATTGTAGCCATATAAGATGTAAGGTGTTAGAGCGTTCCGGCCTAATAATTTACCTGGGTTTTGGACGCTCTTGGGCCGATGAATCTTTTGACCAAGTTGGACTCTCTTCACCCGAGATCAGTCAATTTAATCTAATCAATAATCAATAACGAACATAAGCAATACCCTGATCAACATAACATTTCACAATTAATCCAGAATACATTTCGGCGAACCATGACCTTTCGGTCATGAATAACCACACCAATTTATTCAAAGTTAATGAATTTATTTCCCTATATTAACAAAGCTAGCACAATGTAGATGTGTCTCAACACCAAATGATATATGTAAATGAACATTAATAGCTGTCCATAACGGCGAAAAAGATGCAATCTATACAGCATTTGAATAACAATGCCTTCGATAATGGCAACGCAAACTACTAAAACTATAATCTGTAATGAGCTAATTGCATACATTGATCAGCATAACAAGGTCGCAAATTGCATCGTGCAACAAAAGGAATCCTCATCTAACCTCAAATTAGCATCAGCATGTGGGTCTTCATGCAAAAAACAATTTAGCAACATTAATTTAGAAAACTCCTAACTAGGGCTCTTATCAAAATCAGCAGTTGGTTACCTAAAAAGAAAACACAATGCAATTGTACATTTGTCTTTCATATTTACCAAATTCAATCAGCATTCAAGGAAGTCTTCGTCTCACAGGTACCGGATTCAATCAGCATGGGACGGGGCAAAGGGGCAGGGTGGACGGGGCAGTTGCCTCACGGCGGCAGGATAAACTACTACTTCATGCAAAGGGTAAATCAAAATTAAAGTCTCTAGGGCGAGAATTTCTTAAAAGTCTCTAGAAGACGGCAAAATGACGAAGTCAGCAAGATGGGCCATAATGGCCAATGTCCTGCAAAATGGCGGGTATGGGGCGATGTCTCTCAATAATGGCTCTCAAAATGGCGGGCAATGCTGCAATGGCTGCAAAATGGCTGTAATGGCTCCTTTCTTCTTGTGCACCTAGTTTAAATAGACAACAGTTCAAATCCAGTAGGGTCTTCCATTGGAGGGTTCATAGGTTGGCTTCAAATTGTCCAATCAAAAACAACAGTTCTCAAGCTTTTACTTAAGCATACATTATCCTTAGAGACGGTTACGTAAGTTGCAACATTTTATACCAATTAACTCACTTTCAGAGCTTCCATTGTCCGCACCTGCAGATTGACCTTGGAGCAAAGAAGAAGATGCCAGGCTGGCACGAAACCTTAAGATAAGCATGTGAACGATCTCAGTGGAAAAGTACAGCTTCAAGCAGAAATACACGTTTATTAGCACATTGGAAAAATACGAGCATCTAAATCGTGAGACAAGACAACTAGGCCGAAGCCTGCACTAAAGTTGTGCTAAGCTAAAACATTTCAAACAAGCAAATCATAGCACACGTTTACGATTATGTCGGATTAGTGCACTTCTAATACATCACGTTATATAAAGCATGCTTATAAATGTTGGCAAACTACTCTGAGGGCACATTTGTCCCCGTACAATCTTTATTCGTTCGGTTAAAGTCACACTTGATTATTGCAGCACTACGTTTATGCGCTAATAAATGTAAAACCTTCATTTCTGCGTCATCAAAGGTACAGGGTGAACCTTTGGTTGATCATTTTCTGACAGTGAACCACCCGAGAGATCTTTGAGCTGGGCGGTGATTGAAAAACTTACTGTAAACTGACGTGGGGGGTGACATAGCTGGCATTTTGAATTTGCATGAATGTAAATGGATTCACCTTCTAGACTCTGTTGCACAGGGTTGAAATGAATATGAAGAAATAGCTAGGCAAACAGCAAGCCTCTCGAATGGCTACGACATATGGTATATACATTGAGATGGTGGTTTGGCATACATGGTATAAGAATACCAAGATATACGAGGGATAAGAGACTGGGATGGTTAGAATGAGTGATATGGACATATAGAACTAACTAGGACTACCTATGTGATATGGGTGCTAGAGTAATTAAATGTCTAAGGATGGAATAAACTTTACAGTCTTTAGTCTTCTCTTGTGAGTAATATCTGTGTGTAATTTGATGATTCACTACCACATCGGCACACGTAGATTCTTGTGCCGTTTTCGTTAACATCAATATGAGGTTACACAATGCGGTGGTCTCTTTTATAGAAAATACACGCTGTTAAAAAGGTGATGGAATGTGTTTCATGCACCATTGTGAAAGAGCGGGATATAGGTTTTACTGCAAATGTATTTGTGTATGATGTAATTTAGGAAAGATTTCAACATATGGTTGGATGATAGCCAGTTCCGTCCCCTTTGTTTGGGTTATAGCGGAAGTGAGGAAGGGAAGTTGTGACGCCCGCATTCGAACATACTTTTCGGTGTTGCACGTAGGGACGCCGTTGGATGGACTTTAAATGCCGATTTCACTCATGTCTGTTTTTTTTTAGACTCAGAGACATGCGCGTGGTGCGAAGGAGTAAAACAATGACTTAAACCTACAGGTATCATGGGACACAATCCGTTTCACAAATACGTTTTCAAGTACGGAGACGGAAGGGCAAATGGATTTAAGTGAAGGACTAAAGTGGGGAGATGGACCCAGATATAAATAAGTGGTGATTTATTGACAAGAATGGTCAACCAACAGGCTTCTTTTTAACCCCTTTGTTGCCAGGCCTTTTCCTCCTCCTGTGCCAGGCCTTTTTTTGGCTATTTGGGGCAGTTCGCGCTTAGGCCCTCATAACATTTTGTCCACATAAGCTTGCCAAGCCAAATTGGCGTCTTTTTTTTCCAACATCCTAGGGATTCTAGAAGTACCCAGACTTTGTGGGTTCCCCTGAAGGAGGCCAAGAAATTAGCCAAAATACAGTGAAAATGTCGTTTTTTTAAAAAAAAATTGAAAAAGTGGCTGCAGAAGAAGGCTTGTGGTTTTTTCCCTAAAAATTGCATCAACAAAGGGTTTGTGGTGCTAAAATCACCAGCTTCCCAGCTTTCAGGAACAGGGAGAATCCGAAAACCCAATTTTTCAACACAAATTTGGCATTTTACTGGGACATATCCCATTTTTAAGATTTTTTGTGCTTTCAGCCTCCTTCCAGTCAGTGACAGAAATGGGCGTAAAACCAATGCTGGATCCCAGAAACCTAAACATTTCTGAAAAGTAGACAAAATTCTGAATTCAGCAAGGGGTCTTTTGTGTAGATCCTACAAGGGTTTCCTACAGAAAATAACAACTGAAAAAGAAAATTATTGAAATTGAGGTAAAAAAATTGCAATTTTTCTCTACGTTTTACTCTGTAACTTTTTCCTGCAATGTCATGAAAGCAATATACCATTACTTCTGCTGGACTCTTCTGGTTGCGGGGATATATAGGGCTTGTAGGTTCATCAAGAACCCTAGGTACCCAGAGCCAATAAAAGAGATGCACCCTGCAGTGCGTTTTCAGTCTATACCGGGTATACAGCAATTCATTTGCTGAAATATAGAGTGAAAAATAGCTATCAAGAAAACCTTTGTATTTCCAAAATGGGCACACGATAAGGTGTTGAGGAGCAGTGGTTATTTGCACATCTCTGAATTCCGGGGTGACCATGCTAGCATGTGAATCACAGGGCATTTCTCAAATAGACGTCTTTTTTACACACTCTCTTATATTTGGAAGGAAAAAATGTAGGGAAAGACAAGGGGCAATAACATTTGTTTTGCTATTCTGTGTTCCCCCAAGTCTCTCGATAAAAATGATACCTCACTTGTGTGGGTAGGCCTAGCGCCCGTGACAGGAAATGCCCCTAAACACAACGTGGACACATCACAATTTTTGACAGAAAACAGAGCTGTTTTTTACAACGTGCCTATCTGTAGATTTTGGCCTCTAGCTCAGCCGGCACCTAGGGAAACCTACCAAACCTGTGCATTTTTTAAAACTAGAGGCCTAGATGAATCTAAGATGGGGTGACTTGTGGGGCTCTGACCAGGTTCTGTTACCCAGAATCCTTTGCAAACCTCAAAATTTGGCTAAAAAAACATGTTTTCCTCACATTTCGGTGACAGAAAGTTCTATAATCTGAGAGGAACCACAAATTCCCTTCCACCCAGCGTTTCCCCAAGTCTCCCGATAAAAATGATACCTCACTTGTGTGGGTAGGCCTAGTGCCCGTGACAGATAATGCCCCAAAACACAACGTGGGCACATCACATTTCTTGAAAGAAAACAGAGGTGTTTTTTGCAAAGTGCCTACCTGTAGATTTTGGCCTCTAGCTCAGCCGGCACCTAAGGAAACCTACCAAACCTGTGCATTTTTTAAAACTAGAGACCTAGGGGAATCCAATATGGGGTGACTTGTGGGGCTCTGACCAGGTTCTGTTACCCAGAATCCTTTGCAAACCTCAAAATTTGGCTAAAAAAACAAATTTTCCTCACATTTCGGTGACAGAAAGTTCTGGAATCTGAGAGGAGCCACAAATTTCCTTCCACCCAGCGTTCCCCCAAGTCTCCCGATAAAAATGATACCTCACTTGTGTGGGTAGCCCTAGCGCACACGTCAGGAAATTCCCCAAAACACATCGTGGACACATCACAATTTTTGACAGAAAACAGAGGTGCTTTTTGCAAAGTGCCTACCTGTAATTTTGGCCTCTAGCTCAGCCGGCACCTAGGGAAACCTACCAAACCTTTGCATTTTTTAAAACTAGAGACCTAGGGGAATCCAAGATGGGGTGACTTGTGGGGCTCTGACCAGGTTCTCTTACCAAGATTCCTTTGCAAACCTCAAAATTTGGCTAAAAAAACACGTTTTCCACTCATTTCGGTGACAGAAAGTTGTGGAATCTGAGAGGAGCCACAAATTTCCTTCCACCCAGCGTTCCCCCAAGTCTCCCGATAAAAATGGTACCTCACTTGTATGGGTAGGCCTAGCACCACGAAAGGAAATGGCCCAAAACACAACGTGGACACATCACATTTTTTCATAGAAAACAGTGCCTACCTGTGGATTTTGGCTTCTAGCTCAGCCGGCAGCTGGGGAAACCTAGCAAACCAGCGCATTTTTGAAAACTAGAAACCCAGGGGAATCTAAGATGGGGTGACTTGTGGGGCTCTGACCAGGTTCTGTTACCCAGAATCCTTTGCAAACATCAAAATTTGGCCAAAAAAACACTTTTTCCTCTCATTTTGGTGACAGAAAGTTCTGGAATCTGAGAGGAGCCACACATTTCCTTCCATCCAGTGTTCCCCCAAGTCTCCTGATAAAAATTGTACCTCACTTGTGTGGGTAGGCCTAGCGCCCACGAAAGGAAATGGCCCAAAACACAAATTGACACATCACATTTTTTCACAGAAAACAGAGCTGTTTTTTGCAAAGTGCCTACCTGTGGATTTTGGCCTCTAGCTCAGCCGGCCCCAAGGGGGGCAGAAATGGCCTAAATATAATTTGCCCCCTAGGGGAGCGACCCTTGCCTAAGGGGTCGCTCCCCACCTAAAAAAAAAAAGAAGAAAAAAAGAAAAGAAAATGATCCCTGGTGCCTAGAGGTTTCTGCCCCCCCCCCCCGGGGGCAGATCGGCCTAATAATAGGCCAATCTGCACCCAGGGGGGCAGAAAAGGCCTTCCAAAAAAATGCCCCCCCTGGTAGCGACCCTTGCCCAAGGGGTCGCTCCCTTATGGCAATTTAAAAAAAAAAAAATCACTGGTGTCTAGTGGGCGCTTTAAAAGCTGGATTGCAAGCAATCCGGCTTTTGAAACGCTCAGAGAGACTTCAAAGGGAAGGAAATACATTTCCTTCCCTTTGAAGCCTCTCTGGGCCTCCCCCACGTGATCGAAAGAGAAATGCAAAGCATTTCTCTTTCGATCGTGCTGGAAGCTGAGCTTCCAGCGCGATGGGAGGAGGCCCTGTGACAAATCAGCGCGCGATCGCGCGCTGATGTCACAGGGGGGGGTGGGAGGTTCAGGGGTGGAAGGGGAAGGGCTTTCCCTTCCATCCCTGCCTTGGGGGGGGTGGGTGAGAGGCACAGGGGGGGGGAGCGCTAGTCCAAGGCACCCGAGTGGTTAAATTTAGTTTATTAATGGATATGTGGGTGATTTACTCTTGGTTTTTGTGGTTCTGAATCACAAGCACTTTTTCTTTGGCACTATTTGTCCTTCTTTTCTTTGATGTGTGAGGGTAGGATTTTTTAGTAGTATTAAGCAAAGTAAGAAAATAATTCTGTATATATAATAAAGGACTGATCTTGAATGTGATTTATATCTATGCTGTGTTTTCTTTGAAAAAGTTTGTCATTTAAGATTATATGATTAATGAGAATATTTGTTTTTGGATGGATCAATGTTGTTCGGTACCATGCAACTTGAATGCACAGTGCAGGGGCCCCCATGAACAACCCCGTCGTGCTTTTCATTGCCTGAATTATGGGCAGTAAAAAGCACTGCCACATTGCTGTCGGCTTATAATAATCAATGTTAAGGCCCTGTTCCCCACTGGGCCACACCCGACGCACCGCCACATTGCAGCCGGCTCATAATAATCAATGTTAAGGTCCTGTACCCCACTGGGCTGGTGGGTGGAAATGCTGTTTCCGCCTGCCGGCCCATTGGAGAACTCTTAATAGGGCCAGCGGATGGAAGACCGGTGTGGTGGTCTTACGTGTGAATGAGTTTGGCGGGCGACATCCGCCGCCCTCCAAACTCATAATGAGGGCCTATACATTAGCTAAGATATTACAAAAAATGCCTTACAAGCACACAGGGCTGAGAGCATAATATTTGGCCTGGGTGAAATTTGTTATGACGCTAGTGTAACGAGTAATTTTGATAATTTCTCATTACACATTTGACACAAAATTACAGAAAATTGCACAATTACACTAGTTTGCATAATTATGGCAATGTGGCATAAAATGGGGTTCATTTTGGACCCAAGTGCATTTTGAGCTAAGAAAATAGTGTTAAATGCTGGGGTACGCTCCTCAAATAATTCTGTGTATTCCTACATAATTTGTCTGTAATTTTTCATAATTACAATACAGCAAATTACATTCGTTACACCGACTCTGACATAATATATGAAAGTAGGGTGCACTAGATAAGAAGACAAATATGTCATCACAGTGAATATTTACAAAATCTGTTTACCACTATATGGGCAAAGCCATATTTTCCATGGACGATTCTAATTCAGGATAAAATCTACTAAAGATCCTTCAGGGCATGTAGGAATGTCTTCCTTCTTCCCCTGGTAACCCCCAAACTTTTGGACAGATACTGATGGTTACTGACTCTTGGCTGTGCCCTGGGTACTGCTTACCAGTCCCAGGGCCAGTGCTCTGTGTAAAGTGGATATGCAAATTAGGCTATTTATAATTGGCAATATTAATCTACCTATAAGTCCCTCGTATATGGATGGGCATGTAGGTTTAGGGACCCCAGCGTAGGTATTGCACTCATAGGTGCACTGTTGAGGTGCCCAGTGTCATTTTAAAGGCAAGCCTGCCTTGCTGGCTGCCTATTAGTTAAAGTTACATGCAAATTCGACTTTGGAATTAAAAGTACTTCCAAAGTCCTAAATTAGCTCATTTGTACAAATAAGCCACCCCTAATGTGTGCCCTATATGCCCCTAGGGTTGGGTGGCATGTAACTATAAGCAGGGACCTTATAAAAATAGTTTTGTAAGCCCTGGTGAGGTAAAACAGCCACATTTGTTTTTCCCTAATTGTAGTGAATGGCCTCCATAGGCTAGAATGGGGAGACTTTATTTTAATTTATAAAGTCCCCTTAAGTGACAGATTCATCAAGTCTGGTATCAAATTAATTGTTATAATACATCACACAACTTACAATTATTGGATTTAATATAACTTGTTCAAGTGAAGAGTTTTAAACTTTACCTAAAAAGTTGCCAGCTTCCGCCCTGTAGTGCTTTGCTTTTATTGGCCAGCCTCTGGCAGCCTGGCCAGGCTGCCTTGATGAGGTGTGAAGTAGCCTGGGCTCAACACAAAGATATGTGCCTTGGGGAGGAGATATTCCCTCAGCAGATGGAGAAGCAGGAAGGGGGGAGGGCTGCCAAACTGGTCTTCAAAGGAAGGGAAGGACATTTGGAGCAACCCAGCACCTCCCTCACATCCCACAAAACCAGACAATTAGGTGCCCCCTTGATTCGATTAGGAGAGGGCAGGAGAGGGGTGTGTTTAGGATTTTTAGCCACACCAGAGGGTGGGCTCAGCCAGATGTAACCTCCAAAAATCCTTTTCTTCCATGATGCATTTTTGAGGAATGTTGTTTCCTGTGATTGATTTTTGCCACACTTCCCAGGAACTGGTCATCACAGGGGGAAGGACCCTGCAGCTGAATGGAGAACCAGAACCCCCCTGTTTTTCACCCAGGAGCAAGGGAAAAACTGGCAGACTTGCACCCACACCTCAGATCCCTACAAGGAAGAACTACAGAAGAAGAAGGACTGTCCTGCTGGACCCCTGACCTGCACCTGAACATTGCACTCTGGAGGACTGCAGCAGCTGCACACCTGGGCTTCACCACAAGAAGGACTTTGCCTGGCTTCAACTGGTTCAAGGAGGAACTTCCTGTTTGCTACAGGTGAACAATTGCTAACCAGAGTCCACTGATCCAACCCCTGAAGAAATTGACCAGCTGACCACTGTCCAATGGCCAAATTGGAGTTTGTGACAGGTGCATTCTGGGAATTGTAGTCCGCACCCTCAAGGAGCATTTCAGAGCTTCTGGAACCTTGGGGTGAGTTGTGGACCTCAAAAGAACCTTAAAAGAACATCTAGGAGAAGATCCAGAAGTTTGGAGAACTTTTTGAAAAAAGCTCCATAAAGGGACCGACCCACAGCGGCAACCCTAGCCTGCTTGCCCCACCTGCAACCTGGCCTGACTTACAGGTTCATCCTGGTGAAGAAAATCTTGGAAAAAGTGACTAAGTACGAACGTAGAAAGTCGTCCGGGACCTCCCAGGCACTGTATCCGAAAAGGGCTCCAAGGACGTCGGTTCAAGATTTAGGTGTGCCCCGGTCAAGGGATTTTCATCTCGAAAAATCATCTAAGTCCAAAGGTAAAAACCTCCACGAGGGCTCCTGTGACGCTTACCCAAGGAGGTCGGATTGGACTGGCAACTTGATCCTGCTGAAGAAAATCTCCAGAGAAACGAAAAAGTCCTAAGGTAAATTTTTGACCGAGGCCTCCCGCAGGGCTTCATTGCGGTCAGCCTTAAACTTTGACTTTGCCTCGGTCGAGGTGTGACCAAAGGACCAGATTGGCGCTATTCGTTTCTAAGTGCTAAAAAACATAAATTTTATTTGTTTTGGTGTCATTTTAAAGCAAAAAATATTTCCTATTGTTATAAATTGGTTTTGGAATTTTTAACTGTTTCCTGTGTATTATTTAATTACGGTTTTGTGATATTTGAATGCTTTATGCTTTGTCTCGTAAGTCAAGCCTTGTCGCTCATTGCCAAGCTACCATGGGTTGAGCCAGGTTTAATTTATTGAGGCCTAACTGGACCTAAGTGGAGGCTAGTGGCCTAGGCTCTGTGTAAAGTGGATATGCAAATTAGGCTATTTATAATTGGCAATATTAATCTACCTAAAAGTCCCTCGTATATGGATGGGCATGTAGGTTTAGGGACCCCAGCGTAGGTATTGCACCCATAGGTGCACTGTTGAGGTGCCCAGTGTCATTTTAAAGGCAAGCCTGCCTTGCTTGCTGCCTTTAAGTTAAAGTTACATGCAAATTCGACTTTGGAATTAAAAGTACTTCCAAAGTCCTAATGTGTGCCCTATATGCCCCTAGGGCTGGGTGGCATGTAACTATTAGCAGGGACCTTATAAAAATAGTTTTGTAAGCCCTGGTGAGGTAAAACAGCCACATTCGTTTTTTCCTAATTGTAGTGAATGGCCTCCATAGGCTAGAATGGGGAGACTTTATTTTAATTTATTAATTTATAAAGTCCCCTTAAGTGACAGATTCATCAAGTCTGGTATCAAATTAATTGTTATAATACATCACACAACTTACAATTATTGGATTTAATATAACTTGTTCAAGTGAAGAGTTTTAAACTTTACCTAAAAAGTTGCCAGCTTCCGCCCTGTAGTGCTTTGCTTTGATTGGCCAGCCTCTGGCAGCCTGGCCAGGCTGCCTTGATGAGGTGTGAAGTAGCCTGGGCTCAACACAAAGATATGTGCCTTGGGGAGGAGATCTTCCCTCAGCAGATGGAGAAGCAGGAAGGGGGGAGGGCTGCCAAACTGGTCTTCAAAGGAAGGGAAGGACATTTGGAGCAACCCAGCACCTCCCTCACATCCTGCAAAACCAGACAATTAGGTGCCCCCTTGATTCGATTAGGAGAGGGCAGGAGAGGGGTGTGTTTAGGATTTTTAGCCACACCAGAGGGTGGGCTCAGCCAGATGTAACCTCCAAAAATCCTTTTCTTCCATGATGCATTTTTGAGGAATGTTGTTTCCTGTGATTGATTTTTGCCACACTTCCCAGGAACTGGTCATCACAGGGGGAAGGACCCTGCAGCTGAATGGAGAACCAGAACCCCCCTGTTTTTCACCCAGGAGCAAGGGCAAAACTAGCAGACTTGCACCCACACCTCAGATCCCTACAAGGAAGAACTACAGGAGAAGATCCCCGACCATGACAGAGAGAACACTGCAGGGGCATCAGAGAGCAAGAAAACAGGCACCCCAGGGGGAGGGAAAGGGGGGGCACCTCAGCCGCTTGAGTGCATAATGCCCAATCCACAAGAGGGCCACATGCCCACTGTTCAATCCTGGGGAGTGCAAAGCCACAGTCTCTCAAATCTCACAAGTGGGTGGTCTGCCCACTGCCATATCCTGGGGAGTGCAAAGCCACAGTCTCTCAAGTCTTTCCAGTGGGTGGGTTGCCCACTGTTCCATCCTGGGGAGTGCAAAGCCACAGTCTCTCAAGTCTCTACAGTGGGTGGGTTGCCCACTGTTCCATCCTGGGGAGTGCCCACTGCCACAGTCTCTCAAGTCTCTACAGTGGCTGGGTTGCCCACTGTTCAATCCTGGGGAATGCAAAGCCACAGTCTCTCAAGTCTCTACAGTGGGTGGGTTGCCCACTGCCATATCCTGGGGAGTGCAAAGCCATAGTCTCTCAAGTGGAAAACAGTCTCCACTGTTTCTGGAGGGAGCCTTGTGCCCAGAGTGCTTCATCCTGCTAAGGACAGAGGTAGTAGATGGATCTCTCCACTGGTTCTGGAGGGGGCATGGTGCCCAGAGTGCTTCACCCTGCTAAGGACAGAGGTAGTGGATGGATCTCTCCACTGGTTCTGGAGGGGGCATGGTACCCAGAGTGCTTCATCCTGCTAAGGACAGAGGTAGTGGATGGATCTCTGCACTAGTTCTGGAGGGGGCATGGTGCCCGAGTCCTTCATCCTGCTAAGGACAGAGGTAGTGGATGTATCTATCCACTGGTTCTAGAGGGGGCATGGTGCCCAGAGTGCTTCATTCTGCCCGTGACGGACTCAGTAGCGTCTGTGCCCTTGGCGCTCATGGGCCAGTGGTGCTTGAGACGATGGTGCCCTGTTCAGCGGTGCTTGAGACGGCGGTGCCCTGTTCAGCGGTGCTTGAGATGGCGGTGCCCTGTTCAGCGGTGCTTGAGACGGCGGTGCCCTGTTCAGCGGTGCTTGGAGCGGCGGGCTCCTTTACAGTGACTCAACTGCTGGCGGTCCTTCATGACCCAGCGGGCTTGTGCTGGCGGTCCTCTCTGTCAGCGGGGCTTGTGCTGGTGGTCCTCTCTGTCCCAGCGGGGCTTGTGCTGGTGGTCCTCTCTAGCCCAGCGGGCTTGTGCTGGCGGTCCTCTCTGTCCCAGCGGGGCTTTTGCTGGCGGTCTTTCATGGCCCAGCGGGGCTTTTGCTGGCGGTCCTTCATAGCCCAGCGGGGTTTGTGCTGCCGGTGGCCTCCTGGGCAGCTGGGCTGGTGCTGGCTGTGGCCTACTGGGCAGCTGGGCTGGTGCTGGTGGTGGCCTCCTGGGCAGCTGGGCTGGTGCTGGCGGTTGCCTCCTGGGCAGCAGGGCTGGTGGCGGTGGCCTCCTGGGCAGCGGGGATGATGGCGGTCTTCTCCGCCGTGCTGCTCTTCCTAGACTTGCTGAGTTTCTTGTGCCCCTTCCCCACCTTGGAAGGTGTTGCAGCTGACTCCACACTCCCACCTGTCCCACTGGGAGCGGCTTTGGTGGCTGGAGTCTTCCCCCTGTCCCGCCAGGCACTGGCCAACTTCTGATGCTTGACAGGTGGGGGACTGTCTGTGCTGTGGCTCCGTGCCACACTGGCTGCCCTGGTGGCCAGTGCACTCCAGATTCCGATGACTACAGGCACCACTGGCCCCGGAGATGTTGTGGCTGAGTCGCTAGTTCGGGACCTAGGAGACGGACAGGGTGGGGGAGGTGTGGAAAAGAGGTCAAGGTTGGACAGGAAAAGTTTTTGGGAGACACTGGGATGGGTAGCTGGAGGGGGTTTGGGAGTGGAGGAAGAGGTTGTGATTGTAGGAGGTGTTCGTTTGGTGACTTTGGGTGAAGGTGCATGCGCTGGAGGCTGTCGTGAGGTGGATGGCTGTTGGGTGGGTGTGTGTCTGCGTTTGTGTATCTTGGGAGGGGGCATCACAGACACACTGGGAGAGGACACAGGGGACGTGTAAATGGTAGTGGGGTGGTGAGTGCACGTGAGCGGGGTGTGGTGGTGGGTATGCTGGTGCGGGACGTAATGGCTGTAGTGGTAGTGCATGCAGGTGTGAGTGTAGACGAGACTGGGTGGGAGGAGGGAGACGAAGAGGAGGGGGACACAGTGGAGGCAGTGGATGTTGGTGTGTCTGCATGGGTATGATGCTTGCGTGAGCGCCTGTGGGATGTGTGGTGCTTATGTTTGTCTGAGCTTTCCTTGTGTGTTGACGTGTGTGCATGCTGGTCTAGAGGTGTGCTTGGGATAGGCTGGGGTACAGGGGATTGGGTCTGGGTGGAGGAAGTTGGAGGGGGGAGGCTAGAGACAGGGACAATGGCTGCCATCAGTGCTGAGGCCAGAGTCTGAAAAGCTTGCTGAAGGGCCGCCTGACCAGAATTAATGCCCTCCAGGAATGCATTGGTTTGTTGCAACTAACTTTCTACACCCTGGATGGCATTCAAAATGGTAGACTGCCCAACAGTGAGGGACCTGAGGAGGTGATTGGCTTTCTCACTGAGGGCAGCAGGGGTGACTGGGGCAGGGCCTGAGGTGCCTGGGGCGAAGGTGATGCCCACCCTCCTGGGTGAGCGGGCACGGGGCAAAGGCTGAGGGGCTGCTGGGAGGGCGGTGCTGGAAGGGGGGGTGGCGGCTGTACCTGTAGATGGGGGTGGCACAGATGTTGCCACCACCACAAGGGAGCTCCCATCAGAGGACGAGTCCGTGTCACTGGTCTCAGCTCCTGTCCCCGCCGTGGAGCTCCAATCGCCCTCCGTCCCACTGGTGAAGTCCGATTCCGTAGTGTGGCCCTCCATGGCCATGTGGGATGCAGCCCCCCGTGCTCTGGTGCCGCTGCTCCTCCACTTGATGATGCTAATGCACACAATAACAGGGAGACCACAAAAAGGGGGGGGGAGAAGAAAGACATGTTGAGTGCATGCATTGCCGCTACCGTTGGCGGACACAACAGACACAGAAGCCCCCTGCACTACGCCGCGCTCTTGGGCTCCTATGTTCAATTCCTGGGAAATGGCCTACTAGGCTATGGACGACATCTGCACACATGGATGACACAGGGGCATGACTAGGTGTAGTTGGCACTCTACAGAGGTGCAGTGGGGTACCACATGGCCTGCCTTACGGAGGGACCTTGCCTACGGAACTTGCCCTGGCCTAGGGAAACCCACAGCCCACCTCCCCCACCCAGACCCCTCCACTGCGCGCTAAATCAGCAGAATGAGAGTGTACTCACCCCCTTGTGGCTGCTGTGATGCCCTCAAGCGCCCATCCAACTCCGGTTATGCCACCGCCAGGATCCTGAACATCAGGGGGGTCATGGTCCGACGGGCACCCCTCCCATATTGAGAGGCCATCCCCAGCTGAGCCTCGGCCGTCTTCTTGCTCCAGCGGCGAATGTCCTCCCATCTTTTACGGCAGTGGGTGCTCCGTCAATGGTAGACCCCCAGGGTCCGGACTTCCTTGGCGATGGCACGCCAAATATATTTTTTCTGGTGGGCGCTGACCTACATGCGTTGTATAGGGGGAAGAGAAACTTATTACCAACTGCATCGTCAAAGTGATTGGCCCCCATACCTACCCTTGCCATGTGGCACATGCACTCACCGTCGTTTCATGCACGCCACACTCTCCCCCCTTCCTTCTTACATCCACCCCTCTCCACACAGGCATAGCCCATACAGCATGCTCCCACTGTACTTACCTGTTTGTCTGGAGGACCGTAGAGTAGCGTGTACTGGGGGAGGACCACATCCACAAGTTTCTCCAACTACTCCGATGTGAAGGCAGGGGCCCTTTCCCCAGACACTCGAGCCATTGTCTCTTCCAGACCGAGGTCACAGCAGCACTTGCAGTGTAGGTCCTCTCCTGTCGAAGATCAGGTATCGAGTGATTGAACAGATAGAAAATGGCGGTCACGTCCGCAGCGGTGCGTACCGTCACCGCTGGTACATCGTCATTGGCTCCTGGGACCCATAGAGTCCAATGTTAACCAATGCAGCATTGCGCCGCGCTCTTTGACCGCCTACCGCGACAGTGTAGAACGCCAGCGAAGTTACCTCACATCCCATTGTCCCACTTTACAGGTCAGGCAGCCGCCATTTCAGGGGCCCACATGGCTTCCTTTTCAACTGCGTCACACATACCTAGGCCTAGACTCAACACACATACAGGCCACTTTTTAGATTATGATTGGTGTTCTGTGTAAGCTGTGGGTACGTACCTCTGAGTTGTTTGAATCTGTGCTCACTGTTGTCCTTCATAGGCCCTGTCCGCTGGGACTTGTGAGGAGATGGCGGCATCCTCCGGTGTACTGACCGTTGGTGGACCTATCGACAATGAAGGAAAGACATGTGATAATAACATACAGGCTTGACCGTGCCACAATCCAGGAACTGTGTACCCAGTTGGAGCCAGACCTGATGTCAGCTATCTGCCATCCCACAGGAATCCCCCCTCAAGTGCAGGTGCTGTCAGTACTCCATTTCCTTGCAAGTGGGTCATTTCAAACAACAGTGGCCATAGCATCAGGGATGTCCCAGCCCATGTTTTCCAACGTGTTGTCTGTCCTGCTGAAACACATGCAGAGCTACATCGTTTTCCCTCAGGTGGAGAATTTGTCTACAGTGAAAGGTGATTTCTAAGCCCTGGGACATATCCCCAACATCATAGGTGCCATTGATGGGACACATGTGGCTTTGGTACCCCCCGCAGGAGTGAACAGGTGTACAGAAACCGGAAGAGTTATAATTCGATGAATGTACAGATGGTATGTTTGGCCGACCAGTACATCTCCCATGTGAATTCTGGCTCAGTGCACGACGCCTACATCCTGCGGAATAGCAGCATCCCTTATGTGATGGGTCAACTCCAGAGGCACCGTGTATGGCTATTAGGTGAGCACCTGGAAGCTAGTCAGTGGGAATGGTTGTCTGGGTCTGGGGATATTCCTCCAGGTTAGTGTGTGTCTAACAGTTGTCCCTCGCCATTTGCAGGTGACTCTGGTTACTCCAACCTGTCATGGCTACTGACCCCAGTGAGGAATCCAAGGACAAGGGCAGAGGAACGCTACAATGAGGCCCACGGGCGAACTAGGAGGGTGATTGAGCAGACCTTTGGCCTCCTGAAGGCCAGGTTCAGGTGCCTCCATATGACAGGTAGATCCCTATTCTACTCACCAAAGAAGGTGTGCCAGATCATCATGGCCTGCTGTATGCTTCACAACTTGGCTTTGCGATGACAGGTGCCTTTTCTGCAGGAGGATGGTCCAGATGGCGGTGTTGTTGCAGCTGTGGAGCCTGTGGACAGTGAAGACGAGGAAGCAGAGGAAGAAGACATGGACAACAGGGACTTAGTGATCCAGCAATATTCCCAGTGAAACACAGGTAAAAATACAAACCTGCCTACTACATGTACTTAAACACTACTACCTCTCAACTGTCTGTCGTTTTCACCCAGTGTATGGTCACTGAGTTGTCACTTTCCCTTACGATTTCACAGATCTGGGTCCCACAGTGTGACATCTGCTTTGATTCCTCATGGACTAGAGCTGTGTGACATAGGTATGTTGACTTTACAAATGAAAGAGCTTTTTGCCACAGTAATTGCTAATACAGTATTCCGAAATCACAGACTGACTCAAGATTGTTTTGTGCTTTAAGAGTGTTTATTTTAGTGCTCAAAATTGGAGGGGGTAGTAAAATGGTGAGGGGTGATGGCGGAGCAATGTCCATGGCAGAGTCCAGTCTATTAGTCTCACAGGTGCATTGCCCAAATGGGCATAGGAAGTGGAGCTGGGGCAGTTTAAGGATGGACATGGTGACAAAGTGGGACAGAAGGATGACAATCAGGGTGGTCTCATTTCTTGGCGGGGGTCTTGACATCGTTCTCTGTCTTGTTCCTGGATCTCGGGGACCGTTTGCGAGGTGGTTCTCCCTCTGCAGGGGGTGGGGTGCTGGTTTGGTGGTCCTGTGGCGGTGCCTCCTGTCCACTAGTGCCGGCGGAGGGGGTGGGCAGTTCATCATCCAGGCTAGTGTCATGGGCCCATTGTAGTGCCACAGTGTCCCTCCTGGTGTTGAGTACTTCCTTCAGCACCCCTACGATGGTGCCCAGGGTGGAATTGATGGTTCTGAGTTCCTCCCTGAAGCCCATATACTGTCCTCCTGCAGGTGCTGGGTCTCCTGAAACTTGGCCAGTACTGTTGCCATCGTCTCCTCGAAGTGGTGGTAGGCTCGCATGATGGAGGAGAGGGCCTCATGGAGAGTGGGTTCCCTGGGCCTGTCCACCCCCTGTCGCACAGCAGCCCTCCCAGTTCCCCTGTGTTCCCGGGCCTCCGTCCCCTGTGCCCACTACCACTGTCCCCAGCTCCCTGTTGTTGGGGTGGTGGGTTAGCCTGGGTTCCCTGTAGTGTTGGACACACTGCTGATTGACGTGTCCTGGGGACGGAGGTATGGGCCCGCTGGGTGGGTGCTATGCTGGTGTTTCCAGAGGGGGGAAGCTCTGTGGTGGCCTGTGACTGGTTGAGGGGAACCGACTGTCCAGAGGTCCCCGATGGGCCGGGCTGGTCATCTAGATCCAGTTGGACAGAGGTGCTGTCATCACTGTGGGCCTCTTCGGTTGGTGGTGTGGACATGTGTGGACCCTCCTGTCCGGTGACATTGGGTAGGGGTCCTGCAGGGGTATAAAAGGATGTTTATTACATCTGTGTGTGGCATGGTGTGCAATGGGTGGGTGACCGTGTACCCCAGTGCTTGCATTCCTGTGTGGGGTCTTGTGTGATGATGGTTTAGGGGGGTGTATGGGTATGTGCAGTGGGCATAATTTCATGATGGGTGTCCATACTTTGTTGTTGCATGCAGGGCTTGGGGTTAGGATGTGTGGTTTGTGATGTAGGGACATTTGTGAGGAGTTGGAGTGATGGGGGTGAGGGTGGGGGTATGTGCTGGCATGCAGATAGGGTTGGGGATGCAATAGTTAAGATTTGACTTACCAGAGTCCATTCCTCCAGCTACGCCTGCGAGGCCCTCAGGATGCAGAATCACCAAGACCTGCCCCTCCCATGTTGTTAGTTGTGGGGGAGGAGGTGGGGGTCCGCCGCCAGTCCGCTGACCGCCAGGTGGTGTCTTGAGACCACAGAATGCACTTTCCCCCGTAGGTCGTTCCACCTCTTCCTGATGTCCTCCCTATTTCTTGGGTGCTGTCCCACTGCGTTTACACTGTCCACTATTTTTCGCCATAGCTGCATCTTCCTTTCAATTAATGTGTGCTGCACCTGTGATCGGAATATCTGTGGCTCTACCCGGACGATTTCCTCCACCATGACCCTGAGCTCCTCCTCCGAGAACCTGGGGTGTCTTTGCCGTGCCATGGGGTGGTGTAGGTGATGTGTGGGGTGGTGTGTGGGGTGATAAGTGTGCTGATATGTAGTGGTGTGTAGTGTGAGGTGCGTGGAAGTTATGTGGGTGATGGTGTTGTGTGCCTGTGGGTGCTAGTATTGTTGATGGTGGTGTCTCTCTCTGGCCTTCGTTCGTGATTTTTGGTCATAGGGGTTTGTGGGTGTTGTGGGTGTGTGTTATATATTGTATTGGGTGTGTGGGAGAGTGTGTGTATCAGGTGTATGTATTTGGAATTGTCCAATGTGGCTGTGTTTTGTAAATGTGTGTGTATTTTTAGCACGGCGGTGTGTACCGCCAATGGAATACCGCAGTCGAAAGACCGCCGCGTGGATTCGTGTGTCGTGATAGTGTGGGTGTATTTCTGTTGGTGTGACGGTGGAGGTTTTGTTTTCGCCAGTTTATCACTGACCTTTGGTGTGGCGGACTTGTGTGGGTGTCTGAATTTTGGCGGATTCCGTGCTGTGGGTCATAATGGCTCTGGCGGTTTTCCGCAGCGGTGTGTTGGCGGTCTTCTGCACGGCGGTATGTGGCTTTTACCGCCAATTTTGTAATGAGGGCCTATCTCTTCTGCTGCAACACTGGAGCACCTGCATGCACAACAACTCCCACCACGCCGATCACATCAAGCAAAACTGCTTTGGGACAACTCCACTGCCTTCTGCTCAATGCACAATCACTCTGCAAGCATGCCACCAAGATCTGGGACACCATCACCTCCCTCACTCCCAATGTCAACTTCCTCACCGAGACCTGGTTCAAACACACATCCACTCCCAACATTACCTCAGCAACACCAGACGGCTACAAGATAGCACATCAGGACAGCACCAACAAACACAGAGGTGGAATCACCATCATCTACAAAAAGAAATCCGCTGCTCCAACGCTGCAGAGGACATCACTCCGATCATGGAACATGTCAATTTCTGACTCCAAATTGATGGCAAAACAACTAACAGAGGTACCCTCGACCACAGACCTCCCAGGACTGCGCCAAAGTTTCTGTGACACCATCCTCGAATCCATTGCCCCGCTCGCCATCAACTCCAAACCCTACATCTTCCTTGGAGACCTCAATCTTCACCTTAATTAACTCGGCAACACCACCAACCTCCTCAAAAGCATTAAGAACATCAACCTCTTCCAACTAGTCACCCACCCCACACACTATGCAAGACATAGCCTCGACCTCTTCTTTACGGCCAGTGAAGGATCCAAGTACAGACATGTCACCAATCTCACCTGACAGACCATGCCATCGTCCACTTTACCACCATAGGACCCCCAGCACCACCACCAAGCCTCCTAGCAGCTCACACCTGAGAGAGATCAAAATTTACTATTACATTGGTGACATATGGTGACTTACAAACCTTTATTTAAAAGTCTAACAGAGAAATTAACGTGCAGATGTAGATTGTGCAAGTTTAAATAATGGTGGACAATGTGGCCACCATTCGTATTTTGACATCCTGTTTTAAGCTGTTTTAAGCTGAAGATATTGTGCACTTATATTTGATTAAGCTATTGATATGAATTAATGCTGAGTGTTTTTATTAGATGAAAATTAGAATTAAAGTATTAAATAAACATGAATTAATCACACTCATATGAATTTAAATTTAATTTATTAACGTGAGTTATATGTGTGCAGAAAACTGAATGCATGTTTAAGCTGTTTCTAATATGTTGTAAATAATGTTTGCAATAAAATAATTTGCTTTGCATATTTGATTTTGATTTGTAAGGTGCACAATAGGATTCATGTCTATTAAAGTGCAAAGTGCATTTAGCCTATTTAACTTGACAAGGCCTGAAGTTTCATTCTTGCAGTAGTAGAGGAAAATCACTTGCTTAATTCTGTTTCCTCCATTCTAAACTCTTTCCCTAGGTTGCTGACGTGATGTTGAATGTCCTATTGTATTGAAGGTGAAGAACATGTTTCAATGATAACTAAGCAACAATATTTGTTCTAGCTGACGTACAAGACAGGAAACTTATTCATTTCATGTGAGTTGCTAGATGATTTTTCCAAATTATTTTTTAACTTTTCTTTATGCTTTTGCCCACAATTGCAAGTCCAAATTTTGTGTTAGTGATAGGAATAGGCCAACCCTGAAATTTGAATGTCATTAACTGAATTTTGATGATTTACTGATGTCACCATCATCTGCTTTGAAATATGATATTAATGTGCATATTGTAGTTTTGTTCATTTATGTTATTTTTTTGGAGTGTTTAACAGTAATAATATCTAGTAGGTTAAGTATTTTTAGATGCTTTGGTCAGCCTATGGTTTTCATGTACATTTATAAATTAGTTTTGCGCACCATATATATTACATTGATCCTGGGATTGTAGTAAAGCTTTGAAACTTTTATTCAGTTTGGAGTTTGATTTAGTGTTTAAATTGTTCACAAGATTTAAAATTGTTTATGGTTTTTAGGTTGTAGAATTATGTTGAATGCACCTGACTACTATACTCCTCACTAAGTCCAAAGATACAATTGTATGGGGAAGGTGAGATAGGGTATGTTTGTCTCACTTGTACGCTTGTGGATTCTGAACCTGAGGTGGGAAGAGGACCTCAGCGGGCGCATCTGCAGTTTTTGGTAGCAGAGTTATGGTTATGTCTGATAAGGAGAAGAGTCAGAATTTGCCCACGTTGTGAGTTGTTGGTGTAATGTAGGGGTTGATGGAGTTCAGCTTTGTGTTATAAGTGTACGGTATGTGTTTTGAGTAGGGTTTGCACTTGAAGTGCTTTTAGCAAACTGTGTTGAAGCGTAGTGTATGAAATGAGTAGGGAATTTTCATTCTCCAGGTAAATGAGTAAGGAGTTTGCGTAATCCAAGTAAGAGAGTGGGTAGTTGGCCTACTCAAAAAGTAAATGTTGCGCTTTGTTCCAAAAATTGCCCACGTGGTTGTTGTTGATGGGTCCTGCGAGTCATAAGACTCCAGAGTACTGTTCAAGTGTATGGGGAAACTTGGTTAACTCGTCGTCTGCAGTGAGGTGTTGGTTGATTGAGCACTGTTGATAATATCAGTAGACTTTCCTTGAGTGTGTGAGTTGTTGGTTGGTATTACGTGAATCCAGAGTGCACAAGGAGAATTCGTATCAACCGGAGTGAGATTTGCGGGTCAAATCTTACTTGCAAAAGCCATAGCCGTAGCTGTTTGTGCGAAAGGCCACTGTCGAAAGTCCTGTACATATTTGAAAGCATTTGAGTCCTACCTGTAGTGAGCAAACTGGTTGTTTTTCTTGTGCTTGCGATATTCGCATTTAGATGGCTCTGAAGTGAGTCACCACTGTCTAGTGAAGTGAGTGTGACGTTATTTGGCCTGCGCCGTGATAGGTCGGTAGATAGGAAGAGGGGCACACGGATTGTTGGACAGAATTCTCTGCTATAAGTTGAGAATTGTTCATGAAAAGGATTGTGGGATTGAAAATTATTTCCTGGATTCATAGAATTTGTGGTTGTGAATTAGATTTGAATAAAACTCAAGTTTTTCAAAGCTTTAAAGAGTGCATTGAGAGGAGATTCTTTATTCCAGTTAAAGTGAGCGAGCCTACTCCACCTGAGGGTACACCAGCATTTGAGGTAATGGTGGAAAGGGGAGTTTCAACATGCCTTTGGGTAAATCAGTGGTGTAAAATAACTGAGAAGGAAGGTTACTTCGTTTTTCTCTTTTATGGAAGTTTTCATTTAAGACTATTAGAGAATCTTAGGAGGGTGTTGTATGAGTCAAAGCACCTTCCTAGGCTTGCACAAATTGAAGCAATTGCTAATTGGGAATTAGTTGCTAGACAGAAAAAGGCTCCGAAATTGGAAAGGAGAATGAGGAAAGCAATAAAGATGTTAGACGAAGCTAGATGAAATGAGGAGCTGAGAATGTGGAGAGCAGACACATTACATGCAGTGAATTTTCCAGCAATTACAGAGGAAGGTGATGAAAATGTTATACCGAAAGCTAAAAAGAAATCTGAAAAAGATCCAGAACAGAAGTTAGGTGATAATAAAAAGGTAGCTGACACCAAAAGTGATGAATTTTAATTCAGTTTTTGCAGAATCTTCCCCCACATATAATGTAGTCAAATCAATAAATCAGAGCGCAGTCCTGAATGTTGCCACAGCTCCAGTTGCACAAATTCAGATGACTCCAAATGTACCCACTGCTAATATTGCACAGGTTCCAGTTGTTTATCCAACAATTCCAACAGACACCTGCACAGATTGTGAATAAGAGACAGACAATGCCTATGTATTCCCCAGTGGTGACACCATATAATGGTCCGAATCAGTTAAGTCAGGCTTTTGGTACAGTATTGACGGGCCAAGGTAAAGGACAAATGTTTCCACCAATTCAAACTAATTTGTCAGGACCAGATGCATTGACAGTTCCTGTAACAATAGGTCCAGTTGTCCCGTTGAATGCCCAGAGAAATAATGAGAGTGGTCCCCAGATTCCAAATCCAGGATCAGCAATGAATTCTCCTTTTGGAACTAATGCAGAAATGAGACTAAGCACTACTGTGCCAGCCATGATCCCCATGAATTATTTTGATATAAACCAGACACATGATAAAGTAGGTCCTCCGACTGATGTGACATGTCCACCATGCTTAATGGGATCATCTATGATGGCTCAAGAGCAAGCAATGAGAGCTCCATGTAATATTACGCAGTTTACACCCCGAGATCAAGGTAATATTAGTTTACAAGCGTTATCATCAAAACAATTGACTAAATGTTTAGATGGTTTAAATGAAGAGTCAGGTTTGAAAAACACCCCAGAGGGAGAAAAGACATTGAAAATGACTACACTAAAATTGGAATTAAATTAAATGATTGAGGGGACATTTGAATTTGACAGATAAGATTCTTATAACGAAATTGAGATGTGGTTTATGTGCAAGGACGTTACTCTTTGAGCAGCACAGATTTATGAGAAATTGTCTAACTTAGCTGAGAAATATGACATTGAGATGAATACATCCAAACAGTTAGAGAGAAGTTACCGATTAAAATTTGATTGGAGAGACATTGCAAACATGAGATCACCTGCATTAAATAACAAATCCAGAGCATTCAAACATGGGGAGTGTAGGAAGTTGGCTCTGTATATACTATTTCAAAGTAAGAAATAGTGAGCACAGAGTCCAAGGGTTCCCCTTAGAGGTAAGATAGCGGCAAAAAGAGAAAATTCGAATGCTCTATCTTGTGGTAGTGTGGTCGAGCAGTAGGCTTTTCAGAGGATAGTGTTAAGCACTTGTTGTACACACACAAGCAATAAATGAGGAACACCCACTCAAAGACAATTCCAGGCCAATAGGTTTTTATATAGAAAAATATATTTTCTTAGTTTATTTTAAGAACCACAGGTTCAAGATTTACAAACAATTCTTTAAATGAAAGGTATTTCACTCAGGTATTCTAGGAACTTTGAATGATCATTGTTAGACTTTTCACCCTTGATGTAGATCTCCCTTAAATTTTTGCCTCTGTTCCCCAGGTTGTTGATGTGTACTGGACTCAGATTTTTCTGTTTTTGTTACTCTGGACACTTTACCACTGCTAAAGTGCAAGTGCTCCTTTACAAAATGTGTATGTGATTGGTTTATCCATGATTGGCATATTTGATTTACTAGTAAGTCCCTAGTAAAGTGCACTAGAGGTGCCAGGGCCTGTAAATCAAATGCTACTAGTGGGCCTGCAGCACTGGTTGTGCCACCCACATAGGTAGCTCGGTAATCATGACTCTGACCTGCCATTACAATGTTTGTGTGTGCAGTTTTACCTGTAAACTCGACTTGGCAAGTGTACCCACTTGCCAGGCCTAAACCTTCCCTTTTCTTACATATCAGACACCCCTAAGGTAGGCCCTAGGTAGCCCCAAGGGCAGGGTGCAGTGTATGGTTAAGGTAGGACATATAGTAATGTGTTTTATATGTCCTGACAGTGAAATATTGTTAAATTCGTTTTTCACTGTTGCAAGGACTGTCCCTCTCATAGTTTAACATGGGGGCTACCTTTAAATCTGATTAAAGTGTAGATTCCCTTTGGGAGCGGATGGACATGTGGAGTTTGGGGTCTCTGAGCTCACAATTTAAAAATACATCTTTTAGTAAAGTTGATTTTAAGATTGTGAGCTTGAAAATGCCACTTTTAGAAAGTGAGCAATTTCTTGCTTATACCATTTCTGTGACTCTGCCTATTTGTGGATTCCCTGTCTGGGTCAGTTTGACAGTTGGGCTGGTTGCACCTCACACTAGACAGTGACACAAAGGGAGCTGGGGTGTAGCCTGAATATCCTGATGAGCTATCTGTGCTGGGAGGGGGGGGAGGAGTGGTCACTCGCACCTGAAAGGGCTGTGCCTGCCCTCCCTCAATGCAGTCTCTAACCCCCTGGTGAGTGTCTGGGGCCTGGCCTGGGCAAGGCAGGATTTCACATTCCAAAGAGACTTTACTTTGAAGTAGGCCTACTTCAAAGGAGAAACTGGGTATAAGAAGGGCACCCAAAACTACAGACTTTAGAACACTTCTGGAAACAAGAAGGAACCTCTGCCTGGAGAAGAACTGAAGAGCTGAGGAGAAGTGCTGCCCTGCCTGTGACTGTGCTTTGTGGAGCTATCCTGCAGTTGCAGCTTCTGCCAGAGTAAGGGGGCAAAGACTGGACTTTGTGTGCCTTCCATCTTGTAAATAAATCTCCAAGGGCTTGACTTAGAGATTGCCTCCTGTTGTTTGAAGTCTCAGGGACAGCAAAGACTTCTCTCTGCCAGCACCAGGAGTCTCTGGAGAGACGCCTGCTCTGACAAGTGGTGCCCTATCCAGTCCCTGGGCCCTTGAAAGGAAAGCTGGTAGAAATCCAAGGAAATCGACTTCGGACGACTTCGGACCGACAGCGCTGCTGAATCGGGGAACGCCGCCTGCACCCGACGCTGTTTCCTTCGCTGAAACGCGACGCTCTTCGCAGGCCCGACGCCGCTGCAGCCCCGCTGAAGTCCGAGACTCCGTGGAAGTCACTGCACTAAGTCGTGACCAACGCCGCTCGAAGTGCGCCGATTCAACGTTTCGCACAGACGCCACTATCCCCGCACATCGGCTTGTTTTCACTCTTCACCAAAGGTACTGTACTTGGGGGTCTACGCGACTCGGTGTCCGGCGCCGCTGGTGTCGGCATGTTGGGAACGACTCCGTCATGACGCCGTGTTAACATCTCATTGAAGCATTTTTGTTTCTAAGTGCTATTTTTGAGTTTAATCTTTAAAAATTCATAACTTGACTTGTGCATGTTGGATTTTTGTCGTTTTGGTCTTGTTTTGTTTAGATAAATATTTCTTATTTTTCTAAACTGGTGTTGTGTCATTTTGTAGTGTTTTCATTAAGTTACTCTGTGTGTTGGTACAAATACTTTACACCTAGCACTCTGAAGTTAAGCCTACTGGTCTGCCAAGCTACCAAGGGGGTAAGCAGGGGTTAGCTGAGGGTGATTCTCTTTTACCCTGACTAGAGTGAGGGTCCTTGCTTGAGCAGGGGGTAACCTGACTGTCAACCAAAAAACCCATTTCTAACAATCACAATAGCATGTACAGTTTTGGCATAAATGGCAATAAGCTATTTTAAAAGTGGACACAGTGCAAAAATCAACAATTCCTGGGGGAGGTAAGTAAATGTTAAGTTCACAGGTAAGTAAAACACTTACAGGGTTCAAAGATGGGTCCAAGGTAGCCCACCGTTGGGGGTTCCAGGCAACCCCAAAGTTACCACACCAGCAGCTCAGGGCCGGTCAGGTGCAGAGGTCAAAGTGGTGCCCAAAACACATTGGCTTTAATGGAACTAGGGGTGCCCCGGTTCCAGTCTGCCAGCAGGTAAGTACCTGTGACTTCGGAGGGCAGACCAGAGGTGTTTTGTAGGGCACCGGGGGGGGACACAAGCAGGTACAGAAAGTACACCCTCAGCGGCACAGAGGCGGCCGGGTGCAGAGTGCAAACTGGCGTCGGGTTTTCAATAGAAATCAATGGGTCTCTTCAACGATGCAGGCAGGCACTGTGGGCGCCTCGGGGTAGCCACCACCTGGGCTAGGCAGAGGGTGCCTGGGGCTCGCTCTGGCACTGGAGTTTGGTTCCTTCAGGTCCTGGTAGCTGTGGGTGCAGTGTGGTTTCCAGGCGTCGGGTTCCTCGAAGCAGGTGGTCGCGGTCAGGGGGAGCCTCTGGATTTCCTCTGCAGGTGTCGCTGTGGGGGCTCAGGGGGTCAACTCTGGCTACTCACAGGCTCACAGTCACCGGGTAGTCCTCCCTGTAGTGTTAGCTTTCCCGAGGTCGAGCCGGGGGTGTCGGGTGCAGAGTGGAAAGACTCACGCTTCCGGCAGGAAACGTGTGGTCTTTAAAAGTTACTTCTTTGCTGCAGAAAGTTGCAGTTTGTTGAACAGGGCCGCTGTTCTCAGGAGCTTCTTGGTCCTCTAGATGCAGGGTAGTCCTCTGAGGCTTCAGAGATCTCTGGAACCTGTTGGATGCGTCGCTGTTGCCGTTTTCTTCGAAGTAGGGAGACAGGCTGATGGGGCAGGGGCCAAGTCAGATGTCGTCTCCGTCTTCACTGCAGGGCTTCAGGTCAGCAGTCCATCTTCTTCTTTAGGTTGCAGGAATCTATCTTCCTTGGTTCTGGGTGCCCCTAAATACTCAATTTAGGGGTGTGTTTAGGTCTGGAAGGGCAGAAGCCAATGGCTACTGGCCCTGAGGCTGGCTACACCCTCTTTGTGCCTCCTCCCTGTGGGGAGGGGGGCACATCCCTAATCCTATTGGGGGAATCCTCCATCTGCAAGATGGAGGATTTCTAAAAGTAAGAGTCACCTCAGCTCAGGACACCTTAGGGGCTGTCCTGACTGGAGAGTGACTCCTCCTTGTTTTTCTCATTATCTCCTCCAGCATTGCTGCCAAAAGTGGGGGCAGTGGCCGGAGGGGCGGGCATCCCCACTAGCTGGGATGCCCTGTGGCGCTGTAACAAAGGGGGTGAGCCTTTGAGGCTCGCCGCCAGGTGTTACAGTTCCTGCAGGGGGAGGTGAGAAGCACCTCCACCCAGTACAGGCTTTTGTTCCTGGCCACAGAGTGACAAAGGCACTCTCCCCATGTGGCCAGCAACATGTCTGGTGTGTGGCAGGCTGGCAAAAACTAGTCAGCCCACACTGGAGTCTGGTATGTTTTCAGGGGGCATCTCTAAGATGCCCTCTGGGTGTATTTTTACAATAAAGTTCACACTGGCATCAGTGTGCATTTATTGTGCTGAGAAGTTTGATACCAAACTTCACAGTTTTCAGTGTAGCCATTATGGTGCTGTGGAGTTCGTGTTTGACAGACTCCCAGACCATATACTCTTATGGCTACCCTGCACTTACAATGTCTAAGGTTTTGCTTAGACACTGTAGGGGCATAGTGCTCATGCACATATGCCCTCACCTGTGGTATAGTGCACCCTGCCTTAGGTCTGTAAGGCCTGCTAGAGGGGTGACTTATCTATGCCATAGGCAGTGTGAGGTTGGCATGGCACTCTGAGGGGAGTGCCATGTTGACTTAGTCATTTTCTCCCCACAAGCACACACAAGCTGGCAAGTAGTGTGCATGTGCTGAGTGAGGGGTCCCCAGGGTGGCATAATACATGCTGCAGCCCTTAGAGACCTTCCCTGGCATCAGGGCCCCTGGTACCAGGGGTACCAGTTACAAGGGACTTACCTGGGTGCCAGGGTTGTGCCAATTGTGGGGACAAAGGTACAGTTTAGGGAAAGAACACTGGTGCTGGGGCCTGGTTAGCAGGGTCCCAGCACACTTTCAAATCATAACTTGGCATCAACAAAGGCAAAAAGACAGGGGGTAACCATGCCAAGGAGGCATTTCATTACAGGGAGCATTAGGTAAATGGGAAGCCAGATGGGCAAAGAAGAGAGAACAGAAGAAAAGGCCTCTTTAAATGATGTGCAGCAGGTTGAGGGAGCTGTTAAAATGATGCCAATGAGAGAGATTCCAGGAAGGAATTTTGTGCCTGTCCCATGGAGCAAAAGTGACATACTGTCATTTACAAATGATTACTCAAAGTTGAGGGGAAAAGTAGTGGAATGGTACTGGTAAAGAAAGACTACGTACATACTGTGGCACCCGTTGACCTAAAGTAAACTTCCTTAACTATCAGATGAGTACATCAAACATGTCGAGAATCTTGATTTACTATTGTTATAATTATCTCATTTAATATACAGTCTAAATCAGATACACAAATCCAATTTCATAAGTCCGTCTGAGTCCAAGTGAACTGCATACAACAAAACTTGCTATAATAATTTCTAAAGTCCATTTAGTTCCAAACAAATGTTCTTGAAATCCTTATCATCACCTCTAATTTGGGTGGAAATCCATAGAAAAACAAAATGTCCACATTTCTTACAACGACATCTCAGCCAACACGTGTTTCGTCATTTGACTTCCTCAGGGCTGGAATATAGTTGTTCCTCTTAGAAGGTTTTTCTTGCGATAATCCAAACGCTATGTAAACTATACAGAGTTCCAAACGATTAACATCTCTTTAGTCAGAATTAATATACTAATATTATTTCCACTCAATCAGTATGTAGCTGTCAAAGAGAAATCCTGACTCACTTGGAGAGCTCATCCCGCTGCTCCGGTAGCTGCACCTCTGGAAAGAGAAGCAGGAGGGCATGTAGCCCGTCCAGAAGCCCTCTATTTAGAATCAGTGCTTCAGGTGCCTGTAAAAGTTAGGGAAAGTAGCACTAACACCAATTCTAGGTTCTAGTCATCCCTTGCCGTGAGAAGGTCACAGGACCCTTCTAATCATAGTTCTCCATAATGGGGATCTTCACTCCAAAGACAGGAACCAAAGACCTCGGCCCATATGTGCTGTCTAAGAAACTTAGGGGGTCATTCCTACTTCGGCGGGCGGGGGTCGCCGCCCGCCAAGCGGGAACCGCCGAATGACCGCGAGCAGCACCGCCATGGAGGATTCTTTGGGGCAGGGGAAAACCGGCAGGAAACCGCCGGTTTCCCTTTTCTGACCGCGGTCAGAATGGCCCCAGAAGCACCGCCAGCCTGTTGGCGGTGCTTCCGCGGTCATTGGCCCTGGCGGTCCATGACCGCCAGGGTCAGAATGACCCCCTTATTGTCTACTGTAGCACGCTCCGGGCCCGTTACGGGGATGGAGGAGGAGCGGAGGTGGGCTGGCAGGGAGCGGCGCTGAGAACAGGGAGGCACGGCCAGGAGAACGGGCCCGGAGCGCGCACCTCCTTGGCTGATGTGGTTAACTCTTTGTCTCGTCAGTTGAAGCAGCAACAGTTCAAATGGCACAAGAACAGTGTCACAGCTTGAAAGCTGGAGATTGGATTCTAGTTAAGAAACATGTAAGGAAGAGTTGCCTAGAACCAAGGTGGAAAGGACCAAAACAAGTTATCTTGGTGACGACAACACCTGTGAAGTATGCTGGTCTTCTGAACTGGATTCATGCAAGCCACACATGCAAAGTTCTGTGTCCTCTTGAAAACACAGAGGCCCTCATTACAACCCTGGTGGTTGGTGTAAAAGAGGCGGTAATACGGCCAACAGGCCGGTGGTAATTATCACCAAATTATGACATTGGCGGTGTTATCTCCGATAGACAGCCAATATACCACAGCGACCGCCACAGCGGAAACAATAGCCACCACAGCGGGAGCCACCTACAGCTAGGCGGAAGTCAATGTTCCACCCACCATATTATGAACTAGGAAACCGCCACCTTTTCCGGGCGGTACCAACGACATCAAAAGCCTGGCAGAAATACTGCACAGAAGTGAAAGGACTCACCATTGGAGACACAGGGAACAACCGTGGCGCCATGAGCCCGAGCTGCATGTCTTCCCCACAGTCTTCTACATGCTGCTCCACCTTGAACACCAAAGACGGCGAAGACAATGACAGTGAGTAAAGCTGCCTAGCTCACAAGGGGAGGGAGGAAAGCGACAGTGACACGCACAACACCTCCCCCCCCAAACACCATACACACAATCAGCTGCATTACTAAAACATTTTTACGCCATACCTCGGATGAATAATGCAAGGACAAAACTTTTTAGAAAAGTGAATGTAACGAGAGCAACACATCAAGATAAATAAGTGAGGCAAGATAATAGATATATTCATATGTACATAAAAAGGGACACAGCTCAGTCCACAATGTGCGTTGTCCACATGGCCACAGGCCAAATTCCAAGGCCACACATGGTACCTGCCTCAACACAGAGAGAACACTGCAGGGGCATCAGTTTGGAAATAGGCAGGCACCTCAGGGGGATGGGAGATGGGGGGTAACCTCAGCCGGCAGATGGAACAAGACCACTGGCTCTGGAGGGGGCAACATGCCCTGTGCTTGGCCCTGGGGAGTGCAAGGCCACAGTCTCTCAAGGGGTGTCTTGCCCACTGGTTCTGGAGGGGGCATCGTGCCCTGTGCTCTCGATCCTGGGGAGTCTGAGTTAGGTGGGTGTCTTACCCACTTGCTCTGGAGGGGGCATCTTGCCCTGTGCTCTTGATCCTGGGGAGGCTGGGGTAGGTGGGTGTCTTACCCACATGCTCTGGAGGGGGCATTGTGCCCTGTGCTCTTGATCCTGGGGAGGCTGGGGTAGGTGGGTGTCTTTCCCACTGGTTCTGGAGGGGGTATTGTGCCCTGTGCTCTTGATCCTGGGAAGGCTGGGTTTGGTGGGTGTCTTTTACCCACTGGTTCTGGAGGGGGCATCCTGTGCCCTGTGCTCCTGATCCTGTGGAGTGCAAGGTCACAGTCTCTCAGGTGGGTGTCATACCCACTGGATTTGCATGGGGGCAGGCCACACAGAAGTTCATGGAGGCGGGGATTACATACCGTCCGCCCCCGGTGACGGCTGCTCAATGGTGGTGGTGGTGCTGCTGCTGCTGGGGGGAAGGTTCCTGCCCATCCCCTGCACCATCGGACGGCTGCTCAATGGTGATGGTAGTGGTGCTGCTGCTGCTGGGAAGGGTAGGCTCCTGCCTTGCATGTTGCATCTGGGCTGCCAGCCCCTGGATGGCATTCACAATGGTTGACTGCCCTACAGAGATGGATCCCAGGAGGTCAATATCCTCCTCACTCAGGGCAGCAGGGCTCACTGGGGCAGGGCCTGAGGTACCTGGGGCGAAGGAGATGCCAACCCTCCTGGGTGAGCAGGCACGGGTAACTCACAGAGAGGCTGCTGGGAGGGCGGTGCTGGCACGGGGGTGTCCGAAATGTCCCCTCCAGTCTCCGCCGTGGTGCTCCCCTAGCCCTCTGTCCCACTGGTGCCCTCACCATTGGTGGACTCTGCCTCCTGGTTCCTGTGGGATACAGCTCCCTCTGTTGCCGGTTCCTCTGCTCCTCTGCGAGATGATGCTAATGCACATAAGGGCAGGGTGACACAACAGGAAGGGGGGGAGCCCCAACACCACCATTGGCGTACACAGCACCGTCACACACAGGGAACAGGCCTACGCATTATGCATTGCACTCCCAGTGATTTTGCTAGCCACCAAGGCATGGGGAGGGACACACACTGGCAAATGCAGCACACCTGGGACCCAGACAGCCCTGACCAGTAGGGGATGCCTAAGAGCTAGGTGGCAGGATTATCCCTTCAGAACCCTAGCCACCAGGGGAACTATGCTGTAATGTCAGGCCTGGCATAGGGGCACCCACTGGCACAGATCCACCACGCGGATACCACCACACCAGGAGTTAGTAGTAATATTGGCCACTGGACTCACCCTCTTGTGGCTGCTGTGATGCCCTCAAGTGCCCATCCAACTATGGATAGGCCACCGCCAGTAGGGGGAAATTGGGGGGTCAGGGTTCGACGGGCACCCCTTCCTCATTGGGAGGCCAGCCCCAGCTGGGCCTCCGTTGTCTTCTGTGCCCAGCGTCTCAGGCCTCCCACCTTTTATGACAGTGGGGCTCTGCCTGCCGTAGACCCCCAGGGTCCTCACGTCCTTGGCATTGGCATGCCATATACCCTTCTTTTGATGGGCGTTGACCTGCAGAGGAAATACACACTGGAAAATAGTATTACTCAGACAGTCCTGGCTGTTACACTTATGGCCCACCATACCCCTTCACATCACCATTTGCACACACATGGCCCAGCACACAATCAATAAACTGCCCAGAGGACATCCACCCACTCCCCTTACACGAGGCCTTCACACACACCACTCCATGCATTATTGCAACATGCATCGTGCCCATAGTGTACTCACCTGTTGGTCTGGAGGCCCATACAGCAGTCCGTACTGGGGTAGGACCCCATCCACCAGTCTCTCCAACTCCGCCGAAGTGAAGTCAGGGACCCTTTCCCCAGTCACACGGGCCATGGTAGGCTCCAGACACAGGTCAAAGCAGCACATGCAGTGTAGGTCCTCTCCTGCTGAAGATCAGGTAGCAAGTGAGGAATCTGATATAAAATGGTGGTCACATCTGTGGCAGTGCATACCGTCACCGCCGGCGTAGATCACCATTGCCCACTGTAACCCATAGGGCTCAATTACAACCACTGAGGAGTTGCACGGCGGTTCCCGACCACCTCCCGCAATGGCGCAATGGCGCACAGGACCGGTGGACGTCATTTCGGGGGGGGTCAAGCCCTGGATAATTGCTGCGTCACTGTTTAAATTTGGACATACTGAACAATTCACACTCACACATTACAAGTTAACAGCATGCAATGTTCTGTTGTAGCCCCATTGTTCAGTTTGTGACCGGCTCCTCACTCTTTCGCCCCATAGATTGCTACCGCTGCAGATGAAGAGGAGATGGATACATATCCCCGTGTACAGACCCCTGGTGGACTTGGCAACAATGGAGGACAGGCACATAATACTCACCTATAGACTTGACAGGGCCACAATCACAGAGCTGTGTGCCCAATTCGAGCCTGACCTGATATTTGCTATCCGTCACCCCACTGGGATCTCCCCTCTTGTGCAAGTTCTATCTGTGCTCCATTTCCCGGCAACTGGTTCTTTGCAAGTGACAGTGGGCTTGGGCTCAGGAATGTCACAGCCAATGTTCTCAATAGTGCTGACAAGAGTATTGTCTGCCCTGATTAAACACATGTGCAGCTACATTGTATTTCCCTAGGTGGAAGATTTGGCCACTGTGAAGGCCAAGTTGTATGCAATGGGACATATCCCCAACATAATGGGGGCGAGTGATGGTACACATATTGCATTTGCCCCCCGTCAAAACGAACTGTAAGAGTTTCCACTCTATGAATGTACAGATGGTGTGCTTGGGGGACCAGTATATCTCCCACTTCAATGCTGAGTATCCTGGGTCGGTGCATGATGTCTTTGTCCTGAGGAATAGCAGCATTCCAAATGTGATGGGCCAACTACAGAGACAGAGGGTGTGGCTAATAGGCGAGCCCTGGTCCCTACCCAGTATATGTTGGTGTATGGGTATGGTGTGGGCCATATGGGATAGTTTGTGGCTAAATGTTGTCCCTCAATATTTGCAGGTGACTCTGGTTACCCAAACCTATCTTGGCTGCTGACCGCTGTGAGGAATGCCATTACATGGGCAGACGAACGTTACAATGAGGCACATGGGTGAACCAGAAGGATTATAGAATGGACTTTTGGCCTTCTGAAGGCCAGGGTCAGGTGTTACTCACCCGAGAAGGTCTGTCAGATAATAGTGGCATGCTGCATGTTGCACAACCTTGACACCATGTGCTTATTCTGCAGAAGGAGGAGGGTGGAGATGCCCGTGTGGCAGCAGTGGACCCTGTGGACAGTGAGGATGAGGAGGCAGAGGATATGGATGAGGACAACGAAACAGCAGCCATCAGACAATACTTCCAATGATACACAGGTAGGACAGTGTTACTGCACATGTCATTGTAATTATTTTTAATTTCTGTGGCACTGGCATGCTGTTATTTCCCACTTCTATGTCCACTTACTGTACCCTTTGGCAATTCATTTTACAGATGTTGGTGCCTCACAATAGTTCCTGATGTGATCACTGCATCCAGCGACAGATCATTAACATATTCACATTTACAGTACAGTTGAATTGCAATGTTTGAACCTGGTTAAATGAATACATATTTGAAATATTTGACATACTCCAATATTCTTTTTTTTTCCAAGGGTGTTTATTGAAGTACTAAAAAAAAGAGGGGCAAGTGCAATGGGATGGTGTGATGATGGAGGAAAGTCCAGGGTATTGTTCCAGTCTATTTGTAGCACAGATACATTGTCCAATGGGACATAGGAAGGGGATTGTTCTCCTTCTACAGGGGGAGGGGTGCTGGTGGCCTGTTGGTCCTGTGGCGAGGCCTCCTGTCCACTAGTGCCAGGAGAGCTTGAAGGCAGTTCAGATGTCTGGCTAGTGGCAGGGGCCCGCTGTTGTGAGACTGCCTCCCTCATAATATTGGCCATGTCTGCCCGCACCCCTGCTATAGCCACCTGTTCTCCTGCAAATTGTCCAGGATCTGGGCCATCGTTTTCTGGGAATGTTGATAGGCTCACATGATCTTGGAGAGTGACTCCGGGAGAGTTGGTTCCCTGAGCCTCTCCTTCCCCTGGCACTCAGAACTCCTCCCAGTTTCCCTGTTGTGCTGTGCCTCTGTCCCTGAACCGTGTGCCCACTGCCACTGACCCCAGGTCCCTGATTGTCTTGGGTATGAGGTGTGCCCTAGGGTCCCTCTATAAGTTGACACACTAATGATTGACGAGTCCTGGGGACAGAGGTATGGGTAGGCCTGGGTAACCGACTGTCCAGAGGTCCCTGATGGGCCAGGTTGGTCATCCAGATCCTGAACCCCAGAGTTGCTGTCATCACTGTGGTCCTCTTCTGTGGGGGGACAGGATATTGCTGGCCCCCCCTCTCCACTGACATTGGCTGGGGTACCTGTGGGGATGTAAATGATGTGTTATGGTTTCTGTGTGTGACATATTGTGCATTCGTGGCTTGCCCTCTTTGGTTATATTTGCCCTGGCAGCTTTCACTTTTGTACTTTGGTATATGGTGGGATAGCTGATTCTCTCTAGTGTGCATGCTTTAGTGATAGGTGTCCATGTAGGGCTGTGAGTGGTGTCCATGCATTGGTATGGCATGCAGGGCTTTGGATGAGTGAGATGTGATGGTGGGAGGTGTGGGACGTGGTGATGTGATGGGAGTGAGGGTGAGGGTATGTGATGACATGCAGGTAGGGAGGTGCTAGTTGTAGAGAGTTGATTTACCAGAGTCCATTCCTCCTCCAACTCCGGCCAGGCCCTCAGGATACATGATTTCCAGGACTTGCTCCTCCCATGTTGTTAGTTGTAGGGGAGGAGGTGGGGGTCCACCGCCAGTCCTCTGTACAGCAAGTTGGAGCCTTGCTGCAATGGAATGTACCTTCCCCCGTAGGTCATTCCACCTCTTTCTGATGTCATCCCTAGTTGTTGGGTGCTGTCCCACGGTGTTGACCCTGTCCACGATTTTCCCCCATAAATCCATCTTCCTAGCTATCAATATCTGCTACACCTGTGCTCCAAATAGCTGTGGCTCTACCCTGATGATTTCCTCCTCCATGACCCTTAGCTCCTCCTCTGAGAATTGGGGGTCTCTTTGTGGTGTCATGGGTGTTGTATGAGGTGTGTAGTTGAGGGTGTGTAGGATAATGTGTTGGTGTGTGTGATGTGTGATGCGTGGGTGGTGCATAGGTGTAGGTAGTGTGTAGCTCTGGTTGTGTCTGTGGTCCTGCTGTTCCCTCTGGTGGCAATTTTGTGTAATGTTAAAGGGTTGTGGGTAGTGTGAGTGTGTGTTTTATAGTGGTGTGAGTGTGTGTGTGTGTGTGTGTGGTATGTGTATGGGTGTCAGGTGTGTGTTGTTTGAATTGTACAATATGGTGGTGTTTTGTTTGAGTGTGTGTATTTTCAGTGTGGCGGTATGTGCCGCCAATGGTTTACCGCCATTGAATGTCCGCTGTGGTGATTTGTGGGTCATAATGTGATTGGCATTTTTCTGTTGCTGTAACGGTATGGGTTTTGATGCCACCACTTTGGTGTGACGGAATTGTGTCTGTGGCTGAATAGTGACAAATTAGTGTGTGTGTGTCATAATATGGTGGATGGATATCCGCAGCGACGGTAAGTTGGCGGCAGTCAACGTGGCCGTAAATGGGATTTACTGCCAATGTCATATTGAGGGCCAGAGTTTGATTCCCTAGGAGTGAACACAGATGAAGAAGGGGTTCAGATTAGTCAAGCTGTGAGGACTGATCAAGTGGCAGAAGCAGAACTTGTGAAAAATGGTGAAGGTGCAA
Source organism: Pleurodeles waltl (assembly GCF_031143425.1). Lineage (NCBI taxonomy): Eukaryota > Metazoa > Chordata > Amphibia > Caudata > Salamandridae > Pleurodeles > Pleurodeles waltl. The sequence goes on from NC_090440.1 coordinate 263,776,290, forward strand.
GTTATCTGAATGCAGACAAAATTGCAGAAGAGCAAAGTCAAACTCCTGCCAACACAACAAACGTCATGAACCCAGTTGCACCTGAAAAAAGGAACTGTGAAAGGAGATAAATGGTTTGTAGCTGCAGATGAACTGGTTGCTGATACACTCCCAGCAGTAACAGAAGCAGTTGAAGAGTGAAATCAAAGTGAAGAGAAAGATGGTGCTGTGAGGAGAACAAAGAGGAAAAGAGTACCAGGTTGCAGATACTCTTCACCTGAATTGATATATCTTGTCACAAAAGAATGGGAGAGCGAGTTTATGGCCTTTTGTTTTGACCATGAGACTACAGTTAAACATTCTGGAACTTTAAATTGTATTTGAACGGAACATCGAAATAACCTTGCCAATTGATCAACACAGACACTACGCTCTGGAAGTGACCATAAGTGATCATCAGAATGTGTTTCATTGAAAACAAGCATTTTGAACTATTTTTGAGAACTCGTAGTTGAAACTTGGTGAGCTTTCTGAAGATCGAGAACTGTTGTAAATACTGCTGAAAGACTTTGAAAATCTGCTTTTATTTTGATTTTTGTTTGCTTTTGCTGGAATATATATATTTTTATTTTTTTCTCTGGTTCCAAGAACCCAGGACAGGGTAAACACAGTAAATGTAAATATGTGTGCATTGGTTTAGTTATAGAATGTATGATTGCAAGTATTTTATTGATTGCAGGAATGAGTGTTTCAATGAAAGGGTGCAAAGCATAGCAACTCCAGTGCAATGAATGATAATGTCTAAGCAGGATAAGTTTCATAAGGATGAGGGACTGCTTCATTTAGATGACACGAAGGGAGATTTGTCTTCTAATATTTATTATAGCTTAATGAATGAATATGTGGACACAATGAATGTGCATGATTGTTATGTATGTACACAAATTCCTTCGTCAGTACAGGATGGAATCACCTATCACAGCTTACCAATGACTTATGTCATTAGTTGTAGTTTATTATTAACACGCTTGTACAATCAAGAGTACATTCAGTATTTCTATTCTAACTTTGATTTAGTTTTCTGTTTTGTTTCCATTAATCAGCATTTAAGCAGCATTGCAAACACTAAGAACATAGATATAGTAGATAGGTTCTTTGAACCTACACTAACATTTGGCATAGCGTTTGCACACCAGAATAATTTAACATGATCTTACACAGGTAGAAAAGGAGTTCATTAATCAAGCTGATGACAGAAGAAAAGCAATGAAGGAAAAGATAGATAAGGGTATGGTTTCCAAGAAGAAAACCATTCACAACACACCTGACACCCAAGGATGTAGAGCTTTAGATTGGCAACATGTAGAAAAGCTGTGCATATATAGGCCACAGTGAAGAACCGACAATAAGTTTGTGGGAATGAGTGAATGCAGACATGTGTTTTTGTTTAAGAGTGTATGGGATTTTAATGTTAAATGGACAAGACCCCTCTGTGCCTGGTATATATTACATCTGTGGAAAGAACGCTTATTACAAGTTACCGAAAGGTTGGTATTGCACATGCTATTTAGGAGTGTTTTAAAAAAAAAATCTACCAGGTAGACAACATTGATGACACAGCAGGGACTGAGAGACTTAAAGTAAGATTTAAAAAAGGAGCAAGTCATTCAGAGGTTACAGGAGATATATTTTGAGTCTTTATTCCATCAGTGGGTGTGATCTTAAATGAGATAAAGATAAGGAAATTATCAGCGACTTGTCGACTGATTTTGCAGGTGTAATTCTCCTTTTGCATAATTATCTTGTGTTACACATCCTTTTAGCAAAGAAAGGCGGAGTCTGTCGAGTTTTAAAGTCACAGCACTACTGCTCATTCATACCAAATAACAGTAAGGAGATTAGAAAGTACTTATCTAATCTGACAAGTTTGTGACATGACTTGAATGATCTGAAACAGACAAATAATTGGGAAACAACAGGTAAAGGATTCTCTCAGTTAGGATCTTGGGTTGGAAACCTGGGAAATGGATTTGTGAGAATGATCCTGAAACCTTTATTGAATGTGACAGTGTGCATAATTTGTGCACTTGGATTTTACAAGGCTAACAATTTCTGGAAAAGGCAGAGTACAGAATCAACAGAGGAGGGAAGAACTGGAAATGGAAAATATGAGAAACAGGGATTATCAGACAATAAAGAGAATGGACAATGACCGCAGACCTAGACGTCTGTGTTAGCAAAGTACAAGGTTTGGTTTTGTCTAATTTTGAATGAGAAAAGTTATTTGTGACAGCAAAGACTGCAGTCAGAGGAGAGACTGAGATAGATCAGATTTTACTTATACATTAGTGGCATAGAAGTTAGCATATTGTGACTTACTAACCTTTAGTTTGAAGTCTAAACAAGAAATTAACGTGGAAATGTAAATTGTGGATGTTTAAATTATGGTGGACAATGTGGCCACCATTCGTATTTTTACATCCCATTTTAACATGACGATGTTGTGCACTTTTATTTGATTAAGCTACTGACATGAATTAACTTTGAGAATGTTTTTTATATGAATATTAGAATTAAAGAATTGAATAAACATGAATTCATCATACTTATATCAATTTCAATGGAATTTATTAACATGAGTGATATGTGTAGAGAAAAATGAATGCACGTTTACACTGTTTGTAATATGTCGTAAATGATATTTGCAATAAAATAATTTGCTATGCATCTTTGATTTGAATTGTAAGGTGTGCAATGTGATTTGTCTATTAGTTATATCTATATACATTTAGGCTTTTTAGCTTGACTAGGCCTAGAGTTTTATTCTTGCAGCAGGAGAGGAAAATTACTTCCTTACTTCTGTTCCCTCTGTCCTGAATTATTTCCCTAGGTTGCTGACATGATGTTGAATGTCCTATTGTATTGAAGGCAAAGAACATGTTTGAATGATAACTAAGTAACAGTATTTGTTCTAGCTGACAACAAGACAGGAAACTTATTAATTTCATGTGATAACTGTTTAGCCCATCCTGTGTATCCTGAGAAAGAATTCTGAAGTAACAATCAACTTAAACATGTAATATTTTGTTGGAACTGTATGAAAGCATTGAAATAACACCATGCCTTTTCTGAGAAAATCCGGATTAGTTGTAAACTTGGTAGTGTCATCAGCACCTATTGGATGCTGAATCTTGTGCATAAGATGAGCCCACCTGAAGAACCAATAAAGAAGCCTAGGAAAAATTTTAATTAGTGAGAGACTTTGGAACTTTGAGTGAATCTGTCTAAAACCCTGAGTCTGTTAGCTGTGTCTGGTCCATCTAGAAATCTGCCAGAGTCAGTCTACTCCTGCCTTGAGTCTGCTGCTGTCACTTCCCATCCTCTTCCAAGTCTTCTGATGAGTTTCCTCTAGTCTTAGTTGCCCCATTTGCTTACCCTGTTCAGTATTAATATGTCCAAACAGTTCTGAACTGCTGACCTGCCCAATGTGCAGCTCATGTTCTGCACTGTCATGGTGCTGCAGTTTACTGATGCTGGCAGAAGGTGAACGCTCTATCTGATGAAACATTCCTTTCTGCTGTCCCATGAGGAGAAGTATAATTAAATGTGGTTTCTTGTTTCCTTTTCAGCGTAGACAATTACACCAACATATTTTTATAGTGATTTGCCATAGTTAGATGATTTTTCCAAAATATTTTTGTCCTTTTCTTTTTGCTTTTGCCCGCATGTATTTGCCTATTCCCACACATGCAAGTCCAAAATTGATTTAGTGATATGAATTTCCCAGCACTGAAATCTGAAAGTTATTAACTGAATTTTGATGATTGACTGATGTCACCATCATCTGCTTTGAAATCTGATATTAATGTGTATATTTTGGTTTTCCCAATTCATGTTATTCTTTTGGAGTATTTAACGGTTTTCTGTTTGGTAGGTTAAATCTTTTTAGACATTTTGGTCAGCCTATGGTTTTCAAGTACGTTTATAACTTTGTTTTGTGCACCATATATGTTACATTGATTCTGGGATTGTAATAAAGCTTTGAAGCTTTTATTCAGTTTGGAGTTTGATTTAGTGTTTACATTGTTCATGAGATTTAACCCCTTGGGTGCCCTGTATGAGCTGGTCTCACCCTTGGCTGCAGCACTGCTGTACCGAGGGTGAGACCAGCTCGTCTTGCATCCAGCCCATGGGCCACCCACCCACACCCCTGGTCAGGGTTGGCAGGGGAAGAGCTTTCCCTGCCACCCGGACCCCATCCCCCTTGGCAATCTGATGACGTTGGCACACTCATGGCATGTTGACATCATAAGATGCTGCTGGGACGTGCTGGGAGCCATTTGCGTCCAGCGTGGTGAGCGGAGAGAGGACACAAACAGGTGAGTCCTTCTCCTGGGGTTTTTTTTGGGGGGGGGAAACAGACACAGGGGGAAAGGAAAAAGTTTTTACTTTCGCCCTGTGTATGTTTTGAATGGATTCCTGCTCCATGATCTTGGGCAAGGCACACGATTGTGGAGCAGGAATCCATCCACTAGACACCCGGGATGTTTTTTTCTTTATTTTGGGGAGCGACCCATTAGGCAAGGGTCGCTCCCAGTGGGGCAATAATCGATCTGTGTTTCGACCCCACTGGGGGCTAGATTAGACTTTTTTTGGCTGATCCACCCATGAGGGTGGGGGGGGGGGGTCAAAACCTTCTAGGCACCATGGATTTGTAGAAAAGTATGTTTAGGGCAGCAACCCTTTTGGCAAGGGTCACTGCCTTGGGGGCAATATATTTTTCAATGTTTCATTTTTTGGCCGATCTGGCCCCGGGGGGTCAAAACCCACTAGACACCAGAGATTTTTGTGTATGTGTTTTTTGTTTGTTTGTTGGTGGGACCCCTTGGGCAAAGGAGGCACACAACTGTTGGCCATTTCTGCCCCCTCTTGGAACAGATCGGCCTATTATTTTTAGGCTGATCTGCCCCCAAGGGGGACAGAGGCCACAAAGATGCCAGGGTTTTTTTTTTAGTTAGTTTTTTGTGTAAGAGGGTGACCCCTTGGGCAAGGGCTGCTCCCTAAAAGGGGAACACAACTGTTGGCCATGGGGGGGCAAATCGGCTTATGTTTTGTAGGCTCATCTGCCTCCAAGGGGGGCAGAATCCGCTATAGTGCCAGATATTGTTTTTGTTTCTGTTTTTTTGTGTGGGGGGCAGCCCCTTGGCCAAGGGTCGCAACCCCAATGGGGCACATGACTGTTGGCCATTATTTTTAGGCCCATCTGCCCCCAGTGGGGCAGTAGCCACAAAGACGTCAGGGTTTTTAAATAAAACAATTTTGTGTTGGGGATCGACCCCTTCGGCAAGGATTGCTCCCCTAATGAGGCACAGAACTGTTGCCCATTTCTGCCCCCAAGGGGGCAGATCGGCCTATTTTTTTAGGTCCATCTGCCCCCAAGGGAGGCAGAATCCACTAAGGCACCAGGGATTGATTTTGTTTCTGTTTGTATTGTGTGTGTGGGGCAGCACCCTGGCCAAGAGTTGCATCCCCAAGGGGGGCACATGACTTTTGCCCATTTCTGCACGCCATGGGGATAGATCAGCCTATTATTTTTTGGCCCATCTGCCCCTAAGCGGGGGCCAAAGCCACACAGATGCCAGGCTTTTTTTTTAGTTTGTTTTTGTGTGGGGGAGCGACCCCTTTGGCAAGGATCGCTCCCCCCTGGGGGGGGCAGAGTCCACTAAGGCGCCAGGGATTGTTTTTAGTTTTATTTTTTTGTGCGTGAGAGGGCAGTCCCTTGGCCAAGGATCACCCACCCCCAAAGGGGACACATGACTGGTGGCTATTTCTGCCCTCTGTGGGGGCAGATCAGTCTAGTGTTTTTAGGCTCATCTGCCTCAAGTGGGACAGAAACCACTATACACCAGGGAACATTTTTGAATGTATTTGCATTTGTGTGGTTTATTTCTTCTTTTTGTTCTAGTTCAAAGGTTTTGGTTCCTTTGCTGTGACTCCTTGCGGTTTTGGCAGTGGTTGACCTGCAGTTTGCGTAGTTGCATGTTTTAGGTAAGAAAAAACAGTTTACTCCAAAAGAGTATTCTTGCCATGCATGAATGCCATCTTTGTAGGTGATGTACTAAATACAGGATTGTGTGTGAAATTGTCCTTAGATTTGTGCACAATGTCTAATTTTCTTTTCTTTTTTTTCTTTTTAGTGGGATACCATTGGTGATTGCTGTATCTGTGCAAAGTAGTTGTTGGTGAGTCTAGCTTTTTTAGGCAAGTGAATGGTATAGCTTTTGAGTACATAACTCTTTGTGATAAAGCCACATTTTATTTATTACTTATTTTAGACAGTGCTGGTTGTTGTTGGCACATTTGTCAAGTTACTTTTAGTTGGAAGGATCATGGTTAACCGCAGCAGGTTGTTGGTATGCTTTTTGACTCGTCTTCTGACCATGATTATGAGACTGACTCTGCATCTGAGGCAGAGGAGGAATTGTGAGATTCTGGCAGTGAATTTTCTGTCGAAGAGGAATCGTCTGATGAGGAAGCCACTCTCAGTGCAGAAGAAGGGCCTGTTTTAGAGGAGGACACTGATGTGCCAATAGTGCAGTAGCCTGGGGCTGAAAGGTTTTCCATTGGAAGACCTGAACTCTGGGTTGCCCCAAACATGGAGCAGCCAGAGTTGCCTGCCTTTACTGGTCTCCTGGCTTGTACAGTCACTACAGAAAAAGTTTTGCCTAACAATTTCTTTCAGTTGTTTATGAACGATGTATTTTTGGAAGAAATTGTTGAGACAACTCATTTGTATGCTGAGCAGTATTTGAGAGACAACAGTGCCAGACGTAGGCCACAGTCTAGAGCTACCCAGTGGATTCCCACAAATTTGGAAGAGTTCTTAGATTTGACTTTTTTGATGCAATTGATAAGGAAGCGGTCACTGGCTTCTTATTGGTGTACTAGTCCCTTGATGGCAACAACAAATTTCCTGCAACCATGACTCGTAAAGGGTATTTGCTTCTTCTTTGGATGCTGCATGTTGTTGACAATGCTTTAGCCTTACCACAAGATCACCCTGATTCTGACCTTTTTTTTAAGATTAGGCCTGTCCTTGATAATTTTTTAGATCGGTTTCCAGAGGTCTATGTTCCAGGGCAAAAGATATCTGTAGATGAGTCTTTGGTCCTGTTCAAGGGCCGTTTGGTTTTTAGGCAGTACATTCCTAGCAAGAGGGCACAGTATGGAATTAAGATGTATATGCTGTCTGAAAGTAGTCCAGGATATGTTTATAAATTCCAGGTCTACACTAGTAGGGATTCCAGTATTGACCCCCCTGGTGGTCCACCCACTTTTGGAGTTAGTGAGAAAATTGTGTGGGAACTTGGTAGACGACTGTTTGACGAAATTCACCATTTGTACCTAGATAACTTCTACACTGGAGTGCAATTGTTCAGGTTATTCTTCAGAGTGGACACTGTTGCTTGTGGCACAATCAGCTCTAACCATAAAGGCTATCCAAGTGAGTTTGTGATTAAAAAAACTTGAGAGGGGACAATGCGGTGCCTTGCATAATAATGAGCTGCTACCTGTGAAATTTGCAGACAGGAGGGATGCCTGCATGCTAACTACCATCCATGATGAGAGTATTTCCTCTGTGACTGTTTGCGGTCAAGTTGCCAAAGTGCGCAAACCTGCATGCATTTTGGGCTACAATAAGCACCTGGGTGGTGTAGATAGAGTAGATCCTTGGAACCTCACACTGCTGTTGGTAAGTCTTACATTGGTATAAGAAGTTAGCAATTCATGTTTTCCATTTTGCAACTTTTAATGCTTTTATTGTGTTCAAGAATTGTTCCCCTGAGTCAAGGATGAAATTTGTTAAATTTCAGGAGTCTGTAATAGAGAGACTTGTTGTGGTGGAACAGGCAAGAGTTCCTAGAGAAGCAGGGGTGGAGGATGTGGCTAGATTGATAGATCGCCTCTTTCCTGATTACTTTCCTCCCACTCCCCAAAAAATACTTTCCCACTAAGAAATGTAGAGTCTGTGCCTGAAGAGGTATCCGGAGGGAGGCTTGTATGTACTGCCCCAATTGTCCTTCTAAGCCTGGGCTCTGTGTGGGTGGCTGTTTCTGAAGTTACCACACCCAAAAGAATTATTGGGAATTATAGTGAGTGTAAACTGCCTGTTCTATATTGTTTTATATTTTTTGTTCAGTTTCACGGTAGGCATTACTGCCATGTATTTAGTTAGAACTTTTGTGTTTGTAGTTTTGTAGTTATTTATAATTAGTTAGTGTTTTCTTTTTTGTAAACAAATAGTGATGGTGGTGTGTGTGGAATGGTGCGTGGCTGTTGGTGTGAATAGTGACACTGGTAGCCAAATGCCAGTCCACAGACTCCGTCAGCTGGTGTGATTGCTCTGTGTGAGCGTATGAAAGTGATGGACCCTTGAATGGCGCTGACTATAATCAGGCGTCGAACCACACCTGTGACATGCTAAGTGTCTTGGGTGGGACCCCGATGATGAAGCATGCCACCAAATAGATTAGTGGATGAGGGGTCTTTTTAGCATAACCTAAAGGCATTTCTTTTCACAATTTGAATGTTTGGAACATGACAGAAGGACGTGGACACATCAAAATGATAAATTACAAAACAACCTGCTTATGCGGGGGCGGCTCCTACGTTTTTGGTTTTGGGTGCGGGGGCCATCTAGGGAGACCTACCAAATCCAGACATTTTTAAAAACTAGACACCTGGTGGAGTCCAGGGAGGTGTGGCTTAGCTGGCTGATGAAGGGTGATACCCTGAAACTGGTCCAAGATGCTTGTTTCTGGTTCAGGGAGGACCTGGCCTGGCAGTTCGGGCTGGACTGTTCCCATGGGGAACAAGGTCAAGACTGAATTGTATATGGCTGGGTCCAAACTGGAATGGCATGGCTGTAGTGAATCCTAGTTTGTTTTAATGGGATAACAGGATTTAGGTTAGCCTTTTGACTTGCAGACTCTGCCCCATCACCCAGTGACTTTTAACCTACTGCTATCTGTCTTAGACCATTTATTTAATTAATTCTTCTATGCTGGTTGCCTTGTTTAGAGTTAAGCCCTTTTGTTTAGAGTTATGTTATCAGTGTCACCGCACTAAGGTGTCAACTCATGTGACAAAGACAAACAAACTGTAGGTGCTCACATTAGAAATTACCGTCCCATGCGTGTGGTGTTATCAATCGTTTTGGAACAACCTACGTCAGGAGTCCAAGTAGATCTGTATAAGTACATTACACTTTAGCCAGATAATCAGAGGGATGAGCTTGAGACCTCATTTCAATGTGACAAGGGTTGGGGGTTCCTTCCAGGGACATGGCATTTGCAGATTAGGTTTAACATACCCAGCTCTCCTGTAGGTAGACGGTTAGGCCTATTACAATAAGTGTACTAGGACATATTATACACTTTGGTGGTCATTACAACCCTGGCGGACGGTGTTAAAGCGGCGGTAAGACTGCCAACAGGCCGACGGTAAAAAAAATTGAATTACGACCGTGGTGGAAACCACCAACAAAGACAGCCACTTTACCACTCCTACCGCAATGGCGGTACAGACAAACAGCTTGGCGTTCACCGACAGCAGACAGGCGGAATGCAATGTACCGCCCACAGTATCACAACCTACCAATCCGCCACCTTTTCCGGGGCGGATTCCCCATGGACAAAAACACAGCAGAAACAGGACTTCGAAGGGAAAACGCTCACCTCTACATACCTCACGAGGAATCCGGACGCCACGGAACCTGAGCTGCACATCCTGCCAGGCCTCATCTTCTTGCTCCTCTACCAGGAGCACGAGCGCCGGTGGCGAAGACAACAGTGAGTACTGCACCTACGACTCAGGAGAGGGGGGAGGGAAAAACAGGGACACACACACACAACACCCCCACCCTCAACCACTACAGCACACACACTAATACATATTTTTACATTATAGTTACTCACCCCAACCCCCCCGGAAGAATGCAAAGAGAAAAGGAAATGAGTGTAACCATTGTAATATATTAAAATCAAGTAAGCAAATATATATATTCACCATAAACAAAATATACACCAAGCCTAGTAGTCCAGGTAGTGCTCCAATTAAGTCCATGGAACATTGGGCCCACAGGGTATGGGCGAGGCCCACACAAGATCCACGACCATGATGGAGAGAACACTGCAGGGGCATCAGAGAGTAAGAAAACAGGCACCTCAGGGGGAGGGAAAGGGGGGGCACCTCAGCCGGTTGAGTGCACAATGCCAAATCCACGAGGGGGCACATGCCCACTGTTCCATCCTGGGGAGTGCAAAGCCACAGTCTCTCAAGTCTCTACAGTGGGTGGGTTGCCCACTGTTCAATCCTGGGGAGTGCAAAGCCACAGTCTCTCAAATCTATACAGTGGGTGGGTTGCCCACTGTGCCATCCTGGGGAGTGCAAAGCCACAGTCTCTCAAGTCTATACAGTGGGTGGGTTGTCCACTGTGTCATCCTGGGGAGTGCAAAGCCACAGTCTCTCAAGTGGATGACAGTCTCCACTGGTTCTGGAGGGGGCATGGTGCCCAGAGTGCTTCATCCTGCTAAGGACAGAGGTAGTGGATGTATCTCTCCACTGGTTCTGGAGGGGGCATGGTGCCCAGAGTGCTTCATCCTGCTAAGGACAGAGGTAGTGGATGCCTTTCTCCACTGGTTCTGGAGGGGGCATGGTGCCTAGAGTGCTTCGTCCTGCTAAGGACCGAGGTAGTGGATGTATCTCTCCACTGGTTCTGGAGGGGGCATGGTGCCCAGAGTGCTTCATCCTGCTAAGGACAGAGGTAGTGGATGACAGTCTCCACTGGTTCTGGAGGGGGCATGGTGCCTAGAGTGCTTCATCCTGGTAAGGACAAAGGTAGTGAATGTATCTCTTCACTGGTTCTGGAGGGAGCATGGTGCCCAGAGTGCTTCATCCTGCTCGTGACAGACTCAGTAGCGTCAGTGCCCTTGGCGCTCATGGGCCTGCGGTGCTTGTAGCGGCGGTGCCCTGTTCAGCGGTGCATGAAGCGGCGGTGCACTGTTCAGCGGTGCTTGTAGCGGCGGTGCCCTGTTCAGCGGTGCTTGTAGCGGCGGTGCCCTGTTCAGTGGTGCTTGTAGCGGCGGTGTCCTGTTCAGCGGTGCTTGTAGTGGCGGTGCCCTGTTCAGCGGTGCACGAGGCGGCGGTGCCCTTTTCAGCGGTGCTTGAGACGGCGGCCTCCTTTGCAGTGACTCAGCTGCTGGTGGTCCTCTCTGTCCCAGCGGGGCTTGTGCTGGCACTCCTCTCTGTCCCAGCGGGGCTTGTGCTGGCGGTCCTCTATGTCCCAGCGGGGCTTGTGCTGGCGGTCCTCTCTGTCCCAGCGGGGCTTGTGCTGGCGGTCCTATCTGTCCCAGCGGGGCTTGTGCTGGTGGTCCTCTCTGTCCCAGCGGGGCTTGTGCTGGCGGTCCTCTCTAGCCCAGCAGGGCTTGTGCTGGCGGTGGCTCCTGGGCAGCGGGGATGATGGCAGTGGCCTCCTGGACAGTGGGGATGATGGCGGTGGCCACCTGGGCAGCGGGGATGATGGCGGAGGCCTCCTGGGCAGCAGGGATGATGGCGGTCTCCTCCACCATGCTGCTCTTCCCAGACTTTCCAGGTTTCTTGTGGCCCTTCCGCACCTTGGAAGGTGTTGCAGCTGACTCCACACTCCCACCGGGACCCCTGGGAGCGGCTTTGGTGGTTGGAGTCTTCCCCCTCTCCCGCCGGGCACTGGCCAACTTTTGATGCTTGACAGGTGGGGGACTGTCCGTGCTGTGGCTCCATGCTACACTGACTTCCCTGCTGCCTGGTGCACTCCAGATTCCGGTGACTACAGGCACCACTGGTCCCGGAGATGTTGTGGCTGAGGTGCTAGGTTGGCACCAGGAGAGTCAGGCTCTAGGACACGGACGGGGTGGGGGAGGTGTGGGAAAGAGGTCAAGGTTGGACAGAAAAAAATTTGGGGAGACACTGGGACGGGTAGCTGGAGGGGGTTTGGTAGTGGAGGAAGAGGTTGTGGTTGTTGGAGGTGTTCGTTTGGTGACTTTGGGTGAAGGTGCATGTGCTGGAGGCTGTCGTGAGGTGGATGGCTGTTGGGTGGGTGTGTGCCTGCGTTTGTGTATCTTGGGAGGTGGCGTCACAGACACACTGGGAGAGGACACAGGGGACGTGGGAATGGTAGTGGGGGGGACTGCACGTGAGCGGGGTTTGGTGGTGGGTGTGCGGGTGATGGCAGTAGTGGCTGTAGATGTAGTGCATTCAGGTGTGAGTGTAGACGAGACTGGGAGGGAGGAGGGAAATGAGGAGGAGGGGGACACAGTGGAGGCAGTGGATGTTGGTGTGTCTGCATGTGTGTGATGCTTGTGTGAGTGTGAGTGCCTGTGTGGTGCTTATGTTTGTCTGAGCTTCCCTTGTGTGTTGACGAGTGTGCATGGTGGTCTGAAGGTGTGCTTGGGATATGCTGGGGTATAGGGAATTGGGTCTGGGTGGAGGAAGTTAGAGGGGGGAGGCTAGAGTCATGGACAATGGCTGCCTTCAGTGCTTAGGCCAGAGTCTGAAAAGCTCGCTGAAGGGCTGCCTGACCAGAATGAATGCCCTCCAGCAATGCATTGGTTTGTTGCAACTGCCTTTCGACACACTGAATGGCATTCAAAATGGTAGACTGCCCAACAGTGAGGGACCCGAGGAGGTCAATGGCCTCCTCACTGAGGGCAGCAGGGGTGACAGGGGCAGGGGCTGAGGTGCCTGGGGCGAAGGTGATGCCACCCTCCTGGGTGAGCGGGCACGGGGCAAAGGCTGAGGGGCTTTTGGGAGGGCGGTGCTGGTAGGGGTGGGGTGGCGGCTGTACCTGTAGATGCCGGGTGCACAGATGTTGCCGCCATCACAAGGGAGCTCCCATCAGAGGACGAGTCCGTGTCGCTGGTCTCAGCTCCTGTCCTTGCCGTGGAGCTCCCCTCATCCTCCGTCCCACTGGTGAATTCAGACTCCGTAGCGTTGCCCTCCAGGGCCATGTGGGATGCAGCTCCCTCGTGCTCTGGTGCCACTGCTCCTCCGCCTGATGATGCTAATGCACACAAGAACAGGGAGACCACAAAAAGGGGGGGGGGGCGACAGAAGAAAGACAAGTTCAGTGCATGCATTACCGCTACCGTTGGCAGACACGACAGACACAGAAGCCCCCTGCACTATGCCGTGCTCTTGGGCTCCACTGTTCAATCCCTGGGAAATGGCCTACTAGGCTATGGACGACATATGCACACATGGATGACACAGGGGCATGACTAGGTGTACTTGGCACTCTACAGAGGTGGGGTGGGGTGCCACATGGGCTGCCTTACGGAGGCACCTTGCCTACTAAACTCGCCCTGGCCTAGGGAAACCCCCAGCCCACCCAGACACCTCCACTGCACCCAAAATCAGCAGGATGAGAGTGTACTCACCCCCTTGTGGCTGCTGTGATGCCCTCAAGCGTCCATCCAACTCTGGGTACGCCATCGCCAGGATCCTGAACATCAGGGGGGTCATGGTGAGACGGGCACCCCTCCCACGTTGGGAGGCCATCCCCAGCTGAGCCTCCGCCATCTTCTTGCTCTAGCGGCGAATGTCCTCCCATCTTATACGACAGTGGGTGCTCCGTCTGTGGTAGACCCCCAGGGTCCGGACCTCCTTGGCGATGGCACGCTGAATATCTTTTTTCTGGTGGGCGCTGACCTACATTAATTGTACAGGGGAAGAGAAAAGTTATTACCAACTGCACCGTCACAGTCATTGGCCCCCATCCCTACCCTTGCCATGTGGCACATGCACTCACTGTCGTTTCATGCACGCTGCAATCTCCCCCCCCCTTCTTACATCCACCCCACTCCACACTGGCATAGCCCATACAGCATGCTCCCAGTGTACTTACCTGTTTGTCTGGAGGACCGTAGAGTAGCGTGTACTGGGGAGGACCCCGTCCACGAGTTTCCACAACTACTCGAATGTGAAGGCAGGGGCCCTTTCCCCAGACACTCGAGCCATTGTCTCTTCCAGACCGAGGTCACAGCAGCACTTGTAGTGTAGGTCCTCTCCTGTCGAAGATCAGGTATCGAGTGATTGAACAGATAGAAAATGGCGGTCACGTCCGCGGCGGTGCGTACCATCACCGCCGGCGTACATCGTCATTGGCTCCTGGGACCCATAGGGTCCAATGTTAACCAATGCAGCATTGAGCAGCGGTCTTCGACCACCTACCACAATGGTGTACAACGCCAGTGCAGTTACCTCACATCCCATTGTCCCACTTTAGAGGTCATGCACCTGCCATTTCAGGGGCCCACATGGCTTCATTTTAAGTGTGTCACACATACCTAGGCCTAGACTCCACACAAATACAGGCAACTTTTCAGATTATAATTGGTGTTCTGTGTAAGATGTGGGTACGTACCTCTGAGTTGTTTGACTCTGCGCTCGCTGTTGTCCTTCATAAGCACCGTCCACTGGGACATGTGAGGAGATGGAGGCATCCTCCGGTGTACAGACCGCTGGTGGACCTGTCGACAATGGAGGAAAGACATGTGATCATCACATACAGGCTTGACCGTGCCACAATCCAGGAACTGTGTACCCAGCTGGAGCGAGACCTGATGTCAGCTATCCGCCATCCCACAGGAATCCCCCCTCAAGTGCAGGTGCTGTCAGTGCTCCATTTCCTTGCAGCTGGGTCATTTCAAACAACAGTGGCCATAGCATCAGGGATGTCCCAGCCTATGTTTTCAAACGTTTTCAACGTTTTCAAACGTGTTGTCCACAGTGTTGTCTGAAACACATGCAGAGCTACATCGTTTTCCCTCAGGTGGAGGATTTGCCTACAGTGAAAGGTGATTTCTATGCCCTGGGACATATCCCCAACATCTTAGGTGCCATTGATGGGACACATGTGGCTTTGGTCCCCCCCACAGGAGTGAACAGGTGTACAGAAACTGGAAGAGTTATCATTCCATGAATGTGCAGATGGTGTGTTTGGCAGACCAGTACATCTCCCATGTGAATGCCAAGTTCCCTGGCTCAATGCATGACGCCTACATCCTGCGGAATAGCAGCATCCCTTATGTGATGGGTCAACTCCAGAGGCACTGTGTGTGGCTATTAGGTGAGCACCTGGAAGCAAGATAGTGGGAATGGTTGCTGTATGCTTCACAACTTGGCTTTTCTGCAGGAGGATGGTCCAGATGGCGGGGTTGTTGCAGCTGTGGATCCTGTGGACAGTGAAGACAAGGAAGCAGAAGAAGAGGACATGGACAACAGGGACTCGGTGATCCAGCAATATTTCCAGTGAGACACAGATAAGAATACAAACCTGCCTACTACATGTACTTGAACACTACTACCTCTCTACTGTTTGTCGTTTTCACCCAGTGTATGGTCACTGAGTTGTCACTTTCCCTTACGATTTCACAGATGTGGGTCCCACTGTGTGACATCTGCTTTGCTTCCTCATGGACTAGAGCTGTGTGCCATAGGTATGTTGACATTACAATTGAAAGAGCTTTTTGCCACTGTAATTGCTAATACACTATTCCGAAATCACAGACTCACTCCAGATTGTTTTGTGCTTCAAGGGTGTTTATTTAAGTGCAAAATATTGGGGGGGGGGGTTGCAAAATGGTGAGGGGTGATGGTGGAGGAATGTCCATGGCAGAGTCCAGTCTATTAGTCTCACAGGTGCATTGCCCAAATGGGCATAGGAAGTGGAGCTAGGGCAGTTTAAGGATGGACAGGGTGACAAAGTGGGACAGAAGGATGACATTCAGGGTGGTCTCATTTCTTGGCGGGGGTCTTGGCATCGTCCTCTGTCTTTGTCCTGGATCTCAGGGACCGTTTGCAGGGTGGTTCTCCCTCTGCAGGGGGTGGGGTGCTGGTGTGGTGGTCCTGTGGCGGTGCCTCCTGTCCACTAGCGCCGGCGGAGGTGGTGGGCAGTTCATCGTCCTTGCTAGTGTCAGGGACCCCTAGTTGTGCCACAGTGTACCTCCTGGTGTTGAGTACTTCCTTCAGCACCCCTACGATGGTTCCCAGGGTGGAATTGATGTATCTGAGTTCCTCCCTGAAGCCCAAATACTGTTCATCCTGCAGGCGCTGGGTCTCCTGAAACTTGGCCAGTACCGTTGCCATAGTCTCCTGTGAGTGGTGGTAGGCTCCCATAATGGAGGAGAGGGCCTCGTGGAGAGTGAGTTCCCTGGGCCTGTCCTCCCCCTGTGGCACAGCAGCCCTCCCATTTCCCCTGTGTTCCTCGGCCTCTGTCCCCTGGACCGTGAGCCCACTGCCACTGCCCCCAGGTCCCTGTTGTTGTTAGGGTGGTGGGTTAGCCTGGGTTCCCTGTAGTGGTGGACACACTGCTGATTGATGTGTCCTGGGGACAGAGGTATGGGCCCGCTGGGTGGGTGCTGTGCTGGTGTTTCCAGAGGGGGAAGCTCTGTGGTGGCCTGTGACTGTGTGAGGGGAACCGACTGTTCCTAGGTCCCCGATGGGCTGGTCTGGTCATTTTGATCCAGTTCAACAGAGCTGCTGTCATCACTGTGTGCCTCTTCTGTTGGTGGTGTGGACATGTGTGGACCCTCCTGTCCAGTGGCGTTGGGTAGGGGTCCTGCAGGGGTATAAAAGGATGGTTATTACACCTGTGTGTGGCATGGTGTGCAATGGGTGGGTGACCATGTACCCCAGTGCTTGCATTCCTGTGTGGGACCTTGTGTGATGATGTTTTAGGGGGGTGTATGGGTTTGTGCAGTGGGCATGCTTTGGTGATGGGTGTCCATGCTTTGGTGTTGCATGCAGGGCTTGGTGTTGGGATGTGTGGTTTGTGATGTTGGGACATCTGTGAGGAGTTGGAGTGATGGGGGTGAGGGTGGGGGTATGTGATGGCATGCAGGTAGGGTGGGGGATGTAATAGTTAAGATTTGACTTACCAGAGTCCAGTCCGCCATCTACTCCTGCGAGGCCCTCAGGATGCAGAATCGCCAAGACCTGCTCCTCCCATGTTGTTAGTTGTGGGGGAGGAGGCGGGGGGCCGCCGCCAGTCCGCTGAACTGCCAGGTGGTGTCTTGAGACCACGGAACGCACCTTCCCCCGTAGGCCGTTCCACCTCTTCCTGATGTCATCCCGATTTCTTGGGTGCTGTCCCACTGCGTTGACCCTGTCCACTATTCTTCACCATAGCTCCATCTTCCTTGCAATGGAGGTTTGCTGCACCTGTGATCCGAATAGCTGTGGCTCTACCCAGATGATTTCCCCCACCATGACCCTGATCTCCTCCTCCAAGAACCTGGGGTGTCTTTGCCGTGCCATGGGGGGGGGTGTGGGTGATGTGTGGGGTGGTTTGTGTGGTGATAAGTGTGCTGATATGTAGTGGGGTGTTGTGTGAGGTGTGTGGTAGTTATGTGGGTGATGGTGTTGTGTGCCTGTGGATGCTAGCATTGTTGATGGTGGTGTCTCTCTCTGTCCCTCTTTCTCAATTTTTGTCATAGGGGTTTGTGGGTGATTCGGGTGTGTGTTTTATATTGTATTGGGTGTGTGGGAGTGGTGTGTGTATGTGTATCAGGTGTGTGTATTTCGATTTGTCCAATGTGGCTGTGTTTCGTATGTGTGTGTATATTTTGAGCGCGGCAGTTTGTACTGCCAATGGAATACCGCGGTTGAAAGACCGCTGTGTGGATTAATGTGTCGTGATATTGTGGGCGTATTTCTGTTGGCGTGACAGAGGAGGTTTTGTTTTTGCCAGTTTATCACTGACCTTTGGTGTGGCGGACTGGTGTGGGTGTCTGAATTTTGGCAGATTCTGTGCTGTGGGTCTTAATAGCTGTGGCGGATTTCCACGGCCGCAGTGGTGTGTTGGCGGTCTTCTGCACGGCGGTAAGCAGCTTTTACCGCCAATGTTGTAATGAGGGCCTTTATGTCTTTCCATGCTAATGCAAGATGGTGGGGGTCTTCATAATCATGACTCTCGTTTTTACAATTCTATTTCTTGCACTGTTCATTATCCTAATCATTGCAGCCCATGCGATATACTGTATTGTATTAAATAAAAACTATTGAAACATTACTGCATCTTCGTTATTGCCTGTGTTTGGCTGAGACATTATATATCTGTGAGAAAGGGATAATCTCAGTTTAACCACAACACTTCCTGAGATGTCATACTTCTGAGTCCATGCGTAAAGGCTGCCACAACTCACCTTTAACTGTTCGGGTTGTTGGTGAGTGTTAGAAATGGGGTCTTTGGTTGGCAGTCAGGTTACCCCCTGTCCAAGCAGGGACCCTCACTCTAGTCAGGGTAAGTCACACACAATCCAAATTATCCTGTGCAAATTACCCTCTGGTAGCTTGGCAATGAGGAGTCAGGCCTAACTTAGAAGGCAATGTGTAAAGTATTTGTGCAATAAATCATACAATACTACAACATAGCTCCACAAAAATACACCATACAGTGTTTAGAAAAATATATAATATTAATTGGGATATTTGCAGGTCAAAACAATGAAAGATGCAATAAGTAAATGTAGAATATCACTTTTCAGTGTCTTAAGTCTTTTAAAAGCAAACAAAGCCTCTTTTTAGCACAAAGTACCTGGTTTGCGTGAAAAATCAAGGGGCCGCAGAGGAGGAGAAGTATGGAAACAAAGGGGGTGTACGTCAATTTCTCGGGTCGCACATGGTGATGCGTCGTTTTGTTTCCACGCAGGGAGGGCTGTGCGTCGATTTCCAGCACTCGGTCGTGGATCCTCTTTGGGTTGCAGGGTTTTCAGATGCTCCGGGGTCTGTCCGTGGAATCCTGGGCTTGTGGAGCAGAGTCACAAGCGATGCGTCGTTCCGGTAGGCGTTGTGTGGAAATTTCTTCCGCACGGCAGGCGCTGCGTCGATTTCCCCTCTGGAAAGTGGGCCGCGTCATCCCAGGTCAGCTGTGCGTCGATCCGGTGGGCCGTGCGTTGAAGTTCTGGTCGCAACGCAGGCGCAGCGGCGATCTTCTCATTACGAAGTCGGGCTGCGCCATTCCGGTTTGGCGTGCTGTGAATTTCTCACCGCAGGGCAGGCTGTGCGTCATTTTTAGCAAGCTGTGCGTTGAATTTTCACCGCACAAGGAGCTGTCAACTAAACCGAGCCAGATGTGGATTGTAAGGCACAGAAAGATTTAAGTACAGAGAAATGCTCAGTTTCTAAAAGTGACATTTCTAAAATAGTAATATTAAATCCAACTTTACCAGTCAGCAGTATTTTATATCACCATTCTGGCCATACTAAATTTGACCTTCCTACTCCTTTCAGATTAGCAGCTACCACTCAAACAATGTATGACGACAGCCCTAATGTTAGCCTATGAAGGGAGCAGGCCTCACAGCAGTGTAAAAACGAATGTGGGAGTACCAAGACATGTAAACTACATAGGTACATGTCCTGTCTTTTGCCTACACAGCACCCTTCCCTATGGGTTACCCAGGGCATGCCTTAGGGGTGTCTTATATGTAGAAAGAGGGGAGTTTTAGGCTTGGCAAGTACTTTTAAATGCCAAGTCGAATTGGCAGTGAAACTGCATACACAGGCCTTGCAAGGGCAGGCCTTAGACAAGGTTAAGGGGCTACTTAAGTGGTTGGCACAACCAGTGCTGCAGGCCCACTAGTAGTATTTAATCTACAGGCCCTGGGCACATATAGTGCACAGTACTAGGGACTTATAAGTAAATTAAATAGTCCAATTGGGTATGATCCAATGTCACCATGTTTAAGGGGAGAGAGCATAGGCACTTTAGCACTGGTTAGCAGTGGTAATGTGCGCAGAGTCGGAAAACCAGCAAAAACGGTGTCCAAAAAGTGGAGGGAGGCAGGCAAAATGTTAGGGGTGACCACCCTAAGGCTGCCAGGTCTAACAGTGAGGTGCTGCCATTGAGCCGGAGGGGTTGGGATTACAGTTGCAACTTTTTGTAGCATAGGCATAGTCACCTACAAACATAAGTACTGTCACCCTTGAACCAGCAGTCTTGCCCAGAGCAAGAGTCCAAACTACGACATGGCAACCAAAATAACTGATGGATTAAACCCAGATATGTGACTGGGGTGAATGTTTGATGTGTTCTGCATTCCGTCCATTATCTGTTGTTTTTGCATTTTTCACCGCAAGTGGGAAGAGTATGTCCAGACGTGGGTCCCTTGCTTGCTCTGCCACCAGATTCAAGCTAGCCTTGCTGATGAAGGTTGATACCCTGAAACTGGTCCCGGGATGCTTGCTTCTGGTTCAGGGAGGACCTGGCCTGGCAGTTCGGGCTGGACTGTTCCCTTGGGGAACAGGGTCAAGAATGATTTGTATATGGCTGGGTCCAAACTGGAATGGCATGGAAAGCAAAATAACTGATGGATTAAAACCAGATCTGTGACTGGGGTGAATGTTTGAAGTGTTCTGCTTTCCGTCCATCATCTGTTGTTTTTGCATTTGTCACCACAAGTGGAAAGGGTATGCCCAGACGTGGGTGCCTTGCTTGCTCTGCCACCAGATTCAAGCTAGCCTTGCTGATGAAGGGTGCTACCCTGAAACTAGTCATGGGATGCTTGTTTCGGGTTCAGGGAGGACCTGGCCTGGCAGTTTGGGCTGGACTGTTCCCAAGGGGGACAGGGTCAAGACTGATTTCATGTGACTGGGTCCAAACTGAAATGGCATGGCAAGCAAAAAAACTGATGGATTAAACCCAGATCTGTGACTGGGGGTGAATGTTTGATGTGTTCTGCATTCTGTTCATCATCTGTTGTTTTTGCATTTATGACACCAAGTGGGAAGGGTATGCCCAGACATGGGCCCTGTGCTTGCTATACCACCAGATTCAAGCTAGCCTGGCTGATGAAGGATGACTCCCTGAAATCAGTCTCAGGATGCTTGTTTCTGGTTCAGGGAGGACCTGGCCTGGCAGTTTGGGCTGGACTATTTCCCTGGGGAACAGGGTCAAGACAGATTTGCATATGCCTGGGCCCAAAGTGGAATGGCATGGCGAGCAAAACAAATGATGAATTAAATCCATATTTGTGATTGGGGGTGAATGTTTGATCTGTTTTGCATTCCGTCCATCATCTGCTGTTTTTGCATGTGTGGATCCCCCAACATTTTCTTACCCAGACTTTTCTGCAAACCTCAGTGATCCTACAAAGAAATTGGTGGAAAATTTGATTTTTGTAGGTAAATTTGAGATTTGCAGAGGAGTCTGGGTAAGAAAATGTTGGGGGATTCACACAAGACACACCTCACTGGACTTCACTGGGTGTCTAGTTTTCAAAAATATCTGGGTTTGATAGGTTTCCCTAGATGACTGCCGGAGCTGGGACCAAAAACGCTGGTGCCCTCTCCCTGCAAAAACAGGTAGTTTTGTAATAGATCATTTTGATGTGTGCACGTTGTGTTTTGGGGGCATTTCCTGTTCAGGGCACTAGGCCTACCCACACATTTTTATCGGGAGACTTGGGGGAATGCTGGGTAGAAGGAAGTTTGTGGCTTCCCTCAGATTCCAGATCTTTCCATCATTGAAATATGAGGAAAAGGCATGTTTTGCCAAATATTGAGGTTTACAAAGGATTCTGGGTAAATCTCTGCTAATCAGAACCTCAGTGCTCATGCTATCTCTCCTTTTATGTTTGTCACTGTAGGCTAGTGACTTCATTTACCAATTTCAATTGCCACACTGGACCACCCTTATAAGTCACTAGTATATGGTACCTAGGTACCCAGGGCATTGGGGTTCCAGGAGATCCATATGGACTGCAGCATTTCTTTTGCCACCCATAGGGAGCTCAGACAAACCCTTCCACAGGCCTGCCATTGCAGGCTGCGTGAAATAACGCACACGCAATTTCACAGCCATTTTCGCTGCACTTAAGTAACTTATAAGACACCTATATGTCTAACCTTCACTTGCTGAAGGTTAGGTGCAAAGTTACTAAGTGTGAGGGCACCCTTGTACTAGCAAAGGTGCTCCCACATAGTTCAGGGCCATTTCCTGTGACTTTGTGAGTGTGGTGACGCCATTACACGTGTGAACTACATATAGGTCAATACCTATATGTAGCTTCACAATGGAAACTCTGAATATGGCCATGTAACATGTCTAAGATCATGGACTTGTCCCTCCATTCCAAATCTGGTATAGAGGAGCCAATTCCATGCATCCTGGGGGCTCCACTATGGACCCCCAGTGCTGCCAAACCAGCTCTCTGAGGCTTGCATTGCAGCTACAGCTGCTGCCACCTCACAGACAGGGTTTTGCCCTCCTGGGGTCTGAGCAGCTTAGTCTTTGGAAGGCAGAACAAAGCATTTCCTGTGAGAGTAGGGTGTTACATCCTCTCCCTTTGGAAATAGGTGTTACAGGCTTGGAAGGGGTAGCCTCCCCCAGCCCCTGGAAATGCTTTGAAGGGCACAGATGGTGCCCTCCTTGCATAAGCCAGTCTACACCGGTTCAGGGACCCCTTGTCCCCTGCTCTGGTGCAAAACTGGACAAAGGAAAGAGAAGTGACCACTCACCTGTCCATCACCACCCAAGGGGTGGTGCTCAAAGCTCCTCCAGTGCGTCTGAGACTTCAGCCATCTTGGTTTGCAAGCTGTGGGGGCACTCTGGAGGGCTCTGAGTGGCCAGTGCCAGCAGGTGACATCAGAGACCCCTCCTGAAAGGTCCTTACCTGATAAGGTAGCCAATCCCCCCCTCAGGGCTATTTAGGGTCTCTCCTGTGTGTTCTCTTCATATCCTTCAGGAATCCTCTGCAACTACTACTTCATTCTCTGACCTCGAGTGAACCGCAGGCTGCTCCAAGAACCACTGTAACAGCAACAAAGTATCCACAAGGGATACTTTTTCTCTGCAACTTCAGCTCCAGCTGGCAACTGCAACAGTTTCCACGGTGTGCACGCTCTGAGGACTTCCTGTCTTCATCCTGCACCAGAAGGACCGAAGAAATCTCCTGTGGGGTGAAGGAGTCACTCCCCTACTCCTGCAGGCCCCTCCTAAGATGATGACCGGTACCCTTGGACTCCTCTCACAGTGACGAGCATGCTCCTAAGGACACAGAGGTGGACCACATCGACATAGACTGTCCTGAGGTCCTGCTGATGCAATTTGGAGGAGGTAAGACCTTGTTTTCCCTGAGAGCAATGGTACCCCTGTGTACTGCGCCTTCTTCACCTCCTGGGGCCTCTGTGCACTATTTGCAAAATTCCTTCATGCACAGCCTGGCCCAGGTCCCCAGCACTCCATCCTGCCATGCTCAACTTGCTTAGTTCTTCTCCTGCAGCATGGGACCTTCCTTTGTTGTGCTGCACCAACTGCATTTTGCACCTCCTTTGTTCTCTTGTCCTGGGACTCCTGTGGGTGCTGCCTGGCATCCTGAGGGCTCTCTAAAGTGCTGAGAGCCCCCCCCTTCCTCCTCACACAGAGTTGAGGCACCCAGGTCCCTCCTGGGTCCAGCCAGTGCCATTTTGACAGAAAACGCATATTTGTCGTAACCAAGACTCATTGTTGACTTCCAACACAAAATCACATCTGCATCCATCTTCACATTGTGTGACATCTTCTGTATCATGCAGGAACACGCTGGCATCTTCCTAGGGTGCATTCCTGCAGTCTTCGTCCAACAGGGGACACTTCTTTTGTACCCTCTTCTGGGTTGGCAGGGGCTCCTGCCCTTCCTGGAACTTCATTCGACTTCTGGACTTGGTCCCCTTCTTTTGCAGGTCTTCAGGTCCAGGAATCCAGCATTTGTTGTTTGCAGCCTGGGTTGCTTACTGCAATTTCCTAATCACGAGAAATTCACAAGGAAACTTGCAGTACTTTACTCCTGCTTTTCTGGGGTGGGGTAATTTACTTACCTATACTGTATTCTTACTCTCCCAACGATTCAGCACACACTACGCTTGTCTAGGGGGGAATTTGTGATTCGCATTCCACTTTCTTAGTATATGGTTTGTGTTGCCCCTAGACCTATTTTCCCCCATTGCATTCTATAGCATTTCCTATTGTTTGCACTATCCTATGTCTAATTACTTACCTTATTTTAGTGTCTTGTGTATATATTGTGCATAATACTTACCTCCAGAAGGAGTATTGCCTCTATTTGTGGTACTCTGTCACCCAAATAAACTACCTTTATTTTTGGTAACACAGAGTATTGTCTTAACTTGTGTAAAAGTACTGTGTAACTATAAGTGGTATTGCATGAGCTTTGCATGTCTCCTAGTTCGGCCTAAGCTGCTCTGCTATAGCTACCTCAATCAGCCTAGGCTGCTAGAACACTACTACTTCACTAATAAGGGACAACTGGACCTGGTATAAGGTGTAAGTACCCAAGGTACCCACTACAAACCAGGCCAGCCTCCTACACTAGGCCTACCCAAGAGAGATACCATTTTTATCGGGAGACTTGGGGGAACACAGAATAGATGGACAAATGTTATTGCCCCTTGTCTTTCTCTACATTTTTTAATTCCAAATGTAAGACAGTGTGTAAAAAAGAAGTCTATTTGAGAAATGCCCTGTGATTCACATGCTAATATCGGGACCCTGTAATTCAGAGATATGCAAATAACCACTACTTCTCAACACCTAACCTTGTACCCATTTTTGAAATACAAAGTTTCCTTGATACCTATTTTTCACTATTTATATTTCACTAAATTAATTGCTGTATACAATGAAAACCCATTGCACGGTGCAGCTTATTTATTGGCTCTGGGTGCCTAGGGTTCTTCATGAAACTACAAGTCCTATATTTCCCTGGACCCAAAAGAGTCCAGCAGACGTAACTGTATATTGCGATGGAAAAGGTTACAGAAGAAAACGTGAACAGAAATTGCTGTTTTTTTCACCTCAATTTTAATATTTATTTATTTCAGCTGTTACTTTTTGTAGGAAAACCTTGAAGAATCTACAAAAATGACTCCTCGCAGAATTCAGAATTGTCTCTACTTTTCGGAAATGTTTAGCTGTCCACGATTTACCATTGGTTTTACACCCATTTCTGTCACTAACTGGGAGGAGGCTGGCTAAAAGCACAAAAAATAGTAAAAATGGGGTATGTCCAAGTAAAATGCCAAAATTGTGCTGAAAAATGTTGTTTTCTGATTTATGTCTGTCTGTTCCTAAATGCTGGGAAACTGGTAATTTTAGCACTGCAAACCCTTTGTTGATGCCTTTTTCAGGGAAAAAAAAGACATGCTTTCTTCTGCAGCACTTTTTTCCCATTTTTCTAAAACATTTTTATTTTAGCTGTATTTTGGCTAATTTCTTGGTTTCCTCCAGGGGAACCCACAAACCATGGGTACCCTTAGAATCCCTAGGATGTTGGAAAAGAAGGACCTACATTTGGCGTGGATAGCTTATGTGGACAAAAAGTTATGAGAGCCTAAACACAAACTACCCCAATTAGCCAAAAAAAGGCTTGGCAGCTGAGGATGGAAAGGCCTGGCAGCAAAGGTGTTAAAATTGTTTATGGTTTTTATTTTGTTGATTTGTGTTGAATGATTCTGCCTACTACACTCCTCACTAAGTCCAAAAATACAATTGTGTTGGGAAGGTGAGATAGGGTATGGTGTCTCACCTGCACTTGTGGATTCTCGGCAGAGAGACCTCCACGAACACGTCAGCACAAAACAGCTGGAACAAACTATCAGAAAGCCAGTGGACCTATGCCTTCAACACCTCCCAGCCTGACAGCCCCCAACTGCGCCAACAGAGGCACCCCTGTCAAGTTCACAAAACTCAAGAGACCTACCAAACAGGCCAGTTGTACATCAAGATACTAAGAACTGCAAAATGCAACTGCAGGGGACTAGAAAGTAAATGGTCCACCAGCAAGAAGCCCAAAGACCGAATCACATTCAAGTTGTCCCTCAACCAATACCACCAGCTACTAAAAGAGATGAAAAAGAGTGTCCAAGCCTACTGCATCAAAGCCAGCTCTAATCACTGCAAAGGACTCTTAAAGATTGTCAGAGAGTTCTCCAACCCCTCAGGCAATGAAATATCATCACCGCTTCTCATGAACTCTGTGACATCCTGGCAGACATTTTCCATGACAAGATCTCTGCCATCTACAAAACCTTTGAACCCCAACCCATTGCTGCCAACTCCACCTTCTCACCACCTGGGACCAGCTCACAAAAAAAGAATACCACAGCCAACACTCCGCCCACTCAGAAATGCCCATGGACACCTGTAACCATCATCTTTTCAACTTCGGGAGCAAGATGATCAGCAGCGAGCTCACCACCATCTTCTACTGATCCATAACCACTGTCACCTTCCCCTAAATAAGGAAACATGCAGAAGATCTCAAGAAGTACTGTTCCATCTCTCTGCTTCCCTTTCTCACCAAAGTCCACCTCATGGAACACCTGGAGAGCAACAACCTTCTGGACAGCTCTAAATCTGGATTCTGCATCAACCAAATGGATAGCATCCTTCCTCACCGGAAGAACCCAGAAAATCTGCCTACCACCTTTCACCTCGAAACCCAAAAACATAATCTGCGGCACCCCACAAGGCTCCTCCCTCAGCCCTACACTGTTCAACATCTACATTCCCCTTTGGCCAACATTGTCAGAACTCAAGGAATGAACATTATGGTGGTCATTACAAACCTCGGCGGTCTTTTAAGAAGACCGCCGAGGGACCGCCGCGCGGAAGACCGCCAGTAGTGGCGGTTTGCTGCTTGGCGTATTATGACCGTTGGCTGCCCTCCGTCATTTTTCCGATGGAGAGCCGCCAACAGCCATACTTGCGGGCGGCGGGGAAGTGGAGGTTGCTCCACCTCCACCGCCACGCCAACAGAACACAGCCGAGCTAATCACGTCTTGTGATTCTGCGCGGCGGTGTTCTGTTGGCGGTGTGGTGTTGGCGGAGCCGCCCCCATGGCTCCCGTTCCCTCCCGGAGGATAAACGGAACAGGTAAGTCGATCGTCCGTTAGGGGAGGAGGGTGGGGGGTGTTGTGTGTTGTGTGGGTGCATGGGAGTGTGCGTCTGTGTATGTAGGGAGTGTGTGTGAGTGCGTGTATGCTTGCGGGGGTGTTGCGTGTTTGGGAAATGTTTGCGTGTCTGTCTGTATGTATGTCTGTATGGATGTGTGCGTGAATGTGTGAATGTGGGTGTATGTGTCTGAGTGTGTGGATGTTGGCATGTATGTTGGTGTGTGTGCGTGTATGTGTGTTGGTGGTGCCTGCGTGCGTGTCGGGTGTGTGTCAGTAATGTTATGTTGGGGGTCGGGGTGGGGAGGGGGGCCCTGCCACCTTTGGGGGTGGCAGGGGTGGTGGGGGGTGTAGGGGAGGGAGCCGGGGTGGGGGAGACCCCCATCAGTGCCAGGGAAGGAATTCCCTGGCACTGATAGTGCTTACCGCCATGGATTTCATGGCGGTTCCTACCGCTGGAAATCCACGGCGGTAAGCAGGGTCACAATACCGGCGGCGGTATTGTCACTGCCGCCGGGCTGGAGACCCAGGACTCCAGGCCAGCGGTCGTCTCCGCCCTGGCGGGCGGAACGGGGAAGCGGCGGATGACCATGGCGGTCACAATACTAAAAAAAAAGACTGCCAGCCTGTTGGCGGTCTTACCGCCGCTTTAACACCGTCCGCCAGGGTTGTGATGACCCCCTATATCCTATGCAGACGACACACAGCTCATCCTCTTA
The DNA here is from genome assembly GCF_031143425.1 of Pleurodeles waltl. Lineage (NCBI taxonomy): Eukaryota > Metazoa > Chordata > Amphibia > Caudata > Salamandridae > Pleurodeles > Pleurodeles waltl. The sequence goes on from NC_090440.1 coordinate 263,803,976, forward strand.
CTATCAGAAAACCCCTCTTCCATGAAATCCAACTTCTGCAGGTGCATGACAGCCATCGCCGACTGAATGAAAAACAACTGCCTAAAACTCAACACAGACAAAACGGAAATGCTGATCTTCAGGAACAACACCTCCCTGTGGAATAACTCTTTCTGGCCCTCTGAAATTGGGCCAGCACTCACTCTAACAGATGATGCTCGCAACCTTGGCATCATCCTGGACAGCAACATCACCATCAAAAACTAGATCAATGCAGCCTCTTCCGCCTGCTTCCTCACTCTTCCCATGCTCTGCAAACTCTTCATGTTGGTCCCTGTCAACACCAGAAAAACCGTCACTCAAGCCCTAGTCACCAGCTGGCCTGAACTACAGCAATGCACTCTATGTAGGAATCACCATATATCTCCTGAAGAGACTACAGACATACAGAATTCAGTAGACAGACTCATCCTCCACCATCCAAAATGGACCTTACAACCCGCCCACCTCAAGAAGTTTCTCTGGCTCTCCATTCAGAAGAGATGTCAATTAGTGGTGCTAATCCACACCTACAAGGCCCTTTAACAATCAAGTATCAGCATACATCAACCACAGCCTGTAGCTCCACCGGCCCTCCGTACACCTGCACTCTCCTTCCCTGTCCCTCACACACCACGCATCTGCCAAAACACAACAGTAGAGAACGCTCCTTCTTTTACCTTGTGGCAAAATCATGGATGACCACCCAGCTGGAGGTAAGCAAACACACTATTATATACACATTACAAATCAGTAAATAGCATCGAAAGCAATAGGCATTTGTAAAAGCAATAGCAGCCAGTTTGGAAGGCCAAACCATATCCTGAAAAAGTAGAATGTGAAAGGAATCAATAGAAGGGAGCTGGCGGAACTAGGAACCCTAAGAAGTGAGTAACAGAGTGGCCCCCAGTAACCAGGAGAGCAGAGGTACGTACCCAGTTTTCTTCAAAACCAATAGGAGAACTTTAGAAAATGTTTGTGCAAGACTGGACAAATCCAAAGGTGGATCATGACAGAAGTGGATCTGCAAAGGAAGGGGACCAGGTCCAGTTCGAGTTGGAGTGTTCGGTTGTGGCAGGAGCCTCTACCCACCCTTCTGTGGATGCAGGAGCAGGTTGACAGTGGATGAAGAAGGTCAGCAGTGCAGTACAGGAGCACAACAAGAGTTCCAAAAGTGATGCAAGTGATGCCCCACATCAGCAGTCGTGATATAGTCAGTCAGTGGTGTTGGAAAACCACCAACAAGCCTTGGCAAATGCAAGAGCCAGAGAAGAAGGTTTTGCAAGGCTGAAGAGGACCAGCAAGGACGAGGGGACTCGACCCAAGGAGGGGAGTCCAGGGTATCCCTCAGCAGCTAGCAGAGTCACAAGAAGAGGAGATAGCCCCCACAGGCAACCCACTGGCAGCAGGCACAGGAGTTGCAGTGAAGCCCAATTAACACACCTGAAGAGCAGTCCCACATTGCTGGAGCAGCAGGCAGGGACTATGCTTTGTAGGAAGGAGTACTGGAGGCTGGGGGCTACACAGAACCAGCGGATCCCCTGGAGCAGGAACAAACAAGCCATGGTAGCTGCAAGAGTCACGGTGCACATGGGGGTTGTCCTGCAAGGAGAGGCAGGGGCTTACTATCCTCCAAGTTGGATGGCTGGTAGAGCGGATCAAGGGGAACACTCCAGACTACCACCTGTGATGCAGGATCCACCCAGCTCTGGAGGAGATAAGATCCAGGCAGCCGGTCGGCCTTGCAGTTGGAGCTTGCAGATGTAGGAGAATGACTCCTTCACTTCAAGGGAGATTCCTTCTTATTTCTTCAGCATGCTGAAGATCCGTCACCCTCCGAGGATGCACAACTGAGAAAAGTTTCTTGCATAGTCAAGTCGTTGCTGAAGTTGCAGATTGTCAGTTCCTGGGGGGTCCAGTTGCAGTCCCAGTAGCCAGATGATGAAGTAAATGATGCAGAAGGGTCCTGCTGGAATCTTGCATGTCGAATTTGCAGACCCACCCAAGAGGGAGACCCTAAATACCGCAGGGAGGCTGTGGTCACCTAGCAGGGTGACAATCTATCAGGAGGGGGCTGTGACATCACCTACCTGACCTGGCCACTCAGATGCTCCCCGGGGCCTCTGCCCACCTTGGATTCAAGATGGCAGAATCAAGTGGCCGCCTGGAGGCGCTCCCCTCCTGGGGTGGTGATGGACAGGGGAGTGGTCACTCCCCTTATCATTATCCAGTTTCACGCCAGAGCAGGGACCAGGAGTCCCTGGACTGGTGCAAACTGGTTTATGCAAGGAGGCACCAAATGTGCCCTTCAATGCATACCAGTGGCTTGGGGAGGCTACCCCTTCCAAGCCATGTAACACCTATTTCCAAGGTAGAAGATGTTACCCCACAATGCCACAGGAAAGCCTTAGTTCTGCCTTCCTCTGTCTGATCTGGTCAAGCAGCAGGAGGGCAGAAACCTGTCTGAGGGGTGGCAGCAGCATAGGCTGCCCAGGAAACCGCAGAAGACTAGTAGGGGCTATGCTAGGGGTTCTATAAGGAGCCCCCAGAGTGCATTGAATCATACAACCAATACTGGAAACAGTATTGGGGTATGATTCTAGAATGTTTGATACCAAACATGCCCAGGTTCGGAGTTATGATTATGTGTCTAGTACTCAGGTAAAATGGCTTCCCCACACTTACAAAGTCCAGTGTAATGGAGCTGTAGTTCGTACGGACACCTCTGCTCATCAAGAGGTGCCCTCACATGCATGTACGTGCACCCTGCCCTTTGAGCTAGGAGGGCCTATCATAGCGGTGACTTATAGTGACCTGGTGCAGGGATCTTTAGTAAAAGGGTTCATGCACCTTTTCACATAGGATGCAATGGCAGGCCTGCAGACACATTTTGCATGGTGTCCCATGGGTGGCATAATGCATGTTGCAGCCCATGAGGAACCCTTGGTGCTCCAATTCCCTGGGTACCTAAGTACCATATACTAGGAATTTATATGGAGGCACCAGTATGCCAAATGTGGGGTGCGCAAAATCCTTGGCAACCGAATTTAGAGGGAGAGAGCACAATCACTGGGGTCCTGTTTAGCAGGAGCTCCGTGAAAACAGTCAAAACACACTGACAGCAGGGAAAAGGTGGGGGTAATCATGCCAAAAAGAGGGTACTTTCCTACACTAACCACACCAGGCAATAACTGGATGAATTAAAGTTTGAACCTCGAAGCAACATTTTGGCAGGTCACACCAGCCACTTGTGATGAGGACCAAAAGCCCAAATTCAAAGTTTTAGGGTAGGGTGTTTACCACACTCTGTGGATCCTATTACACCGGGATTAAGTGTTTACTATGTTTTAGATATTGGGTCTCTAGTTGGCAGAGGTATGCACCCTGTCCAAGTAGGGACCACAATCCTAGTCAGGGTAAGTCACAACACAACCTAAATTATCCTGTGGTCACGCTCAGGTAGCTTGGCACAGAGCAGGCAGACTTAATTAAAAGGCAATGTGTAAAGTATTTGTGCAAAAAATTATACAGTAATACAGTGAAAACACCCCCAAAAATAAAGCACTACACACCAGTTTAGGTAAATAGATAATATTTAACTGAGCAAAGTAAGACCAAAATGACAAAAATCCAATATGCACAAGCCAAGATATCACTTTTTAAAGGTTTAGATCCGTCTCAATCCTTAAGAATCAGTGGTTGTATCCTTTTAACAAACAGTACCTGGGATGCGTAAAAAATAACAACACAGAAGGCCTCAGAGGAGGAGATGCTTTGGAAAGTAAACAATGCGTTGGTCTTTCCAGTGCAGCAGAGGTGATGCATTGTTTCTTTCCATACAACACAGGGATGCATCGGTTTCCAGGATCACAACCTTGGTTTCTCACTGCGATGCAGAGATATTTTGATGTCCAGACATGATGCATGGAAAATCCAAAATGTTTTGTGAAGAGGGAACAGGCGCTGCATGGAACCAGCAGGCAATGCGACAATTACTCAGCTGTGAGACAGGCCCTGCGTCGATACGGCAGGCGGTGAGCCGAATTTTGCAGACATTGCGTTCATTTTCTGACACACTGGATTTTCTTCCCTTTGGTGAAGTATCTGATGGCCTTGAGACTTCAGAATAGGAGGCGAGCTAAGTCTAGGCCTTTGGAGAGCACTTGTGGAGGAGGCAAAGTCCTTCCAATAGAGTCAGGGGGCCAGCAGCCAGCAGGACAACAAGCAGGACAGCAGTACTTCCAGCAAAGCAGTCAAGATTATTCCTTTGGGCAGCATGACAATCCCTCTGACAGAGTCCAGTTGTAGGCCAAAAACTGTCTGCTTTGGTGGGGTCATGTGGGAAGCTGGCTCTCTATACAGTGTGCAAAAAATTATGTGCAATGTGAAGAGGGTCTGAGCAACCCCACGTTGGTTCACAGAGGTAAAAACTAGACCACCTAATGTTCTAATTTTTGTGGTAGCTTGGTCGAGCAGTTAGGCCAATCTTGGAGAAGTGCTAAGCATTTGTTCTACTCACAGTGTCAATAAATGTGAACATACACTTGGAAAAATAACTCAAGATCAATTTACAAAAATACTTCACATTTGTATGAAATTTGTAAGGCCAAGATCATCAAAATACGGTAAGTACTTTTTAAGTTATGATTTTTCAAAGTTTAGCAAAAATAGTTATTTTGTGTGTAATTACGCACCATAGGAGTTAAAATGAGAAAACTTGAGAAAATCCATACAAAATCAGGCAATGCTTTCACAAATGTCACCTTCTGGTTTGAGGTTGAGGTCATCAAGATGTCCTGTGGGGCAGCCAGAGAAGTTCAGGTGGTTCCCGGTTTGAGCGGGAGCAACAGCTGAATGTCTTAGAGGCAGTGCAGGACAGACAAGGGGGAACACTTGAAAATGCACTGCACAGGCAGACTCAAAGGTAAGACAGCTGGGTCTCCTTCGAATGTAGCAATCACAATGTAGAGATTGCAATGGGTTAGGGACTCTTTGAGCGTAGCTGGTTCTCCGGTTCGAGGCCAGGGAAGCGCGGTGCAGAGCAGATGTGTCAGCCAAGGGCTGTGCACAAAGGAGCCTTTGGAGCTAGGGGCAGGTTACTTGGAGGATGGATTGCAGGTCAGCCGGGCCTCTCTGAATGGTGGTTCCTGAGTGTCCTGGAGTCCCTTGACTGGTGCTTGCTTCTGGTCCTTGGAGAGTCTGGAGTGGACTTTTCTTCTGGGTGTCTGATGTTGGGTGTCCAGTTCCACTGGCAATGGCACAGTTCAGCCACTGGAGGTTGCAGTATTACCAAACTTGGCACATTTTCAGGGTTTGTCCTCTGGGTCCATTGGGGGAAATTTGGTCTGGATACTTAGGGGGTCATTCTGACCTCGGCGGTAAAAGTCACTTATCGCCGGTCAGAAGACCGCCATAACACCGCCGCGGTCGCGGTAAACCGCCACGGTCATTCTGACCCGCAACTGGCAAACCGCCAAAAACCCGACACCAACAAAAGTCCGCCACACCAAAGGTCAGCGGGAAACTGGCGATGACCAAACCTCCACCGTCACGCCAACAGAAATACGCCCATACCATTCCGACCCACAAATCCCCGCAGCGGTCTTTTAACCGCGGTATTCCATTGGCGGTACACCCCGCCGCGGTCAAAATACACACACATTTACAAAACACAGCCACATTGGACAAATCAAAATATACACACCTGAGACACATACACACACCACTCCCACACACCCAATTAAGTATAAAACACACACACACATCACCCACAAACCCTTACGACCACCATTGCGACTGAAGGACAGAGAGAGACAGCACAGCATAGAGTAGACCATCACACAGAGGCAAATCACAACATCACCAACACATTTTCCACGCACAAAACACCATACACCACCACACTCACCACACTCTACAACACATACACCACCCATCACCTCATCCACACCACCCCATGGCACCCCAAAGACACCCCAGGTTCTCTGACGCAGAACTCAGGGTCATGGTGGAGGAAATAGTTCGTGTAGAGCCCCAGCTCTTCGGGGCACAGGTGCAGCACACCACCATTGCCAGGAAGATGGAGCTATGGCAAAGAATAGTGGACAGGGTCAACGCTGTGGGACAGCATCCACGCAATAGGGACGACATCAGGAAGCGGTGGAACGACCTACGGGGGAAGGTGCGTTCCATGGTATCAAGGCACAACATCGCGGTGCAGAAGACTGGCGGCGGACCCCCACCTACTCCCCCAGAATTCACAGCATGGGAGGAGGAAGTCTTGCACATCCTGCATCCTGAGGGCCTCGCAGGAGTAGGCGGAGGAATGGACTCTGGTAAGGCAAATCTCCACTACTTCATTCCCCCCACCCCACCTGCATGCCAACTCATACCCCCACCCTCACCCCCACCCCATCACACCAACTCCTTGCAAATGGCTCACCATCACAACCCACCCATCCCAAAACCTAGCCCTGCATGCCTCCCCAAAGCATGGACACCCATCACCAAAGCATGCCCACTGCACATACCCATCTCCCCCACAAGCCACCCTCACAAAAGCCCCCACAAGGGAATGCCAGCACTGAGGTCCACGGCCACCCACTACACGAAATGCCACACACAGAAGCAATAACCATACTCTTATACCCCTGCAGGACCCGAACGCCACCACACCGCCACGGAGGGTCCAGAGATGTCCATCCCACCCCCAGAAGAGGCCCCCAGTGATGACAGCAGCTCTGTCTCCCTGGACCCAGATGACCAGCCCGGCCCATCGGGGACCTCGGGACAGTCGGTTCCCCACAGACAGCCACAGGCTACACCAGACCTAACCCCCTCTGGGAACACCAGCACAGCTCCCACCCAGAGGGCCCATGCCTCTGTCTCTAGGACACGTCAATCAGCGGTGTGTCCACAACTACAGGGCACCCAGGTTGACCCACCACCCCAACAACAACAGGAACCTGGGGGCAGTGGTAGTGGGCACACAGTCCAGGGGACAGAGGCCCAGGGAAACAGGGGAACTGGGAGGGCTGCTGTGCGACAGGGGGTGGGACAGGCCCAGGGAACCCACTCTCCAAGAGGCCCTCTCCTCCATCATGGGAGCATACCACCACTCCCAGGAGACGATGGCTACGGTACTGGCCAGGTTCCAGGAGATCCAGGTCATGCAGGAGCAACAGTACATGGGGTTCAGAGAGGAACTGAGGAGCATTAGTTCCGCAATGGGGACCATCGTCGTGGCCCTAAACCAGATAGTCACCACATTGCGGGACCATGTGGCACCACAAAGGGCCCCTGTCACTAGCCTGGACCAGGAACAGCCTACCACCTGCGCCGGCGCTAGTGGACAGGAGGCCCCCACACAACGACAGTCCACCAGAACCCCACCTCCTGCAGAAGAAGAACCACCCCGCAAGCGGAACCTGAGATCTCACAAGAAGACAGAGTAGGATGCCAAGACCCCCGCCAGCAAACGATACCCCCTGATGTCATCCCACTGTCCCACATTGTCACCCTGTCCAACTTTGAACTGCCCCTGCTCCATCCTTCCACAGGCATATGGACAATGCACCTGTGAGACTGAGAACTGGACTGTGCCATGGACATTACTCCACCATCACCCATCACCCTTTTACAATCATGTACCTAATTTTAGCACTTTAATAAATTCACTTATTGCACTTAATAAATCTGGAGTCTGCTTGTATTTTCAACAAATGTATTAGACATAACGTTGCCAAAATGTTCTGTTACATTGTGATGACAACATACCACTGTCACACAGCTGTAGTCCATGGGCAAACAAAGCAGAGGTCACGCAGTGGGGCCCACAGCTCTGAAAACGGAAGGGAAAGTCCCAACTCAGTTAACAGGAACTGGGGGGGAACTCAGACAGTAGAGAGGCAGGAGACTTTAAGTAAATGTAAAATGGCGTGGCTGATTCGTACCTGTGTGCTACTGAAAATACTGTTGTATCACTGTGTCCCTGTTGTCTGTGTCGTCCCCGTCGTCTTCCTCCTCTTAACTCTCCACAGGCTCCACAGCTGCTACAACACCACCATCTGGACCATCCTCCTGCAGGAAAGGCACCTGGCGTCGCAAAGCCAGGTTGTGAAGCATACAGCAGGCCACGATGATATGGCACACCTTCTTTGGTGAGTACATTAGGGATCCACCTGTCATATGCAGACACCTAAACCTGGCCTTCAGGAGGCCGAAGGTTCTTTCTATAACCCTCCTAGTTCGCCCATGGGCCTCATTGTAGCGTTCCTCTGCCCTTGTCCTGGGATTCCTCACTGGGGTAAGTAGCCATGACAGGTTGAGGTAACCAGAGTCACCTATTAGCCACACACGGTGTCTCTGTAGCTGTTCCATCACATAAGGGATGCTGCTATTTCGCATGATGTACGCGTCATGCACAGACCCAGGGAACTTGGCATTTACATGGGAGATGTACTGGTCAGCCAAACAGACCACCTGGACATTCATCGAATGATAACTTTTTCTGTTCCTGTACACCTGCTCACTTCCACTGGGGGGAACCAAAGCCACATGGGTCCCATCAATGGCACCAATGATGTTGGGGATATGTCCAAGGGCATAGAAATCACCCTTCACTGTAGCCAAATCCTCCACTTCAGGGAAAACAATGTAGCTCCGCATGTATTTCATCAGGGCAGACAACACTCTGTACAAAACCTTGGAAAACATAGGCTGAGACATCCCTGATGATATGGCCACTGTTGTTTGGAATGATCCACTTGCCAAAAAATGGAGTACTGACAGAACCTGCACCAGAGGGGGAATCCCTGTGGGTTGGCGAATGGGGGACATCAGGTCTGGCTCCAGCTGGGCACACAGTTCATGTATAGTGGCTCGGTCAAGTCTGTATGTCAGTATGACATGTCGTTCTTCCATTGTCGACAGGTCCACCAGCGGTCTGTACACAGGAGGATTCCTCCATCTCCTCGCAAGTCCCAGCGGACGATGCCTAGGAAGGACAACATGGAGCACAGAGTCAAGCAGCCCACAGGTACGTAACCACAGCTTGCACAAAACACGATTCGCTATGCATTGAATGGCTTGTATGAGTGGCAATGCAAGGCCTAGGCCTGTGTGACGCAGTACAAATTAAGCCATGTGGGCCCTTGAAATGGCGGCTGCCTGACCTGTGAAGTGTGACAATGGGATGTGAGGTCAATGCGCTGGTGTGGCACACCGTGGCGGTAGGCGGTCGAAGCCGCGGCGCTAAGCAGCATTGGTTAACATTGAACCCTATGGGTCTCAGGAGCCAATGACGATGTGCGCCGGCGGTCGAGGTACGCGCCGGCGGTCGCGGTACGCACCGCCACGGTACGCACCGCCGCGGGCGTGACCGCCATTTTCTAACTGCTTAATCACTCGAGACCTGATCCTCCACAGGAGAGGACCTATACTGCAAGTGCTGCTGTGACCTCGGTCTGGGAGATACAATGGCTGCTGCGACTGGGGAAAGGGCCCCTGCCTTCACATCTGAGGAATTGGAGAAACTTGTGGATGGGGTCCTCCCCCAGTATGCGCTACTCTACGGTCCTCCAGACCAACAGGTAAGTACACAGGGAGCACGTAGTATGGGCTATGCCTGTGTTGAGTGGGGTGGATGTAAGATGGTGGGGAGGGGAGCGAATGAGGAGTGCAACGCACGACAGATGAGAGCATGTGCCACAAGGCAAGGTTGGGGAGGGGGGGCCACTCACATCGACCATGCAGGAAAGTGATGATATTTCTTGTTCCACCCTGTCCATGTCACATAGGTCAGCGCCCATCAGAAGATCGACATTTGGCGTGCCATCGCCAAGGACGTCCAGGCCCTGGGGGTCCACAACAGACGGGGCACCCACTGCTGCAAGAGGTGGGAGGACATCCGCCGCGGGAGCAGAAAGACCGCCGAGGCTCTGCTGGGGATGGCCTCCCAACCTAGGAGGGGTGCCACACGGCAATTGACCCCCCTGATGTCCCGGATCCTGGCGGTGGCCTACCCCGATTTGGATGGGCACGTGAGGACATCACAGCAGACACAAGGGGGTGAGTATCAGCACATTCTGCTATATTAACGCACAGTGGAGGTGTCTGGGTGGGGGAGGAGGGCTGTGGCTATCTCTAGGCCAGGGCGGTTTCTGTAGGCTAGGCCCCTCCGTTAGGCATGGCCCTGTGGCCCCGCCCCCCACCTCTGTAGGGTGCTAAGTACAGATATCCATGGTCCGGCCTCACCTATGTATGCATTTGTCGTCCATTGACTTGTAGGCCAAGTCACAATAATTGAGTAGTGTACCCCGAGTGCGCGGCGTAGTGCAGGGGGCTTCTGTGTCTGTCCTCTCCGCCAACGGTGCCGCCAATGCATGCACTCAACATGTCTTTCTTTCTTCTCCCCCCCCCTTTTTTTTGGTTTTCCTGTTCATGTGTGCATTAGCATCATCAGGCGGAGGAGAAGTGGCATCGGCGCACGAGGGAGCTGCATCTCACATGGCCCCGGAGGGCCATGCAACCGACTCAGAGTACACCAGTGAGACGGAGGGCGAGGGGAGCTCCACAACGGGGACCCGTGGAGACGTCAGCGACACCGACACGTCCTCGGAAGGGAGCTCCCTTGTGGTGGCGGCACCACCCGTGCCCACCGCAACAGGTACAGCCGCCACCCAGCGCACCAGCCCCGCCCTCCCAGCAGCCCCTCAGCGTTCTCACCGTGCCCGCTCGGCCAGGAAGCCGGGCATCTCCTTCGCCCCTGGCACCTCAGGTCCTGCCCCAGTTACCCCTGCTGCCCTCAGTGCGGAGATCATTGACCTCCTGAGGACGCTCATTGTTGGGCAGTCTAGCCATTTGAATGCCATCCAGGGGGTAGAAAGGGAGGTGCTTAGGAGCAATGCATACCTGGAGGGCATTCATTCGGGTCAGGCTGCCCATCAGCGATCGTTCAACGCTCTGGCCTCAGCACTGACGGCAGCAATTGTCCCTGTGTCTAGCCTCCCCCCTCCAACTTCCTCAACCCAGTCCCACTCCCCTGTTCCTCTGCCTATCCCAGACACACCTACAGACCAGCCTGCACACACCTCAACACCCAAGGGCAGCTTATCCAGACATAAGCACCACAGATCACACAAGCATTCACCCAAGCAACATCCACATGCAGACATGCCAACAGCCACTGCCTCCTCTGTGTCCCCCTCCTCCTCGTCTCCCTCCTCCCTCCCTGTGACGTCTCCACTCACACCTGCATGCACACCACCATCAGCCAGTACATCTATCACCACCACACCCACAAGAACAGTCCGCACACGTGCAGTCACCACCCCCACTGCCATTTACACGTCCCCTGTGTCCTCTCCCAGTGTGTCTGTCACCCCCTCTTCCAAACCACACAAACGCAGGCAGTCACCCACCCAACAGCCATCCACCTCACGACAGCCTCCAGCACAAGCACCTGCACCCAAAGACACCACACTTGACTCTCCTACAACAACATCCTCTTCCTCCACTCCCATACCTACTACAACCACCCGTCCCTGTCTGTCTAAATCGATTTTCCTTTCCAACCTTGACCTCTTTCCAACAACTGACCCACCCCCTCCATCTAAGAAGACTCCAATCAGCACCTCAGCCACCACAAGCCCTGCACCTACTAGGACCATCGTTCAGGGCTATTGGAGTCCACCAGCTCCTAGGGCAGGAACATCGGCCAGCAGCAAGGGGACAGCCAGCCCATCCCCTGGGAAAAGGACAAAAAAAGGGAAGGGCCGGCGCGACAGGCCTGAGACGGCTGCCCCCAAGGACACCACCCTTGCAACGTCACCTGGCCCATCCAGAAAGGGAGGCAAGGGCCCCAGAGTTTCTGCCAAGGAGGGCAAGGGCAGGAGGGCGGACAAGTCCGGAAGCGGTCGAGCTGCCCAGGAGGGCCCCACCAGCCCCATTTGGGGTGTGACGGAGGACACCAACGGGCCCAGGACTCCAGCACAGGAGGGCCCCGCAAGCGAAAGGTCGGATGGCGACTGAGCGGCATATATTGGCCAGATCTGGTTCCCTGGGAACACAAGACAAGCACCGCTGAACAGGGCCCCGCCGTGAGAAGCACCGCTGAACAGGGCCCCCCGTGAGAAGCGCCGCTGAACAGGGCCCCGCCGTGAGAAGCACCGCTGAACAGGGCCCCGCCAAGACAAGCACCGCTGAACAGGGCCCCGCCGTGAGAAGCACCGCTGAACAGGGCCCCGCCGTCTCAAGCACCACTGTACAGGGCCCCGCCAAGACAAGCACCGCTGAACAGGGCCCCGCCAAGACAAGCACCGCTGAACAGGGCCCCGCCGTGAGAAGCACCGCTGAACAGGACCCCGCCGTCTCAAGCACCGCTGAACAGGGCCCCGCCAAGACAAGCACTGCTGAACAGGGCCCCGCCGTGAGAAGCACCGCTGAACAGGGCCCCGCCAAGACAAGCACCGATGAACAGGGCCCCACCGTGAGAAGCACCGCTGAACAGGGCCCCGCCGTCTCAAGCACCGCTCCGCTGTGCACCGCCGTCTCAAGCACCGTTCCGCTGGGCCCTTCATCTCAAGCACCGCTCCGCTGGGCCCTTCCTGTCAAGCACCGCTCCGCTGGGCCCTTCCTGTCAAGCACCGCTCCGCTGGGCACCGCCGTCTCAAGCACCGCTCCGCTGGGCCCTTCCTGTCAAGCACCGCTCCGCTGGGCACCGCCGTCTCAAGCACCGCTCCGCTGGGCCCTTCCTGTCAAGCACCACTTCGCTGGGCACCGCCGTCTCAAGCTCCGCTCCCCTGGGCCCTTCCTGTCAAGCACCGCTCCGCTGGGCACCGCCGTCTCAAGCACCGCTCCGCTGGGCCCTTCATCTCAAGCAACGCTCCGCTGGGCCCTTCCTGTCAAGCACCGCTCCGCTGGGCCTTTCCTGTCAAGCACCGCTCCGCTGGGCACCGCCGTCTCAAGCACCGCTCCGCTGGGCCCTTCCTGTCAAGCACCGCTCCGCTGGGCCCTTCATCTCAAGCACCGCTCCGCTGGGCCCTTCCTGTCACGCACCACTCTGCTGGGCCCTTCCTGTCAAGCACCGCTCCGCTGGGCCCTTCATCTCAAGCACCGCTCCGCTGGGCCCTTCCTGTCAAGCACCGCTCCGCTGGGCCCTTCATCTCAAGCACCGCTCCGCTGGGCCCTTCCTGTCAAGCACCACTCTGCTGGGCACCGCCGTCTCAAGCACCGCTCCGCTGGGCACCGCCGTCTCTGCACCGCGGACCCATTGGCAGGGCCGGATTTGTGTCGGGCAGGGCTTCACGAAGCACTCTGGCCAACATGCCTCCTCCATAACCAGTGGAGTCTGTAATCCACCTGATGGACTCTGGCTTTGCACTCCCCCGGATGGTACAGTGGGCAATCCATCCACTGTAGAGACTTGAAAGACTCTGGCTTTGCACTCCCCCGGATGGTACAGTGGGCAATCCACCCACTGTAGAGACTTGAGAGACTGTGGCTTTGCACTCCCCAGGATGGTACAGTGGGCATGGAGGCCCCTCGTGGATCTGGCGTCGTGGACTCCTGTGGCTGAGGTGCCCCCCCTTCCCTTCCCCCTGAGGTGCCTGTGGTTTTATCATCTGATGCCCCAGCAGTGTTCTCTCCAATGGAAACGGGTCTCGTGTGTGGGCTTTTCCCATGTGTTTATGCACATTGGCCCACGAACAATGGAATGTAGGCAATATGTGCCGGACTTTTGGACTATGGCTATATTGTTAATGTGGTAATATATTTGTTTGATAAATCTCATTTTTCACTTCAGTTCAAATTTGCTTTAATATACTTCAATTTTAATGAACATTTTATTTTGTCTTTGCATTATTCAGGGGGGTTTGGGGGTGTCACTCTGACTTGTTGCTCTGCATTGGTGTGTAGGTGCAGTACTCACCGGTGTCTTCTGCGCCGGCGTTCGTGCTCCTGGTAGAGGAGCAGGAAGACAATGGCTGGTAGGATGTTTAATTCGGGTTCCGTGCTTTCCAGATTCCTCGTGGAGTGTGTATAGGTGAGCGTTTTCCCGTTCGTAGTCTGTTTCCGCCGTGTTTTTATCGGCGGGGCTCCCGCCCCGGAAAAGGTGGCGGATTGGTGGGTCGTGATAGTGTGGGCGGTACATTGTCTGCCGCCTGTCTGTTGGCTGTGACCGCCGCGCTGTTTGTTTGTCCCGCCGTGGCGGTCGGAGTGTTAAAGTGGTGGGCTGTGTTGGTGGTTCCCGCCAGGGTCCGAATCCCATTTTTTTAACCGCCTGCCTGTTGGCGGGTTGGCCGCCGCTTTAACACCGACGGCCAGGGTTGGAATGACCCCCTAAGTCCAGTTCCTTGGTCAGTGAACTGGACATCACTGTATCTTGCTTGCTGGTGATATCTTCACTCTGGAGGAAGGTTCTTTGCAATTTTTGTAAGATTGGAGCTCCTCTGGGGTTTCTTAGAGTCCATCCGATGTCCAGTCGACCCCTTAGTGCCATTGCCGAGTTTTGGGTGCAGCAGGCAGGGCTTGGCACCTTTTTTGTTCTTGTATCACATCACAAGGTCAGAACTTCATGTTTTTTCTCATCCGAAACTGCCACACATTGATTGATGTGTCACATAAGCACACTGAAGATACTGAAATGTCTCAAGTAGGCAACCGGAAAAGTAGACCAGTTTGCTCATCTACAACAGTAACTACTTGATGAATGACTGTTTTCCATTAACATAGTGCTCTTTTGATGAGGTTCATTCAATCAGCTTTGTTAGGAAGGGCAGTTCTGCCCATTTTTAAGGTGCAGAAGTGTGGCACTTTAGTGCTAGCCCAATGTGACAGTGTACTGTAGGTGCTCTACTTTTGCTCTGTGGTACCAGGTAGTCCTGACACTGATCTCGCTCAGCAGATAAGTGTTAGTTAGGGGACTTCAGGGTTCATTCAGAGGCACATTGCAAAGAAATAAATCAAATTCCTAAGTAAAGGGTTAATGGGTTCACCCCAAAATACTGAATTCTCAAGTCAGAAGACACCACAGAAGCTTGAGGAGTCTCTGGAGACCAACCGGAAGCACTGAAGGTGCAACCTAGCGAAAACCAAAAAATCTTTAGAAATAGGATCTGTTATGTCTGCTCAAATGAACTCATAGTGTGACCTGGGAGTAACCACCCCTTATTTCTAGGAAGACCATAGTTGCACCCTCTCCACCTCCCCAGTCACTCTCACTGGCCTGGAAACAGAGGAAAAGGAACTCATCCATACATTTTGAAGCCTCTCTTTTTGTCTCTCTGAC
Organism: Pleurodeles waltl; assembly: GCF_031143425.1. Classification (NCBI taxonomy): domain Eukaryota; kingdom Metazoa; phylum Chordata; class Amphibia; order Caudata; family Salamandridae; genus Pleurodeles; species Pleurodeles waltl. The sequence continues at coordinate 263,819,283 of NC_090440.1, forward strand.
TTTTAGTAGGATCCAGCTTATGTAGTTGAATCCCATCATAATAACTATTGTGTAGTGTTGAAGCTAAATAAAAAGACACAGTCAAAGTCAAATTTCAAATGGAGCTGTATTCATGAATTCATGGGGCCACATGCTTAAAAAAAACATGTCCAATTTGGAGAAGTGTCATCAGATCTTTTATGAATGAATGTCACAAAGGCGTGAAAATACGTTGTCCAGTCAGAATGACAGAAAGTTGATTTCTCCATCAAATACACAGCATGGTATTGCTCACAAGATGCATGATGTTACACATGTTAGGCATCTAACCAATCACAGCAAAACAACATTTTGTGTTGACAGCATAATACAAGATGACCACAAGTGTGACCTTCACATTACTCAGATGGTTGGGACTTTCTAAGGTGTCAACAAAAACAGCTTTTTCACAACCCCTGTCCAGACCTATGTGGACATCCAGATGTCTGTCTGTTGCTGGGGGAATGAAGTAATGCATGTTGCTTGAGGTGCCTCTTTTAAGTAAGTCCTGCATTAGAAGCTATCTGTCAGGGGACATTAGTTTAACCACCAGGGTGCCTGGGGTGAGCTGGTCTCGTCCAGGCACACGGTTCCCATGGGCCATAGACGAGACCAGCTCGGCCTGCTCCTGGTCCACGGGTGGAGCCCTAGCGCTCCACCGTGTGCCTCCCACCCACACTCCCCAGTCGAGAATGGAAGGAGAATCGCTTCCCCTTCCCCCCCCCGGCAATCTGATGACATCAGAGCGCTCATAACACGCCGACGTCATCAGAAGCTGCCGAGGACGCGCTGGAATCCATTTGCTTCCAGCGCGAGTGGGGAGAGGACGTGAATCCGGTCAGTCCTTTTTCTGGGAAGTAGGGAGGGGGGAAACAGACACAGGGGGGAAGGAAAGAGTTTTTCCTTTCCCCCTGTGCCTATTTTCTGTGGATTCCTGCTCCACGATCGTGGTCAGGGCCCGCGATCGTGGAGCAGGAAGCCCCACTAGGCACCAGGGATTTTGTTTTCATTTTATTTCGGAGAGCGACCCCTTGGGCAAGGGTCGCTCCCCTGGGGGGCTATGCCAAAACCTGTTTCGGTCCCCTGGGGGGGGGGCAGATCAGCCATTTTTATGGCTGATCTGCCCCCGGGGGGTAAAAAACCACTAGACCAACAGGGATTATGTTTTTCATAAATGTTTGGGCAGTGACCCCTTAGGCAAGGGTTGCTGCCCCGGGGGCAATAATTTTTCATATGTTTCGGCCCCCCTGGGGCTAGATCGCCCATGTTTTTGGCCGACCTCGCCCCCGGGGGGGTCGAAACCCACTAGGCGCTAGGGTTTGTGTAGTATGTGTGTTTTGTGTGTTTGGGGGTACCCCTTGGGCAAGGGTCGCCCACCAAAAGGGGGAAAATTAGCATTGGCCATTTCTGCCCACCTTGGAGGCAGATAGGCCTATTTATTTTTGGACCATCTGCCCCCAAGGGGGGCAGAAGGCACCATGATGTCAGAGCTTCTTTTTTTTGGTTCCCTTTGTTTTTTTGAGTGCTGGGGGCGTCCCCTTTGACAAGGGTCGCCCCCCAAAGGGGGCACAGAGCTCTTGGCCATTTCTGCCCCCCTTTGGGGCAGATTGGCCTATTTATTTTAGGCCCATCTGCCCCTTAGGGGGGCAGAATCCACTTAGGCACCAGGGATCTTGTGTGTGTGTGTGTTTTGTGTGGGGGGCGGCCCCTTTGGCAAGCGTCTCTCCCCAAAAGGGGGCACATTACTGATGGCCATTTCTGCTCCCCCGGAGGGCAGATCGTGCTATTTTTCTTAGGCTAATCTGCCCCCAAGATGTGAGGAATTCTTTTTTTTTTGTTCCCCTTAGTTTATTTGTGCTGGGGGCGCCCCCTTTCACACCCTTTGGCAAGGGTCGCCCCCCAAGCAGGGTACAGAGCTGTTGGCCATTTCCGCCCCCTTGGGGGCAGATCAGCCTATTTATTTTAGGCCCATCTGCCCCCAAGGGGGGCAGAAGCCACTTAGTCACCAGGTACAATTTCTAAGTTCTTGGTGGCAGTGTGTTTGTCAACTGGCGAAGTATTTGTATTTGTGATTATAACAGTTTATTTCTTCTTTTTGTTCTAGTACAATGCTTTTGCTTCCTTTGCTGTGGATCCTTGGGGTTTTGGCAGTAGATGTCCTGTAGTTTGCATAGTTGCATGTTTTATGTAAGTAGAAGCAATTTAGGAGTATTTTTGACATGCATGAATGACATGTTTGTAGGTGGTGTACTAAATGCAGTATTGTGTGTAAAACTGTCCTTACATTTGAGCACAATGATATTTGTGTTGTCATATGTCTAATTAGCTTTTTTCTTTTTTCTTTTTAGTGGGACATCATTGGTGATTGCTGTGTCTGTGCAGAGTAGTTGCTGGTGAGTAGCTTTTTCATGCAAGTGAGTGGTATAGTTGTTTTAGTACATAACTCTTTGTGATAAAGCTACACTTTGTTTATTACTTATTTTAGTGCTGGTTGTTGTTGGCAATCCATTTGTTGTTAGTGAGGATCATGGCTAGCCACAGAGTAACTGCTCAGCAGGTTGTTGGCATGCTTTTTGAGTCGTCGTCAGACCATGATTACGAGGCTGACCCTGCATCTGAGGCAGAGGAGAAAGTGAGAGATTCTGGCAGTGAGTTTTCTGTCCGAGAGGGTTCTTCTGATGAGGAAGCCACTCTCAATGCAGAGGAAGGGCCTGTTTTAGAGGAGGACATTTATGTGCCAAGAGTGCAGCAGCCTGGGGCTGAAGGGCTTCCCATTAGAAGACCTGACACCTGGATTGCACCAAACATGGAGCAGCCACAGTTACCTGCATTTACTGGTCTCCCAGGGTGTAGAGTCAATATGGAAAACTTTTTGCCTGTCAATTTCTTTCACTTGTTTATGGATGATGTATTTTTGGAAGAGATTCTGGAGCAGACTAATTTGTATGCGGAGTAATATTTGAGGCACAACGCTGCCAGACTTAGGCCTCAGTCTATAGCTACTCAGTGGGTTCCCACTTATCTGGAAGAGATTAAAAAGTTTTTAGGTTTGACTTTTTTGATGGGGTTGATAAGAAACCCGTCACTGACTTGTTGTCGGTCTACTAGTCACTTGTTGGCAACGGCTATATTTCCTGCAACTATGACACGTAATCGCTATTTGCTTCTTCTTCGTATGCTGCATTTTGTAGACAATGCTTTAGCCTTGCCACGAAATCACCTTGAGTGTGACTGCCTTTTTAAGATTAGGCCTGTCTTGATCATTTTGCAGATCGTTTTTCAGAGGTCTATTTTTCAGGCAAAGAGATAAGTGTGGACAAGTCTTTGGTCCTTTTCAAGGGGCGTTTAGTTTTTAAGCAGTACATTCCTAGTAAGAGGGCACAGTATGGAATTAAATTGTATATGCTGTCAGAAAGTAGTACAGGATACGTGTATAATTTCCGGATCTACACTGGTAGGGATTCCAGTATTGACCCTCCTGATTGTCCGCCCACTTTTGGAGTTAGCGAAAAAATTGTGTGGGAACTTGGTAGACGACTGTTTTACAAAGGTCACCATTTGTACGTAGATAATTTCTACACTGGAGTGCAGTTGTTCAAGGAGTTGTTTAGAGTGGACACTGTTGCTTGTGGCACAATCCGTTCTAATCGGAAAGACTATCCAAGGGAGCTTGTGTGTAAAAAACTTGAGAGGGGACAGTTCAGTGCTTTGCGTAATAATGAGCTGCTAGCTCTGACATTTTTAGACAGGAGGAATGTGTACATGCTATCTACCATCCCTGATGAGAGTACTTCTCCTGTGACTGTTTGGGGTCAGGTTGCCAAAGTGCACAAACCTGCATGCATTTTGGACTACAATAGTCACATGGGTGGTGTTGATAGAGTAGATCAGAGGTTGGACCCTTACACTGCTCTTGGTAAGTCTTACGTGTGGTATAAAAAGTTGGCCCTATATTTATTTCATTTGGCAATTTGTAATGCTTTTATTGTGTTCAAGGATTGTTCACCTGAGTCAAGGATGACATTTCTTAAATTTTAGGAGTCAGTGATAGAGAGCCTTATTGTGGTGGAACAGGCAAGAGTTCCTAGAGTAGCAGTGGTGGAGGATGTGGCTAGATTGAAAGATCGCCACATTCCATATCACATTCCTCCCACACCCAAAAAAGACTTGCCCACTAAGAAATGTAGAGTATGTGCCGGAAGAGGCATCTGGAGGGAGAGCTGGATGTACTGCCCCGATTGCCCTTCAAAGCATGGGCTGTGTGTGGCTGGCTGTTTTAGAAGTTACCATAAAAAAAAATTAATTGGGAAATACCGTGAGCGTAAACTGCCTATTTTATATTTTCATATGTTCAGTTTCACGGTTGGCATTACTGTCATGTATTTAGTTAGAGCTTTTGTGTTTGTAGTTTTGTATTTATTTTATAATTAGTTAGTGGTTTCTTTGTTGTTTATAAAAAAAAATGATGGTGTTGTGCGTGGGTGACGCTAGGCTGGTGGTGTGTGTGGGGTGGTGCTTGGCTGGTGGTGTGCATGGGGTGGCGCTTGGCTGGCGGTGTGCCTGGGGTGGCGTTTGGCTGACAGTGTCCGTGGGGTGGCGCTTGGTTGGCGGTGTGCATGGGGTGGCGCTTGGTTGGCGGTGCCAGCCAAATGTCAGTCCACACACTCCCATCAGCCAGTGTGACTGCTGTATCAGGCATGTGGGCGTATGTAAGTGATGGGTCCTTGAGTGGCACTGACTGTCAATGCGAGTGTTGTAATGTGCTGGGTCCGTGGCTGGCGGCATGAATGGTCTTGTGCATGTCATGTATGAAAGGTGTGTGAATGGACTGTAAAACTTTTGGTACCTTGACGCGGCTTTACAGCTCACGAGCTGTGAGTCATTGTTTTTTTGGCCTTTCAGTTATTAGCAGTGCATTTCACTTTTGAGAAATCTCTTGTTAATAAAATTTGATCTACTGAACCATCACTCACCCTTGTGCCACATCCAACCAGTATGTGTGGTAAAAATGACAAAATCTGCTCCGCTGTAATCAGGCGTCACAGCACACTTGTGACACGCTAGGTATCTCAGGAGGGACCCCGATGATGAAGCATGCCACCAACTTGGTTGTTGGGTGAGGGGTCTTTTACACATAACATAAGTGGGTTGTGTGGGTCCCCAAAGCAGAGTCAGCCTAAAGATGTATAAAAGAAGAAAATGTTCTTATCAACTAGCTGTTCTATCTCCTCATCTCTACAAGTTTTTGTCCTTTTTCTGTTGCAGGCACCTGGCCCACCCACACAAGTGAGGTATAATTTTTATCAGCAGACTTGGGGGAATGCTGGGTGGAAGGAAATTTGTGGTTCCTCTCAGATTCCAGAACTTTCTGTCACCGAAATGTGAGGAAAAAGTGTTTTTAGTCAAATTTAGAGGTTTGCAAAAGATTCTGGGTAACAGAACCTGGTGAGAGCCCCACAAGTCACCCCATGTTGGATTTCCCAAGGTCTCTAGTTTTAAAAAATGCACAGGTTTGGTAGGTTTCCTTAGGTGCCGGCTGAGCTACAGGCCAAAATCCACAGGTATGCACTTTGCCAAAAACACCTCTGTTTTCTGTTGAAAAATGTGATGTGTCCACGTTGTGTATTGGGGCATTTCCTGTCGCGGGCACTAGGCCTACCCAAACAAGTGAGGTATCATTTTTATCGGGAAATTTATGGCTCCTCTCAGATTCCTGAACTTTCTGTCACCGAAATGTGAGGCCAAATTTTGAGGTTTGCAAAGGATTCCAGCTAACAGAACCTGTTGTGAGCCCCACAAGTCACCCCATCTTGGATTCCCCTAGACCTCTAGTTTTCAAAAGTGCACAGGTTTGGTAGTTTTCCCTAGGTGCCGGCTGAGCTAGAGGCCAAAATCCACAGGTAGGCACTTTGCAAAAAACACCTCTGGTTTATTTCGAAAATGTGATGTGTCCACGCTGTGTTTTGGGGCATTTCCTGTCACAGGCGCTAGGCCTACCCACACAAGTGAGGTCCCATTTTTATCGAGAGACTTAGGGAAACATAGAATAGCAAAACAAGTGTTATTTCCCCTTGTCTTTCTGTACATATTTTCCTTCCAAATATAAGAGAGTGTGTAAAAAGGACGTCTATTTGAGAAATGTCCTGCAATTCACATGCTAGTATGGGCACCCCGGTATTCAGAGATGTGCAAATAACCACTGCTCCCCAACACCTTATCTTGAGTCCATTTTGGAAATACAAAAGTTTTCTTGATACCTATTTTTCACTCTTTATATTTCAGCAAATGAATTACTGTATACCCGGTATAGAATGAAAACGCACTGCAAGGTGCAGCTCATGTATTGCCTCTGGGTACCTAGGGTTCTTGATGAACCTACAAGCCTTATATATCCCCGCAACCAAAAGAGTCCAGCAGACGTAACAGTATATTGCTTTCAAAAATCTGACATTGCAGGAAAAAGTTACAGAGTAAAACTTTGAGAAAAATTGCAGTTTTTGTCACCTCAATTTCAATGTTTCTTTTATTTCAGTTGTTATTTTCTGTAGGAAACCCTTGTAGGATCTACACAAATTACCCCTTGCTGAATTCAGAATTTTGTCTACCTTTCAGAAATGTTTTGGTTTCTGGGATCTAGCATTGGTTTCACACCGATTTCTGTCACTGACTGAAAGGAGGCTGAAAGTCCCAAAAATCGTAAAAATGGGGTATGTCACAGTAAAATGCCAAAATTATGTTGAGAAATGTGTATTTTTTATTCAAGTATGCCTGTTCCTGAAAGCTGGGAAGCTGGTGATTTTAGCACCGCAAACCCTTTGCTGATGCCATTTTCAGGGAACAAAACACAAGCCTTCTTCTGCAGCCCTTTTTTCCAATTTTGTTTAAAAAACGAAATTTTCACTGTATTCTGGCTAATTTATTGGCCTCGTTTAGGGGAACCCACAAAGTCTGGGTACCTCTAGAATCCCTAGGATGTTGGAAAAAAAGGACGCAAATTTGGCCTGGGTAGACAAAAAGTTATGAGGGCCTAGGTGCGACCTGCCCCAAATAGCCAAAAAAAGGCCTGGAACCTGAGGGGGAAAAGGCCTGGCAGTGAAGGGGTTAATAAAGGTCATCCCAATTCTGGACACACTTTGCAGGCCTTTTTCATCATTGAATATCACAAAACTTGAATAAGACAAGATGGATTTCACATAAAATAAAACATGCTTCTACAGTCCCTATGTGGGTGGATCATGAAATGGGAAAAGAGTAAGCACTTCAATTTATAGGGAGATTGGAATTGGGCCTTTTCTGGGGAAACAATGTTGAGACGCTGCCCCTTCAACTAGAGCCTGCCCTTCTTTCTCACAATCCTTTTTCCTGATTTGGTCAACAGCGGACACCCTGGTTGTCCTAAATTGTATTATCACCTTATTTTGACTATAGTGCATCCCTCTTTTGGAAAATTAAACCTGCTTTGTGACACTGGAACCTGCTCCTTTTAATCTTTTGGCCACTATATTGGGAAACTTTTAATGTGAAATGCATTTTTGTACTGAGTGTACTCAAGAATGTCACATCAATAGCCCAAAACAGTTTGGTAATGCCAATAATCCCAAAAAATAATAGAGAGCCTCTTTTGGGGAACTGGAAGAGCGAGCAGGAAACACCAAGGGAAGGCCTTCAGGTGATTTGTGTAGCTTGGGAGGTCACATGCTGAGAATGTGTTACTTTGCGATTGCGACAACTACTACCAACATAGTGTTTACAAACATCACAATGTTATTGTGTATTTGAGCGTGTAATAACATTGTGCTTTTGTCATTGTTGTGTGTGCATGTAAGAAAAAGTGTCATGTGGCATATGAGAGACGTGGGTGCCCTCATAATGCTACAAAAGCCAGATCTACTGGCATTTTCAATGCTTGTTTTCATACTACATTTAAAATAAATAGCTTTTAGAGGCTAGCTTCCTGGTCTGAAAGATACAGAACTGAGATGTTCACATCATAAAATAGTACCAAGCGAGGAAATCAAAATATAGTTGTTGCTAGAAAGTTCTAAAATTCATCTTCAGTATTTTTAGGCTTATTTGAAGCGTATTTGGATCTGTATTTAACACTATTTAAATTAAATATGTTAAATATGCTAATAATTTTTCAGTACCATTGGAAGCAGCCATAATGATGCCTGTGAATAAAGGAGAACAACTTGGAAAAGGAAAGAAATGGGGGCCAGTACAAAAAATGGTTATCAGATGTATGCTCACAGTATGAAACATCACGCCAACTCTATGCTACAGCACTATGCTACAATGACAATTCTACATTAGATGAACATTTGTCTTGAATCTTGGGTTGCCTAGAGTTTTGTGATCATGATGATAGTAATTGTTCCAGATTCAGAGATGCTGTAGGGTGCAGTCAAGAGTACTTAGGCTTGTGTGTCTTTCTTTGTGAGGCAGCAGTGTGAAACAGGCTGCCTCACAAAAAGTATGAACTACTCTACGTGTGGGTTGGTTTCATCCTGCCTTTTTCTTTATCTCTTATATCATAGTTTAGTTGGGCATCCGCCTATTAAAAAGAATTAATGCAATTATTGTTAGATTTGTACTTAACAGTCCACTGTAAATTGGAATAATTCTTTATTGTAGATAAAAAAAAAATCAACATATACACACCACAAAAATTAAAAGTTACATGTTGTCATCAATTAGAGCAAAAACACTCAGACGCTCATTAGGACCTTGGTGGTCAGTGCTATAGTGGCGGAAGTACCGCCAACAGGCTGGTACTACATACAGCCATATTATGACATTGGTGGTTTGGCGGTTTGTCAATGACGCTGTGATAGCCCCAGTTGGAGCTATTGTGTTTCTAAGCTCTGTAGTGGGATTTACTCTTTAAAAATGCATAACATTGCTTGTGTACATTGGATTTTCATTGATCCAACCTTATTTAATTCAGATAAATATCATCTATTTTTGTAAACCTGCGTGGTGTATTTTTGTGGTGTTTTCACTGTGTTACTTTATGAGTTATTGCACAGATACTTTATACATTGCCTTCTTAGTTAAACCTGACTGCTAATTGCCAAGCTACCGGAGGGTGAGCACACGAAGATTTGTGTTGTGTCGTGAATTATCCTTACTAGGATTGTGGTCCCTACTTGAACAAGGGTGTATACCTCTGCCAACTAGAGCAATTTCTAGCAGGAATAAATTAAAATATTGTCAATATATACAACAGCACATTGATTATTGCAGGGGCCGAAAGGCATGATGAGGTATTCGTACAAACCAAATTTGCTCCAGAAAGCCGTTTTCCACTCTTCACCCTCCCAGTCTCTTACAAGATGATAAGCACAGCACAAATCCAATTTCATGTATATGCGTGCATTTTTAACTTGATCAATAAGGGTTGAGATCAGAGCCAGAGGGTAACTGTTTTTAATTGTGATCTTGTTTTGAGCCATACAGTTAATACAGGACCTAAGTTCCCCCCACTTTACAGGACAAACAATAATGATGATGACAAAAATGAGTAGTGATGAAGCTGGGACGGAGAAGGTTGTATAAAGCCTAATGTCAGCATTTCATCTAAGTACTGGCACAAATGGGAGTTCTCCTTCTCTGTTAAAGCATACATTAGGCTACATGAAATTTGTGAACCTGGTTGTAGATCTATCCTACAGTCGAAGGGACGGTGCGGTTGAAAAATCGCAATATGCTGAGAGCAACTCGTGTTTGCTTTGTTACAGAACCTGGATTGCAAGGTATCACTCTAAGTAACCCAGGTTATGATGGGGTTATGATTTTGAAGCCATGGGATGCCTAGTATGACTTTGAAGTGGGGTGCACATATCAGATCAAATTGAATGATTTCACGATTGTTGGACCTGGCTTTTTGACAGGGTAATCCCCAAACTTTTTGCCTCCTTCCTACTATTTTTTCTGACCTGTTGTTGTTGGCTTTTGAACTCTGGGCACTTTACGACTGCTAACCAGTGCTAAAGTGCATATGCTCTCTTTGTAAATTGTACTGTTGATTGGTTTATCCATGATTGGCTATTTGATTTACTTGTAAGAGCCTAGCAGAGTGCACTAAATGTGCCTAGGGCCTGTAGATTAAATGCTACTAGTGGGCCTGCAGCACTGGTTGTGCCACCCACTTCGGTAGCCCCTTAACCTTGTCTCAGGCCTGCCATTGCAAGGCCTGTGTGTGCAGTTTCACTGCCACTTCGACTTGGCATTTAAAAGTACTTGCCAAGCCCAAAACTCCCATTTTTCTACATATAAGTCATCCCTAATGTGTGCCCTAGGTAACCCCTAAGGCAGGACATGTACCTGTGTAGTTTATATGTCCTGGTAGTGTAAAACTCCTAAATTCGTTTTTACACTACTGTGAGGCCTGCTCCCTTCATAGGCTAACATTGGGGCTGCCCTCATACATTGTTGAAGTGACAGCTGCTGATCTGAAAGGAGCAGGAAGGTCATATTTAGTAAGGCCAGAATGGTAATACAAAATCCTGCTGACTGGTGAAGTCAGATTTAATATTATTATTCTAGAAATGCCACTTTTAGAAAGTGAGCATTTCTTTGCACTTAAATCTTTCTGTGCCTTACAATCCACTTCTGGCTAGGTTTAGTTGACAGCTCCTTGTGCATTCACTCAGACACACCCCAAACACGGGGTACTCAGCCTCACTTGCATACATCTGCATTTTGAATGGGTCTTCCTGGGCTGGGAGGGTGGAGGGCCTGCCCTCACACAAAGGACTGCCACACCCCCTCCTGGGACCCTGGCAGACAGGATTGAACTGAAAGGGGACATGGTGCACTTCTTAGCCACTCTTTGAAGTCATCCCCACTTCAAAGGCACAATTTAGTATAAAACAGGGCCTCTGCCCCACCTCATCAGACACTTGCTGGAGAAGAAACCTGAACCAGAACCTGCATCCTGCCAAGAAGAACTGCCTGGCTGCTCAAAGGACTCACCTGTCTGCTTTTCTACAAAGGACCACTGCTTTGCTGTGGGCCTGCTGCCTTGCTAAACTCTTGTTTGGCTGTAAAAGTGCTCTCCAAGAGCTTGGATAGACCTTGCCTCCTGTTCCCTGAAGTCTCAGGACCAAAAAGACTTCTCTTTTTCATTTGGACTCCTCGTGCGCCAAAAATTTTGACGCACAGCTTGCTCCGCGGTGAGAAATACGCTGCACGCCGATCCAGAAAGACGCCGCCTGCGGTGCGACTGGAACTTCAACGCACGGCCTCGCATGGACAACGCCGCCCGCCTTCCCGAGAGGAAATCGACGCGACGCCTGCCGTGAGGAAGAAAATTCCACGCACAGCCCCCCGGAACGACGTGCAGCCGGAAAACAAGCCGAGGAATCCACACACAGACCCTGGGACATCTGGTAATCCCGCGATCCATAGAAGGAGACGGTCCGCGTGCTGGAAAAGGACGCACGTCTTCCCCGAGTGAAAAATAATGACGCAAGTCCGTGTGTGAAGGGGCGCAACCGACGCACACACCATGTTTCCTCCCGCAGAACGACGCACGTCTCCCCACGTGAAAAATAACGACGCACTCCAAACGAGGTACTTTGTGCTTGAAAGAGACTTTGACTTAAGACACTTCATATCACTTTTTTGTGATATCTTTCCAAATTCATATTGCATCTTTGATCGTTTTGACCTGCAAATACCCAGATAAATATTATATATTTTTCTAAACACTGTGTGGTGTATTTTTGTGGTGCTATACTGGGTTATTGTATGATTTATTGCACAAACGCTTTACACATTGCCTTCTAAGTTAAGCCTGACTGCTCAGTGCCAAACTACCAGACGGTGGGCACAGGATAATTTGGATTGTGTGAGACTTACCCTGACTAGAGTGAGGGTTCCTGCTTGGACAGAGGGTAACCTGACTGCCAACCAAAAACTCAATTTCTAACAACGATGATTAGAGAAAAAGTACATTGTCATCTCACAAGTAGTTTTTGTGACTGGACCTGAAGACAAGGGGCTACCTTCAATAGTCTTAACTACTTCGAGACTGATCTTAGGCAGAAGCAGAATTCCTAGCTTCTCAACAATGCCAATGTTCATGAAATTTCCGGTGTCACCTGAATCCACCAGGCGCTCAAGAGAAACTGGATGGTCTCTAGAGACCCATTACATCCATGCGGATATATATAAATGGTGTAATTCTCTTTGGAAACTAGTTTGAGCCAAACAAATGGGAGACTTCTGATCTTTCTGTGCCCGAACAACCAGTCTCCACCATATTCGGGTGTTTCAGTTCTCCTCAAACTTTTCACTTTCAGAGCTCTTAGCCCCTAGAGACTGTTTTTTGGGCTTGACCCTACAATTTTTCAAAAAAGGACCTTTTTCCTACAATACAAACACAGCTTTTGGTCACGTCTTTGTTATCATTGTTCCTTAGTAAGTGGACCTCTTATGAAACAGATTTGCATCAGTTCTCTTTAGTTTGTGCCTTTACTTGTGTCTTGTTTCTTATCTCTGATTATGAACAGCCTATTGTCAGTATGAACTTTGTTCACTCTGCCCCTCTATGATAATTGGTATAAACATTGTCACCTCACAAGTAGTTTTTGTGACTGGACCAGAAGACAAGGGGCTACCTTCAATAGTCTTAACTACTTCGAGACTGATCTTAGGCAGAAGCAGAATTCCTAGCTTCTCAGGAATGTCAATGTCCATGAAATTTCCGGTGTCATCTGAATCCACCAGGCGCTCGAGAGAAACTGGATGGTCTTTAGAGACCCATTACACCCATGCGGATATATATGAATGGTGGAATTCTCGCTGGAAACTAGTTTGAGCCAAAAAAATGGGAGACTTCTGATCTTTCTGTACCCGAACAACCAGTCTCCACCATAGTTGGGTGTTTTAGTTCTCCTCAAACTTTTCACTTGCAGAGCTCTTGGCCCCTAGAGACTGTTTTTTGGGCTTGACCCTACAATTCTTCAAAAAGTGACCTTTTTCCCACAATACAAACACAACTTTTGGTCACGTCTTTATTATTATTGTTCCTTAGTAAGTGGACCTCTTATGGAACAGTTCTGCATCAGTTCTCTTTAGTTAGTGCCTTTACTTGTGTCTTGTTTCTTATCTCTGATTATGAACAGCCTATTGTCAGTATGACCTTTGTTCACTCTGCCCCTCTATGATAAATGGTGATCCAGTTTAAGCACTAAATTGATTAGCTCTCCACAAGAGTTGGGTTTATTTACCACTTGGTACTAGGCCCTTGAGTTCATCTTTCAGCCCTCCTTAAGACAAGGACCCCCCTCTTTTCTTGCAGCCATTCCGACTCAGCCACCAATCTATTAAATGCAGATATATATGTCAGCAGGTCTTTATTCCTCTGCTTTAAGCAGTTCTGATTCTGCTGATTGCATAATTGCATGCTTGTCAAACAATGTTTTCATTCCTGCTTTTAAGGGTGAATGGTTTGTCTTAAAGTCATAATAGTCATATAATAATGGGTCATCCCGCTTTACTAAAGGAATGGACCATGAAACAGCCGTACCAGCTAGACACAAGAAGACAAATGTCACCTTAGACTGCACATCAGGAAAAGAGGTGGCATTGATTTAAAAATATCATGAATTTTGCAGGGTTTAAATAACACTCTGGAGGGACTAATGGTACTGGAGGTGACGTAGTGACCTGGATTACTGGGGTTACTTGGTGACTGTTCCTGACCAGAGCCCGTGAAGAACTGTTGAAACTTTGCGATATCCAGGAATTGCATTGGTTTGTCTCCCAAAATGCATTTGTATGGAAAGAATGTGGTTGGACTGTGGCCATGGCTTGCAAGGCATCCAATCGCTGTAAAAGCACCTGGGTTTCTCGTTGTAAGTTTCCTAACATGGGTGTAAAATCAGCCAGGGTGACTTCTTGCATCTCCATTGTGTCTGGGTGGGAAATTAAACATGGGCTTGCTGTACTGTTCGTCCTACAGAGACACAATGCTGACCCATGTTGCTGGTTCCGAAATCCACCTAGATGTTGCGTTCCTCCCACTTACTTATAGGTGATCGGCACAGGAGAGTTCAGGGGTCAAGGAGATGGATTAGAGAGAGAAACATGGACATCGCCTGGCAGGATCAGGGTGGCTAGTGGTGGTCTACGAGGAGCAGATATCTTCTATGATGAATTAAACATTTAGTCGAATAACACATTACATGTAACCGATACACTATACCAACTGTTCGCCAATTCCCACAAACTAGGTTTACCTGTCAGGGTCCCCTTTTCCACTTTTGATGGCTCTCCCCTCTCTCTAGGGATCTTCAAAAAAAAGTATGGAACCTGGAACCATATACAATGTTTAGCCTTCAATACTATTTACATGTATTCCCACCTTGTTCCCAAGTCAATGTGGCCCCACTGGAAGACCTACCTAAAGTGTTCCAGAAATTCAATATACGTTTTGCTCTTTGGCTCTTGATGAGACTTTCTAAAACAGTCACACTCACAATCATAGACATATAACAGGCGATAAAGAATGAAAATCAATTCTTAAGTACTTAGATTTCTCAAATATTCATTGCTAGAAATTGAGTCTTTGTTTGGCAGTCAGGTTACCCCCTATCTAAGCAGGGACCCTCACTCTAGTCAGGGTAAGTCACACACAATCCAAATTATCCTGTTCCCACCCTCTGGTATTTTCGCACTGAGCAGCCAGGCTTAACTTAGAAGACAATGTGCAAAGTATTTGTGCAATAAATCATGCAATAACACATTATAACTCCACAAGAATACACCATACAGTGTTTAGAAAAATGTGGGATAATTATCTGGTTAGATGCAGGTCATAACGATCAAGATTCAATAAGACCACGTTAAAATATCACTTAGAAAATGATATAAAGAGTCTTTAGTTCTTAAAAAGCAACAAATGTCTCTTGCAAGCACAAAATACATGGTTTGTGTTCAAATTCTCCGCAAGGTACCGCAGAGGAGGAGACGCATGGAAAACAGGGAGGTGTGCATCGATTTTTCCGATGTACACAGACGATGCGCCGTCGTGTTTTCACGCATGGAAGGCTTTCCGGCTCACTGACCTGGATCCTCTTCAGGTTGCTGGGTTTTCGGACGACCCGGGGATTATGCATTGAAATCCTGGGCATGCAGGACAAAGTCACAGGAGCTGCATCGATCCGGTGGGCGATGCTTGGAAATTTCTGCCGCACGGCTGACGCGTGTGTCGATTCCTCTCAGGAAGTCTGGCTGCGTCAAATCTGGCTCGGCTTTATGTTGATTCCTTGGGCTGTGCGATGAAGTTCTGGCGCTGCATCGATCTCCAATTTGGGGAGCCGGGCTGCGTCGTTCCGGTTCGCCATGTGGTCATTTTCTCACCGAGATGCAGGCTGTGCATCGTTTCTTGCAGGCTGTGCGTCGAATTTTCACCACACAAGGAGTTCTTTTGCAGGATGAAGTCTTTTTGGTTCTGAGACTTCAAGGAACAGGATGCAAACTCTATCCAAGCCCTTGGAGAGCACTTCTCAGCAGAGCCGGAGGGCAGCAACGCAGTAGGGCAACAGCAGGGCAGAATCCTTTGCAGAAAAGCAGTCAGGTGAGTCCTTTGGGCAGCCAGGCAGTTCCACTGGGCAGGTTGCAGGTTCTGGCTCAGGGATTCTTCTCAAGTGGTGTCTTGTCCAGAAGTGTCTGAGTTGGTAGGGTCAGAGCCCCTGTTTTAATACCCAAAAGTGGGGGAGACCTCAAAGAGTGGCTTAGAAGTGCACCAGGTCCCCTTTCAGTTCCATCCTGTCTTTCAGGGTCCCAGGAGGGGGTTTGGCAGTCCATTGTGTGAGGGCTGGCCACTGTCCTTTCAAATGTAAGTGTGAGGCCCTCCACCCTCCGAGCCCAGGAAGACCCATTCAGTATGCAGATGTGTGCAGGTGTGACTGAGCATCTTGTGTTTGGGGTTGTCTGAGTGAAATGCACAAGCGAGCTGTCAAGTAACCCAGCAAGATGTGGATTGTAAGGCACAGAAGGATTTAAGTGCAGAGACATGCTCACTTTCTAAAAGTGGCATTTCCTAAATAGTAATATACAATCCAACTTCACCAGTCTGCAGGATTGTGTATTACCATTCTGGCCATACTAAATATGACCCTATTACTCCTTTCAGATCAGAATCTACCACTCAAACAGTATATGAGGGTAGCCCTAATGGTAGCCTATGAAAGGAGCAGGCCTCACAGCAGTGTTAAAACAAATTTAGGAGTTTTACACTACCAGGACATATAAACTGCACATGTACATGTCCTGCATTTTATCTACATAGCCCCCTGGCCTATGGGTTACCTAGGGCCTACCTTAGGGGTGACGTATATGTAGAAAAGGGTGAGTTTAAAGCTTGGAAAGTACTTTTAAATGCCAAGTTGAAGCAGCAGAGAATCCGCACACACAGGCCTTGCAATGGCAGGCCTGAGGTATGGTTAAGAGGCTACTTATGTGGCTGGCACAATCAGTGCTGCAAGCCCACTAGTATCATTTAATATACAGGCCCTGTGCACATGTAGTGTACTTTACTGGGGTCTTACAAGTGGATCAAATAAGCCAATTGGGTATGAACCAATGTCACCATGTTTTAAGGGAGAGAGCATATGCACTTTAGCACTGGTTAGCAGTGATAAAGTGCACAGAG
Source organism: Pleurodeles waltl (assembly GCF_031143425.1). Lineage (NCBI taxonomy): Eukaryota > Metazoa > Chordata > Amphibia > Caudata > Salamandridae > Pleurodeles > Pleurodeles waltl. The sequence goes on from NC_090440.1 coordinate 263,835,967, forward strand.
TCCTAAAACCAGACAAAAACAGTGTCCAAAACGTGAAGGGAGGCAGGCAAAAAATTAGGGGTGACCACTCTAAGGCTGTCAGGTCTAACATTCATGGATTAATCAGTGCAGCCTGTTAGTATGGCTGTGGGCATTGGAAGCTGCCGTTTCAGGCCTCTTGTGCACCGGCTTGTCCTGTGTATACATGTATTTGAATTAAGCACAGACAGTGTTCCTGTATTTAAAAGTTTAGAAATATCAATGTGACCAGTGTACTTGAAGGTAAGTTGTATCCCAAAGAAAACTTTGTGATAATATTTTCCTCTATGCTATTTATGTTTTCTCAAAGCCAATACTGTGCTCTTTCTCAAAGCCACTATATAACGAACTTGCGCAGCTGGAAGGTGAAGTGTCATTTAAAGATCACACTTGTTTTAGTTTTACCTTTCATGCTACACTTCTGACCTTCATATGTTCTTTACCTTGCTTTCTTGTTTCAAAGAGCACCCGGTTTATTGGCATGTCTGGCTGCTCATAATGTCTAAATGAGGGGCATGTCACAGTTTCAGGAAAAGGGAACTGTAAAGTATTTCCTTATAATGTTGAAAAGCCAAAAGGTTCACCAAAGAGGACACTTGATGCTATTACATTTGATGTAACCAAGGCAATAGTTAATATCAAGAGTGGACTTTCTGATTATAGTGTAAGAAGAATCAAAGGTACCATGTGGTTCATGTTTTTGAAACATTTTTGTCTAACTAAATGATTTGTGATTGATTACGTGTGTGGTGTCTGTGATGGCATTATACAATTGTTGGTGACAATGTGGTTCACTAAAGAATATCAGCTTTGAGTAACTGTCAAAGACTTTTTGTCAATTTGAGATGGAGAAATCCCACAAAGTCTGTTGATGAACTACCATAATTGAAGATCTTGGAGTTTGGAAATTTTGTTTCATTTCATTGAATATCTGTGTTAACATGATTGAGATAAATCAATCTATTTACACTTGTGTACTTCTAAATTCAATTCACATGATATTAAATGACAACAATACCCAGGAAGATTTAAAGTAGCAGAAGAGTGTTTATTTCAATTTGTGCAACTGTTTTGTTACTTTTACGACAAAATATTTTTGACAAAGAATGTTTGTCAACGGGACCATTTATTAGACCATGTAAGAGCAGCAGGGCCTCTGTTTACTGCTAATTGTTTTGTTTTTGAAGAGCTTAATGATTTACTTTTACAACATGTGCTTGGTACCAGAGACATAGAAACATAGATTCTAGATGCCATATACATGATACAAGTAATACTTGTGTTGATGGAGAATGATTTGCCTCCTGATAGTGCTGACACAGAATTTTACCAGAGAATGATATGTTCATACAATAAAGAATGTTAATTAAAAATAGAAAATTGCATTTTCAGTGCGGTGTCTACACACCCTTACAGCTCAACAAAGAATGAATTTGTAGCAGTAACTCAGATCAATAGTATCTCAGGCCCATATGAGGCAGCATATAACAAAATATTTTTAGAACAAACCAGTCTTTTTGTTTACAGGACACACATATTCGAAGGAGAGACCAAAGTGTAATAAAATATGTAGCAGAAGCTGGGGTGGTTTCCTATGTCAGGGTCACTAGATTCATTCAATGTAATCAGACAGACTTGTTTATCAATGTGGCACTCATCATTTCACTTAAGTGTGAATCCCATGACATAAAGGACTTGGTTCATATGGTAGTAGATAACAGCATCTCAGCTATCAGCATATCACTGATAAAATGTGTTTGCTTTTACATTTGGGTAGAAAAATAATCCTTTGTAAGTGAAATGCTGTAGGAAGCTGGCCTGGCTTATAGTGGGTACCTGATGGTACTTACACCTTGTGCCGGGTCCAGTTATCCCTTATTAGTAGATTAGTAGTGTTCTAGCAGCTTAGGCTGATAGAGGTAGCTATAGCAGAGCAGCTTAGGCTCAACTAGGAGACATGCAAAGCTCCTACTATACCACTTATATCATATAGCACTATGGGCCTGATTACAACTTTGGAGGAAGGTGTTAATCCGTCCCAAAAGTGACGGATATACCACCAGCCGTATTACGAGTCCATTATATCCTATGGAACTCGTAATATGGCTGGTGGTATATCCGTCACTTTTGGGACGGATTAACATCTCCTCCAAAGTTGTAATCAGGCCCTATATCATTAGAATCACAATACTCAGAGTTACCAAAAATAAAGGTACTTTATTTTAGTGACAATGTGCCAAAAATAGCTCAGAGGATATACTCTCTTAGGAGGTAAGTAAAATACACAAAATATACACACAAAGCAAAATCAGGTAAGTAAACAGTTAGAAAAGTAGTGCAAACACCGTAGAATACAATAAGATGCAATAGGCCTAGGGGCAACACAAACCATATACTCTAAAAGTGGAATGCAAACCACAAATGGATCCCAGGCCTAGTGTACTGTGTAGAGGTTCGCTGGGAGTGTAAGAAAACACTAGGGGTGTCCAAGATACCCCACCCCAAGACCCTGAAAAGTAAGAGTAAAGTTTCCCTACTTCCCCCGAAACACACTAAAGTCGTTATAGGAGATTCTGCAAAACAACAACTGACTGCAAAGCACTGAAGATGGATTTGTGGACCTGAGGACCTGTAAAGGAAGGGGACCAATTCAAGGAGTCACAAAAGTGTCCAGGGGGGGCAAGAGCCCACTGAACCCCGGATGAAGGTGTAAAAGGGCTGCCTCTGGGTGGAAGAAGCTGAAGATTCTGCAACAACAGAAGAAGCCAAGAACTTCTCCTTTGCACAGAAGAAGTCCCACAGTGTGCTGGAGGATGCAGAGTTGTTTCCATGCAGAAAGACTGCAAACAAGCCTTGCTAGCTGAAAGGTCCAGGTTTAAGAAAATGGGTGCAGCCGGGCCCAGGAAGGATCAGGAGGTCGCCCCTTGGAGGAGGAGACAGAGGGGGCACTCAGCAGTACAAAGAGCCTATGCAGAAGCAGGCAGCACCCGCAGAAGCATTTGAACAGGTTTTCAAGAAATCTGGGCACGGCGGTTGTCCCAATACTACAAAGAAGGGTCCCACAAAGCTGGTGGTCAACTCAGCAAGTTGAGCAATGCAGGATGGAGTGCTGGGGACCTGGGCTACGCTGTGCACAAAGGATTCCTTGCAAAAGTGCACAGAAGCCCTAGCAGCTGCAGATCACGCAGTATACAGGATTACTGTCTGGCGTGGGGAGACAAGGACTTACCTCCACCAAATTTGGACAGAAGGACCACTGGACTGTCAATGTCACTTGGATCCAGCTCCTGTGTTCCAGGGACCACGCTCATCAAGATGAGAGGGGACCCAGAGGATCAGTGATGCAGAAGTTTGGTGCCTGCGTTAGCAGGGGGAAGATTCCGTCGACCCACAGGAGATTTCTTCTTGGCTTCCAGTGCAGGGTGAAGGCAAATAGTCCTCAGAGCATGCACCACCAGGAAACTGTTGAGAAAGCCAGCAGAATTAGGCACTACAATGTTGCTGGTAGTCTTCTTGCTATTTTGTTGCGGTTTTGCAGGTGTCCTGGAGCAGTCAGCGGTCGATCCTTGGCAGAAGTCGAAGGGAGAGATGCGGAGGAACTCTGGTGAGCTCTTGCATTCGTTATCTGAAGAGAAACCCACAGGAGAGACCCTAAATTGCCCTCAGAGGAGGATTGGCCACCTAACCAGGTAAGCACCTATCAAGAGGGGTCTCTGACGTCACCTGCTGGCACTGGCCACTCAGAGGCCTCCATTGTGCCCGCACACCTCTGCATTCAAGATGGCAGAGGTCTGGGACACACTGGAGGAGCTCTGGGCACCATCCCTGGGGTAGTGATGGACAGGGCAGGGCTCCCCTTTCCTTTGTCCAGTTTTGCACCAGGGAAGGGGCTGGGGGATCCCTGAACCAGTGTAGACTGGCTTATGCAAGGAGGGCACCATCTGTGCCCTTCAAAGCATTTCCAGAGGCTGGGGGAGGCTACTCCTCCCCAGCCCTTAACACCTATTTCCAAAGGGAGAGGGTGTAACAGCCTCTCTCAGAGGAAATCCTTTGTTCTGCCTTCCTGGGACTGGGCTGCCCAGACCCCAGGAGGGCAGAAACCTGTCAGTGGGTTGGCAGCAGCGGTAGCTGCAGTGAAAACCCCAGAGAGCTAGTTTGGCAGTACCCGGGGTCAATGCTGGAGCCCTGGGAATGAATGGGATTGGCACCCCAATACCAGATTTGGCATGAGGGGACAATTCCATGATCTTAGACATGTTACATGGCCATATTCAGAGTTACCATTGTGAAGCTACATATAGGTATTGACCTATATATAGTGCACGTGTGTAATGGTGTCCCTGCACTCACAAAGTCCAGGGAAATTGCCCTGAACAATTTGGGGGCACCTTGGCTAGTGCCAGGGTGCCCTCACACTTAGTAACTTTGCACCTAACCTACACTAAGTGAGGGTTGGACATTTAGGTGACTTATGAGTTACTCAAATGCAGTGTAAAATGGCTATGAAATAACGTGAATGCTATTTCACTCAGGCTGCAGTGGCAGTTCTGTGTAAGAATTGTCTGAGCTCCCTATGGGTGGCAAAAGAAATGCTGCAGCCCATAGGGATCTCCTGGAGCCCCAATACCCTGGGTACCTAGGTACCATATACTAGGGAATTATAAGGGTGTTCCAGTGTGCCAATCAGAATTGGTCAAAATGGTCACTAGCCTTCAGTGACAATTTTAAAGACAGAGAGAGCATAAGCACTGAGGTTCTGGTTAGCAGAGCCTCAGTGACACAGTTAGGCACCACACAGGGAACACATTTAGGCCACAAACTATGAGCACTGGGGTCATGGCTAGCAGGATCCCAGTGAGACAGGCAAAAACAAACTGACACCTAAGTAAAAATGGGGGTAACATGTCAGGCAAGATGGTACTTTCCTACAAATGCCAAATCAATTTGAAATAGATTAAAGTAAAGCATGATACAGGGCTTTCCTACGTGTATGTCTCTTGATATACCACATTTGATTAGAAATCATCTAAATCAGTGGTTCTTAACTGGTGGTTCAGTAACCCCTGGTGGTCTGCGATGCCTACCCAGTGAGTCCATGACTGCTTTGGAAATAAAATTATATTAACAGATTGTGTATCAACATAGAAGCAAAATTTTGAATTTAAAAATGTTCTATAAATATACAGCAAATTGGAGGCTGAAAATTAAGTTGCTATCCTTTGTTGAAGCAGTGCAAGTATATCATACAGAATAGAGTATGGATGGTGGGTGGCCTCAATTGAATTTAGACAATGTCCAACCTTCCTATTAAAAGTACAATGTTTCTTGTTTTACATTTGTTTGTGAATTAAATAAAACATTTCGGGCCAGATGTAGCAAAATGTTGCGAGTCGCAAATGGCCCGAATCGCTATTTGCGACCCCACAAAATCGGAAATGGGATGCAAACACCCATTTCCGAATCGCAAATAGCGACGCGAGCCAATACTGACTCGCAACATTTGCAACCCCATTTTGCGACCCGCAAATAGGAAGTCGCAATTTGCGAGTCGCAAACCATATGAAAAAGCCACTCGCAAATTGCGACTAGTCGCAAAAAGCCAATTTTGCACACCCAATTTACCACTAACTCAGAGCAGGTGGTAACCAGAACCAAAGTATAAAAGGAGAGCCAGAAGGCATTTGGGTTACTCAAAATGGCGGAGATATATGTGATAGCAAGGAGGAGGAGAGTCCACGCAGCACAGCAGAGGAGGAGGAGGAGCCAGAGACAGGAGAGGATATACATAACCAGGCAGACACTTATCCAACAAACTGAGGAGATTTATGATAAATACAGACTCAGCAGTGCAGCAATCTTAGAAATAATAGAACTACTCAATCCTCAGCTTCAACGCCAGACTGTGCGCGGCAGCGCCATCCCCACACATGTGCAAGTGCTATGCTCACTGCACCTCTTGGCCTCTGGTAGCTATCAGGGGGTCATTGCTGAGGCAGGTGGGGTATCCCAAAGTGCACTCTCACGGTTTTTCAAATGTTTCTTAGATGCCATACTCACACACATGTCCAGATACATATACCTACCCAGGAATGAGGCAGAAATCAACAGCACCAAGTTGGAATTCTACAGGATTGCCAACTTCCCACATGTAATAGGGTGTGTAGACGGGACACATATACAAATATGTCCTCCTGCTAATCTGGAATATCTGTTCCGCAACCGGAAGTGTACCCACTCACTGAACATCCAGGTGGTATGTGACGCCCATTATGTCATCACTGACATGGTGGCCAAATTTCCAGGGAGTACACATGACTCTTACATTTTCAGGCACAGTGGGATACACCAACGCCTAGAACGTGGGGAGTCTGGAGACGGATATCTATTAGGTATTGCTGACTACACCCTGAAGACATACACACAGGTCAATGTGGATACATCCATGCCCTGCTAACATTGCTTATTTTTGTCAAACAGGTGACAGTGCATATGCTCTAAGACCATGGATACTTACCCCGTACTTAACACCTAGCAATGAGAGTGAGAGGCGATACAACAGTGCACATAGGAGGACCCGAAATGTTATAGAGAGGACGTTTGGACTGTTGAAGGCAAGATTCAGATGCCTCCACAGAAGTGCAGGTGCCCTCCAGTATGCCCCGATAACAGCATTCAAGATCGTTGTAGCATGCACTATACTGCACAACATTGCCACCAGATGTGGTCTACATCTCACCCCTGAAGACCCAGATTCGGAGGATGACGAGCAAGAGCTACCACATCGCCATCATGGTGATAGAAGCATTGCAAATCAAGGCAGACAGAGACGGGACCACATTGCAACCCAATACTTTGGAAGGTATGTGCTGCCTGTCACCACACACACGAATGTCACACACAAAGAGCCCAGGTGTGAAGTGGAACAAACAAGAACTTTTATTAAGTGAACCAAATAACTATAGAACTGAACTGTTGGTCAGGGGCTGTAAATGTCCACCTGCTATGAGGACACATTAACCTCATGTGCCTCAATTGTCCGTAAGTGCGTAGCTCAACTCCTACGCTTAGGACGCCCAGCATGGCTAGTGCCTGGAGCGTTAGCAGATCCCTGCCGTGCACTGCCACTCCTCAACACCCTGGTGTCCGTGGCAGATATACTACTGATAGTGGAGCCCTCCTCACTATCTTGAGGCATGTCTGCCGTGACCCTAGCCACCTGTCTTGCATCCATCATGTCCACAGCGTGGCTTATCTATCCCAGGCCGCGAGCCACATCGCCTGCAAAGTGGCCCATGTCTACTTGTAAACTGACTGTCTGGCATGACAGTCCTGTTGTGTTCACAGCCAGGCGGACGATGGAGGCAGCCATGCGGTCCAGACAGTGGATGAGTTGGCGTTCACGGCTCCTTGCACTCTCTCTCTCTGTAACAAGTTCAGTCACTAGTTGCCTGATGGAGAGTGCAAGGTCGCCTACATGACTGTTAAGGTTTTGGAAGTCTGTGTGGACCTGTGCCAGCCCTGTTGTGAAATTTCTCTCCATTCGCTGCATGGCCCCTGATATCACTCTCATCTGCCTTGTTTGCAGGTGCTGACCTCTGATAAGAGCTGCTTTGGCGGCGGACATGGAGGAGTCCCCTACATCTCCCTGCGACACTGCAGGGACATGAACACGTTGTCTGCGACACGGTGGAGCATCAGGGTCCTGTTGGCTGGCACTGTAGCTGGGACCGGGTGCTGGGTCAATCTCCACAATGTCAAATGGTGCATCTGGAGGGGACTGTGGTCAGGTGGTGCAGGGCCCTGTGGTGGCTGCTCCTGGGTCTTGTGCTGCCTGTTGGCTGACCTCTGCACCCTGGACGGACTGACTGGTAGAGATGTCTTGTGGGAGACCTGTGGGACATAGGGAACACACTGTCAGTATCTAACATCTGTTGAATGCTTCCTAATAAACTGTTGCCTATCAGCTGCCTACTGGACTACATTGCCCATAATGCACCATTCTGGTGGTTGCTACTCTGAAATGGAGCTCATTTGGTTGTGCATGCTGCTGTGTACTGGGTGGGTGGGGGTATGGCAGATATGGGTGTACATGCATGTTTCATGGTACTCACTTGTTGATGGTCCTGGCGCTGATGTGTCCAGCTCTCCTATTCCAGCCACTGCCTCTGGCTCCAGGGTCTGTTGCACTCTTTCCTCCATGGGTGTGGGTGGTGGGACGGTTGATGGGCCTCCTCCTGTGCCCCTCATCTCCCGGAGGCGCTCTGCCACCCTCTCCTTGGTCCTGGAGCGCAGGTCGTACCATCGCTTTTTCAGCTCATCTATGCTCCTGTGGCTCACCCCGATTGCATTCACCTTCTCCTGGATGTCTGTCCAAATCCTCCTTTTGTCAGACTCAGGCACACTGAGGGCAGCCCTTCCAAAGAGTTGGTCATGGTGCTGACAGCATTCATCTGTCAGCACCTCCAGTTCCTTCTCTGAGAATTTGAGTTTCCTCTTCCTGCCTGAGTCCTCCATTGTTGCTGCTGTTCCTCCTGGTGGTTGTTCAGCAGTTGGAAATGGGTGTGGTCCTCCCTCCTCCCAGGTGTCTTTGTAAACTTCCTGGCTGTGATGTCATCATCAAGAGCCAGGAAGTGTTTTCCAGAGTGTTCTGCTGCACCTGCATGCAATTTGCGGCACAGTCACAATTTGCGACACCCACTCGCAAATTGCGTGTTCGTTTTTAGCGAGGTCGCAAAAAGCGACCTCGCAAACAGTGGACTCGCAATCTGCGGTGCGACTTCATTTGCGAGTCGCAAAATGAAGTGGCTTCTTCTTGTTGAATACCTGTTTGCGAGTCGGAAATTGCGAGTCGCAAAGACTCGCAATTTCCGACTCACAATTTTTTGGCAACCTACATCTGGCCCTTCATCTTTTGTGTATTTTTTGATGAATGCTTACTGCTGTAATTTTGTGTATTGTTTTTGATGTTGTCTAAATTGCTTGGGTCAGGGTCCTTGGATTCCAGAAATGGCTCAGCGTGAGCCCTCGGATTGCAATAATGAAATAGATGTCCATTTTTTTACTTCATAGATAATTTTATATTTTTTATATTTTACCCTTTATGGGTATGAATTTAAGATGGTCATATTCAAAACTCAAAGAATGGGTATGGGCAGTATTGTAGGCACCATCTATCACTTAATGAGTGTCAAACCATATGTAGTAAACTCAACAAAATGAATCTACTAATGAACTCAGATATGGCCACAAGGGGCTTTGGCATCTACTTAGGCTTGAGCAAAAGCACTACCAACCCCTCAGCATTATTTTCATGCCACTGTCACCAAGGATATTACATCTTAACTAATGGGGTGGCCATTGACAGAGCAGTGATGGACATCAACATGGCAGTGCAAGCCATTCTGCTTGGTGGCCATTCATGATCAGTTTCATCTTCAACCTGGCTGGTGCTTTTTTAACTGCACACCAATACTGTTTAGTCATCTGCCCTTTGGCACCATTCTGCACTATTTGAACACAGAGTGAAAATTGGTTTCAGTGTGGTTAGTGAGTTTTGGGTTTTATCTGGGATTTGGGCTGTTTGACTGGGAGCTCCGCTACAAGGAAAATAGTTCATTAGGTTTGCACACAGGGCCTGGGAGATGCCACACCAACAATATGCTCATATCTCTCTGAGGGTTCTCTACCCCTTTCACCACAATGAGTAAACAGCAATAACAGTGAGGATTCTAAACAAGTTGAAACCATCATTCCTTGGAAAATAAAAGATTAAAGTAGTTTGACTAGGAACTTTTGCGTTGGTCTTTTCCTAATTTTAACTGCCTTATTTTACCTACTTGTAAATAGAGACCCGGTTACACTTCTAAATAATATTATCAACTTTACAATGAGTTTGAGTGTTATCTAATGTCATATGGTGTAAAATAGTTAGTAACCTGCCTTAAAGAGTAAGCAGGAGCTATATGAGTGAAGAATAGCCTCCTGTTGCCAACACAACAGTAGCAGTCTACTCACTTCGCCATCCTCTTAACCATTCATGGATAAATACCTTCACTCACACATCCATATATCCATGCACTCATCTATTCCTCCAGGCATCTGATCATGTATGCACTCACCCATCTGTGAACTGCTTTATGCACTCAAATACTCATCTTTCAATTTGTCCACCCCCTTCAGTCATTTTTTAACTGACTCACTTGATTATCAACAACATCTCTAATCACAGGAGAGGGTCATTAATTTGATTAACAAAAAGCCAGACCTATTAGCTTTTCAGCCGGAACAATGCTCCAACTAGTCCAGTAGTCACTAGGGATAACCCAGTCACCTTAATATTTGCCCATTTCAACACAGCCTGCAAGTAGTGACTGCAAATGTTCTGCTGCCTCTACATCACCATTTTGTATGATGTATCTCGGGATGGTCCAAAATGTGACTGCATGTGAACACAGTGGCTGAAAGGATCACATGGTACTCATACTCAGAACAAAGTAAAAACAAGCACTGGCAAAGCCAATACGTCTGGCATTGGCTTTCGGACATTTTGCTTTGTCAGTGCTAGTTTTGGTAAACTTTTATTGTCTGGGAGGCTACTAGGCCCTCACCAACACAAAGAAAAATAATAATTGCTAAAAACATAAATATGTTTTAATCTCAAAAGTGCACATTGTCTTAGTATTTCCTGGCACTGAAAGAAACTACTACTTTGTGTGTTCATGTGCTCCTTGTGGAAGGGGTGGTGGCTGGTGTATGGTGGGGTCTCAAATTCTGGGGATAATTTTCTGAGAAAGTGGCTTTACAGAGGAGAAAGAGGATGCTCATCGTGCCAGGTACACTATCAGATGTAGGATTTGAACTCTGATCAAGGAATGAGGCAGTGGTAGGGGACAGCTACCAAGCAACATCAGTCAATACACTTAATCTCATGGCTTTGAAGGGCAGATGCAATTGCCTTTTTTTAAACTTGCAGCCTCACCTTCTTAAGTTCTACCTACTTTGCATAGAAGGTAAACCTAAAACATTAGCAAAGTGGTCTGCCATCTGAATTTTCCACTCCACACACCCATTTGTTAGAAATGGGGTTTCTGTTTGGCTAGGGTATGCACCTAAGCCAGACAGAACCCACCCACTCTAGTCGGGCCAAGGGAGTTACACGTCCAAGATAACCCCTGCTCACCCCCTTGGTAGCTTGGCACGAGCAGTCAGGCCTAACCCAGAGGCAATGTGTGAAGCGTTTGCACAACACACACAACACATGTGACACACTATCCCCACCACAAAGGAAACACAACACTAAGTTATATGAACATATACTGTATTGTACACAACACAATTATTAGACCAAACATCACATGTCAGTAATATCCTGCTACCTTAGCAGTTGTCAGAACGTTACACATTAGTTACTCTGCAAAACTAGAAGGAGTCACATATAACACACAGGTTACTTAGTATTCTGTTACATAAGCAGTAGTCAGGAAACATGTTATTACACCAAAGCACTTGTCATAGAAATATCATAAACACTCGTATTAGGAACATTATAAAACATATGGCAAGTCAGAAAAACATATTAGCATGTTATGCCCATAAAAGGAACATTTGCATACGCATATGAAAACATCATAAAAACAGGCAACATATTCATCAATAAAGTCTCTAGAAAGAACTTATGCCATATACATTGTCTCTGAGTAGTACCTGCTTAAGATGAGGGCACCTCCAGTGCCAGTGGAACGAAAATGGGGCCCCGGCGCTCCTCTGTGCCAAACGGGGGCCAAAAGTTCTGGGTTTGATGGGGGGAAGCACGCACCCCCTCTGTGTTAGTGACGGGCCCCTCCTGGGACCTGCGATCGCTGGGGCCCCCTGGGCCTCAACCAGTCCTCACGAGGTGGGCCAAAGTCAGCAAAAATTATTTTTTGGAGGGGGGTGCCACACACCCCTTCTGCTGTAATAATGGGCCCCTCCTGAATCCACAAAATGAGACTGATGGCCCAGGGGTCCTCCGGCGAGGCTTCCGCCCCACCCGCAGTCTTGAGAAATGACTTCTGGGCTCCGGTGCGGCAGGGAGAGGCTTCCTTCTCCCCTGCCTATGCACTCAGGGGCTTCGGCGGGCGAGGAGCCTCCGTTGAGGCTTCCTTCCCCGCCCGCTCCTCTTCTCACAGAGAGAAAGTGGCTCGCCCGGGCTGCAATGGTGATCGGCCCTAAGCAGGGCCTTCTGGTGCCCCGGGGGTGCTCCTCTGAGTGGCCCATGCCCCAGAAGCACCGATAGGAGCATGCTTGCTCCAAGTTCCTTTTTCCACCGTTTTCTCGTGTCCCAGGGGCACTTTACAAAGCACGCTTTCGACGTGCTCGGCCTCCCATACGCCCGGGTTGCAGCATTGAATTTCTCACAGCAGCAATGCACTTTTCAAAGTGCAAGGGCACCGTGAGAAGCCCGGGTCGTGGCGATGATTCCTGGCGACGGAAAGGAGTGCTCTCAATCGCTGAGGAAATAAAGGTGTAACGCTTTTCCCAAGCACTAGTTCTTTAAAAGGTGAAGCGCTTTCCAAAGCACTAGTTCTTTCAAGTACTGAAGCACTCCTTGTGCTTCATATGGTTGAAGGGGTCAGGGGCCACAGCACCCTGCTCTTTGGGAGCAGAGTTCAGGAAGAAGAGCACAGGGGACAGTGCCCAGAAGCAGGCCAGCGCAAGTGGGATGCAGGCAAGTGGCAGTTCCTTACAGTGACCAAGCAGGTCACAGGTCAGCACAGCAGCAGCAGTCCATGGCGGTTCCTAGTGATTCCTTCCAGCCTCCCGTGTCCAGTTCCAAAATGTCTCCAGATTGTAGGGAAAACTACCCTGTACTTATACTCGGTCTCCACAGTGTTTTACAATGGAAAGGGGGAGGAGGTTCCAACCAGTTACAACTGGTTCTGGGAGTGCCCCCTCTCTCCTCCAGCACAGGTTCCAAACATCAGTTGGGGGTAAATGACTCTATGGTGTGAGGACAGGGCACTGTCTTTACAAATGTAGGTGTGCCCCGCCTCTCCCAGCCTAGGAAGACTATTCAGTATGCAGATGCACCTCTGTGACACCTCCACCCTACCTGTGTACAGGCTGTCTGAAAAGTATGCACAAAGCCCAACTGTCACTCTGCCCAGACGTGGAGTCAAGCTGCAAATCATCAGAGTCATAAGCAGAAAGAAATGCTCACTTTCTAGAAGTGGGATTTCTGTACTAGTAATAAAAAATACACTGATACCAGTAAGCAGCATTTCTTACCACCATTACAACCATGCCAAACATGCCTATGCTACCCCTCACAAATCAGACAATTCCCCCTACATATAAAGCAGAGCATTTCTAATGCAATCCTTTGAGAAGGCAGCACTCACAGCAGTGAGACACCAAGTTAGGCTGTTTGTCACTACCAGGACAGGCACCCAACCTGGCACATGTCCTGCCTTCTACATACATGGCACCCTGCCCCTAGGGCTAGCTAGGGCCTACCTTAGGAGTGACTTACATGTAGTAAAAGGGGAGTTCTGGGCCTGGCAAGTAAATTTAGATGCCAGGTCCCTGTGGCAGAAAACTGCGCACACAGGCCCTGCAAGAGCAGGCCTAAGACAGGTTTGAAAGGCTACTTCAGTGGGTGGCGCAAGCAGTGCTGCAGGCCCACTAGTATCATTTAATTTACAGGCCCTGGGTATACCACTGTACAAGGGACTTATAGGTAAATTAAATATGCCACAGCAGTGATAAAGTGATAAAGTGCTCAGAGTCCTAGAGCCAACAGCGAGAGGTAAAACAAAATAGGAGGAATTAGGCAAAAAGTTCGGGGGTGACCCTGCCACAAGGGCCAGGTCCAACACCATTAATCAAAAAATATTTGAGTAGCTTAATGAAGAATGTGCTGCATAATTTGACTTCAGTCATTGCAAAATATGCAGCGTTGCCTTTTTTTGTTACATTAGTTAGTCAATCCTTACACATAATTTCATACTCCATTGACATTTAGGGGCATATTTATCAAAGTTTTGCATCGCCTTGCACCACTCCAAGCAAGGCCACATTGCGTGGCCCTTAATGGCTTGATAAATCTAGAGTAATGCAAGACAGAGTAAATTGCTGCCTTGCGTTAATCTGCAGCAAGAAGGTGTGCCATGTGTGGAGCGTGGGTCCCACTCATCCACCCATGGATTCTGACACATTCCTACATTTACCAACATCGGCAGACCTGGGAATGTGTTAGAATTGTACTTCTCCCCACAAGAGGCGCAATGAGGAAAAATATCTTTATTTTTCCTCATTGTTTCTTCTTCTGCACTATGTGCAGCGCCACGTTCTTTGCGCCCCTTAGCGCCCCCCTACCACCACCATGTGTGCACTGTATCTAAGATATGGCGCACCATGGTGCAGGGTAGGGGGCAATAGCGTCAAAATATTGGTGCTGCTCCTGCAGAGTACATAGGGGTCCATTATAAATAATGGAAGCCTCCTTTTAATGACTACTCTGAACAGGTGTTAAAAGTAGATTTCCTTGCGCTATTTATTCGGCCTCCCTAACAGGGGAACGCACCCTTTGCATACATTATGCCTGGTACATGCATAATGTAGCACAAAGAGATACAAAGTGGGGCAATGCATGCATTGCGCCCCTTTGTAAATATGGCGTGAGGATTTTGGCCTCATTGGGCCACATAAGCGTCAAAAACAATGACGCTAATGTCGCGCAAGGTGGCGCTACGGTCTTATAAATATTCCCCTTTGTGATTTTACCTTAAAATCAGAGTTGTTGTACAAGGTGCCTTAGAGAAGTTAGATTAAAAAAAGCCACAACTCCTTTTAGCCAATTGGCTAAATTGTCAATGAATGAACTAGCTTGTTGAGTGTAAAAAAGAGCTTTTTCCTACAGGACGGTTCAAGTGATGCAGATTATGAGAACTTCTCCAACTGGGTCCACTGTCTTCTGTTCATCTCCTCACACTCATGCATCAGCCTCTTGCTTTGATGCCTCACTGCGTGAAGCCAATATTAGTTGCAAACTTAGAGAGGGAAGGCCATAATGCTTATGCCTCAGAAGTGGGATCAGAATAAATGATTACTTTAAATAAGCACAAGAAACAGTTGCAAGTTAGAAAAGCCAAATATTTTGTGGATAAAATCATCAATGCTGGTAATTCTATAGGGCATACGTTCTCTATTTTTCGATCTATGTCTGCTCCAGCTTCTGTTAGTCAGTCAGTTTAGCACTCAAAAGATTTTTGTGATGGTCTGTCTAGCTATTTTACTGAAACAATTCATAAGCTATGTGACACATTTGACCCTTCCCGTAGTTCCAAGCTGTCTTGTCAACTGAAAAGAAAATTACATCTGTTCTTTAGAATTTTGATCTGTTTACAATGGAAAATGTTATGGACTGGTGAAGTCCAGCCCAGGAGATCCCCCTGCCCCCACCGTCTTTTTCAGCATTTACTAGATATTTCTAAAAAGCTGATTGAAAAGCTAACAGTCTCTGAAGCTTGGAAGACGTGGATGATTTCTCTATTGTTCAAGAAACCTACTCCGCGTCCATCATGTTTGAGCAATTATCACCCTATTTTACTTTCCCAGTTAAAATCCTGGTAACAGGATGCCTCTACCTGTTGCTACTGGATTTGTACTCTGTGCACTGATACGTTGATGATCAGGCCACATCTAAATGTCTCATTTAACTCAACTACTAGGTCATAGTGTACATTGTCCAAATTACACGCATATCATGGAAATTTACATGTCATATATGGGCTACAGCACTACTGTGCCATGCACATGTGTGAACAGACAAACATGACTCAGGGCCCACCTCTGTAGCCTGGCAGCTTCAGTTTAAAACTGCATCTGACCTGTCATATAAACCCTTTTAGTCAGGAGAAAAAAGTTATTTTGAATAGTTATAGGTTACCCTGTGTAGAAATTGTACCCCACACAATAGGGTACATGGTTTTTAAAAGTGGCACATGTAGAAACTTAAACTTACAGTGACTAGCACCCTAAAGCTATTTTTACAGTTGCAAGGCTGGATGTTCCATAGAGAAACTCTAGGGTGAACTATTACATTTAATAATGCTATTTACAGATAACAAACGCCTAGAAATGTCTTTCTTGGAATATTTACCAAAAGCCGAACTCGCTGGTGAAGTTGAGTTTTTTTAAAAATAAATATTAACAAAAATGTACTTTTAGAAAGTTACCTTTTCCCTGTGAAAGCCGTTGGAGGCTAATTTGCATTAGCCTCCCGCTGTAGCCCTCTGAATGCTCAAGCCCTGTATGAGGCATTCAAACTGCTCCCAGAGAAGGAGCAAAGACTTGTGTGTGGGGAAGTGTTTCTTTTTCTCTGGCAGGATGACCATTTGGGCAGTGCCAAAGAACTTGATTAGCTTTAAAGGGCAAATTGGCCTTTCCTGTCACGGGCAGATGTTAGATGACACCTACATGGGTCCCTTCTTTGGTCTGAAGTCAGGCAGGCTCCAATTCCAGAGGGAGAGAACTGCTCCCGGACCTTGTTTGAAGTGACCAAAGAGAAGGGGTTGCTAATTTACTTGGCTACGCCTCTAGGGTGGCCACACAGGCTAAGGGGATAAGTGTTCCACCATTTTGGTTTTAGGCAGAGAAGGGCAATGTGGTATTTTTTGTGATAGGCCACACAGAAACTGTTGTAAGGTTGGATAGCATTACCCCTGGGAACTTTTTCACTATTGGTAAGGGAGGGGCCAGCAGTCACCCCCTCCCCCCACTCATAAGCAGTGGCAGGCATAAATGTGAAATTCCTGGTAGCATCTTTAGAATAATCTCGGCCTATGGAAGAACAGAAGAAGGAATGTACCTCCTTTTTGCGAGCTATAATGACACCTGAAGGGCTGAACCTTCTCCCACTAGTATCCAGGACAAAGAAGTGGAATCCAAGGGCCAGTTAGATGACCTCTTGTGTAAGCCACAGGGTCTCAACACAATGCAAGAGTCATTTTCCCTGAAGAGCCCAGCTGATGAGTACTAACTGAATTTGGCCTGGGGCCTTCTGGTGGCCTCTGCTGGAGTGCGTTCTGACCCCCAAGGGCTGTTCTTGAGGTCTTCAGACCCTTGATTGTGCCAATGTGTACTCCTTCGGGCATCCCTCAAAGACCTAGAACTTCAATATGTTTTGGACTAAAGACCTCTGTAGGACAGGGATAAACCTACAAAGTTGAACTGCCTAAGGTGCGTTGCTGCTGGGCTGAAGATTCAGGTTTACCCACCTGTGAGCTTTTCCTCAGCATCAAACTTGATTCAGCTGGACCTCGCTGAGAACTTTTCATGGAGATTGCTTTGGCTACAGTCTGCAGTATCACTAGGTTTGAGGATTCTGGGCTCCAAAAAAGAGACTAAGTCCAATGGTAGAAATCATGACTGGGCAAAAGTGGCAAAAGTATTTGGCTAGCAAAAGGACTTCCCTGGGTGTGAAATGTAAATTTCTCCTGCGCTGAGCTTTACCCGACAAAAAAACAATTACTTCACTAGGACCTCTTCCAACTCCAACTCCATGTCATGGAGTCTTCTTCGGATACAGACTGTTGCCTTGCCCCGCTTAAGGATTTTGACTTCCAGAAAAAAGACTAAAGACCTAACTTAGAGTTTGACAGAGAGGTTAATCCATTGCAAAGTTGACGAAGTAACCGCTCCACCAATCTGAAGTTCTGCCCATCTGATTTACAGATGAGCAGACCTTCAATATGTAGAAGGCAGAGATGAATCTATTTCCAGCCCCTACACACCCATCCATTGGCCCGACAGAGTAAGCTTTAAACTTTCACAAACTGACACCCAAAACGTAGCAGTACGTAAAAGTAAAGACTTTTCAATGACACCCATGCGATAGGAGAAAAGGAGACCATTGCTTCTTTTTATTTTCCAAAACAAAATCCCAGTTTGGGATTTCGTTTTATTAAATAAAAAAAAGAAACGAAAAAGAAAGTGTGCAAAGTGGCACACACTTTTAGATTGGGTCGAAACACTGACTCCCAGATCCCTGGTTACAGAATCACAAGTAGGGAATACATGAATTGATATAATCATCCAAAACGAACTATATTTCAAACTGTTGATAACCAGTGATATATATGTTCAGTGCATTTAGCATCACTATTTTTATGTTCATCTACATAAGCACTGCATCATATGCACTTTTCAATTGTGCAGTTTTCACTCTGTATGTATGTATTTTATATGAAAAACAATATAATATTAACCAAAGAGTGTCGTACATTCCAACTAAAAACCTTGAAGTTAGATTATAGGTGTTACTGGAATGAGTCCCACGGAACAGCTGTTCTGTTATTATATTGAATTATCATAGCCTTGTGGGCAAATAGGGTTGTCCTTGTTTAGTTTAAATAGTTATGGTACACAGCAGGCTGGGGTGGAGGCTTGCTTGTCAGATTATCTCCATCCTTATATGCATTTCATTTACATTTTTTTCACCTCAACCGCAGTAGCAGTTGGAGGTCATTGAAAAATGTAAGATTAATAACTATCAATCAACTCCTAAAAATCTTTTCTTTTATCCACACTTTCACCAGAACACGTAAAAAAGGTCCATTTTACCATAAAATCCGGGAGAAATCACACCCTGTTCCTCCCACATAAATCCCAGTGGCAGCATTCCAGTGCATTCTGTGGAGGTGATCAGGAATATTTTTAACAGGCGCTCCACCTCCCACATGGCTGCAGAGGCTGTGAGGATGGCTCAGTGAGTTGAACAATCTCCACTGATAAATAAAGTGTTCTTGACGTGATGAGTTTGACTCGCGATTCAACCCTACGGCAATAGCAGCATTTGTCCTTTCCATGCCCGTAAAAACGCAGATGGCGGAATTTAGCTCCATAGAAGAAAATTAAATATTATTCCTAAACAGTCGCTCTTCACCGCCTCCAGTTCGGACACCTGTTATCCCTGACTGATCCATCTAATCGATGTATCTGTAGTGTGTGATGGGTTTGCCCTTCTCTTTAGAAAGGAAACCAGTGTAACAGCATGAATTGTTTATGTGTTTTTACAGGAAACGGAGGTGGCGTGTCTATGATTTGTCCGGGATGACACTGATTTGACCGAAGACACGGCATTATGTGGAACTCGAAGGTATGCTTAACATAACTTAAATACAATACTTTACCTTAATATCAATCAGTAGGTCTTCAGTGGCATAAAACAGCGCAGGAGCAAAAATGTTTGTGATATTAAAACATGCACCAGAGGACGCTGTTGAGTTTTATATTTGCTGTTTACTTTCGGTAAAATCGAATCTGTATAACACTGAACATCTATTTATAGCTTTGCAGACTTACAAAAATACAGAAATTATAAGGAGAGCAGCATAAAGCTTGCGGTTGCTAAGTTCATCTTTCGAAGTCTATTTGAAATATTTGTTTAATGACTCAGGTTCTCGTACTTCCATCCTAAAATACCAAACTCACGCATAACAAACCAATTAAAGCATTTTACCTCCAGCGGGTTCTAGGACTTTACACTGCGCTTCCCTGTGGCTGCTTAGTCATATCCCCGATAGAAGTAAGTATGTATAGGAAAAATTCAATGCATAGCGGCAGTGCTTCAAAGAGCAGAACATGACTAAGCTGTGAGAATTATTGCCAAGTACTCTACTGCACATTCATAGTGCACCGAGTGTAATCATCACGTAGGTGCAAACCCGTGGCTTTAGTACAAATAAGCTCCACTTTGACAGATGGGTTTTGTAAAGAATAAACAGTTTGCTTCTTTTCAGCTTTTGTATTATAGTTAAAGTTGTTTTTTTTTATTGTGAGTTTGAGGAATCTTTGCCAGAGCTTGTTTCTTGGTCTGCCTTCATCAAGAGCCCCTGTCGATTTCCTACTGAGGTATAGGTCCCCTTCCCTAGAGAGGTTGAAGTGAATGGGAACTGTTCGAAATGCTGTTCCTATAGTACAATGGCGTAACAAAGGCCCCCGCACTGCGGGGGGTGGGGAAGCTCCAGGTGTGCACACTCTGTACAGTCGGCAGGCCGATGACTGGGTCCAGGGAGGAGGGGGTCCCCTCCAGGTGCTTTGCAGGGCGGTCCCTTAAGTTTAGTTACGCCTCTCCTATATTTATTTAATAAAAACGTCTCTTTAAATAAACAAAAAAAATCCCTAAATAGTTAGTCGTGGCCTTGCCAAATTTTAAGGAGGAGGAGGCGGAGGAGGGTTTGTTATATGAGTGAATTGTAAGACGAGAGAAGGAGAGCTGAAGAAGTAACAGAATGTATCTTTCATTGCTGGCTGTGCTATTGCCAAGTTTATAGGTGGGAAGATGTTAAATATGATGATTAGCAAAGTTAAAGGTAGGTAAAGTAGTTCAAAACATGTCAGCTAGGTTTTGTTAGGGATGTTGCTGTCTGCACGTATGTTCTCTCACTTGAAGCAACTTTATTGGTTTCCATTGTAGAAAAGATCCAAATTCAAAAGACTGTGGACAGGATCACAATATATTTTGTCTGGCACTATTAAGGATGTGCTTGCCCTAACAAAGTTTACGACTATGTTATTAAAACTAGATTCTCAAGGTGGTAACGTGACAAAAACATTTGTGCAGATTCGCTGTGGCGTGTTTTGTTGTGCTGGTGATGTGTTTTAGTGCAGGGGTTCTTAAACCTTTGACTTCTGCGGCCCCACATTTAATCATTATTGGAAACCGGGGATTCCACTGAATCATTATTGGAATCAGGGGACCTCCATAGCATCATTACTGGAAGCTAACGCATTTTTCATGATTTGAGTCGCAAAACATTACGCAACAAATTCAGAAACATGCATTCATACAAAAAATACACAAATTAATAAATATTTTAATTTAACCACAAACAAATTTAAAAAACAAAACAAATTTTGATGGGAATGTTGGTGCTATTCCAAATTTAATTCAGACCTCTCACGGTGCATAATATATATTCTATTTGATGCATTTGCACTGCTCCCTCAAATTAGTCTGACAATACTAACTCAATTTTTAGCCTCTAATTTCAAATTCTTTAACATTTCCATACCATTTTAAGATTTTCAATTGTACATTTTGGTTCTTTATTTATATACATGTTATGATTATGTTAGTTCTATCTAATATTATCATCAGTTGTGGATCTGCTGCATAGGCTTCACTGTCCCACGTGGTCCCCGAACCACAGGTTAAGCACCACTGTTCTAGTGTTTTTGTGCTGCTTTATTACAATGTGGTTTTGTTGTGCTGCGGTTTTTGTGACGCATTGGTTTGACTGTTTTGTTGTGATGTACCATTTTATGTTTTTTTTAAAGTTTTAATAAGAAAGTTTATTGGAAAATCATACAGTATACAAAAAATATAAATACATTTGGTAGTAGAAATGAAATTAATACAGCAACAGTTCAATTTCTTAGAAAACAAGCAGTAGAAGAAAACACTTTCAATATATTAATACTCTAAAACCAAAGCAAATATGCATATATAAAAAATATTGTAAGAGATAGTTAAATATAGGTATGCACATTAAGATAGGGAGAAAAAACAACAATGCATGGTGGTCTAGAGAGCTCATCATTTCTAGGAAAATGATTACATGCAGAATAAGTCAAAGAGTTTAAGTAATTTGTAATAGGTAACCATAGCATGTCTCTTTTAATAGCAAGGGATACGGGGGAAACATAAGCTCTATTCAGCCTATGATTATAGCACACACCATACCACCAAGCTTGAAAGGATAATTGAGAAGAATCCTTCCAATTTCCCGTAATTTGCTGAAAATCAACAGCCAGCAATAAATCCAATATTACAATAGAAGTTTTTGGAAAACAAGACCAGTCAGCTGCAAGGCTATCTAGAAATATGTTGGCGAAACTCATGGGAATTTGAGTTTTAAAAATAATATTAATTTGACTCCATATTTTAGCCCAAAATTTAAATGTATAGGGACATTAAAAAAGCATGTGTTTAAGTCCGGAGACCGTCGTATTATAGGACCAACAGGAGGATGGGAGGTTAGAATTAATTTTAGGTAAAAAATGAAGGTGTAATTATTAACCTATTGTATATAAAGAACAAAGTTTGAATTGCATTAGCTGCTCTAGAAGACTTCCGTATTTTAATCCACACGCTATTCCACAAAGAAGGTGAAAGTGAAATATCCAGATCCGTTTCCCACTGCATTTCTATTACCGGCTTAGGTCTATCTTCAGGAAGAGCTGTAAGAGTTTTATAAAGACAAGAAGCTGATGCGGATTTTAATAACAAATTCTTAATTGGAAGAGGACGGACTGAAGGTGTTTGCTGAACTGGAAAAGATTGATCGAAAGTATTTATAACGTGTATTAGAGCATCATTTTTTTTATGAAAAGAGGATGGAAGTGAAAAAAGAGATTGTGTCTGTACAAAAGAAAGCGGGGAATCATTTTCAAATAATTGACATACCCATCTTAGGGCCAGATGTAGCAATCTTCCAAATTGCGACTTGCAATTTGCGAGTCCCAGCGACTCGCAAATTGCAACTCGCAATTTGGAATGCAGTACGGTGTCTCAGACACCGACTGCGACTCGCTATGGGGTCGCAATGACCCACCTCATGAATATTCATGAGGTGGGTCGCAAATTGCGGCCCCATAGCGAGTCAAGGCACTCGCAAACATGGAGGCCTGCTGTAGTCAGCAGACCTCCGTGTTCGTGACTGCTTTCAATAAAGCAGTTTTTTATTTTTTTAAGTGTAGCCCGTTTTCCTTAAAGGAAAACGAGCTGCACTTAAAAAAAAAAAACCGAAACCTTTAGTTTCGGTTTTTTTCAGGGCAGGGAGTGGTCCCTGGGACCACTCCCTGCCCTGAAAAAATATTTGTGGGTCCATGCACAAAGTGGAAGGGGTCCCATGGGGACCCCTTCCAATTTGCGAGTGGGTTACCATCCACTTGAAGTGGATGGTAACTGCGATGCCATTTGCGACCACGTACGCGGTCGCAAATGGTATTGTATACCACTTAGACTCGCAAATAGGAAGGGAACACCCCTTCCTATTTGCCAAATCGGAAATTCATTTTGCGAGTCGGTTCCGACTCGCAAAATGCATTTCTGCATAGCAAAGAGGCATTTGCGCCTCGCAAACGGCGATTTTCGCCATTTGCGAGGTGCAAATCCTTTGCTACATCTGGCCCTTAGACCCTTCAAATGCCACGATTTCCAACAGATGGTTCTATTATTCAACTTAATGAGGCTACTGTACCAAATTGACAGATTTAGGAACCTCACTTTATCATCATTGTATGAAGCAAAAACAGGCTGTAAAATTCGACAAGAATTATTCAAAATAGGAAGGGAGATAGAAGCTGATTTATTTGACAGAGTCAATATCTCTGGAAATGTAATGGGAACAATGAAAGACTTTTCAACTTCAACCCATAAGGGTAAAAAAATAGAATC
This sequence comes from Pleurodeles waltl, assembly GCF_031143425.1. Taxonomy (NCBI): domain Eukaryota; kingdom Metazoa; phylum Chordata; class Amphibia; order Caudata; family Salamandridae; genus Pleurodeles; species Pleurodeles waltl. The sequence goes on from NC_090440.1 coordinate 263,859,428, forward strand.
ATCATCCTTCAATTAACAAGAAGCTTGCTTAAGAGAAAAAGCCATATGATAAGAGCAGAGATTCAGAAAATTAACCCCTCCATTGCATTTAGGTCTCATTAACTTTTGAAGAGACATTCTGGGTTTCTTATTATTCCATAAGAATTTCATTAAAAGGGAATTCAACTTGTTCAAATAAAAACTTGGAATATGAATTGGAATGTTTGATAAATAAAAGATGATAACAGGGAGTAACATCATTTTTGGAGAATCCAATCTACCCCACCAGGATAAAAATAAAGGGTTCCATTTAGAAACAAGAGAATCAAGATCAGAAAATAATTAAAAAAATACAAGAAATTGTATTTTAATAAGAGGGTTTAAACCACAAACCTAGATATTTAATTTGATCATCATTCCAATGAAAATATAAGGATTTAAAATCTTCAGGAAAACAAAATTTATTTAGTGGAAGTATTTCACACTTGTCTTCGTTTAACTCATACCCTGAAATAGAAGCAAAATGCTGTACGTTAGACAGAAAAGAAGGAATTTAAGATTTCGGATTTGATATAAAAAGTAAGATGTCATCTGCATAAGCCGAAACTTTTATCTGTCTTTCCCCATAATGGAAACCATGCAAATTTGGATTAGTTCTAAGTTTCAATAAAAAAGGTTCCAAGGCAAGAACAAACAAAAGCAGTGACAATGGACAACCTTGACGAACTCCTCTATGGAGTGAGAACGAGGGAAAAATAAGACCATTTAGAAAAATAGCTGCTTTAGGAGAGGAATACAATAACAAAACTAAATTTATGAATTTAGCTCCAAAGCCAAACCATGAAAGCGTTGAAAAAGTAAAAGACCAATTAACCCGATCAAAAGCTTTTTCAGCATCTAGAGCTTTTGCAGATAGAGAGTCTTTATATGCCACGGACTTACTTAAGATATTAAAAAATAGGCGCGTGTTGTCCAATAATAGGCGTCCTTTAATAAAACCAGACTGCTCTTTACCAATTAACTTAGGGAGGAGCAATTCCAAACTCATAGCAACAATTTTAGCAAAAATGTTATAGTCCAAATTTACTAAAGATATAGGTCTATAATTCTTACAAAACTTTGGATCTTTATTATTTTTTGGTACAAGAACTATTAAGGCTTCCTGGAAAGACCCTCCAGAGGATTTCGCTTCAACAAAATGGGTAAAAAGCTTAAATACCATTTTGGGGCATATTTATACTCCGTTTGCGCCGGAATTGCATTGTTTTTTTTGACGCAATTTTGACGAAAAACTAACTCCATATTTATACTTTGGCGTTAGATGCGTCTAGCGCCAAAGTCCATGGAGTTTGCGTCATTTTTTAGCGTGGACACCTACTTTGCGTTAATTATATACAAGGTAGGCGTTCCCGTCTAAAAAATCGACTCCGAGGCATGTGCGTCGGATTTATACTCCCGGGCAAAAATCACGCCCGGGAGTGGGCGGGTCAAAAAAAATGACGTACGGCCGCTTTTGCGCTGTTTTTTAGCGCCTGCAAAAGGCAGGCGTTAAGGGACCTGTGGGCTCAGAAGGAGCCCAGAGGTGACCCCCATGCCCCCAGGGACACCCCCTGTCACCCTTGCCCACCCCAGGAGGACACCCAAGGCTGGAGGGACCCATCCCAGGGACATTAAGGTAAGTTCAGGTAAGTATTTAAAAAAAAAAAAAATTGTGGCATAGGGGGGCCTGATTTGTGCCCCCCTACATGCCACTATGCCCAATGACCATGCCCAGGGGACAGAAGTCCCCTGGGCATGGCCATTGGGCAAGGGGGCATGACTCCTGTCTTTGCTAAGACAGGAGTCATTTCTATGGGGGTTGGGAGTCGTAAAAAATGGCGCAAATCGGGTTGAGGCGAAAAAATTGCCTCAACCTGACTTGCCCCATTTCTTGACGCCCAAGCCCCATATCCCCCTACGCCGACGCTGTCTGGTGTATGTCGTTTTTTTTAACGCACACCAGACGGCACCGGCGGCTAACGCCGGCTAACGTCATTCAATAAATACGGCGCCCGCATGGCGCTTCAGAATGGCGTTAGCCGGCGCTAATTTTTTTGACACAAAACTGCGTTGGCGCAGTTTTGCGTCAAAAAGTATAAATATGGGCCTTTATGTTTTAATTGTGGTTTTATGATGCTTTGTGTATGTTGCTAGAGTCAACATGTCCTGCTGTATCTGCAACTAAAAGCAGCACATCTTGTAACTTCCTGTGATGTGCTACCATTTAACACTTTCTAAGGTGTTAAAATAGAGCTGCTCCAGATTTTCAATCATTTAAGACACTAGGGGACAGATGTAAGAGCACTTAGTCCCTCCTTGCCCCACATTAGTGTAATTTTTATACACTAGTGTGGCTCAACGAGGCCAAAATCACCCCACCAGATTTACAAAGTGGGGCAATGCATGCATTGCGCCACTTTGTAACCCTTTGCGCTATATTATGACTGCGCCAGGCCTAATGTATGCAAAGGGGCATTCCCCCGTTACGACGGCCGAACAAATGGCACAAAGAAATGTGAGAGATTTCTTTGCGTAATTTTGTTCGGCACTTTTAATGCCTGTCCAGAGCAGGCGTTAAAAGGAGGCACACCATTGTTTACAATAGGCCTCAATTGGCTTTGCAAGATTAGCGTCAACATTTTTATGTTAATCCTGCAAAGCTCCGAAATAGCATAGAAACTTTTGATACTAGTTCCTTAATTACTGCCATGGTGCACTGTATCTTAGATACAGCGCACACATGGTGACGTTAGGGGCAGCGCTAAGGAGTGCAAGAAAAGTGCCACTTTTCTTAAATCAGGCCCTAGAAGCCCAAAACCATGGCTGCCACTAGTGCTCACTTTATGTATTATGGCCCTCTGTATATGGCATAAAGCCTCTATTCCAAAAATAGCTGGTGTGGCATTACACAACAGTACAAGGCAACACTGCTAAGTAAACACTAGTAATGAAACACGAGTTCAATATTCATCTAGAATAATTCATGTTTTTTCAAGTGCTTTAATTCAGTCAGAGGAGATGTAATTCAAAGCTTAGATACTGAAGCAATGCCCCTCCAGACCTTTATCATCGGCACATTAGAATCTAAGTATCATCTTAGTGTTTACTGGGCAGTGCAGTGTGTGATGATGCACCAGCTGTTTTTAAAAATTCAACACTCGTGCTCTGGGGATAAAGCACGCACGGAGCTTGTAAGCAAAAATGTGGCCATTGAGCATTGGTACTATTGGGTAATATTGAAAAACAAGGAGTGCACTCTTTCACATTTTTTAATAAAGTCATCTATTTCCAGAGCCCATTCTTTATTGATAACTTGTTCTCTATATACCAAGCTCCCAGGACTCTTTGATCTGCATAGGCAAATTAACCAGTAAAACCAGCACAAATTCAGGTGGCTGCTGTTTTGCCTATCTCACCGCCACTGTTCTCTTAACCTTAAAGAAATTTCTCAACAGTTTCTTTTTTTAAAACTCTTTTTATTGCACAATTGCTTGGTGCACAGTGAATTGCTATGTTGGCCATTTCTCCTCATCTGTGCTGTTTAGGAGGTGCCATTTGGCCACTAGGGGAATCGTTAGTCCAGTATCCTTAGCCATTATCTGCCCCAGTCCCATCCAAAAACATTGAAATTCTCGGCAGTCTCATAGTATGTGAAAAAAGGTCCTCACTTGCCTGCAGCCCCTCAGACACAAGGCAGATTCACTCCTTCCCATTTGATGTGAATCACTCTGGAGTAGTATGATCTGTGTAATATCCTTAGTTGGACTAAATGAAAACGGGCTCATATCACCACCTCCCTGGGACTCTGCATTACCTCAACCTCGTCATCATCTTCAATATCATCTAGGTTCCTTTCCCACCCATCTCTCAGAGCTATCAATGGGTTTGGGGAGTTGTTCATCAACTTTCTGTATATCATGAAGATGTCTTTATTTTTCAGGGGGTCTGTTAGGAGTCAGTCTTCCAGTGGTGCTCCCTCAAGCAGCTATTCTTCCTATAAAATATGTCATCAAAGGGTGTGTCCCAGCTGAACGTATCTGAAATGTTCAGAGTCTCCCATCTCATATTCATGTTGCGGGACTTCAAAGGTCACCAAGGCCTGTCCTTTCCATTTGTCGCCCAAGTGTTCTATACCACTCAATGCCCACTTCTAAAAGTCCTTCAGGTGTTCAACTACTCACAGAAGATCACTGTCCCACACTGACCTGTCCGTCAGTTTACACTCCCATCCTAGATATCTAGTAGTTTCTTGCCACACCCTTAAAACCGTCTGAATGTGGGTTGGCAGGTCCTGCTCCCATCGACCCTCTGTAGAGAATGGGCAGGTAGCCTCTGTTCCACATTGCATACCTGTCCACTTGATAAGCTAGCTCAGTTCCGTCAGTGAATACCCAGTCGCTGACTGCCACAATTTGCCATTCTAATAATACTTATATATGTCTGCAAGTTATGAAGTTCTATATGTGAGTTGCCCCATCCCATAACAATAGTCGTATCTTGTGGTCAACTTTTCTTAAAAAGTCTGCGGGGACCTTTAAGGGTATATTTTGTAGGATGAAGCATAGGTGTGGAAGAGTTATCATTTAAAAGAGTGCCGCTTTGCCCATAGGGATAATGGGAGTGCTCGCCTATGTGGAACATCCCTGCAGAGTAGTTCAAACTGTGAGAGTAAGTTTCCATTTAGAAATTCTTGTGGATCCCTGGTGACAAAGATGGCAGGTTATTTAAAGCCATTACTACTAATGGTGCTGTGCACCTCAATGGACGCCGTGAAATCTCCCCGCCAGTGGGAATATTAAGGATTTGTCCCAATTAATACAGTACCCAGTGTGATCTCCAAATATTTGGAAAATTTGCAGGATACTGTCAATTGATAGGATGGGCTGTGTGATGTAGAGTAGAATGTCAACTGCATATTGGGAAATCTGTGCGTCCCATTCCCCTTCAAGGCTAATTTCCTGTATGAGGGAGTCTTGACAAATCCATGCAGCCAAGGGTTCAAGCGCCAATGTAAAGATCATGGGGGATAAGGAACACCCCTGCCTTGTGCCCTTCTTCAGGGCAAAGTCTCAGGACAATGCATTATTCATTCATACTCGCACTAGGGTGCCCGGGTAGAGTAGGTTGACCAACCCACAAAATTTGGATCCAAAGCCCATTCTGTCAAGATCCTCAAAGAGACAGTTCCATTCAATACTGCCAAACACCATTCTGACATCTAGTGACACAGGTGTAGCCTGTTCAATGAAGGGTGGCCTGGTCAAGTGTAGCACCGTGTTTAACTGAGTTTATCTATGTGATATGAAGCCATATTGGTCTGGATATACCACAATGATAATCACCCTCCCAGTCTGGTTGCCAGAGCTTTTGCTAAGACTTTGGCTTCCAAGTTAAGCAGTAATATGTGTTTATATGACCTGCATTCAACTGCCAGCCTGTCCTTTTTGGGAATAACCACCACAGTGGCAGTTCTCTGATCTTACGGCAGGCTTCCCTCCTGCTGCGCTGCCCAGAACATATCTAGCAAATATTCTGCAATCTTATATATCATGTATTTATATAGTTCCACTGGGAGACCATTGGGCCCGCCACCTTCTCTGACTGTAGGTCTTGTACGCCTTGGCAATTTCCAACACTGCCAGATCTTGCTCCAGATCACACACCTTGTCATCTGTAAGCATCTGGATGATGAGGTCTCTCAGGAAGTCAGCACAATTCTCCTCCGACATGGTAGTCATGGAGGTGTATAGTTTCTCATAGTAGGTAGCAAATGTTTGTGCTATGGCGGCACTGGTCATCTGAAGTGTCCCCTTGCTATCTCAGAGCCCTAGCACCTAATTATGGCGGTCATTCTGACCTTGGCGGGCGGCTACCGCCGCCCACCAGACGGGAACCGCCAAGCGGCCACCATGCGGCCACAATAACGCAGCCCACATTCCAACATTCCCGCTGGGCCGGCGGGCGCTAACCATGTTAGCGCCCGCCGGCCCAGCGGGAATGAGGCCGCAACACAGGAGCCGGCTCCAAATGGAGCCGGCGGTGTTGCGGCCGTGCGACACGCTTTTCACTGTCTGCCATGCAGACAGTGAAAAGCAAGCCGGGGCCCTGTTAGGGGGTCCCTGCACTGCCCATGCCAGTGGCATGGGCAGTGCAGGGGCCCCCAGGGGCCCCAGGACACCCCTTACCGCCAGCCTCTTCCTGGCGGTGTAAACCGCCAGAAACAGGCTGGCGGTAAGGGGGTCATAATCCCCAGGGCAGCGCTGCTTGCAGTGCTGCCCTGGCGGATTATCACCGCCGGGGGAAAAACGGCGGGACACCGCCATCCCCGGCGGTGCGACCACTGCTTTACCGCCACGGTCAGAATGGGATATGAAGCACCGCCAGCCTGTTGGCGATGCTTCCGTCATTCTTGCCCTGGCGGTCCAAGACCGCCAGGGTCAGAATGACCCCCTATGTCCCTTATCTCTTTGTTCAACCACGCGATCAGTCTGTTAGCCTAATTACCTACATCATACAGGCGGCTCTGGGTTGGCAACGCATAGACACGCAGCCTCTCTATTACCAGCTCCTGCAACTCATGTTGCTTGAGGTGCAGATGGTGCCAGAACTTGGAGTTGATGGTCTCCCCCTCTAGGAGACGGGTTTCTAGCAAGTCAATGTCTCGCTCCAGCTCACACTTAAGCTGACACTCTTTACTTTGTACCCCAACTAGGACTTGTGCATGACCACAGATGAATGCCTTTAAGTCTTCCCATAGCTCCCAAGCAGATGCAACAAGCAGATGCAACAATCTCCTTATTCTCCTGAAAGTATTGGCATGCCCGGTCCCTTAGTTTGTCTTTGATGGCCCTGTCTTTTAATTGCCAAGGATTTATCCTGGTGGCAGCAGACTGTCTCTAGTGAGGCTACAGAGCGTCACCTCCACTGATGAGTGATCAGAGTTGCAGCTCACTTTGTGTGCTGCATCCCTAAATTTGCTTGTATCTGCTGAGAGAAGATGTCAGTGCAAGTACACAGAATGTTGATGCTTGGAGTTTGGGTGATGCATATAGAGGAGCTATATTCAGGGTCTGCTCTTGGTCTGCACTATGACTCTACCAAGTGGGTCACTCCATGTGTGATTGCAGATGAAGAGCAATGACTATTTTATGAGAATGCCCATTCCTCTGGAAGCTTTTGAGTGGCTAGTGTGTGCCAAGAGGGTGTACCCAAATCTGTCTAATTCTTTATATTGTTTGCATTTAAGGTGGGTCTCTTGCAGAAGGGGCATGTCTATGGAGACAATTGTGCACTTTACTACTAAGGCCATTCATGTTACACGTTAAGACTTTGAGATTGAGCCAAGGTGGCATCACCACTGAACTGTATAGTATGAGCAAGGTCTTCTATTTGCCCACCCAGCGTCTAACTGTGTCCCTCCACCCCATGTGCCGTACACCCCAGTCTATAGCTGCCTGACAACACTGTGCTTGAGCAAGAGTTAAGACAAAAAACAACTATGAAACAATAGAACAGTGGTTGAAAGCAGAAAAGAACTGTGAAGCAAAAAAGCATAAGCGCCCTACAAAGAAACTCCCCCTCCACCCTGCTACCCTGCACTGCAGACTCAGAACTATCCACCACCCCAATATGCAGAGTGCCTGTCACTAGAACTGCGTCATGCAAAACAATGGGCTGGCCTTCACTGCCATGACCAAAGTATACCCCCTTTATGTAGTATAGTAGAGCCATACCTCTATTTTGTATATCATCAACATAAGCCTTGTCCCTCCTTACAATCAATCCACGCCCCAGTATGGGAGCCAGCAAATGTGTGTAGTCAATGCCAGGGCCTGGGGCTATGTTGCCTCAACAGCTTTCTGCCAATGTCACTTCAGTACCCACTTGTGGGTGTGGGGAGAGCCATCATCTTGAAGTCATCTGGGCTGTGTTGTTTATACGTTTTTTGGGAGTACATCTCCCACATGTGTGTCCGGGGGAGCAGTGCTATTCTTGTCTGACTCTCCCCCTCCACTCCTTCCGTTATCTTTCACTGGTTTTGTTGCTCAGAGGTTCGCCATCCCTCCAAGCAGCCACAAGCCTCCTCCGGTGATGTAAAGCGGCAAGATTTGCCATCCGCTATCACTTGTAGTCGGCTGGTAAAGCATCAATTTCTTGAATGAGCACTTTCTTGACACCTACAAAATTGCATTGCTGTCGCTGGACCTGCAGAGTGAAGTCTGGAAAATAAGGGAATTATGGCATTTTTGTATTTCAAATTGGCATGAGAACGAGCCATTTGTAAAATTGTGCCCCTACTATGAGAGTTGAACACCCTGGCGATAACCCTGCTTGGAGGGGCACCCAGCTTCGGTGGGGGTTTTGGAGCCTTATGTGCCCTTTCAATTGAGAATAAAGTAAAGAGGCACTTGGGGTGGAGTGTGCTGAGTATATGGTCCTCTAGGAAAAGATCAACACAATGGCGCTTGGCCACCTCAGGGACCCCCACAACCTTGATGTTATTTCGCTTTGCCCTCCCCTCCTGATCTTCAAGTTTGGCTGCAATGGTGGTATTTTGTTTCATGATATATTGTAGTTCATGTTCCAGTCTCTTAGTCTTAGACTGCAACAAATTGATATGGGATTCTGCTGCATCACTTTTGCCATTATCTTATTCAAATCCAGTCAGATGAGGGTAAAAACTACGGTCACAGCATCCAACTTGGGTTCTATTTTGCCCTTCAAGTCATCTATTGCTGCCATATTAGCACTCATTGATGGTTCTTTAATCAAGTGTAGTTCAACACCCAGCCTACCAGTGTCAGAGCATGCCCTGGGCACAGCGTATTTGTCTATTTTGTTGGCCTGCGTTGGTGCTGGCTCCTTGTTCTTCACCAGAACACATTTAATCTCACTTCCAAGGTTCCCAGTGTGTCCACAAGCCAGGCCCTCACAACCGCAATTTCTTCAGACTTAGGGGGTCATTCAAACTTCGGTGGGCGGCGGAGGACGCCCGCCAAAGTTCCCCCACCAGAATACCGCAGCGCGGTCAAATGACCGCCGCGGTAATTCTTACTTTCCCGCTGGGCGGGCGGGCAACTGCCTAAAGGCCGCCCGCCCGCCCAGCGGGAAAGCACCAGCAACGAGGATGCCGGCTCCGAATGGAGCCGGCGGAGTTGCTGGTGTGCGACGGGTGCAGTTGCTCTGCAGACACTGAAAATCAATGTGGGGCCCTGTTAGGGGGCCCCTGCAGTGCCCATGCCAGGGTACAGCAGGGGCCCCCAGGGGCCCCACGACACCCGTTCCCACCAGCCAGGTTCTGGCGGTGAAAACCGCCAGAACCAGGCTGGCGGGAAGGGGGTCGGAATCCCCATGGCGGCGCTGCTTGCAGCGCCGCAGTGGAGGATTCCCTGGGGCAGCGGGAAGCCAGCGGGAAACCGCCGGCTTCCCTTTTCTGACCGCGGCTTTACCGCCGCGGTCAGAATAGCCCCTGAAGCACCGCCAGCCTGTTGGCGGTGCTTCCTCCGGCCCCTACCCTGGCGGTCTCGGACCGCCAGGGTAGGAATGACCCCCTTAGTCAGTCACAGTCCCACACAGAGGGCCACAGGTCAGACCGGCCGGGCAATCCCAATGAGGGCACCTCACTCGAAACCACCATACTCACCGAGGTCACACTGTACCTGCAGGCCCAGGCCTTATGACATGCCGTGTGCAAGTGCAACACCAGGCCGGTATCAAATTTCTAAACATTTTCAATTTAGAAAAGTCTTTAAAAAACTGTCTTGTTTCTATATAACTTCAGTGTGTTCTGTACCCCCTCCCCCAGCTGTATCATTAACACTACAATGGCTTTTTAACCCCTGTATTAAATTAATTTAATATATATGAACACAAATTACAACAATAGCTCATTTAGCAGTAAAATCATTCTGAAACAACACGCAGTTTCAAATTGATCAAGAGATCTCCATGAACCCTTTAGGCAATACCTACATCCCTTCCGCACAGGGGTATAGTATCTTACAAGAAATTTGTTATTCCTTCCAATAACACCTCTTAGGGAGTCCGAGTAGCTTTTCACCACTCCCTCAGTGCAGTAGCATACCAGAAATTAAGGGTCCCCAAGAGCTTTCCTGCTCTCAACGGTCTGGGGTAGGTGGTCATCCATTAGATGTTTCCATATTGTGTCAAACATGATCCTTTCATCTACCAGATAGTGTGAGAGCATTCCCACTGTCTGTCAGCCACCAGAGTTTCCTTGATCAGTCCCTGAAATTAGGTGAGGCTATCTGTTTCCATTGTGCTGCTAACTTTTGTCTAGGCGCTAACAGCATATGTTTTTGTAAGTTACTGGCATAGGCATTTTCTTTAAAACTAGAATGATGGGGGCGTGGCCGGGCCATGAAAGAAGATGGCCGCCTAAGTCCCGAGCTCCGCGCCACAGTGGCCCCGAGGAGGCGGCGGGGGCCCTGTGGAGGCCTTGACACACGTCGAAACCCTCCCACAACCTCGAGCTTCCGTCCGAACCTCAATAACCGACCGCCGAGACCCTACCGGCCGGCAGCGCGCCTCGGAGGGAAAGGGGGAAAAATGGCCTACACTGAGGGCGGAGCCGTGTCTCACCGACCAGAAAACCGGCTCTCTTAAGGACGGAGGAACCCAGCCTGGAAGACCCTGAGGAGCCTTCCAAAGCCCAGGACCTCCGATCTCAAGTGGGAAGCACCAGGGGATCTAGGGTGCACAATATCGAGGTAGGCCCAACTGCGGGGGAGGAGCGCGCTCTCGAGCCGAGAGAGGAGCCGGCCTCCCTACCATTACGGCAACTGGAGTCGCAGGCACAGTCCTTCGCATCTGATTTCCAAAGGGAGGCGGTGAGCATTTATCCTCTATTTGGCCCGGAAGAGAAAAGAAGACAGTGCCACGGAGCGGCGAGGGGAACAAGGTGAGGAGGCGAGGAGGGGCGAACCAGGACAGTAAACAATAGAAAGGAATAAAGACACGGAAACAAGAGAAGTAGGGGAGTAAGGGAAAAATAAAAGAAAGGAGGAAGAAAGAGCAAACAGAAAAGGGAAAGAAGAGAGCTAAGAACCAAGTTAAATAAAGAAGGGGAGGAGAGGAGAGGGGAGGCGAAAGGAGGGGAAAGGGGGAAAGAAAAACAAAACAGGAGGAGAAGAAAGAAAGAAAGAAGAAACAAACCAAAAAATTCCCCCCCCCCCAACACATCCGGGAAACAGAAAAAGGATCAAATAAACTACTGCCTAAACCCTAAAATCCCCCCAAAACAAAAAGAAAAAAAAGAGGAGGGGAAAAAGAAAAGCAAAAAAAAAAAAAAGTCAGAACAAGACAAGAGCCGGCTGACTGCGTAACACTGCTTTCGCCAGACTCCGAGGAAAACTCTGGAATCAGCTGGACAACACACGCAGACGGACGAGGCGATGCCCGACAGCAAAACAAACCAGAAACCCACTGGTAAGTCGGCACGACAATTATTATTCTCCGAAGCTCTTCATCACAGGCGCCCATCATCTACGATAACAGGACCTCACTCACCACCCTCCCCAACACAATCCACCGCAATGTCTGACAAGGAACAATCCATAACCATGGAAAAAATACTACAGGAGATCACCGCTGTCAGCCGCCGAATAGAGGGAATGGCCTCTTCTCTGTCTTTACTGACCCTGGAAACCAAATCTATGAGATCAGACATTGCAGGTTTTCAAACCAGGGTGACAGGCTTGGAACACCGCATGGGCTCATTAGAAACGCAGATGACCACTTATCGAGACAGAGACCAAGACCTCCTTTACCTTAGGAGTAAACTCACAGACCTAGAGGATAGGAGCCGAAGAGATAACATTCGCCTACTGGGAATCCCAGAGCATGAAGAAGGTACAGACATGCAGGCCTTCCTGGGCTCCGTTCTCCCCAAACTAACCTCACTGGACTTCGACCCACCGCTGGAATTCCAAAGAGCACACAGAGTAGGCCCGAAACGTTCTGATACATCTTTAAGATCCAGGCCGATAATCGCTTGTCTATTACGCCACAACCATGCCTGACAGATATTACAAACGGCGCGTAAACAGGGCCCTTTCCGGATAGGCCAACATGACATCCGAATAACGGCTGATTACTCCAAGGACACCAACGAATGAAGAAAAGCCTTCCTAGCTCTAAGACCTCGACTCCGCCAACTGGGGATGAAATTCGGCCCTTCGACCCGCCAGAATGTGGGTCACCAATAACAGTATATCCAAAGACTTCTATAATCCAGACGAACTGAGCCTTTTCCCTGACTCTTTTCAACATCAACCTATGGACTCTACCAATCCAGACCGTTCACAAGATACCGGGAGAGTAAAAGAAGGGGGAGGACTCTTACCCCCGGGCCCAGAGAAAGAAGGCCCGCTCCATCATGACACCGACCTCAATCAAAGGGGCAGGGACGCAGAGAGGCTAGCCAGACTACACGACGACAGGGGTCAGGTTCTCCACGCTGTGGCAACCTACACCCAACTGTCAGAAAGGGACAAATCCAGATCACCTCTAAAACCAACGACTGTATCCCCCTGAGACACCGATCCTTCGTTGGGCGCATGTGAGATGATTACAAGACATTGAAACTGGAAGGACGAGAACTCACGGAAGGATGAGTACAAGCCCGGGTTTTGTTTGTAGCCATTATTACTTAACAATCGTCAATAACCCTTTTAACAACATTAGATGACCATTATGTTTACATGTTCTACAAGATAACACGGGGCCTTATTCTATAACACTGTTGCATAGACATCCACTGTATAACACGAAACGCACAAGCTGGGTCTTGCAGGCCCCACAGGTGATGCAAACACATACATCGGGACCTTGCTCAGTAGGGACAAGTTCCAACACCTAAAGAGAAGCTGCCATTCACCCCCTCACAGCACTACTACAATATAGAATATCCAACAACACAACACCACACAATAACAACAAGACTACATGAACAGGTCCGATTCTGCAGACAAGTCGTAATGCTGTCCCCTCTCAGCTGAATCTACCACCTTCCACTTCTCCCTTAAACGGCCGTTCCGGGAAACAAAACGAATGTAATATAATCTACACGCAATAATACACATCCCGACGATCACCAGAGTACTGGCACAACATGATCACCTGCCACAGGGGACGATAAGATATAAAACAACACAACATTACATATTACGGAGATGCACCACTACTTCTTACGGGGACACTATAAGGGTCATTCTGACCCCGGCGGGCGGCGGGAGCCGCCCTCCTGGAGGGAACCGCCAGAATACCGCTGCGCGGTCAAAAGACCGCCGCGGGTATTCTGGGTTTCCCACTGGGCTGGCGGGCGACCGCCAAAAGGCCGCCCGCCAGCCCAGTGGGAAACACCCCTCCATGAGGATGCCGGCTCCGAATGGAGCCAGCGGAGTGGAGGATGTGCGACGGGTGCAGTAGCACCCGTCGCGAATTTCAGTGTCTGCTGAGCAGACACTGAAATTCAAAGTGGGGCCCTCTTACGGGGGCCCCTGCAGTGCCCATGCCATTGGCATGGGCACTGCAGGGGCCCCCAGGGGCCCCACGACACCCCTCACCGCCATCCTGTTCCTGGCGGGCGGAACCGCCAGGAACAGGATGGCGGTGAGGGGGTCGGAATCCCCATGGCGGCGCAGCAAGCTGCGCCGCCATGGCGGATTCCCATGGGCAGCGGAAAGTCGGCGGTACACTGCCGACTTTCCGCTTCTGGTCAGAATGCCCGGCGGAGCACCGCCAGCCTGTTGGCGGTGCTACCGCCGACCCCGGCCCCGGCGGTCCTTGACCGCCGGGGTCAGAATGACCCCCTATATCTCCATGGAGGCATAACAAACAGGCCGACATTCATACGTATTCCCCAGAATCCTCCCCAAGAGGGGGATGCAACCCCTCCATATACTCGCGATGGCACCTGACCACGTAGATGATGAGCAGTAGACCAACCACTTGTATACACAACCCATGTTCCACCCTTCAAAAACAATGCCCACCCCGGGGCTGGTCCCACGACATATAAACTAATAGAATGTAATAAGATTACCTGTGTGGAAATAAGTTATATTGCGTTACGTTATGCTATATTATACTATGTAATGTTATACAAATTAACAGGTTGCAGTGACATTATGCTGTTTGACATTATGTTGTTTGACATAGCGATATTATGCTATATGAGTACAGTAATATTTCAACTGTTATTATGTGCAAATGTACTCCAATATCCTGATCTGAACCAGCATTATGTTACTTTACACCCTCACCCCCGCCCTCTCCTCTCCTCCGGCCCTTTAGGCATCCACCCCTTGATCCCACAAATCACTTCCCCCCCCCTTACACCTTTACCAACACCTTCGGTAACATCTACATTAAAATCATTATCACATTTATATCTATCATTATAATCATGATTACAAATACACACCCTGATCCACACCCACCCCCCTCCTCGACCAATATACCCTCACAACATAGAACCCATCGCGATGACACACATCAAGTACAGTGATCGCTAGCCCCCTTTCACTCGAAAATAGGATAAACATTTAACCTATTATATTAGACACTGGACACTGCGAGATATCAACTGGATTCTTCTCCATCTCTTAATCCAGGCCAGTGTGAACTCCCCCTCTACCACCTTTCCCACTGTGCCCAACCTCACCATATTAAAATTATGTCACCAAATCCCCCCCCCCATTATCGACACATCATACCCTCCCTCATCAACATAGCTACTACCCACTCCCGGGCCCCCCTCCCATAATATGCCCATGGCTTCCCCCCATACCCGTTCCCCTCCTTCAGAGCTCAGCTCAGAACCTGTGCATTCGACCACCCTGGATCAATACTGGCCTCCCCCTGCCCCAACTCCGCCTCCTCGGCAGAGAGGCTGCATCAACGGCATTAGGACTCGGACTCGCCGTTTACAGACCATCCCTAAGGGAGCATAGTACTCCCGGTCCTCTCTATATCCCTCTAACCTCTTCCCCTCCCAATCATCACATCCATCCCACTTTACAGACAAACGCTAACTCTAGCCTTCTTTCCACCCATATTATCCCTTCCCCTCCCTCACCAACCCCTCCACGTTCTCGTTTCTCCCCCCCCCCCCTTTTTCTTGTTGGGTACCCGACCCTCATCAGCTGCCTCTGTCTCACCCCTCGAACTCCCAAATATTCATATTACAGCGAACACAGCACCACACAACTACCACCCCCAGTATTGCTGAAATTCTTTCCTCTAACTCAGTATGCCAGAGACAACCCCCCACATAGTGCACCCACTACGAATCCTCTCCTGGAATGTTCATGGCATGACAAACTACATCAAACAGAAAAAGATCTTGTCATATTTTCAATCTAAAAAAGCAGACATAGCCCTGATCCAAGAAACGCATCTTGATAATATAGAGTCCGATAAACTTAGACGTGACTGGGTAGGAAAGGTCTTCTTCAGCTGCTGTCCAGAAGATCAGGGAATCAAGGGAGGCACACCTCGTAAATGTGGCGTAGCGATACTAATACGTAAATCTCTGCCGACCACGATCATTAAAACATGGAATGACACGGAAGGGAGATATACATTTGTCAAACTGAAAATAGGAAATACCTTCCTATGTGTGGGCTCTGTCTATGCACCAACCGGACCAAAGCGTTCCTTCTTCCTACAACTCAATCGCGTATTGACCGAAATAGGGACCACACGCTATATCATCGGGGGGATTGGAATCTTGCTAGAGATGCCATACTGGACAGGACAGGCCCCATCGATGTGGGCAATAATCCCGATAGGGCCTTACTGACGGACATCACAGCAGATGTAGGCCTAGTCGACTGCTGGAGACTAACACATCCAAAGGACAAGGAATTCACATTCATTTCGTCCGTCCATGGCACCCAATCACACCTGGACTATTTTCTTGTATCACACACCATAATCCCCCAAATACAAGACACTAGCATCTTAGATAGCGGACTCTCAGACCATTCCCCGATTTTACTCTCTATTCAGGTGGGCTTGACCTCTCCTGGTCGTAAACCATGGCGCTTTGCCATACACAGATACCGTTCCCCCCAGGGGAAAGAGCAACTCAAGGCCCACATATCCACATACATGACCTAAAACATAGGCTCTGTGACATCCAAGCGGGTCTTATGGGCAGCGGCTAAGGCCACTCTGAGAGGGAACATGATGAGGGACGCAGCACTGGACAATAGAGATAGGGAGGTCCGCTACCGCACCATAGAAGACACGATCCAACGCCTCACCAAACAATACACTACTCAGTCGTCCTCAGCGCTACACCGCTCCCTCGAACAAGCCCGAATGGCACACAACGATCTTTACACAACACAGGCAGAATATGCACTACAAAGGTTACGTCACCGCCACTATGAAGAAGGAGAAAAGGCCGGACGCCTCTTAGCGGGACAGCTCCGACAGAGAGATGCTGCCTCAGCTATCCTGCCATAACATCTCCCTCTGGAGCACTACTGACCCGCCCGCAAGACATTGTGAATGAATTTGCTACATATTATAAACACCTTTACACCCCCGAAACAACGACCGACCAGGCACAGACAGAGGCATTTCTCATTGCGGCAAAATTGCCCTGCCTATCAGAAGCCGGCCGAGCTCTCCTTGAGGGCGATATAAGCAAGGAAGAAATTACACAGGTTATCACAAAATTCCCATACCATAAATCCCCGGGCGAAGATGGATTTCCCGCGGAATTTTACAGATGGTCAGGAGAAGAGGCAACCACAGCAGTACATGAAGCACTCATGGAGGCGTGCCAGGAGGGCTCTCTGGGTGCCCTGTCCAACAGGGCCACGATTGTCATTCTGCCTAAACCTGGAAGGGACCCCCTACTCTGCAGTAGCTATCGCCCCATCTCCCTTTTAAACGGAGACGTTAAATTACTAGCTAGTGTCCTGGCAGCACGTCTACGCAAAGTCATACCGTCCCTAATCCATAATACCCAGGTGGGATTCGTACCGGGCCGCACTTCCAGAAACCACATGCGCACACAATGCCACACCCTGCTTGAATCGTTAAACCTACCAGAAGAAGCCTTGGCACTATCCCTCGACATGGAGAAGGCATTTGACTGCATCGAATGGCCCTATTTATTCACCACCATGAAACATTTTGGTCTTGGAGATCAATTTATTTCTAAAGTCCGACTATTATACGATCACCCTACGGCACAAGTTAACTGCGGGGGATTTCTGTCGGACTCATTTCCCATCGGAAGGGGCACCCGTCAGGGCTGCCCCTTGTCTCCGCTCTTATTCCTACTAGCAATGGAACCGCTGGCGGCAACTATAAGGAATTCTCAACAGATAACAGGCATCTCCTTACCAGGGGGTTCCTCCAAAATCTATTTGTATGCAGACGATATTCTGTTAACCTTGTCTGACTTAGAAAGATCCATCCCATCCCTACTCTCTATCATAGAAAGCTTTGCACCCTTGTCCGGGTATCGAGTAAACTGTGACAAGAGTGAATCGTTGCCCCTATCTCGCGTAACAACGAGAGCTGGAATCCATGGCCGCCCATTTAAATGGACCCCAACCCACCTCAAATATCTGGGGACATATATTAACCGAGGCTTAGAACACATGGTCAGGGATAACCTAGACCCTCTTATATCCCGGATGAAACAGGACTTTGCCAAGTGGACCTTACTCGGCCTATCTATGTGGGGCAGAACACAGGCGGTTAGGATGGTCACCCTCCCCCGCTTCACATATGTTTTAGGCATGCTCCCCCTACAGATTCCGCTCTCTGTTCTCCGAAGGATTGATACTCTGATAAGGTCCTTTGTCTGGGGTTCTATACGGCCAAGACTAAAACCGGGGACAATATTAGCGCGCAGACCCTATGGAGGACTAGGTCTACCCTCAGTAGAACAATACGCTCTAGCCCTACAACTACCACAACTAGCCTACACACTACCAGGCACCCCAGATCCCCCACAATGGACAATCACGGAGAAACACATACAGGGACAGCACTCCGAACTAGGCGGGATATATACCGACTACTCTCACTCGTCCAATCCTATCCTCGCAGCCACAAATACAGCGTGGCGCAGAGCCCACCGGCTACTGGGAGTGCACCCTTCTCTACATGCTCAAGCCCCTTTAGCGGGAAACAAATGTATAAAAATAGGGGGAAATACCCTAAGATGGCCCCAGTGGAAAGACGCTGGTATCCACAACATAACCCAAATAATAGATGGAAATGATTTCCGGTCCTTTGAATCCCTACGGGATGAGTTCGGAATCCACAAAAATCAGGAATGGAGGTACATGCAACTCATGCACTGTATGCGCAAGGCCCTAGGACCCCCCCCGTGGACGATCAAAACCTCACCCGTTGTCAATTACCTGCAGAAATGGGGCCGACACAGAGGAGTTATGGCCGGTCTATACGCAGAGATTACGAACCATCTTTACTTGCAACCTCTCCTAGAGCGACTGCGTCTCAGATGGCAAGATCGACTAGCGATAGCCTACACAGAAGAAGAATGGCAAGACGTAATCGAAGCCCTAGACAGAGGGGTACGCGAGGCCCGTCTGAAATTCTGTCTCTTCAAAATCCTCCAGGACTGGTACTGAACCCCCACAAAACTCTTCAGGGCAGGTCTGATAACACATGCGAGGTGTTGGCGATGCGCAGAGCTCCATTGTGATCTACTTCATATTCTGTGCCACTGTCCGACGATACAGCCCCTATGGGAAGCTGTGTTCCAGACACTTAGGGATTTCATATCAATACCAAACCCGTCACGATAACACTCATTATCTTACACGACATGCGCCCATACCCCTCCCTATCACGTCCCCATAAACGACTACTTCACACGGCAGTTGCCACAGCGAAAATCTGTATTCTTCGACACTGGAGGTCTGCTGTTGCCCCAACACCAACGGAATGGATGACAGCCATGTTCCAAACAGCTACCCATGAGCGAGTCATTTATAACCTACAGGATCAAGCGGCCCTATTTACAGAAATTTGGAGCCCCTTCCTGACAAGACCATGAGGCAGCTGGCTGATGGTCAGCGGATGGCAGTTGACACCCCACCATCTTCCTTTCTCTCCTTCCCTCGCTTCCCTCCCCGCTCCCCTATCCTTTTCCTCCACTCCGGAGACTATTCATCCCAGAGAACACCCTTTACACCATGCCATATCGACCCGCTTAATTCTAGAAATTATTTTTCTTGGATTTGCTCGATCAGAGGCTAACTGTCCAACATTAGTAGGCAAGGCTGGATTCTTTATACATCTAATCCTGAATCTACACAGATACTCTCCCTTGTCTACCCTCTCCCGGAATGGCCCTCTCTCCCCCCATAAATTTATCCTCTTGGCCCACCCTACAATACACTTTGATAAATGTATCACATGGCACAACCCTGTAAGATCGTCGGCAAATGATGAGGAACATCCGGAATATCCATTTAATAACCCAGAAACACGGAGCCAAAATATTTGCCTTTCCCCCCAATATTCTACCTAACCTCCCTACTTCCCCGTTCTCCTCTCTATCACTCTTCTCTCTCTCCTGCTCCCCTCTATTACAATTTGATCCCCCAATAACCTTTTTACCCCCCTTCCCCGCACCCTCCCTAATCTTCAAACCATAGTCTATGTCGACGAATCAGTGTACCTATTAGACAACGTACATTCAGATATCATCTGTAAAATTATCAACTGAACCACGGATTACTGAAAAAATGTCAATGCATACTGTGTATCGTCTTATATTTTTCTCTAATAAAAAATTTACCAAAAAACTAGAATGATAAATGCCGGATCTACTGGTATTGGGTACCTTTAGACTCCTTTGCTGTGGCCTAAAATGTTTTTCCAGTTAGTTGTAATTGTTAAAGAATCCCACCAATTGAGATTTTCAGCTCCCTCATTCCCACCCAACTGCAGCATCTTCCATCTTGATTGAGGTATAGTTGTTTGTATTTATTTGGTGTTAAGTACCAATTGAACAGTAGTTTGTAGAAAGTTACTATGTTCTGTACAGTACGTGAGGCACCTAGAATTTCCCTCCTCAGTGTTTGACACTGGTCTTGTGTTACGGCATTTCCATAAAGGGAACCATAAAGATACACCAATGACTAAAAATATTTCCACAGTGCAATGATCCGAGTGAGCATAAGAAATTAACAAGCAATCACAACCTGCTGTCATAGTTAGACATATTAACAAAAATGATTCCAGTGTCATTACAGTATGGATTAAAATAACCTATGTGCAGAATTTTCTTTGACATTTTAAGAAAAAAAAGAATACAGAGACAACTAAGGTAACCTATGTGCAAAATAGCAAGTTGTTGGGCAAGGGAAGACTTTACCGATCCGGCTGCCAATTATGATTATGATAAGAATTAACATGCAATCACACTCTGCTGTCATAGTTAGAGATATTTAAAAAAATGACTGCAGTGTCATCACAGTATGGATTAAAACCTATGTGCAAAAAAGTAGAATTTTCTTCAACATTTTAAGAAAAAAAGAACACAGAGACAATTGAGGTGACCTATGTACAAAATAGTAAGTTATTGGGCAAGAGGAGCCTTTCCCTACCCGGCTGCCAATCATGATTATTTAGATTAGAATTATTTGGGTAAATAGCCAGTGTTCATGAGGAAAGTATTTCTTAAAATTATTGGAGTGGCATAGATGCGACTTAGCATGATACTAGAAATTAATCTTTTCACCGACCCGGCTGCCTATCTTGGTTGTTTCCTTTTCAGTTTCTGATCAGGCGGTCGGTGTGCAAGGTGTCTGCAGTGTGCTTGAAACACCTGTATTCAGGATAGTTCCAATTGAAGGATCATTCCAACTAAATACATACAATGAGTTCAGAATGATTTCTTCCTTAACGTCGCAAGTCAAAACCGACTTTCAGATGGGTGGCAGCAAAGCAGCATTCTATGTTGGGCAACCCTAGCTCCTCCTCCACTTTAGCTAATTTCATTTTTCCAGAAATTCTGTCTTCCACCAACCAAAATCAATTTGTCACAGGAAGTTTTACATCCATCTTTGATTTGGCTATATACTATATATGACTATATATAGCGCTATACTAATATAGTAAACTTGAAGGATGTTCATTTTCAGAACAGTGAGCCTCCTCAGGCAACATGCAAACAGAAGGTGTTATCTTTGTAGATCACAAATCATAAAAATGTGTGATTTATGAAAGATAAAATTCACTGAAATATTATTTTCATGTGGCTAAAATTGTTTTTTTAATTTTTGCACTGTTTTCACTCTGTAAAGCAGCCACATGATAATGCTTTATGACAGTGGCCAATGGAATTTATGATTCTTCTGAAATCCATGAGCCCCATTGAATAAACTTAAAGTTTTGAAAAGAGTGTCTGCAATTCGAGCATACATAAATTTTAACAGTGAATAAACATTACAACCAAAATAAATTATTACACCCACATTGTTTAAATTACATATAACCTTTTAATGGTTTGTGCTGCAGACAAAAGCTCTTCCACCAAGTACTTTAAATTGTGAGGTTACACTATATTGGAACATCGTCAACTCTTTAAGTGGCTAATTAAAGCAATCAACAGCTTCTGTTCCAGCACCCATTTAGAAAAAGTATTTAGGGGCATATTTATACTCCGTTTGCGCCGAATTTGCGTCGTTTTTTTTGACGCAAATTCCACGCAAAACTAACTCCATATTTATACTTTGGCGTTAGACGCGTCTAGCGCCAAAGTTCATGGAGTTAGCGTCATTTTTTTGCGTGAACACCTTCCTTGCGTTAATGATATGCAAGGTAGGCGTTCCCGTCTTAAAAAATGACTGCGATGCATATGCGTTGTAATATAACTCCCGGGCAAAAATGACGCCCGGGAGTGGGCGGGACAAAAAAACCCACATTTGCGCCGGATTTTAGCGCCTGGGTCAGGGCAGGCGTTAAGGGACTTGTGGGCTCAGAATGAGCCCAGAGGTGCCCTCCCAAGCCCCCAGGGACACCCCCTGCCACCCTTGCCCACCCCAGGAGGACACCCAAGGATGGAGGGACCCATCCCAGGGAAGAAAAGGTAAGTTGTGGTAAGTATTTTTTTTTATTTTTTTTTTGGCATGGGGGGGCCTGATTTGTGCCCCCCTACATGCCACTATGCCCAATGACCATGCCCAGGGGACAGAAGTCCCCTGGGCATGGCCATTGGGCAAGGGGGCATGACTCCTGTCTTTGCTAAGACAGGAGTCATGTTAATGGCGTCTGGGCGCACAAAAAAAATGGCGCAGATCGGGTTAAGACGATTTTTTTGCCTCAGCCTGACTTGCCCCATTTTTGGACGCCCAAACGCCATTTTTCCCTACGCCGGCGCTGCCTGATGTACGTGGTTTTTTTTCACGCACACCAGGCAGCGCCGGTCGGCTAACGCCGGCTAACGCCATTCAATAAATACGGCGCCCGCATGGCGCTTCAGAATGGCATTAGCCGGCGCAAATTTTTTTGGCGCAAAACTGCGTTAGCGCAGTTTTGCGTCAAAAAGTATAAATATGGGCCTTAATACCTTTGATCTTTTAGAGCCGGATATTAATTATACAGCAGATGGTTGAGTAGTAGATGTTGTGAATGTAAGTGTACAAACAAATTTACATGTTTTATGCCTGTCTGGAAATCGTAAAGAGATTTTTGGCCAATGTCTTGACAGTTACGATTTCTTACATCTCTCCACAAATGTACAGACATCTCCACTCATAAATTCCATTGAAGAACTGGGAACAGAGCATCCAAAATTGTGGTTTGTCTCAGACATTTTCAGCACCCACAACCATGCATGTTGGTGGCCACTCCCAACCTCTTTTCTATCCCTTTTCCATACTGGAATGGCTCATTCATTTACTTCAGACAAAGGGCTGGAGTACCTCCCCTCCGGGATAGGAAGCAGTCACCCCAGATATGGTGGAAGTGTACGCACAGGGCTTTCTCCCTGGTGCAGAGAAGAAAATAATTTATATTTCCGCAGGGGCTCCATTCCCTCTCTCAGAACTTCTCTGCAATAGAGTACACACAGCATGAAAATTAGCCCAAAGGATGAGTCACCTGACACTCCTATTAGTATGCATGGAAATCTGTGCTTGACATAGCTTTTGAGGCTTACTACTGGGATTAGTAGAGATTAGCAAAAAGTTGTAAATCTGCACCTGCACATAGATGTAAATCTACAAGCAGAGATTTACTGCTTTTATTGTGTCTTCGGCCTGTAATGTCTATGATTGTGTGCATTATTCTCTATTGAATTCTAAATGCCTGGCTTATATGGAACACATACGTTATTATATAGTTATATTAAATACATGCATAAAATATAAATCCAAGTTTGTGCTTCTGCTATGATTAGAAAATGTACCCATTGCCATAGACCTATTCTCATTAAAGTGAAGGAAAACATTTGGCTGAGGAATAATTTCCTCTATCGAACAGAGAATATTGAGTATTGGCCCTCCTAATTAGCCCCTACCTGGCAGGGTTATTTGCACAAATTACTTGGACCCAGTAGCAACACCTGCATTTGGTTTGAAATTACTTTTAAGCCATTATCTCTAATTCACTCTCCCATGCGTAAATTGATATCCACCACCACTCATTATAGCCACAGTGACTGCGTTAATTGCTAAAATGCATTTAAAGGTATGTTATATTATAAAAAAATATTCAGTTTTAGTCATAAAAAAATAAAAGTAAACAAAGCAAGAAAGAAGGAAAATCTAAATATACCAGCACAATATACAACAATATTAAATTAAAAATTAATAAAATACATACTGCACTAAAATGCTGATGACTGTTAAAACCCTATAAAACAGGACACCGTAAAAAACATATTAAAAAAATCATTTTTCAGCTGCTGCTGAGTTAATTAAGCCTGGAATATGTCAACGTCATTGCCACCCTAAAAACAAGCTACTTAAAAAATAACCAAGGGATAATAAACATTTTCCTAGGCAAACTAAAAGAACTACAAAACATCACAAAATGTAGGGTTTCTTATGGTGACACATTGTCGCAGCCGCCTGGTCCGAAAGTGCCAGGTGGGTTCCAACCTCTAGGAGAAGCCAAGAAATAGTCCAACATGATAAATTGAAACCCAGTCAGCAAAAATCTATCCCTGTGATCTTTTGCAATTTATAAATAAGGTTCCATAGACTGGATCATTTTTTTAACAGCAAATGTCCCCGTACAAAAGGTTCCTTCAGTTCAGTCTGCTCTCTGCAAAACAGCTTTCATTCCAGGAAATGAAACCTCACCCATTTCAACTCTGTATTAACCATGGTTTGTAGGCTAAGAAAAAATTCCTCCCTTAAGCTTTTAGAAGACTCCTTGATGTATGCGATCCAGGGGATCCTAGCAGCATGATCAAGCGATAAACAATCCCTCAGGATAAGATGATTCAGCTGAGATTCCAGCCTTGCCCAAACCTTACTCCAAGATAACAGTGGCCTCAGAGCAATCATGTCCCGAATGTACTTTATTCCTAGTTCTTAATGCACCCAGAAAACAGAGGTGGTTTGGGGGATGCACAACATGGGCCTTAAAAACATGTTTTTCTTTGACTGTAAAAGATCTACCCTCCTATAACCCCAAATATAATTGCCATATATGGTCTTAGAGACACACTTTCCCTGATAGACATTAGTTAAAGCTCGAGGTGGCCAACTCCCCAATCTATAGTCAACACTAGTCACAGCTGTATTAGCAGTAAGAAGCTCCCCTTTCTTCATCGCAATCAAAGGTGTCCAATTCACATTGGAGTCAAACAAGACCCAGAGGTAGGAAAAGGTTGGAACTTTGGTTGAGGTATGGTAACCTACCTTAAACTTTTTTGTTCTAGTGGATTGTGGGCCCAGTATCATAACATAAGATTTGTTACAATTAATAGTGAGATTTAAGCTATCCACAAAGATTGGAAATTTGTTTATTAAGATCTATAGACCAACCGCAGTCCTGGTCATCAGGACCGCATTGTCTGCATATAGCAGTACCAGGAACTATATAGTTCCTACCTTTGGGCAGTCAACTTTCACAGAAAGAAGGGCTTGCTCTATCCCATTTATATAAAGGGCAAACGAAAATGGGACAAGGAAACACCACTGTCAAATCCCCTTGCTGGCTCTAAAAGATTGGGTATAGAGCTGTAGTGTAGCCATTTTAGTTATAGCTTCATGCATGTTATTTTAGCATACTTGGCCTGCCGCTGTGCACTTTAACATAGATATATTTTATTCAGCTTTGTTTATTATTTTAACAATAGCCACTTTTACGGTCTTGTTTTATTTCTGTCTATGTAGCTGTTTTTGCCTAGACCAGCACTGAGGCCCTCATTATGAACACAGCGGTCTATACCACGCTGCCGGCGGTGGCGGTAAAAAACGCCAACAGAGGAGCGGTCCGGGCAGCCAAATAATGAACCAAAGGAAACACAGGCATCCAGAAAACCACACACCGCCAGTAGAGGAGTGCCGATGACGACGGCAGAGTCTGCCCCCAGGACGATGGAAAGACCCAACCCCCCCACATCAAATAATGAACCACCAGTCCGCCGCCAGTTCCGGGGCGGGAGCCACCTCCACGCAAAGCCAGGCGGAAATGAACCAAATCCAATTAAACACTCACCGGAGGCCCTCACAACGCGTCGAAGCAGACATGGATAGAGAGCTGCAGATCATGCCAGCCCTGCTCCTTGCCATATACCGCCACGACCGAGACCGCAGACGAAGATGACAAGGGTAAGTACCACAACCTACGAAACAAGGGAGGAAAGGGCACAGTTATGTACCCATCCATTGATTTGTGACGGGGGTGGGCCTTGGACTTTTGTTTGGAAGGTGGAGGGGGTGTGGGCTTGTCCTTTGAAGGTAAGTGGTGTGTTTTGAGCAGGAGGAGCCAGATGGACCAGGCTCTGCCCGGGCCCTTTTCTTCTCTAGGGAAGGGGCACGGGAATGTGAAGGGTGGACAGGGGTTGACTGTGAAGTGGAAGGAGTGGAAAGGGCAAGGAGCTGGGCACGCTTAGGGACAAGACAGGATGGACCAGTAGGTTGGAAGAGGTCAGCACGGGAGAGGAAACATTTTTTCAGAGCAATTGGGTGGTCCTGGATGATGGCATGGGAGTGGAGGCAGAGGCATTGGATGTATGTGGTGTAGGGGTGCGTGTAGTGGGTGCAGGTGACTGGATAGTATGTTGTGGTGTGGTGGATGTGTGATGGGTGGGTGTCTTGGTGTGTTTGTGTGTTTTTGGAGGAGGGGGTTGGACACAGTGGTAGAAGACAGGCAGCTAGTGTGGATGTATGTTGTGTGGGTGTCTGCAAGTCTGGTGAGTGTGTTGCATGTGTCAACTACAGTAGTTGTGGTGAGTGCAGGTGTGGTGTATGGGGTGCATGTATGGATGTCTGCTATTGTGGTGACTGCAGTAAGAGGAGCAGCAACAGTGATTGAAGGTGCAGTGCATGAGGGTGTGGATGTAGAGGGTACAGAGAGGGAAGCGGAAGAGGTCGGCACACTGGGGGAAGTGGATTTTGTTGTGTGTGCATGTGTCTGTTGGCTGTGTGAATGCTTGTGGTGGGAGGTGTGGTGCTTGTGTTTCGAAGTGTGCTTCTTGTGTGTTGATGTGCTTGACTGCATGTCTGAATGTGTGCTTTGGACGGGTGAAGGGAGTGGGGTGCTGCAAGGGGCAGAGGAGGTTGGAGGGGGGACAGAATGGCCAGGGAAACTGGCTGCCGTCCAAGAGGAGGCCAGAGCCTGAAAATATCTCTGTAGGGCAGACACAGCACCGTGAGTGCCATCCAGATGAGCATTTGTCTGCTGCACCTCTGATGTTAGTCCCTGGATGGCATTGACGATGGTTGTCTGCCCTACAGAGATGGTTCTCGGGAGATCAATAACATCCTCTGTGAGGGCAGCAGGGCTGACTGGGGCAGGGGAGGAGGTGCCTGGGGTGAAGGAGACGCCCACCATTCTGGGTGAGCAGGCACGGGCAACGCGGTGGGCAGCAGAAGGGAGGGCGGTGATAGGATGGGGGTGTCAGAAGATGTCACTGTAGTGGTGTGGCCACTAGAGTCCGCCACTGCTGGGGAGCCCCCATCGGAAGAGGTCTCAGAGGCACTACCTCCAGTGGTAGTTGCCTCCCCCGTGGAACTCCTCTCGCCCTCCCACCCACTGGTCCCCTTGGCGTCAGATGTCTCTGCCTCTGAGAATCCGTGGGCCGCTGCTTTCCCACTTGCCGCTGCCTCAGCTCCCTGGCCAGATGTTGCTGCTGTACCAAACCAACACAAGAGAACAGCGATGGGGAGACAAAACATGAGAGACACTTGTAAATAGCTGAATGGAGGTACATAGTGGCCAGACATACACCCACCCGGAAGACACACCCAACAGGCAGCACCGTTCACTATGGCCTTGGCCATGCCCCTGACTTCTGACCAGAATACTGCTCTACACCCATCCCCTGGACTACCTAAGGAGGCGATGTGTGGGAGACCTGACAAAGACACCCCTACACCCTTTGGGGACCATAATGTACATGGACACCAGTCAGAGTCCCTGCCTCCAAGCAGCATGAACCCTAATGCACACACAAACACCCTTCCAGACTGAAGTTTGTGACATGAGTACTCACCCCCTTGTGACTGCTGTGCAGCCTTCAAGTGCCCATCCAGGTCTGGGTACACCACAGCCAGGATACGTCGCATGAGAGGGGTCAGTGCCTGACGGGCACCCCTTCCACGTTCGGAGGACTTTCCCAGCTGGGCTTCACAGATCTTACGCGGCCAGCACAGCAGGTCCTCCCACCTCTTTCTGCAGTGGGTGCTCCGCCGGTTGTAGACCCCGAGGGTCCGCACATCCTTGGTGATGGCATGCCAAAGTGCCTTCTTCTGGTGGGCGCTGACCTAAAAGGTTGACACAGATATGGGACACAGAGGTCAGGCACTTGCAAGATAGGTACAGATGGCTATTTGTCCACTATGGGACGGACAGTACTCTCAGACTTACAGGCCTTATGCACGCAGCATGCCATGCACCACAGCCCATGCAGGCTCAGAGGTGCACACATATGTCCATTCAACACCATCTATTGCACCCAAACAGTCCCCCCCAAACCCAGACTCACCTGTACCTCTGGCCATCCGTAGAGTTTTACATACAGGGGCAGGACCCCGTCCACTAGCCTCTCCAGTTCATCCTGGGTGAAAGCCGGGGCCTTTTCCCCTGCAACACGAGCCCCATCCATGAGCAGAGGCAGGCCACAGCAGTACACACAGTGGAGTACCTGTCCGCACAAGATCAGGGAGTCAAGTGATAATAGATTACAAAATCACATACATACCACGGTGATGTGCACCATCACCACCGGGGGCGATCATGATACGCCAGGATTCCCCATTGGCATCCATGTTAACCAATGACGGTGCAAAGGGCGGTAAACACCGCCTTATGCTGTGACGTCAACCGCTAGCGGTATGAGGTCACTTCCACAACGAAAGGCCTGGATTACAGAGGACAGACATTTAGGCAGTTACTACGCATCTCAAAATAAAAATGTGCACAATGCAGGCCCTACTAGCCACATGAAGCACCTATGCATGTGACCATTCCGTAACATACCACACATGAAAAACACTGTTCCCTCATTGAGGTGTAGATGTAGATGTGTCAAGAAGCAGTTAATGTTGATTCACCACAATGAAATATGCAGTGCACAATTCATGACAATGTGTGTCTATGTAGGTGTGTTCATCACACCTATTTGATGCCCCTCGTAGGTACCAACCCTTGTGGCGAGGAAGGGCATCATCGGTGTACAGAACACTTGTAGATATGAGGACCATGGTGGAGCGTCAGATCATAATCAATTACAGACTCACACGCGCAACAATTCAGGAACTTTGTGCTTTACTGGATCCTGCACTAACTCGGGGAGATCGTAATCAGCATGCCATCCCTACTGAAGTGCAGGTGCTCTCCGCACTCCATTTCCTGGCCACTGGCTCATTTCAAGTGACAGTGGGCATGGGTGCTGGATTTTCACAGTCAATGTGCAGCATGGTACTGACAAGATTTCTAAATGCATTTGTACGACACCTGCAGTCCTATGTGAGATTTCCCCAAAGTACTGACCGCCCTGACATCAAGTCAGAATTCTATGCCTTTGCCAACATACCCCATGTGATAGGTGCAATCAATGGCACCCACATACCAATCATCCCCCCAAGAGCGAGTGAACAGGTGTGCAGAAACAGAAAGAACTTTCACTCCATGAGCATCCAATTGGTATGTACTGCAGACCAGTACATCTCACATGTGAATGCCATGTTCCCAGGTTCAGTCCATGATTCCTTTGTGTTAAGGAACAGTAGTGTGCCACAGAGGATGGAACAACTCCAAGAGGACAGAGGGTAGATCATAGGTAAGTGTGTCTGTCACTAACTGAAACATAGCAGACAGCCAGGCTGTCTGACTAAGGGGCTTAACAATGACTACTCTGTAGTGCACCTTTTTCTAGGTGATTCTGGCTATCCAAACTTGCGTTGGTTCCTGACACCAGTGAGGAATCTTAGGACGGACGCAGAGAGGAATTACAATGAGGCCCATGGACGTACTAGGAGGGTGATAGAGTGCACAATAGGTCTCCTGAAGGCTAGATTTCGTTGTCTACATATCTCTGGGGGCTCCCTGACTATGGGCCTGAAAAGGTGTGTAGAATAGCAGTGGCCTGCTGCATGCTGCACAACAAGGCAGTGAGACAATCGATCTCCCTCTTGGAGGTGGAGGGTGCTGTATGTCCTGACCAGCTTCCTCAGAGAGGGGAGGAGAGAGATAGTGGTGATGCTGAAGGGGAAGATGTCAATTCCTGGACCCAACTGATACAACTCTACTTCCAGTAACTGTGTGGCACTAAGGGCTGGGATTGGGGTTTGTGACATCTACTGTCAGTGTGCTCAGTCTTATGGGGGGGTAGATAATGATATGTGAAACATGGTCCAGGTCTCCATGGTACAGATTGAAATTTTCTGCATTTACTTATGGCCCACATTTGGGCACACAGGATTCCCTTCAAGCAAAGATTTGACAATAAAGTGGTTATCAGCCAGTTACCTCCATACTTCACTTTGTTCACATTTTAACACAGGGGACAGCGTTACAGGTGTGATATGTGTTTTATTGGTTGCAGGGAGTGAATAGTGCTATTTACATTGATAACAAGTCATAGGGGGTGGGTGTCCTCAAAGCCAACATGCTGGCAACCTTGTGGGTAGTATTGATGGGTCCATCTTTTCTTACATTAGTTCATATTGCCTCTTAGCAATGTGTGGTGGCTGATTGAGTGGGATGGTTGCTGTGAAGAGTGTTGCAGTTACTTCTTGAAGGGGGCTTGTTCTTTGCTGGGGTTCCAGTGCCATATCTTGGCCTGAGGGTCTGTTTGGGGGCCTGCTGTTGGTCTTGAGGGGATGACATGGTAGGCCCTTGGGTTTCCTATGAGGGAAGTTCCTGGGATGTTTCTGCTGATGGTGTGATTTCATGGTGGGTGTCCGGTGCTGTAGTGGGGGCCTCCTGTCCAGTGTGGGCCTCAGACTGGGTTTGTACCAGCTGCAGCAGTGCTCCTGCTATGGTGGCCATTGTGGCATTGTGCTGTGTCCACTGCTCCATGGCCTGTTGGTGGTGTTCCTACTGCATCCTCTGACTGTGCTCCAGGGTGGACAGTATCTGTGCCAACCTGTCGTGGGTATGCTGGTAGGTCCCCAATACCTCTGATATCACATCCTGGGCTGCTGCATCCATCCTGTGGCCTCCCCCCTGGCCCAGTGACACCCTTGCACTTGCCCTAGTCCCCTGTGCCTGTGTCCCCTGCACAGGTCTGGCAGTACCACTCGTACTGGGGCTCTCGCCTTCTTGCATGTTGGGAGTGGGAGACTGTGGCCTCTGGACCTGTGTTCCACCAGTCTGTGGCCAGGATACACTGGTGTGGGGACTCTTGCCCTGCGCTGCTGGTCTTGACTGGGTGGTAGGGGTGACAGTGGTTTCCTGGGTGGGGCTGCTGCATGGTGACAGTCCAGGACTGTGTGAGGGGCCTGCCTGCTCATCAGTGTCTAGGGATCCTTCAGCAGTGTCCGGTGAGGTGCCTCTGTCTCCCTGGGGGGCACTGGCACTCCTTGTCCCGTCCATTAGGGTGGCATGGGTGGTGGTGCCTGTTGGGGGACATAGACATGTCTGTTACAGCTGTATGAACGTTTGGGATGAACAGGACTGTGCTATTTTGTGCTGGGGTTACTTTCAGTGGCCTTACAGGGTGCCTTTGTGAGGTTGACACTGCATTTTGCTTCAACTGTGGGGTTGCATTGTGGTGGGGGATGTTGTTTCATTGTGGGTACTTGCAGGGGTAGGTGGCTGTGAACAGGGGAGGGATGTGGGCCTTTTAGTGGGTTTGTGGTCATGAAGGGGGGGGTGGACTTAGTGGCTGTTGCCTGGGTGGGGTGTTGGTCCTGGTGGGTGTGGGTGGGGTGGTGCATGCATTACAGGTATGATGTATATGGGAAATATGTTGATGACTTACCTGAGTCCATTCCTCCAGTGAGTCCAGTGAGTCCCTCAGGGTACAGGATGTCCAGTACCTTTTCCTCCCAGTCTGTGTATTCTGGTGGTGTTGGTGGCGGTCCTCCCCCAGTCTTCTGGACTGCAATGTGGTGCCTTGATGCCATGCCCCTGACCTTCCCCCGCAGGTCGTTCCATCTCTTCCGGATGTCGACCCTGGTGCGTGGATGGTGTCCCACTGCATTGACCCTGTTCACAATGGTCTGCCATAGCTCCATCTTCCTTGTGATGGGTGTGTGCTGCACCTCGACCCCGAATATTTGTGGCTCCACCTTCAGGATCTCGCCCCACCATGGTCCTTAACTCCCTTTCTGTGAAGCGTGGATATTTGGGGGGTAACATGGTGAGTGTGGTGAATGGTGTCGGGGCTGGGAACGCGGTGAGGGTGATCTTCTGTGAGTCGGTGTGCGTTTCGTGTATGGTGGCGTTCGGTGTCTGCCTCTGGTGCTCTCCGTTTTCTCAGCCTGGTTTCATTGCAAAGGATTGTGGGGTATGTCTAGGGGTGTTTTATGGGGTTATGGATGTGTGTCAGGTGAGTGGGTTGCACGCTTATCCAATGTGTGCACTTCTTGCTGTTCAGTGCACTTGCCGCCCGTGGCAGTCGAAACCGCCAATGGTCATCCGGCCTCCACCGTCCGCCAAGGTGATTTGTGCATCATTATTTGGAGGGTGGGATGTGGGTGTGCTCGGCGGTGGGGAGGTCCGGGATTTCCGCCGACAGGGTCATGGCGGGAGTGGTGTTCTGGTGATTTTTGGCGGGGTCGGGATTTTCGTTCATTATGTGGTGGGTTTCCATTCACCGCCAACAGCGGACTTCTGTTCACTACCGCACAGCGGTCTGCAGTGTTTCCCATCGTGTTCATAATGACCGCCAAAGTTCTCAAACAAGACATGCTTGCTCACTCTGTGCTTTGTTCAGGGCTGTAGTAAGATAGGTTGCCGGTGAATGTGGTAGACGGTTTGTCTCTGGTATTCATAGAAAAACACACATCCTTAAGTAGGGACATTTTCTCAGAACATCAGCTGTTTTATTATAAAAACACTTCCTTGTTCCTTACACGTTAGAGAGAGATTCCAGCCAGAGGACCACAACTGTATGCTGATTGCTGAACGCTTCGCTGCAGCTGCTTATGCAGACTTCAGGCCTTTGATATTGTAATGCTGTATCGTCCTGGTTATTGCAGTACATGCTTTGCTATCTAAGATGCAGTCGCTTTATTAAAACCTTATTGAAACATATACTGCCTCTGTTTGTCATTGTGTATGTGAGACTAATGTAATTGAGAGAAACGGATGAGACCTGAGTGACCACGATTTCCCTGAAAAATCAATTATGTCATGCGTTCAGCTGCCTAATCACCCCTGCCCTTGGGTCGAGATGAGGCACTGCTAGTTAGCAGGAGCAAAACCCGGATTAGGGCGACAGAGTCACCTGTAGTGGGTTAAGACTCAGTCTCCCACACCACAAGCGATTCTGCTGCTCAAAATTGAGTAGTCTCATTAGAATAATGAGAGCCTGTGCGACAGACCCATCCCTGAGTATGCCAAACAGAGGCTGAGGTATTTGCATGCAGATCACTTAAAAACACACAAAATCAGGGTCCACCCCTATCGAGAGGAGCATACTCCACATCTTATCTCGATTGACCCTATCAAAGGCGCACATAAGGTCCATAAAAGCCAGATGAATCAACTAAGACCGGGCTACGTTGTACTTATTAATAATCATATATAAGTTCAGCCATTGATCAATTGTGGGTCTACCTGGCTTAAAACAGTATTGCAGTTCAGAGATGATATTGTTCTCATCCGCCCTCTAATAACACTTTTTCCAGGATCTTCACAGCGTCAATCAAAGATATTGGCCGGTAGCCATGAGGATTATCTTTATCCTTGTCTTAAATACTGAGACTATTACTGAGGTAGACCACAATAGTAGGGAGCCTTCCTCACTGCAGCTTTTAGAACCATCATCAAGACTGACCCCCAAATCTCAATGTCATTGATAAACAGATATGGGGAAGTTCTATCAGGCCCAGGGGCCTTATTTCTTGATAAAGCTAGAATACCCTTAGTAACTTTACCTAATGTAAAAACAAGGTTGGACTTCCCTGTCACATGGTCTCCCACTTCGTCCCATGCTAAAACAGGCATGCAATGATATCAAAATGTTCTATCCACTCGTCCTCCGAAATATGATAGCATAAAGCAGAACCATTACTATTTACTAAACAGGGCTTAATAATTACCTGTCAGAAGAGGAAGCTGTTTTCACTATAAAATGCTTGCACTAATCCTCTCAAGCTATATCTCTCAAGGCAGTTTTACGCTTCACCTTTTCCAATTTATATGCCCTTCAAGAAATGACAATAGGTTTCTTATCTCTAGGCACCTATTTTACAGCCTCCTTCAAATTTCGTAGAGCCTTAGTGCAATTCGGATCGAACCATTTTGGTTCAAGTGGCATCGTATTGACAGTGGTTATGTTGAGTAAAGTAGATACCTTATGGGTGATACCCGCAAATGCAGATCAACTCACACCATTTGAGGAGCATACGTCCAGACACAGGGAGAGCTCTTGCCTGCAACAAGAAAAGAAGGACCTTTTAAAACACTTAGCCTCCACCTGTGACCACTTTAGTCGATTACCTTGCTCTGTTGGAGAAAGCACCCCCTGTGGTCCTGGTAAGTTCCTACTACAAGAACCTAACTCACTCATCACTAAGGAGACAGGGTTATGATCACTAAACACACTGTGCAATATACTAAAATTAGACATCAGCTTAAAAAGTGCTGCTGATAAAAAGACAAAATCAATTATTGATGCACAGCCCCTGCCTTTAAAAGTAAGTAATACACAGGGATTTACTGAATTAACCTATTTCTCCATAGTAAAGATGAGGTCACAATTGTTTAAAATTACATTACGTTTTGTGTCTTCCCTACTGTGGCTTATATGTATCCCCTCTTCTATAAAGCATTTAGACTAAAGGCCTGATTTAGATATTGTCGGATGAGTTACTTCATCTCAACGGAGATGAATATACCATCATCCGAAATCTAAATCCCATAGGATATAATAAGATTTAGATTTCAGCAGACAGGATATCCTTCACTGTTGTGACCGATTAACTTGTCTGCTATTATCTAAATCAGACCCTTAGTGTTTGTTAAATAAAGGGGGCTCTCACATATGCGAATATTAAGTTATCCAACTAAAACTAGATTATCCAAACAGTGGGGGTCATTACAAGTCTGGTGGTTCAAGGACCACCAGACTCGCTGTGACTCCAGGCGGCCCAACTGCCACATTATAATCCTGATGGTCGGACCACCAGGGGACAGCCGTCACTGCCGGGAACATGTTTTCTGACAGGCTGACAGTGGTTGGGGTTGTACCCAGCCACAGTGGCTCTGAACTCAGCGCCGCCGCCGCTGTGCTGATCACAATCTGACTTACCACCAGCCTTTCTGGTGGTAAACCATTGCTGGGGGCCACAGGGAGGCCCCTGCACTGCCCATGCTCACGGCATGGGCAGTGCAGGGGCCCCACTGCCCAGCACCACCAGTGTGCACAGTCAGCTTTGCAGACTGTGCATTCTAAGGGTACTGAGGTGCTTCGGAGAGCTGAGGCCAATACTGTAGCACATGTCACAATACAAAGCTCTTGCCAGTCAGCCCGGTGGGAACATTGTAATACAAGGGGGGTGAGGGAGGCCACTGGTATGATGGTGGCATCATCCCTAATGCTTTGGTGGTCCCGTGATGGAACCGCCAAAGTTGTAATGAGGCCCAGTCTCTTTCCCCAATCATTGTATCTATAGCAGCACTTAAAATGGTAAGGTTAGATGACTCAGCATAGCAAGGTTTTGCATTATAAAAATGAAAAAATTAACAGATATCGAGCCAAGAGAAGCTAACTTAAGGACTTGGAACAAACTTTATCCCAGAGACGTGCCCATAATTTTCCCACAAAAGTCTAAAGAAAAAAAGGAGTCAAAACCGGCATTAGCCCTCCCAGCCACCAAAGCCACAGGAGAAGAAAAAAACAACATCACGCTTACCAAGTTTCTTTCAAACCAGCAAAATGATATTGCCTTATAAAACAACCTCAAGTTTAATCATAGAATTTAGATGCTAAGCTGGCGATGTTCTAAGATAGTAATAAGAAATCTTGGGGCTTACTATTCGCGTATCAACAAGGGGGCTGACAGATGAAGAAATAACAAGTGACAGAGGAGAATCAGAATGGACAAGTCAGTCACAAGAGTCCAAATTGCTCAAGGGAGCATATATGTTGGTAGTCCTCATTTCTGGTGGTGCATGGAGTACGAGAGTCCATTTGCTATGAGAGCTTGGTTAAAGCAGAACATGCATCCAAGAGGCAAAACATACCATTTCTGGTTTATTAAAAAACACAAGAAGGACAGCCTGAATTGTAGAGGGTCTGCTACTTCTAAATGAGCTCAAGGTAGTCAGAGCTTGTGCTGCAAAGGTGGGCCTATTAAATTTGATCAGTGCACAATCCCCTGTCCATCTCTTGTTGTCGCCCCACAACCAATTCACCCTTCTCACTATGTTAATATTCTCGTACATAAATGGTTGAGGTTGGAATATATAACCAACTAGTGAACCTCTTTGTTTTTAAGTCCATCACAAAATTCCAACATGGATCCTATCAATTGGACCGTGTTCCCCAACATCACCACATATGGAGTTGCTTCAGGAGATAAATTAATTACAACCCTTGTCTTGGGAGATATGGCATGAGTGATGTCAGCCACAGGTGAAAGGTGGGAACTTGGGGTTGAAGCAGAGGAGCCTATAGAAGAAGATGGAGCATTATTTAACACAGAGCAAGGCTTGGACACTCGGGAAGGTGATCCATCTTATCAGCATTTCTCTGGAAATTTCGAGACTGAGTAGGAAGACCCTTACTTGGCAAACTGCAACTTCAGGGATTAGTTCCAGGTGCTGGTTAGCCATCTTTATTCAAAGTGGCCATAATCAACAGTCTAGTTTTGGTAAGTGTCAGGGGCATATTTATACTCTGTTTGTGCCGGAATTGCGTCGTGTTTTTTTTACGCAATTCCGACGCAAAACTAACTCCATATTTATACTTTGGCGTTAGACGCGTCTAGCGCCAAAGTCCATGGAGTTTGCGTAATTTTTTAGCGTGGACACCTACTTTGCGTTAATGATATGCAAGGTAGGCGTTCCCGTCTAAAAAAGTGACTCCGAGGCATGTGCGCTGTATTTACACTCCCGGGCAAAAATCACGCCCGGGAGTGGGCGGATCAAAAAAATGACGTCCAGCCGCTTTTGCGTCATTTTTTAGCACCTGGTCAGGGCAGGCGTTAAGGGACCTGTGGGCTCGGAAGGAGCCCAGAGGTGCCCTCCCACGCCCCCAGGGACCCCCCCTGTCACCCTTGCCCACCCCAGGAGGACGCCTAAGGATGGAGGGACCCATCCCAGGGAACATAAGGTAAGTTCAGGTAAGTATTTTTTTTATTTTTTTTGTGGCATAGGGGGGGCTGATTTGTGCCCCCCTACATGCCACTATGCCCAATGACCATGCCCAGGGGACAGAAGTCCCCTGGGCATGGCCATTGGGCAAGGGGGCATGACTCCTGTCATTTCAATGGGGGTTGGGAGTCGAAAAAAATGGCGCAAATCGGGTTGAGGCGATATTTTTGCCTCAGCCTGACTTGCCCCGTTTTTTGGCGCCCAAGCTCCATATTCCCCTACGCCAGCGCTGCCTGGTGTACGTCATTTTTTTTGACGCACACCTGGCAGCGCCGCCGACTAACGTTGGCGCAGTTGTGCGTCGAAAAGTATAAATATGGCCCTCAGTCTTGCAAACATTGGGTCTAGTTTAGCTGACAAAACAGCATTAAGTTTGACTGTATAAAATCAGTCATGGCATTCAGAGAGGAAGTAGATTGGTGCATAAAAGTCTCTGTTTGTGTGTCAACATTAGTGTGATTACATACTCCTTGAAGTATAATCACCCACCTCAAGTCATATTTTTTGGACTCATACACAACAACTGATGTTGAAACATCTGAAATGCCTGAACCTGATGGGGAAATCTTTGACAGCTGGGCAGGGATCTGACTTATTCTTGATGAGCACATCCTTTTTGGATTGGGATGCATAAATCGCATGGAGGGCTCTCTAAGTGAACGTGGAATATTAGGCTGTGAAAGGTTCATGCCATCTCCAGTCAAAGATCATCAATGCTCCGCTACCTCAATGTCCTTTGGCACAACCCACACCGCACAAGATGAGCCCATCCAAAGTGGACATTTTTTAGGCCCACTGGAGGGACAAAGGTTGGAATGAAACTGCCTTTCTTTTACTCATGATTCCACATCACTTAGTTGCAAAAAACAAAACAAACTGAAGCTGCCCGAAAGCAGGAACAATAAATAGATGCAACAACAGTACCTTACCCCGGAGCTGGAGCAGAAGCAAAAGGGTGTGGCAGCCTAGCAGATGCCGATGACAACCGATGTCAGGCGAAGACGGGCCTGATCTTGGCTCAGACATTGTCTCTGGTGCGTCCCGTGCCACTGGAAATGCAGATTGCTTACGATCGCTCATGATGGATTGTGGCTGTGGGCTGCCCCTTGGCAGCTGAAACAATGGATGCTGGCTGACGAAGTCTCACCCCAGCGAAACAGTTTTGAGGCATGTTATATTATTCTAT
This sequence comes from Pleurodeles waltl, assembly GCF_031143425.1. Taxonomy (NCBI): domain Eukaryota; kingdom Metazoa; phylum Chordata; class Amphibia; order Caudata; family Salamandridae; genus Pleurodeles; species Pleurodeles waltl. Next base: position 263,897,832 of record NC_090440.1, read on the forward strand.
GTTACGTGATCTTATCTTAGACATATTTGATAAAGTGCACGTTTACCAAAAGGTTTCTTTGTTCCAAGTAACTGAAGCTATTATTAAGGTGCAATTGAAAGTGCCAATATGCCTGTCTGAGCAACCATACAGTATTTTAAGATTTGACCTAGATATTTTGAGCACAATTTTGGAAAATAAATAATCAAGAAGAGAATTTCAAAGGGTCAGTGCCTGAGCAGTTTACTTAAAGCAATTTTAGGCCCTACGAGGTAGAGTCAGATGTCACTGGCAAGAGGAAACAAGAAATTGTAGCGGCGCAGGAAGTAAGGTGGTTCTCACAGAGTCAAAGAGATTCCATGCCATTGTTCTACCTTGATATGTACTGATCATAGTGAAGCTGCTATGAAGCTGCCATGTAGATGCTGCTACCATGATGCTATGTACCTTTCATAAATAGGTGCGTAGTAAATACAGTTTTTTCTCACAACTTCAGGAAGGGACCAAAAGTACATCACTGTACACTCATAAATACATTTTTGTTAAAATTCATGCAGAGTATTTAGAATTTTTTTTTTAAACCCGGAAAGCAAATGACTGGATGTGGATTTTCGATCATCACATACAGTGTATCTAGGGCAGAGAAGCTTTCATAATTACTCTCCAAAATGCCAAAAACATCAAAAAAGCCTTTACGTTATAAATCCAATTACCTTATGTGACATAAATTGCTCCAATTTCGGGTCTCGTTGAAACAATTTTAAATAATCAATTGATCCTCATATAAAAACCGTATATTTATACAAGAGTGTTAGTTAGATAACATTCAACTGCACCTGGGTCACTCTCTGTGCCCTGTCATAGGACGAATAACATGAGGCTGCACCTTAAATTAAAGAGAATATTATTTTTGGCTTTGAAGAGCTAAAAGATTTTGGAAAATATCATTGTGAACAATCTTTCCTTAGGTCCAGATTACAGAGTGGGTCGGTAAATGTAATGGTGTTGCAACAACTGTTATCAAGAGCTTTTCCACAGGTAAATCTTGGTAGGTCAATCCTGTGGAAATGTATGGGTGCAAAGTCTGCCAAATACTGTGCGTATTGTACCAAATCTTTCATTTTATTTGTTCTGGGAAAATGATGCATTTGGCGCCCTTTGGTGTACGGGAGGAAGCATTCAGTAATGACTGAGGACAATTGAGATCTAAAAACAGAAAAAACAGTTGTACATCCAATGTATTTACTATACCTGCATTGAATGAATTAATAAATGAACAAACAAATCAATCAATCAATTTATAAAATGAATGGGTACACCAACAACTGTCCCTGTGCTGCTCTGATAGTCAACTGGCAGAAACCTATGGGTTTGACCCAGAGATGTGTTTTTAATTCCCCTTTGAACTCTCTCTCACAGATCAAGGATCACAAATAAAAGAGAGAAGGAACCACTGCCCCCTCTGACCACAGGAGGACCTCAGTTTTGTCCATATTACCTTCAAGGAGTTTTCTCTGTATCCAAACCAAAACATCCTTAAAGCAAACAGCGAAGGAGAGAAGTTTTTAGGAAGAAAAATGATCAAAAGTAAGCCATAGCTGAGTGTCATCTGTGAATGAAATGGAAGCAACTCCTTGTGATTCAATGAGAGACGCTAATGGAGCCAGATAAATATTGAATAGAGAGAAGCCCTGTGGTACTCCAAATGTGAGACTCTTCTTAGAAGAGACATGTGGGGCCATCTAAATCTCTTGATATCTCCCTTCGAGGAAAGACTTGAGCCAAAGCCACACCTGGTCTTCTATGCCAATCTGTCAGCTGCTGTAGCAGCTCTTGGTGGGAGAGGGTATCAAACACTGCACACAGATCCAACAGGAGAAAAGTGTCTCTTTTCCCCTCATCGAGTGGGAATTTGATAGTTTCGGTCCCTTCGAAAAGGGTAGACTCTGTGCTGTGTTGAGGACAGAAGCGTAACTCGGTGTAATGAAGGGGATTATTGGTTTCCAGATAGTTTGCAAAGTTGAATATTGACTTCTTTCTCCAATATCTTAGTAGCCACAGGTAGAGGCAATATGTCAAGAATTGGATAGACAGGACAGATCAGCAGAAGGTTTCTTCAAGAAAGGAATTAATTCGCCATTTTGCCAACATACTGTGATGGAGGCTGCCTACAAAGAGTAGATTAGAAACTCAATTAACACAAGAGCAATTGTGGTAACAAAGTGCCTGAAAATTTAATGAGCAATAGGATCAGAAGGAGCACCTGAATTGCAATGCACTAAAGCCAAAAGGATCTTTTCCAAAATTACTCAAGGAAGAGTATTTGTTAGGCATAGGGGCAGAGACAGCAGCAGTCATTAGTTCTCTGGATTCATTGGTTGTGGTGAAAAAGTAGAGAAATCCCCCACAAACAGGGTATGATACGCTGTTCATGTGCTTATGTTTTTTCTGCACAAAAGAAAACATATTGTCCATGTGGAGAAAGAGGTTTCCACACATTCCCAACCAATCCCTTTCCCCAAAAAGAGAGTTAGTTACTCCAGCCCTTTTCTGGAGTTCTTAAACTATTTCACATTGGAAAAGGATCAGAGTGGAGTTTTGGAATTCCTACAAACATATACATTTGTGGGCGTTCCCAAACTTCCAAAACAAACCATATATTGGAATATTAACCTCCCACCCCTTGAGTGAGGATTATGACTGCAGAGATCGCCACATACCTTGTGGTGATCTCAGCACTCGTAAGCAGTTAATGACAGGAGTTAAAAAAAAATATTTGTAAGCATATATTTCTGGCCAAATTTACATTTCTGAATATAGATAAGTTGTTTGTAACTACATTTAGAGGGTATATGCCCTAGGGAGACTCGTGACCTGATTTTTTAAAGTCATAACCAATGAGTGGTGTAGGGTTTATCCATGCATGTTGCTAAATTATGTCTGTTGGGGGTATTTGCTAAGTTTCTATTTTCAACTGGTTAAATTATGACTGTCCGAAAGAACAGTCTTAAGGATAAAGGAGTTACTAAAGATATCTATGCCTGTTTTCCTGACCATAAGTTTATTTCCTGCATTGAGTAAAATTCACCACATTTTGGCTTTTGACATGTTTTTCAATAACATTTTGCAAATCTTCCTCAATTCTAATGAAAACGTTTCCTAACATGTTCATTCCTTGGCTCATTGACCATGTTTTGGAAATGGCGATGGATGGTACTTTGTCCCATTCTTTCTGCATCATTTTCTAATGTACTTTGATTCTCAAGTATGTTGTGCAAGAAAGGCAACTGTTAGAAAAGTTGATAATTAAATGGATCACACACAGAACCATGGCTTTGTCAAAGGAAACAACTTATTCCATAATTAAAGAGCAGGATTCTAACATTAAAAAAGTCTGTTTTTATTATGAGATGCTTTGTGGCATATTTATGAAGGAGAAATCCAAGATTAAAAATCTCTCAGATGTAAGTTCCTGCATCTTACTCCTTTTATGATTTGTGACAGTTAACAAAGTCATATGATTGAATAGCCTTCAAACTTATGAAAATGTGTATCGTCCAGATGTTTATGTAATGTATATCATTGTAAATCCATACAACACAAAATTAATCACTGTAAAATATTCAGGAATAAGATTAAGCTAGAAAACGTTTTGCTATTGTACGTAGGATACGTGCAGTTAATGTCACCACTTAGAATAATATTAAAGCCCAATACATATGTATCATCAAGTTTCCAAGAATTCATGCAAATCAAATCCAAGGATACGCATCCACAAACACACAAACAAAAGTATACGTCATGCATAACCATATTGTCCAAAACATGTCCACACATGTGCATTGTTTAGAAAACATAAAACGCAAGAGAGCGTATCTTACAAATACTTATGTAAAATGTGTTCCTGATATATGCTTATTCCATGCATGCATGCTTTGGATGCACAGCTAAACGTTTTTGAAACTGCTTTGTAAGGTACAAATGAGGCATAACAGTGGTAGTCAACTGTTAAGGTAAAACTCATTAAATTTACAAACCCATTATCCCTGAGAGGTGCTAAACTGTGGTGGTTAAGTAAAGGGAGTGGATAGTTGATGTTGTCTGAATATTGAGAACCACTCCTAAGATATGAACTTGAAGGCAATTGAAAAAAAGATTTGCTACAAATATCCAAGACAATTCTAACTTAAAAGTGCAATTATTGGAGAACATGGGGTGACCATATGTGAAGGAGTTACAGTCAATCCTATTTTCACAGGATGGATGAACGAAGAGAGGTATGCTGTTGAAAGATATTTTGGGGTGAGAGCAAATTTTGTTGACTTGTTTGATCTTTTTCAGTTTTATGTTTGTTATTTTCTCCACTGCTGTATCTTAAATATGTCCTACTTTTTCAACAAGTCATAAATTTTAGGGGGTCATTCCAACCCTGGCGGTCGGTGATAAAGCGGCGGCCAACCCGCCAACAGGCAGGCGGTCCAAAAAATAGAATTCTGACCCTGGCGGGAACCGCCAACACAGGCCGCCACTTTAACACTCCGACCGCCACGGCGGGACAGACAAACAGCGCGGCGGTCACCGCCAACAGGCAGGCGGCAGACAATGCACCGCCCACCCTATCACCACTCACCAATCTGCCACCTTTTCCGGGGCGGGAGCCCCGCCGATAAAAACACGGCGGAAACAGACTACGAACGGGAAAACGCTCACCTCTACACACTCCACGAGGAAGGAGGACAGCATGGAACCCGAATTAAATATCCTACCAGCTATTGTCTACCTGCTCATATACCAGGAGTACGAACGCCGGCGCAGACGACAACGGTGAGTACTGCACCTACGACACAGGGGAGGGGGAGGAGGAAAGCTTACGGGCACACACATACGCCATACACCCACCCCCCCCACCCCAAATACCTACACCCCAATGCAGAGCAACAAGTCAGAGTGACACCCCCCAAACCCACCGGAATAATGCAAAGGCACAATTAAAATGATCTTTAAAATATATGTAATATAGCTCCATTGAAGTTATGGGAAATATGCAATATGAAAGATACAAAATAAGGAATGAACATAGTTAAAAATACATACATAGGCAATAAGTCCTGGCCATTCTGTCAAAGTTCCATAGTCCGTGGGCCAATGTGCACAAACCCATGGGCAAAGCCCACACAGGAGACCAGATACCATTGGAGAGAACACTGCTTGGGCATCAGATGATAAAACTACAGGCACCTCAGGGGGAAGGGAAGGGGGGGCACCTCAGCCACATGAGTCCTTGACGCCAGATCCACGAGGGGCCTCCATGCCCACTGTCCCATCCTGGGGAGTGCAAAGCCACAGTCTCACAAGTCTCTCCAGTGGGTGGCTTGCCCACTGTGCCATCCTGGGGAGTGCAAAGCCACAGTCTCTCAAGTCTCTACAGTGGGTGGCTTGCCCACTATTCCATCCTGGGAAGTGGCAAGCCACAGTCCATCAGATGGATTACCGACTCCACTGTTAATGGAGGAGGCATGGTGCCCAGAGTGCTCCGTGAAGCCCTGCTCGACACAGAACCGGCACTGTCAATGGGCCAGCGGTGCTTGAGACGGCGTTGCCCAGCGGAGCGGTGCTTGACAGGAAGGGCCCAGCGGAGCGGTGCTTGACAGGAAGGGCCCAGCGGAGCGGTGCTTGAGACGGCGTTGCCCAGCGGAGTGGTGCTTGACAGGAAGGGCCCAGCGGAGCGCTGCTTGACAGGAAGGGCCCAGCGGAGCGGTGCTTGAGATGAAGGGCCCAGCGGAGCGGTGCTTGAGACGGCGTTGCCCAGCGGAGCGGTGCTTGACAGGAAGGGCCCAGCGGAGCGGTGCTTGACAGGAAGGGCCCAGCGGAGCGGTGCTTGAGACGGCGTTGCCCAGCGGAGCGGTGCTTGACAGGAAGGGCCCAGCTGAGCGGTGCTTGAGACGGCGTTGCCCAGCGGAGCGATGCTTGACAGGAAGGGCCCAGCGGAGCGGTGCTTGACAGGAAGGGCCCAGCGGAGCGGTGCTTGAGACGGCGTTGCCCAGCGGAGCGGTGCTTGACAGGAAGGGCCTAGTGGAGCAGTGCTTGAGACGGCGTTGCCCAGTGGAGCGGTGCTTGACAGGAAGGGCCCAGCGGAGCGGTGCTTGAGATGAAGGGCCCAGTAGAGCGGTGCTTGACAGGAAGGGCCCAGCGGAGCGGTGCTTGAGACGGCGTTGCCCAGCGGAGCGGTGCTTGACAGGAAGGGCCCAGCGGAGCGGTGCTTGAGACGGCATTGCCCAGCGGAGCGGTGCTTGACAGGAAGGGCCCAGCGGAGCGGTGCTTGAGACGGCATTGCCCAGCGGAGCGGTGCTTGACAGGAAGGGCCCAGCGGAGCGGTGCTTGAGACGGTGTTGCCCAGCGGAGCGGTGCTTGACAGGAAGGGCCCAGCGGAGCGGTGCTTGAGATGAAGGGCCCAGCGGAGCGGTGCTTGACAGGAAGGGCCCAGCGGAGCGGTGCTTGACAGGAAGGGCCCAGCGGAGCGGTGCTTGACAGGAAGGGCCCAGCGGAGCGGTGCTTGAGACGGCGTTGCCCAGCGGAGCGGTGCTTGACAGGAAGGGCCCAGCGGAGCGGTGCTTGACAGGAAGGGCCCAGCGGAGCGGTGCTTGACAGGAAGGGCCCAGCGGAGTGGTGCTTGAGATGAAGGGCACAGCGGAGCGGTTCTTGTCACGGCGGGCCCCTGTTCAGCGGTGCTTCTCACGGCGGGGCTCTTTTCAGCGGTGCTTCTCACGGCGGGGCCCTGTTCAGCGGTGCTTCTCACGGCGGGGCCCTGTTCAGCGGTTCTTCTCACGGCGGGGCCCTGTTCAGCGGTGCTTCTCATGGCGGGGCCCTGTTCAGCGGTTCTTGTCACGGCGGGGCCCTGTTCAGCGGTGCTTCTCACGGCGGGGCCCTGTTCAGCGGTGCTTCTCACGGCAGGCCCTGTTCAGCGGTTCTTGTCACGGTGGGGCCCTGTTCAGCGGTGCTTCTCACGGCGGGGCCCTGTTCAGCGGTTCTTTTCACGGCGGGGCCCTGTTCAGCGGTGCTTCTCACGCGGGGCCCTGTTCAGCGGTTCTTTTCACGGCGGGGCCCTGTTCAGCGGTGCTTCTCACGGCGGGGCCCTGTTCAGCGGTTCTTGTCACGGCGGGCCCTGTTCAGCGTTGCTTCTCACGGCGGGGCCCTGTTCAGCGGTTCTTCTCACGGCGGGGCCCTGTTCAGCGGTTCTTCTCACGGCGGGGCCCTGTTCAGCTGTGCTTCTCACGGCGGGGCCCTGTTCAGCGGTTCTTGTCACGGTGGGGCCCTGTTCAGCGGGTCTTGTCACGGCGGGGCCCTGTTCAGCGGTGCTTCTCACGGCGGGGCCCTGTTCAGCGGTGCTTGGTGCTTCTCACGGCGTGGCCCTGTTCAGCGGTGCTTCTCACGGCGGGCCCCTGTTCAGCGGTGCTTCTCACGGCGGGGCCCTGTTCAGCGGTGCTTCTCACGGCGGGGCCCTGTTCAGCGGTGCTTCTCACGGCGGGGCCCTGTTCAGCGGTGCTTGTCCTGTGTTTCTAGGGAGCCAGACCTGGCCAAGACTTCCCGCTCAGTCGCCATCCGACCTTGCGGTCGCGGGGCCCTCCTGTGATGGAGTCCTGGGCCCGTGGGTGTCATCCGTCACAACCGGAATGGGGCTGGTGGGGCCCTCCTGGGCAGCTCGCCTGCTGCCTGACTTCTTCGCCCTGCTGCCCTTGCCCTCCTTCACTGAAGCTCTGTGGCCCTTGCATCCCTTTGATGATGTGGCAGGTGACGGGGCAAGGCTACTGTCCTTGGTGGCAGCCGTCTCAGGCTTGTCGCGCCGGCCCTTAGTTTTTTTTGTCCTCTTCCCAGGGGGTGGGCTGGCTGTCCCCTTGCTGCTGGCCGATGTTCCTGCCCTAGGAGCTGGTGGACTCCAAAAGCCCTGCACTATGGTCCTAGTAGATGCAGGGCTGGTGGTGGCTGAGGTGTTTTTTTGACTCTTACCAGATGGAGGGGGTGGGTCAGTGGTTGGAACGAGGTCAAGGTTGGAAAGGACAAGCACTTTGGAAGGACAGGGACGGGTAGGTGTAGTGGGTATGGGAGTGGAGGAAGAGGATGTGGTTGTAGGAGAGTCAAGTGTGCTGTCTTTGGGTGCAGGTGCTTGTGACGGAGGCTGACGTGAGTGGATGGCTGTTGGGTGGGTGGCTGCCTGCATTTGTGTGGTTTGGCAGAGGGGGTGACAGACACACTGGGAGAGGACACAGGGGACGTGTAAATGGCAGTGGGGGTGGTGACTGCACGTGTGCGGACTGTAATGGAGGGTGTGCTGGTGATGGAAGTACTGACTGATGGTGGTGTGCATGCAGGTGTGAGTGGAGACGTCACAGGGAGGAGGGAGATGAGGAGGTGGGGGACACAGAGGTGGTAGTGACTGTTGGCATGTCTGCATCTGGATGTTGCTTGGGTGAATGCTTGTGGGATCTGTGGTGCTTATGTCTGGATGAGCTGCCCTTGGGTGTAGAGGTGTGTGCAGGCTGGTCTGATGGTGTGGATGGGATAGGCAGAGGAACAGGAGACTGGGACTGGGTGGAGGGAGTCAGAAGAGGGAGGCTGGAGACAGGGACAATGGCTGCCGTCAGTGCTGAGGCCAGAGCGTTGAACGATCGCTGATGGGCAGCCTGACCCGAATGAATGCCCTCCAGGTATGCATTGCTCCGATGCACCTCCCTTTCTACACCCTGGATGGCATTCAAAAGGGTAGACTGCCCAACAATGATGGTCCTGAGGAGGTCAATGACCTCCTCACTGAGGGCAGCAGGGGTAACTGGGGCAGGGCCTGAGGTGCCTGGGGCGAAGGAGATGCCCGCCTTCCTGGGCGAGCGGGCACGGAGCGAAGGCTGAGGGGCTGCTGGGAGGGCGGGGCTGGTGCGCTGGGTGGCGGCTGTACCTGTTGTGGCGGTGGGCACGGATGTTGCCTCCACCGCAAGGGAGCTCCCTTCCGAGGACGTGTCGGTGTCGCTGACGTCTCCACGGGTCCCCGTTGTGGAACTCCACTCGCCCTCCGTCTCACTGGTGTACTCGGAGTCTGTTGCATGGCCCTCCGGGGCCATGTGAGATGCAGCTCCCTCGTGCGCCGATGCCACTTCTCCTCCGCCTGATGATGCTAATGCACACATGAACAGGAAGACAAAGAAAATGGGGGGGGGGAAATGAAGACAGGTTGAGTGCATGCATTGGCAACACCGTTGTCGGAGAGGACAGACACAGAAGCCCCCTGCACTAGGCCGCGCAATCGGGGTACACTACTCAGTTATTGTGACTAGGCCTACAGGTCTATGGACGACAAATGCACGCATGGGTGAGGCCGGACCATGGATAGCTGTACTTGGCACCCTACAGAGGTGGGGGGCGGGGGCGCAGGGCCATGCCTAACGGAGGGGCATAGCCTACAGAATGCGCCCTGGCCTAGAGATAGCCACAGCCCTCCTCCCCCACCCAGACACCTTCACTGCGCGCAAAGATAGCAGAATGTGCTGATACTCACCCCCTTGTGTCTGCTGTGATGTCCTTACGCACCCATCCAAATCGGGGTAGGCCACCGCCTGGATCCGGGACATCAGGGGGGTCAATTGGCGGCTGGCACCCCTCCTACGTTGGGAGGCCATCCCCAGCAGAGACTCGGCGGTCTTTCTGGTCCCGCGGCGGATGTCCTCCCACCTCTTTCGGCAGTGGGTGCCCCGTCTGTTGTGGACCCCCAGGGCCCGGACGTCCTTGGCGTTGGCACGCCAAATGTCGATCTTCTGATGGGCGCTGACCTATGTGACATGTACAGGGTGGTAAAGGAAATCTCATCACTTTTCTGCCTGGTCAATGTGAGTGGCCCCCTCCTCCCCAACCTTGCCATGTGGCACATGCTCTCATCTTTCGTGCGTTGCACTCCTCATTCGCTCCCCTCCCCACCATCTTACACACACCCCACTCAACACAGGCATAGCCCATTCAACGTGCACCCTGTGTACTAACCTGTTGGTCTGGAGGACCGTAGAGTAGCGCATACTGGGGGAGGACCCCATCAACAAGTTTCTCCAATTCTTCATAGGTGAAGGCAGGGGCCCTTTCCCCAGTCGCAGCAGCCATTGTATCTCCCAGACCGAGGTCACAGCAGCACTTGCAGTATCGGTCCTCTCCTGTGGATGATCAGGTCTCGAGTGATTAATCAGATAGAAAATGGAGGTCACGCCCGCCGCGGTGCGTACCGCCGCGGTGCGTACCGCGACCGCAGGCGCCCATCCTCATTGGCTACTGAAACCCATAGGGTGCAATGTTAACCAATGCGGCTTAGCACCGCGGTCTTCGACCGCCTACCGCCACGGTGTGCCACGCCAGCGCATTGACCTCACATCCCACTGTCACACTTCACAGGTCAGGCAGCCGCCATTTCAAGGGCCCACATGGCATAATTTCTACTGCGTCACACAGGCCTAGGCCTTGCATTGCCACTCATACAAGCCTTTCAATGCATAGCGATTCGTGTACTGTGCAAGCTGTGTGAACGAACCTGTGGGTTGCTTGACTCTGTGCTCCATGTTGTCCTTCCTAGGCACCGTCCGCTGGGACTTGCGAGGAGAAGATTGAATCCTCCCGGGTACCGACCGCTGGTGGACCTGTCGACAATGGAAGAACGACATATCATTCTTACATACAGGCTTGACAGAGCAACTATACATCAACTATGTGCCCAGCTGGAGCCAGAGCTGATGTCCCCCATCCGCCAACCCACAGGGATTCCCCCTCTGGTGCAGGTTCTGTCAGTACTCCATTTTTTGGCAAGTGGGTCTTTTCAGACAACAGTGGCCATATCATCTGGGATGTCTAAGCCTATGTTTTGTAAGGTTTTGTCCAGAGTGTTGTCTGCCCTGATGAAATACATGCAGAGCTACATTATTCTCCCTGAGGTGGGCGATTTGGCTACAGTGAAGGGGGATTTCTATGCCCTTGGACATATCCCCAACATCATTGGTGCCATTGATGGGACCCATGCGGCTTTGGTTCCCCCCAAAGAAAGTGAGCAGGTGTACAGAAACAGAAAAAGTTATCATTCGATGAATGTCCAGGTGGTCTGTTTGGCTGACCAGTACATCTCCCATGTAAATGCCAAGTTCCCTGGGTCAGTGCATGACGGGTATGTCATGCGAAATAGCAGCATCCCTTATGTGATGGAACAGCTACAGAGACACCGTGTGTGGCTAATTGGTGACTCTGGTTACCCCAACCTGTCGTGGCTACTGACCCCAGTGAGGAATCCACGGACCAGGGAAGAGGAACGGTACAATGAGGCCCATGGGCAAACTAGGAGGATCATAGAAAGGACTTTCGGGGTCCTGAAGGCCAGGTTTAGGTGCCTGCATATGACAGGAGGATCCCTAATGTACTCACCAAAGAAGGTGTGCCATATCATCGTGGCCTGCTGTATGCTTCACAATCTTGCTTTGCGACGCCAGGTGCCTTTTCTGCAGGAGGATCGTCCAGATGGTGGTGTTGTAGCAGCTGTGGAGCCTGTGGAGAGTGAAGAGGAGGAAGACGACGGGGACGACACGGACAACAGGGATACAGTCATACAACAATATTTTCAGTAGCACACAGGTAAGAATCACCCACGCCATTTTACATTTACTTAAGGCCTCATGCGTCTCTACTGTCTGTGTTTCCCCCCAGTTCCTGTTAACTGATTTGTGACTTTCCCTTCCCTTTTCAGAGCTGTATGACCCACTGCGTGACTTCTGCTTTGTTTGCCCATGGACTAAAGCTTATTGGAATTGGTATGTTGTCATCACAAAGTAACTGGACATTATTGCACCGTTATGTGTAATACATTTGTTAAGAATACAAGCAGACTCCTGTTATTTTAAGTGCAATAAGTGATTTATTTTAAGTGCTACATATAGGTACATGATTGTAAAACGGTGATGGGTGGGGGTGGAGTAATGTCCATGGCAGAGTCCAGTTCTCAGTCTCACAGGTGCATTGTCCATATGCCTGTGGAAGGATGGAGCAGGGGCAGTTAAAGGTTGGGCAGGGTGACAAAGTGGGACAGTGGGATGACATCAGGGGTATCTTATGCTGGCGGGGGTCTTGCAATCCTACTCTGTCTTCTTGTGAGATCTCAGGTTCCGCTTGCGGGGTGGTTCTTCTTCTGCAGGAGGTGGGGTTCTGGTGGCCTGTCGTTGTGTGGGGGCCTCCTGTCCACTAGCGCCAGCGGAGGTGGTAGGCTGTTCCTGGCCTGGGCTAGTGACAGGGGCCTTTTGGGGTGCCACATGGTCCCGCAATGTGGTGACTATCTGGTTAAGGGCCACGACGATGGTCCCCATTGCGGAAACGATGTTCCTCAGTTCCTCTCTGAACCCCATGTACCGTTCCTCCTGCAGTGCCTGGATCTCCTGGAACCTGGCCAGTACCATCGCCATCGTCTCCTGGGAGTGGTGGTAAGCTCCCATGATGGAGGAGAGGGCCTCTTGGAGAGTCGGTTCCCTGGGCCTGTCCCCCCCTGTCTCACAGCAGCCCTCCCAGTTCCCCTGTGTTCCTGGGCCTCTGTCCCCTGGACGGTGTGCCCACTACCACTGCCCCCAGGTCCCTGTTGTTGTTGGGGTGGTGGGTCAACCTGGGTGCCCTGTAGTGGTGGACACACTGCTGATTGACGTGTCCTGGAGACAGAGGCATGGGCCCGCTGGGAGGGAGCTGTGCTGGTGTTCCCAGAGGGGGTTGGGTCTGGTGTAGCCTGTGGCTGTCTGTGGGGAACCGACTGACCAGAGGTCCCCGATGGGCCGGGCTGGTCATCTGGGTCCAGGGAGACAGAGCTGCTGTCATCGCTGGGGGCCTCTTCTGGGGGTGGGATGGACATCTCTGTACCCTCCGTGGCAGTGTGGTGGCGTTCAGGTCCTGCAGGGGTATAAAGGTATGGTTATTGCTTCTGTGTGTGGCATTTCGTGTGATGGGTGGGTGTCTGTGTACCCAAGTGCAGGCATTTCCTTGTGGGGTCTTTTGTGAGGGTGGCTTGTCGGGGTGATGTGTGTGTGCAGTGGGCATGCTTTGGTGATGGGTGTCCATGCTTTGTGGTCGCATGCAGGGCTTGGTGTTGGGATGGGTGGGTTGTTATGGTGAGCCATTTGCAAGGAGTTGGTGTGATGGGGGTTGGGGTATGTGCTGGCATGCAGGTGGGGTGGGGGTGGGAAGCAGTAGTGAAGATTTGACTTACCAGAGTCCATTCCTCCGCCTACTCCTGCGAGGCCCTCAGGATGCAGGATGTGCAAGACTTCCTCCTCCCATGCTGTAAATTCTGGGGGAGTAGGTGGGGGTCCGCCGCCAGTCTTCTGCACCGCAATGTTGTGCCTTGATACCATGGAACGCACCTTCCCCCGTAGGTCGTTCCAGCGCTTCCTTATGTCATCCCGATTGCGTGGATGCTGTCCCACCGCGTTGACCCTGTCCACTATCCTTTGCCATAGCTCCATCTTCCTGGCAATTGTGGTGTGCTGCACCTGTGCCCCGAAGAGCTGGGGCTCTACACGGACTATTTCCTCCACCATGACCCTGAGTTCTGCGTCAGTGAACCTGGGGTGTCTTTGGAGTGCCATGGGGTGGTGTGGATGAGGTGTGGGGTGGCGTTTGTGGTGATGAGTGTGGTGCGTGTGGTGGTGTGTGGTGTTTGGTGCGTGGATTCTGTGTGGGTGGTGGTGTTGTGTGCCTCTGTGTTGTGGGATTGTCTATTCTGTGCTCTCTCTCTAGCCTTCGTCAATAATTTCTGGTCGTAGGGGTTTGTGGGTGATGTGGGTGTGTGTTTTATATTGTGTTGGGTGTGTGGGAGTGGTGTTAGTATGTGTATCAGGTGTGTGTGTTTCAAAATGACCAATGTGGCTGAGTTTTCTATGTGTGTGTGTATTTTGACCGCGGCGGTGTGTACCGCCAATGGAATACCGCGTTTGAAAGACCGCTGCGTGGATTCGTGTGTCGTGATAGTGTGGGCGTATTTCTGTTGGCGTGACGGTGGAGGTTTGCTCATCGCCATTTTTTCGCTGACCTTTGGTGTGGCGGACTTTTGTGGATGTCGGGTTTTTGGCGGTTTGCAAGTTGCGGGTCAGAATGACCATGGCGGTTTACCGCGGCCGCGGCGGTGTTATGGCGGTCTTCTGACCGGCGGTAAGCGCCTTTTACCGCCGAGGTCAGAATGACCCCCTTAGTGCCTCTTTTTTGGTGAACACCAGCTACTTTTTTTGTTAAACTTAAGGCATTCTTAAGTTACATCTTTTTGGCATGCCCGTTTTTGTCATTTGGAGAATGAGATGTTGCTTATCAACTGATGTAGATAGAACTATTGATTAGTGTTAGTTACTCCACTTTTGGAAATTGCTCCCATTGTCTTCACTTATCTCTGGTGGCTACAAGTTGTAGGGAGACTCATGCACTGTTATGTCTATTCCTGCTTTTAATTCACACCTTTTGGCGTAATTAAGAGAATTTCCATTCTCAAACTGACACTATCATAAAGAACCATCCTGGATGTATGGAATTTACTTAAAAAACATTAGGTCAGTTACAGGAAATTTGACACTTTTTAAATTAGCTCTAGAATCTCTCACAAAAATAATTTTCTTGCCATGGTCATTCCTCCTCGACAACTGGAGACATTTGTGCTTCATACCAGACTATCAACAGCACTTCAGAGCTATTGAAAAATGGAATGGGGCTAGCACATCCAGGCATTGGGCTCCATCCCTACTCCAAAAGAAAAACAGCAGTTCTTCTGCCACCCTGCCACAAATGTGTCCTGTGTCTGGGGCAGCCAGGGCAGAATATCCACTAGACACAGTAAGTGTTTTAGTTATGCAAAAAGTGTGGTGGGGTTAATCCATTCAGGAAGTGGGTTGTACCACAAACTATTAATTTTATTTTCATAAATATTCTTAAATAGCCAAAATGTTTACCTGACTGGATGTTTTCTCCATTTGTATGAGTCTTCTCTGACCACTCCTCTAAAAGACTCAAGGCATGCCAACAAGTGAAATTTAGGAGATTAATAATGTTTGTGTAAATTACTCATGCATATGTTTGTAATCATGTTTCACAGACTTATGCCATTTCTTGAGACCTTGTTAATTTTGTTAATATACTATGGTTATGCAAGCACAAAACAGGAGTAAGCATGAAAATCTGCTTTGCTTATTGGCCTTCCATGCTTTGAAGAGAACCAGTTAAAAACATGATAAAAAGGAGACAAACTCTGAGGCCTTGATTACACGTTAGGCACAATTCCATACAAAGACTCCCATGGCTGGAATAACTGTTACCAGCTTGTATCTTCAATTAAATTATGCCTACTGGGAAGTAAAGCACTCTGAATGGGAATGTTATCTCCAACACCGAATTACCAAGCAGTATACTGCAGAATAGAGGTTCAACATACATTTACAGCACCCACTGTCAGCAGGTGGTAAATGTGTGCAGAGCTTCTGTGACATGGCTGGAGGGAAGGGGAAGAGTAGTTCCAGCAGAAAGGAGCAATAAATGGTCCTCCCCCGTCAAATGTAAAATACAGGTTGGACTGGGGGGACAAGGCTTGGCTGCTGTTTCAGCCAAAGCCTCATGTGGTTTTACCTGCTGGAGTCTAGTGATCCCACACCCAAGAAACTAGGTATAGGAACACTGTACCAGATGTAAGTAGGCAGAGTGGGATTCCATATAGTAATTCTGCTACTCTTGACTTGTAATCAGGGCCTTTATGGTATTGTCAGACATAGTTTTGGGTGAAAAAGTGATGCCTATTCACAATGGTAGATACACACATCAATACAGGTAAATTTACTCTTACGCTTTGGAGTAAATTTACTACATTTGGTAATTTACCACTTCTGAGTGTAAATTTACTCCAAAGAGTAGACTTACATTTCACCCCCCCTGAAATCAGGAAGTGGAGCAAAATTTAAAAATTTAAAGTTACTACTTGCATATTTTCACACACAAGTGTAGGTCTGCACCACTGTGGTGGAGATGTTTCTATTTAAAAGAATAGGGAAACTGATTAAAGTTTATATTTAGAAAACGAAAACATAACTTTTGTTGTGAAATATAAAGTAACATGAATTATTATAAGTATCCTCAACCTAAAACTAATAAAACAACATGTTAGAGCACATTACCCCTTCAAAATAAATGTTTACTAAATAATGAAATAATTCAAATATTATATTATATATTATTTTCTACAGTGTGTCAAATTAAGATCATGCCTCCATCATTTTGTATGTTGCAGTACCTGTGGATAGCCTTGTGTGGTGCCAGACTTATTTCAAGGCTGAGCTGGAGTACATTTAATATTGTTAATAGCAACAGTCTTACTGTTTTGTGGGTTAGTCTTTTTATTAGCATGGCTCTCTATTAACTCCTCCTTACCCCTCCCTAAACCCTTTGTTATACTTGCTTGAACTCCTTCCATTTAGTATTAGATATGCACTGTTTTCCCACCACTCCCCCAGTCGCTTCCACATTTACTGCCAAGTAATAAACATACATGTGCAGATATCTCCACATGGAAAATGTAGGAGAGGTAGAGGTGGAGATTCCTAAGTTAGTATCAAGTGCTGTAGTACTATTTTACATACTACAAAATGCAGGTTGTAAAGTAGGCCTCAAAAGTCTTCAGGGCTTCATGGCAGTGAAGACAGATTCATTAATCAGGTACAGAATGGTAAGGATTTTTCTTGCATTTTTGTCTTTGTGCAATATCAACAATGTGCAGAAAATTATTTTATACGCGATTTTACATGTACACATGGATATTCTTCTGTTTTCTTAACAAACATTTTCCTATCACACACAGAAGTGTGTTTTCCTGGCTCTTGTTAAATAGGAATCAATTAAGGCCTAGCAGCCATTTGCTTACAATAGATGCTTTCCTCCTGCACATTTTACTGCTTGTTATTTCTGCAGCACACAGTCACGCAGAATCATGTTTATTTCAGTGTCATTGTCCTTGCTACAGACTCTTCCCCCGCTAAGTCCCAAAATTGCAACATTTGTTTAAAACTCTTTTTTCTAGCTCACTATATCCTATACATTCACAATAATTTGTTATTGTGCATGTATCTAATTTGTTTTACCATCTCTGGATAGCATTAATATGCAGTGGGCACAATCAATATTCATGTAGAAGATAGTGCTTAGGGGCTAAGGCAATATGACATTTAATGAATTTATGCTCTGATTTGCTGACAAAGTAACATTTTCCATCACATGACAGAGATTCTGCAGTTTTAGTAGTTTCCATATGCAAAAATTATCTATAAAAGTCCTCGATTTTGGGGGTGAGCCAGAAGACTTTCCTGAAGACTTAGGGCCTGATTACAACTGCCATACCCACGGTAGTTGTCCGGTCACTGCATCCTTGGCATTCTGACTGTCAGATTTGGATGCTGCTGGTCGGACCGCCACAAGGCTGCTGTAACTGCCAGAATCGGAGATCCGACGGTAGCAGTGATGGGGAAAGCCATGATCAATCATGGCAGTGCCGATGTCGGATCCACCATGCTGATCTCAACTTGCCTTTCCGCTGGCCTTTTCATGTGGGGACCTCACTATGAAAAGGCCGACAGAAACCCAGAGACGGGGCCACAAGGGGGTCTTGCACTTCTCATGTCCATGTCGTGGACAGTGCAGAGGCCTCCTGTCAGCACACACGGCCACTGCAGTGTTTCCCTGAGATGTATAGCCCATGCCGCCACATTTGTTCCGCTGTCTGGCGGGGACCTCATAGCATGGCAGTGGGAGGCCACTGGCTTGGTGGCATCAAACCCATTGTTGTATTGGCATTCTGTCAGTTGGACCGCCAAAGTCTAAATTGGGCCCTTAGATGCTGTTAGGGATGCTTTCCATTACTCCTTTATTTTTCTGCCCACATGGGACATAAAATAATTTTTGATGTTGCACTTCTCTGTAATTATATATTTGCTGAGAGCCTTAATGGTGTTGACTCTGTAACACACTTCTTTACAGTTTTTTAATAAAACCCTTTAACTATTCTCCTGATGTAGAATTCAGTTATTGACTTGGGCCATTATTTAATTGGCTGTATTTTGTATTTTTCTGAAGTGTTGGGAGGTGTCTTACCTCGGGGACACATTGCCTCATGAAATTGAGGTTTAACACTTTTTCAGAATCATCAAATTGTGAGCAGTCTGTTGAGGTAATAATTTGAGGTGTCAGATTTGGAGACTCTACCACGTCCACAAGGAATTGGCATCAAGACTGTGTTTAGAATGTTGTTTTGCTAGTGGCATCATAAGCTTACCTTATAATGCATTCATAAAAAAATATAAAGTTCACTAGATCAAAGCAGTATATTTAATTTAGTATTACAGACTCCCTGTTTGTTGGAGAATGCATGTTTCAGTTAGAGTGGCACACTAAACAGCAGATGTCTCTTATAATCCACCTTTCTATCATTGTACACAATCATAGCCTAGTCTGAGTTAGTTGATTTAATCACATGTATTTACTGCATGCTTTTCCAGACTTGGAGACAAGATGGCAGCGCTACATTTAATATGCAGGTACAGCCATGTTTAATGAAACACTTCAAATTTCATCTGTGCTGCTAAACTGCTTTCGCTGTCCATGCTGCCCCTGAGGCCCAGAAAAAAATGGTGATTGTGCACAATATACACTTTAAATGCCAATGTGACCTAGAATATATATTACACCTGGTCTCTACAATGTGCACTCGCTCCCCCAGTGTATGCCTGAAGTTTAAAGATCTCAATCAACATGTGGTGTTTAAGTTATATAAATCTAGAGCGAGTGATGAAAGTGTTTGCTGTGCACCATGTATGCCACTGGGGAAATTGTGATTTGCAGTGACATCCTTGGAAGACTGTCCCACCCACTACTTTGTAAACAGATGAGAGCCGGGGCAGTGGAACAAAGGCCTACTAAGGGGCTCAGTGCCACCTCAGTTCTCAATCTTCCACCACTCTTTCATTTGCTGTCCCTTTAGCTTACTCTTGCAGGTTCTTTTTAGTTTTGCCTTACCTAGACCCTCCTGAATTGAGAGGCATCTTTGTCACAGACATGTATTGTGCTAATACTCCTATATGCAGTGATCATGATTCATATGATAATTCTATTCCGGGCCACACAATGGATTTGTGTTTCCACAATATGTAATGTACTTTAAGATTATTTGACATTTAATAGAGCTGAGCCTCTAACACAGAAAGGTCAGTCCAAAATGAACCCTTAATGGATTTTATTAGTGAAATGCCAATTGCTTTCAAAATAGCTGATCTACAATTCTATGTCATGGAAGTACTGAAAAGCTGATTAGTGAATGACCTGATTTGGAAGCACTAGTCTTTGTGGGTGCCCAGGGCCCTGAAGAACATTTATGACAGTGGTGTTTCCAAACTGTGGATCAGACAATGTTAACCTCAAAGTTATGATGTCTGTGTCCCTAGAGACCAAGTTCAAATGCCATTCCCAAAATATAGTCAATAAATAGAGGCTGAATTCGACATCAGAAGTATAGGAAAAAATGAATGTTTTTTAAAACATTTATGCACCATACAGAACTATAAATGTAGATGCAGCGATAATCATAGTAAATTGCCATGAAGGTCCTCAGTGAAGAAAATATAATAAAGTATAAAATCAGGAAAAGAGTCTTAGGGCCTGATTTAGATTTTGGCTGAGGGGAATACTGCATCACAAATGTGACGGATATCCCGTCCACCGTATTGTGACACTATTATATTCTATGGAGATCGTAATATGGTGGACGGGATATCTGTTACTTTTGTGACGGAGTATTCCAACCACGAGATCTAAATCAGGCCCTGAGTCTCAAATATGCAGCAAAATCAGTAAGACACCAGGCAGGTTCTGGAAAAGTCTCAAAAAGAATCCTAACTCACATCCACATCCAAGGGTTTGTATACAGTTTTCTTATATCGAAAGAACTAAAACTGCAAAGTCAGCATGGAATGACAATTGCTCCAACAAGTCACATTTTCACATTTTAAAATGTCACCTAAGCCATCACCTTTGGGTCTAATGCCATGGAAGGACCTTGGATATTGTATCAAAAGGCTTCCTCTAGTGAGCCTTTCTTAAACAATGGCCTACAACAATAAAAAATCCACATCTTGCTGCATGTAGTACCAGCCAGAAATATAAAGAGAGAATGGAAAACCTGATGCAGCATCCATCTTAGTTAAAATGGTGTCAAGGCCTCTCTGAGACCTACTTATCCTAAGATATCAAAAGCATTTTAAAACATGCCATAATGGTTTTGTTTCAAATTGCAAAAATGGATGTACATGTGTGAATACTAATACAAAGCAGTTAACAGTAATGTACAACATCACTCCTTTGATGATTACATCCTCACCAAAACAATACAGTATGCATCATTTTCTGTCTCCTTCATCTCTATTCTTCCATCATCTAAAGTCATTCATTGACTCACTCTTTGCATCATCCACACCTTTATCACTGCATGGTCTTTTGTACATCATCATTTTATTCTCTCTTCATCCATCATTTATCCCCATCTTTGAAAGTATTAGCTCAGAGAATTTGAACAAATACAATAGAAAATGTACACAATAATGATAAGAGCTTGCATAAGAGTTAGTATAATTTGATCCCTCTCAAATTCTCAAACCACTCAAAAACCTTTCTAAACTCTTTTCCAATTTCACCAAACCAGGAACCAACTGATTCCCCCCACAGACTATACTCTTCAAATGCTTTGACTTTACAGAAAATGTTAGTATTTTTATTAACAAATGTATTATTGAGTTTACTGCTAACAGGGATGGTGATAGAGTATGCTCTCACCTTCAAAACCCTGCAAATTCCACCTTCTTTCAAGAGAAGGATATCTAACGCAAGGCAGTTTGTATAATCATAGCCCGCCTTGTCATTAATTCATCATTTATATGGGTTAATGGTCCAGCAGTGTTAGAAGCAAGGCAATCTACATGTGTAGATAATGTCCCCATCATTTATTGCCACACCAATAGACAGAATCACAGTGCCTAACACATGTAACACAGCCTGTCCAAATCCTTCCTTCACTGTCTTCAAGCCAATAGCATTATCCATCTAATTTCTATGGTAGACCTCAGGGAATACCAAAGTAAGATTGCAGGTTCCCACTCAATTATGGGGTAGGTTAAAATAAGTAGTCTTACCCCACACATAATAAATTCTGCTGAATATCAGTTCTACGCCAATCAGAAACTCGGTCAGTAGACAGCCAGGGTGAAGCGGACCTCTCTATTATGAGCATGGGGATAGAACCATCAGAACAAAGGCAAGTCGCCGCCCGAACCGGCACTGCGGATGGACCACCGCAGCCGGCGGTAGGCATATCCAGGCCGGCGGTGAAGCTGTTTTCCACAACCCTATTATGAGGCTGCACACCGCCAAGAGTTCTGGGGTGGTCGCACTGCCACAAGAAGTCTGGCAGAAACGAATCACTAAAAAGGGAACACTCAGCTTCAGGAACACAGGAACGTCCGCAGGTGCCGTAGCATGCAAATTGCAAGTCTTCCCAATGCTCCTGCTGGCCATTGAACTCCAGGACCAGTGACGGCGACGAAGACACCAAGCGTAAGTACACCTGCCTAGCACACACTAGAGGAAAGGACATTATTGTACACACACACACGCACGGCAAGCCTTGACCTTGAGTGGTAGCGACCCTTGACCCAAGGGTAGGTCGCTCCCCCTGCCGCTGCAGCTCCTCCAGCTTCTCCAGCCCAGGTTCCTGAGACCTCCCAGCAAGCCCAGCTACCTCGCAGTAAGTACCCCCCCACCTCCCAGCCCGCGTCCTGCCCCGCACTACTCACCCTCTCTCCTGCTTCTTTTCTTCTTCTCTGTTCTTCCTCTGCGCTCTCCTTCTGTAGTCTTCTTCTGTACTCTTCTTTCCCTCCTGCTCCCCGTCTTCTCTCTTCATCTGTGTGCTTCTCTCCCTCTCCTCTGCACCGCGACCCGCGTGTGCCTCCTCTTCTCTGTCCCTCTTCTTGGCTCCTTCCTCTGCTGCTCGCCGCCCCTCTTCTTCTTCACCTTCATCAGTATTCTTCTGTCTTCTGCGCTCCTCTTCTTCACCTTCATCTGTACTTTTCTGTCCTCTGCGCTCCTCTTCTTCTGTAGCTTCTTCTGTGGCCTTCTGTCTTCTGTGTATTCGGCTCCTCTTCTTCTGTGGTCTTCTGTCTTCTGTGTATTCGGCTCCTCTTCTTCTGTGGTTCCTAACTGCTACCTACTCCCTGGTTCTTCCCGCTCCTGACTCATCTCTCCCCCACTCTATCACCCCTATCTACCCCCATCTCTACCTTCCTATATCTCTATCTCTCTCTCCGTCTCCCTCACTCACCACCTCCTCCTATCTACCTATCTCTCTATCTTTCCCCCCCACTCGCCACCCCCTCTGTTACCACCCCTATCTTCCTATCCTTTCACTCTACCTCTCACCCTCCCCCACCTCTACAACCCCCCTCCCCTATCTTCCCAACCTTACTCCTATCTCTCTCCCTATACTCCTAAACTTCCTAAAACTCACCCCCCACCACCCTCAACCCCCCTCCCCCAGCTCTTCTCCCCTCTACCTGTCCCCCCTCCCTCCGCTTTCCCGCCGCCACCTCCTGCACGCCCCCGCCCCCCAGCTCCCATTCGCCCCCAGCTGACCCCTCCCCCCCTCCTCCCTCTTATGGCGGCGCTGCGCGACTGCGCAACGGGCGCGCCAGAGGCAAGCCCGTCTGCGCCTGTCTGCGCCTGGCACGTGCCCAGCGCCACGACCTCTGGTCCTCAGCACTCCCATACCCCTCTGCTCAGCTACGACCCCACCACCCTCCACGTCCTCAACCCAGGACGCTCCAACACCTGCTTCCAAGCTAACCCAAAACGTACCCATGGACCTTTCGCCTGCCACTCCTGCAAATGTATCTTCCACCACGCAACTACCATGACCACCAGCCCACGCACCATCAACCACCTCAAATGCATCCTGGTCAACGCTCGATCCGTCCACAAGCACGCCGTTGAACTCTGGGACCTCCTGGACTCCACAGCACCGGACGTCGCCTTCATCACGGAGACCTGGATGAACGCCTCTTCGGCCCCAGACCTCGCCATAGCCATCCCCGAAGGCTACAAGATTTCCAGGAAAGACCGCACCAACCAAGTAGGAGGAGGAATCGCCATCGTCTTCAAAGACTCCATCAGCGTCACCACCTCCACCGAAGACACCCCCCTCGCCGCAGAACACCTGCATTTCCAGATTCGCACCGACCCCAGGACCACCCTCAGAGGATCCCTCATCTACCATCCCCCCGGACCGCGCGGCCCTTTCAGCGACTCCATCACCGACTTCGTCTCCCCGCACGCCCTCGCCTCGCCGGACTACATCCTCCTAGGCGACCTCAACTTCCATCTGGAACACAACAACGACCCCAACACCACCGCCCTGCTCGACAACCTCGCCCTCAAGCAACTGGTGAACACCCCCACCCACATCGCCGGACACACGCTTGACCCCATCTTCTCCGCCAGCAAACACGTCTCCTTCAGCCACGCCTCCGCTCTACACTGGACCGACCACAGCTGTATCCACTTCACATTCCGATGCGAGACCCGCCACCTCCGCACTCAACCCATCCCTCGTCGACAGTGGAACAAAATCTCCGAAGAACAGCTCTTCTCCGCGCTCACCATCAACCAACCTACCCTCACCACCGACCCCAACGACGCAGCCCTCAGCCTCACGAACTGGATCACCAACTGCGCAGACAACCTTGCTCCCCTCAGACGCACGCATCGACAGGCCAACACCAAAAAACCTCTCTGGTTCTCTGACACCCTTAAGGAATCGAAGAAAACCTGTTGCGCCCTCGAGAAAGCCTGGCGCAAGGACCACACCGCTGACAACATGACCGCCCTCAAGAACGCGTCCCGTGAACACCACCACCTGATCCGGCAGCCAAAAGGAATTTCTTCACCGACAGACTGGACAAAAACAGCCACAACAGCAGAGAACTCTTCAGCATCGTTAAAGAGTTCTCCAACCCCAACGCCAACGCCATCACGCCCTCACAAGACCTGTGCAACTCTCTCGCCACCTTCTTCCATCGCAAGATCACCGACCTCCACGACAGCTTCGGACACCAGACCCAGCCAAGCAACACCGAACCCACACCCCCTGCCATCACCCTCAACGCCTGGACCCACATCAACACTGAAGAGACCAAAACCACCATGAACTCGATCCACTCCGGCGCCCCCTCGGACCCCTGCCCTCACTTCATCTTCAATAAAGCCGACGACATCATCGCCCCGCTCCTCCAGACCATCATCAACTCCTCATTTTCATCTGCTACCTTCCCCGAAAGCTGGAAACACGCCGAAGTCAACGCCCTACTAAAGAAACCCACGGCTGACCCAAGCGACCTGAAGAACTTCCGCCCCATCTCGCTCCTCCCCTTCCCTGCCAAGGTAATAGAGAAGACCGTCAACAAACAGCTTACCAACTTCCTGGAAGACAACAACCTTCTCGACCCTTCACAATCCGGATTCCGAACCAACCACAGCACTGAAACCGCCCTCATCTCAGTCACAGACGACATCAGAACCCTGATGGACAACGGTGAAACAGTCGCCCTCATCCTCCTCGACCTCTCGGCTGCCTTCGACACCGTCTGTCACCGCACCCTAATAACCCGCCTCCGCTCCACCGGGATCCAAGGCCAGGCCCTGGACTGGATCGCCTCCTTCCTCTCCAACCGCTCTCAAAGAGTCTACCTCCCACCTTTTCGCTCAGACCCCACCGAGATCATCTGCGGCGTCCCTCAAGGCTCCTCGCTCAGCCTGACACTCTTCAATGTCTACATGAGCCCCCTCGCCGACATCGTACGCAAGCACAGCATCATCATCACCTCCTACGCCGCCGACACTCAACTTACACTTTCCCTCACCAAGGACCCCGCCAGCGCTAAGACCAACCTACAAGACGGCATGAAGGACGTCGCAGATTGGATGAGGCTCAGCCGTCTAAAACTGAACTCAGACAAAACGGAAGTCCTCATCCTCTGCAACACCCCGACCGCATGGGACGACTCCTGGTGGCCCACGGCCCTTGGCACGCACCGACCCCCTCAGACCACGCCCGCAACCTCGGCTTCATCTTGGACCCTCTTCTCACCATGACCAAACAAGTCAACGCCGTGTCCTCCTTCTGCTTCCTCACCCTCCGCATGCTCCGCAAGATCTTCCGCTGGATCCCCACCGACACCAGAAAAACCGTGACCCACGCCCTAGTCACTAGCCGCCTGGACTACGGCAACACCCTTTATGCTGGGACCACCGCAAAACTCCAAAAACGTCTGCAACGTATCCAAAACGCCTCCGCCCACCTCATCCTCGACGTACCCCGCAACAGCCACATCTCCGCACACCTGAGACACCTGCATTGGCTCCCAGTCAGCAAAAGGATCACCTTCCGACTTCTCACCCACGCTCACAAAGCCCTCCACAACAAGGGACCTGAATACCTCAACCGACGCATCAGCTTCTACGCCCCCTCCCATCTCCTCCGTTCCACCGGCCTCGCGCTCGCTGCCGTTCCTCGCATCCGCCGCTCCACGGCGGGTGGGAGGTCTTTCTCCTACCTGGCAGCCAAGACCTGGAACACCCTCCCCACCAGCCTCAGGAACACCCAGGACCACTCCGCATTCCGGAGACTCCTCAAGACCTGGCTCTTCGAGCAGCAGTAACCCCCTTCCCCCTAGCGCCTTGAGACGCGCACGGGTGAGTAGAGCGCTTTATAAATGTTAATGATTTGATTTGATTGAACTCCAGGACCAGCGACGGCGACGAAGACACCAAGCGTAAGTACACCTGCCTAGCACACACTAGAGGAAAGGACATTATTGTACACACACACACACACGGCACGGCAAGCCACGAACACACGCAAACAAACATCTGTACCAAAACACACACACACACATACTCACACTCACACATGCTAAATCACATATTTACAATACATACATGTGGAAGGAAAGCCAGAACAAGGTTGTTACCATCGACACCAATGTTAAAAAGTGAAAACTGTTATAAAGAACTATGTACAAAGAAGCCCAAGGGCCAGTCCAAAATGTCGATAGTGCGCCTAGCACCCTGGGCACAGAATGAGCCCCCCACTTGACTCCTGACTGTAAACTGCTGGCCTCTACTAGGCTGGGGCATCAATGGGGCATGCAAACACCTCAGGAGTGAGTGGGGGTTTTGGTTTGGAGGGGGGTCCTTAGGTTTGGGCTTGGAGGGGGGTATTGGGGCGTAGATTTGGAGGGGGTCCATAGGCTTGGGTTGGGGGGTTGGACTCTGACTTGGATTTTGGGGGAGTGGGTTTGGGAGGGGTGACTGTGGACTTGGTGGAGGTGGAAGTCTTAAGGGAGAGGGGCATG
Organism: Pleurodeles waltl; assembly: GCF_031143425.1. Taxonomy (NCBI): domain Eukaryota; kingdom Metazoa; phylum Chordata; class Amphibia; order Caudata; family Salamandridae; genus Pleurodeles; species Pleurodeles waltl. The sequence goes on from NC_090440.1 coordinate 263,924,324, forward strand.
GCGACAGCTGGGGGCTGGGAGGTGGAAAGCAGGGTTGTGGGGAGGGTAACAGGTCGCTTGTTGGGGACAGGGACTAGTTCACTGGTAGGGAACAGGGAATATTCACGGAGGAAATGTTTCTTGGAGGCAGGGGGACAGTCATGGCACAAAGGTATGGGAGTGGAGGGAGAGGGAGTGGTTGAGAGGTGTAACCATGGAGGTGATTTGGGTGCAGATGCATGCTTGGATGCCATGTGTGTGCTGTGTGACTGTTGGGTGGGCAAGTGTGGGTGTTTAGATGTAGTGAGAGGAGGGGCGAGGAGATGCAGCGAGATGGCAGGGGGGATGTGTGAGTGAATGTGGTAGTGTCTGCAGGTAGGGTGTGTGTGCTGCATGTGGGGTGTTGACAGTCGTGCTGAGTGCACTTGTGGTGTATGGGGTGCATGTATGTGGGTCTAATATTGTGGTGACATGGTAGTGAGGGCACTTGTGGCAGGATCTGGGAATGATGAGGTGGTGACTGCAGGTGTGAGTGCTGTAGTGCTGTCAGGGGGGAGCTTGTGGGAGAGTCAGTATAGGGAGTGTATGCTGTCATGTCTGCACCTAAATGTTGTGTATGTGCATGGCAGTCGTGGTCTTTTTGGTGCTTATGATTGTCCTTCCATACCATGTCTGTTGATTTGGATACATGTTGGTCAGAAAGTGTGCCTTGGATGGGTGAGGGGAGAGGGAAGTGGGAATGGGAACAGGTAGCTGGAGGGGGGATAGAAGAAGAAGGGCACTGGCTGTCGTCAATGAGAAGGCCAGAGCCTGAAACAATCTCTGTAGGCCAGCCAGGGCACTGGGAATGCCTTCCAGGAATCCATTGGTCTGCTGCATCTGCGATGCCAGTCCCTGGATGGCATTCATGATGGTTGACTGTCCCACAGGGATGGACCTCCGGAGGTCAATAGCCTCCTCATAGAGGGCAGCACAGCGGTGCGTACAGCCAATCGTGTTACACCGTGAAGGAGCAGGAGCAGAGGTGCCTGTGGTGAAGGTGACGCCCACCCTCCTGGGTGAGCGGGCACGGGCAACAGGGTGGGGAGCTACAGGGAGGGCAGTGCTGGAAAGTGGGGTGGCAGACAAGAATGTTACTGGGGTGGTTCCAGATGGGTCCACCACTGCCACCGGCAAGGAGCCCCCATCAGAGGAGGAATCTGAAGATAGTGTGGTCGATCATGTCTCCCCTGTAGCACTCCCCTCACCCTCTGTCCCTCTGGTCCCCTCAGCTCCACTGAAATCAGCTTCCTGGATCCCCTGGGCTGCAGCTTCCTCACTCACCGGTGCCCCATCTCGTTTGGCAGATGATGCTGATGCACACAAAGACAGAGGAGGATAGGGAGGGAGAGAGAGTGCGAGAGAGATAGGGTGCAATGGTTCAATGCCAGCTCAACAGTCACACAGAGTAACAACATCATTAACTGCTGCCATGCTATGGCACACCATGCCCTCACCAATACATGCTACAACAGTGAGACACCATGGGGGAAACTACAGCAAAGCTGATGTGAACTGCTGATGGAGGTACAATTGCATGTCCCTCATTTGATAGGGGACATAGATGGCACACACATTGCTTTGGTGCCACCCAGGAGAAATGAACAAGTGTTCAGGAATCAAAAAAACTTTTATTCTATCACTGTGTAGATGGCGTGTCTCGCTGCCCAATGTTTCTCCCAGGTGACGGCCAAGTTCTCTGGTTCTGTTCATGACTCCTTCATTCTGTGGAACAGTAACATCCCACACATGATGACACCACTACAGAGGGAACGGGCCTGGCTCATTGGCATGTACTCATTTGTATGTGTGCCCCTGTACACTCAACTCTCTTCACACCCTGCCCTATCACCCTCCCTGTCTTGACATGGGCCCTACCTTTGTGCCCACCTGTGACTCTGGCTATCCCAACCTTCCCTGGCTACTGACACCTGTGAGACATCTGACTACAGATGCTGAAAACTGTTTCAATTAGGCCCACTGTAGGACAAGGTGTGTGATTGAGAGAACCTTTGGCCTACTGAAGGCCAGATTCCGGTGTTTACGTATCTCCCTACTCTATAAACCACTGAAAGTGTGTCAGATTATTGTTGACTGCGGCATGCTACACAATCTGGCCGTGATATGTCACATCCCATTGCTGTATGCAGAGGAGGTGGCAGCTTGACCAGTGGCTGTTGGAGGGGACATAGGGATTGATGAGAAGGAAGATGATGAGGTGACAGTTGACTCCAGAACAGAGTTGATACAACAATACTACCACTGAGCTACAGGTATGTGTCAGATATATGGTATGTGACCTGTACTCCTGGCTGCCGTGTGACTGTTAGCACTGGTGTTTTTGGGTGCAGCTCTGCCTCTAGGTAAGTTTGGGGGGGTCACATTTGCCCATCAGTGGAGTTATTACTGTGCACATTTCAGTGCAATTCTCACCCTGGTGTTGTGTTGTTTCACTTGTGACATGTTTGTGCATTTCCATTGTTCCTTGAACTGCCATAACAACTGCAATATGTGTGCTAAACATTGTTGTGTAAACAGTATTGCTACCTATCCTCACAGTCCACATTGGGAGGCACTACAAAATTACTGTTTCTGACTGAGGAACATGCCTTAAGTTTAGCTTTGTCTGTTGTGATGGAAGAACTATTGGGGATGGTTGTCTTGGGAATGTGGGTCTGAAATACACATATGGTTGGAGTTCACAATTGCCATCTCTCCCTGTGGACTTTGTAATTGTAGTGCATGTGTGTTGTGTGGGCATATTTGACTCCTATGGTGATTGTTGTCCCTGTCTTGTTCTACTTGCTGGGCAATTGTGTGGAGCACTCTGGGTCCTGCATCAACTGTTGCCTCCCTCGGCACATGTCTCCAGCCTCTGCCTGCTCCACTATCATCCTTGCTATATATTGCTCCCCCTTCTGTCACTCTCACATCCTTTTGCAGGGTTGACAGTGTAACATATTATGCCAAAGTAACTGGTACATCTTACAATAAAACACGTAGACAGTAGCTATGTTCAGTAGTGTTTACTTGTGACTGACACATGCAAGGGGTGTTGTGTGGGGTCATGGTGGGTGAAATCATCAATGTAGTTAGTCCAGCTGTGGGTAGTCTGGGTAGTCCGGGTCCAGTATAGGGGCCATGGGAAAATGGAGAGATGACAGTGGACAGTCAACAGGGTGTCTCAGTGGCACACAAGGGAGAATGTTCAGGAGAGGGTCACTTCCTGGTGGTGGTGTTGGTCTTGGCATCAGTACCTGCAGGATGTCTGGTTGGACATCCTCACTTGTGTGGGGGTTTCTCAGCTACAAGGGGAGGAGTGCTGGTGGTCTGCGGGTCCTCTGGCAGGGCCTCCATTCCATTAGCTGCCGCTGAAGTGGAGGGCTCTATTGGGATGTGGCTAGTGGACGGGGCTTGCTGGTGGGTGGAAGACTCACGCATGATGCTGGTCAGTTCCTTCAACACTTGTGCAATGTGCAATGGAGGACATGGTGATATTGAGGGCTTTCCACTGCTACATGGCCTCCTGTTGGTGTTCCCTCTGCAGCCTCTGGTTCTCCTGTACAGTCGTGCAGATGTGGCCCAGCATGTCCTGGGTTTGGTGGTATGCACCCAGGACTTGGGAGAGGGCTGCCTGGCCAGGCTTTTGTTGTAGCTGCCCTATCCCTTGGACCACAGGGCAACTCCCCACAGCTCTGGCCCCCTGTGCCCCTCCCAGTAGCACCAGGACCTTCATTGTCTTTGGTGTGTGCCCTTGACTCTGAACGCTGTACTGTGGGGCAAACTTCTCATTGACCCTTCCCTGGGGCACTGGTTTGGGGATGAAAGACTGACTGTGGTGTAGATGCCACACGGAAGGGGGTGTTCAGTGTGTCCAGGCTGGGGCTGCTGGGTGTGGGCTGACCAGTCTTCCCAGATGGGCCAGGCAAGTCGTCACTGTCCAGACATCCACTGGGGTCTTCATCCTGGGGACGGCTGTCTGACCCTGGCATTCGCTGGTGGTTGGCAGTGGTAGCGGGACCTGTGGAGGGAAAGGGAGTTAGTTACATTTTGGAGATGTACTTGTTGACCACATCGTGTGGTGCATGGTGTAGCCTGAATTGCTTCCCAGTGATGGCAATCACAGCTGCAGTACTGGAGACATTGTTTGGGGGATGCGGATTGTGCCATTGTTTCCATGTGCCATTGAGGGTTGAGGATAGCATTTCTGTCATTGCCATGTATTGGAACGCAGTCGAAGCAACAAGTTGGTGTGGCATGTGATATGGTTTTCCATGCAGGTGTTCCACTGGGAAGTGGGACTGTGATTCTCTGATGTGTAGGGAGTGATGCATTGTGGGAGTTGTGGTGCTTGGCATTGTGCTTGTTATTCGTGCATTAGGGGGTGACTGCATGGGCATGGTGGCAGTGTGATGTGTGGCATGCAGGGGAGGGGCACGGGATGCCTTGGGGGGTTCAGAAGTGTGGGATGGGGTATATTGGGGCGTGATGGGTGGTGTTGATGCCTGCTGAGCAGGACTGGCTGGTGCCTGGGGGGAGTTGATGACTTACCAGTGTCTAGCCCTCCGTTGATTCCAGTCAGGCCCTTAGGGTGGACTATGTCCAAGACCTTCTCCTCCCAGAATGTTAACTTAAAGGGTGGAGGTGGGGGCCCACCGTTAGTCTAGTTCAGGGCAATCTGGTGCTCAGATGCAATGGAACACACCTTCCACCGTAGGTCATTCCACCTCTTCCTGATGTCCTCCCTTGTGCGTGGATGTGTGCCCACTGAGTTGACCCTGTCAATGATCCTCCGCCATATCTCAGTTTTCTTTGCCAACAGTGCTTGCTGGACCTGGCCTCTACCCTGACGATTTCATCTACCATGACCCTCAACTCACTGTTAGTGAAACGTGTGCTTTTGACGTGCCAGTCTGCAGTATAAAGGTACCTGTGGTGAATAGGATCTGTGTGAATGAGTTGTCGCTATGAGTGATGTTCGGGATTGTGGGTGTGTGTGGAGGGTGTTTTATAGTTCTGTGAGCAGGTGTATGTAGTTTTTGTATGTGTCTCAGGTGTAGGGTATTCAAACTGTCCAATGTGGTGTGGCCTACTATTGGTGGTACCTTTTTGAACCACAGCAGTGCGTACCGCCAATCGTGTTACACTGTGAATGGACCGCTGGGCAGAAAACTGACACATGATAGGGCGGACGGAATGATGTTGGTGTGGCGGGGCTGGTAGACAGACAGTCATTCTTTCAAAGTTGGTTGGCCTGGCGGCATTGAATTTGTGGCTGTATTTGGGCAGTTTTCACTTTGTGACTCGTAATGTGGCGGTCACTGTACTGCCAACACTGACGATATGCTGATAGTATTCTGTACAGCAGTTTTGCCTGGAGACCGCTAAAGTCGTAATGAGGGCCTCAGTCTTTCAAAATATTCCATTCATCACGTTCTTTGTGACTTCTGGTGATGCACTATATACAACTCACCCTCTCTTCATTTGCCCTTCTCAACATTGAATGCAATTTCACATTTCTAAATTCCAAATTAGCAGCAATTTGCCTCTCAGTTTTACTCACATCCCTCCAAACTTTAAAAATGTTCACTCCGCTCTCATTATTTTCTTTAACAAATTCAGGTACTTTTTCACTTAAGCTACTTATATGCTTGTTTTTAGTCTGGTAAATAGTTAAGATAGCTTGTACAATCCTTTTCAAGTATTTTGAATGCATTACACAATTCTCTGAGTCTTTAGAACCAGGCTTTTCCATCGAAGTACTGCAATCTGAAAGGTACCATGACTAAAACTCTTGCTTATTAAATTTAGTAACAAAAACATTACAAGGCAGACCATAAGTGAACAGCAGTTGCAAGTAAGTTACTACTTTGACTGCAGAGGAAGGAAAAAAAGAGCACACAAAACAAATCCCTGTACCCATAATCCTGACATTCTTTTAACAAATTAGCATAAATCTTATCTTTGTAACTATCCACTAATCTGTTTCTTTGTGTTAGTACTATACTGCGTACGTATTGTGGGTTGTTCATCTGGTGAAGGAGTGATGCATCCAACTGCAGAAATTAGATTCCATTTTAGACCAAGTAGAATTATTAATCCTGCTCTCAGTGAAACCATAATAAAAAATTTACATTTTGTTGTATGCCATTTTCCACTGAGTGATAACAAAAATCTAGAGTTCAAAATTCAGGTATCAAAGTTAACGTTTTAATTCATATAATTCAGGAAATTTGATTATTTTCATCTTGAGAAGACAAAAATTTATGATTTATTGTAAAGTTCAAAAGTATTCAGTTTAAAAAAAACACATGATTTGGCAAAAGTTTACTGTGGTTTTTTGTCTTCTGGTTCATCTTTAAAGATTAATTGACTACAGTTAATTATATTGAATATTATCACATTTAGCTCTTCTTTTTATTCAGATACTAATGCCAGATAGGTCAGCTCACATGATGCATACTTTTTAATTGTCACTCTCCTTTTTATTGGTCTTTTGGCTATAGATGAGCAATCATCACTACTCTCAGAAGCAATTTCAGTTACCTCTGATTCTTTTCAAATTGATTCAGGTTTCTTGGTCTACCAGTGCAATCTCTATTTTGCTTTTCACAGAAACAGGCCACTTGTCTCCTCGATGTGGCATTTTAACTTCTACACTTTTACTTCTGTCTACTGCTGAATCTTCTTCTTTAGTAACACCTGAATCAGCAGCTTGGCTCACTGTGAACAGCTCTCCCTTATAGCCAGACCTTAACAGTAATCCAATACAATATCATTCATTATTGGTACAACAGCTGCTGAAGAGAAAGATGGGTCCCCAGTAATTGTTTGGGGTACTTCTGATGCTCATGAGGACACAATTAAGACTACCTGGCCATTAAAGATTTGCAAAGGCACACATCTTGGCAAGTTTAGATTTAATAGTGCCATTCATCTTCTCAATGACACCTGATATTTCTGATTGATACCTACAGTGGAATTTCTGTTGTGTCTGCAGTGCATTACACACCACAGCAGATGTAGGGCCTCATTTTTAAAATGAGTTCTTCGGTCTGTCTCAATAGAAGTAGGCATGCCAAATCTTGGTATTAACTCCCTCAATGAGAGCTTGGACACAGGCAACCATGTCTCTTCTCCTAGTTGGACATGCCTCCACCCATTTGAAAACAAGCAGACTATCACAAGAGCATGTATTTGCTCATTGTAAATAGGTATCCCTATGCAATCTGCTTGCAGTTTAGTGAATGGGAGTAGGAAAGTACCCTCTTTTCGCCATTTTCTGCCTGATGTCAGTGTGCTTGACTGTGTTTACTGGGATCCTGCTAACCAGGACCCCAGTGATTATGCTCTCGCTCCTCTAAATATTGTTGTTGTATACTGGTAACCCAGTATTTCACCCAAAATTGGCACACTGGTGCCCTCTTATAAGTCCCTAGTATATGGTACCTAGGTGCGCTGGGCATTGGGGTTCCAGGGGATCCCTATATGCTGCAGCATTTCTTTTGCCACCCATAGGGAGCCCATGCAAAGGTTTCTGCAGGACTGCCATTGCAGCCTGCGGGAAAAGGTGCATGCACCCTTTCACTGCCATTTACACTGTACCCAGTCACTCATAAGTCACCCCTATAGCAGGCCCACCAGCCCCGAGGGCAGGGTGCAGGGTACCTGTGTGTGAGGGCACTGCTGCACTAGCAGAGGTGCCCCAAGACCTCCAGGACCATCTTCCCAGACTTCATGAGTGCGGGGACACCATTTTACGTGTGTACTGGACATGGGTCACTAACTATGTCCAGGTACATAATGGGAACTCTGAACACAGGCATCTTTGGTATCAAACATGTTGGAATCATATCCAAATGCTTTTGCAAGCATTGGTTGTATCATTCAATGCACTCTGGGGGCTCCTTTGAGGACACTTCTGGGGATTTCCAGGCAGCCCCAGCTGCTGCCACCTCTCCGACAGGTTTATGCCCGCCTGTTGCTTGAGCAGCTCAAGCCCAGGAAGACAGAACAAGGGATTTCCTTTGGGAGAGGGGTGTTACACCCACTCCTTTTGGAAATAGTTGTTACAGGCTTGGGAGGGGTAGCCTCCCCAAGTCACTGGAAATGCTTTGAAGGGCTCATTTAATTCCCTCCTTGCATAATTCAGTTCAGGGACCCCCAGTCCCTGCTCTGGTGCGAAACTGGACAAAGGGAAGGGGAGTGACCACTCCCCTGTCCATCACCACCCCAGGGGTGGTGCTCAGAGGTCCTCCAGACAGTCCCTTGGTTTTGCCATCTTGGATTTCAAGTTGGCAGGGAACTCTGGGAGCATCTGAGTGGCCAGTGCCAGAAATTATCGTCAGAGCCCACCCATGATAGGTGCTTACTTGTTTAGCTGACCATCCTCCTTTCAGGGCTATTTAGGGTCTCTCTGTTGGGTGGTTCTTCAGATTCGGTTTGCAAGACTCCAGCAGGAATTCTCTGCATCCTTTACTTCACCTTCTCACCAAAGAAACTGCATCTGGACCCTCCAGAAACTCTACGAATTGCAACAAAGAAGCAAATACGACTTCTGCAACATTGTATCTTCAGCTCCTGCCAGCAACTGCAACTGTTTCCCGGTCATGCATCCTTAGAGGACAGCCTGTCTTCTGCCTGCACCAGAAGAACAAAGGAATCTCCCTTGGAGTGAAGGAGTCACTCCTCTGCTTCAGCAGACACCTCTCTGCAAGGATGACCGGCTGCGTGGGCCCCCTTTTCTGCCAAGTTGCGAGGATCCTGCATTAAGGGTGGAGGACTGAAGTGGTCTCAATGGTCCTGATGTCCTACTGTTCAACTTTGGTGGAGGTAAGAGCTTGCCTCCCTGCGCAAGACAGTACCCCCGCGCACCACCTGTTTTATAGTTGCCAAAGCTTGTCAGCATCCTTCCATGAAGTTCTTCATACACTGTGCAGCTCTGGCCTCCAGCACTCTATCCTGTGACGTGCAGCTTCCCGCGTGGTTCTCCGGCGGCGTGGGATCCTTTGTTGTAGTGCTGCGTGGGCCTCCTTTTGCACCTTATTTGTCCCCTAGCTGTGGGACTCCTGTGTCTGCTGCTTGGTCTTCTGAGGGTTCTCTGAGTTGCTGAGAGCCCACTTCAACTCCCCCTTCTGGGTAGAGGCCACCAGGTTCCTCCTGGTCCTGGGCAGCGCCATTTTCCACTAACCACGATCTCTGCGTGTGCCAAGGCTTGTTGGCAGAATCCAGCGATGCAAACCAGACTGCAATCATCCATCCAGTGTGTAACATTATCTGCACCAAGCAGGAACCTGCATCAGTCTTCTTGGGTGCAGTACTGACTGTTGTTCTTTCCCAGTGGTTCTTCTTTTGCACCTTCCTCCGGGTTTCCAGGGGCTCCTGTTCTCCCTGGGCTCTTCTGTGCCTCTTGGACTTGGTCCCCTTCTTTCACAGGTCTTCAGGTCCAGAACTACAATATTGGTGTCTTCTGGTTCTTGCAATATCTGGTTCTTGCGATATCTGGTTCTTCTGGTTCTTGCAACATCTTCTTTCTGGTGTTCTTGTGTGTTCTAGGAAAGTTACTGTGATTTACTCCTGCTTTCCTGGGATCCGGGGTGGGTTCTATTACTTACCTTTGGTGTTTTCTAATACTCCCAGTGCCCCTCTACACACTTCACTTGCCTAGGTAGGAAACAGACATTCACATTTCACTTTCTTAGTATATGGTTTGTGTTCCCCCAGGCCCTTTCTAGCTGTTGTGATTTTCAGTATTTAAACTGTTTTCTGACAGTTTTTACAGCTCGTTCTGCATGCTAGTGTATATAATGTATGTATTACTTACCTCATAAGGGAGTATGGTCTCTATTGTATTTTTGGCATCTATGTAACTAAAATAAAGTACCTTTATATTTGTAACACTGAGAATTTTCTTTCATGTGTGTGAGTACTGTGTGACTACAGTGGTAGCATGAGCTTTGCATGTCTCCTAGATAAGCCATGGCTGCTCAGCTACATCTACCCCTAGAGAGCCTGGCTTCTAGACACTGCCTACATTTCACTAACATGGGATAACTGGACCTGGTATAAGGTGTAAGTACCATAGGTCCCCACTACAAACCAGGCCAGCCTCCTACAGTGGGTCTTGCCTATGTGACATGATAATCAATGTCAGGGTTACCCTGGATAATTTATTAAGGAGTGACTCAGGACCTATATGATTTGGAAGGCTCTTATACTTCTGGTCATAAACACATACAAAGTCACATCATTACAGCACAGGAAAGGGCTGCCCTCCATCGACTTACCAACAACAGTGGTATCATTATTAAAGAAGCTGATAAGGGTAGTAACATTGTTGTCATGAACCTTACCGACTACATTGGTGAAATTGACGGGCAACTCTTAGATGTTAAGGTGTTCCAGAAACCTACACATAATCCCACAGCTGACACTATTAAGACAATAGAACACAGACTCAATCCCTGGGGGGAATGCTGTACAATTTCTAAAATGGACTATCTCTACCTTATAATACTGCACCAAGAACATCATGTACTTACATTCTTCCAAAGATTCACAAACAAGTTCAAGGTTCTCCTCCAGGGAGACCAATCATCTCTCGTATTGGGTCTCTGACAGAAAGAATATCAGAATACACTGACTTATTTTTACAACCATTGGTACAGAATCTGCCTTCATATATGAAGGAGAGCAAGGACCTACTTAGCAAAATTTCATATTTTGAGTGGACGGAAGGAAATTCACTGGTCACACTTGGTAATTCACTCTACCCATGTATCGTTAAGGACAAGGGTATTTCACCAGCACAGTACTTTTTAGACACAGGAGATGCCACTCTGTATAAACACACACTAATATTATTGGATTTAATAAATATTGTTTTGGGCAACAATATATTTACTCATGACAGGACATGGTATTGACAGACTCAAGGTGTAGCTATGGGGGCTAATTTTTCACCATCTTTTGACAACCTTTACATGGAATGGTTTGAGAAGAATCATGCTTGGTCTGATTGCCCTGTAAAACTAATAGAACACATTTTATTTTGGTGTTGATAAATTGACGACACTATAATGTTTTGGTCTGGCAATGAAGGTGTATTAGCACAATAATAACAACCCTTATGTTTCTTTCTCAGCCAAACACAATCAACACCAAATTGATTTCCTTGACATTATGCTCTATATCAGGGGTCACACTATTTGCTCTAAACTATCCAGAAAAACTACAGGAGATAATGCAATTCTGCATGCCGCCAGTGCTCACCCCATCTCCCAAATTCAGATCGTACTTTTTGGGGACATGACTAGAATAAGACACAACTGTAGTGATGACAGAGATTTTTGTCAGATCTGTATAAGATGGAAGTCATTCAAAACTAGGGGGTATACTGAAAGATTACTCATTACTGCCAAAAACAGAATCTTAAATACCAAATGAGAAACCTTGGTCACCCATTCCAACAAGAACAAGAAGAAAGGTCACAACATGTTAACTCTGATTGCTCCATATAGTTCACTTAGCCTTGATGTTTACAAAATCCTAGGTAGACATTGGCATCTCTTACATATGGATGGCACTCTTAAGGGTTACATCACCAATAAACCCAGCATCACACACAACAGAGGCAGGACACTAATGGATATACTTTGTCATAGTTTTAGAAGCTGTTCCTTAGTACCTGGTTACCCTCACAGCCAAAATGTTTTTACAGATGTAGATGTTGTAATATATGTCATGTTCTTTAGACAAGACCTACATTGTTCAATACAACACGTGCAGACAGTATGAAATCAGCAGGTTTATTAACTGTAACATTAGGTTTATTGTGTATTGCGTTATTTGTTTATGCAAACTGCATTTACATTGGGAGCAGCAAAGAACATTTATGGGCCGGGAAACAACAACAGCTCTTATCCTCTTGCACTCCACTACAATACAGCACATCATCAGTTTTAGTGATTAAAATAAAATTTCATGGCATAGATGTCATGGAAGCCCCATGATGTGTGGAAGACATGACTTTGGTGCTCAGACAACTTGAAAGTTAAAGCTGTTGATAAGGGTCTAAATGTAGACAAACTTCCATGTATTTTTGCTGGATTGACAAAAAGAGTATCTTTTTGACTGTGCTTTTATATCCATAGCCCATCCATTATACCTGCCACTTCTGTTCAAACGCGCCCACCAATTTTTAACATTCAAGGTATGTTACTATTCTTAGATAAAGCACTAAATACCTATATTTACCATTTATATTATGTACTTGTTTAACAACCTACTTATTGCTGGTAAACCAACGTTTGGCCCATCCCAGTATTACTACTTACAAACTAACATCGTGTTTATGCAAACTGTATGTGTCTCCACATGATAATTCTTATTGTGACAAATAGTGGATCCTGGGTAATAAGTTTTGTCAATATCACCTTTTAATTATGTCTTGTGCTCTATCTTTTATTTTCCAAGGTGTCATCCACTGTTATACCATCTGTTTCAGATGTGCCTACTTCTTTACAATGTTTGTCATGTTCTTACCTTATGAAGATGCATATTACTTTTATGATCACCATCTACATCATGTAACCATGTAATAACTTACATTTTGTTGGTATATATGGACTTTGCTCATTACCAACATTTACCTACTATACTTTGTTTACACTCATATGTAACTTCAATTACTTGGGGATTCTGTTTTGTGAAAAAGTTGGACCATGGACAACATTGCCCAACAATGTATGAACTTCAGAACCACGTATGCATGCAATTATCTTGCTTGGGCTGCTGGTTGTCTCATCTTTCTCTTATTCGTGTGGTTACGTGAGCACTACTGAGCACTTTCTGTTTATTACATTGGTTGTACCACCTAGGACAGGGCATAGTCGGTAATATCTTTCTGTGCATATAAACTTTAGCTAGCCTAATTTGGTTATTAATCACCTTAGTTTGGCTATGTCCAGTATACTTTATATGTTTTTCTCTACTTTTAGATTGTTTTACTATTTTACATTACATACAAAATTATAATGTCCCTGTTCCACATTTGGGATCGCCCCAAGATGGCTGTGGTTCTTCCATTTAGTCACATTAGGCCTTTTCAGTCCTTTTTTCATTTCTACTAACTAAGGCACCATGGCTCTAATAACATGTTGTACTCAATGTTCTCCCACTAGAGAGGTTGACTTCAACAATGTGTTACTGCCACGAGGTAAGAGCTTTATTAATTCTTCAATTCCCACCAACACTTGAACAACTCTGTGTGTATATCGTAACACATACGGATTATTTTTGCATTTAGGCTTATCAATGTCATTTGTCATTGAATCTTACTCTACTGCAATGAAAATATTTGTGACTACTCTGTACCTTTTGACTTCATCCATATCAACAGGGTATTTATACCTTATCTTTCTTACTTATACCTTTCAGAGTGGTGTTGCCACAGCTATAACATTTTCAAGGGAATCTTTTCCTCTATGGGTCATTTCCATTTACTAGTCTCATAGCACTTGCCCTGATAATTGCTTGGCCCAACTACTTTGATACTCCATTACTACATCAAGTATTTTCTGGTATTCTATTTGTTACCTATGGCTTAGTTTTACAAACAATCTTCATTTTCACATTTCCATGTTTTTTTGCAGTGCACCTATCTTTTATACTTGTAGTTATGATTACCCAGGATTTTGCAATATTCATCTCTCACTGGGGATTCTAGTGTCAGCACTTGTTGTTTTTTGCTTTACACTTTTCTCATGATGTGAATTCATTTTCACTTAATTCATTTTCACTTTTACAATTTCTGCACCATGGTATGCTTCTAAAGCTAAGAATCTTCACTTTTGTATACTGCATGTTAGCCTGCTCCTCCATGGCTGCAGGATACATTTCGCCAAAAAAAGGTCTGGTAAAATGTGTGCCTTTATCGTTTATTTATTGGTGATAACTTAGTAGTACAGCGGTTGTTTTACATATATCGCACGCAGCCTTGAGAATGTCCAGAGTACGAAACACGTATTGGCTGCCATTCTGTGAAGGTGTTATCAAATGTTCACCTGAGACTTTGATGAACCATGAGTAACTGACTGTTGGACTTGTCTTACTACTGATTCAGTATGCTTTGGTATTTGCAAATACTTACCCTGGATAATTCTCAGGTGAATACGACATCTCTAACATAAATATGCTGTTACACCACTGAATTCTGTCTTATACCAATACTTCCTAAATATTCTAACCATACCTTCCCTGCCCATATGGATATGATCATGCAGGTACCTTGACATACCTTGAAGGATGGCGTCTGGTAAGACAGATTGGTGATCTGACATTACCCAAATATCACTAAAACTCCTCTTATAACTAGCTAACTCCCAGCTTCTCTTTTCATCCTCTAGTAATTCCTCCTGCAGTTCTCTGAGTTCATTCAGTGTTTTCTGTATTGGATTCAACAAAAAACAGCTCACATTATTTGCATCATGAACTGTCACATCTGTATGTTGTGCTTGTTCTTGCTAATTTTTTCTAACGGTTCCATTTTTGAGAGCACAGTACTCTGGAAGTTAATCTTCATAACTATTTCCTATGCTAATTATGTCACCACCAGACATATGGGCTGCACACTTTACAACTGATAATTCTCTAAGTTGCTGTATTGCCTTAAGCAATCCAGAATGTGTGATTATTTATGGATCAGTTTTCCAAGGGATGTAATGATACCTCTTTATGACTGCAACTGTCCATTGTCATGTACCACTCCAAATCCATGTTGGCTGTCCGTGTAAATCATCATACTCAGTTCTTCGGCCAGACAAAAGCGTCTTGTCAGTGTGATTATCTCTGCTACTTACACTGAAAGTGTCAGGCAAGTATGATGTTTCAACATTTTCATTGCTTTGTTCATTTGTTCATTTCAAACAACTGTGAAGAGTTATGACTAGTGGGTCCAAAGTTGCAGGGAAGTAAGCAAACGGCTGCTTTACCTCTCTATACATTTATTTTCCATGACAAAAGAGATAGAACTCCTTGTCACAATCAGGTATTAGAAGAACTACTGTGCTATAAAGATTTTCTCTGACCTCTCAATGGCTTTCATTCATTCAAAATCCTGTGGTACTGAATCCTTGTAGTCATTGCTCGGAAGTCTCAGTAAAGGCCTCCGTGAATTTGGAATCCACTGACAACAGTAGCCAACTATTCCCCAAAACATCCTCACTCTCCTCTGGGTAGTTGGAGAATTCATCTTCAAAATTAGAGAAGCGTGTTCTTTGGACTCTTTCCTTGCCTCTGTCTGAATATGGTGACCAAGATATGTAGTTTTGCAATAATTTTATGTAGGTGAAAGCTCATGGCCATTGTGAGAAAGATGACTGAAGAGTGAAGTGCTATCCTACTTGCAACATTAATTTGTCTTTGAGGCCACTAATAAATCATTGATATATTGCACCAGCACTGAGTTACAGGGCATTTGCAAACTCTGCAAACCTTTCTTGAGAATCAGTCTAAAGATTGGGGAACTTTCAGTATACTATTCTGGAATTCAACACCAAAGGAGAACTTTAATGGGGAGCCAAACCATGAAAAGATAGTGACCCTCATTACAACCCTGGCAGGGCTGCGGTGGTGGTCACACAGCCGATGGGCTGGCGGTGAAGAATGCCTCTGCCAAACCGCCACATCTTTGCTGGTACCACCGACTGCCGGCGGCATAATGAGTTGGCTTTCTGCCAGGGTTTCAGCTGCGGTAGCACCTCCACGAAAACCCTGGCGGAAAGGCTGCTGGCACCAGGAAATTCCTTTCCTGTTGCCGGCAGATGACTACCCCAAGCCCCCCGTGCAAATACAATACCACCCACCCTCCCCTTCTGTGACAGCAGCCCCCTCCCCTGCCCCCTTCTGTGACAGCACCCCACTCCCCCAACCCCCTCTGTGACAGCACTCCCGTCCCCGCATACATGCACACACACGCCCACACGTACCCAGCATACACCAATACTTACACACACCAAAACTTACATACACACATACACCAACACTCATACATATACTCATTCACTCACACCAACAGACACACATTCAAACACACATTCGAACACATACTCACTTCAACAATCACACATGCATTCACACATGCATACACACACGCACACATACACCCACTCACACACGCACACACAACACCCCCCACTCTCCCACCTTCCTCCCCTGTGGGACGATCAACTTACCTTGTCCACCAGGGAACGAGACTTGGGGCTTCCACCGCCAGCAGCGCCCCACCATCAGGACACCGCCATGCCGTATTACTGCGGTGTGGCAGTGAAGGCTGTGGAAGCGCCTCTGCGCCTCCGACCACCAGCACGACTGCAGAAGGATTTCATGGAAATTGTGGCAGAAATCCTTCAGTACTCGTTATATGCCAGTCTTTTACACAGACCACCGTAATGAGGACATTGTCTATTGCCATGAAGAGGAATAGTAAAGATTGCTTGCCATAAATCAATAACTGTACACAATTCGACACCCGCAGGAATTTGAACAATATTACAGCATGGCCTAATTTGGTCTTGGACTACCCTCCATTTTCTACTTTCCTTTTTTAATGGAGAGGAGAATTGCAAGGACTACCAAGCACCTCTTATAAAATATCCCTGTTCTAACATTTTCTCTAGGATGGACTTCTGCTTTTCGTAAAAGTTTTATTGTCTTCCTTTGGGGTAAACAGAATCTGTCTTGACTTGTATCTTGACTGGTTCTGTACTTTTTATCAATCCCATCTCTTTGCCTCTCCTTCATCTGATTTAAATCAAAAGGCAACTCTTCTTCTGTAAGAACTGAGAACAACTGAACTGTTGACTCTTGCAAATTTATGTTAAACACATTTAATCTTTATCTTGGGTTTCAATTGAAACACTACTCTGTGTGCAGTATATCACACAATTCTCTTGCAAAGCAAGTTTCTGCCAAATACACAAATCACACAGTATTAATTGGTGACCATTCTCCATGGAGAATATTTTAACTGAGGCATTTGCTGCAACTTGATTTGCAATCTGTTTATGGCTTATTCCTAAAACTTGTACTTCTCTTCATGAGGGGGTTAGTTTTGGGACCTCAGCAGAATAAACCATTGAGTGGGTAGCAACCTCTATTGATTAGAAATTATATGGGATGGCCATTTACTGTATTATAAATGCATGAACCACGCTGGACTACACACAGCAGAGGCAGGACACTAAAGGGTATGCTCTATTACTGCACTATGCAATCAAATGTGCATCCAATCCCCTCATGCATGGAGTCCTGAAAATGGGGGAAAATCATTGCTCAGAATCAATGGGCTCTGCTGGTACCCTGCATCCTTATGTTTCGCTGAGAGGGGTCGGGGCTGCCCACAATGGGCAAGACCACGACCCCACCCAAAATAAAATGGGAATAAAGTCTTTCTGCCCCCGTGCTCCCCGGAAGACAGAAAGACCACTAGGCACCTGGGATCATTCTTTTTTAATACATAGGGGTGGAGGCTTGTAGGAGGCTGGCCTGGTTTGTAGTGGGTACCTTGGGTACTTACAGCTTATATCAGGTCCAGTTATCCCTTATTAGTGAAATGTAGTAGTATTCTAGCAGCTCAAGCTGATAGAGGTAGCTATAGCAGAGCAGCTAAGGCTGAAGTAGGAGGCATGCAAAGCTCATGCAATACCACTTATAGTTACACATTACTTATACACAAGTAAAGACAATACTCAGTGTTACCACATATAAAGGTCGTTTCTTTGGGTGACACAGTACCAAAAATATTGTAGAGGCAATACTCCTTTTGGAGGTAAGTATTATACACAATATATACACTAGACACCAAAATAAGGTAAGTGATTAGACATGGGATAGTGCAAACAATAGGAAAGGCTATAGAATGCAATGGGAGAAAATAGGTCTAGGGGCAACACAAACAATATCCTATATAGAAAGTGGAATGCGAATCACAAATTCCCCCCTAGACAAGTGTAGTGTGTGCAGAATCGCTGGGAGAGTAAGAATACAGTAAAGGTAAGTAAATTACCCTACCCCAGAGCCCAGAAAAGCAGGAGTAAAGTACTTCAAGTTTCCTTAGGACACACTACACCTTGTGATTGGGATTATTGCAGTAACCAACCAAGTGTGCACACAACAACTGTTGGATTCCTGAACCTGAAGACCTGCAAAAGAAGGGGACCAAGTTGAAAGGTGGTAAGAAGTTCTAGTAAGGACAGGAGCCCCTGCCAACCCAGAAGTCTCCAACAAGCCTTGGTTACGACAAAGTTGCGTTTTGCATCAAAATGGCACTGGCTGGACCCAGGAGGGACCTGGGGGACCTCAACTTTGTGTGAGGAGAAAGAGGGGGCTCTCAGCACTTTAGAGAGCCCTCAGGACACCAGGTAGCACCCATGAGAGTCCCAGGACATGGGGACAAAAGAGGTGCAAAACGTGGATGGTGCAGCACTGCAAAAAAGGGTCCCCCGCCACTGGAGGTCAACTCAGCGAGTTGAGCATCGTAGGATAGAGTGCTGGGGACCTGGGCCAGGCTGTGAATTAAGGAATTTTGCAAATAGTGCACAGAGGCCTCAGGAGGTGAAGAAGACGAGGTGCACAGGAGTACTGTCACTCTCAGGTAAGTCAAGGTCTTACCTCTTCCAAATTGCATCAGCAGGACCTCAGGACAGTCTGTGTCGATGGGGTCCACCCTCTGTATTCCAAGCAGCACGCTCGTCGCTGTGAGAGGAGTCCAAAGGTACCAGTCGTCGACTTAGAAGGTGCCTGCGTGAGCAGGGGAGTGACTCCGTCACCCCACTGGAGATTTCTTTGGTCCTTCTGGTGAAGGATGAAGACAGGGAGTCCTCAGAGCATGCACACTGTGGAAACTGTTGCAGTTGCTGGCTGGAGCTGAAGTTGCAGAAGAAAAGTATCCCTTGTGGATACTTTGTTGCTGTTACAGCGGTTCCTGGAGCAGGCTGTGGTTGAACCGAGGTCAGAGGATGAATTAGTAGTTGTAGAGGATTCCTGCTGGAAACTTGCAAGTAGAATCTGAAGAGAACTCACAGGAGAGACCCTAAATAGCCCTGAGAGAGGGATTGGCTACCTTATCAGGTATGGACCTATCAGGAGGGGTCTCTGACGTCACCTGCTGACACTGGCCACTAAGAGTCCTCCAGAGTGCCCCCACAGCTTGCTAAGCAAGATGGTTGAAGTTTGGGACACACTGGAGGAACTCTGGGCACCACCCCTAGGGTGGTGATGGACAGGGAAGTGGTCACTCCCCTTTCCTTTGTCCAGTTTCATGCCAGAGCAGGAGACAAGAGGTCCCTAGCTGGTGTAGACTGGCTCATACAAGGAGGGCACCATCAGTGCTCTTCAAAGCATTTCCAGAGGCTGGGGGAGGCTATCCCTCCCCAGCCTGTAACACCTATTTCCAAAGGGAGAGAGTGTAACACCCTGCTCTCAGAGGAAATGTGTTGTTTTGCCTTCCTGGGACTGAGCTGCTCAGACCCCAGGGGGGCAGAACTCTGTCTGTGAGGTGGCAGCAGCCGTAGCTCCAGTGCAAGCATCAGAGAGCTGGTTTGGCAGTGGGTTCATAGTGGAGCCCGCAGGGTGCATGGAATTGGCTCCCCAATACCAGATTTGGAATGGAGGGACAATTCCATGGTCTTAGACACCTTACACGGCCATTTTCGGAGTTACTATTGTGAAGCTACATATAGGTATCGACCTATATGTAGTGCACGCGTGTAATGTCGTGCCCACATTCACAAAGTCCTGGGAAATGGCCCTGAACTATGTGGGGGCACCTTTGGTAGTGCAAGTGTGCCCTCACACTTAGTTACTTTGAAGTGAAGGTTAGACATATAGATGACTTATAAGTTACTTAAGTGCAGTGAAATGGCTGTGAAATAACGTGTGTGTTATTTCACGCAGGCTGCAGTGGCAGTCCTGTGAAAGGGTTTGTCTGAGCTCGTTATGGGTGGCAAAAGAAATGCTCCAGCCCATAAGGATCTCCTGGAACCCCAATGCCTTGGGTACCTAGGTACCATACACTAGGGACTAATAAGGGGGTGTCCAGTGTGCCAATTGAAATTGGTAAATGAAGTCACTAGCCTATTAGGATAAATTTTAAAGCAGAGACATCATAAGCACTGAAGTTCTGATTAGCAGAGCCTCAGTGACACAGTCAAGCACTATACAGATACACATATTAGGCCATGAACTATGTGCACTGGGGTCCTGACCAGCAGTATCCCAGTGAGACAGGCAAAAACATACTGACATACACGTAAAAATGGAGGTAACATGCAAAGAAACATGGTACTTTCCTACGGGGCTGCTCAAAATGGGCATGAGAATGCCCTACCCCAAACACAAATGGTCACAGTCTCTCTGCCCCCAGGGGTTATACAGGGGTTATTACCTCCGATCTGACCCCACAGGAGACCACAAAGCCCACTAGATATCAGGGGTGCTTTTTTTTTTATATAAAAGAGGGGGAGGGGCTGCCCACAATGGGCAAAGCCATGCCCCCACCCAAAACAAATAGGGACCAAAGTCTTTCTGGCCCTCCAGGGGAAAGATGGGGCCATATCCCTTGATCTGCTCCCGAAAGGGGCAGAAAGCTCACTAGGAACCAGGATTTTCTTTTTTAATATGTGGGGGAAAGCCAAAATGGGCATGCCAATTCCCCCACCACAAAACATAAATGGTCTGTCTTTCTGCCCTCCCTTCAGGGAGTTGGGGGTAATTACCCCCACCCCGGGGAGGCCAGAAAACCCGCTAGACAGCAGGTATTTTTTTTATAAAAGCCTGGTGGGGGCAGCCCATATTGGGCATGGCCATGCCCCTACCTCACATAAATGGGGATCAAAGTCCTTCTGCAGGTGGGAGATGAGGCACTAGCCCCTGATCTTCCTCCACCGGAAGGGTAAAAAGGCCACTAGACACAAGGGATTTTTTTTTTTTTGTTGAAAAGTCTAGGGGTAGCCCACCAAAAATGGGCACAGTCTTTCAGACAGAATCCACAAAATTCCTACCACCCAGCATTGCCCCACCTATACCAATAAAAAACTCTGCCCTACTTGTGTAGGTGGGCCTAGAGCCAGCAACAGGAATGGATCCATCGGTGGTCAATAAGAGTCTCCACGCAAGGGCTCACATTGTCCTTGGTTTGATCTGTTCTTGTCTGTTTCTGCAGGAAAATCAAACATTGGAAGTGCAAGGGTAGACAGAAATATTTTGGTCCCCAGATACAGCAAAATGCAAAACAAAGCAGACACAGTTTTCTATACTAGCCCACCAGACTCCCAAGAAACGTGCAGAATCTGGGGTAAATCCATATGAATATGCCTGTAGCTTCACTGCCTAATGCCAAGGGGCATTACATGTATGGTACATGAGCATTCCCATGCAACCACCCATGCCTTTTTGACACAAAACTGTAAATGCAAACAATAGTAGACAGGGTTTGGCACCAAAAGGTAACACCATTTGGAAGCAGGCGTTAAAAGGAGAAATGTTTTAATTTCTCCTTTCTTTTCTGACTTTGCATGTGTGCTTCACCATGCAGCATGCATACAAAGTAGGCAAAGTTTTAAAGTGTGTCCAATCGTAGTATTTTGTACTGGAATGGTACCCTTCCAGTACAAAACCTCTGCTAAACTCATGCACACACCCTTGCATGATGGCGCAAAGGTGTGTGCATGGGAACACCAGCTGAAATCAGCACCAGAGCTATGGAGAGGGGAGGAGATTGCCATATCTTTGTAGATATGGTGCTCTCCCGCTCCCTCCCTGTCATGCAACACAGCACAGCCTTTTTGGCTGCTGTGTTGCGCTGTGTGGCTGGTTTGTAAATTTGGGCCAAACTCCCCAGAGACAAAATCCAAACAGCATTCCAAAGTACAGTCAATAAATAAAGTCTGACTCAAAAAGGGAGTTCATGATCAGAAATTTAGAAAAAATCATGAAGGTTTATTAAAGCATTTAACACATTTAGGCACAACACAAACCTGGAAATGTAGGTGAGCAATAATCATAAAGTCAATTGCCATCAAAAACTCTCATTGCAGCAAATATAATCAAGTGCAAAATCTAAGGGCCTACTTTAGATCTCTGCGGAGGGGTTACTCCATCACAACGGTGACATATATCCCATTTGTCAAAATCTCAATCCCAAACCATAGAATGAGATTTAGATTTCGGTGGGTGAAATTTCCGTCACCGGTATGATGGATAACCTGTCTTTGAGTTCAAAATCAGGCCCTAAGTCTCAAGTATGCAAAAATATCAGTAGGTGATCAGGTAGAACCCCTAGAGGTTGAGGAAAGGTGTCAAAAAGGGTTCAGGCTCATCTCCTCATCCAAGGAGTTATATTCAGTTTTCTTGCATAGGAATTATTCAAAATGCAATGTCAGAATGGTTTGATTACTGCCTCAACAATTTGACGTTACAAAATGTCACCTAACCCTATCGCCTTAGCACTAATACACTATATGAATTTTGATTTGCCCCTTCAAACCTAATGTTGTCCTCGGAGGTGTCAGAACAAACTAGTTAATTAAACAACAGAAAATCATTGTACATAAAATCAATATAATGTGAAAGTGGAAAACTTTTCATATTGTATCAAAAGGCTTCCTCTGTGAGCCCTTCCAGAACAGTGTCACACAAAAGTAAACGATCCACATCTTGCTGCACCTAGAGTCAGATAGAAATATAAACAGAGAATTAATATCCTGATGTGGCATTCATCTTAGTTAATCTGCGTTGAGGCCTATCTGAGACCTAGTTAACCTTAGCCATGAAAAACATTCTGAAACACATCATCATGATTTTTTACCAATTGCAATAGCTCTATATTGATGTACTTGTGTGAATTCAAATGAAAAGCAACTAACGTTGATGCAATATTAGTTTGAATACCCCAAAATGTCTACATCTTCATTACTCACATACAATCACCGTCATTCCAGCCATCACTAAGGAAACTGAAATTGCAAGCTGACATGCATTTTACTGGAAGCCTTAAATGGATGTTCATTCCCAGACTGACATCTGATATATTGAAGTCCACAAAGGCTGGACTAGTCAAGGGAGGCCAAGTGGGTTATAATGACTAGGAAAAAGATATAAAAAGACAGACAAAGGGGTAAGTAAGTAACTGGGGTAATACCTATATGTCCCTCATCCTCGCCACAGAGTTTACAAAGGTAATGGTCAGATTTACAAACCAGGTGAAATCATTCCAACTAGAGAAGGAGAACCCTGTAAACATCCAAACAACACAACAACTTCTCCTCCGGGAGATGAAAGGGATGGAAACGTCAAGAAGGTTTGAGTTTTGTGACATATGAAAGTAACTTTAGAAAAATAACACTAGGTCTAACTGCTCCTAAAGGGCTCTGTAGAAAGAATGATGCACATAAGTAATTGTTAAGCCACAAGTCTGTCTGAGGCGCCATAAAGGCAATTTTTAATCATATGAAACTTTAGGTTCACCTTGAACAAATGAAGGGAAATTATCTGGTCAGAGAGACAGGAAAGCCATGAGGGAAACCAATCACAGTTTGTGACATTTAAGTACAGCTTCACCTACACCCATTAAGGGAGAGATCCAATCATTGTTGCCTTGTGAGCACAACCTACAGAGCGTGGCCACACTCTCTGCACCTGGCAGTAGGTTGCTGGCAACCATGGTGAGCCTTAGGAACTTAGGGCCAGATGTAGCAAAGGTTTTTACCCATTCTGTGTCTATGGGAAAAAGTGTTCGTACATATGGCCCTTAGGAACTTCACAGCTCCTGAAAACTGCGTCTCTGAAATAGACAGGAACAAACTGGGATTTAACTGGCCAGTCAGAGTCCTGTCTGATAATTGGTTGCATTTAGGACTTAACATTAGCTATTGGAGCTGTGCCTGGGTACTTTACTTATTCATGTGGTGAATAGTTTGCTTATTCCATATCATGGCTTCATTACTGCTGTATCACAGCAGACACACCCAGTAAATATGTCTGAGTTGATATTAAGCTATATGTATACCTTATTGTGTAGCATTTCTATTTTTTAGTTTCATATGTATTGTAGAATTTTGTTAAAATCAGTGGTGTAGTTTCCTTTGATGTAATTGGTATCAAAGGTTGTGTGTTACCCCTTCCTGTGATATAACTGGGCCAAAGGTAATGTGATGGCACTTTCCACAATGCCATTGTAAGTCAAATATCAAGTGAATTGACGCCAGTGGCAAGCAGGTGAAAGAAAGATAAGAAATAATGACTGGCTTTTTAAAAAGGGGCAGAAAGAAGGCAAAAGGGGAATTAAGGTAAGGAGGTGGAATGAAGGGTGAAAGAATGGAAAGATGATGGAGGGGTGAAATTCAGGTAGATGACAATACCTCCGGTGACACCCTTATAACACGTTCTGAACCCTATACCCACAATACCCCCTCATGTACGAGACACACTACAAGGAGGTGTGATTATCACTAAGGCACGCCACTGGCTATATTAGGGTGTCACTGTATTAGTAAAAGGAGAAATATGGCACAAGAAAAAATACAACACAACTGAAATTAATAGGGATGGTACTACCTTACAATGTAATTCATTAAACCCTGTCATTACTCACTGTTAACCTTGGGGTTGTCAATAAAGCATTTCTAAACATGTTAATGAACATCATTTTATATTGTCAATACTGTGATTTACAATAAAGCATTCTTGAAATACTTCAAAGCCTTTTTTTCGACTTTAAACTTGCTGCCACTGCAGCTCCGGAGTCAACCAACAGTGGTGCTTGCACTCCACGCCTGAGGGTCAAGAGCAACAGGTCCAGAAGCCCCTTAAAAGCAATGGGAACCTCTACCGGGTTCATAATTGCAATACCCTAGGAAACTTTTGGGGGCAACTTCTAGGCGACTGTTGCACTTTTAGCAGCCCCCCCAAAAACTGTCCAAAGCTGTTAGTGATGTCCCTGCTCTTCTGGGGCACTACAGCAGAGTGATATACAAATTGCTGGCCCCTTGCAGGGGCCTTTGGGTTGCTCCAGCACCCAAGGCCATTAATAAATGTGACTGAAATGCTTTTATTTTAACATGCCTCATGTCGCCATCCTTTTTTACATTGGGCATCTCTACTCCTTGTTTTGGGGCACC
Source organism: Pleurodeles waltl (assembly GCF_031143425.1). NCBI lineage: Eukaryota > Metazoa > Chordata > Amphibia > Caudata > Salamandridae > Pleurodeles > Pleurodeles waltl. The sequence goes on from NC_090440.1 coordinate 263,949,517, forward strand.
CAGCATGTGTATGTGTCTGCATCTGTTGCAATGTGCCCTCTAATGTGCGTGTGCGGCCCTGCTAGCTCCCCATTTGATAGACACTATTCTGTGTTAGTAGGGAGCTGTCAGGTTTCTTTTCTCCCACCTGCATGGTGTGTGGGTGGTAATTACCACAGGGTGCACCCGTCCCTTTCCAGTCATGGGAACAGATGGGTGTAAGGGCACCCATCTTGCATCTCTGTCCCAGGAGGGTAGGGTCCTCTGGAACAATCCTCAATGCATCGGACCCATGAGAAGGGGTTGCTGGGCCAAAAGGGGATCAGAGGATGGTGTCTCCTGCATCCATTCTCCCAATTAAATTCAGTAAGTGAGGTTCTGTTGGCTCCCTGGGGCTTGACCATCCCTGAGGGAATTTAGGATCTCATAGCAGAGTAGTACATGCTCCAGTTCCTGTCTTATCCCCCACAGGGAGCTGAGCTTCACATTTTATTTTCTCCTGCCCTATAGATTTGTTTGGAAAAGTCATTTTGTTCTTGGTTGCTGAGCTCTAGCCACCAGGGACATTTCCTTTCAGATTCCGGGCCTCTAAATGTTACTTTTTTGTTGGAGCATGAATATCTGCTTTAGCTGCTGGACCTGTCCTATGCCTAGGCTCCTAATGCTTTCTCCTGCTTGGGAGGGCATCTTCCAGAGTTCTCCACAGCCAGCAAGCAGAACACCCTCCTTGCCACATTGCTTTGGCCATTCTGCCAGGCACCTGTGTGCCAGCACTGGAGTCTGTGGCCAGACCCCAGACATCCCAGGGAATCCCTACAGAGTCCAGCAGCAGGTCCATAACCTCCAACAATCCTGCATGGGGGCATAAGAAGCCAGCACCAATGGCCCTGGAGATATCCCACCCTAGTCCTGCTTGCCAGCTAAAGTCAAAGTCTTTCAGTCCATCTTCTCTGTGGGGAAGGTGGCTTCTTCTTCCAGCTGGGCATTAATTCGCCATTGTTGCTCCCAGGTCCAATGTCTTCTCAAGGTTCTCTCCCTTGTGCAGGGGTGAAGCATTTACCAATGATAACAAAGGATTTTTGAAAGGCAAGCCCATGAACAAGTGATAGTGATGGGCGTGCTGTGGCTGTTGTTAAAAGCCCACAGATAGATTACAGCACCTCAGATAGCTTGCGCACTCGACCTAAAAATAGTGAAAGAAAGAACACGTGTTGAAGAAAAAAGAGAAGAATGAAACAAGGAAAGGAATAACCAAGTTTTTGAGAGTTTGAAAGAGGAGGTAGCAAGAGGAAGAAGGAAATAAAAAAAAGGAGAGGAGTAGAAATAAAGAGTTGAAAGAAAGAGCTAAACTGTTGTCCTATAGATTTTAAGAGGTGGAAAGAGAAAAGTGAGGGAGAAAGAAAACATTGAGAGTAAACAGAGTAAAGGAAAGAACAGAGTGGGGTAGGTGAAACAGACCCTCCCAAATAAAGATGGAAGTTAAGAATAGATTTAATTGGTTCCCCACGTCCTCAAACAGAAGTCAGAGTGTGGAACAGCAGGGGGAACTGCAGAACAGCAGGAGGTGCATTAGCAGAGTTGTATGTGAACCCCAATACAGCAATATTGTTGTGCTCAGCTCAGGATTGGGGTATAGGCAGAGTTGTGTCCCAGCCCAGTGCTGGAATAACAGACAGGCAGTGGGTGAGGAATGAGAAACAGAGCGTTGTGTAATTCTTGGTATTGGAATAATGGGGTGCTGCAGGTTATGGTTGAGGTGCACTGACAGAGTTGTATGTGGGCTGCAGTAATGGAATAGTAACGGGTACACAGGGTCATAAGTGAGGTATGTTAATGGGGCTATGTATGGAAACTAGTATTGGCGTGCCAGTGTTGCCTAGTGTTGCCCTGGTGAAGCTGCGAGTGGGGCCCAGTATGGGAATGGCATTACCTCTGAACCACAGAAGTGGTGAGTCCTGAAGGGCTTGTGTGTGAGCCTTAGTGCTGAGAAGAAATGTGCACTGAAAATTAGAATTGATGAATTCTAGCAGACCTGTGGTGGCTCCCATCAAAAGTGGCATTGGATGTTAGACTCGAAATGCACTGTGTGAGCTGTGTTTTGCTCTTTTGGATCCACTACTTGCTTGGCAGTGGGACCAAATATTAGAATTGAGCTGCTGCAATGGAACTGTTTGTGAGCGGGGTCCCATTATAGGAAAGAAAGAAAGTGACCTCACCAGAGTAGAACTGGGGTGCACTGATGGAGCTGCCCCTGATGTCCTAGTACTGGAAGAGCAGCATGTACTGACTATAAGAACTGAGGTGCTCTGGCCGACAGCGTGTGGGTTTCTGACATGGCTGAGGGCTTGAAGGGCTTGAAGTGTGAACTGAGGTGCACTGATGGAGCTGCGCCCTTGTCCCAGTACTGGAACAGCAGAGTGTACTGACTATAATAACTGAAGTGCTCTGGCAGATGGTGTGTGTGGGGTTCTGGCACAGGTACAGCTGAGGGTCTTTGAGTGTGTGATCTGTGGTGCACTGATAGAGCTGTGCCCGAGGTCCCAGTACTAGGGCAGCAGAGTGTACTGACTACAAAAAGTGAGATGCTCTGGCAGACAGCACGTGTGGGGTTACTTTCATTTCTCTGACTGCAAAGTGAGAGGAGTTTTTAAAGTGAATTATATGACAATCTTGTTGGGGTACAAGAAATGTGAAAGGAAAGTCTCCGGGATATCGTTTTTGCAACACATACAAAAATATAAATATCTGTAAGTGAATTGCATGCATTTAGCAGCCATGGGAGCAAAATTGAAGCATGTTATTTTTTTAATTCTGAAGTGGGATGGAAACAGAAATTTGAATAGAATCAAAACAAATCAAGACACATTAACTTGGTGATGCACAAATGATAAATATTTGCAGAAACCTGATTTCCAAACATACACATTATCATTTGTGTGCTATAGAGTTCTACCAGTAAAACTGTACCTCCGGGCAAAGTTACTTGCCATGTTAATGGAAAACATGTCTGCGAATGACAGGGAGCTGCCACACGAAGCTTAAGCTACACTCAAAAACTGCCCCTTCTCATGTTCATTAAAGGTAGGTGGGTCATGAAAGTGTGTCATTCTAAAAATGGGTCTTGTTTCTAAAACGTTTGGAATACACTGCTAAAGAGTATCTCCAGTTATCAGGACAGGAGAGCAGGAATGGTCACCCCTACTCGATTCTGTGAGAAGCTAGATAAAATGGGAGCAGGCCTCACAGGATGCTGACTAGTATTACTAGGATACAAGATGCCATGAAAGCCAAGATGCAGACAAGTACCTAAATGTGTCCTGGGAGTAAATGGATCTTCTCAAGGTTCCTGCTAATGCAGCACCATTCCATTTGTATTCAGCGGATAGAGAATTATAATTCCTTACACTGGAAAACAACAAATGCTTTCCTGTCAGATGACCTAAAACGTGAACAGCTGTGGCAACAAAGCCAATTACTGAAGAGGGTGACTGACAATTTCTCTTATCTTTGTATGCTAACTGTGAGCACAATGGGAGTGACACTTTAGATCCCCTATGGTTGAAAGGCGCTCATCCTAGGGCCTCTGCATTTACTATCTAAAGTAGGACTATTTTCGTTTATGATAATGCACCTGGGAAAACAGCTATAGTTGCTTTTTAAATCAGACGTGAAAAGAATGAGCGGGTAAAAGACAAGCGTACCTGAAACGGTGATTTTTAACCGATCAGGCTTCGAGACATGATAACCAGTAACCACGAAGTCAGGGAACAAAAACATTTTGGAAGCCAGTTCAGAAGTATCTCAGTACCTTTGTGAAAAAATACTTTTGAGGGTAATAGAAGATCTGTTGCCTTAGATTCCTACTATTAGCATTAGACGTGCGCACAAAGAAAACGTTCTTCCAGTAAGCTGCACCAGACACATGCACATCACACAAGCATTGCAAACAAAGATAATCTCGTCCTGTTTTGTCACAAAACACCATTCTTTCTATGACATATATGTTAATACCTCAGCTTTTCCGCCGTAGAAAATAAAACTAAATATTTTTTTTCTAATGACACACAGCACCTTTCTGCTTTTACGTATTTAGGAACACAATGAATGGAAGTCAGCTCCTTGTCCAAGGTACCTCACCCCCAACACAGTGTAATCCAGTGCTGCTCCGAGCTCCTATCAGTGTAATGGTTCCCTATCAGCCGTCGGATTGATTACCCACATTGCAGGTCACGTTATTGATTCATAATTTTTAAGAATTGGTCTGGATTCAACCCGATGTAGAAGTTCAATATTTATTAGGATACAGCAAACAACCCCGTACACGTCCTCTCTGTGTCACCTACTCAACTGACTGCCCAGATGAAGTCCTCCACACTATAGAAGCCAGCTAGAACTCAGAATCTAACCACATCATTGCTAGTATACAACAATAATGGCTGTTTATTTAGTTTGCTTCTGCAGTAGCATGCATTAAGGTAGCTTTCTGCAGCGGAGCAGACTCACCATGTTCCTACCTGAGGTGGTCTGGAGCATAGGGTTCATAACTTTCCTTCTCGGGCACATCTATGAAGTCATCATCATCCTTGTCTTCGGTGGCTTTTGAATAATTAAAAAATGAGTAGGATACAGGAGCCTGGTGCCTGCAACGGCAACAAGCAAAGCACCACTGCCTCCATGAGTGCGAGTTATTAGCTCCCTGTCTGAATATCTAGCAAGGATCGCGGCTGGGATGAAAGGGAAACTGAAACTGGAGGAATATTCACTTAGTTAATACACCAGGGGAGAGAACTCAGCACACAAAGGAGGGACATTTTACAAAATGCACCAATAAAAATGAAGCATTTAAGACAAGTACAACAAAGAATAAATAGCAAGAGTGGGCGTGGTTAAAAGCCCACCGAGAGATTACAACAGGCTCTGGAGCGCTTGTGTGCCCGACCCTAAAAAGCCAGCTCCAAAAACAATTTAGAGACACCTTTGACAGTCACTCTGGGCTCAAAAATTAAGGTCAAATGAAAAAGAAAATGTAAATGGTTGTCTGTACAACTCAAGCCACCACGTTTGCAGCTCATAAATACAAGACTCACTTTGTCAGGGCCAAGCCACAGATTAAACGGTATATTTTATGAAAGGAAATATGTTGATAAATTATATGTTCAATTTGATCAGTATATTATGAAAAGACCTCAGCTGGAACTTGCTAAAGGAAGTAAAACTAAGGTTGTGTAGAGCGGTGAGATTATCGATTTTGGCATGATGACGAATCCTGATATTTGTTTTTTATCATGTTTCTGACGGTGGTTGCTAAAGAAATCTCGAAAATTACTTTTTGTAGTTGGCTTTAATCTTGGAATTCTGCACAATTGTTAAATGAGCCCCTAAGTTACAGCCTCAGAACCTGTGTTTTTGTACAACAAGAACAACGTTTCAGGTTACATTGCACAGCAGCTAAAATGAAAAAACTTGATTCTGTGAGTGTAAAAAAGAAAAAGAAATGCTGGAACATGTAAACGTATGATAATCACATGAGAAAGAACTGATCAGCTTTGAAAGACAGTGATGCAAAACTTCTGTACAGTCATAGATGTATTGGTTTATACAAAAGAAAAAAAGTGTACATTTTTTGAATGACATTTTCTTAAAAAGTAAGTAGCATTCTTATATCTGCGACGTAGAGCTACACACGTACATATGTACACACGCACACATGCACGCAGACACACATTATAAATTATACTTTTAATTTGTGTTTATCAGCATGATATGACAGTAAATGAAGACAGATCCCAGCATTACTCCAGTAAAGATATAGGGGCAGATTTAAGAAAAGGGGTGCTGCACCCAGTGCAGTGCCACTTTTCTTGCCCCACTTTGCGCCCCCCTACCGCCACCATGTTTGCGCCGTATTTGAAATATGGCACACAATGGTGCAGGGTAGGGCGGAATAGTGTAAACATTTTGGATCCTATTAATGTACTTCTCAGGGTTAGTGCCAACATTTTGTCCCTAACCCTGAACAGTACATAGGGGCCCATTGTAACCAATTGTGTGCCCCCTTTTAATGCCTGATGTGAGCAGGTCTTAAGAATGCCGCAAAAAATGGCACAAAGAAACCTTCTAGATTTCTTTGCACCATTTTTTCAACCCAGATAATGGGGGAACACCCCCCAAGCATACATTATGCCTGGCGCAGGGATTATGTGGCGCAAGGTGTGACAAAGTGGGGTAAATGCATGCCACTTTGTGAATCTAGCACAGTGATTTTGGCCTTGTTGGGCCATGCTAACGTAAAGTAAATGACAATCATGTGGCGCAAGGAGGTGTTAGGCCCTCTTAAATCTGGGCCTTAGTCTTCTATTCATTAATTGCCTCAACATAGCCTCCTGATATATGGTGCAAATCCATAATAGTGTCTCCACCATTTCCAAATCTTCAGGAACTTCCTAGGCAGCCCCTCCTTTCATAGGAAACGTTTTCAGCCCCCCATATACATATTTAGGCCTGTAATCATTCAGGTAATGTTGTAATGGTTTGACCAGCCCATTTTCATGCCAGGTTTCTTTTGGCAACTGTTAAGGCCACCATACAAAACATAAGCTTTAGTCTCATTAGGCCAACATCGTTTGGTATGTTTAAGATCCTTAGGATGACAATTTGAGGACAGAGGCAGAATGTCACACAACAATATTCATCTAAGCGCTCCAATATGAACAGCAAATATTTTTGCATCTTCTTGCATCCCCAAAACATATGAATAAATGTGGCCTCTTCTCCTTTACATGCTACTTCTGCTTGCCAACAGAAAATTCTGAAAGTTTAACTGAACCAGGTGCAGGCGTGACTTGATAGATGCCTCCCTTGGGTGCATCAGGATTGCTTCTAACAGTTCTCTACCTGCAAGAGGGAAATATTCAGTAATCTTCACCTAGTCCAGGCATTTCATGTGGACAGCATGTCTCAATTGCATATATTTATATATTTTACCCTGATGTAAGTCATATTCTGCCTGGAAGATGGAGAACAATCTCATGCTACTGCCTCCATCAAATCTCCCAGCTTGCTGTTTGCATTATCATCCAGGGTTTTAAGTCTTTCAATTTGCCACTTTTCAAGATTGCCGCTCATCCAAGTGGTGTTAGTAGGGGTGATGCTACTGATTTACATCAAGCCAGAAATTTGCTAATACTGGTTCTAGGTTTTCATTCAAGAACACCTCTACTCCCTGCGTCAGGTACATTTCAAGGATCTCTGCCCCGAGTGTGGACCTAAATATACTTCTTGTAAATGCCCTTTGTAAATTCCCAAAGTCGTAAACTTACACGTTTGGTCTAAGTTAAGACCAAATCTCTAAGTTTACCTTTATGAATCGGGCCCACTACTTGTAAATTCATATGTGAATAGAAAACATTCATAAACTTACACAAAAGTGTAAGGTTACCTTTGAGAATCAGGCCTGGAGCAGTTACTATAACCAACAAGCACTCTGAAATTATGTGGAATTTTCTCCAGGGATGGATGTCATCAACATAGAGGGAGATTCTAATCACATCTAACGTTTGAACCCAACATGCTAATGGTTCAACACAAAGATGAAGAGGCAAGGCAACAACAGAAACCCCTGCATTATGCCTTTCCTCAAGGGGAATCTTGAGGAGATTGTCCCATTTATTTGAACCACTGGTGAAATGGGAACCAGACATAAAAATTGTCAGTTTAACATCTGTGCAGCCACAGATATTTAGCCTTTCCCCCGTCTACTGCACAGTCTAACCAAGTACTACTGTAATGTCGGGGGAGTTTTCTCCAGTATAGGTTTCCCTTGAAGTTTGAGTTCCATCTGCTGTATTTTTTCAAATTTCCATTTTTGTGTTATGGAAGATGAAATTTTGAGCTTTACCCCCAATACTGCCTTATAGGTTTCCTACATTATTCTCTGGGAATAGTCCATTCCCTCATTTTCTTGAAAATATAGTGCATATCTGCTCTCAATTACACCACAATCTTGGAGTTCATCAACTGCCAAGCATTTATGGCCAGATATATCAATTTTCCCAATAGCGATTACCTAACTGCGTTTTTTTGCAAATTGCAATTAGGTAATCGCTATTTGAATGTATGAAACTTCAGGAGTTTCATTTAGCGACTCCCAACAGTCGCAAATCAACCTACCTCATTATTATTCATGAGGTAGGTCGCAATTTGCGACCCATTGTGAATGGCTACAGTCACAAGGATGGTGGCCTGCGGGGCTCAGCGGACCACCATGTTTGTGATTGCTTTTAAATAAAGATATATATGTTTTTTAATCCAGCCAGCTTTCCTTAAAGGAAAACAGATGGGTTTAAAAAAGAAAAATTAAAAGTTTTCTTTTCATTTTTTAAGAGTAGGAAGTGGTCTGTGGGGCCACTGCCTCCTCTTAAGAAATGTTTTCACTGCCATTGGGAACCCCTTCCCTTTTGCAAATGGGTTACCACCTACTTGAAGTAGGTGGTAAAATGTGAATGTTTTGCGACCGCATTTCAGTCACAACACATTCCTACATACTGCTGCAATTCGGCATTGATGCCCTTGGCACCACTCTTCCTAATACTGAATCGGTATGTAGTTGCAGTTCCAAATTGCGATTTGGTAACAAGTTACTGAATCATAATTTGGAATTCATACATACTAAAATGCATTTTTGCGATTGCAAAAATGCATGATAATCTGGCCCTTGGTCTCTACCTGCCTCCCCTTACCTTCAGCATTGCTCTCATCGTCATTTTAAACATTGTGATGAAGATCCATTATATAGTCCAGTCTGGAAAATGTTTTGTGGGCTCCCAAGAAATGCACTTCCTGCCTCTAGTCAGTAGTATTGCCACTTCTCTTGAATCTAGGCAGAAGCCCACATGCAACAAGGTGACAATGTACTCTTTCCACAAATTTGTATTGCGTTTCCACCAAGTGAGTCTCCTGAAGCAATACCACATCCATTGAGTGCTGCTTAATATACTGAGATACCACCCATCTTCTGATTTTATTTTCCAGGCCTTTGACGTTCCAGGAGAGACTAGTCAATCTATCCTCTAGATCTGCCATTACATTAAAATGTTTCTTAGATGTGCTCTCATGAAGCTGTATTAATGCCCACAGTAAGTGTGTTAACCTCAGTTGCCTCTCTATTGCGCATATAAACATCAATATCAACATCTTAATTCCTATAACTATTCTTCACCCCACATTCTCAATACTTACTGAGCATGAAACCAATATTACCCCAACTTATGGAAAGGGCTGTCACCCACCCTTCTTCCAAGTACTCCTATCTAATCTCACACCCCAACAGTGATATAATACAGTCTCACCAGCAACGATTCTTTTTAGTAATCATGTCTTGACTCCATGCTATGTATATGAGGTTGGGGGAAGAAGGGATTGGGCCACCAAGCCAGTGGCTTGCTGTAGTTCTATTTTGAGTTGATCTTCAAGTACATCCTCCAATTAAAAAGATTGTGCTGTTCATGGATTGTTACCATCCTTCAGTTACAATTTGTTCTAATCTGGGCCCAGGCATCTCTTAGTGTACTACAGTTAGCCCATATTCACATCATGTTATTTTTATCCCTTATTCAGTGACTGCATAGTATCCTTTCTTTTCATTCTCCTCTTCAAATTTTCTATTTGAGAGTCTTTATTCACATCCAAGGAGCCGTCTGTTCTGAGTAGTTCTTGGGCTCTAGCCCTAAGGCGTAGAATAGCTGACCCCCCACTACTCTGCCCGTTCTTAGGTCTGTGTTCATCTCTGTGGGGAAGTCCAATGTTCCTTAGCCCTCACAGCCTGAGAGGCAGAGGAGTTCTTTCACTTGGTCTCAGGTAGTTTTAGTCCACAGCTGAGGTCTTTCCTCAAACCACATCCAGGCACCCTTTGGGGTTTCAAAGAGAAATATTTTGGCCTTAAATATTGCCTTCAGCTTAGCAGGGAACAGAAGCATTTTTTTTTGCCTTAAGGTCCTCAAGTTTTTGCTTTATCTGATTGTAAGATTTTCGTTGCCTCTGGACTGTGAGGGTATAATCTGGGAACACCAATAATATAAGCAGATCAGGTAATAAAGGAAATGTACACAATACTACTCTGATGACAGTAATCGCAGAGCAACCACAGTAAATAACATACACAATAATATAAGAGAACAAAACCACACTACCAATATTTTAGAGATGCAAGTTACAAAATTAATGCAGGATCCAAGGGGAAGCCAGTATGGATTCCTTTGCCCACAAAGGAGCTATATTAAAAGACATGGGTCCTGATTACAACCTTGGCGGATGAGATACTCTGTCACAAACATGACGAATATCCCGCCTGTGATTTCACAAGGTCCATGTGATATAATGGACTTGTAATATGGCGGATGCGATATCCGTCACGTTTGTGATGGAGTATCCCATCTGCCAAGGTCATAATCTGGCCCATAGGGCCCAATTTAGAGTTTATCAGAGGGGTTATCTGTTGCTTTGGTGACGGAGTACCCTCTCTGCGAAACTAAAGGTCCACCCACCTCACCTATTTACAGTGGGTGGACAACTGGCAAGTTTTCATTGTCTGTCACCAAGGGTAGGTCGCTCCCCCTGCCGCTGCAGCTCCTCCAGGTTCCTGAGTTCCTGAGACCCACCCCACAGTAAGTACCCCCCACCTCCCAGCCCCTCGTTCTGCCCCGCGCTACTCACCCTCTCTCCTGCTCCTGCTTCTTTTCCTCTTTCCTTCTTCTCTGTTCTTCCTCCTCGCTCCTCGTCTGTATTCTTCTTCTGTACTCCTCTTCTCCCCATCTTCTCTCCTCTTCTCTTCTTCCTCATCTTCTGCTGTGGTATTCTGCACTCTGTTTCTTAGTTTTTTGTATCTCCCTCCGTGTTCTTCTGTGTTCTTCTGTGTTCCTGTGTCTTCTTCTGTCTTCCTCTGTCTTCTTCTGTCTTCCTCTGTGTTTTTCTGTCTTCCTCGGTGTTCTTCTGTCTCCCTCTGTGTTCTTCTGTATTCTTCTCTGTTCTTCTGTCTTCCTCTGTCTTCTTCTGTCTTCCTCTGTGTTCTTCTGTATTCTTCTCTGTTCTTCTGTACTCCTCTCTGTTCTTCTGTGTTCTTCTGTGTTCTTCTGTGTGTCTTCTGCTCTTCCGGTCTTCTGCTCTTCCGGTCTTCAGTCCTTCCGGTCTTCTGCTCTTCTGTTCTTCTTTTCTTCTGTTCTTCTTTTCTTCTTGTCTTCTTGTCTTCTGCCTTCGGCTCTTCTGCCTCCTCCGTCCTCTTCTCCCCGCGCCTGCCCTCCTGCTCCTGCCTCATCCCCCTCCCCCACTCGCATCCCCCCCTCTATCTCCCCTATCTAACCCGTTCACTTTCTACCTCCCTCACTCCTCCTATCTACCTATCTCTCCATCTCTCTATCCCACTATCCAACTCCCTCACTCTCCACCTCCTCCTATCTTCCTATCTCTCTTTCTTTTTCCCTATCTATCGATTTCTCTATCTACCTTTTCTCTCTACCTATTTCTCTATCTCTCCCCCCCTCCCGCCACCCCCTCTATTACCTATCTTCCTATCCCCTCACTCTACCTCTCACCCTCACCCTCCTCTACAACCCCCCCTCCCCTATCTTCACAACCCTACACCTATCTTTCTCCCTAATCTCCTAAACCTCCTAACACTCTCCCCCCTCCACCCTTAAACCCCCCTCCCCCAGCTCTTCTCACTCTACCTGTCCCCCCCTCCCTCGCGCTTTCCCGCCGCGACCTCCTGCACGCCCCCCAGCTCCCATTCGCCCCCAGCTGACCCCTCCCCCCCCTCCTACCTCATATGGCGGCCGCTGCGCGACCGTGCAGCGGGCGCGCGCATCGGGTGCGCCGCTGGCGCGCCAGAGGCGCGCCAGAGGCAAGCCCGTCTGCGCCCGTCCGCGCCTGGCCCGCGCCCAGCGCCAAGACCCCTGGTCCCCAGCGCTCCCAAGCCCCGATGATCCGCTATGACCCCACCACCCTCCATGCCCTCAACCCAGGACGCTCCAACACCTGCTTCCAAGCTCACCCCAAACGCACCCATGGACCCTTCGCCTGCAACTCCTGCAAACGCATCTTCCACCACGCAACAACTACGACCACAAGCCCACGCACCATCAACCACCTCAAGTGCATCCTAGTCAACGCTCGCTTCGTTCACAAACACGCCGTTGAACTCTGGGACCTCCTAGACTCCAGAGCACCGGATGTCGCCTTCATCACGGAGACCTGGATGAACGCCTCCTCTGCTCCAGACATCGCCACCGCCATCCCCGAAGGCTACAAGATCTCCAGGAAAGACCGCACCAACCAAGTAGGAGGAGGTATCGCCATCGTCTTCAAAGACTCCATCAGCGTCACCACCTCCACTGAAGACTCCCCTCTTGCCGCTGAACACCTGCATTTTCAGATTCGCACCGACCCGAGGACCACCCTCAGAGGATCCCTCGTCTACCGTCCTCCCGGACCTCGCGCCCCTTTCAGCGACACCATCGCCGACTTCATCTCCCCGCACGCCCTCGCCTCACCGGACTACATCCTCCTAGGCGACCTCAACTTCCATCTGGAACAAAACAACGACCCCAACACCACCACCCTGCTCGACAATATCGCCAACCTCGGCCTCAAACAACTGGTGAACACTGCCACCCACATCGCCGGACACACACTCGACCCTATCTTCTCCGCCAGCAAACACGTCTTCTTCAGCCACGCCTCCGCCCTTCATTGGACCGACCACAGCTGCGTCCACTTCACATTCCGACGCGAGACCCGCCACCTCCGCACTCAACCCATCCCTCGCCGACAGTGGAACAAGATCCCTGAAGAGCAACTCTTCGCTGCACTCGCCGCCAATAAACCCACCCTCACCACCGACCCCAACGTCGCAGCCCTCAACCTCACAAACTGGATCTCCAACTGCGCAGACAACCTTGCTCCCCTCAAACGCTCGCAGCGACAGAACAACACCAAGAAACCCCTCTGGTTCTCTGACACCCTCAAAGAATCAAAGAAAACTTGTCGCGCACTTGAGAAAGCCTGGCGCAAGGACCGCACCGCTGACAACATGACCGCCCTCAAGAACGCTACCCGCAAACACCACCACCTGATCCGCACTGCCAAAAGGAATTTTTTCACCGACAGACTGGACAAAAACAGCCACAACAGCAGAGAACTCTTCAGCATCGTCAAGGAGTTCTCCAACCCCAGCGCCAACGCCAACGCCGTCACGCCCTCACAGGATCTATGCGAATCCCTCGCCACTTTCTTCCATCGCAAGATCAGCGACCTCCACGACAGCTTCGGACACCAGACCCAACCTAACACCACCGAACCCACATCCCCGACCATCACCCTCAACAACTGGACCCACATCAGCACGGAAGAAACCAAATCCATCATGAACTCTATCCACTCCGGCGCCCCTTCGGACCCCTGCCCGCACTTCATCTTTAACAAAGCCGACAACATCATCGCCCCGCACCTCCAGACCGTCATCAACTCTTCTTTTTCTTCTGCTACCTTCCCCGAATGCTGGAAACACGCCGAAGTCAACGCCCTACTAAAGAAACCTACGGCTGACCCGAGCAACCTGAAAAACTTCCGCCCCATCTCCCTTCTGCCTTTCCCAGCCAAAGTAATAGAGAAGACCGTCAACAAACAGCTGACCACCTTCCTGGAAGACAACAACCTGCTCGACCCCTCACAGACCGGATTCCGAACCAACCACAGCACTGAAACCGCCCTCATCTCAGTCACAGACGACATCAGAACCCTGATGGACAACGGTGAAACAGTCGCCCTCATTCTTCTCGACCTCTCGGCTGCCTTTGACACCGTCTGTCACCGCACCCTAATCACCCGCCTCCGCTCCACCGGGATCCAAGACCAGGCCCTGGACTGGATCGCCTCCTTCCTCGTAAACCGCTCCCAAAGAGTCTACCTCCCTCCGTTTCGCTCAGAACCCACGGAGATCATCTGCGGCGTACCTCAAGGCTCATCACTCAGCCCGACACTCTTCAATGTCTACATGAGCCCCCTCGCTAACATCGTACGCAAGCACGACATCATCATCACCTCCTACGCCGACGACACCCAACTTATACTCTCCCTCACCAAGGACCCCGCCAGCGCCAAGACCAACCTACAAGAGGGTATGAAGGACGTCGCAGATTGGATGAGGCTCAGCCGCCTAAAGCTGAACTCTGAAAAAACTGAAGTCCTCATCCTCGGCAACACCCCGTCCGCCTGGGACGACTCCTGGTGGCCCACGGCCCTCGGCACCGCACCGACCCCCGCAGACCACGGCCGCAACCTCAGCTTCATCTTGGACCCCCTTCTCACCATGACCAAGCAAGTCAACGCCGTGTCCTCCGCCTGCTTCCTCACCCTCCGCATGCTCCGCAAGTTCTTCCGCTGGATCCCCGGCGACACCAGAAAAACCGTGACCCACGCCCTCGTCACGAGCCGCCTGGACTACGGCAACACCCTCTACGCTGGGACCACCGCCAAACTCCAAAATCGCCTGCAACGCATTCAAAACACCTCAGCCCGCCTCATCCTCGACGTACCCCGCAACAGCCACATCTCCGCACACCTGAGACACCTGCATTGGCTCCCAGTCAGCAAAAGGATCACCTTCCGACTTCTCACCCACGCACACAAAGCCCTCCACGACAAGGGACCGGAATACCTCAACAGACGCCTCAACTTCTACGTCCCCACCCGCCCCCTCCGCTCCTCTGGCCTCGCACTCGCCGCCGTCCCTCGCATCCGACGCTCCACGGCGGGTGGGAGATCTTTCTCCTTCCTGGCGGCCAAGACCTGGAACTCCCTCCCCACCAGCCTCAGGACCACCCAGGACCACTCCGCTTTCCGGAGACTCCTAAAGACCTGGCTGTTCGAGCAGCGATAACCACCCCCTTTGTCCCTAGCGCCTTGAGACCCGCACGGGTGAGTAGCGCGCTTTATAAATGCTAATGATTTGATCTGATTTGACCATCAGAAAAAACCTGGCAGTAATGGGCAGTACAAACTGAAAAATGACCCTCACACCATGGGAGAAAACTTCCATAGGGAGAGTCATTGTTTTTTTCACAAACAACATTCCTCCTTGGGATTTTTTTTCTGAAATTAAAAAACATTGAAAGTGTTCGAACTTGGGTCTCTAGTTGGCAGAGGTATGCACCCTATCCAAGTATGGACCACAATCCTAGTCATGTACACAACACAACCTAAATCATTCTGTGCTCACCCTCCGGTAGCTTGGCACAGAGCAGGCAGTCCTAACAATGTGCAAAGTATTTGTGCAATGAAGATTACAGTAACACAGTAAAAACACCACAAAAAGTACTCTACACTAGTGTAAGAAAATAAGTCATATTAATCTGAATAAAATAAGACCGAAACAATAGAAATCCAATATGCCCAAGTCACAATATCACTTTTAAAAAGTTTAAATGAGTCTCAAACGCTATTAGTCAGTGGTTGTATCCTTTTAACACACAGTACATCAAAAATAACAATGCAGAGGGGCAGCAGTAGAGGAGATGCATCGAAAAGTAAAACGTTCCATTGATTTTTCCGACGCAGCAAAGATGATGCACATTTTTTTTTTACGCTGCAATGCAATTCGTCGGTTTCAAGGAGCACAGCCTTGGTTCCTCACTGTGATGCTTGGTTATTTTTACACACAGGGATGATACATAGAAAACCCAGAATGTGTTGAGCAGAGGCAACAGGCGCTATCTCGATCAGGCAGACGAGGCAGTCATTTTTAAGCCACATGCAGGCGCTGCATCGATCCGGCAGGTATTGGGTCAAACTTTGCAGGCGTTGCGTCGATTTTCTGAAGAGATGGATTTTCTTTTATTTGGTGGTGTCTTTGATAGCCCTGAGACCTCAGAACTGGAGGCAAGCTCAATCCAAACCCTTGGGGAGCACTTGAGGAGGAAGGTAGAGTCCTTCCTGCAGAGTCAGGAGTCAGCAAGTAGCAGGGCAACACACAGGCTAGCAGTCCTTCCAGCAAAGAAGTCCAGATGAGTCTTTTGGGCAGTCAGGCAGTTCCATCTGACAGAGTCCAGTTGTAGGCCCAGAGGTGTCTGAATTGGTGGGGTCACAGATCCAGTATATATATCCAAAAGTGCCTTTGAAGTGGAGGACACTTCAAAGAGTGGTCTTGAAGTGCACAAGTTCCCCTTTTGACCCAGCCCTGTCTGCCAGGAGCCATGTGGGGCATTATCAGTCCTTTGTGTGAGGGCTGGCCACCGCCCTTCAAAGTGTAAGAGAGAGCTCCTCCACCCTTCCTGCCCAGCGAAACCCGTCTGTATGCAGATAAATGCAGATGCAGCTGAGTGTCCTGTGATTATGGCTGTCTGGGCGAAGTGCTCAAGAGCAGCTGTGAACCAGTACAGACCAGACGTGGACTGGAGACAGGCTATAAAACACAAATGGCAGTAGGTGCAGAGAAATGCCTATTTTCTAAAAGTGCCATTTCTGAACTAGTAATGTAGAATCCAACTTCACTAGTAAGTAGGATTCCTCACTACTATTCCAACCATACCAAACATGACAAGTCTATTACTATAAGATAAGGGAATTTCTAATGCTGGCTCATGAGAGGACATGTTTCATAATAGTGAAAAACGACTGTGACTACCAGCACATGTAAAACTTATAAGTACATGTTATGCCTTTTACTTACATAGTACTCTGCCCTACGGGTTACCTATGGCCTACATTAGGAGTGAAGTATGTGTAAGAAAAGGGGAATTTAAGGCTTGGCAAGTAGATTTAAATGTCAAGTCAAATTGACAGTGAAACTGCACACAAAGGCCTGACAATTGCAGACCTGAGACATGGTTAAGGGGCTACCTATGTGGGTGGCACAATCAGTGGTGCAGGCCCACTAGTAGCATTTATTTACAGTCCCCAGGCACATCTACTGCACTTTATGAGGTACTTATAGGTAAATTGAATATGCCAATTGGGTATGTGCCAATGTTACCATGTTTGAGGGAGAGAGCAAATGCTCTTTAGCACTGGTTAGCAGTGGTAAAGTGCCCAGAGTCCTAAAGCCAACAGAAATAAGGCCAGAAAAAGAGGACAAAGACCATTCAGAGAGGGTCATTTTCCAACAGAAAGTTTGCAAATGGCTGTGTCATTTTGATATAGCCGTCCATCAAACTTTCAATGCATTGACAAAAACCGCCATAATGGAGGTTACTGCCACTGCACAAGATGTCTGCTGGGCCACTGGCATCTTTAAACTTGATGGACACGTACACTGTCATGGCAATGGAGAAAAATCTGGCACTTAATTCCTCATGTTCCTAAAAAAGCAACAGAATAGTTATTTGCACTACAGTAACTTAAAATGTTGTGAACTACCCACTTGGGGGGAACACTCACATGGATCACCATAACCCTAAGAAGGAATACCTTTATCATACCCTCTTTGGAGAGTAGGAGAGCTTACAGGTGTCTCTCACTCCTCTTGCCAATGAGTTATCCTACTAATGGTGAGGAAATTCGATTTTTAATACGATCGTATCGACCCGCCATTTTGTGGCCCGCCGCCATTTTATGTTGCCTTCACTCAGGCAGCACAGCGAACGAAGTCCATTCTGCCTTTTCTGCTTATTCTGCAACATGGTGTTCAAAACAGCCTTCTGCCTCTATCTTTACAAGGCTGGTATTCAGGTCTGACCGAGTACACTAATCCCTGTCTGGTTTTCTAATCCTTGTTTCAACTATCTGTAGGCTCACACTATTCTCCGCCGATCTTATCTTATCGTCTGGCCTTCGTTGTCCTTTGCTAGTATTCTCTCATTTCACAACTGTCCTCCAAACGCACACAAACTTATCGCACCACATGCAACTTCGTTGTGGATCGGTTAATGAATTAGTTCAAGGGAGGGGTGACAAACACAGCTGGAGGGGAGGCAACCTTAAGTCACTTGATACTTTGTTTTCCAATTCCTTCTATTGGTGCTGTCTTGTTTTCCGACATTTCTATTGGCTCTGTTCTATCTTTACGTTATTCTTACTGGCTCCTTTCTATGTGTTCTGGGAGTGTATGTAGTTAATAAATGGTTTTTATACGGTATATAAGATTGTGCGCCACAAAGTAAAGTGGCAGTCTCCTGAGAACATACCTTGTGTACTTCTTGGACAACTGTACTAGCTGCAGCTAATAAAATCTGATCTTTTACGCCTGACAGAGTGTCCCGTGTCTCTGTTAGTTGAGGCAGGTGAATCCAAGGAGATTTTAGGCGTACCCTGCGCCGCCAGGCCCAAAAGGTTCTGGTTCTTCAACTGGCGCCCAACGTGGGGCGGCTTCAGCGGTACCGGTTCTGCCTGAAGGTCGTGAGGAACCCCGCAAGAAAATTCTGGAGGAATCGCGAGCCACGTCAAGCGACCCCTGTATGTCGAAGTGGTCCGAAGGTCTTTTTCAGCGCGGTTACTCCTTCCTGACGGCTACTGACGACTGCTGCCCTGACTGCCGCCCTGCCTTGGCCCTTTCTTTGATGATGTATGGTAAAGCGAGACGATAGACGGGCCTCTGTTGGTGTAAGAAGACATCCTTAGTTAAGTATTTGGTGGGTCGCGCCCACAAATTTTGGTCTTTGTTTTGTCCTTAGGTCCTTAGATTTGGCCATTGCAGTGGCCAAAGCCGAGGGGTAAGTGCATTTGTGCTGTGTAAACTGAAAGATTTACCCCCTTGATGTTTGTGAACAGCCAGTAAAAATCGTGAGATGTCTGGTCTGACTAAGTTTGGAAAACTTTGTTGCTTTGGTTGTAATAGGGACTCCCAGCTTGAGGACTCCTGTCCGATTCCTTCGGTTGGAACTCCCACATATGAGCTCTATTCTAAACATGGTGTTGGTCCTATTGCCTTTAATAAGACATGGACCCGATATACAAAGAAAGATGGTGTTTTAAAATGGCCAGAAAATGGTAGTTTCGAAACTGATGTGCTAGATAATTTAGAAGCAACGTTATTTAAAAGAAAAGCCCGGCCGGCAATGTTTGACTCTTTTCGCCTTTGGCGTAAGGAAGCCAAACAGAGAGAAATTAAACAAGCGAAACAAGATAGGAAAACACAGGGAATGACGATTATACAGGCTGCTCAGCAATTCAAAGATGATGAAATAGATAATGCAATGGAAATTTCAGACAGACAGCATCGAATGGCAATAGATAAATGCTATCCGACGTTGCCTATCTCTTCCCTTGATAAGAGGAAAGATTTTGAGGAAGATTCCTTAATGTCCCACTTACTGAAATTGCCTCCGCCCTATGTACAAGGTGCTAATGCACCCCCGATGTTACAGCCTGTTCAGCCGCCAGTTGTGCTTCCGCCTGCTCCAGCTTTTCCACATTTGCCTCCTCAAGTATTGCCTATGCCAGCTTTGCCTTTAACTCCTTTGCCTTCTGCTCCTTTGGCAATTCCTAATGCTCCTTTAGTTAATTCACCTAATACCTTGTCCCCTATCCTTATGTCAAATTCTCCATCTATGCGTAATCGATTTGCAGATACTGTCTCTGGTCTCTTATCACCTTTCTTTGAAGCTTTAAACGTGTCTCCAGCTTTTTCTCGAAGACAGTCTCGTAGTCAATTCCCAGACTCCGAAGAGCGAGAAAAATTGGACTCACTTGCTTGTAGATGGATCAAGAAGGGTCCCCAATATAGTAAGTCTGATATTATGTCCACCTTTCTGCAATGGAATGCACCTACGCAGAGATATGTTTTTAAAGTTATGTGCGATACTCTCGCTAAAGAATGGGAGGATATGAATTTGGGTTCGGTCCCACAGGATCTGTTAGATGTTCAGGCTGACTTTGACAAAGGACTTATTGTGGGTCCTAAGGTTGAAAACGCTGTCAGAACACTTATTTCTTTCAGATCCCTATTGTTCTCACAGACTTTTCCTGATTCTGATCCTTCAGTTAGGACAGCACTGAAAAACTATCCCATGAGAGAGGTTTCTCCAATATGGAAGGAAGAAGTTGCAGCAGCAGGTGCTAATCCAGCTATTCCTGCGCATTTTCAGCGCATATGGATACATGTCCCCTGGAAAAGGTCTGAAGTTTTAGCACTTAAACAGTCACTACCAGATTCACGCAAAAATCCTGCTGGTTACTATAAAGAGTTGTCGCAAACAGTTGATGCATGTACTATGAATCTAGCAGATATTGACATGTTGATGGGAAATGTAGTTCCACAGACAATATGGGCTAAAATTCGTAGAGAGGATCACGCTCAAGAATTAGGCGGCGATTGGAACGCTATTATTGCCGCAGATAGAGGTCAAGTAGGTGGTGCAAAGCCCGATGCTTTGATCACAGAACTCCCTGGTAGGATTATTACATTAATGAAAACAATGATGCCTGCTTTGAGAGTTAATTGGGATAAGCTAGCAGCATGTAAACAAAAGAAAGATGAAAGTGTTTCCGATTTCTTTACCCGATTCGAGGAGACATTCATTGATCACAGTGGTCAAGATATGGCTACAGAAGGGGGACAGCGATTATTTGTGGATAAGTTCGTATATAACTTGCTTCCTGAACTATCACACAAGCTAAAAGACTCCGAGAGTTCATGGGCAGTTTCTTCTTCCGCCCAGATATTGGCTACTGCACAATATTATGAAAATAGAGACAAAGAAGAAAGGGAAAAACAAGAGAAAAAGACGAAAGAATTAAAAACTAAAGTTCTCTTGCAACAGGCTTATCCTCCTCGTTATGTTCAGCCTCAGTTTCAACAGCCTCCGCAGTTTCAGAGGTTGTATCAAAAGCCTGAACCATTCATTCCAAGACCTTTGCTAGGACCCAATCAATGTGCTTATTGTAGGGAGGAAGGTCATTTTAAGAACAATTGTCCGGCATTGTTGCAGCGTAATGGAGCAACATCTGCTTCACGAGGTCGTGGTGGTCTTCAGTCAGCAAATAGAGGTAGAGGTCGAGGTGTGTTAACCCAAGGGCAGCGTTCTTTTGTTCCTCCAAATTCCGGAAATTACTTTGACCAGCAAAATGTTAGGTCTACACAGTATTACAGTGAGGATCAGTATATTGAAGGAGGGAATGAAAGTCTTCATTTTGAATAGGACAGCCATGGACAAAGTAAGGGGGTTACGTCAATTCTAGTGGATCAGAATGGACCTTATGTTAATGTCACTACAATGGGTGTTTCAGAGCCATTTCTTTTAGATACTGGTGCCATGAGAAGCTCTATCATTCATTCTAAACTCCCTGGCGCACCTTTGTCTGGCTTAACGAATGTATCTGTAGGATTTTCTGGCGCCCCTGTTCGCAATCCAGTTTCTTGCCCTTTGCCTGTTTCAATAGGCCCTTATGATTTAGAAGCTTCGCTTCTTCTGACGAATGGTTGTGGTGAAAATCTGTTGGGTTTAGATCTATTAAAAAGAATGCATGCTACGATATATTGTTCACCTTCTGGTGTATACCTCACTCTAGGACAGAAAATGACTAGTCCAATGTACTTATCAAAAGATCAATTTCCACCTGAATTGCTTTCTCTTCCCGAAACGCTTTGGGCTACGGGTCCGAATGACGTTGGTTGTCTTGAGATCCCACCTTATGTTGTTACTCTTAAGCCCAATGCTGAAATGCCACGTATTCCGCAATACAGAATCTCTACTGAAGGTGAGAAAGCACTTCTGGAAATTGTCCATGATTTGATTCAGAAGGGTGTGGTTGAGGAAACGAGAGGAAATACATGTAACAGTCCTGTTCTTCCGGTTCTTAAACGCACTGATCCTTCTCAGCCTCCTGTTTATCGTTTTGTAATTGATCTTCGGGAGGTAAACAAGATTGTCGTACCGCAGTTTCCTGTAGTCCCAGATATCACTGCTCTGATGACGATGATACCTTCTACAGCGACTTGGTTTTCAGTTGTTGATTTAAAGAATGCTTTCTTTAGTATTCCCATCGCCGAAGAGAGTAGAGATATTTTTGTTTTTTCCCTCGGAGGCCGAAGCTTCCGGTTTAAACGCGCACCTCAAGGTAATCGTGAAAGTCCCTCTGTTTACAGTCAAGCTCTAAAATGTCATCTTGATGCCTTTTCCTTACCGTCCGGTGCCGCTCTCATTCAGTACATGGATGACTTATTAGTTGCCGCTGATTCAGAGGAGATTTGCAAAAACGTGACCGTTGCACTGTTGCGTCATTTGTTTGATCTGAATCACAAGGTTTCTCCTTCTAAATTACAATATGTCTGTCGCGAGGTGACTTATTTGGGTCATCTCTTGTCAAAGGAGGGACGACGATTGACCCCCGAACGAATTCAGGCAATTGCACAAATGTCAGTGCCATCCACACAAAGAGAGGTACGTGCCTTTTTGGGCATTACTTCTTATTGTAGACAGTGGATTCCGAGTTTCTCTTTATTGGCTAAACCGCTGTTGGCGCTAACTTTAAAAGATACGCCTCAGCCTCTTCCGTGGACTGACGAATGTCAGAAGAGTTTTACTGATTTGCGTATTGCTTTGTGTTCTGCTCCTGTATTGGGTACTCCCGATTACAGTAAGCCCTTTACGCTCTATGTCCACGAAAGAGAGGGTTGTGCATTGTCAGTCTTAACGCAGCGTTTTGGAGATCAACAGCGACCATGCGCATATTTCTCAGCTACGTTAGATCCAGTAGCTAAAGCATTGCCTAGTTGTCTTAAGGCGACAGCGGCAGCAGCAATTTCTATTCGACAGTCTGCTGGAGTAGTGCTAGATAATACTCTCATTGTTATGGTGCCACATGCAGTGGATATTTTACTAAATAGGACAAAAACGCAGCATCTTACGAGTGCTCGGTTGTCCGGATATGAGCTGACGCTTTTGGCTAGTCACATACACATCAAACGATGTAATACCCTGAATCCAGCTACTTTGTTGCCTCTTCCAGAAGAGAGAGATGTCTCTGAACAGCATGATTGTTTTCTCCGTACTGAAGAAGAGACTAAGGGTAGAATTGACCTAAAAGACACGCCATTAGTGAATCCAGATGGAACACTATGGGTAGATGGTTCTTGTTTCAAGCTCCCGAATGGAGATACAGTTTCAGCCTACGCTATTACTACTTTGCATACGATTGTGGAGACAGCACGCATTAGACATAATTCAGCTCAGGCAGCTGAATTGATAGCCTTAACTAGAGCGTGTGTGTTATCCGAAGGAAAAAGAGTAAACGTGTACACTGATAGCCAATACGCTTTTGGTGTAGCGTTTAACTTTGGGCGTTTATGGAAGGAAAGAGGATTCTTTACTTCCCATGGTACTAAGATACAACATGGTCAATTAGTGACTGAACTTCTTGAGTCACTTACAATGCCTACTCAGATAGCGATCGTGAAGTGTAGTGCACACAAAAAGATTGTGGACGATGTTGGTCGAGGAAATGCATTTGCAGATGAGGTAGCGAAAAAGACAGCCAGAGACAACACAAGTCGAATGTATGTTGCAGGTCCCGCAAACTGCGTAAGAGAAAAGGGAATGTGTGAAGATACAGTAGAGAGTGTGAAATCAATTCAAGGAGAGGCTACGGAGAATGAGTTGAGAAAGTGGAAGGAAAGTACAGGA
The DNA here is from genome assembly GCF_031143425.1 of Pleurodeles waltl. Lineage (NCBI taxonomy): Eukaryota > Metazoa > Chordata > Amphibia > Caudata > Salamandridae > Pleurodeles > Pleurodeles waltl. Next base: position 263,973,102 of record NC_090440.1, read on the forward strand.
ATGTTAGATGAGATGGGATGTTGGGTTGAATTATCAGAACATCAACGTTGGCTGTTACCAGATGCTTATGTACTACCTGTAGTTACTATGGCACATGGTCCAGCTCACCTAAGTGCAAAAGGAATATGTAAACTTCTGGCTCCAGTGTGGCAAAATGAGGGGATCCCAAAGTGTGCAAATAATGTAGTAAAACATTGTATTGTTTGCTTGATGTACAATCCGGGAAAGGGAACCCCAACTCCAGCAGGTCATTTTGCTCCTCCAACATATCCATTTGAGGTGTTGCAGATCGATTATATTCACATGGAACGATGCAACAACCTCAAATATGTTCTGGTGGTAGTATGTGCTTTTTCTAGATGGGTAGAAGCCTACCCTCTGAAGGACAATACTGCTTTATCAACTGCCAAAATACTTTTGAAAGAATTCTTCCCTAGGTTTGGTTTACCGCGCATTGTCTGGAGTGACAATGGGAGCGAATTTGTGGGTCAAGTCATGCAAAAAGTTTGTGCAGGTCTTGGCATAAAACAGAAGTTCCACGCGGCGAATCACCCACAGTCGGCTGGTTTAGTAGAATGCTACAATGGAACCTTGAAGCTTAAAATTGCTAAGGTGCAAGCTAGCACAGGACTTAATTGGCCTGATGCTTTACCATTGGCTCTTCTGTCCACCAGAACAGCAGTACACTCTCGTTTGGGGCTTAGCCCTTACGAAGTGATATTTGGTCGCCCAGCTAATGTATGGGGAGTTCCTCGCCCTAAGAAATACTCAGACTTGCCATACCCGATGTTGATTGACTACTTGCATGACCTTACAACTAAATTGCGTGTTCTTCATCAACAGGTTCAGAGTGCTCTACCAGAGGCTTCCACAGACCCAGGTCATTGCATCCGACCAGGTGACTGGGTCTGCACGAAAAATTTCCAACGACAGAGAAATTTGGAGCCCAGATGGAGAGAGCCACGCCTGGTTCTTTTGACCACAAGAACAGCAGTTAAAGTCGAAGGAAAGAAAAACTGGGTGCATGCCGTGCACTGCAAGAAAGTGCCTTTGCCCTTGCCTTTCGATCAGTGGGTCCGTAGAGGCATCAGTGACTCTGAAAGTGAGAAAGTCCCGCAATTTGTACCATTCAGTGATGCGCGTCTAATTGGAACACTTTCTGAGAAAGAGGACGACGACATCCTTCAAGAAGCAATACCATTGCATCGTCGCTTGAACACGACAAATCCAGGAATATTGTTTCAAAACCAGACTGCCTCTGGACAGGAACGCTATAATTTGAGACCAAGACCAAAGAACTTGTAAATTTCTCTCCTATGTAGTACTCTATCCCGGTTGCAGGGTCACGGTAGGAGTCTTAGTTACGACCTGAGTAAGTGGCAATAGGCCTGCAGGACCTCACAGTGTCATAGGACGGTAGATAATCGTGACTACAGTGATTGAGGAAGATTGCCGTGAGCATCCACTTAGAAAGATGGAGGCTACATTAGATAAAAGAGAAAGTAAAAATGTAAAGAATAATTGTAAAGAAATATATAGTCGTTGTAGTATTGCTCTATGCGTCATTATATTGTCGTGTATTCTTTTGGCATCTGTAAACTGGATCATTATTACTCTGCAGCAAAAAGTTGTCTCTTCTCCTACCTCTACATCTTCTTCTACTATCTCTCCGCACCTATTTCACACTCTTCCCCAGCATGAACTCATCAGAAGAACTGAATACTTTAACAATTCCTTCGTCCAGTTGTTACATCAACATCAGTTAGTGATCAATACAACTGACTGTTGGGTGTGTGGACTCATACCACATACGGTAGAAAAAGGAATGCCATATTTAGTTCTTCCATTCTCCTATGAAGGTTCCGCTTGGGCTTATTTTGTCATTTTCAATAATGCATATCAAAGTAAAATTAAACAACCTGTCAGTTCACATAGTGTTGGTTCAGATTTCAGTCATAGTTTATTGATAAAGGGAATGGTAGCTATGGCTAAAATCATGGAAAAAGGTGAAGCTTCCATAGATGAAAGAAAAGCATATACCAATTGGAACATAACTAATTACATTTCCAGCCTCAATGATAAGGTTGAGCAAGGAAAATCTCCTCCGATACGGGTCATACCCCAACAAGGAAATTTCTGTCTGCAAATAAATGATAGAACTCCAAACACCGGACAAAGAGAAAGTTTATGTTCCCATACATATGTTTATTCAGCCTTGAATTCACCGCCGTTAGTACCATCTCAAGGTACATACTTCGTTTGCCACGATAGGGCTTATACATGGTTGCCAGCTGATTTCTCTGGTACTTGTTATATAGCCTTTCTTCTTCCCCCTACATACACCGCTCCTGCGAACCATCATAAAAATAGATATGGCAGAGGGATTGTGGATTCGAAAGACACAGCAGGACAAGAGGGAGGAGATTTCCTCAAAGGATTTCTTCCCTTCTGGGGTCCAATGGCCAACAGCAGAAATATAAGGCAATTGGTTCGTGTCGTAGAAACCACCATAGACATCACTGTAGGAGCTTTAAGTAACATTACAGCTGAACTACAGGCTGATCGTCTTATGACCTTGCAGAACCGTGTTGCCTTAGACTTTGTTCTTGCGGACCGTGGTGGAGTATGCAAATTGATCGGATCAAGTTGCTGTATTTTCATACCTAATGACGCTCCGACAGTATACCAAGCTATCTCTAAGTTACACATAATCTCCGAATCGATTCATCAGGACGAAGGAGATTGGTCCTTTTCAGAGTGGTTTTGGGGATTACTGTCCAAATGGGGTTGGAAGGTATTGACATTCTTTGGAGTAATTTTAGCTTTTATATTCTCTTGTTGTCTTTGTATGCACTGCGGTCCTGCCATCTGCAACCTATGTGCTACTGCATGTATTCCCAAACCCAAGTCACAAAGAGCAGAGAATATCAAAATGATGGTACAGCAACAGCTTGATGACCTCATGGCCATAGACATCGACTCAGATTAACATGAGTTTGTGTATCTTGCCTGAGTTCTGGCAAAAGGAGGGTCTGAGGAAATTCGATTTTTAATACGATCGTATCGACCCGCCATTTTGTGGCCCGCCGCCATTTTATGTTGCCTTCACTCAGGCAGCACAGCGAACGAAGTCCATTCTGCCTTTTCTGCTTATTCTGCAACATGGTGTTCAAAACAGCCTTCTGCCTCTATCTTTACAAGGCTGGTATTAAGGTCTGACCGAGTACACTAATCCCTGTCTGGTTTTCTAATCCTTGTTTCAACTATCTGTAGGCTCACACTATTCTCCGCCGATCTTATCTTATCGTCTGGCCTTCGTTGTCCTTTGCTAGTATTCTCTCATTTCACAACTGTCCTCCAAACGCACACAAACTTATCGCACCACATGCAACTTCGTTGTGGATCGGTTAATGAATTAGTTCAAGGGAGGGGTGACAAACACAGCTGGAGGGGAGGCAACCTTAAGTCACTTGATACTTTGTTTTCCAATTCCTTCTATTGGTGCTGTCTTGTTTTCCGACATTTCTATTGGCTCTGTTCAATCTTTACGTTATTCTTACTGGCTCCTTTCTATGTGTTCTGGGAGTGTATGTAGTTAATAAATGGTTTTTATACGGTATATAAGATTGTGCGCCACAAAGTAAAGTGGCAGTCTCCTGAGAACATACCTTGTGTACTTCTTGGACAACTGTACTAGCTGCAGCTAATAAAATCTGATCTTTTACGCCTGACAGAGTGTCCCGTGTCTCTGTTAGTTGAGGCAGGTGAATCCAAGGAGATTTTAGGCGTACCCTGCGCCGCCAGGCCCAAAAGGTTCTGGTTCTTCAATGGTAGGAGTCACACAACCCTTACAGAGTATCTGCTAAGGTTATTCATAGAATAGAGCCCTGCTTTTGCTCTTCAAAACAGTAGGAACACACAATGATTGGTGTTTTACAATGAATATTGATTTATTATGCACAAATATTCTTAAAAACATCAGTATCAAAATAATGGTATTTATTGCACAACTCTCAGCATCCATAATTAAAGTAACTACTAACCAAAGGAAAACCCCAAACATCTAATCACATACCATTATTCTTATTAGTTTAAAGCCCCAAACTATATTTACCTGGTTTAATCATCTAATTAATTTACAGCATGCCTAGTTTGTTAGACCTGGTGGGCTAGGTGTAGTCTCCCTTATCTTTTTTGCCTCTTCTTCTCATGTTTTGACTGAATGCTGGATTCTGTTTTTGCTGGTTTTTGGTACTCTGGGCACTTTACCATTGCTGACCACTTCTAAAGAGCAAATGGTTCCTATGTAAATTGGATGTGTAATTGGCTTTCCATGATTGGCATATTTGATTTCCTAGTAAGTCCCTAGTAAAATTCACTAGAGGTGCCCAGGGCCTGTACATTAAATGCTACTATTGGGCCTGCAGCACTGGTTGTGCCACCCACAGGACTAACCCTATAAACATGGCTAAGACCTGCCAGTGCAGTGTCTGTCTGTGTAATTTTAAACTGCCAATTCGACCTGGCAAATGTACCCACTTGCCAGGCCTAAATCTTCCCTTTCCAGACATGTATGGCACCCCTAACGTAGCCCCTGGGTAGCCCCGGGGACAGAGTGCAGTGGATGTGAAAGGTAGGGCATGTACTGATGTGCTTTACATATCGTAACAGTGAAATACTGCCAAATTCCCTTTTCACTGTTGCAAGGCCTATCTCTCTCATAGGTTAACATTGGGGCTGCCTTTAAATATTCTCAAAGTGCAGTTTCCCTTTTGGAGCAGATGGAGATATGGACTTTGGAGTCACTGAACTCACAATTTAAAAATACATCTTTTCGTAAAGTTGTTTTTTAAATTGTCCATTTGAAAATGCCACTTTTACAAAGTGGGCATTTTCTTGCTTAAACAAATCTGGGAGTCTGCATGCTTGTGTATTCCATCTCTGGGTCAGACTGACAGTTGGGCTGTTTGTGAATCTCCATTAGACAGTGACACAAAGGGAGCTGGGGTTGTTGCCTGCATATCCTGAAGGGGCATCTGGGATAGAGTGGAGGGAGGAGTGACTGGTCACTTGCACCTGAATGGGCTGTGCCTGTCCTCACACAATGCAGTCTCCAACCCCCTGGTGTCTGTCTGCGGCTAGGTCTGGAAAAGGCAGTATCTTGTGAACAACAGAGGCTTTCCTTTAGAGGTTGCCAGCTTCAAAGGCAGAAAGTAGTGGACCCAAAACTCCAGATGTTCAGATTACTTCAAGGATTCAAGAGGAACATCTGCCAGGAGAAGAGCTGAAGAACTGAGGAGAAGTGCTGCCCCTACCTGTGACTGTGCTTTTTTGGGCTATCCTGCAGGTGCTACTTCTGCCAGTGAAAGGGGACAAAGACTGGGCTTTGTTGTGCATTCCTGCTTGAGAGGTGTCTCCAAGGGCTTAGACTGAGCTTGCCTCCTGTTTTTAAAGCTTCAGGGACAGCAAAGGCTTCACCAACCAGTCTCTGAGTCTGCATGATGTGGACTCTAGCTTGCCAGAGAGTGCCATTCCAGTTTCTGGGTCCCCTGGAAGTGAATTTCCAGTGAAAATCCTGTGAAACAACGCCGGACGACTCTGTGTGACTTCGCTTAGGACGCTGCTGCACAAAGCCTGTGACGCACCCTATTCCTGGATCCGTGGACCTCGCCGAGGCGCTATGACCCCACGTCATCTTAAGCCCAACGTCGCTGCAGCTGCTGATGTCCGCACAAGCTTGTGAGTTGGAGTGTCGTACACCCGAAATTCATGACACCCAATCCCGTCGCAGAGCATGTGACCCAAAGGCATATCTAACACTAGTCATGTTAGCTTTCCCACGTATCTTACTTCACTGTTGGGCCTGCAATCAGAACAAAGGGGGTCATTCTGACCATGGCGGTAATTACCGCCATGGCGGAGGTCGGCGGTAGCACCGCCAACAGGCTGGCGGTGCACCACTGGGCATTCTGACTGCGGCGGTTCAGCCGCGGCCAGAAACGGAAAGTCAGCGGTGTACCGCCGACTTTCCGCTGCCCGTCTGAATCCTCCATGGCGGCGGAGCGCGCTCCGCCGCCATGGGGATTCTGACACCCCCTACCGCCATCCTGTTCATGGCGGCTCTCCCGCCATGAACAGGATGGCGGTAGGGGGTGCCGCGGGGCCCCTGGGGGCCCCTGCCATGCCCATGCCAATGGCATGGGCATGGCAGGGGCCCCCGTAAGAGGGCCCCAAAAAGTATTTCAGTGTCTGCCCAGCAGACACTGAAATACACGACGGGTGCAACTGCACCCGTCGCACCTTCCCACTCCGCCGGCTCAATTCTGAGCCGGCATCCTAGTGGGAAGGTTGATTTGCCCTGGGCTGGCGGGCGGTCTTTTGGCGGCCGCCCGCCAGCCCAGGGCAAATGTCAGAATCACCGCCGCGGTCTTTCGACCGCGGTGCGGTGTTCTGACGGCGGTACCTTGGCGGACGGCCTCCGCCGTCCGCCAAGGTCAGAATGAGCCCCAAAATCTTGAAGCATGTCCCCTTAGCACCTGGTTTCTGTCCCTTACCATTCCCTTTTTAGGCTACTCTTTATACTTAAGCTTCCACGGATTTCCTTTAGAGAAAGAAGGAGGCGCTCCTGCCTGCTTAGCACATTTGTTGCTACTGCTGTATGTGAACAATGTTCTCTTGCAGAACTGCACAGAAGGCAGCATGTAGCAATTTTTCTTTCTTTAAAACTAATTACATTGCCCTTGTGGCTGAAAGCACTGCATGCAGCTCAGAGAGGTGGAAAATTATTTTTTTGTCTTTTTTATGCTAACACTGTCAAATAAAGAGTTTCAAAAACAAAAGCATGGAAATTGTTCATTGTTAGCATTGCCACTCAAAACGTTTGTTTGTCTTCTAGACCCTAAGCTTAATACACACAACACCAGTAATGTAATATAATAATAACGCATGAGTATGCCATGTTAGCATATAATCAAGTCGGTCTTGTATGTGACTTGTCTTTATTACCAGAAAATCCCTGCCGCACATGAAAAAAGGCTTATAAGTAGAACAAGTAAAACAGCCAGACAAACATCAAGAGCCCCACTAAAGAATATTCCAAGAGATAAACATACTAAAGCATTTAAAAGCAACCCATAATAATTAAGATCTCAGCTTGTATGACTACCAAAATATTGAATATAAATAATAATTTTACTCAAAGCTGCAAGAAATTGGGTTATTAATTGGGAAGGATGTGGTCCTTCACAAGTAACAGGTCTGCAAACTCTCTTTTAAGTGGAACCAAGTAGTGCTTCTTAGCATTTGACTCTCTAAGGGTAGCAAGACAAAGCAGTCCAAGACCTGATCAGAGGAGGTCGTGTGAGCTAGTATCATGGTCTTTAGCAATGCAGCACTCAATAAGTTATTGTCCAGCCAGTGCTTTTACGAATGAAACAGGAAAAGTTTTTTCCTAGTAAATACTACTTTGACATTTTGAAAATACTTTTGATGACACCCTCTAATAGCGTGAACTAAGCTTGAAAACCATGATGCTCCCAACATACACCAAACAAAATATATTGAGGTTTAGTTATTACATGTCAGGCATACAGTCACCACAACAATAAAGGCAGATATATGTCATAAGTAATGCAGCCACATTGAAACCTCACACATGGAACTATCTTGCAATGACTTTCATTAATAGTTCAATACTTCATTGTTAACTTTGTCTTTGCCGATAATTATATTAATATTATAATATTAATATTATAATATTCACCATAATTTGTGAATGAGTCATTTTTCATGTTTCACTATTACAAAACAGTCGTAGTATCCCAATAGCAACGAGCCATAATGTTAAAAGCGCCAGCACCATAAATGCTTTGAAGCAACAGTAACCTCTCCCAGAGTCACTAATATAAATCCCTGACAGATGAAGTGTGCCACATCAGATTTCTTTTTAAAAAGGCTCCTATTGGTCTTGAGGGGGCTTGCCACTGCTTGTGTGAGCTCCCACCATAAACAATTGGTGCCATAGTGCCTCCACCTTTCATGGCACCATGTGCACCAAGTGCCTTCTGCGATACACCTTTGCCTTCCAGCTTTATATTTCGAAAGTGGTCTTCTTCCACGGACAAATGCATGTTTTCTTTTTTTTTTATCATACTGTGCTCTTAATTGTTTTCATCTGTGATGGTGGGTGCTCAGTCCCAAGTGGGCTCCCAAAGCAGTTCTTTGCAAGGTGCTGCAGGGGTGCCCAATAAACCAGCAGGCCCTGTTGGCTTTCTTATGCCCATCCTACTTTGAAGGGCTGGCTTGGGACCCAGTTCTCCTTCCCTCAGTTGATGCAGGTTTGGACATGTTGTGTCATACCGCTGTGTGCCGCCAGACAGAGACATGGGGAACAAGAGGTTGTGCAGCACTCTTCTCCCATGGTTCTGGCTCTTCCTGGGAGCACAGCAGAGCTGTTGATGTCCTTGATATTCACCAGAACAATGGGGGTCCCTGAGGAAGATCCAATCCTGAGTATGAATGCACTAATTTCTTCCTTGATCTTTGGCTACTGGGGGCTCATGGAGGCATTATCCAGTTGGAGCTGAATTGTACTAATTTTCATCTTTATTTCTTCTTGTGTTGGTTCCTGAGGCACCTGTGGCCACAGGGACAACAACATAAAATTAAGGGAGATGCCATGCTCTGTCCCCACCACCAATCATCTTCTCACTGAGGCTCTGGTTCTCTCCAAGTAGTTTGGAAACTGGAGACCAGCGACACAACATGTTCCAAAACCTGACCCGTTACATGGGCAGACAGTTCCACTTCCTCTGCCATCACTGAGCCTTTTTTTGATCTTCGGATCGATTCGCTCATGGTGGCATGACCTAGCCACCAATAGTCTTCATTTTCAGCCTTCTGGTCTCTTGCATCGTTTAGTATCTTAGTAGCTTGATTCTTCACTGCTTTCCCCACCAATGCATGAGAACTCAGGGCCTTCCTCCAGCGCTTTAGCTCTTAACCCATAACTTGTCTTCTGTCTGGGCTCCTGACATTTCTCCATAACCTGGAGTTTTGATTAGCAGCACCTGAGGGCATCAAATAGGAGCATCTTCCCTGTCTGCAATCCCTAAGCCCCATTGCTTCCTAGTCACCTGCCTAGCACTGGGGTGTCAGCAGCTGTTTTGGGGTCACCTACCTACAGGAACATTCAACTGTAGACCCAGGGAAACCCACCAGGGTACCCATAGTAGGCATATCCTTCTAATGCTCCCAAAAGAGTGTAGGGTGGTCAGCGCCTTTGACCCTGGAAAAATAATCCTCGTCAATGGGTGCAAGCTGAGGTTTGATGCCCTTGAGTCCGTCTTACCAAAGGTAGTCAGAAGTCCCTGATTCCATCTCTGCAGCAGGAGACATGAGCCCGTCGTTCCCTTTCAGCAACAATCAGTCTTCTTTGGTCCAGCTCGGGTTCTTGAGTTGTAGTTTCACCCAGGTCCAGAATGTTCTCAAACGTCTCTCCATTCTGCAAAGGTTTTTAAGTGGATGGAAGGTTACAGAAATTAGACAACTCTGCCTAATTGTAGTATGGCACAACATCATTCCTCCCCTGTTGAAACTCTCCTGCACTCCATATGTGGATTTTATAACATGGCGACTTCACGTGGTCTGCTGAAAGACCTTCCCTGAGAGCCTGAATCCACACCGTTGAGTGCCACATCTGCCTGGTCTCTTCCCTCCACATTTTCAATAAAGCACTGCAGATCAACATATTCATCCTATCAATTCCCAGTCATATTACAAAGTCTACACAGGTCAGCGCCAGTCCATGAAGGGTATTCTCGTAAAACCACTATCTATATGCATGAATTGGGATGAGTTAGATGGCAGTGTTACTTTCTCAATCCATACACCTGTGCATATGTATGCGCATATTTGTTCACATGCAAACAGCCCACAGCCCTTTACCCAAGTTGCATGACAGTAGACTATAATTTAAAAGACAGACTTCTGCAGTTAGCAGCAAAAATCAATTTAACAGAATTGATAGTGAATAAGACTTGGATAGTGACACTCACTCACAGCAGAGATCTAAAATCTGGGTGCAGAGATCCAAAAGCTGGGTGATTCAAAAAATTTCAAAAAATAGAGGAAATAAGTGGATCTGAAAACACTATCTCACAGACTCCCAATATCCTGTTAACCCTCGCCCAAATCACAACTTGGATTATACATTGGGCTTTTAAATTATACCACCACCATTTACAAAATGGTAAACCATTCATTGCCAACATCTCAATACTAAAGACTAAAACTCCCTCAACTTATAAAACATTACTAAAAATAATCAAGAAAAAACAAACAACTATTACCCGAAAAAATTAATAAAAACATGGAGAAAGCCATGGCAAATACAATAATGAAAGTTCTTCCACTTAAAACGATACTTGTCGTTAATCTGTTCTGATGGTTAATTAAAACTGTTACATTTTAAGATAAAACAAGTGACAACATTTTAGAATAAATTTTGTAAAACTTTGTTAAAAGCAGGTTATTTTCAAAGACAGGCAGCAGGGCGTTTGGTAAAGTGCTTTTTCAAAAGTGCTTTCCCAAAGTAAAGTACAGTGTCAATGAGAGTCTCAACTCTAGGGCTTAGAGAAACGGAGAAACTGTAAAGTGCCTGCTCAATGTTAGAAATGGGTTTTTTGGTTGGCAGTCAGGTTACCCTCTGTCCAAGCAAGAACCTCACTCTAGTCAGGGTAAGTCACACACAATCCAAAATTAGCCTGTGCCCACCCTTTGGTAGCTTGGCATGAGCAGTCACTCTTAACTTAGAAGGCAATGTGTAAAGTATTTGTGCAATAAATCATACAATACCACAATATAGCACCACAAAAATACACCACACAGTGTTTAGAAAAATATTTAATATTTATCAAGATAATTGTAGGTCAAAACGAATAAAGATGCAATGTGAATTTGTAAAGATATCACTGAAAAGTGATATAAAGTGTCTTAAGTCTTTAAAAAGCAAACAAAGTCTCTTTCAAGCACAAAGTACCTGGTTTGGAGTGGAAAATCTCCGCAAAGGGCCACAGAAGAAGAGATACGTGGAAAAATGGTGTGTGCGTCGATTTCTCCCCTGCACACACGGACTTGCGTCGTTATTTTTCACACGGGGAAGTCGTGCATCGTTTTCCGGTGCGCGGACTGTCTCTTTTTGTGGGTCGCGGGGATTACCAGATGTCCGGGGGTCTGTGCGTGGATTCTCCTGCTTGTTTTCCGGCTGCACGACGTTCCGTGGGGATGTGCGTCGAAGTTTCGCTCTCACGGCAGGCGTCGCGTCGATTTCCCCTCTGGAAGTCGGGCGGCGTTGTCCTTGTGAGGCTGTGCATCGAAGTTCCGGTCGCCCCGAAGACGTCGCGTCGATCAGCCTCTGTGTGCACCATTTTTCTCACCGCGGAACCAGCTGTGCGTCTAAATTTTCAGCGCACGGAGAGTCCAAATGAAAAAGAGAAGTCTTTTTGGTCCTGAGACTTCAGGGAACAGGAGGCAAGCTCTATCCAAGGCCTTGGAGAGCACCTTTACAGCCAGACAAGAGTTCAGCAAGGCAGCAGGCCAAAAGCAAGGCAGCAGTCCTTTGGAGAAAGCAGACAGGTGAGTCCTTTGAGCAGCCAGGCAGTTCTTCTTGGCAGGATGTAGTTTCTGGTTCAGGTTTCTTCTCCAGCAAGTGTCTGATGAGGTAGGGCAGAGGCCCTGTTTTATACTAAATTGTGCCTTTGAAGTGGGGATGACTTCAAAGAGTGTCTAAGAAATGCACCAAGTCCCCTTTCAGTTCAATCCTGTCTGTCAGGGTCCCAGTAGGGGGTGTGGTAGTCCTTTGTGTGAGGGCAGGCCCTCCACCCTCCCAGCCCAGGAAGACCCATTCAAAATGTAGATGTATGCAAGTGAGGCTGAGTACCCTGTGTTTGGGGTGTGTCTGAGTGAATACACAAGGAGCTGTCAACTAAATCTAGCCAGACGTGGATTGTAAGGCACAGAACGATTTAAGTGCAAAGAAATGCTCACTTTCTAAAAGTGGCATTTCTAGAATAGTTATATTAAATCCGACTTCACCAGTTAGCAGGATTTTGTATTACCATTCTGGCCATACTAAATATGACCTTCCTGCTCCTTTCGGATCAGCAGCTGCCACTTCAACAATGTATGAGGGCAGCCCCAATGTTAGCCTATGAAGGGAGCAGGCCTCACAGTAGTGTAAAAACGAATTTAGGAGTTTTACACTACCAGGACCTATAAACTACACAGGTACATGTCCTGCCTTTTACCCACACAGCACCCTTCTCTAGGGGTTACCTGGGGCACACATTAGGGGTGACTTATATGTAGAAAAAGGGGAGTTTTAGGCTTGGCAAGTACTTTTAAATGCCAAGTCGAAGTGGCAGTGAAACTGCACACACAGGCCTTGCAATGTCAGGCCTGAGACAAGGTTAAGGGGCTACTGAAGTGGGTGGCACAACCAGTGCTTCAGGCCCACTAGTAGCATTTAATCTACAGGCCCTAGGCACATATAGTGCATTCTACTAGGGTCTTACAAGTAAATCAAATAGCTAATCATGGATAAACCAATCAATAGTACAATTTACACAGAGAGCATATGCACTTTAGCACTGGTTAGCAGTGGTAAAGTGCCCAGATGTCAAAAGCCAACAACAACAGGTCAGAAAAAATAGGAGGAAGGAGGCAAAATGTTTGGGGATGACCCTGTCAAAAAGCTAGGTTCAACACTCAAGATAAAAGTATTCTTCTAAATACTGTTTTCTTGAGAAACATTTTCCACCAATCTTCATTGTTTTTGCATTTAGGCCATGCTTTGAGGTTAGTTGAGCATTTTCACCATTTAAACTTAGAATGAATTCCTGTTGATAGGTTTGGATTGCTATCTGATTAAATGTTCGTTGACAAAGGGATCGCCGTTCTTCTGCTAGCCCGGGACATGTGCACAGGATGTGCAGGATTGTTTCAAGGTGCTTTTAACATACCATGCAGCTGGTTTTTAAGAGGCAGTCTATGAGGGATTCGGGTCGCATGCTGGACATCTCCCAAACATATAGATCATCGAATAATATTTTAGATGTTTTGAAAACAGTTTACAGGAATAATCCTGCCTACTATTTGTTCCGTAGGTCTCAACAGTCATCCAAGCATGTGATTGTTTGAAGAAGTAATTCTTTATCCTAAATATGTGACAGGTATTTAGAGCTTTTGTTTGTTAATGCAGCAAGACTTTTATGAGTTTCCAAACGCGCATGAAGATCGTTTACTACTGTTTCTTAAAAAGAGGATTTTCAAGTGTTTCGTTCTCTTGGGGTTATTACTTCTAACCTCACAAGTGACGGATATTCTGTCCCCTAAAATGTAAATACCATTGTTTTCTATGGTATTTAGATTTCGGCAGATGGGATATCCTTACATGTTGCAAAGGAGTAACCCCTCCACGGAGATCTAAATCAGGCCCCTGGTTTTGAAAATGTCGCTTGCCAAGGTATTCCCCGATTTACCACTGTGCCCACCAGATCTAATTTGGAGTCGACTGACGGACATGGCAAGGGTTCATACAGACAGTCCAGGTCACTCAAGGTGGGAGTGATTGGAGAAAGCTTTATGTGGTCAGCACTCTGTGATGCACAGAAATGTACAAAAATGAAATAGCAGATGTGGTAAATGGATTTAATTGAAAGTGGATGCAAGAGCGATTGTGCAGGATAGTACATGCATCCAGAGCTAAAAGTCCTTCTGCTTGACTTAGGTTTTTCAAAATCAGTTGGATGTAGTGAAACGGATCAGAGTTCTGTGAGAAACATTAGCTAACAGTGATTTCAGTTATGGATCCAATGGATCACCTTGTTGATTAGGTAGTCAGGGGCATATTTATACTCTGTTTGCGCTGAATGTGCGTCAAAAAGTTTGACACACAATCGGCGCAAACCCTGCTCCATATTTATACTTTGACGCCCGACCCCGCGGGCGTCAAAATTCCACCATGTGCAGCATTTTTTGGAAGGGGGAGCCAGCCTTGCGTTAATTATATGCAAGGTAGGCGTTCCCTTCCAAAAAAGGACTTTAAGGCCTGTGCCCCTTATTTATACTCTGGCGTCATTTTGACGCACAGGAGGGGGTGGGCCTTAAAAAACGGCGCACAGCCTGATGTGCGCCGTTTTTTAACGCCTGGGTCAGGGCAGGCGTTAAGGGACCTGTGGGCTTGGAAGGAGCCCAGAGGTGCCCTCCCCTGCCCCCAGGGACACCCCCTGCCACCCTTGCCCACCCCAGGAGGACACCCAAGGATGGAGGGACCCATCCCAGGGAAGTAAAGGTAAGTTCGGGTAAGTATTTTTTTCAGATTTTTTTTGTGGCATAGGGGAGCCTGATTTGGGCCCCCCTACATGCCACTATGCCCAATGACCATGCCCAGGGGACATAAGTCCCCTGGGCATGGCCATTGGGCAAGGGGGCATGACTCCTGTCTTTGCTAAGACAGGAGCCATGTCAATGGAGGTTGGGTGTCAAAAAAAATGGCGCAAATCCGGATTGAGGCCTGAATTTTGCCTCAGACCTGACTTGCACCATTTTTTGACGCACAACCCCCATTTTCCCATACGCCGGCGCTGCCTGGTGTGAGTCATTTTTTTTAACGCACACCAGTCCGCAGCGCCGGCTAACGTCATTCCATTAATAAGGCGCCCGCATGGCGCGTTGGAATGGCGTTAGCCGGCGGTAAAATTTTTGACGCACAACTCAGTTGGCGCAGTTGTGCGTCAAAAAGTATAAATATGGGCCTCAGTATCTTCCCTAGTGTTCTCTCTAAGCTTTACCACTTTGATCATATAAACTACCCCATCCTTTTTGCATGCCCTAATGCTATCCAACCTAGCATTACTATAATCCTGATATCATTGATAAATCGAATTTGGTTCATGGGTGTAAGAGCATCTACGTACAAGGCCCTCACTGGTGTTGACTGTCCTCCAATTACAACTGCTAAGGAGGAGGGTGCTTTGTAACATGCCGATGACCCTCTGTTCTTCCCATTGCACAAAAACCTCCAGAATGTTTTCTGTTGATGAGTTTAGGGCCAGAGGTCCTTTCGAGATCATTGATCCTGCCTGATACAGAGGTCAATTGGCCAATCTGATGTAGGCTATTCAACTGTTTGGAGCCGGGAGTAGGTGGACAAAAGTTCATACTAATGCACTCATGCCCTGCAATCATATGAAAGGGCATTAACTAATGGTTCCTCGAGCCTAGCTTTAAATGCATAAACCATAATTTTCACTTTCACTAGTTCTGTAGTTAGTGTATAAAACCTGCATTTAACACTCATCCTTTGAGTTTGCATAGGTGCCTATTGTATTGACAGTGTCCTGCATCTCTGTAGAACAGTGTTTCTCAAACTTTTTAATGCTGAGTTCCACCAGTGGAAAAAAAATAATCCGCCCCCCTTAGAATAATTCACACTTGTTTAAACATTGCAGTCAAGTTCTGTTACCTTTTAAAAAAAAATGTAATGAATATTTTTCTGTTAAAACAAAGCACTGTTATCTGCATAATGCTTCTTTTGGCCAGCGTCTGGCGCCCACTCACATCGGGATCACTTAAGACCCTCTATGTGGGCCTGCCCCCCATTTTGATGACCCTTGCCGTAGGAGGATCAAGCAGTAGGGCAATTTGGTTATAAGAGATAACTGATGACAAAATATGCAGGGGTTCAGCAGAGGTTAAGCTGGTTGGATGGTGTTGAAATGAATTAGATTTAGATGAATTAGTGATCAGATTATTGGCAAGATAGGAATGAGTCTTTGGACTCGGAGTTCTTTTTTTATCAAATTGATTTATTTTCACAATGGGAGCAGAGCTATAATTTTAATTCTTTTCCTTATGCTCATCTACATGTCAGTGAAAATCCAGTTACCATAATAAATTGCACTCTATTTAGTTCTGCTAAAAAAATCTTTTTTTAGTGATTTTTGTGATCCCCGCCGGTCATGATAGCTAGATAATCACTGTGGCGTACAAGCCAGGCACAATCCCTATTGATTGCTACTTCACCCTTCTGCTATGAGAACTGCTGGTTTATTATAGAAACGGGCCCTTGACACTAGTAATAGTAAATGGGACAATGGTAACTGGAAAGATCTTCTAGAGATAATACATCCTTCTGGCACAATATTTCACATGGAGGTTTGGATGGCAAACCACAAACAGATCATTACATCCAACCGCATTGTTGGGTTATGAACCTCACCACATTGTACTCTGCATACTCAGCCAAGGATTCTTTGGTACCTTTGCAAAATCAAACCTGCAAATCCACTAATGATATTTTATCAGTTTTTTATTTCTGTCACTAAAAAATGCAATAGAGACCTTGGAGTTGTGGAAGGTGACTGATCCCGATGACATCCCTGGAAATCGACATTGCTAAGAGGTTACTGTCTTGGCTCTAAATACAAAAATCTGCTGTCCAGTGCTGTAATGGGCGGAGGTGATATACCTGACTCTTGACATGAGACAGAAATCATCCCTAATTAATTTGTAAAAGGCTTTCCATAGACAACTGTTGGCCTTAGTCCAACTTTGAATGGATGAAGATTGCATCCCTTCTCCAGGCTGGATTTAGGGCTTAAGTGAGCACGATTAATCAAGCCTTTATATTATCCTTAGTTTATGGGAAGCATATTATGGTATGTAAGGAACGCTTATATGTACCGTTGTTGACCTGAGGGCGGCATTCAATGTTGTTCCCAGGCTGAAGCTGTGGGATTCCCTCATATCTATGAGCATTCCTTCCAACTTTTTAACAATTAGGGTCCATGAACATAGTTATGCACAAATATATTGAGGCAAACTGGGAGAGCTCACGGAGCAAATAGCGGTCCTTAGAGGTGTCTGTAAAGGTTATGTTTTTGCTTCTACTTGGTTTTATTTATATAATTTTGATGTTATTCATTTTCTTAATGATCGTTGTCATCGTGTTCATTATTCCCCCAGACATGATGGTACATCAGTTCCTGCACGCCTCTTTGTGAACAATGCTGTACTAATCTCGAGAACTCCCAGGGACTTACAAAACCTCTTAACCAAGTTTACAACTGTTTGCAATTTGAGAAGTCTGGAAATTAACGTTTCACAAAAGAAAGTGTATGCCAATTAATCCACATAATTCTTTCAATGGTGACTATAAAATGGGAGAGTTTGTCCTGGATTGACTAGTTTCCACTATTTGGGTATAAAAATTGACAGCACCATAACGTGGATCTCCCATCTTGAGAAAAGCAGTGCTATTGTTTTCCATCGAGCCACAACAGAAGTAAATATGTATTCAGCAGCCGCCTCTAGATTTGTGTCACTGGCTTTAGGGAGTTGTAAAGCAAAGGTACAGTATGAAGCACTGTACGATGCAGAAATCCAGGGAATGACTACTGCTAAAGTTTTTGTTTGTTATGAAAACATCTCCGTTAGCTCTATGTTTAATCTGCCACAAAGTACAACCATGTTATCTCTGCATTTTGATACCAACATTTTAAGAATCGATCACCTGACAGCACGTAGGCTTCTCATGTTTGGGTGAGATTGTGGTCCACACAGAGTTGGCCTCATGAAACTAATGAATCTAGATAATTCCCTAACTCTATGCTGGCAACAGCACATGAAATCGCTTTGTGTCTTGGGGCTGAAGAACCTGTGGTTAGATTCCTCTTCGATCAACTGGTCCTTTAGGGGCCTTTTGCAATCAGCCCATTAGAACTTCATACTGGAAAGGTAGGTGGCACCAAGAAAGAGAAAGTTGTAGTCTTCCTTTCAGGTTTATTGTCCAAATTTTTGACATTAAACCTGCCCCTTCTTTTGAATATTACGTGGTCGAAATTCTACTACATCAGGCCAAATCCTTGTACATTAAATTTAGATCTGGGAATCTACTCATTAATAGTTTTACATGTTGATAGAAATCCAGCCCTTTTGAAGAAGGCTTTTATACATTTTGCAACAAAGTAATCGAGAATATAAAGCATGTTTCGTCTTTCTGTCCAGCATACTTACAGGTGAGGAGGAAATAGACTCAACCACTCTGTTGTAATTGGGGCATTATACACAAATCCATTGCATTGAGAGTCCTTAAATCTGACACAAGCAGTTACATCTTTTGTGCCTTGTGCAAAGTTGTATATGCAGTGTGGATTCCAAGACAGCATTTTGGGTTAGCATTACAATCTAGTCAGCCCTTACATGTTCGTCATTGATGATTTTGGCTGCTATTGAAGTAAATACCTCTGATGTATATGTATGTATTTGTATCTGTTTTATTTTTAATGGTTTTATGTGCTGCATTGGGTACATCTTTGAAATAAATAATATTGATGAGGATGAATTGGTCTAAATGTAGCATATACCCTCGGCACCCACATCTTAGTGCAGTGGCTCCCAACAAATTAAATAGCAAAACATTGTTTCTTCTAGTCTTGGGTGCAGATCTACAGAGAAGAATCAGATTTGATGGATGGCAATATTAGACGCCTCCTGACGTCTCTCAAGGTAGAGGTTTCCTTTGGACATTGCTTTGGCTGTTGGTCACGGGCAGAGTGGCCATCTCCAAAATGGTTATCTTGCCCATGCTACATTTTTTGTGGTTCTTCTTGTCAGGATACCGAGAGAAATGTTTCATGATTTGGACAGGCTGTTGCTTTATTTGGTGTTGAAACAGTAGCACTGACCACCAAACTCAGGCTCCCCACAATAGGTGGGGGTTGGAGGGACTGGGCTCTCCAGACTCTGAATTGTACTATCCTGCTGCTTAATTTCAGAGGGCGGCAAACAGGATCTATGCAAACAAGGAGGACAGACTGCCCTTGAGGGACTTCCTCTGGCTGATTTAGTGGGAGTACTTTTTGAAGGAATAGAAAGTCAGGGCACCACTTCCCTTTCAATTACTTGTTCAAACTGTTAACAATTCCCTCCAACATATGACTCTTTATCATGAAACCGAACCATGAACAAATTTGCATCAAAACCCAAATTTGTATCATGTATTCTCTTAGTGGCTTGCCTTTCTGCCCATTGATAAACAGACATCCCACAATCCATATGGACAAATCAGCAGCCTCAAGGCCTGCATCTGAACCTGTAAAACAGTAACAGCAAAAAAGATAGGGGGCAGGGTCTGACCATCAACAATCCCCCAGCATCTGGTTTCACATAGTGCCTGAAGCAATTGGAGGACCACCTTCCCAACTCCATGATGCACTCTGTTTGCAAAGTAGATTATTTGTGAGGGCAGGTAAGTACCTACACTTAGCATTAGACCACTAACCTCCACTTAGGTCCAGTTAGGTCTCAATAAATTAAACCCAGCTCAATCCTTGGTAGCTTGGCAAGTGTGTAAAGCATTTAAAAATAAAAAAAACAGTAAATGAATAAAACACCAAACACAATAAAAATCCAACATCACTTTAGAAAAATAGAGTATATTTTTATCTTTAAAATTATACCAAAACAAATAAAATCTGATAAGGGGAACCGGAGATATACATTTTTAAAGAATTAGGGGGTCATTATGACCCTAGCGGTGAGTGTTAATGTGGCGGTATGACCGCCAACAGGCTGGCGGTTCATACTGCCACATTATGAATTCCTTCCCTGTCACTGGTAGGCAGCTCCTCCACCCCCCAACACTCACCTGACACTGCCACCCCCCTCAATACAAACTCCCCCCACCTCCTCCAATCCTCAGACACACCCCTCTCACCCCCCATACTTGCACAAACCCCATGACACGCACCACACACACACCCAATCACTCACACTGGCATACATGCATTCATACACACACTGGCATGCATGCTTTCATACACACATTACATCCAGACATGCTCACACACATTCCTACAACAATCACACTGACATGCGAACACGCACTCACTTCACCATTCTTACACGCATTCACTCACACGCATACATCCACTCAAACAATACAACACACACAGACGCATTCACACACTCATTCATGCACACACTTAGACACAGACACAAAACAGTCCCCACCCTCCTGCTCCCTCCCCTGTCAGTATCCCGACTTACCTTGGTCGAGGAGGTCTTCTGGCAGCACTTCATAACTTCATTACTGGTCACAATACGGCTGGAGGCGTTCTACTAGAGTGGGGGTGCTGGAGGTAGCAGCGCCAGCTTACCACCATCCACCGCCATGAGCACTGCTGGATTTTCACCCTTGTTGTGGCAGAAGTGCGGCAGTGCACATAATATGGCGGACGGATGGTAGCTGCGGTGGCAGTTTTTTGGCAGCCGTCACCGCGGCGGTAGGCATTTTTTACCACCAAAGTCATAATGATGACCTTAGTGTTTTTTAGCGCAAAGAAACGAACAGTGCCAATCTGGTCATCTGATCGCACCTCGACTGGGGAAAAGTCAAAGTTTAAGGCCGACCGCGATGGAGCCTGCTAGGCTACAGCAAACAGGAGGCCTCAGTCAAAAGTTTACCTTCAGACTTAGTTGTTTTCTTAAAGATTTTCTTCAGCCGGACGAAGTCGCCAGTCTGTTCAAAGCTCCATGGAGCCCTTCCTCAGATACACGTCGTGGGAGCCCACGATGAAGATGTCTAAGTTTGGACTTTGATGATTTTTCGAGATGAAAATCCTCCGACCGGGCCGAACCTGAATCTTGATCCGTAGTCTCCAGAACCCTCTTCGGATACACTGCTCGGGAGGTCCCGGTCAACTTTCTACGTTTGGATTTAGTCATTTATTCTTCAGCGGGACAAACCTGCAAATCAGGCCGGGTCGCGGTTGAAGCAAGCCGGCTATAGTTGCTGCGCCGGGTTGGTCCCTTTATGGAGCTTTTTCCAAAAAGTTCTCCAAACTTCTCCAAACTTCTGGATCTTCTTTCAGAAGGTCTTTTAAGGTCTTTTAGGAGTCCACAGCTCACCCCAAGGTTCCAGAAGCTCTGAGTTGCTCCTTGAGGGTGTGGACTACAACTCCCAGAATGCACCTGGCTTAAACTCCAAAACGGCCACCGGACAGAGGTCAGCTGGTCAGTTTCTTCAGGATCTCAGGCAGGGGACTCTGGTTAGCAATTTTTTACCTGTAGGAAACAGGAAGTCCCTCCTCGAACCAGTTGAAGCCAGGCAAAGTCCTTCTTGTGGTGAAGCCCAAGTGTGCAACTGGTGTAGTCCTTCACAGTACAGTGCCCAGGTACAGGTCAGTCCTTCTCCTGATGTTCTTCCTTGTAGGGATCTGGTAGGGATCTGAGTTGTGGGTGCACCTCTGCCATATTTATCCTTGCTCCTGGGAGAAAAACAGGGGGGTCCTGGTTATCCAATCAGATGCAGGGTTCTTCCCCCTGTAATGACCACTTCCTGGGAAGTGTGGCAAAAATCAATCCCAGGGAGCAATATTCTTCAAATGTCCATCATGGCTGAAACTGATTTTTGGAGGTTACATCTGGCTGAGACCACTCACTGGTGTGGCTAAAATTCTTAAACACACCCCTCTACTGCCCTCTCCTAATCTAATCAAGAGGGCACCTAATTGTCTGGGGTTGCAGAATGTGAGGGAGGTGCTGGACTACTCGAAATGTCCTTCCCTGCCTTTGAAGACCAGTTTGGCAGCCGTTCCTGCTTCCCCATCTGCTGAGGTAGTTCCCCTTTCCCAGGCACATTCTTTGTGTTCAGCCTAGGCAACTTCACATCGCAGCAAGGCAGCCTGGCCAGGCTGCCCGAGGCTGGCCAATCAGAGAAGGGCACTACAGAGCTGAAGTTGGCAATTTTTTAGATAGAGTTTAAAACTCTTTACCTGAACTAGTTATATTAAATCTAACAATTGTAAGTTGTGGGATTTATTATAACAACTAATCTGATGCCAAAGGGGACACTAAAGGGGACTTGTTAATTAAAATAAAGTCTCCCCATTTTAGCCTATGGAGGCCATTCACTACAGTGAGGGAAAAACAAGTTTGGCTATTTTACCTCACCAGACCTTATAAGACAATTTTTATACGGTCCCTGCTTATAGTTACATGGCCCCCAACCCTAGGGGCACATAGGGCACACCTTAGCGATGACTTATATGTAGAAATAAGGTAGTTTAAGACTTTGGAAGTACTTTTAATTCCAAAGTCGAATTTGCATTAAACTTTAATTTAAAAGCAGCCAGCAAGACAGGCCTGATTTAAAATGACCCTAGGCACCTCAGCAGTGCACCTACGGGTGCACTACCAATGCTGGGGTCCCTAAACCTACATTCCCTACCATATACTAGGGACATACTCATTTTACACAGAGCAGGGGCCCTGAGACTGGTTAGCAGTATCCAGGGCACCATCAGAGTCAGGAAAACACCAGCAAAAAGTGAAAAATGGGGGCAAAAGGATAGGGGGCCTCTGCAATCAGCCTCACATCCACCCCCAATTATGATTTCACCACCACTAACTAAAAGGCAGTAACTGCCACCCCATCCTTATACTGGAATCACTGCACCAGTGGTTCCCTAGCTGTGGTCCGGGCGCCCCTGATGGTCCGTAAAGCCTCCTCAGGAGGTCTGTGACTTCTTAGAAAATGTAATAATATTAACAGATTAGATCACCAGCTTCCAGTAATGACTCATTGGGGGAGGTCCTCTTGATTCCAATGATGAATCCTTGGGGGTCCCTGGGTTCCAATATTGATAAAGTGGGGGTCCACAGAAGTCAAAAGGTTTGGAACCATTGTCCTATGCATTCTGTCCCCTCACCTTACGGGCCAGTACATCTCCACAGGGTAAGCCTGGAGCACGACCTGCTTCCCTTTTGTGCTCTGGTCGGTCTTAGACTTGTATAACAAAATCTCTAATCCAGACCCAACCTATACCATGTCCTCCCAGAATAAACATCTACTCCCCCATCCCTTTGACACCCAAAACACTCCAAAATATATCCATGTCATAAGGGTAGAGAACCACACTGATTTATCAATCCCATTGCAAGTTGCCGGCAAGGCTCGCATAACGTTTCGTAAA
This sequence comes from Pleurodeles waltl, assembly GCF_031143425.1. Taxonomy (NCBI): domain Eukaryota; kingdom Metazoa; phylum Chordata; class Amphibia; order Caudata; family Salamandridae; genus Pleurodeles; species Pleurodeles waltl. Next base: position 263,996,138 of record NC_090440.1, read on the forward strand.
AAGGGGCCAAGTCAGTGGTTTTCTTTTTGGCCCCACAGCTTTTACCTGGCCCATCCTTCCAACATCCTCTTCCCTAATCCTCCCACTGATAGAGCATACCCTAAGAACACTTTTCCCATAAAAGCAATGCCTGCCAGCTTCCCACCACATGACATACCATTTTCTATCAGTGCCAGGATGAATTGTACCATGTCCTCTGTCTTTGCCCACCCCACTGATCTCCTCCCGGCCCCATTGTCCAAAAATTCAGCCCAAGTCTGAGCATAAGCATGCATGGTAGACTCAGCCAACAACTGTACCACCAACTGGAACATCCTCTGTCTCCTACAGTTCAAAGGTTCATCGGCATTGGTATCCTGTCCCTCTTTGCCCATGTGGTCAACCCATGGAATCTATCTCACTGTGAATGAGACAAAGCATCCACAATGTTATTGTCCACCCCAGGAGCATGTTTTAACTAACACATAGGGGGTCATTCTGACCTCGGCGGTAAAAGGCCCTTACCGCCGGTCAGAAGTCCGCCATTCTACCGCCGCGGTAAACCGCCACGGTCATTCTGACCCACAACGGCGAAACCGCCAAAATCCCGACATCCAAGGAAGGCCGCCTCATCAGCGGGCCGCGGAAAACTGGAGATGACCAAACCTCCACCGTCACGCCAACACAAACACGCCCATGCCATTCTGACCCACCAATCCACGCGGCGGTCTTTCAACCGCGGTATTCCATTGGCGGTACACACCGCCGCGCTCAAAATACACACACAGCTCCAAAACACAGCCACATTGGACAATTTGAAATACACACACCTGACACACATACAAACAACACTCCCACACATCCAACCAACTATAAAACACACCCACATCACCCACAAACCCCTACGACCGAAGATCATAGACGAAGGAGAGAGAGACACATCACAGAATAGAGAGCTACATCACACAGAGGCACACTACACCATCACACACACCACATAGAAGCACAAAGCACCACACACCAACACACTCTTCACCATATACACCACCCCACACCTCATCCACACCACCCCATGGCACCCCAAAGGCACCCACGCTTTTCGGACCAAGAACTCCGGGTCATGGTGGAGGAGATCATAAGAGTCGAACCCCAGCTCTTCGGCTCACAGGTGCAGCACACCACTATAGCCAGGAAGGCGGAGCTATGGCAGTGGATCGTGGACAGGGTAAACGCGGTGGGACAGCATCCCAGAAATCGAGAGGACATCCGCAAACGTTGGAACGACTTACGGGGAAAGGTGCGCTCGATGGTCTCGCGACACAACATCGCAGTGCAGAAGACTGGCGGGGGACCCCCACCCACACCACCCGAATTCACAGCATGGGAGCAAGAGGTACTAAACATCCTGCATCCTGATGGCCTCGCTGGAGTACACGGAGGAATGGACTCTGGTAAGTACAATCTCAACTACTTCACCCCCCCCAGCATGCCAACCCCCACCACCACCCTCACCCCCAACCCCCATCACACATCCTCCCTGAGAATGTCTCCCCAGCACAACCCACCCAACACCAACCCCTGCATGCCACCACAAACTATGGACACCCATCACCTAAGCATGACCACTGCACATACCCCCCCCCAAACTCCCCCACAACACCTCCCCCAAGGGAATGACAGCACTGGGGGACAAGGGCATCCATAAATCGCACACAATAGCACACACAGAAACAATAACCATACTCTCTTACCCCATGCAGGACCCGAACGCCAACACACCGGCCAGGAGGGTCCAGAAATGTCCATCCCCCCCCCCGGAAGAGGCACCCAGTGATGACAGCAGCTCTGTCGACCTGGAACCTGATGACCAGCCCGGACCATCGGGGACCTCTGGACAGTCGCTTCCCCACACACAGGCCACAGCAGACCCAACCCCCTCTGGGAACAACAGCACAGCTCCCACCCAGCGGGCCCATGGCTCTGTCTCTAGGACAGGTCAATCAGCGGTGTGTCTGCCACTACAGGGCCCCCAGGCTAACCCACCACCCCAACAACAACAGGGACCTGGGGGCAGTGGTAGTGGGCACACCGTCCAGGGGACAGAGTCCGGGGGAAACAGGGCAACTCGGAGGGCTGCTGTGCGACAGGGGGGGGAGGAGAGGCCCAGGGAACCGACTCTCCAAGAGGCCCTCACCACCATCATGGCAGCCTACCACCGCTCACAAGAGACGATGGCGACGGTACTGGCCAGGTTCCAGGAGATCCAGGCACAGCAGGAGGAACGCTACATGGGGTTCAACAATCATCTCACCAACATCTCTACCGCCATGGGGAGCATAGTCCAGGCCCTCCACCGGATAGAAGACACGTTGCGGGACCATGTGGCACCACACAGGGCCCCTGTCACTAGCCCGGACCAGGAACAGCCTACCACCTCCGCCGGCGCTAGTGGACAGGAGGCCCCACCACAACGACAGGCCACCAGAACCCCACCTCCTTCTGAAGAACAACCACCCCGCAAGAGGAGCCTGAGATCCAAAAAAAAAACAGAGTAGGATGTCAAGACCCCCGCCAGCATGAGATACCCCCTGAAGTCATCCCACTGTCCCACATTGCCACCCTGTCCAACCTTGAACTGCCCCTGCTCCATCCTTCCACAGGCATATGGACAATGCACCTGTGAGACTGAGAACTGGACTCTGCCATGGACATTACTCCACCCCCACCCATCACCGTGTGAATATCATGTACCATCATCTAGCACCAAAAATAAATCACGCAATGCACTGAAATCATGCTGGAGTCAGGCTGTATTATTTACAAATGTAAAACACATTACTGATCAATTATGTTCTGAACACATACCGAGATCAATAAGCATTAGTCCATGGGCTAACCAAGCAGAAGTCACGCAGTGGGTCATACAGCACTGAAAAGGGAAGGGAGAATCAAACATCAGTTTCAAATAACTGGGGGGTCATAGACAAAGTTGAGAAGCACGAGGCATTCAGGAAAATTAAAATGGCGTGTGTGATTCTTACCTGTGTGCTACTGAAAATACTGTTGGATAACTCTGTCCCTGTTGTCTGGGTCGTCCTCTGAGTCTTCCTCCTCTTCACTCTCCACAGGCTCCACAGCTGCTTCAACACCACCATCTGGACCATCCTCCTGCAGGAAAGGCACCTGACGTCGCAATGCCAGATTGTGAAGCATACAGCAGGCCACGATGATCTGGCACACCTTCTTTGGTGAGTACATCAGGGATCCCCCTGTCATATGCAGACACCTAAACCTGGCCTTCAGAACCCCAAAGGTCCTTTCTATGATCCTCCTAGTTCGCCCATGGGCCTCATTGTACCGTTCCTCAGCCCTGGTCCGGGGATTCCTCACTGGGGTCAATAGCCAAGGCAGGTTGGGGTAACCAGAGTCACCTATTAGCCACACACGTTGTCTCTGTAGCTGTTCCATCACATAAGGGATGCTGCTATTACGCATCACATACGCGTCATGCACTGAACCAGGGAACATTGCATTCACATGGGAGATGTACTGGTCAGCCAAACAGACCACCTGGACGTTCATAGAATGGTAACTCTTCCTGTTTCTGTACACCTGCTCATCGTCTTTTGGGGGGACTAAGGCTACATGGGTCCCATCAATGGCACCAATTATGTTGGGAATATGTTCAAGGGCATAAAAATCACCCTTCACAGTGGGCAAATCAACCTCCTCAGGGAATATAATGTAACTCCGCATGTGTTTCGTCAGGGCAGACAACACTCTAGACAAAACCTTAGAAAACATTGGCTGAGACATTCCAGATGACATGGCCACTGTTGTCTGGAATGAGCCACTTGCAAGAAAATGGAGGACTGACAGCACCTGCACCAGAGGGGGAATTCCTGTGGGTTGGCGGATGGGGGACATCAGGGCTGGCTCCAGCTGGGCACACAGTTCATGGATAGTGGCACGGTCAAGTCGGTATCGTAGTATGATGTGGCGTTCTTCCATTGTCGACAGGTCCGCCAGCGGTCGGTACACGCGAGGATTCATCCTTCTCCTCGCAAATCCCAGCGGACGGTGCCTAGGAAGGACAACATGGAGCACAGAGTCAAGATAATCACTGGTACGTTCACCACTGCTTGCATGGGACACGGTTATCTAGGTATTGAAAGGCGTGCATGTGTGGCAATGCCAGGCCTAGGCCTGTGTGTCGCAGTAGAAATTATGCCATGTGGGCCCTTGAAATGGCGGCTGCCTGACCTGTGAAGTGGGACAATGGGATGTGAGGTCACTGCTCTGGCGGAGCACACCGTGGCGGTAGGCGGTCGAAGACCGCTATACGGAGCCGCATTGGATAACATTGAAGCCTATGGGTGTTCAGGAGCCAATGACGATGTGCACCGGCGGTCGCGGTACGCACCGCCCCGGTACGCACCGCCGCGGGCGTGACCGCCATTTTCTATCTGCTTAATCACTCGAGACCTGATCATCCACAGGAGAGGACCTATACTGCAAGTGCTGCTGTGAACTCGGTCTGGAAGTGACAATGGCTGCTGCGACTGGGGAAAGGGCCCCTGCCTTCACGTCTGAAGAGTTGGAGAAGCTCGTGGATGGGGTCCTCCCCCAGTATGCGTTACTCTACGGTCCTCCAGACCAACAGGTGAGTACACCGGGTGCACATGGAATGGGCGATGCCTGTGTGGAGTGGGGTGGATGTAAGTTGGTGGGGTGGGGGGCGAATGAGGAGTGCAACGCACGACAGATGAGAGCATGTGCTATATTGCAAGGTTGGGGAGGGGGGCCAATCACATCTAACATGCAGTAAGTTGATTAATGTTTCCTTCCCACCCTGTACATGTCACATAGGTCAGCGCCCATCAGAAAGTCGAGATTTGGCGTGCCATCGCCAAGGAAGTCCGGGCCCTGGGGGTCCACGTCAGACGGGGCACCCACTGCCGCAAGAGGTGGGAGTACATCCGCCGCGGAACCAGGAAGACCGCTGTCACTGCTGGGGATGGCCTCCCAACCTAGGAGGCGTGCCAGTCGTACCCTGACCCCCCTGATGTCCCGGATCCTGGCGGTGGCCTACCCTGATTTGGATGGGCGCTTGAGAGCATCACAGCAGACACAAGGGGGTGAGTATCAGCACATTCAGCTATCTTTCTGCGCAGTGGAGGCGTCTGGGTGGGGGAGGAGGGTTGGGGGTGACATTAGGCCAGGGCGCTTTCTGTAGTGTAGTCCTCTCCCTTAGGCATGGCCCTGTGCTCCCGGCCCCCACCTCCGTAGGGTGACAAGTCCAGCTATTGATGGTCCAGCCTCACACATGTGCGCGTTTGTCGTCTCCTGACCTGTTGTCCGAGTCAGAAGTACTGAGTAGTGTGCCCCGAATGCGCGGCTTAGTGCATGCGGCTCCTGTGTCTGTCCTCTCCGCCAACGGTGTTGACATTGCATGCACTCAACCAGGTCTTCTCTTTCTCCCCCCCACCCTTCTTCTTCATCTTCTTGTGCATGTGTGCATTAGCATCATCAGGCGGAGGAGATTTGGCATCGGAGCACGAGGGAGCTGCAAGCCACAAGGCCCCGGTGGGCACAGGAACAGACACCGAGGGCCCAAGTGAGCCGGAGGGCGAGGGGAGCACCACGACGGGGACCGGTGGTGAGAGCAGCGACAGCGACACGTCCTCGGATGGGAGCTCCCTAGCGGTGGCGGCAACATCCGGGCCCCCCGCCTCTACAGGTACAGCCGCCACCCAGCGCACCAGCCCCGCCCCTCCCTCCCAGCAGCCCCTCAGCCTACGCTCCGTGCCCGCTCACCCAGGAAGGCGGGCGTCTCCTTCGCCCCAGGCACCTCAGCCCCTGCCCCTGTTACCCCTGCTGCCCTCAGTGAGGAGGTCATTGATCTCCTCAGGACACTCATTGTTGGGCAGACTACCCTTTTGAATGCCATCCAGGGGGTAGAAAGGGAGGTGCATCGGAGCAATGCCTACCTGGAGGGCATTCATTCGGGTCAGGCTGCCCATCAACGATCGTTCAATGCTCTGGCCTCAGCACTGACGGCAGCCATTGTCCCTGTTTCCAGCCTCCCTCTTCTGACTGCCTCCACCCTGTCTCTGTCTCCTGTTCCTCAGCCTATCCCATCCACACCATCTGACCAGCCTGCACACACCTCAACACCCAAGGGCAGCTCATCCAGACACAAGCACCACAGATCCCACAAACACTCACCCAAGCAACACACAGATGCAGACATCCCAACAGTCACTACCACCCCTGTGTCCCCCTCCTCCTCACCTCCCTCCTCCCTCCCTGTGACGTCGACACTCACACCTGCATGCACACCAACATCAGCCAGTGCTTCCATCACCACCACACCCTCCTGTACAGTCCGCACGCGTGCAGTCACCACCCCCACTGCCATTTACACGTCCCCTGTGTCCTCTCCCACTGTGTCTGTCACCACCCCTTCCAAGACACACAAACGCAGGCAGACACCCACCCAACAGACATCCACCTCACAACAGCCTACAGCACCTGCACCTTCACCCAATGACAGCACACCTGACTCTCCTACAACCACATCCTCTTCCTCCACTTCCATCTCCACTTCTCCTACCTTTTACCTTGGCCCTAAAAAAGTTTTCCTGGCTAATCTTGACCTCTTCCCCTCCGATGACCTACCCCCTCCATCTGCAAAGAGTCCCAAGAGCACCACAGCCACCACCAGCCCAACTTCGGGTGTCACTGTTGTGCATGGGTTCTGGAGTCCACCCTTTGCCAGCAGTGACACCTCCATCAGCAGCAAGGACACATCCAGCCCCCCCACCCCCGGCAAGAGGACCAGGAAACACAAGGGCCGCCGTGCGAAGACTGACACGGCTGCCCCCAAGGAGCAGAGTTCGCCCACTTCACCAGCCACAACGTCTAGGGGAGGCAAGGGCCCGAGAGCCCCATCTAAGGAGCGTAAGGGCAGCAGGGCGGAGACGTCAGCCAGCAGGAGCGCGGAGCAGGTGGGCCCCACATGCCACATCCCAGCTGTAAAGGAGGACACCAAAGGGCCCAGGACTCCGTCACCGAAGGGCCCAGGAACATCACGGTCGGAGGGCGTCTGAGCACGGAGTCCAGGCCAGGTCTGGCTCCCTTGAACCTACTGGATGTGCACCGCTGAACAGGGCCCGCCGTGCAGAAGAGCACCGCTGAACAGGGCCCGCCGTGAAGATAGGCACCGCTGAACAGGGCCCGCCGTGCAGAAGAGCACCGCTGAACAGGGCCCGCCGTGCAGAAGAGCACCGCTGAACAGGGCCCGCCGTGAAGATAGGCACCGCTGAACAGGGCCCGCCGTGCAGAAGAGCACCGCTGAACAGGGCCCGCCGTGCAGAAGAGCACCGCTGAACAGGGCCCGCCGTGCAGAAGAGCACCGCTGAACAGGGCCCGCCGTGAAGATAGGCACCGCTGAACAGGGCCCGCCGTGCAGAAGAGCACCGCTGAACAGGGCCCACCGTGAAGATAGGCACCGCTGAACAGGGCCCGCCGTGAAGATAGGCACCGCTGAACAGGGCCCGCCGTGCAGAAGAGCACCGCTGAACAGGGCCCGCCGTGCAGAAGAGCACCGCTCCGCCCTTCCTGTCAAGCACCGCTCCGCTGGGCCCCGCCGTCTCAAGCACCGCTCCGCTGGGCCCCGCCGTCTCAAGCACCGCTCCGCTGGGCTCCGCCATCTCAAGCACCGCTCCGCTGGGCCCCGCCGTCTCAAGCACCACTCCGCTGGGCCCTTCATCTCAAGCACCGCTCCGCTGGGCCCCGCCGTCTCAAGCACCGCTCCGCTGGGCCCCTTCATCTCAAGCACCGCTCCGCTGGGCCCTTCCTGTCAAGCACCGCTCCGCTGGGCCCCGGCGTCTCAAGCACTGCTCCGCTGGGCCCCTTCATCTCAAGCACCGCTCCGCTGGGCCCTTCCTGTCAAGCACCGCTCCGCTGGGCCCCGCCGTCTCAAGCACCGCTCCGCTGGGCCCCGCCGTCTCAAGCACCGCTCCGCTGTGCCCTTCATCTCAAGCACCGCTCCGCTGGGCCCCGGCGTCTCAAGCACCGCTCCGCTGGGCCCTTCCTGTCAGGCACCGCTCCGCTGGGCCCCTTCATCTCAAGCACCGCTCCGCTGGGCCCTTCCTGTCAAGCACCGCTCCGCTGGGCCCCGCCGTCTCAAGCACCGCTCCGCTGGGCCCCTTCATCTCAAGCACCGCTCCGCTGGGCCCTTCCTGTCAAGCACCGCTCCACTGGGCCCCGCCGTCTCAAGCACCGCTCCGCTGGGCCCCGCCGTCTCAAGCACCGCTCCGCTGGGCCCCTTCATCTCAAGCACCGCTCCGCTGGGCCCTTCCTGTCAAGCACCGCTCCGCTGGGCCCCGCCGTCTCAAGCACCGCTCTGCTGGGCCCCGCCGTCTCAAGCACCGCTCCGCTGGGCCCCGCCGTCTCAAGCACCTCTCCGCTGGGCCCTTCATCTCAAGCACCGCTCCGCTGGGCCCCGCCGTCTCAAGCACCGCTCCGCTGGGCCCCGCCGTCTCAAGCACCGCTCCGCTGGGCCCCGCCGTCTCAAGCACCGCTCCGTTGGGCCCTTCATCTCAAGCACCGCTCCGCTGGGCCCTTCCTGTCAAGCACCGCTCCGCTGGGCCCCGCCGTCTCAAGCACCGCTCCGCTGGGCCCTTCCTGTCAAGCACCGCTCCGCTGGGCCCCGCCGTCTCAAGCACCGCTCCGCTGGGCCCCTTCATCTCAAGCACTGTTTATGGTTCACTGTGCCCACCATGCCTCCTCCTTGACCAGTGGAGACTGTTATCCACTTGAGAGACTGTGGCTTTGCACTCCCCAGGATGGCACAGTGGGCAACCCACCCACTGTAGAGACTTGAGAGACTGTGGCTTTGCACTCCCCAGGATGGTACAGTGGGCAACCCACCCACTGTAGTGACTTGAGAGACTGTGGCTTTGCACTCCCCAGGATGGCAGAGTGGGCAACCCACCCACTGTAGAGACTTGAGAGACTGTGGCTTTGCACTACCCAGGATGGCACAGTGGGCATGGTGGCCCCTTCGTGGATCTGGCGTCGTGGACTCATGTGGCTCTGGTGCCCCCCCCTTCCCTTCCCCCTGAGGTGCCTGTAGTATTTTCATCAGATGCCCCTGCAGTGTTCTCTCCAAAGGACTCAGGTCTCCTGTGTGGGCTTTGCCCTTGTGTCGCTACACTGTAGCCCACGGACTGTTCCATTTGACTTTGATGTAGCGGACTAATTGCCTCGGTTCTCCATGGCAGTGTGTATAGTATTTTTTTGTTATGGATATTTTGCATAGTTGCCGATACATATCAGAGTCTATTTTTTATATAAAATTTTGGTTCACAATTTAATTATGTCTTTGCATTTTTCAGGGGGGTTTGGGTGGTGTCACTGTGCATTGTTGCTCTGCATTGGTGTCTACATAGTTTGGGGGGGTGGGGGTCGCATATGTGTGTGCCCGTAACCTTTCCTCCTCCCCCCTCCCGTGTGTCGTAGGTGCAGTACTCACCGTTGTCGTCTGCGCCGGAGTTCGTACTCGTGGTAGATGAGCAGGTAGACGGGTGCAGGTAGGATGTTTAATTCGGGTTCCATGCTGTCCTCCGTACTCGTGGAGTGTGTTTTGGTGAGCGTTTTTCCGTCCGTAGTCTGTTTCCGCCGTGTTTTTATCGGCGGGGCTCCCGCCCCGGAAAAGGTGGCGGATTGGTGAGTTGTAATACTGTGGGCGGTACATTGTCTGCCGCCTGCCTGTTGGCGGTGACCGCCGCGCTGTTTGTCCGTACCGCGGTGGCGGACGGAGTGTTAATGTGGCGGGCTGTGTTGGCGGTTGCCGCCAGGGTCAGAATTCCATTTTTTGGACCGCCGGCCTGTTGGCGGGTTGGCCGCCGCTTTATCACTGACCGCCAGGGTTAGAATCACCCCCATAGTGTCATACCTGAAACATCCTACCACAAAATTCTTAACAGCTTCAGCACTTGTGCATCTCTTGTACACAGCCTATTCACAATTTGCACCATGGACATGTTATTTACCCTGCCTTTATATGTGCCAGCTGTGCACCCCACATTGTCACTGCCACCACCAGCAGAAACAACTTCAAAAAGGCAATACTCTGAACCCCATACTTCTAAGCTGTGGGCCATTCCTCTGTTCACCATCGCCCCTCCCAGTACAACCAACAAAGCAGGCCACTAGCTGCATCAGAGTAGATCTGCACATCCCACTCAAATTTCCTCGGGGTGAGTAGAGGAATACCATTGAAAGATTCAAGACAGCCATACCACATGCATAAATCCTCCGGTACCCCAACAGTGAGTCTCACATGATGAGGCAAATACAAACTGGACAAAGACATCCCAAGGCACCAACAAAAGGTCCTCCCTGCCCTCACTAATCTGCAGGGAAAATTCAAACGTGCCAGCAGCACCTGCACTTCCCTCATTGTCGCTTTGGCTTTCATCAACATGACTTCCAACTGCATCACATTTCCCTTATCCTGTGGTGAACATGCTTCCATAGCAACTGAATCAAGTTTGATTCCCAAAAAAGACAACATAATACTGGGCCCACTGTCTTTTCTGGTGCTAAAGGAATTCACAGGTCACCCATGAACTTCTGAAAACTTGCCAGGAGCCGCTGATTGTCTGCTGAGCCAGGTGGGCTAACAAAAAAGAAGTAATTCAAATAATGTGTCACCAACACATGTCCCATACACCATGAGAACAGCCACTGTAAGAAAAAACTGAAATGCTCAAATGGCGTGCAGGAGGTAGAGCAACCCTTTGGCAGTGCCTTATCCAAAAACCACTGACAATCAAAATGAATCCCCAGTAACTGAAAATCATCAGAATTCGCTGGCAGCAACCAGGATGCTGACTTAATGCTACTCTTGGCCATTTCTGCCACCTTTCCTGCACTCTCGACCGGAGACATTGCCACATCAATCAAGAAGTAAGACACATGAAGCCTTCAGCTCTGAAATCATTAACTGAGCTCCCTTTGGGCCATGACAAATGTTGAATTAATCTAAGCTGCTCCTTCTCCTTCTTAGGAACTTCTTCTATGGGGGACACAATCAACTCCTCCGTGGGACAATCTTTAAATGGCCCTGCCATCCTGCTTCCCTGTATTTCCTTTTGCAGTTTTTCCAGCACCACCCAAGTATGTTTCCCCACAGATTTCAAATTTTCTGCCCACCGGTGCACCCTCAGGCCTTCATACCCTAATCTGAATCCCCAGTGAAACCTCCCACCCAGCAGCGTAGCGTTAGCTTCCACATCATAGTATGACAGCCAAAATTCCAACCTCTCCAGGTTAACTGGCGTATAAGCCCTTTCCCACAGTCCCCTGCACTCCCTGACCTGCTGTCCTTTCTGTAGCTTGTCCACGCTGCTGAAAACCTGTATTCCCTGGATGTGGTTGCCACTGCCCTGCCTGGGATCATCCCACAGCCCTGAACCAGTGTATAAGTGCATACTTCCCTGTGCATTTTGAGCACCCATGCCGGAACTTACAATACTCCCTTGTGCATACGTTGAAATCCTAGCAGACTCACACCGGTCGACCTTGTCTCCTTGGTGTCTCCTCCACCTCTCCCCAGTTAGGGCGCCCCTGAAAGGGCCAGTACACTATCACTAGACCACTTGCCATAAATATGCGGTTCTCAAATTTGGAGGGCTCCATCATATGCTGCCACAGAGGAGAATCAATCTTCCCCATGTACCTTCTGAGTCAAGTGCCATGCATGCTCGAAACTCATCATCATCACACTGTTCCATGGCATATCCTCCTGTAAGTGATCTGCGCCTTCTGGATCACCTCTGGGTATTTGAATAATGCCATGCACCGGTCTGGGAACTTTCCACAGTACACACTCACATATATTAAAAAGGCTTCCACATCTTAACAACTCTACTCTCCTGTTCCCTTTTCCCCCCTATGCATCAACCCCGGTTGACACCACTATTCGAGGCATAGCCATGGCCTCCATTTCCTCACCTGACTTCAAGGCCTGTGCCTGCTCCAGAGCCTGCCACCTAACCAGCTGAACCAGATTGTGTGGTACACATTTAATGCCATGCTTGTCTTGTGCAGGGACTGCAAGCTGCAAAATAAAAGGTACATAAGTGTCAACCACAACCCCCCCCCCATTTTTCTGGCTCCTTTTTGCCACCAACTGCATCTGCCTCTGAGGGCACATCATTGTCCAACACTGCTCCCTCCCCTATGTTGTCCTCCTCATAATCTTGTGATGTGTCATCTGCAACCACATTCTTGACCAACCAAGTGGAGTCTGAGAGCACTGACCATCATGCTGTACATTTTGCCAAACCAATGAACAGTGTTCCATCATGTCTCATGGAGCAGGCACAAACTCTGTCAATTGCTCTATCGATACATGCTGCCATATGCTGTACCTCTTTTCACCAGGTGGCGCTCTGACCCTACCCCCTGGAAGCACTGACAAGACCTCGCCAGACCTCCTTGGGCCAGTAAATGCCCTGCACCCCGTCCTCCCTTTGCTTCCCCTTGGGGTACTTGGACTACACCTTACTCCCCAGAGTCTGCATCTACACTCCTGTGGTTGACCTGTCAAAAAGAAGATAGGTCTGGCGTGCTGGAACTCTGTGCCCTTAATGCATGACTCTCTCCTCGCAGCCACATCGTTCTAAATTTACCCACCCCCTTCTGCATTACTCCCCTTCTCTTCTTGGGCCTCTTTCAGTGAGTGGACCTGTGTCTAACTGCATTCTGTCCCCCTGCATGAATCCGACTGAATCTGAATGCCCCCCAATGTGCTGGTGTAGTGCCCCAGCTTTGTCCCACCCATGTGGACACCTTCATGGGCTGTCTCATTGTCAACCCTAATGTACTGACCTACTACTTATTTTCCCCCCTCCTCCTCTTCACTATATTCCAGCACTGTAGAAACCACAGCCGATGCCGGCCCTTGGGTGTTGCCACAACAGTGGCACTGGTCAGCATGACTGACGAGCCCCCCCTCCCCTGCCTCTCACTGCCCTGTGCCCTCAACTCCCCCATCTGATCCCTGAGACCACTGGGCCACTAAACCCTGCGGGCCCTGTCCTACGTTGGTAGCTGTCACCACCCCACTTCTCCCTCACTGTCATTTGTCCTCCTGGCTCCCTTTTCAAGTCTCTCCTCCATGTGTGCTGCCACAATCATGCTTGTCTCTTCCTTCTCCAGCCCTTTCTTTGCCGTGCCTGGTACTAGGCTGACAATCCCCTGTCCTGATGAATGAACCATCCCCCACCTGCACGCCTCTGCTACATGCCTCGGCGTGCCTTCTGCTGCTGTCCTCTGCCCTGTGGGCCTCCCACTTACTGGCTGCCCCCTTCAGGCAGCCGACTCCACCCAATTCAAGCTCCTCCCCCCACCAACTAACAAACGACCAGCTTGCTGGTGCCTTCCTTTGGGCTTCCTTCACCCTTGCCAAGGCCTCCTGCTGCCCACCCAGGCCTGCTGGCTCATCCTTAATGGTTTGCTAAGGCCTCTGCTCTGCCCGACTGCCACAGAAAGATGCTTTTGGGGCCCCCTCATCAAACTCTGAAGTGGTCCTGGGCACCTACTTTCGCTCCCCTCTGAGTCATCACTGGCTTCCGTGGTGGCAGACAGGCCAGGACCGTGGTCCCACACCTTGTGATGCCTGGTGTGCTGGGCAGTTGACACCCACCTCCTATACTTTCCACTAGGAAAGTCCAGGTGCCCCACTTCTCTGAGCAAGCACAGCTCCTGAACAACTTTATCCTCCACCATGCTGCAAAATGTCTTTAAACAGACACCAAACTTCCTGAAACACTCGAAAAACTTTCCTGCCTACACAGCCACGGAGTCACCTATTCCAAAATGGTGGCGATACAGCCCAAAATGGCTGCATATATATCCCTTAGGCTACCGCCATATTGGGAAGTATCCCAAAAGTGCCCATAGTCTCCTGGACTACGCCATTAGCCCAATATTCCGGGGAGGCACTCCACCCCTGGTTGGTTGCCCCACAGAACCCCATTTTGCAACAAGCAAAGTGCACACTAAATCACTACATAAGCTAAAGGTTAAATGGATTGAGAACATGGGGGAGTATAAGATAAAAATGCATGGAGATTAATCCTCTTGATAATTCACGTATTTTAAATACATTCACTATAACTATTTACTCAAGACCTATTTTACTCCTGAACGTATAAATAAATACTCCCCCAGGCTGGAGCAGAGTTCCACCGGTATGGTCTCACAAGCGCAACCTTCCACCACATGATATGGGCCTGCGGGCACATACAGATTTAATGGACCCAAGTCACAATACTGATTATCCAGGTCGCTGGCAGAGACATAGGCTGTTCTGTTGCTGTGTGCTCATTGCATAGATTTGCATGTTCAAAAAAGAAAAAAGAAACTAGAAAATTTACTGAACCTTTCTTTCTTCTGGCCAAGTGGCAAATAGCTATTTACTGGAAAGGGAGATCTCCTCCTCCTATATCCATGTGGCGGTGGGACATGATTGCATGGGCGGGATATGAACGCACCTTATTACATATGTTAATTAAAAGAGGCCTGAGGAAGCCCGAGCATGCTAGAGTCTGGGAAACACACTTCCCTGAACTCGAGAGTATGGATACCGAAGAGAATGTGCCATGGAACATTAGTCACTTCCTCTCTAGTTTCCCACCTATTTGAGCTTAACTCCCAGCCCTTGCAGATTCATTATTCAATGGTTGAATAATGTGCAATGCTGTTGTTGGCTCCCCCATTGTCATATCCACCCCTCCCCTACCTGCTCACATCACTATTAATGATTCATTAATTGAGCTAGACCTGAGTGTGTGGATGTATGATTGTGTGTGGCTCTCGAGGACAATATATGGGACAGGTCCCCTTTCAAAGCATGAGAGATACATAAAGGTGAATTCATAATGATCATCTGGATGATGTAGTGTATTATACGAATTTCGTTTAAATATGGCCGACACGTTTGCATTTAGTACCTAGAGATTAGCAGGGTTTTTCCTCTTTCCTATATATATTTTTTCTTATGTATTTTTTCTTGAAGTTTAAGTGTGTTAATATAATGTGACATTTTATTTTATTGATTTGTGAATAAGTAGTTAGTGCATGGTCATATACATGAACGAAAAAATAATAATTCCCCGTTTCAAAATGGCTGACACCTTTACAATAGGTGTCTAGAGAGTGGCTTTAGTCCCTTTTCTATGCTGTCTCTTAGTTTAAGATGTATGTACGATGTAACATTCCTTTTGACCTGTGATCAAGGAGCTAGTGCTCCGAAACGCATTAGGATTTTCTTGTTTAAGCAATAAACACGCTCTTGCATGGAGTCATGGCTGGTTGTCTTTTCGTTGTGGGATTTTTCTCCTTTGGTGTTTGGACAACTCCTGATGGATTTATGAGGGGTTGCCGCCCTGCCGTGATTCACCATTAGTAAGTGGCTTAAGTGGCTGGTGTGAAGGCGACGCTTGTTTGAAAAAAAAATAAAAAAAAAATATATATATATATATATATATATATATATATATATATATATATATATATATATATTTCAAGGCAATTGCCACTTAACCAGCCGAACACTTCATGCGAGTGCCTCTGTCATGCTAGTGGCAAGCACAGTTAAGCTTTACCCAAATCCAAAAGGAACGGGGCACTCACGGTGATGCAGCAGTTCATTTATTGATCACCATCACTTCTTAATCACCTTTTACAATTCACGCAGGCAAAGGGTGTGTGTGGATTGTTAGTATTCAACCAATGGGAAAGAAAGAGTGTTTTTAAAAAACGTGTGGAAACCATTCTGTATGCACGTCATTACCACTGAGATAGGCAGTTTTTGCCGAAATGTGTCTGGTGATGAAGAAATGACGGTGATTAGTACATGAAGTGCTACATCGCTGTGAGTGCCCTGCTCCTTTTGGATTTGTTTGAAAAAGAAAAAAAAAAAATATATATATATATATATATATATATATATATATATATATATATACTCCAACAAACGACTTTTAGTCACACGCGGCACACATGGGATCTTCAGAAGTCCACCTTTATTATATATTCATAGCAATACAGCTCACATCAACGTGTTTCAACCCTCCTGGGTCTTGATCCATATATAGATATATAGATAGATATAGATAGATATAGATATGTAGCTGCCACCAGTAGGTAGTTATGACCTAGCTTCCATAGAAAAAAGCATTTTTTGACTTGCCTATATCTTTAGCACCATTTGGCTGATGTTCGTGAAATTTTCCAAAAAAAGTGCACTCTTGGGTCATGTTGTTCATTGAAAGTTTCAGGCCGATCCATCAAGCGGGGGCCAAGAAAAAGGACGGCCAAAAAAGTGCATTTCCTATGTTAATTCCCACAGACTCTTTAGACACTCCTGCAACCGGAACCACTGGGCTGAGTTACACCTAATCTTGCTGAAAGGTAGCTTTTGGTCCACAGATGAGCCTTTGTGTTATTTGGTGTAAATTCAATCAGTAGTTTTTGAGATATTAAAGAAAACCCAAACTTGTATGTCTTTGCAGAGCCTAGGCACAGGTCTCATGGTGAGATCTGATTGGCTGTAAGCACTTCAACCAGAAAGTGATGGTACCCATCTTGGGACAAATATACAGGATAGCACCCATTGAAGTGTATATAGCACCCTTTGAAGTGCATTGTAGTTAATGGCAGTTTTGAGTGTTACAAAAAAGAGAACATACAAAGAGTGATAACAGGTTTTAGTTACAATATAAATCACTTTTTGCTAGGTGATTTTACCCTGTGAAAAAGCCTTCTGCTGGAATTTCATGAATCATGTTTGAGAGAAAACTGTTTTCTCATGGTTTCCCCATAAGGGTTATGGAAGGTGCTCCAGGAGGTAAAATTTTTCACTGCCATATGAGAATGAAGTCTGACATTATCAATAAAGCATGTACTTCCAACAGGTGCAGCCTGTCAGTTGATTACCTCATGTCCTACTGCAGTCTCACAGAGTGTTCTAAATAACAACTAGAGCACTAACAGTCTTACTTATGACAAAAGTGTGGCACATATGAAGCCATCTTGATCGAATCAAACTGGCAAAACTTAAAACATTTAGGCCCATATTTATGGATGGTTAGAGTTGCATTTGCGCCATTTATTTTGGTGCTAAAATGGCGCTATCCTAACTCCATATTTATATTTTGATGCTAGACCCGTCTAGCGTCAAAATATTGGTGCAAGAGCCATTTCTAGATGCACAAAATCTCCTGGCATCAATGAAGTGAAAGGTAGGCATTCCTGTCCCAAAACACAACGCTAACCCCCTAGTGCCATATTTAACTCCTGATGCAAAAAACTACGCTAACTATGAAAGCAGACTCAAAAAATGGAGCTAAGTCCGAATAGCGTCAAATTTTAATGCCTGGTCAGACTAGGCATTAAAAAGAGGCTCACACTCCAACACTCAAGGAAAACGCACAGAGGGAGCTGTGGAAACATCCAGGACAACATGGAAGTTGTACTGCTCCAGCTTGGTGCACGCTGCAGATGTCCGCAAAGACAGCAGATCCCTCCACCACCACCTCAGCAACCCCATACACCACCACAGCAGCCACAAAGGCAGCGCAGAGGAGGGAGAGGATATTCAGACAGTGGACAACCATCCTTGGAATGAAGAAACAGGATGTGGTCCGGATGTACAGGCTCAACCGGGATTCTATTGTACGCCTGCTGCACCACATTGCACCACACATCATGGCAAGGGTGCAAACTCCCCATAACATTCCACTCATGACAAAACTACTCGCTGTCCTCCATATGACCCCACCACATCTGCTTCCCAGCATCTGCAACAGGAGACCAAGCAGGGTTTCTATCAAATTTCTAGGTTTCCCTATGTGCTGGGTGCAATAGACTGTACCCATGTGAAACCGGTGCCACCTGCAGCAACAGAACCTCTGTATAGGAACCGCAAGCACACACATTCTGTCAGAACATCTGTATAGGAACCACAAGCACACACATTCTGTCAATGTACAGGCCATCATGCACCACCGTGGGCTCTTTGTGAGAAAGTAGCCTCTTACTAGCATGGTTACCCCCTCTTTTGGCCTGTTTGCAAGTGTGTGTCAGTGTGTTTTTACTGTGTCTTTGGAATCCTGCTACCCAGGACCCCAGTGCTCATAGTGAAAACCCTATATGTCAGTGTGTTTTGCCTGTCTCACTGGTATCCTGCTAGTCAGGACCCCAGTGCTCATAGTTTGTGGCCTAATGTGTGTGTTGTCAGTAGTGCTTAACTGTGTCACTGAGGCTCTGCTAACCAGAACCTCAGTGCTTATGCTCTCCCTACTTCCAAATTTGTCACTATAGGCTAGTGACTTCATTTACCAATTCCTATTGGCACACTGGACCCACATATAAGTCCCTAGTAGATGGTACCAAGGTACCCCAGGCACTGGGGTTCCAGAAGTTCCTTGTGGTCTGCAGCATTTCTTTTGCCACCCAAAAGGAGCTCAAACAAACCCTTTCACAGGACTGCCACTGCAGCCTGCGTGAAATACACGCTATTTCACAGCCATTTTCACTGCACTTAAGTTACTTAAAAGTCACCTATATGTCTAACCTTCACTTACTGAAGGCTAGGTTCAAAGTTACTAAGTGTGAGGGCACCCTTGCACTAGCAAATATTACTCCGATGCTGTCCAGGGCCAAATCCCCAGACTTCGTGACTGCGGGTCACGATTACACACATGTACAAAACTACTATAGGTCAATACCTATATGTAGCTTTACAATTGTAACTCCGAATATAGCCATGTAAGGTGTCTAAGATCATTGAATTGTCCCCCCATTCCAAATCTGGTTTTGGGGAGCCAATTCCATGCATCCTAGGGGCTACACCGTGGACCCCATGTACTGCCAAACCAGCTCTCTGATGCTTGCACTGCAGCTACGGCTGCTGCCACCTCACAGACAGGGTTCTGCCCTACGGGGGTCTGAGCAGCTCAGTCCCAGGAAGGCAGAACAAAGCATTTCCTTTGGGAGGAGGGTGTTACACCCTCTCCCTTTGGAAATAGGTTTTACAGGCTTGGGAGGGATAGCCTCCTCCAGCCTCTGGAAATGCTTTTCAAGGGCACAGATGGTGCCCTCCTTTGCATAAGCCAGTCTACACCGGTTCAGGGACCCCCAGTCCCTGCTCTGGCACAAAACTGGACAAAGGAAAGGGGAGTGACCACTCCCCTGTCCATCACCACCTCAGGGGTGGTGCTCAGAGCTCCTCCAGTGTGTCCCAGACTTCAGCCATCTTGTTTTCCAAGGTGTAGGGACACTCTGGAGGCCTCTGAGTGGCCAGTGCCAGCAGGCGACATCAGAGACCCCTCCTGATAGGTCCATACCTGATAAGCTAGCCAATCCCCATCTCAGGGCTATTTAGGGTCTCTCCTGTGGGTTTCTCTTCAGATTCTACTTGCAAGTTTCCAGCAGGAATCCTCTGCAACTACTACTTCATCCTCTGACCTCGGATCAACCGTAGACTGCTCCAGGAACCGCTGTAACAGTAACAAAGTATCCAGAAGGGCTACGTTTACTCTGCAACTTCAGCCCCAGCCAGCAACTGCAACAGTTTCCATTGTGTGCACACTCTGGGGACTCCCTGTCTTCACCCTGTACCAGAAGGACCAAAGAAATCTCCAGTGGAGTGACGGAGTCACTTCCCTGCTCTTGCAGGCACCTTCTAAGTCGACGACAGGCTCTCTTGGACTCCTTTCCTGACGACAAGCTTGCTCCTTGTAACACAGGTGGTGGACCCCTTTGACACAGACTGTCCTAAGGCCCTGCTGTCCAAATTTCGAGGAGGTAAAGAGCTTGCCTTTCCTTCTTGCGTTAGTACCACTGTGCACCCCGTCATCATCACCCACTGAGGCCTCTGTGCACTACTTGCAAGAATCCTTTGTGCACAGTCTGGCCTCGGTCCCCAGCACTCTATCCTGTGACGCTCAACTCGCTGAGTTGTCCTCCGGTGGGGTGAGACCTTCTTTTGTAGTGCTGCAACATCTGCAATTTGCACCTTCTTTGTCCCCGTGACCTGGGACCTCTGGGGGTGCTGCCTGGTCATCTATGGGTTCCCTCCAGTGTTGGGAGCCCCCTCTGCCTCCTCAGTCCAAGTTGAGGCCGCCAGGTCCCTCCTGGGTCCAGGCAGCGCCACTTTGATGCAATCTGCGACTTCGCTTGAACCAAGGCTTGTTGGACGAATCCAGTGCCGAAACTCGCCTGCATCCAACATCTCTTCGTGGGACATCCATTGCATCATGCAGGAATCCGCAGCTATCTTCCTTTGGTGCATTTCTGCAGTCTTTGTCAAACCGGGGACTCTTCTTTTGCATCCTCTTCTAGGTTGGCAGGGGGTCCTGTCCTTCCTGGAACTTCTTCCGACTTCTGGACTTGGCCTCCTCTGTTTGCCGGTCTTCAGGTCCAGGAATCCACCATTTCTTGTTTGCAGTCTTGCTTGGTTCTTGCAATAACTCTAATCATGACTTGTAGTGTGTCTTAAGGAAACTTGCAGTACTTTACTCCTACTTTCCTGGGATCTGCGGTGGGATATTTTACTCACCTTTGTGGTTTTATCACTCTCCCAGCAATTCTCTACACACTACACTTGTCTAGGGGGGAATTTGTGATTCAAATTCCACTTTCTTAGTATATGGTTTGTGTTGCCCCTAGACCTATTTTCTCCCATTGCATTCTATAGCATTTCCTATTGTTTGCACTATCCTATGTCTAATTACTTACCTTATTTTGGTGTCTAGTGTATATATTATTTATAATACTTACATCCAGAAGGAGTATTGCCTCTAAGATATTTTTGGCCTTGTGTCACCCAAATAAACTACCTTTATTTTTGGTAACACTCAATATTGTCTTTACTTGTGTATAAGTACTGTGTAACTATAGTGGTATTGCAGGAGCTTTGCATGTCTCCTAGTTCAGCCTAAGCTACTCTGCTACAGCTACCTCGATCAGCCTAAGCTGCTAGAACACTACTACATTTCACTAATAAGGAATAAATGGACCTGGTATAAGGTGTAAGTACCCAAAGTACCCACTACAAACCAGGCCAGCCTCCTACACATTTCAGCAACATCCTGACAAAATATCCCGGCAGCATCCATGATCCCTACATCTTTCGTCATTGCACCATCAACCACCTGTTCCAGTATGGCCAATATGGCAATGGGGTACTCATAGGTAAGCCAGCATACCAATCATTACACACAACACACCAACCATCTGGACATACAAGACAAACACAACACTAAATACACATGAGCAGGGCCACAGAGATGTACAGGCAACAACACACATGCAACACGCCACACTACACTGCATACATTGCATGTCACAAACACATACACCCAAATGTTCATAACACAGCCACACCCTGACTGGCACACCATGTGTGGACAGGTGGAGCCAAGTCCCCTTTGCATACAGACGCTGCCCACAAACCACTAGATGTGTCCACAGGTTAACAACTAAATACAGATCTCACACACACATTACACCAAACAAAGAAGCTCACAGGCATGTCAATGGCATAGGCTATGGTAATTTTGAGGAAGTCACACATAGGCACAGTCCCACATAAACCATGGTGTGCAAGCCTATGGCAGAACCTGAATCAAATGCCACTGAAGTGGTGCCATAACCAAATATATATCAGCTATACATATCTGACATACCTGTAGTATGCACATACACCTGTCTGCTGCATTGTGTCACACTTATACAAGTACAAAATTACCTCCCATTAAAGACCATGGGGCTGAATCATGAGAAATGCGCCAGCACCTACTCCAGTGCCACCTCACCTGCGCCCCTGGTGCCGCCTAACCACACTATGTCCGTTGCAAATACCAGAAACGGTCCACCATGGTGCTGAGTCTGCAAAGACAACACTAACAATTACGGATGTCATAGTAGGGCTCAATGGAGTATAGAGGAAATACTGACCTTACATGCACTGTACTAAGGGACGCATGTTAAAAAATAGCTGTACCCCATCCCAAAGCCTGCACTGTGCATGTGTATAAAGTGTCTGTCAGAAATCATGTTTTGGAAGTTAGGAGATACTACTGCATTCAATAACATCACCCTACTAATGTATTATACACAGTCATGTACACTTGATAGCTGGCACAACCATCATCTGCCACAAAGGGTCACAAAGTGTCACCCTGCATGCATAGTGTCACATGGTAACATAGACGGCACAGTCTGGCTTTGTAGGGCAACTATGGTGTTTCAACATCTGATACCATTGTGGTGCTAGGAGGTGGTAGGTTCCATCTAACAATAGAACACTGCTTCCAATATGGACTACACAACACATTTACCTAAATCATAACCATCATTTTGGGCTCAACATAAATTTACCCAGGTGCTTGAGCCGCTACCCAAGATTGTCATGTACATCAACACAGTCCAATGAAACCATCTCACAAGAACAGGAACATACACTATACCACAAGCAAGTCTGTGTCACCACTCCAACTAAAAAATACAACTGCCATGGTATGTTCCAAACCACTATCAACACTTACCAACACATCTTCTCTCTATCCTTTGCAGCTGATCAAGGGTACAGCAAACAGCTGTGGGTGATGACCCCATTTGCCCATCCCACAATGGTGGAAAAGCGGGCCTACAATGTGGGACACAGGAAAACTCGTAAAGTGGTGGAGAGGACATTTGGGCTCCTAAAATCCAGGTTCATATGCCTGGCCCTGATAGGAGGAAGCCTCTTGTATGCTCCACCACTTGCTTGCAAGATAATTCTGGCATGTGCAATCCTGTATAACATTTGTTCCAGACAAATATCCCCTGAGATGAACAACTTGATGTCCCCAACGAGGAGGAGGATGACGATGGAGCAGATAATGTGGAGGGGGAACAACTGAACACTGCTGCAGGAGTTCGTAGGAGACACCGCATTGTTGAGAACTTCTACACATAGTCACTATACTATTAACATCACATGGTAAATACCACAAATAAATCACTTTGCACCTGATTTTCCATGGTCTACTCATTCTCCACTACATACACCATTGGAATGTGACTCAAACCTCAGTGAGCAGGTACGTAACACAAAGGTGACCAGTACAGTAGCAACATCATTTGTGATGTAAGAGGGTCAACTGCCTCCATCTCATATATCAGTGACACACAATTTGCGGCCATGTGAATCCTGAAGGTCTTCATCCATGCACCACTACATATCTTGTTCTATCAAGTGGGCAAGGTGGTAATACATAGCCCATTCACCACAACAACACCATGCATAACTGGATGTATGCAAGGGGGGCACACATAAGGTAGGGGCTGTCAACAAATGGATATCAAGTTATGTAGGAACAGAACACTGTCACAACTCATGGTGACAGTAGCTTTGCCTGCATGATACATGTGTGACAAGGGTGGAACATCATTGCTAACTGTGGTCCTTCAGTAAATGTCAAGGGATTGTAACCAATGTCCAATGCTGAGACTGCACACTGTATCCATGGGATTGTGTCCTGGCACTGCCATTGCGCACAACCCTGGCACATGGTGGCCTGTACCTCACTTATGGCACACACATACTGGCTGTGGAGTATGCAATGGGTTGCCTGACTAAATTGTCAGCTATGGGTGCAGAATCACTATCCAAACACAACGCCTATAGTTACGATCCACAGATTGATTGGACAATGCACCACCAAATGTTTATTTGGTTCGAATGGAAGCAGAGTGTCTAACTTTCGCTATGTACATGAGGTGCACACTTGGCAAACAAATCTGCTGTCTTGACACATGCCCAGAGCAAATCCAGGCAAACATTTGAAGACTGTGTACGGGTGTATGTCATAGGTCGCAACAGGTTTGCCAGCATCAACAATTTTTGATGTGTCTGCATGTATATCTAGTATGCTGTGTATAAATACATCACACAGCACAAAGCAATGCACACCACTCATTGTCACTCACATGACAGAACAAGTGCATGATAGCAACAATAACAAATTGTCCCATACATGTTTTGGCCTCCAACATTGTAGTCAGGTGTGAGATGTGCTACTATGTTCAGCATTGTTGAAAAATGTCTGAGGCACAACACCAATCTGAGTGTAAGTAGACCTAGCCATATATGTAGCAATTGGCTAATGTACCATACAGCACTGAGATTATTTTACACCTCAATATCATTCACTCATGGTAAGAGTTACCTAGGTTGTAGCATGCTGGAAGAAATGCATACCCATGTTCAATGGAGGTTGTGGATGGACAGCTTCCAGTCACCCACAGATACTTGCAAATACAACACAGGAGGTGAAATGGAGACAACACAAGTGCTGTGGCAGGAGTAAGGTCATGTGTGTGGAAGTCATGACATCTCACAAATACCGCCAATGGAACCGTAACTATTAAGTAGCCAGTAGAAGGAGATGTGTACATCTTCCAATTACACAAGTCACATGTTGCATCATGTCCTTGTATGAACAGACAATGTTGCTGTAGAAGATGTGTACAAAGTGCAGGCAGCCTAAAGAATGGGAGCAATCTAGGTGACAATACAAACCTTACCAGTAGTGCAAGAATACAAGGAGTTAGGACACACATAGACCAACACTGACTGTACAACACATCAATGTCTACATGTCAACATTTCACATATGTACGAGAGGGTGGGCAGGTCAGTACAAAACCCAGTCATGCTGGGCAGTAGAAGACTATGGTATTTGACCATTGCATGCCACCATGACAGAAGGCTTAGACAGACAACAGCATCTGTACCCTGGCACTATTCCAATATTGAAGTCTCAACAGATATACAAGCCCAACAAGCTGCCAAAGGAACCAAATAAGGATATCAAATAATGTCACATGTCCCACATGTGCAAGCATCTGAGCTCTGTATATGAGAGTGGAAAGCTGACATCAAGTACCGCAGAGGAAAATGTGATATACTGGTCTGTATGACCACAATTGTGCATGTGCCTGTCTGCTGGGGAGTGTGCATAGTTCTGCTGAGTAGCAATCATGAATAGAGGCTAAGTCCCTGCTCAATAAACCCACACACCACTGCTCTTGCTACATTAACGATTATTACATTGTCAGGGGCCTGATGCATGTGCACAGGGGGTTGAGTAAACTGGAGCTCCATCAACTTGCCTCTTCACATGCAACCATGGGTTTGTGTTGCCATACAAACTCACACAGTTGTGATGATGAGTAGGCTGCCATCTATGTCAGGCTGCAACACTGTTATGCCATTGTTTGTGACTGTCATAACAAACATGATGTGGACAAATGTGAGTGCCTAGTTGATGGCATGCACACATATGCCACAAATCCCAGCACACAAGTACCACTGTAATGGCTCAGGCATGGCAATGTGTATGGATGCTGAGCAAAAGGCAAACTAACACAACATTAAGGGAATACGTATCACAAGATCAGTGACTGTAAGAAATAACCTTCACATGTGTTCCGACATACAGAAACATAGGTGGCACTGATGTGACAGCGCATGAATTTGTCAAATGCCAACATGTGTCCATGCAGGAAGATAGTAATATGAGGTTTCACATCCCATGAAATCACCCCTGTCGTCATATATTACAGATATTACAAAACATATGTCAATACACACACACAACATATACCATTCTTCACTAACACATGTGTACATAACATCTGCTGCAACTAGGTTGCATGGGGGACCAAATGGCACACATGTAGCAGAACAACATGAAGCAAAATCCAACAACACACCACAGAATGGACATACATGCACAAGCAAATTGGCAGGGTTTACGTGATGTCAATGCAGTACAAGTCCACTGAACACTGTGAGTAGAAACTGTCATATTTGTCACATGTTTTACCATGTGTTGGACATAGGCCATCATATATATTGTGCTGTAGGTATGTGTACATTTGTATCTCAGACATAACAAAGTAGTCCACCCACAAATTAGTATACATACATATGTGTACATACATATCACACATGTGCCAACATGTATGTGGACATAGTGTAGCTACACATGCACAAGGTATGAATAGTCGCATTCAGCAGACCCATAAATAAACCTATAGGTTCAACACACCATTGGCACCGTAATGACAATACTGGACATTCACACACGTGTTGCCATAACACATATACAGCATTCTTGCATAGCCCATGTAAAATGTTAAGTTAATCAGAGTACACTCAAGGCCTACAATGAAAAAATCCACGCAAAAGCATTGTGTGTTAAAAATGTATGATGGAAACGCATAAATTACACATTGCAAAGTTTGTAAAATGATGCCTGGCCCCTGAGCAGCAATTACATGTACACACGCCTGTGAATGCACCGTGGTGTATAATCCACACATGATCGTCATGCATCACCATTTTTCACACATACACATATACTATACAATACCCCTAGGCTAAAAGAGACCTAGCCCCTGAGCGTCTATCGCACATCCACAGGCCTTTTCATGCTAATGGTGAGAAAAATCGTGCATGACCGTCATGCGTCAAATAATGACGCATGACTGGAAACGTGATGCACACGTCCAGGAAGTGATGAAACAGGATATCCTGTCTCCAAACATGGTACAGTGAGTTCACTTTCACTTTCACTTCACAGTCTTATTGTGTTGGATTGGTGTATTTTGGAGTGTCTGCAATGTTTCTTGTGCTGTGTCTTGTAGGTGTTGTCCTTAGTTGTCTTTAAACTTGTCTTTTGTAGTGTAATTGTACTGTATTTTGTCTCTATATTGTGGGGTGTTTGTCTGGGGTAGAATAGTTGTTGGGGTTGTTGGGGTAGTTGGGTTAGGGGTTAGGTTTACTTTATTATTTTGTTTAGGCTGATCTGCATTTGCAGTATGTCTGGGAAGGGGAAGATGTGACTGATGTCTGAGGATGAGCTTGGGGGGGTTCATCTGGATTGTACAGCCCTACCTCTCTTTAATGCTGCAACTGGGTGGCCGGGTAATCCTTGGATACCCCACAGAGGCATGGTGCTGTGGTGGGGCAAGGTGCTCTACCACTTCACCAGGATCTTCGGCAGTGGAAGGAACAACTACCAACTTAAACATTGATGGGCAGATCTGGTGACAAGGGAGCAGGATCTGCTGGATTATTTTGGAATTGAGATTGGTGGAGCAGTGGTAAGTTTCACATTTCCATAAAAAGTCTTCACTTTTGCATGTGCACGACAGTTGCTGATACAGTTGAGTGCTGCATGTAATGCCTGTCGATGTGGACATGTTGTATGCTACCTGTATTATGAGTCCCAGCGCCACCTTAGGCCTGTAAGTCGGATGTAGAATGATGAAGCCGATGATGGGCAGATATACCATTTTCACTGCACAGCCATTACAAAGTGTTGTGATGCATGCATAGGGCAACTCGGTAATGAGCAGCACTAAATGAGGCCTGCGCTATACATCATGTATGGAAGACAGTCCCAAAACCTGTATAAGTGGCATATGTATAAGCAACTGAGTAAGTTGAGAAATCCCTTAGTACAATTTTAATGGCACTCTGAACGGTTGTTGAGAGCAGGTGTGATATACGGTATGAAAATGTATGAGATGGGCCCCGAATGTGCTCAGTAGAAGTTGTGAGGATCTGTTGCAACCCCTGCTGAGTACACAGTTTCCATACACAGAAATAGATCCATTTGGACCCTACCTGCATTATGCTGTGCCTTAATTCTCATTAAGCTCACACATGGCAGGATAAGGGGTGCACTGAGAGCCACAGTGACTGTATTAAAGCAATTGGTGCTGCAACCCAGTTGTTCTATTGGCCTCTTTGTCTCATTGGCCAAGGCCATGTAAGGGAGATTGACCATGCACTGGGTCCAGACTACTAGCACTTCCCTGTTCCAGTTCCTTGTGTATCACATACACCCTACATTATGTCTATTACCACACACATGTGCAGAGTCAGTTCCACAGGCGTGACACTTCTCACTGACAGTATGGGGCTGCCCTGCCCCAGCTACTTCACTGGCACATCACTCGGTAACCTGCACCAACAAATGCATCCTTGCACCACAGAGCAAGTGTTTCTGTGTTGAGGCATTTTCTATGCCCATGTCCCTATCCTTCCCTGGACAAATAATGGTATATCATGGCACGACTGCCTGGTCACACACCATTGGCAAGACATCCATGATTTCAAGAAGTTAATGTGCAGATAGGTACAACTATCTTCCCATTGGTATATTCCCATAGCATATACTAATGCGAAAAGTCTATCATTCTTGCCATACCTGATCTCAAGCAGCTCTCACAACATGGTCCTGCCACCATGATATTTGTGAGTGATGTAGGTTACATCACATATGCATATGATGTGAATGCTGTGTGCGTACCTGGTACTTTGATGATGTTTGACATGCATGTGCAAATGATGTACAATGTTTCTAGATAACGTTGCTGCACCCACTGCAGTGCCAAACTCACCGTGGGCGTAAGGGGACCCATACAGGCACCAAGTGTGTGCTGTTTAATACATGTAGCACTACATTGCACAGGGTAGGGGGCTTCAAATCTGGAATGTGTTGACAACTCTGATGTGCAGCGCAGGCTTAAAGCCAAACTTTCTGTGAAGTTTCAATCAGTTGTACATGTGGGCACATCATGGGCAATGCTTGTTACTTATGCTCAGGTCAGGTCTTACAACAGGACACATTAGTGTTGATTAACCAAACCATAGATAGCAGGTGGAAAGTTACCTGACCCCCTATCATATGGCCCACACACCTCCATGATGACTGAGCATGTATTGATGTTTCACCAAGTGTGTTGAGGTGATGGATTGCATGTATAAGCACACAAGAAATCCAGACTTGTTGGGGCACGTGATCCTTACAAGTTAGAAGACACAAATGTTGATTATGGACAATTTTGTCCACTCAGCTCTGGGCCCTGTTGTTTCAAGTACATTTCCGTCATCCCAGTGACATGTACATGATACTGATGATAGCTGGTAGGCGATGGTCATAGATGAGGATTGTGTCATTTTTTAGGCCTGTGTGTTGGACTGCATTTGTTATCTGCAGTTGCAGTGTACAATATATGTTTGTACAACCTCCACCCAATGCTGATACTGATGCTTGCTTCTCCTCATGTTTCAGCTGCCAAGATGACTGAGGCACAGAGGTGGGGTTTCCATAAGACGGCTGAACAATACTGCCACAAAATGGAGGTTGATGATGTCTACTGCCGAATGGGCAAGAGATTCCAAAGGGAAAAAGCATCAGGGGAATGGTGTGCCATTCCCCATGGGGGACCTCCAAGACAGCCACAAAAGGGCACTGAGTACAAGCCATCAGGGGTGCAGGGGGCCACAGCTGGACCACATCCCTCAACATCAGCTGCACCACTGATAACACAGCCACCACCACAGCCACCTTCAGCTTTGAGTCAATTTGAGCAGGACATGAGGAGGAACATTGGCCCGATTTTGTCCAGACTGACCAAATTGGAGGAGGATGCTGCAGAGGACTGAAGGTTATTGAGATACATCAAGAAAACATTTTTAAAAAAGCAAGGAGTGAACTATTAAAGTGTTGTACAGCATCCCAGTTCATTCCCCTCCCTTTTGCTATTTTGTATAGTTTTATATGGGGGTTTAGATGTGTACTGTTAGGTTAGTGTAGGGTAGGCAAAGATTAGGTTAATTATAGTGGGGGGTTTTCTACATTTTTTCATTGGTAGGGGGTTTGGTGGGGGGTTATGTTGGGGTATTTGTGTATTAAAAAACTACATACCTAAAAATATATATATATATATTTGTTTAGGCCATAGGTTAGGTTAGTACATGTGTAGTCATAGTTTATGTTGTCCTACTTGTATCTCGTTTCTTAAGGTGAGTGGGGAGGGTCAGTGTTTAGAGTGTGGAGTTACATGTGTAAGAAAAGTTTAGAATAGGTTAGAGAGGTGTAGTTTTAATATTAAGGATAGTTAGCATAGGTTAGTGTAGATTAGGGTACGTTTTAGGTTTTCATTTGCTTGATGGTTTTGATATTAAATACTGTTCATCTTAGCCTAATTAGTTTTGTAATTGATTGGGTCTGTGGCTTGTCATGAGTGCACTGGCCAATTTGGGGCAATGGCCTAGGGTATGCTTACTGTCTTGATTTCCCAGGTTTCCCAAATGCATCCCCATGGCCAAGGAGCTGTCTGAATGGCAACTACATACTGTCTACGAGTACATACATTTGACATCCTGTGTTCCAACCATTCACAATGTGTATGTAATTTTATCTTGGACAGGTAAACATTGTACTTCACCTTTAATTGGTGGGGGCCAACTAATTCCATGTTAGTAAGTTTGGTACATCTGACAACTCCCAATTTTGGAACTGTATTCTGCAACACTGACAGGTGGCCATCACTGATTAGGTTAGATTTTCTTGTTCCACACAAATCAGTTGTACTCCCAGCTGGGTTAATTATTAATGATTGGGTAATAAGCCATACATGCGGTATGTCTAATTCAAAGGATATGGGTTCCAAGGCATTTAGTAAACACAGTTAGTTGGTTGTTGCCCGCAACACCATCATTCAGCTTCCTCTTGTTTGGATCCTAGTGTGTGGCTTAGTGTCTGACAGACATGCACTCATGTACTGATATTCTATACCCATTGACATTGATTGACATAATGCAAACTTTTAGCTGAGCAGATGGATCAAAGTAAACTTAGAAATGTTACATGTGTACAAGGTGGTCATTTGCAGGTGCAATTATTACTGTGATTTCTATTCAATATTCTTTTCATAGTCCCCATGAGTGAACATTTGCCATATGTAGCACAATTGAAGTCCAGGGTTGAGGGACTTGTCATGAGACATGGTTAGGAGTAGTGTGCATTAGTGAGGAGTGCCTAACATTGCCATTTGGTATGGTAGAGACAATGACAGCACACAGCAGACATTTCTACAGTGGTTAGGTGAAGAGGGCACATTTCATACTGTCAGAACACGAGCATGATCTTAAGCCAAGAACTAAGGAGAACATTTTCATGTGGCACAGAGTGGTGCTACCAGGTGCTTTTCCTTATAAATGTTACTCCTTACACATCTTCATTCTCTGATATGTGTGGTGCCCCCTGTGCCATGGCTGATGCTGTTGTAGAAGGGGCCATACACACTTCAAGGGATAGAGATAGGGAGTCAAATGACCCGGCAGCTGCCATTTGTGACAGCACATAAGGAATCACTGCTGCAAGGAGGAACTGCTGAGACCGCAACAATTGCCTAAATTACAGGCAGTGAAAAGCGTGACGGGTGCTATCGCACCCGATGCACAACATTTCCAGCAGCTCAATTACGAGCCGGCGTCAATGTTGTGGCCTGTTTCCCGCTGGGCCAGTGGGCGGAAACACTGTTTCTGCCGACTTGCCCAGTGGGAAACTCATAATAGGGCCAGCAGGCAGAAAATCGGACTGGCGGTTTTCTGTCCTAAAGAGTTTGTCGGACGGCCTCTGCTGCCCGCCAAGTTCAAAATGAGGGCCTAAGTGATTTGCCCAGAATCACAGGATGTTGAGATGACACTAAAACTCGGACATGGTTCCCCAGTTGCAAAGTCTACAGCTCTGGCTGTAACACCACAATCTCTCCTCTAAGTGAAACATATAATCAAGAGATCAACTGGATCAAAAAACATCACAATAGCAAATAATTTAAATGTGCTTTGTCACTATTTGAGAACTCAGAAAATATGTCTTCATTTTAGTTTTTTAGAGCACTAACCATATTTTATATGGGAATAACATCCTGTTCTTTGCAAAATTTCTAAAGGAAATGTTTAAGGGGTTACAATTGATTACATCAAGATAACGACAGGCATGCCACACTTTGTAATAAATATAGAATATTAGCAATCTAGTTGTTTATTAGAAAACTGTGGGGAGGCAGATTTCAGGGGCACAGACTCTAATGATTGAGGGCAGGGAGGAGGGTGCAGAAGCAACAAGTTAACAATGTGAGGCTGGTGAGGCGCAGTGGCAGCACAAGGGACCATGGAGGTCAGGGAAAAGGGGGGCGGGGGCAACCAACCAACCATGCAGGGCAGGCAAGAGAGGCTATGGCAATATAAGAGACCACTGAGGGCGGAAGGAAGAGGCAGTGGCAGTACAACCATGCATGCCAACAGTCCCAAGTAGGAAAGGGAGACTCCAGATGTTTTTAAGCCCAGGAGAGCTTTATTTAACCTCAAAAGTAAGTAGCATTTGTGTCAGGCATTTGACTAGGTTCCATTTGTCCATCTCCATGTCCTGCTTTTCCCAGTTGCATTGCCTCCTCTTTGAAGGACATAGTAGGTGATCGGTCCGTTGTGTAGCCATTTTAGTTATAGCGTCATGCACGTTATTATAGTGAACTAGGCCTGTTGCTGTGCACTTTAACTTAGATATATTTAATTCAGCTTCATTTATTATTTAAAAAATTGCCACATTTGCGGTCGTGTTTCATTTTCCCTATCTAGCTGTTCTTTGCCTAGGCCAGCACTGCGTTCTTAAACAAGACATTTCTTTCACTCTGTGCTTTTCTCAAGGCTGCAGTAAGATAGGTTGCCGGCAAACATGGAACCGCTTTGTCTCTAGTGCTCATAGAAACATACACACGCTTCCACAGGGATCCTTTCTTGGAACATCAGCTGTTTTATTATAAAAGCACAACTTTGACCCATGTACGTTAGAGGGAGATTCCAGCCAGATGACATCGACTGTATGCTGATTGCTGAGTGCTTCGCTACAGCTGCTTATGTAGACTACAGGCCTCTTGCTCAGGTATGAGGGATGATGTCTTCCCAGGGGAACCTGAAGGGCAGAACTAGAGCTTAACATGCTCTGCTCTAAACATAGCCTAGGTAGGAATTAATTTAATGGTTCTAGTGACAATATGGTAGTGTTATTGTTATGCTTTACTCTCCTAGTCACAATTTTAATCCTGTCATGCTTCATCATCATAGTTATTGCAGTACATGCTTTATTATCTAAGATGCAGTTGCTTCAATAAAAACTTATTGAAATATATTCTGCCCCTGATTTTTCTAGTAAATGTGAGACTAATGTAACTGACAGAAACGGATGCGATCTGGGTGACCACAATTTCCCTGAGGAATCAATTGTGTCATGCGCTCGGCTGCCCAATCATCCCTGCTCTTGGGTTGAGATGAGGCAGCCGGAGCAAAACCCGGATTAGGCTGACAGGCGTCACCTGTAGTGGGTTTAGTCTCAGTCCCCCATAGCGCAAGTGATTCTGCCGCCCCAATTCAGTAGTCTCATTAGGATAATGAGAGCCTACGCGACAGGTCTATACTGCTGAAACAGATGTTACAACATGTAGTAGGTAGAGTTCCAGCATACTGGCACCTCCTGTATGAGGGCTGGTTTCTCTATTAGCATGGTGAAGGTTCCTCAACTGCTTCCTGACTCCAAAAGAATGGCTGAAATTTGTGCAGATTCTTCTACAGGTGGCTGTTTCTGACTGTTTCTTATTTTTTTGAGAACGTCCTGTAAAATTAGGTTTATGAAATGGGCCAAATACAGGATCTTGAACTATCCACCATCTGTTATGGCCTTCACTATATTCCTGCCATTGTCCATGGCAACAAATCCTACTGTTAGACATCCGGGTCACAGCCATTCAAGCACCTTGTTGTGAAAGTTTTCCAAGATGCAGCTGTATGGGATTTCTCCATGGTAAACATAGCTAATGTTGCATGTCGCTGAACACCCTGAAAAGGCTCTTCTGCATTGAGACCTGCAGATAGCTGTTGCCTAACCCCCGAAAAACATGTTCAGTGTGCAGTAACACACATGTAATCAGTTGCTTGACAACTGATCTACATGTCTGTCGTCAGGTAGATAGTGTGAACAGCACTCTGCTGCAATACTTGTCCAACCATTTGCAGCACATTGTGATGGAGTGCTTGAACAGCAAATCTGACACAATAGGTCTGACTGGGAATCTTCCATTTCAGTCAGATGGCAGTCATAAGTTCTAAAAATCCCATTCCTTCCACAAAAGAAAAAGTGAGGAGGTCCAGCACTAATATTTTAGCCATTTTCCTATTGTACAAACATGGCATTGGGTGGTTGCGTTTGTTGACCCATCCTGCCTAAACATGCCTGTAATAGTAGCTAGGATTTTTTTTTTTTGTGTTTCCATTGATGCAGGCGACTTCCAGAGAGAACCAGGAGGTGATAGATTCAATGTGCCTCTTGGGGTAATCACTGTATGTGGTGGTGTTTCCATCCGAGTCTTGTACCGTTTCGAGGTTGCTGATGTGGGTGATGCTGCTGGTGCCCTGCTGGGAACAAGGCTGCTTTATGTAATGCTGTTACCCCCTACTTCCTCATTACTGCCTTACTGTGATCAGAGCTAATTCCCCTCTCTCATCACCATCGGTGCTCCTCCCACCAGATTGAGTAATGTTTTTCATTGGGGTCGTGTGGCCTCCAGTAGCAACGTGTGAACCAGGCTTACCTCGATGAGCACTCGTGTGGCAAATTGAGTATATTGCAGTGTTATCCTCCTGCTTCCTCCTCGTAAAGAAGGTTTGAACTGAAGAGAAGAACTTTTTTGTGTGCCACTGGTGTTATTGCCAATGCCCAAAGAACTAGAGGTAGGTGGGTGTGTCAATGGTTGCCTCACTGCAGTGCATTCTGAACTGAGGTAGTGGTGGATGCAGGTCTCAGTGAGGGCCTTACAAATTTAGAAGCTTGCTGTGATGGTAAAACCAGTGCCGCATCACTCTGAGCAGGTTGAATAAGAGCAGTAATGTTGGTGTACTCTGAGCCAGCTTCTATGACAGTGACTGGCTTGTCAACCCATCCCCTTCCATAGTTTTAAGATTTTCAAGAACTTTCCTTTTTCCTTGTCTTTTGTGGTAGGTCTCGGACTCAGTTGGGGTCCAACAATTGTCCAGATCATCAGAAGGGGGGGTTTGAGAAGATGGATATCAGGATATTCATGCTGGATATCAGGAAGCTAATGGTTCAAGAAGAGGTACGTCTTGCTCAGCAGGAAGCTAAACCTCCTTCTCTGCTCCAGGAAGAACTATTGCTGGCTGCAGCTTCTGTTTTCCACTTTGGTCAGTTGCCTGTTGTAGGAGGCTGGACTGGTTTGTAGTGGGTACCTAAGGTACTTACACCTTAAACCAGTTCCAGTTATCCCTTATTAGTGAAATATAGGCAGTGTTCTAGCAGCTTAGGCTGTCTAGAGATAGCTGTAGCAGAGCAGCTTAGACTGAACTAGGAGACATGCAAAGCTCCTGCAGTACCACTTTAGTTACACAGTACTTATACACAATAAAAGACAATACTCAGTGTTACCAAAAATAAAGGTACTTTATTCTAGTGACACAAGGCCAAAAATATCTTAGAGGCAATACTCCTTCTGGAGGTAGGTATTATACACAATATGTACACTAGGAACCAAAATCAGGTAAGTAAACAGTCACAGAATAGTGCAAACAGTAGAAAATACAATAGATTGCAATGGGCTTAGGGGCAACACAAACCATTTACTAACATAGTGGAATGTGAATCACAAATTCCCCCCTTAGGCAAAAACCAAAGGAGTATAGGAAAACACCAAAGGTAAGTACAGTAACCCACCCCAGAGCCCAGGAAAGCAGGAGTAAAGTACAGCAAGTTTCCTCAGGACATACTACAAGACGTGATAAGAGATTTTGCAAGAACCAAGCAAGAATGCAAGCAACAAATGATGAATTCCTGGACCTGAAGACCTTTGGAGATAGGAGACCAAGTCCAGAAGTCGAAGAAGAGTCCAGGAAGGACAGGAGCCCCTGCCAACCTAGAAAATGGTGCAAAAGTGGATTCTCCGGTCAGAAGAAAAGTACAGAAGAGCACCAAAGAAGATGGCTGCGGGTTCCTGCTTGGGTCCCATGTCGAGTTGTTGGATGCAGGCTGTTTGCATCTCTGGATTCCATCAACAAGCCTTGGTTCAAGCAAGTACGTGGTATGGTATGCGTCAGAAAGGAGGTACCTGGGCCCAGGAGGGACCTAGAGGTCTCAACTTGGACTAAGGAGAGCCCTCAGAAGACCAGGCAGCACCCACGGGAGTCCTAGAACACGGGGACAAAGAAGATGCAAAGTGCGGTCATCGCAGCACTACACAGGAAGGTCCCGCACCGCCGGAGAACAACTCAGGGAGCTGTGCATCGCAGGATGGAGTGCTGGGGACCTGGGCTACACTGTGCATGAAGGGTTCTTGGAAGAAGTGCACAGAAGCCCAAGGAGCTGGAGAAGACAAAGTGCACAGGTGTACTGTCACAGCACGGGGAGGAAAGCTCTTACCTCCACCAGATTTGGACAGCTGGACCTTTGGACAGTCTGGGTCACTTTGGTCCACTACCTGTGTTTGAGGGAGCATGCTCGTCATCAGAAGAGGAGTCCCAGATTACTGGTCATCATCGCAGAAGGGTGCCTGCAGAAGCAGGGAAGTGACTCCGTCAAGCCACCTGAGATTCCTTCGGTTCTTCTGGTGCAGGGTGAAGACAGGCAGTCCTTAGAGCATGCATATCTTCCTTGGAAACTGTTGCAAATGCTGGCTGGAACTGAAGTTGCAGGTAACAGGAGTCGTCCTGGACACTTTAGTGCAGTTACAGCGGTTCCTGCAGCAGTCTGCGGTTGATCCGATGGTCAGAAGCTGAAGAAGAGGATGCAGAGGATTCCTGGAGGAGTCTTGCAAGCTGAATCTGAGGAAACACCCAGAGGAGAGACCCTAAATAGCCCTGAGAAGGAGATCGGCTACGTATCCAGGTATGCACCTATCAGGAGGGGTCTCTGACGTCACCTGCTGACACTGGCCACTCAGAGGTATCCAGTGGGTCCCCACACCTTGGAATCCAAGATGGCTAACACCAGGGACACTCTTGAGGAGCTCTGGGCACCACCCCTGGGGTGGTGATGGACAAGGGAGTGGTCACTCCCCTTTCCTTTGTCCAGTTTCACGCCAGAGCAGGGACTGGGGGTCCCTGAACCGGTGAAGACTGGCTTATGGAAGGAGGGCACCATCAGTGCCCTTCCAAGCATTTCCAGAGGTTCTGGGAGGCTACCCCTCCCAAGCCTGCAACACCTATTTCTAAAGGGAGAGGTGTAACACCCTCCTCCCAAAGGAAATGCATTGTTCTGCCTTACTGGGATTGAGCTGCTCAGTCCCCAGGAGGGCAGAAACCTGTCTGTGAGGTGGGCGCAGCTGGGGCTGCCGTAGAAACCTCAGAGAGCTGGTTTGGCAGTATTGGGGGTCCATAGTGGAGCCCCAATAGGGCCTGGGATTGGCCCCCCAATACCGGATTTGGAATGGGGGGACAATTCCATGATCTTAGACCCCTCACATGGTCATATTTGAAGTTTCCATTGTGAAGCTACATATATGTATTGACATCTATGTAGTGCCCATGTGTAATGGTATCCCCGCACTCACGAACTCTGGGGAATTTGCCCTGGACAACGTGGGGGCACCTTTGCTAGTGCAAGGGTGCCCTCACACTTAGTAACTTTGCACCTAGCCTTCAGTAAATGAAGGTTAGACATATAGGTGACTTATACGCTACTTAAGTGCAGTGAAAATGGCTGTGAAATAGTGTGTGCACTATTCCACTCAAGCTGCAGTGGCACTCCTGAAGAAAGGTTTGTCTGAGCTCCTTATGGGTGGCAAAAGAAATGCTGCAGCCAATAAGGATCTCTTGGAACCCCAATGCCCTGGGTACCTTGGTACCACATACTAGGAACGTATAAGGGGGGCCCAGTGTGCCAATTAGAATTGGAATATGGAGTCACTAAACTATAGTGACAAATTTGGTAAGTAGAGAGAGCATAAGCACTGGATTCTGGTTAGCAAAACTTCAGTGACACAGTTAAGCATGCTGACAACACACACATAGGCCACAAACTATGAGAAATGGGGTCCTGGCTAGCAGGATCCCAGTGAGACAGGCAAAACATACTGACAAACAGGCAGAAAATGGGGGCAATATGCCAAGAAAGATGGTACTTTCCTACAGCTATAACAACTGGGTACTAGTTTAAGGCTGAGACAACTCCATTTCAGACTCATTGCTCATCACCATGATTGCAGTAGCTGGCTCGCTGAGAGACATGGGCTTTGACTTGGGTTAGGATGGTGCCATTGTTGATGCAGGCATGGTGCTCCCAGCTTGCTGCCTGGAGGATTGTGTGGCAGGCATCTTCTCCTTCTCACTGCCCACTTTCTTGGGAGCACCTTTCTTTGGGGACATCTTCAAGCTCTGTCACTTGGCACTGAACTGCACAAGCAGAAGCAGAATAGTCATGTGTTGTGGTCACATAACTGAGTGCCTGCCTTCTGTCTGGCAGTACTGTGGGCGATGTCTCCCTAAGAGCAAACAATCAAGAAAAACATTTAGTGAAACATCACATTTTTGCAGTTTTAATTAACTATGGTACAGAAAATATGGTACAGAAAATAAAATTTAGTGAGGTTATCCTGAATAATAGACAACAATAGTGTATTGATTCCAATCCACACCGTATCATAATATTTTAATCTGGTTAAGAACATACAGAGCTGTTTGCTTTAGGTGTGTGTGCTTATGGCTGGCATGTGGGTTTGGGGAAAATTGAATAATCTCTTATAAATGAATGCTGGTGTGCAGGAATATAAAATGTAATAGTCATTAACAAAATGAATGCTGGTGTGTGCCTGTGGCAGGCAGGATGTGCAGGGAAAATGGAATAATCCTTAGAAAATTAATGTTGTTGTGTGCCTATGGCAGGAAGGGGGTGCAGTGGAAAAGGGATAATCCTTAAATACTTAATGCTCATGTGTGCCTATGACAGAAAGAGGGAGAGGCGAAAATGATTAATTTTTAAAAAATGAATGCAGGGGAAAATTGATAATATTTACAAAAAGAATGCTAGTAAGTGCCCATGACACGCGGGGGGTGCAGGGGAAATGTAATAATCCTTAAAACATTAATGCTGGTGTGTGCTTATGGCAGACAGAGGGGTGCAAGAAACATTCAATAGTCCTTCAAAAATGAATGCTGGTGTGCATCTATGGAAGGCACGGGATGCAGCGGAAAATGGAATAATTATAAAAAAATTAATGCTGATGTGCGTATATGGCCTAAGAGAAGAAGAGTTATTACAGAAGGTTGGGCTGGGGAAAAATGTAAAAAAAAAAAAAAATTGCTTGTGTATCAGTAGGTACTATGAGACCCCCATTAAGAGGTAAGGAGTAGCAGGGAAAATGGAAAAATGAATATAATATTATAAACCCTGATCATACATATACTAGAATGATCCCCAAGCACATTAAACTGAAAACTGGTAAAAAAAGGATTAATATACTAGGTTGCTGGCTGAAAATGGCCGTCGACAACATGGTCAAAAAGCAACAGCAAGCAAGGAGGCATGGAGAACAAAGTAGACATTCAGGCCTATGGCAAAAGCACACTGACTGGATAGATAAAATGGCTGCTGGCCACATGGTCAAACAACAGCAAGCAAGGAGGTACGCAGAACAAAAAAAGCATGTAGCTGTATGCCAAAAGCACACCGACTGCCTACACAAAATGATCGCTGACCACACAGTCAAACAAAAATAGCATACAAGAAGACATGGAGAACAAGGATCGGAAAGTGATATTATCAAGCATCACATAGTCTAGTGTTACTAGCAAGTTGTTTTATTGTATGATCATAGCCAAGTGCTTCTCAAAGTGCCCTGATCTCCAGATTCTGTTTACTATGAAAAGGAAAGTTGTTACATTTAAAGATTAGTTTTGCTAAGGTGAAATTTGGTTAATTCCTTTTTCATGTGTCGTATCTAAAGAGATTCAGGGTGTTCCAATAGACCTGGGCTGGCTGATGGAGGGTGATACCCTGAAACCGGTCCTAGGATGCTTGTTTCCGGTCCAGGGAGGACCTGGCTTGGCAGTTCGGGCTAGACTGTTCCCATGAGGAACAGGGTCAAGAATGATTTGGTATGGCTGGGTCCAAATAGGGGTGGCATGGTGAGCAAAAGAACAATAGATTAAACCCAGATCTGTGCCTGGGGGTGAGTGTTTGCATTGTTCAGCACTCCGTCCATCATCCTTTTGTGTTGCTGAACAAAGAATACATGAAGACCTAGGGGAAATCCACACTAAGGGCCTGATTTATACTTTTTTAGCACCACATTTGCTTCATTTTTTGACGCAAAAGTGGTGCAAACTTACTTAATATAATTGAATTTGGTAAGTTGCACCGAATTTGCATCAAAAAATGACGCAAATTCGGCGCTAAAGAAGTATAAATCAGGCCCTAACTGCCAACACAAAATGACCACCGGCCACATGGTCAAACAACAACAGCATGCAAGAAGGCATGGGAACCAGAGAACACATACAGGCCTATTGCAAAAGCACGTTGACTGGTTCCACAAAATGGCTGCTGGCCACATGGTCAACAAAGTACACATGCAGGCCTATGGCAAAAGCACACTAGCTGGCTACACCAAATGGCCACCGGCCACATGTTCAAATAACAACAAACATGAAGGCATGGACACATGTGGGCTTATGGCAAATGCACACTGATTTGATGCACAAAATGGACACAGGCCACATGGTCAAACAAACAACAAGCTAGGTGAAATGGACAAAGAACACATGCAGGCCTATGTACACTGACTATACAAAATGGCTGCTAGCCACATTGCATGGAGAACAAAGTCAAAATGGTGGCCTATGACAAAACACACACACACTAGCCAGACAAAGGAGGCATGGTAAATAATTAAGAAAACACTACCATTAACTCAGCAATGCCAAAAATTAACATTAAGGCGGTCAGTACAACATTGGCGGTAAAAGCCACTTAACGCCGTGCAGAAGACCGCCAACACACCGCTGCGGCCGCGGAAAACCGCCACAGCTATTATGACCCACGTCTCAGAATCTGCCAAAATCTAGACACCCACACAAGTCTGACACACCAAAGGTCAGTGATAAACTGGCTAAAACAAAACCTCCACCGTCACGCCAACAGAAATACGCCCACACTATCAAGACACACGAATCCACGTGACGGTCTTTCAACCGCGGTATTCCATTGGCGGTACACACCGCCATGCTCAAAATACACACACTCTTACAAAACACAGCCACATTTGACAATTCGAAATACACACAACTGATACACATACACACACCACTCCCACACACCCAATACTATATAAAACACACACCCACATCACCCACAAACCCTTACGACAACAAATCACGAACGAAGGCCAGAGAGAGACACCACCATCAACAATACAAGCATCCACAGGCACACAACACCATCACCCACATAACTTCCACGCACCGCACACTACACACCACTACATATCAGCACACTTATCACCCCACACACCACCCCTTACACCACCCCATGGCACAGCAACGACACCCCAGGTTCTCGGAGGAGGAGCTCAGGGTCATGGTGGAGGAAATCGTCCGGGTAGAGCCACAGACATTCGGATCACAGGTGCAGCACACCTCAATTGCAAGGAAGATGGAACTATGGCGAAGAATAGTGGACAGGGTCAACGCAGTGGGACAGCACCCAAGAAATCGGGAGGACATCAGGAAGAGGAGGAACGACCTACGGGGTAAGGTGCGTTCCGTGGTCTCAAGACACCACCTGGCGGTTCAGTGGACTGGCGGCGGACCCCCACCTCCTCCCCCACAACTAACAACATGGGAGGAGCAGGTCTTGGTGATTCTGCATCCTGAGGCCTCGCAGGAGTAGGTGGAGGAATGGACTCTGGTAAGTCAAATCCTAACTATTACATCCCCCACACTACCTGCATGCCAGCACATACCCCCACCCTCACCCCCATCACTCTAACTCCTCACAAATGTCCCAACATCACAAACCACACATGCCAACACCAAGCCCTGCATGCAGCAACAAAGCATGGACACCCATCACTAAAGCATGCCCACTGCACATACCCATACACCCCCCTAAACCATCATCACACAAGGTCCCACACAGGAATG
This sequence comes from Pleurodeles waltl, assembly GCF_031143425.1. NCBI lineage: Eukaryota > Metazoa > Chordata > Amphibia > Caudata > Salamandridae > Pleurodeles > Pleurodeles waltl. The sequence goes on from NC_090440.1 coordinate 264,038,250, forward strand.
CAAGCACTTGGGTACACGGTCACCCACCCATTGCACACCATGCCAAACACAGATGTAATAAACATCCTTTTATACCCCTGCAGGACCCCTACCCAACGTCACCGGACAGGAGGGTCCACACATGTCCACACCACCAACCGAAGATGCCCACAGTGATGACAGCACCTCTGTCCAACTGGATCTAGATGACCAGCCCGGCCCATCGGGGAGCTCAGGACAGTCGGTTCCCCTCACCCAGCCACAGGCCACCACAGAGCTTCCCCCCTCTGGAAACACCAGCACAGCACCCACCCAGCGGGCCCATACCTCCGTCCCCAGGACACGTCGATCAGCAGTGTGTCCACCACTACAGTGAACCCAGGCTAACCCACCACCCCAACAACAACAGGGACCTGGGGGCAGTGGTAGTGGGCACACGGTCCAGGGGACGGAGGCCCAGGAACACAGGGGAACTGGGAGGGCTGCTGTGCGACAGGGGGCAGACAGACCCAGGGAACCCACTCTCCACGAGGCCCTCTCCTCCATTATGGGAGCCTACCACCACTCCCAGGAGAGGATGGCAATGGTACTGGCCAAGTTTCAGGAGAGCCAGCGCCTGCAGCAGGAACAGTATATGGGCTTCAGGGAGGAACTCAGAACAATCAATTCCACCCTGGGCACCATCGTAGGGGTGCTGAAGGAAGTACTCAACACCATGAGGGACACAGTGGCACTACAAGGGGCCCCTAACACTAGCATGGACGATGAACTGCCCAACACCTCCACCGGCGCTAGTGGACAGGAGGCATTGCCACAGGACCACCAGACCAGCACCCCACCCCCTGCAGATGGAGAACCACCTTGCAAACGGTCCCTGAGATCCAGGAACAAGACAGAGAACGATGCCAAGACCCCCGCCAGGAAATGAGACCACCCTGATTGTCATCCTACTGTCCCACTTTGTCACCCTGTCCATCCTTAAACTGCCCCAGCTCAACTTCCTATGCCCATTTGGGCAATGCACCTGTGAGACTAATAGACTAGACTCTGCCATGGACATTCCTCCGCCATCACCCCTCACCATTTTACAACCCACTCCAATATTCAGCACTTAAATAAACACCCTTAAAGCACAAAACAATCTGGAGTCAGTCTGTGATTTCGGAATACAGTATAAGCAATAACTGTGGCAAAAAGCTCTTTCATTTGTAATGTCAACATACCTATGTCACACAGCTCTAGTCCATGAGGAATCAAAGCAGCTGTCACACTGTGGGACCCAGATCTGTGAAATCGGAAGGGAAAGTGACAACTCAGTGACCATACACTGGGTGAAATCGACAGACAGTAGGGAGGCAGTAGTGTTTAAGTACATGTAGTAGGCAGGTCTGTATTCTTACCTGTGTTTCACTGGAAATATTGCTGGATCACTGAGTCCCTGTTGTCCGTGTCTTCTTCCTCTGCTTCCTCGTCTTCACTGTCCACAGGCTCCACAGCTGCAACAACCCCGCCATCTGGACCATCCTCCTGCAGAAAAGGCACCTGTCGTCGCAAAGCCAAGTTGTGAAGCATACAGCAGGCCACGATGATCTGGCACACCTTCTTTGGTGAGTAGAATAGGGATCCACCTGTCACATGGAGGCACCTGAACCTGGCCTTCAGGAGGCCGAAGATCCGCTCGATCACCCTCCTAGTTCGCCCATGGGCCTCATTGTAGCGTTCCTCTGCCCTTGTCCTGGGATTCCTCACTGGGGTCAGTAGCCATGACAGGTTGGGGTAACCAGAGTCACCTGCAAATGGCGAGGGACAACTGTTAGACACACACTAACCTGGAGGGATATCCCCAGACACAGACAACCATTCCCACTGACTATCTTCCAGGTGCTCACCTAATAGCCACACACGGTGCCTCTGGAGTTGACCCATCACATAAAGGATGCTGCTACTCCGCAGGGTGTAGGCGTCATGCACTGAGCCAGGGAACATGGCATTCACATGGGAGATGTACTGGTCTGCCAAACATACCATCTGTAGATTCATGGAATGATAACTCTTCCGGTTTCTGTACACCTGTTCACTCCTGTTGGGGGGTACCAAAGCCACATGTGTCCCATCAATGGCACCTATGATGTTGGGGATATGTCTCAGGGCATAGAACTCACCTTTCACTGTAGGCAAATCCTCCACCTGAGGGAAAACGAAGTAGCTCTGCATGTGTTTCAGCAGGGCAGACAACACTCTGGACAACACGTTGGAAAACATAGGCTGGGACATCCCTGATGCTATGGCCACTGTTGTTTGAAATGACCCACTTGCAAGGAAATGGAGCACTGACAGCACCTGCACTTGAGGGGGGATTCCTGTGGGATGGTGGATAGCTGACATCAGGTCTGGCTCCAACTGGGTACACAGTTCCTGGATTGTGGCAAGGTCAAGCCTGAATGTGATAATCACATGTCTTTCCTCCATTGTCGACAGGACAGCTGGAGATGGCCTCCCAACATGGGAGGGGTGCCCATCGTGCAGATGTCGTCCATAGCCTAGTAGGCCATTTCCCAGGAATTGAACAGTGGAGCCCAAGAGCGCAGCGTAGTGCAGGGGGCTTTTGTGTCTGTCGTGTCCGCCAACGGTAGCGGTAATGCATGCACTCAATATGTCTTTCTTCTGTCGTCGTCCCCCTTTTTGTGGTCTCCCTGTTCTTGTGTGCATTAGCATCACCAGGTGGAGGAGCAGTGGCACCGGAGCACGAGGGGGCTGCATCCCACATGGCCATGGAGGGCCACACTACGGAATCGGAGTTCACCAGTGGGACGAAGGGCGAGGGGAGCTCCACGGCGGGGACAGGAGCTGAGACCAGTGACACGGACTCGTCCTCTGATTGGAGCTCCCTTGTGGTGGGGGCAACATCTGTGCCCCCCCCCCAACAAGGTACAGCCGCCGCCCCCTTTCCAGCACCGCCCTCCCAGCAGCCCCTCAGCCTTCGCCCCGTGCCCGCTCACCCGGGAGGGTGGGCATCACCTTCGCCCCAGTCACCTCAGGCCCTGCCCCAGTCAACCCTGCTGCCCTCAGTGAGGAGGCCATTGACCTCCTCAGATCACTCACTGTTGGGCAGTCTACCATTTTGAATGCCATCCAGGGTGTAGAAAGGAAGTTGCAACAAAGAAAAATGCATTCCTGGAGGGCATTCATTCAGGTCAGGCGGCCCTTCAGCGAGCTTTTCAGACTCTGGCCGCAGCACTGATGGCAGCCATTGTCCCTGTGTCTAGCCTCCCCCCTCCACCTTCCTCCACCCAGACCCAATCCCCTGTACCCCAGCCTGTCACAAGCACACCTACAGACCAGCATGCACACACGTCAACACCCAAGGGAAGCTCAGGCAAACATAAGCACCACACATACCACAGGCACTCACGCAAGCATCACACACATGCAGACACACCAACATCCACTGCCTCCACTGTGTCCCCCTCCTCCTCGTCTCCCTCCTCCCTCCCAGTCTCGTCTACACTCACACCTGCATTCACTACCTCTACAGCCACTAATACCATCACCAGCACACCCACCACCACACCCCGCTCACGTGCAGCCACCACCCCCACTACCATTCACACGTCCCCTGTGTCCTCTCCAAGTGTGTCTGTGATGCCCCCTCCCAAGATCCACAAACGCAGGCACACACCCACCCAACAGCCATCCACCTCACGACAGCCTCCAGCGCATGCACCTTCACCCAAAGTCACCAAACGAACACCTCCTACAACCACAACCTCTTCCTCCACTCCCAAACCCCCTCCAGCTACCCATCCCAGTGTCTCCAAAAAACTTTTCCTGTCCAACCTTGACCTCTTTCCCACACCTCCCCCACCCCGTCCGTCTCCTAGGGCCCGAACTAGCACCTCAGCCACAACATCTCCGGGACCAGTGGTGCCTGTAGTCACCGGAATCTGGAGTGCACCGGCCACCAGGGCAGCCAGTTTGGCACGGAGCCACAGCACAGACAGTCCCTCACCTGTGAAGCATCAGAAGTTGGCCAGTGGCCGGCGGGAGAGGGGGAAGACTCCAGCCACCAAAGCTGCTCCCAGGGGTACAGTGGGAGTGTGGAGTCAGCTGCGACACCTTCCAAGGTGGGGAAGGGGCAAAAGAAAGTCAGCAAGTCTGGGAAGAGCAGCACGGCAGAGAAGACCGCCATCATCCCCGCTGCCCAGGAGGCCAGCACCAGCCCAGCTGCCCAGGAGGCCACCGCCAGCACCAGCCCAGCTGCCCAGGAGGCCACCGCCAGCACAAGCCCCGCTGGGCCATGAAGGACCGCCAGCAAAAGCCCCGCTGGGCCATGAAAGACCGCCAGCAAGAGCCCCGCTGGGACAGAGAGGACCGCCAGCACAAGCTAAGCTGGGCCATGAAGGACCGCCAGCAAAAGCCCCGCTGGGACAGAGAGGACCGCCAGCACAAGCCCCGCTGAGCCATGAAGCACCGCCAGCAGCTGAGTCACTGCAAAGGAGACCGCCGCTCCAAGCACCGCTGAACAGGGCACCGCAGCATCAAGCACCGCTGAATAGGGCACCGCCACATCAAACACTGCTGAACAGGGCACCGCTGAACAGGGCACCGCCGTCACAAGCAACGCTCGCCCATGAGCGCCAAGGGCACTGACGCAATTGAGTCCGTCACGGGCAGAATTAAGCACTCTGGGCACCATGCCCCCTCCAGAACCAGTGGAGAGATCCATCCACTACCTCTGTTCTTAGCAGGATGAAGCACTCTGGGCACCATGCCCCCTCCAGAACCAGTGGAGAGATCCATCCACTACCTCTGTCCTTAGCAGGATGAAGCACTCTGGGCACCATGCCCCCTCCAGAACCAGTGGAGAATGTTATCCACTTGAGAGACTGTGGCTTTGCACTCCCCAGGATTCCACAGTGGACAACCCACCCACTGTAGAGACTTGAGAGACTGTGGCTTTGCACTCCCCAGGATTGCACAGTGGGCAACCCACCCATTGTGGAGACTTGAGAGACTGTGGCTTTGCACTCCCCAGGATGGAACAGTGGGCAACCCACCCACTGTAGAGACGTGTGAGACTGTGGCTTTGCACTCCCCAGGATGGCACAGTGGGCAACCCACCCACTGTAGAGACTTGAGAGACTGTGGCTTTGCACTCCCCAGGGTGGAACAGTGGGCAACCCACCCACTTGTGAGACTTGAGAGACTGTGGCTTTGCACTCCCCAGGATGGAACAGTGGGCATGTGGCCTTCTCGTGGATTTGGCGTCGTGCACTCAACCGGCTGAGGTGCCCCCCCTTTCCCTACCCCTGAAGTACCTGTTTTATTCCTCTCTGATGCCCCTGCAGTGTTCTCTCCGTCATGGTCGGGGATCTGGTGTGGGCCTCGCCCATACCGTGTGGGCCCAGTGTTCCACGGACTTAATTGGAGCACTACCTGGACTACTATGCTTGATATATATTTTGTACATGGTGTATATATATATTTTTGCCTACTTGATTTTAGTATATTACAATGGTTACACTAATTTTCTATTGTCTTTGCATTCTTCCAGGGGGGTTGGGGGTGTAACTGTGATGTATCAATATGTATTAGTGTGTGTGTTGTAGTGGGTGAGGGTGGGTGTGTTGCATGTGTGTGTCCCTGTTTTTTCCCTCCCCCCTCCCCTGTGCCGCCGGCATTCGTGCTCCTGGTAGAGGAGCAGGAAGACAATCGCAGGGAGAATTTGGAGTTCCGGTTCCATGGTGTCCTTGTTCCTCGTGGGGTGTGTAGAGGTGAGCGTTTTCCCTTCGAAATCCTGTTTCCGCCGTGTTTTTATCCGCGGTGAATCCGCCCTGGAAAAGGTGGCGGATTGGCCTGTTGTGATACTGTGGGCGGTACTTTGTCCTCCGCCTGTCTGTTGGCGGTGACCGCCGCGCTGTTTGTTTGTACCGCCGTGACGGTCGGAGTGTTAAAGTGGCTGTCTTTGTTGGCGGTTTCCGCCACGGTCGTAATTGCACATTTTTTACCGCCGGCCTGTTGGTGGTCTTACCGCCAATTTAACACCGACCGCCAGGGTTGTAATGACCACCTAAGTCAGCTCTGAACATTTTTACAACAATAAACATCCTCTAAAGGCATAATGTCACTACCCCACCACAATACACTGTTTGCAGAAAAAAGTAAAATTAAAAAACACCTTTTTTACCACATAAACAGTTGTTTCATATACCCAATGACTAGTACTGGTTGGATGGCCAGGGACTGACTAGGCCAATGGTAAACTAAACGAATCGTCCAATTTCAGCACACACGGAGAAACAGTGAAACCTTTTTCCCTCATAAAAAAATAAATAAATGCAAAAAAATACTAGGCCACTACAACTCCAGGCCACCCACCACAACCACAGTAAAATGTGAAATGTTAATAAAATTACAAATAAAAATATTATACCACCCTCATCCAATATTTTTTTAACTTACTGGTTACGTGTGTTGATGGGACAATAATTCCACCATGCAACAGATGGCACAATTTGAGAGAAACTCCATGTTACACGCTTAACACGGAGTGACCCAAATACTGCAAACTCCAAGAGGGGAATTATATTTCCACAAGGGCCTCGTACTGGGCAGACAAATCAATTCTTCATCATCAGGATTACAGTGCATTATGATTGTTGTAGTCCAATCTCAATACATGTCAGCAGTACCATTGGAGAGTTGTTAGCCCCTATGACATATACTTGGATCAATATGAATATGTGTTAGAAATTATATCTGCCATTCTTCATGATGAGGATGATTCTCAGCCAAGTCAACTTTTTAACTACCTCAATACATCCATTGCAATTCTTATTACTATTACCTTGGATTCCTCTGACCTTAAGACCTCCTTTCATGTTTTCCTCTAGACATATTTTGAGGATGATCATAATTGTTTCTTTTCACAGCTTGAGGTGAGCTGAGGTTTCCTTGCAATGCCATGCTTTAGTGCTTCTGCTTGGCAACTTGCTTAGGTACCTAGAATCTTAAGGTTTTGAACCTGTTTTTAATGTTCTGAATATCATGAGGACATGATGATTCAGTATTGATTTTAGCCATTGTCTCCCACAAGCATTTTAGGGTTGTTTTTGGTGGTATCTTCACCATGAAAGTGCACATTAAACAGTCATGGTGTCTTACCACCTCTTTGGCCAGGACCGCCAGCTGAGGATCCATAAACTTGCACTTCCTTTTTCTGCCTGCATCTATGATAGAAGATCTTGATAGCTTCTATTGAGTGGTGATCACATGATATATGAGGAAGGCAGTGGATTCAGTTTGTCTTGTGTCAAGGTGCTTTGTCTACACAAAATACATTTCTGCACACTCCTACATCAGGGAGAAGTTGTTGGTGTACTTTCAAAGTGTACTAAGTTCCCTTTGTGTGTTGCGCTGGCAGTTTCTGTTTTCTAGAGATTAATTTACATGCTGCAGGAACTTCCGATGCCAAAATTGGTCAAATACTGATGTTTTATGCATGTGCTATTCATTGGGTGAGGAATTTAGAACATGCGCTAACTAATCCATTCTGTATTTACACACACGCTAAATAACGCACGGATGGCCTAATTGTGAGTCTTTAGTTTTTTTCCCACCCTCTGTGTAAACCCCTGTTTATGCAGGGGCCTGAATTATCAGTTGAGTGTTATTTAATGCATCCAATAATTATTAGAAACGTAAATAAATATTTTAAATACATAATTAATAAAGAACTTAGCACAAGTGACAAAATAAATCACAATTAAATTACAATCACAAATAAGAAACCATCCATCTTTAAACTTACCCCGACCTAAATACCTTAAGAAACCAACAACCCATCAAATAACCACCATATTAAAACTATATATAGTTATATTAGTTATATATTATAACTTTCTTAGGAACAGCACACTTGCTTTTTCTTATATTTGTGGTGAGAATCCTTTCAGCTTGTTTGGATTGTTTTTATTTGAGGAGAGAATTATGGGATGAGTTGAATGATGATATAAAGTATGAGTTGAGTTGATTAAGAGTTTACTGGGCCTTTAAACTAAGGGCTTGATCTAGAGTTTTGCAGATAGGTTACTTCGTCACAAATGTGACAGATATCACGTCTGCTGTAATACAATTCCCATAGGATATAATGGGATCATAATCTGGTGGACGGGATATCTGTCATGTTTGTGACGGAGTAATCCCATCCACATAACTCTCGGTACGCGGGTTACTCTGACACAATAGTGATGGACATCCCGTCAACAGATATCTAAATACCCTTATTTTCTATGGGATTTCAATTTTGGTCGACAGGATCTCTGTCACCGTGTTCTAAATCAGGACCTAAGGAATGGGAAGTTAATTATTTTTCAGGGAGTTTGTGTATCTATTGGTCTATATGGTTGCTGATGTTGACAAGCCCACAATGTAGTTAAAGTGCTGTCATTATTCTACTTAAGTACACGTTTAACTCTATTAGCACACCCTTAAGGAAATCTTTCAGGCATCAAAGCGGACATGCATTCCCTAAACCTACCAATGCAAAAAAAAAAATTTGACACCGTGTTTATTGTAGGTTTAGCCATTTACTGAATTATGTTATGTCTGCCACTTCCTAGCAATAAAATCATTGAAAGCAAACTGAATTCAACAGACTGAGAGAGGTGGCAGAACAAGGGATAATCAATAAATAGAACACAGTCCAAGAAATAATAGGACAAAAACTGAGGAAGGCAGATAGAGGGGACAATAAAGAAGAGTGAGAAAATCGGGAATTCAAAGGACCAAAGAAAAGAAGCAATGGGGGACAGGTAAAGAGAAAGCGGGATCAGGGGCCATCACAAATCTGTACTTGTGATGCAATAAAAACATGTCATGTATCTAACATGCAAAATTATAACTGTTACCACACAATCTGGAGATGATCTTTCGCCCAATGGCACTGTCATTATGAACAGCAAGTTGCTTATTTATGCAAGCATGGTCCAAGCCTAGGTGGATTTTCCATATTTGCTTGGAGCATACCCCAATGCAAATAAGGGAATGCCCTTTGTTGAATTCATACTTTCTGTGATACCAAAGTGCAGCCCCTGAACACAAATGGCAATAAAGCACTATTTGTGCAAGGGCTTCACTTTAAGCAAAGGGGCACCAAGAGACAATAGAATGAAGAGTTGTAGATAGTGTCAGAAACAACCCAGAGTTAGGGAGCCAGCATCAGGAGAAACAAAGATCTAATGAGTTAAATAATAAATATTTTAAATAGTTTAAGAATTAGAGAGGAGTGTCTGGGAGTACTAAGAGATGGAGAAGAAACAGTCTGAATGTATCATGAGTACACATTTTGAGGTAACTGGGTTCTTAGTCATGTAGTCATGTCTATTCAGCATATGACATCACAGCCATTCCAAACACCATTCCAAACCCTACCTACCCCTCTGCCACCAGACACTTTTACAGCTGGCTGTAGCTGCATCGTATATCCTGTTTCCAGTTGGTAACTGCTATCCTCTATTTACTTCCTCAGTACTACCTAACCTTTCCACTTCCACACTATGGGCCAAATGTACCAAAGGATTTCACCCATTCTGTGTCTATGGGGAAAAGCTTTCGTACATATGGCCCTATATTCCTAAATGGAACTCTGCAGGTATTCACATCACCCTCATTCAAACATTAAATCTATCTCTCTCTCTCAGTCCCAATGTGGGTGAAAGCCAGTCTTCTTTCACCTGGTATCAAAATATTTACTATTGTTTTTTCTTCCCAGCTTCTTCTTTCCTTTAGTCACTATATGGCCCCTCAATCTCACACAGCCCCATCCACAATCTCTTCTCTTCTACTGCCAACATTGTCTTCCACCATCTTTTGCCTCTCTAACCCTCCTCTGTAGCCCAACCTTTCACATCGTCTTAAAAGCAAACATTTCCCATTCCATCTTTACAAATGATTCATACCCGTCTCCCCCCTTGCATAGAGAAGTACCTTAACCTCTCCCACTTCAAAATCTGAACCCAGTCATACTTTAGCCACCTCTTTCTCATCAATCTCCACTGCCCCTACTTCTTCAAATATATGCCTCTTTAACACTGCCCACTACAATCACCTTGATACCTGACAATAACTGCTCAATAGCTTTGACCCACCCAGTAGCCCACATTCTAAACCTTTCAGTCACACTCATACAGTGAGGAATCAAACACATGGCTGACAACAAGACCAGCTTTCAGACAGCTCAGGCTACATCCTATCCACCAGCAATCATCATTAGGCACACTTCATCCACTGGAGATACGAAAGAGCAAAAAGTCATCTTGCATCACTTAACTGAATTGCTTGGTTCACGTGTGTTTCATCACAACAAACCACAATTGCACACACCCATCAGGAAAAACCCCAACCATCTCAGTGCCACTTACATTTAACAGCCAGATACACCAACATCACCTGACTAAATTTGTTACAGAGAAAACATAGATTCCTGTACAATCTTACAACCCTGCTCTGTACTTTCTCAACTCATGCATAAATCCTGCACTCCACCTCTTCGTTCTACATAATCAACTTATGGACATATCCTGCATTTCAACACACTTCACCCCATCTGACCCTCTCTACTATCTTATTCCTCAAATATAAAAAACTCAAAACAATTCTAAATCACCTCTTTCACAAACCACCTTCTCCCAAGACACCACCAGCTAACCTGCCTACTGGTTAATGCATTACCAACATGCACAAATACACAAGATATCTTCAATGTAATAGCTATCTCAAAAGGAGACCTATTTTTCATTATTGAACTATTACTAGGAGACAGCATGGCATCAATTCTCCATGCAGCAGTCCCGCTAGGATTTTGATGCCATACAGAGAGCTGCCAAAGCAAAGCTGGAGGATGCATATCAGTGATATTAAAGGCAGTGATTTCGGCCACCAAAATTGAAGACATGCGGCCATCAGGGTAGGAGTCCTTACTAACATAATGCAATCCTTCCCTGATGTTCTCCTGCATCCTTTTTAGTTGTTTATGTATTAATCTTTCTGAATGTGTTACTTTGATATTCATGTTGTTCTCCTTAATAGTACTAACAAGCATCAGTGTACTGTTAGAGATGGGATCTGTCGTTGGGAGTCAGTTTACACCCTATCCAAGTAGGGACCTCTAGTCAGGGTAAGGGAGTCACACACCTAAGATGACCCCTGCTCACCCCCTTAGTAGCTTGTCACAAGCAGTCAGGCTTATCTCAGAGGTAATATGTTGAGTATTTGTACCCACCACACACAGTAGCACAGTGAAAACTCTACAAATGGTTAGTTTAGAAAAATAGGCAATATTTATCAAAATAAAACAAGAGCAAAATGACAAAAATCCACCATACACAAAAAGAGAGATTCATTTTTTAAAGTAAAAAGAGTCTGAGTCTATACAAATCTATGGATGTGTTGTTTTAGCATAAAGTACCTGGGGTGCATCAAAAATTAAGCCACAGGGGCGAAGGTGCATCAACAAACCAAGCAATGCTTCAATTCCTTACTCTCAAGTGAGGCCATGCTTCGATTCTTTCCCCGCCTGGTAAGCAATGCACCAATTCTTTTCTCACAGGGAAAGGAGGTGTTGATTTCCAGACAAGTAGCCTCGAGTCCATGCAGTGATGTTGAAAATTTGACACCAATGGACATTGCATGGAAAAACCGGACGCGCGGCAATGATGAATCCACGTTGAGCTGGCGATGCATTGATTTCTGCAGCAAGGCAGGAGCTGCATCGATTTTACAAGGCAAAAGCACACATTCATGTAAAACTCACTTGAGAAATACATTTTTATAATCAGGCAGAATTACTGCCTCTGAGTCAGGAAGAAAAAGATATTCAGGTAGGAACAGTTATCAATCCTGTCAAAGAAGATCTCAGTTTTTCATATATAGCAACCAGTACTTAGATGTGTGACGGACACATTTATTTAATGTGAATAATCACCAAGAATTAAGACATTGTTCATGATCATCATAAACACAATAGTGAAGACAGTCCACCAAAAGTGAAAGAAGAATACCTAAAGAAACAAATAATTATACAGTTACTATTATTTCCTTAATCAGTGGTGTATCTCATCAGAAGACAGCCTTAATACATGATTTGAAATCAATACACATAAAGAAAATCCTCTTATTTAAGTGAAGACAAATAAGGTCTGGTGTGTTTGCTGTCAACGACGTTTCGACCCTTTTACATGTGTACTAGGGTCTCATCAGGGCAAACAATGACCTTGGGGACTAATGGGGAAAGTGAAATTAGGAAATGAATACTACTATAGGTATTGTAAACCATAATAACCACAATCAAAACAAGCATTTGCAATATGATGGGTCTCACGTTTACTCGAGTTAAAGCTATTAGCGTTGTAAACTCCTAATTGGACTTTTCTTGCCACATGAACGGAAAAGTAAATCAGTTTCACATAAGCGAGCCGACTGCCGCCATGAGCGCAAAGCAAACACACAAAAGGAAACAGAAGTTCGCTTGTAGTGGAAAGTATCGGCAAAAGTGCAATTATCTATGTAACCCGCAAAAGTGCAATTATTCATCTAACCGTCAAAAGTGCAAAGATCTATGTAACAGGGTCGATCTCATGCAAAGCCCTTGACTACTGCCCAAAGAGATTGTGCTGCCTACGAAATAAAGAGAAAAAATAGTCCAGAAACCATACGGAAAACATGGAGCCTCGTATGTTTTCAGTAGTTGGCCAGTGTGCTCGAGGCTGGCTAAACACCAGAAAAGGCATGACGTATGCATGCCTTTCACTAATGATATGAAGTGAATTGTAAAAGACAAGCCCACGAACCAACCAAAGCGATGGGCCTGACATGGGCGTGGTTACAAGCCCATAGAGAGATAACAACAGGGACAGAGCACTTTGCACTCAACCCTAAAAATGGTACGTACTGGTTGCTCCACTATAGAATTACCGTAGAGTTTAGATTTTTGGATAGTATGGCATCCAAACCCAGTGTATAGGACTCTGGGAACAGGAAATAAAATGACAACCTTAGATTAGTGATCTATTCATCAAGAGTTATGTGGAAAAAGGCTTGCCGAAAGATATTGATAGCATTCAGTGTGTCCGTTTTATGCCTGGTGATAACATGTGTTCTGAAATACCCAAAAATAATGATATGAGAGAAGGAAAATAATTCCTTCTAATTCAGGAGCTGGTTAAATAAAAAAAACATGGACTACAGGAATAGTCCCTTTTGTGTAGAAGGAGGCGACTGGCACAGATTTATCAAGAATTCCCTCGATTAGGAAGGCTTGTAAAATGTTCTCCTGTTCAAAGATACAAAAGTAAAAGAAGAGCGATTTGCTCTTCTGCTTAAATAAACAAGACCGATGGCACTTGTTTAGCCGCGGTCGCCTAGGAGCATTCAGTAATGAGCCACAGCTGATGAATCATTAAGTGATAGTGGGGTTGAGATAGAGGGAATTAGTAGAGGTTTGTATGATATAAAACTGCATATGATATGTAATAGAGCAAAAACTATTTAATAAAACATTTTTGGACAAAATACCCCAAAACAAATCAAGACTTGAACCCAGCGTTCTTGCTGTGGTAAGCCCTAATGAAACCCATGTGAGCTACTTCCATCACAATGATGGGGCAAGGGGGCAACTATTAATTATCAGGGATGTAATTCTCGGAGCAGAGGAGTCAACCCATGGGACAGGATGGAGAGTTGGAGGAGTCAGGCTTATCTCAGAGGCATTGTGTTGAGTATTTGTACCCACACACAGAGTAACACAGAGAAAGCACTACAAACGGACACCACACCAGTTTAACAAAATAGGCAATATTTATCTAAACAAAATAAGTACATACATAGTATAGGTATAAGTATAGAATATAGAAAAAACAACGTAACAGCACTTGCTGCACCCATTCATGGTGAAAGACGTTTTGAAATATTATTCAAATTCATTCTAATGACTGCATTTATCATGATGCTTTGGGGCTATTCGAGCTGAAATGTAAGACCGGGTGCTCCCTTTTTGGATTGTGTATTTAACAGCTCCCATAAGCCTTTGAGCTGACGAGCTCTGGTGAAGCACCTGTGCGCCTACTGAGTGGTACAAAAACCTGAGAATACGTTTAGGCGGCATTTCAAGCAACCCCATCTGCCACACTTTGCTCTCCACTGATGACGGCAGAAAGCCAGAAACACGTGCCCGGAGATACGGCATTCGCTGCACCAACTTATGGTGAATAGCTTTCTACAACGTTACAGCACTTGCTGCACCCATTTATGGTGAAAGACTTTTTGAAATATTATTCAAATTCATTCTAATGACTGCATTTATCATGATGATTGGGGCTATTTGAACTGAAATGTAAGACAGAGTGCTCCCTTTTTGGATTGTGTATTTAACGGCTCCCGTAAGCCTTTGAGCTGACGAGCTCTGGTGAAGCACCTGTGCGCCTACTGAGTGGTACAAAAACCTGAGAATACGTTTAGGCGGCATTTCAAGCAACCCCGTCTGCAACACTTTTCTCTCCACTGATGACAGCCGAAAGCCAGAAACACGTGTCCAGAGATACGGCATTCGCCGCACCAACTTATGGTGAAAAACTTTCGACAACGTTACAGCACTTGCTGCACCCATTTATGGTGAAAGACTTTTTGAAATATTATTCAAATTCATTCTAATGACTGCATTTATCATGATGCTTTGGGGCTATTTGAGCTGAAATGTAAGAAAGGGTGCTCCCTTTTTGGATTGTGTATTTAACGGCTCCCGTGAGCCTTTGAGCTTACGAGCTCTGGTGAAGCATCTGTGCGCCTACTGAGTGGTACAAAAACCTGAGAATATGTTTAGGCAGCATTTCAAGCAACCCCGTCTGCCACACTTTGCTCTCCGCTGATGACGGCAGAAAGCCAGAAACACATGTCCGGAGATACGTCATGCGTTGCACCAATTTATGGTGAAAAACTTTCTACAACGTTACAGCACTTGCTGCACCCATTTATGGTGAAAGACGTTTAGAAATATTATTCAAATTCATTCTAATGACTGGATTTATCATGATGCTTTGGGGCTATTTGAGCTGAAATGTAAGACAGGATGCTCCCTTTTTGGATTGTATAAGTATAGAATAACCCTAGGTAAAAGGGAACCATATGTCATTATGTTGTACATCCTACAATACAGCATGGCAACTGTACGGTTCAAAACTTAAAACATGTAATGACCACATTTAGCAGTTGAAGATGAATACCCAACAGGTTCCCATAGCACGGTAACTGCTTTTATGCTAGCCAGTTCAGGTTTGAGATGTACTTTCTCCAATCCTCCATGGTATTCAAACCCGTCTTTATAGAGTCACATCTATCCATCAATTTGCATGCTAGTCTCTGTAAGTTGAACATATTATCTCCCCTTCTTGGATATGGGGCAACCTTCTCACTCACTTGCCATCTGAAGTCTTCTAGTGTGTATTGCTATTCATGAAAATACTGGACCATTGGTGCTGTTTCTACTGAGCATCTGATGCAGCTCTGTGATGGCTGATTCTTATTCATACCTGTTGAGTCAACTGACCAATGTAGATTAAAACACAGAGGCACCACATGCAGTAAATTACGTTAGTTGAAGCGCAGTTGGTATGATGACATAAAGTCACCCGAATATCACAATGTATGAACAGCTTTGTATTAGACATATATTGACAGGCAACACAATTTTCACATTTATAATGATCCTTAACAGGATCCAGGTCAAGTAAAGGGAGTGTGGTAAAATCTGTTCTTTGAATTCTGGTGTCTGCATGTACTAAGTGATCTTTTAGATTTGCATCTCTTTTATAGGGAGAAAGGTGGGGTCTCTCAAAAGGGGTTCATATTTCTGAATATTGGACCAGTGCCTTTTGATATTTTTAGAAAACTTATTTGTATGTGGAAAACAAAGTAGTCACTTAGACAATCTTGTCCAATGGAGACCTTTTCTTTAGTCTGTATGATTACTTCTCATGGACTGTACCATGCTCTTTTGAGTGAATTTCTCATCAAGCGTTTAGGATATCCTCTCTCCTGCAATTTTTGGCTAAGTGTAGCCCCTTCTCTGAAATAATTACTTTTCAGGGTGCAATTCCTATGAAGGCAAAGGAATTGGCCATAGGGCAAACCATCCTTAAGACCTCTAGTGTGGAAGCTGCTATATTGTAGTAATGTATTGTGTTCTGTTGGTTTGCAGGAAAGCGTCACAATAAGTTGGCTGTCATCATTCTTTATTAGGAGATCCAAGAAGGTTATTTTATGTTGGGGTAAATTTAGGATCCCCTAAAATGAGCACTCTACAACCACAGAACTTTGTAAATTATTTATTGTTAAACTGCTTTGCCAAAAAAGGGATATAACTTCTGGAAGATCATGTCTGTGTCTGGCCTATTTAGCCCGCCATGTTTTAGGCACACGTATGGCCGGAATGGAGTTGGACCAATACGCAGTAATGAAGCCTCCGCATTCCCATCAGGACACTGGAGGCAATGCCTGCTTCCCTCCCATACCATTCCTTCTTTTATCCTCACCTAGCATGGCTACTTCAGAAGAATTTTTGACTTTCAAGGCTGCTAAATTCCAATGTGTTGCTTACATCAAAGAGAAGATGCTACTGTGTACCTACCACTGTGCTTGGATTGGGTAACAATTGCACCAATGAGTGATGACATAGTGTTGAGTAATTGTGAGTGATAATTGATTTTTTCATGTGTTGGCAGACAGTGAGGGAGGATGTTCAACTAATTTATAAGCTTGATTTTAATGTTTTGCAATGTTTAGGGCCTGATGGGTGATAATTTTCCTGATTGAGAATGGCCTTTTCACACTTAGAAAACATTACTTGTAGGGTTCACTTCTTCTTACAGGTTCTTCAGAAACCACATCATTCACTTTAATTAACAAACAGAAATCTATTGCCACAAACTAAAATACTCAATTTTGTTTTTCTTCTTGTTCTTCAATAGAAGTGCACTACAGGTCTGTCTCACTTGGATCGGGAGTCCTAGGACGTAGTTAGACTAATTTGTCAGAAGGAGGATGGAAGGATTCAGGGTGAGACTACCTGAAAAGCCAGAAAAAGGAAGTTATTGACTTCAAAAGGAAACCATGATGATGGTGATTTTGAGGCCTATTCAGCTCTGCGGGCTGAGGTGCATTGATTTGGGAAATGTTGATGAGTGTGTGTGCTGACTCAAATATGAAACTACTCTTATGTGGCTGTGGTTTGGGGAGGCTGTTGCTTGTAACTGACAACAGACAACAGACTTGTGATGCAATATCATCACATTATGAACATACTTGGATAAACTTTATGATGACAATTGTGAGATTGATCATGCATCTACTTATCCATGAATGGTTTTAAATTGCTCTCACTTCTCAGTTAATCAATTGAAAATGAGTCATACAATTAAATGAGTGACTGCAGCAGTCTATGCTCTTGCTCTGCCTCTACATCTGCTTGGTACACTCCTTATGAAGCTTACCTTCTGTCCTTCTCCTTGACTCTACAACTATATTGTTTCTGTTTACAATCCACAGGCCTTCTCTTCTCCTGCAAGAAAGATGAAAGCTTTATAGCACTCCTCTTTATCTTACCTGAACGGTTCAGCCAGACACCCAAGAGTGACCAACATTCCAAAAAGAATGCAGATGCACTGCCCAATTTGGCAATGCAGTATAATTTTTCTTTTAGCAATAATAGCTTTTAGAACTGTGTGTTCACGTCACTCCTCCATAATTTGTAGTTTTTCAAACCTAGATGACAGAACATTACACGCATAATAATAACCTGTGTCTCTGAGGCTGAAGGTCTATTTGCAATGCATTTAACTGAACTGTGCCATACTCATTCCTTCATTTCCTTCCACAACAGATTGATGATGATGTGCTGCTCATCGCCCTGATAAATATTGTTATTATGTTGTGTAGTGTGTGTCTTTGTCACACCTTTCTCCAAATCCCCTGTCCCATCCATTGATCAAGCCCCTAACCCTCTTCCCACAGACTATTTGAATATTGAGGTATAACTTAAATAATTCACACCATACATAGATTATACACTTAGTGGGGCAGATGTGGTAAAAGCGACACCAACTCACTGTAGGATCTTCAATTACCTGAGCAATAGCTCACACTAGCCCCACTTGCGCATAAAAGAGATCCATAATTTCAATATATAAAATCATCATTTGTCAAAATTGTTCAGCCTTTGTGTTGCATAAAACCCTAACCGTGTCCACTCCTGACTCTGAGTCCACATTTCCTGACTAGGATTTTGTACGTTTATTTGTAATGAAATACTAGCTCCCAATTGCTCAGAAGAAGTTTCTATTGCTAGTTTTTGTGATAATACCAGGTCTTGGTCTCACAGTGGTAGTCTTGTCTCAGACAGTCTTTGTAAATTTGTGATATAAATAAATAACTCACTAACTGTGTTTTCTTTCAATCTATCTGCCTGAGATGGATAATCCTTCTGATTAATCCTTCAGTTGGTTTTCACATAGGTGGAAGTAGGACCTCACTTGTGATGTCTTCCCTGTTAGCGTGCTAGCCTGCTACTACTACCACCACCATTAAGAAGGCACCTTGGAAAACCCAGCAGTAAGCCTTCTGAAGACTGGGAGAGGTGGCAGACATCACTTCATCTATGCAGGTAAGAGAACTATGGATTGAGGTGTACTAGTTTAGTTTGTAATTAACTTCTGTTCCAATGAAGATTATTTTTTATCTAGGTTGCTGTACGCAATAAAAGGCACAGGCAATGTCATACCCCCGAGTGATCAATATAGTTACAGAGGGTAATATAGGGTAGTATAATATAACTAACTGGTTTACAATTTGACAAGTTGATTAAAAAACAGGCTGCACTGAAAGACGGCAGTGCAAAGTAAACAATTTCAGGTATAAAATGAAATAATAATTCCCCTTTAATTTTTCATTTCAATAAAAGTAAAACAACCCTCTCCTCTCTCCTCCCACAACAGGCCCACCTATCTCCCCAAACAACCCAGTGCCCAATCAATGTCCAAAAATTAGAAAGGATCCATTGTTCTCTTTCCAATTCCCGTCCTCTCCACCCGCATCAAAGTTTCTCTCACCAAATAAAAAAAATAAAAAAGGGTACCAGGGGGCTTCTTTGATGTGGGATTGAAGGCTTTTCACTTCCTGGGGAAGGCTTGCCACTGCACAGCATAGCAGCGCTAGCTGCCGAACCACGCAGGGTTGGAAGTGGTTTGAGTAGTGGGGGGGCATCAGTGGTGGTTTGACAGAGGCACTGGCGATTTTGCTGTCAGGATGGAGGCACAGACAGATGGCTGGAGGACCTGGGTCCCTGGGCAATGGTTGCTGTCACCTTCTGTTTCTCAGCCACCAGCCAGCGATATCAGTCCAGATGACCTCCATCCATTGCTGCCAGAACTGGGCTGCTATCCCCTGCCAAGATGGTGGACCAGCAGGAGTAGCTATATCAAGAAGGAAAATAAAAATAAAAAGACAAATTGTTAATAATGCTCAGTGTAAACACTTGCTTACATATAGTGGCTCAGTAGTAGTACATTGTTGGTCCGCTAGGGCCATTGGAATTTGCCTCACATAAAAAAGCACTAACTGGCTGCAAAGAATCAAGCCACAATGACATGGGATGAAAACTAAGTGATTTGTTTTCTTTTGAAGGATTTCGGGGTAAAAAGAAATCTAAACAGACACTTCGGGCCTTATTACAAGAGTGGCGGCTTACAGACCGCCACACTAGAGGTCTGGACCACCACCAGTGCAGCAGTCTTACCACCGCCAATGCAGCGGTCTGACCACCACATTACAAACCTGATCGTCGGACAACCAGGGAGCTGCCATCTCCTCCAGGATCTTGGATCCCGGCGGTCTAGCAGCCGCAGAGTTCCTAATCCACCGGGGCAGTGCTGCCATCAGTGCTGCCCTGTGGATTATGACCTCATTCTCCGCCAGCTGTTTCATGGTGGTAGCACCGCCATGAAAAGGCTGGTGGAGAACAGGTGCAGGGGGCCACAGAGGGGCCAATGCACTTGGCCTGGGCCGTACATGTCCCCCCCTGCCAAGCAACCTCACAATGTTCACTGTTTGCTTTGCAGACAGTGAACATTGCAAGGGTGCTGGTGCACCTTGCTCGCTACAGCATTGCCTGCGGCCGAATTTGAGTTGGAGACTGTTAGAAATGGGGACTTTGGTTGGCAGTCAGGTTACCCCCTGTTCAAGCAAGGACCCTCACTCTAGTCAGGGTAAAAGAGAATCACCCTCATCTAACCCCTGCTTACCCGCTACTAGCTTGGCAGGAGCAGTAGGCTTAACTTCTGAGTGCTAGGTGTAAAGTATTTGTACCAACACACACAGTAACATAATGAAAACACTACAAAATGACACAGCACAGGTTTAGAACAATAGAGAGTATTTATCTAAACAAAACAAGACCAAAACGACAAAAATCACCAATACACAAGTCAAGTTATCAATTAAAAAGCAAAAAGAGTCTTCATGTAGTTTTAAACACACACTAACACAGTTAGCGTGAAAATGTACCTTGGGTGCACCAAAAATAACCCCGCACTAGCGAGTGTGCGTCAAAAAGGGCTTGCGATGAGTCTATTTCGCTCACGAGCGAGACCTTGCTTCGTTTCTCCTTTTGTTGGGTCGAGGCGCATCATTCCTTCTCTCCGCAGGAGAGCAATGTGTCGATCTGGTCAGCACTCTCGGGTCTGAGCGGGCGTGCATTATTTTAACAAGCCCAGCGGTACTTGCGTCTGAAATCCAGCCGCACGATGATCCGAAAACCACGCAGCGCGGGTTGCGATCTCACCAGCCTCCGTCAGCGATGCAACGCGTCGTTTCTCCAGCTCCACATGTCGATTCTTCGGTCACGTTGCAGGCGAGCGTCGATTTTCAGCCACAAAGCTGGCGGTGTGCCGCCTCTTCAGCCGCAGATCGGAGTTGCGTCGATCTTTTCCCCGCAAGGCGTTCTGTGCATAGATTTCTTCGTCTTAGGCTGCCAGCTTCTCCTTTCAGGGTTCCAGGAACTGGATGGGCACCAAAGTGCAGAGTAGGAGTCTCTCCAGAGACTCCCGATGCTGGCAGAGAGAAGTCTTTGCTGTTCCTGAGACTTCAAACAACAGGAGGCAGGCTCTAAATCTAACTCCACATGTCCATCCGCTCCCAAAGGGAATCTACACTTGAATCAGAATCAGTATTAGAGGGACAGGCCTTGCTGCAGTGAAAAACAAATTTAGCAATATTTCACTGTCAGGACATATAAAACACATTACTATATGTCCTACCTTAACCATACACTGTACCCTGTCCTTGGGGCTACCTAGGGCCTACCTTAGGGGTGCCTTACATGTAAGAAAAGGGAAGATTTAGGCCTGGCAAGTAGGTACACTTGCCAAGTGGAATTTACAGTTAAAACTGCACACACAGACACTGCAGTGGCAGGTCTGAGACATGATTACATAGCTACTCATGTGGGTGGCACAACCCGTGCTGCAAACCCACTAGTAGCATTTGATTTACATGCCCTGGGCACTTCTAGTGCACTGTACTAGGGACTTACTAATAAATCAAATGTGCCAATCATGGATAAGCCAATTACATACAGATTTGGTAAAGGAGCACTTGCACTTTAGCACTGGTTAGCAGTGGTAAAGTGCCCAGAGTAACAAAAACAGCAAAATCAGAGTGCAGCACACATCAACAACCTGGAAAACATAGGAAAAAAGTTAAGAGAGACCACGCCAAGGATGAAAAGTCTAACAGAGACAATACTGTAGCCTGTTTCCCACTAGGCCAGTGGGCGAAAACTTAGGTTTCCGCTCACTGACCGTGCAAGAAACCCATAATTTCTCTGGCAGGGAGGTCACCGTGTAGGCAGCAGCCACCCTGTCAGGAGTTTGGTGGACGGAGTTTTGCATCGGCCAAACTCATTATGGGGCCCTTTGTGTGTAAAAGAAAAATAAATGATCTCGCATTCATGTGTAAGGCATTATGCACTATGTTTCACACATTCTTATATAAATCTCTTGGTCAGAAAAATGTGGCATATCACAAGGGGTCGACTGGGACAGAACTTAGGAAAGACAATAAAGGAGTGACGGAGGTAACTGAGCAGGACCTGGGAAATATAGCTTCTTTCCAGTTAATGCACTGAAAACGTTGTAAATGAGACATTAACTGAAGCTGATGTACCCCCCCCCCAGCCGAATGTGCAATGCTGAATTGAACTATGCTGCATTTGGGTCATGGGTAGCAAAGTGCCATGGGCAGGGAGGTGATGAATGATGATGGGTGGGATATCTGCTTCACTCAACAAATAGAGTGAGTATAATTAATTTGCCAATAAGCAAGCAATCTGACTTACCAATGGTCCCAACCTCCTCCTCTGCCTCTTGTGGCATACTGGTGCTGCCACTTGCCCCGGCACTGGTGGTCAGTACTGCCAGAAAAAAGTAAAACTTTACACATTTTAGATGTCAGATACGCCTTCCCTTATTTTTTTAACTAAATACAAATACAATACATCACTACAGTTCGGCTAGCAGTATCTTCTATTAAAAATATCACTTTGGGCATTTTTTGGTTGACAATGTTAGAAAACTCAGTTAGTCAAGCCAACTAAAAACTTTTTGTAATGGAGGGGCATATGTATGATAAATCGGAGTCATTGCAGTGCATTGAAGGGGTGGAATAATTGGTCACTGAAGGGCATACGTTCTTGGTTACCAAATGCAATGCAACCGTCCTCATACTACTTTCTAGCCATGCTGCACTGTCATCAAAACTGATGGTATAATACTGAATAAATGAATGATAATACAAACAACATTGGGGTGTCCACCATGGCCACTCTCGTTTTACTGTTTGAGCATGAGCAAGAAAAATGAAATCCTTCTCAACAAACATGCATAGAATAGCTTATTTAAGCATGCAATCTTCACAGTAGAATACTTGTCCTAAAAATCTGTTCTCTTAGTCTTACAGGACCAGTCCTCAAGATATAAGAGGAATGGAAAAGCTTACTAACAAAGAAGAAGTAAGCTACAGACTAGTAAAGACAGCAGGAGGTCAGCTACAGAAACATGAAATAAAGACAAGCTTTGGCAAAGCCAATAGGTCTCGCCTTACAAGAGCTATTGGCTTTGGCAATGTACTTTGCCATGTTGTACACCAGTGTGGCTGCTGTTCAGCATGGCTAAATGTTAGTGGCATGGAGTGTCAAGAGTGAAGTGGGGAGTAGAGTGTCATAGAGTGAATTTGTTGGAATGTCACAAAGTAGAGTAGGAGGAGTAGAGTGTCATAGATATGAGTAGAGGGAAGCAGAGTTCAGTGGTTCAGTGGCAGAGAGTGTAATGAAGTAGGGTGAAAAAGGGTGGAGTGTGTTGGAGTGCATTGAGGTAGTGGGGTGGATTGGGTTGGAGTAGAGTGGAGTGGATTGGATTGGGGTTGAGTGGGATGGATTGAGAGGAATGGGGTGGCTCAATGTGGTGGGAATAGATTGGAATACAGTGGATTGAAAAGGGATGAGGTGGATGGGATTTGAGTGGGGTGGACTAGACTGGTTGATGGGGTGGGTGGCTTGGATTGGAGTAATATGGCTGGGTTGGAGTGGGGTAGAGTGGGATGGATTAGATTGGGCTGGGGTGGGTTGGATTGGATTAGACTGAACTGGAGTGGGGTGGATAGGATTGGAGATGGTATATGGGTTGGGGTAGATTAGATTCAAGTCGATTGGACTGCATTGTATTAGATTGGATTGGATTGGAGTGGGGTGGATTGGAGTGGAGTGGGGTGGGCTGGATGAATTGGAGTGGGGCAGGCTCAATAGATCAGAGTGGGGTTGCTTGGATTGCGATAGTGTGGAAGTATTGGAGTAGAATGTGGTAGATGGAGTGAGTGGGGTAGATTGGAATTGGGTAGATTGGAGTCAGTGTATTGAAATGCGGTTGGGTGTGTTGGATTGGATTGGAGTGGGGTTGGGAACTAGGATGGGGTAGGGTAGATTGGTTTGGGGTGGGGTGTATTGGAGTGGGATGGATTGGAGTGGAGTGGTTTGGATTGCAGTGGGGTGGATTGGAGTGGGGTAAAATGGCTGCATTGGATTGGAGTGTGTTGGATGAACTGGGATGGGGTGGGCTAGATTAGGCTAGAGTGGGATGGATTGGAGTGAAGTGGGTGGGATAGGGTGAATTGGAATGGGGTGGATTGGATTGAAATGGGGTGTGGTGGACGGGAGGTTTGGGCTGAATAGGGTGGGGTGGATTGGATTGGGGCAAAATGATTGGGGTGAGATGGATTGGACTAGGGGGATTGCATTGAGGTGAAGTGAGTTGTATTCCATTGGGTGGATTGGATTGGGTGGACTGGAGTGGGATGGGATGGATTAGGGTGAATCAGATTGGGGTAGATCGGATTGGTTGGGGGAGTGGATTGAATTTGGGTGGATTGGATAGAGTGGGGTGGACTGAATTAGGGTAGGGAGGATTGGAATGGGGAAGGGGTGGATTGGGTTGTGGTGGATTTGAGTGGAGTGGATTGTGGTAGATTGGACTGGAGTGAGGTAGATGGGATTGGAGTGAGTTGGATTGGATTGGAGTGGGGAGGATTGGAGTGGTGTGGAGTGAATTGACTGGAAAGGGGTAAACTGGATTGAGGTAGGGTAGATTAAGGTAGTTTGGAGTTGGGTGGATTGGTCTGGAGTAGGGTGGATTGTAGTAGAGAGAGAATGACTGGGGTGGTGTGGGTAGATTGCATTGGAGTAAGGTGGATTGGATTGGAATAGGGTGGGTTTGATTGGAGTGTGGCTGGATGGTCTAGATTGGGGTGGGATAGACTGGAGTGGAGTGGGTTTGAATGGACTGAACTGGAGTAAGGTAGATTGGACTGGAGTGAGGTGGTTTGGACTGGAGTGGGTGGACTGGATTGTAGTAAAGTGGATTGGATTGGGGTGAGGCATGTTGTTTTGGAGTAGGGTAGACTGGGCTGGATTGGTGTGGATTGGATTGACGTGGGGTGGACTGGATTGGTGTGGGGTAGACTGGATTGTAGTGGGGTAGAATGTGGTAGATTGGAGTGGGGTGAAATCAGTTTGAGGGGGTTGGTTTGGACTGGGGTGAGGTAAGGTGGATTGGATTGGAGTGGGGCAGATTGTTTTGGATTGGAGTGGGTTTTTGGGATTAGCGTAGGGCAGGGTTAAATGGTACAGGTTGGAGTGGGGCAGGTTATTTTGAATTAAAGTGGGGCAGATTGAAATGGATTGGAGTGGGGCAAGCTGTTCTAGATTGAAGTGGGGAACATTGTTTTGGATTGGAATGGTGCAGATTGGAGTGGGGCAGAATGTTTTGGATTGGAGTGGGGCATATTGTTTTAGATTAGAATGGGACAGTTTGGAGTGGGGCAGATTGGAGTGGGGCAAATTGCTTTGGATTGGAGTGGGCAGACTGGATGGGGCAGATTGTTTTAGACTGGAGTGACAAAGACAGATTTGGGGAAGTTTCGAGTGGGTAGATTGGAGTGGGCTGGATTGAGGTGGGGTAGATAGTGATGTAGTGCATGATTATGTGTCAAAGTACCTGTTCATAAATTACACATAATAATGAAACAACATTACATTGCAATATTTTGAACAAGATAATCATTTGAGAAGGGCACCCACAAGCAAAAACAAAATAAAGCATGATTGGAAAGTGAGAAAACAAGACTTTTCAAAATAAAAGTATGTTAGCTATAAAAAAGAAAACTTTGCAATCTTGTTTGTCCTTCAATTTTGTTTGTCATGCTGGGCACGTTTTTGCCAGCCACAAGCCTTCTGTTTGCAAGAACAAATTAGTACCTTGATCACATCGGGAGCAGCGGAGGGGCGTTGATTTAGTTGGATCAATCAGTGCTTGGTCCCTGCACCATAGACAGGAAAAGAAATGATGCTATGCCTGAAGTGGACAAATTATGAGGCTGTAAAGAAGAGTGCCACGCAAACCAACAAAAGGTGAGTGGCAAGTGGTCTCCAAGCCCTTTACTATACACCACAGAGTCTCACAAATGAGACGCATGCACTAGAACATGCACTCGTAGACTTGACCATAGGAAAATTAGGCCAATGCAGGGATAACAAAAATTTTATAAACATTGCATTGGATGAAGAGGAGTTGGACAAAAAGGAGACAGGAATAGTAAAAAATAAAAAGGAAAATTATTCCCAATGGGGAGAGGTAAATGTTAGGAAAATAATAATAATATTAACAGGAAGACTTACTGGGGCCAGCAGATCTATCAGCCACAGTGCTGGTGGTGGTGCTTTCACCCACCACAGCATTGGTGGCAGCACCCCTGGCTCCCTGACCTGCCTCCGTAGCCCTCTTCTAGCCTTGGGTGCTGAAGTAAGAAATAAAGAAGATAAAAAAATAGATTAGTAGTACAGTTAATCTCCCCAAAAATATTTTGACAGGCAAAAACAAAGGCAGTAAAATAGTACTTTTCTAATTCCGATCACCCATTGTACTAGTATTGAGTTGACCTATCCCTAATTTCCTAAACCTAAGCCCTACTCCAAATTTCCTTAATCTAACCTACATTTGGGACTGCTAATGCATTGCAATTAATGATCTTTGCTTTTCATCTCATTCTCGACCCATTTGATGGACCCATTTAGATGCACATACAAACTACACATCACTCGGACTTTGCTTGGGACTGTGGGAGCTACATAAAGAAAGGCCAGGAGAAAGATAACTGACTGATATTATTTACTACTACCACTATCTTAGTGACAGGACAGAGGAGTCTGCATGGCTTCTCAAATATTCAGCCCAAGCAAGCGCTGACGAGTACAATTAGGTAGCACCGAGAACCTGGCTAACTCAAGTTGGATCACATAATAATTGTAACAAATTAAAATACCTCTGAGTATGAGGAGCATGCCATTAGAAAAAAATCACATAATTGTAGAACACAACAAATAAATAATGACTCAAACAAGCCCCACACCATTGACGCCCCTCAGGTCGAACAGATCCTGCTCCCTGCAGCCGACACTCCTGCAGACCTCCCACACCTACCTCCTGTTGCTAGCATGGAGGGGAGGTTACGCTGCACATAAAAAAACATTTGCAGCCGCCTCTGAAAAAAGGGCCGGGGCTGCACATTTTTACACCACCACTCCCTGTCTCACCTGGCTCTGCAATGGCACTGGGTGAGAAAATAAAAGAAGAAATAGCAAAAGGAAAAGAGAAAAAGAAATGAAGAGCTAAGGAGGTAAATGGGAAACCAAAAAAAGGGTGCAAAAAACTTACAGAAAAAGAAAAAAAGACAAAAATGCCAAATACAGAAAGACATACATTAATAAAATGAAGGTAAATGAGGGATGGATGAGTGAGATGAGGGAGGTTTGGAAAGATTTATAAGGCCCAGCACCATGCGGAACTGGAAAGCAGGTAAAACAAAATGGCCGTGCCCAAGCAAACTACGTGGTGCCACTCGCACAGAAGCATGGATTGCACAACTTGCACACAAAAAAGCAGCAACAGGCAGATGAGCAATTCTGCCTGCTCACGGAGTTCCACCCAGGCTTACTTTAAAACATGTCCCAGACCTGCCATTGCAGCCCGAGCCGAATCACACTGCTTTGTCGACTTGACATTTAAAACCAATTGCCAAGCCTTAAACTCACCTTTTATTACATATGTGTCACCCCTAAGGTAGACCCTGGGTAGCCGATAGCGCAGGTCTGGGACATTAAAAGGTAGAATATGTACTTTTACATTTTACATGTCCTGGTAGTGAAAAACTCTCACATTTGTTTTTCACTACTGTGAGGCCTATCCCTCTCATAGGATAACATTGGGGATTCCTTCTTACATTTAATAAGCTGTAATTCCTGACTGAAAAGGGATGGATCTATTATGTTTGGTACCTATTAAATTGTAAAATATAAATCATCTTTAATGGCACAATTCAATTTATCATTACAATTTTGAAAATACCACTTTTAGAAAATTGGCATTTTTCTGCTCTTAACCCTGTGTGCCAAATGCCTGTCTCTAAAATATGTCTGGGGTAGGTGACAGCTGGACTTTGTGCATTTCCTCTAGGCAACCACACACAAAGGGGGCCATCCACATCCTGATGGGTCATCCTGGGCAGGATGGGAGGGAGGATCTGGCCACAGCCACACACTTACACCTGGATAGTCTGGGTTCTTTCCCCACACAAAGGACTTAACCCCCTGTATTGAATCTGGAGCCAGGGTAGGAAGGAAGGACCTCTTTGCACTTCAAAGCCCTTCTTTGAAGTCTCCCCCATTTCAAGGGCACCACTGGGTATCGGAACTTGTACTTCTGACCGCACCAACTCAGTATACTTCTGGACCTATGGATACTACACTGCCAGGAAGAAAGACTGTTGTGCTACTGAAGGACTGCCACTCTCCTGGCCTGCTGCTCTGGAATAACTGGTTTCTTGCTGTTCTGACCTGTCGCCCTCCTTGTCTGGGTGAGAAGGACTGGATCCACACTACCTGAACCCAACACCTAGAGTTACTCCAAGGGCCAGCTGATCGGTCTCCAGTTTTCTGAAGTCTCAGGGACATAAAAAACTTCAAACTAATTTCTACAGCCCCTGAACTCTGCCATCTGTGAGTCTTGCCCTGACAAAAGGTGCCAATACAGTCCTGGGCCCTGGGAAGTGGGTATAAAGTGCTGCTCCAAGAAAAACCCATGTATCGATGCCGTTGCACTGTTTGGAACTGGCACACCTCCATTCAAGCATCGCTGCTGCTGCAAGGACTGAGCTCATCACATCTCCGATGGTGCTGTGCATTGCCTCTAATTCTGACGCATCTCTGACTTTACATGGCCTGAAGCCAAAGCAATACCTCCATCCTGAGGATCAATGGCAATGAATCGTCTGCTCTGTTCCTTGCATCTCCCTCGATGTTGACGCAAACAAGTTACTTTGCAGCAGTCCAAGACTGGCCCCTGTATCTGACCTGCGATCCATCGCGGTCATCCTGAACTTTCAGATTTTACCCCATCTACTGAGATCAGATAGCCCCGGTTAGCGCTTTATGCTTTTAAGCACTACATTTCAGTTTATTCTTTGAAAATGTATAACTGCGGTTCCACTTATTGGATTTTTGTCATTTTAGACTTGTTTTGTTTATTAAAACAGGTTCTATTTTTCTAACCAGGTGTGGTATCTTTTTCTGTTGTATTTTCACTTTTGTACTGAGCTGCATAAATAGTTAACAGACTGCTAACTAATGTTAATTTAGGGTGTATTTGTGACTTACCATGACTAGGATTGTAGTTTCTGCTTAGACAGGGTGCATACCTCTGCCAACCAGAAACCCAATTTCAAACAATCATAACAATGAATAAAATTAAAATATGAAAATTCAATGAGATTGTTATTCAACTCTGTTTTCTATAATAATGTTACATCCTTTGTAATGTAAAATTTGAATTGTACTTTATAAGTCCGAAAATAACACCTTAAGCTTAAGAAGAATTGACAATGTGCAGCATACGTTTTCAGGGGCCTGGCTGGAACTTTCTGGTTGCACCTGGGTTGTGACTTTAGTCAACTTGGAAAGTATATTTGTACCAGAGAGTGGAGAACAGGGGCTAGGTACTGGGAGAATTGAACTATTCTGACAGGATGTTGGGGTGGAGCTGGTAACGGCTCCATTTGTCTTTCAAATGGCACTGAACAATGGACACACAAAGGAGCCTGACAACAGGCCTCCCTTCAGGAATGTCTCAATAGACAGGCACGACACAAGCCGAGGAAGGAAAAGGGAGCTCACTGAACACGTTTTGTGTAAACAAAGGTACTTCTTACCCATACATAGGCTGCCACTGGGAATACAAATGGAATATTCAAAAAGTAAACCACATTCCTATTGGCCTTGTGAAACTCAAAAGGACAGCCATGCTGTCTGAATCCTAGAATGAAGAGTTGACTGACTTGCTTTCACTTCAGAACTTCAGTAATAACTAACCCCATATGTGCCCTACAGGAACCCCAAAAGTGTTGATAGCACAATGAGATAGCACACAATATGTCTCCCTCATTTATGTAAGTTGAAATCGGAAAATTGCCCAACCTAAGAGTTAGCAAAGGACAGATTTTGCTGTTCTGCAAAAAATATATATGCGCAGACCTTAGCTAACATTCCATATGCCTTTTCAGAGATGCCTTAGCATTAATTCAGTTGTGAGCAGATTAATTTAATGTGCTGGATGGGATTGGACTAGCATGGTGCATTATGGAAAATGTAGTCCTTATACCCAGACCGTGTTCACAAAGATGTGGGCCCAATGGAGAAGCCACGCAAGATAAAGAAATAGTAGTGTGGCAAATTACAACTTCAACAAATAGTGACCACATTTGCTACACAAGCACACAAACAAGCTAAAATAGGAGCTGGATGAACAATACTGAAGCAGCTTATCACAACACAGAAAACGTTTCACCCAGACCTGCTAGGTTCCTATCAGTGGATCTCTGCCTGATATGCTCAGCCAATTCTTTCAACATTATTGTTCAGGGTAAAGCATATATGATACTCATAGTACCATTCAAATTTGACTAAATGTAAAATGACCATTAAATTCCATAATGAACATCCAGAAATCATATTGCCAATACCTGCCTTTATTAAAAAAAATGTAAACCTCAATTTTCAAGTTAAACATAAAATTTCATTAAAATCTAAAACATCTTTGCATTAATCATGACTAAAAAGATTCAAGCCCTCATTACGAGTTTGGCGGTGTCTTCTGAATACCCCGTGGTGGAAGCTGCCAAAAGACCGACAGTGTTGGCGGTCTCATGACTGCTGTATTACGAGTCACAGATAGACGTTTGCCCAAAAACAGGCAAAAATCCAACACCACCAAGCTGGCCGAGGGCGGGAGAGAGGTGGTCCCACCCACAGCACCACCACGCTGACAACAACCTACTTTCCATATTATAATCCACAAATCAGCACAGCGGTCCTTCTGTGGTGGTAAACCATTGGTGGTGCGACCTGCTGCGCTCAAACATACACCTCCAGAAGAACCCAAAGCCACATTGGACAATAGGAACACCCCACACCTGCGACACATACACACATCAGACACACACACCACTATAAAACACCCCCTACACATCTCACAATCCTTGAACAAAAAGAACCATTCACACAGAGATACTGCAATACCCAATACATAGCACATATAACCCATTGGCACATCACACACAGCAGAACTGCACACGAACACTACAAAGCACCACCACACCAATGAAACACCCCACAAACCCAATCACACCCCCCCAAATCCACTTCACTACCACCATGACCCCTCAAAAGCACCACAATTCACAGACGAAGAGTTGAGGGTTAAGGTGGATTAAATCATTAGGGTAGAGCCACAACTGTTCAGAGCACAGGTCCAGCATTCATATTTAGCCATGAAAATGGAGCTATGGCAGATGATCGTCGACAGGGTCAATTCAGTGGGCAACTATCCACTCACAAGGGAGGATATCAGGAAGAGTTGGAATGACCTATAAGGGAAGATGGGTACCACGGCATCACAACACCACATTGACATCAACAAGACTGGCGGTGGGCCCCCACCTCCTCCCCAGTGTTTACATTGTGGGAGGAGAAGGTCTTGAACATACTGCATCCAGAGGGCCTGGCAGGAATACCCGGAGGACTGGAGTCTGGTAAGTCACTAACACTCCCTTGCCACCAACGACTCCTGTACATCATGCGTCCCCACCACCCTATCACTCCCTAATTCAACCCAACTAACACTTCCTCCCCAACCAAATCGCCCCATGCCCCTCCCCTGCATGCCACACCACCCCACTGCCACCATCCCCACACTGTCCACCCCGATAGCACACACAATGGCATAATTCATGACTCCCCCCACATGAAAAGCAGCCATTTCCACTTAACAGTGGAACATCTACACCTAAAACCATTGCAACAGCTACAATTACTGGATGTTTTGACTGCGTACTACTACATGGTAATGACAGCTATGCTATCCACAATCCACAACCCTCCAAGGAGCATGGAAACTGGCCCATCTGGGGAATCTGGTCAGTCCACCACCACCAGCCTCACCCTGCCCACATCTGAGTCCCCCACCCCTGTGGTACGACAACACAGGCAACCCCTCATCCCCAAACCTTTGTCCCCAGGACTGTTCAAACAGCAGTGTTCCCCCCAGTACAGGGACCTGAGTCTACCCCTCCCGCCCAAGATGATGATGGTCCTGGTGTAGCTGGAAATGGGCACACCATGCCAAGGGCACAGGGGGGCAGGGCCAGTGGGAGGGCACCTGTGGGCCAAGGGATGGGTCCCCCAGGGGAAAGGACTGGCCAGGAGGCCATCTCCCCAGTTCTATGAGCATACCAGCAATCCCAGGACAAGATGGGACAGACACTCTCCACCTTGCAGGAGAACCAAAGGCTACAGAAGGAATACCACCACGAGGCCATGCCACAGGAGCAGGCTCTCAATGCCGCCATGGCCACCATTGCAGGGGTGCTAAAGGAACTCACATCCACCCAGCATGTGTCCTTCTCCCACCAGCAGGCCCCTTCCACTAGCCACATACCATCTATGCGATCCACTTCTGCATCATGTAGTGGAATGGAGGCCCTGCCAAAGGATCCACAGGCCACTAGCTCCCCTCCCTCTGTAGCTGAGCAACCCCACTCCCACAAATGAGGTTGTCTATCCAGACATCCTGCAGGAGCTGATGCCAAGACCAAGACCACTGCTAGGAAGTGAGGCTCTTCTGAACATTCTCCCTTGTGTGCCACTGACACACCCTGTTGACTGTCCACTGTCATCTCTCCATTTTCGCAGGGTCCTTGGATACTGGACCTGTCCTACCAACAGCTGAGCCAACTGCTCTGATGGTTTCAAAAACCATGACCCCACTCATCACCCATTGCACTTGTAAATCACAACAAACACCATTGAGCAAAGCTACTGCTTACCTGTCTTTATTGTAACA
The DNA here is from genome assembly GCF_031143425.1 of Pleurodeles waltl. NCBI lineage: Eukaryota > Metazoa > Chordata > Amphibia > Caudata > Salamandridae > Pleurodeles > Pleurodeles waltl. The sequence goes on from NC_090440.1 coordinate 264,071,327, forward strand.
TATATGAATTAACTGTTATAATTAAATATAAATATAAATACATATGTCAGCTTACTTAAACCATTGAACAGCAAATGTCTGTAAGGTTAACAGAAGTAGGAGGCACGTGCAGCAAGTTTGGTAGTAGAACAGCCTTGTCCTCAATTTCTGTGTCAAGGGAGCCACCAATCAAGGCAGGAACCAGAGTAGCGCCACCCAAATTACTTGCATATACATTAAGACAGGGACAATCATCATGATAGAAGACACTGTTGTCAGCCAACACACATGCAGTACATTGGCATCCTCCCTAGTGCTAGTACCCAAGTGGCATGTGAACACAAATGACTGTAGCAGATCCACCTTTTCAAGTGTACAGTGAGGACAAATTAATATACTGCTGACACAACCTTGGTTGCCAGCCCTTTAGCAGTTTACACCGTACTACTAGGACCACACATCACGGCCATTCCCTTGCACATGTGATGGCAGCTAACAGCACAGTATACATAGCACTGTCACATGAACAGTGACACCTTCCCTGATGGGCAATATGTCCTTGCCCCAAACCCACACAGAGGGATAGCTGCACTAAACACCTCCACTGATGGCACACACCAGGATGAGCTATGTCACAAGGTAGACAGGAATACAGTTCAGATACAAGATACTTGCTACATACCTGTAGATCTTTGGAAGTATTGTTGGATCAACTCTGTCCTAAAGTCAGCTACATCCTCATCATCTGCCTCATCATCAATGTCTATGTCACCATCATCAGCAACAGGTTCAGCTGCCACCTCCTCAACATCCAGTAATGGTATGTGACGTCTGAGAGCCAGATTGTGTAGCATGCAGCAGGCAACTATGATCTGGCATACCTCAAGTGGTCTGTGGAGCAGGCCATCTCCTGAGAGGTGTAGACTCTAAATTCTGGCCTTTAGCAGGCCAAAGGCCCTCTTGATGACACACCCTTCCTGCTGTGGGCCTTATTGAAAAGGTTTTCACCATCTGTAGTTGGATATCTCACTGGTGTGAGCAGCCACAGAAAGTTAGGATAGTCAGAGTCACCTGTGTGCACAAAGATTGGACCTATCACAATACCGGTAGTGACACAGGGTATAATGTGAAGAGGAGTGTCATAACAGTTGCACACATACTATTGGATACACACCAATGAGCCAGGAGGCCCTCTCTCTCTGTAATTGTGCTGTCATGTGTGGCACATTGGTATTCCTCAGGATGTAGGAGTCATGCACAGATCCAGGAAACTAGTCCATCACTTGTGAGATGTACTGGTCAGCTAGACACACCATCTGGACATTGATGGAGTAAAAGCTCTTCCTGTTCCTGTACACTTGTTCATTCACAATGGGAATAACCAAAGCAATGTGGGAGTCATCTATGGCCCCTATCATATGAGGGACATGTGGCACAGCATAGACAGTGGCCAAACCGCATGTTGGAAGAAACCAGCCGCCGGAGGAAGATCCTTCAGCTACCTCGTAGCAAAGGGCTGGAACAACTTACCCATGCACCTCAGACAAAGCCCATTGCTCATCATCTTCAAGAAGAACCTCAAGATGTGGCTCTTTGATGAGGCTCAGTCTGTCCCACTGCCCAACCCCCTCAGCGCCTTGAGACCCTCACGAGTGAGTAGTTACGCTCCACAAAAAATGATTGATTGATTGATTGATTGAACCTGACGTAGCTGACCAGGTGTTTCAGTAAAGCACACAGTACATCGTTCAACACTATACTGAACACAGGCTGTGACATCCCTGCTGCCAAGCCCACTGTCAATTGGAACGAGCCTGAAGCAAGGAAGTGTAGAACAGATAAGACCTGTACTGAGGGAGGGATCCCATAGGGATTACAGATGGCTGGCAAGAGGTCCAGTTCCAACTGGGTACACAGTTCCATGATGGTCTGACGGTTTAGACAATAGGTCTGAATAATGTGTCTCTCTTCCAGGGTAGCAAGGTCAACTAGGGGCTGGTACACTGGTGCATGTCTCATTCTCACCATTGCTCGGTATCTAGAAATAGAAGAGAGGAAAAGCCACACGTTGATTTAGACAGTTCACACGCCACCTAACACTATACATGTACCTTGGTAACACACACATTTGGTTAGGCCGTCTGCGATGCAGCAAGTGATTGCATATGTTGTGTCATAGTTTTCAGTACTCACACTTGATTATCCCTGAATGTCACATGTGTGAACCTTGCTTTGAGGTCTGAACATGGATTATGTATGCACATGTCACTAGAATTCATACATGACGCACTTATCATTCACCTAAAATACACTAGCTACATGTAAAATGGCAGCCACCTGTCCTGCAAGCACAGGACAGATGGAAGTGACCTAATTCTGCTGGCACTAGTCGTCATTGCAGTAGGCGGTCGTAACTGCTGTGCAACTCCTCATTGGCTAACATTGCTGCTTATGGGAGACTGGGGCCAATGATGATCACTTCTGGTGGTGAGTGGCTATGACTGTCAATTTGTGTTGCATAGCTCACTTGACTCCTGACACTTGTGCAAACAAGACCTCCACTGTGTGAGCTGCTGTGTTCTGTCTCTGGGAGCCATTATGCCACGTCTTGCAGGAGATAGGGCCCCTGTCTTCACCCAGGAGGAGCTGGAAAAGCTCATGGACGGGGTCCTTCCCCTGCATGGACAGTTGTATTGTGCACCAGAGCAGCAGGTGAGTCCAATGTTCCTGTCCTGTCTGATGTGTGTGGGGTTGAGAGGTGTGGAGACGACACACATAGAGTGGATGCATGCAGATGGCAAAGGAGTAGGTGCGGAAGTGCCATTGGTAATGAGATGTCTGATGTGTGAAGTCCACTGCTGTTGGTGTGATGCTACTCTACATGACTTTCTCCTTCTGTCTGTGTCACCCATGCAGGTCAGCGCCCATCAAAAGAAGGGGATTGGGCGTGCCATCACCAAGCAAGTGCAGACCCTGGGGGTCCATGCCTGACAGAGCACCCACTGCAGAAAGTTTGGGAGGACCTGAGACGCTGGGCTTGGAAGACCGCGGAGGCCCAGCTTGGGATGTTCTCCAAGCGAGGGGGGGATGCCGTTCAGACTCTGACCCCCCTAATGTCCAACATTTTGGCGGTGGTCTACCCTGAGGTGGATGGGTGCTTGAGGGCAGCACAACAGCCACAAGGGAGTAAGTACACACTCACACCTCCCTAATGCCAGGCGTGTATGGGTTTGGGTAGCCTACTAGTGGGTAGGTGTTGGGTATGTAAATCATTGGTAGTTGCACATCCTGGCAGGAATTGTATCAGTTATGTGTGCCAGAACCATGCAGATGGTGACTCATTTTAATAGGCTGTCACTCTGTCAGAGGTAATTGGTGTGATCCAAATCAGCTGCCTCAGACTGTAGGTATAGATGGCTGCAGGGGACAAATTGTTACTGGCCACATTGTTGATGGATTTGTTAGCATGCTACCTTGCCATGCAGGAATCGGTAGAGTAAGGAGTACAGGGTAGGTCTATGTAAACAACTATGGGTGTGTGCCAGGTACTGTGCTACTGTGCATTGTCTGACCCTTCATGTAGTCGAAGTTGCCAATGTTCCCACATTAGGTGGATTAGAGTGCATAGCTTCTGTTTCCCCTCTGATTTCCCAAAGCTTCGCATTACAATGTGAAGGTATGCAATGGCACGGCATACCATAAGTTACTTTTGTTGTCAGTCTGTGTGAATGATGTGTAGGTATTGACCGATTGCACCCTTTCTTTCTCTTCCACCGCCCCTCCCTCTCCTCCTCTGTCTTTGTGTGCATCTGCATCATCAGGTGAAAGAGAAGGGGCACCGGTGAGTGGGGATGCTGCAGCCCACAGGACCCAAGAGACTGATACCAGTGCAGCCAAGGAGACCAGTGGGACAGAGAGCGAGGGGAGTGCCACGGGGGAGATTGGATCTACAACATCCTCTTCAGATTCCTCCTCCGATGGACACTCCCTGGTGGTGGCAAACCCATCTGGGACCAGCCCAGCACCATCCTTGTCCACCACCCCCCTTACCAGCACCATCTAGAATCTGAAGAGGATGTTGTAGATCCGGTCTCCCCCGTGCCACCCCCCTTACCAGCACAACCCTCTCTGTAGCTCCACACTCAGCTCCCCGTGCCCACTCAGCTAGGAGGGTGGGCGTCTCCTTCACCGCAGGCACCTCTGCTCCTGCCCCTGTCAGCCCTGCTGCCATCAATGAGGAGGCTATTGACCTCATGAGGTCCATCTCTGTGGACAGTCAACCATCGGGAATCCCATCCAGGGTCTGGCTTCACAGAGGCAGCAGACCAATGCCTTCCTGGAAGGCATTCACAGAGCCCTGACTGGCCTGCAGACATTCTTTCAGGCTCTGGCCTCCTTATTGTTGGGAGTCAGTGTCCCTTCGTCATCCATCCCCCCTCTAGCTACCTGTGCCCAATCCCACACCCCTCTCTCTACACCCATAGCACACAATCAGACCAGCATTCATTCACCTCAACAGACACAGTTCCCAAAGACAAACACAGGCACCACAAGTCCCACCACCACCATGTACACAGACAAATTATACATGCACACACAACATCATCAACTCGCTACACAGACTCCCCCACCTCCTCCCTCACAGACACACCTGCTTTCACCACATCAACACTTCCAGATCCATCCACAAGTCCCATCATGCCCACCATCACCACAATAGCAGACCCCAATACATCCACCTCATTCACCACAGGCACACTCACCATTACTACCCACACCTCCACATGCAGCACATTCTCCTTATCTGCAGGCACTACCCCAACAGACACTCACACATCTACCCTGTCATCTCCCTGCATCTCCTCCCCCTCCTTCCAAGACACCTAAACACCAGCACTTACCCACCCAACAGACACCCAGCACACATATGGCTTCCACCCACGCACCTCTACCCAAGGCACCTCCCAAGACACACCTCACAACCACTCCCTTCGCTCCAACCCGTTTTTTCCATGTCCTTAAAAAAATATTTCTCTATGAGTTTGCCCTGCTCCCTCCCACTGACCCTGTTTCCCCCAAGCACCCTCATGCCCTCCCCATACCCAGTCCTTCCACATTCCAGTCTTCCCATGGCCCCCCTCATAGAGCCCATGACTCTCTCCCTCCCCCTATGGAGACTACCACCACCCCAAAAGGCAAGGGACCTCCTCCAAAGACCCATGCCAAGGGGAAAGCCCCCCTCAAAATCTAAATCTAAAGCCCCCCTCCCAAACCCAGACCTAAGGAGCCCCCTCCCAAACCCAAATCTCGGGAACCCCCTTCCTAAACCCAAACCCTCACCTCGGCACCCCCATTGCCCCTGAGATGCCTACATGCCCCATTGATGCCCCTGTCATGTGGAGGCCACGTTGCTAGAAGTCAAGTTGGGGCCAGGAACTCTGCCCAGTGTGTCTGGGCAATGGACACTATTGGACTGGCCATTAGGCTTATGTTATATATAGTTTATTTATTTAATGAGGACATGCTTTTAATATATCTGCACCAGTCACCTGTTGGTGTCGAGGGTTACATACTTGTCCTGCCTTTCCTTCCAGATGTATGTGTTGTATATGTGCAATTTGGTGTGTGTCTTCAGTGCATGTGATGTGTTTGTGTAGCAGCCGGAGTTCTGTGGGTGAGTTGTGCTATGGATTAGTGATGTGTTGTGTTGGTGTTTTGTGGCATTGTGTGGTGATGGTGTGTGTGTTGTGATGCATCTATGATGTACTTTGTGTGTTGGTGGATGTGGTATTTGATGTGACACGTTGTTTGGCAATGTTATTGGTTGAATTGGTTGTGTGCTGTTGTTTCGTGTTGCTAGCAGTATGCGTTTGCCTGTGGAGGTGTGCATTGTGTCTCTCTGCCAATGGGTTTGTGTAGTTACAATGGTGTTGTATTTATGTGACTCAGTGGTGTTGTGTGTGGATGTGTCTGACAGTGGCACTGGTGTGTGTCTACAGTGTTGGATGTAGTGTGTATGACATGTGTATGTTGGACATGTGTGTGTATGTAGATGTGTTTGTGTGTTGGTACGGGCATATGTTTGCGTGTGTGTGTGTGGGCATGGATAGCCGTGGTGGGGTTGTGTGCTGTGTGTGAGTGTGCACTAATGGGCTTCCCTACAGTGTGTGCTAGGTGGGTGTACTCATGGGTATTGGCTTCAATGCTGGTTCTGGAGTTGTATAGCCAGCAGGAGCAGTGGGAAGACTTCCAATTCGTGTTCCATGGCGGTTGCAGACGTGTCTGTGTTCCTGAAGGTGAGTGTCTCCTTTTATGTTGAGTCTTTCCGCCAGCATTTTCATGGCGGTGAGACCGCCCCAGAAATCCTGGCGGTGTGCATGGTCGTAATATGGTCAGCGGAAACATGGTCCCCGGCGGCCTGGAGATGCTTACTGCCAGCCGCAGTGGTCTGCCTACACTGGTGGTACTGGCAGTGTTTTGGCTGTGTTCTTTTGGGAACACCACCCTGGTCATAATATGGTGTTCTTCATCACAGGTCTGGCTGCAGTGCATTTGCCATCACCACCCTGATGATCCTCGGCACACCAAAGTCGTAATGAGGGCCTCAATGTTTGACAGCTTGCTCCTGCAGAAAGTAGAGTTAAGTTTGCTTTTGCTTAGTGAGAGCTCTCATCTCCCACCAAGCAAAAGCAAACAGCTACCTCCCAAGGGTGGGCATCTTGGCAGATTGCAGGAGCCAGTCGTTGCAGGTGGCAGTCCCTAGGGCCATTCATGGCTCTATGAGGGGGGCTGCGCATCCCCCCTCAATTGTAGCACATAGCCCCGGGGAGGTGGTGGTACCTGAGGCCAGGATCCGCAACAGACCCCTACATTCATTTATTTCAGCCCCGGGGAGGTTGCGGTCACTGGGGCTGCAGGGGAGACCATATGCCCCCCCCAATTAATAGTAAAAGTTTTTCTCTAGGCAGGTGGCAGTGTCCGAGACTGAAGGGGGGCAGCATGGGCCCCCTGCATTATTTTCATGTGATGTGCCCCAGGGAGGTGGCGGTCCCTGGGACACAGGTGGGCCCAGCGGGCCTGCCCACATAACTATATTCAAGTGCCCCAGGGAGGTGGCAGTCCCTGGTGCTACAGGCCTGGGTTCACGGGCCCCCCACATTATTTTACTGTGATTTGCCCCAGAGAAGTGGTGGCCCCTGGGGTGGCTGGGCCTACTGACATAACTGTATTTAATGCCCTTGGGAGGTGGTGGTCCCAGAGGCTGGGTGTGGGGCCACACGGGCACCTGCACATTTATTTATAGAGATTTGCTCTGGGGAGGTGTCAGTCCTGAGGATGCTGGGGGCCACACAGGCACCCCCCACATACATTAAAAATAGTGCCCAGGGAGGTGACGGCCACTGGAGCTTTCATAAGCCTGAGGAGTAGGGCCCCGTGAGCCTCCCTCCTATTTTTATGGTAACAAAGACAAGCGAGGGAGACCGTGCATCCTTTTCTTTTAAATCACTGCAAATTTCAAAGATTTGCAGTGACCTTTAAGCCTGGGTGGGGGCACTGGGGGGAGGGGGACCCTGCATCAAGGCTAGAGGGGTGGGGTGACACTATCCTACCCCTTTTCATTTTTTTCTTGTTATTTTTTTTGGGCTAGACTGAAACCAATTCTCATGATGGCTGCCAACACTTCTTGGTTGAAGTGGTGGCAGCCAATCAGATCTCTACATGAGATCAGGAGTATTTGTGAAGACTTCAAGCCTCCGGATATACAAATTTGGTTTTATTTTAATATTTCAAAAACTACTGAATGTATTTACAGCAAATAACAATGAGTCTTCTTTCTGGACCAAAAGCTACCTTTCTGTCAAATTTGCTGTTATTCCATCTAGTAGTTTGGGCTGTAGTCGTATTCAAAATTCCTAGGGGAAATGAAATGGGAAATGCACTATTTTTTACCCCCCTTTTTCTCGGCACCTGCTTAATGGATCCCCCCAAACATTTCCAGGCAGGACAAGATTCTCCGGAACACTTTTTTGGGGAAAATGTCACGAAGATTTGTCAAATGGCACCAAAGAAACCGGCAAGTAAAAAAATGCTTTTTCAATGGATACTAGGGCCCGGTTTTATGGTGGCCTTGTGCCATTCCAATGCCACATTAGCAAAATATTTTACACTAATGTGGCATTGGAAGGGCAAAAATGCCACGCCATATTTACAAAATGGCACAATGCTTGCATCATGCACAGAGCCAGGATACTTGCCATTCACATGGGAGATGTACTGGTCCTCCAAACACACCATCTGCATATTCAGAGGGTGAAATCTTTTTCTATTTCTGAACACTTGTTCATTTCTCCTGGGCAATATGTGCACCATCAATGGCACCAATGATGTTGGGGATATGTCTCAGTGTACAGAAGTCAGCCTTCACTGTGGCCAAATCCTCCACCTAGGGGAATACGATGTAGCTGCGCATGTGTTTCAGCAGGGCATACAACACTCTGGTCAGCACGTTTGAGAACATAGGCTGTGACATCCCTGATGCCATGGCCACTGTCGCTTGGAAGGAACCACTTGCCAGGAAATGGAGCACTGACAGGACCTGCACTAGAGGGGGGATACATGTGGGGTGGCGGATAGCTGAGATCAGGTCTGGCTCCAATTGGGCTCACAGTTCTTAGATTGTGGCCCTGTCAAGTCTGTAGGTCAGGATAATGTGCCTATCCTCCATTGTCGCCAGGTCCACCAGGGGTCTGTACATGGGGGGATGTCTCCATCTCCTATTCATCCTCAGTGGTTGAACTCTAGGGTGAAAAACTGTGAGCAGAAGGTCACATTCACACATATTTCAACATTATTATTCAATTTTTGCTTTACAGAAACAGTATGTAAACTCGTAAGTCAGTTAATGTGCCAATGTCTACTGTGACGCAGTTAGGTGCCGTGGCCTGTGCCCCCCTGAAATGGTGGCTGCCTGACCTGTGAGGAGGGACAAGTGGGAATGAGGTAATTCCACTGGCGTTGTGCGACATTGCGGTTGGCGGTCGATGACCGCCGCTCAACACTGCATTGGTTATCATTGGGCCCTATGGGTTCCAGGAGCCAGTGGCGATGTACGCTGGTGGTGACGGTATGCACCGCTGCGGACTTGATCGCCATTTTCTATCTGTGCACTCACTTGCTACCTGACCTTCAACAGGAGAGGACCTACACTGCAAGTGCTGCTGTGACCTGTGTCTTGAAGCGACAATGGCTCGAGTGTCTGGGGAAAGTGCCTCTGCCTTCACTTCGGAGGAATTGGAGAGACTGGTGGATGGGGTCCTACCCCAGTACCCTTTACTCTATGGTCCTCCAGACAGGTGAGTACACTGTGAGCATGATGCGTGGGCCATGAATGTATGGATTGCTCTGTGTGTGTAAGCCTCGTGTGGGGGGTTCTGAGGGGTCCTGGGTGGAGTGTTGCATGATGGTGGTCAATGTATGTGCGTAAGGGGATGAGGGGGATATGTTGGGCCATGAGTATAACAGTCCGGGCAGTATGACTAATACCTTTTCTGCTGTATTTTTTCTGCAGGTCAGCGCCCATCAGAAAAAGGGTATTTGGCGTGCCATCGCCAAGGAGGTGCGGACCCTGGGGGTCTTTGACAGGCGGAGCGCCCACTGCCGCAAACGGTGGGAGGACCTGCGCCGCTGGGCAAGGAAGATGGTGGAGGCCCAGCTGGGGCTGGCCTCCCAATGAGGAAGGGGTGCCAGTCGTACCCTGACCCCCCCTGATGTTCTGCATCCTGGCGGTGGCCTATCCGAAGTTGGATGGGCGCTTGAAGGCATCACAGCAGCCACAAGGGGGTGAGTACAGATTCAGAATCATGACTTTGCGTGCGTTAAGGTATTACCTGGGTGGAGGATGTGGGCTGTGGGTGCCCCTAGGCCAGGGCAAACATGGCAGGGTATGTTCAATGATGGGCAAGCTCAGATGCACTCCAACCCCAGTAAGGTTAGTGGGCATCTACTATTGGGCAGGGTCCTGTGGGTTTCAGGTGTGCAGCTAATGGTGTTAGGCATTGTACCCCATGGGCTGGTGACTAGCATTATAACTGGTAGTGCATGGCCTAGTGCATAGGGCTGTTCCCTGTGAGTTGTGTATGCCAACGGTAGTGTTGTTCCTGGCATTGACCAAGTGTATCCTCTGTCTCTCCCCCTTTTTGTTTTGTCACCCTGTCCTTGTGTGCATTAGCATCATCTGGTGGAGGAGCAGAGGAACCGGAGATGGAGGGAGCTGCATCCCACATGGGCCTGGAGGCCGAATCTATCGACGGTGAGGGCACCAGTGGGAGGGAGGGTGAGGGGAGCACCACGACGGAGACAGGAGGGGACAGTACCGAAAGCGACAACTCTTCCGATGGAAGCTCCCTGGCGGTGGCGGACACCTCTGTGCCCACCCCAACTACAGTTACAGCCGCCACCTCCGTACCAGCACCGCCCTCCCAGCAGCCCCTCAGCATGTTTCCCGTGCCTGCTCACCCAGGAGGGTGGGCATCTCCTTCGCCCCAGGCACCTGCGGCTCTGCCCCAGTCTGCCCCAGTCTGCCCTGCTCCCCTCAGTGAGGAGGCTATTGACCTCCTGAGATCCCTTACTGTTGGGCAGTCAACCTTACTGAATGCCATCCAGGGTGCAGCAGGGCATTTGCAACAAACAAATGCATACCTGGAGGGCATTCACTCTGGCTTGGCGGCCCAACAGAGAGCATTCCAGGCTCTGGCCAACTCACTGATGGCAGCCATTGTCCCTGTCTCCAGCCTTCCCCCTCCAACTTCCTCTACCCAGTCCCACTCCCCTCAACTCCAACCTATCCTAAGCACACCTTCAGACAAGCAATCACCCAAATCAACACACAGGCAAACACAAGCACCACACTTCATCTAACTGACACTCACATAAGCACCATCCACATGCAGACACACCAACATCCACTGCCTCCACTGTGTCCCCCTCCTCCTCGTTGTCCACCACCCTCCCAGTAGAATCTCCACTCACACCCACATGCACTACATCCTCATCCACTACCTTCATCACCAGCACCCCTATCACTACACGCCCCTCACTGGCAGTCACCACCCCCACATCCATGCACACATCCCTGTGTCCTCTCCCACTATGTCTGTGACCCCTCCTCCCAAAGTACACAAATGCAAGCACTCAGAAACCCAACAGCCATCCACCTCACAACAGCATCCAGCCCATGCACCTGCACCCAAACACAGCAGACTGACACCTCCTACAACCACTCCCTCTTCCTCCACACCCAAACCTTCACCCTCTTCCCTCCCCAGTGTCCCTAAGAAGCTTTTCCTTGACACCATTGACCTACTCCCTACCCCTCACCCCTGTCCTTCACCTCGGGCCAGGGTGTCCAGAACCCAGCCCAGCACCTAAGCCACCCAGTCCATGGCCACTGTGGTTTCTGCAGCAACTGCATGGTTGAGAGGCTCCAAAGAGGCACCCGTCAGCCCACCTGCCAAGGCCAAGAAGGGTCTGCCACCTAGCAAGGTCAAGAAGGGGAAACCAGTCAGCAAGGGGAAGGAGGCACCACCAGCCAGTAAGGACAAGAAAAAGACACCAGCTGGCAGAAGCAAGGAGGCACTGCCATCTGCCAAGGGCAGGAAGGGGCACACAACACCAGCCATGGCACTTCAGCCGTCCGAGGCTGCAGGTGAAGGCCTGGAGGCTTCCACCACCACTGCCAGCACCGCCACCTCGACTGCGGCCAGCACCGCCACCTGCACCGCATCCAGCAGTGCCACATGCACTGCCACCAGCAGCACCACTGCCAGCAGCAGCAGCCCCAGTGGGCAGCCGTCCGAGGCTACAGGTGAAGGCCTGGAGGATACCACCACCACTGCCAGCACCGCCACCTGCAGCGCAACTGGCATCCACTGAGCAGCTGTCACCACCGGCAAGCAGTGTGTAGTGGTGACTACATGACCTGCAGTGCGTCCTGGCCACTGCAACACCTGTCGGTGTGACACAAAGGTGAGAGACTGTGACCTTGCCCCATCCAAGATGAAGCACACTGGGCACAAGGACCCCTCCAGAACCAGTGGAAGAAGCCATCCACTCAGCCCCTCCTTGCCAGGATGAAGCACACTGGGCACAAGGCCCCTTCCAGAAGCAGTGGAAGAAGCCATCCACTCAGCCCCTCCTTGCTAGGATGAAGTACATTGGGCACAACGCCCCCTCCAGAACCAGTGGAAGAAGGCATCCACTAGAGAGACTGTGGCTTTGCACTCCCCAGGACCAAGCAGTGGGCAAACCACCCACTAGAGAGACTGTGGCTTTCCACTCCCCAGGAACAAGCTGTGGGCAAACCACCCAACTGAGAGACTGTGGCTTTGCACTCCCCAGGACCAAGCAGTGGGCAAACCACCTACTTGAGAGACTGTGGCTTTGCACTCCCCAGGACCAAGCAGTGGGCAAACCACCCACTTGAGAGACTGTGGCCTTGCACTCCCCAGGACATCGCACATGTAGCCCCCTCCAGGACCGGGGTATTGTACCATCTTCCAGCTGAGATGCCCTTCATCCCCCGGCCCCCTTTGTGTTTTCGACCTGGTGCCCCTGCAGTGTTCTCTCCGTATAGAGGCATGAGTCGTGTGTGGCCTTGGCCTATGTGTTATGGCCCAGTGGGCCACGAACATTTTCGAGTGGGCATTGTCCCTCCATTTGTGTATTTTGTATATATTGCACATTCTGCTTATGTTTAAAGACGTATTTATCTCAAATTGTACTATTACACTCATTTTACTCCATTCCTTTTGTCCTTGCATTATTCCTGAGGGCTGATATGTAATGTTGTTGCATCTGTTTGTGTGTATGGTGTTGAGGGTGGGGATGGGGGTGTTGAGTGTTGCGTGTGTGTGTCACTCTCATTTTCCTCCCCCCCACCCTTCTGTGCGAGGTGCAGTCCTCACCGTGGTCGTCTTCTCCGGCGTTCGTGTTCCTGGTGTATGAGAAGGTACACCAGCATTGTGAAAAAGTGCAGCTCGGGCTCCATGGCGTTGTGGTTCTTCCTTGAGTGTCGAGAGGTGAGTCGTTTCCCTTCAGTAACCAAAGACTCACCATTGGAGACACTGGGAAGAACAACGGGAGGAAAAGGAGAATGACACACACACGCATGACACACACACACACACCATACACACAACCAGCTGCAGACGAAAAACAATGGCACATGACACACAGCAGAATAATGCAAGGACAACAAGAATGCAGTAATGAGAATGTATTGATTGTGAACACCTACCAAAAGAACCAATTGTATGAAAAACAGATTTGTAGAAATGTACACAAAGGGCCAATGCCCAGTCCGAAGTACTAAGGGCCCACATGGCCACAGGGCACAGTCCAAGGCCCAAACTCGAATCCTGACTTCATTCAGATAGAACTCTGCAGGGGCATCAGTTTGCAAGTGGGCAGGAACCTCAGGGGGGTGGGGGGCACCTCAGCCGAATATGGGAACAAGCTCACTGGTTCTGGAGGGGGCTCTGTGCCCATTTATTTCTGCTGGGAGTGCCAGGCCACAGTCTATGGAGTGGGTGACTTTCCCACTGGTTCTAGAGGGGGCTCCATGCCCATTTCTCTCTGCTGGGGACTGCAAGGCCACAGTCTCGGGAGTGGGTGACTTTCCCACTGGTTCTAGAGGAGGCTCCAAGTCCATATCTCTGTGCTGGGGAGTGCAAGGCCACAGTCTCTCATGAGGGTGACTTTCCCACTGGTTCTGGAGGGGCCTCCATGCCTGGATCTCTGTGCTGGGGAGTGCAAGGCCACAGTCTCTCATGTGGGTGACTTTTCCACTGGTTCTGGAGGGACTCCATGCCCACATCTCTGTGGTGGGGAGTGCAAGGCCACAGTCTATCATGTGGGTGACTTTCCCACTGGTTCTGGAGGGGGCTCCATGCCCATATCTCTGTGCTGGGGAGTGCAAGGTCACAGTCTCTCAGGTGGGGAACATTCCCACTGCTTCAGGAGGGGGCCCCTTGTACAGCAGTCCCTGGAGGGTGGCCTACATGGCTTCCGCTAGTGGTGAGGGCTGCACTGTGTCATCTGGAGGTGAGGGCTGCACTGTGTCAGCAGGTGAAGGTGCCTCCTGGGCAGACTCTGCAGGAGAAGTAGGCTGTACTTCCTCAGCTGGTGGTGAGGGCCCTGTGACCACTGGTGGTGGTGGTAGTGTCACCCTGACAGCCTCTGCTGGAGCTGAGGGCTTCTTCCACTTCATGGCAGGAGGCATTGGATCCTTACCCTTCCTGGCAAGGGTTGAGGGCTTCTTCCCCTTCATGGCAGGATATGCGGGCTCCCTGGCCTTCCTGGCAGGAGTAGAGGGCTTCTTCCCCTTCATAGCAGGAGGTGCGGGTTCCTTTCCCTTCATGACAGGAGGTTTGGGAGCCTTAACCTTCCTGGCTGGTGGAGTGGGATCCTTCACTGACTTGCCACCACGACTAGGTGGTGCCACCACTGTCAGCATGGACTGTTTGGCTGAGGTGCTGGGCTGGGTCGTTGGGACCTTGCTCTTACGTGGAGGATGGGGGGAGGGAGATGGAAGTGGTCAAGTTGGGCAAGGAAAAGCTTCTTAGAGATGGTGGGGCAGGATGAAATGGAGGAGGTATGGGAGTGGAGGTTGAGGGAGTGGTTGTTGGAGGTGTATGTCTGCTGGACTTGGGTGCAGGTGCATGGGCAGTGTGCTGATGTGAGGTGGATAGCTGTTGGGTGTGTGAGTACTTGTGTTTGTGTCCTTTGGGGGGAAAAGACAGGATGGGAGAGGACACAGGTGACGCGTGCATTTATGTTGTAGAGGTGACTGCAAGTTAGGTGTGTGTGCTGCTTGGTGTGGTGATGCTAGTGGTGGATGTTGATGCAGTGCATGCAGGTGTGAGTGTGGACATGACTGTGAGGGAGGTGGAAGAGGAGGGGGAGGGTTAGACAGTGGATGTGGTTATGTCTGCAACTGTGTGGTATTTGCATGAGTGCTTGTGGAATGAAGTGTGGTCACTGTGCCACTCTTGTGTGTTGTCTTGTGTGCATGCTTGTCTGTATGAGTGCATGGGATGGTTTGGGGTTGAGGAGACTGGGACTGGGAAGTGGTAGTTGGAGGGGGGACGGTAGGAACAGGGACAATGGCTGCCATCAGAGAGGATGGCAGAGCCTGAATCGATCTCTGTTGGGCCGCCAACCACCGTGGATGCCCTCCAGGAATGCATTGCTGCATCTGGGATGACAGCCCCTGGATGGCATTCACAATGGTTGACTGTCCTACATAGCTGGATCTCAGGAGGTCAATAGCCTCCTTACTCAGGGCAGCAAGGCTCAATGGGGCAGGGCCTGAGGTGCCTGGGGCGAAGGAGATGCCCACTCTCCTGGGTGAGCAGGGACGGGCAACTGGGTGGGGAGCTACAGAGAGGGTGGTGCTGGTACGGGGATCGCAGATGTACCTGCAGCTGGGGTGCTCCCCTCGCCCTCTGCCCCACTGGTTCCCTCGGCGTCGGTGGACTCTGCCTTCAGGATCCTATGGGATGCAGCTCCCTTTGTCGCCCCTGCCCCTGCTCCTCCGCCAGATTATGCTAATGCACACAAGGACAGAAGAAAACAGGGGGGGAAAGAGAGAAAAGAAACACTGGGTCAATTACTGCACCAACACCACAGTTGGCATACGCAGCACCATCACACACAGGGATCAGGATTGAGGAATATGCATTGCACTGCCAGTGATTTGGCTAGATGCCACAAGAAGGTGAGGACCACACACCAGCAACTTCACCCCTCCTGGTACCCACAAAGCCCTGATTGACTTGGAATGCTAACAAGCTAGGTTACCTGCATTTGCCATACACCCATTACCCTTGAGCTGGATAACGCTGCAATGTCTGACCTGGCATCAAGGGGCACCCACTAACTCACACCTACCACCCGGATCCCATGCCACCTGCCAATTATTGTAGTAATGCCCACTGTACTCACCCCTTTGTGACTGCTGTGATGCCCTCAAGCATCCATCCAGCTCTGGGTAGGCCACCGCCAGTATGCGGGCCATCAGGGTGGTCCTTGTTGGGAGGCCATCCCCAGCTGGGCCTCCACGGTCTTCCGTGTCCAGCATCTCAGGTCCTCCCACCGTTTCCGACAGTGGGTGCTCCACCTGCCATAGACCCCCAGGGTTCGCACGTCCTTGGTGATGGCATGCCAAAATCCCTTCTTTGGATGGGCGCTGACCTGTTGAGGTAATAGAGACAGGAGGACAACATTACACATACACTCCAGCCTGTCACACATATGGCCCACCAGTCTAGTTTCCAATTCCATTGGCACATACAATGCCCGGCACACACCATGTCCACCACCACAAGACATCCCCCACTGATGACACGATGCTTGCACACACATCTCCATGTATCCTTCCCAGATGCATTGTGTCCCTGGTGTACTCTGTGTACTGTTGGTCTGGAGGCCCATACAGCAGTCCGTACTGGGGTAGGACCCCATCCACCAATCGCTCCAACTCCTCCGCAGTGAAGGCAGGGGCCCTTTCCGCAGTCACACGGGCCATAGTAGGTTCCAGACACAGGTGACAGCAACACAGGCAGTGTAGGTGGTCTCCTGTTGGAGGTCATGAAACAAGTGAGGAATCAGATAGAAAATGGCGGTCACGTCTGCGGCGGTGTACACTGTCACTGCCGGCGCTGATCCCCATTGGCCACTGTACTCCATAGAGCCCCATATTATCCAATGAGGAATTGCACAGTGGTGCAAGACCGCCTTCTGCCACAACGCCCAAAGTCAGCGGAGTTACCTCACTTTCACCTGTCCCTGCATACAGGACAGGCGGTTGCCATTTCATGGTGGTGGACAACAGTCATATCAACCTTAACTGTGTCACAGTCTAGATTAGCACATACCTCACCATTCCCACTGTCCCATCACATAAATACACTATGTACATGGAGGGTGTGGTTCCATTGTTCAAATTGTGACAGCCTACTCACTCTTCTGTCCCTTAGATACCTACTGCTGAAGATGAATGGGAGGAGGAGACAAACCCACATGTGCAGACCTTTTGTGGACTTGGCTACATTGGAGGACAGGCACATTATACTCACAGAGCTGTGTGTCCAATTGGAGCCTGACCTGATATCTGCTATCCGTCATCCAACAGGGATCCCCCTCTTGTGCAAGTGCTATCAGTGCTCCATTTCCTGGCAACCGGTTCTTTACAAGTGACCGTAGGCTTGGTAGAAGGAATGTCACAGCCAATGTTTTCAATCATGCTGGCAAGAGTTTTGTCTCCCATGGTGAAACACGTGTGCAGCTACATAGCTTTCCCCCAGGTGGAAGATCTGGCCACTGTGAAGACCGGATTCTATGCAATGGGACATATCCCCAATATTGTTGGGGCGATTGACGGGACACATATTGCATTAGTCCTCCCCCCACCAGAATGAACAGGTGTTCAGGAATTGTAAGAGTTTCCACTCACTGAATGTACAAATGGTGTGCCTGGTGGACCAGTACATCTCCCACGTCACTGCTAAGTATCTTGGGTTGGTGCGTGACGCCTTTGTCCTGAGGAATAGCAGCATCCCAAATGTGATGGCTCAACTACAGAGGCACAGGTTGTGGCTAATAGGTGAGCCATGGTCCCCACCCACTGTATGTTGGTGTATGCCTTCAGGTGCCATTCCCATTGCATTGTGTGAGGCTAAATGTTGTCCCTCAATACTTGCAGGTGACTCTGGCTACCCAAACCTATCATGGCTGCTGACCCCTGTGAGGAATGCCAGGACAGGGGCTGAGGAACATTATAATGAGGCACATGGGCAAACCAGAAGGATCATTGAGAGGACCTTCGGGCTCCTGAAGGCCAGGTTCAGGTGCCTCCATCTGACAGGTGGATCCCTCACCCAGAAGGTCTGCTTGATAGTCATGGCATGCTGCATGTTGCACAACCTGGCCCTCAGACGGCATGTACCTTTTCTGCAGGAGGAGGAGACTGGAGATGCTCCTGTGGCAGCAGTGGACCTTGAGGACAGTGAGGATGAGGAGGCAGAGGATGGGGACAGCTGAACATCAGTTACATGTCAAGACTTCCAATGACACACAGTTGAGGCAGTGCAACTGACCATTCCTCTGACTATTGATGTTTTCTGTGTGGCTGTAGCATGATGGCATTAACTTCCATTGCATCTCAACTTACTGTCAACTACGACTTGCCTTTTTGCAAATGTTGGTGAGATAACAACTGTGTACTGATGTGATGAGTACAGACAGCTACAGGTCATTATTTTTATGCCCTCACAGTGTTCAGAACATTTGCACTAGATGTGACTGTTTTTCTTACATTTTTTAACACTGGCGTTGGTCGTGGCAAGTGTCTCTTGCTTCTGTCTGGGTTGCAGGGAATGTTTGCTGGGTGGCTCATTTCTGCAGGGGGAGGTGTGCTGGTGGCCTGTGAGTCCTCTGGCGGGGCCTCCTGCCCACTAGCTGCAGCGGACATGGAGGGCTGGACAATGGACTGGCTAGTGGTAGGGGCCCGCTGCTGTGCTGTTGCTTCCCTCATGATGTTGGCCATGTCTGCCAGCACCCCTCCTATGGAGATCAAGGTGGTGTTGATGGCCTGCAAGTCCTCCCTGATCCCCTGATACTGTTCCTCCTGCAGCCGCCTGTTCTCCTGCATGTTGTCAAGGATCTGGTCCATCGTGTCCTGGGAATGTTGGTAGGCTCCCAGGATCTCAGTGAGTGGTTCCCTGGTCCTGTCCTCCCCCTGGCACACAGCAGTCCTCCCAGTGTCCCTGTTGCCCTGTGCCTATGTCCCCTGAACAGTGTGCCCACTGCCACTGATCCCAAGTCCCTGATTGTCTTGGGGGTGAGGTGTGGACTGGGGGCCCTGTACGGACGGGCACACTGCCGATTGACGTAGGTGTTGATACGCTGGGTGGGTGCTGGGGTGTTGGATACTGATGGGGGAGGCTCTGTGGTGGACTGTGAGTGGGCTGGAGTGACCGACTGTCCAGTGGTCCCTGATGGGCCAGGTTGTTGGTCCAGATCCTGAAGTCCAGAGTTACTGTCATCACTGGGGGCATCTTCTGTTGGGGGACTGGATAGTCGTGGCATCTCCTCTCCGGATGAAAGTGATATATTATACTTCATGTCTGTTACATATTATACATCCCTGGCTTCCCCTTTATCCTTGCTGTTGCCCTGCCACCTTTATTTGTGTATGGTGATGTATTGTGGGATTGTTAGTTTTCTATGATGTGCATGCTTTAGTGATTGGTGTCCATGCAGGGCTAAGAGGGCTGTCCATGCATTTGTATTCATGCAGGATTTGGCTTTGGGGTTAGTCATATGTGAAGGGGCAGTGTGTGGGATGGAGTGGAATTATGGGAGCGAGGGTGAAGGAATGTGATAGCATGTAAGTATGGGGGTGATGAGTAGTAACTATTGACTCACCAGTGTCCAGTCCTCCAGCTACTCCAGCGAGTAACTCAGGATGCAGTAATGCCAAGACGTGCTCCTCCTATGCTTTGACCTATGTGGGAGGAGCTGAGGGTCCACTGCCAGTCTTCTGTATGGCGAGCTGGTACCTTGCTGCCATGGAACATACCTTCCCCCGTAGGTCATTCCACCTCTTCCAGATGTTGTCCCTTGTTCGTGGGTGCTGTCCCACGGCATTCACCCTGTCCACAATTCTCCGCCATTGCTCCATCTTCCTGGCAATAGATGTTTTCTATACCTGTGCTCCAAACAGCTGTGGCTCTACCCTGACAATTTCCTCCACCATGACTGTTAACTCATTGTAAGTGAAATGGGGGTGCATTTGTGGGGACATGGGTATTGTGTGGTGTATGTTTTTGAGAGTGTGTTTAGTAATGTGGTGGGGTGTGTGATGTGGGGTCCGTGAGGGATGTATGGGTGTATGTGGTGTGTGCGTCTAGTTGTCTCTGTGCTGTTCGTGTCAATCTCCTGGCAGTAATTGTTGTTTGTAAAGGGTTGTGGGTAATGTGGGTGGGTGTTTTATGGTGCTGTGGGTGAGTGTGGTGTGTGTATGAGTGTCAGGTGTGTGTTTTTAGTAGTGGCCAACGTAGTGTTGTTTTGTATGTGGATGTCTGTAAGGAAATGCCTCCTTGGCATGGTTACCCCCTGACTTTTTGCCTTTGCTGATGCTATGTTTTGAATTGAAAGTGTGCTGAGGCCTGCTAACCAGGCCCCAGCACCAGTGTTCTTTCCCTAACCTGTACTTTTGATTCCACAATTGGCACACCCTGGCATCCAGGTAAGTCCCTTGTAACTGGTAACCCTGGTACCAAGGGCCCTGATGCCAGGGAAGGTCTCTAAGGGCTGCAGCATATCTTATGCCACCCTGGGGACCCCTCACTCAGCACAGACACACTGCTTGCCAGCTTGTGTGTGCTGGTGAGAACAAAACGAGTAAGTCGACATGGCACTCCCCTCAGGGTGCCATGCCAACCTCACACTGCCTATGCAGTATAGATAAGTCACCCCTCTAGTAGGCCTTACAGCCCTAAGGCAGGGTGCACTATACCATAGGTGAGGGCACCAGTGCATGAGCACTGTGCCCCTACAGTGTCTAAGCCAAACCTTAGACATTGTAAGTGCAGGGTAGCCATAAGAGTATATGGTCTGAGAGTCTGTCAAACACAGACTCCACCGCACCATAATGGCTACACTGAAAACTGGGAAGTTTGGTATCAAACTTCTCAGCACAATAAATGCACACTGATGCCAGTGTACATTTTATTGTGAAATACACCCCAGAGGGCACCTTAGAGGTGCCCCCTGAAACCTTAACCGACTATCTGTGTAGGTTGACTGGTTCCAGCAGCCTGCCACAACCGAGACATGTTGCTGGCCCCATGGGGAGAGTGCCTTTGTCACTCTGAGGCCAGTAACAAAGCCTGCACTGGGAGGAGATGCTAACACCTCCCCCAAGCAGGAGCTGTAACACCTGGCGGTGAGCCTCAAAGGCTCACCCCTTTGTTCCAGCACCGCAGGACACTCCAGCTAGTGGAGTTGCCCGCCCCCTCCGGCCACGGCCCCCACTTTTGGCGGCAAGGCCAGAGGAAATAATGAGAATAACAAGGAGGAGTCACTGGCCAGTCAGGACAGCCCCTAAGGTGTCCTGAGCTGAAGTGACTCTAACTTTTAGAAATCCTCCATCTTGCATATGGAGGATTCCCCAATAGGATTAGGGATGTGACCCCCTCCCCTTGGGAGGAGGCACAAAGAGGGGGTACCCACCCTCAGGGCTAGTAGCCATTGGCTACTAATCCCCCAGACCTAAACACGCCCTTAAATTTAGTATTTAAGGGCTCCCCTGAACCTAAAGATTTAGATTCCTGAAACTACAAGAAGAAGAAGACTGCTGAGCTGAAAAACCCCTGCAGAGGAAGAACAGAAGACACCAACTGCTTTGGCCCCAGTCCTACCGGCCTGTCTCCTGCCTTCCAAAGAAACCTGCTCCAGCTACGCTTTCCAAAGGACCAGCGACCTCTGAATCCTCAGAGGACTGCCCTGCTTCAAGAAAGACAAGAAACTCCCGAGGACAGCGGCCCTGCTCCAAAAGACTGCAACTTTGTTTCAAAGGAGCAGATTTAAAGACCCCTGCAACTCCCCGCAAGAAGCGTGAGACTTGCAACACTGCACCCGGCGACCCCGACTCGACTGGTGGAGAACTAACACCTCAGGGAGGACCCTCCGGCGACTCCAAGACCGTCAGTAACCAAAGTTGTCCCCCCTGAGCCCCCACAGCGACGCCTGCAGAGGGAATCCCCAGGCTCCCCCTGACCGCGACTGCCTGACTCTGAAATCCCGACGGCTGGAAAAGACCCTGCACCCGCAGCCCCCAGCACCTGAAGGAACGGAACTTCAGTGCAGGAGTGACCCCCAGGAGGCCCTCTCCCGTGCCCAGGTGGTGGCTACCCCGAGGAGCCCCCCCTTGCCTGCCTGCACCGCTGAAGAGATCCCTTGGTCCCTCATTGAAAACCATTGAAAACCTGATGCGTGTTTGCACACTGCACCCGGCCGCCCCCGCGCTGCTGAGGGTGTACTTTTTGTGCTGACTTGTGTCCCCCCCGGTGCCCTACAAAACCCCCCTCGTCTGCCCTCCGAAGACGCGGGTACTTACCTGCTGGCAGACCGGAACCAGGGCACCCCATTCTCTCCATTGAAGCCTATGTGTTTTGGGCACCTCTTTGACCTCTGCACCTGACCGGCCCTGAGCTGCTGGTGTGGTAACTTTGGGGTTGGTCTGAACCCCCAACGGTGGGCTACCTTGGACCCAAACCTGAGACTTGTAAGTGATTTACTTACCTGATAAAACTAACAATAACTTACCTCCCCCAGCAACTGTGAAAATTGCAGTGTCCACTTTTAAAACAGCTATTTGTGTTTTATGTAAAAAGTATATATGCTACTGTAATTATTCAAAGTTCCTAAAGTACTTACCTGCAATACCTTTCAAATGAGATATTACATGTAGAATTTGAACCTGCGGTTCTTAAAATAAACTAAGAAAATATATTTTTCTATAACAAAACCTATTGGCTGGATTTGTCTCTGAGTGTGTGTTCCTCATTTATTGCCTGTGTGTATGTACAACAAATGCTTAACACTACTCCTTGGATAAGCCTACTGCTCGACCACACTACCACAAAATAGAGCATTAGTATTATCTCTTTTTGCCACTATCTTACCTCTAAGGGGAACCCTTGGACTCTGTGCATACTATTCCTTACTTTGAAATAGTGCATACAGAGCCAACTTCCTACATTGGTGGATCAGCGGTGGGGTACAAGACTTTGCATTTGCTGGACTACTCAGCCAATACCTATTCACACGACAAATTCCAAAAATTGTCATTAGAAATTGTTTTTGCAATTTGAACTATTTTTTCTAAATTCTTAAAAGACCTGCTAGGGCCTTGTGTTAGATCCTGTTTAGCGTTTCTTTTAGAGTTTAAAAGTTTGGTAAAAGTTTGAATTAGATTCTAGAACTAGTTTTTAGATTCTTAAAAAGTATTCCAACTTTTAGAAGCATAATGTCTAGTGCAGAGATGAATGTGGTGGAACTCGACACCACACCTTACCTCCATCTTAAGATGAGGGAGCTAAGGTCACTCTGTAAAATAAAGAAAATAGTAATGGGCCCCAGACCTTCCAAACTACAGCTCCAGGAGCTGTTGGCAGAGTTTGAAAAGGCCAACCCCTCTGAGGATGGCAACTCAGAGGAGGATGATAGTGACTTGGAAGGTGATTCCCCCCTACCAGTCCTATCTAGGGAAGACAGGGCCTCTCAAGCCCTGACTCTAAGCATAATAGTCAGAGATGCTGGCTCCCTCACAGGAGGGACCAACCTCTCTGAAATCACTGAGGATAACTCCAGTGAAGAGGACATCCAGTTAGCCAGGATGGCCAAAAGATTGGCTTTGGAAAGACAGATCCTAGCCATAGAAAGGGAAAGACAAGAGATGGGCCTAGGACCCATCAATGGTGGCAGCAACATAAATAGGGTCAGAGATTCTCCTGACATGTTGAAAATCCCTAAAGGGTTTGTAACTAAATGTGAAGATGGTGATGACATCACCAAATGGTTCACAGCTTTTGAGAGGGCTTGTGTAACCAGAAAAGTGAACAAATCTCACTGGGGTGCTCTCCTTTGGGAAATGTTCACAGGAAAGTGTAGGGATAGACTCCTCACACTCTCTGGAAAAGATGCAGAATCTTATGACCTCATGAAGGGTACCCTGATTGAGGGCTTTGGATTCTCCACTGAGGAGTATAGTATTAGATTCAGGGGGGCTCAAAAATCCTCGAGCCAGACCTGGGTTGACTTTGTAGACTACTCAGTAAAAACACTAGATGGTTGAATTCAAGGCAGTGGTGTAAGTAATTATGATGGGCTGTACAATTTATTTGTGAAAGAACACCTATTAAGTAATTGTTTCAATGATAAACTGCATCAGCATCTGGTAGACCTAGGACCAATTCTCCCCACGAATTGGGAAAGAAGGCAGACCATTGGGTCAAGACTAGGGTGTCCAAAACTTCCACAGGGGGTGACCAAAAGAAAGGGGTCACAAAACCTCCCCAGGGGAAGGGTGGTGAGACAGCCAAAAACAAAAATAGTAAAGAGTCTTCTACAGGCCCCCAAATACCTGCACAGGAGGGTGGGCCCAGAGCCTCTTCACAAAACAATTCTGGGTACATAGTAAAAACTTTGATCCCAAAAAGGCCTGGTGTCGTAGCTGTAGTCAGTCTGGACACCAAACTGGAGACAAGGCCTGTCCCAAGAAAAATACCACTTCAAACTCCACTCCAGCTAACACTGGAATGGCTAGTCTCCAAGTGGGATCAACAGTGTGCCCAGAGCAAATCAGGTGTCACATTGAAGCTACATTAGTCTCTGAGGGTGGGGTGGGTTTAGCCACACTGGCTGCCTGGCCCCCTAACATGCAAAAATACAGGCAGCAGCTCTTAATTAATGGGACAAGTGTAGAGGGCCTGAGGGATACATGTGCCAGTGTCACTATGGTGACAGAGAAACTGGTTTCCCCTGGCCAATACCTGACTGGACAAACCTATCCAGTCACCAATGCTGACAATCAAACTAAAGTACATCCCATGGCAATGGTAACTTTAGAGTGGGGAGGGGTCAATGGCCAGAAACAGGTGGTGGTCTCCTCAAATATCCCAGTAGACTGTTTGCTTGGAAATGACCTGGAGTCCTCAGCATGGGCTGAGGTAGAACTGAAAACCCATGCAGCCATGCTGGGTATCCCTGAACTGGTGTGTGTCAAGACAAGGGCACAGTGCAAGGCACAGGGTGAAAAAGTAGAGCTGGAGTCTGGAAGAAAGGCCCAGCCTACCAAGAGAAAAGGAAAGTCAGCTGGGAAACCAGCTGCAACACAACAAGAAAAAGAGAGTCTCTCTTCTCAGGAAGAAGTTCTGCCCTCTGAGGGAACTGAGCCTATGGAGCTGGAACCTTACCAGGTTGAGCTCTTGGGCCCAGGGGGACCCTCAAGGGAAGAGTTGTGTAAGGGACAAGAAACCTGTCCCTCTCTTGAAGGCCTTAGGCAGCAAGCTGCTGAAGAGTCCAAAGGCAAGAAAAATGGAACACATAGGGTCTATTGGGAAGATGGACTCCTGTACACTGAGGCAAGAGATCCCAAACCTGGTGCCACTAGGAGAGTGGTAGTGCCTCAGGGGTTCAGAGAGTTTATTCTGACCTTAGCCCATGATATTCCCCTTGCTGGGCATTTGGGACAAACCAAGACGTGGGAGAGGTTAGTCAACCACTTCTACTGGCCCAACATGTCCCAGAAGGTTATGAAGTTTTGCACCTCCTGTACCACCTGTCAAGCCAGTGGTAAGACAGGTGGACATCCAAAGGCCCCCCTCATTCCACTTCCAGTGGTGGGGGTCCCCTGTGAAAGAGTGGGTGTGGACATAGTGGGTCCACTGGAACCTCCCACAGCCTCAGGAAATATGTACATCCTAGTAGTAGTGGATCATGCTACTAGGTATCCTGAAGCTATTCCCCTTAGGTCGACTACTGCCCCTGCAGTAGCCAAGGCCCTCATTGGTATCTTTACCAGAGTGGGCTTCCCTAAGGAGGTGGTGTCTGACAGAGGTACCAACTTCATGTCAGCATACCTGAAACACATGTGGAATGAGTGTGGAGTGACTTATAAATTCACTACACCCTATCATCCACAAACTAATGGCCTTGTTGAGAGATTCAACAAGACATTAAAGGGCATGATCATGGGGCTCCCAGAAAAACTCAAAAGGAGATGGGATGTCCTCTTGCCATGTCTGCTTTTCGCTTACAGAGAGGTGCCTCAGAAGGGAGTAGGGTTCTCACCCTTTGAACTTCTGTTTGGCCACCCTGTAAGGGGACAACTGGCTCTTGTGAAAGAAGGCTGGGAGAGACCTCTTCATGAGCCTAAACAAGACATAGTGGACTATGTACTTGGCCTTCGCTCAAGGATGGCAGAGTACATGGAAAAGGCAAGCAAAAACCTTGAGGCCAGCCAACAGCTCCAGAAGTTTTGGTATGACCAAAAGGCTGCACTGGTTGAATTTCAACCAGGGCAGAAAGTATGGGTTTTGGAGCCTGTGGCTCCCAGGGCACTTCAGGACAAATGGAGTGGCCCTTACCCAGTGCTAGAGAGGAAGAGTCAGGTCACCTACCTGGTAGACCTGGGCACAAGCAGGAGCCCCAAGAGGGTGATCCATGTGAACTGCCTTAAGCTCTTCCATGACAGGGCTGATGTAAATCTGTTAATGGTAACAGATGAGGATCAGGAAGCTGAGAGTGAGCCTCTCCCTGATCTTCTGTCATCAGACCCTAATGATGGCTCAGTAGATGGAGTGATCTATTCAGACACCCTCTCTGGCCAACAGCAAGCTGACTGTAGGAAGGTCCTGCAACAGTTTGCTGAGCTCTTTTCCCTAACCCCTGGTCAGACACACCTGTGTACCCATGATGTGGACACAGGAGACAGCATGCCTGTCAAAAACAAAATATTCAGACAGTCTGATCAAGTTAAGGAAAGCATCAAGGTGGAAGTCCACAAGATGCTGGAATTGGGAGTAATTGAGCACTCTGACAGCCCCTGGGCTAGCCCAGTGGTCTTAGTCCCCAAACCTCACACCAAAGATGGAAAGAGAGAGATGAGGTTTTGTGTGGACTACAGAGGACTTAACTCTGTCACCAAGACAGATGCCCATCCCATTCCTAGAGCTGATGAGCTGATTAATAAATTAGGGGCTGCCAAATTCTTAAGTACCTTTGACTTAACAGCAGGGTACTGGCAAATCAAAATGGCCCCTGGAGCAAAAGAAAAGACAGCATTCTCCACACCTGATGGGCATTATCAGTTCACTGTTATGCCCTTTGGTTTAAAGAATGCCCCTGCCACCTTCCAAAGTTTGGTGAATCAAGTCCTTGCTGGCTTGGAGTCCTTCAGTGCAGCTTATCTTGACGATATTGCTGTCTTTAGCTCCAACTGGCAGGATCACCTGGTCCACCTGAAGAAGGTTTTGAAGGCTCTGCAATCTGCAGGCCTCTCTATCAAGGCATCCAAATGCCAGATAGGGCAGGGAACTGTGGTTTACTTGGGACACCTTGTAGGTGGAGGCCAAGTTCAGCCACTCCAGCCTAAGATCCAGACTATTCTGGACTGGGCAGCTCCAAAAACCCAGACTCAAGTCACGGCATTCCTTGGCTTGACTGGGTACTATAGGAGGTTTGTGAAGGGATATGGATCCATTGTGACAGCCCTCACAGAACTCACCTCCAAGAAAATGCCCAAGAAAGTAAACTGGACTGTAGAATGCCAACAGGCCTTTGACACCCTGAAACAAGCAATGTGCACAGCACCAGTTCTAAAAGCTCCAGATTACTCCAAGCAGTTCATTGTGCAGACAGATGCCTCTGAACATGGGATAGGGGCAGTTTTGTCCCAAACAAATGATGATGGCCTTGACCAGCCTGTTGCTTTCATTAGCAGGAGGTTACTCCCCAGGGAGCAGCGTTGGAGTGCCATTGAGAGGGAGGCCTTTGCTGTGGTTTGGTCCCTGAAGAAGCTGAGACCATACCTCTTTGGTACTCACTTCCTAGTTCAGACTGACCACAGACCTCTCAGATGGCTGATGCAAATGAAAGGTGAAAATCCAAAACTGTTGAGGTGGTCCATCTCCCTACAGGGAATGGACTTTATAGTGGAACACAGACCTGGGACTGCCCATGCCAATGCAGATGGCCTTTCCAGGTTCTTCCACTTAGAAAATGAAGACTCTCTTGGGTTAGTCTCATCCTCTTTCGTTTTGGGGGGGGTTGTGTAAGGAAATGCCTCCTTGGCATGGTTACCCCCTGACGTTTTGCCTTTGCTGATGCTATGTTTTGAATTGAAAGTGTGCTGAGGCCTGCTAACCAGGCCCCAGCACCAGTGTTCTTTCCCTAACCTGTACTTTTGATTCCACAATTGGCACACCCTGGCATCCAGGAAAGTCCCTTGTAACTGGTACCCCTGGTAACAAGGGCCCTGATGCCAGGGAAGGTCTCTAAGGGCTGCAGCATATCTTATGCCACCCTGGGGACCCCTCACTCAGCACAGACACACTGCTTGCCAGCTTGTGTGTGCTGGTGAGAACAAAACGAGTAAGTCGACATGGCACTCCCCTCAGGGTGCCATGCCAACCTCACACTGCCTATGCAGTATAGATAAGTCACCCCTCTAGTAGGCCTTACAGCCCTAAGGCAGTGTGCACTATACCATAGGTGAGGGCACCAGTGCATGAGCACTGTGCCCCCACAGTGTCTAAGCCAAACCTTAGACATTGTAAGTGCAGGGTAGCCATAAGAGTATATGGTCTGAGAGTCTGTCAAACACGGACTCCACCGCACCATAATGGCTACACTGAAAACTGGGAAGTTTGGTATCAAACTTCTCAGCACAATAAATGCACACTGATGCCAGTGTACATTTTATTGTGAAATACACCCCAGAGGGCACCTTAGAGGTGCCCCCTGAAACCTTAACCGACTATCTGTGTAGGCTGACTGGTTCCAGCAGCCTGCCACAACCGAGACATGTTGCTGGCCCCATGGGGAGAGTGCCTTTGTCACTTTGAGGCCAGTAACAAAGCCTGCACTGGGTGGAGATGCTAACACCTCCCCCAGGCAGGAGCTGTAACACCTGGCGGTGAGCCTCAAAGGCTCACCCCTTTGTTCCAGCACCGCAGGACACTCCAGCTAGTGGAGTTGCCTGCCCCCTCCGGCCACGGCCCCCACTTTTGGCGGCAAGGCCGGAGGAAATAATGAGAATAACAAGGAGGAGTCACTGGCCAGTCAGGACAGCCCCTAAGGTGTCCTGAGCTGAAGTGACTCTAACTTTTAGAAATCCTCCATCTTGCATATGGAGGATTCCCCAATAGGATTAGGGATGTGACCCCCTCCCCTTGGGAGGAGGCACAAAGAGGGGGTACCCACCCTCAGGGCTAGTAGCCATTGGCTACTAACCCACCAGACCTAAACACGCCCTTAAATTTAGCATTTAAGGGCTCCCCTGAACCTAAAGATTTTGATTCCTGAAACTACAAGAAGAAGAAGACTGCTGAGCTGAAAAACCCCTGCAGAGGAAGAACAGAAGACACCAACTGCTTTGGCCCCAGTCCTACCGGCCTGTCTCCTGCCTTCCAAAGAAACCTGCTCCAGCGACGCTTTCCAAAGGACCAGCGACCTCTGAATCCTCAGAGGACTGCCCTGCTTCAAGAAAGACAAGAAACTCCCGAGGACAGCGGCCCTGCTCCAAAAGACTGCAACTTTGTTTCAAAGGAGCAGATTTAAAGACCCCTGCAACTCCCCGCAAGAAGCGCGAGACTTGCAACACTGCACCCGGCGACCCCGACTCGACTGGTGGAGAACGAACACCTCAGGGAGGACCCTCCGGCGACTCCAAGACCGTGAGTAACCAAAGTTGTCCCCCCTGAGCCCCCACAGCGACGCCTGCAGAGGGAATCCCCAGGCTCCCCCTGACCGCGACTGCCTGACTCTGAAATCCCGACGGCTGGAAAAGACCCTGCACCCGCAGCCCCCAGCACCTGAAGGAACGGAACTTCAGTGCAGGAGTGACCCCCAGGAGGCCCTCTCCCGTGCCCAGGTGGTGGCTACCCCGAGGAGCCCCCCCCTTGCCTGCCTGCACCGCTGAAGAGATCCCTTGGTCCCTCATTGAAAACCATTGAAAACCCGACGCGTGTTTGCACACTGCACCCGGCCGCCCCCGCGCTGCTGAGGGTGTACTTTTTGTGCTGACTTGTGTCCCCCCCGGTGCCCTACAAAACCCCCCTGGTCTGCCCTCCAAAGACACGGGTACTTACCTGCTGGCAGACCGGAACCGGGGCACCCCCTTCTCTCCATTGAAGCCTATGTGTTTTAGGCACCTCTTTGACCTCTGCACCTGACCGGCCCTGAGCTGCTGGTGTGGTAACTTTGGGGTTGCTCTGAACCCCCAACGGTGGGCTACCTTGGACCCAAACCTGAGACTTGTAAGTGATTTACTTACCTGATAAAACTAACAATAACTTACCTCCCCCAGGAACTGTGAAAATTGCACTGTGTCCACTTTTAAAACAGCTATTTGTGTTTTATGTGAAAAGTATCTATGCTACTGTAATTATTCAAAGTTCCTAAAGTACTTACCTGCAATACCTTTCAAATGAGATATTACATGTAGAATTTGAACCTGTGGTTCTTAAAATAAACTAAGAAAATATATGTTTCTATAACAAAACCTATTGGCTGGATTTGTCTCTGAGTGTGTGTTCCTCATTTATTGCCTGTGTGTATGTACAACAAATGCTTAACACTACTCCTTGGATAAGCCTACTGCTCGACCACACTACCACAAAATAGAGCATTAGTATTATCTCTTTTTGCCACTATCTTACCTCTAAGGGGAACCCTTGGACTCTGTGCATACTATTCCTTACTTTGAAATAGTGCATACAGGCTCTGTGGTGAACTGTGAGTGGGCTGGAGTGACCGACTGTCCAGTGGTCCCTGATGGGCCAGGTTGTTGGTCCAGATCCTGAAGTCCAGAGTTACTGTCATCATTGGGGGCATCTTCTGTTGGGGGACTGGATAGTCGTGGCATCTCCTCTCCGGATGAAAGTGATATTTTATACTTCATGTCTGTTACATATTATACATCCCTGGCTTCCCCTTTATCCTTGCTGTTGCCCTGCCACCTTTATTTGTGTATGGTGATGTATTGTGGGATTGTTAGTTTTCTATGATGTGCATGCTTTAGTGATTGGTGTCCATGCAGGGCTAAGAGGGCTGTCCATGCATTTGTATCCATGCAGGATTTGGCTTTGGGGTTAGTCATATGTGAAGGGGCAGTGTGTGGGACGGAGTGGAATTATGGGAGCGAGGGCGAGGGTGAGGGAGTGTGATAGCATGTAAGTATGGGGGTGATGAGTAGTAACTATTGACTCACCAGTGTCCAGTCCTCCAGCTACTCCAGCGAGTAACTCAGGATGCAGTAATGCCAAGACGTGCTCCTCCTATGCTTTGACCTATGGGGGAGGAGCTGAGGGTCCACCGCCAGTCTTCTGTATGGCGAGCTGGTACCTTGCTGCCATGGAACATAACTTCCCCTGTAGGTCATTCCACCTCTTCCTGATGTTGTCCCTTGTTCGTGGGTGCTGTCCCACGGCCTTCACCCTGTCCACAATTCTCTGCCATTGCTCCATCTTCCTGGCAATGGATGTTTTCTATACCTGTGCTCCAAACAGCTGTGGCTCTACCCTGACAATTTCCTCCACCATAACTGTTAACTCATTGTCAGTGAAATGGGGGTGCATTTGTGGGGACATGGGTATTGTGTGGTGTATGTTTTTGAGAGTGTGTTTAGTAATGTGGTGGGGTGTGTGATGTGGGGTCCGTGAGGGATGTATGGGTGTATGTGGTGGGTGCGTCTAGTTGTCTCTGTGCTGTTCGTGTCAATCTCCTGGCAGTAATTGTTGTTTGTAAAGGGTTGTGGGTAATGTGGGTGTGTGTTTTATGGTGCTGTGGGTGGGTGTGGTGTGTGTATGAGTGTCAGGTGTGTGTTTTTAGTAGTGGCCAACGTAGTGTTGTTTTGTATGTGGATGTCCATTTTGAGCGCGGCGGTATGTACCGCCAATGGTTTACCGCCATTGAATGTCCACCATGGTGATTTGTGGTCATGATGTGGTGGGCGTTGTTTTGTTGGTGTAACGCTATGGTTGTTGGTACCGCCACTTTAGCACTGACCTTTGGGCTAGGGGATTTGTGTATGTGGCTTGTTCTGTCAGATTGGTGTGCGTGTGTCATAATATGCGGAACGGATATTCGCCACCGCAGCAGTATGTTGGCGGCCGTCACTGCGGCGGAATGCAGGATTTACCACCAATGTGACAATGAGGGCCTAAAAATGTTTTAATGCATAGAAAGTAACAGTGCCAATCTCGACATCTAGTCTCACTTGGTTACAAGTTGGATCTGACCTCCCTGGAGCTCTCTTGGGATACGCGTCACAGGAGACCTCGGTGAGGAATTCTACCTTCGGACTTAGATGATTTTTCGTGACAGAAATGTTCATCCCGCACAAACTTGAAATTGAAGCCGACCTCCCTAGAGCCCTCCTGTTAGAAATGGGGTTTTTGGTTGGCAGTCAGGTTGCCCTCTGTCCAAGCAAGAACCCTCACTCTAGTCAGGGTAAGTCACACACAATCCAAAATCAGCCTGTGCTCACCCTCCGGTAGCTTGGCACGAGCAGTCAGGCTTAACTTAGAAGGCAATGTGTAAAGCATTTGTGCAATAAATCATACAACACCATAGTATAACACCACAAAAATACACCACACAGTGTTTAGAAAAATATAGAATATTTATCTGGGTAATTGTAGGTCAAAACGATCAAAGTTGCAATACGAATTTGTAAAGATATCACTGAAAAGTGATATTAAGAGTCTTTAAGTCTTTAAAAAGCGATAAAGTGTCTTTCAAGCACAGAGTACCTGGTTTCTGGTGGGAAATCTCCTCCGAGGGCCACAGGAGAAGAGATGCGTGGAAAAAGGGGTGTGTGCGTCGATTTCCGCTCAGCACACACAGACTTGCGTCGTTCTTTTCCACGCGGGGAAGTCGAGCGTCGTTTTCCGGCGCGCAGACAGTCTCTTCTTGTGGATCGCGAGGATTACCAGATGTCCCGGGTCTGTGCGTGGATTCTCCTGCTTATTTTCCGGCTGCGCGTCGTTCTGCGGGGCTGCGCGTCGAAGTTTCGATCTCACGGTAGGCGTCGCGTCGATTTCTCCTTGGAAGTCGGGCGGCGTTGTCCTTGCGAGGCCGTGCGTCGAAATTTTGGTCTCACGGCAGGCGTCGCGTCGATTTCTCCTTGGAAGTCGGGCGGCGTTGTCCTTGCGAGGCCGTGCGTCAAAGTTTCGCACTCACGGTAGGCGTCGCGTCGATTTCTCCTTGGAAGTCGGGCGGCTTTGTCCTTGCGAGGTTGTGCGTCGAAGTCTCGATCGTCCCGAGGGCGTCGCGTTGATTAGCGTCGGTGTGCGGCGTTTTTCTCGCCGCGAAACAAGCTGTGCGTCGAAATTTTCGGCGCACGGAGCGTCCACGTGAAAGGAAGAAGTCTTTTTGGTCCTGAGACTTCAAGGAACAGGAGGCAAGCTCTATCCAAGCCCTTGGAGAGCACTTTCACAGCCAGACAAGAGTTCAGCAAGGCAGCAGGGCAACAGCAAGACAGCAGTCCTTTGTAGAAAGCAGACAGGTGAGTCCTTTGAGCAGCCAGGCAGTTCTTCTTGGCAGGATATAGTTTCTGGTTCCGGTTTCTTCTCCAGCAAGTGTCTGATGAGGTAGGGCAGAGGCCCTGTTTTATACTAAGTTGTGCCTTTGAAGTGGGGGTGACTTCAAAGAGTCTCTAAGAAATGCACCAAGTTCCCTTTCAGCTCAATCCTGTCTGCCAGAGTCCCAGTAGGGGGTGTGGCAGTCCTTTGTGTGAGGGCAGGCCCTCCACCCTCCCAGCCCAGGAAGACCCATTCAAAATGCAGATGTATGCAAGTGAGGCTGAGTACCCTGTGTTTGGGGTGTGTCTGAGTGAATGCACAAGGAGCTGTCAACTAAACCTAGCCAGACGTGGATTGAAGGGCACAACAAGATTTTAGTGCAAAGAAATGCTCACTTTCTAAAAGTGGCATTTCTAGAATAGTAATATTAAATCCGACTTCACCAGTCAGCAGGATTTTGTATTACCATTCTGGCCATACTAAATATGACCTTCCTGCTCCTTTCAGATCAGCAGCTGCCACTTCAACAGTGTATGAGGGCAGCCCCAATGTTAGCCTATGAAGGGAGCAGGCCTCACAGTAGTGTAAAAACGAATTTAGGAGTTTTACATTACCAGGACACATAACTACACAGGTACATGTCCTGCCTTTTACCTACACAGCACCCTGCTCTAGGGGATACCTAGGGCACACATTAGGGATGACTTATATGTAGAAAAAGGGGAGTTCTAGGCTTGGCAAGTACTTTTAAATGCCAAGTCGAAGTGGCAGTGAAACTGCACACACAGGCCTTGCAATGGCAGGCCTGAGACAAGGTTAAGGGGCTACTGAGGTGGGTGGCACAACCAGTGCTGCAGGCCCACTAGTAGCAGTTAATCTACAGGCCCTAGGCACATGTAGTGCACTCTAATAGGGACTTACAGGTAGATTAAATAGTCAATCATGGATAAACCAATCAATAGTACAATTTACACAGAGAGCATATGCACTTTAGCACTGGTTAGCAGTGGTAAAGTGCTCAGAGGTCAAAAGCCAACAACAGCAGGTCAGAAAAAATAGGAGGAAGGAGGCAAAAAGTTTGGGGATGTCCCTGTCAAAAAGCCAGGTCCAACATGACCCCCCACCAGCCTAAAGCCAGGGGAGAACAATCACTATCCTGATGTACTTCCCTGTTTGAGGCGACAGAACAAGGACCCAGGCCCACAACAGCAGGGGCATGCTCCAGTTCTTCGCCTTCCTGACTCCCATTGGATCCCTCTGTCCATACTCTCAGGGCCCACTAAGCCCATCCATGGGGAACCTTTCTCCTTTCCTGCGGATCCCATCTGTGCAGCACCTAACCTTACTTTGCTCACAGATGTATCCCAGGAGCAGGATAGTACCCCCATGACCAACATAGTGGTGTTGCCCACTCTACCCCTGGGGTGTGACACTTGTCCCCTCCCCAGGGATAACTCTGTCCACCCGGACAGCAAGCCACAGTGATTACTGACAGCTGCCAGGGATGAGAGCCAGGCCCCAGGCCTCTCAAAGCTCTCCAACCACTGTGGCTGTGGAGAGTGGGGGGCGGTAGCCCCAGGTGCTGGGCACCCTTTAACCACTCTCCCTTCCACCAGGTCAGGGATGACAGCCTGAACCTGGTCCTCCCCTCTGGGGCTTTGTACCCTCCCTCCTGGAGCGGTACCCCCAGAGTCCCACATGGCCAGGGGGCTTACAGAAGTCGCCCTGTACCATTCCTCCACCAGTGCAGGGCTGTTAACCTGCCACTGGCCCTCCAACCTGGGGTCTGTACCTTCAGGTTGGACTAGGGCCCGGGGTGAGGCTTCCCTCCCCCTGCCCTCCCTTCTGGGGTCCAGCACCCTCCAACTAGGAGTGGCCTCCTCAGAAGACAACATGGTAGGGGCACTGTTATCAGTAGCCCCTCCCTCCAGGTCCGGGGGGACACCCTGAACCTGGTCTTCCAGCCCAGGGTCTGTACCCTTAGACTGGATCACCGCCTGGCAAACCAGGACTTCCTGGAGGGCACACTGACCCTCCACCAGGTCAGAGTTTAACCTCTGCACCTGACCATTCAACTCAGAGTCACCACCCTGAAGTTGAACAATTGCCTGGCACACCAGGACTTCCTGGAGGGCACACTGACCCTCCACCAGGTCAGAGTTTAACCTCTGCACCTGACCATTCAACTCAGAGTCACCACCCTGAAGTTGAACAGTTGCCTGGCACACCAGGACTTCCTGGAGGGCACACTGACCCTCCACCAGGTCAGAGTTTAACCTCTGCACCTGACCATTCAACTCAGAGTCACCACCCTGAAGTTGAACAGTTGCCTGGCGCACCAGGACTTTCTGGGAGGCACACCTACCTCCCACCAGGTCAGAGTTTAACCTCTGAGCCTGGTTCCCCAACCCAGGGTCACCACCCTGAGGTTGGGCAATTGCCTGGCACGCCAGGACTTTCTGGGGGGCACACCTACCCCCCACCAGGTCAGAGTTTAACCTCTGAACCTGGTCATCCAACCCAGAGTCAACACCCTGAGGTTGGACAATTGCCTGGCACAGCAGGGCTTCTTGGGAGGCACACCTACCTCCCACCAGGTCAGAGTTTAACCTCTGAACCTGGGTATCCAACCCAGAGTCAGCCCTCTGAGGTTGAACAATTGCCTGGCACGCCAGGACTTTCTGGAGGGCACACTGACCCTCCACCAGGTCAGAGTTTAACCTCTGAACTGGGCCATTCAACTCAGAGTTACCACCCTGAAGTAGAACAATCGCCTGGCACGCCAGGACTTCCTGGAGGGCACACTGACCCTCCACCAGGTCAGAGTTTAACCTCTGAACCTGGTTCTCCAACCTAGGGTCACCATCCTGAGGTTGGACAACTGCCTGGTACACCAGGGCTTTCTGGGGGGCACACCTACCCCCCACCAGGTCAGAGGTTAACCTCTGAACCTGGATATCCAACCCAGAGTCACCACCCTGAGGTTGAACCATTGCCTGGCAGGCCAGGACTTTCAGGGAGGCACACCTACCTCCCACCAGGTCAGAGTTTAACCTCTGAACCTGGCCATCCAACCCAGAGTCGACACCCTGAGGTTGGACAACTGCCTGGCACGCCAGGACTTTCTGGGGGGCACACCTACCCCCCACCAGGTCAGAGTTTGACCTCTTCACCTGGTAAGCCAACCCAGAGTCACCACCCTGAGGTTGAGCCATTGCCTGGCATTCCAGGACTTTCTGGGGGGCACATCTACCCCCCACCAGGTCAAAGTTTAACCTCTGAACCCGGTTATCCAACCCAGAGTCACCACCCTGAGGTTGAATCTTTGCCTGGCATGCCAGGACTTCCTGGGGGGCACTCTCACCCCCCACAAGGGACACGCCGTCCCCAAGGGCCACACAAGAGTCTGGTTGGCGCAGGTCTCCCGACCTCTGCCCATCCGGCAGAGTCTGGGTTTCCCCCAAACCAGAAACGGTCTCACCTGGGTCATTCCTGGGGGGCTCTGCTCTCAGAGCTGACCCCTGACTTTCAAGATCCTCCACTGGGGTCTGCCACCCCCTCTCAACCCTATGTCTGGACTTCTGCACCCCCTCACTAGGAGTGGTACTGCCAGACACCAGAACTGTTGGGATGCTGTCTACAGTCATCCCCCCAAGTTCTTCTGACACTGCGGGGCTTCCCTCAAAAGGTGGCCCTACGGTACAGATTAGGCTCTGAGACCTACCTGGGACACTACAATCCTCTCCCACCTCACTTGGTCGGGAACCACCTAGACCACTCCCTTCAGGAGCACCCCCAAATGCCTCTTCAGACTCTCTGGTACTCACCCAAAAGTCTGCCTCCACTGTAAGTTCCCTGGGGTCAGAGAACTCACACTCCACCTGGTGTTGGCGTAGCTCTGGAAAATAAGGACCAGACATATGCTCTCCAGCAATTACATCACTCTGCCCTTCACATGTATTAACCACAGTACCCTTCACCCAACCACCTAGTAACTCAGCCTTGGAAAAGCACTCTACATCACCCTCTTGAGACTGGTGAGACAGTTTCTGTCTGTCCCTGACACTCAACCCAAACTCTTCTGGGATGTCTCTACACTCTATATCCAGGACGTCCACCAGGGGGGAACCCTTTTCTCTGTCACTCTCTGCTAGAGTCAGTAAAGTGTCCCTCCCCCCAGTAGGAATATGACTCCCTGTGCCAGTTCCCCAATTCTTCTTAGGGACCCTGTGCATAACGGGAACTACCTCATACCCTTGAACTGCCTGGGGTGTGTCAACTCCCTTCTTCAAGTTGGGCACCACATCTCTGGGCTTGTGCCCTTCTTCAGCAGTACTAGATGCAAGATTTTTGCTGCCACCATCTGAACTGGACTCAGCCCTTCCGGCCTCCAGTTTCAGCTCTTTACAGCTCAGCTCTTGAGCTGCAATCTTTTCTTCTTCCAGGGCTAAGAGACTTGCTGCCTCAGCCTTTTCAAGAAACTCATCTAGCTCTTCCATCCACCGTGCTTGAGCCATGAGCCATTCTTTTTTCACTGGGTCTCTTTCCTCATCGGAGTCGTCTTCCTCCTCATGTGAGTAGTCCTCCTCCTCCTCTGAGGGGTACTTAGTCATTTGGTTTCTTGCTGCCTCTCTCTCTGCCCATCTGTCTTCCTCCCAGACTATGTAGGCATGTAGCATCTCTGCTTTAGTAGATCTCTTTGCTACAGGAAGGCCACATTCTCTGCAAAGCTTCCTTAGGTCAGCCTTAGTGAGGTGGTCAGTAGGCAAAAAGAATAAGTAGGTAAGCGATCCCATTCTGATAGGATCTTACCAGCAAAAACCAAAATCCAAAGTCCAAAATATCAATAGTATATCCAGGAGGACATCAGAGACCAAAAGTCAAAAGAGATGAAAAATCAAGTTGACCTTCAACTGTGGGTAGGTAGTGAAATACTTAGCTACTGTATGTCACTGCACAAACACAAGTCCTATCCTCACCGCTGATCACCAATGTTAGAAATGGGGTTTTTGGTTGGCAGTCAGGTTGCCCTCTGTCCAAGCAAGAACCCTCACTCTAGTCAGGGTAAGTCACACACAATCCAAAATCAGCCTGTGCTCACCCTCCGGTAGCTTGGCACGAGCAGTCAGGCTTAACTTAGAAGGCAATGTGTAAAGCATTTGTGCAATAAATCATACAACACCATAGTATAACACCACAAAAATACACCACACAGTGTTTAGAAAAATATAGAATATTTATCTGGGTAATTGTAGGTCAAAACGATCAAAGTTGCAATACGAATTTGTAAAGATATCACTGAAAAGTGATATTAAGAGTCTTTAAGTCTTTAAAAAGCGATAAAGTGTCTTTCAAGCACAGAGTACCTGGTTTCTGGTGGGAAATCTCCTCCGAGGGCCACAGGAGAAGAGATGCGTGGAAAAAGGGGTGTGTGCGTCGATTTCCACTCAGCACACACAGACTTGTGTCGTTCTTTTCCACGCGGGGAAGTCGAGCGTCGTTTTCCGGCACGCAGACAGTCTCTTCTTGTGGATCGCGAGGATTACCAGATGTCCCGGGTCTGTGCGTGGATTCTCCTGCTTATTTTCCGGCTGCGCGTCGTTCTGCGGGGCTGCGCGTCGAAGTTTCGATCTCACGGTAGGCGTCGCGTCGATTTCTCCTTGGAAGTCGGGCGGCGTTGTCCTTGCGAGGCCGTGCGTCGAAATTTTGGTCTCACGGCAGGCGTCGCGTCGATTTCTCCTTGGAAGTCGGGCGGCGTTGTCCTTGCGAGGCCGTGCGTCAAAGTTTCGCACTCACGGTAGGCGTCGCGTCGATTTCTCCTTGGAAGTCGGGCGGCTTTGTCCTTGCGAGGTTGTGCGTCGAAGTCTCGATCGTCCCGAGGGCGTCGCGTTGATTAGCGTCGGTGTGCGGCGTTTTTCTCGCCGCGAAACAAGCTGTGCGTCGAAATTTTCGGCGCACGGAGCGTCCACGTGAAAGGAAGAAGTCTTTTTGGTCCTGAGACTTCAAGGAACAGGAAGCAAGCTCTATCCAAGCCCTTGGAGAGCACTTTCACAGCCAGACAAGAGTTCAGCAAGGCAGCAGGGCAACAGCAAGACAGCAGTCCTTTGTAGAAAGCAGACAGGTGAGTCCTTTGAGCAGCCAGGCAGTTCTTCTTGGCAGGATGTAGTTTCTGGTTCCGGTTTCTTCTCCAGCAAGTGTCTGATGAGGTAGGGCAGAGGCCCTGTTTTATACTAAGTTGTGCCTTTGAAGTGGGGGTGACTTCAAAGAGTCTCTAAGAAATGCACCAAGTTCCCTTTCAGCTCAATCCTGTCTGCCAGAGTCCCAGTAGGGGGTGTGGCAGTCCTTTGTGTGAGGGCAGGCCCTCCACCCTCCCAGCCCAGGAAGACCCATTCAAAATGCAGATGTATGCAAGTGAGGCTGAGTACCCTGTGTTTGGGGTGTGTCTGAGTGAATGCACAAGGAGCTGTCAACTAAACCTAGCCAGACGTGGATTGAAG
Source organism: Pleurodeles waltl (assembly GCF_031143425.1). NCBI lineage: Eukaryota > Metazoa > Chordata > Amphibia > Caudata > Salamandridae > Pleurodeles > Pleurodeles waltl. The sequence continues at coordinate 264,111,174 of NC_090440.1, forward strand.
GGCACAACAAGATTTTAGTGCAAAGAAATGCTCACTTTCTAAAAGTGGCATTTCTAGAATAGTAATATTAAATCCGACTTCACCAGTCAGCAGGATTTTGTATTACCATTCTGGCCATACTAAATATGACCTTCCTGCTCCTTTCAGATCAGCAGCTGCCACTTCAACAGTGTATGAGGGCAGCCCCAATGTTAGCCTATGAAGGGAGCAGGCCTCACAGTAGTGTAAAAACGAATTTAGGAGTTTTACATTACCAGGACACATAACTACACAGGTACATGTCCTGCCTTTTACCTACACAGCACCCTGCTCTAGGGGATACCTAGGGCACACATTAGGGATGACTTATATGTAGAAAAAGGGGAGTTCTAGGCTTGGCAAGTACTTTTAAATGCCAAGTCGAAGTGGCAGTGAAACTGCACACACAGGCCTTGCAATGGCAGGCCTGAGACAAGGTTAAGGGGCTACTGAGGTGGGTGGCACAACCAGTGCTGCAGGCCCACTAGTAGCAGTTAATCTACAGGCCCTAGGCACATGTAGTGCACTCTAATAGGGACTTACAGGTAGATTAAATAGTCAATCATGGATAAACCAATCAATAGTACAATTTACACAGAGAGCATATGCACTTTAGCACTGGTTAGCAGTGGTAAAGTGCTCAGAGGTCAAAAGCCAACAACAGCAGGTCAGAAAAAATAGGAGGAAGGAGGCAAAAAGTTTGGGGATGTCCCTGTCAAAAAGCCAGGTCCAACACCTCCTCCTCTACGCTGCGCGGGAAGCCTCAGTCAACTTTTTACATTCTGACTTTTTTGGAGCTTTTTCTCCCCAACATCTGACAACCCTCCACAGCAAGCCAATTTCAAGTCAACGTCGTCGGATTGCCTTTCCAGGAGCCCCCAGTGGATTCTTGGAAGTCTGGGGCCCCAGAGCTTTTCAGCAGGATGAACCTTCAAGGCAGGCTGGGTTGTGGTTGAGGTAGTGCTGGCTTGACTCACGACGTTAGGTCAGGCCACTTATTGAGCTTTTTTCCAAAAGTGCCCCAATCTTCCCCAAACTTCTGGATCTTCTTCTGGAAGGTATTTGAAGGTCCTTTAGGAGTCTACAACTCACCCCAAAGTTCCAGAAGCTCTTAGTTGCTCCTTGAGGGTTAGGACTCCAACTCTTAGAATGCACCTGACTCAAATCCAAAAATGACAACTGGTCAGCTGGTCAGTTTCTTCAGGGCTTAATGAAGGGGGCTCTGGTCAACCTATTTTCTACCTGTAGCAAACAGGGTGTCCCTTCTTGAAGCAGTTGAAGACAGACAAAGTCCTTTTAGTGGTGAAGCCCAAGTGTGCAGCTGGTGCAGTCCTTCAGAGTGCAGTGTCCAGGTGCAGGTCAGGGGTCCAGCAGGGCAGTCCGTCATCTTCTTTGTATTGTTCCTTGTAGGAATCGGAGGTGGGTGCAGCTCTGCCAGTTATATCCTTGCTCCTCGGGTGGAAAGCAATGGGGGGGGGGCTGTCCAATCATGTGCAGGCCACCACCCTCTTGAGTGCCCACTTCTTGGGAAGTGTGGCAAAAATCAACCAGGGAGCAACATTCTCCAAAAATCCAAGATGACAAAAATTCAGTATCAGAGTTTAGGTCTGGCTGAGCACACCCACTGGTGTGGTTAAGTTCCCCTTAGCACACACCTTTCCAGCCCTCTCCTAATCTAATCAGGGGACACCTGGCTGTCTGGTTTTGCAGGACAGGAAATTGGGGAGGTCCACTTTCTGGACCAAATGTCCTTCCCTCTTTTGAAGTACAGTTTGGCTGTTCTCCCCCATCCTGTTTCATCATCTGTTTTGGCAGTTCTCCTCCCCCAGGTACTTCCTTTGTGTTCAGCCCAGGCCACTTCACACCTCATCAAGGCAGCATGGCCAGGCTGCCAGAGGCTGGCCAATCAGACAAGGACACTAGAGAGCTGAAACTGGTAACTTATAGAAGGAGATCTACAACTCTTTCTAGGTGCAAGTTATAATATGTTCAACAGTGGCAAGTTGTTCGATTTATTATAACCTTTAATTTGATGCTAGACATGACATATTTTGCTCTTTCTATGGAAAATGAGACTTTAATATTTTACATAAAGGCTCCCCATGCTAGCCTATGGAGCCTATTCACTACAATGGGGGGAAACAAATTAGGCTATTTTCCCTCACCAGGACTTATAAAACATATTTTATGAATTAATTGCTTATATTACACTGCACCCAACCCTGCGGGCACCTAGGCCACACCTTAGGGGTGGTGTATATATAACAATGAGGCAGTTTAAGAGTTTGGAAGTACTTTTAATTCCAAAGTCAAAATTGGGGTTAACTTTAATTTAAAAGCAGTCAGCAAGGCAGACCTGCCTTTAAAATGACACTGGGCACCTCAGCAGTGCACCAATCGGTGTACTGCCTACGCTAGGGTCCCTAAACCTACATGCCCTACCATATACTAGGGACTTATAGATAGGTTGATACAATCAATTATAATTAGCTGAATTTGCAGGATCCATTTTAAACACAGCACTGACCCTGGGACTGGTTAGCAGTACCCGGGGCACAGCCAAGAGTCAGTAACCACCATTTTACATCCAGAAAGTTTGTGGATGACCAGGGCAAAAAGGATGGCTTTCCTACAATAACCATTCTGGTCTTTCCACCATCTCAATTAACATCAATGTACACAACTTCTTAAGGTCACCCAAAACAGCATCCCTCACAACAAACCACATAATTGTCATTTTAGTTGTGATTGAAAGTGAACCCAGGTTCGGCACATCTTTATACACAAACTCTCAAAAAACTCAGTTCTACACTAAATACCTCAGGGAGCTTTCACAAAACATCACAGACTACATTCATCCTTTTTACTTTGTAATTCCCTTCTCCCCTTGCAGTTTCACTGCATGACGTCAAATTAAAAAATCATCCTTATTTATTGACACATGCAACATCGACACACAATTTTGCACTCTAAACTTTATCTGCTCATGGAAGTACCTCTCTGATTCAGTGGCTTTTCCTCCAAAACATCAGGCTTCAAATGTTTAGCAATTTCTTTAACACTTCGTCTTGAAGTAATATCAGCCCTGCCCAATAATCCATAGGAACTCGTACTTACTTTCCATTTGTGTCAATCAAATCTTTAGGATAGATTTGTGCATGTTGCACAAACTTGCAACACAGCTGCATTTTTTAGGTCACACACTTCATTGACTTTCCATCCTCTTTTCAGACCTGCAAAACTTGGCATAATGACCTATCACAACCTTTACAAGTGTTTTTAAGTGATGGACAATATTCGACTAGTGCAAACAGTACATGTATGCGTTTCACCCTGTAACAATCAACACACTAATGGATCTGTGGGGGGAAATCCTTACTAACTTTCAGATGTGTGGCAGTCCAATTAAACATTCTTTATCTTAACGTCTGCACTATCACTTGAAACAACTATATTTATCAGACTAATTAGCAATGGTATGATATCCAATTACGGCTAATGGACTGAAGAAGTGTAGGCATGACAACTAGTAGACAGAGGGATTGGCAGCCGCATGTCAGTCCATGATAGTATGAAGCATCTCATATAATTCAAAACACACAATTTGATTCTGTGTGAGGAATTACACTTTAACTGTGCATGCAATGAATATAGCAAAATGCAAGGCAGAGCATGACAAACTAACTTTTATGCATGACTGCATCACCAACACCTGGAACCTATGGAGTAGTGTGCTATCCATCCGCAAAGCAGTTGAGCACCCTGTTGGGGGTCATAAATGCTAAATAATTTCTTGTGTCACTCCTAATCTCCGTCGCTAATAGGTAGCATAACTCATATTGCTTATGAATACAATTATTGCTGCTAGAAAATGATGGCGTATCTGCCTCCTGGCAGCTACTCTACTTCCCTGAATATCGAAGATTTGTGAGAAATACTGTGTCTAACTCTGATATGTTTTTCCAAATCTACTGCATCTCAAACATAGTTTACTTTCCCTGCCAGTTCACGCTCCTGTGAGAGATCTAGAGTGAGGCCACAGTCTGTAGGCTCTAGGTATTCATAGATTCACACTGTGTCCTCACTTTTGGAAATAGTCTTAATCGCCCAAAAAGAAGCAAAAAGGCACCACGCGCAGGTGTACGAGGATTGAGAAAAAATACTACAATACTACAAATAAATCACCATGAAAATAAATGATACATAATAGTGAAGCACACCATAAAATACTAACAGTATAGAAAACAAAAATAAACAAAAATGAACAAATATCACAGTCTGAGATGGCTGTCTGTTTAGGGTTGGTCATTTGTCTGATTTTGTTTCCTCATCCGTTCTGATATTTTGGCGCTTTACAATTTATTTTTAGGTAAGAACAATAGAGTTATGATTTTGGTAATGTGCACGGTTTGTAGCACCCTATAACATTCATGCAGAGCAAATATGGATTGGATACCAAAATAAATCATGGGAAAAATTTTAAAACCAGCTCCACAATGCAGAAGGTTGGGATTACCATGAGGCCTTTTGTATTTGGTTCGTTGCACCCAATTCTGCTCTTACTCTGTAGCCTACCGGTAAAACGCCAAGCTAGGAGGCTATTGTGTTAATATTAGAAGGTGTACATTTCGGAAGTCGAAAGGGAAAAAAATAAAATGTACCTGAAAATATTGGGAAAATAGTGTAGCAACAGAAAATCGTCAAGGAAGGGCCAAGTGCTTTGCATTTAGGCTGGACTAGTCTTTAATATCGTGAGCATAATATATATATGCTTAATATAGGGCAGCAGGTGCACGAAATAATGCTTTGACAACATTCCAGCTGACTAATTTTCCGATGCTCGATGGCCCACTTGCATTGGTTTCACTTGCCACCCGACAATCAAAGAGTTGGAATCTGGTCCATTTTCTATGATTTTGGAATGACACCACCTTCGTGTAGAAGTGCCATGACCTTGTAGTGTCATCTACCTTCCACCAATCACTTGGTCTGTTATCCTAATCAATGACTGTGGAGCCCCACACCTTCTTGCCAATACTTATAATGTTTTGAATGCTTTGTCAAGAGAGAGAAATGAAATCACCGTTACTAGCAAGAACACAGCCCCTTACCTCTTGTTCAGTGGCATAGACAGCCCCACAGCACGCCCAAGTGCGCCTTCCCAACCTTTTAGTAAATGCTTGGAAATTCGGGCTCATCTCCTTTTAGGCATTGGCGCTGGCACTTAAAGGGGGCAGGTGAATTTTTGCTCTTGGTATTATGCACCATTACGAGTTTTTGGCTTTTAAAGGGAATAATCTCGAACATCAATGTTTGTGCGCCAATCTCTGCATGTGTTTTTCACTTTCCGGGTTTTAGCAGACGAGCTATATCTGCGAAAAAACAAAGAAAAGGTGCATTAATTCCTCACACGTTGGATTCCATATTCTGGTGCAAACTACTGCTTCTGATGGAAATATATACATTATAATAAAACTCATAATACGGTCAATTGTGCGCTGGGGAGGCCCAATAATTATAAACCTGTGTATAAGTATTTCTCGCGTTCAGCTCACTTTTCAGTTGCCAATGAGCTTTCGGGAGACGTAAGGCCGCTCATGAAAACCTACTCTGAATTTCAGTGGGTTCCTTCTGCGGTACGGCGTGTATCTCATGAGAGAGGCGGGGGTCGAGGTGCCAGGGCACGTGTCACTTTAGTGCTAGCACCAAGGAAACGCACCTCGATGTGGGCGGACCACAGTTCACATATAGAAGTTAAGTGTGGTCTCTGGAGTTCCCTTGAGCTTGGAGAAGGTCTCTAGAGACCAAAGGAGGCCTCTGGGGCCGAGGGGAGGGCCTGCACCTCGTAGAAAGGCACAAACCTACAGCTTTCACCGGGATTGTGCGGTATGTAAGCTCAACAGCGCTGCGTGAGGGAGGCCGTCTATACCGGAGAGACAAGGGCCACCAATCTCTAACAGTGCTGATCTAGAGGGTAACCTCAGCGCCTTGAGACCTTCACGTGTGAGTACTGCGCTTTACAAATTCCTAATTGATTGATTGAACCTACTCAACCTAACCCTCCCTGGACCAACCAAAACATCAAAGGGGACTGGATGGAGGGAACCCAGTCAAAGACGGGAAGGTAACAGATAATTTCTCCGTCAGCGTGTTACATCTGTATGAAATAACAGGTGCACACAGGAGGAATGTTTACCCTCTCTCTCCAACAGGGTTTAAATTAAGCAACCGACACGTGTCTTCGGTCAGCATCTATTTCAGTACAACTTGACAGCCCCTGCCTAATGTCTGGCACACTTTAATTTACTCAAACCTAATTAGTCATCCCTGGTCTCAATTAAAGTCTTAAAATACACAACCTTGGGTATGGAAATTTCAGGCTTCTTAAAATCACAAATCAAATTTAAAAACAAATCTCCCCCTCTAAACCCGGGGAGACGTCCACTCCCAATCACACCAGAAAAGGGCAAGTCAAGAAAAGTTTTGATTTGTTTGCCCGAGACCCGACGGCACCAGATCCTGCTCTTGACTGCCCTTTTCTTGGGACTAGTCTCGCCACTGCATGGACCAGCAGACGTCTTGAATGGAGAATGTAACCCAGGTAAAGCCCAGTTTAATTTAGTAACTTTTGAGAAGGGCTTATAAATAATCATCTATTTAATCACACGATGGGTAAACACTAATCATTAATGGAACAGTCTCTGCATCAGAAAGGGGCATCACACAATACGGTGGAAGGGAAAAGTAGGTAGAAAGTGGCTGAGCAGGTGATGGACGGAGAGACATGAAGAGGTGAAGACGGACAGCACGTGTGCGTGAGGTAGAGTGAACGCCGTGGAGGATGCGTGTACTCGGTAAGAGAAGGGGAGAAGCGAGAGGGGAGGGGAGGCTGAGGGGGAATAAGGCGGACCTTTCATTCGAGGGAGGGAGGAGGAGGAGGGCTGACAGGGTTGGGCGACGGGCAGCGTTTCACTTTTAACAGGAGCTCTGGCACAGCCCGGATGGATTTGGATGTTTGCCACGGAGGAGAAGTCTGTGTCCTGTCATCCTCCAGATTGCTGTAAGCAGCACGGACGGCTGGGGAGAGAGAGGTGCTGAGGCTGAACCCCGCCTCGCTCCGCCGTACGGGAGCGTTGCTGCTCGGCTGCCTGTCTGAACTGTGACCAGAGCTCCACCAGACCCCCCAATCCTGGGGGACGGGATACCGGCGGCCGGCGTAGCCCCAGCCCAGCCGCTGCGCACACCCCTGCCTTCATCTAACCGCGCGTCTCATCGCCTTTACAGACTGCCTGTGCAGCAGGTCGCCTTTATATTTGAAGAGCCTGCTGACAGACTGCATCATATGGTGAAGTGAAGGCGGACACTGGTCCTATTTTGAAAGCATTTTTGGCACTCGTAATACAAGCATATTTCTTGATTGGACATCAGACAATGGGAATTAATTTAATCTATTTTTGCTTCATAATTAATGCATGGATACCAGGTAATAAGTTTACAGATGTTCAACCATCCGCCTTCCTTTCCTCCCGTCCATCCATTCATAAATCGATTGTCCCTTTCTCCTTCCATCACTTCCACTTCCACCTTTTCTTTTCTTTCCTTTCCTTTCTTTTCCTTTCCTTTCCTCTCCTTTCCCCTTCTTCGCTGTCTCATATCCTTCATTCATTCCACTTCTTTTCATCCTTCCTACCTCCTTTCCTTTCCTTCCCACGCATGCTCTCTTCATTTTCTTTCTCTATTCGATAACATTTTTTCCAGTTTTCTACTTGTCTTGTTTTTCTCATTATTTGTCTATTTGTACTGTTTCAAAGTAGAATTTAGCAACCCTCTGCATGATAAATGCAATATAAATTTAACATCTGCCCTTTAAGTGGTGGACTTTAGTGGCTTTCAAAGTTAAGTGTATGCTTTTTGGAGTAGTGCCGCACGCACTCATTTAGCAGTACAGTTTCCCTGCTTTGTGTATGTATGTGCACTTCACCCACTTTCTATTTCCGCTTTTCAAGGGTCCCTGCAAGGAGATTCGCAGAGGAGGCTGTACAAGGATCTGCTGAAGAACTACAACCCCCTGGAAAGACCTGTAGCGAATGACTCCCACCCACTGACGGTGACCTTTGGCCTTAGTCTCATGCAGATCATGGATGTGGTAAATACAGAATGAATTTTCCACTCAGGTGGAGGGGAAGGGATGGCAATGTCTCGTATTGGCATTAAGGCGTGTGGTTGTGGTGACTGGTGTCTTGTTATTGTTCCTGTTGACTACCCCATAAAAGCAAAGTTTAAACATGTCAGAGTTTGACAATCCTTCAAATGGAACTTACATAAAATATGTATGTGCCAAGGGATCATAACTTTTATCTTGTGTTCTTTGTTGAAAATCTGTCCACAGTCAGAAGCTAGTGACCATGTCTCTCTCGCGGTGCCTCTGTAACCCACAGGTCCCCCGAAATGCAGGATAAGAACCATTTTACCACTTAGGATAGTTTAAAAAATAATAAGGTTTAGGCTGTGGTTTGTACTAAAAGAGACAAAACAGAAAGTCAAAACGATCGGGGCCTCTGAAAACTTGACATTCATAAAATTCTTTTAGTTACTCTGGGTCTGACACACGTTATCTGTTGCACATATAACATGCAGAGTACGAACCTGAACCAGTGCAGCTGCAGAGTCATCAGCTTTAAAACCCGGCCACGTGTTGTGGCAAACCCGATGATGCCTAAACGTCTTTAAAATTTAGTATTTGTTTTGCGTCCATCAGCGGTTTTCTTTAATTTGCCCGCTTTGTAGTTGATCCTAAGAAACTTAATTAGAGGCAGCTCTTTATAGGTTCTAATGTTTCACTTGCACCAACTGGTGAGTTTTATTAATAAATGGAGTCTACTTATTGGTGTCTACAATAATTTATTGCTGATCCTGCATCCTAATTTGGGGTAATTGTTGCACCCTCGGAGGAAACATACATATGGGAAAAGTGTGGCTTGTAGGAGCATGACCAGGTCAGTGCCTCGCAGGTGTAGAGTGGTTGTGGTCTCAATCCTGACAGGCGGATTCAAAGTGCGCCAGGATCCGGCCCACCCTCAGGGATAGTTTTAGGGAAAGGTTATACTAGACAGCTACCTAGAGGACCACCAATAAGTCAGGTGGCCGATTATAAGCATCAATGGCTGCTCCTATGCCAGGGCAAGACGAGGGGAAATGGCAATTCATGGAGCTTGACAGTAATACCTGTTCCAGATATGCCCACTAGGCCGTTCCAATCTACGTCTGATAACTCAAATCGACCCTCCTCCAATCACATTTACACTGATCTAGGGCCAGCATTACAATTGAACTCGCAATCATGATCTTCATTCCTAGACAGTGGATGACAGAATGGCTTATTTATTGAATGAATGTAGCACTATATGTTTGTTTAGCTGCATCACAGCTTGATGATTCTTCCAAAAAATCCTACCTTACATCTGAGATGTTGGCCAAGAGGACTAGTGGCTCACAATGCAAGTATATGGCTAGGATTCACTATGCATGGATAGGAAAGCAGGAAACTAGACTGTGACACTAGCTTCCATAGCTAAGCCCTTTACCTTTTGATGTGAGACATAGCATCTAAGCTAACTATCTGTAAAATCAGAAAGACTGTTTTAACAAATACAGGGGACGTTTTAATCACGTGACAAGCTAGTGACTTGTAGAGCACAATCAATATCTAACTGCTAGTCAATTACAATATTCAGGCAGCAGCACTTGTGTCACTCCAAGGAGTGGTGAGGGAGGTATTTGCCCTTAAAATAATTCCCTTGAAGTCGAGCCTCCAAACCCACAGACATCCTACAGTCATGTAAGCAGGTATTCTCATCACCACTGTATGATACATAAGATGCCGTGCTGTGTTTTACTAAACCCCTTCAACTGGTGTAAGGCTGTTCACTTTTCCAGAATTCTAGCAACATCTCGATCTCTAACATATGCTTCAAATGGGAGATTCTAAGGGACAGATTTATGGAAAGTGGCGCTGCACCTTTCCCTGAGCCCCTTAGCGCTCTCCTACCGCCACCATGTGTGCGCCGTATTTAAAATACGGCACACCATGGCAATTCTATTTCACGCTACTGATGTACTCTGCAGGAGTGTCGGCAAAATGTTGGCGCTACTCCTGCAGACTACATATGGGCCCATTCTAAATAATTGAAGCCCCTTTTTAACGCCTGGTCTGAGTAGGCATTAAAAGTGCTGAAAAATATGGCGCAAGGAAATCTTATATATTTCCTTGCGCCATTTTTTCAGCCCCCATAGCGGGGGAATGCCCCCCCTTGCTTACATTATACCTGGTGCAGGTATAATGTGGTGCAAGGGTTTACAAAGTGGTGCAATGCAAGCATTACACCACTTTGTAAACATTGTGCTTGGGAAATGCTACCTTAACACCACATTTGCGTCAAAATAAATGCCCCAAATGTGGCGCAAGGTGGCGCTAGGGGTGCATAAATATGCCCCTAAATATTTCTTCCAGAGAAATTTGCACCTATCCCTTTCTAAAATATGTAAAAAACATTACTTGTGGCAATCAGATATCCGTCCCGCTACATTTCCGGCAAACTGTTGAGAATCCCCTATTTCTCAGTTACTGCTTGGATACAAGACTGTGAATACCTTTTGTACCCCCAAATTGTACTTCAGAGAGACGAGTTAAGGGTCACGATTTGCTTGTCCTCCTTTCGTCCTTGATTTTATAAATTCCTTTGCAGGCAGGTATGTACTTCTATACCACCCTTATACCACAACCTTGATTGCTACGATCATTCTTCGTTTCAGGCTAGATTTCCAAGATTAACAGTATTTGGAACGTTTAGTTCATTACACACAGTTAATAGCACAATACATACAGCCGAATTTTATGGGAACTGAGTAATGGCATTGAACGGAAGGTGATTTGACGCATATATTTGGTTTAGTGTTTGGTTACTTTAGTACATTAACTGCTGTTGGCAATTTGGGGATTATTACAATATCTTCCTGTGTTTTTTAAAATTAATAACTCTCTTATTTGAAGACTGATTTGCTTCTTTAGCCACTATGTCACCAGATTTGTACTGTTCTTGGGTTTACAATGGCTATTTAGGACACTAGCTGTCAGTCCATATGCCATTAATAGACATAGGAATGGCGTTTACTTCCTTGGCGAGCCACAGCAGCCAATGAATAGATGTACTTACTTTTTGTGGTCTAAGAAAAAGATGCTGAAGTTTTTCTTGGATTCCTCACATTCTTCTGTCACTGCTGTTGCAAAAAGGGGATTGTGGGACTTCAAAGAGTTATCTATTTTACCTTCTTTGCATTTTCTATTCAGTTAGTCCAATAAACGGTGTGAGAATGTCTTATGTACCACACTGCAAGCTATTTCAAGTGATAACGTCTACTTCCTACAGGAAGGATTCAACCACAAAAGGTGGTTAATGAATAGTACAATTAAAATATTGCTAATGTTATTACTATTTCATATAATTTATCCGGATAATGTTGATCCCTCACACACCAGCATCTCTTCTGCATTACCATTCCACCCTAAAAAAAGCAGCTTTGAAAACAATACTCTTTGTTGCTGCAGAAGATGCAGATGGCAATTGGGCTGAATAAATCTATGTGAGACAGGTTCTTGCCGCCCACCCATGGATCTTTTACAGGCTGTGTATTCTGGTGCCAGACACGTCTTGTGTCTGGCACGAGAATACACAGTGTCATTGAAAGAACATCACATATCCATAAAACACAAAACAAAGCCACTTTCTACACCACCGGGAGTGTCAGCCTTTCACCTCACTTGAGTGGAAAACACATAGGTATGACTCCTTATCCTCAACAGTGTGTGCTCTATAGGCGGGTCTGCCTTGTGTAAATTGATTTTGCAGCCTTTTTGTCACTTAATAAAGAATGAAGTAAATAAATGACTGCAGTCCTTGCCCCCATTTAATCAGCTCCGCAGGGTTTGTATTCATGGAATATAAAAGCCACATATCTCTCATCTAACTACCTAGTCTAATAGTACCTCTAATGTAACTATATGATCACAGGAAAGGATCTTTTCATTTGAAGCCAGGAGACTTTTTGGGCCAGATATATCAAAGGATTTTACCAGTGCTTAATTTGTAAACAAAAACGTGCTGGTGCCCAAAGCTCTCCTGTAAAACACACGGCTGCTGCAATTAAATATGCGAACACAGAACATCAAGGCAGCGTAATCCTAAAACCTTCAAGGGCCTCTTTAATCCATTCACAGCCACTCCCTGTCTCTTCAGCTCACTCTTGCAGCCTTCTGCTCTCTCCTTTTGAACGCTTTTTCGAATTTTCACTTCCTCCGCCTTTCCCATACGTGTCTTTTTCTCGCAAGAAATCCCTGATGCAGAAAAGTAAGCTCCGGCCCTCAAAAATAAGGAGGAAACAACAAGCACAAATTAAGCACTGGATTTTACCCATTCTGTGTCCATGGAAAATGCTTTAGTGTGGATGATCCTTTGTGGCATAACACAAAGCTTTCCCCAATACTAGAGGGAACATGAACCCTGTTTTAAAGTAATCTCTAATAAATCAACAGATAGCTTGGGAACAGATATAGACAGAGAGGAGAATGCAAAGAAGTTCTAGGACATTGTTATTTTCTTAAGGCTAGATAGACTCAGCAAATAAGCCACAGTTGTCTTTTAGGATCGCGCACATACACCACATAAAATGCCCATCCAAGCCCAACATGCAAAAAAATGAAAATGAGTCCAATGAACCACTGACAAACTTAAAAATAAAACGCGAAAAGCAAGAGCACGTAACGCCTGCCTTAAAACTATTCCGTTGGCCGATGGTTTCATCCTGAACTGAGTTCAAAGTCATTTTCACTATCCTTATGATTTTCTCAGTCAAGAACCCAAGCTAGCTGCAGACGCCTGTTTCTCACCGCAGGGTGACCATAAACCTTCCAAGCTGATACCCCCTGGCAAAGCACCAACAGAAATCTAATGCAGATCAAGCACTTGAGCAATGGCTCAATCACTGCTGGTTGAGTTGTGTCCTTCGCGTTTCAGTGTGGAGTTTTACCTGCGTCATAGCTGGCATGATGTGGACCTTGGGCATCTCATGAAGTATTGTTGTCGCTCATACTTTCTGCTTGTTGTTAGGAGCAACTAATATATATATTCAGCTTTACTCTAAAAGAACACGATTTTTGATTTGAAGTGATCTCTTCTCATAGTTAAAGCACGTACGCCAACTTCCATCCATTATTCTTTCACAGCAGCTTGGACATTCTGAACATTCTCCTGGAAGTTTTTCATGACCCCAGTATGATTTCTTTGTGGACCCCACTGTGGCCACCACACACAATTAAATAAATGACATTGAAACAGTAAATCAGAAACGCTTTTTTTGTACTAATGTTGTTAGCAGAGATTTAAATATCTTCCAGTTTCCACATGATTTGTTTCTCACTACGTACCAAACAGACATCTTTTTTCTTTACATTACTATTGCACCGGGCTCCCTCACATGGGGGGAGCCCCACATATGGCAGGTCCTGCACCAGGCCATCATACCTGGGTAGGGGTGGGGGTGCAACACACCTCTGAACCCCTAACATGGCAGTAGGGATGGGATTATTATGGCAGGGTGAGATCAAGATGGGTGGGGCAATTCGGCTTACCTTTTCTTACTTGAGCATGACACAAATGTCATGGGACTCTCCAACGATGCTGGCAGGGACACGAAGGTAACATCCAGGGGCAGAGGGTTGCGGGACTTCAGCTAGTTACCACTGAGGTTTGCACCCAGAGATGTTGCGGTGGTGGGGTTCTCCCATTTGAAGGGACCCACCCTGGGTCACTTAGCCCAAGTGGTGGTTCCAGGGATTGAGAATCACCTTCGGGGCAAGTCATGATGTCATCCGCAGTCACTGATTTGGATATGCAGCAAAAGGAATTGAGATAGTGTTAGTAAAGCAAATGTATTAGTGACTCTGTGAAGGCTAGATATCTACACATGTAAATTAAGCTCTAAATAGAATGGATTACTGCGTATAAATGTTTGAAGTGATGATTGATTTTAAATATTGTTGTTGTAAAAATAAAATATGGCTGGGATTTACAACCCCTAACTCAAAAAGGGTGCCTTACTGACTAAGGGGGTCATTCTGACCTCCGCGGGCGGCGGAAGCCGCCCGCCTGGCGGGAACCGCCAGAAGACCGTACCGCGGTCGAAAGACCGCAGCGGTCATTCTGAGTTTCCCGCTGGGCTGGCGTGCGACCGCCAGAAGGCCGCCCGCCAGCCCAGCGGGAAACCCCCTTCCATGAGGATGCCGGCTCCGAATGGAGCCGGCGGAGTGGAAGGGGTGCGACGGGTGCAGTTGCACCCGTCGCGATTTTCAGTGTCTGCTTGGCAGACACTGAAAATCTTGGTGGGGCCCTGTTAGGGGGCCCCTGCAGTGCCCATGCCATGCTGCAGTGCCATTGGCATGGGCACTGCAGAGGCCCCCAGGGGCCCCACAACACCCGTTACCGCCAGCCAGGTTCTGGCGGTCAAAACCGCCAGAGCCAGGCTGGCGGTAAGGGGGTCGGAATCCCCATGGCGGCGCTGCCTGCAACGCCGCCATGGAGGATTCCCTTGGGCAGCGGGAAACCGGCGGGACACCGCCGGTTTCCCGTTTCTGACCGCGGCTGTACCGCCGCGGTCAGAATGCCCATGGGAGCACCGCCAGCCTGTTGGCGGTGCTCCCGCGGTCGTTGGCCCGGGCGGTCCATGACCGCCAGGGTCAGAATGACCCCCTAAATGTGTAAAGGGACCCGTAGAATTCTAACTCTGGGGCTGAAGGGAGGCCTCGGCAGTATCACGCCATATACAAGGCTGCTCATTATCCTTTATTGGTAGTGTCAGCAAAAAAACTTTGAAGTACTCTCTATCCCATAGTATAAAACTGCCTTAAAAAACTAAAATACATGTTAAATAATGGTTTTCGTTTGAAACTAAGCTAAGACTGATTTTGTTTGAAGTACAAACGTTGATATCTACTGAGGGAATAGCACTAATTAATTATATCTTTTTTTTTAAATAGTAAGAATATTTAACTTCTTAGTGGAAGGCAGACGTTGCCTATATTTCCGACACTTTCTATTGAAATGTAAGGCTAATCCTCAAATGTATGTCTAAGCCACTACGATTACATTTTGAAGCAAGAGTGTGCTCATCACGGCCTTCTGACGTGAATTGAAACTACAAAATCAATGCATGGTACAGTATTTTGCTCATGTTTTCTCAGAGATGCTATCCTTTTGACAGCACCTTATAAGGTAAAAAAAGAACGGGATGATTGAATCAAACATCCCTTTACTTCCTCAGTGGTAACTAGCTGAAGTCCCAGAAACGATTAATGTAGTCCAACTCCAAGCTCAATAGACAACCTAGGAATCAAGCACTGGCAAAGCCAATAGGTCTCACCTCCTCAACAAAGAAATTCAGTTTAGTGAGTAGGGGCATTCTTCAGTAGAAGATGCTCTCACTACAATAGAGCTATACCGGCATGTGCAAGATCAGTGGGAGCAAGAGATCAGTACTAGTCTATGGCCTTGTCCATTTTTCAAGACAACAGGAGATGGCACAGGAGATGCTTTGGATAACAAACAGTTCATAGCAAGTATTGGTCAGAAGAGTTCAGTGCAAACTACAACTAAAGATTATAGCATGCAGAGGTAGAAGATCTTTGTTGCTATGTTTCAGCTTATTTAAATTGTGGCCACAAACCAGTTTTTGTGTTATTGACTTCTTTCAAAACCTGCATGGTTCTTCTGCTGTAACTACGGATGTAAAAACATGCTACTGCTCTTAACAGATAATTTCATTTGTTAAATGGGTTGCTGATTAAAGTGATGCTGTTAGACTTTTCATCCTTGGCGTGGTCTCCCCTAACTTTTTGCCTCTGTTTCCAAGGTTGTTGATGTGTGCTAGACTCTGTTTTTGCTGTTTTTGTTACTCTGGGCACTTTACCACTGCTATCCAGTGCTAAAGTGCAAGTGCTCCTGTATAAAATGTGTATATAATTGGCTTTCCACTATTGGCATATTTGATTTACTGGTAAGTCCCTAGTACAGTGCACTAGAGGTGCCCAGGGCCTGTAAATCAAATGCTATTAGTGGGCCTGCAGCACCTGTTGTGCCACCCACATTAGTAGCCCTGTAAACATGGCTCAGACCTGCCACTGCAGTGTCTGTGTGTGAAGATCATAACTGCCAATTGCCACTTGCCAGGCCTAAACCTTCCCTTTTCTTACATGTAAGACACCCCTAAGGTAGGCCCTAGGTAGCCCCATGGGCAGGGTGCAGTGTATGTTTAGGGTAGGACAGATATTAATGTGTTTTATATGCCCTGACAGCGAAATACAGCCAAATTCGTTTTTCACTGTTGCAAGTCCTATCTCTCTCATAGGTTAACATGGTGGCTACCTTTAAAAATGATTAAAGCGTAGATTCCCTTTGGGAGCAGATAGACATGTGGAGTTTGGGGTCTCTGAGCTCACAATTTAAAAATACATCTTTTAGTAAAGTTGATTTTGAGATTGTGTGTTTGAAAAGGCCACTGTTAGAAAGTGGGCATTTTCTTGCTTAAAACCATTCTGTGACTCTGCCTGTTTGTGGATTTCCTGTCTGGGTCAGTTTGACAGTTGGGCCGTTTGCACCTCTCTCTAGACAGTGACACAAAGGGAGCTGGTGTGTAGCCTGCATATCCTGATAAGCCATCTGTGCTTGGAGGGAGGGGAGTAGTGGTCACTTTCACCTGAAAGGGCTGTGTCTGCCCTCATACAATGCAGTCTCCAACCCCCTGGTGTGTTTCTGGGGCCTTGCCCGGGCAAGGCAGGATTTCAGAAACAAGAGAGACTTTCCTTTGAAGTAAGCCTACTTCAAAGGCCAAAATGGGTATAAGAAGGGCACCCAAAACCACAGATTTTAGATCACTTCTGGACATCAAGAGGAACCTCTGCCTGGAGAAGAGCTGAAGAGCTGAGGGGAAGTGCTGCCCTGCCTGTGACTGTGCTTTGTGGAGCTATCCGGCAGTTGCTGCTTTTGCCTGTGCAAGGGGACAAAGACTGGACTTTTTTGTGCATTCCTGCTTGTGAAGAAATCTCCAAGGGCTTGTCCTGAGCTTGCCTCCTGTTGTTGATGTCTCAGGGCCATCAAAGACTTCTCCTGCCAGCACCTGGACTCTCTGCTGAGACTCCTGCCCTGCCATGTGGTACCCTATCCAGTTCCTAGGGCCTTGACAGGTGAAGCTGGCAGACCAAGATTGAAAATCCACGCACAGACCACCGTGCGGGGAAAATATTGATGCACCTTCCAAGACGTGGCTGAAAAACGACACACCACCGGCTTCACAGCAGAAATCGATGCTCCACCGGCATCGCGGCTGGAAGATCGATGCATGCAGCTGGAGAAACGACATGCAACACCTGCTGACGGAGGTTGATAACGTCACAAGCCACATAGCGCGGTTTGGCTGATACCGTGCAGCAGGATTTTCAACGCAAACATTGATGGGCATGGAAAAATTACGCAACGTCTGCCAGGACTCGAGTTCTTGCCTGGATCGATGCCTGGATCGATGCATCGCTCTCCTGCGAAGAGGAAAAACAATGCACACCGACCCGACGGGAGAAGGAGAAACAACACACTTTGAGGGTGAGAAATCGACACATCACTAACCTTTTTCGACGGACACTCGCCCTTGCATGTTATTTTGACGTAACCCAGGTACTTTTCAACGCTAACAGTGTTTTTACTGTTTTCTCAAGGATTTGAGACTCTCTTGCTTTTAAAATTAATAACTTGACTTGTGCTATGTTGGATTTTTTTTGTCATTTTGGTCTTGTTTTGTTTAGATAAATATTTCCTATTTTCCCAAACCTGCATTGTGTCATTTTGTAGTGTTTTCACTGAATTACTGTGTGTGTTGGGACAAATACTTTACACCTAGACTCTGAAGTTAAGCCTGCCTGCTTGTGCCAAGCTATCAAGGGGGTGAGCGAGGGTTAACTGAGGGTGATTCTCCTTTACCCTGACTAGAGTGAGGGTCCTTGCTTGGACAGGAGGTTACCTGACTGCCAACCAAGTACCCCATTTCTAACAGATGCCTTATGTTTACAAATTGATAAGTACAAGTTCACTAATTTTGCAACTTTTTTTTAACCAATGTTATGTCAATAACCTTCATGAATCACATTACACACAAAGGCCAAGGTGTTTTTTTATGGTCTGGACATTGTTACTACGGCTTTGTATTTAACTTAATTCCTCTCTTGCTTGTATATATTTGTAATTTGCGAGTGCATTGCTTTCAAATTGGCGGGCTCAGTTTAATTTGTAAGGAAGCAAATATGTACTGCTGTGGTTTCATATATGCCCCTGCCTTATCTAAAGTATAATTTATGTTTAAAAATATCAAATTGTAAACAACTACATTGTAGCGCTGTACAGGTTAATACTAATGATTAACACATTTCATCAAGAACCAATGAGCAAACATATTCAAATTGCTGCTCTGATGCCTACGAGGTCTAATGTTGTTCCATGGTTCACGGAAAGTTGTATTGTATTTAGTACCCTATTTATGAGTTGCCCGGACTGTTGGGGAGCTAATTCCTCACACTTACTGACACTATGCGGTGACAGCCAACCATTACCCTGCAATTATGAGTTAAACTCCTTGAAATGGGGAGTAACTGTGCAATACAGAATTAATATTTTTCCCTCGTGGCCTAGTGCATTCACTTACCTCCTGCTTTGACTAGGTAATAAATATATGTGGGGTCTTCTATGTAGGACGGGAGCGGTGGCTGGGGTAGATAAGGCAGGGAAGATAAGGGGAAGTTCATTTCTAGAAGAAGAACATTGAATTGTCCTCCCTTGCCAGAGAAAAAAGCAGGGGCGGAGAGAGGAAAAGGGCTTGACTGCTGTTGTAGCCAAAGTTTGGGGAATACAGTTTTACAGGTCTAAAGTACCACCCAGTAAATTCCAGTGTTTGTGTGGGAAATCCAACCCCTGGAATACCACTAAACCTGATTTTAAGTTAAGACAGGAGGCGAGCGTTATCCATAAGCCTTTTATTCACCGCTTCTGTGCAGCACTTTTAAAGACTCATTCGAACTGAACATGAAGCCACAATACAAATAGAATGTTAACAGTAAACTCATTTCATGCTCTTGATTCACTGGAGATTTTATACCTCGGGCGTCAAGGCTACCTCTGCATGTCTTAACAGCGATACTAACTTCCATTGGATGCTCCTTAGAGGTTGTGAGGACCAGCCAACATGTTCGGATCCATCAGCATCACATACCAACCTGCGCTTTGCCTTCCAGTTCCCTAGAAGCAATCAAATAGGAGATAGGGAAACAGTAGCTATCAATCAGAGTCAATAACACTAAGTCATCAAAA
This sequence comes from Pleurodeles waltl, assembly GCF_031143425.1. NCBI lineage: Eukaryota > Metazoa > Chordata > Amphibia > Caudata > Salamandridae > Pleurodeles > Pleurodeles waltl. The sequence goes on from NC_090440.1 coordinate 264,130,649, forward strand.
TAAAAATATTAATGTGCTCTCAAAAGAAAAAGTGAAAGAGCATGCCTAATGAGTGTGTTTCACATGTCTATGGATGTAGAAATGACAATTACATAAAAAGCTAAGGGATGCATCCGTAGAAACACATTAAATATAAGTCTCCTCGCCCTCCTAGCCAATGCAATACGACTCATGTGACATATATTCCCATTTTCCAATTCTACTGTATTTTTTCTGACTTCTTTAATCTTTTTAGGTTCACTGAATCTGCTCTCACCCTTCGCCACTTTCCTGACAGATTGTACTCTCACCCACTGTCCAGCCTTTAGATGCACCTCTTTAACACCATGTCTGCTGTCAATATAGACCTTATTCTTTTCCTGAGACTTAAAATATTTTTCCTTACATCCTCTGTGTTCCTGTATTAATTGCTTGCTCCTGCACATCCATCTTGGATTTAATTTGGAAAAAGGTACCCGACCTCTCATTAAACCAAAAGGACTCTCCCTAACAGACTCATGAGGTGTTTATCTATTTGACCATAGCATTTTCTTCAGTTCATATTCCCAATTCTTATTTCCTTTGTTAGCTATTTGTACAATACCTTTAATAACTCTATCTACTCTTTCCACTACAGCATTACCCGTAGGATGAGACAATGCTGTGAATTTTTTCTCTATACCAGCCAACTTCACAAAATTCCTCATCTCTTCTGACTTAAACTGTACACCATTGTCCGTTAATATGGTAGCTGGAAACCTTTCTCTTCTGAATACTTCCTCTAAGAACTCAAAAACAACATTAGTGTTGATCCTTTGAACTACTTCCATTTCTATCCATCTAGAAAACATATTCACAAGAACTATTATGTATTTGTATGTACCATCCTTCCATGTAATGGGGACCATTATATCCAAAGTAACTTCCTTCCATGGTACATCTGGACACCCTAATGACGACACAGGTGGATTTAATGTTTTCTGAGTCTTGTCACTCATCTCACAATCCACACAGTTACATACAAATCTTTCATCATCTAAATCAACTTTAGGCCACCAATATAATTCCTTTATATTTTTTTTGTACGAGATATTCCTGAATGTCCTTCATGGCCAATAACTATCAAACCTTGCCTAACACCACAAGGAAGAATAACTTTCCCACTCCTACATACAAAAGTTTCCTCAACACTCAGTTCATCCCTTACTTCCCAATATGCCTTCAATTCCTCTTTTATTTTTGCTTTGCCGCATTCTTCCCATCCCTTCACCATCTTGTTTCTTACTTCTTTCAACACTACATCTTTCTCATGTTCCAACCCCATCTGTGAAAATTCCAGCTACACACCACTCATTCCAGGGATCCTGATCTAATTCTTTCATAGGTAAATACACTCTGCTAAGAAAATCTGCAGTCACATTTTTTTCCTGGTACATATTGTACTTCATGAAAGAAATCTTGCAATCTCATCGACAACCTTGCTATTCTTGCAGACGCTCTAGACAGACCCTCCGTCGTCAAAAGTTTAGTAAGCAGTTTATGCACATATCTTACAATGCATTTCCTGCCCCAAACAAACTTGCGAAAATGTTCCAGCGCCCACACAACTGCCAATGTCTCTGTCTGTAACAGAATACTTCTCCTCACTCAGTGATAGTGACCAAGAAACTAATGCAACAACTCACTCCTTTCCATTTTTGTTCTTTTGCGTTAAAACTCCACCCAGTCCCTTACTGCTTGCATCAGTGGTGACCATTGCTTGTGCCTCCGGGTTAAAACCCTGCAAAAGTGGAGCCTTTAAAATTGCCTCTTTTATACTTTCAAAACCTTTTTGACAAATATCACTTCATACGAACTTTACTTTGTTCTTCAATAATAACCTAATTTCATGTGTTTTGTGAGAAAAAGTTTCTACACACTTCAAGTAAAATTCTGCTAAACCTAAAAAGGATCTTAAATCATCCTTCGATCTAGGAGATGGTGCATTTAGAATGGCTCCAATTAATTTCTTTTTAGGTTGAATTCCTCCTTGGTTAATTTTATGACCTAAATATGTAACACTCTTCTGAGCAAACTTACACTTACCCTTTTCTGCTGTTAAGCCCTTTCCTTCTAAAATGGATAAAACTTTCCTTAAAATGTCATCATGTTGTTTTCTGTGTTTTCCCATTACTAAAATGTCATCCTGAAAGAAAGTTACTTCAGGTATATACCCAAATAGTTGTGTCATCAGTCTCTGAAATACTGCTGCAGCTGACACTAAACTAAACGGCATGCACTTGAATTGGAAACATCCAAATGGTGTACAAAACGTTGTAAGATGCCTACTGCTACACTCTAGAACTACTTGGTGGTAAGCCAAGGACAAGTCTAATGTGGAGAATAACTTAGCTTGCTTAGTTAACAATAACATCGCATTGTAATGGGAATTGATCCGCAATGATGTTATTGTTTAACTACCTCAAATCCACACATAAACAAACCTTTCCATTCGATTTCCGAGCTACCACTAGAGGTGAAACCCATTCGGACGCTTCCACAGGTTCAATTATATCAAGTTTAAGCAACTTCTCTAATTTTTTACTTCCTCTCTTACTATTAAAGGAATATTCCTAGCCTTTTGAATTTTTGGTGTGGCTCCTTCCTTCAGCCGAATGTTATGAGTGAAACCTTTGAGTCTCCCAATACCTTCTTTAAAAACTCTAGGAAACTCTTGGAAAACCCACGCTTTAGTATCTTCTTCCTCACATGCAACTAAGACTTGTTCTGTACTATTGGGTTCCAAAATGATATTCAACAACTTTTGATCCTTCTAACCTAAAACAGAAGGTCTATCTTTGGCCACATACAGTTTACCTACTGCTTCCCTGGTCTTACATTTCAAAACTAGTTCTCTGAACCCTACTATATCTATTTTATCCCCAGTATAACTTTCTGGGGAAATATCTGGGTATTCTAAATGCTCTCCTAACTCGTTAATGAACAAATTATGGCATATATTCTCTGATATAATGGTGAATGGAGAACCTGAATCAACAGCAACTTGTAAAGATACTCCTCCAAATGATACCCAACACAATGGCTTAGTACCTTTTCTTTCAGCCATATTCAACACTACTTTACTACTTCTTTTGTATTTGACCCTTTCATCAGCTCCCTCACTCTCTCCTGATGACTCCTCTTCATCACTTTCTTTCACTTATGCAACCTTCTTGTCACCACTCTTCTATAACTTCTGTTTACAAACTCTGGCAAAATAGCAACTATGCCACACTCAATACACTTTGCATTTTTCACTGGGTACTTTTCAAATCTTGCAGAATGAAAGGTGCTACCACATCGATACCAACTTCCATAAAAGGTATTAAAACTTTTAACTTGACTTATGTTGTCTCCCTTTTTTTCCCTTTTTGAACATCAACATCACTTCCTCCAGTGTGCTTATACTTTTGTGTTTCTGTTGAAACCTTATTTACCATTTCTACATTTCTTTTTTCTTGTGCTAACTGGCTTTAGTGCAACGATCTGATAATTCTGCTTTTTTTACCATTGCAGTAATGACATTAAGATTTGCTTCCCCTTCTACCCATAACCTTTCTTGCATAGCTTTGTTTTTAAGTGTACATAACTATCTGGTCTTGTACTAATTCATCATGCAAATGCCCTAATCTACATGATCTCGCTAACTTCTTTAAGGAGGAAACATAGTCATCAATGTTCTCATGCTTTTCCTGCTTTCTTTGAAAAAACGCATGACGTGTAACCGCAATGCATACAGCTGGTGAAAAATGTCCATCAAGATCCTGAATAGCATTTGTGAAAACATCCCCATCTCCACTTCCTCTATCTTCTTTTTGTAGTTTTTTAAAAACACATTTTACTAGTTTTGAAATAAAACAAAATACAAGAAGTCGCTGCATACTTTTGGCCCGCCATCTTCATGTCTCTGTTATATCATATTGATTTTTCATAAACCAATAGGCAATAGTATCTATAACACAAGTACAATTAGATCAATTGTTCATGTTGCATAGTTCCATATACAGCCTTGTTCTTGGGACTTATATGTCATATCTCTTATGCGTGGCCTAGTGGTGCGTATTTTTGAGGCCCTCATCTTTTAAGGGTGAGTCTCCCATGTATGTCTTCCCCCCTCCTATCCTCCCTCCCTCCCTCTTGTGTGCCTAGCTATGCCTGGATATCTAAACAAATCAGTGTTCTTGTCGCTGTGGTGAGTGCCCCCTGGACATGCTTTGTCCTCTTCTCCCTCTGCTTTGACCACTGTACCTATGTAAAGTGCTAAATGTTAAATGTTGGGAGATTAGTCTCTGGACCTTTGCAGGAAATTACAGTTTCTCTACCTTAATGGGATAATGTCTCATCTTGGGGTGCTTCTTTCAGTCCGTCCCAGTCAAATACCAAAGTACCCCAGGCTCGTGCCCTCTCTATCAATCTCTAACCACTCCTAGCTTCCTGATACCTCACAGTCTCTTCTGCTCGTGCCCTTTTCAGCACTTCTCCTCTCCACGTTCCCTCCTGAGGGCCTTGGGATGCTTTCCATGTCATTGCTATTTCTCTTTTAGCCAGTAACAAAGCTACGTTTCCGAACTGATCGGTCACACGGGCTGTGTGCCTGTACCCTCCAAGTAAACAGTGTCTGGGGTTGTTGGAAATTTCTCGTTCCAAAACATCAGTTAATGAGTTAAGAACAGCTTCCCAAAACTCTCTCACCTTCAGAAAGTCCAAACCATATGAAGGAATTCTGCCTCTACCTCCCCACATCTGGGGCATGTGGCCTCTTCCACCCCAAAATGTCTCAGAAGTCTCCCTGGCATCATGTAGGCCGTATGTAGGACATATATGTTTATCAGCTTGAAGCAAACATTCCGTGAGATCCTTGGGGTCTGGGCCAAGATCTCCTCCCAGCCTTTATCCGTGATGGTGGTGCCTAGGTCTACTTCCCACTTTTGTTTAAGATTTGTAAACGGTGTACATAATGTTTTCCATATTTTCTTGTAAAAGCAGGTCACTGCCTTGTAGGTGCCGGTGGCAGATGTCAGATATTGACACAACTCAGAAAGGGAGGGCTCAACATTCCCAACTTGCCAATGCACCCCAATCGCCTCAGTGACCGCTCTAAGAAGTAAAAGGTGGCCTGGGGAGAGATTGTATCGGCCGCGGAAGTCTTCAAATGGTAGAAGGATATTAGCTTTATACAGGGTGCCTATGGATGTCGCCCCAGCCGCCTTCCAGCTCGCCAGTCTCCTCCACTCCCCCGTACAGTAGTGTCAGTAAACATTGCAACAGGATGTCTGGTGAGTAAGGTTTGCCTCCCTTAGAGTGACAAAGATAGCGCACCCAGCCTTTATGCATGACCTTCAGTTCATTAGAGCCAGTGGCAGCTGGGGGCCGAGCTGTAGTATCAACCTAGCCAGCAATAGGAAGTCCAGTGTAAAAGGGGTGGGCTCCCATTCGGGCGCCATGTGCAAAGCCATCTAGTGGGTCAACCACTGTAGGACTCAAAATCGGGAATGGTTAGTCCACCCTCTGAAAAAGGTCTTTGCAGTATAGTGAGGGCAATACGCTGTCTACCGACCACCATTGATTTTAGTTCCTTAAAATAGGTTCTCGGGATCCACAGCGGGAGGGTGGAGAAGAAGAATAGCAAGCAGGGTAATGCTATAATTTTCAGGAGTGGGACCCGTCCTGCTACTGCCAGTGGGAGGGATGCCCAGAAGGTCATAGTGCTGCGAAGCCCTCATATCACACGCTCTATGTCCCCCTCTAGTAAGTCCATCCAGTTATGATGAACATGGACTCCTAAGTAGGTCAAGCATCGTGGTTCCCAGGTCAGATCGTTAAGGCCTGGAGGGGCTACTCTGCCTTCATGATTGGGAATAGATTAGACTTTAGCCAGTTCACTCGGAGCCCAGATATGGAGCCAAAAATCTCCAAGAGATGTTGTGCCCCACTCAGTGCTTCTCCTGCGTTTCCTAAAAAGAGAAGACGGCAGAGTGCAATGTAATAGGTATGGGTCGCCACTACGAGTACTCTATAAGTGTTCCCCTTTCTAGCTATACAGGCTAATGGCTCGATAGCAAGAGCAAAAAGGGAAGAGTGGACAACCTTGCCTGGTCATCCTCTCCACCTTATAGTTCTCTTATATGGTGGCCCCTGTGCGAACCCTGGCCGTCGGTCCGGCATAGAGCAGTTGGGTCCACGGTACAAACTGATCCCCAAGACCAAACTTACGGAGAACCTTATGCTGCAAATACTGCCATTCCAGGCTATTAAAAGCTTTTTCAAAATCAGTAGCAAAAACCATCACCTCCTGCTTATCATAAGCATCACTATCTAGGATAGAAAAAAGTCACCAAATATTAGTAGCTGTATGGTGCCCAGGGATAAACCCAGCTTGGTCCGTATGAACTAAATGTGGCATATGCTTTAAGAGGCGCGTAGCTAATATTTTGTTTAATATGTTATAGTCCACTGACAACATCGACAGGGGCCGATAAGACATCACATCTGAGGCTGGTTTCCTGGGCTTCAGCAAGGGAATATTCAGAGCTTCTCAGGTCAATGCAGGAAGAATGCCACTTTTCCTGGCCTCCTCCTATATCTCGACCAACCTCGGGCCGAGCTTGGTTATATACGTTGAATAAAACTCCACCGGAAGCCCGTTTGGTCCCGGGGTTTTATTTCACGCCATGCTAGTGATAGCCTCCCTCACTTCTGCAAGTGTAGTCACTGCACCCAAATCTGTCGCCTCCTGCACTGAAACAGTTGGGAGGACAAGAGGTGATAAGAAATCTTTAATGTCCCTCCCAGTTGGTTCACTTTACTTGTGCAGAGGTCGGCGTAATAATAATAATAAAATTCCTTATTGATAGCAGCCTGGGTATTTCTGCTAATTCCAGTGACGTCTGCCAGTTCTACTATAGTCGAGCTCCTGCATGCTGGGTTCGCTAACCAGGCCAGAAAGGAACTGGAGCGGTCTCCCTCTGAGTGTGTACGTGCTATATAGGCTTTGTAATCATAACAACGTAGTCTCTTGATTGCTACTATCGTGTTTTCCACGTCGGTGAGAAGTGCTGTCTGCAGGTCTGGGTCCTCTGGTTTCTGTTGCTCAAGTAAGCGTAGTGACCGTTCTGCCTGTGCTATGTCATGGAGCAGTGCCTGGCGTTCTCCCTTGGTTGTTGAGATGCATCGTCCTCTAATCACTGCCTTGAATTCATCCCATTCTATCAGTATCGAGTGTGTCTAGCATTGGTCTCAAAGTAATCATTTATGGCAATGCCTATGGTGTCTTTGAAAGCCTGGTACTCGAACCGTGCAGGCTGGAGCTGCCACATGGGTATTGGTGTCGGGACATGGAACCATCTCAGCATCAGGAGGAGGTGGTTATGATCTGAGACCGTTCGGGTCAGATATTCGGAGAGGTGTATTGTCTCATGTGCTTTTGGTGAGCAAAGGAATGTGTCCAGTCGTACATGAAGGTCATGTAATGGGGAATAAAAAGAGTAGTCTCTGAGCTCCGGGTGATGAGCTCGCCAGGAGTCAATCGGGCCCCACTCCCTTGCCGGCCTATTAATCGTGGAAGATAGAAGAGGGGTGTGTGATGTATCTAATGTTGTGTCTGCAATGCAGTTAAATTCCCCTCCCAACAGTATGGAGCCCATAAAATGCAAGGCCAGCCGTTCAGAAAGGGATGCCAGGAAACTTGATTGGTCTGTATTGGGACTGTATATGATCCCCAGGACTATTTCCTGCCCATCTAATATACCTATGACTACTATATGGTGCCCCAAAGGGTCAGTGATGAATGTGACATGCTGATATGGGACCCCGTGCTTAATCCACACTAACGTCCCCCAGGCATATGCTGAATAGGTAGTATAGTAAACTTGGCTCCTCCATCGCCTCTGAAGAGCCTTCCGCTCAATTGCATCTAAATGTGTCTCCTGCAGCAGAGCTAATTGATTTCCCCACCTAGTGAGGTATGAAAAAACGTTATACTGCCTAGCCATGGACCTCATCCCCCTAACATTCCAGGTTAATACCTTATTCTTCTGTGACGTGGCAATAGGTGGAATAGTGCAGGACTTGGTAGAAAAGGTAAGGGCTTCTCACCCGTCTTGATGGTAACAACTTTCTCAGCTATGTACGTGTAGCAGGAAGCTAGGCAACACACTTTAGGTTCTTCATTAATCAAATAACATTGTCCCAACTCCCTGTCCCCCAGGCAAGAGGTGTGATGCCCTCACCCAAACTGTTCAAGAACTGGAAATCAAACTTGTTAATGCCTTCTGTCGTTCAGGCTACGGTTTATGAGAGGGTGCAAATTTAGTTGCTATGGTCTCCAGGGAACCCGAGCCTCCATCTCGCCCCGCATCTCACAACCAGTTTACACGTAGGCCCATGCAGATGGTGCAGAGACAAGGCATATCCATCCACTGCGGGCAGGTGCTTGTTGAGGGAGAATAACGCTTCTTTGAATGAGTACTGCTGTAGTCGTCTGGCGTCTGTTTAGATAAGTTCATCCGCTGTGCTTGGGGTGACCACCGGGAGGAGCACACTTGAGTGGGTCGAACATACAGATTAACTGTCCGATGCAATCTGTTTCCTGCTCCCGTCTGTTCCCTGCTCCTCTCTCAGGTCAGAGACATATTGCTTAATGAAGAATCACCCATCGATTCAACTGCTGCTACCACCCTCTGTCATTCCTCCTGTGCCTCCTCCGCAGTGGGTGGACCAGGCCTGGTTGTAGACTGTCTCCGGTGTGAGCGAGGGCACTTTTTCCTCTTCCGTCTCTCAGAGGGGCCTTCCTGGCCCTGGTCAGGCACATGCTCCAGCCAGGGCCATGCCTCCTGTGGTGTGGTAAAGAATTCCACCCCTGCCAGTGTAACCACCCAGAGCAGGGCAGGAAACTGCATTGAATAAGAGATCTCCATTTCCCTAAGTCTCTGCTTGACTGCCACAAAAGCTGCTCTTTGTCGCTGGACCTCTCTAGAGAAGTCGGTGAATAATGAAACCCTACTGTTTTCCACCATTATGTTCTCATGCAGCCTCGCTTGTTGCAGTATGTAGTCTCAATCCTTGAAGTGGAGTAGTCATGCTACCACTGTCCTCAGTGGAGCTCCGGGGGCGGTGATTTAGCAGGCACCCTGTGGGCCTTCTCCAGTGCAAAGAAGGGGGAGAGCCCCTCCGGAGCCACGACAGACCTGAGCCAGGCTTCCAAATAGCTCACCATGTCCGTGTCTTCAACTTTTTCGGGAGGCTCCACCACTCTGATATTGTTACGGCTTGCCCTATTCTCTGCATCTTCTGCTCTGTTTTCTAGTATTTTTAAGCGAGCTTTGATGGTCATCAAGCAGCCATCCGCAAGTGCCAAGGCAGGAGTTGTCGCTGATATCTCCCGTTCCATCTTGGTGACCCGCTCCATCAGACGGCGATGGTCATCACAGAGGAAGCCCAAGTCTATGCTTAAAGTGTCAATTGAAACCTCCAGTGCTGTGTGAGATGCCACTATGGCCTGTAGGACATCTTGCAACGTAGGAGTGGTGCTGGACATTTCCAATGTCGCTGGTAGTGTCTGTCCCGTCTCAACACTGGGAGCCCGCATATGCTGGGGGCCACACATCTCCTCATCTCTTTTCATGAGGGCCTTTTCCATGTTGTGCAGTCAGAGTGGTGTGTGCTTCCGTTCGGGTGCGCCCTTTAGTAGAAAATGAGTGCCCTTCTTGAGCTCGTGAAGGGTCTCGCACTACAGGCAACAGTCGCCTTTCTGGTTCCTCCCGTTGGTGGAGACTGTTCCGGTCTCAACCACTACAGAGTCTCCGCTGCATGTCTCCCAGGTCTTCCAACGACAGAGAGCACCCTCCAGTCAGCGGAAAGTCATGTTAGTGTCCTCCGGGGGGCCGCCCAGCCACCTGCAACAACGCTATTGTTCTGTGCTGGGTGGGTCTCTTGTGACAGCACCGCCTTTCTCACCTGGCTCCCAGCTGCTCCTGGGTTCCGTGCTGGTATCAGATGCCCTCAGGCCCCATAGGTGTCCCCCCAAAGGACTTACGTCTGCCAGACGTTTCATCCAGGAGGCCGCCATTTTAAAGGCGGTCGGCCTCACCTCCCGGCCCCTGCTGCAGCTGCTCAGTCCCTCTCTGTGATCGGAAGGTCAACAGGAAGAGGCACTATCGACACGGGGGCTCAGCTAGTAGCCCCCGAGTGTCTCCCACCTTGCAGGATGGACGAATGGGGGTTCAACGAGGCCACGGGTCCCGGAGCTCCGGTGTCCTGCCCCCTACGCCATTCGTTGCGTAGCCACGCTACTCTCATCTTTTTGTAGTTGATTGTAAAAACGTAAGCCTTCTGGTCCTAAGCAATACATGAGAAATCTTTTTTTCCTTTCTAGTGTGAGTGGACCATTGCAATCCTCCAGGTTGTCCAAATAGTTTAGGAAATATGCCTTCCACTCACTCCACTGCACCACTGGCTCTCCTGGAATTGGCAAAAATTATTTTGGTGAATTCAAATGTAGTTGTGCCAGGCCACCACTAGGTGGGTCTCCACTAGTTGACATATTCTTTCAGTATAAAAAAGAAACAACAACAAAAAATACAATTTGTAAATAATGTGTCACTGTATATATTCCTGTACTCACTTGAGGCGCTCACCATCCAACAAAAATAATAAAAATAACTTGTTTATTTACAGTAAAAACAAACACCCATATTCTAAAGGCAGTATTTACTTCCACATATGATTGTGAGTGTTTTAAGATGTCTGCCTCAAATAACAAGCCTGGCAAAAAAATGAAAACTTGTTTTCATAGGTGGTGGGGCTTGTTTGAAACATGCTGGGTGTCTTCACACACTTAAAACATGCTGTGTGTCTACAACGCTTACATCCAAAGAAGTGCACTCCACAGCAAACACACCAGCACCCAGCAACAGCCGATGTTACAGAAACGTCGCAGCACACGAGGAAAGCTGCAATGACAGTGAGCGCGCACTGACCATTTAAAAGATGCAGTACAAGTAAGTCCTCCGGTTTTCAGACTTCAGTTTAGGTATTCAGTATTCGATGTCAGGATTAACACCCAAAACCGTATTCAAAACAGAAAATAAAACTCACGATCTAGTCCACAAAATTCTTCAAGGTCCTCGTTTTTAGTGAAAAATAGATGAAATTCACCACCTGCTGATATTCCTCCCAAAGTTCAAGGTCCTCGCTCCTCGCCAAAATGGTGTAGTAAATCCTCACAGCAATCAGATTACTTAATTCCTTCTTTATTTGTACAGGATATATATACAGAGCTGTAACTGCCTTTATGCACCTCTAGAAGAATGAATCATAACATTCTCCTCCACCCTTCTCATCCCCCACATCACGACATTCTAGATTCCACATTCCTAGTACATTCCATTACATGCTAGTCACTACACAGGACTCCTGGTTTAACTCACCCATGTGTTATCATTTTGGAACTATTGACTTCAATGCCATTTTTCAATAACTATCCCAAAATACCTTTTCTGGATAGGAAAATCATAATTCTTAGCACATATCCAATGTCCAATAAAATGGCCCTCTCTGAAGGGTCACCCAAAACCTTTTGCCTTCCTCCTCCTCTTTTTCTGACCTCATTTTTGTTGGCTTTAGGAGCCTGGACACTTTACCACTGCCAACCAGTGCTTCGCTGTCATGACTTTATCACATTGCTTTGTAATTTGTTGTAATGTTATTGAGTATCCCAGTTTGTGTCAGATGAATTTATGCCTTTAACTTGGTTTAAGTAAACCTGTCCTGTTGACTTTTAAGTAGTGCGTGTCTGTGAAAGGTAACCAGTGCTAAGTCTGTATTTTGAATTTCACTGACCCTTTGGGGTCCAACCTACAGTGACGTTTATGATTCAGAGAGTAGGAAATACATAGTTATGACAAAGATTTAGATGGGGGGCATAGGGACCAGACCAGTAAATTGACCTAAAATATTGCATTGTTGCGATCTGAAGAGCTTCTTTGTGATTGATTGATTGATTAATTGATTTGAGATGCACTAATCACAGCATCACTCAGGGAGGTGGCGGTTCACATTGCAATTAATACTCGGATTCAGACACAGCCCCAAAGGTTACCTTAACCCTCTGTCTGGTGGGGATGCTGCACTCACCGGCAGACATCACATATTACTTCTCTTATGCCAAAGGCAGAGTCAAAATATGTAAAGGTAACTTGCACTACATTATCCAGGTTTAAATCACAGGTCTGGGGATACCACAAAAATTCTGCTGAATGCTAGACTCAGAGATGGGAAGCGGTGTATTTCCTTATGTTTCTGCATCCTGCCTGCTTGGAGCAGGTGGGAAGGGAAAGCCTTCCATACCTGCCTCTGGGAGCCATTAAGCTGAAAGATACACTCCAGTTCACTAATTAGCTTTGGTAAAAATCAATGGCTGTTACAAAATGGCATTGATTCTAAATAGTTTTGCTTTGCACCAGGACAGAGATCCGTATTTCCCAGTGACAGCTTCAGCAAGAGACCTGGGTGTTTCTCTTTTGCAAAAATTATCTTTTTATCCTGTTTGGTTCATATCCTGAGTCCTTGCACTCTCTGTGATTTGGCTTTCACAGTTAACAGAAACCAGTGGCGGGACCACAGTTGCATGGAGCATGTGCCCATGCACATGTGGTCACATTTTCAAGCACAGCCAAGTGTTGCCATCTGTCAATCGATGAGGTCACTGTGGGTTACACATTTTACAGCGTCTACAGCAGCAGTACCCAGAGGCCGTTTGTGTAATATCTGGCCTTGCTTCCTAATAAAGTGACAGAAAGGACATACTTGAAAGAAAATTCGTTTTTTTCAGTGTCCCATAATCATTTGTGTTTGTCTTTTTATTCTAAAAAAAGACAAACGCCCTCTACCCACTATAGCTGTACCAATTGTACCAGATCGAAAGCTCACAGGAACCGAGTGTCGGAACTCAGGTAAGGATCATAAAGCATTTCGGTTTATAGCGCGTAGAAACGTTAAACGTAGAAACCACAATACAAACATTCAGCCTGAGACATTGTCCCGAACATACCAGGCATTCCAATAGCAAGCTAATTTCTCCACATATCATACTAAAACCTCACTTAAAGTCGGAGAGTTACCGACTTCCAGGATCCACAAATAGCCACTAGAAAAAACGGCACAAGTTAATACTTAATTTAAATTTCGTTACCAAAAGTATGAAAAACGAACATCTCTTAAGTATTTAATAATCAATTTGTGGTTGTTACATGAATGGAAGGCCGGACACCTCTGCTACACTCACGGATGCTCTATGTGGGCCTCGAACACGCTGCACCGCAGAAGGATGTTTTAGAAACGATTATGGTTGTTTTCTGCTCAAAACTGCGCTTCAGGCTTCCTCCTTTTCAAACATAAAGGGCCTGATTTAAGGAAAGTGGTGCTGCACCTAGTGCAGCGCCACTTTCCCTGCGCCCCTTAGTGCCCCCCTGGCGCCACTGTGTGGGCACTGTTTCTAAGATACGGCGCCCCAATGCGGTAGTTAGGGAAACTAGCATCAAAATTGTTTACGCTAGTTCTGAGCTTTGCAGGACTAGTGTAAACAATGTTGACGTTAATCCTGCAAAGCCCTTTGAGGCCCATTGAAAACAAAGATGTGCCTCCTTTGAACGCCTGCTTTGAGCAGACGTTAAAAGTGCCAATAAAATGACGCAAAGAAATATCTTAGATTTCTTTGCGCCATTTTTTCAGCCTCTCTTATGGGGGAACGCCCCCTTTCCATACATTATGGAAAGGGGGCGTTCAGGGCATTACAGGCATAATGTAGTGCAAAGGGTTACAAAGTGGTGCAATGCATGCATTGTACCACTTTGTAAATGTGGTGCAGTGATTTTGGCCTTGTTAGGCCACATTAGCATAAAGAAATGACACTAAAATGGTGCAAGAAAGCACTAGGGGCTCTTAAATCAGCCCCACGGCTTTATAGTTAGCAACCACGTGTGCCTTAATGTATACTCACATCTATACAAAGCAGTGGGAAAATAATTATAGTGTAGATAAAGAGATTCCACTGATGGTTGTCTCCATACCCATCTGACTACCAGTGCACTTTCAAAGTGCAGACTCTAAAAATATATATCATTTGCTGTAACATTTCATGCCAAGACGTGCATAGAGTGCATCATCAGGCACATCTATGCCTTCCCCAAACTTTCGTAACTTTTTTTTGCATACTGTTCCACTCACATATTCTGTGACCCTGCTCAAGAATAAACAGAGCAGCTCCAAATTATTATAGGGTTGGGACACACATACATAGAGGCTTGGTACTGTGCTTCTGAGGTAGTAGTGGACACTGTAGGAAACTGTCAATGTATTATTTGATAGCTGCAGATCAAAAGATGAAATACATGGGGCTCACCTGTGACCTGTCACAGCACCCCGCTTCCATACCCACTCCTGAACAGGTCCTTGAAGTAGTCTAGAATAGGAATGTACAATATAGATCTAATTGGCTAGATCCACTTCAGAATTCCAGGATAGCCACTGACTACATATTCCTTGCACGCTTTCACCCTGGATCTATATTAGCCCTCCCGGTATAGAACATTTTCTATCTGACTGGTAACTTTAGTATTACAGAAGGCGCTGAAATAGGGACAGCTCCAGAGCACATGTATTGCCTCTTGTATCCTAAAGGGGCATTTCTTCTTTTTCTTTGGGGTGTGGTCCCATGGAGAAAAGGGAAACACTTGTCTCTGACTCTGTGCCATTTTGTGGACATGGTTGTAGAGGCAAAGAGATCACCAGGATGCACACTAGCTGTGTGCCCCAAAATAAGTGGTACACTGTTAGTGTGCACCATGATGGCGGGGCTCTTAAATGGATGAAGGGGTCCCATGGTCCCCTCAGACATCCTCTTGTAGGTGGTGTACAGTGGCTGCTAAAATATCCCCACTTCCTTTTACTATTGTGCTGCCCAACCCACAGCCTCCGGTTGACACCTGCCATAGAGTTAGCACCATATTTGTAAAAGGGTGCACTGCCTCTGTTTGCATTCTAAAAGTGTGCCACACGGCAAATAAGGACAGTGCACCGTTTGTATAATGTGGCCTCAAGTGATTCCATTGTCCTGATTACAGATCAGGTGCATGTTCCTGGTCTGCTCCAGATGCACCTTTTGAAAGGTGCGCCTAGTGCACCCTATGAACTTCCTTTCCAAAGTGAAACTACCAACTCACGGCTGGCCCGGAGCAGCGTATTCAGTGAAAAAAGGAGAGGCTGCTTCCAAGCACCTCTGTGTTTCATTGCATGGGTGACGGTCACATGCACTTTAACTAAGCTACAGAGATTCAGCTGCAAGGAGGAACAGTGAATTATTGCACCTGCATTCAAGGGTATGTCTGAGGGGCCATGGAACCCCCCTGCTCACTCTAGAAGGCTACCTTCAGACAATGTACTTACAATGCACCATCCTTATTGTGCTGCACTGTCAGTGTGTCGCCAAACGGCCTGTGTGGCTCTGTGCCCCTGTCCATAATAGGATGCTGGAACAGAGGCAAAGAGAATCCCTCATTAGCATCAGGACCTGCCCTCTAAGAATGAGGGAACACCCCTGAGCACACATGTAGCAATAATACAGAAGGGGCTGCACAAGCATCGTGGCTTCTTCTCTAATATCACAGTGCCCCAGGGGTGCACAAAGCTGCACACGCCTGCTGTGCTCCCAGAGCACTGTTCATAATACAAGCCCACGGATATACCTAGCTGGAGGGGAGTTTGGGGATGGCATGGCTCCCTGGAATGCAAACTCAACACAGCCCACATGAGGGAAATAGAAGTGGCGTTGTCTGCTAGAGGAATGCAGCACAATTGTCACACTTCATGTACCTCTGACAGGCACAGCTTGTTCCAAAGGAGGTGCTGAAAAGCACTATTCAGTGAGTTTGTGTAGTCAATTTTGTGTCATTTCAATTTACTTTGTTTCGGAAAGTTTTGAACTGCATGCATGGCACCTTCAAGGTGCTGTAAACATCTAGTACAGAAGAATTGACCTGAACCAAAAATAGTGCTAGTCCATGTACAGCCAGGTTTTGACTTCCCTCAAAAACCTCCAGTGTATGTGAAGGATATTCACTAAAATTAAGGCAAGTATTATTAACATAAATACCCACCACACAACTGCCTAGTGTGTCATAATAATAGAACGTTCATGAACTTTGGGCAATAGCGTACGGATATATTATATTTGTGGGTGCCTGCATATCCTCATAGAACTGAGATCTCATCTACAGTTCTGTCAGGGTTTGTAGAGTCTCCTTAATGGTGGGTTAATTCTCTGAAATCCCTTGTGCTGAAACAGACTGAGCATCTCAGACTATGCTGTCTTACTTTGCTTTTTGCTTTGTCTAAAAGGTCCCCTTCTTCAGGAATTAACATATTTATAGCAACCGCTTGGTGATCTGCATTTTCTCCCCACCTCAGGCAGCATTGGGCAGGTTAATATTCCATAATGAAAACATGAAGGGCTGGCAAGGCTCCTCTCGGTTGAGTGAGAGGACATATAGGCCCTCATTATGAATCTGGTGGTTGCTTGACCTCCAGACTTGCAGTGGTGGCCCCACCGTCAAGAAGCTGGCGGTGGGACTGCCACATTATGACCGTGGCGGAGCCACCACAGTCAGACTACCGATACCGGTGTAATCCGCCAGGGCAGCGCTGCTCACCCTGGGGATTACGAGTCCCCATTACACCAGCCTTTCCATGGCGGTTTAGACCGCCATGGAAAGGCTGGCGAAATGGGGGCATCAGGGGCACCTGGGGCCCCTGCACTGCCCATGCACCTAGCCTGGGCAGTGCAGGGCCCCCCATGCACACCCCCATCGTGCATTCCACTGCCCAAATTCAGGGTAGTGGAATGAGCGAAGGGGGCTGCTGCACCCGCTGCACGGCCACATTGGCGTCTGCTCCATTAGGAGCCTGAATCAATGTGAAATGCCCTGTTCACCGCAGAACACTGTTTCCACATCTGTTTCCACATGCCGGCCCTAAAAGGGCCATCGGGGTTCAGGTGGCATAGGCCTCCACCGATCGCCAAACTCGTAATGAGGGCCACAATGTCCAATATAATCCTTGCATTATTTATTATTTTACTCCTACTATAGAAATAAAACCTTTGAGCCTATCCAATGTACTCTATGTCTCACCTTATACCTCTCCTAATATAGTCAATGCCTCCACTCTCTGACTCTTCCCAAAGCTCTTTCTACTACTATAATCTCCAAAATAACCTTTTCTAGACTCTTCTCTGCTCCATCCCTCCTTGGATCACCCCAAACCTCATTTTACTTCTGCAATGTCCCAAACAACCCTTCCTAAATACTTCCCTAATGTATCATTCCTTTCACTCATCCCTAACCTCATTTTACTAGTATGAACTCCCTAATCCATTTCTAGACACTCTTCCTTCCTCCGTCTCTCCTTTTACTCATCCCAAACCTCATCTTACTACTATGATCTCCCAAATAACACTATCTAGATTATTCCCTCTTCTATCCCTCCATTGTCCTATTCAATCCAACTAACTGGCACCGCTCAAATTAACTCCTATTTCCCAATTCTAGTCTGCCACTAATCCGTTTTGTGGTGCTGAGAAGTGTACTACTCTCTGAAAAGTGCTTTGAAGCCTGGGCAAGGCTAGTAAGCGCTGCATAGATACAATTATAATTACAAGTGCTGCAGTGAGAAGGGAACTTCTGTAATATGAAACTGCGTGGCTCATTGTGAAAATGGCTGCAACTAATATAAGTGCTAACCTCCGAACATTAAAGAGCAAGGTTAGTGGAACAAATGCAGTGTTTTACAGACAACACTGGAAAATCTCTACAACCTTTTCTTAAAGTTTGGCACCACAAAGAGTCCTCTCTCGGAAGATTAGAGGAGTGATGCTGTGTGGTAATGAACAGAAGGCTGAGAGACAGAAAGCCTTGTAACATAAGCTCTGATTCCGAGTTGGTCAGAGGAGTAGGTGGTATTTATTGCACATGATAAAATCCAACTCTCTGTCGTTTGGAATTTATCGGGTGCCATATAATAGCACCTTTTCTGCGTTTTTAGGGAACAAAATGCGTAATGCACCAAAATCTGTATCTTATGATAGATATTATACTCATTTCTGCTGTTAAATTCCTGTATATTTGGCATGCCGAAATGTATTGAAGGATGTGGTACTAACTGTCCAAGCCAACTCCGAATTCCGATCACTGGACAAACAGAGGTTTGAGCAGGAGTCAGGAAACACTGACCAACTCGGAACCATGGCCTTTCTCTTAGTTGCCAGTCGCCAGGGGATGCATGAGATGCACTTTTGCCTATCCTCACAAGAAATCCAGTAGACACATTCTGGACTTAATAAAAAGGCATAAATAGCAACACAACCTTAGACTTTCATTACGAGCGACACCCTGATTAATGAGGTGGAATTTATAGGGCGCAATAAATATCAGTCAATTACAATTTTGGGGGGAATAGCATGCCGATTTTGGTGCTTACTGCGCCAAAATTCAGATGTTTCGGTGAATATGTCCGTTTTCCTCTGAAAATTATCGGAAGGTTTTACCTGCTGATATTTATTACAAAATTCATACACATATAGTTAACTGGGCCGCTCATAGTGAGGTTCACAGAAAGGCCTGTTTTGTGTCTGCTTCCCTAATCAAGGTATCTGTGCAGTCTTGTGACTGCTTCTAACTAACCAACTGCAGCAGACCGATGCATGGCCTATGTACAATAAATAGTGTTAACAACGAGAACGTTGTGAATGTTTTTTTTCAGTGTCTGTGGATGAGTGTTTCCTCTAAATAAATTCTACATTCATCAATCTTAGATTTAATAATGGCGTGACATAGAGTGGTAAATGAAGCTGACAACTGCAGTCTAGTTTTATGTTTATCTGTTTGTTTGAGAATTAAAATCCAGGCCGCATAATACAATCAAGAGCTTAGCTTCAAGGGTGGTGCTTGGGGTGTTACACCCCCACATATTTGTATTTTCTGATGAATAGTTGGGTACATGGGCTTTCAGTCGGGTATGGTGAGGTGTTTGTCCGATTTCACCTGGGTTTTTGCAATCACACACTGACAAAAACACTCTCTCTCTCTCTCAGCTCTGTTCTGAAAGTCTTCAAAATGTTTTTTAAACACAATGTTGTGTTTCTCTCGCTTAGCACTCCTACCAATCCGCATTCCTCTCTCTTTCCATTGCCCATTGGGTCCCTCTCATGCGCCCTCTCTGTCATAAAATGCATTTTAACATTATGTGCCAGCATGATTTTTGGGAAATATGAAGAGACCCTCCCTCAGTCTTACTGAAAGCTACACCACAGTTTAAAATCAGTGGTATCCCCTGGTGCCGTATTTTGACCCTAGTGATTATAAGCCCAGACCCCACTTTGATTTCAGTCCTGGTTTACACATACAGGCATCTCCTTCTCTATAGGTTTGCCTGTGACGCACGGCAGCATCAGAGGTGAAATAGATAAAGCACTGAGACCAGAGAGGGCAAAGCCTTCCGACACCAATCATGTCCACTTCTTTTCAAGCTATTAAATGTGCTTTACATCAATTATGCAGAAGGCACTTACTGCATCTACAACTAAGCATAGAAACCTGGAAAGCTTTTTGCAGAGTTGTTGACTGGCTCTCTTGACTGGATAAAGCTGTAAGGATTTACAATGTCATTTGGCCGATAGTCATGTGTGTGATTGGTTTCCCTTTATTTGACAGCATTTTCTTTCAGCAAAACTCAACAGCAGTAATGTAAACCGAGATGGGCACGAGTCATTGAAACTGCGCCTTTAAAATGAAAGGGAGATATGGAGGTGCCAGTACAACCTGTAGCTCTTCTTTTTAAAGGGAACCAGTGTCAGACGTGCTATATACCGAGCATCGGGCGTTTACCCGGGAGGTTGGAAGCGTGGAGGCTGATTTTGTTACTGGGGCCAGTATTGCAACAGTGCTGCTATATCAGTCCTCAGTAACAAAAGCAGCAATCCATCATAATGTACTTACTCTCATTTCCTGCCTCCCAGGGTCAGCCACTACTTCACACTTGCACTCAACTGCTGTTTTTGCGGGGGCTGGTTTGACAAAATTGCCAGGGCTGCTTTGGGTTCCCATTCTGTCCCTGAAGGCAGGGCCCAGAAGCAAGTACAGATTTTTCCCTGCATGTGTGAGTAGCACAGTGGGACTGGAGACCAAATTGTTTCTTATGTATATATGTATGATTGTGGTGTTCATTCACACTTTTTCTTGGTTGTTATAATTCTCTTGTGAGTTAATGGAAGAGTGATTCCAGTGGTCAAGGTCCGAATTGGTACTTGAGTGAAAAATACTGAGGTGGCCTATTGACTGTTGGTTTATAAGGGAGTGCATGAGTATGTCTGATGACTAATTGTTTGAGTAGGAGTAGTCTTTGTTTTAGGCACTTCGAGGATTTGCAAACAGGGATGGGTAGACCAGAGGCTCTTGACTTCAACTCACACATTGAATGGGGAGGGGGATGACAAGGTGTAATTTATTCAGGAGTGCTTGTCCTCCGAGAAGTCTCTTAAGTTGATGTAAGAAAACCCTTGATGAATGAAAGGCTGGGCTGGACAACACTTTTGTGGCCTCTATTACTGGTTGACATTTGCTCCAGAATGATCTGGTTCCATTCTCAGCAACTTAGGACCTGTTTGGTGATTGAAAGGAGGTTTGGTAACCTGAATTTCTTGGTCCACAACGGTGGCAGTAAGTGGGTGACACATGACAGATCACTCCTTTAGGGGCACAAACCCCACTAGATGAGACTGGGTGGAGTTTCTGACTCCACTTCTTCATTCAGGGGTGAAGTGATTTCTTAGACCTCACGCACAGCTAAGCATCAGACCACAGTTTGTTTTCAGATGTGCAAACTGTTCCTTTACTTTGGAATATGGCCAAGCACCCAATAAGAATTCATGAGAACTGTTATGTACAAGACAATGCCCTTTCATTTTGTTAGCAAAGCATCTCAAATTATCCCACTCTTTAAAGTTACCTTCCCTACCCTCTCAGTTCTAATGGCCGCCATCCTATCCTTTTTCCCAGACATCATCAAAGTACCTCTGGGCCTACTAGCTCCCTTTCTGTTCAACACTACGGTCCAAACCTGTGTTTAATTTCCAAGTCTTTCAAGCTAGGTCTGGGACGCCAAGCTCATCTGATTATTTTATTGTTGCCCCATTTAGCTGCTTTAACTAACCTATGCTATTGCACTTTAATCTTTTTGAACCTTTTCTCCACCATGGGCAAATCCTCCACTCAGGAGTTGGTCCTAGCCTTCATCTGCTATCAGAGCCACTCTTATACCTTTTCCATCACATTCACTACATACGTTCTACTGCCCAGCGGGGAAGTTTGAACCTCATCATGCCTAAACAGAACTGGCAAATCTACACAATGCCTCCGCATTTGATTGGTTTCCCAAATCTACACAATGCCTCCGCATTTGATTGGTTTCCCCGTCCTTGCTATACTCTTCTTGACAGCAATTGGGTCCACTTCATCTCTTATCTTTTACACGTGTTCCTTATTGCAATAAAATATCTTTTCACCATTTTTATTAGTTCAAGGACAGATGGATGCACTCTGCCTTTCCTTAATAGGTATATGATGAGTAAATCTAGCTAGTCCTTTCTTTTTGATGAAGCATAGAGTGGACAGTAGTTGTGCCGTGCCTTGACCAGGGAACCATCACAGCTTATAATAAGCCCAATTGCTCAAAGCTTTGCATGACTACGTGTGATTCAGTCCAATTTATCACAGAGTGCTTGTAGGTCCAAGCTTCCATTGTTTTCTCCCCTGACTTGATCATACTGGAAAGAGAGTACTTGTTAAAAATGGAAGCTACCCACCAATTATCTCAGTCGAACAACACTCTAAAACGCTCAAACTTCCATCTGCCCAACTGTTTCACTCTCATCTCCTCCACATCTATTTTGTAAACCTCAGTTTCTGTCACTGTTCCAAAAATGTTCGTACCGATATCCTTCTGTGGAATGCCACCTGCTGTCAAACACATTCTCACTGTCCCAATACGTGGCTGCTTGTTACACCCTTCCCATTTTCATATGTAGCATCTCCCCCCCACTTGTCACCTCTCATCTATTTGTAATGAGAACAAAGTCACCACAGTTTAACTCTCTTCTTCTTCTAAGTTCTGTTCCATCTTGCAAGTACTTCAATTAAGCCCCCTTACTCCAATGTCTTCCAATATCAGACCCAAATCATTTTCCTCCGCCAAAGTCGACATCTGGAAGGCACCCAAAACATCATAGTAAAAATGGCTGTAAACCATCTATACCCCGATGTGGAGGCACTGACGGTTTTTGCATCAGTCTTAGAAACCCTCGTCAAGGGAATTGTAATCACACAACTACTGTCAGCTCTGCAGCCGCTGATCCTTAACCATCTCTGCTTGACGAACGACAGACCCTTCTGTTGGGTTCATGCTTCCTAAATCATATTCCGTAAACGGTTATTCATCCCAGTTTGCCTGCTAAAATGACAGGGGCCATTTGTCTCTCCACCATGTTAACCAAAGAATGAAGTTTGTATTCCTTGCGCTTCGTAACCATTACTCATCTTCACACTTTTCATGCCATCACTCTTAAGACATTCCCCCTGCTTGTGGGTTTGATATTTAGGTTGATACTTCCTGTGATCCGTCAATAGCCCTCAGTGCTCTCATCCTACCATTCAAGTATCTTCCAGTACTCGCATTGCAAACTTATCTGCACCCACGGCCAGCACATGAGATCTTGTCCACTGTAAGTTAGACACTGCATCACCTATATTGTTTTTTACACTGGCTATATATTTTCCCTGAACAAAACACTGCATCAAAAACAAGATAACACAAGTTCGTTCAAGACCATCATGCTGTTATTCACCTTCACTACAGTCTTATAGTCTATCATGAAAGTCACTTTCTGCTGCCCCTCTCTGAGATCACTGAGAAGTATTAGATGAAAGCCATGCTGTGGTTTCTAGACATCCAGGAGTATGGGCATTTTCAGTGCACCATTTTCCCTTCCAGTAAATTTAATCATCTCGGGTGCTGTGTCTTCTCATAATATTTCTGTCATCCAGGACATCAGATCATCATGAAGTAAGGTTCTCACCTTTCCAAAAGAAAAATACCGGTCATTTGTTAATGTTTTAAGACCTGGACATTCTACTTAAATAGAGCTTCATATAAAACCATCCATATTAATTTGCAACATGACTTTTCTGTTTTTGTTTGCCTTACTTACCAGTCAGGGAGAATGAAGGCAGCTCTTGAGAACGTTTTAACGTGCTTTATTCTCATATTTGCTGTCTGAAGTGTGTAATGATAAGGGGCAAAATACAAGCTTTAGGAGATTTTTCTAATTTTTGCACCTGCCACGGCATTAAAATAACGACCATGCTGGTAGGAAAACAGCCAGGTGGCAGCTCTATCTTGAAGCCACATTGTCACACCATCATCAAAGTATTGGAACCGGTACACAGTCTACATGTCTCAGTGCACTCTCTCCTTCACCTTTATCTTATGATGAAGCTCAGTTGTGCCCTTCATGCAATGTGACATATGCCTACAAATACTCTGCTCTGTGCCTTAAACCTGCATGCAAAGTTCAGATATCTTACAATCTCCTGTGCAAATCTTGTCTCACATCTCCTTTCTTGCATAACCTACCTCAATATCTGCAATTTGTTGATTTACAACGGAGGCATCATCACTGCTGAATGGAACTGAATCTCCAACAATATCAATGTCATCATTTGGCCCACAGTCTTTTCAAATGCCAGGGGCACTCTGGATTTCACAGACAGTTTTTCAAGAACCATCATAACCAGCACCCCTCTCATGTTGCAGACAAGTTTACCATCTCAGGTGGCTCTTGGTGGACTCACAGCCAAGACGCTATCAGACTGGAACTAACTGTAGTGTAAAAGAAGGAAAAAAAGCAAGGCAGCAGTCCTTTCCTATCAAAGTATCCAGGATCTGGAACAATATCTCATTATACATGAGGACTGCCTCAACGCTTTTCCAATTCATTAAAAAGATGAAATGCACCTCTTTAAAGAACATCACACAACAGTGCATTAGCATACACTTCTGCTCCAAGAACCCATCAACCTCTCCTATCACAATTTACCACATAAATACATACAAGTAATTTTCACTCTTCTTCAATAGGTATCTGTCACAAGATTTGCACCATGCTTTGACAAAAGCATTGTCTCCAGCTATTGTCCTTGCTGTCTCCTGAACCCAGGTCATTCTGTGTCCCTATACCATCTGGATTCATTTCTTATCAAGGGTCCCACAAAGATCCCCTAAATTGACTTTCTATAAGACACCACACCTTCCTGTGTATTTTTCTTCCACATGGCACACTTGTCACTCTCATTCCCTTGGCTGTCTCTGCGGCCAGTCATCTGCTGCTTATCCTTCTTGGACCAGGTCTCGTGCACAGGTTTAGTGTTCACCATCCCCCGAGTAGACTGCCACACATTTGCCATTCGTGCATCCTTTACCCTTATTGTGTTGACCATTCACTATACGTTCCATGCAGATCCTGTCCATCTCATGACTGTCGGCCAACTTGTCTTCATCCCTTTGCCCCTCCAGTTCATCGTCCTCCAAACTGCTTTAATTTTCAAAAAATCCTGCCCGTTTGATAATTAGACTTTTGTGCATTCATCATGCATCCCGAACTCATTTGCATGCCCCTGCCAACTCACATCAGTGCTTTGCCAGGTACCATCCTTTCTCTGTGTAAACCTGAGCCAATGCCCTCACCTCTTTGTGATAAAACCCTATTGACAACACTTCTCCTGCCATCTCAGTGCTCTCTGTTGCCTCTTCATCGTGGTTACTTGGCGGTGATGGCATGCATTTGGGAGCAGGTGGCGCCCTTGCCAGTCCATCCTCTCATGCTTGTGCCACTGTGAAGGCTGCATTTATCTTACCCGGGAGGAACCCCTTTTGGCATCTATTTAATCATGTCTTCACCTGTAGTGTCATTAAAGTCTCAGGGCCCTACGTGGAATAGATACACGCACTTTATCATCTTCTGTGCAACCCAAGCTTTAGTCCCCTCCTGTAAATTGTCTCCCATGCAATCCACACCACTTTTAGGAGCGACACACCAGGCATTGCTGTTTCTCCATTCCATACTTTCTTATTCAACAAGAATCTTCTCTTAGTCCACGTTTCTTTTTATATGTACCTTAACTTTACTCGCTGTTCATGTGCAAACGCGTTTTGAGGTCATCCTGCACTGATTTGTAATAATCCTCTGACCTTTTAGTAAGTCTGAAATCCTAGCTCTTCTTGTATGGCCTATCAGTTGCGGCATCCGCACCTCCATCCTGTACATTCCCTTTTTGTGACCCAGTGGTCCTGCTTTCACAATCAGGGCCCTTTCATCACTCATTCAAACTTGGGGTGGCAGCTGCAAGCAAGCCCTGCCTCCAACACCCCCTGCAATGCCACCCTCTTGGACCTAACTTCTGTTGCTGATGTTCTGCTGCCAGGGTGTTACCACACACTGCCGGCATCCTGTAGGCAGCTATGAGGACATGCGTTGCCATATTTTTCTGAGAAATGTCTTATGTCGCTCAACCTTCCATTCACTCCGGCTTGGTGTGGCTTTAGGAGATTTTGATTGATGGCATGACACAGCCATGGCACAGCCATATTGCACTCTCTCAAATTTCCCAGGCAGACAGTGCAAGCCTCTCTCCTCGGCATGGAGGATGCGTTGAAGTTAAGTCTCTGAGCGCCTGATTTGGTGATCATATATTCCCACGCTTATTTTGAATCTCGATTAATAATATTATATGAGCCGCAATTTTCTACAATTAATGATACTCTAATGTAGGTCACCCTGTTCTGTTCTCATTCCATGTTTTATGCATAAAATATGGATAAAGCTGTATGTTCGTGCATTTTTTAAAGTTTATTTGATAGCAGTAATTTATCTGTAATCATAGGTTGAATAACTAGAAACAGAAAAGCAATTGAAAGAACATTTGAGTATACCCTTTCCCCCAAAGTCTCCATCTTACTTCTAGTTCCTGTTGCAGTGTTTGTTCATCAGTCCATTTCACCTGACAATTTTCTGACTGGTAAGCGCTGAGCAAGCTGAAAATAGTAGCTGCCGCGGAGTGAAAAGACCACTGCACCTCTCTGTTTGAATTGACCATCCAGTGTCCTCACCCAACCTTGGAGAGGTATTTGTATTTCTCAGTGCTGTCTGTTTCCTGTTATTTTTTACTCTCAGATGGTGCTGGTAAAATACACTATTTAACAGTGCCGAGGTATCTTGATTCTGAGGGCTGGTTTGGTTCAAATAGTTTGATAGGTACCGTGCCACTGCTTTTTTATTTTTTGTTTGTAAGGGCCACATGTACAAAAGTAATCATTTATGATTATCAAATAGTGAATTTTTGCGATTTGCTATTTAGTAATCGCAAACACCAGTGTACAAATGTGTCTTTGAAACATTTTGCAATTCCCAGTGGATCGCAAATAGACATACCTCATGAACATTAATGAGGTAGGTTTCCGTTTGTGACCCAGTGGGAATCACTAAAATTACATAGATGGTGGCCTGCTGTGGTCAGCAGACCACCATGTCTGTGATTGCTATTAAATAAAGCAATCTTTTTTTATTAAATGCAGTCCGTTTTTCTAACAGGATGTTTAAAAAAACAATGAAAAGTTTTACATGGGACTACTACCTGCTCTTAAAAGTACTTTAAAAAACATTCACGAAGGGAAAGCTGTCCCTTGAGGACCTTTTCCAATTTCGAAGGGACCCCTTCCCATTTAGGAATGGGTTACTTCCAACCTGAACTTGGTGGTATATTGCAAATGTTTTGCGACTGCATTTTGGTTGCAAAACATTCACACATACCACTGTGATTCAGTATTAGGAAGGGACCCCCTAGACACATCCCTTCCACATACCGAATCTCAAATCCCCTTCAGCAGGTTTTGAGGAAGACTAGGTGTGACATCACTGCTCTTTTCACTGTCTCTCTCAAAACTTTTTGTTTTATTTTTTGTAACCTCTCATGGTTTTGTACTGCATACAATCCATTATCATTGTTAACCTCTTCTGTACTTCCACCTACAATCTCTTGTTTAACCTAATTGACTGTGAGCTAACTTAAAAGTTTTTACCCTCTTGCTGGATGTCAAATTCTAGCTGATGTCATCAAAGTTAGGCCTTTGCCTAATTAAAGAAATGACTAGAAGAGACAAGAAAGAATATCATGTTTAGCTGTTTAAATTGATTCGTTGTTATCCAGGTGCCCATTTCTTAAGATCGCCACATGAAACGGGAGCAAAGTACATTAAAAATATGTCATATTTTAACCACATTCTTTCAAGGTAGAGTTACAGCGAGAATTGTATAAGTCTTACCTTAAAAAGTGTTGCCCACGTGATTTTTAGTATTGAGTTCAACTTAATGAATAGTTTTATATTACATTTTGTCTTACAGCAGTGTTTTTTAGGGGATAACTGAATAGTTAATGTAGCTGGTGAAGTGAGTTACAGTTAAAAATATTATAAAGATTTGAAAAAAGGGATTTTAACAGTTTTTTGACTAGACTGTTTTGGTCTCGCCTAAGGCAGAGCATTTGCTTTCTCTTTCAAGACCTTTTGTTATCTTACAGGGGGCACAGAAGCTGACCATTACTTACAATTGGTTGGTTTCACCGCCACTCTCATTTGCGTCCTCTGTATCGGCCAGCTTCCATGGGCTTCCTTCCTCTTTGTGTGTTTTTCCTTACTAGAGCACGGTTGCACTACTGGTGTCCTTCCACTTTGCATTTCTTCAGGGTCTACTTTTTTCTTTTTCTTTGAGCATTATGTAAGAGTGTGTGTTTTCAGATGTCTCCCTTCTGCACGTCTCCCACTCTGTGTTCCTTTCCAGTCCCTCCCACACGCTAAACCTCCATTGTCCTTGTTTATCCCCAGTCTCTCTCTTCCACCCTCCTTTGTCCATCTGCTTGTTCCAGAAACTCAGGCACACCCTCTGTTGTCTGTGTGATCCCCCACCTGCATTCTTTACTCCCTCCTTCATATTGCCTCTCTCCCGCCCTCTGTGTTGCCTTCTTCTCTCCCTCTGTTTTCCCTCCTTAGTTCTCTCTATGTTGCCTTCCTCCTTCCCTCTGCGTTGTGAGTGTTTGAGAAATTGGGTTGAGGAACATGTGAGCTGTTCTCAAGGTGGGCCACAAACGTCACTCAATACACCTGTGCTTAACTTTCTGGTAGCTTGGCACAAAAGCAGTCTGGCTTAATTTAGAGGCAATGTGTAAAGTATTTATGCAGGACACAAACAGTAATAAATGAAAACAGAGCACAAGAAAAATCCACACAATTTAGAAAAATAGAGTGCAATTAATTAATTATTTGACACCAAAACGACAAAAATCCAGTCAGTAGAACTAAGATATACAATTGTAAAGATTTAAGGTAAGTATAGCGGCTAAAATCACGAAGTGCCACTCAAGGTCATCTGGTCGTATGAGACTGGGTGAAAGTCACAAGTTCAGAATGACGCAATAGAGCCGGATGTAGGGACCAAGTTAGTCCCAATGAAAAAGTTACCTTTTAAAGACCAGCGCAAACAGTCCAGTTTGCAGTGGAGCAGGCCACGAGGAGCAAGGAGAGCAATGCAGATGGTTGTCACTGTAGTGCAAAGAGTAGGCCAGGAGTCACAGATGGTCTTTGCTGTAGCATGAAGATTCTGTCAGGTGTTGTGGGAGGTTGTTCCTGGAACTCTGCATTGGTGGCCACAGCAGGCTGTCAGTGTAGCATGAACTGCACATCTTGCTTTGACAGTCATCACTGGCGGTTGCTGTAGTGTCAAGAGTCAATTTCACTGGACCTTCACAGTGGCAGTAGGAATTGGTGACAGGTTTTTGGCATGAACTGGCTCGTTTGTGGTTCTGAAGAGCCCACAACTTCAGGATTTCTCCTTTTCCTCTAAGAGGAGCTCAACTGATGTCACACCAAGGGATTAGGGGCCAAATTTACAAAGATAAGGAATGGAGATTTCCAAATAGCAATTTTATTTGAAACGCTATTTGAAAATTGCTATTCCTTATATATGAAATAAGTGGGAGGGAGTCAGGGTCCTTAAGGGTCCTATGAGTCCATTCATGCCTGTGGATTGGCTGGTAATGACCTAGAGCACAACATTTGGAAGGAGGTGGAGCCCAGGTTGCACTTGGAGATGTTAGTGTTGCCTGAGTGGATGTGCTTGACCACACAGTCCATGGCAGACTGAGAGTGTAGTCAGGACTACCTGGCCATTCTTCTAGGGTCCAGGTACTCCTGCCTGCTAAAAAGAGGAAGAACAAGAGGGTACATAAACCAGCTTCTGAAACTCACCCAGGGAAGAGGGCAGCAAGCCAGCACAGCATAGCAGCAGTCCAACAGAGTGGCAGTCCTTCTTCCTAGCAGAGTATTCACAGGTCCAGAAGTGTACTCAAGAGTTGGTGTCTGAGGTCCAGTATTTATACCCAGTACAATTACAGCCCTGTTAGCCCTGGGAGCACCCGGTGTGGTAACCCTGTACATTTTGATTCTGACCCCCTGTTTTTGGACCCTGTGCTGGAATTTGTTTTTGCTGGTTATGATACTCTGGGCACTTTACCACTGGTAACCAGTGCTAAAGTGCAAGTTCTATCTGTCTAAAAGCTATTGGTAATTGGTTTTCCATGTTTGTCACATTTGATTTACTGATAAGCCTCTAATAAAGTGCACTGTGGGTTGCCAGGGCCTGTACATCAAATGCTACTAGTGGGCCTGGAATGCTGATTGTGCCACCCACCTGAGTAGCTCTGTAAACATGTCTCAGACCTGCCACTGCAGTGTCTGTGTGTGCAGGTTTGCACTGCAATTCAACCTGACAAGTGTACCTACTTGCCAGGGCCAAACCTTCCCTTTTACTACATGTATGACACCCCTAAGGTAGGCCCTAGGTAGCCCCAATGGCACATTGCAGTGTATTTAAAAAACAGTACATGTATTGGTGTGTTTAACATGTCCTGATAGTGAAATGCTGCCAAATTCGTTTTTCACTATTGCAAGGTCTATCTCTCCCATAGGTTAACATGGGGTCTTCCTTTAAATATCTTTTAAGTGCAGTTTCCCATTGGGAGGAGAAAGAGATTTGGAGTTTGGGGTCTCTGAACTTAGAATTTAAACATACATCTTTTGGTAGAGTTGTTTTTTAGATTGTCTGTTGGAAAATGCCACTTTTAAAAAGTGGACATTTTCTTGCTTAACCATTCTGTGCCTCTGCCTGCCTGTTGAAGCCACGTCTGGGTCAGACTGACCGTTGGGTTGTTTGTGAATTCCCTCAAGACAGTGACACAAAGGGAGCTGAGGAGTGTCCTTCATACGAATTCTAAAGAAAAAGAGGTACGCTGTTCCAATCAAGAGGAAAAAGGGGAGACCTAATTCAACAGGAGCAAGAACCCTCAAGCATCACACTGGATGACTGGCTTCATCATTGGGAAAGCTCCTCGTTAGGCCGGTACTGCAATGCCTAACGGGCTCCCCGAGGGGGGCTCTTAACCGTATTTCTCTAATAGTAGCGAATGGAATCAGATCATATAGATGGAGTACCTAAATTCAAGTACCCGAGCAACAATGGAGAGAATGAAATAATAAACATGGTTATCCATCAAATAATGTCTCCCCTTTTTCCTCTTGATTGGAACAGTGTACCTCTTTTTCTTTAGAATTTGTATTGGGAGACCGTACACTGGACCATTAACCTCCCGGTCCCTCCTCTTTGTACCTTTGAGTGTCCTTCATATACTGATGAGTCTCCTGGGCTAAAGTGGGGAGGGAGGAGCTGACATTTACACCTGAAAGGGCTGTGGCTGTCCTCACACAATGCAGACTCCAACCCCCTGGAGTGTGTCTGAGGCCAGGCCTGGGCAAGACAGGATTCTGTGAAAAAAAAGAGACATTCCTTTGAAGTTTGCCTGCTTCAAAGGTAGAAATAAGTATTAGTAGTGGACCCAAAACCCCAGACATTCTGATTACTTCTGGATCAAGGCGAACCTCTGCCAAGGAGAAGAGTTTGATGCTTGAGGAGGACCTGCCATTCTCCCTGTTGCTTTGCTGTGCTGTCCTGCTGCTTCTACTTGAAGAGGGAAAGAACTAGACTTTGTTTTCTGAAATCCTGCTTGTGAAGTTTCTCCAAGGGCTTGGACTGAGCTTTCCTCTGTTCTGAAGTCTCAGGGACACCAAAGACTTCATCTGCCTGTGCCTGGGCTCTTCCGCTTCCGCTATATTTTCATGACATGTGATAATTTCTCTAACCTGCATTACTTGCAAAGTATTTATTTGCTACATATTATTTTGGTCTTCTTTGGGTCATAATATAACAATCTATTTTTATAACCCTGTGTGGAGTCTCTTTTTATGGTGTATTTATTGCGTTATTGTTTGAATGTGTTGCACCAAAGCTTTACACATTGGCTCTGTAGATAAGTCTGCCTGCTCTGTGTCAAACTACCAGAGGGTGAGCACAGGTTACCTGTGGTGTTTATGTAGCTTACCCTGACTACAGTGGTGGATTCTGCTTGACTTGGGTGAATACCTTAGCCAACCAGAAACCCCAACAGTACTGATGAAAGTTAATGACAGGAGAAAGTAATTTTGGAAAATGTATTGATAATTCTGATGAATATAGAACAATGTGTAAATTTTAATGATCATTCTGCTATTTCACTCTCTTATTATTCAGTGTAATGTAATGTGAATGGCAACTCCCACACTAGCAATCTTTTATTCATGAGATAAAATATACTGACATCCTGTTGGCTATATTATTTTGTGTCAATAACAAAGGCCAGCTCTTGTTCAACTTTCAAAAACCCATGGTAATAAAATCACTGCCTCCTGTTTATAGAACATTGGTCTAATTATTCAAAAATTCTATGTACCACGAAAATGTTGCTTTACAGCCGCTTTAAGTCACTATTAGCAGTCCATTTACTTTTTTAGAGGTCACACAGGTCATCTGTTGATGTACAATGTTGCAGTTATTAATGGGTGGTTGATTTGTATTCTTGTGGTTTAAGAATCATTGATTAGTATTCTTGTGGTTTAAGAAGGGTTAGTCTCTGTTGGCAGCTGCGCCAAGTCTATTGTTGGAGGCCAGGTTATTCTTGGTTTGGGAATCCCAGTTAACTGGCAACTCGAGTTCCCAGCATCCTGGGAACTGACAGCTAAACTTAAGGGACATTCACTTGACAGTTCCCAGGTACCCCCGGTTGTTGTTCATTGACATAGTGGTTCATGAGCCAGAGAGTGGGGACTCTAATGGTGGGACAGTGAGCTTCCAAGCATATCCTCAGTGGATAATTTACTTAAGAACTTAGAAAAATCCAAATGTTTACCGCTTGACGAAAGTTAGCAGGGAACAGGTAGAACAAGCACCCAAAGAAAGTGAGTTCCCTAGCCCCGGAGACAGAACGGCGATCTTAGAGTTAACTTTTGCTTGACACATTCTGTTATAAGCATTGAAACATTATGTAGGAGCAGAAATGTTCTGTGTGGACCTCATTTTGGAGATAAGTTTGTCCTTATAATCTATGATTATTTTGCTGAGGATTTTGAGTTTAATTCTGTATTCTATGGAATGCCAATGGATTTATTTCAAGGAATGTGTGATATTGTTTGACAGCCTTCTGTTTTATCAGAGGCAGTCAAAATGATTTTGAAATATTTGGAGATTTAAAATCCCTTTTTTGGATTGTTCACAACCACAATGCTGCAGTAAGCTAAACGGGACAGAAAGCTGAAATTAAGTGGTCTAAGGCAAGGACGTTCCTTAGAATCCTGTGTTGGAAATTTGTAATTTTCGCTCTTAATTTGTAGTGGGAGGTAGAACAACTAGAAGTGACTATGACACCAATGGTTTGAACTTCCTGTGCCTGTGTTAGGGATCTTGTTAGGACCTGAGAAAAAATATATATATATATGTTTGTAATTGATATGCCCACCATATAACTGCCTAGTATAAACATATTCCGATTTAGCTCAATCTATTTCATCCAGAAATGGAAGTACTTCAAACATTCCAAATGTTAACCAACTCTGCAAATCCATGTTCCAATCAGAACTTAATCTGAATGTCACCTGCATATATCAGGAAGTTGTGGTGATGTTTCTTCAACCTGTTACATCATGATACTATGAAATAGAAGATATTTCACAGACAGGGGACAATCCATGTCATGCATTCAGGTGAGGGGGTTATTGGTTTAATCCTGATCTGTTTAATTTGATTAGGAATATGGTGCACTCATTCATGCAATGGCCCAACTGAAATGACAGTCACAGACACTAACACAATAACATATCACATTATTGCTAGAACATTATGAACATCCTAAGTGTGATATCAGCCTTGAAACATGAATGTAAATAAATTCCTGTGAGAAAGTGGATTGTTAGTTGACTTGGATGGTAGTCTTCTTCAAGCAGTAATGGCACTATAATTTGCCAGGTCCAGTTAGCTCTCAATAATTTAAACATGTACACAACCATTGGTAGCTAAAGCACAGAGCAGACAGTCTTAACTTAGGAGAAATGGGAAAAACATTTATCAGTTCTGAAATAGTTAAAAAGTTGAATGCACAACACAATACAAAAATCAACCCCAATTTAGAGGAATTTATAAGAATAGAGAATACTCTAAGAAGCAATTAGACACCAAAATGACAAACATCTGATGTGGGTAACCAGACACATGATTTTTCAAAGTTTTAGGTGTTTCTAGTGCTAAAAAGCACAAAGCACCAGCCACAGGTAGTTGGTCATGCTAGACCAGGTCAAAGTCAAAAGTTAAGGTCAACCGTGATGGAGGTAGATACAGGACCCTGGTTCATCCCAGGGAAAGTTTACCTTCTGACTGAGTAATTTTTCTGAGGAAAGGTTCTCATTGATGAGGTGGGTTGGGGTAGAGGCTGAGCCTGAAGAGGTGTTTGATGACACCAGGCAGCTGAAACGCAGGCCCATGGTGGGAGCCTCTCCACCAGCAGGACGTTTGAGGACTCTCAATGCCGAAGGCAGAAAAACAGTGAGTGGTGGAGTCCAAAGTCTGGCTTGCTTGGCATTGGCCCCAGTGATATTCCTCTACATTTGGATCTTTCTGGAAGTGAGGAAGCTTTCAGTGGGGCCAACCAGCAAATTGAGTCCGACCGGCAGTTTGGTGTTGGTGGCTGTGACAGTCTGGTGGTAGTCTCTTTTACTTTTGGAGAAAATATTAGAAAAAGTTTCTAAGTGGCTTGCCTTGCAAATTTTGAGGGGGGGAGAGAAAAACTCTACTCTGACACCAGCCAAGGTTCCGAACCATTCTGGGAACCACTTGTATATATGTCTCAATGTCCCAGAAGCCACCAGCAGGACCCAGAGCAAATCCAATTGGAACTAGGCAGGTGGACACAGCAGCCTTGGGCTTCTTGCAGCTTTTGTGTTCATGGAACTTAACAAGAGGCTAGCCAACTAGCCCTTGGAGTCCACACTTTAGACCTGGATACAAGTGGAGAGCGGGGATAGCCCTTGAGGTTTCTCTCTATAGGCTCAACAGCAGGTGCAGTCTTACACAGGTGTAGAGGTGTTCTGAAGAGGATAGTGGGGGTGCCACATTTATGCCAAGTGCCAGGCTGTGAGTTGAGGAAAGGAAACTCCTGGCCACTCTCTAACCAATGGGGTAAAAGTTCCCACGGCTGTCCTATCCATTTCTGCAGCACGTCTTGTGTGTTTTATTGTAAACTATTCCTTAGAGCCCCTCTCTACCTAAAACCAATATGGCAGGATCTTTCATTCCTGGTTCAAGCTCCCTGTGCCCACCCAGAAGTGTGGCCATAATAATGGAAAAACCTTGTGGTCACTCAAAACCAGTTCTGTGGCAGCCCCTCTCCCACTGGGATTGGTTCCATGCTGGCTAGCAGAACAATGAAGGGACATC
The DNA here is from genome assembly GCF_031143425.1 of Pleurodeles waltl. Taxonomy (NCBI): domain Eukaryota; kingdom Metazoa; phylum Chordata; class Amphibia; order Caudata; family Salamandridae; genus Pleurodeles; species Pleurodeles waltl. Next base: position 264,165,729 of record NC_090440.1, read on the forward strand.
CATAGATGTGAGTTACATCTTCTTGTGACTGGTTAGGCATCAAATATGAGTAAGTTCCTGGGCACTGCCCAAATGGCCACCCTGTCAGGAGGAAAAACATCTCACCCCAACCAAGCTCTTTGCCCACTGTATGAAAGCAATACATGTAATCCCCAGGAGAGACATTAACAGTCAGAAGACACTGAAAACTTTCTAAAAGTCACATTTTCAGAACAGTAATTTAAAATCTGACTTCATCAGTAGATTTTATTTATTTGAAATTCCTATTAATTTGAAACCTTGAATCCTTGTTCTAGCTATTCCCAAACTGAAGTTGAGTGTTATAAGGAGTTATAATGTAACCCAGTGTTCCTCCATCAGAGGGCCAGACTTGCCACAGTGAAAAACAAACCTGGAGAATTTTCATCGCCAGGACATATACAACTTAAGTACACATGTCCTACATTTGAAATACCATGCTCCCTGACCTCTGAACACTTAGGGCCTACCCTAGAAGTGGCTTACAAGTACTAACAAGGAAGATTTAGGCATGGCAAAAGGTTTATTCTGCCATGTCAAATTTGCAGTATTAAAAGTACACACTCCGGCAGCAAAGGAATGCCTGAACACATGCTTTGCATTGGCACAATAGGTGCTGCAGTCCACTAGTGACATTCAATTTACAGGCCAAGGGTACACTGTGTACCATAATCTAGGGACTTACAGCTAAGTTAAATGTGCCAATTAGGATGTGTAACCAATTTGACAAGTATTTAGGGGTCAGAGCACATGCACGGGGTCTTGTTTACAGGGTCCCAGTGTACAGAGCCAAAAAACTAACATCAGTTAAAAAAGTGAGGGTGATCATGCAAAAGAGCCATTTTCTCACAATTTCCTATTTACTTCCAACTTAGGGCAAGCAGGGACAAGTGCTCAGAAAACATGGATTAATCAAAACAAAGAGAAAGGTTTTTAAATATTACACAATGATCCCAAGAATGATACATTCAGGCCCATATTTATACTTTTTGCTGCAAAACTGAGCAAACGCAGGTTTGCGGCAAAAGTACAGCACCGGCTTGTGTCATTCCAAAGCGCCAGCTGGTCACCTAATTAATAGAACCCCACAAGCAGGTGCTAAGCTTGGCTAACGTCAGGAAAAATTACATTAGCCGGGTGGGGGTGGCGGTACGGGTAAGGGGGTTTAGCCTTGAAAAATGACACTAGGCTGGTTAGAGGCAAGAAAAATGCAATTGACCAGACTAGTGTCATTTCTTGATGCAAAACCATCCATACCACATGACTTCTGTCTAATAACAGACAGGAGTCATGCCCAACGCCCCAATGGCCAACACAGGAGACCAGTGTGCCCTGGCCATGGCCATTGCACCCTGTGCCATACAGGGGGGCCCATTTCAGGGCCCCCAATGGCACTTAAAACATTTTTAAAAAATACTTACCCATACTTACCCTACTAACCTGGGATGGGGTCCCCCATCCTCTGGTGTCCCTCTGGTGTGGGTGGGGGTGTTCCTGGGGATTGGGAAGGGCACCTGTGGACCCATTCCATGGTGGTTAACCATGGAAATATGTCAACAGGTCCCCTCACGTCTGGTGTGACCCATTATTTGGCTCCTCCTCCCACCCATGTATCATTTTAGCACAAGGGATAAAGATGGGGCTACGGAGATAGCACCATTTTTTAGATGTGAACACCTATCTTGCATCTCATTGACGCAAGGTAGGTTCATGCATCCCAAAAATGGTGCAATTAGACCTGTCAAACGTCAAAATATAAATATGGAGTTAGGTTTGTGACGAATTTGCGTAAAATAAAATGATGCAAATTCGACGCAAATGGAGTATAAATTTGCCCCGCAGTCTGTCTAAGGCAAATACCAAGGAGCCACTGAGCACATTGTTCCTGCTAAGGCACCCTATGATGATTTGGTTATGCCCGAAGAAACATCATAGGCACCAGAAGTAGGGCTAGAAGCCAGGGACTATCCGCAGGGCTGCCTCCTCTCTAAAGAGCTCCATACCCAAAGAACCTCTCTAAAGAGAGTTTTGATAATACACACAAGGGCACTGTACCATTTGAGTACCATTCTTCGATGTTTTTCAGGCCAAATCAACCTTGGAAGTGGGTGGGTGGGATTACATAGATCTGTGCATTGCCAGGCTTTAAGGGACAAAGAAGATTCCTGAAGGGCAGTTCAACCTTTTATATCTCAAGCCAGCTCTGTCCCATTCTTAGGACCACTTCTGGTCGGTTATCCATCCCCCAGATACCAGGCTCCTGGGCAAGCAATGGATGCTGGGAAACCCCACAGTGGAGGGGCCTAGCCCATTGAAAAAGGAATTGCCCTCAGCCCTTCACAGTGGATCGACTAATGACGCCCCTCCGCTACTCGCAGTGAGCTTGATCCAAACTGGTAGCACCCCAAATCATTTTCAAAGAAGTGGTTCATGAAGATCCCTTTGTCCACTGTGTCATTTCCTGCAGCTCCGTCAGGGGGGCCAGGCGTGTGTTTTGAGAGCCGGGAAGTGGTGTTGCCTAGTGGCACTTTGGTTCCCTTTATTGCTTAAAGCCTGATTGCAGGTCCTAATACAAATTATGGTGGTCATTCCAAGTTTGGCGGGCGGCGGTTGCCGCCCGCCAAACTTATGCCGCCACTTGGCCGCTCTGCAGTCAAAAGACCGCGGGGGCCCTTCAGACTTTCCCGCTGGGCCGGCGGGCGCCCGCCAAGGGAGCCGCCGCTGGCCCAGTGGGAAAGGCCCTGCAACACAGAAGCCGTCTCCGAATGGAGCCGGCGGTGTTGCAGGGGTGCGACGGGTGCAGTTGCACCCGTCGCGATTTTCACTGTCTGCTATGCAGACAGTGAAAATCATGCTGGGGCCGTGTTAGGGGGCCCCACGACACCCGTTCCCGCCATCCTGTTCCTGGAGGTAAAAAACACCAGAAACAGGCTGGCGGGAAGGGGGTCGGAATCCCCATGGCGGCGCTGCTTGCCGGACCGGACCCGGCTGGGCGACCGCGCCTGTACCGCCGCAGTCGGAATGCCAAATGAAGCACCGCCAGCCTGTTGGCGGTGCTTCCGTTGACATCCACCCTGGCGGTCTATGACCGCCAGGGTTGGAATGAGGGCCTATGTGTTTTAAACATAGACTTGAAGGTATCTAGTGATTTCTTTTTCTAAGATTTTGCATGGTAAAGAGGGTTTGTTATATGATTCCTCTGGAGAGTGGTTAAGGCGTTGGGTATATGATGGCTTACGTACTTTGTGGTCAGCCATAGGGATTTTTTGCAGTACTTGTTAACATTGCTTGACAGGTTTCGTTGAATGTTTAAACTCTTTGCTTTTCCCTGCTGTATGAAGGACCTAGACAATTTACATCGGCTTGAGCCCAGAGAGTAATGGTTGTGTGAACCCCCAGTAAATCAGAGAGAAGGTATATATTATGTAATTGTTGTGAAGATGTTGGGGTGTGCTTCATGGTGAGTTCCTGTATTTTCAGATTCTGCAACCACACAGCAAAATGTTGTGTGAATTTGTTTTACAGCACTTCTCTATATCTTGGTCTGGCCACCTTGCAGTGGTCCGCTTTATTTTAAAACGTGTTTCTTCTTTGTCACAAACCACCGGGACATTCCAGGGGCAAACCATGAGGCAATGAACACCCCTAGAAAGTGAAATAATGTTAATAGGATGTTTTTCATATGCTTTGAAATACTGACTTTGAAATGAGAACAAAAAGAGAAGATTTTGGTGACAAAGACTGCAAGCATCAGAATTCAGGTTAACACCTGAATATAAATGTTAAAGCTGTCTCAACTGAGCACGGCCTTAATTTTTGATGCAGACTTTTGATGTTGACATTTTCCCAAGCAATGCTTTGTCTTATTGAGCTTCAAGGGCTGAAGCATGTATTGTGTATTTTTGTTTCATTCATCTGATTGGTGTATTTGTTTTAATCTGATCAAATGCAATAGCAGTTTATATTTTTTCTCTTAATCCAATGTGATCGTCATGTATCTAGTGTGTCTTCTTTAGTGTGAACCCTTCATCAGAAATGAAAAGGAGACCATTTGTACTTCCTGTTGTTCAGAATTGCGCTGTGAGAGTTCAAGCGAAAATAATAGCCGAGTTCTAAAATCATTTCTGTGCAACACAGAGCACTTAACACTGCAGAGTCAGTGACCTAAACTTTCTGCGGCACTGTGAGAATCGCAAGCAAGTCTCAACTGGGTCTGTCTAGGAGCTGCTTGTATAGAGAATGCGGAACAGTGGAAACCATGTCTTTTTTAATCTCGGACACACACGTCTTCGGCTTTCTAACAGAATGAACACATTATAATTGGTCGTACTGGGACAGAAAATAGGACCGGAGGTAAATTAAAATTGTTCCCCATTAGCGAGATAGCTTAAAAAGTGGCCCACATTTACAAATTGGAGCAGTTTTGAACGTTTAAAGATACGATGTATAAGTGTACTGTAAGGCATGGGAGACTGCAGACATTTGTGCTTGGGTAGTAAACACCAGACTTTTAACATATCCACAAACAGCCAAGAAAACCGGACCCACGCACTTGTCAGAGCCACTAGGGTAGCAATGTTGTTATGGGCCCTTCTGCAAGAAAGTAATAATTTTTACTGCTGTTGAGGTAGTAAAATACAGCAATTATCAGGGTTCAAAGGGCCCTTTAGAGCTCTGGCGCCATTGCACCTGTTGCACCTATGGTAGCGACATCCCTTGCCAAGGCAGCTCTTCAGACACTGCCAGATTACCCTTTAAGCCAATATGCAGCAAAATCACATTATATTTAGTAGTATAAATTGACATATTTAAAATAGAATAGATTCCCGATCGTTCCAACATTTTCAAACTAACCCGTGTTTGATTTCTAAAATTAGTTTATTTAACATGTATTTAAGAGTGTCTATGATCACCCCTCTTCTGATTTCATTTTACTCTCAGCTGTTGTCCTACTAAGAGTGCTTTGCCGTTCCTCTTCCAATATAGCCATCATCATCACTAACTTTATTTAGGTACACACAACACATAAAAACATATAAATACTTTAAAAAGCGTGCATCTAATACACACAAGGTCCAGTGATAACCTAGTATGTCAGTGCAGCATATACACGGTTACATAATGGAAAAAAAGTATAAAAACAGAAAACGCTAGAGAACTATGCTTAAGCAAAATTACCTGGTCAGCAGAATCCTCAAAAAAAGGATCATTTTTAAAATACCTAAAAAAAAAGTCCGCTATGCTAGCCAAAAGCCTACCTGACCTAAGAGCTGCTTCATAATTCTAGTTCTATATTCTAATAATTAAACTGCATTGTGCTTTTACAATATGCCTCACAATCATTGTCTAAAGGTTTTCCTGGATTTTATGTGCCAAATTGACTGCGGATATTTTGAAATCGAGAATTTGATACAGCTCTTATTATCTGTCTTAAAAATTCTCAATATCGATCTTTGATCCCGAGGGAGCGGCAAAGAGGAGCAATCCACCAAGCACGCTGTTTCCCATAGGCATTACCTAAAATAGCACATGCTCTTCCTTCTCGTCACCCCCTACTGGGACCCTGGCAGACAGGATTGAACTGAAAGGGGACCTGGTGCACTTCTAAGCCACTCTTTGAAGTTTCCCCAACTTCAAAGGCACATTTGGGTATAAAACAGGGCCTCTGCCCTACTACCTCAGACACTTCCTGGAGAAGAAACCTGAACCAGAACCTGCACCCTGACAAGAAGAACTGCCTGGCTGGTGAAAGAACTCACCTGACTGCTTTCTACAGAGGACTGCTGCCTTGCTGTTGCACTGCTGTCATGCTGTGAGGGAGAAAATTCCACGCATCGCATACCGGAACGACGCGCAAACGGTCAACAAGCACAGGATTCCACGCACAGACCCCGGGGCGTCTGAAAACCCCGCAACCCGAAGAGGAGACCCGTCCGTGCACCAGAAATTGACGCAACGTCTTCCCCACGTGGAAAGTAACGACGCAAGTCCGTGTGTGAAGCAGCAAAACCGACGCACAGACCATTTTTCCACGCATCTCCTCCTCTGCGGCCCTTAGCGGAGATTTTTCACTCCAACCAGGTACTTTGTGCTTGAAGGGGACTTTGGTTGCTTTTTAAAGACTTAAAACACTTTGGGGCGTATTTATACTTTTTGGCGCACAACTGCGCCAACGCAGTTGTGCGTCAAAAAATTTAACACCGGCTAACGCCATTCCAAAGCGCCATGCGGGCGCCTTATTTATGGAATGACGTTAGCCGGCGGAGCTGACTGGTGTGCGTCAAAACAAATTACCCACACCAGGCAGCGCCGGCGTAGGGGAAAATGGAGCTTGGGCGTCAAAGAATGGGGCAAGTCGGTCTAAGGCAAAAAATCTGCCTCAACCCGATTTGCGCCATTTTTTTTGACTCCCACCCTCCATTGACATGACTCCTGTCTTAGCAAAGACAGGAGTCATGCCCCCTTGCCCAATGGCCATGCCCAGGGGACTTCTGTCCCCTGGGCATGGTCATTGGGCATAGTGGCATGTAGGGGGGCACAAATCAGGCCCCCCTATGCCACTAAAAAAAAAAAAAAAATACTTACCTGAACTTACCTTTAAGTTCCCTGGGATGGGTCCCTCCATCCTTGGGCGTCCTCCTGGGGTGGGCAAGGGTGGCAGGGGGTGTCCCTGGGGTCATGGGAGGGCACCTCTGGGCTCCTTCCGAGCCCACAGGTCCCTTAACGCCTGCCCTGACCAGGCGCTAAAAAATGACACTAAAGCGGCTGGACGTCATTTTTTTTGACCCGCCTACTCCCGGGCGTCATTTTTGCCCGGGAGTATAAATACGGCGCACATGCCTCGGAGTAATTTTTTAGACGGGAGCGCCTATCTTGCATATCATTAACGCAAGGAAGGTGTCCACGCAAACAAAAATGACGCAAACTCCAAGATCTTTGGCGCTAGACAGGTCTAACGCCAAAGTATAAATATGGAGTTAGTTTTGCGTTGGATTTGCGTCAACAAAAACGACGCAAATCTGGCGCAAACAGAGTATATATATGCCCTTTATATCACTTCCCAGTGATATCTTTACAATTTCTTATTGCATCTTTTATTGTTTTGGCCTGCAAATATCCAGATAAATATTATATATTTTTCTAAACACTGTGTGCTGTATTTTTTGTGGTGCTATATTGTGTTATTGTATGATTTATGGCACAAATACGTTACATATTGCCTTCTAAGTTAAGCCTGACTGCTCAGTGCCAAGCTACCAGAGGGTGGGCACAGGATGATTTGGATTGTGCGTGACTTACCCTGACTAGAGTGAGGGTCCTTGCTTGGACAGGGAGTACCTGACTGCCAACCAAAGACCCCATTTGTAACAGGTAGGGTGCAGCCAGTACTCACTCAAGCCTAGCTTAGTCAGCCACTTTTTTATGTAGCTTAGCCAAGGGAGTGAGTGTGACCTATGATTGCCTAATATGTCGTCAAGACATTCTCTGTAGGGTGCCAACTCCTCAGTTATCCATGTACGAACCCAATATAAAATTGGTTTAGAATTGATTACATCACCAATTGATTTTAAGTTTAAGGCAAGCCTTGATGAGAGCATTGATGCGCTAGTTGGATGTTTCCACAATGTTTTGATAAAGAAACTCTCACTTTTTTCAAGGGAATCTAGCTTGCAGAAGCTCCACAGTTCTACACCATAAAGAGTTGTTCCACAAGCTTGCACCTTGTAGATCTCCAGGGCTGGGGAGCAGAATATGCTGAGGTTCAGATGGCGAACCTATTAATAGACTCAGCTTGATGCCTTAGGGTCAGTGAGCTTTTCTCAATCTGGGCCTTCCAACTGTGAGAATCAGTAAATATCACCTCTAGGTAATCAAATTTGGGAACTCTTTCCTATATCTTTCTTTCCAAGACTCCTCTTCCTTTTGCTTTTCTTGGCGAGTTGAACACCATATATTTGGTTTTGATACCATTTATTTCCAGACCATAGCGTCTGCAGGAAATACTGAATCTTTCCAGAAGAATACATAATCCCCTAGGCGTTTTTGGAAGAAGGAGTGTACCCTCTGGAAATAACTCTGAGACCTGGGAGCCAGCTATTTGTCTCACAGTCCATCGGGTCTGTGATTCAACCATTGATGAACAATAGGAAGAAGGTAGGAGGCAGGACACATCCCTCGCAAACGCCTCTTCTAATTGGGGTGTCTTCCGTAGTTCCCCCTACAGTCCCCACCTGACTCTAGTAAAATGTTGGATCAATGACAAGAGACCATTTTGCCCAAGACCTCCCATAGGTTTACCCTTGCGACTAGGTCGAAGGAGGCTCACAGATCTACAAACAAGACATACAGGGAGCCCTGTTCCATGTCTATAGATTTCATTTTATACTCAGGAACCGTAGGACCTGGTCAACTGTGTGCTTATTTTAGGTTTAAACCCAGCCTGGAAGTGAGTAAGCACCTTGTTTGGAGACATTCATTCTCAAAGTTTTGTGAGAATTTGCTTGCCATCGACGATGTGAACGTTATCAATGAGACTTATAAGTCGATAGTTAGTGGGGTTATTTCTAGCACCTTTTGTGAAAATCAGTATGATTTCAGCTCCCTTCCCAAGAACTTCGAATTGGGGCTCCTGCATTTTTAACATTTGACAAGTTGTTTATGTATGGTCCCCATACTATGCGTTCAGTACGATACAAGTTGAAGGGGATCTTGTCAAGGCCAGGTGCTTTTCCAGCTTTTTGGGCCTGGATTGCATTGAGAGTATCTTCTAGTGTAAATTCCACTGGTTCTCGCTTGACCTCATTGGATCCCCATAGTATGAGTGAGTAAAGAAATGAACAATGCTTGACCCACTCCCCAGAGGATATATGAATTTCTGGCTGGGTATAATCCTTGCTCCCTCCATGTGTTACTAGGTGCCAAAACCTTCTGTCATCTTTTATCTTTACTGCTTCAGGCAGATCTCCCATATCTTATTTTCCCATTGGGTCTTACTGATTTTGATAACGGTTGCATACCTATGTCTGCATGTAGTTATGTGTGGCCTTTTTATGGCCTTAACATGTGCTATTTTTAGCCTCTCTACAGTCGTGATTAAACCATTCATGCATTTTACAGGGGATTCTGCAACTTTGATGTCTTTTTTGAAGAATTCAACCCAAACGTGTGGTTAAGAATTGTGTGGCCAGAGACATGACTATATTAATTGAGGAAGTGGGGAACATACTGATAACGATGCCTCTTGCAAAGAGGAACTACCTAAAGGAGGAAAGATGGCTGAAATTTTTAAGGAAAGACCTAAGGCACGTAAGAAAGATAACCTGCCAGTTTCACAACAATATACTGGGAAATTAATTTCTTCTAAATCAAGTGATTTCTCAATTTCTGTCAGCATAGGGCACCAGGCGCAACCCGTCCTTTAGGGTGGAGGGGCCACGCTCCCCTCACCTTTTGCCACTCATGAAGAGTGTCTGTCAGGCGGAACAAAGGTCAGCCTGACAGACACTCTTAATTTTCAGCTCAGACATCCAGGAGTGAAACATGTGCGATTTGCACAGATTCCTGGCTGCCTGAACTAAACTTTGCTGGGCTGAGGAGGTCACAGCTCCCATGGGCCTCAGCAATGGGGCCTCAAGGCCCTCCCCTGGGTGACGAGGAAAGCGTCACCCATTGACTTCGACCAGGTTTAAGCCCTGAAGCACCCAGGGCGAGTGTCAATCAGTGACACTTCATCACAGAGTGGGGTGGGGTCAGTAGTCTCACTGACCCCATCCCACTCTGTGATGAGGCTGGGACTGCTGCCTTCCAGCCAATGAGGGAAGGCAGCAATCCCAACCCTCCTGGGACCTCGAGGCTGAAGGTAAGTGTGTGTGTGTGATGTTTTAAAATGAATGTTTGGTGCGTGCGTGAATGTTTGAATGTTATGAGTGTTAATGGATGTGCGTGCGTGTGTGAAAGAATGAGTGTGTGTAATGTTTTAAAATGAATTTTTGGTGCGTGCGTGCATGTTTGAATGTATGAGTGTTGTTAATTGATGTGCGTGCGTGTGTGTGTGAGACTTGCAAACTGTTGTACACTTCAGATTCCAAGTTTATTACCATTGCACCTCCTGGAAACTCTAACAAACCTGAAATTCATTTCCAAAAACTTGGCTGGGCTTCAAAAAAAGGTACTGTAAGAGCTATGAGCTCCTGCCCTAGAAGCAATGGTGCAGTTCCATCTTTGATTCTGTGTATTTCTAAGGCTCCTTGTCTGGCTACTAACAAGGCTTCAGAACCCTCTTTGGTCCCACGCGAATCCCAGGCAGCTGGTTTATTACCCACAGGTTCCTTGCATAATTGTTTTATACCTCCCAAAGCAGTTCTAAATATTAGTCTTTCAGTTCTCTGTCCAAGAACACAATTGGGCCAAATTGTGTACAAGTCGAACATTTCTCAACTATTGGTTGGTTTTATCAAAAGTGGAATATAATTTAAAAACAATGTATTACATAGAGTTAGGAATGCTCAACATTGTTATTCTATTGTTTATTCAGGTATTGTTTATGTCAAACGTCATGTTGCACACAGGCACCTATGGGACATAATTAAGGTGAAGCTGGTACATGCACAGTTAGCCGCATGTCTGAGTTTGTTAAAACAGCACACTTCCCCTCCAGAGAGTTCTGAAATTCATTATAAGATGGAACTCCCAGGCGAAGCCAATGAGGGATTTGGGTGTAATATAGCGAGCAGCAAGAAAGTAACACTGGCTGCAGCTCCCTCAATAGGAAGAAGCAGAATTGCTTCAGATTGACGGCCCTCCCCTCTCTTTTTGCTTAATGGAAAAGAAAGTCCCTATTGGCAATACTCAAGGCATTCAACTCCCCAGCCTTGACAGGGAAATAAAGAGAATTATCCATAATGACACAAAAGGGAACCTATACAATCTAAATGACCACAAAGAAATTAGCTCAAGACTGTCCCATTTACTATGGTTGCTTCAAGGAGTAAACATTTAAAGATGCAGCACTTAGCAACTCATTGAAGGATGCAGCACCTATCTATCCATTTAGGGTTAGTGAATTGGAATCTAGCTGGGATCAGATCTAAAGTAGTTGATGAGGAATAGGGTAGATTCATTGATGAATATTATATTTTCCTTTTTCAAGAATCTTGGGTGGTCAACAACGCTTATACAACAGGTTAGATCACATATAGCATTGAGGCACAACCATCTAGTACAGGCAGACCACCTGGAGGGCTAATCATATGGATTAAAACTGCACTTGAGTGTATAATCAAGAAAATTGACACTGACTCTCCAGACATATTATGTCTTAGACTGAATAAAAAGCAAGGGACTCCCTATCTCCTGGTAAATCTTTAAAATAGGACTACCCCCAAAATAATCACAAAGCACAAATTCATGTGAAAGTCATTTTCAATCAGTTTCAGTATTACAGCTCACAAATCTTGCTACTGGTTAACTCTTAATTGTTTTTTAATGTAGATAAAATCATCTGTCTAGAATCTTTAAAAAAAACTCCACTGAATCCAGTACGAACACATATGTGAAAAACATGTTTTTAATGTTTTGGAAGCTGCATCAGCGTATAATGGTGAATCATTTTTATAATCATACTTTAGGAAAATAAACAAGGAGCGATAGTTGAAAAAAAGTGATCCCCAAGTGAGAAAAGAAACACCACACCATAAAGCAATAAGGAAATCACTTATAGTTCTGTGATCTTTGGTTTATCTCACAAAGACAGCATCTTATTAAGTTATAAAGTATGCTTGTCAATACATTAATTGATAAAAACCAGGGTCTCATCAGGACAAAAATGACCTGGGGAATGGTGAAAGGTTGGAATAATAAAAGCCCCAGCTGGATGTCAAATATTGATATCAGTGTTTGACCCAGAATGGTGCACCTGGGTAGACTGACAGCATCGTCTCACAGTGGGGAACACTGTATTTTCTTAATTCTGAAGTCTGGATACAAGGCCTCAAAATAAGGCATCTCAAGCTTTACAAATCTAGAATAAAATCTTAATTGATCACCAGGAAAGACACTTGATGGTCATTACGGTTGATTTTAACACCTGTTGGGAACCTTAAGCCCCTATTTTAGAAATGAACAAAGGCGAAAATGAGAATTAGAGAATTCCACCTTGACTTCATTCGAGGAGAAATACGAGGATGAGCATAGCTGCTTTACAAATGGTAGACAGTTTTCACCCATGATTTAAGAGCATGCAATGGCCGATCCATATCGGATCTTTATGCTAAATCAACATTTGAGAGGGGCGTTCGCACAAGTAATATCTATTATATTCTGATGAACATTCTGACAGTGATCATCACCCACTCATATTAGAATTAAAAGGGTCTCATATTAGAGATATATCATTTCCTGAAGCATTTCCATCTTAAAAAACAATAGCATTAAACCAACAATAATTTAATTGGAAATAGGCGGACATATATAACACTGCAAGTTCCATTCAAGATATTTATACAATACTAAGATCACTTGAGGGTGGGAAAGTACTATCTTCCAAACCATGGCCATTCATGAAGAATTATTTTCTATGATAGCTATTTGATAAATGGGTAATTGATAGGCAGATAGAAGAATAAAATCAGTAACATTTTCAGTCTACAATTTCTTTGACTACTAACACAAGGTAGTCACAGTACCTTCACTTTTGCAATTGGCCATCTATTCTCGACCTCCCGATGCAGAACCAAGAGGGGTGGCCCTGCCCTGCCTTATCCTGTCTTTGACGGGTGTGGACAGAATCAACCTTCGCCCGGGCTTCGACTGGGTGCGGCCTTAATGGGTCCCATGCAGCGGGAGGTGTGTGAGCGATATGTATTGCTGAATGATGGTGGCTTCTCCTCCCCTCATTGATGCTCACGGACGTGGCTGTTTCTGGGGTTGGAGTCCCTTTCTGGCAACAAATAATCTCATTCAGCAGAAGCCTGTGAGCATTATTTAGCGCTGAATGTTGGTGGCTTCCCCCCTTGTTGGCGCTCACAAGTGCCGCTGTTTCTAGAGTTTGCATTCCCCTTCTGGCAACAATTAATCCTGCACAGCAGGAGACATGTGAGTGCTATGCACTGCTGAATGATAATGGCTCTCTCCCCCTAGTTGGTGCTCACAGGCTCAATGGTTTGTGGGGCTTGGAATCCCCTTCTGCAACAAAGAATCCTGTGCAGCAGGAGGCATGTGAGTTCTATGTAACACAAGTGTTCTGCCTTCCTACTTATCTCATATTAGAGCTTACAGAACATCTCTGGAATGCACTTCTGAGTTCAAAGAAGACGTTTATTGTTGTTAATTCTTCCCCACCCACAAGTTCTTGAGAGACGAATTAATAGATTTCAAGCACACGTTCAAATGAGCAAAAGTATCGCAGCAATGACAACAAAATATATCACAGTACTTCTCAGTTGCAATGTACACAGCAGGTTATATATAAGATATTGATAAGATATTGAATGCAAAGCAAAACAAATACTTCACCATGTGAGAAACTATTTACAGCTTCATCTTTCTGGGGTCTGCAAGTTGATGACTCCAGTCAACTGCGAGAAAGAGATTATCTACCCACACGGGAGACTGGCAACTGGCACCAAGTTCCAGCCCGAAGTCAATCAGATTCGAATCTAAATCTCTGAAGCCCCGAGTCATCCTTACAAAAGCGTGCCCCCTCCTCTCAGACTTGGGAAAACTACGCAAGCCTTTGGAGACTGGCCAGATCTCTCAGACTCCTCCTCTTCCCAAGCCTGAGCAGAAAGGAAAACACCAAATGTACTCTCTCTTATCAGGTCTAGTCTAGTGTGAAGAAAACATCTTGGTTCATCTTGTGGAAAAACATAGCTTGGAAAAATACAGCTTGGATTCTCAACTGCAATGTCTAACTCCACGTTAAAGGCAATAGGCAGCTAACCTAAATATCAAATGTAATGTCTAATATCATGTCAAAGCCAATAGGCAGCTGAGCTGAATACAAAATGTAAGGTCTAATATCATGTCAAAGCCAATAGGCAGCTAAGCTGAATACACAATGTAATGTCTAATATCATGTCAAAGCCAATAGGCAGCTGAGCTGAATACAAAATGTAATGTCTAATACCATGTCAAGGCCAATAGGCAGCTAAGCTGAATATAATGTCTAATATGTCAAAGCCAATAGGCAGAATACAGAATGTAATGGCTAATGCAATGTCAAAGCCAATAGGCAGCTAAACTGAATACAGAAAGTAATGGCTAATGCCATGTCAAAGCCAATAGGCAGCTAAACTGACAAAAAATATAATGTGCTACTGGTGAACATTGAGCAACTAATATGCGCAGTGGTGAAACACAAAGTCATTGGTCAAACATAATTAATAGCATCACACACGAGTGATGGTGGCTCCTCCTCCCTTCATTGGCATCATGGGGGCTGTTGGTTCTGGGGCTTGGAGTCCCCTTCTTCTGCATCAGCCTCATCAAACTTCAAGCATGAGTGGCCAGCAACATTTTGATGCTCAGTCCTCAGAAAACTAAGACTGTTCATATCACCAGGCTGTAAATGTCGATTTGATCATTCCTCTTGTAGATGATTTGTTCACAGTCCACAGTGTTTGCCATCTCAGAAAGCTAATCGGCCCTACTAGAGACTGTCTGTTTCCTCCAGTGGTGTAGGATGCAAAGCATGGCTGTGACCATTCCCAATGCAACCCACCATTTCCCATGCTTTGTGGATATCTCACAACCAGAAACATCATGTAGAGGAACCAGCCTGGCTCCTAGTCTTGTTTCCAGAACCTGACCTTAGTGCACAAAGCCAACAGATAAGGTTCTTAAAACTGCTGATCAATACGTAGTGAAGTCATCTTAGTGATGGTCTAATTGCACTAGTTTTAACATATTGACCAACATATTCACTATAGCAGGTACAACAAACTTCTGAAATGTTACTTTTGCCCACTGGCCAAATATCGCTAAGACCCTCATTCTGAGAGACTGAGCATACCACATCAGTAACCTCAAATCTAGTATTACTGAGACTGCCAAATTCTAAGTGGGACCCTGAACAGCCTTTTAGAAATAGGGAATTAATACAGGAATTGGTGTTATATCACATAATTTCCTCAATTGTTTCCTTTTTCTGTTGCTTTTTTAATTGAAATTCCACCAGTTTTCTTCTGGAGTGAGGTATTCACACATATCTTCTAATCCCTGAATTGGCTGGAAACTTCCATTATCAGCTAAATTGTGAATTGCAGACTGCACAGAATGAGGGCCTAAGCGTATTCTAAAGAATAGTGATGTCCTTTGGTATCACAGAAGGGTGCCATAATCTGTAATAATAAATGCATGGGCACACTTTCTGTGCCTTAAAATGTAAAACTGATTGTACAATAATTTGCATGGCGACATCATTTGTTCTGGTGCATAATACAATTATGGATTATACTGAGGGATGCCACTTGATGAAGGAGGAAAATAAAAACCACATAGAAGGTGAACTTATTTAGCCCTTTCCCCCACCCAGGTAAAGGCTTTGGGAAGAGGCGATGAAGTTCGGAAGGAATCTCTGGGTACCAATGTTGATGTTGAAATCATCCTTTGTAAATCAATAGGGACTCTGATCTCTCTCCAATGTGAACTACGGATAACCTACAGCAAAGCTAGGAGGCAAGGCTGAGGACAGTGTAGGAAACAGAAAACATTTACTTTTTTAACCCAAAATTGAGTGTGGTGAAATCTTTACAGGAATGTCCTCTTAAGCTTTTTCATGTCCCTGGAATCACCGGGGCAGTGGTTCCCAACCTGTGGTCCGGGGACCCATGGGGGTTAGCAAAGCCTCCTCATGGGGTCCGCGACTACTTAGAAAATTAAATAATATTAACAGATTAGGTCACCAGCATTTAGTAATGACTCACTGGGGGGTCTTCAGATATCAATAATGATTCAGTGGGGGTCCCAGGGTTCCAATAATGATAAAGTGGGGGTCCATGGAAGTCAAAAGGTTGGGTACCACTTACCCAGGGAATCAGCTTTATGATCCTTGGCAA
Source organism: Pleurodeles waltl (assembly GCF_031143425.1). Classification (NCBI taxonomy): domain Eukaryota; kingdom Metazoa; phylum Chordata; class Amphibia; order Caudata; family Salamandridae; genus Pleurodeles; species Pleurodeles waltl. The sequence goes on from NC_090440.1 coordinate 264,181,802, forward strand.
TCTTTCTATCCTTGGAATTTAAGTAGATGGGGGATCAACCTCCTCAGGTCCTTCTCACGGGTCACACATGCCATGTGCGGCAGGTTCAGTTTGCCTGGTATCCTTTCACAAGTTCAGGAGTGTTCTGAGGGAGGCAAGGTGAGAACCCAGGTTTGTAAAATTCACCAGCCTGTTGGTGGGGGACTCCTATTTCTCCTATTTCCTTTCTGACCAGTCGAATAATTGTTGTGAGGCCTTTGCCTACTTACGTTTTCAATAGTTCTTGTTTGTTTTGCAGCAAACATGCCCAAACTGCAATGTGCCAGAGGACATCCAAGATTGCTAATTTATTTGCCCACACTAAACATGGGCCCTGAAAGCTGTGAGTTTGAGTGGGGAGTGTACTATGGTAATCCTATTGTCCTCTCATATCTAAAATTAAATCTAATTTGAATCCACTGTAGCCACACCTAACACTAAATCCAGTTTGAATCCACTGTAGCCACAATACATCTAGAAATAGAAGTCTAGTAGTACAAAATAAGATACCTGCAGGAACCAGGCAGGTGATACACAAAAATTCTCATGGCATCCTGTTTGCTTCCTTTGGATGGTGCAAAACATTTACATATGTTTCAGACAAACTTGCAATGAAGCATATGCCACTGTGACGTCAACAAAAGTCCCAGAGGCCCAACTCTGCATATTTTGTTGAGTTCAGATGAGTCATCCCTGCCCATTCAGGTCAGTCTTTCATGTCTTTTTGGGAGGAATTTCACACCTCTTTCCCACCTCTTGTGAGCTGGGCATAAGATTGGAGAATCTAGGAAATAAATGCAAATTAACCATCAGGAACTTCAGACAGGGACAAGGTAACGTTCTAAAAGTTACTTTTCTTTAATTTTAAAATTCTGACATCACCAATGAATTTGATTTTTAATAACTATTGAAAATAGTGGCTTCAATTATTTTCCTACCTGCTCTCTTTCCTGAGATACAGTATTAGTATTTTAGTAGGCCAGCTAGCCTTGCCACAGTAACAATAGCTTTTAGGACCTTCTCACTCTGGGGACAGAGTAAGATTAATTTTGTACATGTCTCACTTTTAAAAACAGCTACAAAGTCTATGGAGGTGTGATTTATTACAATTTCAAAAGGTAGATCTCACTGCAGGTTCTCCCCAGTGTGCAGAGACTCAAAACTAACACTAAAATTCAGGGAAAAAAGTGGATGACAGCGAAAAAGGGGCATTTTGTTATACTTGTTTTATTCATATTATTGTTTTTGAACCTACCATTGGTGCTTAAAACATTGTCAAACATGGAGGCAAGGATCTGGAATAAAGCTGGAGGTAGCAGAATTAGTACTTGATTGAGAGTAGGCACTTTTACTAATATTGGTATTGTTAGAAATGGGGTTTTTGGTTGGCAGTCAGGTTGCCCTCTGTCCTTGCAAGAACCCTCACTCTAGTCAGGGTAAGTCACACACAATCCAAAATTAGCCTGTGCCCACCCTCTTGTAGCTTGGCACGAGAAGTCAGGCTTAACTTAGAAGGCAATGTGTAAAGCATTTGTGCAATAAATCATACAATACCATAATATAACACCACAAAAATACACCACACACTGTTTAGAAAAATATATAATATTTATCTGGGTATTTGCAGGTCAAAACAATCAAAGATGCAATATGAACTTGTAAAGATATCACTGAAAAGTGATATATAGTGTCTTAAGTCTTTAAAAAGCAAACAAAGTCTCTTTCAAGCACAAAGTACCTGGTTTCTGGTTGAAAATCTCCGCAAAGGGCCGCAGAAGAAGAGATACGTGGAAAAATAGTGTGTGCGTCGATTTCTCCCCAGCACAAATGGACTTGCATCGTTATTTTTCACGCGGGGAAGTCGTGCGCCGTTTTCTGGCACGCGGACAGTCTCTTTCTATGGGTCGCGGGGATTACCAGATGTCCCGGGTCTGTGCGTGGATTCTCCTGCCTGTTTTCCGGCTGTGCATCGTTCCGCAGGGCTGTGCGTCGAAGTTTCGCTCTCAAGGTAGGCGTCGCGTAGATTTCTCCTCTTGAAGTCGGGCGGCGCTGTCCTTGCGAGACCGTGCGTCGAAGTTCCGGTCGTCCCAAAGGCGTCGCGTCGATCAGCGTCGGTGTGCGGCGTTTTTCTCGTTGCGGAACAAGCTATGCGTTGAAAATTTCGGCGCACGAAGCGTCCAAGTGAAAGAGAGAAGTCTTTTTGGTCCTGAGACTTCAGGGAACAGGAGGCAAGCTCTATCCAAGCCCTTGGAGAGCACTTTTACAGCCAGACAAGAGTTCAGCAAGGCAGCAGTCCAACAGCAAGGCAGCAGTCCTTTGTAGAAAAGCAGACAGGTGAGTCCTTTGAGCAGCCAGGCAGTTCTTCTTGGCAGGATGTAGTTTCTGGTTCAGGTTTCTTCTCCAGCAAGTGTCTGATGAGGTAGGGCAGAGGCCCTGTTTTATACTAAATTGTGCCTTTGAAGTGGGGTTGACTTCAAAGAGTGTCTAAGAAATGCACCAGGTTCCCTTTCAGTTCAATCCTGTCTGCCAGGATCCCAGTAGGGGGTGTGGCAGTCCTTTGTGTGAGGGCAGGCCCTCCACCCTCCCAGCCCAGGAAGACCCATTTAAAATGCAGATATATGCAAGTGAGGCTGAGTACCCTGTGTTTGGGGTGTGTCTGAGTGAATGCACAAGGAGCTGTCAACTAAACCTAGCCAGACGTGGATTGAAGGGCACAGAAAGATTTAAGTGCAAAGAAATGCTCACTTTCTAAAAGTGGCATTTTTAGAATAGTAATATTAAATCCGACTTCACCAGTCAGCAGGATTTTGTATTACCATTCTGGCCATACTAAATTTGGGATGTCAGGGATGAGAGCCAGGCCCCAGGCCTCTCAAAGCTCTCCCACCACTGTGGCTGTGGAGAGTGGGGGGCGGTAGCCCCAGGTGCTGGGCACCCTTTAACCACTCTCCCTTCCACCAGGTCAGGGATGACAGCCTGAACCTGGTCCTCCCCTCTGGGGCTCTGTACCCTCCATCCTGGAGCGGTACCCCCAGAGTCCAACATGGTCAGGGTGCTTATAGAAGTCGCCCTGTACCCTTCCTCCACCAGTGCAGGGCTGTTAACCTGCAACTGGCCCTCCAACCTGGGGTCTGTACCTTCAGGTTGGACTAGCGTCCGGGGTGAGGTTTCCCTCCCCCTGCCCTCCCTTCTGGGGTCCAGCACCCTCCAACTAGGAGTGGCCTCCTCAGAAGACAACATGGTAGAGGCACTGTTATCAGTAGCCCCTCCCTCCAGGTCCGGGGGGACACCCTGAACCTGGCCTTCCAGCCCAGGGTCTGTACCCTCAGACGTGATCATGCCTGGCAAACCAGGACTTTCTGGGGGGGCACACCTACCCCCCACCGGGTCAGAGTTTAACCTCTGAACCGGGTTCTCCAACCCAGGGTCACCACCCTGAGGTTGGGCAATTGCCTGGCACACCAGGACTTTCTGGGAGGCACACCTACCCCCCACCAGGTCAGAGTTTAATCCCTCAACCTGACTATCCAACCCAGAGTCACCACCCTGAGGTTGGACAATTGCCTGGCATGCCAGGACTTTCTGGGAGGCACACCTACCCACCACCAGGTCAGAGTTTACCCCCTGAACCCGGCTATCCAACCCAGAGTCACCACCCTGAGGTTGGACAATTGCCTGGCACACCAGGGCTTTCTGGGGGCACACCTACCCCCCACCAGGTCGAGTTTAACCTCTGAACCTGGCCATCCAACCCAGAGTCAACACCTTGAGGTTGGACAATTGCCTGGCACAGCAGGACTTCCTGGGAGGCACACCTACCTCCCACCAGGTCAGAGTTTAACCTCTGAACCTGGGTATCCAACCCAGAGTCACTACCCTGAGGTTGAACCATTGCCTGGCATACCAGGACTTTCTGGGGGCATACCTACCCCCACCAGGTCAGAGTTTAACCTCTGAACCCGGTGATCCAACCCAGAGTCACCACCCTGAGGTTGAACCATTGCCTGGCACACTCACCCCCCACAAGGGACAAACCGTCCCCAAGGGCCACACAAGAGTCTGGTTGGCGCAGGTCTCCTGACCTCTGCCCATCTGACAGAGTCTGGATCTCCCCCAAATCAGAAACGGTTTCACCTGGGTCATTCCTGGGGGGCTCTGCTCTCAGAGCTAACCCCACACTCTCCAGGCCCTCCACTGGGGTCCGCAACCCCCTCTCAACCCTCTGTCTGAACTTCTGCACCCCCTCACTAGGAGTGGTACTGCCAGACACCAGAACTGTTGGGATGCTGGCTACAGTCTCCCCCCCAAGTTCTTCTGACACTGTGGGGCTTCCCTCAACAGGTGGCCCACAGTACAGGCTAGGCTCTGGGACCTATCTGGGACACTACAATCCTCTCCCACCTCACTTGGTTGGGAAACACTTAGACCACTCCCTTCAGGAGCACCCCCAAATGCCTCTTCAGACACTCTGGTACTCACCCAGAAGTCTGCCTCCATTGTAAGCTCTCTGGGGTCAGAGAACTCACACTCCACCGGGTGTTGGCGTAACTCTGGAAAATAAGGACCAGACATATGCTCTCTAGCATATGCTCTCTAGCAATTACATCACTCTGCCCTTTGCATGTATTAACCACAGTACCCTTCACCCAACCATCCAGTAACTCATCCTTGGAAAAGCACTCTACCTCACCCTCCTGATGCTGGTGAGACAGTATCTGACTGTCCCTGACACTCAACCCATACTCTTCTGGGATGTCTTTACACTCTATATCCAGGACGTCCACCAGGGGGGAACCCTTTTCTCTGTCGCTCTCTGCTAGAGCCAGTAAAGTGTCCCTCCCCCCAGTAGGAATATGACTCCCTGTGCCAGTTCCCCAATCCTTCTCAGGGACCCTGTGCATAACGGGAACTACCTCATACCCTTGAACCACCTGGGGTGTGTCAACTCCCTTCTTCAAGTTGGGCACCACATCTCTGGGCTTGTGCCCTTCTTCAGCAGCACTGGATGCAAGATTTTTGCTGCCACCATCTGAACTGGAGTTAGCCCTCCCGGCCTCCAGTTTCAGCTCTTCACAGCTCAGCTCTTGACCTGCAATCCTTTCTTCTTCCAGGGCTAAGGTTCTTGCTGCCTCAGCCCTTTCAATAAAGTTATCTAGCTCCTCTCGAGCTAGGGTATATTCATCTTTCACTGGTTCTCTTTCCTCATCTGAGTAGTCTTCCTCCTCATCTGAGCAGTCCTTCTCCTCATCTGAGGGGTACTTAGTCATTTGGTTTCTTGCTGCCTCTCTCTCTGCCCATCTTTCTTCCCCCCAGACTATGTAGTTATGTAGCATTCCATCTTAGTAGATCTCCTTGATACAGGAAGGCCCCATTTTCTGCAAAGCCTCCTTAGGTCAGCCTTAGTGAGGTGGTCAGTAGGCACAAAGAATGAGTAGGTAAGCAACCTCATTCTGATAAGGTCTTACCAGCAAAAACCAAAATCCAAAGTCTAAAATATCAATAGTATATCCAGGAGGACATCAGAGAACCAAAAGCAAAAAGATGAAAAATCAAGTTGACCTTCAACTGTGGGTAGGTAGTGAAATACTTAGCTACTGTATGTCACTGCACAAACATAAGTCCTATCCTCACTGCTGATCACCAATGTTAGAAATGGGGTTTTTGGTTGGCAGTCAGGTTGCCCTCTGTCCAAGCAAGAACCCTCACTCTAGTCAGGGTAAGTCACACACAATCCAAAATTAGCCTGTGCCCACCCTCTGGTAGCTTTGCACGAGCAGTCAGGCTTAACTTAGAAGGCAATGTGTAAAGCATTTGTGCAATAAAACATACAATACCATAATATAACACCACAAAAATACACCACACAGTGTTTAGAAAAATATATACTATTTATTTGGGTATTTGCAGGTCAAAACGATCAAAGATGCCATATGAATTTGTAAAGATATCACTGAAAAGTGAAATATAGGGGGTGATTCTTACTTTGGCGGGCGGCGGAGGCCGCCCGCCAAAGTACCCCCGCCAGAACACCGCACCGCGGTCGTAAGACCGCTGCAGTGATTCTGGGTTTTCCACTGGGCTGGCGGGCGACCACCAAAAGGAAAACATCCTTCCCACGAGGACGCCGGCTCCGAATGGAGCTGGCGGAGTGGGAAGGTGCGACGGGAGCAGTGGCACCCGTCGCGTATTTCAGTGTCTGCAAAGGGTTCTGTGTTTTATCTCTACTGCCCATTTCAGGATGACCCTCGAACAGTTAAAAATGTTCCATAAATGCTGTCGCTGTCGTATGGCATTAGGCACACTCTGTTTAGACTTCAAACATAATTTTTGACAGAAAAATTGCTTATTATAAAGAATTGGATGTTGTACCTTCCCACATTCAAATTTATGATCCCTGCAATCTTCCATTTGTTAAGATATCAGCATTCACCAAAACCGAAAATCTAGACTTATGTTGGCAGTATGGGACTAAGGGCCAGATGTAGCAAAATAACATTTTGCGACTTGCAAATAGCGAGTCATTGCGACTCGCTGTTTGCAAGTCGCAAAATGTTATGCAGAACGGTGTCTCTGACACCGTCTGCAAGTCGGTATGGGGTCGCAATGACCCACCTCATGAATATTCATGAGGTGGGTCGCAAATTGTGGCCCCATACCGACTATGGGCACTCGCAAACATGGAGGCCTGCTGTAGTCAGCAGACCTCCGTGTTCGTGACTGCTTTAAATAAAGCAGTTTTTTTTTTTTTAAGTGTAGCCCATTTTCATTAAAGGAAAACGAGCTGCACTTAAAAAAAAAAAACGAAACCTTTAGTTTCGGTATTTTTTCAGGGCAGGGAGTGGTCCCTTGGACGACTCCCTGCCCTGAAAAAAAAATTCTGGGCCAGTCACAAACTGGAAGGGGTCCCATCGGGACCCCTTCCAATTTGCGAGTGGGTTACCATCCACTTGAAGTGGATGGTAACTGCAACACCATTTGCGACCGCATATGCGGTCGCAAATGGTGTTGCATACCACTAGGAATCGCAAATAGGAAGGGAACACCCCTTCCTATTTGCGATTCTGAAATGCATTTTGCGAGTCGGTCCGACTCGCAGAATGCATTTCTGCATAGGAAAATGTGATTTGCAACTCGCAAACGGCAGTTTTTGCCGTTTGCGAGTTGCAATTCCTTTCCTACATCTGGCCCATAGTGACATACTTGTCTTACTTGTCCTACCACTGGAGTGAATAATGCAATTGTAAATATAGTTTTTGGGCAAAACTGTCACAACACAATCAGTTGTTACTCTAAAACACAAAATTTGCTTTGCATTACCTTAAAGTCATAATTACATTTAGCTATTGCATAAAACTACAGCGCTGTGTTTTGTTGAGAAAGGCAACTATTGGGCATATCTATGCTCTGTTAGACATTAGACCAAACCTGCCTAGTGTGTTCTGTTGGATGTTTGTCTGTGGTTTATCCTGATTTTAAGTGCTGTTGTGAGTTCCTTCAAAGGTGATTTGTGACATTCCCGAATGTATGACTATGACATGAACAATATGGATGTTGGATAGCAGTGTGTAAATTTTGAAATAATTTTACACAAATGCTTATTTTTGAGTAGGTCGTTGGTGGTGGTGGACTCGGCACTCATTCTTGGGGACCCAGACTTATTTTTCATAATCAGGCTTTGACCGAAAGCAGGAGAAAGACAGAAATAGAAAGAGGAAGTGAATATAGGATAAGAATGATAAAGTGCGAAACCAGGGATGAAAAAGTGACTATAAAAGTGAGATAAAGGGACCAAAAGATAGCGGTGGAAGATATCTGTAGGAGGAAGAATTTAAGGTAGGCAGAGCTAGTGTTCTCCAGCCCTGACATTCTGGTGAGTTCCTCAATTTATTTTTGTTAACGAAGTAAGGAATGAATCATCGATGCAGAGATTTGAAGTTATTCAATTTTTCCATGCTATAACCCAAGATTGCCAAATTATAGAAATTAGAAATGTGAGACAACAAGCAGATTTAAGTCATAACATTTCTTCAGAAAATAGACGTTTTGTGAGCGGTTTCTCTTTTATAGGGTAAACATCGCACAAAGAGAATCTTTGCAAGCTGCATAATCTGCTCAAAATATATTAACAACTGCAGCTAATCTCTCCTTGTAAAGTTTGACCTTTGCACGCCCATAAAGTGAGGCTGCAACCCAATGCAAATTTTACCAGGTCGATGTGATAAGGAATACATTGCATTAGTGTCTTATAATACATTTGGAATTTGTAATACCTATTTTAAAAGCCCATCTCTAATGTCTTTATAATCACCGATTTGTGAAGCACCCAATCGCCAATTATACAGAAATGACATCAGAAATCAACTGTAATAAGTTATTACAATTGACACCTGATATTACGATGTTGGCTGAGAGAGCCAGTAATCCAGGGGAAGGCAGGTCGGGTCACGGAGGATTATTAGAGCAGCTGTCTAAAGAATGAAAACAAAATGTCTCTTTTATCCCTTAGGCTCTGTTTTTCTAGCTGGTGTGGTTGTTGCAGGAATTACCTTTTAATTTGTCGCTGTTTTAACATATTGATCCATTACGGTCTGTTCTGATCATGAAATGTGTTGCATTGAGTAAGTAAGTGACAGAACAATAAAACGTAAGTCAAATCATATGTTTTAAGCTCCATATGTTCGACAAAAACACAGCTAATTGGATGTTGAAAATTGTTGAAATGAGTTTAATCTTGTCTGTTTGACAGATATGTTGACCATGTATTTGACAATTGATAACGCGTCCAGCCCTTATAAATTACCTGTACCTGGACACGCTGGAGGTCGGTGAACCTTTTAGCCGAGTTGGGCTCTCCTCATCCTCGAATAGTCGGGTAACTTAAATCAATAATCAATAACTATCATATCCGATAGCCAATACTCAATTAATAGATTGAAATAACACATTAGGAATCAATAACACTTGGTATTTCGACGCACCATGACCTTTCAGTCATGAATAACCACACCGGTTTATTAAAAGGTAATGAGTTTATTTCCCTATATTAACAAAGCTAGCACAATGTATATGAGTCTCAAGACCAAATGATATATGTATACGAACAATACTAGCTGTCCATAACGGCGGAAGAAACACAATCTATGCAAAATCTGAATAATAATGCATTCAGTTATAGCAATACAAATCACTAATATAAGCAACTGAATTTGACTAATTTCATACATCGGTCAGCATAACAAGATTTCAATTTAGCATGGTGCATCGGATAAAATCCCTCAACTAACCTCTAATTAGCATTGGCCTGTGGGGTTTCATGCAAAAATGAATTTAGTCAACACAAATTTGGAAAACTTCTAGCTCGGGCCCTATAAAAATAGCAGTTGGTACCTAAAAGGAAAAACACAATGCATAATACAATTATCCTTTCATAATTACCAATTACAATCAGCATTCAAGAAAGTCTTCGTCCCTCAGGTACGGGTTCGATCAGCAAGGGGCAGAATTTATATGTATTTATTTTTTAATATAGATTGTAATTTTTAATGTGAACTTTGAATTTAATTAATCCATTTAAATTGAGTAGCGGTGTGCAGGGAATTAAGGCATTAGGATGGGAAGTTATTTAAAATGTGAATTATTGTTTTTTATGTGTAATCAATTTTTTATGTAGATTACATTATTATTGATAATGTTTTATGTAGATGATTTAGTTGATACGTTATTATTTGTCTTTTTATTCATTTTTAATTAGTTGGTCAGATATTTAAAAACATTTTGAAGAAACTTTCTATAATTCATATTTATTTTAATTGCTTTAATTAATCATTTATGTAATATAAAAAATGTTTAATTTACAAAACATTTTGAAAGAATGTTAATTCTATGTTGCTGTTTTCTTGGATACGAAGGAAAGTGTATTTAAAAAATATTTTTGAATTTTATAGATTTCTGTGTATTTTGTAAAATTAAATTTGTATTTTGTTTAATGACATTTACCTCTATTTACCTATTATAAATATAATTTTTTTATGTTTGTTTAAATATTTTTTAAAAAATTATTTCATTTTATATTTATTTTTTAAAGACATTTTTGTATTTGAATATTAAATGCTTACCTCCATTCTAACACTTTCCCTACTGCGGTTTGAGTAGAAATAGTAAACCTAATCCCTCCAGATTCCAGAACCTTCCCTACTTTTACTTATGCTGGAGGGGGAATAGTAATTTAAACCTGCCCTAAATCCTGCACTTTTCCTCATGTTGTTCACACTGGAGTAGGAACAGTAAATATAAACCCTTCAAAGTCCAGCTCTTAACCTAGTTTTGCTTCGATTGGAGTGAAATAGTAAATGGCACTCCATCAAAGTCCAACATTTTCTCTATTACACTTAATTTTGGATTGCTTATATTTCTGTTATTTTAAAAAAAAGCATTTTTAGTTTAAAAAAATATATATATAAACTGAATATGTTGCAGTGCTTATTTAATTCTTTTTTTGTTGGTTTTGTATTCATTCTGTTATTTGAATTTGATATATCATTTTGCTGAATATATGTTTGTTAATTTTAATATGTTCTTATTATTTATACACACACACACACACACCCATATATTCACTTACAAAATCAAAGGCTACAGGGACGTTATAGTTAGGATATGCATTTACTTGCACAAGACCATAGTAATTCAGCAGTTAAAGCTATAGTTAACTCAAGTAAATATAACTTGTGCCCTAAGGTAACTATAACTCACGCCTTCGCTATGAGCTGCTTATTACCGCAGATATTACAGCACCAATAATAACTTTTATAACATCATGAAAAATATCAATGAAACATTAGCAGACAAATTATTGAAGAAAAAACTGTGCATGGTGGAGGTACAAATTATAGTTACCTTAGAGCCATCAATGCCCCTGGGACCTGGACCACCTGGGGGCAATTTTTTTTAAAAAAGCCGGGAAACTGCCATTTAAAAATTTTTTTTTTATGAAATCCGACATATTTTCCCGACATTTAAAAAAATACTTTTTAGCCTTGGCGGAGTCTGTGAGGGAACCCTAGATCAAGGTTAAAGGGTCAGGGTGACCCTAGCATGGCCCCTTTTCTTTTTTTGCGACTTTCCCACTGGGAAGATGGACAGAAACAAAGGTTTCCACCCGTCAGTCCAGTGAAAAAGGTCAGGCAGCACTGTTGCCGGCTCGTAATTGAGCTGGCAGCAATGCTGCCACCCACAGGGGGCTCCAGCAACCTCCAAATGTATTGTGAGGGCCCTGGGCAGGGTGACCCCTGCACTGTCCATGCCAAGTGCATGGGCAGTGCTGTGGCCCCCCTGGGGCCCCATGCAACTGTTCTCTGCCAGCCTTTTCATGGCGGTGAAACTACCATGAATAGGCTATTGGAAACCCAGGTTGTAATGAGCAGGGTGGCACTGCATGCAGTGCCGCCCTGGCTGATTGCGACCTGCCCTCAGCCCGTTGGGATCACAGATCCCGACGGAGACTCCAGGACTGCCAGAGTCATAATGTGGCGGCCGGACCGCCACAGCAGCGCCGGTCCTGACCACAACTGCAAGTCTGGCGGTCTGCTGACCGCCAGACTCATAAACATGCTCTTTGTGTACATATTTTCAGTAGTATTGTGAGAAACTAAGGTCCATGATTTATAGATATATTGATAGCTGGTAAATTCAAGAATCCAAGCCTTCTGATTGGCCGAAGGGGCTTTTTTTTACTGAGGCCTTGAATGGCTGGCCGCATCATGAATTCAAATGTTGCAGTTGCCATTAGAGGAATTGAGGTCCCCAGTCCGGAAAATGTTTTTTTAAAGGACATAAGATGGCAGAGTAGGAACACTCTGACCCCCTAGTCCTTGTAGGGGAGTCCATTGGGAACACCAATGGGGCCAAATGAAAAAGGTTTGCTGGTCCCACTGGAGTATGACAGGACTGGCCAAAACAAAAGACAAGCCACCATACCTTTTTATTCCTCCACTGCCCAGTGGGTGGTTGCAAGTTTAATTATTTTTTTATATAATTCTGGATTTAGAGGCATAAGTGAGGCCCCTCTCCCCAGCCAACCTTTTACCTTGGGGACCCCATCCCCTGAGCCTGCTTCAATGATTTCCCCACTGCAGGTGCCAGCACCTTCATTCTCCCTGGCCGCACATAGTGGGAGATGGCTGGAGCAGTCCGAAGTGGGCTCCCCACACTGCTCCTATGCTGAGAGACAAACTGGTGGCTATCCAATTTACAAAAAAAGAAAAAGACACCTGCATGAGAGACAAATAAATAACTGGCAATGCTGCTAATAAACTATTCATGGTTCCCGGCCCTGGAGTGCCCCATAATGTCCCTCAGTGGCCTTATTTGCTTATTGGTTTGGCTCTGTGGTGCGGCAATCTGAGCAGGGGCTCCTGCAATGTTATTGCAACAGCCCCCCAGAAGTGATATATAAAATGTGCTGGATGTTTCAGACAGCATGAAATTGATGAACTCCCAGGAAAGGGTACCCATTGAACTGAGCACTCTGAGCAGAATGATTTTTTCTTTGGATCAGGAGGATAGGGACCCTTTGTGGTTGGCCTTATGGGCTGAAAAGTGTTAAAGAAAAACCCAAACACAAGTTTATTGTTGTTCTTTTTTAGACAGCCCTTTATTTCTAATACTTTAGTATCATTGAATTTTAATGAACATTGGAATGTGTGTATTAATGATGAATGCACTAGATTATTTGTATTGATTCCATTGTTTTTAATTGTAAATTGTGACTGATTTACTAAAGTGGTGACCATTAGAGAAAGCCAGTAGGTCTGCCCGGATTATAATAACCCCATGATAAAGCCAATAGGTCTGCCTCTTATATATTAATGTGATGACCCCTTGACAAAATCAGTAGTCCTGTCCTATTCAAAACAACACCCATTTGTGGTTGTCACAAAACGTATTTCCATCTCCCGACTGTAGATACTTGTAATTTCATGAGTAGTATTCAACAGTGCCTCTGTAATGGATGTTTCTTTTGCAGTGACTGAACAAGGCCTTTGGCCATGCATGGCAGGGGGTTGGCAGGTAACACAGGAGGATTCTAGGCTTGTGGCCAACCCCACACCGCGCATGGCCTTTGGCCATTTTTGTCAGGGGTTGGTATAGTTAGGAATGCTAATAAAATGTTACTATACTTTTAAAAAAAACTAGAAGTTCACTGAAAAAAAAACAAATATTAAATTGCTGTTATAGTTAGGTATGGTAATATTATCTTACTTAAATTTTTAAGTGACAATATCAGTTCATACATAACATTTTACATTAAAAAAAACATTGTAAATCACCAGTTGTAGTTCACTGAAATAACTTGTGCTGCTGGCATGCACTGCTTCGGGTGTAACATATTACATCACTCATGACATGTTCTATGCCATTAGTGATAACAACACTGATGACATTTGAAATCACATCACCATGCATGGAGAGGACACAAGTTATAGTTACTTCAATGTTCTTTTCAGTTTCAAATGCATCTTTAGTGTGCATAGAGTAGCCTGACACCTCCTCTGTCGTAGCCGAGATATGGACTACAGCAGCCAATAGTCCGTAGAGTAAAGGCGTAAAGCCAGGAGAGTAAAGGGATTATTGTGTCAGCTGTGTAATGCTGCATGGCCGCCAGGGCATTCCTACCAGTAGTGCAGCAGTCCCAGGTGTGTGAGTACCATACTGCAATTCAATTATGGTTGTCTTTGTCTACACAACTGGTGGGAGGGGGCATTTTTCTTCTTTGCATTATGCCCATGGCATCCTTGCAATGCCACTGCCTGTGAGGATGAACAGCTCTACTTGCACCTCAGATGCTCATCATTTCCGGTGCTCTCTGCCTCCTTAACATGCATAAGACTTAGGCACATAATACACACATTACATTATATTTATTTCATTGAATGTGAAGCTACTCATTCAGCTGTGCAATGATAAATTTGTACACTATATAGGACATACTGGCTACCTTTGCATATTTCACCAGTTATAACCTTCTGTCACCGCCATCATTGGTGAAAAGGCACAGCATTATAACGTAAGGCAGAAGATGACCTATACATTGAAATTGACCTTCTAAATCATTCTGTTCTAATATATGGACAACCTAGTGAGTCCATAGTAAGCAATCACTCAAGAACATGTACCTCAACATACTACCATTTACCCCAAATAATGTCTAAATTAGCAGCAAGAACATGCTTACCCTTAATAATGTTAATACTGTTATTGGTCTTCCCTCAAACATTTTGCCTTACTCTTTCATTTTTGCTGATCTTGTTTTTTGGCATTAGGACTCTGAGCACTTTACTGCTGATAAACATTACTAAAGTACTTGTGCTCTCTCATTTAAACATGGTGAACCTGGCTTACACCCAAATGATTAACTTACTTGTGAGTCTTTTGTAAAGTGGTGCAACATGTGCCCAAAGTCTGTAAATTAAAAGGCACTATGGGGCCCGCAGTACTTATTGTGCCACCCATTTAAGTAGTTTTGTAAACGTGTCCCGGGCCTACCATTGCAGCTTGTGTGTGTAGGTTAAACTGCCATTTCAACCTTGCAGAAATAAACTTTTTGTCAGGCCTAAACCTTTCTTTTTAATACATATAAATCACCCCAAGCATAGACTAAATAGCCCATTTGACAAGGTGCAGTGTGTTTAAAAAGTTAGACCTGTACTTTTACTTTTGACATATCCTGGTAGTGAAAAGCTGTTAAATTTGTGTTTCACTTCTCCCACACCTGCCTTTCTCATAGGATAACATTGAGTTAACTTATTACATTTAATAAGTGAAAACGTTCAATTGGGAACAGGTAGGAATATCAGGTTTGGTGTCAAAAGAATTGTAATTTTAAAACCTCTTGAATGTTAAAATTGGTTTTTTTATCACCATTCTAAAAATTCCACTTTTAGAAAGTTGACGTTTATTGTCTCAGCCATTTGGTGCCTTCATCCTAGATCCTTAGTCAAATGACTAGGAGTAGCTGAGACAAAGGTGAGATGGGTGTTGGGAGGAGTGGCCATCACTGACTGGATGAGAGGGAAGAGCTGTCACCTACCATACTTGCACATCAAGAAGTCTCTGCCTAGCACACTCACAATGGGTTTTGACACTAGTCTTTGGTCCCCCAAGGCAAGCTAGAGCCAGGGCAAGGAGGCAGTAACTTCCAAGCTCCTACTTCAAAGTGGGCACCAGGTATAGCTAAGAGACCTCAAACCCAACTATTCAGTACACCACTGGCCCTGTGGATATTACTGAAGAAGGACTGCTGTGCTACTTTGCTGCCAGAAGGACTGTTACTCTGCTGTTCCGTTGCCTGCTGCCCTCCTTGCTAAGAAGGAAGGATGGACCTGCACCCTTCATCCCAAGCAGGGGTGACTTCAAGTTACAGCTGACTGAAATCCTGTTTTGAGCTACAGGAACATAAGAAGATCTAGAGTCCTCCTGCATCTGTCGAGCTGACCTGCTGCCAGGGCCCCCCTCGGCTCTGCTGGCCTCTGTTGGAGTAAGTTCTTGATCCCCAAGAGGTGCCCCTCAGGTTCCAGAACCTTGGTTTAGCTTCAGTGGAACTCCTCCTCAAAGAAAAGGAGAAATCCTGAGGTTTTGGGCTCTTCAAGAATGGGCATGTTTGTGCCAAGATATTGCTGACCATAGCCCACTAACAAGAAGTTCTGGTAATCCAGACTCTTTGTGCAAGAGCGACCTCCAGTGATGCCCAGTAATTTGAGATCTGCACTTTGTGCTACAGCATCTGCAGCTCACAATAACCGTCTGCAGTGCCCAACAGGATATTTGTTCTACAGTGAAGACTGTCCGTGGTGTTTGTGCCCGCTCATGTGTTACATCGACGACCAACCGCAACAATTTCCCTTGCTCCTTGTGACCACCTTCACCAGGAACGAAACTCTCTCTGCTAGACTTTTGAAGGTAATTCTTTCAGCGGACTTGGTCCTGGGATCTGGCTCATGCTCCATCTGGGTTGGCCTGAACTTGTGACTTTCACTCGGTCTCGCATGAGCAGGTAAACAGGAGTGGTGCTTTGTGCTTTGTGTTTTGTGTTTTATGCTTGTCTGAAATATTTTTAATTCCATATATCCGGTTCTACTGATTGTATTTTTGTCATTTTGGCCTCAAATAATTTATTATATTTAACTTTTTTTCTAAATTAGTATAGGATTTTTCTTATGTTATGATACTCTTTAGTGTACTGCATAAGTACTTTACACATTGCCTCTAAGTTAAGCCTCACAGCTTTTGTGCCGAGCTACCAGAAGGTAAAGCACAGGTTAATTTGGGATTTGCTGGTGACTTCAAACTGACAGAGATTGTGCTTGCTGCTTGAGAAGGGTTTCAACCAGCTCAACCAGTCACCTCATTGCTTACAAATACTAATTACTGAGCAGCACCATGTGAAATGGGGTCTCTAGTTGGCAGAGATATACATCCTTGTCCAAATAGGGACCACAATCCTAGTCAGAGGAAGTCACACACAATCCAGATTATCCTGTGCCCACCCTCTGATTTCTTGGCACTGAGCAGTCAGGCCTATCTTCGAATGCAATGTGTAAAGTATTTATGCAATAAATCATACTGTAACACAGTGAAAACACCACAAAAACACACCACACATGTTTAGAAAAATATATGATATTTATCTGGTCAAATTAAGGTCAAACCGATTAAGTTTCAATAAGTACAAGTTGAGATATCACTTTTGCAGGATTAAAAAGACTCTTCAATCTTAGAAATCAACAGTTGTCTCTGTTTACACAAAGTACCTGGTTTGCATTAAAAAAGAAGAATGCACGGAGACAGCAGAGGAGGAGATGCGTGGAAAAATAGATTTTCTGATGTGGCACAGACAATGCATTGTTTCTTTCCATGCTGCACAGGGCTTTGCCTCGATTTCCGGTGTGCAGACTTGGTTCCTCACTGCAATGAGGGGATCTTTTTGACACCCAGGGACGATGCAGGGAAATCCTGGGTGTGCGGTAAAAAGTCACAAGTGTTGCATCAATCCGGTAGGTAATGTGTTGAATTTTCTGTCACACGGCAGGCGCTGCGGCGATCCTTCACTTGGGAAGACGTGCTGCGTCATTCCGGTTCGGCTGTGCATCGATCTGGTAGGCTGTGTGTGGAATTTCCAGCCGCAAGGCAGGTGTTGCATTGATTCTTCTCTCGGGACGTCAGGCTATGTTGTTCTAGCTTGTCTCTGAGCAATTTCTCTGTTGCAAAACAGCTGTGCACTGTTTCTGGGAGGCTGTGCGGCGATTTTCGGTGCACAAGGAATTTCCTGAAGAGATGAAGTCTTTTTGGCCCTGAGACTTCAGAAAACAGGAGGCATGCTTAATCCAAGCCCTTGGAGAGCACTTCCCAGCAAAGTCAGAGGGCAGACAGGCAGCAGGGCAAAATGCAGGGCAGCAGTCCTTCTCAGCAAAGCAGTCCAGATGAGTCTGTTGGGCATCCAGGCAGTTCCTGTTGACAGGTTGCAGGTTCAGGTCAAGAAGTTTCTGATTTGGTGGTGTCAGGGACCCAGTTTATATACCCAAAAATTCCTTTGAAGTGGGGAGACTTCAATGAGTGGTTTTGAAGTGCACAAGGTCCCCTTTCAGTACAGGTCTGTCTGGAGGTGCGGATGAAAGGGGTGACCTGTACACTGGCATGGTTCATGAAAATAGGTGTAAGACAGCATTCAAACAATACTAAAGTGAAGATAAGTAAAATCCCAAACCAATTTAGAAAAATATTAATTTTAATAAATAAAATGACACCAAAACAGTAAATACTCCATTAGCAGATCCAAAGGTATGAGGTTTAAAGTTTAAGGAAAAATAGAAACTCAAAGTGCAAACTGGTGGTATCCATGTGATTGGGACTGGGACAAAGTCATGAATTTAGGCCAACTGTAATGGAGCACCTTTTGTCCCTAATGCAGAAGCTGTGTGGTGCAGCATTATGAGACTCTACATCGCGATGTGTCAGTTCCGGTAAAGGTGCTGATCAGGAGCTGCAGGGTGATGTAATGCAACTCCCTGCAATATTCTGACCTGTGATACATTGGTTTTGGTAAATCCACTGGTCAGGAGGATCTGCGAGGTGCTTCAATAGGAACTCCTGCACTGGTCTGCTTCATGATGCTTTTTTTGTTATGCTTGTCAGCAGCTGCAAGGAGCTGTGTTGCAAGATCCTGCATCAGTCTGCATTTCACTAAATTGGTTCAGTTGAAATTGCTGATCAGGAGCTTCAAACTGCTATGCATTTTGAGTACCTGAATTGGTCAGTGTCACGTTGAGATGGCTCAGAATCCGGTGGAACCTTCAGTTGGCCTCGGTGGAGTACACTCTGACTCCAGCAAAGGGTCCAGGTCCAGAAGGACAGCACTTGGAGGATCAGGACTCCCTCCCAGAGGCTAACTGAGGGGATCAGACCAGGTCCAGTTGGGTCTGGTCAGATGGGAAGCAGGAGAAGCCTCTGGAAAATTATTGTATCCCTGTAGCTCAAATGGAAGGTCAACCAACTGACCCTTGGAGTCACTTCTGAACATTTTTGATTCTCGTGAAGCAGGTCCAGTCTTTTTTGTTCAGACAGCAGGGTAGTCCTAGTTCTGAATCTTCTGTAGGTCAAAAATTGTTCTTATGAGAGGTTCTAATGATGCCATTCCTATAGCCTGTGCCAGCCTGTGCATGGGAATGCACTTTTTGGTAACCTTCCCCCTTTTGCTAGGTCTGGCTCCAAACATGGTAACAAAGGACAGGCAGGCCAAGATGTGAGCTGCATTTCTCAGTGGCAGGGTAGGCAGCTAAGAAGTTGGGAAAAGAGTGAGCACAGCCCTCAGGCTGCCCTTTGTCACTCTGGAAAGGCTGGGTACAACTCCCTCACACCCTCCTGTTCAGCAGAGGAACACCCTGCTCACACCCAAGACCCTTGTGTCCCCATGTCTGGAAAGAATGCACAATCCACCACAGGAGAACCGTTCAAAGTCATGTGACTGTGGACACTGGCAGAAAGGCACATTTGGTTCAGTCAGAGAAATGGCAACTTTCCAAAAGTGGGATTTTCAGAATAGCAACTTAAAATCTGACCAATCAATTAAGAGAATGTTAAGTTACAATTCAAATGAGTGGAAGAAGCACCTCTCTCTGTTTTCAAACTGATGTTATCACATTAGGGCCCTCTGCACTTTACTACTGCTAACCAGTGCTGAACTGATTGTGCTCTCTCCTTCAAACATGGTAAAATTGGCCTACATCTATTTGGCACATTTAATTTACTTGAAAGTCCTTCGTAGATGGTACTACACGTACACAGGACCTGGAAGGTAAGTGCTAATAGTGGGCCTGCAGCACCCATCGTGCCACATGCTGAAGTAGCCCAGTAAAACCTGTCTTAGCCATGACTTTCATTGATGCTCCACGCCAAAGGAATTGTTAAAGAAAGCCACAGGGAGGAAGCCATATATAATACATCAGTACCCCCAAGGCATCAGAATTACAGATGCTGATAAAGATCTGGTCATATGGAATATGGCAGGCCAAATTCTCAAAACAAATGTTGCTAGGAAACTGGCCACTGGAGTAAAAGAAAAAACGGTGTTTGTGCCTTGACAGACATGTACAGAAGTATGAGTTCCCAGTGATTATTCTCGGTATTGAGGCACAGTACACCATGAATCATCATGAGCACAATGAAATGGAAAATGTGAAATAGAACATTGCACACAGATAGCAGTGAAATAATTTCAAGCACACGGAGACATGCTGCCAATAGATGTGAGATAAGTCATACCACTGTGGAAGCCGATATACCATACAAAACAGGGGATACGCGAGCATTCCCTGTTCTTTGAAACCAAAGTGCCATGGTATGTTATTCCTAACAGGTCTGAGGGGTTAAGTAGCCAGACAGTGATGTAAAAAAGAAATATTTTAGCACAAGACAGACACTGATGCCGCGAGCCAAATGATTTGGCTGGCGCAAGTAATTTTGCTGCCCTTGGCCAAAGTAATATTTTTGCTGGCCTATCTTTATTTATTGCTTATTTATTTGGCACTTTTGTTTAGCGCGGGCACAGACCCGAGGGTAAGAGAGTGCTTTCAATAGGAATTATTTCTAAGTAATCAGAGGGTTTGCAGCAGAAAAATTCCATCCAGGATCTGGGGTGCTGCAGGTCAGGTAAAGTTTATAGAGGTGAGCATTTTTGCTACCCCCATGATTTGTGCTGGGCATGGGTCTGGACCTGCATAAATCCCTGAAAATGTTTCCTATTCCGGGCTGTACCTAATGGGTGGGTGGGGATGCATAGAGCCCCAGGCACTACTCTTGACCCAGGGCTGTTTTCAATTCATGCATGGAAGATGAGAGGGGCAGGAAAAAACAGGCCAGGGCCAGAGACGTTTTAAGGCACGTGTAAAGGGGCCTCTGGCCCAGGACCCCAGCCTTTCAGGGGGCTCGCTGATAGAACCACCTCTGTTCTGCAATTTCTTGCCCCGATCACCATGAAAAATTCTCAAACAGATTGTTTTAAATGGCTTTTTCCTTTAATTTATTTTTAATGTGGGTGATGTGTGTGAATCTATTCCAGACGTTTTTCAGGCAGATGTACTTTTCATTTCCATGCAGCATATATAAAATAGTTTATTTTAGATCAAAACATGCCCCCACATCTGAGAAATAGGAGGGTGTCACAGAGATTCTTTGCAGTAATAATTAGTGAGCTGCTGCTATGTTACAATATTGAAAACACTCATCATTATCCCTAAAAATTAGATTTTAACATTTAGAATTTCGACCAGTGTGCCTGTGCACCGTCAGTGGCCTGGCCAAAGAGGGTAGGAAAGAGCTGAAACTAGACCATAAATTCAAGCTGTTGCGAACAGATGCCCCCCGAAATACATTTGGACCAGGACACCCAACATTCTTAAATTGTCCCTGGTCACGACAGACTAGCTGGGAGCACTGTCTGTTTCCCCAGAAAGTGTTCTGGACAAGGAGATAAGGAGAACATATAGCCACAGCCACTTCTCTCAGCCCGGGGTTGTTCAGAATCCATAGAGTGGAAGGAATGGGGGGTACATATTGTCCTAGGATCTGCTCTTGGCCCGGGACTGTTCCTAGTTCGTGGGATGTCTCTGGACCCAGAATTATCAGATCCAGAGTTTGCAGACCCAGAATTACTGGTTGAGGAATTTTTCAAACCCAGTAATTCTACACCCACAGATCCTATCAGAATGACGATTGATCGGATTCCAACCGAGTTACCCCTCTGAGCAGACCCAGAATTATTGACTGTCATTGTTGAGCATCTACTTGCAAGGGAGTGGGCGTGTAATTAAAAACTTACACAGATCCAATAATCTCGGGTTTGAAGAGTAGAGCTATCACTCGAGATAAACACAATTTACAGACCCAGATACCCGAGCAGATCTAAGGTACTCTGATTTGCAGTCCCAGGTCTCAGACAGTCGTCAGGACATTTAATAAATTAGTCATATGATAACTAGATTAGTGTCAAGAAAACAGCGTCAGCAACAGGTTTCCTCAATTTAATGTGAATTATTATTCACATGTCAGCTTGAAATATTTTGTAAATGTACTCATTTTGTCTGTAAAAAAATTAACTTGTCATTTTTCCGAAAATTGTCCTATTTTCACCAATACCAGGTTTAACTTTTACTATAAGGAATATATTTTATGTTTATCGAAGTCAAGCACTTAACATGAATGTGTCTCCAAACACAAGCTTTTCATTTTTAGCATAAAAGGTATTTTCTTGCCAAATGTTTCCTATTTATTTTATGAAAATACACTAACTTTACCCCAGCTAACATTTTATAACGGTCAATGCCATGATGGGCTCAAGTAATACCCATAAACCAACCATGCCTTTCGCTCCCCCGTATGCCATCCATGTGCCCTTGCTCCATTCGAGACCATCATTGATCCTCCCCATTTGCCAGCCATGCCTTGACCTAGCATTTCTCCAATTGCCAACCGAACCAAGACATTACCCGTTTTGCCAACAGCCTAGCCATGTCATTTTCTGTCCCTGTTACCCTTGTAAGTGTACAATGTTGAGCCCCTTCCCCCTTATGTCAGCCATGTTATGATAGGATTCACTTGGTGGCACACGTGCTCTTCTTTTTCTGTTTTTCATGATGAGATGCTCATGTTTTCCCCATATATTGGCTTTGCAATGATGAGCCCTATCGTATCACACTCCAGCCAAACCATGACATACCTCTTTTTCTGAAAGCTGTGATGTGCCCGTGACACTTCTAAAAGACGCTATCAATGCAGTTAACAGCTCCCTGTTAAACTACCCTTGGTTACCATATATGATATACTATGATGTGCCTGTTTTCCCTACATGCAAGCCATGCTATGATATACTTTTATTATAATTCTTCTATTACATGATATGTCCATTTCACCTTATTGTAGCCATGGCTCTGCATGATTTTCACCTCCATTACCAAATAAGTGACTCTGGCCACAGATATGCACACATGCACAAACACACACACACATATACTCGCACATACTTGGATAAGCACACATATGCATGCAATTTAGGTTTTTTTTGTTAACTAACTCAAATATGGCATCATTTGTGTATTTGTTTGCTGAATGATTGTGTCTTTATTTTTGTGGATTGATTTGCAGTGGAAATCAATAAACTTGCTTAGGCCGGGGTCCCCAGCATTCAGTAATGACTAAATGGGGGTCCCTAGACTCCAATTGTGATTCAGTGTAGGGTCCTCAGATTCTAGTAATGACTACGTGAGGGTCCACAGAATTCACTGCTCTCACGCAGGGGCAGCTCCTGTAGGGGCAAAGCGGCAGGGCAGGGGAACAACAACAGAAAGAAATAAGAAAAAAGGAAGCTTACCTCTGCTGCCGCCTAGCTGTTCTTCTGGCTCCCGCTTCACTCGCTGCAAGCACAGGCTTCCAGCCTGCCCAGCGAGCAATCCTAACACTGCTCTCGCATGAGAGCAGTGTTAGGATTGCCCGGAGTGCCCTGGCTTGGTGCTCCTAGTGGGAGCCTCTGCCTGCTCTCTCCAACCCAGCAACACAGTGCCGGGTTGGAATGAGCCCAGTGTGCTTGTGCGGTTAATCGTCCTGAGATGGCCATCCAAACATTTATCGCACTGAGGGGAGTGCTGTGCACTCCCCCTGCGTCCCTGTCATCGACTGTGGCCCTGCCTCCCTGAAAAATAAAAACCATAATCAACATTGTTTATTAGCATTATTTTTAATTTTGCTGTTCCTGCTGCAGGCGGGGGTTGACGCTCCTCCACCATAGCAGAGGAGGCTCACCTTCTCTAATGTGCTTATACAAGTGGGATTGTTCAAAGGTAAAACAATACTGAATGTGGCATTACTGATATCAGGCGGTGTTAAGTATGTTTACTAGACCATTGCAGTTTTTGTAGCACAAAGTGGAATATAATGTGTAGTTCAGTATTTCTACACAATTCCCAACGCATAAGCTGGAGCATCCCTTTATATTACAGCACATCCTGTAATTGTAATGGGGCTGGTAACTACTCTTACTGGTTCCACTGAGATTATTGTGCTGAACATACCGAGGAAAAAAGACACTAAGGAGCTTAATTATAAGCCCCTTACACGGCTGGTGCATCACTTTTTATACAGGAAAAAGTGACGCACTGACAGCGCAAGGTGCTTGTAAATAAGCCCCTAAATGTTTAGAATATGCTTCTACATGCTGTTAGAGCAATGGGTCATGCAACCAAAGAGGGTAACCGCATTTACCAGAATGTCCATTTTCTGTACAATGAGCATGCAAAAGACAAAAATGCTCTCTTTTTTGCTGCTTGAAATGACACAATTGAAAAGAAAAATGTTAAATAACTGTCTAGTTGAAGTGAAATATAATGCACGCTTCTAATGATAAATTGATATTTGGAGTCACATTTCATTTCAGATGACTGTGCTAAACAAATGATGATCAAGCATTACCATATTGGTATTTTGGGTTGCCAGTATATTGCTAAGACAAAAAACGTTAAATGCTTGTAAGGAACATTTTTGGGCTAATGCTGCTAGTTTTTCGACTGTAAGTGAACTGAGTTGCCAAACAAGCCTCGCTGCCAATGCTCTGGCCCTCTAAAAGATATATGTCTAATTGACTTACCCACAATTGGCATAAGTTAACTTATTGATAAGTCCCTAGTATATGGTACCAGAGGTTCCTAGGGCATGTAATTGTGATGACGCAGAAATGAAGGTTTTACATTTATTAGCGCATAAAACGTAGTGCTGCAATAATCAAGTGTGACTTTAACCAAACTAATAAAGATTGTACGGGGACAAATGTGCCCTCAGAGTAGTTCGCCAACATTTATAAGCGTACTTTATATAACGTGATGTATTAGAATTGTACTAATCTGACATAACCGTAAACGTGTGCCATGATTTGCTTGTTTGAAATGTTTTAACTTAGCATAACTTTAGTGGAGGCTTCGGCCTAGTTGCCTTGTCTCACGGTTTAGATGCTCGTGTTTTTCTAATGTGCTAATAAAACGTGTATTCTTGCTTGAAGCTGTACTTTTCCAGTGAGATCGGTTCACATGCTTATCTTTAAGGTTTCGTGCCAGCCTGGCATCTTCTTCTTTGCTCCAAGGTCAATCTGCAGGTGCAGACAATGGAAGCTCTGAAAGTGAGTTAATTGGTAAAATATGTTGCAACTTACGTTCCCGACTCCAAGGATAATGTATGCCTAGGTAGAAGCTTGTGAATTGTTGTTTTTGATTGGACAATTTGAAGCCAACCTATGAACCCTCCAATGGAAGACCCTACTGGATTTGAACTGTTGTTTATTTAAACCTGGTGCACAAGAAGAAAGCGGCCATTACCCATTGCACCCACTGAGGACATTAGACATTTGCAGGACATTGCAGCCATTATGGCCCATCTTGCCGACCTCGTCATTTTGCCATCTTCTACGATGCCAATTGATGTTCAACGCCATTTTGAATGAGACTTTGATGCTTTCTCTAATCGAGAGAAAGAGACTTTAAGTAATTCTCACCCTAGAGACTTTAACTTTGATTTGCCCCTTTGCATAAAGTAGTAGTTTTGTCCTTTTATCTTGCCGCTGTGAGGCAATTGCCCCGTCCACCCTGCCCCCTTTGCCCCCGTCCCATGCTGATCGAAACCGGTACCTGTGAGACGAAGACTTCCTTGAATGCTGATTGAATTTGGTAAATATGAAAGGAAAATGTACAATTGCATTGTGTTTCTTTTTAGGTAACCAACTGCTGATTTTTGATAAGAGCCCTAGTTAGGAGTTTTCCAAATCAATGTTGCTAAATTGTTTTTTGCATGAAGTCCCACATGCAGATGCTAATTTGAGGTTAGATGAGGATTCATTTGTTGCACGATGCAATTTGAGACCTTGTTATGCTGACTAATGTATGCAATTAGCCCATTACAGATTATAGTTTTAGTAGTTTGCGTTGCTATTATCGAATGCATTGTTATTCAAATGCTGCATAGATTGCATCTTTTTCGCCGTTATGGACAGCTATTAATGTTCATTTACATATATCATTTGGTGTTGAGACACATTTATATTGTGCTAGCTTTGTTAATATAGGGAAATAAATTCATTAACTTTGAATGAACTGGTGTGGTTATTCATGACCGAAAGGTCATGGTTCGCCGAAATGTTTTCTGGATTAATTGTGAAGTGTTATGTTGATCAGGGCATTGCTTATGTTCATTATTGATTATTGATTTGATTAAATTGACTAATCTCGGGTGAAGAGAGCCCCACTTGGTCAAAAGATTCATCGACCCAAGAGCGTCCAAATACAGGTAATTTATTAGGACGGAACGCTCTATCAGTAGATGGTAGCAGAGGATGGTTTCGCCCTTTGGGACCCCACTCGAGAGGACGGTTTCGCCCTTTGGGACCCCACTCGAGAGGTATATGGTGTTGAATTGACGGTTACGCTCTTTGAGACCCCACTCGAGAAGTATATGGTGTTGAATTGAAGGTTACGCTCTTTGAGACCCCACTCGAGAAGTATATGGTGTTGAATTAGATTTTCTTGGGTAAAACAGATTGAGAGAATGATGATGCCCTAAGTCCCCCGCGACTTTCCCGGGATCTCGGAGCTTGCGAATGGAGAGAATGGAGGTGTGAAATCGGCGTTGGCGGTACTAGTGACGGTATGAGTGAAGTCAGGATTTTGCGCTTGCACAGCTTATTGCCGCAGATTGTTTGAAAAGGTTGCGAGGATTTTAGAGAATAGCGGAGGTGCGACTCCGAGTGTGAGAGTAGGGAAGTCGTCGAACTTCATGTGCATGTGGCGCTTTGTGCAGAAAAAGGTCCACGTGGTTGTTGTTGTTGAGACGGGCCCTGCGAGGTCAAGAGACTCCGGAGTATGTTGAAAAGTGTATGAGACACTTGTTTTATGTTGTGGTCTGGTCGGTTTAATAGGTTGACCGGGCGTGGTCAACGAGTCGGTACGTGTGTTAAGGGAGTGGAAGAAAACTTCGACTTCGGGCTTTGACAAATTCTAAGTGCACTAGAATAGATCACTGACAAGTTGAGAGCAGAGTCTGCGGGTCAGAATTTGCTTGCGAAAGTGGGGACCGAGAAAGATGGAATAACTGCTGAGGCTAGTGAAAAATCCCTAAGGTCCTGAAGCGATTGTGTTACCCTTCCTGTAGTAAACCGACAGATCTGTTTTATTATTATTTGGTTGCTCGCGATACATGCCAGAAGTTGTTACGAGAGGAGCTGAGTGAAGGAGGACAAGCCGCGAGGCTTTGTCAGCCGCAGAGTGTGTGAGTGTGACGTCACTAGGAGCCGCGCTGGGATAGGTTGGTTGCAGAGAAGGGCCGCGCACGGATTGGACGCAGTCCGTGGGGCTCGATTGGAAGGGGAAAGGCAAGCGAAGAGTATTCCGGGAATTAAAGTCACTTATTGATTACAAACTTTGTGAAATAAAAGACGAGAAAATGAAATTTTTTAAAGCATTAAAGAGTGCGATGAAGGGGGAGTCTTACATTAAAGCGAGCGTAGGAGAGGAGACGCCACCCGAAGGTACACCAGCTTACATTGTAATGGAGGAAAGGGGGGTAGCTCCGTGCCTTTGGCTAAAGCAATGGCACAAGCTGACAGAGAGACATGGGAGCGTAGCGTTCCCGATCCATGGGACATTCAATATAAAGATCCTAGAGAATTTGAGATTCGCGATGTACGACATGAAGGTACCTCCAAGGCCAGCACAGTTTGAGGCTCTAGCGATTTGGGAACTAATGGCTCGACAGCAACAGCAAAAGAAGTTCGAGACCAGGATAAGAAAGGTAGAAAAGACACTAGCGGACGCTAGGTGGGATAATGCACAGAAGGTGTGGAGGTCAGATATATTGCAGGGGATAAAATTGTTTCCCGCAATTGCTAAGGAAGAAGAGGCGACAGGCAAGAAAGCTACCTGTAAGACAAACAGGAGGTGGTCCAAAGATAGAGAGGACGGGGAAAAGTTAAGGAGAGAAGACGAGTCAGAGGATGAGGAGTTCATCATGCAATTGCTGAACGACCGTCCACCACCTTATGCAGAGAGTGAACAAGGTCCAAGTACCAGTTCTGCCCCTCCGGCACCGGTACAGAATAATGAAACTCCGAATTCAGAAACGCCATCGGGATCTAAGGACCCGAGTTTACTGTTCACCCCGCAGATACCGCAGGTTAGGAGAATATATCCAGATGTGCCTATATTGAAAACAGCAGAAAATTATCTGCCGCAGGTCCCAAGGTACTACAGCAGTGACAACAGTACGGGAATGATTCTAGATCCAACCGTAATGGGAGTACAGAATGGTCGCAACCCAACATTGGCACAAGCTGAATCAACCCAGTTTTTGATGCCTCAAAAGCAGATGCAGGGGGGAACCGCACATGCTCAGATGACGGGGAGTCAGACGGGCATGCCGGCAATGATGACCCATAGTGTGGGAATGAACATGCCTCAGAACCTGGGGAATGGACAGAACCCAGATGCGATATCCCTACCCATTACTGTAGGTCCACCGGTACCTTTGTACATTCAGCCTAACTCAGGTATGAGCGGTCAAGGATCAGTGGTGCAGAATGGGACGGAAAGGAGGTGCATAGAAAACACTCCAGTGACAACTCCGATAGCGGCTCTGCCAACTGGATCTGGGTCCTTGATGGAGTTTAGTCCCATATGTGCTCAGTCAACAGTGGTGAGGTCGAGTCCCCCACTGATGATACCGCTAGCATCGAACACTGAAAAGTTGCCGCAACCATCAATGGCAGTCGATGTGAATGCTACACTGATGGGGTTGAATGCGCAACAGCTGACACAGTGGTTCAACAGTCTGAATTCCACACAAAGCTCAGCCAGTGGGAAGGGAGAGGACTATCTGAATAGGGTCAGGTTGAACATGGAAGCAGAAGAATTGGTGGAAGGGACTATGTGTTTGAATAGGTTAGAGTCCTACTCGGAAGAAGAGCTGAGGTATCTATGTCCCAGGATTACGAGAGAAGTGAACAAGGTACATAGAAGATTGCAAGAAATAGCTGACAAAAATGGGGTTGAGATAGACAAGACAAAACACTTGAGCAGGAGCTATAGATTGGATTTCGGGACCACAGACTTTGAACACATGAGGTCAGCAGGCATGAAAACGCACCTTAGAGAATTGCTGCAGAGTGCACAAGTGTGGAGGTGCTTAGACAAATGGGAAAGTAGATGGGCAAAGAAAAAGGAAAAGAAGAAAGATAGGCCCTCATTCTGACCTTGGCGGTCGGCGGAGAGGCGGCGGTCGGACCGCGAACAGACCGGCGGTATTAAAAATGGCATTCTGACCCTGGCGGGAACCGCCAACACAGCCCGCCAACTTAACACTCCGACCGCCACAGCGTTACAAACAAACAGCGCGGCGGTTCCCGCCAACAGCCCGGCGGCAGACAAAGTGCCGCCCACCCTATTACGACCCACCAATCTGCCACCTTTTCCGGGGCGGGAGCACCGCCGATAAGAACACGGCGGAAACAGACTACGAACGGGAAAACGCTCACCTCTACGCACTCCACGCGAGATTCCGGCAGTATGGAGCCAGAGTTACAGGTCATCCCCGCACTCCTATTCCTCCTCATATACCAGGAGCACGCCCGGCGGCGCGGAAGACATCGGTGAGTACTGCACCTACGACACAGGGGAGGGAAAAGATTACCGGCACACACCCACCCACCCACACCCACTACAACACACACATCAATGCATTCCCACAGATCACTGTCACAACCCACAAACCACCCCCCTCCGAAATAATGCAAAGACCAAAAGAAGAGATCATAAACGGGCAGATATATTGAAATATGTACGCCATTAATCCCAAAAAATAAATAAACTATGTACAAAATATATACAGCTACTAAATGTAGTCCAACCACTGTCCGTGGATCACAGGGGTCCTGTGCAAAGGGGCAAGGCCCAGTCCCACGACAAGAACTCCACGGAGAGAACACTGCAGTGGCATCAGAAAGAAAATAGGACAGGCACCTCAGGGGGAAGGGAAGGGGGGGCACCTCAGCCACTTGAGTACACGACGCCAGATCCACGAGGGGACTCCATGACCACTGGCCCATCCTGGGGAGAGCAAAGCCACAGTCCAAACAGTCCATACAGTGGGTGGCCTGCCCACTGGGCCATCCTGGGGAGAGCAAAGCCACAGTCCATACAGTCCATACAGTGGGTGGCCTGCCCACTGGGCCATCCTGGGGAGAGCAAAGCCACAGTCCATACAGTCCATACAGTGGGTGGCCTGCCCACTGGGCCATCCTGGGGAGAGCAAAGCCACAGTCCAAACAGTCCATACAGTGGGTGGCCTGCCCACTGGGCCATCCTGGGGAGAGCAAAGCCACAGTCCAAACAGTCCATACAGTGGGTGGCCTGCCCACTGGGCCATCCTGGGGAGAGCAAAGCCACAGTCCATACAGTCCATACAGTGGGTGGCCTGCCCACTGGGCCATCCTGGGGAGAGCAAAGCCACAGTCCATACAGTCCATACAGTGGGTGGCCTGCCCACTGGGCCATCCTGGGGAGAGCAAAGCCACAGTCCAAACAGTCCATACAGTGGGTGGCCTGCCCACTGGGCCATCCTGGGGAGAGCAAAGCCACAGTCCAAACAGTCCATAACAGACCCCACTGCCACTGGAGGAGGCAAGTTGGCCAGAGGACATCCTGCAGCCCTGCCCGAGATAGATCCTGCCCTGCCACGTCTGCCAAAGGGCCAGCGGTTCTTGCCTTGAAGGGCCCAGTTCAGCGGTTCCTGAGACGGCGGGGCCCAGTTAAGCGGTTCTTGAGACGGCGGGGCCCAGTTCAGCGGTTCTTGCCTTGAAGGGCCCAGTTCAGCGGTTCTTGCCTTGAAGGGCCCAGTTCAGCGGTTCTTGAGACGGCGGGGCCCAGTTCAGCGGTTCTTGCCTTGAAGGGCCCAGTTCAGCGGTTCTTGCCTTGAAGGGCCCAGTTCAGCGGTTCTTGAGACGGCGGGGCCCAGTTCAGCGGTTCTTGCCTTGAAGGGCCCAGTTCAGCGGTTCTTGAGACGGCGGGGCCCAGTTCAGCGGTTCTTGCCTTGAAGGGCCCAGTTCAGCGGTTCTTGCCTTGAAGGGCCCAGTTCAGCGGTTCTTGCGTTGAAGGGCCCAGTTCAGCGGTTCTTGAGACGGCGGGGCCCAGTTCAGCGGTTCTTGCCTTGAAGGGCCCAGTTCAGCGGTTCTTGCCTTGAAGGGCCCAGTTCAGCGGTTCTTGAGACGGCGGGGCCCAGTTCAGCGGTTCTTGCCTTGAAGGGCCCAGTTCAGCGGTTCTTGCCTTGAAGGGCCCAGTTCAGCGGTTCTTGAGACGGCGGGGCCCAGTTCAGCGGTTCTTGCCTTGAAGGGCCCAGTTCAGCGGTTCTTGAGACGGCGGGGCCCAGTTCAGCGGTTCTTGCCTTGAAGGGCCCAGTTCAGCGGTTCTTGCCTTGAAGGGCCCAGTTCAGCGGTTCTTGCCTTGAAGGGCCCAGTTCAGCGGTTCTTGAGACGGCGGGGCCCAGTTCAGCGGTTCTTGCCTTGAAGGGCCCAGTTCAGCGGTTCTTGCCTTGAAGGGCCCAGTTCAGCGGTTCTTGAGACGGCGGGGCCCAGTTCAGCGGTTCTTGCCTTGAAGGGCCCAGTTCAGCGGTTCTTGAGACGGCGGGGCCCAGTTCAGCGGTTCTTGCCTTGAAGGGCCCAGTTCAGCGGTTCTTGCCTTGAAGGGCCCAGTTCAGCGGTTCTTGAGACGGCGGACGGTCTATGGCCAACTGCTAAATGCCTGGTGGTGCCCTCCTGGGCAGCGGGGATGGTGCTCCTTCACTGCCCACCTGGGCTGTGGGTGGTGGGGCCCTCCTGGCCAGCTGGGCTGGGTCCTCCCTGGGCAGCGGCTATGGGGCTGGTGGGCTCTCCCGGGGCAGCTGTGCCGGTTCCTCCCGGGGCAGCGGCTATGGGGGTTGTGGGCTCCTCCTGGGCAGCAGGCCTGCTGCCTGACCTCTCCAACTTGCTGCCCTTGCCCTCCTTAGTCGTTGGCCTGTGGCCCTTTCCTCCCTTTGGAGCTGTGGCTGGTGACTGTCTCTGGGTGGTGTCCGGGGGGGA
Source organism: Pleurodeles waltl (assembly GCF_031143425.1). Classification (NCBI taxonomy): domain Eukaryota; kingdom Metazoa; phylum Chordata; class Amphibia; order Caudata; family Salamandridae; genus Pleurodeles; species Pleurodeles waltl. The sequence goes on from NC_090440.1 coordinate 264,213,507, forward strand.
TGTAGAAGGCGGGCTCCTGCGGCGCCCCTTCCGCCTTCTGCTCCTCTTCCCAGGGGGTGGGCTGGCTGTCCCCCTGCTGCTGGGCGAAGATCCAGACATGCGGGCTGGCGGGCTCCAATACCCCTGCACCCTTGTCAAGGGGGCTGCAGGGCTGGTGGTGGCTGAGGTGCTCTTCTTACCCCGACGAGAAGGAGGGGGGGCTCAGGGTCAGGAAAGAAGTTAGTAGTGGCGAGGAAGAGCTTCTTGGGACAATGGAGAGTGGTAGGTACAGTGGGAATGGGAGTGGAGGGAGAGGATGTGGTTGTAGGTGAGTCACGTTTGCTGTCTTTGGGTGCAGGTGCAGGAGGGATAGGCTGTCGTGAGGTGGATGGCTGTTGGGTGGGTGGGTGGCTGCGTTTGTGTGGTGTGGAAGAGGGGGTGACAGACACAGTGGGAGAGGACACAGGGGACGTGTAAATGGCAGTGGGGGTGGTGACTGCACGTGTGCGGACTGGAGTGGAGGGTGTGCTGGTGATGGAAACACTGGCTGATGGTGAGGTGAATGGAGGTGTGAGTGTAGACGTCACAGGGAGGGAGGAGGGAGACGAGGAGGTGGGGGTCACAGAGGTGGTAGTGACTGTTGGCATGTCTGCATCGGAATGTTGCGTGTGTGAATGTCTGCGTGATCTGTGGTGCTTATGTTTGGATGAGCTTCTCTTGGGTGTTGAGGTGTGTGCAGGCTGGTCTGATGGTGTGGGTGGGACAGGCAGAGGAACAGGAGACTGGGAGGAGGGAGTTAGTAGAGGCAGGCAGGAGACAGGGACAATGGCTGCCGTCAGTGCTGAGGCCAGAGCCTGGAACGATCGCTGATGGGCAGCCTGACCCGAATGAATGCCCTCCAGGTACGCATTGCTGCGATGAACCTCCCTCTCCACCCCCTGGATGGCATTCAAAAGGGTAGTCTGCCCAACAATGAGCGTTCGGAGGAGGTCAATGACCTCCTCACTGAGGGCAGCGGGGGTAACAGGGGCAGGGCCTGAGGTGCCTGGGGCGAAGGAGATGCCCGGCTTCCTGGCAGAGCGGGCACGGGGCGAACGCGGAGGGGCTGCTGGGAGGGCGGAGATGGTGCGCTGGGTGGCGGCTGTACCTGTAATGGCGGGGGGCACGGATGGTGCCACCCCCGCAAGGGAGCCCCCTTCCGAGGACGTGTCCGTGTCGCTGCAGGCTCCAGTCGTCCCCGTCGTGGAGCTCCCCTCGCCCTCCGTCTCACTGGTCCAGTCTGACTCTGTGGCATGGCCCTCCTGGGCCATGTGAGATGCAGCTCCCTCCTGCCCCGATGCCACTTCTCCTCCGCCTGATGATGCTGATGCACACAAGCACAGAAAGACAAACAAAAAGGGGGGGGGAGAGAGAAATAAAGGGATATTGATTACATGGATCTCCGGTACAGTTAGCGGACATGACAGACACAGATGCCCCCTGCACTAAGTTGCGCACTTGGGGTCCGCTACGCATTCGTGGAACATGCCCTACACGCCTAGAGTTGTCAACTGCACCCATGGATGACACGGCCCAGGGATGGCTGTACTGACACACTACTGAGGGTGGTGGCTGGGGACACAGGGGCTTACGGGGGTGCCCAGCCTACAGATATCGCCCTGGCCTAGGGGGACCCACAGCCCTCCTCCCCCACCCAGACACCTCCACTGCGCAACAACAGAGTAGATAATGCTTGGACTCACCCCCTTGTGTCTGCTGTGCTGCCCTCACGCGCCCATCCAAATCAGGGTAGGCCACCGCCAGGATCCGGAACATCAGGGGGCTCAGTTGACGGCAGGCACCCCGCCTACGTTGGGAGGCCATCCCCAGCAGAGACTCGGCGGTCTTCTTGGTCCCGCGGCGGATGTCCTCCCACCTCTTGCGGCAGTGGGTGCCCCGTCGATGGTGGACCCCCAGGGCCCGGACTTCCTTGGCGATGGCACGCCAAATCCCGATCTTCTCATGGGCGCGGACCTATGTGACACGTACAGGGAGGGAGAAATACCACGTTCAAGTTACTCAGCATTTTCCTTTCCAGTGGCCCAACGCCCCCCATCCCCGCCAGGCCCCCCGCCAGGCCCAACATGCCCCCCATCCCCGCCAGGCCCCCCGCCAGGCCCCCCGCCATGCCCAACATGCCCCCCATCCCCGCCAGGCCCCCCGCCATGCCCAACATGCCCCCCATCCCCGCCAGGCCCCCGCCAGGCCCAACATGGCCCCCATCCCCGCCAGGCCCCCCGCCAGGCCCCCCGCCAGCCCCAACATGCCCCCATCCCCGCCAGGCCCCCCGCCAGGCCCCCCCGCCATGCCCAACATGCCCCCCATCCCCGCCAGGCCCCCCGCCAGGCCCAACATGCCCCCCATCCCCGCCAGGCCCCCCGCCAGGCCCCCCAACATGCCCAACATGCCCCCCATCCCCGCCAGGCCCCCCGCCATGCCCAACATGCCCCCCATCCCCGCCAGGCCCCCCGCCAGGCCCAACATGGCCCCCATCCCCGCCAGGCCCCCCGCCAGGCCCCCCGCCAGCCCCAACATGCCCCCCATCCCCGCCAGGCCCCCCGCCAGGCCCCCCGCCATGCCCAACATGCCCCCCATCCCCGCCAGGCCCCCCGCCAGGCCCAACATGCCCCCATCCCCGCCAGGCCCCCGCCAGGCCCCCCGCCATGCCCAACATGCCCCCCATCCCCGCCAGGCCCCCCGCTAGGCCCAACATGCCCCCCATCCCCGCCAGGCCCCCAAGCCAGCCAGTGGCCCCAAATCCAGATAGAATTAAACTCACTTGTTGGTCTGGAGGACCGTAGAGTAGCGCATACTGGGGGAGGACCCCATCCACAAGTTTCTCCAACTCCCCTCCAGTGAAGGCAGGGGCCCTTTCCCCAGTCGCAGCAGCCATTGTCCCTTCCAGACCGAGGTCACAGCAACACTTGCAGTATAGGTCCTCTCCTGTGAAAGTTCAAGTCGCAAGTGGATAAGTAGATAGAAAATGGCGGTCACGTCCGCGGCGGTGCGTACCGCGGCGGTGCGTCCCGCCACCGCCGGCGCCCTTCGCCATTGGCTCCTGAAACCCATAGGCTTCAATGTTAACCAATGCGGCTTCGCGCCGCGGTCTTCGGCCGCCGCCCGCCGCGGTGTGCCACGCCAGCGCATTGACCTCACATCCCATTGTCACACTTCACAGGTCAGGCAGCCGCCATTTCCAGGGCCCACATGGCTCAATTTCAACTGCGTCACACAGGCCTAGGCCTTGCATAGCCACTCAGACACGCCATTCACTGCATAGAGAATCGTATACTGTGCTAGCTGTGAGTACGTACCTGTGGGTTGCCTGACTGTGTGCTCCATGTTGTCCTTCCTAGGCACCGTCCGCTGGGTTGGGCGAGGAGACGGATGAATCCTCCCGTGTACCGACCGCTGGTGGACCTGGCGACAATGGAAGAACGCCACATTATCCTGACCTACCGTCTTAACCGTGCCACTATCCATGAACTGTGTGCCCGGCTGGAGCCCGACCTGATGTCCCCCATCCGCCAACCCACAGGGATTCCCCCTCTGGTGCAGGTCATGTCAGTACTCCATTTCTTGGCAAGTGGGTCATTTCAGACAACCGTGGGAATTGCTTCTGGGATGTCTCAGCCCATGTTTTCAAAGGTGTTATCCAGAGTGTTGTCTGCCCTGATGAAATCCGTGAGGAACTACATCATTTTCCCTGAGGTGGGCGAACTGGCTACAGTGAAGGGTGATTTCTACGCCCTTGGACATATTCCCAACGTAATTGGGGCCATTGATGGGACCCATGTGGCTTTGGTTCCCCCAAGAGACAGGGAGCAGGTGTACAGGAACAGAAAAAGTTACCATTCAATGAACATCCAGGTGGTGTGTTTTGCTGACCAGTACATCTCGCATGTAAATGCCAAATTCCCAGGGTCAGTGCATGACGCCTACATCCTCAGGAATAGCAGCATCCCTTACGTGATGGAACAGCTACAGAGACACCGTGTATGGCTAGTGGGTGACTCTGGGTACCCCAACCTGTCGTGGCTACTGACCCCAGTAAGGAATCCCCGGACCAGGGCAGAGGAACGGTACAATGAGGCCCATGGGCGTACTAGGAGGGTGATCGAACGCACCTTTGGCCTCCTAAAGGCCAGGTTTCGCTGCCTGCATATGACCGGTGGATCCCTAATGTACTCACCTAAGAAGGTGTGTCACATCATCGTGGCCTGCTGCATGCTTCACAACCTGGCTTTGCGCCGCCAGGTGCCTTTCCTGCAGGAGGATGGTCGAGACGGTGGTGTTGTGGCAGCGGTGGAACCTGAGGAGAGTGACGAGGAGGAAGACGACGGGGCTGAAACAGACAACAGGGACAGAATCATTGAACAGTACTTCCAATAGGACACAGGTAACATTTCAAAGATAATTTAGTAAATGTTAACTACTCTGCAGCATCTCTGCTGCCTGTCTATTTGCCCCAGTGTATGATGACTGAGTTTTGGCTTTTCCCTCCCTATTTCAGATCTGGGGTCCCCACTACGAGTCCTGTGCTTCGTTTCCCCATGGACTACAGCTTTGTGGCAGCTGTTTGTTGACTTCACCATGTACAAGGACATATTTGCACTGTCATGTCAATTACAATCTATTGAAATCACAGCCAGACTCCTGATATTTTGGTGCAAAATAGGTGTTTATTGAAGTGCTCAAAATGGGATGGGTGGTTTCAAGTGAGTGGGGGCTATGGTGAAGGAATGTCCATGGCAGAGTCCAGAGTAACAGTCACACAGGTGCATTGTCCAGAGGCCTGTGGAGAGATGGAGCATGGGCAGTTCGAGGATGGACAGGGTGACAATGTGGGACAGTGGGATGACATCAGGTGGTATCCATTGCTGGCGGGGGTCTTGACATCCTACTCTGTCTTGCGAGATCTCAGGGCCCTCTTGCGGGGTGGTTCTTCTCCTGCAGGAGGTGGGGGTCTGGTGGGCTGCTGCTGTGCGGGGGCCTCCTGTCCACTAGCGCCGGCGGAGGTGGATGGCTGTTCTTGGTCCCGGCTAGTGGCAGGGGCCCTTGGGTGTTGTTCAGTGTCCGCCCTGCTGTTTACGAGGTCCTGCAGCAGCCCTACCATGGTAACCAGGGTGGTGTTGATGGCTCGGATGTCCTCCCTGTACCCCCGATAGTGTTCCTCCTGCAGCACCTGGATCTCCTGGAACCGGACCAGTACCGTCGCCATCGTCTCCTGGGAGCGGTTGTATGCTCCCATGATGGTGGTGAGGACCTCGTGGAGAGTGGGTTCCCTGGGCCTCTCCTCCCCCCCCTGTCGCACAGCTGCCCGCCGAGTTGCCCTGTTTCCCTGGGCCTCTGCCCCCTGGCCGGTGTGCCCACTACCACTGCCCCCAGGTCCCTGTTGTTGTTGGGGTGGTGGGTTATCCTGGGTGCCCTGTAGTGGTAGACACACCGCAGATTGACGCGCCCTGGAGACAGAGGCATGGGCCCGCTGGGTGGGAGCTGTGCTGGTGTTCCCAGAGGGGTTAGGGTCTATAGTGGCCTGTGCCTGTGTGAGGGGAACCGACTGTCCAGAGGTCCCCGATGGTCCGGGCTGGTCATCGGTGTCCAGATCGACAGAGCTGCTGTCATCGCTGACGGCCTCTTGGGTGGGGGGTGTGGATAATTCTGGCCCCTCCGCCGCGGTGTGTTGACGGTAGGGTCCTGCAGGGGTATAGAGGTATGGTTATAGTTTCAATGTGTCGCATATGGGTGTATCTGTGGGTTCTCGTGTCCCCAAGTGCTGGCATTCGTGTGTGGGGGCTTTGGTGAGGGTGGCTTGTGGGGGGGATGTGTATATGCATTGGGCATGCTTTGGTGATGGGTGTCCATGCTTAGTGGACGCATGCAGGCCTAGGTTTTGGGATGAGTGGGTTGTGATGGTGAGACATTGGCGGGGAATAGGTGTGGTGGGGGTGGGGGTGAGGATGGTGTTGGGGGTGAGGATGGTGGTGGGGGTGAGGATGGTGGTGGGGGTGAGGGTGGGGGTGAGGATGGGGTTCGAGGATGGGGGTGAGGGTTGGGGTCTGATTTGGCATGCAGGTGGGGGGGAAGCAGTATTGAAGCTTCAACTTACCAGTATCCATTCCTCCGCCGACTCCTGCGAGGCCGTCAGGATGCAGGATGTTCAAGACTTCCTCCTCCCATGATGTGAATTGTGGGGGTTGAGGTGGGGGTCCTCCGCCAGTCTTCTGCACGGCGATGTTGTGCCTGGATACCATGGAACGCACCTTCCCCCGTAGGTCGTTCCATCGCTTCCTGATGTCTTCCCGATTTCTGGGGTGCTGTCCCACTGCGTTCACCCTGTCGACAATCCTCTGCCATAGCTCCGTCCTCCGGGCAATGCTGGTGTATTGTATCTGTGTGCCGAACAGCTGGGGCTCTACACGAACGATTTCCTCCACCATAACCCTGAGTTCTTCGTCTGTGAAGCGGGGTTGTCTTTGGGGTGCCATGGGGTGGTGTGTATGATGTGTGGGGTGGAGTATGTGTATTTAAGTGAGTTGAGTGTGGTGGTGTGTGTTGTTTTGTGTGTGGATAGTGTGTGGGTGATGGTGTTGAGTGGCTGTGGCTGTTATGTTTTGGATGCTGGTGTCTCGCTCTTGCCTTCTTTACGATTTTGTAAGCGTAGGGGTTTGTGGGTGATGTGGGTGGGTGTTTTATATTGTATTGTGTGTGTGGGAGTGGTGTGTGTATGTGTATCAGGTGTGTGGGATTCAAATCGTCCAATGTGGGTGAGTTTTGTTCGTTGGTGTGTATTCTGACCGCGCCGGTGTGTCCCGCCAATGGAATACCGCGTTTGAATGACCGCCGCGTGGATTCGTGGGTCGTAATGGGATGGGCGTATTTCTGTTGGCGTGGCGGTGGAGGTTTGGTCACCTCCACCTTTCCGCCGACCGCTGGTCTGGCGGTCTGTTGTGGCGGTAGGATTTTCGGAGGTTTGCCTTCTGCGGGTCAGAATGACCGTGGCGGGTTTCCGCGACCGCGGCGGGATTATGGAGGATTTCTGACCGGCGGTAGGCGCCTTTTACCGCCGAGGTCAGAATGACCACCATAGTGTCCCAGAGCATAAGGAGAAAAGACCACAGAGTAGTGATGCAATAACCATGTTACCAATGAGGGAGACAGCAGGGGGAAAATTAATACATGTACCGTGACACAGAAGCGACATTCAGTCTTTTACGGATGATTTTCCCAAACTGAGAGAGAAACCGATTGAATGGTATCAACAGACTGATAGGTTTGTGAAGCTTGCAAAATGTCTTTGGGAAGACCTGAACACCCTCTTTGAGATTGTGGTTCCGGCAGATTTGTGGGAAGACTGCAAAAGGGCTGTAGGTTGGCCGACAAGTGAACCAGAGAGGGACAGGGATACGGGTGCACCATCACCTATGGTAATGAGCTTGTACTATAAGGTGATTAAGCATTTGAAGACGAAGGTTGCCGCGAAAAATGTGGATTGGCAGAAGATTGATCGAACTGCCCAAGAGGCTAAAGAGTCGATTCATGGTTACTATGAGAGGTTGTTGAAGGCGTTCAAGAACTACAGTGGCACGGAAACAATAGAGGCGAAGGACATGCTTCATTTTGTGTTTAGATTTGTGGAAGGGCTGAGACCAGAGATAAGTCAGATGATAAAGACGCATTTGATTTGTTGGCAGTCGAAACCGATTGATGAGGTGTTGAATTATGCGAAATACTGTAGCGACGAAATTGAAGTGAAACAGAAAAGGTTGAAAGAGAAAGTGATGGTGATGCAACTTAAAGCAGCTCAGACAGGTTTGCAAGGGTTGCAAGGGTTCCAACAGCAGATACCGCAGCCGCAGCCGCAGCCGCAGGGAAACATGGTGTTTCAGCCACAGGCGAGAGGCAGAGGCAGAGGAGGCTTTGGGAGTAATGGTCCGGATTTGAACACTGTTGCGATTCCGAATGGTGTGCAGGCAATGAAAAGGGTGATGCCGTGTCACGTGTGCGGAATCGTCGGGCATTGGAAACGCGAGTGCCCGATGGTGGTGCAGGAAGGTGCAGGTGTTGGCCAGCAAAACAATGATGTCAATGCATTCCAGACAATGAGGGGACCGAAAATGAGAGGTCCAAACCCAAATTTTCAGACCATAAATCAGCTGCAGGGATTACAGCCCATGCAGCCGCAGCAGATGAAGATGCCCCGTATGCAGATGACGCAAATGCAGCCAATGCAACAGCAGTTTCCCATGGTACCTAATCAGCAAATGCAAATACCTTTGGCACCAGTGAGTCAGCAGCAAGTGATGGTTCCTCCACAGGTCTCGGGTCAGGTGATGAATACAAATGGCACAGTACAACAGTTCCCATTACACAGTGAGAATGGAATAAACAATGTATGGGAGAGTGAAAGTTCAGATGAGGAGGGAAATTGTGTGCTTGCAGCATCCTTGGAAGTTGATCAAAAGGGTCCATATGTGGAGGGAAGAATTATGGGTCATCGTGTTTCATTCTTGGTTGACACAGGAGCCACACGTTCAACTGTTAGGAGCATTGAAGTACCAAATTTGCCACTCTCAGGGAGAACAGTTCAAGTAGTGGGAGTAGCAAACAGGCACCTGACGAACCCAATCACAGATCCAGTACAAGTCAGAATTGGTAACTATCAAGGGTCACATAATTTTGTGGTATGTGACTCAAGCCCGATAGCACTGTTAGGGAGAGACCTATTGTGCAAATTGGGATGTTCGATTATGTGTTCGAACGATGGAATTAGAATTCAGACGAGCAGTGATGGGGAAGAAGAGGACAGTGTAGAAGGGGATGAGATGGAAACTGTCGATGAAGAATATCCTCTGATTAACCTTTTTCCGATGATAACTGAAGAAGATATTCCAGCTGAATTACGGGAAACAGTCGGAAAGGAAGTGTGGGATATGACAGGAAAAGAGGTGGGATTGGTGAAAGGAGTGGAACCAGTGAAAGTGACCGTAAAACCCAATGTAACCTTTCCCCAGACCCCACAATACCACATGGCACAAGACACCCTCATGAAAGTCGCCCAACTCATTGACGAGTTTGTAAAACAGGGAGTGCTGAAAGAAGTGTTAAGCAGTCCATGTAATTCACCAATCATGGGACTAATAAAGCCGAGTGGAAAGGTCCGAATTGTGCAGGACTTGAGGAAAATAAATGACATCATAATTAAATGCTGCCCTGTAGTACGGAATCCAGCTGTGATAATGTTTCAAGTCCCTTGCGATGCCGAGTGGTTCTCAGTCATCGACTTGTCACAAGCATTCTTTTCGGTGCCTCTTCATGAGGACAGCCAATTTCTCTTTTGTTTCAAATTCTTGGACAGAGTTTAAAGTTGGTGTCGAATTACTCAAGGGTTTTCTGAGTCACCGTCAATTTTCAATCAGATTCTAAAGAAAGACTTGGAAGCGTTAGAATTGCCATTCGAGTCAACCCTAGTACAGTACATTGATGACTTACTGATTGCATCTAAGACAGAAAGTGGCTGCACAGCCGACACCATTGCTCTACTGAACCATTTGGGAAGGAATGGACACAAGGTGTCTCCTTCAAAGTTGCAGTTCTGTCAGAAGAAAGTGAAATACTTGGGTCATCAAATAGAGAAAGGGTCACGGAGAATAATGAAGGAAAGAATAACAAGTGTACTTCAAATGAGTCCACCAAAGACGAGGAGGGAGGTGAGGAAGTTTTTGGGGATGGTGAGCTACTGTCGCCAGTGGATTCCCAACTTCTCAACTCTAGCAAAGCCTTTACTGAAACTGACCCAGAAGGATGCCTTGGATGAAATTGAGCTGAAAGGAGATGAGATGGATGCTTTTATTGAATTGAAAGAATGTATGTGCAGGGCTCCAGCTTTAGGTATGCCTGATTACACAAAGCCTTTCACATTGTTTTGTCATGAACGTGATGCATGTTCTTTGTCTGTCTTGACCCAAGCCCATGGTGGCATAAACAGACCAGTAGCGTATTTTTCAGCTACTTTGGATCCGGTCGCAGCAGCACTGCCAGGGTGTTTGCGCGCCGTAGCGGCAGTTGGTATCAGCCTCCCTCAGAGTGAAGGAATAGTGATGGGACACCCATTAACAGTCATGGTCCCTCACTCAGTTGAGATACTTTTGACCCGCTCCCGAACGCAACACATGACTGGAGCAAGACTCACAAGGTATGAAACAATAATTCTGGGCTCACCGAATGTGCAGCTGAAAAGGTGCACTACGTTGAATCCAGCAACCTTGCTTCCCGGTGAAAATGCTGAAGTTGAGAACGCTGAAGACGTCGAGCACGACTGCCTTCAGGTGACTGAATTTTGCACAAAACCCCGACCTGATATTAGGAATACTAAGCTTGATGAAAATGACCATATTATTTTTGTTGATGGTTCATGTCTGAGAGATGGGTTGGGAATTTTGAAAGCAGGATATGCTGTATGTACTGTAACAGGTGTCTTGGAAGCATCCTGGCTTCAAGGAGTCTATTCCGCACAAGTAGCAGAGCTTGTAGCCCTTACAAGAGCATGCCAACTGTCTACATTGATGAAGGTTACCATTTACACTGACAGTCAGTACGGGTTTGGAATTGTGCACGACTTTGGGCAACTATGGTCACAGAGAGGTTTCCTGACCTCTTCAGGGTCCCCAGTGAAAAACGGGGAGAGAATAAGGGAATTGTTACACGCCATTCAGATGCCAGCCGAAATTGCAGTGGTAAAGTGTAGTGCTCATACAAAAGGACAGGACTATGTTTCCCTGGGAAATGCATATGCGGATCAAGTCGCAAGATTTTGTGCCTTGAACTGTATATTGCTCAGGGATGAATGGAATTTGATAAGTGAACCAGAACTCGAACCAGCTGAAGCATTTGCCTTGAAGGTCGTGGATACAATGGATGAACTAAAAGCATTACAGAATAGCGTCAGGGAGGATGAAAGAGCTTCCTGGATGAAGTCACAATGTACAAGGAGACCAGATGAGTTATGGGTTTCAAATGAAGGAAAATTTGTTTTACCAAATAGTCTCTTATCGCAGCTAGCGCGGTTTTATCATGGGCAGGCTCACCTAGGGAGAGATGCCATGATAAGATTGTTCAAAACTGATTGGTTTAACCCCAGATTCCGTCAAGTTGCAGAAGCAGTTTGCCATCGTTGTGTCATTTGTCAGCAGATGAACCCAGGAAAGGGAACGGTTGTGAACATGAGCCACATTGGCAGGGCGGGTGGCCCGTTCAGCAGAATGCAGATGGACTTTATTGAGATGCCTGTGCATGGAGGTCTGAAGTATGTGTTGGTGATTGTGTGCATTTTTAGTCACTGGATTGAAGCATACCCCACACGTAGAAATGACAGCCTTACAGTTGCAAAACTATTGTTGAGGGAGTTGATACCACGTTTCGGATTCCCGATCTCTTTAGAATCAGATAGAGGAAGTCACTTCAATAACGAGGTGATAAAGTTACTTTGCGCAGCGCTGAACTTTGAGCAAAAACTGCATTGTAGCTATCGCCCTGAAGCCTCAGGACTGGTGGAACAAATGAATGGTACACTGAAATCAAGGATGGCGAAAATATGTGCATCGACAAATTTGAAATGGCCTGACGCATTGCCTTTGGTGTTAATGTCAATGAGAAACACCCCTGACAGAAAGACTGGATTGTCCCCGCACGAAATTCTCATGGGCAGGGCCATGAGACTTCCTGCAGTTCCCGCAAACGCGCTTTTGAATATTACAGATAATATGGTGTTAGACTACTGCAAAGGTCTGGCTGACGTGGTTCGCTCTTTCTCTCACCAGGTGGAAGCAACCACCTTGTCACCGATCCAAGGTCCAGGACACACACTGAAAGCAGGTGACTGGGTCATGATAAAGAAGCACGTGAGGAAGTCGTGTCTGGAACCCCGTTGGAAAGGCCCTTTCCAAGTGATCCTGACGACCACTACCGCTGTGAAGTGTGCGGGAGTTCCCAACTGGATCCACGCCAGTCATACAAAGAAAGTGTTGTGTCCCACAGATGAGGAAGTTGAAGCGCTGAAACTGCCAGTACCTGATAAAGTGCCGAGCGCTGAGACAGAGCAAAACAGAACTAGAAGCGAACAGGCAGAAATAGAGGAGAGAGAAATATTCTCTGAGGACGAAACAACCGATTCACTTGGGGAAGACCAAGGAGAAACCTCAGACAGCGACGAAGCAGCTGAAAGTGACAAAGAGCCTGAAGAAAGTAACGGTGACAAAGGGCTCGAAAGAGGTGAAGAAGCAGGAGAGCCTGATCAGAGGAGGGCTTTCCCAGAAGCAGACGGTACAGAAAAAGAAAAGGAAAACCTGATTGACTCCCCAGAAGGAGGGGACAAGGCAGAACAGAACGAAACTGTTCAAACTTCTTCAGAAGAGATCGCAGGTCCATCAAGTGGACACAGTGCAAAGAGAAGACCAAGTATATCACCAGTAAAAGTAAGGACTAGAGAAACGTTGAACGACAGTGAAGGGCCAAGAGTGAAAGAGAAAAGAAAGGAAGTGTCTGTCGTGGTACCAACATCAAGTGAAGAAAAGACTTGGCCAAAGAGGAAAGTACCAGTGAGGCAGAATCAAAGAGAGATGCAAAATTGAAAAGGAAAAGGATACCAAACAGGAGATATTCCGGTCCAGAATGGGCATATGTAGTCAATGACGATTGGACCGACGAATTTGTATCTCTTAGCCTCGAGAACGAAGAAGAAGAGATACCAATAGAAAAGAAAAGTTTTATGGACACTATTGACTGAAAAACTGATAAATGACATTGCTTGCTATAATCTAACGTGATACAACCAGCTGAGACATTGCTAAACCGGATGAGACATTTGCTAACTTGATAAGACTTTGATAACCTGATTGACTCTTAAACCCGATTTGAGACAACGTTGCTAACTGGTAAAAGACTGAGTTATTGCCGAATTGAGACAAATGCTGCTAACCGATAAGTGACTGGGCTCCTGAAGAAAACTGTGTGAACATTGCGCTCGTTCAGCTTTGTAACTAATTGCTAAATCGTTTCTTTATAGGTGCTTCTAGCTCTCTGATTCTATACAGATCATGACTAAGTACGCTACACAAAACAGTAGAGTGAAATATTGTAAATATGCGTGTATAGGCTTGCTAACTGCATGTGTACTAATAATAATGGCAATAGTGCTTGCAACGCGTGGTAAGGGTGAGAATGAGAAAATTGATGCTTCTACTTCCGCTCCTGTTACTGTCACTGAACTAACCGCATTGAAAAGACTAGAATTAGATGAGAGACACTTGCATGATAAGAAGGAACTTTCGTATAATGTTTTCTATCGCCTACTAACAGAATATGTTGAGACTATGGATGCGAAAGATTGTTATGTGTGTACACAGATACCGACATCGGTAACGGAAGGGGTGACTTATCACCACATGCCTCTTACATATGGGATTACATGTAGTTTAGTAACTTCTAGATTTTATGGTCAAACTAACATACAGTATTTTTATTCAAATTATGATGTTACCTTTGCATATGTTCCTATAATAACGCAACTAAGCCAGATTGCTAAAGATTGGGATGCTAAAATAATGAGGGAATTTTTCGAGCCAATGCAACCTTTTGAAACAGCTCACGCTCATAGGGAAAACCTTACCTGCTCGCTCTCTGCAGTAGAAATAAGCTTTTTAGATCGCACAGATGATAGAAGGGCGCAAATGAATGCGAAATTAGAAAAAGAGCTAAGTAAGAGGACTTCAGTAGATAATTATGCTTTTGCCGCAATAAAAACACAAGGAAAAATAGCTTTAGACGCTTGGCATGTAGGGAAATTTTGTATATATCGTGGTGAATCTTATTATGATAACATTTTCGTGGGAGCGAGTGAATGTAAACATACGTTTATCTTTAAGGCCAAATGGACATTCATGCTGAACGGACTTGACCCTGTCATACCTGGTGTATATTACATTTGTGGGCATAATGCCTATTATCGTCTTCCAAAGGGATGGTGGGGGAGATGTTATTTGGGTATTGTGTTCCCAAAGGTTTATCAACTGGATGACCTATCGGTGATTCCAAAGACGCCTGGATCTCATCGTATCCAGAAAAGAGAGACCGCAGCTGCTGTGGTAGGAGATATATTTGGAGCCATGATTCCTTCATTGGGAGTTGTGTTGAATTCCATCAAAATAAGAAAGTTGTCTACTATAGTGGATAACATGTTGACAAAGTTTTCAGGTGCTATAATCCTGATGGATGCTGAACTTGCAGCAGAAAGAGCTATGACTCTTCAAAACAGGCTTGCCCTAGACATTCTTTTAGCAAAGGATGGCGGCATTTGCAAAATGCTTGGTGCACGTTACTGTTGCACGTATATACCAGACAACAGTGTGAAGATTAAAACAATGCTTGCAAATCTAACAAAAGAGAGTGCAGACTTGAAGGAATTGAAAGAACCAGGAGTTTGGGAGAAGGTTGGAAAGGGAGTTGCTTCAGTGGGAAATTGGCTTGGTGGCATTTGGAATGGAATATTACTAAAAATAATACAGGGAATACTAATAGTACTAATTTGCATCTTTGGGATTTGGGGAATAAAGAGGGGAATACTAATGATCATGGCAAGAATTAAGAGAAGGAAGGAAGAGAACATGATGAAAAGAATGGCAGAAGAATACAAGGCAAGAACAAGGGGAACTAAAAGGCAAAGAGAACTGACAGAATTTTAATGGAATACAATTTGTGGGAATAGTTTTGTGTGATGACAAATAGTCATCAGAGGAGGGATTGATGACGCAGAAATGAAGGTTTTACATTTATTAGCGCATAAAACGTAGTGCTGCAATAATCAAGTGTGACTTTAACCGAACTAATAAAGATTGTACGGGGACAAATGTGCCCTCAGAGTAGTTCGCCAACATTTATAAGCGTGCTTTATATAACGTGATGTATTAGAATTGTACTAATCTGACATAACCGTAAACGTGTGCCATGATTTGCTTGTTTGAAATGTTTTAACTTAGCATAACTTTAGTGGAGGCTTCGGCCTAGTTGCCTTGTCTCACGGTTTAGATGCTCGTGTTTTTCTAATGTGCTAATAAAACGTGTATTCTTGCTTGAAGCTGTACTTTTCCAGTGAGATCGGTTCACATGCTTATCTTTAAGGTTTCGTGCCAGCCTGGCATCTTCTTCTTTGCTCCAAGGTCAATCTGCAGGTTCAGACAATGGAAGCTCTGAAAGTGAGTTAATTGGTAAAATATGTTGCAACTTACGTTCCCGACTCCAAGGATAATGTATGCCTAGGTAGAAGCTTGTGAATTGTTGTTTTTGATTGGACAATTTGAAGCCAACCTATGAACCCTCCAATGGAAGACCCTACTGGATTTGAACTGTTGTTTATTTAAACCTGGTGCACAAGAAGAAAGCGGCCATTACCCATTGCACCCACTGAGGACATTAGACATTTGCAGGACATTGCAGCCATTATGGCCCATCTTGCCGACCTCGTCATTTTGCCATCTTCTACGATGCCAATTGATGTTCGACGCCATTTTGAATGAGACTTTGATGCTTTCTCTAATCGAGAGAAAGAGACTTTAAGTAATTCTCACCCTAGAGACTTTAACTTTGATTTGCCCCTTTGCATAAAGTAGTAGTTTTGTCCTTTTATCTTGCCGCTGTGAGGCAATTGCCCCGTCCACCCTGCCCCCTTTGCCCCCGTCCCATGCTGATCGAAACCGGTACCTGTGAGATTAAGACTTCCTTGAACGCTGATTGAATTTGGTAAATATGAAAGGAAAATGTACAATTGCATTGTGTTTCTTTTTAGGTAACCAACTGCTGATTTTTGATAAGAGCCCTAGTTAGGAGTTTTCCAAATCAATGTTGCTAAATTGTTTTTTGCATGAAGTCCCACATGCAGATGCTAATTTGAGGTTAGATGAGGATTCATTTGTTGCACGATGCAATTTGAGACCTTGTTATGCTGACTAATGTATGCAATTAGCCCATTACAGATTATAGTTTTAGTAGTTTGCGTTGCTATTATCGAATGCATTGTTATTCAAATGCTGCATAGATTGCATCTTTTTCGCCGTTATGGACAGCTATTAATGTTCATTTACATATATCATTTGGTGTTGAGACACATTTATATCGTGCTAGCTTTGTTAATATAGGGAAATAAATTCATTAACTTTGAATGAACTGGTGTGGTTATTCATGACCGAAAGGTCATGGTTCGCCGAAATGTTTTCTGGATTAATTGTGAAGTGTTATGTTATGTTCGTTATTGATTATTGATTTGATTAAATTGACTAATCTCGGGTGAAGAGAGCCCCACTTGGTCAAAAGATTCATCGACCCAAGAGCGTCCAAATACAGGTAATTTATTAGGACGGAACGCTCTATCAATTGAAAGTGTCATAAATGTGACAAAACAAAGCACGACTCCCAGCCCACCATTGCTGGCTCGCAGAGCAGTTACTTTTAAATTGCTAACTTGACTTTGCCATTTAAATAATGACAAAGCCCAAACCTTCCTTTTAAATACTTCTACACCTAATCCCTCTAATCCCCCTAGTACAGGTTTACTGATCCCTAGAGGCATGGTGCATTATATTAAAAAGATGGACATGAGTTTTAGTAACTTTGCATGTCCTCACAGTAAAAAACCCAAACTGTAGTTTTTACTGTGGAAAGGCTAGTAGTCCTATTGGTGAGTGCAGAGTTAAAGGCTGATAACTCAGCAGAGCTAACTTCTGAATGGGACTACCAAATATAGTACTTCAAGGTATCAAAAAAATCTTTGCATTAAAACTGACTTGGTGTCCAAGTAGAATTAAATATAACTTTTTCACCAATGGCAACTTTAGTACGTTGGCTGTTTGTTGCCTAAAGTTTCCAGTGACTGCAGTTGCACATAAGCTGCTGTCTTTGAAAAAATCATTTTTCCCTCCTAGAGGGCAGAGGTTTGAACGGCTCTCAGAAAGGATGGCCAAACAGGCTATGCATCCAAAAGGAGAGCTTCAAAGAGGAAGCCGTCTGTTAGAAATGGGGTTTTTGGTTGGCAGTCAGGTTGCCCTCTGTCCAAGCAAGAACCCTCACTCTAGTCAGGGTAAGTCACACACAATCCAAAATCAGCCTGTGCTCACCCTCCGGTAGCTTGGCACGAGTAGTCAGGCTTAACTTAGAAGGCAATGTGTAAAGCATTTGTGCAATAAATCATACAACACCATAGCATAACACCACAAAAATACACCACACAGTGTTTAGAAAAATATATAATATTTATCTGGGTATCTTCAGGTCAAAACGATCAAAGTTGCAATAAGAATTTGTAAAGATATCACTGAAAAGTGATATAAAGCGTCTTAAGTCTTTAGAAAATAACCAGAGTCTCTTTCAAATACAAAATACCTGGTTTCTGGTGGAAAATCTCCTCAGAGGGCCACAAAGGAAGAGGTGCGTGGAAAAAGGGTGTGTGCGTCGATTTCTCCCCAGCACACACGGACTTGTGTCGTTATTTTCCACGCGGGGAAGTCGGGCTTCGTTTTCCGGCACGCGGACAGTCTCTTTCTGTGGATCGCGGGGATTACCAGATGTCCCAGGTCTGTGCGTGGATTTTCCTGCTTGTTTTCCGGCTGCGCGTCGTTCTGCGGGGCTGCGCGTCGAAGTTTCGATCTCACGGCAGGCGTCGCGTCGATTTCTCCTGCGGAGTCGGGCGGCGTTGTCCTTGCGAGGCCGTGCGTCAAAGTTTTGATCTCACAGCAGGCGTCACGTCGATTTCTCCTGCGGAGTCGGGCGGCGTTGTCCTTGCGAGGCCGTGCGTCAAAGTTTTGATCTCACGGCAGGCGTCGCGTCGATTTCTCCCGGGAAGTCGGGCGGCGTTGTCCTTGCGAGGCCGTGCATCAAAGTTTCGGTCGTCCCGAAGGCGTCACGTTGATCAGCGTCGGTGTGCGGCGTTTTTCTTGCCGCGGAACAATCTGTGCGTCGAAAAGTTCGGCGCACGGAGCGCCCAAGAGGAAGAGTGAAGTCTCTTTGGTCCTGAGACTTCAGGGAACAGGAGGCAAGCTCTATCCAAGCCCTTGGAGAGCACTTTTACAGCCAGGCAAGAGTTCAGCAAGGCAGCAGGCCAACAGCAAGGCAGCAGTCCTTTGTAGAAAAGCAGACAGGTGAGTCCTTTGAGCAGCCAGGCAGTTCTTCTTGGCAGGATGTAGTTTCTGGTTCAGGTTTCTTCTCCAGCAAGTGTCTGATGAGGTAGGGCAGAGGCCCTGTTTTATACTAAGTTGTGCCTTTGAAGTGGGGGTGACTTCAAAGAGTCTCTAAGAAATGCACCAAGCCCCCTTTCAGTTCAATCCTGTCTGCCAGAGTCCCAGTAGGGGGTGTGGCAGTCCTTTGTGTGAGGGCAGGCCCTCCACCCTCCCAGCCCAGGAAGACCCATTCAAAATGCAGATGTATGCAAGTGAGGCTGAGTACCCTGTGTTTGGGGTGTGTCTGAGTGAATGCACAAGGAGCTGTCAACTAAACCTAGCCAGACCTGGATTGAAGGGCACAACAAGATTTTAGTGCAAAGAAATGCTCACTTTCTAAAAGTGGCATTTCTAGAATAGTAATATTAAATCCGACTTCACCAGTCAGCAGGATTTTGTATTACCATTCTGGCCATACTAAATATGACCTTCCTGCTCCTTTCAGATCAGCAGCTGCCACTTCAACAGTGTATGAGGGCAGCCCCAATGTTAGCCTATGAAAGGAGCAGGCCTCACAGTAGTGTAAAAACGAATTTAGGAGTTTTACACTACCAGGACATATAACTACACAGGTACATGTCCTGCCTTTTACCTACACACCACCCTGCTCTAGGGGTTACCTAGGGCACACATTAGGGGTGACTTATATGTAGAAAAAGGGGAGTTCTAGGCTTGGCAAGTACCTTTAAATGCCAAGTCGAGGTGGCACTGAAACTGCACACACAGGCCTCGCAATGGCAGGCCTGAGACAAGGTGAAGGGGCTACTGAGGTGGGTGGCACAACCAGTGCTGCAGGCCCACTAGTAGCATTTAATCTACCTGCCCTAGGCACATGTAGTGCACTCTACCAGGGACTTAAAAGTAAATTAAATAGTCAATCATGGATAAACCAATCAGTAGTACAATTTACACAGAGAGCATATGCACTTTAGCACTGGTTAGCAGTGGTAAAGTGCCCAGAGGTCAAAAGCCAACAACAACAGGTCAGAAAAAATAGGAGGAAGGAGGCAAAAAGTTTGGGGATGTCCCTGTCAAAAAGCCAGGTCCAACACCGTCTTTGAAGGGCAAATATTTGTCACACACGAAAGAGGCTGTTCTTTTGTTTTATCAGACAGGCAGCATCTTGGATAGAGAGGGAGAAGCCATTGCCAAACAGGTTTTACTGTGGGCATGTAGTCCCCAGGTAGCCTTGCCTCTTGGATGGGCTAGGGAGCTCCACACACCAAGAGAATGCTTTGACCATGTTGGGAGTAGCCAGAATGGTGCATTCTGGGCTAGCCAATTCCACACTTTGCCAGAAGCCATCACTGCACAGGAGGGTGGCTGGCAACCCATTTGCTAGGAGTCACCACATCCCCCAAAGGCATGACATGAGTATAATTGTAGCACCCCTGGGACCCTGGGCTGGGGAGAGGACCAAAGAAGGACAGACCTACAGTTCCTTGGACCCAGCAAAGAGAGGCTGCGACAAAGACTGGATTGCACTTTCTGCACCTAGGGCTGGCAAATAAAGGACTGTGCCAGTGGTGCCCCACTTGACGTAAAGTTGTCCATGTGTCCCAGACAGAGAAGGTGACTCCAAAAGTCAGTTGGCTGACTTCCTGTTACAGCTACTGAGCCATAAAAGCGGAAAAAGCCTGCTTTGGAGAGCTGGTAGCCAGGAACTCCTAATCACCATTGAATGCTGCAGTGCAGCCTGGCATACCATGTCCTGACCCTCAAAAGTTGCACCTTAGTCTGCTGGACCTGAGTGAGTAATCAGAGTGCAGTTTGATCATCCAGCACAGAAGTTATCAACAGTTTAAAGGGACACCCTAGTTTTGCTGGGACCAGAGACCAGTAGATTAATGGCAAATGTTTTTTTAGCTGGATTTGACCCAGAGTTCAAGGAGTGTCAACTCCTGTAGCCCCACCGTATTCGTGGACCAAGGGTTGTGTTAGGCCTGTCAGCCTTATGGTGATCTTCCCCCAAATGCTGCCTCTCATTTTTGCTGTATCATATTGTTGGCCTTCGGACTCTGATCATTTTACCACTGCTGACCTGTGCTAAAGTGTTTGTGCTTCTTCCCTAAACATGGTAACACTGGTGTATCCCAAATTGGCATATTTAGTTTACTTGCAAGTCCCTTTTAGAATGGTATACCATATACCCAGGGCCTGTAAATTAAATGCTACTAGTGGGCCTGCAGCACTGATTGTGCCACCCACCTAAGTAGCCCTTAAACATGTCTCAGGCCTGCAACTGCAGCGCCTGTGTGGGCAGTTTCACTGCCAATTCGGCTTGGCATTTAAAACCCCTTGCCAAGCCTTAAACATCTCTTTTAATACATTTAAGTCATCCCTATGTAAGTAAAAGGCAGGACATGTCATTTTAAGTTTTACATATCCTGATGGTGAAAACTCCCAAAGTTGTTTTTCACTACTGTGGGACTACTCTTCGCATAGGAAAGCACTGGAAAATCCTTATACATTTAGGCTGTAATTCCTGATCAGAAAGGAGTTGCTGCATCATGTTTCAAATAACTGGAATGGTAATGATAAATCCTCTTTACTGGTAAAGTCGGATTTAACCTTACTATTTTAGTAATGCCACTTTTAGAAAGTGGGCATTTCTCCGCAGCTCTGTGTGTCTGCAGCCTGTCTCCAATACAAGTCTGGGGTGGGCGACAGCTACACTTTGTGCAATCCCTCTAGACAGCCGAAAACCCAGGAAGGTTGAGTGTGTCTGAGCACTCATCTGCTTTCATCTGCATTCGGATGGCTCTTCCTCCGCTGGAAGGGTGGAAAGGAGCTGACACTTACATCTGCAGAGGGAGTGCCTGTCTCCACACAAAGGGCTGATTATCATCTACTAATAGTTTAGAGCCAGGGCTGGAAAGGAAGGCCTACTGTGCACTTCAAAGACCCTTCTTTGAAGTCACCCCCACTTCAAAGACACATTTGGGTATAAATCCTGGGTCACTGACTACATAAAATCAAACACTACTGGACCTGTGAAGAACTCTGCCAGAAGTAAGGACTGCTATGCTACACAGAGTGTCACTCTGTTGGACTGCTTTCTAAGAAGCACTACTCTCTACTTTGATGATCCTAACCCTGCTGAGGAAAGGACTGGACATCTCTTATCTGAACCCAGGAGAACCTGAAGGGCTTGCTGGCTTGCCACCTGTTTATATGTCTCAGGTCCAACAAAGTCTTCCTTTAACCTTGATGCTGCTGGACTCTGCCATCTGTGAGTCCTACCCTTCCCTGAGGTGCCAATCCAGTCCTTGGCCTCAGAAGTGGGTTTCTGCAGCTTTTTCTACATTGGCAAAGACGCATAAGTAACTTTGTGCAGCTTGGAACCGAGGCATCACCCTTCGACGACGCCTCAGTAGCTGCTCAGGAACAGTGGTTCTACAGCCAGCATGGCTAGCTGATGATGGTCTGCATGGCTCACTGAAGATGCAGTTTCTTCATCTCAATGAAGTTCGATTGGGACCTGACTGGTAGACTTGACGATGACTCATCTACCTGACTGCGTGGTTTGGAACTGATGTATTGAGTTCTCCACGCCAACGCTTGCTACATTCAAGGCACTTTCTCAGTGGACCCTGCATGGAACCTGTAGCCGGCCTTCCCTCCATGGCAGTCGGCCTGAACTTTGGATTTACCCTGGTCTAGCATGACCTCGAGTAACCTTTTTGCAATATCGATGTCTAAGCACTATTTTTGGTTTATACTTTAAAAATTCATAATGCAGCTTCGACTTATTGTATTTTTGTAGATTTGGTCTTGACTATCTCATATAATAATTCTCTATTTATCTAAACATATGTGGAGTCTTTTTGTGGTGTTCTCATTGTGTTACTGTGTGTGCGTTTGTGCACAAATACTTTACATATTGCCTCTTTAGATAAGCTTCCCTGGTCTGTTCTAAGCTACCAGAGAGTGAGCACAGGTTATCTCTAGGTGTGCATCTAGCTTACCCTGACTAGAAGTGGAAATGCCTGCTTGCACAGGGTGCATATTCTGACAACCAGAACCGCCATTTCTAACAGGGTGGCCATAGGAAGATCACCAACACTGGCTCAGCATACTCAGGATTCTTGAGCATCTTCCGCATCCTGTATCCCTTGCATCAGGACCACTCCATTAATTCCTATGGCATTTCATCCATGGAACCTGTAACTGGAATGGAGATGGCTTTCCTTGCTGGATAACTGTTCTGTTGGACCTTGTTGGTCACTGTTACTAGCTCCTTGTTCGATTTACTTGCCACAAGAGTGCCCTTATAGCTGGTTTCAAGTTAAATGTTGTGGCTAATCCTAAACTACAAGTCGAGGTATATTACAATGATTTATTGCGCTAAGTGAAAAGTTGTGATTTATTATTTCTTTAAAAATTCATATCTCTGGAATCCTTCAGTGGACATTTGTGATTGAAGTCTCTGTTTCTAAACAAAAATACAACCTATTTTTGTAAATTGGTGTCAGATTTTATTGTGTTGCATTTACTTTCTAATCAACTGTTTTGATGCTCATAAATGCTTTACACTTGTTACCCTGACTGCTCTAAGCCCCAGCTACCTAGGACTGAGCTAAGGGTTTACAAACAAACCTGACTGGACATGATATGTAATTGTATCTTTATTACACAGTGAGATCGCACAACCAGACCATATAATACACTGCTTTCCTTGCCATACTATGCAGTACAGTGATTAATCATTTAAAAATAGCATTAGTCTTTGGAAATCGTTAGTAGGCCTCTAGGTATTTCAACAACCATTCATTCATTTGTGAAGCCCTCTGCATTTTATGGTCACAAAAACATAGTGATGTATTGCCTTAGCTCATAAATACATCAATGTGCAAAATATACTGTTCCTTAGTTCCATTTAAAACTGAATGACTTTTACAATGTCTTTGCAATTTATCACAGATATTCCTGAAATTTGCAAACATCTCTGGTTAACATTATCTCCACTGCCACAGGAGAGGGTGACTCACTTTGCATAATTACTAACATCCCAATTATACCCCTCTTTTTTCACATGAATTAAATATAAAGTGATCTCTTTTATATTTCATGTTTTATTTTTCGAGAGAATGTTTCAATTTCCTTTTTTGCCTCAAATGGTGTGGCAGGTCAAAAAGGAATCTGCCACATTATGCATTTATGGAACGCTGTTAGCAAGGAAATGGTATATTCCCTTGTTCTCCTTTGGACAAAATTGTCGAGTTGATGGAAATTAACCTTGTTTCAGTGAGATATTTCATATTTTTATTAAATACTTTCCCTTTGTGAAGGAAGTCATTGACACCGTTGCATTCGAGTCGGATGCAAGCTGCCACACTGTTTTTGCTGACCGAGTCTGGTTTCTGGTGTCCAGAAGACATCATCTGAATAATGTATCGATATTAAATGTTTTAATCACAAAGATGAATAAAACGTTCAGTCGCTTTGACACATTCAATATGTTAGCACACAGGTTAAAGTTTGTTTATATGTTTTCAATATTATGTCATGGGTCTTGACATGCTATGCACAACAGCATTTTATCCAGCGCTTTCTACTTTGAAGGCGCTTTTATTGCATGTGCGGCCCAACAACGCACCGCCACCCCCACTGAAAAAAACAAATCCCAGCGTTCAATAAAGTACTGATTGCATACTTTTTCCAAATGAGGCTTGCACGTCTAATTCCTATAATGTTATATTTATTGTTAGATATGGGGTTTCTGGTCGGCTAGGGTATGCACCTCAGCCAGGCAGAACTTACCCACTCTAGTCAGGGCAAGGGAGTTACACGTCCAAGATAACCCCTGCTTACCCCCTTGGTAGCTTGGCACGAGCAGTCAGGCTTAACCCGGAGGCAATGTGTAAAGCGTCTGCACAACACACACAACACATGTGACACAATATCCCCACCACAAAGGAAACACAACACCAGATTATATGAAAATATACTGTATTGTACACAACGCAATTATCAGACCAAACATCACATATCAGTACTATCCTGCTACCTTAGCAGTTGTCAGAACGTTACACATTAGTTACTCTGCAACCTAGCAGTAGTCACACATAACACACAGGTTACTCAGTATTCTGCAACATAAGCAGTAGTCAGGAAAACACGTTATTACATCACAGCACTTGTCATAAGAATATCATAAAATGCCCATAGTAGGAACATTAGAAAACATATGGCAAGTTAGAAAAACATATTAGCAAGCATGTCCATAAAAGGAACATTTGCATACACATATGTAAAAACATCAAACGCAGGTAAGTAATATATGAATCAAACAAAAGTCTGTAGAAAGAAGATTGGATTGCAACTATATTGGTCCTTTAAACAGTATCTGGTTGGATGAAGGCACCTCCAGCGCCTAGAAGGCGAACAATGGGGCCCCCGGCGCTCCTATGCGCAAATCGGGGCCTCCCTTATACTCTGGGGTCAGAGGAGGGCGACATGCACCTCCTCTCTTTTATAGACAGGTCCCTCCGGGGACCCTGATTACTGGGGGCCCCCAAGGGCCTCAACCGGTCCTCACCAGGGGGGCCAAATCCGGCAAAAACAACTTAGGGCAGGAGGGGGCACCACGCACCCCCTCCGGTTTAATGACAGGCCCCTCCCGGGACCCGCGATCTCTGGGGGCCCCCCCAGGCCTCCACTGGCCCTTCCACCAAGGGGGGGGGCCACAATAATGCCCATTTTACCTAACAGGAGAAAAGGAGCGTCCTGCTCCTAACGCAGAGGCCAGGGGAAAGGGGGCACTCCCCACGCCTTCCCCTGGTCCTGCCGTGAAGCCACAAGAAGATCAGACCCCTCCTGGGGCCCAAGCAGACACTCGCCTGCACCCGATGCGATGCGCGAGTGTTCTTCCAGCTTCCCGGGCCGCTGCTGTGATCTTATTTAAAGGGACACAATGCAGCAAGGAGCCTACGAGCTCCCAAGGCTCCATAAGCGCGCTGCAATCCGCGCTATGGCAGCCGCAACCACGGAGAAGCACCCCTCGTGAAGAAATGGATGCAGGCATCAGGGGCCACAGCACCCTGCCCCTGGGGAGCAGAATCTTAAGACAAGGTCCTCAGGTGGAGGGCCCAGCTACAGGCCAGCACAAGGGAAAGCAGCA
The DNA here is from genome assembly GCF_031143425.1 of Pleurodeles waltl. NCBI lineage: Eukaryota > Metazoa > Chordata > Amphibia > Caudata > Salamandridae > Pleurodeles > Pleurodeles waltl. The sequence goes on from NC_090440.1 coordinate 264,238,908, forward strand.
AGTGGCAAGTCCTTCACAGTGACCAGGCAGGTCACAGGTCAGCACAGCAGCAGCAGTCCATGGCGGTTCCTGGTGAGTCCTTTCAGCCTTTGGTGTCCAGTTCCAAGATGATTCCAAGAGTCTCCAAATTGTGGGGAAAATTCCCCTGTACTTATAGTCAGTTCTTACAGTGTTTTACAATGGTAGGGAGAGGAGGTTCAAGCAGTTACAACTGGTTCTGGGAGTGCCCCCTCTCTCCTTTCAGCACAGGCTCCAAACATCAGTGGGGGGTTAACAACCCTATTGTTTGAGGCCAGGGCACAGTCTTTACAAATGCAGGTGCAGGCCTCTCCCTTCTCTCAGCCCAGGAAGACTATTCAGTATGTAGATGCACCTTTGTGACACCTCCACCCTCCCTGTGTACCGGCTGTCTGAAATGTATGCACAAAGCCCCAACTGTCACTCTGCCCAGAGGTGGATTGGAGTCAAGCTGCAAAACACCAGAGTCATAAGCACAGATAAATGCGCACTTTCTAGAAGTGACATTTCTGTGATATTAATAAAAAATACACCCACACCAGTAAGCAGCATTTATTATCACCGTCACAACCATACCAAACACGCCTACGCTACCCCTCATAAATCAGACAATACCCTTTACACATAAGGCAGGGCATTTCTAATGCAATCCTATGTGAAGGCAGCACTCACAGCAGTGAGACACCAAGTTAGGCTGTTTGTCACTACCAGGACAGGCCATGCAATATGGCACATGTCCTGCCTTTCTACATACATGGCACCCTGCCCATAGGGCTAGCTAGGGCGTACCTTAGGGGCGACTTACATGTAGTAAAAGGGGGGTTCTGGGCCTGGCAAGTAAGTTTATATGCCAGGTCCCTGTGGCAGAAAACTGCGCACACAGGCCCTGCGCTAGCAGGCCTGAGACAGGTTTTGAAAGTCTACTTCAGTGGGTGGCACAAGCAGCGCTGCAGGCCCACCAGTAGTATTTCATTTACAGGCCCTGGGTATAGAGATACCACTGTACAAGGGACTTAAAGGTAAATTAAATATGCCAATTAGGTATAAGCCAATCATACCAACTTTAGATGGGAGAGCACCTGCACTTTAGCACTGGTCAGCAGTGATAAAGTGCTCAGAGTCCTAGAGCCAACAGCGAGAGGTCAGAAAAACCAGGAGAAAGGAGGAAAAAAGACTAGGGATGACCCTGCGTAAGGCAAAAAGTCCAACATTTATTTAATCTATTAAGCATAGTAAGTGCGGAAGTGCTGGAAGTGATAGCTTACACCCCTTTAATGAAAGCACCTGCACACAAGCACTGTAAACAGCACAATAGACCACATACCCTTCCCTTATCCTCCATTCTGTTGTTCTATTATTATCAACAGCATCTCAACACATCTCTGCTTTAAATAACCCTCTCATTAACATATATAGGGCCAGATTTAAGAAAACCTTTCTTGCGCCCCTTACCGCCCTCCTTATGCCACCATGTGTGCGCCATATCTAAGATACGGCACACCATGGCGCTAGTTAGGGAACTAGCATTAAAATGTTTCATGTTAGCTCGGAGCTTTGCAGGATTAGAGTAAAAAATGTTGACGCTAATCTGCAAAGCCCATTGAGGCCCATTATGAATAATGGTGTGCCTCCTTTTAACGCCTGCTCTGAGCAGGCGTTAAAAGTGCTGAAAAAAATGACACAAAGAAATCTCTTAGATTTCCTTGCGCCATTTTTTGGGCTCCTCTAATGAGGGAACGCCCCCTCTCCATACATGGCACATGCATGATGTAGCGCAAAGAGTTCAAAGTGGTGCAATGCATGCATTGCAGCACTTTGTAAATCTTGTGTGGCGTTTTTGGCCAAAATGACGCTAATGCGTCTCTAGATGGCGCAAGGGGCTCTTAAATTTGCCCTACAGTTTTTTGGAACCAGTGTTTCAGGTATTGATCAAAGTGATAAAACTCTAATTGAATGACGAATTAAATGGTGTGGTATCTGCCATACACCACGCAATGTAATCAGAGTAAAAACCCTACTCTTTTCACAGACATTTCATCCTTAAATCAACAGATGGCCAGTTAACACAAATGTGCTAGTTCTCCAGAGTCGCCTCTTCGGTGCCTCTTACCACATGTGACTAGTACCAGGATACAGAGAGCTCATGAGCTTTTTTGTGCAGGTTCTGTACTCTTTCACACATGATTTCCAAGGTGTCCCCTGGTGCTCTGATATTTAGTACCCCCTGCTGGAGATGGACTGTACAATAACAGTCATTTTGAAGTATACTTTTTCCTCCCAAACCTACAAGTCTTGCTAACAGCAAAGAGACCGTAGATGAAAGGAGAAAAATGCATTTGTCAATACATTGACTGTGACCTATTAAACCTGAAAGGCTTGTATATTTTTCTATCTTAACGAAAATCTGTTCTGGTTTGTTGTGAACTGCAGTAGGGACTCCCTTCTGGACCGAGGGTGGGGGCTGGAGTGCCAGACTGCAAAGCCCAGAAACATTTTTAGGTCAAGCATAGCAGTGCGCATGCACTGCTATTCTCGACATGTTGTAATCTATTCTGTGGGCTTTAACCAAACCCATCACTTTCCTTCATTCCTGGACCTGCCTTTCAAAAATCCCTTGATGTTGTTGGTAAATGCTTTTGTTTGTCCCTCCTTGAGGCTGTTTTGTTACCGCCTTGGAGCATGACCCTGTTACATGGATTATTGCATAGTCAGCCATGTACCTTAGTGTGGTGAACTATTTTTTCTTTTGCCTCGCTGTTTTGCTCATGGCGGTATGTTGTTTCTTCATCTTCCTTGGTTTCGAGCATCTTGTAGTTTCTTTGTGATGTTTGTGGCATATTTGTTTTTGCAGTTTTCTGTAGCATGAACTAAACACAAAGGTATTGGAGCGCTTTATTTATTTGTTTTTTTTGTTGCAGTTTTATATAGTTCAAACTCGATCCAATGGTATTACAGAGCTTTGCATGAGCACCGGTTACATTACACAAGTACACATTCATTTTTGGTAGCAAGAGGAGATTAAGGACCTTATTACGACCCTGGCGGATGGTGGTATTTTGGGGAAAAGTACTGCCAACAGGCTGGGGGTACCTTTCCCCAAAATATAACATTGATGATATGGCTCAAGCCAAACCACCAATGTATCACTCCGTCCACCAGGGCGGTAACAGCCGCCGGGCTGGAGACTCCAGTCTCCAGCCAGGTAGCTATCACGTACCACCCGCGGGATTATGACCCCGCCTACCACCATGGTTTCCGTTGCTTCCTCACCGCCACGAAAACCATGGCGGTAGGCACTATCAGTGACAAGGAATCCCTTCCCTGTCATTGATAGGGGTCTTCCCCGTACCCCTCTCCAGAACCCTCCTCCCCCCCTCCCTCTGCAGAACCCTCCTCCCGTCCCCCTCCCACTCCAGACCACCCCCACGACATACACGCACATTCAAGCACCATCATACACACACTCATACCCACATTCACCCATGCATGCATACACCCATTCACACACATCCACACATACATACAAGCACGCACCCATTCACACAACATATACGCACTCACACATCCACACATGCACACACATACCACACGCAACACACCCACATACACGCACGCACAGACATACACACACATCCCCACACACACACACAACACCCCCCCCCCTGTCAGAGCATCCAACTTACCCGATTGCAGGGGGTCCTTCGGCTGGAGTCGGGACGGGACGCTACTGTTAGCAGCAGTGTCCACCAGCAGAACACCACCAGGCATGATAAGGTCTGCGGGGGTCAACTGGTGTGGCGTTGCTGCTGGCAGCAGCGCCACCTTACTGCCATCCGCCGCCACGACCGTAGCCGGAATTCTGCCATCCTTCTGGCAGAATTCCGGCTACAGTCATAATATGGCGGACGGCTGGTAGCCACGGCAACGGTCTTTTGGTGGACGTCGCCACTGTCATAATGAGGGCCTAAGTGATTTGCCCAGAATCACAGGATGTTGAGCCGGTGCCGAGACTCGAAGCGTGTTCTCCAGCTCCAAAGTCGGCAGCTCTGGCCCTTGCATCACATTCTCTCCACTAGGGTTCTTTGTCTGATGATTGTTGGGGAAAGTCTGAGAATTTTTTTTAATATACCACTTGGTAATACAGTTTCTGCAATTTCATAGCACTGCAAAACAGGTGCCATTCTTAACAAAATTGCTAAAATTCAGTTAGGCTGGTATTGCCTATGTAGAGGAATAATTCCTTTAAAAGTAAAACACAAAGAAATATATGGCTGTCCCCTTTTCTTTGCTCCTAACTCTTTTGATCCCCTAATTTTCCAGGTTAACTGCATGAAGGTTCCTCTTTTTGGCTTGTTTGGTGCTAGAAAGGTTTAGGTAAACACACTAGAAAGGGTTGCATCCCTAGGGTATGTATCACAGCCAGTCTGTCAGAATGAGGCAAAAACACTCCCAAGATGATGGCCTGGTGGTGTCCTTTCTCCTGCAGAGACAGGCTTTGGAGGGTTGCTGTGGCAACTGGCATACATCCCCTACACTCCAAACCAAAACACATAGGTAAAAGACATTGTCATTTACAATGCCAATACCTCTCACTCTCACAAATGCGAGACCTATTGCATTGCAAATGCTTTTTCTGCCTGGTGGAGACAACACACAGAGTCCTGGGCTGGGCACGTAAATTCATGCTTGTGCGCCCTCGATGTGGAACACCATTTTGGGCAGAGATTGGGGACTGGAATCTCCGACTACAAAGCCAAGAAGCCTTTTCCTGCTGAGGGGCGGGTAGCATACAGCCAGTGCCACTTTGGGCACATAAATTCGTGCTTGTTTGTCCATGACATGGGATGCGTGTGGGATGTACCAGGTGTGTGCCCAGGTGATATATACCAGCAGCTTCTCCAAAATGGACTCCTTATATTTTAGTTTTTACGGATATGCCCCCTTTGCTATCATCTTCTCAGAAGGAAGCCAAACTTGCCCTCAGGAATAAAATGTTGTTCTGGCTCAGAAAGAACTCAGGCTGGGTCTATGATTTATCAGCAGTAATACTAACTTATAGAATAACTCCCTTGGTAAGAAACAGGGCAAAGGAGTTTTGAGGCAACTGTATAATTTAACATTTTAGAAGACCCACTGTTGCAAATGCCCTCCTTGAACCCCTGCACTCAAGGTCTTTGTCCATTGAGCCTGTTAAGGTTTTATATATTAGGTATTTCTATAAATAGTATTGTCAGGCCTCTGTGGCACCTTTGGCGGCAAAGGATGGACATGGGAGCCCAACTCAGCAGGTGCATTGTCTAGAGACAAATAATAGCTACGAAGTACTTTAATCGCTTGAGCAAATTGATTGCCTGACGTGGCTCCACCTGAATGTTAATCATTGTTGGGAGGTTAAATTGAAAGTACCCATATCACCTTCTCTGCCAAATAAGCCTGACCCAGGAAAGATTTTTAGGCTGGTCTCCTGGGATGTGGCAGGTATCTGGTCAAAACTGAGTAATGTAGATTGAATCTCTTTGGTTCATGAGCACAATATTGTAGTTCTTCAAGAAACATGGGCCATTGACCAATTTTGTATAAATGGCTTTCATTCATGCAGCGTCCCAGCTATTGCTTTTAAAGACTAGTGGGGCTAAAGGAAGGTTGATTTTGACATCTGTAAGATTGGTAAGTAAGGAGGTTTATTCCGTTCCTAACTGTCAAATGCTATTATAATGTCATCCCCCCATGTTTTGAGTTGCATCTGGTTAATCTTTACTACAATATATTTGATGTAAATGTGACTTATGTGACTGAAAAGCAAGACAAAGAGATTGCCAAATTTCAGGACAAGCAAAAAGGGAGTTTCTATTTTTATGGATTGGGACTTATAATATAGGTTTATGTGGCCTTGAGGACTTTAAGGGGGGAACAATGCATTTTAAGCATGTGCCTTGTGGAGAGGCATTCAATAATATTATTATGGGCAGGGATCTGGTTTGCTGGTAGTGATTACGGATCTTTTTATGTGCCATCCCTCCCTACTTTCAAGAGTAATGATGTAGATGTAGTAATATAGATTATGTGCTTTTGTCTTCTGCCCTATCCCCCTTTTTACTGATATTCAGTTTTTTGGCAAGTTGCAATAGTGGTCACAAACCACTCATAACTGTTTTTAACATTAATTTAATGAATGTAAATAATCAGGGTGATAGTCAAGAGACTGAGGGCCTCCTTATAGGATAGAATGGAACTTGTAATACGGCTGACAAGATATCTGTCACGTTTGTGACAGAGTATCCCATCTCCAAAGGTCGTAATCAGGCCCTGAATCCTCATGGAAAAAATACATCTAAAACTTTTCTCGCCAGAGTTAATTAGGGAGAATCAGAATCTCTTCATTGTTCTGATCAGGTTTCATTCCACAGAGCCTCCTTGAGTATCACTCCTGCTTGGCAGAGTAAGAGGGACATTCATGCTCATGCCTTCTTGATTTTTTCCCACAGCTCCTGGCCTCACTAACAATTGCTGTCAATCTGTATGAAACTACACACAAAATGCATCTTTCTGCCTAATGCACCCACAATTTTCAGTTTGGTGTTGATGAAATTGAGGATTTTGAATACTCATCAAATTTTTAACTGATAATTTAAAGATACTAATACATTTTTAAACATCAGCAGCATTTAATATAGAAAGAATGGAAAAATTACAGCACATTTACTTGCTAACGGTCTTGTTCTGACAGATAGTACTATATTTGCGTGGGTGCAGGTCGCCTAAACATGCATCGTACTCCATGGCTCTGCCAGCTCTCTGTACATATTACTGTAACATTCTACTCTGTCCCTCTTTTACTCAGTTAAATCTTAGAGCCCTTCATACTACAGGAACACAAAGAGTAAATCACACCCCAAAGTTGTAGTAGAGAACTTTTGGTGAATTTATATGGTCTGGTTTGACAGAACAGATGTTGCTAGACAATTTAGTATGTCAATATCACCAAGAGAGGGGCTTTGGCTCTGCCCACATATTGGGAGCCAAGAGTGCATGTTTTGATTGGGCAGAAGCTTTGTACTTCCACAAAATAGTGCTGGCCCTCCACATGGCTGTTTTTGTTTTGTTAATTTATCCAGCTGCCTTAGCTTGGATGATTAGGGGCACTAGCATGACATTTGCAATGCCATCAAAGTGTCTTAGATAACAACATGTTTTTTGGCATTTCTCTCTGGAAACAGCACATATGGGAGGAGTTAGTTACTAACATAAATGGATGTTGAGGTCTGACTTGACAGTGTATTCATAAACCAGACCTATTGCATTGACAAAACTTGTTATAGTCTGACCTTTACAGTGCAGCTGTTACTAGACAATTATGGGATCATCACTAGTGAGGGGATTTCGCTCTGTCTACATGTTAGGAGTCTGGAGTACATGTTTTGATTAGGCAGAAGTTGTGTGCTTTGACAAAATGTTGACTATTCTCCAGACAGATGTGATCATTTTGCTTATTTATCCAGCTGCCTAAGTTTGGACTTACAAGGTCACACACATGGCATTGGAATGTTACTAAAGTGTCTTAGATTCCTAAATGATTTATGGTCTTTTTCTCTGGCAGCAGCACAGATGAGATGGGTCAGTCATAAACCTGCATGGATGTTTAGGTCTGGCTTCACAGTGCAACTGTCACTAGACCTATTAACCTACACCAGTATTATGCTACAGCTCTTTGCCTTCACAGAAATACATATATATATTTTCGTGCTATTTACTTGTAAAGCTTCACATTACCATGGAACCTTCCTTGAAAGGCAGACTTATTGAAATTGCCAGTCTTTGTTCCTCTTGTCCTTACATAGGTGGTCATTCTGACCTCGGCGGTAAAAGGCGCCTACCGCCGGTCAGAAATCCTCCATAATCCCGCCGCGGTCGCGGAAACCCGCCACGGTCATTCTGACCCGCAGAAGGCAAACCTCCGAAAATCCGACCGCCACAACAGACCGCCAGACCAGCGGTCGGCGGAAAGGTGGAGGTGACCAAACCTCCACCGCCACGCCAAGAGAAATACGCCCATGCCATTACGACCCACGAATCCACGCGGCGGTCATTCAAACGCGGTATTCCATTGGCGGGACACACCGGCGCGGTCAGAATACACACAAACGAACAAAACTCACCCACATTGGACGATTTGAATCCCACACACCTGATACACATACACACACCACTCCCACACACACAATACAATATAAAACACCCACCCACATCACCCACAAACCCCTACGCTTAAAAATTCGTAAAGAAGACAAGAGCGAGACACCAGCATCCAAAACATAACAGCCACAGCCACTCAACACCATCACCCACACACTATCCACACACAAAACAACACACACCACCACACTCAACTCACTTAAATACACATACTCCACCCCACACATCATACACACCACCCCATGGCACCCCAAAGACAACCTAGCTTCACAGACGAAGAACTCAGGGTCATGGTGGAGGAAATCGTTCGGGTAGAGCCCCAGCTGTTCGGCACACAGATACAATACACCAGCATTGCCCGGAGGACGGAGCTATGGCAGAGGATTGTCGACAGGGTGAACGCAGTGGGACAGCACCCCAGAAATCGGGAAGACATCAGGAAGCGATGGAACGACCTACGGGGGAAGGTGCGTTCCATGGTATCCAGGCAAAACATCGCCGTGCAGAAGACTGGCGGAGGACCCCCACCTCAACCCCCACAATTCACATCATGGGAGGAGGAAGTCTTGAACATCCTGCATCCTGACGGCCTCGCAGGAGTCGGCGGAGGAATGGATACTGGTAAGTTGAAGCTTCAATACTGCTTCCCCCCCACCTGCATGCCAAATCAGACCCCAACCCTCACCCCCATCCTCGAACCCCACCCTCACCCCCACCCCCACCACCATCCTCACCCCCACCACCATCCTCACCCCCACCCTCACCCCCACCACCATCCTCACCCCCACCACCATCCTCACCCCCACCCCCAGCACACCTATTCCCCGCCAATGTCTCACCATCACAACCCACACATCCCAAAACCTAGGCCTGCATGCGTCCACTAAGCATGGACACCCATCACCAAAGCATGCCCAATGCATATACACATCCCCCCACAAGCCACCCTCACCAAAGCCCCCACACACGAATGCCAGCACTTGGGGACACGGGAACCCACAGATACACCCATATGCCACACATTGAAACTATAACCATACCTCTATACCCCTGCAGGACCCGACCGTCAACACACCGCGGCGGAGGGGCCAGAATTATCCACACCCCCCACCCAAGAGGCCGTCAGCGATGACAGCAGCTCTGTCGATCTGGACACCGATGACCAGCCCGGACCATCGGGGACCTCTGGACAGTCGGTTCCCCTCACACAGGCACAGGCCACTATAGACCCTAACCCCTCTGGGAACACCAGCACAGCTCCCACCCAGCGGGCCCATGCCTCTGTCTCCAGGGCGCGTCAATCTGCGGTGTGTCTACCACTACAGGGCACCCAGGATAACCCACCACCCCAACAACAACAGGGACCTGGGGGCAGTGGTAGTGGGCACACCGGCCAGGGGGCAGAGGCCCAGGGAAACAGGGCAACTCGGCGGGCAGCTGTGCGACAGGGGGGGGAGGAGAGGCCCAGGGAACCCACTCTCCACGAGGTCCTCACCACCATCGTGGGAGCATACAACCGCTCCCAGGAGACGATGGCGACGGTACTGGCCCGGTTCCAGGAGATCCAGGTGCTGCAGGAGGAACACTATCGGGGGTACAGGGAGGACATCAGAGCCATCAACACCACCCTGGTTACCATGGTAGGGCTGCTGCAGGACCTCGTAAACAGCAGGGCGGACACTGAACAACACCCAAGGGCCCCTGCCACTAGCCTGGACCAAGAACAGCCATCCACCTCTGCCGGCGCTAGTGGACAGGAGGCCCCCGCACAGCAGCAGCCCACCAGACCCCCACCTCCTGCAGGAGAAGAACCACCCCGCAAGAGGGCCCTGAGATCTCGCAAGACAGAGTAGGATGTCAAGACCCCCGCCAGCAATGGATACCACCTGATGTCATCCCACTGTCCCACATTGTCACCCTGTCCATCCTTGAACTGCCCATGCTCCATCTCTCCACAGGCCTCTGGACAATGCACCTGTGTGACTGATACTCTGGACTCTGCCATGGACATTCCTTCACCATAGCCCCCACCCACTTGAAACCACCCATCCCATTTTGAGCACTTCAATAAACACCTATTTTGCACCAAAATATCAGGAGTCTGGCTGTGATTTCAATAGATTGTAATTGACATGACAGTGCAAATATGTCCTTGTACATGGTGAAGTCAACAAACAGCTGCCACAAAGCTGTAGTCCATGGGGAAACGAAGCACAGGACTCGTAGTGGGGACCCCAGATCTGAAATAGGGAGGGAAAAGCCAAAACTCAGTCATCATACACTGGGGCAAATAGACAGGCAGCAGAGATGCTGCAGAGTAGTTAACATTTACTAAATTATCTTTGAAATGTTACCTGTGTCCTATTGGAAGTACTGTTCAATGATTCTGTCCCTGTTGTCTGTTTCAGCCCCGTCATCTTCCTCCTCGTCACTCTCCTCAGGTTCCACCGCTGCCACAACACCACCGTCTCGACCATCCTCCTGCAGGAAAGGCACCTGGCGGCGCAAAGCCAGGTTGTGAAGCATGCAGCAGGCCACGATGATGTGACACACCTTCTTAGGTGAGTACATTAGGGATCCACCGGTCATATGCAGGCACCTAAACCTGGCCTTTAGGAGGCCAAAGGTGCGTTCGATCACCCTCCTAGTACGCCCATGGGCCTCATTGTACCGTTCCTCTGCCCTGGTCCGGGGATTCCTTACTGGGGTCAGTAGCCACGACAGGTTGGGGTACCCAGAGTCCCCCACTAGCCATACACGGTGTCTCTGTAGCTGTTCCATCACGTAAGGGATGCTGCTATTCCTGAGGATGTAGGCGTCATGCACTGACCCTGGGAATTTGGCATTTACATGCGAGATGTACTGGTCAGCCAAACACACCACCTGGATGTTCATTGAATGGTAACTTTTTCTGTTCCTGTACACCTGCTCCCTGTCTCTTGGGGGAACCAAAGCCACATGGGTCCCATCAATGGCACCAATTACGTTGGGAATATGTCCAAGGGCGTAGAAATCACCCTTCACTGTAGCCAATTCGCCCACCTCAGGGAAAATGATGTAGTTCCTCACGGATTTCATCAGGGCAGACAACACTCTGGATAACACCTTCGAAAACATGGGCTGAGACATCCCGGAAGCAATTCCCACGGTTGTCTGAAATGACCCACTTGCCAAGAAATGTAGTACTGACATGACCTGCACCAGAGGGGGAATCCCTGTGGGTTGGCGGATGGGGGACATCAGGTCGGGCTCCAGCTGGGCACACAGTTCATGGATAGTGGCACGGTTAAGACGGTAGGTCAGGATAATGTGGCGTTCTTCCATTGTCGACAGGTCTACCAGCGGTCGGTACACGGGAGGATTCATCCGTCTCCTCGCCCAACCCAGCGGACGGTGCCTAGGAAGGACAACATGGAGCACACAGTCAGGCAACCCACAGGTACGTACTCACAGCTAGCACAGTATACGATTCTCTATGCAGTGAATGGCGTGTCTGAGTGGCTATGCAAGGCCTAGGCCTGTGTGACGCAGTTGAAATTGAGCCATGTGGGCCCTGGAAATGGCGGCTGCCTGACCTGTGAAGTGTGACAATGGGATGTGAGGTGAATGCGCTGGCGTGGCACACCGCGGCGGGCGGCGGGCGAAGACCGCGGCGCGAAGCCGCATTGGTTAACATTGAAGCCTATGGGTTTCAGGAGCCAATGGCGAAGGGCGTCGGCGGTGGCGGGACGCACCGCCGCGGTACGCACCGCCGCGGACGTGACCGCCATTTTCTATCTACTTATCCACTTGCGACTTGAACTTTCACAGGAGAGGACCTATACTGCAAGTGTTGCTGTGACCTCGGTCTGGAAGGGACAATGGCTGCTGCGACTGGGGAAAGGGCCCCTGCCTTCACTGGAGAGGAGTTGGAGAAACTTGTGGATGGGGTCCTCCCCCAGTATGCGCTACTCTACGGTCCTCCAGACCAACAAGTGAGTTTAATTCAATATGGATTTGGGGCCACTGGCTGGCTTGGGGGCCTGGCGGGGATGGGGGGCATGTTGGGGCTGGCGGGGGGCCTGGCGGGGGGCCTGGCGGGGATGGGGGGCATGTTGGGCATGGCGGGGGGCATGGCGGGGATGGGGGGCATGTTGGGCCTGGCGGGGGGCCTGGCGGGGATGGGGGGCATGTTGGGCCTGGCGGGGGGCCTGGCGGGGATGGGGGGCATGTTGGGCCTGGCGGGGGGCCTGGCGGGGATGGGGGGCGTGTTGGGCCTGGCGGGGGGCCTGGCGGGGATGGGGGGCATGTTGGGCATGGCGGGGGGCCTGGCGGGGGGCCTGGCGGGGATGGGGGGCGTTGGGCCACTGGAAAGGAAAATGCTGAGTAACTTGAACGTGGTATTTCTCCCTCCCTGTACGTGTCACATAGGTCCGCGCCCATGAGAAGATCGGGATTTGGCGTGCCATCGCCAAGGAAGTCCGGGCCCTGGGGGTCCACCATCGACGGGGCACCCACTGCCGCAAGAGGTGGGAGGACATCCGCCGCGGGACCAAGAAGACCGCCGAGTCTCTGCTGGGGATGGCCTCCCAACGTAGGCGGGGTGCCTGCCGTCAACTGAGCCCCCTGATGTTCCGGATCCTGGCGGTGGCCTACCCTGATTTGGATGGGCGCGTGAGGGCAGCACAGCAGACACAAGGGGGTGAGTACAAGCATTATCTACTCTGTTGTCGCGCAGTGGAGGTGTCTGGGTGGGGGAGGAGGGCTGGGGGTCCCCCTAGGCCAGGGCGATATCTGTAGGCTGGGCACCCCCGTAAGCCCCTGTGTCCCCAGCCACCACCCTCAGTAGTTTGTCAGTACAGCCATCCCTGGGCCGTGTCATCCATGGGTGCAGTTGTCAACTCTAGGCGTGTAGGGCATGTTCCACGGAATGCGTAGCGTACCCCAAGTGCGCAACTTAGTGCAGGGGGCATCTGTGTCTGTCATGTCCGCTAACTGTACCGGAGATCCATGTACTCAATATCCCTTTATTTCTCTCTCCCCCCCCCTTTTTGTTTGTCTTTCTGTGCTTGTGTGCATCAGCATCATCAGGCGGAGGAGAAGTGGCATCGGGGCAGGAGGGAGCTGCATCTCACATGGCCCAGGAGGGCCATGCCACAGAGTCAGACTGGACCAGTGAGACGGAGGGCGAGGGGAGCTCCACGACGGGGACGACTGGAGCCTGCAGCGACACGGACACGTCCTCGGAAGGGGGCTCCCTTGCGGGGGTGGCACCATCCGTGCCCCCCGCCATTACAGGTACAGCCGCCACCCAGCGCACCATCTCCGCCCTCCCAGCAGCCCCTCCGCGTTCGCCCCGTGCCCGCTCTGGCAGGAAGCCGGGCATCTCCTTCGCCCCAGGCACCTCAGGCCCTGCCCCTGTTACCCCCGCTGCCCTCAGTGAGGAGGTCATTGACCTCCTCCGAACGCTCATTGTTGGGCAGACTACCCTTTTGAATGCCATCCAGGGGGTGGAGAGGGAGGTTCATCGCAGCAATGCGTACCTGGAGGGCATTCATTCGGGTCAGGCTGCCCATCAGCGATCGTTCCAGGCTCTGGCCTCAGCACTGACGGCAGCCATTGTCCCTGTCTCCTGCCTGCCTCTACTAACTCCCTCCTCCCAGTCTCCTGTTCCTCTGCCTGTCCCACCCACACCATCAGACCAGCCTGCACACACCTCAACACCCAAGAGAAGCTCATCCAAACATAAGCACCACAGATCACGCAGACATTCACACACGCAACATTCCGATGCAGACATGCCAACAGTCACTACCACCTCTGTGACCCCCACCTCCTCGTCTCCCTCCTCCCTCCCTGTGACGTCTACACTCACACCTCCATTCACCTCACCATCAGCCAGTGTTTCCATCACCAGCACACCCTCCACTCCAGTCCGCACACGTGCAGTCACCACCCCCACTGCCATTTACACGTCCCCTGTGTCCTCTCCCACTGTGTCTGTCACCCCCTCTTCCACACCACACAAACGCAGCCACCCACCCACCCAACAGCCATCCACCTCACGACAACCTATCCCTCCTGCACCTGCACCCAAAGACAGCAAACGTGACTCACCTACAACCACATCCTCTCCCTCCACTCCCATTCCCACTGTACCTACCACTCTCCATTGTCCCAAGAAGCTCTTCCTCGCCACTACTAACTTCTTTCCTGACCCTGAGCCCCCCCCTCCTTCTCGTCGGGGTAAGAAGAGCACCTCAGCCACCACCAGCCCTGCAGCCCCCTTGACAAGGGTGCAGGGGTATTGGAGCCCGCCAGCCCGCATGTCTGGATCTTCGCCCAGCAGCAAGGGGACAGCCAGCCCACCCCCTGGGAAGAGGAGCAGAAGGCGGAAGGGGCGCCGCAGGAGCCCGCCTTCTACATCCCCCCCGGACACCACCCAGAGACAGTCACCAGCCACAGCTCCAAAGGGAGGAAAGGGCCACAGGCCGACGACTAAGGAGGGCAAGGGCAGCAAGTTGGAGAGGTCAGGCAGCAGGCCTGCTGCCCAGGAGGAGCCCACAACCCCCATAGCCGCTGCCCCGGGAGGAACCGGCACAGCTGCCCCGGGAGAGCCCACCAGCCCCATAGCCGCTGCCCAGGGAGGACCCAGCCCAGCTGGCCAGGAGGGCCCCACCACCCACAGCCCAGGTGGGCAGTGAAGGAGCACCATCCCCGCTGCCCAGGAGGGCACCACCAGGCATTTAGCAGTTGGCCATAGACCGTCCGCCGTCTCAAGAACCGCTGAACTGGGCCCTTCAAGGCAAGAACCGCTGAACTGGGCCCTTCAAGGCAAGAACCGCTGAACTGGGCCCCACCGTCTCAAGAACCGCTGAACTGGGCCCTTCAAGGCAAGAACCGCTGAACTGGGCCCTTCAAGGCAAGAACCGCTGAACTGGGCCCCGCCGTCTCAAGAACCGCTGAACTGGGCCCTTCAAGGCAAGAACCGCTGAACTGGGCCCTTCAAGGCAAGAACCGCTGAACTGGGCCCTTCAAGGCAAGAACCGCTGAACTGGGCCCCGCCGTCTCAAGAACCGCTGAACTGGGCCCTTCAAGGCAAGAACCGCTGAACTGGGCCCTTCAAGGCAAGAACCGCTGAACTGGGCCCCGCCGTCTCAAGAACCGCTGAACTGGGCCCTTCAAGGCAAGAACCGCTGAACTGGGCCCTTCAAGGCAAGAACCGCTGAACTGGGCCCCGCCGTCTCAAGAACCGCTGAACTGGGCCCCGCCGTCTCAAGAACCGCTGAACTGGGCCCCGCCGTCTCATGAACCGCTGAACTGGGCCCCGCCGTCTCATGAACCGCTGAACTGGGCCCTTCAGGGCAAGAACCGCTGGCCCTTTGGCAGACGTGGCAGGGCAGGATCTATCTCGGGCAGGGCTGCAGGATGTCCTCTGGCCAACTTGCCTCCTCCAGTGGCAGTGGGGTCTGTTATGGACTGTATGGACTGTGGCTTTGCTCTCCCCAGGATGGCCCAGTGGGCAGGCCACCCACTGTATGGACTGTTTGGACTGTGGCTTTGCTCTCCCCAGGATGGCCCAGTGGGCAGGCCACCCACTGTATGGACTGTTTGGACTGTGGCTTTGCTCTCCCCAGGATGGCCCAGTGGGCAGGCCACCCACTGTATGGACTGTATGGACTGTGGCTTTGCTCTCCCCAGGATGGCCCAGTGGGCAGGCCACCCACTGTATGGACTGTTTGGACTGTGGCTTTGCTCTCCCCAGGATGGCCCAGTGGGCAGGCCACCCACTGTATGGACTGTATGGACTGTGGCTTTGCTCTCCCCAGGATGGCCCAGTGGGCAGGCCACCCACTGTATGGACTGTATGGACTGTGGCTTTGCTCTCCCCAGGATGGCCCAGTGGGCAGGCCACCCACTGTATGGACTGTATGGACTGTGGCTTTGCTCTCCCCAGGATGGCCCAGTGGGCAGGCCACCCACTGTATGGACTGTATGGACTGTGGCTTTGCTCTCCCCAGGATGGCCCAGTGGTCATGGAGTCCCCTCGTGGATCTGGCGTCGTGTACTCAAGTGGCTGAGGTGCCCCCCCTTCCCTTCCCCCTGAGGTGCCTGTCCTATTTTCTTTCTGATGCCCCTGCAGTGTTCTCTCCGTGGAGTTCTTGTCGTGGGACTGGGCCTTGCCCCTTTGCACAGGACCCCTGTGATCCACGGACAGTGGTTGGACTACATTTAGTAGCTGTATATATTTTGTACATAGTTTATTTATTTATTGGGATTAATGGCGTACATATTTAAATATATCTGCCCGTTTATGATCTCTTCTTTTGGTCTTTGCATTATTTCGGAGGGGGGTGGTTTGTGGGTTGTGACAGTGATCTGTGGGAATGCATTGATGTGTGTGTTGTAGTGGGTGTGGGTGGGTGGGTGTGTGCCGGTAATCTTTTCCCTCCCCTGTGTCGTAGGTGCAGTACTCACCGATGTCTTCCGCGCCGCCGGGCGTGCTCCTGGTATATGAGGAGGAATAGGAGTGCGGGGATGACCTGTAACTCTGGCTCCATACTGCCGGAATCTTGCGTGGAGTGCGTAGAGGTGAGCGTTTTCCCGTTCGTAGTCTGTTTCCGCCGTGTTCTTATCGGCGGTGCTCCCGCCCCGGAAAAGGTGGCAGATTGGTGGGTCGTAATAGGGTGGGCGGTACTTTGTCTGCCGCCGGGCTGTTGGCGGGAACCGCCGCGCTGTTTGTTTGTACCGCTGTGGCGGTCGGAGTGTTAAGTTGGCGGGCTGTGTTGGCGGTTCCCGCCAGGGTCAGAATTGCATATTTTAGACCGCCGGCCTGTTGGCGGCTTGGCCGCCGCTTTATCACCGACCGCCAGGGTC
Organism: Pleurodeles waltl; assembly: GCF_031143425.1. Classification (NCBI taxonomy): domain Eukaryota; kingdom Metazoa; phylum Chordata; class Amphibia; order Caudata; family Salamandridae; genus Pleurodeles; species Pleurodeles waltl. The sequence continues at coordinate 264,255,975 of NC_090440.1, forward strand.
AGAATGAGGGCCATAGTCTTCATTGGTGGTCTTGATTATGAAATCACTCTACCCTTGTGTTTATCACAGGGATGGTTAAAATATTTCCCGACCTGGCAGCAGTATTTTTAGGTCTGGCTTGTTAGTACAACTATCACTGATCAGATGCGATAAACAGAAAAGAACAGATATTGGGGCTTTGGGTCTGCCCATGTGTTGATTATCATTTCATTGGGCAGTCTCTGTGTTATTCCACTCAAAAAGAGTGGTTGTTTTGCACTTTTTTCCATGTGGGAAATCTCAGCAGGACTAAGAAAGTTATGGTTTCAATTTAATGACAAATGTTATGAGTCTGATCAGTTTATTGTTTAAAGTTATGACCTAGTAATTACAGCTAGTATATTTATTGTGAAAAGCATATGTTAACCCCTTCGCTGCAAGGCCTTTTCCTCTCCTGTGCTGAGCATTTTTTTGGCTATTTGGGGCAGTTTGCGCTTAGGCCCTCATAACTTTTTTGTCCACATAAGCTATCCACACCAAATTTGCGTCCTAGGGTTTCTAGGGGTACCCAGAGTTTGTGGGTTCCCCTGAAGGAGTCCGAGAAATGAGCCAAAATACAGCAAAAAAATAGTTTTTAAAACAAAATGGGAAAAGGGGGCTGCAAAAGAAGGCTTGTGTTTTTTTCCCCTGAAAATGGCATCAACAAAGGGTTTGCGTTGCTAAAATCACCATCTTCCCAGCTTTCAGGAACAGGCAGACCTGAACCAGAAAAACACATTTTTCAACACAATTTTGGCGTCTTACTGGTACATACCCCATTTTTACTATTTTTTGTGCTTTCAGCCTCCTTCCAGTTAGTGACAGAAATGGGTGTGAAACCAAGTTGGATCCCAGAAAGCTAAACATTTCTGAAAAGTAGACAAAATTCTGAATTTAGCAAGGGGCAAATCGTGTAGATCCTACAAGGGGTTCCTAAATAAAATAACAGCTGAAATAAAAATATATTGAAATTGAGGTGAAAAAAACAGCCATTTTTCTCAACGTTTTACTCTGTAACTTTTTCCTGCGTTGTCAGATTTTTGGAAGCAATATACCATTATGTCTGCTGGACTATTCTAGTTGCAGGGATATATAAGGCTTGTAGGTTCGTCAAGGACCCTAGGTACCCAGAGCCAATAAATGAGCTGTACCTTGCAATGGGTTTTCATTCTGTACCGGGTATACAGCAATTGATTTGCTGAAATATAAAGAGTGAAAAATATGTATCAAGAAAACCTTTGTATTTCCAAAATTGGCACAAGATAAGGTGTTGAGAAGCAGTGGTTATTTGCACATCACTGAATTCCGGAGTGCCCATACTAGCATGTGAATTACAGGGCATTTCTCAAACAGACGTCTTTTTTACTCACTGTCTTACATTTGGATTTTGGCCCCTAGCTCAGCCGGCAGCTAGGGAAACCTACCAAACCTGCACATTTTTGAAAACTAGACACCTAGTGGAATCAAAGATGGGGTGACTTGTGGGGATTTCATCAGGTTCTGTTACCCAAAAACCTAAACCTCAAAATTTGTCTAAAAAACACATGTTCCTCTCATTTCAGTGATGCAAAGTTCTGGAATCTCAAAGCAGCCACAAATCTCCTTCCACCCGGTGTGACCCCAAGTCTGCCAATAAAAATGGTACCTCACTTGTGTGGGTAGGCCTACTGCCCCTGAAAGGAAATGCCCCAAAACACTATCTGGACACATCAAAATGATCAAATACAAAACTACTTATTTTTGCGGGGGGAGGCACCTGGGTTTTGGTCCTGGGCTCAGCAGCCATCTAGGGAAACCTACCAAACCCAGACTTTTCTGAAAACGAGACACCCGAGCGAGTCCAGGGAGGTGTGACTTGCGTGGATCTCCCAATGTTTTCTTACCCAGAATCCTCAGCACACCTCAAATTTAGCTAAAAAATCTAATTTTTCCCACATTTCTGTGTGGGATCACTGCACCGGGACAAATTTCCTACCACCCAATGTTCCCTCAGTCTCCCGGTAAAAATGATAGCTCACTTGTGTAGGTGGGCCAAGTGCCTGTGACAGGGAAGAGCCAAAAACATGCTGAAATTGATGAAGAACCAAAGCGGGTCCAAAAGGGCAGTTTGAAAAAAACATTTTTAGGCTGACAAGTGCAGCAGAATTTTTATCAGTATAGATGAGACAATGCTGGGTGGTAGGTATTTTGTGGATTCCTGCAGATTCCGGAAGGTTCCATCACAAAAATGTGGGAAAAATGTGTGATTTCCTACAAAGTTGAAGGTTTGCAGGGCATTGTGGGTAATAAAATGGTGCGGGGTGCATGTGAAACAAACCACCCTGGAATCACCTAGATGTTTGGTTTTCAGATGTGTCTAGGTCTTGTGGATTTTTCTACATGGCAGTGTCCCAGAGTCCATAAAGTGCAGCCCTGACCATTCCAAGTGGGACGATTTTGAGAGTTAGCCTAGCTCTCATGGCGCAAATGTAAAACCAAAACCTTAAATAATCAAATGTCCTCTTGCTTTCCCATTGATACGATGTTTTAGTGTGCGGGGGAGAGCTGAAAGACTGTTACTTCCTTCAGTTGGGGTGGGGGTGTAACCAGGCCCATACTGGTTGGTGGCCACCACCCAGCTATTTTTTTTTTTTTAATTCCCTGGCATCTAGTAGACTTTCTGCCCCGGGGTGTGGATCTAGGGTAATTGCCCCATCTGCCCATTGGCAGGCAGAACAACTTTGGCCCCATTTATTTGAGGTGGGGGTATGGCCATATCCCCACCCTCTTATTTTGAAAAACAAATCTTCCCTGGTCTCTGGTGGGCTTTCTGTCCCCCTTGGGGGCAGATGGGCCTTCTGAAAATAGGCCAATATGCCCCCAAGGAGGGCAGCTATGGCCAACAGTAATGTGCCCCCATGGGGAGCAACCATTGCCCAGAGGGCTGCCCCCCCCAAACAAAACTCACACATACACACACACCAATCCCTGTTGCCTAAGTGGTTTCTGCCCTCCCGGGGGTAGATCGGCCTAATAGAAATAATAGAAATAGGTCAATCTGGCATCAAGGGGAGTGAAAATGGCCTAAACTTAATTTGCCTCCCACCCCCATGGGAGCAACCCTTGCCTAAGGGGTCGCTCCCCATATATAAAAAACTAAAGTAAACATAAACAAAATTATATCCCTGGTGTCTATGGGTTTCTGCCCCGGGGGCAAATCGGCCTAATTATAATAGGCCAATCTGTCCCCAGGGGGGCAGAAAAGGCCTACAAATATTCCCCCCCACCCCCAGGGAGCAGCCCTTGCCCAAGGGGCTGCTCCCCTTATACGCAGGGATGAAAAAAAAAACTGGTGTCTAGTGGTTAAAAATAGGCCGATCTGCCACCAAGTGGGGCAGAAATGGCCTAAATACAATTTGCCCCCCAGGGGAGCAATCCTTGCCTAAGGGGTCGCTCCCCAGCTGTAAAACAAAACAAAAAATCCCTGGTGCCTAGTGGTTTCAGCCTAATAAAAATAGGGCGCTCTGCCCCCAAGTGGGGGCAGAAATGGCCTAAAATAAATTTGCCCCCCCACCGGAGCGGCCCTTACCTAAGGAGTTGTGCCCCTTGTGTGAAATTGACCTTAAAAAAAAAACTCCCTGGTGTCTAGTGGTTTCTGCCCTCCTTGGGGGCAGATTGGCCTAATAAAAATAGGCTGATCTGCCCCCAAAGGGGGCAGAAATGGCCTAAATATAATTTTTCTCTAGGTGAGCGACCCTTGCCTAAGGGTTTACTCCCCACCTCTAAAAAATGAAAATAAATATATGATCCCTGGCGCCTAGAGGTTTCTGCCCCCCGTGGGGCAGATCAACCTAATAACAATAGGCTGATCTGCCCCCAGAGGAAGCAGAAAAGGCCTTGACCCTTATGCCAATTTCCTTTTTCAAGTGATCCCTGGTGACTAGTGGGCATTTCAGCTGCCAGATCGCCTCATGATCCGGCTGCTGAAATGCTCTGAGAGACTTCAAAGGGAAGGAACTTCCATTCCTTCCCTTTGAAGCCTCTCAGGCCCCCATCACATGATCGGAAGAGAAATGCAAGGCTTCCAGCGTGATGGGAGGCGGCCTCTGATAAGGTCAGCGCGAGATCACGTGGTGATGTCATCAGGCGTCACTGGTGGGGGTTGGGGTGGAAGGGGAAGCGATTCCCTTTCCAGCCCTGCCATGGGGGAGTGGAGGAGAAGCCGTTCCCTCCAAGCTCTGGTGCGGGGACGTAATGGTTACATCCTCTGCACAGGAGCACTGTGCCGCGGGACGTAACCATTGCATCCCCGGCCCAGAACCGGTTAAAGCCAACAGACATTAGCGGGTGGATTGTTATTCTGCTGTGTCAATGTGTAACTCTAATTTTGTACATATGCAATTTTATGACTGTATGCCTGATGGTTGGTGTTATACCTGACATCCTTGGTATAGTTTCCCCCTTTCCCTTCTGTTTTTGTTGGTTTTGGTACTCTGGGCACTTTACCATTGCTAATCAGTGCTAAAGTGGAAGTGCTCCCTCTGCAAAATCTAATTATGATTGGTTATTCATAATTGCATATATATTTACTAGTAAATCCCTAGTACAGTGCACCATGTGTGCCCAGGGCCTGTATATCAAATGCTACTAGCAGGCCTGCAGCACTGATTGTGCCATCCACATTAGGAGCCCTGTAAATATACCTCAGGCCTGCCCCTTTGCAGTGTCTGTGTGTACAGCTTTGAGCTGGTATGTCAACTTTGCAAGTGCACCCACTTGCCAGGCCCAATCCTTCCCTTTTAGTACATGTAAGGCTCCCCTAAGGTAGGACCACAAGGTAGTCCCATGGGCAGGGTGCACTGTATTTAAAAGGTAGGACATGTACTAGTGAGTTTACATGTCCTGCTAGTGAAATACTGCCAAATTCAGTTTTCACTATTGCAAGACCTATCTCTCCCATAAGTTAACATGGGGATTGCCTTGAAATATCTTTTAAGTGTAATTTCCCATTGGGAGCAGATAGAGATATGGAGTTTGGGGTATTTGAACTCACAATTTAAAAATACTTTTTTTTATTGAAGGTGGTTTTGAACTTGTGTGTTTGAAAATGCAACTTTTAGAAAGTGGGCATTTTCTTGCTTAACCATTCTGTGCCTTTCCCCGGCAGTGGAAAGCTTGTCTGAGTAAGGGTGACAGTTAGGCTGGTTGTGAATTCACTCTAGAGAGTCACACAAAGAGAGCTGAGGTGTGCCCTGCATATCCTAATGGGTCTTTCTGGGCTAGAGTGGTGGAAGGAGCTGACACTTGCACCTGACTAGGGCTGTGTCTGTCCTTACACAATACAGTCTCCAATCCCCCTAGAGTATATCTGAGGCCAGGGTAGGAAAGGCAGGGTCTTGGGCACTACAAAGATTTTTCTTTTCCTACTTCCAAGGCAGGAATGACTATATTGGACCTGACACCCCGGACCTTTAGAACACTTCTGGACCAAGAAGAGACTCTGCCAAGGAGAAGAGCTGAAGAGCTCTGAGGAGGAAACTGCCCCTTTGCTGTGCATGCTTTGCTGGGTTGGACTGCAGTTGCTACTTCTGCTTTTGAAATGTAAGAGAGAGCCCCTCCACCCTTCCTGCCCAGGGAGACCCATTCAGTATGCAGATGAATGTAGATATGACTGAGAGTCCTGTGTTTATGGCTCGGAGGCTGGAATACACAAGGGGAGCTGCCAACCAGCACAACCCAGACGTGGATTGGAGACAGGCTGTGAGGCACAGATGGCAGTAAGTGCAGAGAAATGCCCCCCCTAAAAGTGGCATTTCTAAAATAGTAATATTAAATCTAACTTCACCAGTAAGCAGGATTTTCTATGCTAGCCATACTAAACAAGACAAGGCTACTCCTTTCAAGATCTACCACTTAGAAGTATATTAGGGCAGTTCTAATGCTGGCTTGTGAGAGGAGCAGGCCTCACAGTAGTGGAAAACAAATTTGTGAGTCTTCCCCTACCAGGACATGTAAAACACATAAGTACATGTCCTGCCCTTTACTTACATAGCACCATGCCCTATGGGTTACCTAGGGCCTACCGTAGGGGTGACTTATATGTAGAGAAAGGGGATTTTAAGATTTGGCAAGTAGTTTTAGATGTCAAGTCGAAGTATCAGTGAAACTGCACACACAGGCCTTGCAATGGCAGGTCTGAGACATGGTTAAGGGGCTACTTATGTGGGTGACACAACCAGTGCTGCAGGCCCACTAGTGTCATTTAATTTACAGGCCCTGGACACCTCTAGTGCACTTTTACTAGGGAATTACATTAAATATGCCAATTGGGTAGTAACCAATGTTACAATGTTTAGGAGAGAGAGCACATGCACTTTAGCAGTGGTAAAGTGTGCAGAGACCTAAAACTAGCAAAAACAGGGACAGACAAATGGAGGGGGGCAGGCAAAAAGCCTATGGCTGTAGGGTCTAACAATATTTTTACTATGTTAGTTTGCCTTCATCCAGCCAAATTTCAAGGTGTAAATATGTTACTTCTGAACATTAATCAGCTACATTCAGAAATGGCATGTATTTTGGCATTTAGAACTTGTAAATGTAAGACTTTCCGAGGGCTGGAATACAGTTTTAAAATCTATTCTAAAAATCACAAACTGATTAAAACGTTGTGAGGACACAACTGTATTGTGGTACAAGAACTGTGTAATGAAGCACAAACAAGGGATATGTGAAAGACAGTGCAAGATCTGTACAAGTTGTAAAGCATCACACACAAAAAAGCAGTGTAAGGCACAAATGCAGGCAATGGTATGGAAAGAATCGAAATCTAGTGTACGACACTGGGTATTCATTTTAAGAATAACTAGAATTATTATGAGGGAATAGCTTTCTGATTGAACAAAATTGTTTTGAGGTTGAAGCCGGTCATGGATGTAATCAAAGGAAATATGTACCTTTCGGACAGCAGTCTAGATACATTTGTTTTTCCTCCATCATTCTACAGTGTACAAATCCACAGTGTCTTATCAACAGTACTCAAATATAGGTATTGGCCTTACTAAGTAACTTTAAAATGACTAGGCACTGTGTCCATCTAAGTTGGTTATGGTGATAAGACAATAGGAAAAGCTGTAGGCCTCATTGCTTTGCAGGCCTTATTGCTTTGCAGAGAAAAGCTATGTTAGATGCCCTAGGTTTAATTTGTTATGAAAATATATGAAAAAAGCAACAGGCATGGCTTATTCATTATAAAAAGCATATGTTACAGCCAATAGGTCAAAAGAGCAGATTAAAAAAGAATTGATTATTATATTACCAATTTAAAGCTTGTAGATAGGTATATTGGGCCAGAAATATGACATCTGTATTTTGCATTTCCTAAGTAGTGAAGCCTAAGAAATCACTATTTAGGAAATGCAAAATAAAGTGTACAAAAATAGCGATTTCCTAATAGTGCTCCCTACAGACTAGGAATAGCTATTAGGAAATCACTGTCTAAGAAATGCTAAAGTCATAAGTACAAATGGTTTTGCATTTCCAAACATTCGATTTTCAAATAGGAAATTAGGGCCTACTGACCCCCTTGATGCACCCCCAAAAAAGTGTTGCAGATGTAAAGCTCACAAATGTCCTAGAGACATTTGTGCGCTACATGGCACTTTAAAAAATGCATTTTATTATCCATTTTTTAAACTTGCACATGGTTACCATCAACTTGGAGTTGATGGTAATAACATTTCCTAAATTTCCATTTCACATTTAGGAAATGCTTTGTACATGTGTAGAAAGCTATCCCGGTTTTTAGTGAATACCTAAGGTAGTTACACCTTTCACCAGTTGTAGGTATCCCTTATTAGTGAAATGTAGGCAGTGTCTAGAAGCCAGGCTCTCTAGGAGTAGCTGTAGCTGAGCAGCCAAGGCCTATCTAGGTGACATGCAAAGCTCATCCAATACCACTGTAGTCACACAGTACTCACACACATGAAAGAAAACACTTAGGGGGTCATTCCAATATTGGCGGGCGGCGGGCGCCGCCCGCCAAGCGGAAACCGCCAATTGGCCGCTCCGCGGTCAAAAGACCGCGGAGGCCATTCAGACTTTCCCGCTGGGCCGGCGGGCGCCCGCCAAGGGAGCGCCCACCGGCCCAGCGGGAAAGGCCCTGCAACACAGAAGCCGGCTCCGAATGGAGCCGGCGGTGTTGCAGGGGTGCGACAGGTGCAGTTGCACCCGTCGCGATTTTCACTGTCTGCTATGCAGACAGTGAAAATCATGCTGGGGCCCTGTTAGGGGGCCCCTGCACTGCCCATGCCAGTGGCATGGGCAGTGCAGGGGCCCCCAGGGGCCTCACGACACCTGTTCCCGCCATCCTGTTTCTGGCGGTGAAAACCGCCAGAAACAGGCTGGCGGGAAGGGGGTCGGAATCCCCATGGCGGCGCTGCTTGCAGCGCCGCCATGGAGGATTCTCCCAGCCGGGGCTAATCCGGCGGGAAACCGCCGGACCCGGCTAGGCGACCGCGGCTTTACAGCCGCGGTCGGAATTCCACATGAAGCACCGCCAGCCTGTTGGCTGAGGCCCTTAGTGTCACAAAAATAAAGGTTCTTTATTTTGGTGACTCAAATGCCAAAATACCATAGAGACTATACTCCTTTAGGAGGTAAGTAATGCACAATTTATATACACTAGTATGCAGAAATAGCTGTAAAAACAGTTAGAAAACTGTGCAAATAGTGAAAATCACAATAGTTAGAAATGTGCCAGGGAGAACACAAATCATATACTAAGAAAGTGGAATGCAATGTTGGTTTCCCACCTAAACAAGTGTAGTGTGTAGCAGGTCGCTGGGAGTACTAGAAAACAGCAAAGGTAAGTACTAGAACCCACCACAGAGCCCACAAAAGTAGGAGTAAAATGCAGTAACTTTCCCAGAACACAGAAACACGAAAAAGATGATTATGCAAGAACCAGAAGAGACTGCAAGACATGAACAGTTGATTCCTGGACCTGAAGACCTGTGGACGAAGGGGACCAAGTGCAAGAAGCACAGAAGAGTCCAGGTAGAACAGGAGCCCCTGCTAACACAGATGAAGGTGCAAAAGACGAACCACTGGGGAAAAACAGTCAGTACTGCACCCAAGAAGATGGATTTGGGTTCCTGGTTGGTGTAGATGATGTCCCACGCCGGATGGAGGATTGCAGTCTGGTTTTCATCCCTGGAGTCCTCCAACAAGCCTTGGCACACGTAAAGCTCGCGGTTAGCGGAAAATGGCACTGTCCAGGACCAGGAAGGCCCAGGTGGACTCTACCCAGGAGAAGGAGTCAGAGGGGCCTCTCAGCATCTCAGAGATCCCACAGAAGACCAGGCATCGTGCACAGGAGTCCCACAGCATGGAGACAAAGGAGGTGCAAAAGGAGGCCAATGCTGCACTACAACGAAGGCTCCCACGCCGCCGGAGAACCACTCAGGAAGATGTGCATCGCAGGATAGAGTGCTGGGCACCGGAGCTACACGATGCATTAAGAACTTCATGGAAGGATGCCAACAAGCCTTGGCAACTGCAAAACACGCAGTGTATGGGGATACTGTCTTGCGTGGGGAGGAAAACCTCAGAAGTCTGTAATAGCGATACTTGGGGTCTTCTAAGGAGCCTCCAGAGTGCATGGAGTCATACAACCAATGCTGGAATTAGCACTGGGGTATGATTCCAACATGTTTGACTCCAAACAGGACCATATTCGGAGTTACCATTATTTAGTTGGACATAGGGCACTCACAAAGTCCACAAAAATAGTCCTGGATGTTGTGGGGGCACCTCAGCTAGTGCAGGGGTGCCCTCACACACAGGTACTCTGCACTCTGCCTTCAGGGCTGGAGTGCCTGCCATAGGGGTGGCTTATAAGTGACCTGGTGCAGTGTAAATGGCACTGAAAGGGAGCATGCACCTTTTCATGCAGGTTACAATGGTAGTCCTGCAGAGGCCTTTGCATAGGCTCCCTATGGGTAGCAAAAGATATGCTGCAGCTCATAGGGATCCCCTGGAGCCCCAATGCCCTGGTTACCTAAGTACCATATACTAGGGACTTATAAGGGAGCACCAGCATGCCAATTGTGAGTGAATACTGGGTTACCAGTATGCAACAACCAAATGTAGAGGAGAGAGAGCATAAAAACTGGGGTCCTGGTTAACAGGATCGCAGTGAACATATTCAAGCACACTGACATCAGGCAGAAAATGAGGGTAACCATGGCAAAACAATGGAACTTTCCCACAACATGTGCTTAGGAAATCGCAAATAGGAAATCCCTATATGTGATTTCCTCTTTGAGAATCACAAAAGGCAATTTCTACTGGGATGAAATCACATTTTGCGTTTCCATATTGGCCTTTGTACATCTGGATTGGGTCTGTTGAGAAAAGCCAAATCATTTTGTACATCTGGACCTTTGTTACATGAAATCTCTCTAATTACTATAGTAGGCAAGGAATTTGGTGTTTATTACCCCTATAACAAATCACTGTAGTAGAACATGTGCTCTATATTAATCCTTGCTAGATTGTCTTAGGAGGAATCCAAAGGTTTAATTATCTGTCAAACTATTGTAATAGAAATAAAAAAGGTAAGAGCATATATACATATAAATAGTTAAATGGGGTTGGATCAGCCCTCTTCAACCATTGGTTGATTAGTGTGTCATTCTGAATCAGTATCTATTTATGAAAGCATACACCATGGGCTGCTGTTAAGCCTACTTAACCATTTTCTGGATTGCCTCATGAGCGAATATTTTTTGTCTGATCATATGCACTTCTTCCTGAGTATGCTTCAGTGGCAAGGCTGGTGGACCAGTCTTTTAGCTTTCCATTTACCTTTTTTTAGAGATCCTTGTTGCTGTTTTTCCATCTTCTTTTTAGGTTTTGCCTGCACAGTGCATGCGCTGTGCTTGTTCGTTTTTGCCTACACAGCGTTTGTGCTATACCTGCGAAATCTCTTGTGTTAAAAAAAACAACCTTACAAGGGGCTTGGAGTTTGCCCATTACTTACCTTGACTGACCATTGGCTGGCTTCCACATGGCTCTTACTTCGCATTACTTACTGTTGGCTAGCTCCCACGTGGCTTCATATCACTCTACTTACTTTTGGCTGGCACCCATGTGACTCCTTGCTGGCCAATGCCTCCTCTTCCTCCTCTCCGTTGTTGTGCTGTTCTGGTGGCCAGTGTCCTCACACTGGCCACAGCCTTCACAGACTTCTGCAGGTACATTTTTTTTAAAATTACCTTTACATCTTCATCTCCACCTCCTTTCTTTCTATTATCTTCCCACCCTCCTCCATTGTCAGTTGTTTTCCCACCCTTCTCCTAAATCTTACTTTATGTGCTCTTACAGCCAGAGCATGTTTCTCAGTACTTCTTGCCACTCCACCACCAGTTTTTCTCAACATCTGACCCCACCTTCCTCCCATTGCTAAAATTGACAACAGTGCCCCGAATTCTATGAACATTTAAGCTGAAAACACACTGCCTCTTATGCTGTGCTTATTTTAGTCATGCGATCTCACCTTCACTTACCCTGAGCTGTCTCGTGTATATATTTCTGGCCATGCAGTGGATTCACTATGGAGGTGGAAGAGACTTTCCTTGGTGAGTTTGTTGGCTCATGCCCCTGTTTTCCAACACATGGTTCACCTCACTTTATCCCTGTGCTTCTGTCCCTATTTGGTTTCCCACCACACCCCTCCTCCCACCGTCATTTTCTCATCACCCTGACCCCCTCCTCCCACTGTCTATTTTTACAGGATGCCTGGGAGTTTTGCACAGGCCATCACCCGCATCCACCCATAAAAACAACTGAAAGGTTTTCACATGGTGTTTACAGGGAGAGCTCTGCCTCGCAGTGATCCAACAATGGGCTTTGTGGTTTGTTGCTGAAGGTGCAGGCACGCACATTAAACCCAGAAATTACAGATCACGTAGGTGCATGTTTAGTTTTCGACATGCACTCATGTCTCTGCAGACAGTGAACATTGCGACGGGTGCTGGTGAACCCTACACACAACAGCATTGTTTCCGGCTCTATTATGAGCCAGGGACAATGCTGTTGGGTGTTTCCACTGGGCCAGCGGGCGGAAACAAAGTTTCCACTGCTGACCCAGTGGGAAACTCTTAATGGGCCCTGCGGGAAGGTGGCCCCATTGGTGGCAACCTGCCTGTTGGGACTTCCTAGGACGGGCTTTTCCATCCACCGAATTTGTAGTGACCCCATAGTGTCTCTTTGCCTGTGCACGTAGCCACTACCCTGCCCCCAGCTGCGTAGTAAAATTCAACCATAATTAGACGCAGAAGGCCTTTCACATCTGGGTGACCAGGTGCTATTGCTCATGTTGCAACGCTAATAGCTACTTTCCTAACTAAAACCCATTTGAAATTATTATTCACTCAAACAAAGGAAAAGAGGGGGAATAATTATTAAATACTAAAAGCAACATTCCTCGGCCCCTCCTAAAGCCACTTGGCTGCTTGTACAAGCCCCAGTCTGCAGGTGCCTTTGTGTCTTACATCTGTTCACTGATTGATGGGACCATGGGGGCCTTAAATACAAGTCAATGTTCTCCTGCAAGCAGAAAGCAAACAGGCTATTAATGGCATTACTTGAAAGGGCTATTTCAATACAATCTACCTGTTTTAACTGCAACTTTCTTTGTGGGGTTGATAACATGTTTTCGCATCCATCACAGGAATCAATATGCCTCACTGAAGTTGAGGAATATTTTGACCCAGTAGAGAGTGTGGTTAACCATGCACAATTATTTCAAACCCAACCCAACACATTTAAACACCATGACCAATGTGGCCATGTAAGGAAAACTCCAATCAATAAAGGTTTCAATGATGTATTTCACATCCACGAAGCTAAAGTCATGCAAATGTTGTGCAAAATCAAACTGTAAAAAACAGGGGCTAAGGCAAACGAGCGTCGGCCCACTGTTTTTTCCAAAATGGAAAAATAAAATGATAATAACATACATTACGTTATTAGCATTTTATTTTTCCTTGTAGGGCGGGCGGAGCTGGGCTAGAGAGAGGGGGCCTGAAGAGGGCTATGTGCACACTAAGGGGGTCATTCCTACCCTGGCGGTCCGAGACCGCCAGGGTAGGGGACGGAGGAAGCACCGCCAACAGGCTGGCGGTGCTTCTGGGGCTATTCTGACCGCGGCGGTAAAGCCGCGGTCAGAAAAGGGAAGCCGGCGGTTTCCCGCCGGCTTCCCGCTGCCCCTGTGAATCCTCCACGGCGGCGCTGCAAGCAGTGCCGCCATGGGGATTCCAACCCCCTTTCACCACCAGAACCTGGCTGGCGGGAACGGGTGTCGTGGGGCCCCTGGGGGCCTCTGCAGTGCCCATGCCACTGGCATGGGCACTGCAGGGGCCCCCTAACAGGGCCCCACATTGATTTTCAGTGTCTGCTTGGCAGACACTGAAAATCGCGACGGGTGCAACTGCACCCGTCGCACACCAGCAACTCCGCCGGCTCCATTCGGAGCCGGCTTCCTCGTTGCTGGTGCTTTCCCGCTGGGCGGGCGGGCGGCCTTTTGGCGGTCGCCCGCCAGCCCAGCGGGAAAGACAGAATGACCGCCGCGGTCTTTTGACCGCGGTACGGTCTTCTGGCGGTTCCCGCCAGGCGGGCGGCGACCGCCACCCGCCAAAGTAGGAATGACCGCCCAAGTGTGTATATCTTTTTGGCCGGTAGTGTTTGGCCAGCCAAAAAGACATGCACACTTTGCAAGTTCTGTACCCGGCTGTATAGCACAGTCGGGTAGAGAACATGCCCAGGCTCCCATTCCCAGTCTGAGCTGTAAAACAGGCTACTCAGACCAATCACGATACTGCTGTCAGCAGTGTCATGATTGGCTGGGAGCCTGTGCAGCTAAGAAGAGGAAGAGGATGGAGGGGAGATAAACGCATCTTCGCTCGAAGGTATGTGTTTTTAATTTTTTTTAAATGTATGTATCTTTTTAACCCCCCTGTCCCATCGCACCCTTTACCACCCCATCCCCCCATTCGGTGAAGCCACCACTGAAGATAAATCAACACCATTGGTTGCTCAAAACGGCAAAACAAGTTTAATCTACTTAGCATCAACACCATTAAGCATTCAAAAAATACATATAATTAAAGAAACAATCTGAGAAATAGAAACATGTCTCAAATCAGACTTTGTCTACATTTGTCAAATCAAATTAAACACAGATCAAGAATCAGGGTTGGATATAGGTTTTCCCTACTGCTAACCAAATTAGGACATGCATGTGTGGGAACGGACTGACATGTGGACAAAATGCAAAATGCAAAAAGAGACAAAAATAAAATGGAAAACAATCTATCTCTGGCTAAAAGAAATTAACTAAAAAAATAAAATAGGTAGGTGCCAGTATGGTAACTTCTATTCTATAAAAAAAGGACATATCAAGGAAAAATAGCATTAGCAGGGAGCTAAGGATCAGCATTCAAACATAGCAAAGCATGTATTTCATCAGCAAAGTCTGTTAGAAGCACCATCAAGGAAGTACAGAACACCAGCTACACAAAGAATATCAGGGATCAAGAACCAAGGAAAGACTAACTAAACTTGTAAAATCCATCCCTCCTAATGAACACCTAAAACATATGGTAGGGCCATATCACGCAAAGGGGGATCTATCCAATCAGAGTCTAAACACAAATCGAAGTTGCAGCATTGCAAAGTTTTCTCAGGTTTGGTCTAAAGTCATCTTCTCCTCCCATGTAAATCCAATTGTCAATTTCAATTTGAATATCAGTTGCAACCACACAAATTCGTTCCTCTTCCCATGTGAAAGCACATGTCGATAGAAACAATTTATGTCAGGTTAAGTCCTCAGGCCTAAATATTCCAGAACCAATGGGATTTATCTACAAGTCTTGTACATTTAAGCAAAGGATCCCTTTACTATTCAGAAGAACGACCTAATGGATAAGTTCATTTTAGAGATAGAAGAATGATTCATCACTTTTACATGACTGAAAATAGGAGGTCTGCAGTCCTAGTTATGCTAACACAAGAAATATGGATGCATTAATATAATAGTTAATAAACAAGCATTATATTCAAACTTATAATTCCAACATTAACAATACATCATCAGAGAGAATAAAACATATCATTATAATTGCAAACTAGTTAAGGCATCACGTTAAATATGGCAAAGAAGTGCATTTATTTTTATGCTCGTGTCTATTTAAACTCATAAATCACTTATTAAACATTACAAATCATAATTTGTTTGCCTATTAACAGTTATTCTAATGCTCAAAATATAATTTGGCATCAGATAAATCTTGTTAGCACATTGTTAAATCAAGTGGCCACAATTGTGACCAATACAGAATGAAAACATGAACATTTTTGAAATACGTGTTAGTGCAGGTTTCTACGTTAGGCTTTTGAATATGAATCAAAATGTCATCTACTGCTGATGGCTGTATCACTAAAAGCATTTCTAAAACTTTTGCTCAAATAGTCCCTTTTCTGAAGTCAATCTATGCCGTCACAAAAAGGACACTCTCATTTCAATGAGACAACTCAAAGCCTTGTGGTTTGATAACATGTTGGTACTGGCCTACTGTAACTCAGTTCTCTTTAGGTTTTTATAAAAAATACTCCTCATCTTCATAATTGTAATATCTTCCCTCTTCTATTTACTCTTAACTCTTTTAACTTTCCAAAATTTTTACAATTTGTAAGATCTAACCGCAACCATGGCACACAAAGCCACAATCAGCAAAGGTATCAAGATCATCCTTACTATTCCCTTTCCCAGGTTTCCAAACCAGGATCCAATGTTCAAACATCCTTCACCTATTGCTTCGCAGGCACCTGTCATTTTAAATTCCTTCAGGTAATTTTTCAGATTTGTGATGTTAGAGATAAACTTCCTTATCTGTTTACTATTATCCGGTATGTAAGTGCAGCAATGCTGTGCATGCAAAACTTTACAGGCCCCACCCTCCTTTGCCAACAATATGTCTAATAGAAGACAATTTTGCAAAACCATTGATCTCACAGCAACGATCTCCATAACCATTAGCAGCAATGCTCTCGCATTATCAGAAGACATTTGGTCAATTATAGTTGACAACTTCCTAATCTTGATATCATTCAAGATCACTCCAACGATGGAATAATAACACCAAAGATATCACCAGTAATCTCTGCTGCAGTAGCTCTTCTCTTCACTCTGGAATTTGGTTACTCTTTACAGACTTGATTGTCAAAATTGTCCACATGATAGATTTTCGGGAAAGCTACCCCTAGATAACATTTACCATACCAGCCTTTCGGCAGCTTGTAAAAGGCATTCTTTCCACAAATAAAATAAACATCTGGTATGGCAGGGTCCTGTCCATTTAGCATAACCTTCCAAACACTTTTGAACAAAAATAAATTTCTTCATTCACTAGTCCCTACAAAATGTGTGTCCATCTTTGATTGAGGGCTATATATACATAGCTTTCCTACATGTTTACAGTCTAATGCTAAGTGTCCTTTTGCATCATTGCCTGTAATGTGTGCAGCATCTTTCTGCCAATCCTGTAAAACTACTCCTTTTCCTATTTTGGTTTTCATTGCTTTTCTCCTGTCATCCACCTGATTAATGTAATCCTTCTCCACTGGTGTGAGAATGTATGTAAATTGTTTTTGTGAGCATATGCTGTTCCAAAAGTCAGGGTCAGTTCAAAGAAGCCTCCCACCATGTCAATGTTTTTCACTTTAGCAATACTACTCAGATGCTGATTTATAAAATTAAAACACTACGTTATAATTGGAATACAAATATTGTACGTACTCCTAGTTATATAGTCAAGTTAGCATTAGTAACAGACTGCAGGAAATTCCATATGTTAGTAGCAAGCTGGGATGAGTTATTCCTTCCTGTACTGATGAAGGGATCTGTGTATCTGTGTGCAAACATAAAAATCATGTTCCTTTATAGTCTCAATGTATTGATACAGTAACCTGTAGTATGCATTTGAAGACAAATCTCCCTCTGAGTCATCAAGGTGAAGTAATCTCTCATCTTCATACAAGGGATCTTGTTCTGTATGGGAATTTTCCAACATTGGTGTAAATGTGCTCTCATCTTTGTCTTTCACAGGCAGACTCAATCGAACTATCAACAAAATACTCACAATCAAGCATACTATTGCTAATCCTACACACACATACTTACATTTACTCTCTTTAACTTGATCCAACCTCGTGGCTTGTCTATAGTCAGACCAAGATACCAAATTCAAAAATGCAAAAATCAAAATAAAAAATCAAAGATGCAAAATCGGCTTTTTATTATCTATAGCATCCTCTTTGTCTTTTTTTTTTCTTTAGGTGAGCAAGGCAAAAACAACGCTAAAAAAATCATCTCAAAGTCTTTCTGTACTTATTTACAAAGTTCTTGATCTTCTAGAAAGTTTATTGAGTTTTTATACTTCTACGTTCAAATCACTACTGAAAGTTCAAATGTCTTGAGGAATAAACCATCTGATAATCGCTTATTAGCAGCTCCAGCAAATAATGTCTCCATTCATCAAGCAGCAATGTAATTTCAAAGTTCAGTTCTAAAGCAATTTCAGGTTCCAAAATATTAAGTTGAATTTGAATGGTCAACACAAAAGGCTAAGAATTCCTTCTCCCATTCATTAACTGTGTAATACGTTCATTCAGGTGCTGAGTACCTTTGACTTGGCTTTCTTTTTTTGCCCTTCTTGCTGCCAGACTTTCACTGACACTTTGATCAGATTCTTCAATTAATTTAACAAGAGTTGGAGGCACATTTATTACTAGGTCTGGATTTTTTGGGGGCCACTGGTCTCCAACCACAATTCTTGTTTCAGACACAACGGGGATTTAATGTTCTCTGAGCTAGCAGGAGTCGACTGGCTCTGGCTTTACCCTCCTGCACCTTGGACTGACTTTGACGCGCTCAGATTCTCACCAGTCTGTGCATGTTCTGCGACAGCCACTAGTCCAATTCTTTCAGTTTGGCTAACGAGGACCTCTTCTCTCACTGCATCCGACTCTAGAGAAACAGGCACTGTATTTTCAAGAGGGCATGGAACTTTGCCCTTTGACTCACATGAACCCAGTTCAGCAGACCAGCACACTTAACAGCAGGTGTGGTCACCAAGATGACCTGGTAGGGCCCTTTCCACCAACGTGGCTCTAAGCATGACTTTCTGACATGCTTCTTCACCAGAACCCAGTTTCCTGGACTCAAGTTGTGGCACTGTTCTTGTGGTGGTTGAGCAGTTGCTTCTTCAACCTGATGAGACAAAGAATGAACCACATCAGCTGGTCCTTTGCAATAATCCAGCACCAAGTCATCTGTAATGTTCACAAGTGCATTTGCAGGTACAGCTGCCAACTTCGTAGCATGCCCCATAATGATTTCATGAGGGCAGTCCTGTCTTTCTGTCTGGTGTGCTCCTTATGCTCATCAGAACAAGTGACAATGCATCCGGTCATTTCAGCATTGTAGATGCACACACTTTAGCCAGTCGAGACTTTAAAGTTCTATTCATCTGTTCGACTACTCCTGAGGCTTCAGGTCTGTAACTGCAGTGCAATCCTAGGTCTGATTCCAAAGAAGTTGTAAATCTGAACTGAGGAATCAATTCCCTCAAAAGCACGTTTGCAACTATGAGGCTATCATTTCTGTGGGTTGGGTAAGCCTCAAATTAATGCGAAAACACACACACCACCACCGAAAACATACCTCAATGCATTGCAAGCAGGAATTACAGTGAAATCAAGTTGCTTTCTGTTGAAAGGACTTCACAATCTACCTATGTTGCTTAGATTAATCACAGTGTGTTTCCCTACATTCATCCATTAAAATATCACACAGCTGTAACACACAGCTTCTGCAACCAGTCTGAATCTGGGGTTGTATCATATTTGTCTGAAAGTTATAATCATGGCGTCTCTACCAATGTGTGCCTGTCCATAGTAACACCTAGCCATTGAAGGCAGCAAGCTATTTGGCAACACTGCTTTTCCTTCACAGGAAACCCAAACATTCTCTTCATCTCTTTGAACACAACCTGCTCCGCTCCAACCTCTCACGTCACTTCTTTCACTTCATCCTGCAATCTCTTACCTTCTTCCCAGGTATCAAATGCTGTCATGAAAAAACTTAGGTTTGTCTCACTGGTGTTGCTTCCACTACTCCATTCCTCATTAAAGGATGTGCACAGTAGCGTGCCACTTGGACAGCATCAGCATTGCCCAATGACATGTAATCAATTGACTTTTGATGTGCTGCACATTTAACAACTGCAGTTTTCACAGGCAACTGCAATGCCTTCAATAATTGATGAACTCTGTCACCATTTTGGATATGTGATCCAGAAAAGGTCATGAAGCCTCTCTTGGGCTACAACTGTCCAAAGTCGTGAATGACACCAAAACCATAATAAGGTGAAATTTGTCATTTTGAGCTGTTCAGAAGCACAGCATGCTCTAGTGAGAGCAATCAATTTGGCTACCTGGGCAGAAAAGATTCCTTGAAGCCATGAAGCTTCTATCACTCTTGAGACTGTGAAAACTGCATAACCAGCTCTCAGAGTTCCATTACTGTCTCTTAAACAGAAGCCATCAATGAACATGACATAGTTATTTTTATATCTAGTAGGTATCTTGAATATCAGGTTCTTGGTTTGGTGCACATTTCAGTCAAATCGAAACAGTCATGCTCAACCTCATCCTCATGACAATATATATTTTCAGCAGTAATGAGTAAAAGCGTTGTGGGATTCAGTGCATGGCACGTTTTAATATTACAATTTGGAGATCCCAGAATAACTTGCTCAGGCATTGGTTAAATACTGGGTCTTGGTTCTTGTTAAAAGGACTTCAAGAGAATGGGGCACAAAAGCATTCAGGGGGTGGCCCATGACAATGCTTTTGCACTGACCAATGCTGACACCAACAGCAGCAACAGATTTTAAGCTGCCCGGCAATGCAGCAGATACACCCTCAAGTGTAGTGGAAAAATATGCCACTGGCCTGTTGACACCTCCATGTAATTGTGTCCAAACAGAAAGTGCACAGCCATCTATTTCACAGCAAAACAAAGAAAAACATTTGTTGTACTCAGGCATTATCAGAGCTGTGGCTCAGCACAGGCTTCCTCTCAGCTCAGAGAAGGCTTTAATGCATGTGTCATTGAACAGCACCAGATCAGACACCTCCATGTGTGTCAATTTCGATAAAGGCTTTGACAGAAGGGAAAAATTCAGAATCCACTGATGGCAGTAGCTGACCATTCCGGAAACATTATGACATCTCTCTGTGTTACTAGTAAGTTAATTTGCAAGATCACAGAAATTCTGTCTTGACACATATTCCTTGCACCCTTTTTGTGGTAACCTAAGTATTTCACCTCGTTTTGAGAGTACTGCAGTTTTGCTGGGAAAACTTTATCACCATTCCTGCCTAGGCGATTTAACAGGGCAATTGTATCTCTCCTACAGGCCTCACGTGTGTTTGATGCAACCATCAAATCATCAATGGCATCATCAGCACCAAAACTGAATGAAAAGGCATTTTACGTGACTCCAAACTCTTTTTCAAAATCTGATTAAACGTAGATAGTGACTCAGTATACTCTTGAGGCATAACACACATCGAAAAATCACAGCTCCAGAATTTAAATGCAAATAAAAATTGACTGCCCTCATGAACTGGGATGGAGAAAAATGGCTGACACAGGTCAATGACAGAAAACCACCCCACCTCACAGGAAATCTGGAACAGAATCACTGCTGGATTCAGTACAACAGGACAACATAGAATGACAATCTTGTTCCACTTTCTCAAATTCTGAACTACGCAGTATTTTCCATTGGACTTCCGCAGTCCTAAAACAGGGGAATTGCATGGACTCCCCAGGATCTCTTTTACAATACTTTGCTCAATGAAATTTTATATTACAGGGGTTTTTCTAGCAATTATGTCTGGGGTCATATTGTAAGGTGGTATCCTCAGATACACTGCATTTGGTTTCATTGTGATTTTAACTGGCCCTACTCTTATAAGACCAATATCCTTTCCTGAATAAACCCAAACTTTTGCCATAACTGTCCCTTTCAGATCCTCGGGTAAATCATTAACTATATTCATTGGGTATAATGAAT
Organism: Pleurodeles waltl; assembly: GCF_031143425.1. Taxonomy (NCBI): domain Eukaryota; kingdom Metazoa; phylum Chordata; class Amphibia; order Caudata; family Salamandridae; genus Pleurodeles; species Pleurodeles waltl. Next base: position 264,277,178 of record NC_090440.1, read on the forward strand.
TGGGAGGGTACAGTTCTTAAATTTTGCTGGATATCATCATCTCTGTTTGTCTGGAAAGGCTATTTCCTTGTGAGCGCAGCTAATGGAACAGTCTAGCTTGCAGAGTAGGTCCTAACAAGCTCACAGGACTTGAATTACAAATCACAAATTAGTTCTGGTCCTCAAATGACCGTATTTGACATGCGATATGTTCTGTAATTCAGTTAGTTAACTGCTGATTTGGTACTCCTACCACCTGAACCTTTCTTCCTGACAAGGTTATATTTGGTACTTCTGCAGTTCTGACAGTGGAATACATTGCTCCAGTGTCAAATAGGAATGAAACATAAAGTTGGCATTTACCTAGGGACCACGTTGATCCACCTCTAAAGATGTGGCCTTTATGCAATCCTCCTCATCAGAACTGTCACTGTTATATGTTTCTGAAAACTCCTCATCTCTAAAATCAATTAAGGGATATTTTGTGATCAACTGATTCACATTTGAATTTGCTCCCTGATTCATGTTTTGCTGAGGAACCATCACTTGCTTCTGTGTCATTGGAGCTTGGGGAACTTGCATTTGCTGAGGGACTTGACTTGTTGCAGGACTGCATTTGCTGTAATCCTGTAGGAACATCTACATTTTAGATTTGGGATCTTTGGATTTTTCGAATTTGAACTTGACCACTGTCAACAGTCTGAGCAACACCACCATTCTGCACCAAATTATTGATAATATTCATAATATTATACAGACACTCCTGTTTCCAGTGCCCAAAGTTGCTGCACGCATGACATAGCAGTATTTTTTTTATTGACTGCACATCAATCACATTACCACTCTGATCTATCTGAACACTGCGCCCTCTATGTCTAAACTGAGGCACATTGTTAACCTGCTTCTCCACACCTTACATTCCATTAGTGTTCACCATCATCTATGGGCTCTGATTTCCTGTCAGAGTGGATTTAGCTTTCATCACCATCAATTTCTGTTTCAACTGTTTCAATTCAATTTCATCATTACAGTATCTTGCGTGCTCCAGTACTTCATCAATCAGTTGATTCTGCCAAGAAATCAAATGCTACTTAATCATGGTTCTAATCTCAGGTTTCAATCCTTCCAAAATCTTAACACAAAATGACTCATGTCTATCGGCTCAATAGTTTCCAAACCACTATGCTGTTTGAAAGCCTGCAGCAATCTTTCATAATAGGTACGAATTGACTCCTGTGCTGCCCTGTCAATCTTTTGCCAGTCAAAAGATTTTAGGGAAACTTTGTTTTTCAGAAACTCAATCACTTTATAATACCCTTTCATCACCTCTTCAGATGGCGTACCTGTTACTTGATCTTTTGGCAGTTCATGAGTTGGCCAATCAACACTCCGCTTGCATTCAACCAACAAATCAACTGGAACCACAATGTCAAAAAAAGTGTTCAAATCTTCCCACAGGCATTTTGAAAGATTCACAGATCTCGCTGTTTGCTTATACCACTCCATGTTTGCTTATAACACTTCACTGGCTTCTCCCTCAATCTTGGGTAATCATTTGTGAATGACAGTATATCACTCCTGCTCCACGGGACATGTACATAACCACCTGGAATCTTCCTCATTGTAGCACTTTAATACTATCATTGGCTTGATTTGCTCCAGCCAGATACAAATTCTGTTTTGTTTTCTTTTGGTCTCTTTTCTTTGTCCATCTGCCTTGCCATTTATCTAATGCTCCCCATGTTTGGATGTACGTAATGAACTTCTTAATGTCAATTCTGATGCAAAGTGATCCCATGTTTGCAATGTCTTTGGTACTGAACTCTAACCTGTAACGTCTTATTAAGGGCTTTGACTTTTCTAAATCCACATCATATTTCTCAGCCATTTCTAATAATTTGTCATAAGTCAGCCCTGCATGTTGTGTAACATCTTTGCACAAGAAGGGCAATTCATCTTCAGTGTATGTATCCAATCATTCCAGCTCAAGTGTTCCCTCAATTAACTCAATTAATATTAATTTTAATCTGGGCACATTCACTGTTCTGTCTCTATCTAGGGTCTCTTCTGTTCTGACACTACTAATTGTTGTACCCATTGCTCTTCTTCGACTCATACTGTGTAACCACTCAGTGAACTGCTGCGCTGGAAAACCTTGCAAACTAGTATTGCTTCTCTTGGTCATATTTTATGGGGTACTTCAATTTACACTGGAAATCTGGTGTGGGCATGCAAGGGTTGGATTTCCCTGCAGGCGTCTCACATCTGCCATTAGTCCTACTTAATTTAACATCTGGTTAGGATCTGCAATTCGTGTAGGAGTCAAAGTTGGAACAAGCAAAGCTATTCTCCCCATTTCCGAATTGTTTGAATGTATTGGTCTCTGCATATCACATGGTGACATCACTGCAGATACAGGATTTGTTGTCTGGATATCACTTCCAGGGTTACTTGAAACATACAATGGGCAACTGGACTGCACCATCAGTGCATCAGGTCCTGTCAAATTGGTCTGATTCTGAGGAATTCCCATTCCAACACTTTGAACATTTAAGATTGTACTGAAAGTCTGTCCTGATTGACTCGAGGAAACAATTGGTGTTGTCTGCACTAGGGTATACATGGGCATAGTCTGGTTCTGACTAAATGTTTGCACAGATGCTGTCACATTAGGTGTAGACATCTTTTGATTCACATGAGGGTTTGGCATTTCCTGATTCATGACTGGACTTGCAATGTTCTTAGCTGTACTTACAACTGAGACTGATGGATACATTGTGGGCACTTGTGTCACTGATCTCACAGGTGTACTTGGAGCTATCTGAACTGGGCTTTGTGAAACTGGAGCTGTCAGCGCATTTAAGGTTACATTTTGTACTGCTCCCTCACTTACATGATTTGGTGGGGGACGATTCATTAAAGATGATTTATAAACTCATCTCTTGAGTCACTTTCATGTGTAGTTGTCTTTTTATCCTCATCCACTGTCTACTCTGCTTTCTCTGTCTGCTTCTTTCCCATTTTAGGTTTTGTACTCCCATCGCCTTCTTCTGTGATAGCTGGAAACATTCTCACCCCATCCAATATCTCTGCCTTCTACATTTTCTGTTATGCATCCCACCTAGCTTCTGCTAGTGTTGTAGCTGCTTTCTTCATTCTGGTTTCAAATGTTGCCATTTCTTTTTGTCTAGCAACAAGTTCCCAAATAGCAAGGGCTTAAAATTGAGCAGGTCTTGGAGGAGGCCTTAGTTCGCAAAATTCTCTCCTCAAATTTTCTAAAATTCACAAATTGAAAGTTCTGTAACACGGAAAAGCGAATGAGCCTTCTTTCTCAGTAATCTTTCACCACTGTTTAACCCTAATACGTGCTTAAACTAATTTCATCTCTGACAATTCATATGCTGATGTTCCTTCGGATGCTACCTGTTCACCCTCCCTAATTGGAATAAACACATCTGCTCTCAGTGCACTACTAAAGCCTGGAAAACCTTCTTTTTTCAAACACATTCAGTTAATAATACAAATGTCAGTGAAACCAGGAAGTAATTCCAATCCCACAATCCTTTTTGCAAGCTGTTCGAGTGTGGCTTTCTCACCGACCGACCAATCCCAGTGCAGTACAACTCACTTCACTCAGCACCTGCAGTTGCTTCACATTTGTGTCTAACACAATTACTCACACAACAACTCACACACACACTAAATGCAAAATATTGCAAGCACTTCAAAAACCAATAACTTGACTGGTCACTATGGGTAAGTCTCAAAATCTTTTGAAAGCAGTACATCTACTTTTCCAACTGTGGTTTTTGCAGTACTACACAAGTGAAACTTGACTAGCAATTCTCACCCTGGTTGATACAGGTCCTCCCTGTGCACACAGTACTCACCTATTACCAGCCAACAACTCACACTCAAGGAAAACCTATGACACTCTCAATGGCGCTTCATGACACATGCCTCACTGCAGACAAGAAATTAACCAAGTGTCTTCTATACTTGTGCATTATTCCAGGGTCTTAGACCTGAACGGACCAGTCAACAACAACAACCGCAGACAATTTTTTAGCACAAAGCACCACAATCACTTCTACTACGGCGACCCTGCAAACACCTCACAATCCCACACTTTATTGTAATCTGCAGCAAAAAGCATTGCAAGCACAAATCCCTACTTGTACTTACACCGCACTACACTTATAGACACAGTGCTGGAATTTCATCAACCTCTCAAACTAACCATACAAAAACTACAGGGTGATCACATTTTGGACTGAACAATTACAGGTGCTTAATACTGACCAATATGGTTACTCATCTTATGGGAAGTAGCCGTCACTCTGCTACCACAATTTGCTAACGCGTTTTCTCACTCTTCACAGGAATCAAAATGCCTCACTGAAGTAGAGGGATCTTTTGACCCAGTAAAGAGTGTGGTTAACCATACACAGTGATCTCAAACCCACCCCAACAAATTTAAACACCAATGTGGCCAAAGAAGGAAAACTCCAATCAATAAAGGTTTCAAGGCTTTATTTTACATCCACAAAGCTAAAGTCATATAAACTGTACGCAAAATCAAACTGTAAAGATAAATCAGAAGCATTGGTTGCCCAAAATGGTGAAACAAGTTGAACCTACTTAGCATCAACACAACCGTTTGGTGGGTCCATAGCACGCAAAAGGGGCAATATCCAATCAGAGTCTAAGCACAAATCGAAGTTGCAACATTGCAAAGTTTTCTCAGGTTTAGTCTGAAGTCATCTTCTTCCATGTTAATCCAATAGTCAATTTTAATTTGTATATCAGTTGCAACAATACCAATTCTTCCCAGGGTATACAATAGACTTGTTCTCTTCCCATGTGAAAGCACATGTTGATAGTCCACAGGTCTAAATGTTCTAGAACCAAGGTCATTTAGCTACAAGTCTTGCAAATTTAAACAAAGGAGCCCTTTATTATTCATAAGAACATCCTAATGGTAAAATTCATGTTAGAGAAAGAAGAATGATTCATCACTTTTACATGACTGTAAATACAAGGTCTGGAGGCATAGTTATGCTAACACAAGAGATATGGATGCATTAATAAAATAGTTAATAAACATGCATAATATTCAAACCTATAATTTCAACATTAATAATACATCATCACAGAGAATAAAACATATCATTATCATTGCAGGCTAGTTAAGGCATCACGTTAAGTATGAAAAAGAAGTGCATTCATTTTTATGCACATGTCTATTTAAACTCATAATTCACACATTAAACATTATAAATCATAATTTGTTTGACTAATAGCAGTTACTTTCAGGCGTAAAATATACTTTGACATCAATTAAATCATCGTAGCACATTGTTAAATCAACTGGCACAATTGTGACCCATACAGAATGAACACTTTTAAAATATGTGTCGGAGCAGCTTTCTACGTTAGGCTTTTAAGTCTGAATGCAATGTCACCTACTGTTGATGGCTGGGTCAATAAAAGCAATACTATAATTTTCGCCCCAAACAGGGGTAGTTGCTGAAGCAGATAAAGGACACAGTGCGCAGATCACATGCACTGAAACCATGCAAATATTACAGATAGGGATTGCATTATATATTTTTTCATACAGTTTTAAGGGGAATTGTACCAACTTTTTTACATATTGCACAGTTGGGCTGCCATATTTTATTTCATAGACTTTTGAAGGGAATTGTGTGCCTACTTGTTTTACATGTTGCAAAGTTAAGCTGCACTGCAACATAGCTTACATAAAAAAAAATGCTTTTATTCAGCCAGCATTGACTGCATCATAGTGCTTGTTTTTTTAAACTTTGTCATGTTGCACAGCAAAGCCAATAGATTTTGCATAGGAACACCTATTGACTTTGCCAGTGCTTGTTTATTTTATAATTATTTTTAAAAGCATACTGTAACTACAGACACTGCTACTGGGTGATTTGCTTACTGTTCATTCATCTGGAATATGCTGCATCCCGCACAACTACTACTTCTAAAATGCCCAGCTGCTTGGAATGGTATTGCCCATTCCAGAGTGTATCATTGATAAATCATTCTTCTAAATGTGGTTACCATGTGGAAACTCTAAAACAATGATTTACTATGCACTCTATCATTGCAAAATGGCCACTCGCCGCTATGTTTAATTTTATTTTTTATTGCAAGCATACCATTTAGGCAGAAGGTTATTGTAACTTTTTCTGCTTTTATCCTTTTGATTTATCTTTCAGGTCCTTGTTGAGTTTGTGTATGTTTATGTGGATGGCTAAGTAGGTGAATGAAAGAATGAATTAGTGGGTGCATAAATGCATGGATGAGTGTCAGTGTGCATTTAAAAAGACTATTTCATGCCTAAAACTAACCAAGGACTGAAGAGAAACTTGCAATAAGACCTGTTAGCATTGCCAGTTCTTGTTAAAGAAATATAGCTCAATATTTTGACACTGGGCCTACTGCCCTCCTAAATTAACTACAGTAAAGCACTGACAGCTGCCACTGGATTTCACATAGGGCTTTTGTGGAAAAAGACTATGGCCCTCATTACAATCCTGGCGGTCGGTGTTAAAGCGCCGGTAAGACCGACAACAGGCCGGCGGTAATAAAAATGGAATCACGACCATGGCAGAAACCGCCGACATAGACAGCCACTTTAACATTCCGACCGCCACAGCGGTACAAACAAACACAGCGGCAGTCACCGCCAACAGACAGGCGGAAGACAATGTATGCCCACACTATTATGAGAGGCCAATCCGCCATCTTTTCCGGCGCAAATTCAACGCGAATAAAAACACAGCGGAAACAGGACTTGGAAGGGAAAAACACTCACCTCTACACAACCCACGAGGAACCAGGACGCCATGGAGCCTGAACTCCAAATACTCCCTGTGATAATATTCCTGCTCCTTTACCAGGAGCACAAAAGACGGCGGCGACGACCACGGTGAGTCCTGCACCTACAACACAGGGAAGGGGGAGGGAAAAGAGAGTGACACACCCTCACCCACAATAACATACACACCAATACATGCTGCAACATTACATTTACACCCCCCTCACCCTCCTGGAAGAAAGCAAGGACCAAAGGAAATGAGTTGAACGATTGTAATCATGAAAAATCCATTAGTCAAAACTTTATATACAGTATAAACAATTATGTACACCAACCAATCAAGTCCGGGTAGTGCACCATTCATAGTCCGTGGACCACTGGGCCCAAAATGCATGGGCGAGGCCCACACTAGATACCAGACTCAAAATGGAGAGAACACTGCTGGGACATCAGATCGAAATGAAGCAGGCACCTCAGGGGGAAGTGAAGGGGGGCACCTCAGCCGGATGAGTGCACGACACCAGCTCCACGAGGGGGCTCCATGCCCATTGATGTATCCTGGGGAGTGCAAAGCCACAGTCTCTCAAGTCTCTCCAGTGGGTGGGTTGCCCACTGCTTTATCCTGGGGAGTACAAAGCCACAGTCTCTCAAGTTTTTACAGTGGGTGCTTTCCCCACTGCTTTATCCTGGGGAGTGCAAAGCCACAGTGTCTCTAGTCTCTCCAGTGGGTGGGTTGCCCACAGCTTTATCCTGGGGAGTAAAAAGCCACAGTCTCTCAAATCTCTCCAGTGGATGGGTTGTCCACTGCTTTATCCTGGGGAGTGCAAAGCCACAGTCTCTCAAGTCTCTCCAGTGGGTGGGTTGCCTACTGCTTTATCCTGGGGAGTGCAAAGCCACAGTATCACAAGTGGATGCCTTTCTCCACTGGTTCTGGAGGGGGATTTGTGCCCAGAGTGCTAAACCCTGCCAAGGACAGAAGTAGTGGATGTGATTCTCCACTGGTTCTGGAGGGGGCTTTGTGCCCAGAGTGCTTCATCCTGCCAAGGACTGAGGTAGTGGATGCCTTTCACCACTGGTTCTGGAGGGGGCTTTGTGCCCAGAGTGCTTCATCCTGCCAAGGACTGAGGTAGTGGATGCCTTTCTCCACTGGTTCTGGAGGGGGCTTTGTGCCCAGAGTGCTTCATCCTGCCAAGGACTGAGGTAGTGGATGCCTTTCTCCACTGGTTCTGGAGGGAGCTTTGTGCCCAGGGTGCTAAACCCTGCCAAGGACAGAAGTAGTGGATGTGATTCTCCACTGGTTCTAGAGGGGGCTTTGTGCCCAGAGTGCTTCATCCTGCCAAGGACTGAGGTAGTGGATGCCTTTCACCACTGGTTCTGGAGGGGGCTTTGTGCCCAGAGTGCTTCATCCTGCCAAGGACTGAGGTAGTGGATGCCTTTCTCCACTGGTTCTGGAGGGGGCTTTGTGCCCAGAGTGCTTCATCCTGCCAAAGACTGAGGTAGTGGATGTGATTCTCCACTGGTTCTGGAGGGGGCTCTGTGCCCAGAGTGCTTCCTCCTGCCAAGGACTGAGGTAGTGGATGACTTCCTCCACTGGTTCTGGAGGGGGCCTTGTGCCCAGAGTGCTTCATCCTGCTAAGGACTGAGGTAGTGGATGTGATTCTCCACTGGTTCTGGAGGGGGCTTTGTGCCCAGAGTGCTTCATCCTGCCAAGAACTGAGGTAGTGGATGTGATTCTCCACTGGTTCTGGAGGGGGCTTTGTGCCCAGAGTGCTTCATTCTGCCAAGAACTGAGGTAGTGGTTCCTTTCTCCACTGGTTCTGGAGGGGGCTTTGTGCCCAAATTGCTTCATCCTGCCAAGGACTGAGGTAGTAGATGCCTTTCTCCACTGTTTCTGGAGGGGGCCTTGTGCCCAGAGTGATTCATCCTGCCAAGGACCCAGGTAATAGATGTGACACTCCACTGATGGTGGTGCAATATGCAAGCTGCCCATGCTCCTGGAACTGACCACCAGCCTCGTACGACTGACCACTGGGGATGGCAGCCATGTTTGCGGTGGTGCCACTGGCTCAGGATGTTGCAGAGCTGCTGGCTATGCTGGCAGCGGTGTCAGTAGCGGCGGTGCTGGTGGCGGGCTCACTGACTGTGGTGCTGGCGGCGGTGTCAGTAGTGGCGGTGCTGGTGAAGGGCTCAGTGTCCGGGGTGCTGGCGGCGGTGTCAGTAGCGGCGATGCTGGTGGCGGGCTCACTGACGGTGGTGCTAGTGAAGCGCTCAGTGTCTGGGGTGCTGGCGGCGGTGTCAGTAGCAGAGCTGCTGGTGGCAGGCTCACTGACTGTGGTGCTGGCGGCGGTGTCAGTAGCGGCGGTGCTGGTGAAGGGCTCAGTGTCTGGGGTGCTGGCCGCGGTGTCAGTAGCGGCGATGCTGGTGGTGGGCTCACTGGAGGCGGTGCTGGTGAAGGGCTCATTGTCTGGGCTGCTGGTGGCAGTGTCTGTGGCGGCGGTGTAGGTGGCGGTCTTGTCCGCCATGCAGGTTGGCGTCGACGTGGACCAGCCTTTGATTTTCAGGCCCTTCCCCACCTTGGATGGTGGCGCAGCTGTCTTGCTACTTTCGAATTTTTGTTTTGACTGAGCCCTTGGTAGCAGGTGTTTTGGCCTTCTCCCTCCGGGAAGTTTTTTAGACACACTGGGACGGGTAGATGGAGGGGGTATGGGAGTGGAGGAAGAGGTAGTGGTTGTAGGAGGTGTTAGTTTTGTGACTTTGGGTGAAGGTGCATGGGCTGTAGGCTATTGTGAGGTGGATGGCTGTTGGGTGGGTGTGTGACTGCGTTTGTGTACTTTGGGAGGAGGGCTCACAGACACACTGGTAGAGGACACAGGGGATGTGTGAATGGTAGTGGGGTGGTGATTGCACGTGAGCGGTGTGTGGTGATGGGCGTGCTGGTGATGGAGGTAGTGGCTGAGGATGTAGTGCATGCAGGTGTGACTGTAGACAAGACTGGGAGGGAGGAGGGAGACATGGAGGTTGGGGACACAGTGGAGGCAGTGGATGTTGGTATGTGTGCATGGGTATGATGCTTGTGTGAGTGCCTGTGGGATGTGTGGTGCTTATGTTTGCCTGAGCCACCCTTGTGTGTTGAGGTGTGTGCATGTTGGTCTGATGGTGTGCTTGGGATAGGCTGAGGTACAGGGGATTGGGTCTGGGTGGAGGAAGTTGGAGGGGGGAGGCTGGACACAGGGACAATGGCTGCCATCAGTGCTGAGGCCAGAGCCTGAAATGATCTCTGTTGGGCTGCCTGGCCAGAATGAATGCCCTCCAGGTATGCATTTGTTTGCTGCAACTGCCTCTCTACACCCTGGATGGCATTCAGAATGGTAGACTGCCCAACAGTGAGGGATCTCAGGAGGTCAATGGCCTCCTCACTGAGGGCAGCAGGGCTGACTGGGGCAGGGCCTGAGGTGCCTGGGGCGAAGGAGATGTCCACCCTCCTGGGTGAGCGGCCACGGGACACACGCTGAGGGGCTGCTGGGAGGGCGGTGCTGGTCGGGGGTGGTGGCTGTACCTGTATATGCGGTGGGCACAGAGTCGGTGTCACTGGTCTCTGCTCCTGTCCCCGCCGTGGAGCTCCATTCTCCCTCCGTCCCACTGGTGACTTCAGACTCCGTTGTCTTGCCCTCCAGGGCCATGTGGGATGCAGCTCCCTCCTGCTCCAGTGGCACTGCTCCTCCACCTGATGATGTTAATGCACACAAGAACAGGAAGACCACAAAAAGGGCGGGAGGAAGAAAGAAGAAAGACTTGTTCAATGCATGCAATACCGCTACCGTTGGCTGACACTACAGACACAGCAGCCCTCTGCACTACGCCATGCACTTAGAGTTCCCTAATTAATCACAGGGACATGGGGTACAAGGCCTATGCCCGATTGCTACACACATGGAGGTCACAGGAGCCTGACTAGGTGTAGATGGCTCTCACCACTGGTGGGGTTGGGGTGCCACATAGCCTGCCTCACAAAGGGTCCTTGCCTACAAAGCTCGCCCTGGCCTAGGGGAACCCACTGCCCACCTCCCCCAACCAGACACCTCCTAATTCACGCAGAGTCAGCTGAATGAGAGTGTACTCACCCCCTTGTGTTTGCTGTGATGCCCTCAAGCGCCCATCCAACTCCGGATACGCCACCACCGGGATCCGGAACATCAGGGGGGTCATGGTGCGACGGGCAAACCTCCCATGTTGGGAGGCCATCCCCAGCTGGGCCTTTGCCGTCTTCTTGCTCCAGCGGCGAATGTCCTCCCATCTTTTCCAGCAGTGTGTGTTCTGTCTGTGGTGGACCCCAAGGGTCCGGACGTCCTTGGCGATGGCACGCCAAATATCCTTCTTCTGGTGGGCGCTGACCTAGAGGAATAGTACAGTGGAAAAGGAAAAACTAACCGTCTGGACCGTCACAGTCATTGGCCCATGTTCCCACCCTTGCCCTGACCCACATACACTCACCGTCTGCTCATGTAGGCCTCATCCCTCCGTATCTTCCATCCACACCACTCCAAACAGGCATTGCCCATACAGCATGCTCACAGTGTACTCACCTGTTTGCCTGGAGGACCGTAGAGTAGCATGTCCGGGGGAGGACCCCATCCACTAAATTGTCCAACTCCTCCGAAGTGAAGGCAGGGGCCCTTTCCCCAGACACATGAGCCATCGTCGCTTCCAGACTGAGGTCACAGCAGCACTTGCAGTGTAGGTCCTCTCCTGTCGAAGGTCAGGTATCAAGTGAGTGAACAGAGTGAAAATGGCGGTCACGTCCGCGGCGGTGCGAACCGTCACCGCCGGCGTACATCGTCATTGGCTCCTGGGACCCATAGGGCCCAATGTTAACCAATGCAGGATTGCGCCGCAGTCTTCGACCACCTACTGCGACGGTGTACAACGCCAGCGCAGTAACCTCATATACCCTTGTCCCACATTACAGGTCAGGCAGCCGCCATTTCAGGGGGCCACATGGCATTATTTTTTAATGCGTCACACACATATCTAGGCCTTGCATACACACAGAGACAGGCACATAGCGGATTGACAAATGTGTGCAATAAATTATTTTTTTACTACCTCAGTGTTGGCTGAATCTGTTCTCGCTGTTCTCGTCCATGGGGCACGTCCGCTGGGGCAGGTGAGGAGATGGCGGCATCCTCCGGTGTACAGACCGCTGGTGGACCTGTCGACAATGGAAGAGAGACATGTAACATTCACATACAGACTTGATCATGCAACAATCCATGAACTGTGTGCCCAGTTGGAGCCAGACCTGATTTCAGCTATCCGCCATCCCACAGGAATCCCCCCTCTAGTGCAGGTCCTGTCAGTACTCCATTTCCTTGCAAGTGGGTCTTTTCAAACTACAGTGGCCATAGCATCAGGGATGTCCCAGCCTATGTTCTCAAACGTGTTGTCCAGAGTGTTGTCTGCCCTGCTTTAACACATGCGCAGCTACATCGTTTTCCCTCAGGAGGAGGATTTGCCTACAGTGAAAGGTGACTTCTATGCCCTGGGACATATCCCCAACATTATGGGGGCCATTGATGGGACACATGTGCAATTGGTACCCCCCCCCCCGCAGGAGTGAACAGGTGTACAGAAACCGGAAGAGCTATCATTCAATGAATGTGCAGATGGTGTGTTTGGCCGACCAGTACATCTCCCATGTGAATGCCAAGTTTCCTGGCTCAGTGCATGACGCTTACATTCGGAGAAATAGCAGCATCCCTTATGTGATGGGGCAACTACAGAGGCACCGTGTGTGGCTAATAGGTGAGGACAAGGATCCTATACCCTTTGAATAGTTGTCTGGGTTTGTCCCTAAGGGTTAGTGTGTGTCTAACAGTTGTCCCTCAACATTTGCAGGTGACTCTGGGTACCTCAACCTGTCATGGCTACTGATCCTAGTGGGAAATCCCAGGACAAGGGCAGAGAAACGCTACAAAGAGGCACATGGGCAAACTAGGAGGATTATAGAAAGAACCTTAGGCCTCCTGAAGGCCAGGTTCCAGTGCCTCGATATGATCGGTGGTTCTCTGTACTACTCACCAAAGACGGTGTGCCAGATCATCGTGGCCTGCTGTATGCTGCACAATTTGGCTTTCCGACGTCAGGTGCCTTTTCTGCAGTCGGATGGTCCAGAAGGAGGTCTTATGGCAGCTGTGGAGCCTGTGGACAGTGAAGACGAGGAGGCAGAAGAAGAAGATATCGACAACAGAAACAACGTGATCCAGCAATACTTCCAGTGAGACACAGGTAAGAAGACATCACTGCCTCCTACATCTCATACAATTGTTAGACCTATCATATGTCTGTCACTTTCACCCAGTGTATGGACCCTGACCTGTCACTTTGCCTTTCCATTTCACAGATGCGGGTCCCACTGTGTGACCTCTGCTATGTTACCTCATGGACTAGAGCTGTGTGACATAGGTATGTTGACAATACAATGGACATTGCTATTTTACTCAGTTATTGCAAATACACATTTGTGAAAACACAGACTGACTCCAGATTGTTTTGTGATTCAAGAGTGTTTATTTAAGTGCAAAATAGTGGAGGGGTTGTAAAATGGTCAGGGGTGATGGTGGAGGAATGTCCATGGAAGAGTCCAGTTATTTGTCTCACATGTGCATTGTCCAAAGGGGCATAGGAAGTGGAGCTATGGCAGTTTAAGGATGGACAGGGTGACGAAGTGGGACCGAAGGATGACATTCAGGGTGGTCTCATTTCTTGGCGGGGATCTTGCCATTGTTCTCTGTCTTTGTCCTGGATCTCAGGGACCGTTTGCGGGGTGGCTCTCCATCTGCAGGGGGTGGGGTGCTGGTGTTGTGGTCCTGTGGCAGTGCCTTCTGTCCACTAGCGCCGGCAGAGGTGGTGGGCAGTTCATCCTAGGCTAGTGTCAGGGGCCCCTTGTTATGCCACAGTGTCCCTCCTGGTGTTGACAAGGTCCTTCAGCACCCCTACAATGGTGACCAGGGTGGTGTTGATGGACTTGAGTTCCTCCCTGATCCCCAAATACTGTTCCTCCTGCAGCCACTGGGTCTCCTGAAACTTGGCCAGTACCGTTGCCATCATCTCCTGGGAATGATGGTAAGGTCCAAAGAGGTGGGAGAGGGCCTCGTGGAGAGTGGGTTCCCTGGGCCTGTCCTCCCCCCGTTGCACAGCAGTCCTCCCATTTCCCCGGTTTTCCTGTTCCTCTGTCCCCTGAACTGTGTGCCCACTGCCCCCAGGTCCCTGCTGTTCTTGGGTTTGTGGGTTTGCCTGGGTTCCCTGTAGTGGTGGACTCACTGCTGCTTGACGTGTCCTGGGGACAGAGGGATGGTCCCGCTGGGTGGGTGCTGTGCTGGTGTTTCCTGAGTGGGAGGCTCTGTGGTAGCATGTGCCAGTGTGTGGGGAACCAACTGTCCTGAGGTCCCAGATGGGCCAGGCTGGTCATCTAGATCCAGTTGGACAGAGCTGCTGTCATCACTGTGGGCCTCTTCTGTGGGGGGAGTGGACATGTCTGGAACCTCCTGTCCAGTGACGTTGGGTAGGAGTCCTGCAGGGGTGTAAAGACATGATTATTGCATCTGTGTTTGCCATAGTGTGCAATGGGTGGGTGACCGTGTACCCCAGTGCTTACATTCTTGTGTGGGACCTTGTGTGATAATTGTTTTGGGGTCTGTGTGGGTATCTGTAGTGGGCATGCTTTGGTGATGGGTGTCCATGCTTTGTTGTTGCATGGAGGGCTTGGTGTTGGGATGGATGGTTTGTGATAGTGGGACATATGTGAGGTGTTGGAGTGATGGGGGTGAGGGTGGGGGTATGTGATAGCATGCAAGTAGGGTGGGGAATATGGTAGTAAAGATTTGACTTACCAGAGTCCATTCTTCCTGCTACTCCTGCGAGGCCCTCAGAATGCAGTATAGCCAAGACCTGCTCCTCCCATGTTGTTAGTTGTGGGGGAGGAGGTGGGGGTCCGCCACCAGTCCTCTGAACTGCAATCTGGTATCTTGAGACCATGGAACGCACCTTCCCCCGTAGGTCGTTCCACCTCTTCCTGATGTCATCCCTAGTTCTTGGATGCTGTCCCACTGTGTTGACCCTGTCCACGATTCTGAGCCATAGCTCCATCTTCCTAGCTATGGAGGTGTGCTGCACGTGTGATCCGAATAGCTGTGGCTCTACCCGGATGATTTCCCCCACCATGACCCTGAGTTCCTCCTCAGAGAACCTGGGGTGTCTTTGCGGTGCCATGGGGTGGTGTGGGTGATGTGTGAGGTGGTGTGTGTTGTGATTTGTGAGGGGATGTGTTTGTGTGTGTTGTGTGAGGTGCGTGGATGTTGTGTGAGTGATGGTGTTGTGTGCCTGTGGATGCTGATTTGTTGATGGTGGTATCTCTCTCTGGCCTTCTATCACAATTCTGGTCGTAAGGGTTTGTGGGTGATGTGGGTGTGTGTTTTATATTGTATTGGGTGTGTGGGAGTGGTGTGTGTATGTGTATCAGGTGTGTGTATTTGTAATTGTCCAATGTGGTTGTGTTTTGTAAATGTGTGTGTATTTTGAGCGCGGTGGTGTGTACTGCCAAGGGAATACCGCGGTTGAAAGACCGCTGTGTGTATTTGTGGGTCGTGATAGTGTGGGCTTATTCCTGTTGGCGTGACGGTGGAGTTTTTGTTATCGCCAGTTTATCACTGACCTTTGGTGTGGCGGACTTGCAATGTTGTAATGAGGGCCTATATCCCAAACAGCTTCAACTGAGGGTTCCAGCTCCTGAGATCACAGGTCTCCCGGTTTGACTATTCTATTTGGAACAGTGTACTTATATTTAATTATTATTGATGGGAGATTGTACACTGGACCATTAACACTCCCGGTCCCTCCTCTCTTTGTTGATAGTATTATAAGGATATGGCAAGTCAGCAATTAGTTCTCTTATCACAGAGAGGAGCAAGGCTGAATGCCTTGTTCCGTTATAATGTCATAGAACTCTAGAATATTTTTTAATGTACAGCAAGGGGTACTTTCTTCCTTAAAATGCATGTGTATACCTTCATCTTTCCTAGGAACCGCCTAAATTGTTGCCCTTGGTCTTTCATGTTTTTTCGAAGAGCACAGTTGACCAATTGCAACTGGATTTGCTTGGACCCTGCTGTTGGCTTTTGGGAGAGTGGTGCCCACAAAGTCCTGGACTCTTGGCTGGTTGATTGGTGTTGAACTGTATTCCCCAAACTTTAAACCTGCATAAATGCTTAGAAACTTTTTTCAGAGCTTTTCCTCCAGAGAACCAGTAGGGATCAGGACCGCCACCAAAGTCTCACCGGTTTCCCCTGCTGAAAGGATTTTGAGTTATAGGTTTGAACACAGAGGGAATTCACTGAGGCCGATGTCAACACCCTGGCTTTGCACTTCTGGACCCAAGTGTGATTCTGCTGGATTCAAGCTGATTTTTCCTGGTTGAAAAGTTAGGCCTTCCTGAGTTTCTTCTAAAATGTTATAAGGTTTGAGAATCTGCAAGATCTTATGTATTTTCAATGGCAACTTGTGAGTGAAACTTTAAAATGCTGCAATCTTCATGCACCTCTCCTGGAAAAAGATGACAATGCTGAGTTACTTGGGGAAAATATCAAAATTCTCTGGTCTATTAAGCTTAAAAGTGATACTGTTTTTTTCTGAATTTTTGCTATTTGCATGTCTTTTTAAACATGTCACTACTGGCTGTATCCTATCATCACATCACTATTTCACACTAACCATAACTTGCTTGGCTTTCATGGAACTGTCTACAGTGGGCCAAATGCATACAGATAATGCAGCCTTATTAAGAAAACCTAGTTCCAAAACTGATTGTGCCAACTATTACATTTAATATTTCATATAATATGGCCTAGTCATGGTTTCTGGGTTGGTAGGGAATTTTATCAGGATGCATATCCTTAAGATAAAACTCTATTGTTTAATGAAACTGTTTTCAGTTATTGATCCATCCATCTGATCTATGTGGAAACAAGCTTGCCTTTTATATTATTTAACTCATGTGGTGTGTTTGACAGCTGGGAGCCATCTGATGCCACAGTGTCCATGTGCATCGGAAGGCTCCCGGCCGTCCGACATACACCACACTGGAAATTTCCTCCAAAAAGAAACATCCTCGGGAAATGGGAGAAAGCTTCCCTGCCTCCTGATGCTGTTTATTTGTTTTTAGGGAAATAAGATTTAATTTCCCTGAAAAAGAAGGTGAAATGAGCCGATGAGTCATTTTACTTTTTCTGTACCGGTGCTCGTATGGCTATCACAGCACGGTAAAGCACCGGAATGGAACTGATGCTTTCTCACCAGAAGAACCCAGAGAGTCAGACTCCCGGCGTTCACTTAGGCACCCAAAGAAACATGCTGCAGGATACCCCAGGGATCCTCACTAAGCCCGACCCTCTTCAACATCTACATGGTCCCACTTACTAAAATCATCAGATTAAACATTGTATCCTACGTCGACGATACCCAACTGATCCTCTCCTTGACCAACGGCCCATCAACAGCCAAGAGAAATTGTCACGACGGAATGAGAGCAGTCGCCACCTGGAGGGAAACCAGCTGCCTCAAACTCAACTCGGACAAGACAGAGATCCTCGTAATCAGCTCCACCCGCCTCCGTCTGGGATGACTCCTTGTGGCCAACAGCCCTAAGAAACACCCCCACACCCTGGGCATCATCCTGGACTCCACACTCAACATGACCCACTAAGTGAACGCTGTCTCATTGTCCTGCTGCCACACTGTGAGCCTACTTCAGAAGAATTTCAAGAGAATCCCCACCGAGACAAGAAGGACGGTCACCCACGTGCTTGTCAACAGCAAACTAGAATATGGCAACGCACTCTATGGTGACACCACAAAGAATCTCCAAACAAGACTACAGAGAATCCAGAACACAGCAGCCAGACTCATCCTAGACACCCCCTGCCACAGCCACATCTCTGTCCACCTCAGAGACCTGCACTGGCTCCCAGTTGACAAACGCATTACCTACAAGCTACTGACGCACACCTACAACGCTTGCACAACATAGGACCGGCTACCTCAACCACCGCCTGATCTTCTACACCCCCACCAGGCAGCTCCGATCCTCCTAAATGGCCCTCGCTACCATCCCCAAAATCAGGAAGAGCACAGCTGGAGGCAAATACTTCTCTTATCTCACAGCCTGGACATGGAATACGCTCCCACTCAACCTCAGACAAGCCACCTCACTGAAGCAGTTCAGGAAGGATCTCAAAACCCTGCTTTTTGAGTGAGCAGCACCCCCACAACAGCACCTTGAGACACATGGAAGTCATTCTTTACGTATTTGATTGATTGACTCCCCATAGATTCCAGAACTTTGCATCACTGAAATGAGAGGAAAATGTGTTTTTTAGACAAATTTTGAGGTTTAGGATTCTGGGTGACAAAACCTGGTGAGAGCCCCACTAGTCACCGCATCCTGGATTCCCCAGGGTGTCTAGTTTTCAAAAGTGTGCAGGTTTGCTAGGTTTCCCTAGGTGCCAGCTGAGCTAGATACCAAAATCCACAGCTAGGTACTTTGAAAAAAAGTGTCAGTTTTCAGTGGAAAAATGTAATGTGCCCACAATACATTAGGGTGCAATTAATGTCACGGGCACCAGGGTTACCCACACAAATGAGGTATCATTCTTATTGGGAGACTTGGGGGACTACAGAATAGCAGAACAAGCTTATTACTATTGTCTTTCTCTGCATTTGCACCTTTCAAATGTAAGACAGTATGTAAGAAAGATGTCATTTTGAGAAATGCCCTCTAATTTACCTGCTAGTATAAGTACCCACACATCCAGAGATGTGCAAATAACCACTGCTTCTAAACTCCATATCTTGCGCCCATTTCAGAAATACATAGGTTTCCTTGATATCTGTGTTTCACTCTTCATATTTTATCAAATGAATTGCTGTATACCTGGTACACAATGAAAACCCATTGCAAAGTGCAGCTCCTTTATTGCCTCTGTGTAACTAGGGTTCTTGATGAACCTATAAACCCTATATATCCCTGTAACCAGAATGATCCAGCGGATGTAATGGTATATTGCTTTTAAAAATCTGCCATAGTTAAAAGAAGTTACAGATGAAAACGTAGACAGAAATGGATGTTTTCTCAACTCAATTTCAATATTTGTTTATTTCAACTGTTATTTTCTATAAAAAAACCTTGTAGGATCTACACAAATGACCCCTTTCTGAATTCAGACTTTTGTCTATTTTTCAGAAATGTATAGCTCTCCAGGATTCACCATTGATTTCACACACATTTCTATCACTAACTAATAGGAGGTTGAAAACACAAAAATAGGAAAAATGGAGTATGTCCCAGTAAAATGCCAAAACTGTGTTGAAAAATTTGGTTTTCTGATTCTAGTCTGCCTGTTCCTGAAAGCTGGGAAGATGGTTATTTTAGCACCGTAAACCCTTTGTTGATGCCTTTTGCAGGCAAAAAAAGAGATGCATTCTTCTGCAGCACTTTTTTCAAATTTTTCCCCAAAAACTCAAATTTTAGCTGTATTTTGGCTAATTTCTCGGTCCCCACCAGGGGAATCCACAAACACTGGGTACCTTTAGAATCCCCAGGATATAGGAAAAAAGGCACAGGAGCGGGAAAAGACTTAGCAGCGAAGGGAGTTAATAAAAATTGCAAACACCAATGGTCTAAAGTATAAACAAGAAATTCAAGTGACAGATAAAGTTTGTGCTCTCTACAGTTGCTTCACTAGTCAGAAGACAAAATTATTGAATCGTTTCTAAATGGGAGAAGAGTAAATGCTGGGATTGTGTAACCTTAAATGCTGGCTATAGAATGAAAGGGCAGTATTGAAGGGTCCACACAATTAAATAAGCTGATGTAGTGTGTATTTCAGAACTTTGGCAAGCAAGTTGGTGTATCTGCATCTTCAGCTGTCTATGCTCCCCTGACCCATTTATAGATTGCTGGCACTTTCCTAAATTGTGGTTTGATTTCAGCCCCTGTGCAATAATAGTGATTGCCTTCCCCTTGATCAGTGAATGTTAATTTCTCTCTGGGACCCGCGCTGCTTCTGTTCATGAGCTACGACAGAGAGTGAGATCTGAAGGTTGGAGCTGTGAAATGAATGTTGCAATATTTCCAAGTGGCCTCAGTGTATACAAACAGGCTATATATACATGGGATCCTGCAAATTCTGTATAAAAACTAGTCTCTGATTTCCTTATTAAAGGTGACATGATGTGCCTAGTCACCTGTAATAAAGAAATACCATAGCTGCACAACTGTAGTTATTTATTACAATTGAGTTCTACCATCACAATGCCTGATACTAGAGCCAGGTGAAAGGCAGGACATGCATCATAATTAAAGCTGCAGTTTAAAAACTTGTCTTTACCTTTTTCTGATCTGTTTTTATAGATGAACAGTGATAGAAGAAAGGAGATATCAATGGCAACCTGATTATTATTGCATTTGATAATTATAGAAAATAGAATCTCTCTTTGTGTTTCTACATATTCCAAGATACAGCCCTATTATATACGCCTTGTAAACTGATTCTAATATTGTTTTGTAACACATATCTGATTGCATTTTTGATGTGTTTTGCTCTATAGATTCGACGTTCATTTTTCCTCTTCATAAAACATGCTATCTCTTTCATATTAAATAGCAATGCAGCAAGGATTTAAGTTATTTGTGGAAAGGTGAGATGTGACCGTGTATCATAAGGAATAAATTATAGCTACCATACATTATAAGTATATTGCAAGTAACCTTAGCGTCCCATGACCTTGTAAATGAAGTCAGCCTTCAGCCTCATTTCTCTTTATGGTCATAGAACTGCTCATTGACTTGCAACTTCCTATAATATGTGTCAGGGGTGCTTTATTCCATATACCTGGTGATTGAAGGATATGTATTTACTTCATGTCCCACCAAAAGAAGGTACAGTCAAGGGGACTAACTGATTTATTTATTTATTAACTGTATGCGGTTAATTAAGACCATTACAATTATTCAAAAGACATATGCATAATAAAACCTTTAAATCATAATACTAAACACACACAGGTTACAATGTTGTGATAATCAAACGTGCTAGTGCAGAAACCAAATGAGCAGCAATATTGCCATAAAACAACAGCTATGGTGCTGTGTGCACTTCTCAAGCATATATGATGGCTTCAAAAGAAGACAAAAGGGTGCCTCAGTCATCGGCAAAGTGCCAGTGCAAAACCAGGTAGCAACAGCGGTTGGTTGGATTAAACATGCAGGCTAACAAGTTACATCACACAAAGATCATCAACACAACATAGGTGATACCATAGAGCCAAGAAATTCAGTGGTTTCAGAGTAGGAGTGCCTAATACTCACTAATCACCCCCCTAACTGATGTGTCAGATCCTAGAACTACAGCTGGCATGGCTGAGAAAGAGGAAACAGGAAGCCTGTTGGGTACAGACCATTCTAAGCCCAGATGGGGTAGCTCGGTACAGAGATGGCCTCATTGTTAACGAATTCACTCATTATTATGAAAATCTTTATAGGGCTAGATCACTCTGCGACTCAGCAGCTATTGCACAATTACTGGCCGTGATTCATACCCCAGTGCTAGACACAGAAGCCTGTGACTCCTTGGAGGAATAGTTAATGCTGGCTGAAATACTGGCTGCCATATAAAAACTGCAATCCGGAAAGATACCAAGACCCAATGGGATACCTACAGAATTCTATAAAAGATATGTGAATGGTTGGGCCCTACTTACTGATCCTTTTAATAGAAGCCTGGGATACATGGGATCTCCCTCTGGGCCTACGAAGAGCCAATAGTGTGGTTCTCCCAAAGGAAGGGAAGCCCTGAGACAAATGTGGGTCATACCGCCCAATCGCCTTACTTAATATTAAAACTAAATTATTAGCCATAGTTTTAGCCACCCGACTGCAACAGGTAATCTCCCCCTTAATTCACCGGGACCAGTCAGGATTTATGCCTGGTAGATTGACCTGCTTCAACCTAAGACACACACATAATTGACTAAATACAGTTCAGACGTGGGAGGCACCACATGTTTTTCTCTCTCTGGATGCTGAGAAAGTGTCACTGGCCCTTCCTCAAACCGACATTAGTGAGATTTGGATTTGGCCACAGTTGTAAATGGCCTTTCTGCAGGGTCACCCCCAAACTTTTTTCCTTTCTCCTTCTCTTTTTCTGACTCTAATGTTTGCTGGCTTCAGTGCTAAAGTGCAAGTGCTCTCTCCTTAAAACATGGTGACACTGGCTCATACCCAATTGGCTTATTTAATTTACTTGTAAGTCCCTAGTCAAGTGCACTACATGTGCTCAGGGCCTGTAAATTAAATGCTACTAGTGGACTGCAGCACTGGTTAAGCTACACACATAAGTAGCCCCCTAACCATGTCTCAGGCCTGCCACTTCAGGGACTGTGTGCACAGTTTCACTGCCACTTCGACATGGCATTTAAAAGTAATTGCCAAGCCTTAAACTCCCCTTTTTCTACATATGTCACCCCTAAGGTAGGTCCTAGGTAGCCCATAGTGCAGGGTGCTATGTAGGTAAAAGGCAGGACATGAACATGTGTGTCCTAGTAGTGTAAAACTCCTAAATTCGTTTTACACTGCTGTGAGGCCTGCTCCTTTTATAGGCTAACATTAGGGCTACCTTCATATACTGGTTGAGTGGTAGATTCTGATTTGAAAGGAGTAACAAGGCCGCATTTAGTATAGCCAGAATGGTAATACAAAATCTAGCTGACTAGTGAAGTTGGATTTAATATTACTATTTTAGAAATGCCACTTTTAGAAAGTGAGCATTTCTCTGCACTTAAATCTTTCTCACCTCACAATCCATGTCTGGCTAGGTTACTTGACAGCTCCCTTGTGCATTCCACTCAGACAACCCCAAACACACGATGCTCAGTCACACCTACACACATCTGCATACTGAATGGGTCTTCTTGGGCTGGGAGGGTGGAGGGCCTGACACTTACATTTGAAAGGACAGTGGCCTGCCCTCGCACAATGGACTGCCAAACCCCCTACTGGGACCCTGGCAGACAGGATGGAACTGAAAGAAACCTTGTGCACTTCTAAGCCACTTTTTGAACTCGCCTGACTTCAAAGGCACATTTGAGTATTTAAACAGGGCCTATGACCCTACCAACTCAGAGACTTCTGGACAAGGCACCACTGGAGAAGAATCTCTGAACCAGAACCTGCAACCTGCCCAGAGGAACTGCCTGGCTGCCCAAAGGACTCACCTGACTGCTTTTCTGCAAAGGAATGCTGCCCTGCTGTTGCCCTGCTGCCTTGCTGCCCTCTGGCTCTGCTGAGAAGTGCTCTCCAAGGGCTTGAATAGAGCTTGCCTCCTGTTCCTTGAAGTTTCAGGACCAAAAAGACTTCATCCTGCTAAAGAACTCCTTTTACGGTGAAAATTAGATGTGCTACCTGCAAGAATCAATGCACAGCCTGCATCGCGGTGAGAAAATCACTGCACGCTGGAACGATGCAGCCTGGCTCCCCGAAGTGGAGATCGCTGCAGCGCCAGCGTTGCGACTGGAACTTCAACGCATGGCCCACGGAATCGACGCAAAGCTGAGCCAGAATGACGCAGCCAGACTTCCTAAGAGGAATTGACGCAAGCGCCAGCCAGTCAGCAGAAATTTCCACTCATCGCCCACTGGATTGACTCAGCTCCTGTGACTTGTCCTGCACACCCAGGATTTCAAAGCATCGTCCCTCAGGCGTCTGAAAATCCCGCAACTCGAAGAGGATCCAGGTCAGCACGCCAGAAATCAACGCAAAGGCTTCCCTACATGAAAACTCAGCAACACATCGTCTGTGTGCGCTGGAAAAATCAAACCACACCTCCCGTTTTCTACGTATCTCCCCCTTTGCGGTCCCTTGCAGAGAGTTTGAAACCAGGTACTTTGTGCTTGCAAGAGACATTTGTTGTTTTTTAAGAACTAAAGACTCTTTACATAATTTTATAATTTTTGAAGTGATATTTCAACATGTACTTATTGAATCTTGATCATTTTGACCTGCACTTAACCAGATAAATAGTCTATATTTTTCTAAACACTGCGTGGTGTATTTTTCTGTTGTTATACTGTGTTATTCCATGATTTAATACACAAATACTTTACACATTGCCTTCTATGTTAAACCTGACTACTCAGTGCCAAGCTACCAGGGGGTGGGCAGAGGATAATTTGGATTGTGTGTGATTTACCCTGACTAGAGTGAGGTTCCTTGCTTTTTCAGGGGGTAACCTGACTGCCACCAAGGACCACATTTCTAACAGCCACCGCTTTAGGAAATGCATGGCAGTATATTATAAGGATCTAGTTCTGACAGTTAGGCTTAATGGGAAAACATTAGACGAATTTTCAAACGGTAGAGGAACAAGACAAGGTTGACCATTGTCCCCACTTAAGTTCGCCTTGACGTTGGAGTCCCTGGCATGCACAATTCGGTCACATCCCAGGGTTGGAGAGTTCCATGTCTCTGATGAGGATGAACAGGAGGAAAAAATATTCTTATGCAGACGATATTCTCTTATACGTAACTAACCCCATTACCACTATCCGAGCGCTTTTCCAACTGCTGGTCAAATACGGGGCCCACACTGGTTATAAGATGCATTGTGATAAGTCAGTATTATATGTCGAACAGACTACATGACCAACTGTCACTACCACTTGGACTTGCTGGTGGCCGAAAATAGTTTCAAATACTTGGGCATTTTTTTCACTCACAATGAACTGTGCCCAAGCCACAATGTGGAGAGAGTACCTACAGATTTTCAGACCTATGTAGTGTGATGAATAGGGTGGGCATCCCTATTCAAAATTATTACACTCCCCAAGTTCTACTATGCACTTCAGAATACCTACTACCCAGTCTCCCAGATAATCTTCTCCAAAATCAATGGGAATTGAGGACCCCGCTACGGGATGGTTGACATCCGAGAATTTTGCTAAAACCATTGCAACGTAATCAATGCAGTGGAGGGTACTACAGTGCAGCGGACATGATTAACATTAGTAATTGGATTTACACCCGCAAGACCACCCAAAGTTCCAACTTGAAAGTCCCCTTTTGGAATGCAGAACTCACCCTCACTATCTTTATGGGGGAGGGGCTCTTGGACGATGTTGCTGGCAACACCGGTCGCAGTAGAAGCATGGGGCAAAGCCACATACGTTAGGTTGTGACCAAAAGATTACCAAAGAATCACTCCTCAGGTAAGGGACTTAGCTGTGAGAGATTGCAAAGTTGTGAGGGTTTTAACTGTGGGATACCAGTGGTATCTCTAGGGTGGGTGACATCCTAGAACAGGGGGACATTATGCCTTTCTCCACAATGCAGAAAGAATTCAATATGCATCCAACCCAATTTCAAAAACTGAGACATGCCTGGCAGGCTGAAGAACTAAGTTGCTAGGAGCAGAAGTACCTGAGTACGCCCCACTAGAGGTTTGAATACTAATGGACGAACTAGGCAAGGGGTCAATCTCCGCCATGTACAGAACAATTTACAACCATTCCCTGGGCAATTGCATGAGAGATGGCAACAGGATGTGAGAGAGACTGAAGTCATAGACTGGAAAGCGGCATTGATGCATCCATGTGAGGTTGCATCGATGCATGCTTAAGCCTGATACAGTTCGAACTCTTCCACAGGGTTTACTACGAACGCAGCAAATCATTGAGAGGACATTGCTTGTGCTGTGAAGAGGCTATAGGGACCTTTATTCACATGTTTTGGGAATTCCCTTATAAAAAAATATACTGGACAGCAATCCTCATGGAGCTCTCGACCATCCTGGAGTTAATGGTCCCACTAGATCCGCACTTTGTTTTGCTGGGGCTCCCAAGTGATGAAGATGTCCCACGTTTCAAACTGGTCTTTAGTTCACTGGCTTTGGTGGTGGCCAAGAGGGATGTGACCAAATACTTAGGGGCATCGGAAGTGCCCTCCCTACAGGAATAGTAGCGGGGGATGGACCTATATAGGGCAGCAGAAAGATGACATATAGAAGTAGAAGGTGTCCCCACAAGTTTGACAAGATATGGGGCTGGTGGAGATCTTAGTATGGACTGGGGTCTGTAGAGGGAGACCACACCATAACAGTGGACCAGATCACTAGCTAGAGTTAAACATTACAAGGCTGTCTCATATAATTTAATGTGCACCACCCCCTAGGCACAGTATGCCTGTGTCTCCTAAGAAGCATGAAATCTACTCTAGTATGATACTGCATACTATTGGCAACTATACTTGGACAATAATGCATGACATATATGATTGTATCACCTTTGTTGGGTTATGTATATACATGAAAATCGAAATAAACATAATTAAAAAAATAGTAGCAGTGGGGAAAGTACAATCTCACTCCATTCAAAGCACCAAGGGCATGTACCCTTACTAATAGCTGTACTGAGGACTGGAGAGAGATTCATATTGTTGGACACACCAGAACTCCAGACTGGGAGGAGAGTGCAACTGACTGTGCTGGAGGACCCTCCTGACTAGACCAAGCCTGGTGAAGGAGTGCAAGAGAAAAGAGCAGGAGTCTGCGGTGATACCCTTGGGTGACTAAGCCTATTAACAGCAAGGAAGACAAAATTGGTCAGCTGAATGTTTAAGGAAGTGGACTCACAGATTGTTACACTCTCACCTGAGTTTGGTTTTATGCTCTTTCAAAAGAGCTATACAGAGGCAAACAACGTGCTCAAGTGATTCCTCACTCTGGCCACAGCCCCTGCAGGTTGTTCCTTCTGTGGGTCGGTGACAATTGGCAAGATGTTTTAGAAACGGCCACTCTTCTAGCCTGGGAGCCATAAATCTTGCCTTTAGATGGTTTTAGTACGTGCAGGGAAGGTAAGATGAAAGAGATTCTGGCTTGTAAGTGCTGATGACTGGCCAGGCATGCTTACACTTAGCTAGGGTGGCCCTATGAGAGTGAAAAGACCAGAAGCAAATACATTTTTTGATGCCCAATTTAAAGGCTAATTGGATGAAGTTGGTAACCCAATGATCCTTCACATTCAAGAGACACTGGCAGTCCTCAAGGAACTGATGATCCGATTGCCTTGGGATGCTGGTGTTGATTTCAGACCATAATAGAGCCTCTAGGCTGCCACCCCTGCCCGCCCTTCAATTAGGACACAGGTTTATAAAGGTACAAGCACTAACTGCCTGCTGGTCAGGGGGCCTAGTTTCAGCCTGATCTGGGTGGCAGAAGAAGACCTTGGCAGATTGAGAACATGTTTGTATATCTTAATAATTAATTTATTCAGCATGCTACTGTCTTTGCTCAGTAATATTTTACTGCCATAGAACAATGACGGTAAAACTTTTGTTCTCATGACTTTCAAGGAAGGGGAAAGACTTGGCCCCAGCAGTGAGTTTAATAGTTTGGATAAGGTCATCTGGAGGACCTTTGTTTCAACATCCTTTCTTTGTCTTATAAAAGAACCTCTTTCATCAACATAGACCTCCAAATACTTGTATAATTGGTCTTTCGTGATCCTGCCATCCCCCTGTATGATTTTCTTCCAAATGTTACTACTTTAGTCTTTTTCAGTTTGATATCCATTGTTGTTGGTGTTTGTGTAGGTATGCAGCTTATTTAACAAGTGCTGTAGCCCTTCTCTCTTATGACTAAATAAGGCAAGTTCATCAGCATATAACAAGTTACTGATTTGTTTACCACCAATGTTAGGGGGGTAACGGTTCAATGACATTGAGAGATTGGGACAGGTCAGCAATGAGCAGATTAAAGAGAAGGGGGACTAACATGTAGCCCTGCTTTACACCATATATGGTTAAAATTACTCTGGACACACAAACACCATCACCAAACTTGATGCAGATCCAGGTTCATAAAGGTATATAGGACCAGACCACATTTTGATCTATCATGTTTGTGCTCTTTCCAAGCCAGCTTCCTGTGCTCAATGAAACCAGTTACCGGACAACTGTGCTTGGCCCATGTTTCCTGCAGGGAGTTAATATCAAAGCCATTCAGAAAAACTATTATGTTGAGGGACTGTAGTTTCTGCACAAGCCCACTGATGTTCCAAGAGCACAGGGACAGCGATAGTGACTTGGAGTGCAAAAGCACCATAGTGTTGGTTCAGTCATGGTGCTTGCGAGATAAGACTAATGGCAGTCAGTTCCAATCTGTTCTTGATGGGGCAGAAGTAACCACTGCATGTTCACCAGTGGTTGTGAAAGTTCGACCCAGGGCATTTTTTAGGATTGAATAGGGCTCCTTCCTGGGTGGCTCTGAGTGAGCCTGAGGTTTTACAAGGACCACTGAGTGAATGGTAACTTTATAGGGACTAATCTTAATGCTCCAAGTGTTAAATTCCTCAGAACTGGCTAGGGCTAATTGTTTGAGAGTCAGCGAAGCAAAAGTTGCCAGTGTTGCTTCTTAAATATGAAAACCCCTGGATGGCAGGAATTCCACTGGCACAATGTCACATGGCTCCAGGTGACTCATCTCGGGGACTGACTTCAATAATCTTAGAATGTTTCCCCTGTTTAAAATATCAAGGGGACCTCGCAAATGATATTTCTGATGAACAGCAGCTTACCAATTAAAAGTTGTGAGGTTACTTGCTGTAGAGAGCCATGTGGCCTGAGCAAGTCCTGGGCCGTGGGGGTCTCCTTCCTGTGAACCAGCCATGGCAGGCTCAGTAATATAGGCTGGATCCAAATGGTGGCTTGGGGATCTCTGGGTCCTTGTAATAAACACTCGAAGAGTATTGTTCATGGCATGGACTGGCTCACTGTTAGCCAGGAAGGAAAGCCCAGGATGGTCAGTGGGACGGCCATGGTTTGTCATCAACCTAACTCCACCCAAAACTGCATAGGTGACTCTTGATGTTACAACTTCTGAACATTCTGGATTGCCTAATTATTTGGCATCCGCTGTTTAGTGGGAGCTGCTTTCTTCATCCTTTGATGACGCATGCCTTGTTATTTTACTTGTGAACAATGGGAATAGATTGGAAGCAGGGGAGGGGTTCCTACTTGTCTTGTTCCACTGCTTCCAGAGTCACTTCCTTTCCCTCTTGCTAAGTGAACAGGGTGGCTGAGTTCCATCTGAAGCAGCTTTTCCAGGGGCTGGCTGGATTGCTGTGGTGAAAGTTACTGCTGTGGGAGGCAGAGATGATGCACTTGCCTTCTCACCACTTAGACTTGTTAGTTGAGTGTGCACATCCATTGGGGGCGGTTGAGACCTTTGAAAGCCCAGATGTTGGTCATGTTAGTTCTTCCTGAAGGGCTAATCACCTGCCGAGAGCCTGCAAGTTCAGGGTTAGAGCTGATGGAAATAATGTGCAGATCTGAGGATTGGACTATATGAACTTCTGGAGCTTGTAGACTGGTTACACTTTGCTGATGTTGTCTGTGACCCACTATGAGCCCCTTGATTTCTGATAACACATCGTTGAGAAAGGTTGGGAATAAAGACAAGATGTCTATGATAGGAGAGCAACAACAGGCTAACTGAACAAGGTTGGCAGTAGACTGCGCTCTTAAAATCAGTTTGTTTAAGTTATGAAGCTTGCTGTTGATCCCTGCTGTGAAGGCAGTTAGCAAATTCAGGTGTGCTACTTGAAGATCTAGCTTATCATAGTGGTAATTGAGGGCAGAAACAATGGATTGATGTGTCTGCAGGGGTTGTGGCCAGATTAAACCAGGAAGTGCCATGGTCATGACTGAAGAGACTTTACCTGGCCTTGCAAGACTGTGCGGTTGGTCGGTGATAAGAAATTACAGTTCCAGAAAGGATCAATCATTTAGTTCCATACCATCTGGTCTGTGATCTGGGATTCTAGCACCTTCTGGGTGAGAAGAATTAATGGGTGAGTGCAGTATAATATTTCTGGCTGGAGCTACAATCCATTGAGCCATTTGCGGGCTGAAGGGACAGTCTGCACTCACCTCCGTTGTTAACTCAGACCGAGAGTGAGCTGCTGGATGGAGATGACTTCTAATTTGAGGACCATGCATGGCTGGGGGTGATACCTTGGCAGGTTGGGTAGATGTTGTTGTTGTTGCATCATGTTCCACCTCACTGGAGGAGTGGGCGGGTGCTGAAGCAGGGGCCCTTAATGTGGCAACTGGTATAAAATTGTTAGGGGGTGTGGTAGCCCTAGAAGGTGACTGATGACAAGTCTGCTGGTTTGGTGCCGATGGGGCAGGTGGGGCAATAGATTTTTCAGACTCTGTTGGCTCAACTTTGGCCTCTAGGCCGCCTTGCCACTAATGTCTTTATGGTGGACTGGGATAGACCATGTTGGCGGAACTGAATGTACTATTGCCTGAAATTAAAGTTGTGGAACCCCAGTTTTCATCTGTGTTGAAGAGAAGGCTCACCCTTGCTTCTTGTGGTGTAGCCTGCACTGTCAACTTTGGCTGACTTTTTGAAGAAGTCTAAAAGGTTTTTTGGATGGGGGGGCCAAAGGGACCGGTCCTCCTACAGGACTCAGAAGAAATAAGGGATACACATTAAGAAGTGGAGGTTGGTTCTGGGCACATCATTTTCATTGTTTCCGGGCTCAACACTGAAGCCAAAGCAGGTGTTGAGCATGGGGGACACTGTTGTCTGAGCATAGGGACTAAAGCAGTGGTGTAACAATATCCCTGCGGTGCAGGGGGACCTGAGCTCCAGGGGTCCCCCTCAGCTGCACACAGTCACGCACTGCACACTGGCCAACACTGTGCAGGGGCAGCGGGCCCCTGGCCTTAGAGGTCTCGACTGGGTCAGGGAGTCTTGGGGGGTTCCCTCGATGCACTTTGGAGGGAGGGCCCTTCAACTTTCATTACCCCACTGGATTAAAGGGGTGAGCTTCCTGTTCCACAACTTTACTTGTTCCGCCTGCGACTTAAGGAAATTATGGGCTCCTTCCTCATGGCTTCCTTCCTGGTCACCTGGAGGACACCTGTAGGATACTCCAAAACTTGGGGCACCTATACTAGTGCTGCCTCACCTCCCCTGAATCGTAGCTTCAAAAGGGGTGCAGGGAAGTTGCACGAGTGTGCTAAGTTGAAGGTTAGAGCGGCCTGTCAGAGGTTGGGAACCTCTGCTAGCATCACCGTACCTCCCCTTAGGGATGGCCTTTGACAGGGGTACAGGTAAGGGGGCACAAGGATGCTAAGTTGAGGGCTTAGAGCGTTCTGTCAGAAGTGAGTAAAGAATGCAGTGATTTGGAAAATAAGCTTGAGGATAAGAGCTGAGGCAGGCTCCTGACTACTGTTTACAGAGGGCTGCCAAGCATTGTGTTGCTGCCATGGGGTAACGACTGCGGAGTTATAAGGTAAAAGCCTGTGAGTGGTTAGGTTGTTGCCAGCCACGTCGCTGCATGCAAGCTGCACTGGCTAACGTCAGCTGCAACCTCAGTCAAGGGCCCTCAGGGCAAACTAGCAGCCAGCACCAAGCAGCCACGAACCCCGTGCCACAGCGCTGGGACCATAGCTCCGCTCCGCAGATACAAAGTCAGGGCTCGGAGACAAAGGGCCCTAGGGTGCCTCTGTCCCATCTGGGACTGGGAGCCAAGAATCTGGGTAGTTGAGCTGGGTGCAGTGCCCTTTGCATCCTCCTTCAACAACAACGCCAGCTGCGCGTGACAACAGCACCTATC
Organism: Pleurodeles waltl; assembly: GCF_031143425.1. Lineage (NCBI taxonomy): Eukaryota > Metazoa > Chordata > Amphibia > Caudata > Salamandridae > Pleurodeles > Pleurodeles waltl. The sequence goes on from NC_090440.1 coordinate 264,308,730, forward strand.
CGATGGCTAGGCTCAAATCCTGCTAATGCAGTTTAGTGGACTAAATGATGAACTTCATTGATTAATGTTTAATCTAAAAGTAGGTTCATAGCCTGGCTGAGCTGACTTTGCCTTTCCTGCTACTGAACTCAATAAAAATGATGACAACTAATTTTGGGATGAACATCAATTATAAAGTGCCCGGAGATGTGGAATGTGCTACATTGATTGTCAATATTATTACTAATGCTCCACATGCCAATTTGCACTTTGCCCTTGTTTGGTTCTTGAGATGGTGAGCATGCATAAAACGATTTACCTTCCAGTCCTTATAATCTCCACTCCTCCCCATGCCTCTAGTAAGCTGCCTTTTGATGTGGCACCATTATTGTATTGCATTTGTCAAGCAGATATTTTGTGGCTGATCCACTAAAATCAAGGAGCCAGAGACCAGAGTTTTACACTGCAATTCATTTAAATAACCGGAGGGTGTAGAGCATCTGCTTTTCTTTGCAAACTATGGTTATACATCTCTTTTGTTTCCAGCTGTTTTTTTCTCAGTCAGTTGTTTGGGGGTAAAAGTGTTGTCAGCACTGTCCCATGAAGCCATTGTGGAAAATATCCAACCTCAGGCTGGCCAGTACAGGCTTGGCTTGGCTATTGATCTCATGGGCTGTCTTTCATCGTCTGGTACGTTTCTTTGCCACACACTCATGTTCCTAATTATAACAATAATTGTGAATTAGTTTCAAACTGTTTGCTATAAAAATGTCTTGATATCATCGTTACTCATTCCAGGCATAATCACTGTGATCACCTAACTTTTTTAATTGTCATTGTTAATACAAAAGAACCACCAAATATTAATCTTATGTTCAATTGGGCACGCTCACTCATTTTTTTGACTTTAGTTATCTAACGTGCCTAGATAACAACCATTGATGTTATGGTGATGTCTTATTCTAAGGAAGCAATGAAGTAAAGGTTTATTGCTTAGCATGTGTTGCTAAAAAAGGGCCTACTTTCCGAATATTCCATTTGCAAAAAGTGGTTGCAATTTGCGCACTGACTGTGAATAGAATAGCATTTTGCAATAAAATATATGTGCTAATAGGTCAGTTCACAAAATACTGAATGGTAGAACAACCTGCCTAATTAATAAACATTGGGCCAGATGTAGGTAGGTTTCCTTTTGCGAGGTGCAAATTGCGAGTCCCAGCGACTCGCAATTTGCACCTCGCAAAAGGAAATGCGGAAAGGTGTCTCAGACACCTTCTGCGACTCGCTATGGGGTCGCAAAGACCCACCTCATAAATATTTATGAGGTGGGTCGCAGTTTGCGACCCCATAGTGAGTCTGGGCACTCACAGGGATGGTGGCCTGCTGGAGACAGCAGACCACCATGTCCGTGACTGCTTTTCAATAAAGCAGTTATTTTTTCTCTTTGCAGCCCGTTTTCCTTAAAGGAAAACGAGCTGCAAATAGAAAAAATACCGAAACCTTTTAGTTTCGTTTTTTTTTCAGAGTAGACAGTGGCCCATAGGACCACTGCCTGCTCTGAAAAAAAATTATTGTGAGCATTCACAAAGGGGAAGGGGTCCCCTGGGGACCCCTTCCCGTTTGCGAATGAGTTACCATCCACTTCAAGTGGATGGTAACTGCGAGTTGATTTGCAACCGCTTTCGCGGTCACAAATCAACTCTACATCGCGGTGCGACTCGCAAATAGGAAGGGAACACCCCTTCCTATTTGCGAGTCTGAAACACATTTTGCGAGTCGGTACCGACTCGCAATATATGTTTCTGCATCGCGTGAGGGCATTAGCTCCTCGCAAACGGCGTTTTTCGCCGTTTGCGAGGCGCTAATGCCTTGCTACATCTGGCCCATTATCCAGGTTGCGATTCGCAAACCCAGTGTAATTGGCTGCAGTAACAGGGATTGTGGCCTGGGGTGGTGGCCTACAAGGGACTGCCGACCACCATCCCAGTGACTGCATTCCAAAACACGACACTTATTTGAAAGGAACCAGTGCTGCTATAAAAAGTCTCCCGGACCACTGCCTACTTCCCCAGAGTATGCTAAAATGATTCACACAAGGAAAGAGGTTCTAAGAGACTCTAATGGGACATTATTGGGGCTCCTCCCCCTTTGACAGTCAGTTACCTCGCCAATTCGGTGGTTGCTAACTCATCAATGGATTACATTTGCAATTGCGGTAATAAATAATTGAAGCATTGTTTCTGAAACGGAAATAGGAGGGGTTGTCCCCTCTCATTCCCCCCTCTCATCTGCAAATCAGAGGGGATTTAAAAAGTTGTTGTATGAGTCAGAAAGAATTTCCTTACTTGTAAAAATCCTTTGTGCATAAAGAAAAGCCCATCTGCAGTTGCAAACCCTGTGATTTTGTGAATTACATGGTTTGCAATCGCAAATGGGCTTTGTACATCAGCCTCGTAATTACGTCTAGGTGCACAATAGCTGAACGCACAATTCTGATCTGAGAGGAGGCATTTGGGAAACAGCTGGAACAGGCAGGACTTGAACACTCAGTTAAGAGGCCATCTCATACCTTGTTTCTTCCAAGGGTGTGCAGTCACTTTTCTGGAGATAGCACTGAAAGATATTCAGTAGTCGATAATATTCGAGATCATGGTCTTAAATTTTGTTCATGCCTTCACAGCCAAAGTAAAGGGCCCAAGAACTTAAAGTCCATCTGTAGCAGTTAGTGTGGTTTTTAGGCCTAAATATCAGACTTAGGGACAGATTTATGAAAAGTTGCGCTGCACCTAGTGCAGCACCACTTTCCCTGCAGCCCTTAGCGCCCCTTAGCGCCCCTTAGCACCCCTTAGCACCCCCCTAATGCCATCATGGTAGCGCCCCTTAGCACCCCTTAGCACCCCCCTAATGTCATCATGGTAGCGCCGTATTTAAAATACGGCGCACCGTGCTGGTAGTTAGGGTGATTAGAGTCACAATTTTTTTACCCAAGTCCAGCGCTTTGCACGTTTAGCGTAAAAAATTATGACGTTAATCCTTCACAGCACCCAGAGGCCCATTGTAATCAACAGGAGGCTCTTTTTAACACCTGCACTTAGCAGGCGATAAAAAGTGCCAGTAAAAATGGCGCACAGAAATCTCATAGATTCCTTTGCACCATTTTTACGGCCCCCCCAATGCCTGAATGCCGCCCCTGCATACATTATGCCTGGTGCAGACATAGGCGGTCATTCTGACTGCGGCGGTCGGCGGTCGCCGCCCGCCAAGCGGTTCCCGCCGAAAGACTGCGGCGGCCATTCTGGCTTTCCTGCGGGGCCGGCGGGCGACCGCCAGAAGACCGCCGGACGGCCCAGCGGGAAAGCCCCTTCAACAATGAAGCCGGCTCGGAATGGAGCCGGCGGAGTTGCAGGGGTGCGACGGGTGCAGTGCCACCTGTCGCGATTTTCACTGTCTGCAAAGCAGACAGTGAAAATCTTTGTGGGGCCCTGTTAGGGGGCCCCTGCACTGCCCATGCCAATGGCATGGGCAATGCAGGGGCCCCCAGGGGCCCCACGGCACCCGTTCCCGCCATCCTGGTTCTGGCGGTGGACACCGCCAGAAACAGGCTGGCGGGAAGGTGGTCGGAATCCCCATGGCGGTGCTGCAAGCAGCGCCGCCATGGCGGATACCCTGGGCCAGCGGGAAACCGGCGGGAAACCGCCGGCTCCCCTTTTCTGACCGCGGCTTTACCGCCGTGGTCAGAATCGCCCAGGAAGCACCGCCAGCCTGTTGGCGGTGCTTCACCCGCCCTCCGCCATGGCGGTCATGGACCGCCAGGGTCAGAATGACCCCCATAATGTTGTGCAAGGGGTTACAAAGTGGCGTAATGCAAGCATTGCGTCACTTTGTAAATATGGCACAGCATTTTTCCCCTTCCAACACCACATTAGGGTAAAAAAAATGATGCTAATGTGGCGTTGGAACTGCGCAAAGCCAACATAAATCTGGCCCTTAGCTTGTGATAATCCAATAATCTCTGTTGTACATTAATTTATTTATTTTTATTATCTATGAACCCTCCGCATAAAAGGTAGAGGAGTAAGAGACTTGCATATAATTACAGCTTACCTTTATTGTAATGAACCAATAGTCAACTACAATAGCACTAAATGAAAAAGTAGGATAGCAGCTGCTTTAATACCACACTGGAATAGCCAAGTGGGGTGGTCAAGGTTACAAGGAGCAGTCTTATATACACAGTAAATGCTATCACATCAAATTATAAATGTGAACATCAAAGGAATTTAACAATATTCACAGACTGATTTTATTCTTCTTTTCACATGCACATTGATATGTTCTTATATTAATTAAGATATCTCTTTACATCATGGATCAGTGATCACTTTTCACCCTAAGAGGTTAAGTGTAGGGTTTTATCAGGGCTGAAATTGTTTTATGAAAATATTCATTAAAATTAGCACAGGTTTGGAAAAACACTTCCACTGTAAGTAATAGAAATATCTTCAGTGCTGCACACTGGTGAGTATGGAAAACACGAACACATGAAGAAAAGGTGACAAAGTAATCAGTGCCCATTGTTCTTGTGAGTATCTGTATCTAATGTGTATACATGTATTGTATGACAATAAAGAGGAGCAAATTCAAGGAATACTTTTTGGGTTCAGGGGTAGGCAGCAAAATATAGGAGAGTAAAAAAGGAAAATGCAACTGTTAGACCTTACATGCTTGGCATGGTATTCCCCAAAACTATGTGCCTTAACTCCTCCTGTCTTAATTAGCTTGTTTTGCTGGCATTAGCACTGTGTCTGTGCTATCTACTTCGAACATGGTAAAATTGGCCTTTATCTATTTTGTGCATTTAATTTACTTGCAAGTCCTTAACACATGGTCCTACATATACCCAGGACCTGCAAATTAAATGTTAGTAGTGGGCCTGAAGCACTTATTGTGCGATCCACTAAAGTACCCTTATAAAAGATGCCTTAGGTTTGCCACTGCTGCCTGTAGTGCAATTTTAAACTGCCATTTTGACATGGCAAAATAAACCCTTTGCCAGGCCTAAACCTTTCCTTTCATGCATATCAGTCACCCCTAAGGTAGACCATAAAGGGGAAGATTGCATTGTATTTAAAAAGTATAACATGACTGCTTAAGTTTTATAATGTACTCATAGTGGAACAACTCCTAAAATAGTTTTCTATCTCTACCACTGGGTTACTTTATTACATTTTATAAGTGATAACCTTTGATTGGGACCATATAGCAATATGATGCTACCACTCAAAGGAATTGTAATTTAAAATAATCTTCAATGGTAAAGTTTAGATTTTACGTCACAATTCTGAAAATGCTACTTTTAGAACATTGGTATTCTCTTGTCCTAACCATTTGTGCCTTTTGGTAGTGTCCTGGGTCACATGACAGTGAATGGTTCTGCTGTTTGGGCTTTGTGTATTCCTCCAGGACAGTAACAAATAAGGGGACCAGGTGTGGGAAGGGTGGCCCTTCCTACCAGGGTGGCTTGGGGCATAGTTAATCCTTGCCCCACTTACACCTCAAAGGGCTTGCCCACAGCACACACAACAAAACCTCATACTAGTCTTTTGTCACCACAGACCTCTTGGAGGGTTGACAGAGAAAGGGAAGAACATTCTAGATCCAGATGTGGGTTAAGTATAGCGGATCCCCCTACTTTAAGGGATGGCATCAGATATAATATATTAGACCTCTAGAGACACTCATCAATTGACTCCTGAGCATGTCAACAATACAAAAGGCCTGCTTTGCCCTCCAGAGAACTGCCCTGAAGCTACCAGAGGGACACCCTGCTGCTTAAGGACTGCCTTGCTTTCTGCGGAGGAAGACTGAACCTTCTCCCTTTATCCCAGGCTAACCTGAATAACTCAGAGAGTCAGTTGATTGACCTCCTTCCTGAGCTAGAGGGACACAACAAGCCCCAGGGGCCTCCTTGCTATTGCCTAGCTGATCTGCTGCACTGGACCTGCTTGGACCTGCAATTGGAGCTGCCTGAGCCCTGCTGACCTCTGCTGGAGTGAGTTTCCGATTTCTCAAGATGTGCCTCCCCGGGTCTTGAAGCACTGGCTGAAATCAGTTAAGGTCCTCCTGTGAAGAAAGATTAAATCCTCAAGTTTTGGCTCTTTGCAACTGCGAATGGGTCATTCATGCCAAGATTTTGCCATCCACCATTCTGATGAACCTGGCACTTCACGATGCAGTGACCGCCAGCAATTAGCACTGGGATATTCACACTTTCTGCTACAGCAACGGCAGCTCACAGTGACCGCGTCATCTTGAACTTGGGACTTCCCCTGGGTCTAGCACAACAGGACAACTGCAAGTGCCTCTTTGTGCTTTTAGGTGCTATATTCACTGTTCTACTGATTGGATGTTTGTTGTTCTGATATAATTTTATTTATTACAATTTACTATATGTCTCTAAGCTGGCTTACTATTTTCCATGTGTTGTGTGTTCATTTTATTACTATTTGTGTGCTGCATTAATACTTTATACTTTGCCTCTAGGTTAAGCCTGACTGCTTTATGCCAAGCTACCAGAGGGTAAGCACAGGGTAATTTAGTGACTTTCGTGGTTCACTCTGAAAAGGATTATGGTTGTTTACAACAACCAAATATGTGTGGAAAATTGTACTGCAACACTGATCATCATCAAGATGAAGAAATAATCTTTATTCTGTAACAATGATAGGCTAGTTGTATATGGACAACATTTGGGTCCATAGATATACATCAGGGGGGAACATTCTAAGCTTACTGAGGAAAGTTCCTGTTGTATTGTGCATGGAAACCTCAATATCCTGGGACCATAAACCTTGGAATGCCCTTTGTCTGACCACCTCCCACCACATCTTTCATAGAAAAGAGAAAACCTTCTTATTCTACTGATTTGTTTCTGTATCTCTCCTTTTGTGTGCTTAATATATGCTCCTGTTTTCCAGTGATCGACACTACCAACTGTGCATGGGAATACACCACATTGTGGCACTTTCAGACTATTTTTCAGCACTGCAAAAGTGTTTAGGAACTGAATGTATGACATTATAATGACACTCGCACTTCCAGACCATACCTGCAGCTTGGGGGACCTGCATTAGTCAAAATGTGACGGTTGTTTCAGGTAGAGAATTCGACCACAGCTATTCAGCCACTGTGGTAGCATCTGTGGGTGGTACTAACAGCAGTGAAATACCCTGGAGCGGGCCCTGGCACTTATGTTGTCATAAATACGACATGGGTTTATTATAACTAAATTACTTCTTTCACAGATACAAATATGTTATGATTTGTAATTGGAACTTAGAGTGCCAATGCATTCTGCATTTTAAGTTCCAGTGGCAGTGCGGGCATTCCTGCGAGGACAGTTGAGAGTTGACTGGCCGAGGAACAGCCACGCTCTGGCTACTGGGAATCTATCAAATAAATATATTCTTAGGGCCTCACTTCAAGACCGCCGAGGTACCACTGTGCTGAATACCGCCAATGCAGGCGGTTTTCCGTGCAGCGAATCATGACTGCTGGCGGCCCTCTGTCCTTTTCCGGATGGACAGCCGTCAGCAGCCATACTGGCGGTCAGCGGGGAAGTGGAGGCTGCTCCACCTCCACCGCCCCATCTTCAGAGCACCGTCCACCGAAGCCCAACCCAGGATTCGGTGTGGCGGTGTTCTGGTGACGGGGAGCTGGCGGCGGAGCAGCCCCCATGGATCCCGTCCCCTCCCGGAGGATCACCGTACAAGTTAAGGTGATCGTCTGTTAGGGGAAGGGGGTGGGGAGGGTGTTGTGTGTTATATGCATGCATGGGGGTGTGCATGTGAGTATGTAGAGGGGGTGTGTGAGTGCGTGTATGCATGCAGGGGGTGTGTTGTGTGTTTTGAAAATGTGTGCGGGTCGGTCTGTTTGCATTTCTGTTTGTATGTGTGTGGGTATGTGTTGTAGTGTATATGTGCATGTAGGGGTATGTGTATTTTCATGTTGGGGGTAGGGGTGGGGAGGGAGTGTGTGTAAGTCAATGTTGGGGGTGGGGAGGGGGTCCTACCACTTTAGAGGGGTTGCAGGAGGGTGTGGGACATGGGGGGAGGAATCAGGGTTGGGGGAGACCCCTATCAGTGCCAGGGAAGGAATTCCCTGGCACTGATAGCGGCCTACCGCCATGGATTTCGTGGCGGTTCCAAACCACCCGAAATCCATGGTGGTATGCAGGGTCCTGATACCGCCGGCGGTCTGGTGATGGCCACCGGGCTGGAAACCGAAGTCTCCAGCTCAGCGGTCGTCACCACCCTGACTGTCAGAATGGAGAAGTGGCGAATGACCATAGCGGTTGTACATGGTTATTATGTATCACCATGGAAACAGTGATAAGCACACTGAACTGCACTTGATGTATTTTGCTTATAAGCGTATCATCATCAAGATCAATAATAGCGGTGATACGCGCACCAATTCACTTTGTATAATTTTGCATATTTATTGTCTTAAACTTTTCTAGATAACAAAATAACAGTGTTATTATAAGTATTAGCAGTAAGATATACATTTGATTTCTCTCTTGTTCACAGTACCATAGTACCATATATTGTTCTCTGTACCATGCAGTTTAATAATATAAATTTCCCTCCAACATTTCTACACCAACCAGGAACATTATCCATAGAATGAGAAGATTGGATAACTATGTTTGCAACACATGTGAAAGCTTTGGGACTTCAAGACTTTAATACTTCAAGAAAAAAGGCCTTTACTTCTCAATGCTTTAGGCAAAGAAAGGCAACACATTTTAAGTACTTACCAGTAGCTACAGCATCTAATGAAGATCCACTTGAGGATGTTTATTTGGAAGCAAAGAAATGGCTGGAAGTTAGATTTGTGAAGGAAATAAATATAGTAATGAGCTGATATAAAGTGTATACTCATTCACAAACTGAAGGTGAATCAATTGATGACTTTGGTGGTCATTCCGACCTCAGCGGTTTTTTCTCCAGACCGCCGAGGCCAGGGGAGACAGAATACCGCCATTGCCGGCGGTATTCATGCCTCCCTATTCCGACATTTCCGCTAGCCCAGCGGAAATGGCACATCAACATTGCCGCCGGCTCGTAATAGAGCCGGCGGCAATGTTGATGTGCAGCGGGTGCAGTAGCACCCGTCGCGCATTTCACTGCCCGAAATTCGGGCAGTGAAATGCGCGATGGGGCTATGCCTGGGGGCCCCTGCACTGCCCATGCCAAGTGCATGGGCAGTGCAGGGGCCCCCAGGGGCACCCCCAGTCCCCTTACCGCCAGCCTTTCAATGGCGGTGTTTACCGCCACGGACAGGCTGGCGGTCGGGGACTCATAATCCCCAGGGCAGTGGTGCTTGCACCGCTGCCCTGGGGATTATGCCCGCCAGGCGGAAGCCTGGCGGGAAAGAGGAGGGGCCGGCGGTATGACTGTGGCTTTTCCGCCACGGTCAGAATTGCTGGCGGAACACCGCCAGCCTGTTGGCGGTCTTACCGCCAACATACCGCCGGCCGCCAGGGTCGGAATGACCCCCTTTGTCTCAAAATGAAGAGAATTATCTATGAAATGTAAATTTGGTGTCATGACTGATGAGTTGGTGTGTGATCAACTCATTGTGCATTGTAAAAGCAAGAACATTCAAGAGCGACTCTGGGCAGCTAAGAATCCATCTCTTAAAGATGTTATTGATATTGTGAGGATTGTTGAACAATCTGAGCATTGCATGAAAGAAAAATAAATTAGTATCAGCAGTGTACGCGACCACAGGGTGTGACACATCTGATTCAGAAGTTGGGGCAGTTGCGAAAAATAACAAAAATCTCTCAAAATTCAAACAACAAACTAAGAGATGTTGCTGGTGTGGAAGCAACTTCCATACTGCAGATTACTCAAAATGTATAGTTATTAACAAAACTTGTTGAAAGTGTGGACGTAAAGGGCACGTCTCAAATGTATGTAAGCAAGAGAATACAAGTGGAGTAGCCACTGTGGATGAACAACTTGATGCAATAGAGTACGCTGGAGTAACTGATAGAATTCTTGTGTGAAAGATAATGAAGTCAATAAAGGCAGGAAAAAAAGACCGGTAGCTGACTTTGTGATTAATGACAAGACAGTAGAACTGATGATACACTTAGATTTTATGTATACCATTATTTCTAAAGAAATATTTACTACCTTGTGGCCTAATACTAAGTGTTCCCAAAGGATATTAACCCAGGCAGCTACCAAGGAGAAAAGTTAATTTGGTGTCTTCCATAGAAGCAATCATTGAATTTGGAGGGAGAAATACCTGTGGCAAAGTTTATGTAGCTGAGAGTGGACCACCCACATGACCTTAACATTGTGGTAAGCCCCAGAGCTCCTAACCAAGTAATGGTAGTAGAAGACATTACACTTTCAGATATTGTGCAATAAGCACAGGAAGTATTCTATGAAAAATTGGGCCATTTAAAGGTCTGTCTATAAGTAATTAAACTCTTCATCTTACCAGTGTGCAGGGTTTGATTGAAGCGTCACAAGAAAATGTAACTTAAATTGATTTAAAAATCTGTAGTGGAACCTTTTTCTTGGTATGTCTCCATTTGTAGTTATCTAAACCTGTTTTTACTTAAAAATGAGCCAAAGAAGAAATACACATATTACATTAAATGTTATAGGCTCAATTGAACTACAATGATACATTGGTCTGCCAAATTACTTGCTTGCTCTTTAAACTCATATACTTCCCTGCATGACCTCCAGCACAAAAGGCAGTGTAATTCAGGAGTACAATTTAGCTTATACTTGCACTAGAATCTTCATGCACTTATAGTGCAATAGGTCAACTACTTGAAAGGACATTGTGGCATTCATTGAGTTCTCTCTCATCTTTAACTTCAAACACACTAACAGTTAGCACATATGTAAAAGAATGATAATTCAACATGTCACTCTAGCTGCAATATTTTGGAACACAAATGTAATCTTAAATCTCAAAAGTTCAACATTTAAGGCTCCAGCACTGCTTCATCATTCTTCAGAGGGTCAGTGTGTGCTCTGTCTCTAGTGTCTGCTTTAGAGGGGTGGTGGAAATATTAGTTTTTCATGTCTGCCTAGAATACTCTGCACTAAGACTCTAACTTCCCAAAAAGAACTACTTGCGGAGTTGATCAATACTCAGTACCAAATACTGTTTGCCAACAAATGTGAAGTGATGAAGGGCACCAGGGTCTTCTTTCTGCATGCCAGCATTTTGCCCGCCATTTTTGAAGAAACCAATGTGGCTACTGCAAGTTTCACCAGGCTGGAGACATGCAACTGAGGCACAATGTTATCAGACAATTCATTAGCAAAGACACAGTTCTAATTTGCCATGCGTTTAGACAATGCTAAACCCTCCTTCTCTGAAGGAAGGCAAAAGATGAGAGACTGAAAAATTCATTGCTTTCACAGACTGCTCCAAGAAATCTTTCTACTGTCGCCAGTAGCACAGCTTTCCTTATTGGGAAGTTGAAAATGGCCTTACTGAATCAGAAAAACTGACAAGTTCTAACTCCATTTAGCAGTATGTTTTCCTAGAGACAAACAAAGAATGTAGAAACTATACAATTCTGACTTTCAACCGCCAGGCATGCTCTAGAACATCTGAGAATCTACTAATGGAGCCAGCAAGCTGTCAACAGAATGCAGCAAGCAAACATGCCACAAATACACACACCTCCTAACCCTACTCTACCCTGCTCATTTTAGACTTCTCAGCATTGTAGTGTCCTGCTGGACACATTATAGTGTTCCCACCAACCACTTTGCTGAGTGCTAGCTTCCACACTCACCCCACAGGTGACCCTGCTAATAAAAGGGGCCTGGCGCACATGCCCTGGGCCAGTTGTACGAACCCTATGTCTCTGTGTCATTAATATTAGTAGCATGAGGGCCTAGGCTCCCCAACATTACAATGGCAAAGAGTGGGTCTGACCCCACGTGCGCGCTAGCAGCAAATCTGCTGTTGTTTCTGGGGGGAAGTGGTGCCTCTGCCTAAAGCACCCCGCACCTACTGCCAGAAAGACACCATCACCGGTGGAGGGCGACGAGACAGCCACCCAGAGCGACCACCGGCGTCCACAGTGAGGCCCCCGCAGCCGCTCACCTGCGGCAAGATAGCTTGCCAACTGGTGCTGCCCCCGCAGCCCCTGAGGCAGAAAAGCCATCTATGGCCCCGCAGACTGCCATCTGGTTCTGGTGGTGAAAAAGGTGGGCCAAAGACTGTTGGACAAAGGACAGTGCACCTGAGTCCTGACGGCGAGAGCACACAGACCCTGTGACAACCCCCCTTATGGCTCCAAGCGTGACTTGGATGTGGTCCTGTTAGCTGGTCCTCAGCGATGCCTTCTCTTGGCCTGCGATAGGCCCGGCACAGTCCACAGGCTCCCGTGGCAGCCCGCCAAAGGGCCTCGAGGAGACTCCTGTCCAATGGAGTTCTGGCCCGAGTAGGAGCCTGGAGCTGCAGAGGTTAGGATGCACCAAGGCCTTTAAGGACGATGCCTTTTCATCCAGGTCATCCTCAGTCTTTGGAGTTCGCCATTCCTGGAGCCTGAATGCCTTCCCAGAGATCTTTGAAGTGGACTTTCCACTGCTTCTGATGCACCCACATCGAACATTGTAAATAGACTTCCAAACCTCAAGCCTAGGTGGGACAGGACCTACACTGCCCTAGTGCATTGTGATGTCATGGACAAGTGGTTGAGGTATCTGGACTTCATCAACTGCTATTTGTGTCCAGAGCAGTCTGGATAAATTACAGATGCATAGTGCCCCCAACTCTACCTGTCTACGCAGCATATCAGGTGGAACGCCTGAAGAGACTCAGGTGGTCATTATGACATCAGGGGTAAAATGAGCACTGCCGGACTTTCACCACAAGAAGGGTGGAAATCCAACAGTTTTGATGGAGGTAACTGGTGGTAAGCTGACACTGCTACCACCAGCACTGCCACGCCAGTAAAACTCCACCAGCCTTATTATGTTAAGTAATATGGCCTGGCGGTGTTCTGCTGGCGGGGCACTGCTGGCGGTAGCAGCACCCCTTCCCGTTCTCTGCTGGAAGACGACCTTGCTCAAGGTAAGTCGGGCTTCCGACAGGGGGAGGGGCTGTTAGAGTGGGGGGTGTTGTGTGTGTCTGAGTGTGTGCATGAATGTGTGAGTGAGTGTGTGAATGCATCTGCGTGTGTGTTGTGTTGTTTGTGTGGTTGTATGCGAGTGAGTGAATGCATGTCAGAATGGTGAAGTGAGTGCATGTCTGCATGTGTCTGTGATCATTGTAAGAATGTGTGTGAACATGTCTGGATATATGTGTGTATGAATGCGTGTATGCAAGTGTGAGTGATTGGGTGTATGCGTGGTGCGTGTCTGCAGGTGTGTGTGTGTATGGATGGTGAGTGTTAGACTTTTCATCCTTGGCGTGGTCTCCCTTAACTTTTTGCCTCTGTTCCCCAGGTTGTTGATGTGTGCTGGACTCTGATTTTATTGTTTTCGTTACTCTGGGCACTTTACCACTGCTAACCAGTGCTAAAGTGCAAGTGCTCCTGTTTAAAATGTGTACGTAATTGGTTCTCCATGATTGGCATATTTGTTTTACTGTTAAGTCCCTAGTAAAGTGCACTAGAGGTGCCCAGGGCCTGTAAATCAAATGTTACTAGTGGGCCTGCAGCACTGGTTGTGCCACCCACACAAGTAACCCTGTAATCATGTCTCACACCTGCCACTGCAGTGTCTGTGTGTGTATTTTTACTCTGTAAATTCGACTTGGCAAGTGTACCCACTTGCCAGGCCTAAACCTTCCCTTTTCTTACATGTAAGGCACCCCTAAGGTAGGCCCTAGGTAGCCCCAAGGACAGGGTGCAGTGTATGGATAAGGTAGGACATATAGTAATGTGGTTTATATGTCCTGACAGTGAAATACTGCCAACTTCGTTTTTCACTGTTGCAAGGCCTGTCTCTCTCATAGGATAACATGGGGGCTACCTTTAAATATGATTAAAGTGTAGATTCCCCTAGAGAGTAGATGGACATGTGGAGTTTGGGGTCCCTGAACTCACAATTTAAAAATACATCTTTTAGTAAAGTTGATTTTAAGATTGTGCGTTTGAAAATGCCACTTTTAGAAAGTGAGCATTTTCTTGCTTAAACCATTCTGTGACTCTGCCATGTTTGTGGATTCCCTGTCTGGGTCAGTTTGACAGTTGGGTTGTTTTTCACCTCACACCAGACAGTGACACAAAGGGGGCTGGGGTGTAACCTGCATTTCCTGATTAGCCATCTCTGCTAGGAGGGAGGGGTGGAGTGGTCACTCTCATCTGAAAGGACTGTGCCTGCCTCTGACAATGCCGGCTCCAACCCCCTGCTGTGTGTCTGATGACTTGCCTGGGCAAGGCAGGATTTCACAAGTAGGTGTGAGTCCTCTTTAAAGAAAGGTGACTTCAAAGACTAAAATGGGTATAAGAAGGGCACCCAAATCTACAGACTTGAGAAACACTTCTGGAACCAAGAGGAACCTCTGCCTGGAGAAGAGCTGATAGCTGAGGAAGAAGTGCTGCCCTGCCTGTGACTGTGCTTTGTGGAGCTTTCCTGCAGTGCTGCTTCTGCCAGAGTAAGAGGGCAAAGACTGGACTTTGTGTGCCTTCCATCTTGTGAAGAAATCTCCAAGGGCTTGATTTAGAGCTTGCCTCCTGTTGTTTGAAGTCTCAGGGACAGCAAAGACTTCTCTCTGCCAGCACCTGGAGTCTCTGGAGAGACTCCTGCTCTGACAAGTGGTGCCCGATCCAGTCCCTGGGCCCTTGAAAGAAAAGCTGGTGGAAATCCAAGAAAATCGACTTCGGACGACTCCGGACCGACGCCGCTGCTGAATCCGGTAACGCCGCCTGCACCTGACGGCGTGACCTTCGCTGGAACGCGACGCTCTTCGCAGGCCCGACGCCGCTGCAGCCCCGCTGAAGTCCGTGACTCCGTGGAAGTCGCCGCACCACATCGTGACCGACGCCGCTGGAAGTGCACGGATTCAACGTTTCGCACAGACGCCGCGATTCCCCACTTCGCGCATCGGCTTGTTTTCACTCTTCACCAAAGGTACTGTACTTGGGGGTCTACACGACTCCGTGTCCGGCGCCGCTGGTGTTGGCTTGTTGGGAACGACTCCGTCACGACGCCGTGTTAACATCTCATAGAAGCATTTTTGTTTCTAAGTGCTATTTTTGAGTTTAATCTTTAAAAATTCATAACTTGACTTGTGTATGTTGGATTTTTGTCGTTTTGGTCTTGTTTTGTTTAGATAAATATTTCCTATTTTTCTAAACCGGTGTTGTGTCATTTTGTAGTGTTTTCATTAAGTTACTGTGTGTGTTGGTACAAATACTTTACACCTAGCACTCTGAGGTTAAGCCTACTGCTCTGCCAAGCTACCAAGGGGGTAAGCAGGGGTTAGCTGAGGGTGATTCTCTTTTACCCTGACTAGAGTGAGGGTCCTTGCTTGAACAGGGGGTAACCTGACTGTCAACCAAAGACCCCATTTCTAACAGTGAGGGTATGTCTCTGAGGATCGGAGGGGTCGGGGGTATCTGTAAGGATCATAGCGGTGGGGGTGTGTGTGTGTGAGGATCAGAGGGGGTGGGGGACTTCTCAGCATTGTAGTGTCCTGCTGGACACATTCTAGTGTTTCCACCAGCCACTCTGCTGAGGGCTGGCTTCCACTCTCACACCACACCCATCCATCATGCACACTGGAAATAAAATGAAGCCGTTCAAAAACAACAAATATTTAAGGATCATGAGTTACTTAAGTTACTTGCTCATAACAAAAGTGTCTCAACACTTGCTCAAAAGCTAAGGCTGCATCCACACAAATGTGATTTTATTCCAGCTGTCACTCAGAGCTACTTATGAATGTCTATTTCCTTTTTTGTTTCTATCTATCTGGTAGAATGTGACTTTAGTCAAGAACCATATGCAGCCCCATAGCCAATTTCCCTTTAATGAATTGATCAGAAACTATTTGGAACTCTAAGTGGAATTTTCTAAGGCACTAGGTACAGCTAAAAAGATAATTTGCAGCTTAGAGATTTGCACTGCCTATCTACTGTTTTATGAAACTATTTTACTTCTTCTGAAATGTTTATTAAAAACGGTAAGCAGGGTTAGGGTATAGATGGCCTTATTTTTTTATTTTTGCTCATGTTTTCCTCCAGCCTGATGGTGTCTTGGATGTGGTTGTGCTGAGATGCACTGGAGATGATAAGCTTATCTGTCAGGTAGGCAGAGGTGCCAGTTATGATTATGTAGCTGGCTTTAAAGATAGTGCAGACTTGAGGGGGATCATTGGGGTTCCAGTAGGTTGGGGGTGAAGTGGTCATTTTTCTCTGGGCCCTTCATGAGGCATGCTGATGCATTTAGGATTACTTTAAGCGGGGAAGGGCAGTTGAAAGTCTGGGAGGACATATAGCAGGCCATTGCCACCAACCAGATGAGAAAATATGAGGCTTTGAATGGCAGTATGAAGTTGGTTTCAGGGAGGATGGATTCACCATCTGTAGTAGCTTGTACCATGCTGGCTGTGTAGTTGCAAAGGGGAAAACATAGGGAGTGATTTAGTTTGAAAATGATATATTTACTCCTTCTAGTTGAATTTTTTAAAAGTGGCCTTTTTAGACGGGGGCGTGGTCTGGCCGTCGTGGGAAATGGCTGCCTGGTGAATGCGCTCTATGCGCCGGAGTTGAGCCCAGGGGACTTGAGGGGCTATTGGAGGATGGGAGCACCTCCACAAGCCTGCAGTTGGGCACCCCCAAGTTCCTGCAGTCCTCGAGGGACGGGGGTGTAAGAGGGAGATTATCAGCAGCCTCCCTACCTGTGCAGGAGTGGGCCCTATGCCGCGGAAGGAGGAAGGTAGGTGCTCCTCTGCCACCAGAGTATACCATTGCCAGAGGCCACCTACCACAAGTGTTGTAGAGATCGTTGTTGTGTTTTAAAATGTGCTATTGTAATTCGTTGTTGGGGTTGGGCAGTGTACCTTTATGGAATGCTGGGTGCGTGGAGTTCTGATGACTTCATCAGCTCCCGAGTCAGTTGCTGTACTTGGAGCTGTGAGGACGTTGGTGTTGATGTGGAAATAAACTTCGTGTCCAGGAATATTCCTTCTCTGTTTTTCCCTTCTTTTGGATACAAGATAAATTGAATTCTGATTGCAAATTTTCTAAGGATCCAGTATGTGAAGTTAAAATTGGGGAAGTCAAGCTAAGTGTCACTGTGGATTCAGGCTCACCTATATCAATTGTATCTGATACAAATTATCATTCACATTGGAGTAACCTTCCCTTGTCAGCTCCTGACATAAAAACAGTAGCTTTTGATGGTCAAGAAATTGATATGATCGGGTATTTCTTAGAAAGGATTTGTTATCAGCAGAAGACTATTAGTACAAAAATATATGTAGCCAAGAGAGGGTACAATATTCTGGGGTGGAAAGAACAAGGACAATTTGGGATGGTTCTGAGACCGGGTACTGAACGACCTATCACCCTGATTGAGAAAGTGGACATAAAACTTGATACTCTTAAAGATGTCCTAGACAAGCATACTGTGATTTTCAGGGATAAGCTGGGCTCTGTAAAAGGTTATGAGCATAAAATAATTCTCAAACCTGATGCGATACCTGTGGTACACAAGGTGCGTAATGTGCCCTTGAGCATCAGAGGGAAGTTAAAGGAGCACCTACGTGAGCTATGTGCTGATGGAGTCATTGAATCGACTAATTCGTCTCAATGGGTTTCTCCGATTGTGGTTGTAGTTAAGAAAACGGGGGATTTGCGATTATGTGTGGACTTGAGGTCTTTGAACAAAAATATTCTAGTTGATTGTTTCCCGTTGCCCAAAATACAGGAGTTATTGGCACGATTGGGGGGTATGAAAGTGTTCTCCACGATTGACCTCAAGTCCGCCTATCATCAAGTTGAGTTGAGTAGGGAGTCTCGTTCTCTTACAACATTTGTCACTCCATTTGGTGCTTACAGATTTTTGCGGATGCCTTTCGGTTTAGCTTCCGCAGCATCTGTGTTTCAGAAGCTAATGTATCAACTGTTTGGGGAAGTACACGGAGTGTTGGCACATCAGGACGATATTTTGATAGGCTCAGAGTCTATTCAGGAACACATAAACAAACTTGATAAAGTCCTAGAAATTCTGGAAGATCACGGGATTACGGTGAGAAAAGAGAAATGTAAATTCATGGTTGAGACGGTTGAATATTTAGGTCACACAATTTGTGCACAGGGAATCCTACCCAAGAAGGACTTATTAGGGGCTATTGGAAATGCTCCATCTCCTAATGATAAAGACCAGTTGAGATCCTTTTTGGGTCTTTGTGAGTACTACTCGCGATTTGTTCACAATTTTGCGTATCTGACAGAGCCATTAAGGAAGTTGTTGAGGAAGGGTGAGAAATTTCAGTGGCAGGATGAGCAGGCTCAAGCCTTCTTAACTCTTAAGACTCTCATAATTGAGGCTCCTGCTCTTCATCCTTTCAATGAAGACGTACCTTCTGTCATTACTGTGGATGCGAGTGGGATTGGCCTAGGAGCTGTTTTAAGTCAAATGATAGGAGGCAAGGAATTTACCATAGCTTTTGCGTCCAGACGACTTTCTGAGGCCGAAGTGAATTATAGCACAATCGAGAGGGAGGCACTAGCTTGTGTTTGGGGTGTCAACCATTTTTAAATGTATGTTTGGGGGAGAGAATTTACTTTGGTAACAGATCACAAGCCATTGGTTTATCTATGGAATGACAACATTTTCAATAAGACTAGTCCTAGATTTAACCAGGTTGTTGGCTAAACTGCATGAGTTTAATATGAAAATGAAACATATTCCTGGGGAGAACAATGGTAGAGCAGATTTTATTTCCAGGTGTCCGGTTCACAATCCAATTGATGGGAAGCAAATGGAGGATGAGGATGTCATGGTGGGAATGATAGACGGAGTGTTTGTTTCTGGGGAAGTCATTTCCAGGCAGGTTTGGGCGGAAGCTATGAACAAGGACAATTCTCTATTGCTTCTTAAAAAATATATTTGTGAGGGTTGGCCAGCAGGGAATGGTGTTTTAGAAGTAATAAACCCTTTTTGTAAGGTTAGAGAGGAATTGAACGTGGAGGACGACCTTGTCATGAGGGGGGAACGTTTGGTACCTCCTAATGAATTAAGGCACAAGTTGATACAGCTGGCTCATGATGGGCATGTTGGAATCACTGGCACAAGGAAGAGGTTGCGTTTATATTATTGGTGGCTGGGTATGGACACAGAGGCGGAATTTGCAGTTAAGAATTGTAGCATTTGCAAGGGGGCAGATAAAGGTTTGCATACTAGAGAAGTGCCTTTGTGTCCTGTACCATTTCCTGATAAACCTTGGCAGAAATTGGGATTGGATTTCATTGGTCCAGTTGGGGGTTACAATGACGGAAAGAAATATGTGTTGGTTGCAGTAGATTATCATTCCAAATGGGTTTCGTACAAGTTTTTAAGAGAACCTAATACCACCAATGTGATTGGATTTTTAAAAGAGATCTTTCATTGGGAGGGTATTCCCAGGTTTTTGGTCACAGATAACGGGGTGCAATTAGTATCGCACCAGATGGTTGAACTTCTGAGAAGACTTAATATTAAGCATCTTACAACTGCATTGTATAGTCCGCAGGGTAATGGGCTTGTTGAGAGAGTAAATAGATTACTCAAGGAAACTATTCAATTGGCCATCAGGTCAGGGAAGAGTATACAGGAGATGGTGGCAGAAAGGATATGGTGTTATCACAACACACCACATTCTTCTACTGGTGTTGCTCCTTTTGTACTTTTAAAGGGTAGACATTCTTGCAATGAACTGTCTCCAGAGTGGGTTGTACAGGAAACTTTAGGGGGTGTTGTTACTTCTGATATCAATCAGGTGAAAGACAAGGTGATTAAGCAACAGGTCAAGAGCAAATTGAGATATGACGATCTGAAGAGAGTTAAGGAGGTTCAATTTGGTAGAGGTGATGTAGTTAGAGTAAAAAAACCTCAGGGGAAGGGAAAGGGATTGTCAAGTTTTTTTCCCACTGCCAAGGTGGTCAGAGTATCCAAACATTCTGTTATGGTTGAGGGTGGCAAATGGTGGAATAAGAGGAATGTGGCGAAAGTGACAGATGAAGCCCCTGGGGTAAAACATTCAGGTGTTTGGGCTGGTGTTGAGTTGAAAGATAGTGGTTATGATGGCGGTGCCTTAGGTTGAGGATCAGGTGAGAATGTGGGGTGTTGTAGTTCTCCACATGAAAGAGGATGTGTGTTTTCTGGGCAATTTATCTAGGAAGAGGGTCAGGAGAAGACATACGAGAAAATAACATGCATGACGGTCGTGGACATTTTGGCATAGGAAATACTGCGGGGGTGATGGGTGAGGGTGAAGTTGAAAGGTTGGAGGAAGGTGCTAATCTGGAGGGTGTGATGGGTAGGCCCAAAAGAAATGCTGTTAGACCCAAATATTTAAATCAGTTTGTGACGTATTAGGTATGTAGGGAGGCAGTGGGATATTGCCTTTATTGCTTATCTACAACTTGCCGTTATTGCCTATGTATAACTTGTTTTTCATTTCTTAGTCTATGTATGGAATGTTTAGAATGTTAATTGGGATTTTTCATTTTCAATGTATCTTTTGTATATTTTATTGTAGCATAGTAGGGAATGGGTAACATATGTGTTTGTATTTGTTCTGTTTGTTAAGGGGGAAGATGTGTTGTGTTTTAAAATGTGCTATTGTAATTCGTTGTTAGGGTTGGGCAGTGTACCTTTATGGAATGCTGGGTGCGTGGAGTTCTGATGACTTCATCAGCTCCCGAGTCAGTTGCTGTACTTGGAGCTGTGAGGACGTTGGTGTTGATGTGGAAATAAACTTCGTGTTCAGGAATATTCCTTCTCCGTTTTTCCCTTCTTTTGGATGCAACAATCATCTATCAGCCTGGATCACGTTTGGCCTCATAAGCAGGTGTGTGCCCATAATGCCTGACCTCCTGAGCGCCGGGACACATGGGACGGGGGACCATCATCATAGTGAAGTGGCAGACTGTGTGAACTGGGTGCTACTCAGGGACTGACCCTTTGCGTTAGCTCGTTGGGTGCGCACCCCACCTCAGTTCGACGTCACCCTCGCCAGTGTGTCTGGCTTGTATCGAGGGAAATCACCCGCCGACCTCACACACGACCTGGCCTAGCACTGTTCATCAAGATTGGGCCTACTGCGGAGGGTTACGGTTGGGGAGTGCAGCGCACTCGGTTTAACGCCTACGGGAGCAGCTGCGTCCACATGGGAGGGGTTCTTATGCTGGATTTTGCATCCCTAGGAGACAACCAAGCCTCCTGCACAGCCACGACATAGCTTAACAACTGTGAGGGTCTCTTGCAGTTCCGCTCCAGGATCCCTTCTTCTCCCAGGTGGCGATGTTAGGGCGGAAAACATCAGACAGACACTCCCGACAACTAATGTTCTCAGAAGCATTACCGAAATCCATGGTGGCACACATGACCCCTCCTAGCTCCGCGGCCCAGACGGCCAACCCTCACCCTGCCGATGATACTGCCCGCATCTTACAGGAAATCACAGCAGTGGGACGGCGTCTGGAGGCAATGGATTTGAAGATTTCAGACCTCTCTGCGGCCTCAACCTCCATACGGGCAGATATAGCCCGTTTCCAAGTAACAGTAACGGACTTCGATAATCACCTCACAACCATTGAGAATCAAATTGCTGATCTGCCGGCCCAGGATGGGGAGATACAGTCCCTGCAGATAAAGATCACAGACCTGGAGGACAGAAGAAGGAGAGACAACATCCGCTTTTTTGGCATACCGGAACACAAAGAAGGATCGGACGTCAAGTCCTTCCCTACAAATGTCCTCCCTGAACTCACAGGCCTTGATTTTTCCCCACCTTTGGAGTTTCAAAGAGCCCACAGAATTCGTCCTCTGCATAAAGCACCCCCGGGGCAGCCACTCCCCATCATCGCATGTTTCCTCCGCCACGAGCAGGCCTTTCAAGTAATTTCAGTGGCCAGATCTCATGGCACGTACTCTCAGAAGGGTCATGAGATTCAGGTGGCCGCGGACTTCTCCAGAGTAATGAACGAGAAACGGAAACCATTCCTGGCAATATGGCCTCAAATAGGCAGCTTGACATCAAGTTTGGCCTTTTCGTGCCCACCTCTATGTGAATTTCCCTGGATGGTAAATCAAGAGACTTCTTTGATCCCGCAGACCTTAGGTCCTTCCTCAATGACCTCACTCTGCATCCCATGGACCACACTCCTGCCCATCCGAGAACAGATTCTCTGACCCTGGAGGATCCTTCTTCTGTTGCTACTTCCCATCACCACGCCGCCTTGCAGACGAGTGGACGGACCTACGACCGCACACTAAAATCGAAAGAAGGCAGAGAACATGCTCTTCAGGCTGTGATTGCCCTCACCCAGGATCAAGACAGAGACAAATCCCGATCCCCTCTGAAACCATTAACGACAGCGGAATGCCCATAGTGCTGATCTTCCAGCACAGCCAAGAACCCCTCCTCTCCTGCCAGAAGCATGTACTCCCCTGCTGGACAGATAAGTGACCAGTTCACTAGCTTCCACTTCTCTCTATCCCCGTTCTGATAGGAGGTGCCAGTATTGTAACTATTATAACTATTGTAACTATTGTCTTTGCCGCTTCTGTTGATAATGTCTGCCCTATGCACAGAGCTCCTAGTGCATCTGGCTGGCAGGGCGCTTCCCGTCCTTTCTGGGGCTTTGTCAATGACAGGGCTGTGGGGATGTCACAAGCCAGTTGCCTCCTGTTTCCCCTCTCGATTTATATTTCTGGTTATGATTTACTCCAGCTAGTATGTTGTATATACTCAATGTTACAAGTACCGTATGAGCTCTTTTGTCTCAAATTCGTTGTTAGTCTTATGTTGTGGGAGGGGGACCTTCCTTCTGCTGCCTACCCTCCTTCTGAGATGCCCTCCGCTGTCTGTGTGACATGCTCTCTTGCTTTCTTCCCCCCCCCCACTTTAATAGCTATTACCCTGGGGAGTACCTCAGGTGACACAACACAGTTCTTCCTGCCCCCCACATCGCGGAGCCCCCCAACTTTGCACCACTTAGCTTAGTTTACCTCAACTTACCTTGCCACTCCTTCCGCGTTCTCCGTCTGCCAGTCCTGGTTCATTGATGCAGGTCCTCTTCATCTTCCTCCCCTCAGAGACCCTCGCCCCGACGGGATGAATAGGAATACCGCCGACGTGGAGGTCCCCTAATTTCCCTCAGATGCCATCATCCCCAAGAGGCAGTCGTCCTCACACTCCCTGCCCAGGGCACACCGTGCTACGTGCTTTCAGGTTCTATCATGGACCCCCTCCTCGATGCTCTCTCTGTTTTTTCCATGATACATTATACATCATGTTCTTTCCCTACCCCTTTGCACTATCTGAGTTTTTTACTTAACAGCACTCACTCCTGGTTGTTTGTGGGTGGCCCTTCGGGATCCCCTACCCTTCCCCCTCCTCCCTCGGGCTTGCTCGGCACGCAGGCCATGCAGGTTCTGACCAGCAGTTTAACAGGGTTTACAATAGTGAGGTAATTACCTCGGTTTCTATAGTCCACGCTTCTGTGTCCTTTGAGTATTCTTTGATTTTTATTCTATATCCCTACTTTTCTTTCCTAGCCGCCCCCTCCATTCCTCTATCCTAACTTTGTTATCCACGGAGTTGGCCTACCCGTCCCCTACTTCCCCCACGTATCTTATATCGCATCTTGCTCTCTCCTGTCTCTCCCTCTCTCCGCATCTCTCCAGCTGATCACTTGCCCCCCCTCCTGACCGAGGATTGCCCCACACCCCTTTCCTTCCCCGCAGGACCCCTATGTCCTTAGTCTCCTCACTAGCACAGTGACTTCTTGATAGGCATGCCTGAGCTAGGAAGACTCCACTCTCACTGCGACCCGCCTGTCCACGTCTGTGCATGGGATCCACAGTTCCACTGATTGTCCTCTCCTGGAACATCCATGGCATGACACACTATATCAAGCGGCAAAAGATCTTATCCTACTTACGATCTAAAAGATCAGAAATCGCCCTCCTCCAGGAAACATATCTTTCGCCCTCAGAGCCAGAGAAACTAAGCAGAGACTGGGTGGGGAAGGTACTCTTCAGCGGAGCCCCATCTGTACACTGTGCACCGCAGGGTTTAGGAAGGCCGCGATTCATATTCGGCGATCTTTACAATTCAGGCTTCTCAATACGTGGTCTGACCCTGAGTGATGCTATGTCCTTACCAAACTTAAACTGGGTGCTTCCACGGTCCGTGTTGGCTCAGTCTACGCTCCCACGGGCTCCAAACATCCTTTTTTCCTCTCTGTGAACCGCCTATTGACGGAGATCGGAGCCTTCCAATATTTACTGGGTGGGGAGTGGAACCTAGCACAGGATGCCATCCTGTTCCGATCAGGGGGCAATGACGCCGACCGGGCCCTCATGGGCGATATCCTTTCTGACCATGGTCTTCTGGATCATTAGTGGCTCTCCATCGGACCTTGAATACACTTTTGTCTCACCAGTTCATGGGACCCAATCCAGGCTAGATTACTTCCTCATTACCCACAGGCTGTTGCATACGGTCAGGGAGTCCCAGATCTTACCGGCCGCATTGTCTGACCACCCCCCAGTCTTAGTGGCCCTTCAGCTTGGGGTGGCGTCCCCGGGACATAAGCCCTGGAGGCTTCAGACTTCTAGATTTAGGACACCTAGTGGGAAGGAGCAACTCCGATCCCACGTTGTCACTTACTTACTCAACAATAAGGGCTCGGCCTCCATACCTCAATTGGTATGGGCTGCAGCGAAGGTGACAATACGGGGATAACTCTTGAGGGACGCTGCCATTGCTAATGCCCAGCGGCATGACAACCAAAGAGCACTGGAAGCCTGCATAGTCCAGACTACCCGTGAATACAGCCGGACTCCTTCCCTGACTATCCGGGGCTGCCTGGAACAGGCCAAATTGGAGCTTATTGCTCTCTTTACATCACAAGCATAATATGCTCTGCACTGCCTGAAAGGTCGCCATTATGAGCATGGGGAGAAGTCAAGGATATTATTGCCGCTCAGCTCCGCCAAAGGGAAGCAGCGTTGGCCATCCCAGCCCTGCATGGCACTGATGGTAAATTTATTACCCACCCCCCAAGCGATTGCGGACGAATTTGGTCACTTTTACCAAACCCTTCACACCCCCAAAACGGTGGAAGATCAGGGTAAGTTTACCACCTTCTTTGAGAAGGCAAACCTGCCTAGTCTTTGGAGGCTGGAAGGGCTTTATTGGACAGAGATATCAGTAAAGAAGAGATCCAACAAGCGATAGCCAAGCTTCCTTACCACAAAGCTCCCGGAAAGGATGGATTCTCAACAGAATTTCATAAATGGACTGGGGCGGATACAACCGACGCCCTATATGAGGACTCCCATGGGGTGGACCAGTCGGGCTCTTTACACCCCCTCTGTAACAAAGCCTCTATAATAGTATTACCCAAACCTGGGAAGGACCCCCTCGTTTGCGGCAGCTACCACCCTATATCCGTCCTCAACGGAGATATCAAAATATTAGCGGGAATTCTCACGGCCCGCCTTAAGAAGGTCATCCCCTCCCTGATACAACACACGCAGGTGGGCTTGGTACCCGGCCGGTCTTCTAGGAATCAGTTACGTACCTTGCTACATGATCTCTGGGCGACATGAGACTCCCGGGAGGAGGCCCTTGCTCACTCCCTGGACGCAGAAAAGGCTTTGAATCGTATAGAGTGGTGGTACCTCTTTGAAACTCTAAAACGATTTGAACTTGGGACTAGCTTTATCAATAAGGTGCTTTTGTTATATGATTTACCAACAGCACAGGTCTTCTATCCAAAACCTTTTCCATCAGGAATTTTGCTAGCCGTAGAAGCACTGACCGCAGTGATCCGTAGATCGTGTCTCATAACCGGAGTGCCCATACCAGGCGGTAGTTCCACCATTTACCTTTATGCAGACGATATCTTACTAACCCTCACCGATCTGGCTAGGTCCCTACCGGCACTCCTAACCATCTTAACTGATTTTGCACTCCTCCCGGGTTACAGGATTAACTGGGACAAGAGCAAGGTGTTGCCCTTGTCCCCTGTGACAGTAAGCGCATCGGTGCATGGCCATCGGTCAAGTGGAAGCGGTTGCGTCTACAATATCTGGGCATCCACATCAACAAAGGGTTGGAGAATATGGTGGCTGATAACCTGCTGTTAGCCAGCATGAAAAGAAATTTCGATAAATGGGCACATCTGGGTCTCTATATGTGGGGCAGGGTGCAGGTGGTGCGCATGGTGATACTGCAGAGATTCTTTTATGTCCTGGGCATGCTGCCTCTACAGAGTCCCTTGTCCCTCCTTAGAGAGACAGACCTTCGCATCCGAACCTTTGTCTGGGGGATGCTGCGTCCCTGATTATCTAGGACTACACATCTCGCCCAACGTGGATGCGGGGGACTAGGTCTTCCCTCCGTGGTGCACTATGCCCTTGCATTACACCTCTCACAACTGTCCTTCCTTCTTCTGGGAGCACAGGATCTGCCGCTGTGGGTGGAGACAGAGCGGACACTCTTGCACACCCTACCGGGCCTCAATGTGCTCTGCAACTCAGGACGTTCGTCCTCTCAGTCATTTAACCCCATAATTAGAGCCATGCAGAACTCCTGGCTACAGGCGCACCGCTTATTGGGAGTGGATCCTATGATTCATGATCATGCCCTGATTTGGGGCAATGCAGGTCTCTGGATAGGGGGAAATACTATTGTTTGGGAGGAGTGGCAATCGAAGGGCCTCTTCCGAATTGATCAACTTCTAACTGATGGCCAACTAAAATCCTTTGCAGTTCTCCAAGAGGAATTTAACCCCCCACCCATCCCTCATGGTATTTTCTGCAGCTCAAACTGTATTGAGAGACACTTGGGGACTCCTCCCTGGTGATTTCCCCAATCCCCAGTACTTCACTACTTGGAAACCTGGGGTCTCTTCCGAGGAGTCATTTCTGGAATGCATGCCCTACTGAACAATCATATATTCTCCCTCCCCCTTTTGGTCTGTCTCGAGGCTAGTGGCAGACACGTCTTCAGATAGAATGTGAGTTAAAAGACTGGGGGGATCTGATTGAGGCAAGAGATCGTTGGGTTTGAGAGGCTCGCATAAAAGACCCTACACAACTGGTTCTGGATCCCTCAGAAACTGCGGTCTGCTGGGTTACTGCCCCACGCCTCCTCTTCGCGGTGCCCTCACGCTTGCTGCAACCTCCCTCACATCCTGCATGATTGCCCCATTATCCAACCCTTCTGGCGATCGGTGGGGTGCACCCTTAGGGAGACGTTACCCCTGCCAGCCCTCCTCACCCCTTCCCTCTTATTGTTGAACGATGCCAGTTACTTGCGTGACCTGTCCCGACTGCAGCAACGTTTACTACACACAGCATTAGCCACGGCCAAATTGTGTATCCTCAGACATTGGCACTCGGAAACTGACCCTACCCATGGGGAATGGATTGCTGCAATGTATCAAGCTGCCTCTCATGAACGGATTATCTATAGCCTGCAGGACAGTGTAGTGTCTTCCTTTAGACGTGGGCCCCCTTTCTTTCAACACCGCTAGATTGAGTGCTCCATTACATTATAGTTGGCTCGCTCTCAGGTGCATGACGCCGATCCCTCCAACTCGTGAGCTATACACACGTACATGCGCAAATCCCACCACACCCGCTATTAAATAATATAATGTACTGTAACATAATTTGTGAATATATATACCTGCGATATTCAGACATGTGGCCACGCAGGAGCTTCGCCTTACCTCAGCATGGGCAGCCTCCACATCCCTTCCACCCACAGCCCTTTCCCCTCCCTACCCCCCTCGGTCACTACTCCTTGTCACTTTCCTCTCTCCACTTTCACTTTATTATCCTTCTCCCACGCTCGTCTTCACTCTACTACTCCCCTCCCTCTTAACTCGGGACCACGTATAGATGAGTAATCTTGCTTTCTGCTACCTTCCTTGTTCTTAGCTCCTCCCTGCCCCTTATCTCTCCTGTTTTCTCTCACCACCACTGTATCATGTCCTACCCTTTAACACTCACCTGTGAAATTCTATAAGACCACTGTGGTCTTTCTCCTTTGTTTAACGCTTCCCATCTCTTCCCCCTCTCTTCTCTCCTTGCACTTTTCCCCATCTTTCCATCATTATGGTTCTCTCCCTTGCACCCCCTCCCTCCCCACACCCCCATCCCAAATGCCTTACTCGTCCCCTGATGACTCCTCCTTCCTTTCTCCCCCCCTCCTTCTTTCTCCTGTTGGTATATTATATGCTTCCTTCTACCATCCTGGCTCTTTTACCCGCCGCTGGATCACGACCCTAACTCCTGTGACTCCATGGTTTGGTGCTAATATCCCCAGAAACGCAAACATAGAAGCCCCATATTGCCCACCCTGCACTTATAGGCTCAGAGACCCTTTATAATGGCTAGACCATCACACCACTATATAACTACTTCTCAGTATGTTCCGGCCCTGTTTAATCCATTAGGGCCTAGACAAAAAACACAGGAGACTCGTGTGGTTCTGAGACAAGTTAATTGACAGCATTGTGCCACGATTTCTAGAGACTATGCACCACATCTAGCTTGAATCCGAGAGGGAGGTAGGGAAAAACAGCACAAAGCGTTAGGGATCACTGCACCTGCTACCTCTAGGAGACTCTGATATGGTACAGGCCATGTTGGCCTCTTGTGTTCTTCTTTACATGATGGAATGGTCATGTGTTTCTGTACATTGCGATTCTACATCTTTGAACTGTTATGATTGTACCGCCAGTGTCGTATAATTTGCATGGTGGAAGAACTAAGGGGGTCATTCTGACCCTGGCGGCCGGTGGCCGCCATGGCCACCGACCACGGGAGCACCGCCAACAGGCTGGCGGTGCTCCCACGAGCATTCTGACTGCGGCGGTTCAGCCGCGGTCAGAAGCGGCAAGTCGCCGGGCTCCCGCCGACTTACCGCTGCTCGGGGGAATCCTTCATGGCGGCGGAGCGCGCTCCGCCGCCATGAGGATTCTGACAGCCCCTACCGCCATCCTGTTCATGGCGGGAAACCCGCCATGAACAGGATGGCGGTAGGGGGTGCCGCGGGGCCCCTGGGGGCCCCTGCCGTGCCCATGCCAATGGCATGGGCACGGCAGGGGGCCCCCGTAAGAGGGCCCCGCAAAGTATTTCAGTGTCTGCCATGCAGACACTGAAATACGCGACGGGTGCAAACTGCACCCGTCGCACCCCTGCAACTACGCCGGCTCAATTCTGAGCCGGCATCCTCGTTGCAGGGGCATTTCCTCTGGGCCGGCGGGCGCTCTTTTGGAGAGCGCCCGGCGGCCCAGAGGAAATGTTAGAATGGCCGCCGCGGTCTTGTGACCGCGGTCCGGTCATTTGGCGGCGGAACCTTGGCGGACGGCCTCCGCCGTCCGCCAAGGTTAAAATCAGGCCCTAAGTAATGTCTTATTGGTTTTCTGAAAAAAAATTACAACACAAAAAAGTGGCATTTTTAAATTGAATACAAAAAATTCTCCCAAGAGGTAATTACTATTAACATTTTTAATGCTGCCACTAATTACAATTTTCTCTTTCCATTTAGGATGAAAAGAACCAAGTACTGACAACAAATGTCTGGCTGCAAATGGTAATTTTAAAATACTTTTATCTGTTATAGAACAAAATGAAATTTAATATGCTGAGAATGAATCAAAGAAGGTCAGCCCTGACCAGTTCCCTAAAACTCCTTGGGGGTCATATTGATGTTAAGGGATCATGTTAATATTCTTATTATCATTTAGGAGTGTTTGTGCTGTAAATTTCCCATGTTCACGATTCAGATAAAGCCATCTTTGGCTGTTGGTTGGCAGACATATTGGGGGTTATTCTAACTTTGGAGGAGTGTTAATCCGTCCCAAAAGTGACGGTAAAGTGACGGATATACCACCAGCCGTATTACGAGTTCCATAGGATATAATGGACTCATAATACGGCTGGTGGTAAATCCGTCACTTTTCCGTCACTTTTGGGACGGATTAACACCTCCTCCAAAGTTAGAATAACCCCCATTGTTTCCAATACAGACCATAAATGTAGAGTGTGATTTGGAACAGCGTCTCGTTCATGACTTAATGGCGCTATCTGTTTTCGATTTGATGGCCTTCTTCCCTATTCTTGTGTTTGTCCCTTGTGTTTGCAGCTATTCAGTCTTACAATGTTCTGACTGGATGAGTTGCACCTTTCCACTGCTGTCTTAAGGGGACTCCTTTTATTTTGTATTAAGCACTCCACGGGAGTGCATGTGTTTCATTACTCCCATCCCCTCTTGTTCCTCTGATGGCCTGTGTGCTCTTTTTCACTCTCTTCCCAAATGATCTCTGTTTTTTCCCCCTTTCACGTTTTTATTTTTCTATTTTTTCATAATTTTCTACAGCAACTGCAGATATGAGGCTGCTTACTTCTTTTCATCTGCTTTCGTGCATTTTTCACTTTTCCCCCTACTATTAATCTAAAATGGTCATCTGCCATGCTAGATGGGTAAATTAATAATGACCTTCATATGTCAAGACGGATGTGCAATCATGCTTTAGTACGTATGTATATGCGTGAGTTAGGATGTGTCATGACACATATACATTAGCGTCATTCTTGAAAAGGATTTTCTTTATTAAAACCATTGCAAGATTGCCAGCCACGCAGGCTCATAATCATGATGACCATGTTTCCATGGGGACGGCCGTCAAAAAAGTATTGTCGTGTATTTTAGGGTCGTGACCTAATGGCTTTGCTAAGGCTCGTTTGCCTTGCACATCCTTGCACTTGTTACTGGTGTTTTGTGTAAGTGTGATTTAAAGCACTTTCAGTTTTGGCACGTAAGAGAACCAGACTTGTGGAGGTGGGATAGGATTTAACCTTGTTCACACAGGCAAACTTTGAAATCAGTAATACAAAGAGGTCTGTTGACACCATAACAGTGCCACATCCTAATGTTGTGGACTGTTGATATAACAGCAGCAACACATTAAGATTTGCAGCAATTGTTTCTTACTTGCCATGCCATATGCATGCATTGTCATGAGAACATGATATCAGAGTGGCAAAAGTGGTGTCCACGTGCACACTGTTGAATGGCCTATATAGCCTCTGTGGTGACGTCAGTCAGCAAAATCCCATTAGGGCAGCAGATGCTGCAGCCTGAAAGATAAACTGGAGTTATGCAACATGCAAGAAATCAGGCCCACAATATCACAAATAGAAGTTAAAAACATAGTAGCATAGTAGTAGTAACCCCAAGTAATTGCCCTTCAAATGTGTTTTCCTCTAATCTCTTGTGCGAACATTCCTCAAGACATGTGCATGTACACATATGAATGAGTTCCTGGCTATGTAGGAAAGGGGTTTCTAATAAAAAAAAACATTCCAATATGGCTTCTAATGTTCACACATGCATCATGAAGCACATGTGTGAAGGTGTGTGCAGATGCATGCTGGGTGTCATTATAGTGTGGGCGGTACATTGCCTTCCGCCTGTCTGTTGGTGGTGACCGCCATGCTGTTTGTTTGTACCGCCGTGGCGGTCGGAGTGTTAAAGTGGCTGTCTATGTTGGAGGTTTCCGCCACGGTCATAATTCCATTTTGTTTACCGCCGGCCTGTTGGCGGTTTTACCGCCGCATTACCACCGACCGCCATGGTTGTAATGAAGGCCTATATGTCCTACCTTAACCATACACTGCACCCTGCCCTTGGGGCTACCTAGGGCCTACCTTAAGGGTGTCTGACATGTAAGAAAAGGGAAGGTTTGGTCCTGCAATTGGGTACACTTGCCAAGTCAAATTTACAGTTAAAACTGCACACACAGACATTGCAGTGGCAGTT
Organism: Pleurodeles waltl; assembly: GCF_031143425.1. Lineage (NCBI taxonomy): Eukaryota > Metazoa > Chordata > Amphibia > Caudata > Salamandridae > Pleurodeles > Pleurodeles waltl. The sequence continues at coordinate 264,340,773 of NC_090440.1, forward strand.
CTGAGACCTGATTACAGAGCTACTTATGTGGGTGGCACAACCAGTGCTGCAGGCCCAAAAGTAGCATTTGATTTACAGGCCCTGGGCACCTCTACTGCAGTGTACTAGGGACTTATTAATAAACCAAATATGCCAGTCATGGATAAACCAATTACATACACATTTTGTATAGGAGTACTTGCACTTTAGCACTGGTTAGCAGTGGTAAAGTGCCCAGAGTAACGCAAACAGAGTCCAGCACACATCAACAACTTGGGAAACAGGCAAAAAGTTTAGGGAGACCACGCCAAGGATTAAAAGTCTAACAATAATGTTATACACAGACAGGGACTCATAAAACCAACATATGTGCCTACATACCTGTTGCCTGTAGCTGGGGAGGACAGCAACCCCGAGCAGTCATCTGTTGAACCTGGGAGGATGGACTATCAGCGGCGAGTGCTTAAAAGTGTGTGCTGTTTGCCCATGCAAAGACAGGCACGTCTTAACCACTCTGAGACAGGAATTGGCAGGGCAGGGCCATCCCTGTAATGCCTAGTACTATCTGAATGCATTTTTTAATACAGCCACCGATGTGCCTTATCGGGTCATCTTTCTGGTAAGATCCATCGACCTGAGAGAAATAATGTTGTTGTTAGCTGTAATCTTGACCGATGGAGCACAGGATGAGTAATTACTAACCATAAGGCTGGTCTAATACATTGACTTATTAAGCAGCCTAAATGTAATTATTTGTGATACTACCCAAACCTGCTTGTCTTAAGCTGCAGAATTAGAGGAAGAGAAAAGCCCAGAGGAGCATGCAGGGCACTGCAAGCGGTAAAAGGACTGCCCAACATGCTGCACTGAACTGCATGATAGATGAGACTGATAACCTCATCGAAAAAGTAGAAACCATTCTTAATAAGGCAAAGGAGCCAGATTGCCTTGACAATGGGGTACAATTTGTAGGAATATTTAAAAAGGGACAAAAAGATGCCAAGTTATTGATGCACATTCGAGATAAAATCCAGAATAATTCAGAGGGGGGAGACTCTGCTGATGTAAATAAGGGATCTGCGATGGTCAGCACCTTGAATGCTGAGAGACAAACCCTGTCCGCAAGGATGAATGTAATACTATTGCGACTACCCTGTGCAAATTGTTTTAGCTTCCTTGTTGATGTCGATATTATATCCACTCAGACTAGAGTGTCTCACATAGGTTTAACATCTAGGATGATGAAGGAGTGTGATTCGATAAAAGAACTTAGAGATCTCATTGGGCAGATGAGGGAGAAATCAGCAGCTTAGGAGCCCAAGTTGTTCAATTAAGGTCCATGATTGAGAAGGAATATCTTGCCCACCCAATAGGTGATGAAAATGCTTGTACGGGAGCCTGATGAACGAAGATGTAAATAGGCCAAAAGTGGGATGACTGATGGAGGGATTGGGTACACAAGGCAGCACCATTTGAGAGGGAATACACTTCTACTAGTGATGATCTGATGCCATGGAGCACCAATTGGAAGAGTATAACATGGAGCAGGAAATTTATGCCTCTCCTTATATAAACCTCCATATTTTGCTCCAGCATACAGTCAGAATCAGATAAAATAAAACGGAAGAATACCCTAAATCCCACCACCGCAGTCCATGAATTGGGGACAAGAAGAAGAATGGTGGAAATTGGGAATTAGACCACCAAGATGGGAGAGAAGCATTCAAAATCAGACTGGCTCATATGGAAACTCACCCAAACGACTTTACATGGTTAATGTTTAAAGATTACTCATGGAAGTTAAGGAGAACAACAAGTCTTTCAGAAACAAAGTGATACACTGGGTAAGGAATCCCAGGCATTGGTATTCCGTGATTAGGTCAGACTAGTTGGAGGTGAAAGGTTGCTCCCCACAGAATGCGCAGTTTGACTACATAGTCCTAGAATTGAGCAAGGAGGAGCATGCAATGGGTTTAATAAATTTAGACCTGTGTTCCCACCCCCAAAGGGTTTCCTTATTCATTTAAAATATAACTTGCACCCTATGGAACATCATACCACTAACGTGAGTATAATGCCTCCTGTAACATAAATAAGTGGACCCATAAAATGCTGCTATTGTTAGTGGCAAAAATGATGGCCTCAACGAGGTCAATTGATGCTGGAATGACAATGTTGCATCATCTGGAGGGAATCTGCCACTGTCCTTATACACACTTCCAGCATCAACCTGGGAACAGGAAGGTAGAAAGATTGATAGACATAAGGATTTGGGAGGATTGATAAAGCAGAGTGCGGATCTGACACAAAATTTATTCCAGAGTAAGGATGACAGTCCCCAGTTTAATATGATTTTGTGGAATTTAGCAGGATTTAAATCTAAAGTGATAGACCCAGAATGGGGAACCCTTATAGACAAATATGTGTTTCAAAAACTTAGGCCGTACAGACCATATTAAGGACAGGCTAACCTAATTTTAGCAAAGAAGTTACATTGTCAACCCCAGTTGTCTTGCTGGAGGCCTAATAATTTGGATTAAGACCTGCCTAGACTGCACGATAAAAAGGTTAAACTTTAATTCTGCTGACATTTTGGGACTTGATGTCAACTCTGTGAAGGGTCATTTTGCAATAAGACTGGATAATTTGCATAAGCATCCTTCTAACCTGAATCGTGACTCAGAAACTTTGATAGCACTAGCAGAATTTTAGGAGAATTACAATACTGTGAACCATCTTATTATAGCTGGGAATTTGAATGTGTCAAGAATCTGTGAAGCATTTTATGTTTTTTTGCCCTGCCTACGTGAAAGCCAGGAGGAGTCGGATAATCACAGTTTGTCCGTTTCTTTCTATTTCACGACTCGCAGATGCTATTCGTATTTTGAGTTCTGAAAATATTGAGTGGGTTGTGTGTTCTGTGTCAAGGTGCTTTTTATTTGCATGACGCATCAGATGCAAAATATTAGATACAATTTTATATTTTTATGATATAGACCGACTTTTGCACGTGCATTTTTTAGGCCAATTGATCATAGTATAATGCAGATTGTTGTTAAAAGCTCCTGCACCTTACTGATGGATACGTTTTGAAACCTATTATTAATTGCCCAGGTGTACAATTCATGTCTTAAAGACCGTGGACACAGATGCTTATACAGGTCTAGACAGGTTCTACCATTCCTGTTTCGTTAGTGGAAAATCTCCCAACGTATTTTCCAACCGGTATTGTATTTTTTAATTTCATGATGATGTATTTGTATATACTGTATTTATTTTTATTTGATGTGAAAAAGTGTTTTAAGATCATATATTGATCAAATAAACTACTGCTACAGTATACATAGGCAGACGTACAGAAAGTCCAGATGGAAGAGCACATTGTCAAGAAAAAAATCAGAGAATGATGTGTATATTAAAAGTGGTTAGAAATAAATCCACATTTCGGCTCTAGTGTCATTGATTAATAATGTGCCATCCAAGCTAGAGAGTGGCACGATATAAGTGCAGTGAGTGAGACCCCAAACGTCCAGTCTCAGTTAAAGGAAAAGCAATGCAGTCGCGTGGCTTCCTTCAGGAAAGACCTGATGCCTGCCTTTCATGGGAAACCCCTAGCAAATATCCAGCTACAGCTCAAGGTACCAATTTTATTTGTAGAATTTCACTCCGAAGCTAACTATGAATTCATTGTTTTAAAAGTTGTTTGTTGGTACATAATCTCCAGAGACAAGGAGGGAGTAAAACGCTGATAACTCACTTTTTGTGCCAGTATTGGACAGATTACTATTTACAATGGGACGTGGCTGACTACCCTGGAGTGAAAAATGTTCGATTTCCGGATGGTCAGATATGGAAACCAGACATTCTCCTGTACAACAGGTATGTTATGATTTATGTTATCAAATCCAAATACTTGCTGAATGAAAGGTGAATACAGTTAGTGATTTGGCAACTTTGTAACAGTTTGTGATCTTCAACTTCAGCAAAATTATTAATGTATTTATGATATATTTATACCGCATTGTAGATTGTGGACAAGGAGCATTTGGACGTTAGAGCGCTGTACAAGAAAGCGAGAAAACAATTTTAGGAAAATAAGCAGTGTTAATACAACGATACACTCTAGCAAAAAGTCAGACCTTTATTTAAATTGAGCATGTGGTTCTAGATCAGGTCCACGGGCACTAATTTTGTGTACTGCCAGTTATTTTTCCTCCACAAACTTTCATCGATACCAAGTGAGACAAAAACATTTAAAAAAAGTTGGACGGAGGAAGTGAGAATGGCCTAAAAGCAGTGACAAAGCGAGTAACAGGGATGCAAAAGTACCTACAAGAGTGAGCTAAAGAGGAAGGGAATGTCTGGTGATGGATTAAAGAGGCTTGGGGTGAAATCAAGACTGCAAAACCTTGTTCATCAGCACCATGGTCTTCAATAGTGGACAGCTGTGAGTCACCTGGCAGAAGGAAGGTGCTGACTCCCTTTGGGGAGGGGCCCTGTCAGGCCTGCTCTCTAGAGATGAACAGCACCCTTTTGAATACCTTCCCGCCCACCATGCTAAGTCTTTGGGCAGTGTGAGCCTTGTCATGATGGCTTTGCAATACAAAACATGAATGTACGCTGCCAGCTGAGGAATGCCATTGACTTCACCTCCATGCCTGCCAGGTGCAAGAACCTTCCCAAGAGAGGCAGCGTACATGTGCGACTTGCTGCTTTTAAGTCTGCTGATACAGGTGCAGATGTCGACGCCACAACTTCAGCATGACCAAACCACTCCACTGTGAGTTCCATTTGCAGGTGTAACAGTGGTTGTCGTACACTCACAGGATGCTTTTTATTGTGTGTGGTACTGCTACACTTCTTCAGACATGCCTTTCAATATATTTAGGCAGATGGGTGACTATTTGCATGTAGTAATTTATTGGCTTGGGTGTTCGTGTCAGCATGCAATCTCTACTTTTGCCTTTCATCAAACCCCATTATGCTTCCACAAGGGGCCTTGCATGCAAAATCCCTGTGTTAACATGAGTTTTAGAGCTTCTATGTAAGTCTTGGATTCATCAATCCCAGGCCTGATGATCCTTTTCAGGTCAGAAATTTCCAAGTCATCTGCTGGTCTCTTCTTAGGTGGTCGCAGTGCTTTTTCTAGGTTCCTGAGTTTTTCTGCCTGTGGTGTTTGCTACAATTGCCTTATGTGTTGCCTTCAGCCTGTTTCAGCTGTAGGTGTCTGCTCTGACTTGCTTCGTGATCGCGTTTTCCTCTTGGAAAACCTTGGTCTATGTATGACTGCTCTCTACCAGTGGCTTCTCTTGCTATTGCAGGTAGTTTATAATTCCAGCTTTTACCGGCTCAAAGACAGCCTTTGCTTTGGTCCATGTTCTGGCCTATGTGCTCCATCTATGCATTTCTTTATTTAGGCTGTTCTCTTCCTGGCCCAGGGTTCACCCTTAGTCTTTTTTCCTTCATTGGTCTGTATGGTCATGATTTGCCCTCTTCACTTTGTTGGTGTTACTGACCATCCTAATGTTGTCTTCTTTTGGTTTGGGTCCCCTGTGGTTGATGTTAGGGGTGCTTGTCTTGGATACCCTTGCAAGATGTTGTTTAGCTGTGGCTTGTGTGTTCCATGCACAATTGACTTTCCCTTCACCTTAGAGCTCAAGGTCCCAGGCACTCTACTTTTGGAAGCTTTGCTTATGCGTTTATCCTGCTCTGAAGTCTTTGGGCCTTCACACAGCCTTCTTTGTCCTTGGTATATCTTCATGTATGTATGAAGTGTGGTGAGGAACATGACTGAAGAGGTAATGGCATGATTACTTACCAATAATCTTCTTTAGTCTGAGTCCTAATATTCCTTGTAACAGTACTCATTATCTGCTGCCCTAGTACACTTTTCCTAAATTGAGATTTCTTATTTAGAAATTGCAATTCTCGCAATTTTAAAGTTTGCAATTTCCTAATTGCGATTGAGAATTTATAGGAATCACTGTTAGTGGAATCCACTATTAAATACATCTCATTTTGCAATTCCCTAATAGGGATTTCTACCAATTTACTATTTGGAAATCGATAAGCCTTGGTTTCGAACATAAAGCCCTATGAGTGTTCACCTTGACAAGGAGTGTTATTGTGCCTTGCGTTAGGCAGTCACTGAACCTGAAACAAGGTAATAAACGTATATTTTGTGTGGCTCCTTACAAATTATATGGTAGGATGATCACTGTTGTTAAAAGGAGGAAATGTGTTCACTGTTTTACCCCATGCATTCTTTACTAGAAATATGTTGGCAATTATCTTAGCTAAACAAAGCATCGGAAAGTGATATTATCAAGCATCACATAGTCTAGTTATACTCTTAAGTTGTTTTTTTGTATGATCACAGCCAAGTGCCACTTAAAGTGCCTTGATATGCAAATTCTGTTTGCAATAAGAAGGAAAGTTTTTATATTAAAAAATTAGTTTTGCTAAGGTGCAATTTGGTTCATTCCTTTTTCATGTGTCGTATCTAGAGATATTCAGATTATTCCAAGAGACCTAGGCTGGCTGATGAAGGGTGATACCCTGAAACCAGTCTCAGGATACTTCTTTCTGATCCAGGGAGGACCTGGCCTGGCAGTTTGTGCTGGACTCTTTCCATGGGAAACAGGGTCAAACTGGGGTGACGTGGTGAGCAAAATAACAATGGATTAAACCCAGAGCTGTGACTGGGGGTGAGTGTTTGAAAGGTTTCCACACTCCGTCCATCATTTTATTTTGTTTTGTGATGTTGCCTTGTGCGCCCTAAGTGGCTAGGGTATGCACAGGCATGGGTCCCTTGCTCACTGCGCCACTGGATTCAAGCTGCCTGGCTGATGAAAGATGATACCCTGAACGGGTCCCAGAATGCTTGTTTCTGGTCCATGGAGGACCTGGCCTGGCAGTTCGGGCTGGACTGTTCCCATGGGCAACAGGGTCAAGACTGATTTGCATATGGCGGGGTCCAAACTGGGGGTGACGTGGCAAGCAAACCAATGATGGATTAAGTGCAGATCTGTGACTGGGGATGAGTGTTTGAAAAGTTTCAATACTACATCCATCAAGATTATTTCATTATATTTAGTTTTGTGATGTTGCCTTATGCCAAGAGACCACCATCATGTGTTATATTAGAACATAGTGATGTAACAGCAAATGTAGATCAGAGAGTGCATCATCAAAATGATAGGGTTGGTTTGAGTGTTCATTAGTCTGAAGGATGTAGAATGGTGTGATTAACAAGTGTTGAATGATTCTGGACAAAGGACTAATGAAGTAGGTTAACAATTTTATGCATTCTCCCATTATCAGTATTATTACATGAGAGGATGAACACTCATTACTTTGTGTACATGAAATCTCCCTGTCGCGGTCTTGGTTGAACACTTATTTTTGCTGTTGTTTCTTCGATTAGGTTCAGAATTCTACATCTTACAACTAAATTTAGCATTGTCTCTTTTGCTTTTCCATCGATCTGTTTCTAAAGGTTTGAAAATATTATTATTTATTGGTTGTCACATTTTCTATGTAAAATAGTCCTTCATGTTCATGTGAAAAAGTATACCATTTTTGTGTGCTGGTTTTATAATGGCAACCATTTTCTATTGAAGATCTGGAAGCTTTTCCTTCGTCTTCGATATGTTATCACAAATCCTTTATGAGTAGATTTATTTGTATTTCAAGAACTCATTCCGTCTGCAGTGAAGAATCCATGACTTTGGAAGGGCTTCCTAAAAGGGTCTGGACTATCAGAGTTGTTTCTAAAGTCTTCATCCAGTCTACATCTTCTCTCAAACTTGTTTTCATTTCTCTCATCATTTTGACATAATTATGTCTTGGGCACAGGATATAAACCAAAGTCCTTGCTCAAGAGGTTTATTTCAATTGGTGATGAAAGCCGCGTAGTTAAATAATTAACTGTTCCTTGAGTGTGGCAGGGCTGCAGCTCTGCAGTGAATTTGGTCTTACATGCCTCTCTTTCTTTTATGTTGTACTATATTATTGGTTAATTTATGAAGCAGTGATATGAAATAGAAAGTATGTGAAACATTTAAATGTATGTATAACATCTGTAGATTACAGTTTAAAAACATCCTACTTTCATATTAATTGCTTCTACAATCCTTTATAGTTTCTGTTCAGCTTCAAAGCATCTGTTGGTGCAAATGTAAAGTTCATTTTTAAATTGGTCTTAGATCCCTGTGATTGTGAATGTTCATTTAAGCACAAGCTGATGTAGGATGAGTGCAGTGTTTTGTGGTATTATATACCAGAAGTCAAACTATTCAAAATTCATAGTTCTAAAGAGAGCTTCATCTTATTATCCAGTCAGGCATGGCAAAGTACATAAAGAAGACTCATTCAAGGATAAAATGTCCCATTCAATGATAAATTGTCTCACAGCAGAGCCAGTCTCCTGTGAGTAAAATCAGGAAGCATTTCAAGTAATATGAAATGGCAAAAGTTGTGCATACTTTGTGAGAGCTGCAATTCTAGAATTATGTAAGACTGTGCCAAGATAAGGAAACATCACACTAGCCATGTGTACATCCCAAATAACAGCATAGAGTCCGGACAAAAATATGGAACCCTAAGTTAGAAAAGGAATTAAAGGCCAGATGTACTAAAATTACATTGACAATTAGTAGTCACAAATTCCTCACCAAGATTATGAGAAAATAATCTGGTTTTGTGAACCGACCTATTTGTAAACAGGTTGGTTCACAAAATACTGAATAACAGGGGGTCACAAAATGACCTGCCTGATTGAGGTTCATGAGGCAGGTTGCAGTTTATGACCCCCGTGACTGGCTACAATCATAGGGATGGTGTCCCTGGCAGGACATTTGGGGCAAGACAAGACCTTTGCCAGGCTTGTCACCCACTTCTATTGGCCCAGGATGAGGGCAAACTCAGATGAGTTCTGTAGGTCCTGTCCTACCTGCCAGGCCAGTAGTAAAACAGGGAAAAGGTTAAAAGCCCTCCTGATCCCACTCCCTGTCATTGGCACCCCCTTTGAAAGGGTGGGCATCGACATTGTTGGTCCATTGGACCCCAAAACTGCCCTAGGCAACTGGTTCATCCTGGTTTTTGTGGACCATGTCACCCGTTACCCAGAGGCAATCGCTCTGAGGACTGTAACTGCACCAGTGGTGCCCAGAACTCAAATGGGAATATTTACCTGTGTGGGATTCCCAAAGAAGATAGTGTGTGACAGAGGCACTAACTTCATGTCTGCATACATGAAGTTCATGTGGGATGAGTGTGGTGCAACCTACAAGTTCACCACACCCTATCACCCCAATCTAATTGTCTTGTGGAGAGATTCAACAAGACCTTGAAAGGCATGATCACAGGTCTCCCTGAGGACCTGAGGTGTAAGTGGGACGTCCTCTTACCATGCCTTCTCTTTGCTTACAGAGAGGTGCCCCAGAAGGGGGTAGGGTTCGGTCCCTTTGAGCTTCTCTATGGGTACCCTGTCAGGGGACCCTTAAGCATTGTCAAGGAGGGGTGGGAGAAAGCTCCCAAGGCACCCTCTCAAGATGTGGTAATCTACATGCTGGCCCTCCGCAACCAGATGCACTGCTTCTGGAAAACGGCCAGTCAAGAGGTAATGAAATGGTGGTATGACCAGAAGGCCACCCTGATAGAGTTTCAACCTGGAGACAAAGTATGGGTAATGGAGCTAGTAGAGCCTAGAGCTCTCCAGGACCACTGGTCTGGCCCATTTGAAGTGAAGGAGTGGAAAGGGGAGGCCACTTACCTAGTGGACATCCAATCCCCTAGGAACCCCCTAAGGGTGCTCCATGTCAACCCACTGAAGCCTCACTTTGAGACCAACGAACTCAACATGCTTCTGGTGATGGATGAGGGTATGGCGGAGGAGAGTGAACTACTCCCCGACCTGCTCTCTGCTAAGGAAGGTGATGGGTCAGTGGAGGGTGTCATTCTCTCTGACTCCCTGACCCTAGACCAGAGAGGAGGCTGCTACCAGTTACTGGAACAGTACTCCTCCCTGTTTTCCTTCACCCCTGGACTCACACGCTTGTGTGTCCATGATATTGACACGGGAGACAGTCCCCCTGTAGAGAACAAAATGTACAGGTTGTCAGATAAGGTGAAGGCCAGCATCAAAGAGGAAGTCTCCAAGATGTTGGCTCTAGGGCTTATTGAGAAGTCTAGTAGTCCCTGGGCCAGCCCTGTGGTGCTGGTACCCAAGGCTGCTGCACCTGGTGCCAAGTCAGAACTTCGGTTCTGCATGGACTATTGGGGTCTCAATTCAGTCACACGGACTGACGCTCACCCCATCCCCAGAGCTGATGAGCTCGAAGACAGGCTAGGCACTGCCAAATTCCTCTGTACTTTTGAACTCACATCAGGGTACTGGCAGATTGCCTTGACTGAGGGGGCTAAAGAGAGATCTGCATTTTCCACACCAGAGGGCCATTACCTATTCCGCGTGATGCCCTTTGGGTTGAAAAATACCCCGCTACCTTCCAACGGTTGGTCAACAGGGTCCTAGCTGGCAAGGATACCTTCTGCTCAGCCTACTTGGACGACATTGCCATCTACAGTGACAGCTGGGAGGAACACCTGCTCCACCTCAAGGTGGAGCTTCAGGCTCTGCAACAGGCAGGCCTGACCATCAAGGCCAGCAAGTGCCGGATTGGGCAGGGTTCCTTGGTGTACTTAGGGCACCTAGTAGGTGGTGGCAGCGTGCAGCCCCTCCAGGCCAAGATTGAAACTATCAAGGCCTGGCAACCACCTAGAAAACAAACCGAGGTGAGAGCATTCTTGGGCCTCACTGGGTATTACTGCAGATATGTCAAGGGGTATGGAACCATGGTGACACCCTTGACAGAAGTCACATCCAAAAAGCAACCTAGGTTGGTGAATTGGACAGAGGCTTGTCTGAAAGCCTCCCTGAAGGAAGCCATGTGCATGGCCCCCTATGCTCAAGGCTCCTGACTACTCCAAGGAATTTATCGTGCAGACAGACGCTTCAAAGCATGGCATAGGGGCGGTCCTAGGAAAGCTTAATCTAAGCCCTTGGAGAGCACTTTTGGGCAATGCAGACTCCTTCCAGCACAGACAGAGTTCAGCAGGGCAACAGCATGGTAGCCATCCTTCTCAGAAAAGAGATACAGATGTGTCCTTTGGGCAGCCAGGCAGCTCCTCTGACAGAAATCAGGTGTAGATCCAGAAGTGGGTCAGAGACCCAGTTTATATAACCAAAAATTAATTTGAAGTGGGGGAAACTTCAAAGAGTGGTTATGAAGTGCACAAGTTCCTCTATCAACCCAGTCCTGTCTGCCAGGATACCTGCGGGGGGTTATCAGTCCTTTGTGTGAGGGCAGGACACTGGCCTCTGAAGTGTAAGAAGGAGCCCATCCACCCTTTCTGCCCAGGGAGACCCATTCAGTATGCATATGAATGCAGATGTGACTGAGAGTCCTGTGTTTATGGATCTCTGGGTAAAATGCACAAGGGGAGCTGTCAACCATCACAAACCAGACGTGGATTGGAGACAGACTGTAAGGCACAGATGGCAGTAAGTGCAGAGAAATGCCCACTTTCTAAAAGTGTAATTTCTAAAATAATAATATTAAGTCCAACTTCACCAGTAACCAGGATGTTCTATAACCATTCTGTCCATACTAAACATGACAGGGCCATTCCTTCCAGATCAGAATTTGCCCCTCAAAAGTATATGAGGGCAGTCCTAATACTAGTCTACAAGAGGACCAGGCCTCACGGTAGTGAAAGATGAATGTATGCGTTTTTCACTACCAGGACATGTTAAACACGTAAGTACATGACAGGCATTTTAACTACATAGCACCATGCCCTATGGGTTACCTAGGGTCTACCTTAGGGGTGACATGTAGAAAAAGGGGAGTTTGAGGCTTGACAAGTAGTTTTAAATGCCAAGTTGATGTGGGAGTGGAACTGCACACACAGGCCTCGCAAAGGACGGCCTGAGACATGGTTAAGAGGGTACTTATGTGGGTGGCAGAATCAGTGCTGCAGGCCCACTAGTAGCATTTAATTTACAGACACTGGGCACATGTACTAGGGACTTACAGGTAAATTAAATACATCAATTGGGTAGGAATCAATGTTATCATGTTTTAGGGAGCGATCACATGCACTTTAGCATTGGTTAGCAGTGGTAAAGTGTCCAGAGTACTGATACCAGCAAAAATGAGGTCAGAAAAAGAGAAGTAAGGAGGCAAAAAGTTTGGGGTGACCCTTCAGATAGGGCCATTTTCCATCACTTGACCTCATATAGCATCCATGTCACCTGAGGCCACTGGTCTTGTGGTCTGGAATTCAAAGGTTACAGTGCTTCAAAAATGTCAGCATTTGTATTACATGCAACAACACTCCTAAGCTACATCGTTATTGTTGTTATTGGGCCATTCTTCCAATGCAATACAAGTTCCCTTTTAAACAAGGGTAATAGTAGTGATGTCAATTTGTGCACAACTTAGGCATTCTTTCCACATATGTCGATAGGTCCAAATCCAGGACTCTCTCAACAGATGCCTCTACTATAAGTGTAATAGTATATAATAACTCTTCCCATAATTGTTTTATTCGGGAGCAGTTCCAGGCCAGGGAGTGTAAGAAAGTCGATGTAAGTAATTTAAAGCAGACTCATTTGTATCTCTAATTCATAGATACAGTTTGCAGTTATGCATAACAGAAAGACCATTTTTGTATGATCCAAGGGTCTCCCAGTTCCTCCTCCCAGACCTCCATTGCTGGTATATTCATCAGTTGTATTGTATCATTAGATATATTATATAGACGCGAAATCCAACTCTTGCCATTTTCTAGTCTCACAACTTTAGCAAGCAGTTGGAACTCCTGTGGTTCCTGTTGGAACTTTAGGTTTTGGGCCTTTTCAGCCTGCTTTATCCTATGGTGTGTAAACATATCAAGTGTGTTTGTGTGTCCCTTTTTAATAAATTGATGTGATGAATATTCCATTTTCATATAACTGCCCCATCATCATCATTATCAACATTCCATGTCTACAGAGTGTGTCCTGTACCACCTGTTCCACTGTTAAACTGGCTGCTGGGTTATACCACAGTGGGCTATATGGCAAATATGTTATTAGTATCCCTGCTAATTTACTGAGATCACACCATGCTTTATTTGTTGCAACAATATTTACTTCATTCCTAGGGTGTCTGATAGGGTGTAATAAGTAGGTCTGCAGTGAACCTCGTTCTACAACCGCCGAATACAGCACGATATTGGCGGTGGTTGGGGCAAGTATGCTTGTGCAATCAGGTAATATTTCTCATGATCGGGCACCCCATTAGCTATTGACTGTGTCATAATCACCCATCACAGTCGGGCCAAATTAACAGCCCAAATCAATCAGCATAGCGAAGAATAAAGAGAATTAAAGCAAGTTTGTCTCAATTATTATGAAGGAATAGCCGATTTAAAGAAAAATTACTGAATCACTCAGCAAATATTCAAAAATATGTGCTGGGCCTGTGCTTATTTGCTTTGAATGCTTGATTGTTGATGTCCGTGTATATCTTGCTCCTTCTTAGGATGAGAAAGGACTGCTTTGAAATAAGCTGATCTAGAAGTCAAGAGTTTCCAGGTGTAGTAAACTGCACAACAAAAATAAAATGACACTACAGACATTCACTGTCCAACACAGGCCCTCACATGGCGATGGGCTACAATCTGAAACGTCATTATTAAAGAGGAAAGAATATATATATTATAATTTGACGCACTCGAATCAGCCCAATGCGCACTGAAAATGACACTCTTTCCAGTATCGGCTTATGTGTTCTTTCATCCAGAGGGGGGGTGTTATTCCTTTTAACACCTTTTATGCAACCTAATTGACCTGTTTCTATTCATCAGGAGTCTAGCAATCAACATTTCATAAACATGTTTTGTTTGTCCATTGCATGCACTAGTACAGATTGCAGTGTCATCAAGTACCCCGAGGTTAATAAACCCCATGGATAGTGTCACCTCAAGCCTGCAAGTGGTTTTTACATTTGTTTCACTGACAGAAGCATATGGTTCTGTCAATGTGAGGCTGACACGTGCATTGATAAGTAGCACACAAGAACGGCAGAGCGATGCCCTCAGCTTCATGGTTTACTGAATATTCTGTTTATGGAGTTTATTTTACCCCCCTCCATTTATAGAATGTTTTGTTCAGAAGATACTGCTGAAGGCTCAGTATGAGCCACCACTGTAACACTAATGTGCATTTTTCAACGAATGCACATATTATATGCGGTTCTGCATTTTTCAGCATTGAGCCGGAATTCAGATTAATAAATAGCCTGTCTGAGACGGCACGGGTTTGGCTTGCATTTTATGAGTCTAAGGTCCATATTTTTACTTTTTTGCGCCCCATTTGCGCCATTTTTTGACGCAAAAGCGCCGCAAACTTACAAAATATAGGGCCATATGTACAAACACATTTTCCCATAGACACAGAATGGGCAAAACTGCTTGCTACATCTGCTATTTTTTAAGTTTGCGCCCAATTTGCGTCAAAAAATGCGGCGCACAAGAAGTATAAATCTGGGCCTAAGATACTAATATACGTTTAGGGCTTTTTACTTGTTTTTTTTAAAGCTGAATTGCCGTTTTAAAGGGAGAGAGCTAATATGTGTTCATGACTGTGAGGACTCCTTTAGTGTCCAAATTTAGTAATTTAGGCATTTAGCCCAAAACGTCTATTTACACGTGAAATTTTACACTTAGTCGAACACCATACTGATGAATTTAAGTATTAAAACGTTGTATCGGGGCAAATCACATCTCGGTATGTTATTTAGTGCTGCTGATTAAATTGCTGTAAGCAAGAAGGCACGAATGATTACCAGCAATGGGAAGGACGCTTTTCTTAAGCTGAACCGACACCTCAGCCATCACCAATATGCCCTGTCACTGAATAAAGACACCAGTAGGATTAACCAATTGCTCCCTATCATGCATTAAAACAAAGGTGTTGGATTTAGTACCCCTTAAAATGATGATGATGATATGGAAGTGTATATTTACTCATTTCAAAAACTCAGAGCATAGTCAAGTGCACTAGATCAAATTTTTTGTTTCTATTTCCTCAGCAGGCAAACTAGACTCACCATAGAGAAACCCATTCTCTTGAAGCCTCTGCCAGTTTTTGGGATATTCTCTTCCTATTCACACCCTGGAAACTGATTTACTTCTGTCCTTAACAAGAGTCCATCTTCACCCATTGCCAGGTTGTAAATATGCCGAGAGAAATATCTGTGGGTCTGCAAACATTTCCAGGGCATGCCAGACCTGGATGACCCACTCCTTGCTCATGACAGCAGATTTACTCCCATTTAATATTACTTCATAAGGACGTAATACTATGAGTGAGTAAATAGATTTATAAACATACATTCACACTTTTTTATGCTAAATGTTATTGGGCGTAATAAGTCAAGAGGTTGCATATGGAAATGGTGTTGAGGACCAGATGCTTTAGTTGGAGACCATCTAAAAAATAATTTAAACCTAAGCAACTGAATTAGATATTGGCAGATGAGTTTCTTCATCGCAACAGTGACAGATATCCCATCCATCAAAAAATAAATTCCATTATATCTTATGGGACTTATATTTCGGCGGACGGGATATTCATCCCTGTTGTAAAAGAGGAACTCGTTCACCAGAATCTAAATCAGGCCCTAACTCAGTGTGTAAGAAACTGGATTATTTGTTGAAGGCGGTGAGAACCCACTTAAAAAAATAATACATTTTTTTGATGGGGTGAACCACAAAAGTGAATAAATAAACCTGTGCATAACACTTTGGTAGCTTGGCAAAAAAGAAGTAAGACATAATTTAGAGGCAATGTGTAAAGTATTTCTGAATCACTCCAATGGTAATACAGTGAAAACACAACACAAGAATAATACCAAACCAATTTAGAAAAATAGAGGGGATAAGACCTTCCCCTTCCACCACCGACCCCCCCCCCACCCCCCCCCCCAGTGACGTCAGCGCGCGAGCGCGCGCTGATTAGACACAGGGGCCTCCCCCAAAGAGAAATGCTAAGCATTTCTCTTTCAATCACGTGGGGGAGGCCCGGAGGGGCTTCAAAGGGAAGGAAATGTATTTCCTTCCCTTTGAAGTCTCTCCGAGGGTTTCAAAAGCCGGATTGCAATCTGGCTTTTGAAACCCCACTAGACACCAGGTATTTTTTTTTTTTTGATATTGTCATAAGGGAGCGACCCCTTGGGCAAGGGTCGCTCCCAGGGGGGGCATGTTTTCGGGAAGGCCTTTTCTGCCCCCCCCGGGGGCAGAAACCTCTAGGCACCAGGGATATTTTTTTTCTTTTTTTTTACGTTTATTTTTTTTTTTTTAGGTGGGGAGCGACCCCTTAGGCAAGGGTCGCTCCCCTTGGGGGAAAATTATATTTAGGCCATTTCTGCCCCCCTTGGGGGGATTGGCCTATTTTGATGAGGCCAATCTGCCCCCAAGGGGGGTAGAAACCACTAGACACCAGGGAGTTTTTTCTTTGCGTGAATTTCACGCAAGGGGAGCGACCCCTTAGGCAAGGGTCGCTCCCTGGGGGGGGGCAATTTATTTTAGGCCATTTCTGCCCCCCCTGGGATGGGGAGCGACCCATCGGGCAAGGGTCGCTCACCTGGGGGGCAAATTGTATTTAGACCATTTCTGCCCCCTTGGGGGCAGATTGGCCGATTTTAGGTCAATCTGCCCCCAAGGGGGCAGAAACCACTAGGCACCGGGGATTTGTTTTTTGGCGCCAATGTCACGCAGGGGGAGCGACCCCGTAGGCAAGGGTTGCTCCTGGGGGGGGGGGGTTGGGGGTGCAAATTTATTTTAGGCCATTTCTGCCCCCCCTGGGGGCAGATCGGCCTATTATTAGGCTGATCTGCCGCCAGGGGGGGGGCAGAAACCTCTAGGCGCCAGGGGAATTTTTTTTTTTGTGTTTTTTTTTGTGTTTGTTTGTTTTTTAAGAGATGGGGAGCGACCCATCAGGCAAGGGTCGCTCCCCTGGGGGGCAAATTGTATTTAGGCCATTTCTGCCCCCCTGGGGGTAGATTGGCCGATTTTAGGTCAATCTGCCCCCAAGGGGGCAGAAACCACTAGGCACCGGGGATTTGTTTTTTGGCGCCAATGTCATGCAGGGGGAGCAACCCCGTAGGCAAGGGTCGTTCCCGGGCAGGGGGGTTTTGGGGGGGTGGTCAAATTTATTTTAGGGCATTTCTGCCCCCCCCCCCTCCCGGGGCCGGCTGAGCTAGAGGACAAACTCCACAGGTAGGCACTTTGCAAAAAACACCTCTGATTTCTGTGAAAAAATATGTTGTGTCCACGTTGTGTTTTGGGCCATTTCCTTTCGTGGGCACTAGGCCTACCCACAGAAGTGAGGTACCATTTTTATCGAGAGACTTAGGGGAACGCTGGGCGGAAGGAAATTTGTGGCTCCTCTCAGATTCCAGAACTTTCTGCCACAGAAATGTGAGGAACATGTGTTTTTTTAGCCAGCTTTTGAGGTTTGCAAAGGATTCTGGGTAACAGAACCTGGTCCGAGCCCCACAAGTCACCCCATCTTGGATTCCCCTAGGTCTCTAGTTTTTAAAAATGCACAGGGTTGGTAGGTTTCCCTAGGTGCCGGCTGAGCTACAGGCCAAAATCCACAGGTAGGCACTGTTTTCTTTAAAAAATTTGGATGTGTCCACGTTGCGCTTTGGGGCGTTTCCTTTCGCGGGCGCTAGGCCTACCCACACAAGTGAGGTATCATTTTTATCGGGAGACTTGGGGGAACGCTGGGTGGAAGGAAATTTGTGGCTCCTCCCAGATTTCAGAACTTTCTGCCACAGAAATGTGAGGAACATGTGTTTTTTTAGCCAAATTTTGAGGTTTGCAAAGGATTCTGGGTAAAATAACCTGGTCCGAGCACCGCAAGTCACCCCTCCTTGGATTCCCCTAGGTCTCTAGTTTTCAGAAATGCACAGGTTTGGTAGGTTTCCCTAGGTGCAGGCTGAGCTAGAGGCCAAAATCTATAGGTAGGCACTTCGCAAAAAACACCTCCTGTTTTCTTCCAAAAATTTGGATGTGTCCACGTTGCGCTTTGGGGCGTTTCCTGTCGCGGGCGCTAGGCCTACCCACACAAGTGAGGTATCATTTTTATCGGGAGACTTGAGGGAACGCTGGGTGGAAGGAAATTTGTGGCTCCTCTCAGATTCCAGAACTTTCTGCCACAGAAATGTGAGGAACATGTGTTTTTTTAGCCAAATGTTGAGGTTTGCAAAGGATTCTGGGTAACAGAACCTGGTCCGAACCCCGCAACTCACCCCTCCTTGGATTCCCCTAGGTCTCTAGTTTTCAGAAATGCACAGGTTTGGTAGTTTTCCCTAGGTGCCGGCTGAGCTAGAGGCCAAAATCTACAGGTAGGCACTTCGCAAAAAACACCTCTGTTTTCTTCAAAAAATTTGGATGTGTCCATGTTGCGCTTTGGGGCTTTTCCTGACGCGGGCACTAGGCCTACCCACAGAAGTGAGGTGTCATTTTTATCGGGAGATTTGGGGGAACGCTGGTTGGAAGGAAATTTGTGGCTCCTCTCAGATTCCAGAACTTTCTGCCACAGAAATGTGAGGAACATGTGTTTTTTTTAGCCAAATTTTGAGGTTTGCAAAGGATTCTGGGTAACAGAACCTGGGCCGAGCCCCGCAAGTCACCCCTCCTTGGATTCCCCTAGGTCTGTAGTTTTCAGAAATGCACAGGTTTGGTAGGTTTCCCTAGGTGCAGGCTGAGCTAGAGGCCAAAATCTATAGGTAGGCACTTCGCAAAAAACACCTCTGTTTTCTTCCAAAAATTTGGATGTGTCCACGTTGCGCTTTGGGGCGTTTCCTGTCGCGGGCGCTAGGCCTACCCACACAAGTGAGGTATCATTTTTATCGGGAGACTTGAGGGAACGCTGGGTGGAAGGAAATTTGTGGCTCCTCTCAGATTCCAGAACTTTCTGCCACAGAAATGTGAGGAACATGTGTTTTTTTAGCCACATTTTGAGGTTTGCAAAGGATTCTGGGTAACAGAACCTGGTCTGAGCCCCGCAAGTCGCCCCTCCTTGGATTCCCCTAGGTCTCTAGTTTTCAGAAATGCACAGGTTTGGTAGGTTTCCCTAGGTGCCGGCTGAGCTAGAGGCCAAAATCTACAGGTAGGCACTTCGCAAAAAACACCTCCTGTTTTCTTCCAAAAATTTGGATGTGTCCACGTTGCGCTTTGGGGCGTTTCCTGTCGCGGGCGCTAGGCCTACCCACACAAGTGAGGTATCATTTTTATCGGGAGACTTGGGTAACGCTGGGTGGAAGGAAATTTGTGGCTCCTCTCAGATTCCAGAACTTTCTGCCACAGAAATGTGAGGAACATGTGTTTTTTTAGCCAAATTTTGAGGTTTGCAAAGGATTCTGGGTAACAGAACCTGGTCTGAGCCCCGCAAGTCACCCCTCCTTGGATTCCCCTAGGTCTCTAGTTTTCAGAAATGCACAGGTTTGGTAGGTTTCCCTAGGTGCCGGCTGAGCTAGAGGCCAAAATCTACAGGTAAGCACTTTACAAAAAACACCTCTGTTTTCTTCCAAAAATGTGGATGTGTCCATGTTGCGCTTTGGGGCGTTTCCTGTCGCGGGCGCTAGGCCTACCCACACAAGTGAGGTATCATTTTTATCGGGAGACTTGAGGGAACGCTGGGTGGAAGGAAATTTGTGGCTCCTCTCAGATTCCAGAACTTTCTGCCACAGAAATGTGAGGAACATGTGTTTTGTTAGCCAAATTTTGAGGTTTGCAAAGGATTCTGGGTAACAGAACCTGGTCCGAGCCCCGCAAGTCACCCCTCCTTGGATTCCCCTAGGTCTGTAGTTTTCAGAAATGCACAGGTTTGGTAGGTTTCCCTAGGTGCAGGCTGAGCTAGAGGCCAAAATCTATAGGTAGGCACTTCGCAAAAAACACCTCCTGTTTTCTTCCAAAAATTTGGATGTGTCCACGTTGCGCTTTGGGGCGTTTCCTGTCGCGGGCGCTAGGCCTACCCACACAAGTGAGGTATCATTTTTATCGGGAGACTTGAGGGAACGCTGGGTGGAAGGAAATTTGTGGCTCCTCTCAGATTCCAGAACTTTCTGCCACAGAAATGTGAGGAACATGTGTTTTTTTAGCCAAATGTTGAGGTTTGCAAAGGATTCTGGGTAACAGAACCTGGTCCGAACCCCGCAACTCACCCCTCCTTGGATTCCCCTAGGTCTCTAGTTTTCAGAAATGCACAGGTTTGGTAGTTTTCCCTAGGTGCCGGCTGAGCTAGAGGCCAAAATCTACAGGTAGGCACTTCGCAAAAAACACCTCTGTTTTCTTCAAAAAATTTGGATGTGTCCATGTTGCGCTTTGGGGCGTTTCCTGTCGCGGGCGCTAGGCCTACCCAAACAAGTGAGGTATCATTTTTATTGGGAGACTTGGGGGAACACTGGGTGGAAGGAAATTTGTGGCTCCTCTCAGATTCCAGAACTTTCTGCCACAGAAATGTGAGGAACATGTGTTTTTTTAGCCAAATTTTGAGGTTTGCAAAGGATTCTGGGTAACAGAACCTGGTCTGAGCCCCGCAAGTCACCCCTCCTTGGATTCCCCTAGGTCTCTAGTTTTCAGAAATGCACAGGTTTGGTAGGTTTCCCTAGGTGCCGGCTGAGCTAGAGGCCAAAATCTACAGGTAAGCACTTTGCAAAAAACACCTCTGTTTTCTTCCAAAAATTTGGATGTGTCCATGTTGCGCTTTGGGGCGTTTCCTGTCGCGGGCCCTAGGCCTACCCACACAAGTGAGGTATCATTTTTATTGGGAGACTTGAGGGAACGCTGGGTGGGAGGAAATTTGTGGCTCCTCTCAGATTCCAGAACTTTCTGCCACAGAAATGTGAGGAACATGTGTTTTTTTAGCCAAATTTTGAGGTTTGCATAGGATTCTGGGTAACAGAACCTGGTCCGAGCCCCGCAAGTCACCCCTCCTTGGATTCCCCTAGGTCTCTAGTTTTCAGAAATGCACATGTTTGGTAGGTTTCCCTAGGTGCCGGCTGAGCTAGAGGCCAAAATCTACAGGTAGGCACTTCGCAAAAAACACCTCCTGTTTTCTTCCAAAAATTTGGATGTGTCCACGTTGCGCTTTGGGGCGTTTCCTGTCGCGGGCGCTAGGCCTACCCACACAAGTGAGGTATCATTTTTATCGGGAGACTTGGGGGAACGCTGGGTGGAAGGAAATTTGTGGCTCCTCTCAGATTCCAGAACTTTCTGCCACAGAAATGTGAGGAACATGTGTTTTTTTAGCCAAATGTTGAGGTTTGCAAAGGATTCTGGGTAACAGAACCTGGTCCGAACCCCGCAACTCACCCCTCCTTGGATTCCCCTAGGTCTCTAGTTTTCAGAAATGCACAGGTTTGGTAGTTTTCCCTAGGTGCCGGCTGAGCTAGAGGCCAAAATCTACAGGTAGGCACTTCGCAAAAAACACCTCTGTTTTCTTCAAAAAATTTGGATGTGTCCATGTTGCGCTTTGGGGCGTTTCCTGTCGCGGGCGCTAGGCCTACCCAAACAAGTGAGGTATCATTTTTATTGGGAGACTTGGGGGAACACTGGGTGGAAGGAAATTTGTGGCTCCTCTCAGATTCCAGAACTTTCTGCCACAGAAATGTGAGGAACATGTGTTTTTTTAGCCAAATTTTGAGGTTTGCAAAGGATTCTGGGTAACAGAACCTGGTCCGAGCCCCGCAAGTCACCCCATCTTGGATTCCCCTATGTCTCTAGTTTTCAGAAATGCACAGGTTTGGTAGGTTTCCCTAGGTGCCGGCTGAGCTAGAGGCCAAAATCTACAGGTAGGCACTTCGCAAAAAACACCTCCTGTTTTCTTCCAAAAATTTGGATGTGTCCACGTTGCGCTTTGGGGCGTTTCCTGTCGCGGGCGCTAGGCCTACCCACACAAGTGAGGTATCATTTTTATCGGGAGACTTGGGGGAACGCTGGGTGGAAGGAAATTTGTAGCTCCTCTCAGATTCCAGAACTTTCTGCCACAGAATTATAAGGAACATGTGTTTTTTTAGCCAAATTTTGAGGTTTGCAAAGGATTCTGGGTAACAGAACCTGGTCCGAGCCCCGCAAGTCACCCCTCCTTGGATTCCCCTAGGTCTCTAGTTTTCAGAAATGCACAGGTTTGGTAGGTTTCCCTAGGTGCCGGCTGAGCTAGAGGCCAAAATCTACAGGTAGGCACTTCGCAAAAAACACCTCTGTTTTCTTCCAAAAATTTGGATGTGTCCACGTTGCTCTTTGGGGCGTTTCCTGTCGCGGGCGCTAGGCCTCCCCACACAAGTGAGGTATCATTTTTATTGGGAGACTTGGGGGAACGCTGGGTGGAAGGAAATTTGTGGCCCCTCTCAGATTCCAGAACTTTCTGCCACAGAAATGTGAGGAACATGTGTTTTTTTAGCCAAATTTTGAGGTTTGCAAAGGATTCTGGGTAACAGAACCTGGTTCGCGCCCCGCAAGTCACCCCTCTTTGGATTCCCCTAGGTCTCTAGTTTTCAGAAATGCACAGGTTTGGTAGGGTTCCCTAGGTGCCGGCTGAGCTAGAGGCCAAAATCTACAGGTAGGCACTTCGCAAAAAACACCTCTGTTTTCTTCCAAAAATTTGGATGTGTCCACGTTGCGCTTTGGGGCGTTTCCTGTCGCGGGCGCTAGGCCTTCCCACACAAGTGAGGTATCATTTTTATCGGGAGACTTGGGGGAACGCTGGTTGGAAGGAAATATGTGGCTCCTCTCAGATTCCAGAACTTTCTGCCACAGAAATGTGAGGAACATGTGTTTTTTTAGCCAAATTTTGAGGTTTGCAAAGGATTCTGGGTAACAGAACCTGGTCCGAGCCCCGCAAGTCACCCCATCTTGGATTCCCCTAGGTCTCTAGTTTTCAGAAATGCACAGGTTTGGTAGGTTTCCCTAGGTGCCGGCTGAGCTAGAGGCCAAAATCTACAGGTAGGCACTTCGCAAAAAACACCTCTGTTTTCTTCCAAAAATTTGGATGTGCCCACGTTGCGCTTTGGGGCGTTTCCTGTCGCGGGCGCCAGGCCTACCCACACAAGTGAGGTATCATTTTTATCGGGAGACTTGGGGGAACGCTGGGTGGAAGGACATTTGTGGCTCCTCTCAGATTCCAGAACTTTCTGCCACAGAAATGTGAGGAACATGTGTTTTTTTAGCCAAATTTTGAGGTTTGCAAAGGATTCTGGGTAACAGAACCTGGTCCGAGCCCCGCAAGTCACCCCTCCTTGGATTCCCTAGGTCTCTAGTTTTCAGAAATGCACAGGTTTGGTAGGTTTCCCTAGGTGCCGGCTGAGCTAGAGGCCAAAATCTACAGGTAGGCACTTCGAAAAAACACCTCTGTTTTCTTTCAAAAAATTGGATGTGTCCCCGTTGCGCTTTGGGGCGTTTTCTGTCGCGGGCGCTAGGCCTACCCACACAAGTGAGGTATCATTTTTATCGGGAGACTTGGGGGAACATAGATTAGCAAAACAAGTGTTTTTGCCCATTGTCTTTCTCTACATTTTTTCCTTCCAAATATAGGAGAGTGTGTAAAAAAGACATCTATTTGAGAAATGCCCTGTAATTCACATGCTAGTATGGTCACCCCGGAATTCAGAGATGTGCAAATAACCACTGCTCCTCAACACCTTATCTTGTGCCCTTTTTGGAAATACAAAGGTTTTCTTGATAGCAATTTTTTACTCTTTATATTTCAGCAAATGAATTGCTGTATACCCGGTATAGAATGAAAACGCACTGCAGGGTGCAGCTCATTTATTGGCTCTGGGTTCCTTGGGTTCTTGATGAACCTGCAAGCCCTATATATCCCCGCAACCAGAGGAGTCCAGCAGACGTAACGGTATATTGCTTTCGATAATCTGACATTGCAGGGAAAAGTTACAGAGTAAAACGTAGAGAAACATTTATGTTTTTTTCACCTCAATTTCAATATTTTTCTTTTTCAGTTGTTATTTTCTGTAGGAATCCCTTGTAGGATCTACACAAATGACCCCTTGCTGAATTCAGAATTTTGTCTACATTTCAGAAATGTTTAGGTTTCTGGGATCCAGCATTGGTTTCATGCCCATTTCTGTCACTGACTGGAAGGAGGCTGAAAGCACAAAAAATTGCAAAAATGGGGTATGTCCCAGTAAAATGCCAAAAATGTGTTGAAAAATTGGGTTTTCTGATTCAAGTCTGCCTGTTCCTGAAAGCTGGGAAGCTGCTGAGTTTAGCACCGCAAACCCTTTGTTGATGCCATTTTCAGGGGAAAAATTACAAGCCTTCTTCTGCAGCCACTTTTTCCAATTTTTTTGAAAAAAACCAAATTTTCCCTGTATTTTGGCCAATTTCTTGGCCTCCTTCAGGGGAAGCCACGAAGTCTGGGTACCTCTAGAATCCCTAGGATGTTGGAAAAAAAGGACGCAAATTTGGCTTGGTTAGCTTATGTGGACAAAAAGTTATGAGGGCCTAAGCGCGAACTGCCCCAAATAGGCAAAAAAAGGCCTGGCACAGGAGGGGGAAAAGGCCTGGCAGCGAAGGGGTTAAAAGGTTCAAATTAAAAATAATGCGAAAAGGCGAGAAGCAAAAACTGCAGTCATCTAGTTTCACCAGACTGGGAAAAAGTGGCAAGTCTAGACTGACAGTGATGAAGCGACAGTCAGGTCAGGTATCAGATGAGACTCACTTGGAGTTGTACCTTTTGTCCTTGGTTGCAAGAGTTGTGCAGTGTGGCAATGTGAGGCTATGCTTCAGATCCATCGAGTTGCCGATCAGGTGCTATGAGCTGTTGTGATGTGAGGCCTATGCATCATCCTGAGACGTTTTGGGCCATATTTATACTTTTTGACGCAAAACTGCGCTAACGCAGTTTTGCGCCAAAAAAATTAGCGCCGGCTAACGCCATTCTGAAGCGCCATGCGGGCGCCGTATTTATTGAATGGCGTTAGCCGGCGTTAGCCGACCGGCGCTGCCAGGTGTGCGTGAAAAAAAACGACGTACACCAGGCAGCGCCGGCGTAGGGAAAAATGGCGTTTGGGCGTCCCAAAATGGGGCAAGTCAGGCTGAGGCAAAAAAATCGTCTTAACCCGATTTGCGCCATTTCTTTTGGGCGCCCAGACGCCATTAACATGACTCCTGTCTTAGCAAAGACAGGAGTCATGCCCCCTTGCCCAATGGCCATGCCCAGGTGACTTCTGTCCCCTGGGCATGGTCATTGGGCATAGTGGCATGTAGGTGGGCACAAATCAGGCCCCCCTATGCCACAAAAAAAAATTAAAAAAATACTTACCACAACTTACCTTTTCTTCCCTGGGATGGGTCCCTCCATCCTTGGGTGTCCTCCTGGGGTGGGCAAGGGTGGCAGGGGGTGTCCCTGGGGGCAGGGGAGGGCACCTCTGGGCTCATTCTGAGCCCACAGGTCCCTTAACGCCTGCCCTGAACCAGGCGTTAAAAAGAGGCGCAAATGTGGGGTTTTTTGCCCCGCCCACTCCTGGGCGTCATTTTTGCCCGGCAGTATAAATACCACGCACATGCCTGGGAGTCATTTTTTAAGACGGGAACGCCTACCTTGCATCTCATTAACGCAAGGAAGGTGTTCACGCCAAAAAATGACGCTGACTCCATAACCTTTGGCGCTAGACGCGTCTAATGCCAAAGTATAAACATGGAGTTAGTTTTGCGTCGAATTTGCGTCGAAAAAACGACGCAAATTCGGCGCAAACGGAGTATAAATATGCCCCTTTGTGTCTTGGATATGGTGAAGCCGCTGTTCAGGAGCTGGAATGTGATATGAGGTCCTGTGTTGGTCTGCACTGTGCTGCGTCGGGTCCGGTGAAGTCAACAATCAGGATCTGCAAGGTGCTGCAATGCGAGAGGACCTGCTCCATTCTGCGTCAGGTCTGGTGAAGCCACACATCGAGGTGATGCCCTGTGCTGCGATTTGAGGCCCTGCATCGGTCTGTGCCACACTGTGTCAAATCCATTGAAAATATCTGTTGAACAGGGAGGTGTACACGCTGACTCCAAGACCCTCAGGATGGGACTCTCTCCCACACATGGGACCAAGTCAGATCTGGTTGGGTTTGGTCAGCTGGAAGACAGGAGAAGTCCTGGAAGTTTATGTCCCTGCAGCTCAAACTGGAGATCAGCAAGCTGACCTTCGGAGTCATTTCTGTGGTCTTAGGTTTAAGGCAAGCAGGTCCAGTCTTTCTTATTTACTGGGTAATCCAATGATATTTCAGTGTAATTCCTTCCTATATGATCAATATTACTTTCAAAGAGAACATTTCTACTCATTAACACTCATTTCTAGAAAAGAAAGGTACTGTGTGCAAGAAATTCAGTTGGCATAATGTGTATTCCCCTGCTCTTTTTCATTTTAGGACTCTCGCCCAGAGAACTCTACTGTGGATTTATTCATGCTCAACAGACATCAACTATGTGTGCTCTGTTAGTATGGTGTACCTTTGTTCTCACAGAACAACATACACACCTATGGGATTGGCTTGCATACTTCTTATTTCCACAGTGTGACTGCGGAAAAGATGACTTACAGCCTACTGTAAGCAACATTAAAATGCAGGTCATCCTGCCTGTCGCATCTGTATCAGTTACAGAACTGTATTTCAGGTAATTCCCAACAGTTCAAAGTGCATGCCATGCATTTTAAGAAGATGCACTGATCTCTGACAGTCTTGTTTGAGGACCAATGTGTAGTATAACTGAAATTCTATTCTTAATTTGGATCTCAGGCTAGGTGGTAGTGATTATTTTAATTTTCATACCCAATATGAAAAATCTCCAGTCCAAAAACAGTTATCTATTTAGTTTAACCACTTCTTAGATGCAGTAAATTGTATGTCTGGAGTTGATTAACTGAATAAATGAGATACTCGTAAGACCATTTACTAACCATGCATTAGAAATCTACCACTCCAGTGCTTAAAAAGAATATACACAATCTCCAGATGATGAGGGGGTGGGCATCCCTGTAAATGCTGACCTGTCATTTGTTGATGAATAGCTCAGCAAGCTCCTAGCCCATTTCAGGAAGTTATACTCTCCTGGTTCGCTGTAAAGCCTGCTGTGTGAGATAGTGCCATCCAAGGTGCTCAAATGCTTTTGAAGTGGATTCAGCTGAACTTGTTAATGGTGAGCAGATTTAGAAGGCAGGGGAGATCTTCTTAGGCAATTGTCTGCCCATAGCCATATTCATTTTTTCAAGACGTTCTGGTAGAATGTTCGCATGACTAAACACTCTCACAGAACAGTGGCTCTCTGACATTGCAGTAATAGGGAGCAGAGGGAGCACACCACCATTACCAATCACACCATAGGTTGTTCCATGCTTGCTGAAGGAAAGAAATACAGAAGAAGAAAAAGAAGACCAATCAATCAATCAATTAGGATTGTTATAGTTCGGCTACTTCACCTGTAAGAGTCCCGAGGTGCTGAGGGTTTGTGCTGCAAGATCACTCTGCCTGTTCCTGTTGGTTGAACATCCAGGTGTTGATGTCTTTCCTTAAATACTGAGGCGATGGTGAGGCTCTGAGGTACGGGGGGGTGTTCCAGGTATTAGCTGCCAGGTAGGAGAACGAGCGGCCTCCGCTGTTGGCCCGGTGGATGCGTTAGGTGGCTGCCAGCGAGATGGATCTGGAATGGAGTTTTCCAGTCGGTTGGTGGAATGTCACTCAATTGTTGAGGTACTCTGATCCTTCGTTGTGTAGTGCCTTGTAAGCGCGGGTGATAAGCTTGAACTGGCATCTCTTTGTGACTGGTAGCCAAAGAAGTTTCCTGAGGTGAGGGGTGATGTGCGTCTGTCTGGGGAGGTCGAGAATGAGTCTGGCTGATGTGTTCTGAATGGTCTGGAGTTTCCTCATGAGTTGGGTGGTGATTCCTAGGAAGAGGGAGTTGCCGTAGTTGAGTCTGCTGATGACGAGGTCTTGCAAGACACTTCGGCTGGTGTTGGATGGGAGCCATCTAAAGACCTTTCTGAGAAGCAGGCAGAGGAGACAGTGCTGACCTGTTTCTTGATGGATAGCTGTCTGTCAGTGATGATGCTGGGGTTGTGAGCATGCTTGGGGGTGGGACCCTGCTCGGGTGGCCAACATTCGTTGCTCTGTAGGGTACCCTTGCCTTTCCTGAAGATGAGTACTTTTGTCTTGTCTGTGTTGAAATTGAGACAGTTGTTGTTTATCCAGTTGGCCACCTCCTTTATGCACCTTTAAAACCTGTCTTTCATGGTCGTTGGGTCATTTGTCAAAAGGAGGATGAGTTGGATCTTGTCGGTGTTAAGAAATGATGTTGAGTCCATGGCTCCTGACAATATTGGATAGGGTATCATGTATATGTTGAAAAAGCCTGGCCTGAGAGATGAGCCTTGAGGTACACCACTGATGATGTCTTAGGGGTCAAGGAGTAGGGGGGATGATGACCTTCTGCATTTTTCCTGCAAGGTAGAAAGTGATCCTCTTGAGGGCTGTACCTTGGATTCCGATCTGGTGGAGTCTGTTGATCAGTGTGTCGTGGGATATACTGTCAAAGGCTGCTGAGAGGTCGAGGAGGATGAGGGCTGCTGTTTCTCTGTGCTCTAGAATCATTCTGATGTTGTCCATGGATGCGACTAGAGCTGTCTTGGTGCTGTGTTTTGCTCTGAAGCTGACTTGGGAGGGATCCAAAATGTTGTGGGTGTCGGTTAGCTGGATGTTGATAGCTTTCGCAATGATCTTAGCTGGAAAATGGAGCTGGGAGATGGGTCTCTAGTTCTTGAGGACTCAAGGGTCCGCAGAAGTTTTTTTCAGCTGTGTCTTTACATCAGCATGTTTCCATTTCTGGAGAAATTTGGCTGTTGTGATCAAGGAGTTGAGGACCCTGTTGAGTTCTCTGCTAATGGGTTGATTGCTGAGGTTGAAAGTGTGGTGGGGGCAAGGGTCATCTGGGTCTCTGGAGTGTATGGATCTCATGATGGATGCTGTTTCCTTCATTGTGAGGGTGTTCCACAAGGTGAGCTGGTGTGGGTGGGTTTCAGTCGGCGTGGGGCAGTTGATGTCGTCCTCGTCGGGGAATTGGGATGCAAAGTCTTAGTAGATGGTGTTGATTTTGTTGTGGAAAAAGTCTGAGAGGGAGTTGCAGAGGGCTTGCAAAGGTGTAATGGTGTTTTCTGTTGCTGAGGGGTTGGTGAACTCCTTGACTGTGTTGAACAGTTCCTTGCTGGTGTTAGAGCTGTCATTATTGAGAGTGGCTTGGGTGTTTTTCTTGGTGTTTTTGAGGAGGTGGTGGTAACCGTTCAGGGTGTATTTGAATCGTTTTCGATCCTCAAGGGTCTTATTGGTGCACCATCTTCTTTCCTTCTGTCTGCAGTTGTGTTTTTGGGGTTTCAGTTCTGCCGTGAACCAGTTGGGGTGTCTTGTTCATTTCTTGGGGTATGTGGATTTCCTTGGTGAGACTTCGTTGGCACTCGCCATGGTCCAGTTCTTTAAGTTTTCTGCTGCTTGTTCAGTGTCCTCGGTGATGGCGGGTAGGGGGGAGTTGAGTGTGTTAGTCCATTGCTGTTCTGAGACCTTTGACCAGCTGTGCCAGGTTTTCACTGGCAGTGGCGGTGGGGATGTTGGGGGGTTCTGAGATGGTGAAATGGAAGCAGTGGTGATCGGTCTAGGTACGCCCTTTTCAAGACCAAAGGAGGGTTATGATAGGTTTGCCGAAGCACAAATAAATGTTGTGCTGCTGATTAGGAGAGTGATCACATTTTTGTAAAAATGTGAGCCTTGATGTTTTTTATCGACCATCTCAACCAATAAATATTCCAGCAATTTTAGCCCTATTGAATATCTGGACAGGTAGTCTATATTTAGTCTAATATTTATTTAACTAAATGCCCGACAAGAAAGGCAGGGCACTCTAGAGCTACTCATAAACTCCTCACTAAATTCCACAGCTGATAAACAGTAGAAGAAGCATGGACCATGCTGTCTATATTTTAAGGTCTGTATTTTGAATTGTAGAATATGGTTCTTCTATTGTGTCTATGTCACTATAGACAGTAGAAACATCATAGTATTTGGTAACTAAAATGAAAGTAAACCTCCACCCTTGAGAAAAAAGATTTGGACAATAACAAGAAGAAAAGTGTCTTCCTTGCAAGGGCTATACAGATTTTCTGAAGCTAGCCATCGGGACTTCTTGAGGCTAGCTATAAATGTCTGTGTAAGAAATGTAGCTTAAATGGTCTAAAGGCAATGAGAAGTTACTGGGTCCCATTTGTGGCTATTCGAGTCTTTCAGTTCTGCTGTCCTATAGACGTAATACAGTCAATCATCCAACTAGGCATCTAGTACCCTTTTAGCCCTTGCCTCTCAGTGTAGCTCAATGTCTAAATTCCAGCTCAGATAAATATATGTTCAATTTCAAAAGCGTATAACAGATGCATATAGTACAACTAACTCTGAATGTGTGTTTATGATCTACAAATTAATTGGAAAGAACATTCTGATTTCTCCCCAACTGACTGTCAAACAAAAGTTATGGCTTAAGCGAACTTTATCCAAATGATAGAAAAGAGCTTAAGTAATGCAGATTTTAAGCTTCAGTCAAAAAGAAAGGGACTTTTTTAATGATTTCTCCAAATTAATTCTATGGTGCTATTTTGTCATGACCAATTTATTCTGTGGCCCATCTACCATTGTGATATCTATGCACAGATACCAGTCTAAGATAGAGAACAGTCTTCCTCACAAGATGTGCACACACATGCACAACCATGTATGATAACCTAGTGTTAACTAAGAGCCATCATTGTTCTATTTGAGATGCATCTGGGGTACTAAGGACCTTATTGAAAGTTTGATGGACAAGGTGTTCCATCAAACCATGATGGATGTCCAGTTCTTATATTTGGAATGCCACTGACAATAATGCACTTGCAACATGGTGGATGAGACATCCTCCAAGTCCACTGTCCACCAAATTCCACATAATTCCCGTACATTTTTATAAATCAGTGCATTTCCCTATGGGTAAAATCCTTTGATACATCAGGCCCTAAGTGGCTTCATAGTCACATAGTAGAACAAGACTTTGGCTACTCTTGTCAATGTTCTTGCCATTCTGCACTGACAATGTATTTAGCTGGAAAAGGCCCAGTGCCTAAGCACTGATGCTGTCAGAATTGAAACGCTTTTAGGAAACACATATATTTTTCCTCATTAGACTTTCACCCAGAGCAAGAGACGGAAAAGCACATGAGGCAGAAAGATTCAGGAAAGGAAAAATGTAAAACCTTGGCAAAGGGAGAATCCAGAAACAGGCAAGAACGAGAAAAAAAGGGCAAGGAGTGTCTGGTTGTAGATTAAAGAGGCATGAGGTGGAATCAAGGCTATGTATCTTTGGTATTCAGCATGCTGACATCCATTATCAATTGCCACTTGATTCTGAGCAATACATAGGGGCTGACACAGATTCCTTTAACAGATTAAACACTGACTGTTGCCATAATCACATTCCACTGTGTTCATTGTGGGCCAAGGCCCTGAGTGTTACATATTACAGTCATCTGAACCTGGAGTATTAGGGTATGATTTAGATCTTGACGGTATTACCGCCAGTCTGTTGTGACGGCGGTCCCAAGTACCTCGTCAAGCTGACAGTGTTCCGACTGCCGTATTTTGATCTATGGCTGTTCAATTGCCATCCTTGTTGATGGAGTGTTTTCCATTGCAGTATCTTCAACCAGCATCCGACGTGGCGCACTCCAATGCTGGTGAGTAACGCACCGTCGCTGTCTTGATTGCCACATTGCGCCAACCATATTTAGATAAGCCAGTTGAGCTGGCAGTGTTCCAGCAGTGGTCCCATGACTGTGGCAGTCAATAGAGGGACCCTTTCAGGATTGGACTATTGCTGTGGCTATTGGATGGATGTTAACGGCCCACACATGATATATATTGGAATATTGTGAGAGCCTGAAAAACACACTATGAAGCACACTCCATTTCAGACAATGATCCTTTGCCATTCCACTGCTGACCACCATTCTGAGGATGACCGTGCCACTGAACAGCCAATATGACCCCTGTTTTTTCACTTTTTTGTTATTTTTAAAATCACTGCAGGGACACTAGTATATATATATATATATATATATATATATATATATATATATATCATATCACTATGGCAGGGAGGAGGAACCCACATTTTACAGAGGGAGAATTGACAATCATTGTGGAGAAAATTGCTTCAGTAGAGTCCCAACTGTTTGGAGCAGAAGTACAAAATACTACCAGTCTGTGCACGCAGGAGGAAATTAGGAAGAGGTTCAATGACTTGTGGGGTGAGAGTCCATTGCCTGCCCTCCAAGTGTCACCTGAAGGCCCAGAAAACTGGTGGTGGTTCTCCCAGCAACCCCCCCCCCCCCACCCTGATTACAACTTTTTTCCCTTGGAGGAAAAGGTCTTGCAGATCCCATATCCTGAAGGAGTGACAGGAATCCTTGGTGGAGTGGAGACTGGTAAATTACACCTATAAATGTCTCACTAATCCCAAAAGGAATCCTTGCCCTTAAAATAGCTGCTCAGAATGTTTCTGGACACTTATCAAAACATATATTTAAACATCAGTTTCTAAAATGCCTTGTGTTATCAAAATGAGTAGCATCTTCGTTGTTACAATCAATTTAACAATGACCAACACATATTGTCAGATTGTGTGTTGTTCTCTAAGGATCACTCCTTGCATGTGACTAGTCCTTTGCTGTATCTCAATGTAAGTTGTTGTACTTCAAAAAACAGGTTCCAAAAATCCATCCATATGCACATGAAGGTATGGTGTTTGTAAGTTGTATTTTAACCTATTCACAATATACACATATGCGTGTACATACTGTATGTGTGTGTTACATTTTCACAGTATTTATTTATGTAGGTATGTGTTACTCACTCTTTCACAAGTAGTGGCAAATAGTGTTTACAAATGACTACAACTATCTTGATGCCCTGCATGTGACTCTGCAAAATAATAGTGCAATGTAATGTTGCCCAACCTCCCTTTCCTTCCACATACGCCCAAAAGTCAAAGCTTTACACAGTTGTCATCCACCATTTCATGTTTGTATCAAAATTTCATCTGCTGTGTTGATCCAGTATGTTGTCACCTTCTTGTTACACCATTGAATTGATCTACCTGCTTACATAAATCATAGTTTGTATATTCAAAGGGTTTCCAATAATGTTGTGTGACATGCTGATTATAAGTAGTATTGATACACAATTTACTTTGCAGTGTTCATATGATGACCAATGCCAGTTAGTCCAATACGTTGTACCATGGTTTGTTTTTTAGGCTGCTAGGCATTGAAATGGCTCATTTCTCAAATCTCCTCTCTACTCTGTTCAGTTACATGTCTGCTGTGTGTAATGTACACCTTCACAATAGCATGTTACATTTCTGTACATCTCTCCATCATTGTTACTGCAGTGTGCATCTGTGTACATTAACCTGCATGAGTAAAAAGTAAAAAATCACACAAAGACCTAAACATCCCAATAAACATAATATTTCCCATTTTTAGGTTGTGTCATCTGTAGCTGGAGTCAGATGTGAGGTACAATACAGACCTCTAATGTTTTTTTTGTTGTAAATTATAGTAGGGCCACACCCAGTGCCAGTGGGCCACCATCGAAGACACCTCCACTCCACTCTGGTCTGTATTGGCAGACAGCCCCAGTGAGTCACACTCAGCCCACACCTACACCTCCAACCCCAGCTGCTATAACAACTGTGCCTTTGAATACCTCTACTTCCTGTGTCCAGTAGAACACAACTCCATTCTTGTGCACCCCAGTCCTGGCTACTGTTGAGCAATGCCACCAACTCCAATTGTGCCAGAATCCAGTGGGATGGGCCACACTGCCTCAAGGGCACAGACTTGTGGGGGAAGGCACTGTGGGCCAGGAAAGTGATGCCTCTGACATCATTAAAATCATTGTCACCCAGACCACTATTGACTGAGTCTTGGGAGAAATACAACAGTCCCAAGACATGATGGGCCAGGTCCTAACAGAGATCCGGGACCTTAAGCAGGTACAGAGGGAGCACATTCATAAGCTGCAAAATCACACCTCAAATTTGTGCTTCTTTACTGGGGTAATGTTTTCCATTTATCATCACATGTGCAGGGCTTTTCCTGTACCTTCCCCTGTCTGTGGTCCTTCTACATCAGGACAAAATGTACCTTCTGCAGCCACAGACAGGGAGGCCGGGCCACAAGAGGAAACAGATCTACCCACCTGAGTCCCTGCACCTGTACCACCACCCCCTCCAAGGAGGGGACTTTCATCCAGACCACCAGGAGACGATGGCAAGACCTTGAATGCCACCTACAAGAGACACAGAACCTAATTTCCCCCAGTGTGTGTCTACCATTCACTCTGTGGGCTATTTCACAGACACATTTTCCTTTTCTGATGAGAGATGTATTTCTTACACTGGACTCCGAACAATTTGTGTGCAACAAACATAGTCTCATCTACCATGATGGACTTTTGTTTTTTATTCTTGTTCTTTTTCATTCTGGTTTCAAAGGTATTGCACTCATCTTTGTGCACATAAAACAAAGTCAAAACTGGTGTTGTATTCATTGTGGTAATTCCTTTTCTATGTCTTCTGTATAACATCATTTTTTAAATCTGTCAAACAATATGATACTAAAACAAATAAGATATACCAACTTGGTAATGTGTTGCCCATGCAAACAAAGATGGAAAAAGAAACAATGAAATCTGAATGTATTGGTGTCATACATTTCTAGGTAACACGTTTGTGACACTATCAAATATGCTTTTCCCAAACCATGCAGAAGCCAAACAGTCTGTGCCATAGAAGAAAGGGAATGTCATGAAATTAAGTTTAATAGGCAAACTATTATTGATTCATGACCTGGGCTGGAGCCCCCCGAATAGGAATCCTACATCAATAACACTAATAGTGTACATCATGGCAGTACCAACATTTGAGGCCAGGTGACCATTTCAGGACACTGTGGCAGTATCTGGTGCAATGTTACAGCCACCATTCAGTGGTGTGCTAAAAATAATTCTTTCAACTATGAGGAGACACATCAAAAGCTTCCTATTCTGGACACAGATTGCAGATTTAGCTAATGTAAAGGGAAACCAATATGCCATGGCTTGAAATACACATGTGTTTAGAGGAGGTTAAGCAGCACATAGTGCCTTGGTGGTGACCTTCAACGGAAAACAGGTCTGAAACAATCTCAAGAAACTCCATTTAATTACAGTGCAAGTTGTCCCTGTACATGATCTGCCTATCCCAATTGGGCGTCTGTCCCAGGTTCAACCCATGTTCACTTTGTACATTCCAATAGCAACACATCACTGCAAATGTCACAACTTTGAAAGGTTCATATGAAGATGTCATGGGGAAGTACCCTGAAGCAGAATAACAAGGGAAAATTATTGATTTCACATAGGCAATTTGACTCAAATGATAAGTTAAGAGGACACATATACTTAGCACAAGTAAAGTTAATCTATGTCGTTAAACCCAGTAGTCAATGTAGGGAATCTGATCCACAACATCTGTGCCTTGGACTTTCCTGAACTGACCATTCCTACCCAAATTACCATTGCAGACTGATATGTTCCGTATGTTACAAGTTGTTGTGACTTTGGATGTCACACTATGTAAGGGTACACTTACATTCAAGTGAAGAAGTGGTCAATGACATCTTTCAGGTAGGTTAATGCCTTCCTTTTCACCACTGTTATCTTCATTGGGCATTTTGACATCCTCACCCAGTAGCTCTTCACAGTCTCCATCTCCTGTGATAATTGGGATGTTCTGTTGCAGGGCTACGTTGTGCAGCATGCAGCAGGCAACCATGATCTAGTACACCTTCTCTGGGGAGTAGAGGAGGGCTTCACCGGTCTTGTCTAGACACCTTAATCTGGCCTTTAGGATCCCAAAAGCTCCTTCCACTGGCCTCCATTTTCTTCCATGGGCCTCATTGAAGTGGACCTCTCCTGGTTTTGGATTCCTCAGCGGTGCCAACAACCATGGTCGGTTAGGATCTGGTGAATCTCCTACATGGAAACAATCAATTGATACATTAAAATCAAATCAAGACATTGTACATTCATAAACTAGAATTAAAGCAAATAATCCTCAAGTCATATTGTACTTACTAACAAGCCAGGCTCTCTCTCGTTCAAGTTGTGATATTTGCAGGGTTATGGTGCTGTTCTGTATTGCAAAGGAATCATGTGTTGATCAAGGAAAGTGGGCACACACACCTGAGATGTATAAATCCGGTAAGCAGACAACTTGCACATTGAAGGAAAAAAAGTTATTTTGATTGCAATATACATGTTCCCAGGAGTGTGGTGGCACCAAATCAACATGTGTGCCATCAATAGCTCAAACCACGTGTGGTAGGCCAACCAAATCATAAAATTCTCTCCTCACAGTGGCAAATCCTAAGCTCTTGGAAATTAGATGAAGGTATTGATGTGTCTCATCATTGAAGCAAGGATATCTTGTAGCACACTACTAAAAGTTGGCTGTTACATACTTCCAGATACTGCCACAGTGTATTGAAAAGAATCAGTGGCCACAAAATGAAGTACTGCCATGAGCTTCATTTTTGGTGTTATTGCTGTTGTATTCCTGTTTTGAGGCCTGAGATCAGGTCCAGCTGCTCACACAAATCCAGTATGGTTTGCCTATTTAATCTGAACTTGTTAACTATGTCTCTTTCCTCCATGGCAGCAACGTCTGAAAATGGTCTGAAGACATGAGGACACATTCTTCTTCCCATCCCTGGGTTCATATGCCTGCACTTAAGGAAAACAATTAAATTGTCACACAAGACTTTCTCAATCAAAACACATATCCTGTCTGGTCAGTTTAGTGATCCTATTGTGTCATATATGTTACCATAATTTTCAAACATCTTTGTTACTTCAAATTGACATTTTTTACAGGTCTGCCATTTTTAAGAATTAATGTGTGAATATTACATTTGAAATGTATTATTTGCATTTTTTTTTTACAACTACCATCAACTGAAGTATATAACATACACCGCAGCACTATTGATGTCAAACACTTTAACAGATCACTTTTTTATGTGTCATAACTTGCCAAAAACAGTGTCATACATATCTGAGATTTGTATACAAAGTAGCCACAATTTTGAGTGCTGGGAAGGCACAGAAATTTAAAAATACACAGTTAAATGTCCTAAAATGGCAGGTGCCTGACCCTTCCTTCTGGACATTGGCTATTTGACGGTTGTCAGTGGAAGTTGATCGGGTAGTAGGTGGAGCACTACACGGCGGACACTGCCATTGGCTTAGATGTGTGATGGCCACATATAAAAGCCAATGGCTGTGTCCATCTCTGTCTCGGAGCCCGTACTTCTGGAAAAAAACTCACTTGCCTCCTAACACTGCAGCAAACAAATCCTTCTTGACTTTTGCTGCTGTTACTGACCTATGGGAGCCAGGATGCTGTGAAGTATTGTTAATGTTAATCACTAAATGATTTAGCTGGGTACAAAATGTTGTTTGTCAATGTTAGAAATGTCTGTATATTGAAATGAAAAGTCGCGTGAAGAATAAGCTCAATGTTCATTTCATGTTACTCACAATTCCAGATTTCATTGCACAAACTGAGGCCTTACTTTAAGTGACAGTACACACTGTATCACTAGTATAAGTGAAAACATGCAGCCCATGCTGAAATGAGTGAAATGTAAAGTGAACGAAGAATCTTCAAAGTTGTAATGTCTGATTCTGTTCTGTCAAGTGAAATTACATTCCATAATTAGAAATAAGAGTATCTCAATGTTTCAAACATGTCATGGTGCCACATATAGGGAAAGGTATTTCCTGTGTTGCAAGTCTAAATGTCAAAGGCTCTCAATCATCCATACATGTATGTCACCATTACTACACACACTTGTTCATACATCACCAAACACCATGCTCTCACTGACACATGGCAGCCATTCCAAATTGCCATTAGTCACTGTATGTGGTGCAAACCATGATATCTGGCTCTTTGATGCTTAGTCATGAAGCCAATGTAACTGTGCATTGGGCTATGTGCAAATAGTGTATGGGTTATTTGGCTTTAGTGTCTCACAATTATTAGGACAAATCAGGATTGCCTCTCACTATAGGAAAGGTTTTCTAGCGCTGGCCTAGATTATGTGTGTGGCCTGGACTGGTAACATGAGGGGATAGAAAGTGTTGAGGGTACTCAACAGTTCACTGCCAATTGTACATTTTAAATGTTTTAAAAACATTTGTACTGACTGCATTGGGAATGCTTTGGGAATGCAAGTGTGAGATGCAACAAAAGTGTGTCACAGCACTACAGACAAACAAAATCACTCATCACTTATTTTTCTCATGCATACAGGTCAATGTCCATCAAAAGCGCTGCATATGGAAGGCCATCACAAAGAAGGTGCAGACCCTGGGGGCCCATAAGCGGCGTGGCCTGCATTGCAGGAAGAGGTGGTAAGGTCTCCGATGTTGGACCAGAAAGTCAGCCCAAGTCCAGCTCAGCCAGGCCTCCCAATGAGGCAAATTTGTGCACCGCACCCTGACCCTCGTAATGGCCTGCATCATTGCGGTGGCCTACCTGGAGCTTAAGGGCCAGTTAAGGGCCCAACCTGAATCAAGGGGATGAGGTGTTGTATGTTGCTATTCTTCTTGTTTAAATCTTTTGATCTATAGTTATGTTGTTTGATAGCAACATGCTGGTTGGCACACTTCCAACGCCTATGAGGATTTCTGGAGGTGTAAGTTATTCAGACAGTGCCTAATGCTGTATTTGGTGTATTGTTTTGGGTGTTAGGTTTTCACTAGCTTTCTTATCACAAGCCAAGTACTGTTTTGAGCAGACATGTGTCTGCATGTGAAAAGGCGTAACTGGACTTTTTCCATGTAATGAGGGGCATTTCTACCAAACATGGCCCTTTTGAGGATTGGGTCAAGTGTGATGCTACATCAGCAGGTAATGTAGGCCCTATTACTGCTGGCCTAGTATAGTATGCACTTATGATACAGTTGGTGTTTCAGACTTTGCATTGATAAGTTGGTACAATGACAGTATGATCATGAGCATCTGCTCCAAAAGGTCTGGAAACGTGTACAATGGCATCAATCATTATCTGATATTTGCTAGAAATGTTTTTTACAGCAAGATTCAAGTCAGTTCATGGAGACCATAGGTGATTGCCATGTAGCCATAATCCATCACAAATGTGCATGTAAGCCAGTCTGTGTCAACCAACATTAATTCATATACCAAACTGTATTGGTGGAAACAGACATGTACCCCAAATGACATTTAAGTGTCCTTAGTTATGTCCAGGGAAAAATCAATGATGGTGGGGAAAGTGATACTTAAAAGGACATTTGCAGATGGAAGGTTACATCACATGGATGTTGGAGTATCCCATCTTGATGAGTCAATATCAGACCTAAAACATGACTGTTTTGGTAATCTGGATATGTTTATGCTCTGCATTGAAGTGAGTTAGGAGTGTAAACAGGCCTATGTATTTACTCCTGTTGTCAAAGCCATTTGTCAGGCAGATAAATAAAAGTGGATGAGATACAAAAGGCATACATTATATGTGAGCTTGCATGGGGAATTTCTAGACTGCAAGGAAATGGATTGTGACATTCTTTCCTGCATGCATGAGATACTGGTGGCAAATGTTTTGTGAGCAAAGGTTACGTTCAATTCTATTTATACAGATACACTCAACCTGTTGTATCTGTGTTTTCAGCATCATCAGGGTAAGGCGAAGGTGACTGCAACCATGTCAGCAGGGAAGAAACTGGCCATTGTGGCACTGGTGCAAACACCACTGACACCAAAGGACCTAGTGCCACAGAGGATGAGGGGACTGGCACGGAGGCCACCAGTGACTCAACATCTTCTTCAGAGGCCTTCACAGAAGATCAGTCTGTAGCGGTGGTGAACCCCAGCGCAATAATTCCACCTGCATAGTTGTCTGCCACCCATGTTTCTATCTCCACCCTCCCTCCTGCTCCCCCCCAGTTGGCCATACCTTTCCCCTTTAATGGGGTGGGGTCACCTTTGCTGCAGGCACCTCCCCCTGCCCCTATCTCCCAAGCTGCGCTCAATGAGTAGTCTATTGACCTATTGTGGACTGTCTCTGTAAGCCAGACTGCACTACTGAATGCCATCCAGGATCTTAGTGGGCCATTTGACATAGATGGTAACTTACCTGGATGGCATTCACTGTGCCATGTCTGGCCTACAGAGGTCATTTCAGGGTCCGGCCTCCTCGTTGACTGCAGCCTCCCACCCATCCCAACCTCCGACCCCTTCCTTGTCCCAAATCCCTCTACCCAGCCTATCCAAAGCACACACACACATTTGCATGCACCCACTCACACACAAGCAGAACATCCACACACAAACAAAAAACACAGAAACACAGACACACACACACACACATACAGACACCACACCCCCACCACCACCACAAGCATACCCAGAGACGCCACACCCACCACAACACAAACATTCACACCCACCAACACCACACCTGCAGACATGACACCCATCATGACAAAAACACCCACACCCACCACACCACACCAGCAGCCACAACACCCATCATGATAAAAAGATCCACACCACCACCACCATACCTGCAGACATGACACCCACCACAACACAACCCTCCACAACCACCACACACACACATGCACCAGCACATCCACAGGCACCACAACCACACATAGCACCTACACAGCACAGCCATCCACACAGACACACACACACACACACACACATACATTGCACGTTATACACACTGTACACAAATGCCCACACTCACCCATGCAACAGACAACCAGTAAGAGGCACAAACCAACGCATATTCCACATACACCAGACCTACAGGTACCATCCGCAAACACTTGCATATCAGACACTACCACTCCCTGTTCCTCCCAACCTGAACTTCCCATTTTCCCAAGGAAGACCTTTTTTTTCTCTGGTTCTGACTTTCATCCCCTTCCACACCCCAACCCACCCCTTCCACATCCCAAACCACCCATCCCAAATTAATTCCACTCCTCCCAAATGCCTTTCTACCTCTGATATATCCCAAACCCACCCCTCCCAAATCAAACCTACCCCTCCCAAACTCTAACCCACCCCCAAACCTAAACCACCCCTACAAAATCCAAACCCACCCCTCCCAAACCCAAGAAGCCCCCTAGAAAGATCAGTGAGGTTCCTGATCTCTGCCCAATAGATGCCCCTTCCCAAGGAGGTTGTACCTGGCAGTGAAATTAGGAGGCAAGTTCAGGGCCTGAAGTTGTGGACAATTTGGACATTACTTTTTGATGATGATATAAGTTAAATGAGAAACGTATATCATGCTAATATAAAAAAATAATTTAATTTTGAATACCCTTGTTCTGGCTTTATTTTGTTATTGTTAATAATTTCTGATGATGTTAATTCTACTAATGTTTGTGCTATGCACTTACTCTCACTTATAACAGTGCCTAGGTTTTATTTTTTACATATCTTTGGAATGCATACATTAGTGTTGTGCATTTGTGATGCTAATTTGACATGAGATCTGTTGTTTGTCATAAATTGCACAAACCAAGGGGGCATGTGAACTTCATACATCTCTGACATGTTTGCAGTTTAGAGTTAACATTGGTTGCACATTCTGTGTACACCCACTTGTAACATTTTGTAGTGCGATTGTTACACTATTGTGGATTTCTGTACTTCCTATTGGGTATACTCTTTATGTATATGATATGATAGTTTAGGGAAAATGATTGTGCAGCCCTCTATGAATACATTTCAGGTTGGGATTAATATGACGTTTTGTGTAGTTGTCCATTGCCATGAAAGTAGATAGTAACAAATTGGTGAGTGTTTCTGATATATATCAAGGTGTGTTTTTAAACATTATTCTAACTACAACATTATAGACATATGCATTGCACATCATTGCACTGTTGCTTGCAAGTATTTGTTATGCATGCATGAGTCCTCTGCTAATGTACCCCGACATTTTAAAGGATGACAGGTAATTCAATGACTTACCTTCTGTTCCGGCAATGAAGGGGTTGATTTTTGTCTTGGTCCAGGAGCAGCAGCAATGGCAGGAGTTGTATGACTGGGTTCATGAAAGCAGGAAATGTGAAAACTCAGAAAAAGAGGAGTTACTTAATTTTATCCCTCCCAATCCGCCAACATTGGTATGGAGGTTTACCTGCCACAGTTGCATTAGTGGGAAGGCACATGATGATTGGCTCGGTGGTAAAAGTGGCAAGAGTCCTGTCGCCGGCGGCTATTTTTCCTATAAAGCCATTGACATGGCTGGTGATTAATGTCAGTGACCGTAGTTTGTCTGCAGTTTTTCGTCTATGGAGCCTCCAACATCTAAATCGAGCGGGTGAACTACCTAGTAGACAGACGGGAATCCAGACAGAAAGTTGACAGTGGGTTCATTACCACCAAGATCTAAATCAGGCCCTTAAAGTCGATTTGAACTGAAAAAGCTACCCCCTGGACCTTCTGTTACCCTCCTTCTTCTTGCAGAGTGGTGAGAGCACAATTCTCACCATTTTGTACCAGTATAAAGGTACCTGTCTGGGCTGCAACTACTTGAACGCATTTTGTGGTTTTAACTAGATATCACCTACTTGTATTTTATTTATTCAGACATGCTAGCAATGCTAGACATTTAAAACATTTAAGGGTACGTTTTACAAATATATTCAATTTATGCATGGCTTTCTTAATTTAACAAATCTACCATAAAGCACAAATCTGTTTACTGGTAGCTGCACCATGTTGTTCTTCTGTAATGTGTGTTACAATGCTCCACTGCCCTTCACTTTAACTTCATTATGTGCTAACGTAATCATGTCACAGCAGTCATTTGTCTTCCCAAATTTTCAATCTGCTCTTCCTTTGCAGTTACAGAACTCATATTTTCTTAATTATTTTTATGATGTCTTCAGAATGAAGAGCTGGATAATTTCTTTCTTAATATGATGCTCTCTTATTCTTTAAATTCAGATTCACAGTTTGTTTAGGTTGATTGAAAGTGAACCTTGATGTTAGATGTGTTGATTTTTATATGAGTATCAGACTACGTTGTGCTTAATGTAATGTCTTTATAGTTCTTAATAATGCATGAAAAATATTTTTAAGTCCTCCGCTTACTATATCCAAAATATTAATACCCAGTCATTCAATGTTCTTGATAATGATAATGCTAGCAAAACATATAAAATTGCTAAGTGGATTGATGGCATTCTGAGTGTAAAGGTATTCAGAGACATCATAATTTTGATTTCCCAAACACCAGTAAAGAAAGTCTACAGTCTGTTCAAAAGACAGAGGGGCAAGCATAATGGTTTCTCCCTCTGTAAATACACAAGATCAGCTGAGAAAACACTTTGGAGGCCGAAGTCCCGACGGACAAGTTGCTGCCAGTGCAGCTGCCTCCCTGCGGACCCCATTATGAGTTGCCCACTGGCCCAGCGGGAACTGGCCTACAGCATTGTCTCTGGGTGGCAGCAATGCTGTAATGCATAGGGTGCACCAGTACCCATCGATAAGCAGACAGTGATATTTGCGACGGGGCTGGCCAGGGGGCACCTGCACCCTGTCTCTGCCAACCTTTGCGGAGGTGGGGGTCCGACCGTGGCACATATGCTGCGGTTATAATGTGCCTGTCAGACCATCACCAGAGAGGTTGGACCACCTCTTTGGCGGCAGTCAGACTGCCACCGCAACATGGTCGTAATTGGGCCCTTAGTAACATTTCTTTGTGAACATAAACACACATCAGAGACAATCCATTGGCTATGGTATGCACCTAAGCCAGGCAGAACCCACGCACTCTAGTCAGGGCAAAGGAGTTACACACCCAAGATAATCCCTGCTCACCCCCTTGGTAGCTTGGCATGAGCAGTCAGGCCTATCCCAGAGGCAATGTGTAAAGCGTTTGCACAACACCCACAACACATGAGACGGTCTATGTCCACCACAAAGGAAACACAACACCAAGTTATACAAAAATAAACTGTATTGCACACAACATCATTAGACCAAACACAACATGTCAGTAATACCCTGCTACCCAAGCAGTTGTCAGAACATTATGCAGTACTATTACTCTGCAGAAATCTGCAGTAGTCACATATAACACACAAGTTACTGATTATTCTGCAACATAAGCAGTAGTCAAGAAAACATCACTGAAGAAATGCACTTGTCACAAAAGTATCATAAATGTCCATAACAGGAACATTAGCAAGCATATGGCACATCATGACAGGAAACAGGTTAGCATAACATTGCCAGCATGTCCATAAAAGGAACATTAGAAAAGTATATGGACAGTCTTCGGGAAACATATCGGCCTCAAAAGACCCCAAATGATCAGGTTGTTATCCAGAGTACCTGTCTCCATATGTCGTAGGCACCTCAAGTGCCATGAA
Organism: Pleurodeles waltl; assembly: GCF_031143425.1. Classification (NCBI taxonomy): domain Eukaryota; kingdom Metazoa; phylum Chordata; class Amphibia; order Caudata; family Salamandridae; genus Pleurodeles; species Pleurodeles waltl. Next base: position 264,385,415 of record NC_090440.1, read on the forward strand.
GAAAACTGGGGCCCCCCTGTGCTCCTCAGCACTTAAAGTGAGGCCATATTTATGTTTGGGAGAAAGGGGATGGCATGCACACCCTCCAGTTTTATACAGGGGCCCCTCCTAGTGCCTGCCCCCAAACTAGGTCACCCACGGTCTCTGCCAGCCCCGTTGGGGCCACGACTGGCCCTCCTGGGGGGAGCAGAGCAACAGCAAAGGGCCAAGCGCTGCTGGGGCCTCCCATGAGGCTAATGCCCAGTCCGTGGGTCACACCGCCTAAATGTGAGGGGCCCAACAGCAATAGGGGCCCCCAACAACCCAAGAGGGGCTTGGCTGACCTCTGATGAGGCCTCCGCCCCACCCCGCTCGGAGCCCACACAACAAAAATGGGGCCCAGTGGAGCGGGGGGCCTCCGAGGCTCTTCCAAGGGCTCCTGCATCCAAAGTGGTGCGTGAGCCTAGGACAGCCCTCCCAGGCCGCAGCAGTGATCAGGCTGGAGCCGGGGCCTGCTACTGCCCCGAGGGTGCTCCTCGGAGCATACTACGTGCCAGGGGCACCGTTAGGAACACGCTTGCTCCTTTCTTCACTTTGTGGTGCCTCCGGGGCACAGGGAGCAGCGTGTTTCAGCTGTGCGCTTAGCTTTGCTCTGGATAAGGATCCCGGCTCGTGGTGGTGATTTTCAACAGGAGGAGCAGTCTCAGGGCATGAAATTGCATGAAACAAAAGCGCTTTCAAGGCGCTTTGCGGCCACAGAACGGAGCCCTCTCCAGGCGCTATCAGCGATAAGCAAAAAGCGCTCTCAAGGTGCTATACAAGTAGAATGGAGAGCTCATCATGCTCTGTAAGTAGACGATTACAGGGGTCAGGGGCACCAGCACCTAGCCCCTTGGGACACAACAGTGGAGCACAGAGCGGCAGGGCCCAGCAGCAGGCAAGCACAAAGGGGATGCAGATAGTGGCAGTTCTTCAAAGTGATCCAGCAGGTCACAGGTCAGCACAGCAGCAGCAATCCAAGGCGGTTCCTGATGAGTCCCTCCAGCAGCATTCTGTGTCCAGTTACAAATATGTTACAGGGTCAAGAGTGTCTCCAAATAGTGGGGAAAAATCCCCTGTACTTATACTCAGTTTTGAAAAGGTTTGACAAAGAGGGGCAGAGGAGGTTACAACCAGTTACAACTGGTTCTGGGAGTGCCCCCTCTCTCCTCCATCACAGGCTTCAAACATTAGTTGGGGTAAACAAGGCCTTTGTGTGAGGCCAAGGCACAGTCTTTACATAAGCAAGTGTGGCCCATCTCCCTTCTCTCAGCCCAGGAAGACTATTCAAAATGCAGATCCACCCACCTCTGTGATACCTCCACCCTCCCTGTGTGCAGGCTGTCTGAAATGTATGCACAAAGCCTAAATGTCACTCTGCCCAGACGTGGATTGGAGTCAAGCTGCAAAACACCAGAGTCATAAGCAGAGAGAAATGCTCACTTTCTGGAAGTGGCATTTCTGTAATGATAATAAAAAATCCACCAACACCAGTATACAGCATTTCTCACTACCATTACAACCATACCAAACATGCCTACGCTACCTCTCATAAATCAGACAATACCCCCTAAACATAAGGCAGGGCATTTCCAATGCAATCCTATGAAAAGGCAGCACTCACAGCAGTGAGAAACCAAATAGGCTGTTTGTCACTACCAGGACAGGCCACGCAACCAGGCACATGTCCTGCCTTCTACATACATAGCACCCTGCCCATAGGGCAAGCCAGGGCCTACCTTAGGGGTGACTTACATGTAGTAAAAGGGGAGTTCTGGGCCTGGCAAGTACATTTAGATGCCAGGTCCCTATAACATTAAACTCTGCATGCAGGCCCCGTGCTAACAGGCCTGAGACAGTTTGTAAGGAAATGCCTCCTTGGCACGGTTACCCCCTGACTTTTTGCCTTTGCTGATGCTATGTTTTGATTTGAAAGAGTGCTGAGGCCTGCTAACCAGGCCCCAGCACCAGTGTTCTTTCCCTAACCTGTACTTTTCTTTTCACAATTGGCACACCCTGGCATCCAGGTAAGTCCCTTGTAACTGGTACCCCTGGTACCAAGGGCCCTGATGCCAGGGAAGGTCTCTAAGGGCTGCAGCATATCTTATGCCACCCTGGGGACCCCTCACTCAGCACAGACACACTGCTTGCCAGCTTGTGTGTGCTGGTGAGGACAAAACGAGTACGTCGACATGGCACTCCCCTCAGGGTGCCATGCCAACCTCACACTGCCTATGCAGTATAGATAAGTCACCCCTCTAGCAGGCCTCACAGCCCTAAGGCAGGGTGCACTATACCATAGGTGAGGGCACCAGTGCATGAGCTCTGTGCCCCTACAGTGTCTAAGCAAAACCTTAGACATTGTAAGTGCAGGGTAGCCGTAAAAAAATAGAGCATTAGTATTATCTCATTTTGCCACTATCTTACCTCTAAGGGGAACCCTTGGACTCTGTGCATACAATTCCTTACTTTGAAATAGTGCATACAGAGCCAACTTCCTACACTGGTGGATCAGCGGTGGGGTACAAGACTTTGCATTTGCTGGACTACTCAGCCAATACCTGATCACACGACAAATTCCAAAAATTGTCATTAGAAATAGATTTTTGCAATTTGAACTATTTTTCTAAATTCTTAAAAGTCCTGCTAGGGCCTTGTGTTAGTCCCTGTTAGCATTTCTTTTAGAGTTTAAAAGTTTTGTGAAAGTTTGAATTAGATTCTAGAACTAGTTTTAGATTCTTAAAAAGTATTCCAACTTTTATAAACATAATGCCTGGTGCAGATGTGAATGTGGAGGAACTTGACCTCACACCTTACCTCCATCTTAAGATGAGGGAGCTAAGGTCACTCTGCAAAATAAAGAAAATCACAATTGGCTCAAGAACCTCCAAACAACAGCTCCAGGAGCTTTTGGCAGAGTTTGAAAAAGCCAACCCCTCTGAGGATGACAACCCAGAGGATGATGTTAGTAACATGGAGGAGAATTCCCACCTTCCAGTCCTAACTAGGGAACCCAGGGACCCTCAATCCCTGATTCCAACTGTGATAGTCAGATATGCTGCTTCCCTCACAGGAGGGGCCAGCACCTCTGAAATCATTGAGGATAGCCTCAGTGAAGAGGACCTCCTGCTAGCCAGGATGGCCAAAAGATTGGCTTTGGAAAGACAGATCCTAGCCATAGAAAGGGAAAGACAAGAGATGGGCCTAGGTCCCATCAATGGTGGCAGCAACATAAATAGGTTCAGAGATTCTCCTGACATGTTGAAAATCCCTAAAGGGATTGTAACTAAATATGAAGATGGTGATGACATCACCAAATGGTTCACAGCTTTTGAGAGGGCTTGTGTAACCAGAAAAGTAAGCAGATCTCACTGGGGTGCTCTCCTTTGGGAAATGTTAACTGGAAAGTGTAGGGATAGACTCCTCACACTCTCTGGAAAAGATGCAGAATCTTATGACCTCATGAAGGGAACCCTGATTGAGGGCTTTGGATTCTCCACTGAGGAGTATAGAATTAGATTCAGGGGGGCTCAAAAAACCTTGAGCCAGACCTGGGTTGATTTTGTGGACTACTCAGTGAAAACACTGGATGGTTGGATTCAAGGCAGTGGTGTTAATGATTATGATGGGATGTACAATTTATTTGTGAAAGAACACCTATTGAGTAATTGTTCAAATGACAAACTGCATCAGCATCTGGTAGACCTAGGACCAATTTCTCCCCAAGAATTGGGAAAGAAGGCGGACGATTGGGTCAAGACTAGGGTGACCAAGACTTCCACAGGGGGTGACCAAAAGAAAGGGGTCACAAAGCCTCCCCAGGGGAAAAGTGTTGAGACATCCAAAAACAAAAATAGTAAAGAGTCTTCTTCAGGCCCCCAAAAACCTGCACAGGAGGGTGGGCCCAGAGCCTCTTCACAAAACAATTTTGGGTACAAGGATAAAAACTTTGATCCCAAAAAGGCCTGGTGTCGTAGCTGTAATCAGCATGGACACCAAACTGGAGACAAGGCCTGTCCCAAGAAAAGTACCACTTCAAACTCCACTCCAGCTAACACTGGAATGGCCAGTCTCCAAGTGGGATCAACAGTGTGCCCAGAGCAAATCAGGTGTCACACTGAAGCTACATTAGTCTCTGAGGGTGGGGTGGATTTAGCCACACTGGCTGCCTGGCCCCCTAATATGCAAAAATACAGGCAGCAGCTCTTAATTAATGGGACAAGTGTAGAAGGCCTGAGGGATACAGGTGCCAGTGTCACCATGGTGACAGAGAAACTGGTTTCCCCTGGTCAATACCTGGCTGGACAAACTTATCTTGTCACCAATGCTGACAATCAAACTAAAGTACATCCCATGGCTATGGTAACTTTAGAGTGGGGAGGGGTCAATGGCCTGAAACAAGTGGTGGTCTCCTCAAATATCCCAGTAGACTGTTTGCTTGGAAATGACCTGGAGTCCTCAGCATGGGCTGAGGTAGAACTGAAATCCCATGCAGCCATGCTGGGTATCCCTGAACTGGTGTGTGTCAAGACAAGGGCACTGTGCAAGGCTCAGGGTTAAAAAGTAGAGCTGGAGTCTGGAAAAAGGGCCCAGCCTACCAAGAGGAAAGGAAAGACAACTGGGAAACCAGCTGCAACACAACAACAAAAAGAGAACCTCTCTTCTCAGGAAGAAGTTCTGCCCTCTGAGGGAACTGAGCCTATGGAGTTAGAACCTTATCAGGTTGAGCTCTTAGGCCCAGGGGAACCCTCAAGGGAGCAGTTGTGTAAGGGGCAAGAAACATGTCCCTCTCTTGAAGGCCTTAGGCAGCAAGCTGCTGAAGAGTCCAATGGCAAGAAAACTGGAACACATAGGGTCTATTGGGAAGATGGACTCCTGTACACTGAGGCAAGAGATCCCAAACTTGGTGCCACTAGGAGAGTGGTAGTGCCTCAGGAGTTCAGAGAGTTCATACTGACCTTAGCCCATGATATTCCTCTTGCTGGGCATTTGGGACAAACCAAGACGTGGGAGAGACTAGTCAACCACTTCTACTGGCCCAACATGTCCCAGAAAGTCAAGGAGTTTTGTGTCTCCTGTACCACCTGTCAAGCCAGTGGTAAGACAGGTGGACATCCAAAGGCCCCCCTCATTCCACTTCCAGTGGTGGGGGTCCCCTTTGAAAGAGTGGGTGTGGACATAGTGGGTCCACTTGAACCTCCCACAGCCTCAGGGAATATGTACATACTAGTAGTAGTGGATCATGCTACTAGATACCCTGAAGCTATTCCCCTTAGGTCGACTACTGCCCCTGCAGTAGCCAAGGCCCTCATTGGTATTTTTACCAGAGTGGGCTTCCCTAAGGAGGTGGTGTCTGACAGAGGTACCAACTTCATGTCAGCATACCTGAAACACATGTGGAATGAGTGTGGAGTGACTTATAAATTCACTATACCCTATCATCCACAAACTAATGGCATTGTTGAGAGATTCAACAAGACATTAAAAGGCATGATCATGGGGCTCCCTGAAAAACTCAAAAGGAGATGGGATGTCCTCTTGCCATATCTGCTTTTCGCTTACAGAGAGGTGCCTCAGAAGGGAGTAGAGTTCTCACCCTTTGAACTTCTGTTTGGCCACCCTGTAAGGGGACCACTAGCTCTTGTGAAAGAAGGCTGGGAGAGACCTCTTCATGAGCCTAAACAAGACATAGTGGACTATGTACTTGGCCTACGTTCAAGGATGGCAGAGTACATGGAAAAGGCAAGTAAAAACCTTGAGGCCAGCCAACAGCTCCAGAAGTTTTGGTATGACCAAAAGGCTACAATTGTTGAATTTCAACCAGGGCAGAAAGTCTGGGTTTTGGAGCCTGTGGCTCCCAGGGCACTTCAGGACAAATGGAGTGGCCCTTACCCAGTGCTAGAGAAGAAGAGTCAGGTCCCTACCTGGTGGACCTAGGCACTAGCAGGAGCCCCAAGAGGTTGATCCATGTGAACCGCCTTAAGCTCTTCCATGATAGGGCTGATGTGAATCTGTTGATGGTAACAGATGAGGACCAGGAAGCTGAGAGTGAGCCTCTCCCTGATCTCCTCTCATCAAACCCTAAAGATGGCTCAGTAGATGGAGTGATCTATTCAGACACCCTCTCTAGCCAATATCAATCTGATTGTAGGAAGGTCCTGAAACAGTTTGCTGAGCTCTTTTCCCTAACCCCTGGTCAGACACACCTGTGTACCCATGATGTGGACACAGGAGACAGCATGCCTGTCAAAAACACAATTTTCAAACAGTCTGACCAAGTAAAGGAAAGCATCAAGGTGGAAGTCCACAAGATGCTGGAATTGGGAGTAATTAAGCACTCTGACAGCCCCTGGTCTAGCCCAGTGGTCTTAGTCCCCAAACCTCACACCAAAGATGGAAAGAGAGAGATGAGGTTGTGTGTGGACTACAGAGGACTTAATTCTGTCACCAAGACAGATGCCCATCCCATTCCTAGGGCTGATGAACTGATTGACAAATTAGGTGCTGCCAAATTCTTAAGTACCCTTGACTTAACAGCAGGGTACTGGCAAATCAAAATGGCACCTGGAGCAAAAGAAAAGACAGCATTCTCTACACCTGATGGGCATTATCAGTTTACTGTTATGCCCTTTGGTTTAAAGAATGCCCCTGCCACCTTCCAAAGGTTGGTGAATCAAGTCCTTGCTGGTTTGGAGTCCTTTAGTGCAGCTTATCTTGATGATATTGCTGTCTTCAGCTCCAGCTGGCAGGATCACCTGGTCCACCTGAAGAAGGTTTTGAAGGCTCTGCAATCAGCAGGCCTCTCTATCAAGGCATCCAAATGCCAGATAGGGCAGGGAACTGTGGTTTACTTGGGACACCTTGGAGGTGGAGGCCAAGTTCAGCCACTCCAGCCTAAGATCCAGACTATTCTGGACTGGGCAGCTCCAAAAACCCAGACTCACGTCAGGGCATTCCTTGGCTTGACTGGGTATTACAGGAGGTTTGTGAAGGGATATGGATCCATAGTGACAGCCCTCACAGAACTTACCTCCAAGAAAATGCCCAAAAAGGTAAACTGGACTGTAGGATGCCAACAGGCCTTTGACACCCTGAAACAAGCAATGTGCACAGCACCAGTTCTAAAAGCTCCAGATTACTCCAAGCAGTTCATTGTGTAGACAGATGCCTCTGAACATGGGATAGGGGCAGTTTTATCCCAAACAAATGAAGATGGCCTTGACCAGCCTGTTGCTTTCATTAGCAGGAGGTTACTCCCCAGGGAGCAGCGTTGGAGTGCCATTGAGAGGGAGGCCTTTGCTGTGGTTTGGTCCCTGAAGAAGCTGAGACCATACCTCTTTAGTACTCACTTTGTAGTTCAAACTGACCACAGACCTCTCAGATGGCTGATGCAAATGAAAGGTGAAAATCCAAAACTGTTGAGGTGGTCCATCTCCATACAGGGAATGGACTTTGTAGTGGAACACAGACCTGGGACTGCCCATGCCAATGCAGATGGCCTTTCCAGGTTCTTCCACTTAGAAAATGAAGACTCTCTTGGGAAAGGTTAGTCTCATCCTCTTTCCTTTCGTTTGGGGGGGGGGGGTTGTGTAAGGAAATGCCTCCTTGGCATGGTTACCCCCTGACTTTTTGCCTTTGCTGATGCTATGTTTTGATTTGAAAGTGTGCTGAGGCCTGCTAACCAGGCCCCAGCACCAGTGTTCTTTCCCTAACCTGTACTTTTGTTTTCACAATTGGCACACCCTGGCATCCAGGTAAGTCCCTTGTAACTGGTACCCCTGGTACCAAGGGCCCTGATGCCAGGGAAGGTCTCTAAGGGCTGCAGCATATCTTATGCCACCCTGGGGACCCCTCACTCAGCACAGACACACTGCTTGCCAGCTTGTGTGTGCTGGTGAGGACAAAACGAGTAAGTCGACATGGCACTCCCCTCAGGGTGCCATGCCAACCTCACACTGCCTATGCAGTGTAGATAAGTCACCCCTCTAGCAGGCCTTACAGCCCTAAGGCAGGGTGCACTATACCATAAGAGTATATGGTCTGGGAGTCTGTCATACACGAACTCCACAGCACCATAATGGCTACACTGAACACTGGGAAGTTTGGTATCAAACTTCTCAGCACAATAAATGCACACTGATGCCAGTGTACATTTTATTGTAAAATACACCCCAGAGGGCACCTTAGAGTTGCCCCCTGAAACCTTAACCAACTACCCGTGTAGGCTGACTGGTTTTAGCAGCCTGCCACACTGGAGACATGTTGCTGGCCACATGGGGAGAGTGCCTTTGTCACTCTGTGGCTAGTAACAAAGCCTGCACTGGGTGGAGATGCTTATCACCTCCCCCTTGCAGGAGCTGTAACACCTGGCGGTGAGCCTCAAAGTCTCACCCCCTTTGTTACAGCACCACAGGGCATTCCAGCTAGTGCAGTTGCCCGCCCCCTCCGGCCACGGCCCCACTTTTGGCGGCAAGGCCGGAGCAGATAATGAGAAAAACAAGGAGGAGTCACTGACCAGTCAGGACAGCCCCTAAGGCAACCTTAGCTGAAGTGACTCTGACTTTTAGGAATCCTCCATCTTGCAGATGGAGAATCCCCCCAATAGGGATAGGAATGTGACCCCCTCCCCTTGGGAGGAGGCACAAAGTGGGTGTAGCCACCCTCAGGGCTAGTAGCCATTGGCTACTGCCCTCCCTGACCTAAACACACCCCTAAATCCTGTATTTAGGGGCTCCCCTGAACCTAGGAACTCAGATTCCTGCAACCTAAGAAGAAGAGGACTGCTGAGCTGAAAAGTCCCTGCAGAGAAGACGGAGACACCAACTGCTTTGGCCCCAGCTCTACCGGCCTGTCTCCCCCCCTTCTGAAGAAACTGCTCCAGCGACGCTTTCCCCAGGACCAGCGACCTCTGAATCCTCAGAGGGCTGCCCTGCTCTAGAAGGACCAAGAAACTCCCGAGAACAGCGGCCCTGTTCACTCAAGACTGCAACTTTGTTTCCAAAGGAGCAACTTTAAAACGACTGCGTTTCCGCCAGAAGCGTGAGACTTGCTACTCTGCACCCGACGCCCCCGGCTCGACTTGTGGAGAAACAACACTTCAGGGAGGACTCCCCAGCGACTCCGAGACTGTGAGTAACCAGAGTTGCCCCCCCTGAGCCCCACAGCGACGCCTGCAGAGGGAATCCCGAGGCTCCCCCTGACCGCGACTGCCTGACTCTCAGATCCCGACGCCTGGAAAAGAACCTGCACCCGCAGCCCCCAGGACCTGAAGGATCGGAACTCCAGTGCAGGAGTGACCCCCAGGAGGCCCTCTCCCTTGCCCAGGTGATGGCTACCCCGAGGAGCCCCCCCCTTGCCTGCCTGCATCGCTGAAGAGACCCCTTGGTCTCCCATTGATTCCAATTGAAAACCCGACGTGTGTTTGCACACTGCACCCGGCTGCCCCCGTGCTGCTGAGGGTGTACTTTCTGTGCTAACTTGTGTCCCCCCCGGTGCCCTACAAAACCCCCCTGGTCTGCCCTCCGAAGACGCGGGTACTTACCTGCTGGCAGACTGGAACCGGGGCACCCCCTTCTCCATTGAAGCCTATGTGTTTTGGGCACCACTTTGAACTCTGCACCTGACCGGCCCTGAGCTGCTGGTGTGGTAACTTTGGGGTTGCTCTGAACCCCCCACGGTGGGCTACCTTGGACCCAAACTTGAACCCCGTAGGTTGTTTACTTACCTGCAAGAACTAACAATTACTTACCTCCCCTAGGAACTGTGAAAATTGCTCTAAGTGTCTAGTTTTAAAATAGCTATATGTGTTTTACTTGAAAAGTATATATGCTATTGTGATTATTCAAAGTTCCTAAACCAAGATAAGATATTTTTCTATACAAAAACCTATTGGCCTGGAATTGTCTCTGAGTGTGTGTTCCTCATTTATTGCCTGTGTGTATCTACAACAAATGCTTAACACTACTCCTTTGATAAGCCTACTGCTCGACCACACTACCACAAAATAGAGCATTAGTGTTATCTCTTTTTGCCACTATCTTACCTCTAAGGGGAACCCTTGGACTCTGTGCATACTATTCCTTACTTTGAAATAGTACATACAGAGCCAACTTCCTACACAGGTTTGAAGGGTACTTCAGTGGGTGGCGTAAGCAGCACTGCAGGCCCACTGCTAGCATTTAATTTACAGGACCTGGGCATAGGGGTACCACTGCGGAAGGGACTTACAGGTACATTAAATATGCCAATCAGGTATAAGCCAATCATACCAACTTTAGAAGGAAGAGCACCTGCACTTTAGCACTGATAAAGTGCTCATAGTCCTAGAGCCAACAGCAAGAGGTCAGAAAAAATAGGAGGAAGGAGGCAAACAGTCTGAACCCGCAAAAAGGGCCAGGTCCAAAAAGAACACAACAGTAGGGGTTTAGATCACCAGTGGCGGCTGGCAACTATGTAGAGTGATGCAGCATGCAAATGGATGGTGGGTGTGTGCATGCACTGTGATACATGCAAGATAGAGAGTATACAAAACCGTTTTCAGTAATATTGCACAGCTCATTAAACGTGCCAGCAAGGAGGTTTCAGTGCCAAATAAAGCTCTTATATATTGGGGTGGCTGGTTCTGTTACAAACTTTAAGTATAACCACATGAAGTAAATTACATACAAAGAAATCAAAGATTGAATTGGAGTGATTTCTATGCTAAGAGATTATTTTAACACTCTTGTCTGTCATGGAACTGTAGTTGAAAACCACGTTAGAATATCACAGCAGTACAAGATTCCCTTGCACAAAGAAAACAGGCAAGGGCAGCTATACGGAACGCGCGCTACCCTGCACACACGCACTCACACACACACACTTCCTCTTTCATTCTCTATCTCAGACTCTCACTGATATTTACACTTGCCACATCCCCATGCGCCAATGTTGTCATGCACTTGTCTAACAGCCTAACATAATAACACAGAAAGTACTTCCTCCTTTTTCGAGTGTGAAATGTGCTGAAGATCACAGGGTGCACCACAAACGCCTGGCCTGCTAGTGGAACTTTAAAGTCATTTGTCTTTGGAGAGATGAGGGCACGCATAAGAATGCAATAACCCCTCAAAGTGGCCAATTATCAAACTATGGAGCCTAATTTTTGTGTAGTTTATTGACATTATCATTTCCAGTTACCATTATGGTTTCTACAGTCAACAAGTAAACTCATTTGAGTAATAATTCTTTATGTGTGATAGCACTGAGGCACATCCCTTTAAGTTGTGCAACAGAACCACAGAGTATCCATAAGGGCAGTGAGCTCAGAGTGTGCAGCTGCCTAATGTATGGGAATCGACCGGAGCAGTGGCGCGAGGGCTCGCATAAAAATGCCACATTTAATTCACAGCCTTGCTCAGTTTATTAATGATGATTTGGAACATTGACAAATGTTATATTCCCAGCCTAAACGTTTCTTGAATTATGATTGGTATTAAAGCACAATGTAACTCATAAATATTTAACTTGTAGGCCGCATCCTTCCAAAACATAACCTGATAATATCTTAGTTATTACAGGGCACATATTGCATGATTCACAACTTTTGTATTTGATCCCCCGCTCTTCCCAGAGTCTGTTCAAAAGTGACTATTTTATATAAATAAAATAAAATTCACTTACCTTGCTCCTGCTTGCTGACATGTCCTCCCCGTACGGTGTTCTTCTCTCAGGCTCCAGCGCGGGTCCCATCCAACTCCTTTGACAATCCTGGTGGTGCCCTCATGCTGTTAGCAAGCATGAGAGAAGCTCCAGGTTTGGAGGGTACAGCCCCTTTTGATGCACCCTAGGGCACTGGAGGCCTGTGATTGTTCTTAACCAAGCTGTCTAAGACAGCTAGGTTAGAAAGGTTTAAAGTGTGCATGTCTGACTGGCCATCTCAAGACAGCCGGCAAAGAGATATGTGCACTTTAAACCTAAGTGCACAGACTTCCCACCACTCCTTCCTTCTGTTGTCATTTAGCAGGCCCATCTTGCCCTGACACTCATTAGGGACAGATGATGAAAAATATAATGGTAATAAATTAACTTTATTACCATTTTATTTTCTCATCACCATTTTATTTTTAATCTCTGGGGCTATTCTGAGGGCTTTTTTTAAGCGGGACGATGCTCCTCCTCTCTAATTGAGGAGTGTTGTACCTGGCTTTTTGACAGGGTCATCCCCAAACTTTTTGCCTCCTTCCTCCTATTTTTTTTGACCTGTTGTTGTTGGCTTTTGACCTCTGGGCACTTTTACCACTGCTAACCAGTGCTAAAGTGCATATGCTCTCTGTGTAAATTGTACTATTGATTGGTTTATCCATGATTGGCTATTTAATTTACTTGTAAGTCCCTAGTAGAGTGCACTACATGTGCCCAGGGCATGTAGATTAAATGCTACTAGTGGGCCTGCAGCACTGATTGTGCCACCCACTTCAGTAGCCCCTTAACCTTGTCTCAGGCCTGCCATTGCAAGGCCTGTGTGTGCAGTTTCACTGCCACTTCGACTTGGCATTTAAAAGTACTTGCCAAGCCTTGAACTCCCCTTTTTCTACATATAAGTCACCCCTAATGTGTGCCCTAGGTAAACCCTAGAGCAGGGTGCTGTGTGGGTAAAAGGCAGGACATGTACCTGTGTAGTTATATGTCCTGGTAGTGTAAAACTCCTAAATTCGTTTTTACACTACTGTGAGGCCTGCTCCCTTCATAGGCTAACATTGGGGCTGCCCTCATACATTGTTGAAGTGGCAGCTGCTGATCTGAAAGGAGCAGGAAGATCATATTTAGTATGGCCAGAATGGTAATACAAAATCCTGCTGACTGGTGAAGTCGGATTTAATATTACTATTCTAGAAATGCCATTTTTAGAAAGTGAGCATTTCTTTGCACTTAAATCTTTTTGTGCCCTTCAATCCACGTCTGGCTAGGTTTAGTTGACAGCTCCTTGTGCATTCACTCAGACACACCCCAAACACAGGGTACTCAGCCTCACTTGCATACATCTGCATTTTGAATGGGTCTTCCTGGGCTGGGAGGGTGGAGGGCTTGCCCTCACACAAAGGACTGCCACACCCCCTACTCTGACCCTGGCAGACAGGATTGAACTGAAAGGGGGTCTGGTGCATTTCTTAGACACTCTTTGAAGTCACCCCCACTTCAAAGGCACAACTTATTATAAAACAGGGCCTCTGCCCTACCTCATCAGACACTTGCTGGAGAAGAAACCTGAACCAGAAACTACATCCTGCCAAGAAGAACTGCCTGGCTGCTCAAAGGACTCACCTGTCTGCTTTTCTACAAAGGACTGCTGCCTTGCTGAACTGCCTGGCTGCTCAAAGGACTCACCTGTCTGCTTTTCTACGAAGGACTGCTGCCTTGCTGTTGGCCTGCTGCCTTGCTGAACTCTTGTCTGGCTGTAAAAGTGCTCTCCAAGGGCTTGGATAGAGCTTGCCTCCTGTTCCCTGAAGTCTCAGGACCAAAAAGACTTCTCTTTTTCACTTGGACGCTCCGTGCGCCGAAAGTTTCGACGCACAGCTTGTTCCGCGGTGAGAAAAACGCCGCACACCGACGCTGATCGACGCGACGCCTTCGGGACGACCAGAACTTCGATGCACGGTTTCGCAAGGACAACGCCGCCCGACCTCCAGAGGAGAAATCAACGCGACGCCTGCCGTGAGATCGAAATTTCGACGCGCAGCCCCGCAGAACGACACGCAGCCGGAAAACAAGCAGGAAAATCCCCGCACAGACCCGGGACATCTGGTAATCCCCGCGATCCACAGAAAGAGACTGTCCGCGCGCCGGAAAACGACGCACGACTTCCCCGCGTGAAAAATAACGACGCAAGTCCATGTGTGCTGGGGAGAAATCGACGCACACACCCTTTTTCCACGTATCTCTTCTTCTGTGGCCCTCTGAGGAGATTTTCCACTCCAAACCAGATACTTTGTGCTTGAAAGAGACTTTGTTTGCTTTTTAAAGACTTAAGACACTTTATATCACTTTTCAGTGATATCTCTACAAATTCACATTGCAACTTTATTCGTTTTGACCTACAATTATCCTGATAAATATTATATATTTTTCTAAACACTGTGTATTTTTGTGGTGCTATATGGTGGTATTGTATGATTTATTGCACAAATACTTTACACATTGCCTTCTAAGTTAAGCCTGACAGCTCGTGCCAAGCTACCAGAGGGTGGGCACAGGCTGATTTTGGATTGTGTGTGACTTACCCTGACTAGAGTGAGGGTTCTTGCTTGGACAGAGGGCAACCTGACTGCCAACCAAAAACCCCATTTCTAACATTGGTGATCAGCGGTGAGGATAGGACTTGTGTTTGTGCAGTGACATACAGTAGCTAAGTATTTCACTACCTACCCACAGTGGAAGGTCAACTTGATTTTTCATCTTTTTTTGCTTTTGGTTCTCTGATGTCCTCCTGGATATACTATTGATATTTTGGACTTTGGATTTTGGTTTTTGCTGGCAAGACCTTATCAGAATGGGATTGTGTACCTACTCATTCTTTGTACGTACTGACCACCTCACTAAGGCTGACCTAAAGAAGCTTTGCAGAAAATGGGGCCTTCCTATAGCAAGGAGATCTACTAAGGAGGAAATGCTACATAACTACATAGTCTGGGGGGAAGAAAGATGGGCAGAGAGAGAGGCAGCAAGAAGCCAAATGACTAAGTACCCCTCAGATGAGGAGGAGGACTGCTCACATGAGGAGGAAGACTGCTCACATGAGGAGGAAGACTACTCAGATGAGGAAAGAGACCCAGAGAGAGATGAATGGCTCAGAGGTCAAAGGCGGCAGGAGCAACAATTAGAGGAGTATCTTGCAAGGGTTGAGACAAAAAGACTCTTAGCCCTGGAAGAAGAAAAGATTGCAGCTCAAGAGCTGAGCTGTAAAGACCTGAAACTGGAGGCCGGAAGGGCTGAGTCCAGTTCAGATGGTGGCAGCAAAAATCTTGCATCCAGTACTGCTGAAGAAGGGCACAAGCCCATAGATGTGGTGCCCAACTTGAAGAAGGGAGTTGACACACCCCAGGTGGTTCAAGGGTATGAGGTAGTTCCCGTTATTCACAGGGTCCCTGAGAAGGATTGGGGAACTGGCACAGGGAGTCATATTCCTACTGGGGGGAGGGACACTTTACTGGCTCTAGCGGAGAGTGACAGAGAAAAGGGTTCCCCCCTGGTGGTCGTCCTGGATATAGAGTGTAGAGACATCCCAGAAGAGTATGGGTTGAGTGTCAGGGACAGTCAGATACTGTCTCACCAGTCTCAGAAGGGTGATGTAGAGTGCTTTTTCAAGTTTCAGTCACTGGATGGTTGGGTGAAGGGTACTGTGGTTAATACATGTGAAGGGCAGAGTGATGTAATTGCTGGAGAGCATATGTCTGGTCCTTATTTTCCAGAGCTACGCCAACTCCAGGTGGAGTGTGAGTTCTCTGACCCCAGGGAGCTTACAATGGAGGCAGACTTCTGGGTGAGTACCAGAGAGTCTGAAGAGGCATTTAGGGGTGCTCCTGAAGGGAGTGGTCTAGGTGTTTCCCAACCAAGTGAGGTGGGAGAGGATTGTAGTGTCCCAGGTAGGTCCCAGAGCCTAGCCTGTACCGTAGGGCCACCTGTTGAGGGAATCCCTGCAGTGTCAGAAGAACTTGGGGGGGTGACTGTAGCCAGCATCCCAACAGTTCTGGTGTCTGGCAGTACCACTCCTAGTGAGGGGGTGCAGAAGTCCAGACAAAGGGTTGAGAGGGGGTTGCGGCCCACAGTGCAGGACCTGGAGAGTCAGGGGTCAGCTCTGAGAGCAGAGCCCCCACAGGAATGTCCCAGGTGAAACTGTTTCTGGTTTGGGGGAGACCCAGACTCTGCCGGATGGGCAGAGGTCAGGAGACCTGCGCCAACCAGACTCTTGTGTGGCCCTTGGGGACGGTGTGTCCCTTGTGGGGGGTGAGAGTGCCCCCCAGGAAGTCCTGGCATGCCAGTCAAAGATTCAACCTCAGGGTGGTGACTCAGGTTGGATAACCGGGTTCAGAGGTTAAACTCTGACCTGGTGGGAGGTAGGTGTACCTCCCTGGAAGTCCTGGCCTGCCAGGCAATGGTTCAACCTCAGGGTGGTGACTCTGGGTTGGCTAACCAGGTTCAGAGGATAAACTCTGACCTGTTGGGGGGTAGGTGTGCCCCCCAGAAAGTCCTTGTATGCCAGGCAATGGTTCAACCTCAGGGTGGTGACTCTGGGTTGGATACCCAGGTTCAGAGGTTAAACTCTGACCTGGTGGGAGGTAGGTGTGCCTCCCAGGAAGTCCTGCTGTGCCAGGCAATTGTCCAACCTCAGGGTGTTGACTCTGGGTTGGATGGCCAGGTTCAGAGGTTAAACTCTGACCTAGTGGGGGGTAGGTGTGCCCCCCAGAAAGCCCTGGGGTGCCAGGCAATTGGCCAACGTCAGGGTGACGATCCTGGGTTGGAGAACCAGGTTCAGAGGTTAAACTCTGACCCGGTGGGGGGTAGGTGTGCCCCCCAGAAAGTCCTGGTGTACCAGGCAGTTGTCCAACCTCAGGGTGTTGACTCTGGGTTGGATAACCGGGTTCAGAGGTTAAACTCTGACCCGGTGGGGGGTAGGTGTGCCCCCCAGAAAGTCCTGGCGTGCCAGGCAATTGTTCAACCTCAGGGTGGTGACCCTGGGTTGGAGAACCCGGTTCAGAGGTTAAACTCTGACCCGGTGGGGGGTAGGTGTGCCCCCCAGGAAGTCCTGGCGTGCCAGGCAATTGTTCAACCTCAGGGTGGTGACTCTGGGTTGAATGGTCAGGTGCAGAGGTTAAACTCTGACCTGGTGGGGGGTAGGTGTGCCTCCCAGAAAGTCCTGGTTTGCCAGACAGTGATCCAGTCTGAGGGTACAGACCCTGGGCTGGAAGACCAGGTTCAGGGTGTCCCCCCGGACCTGGAGGGAGGGGCTACTGATAACAGTGCCCCTACCATGTTGTCTTCTGAGGAGGCCACTCCTAGTTGGAGGGTGCTGGACCCCAGAAGGGAGGGCAGGGGTAGGGAAGCCTCACCCCAGGCCCTAGTCCAACCTGAAGGTACAGACCCCAGGTTGGAGGGCCAGTTGCAGGTTAACAGCCCTGCACTGGTGGAGGAATGGTACAGGGCGACTTCTATAAGCACCCTGACCATGTTGGACTCTGGGGGTACCGCTCCTGGAGGGAGGGTACAGAGCCCCAGAGGGGAGGACCAGGTTCAGGCTGTCATCCCTGACCTGGTGGAAGGGAGAGTGGTTAAAGGGTGCCCAGCACCTGGGGCTACCGTCCCCCACTCTCCACAGCCACAGTGGTGGGAGAGCTTTGAGAGGCCTGGGGCCTGGCTCTCATCCCTGGCAGCTGTCAGTAACCACTGTGGCTTGCTGTCCGGGTGGACAGAGTTATCCCTGGGGAGGGGACAAGTGTCACCCCCGAGGGTAAAGTGGGCAACACCACTGTGTTAGTCCTGGTGGTACTATCCTGCTCCTGGGATACATCTGTGAGCAAAGTAAGGTTAGGTGCTGCACAGATGGGATCCGCAGGTAAGGAGAAAGGTTCCCCATGGATGGGCTTAGTGGGCTCTGAGAGTATGGACAGAGGGATCCAATTGGAGTCAGGAAGGCGAAGAACTGGAGCATGCCCCTGCTGTTGTGGGCCTGGGTCCTTGTTCTGTCGCCTCAAACAGGGAAGTACATCAGGATAGTGATTGTTCTCCCCTGGTTTTAGGCTGGTAGGGGGTCATGTTGTACCTGGCTTTTTGACAGGGTCATCCCCAAACTTTTTGCCTCCTGCCTCCTATTTTTTCTGACCTGTTGTTGTTGGCTTTTGACCTCTGGACACTTTTACCACTGCTAACCAGTGCTAAAGTGCATATGCTCTCTGTGTAAATTGTACTATTGATTGGTTTATCCATGATTGGCTATTTAATTTACTTGTAAGTCCCTAGTAGAGTGCACTACATGTGCCTAGGGCATGTAGATTAAATGCTACTAGTGGGCCTGCAGCACTGGTTGTGCCACCCACTTCAGTAGCCCCTTAACCTTGTCTCAGGCCTGCCATTGCAAGGCCTGTGTGTGCAGTTTCACTGCCACTTCGACTTGGCATTTAAAAGTACTTGCCAAGCCTAGAACTCCCCTTTTTCTACATATAAGTCACCCCTAATGTGTGCCCTAGGTAACCCCTAGAGCAGGGTGCTGTGTGGGTAAAAGGCATGACATGTACCTGTGTAGTTATATGTCCTGGTAGTGTAAAACTCCTAAATTCGTTTTTACACTACTGTGAGGCCTGCTCCCTTCATAGGCTAACATTGGGGCTGCCCTCATACATTGTTGAAGTGGCAGCTGCTGATCTGAAAGGAGCAGGAAGGTCATATTTAGTATGGCCAGAATGGTAATACAAAATCCTGCTGACTGGTGAAGTCGGATTTAATATTACTATTCTAGAAATGCCATTTTTAGAAAGTGAGCATTTCTTTGCACTTAAATCTTTTTGTGCCCTTCAATCCACGTCTGGCTAGGTTTAGTTGACAGCTCCTTGTGCATTCACTCAGACACACCCCAAAAACAGGGTACTCAGCCTCACTTGCATACATCTGCATTTTGAATGGGTCTTCCTGGGCTGGGAGGGTGGATGGCCTGCCCTCACACAAAGGACTGCCACACCCCCTACTGGGACCCTGGCAGACAGGATTGAACTGAAAGGGGGTCTGGTGCATTTCTTAGACACTCTTTGAAGTCACCTCCACTTCAAAGGCACAACTTATTATAAAACAGGGCCTCTGCCCTACCTCATCAGACACTTGCTGGAGAAGAAACCTGAACCAGAAACTACATCCTGCCAAGAAGAACTGCCTGGCTGCTCAAAGGACTCACCTGTCTGCTTTTCTACAAAGGACTGCTGCCTTGCTGTTGGCCTGCTGCCTTGCTGAACTGCCTGGCTGCTCAAAGGACTCACCTGCCTGCTTTTCTACGAAGGACTGCTGCCTTGCTGTTGGCCTGCTGCCTTGCTGAACTCTTGTCTGGCTGTAAAAGTGCTCTCCAAGGGCTTGGATAGAGCTTGCCTCCTGTTCCCTGAAGTCTCAGGACCAAAAAGACTTCTCTTTTTCACTTGGACGCTCCGTGCGCGAAGTTTTAGACGCACAGCTTGTTCCGCGGTGAGAAAAACGCCGCACACTGACGCTGATCGACGCGACGCCCACGGGACGACCGGAACTTCGACGCACGGCTTCGCAAGGACAACGCCGCCCGACCTCCAGAGGAGAAATCGACGCGACGCCTGCCGTGAGATCGAAATTTCGACGCGCAGCCCCGCAGAACGACGCGCAGCCGTAAAACAAGCAGGAAAATCCCCGCACAGACCCGGGACATCTGGTAATCCCCGCGATTCACAGAAAGAGACTGTCCGCGCGCCAGAAAACGACACACGACTTCCCCGCGTGATAAATAACGACGCAAGTCCGTGTGTGCTGGGGAGAAATCGACGCACACACCCTTTTTCCACGTTTCTCTTCTTCTGTGGCCCTCTGAGGAGATTTTCCACTCCAAACCAGGTACTTTGTGCTTGAAAGAGACTTTGGGGGTCATTCTAACCCTGGCGGTCGTCGACCGCCAGGGCTAAAATGACGGGGGCACCGCCAACAGGCTGGCGGTGCCCGCAGGGCATTCTGACCGCAGCGGTTTGGCCGCGGTCAGAAGTGGAAAACCGGCGGGCTCCCGCCGCCATGGAGGATTCTGACACCCCATACCGCAATCCTGTTCCTGGCGGTTCGCCCGCCAGGAACAGGATGGCGGTATGGGGTGCCGTGGGGCCCCTGGGGGCCCCTGCAGTGCCCATGCCAACGGCATGGGCACTGCAGGGGCCCCCGTAAGAGGGCCCCACTTTGTATTTCAGTGTCTGCTTTGCAGACACTGAAATACGCGACGGGTGCCACTGCACCCGTCGCACCTTCCCACTCCGCCGGCTCCTTTCGGAGCCGGCGTCCTTGTGGGAAGGTTGTTTTACACTGGGCTGGTGGGCGGCCTTTTGGCGGTCGCCCGCCAGCCCAGTGTAAAACCCAGAATACCCGCAGCAGTCAAATGACCGCGGTGCGGTATTCTGGAGGGGGGAACTCTGGCGGGCGGCCTCCGTCGCCCGCCAGGGTGAGAATCACCCCCTAAGTTTGATTTTTTAAAGACTTAAGACACTTTATATCACTTTTCAGTGATATCTCCACAAATTCACATTGCAACTTTATTTGTTTTGACCTACAATTATCCTGATAAATATTATATATATTTCTAAACACTGTGTGGTGTATTTTTGTGGTGCTATATGGTGGTATTGTATGATTTATTGCACAAATACTTTACACATTGCCTTCTAAGTTAAGCCTGACTGCTCGTGCCAAGCTACCAGAGGGTGGGCACAGGCTGATTTTGGTTTGTGTGTGACTTACCCTGACTAGAGTGAGGGTTCTTGCTTGGACAGAGGGCAACCTGACTGCCAACCAAAAACCCCATTTCTATCAAGAGCCGCTCATGTTTATCACACTGAGTAACAGCATCTATACAAACTATTGAGTGGTATAAACCTTGCCTCCAGGTCCCTAATAGAATTGAAAATTCTTCACTCAATAGTTAGAAAAAAATTATTAAATGTGAGGAGCAGAGTCTCCGATTATACTTGTTTAAAGCTTTCCCACAACAGAAGTAATATCCATAACTGGTTTATAATTAGGGTGTCCGGTTTTAACGTATTTTTTTTATTTATTTTCATCTATATTTATTCATATTTATTTTTTGACAACTTTATTGCCATGTTTCCATATTTGTTTTGTTTTTTGAGAATTCAGATGTAAAATGATATATATTTCCTTTTATTTAACTGAAAAGCGCACTCATACTCCAATGTCTGTTCTGTTTTAGCTAATTAGGCAAACAAATATAACAAAACACTACACCCACAGGTAAATATTAGCATTATATACAATTATTTGATAACATAGCCTGTATTTAACCTGTTTTTCTAACTCCCTATGAGGTCTATCTGCTCAGCTGTTGGCACGGACTTCATGAAGACAGCATGGACAGCCGCTCACAAGGAGCTCAATATTCTGTATTTTTCCAATTTAAAAAATAAATCCAAACAGGAAACATGTTTTCTGTGTGTATTTATCTGTTAAAATCGGTAAAAACAGAAAACTGTGTGCCATATTTATAAAAAATCTTCTTAAACGTTGATTCAGACGACCACTCAGCAGCCTTCATAATGTAATCTAATCTAGGGCCTAGAGCATAGGCTTTTGATGCCATTGTGCCCATTGCAGAATGATATTCAACATTTTCTATGCCAATGCTTCTGACAACAACCACTTCACCCAATGGGCTTAGGTCATCGCTGCCATGGGTTCAAATGGTTTCTGAAGTTAAATTCATTTTTGCTCTTTATTATCTTTCTGAAAATCTGTAGTAAGATCTTTATATACCTTTGGACAATGAACCACACATAATTTGTAGTTATCCAGAAACAACATATATCCTAAACTTAACTTTGTATGTCTTGAAATATGGAATGCTCTGACATCTGACACCTTCCTGCAGGAAATCAGACAAAGCAACATGGTTAACTTTGCAGATAATTGTTTATGTGATGTCTATGTTGTTTTGCCATCTTAGCAAAAATCTCAAAATTAGATCCTGTGAAACCATATATTTGGGTTGAGGATTTGAAAATCTAAAGCGCCCACTGGTTTGCCATCAGCGTGAACATGGCCTGACATAATGAAGGACTGAAAGTTATTTACTGATTAGTAAAACAGACTATTTGATGCCATTTCCAATAAAACTAAGTAATAAGTGCAGTTCTGCATCCAGGGGGTCCACACTCTGTTTGATGCACCAACTGGTCCATTGTGTCTGTGGTGAGTTAAATAATTTGTAAGTGCTTTCTGCCCAGGTATGCCACATAAAGGATTTAACCAGCTCCAAATACCTGAAATTTGATGGCCCGTGTGTATGAGAGGATGTTGTTGGCCCAGTGGAGCCATGAGGAGTGGCTGGACAAACAGAACTTCAATCTATAGATCGCAAGACATCTCCAGGACAAAAGGGAACCATAATGGGACCCTCACAGCGGAGTGACCAGAATCACTTCAGTATTCTGCCTCTTGTACTAAGCCGCTACCCTTGGAGTCATCAAAAAGGGTGCAAACCCCGAATAGAGACAGTCCTTCCAATTCTGAAGTTCTGCAGTTGTCCCTTTTGCTGGTGGGTCTCCAACTGAAAAACATCTCCAATTGTGTATTCCACCTTGAGGCAAACACATTTGTCATACAAGAACCCCACTTCTTTTTTCAAACAGTGAAAAATCCCTAGGCCCAGCCTCTAGTCACTGCTGTCCATCATGATTCTGGTGTTCTAATCAACCACCCCATTGCTCTAACTTAGTTTGTACTCCACTATCACAGAGATATGATGCTAAAGGCAGAAATGCCAAAATTATTTTGTTATTTCCATTAGCATTCATGATTGTATACCTCCCTGTATGTTTATTTTTGTATTGTCCATCCTCATATGAATATAACAACTTGCCTTCTGAGGTGATAATGGCCCTCATTATGACTTTGGCGGTCATTTTGAAAGACCGACAATGCTTTGGGCACCAGAAGACTGCCAGTGCTGGCGGTCTTTCGCCCACCATATTACGAGTACTGCAGGATTTCCGCCACATTTTGGTGGACATCCAGCAGTAGTCGTGCTGGTGGGCAGAGACGCATGAGCGGTTCCACCACCGGCCCGCACCCCAGAAGGACTCCACTAGCCGTATTACGACCTGTAATACGGCTTGGTGGTATCCTGATGGCGGGCGCTGCCGGAGGTGGAAGCGCCCGTTCCCTGCCGGGCGACCTCCTCGCTGGATGAGGTAACTCGGGCATCTGACAGGGAAGGGGGGTGAGAGGGTGTGGGGTGTTTGTGTACGTCTGTGAGTGGGTGTATGCATGTGTGTATGTGTGCTTGTCTGCATGCATGTATGCATGTTTGTCTGCATGTGTGTATGGGTGTTTTTATGGGTGTGTGCATGAGTGGTTGAATGTGAGTATGGATGTTGAAGTGAATGCGTGTATTAGTGCTGAGACCATCAGCCACCAATTGACTCTGGGCAACATATTGCTCCACAGCCCCATGTACTGGAACCGGACTCTAGCAATATTTCTGATTGGCACCCAAAGATTGCCCTGCCATTCCATGCTTCCTTATGCTGAAGCCACCATAACAGTCCCATACTGACTTCCTATATACCTGGTCCATGTTAGACAGACCCTTGTGGAGACACAGA
The DNA here is from genome assembly GCF_031143425.1 of Pleurodeles waltl. Lineage (NCBI taxonomy): Eukaryota > Metazoa > Chordata > Amphibia > Caudata > Salamandridae > Pleurodeles > Pleurodeles waltl. The sequence continues at coordinate 264,408,790 of NC_090440.1, forward strand.
ATCTTCAGCGCAGAGGGCCCAGGAAGATTATTTGAATCAAAGATGTCAATAGACCACAATCCTCACTTCTAACTTCAAAAATACAGTCAATTTAGACAGTGCTGACCTTAATTCCTTCTTGATACGTTTCACTTTTTGTGGTGCTAATTGCAAATGAGACTTCACAGAGTCAAATTGAAACCCTAAAAATTAAATTTTCTGAATTTGGGTCAAAATCATCTTTGGGACATTTTGAGTCATTTGGGACATCTTGATACAAAATAATTGCCTATGCTAAGTGAAACACTGTTGTGGTCTGTCCTACTCTATTATAATGAGGTTGTCCAAGTTTACATATCAGGCTTACCCCTTTCACTGGCAGAGCTTCTACCACTGGTCTCCTCAATTTGGTGAAACACCGAGGCTGAATGGAAAGGCACAAAATTGCCTTCCTCTGAAACTGGAGGAAACACCTGTGAGATAGGAAGATCAGAACAGTGAGGTAGGGAGCTTTGATCTAGCCTCACCATTCAGTCTCTCTACTGAAATAAGTCTCACTAAAGATGGATGTATTCCATCTCCAAGTGTTGCTATAAAATCCATTTGTTGAAGTACTTTATATCTACTACCCACCTGTGACCCCCACTTTTTTCTGAAGCAAGAAAATATTGATATTGTAATCTCTCGAATGAGGCTGTGGTAGACAAATTAGCCCTTTCTCTAACAGTACTTTGGTCTCTATATCAATCTACTTCTTATCTGGTAGGGGAGAAGTCAAAATTCATGAAAGTGCGCATTGTGCTAGAGTACAAAAAACTTGAGGTTGAACCCTTGTACCATCTCCGAACTCCACACATCCTGTGTCAGCATTCATCAGTTGTAGAGAAACAGCTGTATTCTGCCCCCCAACATTACTTCTGATAGGGGAATAATCACTACCTTTAAAATTGGAACCACTTTCACTTGTGGCCCATCTTCAATAACCTTTCTGGCATCTAACACAGCCTCCTCTGCTTCTTGATGGAAAGAAGGTGTTCCCTCCGCATCATACCAACTCCTTCGTGGGGGTGTTGAGAAACGTCACCTAGGAATTTGGTTGAAACAATGGACGTATGAGCATCCTCAATGATGCCCAGGCCCTCCAAAAGGGTTGGCTGGAATACTTTCTTTAGTGAGAGTTGAGCATAAGCCAAGGCCATTAACATGTTCAAATATTTTTCTAGACCTTAATCATAGGGATCTCCGAAGAGTAACTCTCCTGAGACAGGGTCCACCTCTGCCATTTCTGGATCCATCAACTCCAGGTCTTTCCTTATAAGGATAGAGTTTCTCCTTTCCATTGAAACGGCACAGTAGGACCTGATTTATACTTTTTTAGCGCTGCATTTGCGTCATTTTTTTAGGCAAAAGCGAAGCAAACTTACAAAATATATAATTGCATTTTGTGAGTTTGTGCTGCTTTTGGTAAAAAAGTTACGCAATTGCGTGGCTAAAAAGGTATAAATCAGACCCCAAGTGTTGCCAAGCTGGCAGATCACTTGTTGATCCAATCGTGTAACTATTTCTGGATCCATAGGTAATATTTATTGCTTGGCTTGATAAGCAATTTCTAAAATCTTTATCAATGGGCCAGAGTGATCTAAATGCTTACTCTGAAATGACCACCAAGTTATGTGTATGCTTTTATTGAGGTCTTGAGAGAACCTTTGCATGAATGTGAAAGCATACTATGTCCAGTGTTTCTTATACCTTTCATGATAAAGCTTCCATAGTAAACCTGCTATAAAACTGATTGTTGAGGCATGCTCTAGCCTGGTCTCCTGCCCTGTTGGCCACCTGGGGTTTTTGAAGGAGATCATTGCTCCTGCTATTTCGGCAGAGGGTGACATCAATATTCTGGATAAAGTTAATGTGAGGTGCAGTCAATTTAACAAAGTGTCTGCTTTTTTGATTAGTGATCTCTCTCTTCATAAGCACACTTTCCACATTTCTGAATTATTAAATAGTAGAAAATTAAATGTGCTTTTTATGACAGAGACCTGGCTAAATGATTCCTAGGCTCTGGACATTTCCTTGGTCCTCCCATGATGTCACAAGGGAGTAGCATAGCTTTTAAGCATCCTATGAAATGCTTAACCTTTGAGCTTCCTGAGTTCCAGGAAGCAGAGAGTCTTGGTTTTCATCTTGCGCTGTCAGCACAAGTTTCCTTCTCCTGTGTGCTTATCTATTGCCCCTCTGGCTATGCAGGGAATTTTATTAAATCCCTGGAGGTGTCTCTGCCCCCGCTATTGCGCTTGGCCAATTTTACTTTTATGGGTGACCTTAACCTTCACATCAATGATCCGTCGGATCAGCCAGCAACTACTTTGACCAAGACCATATTGTCACTCAGTCTGTCTCAGCTATTCACTCTCCATTGATTTGTTTTTTCCTAAATGCCTTTTGATGAGTAGCCACTCCCCTGAACCTATCCCCTGATCATTTCTTAACTCCTTTCAAATAGAAGAGAGAGAAGTCAAATCAGAATGTCGGTCTCACTGTCTGCACTTTCTTCTGAGTTTGGAAAAATGTGATGGCAAATGAATTGGTAGAACTTTTAGCTCATACTTTCCCCTCAAATAATGATGTTGACCAGGCTATAGAGACCGTAAATTTTTGACTTGCAGGTGTGGCAGATTCATTAGCCCCTTTTCAAATGGTGAGAGGGTGAGAAAAGTTATGCAGTCTGCTCCCTGGTTCGCTGTCTCTTTGGCTGCTGAATGGAAAGCATGCAAAAAACTTGAAAGGTGTCAGAGTCACCAGATCCTTGGGGTCTGTGCACGTTCCCAACAGGTCCACCACTGAACAGCTCCAAGACTCTGATAGATAAATCACAGAGACTGAGAGAGTTCAAGAGGGGAAGAGGGGATTAGGAAGGGAACAGCTGGGAAGGAGACCTGTAGTAAGAAAAAGGTTAGAAAACACGATATGAATATTATATCTCCTGAAATCAATACTAGACTATGATTCTAAGCCTAGTCACTCTGAAAACATGAACAATCTAAGAGTTAAGTTTAAAATGACTAAGTTTCAAGATGGCCGGATATCTGTAAGGGAATCAAGATGAATTAAATGAAAACTTTCTTAAACCAGTCATATAAATCCTGTTTTGAGAATGTATACTAGGACCATACAATATTGCATCTAGAAACTCTGGCCTTCTTGTACTCTTAAAATGTTTCAACACAAATTGTGCATATTGCAGATATATATATATATATACATATATATATATATATATATATATATATATATATATATATATATATATATATATATATATATAGTAAACACCATAAAAGGATTGTGCACCATGAATAACACAATATGGATTCAGGAAACAAATCACATAACTTGTCAACTCGAATATTACATAATAAATATCTTAGAATAGTGGCATACAATAAACAACATGAAATAAACCCGAGGAGAGAATCGTGCGTCTTGCCGATTCGAGTGTCACCATGTAAAATACCAAGAAATGGTAGCACGCAATGAATATCAAAGTCAAATCATCATTAATCGAATCGCGCGTCTCGCCGATTCGTAAAACACAATGTAAATGTCAAGAAATAGCAGCTCACAATACATAACAAGATCAAAATACAATGAAATGAATCGCGCTTCTTTTGCCGATTCTTAAGCCACCATGTAAATGTCAAGAAATGGTAGCGCGCAATGAACAACAAAGTTAAATACTCATGAAACGATTTGCGCGTCTTGCCAATTCGTAAAACATCATGTGATTGTCAAGAAATAGTAGCGCGCAATGGACAACAATGTTTAAACACCATAAAACGAATTGCGCGTCTTGCCGATTCTTAAGCCACCATGCCAATGTGAAGAAATGGTAGCACGCAATGAATAACAAAGTCAAACCTTTATGAAACAAATTGCGCATCTTGCCTATTTGTAAACTACCATATAAATGTCAAGAAATGGTAGCGTGCAAGTAATCTGTTACTCATTTAAGAATTGAACCAAGAATATGAAAATTCTCAATAACGGTGTCGGAACAGTCCAACCACCGTCTTACCACCTGGAACAATGATCACCAATGAAGGATGAAGGGCAGAAGACTGGAAGATCCAAATAGGCCGCCGGGAGAGGAGCTCAGGAAGAAGCTGCTGCTCTGCACCGGGACCTCTGAATAGTGAGCACTGGGAATTGGGCTGGCTCTCTTTTATAGAGTCTTGGCCCAGCCCAGAACCACGCCCAGGCATGTTGCAAGGAAAGTCACTGGAAGGACCTGGAAAGGGGCCACACCCTAACACACTCTGAAAACCTGCAGCAATACATTGCCAAGGAACAGTATTTGTAAGCATATTAAAAATAAGTTTTCAGGATTGAACTCTGCAATACAAAAGGTTAAACCACAACATATCAGCACAATGCATGAATTACGTTGAGTGCTGGGTTTTTGCATTTTTGTCGCCAATAGAGCGTGTACTGCTCTGGTGTTGACAGTACTCCCCTCTCCCAGACGCGCTCTAGGGCCTAGTTTGCTTGGATTAAGACGATGAAAGCGCCTCACAAGTACTGGAGGATGAACATCACATGCGGAAACCCATGAGTTACTTTCAGGACCATAACCTTTCCATGAGATTAAGTTCCATAGATTACGCCCCCTCAGTTTAGAATCCAACACTTTCTTGACTTCGTATTCTTCTTCCCCTTGTACTAGAACAGGAGATGGATGAGGGTGGACCTTTTGGACTGCCTTTTTCAAGAAGGGAACTGTGGAACACTTGATTAATCCGTAAGGATCTGGGCAATTGTAGTTTATAGGTCACCGGATTGATTTGCTGAAGGACAGTATAAGGACCTATGAATTTGGGGTTAAACATGTGCTTCTTCTTGAAGTCTATATGTTTTGTGGAAAGCCACACTTTGTCACCTGGTTGATATTGCGGTCCCTCACAATGTTTCTTGTCATAATGCCTTTTATATTTTTTGTTTGGCTTTTTCTAAATGCTGTTGAATCAGTTTCTGGGTTTGATGTAAATGCTGAATGGTTTCTGACACAGCTGGAGTAAGAGAACTTTCTTGAGAAATTGTGATGGGCAAGGCGTCAGGATGATAGCCAAATAAACCAAAAAAGGGTGTAACGCCAATAGAAGTGTGGAATGAGTTATTGTAAGCTAACTCAGCTAACCAGAGCATAGATGTCCAAGAATGAAGTGCCTTTTCAGCATAGGTATTGTTTCAAAGTCTGATTTAGTCTCTCATTTTGACCATCTGTTTGAGGATGGTGACTAGTAGATAGCGTAGAAGTCACTTGGAGTGTTTTACACCATGTTTTCCAGAAACTGGAGGAAAATTGTGACCCCCAATCGGAGAGGATAACCTTTGGCAGTCCATGATAACGAACCACTCTGTTCAGTAAAATAGTTGCCAGTTCACTAGAAGTGGGCAATTTTTTACAGGCGATGAAATGTCCATATTTCGTGAGACTATCTACTACCACCAGAATTACTGAATGCTGTTGAACCACTGGAAGACCGGTAATAAAGTCCAAAGAAATGTGCTCCCATGGACGACTTGTGGTTGGAAGTGGATGTAACAACCCTTTTGATTTTGAATGACTTATTTTAATGCGCGCACAAACTTCACAGTTGTTTACCATTGCTTTTACATCTTTTGTTAGGGTAGGCCACCAAAAATAGTGTTGGATCAGTTCAAGAGTTTTAGGAGTACCTGGGTGACCTGCCGTAGGTTTAACATGCAACCAATGGAACACTATCTTGCGAAGTTTGGTAGTGGGTACGAACAAACGAGCGTCATGAAAGGGTAAACCTTGCTTGATTGACCTTTTGGGATCTGCTTGGGCCCATGTTTACCATTTTTCAACAGTGAAAGAGTTGCGAATTTCTTCAAAGAAATCTTCTGTTTTTATGATACATAGAACCTTGTCAGGAACAATGATAGCTCTGGAGGCTTGAAATGCAGGCAACGTGGTAGACTCTTGATGGGACAAGGCGTCAGCCTTGCGATTATCTTAACCAGACCGGAAGGTTACTACAAAATCAAATTCTGCAAAAAAAAGCATCCAGCGTAATTGCCGAGGGGACAAGAGTCTGGTGGAACTCATGAATTGAAGATTACGATGATCAGTATATACTGTGACAGTGTATTTGGCACCCAACAAATGATGTCTCCATTCTTTAAAGGCGTCACAAATCACCAAAAGCTCTTTTTCAGCTATGACATAGTTCTATTCGGCTTAGTTCAACTTCCGAGACATATAAGCTACAGGATGAAGCTGACCAGTGTCTTTATTTCGTTGTGATAAGACGGCTCCTATTGCTACATCTGAAGCATCAGCTTCCACTATGAAAGGTTGATTCGCATCAGGATGAGTCAAGACTGGGGCAGTGGAGAAAGCTTTCTTCAAAGTCGAGAAGGCTTGATCAGCTTCTGGGGACCATACAAACTGTTCTTTCTTTCTTAGTAGCTTAGTGATTGGAGCCACTGTCTGGGAGAAATGATTTATTAACCTCCGGTAAAAATTTGCAAACCCCAGGAAACATTGTACATCACGAACAGTCTTTGGGGTGGGCCAATCAGATACAGCTTTTACTTTCTTTTCTGCCATCATCATACCTTGAGGGGTAAGAATAACCCCTAAAAACTCAACTGTGGTAACATGAAACTCACACTTGGTTAGTTTGCAGTATAAATGGTGTTTTCGAAGGGCTGCAAGAATTTTCTTGACATGTTGGACATGTTCATTTTCATTGTCTGAGTAGATCAAAATGTCATTGATGTAGACTATGGCAAATATGTTGAGGTACTCTCTAAGAACATCATTCAATAAAAATGTAAATGCTGCTGGAGCATTACACAGACCAAAAGGCATGACGGTGTATTCAAAAAGGCCATATCTTGTCTTGAACGCTGTTTTCCATTCGTCACCCTCTCTCATTCTGACCAAATGATAAGCACCTCGAAGGTCAAGCTCCGTGTAGATTTTTGCTCTCTTTACTTGTTCCAATAAGACCGGAATTAGGGGTAAAGGATATTTATTCTTGATGGTGACTTTGTTCAAACCCCTATAGTCGATGCAAGTTCGAAGTTCTCCATTAGCTTTTATAACAAAAAACAAAGGCGAAGCTGCAGGAGACTTAGAGGAGCGAATGAAGCCATTCTCCAAAAACTGATCTAGGTATTTTCGTAAATGTTGATTTTTATGGTCTGACAGGGCATATACACGACAGTTGGGAAGTATCGCACCTGGGGCAAGATCAATTTGACAGTCATAAGATCTATGAGGAGGTAGAGTCTCTGCTTCTTTCTCATCAAATACATCTTTGCAAGATGAATACTGTTTGGGCATCTGAATTTCTTTCTCCGCGGCAGTAGCTATGTAAGAGTTGCAAACTTTTGGTACTTGAATCTTTTGGAGACATTGTTTGTTACATAGTGCAGATGAGAACACGATTTTTCATTCTGCCCGATTGATCTCCGGATTGTGATGAGTTAACCATGGCAAACCGAAGATAATCCCATATTGGGGAGCATGGATCATGTCAAGGATGATTTTCTCTTTATGTTTCTTTCTTTGATTCTTATCTTCACAAATCATCGACAAGGGGATAGTCTGAAGAGTTACCGGACCTCCAGTCAAGAGTTTTCCATCGACTGCCTGGATTATTTCTGGGGTCTTCTTTTCAATACATGGGATCCACCATGCACAAACCAATTGGACGTCAACAAAGTTACCAGGAGCCCCAGAATCGACTAGAGCCTTTTTGAAATAGATCTTTTTCTTGACCTGAACTCTTATTTCCAGTTTAAGATGTCTAGATTGTGAAGGGTCCACGGTGACACCCAGGAGCAACCCTTCTCTGCATCTTGGGTGTTTTAGTTTTCCAACTCGACTGGTGCATTGGCTGCGACCTTCTGAACTGGACCTTGCTTGTTCTTTGGTTTAATTGGACAATCTTTGGCAAAATGACCTTTTCGCCCACAATAAAGACATTGTCCATTTTTTCTGCGTAGGTCCTTTTCATCTTTGGTCAAAGGTCTTCTGATGGTTCCAATTTCCATCGGTTCCGACGTTCTTTCTTTCGGAGTTCTTGAGTCTCTGTTATCATGAACACACCATGAATATTTTTCATTCTTTTTGCGCGTTCCCTTACGTTCTGCTAAATGATGATCAAGTCTCAAGACAAGATTTATTAATTCTTGCCAGTCTGTAGGTTGTGGGTCGATTTGAGCTAAGATATCTTTTAGTTCCTCTTTGAGTCCCTTGTAAAACAAGACCGCTTGTTTTTCTTCAGGCCAGGATGTCTCGGCAACCAACCGGTTAAAGTTGGCTAAATACGACACTAGGTCTTGATTCCCTTGGCGTAAATCTAATAATTCACGATCTGCTGACTGTGTTACAGTTCTACGATCAAAAACTCTCTCAAATTCACGAACAAAATTTCTCCAGTTGTACAACAAGGGACTATTTTTACGCACAAGAGGAATTGCCCAAGTAGCTGCATCCCCAGACAGATATGATAACAAGAAAGCTACTTTGGACTGGGCATCGGGGAAAGTATTTGGTCTGCAGGTGAAGTGTAGTTCCACTTGAACCAGGAAAGATTGCGCTTTCAAAGGGTCACCTGAGAAACGTTCTGGGGGAGCTAAAGGAATTGCAGAAGGAACATTTAGGGAAATCGGATTACTTCCAGCAGCCTGAGAAGAAGTACCTGGCCAAGACATACCTGTGGGACTTTGTTCCTTCTTCTCTAACATATCTTGCAACTGACTCATCTCTCTGCTAAGCTAGTTGTCAATTCTTTGGATGATACCACCTCTGCTTGGAGCTGGGTGATAGCCTTGACTAACTCGTCTAGCGTGGCCATGCTTAGAACATACACAAGCCAGGAGGATAATAATTAGTGGGCTCACTATTTTGTCAGAGTCACCAGATCCTCGGGGTCTGTGCACATTCCCAACACGTCCACCACTGAACAGCTCCAAGACTCTGATCAATAAATCACAGAGACTGAGAGAGTTCAAGAGGGGACGAGGGGATTAGGAAGGGAACAGCTGGGAGGGAAACCTGTGGTAAGAAAAAGGTTAGAACACACGATGTGAAAATTATATCTCCTGAAATCAATACTAGACTATGATTCTAAGCCTAGTCACTCTGAAAACATGAACAATCTAAGAGTTAAGTTTAAAGTGACTCAGTTTCAAGATGGCCGGATACCTGTAAGGGAATCAAGGTGAATTAAATGAAAACTTTCTTATTCAAGTACTTTCCTTTACATGAGAATCAGAAAAAAACATTCTGTCTAAATTTTAAACCAGTAATATAAATCCTGTTTTGAGAATGTATACTAGGACCATACAATATGGCATCTAGAAACTCTGGCCTTCTGTGTACTCTTAAAATGTTTCAACACAAATTGTGCATATTGCAGATATATATATGTATATAGTAAACAACATAAAAGGATTGTGCACCATAAATAACACAATATGGATTCAGGAAACAAATCACATAACTTGTCAACTCGAATATTACATAATAAATATCTTAGAATAGTGGCATACAATAAACAACATGAAATAAACTCGAGTGTCACCATGTAAAATAACAAGAAATGGTAGCATGCAATGAATATCAAGGTCAAATCCTCATTAATCGAATTGCGCGTCTTGCCGATTCGAAAAACACGATGTAAATGTCAAGAAATAAAGCTCACAATAAATAACAAGATCAAAATACAATGAAATGAATCGCGCTTCTTTTGCCGATTCTTAAGCCACCATGTAAATGTCAAGAAATGGTAGCGCGCAATGAACAACAAAGAAAATCCTCATGAAACGAGTTGCGCGTCTTGCCAATTCATAAAACATCATGTAAATGTCAAGAAATAGTAGCGCGCAATGGACAACAATGTTTAAACACCATAAAACGAATCGCGCGTCTTGCCGATTCTTAAGCCACCATGCCAATGTCAAGAAATGGTAGAACGCAATGAATAACAAAGTCAAACCTTTATGAAACAAATCGCACATCTTGCCTATTTGTAAACTACCATATAAATGTTAAGAAATGGTAGCGCACAAGTAATCTGTTACTCATTTAAGAATTAAACCAAGAATATGAAAATTCGCAATAACGGTGTCGGAACAGTCCAACCACCGTCTTACCGCCTGGAACAATGATCACCAATGAAGGATGAAGGGCAGAAGACTGGAAGATCCAAATAGGCCACCGGGACAGGAGCTCAGGAAGAAGCTGCTGTTCTGCACCGGGACCTCTGAATAGTGAGCACTGGGAGTTGGGCTGGCTCTCTTTTATAGAGTCTTGGCACAGCCCAGAACTATGCCCAGGCATGTTGCAGGGAAAGTCTCTGGAAGGACCTGGAAAGGGGCCACACCCTAACACACTCTGAAAACCTGCAGCAATACATTGCAAAGGAACAGTGTTTGTAAGCATATTAAAAATACGTTTTCAGGATTGAACTCTGCAATGCAAAAGGTTAAACCACAACATATCAGCACAATGCATAAATTACGTTGTTTTGAGAGTGCTGGGTTTTTGCATTTTTGTCGCCAATAGAGCGCGTACTGCCCTGGTGTTGACAAAAGGATTTGGCATAGGGATTATTTCCTCAATATTAAATTGACCTATAAAACTACTTTAAGAGCATATCATGTCTCTAATACACAGGCCCAAATTTCCTATTTCAAGAATAAAATCAACTCTGCTCCTCATAGCTCCAATTCCATTTTCCAGATTGCCAAATCCTTTCTTTCTCCCAAATGCTGCCACAGGGCAACCGTAGATTTGTACAACGTTCTAGTGGCATTCTTTGAAACTAAGATTGCTGATATTCAAAAGACCCCTCAGCTTTAGAGGAGTGATCCCCTGTTACACCTGATGGCGGGGACAGCAAGCTTGATCAGTTTAGGCCAATCTCCCTCGAGCAATCAATTGAGCTTATTCTAAAATTTAAATCAGGTTCTCCTTTGGGTGTTTGCCCTCCTGAATTTTGGCGTAATGCCTGCTGCTTGGAAACTTGCCAAAGGGATCCCTCGTCATAAGAAACCTTCTGTTTATCCTAACATTGTTAGTAATTATAGATCTATCTCCTTGTTGCCAGCTTTTGCCAAACTGTTAGAAAAGCTGCTCAATGACCAGCTCTCCGACTATCTGGAGCAAGGCAAATTTTTGCATCCATGCCAGTCTTGCTATCGTCCTCTGTACTGGAGATTTCTGATCATATCAAATGGACGTTAGATCAAGGTAAAAATGTAGCACTTATAATCTTCGATGAATCAGCCGCATTTGATACTATCTCTTCACCATGCTTTCACATTGATTGACTAAATTGGGTGTGTTTGTCTGCATGGGACTGGTTTAAGTCCTTCCTGCAATTCAGAGACCAATCAGTCTGGCAAGCATCTTTCATCCCTGAGGTTAAAGTAGTTAACCAAGGTTTCCCCCAAGGCTTACCTCTGAATCCAACTCTTTTTAATGTTTTTATGTCACCTTTGGCCACGATAGTGGAGTCACTTGACTGTAAAATTATCTTGTATGGTGATGACTGTGAGAAAGGGCCTCTTTTGACATGGTAACCCCCCACTTTTGCCTGAAAAATGATGTAGTTCCAAACTGTAAGTGCCCAAGGCTCTTGTTAAACAGGTTTCCAGGGCCACATCTCTTTCCCCTAAGCTGTACTGTGTTTGGCATTTCAGCCACTTTTGTAAGTCCCTAGCAAATGGTACCCCTGCTACGTAGGGCATTGGTACCAAAGAGGGGCCCCAGAGCTGCAACACTAATTGTGCCACTCTGAGAGGCCCCAAACCAGCTTCATGCAGACTATCATTGCAAGTGCATGACAAGATGTATCTGTTAGAAATGGGGTCTTTGGTTGGCTGTCAGGTTACCCCCTGTCCAAGAAAGGACCCCCACCCTAGTCAGGGTAAAAGAGAATCACCCTCAGCTAACCCCTGCTTACCCCCTTGGTAGCTTGGCACAAGCAGTAGGCTTAACTTCAGAGTGCTAGGTGTAAAGTGTTTGTACCAACACACACAGTAACTTAATGAAAACACTACAAAATGACACAACACAGGTTTAGAAAAATATAGGATATTTATATCAACAAAACAAGACTAGAACAACAAAAATCCACAATACACAAGTCAAGTTATCAATTAAGAAGCAAAAAGAGTCTTCATGTAATTTTAAACACACACTAACACTGTGAGCATAAAAATGTACCTTTGGTGCGTCAAAAATAACCCAGCACGGGTGAGTGTGCGTTTAAAAGGGCTTGCGATGCGTCAATTTCACTCACGAGTGAGACCTTGTTTCGTTTCTCCTCTCGTCGGGTCGGGCGTGTCGTTTCTTCCCTCCTCAGGAGAGCGATGCATCGATCCGGTCAGCACTCTCGGGTCCGGGCAGGCCTTGCGTGGTTTTACGCGCCCAGCGGTACTTGCGTCGGAAATCCAGCCGCACGATGATCCGAAAACCACGCATCGTGGGTTGCGATCTCACCAGCCTCCATCAGCGATGCTGCGCCTCGTTTCCCCAGCTCCGTGCGTTGACCTTCCGGTCGCGTTGCAGGCGAGTGTCGATTTTCAGCTGCGAAGCCGGCGCTGCATCGATTTTTCAATCGGAATTGCGACGATCTTTTCCCCGCACGCCGTTCTGTCTGTGGATTTCTTCCTCTTAGGCTTCCAGCTTCTGCTATCAGGGTCCCAGGAACTGGATGGGCACCACAGGGCAGAGTAGGAGTTTCTCCAGAGACTCCAGGTGCTGGCAGCGAGAGGTCTTTGCTGTCCCTGAGACTTCAAACAACAGGAGGCAAGCTCTAAATCAAGCCCTTGGAGATCTTCACAAGATGGAAGGCACACAAAGTCCAGTCTTTGCCTCTTACTCTGGCAGAAGCAGCAACTGCAGGATAGCTCCACAAAGCACAGTCACAGGCAGGGCAGCTCTTCTTCCTCAGCTCTTCAGCTTTTCTCCAGGCAGAGGTTCCTCTTGGTTTCCAGAAGTGTTCTAAAGTCTGTGGCTTTGGGTACCCTTCTTATACCCATTTTCTCCTTTGAAGTAGGCCTACTTCAAAGCAAAGTCTATTTTGAATGTGAAATCCTGCCTTGCCCAGTCCAGGCCCCAGACACTCACCAGGGGGTGAAGACTGCATTGTGTTAGGGCAGGCACAGCCCTATCAGGTGTGAGTGACAAGTCCTTCCCTCCCTCCTAGCACAGATGGCTCATCAGGAAATGCAGACTACACCCCAGCTCCCTTTGTGTGACTGTGCAACTGTCAAACTGACCTAGACAGGGAATCCACAAACAGGCCAAGTCACAGAAATGGTATAAGCAAGAAAATGCTCACTTGCTAAAAGTGGCATTTTCAAACACACAATCTTAAAACCAACTTTACTAAAAGATGTATTTTTAAATTGTGAGCTCAAAGACCCCAAACTCCACATGTCTATCCGCTCCTAAAGGGAATCTACATGGTAATCATACTTAAAGGTAGCCCCCATGTTAACCTATGAGAGGGACAGGCCTTGCAACAGTGAAAAACGAATTTAGCAATAATTCACTGGCAGGACATATAAAACACATTACTGTATGTCCTACCTGAACCATACACTGCACCCTGCCATTGGGGCTACCTAGGGCCTACCTTAGGGGTGCCTTACATGTAAGAAAAGGGAAGGTTTAGGCCTGGCAAGTGGGTACACTTGCCAAGTCGAATTTACAGTTAAAACTGCACATACAGACACTGCTGTGACAGGTCTGAGACAAGATTACAGAGCTACTTATGTGGGTGGCACAACCAGTGCTGCAGGCCCACTAGTAGCATTTGATTTAAGAGGCCCTGGCACCTCTAGTGCACTTTGTTAGGTACTTCCTGGTAAATTAAATATGCCAATCATGGATAAACCAACCAACTATGCAATTTACACAGAGAGAATATCCACTTTAGCACTGGTTAGAGTTCAAAAACAGCAACACGATAGGAAGAATAGGAGGCAGGAAGCGAAAAGATTGGGGATGACCCTGCATAAACTAAAAAGTCCAACACAACCCCCTACCAGTCTAAAGCAATGGGAGAACAATCAATACCTTGATGTACTTCCCTGATTGGGGCAATAAAACAAGAACGCAGGCCCACAACAGCAGGGGCATGTTCCAGTTCTACGCCTTCCTGACTCCAGTTGGATCCCTCTGTCCATATCCTCAGGGCCCACTAAGCTAGCCCATGGGGAACCCTCGCCACATTTACAGATACCATCTGTGCAGCACCTTACTGTACTTTGCTCACAGATGTATCCCAATGGGTAGATGGTACCACCAGGGCCAACACAGTGGTGTTGCCCACTCCACCCCCGGGGTGAGACTCTCCCCCCAGGGACAACTCTGTCCACCAGGACAGTAAAAGCCACAGTGACTCCTGACAACTGTCAGGGATGAGTCCAACAGTATCCAAAATTGCAAAGTTAATATTGCACTTCCCAAGAGTGCCATGTCCACTAACACTGCATGCAATATAGGCTAAGTCACCTCTCTGACAGACCTTACAACCCTAAGACAAGGTGCGCTATAATGAATATGAGGGCATATGTGTACATGGGCAAATATGCCCCCACTGTGACTTTGCTAATTCTCAGACATAGTAAGTTTACAGGGAAGCCATAGCAAATGCATGTGCTGGACACTCATCATTATGAGTTCCCCAAGTACACAATGGCCTTTCTGAACCCTGGGCTGTTTGGTATCAAAGAAATCAGAATAAAAAGCCCACACTGATGCCAGTATTGGATTTATCATTAAGTGTACCCAGAGGCCATCTTATAGGTGCCCCATGCAAAACCTAACTGCCCTGGCATGGTTACTGACTGGTCATAACCAGCCTACCACCACCAGACATTATTCTGGACTCCTGGGGTGAGAGCCTTTTGCTTTCAGGAAACAGAACACAAAGCCTTTCCTGGGTGGAGGTGTTACCCCTCCTCCCCCAGGCAGACACCCTGCACCAGCGGTCCGCTTCAAAGCCTTTACCATCGTTGAAATCTGACCTCGCCTTTGCAGCTAGCAGCAGATGGCCACCCAACCGTTTTATACCTACTTTAGGCAGAAAAACATGCGGCAAAACTAGCAAGAATAGGAAGAGTGTTCATCCCCAGCCTGCACCACTACTCAGGTGTGGCAGGTAAAGTGACTACTCCATTTTATTTTCCTCCACCTTGGATAGCAGAAAAATAGCCAATCAGGGTTAGGAATGTGGCACCTTCCCACAGGAAGTTGTCATTTAGTGGGTGTATCTAAACTAAGGCAGGTACTCCCCCTAACGCCCCCTAAATGCAGCATTTAGTGGGCATTCCAAGTCCAATAGATCAGATTCAATGGACACAAGAAGACCAGGAACAAAGACGACCTGAGGAACGAGAACAGAAGTTCTGCTGCAAAAAGACAAAGGTGCCAAACCCTGCCTACTGCACAAGGACTCAACAACCACCACTGAGGTGTCACCGGGAAACCTGAAGAATTCTACAAAACCCCAGATCACATCCAGTTTTCTAAAAATCACCAAGAACGTCCCTCGGAGTGAAGGTATCACTCTCCTGCAAGTTGCATTCAAGGAAACAGTGAAGTTGAGTTTCACTGACCGGCTGCTGACCAGTGAACTGGTCCCAGCAGCCCAACCACAATCCACACAGACCAGAAGGACAAAACCTACCAGTGTGCCAAGTTTGGTGGCCTGGGACTTTTAGGGCCCGAGACATACCATTACCCGGGGTACTGGGTCCCCAACGTCAGCCACCCAAAAGCAAAGTCCACCCCAGACTCTCAAAGCCCAGAAGCAAGCCCCATTAAAGGAACATCAGGTCCCTCAAGAACCACCACTCATAGTGGCCCTACTGACCTGCAATCTACCCTCTAAGTGACCTGCTCTTGGCTCCAAGGACTTTAAGATGCACAACTCCTGGTTGACCCATCTGCGCTGCACTCAACTTCACGGGCCCATGCATTGACAAACCAGCTGTGCTCTAGAGGTCCCTAACCCCTTGCAATGTCCACCCTTCACCTTTAAGTACTCTGTGGAGTGTGTTTACCGGGAACTGGCAAAATGGCTCCATCTGGCCCACAGGACATCTCAATGACCTCAACCTAAAAAAATAGAAGGTGACACTCGTGAGAGCATTGCCTGATTTTATATGCAATTTTAAAGATTGTCCTATTGATTACTATGGTGTCTAAATATGCACAAAAACAGAACATTTTCTAAACTTTGAAAAATCATAACTAAAAAGGTACTTACTGTATATTGATGATATTGATCTTTACGATTTTATAAAAATCTTAAGTAATTTTGTAAATTGGTCCCCAGTTGTTCTTCTGAGTGTATGTCCACATTTATTGATGCTGTGAGTTCAATAAATACTCAGCTCATCTCCAAGATAAGCCTAACTGCTCACCCACGCTACCACAAAAACAGAGCATTAGGTGGCCTGCTTTTAACGTCTGGATACCGATGTGGGATTGCTTGGACTCTCTGCACAGTACACATAATTTTCATACACTATATAGAAAGCCAGCCTGCTACAATGATACCTAACTGCCTTTTGATTTTGTGGGACCCCCAGCTGCAAATTAATCTACCTTCAAGGACTCCATGCTTGCATTCTTTGAATCGATGTAGTTCACTTTAATGCAATACTGATAAAGCAGAAATTCTTCTGATTGGTTCACATGCTTCGAATTGGTGGGAAGACATTTGGCCCCCTGCCTTACCGGGCCTCCCTCCTCCATCACTGGTGGCAAAAAAATGGGGGTCAAGCTGGACAACCTTTTGCCTATGTGACCACATATTTCCACAGTAGTGGGTCAGTGCTTTGTAATGCTCGGTATGCTGACAAAGTTTATTTTTCTCCTGCCCTTTTACTGCAGGACAACCATGATCCATGCCATGATTACCTCATGCTTGGACTACACCAAAGCTCCTTATTTGGGAGCATCGTATGCCCTGCTAATCCGTCTTCAGATGGTCCAAAATGCTGCAGCAAGGCTCATTTTGCACCTTCCGAGTCACACTTCAATCTCCCCATGTACTGAAATCTTTACATTGGTTGCCAGTCAGGAAGTGGATTTAATTCAAAGCCCATGTCTTGGTTCACAGGGCAGTGTTCCTTGCCAGCCCAGGATACACAGCAAGGAGATTTGTGCACTATTGCTACTCTAGAATGCTGTATGCAACGTCTGCTATGTTGTTGGTTGTCCTGCACAATATACACCTAAGGAAAGGTGGCAAAGCTTTTTAATTTTTTGGCGCTAAAGCTTGGAACAAGTTTCCTTGTGATCTGCATAAGATTCTGATTTACTCCACCTTTAGAAGGAAATTAAAAGCTTGGCTTTTCTCATCTAAGGTACAGGGCTTTGATCCTAGCTGCTTATCATTTGTCTCCTTCCTTTCCCTCCTCTCACCCTGCATAGTGGAGGACTCGGCCGGTTGCCTAGCGCTCAGGAACTACAATTCCCATGAGCCTAGGCGACGGCACTTGGTCATTCAGAGGCAACAATGCCTCCCATAAACACGCCGGGCCCTGGGACACCATTTCCCAGGAGCCAGAGAACCCGGAAGACGCACCGCGCACCTCTCAGCTGAGGGGCACACGTGAGCACTACGTGGCACAAACTATTCCAGTCGGGTCTCCTACTTAAGATCCCCGTGCCCCGGCACAGTCTAGGAAGCGGCTGGGACGCGGACCACGTAGGTGAAGTACCAAGATGCCACCTTTGGAGCAGTAAGTTGGCTACTCCTCTTAGTTGGAGCAGTCTAGACCCACCACAAATATAAGTAACCCTCTCTGTTTGTTTGTCTTATACATGAAGTTTCTGTTGTATTGTCACCAGCTCCTTTTGCAGCATTTTCCACACAAGAAAGGATGTCATAGTATCTAGCAGTACCTTTAATTCACACACTGAGCAACATAAAATGTATTGTCTGTGCCTTTGCAATCCCTCTCTTCCACCTCAATTTCCCCATGCTGACTAAAAACCGCTTTTCCTTCATAAAGTGTGACTATGAGGGGCAACTCCCCTCTGCTTGTCCCCAGACCAGAGGCTATCCGCCTTGTGTACATAGGGAAAAATATACATGAGCTAGCAGCCCATGCTATGGCCATAGTAATATTTGCATGCAAGTGTATATTACCCACAGCATGATGTTTACACCTTTGTGTGCAGTGATGTGGAGTGATGTGGCACATATATTTCACTTTTATTGAACTCTTATCTTGTTTCTGCTTTAGGCCATACCTCTAGAGCATAACCAGGTAGCCCTGCTCACTATTAGCATATCAATCTAGCCCCTCACGTATTAGGGATCCTTGACCCTGAAGAATGCCCCAGACCATTTAGGCTCTTAGCGCGGGCAGAAACATGTTGGTCCCCACTTTTTAAAGATACTTTGAATCATTAAACTCAAAGGTGTCCCCAATGTTCTTTTAACCTTACCTACAAACACCTATATTAAATTCTTATATTGAACAGGTGATTTGTAAGGTAATTTTATTATATATCAGACCTTTCAACTGGATCCCTTGACTTATCCACCAAGATAAAAAATCAGCAATCCCTCAGAGTTCATTTAACAACGAGGTTGAGTCCGCCCAGGTAGTATCATCTTAAAGGGAACTCCCTCACTCACCCAACTGCCACTCTCTATGTCCATGAAGGCAACCGCCTAACCGGCGAACCCTGAATAGGCTATAAGAGACCTATTGTCTATATCCCCCACACACTTTTTGTGTCTGCAGTTCCTTGATGAAATGGAGTCTGTGTGGGGTTGTATTACTCCCAATACTATATTTTTGTGTCGCAACACTCTGAGTAGCCATTAGCTTTACAAATTCCTTCATTTATTCACTCTCAACTGGCCTGTGTTAGTCTCCAGAACATCAGCTACTTTGGGATTCGGTACCAGTCCTCAGACCACATATGGACAATAACCGGGCTGAATGTTAAGGCCCCAGGCTGGTTCTGTGGTTCTACTGTGGTTACTTTTACTTTGGGCTTCCTCTTGCCAGCACCTGTAAAGGGGTTCATGTGAAAAGTCAGAATGCAATGAGCTGTCACTTGTGTCTCATGTGTGAAGTGAGTAATATGAACTGAACGCATCTCTGCTTGAATCTATCACACTGTATCTAAGTTGGAGACAGTCTTTGTAATGCGTCAGTATGAGGCCACTCATCGGTTTTGGCCTTAGACTTGCTAGGCTGTTTCTCTGAAATAACATTTGGCTGTTATGATACAGTATTCTCTTCACCTTCATATTTTTTAAGCATAGTGCCGTAATTGCTCAGTGAGTGGATTGAAGGCTACTGATATTGCCTTCAAAATAGTGTTTGAGCTGATTCCCTTTAAAGTAATCATGGTATTCATGAGGGTAGAATGGCTATGAATCATCCATTGTTCCTGATTAAGAGCAGGATGCTACCCATACCTGAGTAATAGAGGGGACTATCCCCAAGAAATAACAACTATTAGAAGGCTTTAAACATCAATAAAGTTATTAGTGGAAAAAGATTCCATTGTATTCCTAGGACAGCGTTCTTTCCAAAAATGTTTGCAAATATTGTATCTTCACTACAAGGTGCTTTATGAGGGCTAAATTTGTAGCTCTCACCAGGCAAACTCAAATACTTCCTGTAGGCCAAGAGCTAAATATTGCCCTTAATTTTCTAACTCATATTGCTATGACTGTGAGTGCTGATGTATCATCCCTGCATATGCAATGTAAGGCTGCTACTTATAGATGGGCAGTAGAGAACATATTGTTCTTCTGGGGTGCATACACCAAACAGCGTGCTCGCTCGGTCATCCCTTTGTGACGCCTCTTGGGGCTTGACGACAGGCACATTGCCTTGAGAATATGCAGGGCAGATAATAGGAGCAATGTCGTTTACTCGTTTGCCCGTTACTTAAACTCCACATGACATCTCAAGAAAAGAGGTGATAAGTCCCCAATGCACCCTTTACTTTAACTCTAATTGAGATAATGACTTGTCTGAATGATTTTAAGTGATTTGTTTGAGCTTTTGCTCAAGAACAATTGTTAAGCAATATGGCTTCATTCAAAGGTCCTATCAAGTTTCTGGCTCCATGGAAACTAAGGCCCTCATTATGACATTGGCGGTAAGTTCCGCATGCCAACTGCCGCCAACATATTGCTGGCGTGGCAGATTACCGCTACCTATATTATGACACACACATAGCAATCCGTCACTATACAGCCACACACACAAGTCCGCCAGACCAAAGGTCAGTGATAAACTGGCAGTAGCAAAACCCACACCGTTACACCAACAGAACTACGCCCACAATATTATTACCCACGAATCACTGCAGCGGACATTCAATGGCGCTAAACCATTGGCAGTACATAGCGCCGCGCTCAAAATACACATACAAAACAACACCACATTGGACAATTCAAACTACACACACGCGACACACATACACACACCACACCCCCCACACCACTATAAAACACAAACCCACATTACCCACAACCCTTTACGACTAGAAAGAATTGCCACAAGAGAGAGGTACAGCAAGAGCACCCACACAACCAGAGCCACATAACACCATCACCCATACCCCATCTACGCACCTTACACTACACACCCCAACACATCACCCCACAAACCCTCACCCACTTGACTCACACTACACCCATGGCACCACAACAACGCCCCAGGTTCTCAGAGGAGGAGCAAAGGGCCATGGTGGAGGAAATCATCCGGGTAGAGCCACAGCTATTCGGATCACAGGTGCAGGAGACATCCATTGCTAGGAAGATGGAGCTATGGCGGAGAATCGTGGACAGGGTCAACGCCGTGGGACAGCACCCCAGAACAAGGATGGCATCAGGAAGACATGGAGCGATCTACGGGGGAAGGTGCATTCCGTGGCTGAAAGACACCAACTAGCTGAACAGAGGAGTGGCGGTGGACCCCCACCTCCTCCCCCACAACTAACAACATGGGAGGAGCAAGTCTTGGCAATCATGCATCCTGATGGTCTGGCAGGAGAAGGAGGAGGACTGGACTCTGGTAAGTCAACTCTCTATTACTATCACCCCCCCTGCCTGCATGCCATCACATACCCCCACCCCACCCTCACTCCCATCACTCCACCACCTCACACACACCCCACCATCACAACCCACTCATCCCAATGCCAAGCCCTGCATGCAACACCAATGCATGGACACCAATCACAGACCTGCATGGACACCTATCACTAAAGCATGCACACTAGAGATAATCAGCTAGCCCACCAAATAACAACTCACACAAGGCAAAGCTGCCAGGGCAATAACAACCATAGAGGGAAATACACCCATGCACAGGATGTCACACGCAGAAACAATAACACTGCATTTACATCCCCACAGGTCCCCCAGCCCATGTCACAGAGAGGAGGTGCCAGCAACATCCAATCCCCCCCCAGAAGAGGCCCACAGTGATGGCAGCAGCTCTGGACTCCTGGATCTCGATAACCAACCTGGCCCGTCAGGGATTTCCGGACAGTTGGTTACCCAGATACAGTCCCATACCACCACAGAGCCTCAACCCTCAGGAAACACCACCACAGCACCCACCCAGCGGGCCCATACCTCTGTTCCCAGGACACGTCAGTCAGCAGTGTGTCCACCACTACAGGGACCCTGGGCAAAACCACAAACACAGGACAATCATGGACCTGGGGTTAGTGGCAGTGGGCACACGGTCCAGGGGACAGAGGCACAGGACAACAGGGAAGCTGGGAGGACTGCTGTGCGACAGGGGAGGACAGGCCCAGGGAACCGACTCTCCAGGAGACACTCACCGTGATCCTGGGAGCATATCAACATTCCCAGGATACGCTGGGCCAGATACTGGACAAGATGCAGGAGAACGAGTGGCTGCAGGAGGGACAGTATCTGGGGATCAAGGAGTACTTGAAGGGCATCAACACCACCCTGGTCACCATTACAGAGGTGCTGGCAGACATGGTCAACACTATGAGGGAGACAGTGGCACACAACCGGGCCCGTACCACTAGCCAAACCGATGAACAGCCCTCCACCTCCGTTGCCGCTAGTGGACAGGAGGCCCCGCCAAAGGACCAACAGGCCACCAGCACCCCTCCCCCTGCAGAAGGAGAACCACCCTGCAAATGTTCCCTGCGATCGAGGCAGAAGCCAGAGACTGTTGCCAAGACCCCGGCCAGGAAATGAGACTCTCCTGAATGTCACCCTTGTGTCACCCTCTCTACCTTGAACTGCCATTGCTCCTCTTCCCATGCCCCCTTGGACAATGCACCTGTGCTACCAATAGACTGGACTCTACCATGGACTTTCCTCCATCATCACCCCAGCCCATTTCTCTACCCCCAATTCTTCATAGCACTTAAACACCCTTTGAAAAAATACGGAGTATGGAGTATGCCAAATGATTTAAGTATGTATTCGTTTAACAAGTTTGCATTGCAATTCAACTGTACAGTAATGTATACATAGGAAAGACCTATAGTTGGCTACAGGCAACACACTAGGAGTGAGGGGGGGCACAAATATCTACAAATAGAGATTCCAAAGGGTACAGTTAGTGTCCATAGAAGTCAGAAAATCAGTCTGCCAGTGACAATCTCAAACACAAAACTGTCAATTAAATCTTAAGTTACAGCGTCTTACCTGTGTGTCATTGGAAGTATTGACGCATGATTGCACTTCTTTTGTGCTTATACTCATCCTCTGCTTCCTCTTCTTCACTGTCCACAGGGCCACTGCTGCCACACGGCCATCTCCAGCCTCATCCTCCTGCAGAAAAGGCACCTGGCGACGTAAGGCAAGGTTGTGCAACATACAGAATGCCACGATGATCTGGAAGACCTTCTTGGGTGAGTAGTACAGGGATCCACCTGTTAGATGAAGGCAACAAAACCTAGCCTTCAGGAGGCCAAATGTCCTCTCTATAATTCTTCTTGTTTGCCCATGTGCCTCATTGTAACATTCCTCTGCCCTTGTCCTGGGATTCCTCACAGGGGTCAGTAGCCATGAGAGGTTGGGGTAACCAGAGTCACCTGCAAATATCGAGGGATAACTGTTAGCCACACACTAACCCTTAGGGCCCACACCATACCCATACACCAACATCCACTGGATGGGAACCAGGGCTCTCCTATTAGCCACACTCTGTGCCTCTGGAGTTGAGCCATCACATATGGAATGCTGCTATTCCTCAGGATAAAGGCATCATGCACCGACCCAGGATACTTTGCATTGACATGGGAGATGTACTGGTCTGCCAGGCACACTATCTGCACATTCATGGAGTGAAAGCTCTTTGGAATTCTGAACACCTGTTCATTTCTCTGGGGGGGGGGGGAGATAGTGCTATATGTGTCCCATCAACCGCCCCAATTATGTTGGGGATGTGTCCCTTTGCAAGGAAATCAGCTTTCACTGTGGCCAAATCCTCCACCTGGGTGAAAACGATGTAGCTGTGCATGTGTTTAATGAGGCAGACAACACTCTTATCAGCACTATTGAGAACATTGGCCGAGAAATTCCTGCTGTCAAGCCCACTGTCACTTGGAAGGAGCCAGTTGCCAGGAAATGGAGCACCGATAGGACTTGCACAAGAGGGGGGATCCCGGTGGGGTGACGGATAGCAGATATCTGGTCAGGCTCCAATTGGGCACACAGCTATTGTGTGATTGTGGCCCTGTCAAGTCTTTAGGTGAGGATAATGTGCCTGTCCTCCATTGTTGCCAAGTCCACCAGGGGTCTGTACACGGGGGTATGTCTCCATCTCCTATTTATCCGCAGTGGTAGCAATCTATTGGGCAAAGCAGTGAGCAGCTGGTCAGTATCTCATATTTCCAACCACTAAACTTCATTGCATGTTGTGATTGTAACAGTATATTGTTGGAGATGTCCAAATGGGGCTTATGTGTACTGTGACGCAGTTAGGTGCCATGAGCTGCTCCCCCCCTGAAATGGCATCCGCCTGTCCTGTATGGAGGTGTCAGAGTCACCAGATCCTAGGGGTATGTGAACGTTCCCAACACGTCCACCACTGAACAGCTCCAAGACTCTGATAGATAAATCACAGAGACTGAGAGAGTTCAAGAGGGGAAGAGGGGATTAGGAAGGGAACAGCTGGGAAGGAGACCTGTAGTAAGAAAAAGGTTAGAACACACAATAAGAAAAGTATATCTCCTGAAATCAATACTAGACTATGATTCTAAGCCTAGTCAGTCCGAAAACATGAACAATCTAAGAGTTAAGTTTAAAATGACTAAGTTTCAAGATGGCCGGATACCTGTAGGGGAATCAAGATGAATTAAATGAAAACTTTCTTATTTAAGTACTTTCCTTTACATGAGAATCAGAAAAATATTCTGACAAAATTTTAAACCAGTCATATAAATCCTGTTTTGACAATGTATACTAGGACCATACAATATTGCATCTAGAAACTCTGGCCTTCTGTATACTCTTAAAATGTTTCAACACAAATTGCGCATATTGCAGACATATATGTATATAGTAAACACCATAAAAGGATTGTGCACTATGAATAACACAATATGGATTCAGGAAACAACTCACATAACTTGTCAACTCGAATATTACATAATGAATATCTTAGAATAGTGGCATACAATAAACAACATGAATTAAACTCGAGGAGAGAATCGTGCGTCTTGCCGATTCGAGTGTCACCATGTAAAATACCAAGAAATGGTAGCATGCAATGAATATCAAAGTCAAATCATCATTAATCGAATCGCGCGTCTTGCAGATTCGTAAAACACGATGTAAATGTCAAGAAATAACGTCTCACAATAAATAACAAGATCAAAGTACAACGAAATGAATCGCGCCATTTTTTGCCAATTCTTAAGCCACCATGTAAATGTCAAGAAATGGTAGCCCGCAAAAAAACAACAAAGTTAAATCCTCATGAAACGAGTTGCGCGTCTTGCCAATTCCTAAAACATCATGTAAATGTCAAGAAATAGTAGCGCGCAATGGACAACAATGTTCAAACACCATAAAATGAATCACGGCGTCTTGACGATTCTTAACCCACCATGCCAGTGTCAAGAAATGGTAGCACGCAATGAATACAAAAGTCAAACCTTTATGAAACAAATCGCGCACCTTGCCCCTATTTGTAAACTACCATATAAATGTCAAGAAATGGTAGCGCGCAAGTAATCTGTTACTCATTTAAGAATTAAACCAAGAATATTAAAATTCTCAATAACGGTGTCGGGATAGTCCAACTACCGTCTTACCGCCTGGAACAATGATCACCAATGAAGGATGAAGGGCAGAAGACTGGAAGATCCAAATAGGCCGCCGGGACAGGAGCTCAGGAAGAAGCTGCTGCTCTGCACCGGAACCTCTGAATAGTGAGCACTGGGAGTTGGGCTGGCTCTCTTTTATAGAGTCTTGACTCAGCCCAGAACCACGCCCAGGCATGTTGCAGGGAAAGTCTCTGGAAGGCCCCGGAAAGGGACCACACCCTAACACACTCTGAAAACCTGCAGCAATACATTGCAAAGGAACAGTATTTGTAAGCATATTAAAAATAAGTTTTCAGGATTGAACTCTGCAATGCAAAAGGTTAAACCACAACATATCAGCACAATGCATAAATTACGTTGTTTTGAGAGTGCTGGGTTTTTGCATTTTTGTCGCCAATAGAGCGTGTACTGCTCTGGTGTTGACAGGAGGGACATGTCGAAATGAGGTATTTCCGCTTACGTTGTGCGCCGTTGCAGGAGGCGGTAGAGAACAGCTGTGCAACTCCTCATTGGTTATTATTGGCTCCTATGGTTTACAGTGGCCAATGGTGATGTACGCCGGCAGTGACGGTACGCACCGCCGCGGACGTGACCGCCATTTTCTATTTGTTCACTCACTTGCTACCTGACCTTCAACATAAGAGGACCTACACTGCATGTGCTGCTGCGACCTGTGTCTGGAACTGACCATGGCTCGTGTCACTGGGGAAAGGGCCCCTGCCTTTACCTCAGTGGAGTTGGAGAGACTGGTGGATGGGGTCCTACCCCAGTACCAAATGCTATATGGGCCTCCAGACCAAGAGGTGAGTACACTGTGAGCACACTGCATGGGGCATGAATGCATGGAGTGGTGTGTGTGAAGGCCTCGTGTAGGGGGGGTTGGTGGATGTCCCCTGGGAGGCGTGCAGCTTGTGTGCTGGGCCCTGTGTGTGAAAATGGCGATGTGAAGGGGTATGGTGGGCCACAAGTGTAACAGGCAGAACGGTCTGACTGATACCTTTTCATCTGTGTATTTCTCAGAAGGTCAGCGCCCATCAGAAAAAGGGTATATGGCATGCCATCACCAAGGAGGTGTGGACCCTGGGGGTCTACAGCAGGTGGAGAAACCACTGTCGGAAGCGGTGGGAGGACATGAGACGCTGGGCAAGGAAGACAGCGGAGGCCCAGCTGAGGATGGCCTCCCAGCAAGAAAGGGGTGCCCGTCAAACCCTGACCCCCCCTGATTGGCCGCATACTGGCCGTGGCCTATCTGGAGCCAGATGGGCTCTTGGGAGCATCACAGCAGCCACAAGGGGGTTAGTACAGTGCCCCAATACACTACTTGCGCGTAGTGGGATGGTATCCGGGTGGGGGATGTGTGCCTGTGGGTGTCGCTAGGTCAGGCCGGCCATTGTCGGGTAGGTCCCATGTTGGGCAGGGCCTGATGTAAACTTCCTCCAATTAAGCTAGTAGGCATCCACTACTGGGCACGGTATGCTGCAATTGGCGTGGGGTTTCCTAGTCCAAGGGCTGGTGACTAGCATTGCCTAGTGCTTAGGACAGTTTCCTGTGTGTGAGTGTGTCGTATACGCCAATGGTGGTGTTGTTGCTGCCATTGACCAAGTGTATCCTTTGTCTGTCCCACCCTTTTTGTTTTGTCACCCTGACCTTCTGTGCATTAGTATCATCTGGCGGAGGAGCAGAGGCACCGGCGATGGAGGGAGCTGCATCCCACAGCACAGGACCCAGGTTGTCGAATCCACCAACGGTGAGGGCCCCAGTGGGATGGAGGGCAAGGGGAGCACCACGGCGGAGACTGGAGGGCACAGTTATAATAGTGATACCTCCTCCGATGGAAGTTCCCTGGTGGTGGCGGACACCTCTGTGCCCACCCCAACTACAGGTACAGCCGCCGCCCTGTACCAGCACTGCCCTCCCAGCAGCCCCTCAGCAAGTTTCCTGTCTCCGCTGACCCAGGAGGTTGGGCATCTCCTTCGCACCAGGCACCTCAGGTCTGTGACTCAGTTGGCCCTTCTGCCCTGAGTGGGGAGGCTATTGACCTCCTGCGATCCATCTCTGTTGGGCAGTCAACCACTGTGAATGCCATCCAGGGGCTGGGAGCCCAAATGCAAAAGACAAATGCATTCCTGGAGGGCATTCACACTGGCATGGCGGCCCAACATAGATCAATCCAGGCTCTGGCCTCCTCTCTGATGGCAGGCATTGTCCCTGTTTCTACCGGTCCCCCCTCCAACTACCACTTCCCAGTCCCATTCTCCTCAACCCCATCACATCCCAGGCACACATACAGACAAGCATGCACACAAGAAAACACCCAAGAGTGGCACAGGCAAACACAAGCACCACACGTCATCACACAAGCACTCACGCAAACACCATACAGTTGCAGACATAACAACATCTACTGCCTCCACTGTCTCCCCCTCCAACTTTCTCTACCCAATCCCAGTCCCCTCAACCCCAACCTATCCCAAGCAAACAGGCGGGCGAGCATGCACCCAGGACAACACTCAAGAGTGGATGTGGCAAACACAAGCACCACACTTCATCCAACAGGCACTCACACAAACACCATCCAGAATCAGACATACCAACATCCACTGCCTCCACTGTGCCCCCCTCTTCCTCCTCGTCCACCTCCCTCCCAGTTGCGTCTCCACTCACACCTGCATGCACTACATCCACATCCACTACCACCATCACCAGCACTTCCATCAGTACACACCCCTCACTAGTAGTCACCACCCCCATATCGATGCACACGTCCCCTGTGTCCTCTCCCACTGTGTCTATGCCCCCTCTCCCAAAGTACACAAACACAAGCACTCAGACACCCAACAGCCATCCACAACAGCATCCAGCCAATGCACCTGCACCCAAACACAGCAGACTGACACCTCCTACAACCACTTCCTCTTCCTCCACTCCCAAACCTGCACCCTCTTCCTGCCCCAATGTCCCTAAGAAGCTTTTCCTCTCCACCGTTGACTTCTTCCCTACCACTCCTCCCGTCCTTCACATCGGGACAGGGTGGTCAGAACCCAGGCGAGCACCTCAGCCACCCAGTCCACTGCCACTGTAGTGTCGACAGCTACTGTAGGTGGGAGAGGATACCAGGCACCAGGCAGCCACACTGAAAGGGTGCCTGCACCAGGTGCTGCAAGGAAGGCCAAGGAGGCACCCCCAGCTACCTCAAGGAAGGGCAAGGAGACAGCCACAGCTGCTTCAAAGAAGGGCAAGGAGGCAGCCCCAGCTGCTTCAAAGAAGGGCAAGGAGGCACCCCAGCTGCTATAGGGAAGGGCAACAAGCAATCCCCGGCTGCTGACAGAAAGGGCAAGGGGCCTGCACCTGCAGGCAGGCAGGCAGGAAGGACAGGAGGATTGGTGCTGGGACTCATTCTGAGCCCCCACCACCAACCATGGTGGTTCAGCCATCCGAGGCTGCAAGGGAAGGGCTGGAGACTCCCCCCACCACAGCCAGCACCGCCACCAGCACCACTGCCAGCAGCAGCAGCCGCAGTGGGCAGCCGTCCGAGGCTGCAGGGAATGGGCTGGAGCCTTCCCACACCACTGCCAGCTCAACCAACAGCACCACCACTGCCACCAGTGAGCAGCCGTCACCGCTGGTGGACAATGTGTAGTTCTGCATCCATGGGCTGTTGTGCGGCCTAGCACCAGCAAATCCTGTAGATGTGACACCCAAGTGAGAGACTGTGACCTTGCACTTCCCAAGATCTGCATCACTGGGCACAATGCCCCCTCCAGAACCAGTGGAAGAAGCCATCCACTCACCCCATCCTCCACGGGGTGAATCTCACTGGGCACAATGCCCCCTCCAGAACCAGTGGAAGAAACACTGGGTACAATGCCCCCTACAGAACCAGTGAAGAAGCCATCCACTCACCCCATCCTCCACAGTATGAGGCTCACTGGGCACGATGCCCCCTCCAGAACCAGTGGAAGAAGCCATCCACTCACCCCATCCTCCACAGGATGAAGCTCACTGGGCACAATGCCCCCTCCAGAACCAGTGGAAGAAGCCATCCACTCACTCCATTCTCCAGAGGATGAGGATCGCTGGGCACAATGCCTCCTCCAGAACCAGTGGAAGAAGCCATCCACTCACCCCATCTTCCACAGGATGAGGCTGACTGGGCACAATGCCCCCTCCAGAACCAGTGGAAAAAGCCATCCACTCACCCCATCCTCCACAGGCTGGGGCTCACTGGGCACAATGCCCCCTCCAGAACCAGTGGAAGAAACCATCCACTTGAGAGACTGTGGTTTTGCACTCCACAGGACCAAGTAGTGGGCATACTATCCACTTGAGAGACTGTGGCTTTGCACTCCCCAGGACCAAGGAGTGGTCAAACCACCCACTTGAGAGACTGTTGCTTTGCACTCCCCAGGACCAAGCAGTGGGCAAACCACCCACTTGAGAGACTGTGGCCTTGCACTCCCCAGGACAGCGTAATGGGCATGTAGCCCCATCCGGGGCCAGTGGTGTTGTACCATCTTCCGGCTGAGGTGCCCCCCATTTCCCATCCCCCTGAGGTGCCTGGATATTTTCGACCTGATGCCCCTGCAGTGTTCTCTCCGTGTTGTTGCAGGAGTAAGGTGGGGCCTTGGACTATGTGATGTGGCCCTGTGGCCCACGGTCATTGAGGACTGGGCAGTGTTCCTACATTTGTAAATATGCATATACTTTTTTATTTGAATGCACATATTTATACTATTTTATATTATTACACTCACTTTAATCAATTCCTTTTGTCCTTGCATTATTCCTGAGGGTTATGGGGTGAATATGTAATGTTACTGCATCTGGTTGTGTGTATGGTGTTGGGAGTGGGGGCGTAGCGTGTTGCGTGTGTGTGTCACTCTCTTTTTCCTCCCCCTTCACCTATGTGCTAGGTGGCAGTACTCACTGTGGTCGTCTTCACCGTCATTGGTGTTCATGATGAAGCAGAAGGTAGGCGAGCATGGAGAATATATGCAACTCAGGCTCCATGGCGTCGTGGTTGTTCCATGAGTCTCCAGAGGTGAGTCATTTCCCTTCTGAGGTCTGTTTCCACCAGACTTTTGATGTCGTTGATACCAGCCCGGAAAAGGTGGCGGATAGGCCAGTCATAATACAATGGGCACAACATTGTCTTCCGCCTGGATGATGGGCGGTTACCGCCGTGGTGCTTGTTGATTCCGCCCTGGCGGTCGGTGTGTTAAAGTGGCTGTATGTCTGAGTGGTTTCCGCCGTGGTCATAATTCAATTTTTGTTACCGCCGGCCTGTTGGCGGTATTACCGCCGTTTTTTCGCCAACCGCCAGGGTTGTAATGAGGGCCTAAATCTCTTTTAATGTTTTTATTGAGTTGAATTGATTCTCCATTATGTTTTATGTTGATGTTTTTATGTGGATTTTTATGTTTTTTATTAACCGAGCTAAAGTTAATGGTGATGATGATTGTGGTTGGTCTTTTACCCTGAAGTTCAGTTTCTAGTTACAGCTGGTGAAGCCTTGTGGTTATAAGATTAAAACCAAAATAATTATTTGTTTGCCAAACAATGGTCCCTCGCTCACTGTGCCATAATACTGGGAGGATGCTTGTTTTCTCATTAATGGGGGACCTGGCTTGGCAGTTTGGTCTAGACTATCCCTTGTAGGAAGGCACCAAGACCGATTTTCGTATGGTTGGTTGTTTTTCTGTTGTGGCACAGAGTTAAAAAAGGATGGAGTTGAATGTGGCAAAGAACCATTGCCAGTGTCTGAGATGAATTCATATCCATTCATTTGTAGTGCTGTCTTGGTGATCCTTGGGGTGATTTATGTACCCTAAGTCCAATGTATGCCTTTGCTGACTTGCCCAAAACACACCATTTTCAAGATATTGCCCCCAAAGTAGGTACCTATATGTTTTAGTTGATGCCAATTCAATACTACATTTGACAATCTTGAGAGTAATTGGGTCAGTAATTGGTCCTCAGCTGTGCCTGAAGCTGAACACCAGTTACTAGAATCACAATAGCCCACTGACAATACTTTTAACATCCTACAGTGGTTCATTATGGACTTTGCTGATGTGAGACCATTGTTGTTTGGGTGGTGTTTTTTGGGGTAAAAGGTATTACTAATGTTGAATGGACTCAGTAGCAGCAGGGGCTTTAGCCTGTTGGATTGGGTAGTGTTTCACCTAGAGGCCATTGACCCAGAGTGCCAAACAGCCAGATAATTTACTTAAAGGGTACTATATTGTATTTTGTTGTTCTTGCCCGATGCTCATAAACTAAGGTATTGCTCAGGGGCAGCTCCTCCGCTATGGCGGAGGAGCGTCGCCTAACCCCACCAGCAGCAGCAGCCACTGCAAACCTTTCACTATAAAACAATAATAAACAATGGTTATTATCATTTTATACTGAAAGGGCAGGTCGATAGGGCTGTGAAGAGGATGAGGGGGAGTACACAGCACTTCCCCTCACTGCGCATGAATGTGTGGTCGGCCGTTTCGGGCCGGCCAAACATACATGAGCTCTGGGATCTCTCCAACCCAGCAATACAGGCATTGTATTGTTGGAATGGAGACAGCAGGCAAAGACTTCCACCTTTCCATGGAGCACCCTGGCTAGGCTCTCAGTTCAATCCTAACGCTGCATTCACGCTGCCAGCAGCATGAAAGCAGCGTTAGGATAGGACACAGGGCAGTCTGGGAGCCTGTATCTGCAGTCCAGTCTAGGAGTGGATGGGAGCAGTGAGGCGCAGCAAAGAGCAAAAAGGTACGTTTTTTTAATTAGGTATATTTTTTTAATTTTGTGCTCCTCCCCCGCCACGTGCCGTGCTGCCTCTTTTCCCTCCCGCAAGCAGCTACTGGTATTGCTTATAAACATTACAGTAAAAATGAGCAATCTCATACTTTTACAGGTTCACCCAAGCTCAGGGCCAAAGGATAGCACTGGCAATCTGGTAAATATTTAAAAAGGTAGCATCTATGTGTAAATGAAATAAAAGTTATTAGTTCATATCCCAGGCCCAGAAGATGCAAATACCTACTGGTATTATTCCTATTTTAAACTTCTAACCTTTCCTTTTACTTATCTATGTGTCTCTTGGTGCTAAAACATGTAGGCATTTAATAACTGTAATATAGGCTGTGCGAAGAAGCCAATTATTGATCAATGGTGATCTGTAAACATATCGTGCTATCTTGACATTTAATGAGTGAAATTTGCTGAGCCATGCTGCATCAGAGTGTATATCTCCTATTACCTCACAAAGTAAGTCCTGACTACCTGACATCACTAACTCTGGACAGTCAAGTGCCCATATACTGTATACTGAGGGCCTAATTTAGAGTTCGATGGATAGGTTACTCTGTCCCAAAAGTGACTGCTATCTCATCTGCCATATTGCAAGTGCCTTTGTACATAATGAATTTGTAATATGGTAAGAGCAATATCTGTCACTTTTGTGACTGATTAACCCATCCTGTTAACTTTCAGGCCTAGCTACACACTATACAAATGACTCATTCATTCATTCTTTCATTCGTTCAGTCATTCAGAAAACACATATATGTGACTGTGGACTTAATATGAGAATGAACTTGACCCATATGCTGCTTTATTGTCTACATAAAGAATAGAGACCTTCGAGCAAGATTGATTGAATTAATCATCCTAAAACATGAGGCTTTTCACAGAGACAAAATGCTGTATTGCTTTGTTCTAGATCTACTGTGGAAATATCTAAATTAGATAAATGCGCATAGCAATGGTATGACATATAGGGCCTGATTACAACTTTGGAGGAGGTGTTAATCCGTCCCAAATGTGACGGATATACCACCAGCCGTATTACGAGTTCCATAGGATATAATGGACTCGTAATACGGCTGGTGGTATATCTGTCACTTTTGGGACGGATTAACACCTTCCTCCAAAGTTGTAATCAGGCCCTTAGTTGTGACTAAAACATTTTTTTTATTTTGCATGATAAAGTGCTTGCGTGCTCCGCCAGTTTAAATAGTACTGAATAACGTGTAAGGTTTAGTCCAGGTGCATTATGTTGATAATGCTGGGTTCTGGTTGTATTGTATATTACAATAATTACACCAATTTACAAAAATGTGTGATGATAGGGCAAGGACGTCTGTGACTAACATATTATTTTATATTGTTTATGAGGAATGGCTAGTGTCCTATGCCGGATTTTTAAATGTTTCATTGGTTTTTAGATGATGTTTAATTTGCTAAGAAAACTGACACAACCCAGTAGCTACTCCCCACAGGTTACATGAAGGTTAACTGCAGCATTTTTGGTGACAACGCACCTACTCCTAAAGTAATCAAATCTGAGGAAGAGTTAGGGCCTGACTTAATTCTCCTTTTATAGCTCCTGCTCTCCGTGTTTGGCAATTGTGTCTCTTTCTTTTTTTAAAATAGAACATTTTGACTTTGTGGTGCGGAAAGTTTTAATAACCTTATAGCTAACTACATTGGCCTATACTTGTCTTTAAAGTCTTGGTCCTTTGTTACACGAGCTTGCCTTTGGCTCAGACATATAGGGGGTGATTCTTACCTTGGCGGGCGGCGGAGGCCGCCCGCCAAAGTACCCCCGCCAGAACACTGCACCGCGGTCGTCAGACCGCTGTGGTGATTCTGGGTTTTCCACTGGGCTGGCGGGCGACCGCCAAAAGGCCGCCCGCCAGCCCAGTGGAAAACAACCTTCCCGCGAGGACGCCGGCTCTGAATGGAGCCGGCGGAGTGGGAAGGTGCGACGGGTGCAGTGGCACCCGTCGCGTATTTCAGTGTCTGCAAAGCAGACACTGAAATACAAAGTGGGGCCCTCTTACGGGGGCCCCTGCAGTGCCCATGCCATTGGCATGCAGGGGCCCCCAGGGGCCCCACGACACCCCATACCGCCATCCTGTTCCTGGCGGGCGAACCGCCAGGAACAGGATGGCGGTATGGGGTGTCAGAATCCTCCATGGCGGCGCAGCGAGCTGCGCCGCCATGGAGGATTCATTTGGGCAGCGGAAAACCGGCGGGAGACCGCCGGTTTTCCACTTCTGACCGCGGTCAAACCGCCGCGGTCAGAATGCCCAGCGGGGCACCGCCAGCCTGTTGGCGGTGCCCCCGTCATTTTAGCCCTGGCGGTCTTGGACCGCCAGGGTTAGAATGACCCCCATAATGTTGAAGCAGACCTTTAATGGGCAGCATAACCAGCTACAGCATGCCACCCATGCTACAGTGCACTATAAGGTTATGTTTGTGTACTGGTGGTTGTTGGACTTTGCCCTCTCTGCAGGGTCACCTTCAAACTTTTTACCTTCACCCCTCCTGTTTTTTTCTACAGGTTTTTGTTGGCTTTTAGGACTCTGTGCACTTTACCACTGCTAACCAGTGCTGATGTGCTTGTACATTCCACCTAATACATGATACAATTGGCTTACACCCAATTGGCACATTTAATTTACTTATAAGTCCTAAGTAAAGTGATAAAACCTGTACCCAGGGCTTTTAAAGGAAATTCTACTAGTCGACTAGCAGCCCTTGTTTTGTCACATAATTAAGTGGCCTGTTAAAATATGCCTCAGGCCTGCCATTGCAGCTTTTGTGCAGTTTTAAACTGCCAATTCGACCTGGCAAAATAAAACTATTGTCAGGTGTTGATGTGGCCCTTTTTACAGGCTCATCCTCAAACCTTTTGCCTTCCTCCTCCTATTTTTTCTGAACTCTTTTTGTTGGCTCTAGGACTCTGAGCAATTTATCACTGCTGATCAGTACTAAAGTGCAGGTGCTCGCCCTTCTAAATTTGGTATGTTTGGCTTACACCTAATTGGCACATTTAGTTTACCTGTACGTCCCTTGTACAGTGGTATCCCTATACCCAGAGCATGTAAATTAAATGCTACTAGTGGGCCTGCAGCACAGCTTGTGTCACTCACAGAAGTAGCCTTTCAAACCTGTCTCAGGCCTGCTACCGCAGGGCCTGTGTGAGCAGTTTACTGCCACAGAGACCTGGCATCTACATTTACTTGCCAGGCCTGGAACTCCCCTTTTTCTACATATAAGTCATCCCTAAGGTAGGCTGTAGCTAGCGCTATGGGCAGGGTGCTGTGTATATAAGAGGTAGGACATATGTCTTTATGCACCTCATATCCTATTAGTGAAAAGCAGCCTTTTTGGATTCTCACTACTGTGAGTACTGCCTCTCTCATAGGATTGCATTGGAAATGCTCTAACATATGTCTATGTGGTATTGTCTGATCTAGAGGGGTGATGTAGGTTTGTTTGGTATGGTTGTAATGGTAGTGAGAAATGCTACTTACTGGTGTAGGTGGAGTTTCTTTTAATAAAGTGGGCATTTAGAGTGACAGCCGGACTTTGTGCATACTTTTCAGACAGGCTGCACAGAGGGAGGGTGGGGTGTCACAAGAGGGCATCTGCATATTGAATGGTCTTCCTGGGCTGGGAGGGGAGAGGAAGGGCACGCCTGCATTTGTAAAGACTGTGGGGGTCATTCTGACCCCGGCCGGCAGGGAGGCTGCCTCGGGCTGGGCCACCATATAGAGAAGATGGAAGCGGCCCGGGAGGCCCTGGAGGGCCCCAGACACATCCCAGAGAGGAGCACGGCTTGTGAAGAAGCTGCCAGTATTTTGCAGCCGCCCCCAGGATGCAGAGGGCTGCCTGCAGGCTCCTTGATGTTTAGGCTCATGTAGGAGATTTAGAGAGGTCTCTCCTGCTACGGGGCATCTATCCTGAGTCTTAGCTGGATGGGGTGAAACCTCAACGGAGGTCTCATTCCCGCTAAGAATGTTTATCACATTAAGTAGACTAGGAGCATGGGAGCTCCTACACTAGTAGGGGGTGTTAGACCTCCTTCCCGCAACACGTAGTAAGGGTGCAGGAGCCACTGGGGAACCAAGTCGCGTTGAGGCTTACTGCCTGCCAGGCACCAAAGGTGCTGAGGCACCGGACCTGCCCAATATGGGTTAGGTATGTCCCACCTATAATGATTTGTTTTTGACCTGGGCCATAGGGAAATGCTTCCATGACATGCGCATTAACTTTGGGGATAAGGATAACTTGCCATTTGGGAAGGTTTTACTCCATGTGCGTCCATGATGTCTTAGCATTCATGATGGTGTGTTTATTCTGACAGGTGCATTGTTGGTGACAGTGATGATTTTGCCTGTGTGAATGTTTCATTCTATGCAAT
This sequence comes from Pleurodeles waltl, assembly GCF_031143425.1. Lineage (NCBI taxonomy): Eukaryota > Metazoa > Chordata > Amphibia > Caudata > Salamandridae > Pleurodeles > Pleurodeles waltl. Next base: position 264,445,353 of record NC_090440.1, read on the forward strand.
TTTTCTTGTGTGACAGTAGTCTTTGCTTGTGTTGCAGAATACCAGCAACCTCAGTGTTTACCTGATTACTGCTTACTTTTGCATAGTACTAGTAATCTGTGTAATGTTCTGACAACTATTCATTTAGCAGGGTATTACTAATACCTGTTGTGGTTGGTCTTATGATGTTTTGTGCAATATAGTTTATTTTTATATAACTTGTTGTGTTTACTTTGAGGGATATTTATTGTGTCACGATATGCCTGATTGCTTGTGCCAAGCTACGAAGGGTGTGGGCAGGTGTTATCTTGGATGTGTAACTCCCTCGCCTTGACTAGAGTGGTGGGTTCTGCCTGGCTGAGATGCATACCTCAGCCAACCAGGAACCCCATTTCTAACACCAGGCCTACACCTCCCTTTGTGATATATTTAAGCCACCCATAGTGTAGGCCCTAGAAACCCATTGGTCAGGGTGGATTGTATTTAAAAGGTTAGACATACTTTTAAATTTTAACTTGTCCTGCTAGTGAAACACTCCTAATGTTGTTTTTCTATTACTGTGCGAGGTTTCCAGCTGCCGGGCCTGTTAGTTGCTCCCCTATAAGTAATGGGTATTGGGCATAGGCAGTGAACAATAGGACCTGGGTGTAGTTGGGAAAGTGCCATCCTAGCAGATGGGAGCAGTGGACTGTTCCCTGCCCCACTTAAATTTCCAAGTAGCTTCCTCTTCTACACCCAAAATTAACTTGAAACCAGGCTTTTGCCATGCTAGACATCTTGGGACCTGGACAGTGCAGTAGAAAGTTCCAGAACCATCTCACAGGGCTGGTATAGGGGACTCCAGAAGTTTCTTCCACTTCAAAGCTGGCTGGCACCAGGTATAAATAGTGCACCCTCAGACCAACTCTTCAGTACATTCCTGGACCTGAGAAAAACTATGGAAGGACTACCTTGAACTCCAAATGACAGTCCTGCTGCTAGAAGCCTGCTTTGTGTCTCATGGAGGTGTCCTGCTGCTTGAGGCCTGGATTTTTCTCAGAGGTCTGCCCTGCTGCTATATGAAGTCTGTCCTGTGGCTTAAGGTCTGCTTTGTTCTACATAGGACAGCCCTGCTGCCCTAGGCCTGATTTGTTCTTCAGAGAACTACCCTGCTTGAAGGAGAGAGTGCACCCTCTGACCAACTCTTCAATACATTCTAGAACTGAGGAAAACTACAGAAGGACTACCTTGTACTGCAAATGACAGCCCTGCTTCTTGAAACCTGGTTTGTGTCTCATGGAGCTCTCCTGCTGCTTGAAACCTGTCTTTTTCTCAGAGTTCTGCCCTGCTGCTACCAGAAGACTGACCTGTGGCTTGGGGTCTGCTATGTTCTACATAGGACATCCCTGCTGCCAAGGCCTGCCTTGTTTTTCAGAGAACTACCCTGCTTGAAGGAGAGAGGACCATCTCCTTGACCCCAGGACTACTAGAGTAACTCCAAGGGTTACCTCTTGATCTACAGGGAACACGCCCCAGAGACCTCCCTGCAACTACGCAGCTGACCTGCTGCAAATGGCCCTGCCTGGACCTGCAATTGAACCTGCTTGGACCTGCAACTGGACCTGCTTGAGTCCTGCTGGCCTCTGCTGGAATGAGTTCTTGATCCCCACGAGGTATCACCCCAGGGCTTGGATCCTTTTGTATAAATTTCTTTTAAATTACAGATCAAAACAGTACAACAGAGTAGTACCATAGAGCTAGAAAAGCTTCTCTGTGGTACACTTGAATACAGCCACCATTAGTAGGCAAATAGTCCCAGTATCCTGAGGTTCTAATAATCACATTTGGAAAATAGCACTCTAAGGGGCATATTTATGAGCCCCTAGCACCACCGGTGGCTCTATGCCCTGTGCCATATTTACAAGGTGGCGTTAAGCCACTATTTGTGGCTCAACGCCACCTTGTAAATATGAACCCTTCACACGCAGCCCTTTGGATGTATGTGGCATGCAATGGGTATTGCTGTGGCCATGCTGTTACCCTGCTACGAGTTTTCGTAAAACTGAGGCAGCTTCAAAATTTAACGCCACTTAGCAAGATGCAACGAGGAGGAATACTTTTATTCCTCCTCGTTTTTTGCTTTTTCTAAATGTGCTGCATTCTGCAACATGCATAGAAAGAGCAAAATGCCAGACATGATTCTTTATATGCAGGAAGGTGTCCCTTCCTGCACATAAACAATCACTGATGATGATAGTGGAAAGATGCCTGCATTGACGCTGGCAGTTAAATTTAGCGACAGCACATGGGACAACACAGGGGTGTGCCATAATCAGTCAGTAAATACGGCGCATCCCTGCATTGTGAAAATGACGGAACACGGGCACTGCCAATTTGGCACAGCATGGCACTCCGTCATTTTCCTATAAATATGGGCCTAAGTAGGATATCAGTTGGTGTGCAGGAGCAAGGGGGGAAGGAGAGAGGGGGAAAGAGGGAAGTGAGTGCCTCTCAGGAAGGGTGCAGCAGGACAACTCCCTGCTCACGGGGCACACTAAGCACGCTCAAAGTGCTGCACTGACATGCAGTTGCTTCAGGCCGTTTTATTGCAAGGAGCCATGGGCGTCAGGCCCAGTTTGTCAAGTTCAGTGTTCGCACAATGTGGGATGCACCCCTCATCACTGCCCACCTGCACACTCAAGTATCTCTCTAGCAGAGCCCAGATGTTTCTGGGCCGTGACCTCACTGGCGATAGTTCCCAAAGGCTGTCAGATTTTAGTGGCAGAATTCTGCATCCTTAAGCCGCGCATTTTTTTTTTGTACTGGGTGCTGTCCCCAGTGGATTGCCACCTTTTGCTTGGCCAGCAGCAGCAAAATCACAATAAGTTTTCGTTGTTCTGACGGGATCTCTTTCATATACAAAGCAGTGCGAGCCGAGGCATGTGCTCTAAAGGGAGGTCAGTTATTTCCTCAATAGTATCAAAAACAGCATTCCAGAACTTGCCTATGCCCAGGCAGCCCCAGGCTGAGTGTAAAAAGTCTGCGCTAGGCGCTGAGCATTGGGTGCAGTGCCCGTCCTCAATGATGCGCATACTATGCAGGCGCTCCGGGGTATGGTAGAGCATATGTAAGTATTTAAAGTGTATTGGATACAGTCAATAGTTGGGTGAGAGTGCTCAAACTTGGGGGCAGCAAAAGTGCCATTACTTCTCAGAGATAGGGCTGTCAAGGGCAGTATGCCACGCTTGTCAGGTGCTGGGGAAATGTACTAGGGCAGCATCTTGCATGCCAGAATATATTCTAGTGATGAGCCTACAAAAAGGACGGGTTTATTAACAAAATATTCGAGGCTGGTGGTGCTGCAGGCAATGTAGCAATGTATTGTACACACAAAATTTATAACTTAACACAACATTTCTTAAATATTATCTATACAGTGTGCAGTTCTCAAATGAATAATGCTGTATTTTTAAGAAACAAACATAAATAGCTAATGCTCTGTGTTAGACCTGGCATCCTTGGCGTGGTCTCCCCTAACTTTTTGCCTCTGCTTCCCAGGTTGTTCTTGTGTGCTGGACTCTGTTTTTGCTGTTTTTGTTACTCTGGGCACTTTACTACTGCTGACCAGTGCTGAAGGGCTCCCTAAATGACATTGTATGTGTAATTGGCTTTTCCGTAATTGGCATATTTGATTTACCAGTAAGTCCCTAGTAAAGTGCACTAGAGGTGCCTAGGAGCAGTAAATCAAATGCTACTAATGGGCATGCAGCACTGATGGTGCCACTTATATAGGTAGCCCTGTAAACATGTCTCAGATCTGCCACTGCAGTGTCTGTGTGTACAGGTTTAAGCTGTCAATTCGTCCTGGAAAGTGTACCCACTTGCCAGACCTAAACCTTCTCTTTTTATACATGTAAGGCACCCCTAAGGTAGACCCTAGCTAGCCCAAGGGCAAGGTGCAGTGTGTGTTAAAGGTGGGACATGTACTGATGTGTTTTACATGTACGAACAGTAAAATACTGCCAAATATGTTTTTCACTGTTGCAAGGGCTAGTTCTCTCATAGGTTAACATGGGGGCTGCCTTTAACTACTGTTAAAGTGCAGTTCCACTTTTAAAAAATAGGCATTTATTTGCATTGTAGATTCCCTGCCTGGGTTAGACTGACAGTTGGGCTGTTTGTGAATCTCCTCTAGACAGTGACACAAAGGGAGCTGGGGTTTAGCCTGCATACCCTGATGAGGCATCTGGGCTAGAGTGGAGGCAGGAGTGGTCACTTACACCTGTGTGGGCTGAGCCTGCCCTCACACAATGCTGTCTCCGACCCCCTGGTGTGTGCCTGGAGCCAGGCTTGGGTGAGGCAAGATCCTGTAAACAACAGAGATTTTTCTTGAAGTTGGGCAACTTCAAAGGCAGAAAGGGGTATAAGTAGTGGACCCAAAGCCCCAGACTTTCGATTTTTTCTGGATTTGCTTCTGGAACCAAGAGGAACCTCTGCCAAGGAGAAGAGCTGAAGAGCTGAGGAGAAGTGCTGCCGCTGCCTGTGACTGTGCTTTGTTGCGCTATCCTGCAGTTGCTGCTTCTTCCTGTGAAAGCGGACAAAGATTGGACTTTGTAGTATATTTCTGCTTGAGAAGAATCTCCAAGGGCTTGGACTGAACTTGCCCCCTGTTCTGAAGTCTCAGCGCCATCAAGGACTTCCTCTGCCAGATGAGACTCCTGCCCTGCCAAGTGGTCCCTAATCCAGTCCCTGGGCCCTTGAAAGAAGAAGCTGGTGGAAAATCAAGAAGATCCAAGGAAACCGACTTTGGATGACTCCAGACCGATGCCGCTGCCTAATCCGGTGACCCTGCCTGCAAACAAAGCTGTTATCCTCGCTGGAGTGTGACGTCCTCACAGGCCCGACACTGCTGCAGCCTCGCTGAAGTCGGCAGCTCCGTGGAAGTCGCTGCACCATGTCGTGACCGTGGGATACCAATTCTGCCGGTAGTGCACGGATCCAGCGCTTTGCACCAACACTGCCTCACCTCCACCGCTCTGCAGCAAGAAAACGGCGCCTCTTTGTGACACCTCCGCTCCTTTGCTCTGCAGCACCAGAACCAATGCCTCCTCGAATCCAGTGACACCGCGATCCCCGACTCCGTACACCGGCTTCTTTCTGCATTTGCCCAGGTACTGTACCTAGGGGTCCAGTCCCCAGGGGGACTCGTGCCATTGGCGGCAGATTGTTGGGAACGACTCAGTCACTATGCCATGATTTTGCCAAATCACAGTTTTGTGTTTCTATATGCAATATTGAAGTTTAATCTTTTAAAATTTCAAAACTTTGCTTGTGTATGTTGGATTTTTGTAATTTTGTTCTTGTTTTGTTGAGATTAATATTGGCTAGTTTTCTAAACCAGTGTGGTGTCCATTTTGTAGTGTTTTCACTGTGTTACTGTGTGTGTTAGTATAAATACTTTACACATTGCCTTTGAGATAAGCCTGACTACTTGTGCCAAGCTACCAAGGGAGTGAGCAGTGATTATCTAAGTCTATGTCTCCATTGCCCTGATGAGAGTGAGGTCCCGAAAAGAGTGTAAACTGTTTGCCAACCAGAGACCCCATTTCTAACACTCCTAAATGGTGCAACTAGTCCCAGAGTGCACTACTGGAGTGCCAAAATAATTACCAAAGAGTGAACAAATAATCAGTCAATTCAATAGTTCACAATGTCTTCAAAAATCTTCATATAATTTAATGTTATTTGAACATCATAACACATGTTGTGACAAATGTAGCATCACTTTTGAGCTTGAACAGATACAGGATAAACTCCGGGTCACAGTCGCAATGGACAAATTTCAAATTAGAACCCAATGCATTTCGGGTATAAACCCTTCCTCTGGGGTAGCTCTAAAGCAATGAAGTGATAAACAAGAAGTCAGGTACATAGAGACATATAATATTAACACATAAGATAAGTACAGCCACAAAAAGTGTGGCTGCTGAGCTAACTGCTACACATGATTGAGAAATACTAAATATCTTCAAAGATTACCCAACAACAGAGTGAGCATGCGTAGTGAACCCTAAAAACTTTGGTGAAAAAGAAGTGCTACAGATGTCATTGTGACGTGTGTAGCCATGTGCTCGCCAGTGTTCACCATGTGGAGATTCAAACGTGAAAGTTCACCCAACACACCTTTATACAATAACACGTGCCAAAACCAGAAATAAAGACATCGGCCCATGTGAGGTTCTCTGTGAAAAAAAAGACAGAAGATCATGCTTACAAAAATTGTGGTGATGCTTAACACCCCTCACACAATAAGACTTACATCGCTATCGGGGTAACAGTGCCTAGGTGGTGCCAGCAATTCAAATCCAAATGATCTTCTTATGTGTGGTAACCCACGAGAAATAAAGACGTCCTGAACCTAGGGTTAAAAGTAATGAAGTCATCTAAAAAAATCTTGCAGAAACATTCTGGGAATCACACAAGTCAGCCCCCAGTACATGTAGGAGTAATTGCTATTACACTTTGATGTGTAAAAAAATTCTCTCATGCTGGCTCCATACCACCAGTCGTACATATAACCACTCCTGAAAGTACCCTTTATGGGCACCGAAAACTGAAACTGGGAAATTGACAAAATGATAGTAGACTGGAATACCCATGAGTGAGCATGCAACAGTGCCCAGTGAACCCTAAAAACTTTGGTGAGGTGGGATGAAGCAATGCAAGTTCCCTCATCATCGTTTGCATGGCGGGCTCTCCATAGGTCAATGAGATTATTATCCTTTATATTGGAGTGCAGTAGGGCAGCCATTCGCGGGTGGGGTCGTCTGGAGCCTCCTGATCTGTTCGCCAAATGATCGAGGATCACATTAAAGTCCCCATCCCATAGCAGTCCACTGGGGCCAAGGGACTCCGCCAGCGCCTGTGAAGAAAGAATGATCATCCATGTTGGGACCGTAAATAGAGTGGAGCTTAAACAGGTTTCCCTGCAGTGTGCCTGCCAGTGTCATACATCAGCCTTCTTTGTCGCAGATTACCTCGCACGTATGCCAAGGTAAGAAATTTCACAAAAGTATGATGACCCCCATGTGTAATTCGAATAGTATGTTGTGTGTTGTTTCCCAATCCAGTCAGTTTGTAAGCGACTAAGCGTGCCCTCGGCTAGGTGTATTTCTTGGAGGAAGCAGATGTCTGCGCCATGTCTTTGCCATCACGTGGCGTGCTTTGCATCTGTCATTGAGCCCATGGAAGTTCCACGTTATCCACAGATATTGGTGTTATGTCGCACTGTCTTTGGGCTGGATCAGTAGGAGCAACTCGTGCTTGTGGGTCTCGACCACACATTACAGCATTGGTGTGCATGCAGTGAGTAGTGAGAGGGGAAAGGACCATGAAGGGGTGAGTAACAAAGGGAGAAAAACATTCCAACATAATATCCCCCCAACAACACACCCTCCACCCACTTCAGCCCTCCCAAACATGTCAAAAATCACCAACCCACCCCAATTCTGGCTTCTAGGGCCAGTGTGGAAGAACATCCTGGTACTCATCCTGGGAGGGGGGGCATGCAGAAGCCTTACACTTACCCAGCAAAAGAAGCTGGGGACCGGAGTAGAGAGTGCAACATAACAGAGCATCCACCAGGGCATATCCTGACTATTTGTGCACAGAGCGCAAACCAATAGCCCAAGAACAGTGAGTCAGTAATATCAGCAACCTGAGAGGCTAGTCAAGCAGCAATGTAAGGAGAGCACGCAGGTCCTAGTCATTGTCACTGGAAACATTCTGATCCAACGTGGCGGTGGTGGTGAATGGCGTGTCGGTCTTTTGTGAAAAATAAGAAATTTAGCAGTCGCCGTCAGGTCTGTGAAGTACGTGGTCTTGCCAGCCATGAAAGATTTGGAGTTTGGCTGGATATATAAAGGAATATTTTGCATCTGTTCTAAGGAGAGGGCGTTTGACTGGAAAAAGTCTCTTCTGGCAGCTTGCACTGCAACCGTAAAGTCCGAGTAGAAGGACCCTGGTAGACGAGGAGCTGCCAGTGCCTTGCAAGTCTTAGCACTGTGTGCCTATAGTTTAATAGGTGGGCAATTATGGGGTGGGCCAGAGTTCTAGGTGTGGGTCTCAATCCCAGGGTTCTGTGCACTCTCTCCACAGTCAGCAAGGTGGAGAGTGCCTCCCTAAAGAGGATGCGTAGCATCTTTTCCAAGTAGTCTTTCATCTGTCCCATGTTTGTGGACTCCAGAACCCCATAATTCTAAGGTTGTTGCACCACAAGAGCACTTCTAGGTCTTTATTTTTGTTGCAGATCACTTCTAGGACTTTTTAAATTTGGAGCAGTTTCTCGCTTGCCGGTGTCCCGTCGTCTTCAAGTACTGATCTGCAGGTTTCCAACTGAGTCAGACGTTCGCCATGGCCATCAACCCTTTCCTTAAAACAATCAAATCTATCTGTCAGCAGTTCAATTTTGGTATATCTGACAGTTAATCTGTGTTTTAAGTCTAAGAACATTGCCCATATATCTGTGTTCCACAGGTGTTGGGTCTGCGGTACTCAAGCTCAGCTGGCCATCATCCTGCAATGCTTCTGTTGATCGCATCTTCTGTCGCTGTTCGAATATGAGTTTCAATTGCTTTACATTGGATTTTTCCATCTTGAGAATATTTAATGAGGTGCAAGTGAGTGATCTCATTGGGGATGTCGCTGATAAAATAGTTGAGTCCGAAACTTCTTCTCAGCCAGGTCCTGCCATGCCTCAGAGTGAGTTCTCGAGGGGCACAAGCAGACTGCAGACATGCAGAGAGTTTCTCAGTTGTGCATTATGTCTCCGGGTGGTCCCTGGTCCTGAAGAGAAGTGGAAGGCTCCACCACTCCTCACAGGGCCTAAGCAAGGGGCACAAGCAGGTAGCAATCCCCCAGTCATGCGGGGGTCCCTGCAGAGGTATTTGATCCCAGTGGACTCAGTTGAGTCCCGCAGGTCCTGCAGCCATGCTGATAGGTGTTCTTTTATAGCCTCTCTCACTCAGATGTGGTTCAATATCATATCCCAGCCCCCTTTGTTGGCAAGCTGCCCCTGTGGGTTAGTTGGGGTCCTCAGGTTCAAGTGCAGTGAGGCCACGAGGGGCACATCAGAGGCCCTCTCCGCTAAGACTGTATGTTTATCCGGTCAAGATCGTCTAAATATATTTACCACTCATGGCATTCCCGTCAGTCAAAAGATTGCCCCCACCGCTCAGCACACCCCAGTCTCACCTGTTTTATGGGGGTGCTAGCAGTTGGTGCATCAGCGCCATCACAGTTGTCATGGGGAAGTGCTCAATGTTCCCGCAGCAGGCCCCATAATGGGGGCCGCAATGCACAGTCTTGCACGTGGGCTGCGTATTCCAGTTCACAGTGCCCGCTGCTCCAGACTCCCAAGTATGGCCCACCCAGTGAGCCATGCACCCCTCACTCAGGCCCAGGTGGCTCATGTGGGCCACCCCACAGGGGTTCCGAGGTCACGGTCCCCGGCTGGCGAGTGAGAGCCCCCCAGGTGCAGGATCAAATAGGCCCTACACTGCGGTTCTCCTGGGGCAGTACATCAGGGGTGGTTACACTTCTGGGTGTGTATCTTCCTGGCTGCATGTGGGGGCCTCTGGCCACAGCCTCCAGTCCCTTCCTCTCCCCAGGTTGCTCGCTGTCAGCAGCAAAGTTTCTCATCTTTGCATCTGCAAAAATATAGTTTCTTTTAAAGGGAGGGTTGGAGAAATGTTACCACTGATGCTGATGCCGCTATTCTTGTAGGATAAATGTAGATTTACTATCCCCAGTCAGCGGAGTCTCACATAACGGTGGCCATCTTGCATCTGGGCTCTCTAGCATTCCCCAGGTCCTGAATCCTTGTCTGGTATCAGTTGAGCTCTTCCTAACAAATCTTTAAGTTTTCAACTCTGCACACCGGATGTTGAAAAAGTAACTTTTTCAGTGGGATTGACCTAGTTCCTGTATCCAGCCTGCACTCCATTGTGGTTGGTCTGAAGTTGTGACTTTGTTCCTGCCTAGCACAACCAGATACGCACTGTTAGAATTGGGGTCTTTGGTTGGCTGTCAGGATACCCCCTGTCCATGCAAGGACCCTCACTCTAGTTAGGGTAAGTCACACACAATCCAAATTATCCTGTGCCCACCCTCTGGTAGCTTGGCACTGAGCAGTCAGGCTTAACTTAGAAGGTGCAATAAAGCTTGCAAAAACACAGTATAACACCACAAAAATACAACCCACGGTGTTTAGAAAAATATTGAATATTTATCTAGTTGAATGCAGGTCAAAACGATCAGGATTTGATAAGCACACATTGAAATATCACTTTAAAGAATGATAAAAAGAGTCTTTAGAGTTTAAAAGCAACAAGTGTCTCTTGCAAGCACAGAGTACCTGGTTTGCGTTGAAATTATCCACAAGGGGCGGCAGAGGAGGAGATACGAGGAAAACCGGGAGGTGCGGTCGGTTTCTCCAGGCGCACACAGACGATGCAGTCAGGGCCTTGCGTCAGTTTCCGACGTGAAGATTAGGATCCTCTTCGGGTTGCGGGGTATTTGGACACCCCAGGGATGATGCAGAGAAAACCTGGGCGTGCAGGCCGAAGTCACAGGAGCTGCGTCAATCCCGTGGGTGATGAGGGGAAATTTCTGTCGCATGGCAGGCACCGTGTCGATTCTTCTCGCAGGAAGTTGGGCTGCATTGTTCCTGCTCAGCTATGCATCGATCCAGTGGGCCGTGCGTCAAAGTTCTGGTCGGAACGCGGGTACTGCATTGATCTCCTCTCAGGAAGCCGGACTGCATCATTCCCGTTCGGCGTGCCGTGATTTCCTCACCGCGATGCAGGCTGTGCGTCGTTTGTGTCAGGCGGTGCATCAAATTTTCACCACAAAAAGAGTTATTTGCAGGATGAAGTCTTTTTGGCCCTGAGACTTCAAGGAACAGGAGACAAGCTCTATCCAAGCCCTTGGAGAGCACTTCTCAGCAGGGCCAGAGGGCAGCAAGGCAGCAGGGCAACAGCAGGGCAGCAGTCCTTTGCAGAAAAGCAATCAGGTGAGTCCTTTGGGCCGCCAGGAGGGTTCTCTTGGTAGGTTGCAGGCAAGTACTCCCATCCCCTTGCAGAACCTCTTCAGCTGTTTAACAGTGTATGTCTCCAGCTTGGCTAGGTCAAAATCTTCAGCTCCTGCTTGAGACCAAGCCAGAGACATGCTGAATGAGGATTTAGTTAAAAATGTCAGGCAGAAAAACGTAATTGCAGAAAAAGATAACAATTCAAGTTGACCCTCAACTGTGGGTAGGTAGTGTACATGTAGCTATTGTATGCCACTGCACAAATACAAGTCCTATCCTCACCTCTGATCATGTTAGAACTGAGGTCTTTGGTTGGCAGTCAGGTTACCCCATGTCCAAGCAAGGACCCTCACTCTAGTCAGGATAAGTCACACAGAATCCAAATGATCCTGTGCCCACCCTCTGTTTTTTTGGCACTGAGCAGTCAAGCTTAACTTAAAAGGCGATGTGTAAAGTATTTGTGCAATAACTCATGCACATGCAAGAATACAGTATAACACCACAAAAATACACCACATAGTGTTTAGAAAAATATAGAATATTTATCTGGTTAAATGCAGGTCAAGACGATCAAGATTTGATAAGTACATGTCAAAATATCACTTTAGAGAATGATTAAAAGTGTCTTTAGTCTTTAAAAAGCAACAAGTGTCTCTTGCAGGCATAAAGTATGTGTTTTGCATTGAAATTATCTGCAAGGGGCCGCAGAGGAGGAGATACGTGGAAAACGGGGACGTGTGTGTCGATTTCTCCGGGAGCACACACACAAGGCGCCGATCTGGTGGGCGATGCAGGGAAATTTCTGTTGTACGGCAGGTGCTGTGTCAATTCTTCTCGCAGGAAGTCGGGCTGTGTTGTTCCAGCTTGGCTCTGTGTTGATTTAGTGGGCCGTGCATCAAAGTTCCGTTTGCAACGCTGGCGCTGAGTTGATCTCCTTTCGGGGAGCCAGGCTGCGTTGTTCCGGTTCGGCGTGTGGTGATTTTCTAACTGCGATGCAGACTGTGCGTCGTTTGTGGCAGGCTGTGCCTCAAATTTTCACCACACAAGGAGTTCTTTGCAGGATGAAGTCTTTTTGGCCCTGAGACTTCAAGGCATGCTCTATCTAAGCCCTTGGAGAGCACTTCTCAGCAGAGCCAGAGGGCAGCAAGGCAGCAGGGTATCAGCAGGGCAGCAGTCCTTTGCAGAAAAGCAAACAGGTGAGTCCTTTGGGCAGCCAGGCAGTTCCTCTTGGCAGGTTGCAGGTTCTGGTTCAGAGTTTCTTCCCCAGTGGTATCTTGTCCCAAAGTGTCTGAGTTGTTAGGGTCAGAGGCCCTGTTTAAATACACAAATGTGCTGAGTGGAATGCACAAGGGAACTGTCAACTAACCCAGCCAGACGTGGATTGTAAGACACAGAAGGATTTTAAGTGCAGAGAAATGTTCACGTTCTGAAAGTGGCATTTCTTGAACAGTAATATTAAATCCAGCTTCACCAGTCAGCAGGATTTTGTATTACCGTTCTGGCCATACTAAATATGACCTGGTTACCCCTTTCAGCTCAAGATCTACCACTCAAACAGTATATGAGGGTCGCCCCAATGTTAGCCTATGAAAGGAGCAGGTCTCACATTAGTGGAAAACATATTTAGGAGTTTTACACTACCATGACATATAAACTACACAGTTAGCGAATTCTGCTTTTTGGCACTATTTTTACTTAAACATTTAAACTTGCATATCTCCGGTTCTACTGTTTGTATTTTTTTTGTTTTGGTCTCATTTTAGTTATTTACTTTCCTGATATGTCTCTAAATTGGTGTGGGATATCTCATGTGTTGTGTTTTCAGTTTATTATTGCTTGTGTGCTGCATACATACTTAACACATAGCCTATAAGTTAAGCCTGACTGCTGTTGTACCAAGCCAGAAAAGGGTTAAGCACAGGTTCAATTTGTGTCTTTTGTGGTTCAGCCTGACAAGGATTGTGGTTGGTGCTTGAAAAGGGTTATCAACCCCCAAGCAAACATACAATTTCACACAGCCATGATACAGTGATGTCACAAATTGTTGTTAATTATATATCTTTTTCATCATGTAGCGATTGTTGATTATAGGATCTTATGCTCCATCCTTGAGAAAAAAGTTTTATTCGTAATATCTTGTCTTGGAAATTTTACTTAGCTCTCTAATTATCTAAAACATTTTTTGCAAATTCATGTGTATCTTCCCCATGTGTTTTCAGAAAAATTATTTGAATTGCTGTGTAAAATGTATATATTCTACACCAGTGGGTTATTAGTGGATTCTGCAGCAAATGGCTGACACTGAACTGGAAAATTCTGACTAAAGTACTAAATAGAGTGCGAATGTGACACATTGATGATAAAGGTGAAGCAGTCATGGACACTATAGTCCTCATTGTGAGTGACATTGGTAAATGGACCTGATTTTCCCCACCACTGGAGTTCCCAACACCAGAAGTACTGGTAAACCCGGGTGTGGAGAAAACCCAGTCTATTACAATTAGAGTAAGGGCCCACCAAGAAATTAGGAAATCCTCTAAGAATCAATCATTTTGAGCCTGTTTCCCTCATTTATTCTGCATTTCCCCCATGATTTGACAAGGAGATTTCAGATATCTTCAGAAGCCATCTCAGGGTGGGAGTAAACAGATCCACGGTGTTTTGCATATTCGGAATTCTAAAGGGGAGCAGTAACAGTTGCTACTTGCCCCATCTGAAATAAAAGGCACTTGTAATGAGGACTCTATGTTTTTGGAACAGAGAGGTATAGTATGTTTTAGTTACAACAGATGATAGTTTAAAATAAATATAGAATCCTCTCTCAAAAATAACATTTCCCTGCCTGTTTTCATCTGCATTGTAGCTTCAGAGCTCCAAGATTTAACATATTATGTAGGGGCATTTTAGAAGTCCAAGGACGGCTCCATCAGTCTTTCATTTCATTATATTGGGTAGGATGGCGAAGTTGATATTTTCAGGCAGTGCCCCGTTTGAGAGTTAGCAGTTTTGGGCCCAAATGGGTACTCAGACCCTCCAAAACAGGTGGTGTTCAAAGTTTTCTTTTTAGGGTTGAGCGCACAAGTGCAACGTCCATATTGTAATCTCTCTTTGGGCTTTTAACCATGCTGTCACTTTCATTGGTTCGTGGACTTGCCTTTTAAAAGCTGCTCATTTTTATTAGTTAAAGGCATGCATACCTCATGCCTTTTCCGGTGGTTAGCCTTCCTCAAGCGCACCAGCCAACTACTGAAAACAGACAAGGCTCTATGTTTTTTAAACCTGGTTTCTGCACTACTTTATCTTTTTATTTTCCACACAGCACGAGCACACTGGTTTTTACATAGTGCAATAATTCTCCTTTTTTTCCTTTAAATGTATGTGGCAAGAAAAGTTCGGTTAGGAGTTTACAACGCTAATAGCTCTAACTCGAGCAAATGCGAGACCATTTGCATTGCAAATGCTTGTTTATCTTTGTGTTTCAATTTCTCGTTGTGTATCTTTTTTTTTTACTCCTTGAATGAAATTGTAAAAGTTGGCCAAACTGTGATGAGTAATTATGTAGTGATAATGTCTGCATAGTTTTGGACACAGGAAAGCAGCATCAAGATCCTGTACTCAATAAAAATAAAAAAGCTAATTTGTACTTTGTACTTGTAATTATGCTTTTTATAGTGGGTTAAACTGAATTTTAACATATGTTGTTGTAGCATATTGATGTTATGCGCACTCTGAACAGGAAGTATGTAATGTGTGGGGAGGTGTTAGGGTGTGGTTAATGATGTAATGAACAGGTTGTGAGTGTATGCTGAACAATATAGTAAGGTTAGATCGCAGCTCCAGTGTAGCATTATTCATCTGCATGCTCCTGGGCTGGGGAAGATGCTACAGTCATGATTTTGTATTGTAATTTATAATGCAAAGTACATGTACACACACACCTTTATATATCTATATATACTATTCAAATACACACACATACACACACACACACACATATATGTCTAGATACTATTTAAATATGTGCTTCCCATGTCCCACTTTTGCCAATTTATGAAATGTTCGAGACCATCAAAGCGAAGTATTGCTAAACAAATACTACATGTTCAATGTCTTAAAACCACAAACCTTTCCAATATATATATTTATTCAGTAGTTTTATGAAGCACAGCGCATCACTTTTTGATCATATCGGAAGCACTATTGCCACAGTTTGTGCATTGGGAGGCACTGAAAACTATAGTCCAGTAGTTTGATGCTGGATCCCAATATAATATTCGTCAATACTGGCCTTTATCTTCAGGGGAGTCAGCTGCAGGCGAGTTTGTATATTTCACTTTTAAGTCTTCTCTGGAAATAGAAGTAATTTAAATTTGAACAATTAAAACTGTATAATACATCATATTTGTATAAACTGGAAAAAACTTTAAACATGTGAATAACCAGTTTAGGTACATAGTGTATGTAGTGTACATTTTCGAGGCCTCCTTTATTCCCAGTGCTTGTAGCAGATTAGGAGAGGACCGTTGTTCTTTGTCTATTCAGCCTACTGCAAAGTAATGTCCAGCACCATGTCAGTTGGTGCAGGCACCTTCTGTGAACTGTTAGCACTCTAGTTTTTGTTAGAGGTATGTTATATTAACAAGAAATATTTTGGAATCTAAATGCAGTGATATTTGCCTCGTGAATTCTGACTTCCGGTTATGATAATCCGTGGTATATATCACCAGAGTAGTAGTTGATTAAAATTCTTCATTTCAATATTCCACTGCTCACAGATTTACCTTAATATATTATGAACTACCGCATTTCTATCTTCCTGGTCGGAGGGAGTACCCTCTTCCTACTAAGGTAAAAGCTTCTCCCTGGTTAGAAAAGAGGCAAAGATATGATCGGGTAATCTGGTACTAGCTCTGACTAGAATTATTCCCCTTTCTTGACGCTCCTGACATGGAAGGAAGATTTGGCTGCCCAGTTAAGAGGTGTGTCTACAGCTCTGCCCCTTCTCCTCCATGGGTAACTGAAGGTATTTGCCCCACTCTATGACACATCTATAGCAGGATGATTGCGTGCAAATGGGTCTGTGGTAACAGGAACTGTTGGAACAAGGGGATCAATATGATGACACAGATAAACCAGCAGCTGGAAGTGATTCTGTCAAGTGAATCATCAAAGCACTACCACAGGTAGCCAGCCATGTAAGTGAGGCTACGCTGCAGTCTTCTAACCTTGCAGCCCGTGAGCAAAGGATAGTGCACAAATTACATAAATGTTCTATATCAGTGCCCAGGTGTTTCACTGAGTACTTCCTCGCCGCGTGGGTTATACATGCACACATACACAATATAGTGGGTCCGCGCTCACTGTTTTGCTGTTTATGGAAAAGAGATAACCAAGCCATCAAATTAGCAGAGCGCAGAGCCAGAGACGAGCCAAGGGTCTATTTTGACTCTAAGAGCCCATTCAGGAGTCAAGCTAGGAAAATGTTTGGCATGTAAACCGTGCATCATGCATCAAATAAAAATATGAAGAAGTCTCTTCAAAATTCTAAAAAGTGTATTTTAAACACAAGAAAGTGTTTCCCTTGATAACGCGTCCCACCTTAGATAAGTTACTTACACAGGGACTCGTTTTAGGCCAATGAATCTTTTGACCCTGATTGGAGACACCTTAAGACGAGGTATCTATTTAGCATTTCAATCAATAGATCAATAACCTCATTAATATTCACAATACAAATCAATCAAATTAGTTAATGTCACTAATAAGAATTGAAACACACCATGGCCCGTCAGCCATAAATAACCACACAAATTTAGTAAGATTTATGACATTTATTCCCTATTTGTTACACTCTACCAGTAAGTTTATTAGTCTCAATAACAAAAAGCACATCAACAATGTCACAATGTGGCAACTTGAATAAGACTTCATCAAAGCAAAGATCATGAACATTAGAACAAAGCCCGACGTCAACATGAATTAACTTTAGCAGAGTATCATTAGCGCATTTATTCAACAAAGCAAAGATTCAGTCATTTGTCTATTTGCGTTCGTTTAGTGAACTCTTGACTACCCTCGAATTAGCATCCGCATCTTAGGCTTCATGCAAAACAATTTAGTAGCACCAATTTAGAAAACATCTAACTATGGTCTCTATCAAAAGAGCAGTTGGTACCTAGAAAGAAAAGGCAAACAGACAATTACAATTTCATCATCATATAGTTACCCTCCATAATGGGTCAGCAGACAGAGTCAGTCTTCGTCCTCAGGACATCAGTTGATTCGCCATCAGCCGGGGCAAGCAGCAAAGTCTCAGCAAGACAGAGCAATAAGGAACACTTCCCTCGTAAGGAGGTGAAGTAAGTATCGGGCAAGGCAAGAAAGGTGAGGATGGTTTAAGAATTAAACAGCAAAGTCTAAGGCCGAATGTCAAAGTAACAGCATGAACGTCCCTATAATGGCTCAATAATGGCAATGGCAAATGGCTAGGTAATAGCACGAAAATGGCTCACAATGGCTGATTTCTCCTTGTGACATGGCATTATATCAAATCCGGCTAACAAGCTTTTAATTTCCAATTGGGCAATATTTGGTGCATCATTATCTCTGTCCAATGATCCATTGATCAGCTTACTAGTATTTTGACTCTAGACAGTTCTCACGTAGTTTATCGGCTCCTGTAATTGACGTCTTCAAAAGATAGAATGTTAGGTCGGAAAAGTTACACTTGTCATTTCAGTCAGTAGTTCGAATGTCTTTACCAGTTTCAGGCGACCTTGCACCTGTTACGAATTACACTGTTGCATTCGGCAAGAACATCTCCTTGAGCAAGTCGGGTCTCATAAGAAAGAATTTACTACGGTTACACACACATCTCTAACTTCTGGAAAAGTACAGCTTCATGTCCTTCAGGGTAACAGCACATTGCACGTTAGAAAAACACATTTAATATGAGACCAGGCAGTTAGGCCCAGACCCTTGCTAACTAAGGCCTAGTGATTAATTTAGCAAAACCTTAACATATAACTCTTAACGCTAATACAGAATCATACATTAGTACATTAATAATCGATTATTAATCAATTTAATTAATCATCGTATACATTGGTGGCCACTCCCCGTGGGTACATTTCTAGCGCGTACATTAATATTAGTCTGTCACGTTTTCTATGCAGCTTCATTACATATTATTTTGCAAGCAGTTCATGTTAATTTTTATTATAAAAGCTACACTCCAACACACTTTTGTACAGTACATTACATCACTGCATGGATGTTTTTTATTAAAAGAGATAGCTTGTAAAAATATTGTTAAAAACATTCATGATCCCACTGTCCTGAAGAAAATGCATTTAGTGAACTAAGAGGCAGTTCAGTTGTCATGTGTACTCTAAATGTGGGCTAGATTGTTAATATATATAGGACATGAGTGTCCTGTTACTACCACCTGGCTACATCCAAAAGTAGCTGAATTTCATATAAAATACAATTTTTCACCCAGGTGTGCCGTAAAATGAAATATTTGGGTTATATGCTACTCACCAGTAGAGTTTTTGGCTAATGGTTCACTTGTGTGGCTGGCAGAAATGGCCCATTGTGGCATAGGTGATTTGTGTCAAAAGAAGGCTGTTTTAAAGGAAGCCTGTGACCTCCGCCCTGAGAGAGGATGAGGTCCTCTGGGAAGCCTGCATGTATCTGAAGTCATGCTTATGAGCTGACATAGCAAGGGCACCTTTGACACTAATAGAGCAAAGGTTGGTAGTAAATAACAAGTAACATGTCATGACACGCAAACTGCCCACACAGTCAATCTTTTTACAGGTTTTAATTTTTCTGGAATATTTTCCCTGTCAGTTTGTTGCTGGGAAAGCATCTTGCAATTAAGTTTAGGTTTAAGAGAGATGGATAGTGTAAGAACTTTGTAACTATGCCAGATGTGAAATCTGTTCAAGTAATAGGTCCATAATTTCCCCTAAATGGGAACCAAACACTTGCCTCTCTCAGGATAGCAAAGGAGAGCAGTCCAAGGCCTACTCAGGGGAGGTGGTGTGAACTACTAATCACCATTCCCCCGCATGTAATGATAACACTCAATAAATGATTGTCCAGTCAGTGATATTTCTTTGAAAATGGAAAAGTGCTTTTATTATATATACACTACTAAATACTACACATAAATTTACACATATATACATCAGGCTGATTTAAATACTGTGGTGGCACTCTGAAATCACATTTGACCACTAAAGGGTCACAACTCATCAGAATCAGGGTAACCCCCACCCACCTAGTCCAGTTAGTGCATTACATAATGCAGGCCTATTGGTTTTGTCATGACGACACCACAGCAATAATCTAATGTAAGCCTTCTAACTTTCTCAAGGTCACCACTTTATAAAGGCTAACAACCACATGTTAAATATTCATCATTATATCACAATAATCAATAAACATACATTCATTATTACCAATAAAACATTTCAATGCTTATCAAATACCACTGTCATCCATATATTGTTAATAAAGCATTTGAAACAAACATAACATGTGCCTGTGTCTATCTTTACTACATTAAGGTCACATAGCATGCAGCCATAAAGCCAACCACTAGGGTTTACTGCACTCCCAGGCTGTAGAACAAAAGTTCCATCTTTGGGAATGTTTGAAAAACAAAAAGGAGCATCTCCCCAGGTCAGGTTTTCTGTGATATAGGGAGACATAGGGTGACTTTGTAAATGTTGAAGGTGTGGGCCTCTGCACCTCCTCTAGCCCCCAGATTATTTTCTAAACATGTTGGTGGTGACATTGTTCCCTTGGGGCCACCACTAAGCTCAGTACTTTAGACTAAATAAGCCCAGCTGGGCATTGTGGGGTGGTTCCAGGCTGGGAGCTTGGAATAATTTATTAGTGGCTTGGCTGTAGGCTTTCAATGCAAGTGTATTTTTTCATTCTTCTTTCAGAGCAGGGGTGTCTGGTCCCACTTAGTACACCCACAACATGATTGCTACATTGGGGCAGTGTGAGGAGCCCACTCCTGCACTGCACAGTTGGCTCCCTGCATGGCCGGCTTTGTTTGCAAAGGAGTTGGTAAACTCCTTCAACCTGTTCTATGCCTCGCTCCCACAGACCTCGGCACAGTGAGAGGAGGGGGCCACAACAACAGTGCTCCCCCTTTCTCTTCACTCTGTTGGAGGCTCAGAATTGGTATCCCAGGCATCCTGTTGTGAATAACTGATCCAGGGGATGGGGTTCCAGCATAAGAGTGGTTCCATGTACTCCCCCTCCCGGAGCATTTCGCAACCAGGATCTTTGGTTGATCCCCTGACACTGGTCTACCCTGAAGATAAAATTCAGGCAGCAGAGCCCCTTGTGCTCCATTATTCAGCGAATATCTCATGCTCCATTTGGCAACTTCCAACGATCTTGGCTTCTAAAGCATCACACTTTAGAGGAAGCTGGTTCCATTGGCTTCTTGTGCCAGCTTTTCTCTTCATCTTCGTCATCTTTGGTGCTCCTCTCCTCCTGTTGGTCACAGAAGTCCAGAACTTCCCCCTAGCTGATCTTTAAGAGATTTAAGGAAACCAGCCTTCCTGGTGCTAGAAAGGCCCACTGGTCCTGAGGCCAACTGTAGGCAAAATACGTAGTCCATTAGGGCATCATGGGGCTTGGCCGTCCAGCTTTCCATGGTGTTACTGTCATGCAGTTCCATGGCCAACTCTTGTTCCCTCCCTTTTAATAGTGTTTGTAAATGGGTTAGAAAGGTCTAGAAGACCAATCTTAGGGTTCTACATTACCCCTCCACCCATGATCCAACCCTCCTGCACAGTGTCATGGGACAACTTAAGATGGCGCCCTTAACTGGTCTCCGTTCACGTATAATATGGCATCCTAAGCTATGTCCCTAGCTTGCATTAGTGCCAAGGACTTTCCCACCTAAACGTCAAATTTCCCCTTCTGTGTTGGGTCCAAATGTCTGGGCTTCCTCCTTTGTTCACTGGACCTGAGCTGTCCCAACCCTGGTACAGTGTGATAGCTAATTAACAGATGCAGATTTTCTTCCCCGCCCCCTTTCTTCTTAGGAGCTGAGTGAAGTACTGTGAATTGCTCCTTTTGCATGGAGAGGCCTTTATTCTCTCTGCTGGGGAACAGAGTAATTATCGTGGCCCAGCCGGGTGACAAAAGGCCAGGAATCTGATCCTGAGCTGATCCACAGAAATATGACAATTCGGGATGCCCCCTTGAGTGTACATGTAGGTTTGTAGGGCCTGTGTATTAAAACTGGATGCACACATTTCACCCCAGTTTCATACCTTACTGGACTTTGTAGGCCTAGGGGAAGCAAAACCGCAATTTAAGGCAGATTTCCCCTTTGTGTATAATATAATACAGTGATACTGCACATAAACCAGTAAACCCTACTGACCTTATCCATGAGTGATGTTGGAAAGTGGATAATTGGTAAGGGCAGGTAAGTACCTACATTTAGCAATAGGCCACTAACCCCTACTAGGTTAATTTAGGTCTCAATAAATTAACCCTAGCTCAACCCTTGGTATCTTGGCAACAAGCAACAAGGCTTAACTTAGGAGACAATAGTCCAGATGTATCAAAGATCCGTTTCGCATTTCTTAAATAGTGAATTTTAAGATATCGGTATTTAAGAAATGCAAAATGGGTTGTAAGAAATGTGCGATTCGGTAATAGCGATTTCTTAAAATTCGCAATCGCTATTACTGAATCGCAATTAGAGAATGGGACTCCATTCATCCCTAAGGGACTGTAGGCCAATAGGTGCGAATGGCTTTGAATTTCTCAATTTGCGAATTCCAGTTAGGAATTTGCAAATTAGGTAATGCAAACCCCAGGGTGCTGGGGGCCTAAGACCCCCTCTGATGCACCCTAAAAAAATATTTGCGGACATGTGAAGCCCAACATGCCCTAGGGGCATGCGTGTGCTACATGTCATTTTTAAAAATGCATTTATAATGCATTATTAAAAATTGCACATGCTTACCTCCAAATTGGATTTGGTGGTAATTGCATTTCTTAAATGCCCAATTCGCATTTAGGAAATGCTTGCTACATGTGCTTTGGAAATCGCAAATAGGAATTCCGTATTTGCGATTTCCCATTTAGAGAATGACAATTTGTGATTCTCTAAATCGGGTCGCAATTTTAAGGAATCAACATTTTAGCGATTCCTTAAAATTGCACAGCGAATGCCTTTCATACATCTTGAAAGACATTTTTGCATATGCAAATGTCCGAATTTTGCGATGCGCACCGTTGGCAACTGAGATTGCTTAATACATCTGGCCCAAAGGCTGTGATTATGGTTTCGGCTTACGGAAAAGCCCATCTGCTGAAGTTGCGACGTTAGGTTGCCGCCAGTGTAGCAGCCTCCCCGCTGAGTCCATTACGAATTTCCCACGGGAAATAGTTAGTAATAGAGCCAGCAGCAATGCTGTTGTGCGTAGGGTGCACCAGCACTCATCACAATGTCCACTGTCTGCAAAGCAGACAATGAACAATGCCACAGGTCTGGCCAGGGAGGGCCCGGCACTGCCCATGCCAAGTGCATGGGCAGCACAGGGTTCACCCTGGGGCCGTCTGCACCTTGTCTCCGCCAGCCTTTTCATGATGGTGCTACAGCCATAAAAACCTTGGCGGGGAAGGGGGTCGTAATCGCCAGGTAGCGCTGCTTGTAGTACTGCCCTGGCAAGTTAGGGCTGCCAACACCGCCAGGACGCTGTGTAGTCAAAATCTGGAAGTGCGGTGGTCTGATCGTGGCATAATATGGTGCACCACCTATCCTGGGGTCACAAAACATACATGCCCTACCATAGACTACGGACTGATAGGTAGGTTGACATAGGCAATTATAATTAGCCTCATTTTCATTCTTATTTTACACAGAGCACAGGCCCTGGGACTGGTTAGGAGTCCCCAGGGTACCACCAGAGTTAGGAAAATACCAGCAAAAAGTGGGGGGGAAAATTTTGAGGGCTTTTGCAATCTGCCGCCCAGTTTTCTCACAAGTAACCACTAATATTATAAGGCCTATCCCAGGTCAACATCTAACCTTGGAGTGTCCCCTCTGCATCAAACTAACTGTGCGCAGGCTGTACACGACGGTAGCCTAGCCCACACAGTACGTCAGTTTTCTTGTTCAGTTGCAAAGACCACCATAGGTTGAAGATCATTTGATAATGCTTTTTTCAATGAGTATCCAGGAGTGCAGCAGAGTCATTATTCATAAGCCATGTTTTAGGTGGAACATACCAATGTCTTGACGAGGTAGAGAAGAGTGCCATTCCACAGAATGGGGGCAAAGGCATAGAAGAGATGATTTTGTGTGTGGTGTGCCTTTTGTATCTTAAAGTTCATAATGTAAACAAAGCACTGGGATGTGGATTTTGCTTGTATGGTATGCTGCTTGGTTCATGAGTAAGATGAGCAAGTTTAGGGTTTGTAGAATGTATCTGTTATTTCCCCTGATTAGAGATTAAGTAGGCTAATGCAAACATATAGGAAACATTTCAGCGAAGTGAAGATGGAGCTGTGACGTCAATCAGCATTGCGTTACCCACATCCATGCATGAGACTGGATAAGCACTTGGGCTGCAGATCAGTTAGTCCAGAGTAATGGCTTGAACGTATGGATAATGTTGAAGTGAAACCACCACACACTACAGGTTTTGAAGGATAGATAAGTGTAATTGTAAAAGGCAAGAAACAGGCCATAGAAAAAAGTGAAGAAGTCATTGAGGTTCATGCTGTTGCACCATGTATAGATTTAGCATTCAGACCATGCTACCCTTTATCCGAACAATTGCTGCCTTGCCTGGGTTTGGTTAATGTAAGGAAGCCAGATATCTGAGTGAGAATAGTATCCAGGCAAGTTCTGAGTCAAAGGGTAGCACTGGCTCATGACACCTTGATGCTCAAGTTAGTGTCACAGATGTATTTTTCGATAGATATGTTCTGCTGGATGAGAAGTATACTCTGTGGTTCCTTGAAGGGATTGACTAACATGGTGGCACATGTTGAATAGTGGGAAATGCACATGTCTGGAAGTTACAGAGCTCTTTAACCCCTTCGCTGCCAGGCCTTTTCCCCCTCCTGTGCCAGGCCTTTTTTTGCCTATTTGGAATAGTTCTCGCTTAGGCCCTCATAACTTTTTGTCCACATAAGCTACCAATGCCAAATTTGCATCCTTTTTTCCCAACATCCTAGGGATGCTAGAGGTACCCAGACTTTGTGGGTTCCCTGAAGGAGGCCAAGCAATTAGCCAAAATACAGTGAAAATATCATTTTTTTCCAAAAAATGGGAAATAGGGGCTGCAGAAGTAGGCTTGTGTTTTTTTCCCTGAAAAAGGCATCAACAAAGGGTTTGCGGTGCTAAAATCACCTGCTTCCCAGCTTTCAGGAACAGGCAGACTTGAATCAGAAACCCCAATGTTTCAACACAATTTTGGCATTTTACTGGGGCATACCCCATTGTTATGATTTTTTGTGCTTTCAGCCTCCTTCCAGTCAGTGACAGAAATGGACATGAAACCAATGCTGGATCCCAGAAACCTAAACATTTCTGAAAAGTAGACAACATTCTGATTCAGCAAGGGATAATTTGTGTAGATCCTACAAGGGTTTCCTACAGAAAATAACAACTGAAAAAAAAAAAATATTGAAATTGAGGTAAAAAAACAGCAATTTTTCTCTACGTTTTACTCTGTAACTTTTTCCCGCAATGTCAAATTTCTGAAAGCAATATACCGTTACATCTCCTGGACTCTTCTGGTTGCGGGGATATATAGCGCTTGTAGGTTCATCAAGAACCCTAGGTACCCAGAGCCAATAAATTAGCTGCACTCTGCAGTGGGTTTTCATTCTATATCGGGTATACAGCAATTCATTTTCTGAAATATAAAGAGTGAAAAATAGCTATCAAGAAAACCTTTGTATTTCCAAAATGGGAACAAGATAAGGTGTTGAGGAGCAGTGGTTATTTGCACATCTCTGAATTCCGGGGTGCTCATACTAGCATGTGAATTACAGGTCATTTCTCAAATATACGTCTTTTTTACACACTCTCTTATATTTGGAAGGAAAAAATGTAGAGAAAGACAAAGGGCAATAACACTTGTTGTGCTATTCTATATTCCCCCAAGTCTCCCGATAAAAATGATACCTTACTTGTGTGGGTAGGCCTAGCGCCCACAACAGGAAATGCCCCAAAACACAACATGGACACATTTTTTTACAGAAAACAGAGGTGTTTTTTGCAAAGTTCCTACCTATAGATTTTTGCCTCTGGCTCAGTTGGCACCTAGGAAAACCTACCAAACCTGTGCATTTTTAAAAACGAGAGACCTAGGGGAATCCAAGATAGGGTGACTTGTGGGGCTCTGACCAGGTTCTGTTACCCAGAATCCTTTGCAAACCTCAAAATTTGGCTAAAAAAACACATATTCCTCACATTTCGGTGACAGAAAGTTCTGGAATCTGAGAGGAGCCACACATTTCCTTCCACCCAGCATTCCCCCAAGTCTCCCGATAAAAATGATATCTAGCGCAAAAGTTAATGGCTCAAAACACAACGTGGACACATCAAAAGTATCAAATACAAAACTACCTGTTTTTGCAGGGCAGCGCCTGCGTTTTTGGTCCTGGGCTCAGCAGCCTTCTAGGGAAACCTACCAAACCCAGACATTTCTGAAAACTAGACACCCGAGGGGGTCCAGTGAGGTGTGACTTGTGTGGAACCTCAAATTTAGCTAAAAAATCTAATTTTTCCCACATTTCTGTGTGGGATCACCACACTGGGACACATTTCATACCCCCCAATGTTCTCCTCAGTCTCCCTGTAAAAATGATACCTCATTTGTGTAGGTGGACCAGGTGCTTGTGAAAGGGAAGAGCCAAAAACATGTCGATATTGAGGGGGAACAAAAGGGGTCCAAAAGGGCAGTTTGACAAAAAAAAATTTTAGGCTGACAAGTGCAGCAGAATTTTTATCGGTATAGATGAGACAATGCTGGGTGGTACGAATTTTGTGGATTTCTGCAGATTCCGGAAGGTTCCATCACAAAAACGTGGTAAAATGTGTGATTTCTAGCACAGTTGGAGGTTTGCAGGGAATTGTGGGTACAAAAATGGTGTGGGGTGCATGTGAAACACACCAGTCTGGATTCACCCAGATGTTTCGTTTTCAGATGTGTCTAGGTCTTGTGGATTTTTCTACATGGCAGCGTCCCAAAGTCCATAAAGTGCAGCCCTCACCATTCCAAGTGGGACGATTATGAGAGTAAGCCAAGTTCTCATGGCGTAAAACTAAAACCCAAAATAATCAAATGCCTTCTTGCTTGCTGTGGGATAAGATGTTTTAGAGTGCAGGGGAGAGCTGAAAGACTGTTGCCCCCTTCAGTTGAGGTGGGGGCGTAACCAGGCCCATGCTGGTTGGTAGCCACCACCCCAATATTTTTTGTTTTTTTTAAATTCCCTGGCATCTAGTAGACTTTCTGCCCCCCCCCGGGTGTAGATCAGGGGGAATTGCCCCATCTGCCCACTAGTGGGCAGAACAACTTTGGCCCCATTTGTTTGGGGTGAGGGTATGGCCATACCTCCACCCTCTTATTTTTGGGAAAAAAACTTCCCTGGCCTCTGGTGGGCTTTCTGCCCCCCCTTGGGGCAGATGGGCCTTCTAAAAATAGGCCCATCTCCCACCAATGGGGGGCAGATATGGCCAACAGTAATGTGCTCCCATGGGGAGCGACCCTTACCCAAGGGGCTCCCTCCCTAAAGAAAACACACGCATACACACACACCAATCCCTGGTGCCTAAGTGGTTACTGCCCTCCCTGGGGGCAGATCCGCCTAATAACAATAGGCCAATCTGCCCCCAGGGGGGGCAGAAATGGCCTAAAATATATTTGCCCCCCTAAACCCTCCCAGGAGTGATCCTTGCCTACGGGGTCGCTCCCCTTGCGTAACATTGGTGCAAAAAAAGAAATCCCCGGTGCCTAGTTGTTTCTGCCCCCTTGGGGCAGATTGACCTAAAATCAGCCGATCTGCCCCCAAAGGCGGAATAAATGGCTTAAATACAATTTGCCCCTCCAGGGGAGCGACCCTTGCCTAAGGGGTCGCTCACCATCTGTAAAACAACACACAAAAAAAAATCCCCGGTGCCTAGTGGTTTCTGCCCCCCTTGGGGGCAGATCGGCCTAATTAAAATAGGCTGATCTGCCCCCCAGGGGGGCAGAAATGACCTAAAATAAATTTGCCCCCTAGGGGAACGACCCTTGCCTAAGGGGTTGCTCCCCTTGCGTGAAATTCACGAAGAAAAAAAAAACTCCCTGGTGTGTCTAGTGGTTTCTGTCCCCCTTGGGGTCAGATTGGCCACATAAAAATAGGCCAATCTGCCAAATGGCCTAAATATAATTTGCCCCCTAGGGGAGCGACGCTTTGCTAAGGGGTCGCTCCCCACCTCTAAAAAAAAAAAAAAAAAAAAGATCCCTGGTGCCTAGAGGTTTCTGCTTTACAATCCGGCTTTTGAAACGCTTTTGAAACGCTGAGAGAGACTTCAAAGGGAAGGAAATTCATTTCCTTCCCTTTGAAGCCTCTCCGGCCTCCTCTACATTATCTGAAGAGAAATGCTTTGCATTTCTCTTCCGATCGCGCTGGAAGCTGAGCTTCCAGCGCGATGGAGGAGGCCTCTGTGATTGTCAGCGCGCGATATGCGCTGACGTCACGGGGGTGAGAGGGTCGGGGTGGAAGGGGAAGGGATTCCCCTTCCATCCACGACCAGGGGGTGTGGGTGCCTTGGGGGGAGTGCTCAGTTCCCGGGTGCAGGACGAAGTGATCTCGTCCAAGGCACCCGGGAACCGGTGCCTTCGACGAGATCACCTCGTCCAAGGCACACAAGCGGTTAAGAGCTAATTTGTAGATATTGTTGTCTGTCTAAGTGCAGTAGACATTTTAGGAAACTTTCAGTAGTACAAAACATGATAAGTGTGAGTTCTTGATCAATGATTTTTAAAGTTGTGAATGGGTTGAGGATTACAATGATAGAGCTGTTGTCAATGGTTATTGTGAAACCATTGTGCACCATCTAAAGGATTGTTTTGTTGATTTATGTATTGATATGTGTAGATCATACTGTTGTCACCATACTCTGCATTATGCACCTGTAAAAGTAATGCAGTATCTTACTCTACTATGTTACTGTACTATACAAGTTCTGTGAGCTGTCTCCACTTCATCTTTGTTGACTCTGATAGTTGATGGTTTAACAGGATTGAATGCTAAGTTTCTTCATTGCAGGAAGAGCTCAATGCCAATGTGCTCCAAGTTCCCTGCATACATTACAGAAGTGCTTGTTTTTCTTGATAAAATCTGCCCCAGTACCCTGGGCTGCTGACTTTGGCTGCCCAGATATTACCAAGCTTCTATCACTGTCTCCTTTTGTGCCTCAAGCTGCCTCTCAATGTCCATCCTTGGGCTCTGAGCGCCTCACATTGTCTGTGTATTATGCACCTGAAGCCCCCTTGTCATGTGATCCAAGATTATCACAAACTTTCTCCATCTGCCACACTTCTCACACTGTCTGTGTTCACCAAGCTCATCACACTTTTTGCCCAGGTATTGTGGGGTCTTCAGAATGTCCACCCATATGCCACAAGCTATATGACAATGTCTGATGCACCACTGAGGCTATCCATGAGTCACAAAATATCTCTCACTCTTTCAGCTTTACACATCCGTCCATGTGTGTAAAGCTTCTCACACTCCATGGCACCAGGGTGTATGTGTGCCTATGTGGCTCTTCACACTCTGACCTTCTTCCTGCCTGTTCCATATGTTGAGAGGTGCACAAGCGTGATTTTATATTCTCATCTGATGGACCTTTTTATGTTGATTGAGAAACAGCAGGGAGTTGACATTAATAAACAATTAAAACTTTTGTGAAGCCCATTCGACCCCACAATAAGGACTAGGAATCGGTGATTGAAGTTAAGTTGGTTTATTCCCAAACAAATATATATATGCATGTCATGAAAATATTAAAAATATACAGAATTACAGCTGCCAAACTAAAACATCACAATCAGTTCAGTCTCAACAGATTAAGGTACAGAGCAATTATAGCCAGGGCAGTACAGAAACAGAGAATTAGAAGTAAGTTTTCCATTAATATATCCCTACTCTCTCTCCTGAACATGAACATCTAAGCAGAATTCTAAATAACAAGTGAGGATGACTGGAATAAAAACACAAGAGTGGTTGAAAAGTCTTAGGTACATTTGGGAATGCGAGAAGGTGTAGCATAGTGAAGACTTCAGTAGAAATCTTCAAAATAAGAATAAGTGTTTAACATGAAGCTTAACACTTGCAAGCATAAAGGAAGCAGAGAGGTCCTATACTCCTTGAAGTCTAAAGGCAATCTGCCTTAAGTTCTAATAGGTTAAGCATTAATTAAACAAACAGCACCTTCAACATCAGTGGAGTTTTTCCCTCCCTTTCAGGGACCAATCAGCGACTCATCCGTTGAGTGAAGGTTGTAACATCACCTAGATTTCTCATCCCATGAAACTCAAGCAGTCTCTGCAACCTTGAACATCCCAAGTCCCTGGTACAGGATAAATAGGAGACTTTAGCTACTCATTAAATCTTCACGTCTCTTGCCAAGGTTTCTCTTCTCAGACCTTACTATCAGTGTAATTAAACCACACGCTATACTCCTTTCCTCTAGCTATCAAAGCCTTGAAACACACCTGCAAAGTAAGGCATGGCAAACAAACAAAATGGATTTCAGAATTAAGACCTTTAGTCGGGATAACTTTAACTAAACATTTAATGTGCATTTCGAATATATGGTTATACATATGCACATGTTAACTTTCATAATAACTGCAAACTCTTATTAGAAAACGCATGTTACTTCCACATACACTACTTACGACATAAATGCAGAACATGAATAAGCAATACATGAAAACATTTTAAATTAACATTAGTACACATGTTTATAAACCTTCAATCTTTCAGGGATTACATTTTAATAATGTGCCTAGAAATGCATGCATGTTATTAATATTAAAACACACAGTAAATATAATGTCAAATACAGTGCTTGAAATGGAAAAATTAAAGTGCTGGTACTCTGAATCAGAGTACCCGCTTGTTTCTAAGAAGTGCCGGTACTCTTCAATTGAAAGTATTACGTTTTTCTTGAGATGTGCCGGTACTCTCCCTCTCAAAATAAAAAAGTGCCGGTACTCAGTACCGGACAGTACCGGCCCATTTAAAGCACTGACTCAAATATATATGTATAAATGTGCAATGACTGATATGTAAACTATGATGTCTAAATTGCACCACGCCAGGGCTAAATATGCTTACACAGTCTGTTATTGTGCACAAGCTCCTCGCATTATCTCTGCTAAATATACTGGACTCAAATTGTCTGACCAAGTGCGTCAAAATGCGCACACTGTTCACCCACGCACTGCCAGTTTCCCTCATGATCATTAAAGGATTGGGGTCTGTACGTGCTGGGATGAAATAATTACTCATGTTGTAATATTTTGTGAAGAAAATATGTTTTGCTTAATTTCAACTTATTGCACATTCATAGAGTACTTTATTTGTATTTCATATTTGATGAAAAATAGTAATTTTAGAAGGCTCCCAGGCTATAACGTTCTAATTCTGCTTCTTGATTTTTATTTGACCACATTAAGAATGTGCATGCATTTCTCTTAAAACGTTAGTGAGACTTAAGAAATCGCCGAGAAAAACGTTTGTGAGATGCTAATGAATACACAAAGTGTGTGCATTTTATTATACATGCACATTAATTATATTACCTTGCAAATGCTTTATGTATCATAAGTATATTATCTGCTTTAATGTTCTTTGCAGTGTGTCTTTAAATATGATTGACCTGAAAAGCACAGATTAATATTTTACCATTGCCCCCTTCTCCAGCCTCCCCTTCTCTAACGTTTGGAATTCCCGTCCTATGAAGGTTCTTATCCACAGCACGATTCCACGGGACTCATCATTTCTGTGAGAAAAAAAAATCACAGATTATGTTTGTTAAATTCTTGTTCTCGTCTTTTTTAACAACAAATACTTGACCTTTGTACTTTGTGTGCGATCCACTATAATCAACTATTCCGAGCATACACTCGTGTCGAACTGCTTCCACCCCTTTACTGCATCCCTCTGCATCTTCCACGATAAATATGTCTCAATGTGACCTTTCTGTTACAGTATGAGTATAAACTACTGAACATTAAAGTAGCAAAAGACTAATGAATGTACTATAGATGGAATTGTGATATAGAAATGATACATTCAAAAATGTTAATTACAGACACATAACAATAGTGCTGCATTCGCTTTACAGTACTTTACACCATTATAATTAATACATAAAACAGCACTGACTCAAATTGCATTCATTCCATAGAAAATTTTCATGGCTGTATTCGCACTGTCATTGTCTAACCTTCAGCACAGGCATTGTTTGCATATGATAAAATGTTATATTTGTCACAGAAAAGTATTCAAGTCACCCTGAATTACCCCGCGTCTGAATTAATTTGCCGAATGATTTAGCAGAGAAACTCTTCCCTTGAAATCATGAATAAGATTCAATATTTCTGCGTAGGACGTACACGATCACTTTCCTGGGTGCGAGGGGAAGGGGTACCAAGTACTTGTACAGCATCAAACGTCAGTGACTGATATGACTAGACCTTGCCTTAAATATAACAATGTATGTTACACTTCCAGCTGTGCATTCTTCTTTATGGTCATTGCAAGTTTCTGTGAACTTCCTATCCATTCTCATTTATCTGACATCCATTTCATCCTTTCAGCGCTGATGAGAGGTTCGATGCATCATTTCATACCAATGTTTTGGTGAACTCCTCTGGAAACTGCGAGTATCTACCACCAGGTATGTGCCACATTTAAATGAAGGCTATTGTAAAAACTACAAATGATGACAGCTAAGCTCTATTTCAACATATACTAATTTTATTTTGCATTGGTTTTTTAAATTTTATTTGAATTTGTTCATTTACAGAGAGAACTTTGAAATGATTACTCTGTGGTGTTTGCGTATTCTGTTTTATAAAGGATTTGTGGCATCAGCCACATAATCACTATCTGTTGCTGACTGATCAAAAACTAATAAAAACTTGCTGCACATTGTGGCATGCAGTGACAGACCCTATACCAAGGTTGACTCTTTCCTTTTCAGTTTCAGATTCTTTTATGAAGGTCTTACTTTGATACTATGCTTCACACAGCAGTAATACGTGATAAAG
Source organism: Pleurodeles waltl (assembly GCF_031143425.1). Classification (NCBI taxonomy): domain Eukaryota; kingdom Metazoa; phylum Chordata; class Amphibia; order Caudata; family Salamandridae; genus Pleurodeles; species Pleurodeles waltl. The sequence continues at coordinate 264,477,741 of NC_090440.1, forward strand.
TGACAGAACACCTTAATAATACTTTTATAGAATGTGCCACATTGTGTTGCAATATTTCCCTTATCTGTTAAAGACTTCTAGCCGCAGATTCCCTACTCTATAATTTTTCCCAGGCTCCAGCCTGGATCTGGAAACTTTATGCCCATAGCAGGTCTGCACTTCGGAAGAGGACGTTACGCAACTCCATCTCAACGTTGTCCACCGGATGTGATGTCAGCGAAGTCCACATAATCCCCTTTCCGACACAAGTTCCTTCTTTTCTGTGCATGTAACTGTATCCAGTAATGGTTAATCAGGTCGTTTGTAGTCTACTTCGGCATTTTCATCTTTTGCAACAGTTTGGTTTTTCCAAGTCTCTGGGGTTCAAATCCTGTGAGTCCTTTGACTGACAAAATGTTAGCTACAGATCCCCACTCAATTTGTATGTGATGCCTAGGTAAGCACCATAATGCTGAAGAGTGCAGCTCCTGTTGTCAACTTTGGCTGAAGGCTTTGCGGGAGCGTCTTACGAAGCTTCTGGTGATGTGGATGTCAGAGTCATCCCTGTCTTCCCATTGACCAAGGTCTTCTCGTACTGACCTCAGCTCGTGGGCTGTTCTCACAGATACCGTCCTCCATCAATGTCAAGAGGTATGTCTCATTGCAAGTGGTTGAAGTCATGTAAGTTGCCAACTTCACCACATTCGACCTCCCACCATTCTTCGGTTGAGGTGTCGAGGTCAGAGTCTACCCTGAGTCTCCCTCCCTTTCCAGGAAAAATGGCGATTCTAGAACAGATGCGTGAATGTTATGCTTCCCTTCCTGCTGTCTTTGGAGAATCATCTTCCTCTGGAGCACCTATGGGTCCCAAGGAAGTGAGAAGTGTCTTGACTGTATCCACGCTGGCGTGCTCGCCCTCGGCTTCAGCGCCAGTTGAAAAAGCCGTTATGGCGTCTGTGCACAGCCCTTCGGTTTCCCACCTTCGGCGCCAGTATCCGATCAGTCAACTCTGGCGACTCTGCTGGACGTGGATCAAAGTCGAATCCCTCTCTCCGTCTGAAGTATAAATCAATGTCCAGGAATCGACATCTCGACACCGTTGATGTCGGGAATGACACCAGTCATGCCTGTTATCCCTGATCTTCCTCCAGAAGAGTCCACTCATGTTTATCCTGCTGAGGGAGATGGTGAAGAGGCGGTAGAGGAGTTTGGATTTTCATCAACTTATAGAGAGGAGAGCTGGCTAACTTATCTAGCTGTGGCTAAGTTTCTTTTTCAGCCTCAGGCCTACTTCCCCCCTCTGGATTTGCTACTGAGGCGAGCTCCTCTTTTACAGACATGCTGATAAGGGTTGCTGTAATGTTGGATCTGACACTTACTTCAGTGGAATTAACTTCAGATCCCCTAATTGATGCCCTCCATCAAGACCAAACAGAGGATGAACCAGTTCTTCCTTTCAATGAAGCCCTACATGATGCTTTTTAGGGGCTTGGGCTTAGCCTGATACAGTGGCCCCTGTTGATCGGGCTATGTCCCATAGGCACTGACCTGGCCCTAGTGGTTGTGCTTGTCTCATAAGACATCCTACAAATCAAAGTTTGGTGGTACAGGCAGCTTTGGCCTCCCATGATATTGAGTCTCTCCCACATGTCCCATCTGACAGGGAGTCCAGGAGTCTAGACGTCAAGGACAGGAATATTTTTTCCTGCACAAATTCTGGTCTGTGCTCTGTAAATACAACTTGAGTTCTTGGACGTTTCTCTCATTCCTTATGAAACTTATTGGCAAACATCTTTTCTACACTTCCGGAAGATATTAGGAGCACTCTTGCCCCTATCATTCAAGATGGTCAGCAAGCAGCTAAACTAATCATTCGCTATGGTATGGATACAACTGACTCTGTGGGTAGAGATATGGACTTTTCATTTGCTCTATGTCGCCATGCCTGGTTACGTACTTCTGGGTTTCCAGAGCCAGTCCAAGCCACATTGATTGACATGCTGTTTGATGGTTCCCACTTATTTGGTGCACAGGCAGACTCATCTGTAAGGTGGTTTAGTGACAGTAGGAGTGGAACAGCAAATTATCTTGGTTGCTCTCTTCCTTTGGGCCTAGTTGATAACTCATGTTCTGGCAGGTAAGGTGCTGTTTATCTGTACTTATTCCATGGAAGATCTATGCTCCGGCAGGGTCATGAAGCTTTTTATTTTACATATCTGTTTGACCTAATGGTGGCACCCGGTGGGTGATCCTGCTTTTGGCAGGGGTTATTTTTCCTTAAACTGTTTTTGGGTACAGTGCCTGGAGCCCTATGGGGCTTTTCATGGCTGAGAGTTCAAGGCTACTTTCATTATTGTCATTACTTGGTGTAAAGTGATGGCTTTCCACTTCAAGTTGTCAATAACAGCCTCCTAGAGTGTTATCACTTTTTAATACACTTAATAAAAGGGTGAAATTGTTCACTTTACTCAGAAGAAAATCTTGTGCTTAAGAGTTGTTACATTCATTGTATATACCAAACTCTAAGTGGAGAATGTGATTGTATGCCCGTGAGCATTCATATATATATATATATATATATATATATATATATATATATATATGTGCACAGTCTAAATTACTTAATTTTTGGGCTATTGCACCTTCATTTGAGGGTACTCACTTGCTCCCTCAGCAAAGAGTTAGTTTTTTAACTTGTGAGATTATGGATTTATACTAGTATCCCTTCTAGGGAACTTGTAATATAAACCACTCCTATTGGAGCGTTAGTGTATTATTTAATCTTTGTTCAAAGAGGTTTCTTTAGGGGATTCCACAGCACTAAGAATCTGTTTACTAAGTCCTTCTTGTGTCAAATAAGGTAGCTGTTGATGTGCACTAATTGTGGTGTACATTCTACTTTTACCTATGATATGGTAATAACAGCTTTTCTACTTTGATAGATTAGATACTTTAGAAGCCAGAAACTATTATCCTGGGACTTTAGCACTTTCCTTGTTTTCGTCGTAAAGGTTTCCTATTATAGTTATCACAATTTGACATATTTTTTACACTTTAGTGTAGACATTTGTATGATATTGACATGTTCCTTGAACATTATTTTTTTATTTTCCTGACTTATGTCAGGTTATCATGGGTCTTCATTGAGACGTGTCTCTTTGTAAATTCTGTTCATTCTCGTGTGTACAGTAGTTATTCTTATGAAGTCTTTAGCAGTTTCTCTGCACTTTTACACTCTGCATTCAAGAATTCCTTCTTTTCTGAAGGGTTTTACCCTCTTTAGGGGTACTTCCTCCTCCCTATGAAGATATTTATACCTGTTGTACTTGAGGAGGTTAGATATTAATACCTCATCTAGGTACAACTGTTTTCAACATTACCTGACTCTATTTGATGTAGGTTCGATTCACATTTGTAGAAGTGTTGTCCATCTGTGGATGAGTCTTATTCATTATAAGAGTCATATACACACCTTAGTTTCTGCCACACTACCAAGGTCCCCTTTTCAGACTTGGGGGGTCATTCTGACCCTGGCGGTCGGTGATAAAGTGGCGGCCAACCCGCCAAAAGGCCGGCGGTCAAAAAAATGCAATTCTGACCCTGGCGGGAACCGCCAACACAGCCCGCCGCATTAACACTCCGACCGCCACGGCGGAACAAACAAACAGCGCGGCGGTCACCGCCAACAGCCAGGCGGCAGACAATGTACCGCCCACCCTATCACGACCCACCAATCCGCCACCTTTTCCGGGGCGGGAGCACTGCCGATAAAAACACGGCGGAAACAGACATTTCCAATGGAAAACGCTCACCTCGAGACACTCCACGCGGAATCCGGACAGCATGGAACCCGAATTGAACATCATACCTGCTCTCATCTACCTGCTCATCTACCACGAGTACGAACTCCGGCGCAGACGTCAACGGTGAGTACTGCACCTACGACACACGGGAGGGGGGAGGAAGAAAGGTTACGGGCATACACATATGCGACCCCCCCACCCCCCCAATATGTACACACCAATGCAGAGCAGGAAGTCACAGTGACACCACACAAACACCCTTTAAAAATACAATGATACAACCAAATTTGGAATAAATTTTCATGTTAAAAAAAAGCACCTGGAAATAATTGAGCAACCGTGAAAAATATTTACAAAAAACAAAAATATATACACATCAGTGTATCACTGAAGTAACAAGTCCTGCACATCCTACGAATCTAACATGTCCGTGGGCCAAGGTTCTGCCAAACAAGGGCAAAGCCCACACACGAGACCTGAGTCCTTTGGAGAGAACACTGCAGGGGCATCCGATGTCAAAACTACAGGCACCTCAGGGGGAAGGGAAGGGGGGGCCACCACAGCCACATGAGTCCACGACGCCAGATCCACGAGGAGCCACCATGCCCACTGTACCATCCTGGGGAGTGCAAAGCCACAGTCTCTCAAGTCTCTGCAGTGGGTGGGTTGCCCACTGTACCATCCTGGGGAGTGCAAAGCCACAGTCTCGCAAGTCTCTACAGTGGGTGGGTTGCCCACTGGACCATCCTGGGGAGTGCAAAGCCACAGTCTCTCAATGTCTCTACAGTGGGTGGGTTGCCCACTGTACCATCCTGGGGAGTGCAAAGCCACAGTCTCTCAGGTGGATTACAGAGTCCACTGGTCAAGGAGGAGGCATGGTGGGCACAGTGAACCATAAACAGTGCCTGAGACGGCGGGACCCAGCGCAGCGGTGCATGACATGGCGATGTCCAGCGGAGCGGTGCTTGACAGGAAGGGTCCAGCGGAGCGGTGCTTGACAGGAAGGGCCCAGCGGAGCGGCGCTTGAGACGGCGGGGCCCAGCGGAGCGGTGCTTGACAGGAAGGGCCCAGCGGAGCGGCGCTTGAGACGGCGGGGCCCAGCGGAGCGGTGCTTGACAGGAAGGGCCCAGCGGAGCGGTGCTAGAGACGGCGGGGCCCAGCGGAGCGGTGCTTGACAGGAAGGGCCCAGCGGAGCGGTGCTTGACAGGAAGGGCCCAGCGGAGCGGTGCTTGAGACGGCGGGGCCCAGCGGAGCGGTGCTTGACAGGAAGGGCCCAGCGGAGCGGTGCTTGAGACGTCGGGGCCCAGCGGAGCGGTGCTTGACAGGAAGGGCCCAGCGGAGCGGTGCTTGACAGGAAGGGCCCAGCGGAGCGGTGCTTGAGACGGCGGGGCCCAGCGGAGCGGTGCTTGACAGGAAGGGCCCAGCGGAGCGGTGCTTGAGACGGCGGGGCCCAGCGGAGCGGTGCTTGACAGGAAGGGCTCAGCGGAGCGGTGCTTGACAGGAAGGGCCCAGCGGAGCGGTGCTTGAGACGGCGGGGCCCTGTTCAGCGGTACCTGTCTCCACGGCGGGGACCTGTTCAGCAGTACCTGTCTTCACGGCGGGGCCCTCTTCAGCGGTACCTGTCTTCACGGCGGGGCCCTCTTCAGCGGTGCTCTTCTGCACGGCGGGGCCCTGTTCAGCGGTACCTGTCTTCACGGCGGGGCCCTCTTCAGCGGTACATGTCTTCACGGCGGGGCCCTCTTCAGCGGTACCTGTCTTCACGGCGGGGCCCTGTTCAGCGGTACCTGTCTTCACAGCGGGGCCCTCTTCAGCGGTACCTGTCTTCACGGCGGGGCCCTCTTCAGCGGTACCTGTCTTCACGGCGGGGCCCTGTTCAGCGGTACCTGTCTTCACAGCGGGGCCCTCTTCAGCGGTACCTGTCTTCACGGCGGGGCCCTCTTCAGCGGTACCTGTCTTCACGGCGGGGCCCTCTTCAGCGGTACCTGTCTTCACGGCGGGGCCCTCTTCAGCGGTACCTGTCTTCACGGCGGGCCCTCTTCAGCGGTACCTGTCTTCACGGCGGGGCCCTGTTCAGCGGTACCTGTCTTCACGGCGGGGCCCTCTTCAGCGGTACCTGTCTTCACGGCGGGCCCTCTTCAGCGGTACCTGTCTTCACGGCGGGGCCCTCTTCAGCGGTACCTGTCTTCACGGCGGGGCCCTCTTCAGCGGTGCTCTTGCAGTATGTCAAGGGAGTCATACCTGGCCTGGACACCCTGCTCACTCGCCCTCCGACCGTGCTGTGTCAGGCCCCTTCGGGGAGTGAGTCCTGGGCCCTTTGGTGTCGTCCCTTGCAGTCGGGATGGGGCTTGTGGGGCCCTCCTGCTCCGCGCTCCTGGTGGTTGTCCTCTCCGCCCTGCTGTCCTTCCGCTTCTTAGATGGGGCTCTCGGGCCCTTGCCTCCCCTGGCTGCTGTGGCCGGTGAAGTGGCCGGAGTCACCTCCTTGGGGGCAGCCGTCTCTGTCCGCTCACGGCGGCCCTTCAATTTCCGGGTCCTCTTGCCTGGGGGGGGGCTGGCTGTCCCCTTGCTGCTCACCGAAGTGTTACTGCCGCCAAAGGGTGGACTCCACATGCCATGCACCACTTGCACTGTAGTAGTTGGGCTGGTGGTGGCTGAGGTGCCCTTGGGACTTTTCCCAGTTGGAGGGGGTGGGTCGGGGGAGGGAAAGAGGTCAAAACTGGAGAGGTAATTTTTCTTGGGACCAAGGTAAGGGGTAGGAGTAGTGGTGAGAGAAGTGGAGGAAGAGGATGTGGTTGTATGAGAGCCAGGTGTGCTGTCCTTGGGTGCAGGTGACTGGGACGTAGGCTGTGGTGAGGTGGTTGGCTGTTGTTTGGGTGTCTGCCTGCGTTTATGTGTCTTGGAAGAGGGGGTGACAGACACAGTGGGAGAGGACACAGGGGACGTGTAAATGCCAGTGGGGGTGGTGACTGCAGGTGTGCGGACTGTAGTGGAGGGTTTGCTGGTGGTGGAAGAACTGGCTGATGTTGGGGTGCATGCAGGTGTGAGTGTAGACGTCACAGGGAGGGAGGAGGGAGACGAGGAGGACGGGGACACAGAGGTGGTAGTGACTGTTGATATGTCTGCATCTGTGTGTTGCTTGGGTGAATGCTTGTGTTTTCTGTGGTGCTTATGTTTGGATGAGCTGGCCTTGGGTGTTGAGGTGTGTGCAGGCTGGTCTGATGGTGTGGATGGGATAGGTTGAGGTACAGGAGACAGAGAAAGGGTGGAGGCAGATAGAAGAGGGAGACTGGAGACAGGGACAATGGCTGCCGTCAGTGCTGAGGCCAGAGCAGTGAACGCTCGTTGATGGGCAGCCTGACCCGAATGAATGCCCTCCAGGTAGGCATTGCTCCGATGCACCTCCCTTTCCACCCCCTGGATGGCATTCAGAAGGGTAGTCTGCCCAACAATGAGCGTCCTCACCAGGTCAATGAGCTCCGCACTGAGGGCAGCAGGGGTAACAGAGGCAGGGGCTGAGGTGCCTGGGGGGAAGGAGACGCGCGCCTTCCTGGCTGAGCGGGCACGGAGCGAAGACTGAGGGGCTGCTGGGAGGGCGGTGCTGGTGCGCTGGGTGGCGGCTGTACCTGTTGTTGCGGGGGGCACAGATGGTGCCGCCCCCGCTAGGGAGCTCCCAAACTAGGACGTGTCCGTGTCGCTGGTGTCTCCACCGGCCCCCGTTGTGGTGCTCCCCTCGCCCTCCGGATCACTGGTGCCCTCGGTGTCTGTGTCAGTGCCCACCGGGGCCTGGTGACCTGCAGCTCCCTCCTGCTCCGACGCCAAATCTCCTCCGCCGGATGATGCTAAAACACAAGAAGACAAAGAATTAGGGTGGGGGGAGAAATTAAACAAAGTTGAGTGCATGCCTTAGCAATACCCTTTGCGGAGAGGACAGACACAGGTGCCTCGTGCACTAAGTCGCGAACTTGGGGTACACTACTCAGTACTTCTGACTAGGCAAACAGGTCTAGGGACAACACACGCGCACATGGGTGATGCTGGAGCATGGGTAGCTGCACTTGGCACCCTACAGAGGTGGGGGGCGGGGGCACAGGGCCATGCCTAAGGGAGCGGACTACACTACAGAGAGCGCCCGTGCCTAATGTCACCCACAGCCCTCCTCCCCCCCAGACGCCTCCAATGCGCATACAGATGGGAGAATGTGCGGATACTCACCCCCTTGTGTCTGCTGTGCTGTCCTCAAGCGCCCATCCAAATTAGGGTAGGCCACCGCCAGGATCCGGGACATCAGGGGGGTCATGGTGCGACTGGCACCCCTCCTAGGTCGGGAGGCCATCCCCAGCAGTGTTTCTGCGGTCTTCCTCGTTCCGCGGCAGATGTCCTCCCACCTCTTGCGGCAGTGGGTGCCCCGTCTGTTGTGGACCCCCAAGTTCCGGACTTCCTCGGCGATGGCACGCCAAATATCGATTTTCTGGTGGGCGCTCACCTGTTTGACATGTACAGGGTGGGAAAGAGAAACCGTCACATATCTGCATGTTTGGAGTACATGCCCCCCCCTCCCCAACCTTGTCATGGTTCCCATTCTCTCATCTGTCGTGCGTTGCACTCCCCATTCCCTCCACACCCCACCAACTTACATCCCCCCCCTCCACACAGGCATAACCCATTCAATGTGCACTGAGTGTACTCACCTGTTGGTCTGGAGGACCGTAGAGTTGCGCATACTGGGGGAGGACCCCGTCCACGAGCTTCTCCAACTCTTCTGAACTGAAGGCGGGGGCCCTTTCACCAGTAGCAGCAGCCATTGTCACTTCCAGACCGAGTTCACAGCAGCACTTGCAGTATAGGTCCTCTCCTGTGGATGATCAGGTCTCGAATGATTAAGCTGATAGAAAATGGCGGTCACGCCCGCGGCGGTGCGTACCGCGGCGGTGCGTCCCGCGACCGCCGGCGCACATCGTCATTGGCTCCTGAAACCCATAGGCTTCAATGTTAACCAATGCGTCTTCGCACAGCGGTCTTCGACCGCCTACCGCCACGGTGTGCCCCGCCAGCGCAGTGACCTCACATCCCATTGTCCCACTTCACAGGTCAGGCATCGGCCATTTCAAGGGCCCACATGGCTTAATTTCTAATGCGTCACACAGGCCTAGGCCTTGCAATGGCACACATACAAACATATCAAACCATACATTTACCTGTACTGTGCAAGCTGTGTTGTACGTACCTGTGAGTGGATTGACTCTGTACTCCATATTCTCCTTCTTAGGCACCGTCCGCTGGGACTAGCGATGAGAAGGAGGAATCCTCGCGTGTACCGGCCGCTGGTGGACCTGTCAACAATGGAAGAACGCCATATAATACTACGATACCGACTTGACTGTGCCTCCATCCATGAACTGTGTGCCCAGCTGGAGCCAGCCCTGATGTCCCCCATCCGCCAACCCACAGGAATTCCCCCTCTGGTGCAGGTTCTGTCAGTCCTCCATTTCTTTGCAACTGGCTCATTCCAGACAACAGTGGCCATGTCATCTGGGATGTCTCAGCCTATGTTTTCCAAGATCTTATCCAGAGTGTTGTCTGCTCTGATGAAACTCATGCGGAGCTACATCATTTTCCCAGAGGAGGGTGATTTGCCTACAGTGAAAGCTGATTTCTATGCCCTTGGACACATCCCCAACATCATTGGTGCAATTGATGGAACCCATGTGGCTTTAGTCCCCCCAAATGACGATGAACAGGTGTACAGGAACAGGAAGAATTACCATTCAATGAATATCCAGGTGGTCTGTTTGGCTGACCAGTACATCTCCCATGTGAATGCCAAGTTCCCTGGGTCAGTGCATGACGCGTATGTGATGCGAAATAGCAGCATTCCCTATGTGATGGAACAGCTACAGAGACAGTGTGTGTGGCTAATAGGTGACTCTGGTTACCCCAACCTGCCGTGGCTATTGACCCCAGTGAGGAATCCCAGGACCAGGGCAGAGGAACGGTACAATGAGGCCCATGGGCGTACTAGGAGGGTGATTGAGCGAACCTTTGGGCTCCTGAAGGCCAGGTTTAGGTGCCTGCATATGACTGGTGGATCCCTAATGTACTCACCAAAGAAGGTGTGTCATATCATCGTGGCGTGCTGTATGCTCCACAACCTGGCTTTGCGACGCCAGGTGCCTTTCCTGCAGGAGGATGGTCCAGATGGTGGTGTTGTAGAAGCCGTGGAGCCTGTGGAGAGTGAAGAGGAGGAAGACTCTGAGGACGACACAGACAATAGGGACAGAGTGATACAACAGTATTTCCAGTAACACCCAGGTAAGAATCACCCACGCCATTTCACAATTGCTTATAGCCTCCTGCATCTGTACTTTCTGTAGTTCCCCACAGATGTTTTTCATTAATTTTTGCCTTTCCCTTCCCTTCTCAGTGCTGTCTGACTCAGTACCTGACTTCTGCTTGGTTCGCACATGAAATACAGCGTATTGACATTGGTATGTTGTCATGACTAATTGACAGAACAGAAATTGAACAGTAATATGTAATACATTTGTTAATAATACAGCATGACTCAAAACAGATTTGTGTGCAAAATGTGATTTATTTACAGTGCTAGATATCGGTACATGTGATTCTAAGGGTGATGGGTGGGGGTGGAGGAATATCCATGGCAGAGTCCAGTTCTCAGTCTCACAGGTGCATTGTTCTTTTGCCTGTGGAAGGATGGAGCATAGGCAGTTCATGGTTGGACAGGGTGGCAATGTGGGACAGTGGGAAGACTTGAGGGGGTATGTCCTGCTGGCGGGGGTCTTGACATCCTACTCTGTCTTTTTTTTTGGTCTCAGGCTCCTCTTACGGGGTGGTTGTTCTTCAGCAGGAGGTGGGGTTCTGGGGGGCTGTCGAGGTGTTGGGACCTCCTGTCCACTAGCGCCGGCGGAGGTGGTAGGCTGTTCCTGGTCCGGCCTAGTGACAGGGGCCCTGTGTGGTGCACCATGGTCCCGCAACGCGTCCTCTATCCTGTGGAGGGCCAGGACGATGGTCCCCATTGCGGTCCCGATGATTCTCAGCTCCTCCCTGAACCCCATGTAGCGTTCTTCCTGCTGTGCCTGGATCTCAGTGAACCTGGCCAGTACCGTCGCCATCGTTTCTTGGGAGTGGTGGTATGCCCCCATGATGGTGGTGAGGGCCTCTTGGAGAGTGGGTTCCCTGGGCCTCTCCTGCCCCCCCTGTCGCACAGCAGCCCTCCGAGCTGCCCAGTTTCCCCCGGCCTCTGTCCCCTGGCCGGTGTGCCCGCTACCACTGCCCCCAGGTCCCTGTTGTTGTTGGGGTGTTGGGTTAGCCTGGGTGCCCTGTAGTGGCGGACACACCGCTGATTGAGCTGTCCTAGAGACAGAGGCATGGGCCCGCTGGGTGGGAGCTGTGCTGGTGTTGGCAGAGGGGGTCGGGTCTGGTGTGGCCTGTGGCTGCCTGAGGGGAACCGACTGCCCAGAGGTCCCCGATGGTCCGGGCTGGTCATCAGGTTCACTGTCGACAGAGCTGCTATCCTCAGTGTGGGCCTGTTCCGGGGGTGGGATGGACACTTCTGGACCCTCCTGGCTGGTGTGTTGTCGTTCGGGTCCTGCATGGGGTAAGAGAGTTTGGTTATTGTTTCTGTGTGTGCAATAGCGTGCGTGTTATGGGTGCCCTTGTCCCCCAGTGCAGGCATTCCCTTGAGGGAGGTGTTGTGAGGGTAGTTAGGGGGGGGGGTTAGTGCAGTGGTCATGCTTAGGTGATGGGTGCCCATGATTTGTGTTGGCATGCAGGAGTTGGTGTTGGGATGGGTGGGTTGTGCTGGTGAGACATTGTCAGGGAGGATGTGTGCTGGGGGGTTGGGGGTGAGGGTGGGGGTGTGGGTTGGCATGCTGGTGGGGTGGGGGGGATCTAGTAGTTGAGATTGTACTTACCAGAGTCCATTCCTCTGGCTACTCCTGCGAGGCCCTGAGGATGCAGGATGTTCAAGACGTCTTGCTCCCACGATGTGAATTCGGGAGGGGTGGGTGGGGGTCCGCCGCCAGTCTTCTGGACCGCGATGTTGTGCCGGGAGACCATCGATCGGACCTTCCCCCGTAGGTCGTTCCATCTTTTGCGTATGTCCTCCCTATTCCTGGGATGCTGTCCCACCGCGTTGACCCTGTCCACGATCCGCTGCCATAGCTCCGCCTTCCTAGCTATACTGGTGTGCTGCACCTGCGAGCCGAAGAGCTGGGGTTCCACTCTTAGGATTTCCTCCACCATGACCCGGAGTTCTTGGTCCGAAAAGCGTGGGTGCCTTTGGGGTGCCATGGGGTGGTGTGGGTGTGGTGTGGGGTGGTGTATGTGATGATAAGTATGTTGGTGAGTGGTGCTTTGTGCTACTATGTGGTGTGTGTGATGGTGTAGTGTGCCTCAGTGTGTCTTGCTTTGGATTGTCTGCTGTGTCTCTCTCTCCTTCTCAGTAATTCTGGTCGCAGGTGTTTGTGGGTGATGTGGGTGTGTGTTTTATAGTTGGTTGATTGTGTGGGAGTGGTGTGTGTATGTGTATCAGGTGTGTGTATTTCAAATTGTCCAATGTGGCTGTGTTTTGGTGATGTGTGTGTATTCTGACCGCGGCGGTGTGTACCGCCAATGGAATACCGCGTTTGAATGACCGCCGTGTGGATTCGTGGGTCGTAATGGCATGGGCGTATTTCTGTTGGCGTGACGGTGGAGGTTTGGTCATCTCCAGTTTATCGCTGCCCGCTGATGTGGCGGCCTGCAGTGGAGGATGGAATTTTGGAGGTTTGGCCGTTGTGGGTCAGAATGACCGTGGCGGTTAACCGCGGCCGCGGCGGTGTTATGGCGGTCTTCTGACCGGCGGTAAGGGCCTTTTACCGCCGAGGTCAGAATGACCCCCTTGGTGTTTTATTCAGCTTTAAAAAAAAGCAGTCAGGTTACCCCCTGTCCAAGCAAGGACCCTCACTCTAATCAGAGCAAAGGAGAAACACACCTGGTTAACCTCTACTCTTGGTAGCTTGGCACAAGCAGAAAGGCTTAACCCAGAAGCAATGTGTAATGTATTTGTACAAACACACACAGTAATACAGTGAAAACTCTACAAAATGGACACCACACCAGTTTAGAAAAATAGGTAATATTTATCTAAATCAAAGAAGACCAAAACGACAGAAATCCAACATACATCAGTCAAATATGAATTTTCAATTCAACTTTTGATTCCTTACTCGCGAGTGAGACCGTGCATCGGGTAGGTGATGCGTAGCTATGCTTCAATTTCCCGAAAGGGGCACCTCAGATCCACGCCGATTCACAATGACTTTGACACCCCGGGATGATGCGTGAGAAATCCAGTCGCACTGTGTTAGAAAACTGTGCTACGGGGGTTTGCATTGTTATTAGCAGCTGCAAGTGGATGTTGCATCGTTTCTCCAGCTGCGATGAGTCGATCTCTCAGCCGCGATGCAGGGGGAACGTCGATTTTAGCCACGAAGTGGGTGGCGCATCATTTATCAGCTGCGTTGCAGATAGTGCATTGAAAATTTCCCCGCATGGCGTTTCGTGTGTGGATTTCAGCTTTTGTTCTGCCAACTTCACCTTTCAAGGACCCAGGGACTGGATAGGGCACCACTTGGCAGGGCAGGAGTCACAGCAGGAGGCAAGCTCAACTCACACCCTTGGGGATTCTTCTTCAAGCAGTAATGCACAACAAAGTCCAATCTTTTTCCCCTTTCAAAGGTAAAAGCAGCAACTGCAGGATAGCCCAACAAAATCAAGTCACATCCAGCACTTTTCCTCAGCTGAACTCCTTGGCAGAGGTTCCTCTTCATTCCAGAAGTAATCTCAAGTCTAGGGTTTTGGGTCCACTACTTATACCCCTTTCTGTCTTTGAAGTAGGCAAACTTCAAAGGAAAGTCTCTGTTGTTCACAAGATCCTGCCTTGCCCAGGACAGGCCCCAGACACACACCCGGGTGTTGAGGGCTGCATTGTGTGAGGGCAGGCATAGCCCATTCAGGTGTAAGTTACCACTCCTCCCTCCACTCTAGCCCTGATGGCTCACCAGGATATGCAGGCTACACCCCAGCTCCCTTTGTGCCACTGTCTAGAGGAGATTCAGAAACATCCCAGCTGTCAGTCTGACCCAGACAGGGAATCCACAAACAGGCAGATTCACAGAATGGTTTAAGCAAGAAAATGCCTACTTTCTAAAAGTGGCATTTTCAAACTATCAATCTAAAAACCAACTTCACTGAGTGATGTATTTTTAAATTGTGAGTTCAGAGACCCCAAATTCCACATTTTGATCTGCTCTCAAAGGGAACCTGCATCTTAAGGATATTTAAAAGCAGCCCCCATGTTAACCTATGAGAGAGATAGGCCTTGCAACAGTGAAACCCGAATTCAGCAGTATTTCACTGTTAGGACATGTACAACACATCAGTAAATGTCCCACCTTTAACATACACAGCACCCTGCCCATGAAGCTACCTACGGCCTATCTTAGCGGTGCCTTACATGTATAAACAGGGAAGGTTTAGGCCTGCTGTTAGAAATGGGGTATTTGGTTGGCAGTCAGCTTACCCACTGTCCAAGCAAGGACCCGCACTCTAGTCAGGGCAAGTCACACACAATCCAAATTATTATGTGCCCATTCTCTCGTAGCTTGGCAATGAGCAGTGAGGCTGAACATAGAAGGCAATGTGTAAAATATTTGTGCAATAAATCATGCAATAACAGTAAAACACCACAAAAGTACACCACACAGTGTTTAGAAAAATATATGATATTTATCTGATAAGATGCAGGTAAAAACGATTAAGATGTAATAAGTATATGTTTAAATATCACTGTAAAAATGAAGTAAAGTGTCTTTAGTCTCTTAAAAGCAACAAATGTTTCTTGCAAGTACCTGGTTTGCGTTCACATTCTCAGCAAGGGACCGCAGAGGAGGAGGTGTGTGGAAAATGGGGAGGTGTGCGTACATTTTCCTGGCACACATCGGCAATGCGTCATTGAGTTTTCACGCAGGGCAGGCTTTGCTTCGATTTCCACTGGGATCCTCTACGGGTTGCAGAGTTTTCGGACGCCCCGGAAATGATGTGTTGAAGTCCGGCGCTTGCAGGACGAAGTCACAGGGGCTGCGTCGATCAGGTGGGCATCGCGCAGAAATTTCTACCGCACGGCAGGCGTTGCATCGATTCCTCTCAGGAAGTCGGGCTGCGTCATTCTGGCTTGGCTTTGCATTGATTCAGTGGGCCGTGTGTTGAATTTCCGGTCGCTACGCTGGCACTGCGTCGATCTTCTCCTTGCAAAGTAGGGCTGTGTTGTTCCAGTTCAGCCTGCTGTGATTTTCTCACTGCGATGCAGGCTGTGCGTCGTTTCTTGCAGGTTGTACATCTATTTTCACTGCACAGGGAGTTCTTCTTGTAGGAATGACATCTTTTTGGTCCTGGGACTTCAGGGAACAGGAGGCAAGCTCTATCCAAGCCCTTGGAGAGCACTTCTCAGCACAGCCAGAGAGCAGCAAGGCAGCAGGGCAACAGCAAGGCAGCAGTCCTTCTCAGAAAGAAGTCAGGTGAGTCCTTTGGTCACCCGGGCAGTTCTTCTTGGCAGGTTGCAGGTTCTGGTTCAGGTTCTCTTCTCCAGGAAGTGTCTTGATGAAGTAGAGTGTCTACCTCAGAAGTGTCTTCTTCAGAAGTGTCTAAATTGGTAGGGTCAGAGAACCTGCTTAGATACCCAAATGTGTCTTTGAAGAGGGGGAGACTTCAAAGAGTGGTTTAGAAGTGCACACGGTCCCCTTTCAGTTTCATCCTGTCTGCCAGGGTCCCAGCAGAGGGTTTGGTAGTCCTTTGTGTGAAGACAGGCTGCTGTCCTTTGACATGTAAGTGTTGTGCCCTCCACCCTCCAGCCCAGGAAGACCCATTCATTATGCAGATGTGTGCAAGAGTGACTGAGCATCTTGTGTTTGGGGTTGTCTGAGTGTAATGCACAAGGGAGCTATAAACTAACCCAGCCAGACATGGATTGGAAGGCACAGAAGGATTTAAGTGTAGAGAAATGCTCACTTTCTAAAAGTAGCATTTCTAAAATAGTAATATAAAATCCAACTTCACCATTAAGTAGGATTTTGTATCACCATTCTGGCCATACTAAATATGACCTGGCTTCTCCTTTCAGATCAGGATCTACCACTCGAACAGTATATGAGGGTAGCCCTAATGCTAAGCTATGAAAGGAGCAGGCCTCACAGCAGTGTAATATGAATTTAGGAGTTTTACGCTACCAGGACATATAGAACACACATCTTCATGTCCTGCCTTTTACCAACATAGCACCCTGTCCTAAGGGCTACCTAGGGCCTACCTTAGGGGTGACTTATTTGTAGAAAAAAGGGGAGTTTAAGGCTTGGCAAGTACTTTTAAATGCCAAGTCAAAGTGGCAGTGAATCTGCACACACAGGAACTGCAGAGGCAGGCCTGAGACATGGTTAGGGGGCTACTTATGTGGGTGGCACAACTAGTGCTGCAGCCCACTAGTAGCATTTAATTTACAGGCCCTGGGCACATGTAGTGCACTTGACTAGGAACTCACAAGTAAATCAAATAAGCCAATTGGGTATGAGCCAATGTCACCATGTTTTAAGGAGAGAGCATATGAAATTTAGCATTGATTAGCAGTGGTAAAGTGTGCAGAGTCATAAAGCCAGCAAAAATGAGGTCGGAAAATGAGAAGGAGGAAGGCAAAAAGTTTGGGGGTGAGCCTGCAGAAAGGCCATTTCCAACACCTGGCAAGTGGGTACACTTGCCAAGTCGAATTGGCAGTTTGAAACTGCACACGCAGACACTGCAGTAGCAGGTCTGAGCCATGTTTACAGGGCTACTAATGTGGGTGGCACAACCAGTGCTGCAGGCCCACTACTAGTATTTGATTTACAGGCCCTGCATACCTCTAGTGCACTTCACTAGGGACTTACTAGTAAATCAAATATGCCAATCATGGAAAACCCAATGACACATACATTTTATACAAGAGCACTTGAACTTTAGCATCGGTCAGCAGTGGTAAAGTGCCCAGAGTACCAAAAACAGCAAAAACAGCACACAGTCAAAACATGGGAGGCAGAGGCAAAAGAGGCAGGGGAGACCACGCCAAGGATGCCAGGTCTAACACATAGGTGTGTGTTTGTTATACTCCTATGTCAGTAGGTATATACATTGAGAATATCTTGAAGATGTTTTTGACAATCGATGCTACTTTTCCTGGGGTAAAAGCATATTTATATGCCAAAAGGTTACTATTGTTGTGTTAAACTAATTTCTTTTGAATGAGGGCAATTGTATGTTTTCTCTGCAAGAGATAAACATTTTTATGTTTGTCCTATAATGTAAGTCTGGTTAGGATATATTTCTACATAGTGAGAGGTATTGCTCAATGGCATGTTATGCTGCTCTGTGTTCCAACAGGGTAGAACATACAATCTCGGTCTACATTTAAGGACAAATAGATTTTTCTTAACTAGCTCATTTGGCAGTATTGTCCTACGGGGCACGGGTTGAGTTTCTTACCCATGTTTTCTTTGGCTATATGACTTTCATTGCTGTGGCCATTTCCACAGTACTTTTGGGGTGCTCGTGCGTGGGTTCAGATCCCACTGAGTGAGCCAATAATTTTATATTAATTTTGTTAGTTTGCCTTCAACACCGACTGGTCTTATTAACAAGGATTTTCTTTATTCCATGTTCTGAATGTTTATGACTCCTTAGCCGTGGTTCTTCCCACAAGCTTTACGTCATGAAATATGTTAGGGTTCACCTACATTCTTATGAATGCCCTATCATTTTGATTTTCTCTTGAGCGGTTTTGTTCTAAGGACACACTTTTAATGCTCTTGATTATGGGTAATGCTATCTCCATGCTTTTAACTTTTTTATAACTTTTTCTTACTGAGGTCCTTTACAGTTCTTTTAGTGAAGAGAATGTGTTTCCTCATAGGGATTCTTATGAATACACAGTCTGTTTCTCTTGTACTAGACCAGTTTTCATGAGGCTAAAGACTCAATATTGTTGGGTGGCTTCTGACACAGATTTAAAACACTAACATGGATAAAAAAAATTCCATGTTTATCATTTTTTATGGTTTTCTTTACCTGTGGTTCCTTCCACAGGTTTGATTTTGTTGAGTATATTATTATTCACTTTAGGTATTTTGAATGTCCGGTCTTCTTCTCTTGTTCTAGACTGGTTTTGTTATATGTATAGACTTTTTTAAAGGCCTCAGTTTGCATTCCCTTCTCCGAATTGCTATGACTTTGGTATCTGAGGCTAAGTAAGGAATCAGCCGCTAGATGAATATGTTTCTTACCTTGGGTAACACATTATCTGGTAGAGACAGGTTCAAGTCACAGATTCCTTAATGACCCTCCAATCCTCCCCGCTCTGTGAACTGAGTTCCCCCTTCGTTCTCAGAAGAATTTATTTTAGAAATCTACACCTTGACTTAAGAATTCAGTGATTATTTGAAACAGGGGTGTCTTTTGTGCTAGCACACTGTTTCAACAGGCAGTTTCTGTATGTGGCTCCATCTTTTGAGTGCAGAAAATAGTCACGGAGGAAACTGCCATCAGCACGAGGGGGATTATATGGACTCCGCTGACATGCTATTGGAAAAAAGTTTAGGGATTTAGGCTTGCGTCTGGAGAGGATTCTAAAGTAAGGAATCTGTGGCTATAACCTGTCTTTACCACATAAAGCATTACTGAAGGTAAGTAACTTCTTGCCACATAATTTTGTCAACCACAATTAAAATAGGTTGAAATTAATGTGGCCTATTTTTTGTATTAAAGAATAACGGTGCAGAACTATGAGTAATGTAAACTGTAGTGTCATTTACGTAACTTTAAAAAAAATAATGCTTCTGTGCATGAGTAAGTATGCATTTACATCCAAAGTGTAAGCTTCTTGTTGATGTTGTTGTGTCTTCTATGGAAATGGCATTTTTAATTCCCACCATTATTTTTTTGTAGTGAGATTCCTTAACCCCTTTGCTGCTAGGACTTTTCCCTCCCTGTGATAATCCTTCTTTTGGCTATCTGGGGAAGGGCCAAAAACATACAGAGATTTAGGGGGCGTCAAAGCGTGTTCATAAGCTAATTTTTCTAATACATTTGTAGGCTGACTCTGCTTTGGCCCCACACACAAGTGAAGTATCATTATTATTGGGAGACCAAGGGGTACACCTGGTGGTAGGAAATTTGTGGTTTATTTCTGTTTCTGGAAAAATATGGCACAGAAATGCAAGGAAAATGTGTGATTTTAGTCATATTTTATGGTTTAAGGGTATTTTGGGTAAGAAAACTTGTTGGGATCCATGAGAAGTATACCGCCCTGTACTCCCCTGTGTGTCTAGTTTCCAAACATACCTAGAGTTGGTAGATTTTTCCTAGACACTCTCAACTCTCTTACTTCTGTGGGATCCCAAACACTCAAATTGTGAAAAAAACACCCCTAGTTTGTGTTAAAAAGACTCCTCACCATCAATCTAGTTAGTGGCATGCTTCATCATTGGGGTCGACCTCGAGACACCTAGCGTGTCAGTGGTGTGCTTTGATTCCTGATTGAAGTGGAACAGGTTTTTTGTGAGTTGAATTCCCAACTGAGAAGGGAAGTGCAAAAAAAATATTTTGTGGCTACCCAACATTATTTTTACACATACATACTGGTTGGTTTTGGCATGAGGGTGAGTGATGGTTCAATATATAACATTTTATTAATTAGGGATTTTGCAAAAAAGTGAAATGCTTCCTAAATAATTGAAAGGTCAAAAACTGAACCAATGACTCACAGCTTGTGAGCTGTAAAGCCGTGTCATGGCAGCAACTTCTTTAAAGTCCAGTCACACACCTTTCATACGAGACACACACACAAGACCATTCACACCACCAGCCACGGGCCCAGCACATTTCAACACTCTCATATGCCCAAATGCTTGACACAGCAATCACACTAGCTGAGAGAGTATATGGACTGGGGTTTGGCTAGCAGTGTATGTAGTGACCAGCAACAAGTCAATACTCACACACTACCAGCCCAGCGCCAGCTCATACACACCATCAGCCAAGCACCAGTCCATGCATACCGTCAACCAAGCCCCAGTCTGTGCACACGGCCAGTCAAGTGCCACTCCATGCACACCGCCAACCAAGCGCCACTCCAGGCACACCACCAGCCAAGCGCCACTCCATGCACACTGGCATCACATTTTTTTTAACAAAAAAGAATCACAAACAAATTGTAAGAAATATAAAACTACAAACACAAAAGATCTAACTAAATACATGACACTAAAGCCAACCGTGAAACTAAATAAAAAATATAAAGCAATATAGAACAGGCAGTTCACTTTTTACACTCACAGTAGCTCCCAAAAATTATTTTGGGTAGAGTACATTCTGAAATAAGTGGGCACATACAGCCCAGGTTTAGAAGGACAGTCGGGCAGTATATACGGCTCTCCTTCTGAGCACCTCTTTGCCTACAGACTCTACATCTCCTACTGTAAAAGTGTATTTTTGGTGTGGGAGGACCGTGATCAGGAAATTGGTGATCTTTCAACCTAGCCACATCCTTCACCACCCCAACTCTAGGAACACTTGCCTCTGGAGAACAGCCGTTAAATATAACAAAAGCAATGAAGGTTGCTAGGTGAAAAAGATGGATAGCCAACTTCTCATACCAAATGTAAGCCTTAAAAAAAGAGCAGTGTAAGGTTCCCACTTCTGATCTATTCTATCAACACAACTCATGTGCCTATTATAGTCTAAAATGCACCTAGATTTGAACACTTCAGCAACCTGAACCCAAACAGTTACAGGGGAAGTACTTTCATCATGGATGGTAGTCAGCGTGTAGACAACTCTCCTATCTACTAATTTCACAGCTAGAAGTTCATCACTACTCAAAGCACTGCACTGTCCTCTCTCACGTTTTTTTTACAAACAAACTCTCTTGGTTTGTTTGGCTACAAGCAACAGTGTCCACTTTGACCAATTACTTGAACAACTGCCACTAGTGTAGACGTTATCTACATATAAATGGTGACGTTTGTTAAATTGTCCTCTATCAAGTTCCCACACAATCTCACTAACTACAAAAGTTGACGGACAGCCAAGGATGTCAATGCTGAAATCCCTATCACCCAGAAGTTATTGACAAATCGAGTCCTACTCTCAGACAGCATATATATCTTAATTCCATAACGTGTCCTCTTGCTAGGAATATACTGCCTAAAAACCAAACAGCTCTTAAACAGGACCAAAGACTCATCAACAGCTATTTCTTTCCCTAGAACACAGATCTCTGAAAGCCGATCTACCAAGTGATCAAGGACAGGACAAATCATAAAAAGATGGTCACAATAATGGTGATCTCGTGGCAACGCTAAAGCATTATCAACAAAGTGCAGCATCCGAAGCAGAAGCAAGTACCAACCACGACTCATGGTTGCAGGAAATATAGCCGTTGCCATCAAGGGACTAGTAGATTAGTATGAAGACAGCGACGGCTTCCTTACCAAGCCCATCAAAAAGGTTAAACCCAAGAACTTCTTCAAGTCATACAGATTTGTGGGAGTCCACCGGGTAGCTCTAGAGTGAGGCTTATGTCTGGCACTGTTGTCCCTCAAATACTGTTCAGCAAACAAATTAGTCTGCTCAACGATCTCATCCAAAAGTACATTGTCCATAAACAACTGAAATAAATTTATAGGCAGAGAGTTTTCAGAATTCACTCTACACCCTATGACACCAGTAAAGGCAAGCAACATCAGCTGCACCATATTTGGGGAAGCACAGGCTTCAGCTCTTGCGATGGGAAGCCTTTCAGCCCCAGTCTACAATAGAGATTCCTCTGGCTGCACCATCAGCACATCAGTGTCCTCCTCTAAAGGCGGCACCTCCTTTGTAATGAGAGTGGCTTCGTCATCAGATGATTCCTCTCGGACAAAAAATTCACTCCCAGAATCTTGCACTTCTTCCTCTGCCTCAGATACAGAGTCAGCCTTATAATCATGGTGGGAGGAAGATTCAAAAAGCATACCAACAACCTGCTGAGTGGTCTTCTTGCGGCCAGCCATAATCCTTACTAATGAAAATAACTTGACAAATATGTCAACAACAACCAACACTATGTAAAATAAGTAATAAACAAAGTGTAGCTTTATCACAAAGACGTATACAGGCAAAAACAATACAACTCACTTGCCAAAGAAAGCTAGACTCACCAGCACCTACTCTGGGAAGACACAGCATGCACCAACAATATCCCACTAGAAAGGAAATACAAAATGAAATTACAGAAAGGACAACATAATACACATTGAGCACAAACCCAAAGATAATTTCACACACAATCAAACAGAAGCTAAATATGCTGATATTATTAGATGCATTTACAAAAAAACGCACCCAGGCAGGACAATGATACTCATTTGAAGTAAACAAAAAAACTTTTCTTACCAAACACATAAAACTGCAGATCAACCAGTGCTGAAACCGCAAGAGAGAGTCACAACAAAGGAAAACAAAAGCTTTGCACTAGAAAAAAGGAGAAATAAAACATTATGATCACAAATGGTGACAAAAAATAAAACAATTAATAATATAAAACAATATGAAGTCTGCATATCACCATTAAAATGATAGCCACACACATTGTCAGCCAAATGTTATTTCACACTCAACTGCAGTCCAGGCACACCTGCTTTTTTCCCGCCAGCCTACACATGCAGACCATTAGCCGAACTCCAGATAACACACACACACACTAGTGGTTTTCTGCATGCCTAAACAAATGGCCAAAATACATGCCCCAAACATGGGGAGAAACCCTTACCAAAGGAGCCACACCCCACCATATAAATGAATAAATCCCTGGTCTCTACTGGCTTTCTGTCCCCGAGGGGGCAGATGGGCCCACGAATATGGCTAATCAGTCTCGGGGGGCAGAGAATGGCCAAAACAATTCCGGGGGTTAAGGGGAGCAACCCTAGTCCCTTCCCCATGCGTCTGTAAAACCTAAACTCTCTCACCCACAGAGAAGGGCTTACCAAAATGCATCCTCTCCTTGAACCTGCTAGAAGCAAATGGCTCCCAGCACGTTCTTGGATGCATGTGATATGGTCTGTGTGCGGGGAGCATGCCAGCGTCATCAGATCACCGATTGGGGGTGGCAGCGACAGCACTTCTGCTGACATTTCCCGTGGAGGGGAGAAAGTGGGCTGCCCACTGGGTGAGCACCAGTGCTTCCCCTATGGGTTGATGCAAAGGCGGGATGGCACACGCCAACCGGTTCTCATGATGGAACCATTCTGTCATGAGCACGGAAGGGGTTAAGCACTCAGCAGTTAAACACCGGTGTCCGCAAGCTTACTTTCTTCAGATTGTGTAGGTTAATCTTGGGTGAAATTTCAATTATGCCAACCTAATTTGTGTAATTTTGAAAATTTCACTTTATGATTGCTAAACTTACACCATTACATTACTTTGCGTATTTGCACAACATTTTTGATAAAAATGTACAGCATTTGCACCATTAACAGTAAAAATGTACTGTTAATTCATAGGAACAACAGAACATGAGCGGTTATTGTTTGTGTTGCTTCTGTTTAAATATGTCCTTTTCCCAAAAATGGATGCAAGAATGTATTTTGCTCTTAAATATAGTGTTAAATGAACATTCACATTTTGTGTAATTACTTGTAATTTCACATAATTTTAACATCATTTTGCATAATGATAAGAAAGTAAATTACATGAACTCCACACACCCCTAGTGTACATGCAGAATAGAGGAGCAGAATAGCCTGATCCCTTACCTACTGCACCGGAGCATTCCTGGATGGAATCGAGAAAAGAACATATTCATGCATTTTTATCCTCATGTTCTTTTTGTACGTCCCTTTAAGAATGTAGGTTGGGCACTCCTGTCTTAGTTCAGTTTTACAACTTGTGCCTTATTTTACATTATCCCATATATATATTCATATGTTAGCCAGCCTGCTTTAAGCATTTACTTTTGCATATTTTATCAGCTGCTTCTTCTAGGACAACAAAGTTCACAATGCACATTTAATCAGCCTTGTACTACATGTAATCTGTACTCCTTGTCCAAGGCTGGTATGCATAGTACATGATATGCTAATTCATGTTCCCAGCCCAGGAGCCACCTTCTATCTCTGAGACACAGAATTATATTAGAACTACTGTTCCTAACAATGTATGGGTCATTATATAAACTACACTTAGGCCGAGTGGGGTAGAAGGCATTCCAGTCATGACAATCCTGAGCCACCTACCTCACAATTGCTGATGCTGATCTTACAGCCTCCAAAGAGGATTGCCATCCGCACAACAAGAAGACCACTGCTATTCGATTCAGGTATTGGACAGGGGCTAATCCCTTAGGTCGGGCAAGGCAGTGGGTTAAAATCACTATGCCCTTAGATCTAGACATAGGTTGTGGCAGGAACGTTTAGACTCTCTAGAAACACAAATCATTGTGGTATCATTAATCTTCTTCTTGGCTGTAATGTTGATTATGGTGCACTGTTTCATCTGCCTGAGTATCGTGTTGCATGCTTTTTATACCAGAATGCAATTCAATCTAATTAAATCAATCAATTTTGCACCTTGTGTTTCACATTGGCTTGCGTAAGTAAGTGAGCGAAAGGGGTATGATCTGTTTCCACAACTTCCCTAAGGAGTCATGTTGAGGTTGCCATTATCAAACTTTACCACAACAGGTTTGGTGGTCAGGGTGAGGCACTGTGAGCTAGCCAGGAGTTAGACGGATAGGTACTGAGCGACTTGGGTTATACTCCCACGCTAGGTGGTGCTGCCGTCCGAAACACAGAGTCCAATTACCAAAATGAGGACTGCATAACTTCACAAACTGTGATATATGCAAAATAGACTTTAAGATAATAAAGTTCTATTCCTCTGATAAAAACATTCCTTTGTACCAATTTATTGCCAATGAAGAACTATTCATGTACCATGATCAGATAAGTCCATCTGATGTTAACAAGCACCATCTTGCAGTAAATGTATACATTATCTATCCCTAATAGACTGTCTCTATTAAACTATAACTCCGCCCCCACACACAAAAGACAATCACACACCCACAAACCATTGCCAACCACTCACATACACATCAGATGTAAAAGATCTGACAATATTAGTCTAAAGAGCAGGAACAGTAGCACACTAGAATACAACCCACACATATTATACATGTGATGACCAATGAAAAGGAACTATGTCTGCCTCTGAAATCAGACAATATAGCTATTTGTCAAGTCCTACAGTGTCTAAACAACAGAAAATTATATTAAAAACACATATATACATACACATGCACACACTATGTGCGAATCAAGGGTCATTGTAACCCAATCAAAAAAAAAGTATAGTTGTTAACCACTTACCTTTTGGCTTTGCCAGTGCTTCTTTTGTTTTGTCATTTTCTTTAAAAAAAATTGGTTGGCAAGCTGCTAGGCCCCCATAAATATATATAAGAAAACTAGCTAAAGGACAAAATTATTTATGGTCTAAAAAAACACACATTGCCATTATAGACCCTAGCATTTAAAGGAACTACTTTCCATGAGGATGTGCTGCTTGTGAAAGGGCAGAAGGCTGTCACTCACCGCGAAGTTAGCCAATGGCAATAGTGGTCGGACCTACTGCTGTATATTATATGCTGCAGTGGACAGAAGAAAAATGTGGATGACACAAGAACAGACCAATGGATGAAGAGAGCTGCCTGGAATGCCCCAGTGATTTTATTATACATGTTTTAAATTAAAAGGTCTTGGCTACTGCCAAGCCTTATGACCTTTTTGACAAACATATGCCCCCCACAGGCCCTATACAATTTACCACAATTGGCTTAAATCACTAACTAAATAAAGATGAGGTCTTTCAATTTTGATATAGTGTATGGGTTTTTCATTTTGAACAATTGTGTGCCAATGGGCAATTCACCATGTTCAATTAAGCTCACATTTGTGTCACTTATCTTCATTTTCCTCCAACCAGCTAGTGCCCACACCCCAGGGCCAAGCACTGAAGCCAGATATCTTTCAGATAAATGTGTGATGTGATGAGAAACACTTCCTGCTCTGTGACCAGCTGTTTGGCCTGTCAGTGACCCAACCTGATGCAAACTATGTAGAACCAATACCAAATAAAATATTTTATGGTATATTAGTCTTTGAGCCACTGTTTGCCCGCGGGATCTACCTGCACTCGTTTTCGGCACCAGCACTCATTTTTCCTCATTAAAAATTTACCCTGCGCAAGAGACAGAAAAACATACACATGGGTAAGGAAGAAGAACTGTAAGGTGAAAAGGCCATCTCAAAAGGAATATGCAGGGACATGACTGGCAAGAATGAAGTAAAGGGACTTCAGTCCCTGGTAACAGATTAAAGAAACCTGAGGTTAGTTCAACACTACTCATTGGTATTCAGTATGCCAATTTTTAATAGCACCGCCGGAGCAGAGCGTTTCGGCCACTAGCACTCATTCGTATACAAATTAAGCACTTTTTTAAATTTAATAGAAACTGGAACTTATGATCCAGGGGATCTCTACTGTAAACACTTGTCCTGGGCAGAAGAGCAGTTCTCATGGAAAAGAAAATTTTGAAAATGAAGCAGGGCATGTAATACAAAATTAATTGCCATTCCAGTTGCCTGCAGGAAAACAAAGCTATCTGGGGTTATCTTACAATGGGAAGTTATGAAGTGAGCTTTAGTAGGGAGGCAGATTCCCCCACTGAGGGTGAAACGTTATGTGGCTGCAGACCCTCGCACCTCATAAATCACCAGCAGGCTTTAATTGTAAAGCAGAAAATATCCAATGGTGGAAGAGTTTTAGTTTTTGACTTCAAACCATAAATAGAGGTTTATCTAAAATGGGGGGAATCGCCAAAGATCAAAATAAACTCCAAGTTAAAACTCATCACCTGTAATCAAGTGGCACATATGTGATGCAGCAGTGCACTTTGCCATATGAACATTTGTGGCTAATCTGTTCTCTATATTCAGATGAGAGCTGATTTGAGTGGAGTTTCGTTCTTGTATGTGCATTAAAATGTGATACAATGGCATTTTGCAGTGCTCTTTGGCACAAAAAGGGGTTCCATTTGTGCCAATGCTTATCTTAGGTAACAAATAACAGTAAAATGAAGTGAATGTTTGAATGAATCTCATCTACTGGCAATCCTTCAGGACCATCAGGGTGAAGTCGCAAGCAGTTCATTGTTTCTCACCCTTTATTCCAGTCATATGCAACTAAATCTTGGTCCTGCTTCTGTTTGAATTGTCCAGCCCAAACTGCCAGACCAGGTCCTTTTGAGATGAGAGCACCAGTGACACTAAACAGGTTTTGGCCAAGACGTATTTGTATATTGCTTGTCTCTGTCCGGAGTGGAAAACAAATTGAAACGCAATGTGGAATGCGATGGGTATGCCCAAAAGGTGACCCCATGGTCACTGACCTACTGGATTAAGTTGCACCTAACTGATGAGGCCAAGTAGGCCAAGATGGTCTGTTTTTGTTCCCATTTTGAGGAGATCTGATCAGGCAGTATGGGAAGATCTTTTCCCATGGAGCAGACCCAAACTGATTTGTATGATATCTGTATGGAGTGGCACAGTGGGTAAAAGAAAGCATTACTACTACTAATTATTGCATGGCAAGATTTAATTACATTTATTATTCTAAATCTCTTATTAATACAGGTATTTTCAAAAGTACCTGTTACATAGATGTGCGCTGGTTTCCATTTGATATTCAGAAGTGCAAGATGAAGTTTGGATCCTGGACCTATGATGGCTGGTCCCTAGACCTGAAGATGCAAGAGGCCATTACCTCTAGTTATACCTCTAACGGAGAATGGGATCTTGTAGGTAAGACCACTATGTTTGCAATAACAATAAATAATAAGTGAATACATTTAAATAAAACTGGAAAAACCCTTCAAATGAAAGATACAGTCAACTCTGTTATCAGCAAAAGCGTCTATTTTTGAAGATACTGGCACAGGATGGTTTATAAAGTAAGGTTACAAGAACAAATGTAGTCTGTGTAAATACACTGAGCCCAGTTTTGAATGCTTTTCTGATGTGGCCAGTAATTCCATTCCCTCCAGTGCTACTGATATTGGTAACTCTGGAGAGGTGGAATTACAGGCAGATTACAAGTAGGACACTTGGGTTGAAAGTTCAGCCCCGATTCCCAGGATAATTTCTCATTTTCTCCTGATATTTCACACTGTGACTGCACCTGCTTTTAGCATGTTGTAGGAAATTGGGTTACTCGTTGAAAGGGGTGAGATTCTACTCAAACAGCAATGCAGGCCCTGTCAAGGTGAAATTACAAGCAAACTCCAAATTAACCTGTGCTCAGCCATCTGGTAGCTTGGCGCAAGCAGTCAGGCTTAATTTAGTGGCAATGTATACGGTATATATGCAGCAGTTCAAACAGTAATGAAGTAAAAGCACAACACAAGAAAAATTCCACACCAATTTAAAAATGTAGAGTAAAATGTAATAAATCATGTGCCTAAAAGAATCAAGGGCCAACTGTGATCATCTGGTCACGCTAGATAGGGACAAAGTCACAATTTCTGGCTAACTGCGATGGAGCACAGGCTGGATACAGGGATCAAGCTAGGCCCAATCAACAAAGTACCTAAAATCCAGTTTTGTAGAGCGTTTCGAGATCCTGCATCAAGAATTTGTTGCATTGGTCCTGAAGAGCTGCAGGGCTGTGTTACGCATACCTGTGCCATCGTAGAGGATGCAGCTGATGAGGGGCTTGTGATGCCAAGTCTACCTCAAGGATGCATTGTGATGTGAACTCCTGCATCATCATCGAGAATGCCATTGATAGGGGTCTGCCCATGTGAGGGCCTGCATCAAGGGTGCATCACATAGTGGTGGTTAAGAGGAAGCTGCAATGTGAGGTCCAGCATCAGTGATGCATTGCTCAGCAGAGGTTCTGATGGGGCTCCAATGAGATGAGTTGGGCTGCATTATTTCTCGCCCCAACTTGGTCCATCGCGCTCTCCCTTAGTCGGCCTGAACTTTTGACTTTGTCCAAGTCCTGTGTGACCAGATATCCCTTTTGGCTTCTAAGCACTATTTTAAAGTTTATTCTTTAAAAATTCATAACTCAAGTTCTACTTGTTGGAGTTCTATCGTTTTGCGTTTATTTTATTCAGGCCCACTTTCAAAAGTCTAGTACTGGTTTGGCACTATTTGGAGGGACAAACCTTACAGCAGGCAGAGTCCAGGGACAGGGTTCAAGGTGGTTGGAGCTTTTGCAGTCCCTAAGGCTCTAATCAGGAGGACAGCCAACTAGCCCTTGGAGCTAATCTGATGTTCCTGGGTTGAAGATGCAGGTTCAGGCTTCTTCCCTCAGACTGCATGGCAGCAGGTCAGCAGAGTAGCCAGAAGCAGAGTATGAGTCCTTCTTGCAGCAAAGCAGCACAACAGTCATTCTGTGTCTTCTACAGGTCCAGAAGTGTACTGAAGAGTTAGATCTGAGGGTCAAATATGTATAGCTGCTGCTCACTTTGAGTACATTGGAGAAAGTTCTGTAGGTTTTCATCCCCAGAGATGCTTGGAATCTCCTGCACCCCTGCCCTGCCCCAGCTTGTCAGGGGTCACAAACAAACAATGTTGAACCCTTTGTGAGTGTGCTCAGGCAGAGCTTTTGTGATGTGTAGGTGTGATAGGTGACAGCTTCTCCCCCTCATCAAGTCAGAGATGGCCCATCTTGCCAACACCTATTCCCCCTTTGTCTCACTGACTGTGAGCAATACACAAAGAACAACTGACAGCTACACCTAGTCAAGTGACCCAGGAGCAGGATGCAGGCACCAAATGGATAGGGCAACAAAATGCCAACTTTCTAAAAGTGGTAGTTTCAGAATTGTGGCTTAAAAATCTGACTTTATCTTGAAAAAGTGTTTTAAATTACAATTCTTTATACACCAAACCTGACATGCTGACTTGCTTCCAAATGAATGTTGTCACTTATTAAATGTAATATGATAACCCAGTCCAGTGTTACCCTATGTTTTGGAAATGCTCCATTATGCAGGGTGATCCCTAGACATTTTGCTTTCCTCTACCCCTTTTTGTTGTATTCATTTTTGCTTGTTTTGGGCCTCTGGCACTTTACCACTGCTCAACAGTGCTAAAGTGCATGTCTTCTCTCCTTAAAACATGGGAACATTGGCATATACCTAGTCGGCATATTTAATTTACTTATAAGTCCCTGGTAATGTGAACTTTGTATGCCAAGGGCCTGTAAAGTAAATGCTACTAGTAGGCCTGCAGCACTTGTTGTGCCAACCACTTAAGTAGCTCTTTGAACATGCCTCATGCCTGCCATTGCAAAAAGTGTGTGCAGTTTTCAACTGCCATTTCAGCCTTGCGTTGTACTGCTTTGGCTTTATGGAATTTCCAGAAAGATATGATGCAAGGAATTTTAAGAATATTCATTACTGAAAGCTGTCATTTGGGAGTTGGAGCACAGAGATGGCTGGGACATTTTATCCTGTGAACAAACTTACATTAAACATTAAACAACATGCTTAAACTGCAGTGTGTGGAGCTCGTTTCATTACATTGTCGACGACTAGGAACTTAAGGACCCACAGGTGGTGGAGAAACGTCTCAACAGCCATCAGGACGTGTAAGAAAAATATTTAAAA
Organism: Pleurodeles waltl; assembly: GCF_031143425.1. NCBI lineage: Eukaryota > Metazoa > Chordata > Amphibia > Caudata > Salamandridae > Pleurodeles > Pleurodeles waltl. Next base: position 264,508,314 of record NC_090440.1, read on the forward strand.
AGGAAGATTGCTGCAAGAAGATATGCTTGCTGTAGCTGACTCCATTTCTGTCTCTGCCAACTGCTGCTGATTTGAATTATTGAGTAGTAGCCACCTCATCTGGCTGGTTCAGTGCCCTTCTTTCATGATTCAATGTCCTTCATTCATGTTTGAACATTTTGGAAATACAATTCATAGTTCAATGTGCCTTTTTAGATATGAGTCTACGCGTGTTTTGGCTAGACAGCCTTTTTCATGATTGCCACATTGAGAGACTAATTAGATCGAGCCACAACCTGCAAAAACATAACATGAAATAACCAACTGAGCCACGTCCACTAATTCACAAAATGGTTAGCATTGTATGATACTGCTTTACAGGTCGATTTCCAATTAAGATTCACTACAATCATGAATATCCCTTCTAAGGGAGTATTCTCAAGCTATTAATGATCACCAAGGGTCTCCAGACATTTTATTGCCGCCCAAACACCAGGTCGTTCTGAAAGTAGAAAGAATAACCTCCCTATTATAGGATATATCAATAATGTCCCTATACTTAGAGCTAAGAAGGGCTTTAATGTTCAAATACATCTAATGAGTCCAGTATCAACCACAACCCAACTATGTGGGTCCAAACAGGCCTACCTGTCAAAACAATCTTCTTGAAAACGCAATAATCAGAAAAGACTCTGAGCTCTCAAAACCAAAATCCTGGGTATTAAAAACATCCTGATTACACCTATTATCCAAACACAAATAAAACCAAGTTCTACCTTTTACAATATGTCCTCATTCTCTAATGATGTAAAGAGTGCGTCTCCAAAATGATACAAAAAATCGTCAAACTAAGAGTAAACCAAAGAGATTTAAGGTAAACAAAAAAAAGTAGATCGCCAGATGATAACAGGCAGTGCTTTAAATGGGCTGGTACTCTCCGGTACTGAGTACCGGCACTTTTTTATTTTGAGAGGGAGAGTACCGGCATATCTCAAGAAAAACGTAATACTTTTAATTGGAGAGTACCGGCACTTCTCAGAAACAAGCAGGTACTCTGATAGAGAGTACCTGCACTTCTATTTTTCCATTTAAAGCACTGATAACAGGCATTAATGGATAACCTCCCAACACCTGTTTCCATTCTCGGCTAAAAAAATAAGAAGATCCCAAACCCTGACCAGCATTTCCTATTAAATGAAAATGATTTTCGGCCCATTAGAAAAACCTCTAACAATTCCAGTTGATATCCGTCTAAAAATAATCATGGTAAAATAACCAGCACCACTACAACAAATGGTCCATGTCAATACACGGATGATTCCTTTTCTATATTTTGAGCACATTACGGAGCTCTCCTGTCGGGAGCTAACTACCTCTGTCATACATTCTTTGTGACCTTTCCTGCGCCCCTCTCACCCTCTGGAGGCTCTCACATCGCACCAGCCTTCTGGAATCCTCCAGCACGGGTCAAACCTGCTCCGAGTCTGTAAAAGGAACCATCACACTCTACCAAATCCTTAAATAACCGGATACTCAGGAGCGTTGTGTACTGACGTCCCGACGCTATACAAGTGTATCCTAAAGCGGCGGCTATTTTCACATGGGCCAAAAAATAAACTCCTCATTTCAATCAACCTCATCTACATTACTTCAACCTATTTAATGAATACATCACTCTCAACTCCTCTACCAATGGCCCAATGCCACATCTCATAGTAGGTCTAGGAAAGAAATGTTCTCCCAGCTGGGAGGGAACTCTTCGAGGTGTGAATTACATAGTTACAGACCCCTCCATCATGGCACCTAACTGAACTCTCTCAATGTCTCAAAAACGTATTAATTCATAAAATAGCAATGCCTCCTCTGCTATTAAAGCTGTATTTGGATATATCCCCTTACTTAATGCATTTAAACTACCCAGGTGAGCATAGCTAAAAAGATAATTTGGTGGCAAATTTCGACAGGACAACCCACAAGGATTGAAAGCAAACAGTTTATACCATCATAGATGTCCTCCTTACAAACCTTCCGCAGGATAAGCCCATGTTAACATCCTACCTGATAGCGTTCTCCAAGGGAATCTCGCCTTTCAATCCTATAATGTAAGTTAGAAGGGTAAAGATCCAAAATACCTCTAGTCATTTTCTATAATCAGCAGGGTCTTTCCTTGCTGGTATTGTTATTTTTTCCAAAAATATGCCATTTCATGCTATCCAGAGAATGTCCCTTTTCCAGAAAATGATTTACTAATGGCACCACAAGCTTTTTTGTATTGATGGTTGACCTATGCTCATTGAGGCGTATGTGATAGGCTCGGACTTGTCTCTCCCACATAGCCCTGCACACAAACACATATTAACACATAAACAACATTCTGAGTTTTGCAGTTGGTTATAGTATTAGGATATATAGTGTGTCCATTGTGTCTAAAGGTGTCTGTTTGTATTGCACTCTCACAGGAAATACATTAACCACACCTAAAATTGCCTCTCACAGGGTTACTCCCATCTATGGTCTTCTGTTAAAATCCCACACCGCTGTTAAATTACAATCTCACTAGTCTATCTCTAAGATGCGTTTTTGCAGTGATATGCGAACATAGGTTTTGGGATTTTCTCCGTGCTCTCTGAATCATTATTCAAGATAAGCCACTTAGAATTGATTACCCGACTGACTCTTTTATTCATCGCTGAATGCTTGTTTATGCAAGTTAGTTTTGATTCACTTTCCCTCTTCACATTGTTCAACAGATGATTTCTATCATTACCATCCTCTTTTATACAATTTTCTAATCAATCTTTATGGATACCCTCTCTCGAAGAATTTCTCCCTCACTACTGCAGCCTTCTCATCAAAATCACTCAGATTGCTACAATTCCGTCTTAATCCAAGGAATTGCCCAAATGGTATCCCCTGCTTTTGGCTTCTCAGGTGGTAACTATTGAAATGAAGCAAGATGTTCTGTGCTGAGGTTTTCACATATAGATCCACCTCAAGTCGCCCGCATTATGACGGATCCATTTATCCAGAAATTCTACTTTCTGGTAGTTGATATTTTCTGTAAAGGTCAGATTATGGTTGTAAAGATTTCAGGTTAATGGTTTCTTCCTCTCCTTCCTAGATGAGAAAAATATAATCTATGAACTGGGACCAATGAAGAACCGATTTGTGGAATGGGGCCACTCTATTATGAATAAATCTATCTTCAAAATGCCCCATTAAAATGTTTGCTATGCTGGGGGCCCAGGACTTCCCCATGCTGACTCCTTTTGTCTGCATGAATAGGTCACACCCAAATTCAAAGATATTCTCTGAAAAGTACAATTTAAAGTCATTCAAGTATAAATGATCAAGACGCCTCTTCCAAATAATGACTCATAAATTCTTCAACAGTGGCGAAAGCTGCCTCCACGGGTATATTACTAGAAAGTACCTCAATGTTCAATGTGACCAAAATCTGATTGGATTAATTAAACCTCAAACCTTCCACAGTTGTAATCATGTGTCTAGTATCTTTATATCTTTAATATAGTATTTTATACTGGGCACTTTGGGGCGCAAAAACAAATCCACATACTTGGACAAGGGTTCTCTTACCGATCCTGTGGTCGTTATTATCGGGCGCAATGAGGGATCTTTGCTATCCTTATGGATCTTTGGTACCTTGTATATGCTGGCCATGCAAGAGTTCTTAACATTCAGGAATTTCATGCTCCTTATTGCAGATAAAGCCCTCATTGAGGGCTTGCCTACTTAAACCCTTTATCTTCTTTGTCATTCTCTGGGTGGGATCAATTTTAATACTTGCATAATGCTCCTTGTTGTTGAGCATAACTTTAATTTTATTGATGTAATTATCAGAATCCATCACCACAATTCTTCCGCCCTTATCATTACTCTTTATGGTGATTTGTTCATTTTGCGATAAAGTAGTCAGAGCTCTAACTTCTAACCTTTCTAAAGTAGGCTGTGGCTTGGGGACACATTTCATGGCACCTTTAAGTTTGTGCAATATTGTCCTCTCAAAGACAGCAACCCCTTGACCTACTTGTTCTAATGTAGGAGTAAACACAGGGGGTCATGCCAAAGCATTCAAAATGTTTACAGCCTTGCCTTAGGAAAGAAAGAGTAAATGTCCTAATTTAATTCAAACCGATTGAATTTCAGATTGGGAATAAATTTAAGTGCCTTAGATAGTAATGACTTTGCAGCTTCACCTAAAAGTATCTTGAAGAGATTAAATATGGGAATACCCTCTATTGTCTCCAATACTGTCCATTCCTGGTTTCTCAGTATTGGTACCTGTTGTTCCGTGGGAAGTAATTCCCTCGATGTCTGGGCTGAACCCTCATTGTGTGCTCCTCATTGACCACCCTGCTGGCCTAAAAAAGGTGAACCAACTCCCCCTGCCTGTTCATGCTGTAATCTCCTCTCTGTATAATAAAACTGGTGTGAGCTGGCTTCATTCTATGATTCTGATGACTGAGAAAAAGTTAGAATGTTCTTGGTATAATTCCCTTGGTCATATGTCTCTCTCTCTCTTGACATTGACCTTGGGCATAAAGATTATTTGCCAAATAGGGATACGCCTTTTCTCTTTGTAAATGTCTTATATCTTTTACAGTTTGTCTGTCTTTTCCTTGACCAAATAATAATTGAAGGAGGTCAGCTCACTTTCTATCTTTTCCAATTTTTGTTTCACTTCCTTTAAAGCATTCAATGTTTTCAATTTCTCTCAAGCATCGCACTTACCAGGGCCAAAACAATCTGCCATTCTGTTTCTACTAATAACATCATCTAATCTCTGGAACAATGATTGCTTATCAGAGACGATTTTTCCAGACATTTATGAATGTGAACAAGTAGCCCAGGAATATTTCTTACCTGTGGGCCCTGTAGTATTATTTCAGCCCTCAGATACTTGAGCATTAACTCCCCAAGAAATTCAGTTCTCTGATTTTCTGTTTTAAAAATAATAACTTGATCCATCCCTGACTGTCCATTACTGTTGAACCTGTTCCCTAATTAACTGGCAAAACTCCTCATCGTTAATGTCTCCAAAATGCACACACATGCAACCTTTGTGTGTCTCCTCACTCTATCAAACTGTAGCAAACACCCACCTGTAAGGTGCCTAAAGCTTAACCCACACAGACAGGCTCTGGGTCAGCAAAACATGAAAAAAGGGACTTTCTGTATACACTTAGGCAGCGGGGCAGCGAACATGTCATGAAGTATCAGGGGAAACCCCCCATCCAGCCTATCAGTTTTTAAGATATTAATCTCATTTATTGTACCTCTTCATGTTCATATACTATATCAACATTTTTATTATAAATCACCACTTTCCATATAGTGCAGGTGTTACAAGAGGATACCATGCAAGCTGAAATTACATGCGTGAGTGGAGTAGTGAGGAAAAGAAATTGCACGTGTGCCCTTGTGGACGAGGAGTAGTGAAGAAAGAAAACTTTGCACGTGTGCACTCGCTCTGCCTGACTCTATTGCTGGTACGGAATTGCCTTGTGCACATTGTTGTATCCTGTTCTATGGACATGCGTATTGATGTTATCTGACATCAGTTCATGTAAAGGATTTGGTACGTGTGCATAACCAGTCTTCTGAAATGAAGGGAGTTAAAACAGGGATTGGAGCTAATTACTACATAAATTCAAATCTCTCACAAATTGACTATACGTTTGAAATGTATATCTTGGGTGTTTAATCAAGCACTGGTGGCTAGGGTGAACTTCTTTATAAGATGTATGTTCAACAATTAATTTTTGGGTATCATACCAGATCCTGGTGTTTACAAAACTATTATATTTTCTTATTTTTTGAGACATTTTTGGGTATCGCACAGGATACCGGTTCTTATAGGACTGTTATTCTGTAGTTTATATTTTCTTAATTTTCCTAGGACTTCATGATAGTGTAATTTCAGTTTGTTCTAAACTAATTTCTATGTAATAAGCAAAGTTTGCAGTGTCATAAACGTTGTAGTGTGATAGTGAAAGTTTTGAGATAAAAAATATCACTCCTCCACCATTTTTTCTCTCCACTCAAGGAGGCCCAGTAATTAAATGGCCCAAATGGAAGAAAGTATTTTTACACTATGCTAAAATGCGTGTTACCAACTTGAGCTTTGAAAGGAAAACCTCCTTACTACTATATTGCTTAGGTCCAGAGGTACAAGAGGCATTTTCACACTTATTTGATATTATTAAGAATGAAGCAGAAGGTTTAGATGAGTTTGACCGATGTATAAAAAAGTTGGACAGTCAATACTAAAGTTAACACTATACTCAAATGGTTTCATTTTGGTATGACAGAACAACATTCCCAAGAATCTGTAGAGAAATATATAGCAGATTTACACAAGTTAGGTGCCTCGTGTAAATTTGAAGGTGCCATTGATGAGCACATTCATGATCAATTTATGTTGGGTTGTAACATTGAGAAAGTCAGGGATGAATTATGGCAGAAAGATGGTACCAAACTAGGTGAAGTGCTATTGATAGTCAGCATGTGTAGATGTGATAAGGAAGAATAAAGAGGAATTTAGTTCAGCTACAGAGTCTCTCCAAAGGAAAAAAAATCTGATGAAAAGAATGCAGAGACTAAGAAGAAAAAAATCAAATTCAGTGAAATCGTTTTCCAATGCGATGCATATAGCGAATGATAAAAAATTTCCTGTCTGGTCAGTCAAATGTTGCTTCTGCTGGAAACTTGCTCATTACAGAAACTGTTGTAGATCACAAAACAAAATAATGAAAGTGAAGGAAGGAAGTCATGGAAGAAGATGAATGTGAGTATGATGGTATTCACTGAGGGGAGAGTGTTATCCAAATAGGACAAAAGGGCAAGAAAAGGCCAATTGATTGGGTGAATGTGAATGGATCTAGTGTACAAATGCTATTTGACTCATGAGCTAAAATATCCTTAAGTTTCTAAGAACCTTTTTCTAGAGTACTGTTGAATCAAGTCAAAGTATTTGCACGTGATATGAGACCTTTAGAATCTGGGGGGCAATCTTTAAAGTATGGTTATTTCATAGGAGAAACTGAGTGCAAAAATTGGTTCACAGCTGGGAACATATACATTTCATTAAGGAGGACAGTTTAATCAGTTGGATTCAATAGCGTGCTCTCAAGATAATGTTGAATCTGAATGGTGAACCACTCATAATATTGAAAAATATTGCACCACATTCAGTGGACTGTGCAAAACAAGACTTCAGTGATATGGAATGCGGGGAATCATTCAAAAGCAGCTGTAGAAAATGAATTGTATAATGATAAAACATTGCAGTTGTTACGTCAGGAATTTTCTGATGTGTTTTCTGAAAAACTAAGTTGTCAAACAGCTTATTCTATGAAATAGTGTTGAAAGAAAAGTACACTACCAGTGTGAGCAAAGTGAGAATTGTCTATTAGCATTAAGGCAAGCCATGTTAGTTGAAACTGATACGTTAAAAGTGGAGGGAATTGTCAATAAAGTACAAGCATCAGACTGGGTAGCACCAGTAGTAATAGCTCACAAAGCAACAGGTGATGTACGGCTTTGTGTAGACTTAAGAGGGTTGAACAAATCAGTAGTAGTTGATAGATACCCCCTTCCTAATGTTACAGAGATGTTGTCTCAATTGGAAGATGCAATTGTTTTTTCAACGCTGGATCTATTGTTTGTCTATCACCAGATCAAACTAGTGGAGGGTTCCATTAATGTTACCATATCCATCACTCCTTTTGGTCTCTTTAGATTCACAGGAAGGCCCTTGTGACCAGTGAATATGTAAAACCTAACAAATATCTTGTGAAAACCATTAGGATGCTTCCCATGCCTGAAAACAAAGATGAGTTGGTAAAATTCTTAGGTATGGCTGAATATTATGATACATTTGTTCCCTGTTTTGCTAGTTATACCTATAAGCTAAGATCATTGTTAAAAAATGGAGCAAAATACATCTGGGCATCTGATTGTATTTGTGAGTTTGAGGATATAAAAATGTTCCCTGTTTTGCTAGTTATACCTATAAGCTAAGATCATTGTTAAAAAATGGAGCAAAATACATCTGGGCATCTGATTGTATTTGTGAGTTTGAGGATATAAAAATGTTCTATCTAAAGCTCCCTTGTTGCAGAGCTTTAACCTCTCAGATGATTAGATGTTAGTCACTCCTGCCAGCTCCAAAGGGTTGGAAGTGGTTTTTAAACAAGGTCATACTAGTGGAGAAAAATACATTATGTTTATTTCCAGATGTTTGGTAGGTCCTGAATATAGATACTCTATTAACAAAAGATAAGCTTTATGTGTATGCTAGGCCATTAAGAAACTAAAAACAAAAAACCTGTGGGGAATTAGTTTTGTGGTGAAGACAGACCACAAATCTCTCAAGGATGTTTTTGAAAAAAAGTGTTAGATGCTATAACAAACCAGATTTGTAGGTGGGTTGTTTCATTACAAACATTGAACTTTGGAGTTGAGTACATTCCAGGAGTAGAAAATAGAACAGCAGGCTGTCTATCATGTTCAGTCACAGATGCACGAGAGACAAGAGATGAAGAAGAGGAATGGGAGCTGAATGACTACAATGTATGTGAGGTGACTGAAGAAATTATAGATGAATAGGAATGGAAGGAATTAATTAAGGCTGCAAATGTTTACAGGAGATTATTAAATTGATAGAGAATAGTTGGAGTTCAAAACAAGGAGTAACACAAGTTACAGTGGGATGAAATACTGGAATGCAGAAATCCGCTAAGCATGGGTTGGTGTGGAGAGGTACGTGGATTATACCTCCAAAGTGTGGGTGAGATAATTTTATGCAAGTAGCTCATGAAGGGCACCAAGACATATGCTAAACCAAAGAGTGGATTAGACTACATTTCTGGTGGCCTGGATTTGATGTTCAAGAAGAGAGGTCTATCAGAGAGTGTCAAGCGTGCATGTCTGGTGATAAGGTCTGCAAAGCAAGAGAATAGCCAGTGGTAGTGAGAGGTATTCTAGAACGGGCTTGGCAAGAAGCTGTGTTGGAACCAGTCACATGCAGAAGTGGACAGTATGTTACAATGTTAATTAATATGTTTTCATCGTGGTCAGAGATACATATATCTCAAAGCATAGAGACATGTAAGTTTATACTTTTTTTAAATGAAGTGTTTGGTAGGGTAACGGTGTACACTTGGTCTCAAGTAAAATGGAAGAATGTTTGTCAAAAAGGGCTATAAAACGTAGAAAAAGTTCACTTTACCACTGGGAATCCAATGGTATGATGTAAAGATTTAACAGGATTTTAAAGGAATCTAATCAGATTGCTAAAATGCAAGGAAAAATGTAATACAAGAAAAAGTTGACGCGTACCGGTTAACACCACATTCAGTTATTGGGAAAGTACCCTTCAAATTATTCAGGGGCAAGAAACCCTACTGTCTCATGTGCCCTATGTGAATTAATAATAAGGAAGTAGGAGCAAAAGTTGAGCAGGGTGAATAGAGAGAAAAACAATATGAGAAGGTGTTGAGAAGGAAAGATATATTTGATTCAAGATACACTACGTGCAAAACCACAATAAGAATGGGTGACTTGGTTAGGGTAAAGAAACCTCAGTTAGGTGGGATATTTTCAAAATTTTCAACTCCTCTTAAGGTGGTCAAATTGTTTTGAAATTCTGTAAAACTGGAAGGCAATTAGATTTGGAATTTTAGGAGAATCATGGTGCTTAAATGTAATCCTGAGGCAATGTTATTTCTGAGCACAAAAAAGGGAATGAAGAAGATATGCAAAGAGATCTGAAAGTGTTAGGAAAAGTGAAAGGTTGAAATGGAAACCAAGCTTTATGACAGACTATGAGGCTCATTACAAGTTTGGCGGTCCCAGTGGGGAGGACTCCACCGCCATGGCAGTCGTGTCGCCCCACCACCCTATTACAAATATTCCCCCGGTCTGACCTTGCTGACTGGTGGAAACCTTGAAATAGAGCATTCCCGCTGGACAGTCTGGCAAGAACAGTGCTATGAGATAGCACTCAGCTCTGTTAAAGGAGCTGAGTGCTGTTTCGTAGCACAGAGGGGGCCGACCAGAACTCTCAGAATGCACACTGGCACAGCAGACAGAGTGCATTCTGGCAGTGCTGGGCAAGGGGCCCCCTGTACTACCTTTCTGCAAGTCTTTTCATTGCAGACTCCCAGCCATGAAAAGGCTGATTGAAAAGGGGGGTTGTAATGAGCATGGCAGTGTTGAGTTCGTGCTACCATGGCTGATTACAAGCCCAACCGACATCATCCCATCAGGGACCATGTTAGCAGCAAAGACGGTGGTTCTTTGAGGGTCTGGCCACCAAAGTCGTAATATGGCAGTAAGACCATCAAAGCTGTGGTCGTTCGACCGCCACCACGAGTCTGGCTGTCTGCAGACTGCCAGACTTGTAATGACTCCCTAACTATAAATTGTAGTCACTAATGTACATGTTAGATCACTAATTTTGAATTATGTTATTTTCTCTTTTTGCTTTATCTTTACTTGATTTATCTTTTATTGATCTAACTGCTGTTTCTAGTGCTATACCTAATGCTAGTTTAGTAGTACCTATGTTTTTTCTTGCCCATTTGGAAACTGGGGAGATGTGTGGCATCATATGGAATTTTCATGTGAAGATTATGATGTAAAGAATTCTATCAAATGTTTGTTCCTGAAAGCTGTCAGTTGGGAGTTGGAGCACAGAGGTGTTTAGGATGTTTTATCCTTTAAAATAACTAACATTAAGCAACGTGTTTAAACTGAAGTGTGTGGACCACGCTTCATTACACCCAGCAAAGTAAACCTTTTGCCAGGGGCAAGCCTTCTTTTTTAATGCAAATATCACACCTGAGGTGGGTCCTAGGCAGCCCCAAAGGCAGGTGCAGTGTATTTAAAAAGTTGTATTTGTACTTCTAAGTTTTACAAGTCCTGGTAGTGAAAAACTCTTAAATTCATTTTTCACTACTGTGAGTCTATCTTTCTCATAGGTTAACATTGGGATTACTTTATTACATCTTATAAGTGTAATTCACACTCTGGAAGAGATAGACTTTGCGTTTGGTGTTTCTGGAATCACAATTTGAAATCCTAATTTAGGATGAAGTTGGATTGTAAATTTCAGTCCTGAATAATGCCACTAATAGAAAGTCAAGACTGATTTGCAAATAGCTCGGCCCAAACTGCGGTGGCATGAGCAAAATAATTGATGGATTAAACCCAGATCTGTGACTGGGGGGGAATGTTTGATTGGTTCCGGATTCCTTTCATCATTTGTGTTTGTTTGCTTTTGTTGCTATAAGGGTGCTGGATATGGCCAGACTTGGGTCTCCTGCTCACTATGCCACTGGATTCAAGCTAGCGTGGCTGATGAAGGGTGATACCCTGAAACCAGTCTCAGGATGCTTGTTTCAGGTCCAGGGAGGACCTGGCCTGCCAGTTGGGGCTGAACTGTTCCCAACGGGAACAGGTGGGATCATGTGTCTGACAAGTCTATTGTTGTTGCAAACACATAGTAAGGATGAATTGGTGAATGTTTAGGGGAGTAGTCTATAATATTAAACTGAGAAATATGGACATAATACTAGACATTGTAATATAAATATACACAAATGAATCCCCCTTCACCGCTGGCATTCTTTTCCACAGCTTCGCCCCTTGTCTCTTCGTTGTCTGTTTACACTTCCTCGACTAAACAAAGGCCACCAACTGTGTTTACTAAGAGAACTATCAGTGTGTAGGAGAAGTAAAGAACTGTATAGTAGAAGTGATGAAGTAGAAAGAAAACATAGATACAGATAGCAATGAAGAGGGGAGTTCGGTGGAATAGGGAGAGATGTACGGCGGAGACAGAAAGATGAGGTTGACCGAATGAAAACAACAGATGTAAACAAGATACAGAGGTAGTTAAAGACAGAGAGGCTGAGGTACACAGAAGGTTGTAGAATAAACTAGACATAGGGAGAAGGGAACATGGAATGTGGTGTGGTATAAGGAGGTAAGTTAAAAAAGTGACTTAGAGGGACACATATAACTATAGAGATATGCAAGGTAGAGAGACATATGAAACAGAGTGTGGAGAAGAATTAGAAGAGGGGTCAGATATAGAATGTTATGAGGGCGAAAGGAAGGTAGAGGATGTAAAAGTTAGAGAAAGTGAGTTCAGTAGAGTGAAAAGATGTTAAATGGAGAGAACGAGGTGCGGGAGGGAAAGAGATGTGAGGCTGATGCAGAGATAGAGTCAAAGAAAGTACATAAGGTACAGAGTTGTGAGGTAGAGACAGATGTGAGGTAGAGAGATTAATAAATAGAGAACGAGAGAGGGAGAGAGAGAGAGAGAGACAGAGAGGGAAGACTAGGAAAGTTGAAATAGAGAAGGTTGTGCAAAGGGAGGTGAAAGAAAAGGTAAGGATATGAAGAGGCAGAGTAAAAAAATAACAAGAAAGGAGTAAGGAGTAAGGTGTAAGGAAGTGATTCAGGTGAAGTGGGGCGAACAGAGGTAAAAAGAGAGACAGCGAGAGAGGAGGTAAAGTAGAGAGGCAGGGAAATAAGTTGTGCTGTAAATTGGGGGGTTAGGTTGTGAGAAAGGAAATAGAGGTGCGGTAGAGAATTGATGTAAGACAAATGTGAGGTACATAAATGAGGAAGATAGAGAAATTAGGTTAAGGAAGAAGATGAAGTATATAGAGTGAATAAGAAGCATTCTGTTGGACAGGGTCACAGCGTAGATAGTGACTAATGTGCTTTTAACAAAGATAGAAATCCGTTGTTTACGGAGCTGCTGTTTCCTTGCTCTCCGTATTCTTTCTTAGCTCTTTAAACATTGTTAATATTGTAAAATATATTTTATTTTTTATTGTGAATATCTAAATCTTACTGTATTAACATAGGGGTCACTGGGAAGCGGAGTGAAAATTTCTACGAATGCTGTAAAGAGCCATACCTCGATGTGACATTCACAGTGATCATGAGGCGGAGGACGCTATACTACGGACTGAACCTTCTCATTCCTTGTGTGCTCATATCAGCATTGGCCCTCCTGGTCTTTCTGCTACCAGCTGATTCGGGAGAAAAGATATCTCTTGGTAAGCAAAGAAGAAAGAAACACGTGAGATGTGCTTCATGGTTTCAAATCAACAGTCATTGAATATATAAAGGAAACATGTCAGGAATGAAGCTGCGCGCCCTGGGCATCCAATGTAACTGCATTCAAACACTGACATTTTATTAGAACGAAACACGGTATGTACAGCTATAAAAAGTAACACACCGCTAACTGATTACTGATTACGGTGCGCTTTCAATAATTTGGTTCGAAAAAGAGTAAACTAAATGCCCTAAGCTTATACATTTCTATTCAGATCCATCCCTTAGTAAGTCGTATGGTTAATTTATTTATTTCAGTTTAAAGTATACCTCACATCCATGGTTCATGTTTCACACATGGCACTACATACACTTAATGAAAGGCGTGTTTACAGTGGTATAGATGTTCAAATATGCAAATATGTGCACATGAACACTATTAATATTAATTCAAGCATTACTAACAGTATTTGTTTGGTATTGCTTGTGCCAGCCCATGCGCTCTCATTTGTCAGAGATATTGTATAAAACAAGGGGCGTGCAGCTCGACCATTGTTTATTATTCATTGGCTTCTCTGTCACTCCTACTTACTGCCTTCTAATTAGCCAGTGCATCCCGGCTTCACTTCCTCTTCAAGCTGGAGTATAAACCAAGTAGTGATTGCTTCGAGTTGATTGCTGTCCCTCCTCTGTTCGCTATGTGATTGAGGTACTATCTTTTTTACTTGTCTTTTGAACCCTTCCACCAACATACCCGTCTAGCCCCCCCCAACCCCGTTTATATGTTGCTTTAACCCCATACTCCCTCTGTCTTGTTTCGGCTCCACCTCTTCGCCTTCTTTGTTGCATCGAATAATGCCAACCTCGGTTATTTATTTTCAGATCTCACCCTCAAGGTTTACATGGCATTATAGGACAGCAGTACTTTAAATGGATTTATGGCAGTAGATGCCCTATCTTCACCGCCATAGTTTCTGTATGATACTTGTTGGAGTCACATCATTTCTGAGTAATGTTCTGGCTAAAAAGATTACCTACGCCCTCCGCTCTCAGACTCCCTTCTCATACTCTTTCTCTCATCACCGCAATTTATCTGCATAATTGGATCTGCCGTAACCCGAGAACTCAATAACGCCAGCTTCTGTGCGTGGTCCCTGATTTCTAAGATAATGAACCTGAGCTTTGCTGCACAGTGCTGCAGACAAATTGACACTGTGCACTGCCTGCCGTATTGATGGACTATTTGCAGGACAATTGGTGTCTTCCTTTGAGGGCTACACATTTAGTTCACCATCCCCATGAAAAAACAATACACACTGTGCATATGCACACATGCACACTCATCCACTCTCACACTGACACTGCTATGCCAAATCACAGACCACAGGTGTGAATGAACAAAATCACACACACATAACTGAGACATGGGCGCACCCATTACACGCACACTCACCCACTCATACACATTCACCCACTCACTCACTAGCACTGCTATATCACATAACCATGTGTGTGTGTCAACAATTTCATATCCTCGCACACATGACACATCCACAACCTCAGAAGCATTATTTAAAGAATGCTGTTTCCTTCGGCAACAAGACACAGAATAAACAGTGTGTAATCCCTTACCATCTGCAGAGTCTCACAACCAGGTGACAAACAGGAACACAGCAAGGTGCTAATAACAGCTTGTGCACCCTGTAATCTCACACAACTCTCCAGGATTCCAGCAACCTGTACACTAAATAAAGACCTGTTGGCTTCCGTGATGTAAGACAGGGAGAAGAACATGCCCAGGTCCCAACTCATCACACCCAGAGTCTTTTGTCTTTCTTACCCAGGTACCCCTCCCTAAAAATGCTCAGCTCTGCAGGATCCCAGAGGGCTATTAACTGTCACCCATTGTGTTGAATTCAAGAGTACTGCTATCAATAGTGTGGCAGGTGCAGTGTTGGAATTGGGTGTATACTCTACTTTTGAAGATTATGGACCTCACTCATACAGAACTTTCCTGGCATTACCCTGTGCCCCCTAACAACAACATGGTAGCTCAGTATTTATAATACAGTACACCATGGTGCTCGTTAGCACAACTGTGTCAACACTTTTGATGCAGTTGTGGCGCTTTGCTGGACTAGCATCAAAAATATTGACGCTAGTCCAGCAAAGTTCAGGGAGGCCCACTCAAAAGAGCCTAGTGTCAGGTTAAAGCCTGCCCTGGGCAAGCATTAAAAAATTAAGTTAGAATGGTGCAGTGAAATCTTGTAAATTTCACTGCAACATTTCTTTGGGCCTCCCTGCGGGGTAACGGCTCCCTTGCATACATTATCCCTGGTGCCGGTATAATGTGGTGCAAGTTTTTACAGACTGGCGCAATGGTGACACTGCGCCAGTTTGTAAATATGGCGTGGGGTGGAGGACTGTTTTGTGTGGCTGTAGCATAAAAAAATAACTACTACAGCGGCACAAGGGGCTTTCAAATGAGCCCCTAAGATTGCTAGCTGGTAGAGAAGGGGATTCTGAAGATTGAAGTATGATGTGAAGCTGTTTCACAGTGTAATGTATTAAGCTCATTATGTGACATTCTATGCTTGGCCAATGCCCTGCTGCTAGAAATCTAGCAACTCACTGAGCACAGAAAGGATGCAAGTAAGCACAGAAAAAGGCACCATGATGTGGCCGTGTGAGAATTAAAAAAAAAAAAAAAAACTTTCAGCAATGCTGTAAAGCAGTTGTACTGCTGTACAATCTGGCTAAACCAGTGATACGCCAAAATCGTTCGTAGGTGAGACCTATTGGCTTTGACATTATCTGTTATTTGTGTCAGTAGATGCCCTATTTGTGACAGGTCTGGCCAGACATGGATCTCATGCTCACTGTGCCATAGGACGCAAGCTGCATCTCACTGATGAGGACCAAGTATCACAACATTTGTCTGGTCTTGCTTGTATGTTCCCTAGTAGAGGGTATGGCCTGGCAATTTGGGCTAGATTGTTAGAGCAAGCCAAGGCTGGTTTGCATACTGCTGGTCTATGTCTTCGGTGGCATAGTGGATGAAGAATGGCAAACTGAAATGCCACCCCAAGCAATTGCCTTTAGTGTGATGGGTATATACCAAGACGGGAGTGTGTTGTTTACTGTTCCACGGAACTCAGCTTCACCAATGAAACCTAATTTGGCAGATACAGTTCTGATGTTGTTGATTTTACAGTCTGCAGAACACATGGCCTGGAAGTTCAGACAGAATTGTTTGTATAGAGGCAAGATCAAGACTTATTTGTGTGTGGCTGAAGTTTTTCTAGACCCTCCTTCAGTGAGTAGCTAATGTGCCACTAGTAGCTCTCCACCTACCTGTAAACAGCTGTCAGGTGTGCAGCCCAGCCTACTAAATTAGAAGCTTTTTCCTAGATGATTTAATAAAGTTAAACCCAAATTTTGATTGTGTATTTGGGATGGAAATGTGCGTATTCTCAAAAGTCATAAGCGGACGTTTGGGGAAAACTGTCCAAAAATGAATATTTGAGGGATAAATCATAGAGAGTTTGTGAGACATATTACTAAATATTAATATTGTGCCACAGTATAATTTTCCTATACATATATACAGGTAAGAATAAAATATAAAAAAAATATATGATTTTACACTAATATCGAAAACTATATACAAACATATACTTTTAGTAAGATATATGTAGTTAAAAACATTAAACCTTAAATATTTTAACATATAACATTAGTATGACATAAATTAACTACGTTTAAATGATATTCAAATGTATATAAAAGATATACTTACTTAAACAAACACACAAACATATATATATATATATATATATATATATACTGTAAACATGTTATAACACATTAATGTTAATATATATTATAAGTTTCAAATTGTTTTTAAAAAATACTAATATTACAAGTGCATATATATATATATATATATATATATATATATATATATATATATATATATATATATTTATATACACATAAAAATAATGAAGCATGTAACAAATAAACTGCAAAAACATTTAAAATATTTCAAATTCAACTATACATAAAAAGTTAACAACAGATAAAAATGCGCTTTAATAAAAATATATAAACAATTACATACATGTATATATATTACAAATATAAAATTAAATACACAAACCCATATGAATAATAACTTTGGATGCAGAAAGGGTAATATGTATTATTCCCACTCCAGTCTGTGGAGCAGCAGGGAATGCATCGGACACCAGAAAGGTAAAATGTACTATTCCCACTCCATTGTGTGCAATAGTAGGGAAAGCATTGGAGTCAGGAGGGGTGAGATGTACTATTCACACTCCGGTCAGTGCAGCAGAAGGGAAAGCTTTGGACACATAAGTAGTACGATTTACTATTCCCACTCCAGTGTGTGCAACAGTAGGGAAAGTGTTGGACTCAGGAGGGGTAACATTTACTATTTGAACTCTATTCAGAGCAACAGTAGAAAGAGAGTAATTCACTTCAAACAAATTACACAATTTACCAACTCTATTAAATACCCCAAAATAGAAAATTCTAACTATAAATATTACACATCTAAATGTTGACAAAAATAGAAGAAATAACATAGGGGGTAATTCCGACCCTGGCGGTCAAAGACCGCCAGGGTCGCGAATGACGGAAGCACCGCCAACAGGCTGGCGGTGCTTCCGTGCCCATTCTGACCGCGGCGGTAAAGCTGCGGTCAGAAAACCGGGGCCGGCGGTTTCCCGCCGGTTTACCCCCGGCTGGGCGAATCCGCCATGGCGGCGCTGGGATTCTGACCCCCTTACCGCCAGCCTGTTTCTGGCGGTTGTCACCGCCAGGAAGAGGCTGGCGGTAACGGGTGTCTAGGGGCCCCTGGGGGCCCCTGCACTGCCCATGCCACTGGCATGGGCAGTGCAGAGGCCCCCTAACAGGGCCCCATTAAGGTTTTCACTGTCTGCTTAGCAGACAGTGAAAAGAGCGACAGGTGCAACTGCACCTGTCACACCCCCGCACCACCGTCGGCTCCATTCGGAGCCGGCTTCTGTGTTGCAGGGCTCCTTCCCGCTGGGCCGGCGGGCGCTACCTTGGGTAGCACCCACCGGCCCAGCGGGAAGGTCAGAATGGCACCAGCGGTCTTTTGACCGCGGTGCGGCCAAATGGCGGTTCCCGCCAGGCGGGCGGCAACCGCCGCCCGCCGGGGTCAGAATGACCCCCATAATTCTTACAATGTATATTAATTATTATAAATTAAAACAAATATGATTAATATAAGGTAATCAAAATAAAACAAAGTAAAATACAATTAACATATTAAGTAATGCAATTTTTTTAATCGTCTTGTGCTGGATCTGCCTTGGACGGCATTGGCAAGTGAGAGCCTTAGGCAGCTGCACTGGCTGCCCACAGGGAAGAGTATTGCCTTTAAAGCTCTCTGCCTGACTTATGAAGCTTTACATTCCCAGGGCTCTAAATATCTAAGCTCCACTTCAAGGTGGTATACACCTAGCTGCTGTTTAAGATCAGCCAGCTTACACCTGGTCATGGTCCTCTGCTGTAGGAATTCTAAATGGGGTGAGAAGGCCTTTTGGGTGGTGGCTGCTAAGTTGTGGAATACTCTTCCGATACATATCTGGAAACTAGAAGCTTTCTTGCCTTTACGGAAACAGCTCAAAACCTGACTTTTGCCCTGTAATCTGCCCCATCTTTTGAGGTGGAGCTGTCTTCCTTTTTTTTTTCTTTCTGCCAGCTCACTTCATTTGTCTGCCCATCACTCTGGCAGCTTTTCGATGCTATGGCCAGGAAGCACTTTATAAATAAATGTAAATAAAAAAATGTAAATAAATAAATAAAATAAATAAATACATTATTTAAATAACTTTCACCGTATTGCCCTACAATCTAACAAACATGCACCTAAAATATGACTTAACACATATGATAATTTGACAATTAACATAATTATAAATAAATCATTATTAATTATCTAAAAATTATTCCTAATTAACTTCCCACCCTTTACCCATACAAACCCAACAACCTGCACCTGCAATTTACCTTGAAAATATCTTAATTACTGAATTTACATAATCAATTATCCATAAAATAATCAATAGTAATTAGAAAGTCATTATTAATAATAAGTAAGACTTTTTCAACCCTTTACCCCTATAGACCCAACAACCCGCAGCTAAAATACATAACAATAAATTAATTACACAATTTACATAACTATCAACTATATAATTAATATTAAATAAAATTAGTTTGTTATAATCAATTCACTTTACACTTTACACTTTTTACCCCTAAAACACCACAACCCACACCTAAAACATAGCTTAAAAAAGAAATTAATTGTACAATTTAATTGTACAGTTATCAATTAAATAATGAATAGTAAAATCCATTATTAATTATTTATAATTAATTAACTTCCCAACCTTTACCCCTACAAACCCCACAACCCACATCTAAAACGTAACTTTAAAAAAAATGTAACTACACAATATAATTATCAATTGAATAATTATTAATAATTAAAATTAATTGTTAATTATAATATCTTTACTCCCCACCCTGTACCCCTACAAACCCCACAGCCATCTACAACACTAAAAATAATTCAGAATTAAATAAAATTAAAAAACAACTAAAACCTGACAAACTTTATTAAAAATTTAACAATAATTACACAACCAAATGATAACATATACAATTAAAATATATACTGTTTAGAGATCCCAACAGGCTGACAGCAGTGCAGGTTGAAGTCAGCCAGGGCAGCGCTGCACTCAGTGCCACCCTGGTGATTACAACCTAGTTGTCCCCCAGCCTTTTCATGGTGTTTTCACAGGCAGGAATAATGTATTTTTAAATCGTTCAGCACATCATCAGCTTTATAGACTGATTTGATTTTCCAAATTGTCAGAACTTACCTTTTTTTCTTTTTGATTTCAGGAATAACCGTATTGTTGTCCCTAACTGTCTTCATGCTGCTAGTAGCAGAAATTATGCCAGCAACATCTGATTCAGTGCCATTGATAGGTAAGACCGTCTTTTTGCATTTAATAACTTCTAAGTATGCAGAAGAAATTAAGCATTTGCGGCTCGCAGCTCTTAAAAGGGGGAGGGCGCGAGTAGGGGGTTACATAAATTTTTTTTTTTTTTTTTTAAACTTACCTGAACACAGGCTGCACCAATCTTGACACTGCTAAAAGCAGTGTCAGGATTGGCTGTGAGCACCCAGCCAGGATGTCCCAGGCAGACTGGGAGCCTGTGCAGGCTCTCTGTCTGTTGCCGGGCTGGAGACGACCTACTGCACATGTGTGTTTGGCTGGCCCAAGACATCCCAGTAACCACACATGCTCTCAGTGCACATCACCCCGTGGCCCCACCCCCTTCAGAATGAAAGGATAATAAACATAGTTTATTATCCTTTCGTTCTGAAAGAGTTGCAGCTTCTGCTGGGGTGACACATCTCCACCCTTATGGAGGAGCCGCCCCGGAAATTAAGGCACCTTTATCATAGTATTGTATGTTTCAGCATTGCTGGGTGAATAAAAGAACATTCTGTAGTCCAAATTTTTCTCCATATTTACTTAACTTCGTTTAAGAATGCTTGAAAGTTGGGAACAAAATTAACATATTCTCAGGGAATAATGTATCGTCCTTTAAGAATAAAAGTTTAGATTGTTTTCTTTCAATAAAAAGTCAAATCTGATTCAATTAAATTAGTAATATTTGCCGTACGCCCTAAAAAAATAATCAACTTTTCCTAATGAGGTACATATTTTCATGTATTAAGAAAAGGAAGCTGTTTATAAAACATGTTTATAAAATGCAAATATTGATCCTTGTATTCTTGGGAACTTGACAAGCTCAGTGAAAATGCATTTAATTATGAGATTTGAATACGTGGTATCTCAGTTGGTTTCCATATTTCAGTATGTAAACATCACATTAGTGAAACCAATTTAATGTCAATTGCAGCAGTAATTTCAGTAATTTAATACACAATGTCTTTGTCTGCTTGAAGGATGACTGCTGACTAATGAAGAATTTCATTGTTCGTGAAATTCCATTAACTTCCTCAGCACTATTGTGAGCCGTATTCCGCACATTTTCACATATGGCCGTTTGAAGTTTAGTAGCTTTAAATAAAATGAAATGCAATAGCAATTCGACAGTAACATTTTTTTCTATGAATGAGAAGAAATGAGCTTAAAACGTATTTAAGGGGCCGGCATTGTAATTCACTTTATAACTCGCACATAGATCTGAGCACATTTGTATGCGAATCAGATCTTGCATAATTCCCTATTTTTGCGTTTTGTGTCCTTAGGAGAGGAGCTATACTATCACTATATATTGCCATAGTAAAACCGAACTTTAACAAAATGCATTCACTGGTAAACAGAACAAAGCAAAGTTCAACGCTCAAGACACTGCAAAGCAATATCACTCAGCGCCAGCAATACCTTTAGGATACAGTGTGGCAGAATGAAAATCCCCGTCTAGTTAAATCATAGATTGTTCTCTGGACACTTAACCAGAGAACAATGCTTTAAAAGCCATGTTCAGGGTGACCATACAAGTGCATGCCTGACTAGAATAAGGAGGATGTGCTGTCCGAGCCGTCCCTCTTCTTGATTCAAACCCTCAAGTAAGGCAGTTCACTGGCTCTCAGGTACACTTTACCAATTTGGCTACGAGTTGTACTTTGGTCCTCTGACAGGGCACAAATAACATATATATAAATATATGTATATATATATTTATATATATATATATATATATATATATATATTTTTTTAGACACTCACCACACTCTTTAGCAAGGCATATATGTTCGGGCAAAAAAGGTATGCAAATTAAACTAGACGGGCAATATTTAGCCTGCCCTTTATCCCAGGCTTTAAGGGGATGTGGTTTATGAAGTAAGTTGATTCAAAGGTGTTAGGGTTCTTTGAGTAGCTTCCGGTCCCAGATATCAGGTTCACTTATACAGAAATAGTCCTGTGTGCCTTCCCCTGGGAGTGCCACATGAATTAGAAAGAGAAGGGTGGTGTTAAACCTGTCAGCCTCAATGTGGGCTTCCCCCAAACCTTTTGTCTTTTTCCCTTATATTTTTGATGAATTATTTTTTTCTGGCCCTAGGACTCTGTGCAACTTACCCCTGCTCGCTTGTGCTAAAGTGATTGTGCTCTCTCCCCTAAACATGGTAGGACTGGCTTATACACAATTGGCATATATAATTTACTTATAGGTCCCTAGTAAAGTGATTCCATCAATACCCCTGGCATGTAAATTAAATGCTACTCGTGGGCCTTCAGCACCAATTGTGCCACCCACTTAAGTAGCCCTTCAAAACATTTCTCAGACCTGCCAATGCAGCCTGTGTGTAGTTTTAAACTGCCATTTCGATCTGACAAGATAAATGATTGAAGGAGCAGTGAGTGAGTGTTGTTAAAGGAGAGTCTGTGCATGTTCAACTTATGAGTCTCCCACAGGTCAGGGTGTACTTATGGTTAATCTTGTCTCAATAGAGCTCCCATTGCAACACTGGGCCACTGATAATTATTTGAAAAAGGAGAGCACATTTGGCAAAATGCAGGCCTGATCTACTGGAAGTAATTCTTTACATACGTGGGCACCCATAACAAATGTAGGCTCTGGCATCCTGCAGGAATACTGGAGTCGGTTCTTGGGATATGAGGCACCCACAGCAAAAATGCTGGCTTATTTTAGTTAATTCTTGGCCTCAGTAAAGGTAACCATGACATATGGATGAGGTGCAGGCAAAATATGAACAAATACTGGTCCTGATTTACTGGAGATAATTTTTGACATATGGGCCATTCATGACATAATGGCAAAATTCTGATAATTCTCAATTTATAAAAGAGGGGGACACATGCCAAATTTTGAGAAACATGGGGTCAGCTTGTGTGAAGCGTTAGGCTTAATTGGCACACAATGAAAATATTGGAATGCTTCATAAGTGCTTTTTCACTTTTCGACAATTTTATGTGAGCACTGTGGTTTAAAATGCACTATTTTACTGCATTGTTTTCAAAAATGTTTTAAGGGGCGGGGGGGGGGGAGAAAATAAGAGGCTCACTTTGTTCGTACACTGGGATTGGGGCAGGGATTAAGCCCCACCAGTTTCAAACATCAGCACCCACCAATTGTAACGAAGGCTTTTAAGTGCTTCTTTTCAAATAATTGTATTACATTTTTTGCCATTTCCTCACATACATGCATAATTAAATAACCCACAGTTCAATTACTTTCAGTTGCATCACAATGATCGACTTGCAAATGTGTTTCAAATCTCAAAATACTTGAGCACAGTATAGATATCTAATCTAAAACTAGTCCCATCTGAATTTTCCAGACCTAAAATATTGTTTATATTTTGAGAGATGCACATGTACGTAAAATATTTCTGGTTTGTTATCACCGCAAGCTGTCTAATGACTAATGATTCGTTTCAGCTTTTGATTGCAAATACAATTAACTTCAGAATAGGAATACATCACATTTCATACACACAAGTGCAGTGGCGGCCGGCAGCTTTGGGAGGGGGGCGGGCGGGGCACACACACACACAAACACACACACACACAGACTCGCACGCACACACGCTCATCCATTAACAACACTCATTCCATTCAAACATGCACGCACGCACCAAACATTCATTTTACAAGATCACACACATTCATTCTTTCACACACTCACGCACGCACATCCATTAATAACACTCATTCCATTCAAACATGCACGCATGCACCAAACATTCATTTTACAAGATCATACACATTCATTCTTTCACACACACGCACGCATGCACATCCATTAACAACACTCATAACACTCAAACATGCACGCGCGCACCAAACATTCAATGTAAAACATAACACACATACATACACACACACACTTACCTTTAGCCTCCAGGTCCCAGGACCTGAGGTCAGCCAATGAGGGAAAGCAGCAGTCCCAGCCTCGTCACAGAGTGGGATGGGGTCAGTGAGACTGTGACGAAGTGTCACTGATTGACACTCGCCCTGGGCGCTTCAGGGCTTAAACTGAAGCACCCAGGGAGAGTGTCAATTGGTGACGCTTTCCTCGTCACCCAGGGGAGGGCCTCGAGGCACCTTTGCTGGGCCGAGGAGGTCACGCCCATAGGAGCTGTGATCTCCTCAGCCAAGCAAAGTTCAGCTCAGGCAGCCAGGAGTCTGCGCAAATCGCGCATGTCTGCTCCTGGCTGCCTGACCTGAACATGAAGAGTGTCTGTCAGGCTGACCTTTGTTCAGCCTGACAGACACCCTTCATGGGGTGGGGTGGCGTGGCCCCTCCGCCCTAAAGGACTGGCCGCCACTGCACAAGTGTACTTTTAGTTTTGCGTATGCATCGTGACAAAGTAAGTTAGAAGCCTTAGGGACAAATTTGATCAAATGGTCCTAAAATTCATTTGGTTTGTGGATTGGAAGGGCATATTGTAAAGAAGAAATCGGAATTTGATTTAATTCTATATGCCTACATTTCAAGCCCTAAGTACATTTTCTTTTTCTTTGACCTCCGTTAAATACTGAGGAGTGATGCTTTTGCCTCAACTCTCATGTTTATAGTTTTATGTACTAAACCATCGCAAACCATTCAGCTAGCATGAGGGTGAAATGGTGTTAGAAATGCTTACTGTTCTGCAGAGGTCGAATTTCTTTACCATTTTCGCTGCCTGACAGAGCCAATACGTCAATGCACAATAGGAGAGAGCAGCATCTGTGGATCTCTCCAGGACTGTGTGCCAACCAGACTGCACTCCCATTTCCTTCAACTGAAACTCAGGGCTGTGGTGGGGGGCTGAAGGCATGGAGGCTATTTTCTTAGGGCTTATATGCTGGTGTGTCACTTCCAGCTAGCTTCTTAGAGCTGCAACAGGTAAGCTTTTGCAGAAAGCTCCATAATTTATATGAAACACGTTTCTTGCTAATTAGAAGGTGGGAGTTGCTGCTGTGTAGCACAGATCACTATAGATGTACCTGGACCAGTTGTGTATTGCTTCTGAAGTGCTCTAATTCTGAGCCATTTTTTAAACCAGTTGATCACAGAACTACCAATGTACATGCACTAGGAAATTGACGCTAGTCCTAACCCTACAGAAAGAGGGTATTACGTGCACCATTTGTGGAGCTCTCCAGTGGAAGGGGACCTGTGAGCAGTACTCCTGCCACATGTACTTAACAAATTAGCTGCAATGGAAGTCTTGCAACATAGAGTTGGAGAGCTGAAGGTCGGTTTCGCAGGGGTCATATGTTGTTCATAAATGCCATCCTCCTCTCCAGGGGTGGTGGTAGCCAGAGCCTGTGAGCAGCACTGCACCGTTCACATCTGCAAATGTTATGTTCACCAGAGAATAGGGTATGCTATCAGACGTGGCAGCCCTCAGCCAAAATTTTCATCCACTGCACCTTTTTTTAAACTTTAAAACTTTTTGGTCTTAGAGGGGTCAATAGCTATGTACAAGCATCTACACACTAGTAACTTCTGTGTACAACTTGCAAGCGAGCTCAACTAAAACTGAAATGCAATCCATAGTAGAATGAAACTGTGCAAAGAAGACCATTTGATCAACTTAGTGGCAGGGGCTGGGTTGGGACTAGAGGTAGGTAATTCAGGACAGTCAACTAAATATTTCTTTCTGATATACTAGGATCAGTATATCATGTGATAAGAAGCAGATTTACTGGGCAATTGGTATTTATCTGTACAGGGTTACTGGATTATTTTGAAAGCTAATGAATTAGGAACTGTTTCCCTTTTTAGACCTGTTAGCCTTAGTGTGGTTTCACACAAATGTTTGCTTTTACAATTTCCTGAAATTCATTTTTGTTGGTGTTAGAAATGGGGTCTTTGGTTGACAGTCAGGTTACCCCCTGTTCAAGCAAGGACCCTCACTCTAGTTAGGATAAAAGAGAATCACCCTCAGCTAACCCCTGCTTACCCCCTTGGTAGCTTGGCAGAGCAGTAGGCTTAACCTCAGAGTGCTGGGCGTAAAGTATTTGTACCAACACACACAGTAACTTAATGAAAACACTACAAAATGACACAACACCAGTTTAGAAAAATAGGAAATATTTATCTAGACAAAACAAGACCAAAACGACAAAAATCCAACATACACAAGTCAAGTTATGATTTTTAAAAGGTTTAAAATAAAAAGAGTCTTTAGGTAGTTGTAACGACACACTAGCGCTGCTAGCGTGTAAATGTACCTGGTTTGCGTCAAAAATAACCCCGCACGGGCGGTGTGCGTCGAAAGTAACCCTGCACGGCTGTGTGCGTCGAAAACAACTCGGCACGGCGGTGCGCGTTGAAAAAGCCAGCCACACGACGATCCGAAAGTCCCGCGGCGCAGGGTGCGATCTCTCAGCCTCCGTCAGCGATGCTGCGCGTCGTTTCTCCTGCTCCGGGCGTCGGTTTTTCGGTCGCGTTTCCTGCGGCGTCGTTTCTCAGCTGCGGAACCGGCGTCGCGTCGTTTTCTCAGCCGCGATCGGATTCGCGTCGATCTTTTCTCCGCACGGTGCTCGGTGCGTGTATTTTTGTCCTTAGGCTGCCAGCCTCTCCTTTCAGGGTCCCAGGAACTGGAAGGGCACTACAGAGCAGAGTAGGGGTCTCTCCAGAGACTCCAGGTGCTGGCAGGAAGAAGTCTTTGCTATCCCTGAGACTTCAACAACAGGAGGCAAGCTCTACATCAAGCCCTTGGAGATTTCTTCTTCAAGATGGAAGGCACACAAAGTCCAGTCTTTGCCCTCTTACTCTGGCAGAAGCAGCACTGCAGGAAAGCTCCACAAAGCACAGTCACAGGCAGGGCAGCACTTGTTCCTCAGCGATCAGCTCTTCTCCAGGCAGAGGTTCCCCTTGATTCCAGAAGTGTTTCTAAAGTTTGTAAGTTTGGGTGCCCTTCTTATACCCATTTTAGTCTTTGAAGTCACCTTTCTTCAAAGGGGACTCACACCTTCTTGTGAAATCCTGCCTTGCCCAGGCAAGGCCTCAGACACACACCAGGGGGTTGGAGACAGCATTGTCAGAGGCAGGCACAGTCCTTTCAGATGAGAGTGACCACTCCACCCCTCCCTCCTAGCAGAGATGGCTAATCAGGAAATGCAGATCACACCCCAGCTCCCTTTGTGTCACTGTCTGGTGTGAGGTGAAAAACAACCCAACTGTCAAACTGACCCAGACAGGGAATCCACAAACAAGGCAGAGTCACAGAATGGTTTAAGCAAGAAAATGCTCACTTTCTAAAAGTGGCATTTTCAAACGCACAATCTCAAAATCAACTTTACTAAAAGATGCATTTTTAAATTGTGAGTTCAGGGATCCCAAACTCCACCTGTCCATCTACTCTCTAGGGGAATCTACACTTTAATCATATTTAAAGGTAACCCCCATATTATCCTATGAGAGAGAGACAGACCTTGCAACAGTGAAAACGAAATTGGCAGTATTTCACTGTCAGGACATATAAACCACATTACTATATGTCCTACCTTATCCATACACTGCACCCTGCCCTTGGGGCTACCTAGGGCATACCTTAGGGGTGCCTTACATGTAAGGAAAGGGAAGGTTTAGGCCTGGCAAGTGGGTACACTTGCCAAGTCGAATTTACAGTGTAAAAATACACATACAGACACTGCAGTGGCAGGTCTGAGACATGATTACAGAGCTACTTATGTGGGTGGCACAACCAGTGCTGCAGGCCCACTAGTAGCATTTGATTTACAGGCCCTGGCACCTCTAGTGCACCTTACTAGGGACTTACTAGTAAATCAAATATGCCAATCATGGATAAACCACTTACATACAATTTAAACAGGAGAGCATATGCACTTTAGCACTGGTTAGCAGTGGTAAAGTGCTCAGAGTTGAAAAGCCAACAGCAACATGTCAGAAAAATATAGGAGGCAGGAGGCAAAAAAGTCTGGGGATGACCCTGCAAAAGCAAAAGTCCAACACGACCCCCTACCAGCCTAAAGCCAGGGGAGAACAATCAATACCTTGATGTACTTCCCTGATTGGGGCGATAGAACAGGGACCCAGGCCCACAACAGCAGGGGCATGTTCCAGTTCTACGCCTTCCTGACTCCAGTTGGATCCCTCTGTCCATACTCTCAGGGCCCACTAAGCTAACCCATGGGGAATCCTTCTCCACATCTACAGACACCATCTGTGCAACACCTAACTTTACTTTGCTCACAGATGTATTGCAATGGGCAGATAGTACCACCAGGGCCAACACAGTGGTGTTGCCCACTCCACCCCCGGGGTGTGACTCTCGTCCTCCCCCCCCCAGGGGCAACTCTGTCCACCAGGACAGCAAGCCACAGTGGCCCCAGACAACTGTCAGGGATGAGAGCCCGACCTCAGGCCTCTCTAACCACTGTGACTGTGGAGAGTGGGGGGTGGTAGCCCCAGGTGCCTGGCACCCTTTGACCACTCTCTCTTCCACCAGGTCAGGGATGACAACCTGACCCTGGTCCTCCCCTCTGGGGCTCTGTACCCTCCCTGCAGAAGCGGCACCCCCTGAGTCAAAAACTGTCAGGGTGCTTGTAGAAGCAGTCCTGCACAATTCTTCCATCAGTGCAGGGATGTTAACCTGCAACTGATCCTCCAACCTGGGGTCTGTACCTTCAGGTTGGACCAGGGCCAGGGGTGAGGCTTCCCTCCCCCTGCCCTCTCTTCTGGGGTCCTGAACCACCCAACTAGGAGTGGCCCCCCCAGAAGACAACATGGTAGGGGCACTGTTAGCAGTAGCCCCTTCCTCCAGGTCAGGGGAGACACCCTTAACCTGGCCTCCCAATCCAGGGTCTGTACCCACAGACTGGATCACGGCCTGGCAACCCAGGACTTCCTGGGGGGCATACCTACCCCCTACCAGGTCAGAGTTTACCCTCTGAACCTGGTCATCCAACCTAGGGTCACCACCCTGCGGTTGAACCACTGCCTGGCACACCAGGACTTCCTTGGGAGCACACTTACCCCCCATCAGGTCAGAGTTTACCCCCTGAACCTGATTATTCAACCCAGAGTCACCACCCTGCGGTTGAACCATTGCCTGGCACACCAGGACTTCTTTGGGAGCACACTTACCCCCCATCAGGTCAGAGTTTACCCCCTGAACCTGATCATTCAACCCAGAGTCACCACCCTGCGGTTGAACCATTGCCTGGCACACCAGGACTTCCAGGGGGGCACACTTACCCCCCTCAAGGGACACACTGTCCCGAAGGGCCACACAAGAGTCTGGCTGGCGCAGGTCTCCTGACCTCTGCCCATCTGACAGAGTCTGGATTCCCCCCAGCCCAGAAATGGTCTCACCAAGGTCATTCATGGGGGGCTCTGCTCTCAGAGCTGACCCCTGACCCTCCAGGTTCTCCACTGGGGTCCGCAACCCCCTCTCAACCCTCTGTCTGGACTTCTGCACCCCCTCACTAGGAGTGGTACTGCCAGACACCAGAACTGGTGGGACGCTGGCTACAGCCGCCCCCCCAAGTTCTCCTGACACTGTGGGGTCTCCCTCAACAGATGGCCCTATGGTACAGGCTAGGCTCCCCTCCTGGTGTTCCCGCAGGGAACCCTCCAGGACCTGGGACCGGATCTCGGGCACCTTGGGCCTCAACCCATCCCCATTCCCTCTCCTCTGAGACTGGACATGGGGTCCCTCACCCATCCCACTACACTGGGACCTACCTGGGACACTACAATCCTTCCCTACCTCACCTGGTTGGGAACTACCTAGACCACTCCTCTCAGGAGCACCCCCAAATGCCTCTTCAGACTCTCTGGTACTCACCCAGAAGTCTGCCTCCATTGTAAGCTCCCTGGGGTCAGAGAACTCACACTCCACCTGGTGTTGGCATAGCTCTGGAAAATAAGGACTAGACATATGCTCTCCAGCAATTACATCACTCAGCCCCTCACATGAATTAACCAAAGTACCCTTCACCCAACCATCCAGTGACTCTGCCTTGAAAAAGCACCCCACATCACCCTCCTGAGACTGGTGAGACAGTACCTGACTGTCCCTGACACTCAACCCACACTCTTCTGGGATGTCTTCACACTCCATAACCAGGACTTCTACCTGGGGGGAACCCCTCTCCCTGTCACTCTCACCTAGAGTCAGTAGAGTGTCCCTCCCACCAGTAGGAATATGACTCCCCATGCCAGTTCCCCAATCCACCTCAGGGACCCTGTGCATCACTGGAGCTACCTCATACCCCTGAACCTCCTGGCGTGTGTTAACTCCCTCCTTCAAGTAGGGCACCACCTCTCTGGGCATGTGCACTTCTGCAGCATCACTGGATATACAATTGTTGCTGCCACCATTCCAGCTGGACTCAGCCCTCATGACTTCCAGCTCTTTCAATTTAAGCTCGTAAGCATAAATCATTTTTTTAATCTCTAAGTTCCTCCTCCTTTCTTTCAACTCTTCCCACTTGTCATACTCCCTTTGCATCCTCAACTTTTCTGCCTCCAACCGGCGAACCCTTTCTGCCTGTCTGTCCTGTAACTCTTCAGGAGTCAGACCCTTGGGTGACACCCTGCCATCCCTCCTGGGGACCCTCCCCCCAGGCGTAACAGGTTCTTCCACTACACCACTGTGTATCCTCTGCACTTCCCCACCCATATTCTCCTCCTCTGTGTGCCCTCCAGCCTTCTTGATTGTCACCCCCTCCCTGGTGGAGCTCTCCGTGGGACAGTCAAGATCTTTAAGGAACTGTTTCAATTGAGCAACTGAGTACTCCTTCAGTTTCTCCATTTCAAACACAGCTCCAGCTGTTGCATCTCCAGATTGAGACATGATGGTCACAAGTGCAAAGTTCCAAAGGCAGAAAATAAGTTCCCAATGAAGTAAAAAGAATCAGTCAAGGGATCAGCAAAATCATGGAAGTAGAACAAAAAGAGTCCTTAAGAGAAAAATCAAAAGATCACCAAACAAGTAGTATGTGGTCACGTAGTGGTCTGAGATCAAAACAGTAGTGTACACTTAATTACTGTATGTCAAGTACAAATACAAGTCCAATCCCGACCGCTGGTCACCAATGTTAGAAATGGGGTCTTTGGTTGACAGTCAGGTTACCCCCTGTTCAAGCAAGGACCCTCACTCTAGTTAGGATAAAAGAGAATCACCCTCAGCTAACCCCTGCTTACCCCCTTGGTAGCTTGGCAGAGCAGTAGGCTTAACCTCAGAGTGCTGGGCGTAAAGTATTTGTACCAACACACACAGTAACTTAATGAAAACACTACAAAATGACACAACACCAGTTTAGAAAAATAGGAAATATTTATCTAGACAAAACAAGACCAAAACGACAAAAATCCAACATACACAAGTCAAGTTATGATTTTTAAAAGGTTTAAAATAAAAAGAGTCTTTAGGTAGTTGTAACGACACACTAGCGCTGCTAGCGTGTAAATGTACCTGGTTTGCGTCAAAAATAACCCTGCACGGGCGGTGTGCGTCGAAAGTAACCCTGCACGGCTGTGTGCGTCGAAAACAACTCGGCCCGGCGGTGCGCGTTGAAAAAGCCAGCCACACGACGATCCGAAAGTCCCGCGGCGCAGGGTGCGATCTCTCAGCCTCCGTCAGCGATGCTGCGCGTCGTTTCTCCTGCTCCGGGCGTCGGTTTTTCGGTCGCGTTTCCTGCGGCGTCGTTTCTCAGCTGCGGAACCGGCGTCGCGTCGTTTTCTCAGCCGCGATCGGATTCGCGTCGATCTTTTCTCCGCACGGTGCTCGGTGCGTGTATTTTTGTCCTTAGGCTGCCAGCCTCTCCTTTCAGGGTCCCAGGAACTGGAAGGGCACTACAGAGCAGAGTAGGGGTCTCTCCAGAGACTCCAGGTGCTGGCAGGAAGAAGTCTTTGCTATCCCTGAGACTTCAACAACAGGAGGCAAGCTCTACATCAAGCCCTTGGAGATTTCTTCTTCAAGATGGAAGGCACACAAAGTCCAGTCTTTGCCCTCTTACTCTGGCAGAAGCAGCACTGCAGGAAAGCTCCACAAAGCACAGTCACAGGCAGGGCAGCACTTGTTCCTCAGCGATCAGCTCTTCTCCAGGCAGAGGTTCCCCTTGATTCCAGAAGTGTTTCTAAAGTTTGTAAGTTTGGGTGCCCTTCTTATACCCATTTTAGTCTTTGAAGTCACCTTTCTTCAAAGGGGACTCACACCTTCTTGTGAAATCCTGCCTTGCCCAGGCAAGGCCTCAGACACACACCAGGGGGTTGGAGACAGCATTGTCAGAGGCAGGCACAGTCCTTTCAGATGAGAGTGACCACTCCACCCCTCCCTCCTAGCAGAGATGGCTAATCAGGAAATGCAGATCACACCCCAGCTCCCTTTGTGTCACTGTCTGGTGTGAGGTGAAAAACAACCCAACTGTCAAACTGACCCAGACAGGGAATCCACAAACAAGGCAGAGTCACAGAATGGTTTAAGCAAGAAAATGCTCACTTTCTAAAAGTGGCATTTTCAAACGCACAATCTCAAAATCAACTTTACTAAAAGATGCATTTTTAAATTGTGAGTTCAGGGATCCCAAACTCCACCTGTCCATCTACTCTCTAGGGGAATCTACAATTTAATCATATTTAAAGGTAACCCCCATATTATCCTATGAGAGAGAGACAGACCTTGCAACAGTGAAAACGAAATTGGCAGTATTTCACTGTCAGGACATATAAACCACATTACTATATGTCCTACCTTATCCATACACTGCACCCTGCCCTTGGGGCTACCTAGGGCATACCTTAGGGGTGCCTTACATGTAAGGAAAGGGAAGGTTTAGGCCTGGCAAGTGGGTACACTTGCCAAGTCGAATTTACAGTGTAAAAATACACATACAGACACTGCAGTGGCAGGTCTGAGACATGATTACAGAGCTACTTATGTGGGTGGCACAACCAGTGCTGCAGGCCCACTAGTAGCATTTGATTTACAGGCCCTGGCACCTCTAGTGCACCTTACTAGGGACTTACTAGTAAATCAAATATGCCAATCATGGATAAACCACTTACATACAATTTAAACAGGAGAGCATATGCACTTTAGCACTGGTTAGCAGTGGTAAAGTGCTCAGAGTTGAAAAGCCAACAGCAACATGTCAGAAAAATATAGGAGGCAGGAGGCAAAAAAGTCTGGGGATGACCCTGCAAAAGCAAAAGTCCAACACGACCCCCTACCAGCCTAAAGCCAGGGGAGAACAATCAATACCTTGATGTACTTCCCTGATTGGGGCGATAGAACAGGGACCCAGGCCCACAACAGCAGGGGCATGTTCCAGTTCTACGCCTTCCTGACTCCAGTTGGATCCCTCTGTCCATACTCTCAGGGCCCACTAAGCTAACCCATGGGGAATCCTTCTCCACATCTACAGACACCATCTGTGCAACACCTAACTTTACTTTGCTCACAGATGTATTGCAATGGGCAGATAGTACCACCAGGGCCAACACAGTGGTGTTGCCCACTCCACCCCCGGGGTGTGACTCTCGTCCTCCCCCCCCCAGGGGCAACTCTGTCCACCAGGACAGCAAGCCACAGTGGCCCCAGACAACTGTCAGGGATGAGAGCCCGACCTCAGGCCTCTCTAACCACTGTGACTGTGGAGAGTGGGGGGTGGTAGCCCCAGGTGCCTGGCACCCTTTGACCACTCTCTCTTCCACCAGGTCAGGGATGACAACCTGACCCTGGTCCTCCCCTCTGGGGCTCTGTACCCTCCCTGCAGAAGCGGCACCCCCTGAGTCAAAAACTGTCAGGGTGCTTGTAGAAGCAGTCCTGCACAATTCTTCCATCAGTGCAGGGATGTTAACCTGCAACTGATCCTCCAACCTGGGGTCTGTACCTTCAGGTTGGACCAGGGCCAGGGGTGAGGCTTCCCTCCCCCTGCCCTCTCTTCTGGGGTCCTGAACCACCCAACTAGGAGTGGCCCCCCCAGAAGACAACATGGTAGGGGCACTGTTAGCAGTAGCCCCTTCCTCCAGGTCAGGGGAGACACCCTTAACCTGGCCTCCCAATCCAGGGTCTGTACCCACAGACTGGATCACGGCCTGGCAACCCAGGACTTCCTGGGGGGCATACCTACCCCCTACCAGGTCAGAGTTTACCCTCTGAACCTGGTCATCCAACCTAGGGTCACCACCCTGCGGTTGAACCACTGCCTGGCACACCAGGACTTCCTTGGGAGCACACTTACCCCCCATCAGGTCAGAGTTTACCCCCTGAACCTGATTATTCAACCCAGAGTCACCACCCTGCGGTTGAACCATTGCCTGGCACACCAGGACTTCTTTGGGAGCACACTTACCCCCCATCAGGTCAGAGTTTACCCCCTGAACCTGATCATTCAACCCAGAGTCACCACCCTGCGGTTGAACCATTGCCTGGCACACCAGGACTTCCAGGGGGGCACACTTACCCCCCTCAAGGGACACACTGTCCCGAAGGGCCACACAAGAGTCTGGCTGGCGCAGGTCTCCTGACCTCTGCCCATCTGACAGAGTCTGGATTCCCCCCAGCCCAGAAATGGTCTCACCAAGGTCATTCATGGGGGGCTCTGCTCTCAGAGCTGACCCCTGACCCTCCAGGTTCTCCACTGGGGTCCGCAACCCCCTCTCAACCCTCTGTCTGGACTTCTGCACCCCCTCACTAGGAGTGGTACTGCCAGACACCAGAACTGGTGGGACGCTGGCTACAGCCGCCCCCCCAAGTTCTCCTGACACTGTGGGGTCTCCCTCAACAGATGGCCCTATGGTACAGGCTAGGCTCCCCTCCTGGTGTTCCCGCAGGGAACCCTCCAGGACCTGGGACCGGATCTCGGGCACCTTGGGCCTCAACCCATCCCCATTCCCTCTCCTCTGAGACTGGACATGGGGTCCCTCACCCATCCCACTACACTGGGACCTACCTGGGACACTACAATCCTTCCCTACCTCACCTGGTTGGGAACTACCTAGACCACTCCTCTCAGGAGCACCCCCAAATGCCTCTTCAGACTCTCTGGTACTCACCCAGAAGTCTGCCTCCATTGTAAGCTCCCTGGGGTCAGAGAACTCACACTCCACCTGGTGTTGGCATAGCTCTGGAAAATAAGGACTAGACATATGCTCTCCAGCAATTACATCACTCAGCCCCTCACATGAATTAACCAAAGTACCCTTCACCCAACCATCCAGTGACTCTGCCTTGAAAAAGCACCCCACATCACCCTCCTGAGACTGGTGAGACAGTACCTGACTGTCCCTGACACTCAACCCACACTCTTCTGGGATGTCTTCACACTCCATAACCAGGACTTCTACCTGGGGGGAACCCCTCTCCCTGTCACTCTCACCTAGAGTCAGTAGAGTGTCCCTCCCACCAGTAGGAATATGACTCCCCATGCCAGTTCCCCAATCCACCTCAGGGACCCTGTGCATCACTGGAGCTACCTCATACCCCTGAACCTCCTGGCGTGTGTTAACTCCCTCCTTCAAGTAGGGCACCACCTCTCTGGGCATGTGCACTTCTGCAGCATCACTGGATATACAATTGTTGCTGCCACCATTCCAGCTGGACTCAGCCCTCATGACTTCCAGCTCTTTCAATTTAAGCTCGTAAGCATAAATCATTTTTTTAATCTCTAAGTTCCTCCTCCTTTCTTTCAACTCTTCCCACTTGTCATACTCCCTTTGCATCCTCAACTTTTCTGCCTCCAACCGGCGAACCCTTTCTGCCTGTCTGTCCTGTAACTCTTCAGGAGTCAGACCCTTGGGTGACACCCTGCCATCCCTCCTGGGGACCCTCCCCCCAGGCGTAACAGGTTCTTCCACTACACCACTGTGTATCCTCTGCACTTCCCCACCCATATTCTCCTCCTCTGTGTGCCCTCCAGCCTTCTTGATTGTCACCCCCTCCCTGGTGGAGCTCTCCGTGGGACAGTCAAGATCTTTAAGGAACTGTTTCAATTGAGCAACTGAGTACTCCTTCAGTTTCTCCATTTCAAACACAGCTCCAGCTGTTGCATCTCCAGATTGAGACATGATGGTCACAAGTGCAAAGTTCCAAAGGCAGAAAATAAGTTCCCAATGAAGTAAAAAGAATCAGTCAAGGGATCAGCAAAATCATGGAAGTAGAACAAAAAGAGTCCTTAAGAGAAAAATCAAAAGATCACCAAACAAGTAGTATGTGGTCACGTAGTGGTCTGAGATCAAAACAGTAGTGTACACTTAATTACTGTATGTCAAGTACAAATACAAGTCCAATCCCGACCGCTGGTCACCAATGTTAGAAATGGGGTCTTTGGTTGACAGTCAGGTTACCCCCTGTTCAAGCAAGGACCCTCACTCTAGTTAGGATAAAAGAGAATCACCCTCAGCTAACCCCTGCTTACCCCCTTGGTAGCTTGGCAGAGCAGTAGGCTTAACCTCAGAGTGCTGGGCGTAAAGTATTTGTACCAACACACACAGTAACTTAATGAAAACACTACAAAATGACACAACACCAGTTTAGAAAAATAGGAAATATTTATCTAGACAAAACAAGACCAAAACGACAAAAATCCAACATACACAAGTCAAGTTATGATTTTTAAAAGGTTTAAAATAAAAAGAGTCTTTAGGTAGTTGTAACGACACACTAGCGCTGCTAGCGTGTAAATGTACCTGGTTTGCGTCAAAAATAACCCTGCACGGGCGGTGTGCGTCGAAAGTAACCCTGCACGGCTGTGTGCGTCGAAAACAACTCGGCACGGCGGTGCGCGTTGAAAAAGCCAGCCACACGACGATCCGAAAGTCCCGCGGCGCAGGGTGCGATCTCTCAGCCTCCGTCAGCGATGCTGCGCGTCGTTTCTCCTGCTCCGGGCGTCGGTTTTTCGGTCGCGTTTCCTGCGGCGTCGTTTCTCAGCTGCGGAACCGGCGTCGCGTCGTTTTCTCAGCCGCGATCGGATTCGCGTCGATCTTTTCTCCGCACGGTGCTCGGTGCGTGTATTTTTGTCCTTAGGCTGCCAGCCTCTCCTTTCAGGGTCCCAGGAACTGGAAGGGCACTACAGAGCAGAGTAGGGGTCTCTCCAGAGACTCCAGGTGCTGGCAGGAAGAAGTCTTTGCTATCCCTGAGACTTCAACAACAGGAGGCAAGCTCTACATCAAGCCCTTGGAGATTTCTTCTTCAAGATGGAAGGCACACAAAGTCCAGTCTTTGCCCTCTTACTCTGGCAGAAGCAGCACTGCAGGAAAGCTCCACAAAGCACAGTCACAGGCAGGGCAGCACTTGTTCCTCAGCGATCAGCTCTTCTCCAGGCAGAGGTTCCCCTTGATTCCAGAAGTGTTTCTAAAGTTTGTAAGTTTGGGTGCCCTTCTTATACCCATTTTAGTCTTTGAAGTCACCTTTCTTCAAAGGGGACTCACACCTTCTTGTGAAATCCTGCCTTGCCCAGGCAAGGCCTCAGACACACACCAGGGGGTTGGAGACAGCATTGTCAGAGGCAGGCACAGTCCTTTCAGATGAGAGTGACCACTCCACCCCTCCCTCCTAGCAGAGATGGCTAATCAGGAAATGCAGATCACACCCCAGCTCCCTTTGTGTCACTGTCTGGTGTGAGGTGAAAAACAACCCAACTGTCAAACTGACCCAGACAGGGAATCCACAAACAAGGCAGAGTCACAGAATGGTTTAAGCAAGAAAATGCTCACTTTCTAAAAGTGGCATTTTCAAACGCACAATCTCAAAATCAACTTTACTAAAAGATGCATTTTTAAATTGTGAGTTCAGGGATCCCAAACTCCACCTGTCCATCTACTCTCTAGGGGAATCTACACTTTAATCATATTTAAAGGTAACCCCCATATTATCCTATGAGAGAGAGACAGACCTTGCAACAGTGAAAACGAAATTGGCAGTATTTCACTGTCAGGACATATAAACCACATTACTATATGTCCTACCTTATCCATACACTGCACCCTGCCCTTGGGGCTACCTAGGGCATACCTTAGGGGTGCCTTACATGTAAGGAAAGGGAAGGTTTAGGCCTGGCAAGTGGGTACACTTGCCAAGTCGAATTTACAGTGTAAAAATACACATACAGACACTGCAGTGGCAGGTCTGAGACATGATTACAGAGCTACTTATGTGGGTGGCACAACCAGTGCTGCAGGCCCACTAGTAGCATTTGATTTACAGGCCCTGGCACCTCTAGTGCACCTTACTAGGGACTTACTAGTAAATCAAATATGCCAATCATGGATAAACCACTTACATACAATTTAAACAGGAGAGCATATGCACTTTAGCACTGGTTAGCAG
The DNA here is from genome assembly GCF_031143425.1 of Pleurodeles waltl. Classification (NCBI taxonomy): domain Eukaryota; kingdom Metazoa; phylum Chordata; class Amphibia; order Caudata; family Salamandridae; genus Pleurodeles; species Pleurodeles waltl. The sequence goes on from NC_090440.1 coordinate 264,546,754, forward strand.
TGGTAAAGTGCTCAGAGTTGAAAAGCCAACAGCAACATGTCAGAAAAATATAGGAGGCAGGAGGCAAAAAAGTCTGGGGATGACCCTGCAAAAGCAAAAGTCCAACAGTTGGCTTTAGGACTCTAGCACTCGTTTGCAGCAGTAAAGTGCACAAAGTGTTTGTGATCTATTTTCTAAACATGGAAAATCTGGCATACACCAGATTGACACCATTATTTTACTTATATGTCCCTTGTAGAGTGGTATATAATTTACTGAATGCTACTAGTGGGTCTTCAGCACTTATTGTGCCACTGTTAGAAATGGGGATTCTGGTTGGCTAGGGTGTGCACCTAAGCCAGGCAGAACCACCCACTCTAGTCAGGGCGTGGGAGTTACACACCCAAGATAACCCCGGCTCACCTCCTTGGTAGCTTGGCATGAGCAGTCAGGCTTATCCCAGAGGAAATGTGTAAAGTGTTTGCACTACACACACAACACGTTATGCACTATTCCCACTACAAAGAAAACATAACACCAAGTTATATAACAATGAACTGTATTGTACACAACATAATTAGACCAAACAAAACATGTCAGTAATTCCCTGCTACCCAAGCAGTTGTCAGAACGTTAAACAGTACTGATACTCTGCAGAAATCAGCAGTAGTCAGGAAATCATTACAACAACAATGCACATATCACAAGATCCTCATAAATGCCCATATCAGGAACATAAGAAATACATGTAAAGTCACCAAAACAGGTTAGCATAACATTCCCAGAATGCCCATAAAAGGAACATCAAAAATACGTATGGCAAGTCAGGGAAACATATTAAGAATGCCAAAAACAGCATGTTGCCAGTAAAATTGTACCTGTCTTTGTATGCAGTCGACACCTCGAGTGCCACAAAGAAAATGGGGATCCCCGGCTCTCCTTGGCATCAAAACGGGGACCGTGTTATGGTTGGGGAGAGCGGGACGGCATAAACCTCCTCTGATTTTATACAGGGGGTCCTCCTAGGGTCTGCGCCCAAACCAGCACCTTCAATCTCTGTGGCCCCCTCCCAGGCCACGACTGGCTCTCTGGGGGTGGGGGGGCGGCAGAGCCAAACGGTGAGAAGGGTAAAGCGGCACTGGAGGCCTCTGATGAGACTTCCTCCCTGCTTTTCTCAGAGCGACCCACTCGGGGCCTCCGATAAGACCTCCTCTCCACCTGTCCTCAAAGGGCTGACTCGCCCGCACTCGACCTGGTGCGCGAGTCAGCTGCAGCCCGCCTGGGCCAATGCATTGGTCTAGGGCACAGATGGGCCCTGTTGGTGCCCTGGGGGTGCTCCTCTGAGTGTACTTCTCCCCAGGGGCACCACTAGGAGCGCACTCGCTACAGATTTCGAATCTTCGTGCCCCTGGGGCACCTGAAGGAGTGTGTTTTCAATGCACTTGGCAATCTCAAAATGCTCGGGTCATGGCGGTGAATGCTTTGCGGTGAAGCGCTCTGAAGGTACTAGTAAAAGGACGAGTGCTCTCAAGACACTCAGGTCATAAAGTTAAGTGCTCTCCAGGTGCTTTTAGGGCAGTTAAGTGGAACACTCGCCAGGTGCTATGCCACAAAGCTGAAGCGCTCCTCCTGCACTTTGAGAATAAAACTCAAAAAGGTTTCAGAGGGCAGGAGCCACAGCACCCAGCCTCTGGGGACACCAAGATGGACCACAGGATGGCAGGACCCAGCAACGGGCCAGCACAAAGGGGATGCAGTCAGTTCCACTTCTTCCTAGAGACCAAGGAGGTCACAGGTCAGCACAGCAGCAGCAGTCCAAGATGGTTCCTGGTGAGTCCCTCCATCAGCATTCTGTGTCCAGTTACAAGCATGTTCAAGTGTTCAGAGTGTCTCCTTTTTCATGGAGAACCCACGTGTACTAATACTCAGTTGTGCAGAGGTTTAACAAAGGTGGGGAGAGGAGGTTCCAACCAGTTACAACTGGATCTGGGAGTGTCCCCCCTCTCCTCCAGCACAGGCTCCAGACATCAGTTGAGGTTAAGCAAGCCCTTTGTGTGAGGCCAGGGCAGAGCCTTTACAGATGCATGTGTGCCCCGCCTCCCCTTCCCTCAGCACAGGAAGACCATTCAATATGCAGATGCACCCCTTTGACACCCCCACCCTCCCTGCGTACAGGATGTCTGAAAAGTATGCACAAAGTCCAACTGTCACTCTGCCCACACATGGATTGGAGTCAAGCTACAAAACACCAGAGTCATAAGCACAGAGAAATGCTCACTTTCAAGAAGTGGCATTTTTGTAATGATAATAAAACATCAACCTACACCAGTAAGCAGCATTTCTCACTACCATTACAACCATGCCAGACATGCCTATGCTCATAAATCAGACAATACCCCCTACACATATGGCAGGGCATTTCCAATGCAAAACTACGAGAAGGCAGCACTCACAGCAGTGAGAAACCAAATAGGCTTTTTGTCACTACCAGGACAGGCCATGCAACCAGGCTTCTACATTCATAGCACCCTGCCTATGGGGCTAGCTAGGGCTACCTTAGGGGTGACTTACATGTAGTAAAAGGGGAGTGAATTTAGATGCCAGGTCCCTGTGGCAGAACACTGCACATGAAGGGCCTGAGTTAGCAGGCATGAGACAGTTTTGAAAGGCTACTTCTGTATATGGCACAAGCAGCGCTGCAGGCCCACTAGTAGCATTACATTTACAGGCCCTGGGTATAGAGATACCACTGTACAAGGGACTTACAGGTAAATTAAAAATGCCAATTAGGTGTAAGCCAATCATACCATCTTTAGAAGAGAGAGCACCTGCACTTTAGCACTGATCACCAGTGGTAGAGTGCTCAGAGTCCTAGAGCCAACAGCAAGAGGTCGGAAACAATAGGAGGAAGGAGGCAAAAAGTCTGGTGATGAACCTGCAAAAAGGGCCAAGTCTAACAGCCATCTACTGAAGTATTCCCTTAAAGAATGTCCCAGGTCTGTCATTGCAGCCTGAATGCTATTTTAAACTGCCAATTCCACTTGGCAATATAAAATCCTTGTTAAGTCCTAAAAACTCCTTTTATTGCATATGCCACCCCACAAGTTAGGTCGTAGATAGCACATAGGGCAGGGTGCATTGTAAGTAAAAGATTGGACATGTACTTTTCAGTTGTACGTGTCCTGGTACTATAAAATTCCTAAATTCGTTTTCAGTATTGTGAACCCTACCTCTCTCATAGGATAGCATTGGGTTGCTTTGTTACATTTAATAAGTGCTAATGTTTGATTGGGAACAGGTAAAAAGTTCATTTCTGGTGTCTGAGAAATTAAAAATCCTCTTTAATGGTAAAGTAGGATTTTAAATTACATGTTTAAAAGTGCAACTTTTAGAAAGTTGGCATTTTCCTGCCCTACCCCAGGTTACATGAATGTATATAGTTGGCAGTTGGGCTTTGTGTACTCCTCCCAGACAGCTACACAATAGAGGGATTATATGTTCTTGGATGGGCCATCACTGATAGGATGGAGGTGGTGGAGCTGGGCACATTCCCACTTGCAACTGAATGGGCTGTGGTCTGCTTTCACACAAAGGACTTTTTATCCCTGCATTCTTCATGCAGCCAGCTTGGAGCCAGGGCAGGGGAAGTAGGAAACTTCAAGCACTTCAAAGGGAATTTTCTAGAAACTTCTCCTCCTTTGAAGAAGGCATCTGGTATGAAAATAAGACTCTCAGAGACACTCTTCATTTGAGGTTCTGGATCTGGAAAAGGACTCTCAGCGGACTGCATGCTGATGTGGCCTGCTTTGTACTCCACATGCTGTTTTGCTTCACCTGGAAGGATACTTTGCTGCCTAGTGTCTGCCTTAGCCCTCAGTAGCCTGCCCTTCTGGTTGAACCCTGTTCTGTTGTTGAACCCAGAACTACCAGAATGACTACAAGAGCTAGTTGGCTGGACTCAAGATCAGAGCCCTAGGGTCAGAAAATGCTCCAACCACCTTGAATCCTCACCTTCCCCGAGTGAGTCCTGAACATTCAAAGTGGTACCATACCATTCCTGTCCTAGACCCTTGATGGTGGTGCCCAGATAGCTAAATTCTAAACCTTGGGACTTAGAAGATTTTTGGCTAAAAACTGGTCTGAGAACCTAGCGAAGACCGGGGCCAACCTTCTCATTTATCCACCTAAAGTACATCACTGGTTAATTCCATTTGTGCCTTACACTCTGTCACTGTTCCCTAAGGTAGCCTCTTCTCCCAAACTTTGACACTCTCATGAATTCTCTTTTAACTAACCTTCTACACTGTTCATTGGGGCCATCATTCCCACTGGCCCATCTCCTTTCGAAATCTTTTCCTTTCACTGTTTTCAACCGCCTCCTTTATAACCAGTCACCTTGGGTTCACTTGTTACTATGCCAATCAAAGGTCCTCTCCTTCAAAAATGAGTCTCTGTTGAGTAGTTGCACTTGCCACCTTTTATGATGCATTGACTTAGAGCACACTTATATTGCATTGCCATGCTCTCATGACCACAATGAATAGGACCAACCATATTTGTACACTGCTATCCAATAACCATTTTCACCAGGAGATAACACATGTCTTAAGGCTACATGATGTACACATAACAATTTGTTGCTGTGCTAATGTAATTTATAGTACAAACATCTTGATGCTTTGCAATGGTGTTTATGAATATGTTCATTGCAAATGTATTCTTCTTTTTCCAAATGTATTAATCTTTTTGGTCCATATTCTAACCGGTTTGGGATGTTTTCAAGCCTCTATCATTAATAACATTGCGTGGACTTTGCAGTATTTGTCTCACATTCTGTTCCCAGAATTGTGTGCATGAACCTCAAAATTATGAACACAGACCTTTGTCTTATAAAATCAAGTAATCACAGCTTCGCATTTCTAGTACATCATCAGTTCCCTGAGGTATCCCATCCTTCTCACACAGTTTTTCAACTAGCATTGAGAATGAGCAAATAGAGTGCTCTGTACCACTTGTCATTGTAAAATAATAGTGGGAAGGCATAGGTACGATTCTTCCTTTTACCAGCTTAAGCGTATGCTCAATATGTTTGTGCTGCACTTGATTAAATCTTTTCTTTATAGGTAGGGCCATAGTTACTCAGCTTTCCAAGACAGCTTTCTTCAAATTAATGCTTTTGGCAAGTACATACAATGTTTTACGTTTTTGCATTTCTGAAACATTAACATTGTTCTACAAAACATCATGGCTAAATATAGAGAACAAATTATAGTGATGATAAGTATATACTAGTAAGTATAGATATACTATTCATAACTCCATATTCATGTACCTTGAAGATATAATTATTGCCAAGGTACATATATGTGAAATTCATTACAGTAAGCCAGTGCCCACCACTTGCAACCACTAGCTGAAATTATGCTGAGAAGAGGGAAATAGCTTGAACTTAGAGGTGTATATTTCTAAAAAAAGGCATAGTTGCACAATATTAAAGGGACATAACATGGATGGAAGGGATGGGAGGGGCATCATTGCCTCTCATTGTTCCTGACCCTTCCCCGGACTCAACAATGGTAATAAATAGCATACTATACTCTGTGCATCTGTTTATATAAGATACGTAAATTAAAAATCTAAAAGTAATTAAGTTAAAAACAATAAGGATGATGTAAAGCAGGATGATATAGTGGTACGAGATAAAAATACAAGGGGATCGGTGTTACTACATGACAATATGTAACATGCTTGTGTAAGGTATGCAGACTTACGAGTGTTATACCTGACATCCTTAGCATGGTGTTCCTCAAAACATTGTCACCATTCCCTTACATTGATGAATTTGTATTTATTAACATTAGGACTCAGTGCACTTTACCCCTGCTAAAAAAAGTACTAAAGTGCTTGTGTTCTCTCCTTAAAGCATGATAAAATTTGACTACATCTAATCATCCTTGCCATGGTGTTCCCTCAAAGTTTTGCCTTCACTCTCTTACTTTTCTAAACTTGTGTTCGTTGGCAGTAGGACTCTGTGCACTGTACCCTTGCTAACCAGTGCTGAATTACTTATATTTCTACTTAAACCAGTGCTGAAGTGCTTATGTTTTCTCCTTTACATATGATACAAAATTGAATGCACCTAATAGGCCCATTTGATTTACATACAACTTCCTAGGAAAGGGACCCTGGGCCTGCAAATAAAATCCTACTAATGGGCTGCAGCACTGACTGTGCATTCACTAAAATAGCCTTTTAAAATATTTCATAGGCATTTCATCCTGGCCAAATAAACCTTTTGCCAGGCTCAAACCTTCATTTTTAATACCTATAAGATAGGGCATATGTGTTTAAGTTTTACATGTAATTGCAAAAAAAACCTCCTAAATTATTTTTTCAGTGTTGAAGGCCTTTGTCTCCCATAGACTAACACTGGGTTACCTTATTAATAAGTGCTAACGTCAGTTTGAGACCACATAGAGATATGTTGCTTACACTCAAGTGAATTTTAATTTAAAATAACTTTTAATGGCAAAGTAGGATTTTAAGTTACTATTCTGAAGATGTGACTTTTAGGAAGTTGGCCTTTTTCTACCTAAACCAACTGTGTCTTTCTGCCAGTGTCCTGAGTTACATGACTGTGAATGTCTCTGCTGTTGTGGGTTGTGTATTGCTTCCAGACAGTGCCACAAAGGAGGCCTTGGAGTGAGGGAAGAGAGTCTTCCTGACAGGATGGCTGAGGAGATATTGTGTTCCGCCCTGATTAGATTTCAAAGGGCCATGCCTGATGCACACACAAAGGAGCATGACACCAGGCATTCCATTGCATCCATGACTGTAGAAAGTTTGGAAACTAGACCAGGTGAAAGAGAAGAACTGACCAGAATCAGTCTTAGGGGTAGGTCAGGGAATTTCCCTAACAAAAAGATTGCCATCATGTATAAAAAACGTACCTTCACAACCTCTCATCAGAGAATTCCTGGACCTGTAGAAGCGTCAGTATAAGCACTGCCCTTCTATCTCAAGACAGAAGTTTAGACCTGCTTACCCAGGCTCCCAGAAATGATTCCAAGGGTCAGGTGGCAGACTACATGTTTCAGCTCCTGGTACACTACAAGCTTCCAGATGCCTCCCTTCAACTGCCTAGCTGGCCAGCACCAACTGGACCCTTCTGGACCTGCCTGAGCCCTGCTGCTAGACTCTGCTAGAATGAGTCCTGATCCCCAAGAAGTGTCCCTAGGCCCTGGACCTTAGACTGACATCAGAGTACACACCTTCTGAAGCATAGGGGAAGATGCAGAGGTTTTCGGCTTCTTGCGACTGTGAAATGACCTGTTTGCACTGAGAATCGATTGCCCACAACAGCCACCTATGCAAAGCTCTAGCTGGACCTTCTGTTCACAATGGCTGTGACCGACCGCTACGACTTCCAATGTAAGACCTACACTTAAGCCGACAGCCCACTATGACCAACAAAACTCAAACAATGACCGGCTCTTCGTGCTACAACAGCGACTGTCTGCATCGCTCAACCTGCTCCTCCTGCCTACAATGACCTCCTCTGCAAATGGGAATATCAACTCTATGCGCAGACTTGAGAAGGTGGCTCTTCAGTGGGATGAACAGGGTCCATCTATGTGACCAACGCTCCTTCACAGTTGGCCTAAACTGGTGACTTTCCCTCAGTCCAGCTTGAGGAGATAACTGCGAGTGAAGCTTTGTGCTTTGTGGCTCTATTTCCATCTAATACTTAAAAAACTCATATCTCCGATTCAACTACTTGGAGTTTTGTAATTCTGTTGTCATTTGATCGATTACATTTTTCTCAAGTTTTCTAAATTGTTTTGTGATTTGATTGTGTTGTGTTTTCACTTTATTACTGTTTAAGTGCTGCATTAGTTCTGTTCACGTTAATTCTAATTTAAGGCTGACTGCTTTTGTGCCAAGTTACCAGAAGGTTACTCACAGGTTTATTTAGTGACTCTTGAGGCTCACTCTGACAAGGATTGTGTTTGTTATTTGAGGGAGCTTCCACCCCTCTCAACTAACAACCAAATTTCTACATTAGTGTTTAGTGTTGGGTGTCAGTGCTTGCGTTCATGCAGTACCATTCAGTGATTTGTACAAAACTGAAAATCCCTAATAATAGTCTTATTATTATTATTATTGATTTGTTTTAAATTCTACTTTATTAACCATAGTTTTTTCCTTTTTCCAAATTTAACTCCATCCTCACATTTGCCCTACCTGTGATACCTGCTTGAGAAAATAGGGTTGGAGATTAACAACATTGATAACCTGAATAGGTCAGAGTTGAGAAAGCCCTGCAAGGAGCTAAGCTAACCTTGGAGAAGGGACCACAAAAGTGGACTTTCAGGTTTCCCTCAGAGTCTATTAGGTGGTCTGCAGGACGCAAGCTGCAACAAGGGAATGATAGAATAATAACCCTGGGGACGAGGAGATGAATGAAGTGCAGAGATGCAGCAGGAAGAGGAAGGAAACCTGCCCCAGGAGCAAGGTCCCTTGTCAGGTACAGTGTGTCTTCCAACAACCTGTCCTTTTGGGAACTGGAGTGCAGTAGGGGTGTGAGAGCGTTCAGGCTGCAGATAGCCAAAAAGAAATTGTCTTCAGAGGATAAGAAAGCAGCTGCAGAGAACAGAAAGGTTAAGGCAGAGATTGTGTTAGCCCAGGAGAAGGCTGAGGCTGAAAGGGCCTTGGAGGTGCAGAAGCTAGCCCTGGAAGAAAATTAAATATTGCTGGTTCATGAGATAAGCTAGAAGGAGCTGAAGCTAAAGGCCAAACAGCTCTCAGAGTCCTGCAGAAATGGTGGCAGTGACAAACAAGTGTCCAATGGAGATAGGAGGTTCCACATACACAAAAGATCTGGTGCCTACCTTTGTCGTAGGCGATAATATAGCCAAGTTGTTTGAGGCCTAGAAGATAACTCTAGAGATGCATAGGGCCCCCAAGAGGGATAGGATACCCAGTCTCTGGAGGCATGTACTTACTGAGGGGAGGGATTCACCATCGTCCCTAGGAAAGGTTGACAGGGTGAAGAACCCACTCATGAAGGAAGCCCTTGTCTGAAATATGGTCCTACCCCTGACAAGCACAGGTTGAAGTTCCGGGAAAGACAGCACCTGATAGACTCCAAGCTCACTGACCCAAGGAGCTTGCGAAGGAAGCAGACTGCTGGCTCAGCACCAGGACCCACAAGAAGGTACCGGGGAGGGGCACCAAAAGTGTGGACAGCACCCCAACTAGAAGAAGGAGGGGAAACAAGAATAAAAACAAAGAGTTCGCTCAAGGACCCCAAAAGATTTTCCAGGGGAAGAATTCCCTGTCCCATCCTGACCAAAAGAAAACTGGTTTTCATGGGAGGAAGCATCCAGATCACTTTACACATAAGTGCTACAGACATGGGCAAGCTAAGGGGGATTCCATCTGCCCAAAAAGGCAGCAGCTCCTCAGTGGTGGGCAGATCCCAAGGATGGCAAGTGTAGCGCTCGAGGCATAGGTTGCCCTAGTTAGTCTGAGGGTGGTGCAGAGGTTACCCTAGGACCTTAGGGTGACAGAGAGATGGTACCAAAGGCTAATAATACTAAATAGTGTATGCAGTGGGTCACCATCAATGCTCAGAGGGAGGAGGCTCTGAGAGACACAGGAGCTAGCATGACTAATGTTAGGCGTCATCTGCTGTCCTTAGAGCAGGTAATTCTCAGTGTAGACCTCCAAGTTGTGACAGTTGATGACCACAAGAGTCACAAACTGTGGCTGTGTTTCACTTTGAATGGGGGTCTCAGGTCCCTTAACTGACTATGAGTGCAGCCATGCCTTTGGATTGTCTACTTGGAAATTACATGGGTAGTTTTTTAACACAAAAGAAACCTAGTTATCACCAGCGACATGGGGCAGTAAGTGGAACAAGGAACAGAGATCCCTAGTTGAAAGAATAAGCAGAAATTATGTGCAGTCAAATGACAATTTTAATTAACTAAACAAAGTCATTTCAATCCTCAACAAATGCCAGGATGAACATCAAGACTCCAACATCTTCCATAAGCTGAAGATCACTGTAGCTGGCACTGAGACGCATAATAACTCCCCTGCGTTCATCCATGAAGAAATACTGCCATTCCTCACAATAGACTTAAGTTTCAAAATGGGCATCAGATAACAGGGGCTAGTCGCATGGGAATGTTTGTGAGTGCCTGCATGTATGGAATCATCATCAGGCAAGGAGGGACTAGGGCAGACTGAAACAGGCTAAAGGAGCAGGAGTAATGATTTCTCATTAGCTAAAGAAGGATCAATTTCCAGTCACTATAACTAACTGTGGTCCCTGGCTTCTGACGCAAATTTTGGAACTTAGGGCCAGATGTAGGTAGAATAGATTTTGCGACTCGGAAATTGCGACTCAGTGCAACTTGCTCAGTGCGACTTGCAATTTCCGAGTCGCAAAACCATATGCAGAATGGTGTCTCAGACGCCTTCTGCGAATCGCAAGGGGGTCGCAAAGACCCACCTCATTAATATTAATGAGGTGGGTCGCAATTTGCGACCCCCTTGCGATTCCCTGCACTCACAGGGATGGTGGCCTGCTGGAGACAGCAGACCACCATGTCTGTGACTGCTTTTTAATAAAGCAGTTTTTTTTTTGTAGTGCATCCCGTTTTCCTTAAAGGAAAACGAGTTGCAATACAAAAGAAAAAATGAAACCATTTGGTTTCGTTTTTTGGGAGCAGGCAGTGGTCTATTGGACCACTGCCTGCTCTGGAAAAATATTTTTTGCGACATTCACAATGGGGAAGGGGTCCCATAGGGACCCCTTCCCTTTTGCGAATGAGTTAGCACCCACTTCAAGTGGGTGTTAACTGCGAATTGCTTTGCGACCGCTTTCGCGGTCACAAAGCAATTCTGCATCACGGTGCGAGTCGCAAATAGGAAGGGAACACCCCTTCCTATTTGCGAGTCGCATTACCATTTTGCGAGTCGGTACACTCAGTTGCTAATTAAAAGGAGACTTTTGTTCAAATATGTTAAAAAACCTCATGGAGCGACAGTTGAGGATAGGGTCGTCTGACTCTAGACAGGAGATGAAGATCTGCCTGCATGCGTGGTTCCCTTTTTCCTTCAGGAGAGGTTTGAGGAGACGCTTCTTCTCCATGCACAAGATCCTCTTTGATTATACTGCATAAGTGGCAGTTTCTGTCACCAGTATACAGCCAAGCAGGTTTATCTCCAAGAGCTAGAAGGCAGCCCAGGTGACACTCCAACAATTTGAGCTTCAGGTGGAATGGGTAAGTGTGAGATAAGTACAGCACTTGTTTTAGTTTTGAGCAGCCGTTTATGACCATCCAAGCATTGCTTTTTTTTTTTTGCAAGCTTGACTTTGTCTTCAAGTAATGAGATTTTAGCCGTTGCTGAGTTGATTATTTTTCTGAAGGCACGGTATGGTCCAGAGGTTCCCAAGATGCAAGCTGGCTAGGCTTTGGTCCAGTAGTGTTTGAGGCTGTTGCTGTACCTGCTGCTACTCGAGCTGTCAATTGCTGACAACAGGATAGAATTTAGTGAGTTGGGCTCTGCATGTTATAGTTTGAAGAAGCATTTCACTGTTGCACACTGTCGCCAAACCAATTGCCTTGTTAGACTAAGTTCTAGCTGAATTTGGCTTGGGTAGGAGCTTGGTGGTAGATTTAGTGTGTAACAATAACCTCCAAAAGTGCACAGTCACAACCAAACAGGGCCTGACTACTATAGGTTAAGGTTGGCAAGAGTTTAGCTGCTATGACTTTGAAAAGAAGGTCAAGCACTGGGCCTTTCAAATTCTTGTATAAGGTACGAAAGACAATAATCAAGGCATTGCTCTTAGTTGTGATGGCTCTAGCAACACCCCTAGTTACTTTTATTATTTTGCTGTTTTCAAGCCGTGGGCTCCATGGTACCAAGTGCCATTGTTCTTGCATGCCCTGATAACCAGAATCACCTTAGTATTCTTCTGAATGATAATCAAGTCATTTTGTGTATCGAACAAATTAAGAGTATTTATCAGTTTATGTAGACCTACTTTGGTCAAGCTGCACAAGACCATGCGGTTCATGTATAATAGGTGGTTCAATGCCAGATTGCCAAGATGCAGAACGTGGCTGTTGGTTTCATCAAGGGCTGGTGAGAGGTCATCCATGAAAAGGTTGAAAAGACATGGGGCCAGCACGCACCCCTACTTAAGGCCTTGTTGAGTGTAGATTTTTCTGAACAGAAGAGTGCTATTTCCAATTTTAATCCACACCCAAATTTATGTAAAAAGGGACTCTATGGTTCTGAGAAGGTGTGTCGGAATGTTCCAAGTCCTATCCTTCCTCTAGAGCTTTGCTTGATTTAATCAGTAAAAAGCTGACTTTCCCCACTTGGACAGGGTGATAGACAATGCCAGGATATTAGTAATGATGCCAGAGCTTTTCCTGAAGCCAGATTGTGTAGTGAGGATTAATTGGTTTGTGTCCCCCAAGAGAGACAAATCGTCCAGGATGAGAGATGCAAAGTATTTTGCTTCATTGTCCGAAAGTGTGATAAGATGAAAGTTCTATGGTGAGATTTTGGCTCCAGCTTTGTGAATTGGGCTAATCACAGCACCTTAACATGAGTTGGGTATGGAACATGTATTGACTGCGTAGGAAATAGGAGGGACAACTTCCCTGACCATTACCCTGGATCTTGCTTGTAAATGGCCTGGGGGATTCTGTTTGGATGCACCTTCCCTCCTGCTTTTAATGAAAACATTTATTATGTCTTGGACGGACAGTTGGACCCTAACTGGATAGAGGAGAAACCCTGGATCTTTTACCAGGAAGACCCTCTGCAAGGCGTTAGATGCTGATAGAACCTCTTTACAGGATGGCAGTGCAGGGATTACCTCGGAGTGAGTGGTATTTTACTGCTAAGAAGTGTTTTCTAAGAAAGGTGACCCAGCACTCGTTCCTGATGGGCACGCTTCCAAGGGGCTGCTGTTGCTGTTATAAGTTGTTCACGGCTGACCAGAAGTTTCTAGAATTAGGTTACTCAAGGCTAATTTAATATGGCCCGGAAACAACAGGAGAGGACATTAATGGCTTCTGGGATCTATCTGAGCTAGAGGGGTGGAAAGCAGAAGGGAGCTGCTCCTGGGCAGAGTTCTGCAAAGCAAAGAAAGAGTGTCCCACTCTTGGTGGGTCTACGATGGCAGGCTGAGGCTCAGGCAAATAGAGGTACCTTTGGTGATCACCTCATCTACTGGGATAATGGCCTACTTTATAGTGGGCCTAAGGTCCCTGAGCCTGAGGAAACATGTGTGCTAGTGTTCTCCCTGTGCTACTGGGCCTTCCTATGGATACTGACTCCTGAGGTACCCCTCGGAGGACATCTGGGGCAGACCAAGACCTCTGCAAGACTGGTCTCTCACTTTTATTGGTTCCGGATGAGAATGACCTCAGATGTATTCTGTAAATCTTATCTGACCTGTCATGCCACTGGGAAATCAGGAGTAAGGCAGAAGGTTCCTCTTATTCCTCTCCCTATTATGGGAATACCCTTTGAACATGTGGCCATTGACAGTGTGGGGACTCTGGACCCCAAAGCAGTTCTAGACAACAGGTTTATCCCCGGCTCCATAACTTTAAGACAGTGACTGTGCCTGCAGTGGACAGGCCACTGATGGGGATACTTGCCCAGGTGAGTTTCTTTAAGGACGTGGTATCTGACTGGGACACCAACTACATGTCAGCTTACATGAAGTCAGTGTGGGATGAGTGTGGAACAATCTACAAGTTCTCCACAGCATGCCATCCCCAGAACAATGGACTTGTTGAAAGATTTAATAAGTCCCCTAAAGGCATGATCATGGATCTGTCAGAGCCCTTGAGGCAGAAGTGGAAGTCCTCTCACCATGCCTATTTTTTTGACAAATATACCTTGCATGGTGATGGATGTGCATCCCTGCTCTCAGTGCCCCAATAGTAATGATATCTAGATCCCTAATTCTAATTTTACTTGTCATAGGAAAACACGGATCATGCATGTGCGTCATCATATAGGCATGTCTCATGGATAGCGGTCTTATTGGACTGGGATGGGGGCCCAAAGCACTACCCTCATATTGGCAAAAACCTACCGGCCCTTTTTACCTGTATCACTGAAGTGAGGTCTTCAAGTTCATTCATTTAAAGTTCCACAGCTGTGTGCTTAAGTCACCCTTAGCCTACATCGTTTGGTGTGTAGTGCTGCACAGTGCATGTGTGGTATCCATGTACAGGGTGTACTTGTGCTTGTGAATAGTACATTACAAGGATAATTCAATATTGGCAGTGCATGTATATTGTCTGCATGTTTTGGGTGTATGTGTGGCTGAGACTTGTACAATACATAAATGTTGCAGTTCTGTGCAGTGTGTGTATATTATATGCATGTATTGGGTGTATTTATGACTGTGAATGGTACATACCTGAGAGGTGTAGTGCTGTGCACTAAGGGTATGCTATGTGCATATGCTTTGTGCAGGCATGCCGGTGAAGGATACAATACATGGTAAACTTTGGGTTCCATTTTGGGAGACCCAGAGCTGGGTGGAGAAATAAGAGGAGAGGCGGTATAGGAGTCCCCCCACAGGCAGATGTGTATATTGCTGCATTCCTCTAAGCTGGGTGGGACACACTGGAGGATGGGAGAACCAGGGTGTCCAATACACTTTAAAGCTCTTTGATTCAGAGCGAGGTCACAAGGAAGGGGCCTGGGCATATCCCAGGGACAAGATGGGGGTTGTTGGACCTGTCAGCCTTAGACTGGTCATCCCCCAAACATTTTGCCTTACGCCCCCATTTTTGCTGATTTCATTTTTGCTGGCCTAAGGACTCTGCCTACTTTATCAGTGCTGACGATGACTAAAATGCTTGTGCTCAGTCCTCAAAACATGGTAACATTGGTGTTAGAAATTGGGTTTCTAGTCAGCAGTGGTATGCAACTTGCCCAAGTAGGGACCACAATCCTAGTCGGGGTAAGTCACAACACAGCCTACATTAGCCTGTGCTCTCCCTCTGGTAGCTTGGCAGAGACTAGGCAGACTTAACTTAAAATTATTAAAGAAACAATGATCCCTAATTGAAAGCTGAAATATATATATATATATATAGATATGTATATATCTATATCTATGGCAGGCTGGGCAAGTGGGAGAACAATCATACCCATATGCACAGTCCAATCAACATAATAAATATTTTATTAGCAATTGAATTACACAATGAAATGTAAGTGGGAAAACATGTTCAATAAGAACAAACTTAGGCAAATTTATGACAAAAATAAATACATCTGATAAGACACAATTCAACAAAGACACAACTTAACCCTTATACATCCAACAAACAATTCACATGGGGTCAATGTGTCAAAGTAGACCATGTTTTGATCCTTTTAGCAATACTAGGACCATCATCAAGACTAAAATAAGAATAAGCCTGAGGGCAGTATACATAAACAAGAAACAAACGGAGGGAAAATGGAGGGAGAAAAGAAGGAGTAAAAGGGGAAGGAAAAAAGACAAGGCGAAAGGGGAGGGGAAAAGGGAGGACAATGAAGAAGAGAAAAAGAAAAAGAGGAAAAGGAAATAAATTAGTTAAGTTAAATGGACAAAAATCACAAAAATAATGCAAAAAGGACTAGCACAAATAAGTTGAAAAAAAAAAAAAAAACACAATGCCCCAATTGTGCGCACCAACATGTTTTAAATTATAATGAAAAAGAGAGTATATACCTGAACATGTAAGGAAAAATAAATTAATACGGACTGACAATGAGCAGTAAAAAGTGCTGCTACCTGTAGCTTAATCTGCAAGACGAAAAATTATTGGGTTCGACTAATTGTTATAAAAAAGTGCAGGTACTCCAACCAAATGTGGTTCCACACTCACCATAATAGTATGACACGACCAATAAATTTGATAGAAGGACAGCGGTGAAAATAAAGTCATGTCAATCTTTGAGCTAGGGAAATAAAGGGCCAAAAGAACTGGTAAGCAACCTTATAACAAAAAGCAACCAAGAATATTGAAGGGAAAAGAGGGGTGCACTTCTGAGAATCGGGATCTGGTGAAGCCAATGCCAATGTTAACAAGCTGGGTGTTCAGAGAAAATGACAGCTGCAAGTGTGCTCCATAAATAGATTGTAGAAAGCGAAAAGGGACTATTAGAAAAAAGAGAGGGGACCAAAATTAACTACTTCGGTGGCCAAATTGGAAGGGAGTTTAATTATATAAATCTATCCCTATTGAGCAGTAATTCTTTGCAATATCAAGAATAGTTGAACATTCAGCTAATACCACAATATATCATGAAAATGAAGAAGAATATAACCTAAAGCTGAATAATTCTCTCTTTATATATGGAGTCCGTCTAAAGAATGTGAAAAAATAATTTGGAAATCAATTTCAAATCACACATACATGTCATGAGGACATCAATTCCCACTAAACCAAAGTACATAAAAGGAAGACCCATTGCTAAGAACTTGCCAAGTCCATATATAGTCATATTGGAGGCAACAAAATAGAAACAACGGCCTTATAATAAAATATAATTAATTGATCTTCTTACTAATGCATGTGGATACCCTCTGATAAGAAGTCTATTTATTAATATGGGTGCCTCACAAAAAAAAAACATTTTCCTTCAAGAAACAACTCCTCCTAACCCTTTAAAACTGAGACTAGGGAAGTAAATCTCTGAGTGCTCTAGGATGATCGCTCATGTAAGCCGGTAACACATTTCTTTCTGTGGTCTTCCTGTATAATTCTTTATCCTTGATTCTGATCATAAGATTGAGGAAGGGGATCTCACTACCATTCCAACCATACCAAATATGACAATGCCACTCCTTTCAGATCAGAAATTATCACTTCAAGTTACATAAGGGAATTTCCAATGCTGACCTATGAGAGAAGGAAGCTTCACAATAGTGAAAAACTACTTTGGGTGTAACATGTCCTGCTGTTTATTTACATAGCACTTTGCCCTATGGGCTACCTAGAGCCTACCTTAGAGGTGACATATGTAATGAAAGGGGAGTTTATGGCTTGGCAAGTAGTTTTATAAGTCAAGTCGAAGTGACTGTGAAAATGCACACACAGGCCCTGCAATGGCACACCTGGGACATTGTAAATGACTCCTTATATTGGTGGCACAATCCATGCTGCAGGCCCACAAGTAGCTTTTGATGTACAGGCCCTGAGCACATGTAGTGCACATTACTAGTGACATATAAGTAAATTAAATATGCCAATTGGCTATGAGATGCCATTTCCAAATGGGAACAGTTCATGTTTGGTAGCTTGGGGATTTTAATGAAATATCCTCTCTTATGGTAAAGTAGGATTTTAAATTACAATTTTAAAAATGCCACTTTTAGAATCTAAGACAAGTGGTGTCAACCCAGTCCTGGACCCTTGTAAGTGGGCCTAAGGTGCTCTTCCAGCCTCTGTAGATCTAGCGGAACAGAGGCATCTCCTCTGCCATGAATCACAACCCCTAGCAGAACCGACGACTCACCCCTGCTGGATCTGCTGCAAAGATCTGCTTTGCATTGCAGCCCTTCACCCCATCAGAACTGCCACTATGCAATGCATACTCAGGGCAGGCCGTCACATCCCTTGTTGATGGCAGCCTCAACGCCGGATTCCTCATTGCAGACTAGCAATTCCTCAGAACTGAAGTATCGCCCCAAATGTGTGACCCATCCTTGATGCCGGACTTCGCATCACAAAGGCCTTGTTGACGTGATCCTTGACTATGATGGAGGACCTTGCACCTCAGCCTCGCCACATCTTGGAATTGGTACATTGCTTCGGATGGGGGATGCATCTTTGACACAGACCCTCGTAATGCTTCGCAAACCTGGATTAAAGTACTCTGTTCAGAGGGCCTCACAGTGTCCCCATAGCTAGCCCGTGTTCCATCCCGGCGGCCTGTTCTTGTGACTTTGTCATGGTCTGGCACAACCAGATATCCACCGTTGGCACATTGGGATATTTAGCTCTATTTCTGCTAAACCTTTTAAAACTGAATATCTCTGGTTCTACTAATTGGATTGTTGTTGTTTTGATGTTGATTTATGTATTAAAAATACTCTATTCTTCTAATCTAGTGTGGGATCCTTTTGTGGTATTTATTTTCATGATGTTGCTGTTTGAAGTGTTGCACACATACTTTATACATTGCCTCTGAGTTAAATCTGACTGCTCTGTGCCAAGCTACCCAAGGGCTGAGCACAGGTTAATTTCGGGTTTGCTTGTGACTTTGCCCTGAGGAGAATTATGATTCATGCTTTGGTAGGATTTCACCCCCCTCAAACAGTAACCCAATCTCTTACAGCACTGATAACAGAATTTTAAAGAGTGGGACTGAGGCCTTGGAGTAACCTATTGATACATATATCACTGTGGCTGACATCCTGGTGTGAACCCTTTGGTCGCTCCCATGGCCTGTGTTATGGGGATACCCAATTTGGAGTCTCTCCTACTGTGACAGAATGCTTTCTGGAGGAAAAGAGAAAAGAAGAGTGGGTACTTCAAAGAGAAGCAAACCCTCAACATAAACTTTAAAGAATGAGATTCTAAATCACATTTTGGGTCAGGAAATGCAGCAAAAGAAGGGGAACTTGAGACCCCAAAAATTGTCTACTGTCAAGCAGCCAGTCAGGATGTGTTAAGAGGTAAAGCTCTGCAAGAACTTTGCCTGTGACCAGGACTGGGGGCCAAGGCCTGCTAGTCTCATAGCTAGGTGAATGGACATCACCCAGCGTATCCAAGACAACCTGCTGTGGAGCCTGGAGCACCAGCATTTGCCAAGACCAATGTGCCCGATAAGGAAAAGTGGAGCGTTGGAGGAAGCAAGGTCCAGTGTTGAATCTGGGTGAATTGATTCCCTTGGTGAGGTGTGAGGACTTTTAACTGCTTCCCTGATTAGGTCATTGCCCATTTCTAGGTGAATTCAGTGACCCTTGTGTGCCAAAGGAGGGCTGTAATGAAGTGAGCCATGATGACTGTTGCACTGAGCAGGTCATTGCCCATGTGTAGTGTAAAATCAATGACCCGGTATGCCAGAAGGGGCTGTGGTGAAGAGTGCTGCCATGCCGAGCAGGCGATAGCCCATGTATGATGTTAAGACAGCAACCCGCTATGCTGAGCATCCACCGTGAACACTGTAGCTGTGCTGATCAGGTCAAAGTCCATGTGAAGTGGAGGAAAAGTGACCCTGTATGCCAGAAGAGGCCACTGGGACCAAGCAAGAAGTGTAGGCTAGTTGAGATCATCATCAGAGGAGAGGCTGTCGTGTTGAACCTAGCGGGCCTGACCCTTAAATGAAGACCACCGCCAGGATCAACAAACCCCTCCACAACTGGTGGGAAGAACCAAAGAACTTAGCTAGTCTGGAGGAGCCCCAAGAACCCCTCTAGTCACTGCCACGAAATGACCTCCTGTGGGGGACACATAGGACAGCTGAGTGCAGCCTACCTGGGCCGGGTGTGAAACACTTAATAGACACAGCCACTTCTGCTCCAGCATCTACAGATCATTGATACTCCGGACACTCAGATTCTGCTGGGGCGAGTAACACTAATTTTATGCCAGACGGCCCTGGGAAACTTGCTTTCCAGATATCACTGCTGCCCTAGAACACTTTTGACTTCGATATGGAGTGTGAGTTCTGAGACTCAGACTAGTAGTGGGGCTTAACCTGAATGTTGCCTAGACTGAAAGGGGAATAACCACTACCACTAGCTTGAGGGGAGAAGAACTCGGGGACCTGCCTATGAAACAGTAGAGCCCTGACCTTGGGGAACCGTGTATTATTGTGATTGTTGTATTTTACTTTGTGGTCATATATAACCCACCTTTGTTTGATAAAAGCAAGTATTTGACTGGAAAATCTTTTATTGCTGCTTCTGCATGTATTTTGAGTTGTGAGTCTGTTTTCACTCCCTGACTCTGCGTCCCCTATGAGAAGCCGTGGACTGCTCGATCAGCGCTACCAATGAGAGTCAAGTGATGGAGGGGTACATGGTCCAGTTGCTTGGGACCCATAGTATGTAAATTTCCTGGACTTCAGGAGTAGAAGGTCTGAACCCCATCGTTGTGCTTACCCAGTGGCTGTCTAAATGGTGTTCTGACACCTGTTGTTTGTTTACATGGAGGTGCCTTATCATGGAGTCAGGTTCTGTTAAACCTCTGTAGGGGCACCCTATTAGGGGCCGCTCAGCCTTATGAAGGACAGTTGGAAGCAACTTTCCTAGAAATCCCCCCTAGGATGCAGTCAGCTCCATGTTGGCCCAGCAGACTCAGATGAAGCACTTTTCGCAAAAGGCAACTCAGAAATTGGAGGCCAACCAGGAAGTCATGAATCTTTGGCATGTCCAGAAGGCCACTCTGGTTATGTTTTAGTCTGGTCAAAAAAGTGTTGTTATTGGAGCATCTAGAGCCCTGGCCTTGCAGGACAGTGGACGAGCTCTATGAGGTCAAAGAGTGAAAGGGGAAGGTTACCAACTTAGTGGGCCTCAAGTCATCCAGGAACTCTCTGAGAATCCTGCAGGTCAACTGCACAAATCCCACTTTGAGAAGTGCAAGGTAACCATGCTCCTGGTGACAGGATGGAAGAGAGTAAGCCTCTCCCTGGCCTTCTGTCTTCCAAAGAGCAACATCAGTCAGTGGACGGAATTGTCCTCTCCCCTTCCGGACCTTAGAACAACAGACGGAACTGTCACCACTTGATAGGACAGTTTGACTTGCTTTTCTTGATGACCCCAGGGCTCAACACTTGATGTACCCATGTTATTGACAACAGGGACAGCATGCATGTCAAAAACAAAATTTACAAGTGGTCTTATAAAGTGAGAACCGGTATTAAGGGTGAGGTATCTAAAAAGGTATCTAAAATGCTGGAGTTAGGATGTGATTGAGAACTTCAGTAGCCCTTGGTCCAGTCCTGAGGTTCTAGTACCCAAGGCCGCCAAACCAAAACTCCAATTCAGTGTGGATTACATTAGGCTAACCTCAATCACAAAGACAGATGCTCCCCTATCCCCAGGGCTGATAAGATCATTTATCACTTAGGAGCTGTCTACTTCCTTAGTACCTTTGACTCGACATCAGGGTACCAGCAGATTGCCTTCAGCGAGGTTAAGGAAAGCGAGGTCTGCATTCTCCACCTCAGAGAACTGTTTCCAGTTTTGAATGATGTCCATAGGGTTATGGAAGGCCTCTGCCAACATTCCAGAGGTTGTCAACTGGGCCCTGTTTGGGTTGGAGGACTTCAGTGCTGTTTACTTGGAAGACATAGCGGTGATTAGCTTTGGCTGGGATAACCACCTGCACCACGTCTTGGCAGTACTTCAGGCCCTGCAGAAGGCAGGCCTGACTATCAAAGTCAAGAAGTGGCAGATGGGGTTGGGATCCACTATACACTTAGATCACCAAGTCAGTGGGGACCAACGTGGCTTGGGAACCCCCAAAGAACCAGACAGAGATGAGGGCCTTCCTAGGCCTCAACAGTTATTAAAGAAGCTTTGTCAAGGGATTTGACACCATAGCTGTCCTTTTGATAAAACTGACTTCTGAGAAGTAGCCAACGAAGTGATCTGGACAGGGGTGTGAAGTCTTTCGAAAGCTCTTGACACCTTGAAGGAGGCCGTGTGCATGGCACCACCTCTCAAGGCACCGTAATTCTCCAATAAGTTAATTTTACAAACAGATGCTTCAGGGCATGATTTTGGGATTGTTCTCTCAGAGCTGAATGATGAGGGCTTGGACCAACTTTTAGCCTTCATCAGCAGGAGGCTACTTCCTAGGAAACACGAGGTGGAGTGCAACGAAAAGGGAAGCCTTTGCAGTGGTCTTGGCACTGAAGAAGACCACACTTGTTTGGGACTCACTTCTAGTTTCAGACAAATAAACCCACTGAGATGGCTAATGTACATGAGGGGTAAAAATCCCAAACTGTTGAGGTAGTAAATCTCCCTAAAGGGAATGGACTTCATGATGGAATAATCGCCCTGGGACTGACCACACCAATGCTCATTGTATTTCCAGGTTTTTCCACCTTGAGGATAAGAATGGATAGTTCGCCCTGGTTTTTGCTTTGGGGGACACCTGTTAGACTTGGCATTCTTGGTGTGATATGCTCCCAAACCTTTTGCTTTCTCTGTCTTACTTTGTTGAACTTGGTTTTGTTGGAAAAAGACTCTGTGCACTCTACCTCTGCTAACCAGTAAGAAATAGTTTGTACTCTTTCCTTAAAACAAGGTAACATTGGACTACCTAATTGACAAATTCAATTTTCTTGTAAGTCCCTAGTAAATGGCACTACATGTAGCCAGACCCTGTACATTAAATTCTACTAATGGGCTGCAAGAAGAAAAGACGAGTAGAACGAGGAACTTGAATATTTGTAAATTACCTTAGTGTAGGGGGTGCAGCGAGAGTAAGGTCCCATGGTATGATGGTCGTGATGTACATCATTTATAGCAGTATTTTAATACCAGACGGGGGCCTATTTATATTGCTTACAGAAGGACTTAATACTTCCCCAGTCTACACAACTGAGGGAACACTAATCAGGCTCTTGAGTTGTGCAGAATTGTTTCTATCTGAAGAGTTGTTTTTTTTTTTTTTTTTTTGTGATAAGAGGTGTTTCGTTTCTCTAACTTAAAAAACTGATTTTCAGAGTGAAAACGTTCCACTTTTAGGAAAAACGATGCACGATTGTATTCTCAAGGTTGAACTGGCAAAAAGTCTGGCTTTTGCACCATTGAAACAGGAGGGAGTGTAAAAGCTAGTGCTTCCGTTTTTAAATGATTAAACATGATTAATGGCTTTCTGTTAAGGCGTTGCACCATCATCGGAATTACGTCTTGTGTTGTTAAATGTCATTATCATTATTTTCCATTACATGCATGTATCCTGAATAACAGGTAAATCTTCAGAATATTAATCTCAGTAGTGGAATGTGACAATTAAATGTAAAAATCCAACCATAACACTCGTTGGAATATTAGCTTAACAGGACATCTTGCTTAGGTGCGTTTAAAACAAAATTCTCTGCAATAACTTTGATCAAGAGGTAAATGTGCACTCACTCATGTTTTTTTCATTACAGCTCAATATTTTGCTAGCACAATGATCATCGTGGGTCTTTCTGTGGTTGTCACAGTCATTGTTTTACAATATCACCACCATGATCCAGATGGAGGGAAAATGCCAAACTGGGTATGCTTTAACTCGTCGCTAATGCTGATTAACTGCACGTATATATCTCTTTGTGTGCTTATTTCAATTTGCAAACTCGATTATTGAAAATAGGGACATGTAAAATATCTTAGACTGTTTATTCATTGACCATCAACAAAAACAGAATCATTTAGTGCAAAAACATACACAACCAATGGCAAACGTAATAGGTTTAAAAGTGCGTTAATGCTTCCGTCTATTTAGTCATTTATCCATCGTGCACGTACTCAGTCAGTTGTACTTTCATCCATGTATCTATTCATCCACCCATTGAGTTAGTCTTTCGATAACACATTCATCCATCCACAGTACCACATACACAACCTCAGCAATCAGTGGAGAGGCACTTTCAGAAATCAGTCAGACTAATCTGACTTTGATTCAAACATACTCCTGGACGTGTGTGACTGCTGGTCTCAGAGGGGAGTGGGAGTGCAGTCCATAGGGTGACTACTAGTGCACTAGTGTGTAGTGGGTTTGAGAGTTCTTCCAGTAGTGACTGTTGTGACAATGTGACTGTTAGTTTGTAAGTTAAGGGAGGGTGTTCTCTGTTGTGTGTGACTACTAGTTTAGTTTTTTAGAGATACAGTCAAAAGAGTATGATTGCTGGTGGGGGAGGGTTGTGACAGCAATGGCACCTCTAGAAGTGAATTTTAGGAGGGCACATATTGGACCTGTTTGGTCACCTACAAAGGTCAGTTACAAAAAGTGTGTGTGTGTGCCTGTGTGTGTGTCTGTGTGTCTGTGTAACTCTTGTAGGTTGCTCTTGGAATAACTATGTTGATCAGAATACAGAATTCACAATATATTTCCCAAATGTGCAATAATTGTATATTAAATGTGATGTCTCACTGACTGCATAATGCTTTGAGACCTTTTTCATAACATTTCCAATCTCTAAATATGGTAGATTTGGCTTACACCTAATTGGAATATACACTTTACTTTTAAGTCCCTTGTAAACTGCAACTACATGTAAATTAAATGCTATTAGTAGGTCTGAAGCACCCATTATGTCTTTAAACATGTTGCAGGCCTACCATTGCAGCCTGTGACCGTTGTTTGAAATTGCCAGTTTGAACTGGCAAAATAAACCTTTTGCCAGACCCAAACCGTCATTTTTAATGCATGCAAGGCACCCCCTGGGTAGGCCTTGGAGAGTCCAGTGGGTGGGGAGTAATGCATTTGAAAAGTAGGATATGAAATTTTAAATTTACATGTCCTGGTAATGAAAAACTCTGCAATTCATTTTCCACTACTGCAAGACCTACTGCTTCCATTGGATAACATTGGAGTTATATTATTACATTTAGTAAGCTGTTATTTCTAAATAGGAGCAGGTACGCAGTTCATGTTTGGTGTCTTTCGACTTGTAATGAAAAATCCTTTCTTATGGTTAATTCGGGTATTCAATTACTATTTTGACAATGCCACTTTTAGAATGTTGGCATTTTTCTGCCTTAGCCATTTAGTGCCTGTAGCCTGTCTCTGGGTCATATGACTGGGTGTAGCTGAAGCTGGGGTTTGTGTATTCCTCCTAGACAGCTACACACAATAGACAGCTTAGATGTGCCTGGATGGGCCCTCACTGACAGGATAGGAGGGCAGAAATGGACATACCTCTACTCACATTTGAATAGGCTGTGTCGTACATCCACACAAAGCACAGCATACCCCCTTTAGTTAGTCTGGAGCCAGAAAGGGAAGAAAGAATGTATGAGTACTTCAAAGGGAACCTCTAGAAGCTTCTTCCACCATCCTGAGGGAGGGCCCCACAAATAAATATTGGATGTCAGACACCATCTCTTCGCAATACTTCTGGACCTGTGGATACGCTGCCAGGAAGAAGGACTGCTGTGATGCTGAAATGACTACCACCCTGCTGAACTGCTGCGCTGAATGAATCGGTTCCCTTCTGTGCTAGCCTGCTGTCTCCTGCCTGGGTGAGAAGGACTGGGCCTGCATCTACTGAACCAATGAACCAAAGTGATTCCAAGGGCTAGTTGGCTGGACTCCCAACCAGAGCTTCAGGGACAGAAGGCTCCACAGCCTTGAACCCAGCACCTGGACTCTGCCATCTGTGAGTCCTATCCTGCCAAGTGGTGACACCACAGTCCTGAACCTTTGGAAGTGGGTCTGAAGGTGCTCTGCCAGCCAAGCTATGGATTCAGCAGATCTGACATATTTCCTCCACAGGGCAGTGAGTCTCTAGCAGAACTGGCACATAGACTTTGCAGTTCGATGAAAGTACATTTCATTACTGCAGCATAGTTGTATTTGTTTTATGGAAGGTTAAGGTAAATGAGAACAACCTGAAAGATACTAATGACAGTGTGTGGAAGAGTGGCTTATTATTTGGGGTGGATTTGAATCCATCAAATGTAATAATATCAAGTATTCAGTGTCACTATCCTTGGTAGGACCAGCAAACGTTTCAGTAATTTAAACCTGAGCTCAGCCCCTGGTAGCGATGGCCCAGAGAAGACAGGCCTAACTTAAGAAAATGTTTAAGGCATTTAGAAGTACTAAGTCAGTTAAAAAGTCAAAAATACAAGAGTCTAAAGATCCTACTCCAATGTATACAAATAGAGAATATTTTAATGAATAAAATGGCATAAAAACAACAACAATCCAATTAGGAATTTTTTTTAAGTTTTGAATACAAGTAGTGCCAAAAAGTGCAAAGCGTCATCTACGGGCAACTAGCCCCAACAGACCCGGACAAAAGTAATGGGTTAGTCAACAAAGAGTTGGTAAAGGATGATTCTGGTGAAGCTACCGACCAGGAAGCTATCAATGTTAATTGGATGCTGCTCGGCATCAGGCCTGGTAAAGTCTCCCTTTAGACTTGGATTTTTTTCTGGAAGTTGGACTTCCTCAGCTGGGTAAGGCTGCAGGCAGTAGCTGAAGAAGGTTCTTCATTGTCACATACAGGGAGCTGGGGCAAAGGCAGGTCCACTATCGATGAACCTTTAGTGGATTGGCTGGCAGGTTAGTCCCAGTCTTCTGACAGTTCTCTAGGCAAAAAGTCCTGAAAAAGCTTCTAAGTCCCATGTCTAGGTTTAGGCAGGAGGAATGACCCCAGCCAAAGGTTTTTGGACCTCAAGACCACAAGAACAGCACTTGAGTGTAAAGACTCGCTCAAACAGTATTGTACAAGGTATGTCCAGTTGAAACCGGTCAGCTAGGTTCTTTCAGGATTGGCCTTTCTGCAGCTTTTGTGTCCCCGTAACTTAACATTAGGCCAGTCAACTGAGCCTTGGAGTCACTTCCTTTGTATAGGGTACAAGTGGGAGCGGGTCCAGCTCTCAGGGTTCTCCTCACAGGTCTTAGCAGCTGGTGCAGTTCATCTTCCACAGGCCTAGTAGTGTTCTAAAGAGGGTGCCCAGGGATGCCACATTTATGTCTGGCACAATGTTGTGGTGAGGTAGCTCCTGGTCCATCCCTAATCAATAGTGAAAAAGTTGTCAGTGGTAACCCTACCAACCTTAGCAGCAGATGCTGTGTGTTCTACTGTAGACAATCCCACAGTGCATTCCTCTACCTAAATCCAAGATGACAGTACCTTTTTTCTTTATGCAGAGGTCCTGTGCCCACCCTATGGGCATGGTCAGGAAAATGAGCAACCCTTCCTCTATTGACATTCAAAACTGGTTCTGCAGGCAGCTCCTCCCCCACTGGGTCTGGTGCCTGACTTGCTGGGGGGAAAAAAGGAAGTGGCCAGGTCCAGGTGTTACCTTCATCCTTTTGTGACAGTTATCATCAAAGAGGCTTACCCTAAGTTCCCGAGCATTGCTTATTTGATCATCATGTGGAAGGAACAGAAAACTTCTCAAGGATATTGTCTCAGTTCTGACAGCATGTTCACAGCCCTTTATAGAGCTGTTCAGCTACTAGATGACAGTTGAAAACTCATGCAAGTGGTCTTCTAGAGGCCTTAGACAGGCAAAAAGTGAGTTTTTAAAAGTGCTTTTTGTAAAATATTTAGTACAAATCTGCCTTTACCAATGAAATGGATTTAAAATAAATATTGTTAAACATCCAAGAATTAACTTTTTAGAAGGTTTCTAGGCAAAGATAACATGTTTTAATTTTGATATTAACTCCCAGTGGTTTCCTCTGAAGCAGTTATCCCTGATACAGTGAAAATGGTGTTTGGGGCCTTATCACTGTAAAGACATATTTTACAATAATTGTTTACATGTCCTTCTTTTAAATACCATGCACCTTGTCTTATTAGGCATTAAGGCTTAGTGAAGGGTGACTTACTTATATTCAAAAGGAGAGTTTAGGGCTGTCAAAAGGTTTAATTTTGACAAGGTCAAAATTGCAGTTTAAACGTGCAAAGACGAGCTTCTCGTAGTAAGCCTGCGGTAAGATTTTGAATTGTCACTTTAGTGGTGGCACAATATGTGATGTAGTCCACTAGTGCAATTTAACTGTTAGGCCCTGGGTACTAGTGCAGTTTAACTTTTAGTCACTGGGTAAACTTTGTGCCATATACTAGGGACTTATAGTTAAGTTAAATGTACTAATTGGAAGTTTAGATAGTTTCAACATGATTTAAGGGGTCATACATGTGCACCGGGGTCTGGTTAGAAGAGTGGCAGTGCACAGGGTAAAAACACCAGCAGCATCAGTACAAAACAATGGGATGATCCTGCAGAAATAGACATTTTCCCAAACTGCCCGGTTTAAAAAAGAAAATGTTCTCATTAGTTGGCAATTAAATTAGATATCCATTCTACTTGTATGCACTATTCCTGGTATAAACTTTGAAAACGTTTTGAGCTAATTGTATTGTAAGTGCTTCCTTGTTGGTTTTGGGTGTATGGACTACTCACTTTGCCCTGTGTTGTGTTTGTGCTTTCTATTTCCAGACAAGAAATATCTTGCTGAATTGGTGTGCTTGGTTTCTGAGAATGAAACGACCTGGAGAGCACAAAGTGCGCTCAGCCTGCCAGCATACTAAGCGTCGCTTTAGTACATCAAGTGTGGAGCTGAACACTGTGAGCGGCCCACAGTCAAATAATGGCAACATGCTTTACCTTGGATTTAAAGGCCTGGAGTGTACTCCCACCACTGACTCTGGAGTAATGTGTGGAAAGATGACCTGCTCCACATCCGAAGAAGACACCCTTCTTCACAACATGCACCACACTGAGGGTGATCCAGATTTAGCAAAGATATTGGATGAAATTCGATATATTGCGAATAGGTTTCGAAGCCAAGACGAAGAGGAACTTATTTGCAACGAGTGGAAATTTGCAGCCTCTGTTGTAGACCGGTTGTGCTTAGTGGCTTTCTCTGTCTTTACAATCATTTGTACGATTTCAATTTTAATGTCCGCACCAAATTTTGTAGTAGCTGTATCTAAAGATTTTGCTTGACTATGATTTGCACAAAAGAGAAGGGTTAAGAATGATTTCAGCAGTTAATGGATTGTGGATAAACATGACACTGCTGTGCCAATTCACTTTATGAATACATCAATTTGATCACGAAGGAGGAACGTCTAGAATAAGAGATGGTTTACACTCAGATTTCCGAAATGTGAATTGGGTAAGGAACGGCTTCCACATAATAAGAAGCACCAGTATTGCCATGCGTTCTACTTCTTCATCACAGGCAAAACATTTAAAGAATACACTTTATGATTTAAGGTGGCAAACCACTTTAAAATGCAAGTATACAATCACTTTGTTCTCCCTTATAACTTTCATAAAATATTTTTTCATAATAATTTTCTTTAGTCAGGCAAAGATATTTGCAAATCTTTCACTTTACTGATGTTTCATGTTTTTTGATTCTGCAATATATTTTGAGAGATTTACCGTGAACCCAGCCCGTAGAGTTGGGCTTATATTTACACCACCATCAGGTGTGTGCTTCATACTTCTTCATTTTTCAGTGTTCTACACACTTTTCTTAAGAATTTAAAGGCTTAAGTAAAGGGAATCTTTGCTTATATGTTTCAACACATATTTCCTTGAGTCATAATCTATGGGTTCCCATCACAAACATGCTGATATCCTCCTCCTTCCAATAAATGTGAGCACTTCTTTATGCTACAAAGGTGCCACATTTCACCCTGGCAAGCTTGTAAATCAATTAGGGACTACTGAGGTAACATCTTCTACCCTGTCCTGCATTTTGACACATGTAGCACTGCCCCGACAAGATCCCTGTTGTCTATTACTCGCACCCTTCCCCAGCACTTTTGCAGCAAACAAGACTAAGGTCTGATAACAGTTCTAGTCGGTGATGTCCTTGAAGGTCAAAGCTGAATGATGGCATATTGATGAATAGACGTTCATGGCACTGGCCAATGTTGCAGTCAATCATAGAATACAGACCATGCCTGAGTGAAAACTATATATAAACTGATAAGAGGGGCAAAAGAGAGAGTTTAAAAGGGAAAAGTGACACGGTATGTTTTTTTGACGAGGCCAATAACTTTTATACGTTCCTTTTGAAATGCGAATATGAAATTGCGTATATCCCATTAAAAAAACACTGCCGTCTATATTTAATCAAGTCTGTTTTTATAATAGAGGTTCAATAATCCACGTTTTAAATAGCTAGAAGTTTGAGTTAGCTGACTGAAGAGCAAATGCAAGTATCGCTCTACCATTCAAAGATTCGCTTTGACTGAATTATGTTATGCTGTATATACATTTATTTGCGAATACTTCTGAAGTCGCTTCGAGGTCCACATCTATTTCCAGATTAGTCTTTTATTTTACGTACAGGGTGTGGGTAAAATGTGGTTCTAACCAGAAACACAAAATATTTTTATATAGTAGCTAAATGGTATAGATCTCTCTTATGGTCCATTTTAGACATGCATACAAACATATTGTTGATCATAAACAAAGACATGCCTGTAGCAAGAAAAAACATACTGGGACTTGAAAAGATGTTCCTAAAGTACCCGTTTCTAGACGTGGAATAAACAGTACCATATGTACATCTCTATGAGTAGTCTGTACATATATTATCTTGTGAATTAATAAATGAATACATTGGCGACACTTGCCACTGTTGGACCTTACTGTTCTCTATATGATGACGCTCATAAATGGTTCAAAATTGTATGGTTCAAGCTAACTCCACCTACAAGCAGAATGACTTTTATATGAAGTAATTTTATATAATTAGTATGTATCGTATATTCCAAGTGTACTTATATGTAGAACTTGCATGTTTCACAATTGCAGAATGTATAGATATTTCTATTATCGTCGTAAAATCCATGTTATTCGTAATGTGCCAACAATTCTCCAGCTAGTCTACACGGAAGATACAGGACGAATACATAATTGATGCACCGACAAGGCGACATCAAACCATTTGAGAATAAAATTAAAATGAAATACAATTTTTGTAAAGATTTATTTTAGAAGTAACAAGAGCACATAAAAAAGCCGTGCAAGTCAGTACACACAAGATCATTCCTGCTGGTTCTGCATGTCCAGCGGGTTCAGACTGAGTTTCACATTTGATCCTTTAATAAAGCGTAGAAGTGGTAGAACAAGCTAAACAATCGGTGCTTAAAGTTAGTTTTATTGGCAGTGGCATAATTTCACCAAATTCACAGACAAGGGCAAAAGAAATTAGAAGACTCTAACAACCACAAAAAAACAAATAAATAATAAGATCTACTTACACTTTAAAAATGATTAGAATTGACTAAATCATTGAGTGCACAGCAGTCTACAGCGCTTGCAATCATCGATCTCTGCTCCTAAATCCTCCTTCTTAGTGGATTGACATAGAGAACAATGATAAGGTTGAAATAAACTGACAGACAGGGCTACTTCTGCCTAGTCAGGTTTTCAAGCCATAGCTACCCCCTTAACAATGTAAACACAAAATATAAAGAATTCGGCAAAATCGATTTATCTAGGACGTTCTTCATCATGAGAGGTGTCAGAAGTGATTCTAACGGGTGAACAGATGTATCTGTCCATGTTTGAACTAATTGTGTGCCTAGTCAAATCTAGTGTTGTACCAAATGAAACACAACGCACTCTACTGGTGTATGCACACAAAACATTTTCTTTCAATACTATTAGTAGTCAGTTTAACCCTACGGACGTTTCTGTTACAATTGTTGACATACAGAGAAAGGAAGCACACACCTTTATTAAATCCGCTTGCTCTTCGTTTTCTTTTCTCAAACTATGACTGACGGTATGTACCAAGGCATACTTTGTAAGCTGAAAGTGAGAGAAAATGAATTGACCCATTCAAAACGCTGGTATATAGTTGGATTTGGCTGTTGGCTACTATTTTCATTACTAAAATGTAAGAAAGTAATGCTCCATAATGCTATTTTCCTACCCCTGCCGTAGTTGTGAGTTTGCCTCGTAGAACTCATGATCAGTGTCAGTGGAATAGATATAGTTATCGGAATTGAGTGGTGACTTTCCAACTAGGCCTGGGAGGAACTTGTTGAGTTTCACTCTGCGGAATTCTGTGGAGTTACATAAGAAGTTCACAAGATTCCAAGGAGCTCCATGAGTAGGTGGAATGCAGACATGTTGCTCTGCTCGCGTTTATTTTTCTGCGCTGCTTCTTTCTGCCATTTGAGTAGATTTTCTTCTCAAGTGGGAAAAGGGTCAAGACTGATTTGCATATGGCTGGGTCCAAACTAGGGTGGCATGGTGAGCAAAAGAGTTGTGCCTGGGGGGGTTAATGTTTGATTGGTTCTGCATTCCATCCTTCATTTGTGTTAGTTTGTTTTTGTCACCCTAAGTGCGCTGGGTATGCCCAGACATGGGTCCCGGGCTCACTATACCATTAGATCTATGCTAGCCTGGCTGATGAAGGGTGATACTCTGAAACCGGTCGCAGGATGATTGTTTCTGGTCCGAGAAGGACCTGGCTCAGCAGTGCAGGCTTGACGGTTCCCATGGGGAACAGGGTCAAAACTGATGTGCATATGGCTTAGTCCAAACTGGGGTGTAATGGTGAGCGCAATAATTGATGCATTAAACCCAGATCTGTGACTGGAAGTGAAAATGCGATTGGTTCTGCATTCCGTCCATCATTTGTGTTTTAACTGCATTAAACCTGTGGCAGGTATAATGTGACACAGGGCTATTCAAACTGTTGCATTGGGCCCAATGCATCAGTTTGTAAAGTGGATTACTAGCACCACGGCTGCACCAAAAAAAAAAAAAATGATACACTGGCAGCACAATGGACATATACTGTTCCAAATGTCAATGTAGGTTTAAAGACACTTCCTACTGAGTCAATAGTTTTCTCTTTGACAATGCTGCTTATGTGTTCCATGATGGGAACAACTGAAAACACCAAATCACAATTTGAATAGTAGTATTAATAATACTCCTGCTGATCCAAAAATGTCAGTAACAGGCTACAG
Organism: Pleurodeles waltl; assembly: GCF_031143425.1. Taxonomy (NCBI): domain Eukaryota; kingdom Metazoa; phylum Chordata; class Amphibia; order Caudata; family Salamandridae; genus Pleurodeles; species Pleurodeles waltl. The sequence goes on from NC_090440.1 coordinate 264,579,430, forward strand.
AACATGACATAGATTAGGGGTAAACTATAATATGTGATTCTTTCTCTTACTGAGAAAGGCAACTGTGTACACACGTAACAATCTCTAACTTCCATAGTATCTATATACTCATACAAACGCTTATAATCCACATTTGCTGATAAATCACCTTTAGTACCATCAGTGTGTAAATATTTCTCATCTTTGTACAGGAGATCTTGTTTTGCAATTGGGTCTGCTGAATTCTGAGTACTTGTGGATGTAACTTTCTCTGAATCACTTTCCAGAGTCAAACTCAGTCCAGTTAACATCAATATGATCATAATTATTGTCACTACTACTACAACTATGCATACATATTTACATTTGATACATCTATTGCAATTCAACTCCATGATTTCACCAAATTCAGACCAAAACTTCTGAATTCAAAAATCAAAAATGAAAGGTGGCTTTATTGTTTCACTGTCTCTTTTCTTTCCTTCTTATTTTGAGCAAAGCAAATCAAAAATAGTCTTTTCAAAAATGCAATTTTTCACAAGGGCCAATTAATGGATTCGGAAGCAAAACTGTGCTAATGCGTCAGATCCATAGCGCTTGCTAACGCCATTCCAAAGCACCAGCCGGGCACCATATTAATGGAATGGCACTCTGTGGCGCAAAGGACAGGCTTGCATCTAAGAATAAGATGCTAGCTGGGGAGGATGGCGGTAGGGGAGAGGGCGCTGGGAGGACAGAAATGACACTAGGCAGGTTAGCAGCAAGAAATATGCCACCAATCAGCCTAGCATCATTTTCTGACGCTAGCACCCAACAATGACTCCTATTTCAGTAAAGACAGGAGTCATGCCCACCAACCCAAATGCCCAGCCCAGGGGACCAGTGTCCCCTGTGCTAGGCCATATTACCCAGTGCCAGACAGAGGGCCCCATCCCATGTAAGGGGCCCTCAATGGCACTGAAAATATAAAAGAAAAAAGAAAAAGAAATACTTACCTGTACTTACCCTGGATAGCGCCCCCCATCCTATGGTGTCCCTCTGGTGGGGGTTGGGCGATTCCTGGAGCATTGGTTGGGCATCTGTGGGCGCATTCCATGGTGTTTAGCCATGGAAATGGATCCACAGGTCCCCTAACGCCTGGTCAGGCGTAGGAGTTAAATAATGGCTCTAAGCAGGCTTAGCACCATAATTTGGGTCTGCCAACTCTGTGTGCTTCGTTTGTGCACCAGAGTACAAATAAGGCATTGGGGGTTAAGATGATATTGTCGACTGGAATGCCTACCTTGCATCAAATTAACGCGATGTAGTTTGCCACATCCACAATATGACGCTAACCCCTATATTTTGATGCTGGACAGGTTTAGCATCAAAATATAAATATGGGATTAAGTTTGTGCTGTTTTAGCGTCAAAATAAATGTTGTTAAAACAGCTGTATAAATATGGCCCAAAGTTTCTTGATCTTTGAGAAAGTTCTTCAAGAGTTTTCTCTATTTGCAAATGTTCAAAAGCATCTACTAAACATTCACATGTCTCTAATAAAGGCACAGCTGGTAATCACTAATAGTTACTTCCAAGGTGTAATTTTTCTCTTCATCAAGCAGCAATGAGGGTTCAAAGTTCAGCTCCACTGCAATTTCAATCTCAAGAATGTTGAGCTGGATTTGAATTGTTAGCACAAAAGGTTATAAACTCCTGCTCCCAGTCATTGGCAGCAAAATATGTCCATTCAGGTGGTGAGTATCTTTGACTTGGCACTCTTTTTCTCTTTGACCTTCTGTTTGATTGACTCTCAGCATCACTATCACTTTGACTCAACTCATCAGTCTCCTCAGCAATTATCGGAGGCACTCGCACAGCTTGTACTGAATGTTACTTAGGCCAATTGTCTCTGGGTACAACTCTTTTTATCTAGCACACCTGATCCTTCATCATCATCCAAGCTTGTATGAGTCAACTAATTCTATCTTGACCCTTCTGTATCATACACTTTTGTCGACTCTCTCTGAACCTCATCAGACCAAGTCAATGCTGCAGTGGCCACTTGTCCAATATCCACATCTTGGCTGACCTGTTCCTCTTACTCACTGTAACAGACCCTTCTGGAACAGGTGTTGTATCATCAAGGGGACCTGGAACTTTGCAAGTCTGGCTCGCATGTACTCAGTTGAGGAGACCAGCACAGCTTACTGCTTTAGTGGTGATGAGAACCACTTGATGAGGGCCTTTCCAACATGATTCCAAGCATGTCTTCTCTATATGCTTCTTTATTATAACCCAGTCGTCCGGGCATTAGTCATGGCAAAGCTTTTGCTGAAGCTGTGCTGTGGCTTCTACAACCTGATGAGACAAAGAACGAACTATGTCAGCCGGCCCTTTGCGATAATCCAATACCAAGTCATCTGTTGTGTTCACAAGCACATGTGCAGGCACTACTGGCAATCTCATGGCTCTGCCCCATAATTATTTCATGAGGGGATAACCCTGTCTTGTTGTTGGCTGTACTGCACATACTCATCAACACAAGAGGCAATGCATCTGGCCATTTCAGAGTGGTGGATGCACATACTTTCGCCAGTCTGGACTTCAGGGTTCCATTAATCTGTTCCACAATTCCTGAAGCTCATGTGTGTAGCTGCAATGCAATCTTTGCTCAGCTTGTAATGCCGCATACAAAAATTTGAGGATCTCACTATTGAAATGAGTTCCACAGTCTGATTCCAATGAAGTCGGGAAGCCAAAGTGAGGGATCAACTCAATAAGTGTCATCTTTGCTGCTGTGAGGTTATCATCTCTCCTGGTCGGGTAAGCCTCAACCCAATGTGAAAAGATGAAAACAACATCTAGGATTTACCTCAATCCATTGCTCACAGGTAACTCTATGAAATTAAGTTGCATTCTGTTGAACGGTCCTTCAAATCTACCTACCTGAGTCAGTGCAACAATTGTTCATTTTACTACAGTCATCTGTTTGCATGTGACACATCTGTGGCACACAGCTTCTGCAATTATCTGAATCTGGTGGTTAAACCATGTCTGTCTTAATGTTCTCATCTTTGCATCCCTACCTATATTTGCCTGTCCGTGATAGTGTCTAGCAATAGGGGGGAGCAAGCTATTTGGCAAAACTGCTCTTCCATCACTTGAAAACCACATATAATTTTCATTTTTTTTTACATATCCTGCTCTAACCCAGCTTTGCTGTTCTTTCTTTGCTATACTGCTTCCTGCAATCTTTTAACTTCATCCCACATATCAATAGAAGTTAAAAGAAAATTCTAACTTGTCTCATCACTGTTTTCCTTGCTTCACTCTCTCTTAAAGGAGGTGCAGTTTAAGGCACAATATCTGGCCACTTCATCAGCATATGTATTCCCTAAGGTTACATAGTCAGTAGATTTTCTATGAGCAATGCATTTAACAACGGATTTTTTTTCAGGCAACTGTAATGCATTCAATAGATTATAAATCTTATCACGGTTTTGGATAGGGGATCCAAAAGAGATCATAATACCTCTCTGGGACCATAACTGTCTGAAATTATGAATGGCACCAAAACCTTACTATCAGTGAAAATGGTCACTTTAAGCTTTTAGGAAACACAGCATGCTCAAGTAAAAGCGACCAGTCTGGCTACTTGGGCTGAAAAAACTCTGAAGCCGGGAGGCTTCTATCACACTTGAGACTGTGCAAACCACATAACCTGCTCTCAGGATACCATCTTTATCCCTTGAACAGGAGTCCTCAACAAATATAACATAGTCATTTTGTTATAATTTCATTTAATGTCAGGTTTTGGTTTGGTCACAAGTTTGGATTGGAAAAAAGAGTTGCTGGGTTCAAAATGTTATAACATTTAATTTTAACATTGGAAAAAGCAAGTATAGCTTCTTCATAGTGTGTCAAACATGCACTTGTAAAGTACTGTGTCTTTGTACGCGTCAAAAAACTTTTCACTGAAAGGGGAATAAAAACATTCAGGGGATGACCCATACCAGTGCCTTCCACCGTTAGATGCTGAGTGCAGCGATGGCCTTTAAACAACCAGTCGGTGCTGATGCTACAGGATCAAGTGTAGCAGAAAAATAAGCTAGAAGCTTGTTTGCATTTCCATGCAACTGTATCAAAACTGAGAGTGCACATCCATCTCTCTCACAGCAAAACAAAGAAAAACAATTTGTTATAATCAGACATTCCCTGAGCTGGGGTTCAGCATAGGCTTTCTCTCAGCTCTGCGAAGGCAGTCATACAGTTGTTATCCAATGGTACCAGATCAGACATATCTTTGTGTATCCGCTTGGTCAAAAAGGGAAAAGTTTGGAAGCCACTGGCAACAGTAGCCAACCATACCCAAACATATTTGAACTTCTTTCTGTGTAACAGGAAGATTCATTTTGCATGCTTGCTGAGATTCTCTCTTGGCACACCTTGCATCTTTCTCAATGTGGTGACCTAAATACAGGACTTCCTTCTTGCAATATTGTACTTTTGCAAGGGGAACTTTGTTTTCTTTCAAATGATTCAAGAGAGCAATTGTATCTTTTCTGCATGCTTCTCAGGTGTTTGACGCAACTAACAGGTCATCTATATACTGAACTAAGACTGAATAAGAGCCTTTTAAAGAACCGCTGATTCTTTTTCAAGATATGGTTAAAATGGACAGTGACTCAGCATACCCTTGAGGAGTTCTGCACCATACCATAACACGACCTCTGAATTCAAATGCAAAGAGGAATTGGCTTTCTTCAAGCAACGGTATGTAGAAAAAAGCTTGGCAAAGGTCAATCACAGTATACCATAATGCTTCATAGGGAATCTGAAATAAAATCACTGCTGGATTTGGTACCCCGGGACAACATGGAACAAAACTCTTTGTTCACTTTTCTCAAATCTTGGAAGATGCAGTACATTAACTTCATAAAATCTCTTTCAAGACACCATGTTTAAGCAGACGGTTTATCAGGGGTGTACTTGCAATTTTCTCAGGGGTCATATTATATGGGGGGTATATTCGGATACACTGCATTTGGCTACTCTGCTATATTGATAGGTTCAACCCCTTTGATGAGTCCTATCTCTTTCCCTGAAAAATCCCAAACTTCAGGTGCCATTGTGTCTTGTAAATCTTTGGGAAAATTATCACATGTCAGCATTGGGTACAATGTGACACTCAAGTACTGCTCTACAGTTTTACAGGGTACATCTTCTTCATTTCTCTCAATTGCTATTCCATGGGGTGTGCAGCTAATGGAATAATCTAATTTACACAGCAGGTCACGACCAAATAAACTTACAGGACTTGAATCGCAAACCACAAACTGGTGCTCATCTTCAAAAGAACCTATTTTTACAGGGATGCATTTTGTCACAGGGTTTGTTTACTGCTTATTTGTGATTCCTACAACCTGAATTCTTTTTCTTGAAAGGGGAATATTTGGTACTTCTTTTGTTCTGAGAGTGGAACGTGTAGCTCCAGTGTCAACCAAGTCATGTCCTATAACATTGCCATTTACATTGGGGCCCACTTTGATCTACTTCTAAGGATGTGGCTAACATGCAATCCTGAATTATCAGAGATATCAGCTCTTAGCAGATCTGAAAATTCTTTGTCACTCAAATATAAAAAGAAAATTGTGGTGTAATCTGATTTATGTTTGTTGGGGCACAACCATTTGCTGCTGAGCCATCGGGGCTTTTAGTACTCGTACCTGTTGTCCTGGGGACAGATTTACATTTTATAATCAGGGCTTTTGAACTCTCTGAACTTGAACCTGAATATTGCCTTGTGTGTGAGCAACTCTAACATTTTGCACTTGATTGTTCATGGTATCATAGGGAAATTACCTCTGCCTATGTCCACAATTTATGAAAGCATGACACATATGGGTTTTCTTCAACATCTGAATGCCAGCGACATTTCCACCCTGATCAGACTGAACACCATGCCCTCTAAATTTGGTCTGAACAACATTTGTCACTTGCACTTGCTGTTGCAGACCTTTCAGTCCACTAGTATTCACCATCATTTGTGGGCTATGATTAGCTTTCTGTGCAGCTTTCAATTACATCTCCATTACCTTTTCCTTAAGCTTTTTCTGCTTCAGTTCTATTTCATGACTTCAGTATTTAGCTTACCGCAGGTTCTCATAAATTGGTTTGTTCTGCCAACAAATCAGGTGTTGCTGAATCATGTCACTTGTTTCTGGCTTCAATTCCTGCACACATTTGAACACAACGTTACCCACATCTTTTGTCTCAATTGTCACTGTACCACTATTCTTTTTGAAAGCCGGCAATAATCTTTCATAATATGCATAAATTGACTCTTTCGACTCCTGGGAACTTCTGCAGATTTTCTAGCTATCAATGTCTTTCGGGGACACGTTATTGTTCAAAAATTCAATTACCTTGTGATACTTTTACATCATTTCCTCAGACAGCACACCTGTAACTGGATCTCTCGGAGCTTCACAATCTGGCCAATCAACATGCACTTTACATGCATTCCACAAATCATTTGGAACAACAATGTGAAACAATGCATTCAAATCCTCCCACAGGCATTTTGAAAGTTTCTCAAATCTCTCTGTCTACTTGTCCACTGGTTTCTCTCTCAATTTTGGCTAATCATTTATGAACGACAAAATATCACTCCTACTCCAGGGCACATGAAAATAACCTCCACCTGGTATATCTCTCATGTACATCATTTTCACATTGTCCTCAGCTTGATTTACTCCTTCCGGAGACACGTTTGCCTTTGCTTTCTTCTAAACCCATTTCTTTGCACATATATCTTCCCACTTGTCTAAGGCTCCACCATGTACTGATGTATGTAATTAATTCTTTATTGTGCAATTTAATTCCTGGAAATTTCACGTTAACTGTGTCTTTAGTGCTAAATGTCAATCTGTAACTTCTTTTCAGGGGTTTTGATTTTTCTAAATCCATATCATATTTCTTTGCTACTTCTGCTAATCACGCATACGTCTGTCCCGCACGTTGAGGGATGTCTTTACACATGAACCACAGCTCATCCACTGTGTAAGTTTCCAATTGGACAGTGTCTAATGTACCTAAAATCATTTGTTCAATTCTAATTTTCATCTGGAATCATTCACTGATCTATCCCTCTCAGAGGTCTTTGCTGTTCTTGTATTGACATTCGTAATACCTGTTTCACCTTGTGCACTCAAATTATTCAACCAATCTATTAACTATAGTGCTGTGAAACCTTGCAAACTAATATCATTTCATTGTGGTACTTCTGCTCTTGGCTGTCCCAAATTCTGCTGGTTTGGGGAATTAAAGTGTACAATGCTCTTTGGGGTGTTAAAAGGTACTCTTCCTTGTGGTGTGGTGCAATGAATGTTTTGAATCTGATCTGATCAGGTCTGGGCATGCATGGAAGTGGATTTCCCTGAGAAAATCTTGTATCAGGAGTATATCCTGACTGACTAATTGTTAAATTTTGGTCTACAGTTCAGACTGGGGTAAATGGTTGGATGAGATATGCACTTCTCTCCATTTCTGAATTATTAGAAGACGCTGATCTCTGCATACAAATTGCTGATATGCAAGTCAAATATTCTGGTACCTTAGGAACTGTTGGAACACACATTGAATGAGCATTGCTTCCAGATGTACCTGAAGCATACAAAGGGACAATGGGAACTATAGTCACAGGAAAAATTAATGCATCTGGACCAATGTGATTGTCTGATTCTTAAAAACTGCCATTCTTACACTCAGTCCTGTCAGGACTGTGTTGTAGCTTTGCCCTGTTTGACTCGGGATAACATTTGACTGAACTGGACTAAACACTGGCATAGGTTGTTTTGGAGTACAATTTTGCATAGGCTGATTCAGAGTGGGTGTCTGATTCAAATTAATATTTGGTAAAACTTGATTTATCATTGCACTCGGTACAGGCTGAACTGCTTCTACAGTTGAAACTGGTTTCATTTCATACATCATTCACCTCAAATTGTCCACAATTCTCAAATTAAACGATCCATAACAGAAAAATGCTAAAACACTTTCTTTCTCAGTATTTGTACTCTTCTGTTCAAGCAGAACATCCTTTTACAGATGACACATAATAGCGTGGAGTTCATTTGGGTGGGGCTTCTACACCCTCTCTAACTGCAATGAATACATCACACTTCACCGCAATCTTCAAGGCAAAAGCAATGCAAGTGTAAAACCATATCTGATAGAGACTTCTAGCTGCAGATTCCTTATCTCTGAATTTCCCCAGGCTTCAGACTGAATTCTGAAACTTGTGCTGAAGCACAACCCCTACACTTGCCTTCGGGTAGCTCCATTCGGCTCTGCATGGTGTCATCGGCATCTGTAGTGCTGGAAGTGACATTGCGGGCACCCAAACAGGCACCACCAGGCGTGTGGGTGCCTGTTCTTTTCTTTCCATGCCAGTTAATGTAGATCCAAACAGAGCTACCATTTTGTCACTATTTGACAGGCCTTATTTTGATGTTTTGTTGAAGTTTTCTCTTGTTCTTGTGTCAAGGATGTCATATAAGAAGGCAGGGTTCAAAGTGCGTGATGCCACCATGCCAGATTGGTTATGAACTCTCATCTCGTCTATCCCTGGTCCCTCAAGCGAGACAATGACTCCAAGTTGTGCTCAGAGTGCCAGGCCATGCCTCTGAAGGCTTTGAGGGAGTGGTCCCTAAAGTTGCTTGCAGCCCGGCAGTCGAAGACACTGGCACATGTGGCTCCTCAAAAATCTCGGTCTTGGAGAAGAAGGAGGTACCAGGACCACTCCAAGAACCCCAAGTCCTCTTCATCACTCTCAAGGTCCTCAGGAACCTGTGAAGAGGCACAAGAAGAAGAAGAAGTCCAAGACGACTGTGCCCAACAAGTTGAGTGGGGAACATCAGCATTCCCAGCAAGGTCCTGCTGAGCCATTGCTCAGTTCGACTCCGGACCTTGCCCTGTTTCCGTGAGTCAGATTGACACCCACTCAAATAAAGGAATTTTATGAGGCTATGCATTCCATGTTCGAGGGGGCCGACCCCTCTGGAGCACATTTGGGCCCTGTGTGGTTGAAGGAGGCCCATTCAGGTTCAGCGCTGGCGGCTTTCACTTCAGCTCCAATGGGGTCTAATGGATTCTACTCCAGGTCCAGACCCGCACTGGTCGTACCCAGGATGCAGATGCAAATGCTCTGGATGCCGCCGCTGCTCACTGATGGCGCCAGCCCCATACTGATTCAGGATGATCCGGAGCCAGAATGGCATAACACAATTCCGGCACTAAAGGTGCCAAGTCATTGCCTGAGCCTTATTTTACATAGACAAGGGAGAAGATTGGGAGGAATCACTGGACTCTCAGAATACCAGTTAGAAAGAACTTTGGACAGTTTTTAATAGCATATATATGGTTCTACTGGTTGGATTTTTGTGTCTTGGTCTCACATGATTAATTACATTCTACTCAATTGTGTTCTAAATTGGTGTGGGATTTTTTGTGTTGTGTTTTCACTTTATTATTGTTTTTTAAGTGCTGCATAAATACTTTAAACTTTGCCTCCAAATTAAGCCTGTATGTTTTGTGTCAAGGCACCACTGTGTTAAGCACAGGATAATCTGGAGTTTGTTTGTGTTTCACCGTGACAAGAATTGCTGTTAGGGTTTCATCTCCCTCCAGCACTAACCCAATTTCCTACATTTAGGTGCTGGTGTAACATATCTGCATGCTAGGGTGCTGATGTCCAGCTCTCAATATGTGTGTTCCCTCCCCTAACATTGTGTACCAATTGGTAAAAATTGGTTAATCCTTCATTGACTAGACTAACTTGCAGATCAATTTCTAGTGAAAGGTACTACGAGTATCTAGGACCCGTATATTAATTTATTTAGTGGACTGCAGAACTATTTGTGCCACCACTAAAATGCCAAGTAAAGACTTGGCACTAGTCATGTTCTGTAGTCTAGATAGCAAGTAAAAAGATATCCCAATTGGAAATCCTAATTGGGAAGTTTAACTTACCTGTAAATCCCTTGTATATGGTACCTAGGCACCCATGGCCTGTAGGCTAAAGTGTCACTAGTGAAAGGTAGTGCACTTGAGTGTGTACTACATGCAGAGGAAAGAAAAAAAGCATGACAGTTGAAGACCTGCAACATTAACCCTTTTTACTAGCCAAAACCTTCCTACTTATTACTTATAAGTAATCCCTAAAGTCTACCTCGAGTGCCCAGAGGCTAGGGGTCATGCTTTATAAATGACAGGCCATCTATAAACTGTGCTTTATCTGCCCTGGTAGTGAAAAATCCCCAAAGTCGATTTTCCCTATTGGAAAGTTGATAGCCCCATTGGAAAACATTGGGTGACATTTATTAGCTCTTATGAAATGGACTCTCCAAATGGAACTAGCCAGAAGGGTGTTTCGAAGTGTTAAATTAATAGTTACATAAAATCCAACACATGATCAAGTCGGATTTAACATAACTAGTTTAGAAACTAGTTTAGAAAAGTAACTGTAGGAGCTGTATTTTTCCACTTTGCCTAAAAAGCCACTGGTAGCCTTTTCTGATTGACCCAGCAGCTTCCATCTTACACGGCAAACTTGTGATTAGGTGTGAAGTATTCCCAGGAACTGATAACAAAGGAGCTGTCTGCTTAGCGGTGTTTTCCTCTCAGGTAGCAATATGGATTTCAGGAGAATTGAGAGAAGAGCAGAGTCAACCTGAAAACCAATCAGCCTAAGCTGCCCCGCTAGAAGTAGTCCACTCAAACGATTTCAGCGGGAACAGCAAGTCATCCATGCTGAGCTCTCCATTGGATTCCGCAGGCTTGCTTCACCAATGACGAGGAAAATCCTCCAAGAAAAAGACAGATTCCGAAAATAAAGATTCAATCACAACCAACTTGCTCCCTGTATCTGACCTGCATTCCACACTGTCTGCCGTAACTTTTGACTTTAACCCAGTCCAGCACAATGAGATATCTGGGGTTGGCGCTTTGTGGTTTTTGCCACTAGATTCAAGTTTAAAAGCTTAATTCTTCCATAAAGCATATCTATAGTTCCTTACAATAGATTTTATCGTTTGGTGTCATTTTAAAGATTATCATTTATGCTATTTCGTATAAATTAGAGTGGAATTTTTATTGTATTATGTTTCTTATTTTTGAGCTGTTTTGGTGTTGGCAAATAGTGTACATGTTTTCTCTTAAGTTAAGCCTGACTACTCTATGCCAAACTATTAATGGTCAAGCTAAGGTTTAATTTTTGGAGACCTAACTAGACCTTATAGTAAATTGTGACACTATTACTTGATGAGGTCTTCCACCTCCATCAACTTATAACTCAGCTTTCTGCAAGCAGCATGCTGAATTCTCTACCAGATTGATGTGAATGCGGATACGTCCCATGCAATACCTTGTTATTGTCTCCAAGAGTCAGGAGTGCTGTACTGAAATATAGGCTACAGTAAGACATCAAGGTAGTCATTTTGACTTCAGCAGTCTTTTCCTAAGACCACTGAAGCCACGGGCACCACAAGACCGCCAGTGCTGGCGGTCTTCCGACCGCAATATTACGAGCACTGAAGAATTTCTGCCACAATTTGGGCAGGAATCCTCCAGTAGTCATGCTGACATTCGGAGGCACAGAGGCGGTTCCACCACCAGCCCTGCCCCACCAAAAGGTCTCCGCCAGCTGTAGTACGACCTGTTGGTGGGGTGCTGCTGGCGGTGGGAGCGCCGGGTCCCGTCCCCTCAGGGAGGAGCACCTCGTTGGACGAGGTAGGTGTTCTCTGCAAGGGATTATACTCTCCCTTGAGGAGACCTGAGAGATTACATAATGGTTGCCCAGAGTGATCCCATCACTTTGTGTATATTTGTAGATTGTTGCATAGTATTGAGTAGTGTGTGTGAATAAAAAATGTACTTTTACTTTATCAAAAGAAAAAGCACAGACTGGACAATCATTTATTGAGAGTCATGCTTGTGTGCACGTGAATGGGGATTACTAGCCCACACCACCTCCCTTGAGTAATCCTTGGATTGATTTGCAACGCTACCCATATGAGAGTCAAGCGCTACAATGGGGTGTTTGGTTCCCAGTGGCAGACGTGTGGGCACTCGTTACTTGTGCAGGCCACACAACTAATGACCCACCTTCCAACACACCCCCACATCCCAGTACCCCCAGTAACCCCCACATATCCCCGCTCTCAGTACTGATCCCCCGGCCCCTGCATAGACGCACTTACTCTCCACCCTGATCCCTGTACTTACCTCCCGCATACATGCACATACCCACAGACACGCACACCTTGACAATCACTCACACTCACAACACCCTTACACTCACGCACACACATACACAACACCGCCCCAAATCCATACACACGTACATGCACACAGACACAACACCCCACTCACACACACACTCACTACATTCACCCCCATTTGACACACATACACACTCCATCCATGCATGCACATACACACCCCAACCCAGCATTCACATTCACCCACACACGCACCACCATCACCACATTTACACAGACACTCCCTCCCCCCTTTCATGACACGCATACACACACTCACACACATCCATTCACACACCCCATCACATGGCAAAACAATCCCAATGCCCCCCTTGGACATTTGAACATTTGACAGTATTCAACATTTTGACAGTACAGTGCAATGAAAAAACCTACATTTGTAATTAAATACTTCCATTTTGCCAAGAGATGGCTGTCAGTGTCATTATTCAGATTAGCCTAATCAGAGAACATATGGGACCAAACTCTAGCACTATAACCATCAGGATTGCTTTTAGATTACATTTGAATTACTCCTCCTTGAACGTAAAATAACAGTACAATAAATGAGACAATACCAGCCTACACCCATGGTAGACACCCTTATGCAAGCAGGAACAAAAGGTCACTAAAGCTTGTGCTTAATACACCAGTCCAACCCTTGAGGGGTTATCTTTCATGTGTCCCACCCTACCTAGGGTGGGGACACCAAACCGATGTTGGGGGGAGGCTGCGCTGCTCCTGCAGCTACCCCTGTCTCTTGGTATTCCTTTGGTGGTGGCCCCATCTCCCTGGGACCACCACAGCTGTTTTGGGGGCTCAAATGGCAGCCCCTGCCCCGCAAAGCATGCTGGGGCAGCTGCATAAATGATGAGCGTCTCTCCCGCTGAGCTGGGGAGAGCCGCTGTGCCGTTTCTTTCTACATTTCTCCTGGGGGTGCCGGTCCCACCCGGACACCCCCACACCACACAGAGAATCCCTCGATGGAGGTGCGGCCCACCCCTGGCCGCCCACGCTGGCTCCCCAAATGCCCAGCACCTCCGGGTGCTGCCGCGGGAGCCGGCTTGCTGCCTGAGGTCTGCCCACTCCAGTGGGCAGACACTGAAATACTTGCGGCTGGACGGACTGCGTGGGGGAGTGGAGCGGCACACCCCCTTCCTCCAGGCATCTTTGGGGCCCCAGGATGGGGTCCGGGGCCCCACCTCCTTGGCTCCCCAAGGTTGTCTTCTTCTTGGGCCCCGGGATGGGGTCCGGGGCCCCTCCTCTCCTTGGAGGGGAGCGCGACGGCACTCCCCGAGGCCCTCCCCTGCTGGGGTCCCGGGATGAAGTCCGGGGCCCCTAAGGGCCATCTTCACAGTGATGAAGAAATGAACCAGGCTTCACGGGGCCCCATGATGGGGTCCGGGGCCCTCTTCCTCTGCAGAGAGGGGGAGTGCGACGGCACTCCCCTTTGCTCCTCTTCCTCTTGGGCAGCCCCCAGGCCCACCCTGGGGGCACAGTCTCAAGCAGCTGCGGAGCTCCACGCGCTTCGTAACTGCTTTCCCCAAAGGTCAAAGGTCGCCATCCTTTGTCCTGTGATATCTCGGGCCCCCAAGGGCCAATTTTCATAATTTCTGTGTTGTTCCGCTCCTGGTGACAAGCCCTTGCCACCAGGAGCACTCTCCTTAGGCCCCTGGGCCTGGAAGGGTCCCAGATTCTTGGGGAGCCAGTCCCACTGACTCCCTGCGCCAATCTTTCCTCTGGGTTCCCTCTTTTCCTTCTGGGCAGCGCGCTGTCCTTGCGCTAGCCCAGTCCTCCCCCCAACTAGTCCCCTGGGGGGGCAAGGGGGCCAGCTTGCCTGGCCCTGGCATTCACCTCGCTGGCCTGAAATCCTTCAGGGGCAGAGTCCCTGCCCCAAGGGCAGTCAGGAGGTTCTTCCTTCCAGTTGTCCATGACGCCCGTCTGCAGTCCCAGTGTCTAGCAGTGAAACACAGCCAAAAGAGAGAGCTCTCCCCTGTGCAGGACGTTTTAAGTGGGGGCGGAAGTGTCCAGCAGGTCTGCACCTCTGGCCTATCCAGATGTGCCACATCTTGCACAGTCTTCTGGGATAGCTAAAGATGGCATCCTCCAGGAGTTAGGTGCCACATGTGCTCTGAAAGTCTCAGACCCTCCTCCCTGACATTCCTCACAGGGCTTCTCCAGCCTGCTCCTGGCACAGAGTGACAGCTGGCTGATTGATGCAAGGCCCTGCTCAAGCAACTGGACAGAGCAGTAATTGGCCCTAATCCTGAGCTGAGTCAGAGAAAGATGACATCCCTGGATGACCCATAAGTTGTACAACTATGCTCTTGTAACCAACTGCATCATTCTTTTCTTACAGTTTACAGTGTACTTTGGTGTGACTCTGGTCTCTGTGGACCCCAGAGAACTGGAGTTGCACCCTAGGCCCTCCTTTTCCCATTGACATTTAATGGAGTATCCCCACAATGCAAATACCTTAAGCACACTGACATTGGCATTGAGCTGAGTGTCCCTACAGTGAAAAGACAGTAAGCACACTGACTCTCCCTCACATGTATACACCCCTCTCATGAGACCTACTCCAGGTCACCACCAACTCTGCATAGTTCCTTCTGCACCAGGACGACCTAACCGCAGTTCTTGGGCTGCGCACACCAGGATTCCTCCTCCCACATCCCTCACATGGGTGCACATCCATGCGCACACATGATCACATGTAACCTGCCCGGGGCCTACTGCCCTTGCTACGCCACAGCAGCCTTTCCTTAGCACGGCGGCACCGGTGGTAAACACGCGCAGGCCATTTTACCATGTGTTTACTGTGCGTGAGTCACCTCATAGGAGGCTTCCTCACAGTAAACAGTCAAAAACCAGGTGGTCAAAAAATGAAAAATCAGGGCAGACCTGATGGTCAGAACCGTCCTCTAACAGGGTGGGAATATTGTAAGGGAAGGGGTGGGGTACTCTTGGGTAGATGGGGGGTGGGAGAGTCGTCTACTGGTGATCGGAATGTAAATTCCTATCACTGGTAGCCTTTCCGCGAGGGATGTTGTGACGGTGATACCACCACAAAATCCCTGGCAGAAAGGGGACTCATAATACCACCGGTGGTATTGGGTGGACCGCTGGGTCAGAGATACTTATCTCCGGCCCGCCGGTCCGACTGCCCTGGCAGTAAGCATGGAAAAGTGGTGGTTTGGCAGAGACCAAACTGCCACAGTCGTAATGCGGTGGACTTCACCAACGGCTGGCCCATCGGCGGTGAGACCACCACCATGGCCCTTTCGGAATGACCCCCTAAATGTAATGACTGTGTGCTCCCTGCACCCAATCTCCGCCAGCAGTTAAGTAGCAGTGCTACCTCCATGTAACCACTGGTGAAGAAAGGGATTGTAATTCCCAGGGTGGCACTGCTTGCAGAGCTGCCCTGGCAGATTAGGACAGCCAGCACAACCAGTCCCTCCTATGGAAGACAACTGGCCATGCGGGTGGTCCGACTGTGGTGCTACTGCCATGATCATAATGTGGTCGGACCACCACATTGGCAGCAGTCCAACTGCCAACACGACTCTGGCTGTCTGAAGACCGCCAGGGTCGTAATGAAACCCATAATGTGGCAATCAGAGCACCTATATGACAACATTTATAAGTTGTCACAAATGAATGGATAAACAATAATTGAAAAAAGAAATATCACACCCCAGGACTGCATTTTTTGTAAAAACATGTAATCGCAGTACTGTAACTAGGCAGCAGCTTGGCACTCCTCATATCCCCCTTGCTCCCTTCCAACATATGTCCCACTTCATATTGATTCATATGTCCTCCCCTGCATTTTTTTGCAGGCATTACAGAAAACCACACTGGCTCTATCAAAGAATTAAAAATATAATTCATTGGATGGCTTCAAGAATTAGAGAGCAGATCAGTTAATAACTGCCTTAAAGCTGAAATTAAATTGCTATTATATGCATTCAGTAATAAAATATCAGCTCACATTGGAGCTCAGAACATATTTGCTCATTTTAATAAGATTTTGTTCACATCTTTGAGTGCTTGAAAAAATTTAATAAAGGAACAAGGCACATGATATAGCACTATTTTTCACATGGTACAGACAGGCAGACAATTCAAATATCAGATTTCACAGCAAGGAAGTAGCACCTGAAATTAGAATTACTATGTCAGGCAGAGGTAAAACCAGTTATTATGGTGATTTTAAGTATATTCTGCCAAAGTTATTTGGCCAGCGATTGCTGCTGTTTTATAGCAATAAATAATATCTAGTGTTAAAATATGACATTCAAACACGGATGCTCTTTCTGTTGGGATGGAAAAGTCCCTTGCATGGTGATAGAGGTGTACTCCTGCCCTGAGCGCCCCAGGTTCTCCTATGTCAGAATCTCTGGTGCTGATTTTTGTTGTCATGGGCAAACACGAATCATGCGTGTGCATCATAACATAGTCCTGTCTCACAGATTGTAGTCTACTTGTACCAACAGACACACCCAATGTGCTATTCTTATAGTGGTGAAACGTTGCAGCCTTTGCTAGGAGATAAGTAGCACGAGCAAGGTGATGGCACCATTTGATGTAGTGATGTTGTGACCAGCAGAAGTGAACAGACCTTTTTACCTTTGTCACTGGACTGAGGCCTTCAGGCTCACTCATGTAAAGTTCTGCTGCTGTATGCTTAACTCACCCTTGGCCTACATCAAATTAGTATGTAGCATTGGGCATCCCAAGTGTTGTTGCATGTGTGTGATGTGTGTATATGTGCCTGTTAATGGTACAATATATGGAAGATTCTAGGTTCCATTTTGGGAGACCCATGTCTGACTGGAGGGGCATAATGAGGTAGATGAACCCCTCCAGAAAAATGGGTAGATTTGCCGCTATCTTGTTAGCTGGATGGGTCACATACTAGAGGAAGGAAAGCCAGTTCTTCACTATAGTTCAAAGTGCGCTCTTGATTCAGAGAGATGCTACTGGAAAGGGGCCTGAGCACGTCTCAAAAAGGGGGTGGGGTTGCTAAGAGTGATGAAGAGTAGGGCTAAGGCCCTGGGGTAACCTTTTGATGCACATATCACTGTGACTGACAGCCAGTAGTGAACATCTAGTCAGTCCCATGCCCCGTGTTGTGGGTCAGATTTGAAGTTGCTCCTGCTGTGACGCACTTCTTTCTAGATGAAGGGCATGGCAGAGCAGTGGCACTTCAAAAGGAAGCAAATCACCAACACAAATGTCAAAGACCCGGGCTCTAAATCCCATTTGATATCTGGAAATAGACTTTTTGAAGGGGAGCTCAAAGTCCCCTAAATTGTCAACTGTCAAGCAGCCAGTTGGGCTGTGCGAGGAAGACAAGCTATGCAAGATTCTTACCTGTGACCAGTGTTAGGAAGATAAGTCCTGGCAGCCTCCCAGCTGGGTAAGAGGTCATCACCCATGGAAATACAAGACCACTTGCCCCTGCAACCAGAAACACCAGTACCTGCTTGCTTGCCAGACCACTGTGCCCGGTGATGAAGAGATTAGCGATCAGAGGGAGTGAGGCCCAGTAAGGGATACAGGCCAGTGGATCCCTACCGGGAGGTCTAAGAAGACACCTGCTGCACTGATCAGGTTGTCACCAAAGTGCAGGTTCAAGTTGGTAATCCCGTATTCCAGAGGTGGTAATCCTGAAGTTAGCAATAGTTGGCATCACTGCCATGCTCATGTCTATAGGTTATGTGCGGAGTGAAGTCTGTGACCCCTGTACGCAGAGGTGGCTGCCATGAAGATTACTACTGTGCCGGTCAGACTACAGCCCGTTTTGTCTGTTGCGGACCCCGTATGCTAGAGAGGGCTGCATTAAGTAGTAAGTGACTGCTGAGCCGATCAGGCAGATATCCCTGTGCACAGTAAGGTAGGTGACTCCATATGCCAGAGGGAGGCACCATGAAGAACAAGGCATGTTGCCTGGTTCTGCTGTCATCAAGAGTAGAGGACGCTGTGGTGACCTGTGCTTGCCAAAGCCCTGAACGAAACTAAAGCAATCATCCCTCCCACCCTTGAGAAGGATCAGAGAAACTTACCGTCTCACTGCAGGAAGCACTGAGGTCCCCTAGTCACTGCCACTGCAGAGTTACAAGTTGTACCCACCATCAGCAGCCACTCTAGCTGCTTCACAGTAATGGAGAGTGGAATCCTCCCATGGACTCTGGCAGAGCAACCCTTGCAGGAGCAGGTAAGACTGATCGCAAGGCCTTGGGACAACTTGTTCTGCCACACAGTACTTTGGGTGGTGAAACATTTCTGACTTTGAAAGATCGAAGTGAAACTCCTGAGACTTGAACTACTAGTGGGGCTTAACCTGAATGTCACTTACTTTGAGCTGTAAGCCTGTGTTCACCCCTGTATACTGCAAAAACAACAAGTGATGGACGGAATGCTGAACATTGTCAAACATTCACCCCCAGTACAGTGATCTGGGCCTAAATCCATCGTTCTTTTGCTGCCCATGCCATTCCAGTTTGGACCCAGCCATGTGCAAATCAGTCTTGACCCGGGTCCAAACTGGGGTGGCATGGTGAGCAAAAGAACGATGGATTAAAGCCAGATCTGTGACTGGGGGTGAGTGTTTGACAATGTTCAGCATTCCGTCCATCACTTGTTGTTTTTTCTTTGTCGCCCTAAGTGGGAAGGGTATGCCCAGACGTGGGTCCCGTGCTCCCCATGCCACTGGATTCAAGCTAGCCTGGCTGATGAGGGGTGAAACCCCGAAACCGGTCCCAGGATGCTTGTTTCCGGTCCAGTGAGGACCTGGCTTGGCAGTTCGGGCTGGACTGTTCCCATAAGGAACAGGGTCAAGACTGATTTGCATATGGCTGGGTCCAAACTGGGGTGGCATGGTGAGCAAAAGAACGATGGATTAAACCCAGGTTTGTGACTGGGGGTGAGTGTTTGACAATGTTCAGCATTCCGTCCATCACTTGTTGTTTTTGCACCCCTGTATACTACCTTACCCCCTGAAAAGCCTTGGACTATTCAACCCAGAGTACTAATTAGAGTCAAGTGCTGAAGGAGTACTTGGAGCAGTTGACAAGGATCCATAGATTGGACACCGGCACATCTGAATTAAAAGGCCTCAACACCAAGGTGTGGGCCAGAAGCTTCTACTAGGGGTTCTGACAGTTTCTATCAGTTAACTAAACTTTTCCTCATGTCCCTAGAACAACCTGCAGCTATAAAGAGATAATCAGTGTCACTTTTTGACTGTGACTTTTTGTCACAGTTTTACAAACACCACCCTTGCCATCATTATGAGGCAGATCACTTGGGCTTCTGAAAATCAATGAAAATGCACCATTCATAAGCTCCATGCTGCTTGCTTTTAGTGCACAAAGTGGATTCAGTTCACAGTCTTGCACATCGCTTGCTGACTATTTCACTACCTATATTCACTCACTTAGGGGGTCATTCTGACCCCCGCCAGCGGCGGATGCCGCCGGCCTGGCGGGAACCGCCAGAAGACCGTACTGCAGTCAAAAGACCGCAGTGGTCATTCTGATTTTCCCGCTGGGCTGGCGGGCGACCGCCAGAAGGCCGCCCGCCCACCCAGCGGGAAACCCCCTTCAACGAGGATGCCGGCTCCGAATGGAGCCGGCGGAGTGGAAGGGGTGCGACGGGGGCCCCACGACACCCGTTCCCGCCAGCCAGGTTCTGGCGGTGAAAACCGCCAGAACCAGGCTGGCGGGAAGGGGGTCGGAATCCCCATGGCGGCGCTGCTTGCAGCGCCGCCATGGAGGATTCCCTGGGGCAGCGGGAAGCCGGCGGGAAACCGCCGGCTTCCCTTTTCTGACCGCGGCTTTACCGCCGCGGTCAGAATGCCCCCGGAAGCACCGCCAGCCTGTTGGCGGTGCTTCCGCGGTCGTTGGCCCTGGCGGTCCATGACTGCCAGGGTCAGAATGACCCCCTTACTTCCTTCTTACCTATACAATAATTTGTGTTTCTGTATTTTCTGGAACAATGTTTTTCAGGGTAGGAGAACCAAGATGCTTCTATAGGATCAGCTAAGGATCTGCATTATTTACGACAGTTTGCATGCTGCTGAATGCATGTATTCATTTCTGCTGGAACAGAAGACATTTTGCAGTTGTGTGGCATTATCACCATGCATGTTAGGTGTATGATTACTTGCTGCAAGATGGAAGATGTGATCTGGTGAAGCTTCCAAGCAAGGAGCCCACAAATCCACCAACATCATCATGCCCTATTTCTGCCTTGGACTATCGGCAGTCGTGGGGTGCTCTTCAAGACTGCGGGCATGCTTGGGCACACCGGAGGACTGCATGCCACACTGAAGAGGTCTGTATTGCTGAACTGAGTGTGTGGACCGAGTCAGCCATGGGCCCGCACAGGAGTGGTAGGAGCTACAAGTGGTGGCTGACACAAAGACCCCTCTTCTCTTATTTTTCTCCCCACAGCCTTGGTGACAGTTGAGTTTGGGGCCACCGGTAGGGAATCCAGACAGCAGCGGCCCCCAGGGGTAGTCGACGCTGTGGGCCACGCCATGCTTCACCTTGTGATGCACAGGTGAGCCTGCATTTGGTGTTGGGGATGTCAGAAGGGGGTAACCCTCTCCCTTCGTAGTAGTGGAGATGTTGGGGGACACTGAGGGGCCCCCCTGCATATATTCACAGTGAAGATGCAACCTGGGCCAGAGACAGAGAGAGTGCTCGCAGCATCCATACCCTGACCGGCCACTTGCATCACCAGACGTCACTGGCAGCTGGACTCACCCTGAGGATTGTGGACCTGTGAGACGGCGCTCAATGGGGATCACCATGACTGGACAACACAAGTCGTATGCTTCCCTGGTGCCTCTGTGCTACACAAATGGTGCTGGGAGACAGCAGGCCTGTCTCGATTCCCTTCACCCTTTTTCCCTAAACAGTAGGTACACCTTGACACTTCCTCATATGAGTTGGAGAGACTGCCGCAATCCTGGGGCGAACATGGTGTGAGCAACGCTGGGGAAGACCCATATGGTCATGGTAGACAATGGGAGTCAACCTATAGCATTAGCACTCGCCTTTGTTGATATTGAAGAGTTGTTGCAAGCTGCATGGGCCCCAGTGTCCGCACAGCTAGATACCATCCTGAATGCCATCTCGGTGACCAGTCTAAACCTGGGATGCAGGGTTGATGTGGTGGCACAGGAAATAGGGCTTTGCCATCAGGATTAAAAAAAACTGTCAGAGTGCTGAAGAACTTGGAGGTAACCACTGTAGAGTTGCAGCCCCTAGCACAAACCCGTGCCCAGCAGATCGGGGCCCTCACTGGGAGAGTTCAGCAGGATGACCTGGACATGTCCACTCATTACAAAACAATATGGGATTGATTGGTTTTCCGGAGAATGGAGGGGGGAAAACCCCATAGCCTTCGTGGAGTCTTGACTCACTGTGTGGGTCACACCTGAATATCTGTCCCCTTACTTAACTACCAATCATGCACACAAAGTTCCAGCAAGGCAACCCCCTCTGGGTGCCCCACTGCAGCCAATGGTGGCCAGGATATTGAACTTTAAGGACAGGGATGCAGTGCTGAAGGCTGCTAGGAGTCTGGGCATGCCTCACCTTTGACAATACTAACATCCTATCGTTCCTGGACTACATACTCATGGTTCAGAGCAGGAGAGCGTCCTTCCTTGGAATAAGGTGCAAGCTGTGAGAGACCGGACTTATGTACTCATTTCTGTTTCGAGCAAACCTGAAAGTGTTGGATAATGCAAAATCCACTTCTTTAGGATGGTACTAGGTTGAACGGTGATGGCATGCCTTACTTGAGGATAATGACGCTACCTTTCGGAGATCCTCCTCGGGTTACCCCCAGCTGAGATGCAGGAGGCACCCGGGGAAGGTGCGACGAGGTGATGCTAGCATCCCTGGGGCCCCCACACAGGCTCAGGCACAAAGTGAGTAGATATCATTGCTTGTGGTGGCGGCTCACCTCTGGGATCTGGACACTGCTGCTCCCACTGAAGGGTTAGGGGGTGCTTCACCTGAGGGTGAGTCAGCGGTCACACAATACAGTGCCTCCTTCATTCCGCTCCCTGTGGTCATGCCCCAGATGGCTGATGAGATGCTCTAGGTGCGGCCAGTGGGAGGGAGTCACTACCGAAATTGTTCGACCCGCACATTGCCTATTGCTGCACCCTGGAGCCCCTAGCAAAGGCCCGGGCAGAGGGGCAGGACGTTTCTCCACTATTGATGGACCTACCTACGGGGCATTGCCAAACTTGGACACTGATGGGTATGGTATGTTTGATCCCGCCACTTTGGGAACCCTGTGGCTTTTGAGCTGCCATTGCAGAGGACTCTAAGCCTGATATATTAACTGTTTGGGCAGCCAGATGTTGCTCTGCCGCTCTGGAGTCAGGAGTTGGGAAAGTTGTTTTATTCTTAGATCTGAGCTGCCCTTAATAAATGCACAATAATATACTTGGGAACTGCCCTCGTGTCCACAGCTGCTTGGAATTGGGGGTTCTACCTTTCTGACCAGTACCCCTCTCCTTACTAGGTGTATCACCATTGGTAGAGTATCATTTCTACTGTGGAAAGATCCGGGCATGGGAACTGCCAGGAGGTGCAATACTGTCCACCAATATATCAGACGACAAGGGGTCCATTGAGCTTTATTACAAAAAACACACATTGCATGGTGGAGGATCGGCAACTGCAAAAGTGTTGCAGGAATAACTGCAGTGGCACTACCTATTTGGGCTTTTCCTGGAGGGTGGTAATTTGGATATACCCTTCAGCACATTTTCAAGGCATGGTGAGAAAGTGGACCCTGAGGGGTGATATGTTTTTGTGGAAGGCAAGCTGGAAGGATGGGTGGTGTTATTGGGCATCATATACATGCCTAATATGGACCAATCACTGTTTCTAGCTAGGCCTGG
This sequence comes from Pleurodeles waltl, assembly GCF_031143425.1. Classification (NCBI taxonomy): domain Eukaryota; kingdom Metazoa; phylum Chordata; class Amphibia; order Caudata; family Salamandridae; genus Pleurodeles; species Pleurodeles waltl. The sequence goes on from NC_090440.1 coordinate 264,602,652, forward strand.
GTAAAAAGCTCTACTCCGCTCACAGAGTTTGCAGAATTTGGCAACACCGAATGCAGAGTTAGCAATAGACTTGCACTCCGCAATGGAGCAGAGTTTTTTTTCTTTTGGTGCACTCTTGTTGTAGTTTCACGTGCGCGGGAAGCGCGACAAGGGACTTGCTAGGCACTCGTGAGCGCAAACAAGATTTTCTACCCACCTGCGAGATTTTGCAGTCTCTCCAGTGACTTCTAGATCTTCTTTTTGTGACGTAGGTGAGCGCGAGTGAGAAGGTCAAGCAGCTAAATCTCCTCAAAAATATAATTTTGAGTTAAAACCTTCTCTAATTGACCATTCACATTGTTTTTTTTGTTTGAGGAGTACTTTTAAATTTTTTTTTTTTTTTTCAACAAGATACTCCAACTTCCTGTTCCTGTCCGGCAGGCTCCTCCCAGTGCTTTGTCCATCTCCTGGTGAAGTTTCACTTGGATTTCGAGCTGGAAGGATCACTCTTTTTGTCTCGTGGATGTATCATTGTATTTAAGGACATTGTTGTATTTGAGATTTCACAAGTAAGTTCAAAAACACTTGTATGAGGGTGTTGTACAACTTGTTTGTTTAATAGAGGGCAGTCACCAGGATTTATCTGTACTTTTATTGGATTTTAAAAATTTATTGTGGTTGAAGGCCTGCAGTTTCAGTAGGAGCCTAGTTATTGTTTTAATTGTATTTTTTCTTCTTTAAAGGAAAAACGTTTCACAGTTCAGTATATTTTCTCCATGTTTTGTAAATTTACAATATTCATTTAATTCACTATGTTATGTGGCTTAGTCTGTTAATAGAATAGGCCATCCAGCTGTAGGCCCAGGCTAGTACTAGTCATTGGTGCATGATGAAATAACTGTTTGTGGTGTTTGTTAAACTGAAACATCATTTAGACCATGGATGGCCTTGGACTAAATAATTACAAAATGTTGTTTGGCTGTATGTTACTTTTTGTTTCTGCAAACAGTGTGTGCTGGGGAAATATATTTGATGTATTTGCATGATATGTGTTGTCATTGTAAAATGTACTTTTTTAGCCCATTTAATTTTTGTTATCGGAATGGCTGACTCAATGCTGTACCAATTCCTCCTTTGTCTGTACAGTTTTCAAGACTGCGTGCCATAGGGCACCCTTTGTCTTTGTTCCCCATGCCGTGAGGCCAGACGCCCTTTTTATATAGTCAATTATAGTCCTGTATGTGCTTTTTGTCTTCTTCTATTCATCCTGCTTGTTGTAACTTGTTTGACCTTGTGGCTGGTAGTCATTTTGTGTAGGCAGGTAGTGTGCTTTTGCCTTGGGCCTGCATGTTCTGTTTAGTTGTGATCATGCCTCCTTGCTTGTTGTTGTTGCTGTTTGACCATATGGCTGGTGGCCATTTTGCCAGCCAGTGTTCTTTTAGGCCTTCACGTGTTCTTTGTTGTGGCCGTGCCTCCTTGCTGGTTGTTGATGTTTGACCATGTTGCTGGCAGCCATTTTAGGCAGCTAGTGTGATTTTTTTTTAAGGCCTTGCATGTGTTCTTTGTTGTGGGTATGCCTCCTTGCTGGTTGTCGCTGTTTGACTATGTAGCTGGTGGCCATTTTGTATAGGCAGCCAGTGGGCCCTATGCGCGGCGCCTCACCCCTTCACCACATAGCAATGCACAACTGCCTGTATGTATTCCTCTTTGTTCAATCAATCAATCAAGAAATTTATAGAGAGCGCTACTGACCCGTGAGGGTCTCAAGGCGCTGGTGGGGGGAGATCACTGTTCGAACAGCCATGTCTTGAGTTTTTTTCTGAAAAGCAGGAGGTCTTGCGGAGGTTGGTGGGGAGGGAGTTCCAGGCCTTGGGGGTGAGATAGGAGAATGATCTGCCTCCTGTGGTGGTGCGTTGGATGCGGGGGACTGTGGCGAGTGCGAGGTCGGCGGATTTGAGCCAGCGGGTGGGAGTGTGGAAGTTCACTCTTTTGTTGAGGTAGGTTGGGCCGGCGTTGAGGAGGATTTGTGTGCGTGGATGAGGATTTTGAAGGTGATCCTTTTTTCTATGGGGAGCCAGTGAAGGGATTTGAGGTGTGGTGAGATGTGTTCATGGCGGGGGAGGTCCAGGATGAGGCGCACGGCTGTGTTCTGGATTCTCTGGAGTTTGCGCTTGAGTTTGAGTGTGGTGCCGGCGTAGAGGGCATTACCGTAGTCTAGCCTGCTGCTGATGAGTGCGTGGGTGACGGTCTTTCTGGTCTCTGTGGGAATCCATTTGAAGGTTTTTTTCAGCATGCAGAGTGTGTTGAAACAGGAGGAGGTGATGGCGTTGATTTGCTGGGTCATGGAGAGGGAGGGGTCCAGGATAATGCCATGGTTGCGTGTGTGGTTTGCGGGGGTAGGTTCGGGGCTTAGGGGGGGTGGGCCACCAGGAGGCGTCCCATTTGGTTTTGTGGGGGCCGAAAATTATGATCTCAGTTTTGTTGGAGTTGAGCTTGAGGTGGTTAGCTGTCATCCAGGCAGCGGTGTCTAGGAGTGCATCGTGGAGGTTGGTGTTGGCGGTAGTAGGGTTGCGGGTGAGGGAGAAGATGAGTTGGGTGTCGTCTGCGTAGGAGAGGATGGTGATTCAGTGTGGTTGGAGGATGCTGGCTAGTGGGATCATGTAAATGTTGAAGAGTGTGGGACTGAGGGAGGATCCTTGGGGGATTCCGCAGATGATTTTGGTGGCAGTGGATTGGAAGGGTGGGAGGCAGACTTTTTGGGTTCTATCAGTGAGGAAGGAGATGAGCCAGTCTAGGGCTTTGTGTCGAATCCCAGAGTTGTGGAAGCGTGCGCGGAGTGTGTGGTGGCAGACAGTGTCAAAGGCTGCGGAGAGGTCTAGGAGTATGAGTGCGACAGTCTCGCCCTTCTCGACTCTGGTTCTGATGTCATCAGTGCATGCGATGAGGGCGGTTTCCGTGCTGTGGTTCTTGCGGAACCCAGATTGGGAGGGGTCGAGTGTGTGGTTTTTGTCGAGGAAGTGGGATAGGCGGGCGTTCACTAGTTTCTCAGCGACCTTGGCGGGGAAAGGGAGGAGAGAGATGGGGCGGTAGTTGGAGAGGTCGTCTGGGTCAGCTTTGGGCTTTTTTAGGAGTGTGGTGATTTCCATGTGCTTCCAGGAGTCTGGGAAGGTGGCGGTGTCGAATGAGCTGTTGATTATGTCTCGGACCTTGGGGGCGATGGTTGGGCTGGCTTTGTTGTAGATCCGACGGGGGCAGGGGTAGGAGGGTGATTCAGAGTATACGGAATTCATTGTTTTTTCCGTTTCTTTGTTGGTGGTTGGGGCCCAGGTGATGAGTAGGCTAGGAGGGGTGTGAGGGGCGTCTGTGTTGGATGGGTGGGGGGTATGTGTGGTGGGTGTGCGTGGTATCAAGCTGTTGTGTATGTCTAGGATTTTGCGGTGGAAGTGGTTTGAGAGAGAGTTGCAGAGAGTTTGTGTGTGTGTGGTGTCTAGGTTGCTGGCTTTAGGTTTGGAGAGCTCTTTGATGATGGTAAAGAGTTCTTTGCTATTTTGGGAGTTGTTGTCTATGCGTTCCTTGTAGTGTGCCCTTTTGGTGGTGCGTATGAGTTGGTGGTGATTGCGAGTGGAGGTTTTGAGGGTGGAGAACTTAGTGGTAGAGGGTTCTTTTCGCCAGGCTTTCTCCGCTTTGTGTCATTTGCGCTTGGAATCTTGGAGTTCAGCAGTGAACCATGGGGGGTTCTTGATGTTGTGGGTGGTAGTGTTTTTTCTGAGGGGGGCGAGTGAGTCTGCACAGGTAGTGATCCATTTTGTGAGGTTATGTGCCTCAGTGTTGGGGTCATTGGTGTTGGGTGGGGGGTTCTGTGCCAGTTGGGAGTTCAGGCGTTCTGAGGGGATCTTGTCCCACATGCGGTAGGGGGTGGTGGGTTGGTGGTGGTGTGGTTTTTTTTTGGCAAAGGAGAAGTGGACGCAGTGGTGGTTGGTCCAGTGGAGTTCAGTGGTGTGGGTGTAGGTTATGTGTTGGCTTGAAGTGCAGATTGCATCAAGTCTGTGTCCTGCTGAGTGGGTGGGTGCTGTGACCAGTTTTTTATGTTCCGAGGTTGGTGAGGTTGTCTAGGAGGGAAGAGGAGTTGTGGTCGTGGGGGTTCTCCAGGTGAAAGTTGAAATCGTCGAGGTGGATGTAGTATGTGGAGATGAGGGCGTGCGGGCTGATGGTGTCACAGAAGGGGGGGCGTGGCCCAGGGGGTCTATATGCGAGTGTACCTCTGAGGGTGGTATTGTTGTTTATGTGGATTAGGAAGTGCATGTGTTCTTCGTTGTTGAGGGTGTCGTGGGTGTTGGTGGTGACCTTAATGGTGTCTTTGTGCAGGATGGTAATGCCACCGTCTGGTTTGTTAAGGCGGTCTTTGCGTTGGAGTTTGTAGCCCTCAAGGGTGGCTGTAGCTATGTCAGGCTCAGATGAGTGGTTTGTCCAGGTTTCCATGAGAAAGACAATGTCAGGTGAGTGTGATGTGATGAGGTCCCAGAGTTCTATGGCATGTTTGTGTAGGGAGCGGGTGTTTAGGAGCAAGCAGTTGAGATGGTTGTGTTGGGGGTGTTGTTGTTGTGTTGTGCGATAGTGTTGGTGTGGGTGCTCGTGGTGTTGCTGTGGGTTGTGGTGGTGTTGACGTGGGGTGTGTTCAGGTTGTGTTTTTTTTGTGGTGGGGCCAGTTGGTGTGTGTGGGGGCTGTGCAGGAGTTTGTTACGTTGAGATTGTTGTGTTTGGTTTTGGGGGTGCTAGGGTTGGTGTGGGGTGTGTGGGTGTTGGGGGTGTGAGAGGTGGAGAAGGAAAATAGGCAGGCATAGCAGGTGAAGGGACCCTGTGTGTGTGTGGGGCTGGTTTGGGTGCAGGCAGGGCGTGCTCCTGGGTTGAGGGAGTGGAGAGTGTGTGAGGAGTAGTGTTGTTTGGGGGGGTCTTGGCTAGGGGGACCAGGGGGACTGGCGCTGGGTGCAGTCCAGGCGCGGACAGGCACAGACGAGCTTGCCTCTGGTGTGTCTCCGGCATGCCAGCGGCGCACCCGCTGCACGTGGACTTGTAGCGACCACCATTAAGAAGGGGAGGTGGGAGGGAGGAGCAGCTGGGAGGCGGGAGGGGAAAGCAAATGGGGGCGCGAGGTTGGGCGCGGCCGCAGGGATGCAGCGGTGGGGATGGCAGAGGATCAGCTCAGGGAGAGCCGGCAGAGGAGCGCACAAGGGGTAAAATGGCCCAAAACATGCAGAGAAATACGGCAAAAACAAGGCACAATAAGACAAGGCACAATAAAAAATTATAGAAACAGTATAAACAAGGCACAATATAAAACGATGGAAACAGTCACAATAATACAATGTACAGGTCTAGTGACGCTTACCAGTAGCCCACTAGACACCAGGGATGAGGCGCAGGCAGGTGCCTGCCGGTGGAGGAGGGCGTTGAACACGCGATCAGCAGCATGGATGGGGGTCAGGGACACGGCACAGCTAGGTGGTGCTGCACGCGTGGGGGAGTGAGCTCCGGCCAAAACAGATGAGGGGTCACTTTGTTGTGGTGGTCATGCCTCCTTACTGGTTGTTGTTTGACCATGTGGCTGGCAGCCATTTTGTGTGCTACGCTTGAGGCCTAATAGGTCAATGCTTATTACTAAATGTACTGTATGAACAGTGATTTATATTATACTATATACTTTTTGCGTTTTTCACCTGCACCACTCCTTGCCTCCAAATCCCAGTAGCCCCATTCCCCAGTACATCAGCAATTGCATTTTTTAAATTTGTAATATTTTTTAAAATAATTTGTTTCACAAACTTTATTTTATTTAATATAATATCAATATTAGTTAATACTTATTTTTTTCTAGTTTTTTTAAATTACAATTTTTTATTTCATTTTGTAAATATTGTTTTATTTTTTATTATTAATTTTTATTTTTTTCCATTTTCACCATCAGCCTCATGTCTGCAATAGGCGCGCAGCTGCACAACATTGTTCAATGATTATTCCATTTGTCACCAGCACCTCCCTGAGTGCCACATGCCAACCTGATGCACATAAAGCTAACAGTTACATTCTGTATGTTGTAGTTGTTGCTCCTTCTTATTCTTCCTGAGTGGACATGATGATGAAAGTTAATGTTGGTGTTGTTTTATGAATGGATACACTGTATTGTTAATTATTTATAATTTAAGTAACTACTAAATTATATTGTTTCTAATACTAGTAATTGAACTCCAACAATGCCATGTTCTGCCAATGTTTTTCTTGCATGTTTGCTAGACCTCACCCACAGTACTGCCAGACAGAAGGACTAGGCATGACATGATGCGTCACCACACTCACAACACTGACATCTCTTCAGCTTGTGAAACTAAGTGCTACTGCCAGATGACAGCTTCTAGCTGACCCCAAAGAAAGGTTCCATCACTGGTGTGTCACCCCAGGTCTTTATCAGACAACAATGTGTGCCTGCTGCACCGGCCTCTGGGGAGCAAGCTTGGAGAAGCATTTCCGCATCAGCAGCCCCACTGAAATCTAGGCCCAAGTCCATGTCCAACACAGAGGAAGCCTCTCTAGTCACGGCAATGCAGACTAACAGTGCCATTTAAATGGACTTATCTCTTTCTTAAAGTAGTACCCAATCATTGCTGGAAACTCAGCACAGCGGACGACAACAGCAGCAGACAACACCAGTAGTTCCCCCCGAAGTAGGAGCACATTATGAGGATATTGACCTTCATGCTGAGAAAGTAGAAGCCACTCTTTCACTACTATAACCACCATGGTACCTTGGGAAACAATGCAGGCCTCGCTTCATCTATTCAGGTAAGAGAACTATGGAGCAATGTTGTACTTTTAGGCAGTATAATGGGCAATGACAAATCCCCCCCCCACTCCTTATGGGTCAAATATAGTACCAGACTACATTGCAGAGACTAGAAGAGTAGTAGGACAAGGGTACTGTCGTAGGCTGACCGATATCAAGCACTCAGGACTCGTTGCGTCTATAGGTAAGTAGTGTTTATTTGAGTTTCATAACACTTCCAGGTGAAGTAATTCTTTGATATTGGGCTTCTGTTCTTCGGACGCCTCCTCCCGCCTTGCTTGACTAATCTCGTCTTCTTTTTCTGCTTTCTTCATAGGCCTCTCAGGAAGCTTGTGTGGACAGAAGAAGAATAGGCGCGGTAAGTGATTGAGCAAGTAATTTCTCTTCTTCTCTTCTCCTACTCTTTCTCTCTTTTCCTCTCTCTGCCTTTTCCTTTTTTCTTCTGGGCTAGTTCCCTATTCTTTAGAGGTGGGTAACGGACAGGATAAAATAAACCATGAAACAAACAAAGAAAAAATAAATATATATATTTCCTTGTCCTTTGTTTCTGCTCTTTCCTTTCTTCTCCTGTGTTCTGTCTTACTCAGATCTGTCTGGTCGTGTTTGATTTTGGCTTTGCTTTGCTTCCTTTCCTGTAGGTTCTTTTCTCTTTCTTTCCTTTATTTTCTCTTGAGTCTCCTTATCGTTATAGCTTCTTTCTTCTGTCAGTAACTGGAACCTGTTCTCTTCCTGTTAATCTCTTACTGTGCTTTCTGTGCTCTCCGTTCCCGTCCTCCCTAACCCTTATATGTTTACCTCCCGCCTCTGGTGATCGAGCCCTATAATAGTGCCTCCCTCCCGTCCTCCCTAACCCTGCCCGTCAACAGCCCCGTACCTGACTTAGCCACGCTTCTCCTGAAGCGTGGCGGGTTCTAAGGTTCTGCTTCCCGGGGCCGGCTTTCTTCGTCCCGGGTTGGGACAGCGGTGATTCCTTGCTCCACTCTTGCTCCGCACTCAAGGGGTGCCGATAGCCCTAGGGGTCTCCCCGACCCCTGGGTCCTCACGAGTCTTCGGGGTGGGTCCTCTGTAGCCTTCTTTACGACTCCTCTCCGACCATCTGACGTCCTCTCTCCCAACTCCGCAACCTGGTCTTTTGGCTTCCCAGGTTCCTGCGGAGAGAGTCCCGAGCCTATCGTATTAGGTGACCTCTGAGGCACTTCCAGGTCAACCCATGTAGCGGCAGCACCAGTCGAGATTGTGTGCGGGTCGGCCCGGTCGGACCCGTCGCAGGTACCTAACCGCATAACTAATTGTTATACACTTTCAGCAGATTTTTTTGCTAAAATGCAGCAGTGCAAAGTGAAACATCCCAAAAACAATTTGAGACATATATAACTTTAAATAAATATTTATTTACCCTACAATAACAAGAAGATATACCCGCCCCTTCCTTACGCTACTGGCCCACACCCCAAACAAATCACCCTGCCCTTAACCAAAATCCAAAAAAAACTCTACTGTCCATGAATAAAACAAAGTCTAACAGTCCCATACCCTTTCCCAAAAACCCATTCCCATCCTCTCCACCCACAAGTCCTACACACCAAAACAAAGCTTAAAAAAGGGGCAGAAGAGGGCAGTAATGCTGGGCCAGGAGTTTTTGAAGGAGCCCCTCCGTGCATGCCTGCCTGGCTTCTATTCGTGCTAGCCTTTGAAGTACGCTGCACTGAAAAGCGGTGTCTAGAGGTGAGGGGGCAGCAGTGGTGGAATGGAGGCTGCAAGCAAACTGTGGTACCAGTATTGAGAGTGAGAGGCTAGAGGCACTGGGGGCTGGCTGGGGCCCTGGGCATTGGCAGCGGCTGCTGCTCCCTCCTCCTTCATGACCACCAACCACCAATATCAGCCCTGATGGCCTGCAGCTTCTGCTGCACAGCCGAGCTGCTATTTCCTGCCATGATAGTGGACTAGCAGGAATAGCTATATCCAGAAAGAAAAAAGAAAAATTGTTCACAATGCTCTGCGCCAAGCACTTTTTAAAAATGATGTAGTGGCACAGTAGCAGTACATTTGTTCATCACCTCAGGTCATTTGATTTTGATGTGATTAGAGTCCCAGCCATTATGCACTATGGAGTACCAGTATTTTACTCTCTCCTGGTGTACTAAATTAATGGAGGCATGCTAGCTCAGCTGGCACCCGTGGCCCTAGTCGTACTTGTTACTGTCTGCAGCTGGGGAAGCTGTAATAGAGAATTATCTTATTCCAATGGCCCTGATTTTCTCCAAAATACTTTTCAATTTTATCTCGACTACAAGGCAGGTAAATACTAAAAACGAAACATGCCATGTACTATAATAATATCAATCATGCAGACAACCTTTGTACACAAGTAGATGGTGGGAAAAGCAATGTACTGCAGTACAGGGAAAGGAATATAGATTGTTTTTGACACTTTGTCACAGACTATTCCATTCACAAAAGACAAGTCACTTATTTAGTCCCACTTTACTCCCTGTCCTCATCATCCTCCTTCATCACATTTTGTAATAATAATAACCCTTTTTCCAACAAAATGCTTTTGCTTGCCAGGGAGGAATGGAATCTTAACTTTCTCTTCTGAGAGGTAAGTTAGAGGGGATTAGGCTGGGTAGGTAGAGTAGACACATTACTGATCAATTCATCTTAATCATCATGTGCCTAAAATTTGACTAGCAGTGTGAGTAACTTTGGTGTATAGTTGGCAAATGTTGAAAGGGAAAAATGTGAGCAGACGTAACTCTGTCACTTGGCTCAAAAAATGTGGCACCCGCAAGGAAGACTGGGACAGAACTTAAGAAAGACTAAAGGGGTAAGGTATGAGGAAGTGACTGAGTGAGTGGGAACTGGGAGGGAATGGAAACACACCTTGTTTTTACATTGCCATGCATTGAAAACTTTGAACATAAATGACACATTAAATTACCTTAAGCAGACGCACATTGCACAGCCAACATTGCAGTGCCGATTCTGCCAAAATGAACCATGCAGTTGTTTGGTCATCATCCATCCTTCACATCCACTCATGCACCCTATCACCCACTTATATGAGTATTATGCACCCTTTCACCCACACATCCTTTCACTCATATTACATTTTACCCATCCTTTCTCCTTCCATCCTTTTTTAATTTTCCATAAACCCATCATAGTTAAAGTTAATTATGAACTTTTGTTTGCTGAGTTGCAGATAGAAGAGGCTGTTTATACTTAACTCCAGCTGTATCTGCTTAAGCAGGGCATTAAAGAGCAAGTCAACAATAACACTAGTACACCCTTGCAGTGAGTACATTACTAATTGCCAATAAGCCATCAATATGACTTACCACCAACCGCCACTGCTACTGCCGAGACTCCCCCTTCAAGTGCTGCCATGTTTGTGCTGGCGCTGTTCCCGCGGCCCCTACACTGGTGGGTTACATAATTTAGATGCCCGATATGCCTCCCCCTATTTTTTATTATTATAGCAACATATGACCATTACACATCACTACAATCTGGTTACAGACTTATCTTATATAAAAATATCAGGTAGGCATCTTGTTGGTTGGCAATTTTTGAAAAGCTAGACAGTGAAGCCAAACAAAAACTTTTTGTAATGGAAGGGCAGAGCTATTGATGAATCTGAGGTTTTAAGAGAAATAAAAAGATGTAAGAATTGGCCAATGACGGACATATATGCCCTCATTACAACCCCGGCGGACGGTGTTAAAGAGGCGGTAATACTGCCAACAGGCCGGCGGAAAAAAAAATTGAATCACGACCATGGCCGAAACTGCCAACATAGACAGCCACTTTAACACTCCGACCGCCACGGCGGTAGAAACAAACACCGGGGTGGCAACCGCCAACAGACAGGCGGAGGACAAAGTACCGCCCACTGTATTTCAACACGCCTATCCGCCACCTTTTCCGGGGCGGAACCAACGCTATCAAAAACACGGCACAAACAGTACACAGAAGGGAAACCACTCACCTCTCGACACCCAACGAGGAACCAGGACGCCATGGATCCCGAGTTACACGTCCTGTCCATGCTGGTCTTCTTCCTGCTGTATCAGGAGCAGGACAGACACCATTGACGACCACGGTGAGTACTGCTGCTACCACACAAGGGAGGGAAAAGATAGTGACACACACACACAACATGCAATACCCCCGCCCCCACCATCACCCACAACACCATACACACAAATACTTGCAGCAACATTACATATACACCCCCTCACCCGCTGGAAGAATGCAAGGACAAAGTTAAATGATTGTAATGAGTGTAATCATGAAAAATCAGATAGTGAAAGTTCAAAAATCAGTATAAACATATATGTACATCAACAACACAAGTCCGGAAAGTGTACCAATCATTGTCGTGGACCAGTGGTCCCAAAACACATGGGCGAAGCCCACACAAGATACCTTACTCGAAACTGAGAGAACACTGCTGGGGCATCAGATTGAAATTAAACAGGCACCTCAGGGGGAAGGGGAGGGGGGGCACCTCAGCCGGATAAACGCACAACGCCACTGCTGCACGAGGGGGCTCCATGCCCATTGCTGTATCCTGGGGAGTGCAAAGCCACAGTCTCTCGGGTCTTTCCAGTGGGTGGTTTGCCCACTGCTGTATCCTGTGGAGTGCAAAGGCACAGTCTCTCAAGTTTTTCCAGTGGGTGGTTTGCCCACTGCTTTATGCTGGGGAGTGCAAAGCCACAGTCTCTCAAGTCTTTCCAGTGGGTGGTTTGCCCACTGCTTTATCCTGGGGAGTGCAAAGCCACAGTCTCTCAAGTCTTTCCAGTTGGTGGTTTTCCCACTGTTTTATCCTGGGGAGTGCAAAGCCACAGTCTCTCAAGTCTTTCCATTGGGTGGTTTGCCCACTGCTTTATCCTGGGGAGTGCAACGCCACAGTCTCTCAAGTCTTTCCAGAGGGTGGTTTGCCCACTGCTTTATCCTGGGGAGTGCAGCGCCACAGTCTCTCAAGTCTTTCCAGAGGGTGGTTTGCCCACTGCTTTATCCTGGGGAGTGCAGCGCCACAGTCTCTCAAGTCTTTCCAGCGGGTGTTTTGCCCACTGCTTTATCCTGGGCAGTGCAAAGCCACAGTCTCTCAAGTCTCTCCAGTGGCTGGTTTGCCCACTGCTTTATCCTGGGGAGTGCAAAGCCACAGTTTCTCCAGTGGATAACAGTCTCCACTGGTTCTGGAAGGGGCTTGGTGCCCAGAGTGCTTCATCCTGCCAAGAACTGAGGAAGTGGATGTGATTCCCCACTGGGTCTGGAGGGGGCTTGGTGCCCAGAGTGCTTCATCCTGCCAAGGACTAAGGAAGTGGATGTGATTTTCCACTGGTTCTGGAGGGTGCTTGGTGCCCAGAGTGCTCAACATGCAGTGTGGCTGGTCCCATTACCTCACATGGGTGTGTGTGCCACGAGATTGCCTAGGAACAGGTACCATGATACGCCATGGAGGTAGAGACATACCACACCCTGCTGCAGATTCACCTTCCACCTGCAGGTGCAAACAGTGATGAGAGTCATGCCTCATGGAAGCTGGGCAGGGTCCAGGAAGTCTCCTCCAGCCTCGGACGGCTGCCCACTGGGGATGGTAGCCATGTCAGCTGTGCTGCCACTGTTCGAGCACGTGGCGGGGCTGGTGGTGGTGCTTGCGGCGGTGTCTGTGGCGGAGGTGCTGGCGGTGGTGCATGTGTCAGCACCTGTTGAGGGACATAGCAGGACATTTCCTACAGCCTCGAACGGCTGCCCACTCCGGAAGATGCTAGGGACTCTTGCTGAGGCTGGAGAAGTGCAGGTGGCGGTGCAGGTGGCGGTGCTGATGGCGGTGCAGGTGCCAGTGTTTGCCGCCGTACAGGTTGGTTTAGTGGTTGACAGAAGGGGTGAATCTAGTCCCTCAGTCGGAGCCACTGTGCCCTGTCCTGACCTGCTCTTCGGCTTGAGTCCCTTCTCCACCTTTGATGGTGCCACAGGTGTGTTGACACTGTCCCCTTTTGTTTTGGAGGATCCCTTGGTGGCTGGTAGGTGCGGCTTCCCCCTCCGGGATGTGGGCACCTTCTTGACTTTGGCAGGTGGCGGAATGTCCTTGGCCTCGCAAGGTGGCACACTGGCAGCCCTGATGGGTGGTGCACTTGATGACCCCGCAGTTGCTAGCACCACTGTACCTGGGGATTTGGTGGCTGAGGTGCTGGGCTGGGACCAGGAAAGACTGGCCCTAGCCGAAGGACGGGGGGGAGGTGTAGGGAAGAGGTCAATGTTAGCCTGGAAAAGCTTCTTAGACACACTGGGATGGGAAAATGGAGGGAGTTTGGGAGTGGAGGAAGAGGTAGTGGTTGTAGGAGGTGTACGTTTGCTGAATTTGGGTGAAGGTGCATGGGCCAGAGGCTGTTGTGAGGTGGATGGCTGCTGGGCGGGTGTGTGCCTGCGTTTGTGTACTTTGGGAGGAGGGATCACAGACACACTGGGAGAGGACACTGGGGATGTGTGAATTGCAGTGGGGTAGTGATTGCACAAGAGCGGTGTGTGATGATGGGCGTGCTGGTGATGGAGGTAGTGGCTAAGGATGTAGTGCATGCAGGTGTGAGTGGAGATGAAACAGGGAGGGAGGAGGAGGACGTGGAGGAGGGGGACACAGTGGAGGCAGTGGATGTTGCTGTGTCTGCATGGGGATGGTGCTTGTGTGAGTGCTTGTGGGATGTGTGGTGCTTATGTTTACCATGTCCTCTTTTGTGTGTTGATGAGTGTACATGCTGGTCTGATGGTGTGCTTGGGATAGGCTGAGGTACAGGGGATTGGGTCTGGGTGGAGGAAGTTGGAGGGGGAGGCTGGACACAGGGACAATGGCTGTCATCAGTGCTGAGGCCAAAGCCTGAAATGCTCTCTGTTGGTCTGCCTGCACAGAATAAATGCCCTCCAGGTATGCATTTGTTTGTTGAAAATGCCTCTCAACACCCTGGATGGCATTCAAAATGGTAGATTGCCCAAAAGTGAGGGATCTCAGGAGGTCAATAGCCTCCTCACTGAGGGCAGCAGCGCTGACTGGGGCAGGGCCTGAGGTGCCTGGGGTGAAGGAGATGCCCACCCTCCTGGGTGAGTGGGCACAGGACACACAGAGAGGGGCTGCTGGGAGGGCGGTGCTGGTAGGGGGGGTGGCGGCTGTACCTGTTGATGCAGTGGGCACAGAGGTGCCCGCCACCGCAAGGGAGCTCCCATCAGAGGAGGAGTCACTGTCGCTGGTGTATGCTCCTGTTCCTGTCGTGGAGCCCCTCTCGCCGTCCGTCCCACTGGTGGCTTCAGACTCCGTTGCTTCACCCTCCAGGGCCATGTGGGTTGCAGCTCCCTCCTGCTCCAGTGCCACTGCTCCTCCACCAGATGATGCTAATGCACGCAAGAACAGGGAGACAAAACAAAAAGGGGGGGGAGACAGAAGAAACACATGTTCAGTGCATGCAACACCACTACCGTTGGCGGACACGACACACAGCCATGTACTAACAGTTCCTAGCAAATGCACATGCCCATGGGGGACGAGGCCTAAGCTCAATTGCTGCACACCTGGAAGTCACTGGGTGTCGATGGCTATTACCAGTAGTGGGGTTGGGGTGAAACAGAGCCTGCCTAACAAGGGACCTAGCCTACCAGGTTTGCCCTGGCCTAGGGGAACCCAGAGCCCACATCGACCACCTAGACGCCTCGTAAAGCATGCAGTCAGCTGAATTAAAGTGTACTCACCCCCTTGTGGCTGCTGTGATGCCCTCAAGCACCCATCCAACTCCAGATAGGCCACTGCCAGGATCCGGTACATCAGAGGGGTCATGGTGCGATGAGCACCCCTTCCACGTTGGGAGGCCATCCCCAGCTTGGCCTCCGCCGTCTTCTTGCTCCAGCAGCGCAGGTCCTCCCATCTTTTACGGCAGTGGGTGCTCCGTCTATGGTAGACCTCCAGGGTCCGGATGTCCTTGGCTATGTCTCGCCAAATACCCTTCTTCTTGTGGGTGCTGACCTAGAGGAAAAGTGAAGTAAAAATGGATGTTTCTAGCCCGTACATTTCATCTCACTCATTGTTAAACACCTCCCACCCTGGCCCAAACATACATACACACACAATTCTGACATGCTGGCTTGTCCCCCCCCCCACCCTCTTCCATCCACAACACTCCACACACTCATGTGCCATCCAGCATGCTCACAGTGTACTCACCTTTTTGTCTGGAGGACCGTACAGTTGTGTGTACTGGGGGAGGACCCCATCCACCAGTTTCTCCAACTCCTCCGAAGTGAAGGCAGGGGCCCTTTCCCCAGACACTGTAGCCATCGTCGCTTCCAGACACAGGTCACAGCAGCACTTGCAGTGTAGGTCCTCTCCTGTTGAAGGTCAGGTATCAAGTGAGGGAACAGTAAGAAAATGGCGGCCACGTCTGCGGCGGTGCGTACCGTCATGCCGGCGTACATCGTCATTGGCTCCTGGGACCCATAGGTCCCAATGTTAACCAATGCTGAATTGCGCCGCGGTCCTCGACCGCCCACTGCGACGGTGTACAACACCAGTGCAATTACCTCATTTCCCCTTGTCCAACCTTATGGGTCAGGCAGCCGCCATTTCAGGGGGCCACATGGCATGGAAAAGAAACGGTGTCACACATATTTAGGCCTGGAATATGGACAGATACAGGCACATTGCGATTTTCCAACTTTTTACCAAATCACACATTGTGATTCCTAAGTGTTGGATAACCCTATGCTCGCTGTTCTCCTCCATAGGGCACATCTGCTGGGGCAGGTGATGAGATGGCGGCATCCTCCAGTATACAGACCGCTGGTGGACCTGTCGACAATGTAAGAGAGACACATCATTATCACATACAGACTTGATCGTGCAACAATCCTGGAACTGTGTGCCCAGTTGGAGCCAGACCTGATTTCAGCTATCCGCCATCCCACAGGAATCCCCCCTCTAGTGCAGGTTCTGTCTGTACTCCATTTCCTGGCCAGTGGATCTTTTCAAACAACTGTTTCCATGGCATCAGGGTTGTCCCAGCCAATGTTCTCTAACATGTTGTCCAGAGTGTTATCTGCCCTGCTCAAACACATGCGTAGCTACATCGTTTTCCCTCAGGTGGAGGATATGCCCACAGTGAAAGGTGACTTTTATGCCCTGGGACATATCCCCAACATAATTGGTGCCATTGATGGTACACATGTGACATTTGTCCCCCCCGCAGGAATGAACAGGTATTCAGAAACCGCAAAAGCTACCATTCGATGAATGTGCAGATGGTGTGTTTGGCAGACTACTACATCTCCCATGTGAATGCCAAGTATCCTGGCTCTGTGCATGACGCTTACATTTTGAGAAAATACAGCATCCCTTATGTGATGGGGCAACTCCTGAGGGCACCATGAGTGGCTAATAGGTGAGCCCAAGGTCCCAACACAGTTGACATAGGTGTCTGGGCATGGGGTTGTCCCTAAGGGTTAGTGTCTGTCTAACAGTTGTCCCTCGACATTTGCAGATGACTCTGGTTACCCCAACCTGTCATGGCTACTGACCCCAGTGAGGAATCCCAGGACAAGGGCAGAGGAACGCTACAATGAGGCACATGGGCGAACTAGGAGGATTATACAATGCACCTTCGGCCTCCTGAAGGCCAGTTTCCGGTGCCTCCATCTTACAGGTGGCTCCCTATACTACTCACCGAAGAAGATGTGCCAGATCATCGTCGCCTGCTGTATTTTGCACAACCTGGCTTTGAGATGCCAGATGCCTTTTCTGCAGGAGGATGGGCCAGATGGTGCTCTTGTGGCAGCTGTGGAGCCTGTGGACAGTGAAGAAGAGGAGGCAGAAGAAGAAGATGTCGACAACCGAAACAACATCATAATGCAATACTTCCAGTGGAACACAGGTAAGAAGATGTAACTGCTTCCCACATCTCATAGTATAGTTGGAGCTAGCATAAGTCTGCCATTTTCACTCAGTGTATGGACCCTGACTTATACTTTGCTTTTCCATTTCACAGATCTGGGTCCCACTTTGTGCTCTCTGCTATGTTTTCTGCTGGCCTACAGCTGTGTTACATTGGTATGTAAACAAGTACATTGCCATTGCCATATTCCAGAGGTTTTGCAATTAAACATTAGTGAAAGCACACAGACTACAGATTGTTTTGTGATTCAAGTGTGTTTATTTCTGTGCAAATAAGTGGAGGGGGTGTGAAATGGGCTGGGGTGATGGTGGAACAATGTCCATGGCAGAGTCCAGTCTATTTGATTCACAGGTGCATTGTGCAATGGGGCATAGGAAGTGGAGCAATAGCAGTTTAAGGTGGACAGGATGTCACAGTGGGACAGAAGGGTGACATTCAGTGGGGTCTTATTTCCTGGCGGGGGTCTTGGCAATGTTCTCTGTCTTGTTCCTGTATCTCAGGGACTGTTTGAGGGGTGGTTCTCCTTCTGCAGAGGGTGGGGTGCTGGTGGCCTGTTGGTCCTGTGGTGGTGCCTCCTGTCCACTAGGGCCAGTGGAGGTGGAGGGCTGTTCATCATCCAGGCTAGTGTCAGGGGCCCGTTGGTGTGCCACTGTGTCACTCCTGGTGTTGAGAAGGTCTGCCAGCACCCCTGCAATGGTGACCAGGGTGGTGTTGATGGACTTCAAGTCCTCCCTGATCCCCAGGTAGTGTTCCTCCTGCAGCCGCTGGGTCTCCTGAAACTTGGCCAGTACCGTGCCCATGGTCTCCTGGGAATGGAGGTAAGCTCCCATGATGTTGGAGGGTGCCTTGTGGTGTGTCGGTTCCCTGGGCCTGTCCTCCCCCTGTCGCGCAGCAGTCCTCCCAGTTTCCCTGTTATCCTGTGCCTCTGTCCCCTGAACCGTGTGCCCACTGCCCCCAGGTCCCTGATTGTCCTGTGTTAGTGGGTTTGCCTGGGTTCCCTGTAGTGGTGGACACACTGCTGATTGATGTGTCCTGGGGACAGAGAGAAGGGCCCGCTGGGTGGGGACTGTGGTGGTGTTTCCTGAGGGGGGAGGTTCAGTGGTGGTTTGTGACTGTGTCAGTGGAACCAACTGTCCCGAGGTCCCTGATGGGCTGGTCATCTTGATCCAGGCGTGCAGAGCTGCTGTCGTCACTGTGGGCCTCTTCTGTGGGGGACTGGATATGTCTGGCACCTCCTGTCCGGTGACGTTGGGTATGGGTCCTGTTGGGGTGTGAATGCATAATCTTAGTATCTGTGTCTGCCATCTTGTGCAATGGATGAGTTAACCTCTACTCCAGTGCTTGCATTATTGCCGTGGCCCTAGTATGATTGTTGATTTTGGGGCATGGGTGAGTCTCTCTACTGGACATGCTTTGGTGATGGGTGCCCATGCATTGGTGTTACATGCAGGGTTTGATTTTGGGATGTGTGGGTTGTGATAGAGGGGTATCTGTGGGGTGTTGGGATGATGGGTGTGAGGGTGGGAGTATGTGATGGCATGCAGGTGGGGTGGGGGGATAAAGTAGTAAAGATTTGACTTACCAGAGTCCAGTCCTCCTGCTACTCCTGCAATGCCCTCAGGATGCATTATTGCCAAGACTTGCTCCTCCCATGTTGTTAGTTGTGGGGGAGGAGGAGGTACAGCAATCTAGTGTCTGGATACCACGGAACGTACCTTCCCCCGTAGGACGTTCCACCTCTTTTTAATGTCATCCCGTGTTCTTGGATGCTGCCCCACTGCGTTGACCCTGTTGATGATTCTCTGCCATAGCTCCATCTTCCTAGCAATGGATGTCTGCTGCACCTGTGATCCGAATAGCTGTGGCTCTTCCAGGATGATTTCCTGGGTGTCTTTGAGGTGCCATGATGTGGTGTGGGTGATGTGTGAGGTGCTGTCTGTTGTGATGTGTGAGGGGATGTGTTGGTGGAGGTGCGTGGATGTTCTATAAGTGATGGTCTTGTGTGTCTCTGGATGCTGGTTTTGTGTTAGCTAATCTCTCTCTCTGGCCTTCTTTCAAAATTTTGGTTGTAAGGGTTGGAGGGTGATGTGGGTGGGTGCTTTATATTGAATTGGGTGTGTGGGTGTGGTGTGGGTATGTGTGTGAGGTGTGTGTATTTCGATTTGTCCAATGTGGTTTTGTTTTGTAAATGTGTGTGTATTTTGAGCGTGGCGGTGTGTACCGCCAATGGATTACCGCGGTTGAAAGACCGCCGCGTGATAGTGTGGGCGTATTCCTGTTGGCGTGACGGTGTTGGTTTTGGTATCGCCAGTTTATCACTGACCTTTGGTGTGGCGGACTTGTGTGGGTGTCTGTATTGTGGCGGATTCCGAGCTGTGAGTCGTAATACCTGTAGCGGAATTCCGTAGCCGCAACAGTATGTTGGCAGTCTTCTGCACGGCGGAAAGCTGGATTTACCGCCGGGGTTGTAATGAGGGCCACAGTCTTGGTTGGCAAATACAATGGGACCATCCATTTCATACTTCCAACCATGGTGGATGTTCATCATCAACAGCTGGCACACGATAATAATGTAATACATACAGAACATTGGAGAGTCCAATTACATGACCATGTCCAAACCCTCTTTTTTTTACTAATTGAGCTGGAGTAAGAAAAAGAAAGTCTTGGGTAAAATATCTTACTTGGGAATGCAATCTTCACTGTAGAGTACATGGGTTGTTCTCTGACCCTTACAGTATCACCACTTTCTGGGGCCAACAGAGCCGTCTGCCCCAGCACTTGTTGAGGGGGCATCTCCAGCTTCCTCACCCTCCTGACCAACCTTGTTCCTGCCCCTAGATGCTGAATGATGTAAGAAAGAAGGAAAAAAGAAAAAAGATTAGTGGTACAGTTAATAATAATCTCTCACAAAATATTTTTGAAATGAAAAAGCAAATGCAGTATCATCAAACTTTTCTAAATCAGAGCACCTGTATGATATTAGTACTGTGGACCATTCTATTACAAATTTCCTAACCATATTCCAAATTTCCTAAAACACATTTTGGAATTACTGATAAAATGCAGTGAATTATATTTTGCTTCTCATCGCATTCTCAGTCTCCCAACACCCTTTGACGGCCAAATCAGGCCCTCATTATGACATTGGCGGTAAATCCCATTTCCCGAATGCTGACTGCGGCCAACATACCGCCGCCACGGCAGATATCCGTTCATCCATATTATGACACACAAACACCAATCCGTCAATATTTGGCCACATACACAATTCTGCCACACCAAAGGTCAGTGATAAACTGGCGGTATCAAAACCCACACCGTTACGCCAACAGAACAACGCCTATCACATTGTGACCCATGAATCACGACAGCGGACATTCAATGGTGGTAAACCATTGGCGGTACACACCGCTGCACTCAAAATACACACACTCAAACTAAAGACCACCACATTGAACAATTCAAACTATACACACCTGACACACATACACACACCACACCCACACACCCACACAACTATAAAACACACACCAACAGTACCCACAACCCTTTACGACTACAAACCATTGGCACGAGACAGACACCACAACCACAGACAAGACCAGATCCACACACCCCATCACCTATACACCACCCACGCACCTTACATCACACACTCCAACACATCATCCTACACACCCTCACCCACACTACTCACACAACACCCATGCCACCACAAAGACACCCCAGTTTGTCAGAGGAGGAGCTAAGGGTCATGGTGGAGGAAATCATCGCCTACCCCTCTCTTGCTTTGTTTCCTCCCTCCTCACCACCTCTCCCCTATATGGCAGCGGTTGGGCAGTTCCACTCCAGAAGCGCTGTTAATAACGTACAGTGGCTAAATACCAGTAAAATGGTGGAGTGGCAAGTCCCCAGTCCTTCATGGCTAAAGAGAGCGCTGAGATATTCCCCACGTTTCCTCATGCAAGAGGATGATAGGCTCAAGATTATTGTTTTTATAGTCTTGTTTTAAAGCTGTTATACCATCTTGATACACAAGGCTACATTGGCAATGATCAGTTATGTTAGATAATGATGGACCATTGCTCCTGGTGTGTGATGCTCGGCATGATTGCTGTATGATCAGTATACTAAATAAAACAATAAACATTGTTTAAAATAAATCACCATGCATGTTTCAATAACTTGTGGTGGAAACATGACACAAGTGAAATGTAAATGCCACAGCCACGTCATTCAGTGCCACAGAAGTGCAGGAACTGCCAGACCGACTATACTTGAAACTCGAGTGAGGGAAAGAGGCTTTTACAATCGACATAAAGACCAGAACGTCACTTTTTTTAGGATTATCTTGATACCATTTCAGGAGAGGTGTTGAAGGAATTTAACACCTTACTTGGGTTCCTTGTACTCGTCAAGACACCATCCAGGAGCACAAAGACAATCTGGGAAAAAGGCTGTTGAAAATCAGAGGTGTGAATATTGCAGAAATGAGATTCAGCAGACATGATGAACTAGAGGTGGGGGAAATGTGAGTCAAATGCTACAAAACATTTTTCCCTGGAAGAGGATCAGCTGCAGTCCTGTTGCAACAATTACGGGAGGAGAAAATAGAGAAAATATTGAAACAGTTGACCTGAGACATTTGTGCTAGGAGACTTACACATATCATATGTGCTAATTTTTTATCCCCAAAGTGGCACAAATGAAATCAAGCACCAATGTTCACCAAAAGTGGATGGCCCAGATGAAGGACGTGTTCCACTAATAATGAGTTCCTAGAGAAATATCAGTCTGTCTGCCCACATACTTGCGCACATATGTTTACTCATAGCAGACTTTAATTCTGAAGGTGGCACTGGCAGTTACAGGCCAGGTCTATTTTAACAGTAGCTTACAGTGAGTAAGATTTCATTAGGGATGTTTGCTCAGAGTAGTGATTTAAAACTTAAGTGTTCCAACAAATTTTTAAAAAAGGAGGAGGAACTGATGTATTCCAAATCTCATTATAGTACTTCCTTTCCTCCAGAAACTCACACTACTAATAAAAGGGCAGATTTATACTTGTTCAGAAAAAAACTGCGTTAGCGCAGTTTTGCGTGAAAAGGTATAGCGCCGGCTAGCACCATTCCAAGATGTTTGCCGGGCGCCATATTTATGGAATAACGCTAGTCGGCGCTAATGCTCTGTCAGCATCCTTGGAAAAGATGCTAACAGGGTTGGGGTGGCGTAGAGGAAGCCGGGTCTTGTGCCCTGAATTATGGCGCTACACTGTTCAGAGGCAGAAAAATTGCCTCTAAGCAGCGTAGCGCCTTTTCTGGTGCACAACCCCATGAACATGGCTCCTGTCTTAGTAAAGACAGGACCCATGTCCACCACCCCAATGGCCACGTCCAGGGAAAAGATGTCCCCTGGTTATTGGCCATTGGGGCCAGCGCCATGCAGGGGGCCCCAAGTCAGGGCCCGAGCGGTGTTGGAGAAAAAAACAAAACTTACCAGGACTTACCTTGGATGGGTCCCCCAACCTTAGGTGTCCTCCTGGTGTGGGTGGGGGGGCCCTTGGGGCCAGGGAAGGGCACCTGTAGGCAATTTCCATGATCCCTGACCATGGATATATGCCTATAGGTCCCCTTACGCCTGCCCATACCCAGGCGTTAAAAAATGGCGCTAAGCAAGCGTAGTGCCATTTTTAAGGCCCCATTCCCCTGTGCTGGATTTTAGCATTGCGGGATAAGTATGGTGCAAAGGCCATATCGTCCTTTTCTGGACGGGAACACCTACCTTGTATCTCATTGACGCAAGGTAGGTTTTCCCATCCAGAAAACAACGTTAACTCTAGAACTTTGGCGATAGACGTGTCTAGCGCCAAAGTGTAAATATGGAGTTAGGTTTGTGCTGAATTAGCGTAAAAAAAAATTATGCTTATTCAGCGCAAACTGGGTATAAATAAGGGCCAAAGCTTATTACCACAACTGTCTGAAAGACACCTTTTCAAAGGGTACAGTGAATAATACCCAATTAGATAATTTCACAGTAGTTGCCATGCTACCAGAACATAATTGCAGGCCCTAATAATAGGACCTTATGTTTTCCTCCGTTGGTTGATCATATTTCTATCATAATTTCAACACAATCCAATAATTTCATGTTACACAGCCGATAGTGGAGCCTTAAGCTATCTATTTATGAATATTGAAAAAGTGTAACGAAAACAAATCTGCCCTATTAATATGTGCTAAAACTAAAGTCACCTAAAGATAAAATGAAAAGGGTGTGGCCCGGTCCCTTTGTGAGAAAATACACATTTTCATACCTCAATTACCCCTCCAGAGGACCTAAAAGAAATACTGCTGTTATTAAGTGACCTAATAATCTATCGTTTAATTACAGTTTTTATAGTGCAATACATCTCACCATACTGAGGGCTGTAATTCACCCATTACCCCACCCCCAAGAAGCACACTGCTTAGGGTTACCTTTCTGCTTTGAATCCCTTAGATCTAGAACTATCTGCAGCTCAGAAACTATAACCATCATGTACCGATGTGCCAGTGATTGGAATCTGCATCCACTTCTAGCCCAAAAGAATATAATATAAGCTTTCAAAAAATCTGTCAGTAGCAAAAGCTTTGAATTGTCCACCTCATTCTTGTAAGCCATTCAGTCTGTGCCAGTGTGTAGAAGATGTGTTTACGATATATATAGATTATTTAAATTCATTGAGAATTAGGGCCTGATTCTAACTTTGGAGGACGGTGTTAAACCGTCCCAAAAGTGGCGGATATACCACCTACCGTATTACGAGTTCCATAGGATATAATGGACTCGTAATACGGTAGGTGGTATATCCGCCACTTTTGGGACGGTTTAACACCGTCCTCCAAAGTTAGAATCAGGCCCTTAATGCTCATATTTCTGAAGAACTCTTGACAGGAATCCATAAAGACACCTACTTTTCCATTGTAACTCATCTTTGTCCCTAAACTTCAAGCCTGGCTATCGAGCATTTATTTTCACACCACAGAGCACAGCAACCAAAGTTGGACAGTTTTATATCTACAAAGATAGGCCCTGCTGCTCTCTCCTATAGCACTGGCAAACTATCTGACTGCCTAGCAACACGTATCCACCTTTGCACTGTGATCTCTCAATGGTTTTAAGCCGTAAGGGTACGTTTCCATATGAAGTACTATGCTTAGGCTGTTCTAAACACTTTTTTCGCTTTGTATGGGTGCTCTACAGGGCAGCACACATGCAACTTTAGAAACGTTTGTAGAAAATAAAACTTTTCTCCTACTTTGTCACCTGCCTCAAGTAGGTAAACATTTTGGTGCAAAGCCCTCTCTACAAGAGCCGATAGATAGGGCTGTGCATCAAAACCAGTGGGTGGTTAAATGGAAATGCCCATGTACCATCTTTGGGATGCTTCCTTGATGCAATGTAGTGTAAAGAAATGTAGAACACTACTTTGCATTACTATGGGGCTAAAATAAGTTTTATGCTGGAAAGTAATAACTTTGGCCCTCATTCTGACCTTGGCGGTCTTTTCGCAAGACCGCCGATTTACCGCCGCGGTGAAGACCGCCGACCGCGGCGGTATGCCGCTGAGCGCATTCTGACCGCTGGGAGCGTTCCGCCGGAAAACCGCCAGCAGCCACACTGGCGGTCGGCGGGAAAGTGGAGACTGGTCAACCTCCACCGCCACGCCAGCAGAACACCGCCCACAGAATTACGACCCACATTTCTGTGTGGCGGTCTTCTGTTGGCGGTCTTCTGTTGGCGGTCACCTCCCCATGGCTCCTGTCACCTCCCGGAGGACCAATGCACAAGGTAAGTTGATCGTCTGTGAGGGGAGGGGGTGGGGGGGGTGTTGTGTGATGTGTGCGTGCATGGGGGTGTGCGTGTGAGTGTGTAGAGGGGGTGTGTGAGAGCGTGCATGCGGGCGGGGAGTGCTGCTGTGCCTATGGGCAATGTGTTTAGTTCGGCGGGTGCGCATGTCGGCATGTATGTGTGCGGGTATGTGTCCCCGTTGTGTATGTGTGTGTGTAGGGGGTGTGTATATGTGCATGTTGGGGGTGTGTGCATGTCGGGGTGCGTGTATGTGCATGTCGGGGTGGGGGTGAGGAGGGGGTTCGTACCACCTCTGGGGGGTGGCAGGGGGGTGGAGGGTGTGGGGGGAGGACTCGGGGGGCAGTGGGGGGTGGGGGAGACCCCTATCAGTGCCAGGGAAGGAATTCCCTGGCCCTGATAGTGCCTACCGCCATGGTTCGCATGGCGGTTCCCGAACGCCAGAAACCGCGGCGGTAAGCAGGGTCATGATACCGTTGGCGGTCTTGGGTCGACCGCCGGTCCGGAGTGCGCAGACTCCAGCCCGTCGGTCATGACCGCCGTGGCTGTCGGAGTGGGGAAGTGGCGGTCGGTCGCGGCGGTGACCGCCGCGGTCAGAATGCCATTTTTAATACCGCCGGTCTGTTCGCGGTCCGACCGCCGCCTCTCCGCCGACCGCCAAGGTCAGAATGAGGGCCTTTGTGTCAATTTTGGTGATTTTGCATGGCAACATTGATATATTTGGCCCTGTCTACTCATGGTTAGCTTTCAATTTCTTCACAGTACATTTGCCCGCATGATAAAATTAGGATATACTAGTGTGAATATAGAAAGGTGTTTAATTATGATTTGTGTGAGAAATTGGGTTGTTGATTGACGGGTTGCGAGCCCTTGTCAAGCCACAACCATTGTCCTTTGCAGGGTGAACCACAAAAAGTCAAGAAATTAACCTGTGCCTTTGTGGCTTAGCACAAAAAGAGGTCAGGCGTAACAATGTCTTCAGTATTTATGCAGTACACAAACAGCAACACAGTGAAAACACAATAAAAATCCCAAACAAATTTAGACAAATAGAGTAAATGTTTTAATAAATTGTTTGACACTAAAACCATCAAAATCCAATTAGTAGAAACAGAGCTATGAGTGTGTGAAGTTTAAGGTTCAAAACAGCAAGTCCTCATTTTTGGAAAATGGCCAACTGGGCACCTTTAGAACCAACAATCAAGGGGGAGATCGTGCAAGATAACGACGCCCCCGAACCGATGAGGCTGTTTTTTCCCTGGGGGGAGTTTATTCGACGACTGGCACATTTTCTTCTTCAGAATGTGCAATGTGACCATGCAGGGAGCAGTTTGGTGAGTTTTTTAATCTTTTAAACTCTGTTTTTTACTTCTTTAAGCCTTTGTGGGGATTGCTTCTATTCTTAAAAATTTGTTTTTTTTTTCTCCTTGGCCACGCGCTATAATACCCACTATTATTTTAATTAATGTAGGGACCTCTAAAATTGATTTATTTTTTGGCCATTTTGAGATGTCGAATCCGAAATCATTTTAGATTCTTCATTTTAGATTTTCTTCTATAATTTTTTACATTTGTCCTTCGAGGTGACCTAACCGAAGGAGAGAGAACATCAATTAAAAATACTGTATTAGGACTACATTGCATCACTAAAATGGAGATTCATCATACTTCAAAAGTATCTGTATCCTCTATATCTAATTCTAATGGTCGTAAAGACTCCGGGGGTAACAAAAGAGCTAAAAAGGACCCATCCTCTCCAACTAAGGGGGTCATTCTGACCCCGGCCGGCGGCAGTAGCCCCCGGCCTGGCTGGGACCGCCAGAAGACCGTCCCGCGGTCAAAAGACCACGGCGGTCATTCTGGATTTCCCACTGGGCTGGCGGGCGACCGCCAAAAGGCCGCCCGCCAGCCCAGTGGGAAACACCCTTCCACGAGGAAGCCGGCTCCGAATGGAGCCGGCGGAGTGGAAGGTGTGCGACGGGTGCAGTAGCACCCGTCGCGAATTTCAGTGTCTGCTAAGCAGACACTGAAATTCAAAGTGGGGCCCTCTTACGGGGGCCCCTGCAGTGCCCATGCCATTGGCATGGGCACTGCTGGGGCCCCCAGGGGCCCCACGACACCCCTCACCGCCATCCTGTTCCTGGGGGTCAAAACCGCCAGGAACAGGATGGCGGTGAGGGGGTCGGAATCCCCCATGGTGGCGCAGCAAGCTGCGCCGCCATGGGGGATTTCTCAGGGCAGCGGAAAACCGGCGGGACACCGCCGGTTTTCCGGTTCTGACCACAGCCATACCGCTGCGGTCAGAATGCCCTCAGGAGCACCGCCAGCCTGTTGGCGGTGCTCCCGCCGACCCCGGCGGTCAAGGACCGCCGGGGTCGGAATGACCCCCTAAGTCTCCATTGCCTCTTACATTGGAAGAAATTACGGATGAACATAAGTTAATAAAGCCTTTTGTTATGGAAACAAATATTGCACTCCAACGAATTGAAGAGAAATGGTCACGTCTGGATTCTCGACTTTCTGATGTGGAGCAGTGGAAAATCGTAATCGGCGCAATAATCTTTGCATTTATGGCATTCCGGAAGGCTCAGAAGGCCAAGATTTGATATCATTTTTGCAAACTTGTGTTCCGAAGATTGTTGGTCTGCAGAATACCACGGTCCTTAGCATTCAGAGAGCCCATCGTATTTAATGACAGTCTTGACCGCCGCCACACAACGCAAAAAAATGTTGTGGTCAGGCCAAAAGATTTTCTTTAGTCAGGATGTGGCCATGGGGACAGCCAAAAGAAGAATTTCTGGGTCTCCGACCAGCTTTAAGATCCATGAATGCTAGATTTGGCCTTGTTCATCCTTGTTTCTTTAAAGTTACCTTCAAGGACAAAACAACTACTTTTGAAAATCCCTCTGATTTGAAACTATTTATATATACCCACAAAGGGGGGGCAATGGAACTCAGCAAGACTTGATTGGTTAATGTTGGATTTTTAAATAATTTATTCTTTCTTTGCAGGTATTGAAAACATTGAAATGTCAAGCAAAGAAAATCCCCTTTCCGATTGTTTCTATATTCTTGTATAGCTCAGCATCATAGTGTTCTTTCCCTTGTTGGTAAGTCATGTCGTCAGTTGTTAATACTGTAATGTATTTATTCTGTTTTAACGTCTCTCTCCCTTTTGCTGTACAATCATTTTAATTTCTCGGGGGTGTTGCTGTTGATTGGCATCTAATTTTCTTGCTCCTCCCTTTCTTCCTTACAAAATATAATCTTCTTGTCAGGAAAATTTTGACTGAAGCCTTTTGGCTTTTCGTCATCTTGTTTTTCTTCTATCAATGGGGTGCTTTTGCCACCTCTTTACTTCGCCATCTCTTTCCTCTTCTCTTCTTCTCCTTTTGTCTTTCTTTCTTCTTTTATATATTTTTTTTACCTTGCAATGCAATGTTGGCATCCACGAGCAACCTCAACTGGATATGTGTTCAGAATTTTCCCTTTCACCTTACTCTATGATGCATATGTTTTATATATTTTAAATTTCGTTAAGGGTCTGTTGTCTATATGTCTTCCCCCAGTTAAATGACCAGTCTTCGTATTATTTCATGGAATGTTAAGGGTTTACGCAATCTGGTTAAGAAACAAAGAATGCTTCAACATCTCTCTAAATTAAACTGTCAGGTTGCTCGTACAAGAAACACATCTAGAGGAGCAGGACTTTAAAAGTTTAAACAGAAATTGGGTTGGCCATGGTTTGGTTCCTTTGCCGTTCATAACAAGAATGGGGTATTAATTTTGTTTCATAAATCTTTACATATACAAGTTATACTGTAGAAGAATTTAAAGATGTTACTGGTAGATGGATATTATTGACAGTTAAAATTAATGGGGTGCTGTACTCCATTTGAAATGTCTATGGTCCAACAGGAGTAGAGCCTCAGTTTTGGATTCATTTTTCTTCTTTATTATTATCTTGCAATTCTGGCAAGCTTGTGGTAGGAGGTGATTGCAATCAGCTGATGGATCCTTTTCTTGATCGTCGTTCTCAAATTCGTTATATCCCTAATAAAATGCAAAAAGCATTTCATCAAGCAATCTCCTCTAGAGGTTTACGTGATATATGGAGAATTGCACATCCAGATGTAATAGAATTTACGTTTTATTCTGCAGTACATCACTCATATTCTAGAATAGATTAAATATTTGCTACACAAAATATTTTACAATCAGTCTCACATACTGACATTGGGTCTATTCTTATATCAGATCACGCCCTGGTAATTATTGAATTGAACTTTCCAGGCACTTCCTCATCTTCTAAGCGCTGGAGATTTATTAACGTCTTATTGCAAAACCATTTACTTATTGAACAATTTACAATGTTTTATAAAGACTTTTTTAGCCACAACTTATCTTCCGATACTCAGATGAATTTTATATGGGATGCATTCAAAGCTATTGCCAGAGGTTTTATTATAGATTATGTTGCCACTAAAAAGAAAGCAAATTCTAAAATTTCCTCTCAACTACTTGCACAAATAAAGCGTCTAGAGCATGAATACTTCTCCTCTAACAAACCAGATACTCTGTCCAGGTTGATTGATGCTAAATTACAATACAATAAGCAATCTTTGGATAGTGCATGTGGTACTCTTCTCAAAATAAATTCAAACTTTTATGGGGGGAAAAATAAAGCGGGTAAACTGTTGGCAAACTACTTAAAGATTAAAAAACAAAAGTCTAAAATTACACAGACACATTTGGAAACAGACACACTAATGACTTAAAAATTCTGGAATGTTTTACTGATTACTGCACCACATTATATACTCCGAAAATACTTGTAATATATTTGAGGTTGATGCTTTCTTCCACTCTATTCCTAAGACACATAAAGTAGACTTGTCTCTATTAGACTCTGAATTATCTGAGTTAGAAATTAAAAAATGCCATCACCAAACTTCCTAAAGATAAGGCCCGGGTCCTGATGGCTTTTCAATTGAATTTTACTCAACATTTGCATCCATTTTAGTTCCAAAGTTATTAACACTTATACAATATTTCTTATTGCAAGATCAAGCAAAGGGCACTTTTTCTGAAGCTATGTTGTGCTTGATTCCTAAAAAAGATAAAGATTTAGCAAAATGTGGTAAATATAGACCCATAACCCTTATCAATGTTGACTGTAAAATTTTTGCAAAAGTCCTTGCCTTACGAATTAATCATTTTATCCCAGATTTACTAGACATTCATTAGTCAGGTTTTGTTAAGGGGTGGTACACATCAGATAATTCTAGAACTTTTCTCAATATTCTCCATCTTGCTTCTAGGTCCAGGGACCCTATACCTGCTATAACTCTCGATGCTGAAAAAGCTTTTGATCGAGTTTGTTGGGATTTTATGTTTGGAGCCTTAAAATGGCATGGTTTTAGTCCTCATATTATTAAACTCATTAATATGTTATACTCCTCACCTTCTACATCTATTTTAGTAAATGGTCAACAATCCCATTACTTCCCCCTACACAGAGGTACTAGACAAGGTTGTCCTCTATCACCCCTTTTATTTATCTTAGCCCTTGAACCCCTTCTAGAGAAAATACGTAGGTCATCTGATTTTTACGGCTTTAAGCACAAAGACATCGAGTTTAAATTTACAGCATATCCTGACGATATTCTGCTCTTTATCTCTAATCCTCAACTGACTATTCCGGAATTTTTTCACTTATTACGAGAATACTCAAATATCACATGATATAAGCTTAATGTCGACAAATCGGAGGTTTTGCCATTAAATGCTTATTGTCTACCTGACATGTTCAAAGATACTGGTTTTACTTGGAACACTAAGCATATTAAATGCCTGGGCATATCCTACTCCAATTCTATTAAAGACACTATTCGTATTAATCTCAAAGAAGTCGAGTCAAAGATTTCGAAATTGCTTGACAGATGGTACCCTCTTTATTTAACTTGGTGGGGAAGATTGGTCGCAATCAAAATGACGTTGTTGCCCATTTTAAATTGTTATTTATCTATGCTCCCAGTTAAACTCCCATCTGTTTTTTTTAAAACTATAAATACACTATTTATGAAATTTTTATGGAACAAGCGTAAATCTTGTATATCTTTAATCAAACTAGAAGAACCTAGAGATAATGGAGGTGTAAATTTTTCATGCCTTAAAAGATACCATTCTGCATTTGTTTTAAAACAAATCTGGATGTCCCTCTCTCCCACCTTTCACAATGGAACCTCTCTATGAAGTCAATTGGAACACTCACAAATTACACCATTTACTTTTAGAGATGCAATTCGGCTTTCAAAAACCCCTAAATCGCTTCACTCTCCGATAATCACTCATTCTATCTCTATTGCCAAGCCATTACTTATTGCCTTTCACTCCTCATCTGCAAACCTTAGGAAAACTCCCATGTGGTACAACAAGGATATTAAAACTCCTAATAAAACTTTAGCCTGGAAGGAGTAGATGCACAAAGACATTATAACTCTGGATCATTTAATTTTAGATAATGCTGTACTTGCATTTCAAGATATTCAACAGACATTTCATATTTCCTCTCATTACGCCATGCAGTACCAATCTCTCTCCGCTATCCTTTATAAATTGTTATCTCATACTTTGGATACTCCCTTTTCTACACAGCCTATTTCCCAGCCTTATAATTTCTCCTCACAAGTCCCAGCATCCTTTATATACAGAACTCTTACACATACCAGTCGCATGAGACCAGAGTCTAAAATAGAATTGGCATGGGAACAATTTTCAATCTAAATTTTCCTATATCTACATGGAAACAAATATGGTCAAAACTTCATACAACATCCCATTCAGCATCTACAACTCAAACATTATTTTATTTTTATAATCAATTGTATTATACTCCTATGGATATTTATGAATTTAAACGTGTTAAAGACAATAAGTGCTGGTCGTGTTCCAAAGAAAATAGCCATTATATGCACATGTTTTTTGAATGTCCTCCAGTCCATACTTTCTGGAAACAAGTTTGGGATAAAGCCAATCACATTTTGGAATCTGATTTGCTATAATCACAGAATGGATCGAGCAAATGCTAATACTACTCAACTGTTAATTAAAAGAGACAAGTTATGGCTTCCTCTTACATATTTTCTTTCACAACACAAGATCTTTCATCCTACTGTTAATACTGTTTTTGAACCTCCTTGAATGTCTTTTATTTTGTTTGTGCTTTTTTTTCTTTTTATTTAGAATTAATGGTTGCTCTACTGAGAACAAGTGATCTTCATTTTGCATTGTTTTTACTTTTCTTTTCTTTTTTTTTTTCTCTTCTCTTTCTTCTTTACTAACATTTTACATAAATGCTATTATTTTATGGTACAATATTTTATTCTGATTGTGTATAAAATTGTTTTTATAGGTATAATTATCCTAATGATTTTTTTTGTTCGAATGTAGTTATCTTATTGTACTAATGTTTGTTAACTTATTCAATAAAGCATTATTAAACAAAAAAAGAACCACAATCAAGGGTCCAGGAGTGAATGGAGACCTCTTGGGGGGTTCAAGACTTAGGGCCTGATTACAACTTTTGCGGAGGGGGTTTATCCGTCCCAAATGTGACGGATATCCCGCCCGCCGTATTACGAGTCCATTATATCCTATGTAACCTGTAATATGGTGGGCTGGATATCCATCACATTCGGGACTGATTAACCACTTCCGCCAAAGTTGTGATCAGGCCCTATGTCAGGCTGGGTCCAGGTGAGGGTTCAAGATGATGGGAACATATTATACCTCTGTGGCTCTGAACAGGAGGCCAGAAAAACTAGCCCTTGGAGTCACTTCTGGACGTCCTGTGTGCAGGTGAAGATGTAGTGCTCCACAGCAGGGCTGGCCTCTGAAGGTTCAAGGCAGGCTCCAGGCAGTAAAACAGTCCTTCCAGGTACAGCAGCAGTCTGTGAGAGTGCACAGCAGGTCAGAGCCGCACGCAGTCGTCGGAGAGTCCTTCCATGGGCCCAGTAGTGAACTGAAGAGCGGGTCTGACAGTCCTATTTTTATACCCTGGTACCCAGCTCCTAGAAGCTGGGAGACGTTTCCAGAAGGGTTCTTTGACAGTCCAGGAGTTTCCTGCCTCCCTTGCTCTGGCTGGCTGGCTGCAATGACAATACAGGTCATTAAGCCTATTGTGTGTTGGCAGAGCGCAGCCTATTTAGGTGTAAGCGGGACTGTGCTTAGCTCTGCCTCCCAATCAAGATAGATAATGGCTCATTCAGGTTCTGCTAATCCCACTATTGTGTGACTTTCTGGGAGGAATTAGCAATATCCTAACTGTCAGTTACACCCAGTCATGTTACCTAAGGCAGGCTGCAGGCACAGAAAGGGCAGGATCATAGCAACCTTTCAAAAGTGGCATTTCCAAATTTGTAATGAGAAATCTGACTTTACCATTAAATATGTTTTATCATCATAACTTCATAAATACCAAGCATGACATATCTACCACCTCTGGTTTAGGAATTACATCTTATTAAATATAATAAGGAATCAACATGGAAGTGGGACACTTCAGGATGCAATGGCAGGCCTGGGCCACAATTTAAAGTACTACTTAAGTGGGTTGCACAATAAGTGCTGAAGGCCAACTGGTGACATTCAATTTACAGACACTAGGTATAAGATATACCAATCTACAAGGGAATTACATGTCAGGGATATGCAAATCAAACCACGTTTTAGAGGGAGAGAGCACATGCAATTTAACACTGATTAGCCGTCCTAAGGCCAACCAAGCAAAAATCCAGCAAAAAGAAGAAGAAAGAAGGCACAATGTTTGGGGGTGACCCCGTAGAGAGGACCATTTCCAACAATTATGCTTTGACAAAACCAACTCTACCTTCGGGCACTGAGAGGATCAAGTGTTGGTGTGACAAGATGCAAGTTCGGTGTAACGGATTGACCTAGGTTTTATTTGTATTCATATATCAAATAATCCATTTCATTGTCCAGGTACACTTTCTTTGCATGACTCAATCACCTAAATATTTCCTTGCACAATGCCATTTGTTTTTGGTAAATATAGATACCAAAAGGAATTTTAGAGACCAGTGAATGCATATACAGGCAGATAATTCTTCCCAATGGAATTTTGGAACATATTTGCTGACAAATGTGTACATGTTTATTACGGTCATATATATTTTTGCTTAAGAAATTAAAACTGGAAACAGTTAATGCCATCCCCAGAGTATACCTAGATGAAATTGGTTGTATGACAGTATATCGACAACAACAATATCAACCTACCAGAACATCATGTCAAAAATATTGTCTACAAAAATATTGAGTTTACATACGTTAAATGTAAACTACCAAAAGATTGTGTCAAAAATATTGTGAAACAGAATATAATCAAAAAGGTAAGTATTTTGAAATGCATATATATATATATATATAGAGAGAGAGAGAGAGAGATAGATAGATAGATAGATAGATATAGATATATATTGTTATATATATAATTATAAGAAATTCACTTCCAATATTAATTTACAAAATAATAGTATAATTAAAAATAGAAAGTTTGAACAAACAATGCAAATAAAATAGATATCTAAATACATTTTTTTTAAATATGTAAATAACAAATTTTTTTTTTTTAAATACATTGAATGGAAAACATGTAAAAGTAATAATTAACAAACCTACAGATAACCAAAACATAGATATCCCTAATTACATATTAAAATTAATATAACATAATTCAATTGATACTAGGAACTAAATTTATAAATACAAATATATGTATTACCTACTGGCAGTCACCTGTAGGTAGTTATAGTTAGGATCTAGTTTCAATAGGAAAAGCGTTTTTGTTTCGCCAATAACTTTGGCGCCATTTGATGACTCTCCCCAAAAATTTCAAAATTAGTACAACACTTGGTTCAGCTGCTGCTTTGAAAGATTTGTGGTGATTTGCCAAGCAGGGGTTTAGAAAAAAGGGGGTGGGGGGTTGTCCCAAAATGCGTTTTCCCTGTGCCATTTCCTAAAGAGATTTGGAACATGACTACAGCCCGAACCGCTGGACGGAATTACACCAAGTTTGGCAGAAAGGTAGGTCTTGGTCCAGAAAGTGACCTTTTTGTTATTTATTGTAAATATGTTCAGTAGTTTTTGAGGTATTAAAGGAAAAATAATTTTATATATCCGTTGGTGTTCAGATATGCTCTGATTGGCCAACACGCATTGTAGTGAATGGCAGGTTTTGAGGGTCACAAAAAGAACATTTAAAGAGTGATAAATTCTGTGTTTGACAGAAAGGTGTTTTCTCATGATTGTCTCACAGATGTTATGGAAGGTACTCCAGAAGATAAAATCAGAGCATATTGTCTGTAAATCCACACTATCTTTCTCAGCCAAATGAGAATGAAGTCTGACATTCTCAGTAAAACATGTATTTTCAACAGGAGCAGCCTGTCAGTTGATTTCCTTGTTTTACAGCTGCCTCCCAGGGTGTTCTAATGAACAACTAGAACGCTAACCGTCTAACTTATGACAAAAGTGTGTCACACCTGAAGCGATCTTGAAGGAATCACACTGGTAAAACCTAGAAAAAAATAATTTAGAGAAGGAACAAAATGAGGGGCTTCATTTTCTCACAGCAACTATGGTTGGTGCTGTAGAAAGAAAAATTAGGACACATTTTAAGTATGTTCTCAAATATCTTCTTCCTCTATTTCATTAACACATTGTGACATGCAGACTGAAACATGCACTTTCAACCCCAGGAGCAGAATGCCAATTAACTCACTAGTGATCAGCAGTTTACTACAGGGTTCTAATGAGCAACTACAGTGCTAACATTCTTAGTATATGCCAAAAGTGTGGCGCATCTGAGCACCATCTTGATGGATTCAAAGAAAGGGAGCACACTGCCGATGGAATCAAAGTGGAAAACTGAAAGCATTTCCTACAGAGGATACTGCAGTTAACCCCTTGTACACAACGGACGTAATGGTTATGTCCGTAGCGGCACCTCAGGTCCCACGGACGTAACCATTACGTCCATGAACCGGCCCTCAGGGGAAGTGCTAGAGCTCCCCGAGTGCTGCCCCCGACCTTCCCCCAGGTCAGGGCTGGAAGGGGAATCGCTTCCTCTTCTACCCCCGACCCCTCCTGACCCTCCCACAGTGACATCTGATGACATCAACACTCGATTGCATGCTGACCTCATCAGAGGTCACCTCCATTGTGCTGGAAGCATGCTTCTAGTGCAATGTGAAGAGAAATGAAAAAGCATTTCTCTTCTGCTCGGGAGGAAGGGGGCCGGCAGAGGCATGAAAGGAAAGGAAAGGCCTTTCCTTTCATGTCTCTGCAAGCATTTCTGCTGCCCAATCTTAGACACCAGGGAATTGGTGCAAGGGCCGCTCCCAGAGGCAGACAAATAAGTTTCAGGCCATTTCTACCCCCCCGGGGGCAGATCGGCCTAAAATAATTAGGCCGATCTGCCCCTATGGAGGGCAGAAAATCCCTAGACACCAGGCATAAAAACATTTTTAGGCCGATCTACCACTGGGGGTAGGGGGTGGGGCAGAAACCACTAGACACCAGGGAATTTTTTATTTTTTAGATTTACACATAAGTGGAGCAGCCTCTTGGGCAAGGGCTGCTCCCTGGGGGGGCAAAAATATTTTTAGGCCATTTCTGCCCCCCCCGGGGGCAGATCAACCTAATATAATTTTTTATATGTAGGGAGCAACCCCTTAGGCAAGGGTCGCTGCCTGGGGGGCCAAATTATTTCTGGGCCATTACTGCCGCCCCCCCTGGCATTAGATCGGCCTAATTATATTAGGCAGATCTGCCCCCGGGGACACGAGTCATTAGACGCAAGGGTATTTATTTTTTTATTATACTAACGCATAAGGGGTGCAGCCCCTTGGACAAGGGCTGCTCCCCAAGGGGGGCAAAATATTTGTAGGCTTTTTCTGCTACCCTGGAGGCAGATCGGGCTTAATATAATTAGACACCAGGTATATATATATTTTAATTACTTTATGTTTTTATGTATGAGTATTGACCCCTTAAGCAAGGGGCACTCCCCTGGGGGGCAAATAGTATTTAGGCCATTTATGCCCTCCTTGGGGGCAGATCGGCCTATTTTTGTTAAGCCAATCTGCCCCCAAGGGAGACAGAAACCACCAGGCACCAGGGATTGGTGTGTGTGTATGTGTGTGTTTTGTTTGGGGGGCCATATCTGTCCCCCTTGGGGGCAGATCAGCCTATTTCTGGAAGGCCCATCTGCCCCCAAGTGAGGCAGAAAGCCCACCAGAGACCAGGGAAGATTTCTTTTCAAAATAAGAGGGTGGGGGTATGGCCATACCCCCACCCCAAATAAGTGGGACTCAAGTTGTTCTGCCCACCATTGGGCAGATGGAGCAATTACCCCCGATCAACACCCCAGGGGGGCAGTAAGTCTACTAGATGCCATGGAATCAAATAAAAAAAAGTGGGGTGGTGGCTACCAACCAGTATGGGCCTGGTTATGCCCCCACCGCAGCTGAAGGGGCTAACAGTCTTTCAGCTCTCCCCCTCACACTAAAACATCTTATCCCACGGCAAGCAAGAGGACATTTGATTTTTTTGCGTTTTGGTTTTACATTTGGGCCATGAGAGCTTTGTAACTCTCAAAATCGTCCCACTTGGAATGGTGAGGGCTGCACTTTTTTTAATTTGGGACACTGACATGTAGACAAATCCACAAGACCTAGACACATCTGAAAACTAAACATCTGGTTGACTCCAGGGTTGTGTGCTTTACATGCACCCGCACCATTTTCTTACCCACAATGCCCTGCAAACCTCCAACTTTGCTGGAAGTCACAATTTTTTTTGTGATGGAACATTCCGGAATCTGCAGGAATCCACAACATTCCTACCACCCAACATTGTCTCATCTATACTGATAATAATTCTGCTGCACTTGTCAGCCTAAAAATGTTTCTTTTCAAATTGCCCTTTTGGACCCTCTTTGGTTCCCCCTCAATTTCGACATGTTTTTGGATCTTCCCTGTCACAGGCATTTGGCCCACCTACACAAGTGAGGTATCGTTTTTGCCGGGAGACTGAGGGGAATGTTGGGTGGTAGGAAATTTGTCCCGGTGCAGTGATCCTACACATAAATGTAATTTGATTTTTTAGCTAAATTTGAGGTTTGCTGAGGATTCAGAGTAAGAAAATGTTGGGGGATCCACCCAAGTCACACCTCCCTGGACTCCTTTGGGTGTCTAGTTTTCAGAAATGTCTGGATTTGGTAGGTTTCCCTAGATGGCTGCTGCGCAGGTGCCCCCGCAAAAACAGGTAGTTTTGTATTTGATAATTTTGATGTATCCAGATAGTGTTTTGTAGCATTTCCTTTCGCGAGCCCTTGGTCTACCCACACAAGTGAGGTGCCATTTTTATCGGGAGACTTGAGGGAATGCTGGGTGGAAGGAAATTTGTGGCACCTCTCAGATTCCAGAACTTTCTGTCACCGAAATGAGGGGACAAAGTGTTTTTTTGTCCAAAGTTTGAGGTTTGCAAAGGATTCTGGGTACCAGAACCTGGTAAGAGCCCCACAAGTCACCCCATCTTGGATTCGCTTTGGTGTCTAGTTTTAAAAAATTTGCAGGTTTGCTAGGTTTCCCCAGGGTGCTGGCTGAGCTAGAGGACAACATCCACAGCTAGCACTTTGCAAAAAACAGCTCAGTTTTCTTTGAGAAAATGTAATGTGTCCTCGTTGTACTTTGGGGCATTTCCTGTTGCGGGTGCTGGGCCTACCCAAACAAGTGAAGTACCATTTTTATCGGGAGACTAGGGGGAATGCTGGGTAGAAGGAAATGTGTGGCTCCTCTCAGATTCCAGAACTTTCTGTCACCAAAATGTGAGGAAAAAGTGTTTTTTCACCAAATTTGGAAGTTTGCAAAGGATTCTGGGTAACAGAACCTGGTGAGAGCCACACAAGTCACCCCATATTGCATTTCTCTAGGTGTCTAGTTTTAAAAAAATTGCAGGTTTGCTAGGTTTCCCCAGGATGCTGGCTGAGCTAGAGGACAACATCCACAGCTAGCACTTTGCAAAAAACAGCGCAGTTTTTTGAGAAAATGTAATGTGTCCACGTTGTGCTTTGTGGCATTTCCTGTCGTGGTTGCTAGGCCTACCCAAACAAGTGAAGTACCATTTTTATTGGGAGACTAGGGGGAATGCTGGGTAGAAGGAAATGTGTGGCTCCTCTCAGATTCCAGAACTTTCTGTCACCAAAATGTGAGGAAAAAGTGTTTTTTCACCAAATTTTGAAGTTTGCAAAGGATTCTGGGTAACAGAACCTGGTGAGAGCCACACAAGTCACCCCATATTGCATTTCTCTAGGTGTCTAGTTTTAAAAACTGTGCAGGTTTGGTAGGTTTCCCTAGGTGCCGGCTGAGTAAGAGGACAACATTCACAGCTAGCACTTTGCAAAAAACAGCTCAGTTTTCTTTGAGAAAATGTAATGTGTCCACGTTGTGCTTTGGGGCATTTCCTGTCGCGGATGCTAGGCCTACCCACACAAGTGAAGTACCATTTTTATCGGGAGACTAGGGGGAACGCTGGGTAGAAGGAAATGTGTGGCTCCTCTCAGATTCCAAAACTTTCTGTCACCAAAATGTGAGGAAAAAGTGTTTTTTGGCCAAAGTTTGAGGTTTGCAAAGGATTCTGGGTAACAGAATCTGGTGAGAACCACACAAGTCACCCCATATTGCATTTCCCTAGGTGTCTAGTTTTAAAAAATTTGCAGGTTTGGTAGGTTTCCCTAGGTGCTGGCTGAGCTAGAGGCCAAAATCCACAGCTAGGCACTTTGCAAAAAACAGCTGTTTTCTTTGGGAAAATGTGATGTGTCCACATTGTGTTTTGGAGCATTTCCTGTCACGGGTGCAAGGCCTACCCACACAAGTGAGGTACCATTTTTATCGGGAGACTAGGGGGAACGCTGGTTGGAATGAACTTTGTGGCTCCTTTCAGATTCCACAACTTCTGTCACCGAAATGAGAGGAAAAAGTGTTTTTGACCACATTATGAGGTTTGCAAAGGAATCTGGGTATCAGAACCTGGTAAGAGCCCCACAAGTCACCCCATATTGTATTTCCGTAGGTGTCTAGTTTTAAAAAATGTGCAGGTTTGGTAGGTTTCCCTAGGTGCCGGCTGAGCTAGAGGTCAAAATCCACAGCTAGGCACTTTGCAAAAAACAGCTCTGTTTTCTTTGGGAAAATGTGATGTGTTCACATTGTGTTTTGGGGCATTTCCTGTTGCGGGTGCTAGGCCTACCCAAACAAGTGAGGTACCATTTGTATTGGGAGACTTGGGGAAACACTGGGTGTAAGGAAATTTGTGGCTCCTCTCAGATGCCAGAACTTTCTGTCACCGAAATGAGAGGAAAAAGTGTTTTTTGGCCAAATTAAGAGGTTTGCAAAGGATTCTGGGTAACAGAACCTGGTGGGAGCCCCACAAGTCACCCCATCTTGGATTCCCTTAGATGTCTAGTTTTACAAATGTGCAAGTTTGGTAGGTTTCCCTAGGTGCTGGCTGAGCTAGAGGCCAAAATCCACAGGTAGGCACTGCAAAAAACAGCTCTGTTTTCTTTGGGAAAATGTGATGTGTTCACGTTGTGTTTTGGGGCATTTCCTGTTGCAGACACCAGGCCTATCCACACAAGTGAGGTATCATTTTTAATGGAAGACTTGGGGGAATGCTGGGTGGAAGGAAATTTGTGGCTCCTCTCAGATTCCAGAACTTTCTGTCACCGAAATGAGAGGAAAAAGTATTTTTTGGCCAAATTTTGAGGTTTGCAAAGGATTCTGGGTAACAGAACCTGGTGGGAGCCCCACAAGTCACCCCATCTTGGATTCCTCTAGGTGCCTAGTTTTCAATAATGTGCAGGTTTGGTAGGTTTCCCTAGGTGCCGGCTGAGCTAAAGACCAAAATCCACAGATAGGCACGTTGCAAAAAACAGCTCTGTTTTCTTTGGGAAAATGTGATGTGTCCAAGTTGTGTTTTGGGGCATTTCCTGTCGCGGGCACTAGGCCTACCCACACAAGTTAGGTACCATTTTTATCAAGAGACTTAGGGGAATGCTGGGTGGCAGGAAATGTGTGGCTCCTCTCAGATTCCAGAACTTTCTGGCACCGAAATGAGAGGAAAAAGTGTTTTTTTGGGCCAAATTTTGAGGTTTGCAAAGGATTCTCTGTAACAGAACCTGTGAGAGCCCGACAAGTCACCCCATCTTGGATTTCCCTTGGTGTCTAGTTTTAAAAAATGTACAGGTTTGGTGGGTTTCCCTAGGTCCCGGCTGAGCTAGAGGCCAAAATCTACAGCTAGGCACTTTGCAAAAAACATGTCAGATTTAGGCGCGGGAACCGCCAGAAGACCGTACCGCGGTCAAAAGACCGTACCGCGGTCAAAAGACCGCGGCGGTCATTCTGTCTTTCCCGCTGGGCTGGCGGGCGACCGCGAAAAGGTCGCCCACCCGCCCAGCGGGAAAGCACCAGCAACGAGGAAGCCGGCTCCGAATGGAGCCGGCGGAGTTTCTGGTGTGCGACGGGTGCAGTTGCACCCGTCGCGATTTTCAGTGTCTGTCAAGCAGACACTGAAAATCAATGTGGGGCCCTGTTAGGGGGCCCCTGCAGTGCCCCTGCCAGTGGCATGGGCACTGCAGGGGCCCCCAGGGACCCCACGACACCCGTTCCCGCCAGCCAGGTTCTGGCGGTGAAAAACGCCAGAACCAGGCTGGCGGGAAGGGGGTCGGAATCCCCATGGCGGCGCTGCTTGCAGCGCCGCCGTGGAGGATTCACAGGGGCAGCGCGAAGCCGGCGGGAAACCGCTGGCTTCCCTTTTCTGACCGCGGCTTTACCGCCGCGGTCAGAATAGCCCCAGAAGCATCGCCAGCCGGTTGGCGGTGCTTCCTCCGTCCCCTACCCTGGCGGTCTCGGACTGCCAGGGTAGGAATGACCCCCTTAATGTAAAAATGTGATGTGTCTATGTTGCGTTTCCCGTCGTGAGCATTAGGCCTACCCACACAAGAGAGGTACCATTTTTATTGGGAGACTTTGGTGAACACAGAATAGCAAACCAAGTGTTATTGCCCCTTGTCTTTCTCTACATTTTTTCCTTCCAAATGTAAGACAGTGTGTAAAAAAGACGTCTATTTGAGAAATGCCCTGTAATTCACATGCTAGTATGGGTACCCCGGAATTCAGAGATGTGCAAATAACCACTGCTTTTCAACACCTTTTTTGTGCCCATTTTGGAAATACAAAGGTTTTCTTGATACCTATTTTTCACTTTTTAAATTTCAGCAAATGAATTGCTGAATACCCGGTATAGAATAAAAACCCTTTGCAAGGTGCAGCTCATTTATTGGCTCTGGGTACCTAGGGATCTTCATGAACCTACAAGCCCTATATATACCCGCAACCAGAAGAGTCCAGCAGACATAACGTATATTGCTGACATCGCAGGAAAAAATTACAGAGTAAAACATGGAGAAAAATGGCTGTTTTTTTCACTTCAATTTCAATATTTTTTTATTTCAGCTGTTAATTTCTGTAGGATCCACACAAATGACCCCTTGCTGAATTCAGAATTTTGTCTACTTTTCAGAAATGTTTAGCTTTCTGGGATCCAGCATTGGTTACACGCCCATTTCTGTCACTAACTGGAAGGAGGCTGAAAGCCCAAAAAATATTTAAAATGTGGTATGTCCCAGTAAGATGCCAAAATTGTGTTAAAAAATTGGGTTTTCTGATTCAAGACTGCCTGTTCCTGAAAGCTGGGAATATGGTGATTTTAGCACTGCAAAATTTAGTTGATGCCATTGTGAGGGAAAAAAACACAAGCCTTCTTCTGTAGTCCTTTTTTCCCATTTTATTTTTTTAATAAATTGTTTTGCTGTCTTTTGACTAATTTCTTGGTTTCCTTCAAGGGAACCCACAATGTATCTCTTTGCAAAATCACATACCAATGATTGGAGATCATTAAAATTTGTGGGAATAGCACAGATAAAAAAGAGTGAGAGAGGGGGGTGACAGAATTCGAAAGCTAAGACAAATGGAGAGTAAATACATCATTCAGCTCCGCACGAAAATGCCGTATGGGCTGACCATGGATGAGGAATTACATGTACATCTATGAGTATGTAGGGCAGACATTTATTATTATTTTATTATTGGTACTCAAGTCAAATAATGATAGTCATTGAATTGGAGAGAAAAGGTTTTATTGTCATTTGTGGTGGAATTGATATGACAAAATAAGAGAAAAGAGAAATATGAAATTGAATGAATGCAATAAAGTTTCCAAGAATCCATGTATATACAAAGAAAGAATCATCAGACTAGAATGAAAATGAATGAATGCAATAAACATTTCAAG
Organism: Pleurodeles waltl; assembly: GCF_031143425.1. Taxonomy (NCBI): domain Eukaryota; kingdom Metazoa; phylum Chordata; class Amphibia; order Caudata; family Salamandridae; genus Pleurodeles; species Pleurodeles waltl. The sequence goes on from NC_090440.1 coordinate 264,645,684, forward strand.
AATCAATGTATATACAAAAAAAGAATCATCAGACTAGAATGACTTCAAATAGATATGCGGTACCATATATAAATGAGTCCTTGTCAAATAAAACGAATGATAAAGGAGAAACATCATTACATGTGCAGTAAAAGTAGTGAAAAGACAATAGCAAATATAAATAGTGCTGAATTATAAATCAGATGGGATTGGAAGAATTTTGAAAAACTAAAGAGAGTAAGATTATGGGGGTCATTTCAACCCTGGTGGTACAGGACCACCAGGGTTGAAATGACGGAAGCACCGCCAACAAGTTGGCGGTGCTTCCAAGGTCATTACGACCGCGGTGGAAACTCCGCGGTCGCACCGCCGGGGCCGGCGGTTTCCTGCCACAATGGCCCCGGCGGTAGTAATCCGCCAGGGCAGCGCTGCTAGCAGCGCTGCCCAGGGGATTACGAGTCCCCGACCGCCAGCCTTCTCCTGGCGGTTTAGATTTAAATGTTTGAAAATGATTAGGTTTTGGAATGGGGTGTGTAACTATTCCTAAATCCAACAATTTCCTTACTGTTGGTTAGAGTGGAGTTGAAATAAGAAATGTAGCTCCTCCAACATCCAACATCCAACACTTTCACTACTGTTGCTTAGATTGGAGTGGGAATAGTCAATCTAAACCATCCAGATAGTAAATCAGACCCCTCAAAAGTCCACACTCTCCCTGATTTTGCTTTTGTAGGAGTAAGTATAGTAATACTTAGCCCACCAAAGTGCAACATTTCCCCTGCCTAAACTTGCCTTGGAGTTGGAATAATAAATCTAACCCATCCAAAGTCCTACACATTCTCTACTGGTGTTTAGTTTACAGTGGGAATAGTAAAACAAACATCTCTAAAGTCCAACACATCCCCTGCTTTTTCTTGCATTTGAATGAGATTGGTAAATCCTTCCAAAGTCCTTCCAAAATCCTTCCAAAGTCTAATACTTTCCCTACTTTTACTTAGATTGGAGTGAGAATAGTAAAACCGACTGCTCCAAAGTCAAACATTTTCCCTGATTTTGCTTACAGAGGAGTAGAAATTGTAAATCGAACCCCTCCACAGTCCATTCTTTGCCCTCATTTTGCATGCATTAGAGTGGGAATAGCAAATAACCCAACAACAAACAACACTTTCTCCATCTGCTAGTAAATAGTAAATCCAACTCTGCCAAATACAACACTTTCTATGATTTTGCTTTTGAAATAGCTGCACTCTAAAAGCTCAAGATAATTAAAATATTGAAGCAAGAAATATTGGTGCTTCAAAGATGGTGAAGCCGTATACAAAAGTTCTAGGAAAATATTTGGTGCAGAGTACAAGCTTATGCTGGGTAGAATCAAACTGGATCACTCAAAAGATGGTGACTTAGGCGAAAGTCAAACAAATAAACCTTGGTTGCCAGACAAACAAGGAATTAAAACATACCATAATAAGCCGACCATACAAATAACACTTGAAAAAGGATGTTAAAAGAGAAATTTGCAGAAACCTATAACTGTAAATGAAAGCTGTAGGAAAATGCAATTTTCTGGTGTGAGCACCCCCATTATTAGTTGGACTGATGCTGCTAATTTGTTTAACACTGGCTCTGGGACCCTGCTAAAAAATCCCAGTAATGTGGCGCTGACCACTAATGAAAACATTGACTAACTCCTAATTGTTAACCAAAATGTTTCTATTTACATAAGGACATAGTTTATAGTGCAGGAAAATACCCAGAGCATAAAAAGTTAAAGGTTGCTTACAGAATGCAGCTCTTGTTATGCCATTGTCTAGTGTTTATAAAAGAAACCTGGTTTCAGGCCTACCATTGTAGCCTGACTACTGAAGCATAAAACCTGCAGTTTTACCTGTTAAAATAACCCTTTTTGTCTACCCTTTTAATATTAGTAAGTCACCACAACCTATGCCTTGTAGCCCAGAAAGTAGTTTTTAAAAGTAGAATATGTAGAAAATAAGTTTGCCATGTCCCTACAGAGACAAGGCTATACAAACTAGTTTCACTGTGGCAGACTAGCTGTTTCTATGTAGAAAATCGAAGTACAGATTCAAATGCAACAGCTATCATTACGAGTTTAGGGATGAATTCCGATTCCTGTGCAGACATGTCTTTACACGGAGATCAGAATTATGAGTTATGTGATAATTGTCACATCCTCATATTTTTCTCATGATAAATTATGGCAGGTCAACTGTGTCAAAATGTATTGTGGAAAAAGGCCTGAAAAAAAGACAATATATGATGAATTCAGTGTGTGGTAAATACCTCACCCTGGAGTAATGGTATTTATCACATGTGGTAAATATCCATCCCTATTCCAACAAACTTATAAAGAGGGCCTAGTACAGTATATTGAGAATGAGCACCTAAAAGATTGTTAAACGATTTTAATAGTTATAAAAATTAAATTCAATGATAAATTTAGAATTTTTTATAAATATTAAGTTGCATTTTCCCTGCTTGGAGATACTGGAAGCTAATTTACATTAATTCCGTGGCAACACCCACCCTGTACGTTGCTTCAATGAAGATTGAATGAGGTGTGAAATGCTCCTAGGGCTACACAATAGGTCATGTAATTGACAGGTCTATCTGAATGGGTGGGGTGACTCCTTTGAGCTCAGCAGAAGGGTGGAGGATTCCTGTCCTTTTGACAGCACAATTTAAAATCCTGTCTGGCAGGTGTGTTTGAGCCACATGTAACTCTTTAGCAGACTTCAAAGAGCACAGACGGGATGCCAGAACAATTCTTGCAGTTTCCAGTGTGTAGTGCTGATGCACCCTGTTTTTCCTCATAAGACCTCAGTCTCTTGTTTGGTGTGGGTACAGGACCTTCTTCAGATTAGATATTAAGGTTAGTTGTGGGTGAACACTGCTGATTTCTATAATCCACTACTCTACGCACCCCCAGCCTTCAAAGCCCAAGTTTAGTTTGGCTGAAGACTCTGACCAGCTTGACATTACCCATGCAGAGGGCACTTTAGGACTGTCTGTGGTAAACCAAAAAGGAACTACTGATAAACCTGGCAGGGTTAACATCCAGGAATATTTACCCCGTTGGTTAGGGAGTGCTAGGAGTCACCCCTACCTACTAGCTGGTTCCAAACATGAGCACCTCAAGGCCCCTCCTCAGAACACTTTCTGGACCTGCGGAAGAAAAGAAGAGCCTGGACCTGACATCTGTCTACTGAAAGGACTGGGCCTGCTCCCTCATGGAACCAGAAAAAAGAAGTACACTTCAAGGGTAGATTTACTGACCTTGTGTGTGGCTACAGTGACACAACAAGCTGCAAGAAGCCCTTTCCTGAAAATTTCCAGCTGACCAGTGGCAAGTGGAACTAGGACTAAACTTTGCTGTCGGCCTCTGCTTGACACTATGAGAGTCTTTAAGTTCCTTTCTGCCTTGGGACTGAGAAGCTTTTTGAACCAAAAACCTCAAAAGCTTCCGAGCAAGACTGCCTGGATTTGTGTATCTGCCTCTGGTTCAAAAACAGCGGGCACAATTACAGCTGTGTCTCATGGGCAGAAATGTTTTTCTTCAGAAAATGGCAAAGTTCAATTTTGGTTTGAGAATTAGAATTTATTCAAACTTTCTAGTTCCAGGCCCCAGCAAGACCAATCTACGTGGTATATCTAACTTCTCCATTGTGATTGGCTTCAAATTATAACTAGGTCCCAGTCTACAGTGACCATTCACGCTACCGTGGGCGCTTTACACTTTTTGGTGATATTTCCCAGTAAATCTTTAAGAATTCATACCTCAGGTTCCACTTGTTGGATTTTAGTTGGTTTGGTGTCATCTTGTTCATTACAATTTACTCTGTGGCATTTTTATTGTGCTGTTTTGTGGCGTTTTACCTCTCTTGGTACTCCTAAATGCTTTATATATTTTTTGTTAATTTAAGCCTATCTGCAGTGTACTATAGCTACAAAAGGTTGAGCTCAGGTTTAAATAACTGAACCCTTTGACTGGACCTAATAGAATATTGAGTTTGTTACTTGTGGTGAACACCAATCCACCTGGGGAGCACTATGATGAGGGCCTTATTGAAAATTGGACTGAGGCCACCCATCTTCTCGACTTCGGCATTGGCCACCAGAAAGGACTATGTTACGTTTCCAGATGGCCATTTGTAAAGCTCCGTGGGGAAGACATCTTCCCCGGGATCCTTACAGAGATGACCTGTGCACCCTCCTCCTTAGTGATTGGTCGTGAAAGAAGGGTCCTGCCAAACTCGTTCAGCTAAGGAAGAGTGACCACAACTGGAAAGCAGTTGATGCGCATTTCATCGGATACTGCCTATGATGCATAGAGGTGGCCATAGTACTCCGTAAAGCCATCCACAATCTCACTTGTTGGTGTGTAATTAGGTGACCCATGGGGTTCTTGATGGCTGGGACAGTAAAGGTCATCTCATGTTGGTAGAGCTGGGCTGCAAGCAGCCAGCCAGCCTTCTCACCCTTCTTGTAGTGTCCGTGCTGAAGATTGTCGAGGGCATGTTGCCCCTGAGGGGTAGTGTCTGTTGAGTCAAGTCAGGCAAAGATAGATGCCACCAGAGAGTTCTGTTGCTCTTCCCTACGTCTGTTATGGAGGGCTGCATCACAAATGACCTGCCCCCTGATAGTGGCCTTAACCGCCGTCCAGAGCATCCACATGAGAAGCCACTAAACCCTTATTGTCATTCAAAAATATCTTGAGACAAGCCTGAAGAAGCTGTTTTTGGTGTGGCATCTGATAAAAGGAGGTGTTAATCCTCCAAGGTTTCTGGATCGGGCGTGTCAAGCCAAGGTTGAGCAGGAGGCTGGTGAGGGAAAGGTCTGACAGCAGCCCTTCAAAATGCAGTCCTCAACCACCACTAGTATAAGGGAGTGCAAGACCACAAAACAGTCCTACCGGGACTGGGTGCCATGCATCAGGGACAGTTGGGTGTAGGACATATAATTTGGGTGGTGGATGAGCCAAACCTGCAGCACGCCATGGTCATCTGAAGATCACACATAGCCCTATCCGAGCTTCCAGCCCTGTCAAATGGGCTGGTGCAGTCTAGAATACAGTCCAGAGCAACATTCCTGTCCCCGTGTTACAGGGGGCGTGTATCACAGCTCCATGAGGATGCAGTGAAGCAGAGGCATAAATTCATCTTGGTACCAACATGGGCATAGTTGGATTTCACACACACGACCCAGTTCATTATCTTGAGGAGGGCAAAGACATACCTCACCTCTGGACCTGTCCACATCTTGGGAACGGTGCAGGGTAGCTACCGGCACAGCAGGGTGGCCACCCTGCACTTGCATGGCCGAGGTGCATCCTGGGGAGCAGCTGAGATGCATGCCTGCATGAAGGCATGAAGTACCCTTCAAATCTAATCCTGCTTGAGTTTATCAGCCTCAGAACTCCTAAGGTGCATCTCTGCCAACAAGACTATGGCAGACATTCTGACCGCGGCGGTCGCCGCCCGCCATGCGGTCACCGCCGAATGACCGCCCCGCGGTCAAAAGACCGCGGCGGCCATTCCAACTTTCCCGCTGGGCCGGCGGGCGACCGCCAAAAGGCCGCCCGCCGGCCCAGCGGGAAAGCCCCTGCAACGAGGAAGCCGGCTCCGAATGGAGCCGGCGGAGTTGCAGGGGTGCGACGGGTGCAGTGGCACCCGTCGCAATTTTCACTGTCTGCTAAGCAGACAGTGAAAATCTTTGTGGGGCCCTGTTAGGGGGCCCCTGCACTGCCCATGCCAGTGGCATGGTCAGTGCAGGGGCCCCCAGGGGCCCCACGACACACGTTCCCGCCATCCTGGTTCTGGCGGTGAAAACCGCCAGAAACAGGGTGGCGGGAAGGGGGTCGGAATCCCCATGGCAGCGCAGCAAGCTGCGCCGCCATGGAGGATTCCCTGGGCCTGGGGAAAACCGTCGGGAAACCGCTGGTTCCCCTTTTCTGACCGCGGATTTACCGCCGCGGTCAGAATAGCCCTGGAAGCACCGCCAGCCTGTTGGCGGTGCTTCCGCGGTCCCCGGCCCTGGCGGTCATGGACCGCCAGGGTCGGAATGACCCCCTATATCAGCTTTCACCTAGCGAGCGAGGCCATGGACATTCCAGGACAGGTCCGTCAAGCCTCCCATGCAATGGATAATGGAACCTGAGTGGGGAGAATGTGAAAAGGGAAGAGGAGGTGCGGGGATTGGGGAAATAGCCTGCAGCAGAGGGCACACAGAGCAAGATGGGGGAAGGGTAGGGAGAGGCGAATAGAGAGTTGTTGTGGGAGAATGAAATGGGTGGTGAAGGGGTGGAGTGGAGGGAGGGAAGAAAAGGAAAGCTGGGTACCTAGCTCACAAGGGATGGGAGGGAGAACTCTTTAGTCAGCAGAGCAGAAACCTACCACCACCTGGAGTCTCCTAGACAAGGCCAGGCCAGAGAGGTAAGAAAAAGAAAGAAGGACGATATGCAATTCCAGTATTTATGAGAAAACCAAGGAGTAGAAGAACCCATACATCGAAGCCATAATAGGACAAGGGTGAGACTGCTGGGGATGGGAGTGGATATCCCATCTGTGCAAACAAACTTGCAGGAGTCGGAGTAAAGGGTGGGTATGAGGCCTTCAGACTGTGCGAGCATGGAGACCCCCAGTTTAGAGGGGGTGGATGCATAGGACCCCACCCCTGGCAGAGCAGAGACACCACGGGAAGAGAGGGCACCTGTGTACAATGCAACCCCTTCCCGAACCATAAGGCAGTAAAAATAAGAACAGCAAACAAGAACCAAGCAAACCTCCACTGGTAAAACACACAGCAGCAGAGAAGCCCAAAAGAAAACCAGCAATAATAATACTGAACAGAAAAGAGTAGACAATCCGTTGTGCAGGCCAGAGTCATCAGCGGAGTCACTCCCAACAGCAGAGACAAGGGAGAGCAATAAACAACTCAGAGTAGTCATCCAGTCGGCAGCCCTATAAGCCACGGGCACTCCTAGAGATCCTCCTCATCAGGGTCAGAGACCTTAGACACCTTCATTGGTGAGCAGGACTTGTCCCTGCCACTCTCCTGTGTATGATCAATTACCACTCTGCTTGATCTGTAATTCCTGCTACGGGAGTGGAGAGGGAGAAGCCGCTCCTTCAACATGCCCAACTGGTGCTTCTGGCCCAGGGTATTGTGGTGGAACTGATCTCCATCAGAGGAAAAAGGCAGGACAGTATCCATGTTGGAGTCCTGCAAAGAGTCAAGAAATACCCTGCGGTCATACAGTTCCAGGAAGTCTTTTGACCTGTCATCCATGGTGATCCACATACATGATCCACATACACACCACCTCCAGCAGTTCATATTTGATGTTCCACTTCCACAGAGCCACATGTTTGTCTCCCAAGAGAAGTCTCTGATGCATATCTCATTGTTGAAGGGGCCACAGAAGCGGACTGTGGTCAGTATCTGATGGACTTGGGCATGGAGCAGAAAACAAGCAATGAGCAGGTGAGGCTTGCCAGTAGTCAGCAGTTGGCGGGCACGGTATGATGCGTCTGCTGGATGTCCAGGAGAGGTGTGAAGGAGTGGCACAAAAGGCATGGGTCAAGGTGTCATCGTGCACCTCTTTCTTGGGAATCCCAAAGAAGCAAACATCACTCCATGACTGTCGGCAGCGAAGCTCCTCCCACTAAACATTTGGTAAACAATCTGGAATGTCTTAGTTGCTGGGAAAGTTCAGTATTATAGAAATGTACATGATGTTGGCTTGGTGTTAGAGTTTACTCCTCCTGACCAAACTAGAAAAGCTGGGACTTTTGTCAACTTTTATTGAGTCAAAGACGTTGATTTTGAATCGCTGGCTGGATTCAACAGGCTGGTTTGCCCTACTGAAGGAGAAGTGACTTCCAGAAATGTTTCTAAGTCTGTAGGTAGAGGGCTTCATTGGGACCAAAGCTGAGTCGCAACCTGTTGATGTTGAGGTCTTTTTCGGCACAGACTTTGAACTTTCCCTGTTTGGAGTTTCCCTACCTTCTACAACAACTTTGCTGGGACCTTGATCTTCAGCAGCCCATTGTTGCTGATGCCTGCTTCAGATCCAACTTGTAAGTTGTCCCACCAACAAACTCATTGATGACCACTTCTCCATCGCAGTTGGCCTTAGCTTTGGAGTTGACCCCTCCAGCACGCCCAGATAGCCTCGGTTGGCACTTTTTGCTTTGTGGAGCTATTTTTAATTTAAACTTTAGAAAGTCATATGTCCGGTTCTACCGGTTGGAGTTATGTTTTTTTTGTATCATTGCATTTATTAAAATTTACTCTTTTCTTGAATTGGGCTGGGATTTTTCATGAGTCTGAGTAGTGTATAAATACTTCACACACTGCTTCGTGCCATGCTACCAGAAGTTTAAGCACAGGTTTATTTAGTGACTTTTATGGTTCACCCTGACAAAGATTGAGACTATTATTTGAGGTGGGTCCTCATCAACTCAAATAATAGTCCAGTTCCTTTCACCATCAGAAGTTGAAAAGCATGAAGCCCTATATATGTTGACACCAGAATGTTTTGAGAAGTCGAGCAATAATCAGACACTGTTACTTCATTGCCTACAAAGCTTTGCTGTGAACAATTCATTTTCTATCTAATGCAGCTGAAGCACAGTTTTACCTCTCTTATAGGGTCATTGTGGACACCGCCTCCAGTTGTTGGAAATTAATGTTTTCTGCATAGATTTCTGGACCTTCCTTCAATTGAATTAATGACTCTGTCCACTTTTTACGACTGCTAATAAACCTCACACTGGGCCGACTCCAATTCATGCAATTCCACATTTAAATATATGAATATACTTACACCAGCTGTGTCCTTGCATTTTACTGTGGGAATACTTGGCCACAGTTTTATTACATGCCTGCATTCTTACATTACATCATTGACCTCATAAATGACAGTGGTCAGTCATAGATCAAGATGACAAGGTCATAAAATATTATCACAGTACCATAACTCATTTTGAGTGCTACACATAGGGGGTCATTATGAACATGGTGGTAAACCCCGTTCCCCGCCGTGGCAACTCTGAACAGAATCCCCCCATTGGCGGTGAAAGGAAACCCCCCATATAAAGATGCAAAAATCTGAATCCGTCAAATATTTCCATGCCACCAGTCACTGCCGGGACCTTGTCAGCAAAAATGCAGAACATCCCACCCCACCACCGCCGAGCACACAAACTCCCCGCCCTCCAAATAATGATGCAGAAAGCACTGTGGCGGTCAGTGGAAGTCGAACGACCATTGGCGGTACAGGCAGCCACGGCCAGCAATGGGACCCAACAGTAAAAATTGCACACATTGGCAAGTTTGAAACCCGCATACCTGACACACATCCACAACACTATAAAACACTCAGAGACACACCCCATAATCCTTTGCATCGCTAACAGGACAACTGAGATTGAGAACTCCACAAGCAGACACTGAATGCCACAACACACAAATCACACACCCAACCACACAACAGCACCTTCACCTAGATCCACACAACACAACACACCACTCACAACACACACCATGGCACCCCTCAAGCACCCACGCTTCACAGAAAGGGAGCTAAGGATCCTGGTGGGCAAGATACTGAAGGTAGAGCCACAATTATTCAGGGCACGTCCAGCACACACTCATTGCCAGGAAGATGGAGTTCTGGCAGACCAATGTCAACAAGGTCAATGCAGTGGGACACCATCCACGCACGAGGAACGACATCCGCAAGAGATGGAACGACCTGCTTGGGAAGGTGAGGTCCATGACATCCGGTACAACATTGCAGTCCAGAAGACTGGGGGAGGACCTCCACCAACATCCTCCGACTACACTGACTGGGAGGAAAAGGTACTGGCCATCCTGCACCCTGAGGACCTCACTGGACTCACTGGAGTAATGAACTTGGGTAAGTTGTCTACAAGTTACCCATATCCATCACACCTGTAATGCATACACCACCCCAATCCTCCAACATCCACCAGGACCACTACAACTATCAGGCCACAATCACAACATCCATTCACACTGCATGCCCACAATTCCACCAACAGGCCAACATACCTCCCCCTGTGCACAGCCACCTACCCCTGCAAGTAATCACAAAGGCACTACACCACCCACAATGCACCTCTATATCCTAAGCAAAATGCAATGGCAACCTCACAAAGCCACCCTGCATGGCCCAAACGTGGAAAGCTGCACAAAACAGCCCAGCCCTGTGCACCCCATCTGATTATGCAATTGTAACCGACATGTCCATTCCCCCCAGGCACCAGCACCCATGCCACCCTGACGGACAAGACAAGTAGTGGCACTGCCCCACATGGAGACAGAGGCACCACTCAGGACACTGGAGAGGGAACCCTGGATAGTGAGGAATACCCTGGCCCCTCACACAGTCCTGTACTGTCACCATCCAGCATCCCCACCCAGGACACCCAGGACACCACTGACACACCTACCACACACCCACCAATATCAGGCCAGGGCAACCGCACCCACACCTGTGTATCCAGGCCACAGACTGGTGGAACACAAGGACAGAGGCCACAGTCACCACCTACCAACAGGCAGGAAGACGATGGCCCCAGTGCAAGTGATACCACCAGACCTGTGCAGGGGACATAGGCATTGGGGACTAGGCCCAGTGAGAGGGCATCAGTGGCCCAGGGGGGAGGCCACAGGATGGATGCTGCAGCCCAGGATGTGATCTCTGAGGTCCTGGGAGCATACCACTATACCCAGGACAGATTGGCCCAGATTTTGGCCACCCTGGAGCAGAGTCAAAGGCTGCAGAGAGCCTAACACCAAGATACCATGGAGCAGTGGAAACTGCACAATACCACCATGGCCACCATAGCAGGTGCGCTGCTGCACCTTATCCCAATCCAGCCTGAGACCCCCACAACCAGGAAGACCCTATTATAGGCCAAGATACAGACCAGACAACAACAGCAGCAGCAGCACACCGGGCACCTGCACCTCAACCCGTACAGGCCAACACAAGACACCCAAATGGTCCCTCTGGCCCAGATATGGCACTAAAACAGCTGCCAAGACCAAGGCTCCCTCTAAGAAGTGACTTCGACGTGAACTGTCCTCCAAGTGTGCCACTGAACCACCATCCACACCGGGCAATAACAAACCCCAAAACTGTAAATAACAGATGAACATATCATCACTGCCAACAATCGCTGAGACCATGTAGCCAATATGGACATCCACCAGTAGCCAACTCCCATCACTGTAAGAGCACCATGGCATCCCTGACACCAAATAAAACACCTGTTAACCAATGTAAATGTCCCCTGTCATTATGTTAAAACAAATCGAAGTGTGCATGCAATTGTCATTGAAATCATTTATTCATATCTTAATTGCAGGAATGGCACCCAACGCATAACATGGGGTCATGCCAACAGAAATGTCAAACAAGATGTCCATAATGTCACATGTTCCATGGTCACAGAGCAATGTCTATAAACACAACACCCCCATAGAGGATAAGGCATACCGACAGTATGCTGCACAGAGAGCAACAGCATCAAATAGTACCACTTAGTTACTGGAAGTACAGTTGGATCAGTTGGTTCCTGGAGTGAACATCTTCTCCCTCCTCCTTATCAACATCACTCCCATCCCCTCTCAGAGGAAGCTGGTCTGGATATACAGCACCCTCCTCCTCCAAGAGGGGAAGAGATTTCCTCACAGCCACGTTGTGCAGCATGCAGCAGGCCACCAATATTCTACACACCTTTTCAGGTTCATAGGCCAGGGATCCACCAGAGATATGGAGGCAACAGAATCTAGCTTTCAGGAGTCCTATTTTGCGCTCTATCACCCTCCTAGTACGTCCATGGGCCTCATTGTAATTCCTCTGCATCTGTCCTACGATTCCTCACTGGTGTCAGTAGCCAATGCATGTTGGGGTAGCCAGAATTACCTGCAAAAGGAGGCAAAACAGGACTGTCACTGACAACCCTCAGTTGCAGGCAGCCTGGCTGTCTGCTATGTGCCAAAAAGTGTCAGACACACTTACCTATGATCCATCCTCTGTCCCCTTGTAGTTGTTCCATCATGTGTGGCACACTGCTGTTGCTCAGCACAAAGGAATCATGGACTGATCCAGGGAACATGGCATTCACATGTGAGATGTACTGGTCTGCAGTAGACACCAATTGAATGTTCTTTGAGTGAAAGCCCTTCCTGTTTCTGTACACCTGTTCACTTACTCTTGGGGGGATGAGAGCTATGTGGGTTCCATCGATGGCACCTATCACATTGGGAATGTTGCCAAAGGCATAGAAGTCTGACTTGATGGCAGGGAGATATATTAAAAAAAGGAGGGGATTAGGAGGAATTATGGTCCAGTGTATATCCTCCCAGTGGAAACATCAAGAAATATGTGATACACTATTCCAACCAAAAAGAACGGAAACTAATGGCGGGGGTCCTAAATTCTAGGAGCAAGAAACCTCACACATCCATAGGATGTCATGCTTCATCATCGGAACTGCTCCTCGTCAGACTGGCACTGCAATGTCTGACGGGCACCACCCCTGGTGGGGGGGGCTCTTTGCCGGAGATCTTTTTCAATGATGGTGCCGTGACCCCAAAGGTGAATAAGTGACAGAGGAGGGAGGGAGGAATTGGGGATTATATGGGCCACATATGTTTCCTTTTCAGGAACCACGGACCTGGGTAGGTTCCCGCCTGGCCGCAGCAGACTTTATTTGCGCTGGACCATTGGTCTATGTGTTCCTAGGAAGCTCGTTCTCTAATTTAGGACGGGCGACAGTTAGGAATTATTGGTTCCATATTTATGTAAGTGACTGTTATTTTTCCGAGATACTCTCTGGTTTTCAGTAATCTGTACACTTGACTAAGGAAACATATGTGGCCCATATAATTTGGAGATACACATAGTCATCTAGGTCCTGATGAAGCGTCACTGGATCCGTATGGACCACCAGGATGCGAAACATGTTAACCCATGATAGGGTTGGCTTTGGAAAATCCCCAATTCCTCCCTTTACTATTTTTATTATAGAGTGATTGATCATTATCTCTGGTTCACTCTTATGACTAAACTTTTTAACCTTGGTCCTGACCGTCCATCTGGTCTAATAAAACTATTGACCCAGTGGTGGTTTTGTGAGCCAATTTTAACCACAATTTTTTTCGATCTCCTCTGTCACTTATTCACCTTTGGGGTCACGGCACCATCATTGAAAAAGATCTCCGGCAAAGAGCCCCCCCACCAGGGGTGGTGCCCGTCAGACATTGCAGTGCCGGTCTGACGAGGAGCAGTTCCGATGATGAAGCATGACATCCTATGGATGTGTGAGGTTTCTTGCTCCTAGAATTTAGGACCCCCGCCATTAGTTTCCGTTCTTTTTGGTTGGAACAGTGTATCACATATTTCTTGATGGCAGGGAGGTCAGCACTTTGGGGAAACCTCACATAGGACTGCAGGTGTCGTACAAATGCATTCAGGAATCTGGACAGTATAATGCTAAACATTGGCTGTGAAAAACCTGCATCCATGCCCACTGTCACTTGAAATAAGCCCGTGGCCAGTAAATAGAGTGCAGAGAGCACTTGCACTTCAGTAGGGATGGTATGCTGATTCTGATTAGCCGGGCTCAGTGCTGGATCCAGTAATGCACAAAGTTCATAAATAGTAGCACTGTTGAGTCTGTAATTGATAATGATGTGACACTCCACCATGGTCCCCAAATCAACAAGTGGTCTGTACACCGATGGGGCCCTCCCCCGCCACTTGGGTCTGTACACAGGAGGAGTTGAGAGCACATGTGAGGAACACACATACATCTGCCCAACATGTTAAATATTCAGCACTGCTGGCATACAAGTCGATGACATATGCATAGTAGGATGTTTAACTGGAGGGACATGTGTTCAGTGATACATCAGGACTGTTGTAGTGAGTAAATGTATATTTGTTCATGCCTATGGGGACAATTGGGGCCTGCATGGGGCAAATGAGAAATTTATAACTGCATAGTAATGGCCAAACTGTCTGCCCCCTGTAATTCAGAAATTTTGTACTGGAAGTGACCTCATACCCCTAGCGGTTGTCGTAATAGCGTAAGGCGGTGTTCACCGCCGTGCTACCATTCATTGGTTAACATGGTTGTCAATGGGGAATATTAGCGTATCATGATCGCCACCAGCGGTGTCGGTGCACACCGCTGCGGAGTGTACGCCATCTCGTCACCCAAACTTCACTTGACTCCCGGATTATGTGAATGCAGGTACTCCCCTGAATGTGCTGCTGTGTCCTGACTCTAGTCCTGGAAATGGCACGAGTGGCAGGGGAAAGGGCCCCGGCCTTCACCACTGAGGAACTTGACAAGCTCGTGGACGGGGTCCTAATCCTGTACGCCAAGCTGTATGGTCGACCAGAGGTACAGGTGAGTAGGCTGATTGGGGGGCATGGATGTGTGTAATGGTGGTTGATGGCTGTAAACATGTGTGCACGTTCCACACTGTTCAGACATGGGATTCATGATATGCTGCGTGTGTGAGGTCCTGGTATGCTGTTGTGAGTGTCCATTCCATAGGGGGCATATAGCCAGCTGTATCTAATGGGCATTGTCTGACCTCTATGTTACTTTTTCTGTGTCCCCCATATAGGTCAGCGCCCATCAGAAGAGGGGACTCTGGCATGCCATCGCCAGGGAGGTGCGGACCCTGGGGGTCTACGACGGGCGGAGCACCCACTGCAGGAAGCGGTGGGAGGACCTGCGGCGGTGGGCGAGGAAGACCTGTCAGGCCCACCTGGGGAAGTCCTTCTAACGAGGAAGGGGTGCCCGTTGGGTTCTGACCACCCTAATGCGCTGCATTCTGGCGGTGGCGTATCCGGACCTGGATGGGCGCTTGAAGGCTGCCAGCAGACACAAGGGGGTGAGTACAGAAACTATTGAATGCCTCCTTGATGGATGTCTGAGTGTGCTGTAGTATGTATGCTGTCTATTGGCAGGGACTCTGACTGATGTCATTTTACATAATGCCCCCGTGGAAAGTTAGGTTGTAAAGGTCAGGTCTGCAGTACTTCAGGTTCTTCTGTGATGTTAGAAATAGCTGTAGAGCAGGGTTGTGGTCACTAGTCAGGGGCATAGCCATGTGTATAGAGGTAGGTGCTGCATGGTAGAATATTTGCATGGTGGGTGTATGTGTGAACCAGTTATGTACCTCCATTCAGCTATTTACAAGTGTCTCTCCCATTTTGTCTCCCCATCCCTGTGCTCTTGTGTTGTCTGTGTACATTAGCATCATCTGGCGAGGGAGCTGAGGCACCGGCGAGTGTGGATGCAGTGGCCCATTGTTCCACGGAGGCAGAGTCGAGCAACGCCAAAGGACCAGTGGGTTGGAGGGCAAGGGGAGTACCATGGGGAGGCAACTACCACTGGAGGTAATGACTCTGATACCTCCTCCGATGGGAGCTCCCTGGTGGTGGCGGACCCTAGTGGGCCCACCCATTCTGTGTCATCTTCCACCACCCCCCATACCATCACTGCCCTCTCATTTGCTCCCCACCGAGTTGCCTGTGCCCGCTCACCCAAAAAAGTGGGCATCTCCTTCGCCCCAGGCACCCCATCCCCTGTCTCAGTCAGCCCTGCTGCCTTCACGGAGGAGGCTATTGATGTCCTGAGGACCATCTCTTTAGGGTAGACAACCATTGTCAATGCCATCCAGGGGCTAGCATCAGAGGTGCAGCAGACCAATGCCTACCTGGGTGGCATTCACGGTGCCATGTCTGGCCTACAGAGATCTTTTCAGGCTTTGTCCTCCTCTTTGATGGCACCCAGTGTGCCTGGTCATTTCGTCCCCCCTCCAACCACCTCTACCACTTCCAGCTCCCCACTCCCTTCACCCGTCCCAAGCACACATTCTGACAGCCATGCACACACCTCAACACACAAGAAGCACACTGAAAAACACAAGCAAACTAATTCCCATAACAGGCATACACACAGCCAACATACAAAGGCACACACACCAACATCCACTTCCCCCAGTGTGTCCACCTCTTCCGCCTCCCTGTCTGTCACCTCTACATGCACACGCACAGGCACTGCACCCTCATTCACTGTTGCTAACCCCATTCTGGCAGTCACAACAAAGTCAGACACCCATTCATGCACCGCAGACTCCACACCTGCACTCACCACGACTTTGGTTGACACATGCAGCACACTCACCAAACTTGCAGACACACAGACAACATACATTTACACTGGCAGCTTGTCTTGTCCCACTGTGTCCACCCCCCTCCTCCCAAGACACTCAAATGTTCCAAAACACCCACCCAATAAACATCCACCATACCTCAGCATACTGTACAGTCACCTGCACCCACGTCACGCACACCTACACCTGTCACGACCACTTCCTTCTACCTCCACTCCCACGCCTTCCTCCAGGTCCACCCCGATTGCCCCTAAAAAACTTTTTCTATCCCATGTAGACCTATTTGAACCCACTGGCCTACCCTGTCTCGTCCCTAAACGTGCCCACCTCCTTGCCCTGTACACTACTCCCACATCGCAGCCCACCTCTGTCTGTCCTTCCCATTCCCGTGCTATCTCCCCTGCGAACAAGAAACCCCATTCTGACCCAGGTACATCTGCCGCACCCAAGCCCCCTCCACCTCCCAAACATAAAGCCAAGCTCCCCCTCCAAGTCTTAAGACCCCACCCCCACAACTCCTTGCCCCTGCTCCCTGAGGTGCCTGGATGTCCCATTGTTGCCCCTTTAAGGTGGAGTACCGTTTGCACTTGTGGGAGTCAAGTTGAGGCCATTTGGGCCCATCAGACTTTGGATTATGGACTGGCCATTGGCCTTCAGTTGGACTTCTGTTGCTCCTGGACCTTAATAAAAAGTTTGTGTGGCCAGTGTTGCTTTTGGCAAACTCCGGATCCATGGTTCATCGTTTCTTTGTGGGGAGGTGTTGTGCACATGTGTGTACTTTGGGCAGGTTGTCTTGGCCTTGTGTCGGGACAGTACCTCTTGCTCTGGGGTGTATGGCTTGTGCTGCTGTGAGGGGTTGTGGGTGCTTTGCGCTGTGGGTGGAGTCGGTGGGTATGCAACTGTGCCCTTTCTTCCCTTGTTTAGTAGGTTGCGGTACATACCATCATTGTATTCGTCTGTGGTCTCGGTCGTGGAGGTATATGGCATGGAGCAGGTCTGGCATGATTTGCAACTCTCTATCTATGTCTTTTTGGCGTGTTGTGTGAGCCTCCGATGAGTGTTTCCTTATATTTTATACGTTTCCATCTGGCTTTGCGTGGCAGTAGTTCCCGCCCCGGAACTGACGGCGGTCTAGTGTTTCATTATTTG
The DNA here is from genome assembly GCF_031143425.1 of Pleurodeles waltl. Lineage (NCBI taxonomy): Eukaryota > Metazoa > Chordata > Amphibia > Caudata > Salamandridae > Pleurodeles > Pleurodeles waltl. Next base: position 264,663,063 of record NC_090440.1, read on the forward strand.
ATGGGCGGGTAGGACCTTTCCGTCGGCCTGTGGGTGGCCTCTGCCATCATTGTTGGCACTCCTCTGCTGGCGGTGAGTGGTTTTCAGGCTGCCTGTTTTTCAGGTGGTTCATAATTTGGTAGGCCAGACCACCTGACTGTTGGCAGTAGTTACCGCCAGCGGAGCAGTGTTTATCGCCATGTTCATTATGAGGGCCATAATTCTTGAGATGGTCATAAATCATAATTAGGAGATGGTTATAAATCACGGTTGATAGTTGTTGATAGGTCATGCATCATCTCTGCCTTACATACATCAAATCGACAGGATCATAAAACATTGCTGCAAGTCATAACCATCAACGGTTGACATGACCTAATCATCTATGCCAAATATCAATCAGGTCCTTGTCAGTTGCTGGTCATAATTCTGACATCTTTTGTTGTTGAGTCCATCCTCCATACCTCTTTTCGGAGTCATACAGTTTTGTTGGTCTTTTGTTGGTTATTTCTCTGATCGTGAGGGGGTAGCCTCTTACTGCTGTTAGGCTCAACTCACTATCTTGTCCGTCCATTTTGTGCCCTGCCAACCAGTGGGTCTGTGCTGCGAGTGCCATGCTCTGCTTACTCCCCCATCTGCTTACTTACCGTGCCATAAGGCACCCCAAGGTAAGTGGCCTTCCTCTGGCACACCGCCCTCCGGTGTGCCTCCTTTACCAACCAATGTACCCCTGCTACCACCACACCACCTGAGGGGCTCACGCACCCAGGCAGGTCCCCCTTTTCATCCTTTGGGGTTTGCTCCTTCTTCCACTTTTTAGTGCAGCCCTCAGCTACCCGACTGGCTCTCACTCGTGTGCCTCAGTGTCACTGCAGCCAGGCCTCACAAGAATCACTGTTATGTCAACGCATTCCTTTCTGATGGCCTACAGGTCACTTTCATGCTTAAATGAAGCTGATTAAAGGTGCTGTCCCTGCCACACTGGCGGTGGCCTCCTGGTCTTTGCCATCTCTTGTGATACCGAACTCATATATTCAGCCCTGATTAATTTCTGCCTCCAGGATCCTTGGGGATGGGGTACCTATCCTGGCCTCAACAAAAAAACTGAGGTATTCACTGTGATGACTGGTACTTGTTCAGAAGTCGGCCTGGCTAATCTGCCTAACCAAGAGCCAAACGCCCTTTGCAACCCTGTCTGTCAGCATAGTGGAATAAATCCCTGTGACTGGAGCACCCGGGACCTTCCCTTTGGTCTCCCAGTGCTATATCCACGACTAGTGGGAGGAGGTATCCAATGACAGTTGCCCCATCAGGCGTGTGGTGACCCTGATACTCAGTTTTCTTGTTGCCTCACACCCTTTGAGTCCTAATGGCCAGCTAGATGCTGATCAGAACTAGCTGAATTTGTACTCTTCTCAGTTACTTCTACCAACCTACTTTGCCTCCCCCTATAGGTTTATTCAGGACATTTCTTCCCTGCCCCAGCATATTAATATTAGTGGGTTGGACCACCCTGGTTATGCTGCCAGAGCAGAGTGAAGCGGTTAGCGCTCCAGGCTTTCGCTACTATAGCATTACAGGGTACATGGCGATATCTGTTATACTGGGTACTGGTTCTCCTTGTTAGTCCCTTGCGGCTCAATCGTCCTATTCAGGGAGAGCTAGGGGTGTTTATCCCTGTGGTTGAAAGAATCCTGCAATGCCCAGATCCCTTCGTTAATGTGGGTCGTCATTTGAAGAGTGTTTCATATTGCAGTTAATATCACTACTCCCAGTTTTATTTCCAGTGACTTAAATGCCATTTTTTGTGTTAAGTCTTGACTTTGCTTGACAGGAAACTTCCAGGGATGGCTTCACATTCGTGCACCTGTGTGCTGCCAGTGAACCATGAATATACCTTCTGCAGGGGCAGCACAATCATTTTATCTCCCAGTGCCCCAGCTGAGGGTGCAGTGGTATTTTCTCATAGAGGGGTTTAATACACAATTGCCTTTACTGGGCCCTGATTGGCCAGAAGTCTTTACGCCAGCCTTGGTATACTTTTACTTACCTTGGGGGAGGGAGGAGAGGGACACCCCTTCTCTTGTTGGTTTGCCTCTAAGGCGTTGGAAGCCATTTGAAGCCATTAATTTCCGGGTCCCGGCGACTGTTATTGTGCTGGCCCCTAATGCCCCCTTTTGGGGCAGCCTCTGCCCTGTAATAGTAAACTTCTTGTGCTTCCCCATTGAAACACATGGGGGGTGATTCTGAGCTTGGCGGGAGGCGGGAGCAGCCCGCCAAGCGGGAACCTCCAGAAGACCGTACCGCGGTCAAAAGACCGCGGCGGTCATTCTGGGTTTCCCACTGGGCTGGCGGGCGACCGCCAAAAGGCCGCCCGCCAGCCCAGCGGGAAACACCCTTCCACGAGGAAGCCGGCTCCGAATGGAGCCGGCAGAGTGGAAGGGGTGCGACGGGTGCTGTAGCACCCGTCGCGAATTTCAGTGTCTGCTAAGCAGACACTGAAATTCTAAGTGGGGCCCTCTTACGGGGGCCCCACGACACCACATACCGCCATCCTGTTCCTGGCGGCCGAAACCGCCAGGAACAGGATGGCGGTATGGGGGTCGGAATCCCCATGGCGGCGGAAAGCCGGCGGGAGACCGACGACTTTCCGTTTCTGGCCGCGGCTGTACCGCTGCGGTCAGAATGCCCAAAGGAGCACCGCCAGCCTGTTGGCGGTGCTCCCGCGGACCACGGCCCTGGCGGTTTTTACCGCCAGGGTCAGAATGACCGCCATGGTGTACTTTAAAAACACCCTATTTGCTTCCCTCAGCTACTCCAGCTCTCTTCTGTTCAGTAGTCATCCCTCACTGTTCCCAGATTTCACTTCTGCCCATTCTTGGCAGACAGTAGTTGCTGTGAAATACGTAGCAAGTTTAACAGATTCTAGAAACACTCATGGGAATTGTGAATGCCATGAGATTTACTTGAGATTATTTTTATTGTAAGCTCCTGGTATGTGTTGTGGGTGAGTCAACAATAACAGGCTATTCAAGTACCTCTCTTTTCTTGGTGCGTTATCAGTTTCAACAGCCTCCATTGTAACTTCACTTCCCATACGGCTTACCTTGTGCCTTGAAGCCTTCTTTACAGGTGTGCCCCGTCCTTTAGGGCGGAGGGGCCACACCCCCTCCACCTTTTGCCCCTCTTAAAGAGTGTCTTTCAGCCTGACAGACACTCTTCATTTTCAGCACAAACAGCAGCTGAACTTTGCTGGGCTGAGGAGGTCACAACTCCTATGAGCGTGACCTCCTCAGCTCAGCAAAGGTGCCTCGAGGCCCTCCCCTGGGTGACCAGGAAAGCATCACCCATTGACTCTCACCCTGGGCGCTTCCGGTTTAAGCGCTGAAGCGCACAGGGTGAGTGTCAATCAGTGACACTTTGACACAGAGTGGGGTGGGGTGGGGTCAGCAGTCTCACTGACCCCATCCCACTCTGTGACGAGGCTGGGACTGCTGCCTTCCCTCCTTGGCAGTCCCTTCCCTCCTGGGACCTCGAGGCTGAAGGTAAGTGTGTGTGTGTGTGATGTTTTAAAATGAATGTTTGGTGCGTGCGTGCATGTTTGAATGTTATGAGTGTTACTGGATGTGCGTGCGTGTGTGAAAGAATGAGTGTGTGTGTGTGATGTTTTAAAATGAATGTTGCGTGCATTCATGTTTGAATGGTATGAGTGTTGTTAATGGATATGCGTGCATGTGTGTGTGTGAAAGAATGAGTGTGTCTGAACTTTCACAATGAATGTTTGGTGCGCATGTGCATGTTTGAATGTTATGAATGTTAATGGATGTGCGTGCGTGTGTGTCTGTGTGTGAAAGAATGAGTGTGTGTGTGTGTGTGTGTGCTTCCCGCACACCCCCCCTCCCTCCTAAAGATGCCGGCCCCCACTGCTTCTTTATTTATTTTTTCATGGACAGCAGCAGCTAGAACTTTAAACCCGCTATCATCCAATGTTGTGGACATCAAAACCTCATCAAGCGATCTGTCCGAGCCCAGAAAAACGCCTAAAAGTAGAAAATAAAAGATGAAAAAAGGGTATTGTGCACACTATGATAATTATCTTGCATCAAAATAATGCAATAAGACTACAGCAAAATAGTTGCACTGTGGAAGTGAGAGACTACACTTGCAGAATGTCTATTGATCCATTGTAAGGGAAACCAGTCACACATCTTCTGATTACATGCTGCCCCATGACCAATCTATGCACCGCAGTGCATTCTAAGAGGAGAGTTCATCTCTTCATCTGGATAACAACATACAACAGTTTTTGGAGGTAACTGTGGTTATACTTACGTTCTGTTGAGGCAATGCTCAAAAAAGAAGATAATCCCATTGCATTAGTTTCTACAGTAAATGCATACTAGAAGACAGGAGACATGACCACATATACAGTATTTTGAATGGTCTTGGGAGTGCATTCAGTTGCTTGGGTGCCCCTGGTCTATTGAAAGGTTCTTATGTGCCTAAAATGTTTCCAATCATGAATCCTCAACAACTACTTGAACAAGAGAGCGTTCTCATTCAGACAGTCTTTCCATCTGTGCCTGAAGAATGAACTGCTTGTTCACTCCCACCTTAGCCACTACTGGACTTCTGTGTTTCATGAAGCAAGTCAGTGTGGATTGGCTAGTGCAAAGGGATCTCACTGCTGTTCATCTAAAACCGTCAACTAACTCAAATTAGTACTTTGACAAGAGATCTGAGGCACAGAATTGTTTGTGAGAGATGAACCAGAAAGACATATATAAGGGAGTGTAGGGGAAGGATCAATGGAAGAGGAGGTATTTGGAGAGAGGTACAGGGTAGATGAGACAAGGAGAACATACACACATCCTCAAAAGTAAACAAAGTCCCAAATTCACATGTAGCCACACATGCGTACATACACCCACATTCCTAAAATTAGAAAACCCAAGTAAAACCACATAGAACAATGTCTGTGTGTGTCCATGTGTGTGGTTTACTTGCATGCATTTGTAGATTGAAACCACAGATTGTTGCACACAAGTATGTCACACACAAGCATGCACAAACATCAACAGAAATTGTGCATACATTTTTGTAACTGAGTATATGCAAGAGAGAGTGTGTGTGAAATAGACAAAAAGAGACAGCTTTTGGCGAGCAGTGTCTGAAAGTGTCAGAGCAGTATCTGAAAGTGTCAGATACACACAGTTATCATCCTTTCTACTCTCAATCACAGATACAGAGTGTAGGAAAGTACTATCTTGCCTGGCATGTTAACCCCATTTTTACTTGTGTGTCAGTTTGTTTTCGCCTGTCTCACTGGGATCCTGCTAGCCAGGACCCCAGTGCTCATAGTTGTGGCCTGAATGTGTGTTCCCTGTGTAGTGCCTAACTGTGTCACTGAGGCTTTGCTAACCAGACCCTCAGTGCTTATGCTCTCTCTGCCTTTAAAATTGTCACTGCAGGCTAGTGACCATTTTCACCAATTCTAATTGGCACACTGGAACACCCTTATAATTCCCTAGTATATGGTACCTAGGGACCCAGGGTATTGGGGTTCCAGGAGACCTCTATGGGCTGCAGCATTTCTTTTGCCACTCATAGGGAGCTCAGACCAATATTATACAGGACTGCCACTGCAGCCTGAGTGAAACACCATCCACGGTTTTTCACAGCCAGTTTACACTGTACTTAAGTAACTTATAAATGACCTATATGTCTAACCCTTACTTGATGAAGGTTAGGTGCAAAGTTACTAAGTGTGAAGGCACCCTGGCACTAGCCAAGGTACCCCCACATAGTTCAGGGCAATTTCCCCGGACTTTGTGAGTGCAGGGACACCATTACACGTGTGCACTTCATATAGGTCAATACCTATATGTAACTTCAGAATGGTAACTCAGAATATGGCCTTGTAACATGTCTAAGATCATGGAATTGTCCCCCCATGCCAAATCTGGTATTGGGGTGCCAATCCCATGCATCCCCGGGGCTCCAGCATGGACCCCGGGTACTGCCAAACCACCTCTCTGGGGTTTTCATTACAGCTACCGCTGCTGCCAACCCACAAACAGGCTTCTGCCCTCCTGGGGTCTGGGCACCCCAGTCCCAGGAAGGCAGAACAAAGGATTTCCTCTGAGAGAGGGTGTTACAACCTCTCCCTTTGGAAATAGGTGTTAAGAGCCTGAGAGGAGTAGCCTCTCCTGGCCTCTGGAATGCTTTGAAGGGCATAGATGGTGCCCTCCTTGCATAAACCAGTCTACACCGGTTCAGGGATCCCGCAGCCCCTGCTCTGGTGCGAAACTGGACAAAGGAAAGGGGAGTGACCATTCCCCTGACCATCACCACCCCAGGGATGGTGCCCAGAGCTCTTCCAGTGTGTCCCAGATCTCTGCCATCTCCAATACAGCGGTGTGAGGGCACAATGGAGGCCTCTGAGTGGCCAATGCCAGCAGGTGATTTCAGAGACCCCTCCTGATAGGTACTTACCTGACTAGGTGGCCAATCCTCCTCTGAGGGCTATTTAGATTCTCTCCTGTGGGCTTCTCTTCAGATAATGAATGCAAGAGCTCACCAGAGTTCCTCTGCATCTCCCTCTTCAACTTCTGACAGAGATCGTCTGCTGACTGCTCCAGGACACCTGCAAAACTGCAACAAAGTAGCAAGAAGACTACCAGCGACATTGTAGCGCCTAATCCTGCTGTCTTTCTCAAATGTTTCCTGGTAGTGCATGCTCTGCCTTCACCCTGCACTGGAAGCCAAGAAGAAATCTCCAGTGGGTCGATGGAATCTTCCCCCTGCTAACGCAGGCACCAAACGTCTGCTTCACCGGTCCGCTGGGTCCCCTCTCATCGTAATGAGCGTGGTACCTGGAACACAGGAGCTGGATCCAAATGACCCCGACAGTCCAGTGATCCATCTGTCCAAATTTGGCGGAGGTAAGTCCTTGCCTCCCCTCGCCAGACAGTAATCCTGTGTACTGCATGAACTGCAGTTGCTAGGGCTTCTGTGCACTTTAGCAAGGAATCCTTTGTGCACAGCACAGCCCAGGTCCCCAGCACTCTGACCTGCATTGCTCAAGTCGCTGAGTTGACCACCTGCTTCGTGCGACCCTCCTTTGTAGTGTTGAGACAACCGCCATGCTCAGTTTTCTTGAACCTGTGTGAAAGTACTTCTGTGGGTGCTGCCTTCTTCTGTGTGGGCTCTCTGTATTGCTGAGGGCCCCTTCTGTCTCCTCTTCTAAGTGGCGACCTCCTGGTCCTTCCTGGGCCCGGCAGTACCCATTTTCTTTAACCGCAACCTTTGCAGCTAGCAAGGCTTGTTTGCGGTCTTTCGGCAAGAAAACAACTTTGCATCCTCCAGCAGTCTGTGGGACATCTTCTGTGCAAAGAAGAAGTTCCTGGCATCTTCAGGTGTTGCAGAATCTTCAGCTTCTTCCACCCAGAGGCAGCCATTTTGCACCTTCATCCGGGGTTTAGTGGGCTCCTGCCCCCCCTGGACACTTTCACGACTCTTGGACTTGGTCCTCTTCCTTTACAGGTCCTCAGGTCCAGAAATCCATCTTCAGTGCCTTGCAGTAAGTTGTGGTCTTTGCAGAATCTCCTACCACAACTTTAGTGTGTTTCTCGGGAGGTAGGGTCACTTTACTCCTACTTTTCAGGGTTTTGGGGTGGGGGTATCTTGTACACCCTTAGTGTTTTCTTACACTCCCAGTGACCCTCTACACACTACACTACGCCGGGGGTCCCTAAGTGGTACGCATTCCACTTTCTAAGTATATAGTTTGCGTTGCCCCTAGGCCTATTGCATCCTATTGTATTCTACAGTGTTTGAACTACTTTTCTAACTTTTGTATATTTTACTTACCTCCTAAGGGAGTATATCCTCTGTTATATCTTTGGCACATTGTCACTAAAATAAAGTACCTTTATTTTCAGTAACTCTGAGTATTGTGATTCTTATGATATAGTGGAACAGTAGAAGCTTTGCATGTCTCCTAGTTCAGCCTAAGCTGCTCTGCTATAGCTACCTCTATCAGCCTAAGCTGCTAAACACTACTAATCTACTAATAAGGGATAACTGGACTTGGTACAAGGTGTAAGTATCATCAGGTACCCACGATAAGCCAGGCCCGCCTCCTACACAGATGCTTCACACATCAAATAAAATGGAAATCTTCTAACACACACAAACACAGAACATACAGATAGCTGCACAGATATGTAAACATATACAAATTCACAGTCCACTTACTAGCACAAATCTACATATGCTGATTCACCAAATGGCATGCAAATTTTAGATGCACACAAATTAGCCTACTAACAGATGTGGGTACCTACAGTGAGGAAAACATCTACAGAGGATCTATATTAGAAGTCAACAAACATGCATAATCATCTACTCTGAATGATGAAAGGACAGAACTAGATTTTGGCACACTTACATCCCCAAACTACACCCACATATGCATATAATGTTTATAAACTAGGGGATATATACTGCTTACACAAGTCTACAGTTAATGAAGAGTGTATTGTTAGTCTAAGATAAAGGGGGAATGAGAGGGTGTAGTGCCAAGGATGAGGAGCGCTAACAGTAAATGTGAAGAACTCCCCTCCGAGTTCCTGGACACTGGAGGGATCCAAGGTTGTCCTGATGTTAGGTTTGGGAGATGAAAGCCTAATGGGAGTTGCAGATTCCAAACTGTGTATGGAAGGTAGAAAGCTTCTGATAGTGACACTAACTCTGAAAGGTTTTGTGAGGACTAAAGTGGTGTTTAGTTAGTGAGAGAGGCAGATTCCCCTTTCCCTTTGACTAGAGTGCACGCTGAGAGACTTAAGGGCATATTTAAGAGCCCCTATCGCCACCGGAGTGTCATTTTTTGTAACACTCCGGTGTTGCAATGCCCTGCACAGTATTTACAAGGTGGTCTTAACCCCTTTGTAGGGAAGGAGCATGTATTGGGTGTTGCTGTGGGCGTGCCACCACCTCTAGACCTCTGGAATCTCTGATTCTGAGAGAGAGGGCGGCCCAACCACCAGGGTTGTAATGTGGCACTCGGATGGCCGCATTGGTGGCTGTCCGACCGCCATCCACGAGTCTGGTGGTCTAGTGACCGGCAGACTTGTAATGAGGCCCACAGCGTGCTGTGCTGGTATAGGTCAGTTGGTGTGTTGCTGTACCGCTATTGGTCAAATACTTCATATGGGGTCTGTTGGAAAATGGGCTATTGGTAAGGGCAGGTAGGTACCTACACTTAGCAATAGGCCACTAACCTCCACTAAGGTCCAGTTAGGTCTCAGTAAATTAAACCCAGCTCAACCCTTGGTAGCTTGGCAACGAGTGTCAAGGCTTAACTTAGGAGACAGAGTGTAAAGCATTCAAATATCACAAAACAGTAATTAAATAAAACACAGGAAACAGTTTAAAAATCCAAAACCAATTTATAAAAATAGATAATATTTTTATCTTTAAAATGACACCAAAACGAATAAAATCAGATAAGGGGAACCGGAGATATGAATTTTTAAAGAATTATTATTTTTTAAGCGCCTAGAAACAAAAAGCGCCAATCGGGTCATCTGGTTGCACCTCGACTGGGGGAAAGTCAAAGTTTCAGGCCGACTGTGATGGAGCCCTGCTCGGCTACAGGCCGCGGGAGGCCTCAGTTAAAATGTTACCTTCACACTTAGTGCCATATTTATACTTTTTGACGCAAAACTGCGCTAACGCAGTTTTGCGTCAAAAAAATTAGCGCTGGCTAACGCCATTCTGAAGCGCCATGCGGGTGCCGTATTTAATCAATGACGTTAGCCGCCGTTAGCCGCCGGCGCTGCCTGGTGTGCGTGGAAAAAAACGACATACACCAGGCAGCGCCAGCGTAGGGGGATATGGAGCTTGGGCGCCAAAAAATGGGGCAAGTCAGGCTGAGGCAAATTTTTCGCCTCTACCCGATTTGCACCATTTTTTTCGACTCCCAACCCCCATAGAAATTACTCCTGTCTTAGCAAAGACAGGAGTCATGCCCCCTTGCCCAATGGCCATGCCCAGGGGACTTCTGTCCCATGGGCATGGTCATTGGGCATAGTGGCATGTAGGGGGGCACAAATCAGGCCCCCCTATGCCACAATTTTTTTTAAAAAAAATACTTACCGGAACTTACCTTAATGTCCCTGGGATGAGTCCCTCCAGCCTTGGGTGTCCTCCTGGGGTGGGCAAGGGTGACAGGGGGTGTCCCTGGGGGCATGGGAGGGCACCTCTGGGCTCCTTCTGAGCCCACAGGTCCCTTAACGCCTGCCTTGTCCAGGCACTAAAAAACGGCGCAAAAGCAGCCGTACGTCATTTTTTTTTACCCGCCCACTCCCGGGCGTAAATTTTGCCCGGGAGTGTAAATACGGCGCACATGCCTCGGAGTCAATTTTTTAGACGGGAACGCCTACCTTGCATATCATTAACGCAAAGTAGGTGTCCACGCTAAAAACTGACGCAAACTCCATGGATGCCAAAGTATAAATATGGAGTTAGTTTTGCGTCGGAATTGCGTAAAAAAAAACGACGCAATTCCGGCGCAAACAGAGTATAAATATGCCCCTTAGTCTTTTTTTCGAAGATTTTCTTCAGCGGGACGAACCTGCCAGTCCAATCTGACCTCCTGGAGCCCTTCTCCGGATGCACGATGCTGGAATCCTCAGTGGAGATTTTTACCTTCGGACTTAGTCGTTTTTTTCGAGGTGAAAATCCTTCGACCGGGGTAAACCTGGATCTTGATCCGACGTCCATGGAGCCCTTCTCGGATACGCTGGCTGGAAGGTCCCGGTCAACTTTTTACCTTCGGACTTAGTCTCTTTTTCTGAGATTTTCTTTACCTGGACGAACCAGCAAATCAGGCCGGGTCGCGGTTGAGGCAAGCCGGCTAGAGTTGCCGCGGCAGGTCGGTCCCTCTATGGAGCTTTTTTTACAAACGTTGTCAAAACTTCTCCAAACTTCTGGGGCTTCTCCCAGATGTCCTTTTAAGGTTCTTTTGGGGTCCACAGCTCACCCCAAGGGTCCAGAAGTTCTGAGATGGTCCTTGGGGGGTGCGGACTACAACTCCCAGAATGCACCTGGCGCAAACTCCTTTTTGGCCACTGGACAGTGGTCAGCTGGTCGCTTTCTTCAGGAGTTGGTGCAGGGGACTCTGGATAGCAATTTTTCACCTGTAGCAAACAGGGAGTCCCTCCTTGAACCAGTTGAAGCCAGGCAAAGTCCTTCTTGTAGTGAAGCCCAAGTGTGCAGCTGGTGCAGTCCTTCTGAGGGCAGGTTCCAGGTGCAGGCCAGGGGTCCAGCAGGGCAGTCCTTCTTATTCTATTGTTCTTCCTTGTTGGATGTGGTAGGGAACTGAGGTGTGGGTGCAGGTCTGCCAGTTTTATCCTTGCTCCTGGGTGAAAAGCAGGGGGGTCCTGGTTCTCCAATCAGGTGCAGGGTCCTTCCCCCTGTGATGACCACTTCCTGGGAAGTGTGGCAAAAATCAATCCCAGGAGGCAACATTCTCTAAAAATCCATCATGGCTGAATCTGATTTTTGGAGGTTACATCTGCCTGAGCCCACCCACTGGTGTGGCTAAAAATCATAAACACACCCCTCTCCTGCCCTCTCCTAATCTAATCAAGGGGCACCTAGTTGTCTGGGGTTGCAGGATGTGGGGATGTTGCTGGTTGCTCCAAATGTCCTTCTCTGCCTTTGAAGACCAGTTTGGCAGCCCTCCCCCTTCCTGCCTCACCATCTGCTGAGGGGAGATTCCCTCCCACAGGCACATTCCTTTGTGTGAAGCCAGGCCACTTCACATCTCATCAAGGCAGCTTGGCCAAGCTACTAGAGCTGGCCAATCAGAGCACAGCAGCAAAAACAATGCAGGGCTGAAATGGGCAACTTTTCAGGTAAAGTTTAAAACTCTTTACCTGAACAAGTTATATTAAATCCAACAACTGGAAGTTGTGGGATTTATTACAACAATTAATTTGATACCAAGCATCATTTAAGGAGACTTTAAAAATTAAAATAAAGTCTCCCCATTCTAGCCTAAGAAGGCCATTTACTACAATGAGGGAAAAACGAATCTGGCTGTTTTTACCTCACCAGGGCTTATAAAACTATTTTTATAAAGTCCCTGCTTATAGTTACATGGCACCCAGCCCTAGGGGCATGTAGCGCACATCTTAGGGGTGACTTATATGTAAAAATAAGGCAGTTTGAGACTTTGGAACTACTTTTAATTCCAAAGTCGAATTTGCATATAACTTTAATTTAAAAGCAGCCAGCAAGGCAGGCCTGCCTTTAAAATGACACTGGGCACCTCAGCAGTGCACCTATGGGTGCACTACCTATGCTGTGGGCCCTAAACCTACATGCCCTACCATATACTTGGGAATTATAGGTAGGTTAACTTAGCCAATTATAATTAGCCTAATTTGCATATCCATTTTACACAGAGCACAGGCCCTGGGACTGGTTAGCAGTACCCAGGGCACCATCAGAGTCAGGAAAACACCAGCAAAAGGTGGAAAATGGGGGCAAAAAGTTGGGGGGCCTCTGCAATCAGCCCTGTTTTCTCACACAAGCCCCCCCCAGCCCACATGCCCAGGAGACTCAGCCCAACCCTGGGAGAGTCTTCCTGGCTTGTTAGGCGAGGAAGACAGTGAAGAAAACTGGCTGTCCCTTTGCAGGGCCTACTCTGCCTTACATCCTCCTGTCATGGTCACTCCCTCTGGGTAGTGAACCCACCCCAACAGTGAAATGACCGATCTCAAACTGAAACTTCCCTCTAGGGGGGTCTTCCTCCTCTCTCTTTGCCAACTTGGGTAGTGAGGTGCCCACCTCCCCTACTCCTAACTTTGTGAGGGCAACACCTAGCTTACCCAAAGAGGTCACCCAACACTTGAGCAACCCCACCATGACCAACAGGGTCAGGGGGCCTACTTTGCTATTGGCCCTGGGGTCTGCCTCCCAGGCCAAGTACAGTGCTGCCAGGAAGGCTAGCACCCAGCAGAGGCTACTGACAGCTGTCAGTACCCAGAACCACCCCCTAAGCTCTCCACTGACAGGTGGCTGAGCTGCTTTAGGGGCAACTGTGGGGTCCTGGCACCCCTCTTGCTGTCTAGAGTGGGGGGCTACCACCTCATGTGGCAGACACCCTCCTTTCACTCTCCCTTCTGTCAGTGCAGGGGCAACACCTTGCATCTGGACAGCTGCCTGACTACTCAGGACTTCCTTGGGGTCAGGTGAGGCCTCACCAGTGCCAACTCTGGGCTCCCCCCCTACTGGGGCAGAAGGCCTTTGGCTCCCTGGAACTCTCTTTAAGAGTGGCCTACCCTTCCTTTTCTTCTTTCCTTTTCTTGGGGACCCCTGTCTCCTAACTGTAGAGACTGACTCCCCAGTATTTTGGGTTGGGGGGGCGCCCTGGGCGACCACCCCATCTGGGACCAGACTCACCTCTGGGAGGTCATTGCCCAGGATACAATCTAGGGGGAGGTCAGCACTGACTACCACCCTAAACCAGTCAAGGATACCCTCCTTCTCTAGGGGCACTATGGCTACAGGTTTGGAGGTGACCTCCCCTGTGGCTATCCTGACTTTCCTGGTCTCTCCTGAGACATACATGTCTGGGGTCACTAACCAGTCACTCACCATAGTGTGACTAGCACAGGTGTCTCTCAGGCCAATGGTAGGGATCCCATTCACCTGAATGGGGTGGAAGTGCCTACTCCCACCCTCAGGGATCACCAGCTTACCATCTGGTCCTGTCTCCCAGCTCAATGCTAGGAGGACTTCATCATCTGAGGAGTCCTCCTCCATGGCTACACTGGACAGCCCAGTGCTAACCACCTTCTTTGGACAGACTGCATCTCCTCTGAAGTGACCTGTCTGCTGACAATCAAAGCAAGCCTTACTGTCCAAGAGCTTTTTTAACCCTGGGTCTCCCTGTCTGTGCTTGTCAGAGTGGGAGTGGGATTTACTCTCCTCCTTCTTAGGGTTCTGGGGTACAGAGAGAGTCTCTGTGGTGGGCTTACCACCTCCCTCCTTAGGTTTTTGGGGACCTGACCCCCCCCCCCTTCTTGGAGTCTCCCCCCTGGGACTTGACAACCACCCTGGTTCTCAACCACTCATCAGCTGCCTCCCCTAGCTCTCCAGGGTTGGTCTGCTTAGAGTCCACTAGATGCTGGTGTAACCTTTCTTGGGTACAATTGGTCAAGATGTGCTCTCTCATGATCAGATTGTATAACCCCTCATAAGTATTTACTTTGTTACCAATAATCCAGCCCTCTAGTGCCTTAAGTGAGGTGTCTACAAAGTCAACCCAAGACTGGGTACTGACCTTCTGGGTGTCCCTGAACTTCATTCTATACTGCTCTGGGGTCAGATCAAACTTCTTGGTTAAGCACCTCTTCATACTAGGGTATGAATCTGCCTCATCCCCTCTTAAGGTCAGAAGCCTATCCCTCCCTGAGTTGGGGACCAACTCCCACAAAAGGGAACCCCAGTATTGAGGCCTAACCCTTCTCATTTGGAGTGCCCTCTCAAAGGCCTCCAACCACTTGTCTATATCATCCCCCTCTACATAAGCAGGAACCACCCCGTTGGGTAATCTGGGGCAAACCCCCCCACCCATGGACACCTCAACTTCTCTGTCGCTGCCACCATCTCTTTTCTCTTTCTTTGCCCACTTCTTCTTTTCTAGTGCCAGCTTCTGTGCTTCCAAAGCTATAAATGCTAGCTGGGCCTCCAGCTCTCTTTCTCTGAGGGACAGGTTCTCTCCTCCTGAAGGGACCCCCTGCCCCCAACTAGCTTTGGGACTGCCCCTAGTGACTGTATGTAATGAGGACCGGTCTTCCTCATCCTCACTTAGGCTCAGATGCCCTCCTTCCCCTGAGTGGTTAGAGCTAGCATCCTCCCCTACTTCTCCCTCCTCTGGAGCTTCCTCTGGGTCTATCTCTTGGGCCTCAGCCCATGCTGTAAGGGATTTGATCAGGACATGCTTCCTGAAGTCAGTGGTTACAGGCAACCCTCCTTTAGTAAACAACCCCTTAAGCTGGACTACTGTCAGTGTGGGTAGGCTAGCCAGATCAAGCTCCATGGTTCCCTAGTTTTGTGTCAACAAAAACTTTTTGCAAAAATTGGAAACAATAATTTAGAAAAATCACAAAAATTCAATAATTGAACTTAATCCAAATTAAAAATTAAAAACAATTTTTGCACTATGACAATTTTAAGGATTTTTATTTATTTTTACTTAAAACCGTAACGTGATACTGAACACAAGTAGAGGATCCCACCACTGCTCACCAAAAATGTTGGAAAATGGGCTATTGGTAAGGGCAGGTAGGTACCTACACTTAGCAATAGGCCACTAACCTCCACTAAGGTCCAGTTAGGTCTCAGTAAATTAAACCCAGCTCAACCCTTGGTAGCTTGGCAACGAGTGTCAAGGCTTAACTTAGGAGACAGAGTGTAAAGCATTCAAATATCACAAAACAGTGATTAAATAAAAGACAGGAAACAGTTTAAAAATCCAAAACCAATTTATAAAAATAGATAATATTTTTATCTTTAAAATGACACCAAAACTAATACAATCAGATAAGGGGAACCGGAGATATGAATTTTTAAAGATTATTATTTTTTTAAGCACCTAGAAACAAAAAGCGCCAATCGGGTCATCTGGTTGCACCTCGACTGGGGCAAAGTCAAAGTTTGAGGCCGACCGTGATGGAGCCCTGCTCGGCTACAGGCCGCGGGAGGCCTCGGTTAAAATGTTACCTTCACACTTAGGGGGTCATTCTGACCCTGGCTGTCACCGACTGCCAGGGCCAACGACCACGGAAGCACCGCCAACAGGCTGGCGGTGCTTCCTGGGCCATTCTGACCGCGGCGGTAAAGCCGCGGTCAGAAAAGGGGAACCGGCGGTTTCCCACCGGTTTACCCCTGGCCCAGGGAATCCTCCATGGCGGCGCTGCTTGCAGCGCCGCCATGGGGATTCCGACCCCCTTCCCGCCATCCTGTTCCTGGTGGTTTTTACCGCCAGGAACAGGATGGCGGGAACGGGTGTCGTGGGGCCCCTGGGGGCCCCTGCACTGCCCATGCCACTGGCATGGGCAGTGCAGGGGCCCCCTAACAGGGCCCCACAAAGATTTTCAGTGTCTGCTTTGCAGACACTGAAAATCGCGACGGGTGCCACTGCACCCGTCGCACCCCTGCAAATCATCCGGCTCCATTCGGAGCAGGCTTCCTCTTTGCAGGGGCTTTCCCGCTGGGCCGGCGGGCGATCTTGTGGAGATCGCCCGCCGGCCCAGCGGGAAAGTTAGAATGACCGCCGCGGTCAAATGACCGCGGCGGTCATTCTAACTTTCATTTGACCTCGGTGCGGTCTTTTGTCGGTTTCCGTCCGGCGGGCGGCACCCGCCGTGGTCGGAATGACCCCCTTAGTCTTTTTTTCGAAGATTTTCTTCAGCGGGACAAACCTGCCAGTCCAATCCGACCTCCTGGAGCCCTTCTCCGGATACACAATGCTGGAATCCTCGGTGGAGATTTTTACCTTCGGACTTAGTCGTTTTTTTCGAGGTGAAAATCCTTCGACCGGGGTAAACCTGGATCTTGATCCGACGTCCATGGAGCCCTTCTAGGATACGCTGGCTGGGAGGTCCCGGTCAACTTTTTACCTTCAGACTTAGGGGGTGATTCTAACCCTGGCGGTCGGTGATAAAGCGGCGGCCAACCCGCCAACAGGCTGGCGGTCCAAAAAATGGAATTCTGACCCTGGCGGGAACCGCCAACAGAGACCGCCACAGCGGTACAGACAAACAGCGCGGCGGTCACCGCCAACAGACAGGCGGCAGACAATGTACCGCCTACAGTATCATAACTCACCAATCCGCCACCTTTTCCGGGGCGGGAGCCCCGCCGATAAAAACACGGCGGAAACAGACTACGAACGGGAAAACGCTCACCTCTACGCACTCCACGAGGAAGGAGGACAGCATGGAACCCGAATTAAACATCCTACCTGCTCTCGTCTACCTGCTCATCTACCACGAGTACGAACGCCGGCGCAGACGACAACGGTGAGTACTGCACCTACGACACACGGGAGGGGGGAGGAGGAAAGCTTACGGCACACACATATGCGACCCCCACCCCCCCAAACTATGTACACACCAATGCAGAGCAACAAGTCACAGTGACACCACCCAAACCCCCCTGAAAAATGCAAAGACATAATTAAATGGTGAATAAAAATTTATGTACAACATAGGCTCTGAAAAGTATTGGTCAACGAGCCAAAAAATCAATATCAAAATAATTCTATATACATTGCAATGGATAACCGAGGCAATTAGTCCTGCACATCAAAAGAAAATCGAAGTGTCCGTGGGCCAAAGTGTAACAACACAAGGGCAAAGCCCACACAGGAGACCTGAGTCCTTTGGAGAGAACACTGCAGGGGCATCTGATGAAAAAACTACAGGCACCTCAGGGGGAAGGGAAGGGGGGGGCACCACAGCCACATGAGTCCACGACGCCAGATCCACGAAGGGGCCACCATGCCTACTGTGCCATCCTGGGGAGTGCAAAGCCACAGTCTCTCAAGTCTATACAGTAGGTGGGTTGCCCACAGTTCCATCCTGGGGAGTGCAAAGCCACAGTCCATCAGGTGGATTACAGTCTCCACTGGTCAAGGAGGAGGCATGGTGGGCACAGTGAACCGTTAACAGTGCATGCAGGAAGGGCCCAGCGGAGCGGTGCTTGAGACGGCGGGGCCCAGCAGAGCGGTGCTTGACATGAAGGGCCCAGCGGAGCGGTGCTTGACAGGAAGGGCCCAGCGGAGCGGTGCTTGAGGCGGCGGTGCCCAGCGGAGCGGTGCTTGACAGGAAGGGCCCAGCGGAGCGGTGCTTGACAGGAAGGGCCCAGCGGAGCGGTGCTTGAGATGGCGGGGCCCAGCGGAGCGGTGCTTGAAAGGAAGGGCCCAGCGGAGCGGTGCTTGACAGGAAGGGCCCAGCGGAGCAGTGCTTGAGACGGCGGTGCCCAGCGGAGCGGTGCTTGACAGGAAGGGCCCAGCGGAGCGGTGCTTGAGACGGCGGTGCCCAGCGGAGCGGTGCTTGAGACGGCGGGGCCCAGCGGAGCGGTGCTTGACAGGAAGGGCCCAGCGGAGCGGTGCTTGAGACGGCGGGGCCCAGCGGAGCGGTGCTTGACAGGAAGGGCGCAGCGGAGCGGTGCTTGACAGGAAGGGCCCAGCGGAGCCGTGCTTGAGACGGCGGTGCCCAGCGGAGCGGTGCTTGAGACGGCGGGGCCCAGCGGAGCGGTGCTTGACAGGAAGGGCCCAGCGGAGCGGTGCTTGACAGGAAGGGCCCAGCGGAGCGGTGCTTGAGACGGCGGGGCCCAGCGGAGCGGTGCTTGACAGGAAGGGCCCAGCGGAGCGGTGCTTGACAGGAAGGGCCCAGCGGAGCGGTGCTTGACAGGAAGGGCCCAGCGGAGCGGTGCTTGAGACGGCGGTGCCCAGCGGAGCAGTGCTTGAGACGGCGGGGCCCAGCGGAGCGGTGCTTGAGACGGCGGGGCCCAGCGGAGCGGTGCTTGACAGGAAGGGCCCAGCGGAGCGGTGCTTGACAGGAAGGGCCCAGCGGAGCGGTGCTTGAGACGGCGGGGCCCAGCGGAGCGGTGCTTGACAGGAAGGGCCCAGCGGAGCGGTGCTTGAGACGGCGGGGCCCAGCGGAGCGGTGCTTGACAGGAAGGGCCCAGCGGAGCGGTGCTTGACAGGAAGGGCCCAGAGGAGCGGTGCTTGAGACGGCGGTGCCCAGCGGAGCAGTGCTTGACAGGATGGGCCCAGCGGAGCGGTGCTTGAGACGGCGGGGCCCAGCGAAGCGGTGCTTGACAGGAAGGGCCCTGTTCAGCGGTGCTCTTCTGCACGGCGGGGCCCTGTTCAGCGGTGCTCTTCTGCACGGCGGGGCCCTCTTCAGCGGTGCTCTTCTGCATGGGGGGGCCCTGTTCAGCGGTGCTCTTCTGCATGGCGGGGCCCTGTTCAGCGGTGCTCTTCTGCACGGCGGGGCCCTGTTCAGCGGTGCTCTTCTGCACGGCGGAGCCCTCTTCAGCGGTGCTCTTCTGCACGGCGGGGCCCTGTTCAGCGGTGCTCTTCTGCACGGCGGGGCCCTGTTCAGCGGTGCTCTTCTGCACGGTGGGGCCCTGTTCAGCGGTGCTCTTCTGCACGGCGGGGCCCTGTTCAGCGGTGCTCTTCTGCACGGCGGGGCCCTCTTCAGCGGTGCTCTTCTGCACGGTGGGGCCGTCTTCAGCGGTGCTCTTCCAGTAAGTCAAGGGAGCCAGACCTGGCCTGGACTCCCTGCTCAGTCGCCCTCCGACCGTGCTGTTGCTGGACCCTTCGGTGACGGAGTCCTGGGCCCTTTGGTGTCCTCCCTAACACCCGGGATGGGGCTTGTGGGGCCCTCCTGCTCCGCGCTCCTGCTGGCTGACTTCTCCGCCCTGCTGCCCTTTCGCTCCTTAGATGGGGCTCTCGGGCCCTTGCCTCCCCTAGATGTTGTGGCTGGTGAAGTGGGCGAACTTTGCTCCTTAGGGGCAGCCGTGTCAGTCCTCTCATGGCGGCCCTTTAGTTTCCTGGTCCTCTTGCCTGGGGGGGGGCTGGCTGTCCCCTTGCTGCTGATTGAAGTGTCACTGCTGGCAAAGGGTGGACTCCAGAACCCATGCACCACAGTGACACTCGAAGCTGGGCTGGTGGTGGCTGAGGTGCTCTTGGGACTCTTTGCAGATGGAGGGGGTGGGTCAGGGGAGGGAAAGAGGTTAAGATTAGCGAGGAAAAGTTTTTTAGGACCAAGGTAAAGGGTAGGAGTAGTGGTGATGGGAGTGGAGGAAGAGGATGTGGTTGTTGGAGAGTCAGGTGTGCTGTCTTTGGGTGCAGGTGCTTGTGCTGGAGGCTGTCGTGAGGTGGATGGCTGTTGGGTGGGTGCCTGCCTGCGTTTGTGTGTCTTGGAAGAGGGGGTGACAGACACAGTGGGAGAGGACACAGGGGACGTGTAAATGGTAGTGGGGGTGGTGACTGCACGTGTGCGGACTGTACTGGAGGGTGTGCTGGTGATGGAAGCACTGGCTGATGGTGGTGTGCATGCAGGTGTGAGTGTAGACGTCACAGGGAGGGAGTAGGGAGACGAGGAGGAGGGGGACACAGAGGTGGTAGTGACTGTTGGAATGTCTGCATCTGGGTGTTGCTTGGGTGAATGCTTGTGGGTTCTGTGGTGCTTGTGTCTGGATGAGCTGCCCTTGGGTGTTGAGGTGTGTGCAGGCTGGTCTGATGGTGTGGATGGGATAGGCTGAGGAACAGGAGACAGAGACAGGGTGGAGGCAGTCAGAAGAGGGAGGCTGGAAACAGGGACAATGGCTGCCGTCAGTGCTGAGGCCAGAGCATTGAACGATCATTGATGGGCAGCCTGACCCGAATGAATGCCCTCCAGGTAGGCATTGCTCCGATGCACCTCCCTTTCTACCCCCTGGATGGCATTGAAAAGGGTAGTCTGCCCAACAATGATGGTCTGAAGGAGGTCAATGACCTCCTCACTGAGGGCAGCAGGGGTGACAGGGGCAGGGGCTGAGGTGCCTGGGGCGAAGGAGACGCCCGCCTTCCTGGGCGAGCGGGCACGGAGCGTAGGCTGAGGGACTGCTGGGAGGGCGGGGCTGGTGCGCTGGGTGGCGGCTGTACCTGTAGAGGCAGGGGGCCCGGATGTTGCCGCCACCGCTAGGGAGCTCCCATCCGAGGACGTGTCGGTGTCGCTGGTGTCACCACCGGTCCCCGTTGTGGTGCTCCCCTCGCCCTCCGGATCACTGGTGCCCTCGGTGTCTGTTCCTGGGCCCACCGGGGCCTTGTGACTTGCAGCTCCCTCGTGCTCCGATGCCAATTCTCCTCCGCCTGATGATGCTAAAGCACACATGCACAAGAAGATGAAGAAGAAGGGTGGGGGGAGAAAAACGAAGACCAGGTTGAGTGCATGCAATGTCAACACCGTTGGCGGAGAGGACAGACACAGGAGCCTCATGCACTAAGCCTCGCATTCGGGGTACACTACTCAGTACTTCTGACTAGGACAACAGGTCTAGAGACGACAAACGCGCACATGTGTGATGCTGGACCATCGATAGCTGTACTTGTCACCCTACAGAGGTGGGGGCCGGGAGCACAGGGCCATGCCTAAAGGAGAGGACTACACTACAGAAAGCGCCCTGGCCTAATGTCACCCACAACCCTCCTCCCCCACCCATACGCCTCCACTGCGCAGAAAGATAGCAGAATGTGCTGATACTCACCCCCTTGTGTGTGCTGTGATGTCCTCAAGCGCCCATCCAAATTAGGGTAGGCCACCGCCAGGATCCGGGACATCAGGGGGGTCAGGGTACGACTGGCACCCCTCCTAGGTTGGGAGGCCATCCCCAGCAGTGACTCGGCGGTCTTCCTGGTCCCGCGGCGGATGTCCTCCCACCTCTTGCGGCAGTGGGTGCCCCGTCTGACGTGGACCCCCAGGGCCCGGACTTCCTTGGCGATGGCACGCCAAATGTCCACTTTCTGATGGGCGCTGACCTATTTGACATGTACAGGGTGGGAAGGAAAAATTCATCAATTTTCTGCATGTTGGATGTGATTGGCCCCCCTCCCCAACCTTGCCATATGGCACATGCTCTCATCTGTCGTGCGTTGCACTCCTCATTCGCCCCCCACCCCACCAACTTACATCCACCCCACTCCACACAGGCAT
This sequence comes from Pleurodeles waltl, assembly GCF_031143425.1. Classification (NCBI taxonomy): domain Eukaryota; kingdom Metazoa; phylum Chordata; class Amphibia; order Caudata; family Salamandridae; genus Pleurodeles; species Pleurodeles waltl. The sequence goes on from NC_090440.1 coordinate 264,684,827, forward strand.
AGCCCATTCAATGTGCACCCAGTGTATTTACCTGTTGGTCTGGAGGACCGTAGAGTAACGCATACTGGGGGAGGACCCCATCCACAAGTTTCTCCAACTCCTCAGACGTGAAGGCAGGGGCCCTTTCCCCAGTCGCAGCAGCCATTGTCACTTGCAGACCGAGGTCACAGCAGCACTTGCAGTATAGGTCCTCTCCTGTGGATGATCAGGTCTCGAGTGATTAAGCAGATAGAAAATGGCGGTCACGCCCGCGGCGGTGCGTACCGCGACCGCCGGCGCACCTCGTCATTGGCTCCTGAAACCCATAGGCTTCAATGTTAACCAATGCAGCTTCGTATAGCGGTCTTCGACCGCCTACCGCCACGGTGTGCCACGCCAGCGCATTGACCTCACATCCCATTGTCCCACTTCACAGGTCATGCAGCCGCCATTTCAAGGGCCCACATGGCATAATTTGTACTGCGTCACACAGGCCTAGGCCTTGCATTGCCACACATACACGCCTTTCAATACATAGATAATCGTGTGCTAGGCATGCTGTGGTGAACGTACCTGTGATTTGCTTGACTCTGTGCTCCATGATGTCCTTCCTAGGCACCGTCCGCTGGGACTTGCGAGGAGAAGGATGAATCCTCGCGTGTACCGACCGCTGGTGGACCTGTCGACAATGGAAGAACGCCATATCATACAACGATACCGACTTGACCGAGCCACTATACATGAACTGTGTGCCCAGCTGGAGCCAGCCCTGATGTCCCCCATCCGCCAACCCACAGGAATTCCCCCTCTAGTGCAGGTTCTGTCAGTCCTCCATTTTTTGGCAAGTGGCTCATTCCAGACAACAGTGGCCATGTCATCTGGAATGTCTCAGCCTATGTTTTCAAAAATGTTGTCTAGAGTGTTGTCTGCCCTGACCAAACACATGCGGAGCTACATTGTATTCCCTGAGGAGGTTGATTTGGCCACTGTGAAGGGTGATTTTTATGCCCTTGGACATATCCCCAACATAATTGGTGCCATTGATGGGACCCATGTGGCTTTAGTACCCCCAAAAGACGATGAGCAGGTGTACAGAAACAGGAAAAGTTACCATTCTATGAACGTCCAGGTGGTCTGTTTGACTGACCAGTACATCTCCCATGTGAATGCCAAGTTCCCTGGGTCAGTGCATGAAGCGTATGTGATGTGTAATAGCAGCATCCCTTATGTGATGGAACAGCTACAGAGACAACGTGTGTGGCTAATTGGTGACTCTGGTTACCCCAACCTGCCTTGGCTATTGACCCCAGTGAGGAATCCCCGGACCAGGGCAGAGGAACGGTACAATGAGGCCCATGGGCGAACTAGGAGGATCATAGAAAGAACCTTTGGCCTCCTGAAGGCCAGGTTTAGGTGCCTGCATATGACAGGGGGATCCCTGATGTACTCACCAAAGAAGGTGTGCCAGATCATCGTGGCCTGCTGTATGCTTCACAATCTGGCATTGCGACGTCAGGTGCCTTTCCTGCAGGAGGATGGTCCAGATGGTGGTGTTGAAGCAGCTGTGGAGCCTGCGGAGAGTGAAGAGGAGGAAGACGAAGAGGACGACACAGACAACAGGGACAGAGTTATCCAACAGTATTTTCAGTAGCACCCAGGTAAGATTCACCCACGCCATTTAACATTTACTGAAAGCCCCCTGCATCTTTACTTTGTGTATTTCCCCCCAGTTCTTTTAAACTGATGTTTCATTTTCCCTTCCCTTTTCAGTGCTGTATGACCCACTGCGTGACTTCTGCTTGGTTAGCCCATGGACTAATGCTTATTGACATCGGTATGTTGTCATCACAAAAATAACAGAACATTATTGATCAGTAATGTGTTATACATTTGTAAATAATACAGGCTGACTCCTGAATGATTTCAGTGCAATGAGTGATTTATTTTTAGTGCTAGATATTGGTACATGATATTAAAACGGTGATGGGTGAGGGTGGAGTTATGTCCATGGCAGAGTCCAGTTCTCAGTTTCACAGGTGCATTTTCCATATGCCTGTGGAAGGATGGAGCAGGGGCAGTTTAAGGTTGGACAGGGTGACACTGTGGGACAGTGGGATGACATCAGGGGATATCTTATGCTGGCGGGGGTCTTGGCATCCTACTCTGTCTTCCTGTGAGATCTCAGGTTCATCTTGCAGGGTGGTTGTTCTTCAGCAGGAGGTTGGGTTCTGGTGGCCCGTCGTTCTGTGGGGGCCTCCTGACCACTAGCGCCGGCGGAGGTGGTAGGCTGTTCCTGGCTAGTGACAGGGGCCCTTTGTGGTGCCACATGGTCCCGCAATGTGGTTTCTATCCGGTTGAGGGCCTGGACTATGGTCCCCATAGCGGTAGCGATGTTCCTGAGTTCATTGCTGAACCCCATGTACCGTTCCTCCTGCTGTGCCTGGATCTCGGTGAACCTGGCCAGTACCGTCACCATCGTCTCCTGGGAGTGATGGTATGCTCCCATGATGGTGGTGAGGGCCTCTTGGAGAGTGGGTTCCCTGGGCCTGTCCTCCCCCCCCTGTCGCACAGCAGCCCTCCCAGTTGCCCTGTTTCCCCGGGCCTCTGTCCCCTGGACGGTGTGCCCACTACCACTGCCCCCAGGTCCCTGTTGTTGTTGGGGTGTTGGGTCAGCCTGGGTGCCCTGTAGTGGCGGACACACCGCTGATTGACGCGTCCGCGAGACAGAGGCATGGGCCCGCTGGGTGGGAGCTGTGCTGGTGTTCCCAGAGGGGGTTGGGTCTGCTGTGGCCTGTGTCTGTGTGTGGGGAACCGACTGTCCAGAGGTCCCCGATGGTCCGGGCTGGTCATCAGGTTCTAGGTCGACAGAGCTGCTGTCCTCGCTGGGGGCCTGTTCTGGGGGTGGGATGGACAAATCTGGACCCTCCGTGGCGGTGTGTTGGCGTTCGGGCCCTGCAGGGGTAAAGGAGTATGGTTATTGTTTCTGTGTGTGCCATGGCGTGCATTTTGAGTGCCCTTGTCCCCCAGTGCTGGCATTCCCTTGTGGGAGGTGTTGTGAGGGTGGTGGTGGGGGGGGGGTGAATGGGTATGTGCAATGGTCATGCTTTGGTGGTGGCTGTCTATGGTTTGTGTTGGCATTCAGGGGTTGGTGTTTTTTAGGGTGGGTTGTGCTGGTGAGACATTGGCAGGGAGGTTGTGTGCTGGGGGGTTGAGATTGGGGGTGAGGGGGGGGTTGGCATGCTGGTGGTTGGGGGGGGGGTGAAGTAGTTGAGAATCGACTTACCAGAGTCCATTCCTCCGTGTACTCCAGCGAGGCCATCAGGATGCAGGATGTTTACTACCTCTTGCTCCCATGCTGTGAATTGGGGTGGAGTGGGTGGGGGTCCGCCGCCAGTCTTCTGCACAGCGATGTTGTGTCGCGACACCATCGAGCGCACCTTCCCCCGTAGGTCGTTCCATCGCTTTCTGATATCTTCCCGATTTCTGGGATGCTGTCCCACAGCGTTGACCCTGTCTACGATCCTTTGCCATAGCTCAGCCTTCCTTGCTATAGTGGTGTGCTGCACCTGTGTGCCGAAGAGCTGGGGCTCAACCCTTATAATTTCCTCCACCATGACCCTGAGTTCTTGGTCCGAGAACCTGGGGTGTCTTTGGGGTGCCATAGGGTGGTGTGGATGAGGTGTGGGGTGGTGTTTGTGGTGATTTGCGTGGTGATATGTGGATATGTGTGAGTAAATGTGGTGTGGGTGATGAAGTTGGGTTCCTGTGTGTGTTAGGGTTTTCGATTGCTGTGCTCGCTCTCTCTATCTCTATCTCTATCGCCTTCTCTCCGATTTCCAACTAGTGGGGGTTTGTGGGTGATGTGGGTGTGTGTTTTATAGTTGATTGGATGTGTGGGAGTGTTGTTTGTATGTGTCTCAGGTGTGTGTATTTCAAATTGTCCAATGTGGCTGTGTTTTGGAGCTGTGTGTGTATTTTGAGCGCGCCGGTGTGTACCGCCAATGGAATACCGCGGTTGAAAGACCGCCGCGTGGATTCGTGGGTCAGAATGGCATGGGCGTGTTTCTGTTGGTGTGACGGTGGAGGTTTGGTCATCTCCAGTTTTTCGCGGTCCGCTGATGAGGCGGCCTTCCTTGGATGTCGGGTTTTTGGCGGTTTTACAGTTGGTGGTCAGAATGACCGTGGCGGTTTACCGCGGCCGCGGCGGTAGAATGGCGGACTTCTGACCGGCGGTAAGGGCCTTTTACCGCCGAGGTCAGAATGACCCCCTTAGTCTCTTTTTCTGAGATTTTCTTTACCGGGACGAACCAGCAAATCAGGCCGGGTCGCGGTTGAGGCAAGCCGGCTAGAGTTGCCGCGGCAGGTCGGTCCCTCTATGGAGCTTTCTACAAAAGTTGTCCAAACTTCTCCAAACTTCTGGGGCTTCTCCCAGATGTTCTTTTAAGGTTCGTTTGGGGTCCACAGCTCACCCCAATGGTCCAGAAGTTCTGAGATGGTCCTTGGGGGGTGCGGACTACAACTCCCAGAATGCACCTGGCGCAAACTCCTTTTTGGCCACTGGACAGTGGTCAGCTGGTCGCTTTCTTCAGGAGTTGGTGCAGGGGACTCTGGATAGCAATTTTTCACCTGTAGCAAACAGGGAGTCCCTCCTTGAACCAGTTGAAGCCAGGCAAAGTCCTTCTTGTGGTGAAGCCCAAGTGTGCAGCTGGTGCAGTCCTTCTGAGTGCAGGTTCCAGGTGCAGGCCAGGGGTCCAGCAGGGCAGTCCTTCTTCTTCTGTTGTTCTTCCTCGTTGGATGTGGTAGGGAACTGAGGTGTGGGTGCAGGTCTGCCAGTTTTATCCTTGCTCCTGGGTGAAAAGAAGGGGGGTCCTGGTTCTCCAATCAGGTGCAGAGTCCTTCCCCCTGTGATGACCACTTCCTGGGAAGAGTGGCAAAAATCAATCCCAGGAGGCAACATTCTCTAAAAATCCATCATGGCTGAATCTGATTTTTGGAGATTACATCTGTCTGAGCCCACCCACTGGTGTGGCTAAAAATCATAAACACACCCTTCTCCTGCCCTCTCCTAATCTAATCAAGGGGGCACCTAGTTGTCTGGGGTTGCAGGATGTGGGGGTGTTGGTGGTTGCTCCAAATGTCCTTCTCTGCCTTTGAAGACCAGTTTGGCAGCCCTCCCCCTTCCTGCCTCACCATCTGCTGAGGGGAGATTCCCTCCCACAGGCACATTCCTTTGTGTGAAGCCAGGCCACTTCACACCTCATCAAGGCAGCTTGGCCAAGCTACTAGAGCTGGCCAATCAGAGCACAGCAGCAAAAACAATGCAGGGCTGAAATGGGCAACTTTTCAGGTAAAGTTTAAAACTCTTTACCTGAACAAGTTATATTAAATCCCACAACTGGAAGTTGTGGGATTTATTACAACAATTAATTTGATACCAAATACTTTGTATGCATCATTTAAGGAGACTTTAAAAATTAAAATAAAGTCTCCCCATTCTAGCCTATGAAGGCCATTTACTACAATGAGGGAAAAACGGATTTGGCTGTTTTTAACTCACCAGGGCTTATAAAACTATTTTTATAAAGTCCCTGCTTATAGTTACATGGCACCCAGCCCTAGGGGCACATAGGGCACATCTTAGGGGTGACTTATATGTACAAATAAGGCAGTTTGAGACTTTGGAACTACTTTTAATTCCAAAGTCGAATTTGCATATAACTTTAAATTAAAAGCAGCCAGCAAGGCAGGCCTGCCTTCAAAATGACACTGGGCACCTCAGCAGTGCACCTATGGGTGCACTACCTATGCTGTGGTCCCTAAACCTACATGCCCTACCATATACTAGGGAATTATAGGTAGGTTAACTTAGCCAATTATAATTAGCCTAATTTGCATATCCATTTTACACAGAGCACAGGCCCTGGGACAGGTTAGCAGTACCCAGGGCACCATCAGAGTCAGGAAAACACCAGCAAAAGGTGGAAAATGGGGGCAAAAAGTTAGGGGGCCTCTGCAATCAGCCCTGTTTTCTCACAGGGTCATGCTGCGATTGGTTGTTGTAGTTGAACAAGCGATTGTGGAAATAATTTGATTTGAAATAAAATCTTGTGATTATTTATATTCAATCAAGGGAAATGAAATGCTTCACAATCATGTACATTTGTTTAGAGGAGATGTGCATATACCTAATAGAGAGGGAGAAGAGACACCTCCTGAGGGTGCCTCAGGTCACTATATGGCAATAAACATAGGGCTTCATGCATGTGTTTGGCTTAGTCAATGACACAAAATCACAGAAAAAGGTGAATTGAGGTTTCCACACTATGGCATATTCAGATCTGCACAGCATGAGGCATTTATTACTTGGGAGTGTGCTGCTCATGCCAGAGAGAAAGAATAGTATCAGGGTAGAGCCAGAAGAGTTGTGCATACTTATGCAGATGTTAGGTGGGATTCTGAACAGAAGAGGTGAAAAACTGACATGCTAGAGGGAGTTAGACTATAACCAACTTTGATAGGCACAGCTGTTGAGGGTGAGAATGAAAATAAAAGGAACAAAAACAGAAAGAGGGAAAGCAGAAGGAACCAGGCGACATGACTGAAGTCAGTGACAGTGATTCTGGAGACAGTCTTTTGGATGTGTTACTTCCTGAATATCCACCCCATACAGTGTGGTTCAGGAAGAAGGTGACAATGGTACTTTTGGTAATGGAAAGATTGTGTTAGCTAATGGCCCAGCAAATGTGACTCCTAGTCCTGTAGGAGCCACTCCAGCTAATGCACATTATTAGCCAAGAGGCAAGGGTTCAGAAAAATGTGCTCCAGTTGATCTTACCCAGAGCACTGTTGATGCTCTTACTGCTCTGGTTACCATTAGCCCTGTGGTTCCTATGTATAAACCTGAAGGCCGGGGAAAAACAAGATAAAATTTAGATGTTCCGAATGCAGGTGGTGGGTCAAATAGAGTTTCAGCAAGTCCTGATACTAGAAACTTTGTTCCTTTAGTTCCTTCTGTGGCAAGGGCAAATTTATAGGAAGCCAGCCTGGCGTGTAGTGGGTACCTAAGGTACTTACACCTTATACCAGGTCCAGGTATCCCCTATTAGTGAAATGCAGACAGTGTCTAGAAGCCAGGCGCTTTAGAGGTAGCTGTGGATTAGCAGCCAAGGCTTATCTAGGAGACATGCAAAGCTCATATAATACCACTGTAATCACACAGCACTTATACACATGAAAGAAATCACACAGTGTTACAAAAACAACGGTACTTTATTATGGTAAGACAACCTCAAATTTACTATAGAAGCAATACTCCCTCAGGAGGTACGTAATAGACAGGATATATATGCTAGTTGTCAGAAATAGGCATAAGAATTGTTAGAAAACAGTGCAAAACAATATAAAACACAATAGAGAATAGTGACCCTAGGGGGAGCACAAACATATGCTAAAAACATGGAATGCAAGAGTCGGGCCCCCACCTAGGTAAGTGGAGTGTGAAGAGGAGTGATGGGGGTGCCAGGAAAGCACAAAGGTAAGTACCACAACACCCCCAGCAACCAGGAAGATAGGAGTAAATTACTAGAATTTCCCCAAAACACCCACTTAGAAAAAAAGACGAGAATTGCAAAACCCAGAGGGGACTGCAAGAAACCAACAGTGGATTCCTGAATAGGAAGTCCTGTGGAAAGAGGGGACCAAGTCCAGAAGTCACTGCAGAGTCCAGTGGGGGCAGGAGCCCCTATTCACCAAACTGAGGATGCAGGAGTTGGTCATTGATGAGGAAGAAGAGTCAGCACTGCAGCCCTGAAGTCAGAGTGGAGTTCCTGGAAGATGCAGGTGATGCCCCACGCCGGAGGAAAGATCGCAGTTTGGTTTGCATGTCCTGATTCCACCAACAGGCCTTGCCAGAGGCAAAACTCACAGTTGGAGGAAAGTGATGCTGCCAGGGACCAGCAAAGCCCAGGATGGAGAGTCAGAGGGGGCCCTCCGTGTCACAGAGAGCCCACAGAAGCACAGTTAGCACTCACAGGATTCCCACAGGACGAGGACCCAGAAGGTGCAAATGGATCCCATGCAGCACTATGAAAAGGGATCCCATGCTGCAGGAGAGCTCCTGAGGGAGCTGTGCATCACAGGAAGGGGTGCTGGGGGCTGGAGCTACACAATGCCTAAAGACCCCTTGGAAGAAGTGCCAACAAGCCTTGGCAGCTGCAAAAGACGGAGTGCACTGGGGTACTGTCCTGCGTGGGAAGGCAAGGGCTTACCTCCACAAAAGTGGGACAGCTGGTAGGGAGGATCGGAGTGACCACTTCCAACTACCACCTGTGTTGCAGGATCCACGGAGCTCAGTAGGAGAGGGGATCCATGCAGCCAGTCATCATTGCAGTTGGTGCCTGCAGATGCAAGGGAGTGACTCCTTCGTTCCAAGGGACATTCCTTCTTTTTTCCCGTGCAGACGGAAGATGGGCTGTCCTCAGAGGATGCACAACCAGGGAAATGTTGCAGAAGCTGGAAGGAGCTGTGGAAACAATGTTGAAGGTGAAGTCTTCGTCTTAGTTGTAGATTGTCGGGTCCTGGGGTGTCCAGATGCAGTTTTGTTGGTCAGAAGTCAAAGTGGAGGTTGCAGAGGAATCCTACTGGAATCTTGCAAGCTAAATCTGAGGAACCACCCAAAAGAGAATCCCTAAATAGCCCTTAAAGGGGAACTGGCTTCCTAGATGGGTGAGCACCTATCAGGAGGGGGCTCTGACGTCACCTGTCTGACCTGGCCACTCAGATGCTCCCAGAGTTCCCTGCCAACCTTGGATTCAAGATGGCAAAACCCAGGGACCCTCTGGAGGAGCTCTGGGCACAACCCCAGGGGTAGTGGTGGACAGGGGAGTGGTCCCTCCCCTTTCTATTGGCCAGTTTTGTGCCAGAGCAGGGACTGGAGGTCCCTGAACTGGTGTAGACTGGCCTATGCACAGAGGGCACCAAATGTGCCCTTCAAAGCATATCAGTGGCTTTGGGAGGTTACCCCTCCCAAGTCCAGTAACACCTATTTCTAAAAGGAAAGGGGGTAACACCCCTCTCCCAGAGGAAATCCTTTGTTCCACCTTCCTGGGCTTGAGCTGCTCACACAACAGGAGGGCAGATACCTGTCTGTGAGGTGACAGCAGCTGGGGTTGCCTGGAAAACCTCCCAAAGCTGTAGGAGCAATGCTGGAAGGTCTTCTAAGGAGCCCTCAGAGTGCATAGGATCATACAACCAACACTTGAAAAAGTGTTGGGGTATGATTCCAACACATTTGATACCAAACATACCTAGGTTCAGAGTTACCATTATGTAGCTGGACATAGGTAGTGACCTATGTCGAGTACACGTGTAAAATGGCGTCCCTGCACTCACAAAGTCCAGTAAAATGGGACTGGAGTTTGTGGGGGTACCTCTGCTAGTGCAGGGGTGCCCTCACACAAAGGTAAATGCACCCTGCCCTCTGGGCTGAGAGGACCTGCCATAGGGGTGACTTATAGTGACATCGTGCCTGAACCTGTTGTGAAAATGGGTGCGTGCACGTGGTTCATGCTGACTGCAATGGCAGGCCTGCAGAACCCTTTGCATGGGCTCCCTATGGGTTGCAGAATAACTGCTGCAGCCCATAGGGATCTCCTGGAACCCCAGTGCCCTGGGTACCTAGGTACCACATATTAGGGCCTTACATGGGGGCACCAGTATGTCAATTGTGTGATGAAAAGTTACCTGCAACCAAATTTAAAGCAGAGTAAATAATCACTGGGGTCCTGGATAGCAGGATCCAAGTCAACACTGTTAAACACACTGACAAACATGCCAAAAAGAGGGGGTAACCGAGCTAGAAAGAGGCTACTTTCCCGCACTTTTATAGGTACTTACCAGAAAATGCCAACTACTGGAATATCCATATAGGAATCACCTTTAAACCTTAGTAGCAGTACACATGTAAATGGGAATGTGTCCAAAGTTCCTGTGGTAACACAAACTATTAGTGACAAGGAACTAGATGAGTGGATGAAGGCTTTGAAAGATGGTATTTCTTCAAGGGAAATTGTGAGTACAGAACTGAGTCAGGGAGCAGTTGAGGCACCGCAAAGAGAGAATTTAATGGACGTGATGAGATTGAAATCAGAACTGGTCGAGATGATTAATGAAAATCTTGAATCAGATTGCTTGGATACTTATCATGCCAATGAACTTGAATTCATGTGTAAGGTCACTGTTACAAAGCACTCTTCTTGTGCCACATGCAACCCTCTAAGTGCCCATGATTGATGTTTAGGCCTACACCACTCTGTTTTAGACGATCATGTACAATCCACATGTATTCCAAATTGAACCTTAGATTGGTGTAATTATGACCCGTGATGTTTATACAGCATTATTGTTTTAAATGTTTTAAAAAGGATAAAGAGCAGGCCAATCTAGACGCTCAGAAACCCTTTATTATGCCTTCAGAAGTGCCGCCTCTGACTCATCCCCACGTGCTGTCAAGAGCTGTTCAAGGACCTGGTGAAAAAAGGATGAATCACTCCCTCATGCTAAGCTACATGAGCGCTTTTCTATTTAAACCACACTTGCAGTCGCTCTCATTGCTTGGCTTCCTTACCTGTGCGTTTACGATTGCAGGACCGTTTGTTGCAATCTTCTCACTACGCTCCTGTTTCTTGGTTCCAATCAGCCACCCTTCTGACCAAGCCCTCCTGTGACAAAATTCCTACAGAAGAAGAAAGAGAAAAGAAGCATGTTACATTAAGAATGTTACAGCACTCTGCACCCCTGGGATGTAAAGGTTAGGGCTAATTACATTACTGAGAAACCCGAGTGAAAGACTGTCTGGACCTTCTTGTTTCCTAAAAAGGCTCAAAAGAGATAAAACTTTAAAAGGTTAATTTGTTTTGAGGGGCATTACTAAGATTAACAATGCCAAACTTTGGGAAATAATTTGGTAAAACAGCGTGGTGAAAAACTGATAACAACGCTGGGCATTGTTTCTTGCTGAATGACTTTGTTTACCTAAAACTAATAGCAATCCAGAATATTATTTTGTTTTGAGAAAAAACTGTGACAGTTTTAATCCCAAGAGACATCCATGCTGAAATAGGTGATTAAGACTTTTTTCAAAATACTGATACTTAACGTGTTAAGAAACTTTTACTCCATTTAGTATTGTGCATATCATGGCATAGGGACGCTGGAATAGTGTGCGACAAGAGCATTCTATAAGAAGTTTTGTGTGAATTGAACACTGTTGCTTCATCTGTCCAAAGATTCAAAACAAGATATTTATAGGTGTGTATTTTGTCAATCGTTGATGATCTAATCACATGCTAAGAAAGGTAGTATGGGGAAGTTGATGCTCAAAGTTAATACTATCTCTGTCTTTTTCCCAGTGGTTTTCACTCACAAGGCAGAAACCATCCCACTAGCAAGCACTGGTGAACAGAGGCATCTCAGGACCTGTTGTCTCATTCCATCTCTTCCCATCTCCCTATTCCCTAACCCTCCGCTCTCAGGACTCTTCACTCACTGCTTGCAACCTCAGCAGTGAAGGTTTAGTCCACAGAGGTGTGGGTGTTGCTCTTCGTTCCAGCAGAAACCTGGATTTCAGGTGAGTGGTCCAGGCTTGTCAGACATTACTAGGTGTGCAGGACAAGTTCATGATAAACTAGCGGGGTTAGCCCAATGATATGAGGTAGATTTGAATAAAACTGCTTTAGAGAAGAGTTATCAGTGTTTTTTAATGAAAAGGATATCATTGATGCGAGAATTCTGGGGATGAAAACTCAAATTGGAGAAATTATTTAAAGCATTCAGAAATGGAATGAAATAGATAAGTGGGAAGCTCGATGGGTGAAGAAGAAAGTTTTTTTTAAAAACAGGGGCACCACCTCCTTTAGCAGGAGAAGTTGATGAAACTTCCAGTTGAGAAAAGTGCCTGATGAAGATTATGTACATGTGCCTTGGAGTAGATGTGATCTTGCATCATTTATTAATTACTTTCCAAAACTGAGAGAGCCCAGTAGAATGGTACAAGCAAGTTGACAGATTTGTGAAAATATCATAGTTCTTGTGGGTTGATTTAAATACTCTGTTAGACAATGTGGTTCCAAGAGATTTGTAGTTAAAATGTAAGGTGTTTGTTCTGTGGTCTGACTGAGAGCCACCAAGAAGCCTAGTGACAAAAGGTCCTACGACATTGGTGATGAAAAAGTATGAAAAGGTCACACCATTTTTGAAGTCCATGGTATCACCCCAAGATATAGATTGCATTAAGATTGATAGAACGACTAAGGAACCCAAAGAATCGATACATGCTTCCTATGAGACATTGTTGCAGGCTTTTGAGCAGTATATTGGAATGGAGACACTTGAAAACAAGGTAATGGAACATTTTGTGTTGATGGTTGTGACAGGATTCAAGCCTCAGATTAACATGATGATTCAGAAGCATTTGACTTTTTAGCAGAAAAATTCTGTTGATGAGATTTTTAGATATGCCAAGTATTGCAGCGGTGAGCTTGAAATGAAACAGAAGAAGTTAAAGGAGAAATTAATGGTTGCTAAGTTGAAAGTGGCTCAAAGAAGTACTCAGAGTCCAGCGTTTATAGGAAACGTTGGTAACATGCACGGTGTGTATCAGCAGGGGCTGAATCAAATGAAGTGTGAAGGTCCTTGAATTCCTATTGATTCCAGTGCTGGAAAGGATAATAATAGTCTGAAAAAGGCAACCCCCTGTCACATCTGTAACAATTTATTTGGAACATTGGATGAGGGAATGTTATCTTAATCCAGCTATACAGCTTAAAAATTCAAGATTTGTGCCATCTCAAAATAATAACCCTACACAAATGCAGAATGTACAGAAACAAAGAGGGCACATTTTTAAAGTGTCCCAAGCTCCAGTGATACAGGCTCCACAACCTCCAATGTCACAGCAGAATGCTAATGGTCTAAGCTAAATTGGACTCCAGTCCCAAATATGAACACAAATGTGATTCTAGCCAAAATCCTTTTCAGCAATTTCCCCGTGTATGAGACTCTTGAAAACTATATATCAAACTGGTCAGCCTGACAGTGCCTGAGAGGGGAGGAAGACTGGGTACTTGCTGCAACCTTAGAGGTAGACCAGAGTTGTTCATTCGTAGATGGTGAAGTGATTGGCCACACAGTATCATTTTTCGGGGACACTGTTGCTACCCACTCTACTCAGAGAAAAGTAGCAGTCGCAAACCGATCCCTCTCGGGAAAAATGGTCTGTGTTGTAGGAGTAGCAAATAAACAAACTGAAGCAACAGCAGAAAAATAGGGTCTTTTGGATAGAAGCATACATTTGTGGTATGTAATTCCAGTCCAGTAAATCTTCTGTAAAGATATATACTTTGCAGGCTGAACTGCATCATCCATTGGATGCAGACTCATGACGAGGATGTCACCTTTAAATTGGCAAATGATAGATCATATTGTACATTGTTTACTCTGTTGACTGTTGATGATTTACCCCCATATCTGAAGGGTGCAGTTAAATCTGAAGTTTGGGATTTTTCAGGAAAGTATCTCAGACTGATTAAATGTGTTTAGCCTGTCCGAATTACTATTAAGCCAAATGCTGAGTACCCGAAAAAAACCACAATATAATTTGACACGTGAGATGACTGCTGAGATAACTCCAGTGATTGAGTCCATGATACAGTAGGGTATGTTGAAGGAGATTATGGGAAGTACTTACAAATCTCCCATTATGGGCCCAAGTGGGAAGTACAGGATCATACTGGACTTGTAAAGCATAAACAACATTGTTTTTCTTTGTTGTCCTGTGGTACCGAATCCAGCTGTGATATTGTTTAAGATTCCATATGAGGCTGAGTGGTTCACTGTCACTGATTTGTGCCAAGCCTTTTTCTCGATACCGTTGCATGAGGGCAGTCAGTTTCTCTTTGCATTTTAGTTTGGAAATCGTGTTTTCGCATGGTGCCGAGTCCCACACACATATACTGGGAGTCCCTCCATTTTCAACCCGATTCTGAAGAAAGTGGCGTCGAATTCTCAAGAAGCTTGCAAATGAGATACTATTGCATTGTCAAATCGCCTGGCTGAGGATGGACATAAAGGCCCTCATTACAACCCTGGCAGTAAATCCCGCCTACTGCCGTGATGATGGCTGTCAAGATACCGTGGCGGAAATCCGCTACATGTATTATGACCCACATCTCATAATCCGCCACAACACAGACACACACACAAGTCCGCCACACCAAAGGTCAGTGATAAACTAGGGATAGCAAAACCGACACCGATACGCCAACAAGAATACACCCACACTATCACGACCCACGAATCAAAGCGGCAGTCATTCAACCGCGGTAATCCATTGGTGGTACACACCGCTGCGTTCAAAATACACACACACTTACAAAACACAATGTATTGAACAAATCAAAATACACACATCTGATACACATACACACACCACACCCACATACTCACACCACTATAAAACACACACACACATTACACACAACCCCTTACAACAACATTTTTGGAAGAAGCAGAGATAGATAGAATAGCAAACACAACACCAGCATCCACAGGCACACAACACCATCACTCATACAACATCCACGCACCTCAATCAACACAACACATCACACAGCACAACAAACATCACCTCAGACATCACCCACACCACATAATGACACCTCAAAGACACTCCAGGTTTTCTGAAGAGGCGCTCAGGGTCATGGTGGAGGAAATCATCGGGGTAGAGCCACAGCTATTCGGATCACAGGTGCAGCAGACGTCCATTGCAAGGAAGATGGAGCTATGGCGGAGAATTGTTGACAGGGTCAACGCAGTGGGACAGCATCCAAGAACACAGGATGACATCAGGAAGAGGTGGAACTACCTATAGGTGAAGGTGCGTTCCATGGTATCCAGACACCAGGTAGCCATACAGAGGTCTAGCGGTGGACCCCCATCTCCTCCCCCACAAATAACAACATGGGAGGAGCAAGTCTTGGCGATCATGCATCCTGAGGGCCTTGCAGGAGTAGCAGGAGGACTGGACTCTGGTAAGTCAAATCTTTACTACTATATCCCCCCTACCTACATGTCATCACAAACTCCTACCCCTACCCTCACACCCATCACCCCAACACCCCACAGATACCTCACTATCACAACCCACACATCCCAAAACCAAGCCCTGCATGTAACACCAATGCATGGACACCCATCACCTAAGCATGTCCAGTAGAGAGACTCACCCAGGCCCCAAAATCACCAATCACACAAGGGCCAAGGCAATAATGCAAGCACAGAAGTAGAGGGTAACTCACCCATTTCACAAGATGGCACACACAGATATAATAACTATGCTTTTACACCCCAACAGGACCCCTACCCAACGTCACTGGACAGGAGGTGCCAGCCATATCCAGTCCCCCCACAGAAGAGGCCCACAGTGACGACAGCAGCTCTGCATGCCTGGATCAAGATGACCAGCCCGGCACATCAGGGACCTCTGGACAGTCAGTTCCCCTGCCACAGTCCCAAATCACCACTGATCCTCTCCCTCAGGAAACACCACCACAGCACCCACCCAGCAGGCCAAGCCCTTTGTTCCCAGGACACGTCAATCAACAGTGTGTCCACCACTACAGGGACCCCAGGCAACCCCACTAACCCAAGACAATCAGGGACAGGACAACAGGGAAACTGGGAGGACTGCTGTGTGACAGGGGGAGGACAGGCCGAGGGAACCCACTGTCCACGAGGCACTCTCAAACATCATGGGAGCATACCACGATTCTCAGGTGACCATGGGCATGGTACTGGCCAACTTTTAGGAGACACAGCGGCAGCAGGAGGAACAGTACCTTGGGATCAGGGAGGACTTGAAGTCCATTAACACCACCCTGGTCACCATTGCAGGGGTGCTGGCAGACATGGCCAACACCATGAGGGAGACAGTGGCACACCAACGGGCCCCTGACACTAGCCTGAACGACGAACAGTCCTCCACGTCCAGCGGCGCTAGTGCAAAGTGGATCCCGCCACAGGAACAAAAGGCCACCAGCACCCCATCCCCTGCAGAAGGAGAATCACCCGCAAACAGTCCCTGAGATCCAGGCACAAGACAGAGAACATTGCCAAGACCCCTGCCAGGAAATAAGACCGAAATAAGACCCTCATGATTGTCACCCTTCTGTCCCACTTTGTCACCCTGACAACCTTGAACTGCCATTACTCCACCTCCTATGCCCCCTTGGACAATGCACCTGTGATAGAAAGAGACTGGACTCCACCACGGACATTCCTCCACCGTCACCCAGCCCATTGCACATACCCCTCCACTAAATAGCACTTTAATATGCACCCTTGAATCACAAAATGATCTGGAGTCAGTCTGTACTTTCACAAGCATGTTATTACAACCTCTCTGATAAATAGCAATGTCAATGTTCATTTTCACATATCAATGTTCAACAATTGTTGGGCAGCAGTAAACATAGCAGAAGGCAGAAAGTGGTACCCAGATCTGTGAAATGGAAAGCCAAAGTGGCCTGTCAGGGTCCATACACAGAGGTAAAAAGGCAGAATCATGCAATGTCCAAAAGTAGTATGATATGAGAGGAGCAGTGCCAGTCTCTTACCTGTGTCTCACTGCAAGTACTGCATGATGATGTTGTTTTGGTTGTCTATATATTCTTCTTCTGCCTCCCCCTTTTCACTGTCCACAGGCTCCACAGCTGCCACAAGACCAACATCAAGCCCATCCTCCTGCAGAAAAGGCACCTGGCGTCACAAAGCAAGGTATGCAAGATACAGCATGCCACGATTATCTGGCACACCTTCTTCGGTGAGTAGTATAGGGAGCCACCTGTCAGATGGAGGCACCGGAACCTGGCCTTCAGGAGGCCGAAAGTCCACTCTATTGTCCTCCTATTTCACCCATGTGCTTCACTGTAGCGTTCCTCTGCCCTTGTCCTGGGATTCATCACTGGGGTCAGTAGCCATGACAGGTTGGGGTAACCAGAGACACCTGCAAATATCGAGGGACAACTGTTAGACACACACAAACCCTTAGGGACTCTCCCATACCCAGACACCTATTCAAACTGTGTGGGGACCTTGGGATCATCTATTAGCCCCACACGGTGCCTCTGGAGTTGGCCCATCACATAAGGGATGCTACTATTCCTCAAAATTTAAGCCTCATGCACTGAGCCAGGATACTTGGCATTCACATGGGAGATGTACTGGTCTGCCAAACACACCATCTGCACATTCAGAATGGTTGCTTTTGCGGTTTCTGTACACCTGTTCATTCCTGCGGGGTGGGACAAATGCCACATGTGTACCATCAATGGCACCAATGATGTTGGGGATATGTCCCAGGGCATAGAAGTCACCTTTCACTGTTGGCAAATGCTCCACCTGAGGGAAAACAATGTAGCTGAGAATGTGTTTCAGCAGGGCAGACAACACCCTGGACAACACGTTAGAGAACATTGGCTGTGACATCCCTGATGTCATGGCCACTGTTGTTTGAAAGGACCCGCTGGCCAGGAAATGAAGTACTGACAGGACCTGCATTAGAGGGGAGATTCCTGTGGGATGGCAGATAGCTGACATGAGGTCTGGCTCCAATTGGGCACACAGTTCATGGATTGTGGCACAATCAAGTCTGTAGGTGATAATGATGTGTCTGTCTTCCATTGTCGACAAGTCCACCAGGGGTCTGTATACCGGAGGATGACGCCATCTCATCATCTGCACCAGCGGATGTGCCCTATGGAGGAGAAGGGTGAGCAGAGGGTCATACACCACATAGCTTGCGCAAGGGTGTTTTGAGCTATTGTGATGTAATCGGTGTGTGGCGCTGTCTGTCCGTATTCCTGCCCATAAGCGCTGTGACGCAGTTATTTGGCCTGCCATGCGGCCCCCTGAAATGGCAGCTGCCTGACCTGTAAGGAGGGACAAGGGGAAATGAGGTAACTGCACTGGCGTAGTGCAGCGTTATGGTAGGCGGACGAAGACCGCAGCGCAATTCAGCATTCGTTATCATTGGGCCCTATGGGTTCCGGGAGCCAATGACGATGTACGCCTGCGGTGACGGTACGCACCGCCATGGACGTAACTGCCATTTTCTATCTGTTCACTCACTTGATACCTGACCTTCAACAGGAGTGGACCTGCACTGCTAGTGCTCCTGTGACCTGAGTCTGGAAGCGACAATGGGTACAGTGTCTGAGAAAAGGGCCCCTGCTTCACCGCAGAGGAGTTGGACAACCTGGTGGCTGGGGTCCTCCCCCAGTACACACTACTCTACGGTCCTCCAGACAAACAGGTGAGTACACTGTGAGCATGATGGATGGGATATGAATGTATGGAGTGGGGTGGAAGGAAGATACATGCGGGGGGGATGTGGCCAGCATGTGAGGATAGTCAGTGTATGTGTTTCTGGGCCAGGGTGACAAGTTGTGGCCAATGAGTAAGAAGAACCGGACAGGGGTGTAAAATCCATTCTTACTTCACTTTTCCTCTAGGTCAGCGCCCACCAGAAGAAGGTTATTTGGCATGCCATCACCAAGGAAGTGCGGACCCGGGGGGGTCTACCATAGACGGAGCACCCACTGCTGCAAAAGATGGGAGGACATGCACCGCTGGAGCAAGAAGACGGTGGATGCCCAGCTGGGAATGGCCTCCCAACGTGGAAGGGGTGCCCATCGCACCATGGCCCCCCGATGTACCGGATCCTGGTGGTGGCATATCCTGAGTTGGATGGGCGCTTGAGGGCATCACAGCAGCCACAAGGAGGTGAGTACAGTTTCATTCAGCTGATTCTGCACGCTGTATGACGTTTCTGGGTGGGGGAAGTGGGCTGCGGGTTCCCCTTGGCCAGGGCAAACTTGCTGGGTAGGTTCATTGTTAGGCAGGCTCTGTGGCACTACAACCCCAAAATTGGTAGTGGCCATCTACACCTTGTCAGGATCCTGTGGGTTCCAGGTGTGCATTAAATGGGCCTAAGCACAGTCCCCCATGGACAGGTGATTTCCCCAAGAACGGTTAGTGCATGGCCTAGTGCACAGGGCTGCTCCCTGTGTGTTGTTTCCGCCAACAGTAGTGTTGTGACTGGCATTGACCATGTGTCTCCTCTGTCTTTCCCCCCCTTTTTGTTTTGTCACCCTGTCCTTGTGTGCATTAGCATCATCTGGCGGAGGAGCACTGGCACCAAAGCAGGAGGGAGCTGCAACCCACATGGCCCAGGATGGTGAACGTATGGAGTCTGATGGCACCAGTGGGTCAGAGGGCGAGGGGAGCTCCATGACGGGGACAGGAGGAGACACCAGCGACAGTGACTCCTCCTCTGATGGGAGGTCCCTTGCAGTGGCGGGCACCTCTGTGCCCACCGCAACAACAGGTACAGCCACCACCCCCCTACCAGCACCGCCCTCCCAGCAGCCCCTCAGCGTGGTTCCTGTGCCTGCTCACCCAGGAGGGTGGGCATCTCCTTTGCCCCATGCACCTCAAGCCCTGCCCCAGTCAGCCCTGCTGCCCTCAGTGAGAAAGCTATGGACCTCCTGAGATCACTCACTGTTGGGCAGTCAACCATTCTGAATGCCATCCAGGGTGTCGAGAGGCATTTGCAACAAATAAATGCATACCTGGGGGGCATTCATTCTAGCGTGGCAGCCCAACAGAAAGCATTTCATGCTCTGGCCTCTGGCCTCAGCACTGATGGCAGCCATCGTCCCTGTGTCCAGCCTCCCCCACCAACTTCCACTACCCAGACCCAATCCCCTCTACCTCAGCCTATCCCCAGCATGCACACTCATCAACACACAAAAGTGGCTCTGGCAGACATAAGCCCCACACATCCCACAGGCACTCACACAAGCACTATACCCATGCAGACACACCAACATCCACTGCCTCCACTGTGTCCTCCTCCTCCACGTCCTCCACCTCCCTCCAGTCTCGTCTCCACTCACACCTGCATGTACTACATCCTCAGCCACTAACTCCATCACCAGCATGCCCATCACCACACACCGCTCATGTGCACTCACCACCCCCACTACCATGCACACATCCCCTGTGTCCTCTCCCAGTGTGTCTGTGAGCCCTCCTCCCAAAGTACACAAACACACCCACTAAAGAGCCATCCACCTCACAACAGCCTCCAGCCCATGCACCTTCACCCAAACTCAGCAGACGTACACCTCCTACAACCACTACCTCTTCCTCCACTCCCAAACCTACTCCATCTTCCCATCCCAGTGTGTCAATAAAACTTTTCCTAGCTACCACTGACCTCTTCCCTACACCCCCCCGTCCTTCCCCTAGGACCACGATGTCCAGATTCCAGCCAAGCACCTCAGCCACAAAATCCTCAAGCACTGTGGTCCCTGCAAGTCCAGTGACATTGAAGGCGGCACCCATCAGGGCTGCCAGTGTGCCACCTAGGGAGGCCAAGGATCACCCTATTCTGCCACCTGCCAAGGTGAAGAAGGGGCCCACATGCCGTAGGGAAAAGTTGCACCAACCACCCAGCAAAGCCTCCTCCAAGACAAAAGAGGACAGTGCCAAGGTCCCAGGAGTGACTTCCAAGGTGGGGAAGGGACACAAGGCCAAAGGGAAGTCAGCTCAGGGCACAGAGTCTCTGGGTGAGGGACTGGTGTCAACCCTTCTGCAAGACAACCTGTACGGCTGTGGCCACCGCTGCAACCACCGCCACCTGCACATCTGCTGCCTCTGTTACAGTCCCCAGCATCATCCCCAGTGGGTAGCCGTCTGAGACTGCAGGAGACATACTGGTGTCTCCCTCCACAGGTGCTGACACCTGCACTACCGCCAGCATCTCCACCGCAGCCACCGCCGCAGCCACCGCCGCAGCCACCGCCACCTGCCCCGCGATGTGCCCAGCAAGTGCCTCCACAGCCGACATCAGCATCATCCCCAGTGGGCAGCCGTCCAAGGCTGCAGGAGATGTCCTGGACCCTGCACACACTACATGAGGTACCACAACCAGCACTGGCAGTACCAGCAGTTGGCAGGCTAAGTCATGTATTATGCTACCTGTTTCCTTGAAAATCTCATGGTTCAGACACCCAGGTGAGGGAATGGGAACTGCCACACCCCAGGTGCAGCACTCTGGGCACCAAGCCCCCTCCAGAACCAGTGGAGAGCAGCATCCACTACCCCAGTCCTTGGCAGGATGAAGCACTCTGGGGACCAAGCCCCCTCCAGAACCAGTTGAGAACTGCATCCACTCCATAGACTGTGGCCTTGCACTCCCCAGGACCAAGCAGTGGGCAAACCACCCACTTGAGAGACTGTGGCCTTGCACTCCCCAGGAGCAAGTAGTGGGCAAACCGCCCACTAGAGAGACTGTGGCCTTGCACTCCCGAGGACCAAGCAGTGGACAAACCACCCACTAGAGACACTGTGGCTTTGCACTCCCCAGGACCAAGCAGTGGGCAAACCACCCACTTGAGAGACTGTGGCCTTGCACTCCCCAGGACCAAGTAGTGGGCATGGAGCCCCCTCGTGGAGCAGTGGCTTCGTCCCATCATCCGGCTGAGGTGCCCTCCTTCCGCTTCCCCGTGAGGTGCCTGGTTTTTTTCGACCTGATGCCCCAGCAGTGTTCTCTCCATTTTGAGGCAGGTGTCATGTATGGAATTCACCCATGCTTTCTGGGACCACTGGTCCACAGACATCAATTGGAACAGTATATGGACTTGTGTACTTGCTGTAAATATTTGTATATACTGATCTTTTAAAGTTATGTTGGCCTATCTGGATTTTTGATGATTACACTTGTTACAATCATTTCATTTGGTCCTTCCGTTCTTCCAGGGGGCTACGGGGAGTAAATGTCATGTTGCTGCATGTGTTTATGTGTGTGTTGTTGGGGGTGGGGGTGTTGCATGTTGCCTGTGTGTGTCACTCCCTTTTTCCTCCCCCCTCCCCTGTGTGCTAGGTGCACTACTCACTGTGGTCGTCGCAGCCATCTTTGATGTTCCTGGTAGAAGAGAAGGTAAACCAACATTGGTAACAACTGTAACTTGGGCTCCATGGCATCCAGGTTCCTCGTTGGGTGTCGAGAGGTGAATGGTTTCCCATCCAATTCCTGTTTCCTCTGTGCTTTTGATGGTGTTGGTACCACCCCGGAAAGCTGGTGGATTGGTGCCTTGTAATAGTGTGGGCAGTACATTGTCTTCCGCCTGTCTGTTGGCGGTTACCGCCGCGGTGTTTGTTTCTGCCGTCGTGGCGGTCGGTGTGTTAAAGTGGCTGTCTGTGTTGGCGGTTTCCACCATGGTTGTAATTCCATTTTTTTAACTGCCGGCCTGTTGGCAGTATTACCGCCACTTTATCATCGACTGCCAGGGTTGTAATGAGGGCCAAAGTATCTCCAGGAAAGTTGCAGTACTGTCAAAAAGAGATTTAATATCTTGGACATTACAATGAGAAAGCAGCGAGGAAAGTGTCACAAGAGAGAATTTCAGCCATTATGAAAATGTGTCTGCCAATCAGTCAAAGAGAAATCAGGATTTTTTGGGAAATGGTGGGCTACTGTCGCCTACTTTCCGTTAGTGGCTGAGCCATTGCAGAGACTAATTGTTGGACCTGTCAGCTCTACGTGTGGTTTCCCCAGTCTTTTTGGCTTCTGACCTCCTGTTATGATCTTGTGCTAAACTTTGCTTTTCCTGGCTTTAGAACACTGGGCACTTTGCCACTGCTGACCAGTGCTAAAGTGCAAGTGCTCCCGGTGTAAATTGTGATTATAATTGGTTATCCCGGAGTGGCACATTTGATTTACGAGTAAGTCTCTAGTAAAGTGGACCAGAGGTGCCCATAGCCTGTAAATTAAATGCTAATAGTGAGCCTGCAGCACTGATTGTGCTTTCCACATGAGTAGCCCTGGAAACATGTCACAGACCTACCAGTGCAGTGTTTGTGTGTGCAGTTTTAAACTGCCAGTTCGACCTGGCAAGTGTACCCACTTGCCAGGTCCAAACCTTGCCTTTTACTACATATAAGTCTCCCCTACGGTAGGGCCAAGGGAGCCCCACGAGCAGGGTGCAGTGTATTTAAAAGGTAGGGCATGCACTGGTGTGTTTTACATGTCCTGCTAGTGAAATACTGCTAAATTCATTTTCACTATTGTAAGGGCTATCTCTCCCATTGGGTACTATGGGGATTGCCTTGTAATATCTTTTAAGTGTAATTTCTTGTTGAGAGCAGATAGAGAAGCAGGGTTTGGGGTCTCTGAACTCACAATTTAAAAATACACCTTTCAATGAAGTTGGCTTTTAGATTGTTAGTTTGAAAATGCCACTTTTAGAAAGTGGGCATTTTCTTGCTTAACCATTTTGTGCCTCTGCCTGGCTGTGGAATACACATCTGGATCAGATTGACAGTTGGGCTGTTTGTGAATTCACTCTAGACTGTGACACAAAGGGAGCTGAGGTTTGTCCTGCATATCCTGATGAGTCTTCCTGGGCTAGAGAGGGAGAGAGGAACTGACACCTGCACACAATACAGTCTCCACCCCCCAGAGCGTGTCTGGGGCATGGCAAGGAAGAGGCAGGGTCTTGTGCACTACAAAGACTTTCCTTTGAAGTTTGCCTACTTCAAAGACAGAAATTAGTATAAGTATCGGACTGCTAACCCCAAACGTGAGGATACTTTAGGATCAAGAGGAACCTCTGCCATGGAGAAGAGCTGGAAGAGAGGACCTGCCACTCTGCCTGCTGCTTTTATGTGCTGGCCTGCTGCTACTACTTCTGCCAAGAGAGTGAAAAGACTGGATGATGCTGTGTATCCAGCTTGTGAAGATTCTCCAAGGGCTTGGACTGAGCTTGTCTCCTGTTAAGAAGTCTCATGGACATCAAAGTTTCATCTGCCAGCATTTGGCCCCCCTCTTGCTGAGACCCCGTGACTTGCCAAGTGGTGCCACATCCAGTTGCTTGGTCTCTGGAAGGAGACGCTGGCAGAACCTGAGAGAAAATCCATGCACTGGACCGAGCAGCAGAAAAATCTACTCATGGCCAGAACCACAGCTGAAAAATCTACACTGCACCAGTGAAATTGACACATTGCCAACTCAGGGCAGATTCGTCAATGCTGTGTGTCTGGATTTTCCTTGCATTGTCCCGGAGTGTCAAAAGCTTCACTATCACTTCCAAGTGAGGAAAGAATCATAGCATCGCTTACCCAGGGGAGAATGAATCGATGCACGGCCTAACTTGGGAGTAAGGAATCAACGCATCACTTGTTTTTCTGATACACGCGTGCCTGTGTAGCTTTATTTTTGATGCATGCCAAGTACATTGTGCTAAAACAAAGCATCCATTGATTTCTATGTATTAAGACTCTTTTTACTTTAAAAATTTATATCTTTTCCTGTGTATGTATGACTTTTGTTGTTTATGTCTTGTTGGATTTATATAAATATTGGCTATTTCACTAAACTGGTTTGTGGTCCTTTTGTGGTGTTTTCACTGTGTTACTGTATGTGTTTGTGCAAATACTTTTTACCCAGCTTCTGAGATAAGCCTGACTGCTTGTGCCAAGCCAGCAAGGGGGTGAGTAGGGGTTATCTGACCTGTGTATCTCCCTTAACCTGACAGTAGGGTGGGTCCCTACTTGGACAGGGTGCAAACTGACTGCCGACTAGAGACCCCATTTCTAACACTAACACACAAGAATGTGTCTGATCCAGTATCCTGGGATAATGATTGCTTGATTACCTTCTTAGAGCTGAGAAAAAATCTCTGTCATGCCCCAGCACTGGGAATGCCTGATTACGATAAGTCATTTGCACTTTTTTGCAGTGAGTGGGAGGGCTGCACTCTCTCAGTGCTTATGCAAACCCATAGAAATGCCAAAAAGCGTGTGGCCTACTTTTGTGCTGCAAGGCTGCTTTAAAGGGGAAGCAGTGGTCAGTATCAGCATAGAGAGGTGTGAGAATATAGTTATAGGTCACCCATTGACTGTGTATGTTCTCCATTCAGTGGAGTTATAGTTGACAAGAACTAGAACCCAGCACCTGATGAGTAGCTGCCCTATGAAGTACAAGCAAGTCATTCTAGCTGCAGAGAATGCAACTGACAAGTGCTGTGGTGTTCTACATCCTTCAACATTGTTACCTGTACCTGATCAAGAGAATGATGAGGAATGTGAAATGGACCATGATTGTCTCGATGTTACTGAACTAATCACCAAACCAAAACCAGACATATAGGGGGTTATTCCGACCCTGGCGGTCATAGACCGCCAGGGCCGGGGACCACGGATGCACCGCCAACAGGCTGGCGGTGCATCCAGGCCAATTCTGACCGCGGCGGTAAAGCCGCGGTCAGAAAAGGGAAACCGGCGGTTTCCCGCCGGTTTTCCCGTGGCCTGAGGAATCCTCCATGGCGGCGCTGCAGGCAACGCCGCCATGGGGATTCCGACCCCCTTCCCGCCAGCCTGGTTCTGGCGGTTTTGACCGCCAGAACCTTGCTGGCGGGAACGGGTGTCGTGCGGCCCCCTAACAGGGCCCCACAAAGATTTTCAGTGTCTGCATAGCAGACACTGAAAATCGTGACGGGTGCAACTGCACCCGTCGCACCCTTTCCACTCCGCCGACTCCATTCGGAGCCGGCATCCTCGTGGAAGGGGGTTTCCCGCTGGGCGGGCGGGCGGCCTTCTGGCGGTCGCCCGTCAGCCCAGCGGGAAACTCAGACTGACCGCCGCAGTTTTGACTGCGGTGCGGTCATTCGGCAGCTCCCGCCAGGCGTGCGGTTACCGCCGCCGGCGGGAGTCAGAATGACCCCCATAGAGCCTCCACTACTTGAATCTGATTTTGTGCTCTATGTTGATGGCTTATGTTTATGAGACAGTGGGGAGAATCTGGGAGCAGCGTATCCTGTCTTCTCTATCTCAGGAGTTGTTGAAGCCACCTAGCTTCAAGAAATATTCTCTGCTGACGTAGCTGAACTGATTGCTCTTACTAGGGAATGCTGTGTTTCAGACCAACTGAAATTGACAATATTTAACAATAGTCAATATACCTTTGGTGTTGTTCATGACTTCAGACAACTATGGTCACAGACGGGGTTTCTGATGTCTTTTGGATCACCAAATTGGAATGGTGAACAATGAGAAACTTTCTTAATGCATTGCAGTTACCTGGACAAGCTGCAGTGGTCAAGTGCACCACACATCATTCTGGATCAAAGGACTTGACATTAAGAAACAATTACAGAAAGAAAGTTGCAAAGTACTGTGCTCACAATGTTGTTACCCTTACTGGGGAGCACACTAATGAGGGAATGGATGAAACTAACTACAACCTTTTGTTGACCACACCAGACACTTGGGAAGAGGTAAAGAGGCTCCAGGAAGAAGTGTCAGAGGAAGAACAGCAAAGCTGGATCAGAGGAGGTTGTGTCAAGGGAGATGATGACATTTGGGTTTCGATGGATGAAAGACCAGTGTTGCTGAACAGTTTGTTACCCCTGATGGTGAGGCATTTCCAGGTCCAGTTCATGTTGGTAGGGATGCCATGGCAAGATTGTTCAGGCAAACGTGATTCAATCCCAAGTTCAGATTGATGGCGGAAGTGTTGTGTCACAAGTGTGTTGTGTGTCAACAGATGCAGTTACATTGAGTCACATAGGAATCACAGGAAGACCCTTTAACAGGATACAGTTGGATTTCACTGAGATACCTGCGTGTAATGGGTTGATATCTATACTGGTGATTGTGTGCATCTTCTTGCACTGGGTCGAAGCTTACCCAACTAGGAGACATGATAGTCTCACTGTAGAAAACTGCAGTTGAGAGAGCTCATACCTAGGTTTAGCTTGCTAACTTCTCTAGAATAAGGATCCACTCTTCTCATACTCACATAATTGAGTGTCCTTTGTTGCAACAGCACCTGTTCCAGAAGTGCAGGTGGTAACATAGAGATGACAGCAGATTAGTCGAGCTGTCGGAGGTTGAACAGAGCTTAAAACAGCACATGTTTGGTCTGAAGGGGGTCCTGAGCAAGTCACAGTTGAAGCAACTGAATCTTGCCCTGTGGTGTTGAACAAGCAGAATTAAGATTCAGACCATGACGAAGGACGTAGTGCTGGAAGAAAGCGAGTGGAAGCTGGAGACCGATGGCCTAGAAGGCAAGAAAGAGAGAAATTGAGTTTGCCTAAAGAACATGTGCAACAAACAATCCCAGAGGATATTGAGAACTCTGATCAAAGTAAAAGTAAGAAGGAAGAACTGGCACTAAAGAGATCAAATGGCACGAGGGTGCCCGCAGAAGGTACTTTTCACCTGAATGGACATACTTTGCTGCAAATGACAGATAGAAAGTGTTGAGAGTTTTGGAATAAGACTGCACATCCAATTGAAACTCCTTGAACTGAGCCTTGTGTTTGAATTCTATTTTGAGGTTCCTGTGCTATTGGATAGACTCAGATATTTAATTTTGGATGTGAACATTAGTGACCTTGAATTGTGCATAGACTGTGCATGAACGTTGAAAAAGAATACCTAGGCCAGAGTAAAAGAAGCAAAGAGGGTTACCCTTGGAAGAACATGGAATAGGGATAAGGAAGTCTCATGAAGATTTTTCTATACTTTTGAAATTCATCACTCGAACTTTGGTTTGTCACTTTTGAAGAATAATCATCTGTTGCTGCTGCATATCACCCTGAATAGATCTGGCTATAGATAACTCTTGCATGCAAATCAGAAAAGTAGATGAAGGTACATAATAGGTGCAGTATTGCTTATTTCTCTTATAATACCTTTCTTTGTTTGGGTTCTTCATCGTCGTTTGGTTTCTTCAATGGAGTTCATGTTTTTTTTGGTTTCCTAGTCCAGGTGTGTTGTTGGTTGGTGTGGGGGGGGCGTTGTGCCGTTGGTCATGTCGGTGGTGGCGGCGGTGGGTGTGGATGCTGTGAAACTGTTGTGTATGTCTAAGATTTTGAGGTGAAAGTAGTTGGAGAGGGAGTTGCAAAGGTTTTGGATGTGAGGGGGGTCTATTGGACTGGATTTGGGTTTGGTGAGCTCTTTGACGATGGTAAAGAGTTCCTTGCTGTTGTGTGAGTTATCATCTATGCGTTCTTTGTAGAATGACCGTTCTGTGGTCCGGATGAGTTGGTGTTGTTTGCGTATGGTTGTTTTGAGGGTGGAGAAATTGCTCATTGAGGGCTCTTGGCGCCATGCTTTCTCAATTTTGCGGCATTCACATTTGGAGGCTTGGAGTTCTGTAGTGAACCAGAAGGCAGTCTTGATGGTGCGAGTGTTGTTGTTACTTTTCAGTGGGGCGAGGGAGTCTGTGCAAGTTGTTAACGATTGTATGAGGTTGTGGGAAGCAATGTTGGGGTCGTTGGTGATGGGGTGGAGCTTGTGTGAGTTTGGCGTTCAGGTGTTCTATGCGGACCTTGTCCCACATTCGGTAGGGTATGGTGTGTTGTCGGTGGTGGGTGGGGGGTTTCATGAAGGAGAAGTGGACACAGTGGTGGTCAGTCCAGTGGAGTTGGTGGTGTGGGTAAAAGTGATGTGGTTGCTGGAAGTGAAAATTGCGTCAAGCGTGTGTCCCGCTGAGTGAGTGGGTGAGGTGACCAGTTGCTTGAGTCCTAGGTTCATGAGGTTGTCTAGCAGGGTTGTGGGTTGTGGGGTTGCAGGAGTGGGTGCTTTCCAGGTGAAAGTTGAAGTCACCAAGGAGTATGTAGTCTGTGGAGGTGAGGGCGTGGGAGCTGATAGTATCAGCGATGGCGTCGCAAAAAGGGGGGCGGGGTCCTGGTGGTCTGTAAATGAGGGTTCCTCTGAGGGTGGTGTTGGCGTTTCTGTGAATTAAGAAGTGTAGGTGTTCTGCACTGTCTAGGATGTCGTGTTGAGCTTTTGTGTATGATGGCGATGCCTCCTCCTGGCTTGTTTATGCGGTCTCTAAGGGACATTTTGTAGCCTTCTGGGATGGCTATGGCTATGTCAGGTTCTGATGAGGAGTTCATCCATGTTTCCGTGAGGAAGGCGATGTCAGGGGAGTGTATTGTGATCAGGTCCCAGAGCTAGATGGCGTGCTTATGGATGGAGCGGGTGTTTAGGAGTATGCAGTTAAGGTGGTTGCGGGGGTTGTTGTTGTTGTGGTGCGTAGTGGTGTTCTGGTGTGTGTTGGTGTTGTTGTGGTGCATGTTAGTGTTGTTGTGGTGCATATTAGAGTTGTTGTGGTGCATGTTGGTGTTGTTGTGGCGCATGTTGGTGTTGTTGTGGTGCATGTTAGTGTTATTGTGGTCCATGTTAGAGTTGTGGTGCGTGTTGGCATTGTTGGTGTTTATGTGAGTGCAGGAAAAACGGCATGAGTGGCATGTGAATGGTCCATGTGTGTGCTTGGGGTTGGCTTGTGCGCAGGCGGGGTGCTGTCTTGGGTTGAGGGCATGGAATTTGCTGCCTCGGGGGTCAGAGCAGCGAGGGCCAGGGGGACCGGTGCTGGGCGCGGTCCAGGAGTGGACGGGCGCAGACGGGCTTGCCTTTGGTGCGCCTCCGGTGCGCCAGCTGCGCGGCCTCACAGCGGCCGCCATTAAGAGGGGGAGGTGGGAGGGAGGAGCAGCTGGGAGGCGGGAGGGAAGGGCCAATGGGGGCACAAGGGGGGCGGGGTCGCAGGGGACGCAGTGGCAGGGCTCAGGAGACCGGCAAGAGCCAGCTGAAAACGGGCAAGCAAACAATACTGGCAGAAAATGAAGTGGAATACAGAAATGGCACAGGGGAAGATACAAACAGTACAGTACAATACATTAAAAACGATTTGAAAAAACTAATTAAACGAAATGCAACAAAGCAGAGCACAAACAAGATAGGCCTCCACTAGGCACCAGGGATGAGGCGCAAGCGGGTGCCTGCGTGTGGTAGAGGGCCTCGAACTTCTAATCCTGGCGGCAGATGGCAGGGTCAGAGGCACGGAGGCAGGCTGGTGGAGCCAAGTGGACTCCTGGCCAGAACGAGGTCAGGGGGTCACACATGGCTCCGCGCAGCAGCTGCCATTAAGAGGGGGAGGTGGGAGGAGCGAGCAGCTGGGAGGCGGGAGGGAAGGACCAATGGGGGCATGAGGGGGGCTGGCCACAGGGGCGGCAGCAGCAGCAGGGCTCAGGAGACCGTCAAGAGCCGGCTGAAAACGGGCAAGCAAACAATACTGGCAGAAAACTAAGTGGAATACAGAAAGAGCACAGGGGCAGATAAAAACAGTACAGTAAACGAAAAACGATTTGAAAAAATGAATTAAACGAAATGCAACAAAGTAGAGCACAAACAAGATATGCCTACCACTAGGCACCAGGGATGAGGCGCAGGCGGGTGCCTGCGGGTGGTGGAGGGCCTCGAACTTCTGTTCCTGGTGGCAGATGGTGGGGTCAGGGGCACGGAGGCAGGCTGGTGGAGCTAAGTGGACTCCTGTCCAGAACCACATTTGGAGTTACTTGCAGTCTTTTGTTGAGCATATTCTAGAACAAGGTAAGATTCAATATCATTTTTCAAACTATGATTTAGTACTTCCAGTAGTTCCTTTCTTTAAAATTTTGAACAAGAATTCTTATGGTAAAGTTGCAGAAAAAGCAGGGAAATATTTTGTATCACTAAAGCCTTTTGACACTGCATATGCACACAGGCAAAATTTAACAGGTTCAATGACAGATTTGGAAATGAAATTCCTAAATTTGGGAAAAGATAAAAGAAGGGAATTAGAGAAGAAATTAGAGATCTAGTGAAGGGACATTTACCAGCTTTCACTTTAGATTGGCAGCACAAAGGAAAGTTGTGCATACACATTGCCCAGAGTTATCTCGACCCATTGTTTATAGGGAACATGTGAGCATGTTTTGTTGTCAGAGGAAAGAGTGAGTTCTTTCTAGATGGAAAAGATGCTGTGATTCCTGGAGTGTATTTTATCTGTGGACAGTATGGCTATTTGAAATTGCCGAAGGGGTGGCATAGTAAACGTTATCTTGGTATAGTGTTCTTGGACATTTATCATATGGAGCACTTTGAAAATCGTGTGTGGGATACGAAATCTAGAACTAGAAGAGGTGGAAGTGCTGCAGAGGTAGTAGGAGACATTTCTGGTCCATTGATTCCATCTGTAGGTGTGATTTTGAATGACATGAAGATTAAAAAGTTGTCAACCATAGTGGATAAGTTAGCTACTGGCACAGCAGATTCCTTATTGGTTGTAAATACAGAGATGGTAGCAATAAGATCTATGGTTTTGCAGAAAAGACTTGCGTTAGACCTCTTGTATGTTGTAGGTTTAGTTCAAAAGCTGTTGTTGGTTTTTGCGTTCTGTTAGTGGGATTTCAAGTTTTCCATAGAATGAAGGCTGAAAAGGCAAAGAAGAGAACGAGAGCAGATCTTGAGCTGAAAGATCATCAGTGTAGATATTAAGATGATATGAAATGTCTGGATGAGTATAGACGAAAGCTGATGAAAATGAAAAAAGTGACATGAAATAGTGGGGCTACCTAGGGTCTACCTTAGGGGTGCCTTACATGTATGAAAAGGGGAGAGTGGAACCTGGCAAGTGGGTGCATTTGCCAGCTCGAATTGGCAGTTTAAAAACTGCACACAAAGACACTGCAGTGGCAGGTCTGAGCCATGTTTACGGGGCTACTTATGTCGGTGGCTCAACTAGTGCTGCAGGCCCACTAGTAGCATTTGATTTACAGGTCCTAGGCACCTCTAGTGCACTTTACTAGGGACTTACTAATAAACCAAATGTGCCAATCATGGAAAAGACTATTATACATACACCTACATTGTACACAGAGAGCATTTGCACTTTAGGACTGGTCAGCAGTGGTAAGGTGCACAGAGTACCAAAAACAGCAAGAAAAAAGAGTCCAGCACACAGCAACAACCTGGGAAGTAAAGGCACAACGTTAGGGGACACCACGACAAGGATGCCAGGTACATGTATGTTTTATAATGACATTTATCAATTGGAAATTATTACATGCATGCATTTATATTCAATATATTGTGATTATGATCTCATAGTTGAATGTTATATCTTTATAGTTATTCATCATTTATTGTACTTCTGAGAAGAAAAGCACATCTAGTCATATTTTTGAATATGCATTGAGTTCTATGTTTAGTTGAGTGGAGTTAAGGCCTAAAATGTTTTTCTGTGTTTAATCTTTAATGCAGAGTTTTGCTTCCATTGCATATTTCTCTATTTGCTAATGCGGCTGCACAGGTCTACAGTTAATGAAGAGCTCTTTTTTATTGGTCTAAGATAAAGGAGGTATGGGAGGGTGTGTTGCCAAGGATGAGGAGCGCTAACAGCAGAGGTGAAGAAGAACTTCTGAGTTCCTGTACATGGGGTGGATCCAAGCCTAATGGGAGTTGCAGATTTGAAACTGTGTACGAAGGTGGAAAGCTACTGATAGTGACATCAACTCTTGAAGGTTCTGCAAGGACTAAAGTGGTGTTTAGTTAGTTAGAGAGGCAGATTCCCTTTTTCCTTTGACTAGAGAGAGATTAGAGCGAGTTTAAAGAAGTACAGACCTCGTTGCTCCACTTTTGGCTGAAGTGGCTTCATGTTACACACATCTCTCTTCTGCAGAACTTCTACTCAGGTTACTGTTCTGCTTACACTTTTGACAATGTTCTCATTTCCATACCCTTTGGAGAAATCTTTGGTTTCCTTTTAGTTGGATTAGAATATTTCGATTTAATTAGATTTCAAATGGTTAGAAAGGAAGATTGCAATTTGGATTCTGATCATGAATTACTTTTCCATATCTTTTGTATTGCCGCAACTGAAATATTGGTGTGCCTGATGCTTTTAAAATTTAACCTGATGAGATGCTTTAATTCGTTTTTAGTGATTTTGTACTTTTATAGTAGGTTCTTGAGACTCTTTTACACAAGTCTTGCTTTGTGCAGCCAAATGGGTTACACTGTCAATTGATAAAATGTACTGATGTGTCTCTCCTTACCCCTTCGAACTCTTAAATATATTCATCAAAACTCGAAAATTAGCTAATGTGCCAGACACGTTCTCACGGTCAAGACAGCATCCAGCTGACCAATGGAAAGCAATTCTATTCCCTTGGGTATAAGTGGAGAGCAGGAGTACTTAAGGCTTGTACCTAAGATGATCCATCAGGGTTCTTCTTCCTTCAGATGTTTTCTTCCAGGTACGGGTGTGTTCTGAGGAGTTAGCAATAGTTTGTCCAATAGACTTGCCAGTTATTAGAGATTTCCAAGGCACAATATTTGCATAATTCCCACCAAAACTCAAATAAGTTTGAAAGCACTTCATAAATCACTTGACTGTATATCTTTACTGAGAACTCTATTCAAAATAACAAAAGTCAGGCCCTCTTCTTAGAAACCTTGGGTACATTCCAGGTCCCTAATCAGGCAACACTTTCATCCGCTGTGTGGCAGATATGAATGGTTGAGAGATCGCTTCGGATGAAAGGCTTCTGTCTTGTGCGCCTCTTTATAGTACATTCATGAAAGAAGGAAGGCTGTTGCTCTGGTTCTTTGTTTGACTATGAGTTCCCAAGTCTTTCTGGATGGCTCATCCCAGGTAACAGTTTCAGTGTTTGACTCACATAAATATTATCCTGCTAGTAGAGTTTGACGTACTGTTTCCTGGCAGAACATTCTTTCAAGGATGCTTAGAATGCTAATTACAGCATCTAGAGGAATGGGAAGCCAGCACAAATGGTTCAACTTAACTGTGTTTCCAGGCATAATTTTATAAATGTTGCTTTTACACGACAGCTATGAATAAATTTACCACTAAACTAAATTTTGTATGTTAATAAAAAAATAACTTTAATACTAGTTTAAGCATTTTCTTAGGCAAAACTGTGAACTAGGACTAGGAAAATGTAACCACACCTATGCCATGGAAAACATCGTTAGTAGCTACTCACTGAGGGGGCGTACTAAACCTTAAGGATATACATACGCATTAAGCAGCCTGCAAATGTACAGGTTCACTCTAGGGGTGACTTCTTTAATGCATATAAAAAGATTTTTTCTACATGACAGAACACCTTTTTCTGACATGTTTTACTGCAGTGCATTAAACTGGAGCTAGCCTGGCCACAGTGGTGTCTAAGGAGCCGTATATTTGTATTATATTTATGGGTGGTGTAATTACACACCCCAGAAAACACATAACATTTAACACTGAACACATTACGTTTAACATCCACTAGTGGATTTTAAATCTACAATGGTTATATTGGGAAATTAAATACCCCAAATTAGTGTGTCGAATGTTACCTTTTGTAATTAAGCACTGAGAACACATATAAGGGCACTAGGGGGCATATTTATGAAAAGTTGTGCTGCACCTAGTGCAGAGCCACTTTTCTAGCACCCCTAGGAGCCCCCCCCATGCCACCATATATGCTCCGTATTTAATATACGGTGCACCATGGTGGCAGTTAGGGAACTGGCGTCAGCATTTTTGATGCTAGTTTGGCGCTTTGCATGATTAGCAAAAAAAATGTTGATGCTAATCCTGCGAAGCACCCAGAGGCCCATTGTAATCAACTGGAGCATCCTCTTAAAGCCTGCGTAGAGCAGGTGTTAAAAGTGCAGAAATAAATGACGCAGAGAAATTACTTGGGGGCATATTTAAGAAAAGTTGTGAGTGCACCTAGTGCAGAGCCACTTTTCTTGCACCCCTTTGCATCCTCCTTAACAGCACCATATGTGCGCCATATTTAACATACAACACACTATGGCGGTAGTTAGGGGACCAGCATGAAAAAAAATTACGCTAGTCCGGAGCTTTGCAGGATTAGCGTAAAAATGTTGATGCTAATCCTGCAAAGCTCATTGAGGCCCATTGTAATCAATGGTGTGCCTCCTTTTAACGCCTGCTCTGAGCAGTCGTTAAAAGTACAGAAAACATGACTTAGATTTCTTTGTGCCATTTTTCTGGCCTCTAATGGGGGAACACCCTCTTTGCATAATGTAGCGCAAAGGGTTACAAAGTGGCGCAATGTATGAATTACGCCACTTTGTAAATATGATGCAGGGTTTTTGGCCTTCTAACACCACATTAGCATAAACAAGTGACACTAATGTGTTGTTAGAATGGTACTAGTGGCTCCTAAATAGGCCCCCTTAGATTTCTTTGCACCATTTTTTTCGGCCCCTCCCCCGAATTGCCTGGGGCAGGCATAATGTAGCACAAAGGGTTACAAAGTGGGGCAATGCATGCACTGCTCCACTTTGTAAATATGGCGCTGCATTTTTTGCCTTCCAGCGCCACATTAGCATCAAAAAAATTAAGCTATTGTGTTGTTAGAATGGCACTAGGCCCTCTTAAATCTGGGCCTAAATATTGCGACAGTGGGCAGCCAGGATGTCAGCAAAATATTCTGTCCATAAGTGGTGGACAATCTAGATAATCCAGAGAGAAACGAAATATTCCACAAAAAGTTACTCTCCTACTGCATGCAGGTATTACTGAGCAGACCTCAACACCCTAAAACGTGACAGACTCAAGGAATTTATAAATACATGTCTGAAAAACACAGCAAAGTACTCAACAGCATAGTTAAAACGTGCATTATTCATAAGACCCTTCATTTTTTCTACCCTGCAAACATTTAATGAGATGAGAGGGCGTCCAAAAATGTTAGCGTTGTATTAGAAAGCTCCTATTACATGTGCGCTGCAAGGCAAAAAATGTAAAGTTGTTTGAACATCATGACGCAATTTATTTAAAAAAAATAGCTCTGTCTGAGGAATATTCACCGTGTGCGTTCTCGTGTATGCTTATGAATATTTATATTTATAATGGTTTTCCGAGACCACTACATCGCTATAAAGTGTAAAGCAATTGCAAGTGGTGTTTTAGTAAATAAACAGTAAAACAAAACTAGTGTATAAAATGTAACCAATATATTTAATTTCTCAAGAACTGTCTTGGACATTTATTTGATTGTTTTTCGTGTTTTATGAGTAGTTGATAAACATGATACACAGCTTACTTCATAACAAGCCTGTAAAATCGCTCAGCGCTAGTCATGAATACCGAGTGTTTTTCGCTTACATTTAACCATTTGCTCCATTACTGAAGAATCGTCTTGTAGGAGTATCACAGTCAAGAAATAATAAATAAGTAGACAAGTCTAATTTAAAATGGAAGCATATAGGAACAATATTCATATATACTCAACTTTACAGAACGTTTAGAAGTTTATACATTTCTAGGAGATTATGGAGGAGGAAAAGACACCCTCTTAAGAGTTTTTGGGAATGGTTAAAGGCAGGATAGAACATAAATGGTTTTATGCACAGATTTGTTACTGAAATAAAATTAAACCTTTGCCTAAAAAGACAGTGCACTCAACATGATGGGGGGCTTTTTCCCAGTGTCTGGTGTTCATTATTATTTTCCTGTTTTGATCGCCATGGTGTTCATAAACATGAATGGGGAGCATTGGTGCAGTGTATGTGGAGAGATATGTTGTGTTTTGCTTTATGCTTACTGTATTCATTCAAGCTCACCTTGTTAGGGTCGAGTGTGCAAGCGCGCTGGCCCCCATTGTAATCTCTCTGTGGGCTTTTAAAATGCAAAAGAATTGCATTTAAAATAGCAGGAGATTAAAGAAGTCCTCTTATTTAGTTAATAGAGTGTAATTCATGTGAAACTCGGTGTCCACATTATATTGAGTGATTCAAATTATTGTTTATTGTTGTAAACACTTTAGTATAATTTAGTCATGGCCCGTGACGAAACAGCATGTGATAGCTCTTTACAATTCTGCGTTTTCGTCAGTTGTTGCTTAACAATCGGCCCTGGAGCTGAGATAGCGAGACTTGAGTTCATTGCATGTCTGGTATGAAGCTGAGCCATCCCTCTTCAGAAACTGGATGAACTACACGCAAGAGTTGACAACACTCCCTTCATTGAAAATCCCATTAATGTATTTTTTGCCAGAGTAATTGTTTTCATTGTTATGATGGAAGCAACAGACCATGTGGGTTGTGGAGCAGCCTGGGAGTCTCCCTTTGTGAGACAGTAACATTAAAATAATACATTGCATGCACTTCATTAAATGGCCTCATTCATTGTTTGACAATTCAAAAATGGCCATATATACCACCTTGACAACATCAATCAGACTGTCCAGATGTGTGCAGCATGTCACTCCTCTGTAAGAGTGCATATAATTAGAAAATAGGAATTCAAAGGAACCTTCTGGCCTTAGGATGAGAGCGTAGTTTGTTTTCAAACTACCTGCTTGCTTGCATAATTTGCAGAGTATCTGGGAACCAGTGAAAGTTTTAGGGTCCCAGACTAGCTTTAGGTAGTGCAGTGTGGGGACAGGGAAATATCCGAGAGAGGTATGGTAGCAGCCAGGGAAGGGCTGAAGTTTGGTGGCGGATGGTTTAGTACTACTGGTTAATTGCATTTTTGTCAATGCATTTGACTGCAAACAAATTTATTTTCCTTTTGTGTCTCACCTTCCCGCTCACGCTTATGGCAGCCATGGCACTATGAATTGGCTTGTTTATGTCAACTGTTTTACTTTTAATTTTCGATTTAAGTGGCCAAAAGGTCCAGTTGGGTTTTCACAACGCTAATAGCTGTAACTCGAGCAAACGTGAGACTCATTGCATTGCAAATGCTTGTTTTTCTGTGCTGTGGGTTCCACTTTCTGGGTCGCAGATTCTTTGTGCTGGAAACTTTGACCAACCGCATCTGCTTAGCAGTCGATCCTGGGCATCCGATCTGGATGGTCTTGTTGGTTGAAAATTTCATTTATCGCCATTTGGGTGCATTTTTAAGAGCCCCTAGCGCCACTGGTGCATCACTTTCTATGACGCTCCAGTGGTGCTATGCCCTGCACTGTATTTACAAGGTGGTGTTAAGCCACTTTTTGTGGCTTAACAACACCTTGTAAATACGGCCCCTTCACATGCAGCACTTTGCGTGGAAGGGGAGTGCAATGGGTGTTGCTGTTGGCATGCCATAGCAACACCCATTGTCTTTTGGCGCTGCCCCAGTTTTCGTAAATCTGAGGCAGCGCCAAAGTCTAACTCAACCCCATGGGTGACGTTAGAGTGGCACAACCTCGTTTTTTTCTCTTTCTATGTGTGCTGCATTTTGCAGCACACATAGGAAGGGAAATTGCCATATAAGATTGTTTTTGTGCAGGAAGGCGCTCCTTCCAGCACAAAAACAATCTCCCCCTTGACGCAGCCATCCTTGCACTACAGTGCAAGGGTTGCTGCATTGGTGCACGGCAGCAGGGTGAAACAAACGGGGTGCGCCATATTCTAGTAAATACGGTGCATCCCTGAGTTTTGAAAATGATGTTGCACAACGCTGCCAATTTTGGCTCTGAGCACCGTCATTTTCCATTAAATATGCCCCTAAATCTTTGAAATTACACTTGTCTCTGGATGATTTCATTATTCCAACAATTGGCAATGATCTCTAGAGAACTCGGAGCCCAGCAATTTTTTTTAATTTTTATTTTGGACATTTTCTGGTTCAGAGGAACCCTTTGAAGAGTGGAGGAGTTTCCTGGTTTCAGTGCAGTGCTGATTACTTGCAAAGAAGCTTTTCTGCAATTTGACTATTCCCTGAAGTTCATCAGGTTTTTAGCAGTGGCTTATATTGCCTTGGGGTGACAATCGCAATCCAAGCGAAGAACACTCTCCAGCATCAACACATTCATAATGTCAGGAACAAGCTCAACAACTAGAAACTGTTCAAGGCTGAAACGAAGTACATTCTACACAAGTACATTCTGTGGGTAGCAGTAGCAATGCTTGAGAGTGTCTATACATGTGTGTTGATGCTGGCGGACACTTTTCAGGCTTTTTCAATTGATATAGCACCATTGGTCGGTATGGCCTGACAATGAAGTCGAGCAATTTTCATCGCTTCTGCTATTTGCTCTGTGATTATCGAGCTGAGTATAAGGCAAAGGCCCACCAGTTCTATTGGGCAACTTTAGTACTGTTTTGGTACCTCTTTTTTCTTCAACTAGCTTCACTTCATCAAACAAAACAATCTACACTTTTGTACAGCATCCAGGAAAAGCCCTAATTAAAATAGTAAAAAGTAAGTTGGCTATGCAATGTTATAATCTAAAGCATGCTGGGCAATAGACTTTCGATAATCTGCTTGGAGTGAACCCTCCACAAGTGCAGTTTGGCAAGAGGAATCTTAAATGTGTCATATGCAGAGGAGCCCAGTACTTTATTAGAAAGACATAACTTTCTCAAAAGAAAGCAGACTTCTTAAGAGAAGATAGAGGAATATGTTGCTGTGTTGATATTTATATCATGGACCAGTCTGAGTCAACTATGCCTGAAGGAAAGTACAAGAACACATCCTAAATGATGAAACTCTTCACTTGTTGAGTCCTTGACCCTTGCTAAAAGTTAGGTAGAGGTACATAACTTAGGTCACACTGGACATAACTTTCTCAGAAGAAAGCAGAATTCATAAGAGAAGATAGAGGAATATGTTGCTGCGTTGATATTTATATCATGGACCAGTCTGTATTCAACTATGCCTGAAGGAAAGTACAAGAACACATACTAAATGATGAAACTCTTCTCTTGTTGAATCCTTGACCCTAGCTAAGAGTTAGGAAGAGGTACATAACTTAGGTCACAATGGAACTGCCACTGGGGTCAAATTGGCATTCTCATTGATCAAAGCCATTCAAGATGCAACACCCCTCCGGAGATAAAGATGCTTTATGTTCACTATTAAGACTGGCCATGGCGAGTTTTATTGAAGGGTATTTTTTATTGTGCAGCCTCTTCATCAATTGCTAAAAGAGGGTACATATGTATTTGGTCAGAAGACTGCAATATAGCTTTACTTAAGATCAAAGAGCTCATTGTGTAAGCACCAACCTTGACCAACCAAACCAAACTGGTCTCCTTCTTGCACAAGCAACAACTTAACCAGAACCATATCGGACAGAATTTCGCTTGTCCAGACAAACCGATTCATAAAGGCAGCCATTGGTGCTACGAAAATCCACTTGCTCTCTCAATGTTTCCCAGTGTGAGTGTGTTGCATAGGTAAATTAACTATTATTTTCCATAGAAAATTATTTCAGATAATCTTTAAAGAGATGAAAAGTCCCATATTTTTTTAGAAAGACTTTTCTGCCTTTCCTACTTTAGAACCCACCACATCATGAAACGAATACTGCATCATAAGTATTTTTTGGGGCACTTTAAGTATACGTGTGTCTGAATGAAGTATGACTAATCAAACCTTTATGGCAAGACCGGAGGCTCCTATTATGCATTTTTCTTTTCTTTATTTTTAATAGCAGCTCCAGTCAAGAACAAACTACAAATCCCAAGAGGCTAAAACAACCAGCCAATGGGAGACAAAAGGTAGTTTCAACATGTGCACCAATCACAGATCATCCCCTGTAATAATACCTATCTTGACTGAGAACAGCCCTCTTTTCTTGCGGCTCGCAGTCAAGATAAGTATTATTTTTCCTTCACTTTCATTGCTTAATACGTAATTCTAATATTTATATTGACTTTCACATTTGTTTACTGTATCATTGTGCTTTAGTTTCATTCCAGTGGGCTTGTAGCCGCATATGTGCTATGCGCGTTGCGCGCTTCATTTTATGACCGTTTACTGGGATTTTCGATCTCCTCAGCGCGCGTCCGTTGATTGCGGCGTTCACTGAGGAGACTGCCAGCGCTTACCGGTCTGTCCTTCGCTCTGTGGAAGTCTTCTTGAGTAATTACCCAGCGCGTATCACTCCTCTCTTTTTCTTTTGATCTTCAAGCGCGTTCAAGCCGGTGCCTCGGGAACTTGCTTAATCGGCTTGTTCTCCCAGGCTGGGATTCCCCTTCTCAGTCTTTAATAAAATTAAGACTTTGCTTCATAAATTACTAGGAAAATCTACATTAAGTGGCACAGTGTGGGTCTTCATTTGGGCTATGGTCACCATAGCACTAATTCCCGAAGCTACACTTTTATTTTCAGTGACAAGCCAAAAACGGATGAATCCTCCAGAAAGCAGACATGACATCTGACCTAACTACTGTTACAGCTGAAAATCATTAGGTCCATCCATTGTCAGGTTCTGGATCAATAAGCAAAATGCTTAACCATGAACACACATGGCACTGGTCTCCTACTTCTGTGTCATAAACCCCATTCCATACAGAGGGAGCAAATTCTAGTTCAATAAGTGCTCTTTGATGAATCTTTGGTTCTGACTATGGCTGACATCAAAGTGAAAACATTTTAATAATGTGAAGCACTTATGGCCTCACAAGGAACACAGACAGTGTTTAAGTTCAAAAACATAAAGGTATATTGAGAGATTGTCAAAGTTATAACTAAAATCATCAGGATTAATGGTAATTCCAAAGCCAATATGTGAATGCATTATATCCAAAGCAATTCAAAATTATATGAGCAAAAACAAACTATTATAAAGGTGTCTTAAGTACAATGGAGCAACTTTGTTCTCCCATAAATGGGTCCTCCCCACACTGCTAAGCTAGGGAAAAGTCAAAGAAATCTAAAGAGAAGTTAAGGTAGTGAAATTCTACAAGAAGGCCTTTGAAAGGCTGTAACAAGAATGTTCTCTGAATAAGACAAAAAGGGAATCTGAAGCTAAAGGTAGATAGAAACGCATCTGAATGGAAAGGAAAATAGAAAAAGATCTGCATCTAAAATCAAATGAAAAAGCTTCTGAATTTCCAGCATGATTGAGGGTGTCTGAAGCTAATCAAAAGTGAATGTAAACATAGACGATGCAAACACATTATTATCACAGCAGAATTCTAACAGTATCAGTAAAATGTAATCTTTAAAGCAGCCAACCAATCAAGTGAAGACAGAAAAGATACAATGCCATTCTCAATGAAATATACAAAACTTTCTCCCAAGCAGGTCTGGACTGTGACCATCAAACTAGGGAATAAGACACATGAGCTGCTTACCATTGCAGGTGCAGCTAAGAGAGCCTTCATTCAACTAAGAAGTTGCCGCACAGTTTCAAAGAACAAACATTATTTTCCACATGAGAAACAAGAAGAACATTACATATTTGCATTACTAGGGGCCTATTTTCGCTGTAATCAGTTTGCATGTTGAAAAAAAATAGTTTTTCAGTACATTTGTTTGTTGTATGTTAATGTTGATATATGTGCAGCGCATTTAATTATACACAATCTTTACTAATCACAGTTCATGGTAATATTCAGAATTCAATATGGAGAGCTAAGCATTATTTCCAAGCAGCATCTGGCTCTTTTTACCTTAAGTTCGTGAATTCATGTAACTTCACTGTTGCTGTTATGTGGGCAATCATTTAATGGGAACTACATTGCCCTACTGGTATCATGAACGTCCTTATTTCTATTCTAGTGACATTGTCAGGTGCCGTTTTTGTTCCCCAACAACTTAGGCAGGTTCACTTATTGTGTTCATCTATGAAATGTTTCTACATAAAGCACTATGGTGATATCATTATGTAGGCTGCTCCAGGTTATATATGGATGTATATTGACTTCACCTCCTGAAGGCAGCGAAGCAGAGATTGAATCTACTGAAAATATGTGCAAATCTCCTTGGCTGATGGGTTCATATTTTGACACTTGAGCCACTCTGTTTTCATTATAAAAGTTACTAAAGTTTCGAGGGCATGTCTAAAGTTGCCAAGATGCTGCACGTTTTCTAAAAGAACTCCCCACACCTCCATTGATCCTGAGACATCAGAGGCTGTACCTACTGTATAGGAGCTGCTGAGCCTAGACAGAGCTACTCAGTGATAGGTGCTACCTACGGGACCATCTGGGTTGGCCATATCACATTGCTCTAGGGACGGGGAGAAGGTGCCCTGAAATGGCCTTCGTGGGACTTGTACGGGTCCTCACCCTTATGCCTGCACCTGCCCTGCATTGCTGTGGGGCCATTCGGGTGCCCCTGTGGCCTGGCTGGATCGAGACTCAAGACTATGGAGGCCAGTCTCTGAGCCGCAGGGACCCAGACCGTGAATGGCCCAATGCGGCCAGAGATGGCAACACCTGAGGCCAGAGGAGAGGATGGAGATCCAGCAGCAGCAGAGAGGCTCCACCAGAGAGCGGTATCGTCAGCAAGTGGGGGTAAGTCTTGAAGTAAAGCCCTCCTTCCCCGATCCTCCATGTCTCATGGCAGTCCCAGACATTGAACCCTGCTGCCTGTCGGTCCCAAAAAAGTGGAGGCGATCCGCCCCCTAGCGGAGAAGTCTTCACTATGCAGGAGTGAGACCTGCACACCAGAGAGCTGAGATTCGGCCAGCATTCCATTCTGACCAGTCCGGCCTGCACCAAAGTTGACTGGGTGGTGCAAGGCCTGAGCCTTCGAAGGCTGGAGCTGCAGGGGGGCATAATAAAGAGAATGAGCTATTTGGGAACTGATATGGTACAGGGACTGTACACGTGAAGTGCCCTCCCCCTGTGTGGTAGACCCATGCACTCGCAAGGACTGGGTTTCCATTGATTCCATTCTCTTACCATTGAGAGCAGGCCCCGATCTGGATGGAGGGTGATCCAGACCAACGACCAACTACTCGTGCTGCACCCCCTAAGACCAATTCTTCAGTGCCACGAGCTCCGGCAGGGGCTATTGGGTTATGCTGTTTCACCTCAAGAGCTGCACTGATACACCCTGCATGTAGCAGACTGGGGAGACCGCAATTGGTTCCTTGTGTGTTGAGTGCACCGGGAGTCCTGGGTTGCAAAAGGCACAGAGTGAACTTCTGGATGCGCTGTCCTAGGTTAACTATTGGCTGCTTGTGCGGCCCCGTATTACAATTGTACCTCCGCATGGGGCAAGTGGGTTGGATCCAACAGACCATCCTTCTCACAACTGAGATCTGCATCTCCAGCCTCACACAACACTGAACATTCTGGTGGGTGCCCCCTGTGCCATCATGATGCCATCATGACTGCAAATCCAAGTGACATATGGTCAAAGAGAAAGTCAAGTTGACTCAAGCCAAACCAAATGGACACATTCACCCCTCCAATAGGTGACAGTGGGGCACCAGCTGATACATCACTAGTACATCTTCCCGACGGAGCAAACTGATACCGAGGCCATTCTGCAGGCAATTCAGGCCTCCAAGGAGGTGGTGGACGTGAGAAATGGAGAGGTGAGGATAGGCGTGATTCTACTCAAACAAGACCTCAGGAATGTGGGAAACCTATTTTGGAGGCCGAAGTAACATCCCTTAAGGCCATAGTCCTCAAATTACTTCTCTCCAAGACACAACTTGAAGCAAGGTTGGAAGATGTGAAAACAGATTGCTCTGTAATAATCTCCACTTCGTGGGCTCTCCTGAAGGCACAGAAGGTGCAGACCCCGAGCAATTCCTAAAGACCTGGCTGAAATCCTGGATCGAAGTTGATCTC
Source organism: Pleurodeles waltl (assembly GCF_031143425.1). NCBI lineage: Eukaryota > Metazoa > Chordata > Amphibia > Caudata > Salamandridae > Pleurodeles > Pleurodeles waltl. The sequence goes on from NC_090440.1 coordinate 264,729,266, forward strand.
CTTTCTCCGTGGTTCATCCTCAAGTGAGCCCACAGATCTCTGGCGTCGAAGGCTCTGCTGGGGGCCCATGAAGACCTGCATACTCAACTCTTCCCTGACTACTCAAGGTTGGTCCAGCAGAAATGAACAATCTTTGAGAAATTTAAACAAAAACTGAAAGGCATGTATCTTCATCACCTGCTCGTGATTTCCGCCTCTCTGAATGTACTGCACAACTCCCTAGCTTACTTTTTATGCACCTCTGAGGAAGCCTTAGACTGGGCAGCAGAGTGGAAAAATCTCACCCACAACGGGGGAACTGAGAGGAGGGTGGGGGAGACATGTGGGGACCTGTCACCAAACATCCACTAACTCAACTGCAGAGGAAGACGAGGTCTCCCCAGCGGCGCAACCTTCCCCAAGGGTTTACTTACTCTACTGAAGCTGAAAGAGAACCAATGCCTCTCAACATACCAGAGCGTGGGGCGGGTCCTCTGGCTCAGGACAATCCACTGGACCATCTGCTGGAATCCCAGATGGACCAGCTCTCAAACAGACTGGAGTGTTGTGCACTGGACAAGGGATAACCTCCAAGCTTTATACATCACATACTCCTGGATAACTGGGTCAGAACTGCACACTTTGATCTCTCTTCAATCCTGTCGTGCAAATGCAACACTTCTACTCCTAAGAGCCTGGAGGTCCCTGTGTGAGACCCCCTATGCATTAGAAACAATGTTGGGTTTTCAGGGATGTTTTTTAGGTGACATATGCTTTTGGGAGGGAAGCATGCCGTGGGGGGTGAGTTGGAGTTTCATTTGGTTTGTTGTATGTTATCTATAATCTCTCTGAAGCCAAGGCCCTTGAGGCACATGTCCCACACCAGACACTTGATTGGTACCCATTCCATGTTCCATGGCACCCCAACCATCCACCTATGTAGAACCTCACTTCTGTGAGTCACAACATCCAATGCCATAATGGTTAAGTTTTCCATGTTCTCATGGAATGTCAACAGTTTCCTAGGTTGCATTAAAGGGTCATCCATCTGTCAATATATGAATTAGAAACTCCCAGGTGTCATTCTATAATGGAAGACTCACCTTCTGGGTACCCATTCCCCCTTTTTGCACCACTTTGGGTTTTCAAGCAGGTTTCACTAAAGGTGCAAGAGGAGAGGCAATACTCCTCTATGGACCCTTCCTTATAGTACACAGGAAGGCACATATTGACCCACTGGGCAGATTTTTTTGGCAGAGAAAGCACTATGGAGGACTCCCATTATAATCTCCTTAGTGTGCATCCCACCACAGTTACCCAGGGGAACCTTCCCCATAATACACAGGAAGGCACACATTGACCCACTGGGCAGATTCTTGGACATAGAAAGCACTCTGGAGGGCTCCCATTATAATCTCCTTAGTGTGCATCCCACCACAGTCACCAAGGGGGGCCTTAGAAGACTGTTATGTGATAGTCCTGATGTCCTCTCGCTCCTCCGGACAGCCATCATCGGGGGAGACTTCAATGTGGTTCCTATCCCGGAATATGAATCCACCACGGGCCCCACAACCACACCAGATAACTAGCTTCCTCACTGCACCTTTGTGATGTGTGAAGGGTATAGCATCCTCATGACAAAGATACATACATACACATACATCAGCAGCCCAAAAAACACTCTCTCACATCGATTTGCTGTTCCTCCCAGCCAATGATGTTCTCTACACTACAGCAATTGAGGTCCTGTTGTGAGGTATTTGAAACCATTCTCCAATGCTTCTCCACATAGGGACCACAGTAACTTCCCATATACCAATCTGGTGGCTTAATGCCTGTTTTTTAGCCAATACCCAATTGTCAAGCCACCTAGGAGAAGAGGTCAAGGTATACAACAAAACTAATCAGAGCTCTGTTTTCTCTGTGGCCTTTTTTGGGCGCCGAGCAAAGGCATGGTGAGAGGCTGGGCCAGATCCCTACTTTGTAGTCAGGAGTGATAGAAGCACCAACAAATGACAGCTCTAGAGACCCAGGTCATACACCTTGAGAATCAATGCACAGTAGCATCCCTCCCATTCCATATGCAGCAGGTGGATCTGGCCAAGTCCACCCTTAACCAACTCACCTTGGAAAAGGCCCACCAGTGGTGGCACACTTCTCTCTCTACGAGTCTCCGAATTGGGAGGTAAATCCATTAAGCTGCTGTATTGGCTAGCTACCATGTTAAGTTCCCTAGGATAGGTCCAGAAATCCTTGACAACAGAGGGGAGAAACATTACATGCTGGGGGCAGTGGTGGAAATGTTCACTGAATACTACCAATCCTTCGTATGACTCCCCCTTGGCCTCAGGAGACTCGCACCACCTTGATTCTGGTGGAGGTCCAGAAGGTGCATGCTCTCCTTCTTATCAACTTCAAGAAGGCCTTTGACTCGGTCAGTTGGTATTCCTGGAACAGGTATTGAAATGCATGGGCTTTGGACCAAGATTTACCCATTACGTACCATTACTATACTCTTCACCCTCTGCACGGGTACCTGTTAATGGGACACTCTCCCACCTCCTCCCCATCCATAAAGGAACCAGGCAGGGCAGCCCCATATCAACTTTGCTCTGTGTCCCGGTGATTGAACAGCTAACTTGGCTCATCAGGGTTGTCAATAGAAAGGAGGTGAGAAAAACAGAATTGCGCTATATGCTGACAATATTCTTCTTTAGTTAAGGGTCCTATATAAGTTGGGTCCCCGTGTGATGCAAATCATGCCCCTTTATGGAAAGGCTTCAGGAGTGTCACACTATTTGGGCCAAGTTTCTCCTGATCCCACTCATGAGAGTGTCAGAGGCCAATAACTGGCAAATGCAGATCCCAATCAAACAACTTTGTGTACATGTTTCAGTGAAGTTTGCCTTAACTCAGGCCTTCAATCCTCTCCCACTCTTGTCTAAAATGAAACAAGAATGTAATTCTTGGGAAAACCTGCCACTCCAAATCCTCAGCAGAGTGGCCCTATTTGAAATGATCATGTTGCCAAGGTTCTTATATGTCCTTCAAGACTTCCCAATGCACATACCCACATCCTTGCCTGAGACCTCATGGCCTTGATCCAGGCCATCCTCTGGGCTGGGCTTCCTCCCACTATTGCATGGGACAAACGCTACCAATTTGACGTATGATGAGGACATGTACATGGTGTATACTCACCTCAACTGCTGGGGCTCCCAATTATTAGTTATCAATGATTGGCTTAGTGGAGGATGGGGTAATATGGCTGTCACGTAGGCTCTCATTATCCTAATGAGACTACTGGATTTTTGGACGGCAAGATCATTCGCAGTATGGGGGACTAAGTCTGACGCACGGTGAAGGACCCTTGTGACCCCAAATCCAGGCTATGCTCCGGCTAACTAGCCGTGCCTCATCTCTCCGGAAGGGAAGAGACAATTGGGCAGCCGAGCGCATGACATCTTAGTACTTCCCAGGGAAGATGTGATCACTCAGGTCATAACCGGTGCTCTCATACACAGTACGTTCTCATATAAAAATGACAAAGACAGTTTAAGTTTTAAAGATTGGTTTAATAAAACGATGGCATTTTATATAGTAAGGCGTGAGCTGCAATAACCAGAACGACACAACACAGTAGGATTAAAATAGTAACGATGAGAGTGAAGCACAAGAATAAGCCTATCATAGTGCAACTATAGTAAGTTCTCTCTAAGTTATATTATGAGCACAGCATGTGAAGCTCTAAGCCTGCCTTTCAGGTTCCCCCGGGAGGACATCAACCCTCATACCTGAGCAAAGGCCTGTAAGCTGCATCAGCATCTGCAACGGGGCAGTCAGCATCTAGTTGTAGGTTCCTGGTCGGAATCTCACTCTGACCTGTTCTAAGACTAGAAAGTGATTTTATAACGAACACGCAGATGTTCTAAGAAAATGTCCCTACGTAAGAATGCATACACTAGAGACTAAACTTCTACCACGTGTACCGAAAATGTACCAGACTGTAGCCTTGAATGAAGCACAGGGTGAGCAAGAATGCATTGTTTGAGAACACAGTGCTGAACTAAGCTAAACAGTGTGATAGAAATAAATAAAACAAGACCGTAAAACTGGTTATTGTAAAATAACAGTGCGAGGCTAAATAAAATGTATCTAGGGCAAAGTGCACAGAGGCCTAATATGTTAACCTAACGTGCGTAAAGCTATATTAAAAATGGCTACACTACATGGCCTACGGGTGAAGTGCTTTCTCTTGGGCCTTAACAATATCCTTCACATGTATATTGGGACCCTCTCCCCCAGAGTGGTGATCTCTGCGTGGTGCACAGCTTTAATGCAACTTGGCTGTGAGAAACTAATCACCCAACTGACCCCATTGCGGAGGAGGCAAAGGCTTGACCAAGTATCACACCTAGAGGGATTTCATAGATGGGACAAGATTGGAATTATCTACCTGGGGGTTGTATGGCAGGGATCATCCATGAAATCGTTCCAAGAATGATGAACCCAGTTCTCACTTTCCACCACGCAGTTTCATAAATACCTGCAACTAATGTATGCACTCTTTTCCCACCTAAAGGTCCTTACAGACCCACTTGAATATAACCCACTTGATGCCAAACTAGTCCCAGGTGCGCTGGGTAAAGGAAGGATTTCACAAATATATAACAACACTACCTATATGCAGCGCTTAATTTGAGCCAGTGGTTCTCGAGTGGGGACACCAGCACTTAATTTTGGAGTATTCTCCACATCAGACAACTCCGGAGGCCAACAGAGGGAAAAACAAACAAAACGAAAAGATGGAAGAAAAGAAATACAGAAAATCCATAACCAAGGGTGAAAGCAGACACCTGTAAGAGTGAGATAACAAGGCAGGGAAGTGTCTGGCACTGAATTAAAGAGGCCTGCAGTGGATTCAACACTGCACAACCTTGCTATTCACGCTGTGACATTTTACAGCGACAGCAGCTGGTGTCTGAGCTGCGCTTTGGGCACCGACACTTATTATTTTTCAAATAAAGCACTGCCTACAAATCACATACCTCACCCCCACCCTCCCACATTTGTTTAAAGCAGGCAGGAGGCCCATGTTGGACTGTGCTCCCTGTGCCTCCACAGATGCCGACTTTTACCATGTGGTGTAGTCCTGCCCAGTTATAACAACCTATTAGTCGCGAATTGGAAAGCCGTTGCCGGAAATACTGGAACAGCTGGAAGAGCTGTCCACCAGAATGGCATTATTAGTTATTCTAGAGTAACTTTGGAGACTCGGAGCAATCGTACATTAGTGGGTATGGGCATGCTACTTGCTAAATGGGACATAGCATGCTATTGGAATACCACACACCCTCCCAGGATTTCGGAATGGCATTCGACAATGGACTGATTCTCCATACTGGAAGAGTTCAACTATCTGTCCAGGGGCTGGCAACGCAAGCACGCCAAGATGTGGGGATGATGGTGGTCCTATTACGGGCTTTCAAAGTGGTTGATAAGGCGGGGTGTGGTTGATTTGTGTAATTGTCAACTTAAAACCCATAAAATATGATTAAAAAGTTACTGAACTTGTCATGTTTACACCTGGTGCTTACAGTCTTATGAAACAGGAAGATCGCAGTAGAAGTACTGGTCAAGATTTTCCATTTCAAATTAGAAAATCCCTGATCGGGGAACTGCACAGTAGTGTAACTATCACTGGCGCACCTAGGGGCAGTGTCACTGGTGTCCAGATGTGTGAGGCCCACTGACACTCAATAGAGGGTGATTTTTACTACCTAGGGAGGCCCATTTACCTTTCTTTCATTAATGCCCATGGCACACTCGCTTTTTCACTGGAAAACCACAGATGAATATAGATTGGCTTAAGACAGATGACGAGGTTGTCTAGGCTTGCCATATGTATTATTTCTAACTTCTAACATTTCAACAAATTGCTGACCCTATGTCAGCCAATCAAGTGCTTCTATTGTTGCCATGGAAGTGCATTGCTCATTCTGAACATTTCTATTTCCACACGCGCTGCTTTCAAGACAATACGATTGCAGTCTTTCTGTGTATTATAATTCATAATATCGCACTGTACATATGAGAACGCACTAGCAGCCACGGATTGTTTTATTTAGTGGCTAGAAACTAGAGTTCAGGAAATGACCATAAAGGAAACATGTTCTCTCAGCTTAGCTCAGTGCTTTAATTTGTTACTGTACTGCAATGCAAGTGATTATTCTAATCACAGGCACAGGCATTACATTCCAAAGACAAATGTTTTGCACGCATAGAAAAATACATTAATCTTCACAATAGTATTCTGGGTAATAAACCAATCACTTAATTGATTCAGAAAATGATAAATGTTGGATAATGTCAATGGTTACTGGTGAATTACACTCCCTTCCAGCTACCAGAAGAGCATTGATTTCTAATTACCATCGCCTAAATGCTGGGGATTCTTGAGAAAACGTTTGCTAATTTACTTTCTACTTTAAATCAAGAGGCCGTCCACACAGGCTCATTATTCATATTAGCCATATGTTTATTAATATATTTTATATAAGCACCCCATGCAAAACGGCCTAAATAAGTACATTCCTCAGAAAGGCTTTCTGGATCGTTTTATTTCTGAGATACACACATCTATTCTCATAAATGCCTTAGTACAGTTTTCTGCGATGTAATCGTTGTAAAATGCAGCAAGTGAATGGTTGTACAAAGGATCAAGACTTGAAGTCTCCTCTGTCTCTGCTCTATCGCCATTTTCTGACTCACAGCCCCCTCCTTCCCTACCGCAAACCCCACCTGGCTAGCGTCTTTTTTTAAGACGCCAGCCTAAGTCTAGCACCATCTTGCACATTTCAATAAATAAGGCACCTGGCTGACGTTGTGACATGACGCAAGCTGGCGCTAAACTTTTTGCCGCAAAACGGCGTTAACGCAGTTTTACGGCAAAAAGTATAAATATGGGCCTTAATGTTTGATGCAGAGATGAGTGGCAAATTATTACAACTACCAAACTTTACCTAACTCTGCAATTGCCTCTGCTGTTGCTATCAACAAACTGATAATTGTTTTCCACGGAAGCTTCCGAGACCAGTGTAATCTCAAAGGTGGTATGAAGCTGCATTGGTTCTATCTTTCAAATGTTAATTTTTCATGTTGTGTACTTTGAAAACTCGTGGCTACTCCAATAGACCAAAAGAACACCATGCAATCCAGAAGGATAAGGAAAATCATAGTGGTGACAGCTGGGGCAACCCCTCTGTTTTGGGGGAGGAGCATTGCCCCAAAAATAAAACGATAATAAAACTATTTTATTATCATTTTATTTTTTGCTTCCTCAACCAGTTTGCTGAGTGTAAGGTCGGGAGGGGCCATTCTCTGCATCAGCAACAGGGAGGAGAAGTGGTAGGTGCACTGTAAGTGTCCATGTTGGTTTGGCTGGCCATCTGAGGTTGCGTAACTGGCATGTGCACTAGAAATCTCCACCCGAGCTGTGTTGCACAGCCAGGTGAATAATCAGCGCAGCATCCAAGTCCCTAACTGAGCAGCATTTCATCCCCCCTAGACCAATCTCAGGGCTTCTCTTATGCTGAGTAACAGCATGAGAGAAGCGTCTGGATTGGGTGGGGAGGGGAGCATGCACAGAAGCACTGAGGTGGCTGAAGCAGCGGACGCAGAGGAACACAGAGGCAGCAGGTAAGTCTTTTTTTAAATTTTTTAATATGTCCCACATGCTTCCCTCCGCTCCACATGCTGCCCCACCAAGCGTTTCTGGCAGCGGCCATCACTGGATGACAGCATTAAATGAAAGAGGAAATAGGGCTAATCAAAAGTTGCATCTCTACCAGGAAATCAATGTGCAATAATATTTAACAGCCCGAAATAGCAGATTGTATAATCACAATTTCTAGCTTTTTTCTTTTTTTAACAAAAAGAGGACCCAACTTTGGGTGTTAAGGTATTTAATAATTCAAACCCAGCTACCCCCTCCGAGCTTGGATCAGCAGGTTCGATTAGAAACACATGAGGAACTAAAACCCACACAATTACAACAGGGTAATAAAGCATCAAAGAGGCCTCCTCTTTCTGCAGAGCTTCCCTGGTTAGACCTGTCAGCCTTGAGGTGGTCTTCCCTTAAACCTTTTGCTTTACTCCTCCATATTTTTCTGATCTCGTTTTTGTTGGCCTTAGGACTCTGTGCACTTTACCAATGCTAATCCTTGCTAAAGTGCACATGTTCACTACTTAAAACATGGTAACATTGGCATATCCCCAATTGGCATATTTGATTTACTTATTAGTCCCTTGTAAAGTGGTAGTACATGTACCCAGGGCCTGTAAACTGAATGCTACTCGAGGAACTGCAGCACCTATTGGGCCACCCACTTAAGTAGCTCTTTAAAGACTGCCTTTGCAGCCTCTGTGTGTAGTTTTAAACTGCCACTTTGACCTGGAAAAGGTAACCTTTTGCCAGGCCCAAATGTTCCCTTTTAACACATCACACCTGTGGTAGGACCTAAAAAGCCCACAGGGCGGATGCCATGTCTTTAAAAAGTAGGACATGTACCTTTAAGTTTTACATGTCATGAAAAAATCTAAAATTTGTTTTTCACTATTGCAAGGCCTGTCTCTCCCAGAGGATAACATTGGAGTTCATTATTACATTTTATAAGCTGTAACTTCCAAATTGGAACAGGTTAGCAGTTAAATCTGGATGTCTTTGGGATTGTGATGAAAAGTCATCTTTTATGGTGAAGTCAGATTTTTTATTACAAATTTGAAAATGCCACTTTTAGAAAGTTGGCATTTTCCTGCCATAGACATTTAGGGCCAGATGTACAAAGTCAGGAATAGTGATTACTCAATTGCTATTTTTGTGACTCACAATTAGGAAATTGCTATCTCCAATATCCAAAACTCTTTTGAGTTTCAATAGTGATTTGTAGTAGGTCACAAATAGACTTACCTCATGAATATTGATGAGGTAGGTGGTAATTTGTGACCCATTGGGATTTGCTTCCATCACAGGGATGGTGGTCTGCTGGGATCAGCAGACCACCATGTCAGTGATTGCTTTTAATAAAGCAATTGTCTTTTTGAAATGAAGCCTGTTTTCCTTAAAAGAAAACAAGATGCATTTAAAGAGAAAGAAATGAAACTATAAAGTTTCATTTTTTAAGAGCAGGCAGTGGTATTTTCTAAGCATTTTCTAACATTTTTAAAGAGGAAGGGGTCCCTTGGGGACCTCTCCCCATTTGTGAATAAGTTGCCACCGACTTTGAGTTGGCAGTAAATTGTGAATGTTTTTTGAGAGCATTTCAGCCGCAAAACATTTGTACATAGCACTACAATTCGCTATTAGGAGGGGATGCCCTCAACATTCCCGTTCTTGTGAGGGTGAAATCACAAGCAAACCCCAAATTAGTTTGTGCTCAAACCTCTGGTAGCTTGGAGCAGAGCAGTCAGCCTTCAATCAATCAATCAATCAATCAAAGAGATTTATAGAGCGCGCTACTCACCCGTTAGGATCTCAAGGCGCTGGAGGGGGGGAGGGAAGATCACTGTTCGAAAAGCCAGGTTTTAAGGTTTTTTCTGAAGAGTAGGAGGTCCTGGGTCTTGCGGAGGTGGGTGGGGTGGGAGTTCCAGGCTTTGGGGGCCAGATAGGAAAAGAATCTGCCCTCTGTGGTGGTGTGTTTGATGCGGGGGACTGTGGTGAGGGAGAGGTCGGCAGAGCAGAGGTGGCGTGTGGGAGTCTGGAATGTCACTCTCTCGTTGAGGTAGGTTGGGCCGGTGTTGTGGAGGGATTTGTGCGCGTGGATGAGGATCTTAAAGGTGATCCTTTTGTCTGTGGGGAGACACTGAAGGGATTTGAGGTGTGGTGAGATGTGTTCATGTTGGGGCAGGTCGAGGATGAGTCGTGCTGCTGAGTTCTGGATTTGTTGTAGTTTGGGTTTGAGTTTTTGTGTGGTGCCGGCGTAGAGGGCGTTGCCGTAGTCAAGCCTGCTGCTGATGAGTGCGTGGGTGACTGTCTTTCTGGTCTCTGTGGGGATCCATGTGAATGTTTTCTTCTGTGTGCGGAGTGTGTTGAAACATGAGGAGGTGAGTGCGTTGATTTGTTGGGTCATAGAGAGGGAGGGGTCTATGATGATGCCGAGGTTGCGTGCGTGGTTTGCGGGGGTGGGTGCGGGGCCCAATGTGGTGGGCCACCAAGAGGGGTCCCAAGTGTTTTTGTGAGGACAAAAATGATTATTTTGGTTTTGTTGGAGTTGAGTTTCAGGTGGTTGGCTGTCATCCAGGCAGCGGTGTCTAGGAGTGCAGCGTGTAGGTTGGTTTTGGCGGTGGTGGGGTTGCGGGTGAGGGAAAAAATGAGTTGTGTGTCATCTGCGTATGAGAGGATGGTGGTGCCGTGGGGTTTGAGGATGTTGGCTAGTGGGGCCATGTAGATGTTAAAGAGTGTGGGGCTGAGGGAGGAGCCTTGTGGGACTCCGCATGTGATTTTGGTGGCGGAGGATTGGAAGGGTGGGAGACTGACTTTTTGGGTTCTGTCGGTAAGGAGGAGGTGAGCCAGTTCAGGGCTAGGTGGCGGATCCCGGCGTCGTGGAGTCATGTCAGGAGTGTGTGGGGGCAGACAGTGTCCAAGGCTGTGGAGAGGTCGCGGAGTATGAGTGCTACGGTCTCGCCCATGTCGACTCTGGATCTGATTTCGTCGGAGCAAGCGATGAGAGCGGTTTCCGTGCTGTGGTTCTTGTGGAACCCAGATTGGGAGGGGTCAAGTGTGTGATTTGTCTCGAGGAAGTGGGATAAGCGGGAGTTGACTAGTTTTTCCATGACCTTGGCTGGGAAAGGGAGGAGGGAGATGGGGCGGTAGTTGGAGAGGTCATCTCCTTAACTTGGAAGCCATGTGTAAAGTATTTATGTAACATTTAAAAACAGTGATAAAGTGAAAACACAAGCCATGAAAACCCCCACTTCAATTCAGAGAAATAGAGCAAAATGTAATAAATAATTTGACACCAAACAACAAAAATCCAAACGGTAGATACAGATTTATGATTTTTTAAATATTTAAGTGAGATAGCGCCAAAAAGCCCAAAGCACAACTCACAGCTGTCAGGTCACGCAAGACTGGAAGAAAATCACAAGGCCAAATGTGAGTCGCAAACAATGCTGTGGGAAAACCCCCCAAGGCCCCCGTACCCCCAACGGGCCACCCACATGGTGCAGGAGCCTGCATTGTTCCCAGCAGAGCAATATCTTGGTCTGTTTACCTAGCCGGCAGGAGCATTTTGAAAGCTCCTGCCAGTTGGGAGCGGACTTATGACCTAATTCAGAGCTAAGCAGAGGGGGTTACTCCATCACAAATGGATCCTCTCCATCAAACTCTGAATCAGGACCTTAGTGTGTGCTTCCCCTGGGGAGTAGTTTTAAAAATGCTCCCGCCAGGCGGGAGCAAACACAAGATTCCACTGCCCATGCCTTTGTGAACAGGGAAACTTCTGTGTCACAGTGGTGGGCTGCCCGGGACAGAACAATTCAGCCAACCTCTGGAGGATAGGGTCCTAGGGGCCTCTTGGAGCCTTGGGCAGTGGGCCCACACATCCCTCTCCCCATTAACTTACATTTCAACCACAGGGGATGGAGTCCCATGGGCCAAATTAGACCCAGGGAGTGGGCCATGTGTCCCATCCCTTATTTGTTTACCTCAAGCAAACCCCCTACATGAAACCAGCCCCACGCTGCACAGAGCCATTGGTCGCGGATGGGGGAGGTTGGCCGCAGGGCCTTCCTGTGGCCAGGCCTTCTATCTATGCCCCCCGCAGGCAGCTGACCCATGCTATTCACAGCCTTTGGCTGTCTGCTGCTGGGGGATAGAATCTTTGCCACGAGGCATAGGATTGGCCTTTGGGCCCTGGAGACCTCATCACCCAGGGCCAAATAAACTTAAACGGGGGGGACACATGCAGTCACCCTCCCCAAGCCTTCTTTGGCCTGGGGGACACCATCCCCAGAGGGTCATTTATAATAAAAAAGGGGAGGAAGGCCACACGGACCGCTTCTCAAGCCTTATTAGGCCTCAGGGACTCTATCCCCCAGGGCTAAGTAAATAATAAAGGGAGCTGAAATCTAAATAAAAAGGAGGGGGCCCATTCCCCAAGCCTATTTTTGCCCTGGGGACCGAACCCTCCAGGGCAGTATTTTTTAAGGGGGAGGAGGCAGCATAGCCCCCTTCCAGAGCCTTTTCAGGCCTTGGGACCCCATTGCCAAATGTCAGATCTATTCTGGAGGGAGGGGGCATGTTGCACCCCTCCCCAAGCCAATTAAGGCCAAGAGGATCTCATCCCTCAGGGTACACATTATTTAAAGGTGGGTGACCTGGTGCTCACCCAGGGTACTCAGAATGCACAATGTTGAGAACTGCAGGGGGAGCCCCAGGGCCCTTGCAGCCCCAGACATCTTCCCCCATGGTGCAGGAGCTGGCAAAATATCTCAAGTCTGCTCAAAGCCAGTGGGATCTATTTATCTATCTATCTATCTATCTATATTACCTAGTGGCGGTCGCCACTAGGAAGTTATAGTTAGGACCTAGTTTCTTTGGAAAAAGTATTTTTGGCACTGGCCATTTGATGAATCATCACAACATTTTCCAAAATCTGTTTACGCTCCCTTTAGCTGCTGTCTGGAAAGTTTTGGGGTGATCCATCAAGCGTGGGCCAAGAACGCATTTCCCCTTTTGTTTTTCCATATGGATTTTGAACAGCGATAGTGCCGAAGCCACTGGATGGAATTACACCAAATTTAGCAGAAAGGTAGCTCTTGATCCAGAAAGAGAACTTTTTGTTATTTGGTGCAGATCCATTCAGTAGTTTTTGAGAAACTAAAGACATATTTAATTTCTATATATGGGGATGCAAAGGATTTGCAACCCCTCCCAATCTCATGATGAGATCTGATTGGCTGCCAAAACTTCAAGAATGAAGTGTTGGTAGTCATCTTGGAACTCGTCTTCAGCTGAGTCCCAGAAAAAAGGTTAAAATTAAAGAAAAAGGGTCAGAGTAAAGACACCCTGATCTCTTAGCTCTGGTGGTGGGGTTCCAGAGGGACCAACCCAGGGCTAAAAAGCATTTTATGTTTTTTTACTATTTGTCACAAATTCACGCCGTGGTTGCAAATCAGCTGCAAAAAAAACAAGCATAGGCTCCCATGCTTGTTTTCTATAAAGTACCCAAGTGGGCCAGGTCGTGAGGCATTAAATATTTCAATGCAGGGGCCCTCCTGTACCCCCGCAGCCCAGGGGACTGCCACCTACCCCAGGACTCTAATTGCATAAAATGCAGGGGTCCACCCAACACCCCGCCCCCCACAGCCCCGGGGCACAGACGATTTAAGTGGGGTGTCTGACTGCCTTCCTCCCCCCAATAGCTCCGAGGCCCACAACCTCCTCGGGGCTAAGTTAGTTGGAAGAGGGCAATGCGGCACCCCTCGTGGAGCCACCCCGAGCCAGCACCTGCTATGTCCTGGAGTGCCCACCCCTGGGACATAGCTGTTTGCTGTGGCTTGGTGGCAGCTTTGACAGCTGGCAACAAGACACAGCAACCACTTTGCTCCGATGAAGTGAGAGGTGTCAAACAACTCTCACTATCGGAGTTGAGGTTCCCTCTGTTTGCCTGTCTGCGGAGATGCAGGCAGACAGACAGAGGAAACTGCTTTGAAGTGGCACAGGAGGCAAGAGCCGGCTAGGACCGCGGGAGAGGCCTTGAGGCTTCCCCCAAGGTCCCAGACAGCCCGAACAGGGCTTGAAAGGAACAGAAAGGTATAAACAGAGGATAAAAAAACTGACATAAATGCATAAAAAGAGGGAAAAAGCAAACAGAAAGGCATACACAAAGAGCAGAATAGAGCAGAAAAAGGACAGAGAGGCACAAAAAAAGGGCAAGAAACGGACAGAAAATCAGAAACAGAGGGCAGGAAATGGGCGGAGATGCACAAACAGAAGGCAAGAAATGAGCAGAAAAGTAGAAACAGAGGGCAAGACGAGGCAGGGTTAGGTGATTATAGGGGGTTGGATTGGCGCGGGGTCAGATGGTTATAGGTTGTTGGCCAAAGGGCCTGTTGTAGGAGGCTGGCCTGGTTTGTAGTGGGTACCTTCAGTACTTACACCTTATACCAGGTCCATTTATCCCTTATTAGTGAAGTAGTAGTATTCTACCAGCTTAGGCTGACAAAGGTAGCTTTAGCAGAGCAGCTTAGGCTGAACTAGGAGACATGCAAAGCTCATGCAATACCACTTATAGTTACACAGTACTTATACACAAGTAAAGACAATACTCAGTGTTCCCCAAAATAAAGGTATTTATTTCCTTGACACAGTACCAAAAATATCTAAGAGACAATACTCCTTCTGGAGGTAAGTATTATACACAATATATACACTAGACACCAAAATTAGACAAGTAAATAGTCATAGAACAATGCAAATAGTAGGAAATCATATAGAATGCAATGGAAGAAAATAAGGTTTAGAGGCAACACAAACCATATACTAAAAAGTGGAATGTGAATCACAATTTATCCCCTAGACAAGTGTAGTGTGTGCTCACTGGGAGAGTAAAAATACATGAAAGGTAAGTAAATTACCCCACCCTAGAGCCCAGAAAAGCAGGAGTAAAGTACTGCAAGTTTCCTTAGGACACACTACACCTCGTTTTGGGGATTTTGCAGCAGCCAACCAAGTCTGCAAAGAACAACTGCTGGATTATTTGACCTGAAGACCTGCAAAGGAAGGGGACCAAGTTCAGAAGTCGAAAGAAGTTCCAGGAAGGACAGAAGCCCCTGCCAACCCAGAAGAAGGTGCAAAAGAAGAGTTCCCGGTTAGTGGAAGACTGCAGAAATGCACCATAGGAAAATGCCAGCAGGTTCTTGTGTGATGCAAAAGATGTCCCATGGCTTGAAGATCTTTGCAGATGAGGTTTCATTTTGGAAGGCACCAACAAGCCTTGGCTACGACAAAAGTGTGTTTTTCATCAAAATGACACTGGATGGACCCAGGAGGGACCTGGAGGCCTCAACTCTGTGTGAGGAGGAAGAGGGGGCTCTCAGAACTTTAGAGAGCCCTCAGGATGCCACTCAGCACCCCCAGAAGCCACAGGATCTAGGTTGAAAGGTGGTGCAAAATGTGGTTGATGCAGAACAACAAAAGAAGGTCCCACGCTGCCGGAGAACAACTCAGTGAGTTGAGCGTCACAGGGTGGACTGCTGGGGACCTGGGCCAGGCTGTGCATGAAGGAATTTTGCAGAGAGTGCACAGAGGCCTCAGGAGGTGAAGAAGACACAGTATACAGGGGTACCATCGTTCTTGGGGAAGGCAAGGTCTTACCTCCTCTATATTGTGTCAGCAGGACCTCAGGACAGTCTATGTCAATGATGTCCACCCTCTGTGTCCTTAGGAGCATGCTCGTCATTGTGAGAGGAGTCCCAGGGTACCGGTCGTTGTTTTAGAAGGTGTCTGCTTGGAGCAGGGGAGTGACTCCGTCACTCTACGGGAGATTTCTTCGGTCCTTCTGCTGCATGATGAAGACAGGGAGTCCCCAGAGCGTGCACACCGTGGAAACTGTTGCAGTTGCTGACTTTGAGCTGAGGTTGCTGAAGAAAAGTGTCTCTTGCAGACACTTTGTTGCGGTTACAGGGTTTCTTGGAGCAGGCTGCGGTTGATCTGAAGTCAGAAGAGTCTGAAGTTGTTGGAGAGGATTCTTGAAGGAAACTTGCAAGCAGAATCTAAAGAGAGCCCACAGGAGAGACCCTAAATAGCCCTGAGAGGGGGATTGGCTACCTTATCAGGCATGGACCTATCAGGAGGGGTCTCTGACGTCACCTGCTGGCACTGGCCACTCAGAGCCCTCCAGAGTGCCCCCACACCTTGCAAAGCAAGATGGCCGAAGACTGGGACAGACTGGAGGAGCTCTGGGTGGTGATGGACAGGGGAGTGGTCACTCCCCTTTCCTTTGTCCAGTTTCCTGCCAGAGCAGGGGAGAAGGGGTCCCTGCACCAGTGTAGACTCGTTTATGCAAGGAGGGCACCACCTGTGCCCTTCAAAGCATTTCCAGAGGCAGGGGAAGGCTACCCTTCCCCAGCCTGTAACACCTATTTCCAGAGGAAGAGGGTGTAACACCCCACTCTCAGAGGAAATGCTTTGTTCTGCCTTCCTGGGACTGGGCTGCCCAGACCCCAGGAGGACAGAACCCTGTCTGTCAGGTGGCAGCAGCTGTAGCTGCAGTGCAAGCCTTAGAGAGCTGGTTTGGCTGTACTGGGGGTCCATGGTGGAGCCCCTAGGATGCAAGGAATTGGCACCCCAATACCAGATTTGGAATGGGGGGACAATTCCATGATCTTAGACATGTTACATGGCCATATTTGGAGTTACCATTGTGAAGCTACATTTCACGCAGTGGTAGTCCTGTGTAAGGGTTTGTCTGAGCTCCCTATGGGTGGCAAAAGAAATGCTGCAGCCCATATTGATCTCCTGGAACCCCAATGCACTGGGTACCTAGGTACCATATGCTAGCGACTTATAAGGGGGTCCAGTGTGCCAATTGAATTTGGTAAATGTAGTCACTGGTCTACAGAGATAAATTTAAAAGCAGAGAGAGCATAAGCACTGAGGTTCTGATTAGCAGAACCTCAGTGACACAGTTAGGCACTACACAGGCATACACATTAGGCCACAAACTATGAGCACTGGGGTCCTGGCTAGCAGGATCCCTGTGACACAGTAAAAACACACTGACACAAACTTACAAACAGGCCGAAAGTGGGGGTAACCATGCTAGAAAGAGGCTACTTTCGTACACCTGTCCGCAGGCCCTGCAGCCAACCACCACTGTGCAAGGCCAAAGGCCATGTGCAATAGTGGTTAGATTAATGTATAGTTATCAAAATTAACGTTACGGTAAAAACTATAGATATTCACTAAAAAAACAAAGATTACAGGGATGTTATAGTTAGGTTCTGAATTCTGCTGAATCTCTATGATTTTCTACGAGTAAATTTAGAACTTAACTATAAAGTCCCTGTAACCTTGTTTTATTAGATTGAGCATTCGAGACCTCTTAAATATACTTTAGTATATACTTCTATACTTCTTTGTGGGGTCTCTGCTTTTTCACAGGTTTGTTTCAGTGTCCTTAAAAAAATCTTTGCTTGCTAGTGGTCAATACTTACTCTTTGACTCACCTTTTCCACAGTTGTACACTCCCCTGGAGCATGGCTCTAGTACTTGTACCCTTCCACTTGTGCCTATGTAGCACGTGCTCAGGGATTACGTTTTTTTTAGGCTAATAGTATTTGACCAGAGCGCTGAATGTTTCAGTGGTTCCAAGCTGTTTCTGTTTACAGGACTGTAGTCTATTACTTATTGTTTATTCCATTCCTTACTCTCGCTCGTGCATTTTCTGCTCTTGCATTGCAAATGCTTGTTCCTTTTGTCTGTCTCTGCGAACTCACAGCGGCGCTTTGAACCATCCGCTTATGTCAACTGTTTTACTTTTTATTTTCAGTTTGTGTGGGAAGAAAACGCTAATGGCTCCAACTCGAAAGAACGTGAGACCCATTGAAGATCAAATGCTTCTTGTTTGGCTTTCCAAACACGCTCAGCCGACGGCCGTAAATCTGGTCCTTATCTTATTTGTATTTTTTTTATGCTCTGTTTCTTCCCCCTTTTTGCGAGGCGCTCTCAATCAAATGTGATCATGGCAGCTGTTCTTCTTCCAGAACAGCAATTGACCTGTGTCACCCAAACGCTCATCAGCTTTTGACTCAATGTCGAGAGAGATACAAGAGCAGAGCAGCCTCGACCGTGGTTTTGAAAGCGAGGGCATAGTTGAGAAAAAAAACACTCAATTTTTACCAGTGCTTTGGTCTGTGCTCTTGCCTTCAGAACTTTAGCATGATTCTGCCTACATTTAGATAGATGGCTTTATTCATAGTTTGTGTTGAGTTCTTTTTTACGTGTGTCAAGTCTGCAGAACAAAGAAACTTATTTGGCACTTACAGGCACTATGAGACAGAGAGAGACTAGATTCTCGGAGCCCACCTCACAGCGCCACAGTCCTTTACTGCAGTTTATACCCGCTCCTTTTCTGACACTGAGCACAGCTGCTGTTCTATAGAAGCAAACAGAGCAATCACAGCCAGCAGATCTCGACAAGGAAAAGCTGTGCATTCCCACACTCAGAACACTACCCTTTATATGAAAACCACATGCTGTCTCACTACCACACCCATCAGCTGCTACTGCGGGGAACTCTGGGACTTGCAGTCTTTTCTTCCTGAGCACTTGGAAAATATAAACGCAACGGGATGTGTGACTCCTTTGTTCAGTCTATATTCCACCATGGATGCCAGAGGCAGACTGTGAACAGGGAAGCTTTCCATAGGAGGTGAAGTCAGTTGTTAGTATTTTTCATTTTACTGAGGCCAAAGCTTTGATAAATTGCTAGATTGCCAATCGGGGAATGTTTGCACCAGATGCTGATATATGGGTAATTATAGTCTTCATGGTTGTTAAAAAAAGTTTTTGTCCCTCCTTAATTATATTGTATCTCAAGTTGATTTGTTTTTATAACAAAACAATTTGCCTGCAACACATGTAAATAAATGCATGTCATTAAAAGCTGCGGTTTTTAGGATACTTCGGTAATTTGATGAACACCTTTCTGTTTTGCTTTTGGTCAATACAATGTCATCCTGCCCCTACTAAATGGGAGCAAACACAGAATTTAACAGAGTGGTGCTCGGGGTGTAGTCCGCGCTGAAAGGCACCTTTAGCAAGTTTGCAGCACATGGAGTCACTTTCCAGGGAGACACCATTTGTCAACAACTGGATATGAATTATACGAGCTGCTTGGGGACAGAAACCCCACCAATTCCTTTTGGGAAAACTAATGACAAATAGGAGCTTTAAAAGAACAATTATCAAATATCTCAGTGCAAAAACCATGTATTATAAAGGCAGTTCCACTGGGCCTTTAACGCTCAGCCCCTGACTGTGCACTGTCTGAAACAGATCAATTGCTAATTTTCCCTTGTGCTTTAAAATGAAGGCAGCAGGTTTTGAATGTTTTTTCAGCATTGACTTGCGGTTTACTGACAGTGTCTCAGCCTTTCCTGCATTTCAGGGATAGCAACGTGGCATCTCTTCCTTTTAATAAATGGCTCACATTTTAGTATTTACATTTGGTTGTACGTTAGGTTATCAAAAGTAGCAGATACTACCTTTTGTGTCTAAAAGGCTGGAACTCTGTTAGTTCAGGGCCCATTATTCCTGTTTAATCTTTTACATGTACAGCAGAACTTACTACGTGCCAAGCCCACTAGTCCTCCAGAAAACATCGTTGCTCAGAAGATAGACTCTAGCCCATTATATTTTGGAATTTGATAATTACATTTATCAGTTTTTTTTTTAAAACACGGGTCCCTATTTGGAAATTATTTACCTTTGACCCAGCCGTTCTAGCTCTTTGTATTTTTAACGCTCAGCCTTAGGCAGGAAGCTGTGCTGGGATTTACTCTCACCTTACTTTAAAGTGAATTGTTGGCACCATTGTGGCATTCAGAGCGGGTGCTTCAGGATGGAAGTGGCCCCCTCTTGACACAAGTGGAACAATGAGACGGTGTGTCTGGGTGGTGGTCTGCTTTGGCATATGGTCCACTAATTACTGTAATTTCACTGGGAAACGGTGAAAAGCAAGACTGTAGATCATCTTGACTTTTGTTAACTCCATATTATTGCCATTGTAAATGTTCTTTGACCTTCACAAGCATCTAACCAACATTTGTATTTATTTGAATACATTTTAGCTGCAGACAACTAAAAGTGCAAGGCAGCTAGACGTACTGTACAGCAACCAATAACCCTCACTGTGAACGTGTGGTAAAAACAAAGGGCTGGTACTCTTGAGACTAAATCAGTCACTTTACTTATTAATTAGGTAAGCAAGTTTTAATGCCAAAGCAAATATAACATTTACTAAAACTAAATGATATTGATGTTCAGTTTGTGATGTAAAAATAATTATTTTGTGCAGGGCTGGTAGTTTGGGATATAGTTAGTTATTTCTGCCCACTGTTTAGGAACATTGGAATAATTCCTTCTGGGAAACATAGAAGCTTGGTGCAGAATCCGTCAGTACTTTAGCTGCAGCTGTGAACAGACAAGCTCCCTTCGTGTTTGTTTTATTGTGGTTTGCTGACAGCCGACTAAAAGGGCGATGCAGGTAACCGTACTGCTCACCATGGACCAATGTATCAGCTTGATAAATGGGAACTCCTTTCCTGAGTAAAGGACACATGTGTAAGCATTACAATTGCATGCAGGCCTGTAGTTTGGTTGTTTTAAGAGAAATCTTAGTATAATAAATATGTTTCATTGTTCCATGGGAAGCTGCATATCACAATTGGCTTCCTTCCCCTTTTAATAGTTGGCAGGCAAACATTACTCAGTTAAGTACAAGTGGTGATTCCATTGTTATAGCTGTGGTTGGAATATCGACGGATTTCTCACGGAGAGTCTCTGATTCACGCAAGTCATGGTCTCTCCTTCCCATCGTAGCCATGCCTCCCACAGTGGCAGCTGCCTCCCCACCCCCGCTCTTGGAGGGTGCCCCTCTCTTCACCGCCCCAGTGACACTCTCCATCCTGCAGAATCCCCACATTGCTCCTTGCACAATAACCCCCTCTCCCCTCCTCCACATGCAGGAGCCTCCTCTCCTTTCCCTCAACTACCCGGAAGCAGCCCTCCCCGTTTGTACTCTCTGCAATAATTACTTTTACACAAATATGTATCTCCTTTCTCAGTTAAAACTCTCTGACACTAAAAATGTATCATTAACTGTTTCACTCTCAACAACATACACACACCATTTCTTACTTTTTCTCTCAATCATTATTGAAAACAAGTTGCCCACAACCACACTAACTTTATAAGTTAATACAATTTAATTAACAAAACCAAACAGTCTCTCTCTCTCACACTCTCTCACGCTCTCACACACTGTTCCCACCTCTCTCAAAAAATTTAAATGAAAACTTCAAACACACTTTCATTCCTATGAATTTTCCAACTTAACATAATTAAAACACACAGTATACTCCTCTTCTTACAGTTGCACACACACAAACACTATTACTTTATACGTCTGTTGCATACCCTACCCTTTTTTCACTGTTTCGCACACACGTTCTAGTGCTCCATCGTACATTCACCAATTCATACACAAACTATCACTACCTGTCTTCCTATCTATTCTCTGCAGATCTCACCCCATCTATCCACATAATACCATTACACAAATGAACCATACACAACTCCACAACTAACAATTCCAAAACAAAAATTAATAATTCCACCACACAAAACAAACATCCACTGCACTCCAAACCAAAAACATAAATAAAAGACATTGTAATTTACAACACCAGTAGCTCTAACTCTCACAAATGCGAGACCTATTGGCATAGCCAATGCTTGTTTAATATGAATGTACATATATATATGAATGTACATGTATATATATATATATATTTATCACTTCAAAAACCAAAGGTTACAGCAACTTTATAGTTAGGCACACATTTAAATTGTACAAAACCTTAGAAATTCAGCCATTATAGTTAGAGTTATTTCAAGAAACTATAGCTTGTGCCCTAACGTAACTGTAATTCACGCGCCCACCATGCTCCAAACGTTGCAGTAATATTATCAGTGATGTCATAGAAAATGTCATAAATGATGTAATATCTGGGATAATTAGCAGTGCATGGCGAGGGCACAAGTTATATTTACCTTAGGGCATTAGTTATAGTTTCTTGAAATAACTCTAGCAGCTGAATTTCTACGTTTTTTTTACTTTTAGAATGTGAGCCTAAATATAAAATCCCTGTAACCTTTGGTTTTTAAAGTGAATATCTATGTTTTTTTAAATTCTGTTTCCTAACGAAAACATCCTTGTAACTTTCGTTTTTTTCAGTGAACTTCTATGATTTTTTTTTACGTAAACTAATTTTAATTACTTTATGTTAATCAATCTACTTGGGCCAGGCCCTGTGGCGTAACCCTCTATAATCACCCAACGACGTGCCACGCACAGGTTTTGGCTTTGCACAGCAGGATTTGACCACATTGATTGCCCCACGGCCTACCCCACAGCACTCATGAGTGCTTCTTTGTTGGGTGGAGATGTGATCATATTCCTATGCATTAAAAACAAGTCTCCAAAGCCAGCAGGAAACACGCTTAAGGGGTCGTTTTAGTAATAATAAATAATAGTAAATCATTTATAGAGCGTATGGCCACTTCAACTGAAGTGTTGCAGTGATGGGTAAAAATTACCCATGAATCCGATATTAAAAACATATGGCGAAAAAAGCAACAGGTCTATTGGGCTGACCTAAATGGCCAGGTTTTTACCTTTTCCCAAAACAATAGTGTAGGAAAGTAGTCTCTTTCTAGCTTGGTTACCCCCACTTTTGGCCTGTTTGTCAGTGTGTTTGACTGTGTCTATTGAGATCCTGCCAACCAGGAGCCCAGTAGTTATGCTCTCTCCCCTAAATTTAGTTGTTGGTAACTGTTATCACTGTATTTCATCCACAATTGGCACACTGATCCCCCATTGTAAGTCCCTAGTATATGGTACCTACGTACCCAGGGCATTGGAGTTCCAGGGGATCAATATGGGCAGCATCATATATTTTGCCACCTATAGGGATCCCAAGCAAAGGGTTATGCAGGACTGCCACTGCAGCCTGTGTGAAAAGGTGCAAGCATCTTTTCACTGCCACTTTTCACTGCACCAGGTCACTTATAAGTCATTCCTATTGCAGGCCTTCTAGCCCAGATGGCAGGGTGCAAACTACCTGTGTGTGAGGGCACTCCTGCACTAGCAGAGGTGCCCCCACAAACTTCAGGTCCATTTTCCCGGACTTCGTTAATGCAGGATGCTATGTTACGTTTGCAATGGACACAGGTCAATACCTGTGACCAGCTACATAATGGTAACTCTGAACATAGGCATGTTTGGTATCAAACATGTTGGAATCATACCCCAATGCTTTTGCAAACATTGATTATATGATTCCATGCACTCTGGGGCTCCTTTGAGGACTCCTAATATTGCAATTACGTCCTTCTGAAGGTTTCCAGGCAGTCCAAGCTGCTGCCACTTCCCAGACAGGTTTCTGCCCTCCTGTTGCTTGAGAAGCTCAAGCCCAGGAAGGCAGAACAAAGGATTTCCTTTGGGAGAGGGGTGTGACACCCACTCTCTTTGGGAATAGGTGTTACAGGCTTGGAAGGGGTAGGCTCCCAAGCCACTGACAATGCTTGGAAGGGCACTTTTGGTGCCCTCCTTGCATAAACCAGTCTACACCAGTCCCTGCTCTGGGCTGAAACTGGACAAAGGAAAGGGGAGTGACCACTCCCCTGTCCATAACCACCCCAGCGGTGGTGCTCAGAGCTCCTCTAGAGGTTCCCTGGGTTTTGCCATTTTGGATTCAAGGTTGGTGGGGAACTCTAGCAGCAATTAGAGTGGCCACCGCCAGCAGGTGACGTCAGAGCCCCTTTCTGATAGGTGGTCACCCAGCTAAGTGACCAATATCCCTTTCAGGGCTGTTTAGGGTCTCTCTCTTGGGTGGTTCCTCAGATTCAGATTGCATGACTCTGCACCCTCCACTTTGACTTCTGATCGAAGAAACTGCATCTGAACTCTTCAGGACCCTACAAGCCGCAACAGAGAAGCAAGACACCTGCTACATTGTATCTCCGGCTCCTTCCAGCAAATGCAACATTTCCCTGAACGTGCATCCTCTGAGGACAGCCCGTCTTCAGCCTGCATCAGAAGAAAGAAGGAATTTCCCTTGGGATGAAGGAGTCACTCCCCTGCTTCTGCAGGCACCAACTGCAACGACAACCAGCTGCGTGGATCCCTTCTCCTGCTGAGCTGCGTGGATCCTGCATCACGGTGGTAGACTGAAGTGGTCCTGACGGTCCTCTTTTCCAGCTGTCCAACTTGGGTGGAGGTAAGCCCTTGCCTGCCCATGCACAACAGTACCCTTGTGCACCGCGTCCTTTGTAGCTGCCAAGGATTTTTGGCATCCTTTCCTCAAGATCTTCAGCCATTGTGGAGCTACAGCCCCCAGCACTCCATCATGCGACACACAGCTCCATGAGTGGTTCTCCGGCAGCGTGGGCGCCTTTTTCATAGTGCAGCGTGGGCCTCTTCTGCGACTTTTATGTCCCCATCCTGTGGGACTCCTGTGGGTGCTTCCTGGTCTTCTGTGGGCTCTCTGTGTTGCTGAGAGCCACACTGACTCCCTCTTCTGGGTAGAGTCCACCTGGGCCTTCCTGATCCCCAGCAGCGACACTTTCTGCTAACCACAAGCTTTGCGTGTGCTAAGGCTTGTTTGCAGAATCCGAAGACGCAACCCCGACTGCAATCCTCCTTCCGGCATGAGACATCACCTGCATCCTTCAGGAACTCAACTTTGTTTTCTTGGGTGCAGTGCTGACTCTCCAACTTCACCGTCGACTTACCTCTTGCACCTTCAGTCTGATGGGTAGGGGCTCCTGCCCTTCCTGCGCTCTAAAGTGCTTCTTGGACTTGGTTCCCTTCCACAGGTCCGCTTGTCCAGGAATCCACTGTTGGTGTCTTGCAGTCTCTTCTGGGTTTTGTATTCTTCTTATTTTCTTCTAAGCGAGTGTTCTGGGGGATTTACAGTGATTTACTCCTGCTTTCCTGATCGCTGGGGTGGGTTGTGGTACTTACCTTTGAGCTTTCCTAGTACTCCCAGCTCCCCTCTACACACTCCACTTACCTAGGTGGGGGACTGATTCCGCATTCCATTTTTAGTATATTGTTTATGCTCCCCCTAGGGCTATTTCTCTCTATTGTGAGTTTCCCAAATTTCACTGTTTTCTAACAGTTTTTATGCCTATTTCTGCATACTAGTGTATAGAATTTATGTATTACTTACCTCCTAAGGGAGTATAGCCTTTATGGTATTTTTGGTATTAGTGTTACAAAAATAATGTACCTTTATTTTTGTAACACTGAGGCCCCCATTACAACATTGGCGGTAAATCCCGCTTACCACCGTGCAGAAGTCTGCCAACACACCGCCGCGGCCGCAGAATTCTGCCACAGCTATTACGACCCACAGCTCGGAATACGCCAAAATCTAGACACCCACACAAGTCCGCCACACCAAAGATCAGTGATAAACCACTGTCACGCCAACAGGACTATGCCCACACTATCACAACCCACGAATCCACGCTGCGGTCTTTCAACCGCGGTATTCCATTGGCGGTACACACCGCAGCGCTCAAATTACACACACATTTACAAAACACTACCACATTTGACAAATCCAAATACACACACCTTATACACATACACACACCACTCCCACACACCCAATACAATATAAAACACACACCCGCATTACCCACAAACCCTTACAACAAAAAATTTGGAAGAAGAAGAGAGAGAGAAAAGCAAAGACCACACCAGCATACAGAGGCACACAACACCGTCACTCATACACATCCACGCACAAAACAACATACACCCCTAAACATCACCCTGTCAACACCAGAGCAATATGCGCTGTATTGGCAACAAAAATGCAAAAACCCAGCACTCTCAAAACAAAGTAATTTATGCATTGTGCTGATATGTTGTGGTTTAACCTTTTGCATTACAGAGTTCAATCCTGAAAACTTATTTTTAATATGCTTACAAATACTGTTCCTTTGCAATGTATTGCTGCAGGTTTTCAGAGTGTGTTAGGGTGTGGCCCCTTTCCATGGCCTTCCAGAGACTTTCCCTGCAACATGCCTGGGCGTGGTTCTGGGCTGGGCCAAGACTCTATATAAAAGAGCCAGCCCAACTCCCAGTGCTCGCTATTCAGAGGTTCTGGTGCAGAGCAGCAGCTTCTTGCTGAGCTCCTGTCACGGCGGCCTATTTGGATCTTCCAGTCTTCGGCCCTAATCCTTCATTGGTGATCATTGTTCCAGGCGGTAAGACGGTGGTTGGACTGTCCCGACACCGTTATTTAGAATTTTCATATTCTTGGTTTAAATTCTTAAATGAGTAACAGATTACTTGCGCGCTACCATTTCTTGACATTTATGTGGTAGTTTACAAATAGGCAAGACGCGCAATTTATTTCATAAAGGTTTGACTTTGTTATTCATTGCGCGCTACCATTTCATGACATTTACATGGTGGCTTAAGAATCGGCAAGACGCGCGATTCGTTTTATGGTGTTTAAACATTGTTGTCCATTGCTCGGTACTATTTCTTGACATTTACATGATGTTTTACGAATTGGGAAGACGCACAACTCGTTTCATGAGGATTTAACTTTGCTGTTCATTGCGCGCTACCATTTCTTGACATTTTACATGGTTGCTTAAGAATCGGCAAAAGAAGTGCAATTTGTTTCATTGTAGTTTGATCTTGTTATTTATTGTGAGCTGTTATTCCTTGACATTTACATCGTGTTTTACGAATCGGCAAGACATGCGATTCGATTAATGATGATTTGACTTTGATATTCATTGTGTGCTACCATTTGTTGGTGTTTTACATGGTAACACTTGAATTGGCAAGACGCATGATTCTCTCCTCGAGTTTGATTCATGTTGTTTTTTGTATGCTACTATTCCAAGATATTTATCATGTAATATTCGAGTTGACAAGTTATGTGATTTGTTTCCTGAATCCATATTGTGTTATTCATGGTGCACAATCCTTTTATGGTGTTTACTATATATATATATATATATATATATATATATATATATATATATATATATATATATATATATATATCTGCAATATGCGCAATTTGTGTTGAAACATTTTAACAGTACTCAGAAGGCCAGAGTTTCTAGATGCAATATTGTATGGTCCTAGTATACATTCTCAAACAGGATTGATATGACTGGTTTAAAATTTAGTCAGAATGTTTTTTTTCTGATTCTCATGTAAAGGAAAGTACTTGAATAAGAAAGTTTTCATTTAATTCATCTTGATTCCCCTACAGGTATCCGGCCATCTTGAAACTTAGTCATTTTAAACTTAACTCTTAGATTGTTCATGTTTTCAGAGTGATTAGGCTTAGAATCATAGTCTAGTATTGATTTCAGGAGATAGAATTTTCATATTGTGTGCTCTAACCTTTTTCTTACTACAGGTCTCCTTCCCAGCTGTTCCCTTCCTAATCCCCTCTTCCCCTCTTGCACTCTCTCAGTCTCTGTGGTTTATCTATCAGAGTCTTGGAGCTGTTCAGTGGTGGACGTGTTGGGAACGTGCACAGACCCCGAGGATCTGGTGACTCTGACACACCCCACACATCACAACACACACCACCTCACACATCACCCACACTACCCCATGCCACCGCAAAGACACCCCAGGTTTTCTAAGGAGGAGCTTAAGGTCATGGTGGAGGAAATCATCCGGGTAGAGCCACAGCTATTCAGATCACAGGTACAGCACGTCTCCATAGCTAGGAAGATGGAGCTATGGTGCAGAATCGTGGACAGGGTCAACGCAGTGGGACAGCACCCAAGAACACGGGATGACATCAGGAAGAGGTGGAACGACCCACGGGGGAAGGTGCCTTCCGTGGTCTCAAGACACCACATTGTGGTTCAGAGGACTGGTGGCGGACCCCCACCTCCTCCCCCACAACTAACAACATGGGAGGAGCAAGTCTTGGCTATACTGCATCCTGAGGGCCTCGCAGGAGTAGCTGGAGGAATGGACTCTGGTAAGTCAAATCTTTAACTACCATATACCCCACCCTACCTGCATGCTATCACATACAGCTACCCTCACCCCGATCACTCCAACTCCTTACATATGTCCCACTATCACAAACCACACATCCCAACACCAAGCCCTTCATGCAACAACAGAGCATGGACACCCATCACCAATGCATGTCCACTACACATACCCACACAGATCGCACAAGGTCCTAGACAAGAATGTAAGAACTGGGGTACAGGGTCACCCACCCATTGCACACCATGGCACACACAGATGCAATAATCATGCCTTTACACCCCTACCCAACATCACCGGACAGGAGGATCCAGACATGTCCACTCCCCCCACAGAAGAGGCCCACAGTGATGACAGCAGCTCTGTCCAACTGGATCTAGATGACCAGCCCAGGCCATCTGGGACCTTGGGACAGTTGGTTCCCCTGACACAGTCACAGGCCACCACAGAGCCTCCCCCACTCAGAAAACATCATCACAGCACCCACCCAGCGGGCCCATACACTGTCCCCTGGACATGTCAAGCAGCAGTGTGTCCACCACTACAGGGACCCCAGGCAAACCCACCACCCCAAGAACAGCAGGGATCTGGGGGCAGTGGGCACACAGTTCAGGGGACAGAGGCCCAGGAAAACCAGAGTCCTAGGAGGTCTGCTGTGCGACAGGGGGAGGACAGGCCCAGGGAACCCACTCTCCAACATCATGGGCACGTACCATCATTCCCAGGAGACGATGGCAACGGTACTGGCCAAGTTTCAGGAGACCCAGCAGCTGCAGGAGGAACAGTATTTGGGGTTCAGGGAGGAACTCAAGTCAATCAACACCACCCTAGGCACCATTGTAGGGGTGCTGAAGGACCTTGTGAACACCAGGAGGGACACTGTGGCACTAGCCTGGACGATGAACTGCCACAGGACCACAACACTAGCACCCCACCCCCTGCAGATGGAGAACCACCCCGCAAGCGGTCCCTGAGATCCAGGACAAAGGCAGAGAACAATGACAAGACCCCCACCAAGAAATGAGACTACCCTGAATGCAATCCTTCTGTCCCACTTTGTCACCCTGTCCATCCTTAAACTGCCCTAGCTCCACTTCCTATGCCCCTTTGGACAATGCACCTGTGAGACAAATAGACTGGACTCTGCCATGGACATTCCTCCACCATCACCCCTGCCTATTTTACAACCCCCTCCATTATTTTGCACTTAAATACACACCCTTGAATCACAAAACAATCTGGAGTCAGTCTGTGCTTTCACAATTGTGTATTTGCAATAACCCAATGTCCATTCTAATGTCTACATACCTATGTCACACAGCTCTAGTCCATGAGGTAACATAGCAGAGGTCACACAGTGGGACCCACATCTGTGAAATTGAAAGGCAAAGTGACAAATCAGGGTCCATACACTAGGTGAAAGTGACAGACAGATGATAGGTCTAAAATGTATCAGATGTAGGAGGCAGTGATGGCTTCTTACCTGTGTCTCACTGGAATTATTTCTGGATCACGGTGTTTCTGTTGTTTATGTCCTCTTCTTCTACCTCCTCTTCTTCACTGTCCATAGGCTCCACAGCTGTCAGAAGACCTCCTTCTGGACCATCCTCCTGCAGAAAAGGCACCTGTCATCGCAAAGCCAAGTTGTGCAGCATACAGCAGGCCACGATGATCTGGCACACCTTCTTTGGTGAGTAGTATAGGGAACCACCTGTCATATGGAGGCACCTGATCCTGGCCTTCAGGAGGCCGAAGGTTCTTTCAATAATCCTCATAGTTCACCCATGTGCCTCACTGTAGCGTACCTCTGCCCTTGACCTGGGATTTCTCACTGGGGTCAGTAGCCATGACAGGTTGGGGTACCCAGAGTCACCTGCAAATGTCGAGGGACAACTGTAAGACACACACTAACCCTTAGGGACAACCCCAGACAACTATTCACAGGTTATAGGGTCCTTGTCCTCACCTATTAGCCACACACAGTGCCTCTGGAGTTGCCCGATCACATAAGGGATGCTGCTATTCCTCAGAATGTAAGCGTCATGCACTGAGCCAGGAAACTTGGCGGTCACATGGGAGATGTACTGGTCAGCCAAACACACCATCTGCACATTCATAGAATGGTAGCTCTTCCGGTTTCGGTACACCTGTTCACTCCTGCGGGGGGTACCAAGGCCACATGTGTACCATCAATGGCACCTATGATGTTGGGGATATGTCCCAGGGCATAGAAGTCACCTTTCACTGTAGGCAAATCCTCCACCTGAGGGAACACAATGTAGCTGCACATGTGTTTCAGCAGTGCAGACAACACTCTGGACAACACGTTGGAGAACATAGGCTGGGACATCCCAGATGCAATGGCCACTGTTGTTTGGAAAGACCCACTTGCCAGGAAATGGAGTACTGACAGGACCTGCATTAGAGGCGGGGATTCCTGTGGGATGGCAGATAGCTGGCATCAGGTCTGGCTCCAACTGGGCACACAGTTCCTGGATTGTGGCAGGATCTAGTCTGTAGGTGACTATTACATGTCGCTCTTCCATTGTCGACAGGTCCACCAGCGGTCTGTAAACTGGAGGATGGCGCCATCTCCTCACCTGCCCCAGCGGACGTGCCCTATGGATGAGAACCGCGAGCACAGAGTCAGCCAACACTGAGGTAGGAAAAAAACAATTGTATTGCACACATTTGTCAATATGCTATGTGCCTGTCTCTGTGTATATGCAAGGCCTATATATGTGTGACTCTTTAAAAAATAATGCCATGTGGCCACCTGAAATGGCGGCTGCCTGACCTGTAATGTGGGACAAGAGGATATGAGGTAACTGCGCTGGCGTTCTACATCGTCGCGGTAGGCGGTCGAAGACCACGGCGCAATCCTGGATTGGATAACATTGGGCCCTATGGGTCCCAGGAGCCAATGACGATGTACACCGGTGGTGACGGTACGCACCGCCATGGACGTGACCGCCGTTTTCTGTCTGTTCACTCACTTGATACCTGATCTACGACAGGAGATGACCTACACTGCAAGTGCTGCTGTGACCTCAGTCTGGAAGCGATGATGGCTCATGTGTCTGGGGAAAGGGCTCCTGCCTTCACATCGGAGGAGTTGGATAAACTGGTGGATGGGGTCCTCCCCCAGTACACGCTACTCTACGGTCCTCCAGACAAACAGGTGAGTACACTGTGAGCATGCTGTATGGGCAATGCCTGTTTGGAGTGGTGTGGATGGAAGATATGGGGGGGATGAGGCCTGCATGATCGGACGGTGAGTGTATGTGCGTCAGGGCAAGGGTGGGAATGTGGGACAATGACTGTGACGGTCCGGACGGTAAAAGTGTTACATTTTACCCTGTACTATTCCTCTAGGTCAGCGCCCACCAGAAGAAGGATATTTGGCTTGCCATCACCAAGGACGTCTGGATCTTGGGGGTCCACCACAGACGGAGCCGCTGGAGCAAGAAGATGGTGGAGGCGCAGCTGGGGATGGCCTCTCAACGTGGGAGGGGTGCCCGTCGCACCATGACCCCCCTGATGTTCCGGATCCTGGCAGTGGCATATCCGAATTGGATGGGCGATTGAGGGCATCACAGCAGCCACAAGGGGGTGAGTACACTCACATTTAGCTGACTCTGCATGCATTGGAGGTGTCTAGGTGGGGGAGGTGGGCAGTGGGTTTCCCATAGGGTAGGGCGAGCTTTGTAGGCAAGGACCCTTTGTGAGGCAGTCTAAGTGGCACTCCATCCCCACCAGTGGTAAGAGCCATCTACACCTAGTCGGGCTCCTGTGACTTCCATGTGTGCAGCAATTGGGCATAGGCCATATACCCCATGTCCCAGTGATTAATTAGGGAACTCCAAGTGCATGGCGTAGTGCAGAGGACTGCTGTGTCTGTAGTGTCCACCGACGGTAACGGTATTGTATGCACTGAACATGTCTTTCTTCTTCCCCCCCCCCTTTTTGTGGTCTTCCTGTTCTTGTGTGCATTAGCATCATCAAGCGGAGGAGCTGTGCCACCGGAGCAGGAGGGAGCTGCATCCCACATGGTCCTGGAGGGTCAGACAACAGAGTCTGAATTCACCAGTGGGACGGAGGGTGAGGGGAGCTCCACGGCGGGGACAGGAGCTGAGACCAGCGACACCGACTCTTCCTCTGATGGGAGCTCCCTTGCGGTGGCGGGACCCTCTGTGCCCACCGCATCTACAGGTACAGCCGCCACCCCCCCTACCAGCACCGCCCTCCCAGCAGCCCCTCAGTGTGTGTTCCGTGGCCGCTCACCCAGGAGGGTGGGCATCTCCTTTGCCCCAGGCACCTCAGGCCCTGCCCCAGTCAGCCCTGCTGCCCTCAGTGAGGAGGCTTTTGACCTACTGGGATCCCTCACTGTTGGGCAGTCTACCATTCTGAATGCCATCCAGGGTGTAGAGAGGCAGTTGCAACAGACAAATGCATACCTGGAGGGTGTTCATTCTGGCCAGGCAGCCCAACAGCGAGCATTTCATGCTCTGGCCTCTGCACTGATGGCAGCCATTGTCCCTGTGTCCAGCCTCCCCTCTCCAACTTCCTCCACCCAGACCCAATCCCCAGTACCTCAGCCTATCCCAAGCACACCATCAGACCAGCATGCACACACCTCAACACACAAGGGTGGCTCTGGCAAACATAAGCACCACACATCCCACAAGCAGTCACACAAGCATCATACCCATGCACACATACCAACATCCACTGCTTCCACTGTGTCCCCCTCCTCCACGTCTCCCTCCTCCCTCCCTGTCACTTCTTCACTCACACCTGCATGCACTACATCTTCAGCCACTACCTCCATCACCAGCACGCCCATCACCACACACCGCTCACGTGCACTCACCACCCCCACTACCATTCACACATCCCCAGTGTCCTCTCCCAGTGTGTCTGTGAGCCCTCCTCCTAAAGTACACAAACGCAGTCACACACCCACCCAACAGCCATCCACCTCACGACAGCCTCCAGCCCATGCACCTTCACCCAAAGTCAGCAAACGAACACCTCCTACAGCCACCACCTCTTCCTCCACTCCCAAACCCCCTCCATCTACCCATCCCAGTGTGCCAAAAAAACCATTCCTCTTAAATGTTGACCTCTTCCCTACACCTCCCCCCGTCCATCCCCTAGGGCCCGCCTTTCCAGGTCCCAACCCAGTACCTCAGCCACCACATCACAGGGCACAATGGTGCCAGCAATACCAATTTTTTGGAGTGCGCCAAGCAACAGGGCTGCCAGTGTCCCAAGGAGCGAGGCCAAGGACATTCCTCCACCTCCAAAACAGAAAAAGTTGCCCACATCCCGGAGGGAGAAGGCCAAAACACCAGCCACCAAGGGCTCAGCCAAGACAAGTGTGGGGGAGTGGCAAGACAGCTGCGCCATCATCCAAGGTGGGGAAGGGCCTGAAGCAGAAAGGCAAGGCAACGTCGCCGCCAACCTGCACGGCAGGCAAGACCGGCACCGCCGCATGCACCGCCGCCAAGGACACCGCTGCCAGCACCCCAGATACAGAGTCCTTCAGCAGCACCGCAGTCAGTGAGCCCGCCACCAGCACCGCCACTACTGACACCGCTGCCAGCACCGCGGTCAGTGAGCCTGCCACCAGCACCGTCATTACTGATACCACCGCCAGCACCGCGGTAGGTGAGCCAGCCACCAGCACGGCAGTCAGTGAGCCAGCCACCAGCACGGCAGTCAGTGAGCCAGCTACCAGCACCGCAGTCAGTGACCTCCGCAAGCACCGCCGCCACAATGAGCGCCTCAAGCACCGCCGCTAATGACACTGCCGCCAGCCCCGCCAGCGGCCCCGCGACAACCTGAGCCAGTGGCACCACCGCAGACATGGCTGCCATCCCCAGTGGTCATCCGTACGTGGCTGGTAGTCAATTCCAGGGGCCTGGGCAGCTTCCATGTTGTCCCACCGTCAGTGGAGTATCACATCCAGTACCTCAGTCCTTGGCAGGATGAAGCATTCTGGGCACAAAACCCCCTCCAGAACCAGTGGAGAAAAGCATCCACTACCTCAGTCCTTGGCAGGATGAAGCACTCTGGGCACAAAGCCCCCTCCAGGACCAGTGGAGACTGTTATCCACTTGGGAGACTGTGGCTTTGCACTCCCCAGGATAAAGCAGTGGGCAAACGACCCACTGGAGAAACTTGAGAGACTGTGGCTTTGCACTCCCCAGGATAAAGCAGTGGGCAAACCACCCACTGGAGAGACTTGAGAGACTGTGGCTTTGCACTCCCCTGGATAAAGCAGTGGGCAACCCACCCAATGGAGAGACTTGAGAGACTGTGGCTTTGCCCTCCCCAGGATACATCAATGGGCATGGAGCCCCCTCGTGGAGCTAGCACTGTGCACTCATCCGGCTGAGATGCCTGTTATATTTCGATCTGATGCCCCTGCAGTGTTCTCTCTGTTTCGATCAGGTATCTTGTGTGGGCCTCGCCCATGCATTTTGGGCCCAGTGGTCCACGGACTATATAGGTGCAGTATCAGGACTTGAGTTCTTGGTGTACATATTTGTTTATAGTGTATATATATTTTTGACTAATGGATGTTTATTGATTACAATGGTTACAATCATTTCCTTTTGTCCTTGCGTTCTTCCAGGGAGGGTTGGGGGGTCTAAATGTAATGTTTCAGCATGTATTGGTGTGTTTGTTGTTGTAGGTGAGGGTGGGGGTGTTGCGTGTGTGTGTCACTCTCTTTTCCCTTTCCCCTCCCCTGTGTCGTAGGTGCTGTACTCACTGTGGTCATCGCCGCCGTCGGGCGTGCTCCTGGTAGAGGAGCAGGAAGACAATCGCAGGGAGTATTTGGAGTTCAGGCTCCATGGCATCCTGGTTCCTCGTGGGGTGTGTAGAGGTGAGTGTTTTCCCTTCCAAGTCCTGTTTCTGCTGTGTTTTTGTTCACGTTGAATCCGCCCCGGAAAAGGTGGTGGATTGGCCTGTCATAATAGTGTGGGCGGTACATTGTGTTCCGCCTGTCTGTTGGCGGTGACCGCCATGCTGTTTGTGTGTACCGCCATGGTCATAATTCCATTTTTTTTACCGCCGGCCTGTTGGTGGTTTTACCGCCTCTTTACCACCGACCGCCAAGGTTGTATTGAGGGCCTTAGTGTTTTCTTTCATGTTTGTGAGTACTTAGTGTGACGACAGTGGTATTGCATGAGCTTTGGCTGCTCATCCACAGCTACCTCTAGAGATCCTGACTTCTAGACACTGACTACACTTCACTAACCGCTTCAATGCAGATGTCGGCCACTGGCCGACTCCCGCACTACCTCCCTGGTGTGAATCACAAGCAGTGGCCGACACCACGGTTAAAAAAATACCGGGAGACACAGAAGATCTTCCATGTTTTGCCCCGCCCCCAACCCACCCCTTTGTGACGTCAGCACGCCACAAGGTGTGACGTCATGTATACCAGTTCTCTTGCAGTTGCAGCTTGCGTCTTCAAAGCAATGCACATACCTCAACTGATGCATTTCAACTGTAGCTATTAGGCCGCAATAAAAAAGTCAAGTAACTCTTGTGATTATGTTTCTGATAGAAAAGGATCTGACATTTTGTCTAGTGGCAGTTTTGATGCCATAAAGTAGCGCAGAAGTTTATATGCCTACTGCAAGTATCAAAACTGTATTATATGTGATTAGCTGAGTGGATTAGTAAAGCCAGCTATTACGTGCGCTATAATACAAATTAAATGTATGTGCGAGGGGGGCTATGGAGAAATGAAATGCACTTTTTCTCGGTGATAGTGAGGGAATCGGAGGAGAAGGTTATGGGAGTGGGAGAACCAATAATGATTGTTGGACTAGGTTCTAGAGGCGCTAAAGACTGTGATGATTGGTATGTGACAAGGTGAAGTAATAGTGGGTCTTTTTTGTTTTTTTGAGTGTCTTGAGAGAACAATCTGATTGACAGAAGAAGCGAAGGTAAGGTGACCTCTACTGATGCAGGTATCACACACCCACCAGCAATTTTGTGACTGTCTACGTAGGCTAGTGTTTTAGAGTGACAGTTTAGCTAGTAGCAGAAATGGCATCTCGTTGGATGACTGCTGCTCAAACCCTAACTCGAGTTATAGAGGACAGCTCTGATGTAGGATCAGAGACTGAGACTGCAGATGATGAGACAGCATCTGAGGGATAGGATAATGGCGCAGACTCTGGGAGTGATTTTTCCAGTGATTATGAGGGAGGTGATGAGGACAGTCCTGATGTCCCTTTGCAAGCACAGTATGTGCAGCGGGACAATAGCTGGTTAGCCCAACCCAGAGAGCAAGTGCATGCAGCAGCAAGCACAAAGAGAGTGCTCTCTTGGGAGCTCCCCAATTTAGTTCAGCCCCAAATTCCACCCCCAAATTGTATTGTGGAGACATCAAAATTATCCATCATAAAACAACCTGGTTTTGTAAGGCAGGCACCGCGTTATTGGTCCTGGGCTTGGTGGCCATATAGGGAAACCTACCAAAACCCAGACATTTTTGTAAATGAGAGATCTGGGGGAGTCCACAGAGGTGTGACTTGTGTGAATTCCCCAAAGTATTTTTACCCAGATATCCTGCAAAGCTGAAATGTTGAATAAAAACTCTATTTTTTCTTGCATTTCTGTCATACAAACTACAGGAATATGCTGGGATCCACAAAATTCCTACCACCCAGTGTTTCCCCACCTGTCCCGGTAAAAACGCTACCCCACTTGAGTGCCTGTTGCTAGTGCCTGCGTCAGGAATGGATCACCCCAGGGTCAACAGTTGCCCTCATGAAAGGACCAATATTGACCGTTGTGTGATCTATTCCTGACATGGGCACTAGGCCTACCCATACAAGTGAAGGAAATTTGTGGCTCCTCTCAGATTCCAGAACTTTCTATCACCGAAATGTGAGGAAAAATTGTTTTTTTTGCCAAATATTGAGATTTGCAAAGGATTCTGGGTAACAGAACCTGGTGAGAGCACCACAAGTTACCCCATCCTGGGTTCCCCTAGGTGTCTAGTTTAAAAAATGCACAGGTTTGGTAGGTTTTGCCTAGGTACCGGCAGAGATAGAGACCAAAATCCACAGCTAGGCACTTTCCAAAAAACACGTCAGTCTTCAACGTAAAAATTTAATGTGTCCCTGTTGCGTTTTGGGGCGTTTCCTGTTGCGAGCCCCAGACCTACCAACACAAGTGAGGTACCATTTTTATCAGGATACCTGGGGGAATGGTGGGTGGAAGGAAATTTGTGGCTCCTCTCAGATTCCAGAATTTTCCATCACCGAAATTTGAAGAAAAAGTGTTTTTCCCCGAATTGTGAGGTTTCCAAAGGACTTTGGGTAACAGAACCTGATGAAAGCCCCACAAGTCCCCCCATTATGAATTTCCCTAGTTGTCTAGTTTTCAAAAATGTATAGGTTTGCTAGGTTTCTCTAGGTGCTGTGTGAGTTAGAGGCCAAAGACCACAGCTAGGCACTTTGCAAAAAACAGGTTAGTTTTCTTTGGAAAACTGTGATGTGGCCCTGTTGTGTTTTGGGGGATTTCCTGTCGCGGGCACTAGGCCTACCAATACAAGTGAGGTACCATTTTCTATCAGGAGACTTGGAGGAGTGCTGGTTGGAAGGACGTTTGTGGCTCCTCTCAGGTTCCAGAACTTTGCAGCATTGAAATCTGAGGAAAAAGTGTTTTTTTGTTTTCCACATTTTGAGATGTGCAAAGGATTCTGGGTAACAGAACCTGGTGAGATCACCACAAGTCACTAGGGGCCAGATGTAGCAAAGGGTTTGCGCCTCGCAAACGGCGAAAATTGCCGTTTGCGAGGCGCAAAAGCCTCTTTGCTATTCAGAAATGCATATTGCGAGTCGGGACCGACTCGCAATATGCATTTCAGAATCGCAAATAGGAAGGGGTGTTCCCTTCCTATTTGCGATTCGGAGTGGAATTCAATTCCATTTGCGACCGCATATGC
Organism: Pleurodeles waltl; assembly: GCF_031143425.1. Classification (NCBI taxonomy): domain Eukaryota; kingdom Metazoa; phylum Chordata; class Amphibia; order Caudata; family Salamandridae; genus Pleurodeles; species Pleurodeles waltl. The sequence goes on from NC_090440.1 coordinate 264,767,069, forward strand.
GGTCGCAAATGGAGTCGCAGTTACCATCCACTTGAAGTGGATGGTAACCCACTCGCAAATTGGAAGGGGTCCCCATGGGACCCCTTCCACTTTGTGAATGGACCCACAAATATTTTTTCAGGGCAGGGAGTGCTCCAAGGGACCACTCCCTGCCCTGAAAAAATACCGAAACTAAAGGTTTCGTTTTTTTTTTAAAGTGCAGCTCGTTTTCCTTTAAGGAAAACGGGCTACACTTTAAAAAAAAAAAACTGCTTTATTTAAAGCAGTCACGAACATGGAGGTCTGCTGACGACAGCAGGCCTCCATGCTTGCGAGTGCCTAGACTCGCTATGGGGCACCAATTTGCGACCCACCTCATTAATATTAATGAGGTGGGTCATTGCGACCCCATAGCGACTCGCAGACGGTGTCTGAGACACCGTACTGCATACCAATTTGCGAGTTGCAAATTGCGAGTCGCATGGACTCGCAATTTGCAACTCGCGAATTTTCTTTTTGCTACATCTGGCCCTAGATTCTGAACTCCCCCAGGTGTCTAGTTTAAAAAAATATATGGGTTTTCTATGTTTCCCTAGGTGCCGGCTGAGCTAGAGGCCAAAATCCACAGCTAGGTACTTTGCAAAAAACACATCCGTTTTCATTTGAAAAATGTGATGTGTCCACGTTGTGTTTTGGGACATTTCCTGTCGCTGGAATAGGCTTACCAACACAAGTGAGGTACCATTTTTATCGGGAGAGTTGGGGGAAAACAGAATAGCATAAAAAGTGTTATTGTCCCTAGTCTTTCTCTACATTTTGTCATTCCAAATGTAAGACAGTGTGTAAAAAAGAAGTCTATTTGAGAAATGCCCCGTAATTCATATGCTAGTATGGGGACCCGCAGAATTCAGAGATGTGCAAATAACCACTGCTTCTCAACACCTTATCTTGTGCCCATTTTGGAAATAAAAAGGGTTCCTTGATACCTATTTTTAAGTCTTTATATTTCACCAAATGAATTGCTGTATGCCTGATATTCAATGAAAACCCATTGCAAGATGCAGCTCTTTACTGGCTCTGGGTACCTAAGGTTCTTGATGAACCTACAAGCCCTATATATCCCCGCAACCAGAAGAGTCCAGCAGACGTAACGGTATACTGCTTACAAAAATCTGCCATAGATGTGAAAAGTTATAGAAGAAAATGTGGCCGGAAATTGCTTTTTTGACCTCAATTTGAATATATTTTTATTTTAGCTGTTACTTTCTGTAGAAAAACAGTGAAGGATTTATGCCTTGCTGAATTTCAAATTTTGTCTACTTTTCAGAAATATTTAGCTGTCTGGGATCCAGCATTGGTTTCACATCCATTTCTGTCACTAAATGGAAGGAGGCTGAAAGCTAAAAAAAAATAGTAAAAATGGGGTATGTCCCAGTAAAATGCCAAAATTATGTTGAAAAATGTTGTTTTCTGATTCAAGTCTGCCTGTTCCTGAGAGCTGGGAAGAAGGTGATTTTAGCACCACAAACCCTTTGTTGTTGCCATTTTCAGGTAAAAAAACCACATACTTTCTTCAGCAGCCCTTTTCCCCCATTTTTCTGAACAAAATGAAATTTTAGCTGTATTGTGGCTAATTTCTTGGCCTCATCTAGGGGCAGCAAAGTGTCTGACTATGAGGACTTGTATAATATGTTACTGAGAGAGTATATTTTGAATAATCGTGTGTCTGTTTTGCTGCACCAATACTTGGTAGACTCTGACCTGACCACTCCCCAGGAATTGGGAAAGAAGGCAGACAAATGGATCAAAACAAGGGTGAGCACAGAAGCTTATACAGGTGTGACAAAGACAAGAGGAAGGACAGTGATAAGCCTCAGGACAAGGGTGGGGGTAAAAGCTCCTCATCTGGTTTACAGAACTCCTCTGGGGGGTGCAAATAAAACCTCTTTTTCCTCTTCTGCACACAGTAAAAAGCCTTGGTGCTTTGTGTGTAGAAATAAAGGCAATAGGCCAGGGGGCAAATCCTGTCTTGGTAAAGCCCCTAAGCCTTCCACTACTACTACCTCCACTTCTACTCCTAGTGCCCCTAGTAGTAGTAATAGTGGTGGGACTACTGGTAATAGTCAGCACAAAGGTGTAGTTAGGTTCACATTTGGGTCCATAATAGAAGCTGGGGTAGGTGTAGAAACTCCTGAGACAGTTTATGTCTCACAGGGTGGCACTGGCCTTGCCATCCCTAGCTGCTTGTTCCCTTAGTATGGATAAATACAAGTGGCACATCCAGATAAATGGTGCTGAGGCCAAGGCTTACAGGGACACAGGTGCCAGTGTCACCACAGTTATTAAAAACTTAGGCCCTCGTAATGACATTGGTGATAAATGCCGCTTACCGCCACGGTGACAGCCGCCCACAAAGCGCTGCGGTGTCGAATGTCTGTTCGCCATATTATGAGACACACACACAGCAATCCAGCAGAATACAGCCACATACACAAATCTACCAGTCTAAAGGTCAGTGGAAAAGTGGCGGTCCTAACACCCATACCGGTACGCCAACAAAACAATTCCCATCACATTATGACCCACGAATCACCACAGCAGACATTCAACGGCGGTAAACCAATGGTGGTACATACCGCCGCATTCAGAATGGACACCCACATACAAAACAACACTACATTGGCCAATAGGAAAAACACACACCTGACAACCATACACACACCACACCCACACCACTATAAAACACACATCCACATTACCCACAACCCTTTACGAATACAAATTATTGCCACAAGACTGACACCAAGACCACTGCCACAACTAGAGAAACACCACTTACACCCATACATCCCACACGCACCCCACATCACACACCCCACCACATTACATAACACACTCTCACGAACACACAACACCCATGTCCCCACAAAGGCACCCCCTTTTCACTGATGAGGAATTAAGGTTCATGGTGGAGGAAATTGTCAAGGTAGAGCCACAGCTGTTTGGAGCGCAGGTACAGCAGATGTCCATTGCAAGGAAGATGGAGCTATGTTGGAGAACTGTGGACAGGGTGCATGCCGTGGGACAGCACCCAAGAACAAGGGACAACATCAGGAAGAGGTGGATCAACCTACGGGTGAAGGTACATTCCATAGCAGCAAGGCACCAACTTACCATACAGAGGACTGGCAGTGCACCACCACCTCCTCCCCCTCAGCTCACACCATGGGAGGAGCAAGTCTTGGCAATACTGCATCCTGAGTGACTCACTGGAGTAGCCAGAGAACTGGATGCTGGTAAGTCAACAATTACCACTTATCACCTCCCATACCCGCATGCCATCTCACACCCTCACCCTCACTCCCATCAGTCCACTCCATCCCACATACTGAACCAACGGTGATGACTAACCCCAATGCCAAACCCTGCATGCTATTACCAATGCATAGACAGCCCTCCCAGTCCTGCATGGACACATATCACAAAAGCATACACAGCATAGGGAAACTAACAATCCTACAATACATCACCATACACAAGCAAAAGCTGGCAGGGCAACACCAACAATAGAGGGGAAGCCAGGGATGTACAATATGTCACAGACAAGAAGCATAATACATCACTTACATCCCCACAGTTACCCCAGCCAATGTCAGCTGAGAGGAGGTGCCACAACTATCCAGTCTCCCAACAGAAGATGCCCCCAGTGATGACAGTAACTCTGGACTTCTAGACCTGGATGACCTACCTTGTCCATCAGGGATCACTGGACAGCCGGTCACCCAAGCCCACTCCCAGTCCACCACAGAGCCTCCCCCTTCAGTATCCAACACCACAGCACCCACCCAGCGTACCAACACCTCTGTCCCCTGGACACATCAATCAGCAGTGTGCCCACATGTACAGGGACCCCAGACCACAGTATCAGGGGATCATGGAGGACTTGCAGGCCATGAACACCACCCTGATCTCTATAGCAGCGGTGCTGACAGACAAGGCCAACATCATGAGGGAGGCAACAGCACACCAGCGCACCCCTAAGACTAGCCAGTCCATTGACCAGTCGTCCACTTCCGCTGCAGCTAGTGGGCATGAGCCCCTCCACAAGACCCACAGGCCACCAGCACCCCTCCCCTTGCAGAAGGTGAACCACCCCGCAAACATTCCCTGGGACCCAGACAGAAGCCAGAGACACTTGCCAAGACCCCCACCAGGAAATGAGACTCTCCTGATTGTCCCCCTTGTGTCCCACTCAGTCACCTTGTCCACTTTGAACTGTGGTTGCTCCCCTTCCTTTGACCCCTTGGACACTGCACCTGTGTTACAAACAGACTGGAAAAATACCCTGGACTTTCCTCCATCATCACCCCATTCCATTGCACTTTACCCTCAATTTATTAGCACTAAAATAAACACCCTTGAACACAACTTGACTACTAGTATTTTATGTACTGAAAATTTGTATTTATGGAAACAGTCACATCTAGTACAAATTAACTGTACACTGTGAGAGCATAGAAATAATGACATGTGGCTGGCTCTAGTCAGCCCATCAGTACACAGTTGTTATAGCACCAACATCTGTAAAATGACAAACCACAGGTGACAGTAGGTTGAGGTAAAAAGGAAGTTAATGACATCATGCTACAGCCACACAGTTGCATTGTCTCACCTGTGTGTCATTGGAAGTGCTGGCAGATAACTGATGTTCTGTTGTCCTCATCTTCATCCTCAACCTCTTCATCCTCACTGTAATCAGGGTCTACTGCTGCCAGGGGCATCTCTAGTCCCCTCCTCCTGCAGAAAAGGTACGTGGCGTCTGAGGACCAGGTTGTGCAACATGCAGCATGCCACTACTATCTGGCAGACCTTCTCGGGTGAGTAGCACAGGGATCCACTTGTCAGATGGAGGCACCTGAACCTGGCTTTCAGGAGCCCGATGGTCCTCTTGATGATCTGTCTGGTTCGTCCATGTGCCTCATTATACCGTTCCTCAGCCCCTATCCTGGCATTCCTCACAGGGGTTAGCAGCCACAATAGGTTTGGGTAGCCAGAGTCACCTGCAAGTATTGAGGGACCACATTTAGCCTCACACAATCCTATGGGGTTAACGCCAGAAGCCATACACTAACATACAGTGGATGGGGACCAAGGATCACCTATTATCCGCACCCTGTGCCTCTCTAGTTGGGCCATCACATTTGGGATGCTGCTATTCCTCGGAACAAAGGCATCATGCACCAACCCAGGATACTTATCATTGACGTGGGAGATGTATTGGTCCGCCAGGCACACCATCTACACATTCAGTGAGTGGAGACTCTTACGATTCCTAAACACCTGTTCATTCTGGCAGGGGGGGGGACCGTAATATGTGCACTGTCAATCGCCCCAATAATATTGGCGATATGTCCCATTGCATAGAATCCGGCCTTCACAGCAGCCAGTTCTTCCACCTGGGGGAAAGAAATGTAGCTGCACATGTGTTTTACCAGGGCAGACAACACTCTTCCCAGCACGATTGAGAACAATGGCTGTGACATTCCTGCTGCCAAGCCCACTGTCACTTGGAAGGAACCAGTTGCCAAGAAATGGAGCACTGATAGCACTTGCACAAGAAGGGTGACGGACAGATGAGATCAGGTCTGGCTCCAATTGGGCACACAGCTCTGTGATTGTGGCCCTGTCCAGTCTATACTTGAGGATAGTATGCCTGTCCTCCAGTGCAGCTAAGTCCACCAGGTGTCTGTATGCGGGGGTATGACTCCACCTCCTAGTCATCCGCAGCGGTAGGTATCTAAGGGACACAAGAGTGAGTAGGCTGTCACAATTGGAACAATGGAACCACAACGGCAGTCCACTTGGTGCACTTATGTAATGGGGCAGTGTTAATGGCGAGGCATTTGCCAATCTAATCTGTGATGCAGTTAATGTCGATATGCCTGCCCCCCCCCACCCCCCGAAATTGCGACCGCCTGTCCTGTATCTAGGGACAGGTGGAAGTGAGGAAATTCCACCGACGTTGGGCATCATGACTGAAGGTGGTCTTGCAATGCTGTGCAATTCCTCATTGAATAATATGGAGCTCTATGGAGTACGGTGGCCAATGGGGATTCGCGCTGGTGGTGATGGTGTAGACCACCGCAGACGTGACCACCATTTTCTATCTGATTCCTCACTTGTTTTCTGATCTTCAACAGGAGAACACCTACACTGCCAGTGCTGCTGTAACCTGTGTCTGGAACCTACCATGGCTCGTGTGACCAGGGAAAGGGCCCTAGCCTTAACACTGGTGGATGGGGTCCTACTCCAATACGGACTGCTGTATGGGTCTCCAGACCAACAGGTGAGTACACTTTGGGCACAATGCATGTGGGAAGGATGCATGGAGATGTGTGTGCAAGCATTGTGTAAGGGTGGGGGATGGGATGGGGGAATGTCTTGTGGCGGTGTACATGGTGTGCGCTGGGCGATGTGTGTGCCAATAGTGATGGAAACGGGTATGTTGGGCCATTTCTGTGACAGGCTGGACTGTTTGTTTAATGGTGTGTTCCTGTCTGTATTGCCTCTGAAGGTCAGCGCCCATCAAAAGAAGAGAATATGCCATGCCATCACCAAGGACGTGCAGACCCTGGCGGTCTATGGTAGGCAGAGCACCCACTGTCAGAAACGGTTGGAGGACCTGAGACGCTGGGCACGGAAGATCACGGAGGCCCAGCTGGGGATGCCCTCTCAACGAGGAATGAGCTGACATCAGGTCGGGCTCCAATTGGGCACACAGGTCTTGGATTGTGGCACGATCAAGTCTGTAGGTGATAATGATGTCTCAGCCTACCATTGTCGACAGGTCCACCAGTGGTCTGTACACTGGAGGATGACGCCATCTCATCATCTGCCCCAGCGGATGTGCCCTATGGAGGAGAATAGTGAGCAGAGGGTCATGTACCACATAGGTTGCTAAACTGTGTTTGCAGTAATGTGAGTAAATCTGTGTGTGGTGTAGTTTGTCCGTATATCTGCCAAATTGTGCTATGACGCAGTTAGGTGCCATGCCATGTGCCCCCTGAAATGGCAGCTGCCTGACCTGTGAGGAGGGACAAGGGGAAATGAGGTAACTGTGCTGGTGTTGTGCAGCGTCACTGTAGGCGTTCGAAGACCGCTGTGCAATTCAGCATTGGTTATCATTGGGCCCTATGGGTTCCAGGAGCCAATGACGATGTACGCCGGCAGTGACGGTACGCACCACCGCAGACGTGACCGCCATTTTCTATCTGTTCACTCACTTGATACCTGACTTTCAACAGGAGAGGACCTACACTGCAAGTGCTGCTGTGACCTGAGTCTGGAAGCGACAATGGCTCGAGTGTCTGGGGAAAGGGCTCCTGCCTTCACCGCGGAGGAGTTGGACAAACTGGTGGATGGGGTCCTCCCCCAGTACACGCTACTCTACGGTCTTCCAGACAAACAGGTGAGTACACTGTGAGCATGATGCGTGGGCAATGCCTGTTTGTAGTGGTGTGGATGGAAGATACAAGTGGGGGGGAGCCGAGGCCTGCATGTGAGGATGGTGAGTGTATGTGCGTCAGTGCATGGGTGGGAACTGGTGGGCAATGAGTATGACAGTCCTGATGGGTGCGTAATTTACTTTCCTCCTGTACCTTTCCTCTAGGTAAGAGCTCACCAGAAGAAGGATATTTGGCGTGCCATCGCCAAGGAAGTGCGGATCCTGGGGGTCTATCATAGACGGAGCACCCACTGCCGCAAGAGATGGGAGGACCTGCGCCGCTGGAGCAAGAAGACGGCGGAGGCTGGCCTCCCAATGTGGAAGGGGTGCCCGTCGCACCATGACCCCCCTGATATTCCAGACCCTGGAGGTGGCATATCCGGAGTCGGATGGGCGCTTGAGGGCATCACAGCAGCCACAAGGAGGTGAGCACAGTGTCATTAAGCTGACTCTGTGCATTTTACGAAGTGTCTGGGTGTGGGATGTGGGTTCCCCTAGGGCAGGGCGAACTTGCTAGGGTAGGTCCCTTGTTGGGCAGGCTCTGAGGCACTCCAACCCCAATATTGTTAGTGGGCATCTACAACTGGGCAGGCTCCTGTGGGTTCCAGGTGTGCAGCAAATGGTGTTAGGCATAGTACCCCATGGCCTGGTGAATTTCCTACTAACTGCTAGTGCATCACCTAGTGCATAGGGCTGCTCTCTGTTTGTTGTGTCCGCCAATGGTAGTGGTGTTGCTGGCATTAACCACGTGTATCCTCTGTCCCCCCCCCCTTTTTGTTTTGTCACCCTGTCTTTGTGTGCATTAGGATCATCTGGCGGAGGAGCAGAGGCACCGGAGACGGAGGGAGCTGTATCCCACATGGCCCTTGAGGGTGAATCTACAGAGGGTGAAGGCACCAGTGGGACGGAGGGCGAGGGGAGCTCCACGACGGGGACAGGAGGGGATACCAGCGACAGCGACTCCTCCTCTGATGGAAGCTCCCTTGTGGTGGCGGGCACCTCTGTGCCCACCGCATCAACAGGTACAGCTGCCACCCCCTACCAGCACCACCCTCCCAGCAGCCCCTCAGCATGTTTCCAGTGGCCGCTCACCCAGGCGGGTGGGCAACTCCTTCGCCCCAGGCACCACAGGCCTTGCCCCAGTAATCCCTGCTGCCCTCAGTGAGGAGGCTATTGACCTCCTGAGATCTCTCACTGTTGGGCAGTCAACCATACTGAATGCCATCCAGGGTGTCAAGAGGCATTTGCAGCAAACAAATTCATACCTGGAGGGCATTCATTCTGGTGTGGTGGCCCAACAGAGAGCATTTCAGGCTCTGGCCTCAGCACTGATGACAGCCATCCATTGTCCCTGTGTTTAGCCTCCCCCCTCCAACTTCCACTATCCAGACCCAATCCCCTCTACATCAGCCTATCCCAAGCACACCATCAGACCAGCATGCACACACATCAACACACAAAGTGGCTCAGGCAAACATAAGCACCACACATCCCACAGGAACTCACACAAGCACCATACCCATGCACACATATCAACATCCACTTCCTCCAATGTGTCCCCCTCCTCCATGTCCTCCACCTCCCTCCCGGTCTCGTCTCCACTCACACCTGCATGGCCTACATGATCAGCCACTGCCTCCATCACCAGCACGCCCAACACTGCACCTCGCTCACGTGCAGTCACCACCCCCACTACCATTCGCACGTCCCCTGTGTCCTCTCCCAGAGTGTCTGTAAGCCATCCTCCCAAAGTACACAAACGCAGGCACACACCCACTCAACAGCCATCCACCTCACAATAGCCTCCAACCCATGCACCTTCACCCAAACTCAGCAGACCTACACCTCCTACAACCACTACCTCTTCCTCCACTCCCACACCCCCTCCATCTTCCCGTCCCACTGTGTAAAAAAACTTTTCCTAGCAAACATTAACATCTTCCCTACACCTCCCCCCATCCTTCCCCTAGGGCCAGGATGTCTAGATCCCAGCCCAGCCCAGCACCTCAGCCACCAAATCTGCATCCGCTGTGGTCCCTGCTACTCCAGTACAGTCTAAGGGGGCACCTGTCAGAGCTGCCAGTGTGCCACCGACAGAAAAGAAGGACCACCCTATTCCATCACCTGCAAAGTTCAAAAAGGGGCAGGCTTTCAGCAGGGGATAGTCACAGCACCCACCCAGCAAGGCCTCGCCCAAACACTGTGTGGACAGTACCAAGGTGCCTGCAGCAACTGTCAAGATGGGGAAGGCCCACAAGCCAAAGGGCACATCACCTCTGGGCACGAAGTCTCCTGGTGAGGGGCTGGTGACCACCATATCATCAGGGATGGAAGCCACATACACCACAGTCACCACCGCCGCTCCGACCGCCACCTGCAACGCCACCTGCACCACCACCTGCCCCGCCACATGCACTGCCACCTGCACTGCTGCTGCCACAACGTCAGTCTGCAGCATCCTCCCCAAGGATCAGCCATCCGAGGCTGCCAGAGACAGTATGGTGTCTCCATCCACCACAACCGTCACTTGCACCACGGTCAGCACTGGCAGCATCTCCGCCGCAGACTCCGCCACCTGCACCACCATCAGCACAGACAGGTGCACAGTCGATGCCACTCTGTTGGATGTCAGCCCCCATCCCCACTGTGCAGCCGTCAGAGTCTGCAGGTGACGTCCTGGACCCTGGACCCTTGAACCAGCAATTTGCAGCCTAAGTCGCTGCAGGATGACGTGTGGCTCTGCCTGCATGAAGTATCATGCTACCTGTTCCAGGTACATTGCGTGGCTAAGACACCCAGGTAAGATGAAGTCAACTGCCACACCCCAGGTGCAGCATCACTGGGCACAAAGCCCCCTCCAGAACCAGTGGAGAAAGGCATCCACTCACCCAATCCTTGGCAGGATGAAGCACTCTGGGCACAGAGCCCCCTCCAGAACCAGTGGAGAGATACATCCACTCACCCAATCCTTGGCAGGATGAAGCACTCTGGGCACAAAGCCCCCTCCGGAACCAGGGGAGAGATACATCCACTCACCATCTCTTTGGCAGGATGAAGCACACTGGGCACAAAGCCCCCTCCAGAACCAGTGGAGAAAGGCATCCATTTGGGAGACTGTGGCTTTGCACTCCCCAGGACCAAGCAGTGGGCAAACCACCCACTTGAGAGACTTGAGAGACTGTGGCTTTGCACTCCCCAGGACCAAGCAGTGGGCAAACCACCCACTTGAGAGACTTGAGAGACTGTGGCTTTGCACTACCCAGGACCAAGCAGTGGGCAAACCACCCACTTGAGAGACTTGTGGGACTGTGGCTTTGCACTCCCCAGGACTAGGCAGTGGGCATGGAGCCCCCTCGAGGAGCAGTGGCATTTTACCATCATCCGGCTGAGGTGCCCCCCTCTTCCCCCTGTGTTGCCTGTTTTTTTTTTTACCTGATGCCCCTGCAGTGATCTCTCTGTTTTGAGGCAGGTATCATGTGTGGGCTTCATCCATGCTTTTTGGGACCACTGGTCCATGGACATTTCATAGGACAGTGTACGGGCTTGTGTACTTGCTGTAAATATTTGTGTATACTGATTATTTGCTGTTCTCTTGATCTATCTGATTGTTCGAATATTACACTAGTTAAACTAATTTCGTTTGGTCCTTGCTTTCTTCCATGGGATGACAGGGTGTGTTTGCGATGTTATTGGATATGTGTGTGTGTGTGTATGTTTGTGTGGGTGGGGGGTGGGGGTGTTGCGTATCATGTGTGTGTGTGTCACTCTCTTTTCCCTCCTCCTCTCCCCTGTGTGCTAGGTGCAGTACTCACCATCGCCCCGCCGCCTTCTTTCTACTTCGTGGTGTATTAATAGATACAGCAACATGGGTGGGATCTGCAATTCGGGCTCCATGGCCTCCTAGTTCTTCCTTTGGTGTTGAGAGGTGAGTGGTTTCCCTTCTGTGTACTGTTTCCACCGTGCTTTTGATGGCGTTGGTACTGCCCCAGAAAAGCTGGCGGATTGGTGCCTTGTAATAGTGTGGGCGGTACATTGTCTTCCGGCTGTATGTTGGCGGTTACCACCGTAGTGTTTGTTGTTATTGCCGTGGCGATCGGAGTGTTAAAGTGGCTGTCTGTGTTGGCAGTTTCCACAATGGTCGTGATCCCATTTTTTTTACCACCAGCTTGTTGGCGGTATTACCACCTCTTTAACACCGACTGCCAGGGTTGTAATGAGGGCCTACATGCTATGTTGCGATTGAAAAAGCAGGGATGCAAACACTTCTTTTAGGATTACGGGTATGTGTTCACACTGGAAATGCAGAGTAAACACAGTTGCTTTGCCTTGGCCATGTTCACAAAGTTTTGATGTTAGGGGACCACAGGGGGAGGGTCGAGGCCCTCGCAGTGCCAGCTGGATCCCTGCCTCCTCCTTCTTTCTTATTTTCTTTTTGGCCCGTGGTACCTGGGGCTCAGGGGGACCGTGCAGCCCCAACACATTTTTAACATTTAGGGGGTCATTCTGACCCTGGCGGTAAAATCCGCCAGGGCCAACGACCGCGGGAGCACCGCCAACAGGCTGGTGGTGCTCCCATGGGCATTCTGACCGCGGCGGTACAGCCGCTGTCAGAAACCGAAAACCGGCGGTGTACCGCCGGTTTCCCGCTGCCCTGGGGAATCCTCCATGGCGGCGCAGCTTGCTGCGCCGCCATGGGGATTCCGACCCCCATACCGCCATCCTGTTCCTGGCGGTTTTGGCCGCCGGGAACAGAATGGCGGTATGGGGTGTCGTGGGGCCCCTGGGGGCTCCTGCAGTGCCCATGCCAATAGCATGGGCATTGCAGGGGCCCCCGTAACAGGGCCCCACAAAGATTTTCAGTGTCTGCCATGCAGACACTGAAAATCGCGACGGGTGCAACTGCACCCGTCGCACCCCTTCCACTCCGCCGGCTCCATTCAGAGCCGGCATCCTCATGGAAGGGTGTTTCCCGCTGGGCTGGCGGGCGGCCTTCTGGCGGTCGCCCGCCATTCCAGCGGGAAACCCAGAATACCCGCGGCGGTCTTTTGACCGCACAGCGGTATTCTGGCGTCCCCGCCAGGCCGGCGGCTTCCGCCGCCGGCAGGGGTCAGAATGACCCCCTTAGTCCCATACTAACATTTAGTCCCAGGCAGGTGGTGGTCCCTGGGGCCTGGGTGGTCTGTAGGGACCCCTCTATTCATTTTTTGGTGCTTGCCTTGGGGAGGTGGTGGTCCAAGGAGGTCTGTGCGGCCCCTAGGGGCAAAATTAAAAGCAAAGGCGTGAGACCATGCTTGCTTTTTTTTTTAAATGCACTGTTTACAAATGTTGCCATGAATAAAAAAAAAATGCTTTTTGGCCCTTGCGGGTCTCTGGGGAACCACTAGACCAAACCTAGGGGTACAGGGTGAACATACCCTGCCCCCTTTCATTTTTATTCTTTTTTTTTAGGCTCATCTGAAGCTGAGTCTCAAAATGGCTGCCATCACTCCCTGGTTAAATTGTGGGCAACCAATCAGATCTTAAGGATTTGCAAAGTGTTTGAATCTCTGGATATACAAATTTGGTTTTCCTTTAATATCGGCAAAACTACTGAATGGATTTACACCAAACAACAAACTGCCCAAAAGCTACTTTTCTGCCAAATTTGGTGTAATTCCATTCAGTGGTTCGGGCTGCAGGTGTGTTTAAAGAGTCTATGGGAATTAACATGGGAAACACACTTTTTTTGACCCTGCGTTTTTCTCTGCCCCCACTTGACAGATCACTTTCCATGCACAACAAGTCCCTAGAGTAAACTTTCTTGGGAAGATATAGGCAACTACTTACTGGCGACTGTCACTTACTGGCGGTTGCCAGTAGGTAGTTATAGGTAGGGCCCTGTTTCCATAGAAAAAGCTTCTTTGGTCTGTTAATAACTTTGGTGTATTTGACGAATCTTTCAAAACTAGTGTGCCAGTGACTACAGCTGCTGTCTGGAAAGTTTTGGGGTGATTTGTGAAGCTGGGCCTGAGAAAAAGCTGAGGGATCCCACAATGTGTTACATGACTATACCCCGAACTGCTGGACAGAATTACATCAAGTTTGGCAAAAAGCTAGATCTTGGTCAAGAGAGATCTCTTTTTGTAATGTGGTGTAAATCCATTCAGTAGTTTTGAAGTTAATAAAGGAAAAAGATGTATGTTGATCTAGAGAAGCAGATCCACCGTGGATCCACCTAGATGGATTATCTGATCCACGGGACAAAAGTTGCGGCTGCCATTTTGTGTATGGGCACTTGGTCCATGTGGTGGGAAAATAAAGATGAAATACAATATAAGGGGTCAGGATATAGGTACTCTGACCCCATAGGACTAATGGATGGGTCTGTGAGGAACCCCTCACTGGAAAGAAATTGCCCAAAAATGTTTTTTTTGGGGTGTGCAACGATCCACAGATCCTCAGCGGTGTTCAGTCCAGCCCCTATGCACATCCACGATAGAGCCATATATCAAGGAACAAAAAAAAAGTATACACACTCACAGACCTACTCACACATTCAATCACACACCCACAAAACCACTACCATATTCACTGACAGACCCATACAGCCAGCCACTCACACACCCACTCACATGTTTACTCACACACTCACATACCCACACACAGACCCAGAAAAACACTACCATATCCACTTACAGTCCTACACAACTACTCACACACCCATTCATACACCCATTCACACACTCACACACCCATTAACACACTCATTAACCCACTCACACACTCATTCACACACTCACACATCCACTTACAGGCCCAGAAATCAAATACTATACCCACTCACAGACCCACACAGCCACTCATAAACCCATTCACTCATTCACATACCCATTCACACACTCATTCACACACACTCCTATCCACAGACCCAGAAACCATTACCACACCCACTTACAGACCTACACAGACACTGGCACACCCATTCACACACTCACACACCTGCTATCACACCCATTAGCACGGTCACACACACACTCACATACACTCATTCACACATGCCCACATCTACTCACAGACACACAAAACCACTACCATACCTGCTTGCAGACTCACACAGGTACTTACACATCCACTCACACACCCATACACCAAAATCAGACCCGGGACCCATCAAAGATCCATTTGTAACATTGATGGTAGACCCATTTGTGGTTGAGGATCTGTTGCAGATCCACAGATCTGAGTGAGAAATTTAAATAAAAGGAGTTGAAAACAAAAAAACTGTGATTGGGAAAAGGGTTGGATCTGAAAAGAACCTTTGCGCTTATGATGAGTAGATGATAATTACAGACAGAACAGGATGCAGTCTTTTAAGTTGTTGTGGAACACCCTGTTGCCTCCGTCTGTGAAGTGGACATTTCAATTTATTGAGTTACATCGAAGAATAAGTTGTTATGGTCTATAGAGCCCACGTTGGGGTCTCAGAGAAATGCAGAAACAGCTTTATTGACATGTTTCCTGGATTTCCCCCATCTGGGACATAATTCAGTTGACCACTGCCACTTCTGTCTTTAGCAGATGTACGTAGGTCCATGTCAATGACACTGTTTCTAGCACTCTCTTTGGCCCAAAACTCAAAACTATGCCAAGAATCCAAACTCTTACCATTTTAGAGACAAGTAGGAATAGAGCAAAGGAAAAGGCTGCAGCAGAATCACGAAGGGTTAATAATGAAAGGCAGTTCAAATGGAGAACAGCAAGTAAAATATAAAAAGAACATATTTGATTGGATTGTATAGGTGTGGAGGACCTAAATATAGGTAGTGACTTTAACTAGCTCTGTGATTGGCTTTGGATAAAAAGAACATATTCGATTAGATGGTGTAGATGTGGAGGATCTAAAAATAGGTTATGACTTTAATTAACTATGTGATTGGCTTTGGAAAAAAAACAAGTTCAGTTTATATACGAATATTGTTTTCAAATATACATTTTTATAGTACAACCTAATTGACATACCTCCATAAGGGCTTTGCTGCTGTCCAATTTTTTTTAAAAATATTGTTAACATCTTTACAAATTTCAAGTCAGATATATGGTAACCATCCTCCACTCTCAATAGAAAATTACCAATAATGGCTACCCTTCCTACTGTGTTCTGACTGGTACTATTGTAATTAGCAAAGCACAGACTTCCTTTCATTTCTTATTTTGGTTATTCCACTTCTAAATGGTCACTATTGTGTAATGCTTTACAGGTTCCATGTTAAGACTCCCAATTCAGTAGTTTGTTTGGGGAAGATCCAACATGGGGCAAAACGTCCCCCATGTGTGGTCCACAGTGGCTCTGCTGATCAATATGGAAACCCTTAAAACTATTCAACAATCTGTAAATAAATTGTCAATTACAAGACATACACTTCCTAGTGAGCAATTTTTTTACACCCGTCTGCTTTTTAGTTTCAAACTGCAGTATATTTTGTCTCCTTCCCCCACACACTTTTAACTCCGTTACCAGGGTAACCAAGTTTCAAACAGTCTCTGCCTGTCAGTAGGTCAAAATATCACAAGCCTTTTTTTTCAATAGCATACTAGCATCACATTAACTGTAGTGGTCGTTGTGACTGTTTGCATTTCCAAGAATATCCCAAATAACTTAAAATATGACTTTTGTCTAGGGTGATGACTCAGTGTAGCAGACATTTACAATAGACTGACCCCCTTTGCTTCACACCTTTCTCTAGGAAGAAGAAGAATTTTACAAATGGCTTGTGACACAGTGATCGGTCCTCTAACATCTCTCTTCTGTTTGTATGCTGTAGTGGTTTGTGTAATTCTGACATTTGCACTAAAATCTCTTTCCAGGTTCACACATGGTGCTTTTGTGGTTCACAATAGACTACCCTATATGGTTAGATATTTTACTTCGGTCAATAATGTTTAGAGTAGTAGTTCAGTAGGGACAGGACTATGAGAACTGTCTTTTAGGTTATAAGTGAGTGTAGGTCATAAGCTTACAGTCAGCTGTGTACTCTACCTCTTTAAATTGTTACTTTGTCTTGTGTTTTAAAACATGTAAATGGTATTTTGTGAATTATATTCAGTCAATCAGCATTTGTATAGCTCAAAACTGCCACACTGCCAACCCAAGGGTTATCTGGGTGCTGAGGGTGCCATCTCTGTCGAAAAAGCCAGGTCTTCGGTTTCTTTTTTAAATCTGCCAGAGAGGGGGCTGTTTGGAGGTAGAGGGGTAGTCTGCCGTGTTCTGTATGGTCTGGGGCCTTCTGAGGAGCTGGGTGGCAATTCTGTAGTAGAGGCGGCTGGTGATGAGGGTCTGTGTGATGGTCTTCTGTAGTTGATTGGGATCCATCTGAAAACTCCACTGAGCATGCGAAGGGTGTGGCAATAGGAGAAGGCGACTGCATTGACTTGTCATTTTATAGTCAGTTGGCTGTTGAGGATGATGCCAGAGTTGTGTGCATGGTTTGTTGATGCGGGTATTGTTCTGAGTTCCCGAACATGAGTACTTCTGTTTTGTAGGAGCTGAGTTTGAGGTAGTTGTTTTTTATCCATTTGGGTACATTGGTTATGGCATTGCAGAAGTTGTCTTTGGCACTGGAGGTGCCCTTGGTGAGTGAGAGAATTAGTTGAGTGCCATCTGCGTAGGAGATTATGTTGACTCCATGGGATCTGACGACGTCTGTGCGGGGTGCCAAGTAGATGTTAAACAGGGTGAGGCTGAAAGATGATCCTTGGGGTGCACCACATAGGCTGTCCTTGGTTGGAGAGGTAAAGGGAGGTACTGGGAAGCTTTGTGTGCATCTTGTAGGAAGGATGTGCTTTATTTGAGGGTGTTTTGCTGTAAGCCGATGTTGTAGAGTCTGTTGTTGAGGGTGTGGCGGGAGGTGGTGTCGAACCCAGCAGAGAGGTCAAGGAGGATCAGGGCCACAGTTTATCCATGTTTGAGGAGGGTTCTGATGTTGTCTGTGGCAACAATCAGTATGGTTTTGGTGCTATGGTTGGCACAGAATCCTGATTGTGAGGCGTTAAGTAGGTGGTTGAGTTCCAGGTATTCACTGAGCTGTTGTTTGATGGCTTACTCGAGTACTTTGGCTGGAAGGGAAGCACGGAGATCGATTAGTAATTTTTTAGATCTCTGGGGTCATCCAAGGCTTTCTCTAGGAGGGGTCTGACCTCTGTTGTTTTGAGGTTTTGTTGGCTTTTGCTGGCTTCAGGGGGAACTCTGCAGGAGTGTCTGCCTAGATGTGTCAGTGTATGCATCAGTGTAGGCTTAACTGCTTTAGTGTATACATCAGTATCTATTTGAATGTGTTGTGTGTTACTGCATGCATTAGTGTGTGTCTGACTGTGTAAGGATATGCATTAGTGTCTGAGTGGGTGTGTTAGTGAAATCACCAGTGTGTACCTGGGTGTGTTAATGTGTACTTGGGTGTGTTGGTGCACACATCAGTGTGTGCCTAACTATGGCAGTGTATGTACCAGTGTGTGTTTGGGTGTGTTAGTGTATGCAGTAGTGTGTGCCTGGTTGTCTTAGTGTATACATCACTGTCTGCCTGGGTATGTTTGTACGTACATCAGTGTGTGCCTGGCTTTCTTAGTGTATGTATTAGTGGAGTGTTAGTGTATGCATAAGTGTTTGTCTGGGTTTAATAAGTGTATGCATCAGTGTGTATGTGTGTGTGTGTGTGTCTGTGTGTTACTGTATGTAGCAGTTTGTTCCTGGGTATGTCTGTGTATGTATCAGTGGGTACCTGGGTGTGTCAGTGTACATATCAGTGTGTGCCTGGGTGTGTTAGTGCTTGCATGAGTGTATGACTGGTTGTGTCAGTGTGGGCATTAGTGTGTTTCTGGGTTCGTACATGTATGCATTAGCATGTTCCAATCCAACGCTATGAAGAGAAAACATATAGGTGGTCATTATGACATTGGCGGTGACTGTTAAAGTGGCAGTAATACAGCCAACAGGCTGGCGGTAATTAACGCCAAATTAAGACCATGGAGGTGACAACTCCCATAGACAGACAATGCACCACACCATCTGCCAGTTCGTTAACACCATGCACCACAGCGGTAGCCATCAACAGCCAGACGGAAGACAAGGTACCGCCCACGATATCATGACACTGCAATCCGCCACGATTTGCGGGACGGTACCAACGCCATTAAAAGCCTGGCAGAAACACATCACAGAAGACCAAAGAGACACAGAGAATCTCAATGTGGATAAGTGTGGTACAATGGTTAGAGCGGCAGACCTTGATGCAGAGAGCTGGCCCGGGACCAGGGTTCAATTCCCACCTTGGTGGGTCTTGGGCTCAATTCCCTTTGACCAGATAATTCTTGCCTCAGTGCCTAATCTAATTAATGGGTCCCATTCAGTAACTCTGGGCAATAGCTTGCTTAATTTCCACAAATGCCCTCCCAGCGCTTTTATGCCTGGCTTCACCCTCACAGGGAAAAGCCAGGAGGGGGTCCACAGTGGTATGCGTACAGTGCCTTGAGACCCTAACGGGTGAGTAGTGCGCTATACAAGCGCGAAGTTTACAGTTTAATGTTTCCATGGAACCAGAACTTCAAGTCTTCCCGATGCAGTTCTACGCCATACTCCACCTGAAACACCAACGCTGACAAAGATGACGATGGTGAGTACAGCTGCCTAGCATACAAGGGAGGGAGGGAGGAAAAGGAGAGTGACACACACACACACCATACACACAACCAGCTGCAGACGTAAATCAATGGCACAGGACACACACCATAATAATACAAATACTACAGGTCGGCAGTACTGAAATTTTAATTGCAAGGCAAAAGTCACCATATGAACCAATTTTAGAACAGAGATACATAAACAATTGTCCAGAAGGGGCAAATGCCAAGTCCAAAGTCCATAAGGCACACATGCCCACAGGGCAAAGTCCAAGCCCCAACTTGATCCTGACTAACTACGCACAAAACTTTGCAGGGACAACATCACAGAAGTGTACAGGCACCTCAGGGGGAAGAGGGTGGGGGTCACCTCAGCTGAAGTCAGGAACTTGCCCAATGCTGGGGAGAGCAAGGTCACATTCTCTGAGGTGGGGAACTTGCCCACTCATCCTGGAATTGGCTCCTTGTACAACAGTCCCTGGAGGGTGGCCTACATGCCCTCTTCTGGAGATACAAGCTGCTGTGTCTCAGCTGGAGGTGAGGGCTCTGTGACCGCTGGTGGTGGTATCCTGCCAGCCTCTGCTGGAGGTGAGGACTGATGTGACTCAGCTGCGGAAGGTGCCTCCTGGGCAGCCTCTGCTGGAGGTGAGGGCTGCATTGTCTCTGCTGGGGGAGGTGTCTCCTGGGCAGACGCTGCTGGAGGGGAGGGCTGCATTGTCTCTGTTGGGGGAGGAGTCTCCTGGGCAGCCTCTGCTGGAGGTGAGGGCTGCATTGTCTCTGCTGGAGGAGGTGTAGCCTGGACAGCCTCTGCTGGAGGTGAGGGCTGCATTGTCTCTGCTGGGAGAGGTGTAGCCTGGGCAGCCTCTGCTGGAGGTGAGGGATGCTGTGTCCCAGCTGGAGGTGAGGGCTTCTTGCCTGTCATTGGTGTTTCAGTGGGAACTTTTTCTTGCATTGGTGGTTGAGTGGGAACCTTTTCTTGCATTGGTGGTTGAGTGGGGACCTTTTCTTGCATTACTGGTTAAGTGGGAACCTTTTTTGTGCATTGGTGGTGGAGTGAGAACCTTACCCCTCCTGGCTCTTGGAGTAGGATCTTTCCCTTTCCTGGATGGTGGAGTGGGATCCTTCACTATCTTGCCTCCACGACTAGGAGGTGCCTCCACAGTCCCCGTGGACTGTGGCTGAAGTGCTGGGCTGGGTCGTTGGGACCCCACTGTTATGGGCAGGACAGGGCGGAGGGGGAGGTAAGAGGTCAAGACGTTCAAGGAAAGGCTTCTTAGGGGCATTGGGGTGGGATGTAGGAGGAGGGATGGGAGTGGAGGTTGATGGAGTGGTTGTTGGATGAGTACGTCTGCTGGACTTGGGTGCAGATACATGGTCAGTGTGCTGATGTGAGGTGGATGGCTGTTGGGTGTCTGAGTTCCTGCATTTGTGTCCTTTAGGAAGGGGGACAGACAGGGTGGAAGAGGACACAGGGGACGTGTGGATGGATGTTGTGGAGGTATCTGCTAGTGAGTTGTGTGTGCTGCTTGGTGTGGTGATGCTGGTGGTGGCTGTTGAAGCAGTGCATGCAGGTGTGAGTGTGGACGTGACTGTGAGGGAGGTGGAGGAAGAGGGAGAGACAGTGGAGGCAGTGGATGTGTGTGCAACTGTCTGGTGTTTATGTGAGTGCTTGTGGACTGAAGTATGGTGCCTGTGTTTGACTATGCTACTCTTGTGTGATGTCATGTGTGCATGCTCGATTGTATGTGTGTATTGGATGGGTTGGGGTTGAGGAGACTGGGACTGGGAAGTGGTAGTTGGAGGGGAGGCAGTGGTAACAGGGACAATGGCTGCCATCAGAAAGGAGGCCAGAGCCTGAATCGATATCTGTTGGGCCACCAATCCAGCGTGGATGCCCTCCAGGAATGCATTGCATTGCTGCATCTGGGATGCCAGCTCCTGGATGACGTTCACAATGGTTGACTGCCCTACAGATATGGCTCTCAGGAGGCCAATAGCCTCCTCACTCAGGACAGCACGGCTGGCTGGGGCAGGCCTGAGGTGCCTGGGGCCAAGGAGATGCCCACACTCCTCGTTGAACGGGCACAAGCAACTCCTCGATGGGATACAGGGAGGGCAGCGCTGGTAAGGGGGGTGACAGCTGTACCCACAGCAGGGGTGGTCATAGAGGTGTCTGTCAGCACCAGGGAGCTTCCATCGGAGGAGGTATCTGAGTCAGTGTTGTTACCACCTGTCTCCGCTGTGGTGCTCCCCTCGCCCTCCGTCCCACTGGTTCCCTCGGTGTTGATGGACTCTGCCTCCTGGTTCCTGTCGGATGCAGCATGGACATGACATGGAATGCAACCAAGCTAGGTTAACTGAATTAGCTAGACACCCATTATACTTGAGTTGGATCACGCTGCAAACTCTGACCTGGCATTAAGGGGCACCCACTAACTCACACCCACTACCTGGATCCCATGCCACCTACCAATTATTGTAGTAACACCCACTGTACTCACACCCTTGTGGCTGCTGTGATGCCCTAACGCACCCATCCAGCTTTGGGTAGGCCACCGTCAGTATGCGGGCCATCAGGGGGGATCAGGTTTCCACAGACACCCCTTTCTCATTGGGAGGCCATCCCCAGCTGGGTCACCGCGGTCTTCCGTGCCCAGTGTCTCAGGTCCTCCGACCGTTTCCTGCAGTGGGTGCTATGCCTGCCGTAGACCCCCAAGGTCTGTATGTCCTTGGCGATGGCATGCCGCAATCCCTTCTTTTGATGGGCGATGACCTTCAGAGGTAATACAGACAGGAGGACACCATTACACATACAATCCAGCCTGTCACACATATGGCCCACAAATCTCGTTTCCAACTCCATTGGCAAACACATCACCTGGCGCCCACCATGTACACTACCAACAGACATCCCCCACAAATGACACAATGCCTTCACACATCTCCATGCAACCTTCCCACATGCATCGTCCCCACAGTGTACTCACCTGTTGGTCTGGACGCCCATACAGCTGTCCATACTGGGTTAGGACCCCATCCATCAAGGGGTCCAACTCCTCTGAAGTGAAGGCAGCGGCCCATTCCCCAGTCACACGGGCCATGGTAGGTTCCAGACACCGGTCATAGTAGCGCACACAGTGTAGGTGTTCTTCTGTGGAAAGTCAGGAATCAAGTGAGATTATAGACAGAAAATGGCTGTCACGTCCGTGGCGGTGTACACCATCACCGCCGATCCCCATTGGCCACTGTACTCCATAAAGCCCCATATTAGCCAATGAGGAATTGCACGGCTGTGCAAGACTGCCTTCCGCCACGACACCCAGTGTGGGCAGAGCTACCTCACTTCCAACTGTCCTTACATACAGGACAGGCGGTCGCCATTTCATGGTGGTGGACAACAATCATATCAACCTTAACTGCATCACAGCCTAGGTTAGCACATACCTCGGCATTCCCAATGCCCCATCACATATATGCACTATGTACACTGAGGTGATGGTTCCATTGTTCAAATTGTGAAAGCCTACTCACTCTTGTGTCCCTCAGATAACTACCACTGCAGATGAATAGGAGAAGGAGACAACCCCCTGTGGACAGACCACTTGTGGGCTGGCCTACACTGGAGGACAGGCACATTATGCTCACCTATAGACTAGACAGGGCCACAATCACAGAGCTGTGTGCCCAATTGGAGCCTGACCTGATATCAGCTATCCCTCATCCCAGTGGGATCCCCACTCTTGTGCAGGTTCTATTAGTGCTCCATTTCCTGGCAACAGGTTCTTTCCAAGTGACAGTGGGCTTTGCAGCAGGAATGTAACAGCCAATGTTCTCAATCGTGCTGGCAAGGGTATTTTCTGCCTTGGTGAAACACATGTGCATCTTTCCCCAGGTGGAAGATTTGGCCACTGTCAAGGTCAGATTCTATGCAATGGGACATATACCCAATTTTAGTGGGAACATTGACGGTACACAAATTGCGTTTGTACCCCCCCGTCAGAATGAACAGGTGTTCAGGAATCATAAGAGTTTCCACTCAATGAATGTGCAAATGGTGTTCCTTGTGGACCAGTACATCTCCCAAGTCACTGCCAAGTATCCTTGATCGGTGCATGATGCCTTTGTTCTGAGGAATAGCTGCATTCCAAATGTGATGGCCCAACTGCAGAGGCACAGATGTGGTTATTAGGTGAGCCAGACACCCCACCCACTGTATGTAAGTGTATGCATTCAAACGCTATGCCCACAGGATTGTGTAAGTTTACATTTTGTCCCTAAATATTTGCAGGTGACTCTGGCTACCCAAACCTATTGTGGTTCCTGACTCCTGTAAGGAATACGAGGATAGGAGTTGAGAACTGGTATAATGATGCACATGGGCAAACCAGGAGAATAATCGAGAGGACATTCAGCCTCCTGAAGGCCATGTACAGATGCCTGCATCTGACAAGTGGATCCCTGTGCTACTCACCAGAGAAGGTCTGCCAGATAGTGGTGGCATGCTGCATGTTGCACAACCTGGCCCTTAGATGACCATGTGACAGCAGTGGATCCTGAGGACAAAGAGGATGAGCAGGCAGAGGATGAGGATGAGAACAACAAAACATCTGTTAAACGTCAATACTTCCAATGACACACAGGTGAGACAGTGCAACTGACCATTACTCTGACCATTGATGTTTCCTGTGTGGCTGTAGCAGGAAGGCATTCACGTCCTTTGCATCTCAACTTACTGTCACCTGTGGCTTGTCCTTTTACAGATGTTGGTGATATGACAACAGTGTCCTGATGTGTTTACTGCAGACAGCTACAGGTCATTATTTGTATGCTACCTAGTGTTCAGACCATTTGCACTAGATGTGACTGTTCCCATAAATGCACATTTTCAACACATAAAACTGTATCACTTATATTGTGTTCAAGGGTGTTTATTGTAGTGTAAATAATTGACTGAAAAGTGCAATGGAATTGGTGATGGTTGAGG
Source organism: Pleurodeles waltl (assembly GCF_031143425.1). Classification (NCBI taxonomy): domain Eukaryota; kingdom Metazoa; phylum Chordata; class Amphibia; order Caudata; family Salamandridae; genus Pleurodeles; species Pleurodeles waltl. The sequence goes on from NC_090440.1 coordinate 264,791,185, forward strand.
AAAGTCCAGGGTATTGTTCCAGTCTGTTTGTAGCACAGGTCCAGTGTTGAAGGGGCCATCGGAAGAGGAGCAAAAGCAGTTGAAAGTGGACAAGGTGAAAGGGGGGGGACACAAGGGGGACAATCAGGAGAGTCTCATTTCCTGGCAGTGGTCTTGGTCTTGGCAAGTGTCTCTGGCTTCTGTCTAGGTCGCAGGAACATTTGCGGGGTGGTTCACCTTCTGCAGGGGGAGGGGTGCTGGTGGCCTGTGGGTCCTGTGGTGGGGCCTCCTGTCCTGTAGCTGCAGCGGAAGTGAAGGACTTGTCAACAGACTGGCTAGTGGTAGAGGCCCGCTGGTGTGCTGTCCATTCCCTCATGATAATGGCCATGTCTTCCAGCACCTCTGCTATGGAGATCATGATGGTGTTGAGAGCCTGCAAGTCCTTCCTGATCTCCTGATGGTGTTCCTCCTGTAACCACTTGTTCTTCTGCATGTTGTTAAGGATCTGGCCCATTGTGTCCTGGGATTGTTGGTAGGCCCTGAGGACATTGGTGAGTGCCTCCTTAAGAGTTGGTTCTCTGGGCCTGTCCTCCTCCTGGTGCACAGCGGTCCTCCCAGTGTCTCTGTTGCCCTGTGTCTCTGTCCCCGGAACGGTGTGCCCACTGCCACTGACCTTGTCTTGGGTGTGAGATGTGGACTGGGGTCCCTGTACAGGTGGGCACACTGCTGATTGATGTATGCTGGGTACAGAGGTATGGGGATGCTGGGTGGGTGCTGTGATGTTGGATACTGATGGGGGAGGCTCTGTGGTTGACTGTGAGTGGGCTGGGGTGACCGACTGACCAGTGATCTCTGATGGGCGAGGTAGTTCATCTAGATCCTGAAGACCAGCATTACTGACATCACTGGGTGCATCTTCTGTCAGGTGACTGGTTAGTCGTGGTACCTCCTCCCCGCTGAGATTGGCTGTGGCACCCGTGGGGATGTAAGTGATGTATTATGCTTCATGTCCGTGACAAATTGTACATTCCTAGCTTCCCCTCTATTGTTGCTGTTGCCCTGTCACCTTTGTTTGTGTATGGTGATAAATTGTGGGATTGTTAGTTCTCCATGCTGTGCATGCTTTTGTGATGGGTGTCCATGCAGGGTCGGGAGGGCTGTCCATGCATTGGTATCGCATGCAGGGCTTGGCATTGGGTTTAGTCATATGTGTAGGTGCAGTGTGTGGGATGGAGTGGAGTGATGGGAGTAAGGGTGTGAGATGACATGCAGGTGTGGGGGGTGATAAGTGGTAAATGTTGACTCACCAGTGTCCAATCTTCCGGCAACTCCAGTGAGTCCCTCAGGATGCAGTTATGCCAAGACCTGCCCCTCCCATGCTATGAGCTGTGGGGGAGGTGGTGGAGGTCCACTGTGAGTCCTGTGTATGGTGAGCTGGTGCCTTGCTGACACAGAATGTACCTTCCCCTGTAGGTCGTCCCACCTCTTCCTGATGTCGTCCCTTGGTCTTGGATGCTGTCCCACGGCATTCACCCTGTCCATGATTCTCCGCCATAGCTCCATCTTCCGGGCAATGGATATTTGCTGTACCTTTGATCCAAAAAGCTCTGGCTCTCCTCTGACTATTTCTTCCACCATGACCCGCAATTCCTCATCTGTGAAACGAGGGTGCCTTTGTGGGGACATGGTTGTTGTGTGGTGTATATAAGTGTGTAGGGGTTAGGTACTGTGGTTGGGTTTGTGAAGTAGGGTGTGTGAGGGATGTATGTGTGTCTATTTGTCACAGTGGTCTTGGTGTCAGTCTGGTGGCAATAATTTGTATTCGTAAAAGGTTGTGGGTAATGTGGGTGTGTGTTTTATAGTGCTGTAGGTGGGTGTGTGTGGTGTGAGTATCAGAGTCAGGTGTGTGTATTTGGTATTGGCCAATGTTGTGCAGTTTAGTATTTGGGTAGCCATTCTGAGCACGTCGGTGTGTACCGCCAATGGTTTACCACTGTTGAATGTCCGCTATGGTGATTAGTGGGTCATGATGTGGTTGGCGTTGTTCTGTTGGCGTAACGGTATGGGTGTTGGTACCGCCACTTTAGCACTGACAGTTGAGCTGGCGGATTTGTGTATGTGGCAGTATTCTATCGGATTGGTGTGTGTGTGTGTCATAAGATGGAGAAAGGATATCCGCCACTGTGGCGGAATGTTGGCGGCCATCACAGCGGTGGTTAGCAAAGTTTATCGCCAATGTCGTAATGAGGGCAATAATAAGTACTTCTAAGGTGTGTGAGAAATGCAAAGAGAACGTAGTGAAAAATAGTCCATAGCAATGAGACGACCCTTAAAAAGTAACAAGAAAAGCAAGGCGAGAGCAGTGAAAATGAGGGGAATACATAGAAATTAAGGAGAAAAAGTAAGTAGAAAGTAGTGAAAATGAGGGAAAAAGAATGTAAAGATAGTGAAAAAGCAAGTAAATTAGAAAGGACAAAGTAGTGTAAATAAGAGGAAGACAAGGAAAATGCCAACAAAATAGGTTTCCAGAAATAGTAAGAAAGTATTGTTAACATAAATATATCAATCAATAAGTCATGGGATTTTTAAAGCACAATTACTCACCCGGAGGCTACCAAGACACTATGGGAGGTTGTGGATCAAAGGTGGCTATTCAGCAAAAAGCCAGGTCTTGAGCTTCCTACTAAAGTCAAGCAGGTTGTGGGTGTTGCACAGGCCGGGGAGGGGGAGTGAATTCCAGTACTTTTGCATTGAGGTGGGAGAAGGTGCACCCCCCTAGAGTGGATGCGCTGGACTCTTATGACTTGAGCGAGGGCAGGAGAGGAGGATTTAAGTTCTCTGGTGGGCCAGTGGAAGGAAAGTCTCTGGTTGATGAAATTGAGTCCGATGATATTAAAGGCATTGTATGTAAGGGTGAGAACCTTGAATTTACACCTCAGTGGAGACTTCTGAGGTATGGAGTGCTGCTGCTCTACCCGGGGAGCTCCAGGATGAGTCTTGCTGCTGTGTTCTGGATGGTCTGTAGGTGGTGGAGGAGCTGGGTGGGGAGTCTGATGTAGAGGGCTTTTCCAAAGTCTAGTTGGATGGTGATGATGGTCTATGTTACAGTCTTTCTGGATTCAATGGGGATCCATCTGAAGATCTTACATAGCAAGCAGCGGTTGTGGGAACTGGTGGAGGCCACTGTGTTTATTTGATGCTTTAAGGAGGGTTTGCTACGATGATGATGTCAAGGTTGTGGGTGTGGTCTGATGGGGTGCAAGGGATTGTCCAAGCCTGGAGGGCCATCAGGAGTCATTCCAGGAGGATGTGTTGCTTCCAAAAATAATCACCTCTGTCTTGTCTGAGTTCAGTCTCAGGCAGCTGGCTTTCATCCACTCACCAATATGGGCCATGGCATTGGCAAAGTTGTCTCTGGGGGTGGAGTACTCAGTGGAGAGGGAGAGAATGAGCTGAGTGTCGTAGGCATGTGAGAGGATGTGGAGTCCCTGGGAGCACAGAATCTTGACCAACAGCGATAAGTAGGTGTTAAAAAGGGTGGGGCTGAATGAAGACCTGTGGGGGATGCCACAGATGGTGCTTTTGGGTTCCGATGTGAATGATGGGAGGCACACTCTCTGGATGCATCCTGTGAGGAAGGCATGGATCCATTTGAGAGCGTTGCCTCGGATCCCGATATGGTGGAGTACAGTGGGAGATTGTGTTGAATGCAGCGGAGAAGTCTAGGAGAATCAGGGCAGCATTTTCTCCGTAGTCGAGGAGGATCTTGATGTCATCCGTAGTGGCGATGAGGGCAGTTTCTCTGCTGTGGTTGGTCCAGAAGCTGCATTGGGAGGCATCCAGAAGGTTGTGTCTTTTTAGGTGTTCGAGGAGCTGTTGATTGATGGTTCTCTCTAGGATCTTGGCTGGTAAGGGAACCAGGGAAATAGAGAGGTAATTTTTAAGTTTGCAAGGGTTTGCGGAGGGTTTCTTGAGGAGTGGCATGATTTCTGCTTGCTTTTATGCTTCAGTGATAGTGGCTGTTGTGATGGTGGTGTTGAGGACTGGGAAGAGTATATCGCTGATTTCCTTCTGGCTCAGTGTAGGAAAGTACCATCTTGCCTGGCATGTTACCCCCATTTTTACTGTATGTATGTTTGTTTTTGCCTGTGTCGCTGGGATCCTGCTAGCCAGGACCCCAGTGCTCATAAAGTGTGCCCTGTATGTGTTCCCTGTGTGGTGCCTAACTGTATCACTGAGGCTCTGCTAATCAGAACCTCATTGTTTATGCTTTCTCTGCTTTTAAAATTGTCACTGCAGGCTAGTGACTAATTTTACCAATTCTGATTGGCACACTGGAACACCCTTATAATTCCCTAGTATATGGTACCTAGGTACCTAGGGTATTGGGGTTTCAGGAGATCCCTATGGGCTCCAGCATTTCTTTTGCCACCCATAGGGAGATCAGACAATTCTTACACAGGACTGCCACTGCAGACTGGGTGAAATAACGTCCACGTTATTTCACAGCCATTGCACACTGCACTAAAGTAACTTATAAGTCACCTATATGTCTAACCCTCACTTAGTGAAAGTTAGGTGCAAAGTTACTTAGTGTGAGGGCACCCTGGCACTAGCCAAGGTACCCCCACATTGTTCAGGGCAAATTCCCCGGGCTTTGTGATGCGGGAACACCATTACACGCGTGCACTACATATAGGTCAATACCTATATGTGGCGTCACAATGGTAACTCCGAACATGGCCAAGTAACATGTGTAGGATCATGGAATTGTCCCCCCAATACCATTCTGGTATTGGGAGGACAATTCCATGCATCCCCAGGGCTCCAGCTTAAAGGCCGGGTACTGCCAAACTAACTGTCCGGGGTTTTCTCTGCAGCTACCGCTACTGCCAACCCTCAGACAGGTTTCTGCCCCCCTGGGGCCTGGGTAGCCCAGTCCCAAGATGGCAGAACAAAGGATTTCCTCTGAGAGAGGGTGTTACACCCTCTCCCTTTGGAAATAGCTGTAAAGGGCCTGAGAGGAGTAGCCTCTCCTGGCCTTTGGAAATGCTTTGAAGGGCACCGATGGTGCCCTCTTTGCATAAGCCAGTCTGCACCGGTTCAGGGATCCCCCAGCCCTGCTCTGGCGCGAAACTGGACAAAGGAAAGGGGAGTGACCACTCCCCTGACCAGCACCTCCCAAGGGGAGGTGCCCAGAGCTCCTCCAGTGTGTCCCAGACCTCTGCCATCTTGGATGCAGAGATGTGAGGGCACAATGGACACCTCTGAGTTGTCTGTGCCAGCATATGACATCAGAGACCCCTACCTTTCTCTGTAGCCAATCCTCCTCTGAGGGCTATTTAGGGTTTCTTCTGTGGGTTTCTCGTCAGATAACAAATGCAAGAGCTCACCAGAGTTCCTCTGCACTTCCCTCTTTGACTTCTGCCAAGGATCGACTGCTGACTGCTCCAGGACGCCTGCAAAACCACCACAAAGTAGCAAGAAGACTACCAGCAACATTGTAGCGCCTCATCCTGCCGGCTTTCTCGACTGTTTCCTGTTGGTGCATGCTCTGAGGTCTGTCTGCCTTCACCCTGCACTGGAAGCTAAGAAGAAATCTCCTGTGGGTCGACTGAATCTTCCCCCTGCCAACGCAGGCACCAAACGTCTGCATCACCGGTCCTCTGGGTCCCCTCTCATCTTGACGAGCGTGGTCCCTGGAACACAGGAGCTGGATCCAAGTGTCCCCGACAGTCCAGTGGCCCTTCTGTCCAAATTTGGTGGAGGTAAGTCCTTGCCTCCCCACGTCAGACATTAATCCTGTGTACTGTGTGAACTGCAGCTGCTAGGGCTTCTGCGCACTTTTGCAAGACTTCCTTTGTGCAGAGCCTAGCCCAGGTACCCACCACTCTGTCCTGCATTGCCCAACTCGCTGAGTTGGACTCTGACTTCATGGGACTCCCTTTTGTTGTGCTGAGATGACTGCCGTGCTCAGATATTCTGAACACCTGTTCAGGTGCTTCTGCGGGTGCTGCCTGCTTCTGCATGGGCTCTCTCTATTGCTGAGTACCCCCTCTGTCTCCTCCTCCAAGGGGCGACCTCCTGGTCCTTCCTGGGCCCTGGCAGCACCAAAAATCCTCAACTGCGACGCTTGCAGCTAGCAAGGCTTGCTTACAGTCTTTCTGCGTGAAAACAACTCTGCATCCTCCAGAATGCCGTGTGACATCTTCTGACCAAAGGAGAAGTTCCTGGCACCTTCCGTTGTTGCAGAATCTTCAACTTCTTCCACCTGGAGGCAGCCCTTTTGCACCTTCATCCGGGGTTTAGTGGGCTCCTGCCCCCCTTGGACACTTGCGTGACTCTTGGACTTGGTCCCCTTCCTTTACAGGTCCTCAGGTCCAGGAATCCGTCTTCAGTGCTTTGCAGTCAGTTGTTGTCTTTGCAGAATCCCCTATCTCGACTTTACTGTCTTTCTGGGGTAGTAGGGTAACTTTACTCCTCCTTTCCAGGGTCTTGGGGTGGGGTATCTTGGACACCCTTCGTGTTTTCTTACACTCCCAGCGACCCTTTACACACTACACTAGGGCTAGGGTCCATTCGTGGTTCGCATTCCACTTTTGGAGTTTATGGTTTGTGTTGCCCCTAGGCCTCTTGTCTCCTTTTGCATTCTATTGTGATCTACAGTGTTTGCACTACTTTTCTAACTGTTTACTTACCTGATTTTGGTTTGTGTGTATATTGTGTGTATATTACTTACCTCCTAAGGGAGTATATCCTCTGAGATACTTTTGGCATATTGTCACTAAAATAAAGTACCTTTATTTTTAGTAACTCTGATTATTGTGTTTTCTTGTGATATAGTGCTAAGTGATATAAGTGGTATAGTAGGAGCGTTGCATGTCTCCTAGTTCAGCCTAAGCTGCTCTGCAATAGCTACCTATATCAGCCTAAGCTGCTAGAACACTTCTAATCTACTAATAAGGTATTACTGGACCTGGCACAAGGTGTATGTACCACTGGGTACCCACTATAAGCCAGGCCAGCCTCCTACACTCAGGTTGAATATATAGTAAGGTCATGGGTCTCTGGGTGAGCAGAGTGGGTCCCACCCATGAAGGTTGCTGTGTCCTGGGCGTAAAAGGGTCTTCCTATCAGTAATCAGGTGGTTGGGGGTGTTATTCATTGGGTTCAAGAGGGGGACAAAGTCGGTGGTTTGGGGCTGGAAGTTTCTGTAGATGGCTGTAATCTTGTCGTAAAGTAGTCAGCTAGTGAGTCGCAAAGGGCCAAGGGAGAAAGTTTGATTGTGTTTTCGGGAGCTGTAAGGTGGGAGAACTCTTTGACAAGCTTGAAGAGCTTGTTCAGGTGGTTGGAGATTTCCTCAATGTGGCTGAAAAGGGCAGCCTTTTTGGTTTCTTTGAGGCTCAGATGATAAGAGTTCAGTGCTTCTTTGAAGGTGGCGCCTTCCATTGTATTATTATTTTTTATTAAAAAACGTTTGGCTCTGCGGTCCCGCAAATACAGGCGAGACATACTCTATGGTTCCTGTTCCGATCACATGATCAGGGGGAATCCGCGGATCCACAGATTTTTTAAAGATTTATTTTAAGCATATAGGAGTCTCTCCATTGAATTATAGTGTAAGGGTAGACATATTAAAAAGCATAAAAGCAATACTGTTTATTTTATACCTAAAAATCTGTAGTTTTACAATATCGGCATATCCGCAAATCCATGATTAGATCTGCAGACATGACCAATGTCAAAAATAAAAGCTTCCATTCCATTGGTTATTTTTCAACCACAAATTGCAGTGGCAGAAGGAAGTGCTCCACCTCCATCTGGAGATCCACAGGTTATTCCTGATGATGATGAACAACAACCATCGACTAGTAGAAAGGGCAGTGATGTCTGGCAGATTTTCACTATCCCCTCAGAGAGAAAAATGTTTCAGCCAGATTTGTGCAGTGCAAATTTTGTGGCAAAGAACTCTCACGTGGCACTACCAGACAATATAACCATGTAACCTCTTCCATGTGTAAGCACATAAAGACAATCCACGAGCATGCCTACCTATGCCTGGTGAGGGAGAGAGAAACAATATCCAGTGATGGTGCAGGTACTTCAAGCTCAGCACAAATTCCAGCTCCTACTGAGATGACTGTACCAGCTACTTGTAATGAATTGAAGGATATTGTTACATACTGTGCCACCTGTCACAAACTTGTGGCACTTAAAATTAAAAATTCTTCTGATTCTTCAGATGCTATTAAGAAGCATTGTTGTTAGGTTTTTTGCTGGCCATATTTTGCTGTTCCTGTTACAGGACACCATTTTTCCTAAGCAATGCAATGGTCTTTGCATCTCGTTTATTGGCTTGCATATTTTAGATTTGGGGTACCTTTTCAACAGAATATCACCAAAAAATATATATATATATATATATATTTTTACAAATCTTTAAAAATGGATCTTGTTAGAACCACCATTTCATGAATCAAAGAGCTGTGTCTATTTATTTAATATTGTAATGTATTGTTGTTTGTATGTTATTAGATGTGTGCTTGTATACTTTATTATGTTTTAGCAAGTTTGTCTGTCTGCTTGGGTGTGCCTGTGTTTCTTACTGTATGCTTCAGTCTGTGTCAGTGTATGCAACAATGTAAGCTAAATGTGTCAGTGTATATGTGATTGTTTAATGGGTGTGTGAGTGTATGCATCAGTGTGTGCCTGGGTGTGTCAGTGTATGCATTAGTGTGTGCCTGGGGCTGTTAGTGAATGTAGGAACGTGTGTCTGGGTATGTCAGAATATGCATGAGTTTGTCGATAGGTGTGTCAGTGTATGCTTCAGTGTGCAGGAAATGCATTGGTTTGTGCCTTGGTGTGTCAGTGTATGCATCAGTGTGTTTTGGGGTGCCTCAGTGCATGCATCAGTGTGTGCCTGGGTGTGTCAGTGTGTGCATCAGTATGTGCCTGGCTTTGTTAATGTACATATGAATGTGTGCCTGGGTGTGTTAGTGAATGCATCAGTGTGTATCTGAGTGTGTAAGTGTATGCATTACTGTGTGCCTGGGTATGTCAATGAATGCATTAGTATATGCCTGGGTGTGTCAGTGTATACAAGTGTGTGTGCCTGGGATACTTGTGTATGTATTCATGTGTGCCTCAGTGTCTAAATGTATGGATCAGTGTGTGCCTGGGTGTGTCAGTGTATGTGTTAGTGTGTGACCATGTGTGTCTGTGTGTGTATGAGTGTATGCATTATTGTGTGCTTGGCTGTGTTAGTGTATGCATCAGTGTCTGTTTGGGTGTGTCAGTGTATGTGTCATTGTGTGCCTGAGTATGTCAACATATGCATTAGTGTGTGCCTAGCTGTGTGAGTGTATGCATCAGTGTGTGGTTGTGTGCATCAGTGTATACATTAGTGTATGCCTGGGTGTGTCCACGTATGCGTGAGTGTGTGCCTGTGTCTCCTAATGTATATATTAATGTGTGTCTGGGTGTATCAGCTTATGCATCAGTGTGTGACTGGGTCTGTTAGAGTATGCATTGCTATGTGCCCGAGTGTAGCAGTGTGTGTATCAGTGTGTCTCTGGGTGTGTTAGTGTATGTATCACAGTGTTACTCTGCGTGTGTTAACGTTTGCATGAGCCCGTGCCTGGGTATGTTATTGCATGTATCAGTGTGTGCCTGTCTATGCTGGTGTATATATCAGTGTGTGCCTATGTGTGATAGTGCATGCATCATTGTCTGCTTTGGTACGTTAGTGTATACATCAGTGTGAGTGTGCGAGTGAGAGTTAGTGTATGTATGAGTGTATGCCTGAATGTCTTGGGTGTCTTAGTATACAAATTAGTGTGTGCATGGGTGTATTAGTGTATGTGCTACTGTGTACCTGGGTCTCTAAGTGCACACATCAGTGTAAGCCTGGGTATGTCAGTGTATGAATCAGTGTATGCCTGTGTATATTAGTGCATGTATCAGTGTGTACCTGAGTGTGTCAGTGTAAACTTGATTGTGTGCCTGTTTTTTTCAGTCTATAAATTAGTGTATGTGTAGCTGTGTAAATGTATGGATGACTGTGTGCCTGGGTATGTTACTATATGCAAGTATATGTGCCTGGGTGTGGTGTATATATTTGAATGTGTGACTGGGTGTGTCAGTGTATACATAAATGTGTGCCTGGTTGTGTCAGTGTATGAATCAGTGTATGCCTCGGTGTGTTACTAGATGCATTAGTGTTTAGCTGGAAATGTCAGTTTCTGCACTGCAATGTGCTTTGGTGTAACAGTGTGTTTTTCAGTATGTGACTGCATGTGTTATTAATGATTGGGCAGGTGTGTTAATGTCTGCACTTTTGTATGTCTGTGTGCCTAAGTATATGTATGAGTGTGTGCAGTTCCTATATGATTGTATTGCTGAGTGTGTAAGTGTCTGCATTGGTGTGTTCCTGGGTGTGTCAGTGTCTATAGCAATGTGTGCTTGGGTGTGTCAGTTTATGCAGCAGTGTGTGCCTGGGTGTACAATAGGAGGCATTAATATTTGGCTGGGTGTGTCAATATGTGCATTTGTATGTGCCTGGGTCTGTTAGTGTATGTGTCACTGTATGGCTAGGTGTCTCAATGTATGCATGAGTGTGCATGGGTGTGTCAGTGCTTGCACCAGCGTGTGGCTGGGTATTAGTCTGTGCATGAGTGTATGTCTGAGTTCAGTTAGTGTATGTATAAATATATGTATGGATACACCAGTGTTTTTCTTAATGTGTGTTAGTGCATCACTCTAATTATCTATGTCTGGTTTGGTATAGCTATGAATGGTATATGAATAGAGAAAGACATAACTAGTTCCAAATTTCTGCAATAAATGGACCCATTTATCTGTGTAAAAAGAAAGAAAACATAAATAGAAGTTAAAGTTTCATATTATAAATGTGATCAATAAGGTTTCCGTTAGACCTTGGCGTGGTCTTCCATGTCTTTTTTGCCCCTGCTTCCTCTGTTTTTACTGTGTGCTGGACTTTGTTTTTGGTGTTTTTGGTACTCTGGGCACTTTACCACTCCTGACCAGTGCTAATGTGCAAATGCTCCCTGTGTAAATTGTACGTGTAATTGGCTTTTCCATGATTGGTGTATTAAGTCCCTAGTAAAGTGCACTAGAGGTGCCTGCGGCCTGTCATCAAATGCTACTAGTAGGCCTACAGCACTGGTAGTGCTACATACATGAATAGCCCTATAAACATGGCTCAGACCTGCTACTGCAGTGTCTATGGGCCTGATTCTAACTTTGGAGGACGGTGTTAAACCGTCCCAAAAGTGGCGGATATACCACCTACCGTATTACGAGTTCCATAGGATATAATGGACTCGTAATACGGTAGGTGGTATATCCGCCACTTTTGGGATGGTTTAACACCGTCCTCCAAAGTTAGAATCAGGCCCTATGTATGGTTACAAACTGCCAATTCGTCCTGGCAAATGTACCCACTTACCAGGCCCAAACCTTTTCTTTTTATACATGTAAGGCACACAAAGGTAGGTCCTAGGTAGCCCCATGGGCAGGGAGCGGTGTATGTTAAAGGTGGGACATGTATTGATTGCGTTTTACATGTCCTAACAGTGAAATACTCCCAGTTTTGCTTTTCACTCTTGCAAGGCTTATCTCTCTCATAGGTTGACATGGGGATTGCCTTTAAATAACTTTTAAGTGCAGTTACCCTTTGGGAGCAGATTGAACTATGGATTTTGTAGTCTCTGAACTCACAATTTAAAAATACATATTTTGGTGAAGTTGGTTTTTAAATTGTCTGTTTGAAAATGCCACTTTTGATCTGCATTTTCTTGCTTAAACCATTCTGTGACTATGCCTGCTTGTATATTCTGTGTCTGGGTCTGACTGACAGTTGGGCTGTTTGTGAACTTCCACTATACAGTGACACAAAGGGAGCTGGGGTGTACCCTGCATATCCTGATGGGTTATCTGGGATACAGTGGAGGTAGGAGTGGTTACTGTTAGAAATTGGGTCTTTGGTTGGCAGTCAGGTTACCCCCTGTCCAACCAAGGACCCTCATTCTAGTCAGGGTAAGTCACACACAATCCAAATTATCCTGTGCCCACCCTCTGGTAGCTTAGCACAGAGCAGTCAGGTTTAACTTAGAAGGCCATGTCTAAAGTATTTGTGCAATAAATCATGCAATAACACAGTATAGCACCACAAAAATACACCACACAGTGTTTTGAAAAATCTATAATATTTATCTGATAAGATGCAGGTCAAAACGATTAAAATGCAATAAGTATATGTTGAGATATCACTGCCCTCATTATGACATTGGTGGTAAATTCCACTTACCGCCATGCTGACTTCTGGCAACATACCGCCAAAGCGGCAGATATCCGCTAACCATATTATGACACACACACATACCAATCCGTCACTAGTCAGCCACACACACAAATCCGCCACACCAAAGATCAGTGATAAACTGGCGGTATCCAAACCCACACCGTTACGCCAACAGATCTACGCTCACCACATTATGACCCATGAATCACCATGGCGAACATTCAATGGCGGTAAACCATTGGCAGTACATACCAGTGCGCTCAAAATACACACACTCAAACAAAACAACGTCACATTGGACAATTCAAACAACACACACCAGACACCCATACACACATCACACACACACAACTATAAATCACACATTACCCACAACCCTTCACAACTACAAACATTTGCCAGCAGAGAGAGACAGCAAGAGCACTCACACAACCAGAGCCCCATACCACCATTACCTATACACCACCCACACACTTTACATCACATACCCCAACACATCACCCTACACACCCTCACCCACACCACTCACACTACACCCATGGCACTACAACAACACCCCAGGTTTTCTGAGGAGGAGCTAAGGGTTCTGGTGGAAGAAATCATCTGAGTAGAGCCACAGCTATTTGGATCACAGGTGCAGCAGATATCCATTGCTAGGAAGATGGAGTTATGGCGGAGGAAGGTGGACAGGGTCAACGCTGTGGGACAGCACCCCAGAACAAGGGATGACATCAGAAAGAAGTCGAACGACCTATGGGGGAAGGAGTGTTCCATTGCAGCAAGACCAACTAGCTGTATAAAGGACTGGCGGTGGGCCCCCACCTCTTCCCCCACAACTAACAACATGGGAGGAGCAAGTCTTGGCAATCATGCATCCTGAGGGCCTGGCAGGAGTAGGAGGAGGACTGGACTCTGGTAAGTCAACTCTCTATTACTATCACCCCCCTGCCTGCATGCCATCACATACCACCACCCCACCCACACTCCCATCACTTCACCACCTCCCACACACCCCACCATCAGAACCCACTCATCCCAATGCCAAGCCCTGCATACAACACAAATGCATGGACACTACTCACAGACCTGCACGGACACCCATCACTAAAGCATGCACACTGGAGATAATCAGTTAGTCCACCAAATAACAACTCACACAAGGCAAAGCTGCCAGGGCAATAACAACCATAGAGGGCAACACACCCATGCACAAGATGTCACACGCAGAAACAATAACACTGTATTTACATCCCCACTGGTCCCCTACGCAACGTCACTGGAGAGAAGGTGCCAGGAACATCCAGTCCTCCCCTAGAAGAGGCCCACCGTGATGACAGCAGCACTGGACGCCTGGATCTGGATGACCAACCTGGCCCATCAGGGATCTCCGGACAGTCGGTTACCATGGCACAGTCCCATTCCACTACAAAGCCTCCCCCCTCAGGAAACACCAGTACTGTACCCATCCAGCGGGCCCATACCTCTGTCCCCAGGACACGTCAATCAGCAGTGTGTCCATCACTACAGGGAACCCAGGGCAGACCACAAACCCAGGACAATCAGGGACCTGGGTTCAGTGGCAGTGGGCACACAGTTCAGGGGTCAGAGGCACAGGACAACAGGGAAGCTGGGAGGACTGCTGTGCGACAGGGGGAGGACAGGCCCAGGGGACCGACCCTCCAGGAGGCACTAACCCAGATCCTGGTAGCATACCATCATTCCCAGGATATGCTGGGCCAGATCCTGGACAAGATGCAGGAGAACATGCAGGTGCAGGAGGGACAGTACCTGGGGATCAGGGAGGACTTGAAGTCCATTACCACCACCCTAGTCTCCATGGCAGGGGTGCTGGCAGACATGGCCAACAGTATGAGGGAGGGAGTGGCACAACAGCAGGCCCCTGAGACTAGCTACACTACCGAACAGCCCTTCACCTCTGCTGCCGCTAGTGGACAGGAGGCCCCACCACAGGACCAACAGGCCACCAGCACCCCTCCCCCTGCAGAAGGAGTATCACCCTGCAAACATTCCCTGCAATCCAGGCAGAAGCCAGAGACTATTGCCAAGACCCCGCCAGGAAATAAGACTCTCCTGATTGTCACCCTTGTGTCCCATTCTGTCACCCTGTCCACCTTGAACTGCCATTGCTCCCCTTCTGATGCCCCCTTGGACACTGCACCTGTGCTACAAATAGACTGGACTCTAACCTGGACTTTCCTCCATCATCACCCCAGCCCATTGCACTTCCCCCTTTTCTTCAGAGCACTGCAATAAACTCACTTTGAAAAATTACAAGTATGGAGTATGTCAAATGATTTCAAAATGTATTCTTTAAACAAGGTTCAAACATGTCAATTCTACTATAGAGTAATGTTTACATATGAAAGACCTGTAGTTGGCTGCACTGAACACACCAGGAGCATTTAGTGGGCACCAACATCTGCGAAAATAGATGCCAAAGGGTACAGTGAGTGGGCATAGAAGTAGGAATTCACAGCCTGCCAGTGACAATGTCACACATCAAACTGTCAATGAAATGTAAAATAACACTGTCTTACCTGTGTGTCATTGGAAGTATTGACGAATGACTGAACTTCTGTTGTCCTCATCCTCATCGTCTGCCTCCTCATCATCACTGTCCACATGGTCCACTAAAGCCACACAACCATCTCCAGCCTCCTCCTCCTGCAGAAAAGGCACATGGCGTCGCAAGGCTAGGTTGTGCAACATACAGCATGCCACGATGATCTGGCAGACCTTCTTGGGTGGGTAGCAAAGGGATCCACCTGTTAGATGGAGGCAACGAAACCTGGACTTTCAGAGGCCGAAGGTCCTTTTTATTATCCATCTTGTTTGCCCATGTGCATCATTGTAAAGGTACTCTGACCTTGTCCTGGGATTCCTCACAGGGGTCAGTAGCCATGAGAGGTTGGGGTGACCAGAGTCACCTTCAAATATTGAGGGACAACGGTTAGCCACACACTAACCCTTATGTCCCACAACATACCCATACACCAACATCCACTGGATGGGAACCAGGGCTCACCTATTAGCCATACCCGGTGCCTCTGGAGTTGGGCCATTACATTTAGGATGATGCTATTCCTCAGGATAAAAGCATCATGCACTGAGCCTGGATACTTAGCATTGACATTGGAGATGTACTGATCCGCCAAACACACCATCTGGGTGTTCGAGTGATAACTTTTACGGTTTCTGAAGACCTGTTCATTTTGCCGGGGTGAGGAACAAATGCTATATGTGTCCCATCAATCGCACCTATGATGTTTGGGATATGTCCCATTGCATAGAAGTCAGCCTTCACCGTGGCCAATTCCTCCACCTTGGGGAAAACGATGTAGCTGCTCATGTGTTTAATTAGGGCAGACAACACTCTGGTCAGCACTATTGATAAAATTGGCTGAGACATTCCTACTGCCAAGCCCACTGTCACTTGGAAAGAACCAGTTCCCAAGAAATGGAGGACAGATAGGACTTGCAGAAGGGGGTGGGATCCCAGTAGGGTGACAGATAGCAGATATTAGGTCAGGCTCCAATTGGGCACACAGTTCTGTAATTGTGGCTCTGTCCAGTCTATAGGTGAGAATAATATGCCTGTCCTCCTTTGTTGCCAAGTCCACTAGGGGTCTGTACACAGGGAGATGTCTCCATCTCCTATTCCTCCACAGCGTTTGCATTCTAGGGAGTAAAAGAGTGAGCAGCTGGTCATTATCTGTACATTGTAACCACTACAGTTCAATGCATATTGTGATTGTTACAGTATTTTGGTGGCATATGTCCAGAATGTGAAATTGTGTACTGTGACGCAGTTAGGATCCATGGCCTGCCCCTCCTCTGAAATGGCGACCGCCTGCCCAGTATGGAGGGACAGGTGGAAATGAGGTAATTCCGCTGACGTTGTGCGCCGCTGCGGAAGGCGGCCGAGAACCGCCGTTCAACTCCTCATTGGTTATCATTGGACACTATGGGGTACAGTGTCCAACAGTGATGTATGCCGGTGGTAATGGTACGCACCGCCACAGATGTGACTGCCATTTTCTATCTGTTTACTCACTTGCTACCTGACCTTTTACAGGAGAGGACCTACACTGCATGTGCTGCTGTGACCTGTGTCTGGAACCTACCATGGTTCGTGTGACTAGAGAAAGGACCCATGCCTTCACCTCAGCGGAGTTGCGACTGGTGGATGGGGTCCTACTCCAGTACTGACTGCTGTATGGGCCTCCAGACCAACAGGTGAGTACACTGTGAGTATGATGCATGGGTCATGAATGCATGAAGTGATGTGTGTGAAGGCCACATGAGGGGGGTGTTGGTGGATGGGCCCTGGGCAGCGTGCAGCATGTATGCAGGGCCATGTCTGTGCTAATGGGGATGGGAAGGGGCATGGTGGGCCATAAGTGTAACAGGCAGGACGGTCAAACTAATACCTTTCCCTGTGTGTATTTCTCTGCAGGTCAGCGCCCATCAAAAGAAGGGTATATGGCATGCCATCGCCAAGGACGTGCGGACCCTGGGGGTCCACAGCAGGCAGAGCACCCACTGTCGGAAACAGTGGGAGGACCTGAGATGCTGGGCACGGAAGACAGTGGAGGCCGAGTTGGGGATGGCCACCCAACGAAGAAGGGCTGCCCATTGAACCCTGACCCCAATGATGGCCCACATACTGGCAGTGGACTATCCGGAGCTAGATGAGCACTTGGGGGCATCACAGCAGCAACAAGGGGGTGAGTACAGTGCCTTTCATTACTACTTATGCCTGGTGGGGTGGTATCCGGGTGGGGGATGTGGGCCTGTGGGTGCCCGTAGGCCAGGCCTGACATTGCAGAGTAGGATCCATGTTGGGCAGGGTTCTGATGTGAAATTCATCCAACCTAGCTAGTAGGCATCGACTACTGGGCAGGTGTCTGTGGGTCTCAGGCATGCTGCATTTGGCGGTATGTGTCCCTACCCATGGCCTGGTGACTAGCATTGCAACTGGTAGTGCATTGCCTAGTGCGTAGGGCTGTTCCCTGTGTGTGAATGTGTTGTGTATGCCAATGGTGGTGTTTGTGCCGCCACTGACCAAGTGTATCCTTTGTCTCTTCCCCCCGCTTTTTTGTTTTGTCACCCTGTCCTTATGTGCATTAGCATCATCTGACGGAGAAGCAGAGGCACCGGCGACGGAGGGAGCTGCATCCCACAGGACCCAGGAGGGCGAATCCACAGAAGGGGAGGGCACCAGTTGGATAGAGTTTGAGGGGAGCAACACGGCCAGAGGGGACAGTTCGGACACAGATACCTCCTCAGATGGAAGCTCCCTGGTGGTGGTGGACACCTCTGTGCCCACCCCTGCTGCAGGTACAGCCCCACCCCCATTCCAGCACCATCCTCCCAGCAGCCTCTCAGCGAGTTTCCCGTGCCTGCTCACCCAGGAAGGTGGGCATCTCCTTCATCCCAGGCACCTCAGGCCCTGCCCCAGTTAGCCTTGCTACCCTGAGTGAGGAGGCTATTGACCTCCTGCAATCGATCTCTGTTGGGCAGTCAACCATTGTGAATGCCATCCAGGGGCTGGCAGCCCAAATGCAACAGTCCATTGCATTTCTGGAGGGCAGTCACACTGGATTGGCGGCCCAACAGAGATCAATGCAGGCTCTGGCCTCCTCTCTGATGGCAGCTATTGTCCCTGTTTCCACCCTCCAACTTCCTCTACCCAATCCCATTCTCCTCAACCCCAACCTATCCCAAGCACACAGTCAGACGAGCAGGCACCCAGGACAACACACAAGAGTGGACTTGGCAAACACAAGCACCACACTTCATCCCACAGTCACTCACACAAACAGCATCCAGATGCAGACATATCAACATCCACTGCCTCCACTGTGTCCCCTTCCTCCTTGTCCTCCACCTCCCTCCCAGTTGCATCTCCACTCACACCTGCATGCACTACATCCTCATCCACTACCACCATCACCAGCACACCTATGAGAACACACACCTTACTAGCAGTCACCACCCCCACATCCATGCACAGGTCCCCTGTGTCCTCTCCCACTGTGTCTGTGCCCCCTCCTCCCAAAGTACACAAATGCAAGCACTCAGACACCCAACAGCCATCCACCTCACAACAGCATCCAGCCCATGCACATGTACCCAAACACAGCAGACTGACACCTCCTACAACCACTCCCAAACCATCTCCCTCTCCCCGTCCCAATCTCCTTAAGAAGCTTTTCCTCTCCACCGTTAACCTCTTCCCTACCCCCATTCTTCACGTCAGGCCAAGGCGGTCAAAACCCAGGCAAGCACCTCAGCCATCCAGTCCACGGGCACAGTAGTGTCCCCAGCAACTCAAGGTGGTAAAGGATCCCGGCCACCAGCCAGCCAGACGGAAAGGGTGTCTGCCCCAAGTGCTGCAGGAAGGAAGGGCAAGGAGCCGGCCCCAAGTGTTACAGGAAAGAAGGGCAAGGAGCCAGCCCCAAGTGCTGCAGGAAGGAAGGGCAAGGAACCAGCCCAAGTGCTGGCAGGAAAGAAGGGCAAGGAGCCAGCCCCAAGTGGTGGCAGGAAGGGCAAGGGGCCTGCTCCAGCAGGCAGTGAGGACAAATGGCCTGGTGCTGAGACTCAGTCGGAGACCTCACCACCAACCATGGTGTTGCAGCCATTCGGGGCTGCAGGGGATAGGCTGGAGCCTCCCCCACCACCACCAGCTCCACCAGCAGCACCGCCTCCAGCACCACCATTAGCACCAGTGGGCAGCCGCTGAGGCTGCATGGGATGGGCTGGAGCCTCCCTCCGCCACCACCAGCTCCACCAGCAGCACCGCCACCAGCACCACCACCAGCAGCAGCAGCCCCAGTGGGCAGCCCTCCGAGGCTGCAGGGGATGGTCTGGAGCCTCCCCCCACCACCACTAGCTGCACCAGCAGCACTGCCACCAGCATCACCACCAGCAGCAGCAGCCTCTGGGCAACCATCTGAGGCTGCAGGGGATGGGCTGGAGCCTCCCCCCACCACTACCAGCAGCAGCAGCAGCACCCCCACTGCCACAATTGAACAGCCGTCACTGCCGGCGGACAGTGTTTAGTCCTGCGTCCATGGGCTATTGTGCGGCCTGGCCCCTGCAAATCCAGTGATTATGACACCTAGCTGAGAGACTATGACTTTGCACTCCCCAAGATCTGCATCACAGGGCACGATGCTCCCTCCAGAACCAGTGGAGAAGCCATTCACTCACCCCATCCTCTCCAGGATGAAGATCACTGGGCATGATGTCCCCTCCAGAACCAGTGGTGAAGTCACCCACTTGAGAGACTGTGGCCTTGCACTCCACAGGACCAAGCACAGGGCATGTTGCCCCCTCCAGAGCATGTAGGCAAGTCACCCACTTGAGAGACTGTGGCCTTGCACTCCCCAGGACCAAGCACTGGGCATGTTACCCCTCCAGGACCAGTGGTGTTGTACCATCTTCCGGCTGAGGTGCCCCCGTTTCCCGTCCCCCTGAGGTGTCTGTCTATTTTCGACCTGACACCCCTGAAGTGTTCTCTCCATGTTGTTGCAGGCGTGAGGTGGGGCCTTGGACTTTGTAATGTGGCCCTGTGGCCCACGGACATTGAGGACTGGGCAGTGTCCCTTCATTTGTAAATATGTATATACTTTTTGATTTGGATGCATATCTTGCTACTCATTTATCTTATTACACTCTTTTTACTCAATAGTAGTTGTCCTTGCATTATTCCTGAGGGGTATGGGGTAAATATGTTATTTTACTGCATCTGCTTGTGTGTATGGTGTTGGGGGTGGGGGTGCTGCGTGTTGTGTGTGGTTGTCACTCTCTTTTTCCTCCCTCCCTCCCATGTGTGCTAGGCGGCTGTACTCACCGTGGTTGTCTTCACTGTTGTTTTTGTTCGTAGTGGAGCAGCACGGTGAAGAGCATGGGGAAGACATGCAGCTCAGGCTACATGGTGGCATGGTTGTTCCCTGAGTCTCCACAGGTGAGTCCTTTGACTTCTCTGCAGTGTTTCCGCCAGGCTTTTGATGTTGTTGGTACTGCCCCAAAAAAGGTGGCGGATTGGCCTCTCACAATACAGTGAGCGGAACATTGTCTTCCGCCTGGCAGTAGGCGGTTACCGCCGTGGTGCCTGTTGATTCTGCCCTGGCGGTCAGTGTGTTAAAGTGGCTGTCTGTCTGAGCTCTTTCCGCCATGGTCATAATTTGGCGGTATTACCGCCACTTTATCACCAACCGCCAGGGTCGTAATGACCCCAAAGTGTCTTTAGTCTTTAAAAAGCAATGAATGTCTCTTTCAAGGACAAAGTACCTGGTTCGGGTTCAAAATCTCTGCAAAGAACCGCAGAGGAAGAGATGCATGGAAAAACAAGGGGTGTGCGTCGATTTCTCGGGCTGCACATGGCGATGCGTTGTTTAGTTTTCACGCAGGGATGGCTGTGAGTCGATTTCCGGTGATCGGTCGTGCATCCTCTTTGGGTTGCGGGGTTTTCGGACACCCCGAGGATGATGCGTGGATTTCCTGCACTGAGAGGATGAAGTAACATGGGCTGCGTTGATCTGGTGAGTGTTTTGTGGAACTTTCTACTGCACAGCAGGCACTGCGTCGATTCCTCTCTGGAAGTCGGGATGCGATGTTCCAGCTCAGCTGTGAGTCGATCCAGTGGGCCATGCATTGAATTTTGGGTCACTACGCTGGCGCTGCGTCGATCTTCTTGGTGCGAAGTCATGCTGCGTCATTCCAGTCTAGCATGCGGTGAATTTTTCATCACGGTGCAGGCTGTGCGTCGTTTCTGGCAGGCTGTGCATCGATTTTCGCCACACAAGGAGTCCTTCTTGTAGAGAGGAAGTCTTTTTGGCCCTGAGACTTCATGGAACAGGAGGGTACCTCTATCCAAGCCCTAGGAGAGCACTTCTCACCACAGCCAGAGAGCAGCAATGCAGCAGGGCAACAGCAAGACAGCATCCCTTCACAGAAAGCAGACAGGTGAGTCCTTTGGGAAGCCAGGCAGTTCTTCTTGGCAGGATGCAAGTTCTAGTTCAGGTTCTCTGCTCCAGGAAGTGTCTGAGTTGGTAGGGGCAGAGGCCCTGTTTAAATACCCAAATGTGCCTTTGAAGTAGGGGAGACTTCAAAGAGTGCTTTAGAAGTGCACAAGGTCCCCTTTCAGTTCAATCCTGTCTGCCTGGTTCCCAGTTGGGGGTGTGGCAGTCCATTGTGTGAGGGCAGGCTACTGTCCTTTGTCATGTAATTGTCAGGCCCTCCACACTCCCAACCCAGGAGGACCCATTCAAAATGCAAATGTATGCAAGTGAGGCTGAGTATCCTGTGTTTGGGGTGTGTCTGAGTGAATGCACAAGGGAGCTGTCAACTAAACACAGCCAGATGTGGATTGTAGGCACAGAAGGACTTAAGTGCAGAGAAATGCTCACTTTCTAAAAGTGACATTTCTAAATTAGTAATATTAAATCCAAATTCACCAGTCAGCAGTATTTTGTATTACCATTCTGGCCATACTAAATATGACCTTCCTACTCCTTTTAGATCAACAACTACCAGTCAAACAGTATATGAAGGTAACCCCAATGTTAGCTTATGAAGGGAGCAGGCCTCACAGCAGTGTAAAAACAAATTTAGCGGTTTTACACTACCAGGCCATGTAAACTACATAGGTACATCTCCTGCCTTTTGCCTACAGCGCACCCTGCTCTAGGGGTTACCTAGGGCATATCTTAGGGGTGACTTATATGTAGAAAAAAGGGGGGGTTTAGGCTTGGCAAGTACTTTTAAATGACAAGTCAAATTGGCAGTGAAACTGCACACACAGGCCTTGCAATGGCAGGCCTGAGACAAGGTTAAGGAGCTACTTAGGTGGGTGGCACAATCAGTGCTGCAGGCCCACTAGCAGCATTTAATCTACAGGCCACATATAGTGCTCTTTACTAGGGGCTTATAAGTAAACTAAATAATCCAATTGTGTATGATCCAATGTTACCATGTTTGTAGGGAGAGAGCATATGCACTTTAGCACTGGTTAGCAGTGGTAAAGTGCACAGAGTCTCAAAACTAGCAAAAACAGTATCTAGAAAGGGAGGCAGGCAAAAAGGTAGGGGTGACCACCCTAAGGTTGTCAGGTCTAACAGTTACTTACACCTGAAAGGGCTGTGCCTGTCCTCACACAATGCAGTCCCCAACTCCCTGGTGTGTGTTTGGGTCCAGGCCTAGGAGAAGAGCTGAAGAGCTGGAGGAGGAGTACTGCCCCTTTGAATGTGACTGTGCTTTGTTGGGTTGGCATGCAATTGCTGCTTCTGCCTGAAAGAAGACAAAGTCTGGACTGTGGTAAATTCCTCCTTATGAAGAATCTCCAAGGGGTTGGACTGAGCTTGCCTCCTGGTTGTAAGTCTCAGGCCATCAAAGACTTCCCCTGCCAACATCTGGACTCTCTGCTGAGACTCCTGCCTTACCAAGTTGGTGCCATATCAAGTCCCATTGCCCTTGAAAGGTGAAGCTGGTAGGACAAGGACTGAAATCCACACACACAGGAAGCCATGTGACTAAAAGTTTGACTGAACACACGCCTGTGACTGTTAAAATCAACACAAACCCCACATAGCGGGTCTCCCATCTCCATGCAGCCGGATTTCTCACGCATTGCACTGGGTGTCAACATCACTGTGAACCTGCGGAGATCCGAGGTGCCCTGTACGATAATCAACACAACGCTTTCTTGACCATAGAAGAAATGACGCATGGCCTCACATGCGAGTAAGGAATTGACGCCTCACTGACTTTTCTGATGCACGCTCACTCGTGCAGCTTTATTTTTTACGCAAACCAGGTACTTTGTGTAACAACAACGTTTCCATTGTTTTCTATGGAGTACGACTCTTTTTACTTTAAAAATGTATAACTTGACTTGTGTATGTTGGATTTCTGTCATTTTGGTCTTATTTGATTTAAATAAATATTGGCTATTTTTCTAAACTGGTGTGGTGTCCATTTTGTAGTGTTTTCACTGCATTACTGTGTGTGTTTTGGTACAAATACTCTACAAATTGCCTTTGAGAAAAACCTGACTGCTTGTGCCAAGCTACCAAGGGGGTGAGCAGGGGTTATATCAAGTGAGTATCTCCCTTGCCCTGATTAGAGTGAGTGTCCCTGCTTGGACAGAGTACAAACTGACTGCCATCCAGAGATCCCATTTCAAATAGTTTTACCATCTGTAATTAAAATGTTGTTATTAAATAATAAACCACAACAACTTTGTAACATTGTAAAGCAATTCTGGTGAATCCATTTTAGTTCTTTTTGGGACTCAGGAGTTTATTTACCCTTAGGCTTGCAGGCCTGTGCACTCGTCACCTAGTGACTTTTAACCTACTTACCTTGATCTCTTTCATTTCATTTATTTTATTATTTTTTCTAAGATAGCTGCCATTGTTTACAGTTTATAAAGATGTTTTGATTTGCATTATCAGTGCCCCTCTGAGAAGGCATCATTATCAGCGTCATGATCTGTGATGTACGTAGGTATTGGTATAATGTCCCTTTCTCACTTATGTGTGACAGGAACATAATGTACACTTGGTGGGGATTGTTTATATAATTGCTGCTACAAGTCTGCCTCCTTATCAGATGTTTAAGAACATACCTCTCTAGTGGATCCTACATGATCTGTATAAATACATCTCACAAGGACAAGTTCATTAGAGGGGTTCCTTCCAGATGCCATCTGCACGTCACCTGGCTACAGAACTCTGCCTTTGTGTCACCACAGAGTCTGACCTAGAAAACTCATTCTAAGGTAACGAGGGTTGGGGGTGCGCATCTAATGGACATTCTACTGGCAGATTACGTTTATCATACCTAGCTCTCATTAGAGTAGAGATTATGTTCTCTTTACTAGGAATTTTGTATCTCATTATTATTGTAAGATGGTGGGTGGGGTTTAAATTCACAACTCTCCTCTTCACAATTCTGCTTCTTTTACTGTTCATTATCTTAATCATTGCACTAATGCATTTTATCGTAGATTGCAGTCTTTTCAATAAATATATTGAAAACTTTCCTGCATCTCCTTCATTACCTGTGTGTGAATGAGACTTGTTGCTAACAGGAGAAAAGGGTAACCTCCTTTCCACAATGACTTAACTGAGATGTTGCAGTCTAGAGTCCATGCGTAAGGCTGCCAGAAATCACCTTTGCTTTCTGATTTTTGTTGAGGTAGGGGGGTGGAAGGTTAGGCCAACAGTTGCGACTTGTGGTAGGAGTAGCTTAGTCGCCTACAAACAAACGTGCTATCTCCCCTAAACCAGCAACCTCACCTAGTAGCGAGAGTCCAACTACAACACAATTAGACATATAATTTAAGCATTTTATTTTCCCTTTGTCACAGTTGTCAGCTTCCATACTTTAACACCATAAATGAAGTGTTGTATGGAGACTCATCACTGAACAGTGGGGGAAAAAAACAATCATATAGACTATTAAAAAACCCATAAGATCATACTACATTATTTTAAATTAACATTGCTATGCATCGCACTCACTACAACTAAATACTTAACTATTTTCCCTGTACTTATTAAGTCATGTAATAGACATATACTTAAGGTAAGGATTATTTATCTTATCAGCATTATAATACAATTAATATGTAAGAAGGATAGCACTACATGAAAAGCCTTATAAAGACATCACCCATGATAGGCCGCATGATGTTGTAGAATTTGGTAATCCATTAGTAGAGTATATCGAAGTTCCAATTCTAATTCTTTTTATATTTTTGTAGCTGTTCCATTGTGCCATTGTAGGAGGCTGGCCAGGTTTGTAGTTGGTACCAAAGGTACTTACACCGTATATCAGGTCCAATTATCCCTTATTATTGTATGTAGTCAGTGTCTAGAAGCCAGTATCTCTGGTGGTAGTGTGGATGAGCAGCCAAGGCCTAATTAAGAGATATGCAAAGCTTATGCAATATCACTACAGTCATGCGGTGCTTACACACATGAAAGAAAATGCTTAGTGGTACAAATATAAAGGTACAGTGCAAATAGTGAAAATCACAATAGTTACAAATGGAACAAGGGGGAACACAAACCATATACTAAAAATATTGAATGCGAATGTAAGTTTTCCACCTAGGCAAGAGTAGAGAGGCGCTGGGAGTGTTAGGAAACACCAAAGGTAAGTGATAGAACCCACCCCAGAGCCCAGGAAGGCAGGAGTAAATCATAGTAAGTTACCTGAAACACAAAGGAAGTCATGATAGAAGGTTATGCAAGAACCAGAAGAGACTGCAAGGCACCAATGATGGACTTGAAGACCTGTAGAAGAAGGGGACCAAGTCCAAGAAAAACAGAAGAGTCCAGGAAGAACAGGAGCCCCTGCTAACACGGATGAAGGTGCAAAAGAAGAACCACTGATGAAGAACCAAAGTCAGTAATTCACCCAAGAAGACGAATGTGGGTTCCTGGTTAGTGGAGATGTCCCACACCGGATGGATGATTGCAGTCTGGTTCACGCTGCTAGAGCTCGCAAACACACCTTGGTAAATGCAAAGCTCACGGTTAGCAGTAAATGGAGCTGCTTGGGTCAAGGAAGGACCAGGCCGACTCTACCCAGGAGGGGGAGACAGAGAGGGCACTAAGCAGTTGGGAGAGCCCAGGGAAAACCAGACAGCACACAAGGGAGTCCCACAGCATGGGGACAAAGAAAGTGCAATTGGAGGCCCATGCAGCACGACACAAAGGGATCCCACGCCACCAGAGGACCACTCAGGGATCTGTGCGTTGCAGGATGGAGTGCTGGGGGCCGGAGCTGTGCACAAAGAACTTCATTGAAGGTTGCACACAAGCCTTGGCAATTGCAAGTCACGCGGTGCATGGGGTAATGTCTTGCATGTGCCCCCCCCATGCAAGCCCTTACCTCCACCAAAGTTGGACAGCTGAACTTCAGGACTGACGCGACCACTTCATTCCACCACCAGTGTTTCTGGATCCATGCACTTCTTCAGGAGAGGGGAATCCAAACCAGCGGTCATCGCTGCAGACGGGTGCCTGCTGTCACTTCACAGGAGATTCCTTCGACCTTCAGGTGCAGGCTGAAGACAGGCTGTCCTCTGAGGATGCACAACCGGGAAACAGTTGCAGTTGCTGGCAGGAGGTGAAGATACAATGTTGCAGAAGTCGTCTTCGCTTCTTTTTTACAGTTTGTAGAGTTCCTGGAGGGTCCAGATGCAGTTTCTTCAGTGAAAAGGTGAAGTAAAGGATGCAGAGGATTCCTACTGGAGTCTTTCAATCCAAATCTGAAGAACAAGCTGAAGGGGAGACCCTAAATAGCCCTCAGAGGGGGATTGGCCACCTAGCCAGGTAAGCACCTATCAACGGAGGGCTCTGGCGTCACCTGCTGGCACTGGCCACTCAGATGCTCCCAGTGTTCCCTGTCCATCCTGAAAACGAGATGGCACAACCCAGGGACCCTCTGGAGGATCTCTGAGCACCACCCCTGGGGTGGTGATGGACAGGGGAGTGGTCACTCACCTTTCCTTTGTCCAGTTTGGCACCAGAGCAGGGACTGGGGATCCCTTAACCAGTGTAGACTGGATTAGGCAAGGAGGGCACCATCTGTGCCCTTCAAAGCATTCCCAGAGGCTCTTGGAGGCTACCCCTCCCAGGCCTGTAACACCGATTTCCAAAGGGAGAGGGTGTAACACCCCTCTCCCTAAGGAAATACTCTGTTTCTGCCTTACTGAGCTCAAGCTGTACAAGCAGCAGGAGGGCAGAAACCTGCCTGTGAAGTAGCAGCAGCTGGAGCTGCTGGAAAACCTCATAAGGCTGGTTTGGCAGTACTGGGGGTCCACTGTGGAGCCCCCAGAGTGCATGGAATTATACAGTCAATGTTAGATTAAGCATTGGGGTTAAATTCCAAAATGTTAGACACCTTACATGGCCATATTCGGAGTTACCATTGTGAAGCTAGACATAGGTATTGACCTATGGCTAGTGCACGTGCAAAATGGCTTCCCCGCACTCACACGGTCCAGGAAAATGGGCCTGGACTATGTGGGGATCCCTCTGCTAGTTCAGGGGTGCCCTCACACACAGGTACTTTGCACCTAGCCTTCAGGGCTGGAAGGGCATACATATAGGTGACTTATAAGTGACCTGGTGCAATGTAAATGGCAGTGAAAGGGTGATTGCACCATTTCACACAGGGTGCAATGGCAGTCCTGTGGAAGCCTTTGCCTGGGCTCCCTATGGGTGGCAAAAGAAATGCTGCAGCCCATAGGGATCTCCTGGAAACCCAATGCCTGCGTGCCTAGGTTCCATGTACTACAGGCTTATAAGGGGGGGTCCAGTGTGCCAATTTGGGATGAAATACTGGGTTACCAGTATTTAGTGACAAATTTGGGAACAGAGAGAGCATAAGCACTAGGGTCCTGGTTAGCAGGACTCCAGTGACACAATCAAGCATACTGACAAAAACTGTGAAACGTACTGACAAGTAGGCCACAAACCTTAAGTACTGGGGTTCTGGCTAGCAGGATCCCAGTGACACAGTCAAAGACACTGAAAAACAGGCCAAAAATGGGGGTAACCAGGCTAGAAAGATGCTACTTTCTTACAGCCATTCTTCAATTTTCTGGCCATCTGATTTAACTTTTAAAAAACAAGTTCAATATCTGCAATTGCATTTATCTTTATTAACTTTAGCAGTATTTCTCTCTGTATCAAACAATTCTTTCTCCTAGTTTCTAGTATGTAATCTCTATTTTCAATTTAGTGGTATCTCTGTTGTTTTGTTCCATGAGTAAGTACATTTTAGTATTTGGAATCCCTTATGTACAGCACACCCTTAATAGGCCATATGATGGCTTAACCTATTGTATTAGAAGTCCGTGGCACTCAGGGCAGCCCCTGCCCATGTAACTTCACAGTGGGTACACCTGCTTGACCCAAAAAAATGTGTTCACAACTAATGAGAATTTTAATCATTTTTTTACACTAGAACTGCAACTTGAAAGTCAAAGTCTAGTCTTTTTGATCCCCTCCCCCGATTCTCCTGCAGATGTGCTACCATGGTAAAGTAGTTTGCAACATTTTCTTGCGGCAGTAGGTCACAAGTTAAAAACAGTTTCTGTCAACATCATGCTAACTTCTAAAGCAAATGTGGCAGGTGGGTCTATATTTCTGAAATAATAAAAGATCCCAAATTCAAGACACTTTCTAATTTCTCAAAACCCAATCCAAAATCTATATACATTTCTCACAAAATCACTACCTAGCTTTATGCACCAACATATTTACAACAGCCAATCTCATCTGTTCTTTCCAATTGTAACTAGTAGCCTTCATTTCAACTGCATTTCATCTGAAGACTGCCTCATTCAACTGGAAAATGATCATGTGGTATTCCAGCTTCCCTCCACAATGCTCAGACTGTGGATCGTGGAACACAGCTTTGTGTTTTGGGCCAGAGAGAATGCAAAAAGAGTGATATTGACAGGGACCTGGGTTCATCCAATGTGGATATTACTTGGGTTGGCCAGAGAGGGCTAAAGTGGCATCATTTGCTCTCTTTCGTTGAAAGAACTAAGGAGTGCCGACTTCCAGACCTCATAATAGTACACTGTAGTGGCAATGGGCTGGGCCAGTTATTGGGGTAGGACTGGCAATCCTAATGAAGGATACCTTTGAAAAATTAATGGTACTTTTTCCACACTCTGCCTTTGTTTTTGCCAACATTTGCCAAAGGCAGATATGGAAGTGGTCAAGTGGATTCTGTCTACAAATAGACAAAGCCAGGAAACATGGTAATAAAACTTTCAGAATTCCCCAGAAACCATAGCATGAGCTCCATACATCACAATAATTTATGGTTTGACATGGATGGTACAAATAGAAATGATGGAGTACACCTGACAGAGAAAGGAAACAGTGAATAACTGCAGGACTTGAAAGACTGCATCGTGTTTCATACGTAGATATCAACTACACCTCATAAACATGAAGGCTTTTTTCTGAGCCAACCCTTTTTATCTTAGATATAATTTTTTATTTTTGTATTCCTATTTTTTGTAATATCATTCGGATCTATGGCTCTATCTGCAGATCTCAAAAATGCCAAATAAAACAATTGTAAATTGTTTTTTAGAACCATTATTAATTATTGTACCATATTTATACCAAGCCACTGCAATCAGGGAACTTCTACCCTGTGCCCTTCATGTACATTCTAGCATACATTTTAGCCCCAGGTCCATTTTACATATACAACAAAATGGCTTTGAGAGGCTGTGTCTGAGTGTGTGAGTGGATGTGAGTGGATGTGCCTGAGTGTGTGAGTTAATGTGAGAGGTTGTGCCTGAGTGTGCGAGTGGATGTGAGAGTGTGTCTCTGGATGTGAGACTGGGTATGAGAGTGTCTATAAGGGTGTAAGAGTGTGACTAATAATGTATGTCTGGGTGTGGACATGGGTGTGAGACTGTCTCTATCTGGGTAGGAGAGTGGGTGTGAGAGTGTGTCTCTAGGTGTGATAGTAAGTATCAGAGTGTTTCTCTGGGTGTGAGAGTGGATGTGAACCTGTCTGTGTGGGTGTGAGAGTGGGTGTAAGAGTCTGTGTATGGGTGTGAGAGTGGGTGTGACAGTATCTGTCTGGGTATGAGAATGGGTGTGAGAGTGTGTCACTGGGTGTAATAGTGGGAGTGAGAGGGTGTGTCTGGGTATGTGGGAGGATATGACAGGGTGTCTCTAGGTATGAGAGTGGATGTGATAGGGTGTGTCTGGGTATAAGAATGGGTGTGAGAGTGTCTGGCTGTGCGAGTGTGTATTCAGGTGTAAGAGTGGTGTGAGAGTGTGCCTCTGGGCAGGACAGTTGGTCTGACGGTATCTGTGTGGCTGTGAGAGTGGGCATAAGAGTCTGCGAATGGGTGTGAGAGTGAGTATAAGGGTGGATGGGAGAGTGTATCTCTGGGTGTGGGAGTGGTTGTGAGAGAGTGTCTTTGGGTGTAAGAATAGGTGTGAGAGGGTGTATTTGGGTGTAAGAGTGGATGTGAGAGGGTGTGCATGGGTTTAAGAGAGGATGTGTCTCCAGTTGTGAGAGTGTGTGTGAGTTTGTCTATGTGGGTGTGAGAGTAGGTGTGAGTCTGTGTATGGAAGTGAGAGTGGGTGTGAGAGTGTCTGGGTGTGACAGTGGTTGTGAGTGTGTGTTTCTGGGTATCAGAGTGGGTATGTGACAGTGTCTCTGGGTGTGAGAGGGTGTGTCTGGGTGTGTGAGAGAATATGACAGGTTGTCTCTGGGTGTGAGAGTGGGTATGAGATGATGTGTCTTGATGTGAGAGTGGGTGTGAGAGTGTAACTCAGAGTGTGAGAGGGTGTGTCTCTGGGTGCGAGAGTGGTGTGAAAGTGTCTGTGTGGGTGTGAAAGTGGGTGTAAGATTAGGTATATGGGTGTGAGAGTGGGAATACGAGGGTGTGTTGTGTGAGAGTGTATCTCTGGGTGTGGAAGTAGTTGTGAGAGTGTGTATCTGGGTATGAGAGTGGTTGTGAGAGAGTGTCTCTGGGTGTGAGCGTGGAAGTGGGAGACTGTCTGGGTATGAGACTGGGTGTGAGTAGATGTTTTTGGGTGTAAAAGTGAGTTTGAGAGTATGGCCTCGGTGTGAGAAGGTGTCTGTCTGGGTGTAAGAATGGGTGTGAGAGGGTGTGTCTGGATGTGAGAGAGTGTCTCTGGGTGTGAGAGTTTGTGTGATAGGGTGTGTATGGGTATAAGAATGGGTGTGAGAGGGTTTGGATGTGTGAGTGTGTCTCCAGGTGTGAGAGTGGTGTGAGAGTATGCCTCTGGGTGTGAGAGTCGGTTTGAGAGGTTGTGTCTCTGGGTGTGACACTGGGTCTGACAGCATCTGTGTGGGTGTGAGAGTGGGCATAAGTCTGTGTATGGGTGTGAGAGTGTCTGAGTATGAGAGTGGGTGGGAGAGTGTGTCTCTGGGTGTGAGAGTGGTTGTGAGAGAGTGTCTTTGGGTGTGACCATGGGTGTGAGAGGGTGTCTTTGGGTGTAGGAGTGGATGTGAGAGGGTGTGCATTGGTGTAAAAGAGGGTATGTCTCCAGTTGTGAGAGCGTGTACGAATGTGCCTGTGTGGGTGTGAGAGTAGGTGTGAGTTTGTGTATAGGAGTGAGAGTGGGTGTGAGAGTGTCTGGGTGTGAGAGTGTGTTTGTGGGTATAAGAGTAGGTATTTGACAGTGTCTCTGGGTGTGTACGTGTGTGTCTGAGTGTGTGAGAGAATATGGCAGGTTGTCTCTGGGCATGAGAGTGGGTGTGAGATGATGTGTCTTGGTGTGAGAGTGGGTGTGAGAGGGTATCTTTGGGTGAGGGAGTGGATGTGAGAGGGCGTGTCTTGTTGTGAGAGTGGGTATTAGAGGGTGTGTCTCTGGGTGGAAGAGTGGTGTGAGAGTGTCTGTATGGGTGTGAAAGTGGGTGTAGGATTTGGTATATGGGTGTGAGAGTGGGTGTAAGAGGTGTGTTGGTGTGAGAGTGTATCTATGGGTGAGAGAGTAGGTATGAGAGTGAGTATCTGAGTATGAGAGGGGTTGTGAGAGAGTGTCTCTGGGTGTGAGCGTGGATGTGAGAGAGATTGTCTGGGTATGAGAGTGGGTATAAGAGGGTGTGTCTTTGGATGTGAGAGTGGGTGTGAGAGTA
Organism: Pleurodeles waltl; assembly: GCF_031143425.1. Taxonomy (NCBI): domain Eukaryota; kingdom Metazoa; phylum Chordata; class Amphibia; order Caudata; family Salamandridae; genus Pleurodeles; species Pleurodeles waltl. Next base: position 264,823,184 of record NC_090440.1, read on the forward strand.
TCTGTGTGGGTGTGACAGTGGGTGTAAGAGTCTGTGTACAGGTGTGAGAGTGGGCACATATATATATGTATATATGTATATATATATATATATATACACACACACACACATATTTTTGGCTGTTTCTGAGAGCTGCGTATCCACCCACAGATTTACACCGGGGGCCCCCCTGAGCCCCGGGGTTGGATCCAAGGATCTCAGAAATGTTAAAAGAAAATTTGTTAACACATTTCCAGCAAATTATGTTCAATTTTAACACATTTCTTATGGGTGTGTGGGAACAAAGGTCTAATTGCAGAGCCCCCCTCACTTTTCATCCCCATTTTTCACTCATATTGGTGCTAAACAGTCCGAGGGCCTGTGCTCTGATTAAAATGGTATGAACAAATTAGGCTAATTATAATTGACTCTACCAACCTACCTAGTCCCTACTCTATGGTAGGGCATGTAGGTCGGGGGACGACAGCATAAGGATCTGATGTATGGGGCAGCCCTGCCATATTTATCCCTGCTCTTGGGGTGGCAAGCAGGGGGATGCTCCTGTACAATCACGTTCAGGCCACCACCCTCTTGAGTGCCCACTTTGTGGGAAGTGTGGGGAAATTCAATCCCAGGGAGCAACATTACTCCAAAATCAAAGATGGCAACAATTAAATCTTAGAATTTAGATCTGGCTGAATTCACCCACTGGTGTTGCTAAGCTTTCCTTAACAGACCATTTTCCAGCTCTCTCTTAATCTAATCAGGGGCCACCTGGTTGTCTGGGACTGCAGAAAATGGTAAAGATCCAGTTGCTGTCCCAAATATCCTTCCCTCTTGAATTCTAGTTTGGCTTCTCTCCCCCACCCTACTCTACCATCTGCTGAAGCAGATCTTCTCCACACAAGATGCTTCCTTTGTTTCAATGCAGGCCACTTCACAGCTCAACAAGGCAACCTGACTCAGTCTGCCAGAGGCTGACCAATGAGAGGAGGACACTACAGGGCTGAAGGTGGTAACTTTTAGCAAGAGTTCTAAAACTCTTACCCTGCCTAAATTATATTAAATTCAATAGCAAGCTGTTGGGTGTATTATAGCTTTTATTTTGGCACCAAACGTGCTATATTTAGCTCCATCCTATGGAAAATAAGACTTTATCATTTTAAAATAAAGTCTCTCCATGTTAGCCTATGGAGCCTATTCACTACAATGGGGAAAAACAAATTTGGCTATTGTTCCATCAGCAGGGCTTCTAAAACATCTTTTATAAATTCCCTTCTTATGGTTACACTTCACCCAGCCCTGGGGACGATAGGGGCCCTTAGAGCATATGTCAGGAGTGAGTTATTTGTAAAAATAAGGTAGCCTGTGGCTTTAGAAGTACTCAAAAGTTGAATTTGGTGGTACCTTTAACTTCAGCTTCACCAAGAAAAGTACTTTGCCTTACTTCTGGGGCTCCAATAAGGGAATACCTGTAAGCTAGAGGTATAAAAGAGCTGAGCAGTGTCCCCTTGTCAGAGTCACCAGATCCTCGGGGTCTGCGCACGTTCCCAACATGTCCACCACAAGACAGCTCCAATACTCTGATTAGAATGTCACAGAGTCTAAGAGAGTCCAAGTGGGGAAAAGGAGATTAGGTAGGGAACAGCTGGGAAGGAGACCTGTAGGAAGCAAAAGGTTAAAATATACAATATCAAGATTATAGCATATTATTCTTTACTAGACTATGATTCTAAGCATTGCCATACTGTAACCATGGATAACTTAAGCATGGACTAAATATCTAGGCGTCAAGACGTCTGGTTACCTGGGAAGGAATTAAGAATGATTAATACAACTTCTCAATGAATCTCTTAATAAAAAAATGTTACACATTGACTAGAAACATAAGAACCCTCTAGAATTATGTATTCAAAATCAAACATAGGGGGTCATTACAACATTGGCGGTAAAAGCCGCTTACTGCTGTGCAGAAGACCGCCAATACACCGCCGCGGCCGCGGAAATCTGCCACAGCTATTATGACCCACATCTCGGAATCTGCCGAAATTCAGACACCCACACAAGTCCGCCACACCAAAGGTCAGTGATAAACTGGCGAAAACAAAACCTCCACTGTCACACCAACAGAAACACGCCATGCTATCACGACACACGAATCCACGTGGCGGTCTTTGAACCGCGGTATTCCATTGGCGGTACACACCGCCGCGCTCAAAATACACACACATCTCCAAAACACCGCCACATTGGACAATTCAAAATACACACACCTGATACACAAACAAACACCACTCCCACACACCCAACACAATATAAAACACACACCCACATCACCCACAAACCCCTACGACCAAAAAGTATTGACGAAGGCCAGCACAGCATAGACAACCCCACCACACAGAGGCACATCACCATCACCCACACATCATCCACGCACAAAACACCACACACCACTACACATCACCACACTCATCACCACATACACCACCCCACACATCACCTACACCACCCCATGGCACGGCAAAGACACCCCAGGTTCTCCGAGGAGGAGCTCAGGGTCAAGGTGGAGGAAATCGTACGGGTAGAGCCACAGCTATTTGGATCACAGGTGCAGCACACCTCCATAGCTAGGAAGATGGAGCTATGGCGAAGAATAGTTGACAGGGTCAACGCAGTGGGACAGCACCCAAGAAATCGGGAGGACATCAGGAAGAGGTGGAACGACCTACGGGGGAAGGTGCGTTGCGTAGTCTCAAGACACAACATTGCTGTACAGCGGACTGGCAGCGGACCCCCACCTCCTCCCCCACAACTAACAACATGGGAGGAGCAGGTCTTGACCATTATGCATCCTGAGGGCCTCAGAGGAGTCGGTGGAGGAATGGACTCTGGTAAGTCAAATCTTAACTATCCTATCTCCCACCCTACCTGCATGCAATCAAAGACCCCCACCCTCGCCCCCTCCCCTATCACTCCAACTCCTCACTAATGTACTAATAACACAAACCACACATCCCAACACCAAGCCCTGCATGACACAAAAAAGCATGGACACCCCTCACTAAAGCATGCCCACTGCACATACCCATAACACCCCCCCAACCATCATCACACAAGCCCCCACACAGGAATGCTAGCACTGGGGTATACGCTCACCCACCCATTGCACACCATGACACACACAGATGCAATAATCATGCTTTTACACCCCTGCAGGACCACTACCCAACATCACCAGACAGGAGGGTCCAGACATCTCTACCCCACCCACAGAAGAGGCCCACAGTGATGACAGCAGCTCTGGCCAACTGGATCCAGATGACCAGCCCGGACCATCGTGGGCCTTGGGACAGTCAGTTCCCCTTGCACAGGCACAGCCCAACACAGACCTTCCACCCTCTGGAAACACCAGCACAGCACCCACCCAGCGGGCCCATACATCCGTACCCATGACACGTCAATCAGCTGTGTGTCCACCACTACAGGGAACCCAGGATAACCCACCACCCCAACAACAACAGGGACCTGTGGGCAGTGGCAGTGGGCACACGGTCAAGGGGACGGAGGCACAGGAACACAGGGGAACTGGGAGGGCTGCTGTGCGACAGGGGGTGGACAGGCCAAGGGAACCCACTCTCCACGAGGCCCTCTTCTACATCATGGGAGCATACCACCACTCCCAGGAGACGATGGCTGCGGTCCTGGCCAAGTTTCAGGAGACCCAGCGCATGCAGGAGGAACAGTATTTGGGGTTCAGGGAGGAACTCAGAACCATCAGCTCCGCCCTGGGCACCATCGTAGGGGTGCTGAAGGACATAATGAACACCATGAGGGACACCGTGGCACTCCAAGGGGCCCCTGACACTAGCATGGGCGATGAACTGTCCACCACCTCCGTCGGCGCTAGTGGACAGGACGCCCCGCCACAGGACCACCACACCAGCACCCCACCCCCTCCAGACGGAGAACCACCCCACAAGCGGTCCCTGAGATCCAGGAACAGGACAGAGCACAATGGCAAGACCCCCACCAAGAAATGAGACCACCCTGATTGTCATCCCACTGTCCCACTTTGTCACCCTGTCCATATTGGAACTGCCCCAGCTCCACTTCCTATGCCCATATGGGCAGTGCACCTGTGAGACTAATAGACTGGACTCTGCCATGGACATTCCTCCACCATCACCCCTCACCATTTTACCTCCCCCTCCAATATTTAGCACTTCAATAAAGACCCTTGAACCACAAAACAATCTGGAGTCAGTCTGTGATTTTGAAAATGTGTATCAGCTATGACAGTGACAAAATACGTTCTCAAATGTAATGTCAACATACCTATGTCACACATCACAAGTCCATGAAGAATGCAAGCAGATGACACACATTGGTAACCACACCTGTGAAACCGTAATGGAAATGTACAACTCAGTTACCAAATACTGCTTGAAATTGACAGACAGGATAGAGGTAGAAGTGTGAAAGTACTTGTAGTAGCCAAGAAAGTGTTCTCACCTGTGTGTCACTGGAAATATTGCTGGATGACTGAGTCCCTGTTGTCAATGTCTTCTTCCTCTGCTTCCTCCTCATCACTGTCCACAGGCTCCACAGATGCCACAACACCGTCATCCGGACCATCCTCCTGCAGAAAAGGCACCTGGCGTCGCAGAGCAAGATTGTGAAGCATACAGCAGGCAATAATGATCTGGCACACCTTCCTTGGTGAATAGAATAGGGAACCACCTGTCATATGGAGGCACCTGAACCTGGCCTTCAGGAGGCTGAAGGTGCGTTCGATCACCCTCCTAGTCCACCCATGGGCCTCATTGTAGCGTTCCTCTGCCCTGGTCCTGGGATTCCTCACTGGGGTCAGTAGCCATGACAGGTTGGGGTAACCAGAATCCCCTAATAGCCACACACAGTGCCTCTGGAGTTGATCCATCACATAAGGGATGCTGCTATTCCGCATGATGTAGGCGTCATGCACTGAGCCAGGGAACATGGCATTTACCTGGGAGATGTACTGGTCTGCCAAACATACCATCTGTACATTCATGGAATGATAACTCTTCCGGTTCCTGTACACCTGTTCGCTCCTGTGTGGGGGGAACCAAAGCCACATGGGTCCCATCAATGGCACCTATGATGTTAGGGATATGTCCAAGGGCACAGAAGTCACCTTTAACAGTAGACAAATCCTCCACCTGAGGGAAAACGATGTAGCTCCTCATGTGTTTCAGCAGGGCAGACAACACTGTGGACAACACATTGGAAAACATAGGCTGGGACATCCCTGATGCCATGGCCACTGTTGTTTGAAATGACCCACTTGCAGGCAAATGGAGCACTGATAGCACCTGCACTTGAGGGGGGATCCCTGTGGGATGGCGGATAGCTGACATCAGGTCAGGCTCCAACTGGGGACACAGTTCCTGGATTGTGGCACGGTCAAACCTGTAGGTGATGATTAAATGTCGCTCCTCCATTGTCAACAGGTCCACCAGCGGTCGGTACACCGGAGGATTCCGCCATCTCCTCACATGTCCCAGCTGATGGTGCCTAGGAAGGACAACAGTGACCACAGAGCCAAGCAACTCAGAGGTATGTACCCACAGCTACACAGAACACAAAACATAATCCAAAAAGTTGTCTGTATGTGTCTTGAGTCCAGGCCTAGGTGTGTGTGACACAGTTGAATATGAAGCCATGTGGGCCCCTGAAATGGCGGCTTCCTGACCTCTAAACTGGGACAATGGGATGTGAGGTAACTGCGCTGGCATTTTACACCGTCGCGGTAGGCGGTCAAAGAACGCTGCGCAATGCTGCATTGGTTAACATTGGACCCTATGGGTCCCAGGAGCCAATGACAAGTGCGCCGGCGGTGATGATACGCACCGCTGCGGACGTCACCGCCGCGGACGTCACCGCCATTTTCTATCTGTTGAATCACTCGATACCTGATCTTCGACAGGAGAGGACCTATACTGCAAGTGCTGCTGTGACCTCAGTCTGGAAGAGACAATGGCTGGTGTGTCTGGGGAAAGGGCCCCTGCCTTCACTGCACAGGAGTTGGAGAAGCTCGTGGACAGGGTCCTCCCCCAGTACACACTACTCTACGGTCCTCCAGACCAACAGGTGAGTACACAGGGAGCAAGTTGTATGGGCTATGCCTGGGTGGAGAGGGCTGGTTGTAAGAAGGAAGGGGGCAGAGTTCTGCGAGCATGAAGGACTGTGAATGCATGTGCCACATGGCAAGGGTGGAAATGTGGGCCACTCACTTCGTCGGTGCAGTTGGTAATGACTTCTCTTTTTCCCCTGTACATGTCATGTAGGTCAGCGCCCACCAGAAGGATATTTGGCGTGCCATTGCCAAGGACGTCTGGACCCTGGGGGTCCACCAGAGACGGAGCACCCACTGCCGTAAAAGATGGGAGGACATTCGCCGCTGGAGCAAGAAGACGGCGGAGGCTCAGCTGGGGATGGCCTCCCAACGTGGGAGGGGTGCCCGTCGCACCATGACCCCCCTGATGTTCAGGATCCTGGCGGTGGCCTACCGGGTTGGATGGGTGCTTGAGAGCATCACAGCAGACACAAGGGGGTGAGTACAACAACATTCAGCGGACTTTGCATGCAGTGAAGGTGTCTGGGTGGGGGAGGAGGGCTGTGGGTTTCCTAGGCCAGGGCGAGTTCCGTAGGCTAGGCACCTCCGTAATGCAGGACATGTGCCACTCCACCCCACCTCTGTAGAGTGCCAAGTACAGGTATACATGCCGCTGTGTCATCTATGTGTGCTGATGTCCACCATAGCCATGTAGGCCATATCCCAGGAACTGCATCTGTAGAGCCCAACAGCGCGGCGTAGTGCAGGGGGCTGCTGTGTCGGTAGCGGTAAGCCATGCACTCAACCTGTCTTTCTTCTGTCGTTGTCCCCCTTTTTGTGCTCTCCCTGTTCTTTTGTGCATCAGCATCATCAGGTGGAGGTACAGTGGCACCGGAGCACGAGGGAGCTGCATCCCACATGGCCATGGAGGGCCACACCACGGACTCTGAATACACCAGTGGGACGTAGGGCGAGGGGAGCTTCACGGCGGGGACAGGATCAGCAACCAGTGACACAGACTCGTCCTCCGATGGGAGCTCCCTTGTGGTGGCGGCAAAATCTGTGCCCCCCACTTCTACAGGTACAGCCGTCACCCCCCCTACCAGCACCGCCTTCCCAGAAGCTCCTCAGCCTTTGCCCCGTGCCCGCTCACCCAGGAGGGTGGGCATCACCTTCGCCCCAGGCACCTCAGCCCCTTCCCCTGGCACCTCTGCTGCCTTCAGTGAGGAGGCCATTGACCTCCTCAGGTCACTCACTGTTGGGCAGTCTACCATTGTGAATGCCATCCAGGGTGTAGAAAGGGAGTTGCAACACAGTAATGCATTCCTGGAGGGCATTCATTCTGGTCAGGCTGCCCTTCATCGAACCCTGCAATCTCTGGCCTCAGCACTGATGACAGCCATTGTCCCTGTGTCTAGCCTCCCCCTCCAACTTCCTCCACCCAGACCCAATCCCCTGTACCCCAGCCTATCCCAAGCACACCATCAGACCAGCCTGCACACGCGTCAACACACAAGGGAAGCTCAGGCAAACATAAGCACCACACATCCCACAGGCACTCACACAAGCATCACACACATACAGACACAGCAACATCCACTGCCTCCACTGTGTCCCCCTTCTCCTCGTCTCACTCCTCCCTCATAGTCTCTACCACTACAGCCACTAGGTCCCGCACCAGCACACCCACCACCACACCCCGCTCACCTGCACTCACCACCCCTACTACCATTTACACGTCCCCTGTGTCTTCTCCCAGTGTGTCTGTGACGCCCCCTCCCAAAGTACACAAACGCGGGCACACACACACCCAACATCCCTCCACCTCACGACAGCCTCCAGTACCTGCACCTGCACCCAAAACACCTAAAGTGACACCTTCTACAGCCACCTCCTCTTCCTCCACTCCCAGACCCCTCCAGCTACCCGTCCCAGTGTTCGTCAGAATCATTTTCTGAGCAACCTTGACCTCTTTCCCACCACCCCGCACTCCAATTCATAGGTCCCGTACTAGCACCTCAGCCAAAAAATCTCCGGTACCAGTGGTGCCTGTTAGAGGTATGTGGAGTGCACCGGGCACCAGGGCTGCCAGTGTGACACGGAGCCACAGCACAGCCAGTCCCCCCTCCTGTGAAGCACCAGAAGTTGGACAGTGCCCGACGGGATAGGAGGAAGACTACTGCCGGCAAAGCCGCTCACAAGGGTCCTGGGCGACTGTCCACTTAGCTGTGACTCCTCCCAAGGTGGGGAAGGGGCAGAAGAAAGTGCCAAAGTCTCGGAAGAGCAGCACGGCGGAAAAGCCCGCCATCATCCCCACTGCCCAGGAGGCCACCGCCAGCCTCATCGTCACTGGCCAGGAGGCCACCGCCAGAGTCAGTGCCCAGGAGGGCAGTCCCACAGAGTCAGTGCCCAGGAGGGCAGTCCCATCGTCACTGGCCAGGAGGCCACCACCAGAGTCAGTGCCCAGGAGGGCCCCGCCAGCCACAGCCCAGCTGGGCAATGAGGGACCGCCATGGCAAACACCGCTGCACAGGTCAGAGACAGCAAAGTCAGGCACTGCTGAACAGGGCAAGCACCGCTGAACAGGGCAAAGACTGCCATGGCAAGCACCGATGAACAGGGCAAGCACCGCTGAACAGGGCAAAGACCGCCATGGCAAGCACCGCTGAACAGGTCAGAGACAGCAAAGTCAGGCACCGCTGAACAGGGCAAGCACCGCTGAACAGGGCAAAGACCGCCATGGCAAGCACCGCTGAACAGGGCAAAAACCAGCATGGCAAGCACCGCTGAACAGGGCAAGCACCGCCAACTCAAGCACCGCTAGCCCATGTGCGGCAGGGGCAGTGACGGAACTGGGACCGTCACAGGGAGAGTGATGCACTCTGGGCACCAGTCCCCCTCCAGAACCAGTGGAGAACAGCATCCACTCTGTCTGTCCTTAACAGGATGAAGCACTCTGGGCACCAGTCCCCCTCCAGGACCAGTGGAGAACAGCATCCACTCCGTCTGTCCTTAACAGGATGAAGCACTCTGGGCACCAGTCCCCCTCCAGAACAAGTAGAGACATGCATCCACTCCGTCTGTCCTTAACAGGATGAAGCACTCTGGGCACCAGTCCCCCTCCAGAACCAGTGGAGACATGCATCCACTCCGTCTGTCCTTAACAGGATGAAGCACTCTGGGCACCAGTCCCCCTCCAGAACCAGTGGAGCCTGTTATCGACTCTAGAGACTGTGGTTTGCACTCCCCAGGATTGAACAGTGGGCAACCCACCCATTGTAGAGACTTGAGAGACTGTGGCTTTGCACTCCCCAGGATGGTACAGTGGGCAAACCACCCACTGTAGAGACTTGGGAGACTGTGGCTTTGCACTCCCCAGGATTGAACAGTGGGCAACCCACCCACTGTAGAGACTTGAGAGACTGTGGCTTTGCACTCCCCAGGATGGTACAGTGGGCAAGCCACCCACTGTAGAGACTTGAGAGACTGTGGCTTTGCACTCCCCAGGATTGAACAGTGGGCAACCCACCCACTGTAGAGACTTGAGAGACTGTGGCTTTGCACTCCCCAGGATTGAACAGTGGGCAACCCACCCACTGTAGAGACTTGAGAGACTGTGGCTTTGCACTCCCCAGGATGGTACAGTGGGCAAGCCACACACTGTAGAGACTTGAGAGACTGTGGCTTTGCACTCCCCAGGATTGAACAGTGGGCAACCCACCCACTGTAGAGACTTGTGAGACTGTGGCTTTGCACTCCCCAGGATACATTAATGGGCATGGAGCCCCCTCGTGGATCTGGCGTGGAGCTGTCATCCGGCTGAGGTGCCCCCCTTCCCTTCCCCCTGAGGTGCCTGTTGTATTTCTAGCTGATGCCCCAGCAGTGTTCTCTCCGTTTTGCTCAGGTATAGTATGTGGGCCTCGCCCATGCATTTTGGGCCCAGTGGTCCACGGACATTGAATGGTGCAGTACCTGCACTACTAATCGTGAAGTATATTTTGTTGATTGTGTATATATATCTATATATTTGGTTACTGTATTTTGATATATTACAATGGTTGCACTCATTTCCTTTTGTCTTTGCATTCTTCCGGGGGGGTTCGGGGGTTGTTACTGTAATGTTTGGATATGCATTGATGTGTGTGTTGTAGTGGGTGAGGGTGGGGGTGGGGGTGTTGCATGTGTGTGTCCCTGACTTTTGCCTCCCCCCTCCCCTATGTCGTAGGTGCAGTACTCACCGTTGTCTTCGGCGCCGGCGTTGCTGGTGATCATACAGGAGCAGGAAGACTATTGCAGGGAGTATTTGGAGTTCCGGCTCCATGGTGTCATCGTTCCTCGTGGAGAGTGTAGAGGTGAGCGTTTTCCCATTGAAATGGCTGTTTCCACCGTGTTTTTATCTACGGTGAATCCGCCCCAGCAAAGGTGGCGGATTGGTAGGTTGTGATACTGTGGGCGGTACTTTGTCTCCCGCCTGTCTGTTGGCGGTGTCCGCCGCGCTGTTTGTCTGTACCGCCGTATCAGTCGGAGTGTTAAAGTGGCTGTCTTTGTTGGCGGTTTCCGCCATGGTCATAATTCCCTTTTTTTTGCCGCCGGCCTGTTTGCGGTCTTACCGCCGCTTTAACACGGTCCGCCAGGGTTGTAATGACCCCCATAGTCTTTTTGCATGAGGACAAATAAATAATCTGAACTTTTTCTGGAACACCATAAGAGTTGTATTAAGGGACTTATTATGCACATATAATGGAAATACCATGAGATGGTAGCGCACAATGAATATCACAAGTTAAGCACAAGAAATGAATTGCGCGTCTTGCCGATTCGAATATTAGCATGCAAATGCCAGAAAAAGGCAAGCGCACATTCACACGCACAAGGTAAAATCTTTTATCATGAAAATTAGGCCCAAGAACTCGAAAACCTTTGAGAATGGAATCGGAGGCCCAGCCCGACCTCCGTCTTACCGCCCTGATCAAGGATCACCAAAACAGTGAAGGGCAAGACCTGGAAGATCAAAGTAGACCTCCGGAACAGGAGCTTAGGAAGTTGCTGTTGCTCTGCACCGGGGCCTCTGAATAGTGAGCACGTGGAGTTGGGCTGGCTACCTTATGTAGAGTCTTGGCCCAGCCCACAAACCACACCCAGTCATGCTGCAGAGGAAGCTTCTAGAAGGCCCTGGAAAGGGACCACACCCTGTCCCACTCTCAAAGCCTGCAGCAATACATTGCAAATGAACAGTATTTATAAGCAACTTGAATATAAGTCTTCCGGATTAAACTCTGCAATGCAAAAGGTTAAACAACAACACATCAGCATAATGCATGAATTACTTTGTCTTGGAAGTGCTGAGTTTTTGCATTCCAGTCACCCGAGCGTGCACTGCCCTGATGTTGACACCCCTGCATCAAGTCCTGCAAACATAACCCAGCTGGCCAGTGGCCATTTAAGGATTTGGATCAGGTGCATTCTGAGAGTTGAAGTACTAAACCCCAAGGACAAACTCAGAGCTTCTGGAACCTTGGGGTGAGTTGTGGATACTTGAAGGACCTTAAAAGTAGCTCTAGAAGAAGAAGATCCAGACATTTAGAGAAGGTTAGAGCAACTTTGAAAAAAAGCTCCATAAGTGGACCGACCCGACCGGACGTTGTGAGTCAAACCGGCCACTGTCGACCGCAAACCAGCCTGACGTGCATGTTCATCCCACTGAAACGCTCCAGACCCCTAGACTTCCAGGATTTGACTGAGGGCTCATGGAAAGGCAATCTGAAAAAATCTCTAAGTCCGAAGGTAAAAGCTTCCCACCCAAGTCAGAACATTGAAAACTTGACCTAGGCCTCCTGTGTAGGGTATCCGAAGATGGCTCCAGCTAGATCGGCCTGAAAAAGTGACTTCTTCCGGGTCAAGGAAAAATCTTCAAGAAAATGACTAAGCGCCTGATTCAAGAAAAGTGGTGGTGCACCCAGTGCAGTGCAGCACCACTTTTCTTGTACCTCTCAGCAACCCCCTAATGCCACCAGGTGTTCATCATGCCCAGGACGTAACCATTATGTCCAAGTAGGGGCCCTCTGGGGAAGTAATAGCGCTTCCCCAGGGGCCTTGCACCCCTCTCCCCTGGGGAGAGATGGAACCCCGCCCCCTCGTGGTGTCTGATGACGTCAGCGCAAAATCGTGCGCTGACCTCATCAGAGGTCTACCCCTCTGCGCTGGAATCTCAGCTTCCAGCGCAAAATAATTTCTCCTACGATCATCTGGAGGGGCGAGAGAGGCATCAAAGGAAAGGAAATGCCACTAGACACCAGGGATTTTTTTCAATGTATTATTGTATAAGGGGAGCGGCCCCTTGGGCAAAGGCCGCTTTCCAAGGAGGCAATTTATTTTTAGGCCATTTCTGCCCCCGGGAGGGGGGGCAGAAACCGCTAGACACAAGGGATAATTTTTTTGGGGGTTTCTTATTTTTTTAATATGTGGGGAGCAACCCCTTAGGCAAGGGTTGCTCCCTGGGGGGCAAAATTACTTTTCTGCCATTTCTGCCCAGATCAGCCTATTTTTATTAGGCCAATCTGCCTCCAAGGGGGGGCCGAAATTACTAGACACCAGAGACATTTTTATTTATTTATATGTATACATAAGGGGAGCGGCCCCTTGGGCAAGGGCTGCTTCCCAGGGGTGCAAAATATTTTTAGGCCTTTTCTGCCCCCCCGCGGGCAGATCGGCCTATTATAATTAGGCTGATCTGCCCCTGGGGGGGCAGAAACCCCTAGACACCAGGAATATATATATTTTTTGTTTACTTTATTTTTTTATATATGGGGAGTGACCCCTTAGGCAAGGGTCGCTCCCCTTGGGGGTAAATTGTATTTAGGCCATTTCTGCCCCCCCGGGGCATTGGGGCATAAACCACTAGACACCAGAGATTTTTTTGTCAGTTTCACGTGAGGGGAGTGACCCCTTAGGCAAGGGTCGCTCCCCTGTGGGGGCACATTTGTTGTAGGGCATTTCTGCCCCACTTGGGGGCAGATCTGCCTATTGTAATTAGGCCGATCTGCCCCCGAGGGGCAGAAACCACTTAGGCACCAGGGATTGGTGTGTGTGTATATGTGTTTTGTTTGGGGGGCAGCCCCCTTGGGCCATGGTCGCTCCTCATGGGGGCACATTACTGTGGGCGCCATCTGCCCCCCGGGATTGGTCTATTTTTGGAAGACCCATATGGCCATACCCCCACCCCAAATAAATGGGGCCAAAGTTGTTCTGCCCACCAGTGGGCAGATGGGGCAATTACCCCCGATCCGCACCCCGGGGGGGGCACAAAGTCTACTAGATGCCAGGGAATTTAAAAAATAGTGAGGTGAAGGCTACCAACTAGTCCGGGCCTCGTTATGCCCCCACCCCAAGTGAAATGGGTAACAGTCTTTCAGCTCTCCCCCTGCACAGTAAAACATCTTATTCCATGGCAAGCAAGAGGACATTTGACTATTTTGGGTTTTAGTTTTACATTTGGGCCATGAGAGCTTTGCTAACTCTCAAAATTGTCCCACTTGGAATGGTGAGGGCTGCACTTTTTTGACTTTGGGACGCTGCCATGTAGAAAAATCCACAAAACCTAGACACATCTGAAAACTAAACATCTGGGTGAGTCCAGGGTGGTGTGCTTCACATGCACCTTACACCATTTTTTACCCCACAATGTCCTGCAAATATCCAACTTTGCTTGAAATCACATATTTTTCCCACATTTATGTGATGGAACCTTCCAGAATCTGTAGTGATCCAGAAAATTCCTACTACCCAGCATTGTCTCATCTATACCGATAAAAATTCTGCTGCACCTGTCAGCCTACATTTGTTTTTTTCAAAATGCCCTTTTGGACCCACTTTGTTTCCCCCTCAATTTCAACAAGTTTTTGGCTCTTCCCTGTCACAGGCACTTGGCCCACCTACCCAAGTAAGGAGACTGAGGGGAACGTTGGGTGGTAAGAAATTCGTCCCGGTGCATTGATCCCACACAGAAATATGGGAAAAATTAGATTTTTAGCTAAATTTGAGGTTTGCTGAGGATTCTGGGTAAGAAAACATTGGGGACTCAACGCAATTCACACCTTCCTAGATTCCCTTGGGTGTCTAGTTTTCAGAAAGTTTGGGTTTTGTAGGTTTCCCTGTATGGCTGCTGAACCCAGGACCAAAACACAGATCCCCACTCCCCGCACAAACAGATAGTTTAGTATTTGATAATTTTGGTGTGTCCACATAGTGTTTTGGGGCATTTCCTTTCGCAGGCGCTAGGCCTACCCACACAAGTGAGGAACCATTTTTATCGGGAGACTTGAAGGAATGCTGGGTGGCAGTAAACTTTCTGTCACCGAAATGAGAGGAAAAAGTGTTTTTTTGGCCACATTTTGAGGTTTGCAAAAGATTCTGGGTAACAGAACCTGGTGAGAGCCCCACAAGTCACCGCATCCTAGATTCCCCTAGGTGTCTAGTTTTCAGAAATGCACAGGTTTGGTAGGTGTTCCTAGGTGCTGGCTGAGCTAGAGGACAAAATCCACAGCTTAGCACTTTGCAAAAAACAGCTCTGATTTATTTTTGAAAATGTGATGTGTCCACATAGAGTTTTGCATCATTTCCTTTCGCGGGCACTAGGCCTACCCACACAAGTGAGGTACCATTTTTATCGAGAGACTTGGGGGAATGCTAGGAGAAAGGAAATTTGTGGCTCCTTTCAGATTCCAGAACTTGCTCTCACCAAAATGTGAGGAAAAGGTGTTTTTTTGTGCCACATTTTGAGGTTTGCAAAGGTTTCTGGGTAACAGAACCTAGTGAGAGCCCCACAAGTCACCCCATCCTGGATTCCCCTAGTTGTCTAGTTTAAAAAAATGCACAGGTTTGGTAGGTTTTCCTAGGTGCCGGCTGAGCTAGAGGCCAAAATCCACAGTTTGGCACTTTGCAAAAAACAGCTTTGTTTTCTTTTTGAAAATGTAGATGTATCCACATAGTGTTTTGGGTCATTTCCATTCGCGGGCACTAGGCATACCCACACAAGTGAGGTACCATTTTTATTGGGAGACTTGGGGGAATGCTAGGTGGAAGGAAATTTGTGGCTTCTCTCAGATTACAGAACTTTCTGTCACCAACATATGAGGAAAAAGTGTTTTTTTGGTCACATTTTGAGGTTTGCAAAGGATTCTTGGTAACACAACCTATTGAGAGGCCCACAAGTCACCCCATCCTGGATGCCCCTAGGTGTCTAGTATTAAAAAATACACAGGTTTCCCGAGGTTCTGGCTGACCTAGAGGCCAAAATCCACAGCTAGGCACATTTAAAAAAACCTGTCAGTTTTGTTTGAGAAAATGTGATGTGCCCATGTTGCGTTTCCTGTTGTGGGCATTAGGCCTAACCACGCAAAGTGAGGTACCATTTTTATTGGGAGACTTGGGGGAACACAGAATAGCAGAACAAGTGTTTTTGCCCCTTGTCTTTCTCTACATTTTTTCCTTCCAAATGTAAGACAGTGTGCAAAAACGACATCTATTTGAGCAATGCCCTTCAATTCACATGCTGGTATGGAAACCCCAGAATTTAGAGATGTGCAAATAATCACTTCTTCTCAACACCTTATCTTGTGCCCATTTTGGAAATACAAAGGTTTTCTTGATACCTATTTTTCACTCTTTAGATTTCATCAAATGAATTGCTGTATACCCGGTATAGAATGAAAACCCACTGCAAGGTGCAGCTAATTTATTGGCTCTGGGTACCTATGGTTCTTGACGAACCCACATGCCCTATATATCACCACAACCAGAAGAGTCCAGCAGATGTAACGGTATATTGCTTTAAACAATCTGACATCGCAGTAAAAAGTTACAGAGTAAAACATGAAGAAAAATGTCTGTTTTTTTCACCTCAATTTCAATATTTCTTTATTTCAGCTGTTATTTTCTGTAGCAAAACCTTGTAGGATTTACACAAATGACCCCTTGCTAAATTCAGAATTTTGTCTACTTTTCGGATATGTTTAGCTTTCCGGGATCCAGCATTGGTTTCACACCATTTGCTGTCACTAACTGGAAGGAGGCTACAAATAGTAAAAATGGGGAATATCCTAGTAAATTGCCAAAACTGTGTTGAAAAATGTGTTTTTCTGATTCAAGTCTGTCTTTTACTGAAAGCTGGAAAGCTTGTGATTTTAGCACCACAGACCCTTTGTTGATGTCATTTTCAGGTAAAAAAACACAAGGCTTCTTCTGCAGGCCTTTTTGATATAGACAAGAAAAAAAACTCTTTTTCTATAGAGACTAGGAGGGTCATTCTGACCCTGGCGGCCGGTGGCCGCCAGGGCCACCGACCACGGGAGCACCGCCGACAGGCTGGCGGTGCTCCAATGAGCATTCTGATCGCGGCGGTTCAGCCGCGGTCAGAAGGCTGCTCATTGGAATCCTCCATGGCTGCGGAGCGCGCTCCGCAGCCATGAGGATTCTGACCCCCCCTACCGCCATCCAGTTCATGGCGGGAAAGCCGCCATGAACAGGATGGCGGTAGGGGGGGTCGCGGGGCCCCTGGGGGCCCCTGCCGTGCCCATGCCAATGGCATGGGCACGGCAGGGGCCCCCGTAAGAGGGCCCCAAAATGTATTTCACTGTCTGCCTTGCAGACAGTGAAATACGCGACGGGTGCAGTAGCACCCGTCGCACCTTCCCACTCCGCCGGCTCGATTACGAGCCGGCATCCTCGTGGGAAGGTCGTTTTCCCCTGGGCTGGCGGGCGGTTTAACTGGAACCGCCCGCCAGCCCAGGGGAAAACTCGTAATACCCGCCGCGGTCTTTTGACCGCGGCGCGGTAATTTGGAGGGCGGGATCCTGGCGGGCGGCCTCCGCCGCCCGCCAGGGTCATAATGAGGCCCTAGGTCTTAAATATATATATATATATATATATAGAAAAATAGTTTTTTTTCTTGTCTATATCAAAAAGGCCTGCAGAAGAAGCCTTGTGGTTTTTTTAGTGTAATTCCGTCCATTATATATATATATATATATATATATATATATATATATATATATATATATATATATGTATATACACACTACATGTCAAAAGAACTTCATGTCAAAAGAACTTCTCCATTTAAGGGAACCCCAGACACTGACAGGGTAACATTGGCAAATAAGGGAATGGATCACAGATGAGCCGTCTTTGCAAGAAATAAAGATCACAGGACTGATTCTCAAAGGTAATCTTTGAACGAAAGTCCAAGTTTAGACAACAAATCTAAACTTAGATCAAAAATCTAACTTTACTACAAGTAAAGTTAGATTTTTGGTCTAACTTTACAGTAGAATTTTGGTCTAAACTTAGACTTTGGGTCTAAGTTTCCCTTTGTGAATTGGGCCTCACATGTTCTTAAAAAGCAAATAATGGACTCCTGGCCGTTTCTTGACCCCAGTTAAGATTGCACACTGAAAAACTTAAAAATTATTTTGTCAAATTGCAGTGTACTTAAATATTACAGTTCATTACCTCTAAGCACTGCACAAGAGTATTAACGTCTTGGACAAATCCAATACATATAATATTATCACTGACATTTTACTGGAAATACTGCCACACAAGTGAAGTTTTCCAGGCCATCATTGTTTGGAATGTTCCCTTTCACTTCCCTTGCCAGCCTCCGCTCATCATTTTTATTAGGGTCAATCCTCTTTTCATTAGTGCAGACAGGCCGCCAAGTAAAACATCTAAAGAACTCCTCTATTTAAGGGAGCCCCAGACCCGCATAGGTCACCATTGGCAACTACTAATGCAATTTCCATTAGGAATTTGGAACACAACTGAAGAAATGGATGGAATTACACTAAAATTGGCACAAGGGTAGCTGTTGGTCCAGAAAGAGCCCTTTTTGTTATTTGGTGTAAATCAGTAATTTTTGAGATATGAAAGGAAAAATAGATATATACATCTAGGAGTGCAGCACCTCCACAGATACACCCTCAGTGAATCTGTGGATCCATGCACCAAAGCAAGGCCCAGACTGACTGGCTGCAACCTGAGTGAAAAGTTGCGGCCGCCATTTTATGTATCGGGAAATGGCCCCTGGTGCTGAAATGAAGGCTGCAATTTATAGGAAGGGGTTGGGGTAGAGGTTCCCTGACCCCATGTTTGTGTTACATAGGTGTCAAAAGCAAGAAATTGGCTAAAGATTTTTTTTTGCTATGTATGAGACCAATGGATCCATGGTGGGGCTCAGCATGGCCCCATGTGAAACTCCAAGACAGATCAACTGATTCTGCCGCAAATTAAAAAAAATATATATACTCACACACTCACCCACAGACCTTCACAGACTCTCACACACCCACTCACAGACCCCCCACAGATACTCCTATACCCTCTCACAGACACAATGAGACACTCTCACACCCACTAACAGTCCCACTCAGACACTCTCACACCCATTCACAGACCCACACAGACACTCAAACACCCAGTCACAGACCCACTCAAACACTTTCACATCTAGTCTCAAACCCATGGAGACAATGTCACACACACTTACAGACCAACACACACAGTCACCCACCTACCCATAGACCCACAGAGACACTGTTACATGCACTTACAGACCCACACAGACACCCACATACCCACCCACAGACCCACTCAGACACTGTTACGCCCCTCACAGACCCCACAGGCACTCACACACCTGCTCACGGAGCCACTCAGACATACACATACTCATTTCCAGACCCACGCAGGCACACGCCCATTCATAGACCCACATAGACACTCACATACCCACTCACAGACCCCCACAAACAACCACACACCAACTTGCAGACCCAGACAGACACTCAAACACCCACTCATTGACTCAGACAGATGCTCAGGCACCCACTCACATACCTAGACAGACACTCAGACACCCATTCACAGACCCACTCAGATACTCACATACCCACTCCCAGACCCACACAGACACTCACACACCCACTCACAGACTCAGACAGTCATTTGCACACCCACTCATGTACCAAGACAGACACTCTCACACCTACTCACAGACTCACACAAGTACTCACACACCCATTGACAGACCCAGACAGACACTGGCATACCCACTTACAAACTCACAAATACACTGACACCCACTGCACTCCACTGCACAGGCCCACTCAGATACTCACACACCCACTCGCAGACCCACAGAGACACTCACACACCCTTATAAGACCAACATTCACAGACTCACACAGAGACACACACACTCTCACAGACCCATAGAGAAACTGTCACACCCACTGACAGACCCCCATAGACACTCACACACCCACTTGCAGACCCAGAGAGACATTCACACACCCATTCCCAGACCCACACAGATACTCACACACCCACTCACAGATTATTACAACACTCATACAACACTCACAGACCCACACACACAGACACACACACTCTCACAGACCCTTAGGGATACTGACACACACACTCACAGACCCCCACAGATACTCATACACCCACACACAGACCCAGACAGACACTGACACACCCAGACCCACTGAGACACTCAAACACCCATTCACAGACCCCCACAAACACTCACACATCCACTCTCAAACCCAGACAGACAATCACACACTCACTCACAGATTCAGACACTCACACATGCACTCACACCCAAGCACTGAACCGCACAGACACTCACATGCCCACTCACAGATTCACTCAAAAACTCACACGCCCATTCATAGACCCACACATACACTCATACACCCACTCACAGACCCACTCAGACACTTGCACACTCATTCACAGAACACCACAGACACTCGCAGACCCTGCCAAACATTCAAACACCCACTTGCAGACAGAGGCAGACACTGACACACCCACGCATAGACCGACACTGACACTCTAACACCCACTCACATACCCACACCGGCACTCTCACACCCACTCTCAGAGACTCCCAAACCCATTCACTGACCCACTCACACACCCACTCACATACCCTCGAAAACACTCACAGAGCCACTCAGACACTCACACACCCACTCACAGACCCAGATACACCCACTCTCACAGACACATGTACCCCCTCAGACCCAAACTCTCACACACACTCACAGACCCATGAAGGCAGTGTTATACTCACTCACAGACCTCCACAGACACACACAGTAACTCACAGACCCAGACAGACACTCACACACCCATTTGCAGACCCACTCAGACACTCTCAAACCCACTGACACACCCACACAGACACTCTCACATCCATTCACAGACCCAGACACTGACAGACCCAGACTGACACTCAAACACTTGCAGCCTCAGGATGACACTCACACAGCCACTCACAGAACCAGACAGACACATACACACCCTCACCACCCACTCACACACCGACTCACAGACCCACTCAGAAACTCACATGCCCACTCACAGACCCATTCAAACACTCACACACCCACTCACAGACCCACTCAGACACACATATACCCACTCACAGATTCCCACAAGCACTTAAGCGCCCACTCGCAAACCCAGAACAGATCCAGACAGACACTCACACAGATACTCACACACCCTTTCACAGACCCAGACAATCGCACGCACATAGTTTATGAAAATGTTATGCACTATGCAGAGAGTCCAAGCAACCCAACCCCACTTTGGTATCCACAGGTAAAAAGCAGATCACCTAATGCTCTGTTTTTGTCATAGTGTGGACGGCAGTTAGGCTAATCTAGGAGATGTGCTAAGCATTTGTTATACTCACAGTATTAATACATGTGGACACACACTTGGAAGAATAACTCAAGACTAATTTACAAAAATACTTCAGATTTTTATAATGGTAAGTACTTTAGTTCTGATTTTTCAAAGTTTAGAAAATGTGTTTTTTTTGTGTGTAATTACGCACCTTAGGAATAAATGGAAAAAACTTTAAAAATGGATATAAAATCAGGCAATGCTCTCACAAGTGTCACTTTGTGCTATTAGGTCGAGGTCATTGAGAGGTCCAATGGTCCAGCAGGAGAATTTCAGGCAGTTTCCACTTCGATCAGGAAACCCAGCCAGGACTTCGTTCGCCAACCTCTGGAAGGTGGGAGGAGCATTCTTTAATCCAAAGGGTATCATAGTAAACTGGAAGTGCCCACTTGGAGTGGAGAATGCAGATCTTTCTTTTGCTCCAGGGATCAGGCTTATCTGCCAGTATCCAGATGTGAGATCAAAGGCACTCAGATATTTGACTGCCGTTAATCTGTCAATAAACTCATCTGCCTTAGGATTTTGGTGTGCATCAGTTTTTGTTACTGCATTTAGGCCCCTATAGTCCACACAGACTTCATTTCTCTTTTCTAACCCTTGATGTGAGGTTTGGGGACTATAACTATTGGGCTGGCCCAAGGGCTCTTAGAGGGCTCATTGACACCCAAATCCAGCATCTGGTTTACTTAAACTTGGATACTTTCTCTGACAAGGTCTGTCTCTCTTTAAATGTTGTTTTTGACAGGAGAGCTCAATCATAGTATTTGTAAAGCGCACTACTCACCCATGAGGGTCTCAAGACGCTGAGGGGAGGTTGCTACTGCTTTTGAACAGCCATGTCTTGAGATGTCTCCTAAAGGTAAGTAGGTCCTGAGTGTGACGCAGGTGGGTGGGAAGAGTTTTCCACATCTTGGCAGCGAGGTGGGAGGAGGATCTGCCACCGGTGGTCTTTCTATGGATGCGTGGGACAGTGGCGAGGGCAAGGTCGGTGGAGAGAAGCTGTCAGGTCGGGGTGCAGAAGGAGAGTCGTCTGTTGAAGTATTCTGGTCCGGTGTTGTACAGTGCCTTGTGAGTATGGGTGAGGAGTTTGAATGTGATTCTCTTGTTGATGGGGAGCCAGTGTAGGTCTCTCAGGTGGGCTCTGAGGTGGCAGTTGCGGGGGATTTCCAGGATGAGGCGTGCAGAGACGTTCTGTATGCGTTGCAGTCTTTTCTGGAGCTTGGCCGTGGTTCCTGCGTACAGGGCATTGTCGTAGTCCAATTTGCTGCTTACGAGGGCTTGGGTGACCATCCTTCTGGTTTTAGTGGGAATCCATTTGTAGATATTCTAAAGCATGCAGAGGGTGTTGAAGCAGGAGGAGGAGATGGTGTTGACTTGCTGGGTCATTGATAGTGATGAGTCCAGGATGAATCCCAGGTTGCGTGCGTGGTCGGTGGGTGTTGGTGCGGTTCCAAGTGTGGCAGGCCACCAGGAGTCGTCGGAAACAGAGGGGGTGGAGCCGAAGATGAGGACCTCAGTCTTGTCAGAATTCAGTTTCAGGAAGCTGTTCTTCATTCAGCGATGGCCTCCATTCCTTCAAGGAGGTTGGTCTTGGCGATGGCGGGCTCCTTGGTGAGAGAGAGGATCAGCTAGGTGTCATTGGTGTCATTTAACCAAACCTTTCAAATATTTCAACCAACCCATCGGTCTATGGATGGTATGGGGTAGCAAACTTATAAGTCACACCACATTCTTCCAACATGTGTTTTAAGTATGCAGACATAAAATTTGAACCCCTGTCTGATAATAAGCCAACCCTAGCAAAAATACCTAGGAGGGCCTTGGCCACTGCAGGGGCAGTGATTGTTCTAAGAGGAATAGCTTCAGGATATCTACTGGCATGATTCACTACCACTAGGATATATCTATTTCCTAAGGCTGGTTGAGGGTCAAGGGGGCCAACAATGTCAACCTCTACCCTTTTTGGGCACCCTAACCACGGGCAGTGGAATTAAGGGGGGCTTCAGGTGGCTTCCTGCCTTACCACTGGCTTGACAGGAGACACAGGACTGGCACAAGTCCTTCATCTTTTGGGACATCCCAGGCCAGTAAAGGTGATTCACTAACCTACTCCAGGTTTTGTTTTGGCATAGGTGCCCAGCTAGGGACTGTCATGGGCTAGAGAGAGATGAAATACTCTGTACTGCTGAGGTACTACCACCCTCCTGGTTGTAACAGGCTTGAGGTCTCTGGCCTCTGTATACAGGTATCCTCCCAATAGACCCTATGAGTACCGCTGACATTACCCTGTTCTTCCTGTACAGCTTTCTGTCTCAGGCTTTCTAGAGTGGGACAGGTTCTGGCCCTGGCACAGATCCTCCCCAGAGTGTCCCCCTGAGCTCTTCAGGCTCAGTTATCTCTGGGACTAACAAGTCCTCTTCCTGGGAAGAGGGGTTCTGATTTGGACTCTGTTTAGAATCTGATCCCCCAGTCTTCTAGCCTTTTCTCTTGGTGGGTTGTCCACTCTTCTAGGATCCAACACCTTGTTCACTTTGGAGCTTGCTCTGTGCCCTGGCTTTGTCACAAGTCCATTCTGGGATCCTAAGCATTTGCTACATGAGTCCTCAGTTATACTTTAGCCCAGGGAGAATTCTCCAGATAATTTTCAAGTAGAGAGTCTACAGGGATGGATGGGGAAACAACCACTTCTTTCTGTCCAACTCCCCCCACCCAGTGAAGAGATACCATAGCCGTGGGATGGATCTTTGTGACATTGTCAGCATTGCTGACAGGATAGGTTTTTCCTATCAGGTACTGATCTGAGTGGACCAGGTGCTGAGTCACCATAGTGACACTAGCCCCAGTGTCCCTCAAATCTTCTACCTTAGTCTTGTTATTCAAGAGGTGGTACCTGTATTTGTGCAAGTTAGTGGGCCAGGCAGCACAGGATAAGTCTACACCTTCCTCAGTGACTAATGTTACCTGACACTGACATGGTCAGGCCACAACTGGGATCCCATAAGGAGATTAGCAACTGGAGGCATCCTTATTTTTTTTACAGCTACGGTATGCAGCTTTGTGCTCTCTTTTCTTGCAATCTGGGTACCAGGCCTTGCTGGGATCAAAGTCCCTACCTTTGTACTCACCCTTAGGCTGTGAGGAGTCTCAGGCTCACCCTCCTAAACAGGTTTTTGGGAGACTGATGAAGACTCTTTATTTTTATTGTGGTTCCCATCTTTCCCTTGGGGGGTAGGTCTCTTTCTTTTGATTTCCCCCACCAGCGGTTGTTTTAGTCACCCTTGTCTTGACCCAGTAGCCTGCCTTCTTCGTCAACTCTAGAGAAAGTGGACCTAGGTCTACCAGGAGCTGATGTAGTTTCTCATTGTAGCAATAAGTCAAAAGATGCTCTTTCATAATTAAATTAGAAAGCCCATCAAGGTCTTGTACCTTGGCACCTTCTAACCAGCCACAAAGCATGTTTACAGAATAGTCCACAAATACTACCCAGGACTGACTCTGGGTTTTATGAGTCTTCCTGAATTTAATTCTATATTCTTCAGATGTTAGCCCAAAGCCCTCAATAAAGGTAAATTTCATGAGGTCCCAGGACCTGGCACCTGCCTCATTCGATGTCAGGAGTCTATCCCAGCATTTACCTGGGAACTGTTCCCACATTAGAGAGACCCAATGTTTCTTATCTACTTCCTTGGCTATGCAAACTCTCTCATAGGCAGAAAACCATTTGATTACATCATCACCTTCTGTGTAAGGAGGGACAACTTCTTTGGGGAGTTTTAGGTTCACAGATTTCTCTTTCTCAGTAGTTATTTGAATGCTGCCACCAGATATTGGTCCTAGGCCCAACTCTCTTCTTTTGACTTCTAATTCTAAAATTTGCACTTCTAAAGCCAAATTTTGAGTCAACCTTTCTAGAGCCGAATCCTCCCCTGAGGGGGCTCTGTAGGAAAGGGCCTCTTTTTACATGGTAGCCCCTCACATTTTGCCTGGATGATGATGTGGTTTCAAACTGTAAGTGACCTGGGCCCCTACTAAACAGTTTACCAGCGTCTGATCTCCTTCCCCAAGACTGTGCTATGTATTGGCACTTCAGCCACCATGGTAAGTCCCTAGTAAATGGTACCCCCAGTACCTAAGGCATGGGTACTGAAGAGGGCCCCCCAGAGCTGCAGTACCAATTGAGCCATTCTGAGAGGCCCCACACCAGCCTCATGCAGACTGCCATTGCAAGTACATGGCAAGGTGTATTTAAAAGTTTCAGACTCAACATGGCACTCACCAAAACTTCCATGTCCACTAACACTGCATGCACTATAGGTAAGTCAACCCTCTGATAGGCCTTACACCTCTAAGGCAGGGTGTACCATAATACATGTGTGCATGAGTAAATATACCCCTACTGTGTCTTTGCCGAACCTTAAGACATGGTGGACCCGATTCATGAAGGTAAACTTACACTTTTCGTCTAAGTTTGGACCAAAAGTGTAAGTGTATGACTTTAGGTGTTCACAAAGGTAAGTTATGATTAGTATCTTTACGTCCGCACTAGGGGCAGATTACCCATACTCGGGCGGATCATCCACTCTCGGGCCAGATCATCTGCATGAGGCAAAAAAGCATGGTGACACACCTGTGTAAGTGCCTACATCCCCCACCCGTCTCTAGCTGAAACTCCTCAGCCCACACCCAATCCCAGCCTTGCTGCATACATAAAAGCAAAGCTGACACAAACAAACCCTTTCAGACCTTGCATAGTCGCTCAATGTGTTTGTCGATTTTCCCCTTGCTACGCAACAGAATTATTTGAGGAGACGGAGAAGGAGGAGAGTAGAGAGGATTTTCAGGCAAAGGATAAACCTCTTTATGATGTCCAGCCAAGACGTCATGGCCAGACACTGTTTTCCCCCTGATATAATCTTAGAGATGGTTTGTGAGTGGGAGGAGGATCTTAAATCTGTGACCTGCCACTCCCATGCATTCCCGGCTTATGTCAAGATACTGGCAACTCTCCATTTCTTTGCTACGGGGTCATTCCAGAGAGTCACAGGTAACGTTGTGGACATCTCCCAGGTAACCCAGTCCCGATGCCTGCATCAGGTACTGAGCTGCATCAATAGGAGAGCCCTTCACTACATATGAATGCCCCATAAACTGGCAAGAAGACAAAGCGTAGCTAGGGATTTTTACCTCATTTCCAGCTCCCACGTGTGGTGGGTGCAATTGATTGCACTCATGTGGCTTTGTGGCCACATCGCCACAATGCACACATCTTCTGCAACAAACAAAACTGGCACTCCATCAACTTGCAGGGTGTCTGTGATTCCAATGGCAGCTTCATTGATGTGCATGCAGTATTCCCAGGCAGTATCGATGACAGCTATGTATTCTGCAAGTCACCTCTTGCCTTGCAGATGGCAGTCGGAGAATTTGGCAACATGTGGCTACTGTGTAAGTCTGAGATGTGTAATTTTGTCTATACATGTGCACAAACATTAGACAAAGCTGATCCTTATGCCACATTCATGCCCCAACAGACACAGTATGTACCACTTCATAAAACATGTACTATACAGATGCATAAGGGACATTTTTCAAATATCACTCCATTTCCTTCCTCAGGTGATGCTGCATATGCACTTGCCCCTCATCTCCTCACATCATACAGACATGCAACCACTGTACCTAAACAGAGATACAAAATGGCACACAGACGTACAAGAGCCATCATTGAACACAGTTTTGGGTTCCTGAAGTCAAGATTCAGATGTCTTAACCGCACGGGGTAGCAGCTGTACTCCCCTCAAGTTGTGTGCAAGATTATAGTAGCCTGTTGTGTTTTGCAGAACATTGCATTAAATCATAGCTTACACATACCTCTCAACCCTCAGCTCGATCTGAATCACGGCAACCGGGCCATTGTACAAAACAGAGGGCAAGGTATGCACATGTGTGACCAGCTGATTGACACTTTTTTCACCAGAGCAGCATGTTGTGTCATGACTTTCATGTGGTTTGCAGTCTGTTGTCACTGATGATTGGTGGACATTTAACACTTTGTCCACATATTCCATCCTGAGACTACTTAGCGAGCCATAAATGATGACTGTAAATGACAGCTGCCCCCAAGAGTCAAAAGATTGTCTGTGCATGTTGCCATGTGCACATGTCATGGGCTAGCATTTCAATCGTCTCTTAAGGCTTGATTGGCTCTGGGGATCAAAGCTCAGCATATGTGAGACCTCCCTGGACTGTGTCACAAAAGGCCTCTGCTTCAAAAGGGGCCTTGCCCATTGGGGTGAAGGTGCCACATCAGAGGGTGAGTACCTGCAACCAAGGTGAGTTTCCTGCTATGAGATATCACAGTGGGGCCACTGCCACTAGTGATTAGGCTGTGGGCATGTCCTGACTGGCCAGAGGGGTATTGGGCTTTTGACACGGGCACTGGGAAGCAGGTGTCATTATGGTGTTTTGGTTCAGAACTGGCATGGCGACATGTGCAACCAGTTTCAAATCTGCAAACCTGCATGATCCACACACTTGCTTTCACTGTTTCCGTGTTGAGGCTGCTGTGACAAACTAGTCAGTGTTGCAATGGTTTTCCAGTCTTAGGCCCTCATTACAAACCTGGCCGTTGGTGTAAAAGTGGTGGTAATACCGCCAACAGGCTGGCGGCAATTACTACCAAATTATGACCATGGCAGATAGATCTCCGATAGACAGCCACTTTACCACACCGACTGCCAGGGCGGAAACAACAGGCACCACGGCACCACGGCGGTAGCCCCATACAGCCAGGCGAAAGTCAATGTTCTGCCTACCATATTATGACAAGACAATCCACCACCTTTTCCGGGGCGGCACCAACGACATCAAAAGCCCGGCAGAAACAGACCTCAGAAGGGAAAGGACTCACCATTGGAGACACAGGGAACAACCACGCTGCCATGGAGCTTGAGCTGCATGTCTTCCCCATGGTCTTCTACGTGCTGCTCTACCACCAACAACAACGACGACGGAGACGACGACGGTGAGTACAACAAGGGAGTGGAAAGGACAAAGAGAGTGACACACACACGCACAACACCCCCCCCAAATCCATACACACCATCAGCTGCAGTACAAAAACATATTTACCCCATACCTCAGAAAAATAATGCAAGGACAAAACGTTTTAGAAAAAGTGAATGTAATGAAAGCAATACATCAAGATAAATATGTGAGGCAAGTTAATAGATATATACATATGTACATAAAAAGGGAAACAGCCCAGTCCACGATGTACGTTGTCCACATGGCCAGAGGTCAAATTCCAAGGCCACACATGGCACCTGCCTCAACACAGAGTGAACACTGCAGGGGTATCAGTTGGGAAATAGGCAGGCACCTCAGCCAGCAGATGGAACAATACCCCTGGTTCTGGAGGGGGCAACATGCCCTGTGCTTGGTCCTGGGGAATGATAAGCCACAGTCTCTTGAGTGGGTGACTTACCCACATGCTCTGGAGGGGGCAACATACGCTGTGCTTGGTCCTGGGGTGTGCAAGGCTACAGTCTCTCAAGTGGGTGACTTGCCCACATGCTCTCAGGGGCAACATGCCCCTGGCTTGGTCCTGGGGAGTACAAGGCAACAGTCCCTCAAGCGGGTGACTTGCCCACATGATCTGGAGGGGGCAACATGCCCTGTGCTTGGTCCTGGGGACTGCAAGGCCACAGTCTCTCAAGTGGGTGTCTTACTCACTGGTTCTGAAAGGGGCATTGTGCCCTGTGCTCTTGATCCTGGGGTAGGTGGGTGTCTTACCCACTGGTTCTGGAGGGGGTAATTGTGCCTGTGCACTTGATCCTGGGGAGGCTAGGTAGGTGGGTGTCTTACCCACTGGTTCTGGAGGGGGAATCGTGTCCTGTACTCTTGCTCCAGGGGAGTGTAAGGTCACAGTCTCTCAGGTGGGTGTCATACCCACTGGATTTGCAGGGGGCAAGCCGCACAGCAGCCCACGGAGGCAGGATTACATACTTGATGCAGGGCTGCGTGGAGGGCGGTGCTGGTACGGGGGTGGTGGCTGTACGTGTAGCTGGGGTGGTCACAGAAGTGTCCACCACCACCAGGGAGCTTCCATTGTAGGAGGCATCTGTGTCAGAACTGTCTCCTCCAGTCCCCGCCATGGTGCTCCCTTCACCCTCTGTCCCACTGGTGCCCTCACTGTCGGTGGGCTGTGCCTCCTGGGTCTTGTGGGATGCAGCTCCCTCGGTCACCGGTGCCTCTGCTCCTCCGCCAGATGATGCTAATGCACATAAGGACAGGATGACAAAACAAAAATGGGGGGAAGAGAAAAAGGATACACTTGTTCAATGGCTGCACCAACATCACCGTTGGTGTACACAGCACCCTCACACACAGGGAACAGGCCTATGCCCTGTGCATTGCACTACCAGTGATATTGCTAGCCACCAAGGCAGGAGGAGGGGCACACACCAGCAAATCCAGCACACCGAGGACCCACGCAGCCCTGAACAGTAATGGATGCCTACGAGCTAGGTAGCAGGATTATCCCTTCAGAACCCTAGCCACCAGGGGACCTACGCTGCAATGTCAGGCCTGGTCTAGGGCCACCTACTGACACACATCCACCATCCAGATACCACCCCACTAGGCGTTAGTAGTAATGATGGGCAATGTACTCACCCCCTTGTGTCTGCTGTGATGCCCTCAAGCACCCATCCAGCTCTGGATAGGCCACCACCAGTATGCAGGCCATCAGGGGGGTCAGGGCTCGATGGGCACCCCTTCCTCATTGGGAGACCATCCCCAGCTGCGCCTCTGCCATCTTCCGTGCCCAGCGTCTCAGGTCCTCTCACCGTTTCCGACAGTGGGTGCTCCACCTGTCATAGACCCCCAGGGTCCACACGCTCTTGGCGATGGCATGCATATACCCTTCTTTTGATGGGCGCTGACCTGCAGAGGAAATACAAACAGTAAAATAGTATCAGTCAGACAGTCCTGCCTGTGATACTTATGGCCCACCATACCCCTTCACATCACCATTTCCACACACATGGCCCAGCGCACAACCAAGACGCTGCACAGAGAACATCCACCCACCCCCTTACACGAGGCCTTCACACACCACTCCATGCGTTCATGCCACATGCATCGTGCCCACAGTGTACTCACCTGTTGGTCTGGAGGCCCATACAGCAGTCCATACTGAGGTAGGACCCCATCCACCAATCTCTCCAACTCCTCCGAAGTGAAGGCAGGGGCCCTTTCCCACGTCACACGGGCCATGGTAGGTTCCAGACACAGTTCACAGCAGCCCTTCAGTGTAGGTCCTCTCCTGTTGAAGGTCAGGTAGCAAGTGAGGAATCTGATATAAAATGGCGTTCACGTAACATAGCACAGATTGCCGCTGACAGCATTATGAGCCGCCCTACTTCTGTGGTTTCCGTGGTGTTAACAATGCCACAAAAAAACATGATGGTAGGCCCTACCAGTGACAGGGAATTCTTTCCCTGTCACAGGTTGGCGGCTATCCCCCCCACCCAACAATCACCTGACCCCCCACCCCACCTACATCTAAACCCCCCACCCACTCCGATACACACACTAACTCCCCACCTCTCCATAAACGCACATACGCGAACACATCGCCCTCCTCCTCCCCACTACAGTCACAGCGTCCCTCACCGCATAGCCCCCTCCCTGCATACACACACAAAGATACCCATTCACATACACTGGCATACACACATTTACTCATTCACATATATTGGCATACACGCATGCACTCATTCATTGGCATACACGCATTCACTCATTCACGTACACTGGCATACACACATTCACTCATTCACTGGCATACACGCATTCACACATTCACTGGCATACACACATTCACATACGCATTCAACCAGACATACTCACACACATTTTTACACACAAACATACTGACATGCAGACATGCGCTCAATTCACCATTCTTCCACGCATTCACTCACACACATACAACCATGCATACAGCACAACACACACAGATGCATTCGCACATGCATTCACTCCACACATTCCACTGTGGTTCAGAAATTTGCTATCATTTTTCAGGAAGTTCTATCCTTAGGGGTCTTTCCTTCTACGTGGAAGCAGGCCACTGTTATTCCCCTCAAAAAGAAGCCCGATCAAACTGCCTATGAGTTAAGCAACCTGTGTCCTATCTCTTTGCTACCGACATTGGCTAAGATATTTGAAAAACACATTAATTATGAACTCTCCATGTTTCTTAACCAGGCTGGAGGCTTTGATCAGTCTCAACATGGGCTTAGAAGGGCTCACAGTACGGAATCAGTGCTATTAACAACATCTGATTCCATCCGGAAGTTACTGGATGAGGGGCAAGGCGCCATTCTTGTGCTATTGGATCTTTCTGTGGCATTTGATACCATCTCGCCTGCGATCTTGGTCTCTCGCCTTCATCATGCTGGAATAAGACATTCTGCTCTTAAAATTCTGGAGTCTTTCTTAAGTGATAGATCTAATATTGTAAGCTGGGAAGGCTTTAAAGCATCGGCTTTTCATCTGCCATGTGGCGTACCTCAGGGTTCGGCGTTGAGTCCAACGCTTTTCAATGACTATGTGCCCCCCTTGGCAAGACTTATCCGATCATATGGTTTTATCCCATCCTCTTATGCTGATGACACACAACTTATCATTTTGGTGTCCAGGAGCAATTGGGAGGAAGTGGTGGATTGGTTTAATAATTGTATGCAGGATATTAATAGGTGGATGAGACAGAACTGGTTTAAGCTTAATACAAATAAGACGGAGATTGTCTTGTATGGTTGCAGTAAGGAACTATGGAGTTCGCGATGGTGGCCAGATGAATGTGGGCAATTACCTGTCCGGTGCGTAGCTACTAGAAACTTAGGAGTGATCTTTGATGACTCATTAAGCTTTAAACCACAGGTTAGTGCTATAGTCAAATCTAGCTATTGGACATTGAAAATTTTGAGAAAAATTCTACTGTTCCTGAAGCAGGAGGAAAGAATTACGGTTATGTTAGCATTGATTATGTCCAGATTGGATTATTGGAACTCTCTGTTGTTGGACATTGATGAGAGTTTCTTGAGGAAACTGCAATTAATTCAGAATAATGCAGCTCGTATGATTTTGGCACTTTCACGCTTAGCTTTGGCTTCCCATAGCTTAAAGTGTCTTCATTGGCTTCCAGTTGGCAAGAGGATTTTTTTTAAGGCCCTCTGCCTAACCTTTAAAGCGCTATATGGGAACGGTGCTGAATACCTGCCCGATAGGCTTAGGTGGTATCGTCCAGGACGAGTCCTAAGATCAGACAATTCCTACCTGATTCAGGTCTGTCGAACACGGAGAGTCAGGTGGGGAGATAAAGCTTTCATAGTTGCGGTTGCCTGATATTGGAATGCTCTACCATTAGACATTAGGAAAGAACACAATTTCGTGATATTTAGGAAGCGAGTGAAAACTTAACTGTTTCCACGGTAGGGTGATTGGCCCTTGGTCGTCCTCTCATTATTTATGTCCTTGAGCGCTTCGCTGCTAAGGCCGGAACGCGCTATATAAATTCTCATATACATACATTCACACACACACTCACACATTCAGATACACACACAAAACACCCCCCCAAACCTCCCTCCCATGTCAGGCGCCCGACTTACCTTGTTCGGCGAGGAGGTTGTCCGGCAGGAAATGGGAAGGGGCACTGCTACCGCCAGCATTGCCCCGCCAGCATAACACTGCCAGGCTATATTTCAGGTCAAAATATGGCTGGCGGCGTTCTACTGGCAGGGCGGTGCTAGTGTTAGCAGCGTCAGGTCACCACCATCCACCAGCATGAACACTGCCAGTTTTCCTCCCTTATTGTGGCGGAAGTCAGGCAGTGCTCATAATCTGGCGGACGGATGGACACCGCGACGGTGGCATGTTGGAGGCCGTCACCGCGGCAGTAGGTGGTTATTACCCCCAAAGTTATAATGAGGGCTTATATTTTCTAAACTTTGCAAAATCATAACTTAAAAAGTACTTAGCCGATTTTGGTAAATTGGTCTTGAGTTATTTTCCTGTGTGTGTGTCCACATTTAATGAAAGTGTGAGTACTACAAAAGCTTAGCACATCTCCAAAATAAGCCTAACTGCTCGTCCACACTACAAAAAAAACAGAGCATTAGGTGGTCTGCTTTTTACCTCTGGATACCAAGGTGGGGTTGGTTGGACTCTCTGCACAGTGAACATCATTTTCATACAATATTTAGAGAACCAGCATCCTACATTTAGTGGCAGCTTTTGGATACAAGACTCTGCATTTGCTGGCACCACTTTGTCAATAAGTGATCACATGAATAACTCTAAAATGTGTCCGTAGTTGTATTTTGCAATTGGACTATTTTTTTAAAAGTTACAATTAATTGCTAGGGCCCTGATTAGGTTCCTAAACATGTGATTAGAAATTAAAAGTCTTTACCATAGTTAGGACTTAGAAATAGTTTGCAAAGGTTTTAGAATTTTTGCAAAAGTTTTTCAAAAAATTAAAAAGGTCCTAACTGTAGTGAAAAGAAATTGCCTTCTACAGAGAAATAGGCTAAGGAGCTCGACTTACACTCTTGGATGGGATTGAGATATACCCAAGTAAGGGTGCTCTGCAAAGGTTTTCAAATTCAGAATGGTGATCATGCTACCACAGAAAAACTTAGGGAACTTGTGACAAAATATGCGACTGCACTTCAAGTGGATGATGGGGAACCCTCAGAAAAAGAAAAGCAAGACAACTCAGAAAAAGCTGAAGAGGAACAAGAAGTAGGATCCTCTGTCTCAGAAGTAGGAGCCGTCTCAGAGGAGGATGTGGCTCTAGCTAGGTTGACAAAAATGCTGGCTTTATAAGCTCAACTTTTGGAAATAGAGATAAAAAGATGTGAGTTGGGCCCAGGACCCATCTCTGGTGGCAGCATTCAAGTAACTAGGGAGAAAGAGAAGTCTTTCAACCTAAAACTCCCTAAAGGATTTGTCCCATCTTATATAGAGGGTGATGATATCACCAAGTGGTTTTATGCCTATGAGAGAGCCTGCATATCCAGGGATATAGGTAGAAGATATTGGGGCTCTATGTTGTTGGAACTGTTCTCAGGCCAGTGCAGGGATAGACTTCTGACCTTCCAACTTTTCTAAACAATTCAATGTTTAATTTCTTGCACAAAGCTTTGTCGCTTAAATCATGCAAGCCGTTCTTTTGCAACTCTTATGAAGCTGTGAATACGCTTGGTGTGAACTATTCCAAACAGAGGGGGTAATTTCGACCTCGGCGGTCTTTTGACAAGACCGTTGAGGGACCGCCGTGCTAAAGACCACCAGTGGTGGCGGTTTTTCGCTCGGCGTATAATGACTGCTGGCAGCCCTCTGTTCTTTTCCGGACGGAGAGCTGCCAGCAGCCATACTGGCGGGCGGCGGGGAAGTGGAGGTTGCTCCACCTCCATGTCAACAGAACACTGCCCACCGAATCACGTTCTGTGATTCGGCGTGGCGGTGTTCTGTTGACGGTGTGGTGGCGGCGGAGCAGCCCCCATGGATCCTGTCCCCTCCCGGAGGATCAACGGACCAGGTAAGTTGATCGTCCGTTGGGGGGGGTGTTGTGTGTTGTGTGTGTGCATGGGAGTGTGCGTGTGTGTATGTAGAGGGGGTGTGTGAGTGCGTGTATGCATGCGGGGGTGTTGTGTGTATGGAAATTAGTGTGTGTCTGTCTGTATGTATGTCTGTATGGATGTATGCGTTTATGTCTGAATGTGGGTGTGTGCGTATGTCTGTGTGTGTGGCTGTTGGCATGTATGTTGGTGTGTGTGTGGGTATGTGTGTTGGTGGTGCCTGCGTGCGTGTCGGGTGTGATTGAGTAATGTAATGTTGGGGGTAGGGGTGGGGAGGGTGGTCCTGCCACCTTTGGGGGTGGCAGGGGTGGTGGGGGGGTGTAGGGGAAGGACTCGGGGTGGGGGTGGGGGGTGTAGGAGACCACTATCAGTGCCAGGGAAGGAATTCCCTGGCACTGATAGTGCTCACCGCTATGGTGGTTCAAAACCCCAAGAAATCCATGGCGGTCAGCCGGGTCATGATACCGCCGGCGGTATTGTGACGACCGCCGGGCTGGAGACCCAGGTCTCCAGCCCAGCGGTCATCTCCGCCCTGGTGGTCGGATCGGAGAACCACCATGGTCATAATTCCAAAACTTTTACCGCCAGCCTGTTGGCGGTAAGACCGCCGCTTCTCCGCCGACCGCCAGGGTTGTAATGAGGGCCAGAATCTGCTGTGACTTTGCCCTCTCTTTAATAAGACTTGATGACATGTTTCTACTGCTGCAATTTGTTCACCGAACTCATAAAAAATTACCAAAGTTCAGCACACATCTAATCGCATGAAAAGTAGGTAATTCAGGCATCATCCAAAGTACTTAGCTGACAAAGCTCCTACACACCCAATATGCTTAGATCACAAAATGAAGACTGATAGAAATGTCTGATGATTTTCTCACAAAACTGAAACAAATATTGCCTGTCAGAAAAATGTTTGACAGTTATTTAAAACGATTTTGGTAACAATGATTCAAGCTATGTCTCTGTGTCAACTACAAGGAACATACAACATTTGCCTCTTTTTGGACTTCAGGTAGACACTCAGGGCCACATTATGAGTCTGGCAGTCCATTGATCACCAGACACACAGTGGATCTCGGACCGCCGCCGAAAGGGGCGGTCTGACCATCCTATAATGACTGTGGCGGAGCTGCCACTGTCCGACTGCTGGCACTGCCCGGGCTTATAAGTCACCTTTCCGACAGCCTTTGCATGGCGGTCCCCCCACCATGCAAAGGCTGATGGAAAGAGGGTGCCAGGGGCCCTATAGAGGTCTCTGCATTGCCAATGCAGCCCACAGGGGTCCCTATGTGCGTGGGCAGTGCAGGGGCCCCAATGGACAGCCCTGTTGCACTTTTCACTCCCCGATTTATGGGTGGTATATTTACCTCTGGGCCTGTGTCATTTCCGCACAGGCCCAGAAAGAAGTAATAGGTACCGCGGAGGAACGGTCGCAAATGCAGTCATCCCGACGCAGGACTTTGGCGGATGGCTTCCGCCGCGCACCAAAGTCAAAATCAGGCCTCAATGTTTTTCATCTCTTTAATCTTTTTTAGATGAAGCCTGTGATATTTTAAAAATCAGAAGCATATATGTAATTGAGCATAAAGGAGAAGGCAGATTTGCGTGTCACATATAAGATGGCTGTTTTCATCCCTCTCATTTAAGGTATGGCTTCAGTGACTGAGTGATATATTCTTGGGACACAGGCTGCGGGTTTTGAGTAAGGTGATTTACATCCAATGCAGCCTAAGACAGCCTTTGCATCCCTGATGCTGTGCTTGTCAAGTTAATGGAGAATCTTGGCTGGAGTATGTGCAGCCCCAACAAGACAACAATACTGATCAGGAATCAGATTAACAGCAACTGAGATTTGTAATAGCATGTATTTGAGTTTAGAAATAGAGGTGAGCAGCCATAATGTAATAACATGAGCGTTAAGTTTGCTAAAGTGGTCAGGATTGTCTTTTTTGAAAATTTAGGGACACT
Source organism: Pleurodeles waltl (assembly GCF_031143425.1). Lineage (NCBI taxonomy): Eukaryota > Metazoa > Chordata > Amphibia > Caudata > Salamandridae > Pleurodeles > Pleurodeles waltl. The sequence goes on from NC_090440.1 coordinate 264,859,652, forward strand.
AGGCAGGAGATTACTTTGGATGCAGAAGAACAGGTTCATGGATTAGTTTTGATGCTTTTGTAGTACAGGCATGCCATTACTACAATACCCTTCTTTCATTTTAACAGAGACCTCAACTGGTGCTGAACACAGTTGCATGAATGATGAGAGGTCTCTTACTTCAAACATTATACAGAAAATGCTGCATCAAGTGAACTTTTATCTTTGATAGTTCAAAATAGTTTGAAGCTATCTGGCTTCAAATGCTTTTAGGGCCAGTGCTGTTTCTTAATCTACAGTCTTGTACTGGTATATTCACCTCCATACAAGGACTTCACAGGCCACAGAGTGTTTGTGTAAACAGTGCTAGAATGCAGTGTGTGTGTGTGGGTGTTAGGACATAGCTAGCTGGTGAATCTAATGTAAGACAGGCAATTCTACTTAGATAACTGTGAGTTATGATGTAGGTAGGAGGTGAATTCTTGAGTACAGATCTAGATGTTTGAAACTCGCTCCCCCTGTAGATGAGATGCACAACGGTTTTCACAGTTCTGCTCATGAATGTTTAATCCCAATTTTCTACAGCAATGTTCAGTGGTGACAACTTGTCAACGTGTGTGGTGTGAGGGTGCTATATTTTGGGAGAGACGGTTCCGTCTCTCCTTCCTCCTCTGACTCTTGGAAGCACAAGGCTTACAGACTCTCCTCCAATCACAACATTGCTCTCAACATGATGACAGCAGCATCTTGATTGGTCTGAGCACCCTGCTTCAGCGCTCAGACAGCTAGTAGGGCCCTGCGCATTTTCTCCTCCCGGCTGTAGGGCCGGGTGGAGAATTGTGAAATGCACATAACTGTTTGGCAGGCCAAACACAGCCGGCCAAAGCGTCATGCGCACTTCTGTGCAGATAGACCTCTTCAAGCCCAGCCCAGCCACACTTTTATTTTTGAATTTTATTTTTCCCTTTTGTCTACTGCATAAAGCAGTAGGGCAAGGCTCTTCCGCCTTAGAGGAGAAGCCACAGCTGGTAATATTGCAATTGTTTTTTGATGTTCCGTTATCTGGGATATCAGTATTACTTAAAATGAACGAGTTCTTCCGGAGTTAACAGAAGAACCTGTCAACATATCCATTGTGATAGTTCAAAATGCAATTAATCAAAAAGCTTAATTTGCCCTATTTGATTAAATGTGTTCTTGAACCCAGTTAATTTATACATTAGGTAGTAAGGGCCTCATTACGGGTCTGGCATTCCAAGGACCGCCAGGATCGTGGTGGTGGTTGCACTGCCATACTCCAGGCAGTCAGACCGATGTGCCCGACAGGTACATGGTGGCAGTGAGAGTTTCTGAACATTTTTTCATTCATGGGTTACAATTCAATTGGTATTTATTGATTTAATAGGTAAGTAAGGAGTTAATAATAGCATTCTATACCTTTTACACAGCAAGTGTCACATAGCTTGGTAGGATGTTTCAGAAGGATGGCAGAATGTTCAGCTGCTTCAGGAGTTTAAGATAATTCTGTTGTTATCACAAGTAGGAATTACATTTATACTGTCATTCAGGACACTGCCAGGCCATATTATAGGTCATAATACAGCTGGTGGAGTCCTTTTGGCGGGGCGGGCCGGTGGTGGAACCGCCCACACACCTCTGACTGCTAGAATGACTACTGGAGGATTCCTTCCCAAATTGTGATGGAAATCCTTCAGTACTCGTAATATGGCAGTCAGCACTGGCGGTCTTCTGGCACCTGTGGTTTCAGGGAGCTTAAAAAAAGACAGCCGAAGTCATAATAAGGGCCATAATCTTTTGAATGTGAGCTTTGTAACCTATGGTAGCCACTGTGTAGTTTTGAAGGTGAGTCAACTGCAGTCTGTTTACTTTAGGCCCTTGCCTAGCTTGTCTGTTCTGTTTCAGACTAATTAAAGTTATTTCAGTAGAATCTAGGGTCGATGCGTGTGCATAACATTACATTTAATGAAGTGGGACATTGAGATAACGAGAACCGGACTCAACCTGTACGGGAAAGCCACCATGGGACAAAATAGAATAGTGCTTTGATTTTATTTTCCTTCGAATAGTAATGGCACTCATTCATTTCTGATGGCATTTTGTCACTTTTGACTGGTTAACCAAAAAGTTAGAGAGCTGTTTGACTTTCAGTTCAGAACAAGATTGAAGGACCTTGTTTATAAGCAATTCCGTCAGGATTCTTCCAAAATTGATTAAAAGAGATCTTCCACCAGTTATCTTGGACACTGAAGAGTAGAGAGTTCAATGATCACATTCATTATGATCTGGCTTGACAGTGCAGTGGTTGCTAGGCAATTATGCAAGCATCACTAGAGAGGGGCTTTGGCTTCATCAACATGATAGGATCCAGAAGTTCATGTGTTGATTGGGCATAGGTTGTGTGCTTCCACAAAAATTCGTTTTCCCTCCACACAGCTGTGATCATTGTGTTTATTTATACAGTTGCCTGAGTTTGAACTTTCAAGGGCACACACTTGACATTGTAATGATAGATAATTTATGGTGCTTTTCTATTGAAGCAGTACAGATGGGAGAAGGCAGTCATTAACCCAAATGGATATTTAGGTCTGGCTTGATTGTGCAACTGTCGCCTGAATCTGACCTTTTTGCGTACACCAATATTTTTCTATATTGCTTACCTTCCACACAAATACATATCCATTCCCATGCCATTTTCCTATAATGCTTCACCTTACCATGCAACATTATTTTACAGGCAGACCTATTGGCATTGCCAAAGCTTCTTGAGTAATGTGATTGACAAAGTTTTCCTCACAAAAGCTAGACTATGAGCATGAGCCACTCTGTGGACAACAAAGAGGGCTTTAAATCAAAATTGATGCCAGTTAAGTGATTGGTGGAGGCTTTTCCTGAGCTAACCAGTGCTGGTTCAGCTGAACATTATTTGTAAAGGGGAAAAGTAGGCAAATTATTTTCAGAAGTTTTAGAATCTAGGTTACGAAACTAAAATAGTGAAGACAAAATTTGATAAACCAAAAACATTTCACAAAGAGGCCATAACTACACACAATATGTCACATATAAAGGAGACTATTGGGATGCCTACCCACAAAGTCACACAAATTTGTCAGCCATGCATTGGTGCTCCTGTGATGTTGGGTGAATCATTTCTTTTTTTTGTCAGGCTTCCTGAAAGCAGATGCAGACCTCCAGGTAGTGGTGGATGGGACAAATGCTAGTGCTTTTGACGGGTTTCAGTAAAGAAAGGTGATGGGGTGCTGGCTAGCAGTCCATCTGCAGGAGGGCGGGATGAGAGTGTAAAGTGGTATAGGATGTGCCAACAGTAGGATTCAAGTAGGATACTGTCAATGAGTGGCAGCAGTCCACCCACGGCCCCAGGCATAGTGTGGATGGTTTTTTATGTGATCAGTGTTGCACTTCCCTCAGCCAAAAACATTTTCTATAGACTTCTGTATTCAACATCCTTTTATTCTCAATGGAATAACATAATAAAGTACAAATGGAAACATATTTGTAGAAATGTTCAGCATTTGGGCACTTATTTCCTAAATAGAAAAGAATCAATCAAACCCTGTTTACAAAATGTCTCCCCATTGAAGTTAATAGCAGAAAATCTACATACAATGGGAATATTGCTCCAAATTATATTTACAATACAATATTTTTGGCAGACAACGTTTCTATGTGTGATATTCTGACATAGAAGCTACAAGCATTACTTATGCAGACCAGTACAATCACCCTTGCTTTGCCTAAAGCTTTGTGATTAGTTAAGAGTTTTTGGCCCAGTTTCCATCATTTTCAGAAAGGCTATGTGATCTTTATGAAGTACTGGTCTGATTGGTAGCTTATCAAGACATGGTACATCAACATTGACAGCATCTCAACCAAACTTTAACAGATTGCAACACAACAAAATCAGCAGATCACAGCACTCCCAATAAAAAAGTCAATCAATCAATCATGGATTTGGAGAGCGCGGATAATCATCCATAGGGTCCCAAGGTTCTGTTTGTGGGTGTGCTGCTCAGTCAAAGAGTCAGGTCTTGAGGTCCTTCCTGAACTGCTTCAGTGATGCAGTCTGCCTAAGCTTGAGAGGTGGTGTGTTCCATGTCCGGGCTGCTAGGTAGGAGAAGGATCTTCCTCCTGCTGTGCTTTTCTGGATCTTGGGGATGGCTACAAGGATGAACTGAGAGGAACAGAGGCATCTGTTGTGTACATAGAAGGTGAGGCAGTGGTTGAGGAATGCCAGTCCTGTGTTGTGGAGTGCCTTGAAGGTGTGGATCAGGAGTTTGTATGCGATGCTTTTGTTGAATGGGAGCCAGTGTAGGTCTCTGAGTTGGGAGGATATGAGGCTGTGTCAGGGGATGTCCGGGATGAGTCTGGCTGCTGCATTCGGGACACTTTGTAGTCTTGATTGAAGTTTTTTTGTGATGTCGGCATAGAGAGCATTGCCTGAGGCCAGTTTGTTGGTGATGAGTGCGTGGGTGACTGTCTTCCTCATGTCAGATGGAATCCACTTGCAAATCTTCCACTGGAGTCAGCGTGTGTGAAAGCATGACCTGGAGATGGCGTTGATTTAAAGGGTCATGGACAGAAAGAAGTTCAGGATGATACCCAGGATGTGCGCCTGGTCTGTGGGGGGGTGGGCATTTCCTAGAGCGGTGGGTGACCAAGAATTTCCAGCAGAAGGGATCGAGCTGAATATGAGGATCTCTGTCTTGTTTGAGTTGATCTTGAGGCAGCTGGCCTTCTTCCAGGTGGTGACTGCTCCCATTCCATTGTGGAAATGTTTCATGGCCTCCTCAGACAGGGACAGGATCAGTTGGGTGTTTTCAGCATAGGAGACTATGTTTAGCCCATGTTTTTGGTGATCTTGGCAAGTGGGGCCATGCAGATGTTGAAAAGCATCAGGCTGAGTGAAAATCCTTGGGGCACTCCACACCATATGTCTTTGGGTTCTGACATGAATGGAAGTTGTCTGACACTCTGTATTCTTCTGGTGAGGAAGGACCTGATCCAATCCAGAGCTTTATCTCCGTTGCCGGAGTTGTGTAGTCTGTCTCAGAGGGTGGAGTGGGAGATGGCGTCAAATGCAGCAGAGAGGTCCAGGAGGATGAGTGCAGCCGTGCCTCCGTGGTCCAGTTTGATGTGTATGTCATTGGTGGCTGCTAAGACTGCAAATTCAGTGCAGTGTTTGCTTCTGAACCCGGATTGGCATGGGTCTAGGATATGGGGTATCTTGAGGACTTCGGTGAGTCACTGGTTGATGGCCTTCTCTGTTACCTTGGCTACGACAGCGAGCAGAGAGATGGGTCTGTAGTTCTTCAGCTCCCCAGGGTCGGTAGTGGGTTTTTTGAGTAGCGAGTAGATTTCAGCGTGCTTCCAGTCTGAGGGGAATGTGGCAGTCTCGAAGGATCAGTTGATTGTTCGGCAGAGTTCCTGTGGTATGGTGGCGCTTGCCGGGCTGAAGAAATGAGGGCACGGTTCCAAGAGTGCTCCAGATTGGATGGAGTTCATCAGTCTTTGGGTGTCCTCTTTGGTGATGGGGGTCCAGGGGCTCAGTATCTGGTGAGGTGCTAGGTACGTGATGGAGAACGGTGCTGGTGGGTTTTGATTCCTGAAAACTTCGTAGATGTCCTGGATTTTTCAGTGAAAGAAGGTGATGATGTTGTTGTAGAGGTCTTGGGAGGGAGGGATGGATGAGGTGTCTGTCCCAGGATTTATCAACTGTTTGACAATGATGAAGAGCTCTTTGCTGTTGTGAGTGCTGGTGTGGAGGGGTGTTTGAAAGGCAGCTTTTTTGGAGGCTCTGATGTTCTGGTGGTGCATGGTGACTGCATTTTTGTAGACTCTGCTGTCTTTGTTTGATTTGCTGATCCTCAATTTCCATTCCAGTTGACTGCAGAAGTGCTTGGATTCCTGTATATCTGCTGTAAACCCTTTAAGTCTTTTGCTCTGTCGATTTCCTGCTGTTTTCCTTAGGGGGGACAACTTTGACAGCGCAGTTCGATAGCCAGCAGTGTAAGTTGTGTGTGGCTTCAATTGAGTCTGCTGCATCCGGTGAAAGGGAGTGGTTGAGAACATTGGTGAGTTGTGCTTCTGTGACTTTTCTCCAGCATCTGCTGGGGGATAGGGGCGTAGGGGCGTGCAGTGTTGTCTGTGTAGGTGAAGTGGAGCACTTGTAGTTGGTCCAATGGTGTTCGGAGGTGTGGGAGATGGTGATGTTGTCCCCTGCTGAGAAAACAGGGTTGAGAATGGGTCTGGCTCTGTGGGTGGGGACGTTGACGTGTTATTTGAGGTCGAGAAATGTAAGGTTGCTCAGGAGGTTTGTGGTGTTGGGGTCATCGTGGGTATCAATGTGGAAGATGAGGTAGCCGAGAGGGATGTAGACGCAGGAGGTGAGTGCTTGGAGGTAAAAAGATCAGTGATGTCTTCGCAGAACTGGGGTCAGGGTCCGAGTCGTGCCAAGGAGGGAAGTTTTTGGGTTGGCCTGAATCTGGAAATGTAGGTGCTTATGAGTTTACTGAGACTGTGACAAGTTGGTATCTTATTATCTAAGCAAAATAACACATCACAATACAGCAGGGCAAAAACACAAAAGCACCAAAACAGAAAAACACATCACCACCTCAACAAAATGCAACACAGCAAATGTGTGCACATATTCTAAACACACATTATCACTTCACGGTTCTGCTTTTATGCTAAGGTGGTGTGAGAATTATTGGTTAAGGTGGATGGTAGTCCAATGGTAGTCCACCACAAATAATAATGACACTTTTCTTATTAGCTCCAGTAAAGATTTCACTAATATAAACCTGAGTTCAACCCCTGTTAGCTATGTCACAGAGTAGGCAGGCTTAACTTAAGAAAATGTTTAAATCTTTTAGAAGTTGCAAAACATTTACAAAACAACACAACAAAAACTCCCAATCCAATGTATAAAAATAGACAATATTTTAATCAACAAAATGACACCAAAGCAACAAAATTTCAATAAGGGGAACTGGCAATATGATTTTTTAAATGTTTAAATCAAAATAGCACCATAAAGTGCAAAGCCAACCACCCCCAGGGCAGTTCCAAGTCTCAACTGCTTAACTTGAAACTCCCTTGAGACTAGAATTCTAGAATTCTAATAACACCGAAGAAAAGCTGAGACGCGAGCAACTTCCACAGGTAACAGCAATAACACATCCCCTCCCCACAACAAGTCTACAAAATTATTAAGAACAGAAGGTATACATATACTACTAATTATTTACTGAAAAGAAGTACAAATGTTTATCAACACAGTACATTCAATGGACATACAAGAAATATAAGACATACAAGAAATATCTCAGAGCACAATTTGATACACTTAACCAAAAGATATGATCTTTCATCACACCAGTCTCTTACTTTTTCTCTGACTGATCTTGCATCTTTCATGCACATTTGGGAAAAGTAACCTCTAGACGTAACCCCACCATTCCACCTCACAAGCCTTTACATGCTCCACACATCCCCAATGTCCAATGTGACAAAATATAATGATTGACTGGATTACATGTGGACCTAAACAAATAGAACTCTCCCTTTTCACAAAGTTGTTCTTTTCAAGCACAATGTCTCCCCCACATTACATTTCAATTGCTTTACACAATTCCTGTGATTGTACCTCTCTTTATATTTAGGCTGATGTTCATTTACACAACCCTGGCAATTCCCTCTGGTCAACTTTCAATCATCTCTCAGGTATACTTCTGTTCATCCATGCAGGATTCAACTTTGTTTTTCCAGCCCTACCTCTCATACTAAAAAACAGAGGTCTGGAAATGACACTATTAGGAGTGTTACCACATGTTCAGTGAATCTCATAAAATGCTCCAAACAATGGTATTCTGACTTCAAGTGCCTGCTGAACACATGACTTGACCATTTTATTCATGCGTTCAGCTAGACCATTCACCTGTGGTAAATACAATTCTGTCCTGAAGTGTACTATGGAGAGTCTACTCAAAAACTCCTGCATTTCGTGAGAAATGAATTGAACTCTATTGCCAGTGACCAAATGATTTAGAACTCCTTCCTGGTAAAATTATTTCTTGAGAAAATCATTCACAACCCTCATGTGTAATGAACTCACACACTTTGACACTACTAATTTTGACATGTAGTCCACTAACATTATTACATACCGTTCATTGGAAGGTAACCATCAGAAAAGACCAATGAAGTCTAAACCCAATTGTTTTCCAGGGTTCGTCAGGGACATCAACAGGGGACAGAGAAGCTCTAGATGTTGCTTGGCTCTTGTCACTCTTTGCACATAGGTTATAACCCTTGATCATGCCTTTAACTTGTCTGTCTAACTCTGGCCATCAATACAGATCTCACCCTCTATGTTTTGTTAAATTCCTTCCTAGGTGGACATCATGTGCCAGGCTAATCATGTTTTCCCTAAATATTTTGGGTGGAATTACTCTTGTTCAAAAGTACTTTCCCAAACAAAATCAACTTCTCTCTCACATTCTAATACCATCTCAAATCCTCCGGAAGACACTTATATGGCCACCCGCTTACAATGAATTCTTTAAGGTCCTTTAACTCAGCATCTTCTTCACTTGCTGATCTACACTTATCCTTGTTAGTGGCATCCTCGTGTGCCTGATATGGATCACAATCATCACTTCTCTTCTCAATAGACATCCAGGAAAAACAGTATTCTATCATATTCCTTACTCCAGGCAGGTGCTCGACATGGAAATTAAGATCAGCCAATCCACCCATACACCTGCTGATTCTGGGGATGACTTCCTCATGTTTGCTAGTGGGGAATATCTGAACAAGGGTTTTATGATCAGTCCTGACCACATAAGGGAACCCCCACAGATAAAACGTAAAATGCCTAATTGCCCCAGTGCACACTAAAGCTTCTCTATCAATAACAGAACAACTTTCTTCAGCACCTTTTAGGAAGCATCATGCAAAAGCCACACCTTTTTCCTCACATTTTACCACTTGTGAAAGAACAGTACCAAGTCTCCTACGACTTGCATCAGCAGTTAATATTCTTTTCTTAGCTACATTAACATGACCCACAGTGAGCATGCTACTGATGCTGACTTTAATCATGCAGAACACTGCATCACGCTCATCTGTGCAGACAAATTTGACACCCTTTTTAAGGATCTCCTGAATAGTTTGGAATACACTTCTGCTAAAATGAAGCCCAACACATTCTGCCTAAACCTAAAAAATATCTCACTTGGTCTTTATCTTGTGGTGGTGGTGCTTTCACAATAGATTCAGCAAGCTCCAACTTAGGTTTGATACTTTCTCCAAATATAGTATGACCAAGGTATGATACTGCAGTAAGATGGAGATTTTATTTCTCTTTCCTGAGTGGAAGACCAACTTTAGCTAACCAACCCTTAACATACCTTAGAGTAGTGTTGTGTTCTGCGATATTCTCACCAAAAGTCTTCAAATGTCATCCTAGAAAACTAGTTTTTGAGGAATGCCATCAAGTACCTTCCCTATTATACTTTGGAAACATGCCACTGCAAATGCCTATCTGAAGGGCATTCTCACAAAGCGATAGGCACCTAACAGCATAACAAAAAAGTCTGATATCTAGATGGCTGTCTCTCTGAATTGGCTCTCTAGTTGGCTGAGGTATACACCCTTGTCCAAATAGGGATCACAATCCTAGTCCCTAGCATGCAGGCTTAACTGAGAAGTCAATGTGTAAAGTATTTGTGCAATAACTCATACAGTAACACAGTGAAAACACCACAAAATACACCACACAGGTTTAGAAAAATATATAATATTTATCTGAATAAAATAAGGTCAAATTGATGAACATCCAATGTTCACAAGCAAAGTAATACATTATTAAAGATTAAATCCCACTAAAGTGCTTAGAAACTCAATAGCACCAACTGTTATTACGGCATAGTTGACAGAGTCATTCCCAATAATCCGACACACAGATGCCGGTCACGGATTTGCATGGACCTCCAGGCACAGTACCTTTGGAAACGAAGAAACAAAGATGTTGCACGGAGTCGTGGCGATGAAGTGTAACCGGAGCCGGTACACCGTCAGTCCCTTACAGTGTCCGGGGAGGAGAGGCATGAGTTCCATACTGCGAGGCAGAGGAGGTCAGGGGCCGGTTCCGTCCAGTGGCAGATGGAGCTACTGTGATGTTTGTAGCTAAGCGTCGGTTCCTGGTGACCCGAGTGGGGTCGATGAATCCAGTCAGTCTTCCCAGTGTCACAATCACACTGCATGACGTCAGCAGCATTATTGTAGGAAAGTACCATCTTGCCTGGCATGTTACCCCCATATTTCACTGTCTATATGTTGTTTTAGTTGTATGTGTCACTGGGACCCTGCCAGCCAGGGCCCCAGTGCTCATAAGTGTGCCCTGTATGTGTTACCTGTGTTATGACTAACTGTCTCACTGAGGCTCTGCTAATCAGAACCTCAGTGGTTATGCTCTCTCATTTCTTTCCAAATTGTCACTAACAGGCTAGGGACCAATTTTACCAATTTACATTGGCATACTGGAACACACTTATAATTCCCTAGTATATAGTACTGAGGTACCCAGGGTATTGGGGTCCAGGAGATCCCTATGGGCTGCAGCATTTCTTTTGCCACCCATAGGGAGCTCTGACAATTCTTACACAGGCCTGCCACTGCAGCCTGAGTGAAATAACGTCCACGTTATTTCACAGCCATTTTACACTGCACTTAAGTAACTTATAAGTCACCTATATGTCTAACCTTTACCTGGTAAAGGTTGGGTGCTAAGTTACTTAGGGGGTCATTACGACCCTGGCGGTCATGGACCGCCAGGGCCGGGGACCGCGGATGCACCGCCAACAGGCTGGCGGTGCATCCAGGCCAATTCTGACCGCGGCGGTAAAGCCGCGGTCAGAAAAGGGAAACCGGCGGTTTCCCGCCAGTTTTCCCCTGGCCTGAGGAATCCTCCATGGCGGCGCTGCAGGCAGCGCCGCCATGGGGATTCCGACCCCCTTACCGCCAGCCTGGTTCTGGCGGTTTTGACCGCCAGAACCTGGTTGGCGGTAACGGGTGTCGTGGGGCCCCTCCAAGATGCAGGGCCCCACCAAGATTTTCAGTGTCTGCATAGCAGACACTGAAAATCGCGACGGGTGCAACTTCACCCGTCGCACCCTTTCCACTCCGCCGGCTCCATTCGGAGCCGGCATCCTCGTGGAAGGGGGTTTCCCGCTGGGCTGGCGGGCGGCCTTCTGGCGGTCGCCCGCCAGCCCAGCGGGAAACTCAGAATTACTGCAGCGGTCTTTTGACCGCGCAGCGGTCTTCTGACGGCGGTACTTTGGCGGGCGGCCTCCGCCGCCTGCCAAAGTCAGAATGAGGCCCTTAGTGTGTGGGCACCCTGGCACTAGCCAAGGTGCCCCCACATTGTTCAGGGCCAATTCCCCGGACTTTGTGAGTGCGGGGACACCATTACACGCGTGCACTATACATAGGTCCTTACCTATGTATAGCTTCACAATGGTAACTCCGAATATGGCCATGTAACATGTCTAAGATCATGGAATTGTCCCCCCAATGCCATCCTGGTATTGGGGAGACAATCCCATGATTCCCCGGGTCTCTAGCACAGACCCGGGTACTGCCAAACTGCCTTTCCCGGGGTTTCACTGCAGCTGCTGCCAACCCCTCAGACAGGTTTCTGCCCTCCTGGGGTCCAGCCAGGCTTGGCCCAGGAAGGCAGAACAAAGGACTTCCTCAGAGAGAGGGTGTTACACCCTCTCCCTTTGGAAAAAGGTGTCAGGGCTGGGGAGGAGTAGCCTCCCCCAGCCTCTGGAAATGCTTTGATGGGCACAGATGGTGCCCATCTCTGCATAAGCCAGTCTACACCGGTTCAGGGATCCCTCAGCCCTGCTCTGGCGCGAAACTGGACAAAGGAAAGGGGAGTGACCACTCCCCTAAGCTGCACCTCCCCTGGGAGGTGCCCAGAGCTCCTCCAGTGTGCTCCAGACCTCTGCCATCTTGGAAACAGAGGTGCTGCTGGCACACTGGACTGCTCTGAGTGGCCAGGGCCAGCAGGTGATGTCAGAGACTCCTTCTGATAGGCTCCTTCAGGTGTTGCTAGCCTATCCTCTCTCCTAGGTAGCCAAACCTCCTTTTCTGGCTATTTAGGGTCTCTGCTTTGGGGAATTCCTTAGATAACGAATGCAAGAGCTCATCCGAGTTCCTCTGCATCTCTCTCTTCACCTTCTGCCAAGGAATCGACTGCTGACCGTGCTGGAAGCCTGCAAAACTGCAACAAAGTAGCAAAGACGACTACTGCGACACTGTAACGCTGATCCTGCCACATTCTCGACTGTTTTCCTGGTGGTGCATGCTGTGGGGGTAGTCTGCCTCCTCTCTGCACTAGAAGCTCCGAAGAAATCTCCCGTGGGTCGACTGAATCTTCCCCCTGCTACCGCAGGCACCAAAGAACTGCATCACCGGTCCTCTGGGTCTCCTCTCAGCACGACGAGCGAGGTCCCTTGAACTCAGCAACTCTGTCCAAGTGACTCCCACAGTCCAGTGACTCTTCAGTCCAAGTTTGGTGGAGGTAAGTCCTTGCCTCCCCACGCCAGACTGCATTGCTGGGAACCACGTGTTTTGCAGCTACTCCGGCTCCTGTGCACTCACTGAGGGTTTCCTTTGTGCACAGTCAAGCCTGGGTCCCTGGCACTCTAACCTGTATTGCACGACCTCCTGAGTTGTCCTCCGGCGGTGTGGGACTCTCATGTGCAACTTCGGGTGAGCACCAATTCACTCCACTTCGTAGTGCCTGTTCCGGCACTTCTGCGGGTGCTGCTTGCTTCTGAGTGGGCTCCTTCTCTTGCTGGGCGCCCCCTCTGTCTCCTCACGCAATTGGCGACATTCTGGTCCCTCCTGGGCCACAGCAGCATCCAAAAACCTTAACCGCGACCCTTGCAGCTAGCAAGGCTTGTTTGCGGTCTTTCTGCGGGAACACACTTCTGCACGACTCTTCATGACGTGGGACATCCATCCTTCAAAGGGGAAGTTTCTAGCCCTTGTCGTTCATGCAGAATCCTCAGCTTCTACCATCCGGTGGCAGCTTCTTTGCATCCACAGCTGGCATTTTCCTGGGCATCTGCCCAATCCCGACTTGATCGTGACTTTTGGACTTGGTCCCCTTGTTCCACAGGTACTCTCATCTGGAAATCCATTGTTGTTGCATTGCTGGTGTTGGTCTTTCCTGCAGAATACCCCTATCACGACTTCTGTGCTCTTTGGGGAACTTAGGTGCACTTTGCACCCACTTTTCAGGGTCTTGGGGTGGGGTATTTTTCTAACCCTCACTGTTTTCTTACAGTCCCAGTGACCCTCTACAAGGTCACATAGGTTTGGGGTCCATTCGTGGTTCGCATTCCACTTCTAGAGTATATGGTTTGTGTTGCCCCTATCCCTATGTGCCCCCATTGCATTCTATTGTGACTATACATTGTTTGCACTGTTTTCTATTGCTATTACTGCATATTTTGGTATTGTGTACATATATCTTGTGTATATTTGCTATCCTCATACTGAGGGTACTCACTGAGATACTTTTGGCATATTGTCATAAAAATAAAGTACCTTTATTTTTAGTATATTTGTGTATTGTGTTTTCTTATGATATTGTGCATATGACACTAGTGGTACTGTAGGAGCTTCACTCGTCTCCTAGTTCAGCCTAAGCTGCTCTGCTAAGCTACCTTTTCATTTTAGGTTGCAGTCGTTGCATGCAGTGATGCCAGAGCAGACAGCGGTGTGGCATCGGGCAGCGGCGGCGGTGCTGGAATCGTTGAAGTTGGTGCTGAAGTAGCTGAAGTCAAAAAACTAGCTAGAAGATAGTAGAAGATGTATTTTTGACCCTGAGACTTCAGAAAAAGAAGTAAGCTCAATCCAAGCCTTTGGAGAGCACTTTTGGTGAAGGTAGAGTCCTTCCAGCAAGAGCAGGGCAGCAGGATAACAAGCAGGGCACGATTCCTTCTCAGCAAAGCAATCCAGATGAGTCCTTTGGGCAGCTAGGTAGTTGCTCTCACAAAGTGCAGGTGTAGATCCAGAAGTGTCTGATTTAGTGAGGTGAGAGACCTAGTTTATATTTCCAAAAATGTCTTTGAAGTAGGGAAAACTTCAAATAGTGGTTTTGAAGTGCACAAGTTCCCCTTTCCGTCCAGTCCTGTCTGCCAGGATCCCTGTGGGGGTTATCAGTCCTTTGTGTGAGGGTAGACCACTAGGCCTTGAAATGTAAGAGTCAGCCCCTCCACCCTTCCTACCCAGGGAGAAACATTCAGGCCCATATTTATACTTTTTCAGCGCCGCATTTGCACCGCTTTGTGTCGCAAAAACGGCGCAAACTTACAAAATACTATTGTATTTTGTAAGTTAGCGCCGCTTTTGCGTCAAAAAGTGACGCAAATGCGGCACTAAACAAAGTATAAATATGGCCCTCAGTATGCAGATGAATGAGAATGTGTTTGAGTGTCCTGTGTTGATGGCTGTCTGAGTGGAATACACAAGGGGAGCGGTCAATCAGCACAGACCAGAGTGGATTGGAGAAAGGCTGTAAGGCACAGATGGCTGTAAATGCAGAAAAATGCTCACTTTCTAAAAGTGGCATTTCTAAAATAGTAATATTAAATCCAATTTCACCAGTAAGCAGGTTTTTCCATTACCATTCTTGCAATACTAAACATGACAGGGGTACTCCTTCAAGATCAGAATCTACTGCTTAAAAGTATATAAGGGTACTTTTAATGCTAGTCTATGAGAGGAGCATAATTTTCCAATGCTGACAAGAAGTGCTATGCAGCATTAGGATTTTATGTAATTACCATGTACCATTGATGATAACACCCCAGCAAGTTATCAGCACATTTGGCTGCATTAACTTTCCCAACTGTTTCTTCATCACCAAACCCAATTCTCATAACAATATAATTTAGAATATCAATTCTAGATCTTCATAACTCACAGGGCTAATGTCAGGTGGTTGTAACTTGTAGAGTGCTTTGTTCACCACCAAAATCCATCTTCCAGTTTTTTCTCTTGACCATCATGTATGGTGATCTTGAATTTGCTAGGACCATTATACTTTTTCCATCAAACATAATACAGCATTTAGGCATAATAACTGAACCAGCATCCACTTAACTCAGAGGAGGCTTCACATTGAAAACCAATGCGTTACACACTCTGTGATATTCTCAAAATTGGGAGACTTGTCATATTTACAGGCACAAGCATAGTGTCCTATCTTGCCACACTTGCTGCAAGTGGACATTCTAGCATGGCAATTAAATAACCAGGATTTCCACACCTGTAGCATTTCAGTTTAGCCTTTTTGAATTATTGTTTGACAGTATCCCACACGTGTTTACTTTGCACACACAAGCTCGCTCATCATTCTCTCCAATGATCTCAGCAATGCGAGTGTCAGATACAGCCATTCCATGTGACTTTCTGCAAGTTGAATTTCTAGCATGACAATTCACAGGATTACCATGGCTTAAGCATTGCAGTTTAGCCTCTTTGATTTATTACTTGTTAACTTCCCTTCCTTGTTTACTTTACACACACAAGCTCTCTCATCATTCTCACTGCCGATCTCAACAACAGGAGTGTCAGATATTGCTTTTCTATTTTCAAACATCGCTTGTACCCAAATATCTGTGCTCTTCATACTCTGAATAATAGCAACTGCTTTCTTGAGATCAGGATGTTCACTAGTAACGTTTCCTGAACTTTTATGAAATGTGTGCACCTTAACATTGGTCCCTAATCAATAAGTCTGTTAACGGGCAAAAATCAAAGGTGTGTGCTAATGTTCTCAAACATGCCTCATAGCTTCCAGTGCTCTCAGTATTTACTTGAGTTCTTGTGAAAAATCTGTGCTGTTCTAATGCTACATTTATTTACAGCATTAGCACAGATGTGTCAAATACATCACAAGGTTCACCTTCCCTGTCAATCAAAGGTAACAGTTCCAAACTTTCATATTATTGAGGCATCAACCCCTAGACTGAGTAAGAGTACACCTTGCTTCCTGGAAGATGAAAACGTTTCTCCACCAATCACCAACAGATAAGAATCAAAAAGTTTCTTCCATTATTTCCAGGGTAGTAATGGTTATCGCCAACAGAAATGCTGAATGTTGGGATGTGCAAGCTGCTGGCATGACTTCAAGTAATCAAGTATGAGGAGGATGAAATTATGAATGATGTATGAAAAAATATATAATGTATGGTTACATAGTAAAGTGTCCGGGATTAAATACTGCATGGACCATTCAGTATAACCTAGTCAGCGGCACTCGTTCAATTTTAGTTACTGAAAGGTTCAAAACAGTTACTTTAAAAGTTGAATCATCCTCAGGACTGATGAGTTTGATGAGTTTGCAGGTATTCTAATCATTCGCTGAGATAAAAACGTCATCAAATACTTAATGGATCCTTCCATGGGTTCAAGAAAAGGTGGGTTTTATGAATAAATGTCTCCATTCATTTCTTGTTAAGATTTATTTAGGATGAAGGCAACAACACCTGCTAGACCTTCCTGCTCAGCAATTGTCTGATCTCTGTCCCAGGAATAAACTATCTGGAATCTTTGGAAGAAGCATCTGTTGCAAGGATGTACTCTTCATCGGGTTGCTTAGATATAAACGTTCGTGATCAATGCCTGTCTCCTCCCAGGCAGCTCATCGCCAGGGTTATGTCCTATTGTGAAGAAGGACACCATCAATCCCAGGCCAGCTCCAAGTCTCAACTGCTCAACTTGAAATTCCCTTGAGGCTAGAATTCTACAGTTCTAATAACGCCTAAGGAAAGCTGAAGAACCAGCAAGTTCCACAATGAAAATCATAACACCTCCCTTGTGGTCACTCTGAACTGGTTCCGAGGGCAGATCCTTTCTCAGAGGGATTGGTGCCTGGCTGGCTAGTAGGACAACAGAAGTGGCCAGCCAAGGTGTGAGTTACATCTACCTGTAACAGAGAAGACATCCTTTGAGATTAAATAAATACTTTGGAACAGCCCATATGGCCATCCTGTTAGGGGAAGGTCAAGCCCTCTCCCTTTGTCTCAGCATTTCACCCTTAAACAAAGAGCTATCTAACTCCTGGGTGACAGTGATCACTGGCAGAGCGGTGTATTCTGCTCAGACAGGAAAATGTCAAGTTTCTAAAAGTGCAATTTTCGAAATAGTAATATAAAGTTCAACTTGGCCATTAAGTTGGATTTTAAATTACAATTAAATGAGTCCTTGAATAGTTTTCCTACCTTCTATCAAATTAAAATTCAGCATTTTAAGGTGTTATAATGTAAACCAGTATTTCTCTATAGAAGTACCAGCCTTTACTCATTTATAGGCAGCTTAGAAGGTTTTTCTCTGCCAAGACATGTTAAACATGAAATGCACATTTTAAATACCATACACCTACCCTAAGGGCCTATCATAGGCCGACTATTAATAATTAAAATGGAAGGTTTATGCCTGGCAAAAAAGTTTATTTTGATTGGTTGATTTGGCAGTCCTAACATTTTAGTAGTGGCACTATTCTGCACATGTGACATTTAACTTACATTCCCTGGGGACACATTTGCACCATATACTAGGGATTTATAGGTAAAATAAATATACCAGTTAGGATTATAGCCAATTTCTACGTGATTAAGACATTCGCGCACATGTACTAGGGCCTGGATAGCAGGGTTCTGAAAACAGAGTTAAAATACAAGCAGCATCAGTTTACAAAAATTGGGATGACCATACAAAAAAGCATTTTCGTAGAGCTTGATAAAAGGGGTTTGCGTACAGCACTGACTTACTTACCTCCAAATGTGTCTTAATATCAGGAAAACCCTAATTCGCCTGAGAAACAGCGATACTTCTCTATACGAAATCCTAAACTAAATGAAGGCCTGGGTGAGATTTGTTACAGCAGCATGATTCATATAATTTTGCATTATGCCTATTATGTGAATTTCCTGAAATAATGCTGCATTGCTCAATTATGTTGCATCAAAATTATAGCATCATAAAGCGGGAACCTAGGAACACGAAAAATGAATGGAACGTGAGCCTGTGTTTCAAAGCACTTTTGTTTTTATTTCTATTTTTTGACTCAATGTGGCCTCCCAAAATAGATAAGAGGATACATTTAATGCTATACTATAGTGCCAGATTTTCATTTCACATAATTAAGAGTAATTTCACATAATTTTCCTGAAAGTTTGATAATAAACACGTAAATGCAAATTACACACACTTCACACATACTAAACTAAAACAAAGCCACCACTTCCAAATTCTGGGTATTTTGTTTCTAGAATGCGATAAATAATATTTCCTTCTTTGTATATAAATTACAAGCGCTGTACTTACTAAAAATAATAAGCCTACATTTGTTCAATGATAATAGAAAAACCTCATCCAGGATGCAGACTGATAATATTTGAACTGGCACAAACTGTTAAAAAATGCATTACTCTTGTGTCATTCTGAAGTGCATTTATCACAATTATCAGATGGATAGTCTCAAATATGCTAATACAAAACAACTCAACCATTCCATCAAATACAAAGCAATAATATTTGCTTATGTTCATTGATCTTCAGCGCTCTGTGGAACCTAATTGAGGGTATGATAATTTAACTGATCAGTATTGCCATGAATCTCTACGTTAAATCTATATTCTGCTGTGGAAGTCCTTCTTTGGAAATGCCTTGGAGCATTCACTTGCTTGCTGCACTGTTATTGCTAGGAAGAGTCAACTGTAGTGAAGAGAAATCTGAAACATAGATATTATTGAACTGCGTTGACCCATCAAGAAAGAAGGGCTGAATGGATATGGTACTAGTCATGAAATTCTGGTCACAATTTGTGACCAGTGTGGTAATTTGTGAGCAGTATTTTTGTGATCAGTGTACTAATTTGTGAACCTATCTACAGTATGTACCAATAGGTCAGTTTGCAAATGACTGATTCCTAGTTGGTTATAATTCGACCTACCTCATTAATACTATTGAGGCAGGTCACAAATTGCGACCCATTAGGAATCACAGCCATCATTGGAATGGTGGCATGCTGAGGTCAGCAGACCCTGTTTTTATGATCGGTTAGAAATAAATCAAATTTTTTATGGTTTGCATACAACCCAATTTCCCGAAAGAAAAACAGAATACAGAAAAATGAAAAGTTTAAATGACATTTTTACGAGTAGGCAGTGGTCCCTGAGATCACTGCTGACTCGTAAAAATGTTTTTGTCAACATTCATAAAGGGGAAGTGGTCTTTTGGGATTCCTTCCAGTTTGCAAATGGGTTAACAATACATTTTGGTAGTCAGTAAAGTATTGATATTCTGCATTCAAATTTCAGTCACAAAACACTAATACATAAAATGCAAATTCAGTATTTGGAAGAGACACACTAAACCCAGCCCTTTCAAATACCAAGCCAGTATTTGGTAGCAAACACAAACTGTAATTCAGTAACGTGTTACCAAATCATAATTTGAGTTGTGTACATACCTAAATGCCTTTTTGCAGTCTCAACCAACTGGATTGTACAAAACGGGCCATTTGAGAATACAAACACGCTTGATGCAGCTGGCCCTAGAATATATGTGTAGTGTCTTGCAAGTTTTAAAATGAGACCCTTTTGGCTCCGAACAAACTTAGTAGAAGTGTGACTTAGATGTTAAAGTGGAATACAGTGTAAGCTTGGTTTAGTATGTTGAGTTTCCAGTTACTTGTAGAAGAATCAAGACAGGTAATATTCAGCTCTGTATTTGGTGTTTTCTTTCATAGGTACCCCAGCTGAGGAGGATGATACAACTGGTGATGAGGATGTGATAAGTATCCCGAAGAACTATCGTGTTCTCCCGGAGATTTTGCTGTGGTCCAAGTAAACTGCTTGACCATGCCACGTGTGCCGCTGTCTAAGTATGGAATCGACGATCCATGCATATGGAGTCAAAGCACAGCTCCAGCCACAGTGAAGCAGTGTTTTGCAAAGAATCTACACCCTGTTGGCTGAGAACCTGCTGCTCAGGCCATACACAAAGGTACTGTGCTGCCAAGCAAGATAACCTTGTACATTACACGGAGCACTGTTGTAAAAGGTGATATGTACAGGTACAGAAAAGAAGCACTAAAAACTGCTATAGCCAAATACATATATAGAAGTGCTGGCTTACAAAACTCGTAAGAAGGAAGCTTATTGTCATTACACTTACCAGAGTCATGATAAGTAAATCTTTACGACCTCAGCACTGGGTGAGAAGACCCAAGAAGCAGCAATGGGACTGTGCTTACTGAGCTGTCCAATACCTGAAGTGGCATACCACCAAATCTGCCTGTTGGTAACTCAGAATACCTCCACAGGTCTCCAAAATTGAAAGGGCTCAGATGGAGACTGGGAAGGATGTCACAGTCCCAAAGACTGTCCAGGATGACCCTTAGGCTGATCCATTGCAGAGTGTCAAAGATGGCACAGATGAGGCAGGCCCTAGTGGACAGCAGACCGTATCTGAAAGAGCTCCACCATAAATGTCAGCAATTCCTATAACTAGTTACCATGCTACTGCCTTCCAGAAACCACCACCACCTTTTGATACTGCCAAAAAGGAAAATATTGGTGATAGATGGAATGCTGGATAGCGACATTCAATTATTTCATTGATGCACTTGAAGAGACTGAGTATCACAAAAAACGTCCTGGTGATGGTGTGGAAGACGTCATAAAGAAAATGCCCAGAACTGGCAAAGAAATCACATACCATCAGATTAAAGAAGTGTTGAATCTCAAATTCAATCCTGTACCAAATGTTGATTACAAAAGATAAATTTTCAGTCAAGAACACCAAAAAATATGATTTTGTGGGGAAACTCGTTTAACTCATCAAGCACTGTAAGTTCAATGAATTTAATGATGAAGAAGTTCTGGGTCCTAGAGTTATTGATGGATGCTTGTCAGATTCATTCAAAAAATCAATCCTGAGAGAAACTCAGTATGGAACGAATATTGCACCATATAATTGTATTATCATGCCAGCAATGTGTGGACTTGGATGTCGTTCCCATTCAATGGCCTTGTTTGCCTGGCGCATGTCAACGCAAATGCATACAGCTCCTTCACTGTCTTTTTTGGGCACTACCAGTATGGGAGAAATCCACGGCATTGGACCAGAGAACGCTCAATAATGCCATCTTCTTGTCAATGAAAAGCAATTTGTCTATGTCGCTGAGCAACAGGACAGACATCCTCAATAATGTGCAGCTTTACTTTCATAGTCTTAAGCTATACTAAAATACAAAACAACTAGGGCAATTCACTTACTTTTTGGTGATGAGCATTCATGTTATAATTCATAGAAATCAGACCAGCTGTGCTGAAACAAGCACTTGACTCTATACCTGGAAGAACATGGATGTGTGCTTGCAACTTCGTTTTCTTGTGTTTCATTGTCGCTACAAATGTAGGATAACTTTTTATGGGTATTGATGCAGCCCATTTATAAACTTTTCAATGGCGCAAGCTGTGGTAATGAAGATGGTAATCAAGATAGTTCATTATATTTCTTCAGATGGCATGTTCCTTTTCTGCAGGAGGAGGATACCTGGAGATGCAGCAGTGAACCCTGAGGACAGTGAGGATGAGGAGGCAGATTATGAGGATGAGGACAACAGAACATCAGTTATACATCAATACTTCCAATGCCACACAGGTGAGACAGTGCAACTGACCATTCCTCTGACTATTGATGTTTTCTGTGTGGCTGTAGCATGATGGCATTCACTTCCTTTGCATCTCAACTTACTGTCACCTATGGCTTGTCATTTTACAGATGTTGGTGATATAACAACTGTGTACTGATGTGATGACTACACTACAGGCAGCTACAGTTCATTATTTCTATGCTCTCACAGTGTTCAGATGATTTGCACTAGATGTGACTGTTTCCATCAATGCACATTTTCAACACATAAAATATTAGTAGTCAAGTTGTGTTCAAGGGTGTTTATTGTAGTGCTATGAAATTGAGGGAAAAGCGCAATGAAATGGGGTGATGGTGGAGGAAAGTCCAGGGTATTGTCCCAGTCTGTTTGTAGCAAAGGTCCAGTGTCCAAGGGGCCATGGGAAGGGGAGCAAAGGCAGTTTAAATTGGACACGGGGATGGTGTGGGACACAAGGAGAACAATCACAAGAGTCTTATTTCCTGGCGGTGGTCTTGGCAAGTGTCTCTGGCTTCT
Source organism: Pleurodeles waltl (assembly GCF_031143425.1). Classification (NCBI taxonomy): domain Eukaryota; kingdom Metazoa; phylum Chordata; class Amphibia; order Caudata; family Salamandridae; genus Pleurodeles; species Pleurodeles waltl. The sequence continues at coordinate 264,881,955 of NC_090440.1, forward strand.
AGCTGGGTTGCAGGGAATGTTTACGTAGTGATTCATCTTCTGCTGGGGAGGGGTGCTGGTAGCCCGTGGGTCCTGTGGCAGGGCCTCCTGCCCACTAGCTGCAGCGGAAGTGGAGGGCTGGTCAAGGGACTGGCTAGTGGTAGGGGCCCGCTGCTGTGCTGTTGCTTCCCTCATGATGTTGGCCATGTCTGCCAGCACCCCTGCTATGGAGATCAAGGTGGTATTGATGTCCTCCCTGATCCCCTGATACTGTTCCTCCTGCAGCTTCCTGTTCTCCTTCACGTTGTCAAGGATCTAGCCCATCATGTCCTGGGAATGTTGGTAGGCTCCCAGGATCTCTGTGAGTGCCTCCTTGAGATTCGGTTCCCTGGGCCCGTCCTCCCCCTGGCGCACAGCAGCCCTCCAAGCATCCCTGTTGTCCTGTGCCTCTGTCCCCTGAACGGTGTGCCCACTGCCACTGACCCCTGGTTCCTGATTTTTGGGGCGAGGTGAGGACTGGGGTCCATGTAGAGGTGGGCACACTGCTGATTGATGTGTCCTGGGGACAGAGGTATGGGGAAAGGTGGGTGGGTGCAGTGGTGTTGGATGCTGATGGGAGAGGCTCTGTGGTTGACTGTAACTGGGCTGGGGTGACCGACTGTCCAGTGGGCCCTGATGGGCCAGGTTGTTGATTCAGATCCTGAAGTCCAGAGGTACTGTCATCACTGGGGGCATCTTCTGTTGGGGGACTGGATAGTCGTGGCACCTCTTCTCCACTGACATTGGCTGGGGCACCTATGGGGATGTAAGTGATGTATTATGATTCATGTTTGTGGCATATTGTACATCCCTGGCTTCCCCTCTATCGTTACTGTTGCCCTGCCACCTTTGTTTGTATATGGTGATGTATTGAGGGATTGTTAGTTTCCCTATGCTGGGCATTCTTTAGTGATGGGTGTCCATGCAGGGCTCGGAGGGTTGTCTATTCATTGGTATGGCATGCAGTATTTGGCATTGGGGTTAGTCATATGTGTAGATGCAGTGTGTGAGATGGAGTGGAGTGATGGGAGTGAGGGTGAGGGGGTGTGATGGCATGCAGGTATGGGAGGTGATAAGTAGTAAATATTGACTCACCAGTGTCCAGTCCTCCGGCTACTCCAGCGAGACCCTCAGGATGCAGTAATGCCAAGACTTGCTCCTCCCATGCTGTGAGCTGTGGGGGAGGAGGTGAGGGTCCACCTCCAGTCCTCTGTATGGTGAGCTGGTGCCTTGCTGCCACGGAACGCACCTTCCCCCGTAGGTCATTCCACCTCTTCCTGATGGCGTCCCTTGTTCTTGGGTGCTGCACCACAGCGTTCACTCTGTCCATGATTCTCCGCCATAGCTCCATCTTCCTGACAATGGATATCTGCTGTACCTGTGCTCCAAACAGCTGTGGCTCTACTCTGACTATTTCCTCCAACATGGCACTTAACTCCTCATCAGTGAAACAGGGGTTCCTTAGTGGGGACATGGGTATTGTGTGGTGTGTATTGGTGAGAGTGTGTTGAGTAATGTGATGAGGTGTGTGATGTGGTGTGCGTGAGGGAAGTATGGGTGTATGTGGTGTGTGTGTCTAGTTGTCTCTGTGCTGTTTGTGTCAATCTCCTGGCAGTAATTGTTGTTCGTAAAGGGTTGTGGGTAATGTGAGTGTGTGTTTTATAGTGCTGTAGGTGTGTGGGTGTGGTGTGTTTATGAGTGTTAGGTGTGTATTTTACTTATTGGCCAATGTAGTGTTATTTAGTATGTCGGTGTCCATTCTGAGTGTGGTGGTATGTACCTCCAATGGTTTACCGCCATTGAATGTCCGGCCATGGTGATTCGTGGGTCATGATGTGGTGGGCTTTATTTTGGTGGCGTAACGGTATGAGTGTTGGTACCGACACTTTAACACTGACCTTTGGCTGGCGGATTTGTGTATGTGGCAGTATTCTGTTGGATTGGTGTGTATGTATCATAATATGAGGAACGGATATTCGCCACTTTGGCGGGATGTTGGCGGCTATCACCGTGGCGGTAAGTGTGATTTACCGACAATGTCAAAGTGAGGGCCTATGTGTCCAGGGATTGACTTCACAACCTGTGCCTGGATTGGTAATACAGCAGCTTGCTTTGCTAGATGTGAGTAAGATATGTTGACTATATGTACCACAATGCAATGCAAAGGGCCAAACTGTGCTGTGAAGTCCTATAGTGTAGAGTGAAACAAAAAAACATTGAATTCCTCCCTCAGTATACCTGCCCTTCCTACATGTTTGCAGATGTCACGTTTGATATTCTATTTTTACTTTTATTTTTTGGGATTTCCGTTCTGATTACAAATGGCATGCCACGGAAGAGGATCCCACGCTCCACATGCAGAGTGTACGCTTCGAGTGTAGATGATCCACCTGAGTTTGAATGATCCACCCCGAGTGCAGACATAGGGATACTACTCGTACACGTAACTTACCTTTGCGAATACCTAAAAGTAATAAACTTTCACTTTTGGTCTAAACTTAGACTAAAATTATAAGTTTACCTTTGTGAATCAGGCCTGGTAAGTGTACAGGGAAGCCCTAGCAAATGCATGTGCTGGACACTGATCACTACGATCTCCCCAGCTACATGAAGGCCTCTCCTAATACTGAGTTGTTTGATATCAAACAACCTCAGGGCACCTTAGAGGTGCCCCCCTACAAAACGTAACACTCCTGGCATGGTTGCTGACTGGTTTCCACCAGCCTGCCACCACCATTCAGAAATCTGAACTCCTTTGCTCTCAGGAGCCAGAACAAAAAGCCTTCCTGGGGTGAAGGTAGCCCGACTACTGGAGGATTTCCACCCAAATTGTGGTGTACATTCTTCATACCTTGTAGTGTGGCAGCCGTGGCTTCAGGGGCCTAAAGAAAAGACCACTGAAGTCATAATGAGGGCCATAATCTTTTGAATGTGAGCCTTGTAACCTCTGGTAGCCACTGTTTAGTTTTGAAGGTGAGTCAACTGCAGTCTGCTCTCTTTAGGCCCTTCCCTAGCCTGTCTGTTCTATTTCAGACTAATTTAAGTTATTTCAGTAGAATCTAGGGTCGATGTGTGTGCATAATATTACATTTAATGAAGTGGGACATTGAGATAACAAGAACCGGACTCAACCTGTACGGGAAAGCCACCATGGGACAAAATAGAATAGTGTTTTGATTTTATTTTCCTTTGAATAGTAATGGCACTCATTCATTGCTGATGGCATTTTGTCACTTTTGACTGGTTAACCAAAAAGTGAGCTGTTTATTATGAAGAGAACAGGACCCTTGCAACTTTCGGTTCAGAACAAGATTGAAGGACCTGGTTTATAAGCAATTCATTCAGGATTCTTCCAAAATTAATTAAATGGGATCTTCCACCAGCCTTCTTTATCTTGGACACTGAAGAGTAGGGAATTCAATAATTGCATTCATTATGATCTGGCTTGAAAGTGCAGTGGTTGCTAGGCAATTATATAAGCATCACTAGAGAGGGGCTTTGGCTCCATCAACATGATAGGATCCAGAAGTTAATTTTTTGATTGGGCATAGATAGTGTGGTTCCACAAAAATGTGTTTGCCCTCAACACAGCTTTGATCATTGTGTTCATTTATACAGTTGCCTGAGTTTGAACTTTCAAGGGCACACACTTGACATTGTAATGCTAGATCATTTATGGTGCTTTTCTGTTGCAGCAGCACAGATGGGAGAAGGCAGTCATGAACCCACATGGATATTTAGGTCTGGCTTGATGGTGCAACTGTCGCCGGAACCTGACCTTCTAGCGTACACCAATACTTTTCTCCATTGCTTTCCTCCCACACAAATACATATCCATTCCCATGACATTTACTTATAATACTTCACATTACCATGCATCACTCCTTTACAGGCAGGCCTATTGGTATTGCCAATGCTTCTTGAGTATGGTGATTGGCAAAGTTTTCCTCACGAAAGCTAGGTTATGAACATGGGCCACCCTCTGGACAACAAAGAGGGCTTTAAATCAAAAGTGATGCCAGTTAAGTGATTAATGGAGGCTTTTCCTGAGTTAACCAGTGCTGGTTCAGCTGAACATGATTTGGAAAGGGGAGAAGTAGGCAAATGATTTTCAGAAGTTTTAGAATCTTGCTTACAAAACTAAAATAGTGAAGACTAAATTTGACTAAACACTAACATTTCACAAAGAAAACAATGATGTAGAACTACACACAATATGTCACATATAAAGGAGACTACTGGGATGACCACCCACAAAGTCACACAAATTTGGCTGCTTTGCATTGGTGCTCCTGTGATGTTGGGTGAAACATATTTTTGTTTTTGTCAGGCTTCCCGAAAGCAGATGCAGACCTCCAGGTATTGGTGGATGGGACAAACGCTAGTGCTTTTGACGGGCTTGAGTAAAGAAAGGTGATGGGGTGCTGGCTAGCAGTCCATCTGCAGGAGTGAGGGAAGAGAGTGTAAAGTGGTATAGGATGTGCCAACAGTAAGATTCAGGTAAGATACTGCCAATGAGAGGCAACAGTCCACCCATGGCCCCAGGCATAGTGAGGATGTTTTTTGATGTAATCAGTGTTGCACTTCCCTCAGCCAAAAATTGTTTCTGCAAACTTCGGTATTCAACATATTTTTATTCTCAATGGAAAAATGTAATAAAGTACAAATGGAAACATATTTGTAGAAATGTTCAGCATTTTAACTTTTTTCCTAAATATGAAAGAATCAACCAAACATTGTTTACAAAATGTATCCCCATTGAAGTTAACAGCAGAAAGTATAAATACAATGGGAATATTTTTCTAAATTATATTTACAATACAATATTTTTGTCAGACAACATTTCTATGCTCGATATTCTGACATAGAAGCTATGAGCATTACTTATGGAGAGCTTTACGATCCCCTTTGCTTTGTCTAATGCTTTGTGATTAGTTAAGAGTTTTTGATCCAGTTTCCATCATTTTCAGAAAGGCAACGTGGTCTGTATGAAGTACTGATGGGATTGGTAGCTTATCAAGACCTGGTACATCAACATTGACAGCATCTCAACCAAACTGTAACAGATTACAACACAACAAAACCAGCAGATCACAGCACACTCAAGATAAAGTCAATCAATCAAATATGGATTTGTAGAGCGGGGATAATCATCCATAGGGTCTCAAGGTTCTGTTTGTGGGTGTGCTGCTCAGTCAAAAAGTCAGGTTTTGAGGTCCTTCCTGAACTGCTTTAGTGATGCGGTCTGCCTGAGCTTGAGAGGTAGTGTGTTCCATGTCCGGGCTGCTCGGTAGGAGAAGGATCTTCCTCCTGCTGTGCTTTTCAGATCTTGGGGACGGCTGCAAGGACTAGCTGAGAGGAACAGAGGCATCTGTTGAGTACATAGAAGGTGAGGCAGTGGTTGAGGTATGCCAGTCCTATGTTGTGCAGTGCCTTGTAGGCGTGGATCAGGAGTTTGTATGGGATGCTCTTGTTGAATGGGAGCCAGTGTAGGTCTGGGAGTTAGGAGGAGATGAGGCTATGTCAGGGGATGTCCAGGATGAGTCTGGCTGCTGCAATCTGGAAACTTTGTAGTCTTGATTGAAGTTTCTTGGTGATGTCCTCATAGAGAGCGTTGCCCTAGTCCAGTTTGTTAGTGATAGGTGCATGGGTGACTGTCTTCCTTATGTCGGAGGAAATCCATTTAAAAATCTTCCGCAGGAGTCGGAGGGTGTGAAAGCATGACATGGAGATAGAGTTGATTTGACAGGTCATGGACAGAGAGGAGTTCAGGATGATGCCCAGGTTGCGCGCCTGGTCTGTGGAGGCAGAGGCATTTCCTAGAGCGGTAGGCCACCCAGAATCATTCCAGGCAGAAGGGATCAAGCTGATTACGAGGATCTCTGTCTTGTTTGAGTTGAGCTTAAGGCAGCTGGCATCCTTCCAGACGGTCACTACTCTCATCCCATTGTGGACATTTTTCTCGATCTCCTCGAACAGGGACAGGATCAGTTGGGTGTCGCCGGCATAGGAGACTATGGCCCTCATTACAACCCTGGTGGTAAATCCCACTTACTGCTGTGCTGACGGGCGTCAAGATACAGTGGCCGCGGCGGGAATCCACTACAAGTATTACGACCCACATCTCGTAATCCGCCACAATACAGACACCCACAGAAGTCCGCCACACCAAAGGTCAGTGATAAACTGGCGATAGCCAAACCTACACCGTCACGCCAACAGAACTACACCTACACTATCACGACCCACTAATTAACGCGGCGGTCATTCAACCGCTGTAATCCATTGGTGGTACAAACCGCCACACTCAAAATACACACACATTTACAAAACACAACCATATTGGACAATTCAAAATACACACACCTGATACACATACACACACCACACACCCACACCACTATAGAACACACACCCGAATTACCCACAACTCCTTACAACGATTTTTTTGGAAGAAGCAGAGATAGAGAGAGAATAGCAAACACAACACCAGCATCCACAGGCACACAACACCATCACTTATACAACATCCACGCACCCCAAAGAACACACACCAACACAACACATCACACAGCACAACAAACATCACCTCACTCATCACCCACACCACAATATGGCACCTCAAAAACACCCCAGGTTTTCTGAGGAGGAGCTCAGGGTCATGGTGGAGAAAATCATCCGGGTAGAGCAACAGCTAATCGGATCACAGGTGCAGTAGACATCCATTGCAAGGAAGATGGAGCTATGGCGGAAAATTGTCGACAGGGTCAATGCAATGGGACAGCATCCAAGAACAAGGGATGACATCAGGAAGAGGTGGAACGACCTACGGGGGAAGGTGCGTTCCGTGGTTGCAAGACACCAGGAAGCAGCACAGAGGACTGGCGGTGGACCCCCACCTCCTCCCCATCAACAAACAACATGGGAGGAGCAAATCTTGGCAATCATGCATCCTGAGGGCCCCGCACAAGTAGCAGGAGGACTGGACTCTGGTAAGTCAAATCTACTAAATCCCCCCCCCTCCCTACCTGCATGCTATCACAAACACCTAGAGACCAACCCTCACACCCATCTCCCCAAAACCCCACAGATACCCCACTATCACAATACACAAATCCCAAAACAAAGGCCTGCATGTTATACCAATGCATGGACACCCATCACCAAAGCATGTCCAGTACAGATACTCAACCAGGCCACAACATCCTCAATCACACAAGAGCAAAGACAATAAGCCCAGCACAGGAGTAGAGGGTAACTCACCCATTGCACAAGATGACACACACAGATACAATAACTATGCATTTACCCCCCAACAGGACCCCTACCCAACGTCACCGGACAAGAGGTGCCAGACATATCCAGTCCCCCCACAGAAGAGGCCCACAGTGACGACAGCAGCTCTGCACGCCTGGATCAAGATGACCAACCCGGCCCATCAGGGAGCTCTGGACAGTCGCTTCTCCTGCCACTGTCAGAAACCACCACTGAACCTCCCCCTCAGGAAACACCACCACAGCGCCATCCAGCGGGCCCATCCCTCTGTCCCCAAGACACATCAATCAGCAGTGTGTCCACCACTACAGGGACCCCAGGCAAACCCACCAACCCAAGACAATCAGGGACTTGGGGTCAGTGGCAATGGGCACACGGTTCAGGGGACAGAGGCACAGGACAACAGGGAAGCTGGGAGGACTGCTGTGCGACAGGGGGAGGACAGGCCCATAGAACCCACTCTCCACGAGGCACTCTCCAACATCATGGTGTTGCACAGGCTCTGATTATCCTAATGAGACTACTGGATTTTTGGGTGGCAGGATCGTTCACAGTGTGGGGGACTAAGTCTAACCCACGGCGAAGGACCCTTGTCACCCCAAATCCGGGCTGAGCTCCGGCTAACTAGCAGTGCCTCATCTCTCCCAAAGGGAAGAGGCAATTGGGCAGCTGAGTGCATGACATCTTATGGCTTCCCAGGGAAGTCGTGGTCACTCAGATCCCAACCAGTTCTCTCATACACAGTGTGGTCTCATATATAAATGATAAAGGCAGTTTGAGTTTTAAAGATTGGTTTAATAAAACAACTGCATTTTAGATAGCAAGGCGTGAGCCGCAATAACCAGAACCATACAACACAGTAGGATTGAAATAGTAACGAGGAGAGTGAAACATAAGAATAACGCTATCATAGTGCTACTCGATTGCATTCTCTCTTCTAAGTTCTATTTTGAGCACAGCATGTTAAGCTCTAAGCCTGCCTTCCAGGTTCCCCCGGGAGGACATCAACCCTCATACCTGAGCAAAGGCCTGTGATCTGGATCAGCATCTGCAACAGGGCAGTCAGCGTCTAGTTGTGGTTCCCTGGTCGGAATATCCCTCTTATGTGTACCAGGACTAGGAAGTGTTTTTATAATTAACAAGCCGGTGTTCTAAGAAACGTCAATACGTAAGAATGTGTACTTTCTACGAACCCTAAAGACTAAACTCGTACCACGTCTATCGGCAATGTACCAGACTGTATCCTTGACTGAAGCACAGAGCGAGCAAGAATGTATTGTTTGAGAACTCCGGTGCTGAAGTAAGCTAAACAGTGTGATAGAATAGAATAAAACAAGACCGTGAAACTGGTTATTGCAAAATAACAGTGCGAGGCTGAAGAAAACGCATCTAGGGCAAAGTGCACAGAGGCCTAATGCTTTAAGCAAACGTGCAAAGGCTATATTAAAAATGGCAACACTACACCCTACCCTTGTTGGTAGAAAGTGGTTTAAATCGAAGCATAAAAAATTGGCATTATTAAAAAAAAAAAAAAACTAAAACCTTCTATAATTCCAACAAGTCAAGAGGACATCAAAGCACAATAATCCCAAATTTAAAAGTACGCATGCGGCTAAGAGCCAAATTTATGTAACAGTGTCAATTTAGATCAAATCCAATTCAAACGGCGGTCATTGAAAGCAGGAGGCTCTCCACTTCGGCAGATGACAAGACCGGAAAATCCACGCCAAAGACTATTAAGGAGCAGGTGTGTTCCAAAGCCTCAGAATCAACCAAGGCGGCATCCCGTACAGAGCCTGTGAACGAATTAATATCAACTTCCTCCAGGAAGGGTATTTCGTAATCAGCCTCACGAAGCAAATGCAGCTGCAGCGCGCATGTCTGGGAATGAGCCCTCATCGGGAACATCAACAGATCAGCATCAACCACTGGGGGACATTGCTGTGAGAGACAGACGTCTAGTGCATGTTCAGAAGAGCACCAGCGGCACCGAAACACAGGCTGCACACAATCCAAAACCGGTCTGAATGACAGAGACCAGTCACACTCCAAATGTCCCAGGAGTGTTGCTCCGAAGTGCTGCATCATGCGTTCACGACACAGCTGCGCTGATGGGAGCGCCCACATTTGTCCTTGTTGAGGCGGGACAGCCATTGCGGAAACACAACAGCAACAGCAAAGTGCCGGCTAATAAAGCCAAAGTGATCGGAAATCCCCCAAAAATTCTTCCGAAAATTGAATGAATAGCCAGAGGTATTAAACCGAATATGGAAGAGAAGGTGTGAACGAAACCAACACCTACGGCTTTGAAAAAATGTGCTAATCCAGCTGTGCTGGACGCATTAAATATACGTCCCATGAGTTCACCAAAGTGGCTCGGAAAGTGGGTATTTAACAGGGACTGTATTTCTGCTGATGACCTTGCCACCTGAAGTGTGTAGGTCTCGCGTGCAGATGTAAGGGCCACATGCTTTTGAAACAATAAAGCCTTTAGTCTACTTAACTTGTCGAAATTCACCTTGGAAGTAGCAATGTGAGGCCAGATATCTGCTACCTCCCTTAATTTAGTGGGGGGAAACAACATATTCCCGCAGCAAGTAACGACCTTGGTGACCGAAACAACGTAAACTATTCCGGCCCGCATGCCACAACAGTCTTCACTATTGAGGAGGACGTAGCTGCCGTTTATAAGCACGTGGAATGCGCGTTTAATTAAGGGGACCGGAACTCCCTTCAGATAGCAAGCCAGGTTCGCAACCAAGGCATTACATGCCCCATGCAAGGACAGCTGCTTTCAAATCATCGAATGGCTGATTGAAGTCTCGCATTCACTACCGCTAAGAAAAACCTCTCTCATGCCATTGAGACATTTGTACAAGAAGGGAAGTTCCCACACCTCATGTATATAACTATCTCCCAGCTTTTCATATCTGCCCACCAGAACATGTTTTAAACAAGAAGTGAATTGTAGTGTAGAAATAGGCAGATTAATAACCCTGTGTATCAACCACTCAGCTGAGGGAATCTCGGCCACGGTAAAAGGCAATCTTTCCAATTTTTCAGTGTTAAGCATTACATAAGTTGCCTCCTTCTTAGCCATCAGTTGTTGTTGTTGTGTCAAATTAAAGGAAAAAAATATCTCCCTGGCCCTGATGTGCTGCCACGGAACACGACCCGCCTTCAGTGTCTGAAGTGTCCAATCCAACTGCATAATGGACCTTGTTTAACTTTGTCCATGATATAAAGAAGACATATCAGATCGTATAATGTCTATGGCAGAAGAAACAATGTTGTCAATGGTATATATCTGGTCGGACAGGGTGTGAATTCCATGATCCACAACTGCTAATGCCTTTTTCAAATTTTCCTGATCTATCTGCCTTAACCGGGCCGCAACCTCTTGTTGGGAGAGTTTCCATATTTCATTGTACACTTCGTACAAGAAATGCTTCCTACATATTGTCTTCGGTCCTGACAAAAAATCTTGCAAGTCAGTGTTATTAGACAGGAGAGTGAGATGTGTCTTGACTGCATCTAGCGAGGATGATTTTAACCATTGTTGACACAATTTTCCCACGCTATATTTAGTAATAATTTCAGCATGTTCAGGTGATATGTAGCGAGGGTCTGCCCGACTCGTCCTGAAACCCCCGAGGAGGTGACAAAACGTTGATGACACCCATTGGTGTCTATAGGCCACAATAACCACCCGCCCGGACGTGACAATGAAGTGTTAAATATACCATTCTGGACCCAGTCTGTAAGTTCACTAAAAGTGGCATTGATATATTTCTGCCAATCCTTCATTTTTGTAGGGACAGGTATACTAGGCATATTCAATTCTCTAATCGTTGCTAAGCCCAAACAGCTAGTCTGTTGTTCTGTTTCATTTAAAAAAATAATTTGGAGGGGAATGAGACATGCTCTGAACAATGTTTCTCTACCCTGTGTCTGCCAATGTTTTGTTCCCCAAACACTTTTCAAATCAACATTATTTGACCAAAAGTCATAACCTTCAATCAACAGTCGGGAAACAAAAGAATCTGAATATATGAATTTCGTATTAGTCAACAACATTTACTTATCTGTAGACGGAGTTAACTTAAAATAATATGACTTAGCATTCATTTGATGATGCCCAGAAAAATACGCAAATTTGTCAGAATATGTTTTAGAACTCCCTTGCGGGGGAGTTGGGCAATGCTCCCATGGCGTATAGTCAAATATCATTTTCGGACTACTTGCTTTATGTATAAAGTGGTGCCCATAATAATTATAGCAAAACATGTCACCATAATTGTCTTTAAACTGGTAAACATCTTCATTCTCATAGACAGTATAGTATTGTAATTCAGTCATCATGGAATCAACTGTCTTCACATCCCAATCATCAGATACAATGCCTAGTATTACTATATCATTCATTGATAACTTTAGAACATACGGTATTTGAATTATCTCAGTGGGACCGTATATATCAAACATTACTTTATCCCACACAATCCCATCTGGAATTAGTACTGCAGAAATGTTCACAAAGGACAAATCTCTTCGAACCTTATGTGATGAAAAATGTGGCTTCAACACGTCCTCCACCTGTTCAACCGCCGATCTCTCAGGAAGAAAATGACCATGTATCAACAGAAAAAAGGTAACAACAAACCCTATCTAGAGGAAAAATGCTAACATAGTCAATAAGAGCCACAGATAGTTCCAAGGACAAACAAAATACGTATCTTTAAGCCAATAAATCAGCTTACGTGGACCTGGGTCAGTGGTTGAAGAGGCAAAAAGAGTCTGATAGACCATCGTTGTTGTTTGCAAAGTACCCAGAGGCAGTTCTTGTAAAAGGTGCTGCAGTATTCAATGGAGGAGTTGGTGTTTCTCGCGGTGGTACACTGTAGATAGCACCACCCGCAACATCAGTAGTCATGGTGACTCGATCAAATGTTTCCAAATTATTTGTTGTCAGTGGAACTAATGCAAGACCATCTTCCACCCTCCCCAAGCTCGGAGAGGCAACAGTGTTGGTATAAATAACTTGGAGCAGAACATCTTCCCCAGTAGTGAGAGGGATTCGGGAACTACTGGACGTTCCTCTTGGTCTGCTGTGCAGAATCGGCCACATGTTGTAACTTGACATTGTCAATGGAAACAAAACGATGTTCTTTGGCACCTGGCAACGGTGGTAAAATAACAGTTCTTGTTCCATGGATCCCCAACACAGGGACTGGTGCTCGATAAGAAGGGCCAAATTATTTTTTCACTGCGACCTTTTCACGCACAAGATCCCCAACTCTGGGAATCCAACCAGTAGGCGTTACTGGCACATCCTTAATTCCTGTGGAGGCAGCACTTTTAGAAGAGTTATCTTCACGGAACTGTTGTAATTCCTGCAAAACAGTGACACAATCATTTATGTCAAAAGGCGTTTCCGCCGCCTCCACACCAGGACCATCTAGATCCGGAACAAACATTCGTGTTCCGAACAGGCACTCATATGAAGTACGACCCCGAGGGACCATCTAGGCAGGTTATTCAGTGCTCTCTGTACTCCATACAGGTGGGTTAGCCAACTACGACCCGTACCTAATACTCTCGCTGTTAAGAATTGCTTTAAATCACAATTTAATCGCTCCACGACAGAATTTCCCTCGGGATGAAATGGAGACGAGAACTGGAGCTGGACTCCCAACGAAAACATGGCGTCCCTGAATGCCCTTGAGGCAAAAGCAGGGCCCTGGTCCGAATGGAACGCCGCAACTGCATATGTACCGACAAAGACACGCAAATCTTTAATAACAGTTCGAGCGTCAGCCGAGCGCTGTGGCCACACCCACACAAATCTGGAGCAAGAATCTACAGCCACCAGTATATATTTGTATGCACTATCCGGTGTCAGTGGACAGAAATGATCCAAGTACACACATTGTAATGGTCTGTTTGATAGTAAGAGGGGCGTCTACGGCGGGCGCTTAGCCGTTGAAACATTAATTTGTTGACAGATGTCGCAACAAAGGACATACTGCTTAGTCTCCTTATAGAGACCAGGCCACCAGTAACGGGCCTGTAATAGTGAAATTGTGGCTGCCACGCCAGCGTGCGCAGATGCCACCCCCTCATGCGCTGCATTAATCAATTGAGGTCTTACAACTTTATTGGGGATCTCGCGTACGCCTACGCCTGGAATTTTAACCTCAGCATTCAGCATACTTCCCATAAAGTATTGATATTTATTAGGAAATCCTTTAGGATAAGGCGTGCTATCAACCATAGCTTTTGTGGCAGCCAGAATATCTGTGTCTGGTTTGGAACTCGAACGAGTCACTGCGGCCACAGTGGCAACTGCCACTGACGACTTTGCTGCTTCATCAGCCAAAGTATTCCCAGCAAAGTGTATTCCAATGCGCTGGTGTCCAAGAGTATGTACAACATGGACTTTGGGTAGCGTCTCCTTCAGGTCCGCTACCTTCCCCCACAGTAGTCTGTGTTTTATGGTGTTGCCCTTTGAATCTCTGAACCCATTCAAGCGCCAGTAATGTAGGTATTCATTAAAAGACTGGACACAATAATACGAATCACAAACAATCAGTGTAAACTGTGCCAGATCCGTATGTTCTAATGCCATCAATAGAGCTTTCAGCTCAGCCAATTGTGCCGTACAGTCCCCTAAGGTTTGTGTATAAGTATGTTGGGGGCAGAATTTCTGCCCCTCCATATGGCCGCTCACTACTGCACATGCAGCAGAATATTGGTGTCTTGTCCCCACCGCCGGTTGCGCAGAGCCATCAATATACATGACTACGTGATATTGATCAATAGGCAATGTGTCAGCGGGAACTGGATATTAAATTTCATATTTCAGAAATTCCTGAGTCTGTAACTTTGGGTGAAAAACGTAATCTACATCAGTGGCTGTTAAAGACGTAGCCCATTGTATCCATCGCGGGTGCAGTGCTTTCGCATTAGGAACACTCGCTTTTGTAACAGCCTCTAGGGCCGGAATAGGGGAAACAACTACAATGCGTTTGCCCTGGGCAAGAGGTCGTTCCTTAATAACAGCCATCTGTACAGCAGTGAGAATTTTCTCTGTTGGTGCGAATCGTTGTTCAGGTGCCGAACACAAGTGGGACTTGTATCCAATCGGGACTGTCTCACCTTCATTAAATGTGACATACATAAACCCAATAGCCCCAGCTATTACCCTGATGACCAAATGTGTCTTATTGTCCCGTGTATGTAAATGTTTTGCAGTGAGGAGATCTGCTTGCAACTCCCGAAGAGTATGTGTATGCTCAATTGTCCAGAATTTGCTTGAAAAATCAGGACGTATTAATTCGTATAATGGTTTTATGCGTGTAGCATAATCAGGAATGTATGTTCTGCCAAAATTTAGAAAGCCCAACAATGATTGGAGTTTCCTAATCGTATTAGGTGGTTGCAATTGTGCACATTTTTCTAAAAATTGTGGCGCCAGGCTCTTACCTTCGTTTGACAGCTCATATCCCAGAATATGACGCTGAGGAAGACAATTTTTGATTTGTGGAAGTTAGATTTGTAGCCAATTTTGGCAAAGCCAACAACAATGCGGGCTACCCGTCTTAAATGTTGTAGTAGCTCGTCATCCGTGAGATATATATCATCCACATATGACAATGCTTCAGGATCTAACCCGTGTAAAATTTCAGTCACACGAGCCGCAAACAGTCCCGGGCTATTTTATACCCCTGAGGCAAATGACAGATTTTTTTCTGGAAGCCTAACGCACTAAAGCTTGTAAGATCCCTGCTTTCGGGTGCCATACTCTAGCAGAAGAAACCATTCGAGATGTCTAAGGTCATTTTGTACTTTTTCCGCACAATGTTGTTCATTAGTGCGGCGCTATGTGAATTTTGTATAACATATGTACGTGTATGTCCGTTCAAGTGTCTGTAGTCTCAGACTATTCTATATGAAGGGTCCGGTTTAGCTACAGGGAGTAAGGGATTATTCATCGGCGAGACACAGGGTTCAATTACTCCCTAGTATTCTAATTGCGTAAGTATTTCTCTCACCGGTGCCCTTGCTTCATGTTTTATTGGATATTGCGGTTGTGGCTGAGGTTCACCTTTAATTGGAATTACATGATATGGACAATCCCTATCCCACCCTACGTGATTTCTATATAAGGCTGGTGCTTGTGCTAGAGCCCATTTGATGCTATAGGACTCTGCGAGTTCCCCTGGAACAAGTGGTGAGAACGAAGGTTTAATAACCTTCTGCCCAACTGGGCAGGTGCAAACAAAGTCAGGCGGCCAATCTTGTTCAGCCAGCAAAATGTCATATATCTTGACTACACAATCCCAAAAGATTGCGTTTATAGTGCGTTCAATGTCTCCTTCCAATTGTAAAGTCACTGTATACACCCTATTGGGTTCAGAGACACGCATATCTGCTGTTTCAACTTGTATGAAGTCATCAGTTGCTTTCACCTCCAGATGCTCTAGAAGATTCCGGCGAACTATTGTGACCTCTGCCGTGCTGTCTAGCAGTGTTAGTGTCCATGTCTTGTTCTTCAAGAGAACTCTCTTCCTGTGTGGCATGTCTAACTGAGACTGCTGCCACTTTTTTCTTTTTAAACTGTTGTTTTTGTTGCATCGGTTTCTCTTCCTTCTTGACATAAACCTCTGAAGAGCGTTGTGATTCCTGTCTTGGTTTCACATACTCTGTTCTCCGATCTGACCGCCCATCTCTCTCATTTCTTTTTTCCGATGAGTCCTGAAAGGAACGAGATTGGCGTGTATCAGTGTATTGATATCTACCAGGCGTTTTCAAGTTATCCCTATTTCTGAGATTATACCTAGTCTGCGGGGTCTCTGGTCGCGGAGATTCTCCCCTTTCTTTTTTAGATGTCTGTTGTTTTTTCTCCCAGCGCTTTTTATTCCCCTCAGGTTGCTGCTTAGTATTATCTTTACTAAGTTTCCCTTGAAACTGTGGTTTCTGTGGTCTAGCCCCTAGGCTATCTCGACCGATACTGGAATATGTTTCCGCTCTTATTTTAGGCAGTTCCCGCTCCTGATCTAGTTGCGGGACGTCACAAAGACGCATACGCACCGCTAGTGCAACTGCCTCCCCTTTTAGATTACTTAGTATATTGAGGAAACAGTGGCAAAATTGCCCATCAGTTGCATCCCCAAATCTAAGGATGGGGCAGCCCCGTATTCATCCTGAATCTGTTTAAGCACTTCCGGTAGGTTGGCCAAGGTCGGTGTACCGTGTGCTGTTGTGTAGAGCGCGGCAAACACCATGAGCCATGTATTACAATGTTCCACTGTGGGAACCATGCCAAATGGTAAACACATAGTTAATATCCTATGTTTGTCCTGAGGTCCCGTATGGGGAAATACCACCTCCAGCGTATTAATTTTTTGCGCCAGCCAAAATGGAGTCTCCTCACATTTTTGCTGGAACTTTACCCATGACAGAGTGTACAGTCGCCGGGTTTATACCTGGAGCTACTGCTGTTTGTATTTAGTGCCTGCATCACAAATTGTACTAAGTGTCTATATGTAGCCGTTAAGTCTGTATATAAACAATGAACTTCAGCCACTGGCATATTTGCAACCGCAGGATGTGGTGTATATGTGGCCAATAAAGGCCAGGTCGGACCATCATTACTTAGTGGACCTAACCTTTACAGGTAATATTGTATGGGGTAGGGCGCCATCAAGCCAATTATTATGTTCTTGATAAGATAGAGGTATCTCTAAATATGCGTACGCCCTGTACTGGCCAGGCGCGTTCGCAATCGTATTTGTGTGAAATGTATTTGTATTCCCATCAACTGCTGGAAATGTGACCCATGAGTAAAAAAGTTCTGTTCTATAGGCTGCATGGGCGGCCACCACAAACGTGACTGGACCCCCCTGGTTCGTAAGACCATGTGCAAGCAAATGTGCTGTGAGCTGTTGTCTCATATTAAGAGCTATTTGTATTACTTTTTGTGTCCGGATGGTAAATCAATAATGAGCAAAAAGAGATTAGTTAAAAGGGACTTTTGCAGATAGACAATATAAAATGTACAAAGGATATTTTTGCTTTATATAGATTTTTGTAACATGAGTTCACTATTCAAAACAACCGATCTGAACCATTCAGAGGTGTTAAACAATGCCTAGAGAAAATTGAAAATGATTATGAAAAACAACTGTAAATGAAATGGGAGTAATGATGAGAAATTGCAAAAATGTGAGCAAATGGGTCCTGAAGATATTCCCTACATGCATGAGGTAATGGTAAAGTATATCTAAGTTTGAAAGCCTTGAAGTAGGTGAAATATGAAAAAAAGAATTATTTTTTTAGAAAAACCCTCATGATCAGTTTTCTTTACACAGATGGAATAATAATGTTAAAAATGTATTTTCAGCATCTTCAGCCCTTTCCTGACATGGGCACTTGACCCATCCAACAAGTGAGGTACCTTTTTTCCAGGGAGACCTGGGGGAACGCTGGGCAGAACGAAGCTTGTGACAGGCTGCAGATTCCAGAACTTTTCATAACAGAAAAGTGAGGAAAATGTTTCTTTTAGTTAAGGTTTGAGGTATGCAAGGGATTCTGGCTAAGCAAACATGGTGCAAGCCACACAAGTCAGCCCACCCTGAATACCCCTAGTTGCCTAGTTTTAAAAAATGTATAGTTTAGCTAGACTACCATGCCGACTGAGCTAGGCCCAAAATCTTGAGTTATCCACATTGGGAACAAAGGACCAGTTTTCAGGGGAAAAATGTGATGAATCCATGTAGCATCTTGGGGCATTTCCCATTACAGACACTAGGTCTACTCACACAACTAAGGTACCATTTGTATTGAGAGACCTGTCAAAATGCCAGGAGGAAGAGTTTGTGGATCCCCAAAGATTCTAGAACTTTCCATCACAGAAATATGAGGAAAATGTGTTTTTTTAGTCGATGTTTGCAAGGGATTCTGGGTAAAAAAACATGGTGTGACCCATGCAAGTCAGCCCACCCGGGATGTCCCTAGGTGTCTAGTTTTAAAAAATTTACAGGTTGGCTATGCTTCTCTAGGTGCCGGCTGAGCTAGGCTCTAAAATCTTGGCTACCTACATTGGGAAAAAAGGACCGGTTTTTGGTGGAAAAATGTGTGGGTCCATGCTGTATTTTGGGATGTTTCTGTCACAGGCACTAGGTCTACCCACACAAGTGAGGTACCATTGTTATTGAGAGACCTGTGGGAGCACAGAATAGAAGAACATTTGTTATAACCTATCGGATTTTGCTGCATTTGTGCCTTTCAAATGTAAGCAAGTGTATAAGAAAGATGATATTTTGAAACATACCCTCCAAATCATAGGCTAGTATGGATACCTACAATTCAGAGATGTAGAAATGACCACTAATCGTAACTCTATATCTTGTGCCCATTTCAGAAATATATGTTTCCTTGATGTCCCTTTGCACTTTGCCTATTTCGCTATAAGAATTGTTCTATACTCAGTACGCAATGGAAAAACATTGCACTGTGCACCTCAGTTGTTGGCTCTGGGTACCTTGGGTTCTTGGAGAACCTACAGAGTCTATATATCCCTACAACTAGATGAGTCTAGCGGATGTAATGATATATTTCTTTTGTCAATCAGCCATCTTGACAAAAAGTTACAGATGAAAATGTTGCCACAAATGCCCGTTTTTTCCTACTCATTTTTAATATTTCTTTATTTCAACATTATTTTCCTTGGCAAAACCTTGAGGAAGCTACACATATGACCCCTTGCTAAATTTGGAATCTTGTCTAATTTTCAGAAATAATTTATAGCATTTCTGGATCACCCATGAGTTTTCCATTGGTTTCTATCACAAACTGGAAGTAGGTTGAGAGCCCAAAAATAGTGAAAATAGGATACTTCTTAGAAAAATACCAAAACATAGTACAAAATTATTTTTTTGTATTCTGCGCTGCATGTTCATGAAAGCTGGGAAGATGGTGACTTTAGTACAGCCAACCATTTGTGGTTGCTATATTTAGGGGAAAACAGAGCCACTTTTATCTGGAGCACATTTTCCCTATTTTTCTAAAAAAACATCAAAATGTTGCTATATTTTGACTATTTTCTCTGTCTCCTGAAGGAGAATCCACAAACCCTGGGAACCTTTACAATCCCCAAGATGTTTGAAAAAGGCACTAATTTGGCATAGATATCTTATGTGGAAAAAAAGTTATTGAGCCTTAAGCGCAAACTACCCCAAATAGTCAAAAAGGGCTCAGCACGGGAGGAGGGGATTTAGGACTAGATTGATCAAAAAAAATTGCATCCGCAAACGGCAAAATCGTCTGTTTGCGAGTGCAAAATAGTGGTCTGCAATGCATCAAAGGCATTCGCAGACCACAAAATAGAAATCGCAAAAATTGCGATTTTTAGCGTTGCGCCCTGGATTTTGCGAATCGCAATTTTCGATTTGCAAAATCCAGGTCGCAATGCAATTCTGCAATAAATCGCAAATTGCGATTTTTCGCAGAATGTTATTTTGCACATGCATAATACCATGGTCTGCAACCAGGTGGTAACCTGGTGCAAAAATTAAAAATGCAGTAAAACTGCATTTTTAAATGTAACATGTAAAGCACACATGCCCTTTTGGCATGTGTGTACTATACATGTTAAAAAAAACAAAAATTGGGGTGCAGGAGAGGGGGCCTTAGGCCCCCAGCACCCTGCCCTTTTGCATTTCCAAAATTGCGATTTCTGGTTCAGAAATCGCAATTTTGGAAATGCAAAAAATTCGCAGCTATGAGCCAACAGGCCCATAGCTGCGAATGGGGCCAGTATCGCAATTTGCGATTTGGTAATTGCATTTGCGATTTTTAAGAAATCGCTATTACCGATTCGCAAATGTGATACATGGCCCTTTGCGAGTCGGTAATAGTGATTTCTTAAAAATCGCAATTACCGAATCGCAATGGGCCAGAATCATACATCTGGCCTTTAAAGCCCATCGACTAAGGGGTTAAAATTTAGTTATTTACAGAAAATACATGAGAAAAGGCAAAATGTGACATGACTAAATATATAAGATGTTTTAAGTTTTTCACAAACTTTGTTCTTATATGTTTTGTCAACCGTTTTGCCTTGTCTAGAGAATTTCTCCATTTCATTAAATTTGTATTAATCTAAAAATGTGTAATGGGTATGTATAAGATTTGATAGTTTGCAACAAATGATTGAACACACCTATATTAACACATTTTGAATTTGGGGTTAATGTCACTTTTTGTGCAGGTGTCCGTTACCATAAAAGCAGCTTGCTTTAAATTTGTAAATGAAAGAAAATTATACAGGTGTGTTTCTTACAATTTCTGAAACGACCACATTACACACATATGCATTGCACATTAGTTACAAATTGCTTGCATGTGTGAATTAGGAATGCACAAGTCCAGTAGTAATTTAAACAGCCAATTCAAAAGGTAACATAAATAGGACACTTTTTGTCAATTCTGGTGGTGACGGGGTTGATTTTCTTCGTGGTAAAGTTGCAGCAGCAAAGGAAGGACTTGGACAATAGGGTTCATGACGGGAAGGCACATTGACCCAGAGAAAAACTGGCTGTACTCCCTCCGACAGCCGCGTTGGCCTATCGTGCCATCGACATGGGAGAAAAATTCTGATGGAAGCATTGGATTATAGTGCAACATTAGTTTTCAGAGCTAGACAGAAGGAGCACAACAGCGCTCTTACACAAGTATGTGATTTACTTTCTGATGCAGGTTTGACTTTGAATGCAGACAAATGTGAGTACCTCAAGACAAAGCTAAATTGCTTTGGCCATATCTTTCTGATGGGGTTATGACACCCAATCTTTTTAAAGTACAAGCACTGTAAAATGCTGATCCCCCCAAGATGTTTCTGTGGTACGTTCATGTCTTGGCATTGCCAGTTACTGTTTGAGATACATACAAGACTTTGCCACTGTAAGGGCTCCATTATGGGAGTTGATGAAAGAAAATGTGTCCTTGCACAGGGCTAACCTTGTTTGAAGGCATAATGGGGGTCATTACAACATTGGCGGTAAAAGCCACTTACCGCGTGCAGAAGACCGCCAACACACCGCCGCGCCCGCGGAAATCCGCCACAGCTATTATGACCCACATCCCGAAATCCGACAAAATTCAGACACCCACACAAGTCCACCACACCAAAGGTCAGTTTTAAACTGGCGAAAACAAAACCTCCACCGTCACACCAACAGAAATACGCCCATGCTATCACGACCCACGAATCCACGCGGCGGTCTTTCAACCGCGGTATTCCGTTGGCGGTACACACCGCCGCGCTCAAAATACACACACCTCTCCAAAACACCACCACATTGGATAAAATTCGAAAGACACACACCTGATACACATATACACACCACTCCCACACACACAATACAATAGAAAACACACACCCATATCACCCACAAACCCCCACGACCACAATTGCGACAGAAGGCCAGAGAGAGACACTACAATCTACAACCAAGAATCCACAGGCACACAACACCATCACCCACATAACATCCACGCACAAAACACCACACACCACTACATATCACCACACTTATCACCACATACACCACCCCACATATCACCTACACCCCCCCATGGCACGGCAAAGACACCCCAGGTTCTCGGAGGAGGAGCTCAGGGTCATGGTGGAGGAAATCGTACGGGTATAGCCACTGCTATTTGGCTCACAGGTGCAGCACACCTCCATTGCTAGGAAGATGGAGCTAATGAGAAGAATAGTCGACAGGGTCAACGTAGTGGGACAGCACCCAAGAAATCGGGACGACATCAGGAAGAGGTGGAACAACCTACGGGGGAAGGTGCGTTCCGTGGTCTCCAGACACAACATCGCGGTACAGCGGACTGGCGGCAGACCCCCACCTCCTCCCCCACAACTAACAACATGGGAGAAGCAGATCTTGACAATAACGCATCCTGAGGGCCTCGCAGGAGTCGGTGGAGGAATGGACTCTGGTAAGTCAAATCTTAACTATCATATCCCCCACCCTACCTGCATGCTATCACAGACCCCCACCCTCGTCCTCACCGCTATCACTCCAACTCCTCACAAATGTACCAATATCACAAACCACCCATCCCAGCACCAAGCCCTGCATGCAAAAACAAAGCATGGACACCCATCACTAAAGCATGCCCACTGCACATACCCATAACACCCCCCTCAACCATGATCACACAAGCCCACACACAGGAATGCCAGCACTGGGGTACACGGTCACCCACCCATTGCACACCATGAAACACACAGATGCAATAATCATGCCTTTCCACCCCTGCAGGACCACTACCAAACGTCACCAGACAGGAGGGTCCAGACATCTCCACCCCACCCACAGAAGAGGCCCACAGTGATGACAGCAACTCTGTCCAACTGGACATAGATGACCAACCTGCACCATCGTGGGCATCGGGACAGTCAGTTCCCCTCACACAGGCACAGCCCACCACAGACCTTCCACACTCTGGTAACACCAGCACAGCACCCACCCAGCGGGCCCATACCTCCGTCCCCAGCACACGTCAATCAGCTGTGTGTCCACCACTACAGGGAACCCAGGATAACCCACCACCCCAACAACAACAGGGACCTGGGGGCAGTGGTAGAGGGCACCCGGTCCAGGGGACGGAGGCACAGGAACACAGGGGAACTGGCTGGGCTGCCGTGCGACAGGGGGCGGACAGGCCTAGGGACCCCACTCTCCACAAGGCCCTCTCCTCCATCATGGGAGCATACCACCACTCCCAGGAGACAATGGCGACGGTCCTGGCCAAGTTTCAGGAGACCCAGCGCCTGCAGGAGGAACAGTATATGGGCTTCAGGGAGGAACTCAGAACAATCAGCACCGCCCTGGGCACCATAGTAGGGGTGCTGAAGGAGATACTCAACACCAGGAGGAACACTGTGGCACTCCAAGGGGCCCCTGACACTAGCCAGGACGATGAACTGCCCACCACCTCCGCCGGCGCTAGTGGACAGGAGGCACTGCCACAGGACCACCACACCAGCACCCCACCCCCTGCAGACAAAGAACCACCCCGCAAGCGGTCCCTGAGAAACAGGAACAAGACAGAGCACGATGCCAAGACCCCCGCCAAGAAATAAGACCACCCTGATTGTCATCCTACAGTCCCACTTTGTAACCCTGTCCATATTGGAACTGCCCCAGCTCCACTTCCTATGCCCATATGGGCAATGCACCTGTGGGACTCATAGACTGGACTCTGCCATGGACAGTCCTCCACCATCACCCCTCACCATTTTACAAACCCCCTCCAATATTTAGCACTGCAATACACACCCTTGAAGCACAAAACAACCTGGAGTCAGTCTGTGATTTAGAAAATGTATATTAGCAATGACAGTGACAAAATGCGTTCTCAATTGTGATGTCAACATACCTATGTCACACATCTCAAGTCCATGAGGAATCTTAGCAGATGACACATGTTGGAAACCACACCTGTGAAACCGTAACGGAAATGTACAACTCAGTTACCATATACTGGTTGAAATCGACAGACAGGATAGAGGTAGAAGTGTGAAAGTACTTGTAGTAGGCAGGAATGTTTTCTCACCTGTGTGTCACTGGAAATATTGCTGGATAACTGAGTCCCTGTTGTCAATGTCTTCTTCCTCTGCTTCCTCCTCATCACTGTCCACAGCTAAACAGCTGCCACAACACCGTCATCTGGACCATCCTCGTGCAGAAAAGGCACCCGGCGTCGCAAAGCCAAATTGTGAAGCATACAGCAGGCCACGATGATCTGGCACACCTTCCTTGGTGAGTAGAATAGGGAACCCCCTGTCATATGGAGGCACCTGAACCTGGCCTTCAGGAGGCCGAAGGTGCGTTCTATCACCCTCCTAGTCCGCCCATGGGCCTCATTGTAGCGTTCCTCTGCCCTGGTCCTGGGATTCCTCACTGGGGTCAGTAGCCATGACAGGTTGGGGTAACCAGAGTCCCCTAATAGCCACACCCGGTGTCTCTGGAGTTGACCCATCACATAAGGGATGCTGCTATTCTGCAGGATGTAGGCGTCATGCACTGAGCCAGGGAAGATAGCATTTACCTGGGAGATGTACTGGTCTGCCAAACATACCATCTGTACATTCATGGAATGATAACTCTTCCGGTTCCTGTACACCTGTTCACTCCTGTGGGGGGGGGACCAGAGCTACATGGGTCCCATCAATGGCACCTATGATGGTAGGGATATGTCCAAGGGCATAGAAGTCACCTTTCACTGTAGGCAAATCCTCCACCTGAGGGAAAACGATGTAGCTCCGCATGTGTTTCAGAAGGGCAGACAACACTCTGGACAACACGTTTGAAAACATAGGCTGGGACATCCCTGATGCTATGGCCACTGTTGTTTGAAATGACCCACTTGCAAGGAAATGGAGCACTGATAGCACCTGCACTTGAGGGGGGATTCCTGTGGGATGGCAGATTGCTGACATCAGGTCAGGCTCCAACTGGGTACACAGTTCCTGGATTGTGGCACGGTCAAACCTGTAGGTGATGATTAAATGTCGCTCCTCCATTGTCAACAGGTCCACCAGCGGTCAGTACACCGGAGGATTCCGCCATCTCCTCACATGTCCCAGCGGACGGTGCCTAGGAAGGACCACAGCAACCACAGAGTCAAACAACTCAGAGGTATGTACCCACAGTCTACACAGAACACAAAACATAATCCAAAAAGTTGCTTGTATGTGTGTTGAGTCTAGACCTAGGTATGTGTGACGCAGTTGAAAATGAAGCCATGTGGGCCCCTGAAATGAGGGCTGCCTGACCTCTAAACTGAGACAATGGGATGTGAGGTAACTGCGCTGGCATTGTACACCGTCGCGGTAGGCGGTCGAAGAGTGCAGCGCAATGCTGCATTGGTTAACATTGGACCCTATGGGTCCCAGGAGCCAATGACGAAGTGCGCCGGCGGTGATGGTACGCACCACCGCGGACGCCACCGCCGCGGACGTGACCGTCATTTTCTATCTGTTCAATGACTTGATACCTGATCTTCGACAGGAGAGGACCTACACTGCAAGTGCTGCTGTGACCTTGGTCTGGAAGAGACAATGGCTTGAGCGTCTGGGGAAAGGGCCCCTGCCTTCACTACACAGGAGTTGGAGAAGCTCGTGGACGGTGCCCTCCCCGAGTACACGCTACTCTACGGTCCTCCAGACCAGCAGGTAAGTACACAGGGAGCACGTTGTATGGGCTATGCGTGAGTGGAGAGGGCTGGTTGTAAGAAGGAAGGGGCCACGGTTCTGCGTGCATGATGGACTGTGAATGCATGTGCCACATGGCAAGGGTAGGGATGGGGGCCACTTACTTCGACGGTGCAGTTGCTAATGACTTCCCTTCTTCCCCTGTACATTTCATTTAGGTCAGCACCCACCAGAAGAAGGATATTTGGCGTGCCATCGCCAAGGACGTCCGGACCCTGGGGGTCCACCACAGATGGAGCACCCACTGCCGTAAAAGATGGGAGGGCATTCGCCACTGGAGCAAGAAGACGGTGGAGGTTCAGCTGGGAATGGCCTCCCAACGTGGGAAGGGTGCCCGTCGCACCATGACCCCCCTGATGTTCTGGATCCTGGCGGTGGCCTACCCAGAGTTGGATGGGCGCTTGAGGTCATCACAGCAGACACAAGGGGGTGAGTACAACATCATTCTGCGGACTTTGCGCGCAGTGAAGGTGTCTGGGTGGGGGAGGAGGGCTGTGGGTTCCCCTAGGCCAGGGCGAGTTCCGTAGGCAGGCTAAGCCCCTCCGTAATGCAGGCCATTTGGCACTCCACCCCACCTCTGTAGAGTGGCAAGTACAGGTATACATGCCCATGTGTCATCTGTGTGTGCAGATGTCGACCATAGCCATGTAGGCCATATCCCAGGAACTGCATCTGTAGAGCCCAACAGCGCGGTGTAGTGCAGAGGGCTGCTGTGTCTGTATTGTCTGCCAACGATAGCGGTAAGCCATGCACTCAACCTGTCTTTCTTCTGTCGTCGTCCCCCTTTTTGTGGTCTCCCTGTTCTTGTGTGCATCAGCATCATCAGGCGGAGGTACAGTGGCACAGGAGCACGAGGGAGCTGCATCCCACATGGCCATGGAGGGCCACACCATGGACTCAGGATACACCAGTGGGACGGAGGGCGAGGGGAGCTTCACGGCGGGGACAGGATCAGCAACCAGCGACACAGACTCGTCCTCCAATGGGAGCTCCCTTGTGGTGGCGGCAAAATCTGTGCCCCCCACTTCTACAGGTACAGCCGCCACCCCCCCCACAAGCACCGCCCTCCCAGCAGCCCCTCAGCCTTCCCCTGTGCCCGCTCACCCAGGAGGGTGGGCATCACCTTCGCCCCAGGCACCTCAGCCCCTGCCCCTGTCACCTCTGCTGCCCTCAGTGAGGAGGCCATTGACCTCCTCAGGTCACTCACTGTTGGTCAGTCTACCATTTTGAATGCCATCCAGGGTGTAGAAAGGGAATTGCAGCACACTAATGCATTCCTGGAGGGCAATCATTCTGGTCAGGCTGCCCTTCATCGAACCCTGCAAACTCTGGACTCAGCACTGATGGCAGCCATTGTCCCTGTGTCTAGCCTCCCCCCTCCAACTTCCTCCACCCAGACCCAATCCCCTGTACCCTTGCCTACCCCAAGCACACCATCAGACCAGCATACACACACCTCACCACACAAGGGAAGCTCAGGCAAACATAAGCAGCACACATCCCACAGGCACTCACGCAAGCATCACACACATACAGACACACCAACATCCACTGCCTCCACTGTGTCCCCCTCGTCGTCGTCTCCCTCCTCCCTCCCAGTCTCGTCTACACTCTCACCTGCATGCACTACCACTACAGCCACTAGGTCCCGCACCAGCACACCCACCACCACACCCGCTCATGTACACTCACCACCCCCACTACCATTTACACGTCCCCTGTGTCCTCTCCCAGTGTGTCTGTTACGCCCCCTCCCAAAGTACACAAACGCAGGCACACACCCACCCAACATACATCCACCTCACGACAGCCTCCAGCGCATGCACCTGCACCCAAAGCCACAAAAGTTACACCTCCTACAACCACCTCCTCTTCCTCCACTCCCAGACCCCCTCAAGCTACCCGTCCCAGTGTTCCTAAGAAACTTTTCCTGACCAAGCTTGACCTCTTTCCCACCCCCCCCCCCCTCCAATTCATAGGTCCCGTACTAGCACCTCAGCCAAAAAATCTCCGGGACCAGTGGTGCCTGTTGTTAGAGGTATGTGGAGTGCACCGGGCACCAGGGCAGCCAGTGTGACACAGAGCCACAGCACAGCCAGTCCCCCCCCCTGTGAAGCACCAGAATTTGAACAGTGCCCAGCGGGAGTGGGGGAAGACTCCAGCCAGCAAAGCCGCTCACAAGGGTCCCGGGGGGAGTGTCCACTCAGCTGTGACTCCTCCCAAGGTGGGGAAGGTGCAGAAGAAATCGCTAAAGTCTGGGAGGAGCAGCGCGGCGGAGAAGACCGCCATCATCCCCGCCGCCCAGGAGGCCACCGCCAGCCCAATCGTCAGTGGCCAGGAGGCCACCACCAGAGTCAGTGCCCAGGAGGGCAGCCCGATCATCACTGGCCAGGAGGCCACCGCCAGAGTCAATGCCCAGTAGGGCAGCCCGATCGTCACTGGCCAGGAGGCCACCGCCAGAGTCAGTGCCCAGGAGGGCAGCCCGATCGTCAGTGGCCAGGAGGCCACCGCCAGAGTCAGTGACCAGGAGGGCAGCCCAATCGTCAGTGGCCAGGAGGCCACTGCCAGCCACAGCCCAGCTGCCCAGGAGTGCCCCGGCAGCCACAGCCCAGCTGCCCAATGAAGGACCGCCAGCCCAGCTGGGCAATAAAAGACCACCATGGCAAGCACCGCTGAACAGGTCAGAAACTTCAAACTCAAGCACCGCTGAACAGGGCAAGCACCGCTGAACAGGGCAAAGACCGCCATGGCAAGCACCGCTGAAGAGGGCAAGCACCGCTGAACAGGGCAAAGACCGCCATGGCAAGCACCACTGAACAGGTCAGAAACTTCAAACTCAAGCACCGCTGAACAGGGCAAAGACCGCCAGGGCAAGCACCGCTGAACAGGTCAGAAACTTTAAACTCAAGCATCGCTGAACAGGGCAAAGACCGCCATGGCAAGCACTGCTGAACAGGTCAGAAACTTCAAACTCAAGCACCGCTGAACAGGGCAAGGACCGCTGAACAGGGCAAGGACCGCCAAGTCAAGCACCGCTAGCGCATGAGCGGCAGGGGCAGTGAAGCAACTGGGACCGTCACGGGGAGAGTGATGCACTCTGGGCACCAGTCCCCCTCCAGAACCAGTGGAGACATGCATCCACTCAGTCTGTCCTTGGCAGGATGAAGCACTCTGGGCACCAGTCCCCCTCCAGAACAAGTGGAGAAAGGCATCCACTCAGTCTGTCCTGCACAGGATGAAGCACTCTGGGCACCGGTCCCCCTCCAGAACCAGTGGAGACATGCATCCACTCAGTCTGTCCTGCACAGGATGAAGCACTCTGGGCACCGGTCCCCCTCCAGAACCAGTGGAGACATGCATCCACTCAGTCTGTCCTGCACAGGATGAAGCACTCTGGGCACCGGTCCCCCTCCAGAACCAGTGGAGACATGCATCCACTCAGTCTGTCCTGCACAGGATGAAGCACTCTGGGCACCGGTCCCCCTCCAGAACCAGTGGAGAAAGCCATCCACTCAGTCTGTCCTGCACAGGATGAAGCACTCTGGGCACCGGTCCCCCTCCAGAACCAGTGGAGAAAGCCATCCACTCAGTCTGTCCTGCACAGGATGAAGCACTCTGGGCACCAGTCCCCCTCCAGAACCAGTGGAGACATGCATCCACTCAGTCTGTCCTGCACAGGATGAAGCACTCTGGGCACCAGTCCCCCTCCAGAACCAGTGGAGACATGCATCCACTCAGTCTGTCTTGCACAGTATGAAGCACTCTGGGCACCAGTCCCCCTCCAGAACCAGTGGAGACATGCATCCACTCAGTCTGTCCTGCACAGGATGAAGCACTCCGGGCACCAGTCCCCCTCCAGAACCAGTGGAGACATGCATCCACTCAGTCTGTCCTGCACAGGATGAAGCACTCTGGGCACCAGTCCCCCTCCAGAACCAGTGGAGACTGTTCTCCACTTGAGAGACTGTGGCTTTGCACTCCCCAGGATGTAATAGTGGGCAAACCACCCACTGTAGAGACTTGAGAGACTGTGGCTTTGCACTCCCCAGGATGTAACAGTGGGCAAACCACCCACTGTTATCCACTTGAGAGACTGTGGCTTTGCACTCCCCAGGATGTAATAGTGGGCAACCCACCCACTGTAGAGACTTGAGAGACTGTGGCTTTGCACTCCCCAGGATTGAACAGTGGGCAAACCACCCACTGTAGAGACTTGAGAGACTGTGGCTTTGCACTCCCAGGGTGTAACAGTGGGCAAACCACCCACTGTTATCCTCTTGAGAGACTGTGGCTTTGCACTCCCCAGGATGTAACAGTGGGCAAACCACCCACTGAAGAGACTTGAGAGACTGTGGCTTTGCACTCCCCAGGATACATCGATGGGCATGGAGCCCCCTCGTTGATCTGGCATGTTGCACTCATTCGGCTGAGGTGCCCCCACTTCCGTTCCCCCTGAGGTGCCTGTTGTATTTCTATCTGATGCCCCAGCAGTGTTCTCTCCGTTTCTGGTCAGGTATCTTGTGTGGGCCTCGCCCATGCATTTTGGGCTGAGTGGTCCACGGACAATAACTTGTGCATTACCTGCACTAGTATTCGTGGTGTATATATTTTTTAATGTGTATATATATATATATATATATATATATATATATATATATATATGTATATCTTGGTTACTGTATTTTGATATATTACAATGGTTCCACTCATTTCCTTTGGTCTTTGCATTCTTCCGGGGGGATTTGGGGTTGTTACTGTAATGTTTGGATATGCATTGGTGTGTGTGTTGTAGTGGTTGAGGGTGGGGGTGGGGGTGTTGCGTGTGTGTGTCCCTGTCTTTTGCCTCCCCCTTCCCTATGTCGTAGGTATAGTACTCACCTTTGTCTTCGCCTCCGGCGTTCATGATCGCCGTACAGGAGCAGGAAGACTAGTGCAGGAAGTATTTGGAGTTCCGGCTCCATGGTGTCCTACTTCCTCGTGGAGTGTGTAGAGGTGAGCGTTTTCCCTTTGAAATGGCGTGTTTTTATCTGCGGTGAATCCGCCCCGGAAAAGGTGGCGGATTGGTAGGTTGTGATACTGTGGGCGGTACATTGTCTCCCGCCTGTCTGTTGGCGGTGACCGCCGCGCTGTTTGTTTGTACCGCCGTGGCGGTCGGAGTGTTAAAGTGGCTGTCTTTGTTGGCGGTTTCCGCCACGGTCATGATTCAAATTATTTTACCGCCGGCCTGTTTGCGGTCTTACTGCCACTTTAACACCATCCGCCAGGGTTGTAATGACCCCCTATTGTGTAATTTGCTAGTAAAGGTTTGTCTCAAACAGAATGTGCTTACTCACAACTTGATAAAGAAAGTTAAGCCGTGGTATGGGCTTGTGAACATTTCCACTTATTCCTCAGTGGAAAGCCTTTTACACTAGTAACTGATCATCAAGTTTAATGACTATCTTTGGCCAACCAAAAGCTAAGATGCCTCCTTGCATTGAATTATAGGGACTACGATTGCAAGAGTACAATTAGACCATTCTGCATCAACCAGGGAAGGATCTAAACCCTGCTAACTACTTTTCCAAACTACTCTAAAAGATCAAGGCACTCAATCCAAGACTGCTGAAGCCCACTTTAATTTCATTATAAAATCAAATACGCCAGCTGCTATCTCTTTTGCCTAGATTACCAAACAAAAGTGAAAGAAGTGAGAACATGATTCATACAAGAGATTTGGTTAACAAGCAAAAAATGAAAGCCTATGCTTTCATGCAAAGAAAATCACTTTTAAGAGAGGATATTTAATGATCACCCGACTGATGAGAAGAAGGAAATCTAATGCTCCATATGATGCTGAACCTTTCCACATGGTGCCTACCAAGGGACACATGGTGACTGCCCAGTGGCCTGGGAAATCTGTTACCAGAGACTTTTCACACTTTAGACTTTTGATTCATCAATCTTCAAACTGAGATAGTGAAGGAAAGACTGGACCTAAGAACTCAGTGACTGCTCCCAGCCTCCAGTAAGCACATCAAGTTGAGTGATCAAAGCGTCAGGAAGGTTGACTGAGGAGATGTAGTTGTACGTATATATATATATAGACACATTTTATCAAACATTTTACATTTTTAATTAACAGAGGGGAAGATGTAGGGGGTCATTCTGACCCTGGCGGTCGGTGATAAAGCGGCGCACAACCCGCCAACAGGCTGGCGGTTCGAAAAATTGAATTCTGACCCTGGCGGGAACCGCCAACACAGCCCGCCACTTTACCACTCCGACCGCCACGGCGGGACAGACAAACAGCGCGGCGGTCACCGCCAACAGGCAGGCGGCAGACAAAGTACCGCCCACCCTATAACAACTCACCAATCCGCCACCTCATCCGGGGCGGGAGCTCCGCCGATAAAAACACGGCGGAAACAGACTACGAACGGGAAAACGCTCACCTCTATACACTCCACGAGGACGGAGGACAGCATGGAGCCTGAATTACACATCCTACCCGCTCTCGTCTACCTGCTCATCTACCACAAGTACGAACTCCGGCGCAGACGACAACGGTGAGTACCGCACCTACGACACAGGGGAGGGGGGAGGAGGAAGGGTTACGGGCACACACATACGCATCACACCCACCCCCCAACTATCTACACACCAATGCAGAGCACCAAGTCAAAGTTACCCCACCCAAACCCCCCGGAATAACGAAAAGATATGATTCAAGTGAGAAACAACATTTATGTACAAAATAGGTTCATTGAAGACATGGCAAAATAGGAAAATGATGGAAATATTATCTAATGTAAACATTGCGTGACCGAGAAATAGAGGCAGAAAGTCCCGCACAATCACAGAAATTGCAAATGTCCGTGGGCCGAAGTGTATCAACACATGGGCAAAGCCCACAAAGGAGACCTGAGTCCGTTGGAGAGAACACTGCAGGGGCATCACATGACAAAACTACAGGCACCTCAGGGGGAAGGGAAGGGGGGGCACCACAGCCACATGAGTCCACGACGCCAGATCCAAGAAGGGGCCACCATGCCTACCGTCCAATCCTGGGGAGTGCAAAGCCACAGTCTCTCAAGTCTCTACAGTGGGTGGCTTGCCCACTGTCATATCCTGGGGAGAGCAAAGCCACAGTCTCTCAAGTCTCTACAGTGGGTGGCTTGCCCACTGTCATATCCTGGGGAGTGCAAAGTCACAGTCCATCAAGTGGATAACAGTCTCCACAGGCAATGGAGGAGGCAGGGTGGGCCGAGTGCAGCGTGAACATTAGCACGACACAGAACCGGCACAGTCATTGGCCCAGCGGTGCATGAGACGGCGGGGCCCAGCGGAGCGGTGCTTGAGACGGCGGGGCCCAGCGGAGCGGTGCTTGAGACGGCGGGGCCCAGCAGAGCGGTGCCTGAGATGAAGGGCCCAGCGGAGCGGTGCTTGACAGGAAGGGCCCAGCGGAGCGGTGCTTGACAGGAAGGGCCCAGCGGAGCGCTGCTTGAGACGGCGGGGCCCAGCGGAGCGGTGCCTGAGATGAAGGGCCCAGCGGAGCGGTGCTTGACAGGAAGGGCCCAGCGGAGCGGTGCTTGACAGGAAGGGCCCAGCGGAGCGGTGCTTGAGACGGCGGGGCCCAGCGGAGCCGTGCCTGAGATGAAGGGCCCAGCGGAGTGGTGCTTGAGACGGCGGGGCCCAGCGGAGCGGTGCCTGAGATGAAGGGCCCAGAGGAGCGTGCTTGACAGGAAGGGCCCAGCGGAGCGGTGCTTGACAGGAAGGGCCCAGCGGAGCGGTGCTTGAGACGGCGGGGCCCAGCGGAGCGGTGCTTGACAGGAAGGGCCCAGCGGAGCGGTGCTTGAGACGGCGGGGCCCAGCGGAACGGTGCTTGAGATGAAGGGCCCAGCGGAGCGGTGCCTGAGATGAAGGGCCCAGCGGAGCTGTGCCTGAGATGAAGGGCCCAACGGAGCGGTGCTTGACAGGAAGGGCCCAGCGGAGTGGTGCTTGACAGGAAGGGCCCAGCGGAGCGGTGCTTGAGATGGCGGGGCCCAGCGGAGCGGTGCTTGAGATGAAGGGCCCAGCGGAGCGGTGCCTGAGATGAAGGGCCCAGCGGAGCGGTGCTTGAGACGGCGGGGCCCAGCGGAGCGGTGCCTGAGATGAAGGGCCCAGCGGATCGGTGCTTGACAGGAAGGGCCCAGCGGAGCGGTGCTTGACAGGAAGGGCCCAGCGGAGCGGTGCTTGAGATGCCGGGGCCCTCTTCAGCGGTGCCTTTCAGGACGGAGGGGCCCTCTTCAGCGGTGCCTCCCTGCACGGCGGGGCCCTCTTCAGCGGTGCCTTTCAGGACGGCGGGGCCCTCTTCAGTGGTGCCTCCCTGCACGGCGGGGCCCTCTTCAGCGGTGCCTTTCAGGACGGCGGGGCCCTCTTCAGCGGTGCCTTCCTGCACGGCGGGGCCCTCTTCAGCGGTGCCTTCCTGCACGGCGGGGCCCTCTTCTGCAGTGCCTTTCAGGACGGCGGGGCCCTCTTCAGCGGTGCCTTCCTGCATGGCGGGGCCCTCTTCAGCGGTGCCTTCCTGCACGGCGGGGCCCTCTTCAGCGGTGCCTTGCAGGACGGCGGGGCCCTTTTCAGCGGTGCCTTCCTGCACGGCGGGGCACTCTTCAGCGGTGTTTGTCCTGTAATTCCAGGGAGTATGACCTGGGCAGGACTCCCTGCTCAGTCGCCCTCCGACCGTGCAGTTGCTGGACCCTTCGGTGACGGTGTCCTGAGCCCTTGGGTGTCCTCCCTCACACCCGGGATGGGGCTTGTGGGGCCCTCCTGGTCCGCTCTCCTGCTGCCTGACTTCTCCGCCCTGCTGCCCTTGCCCTCCTTCGCTGTGGCTCTCTGGGCCTTGCCTCCCCTGGATGTTGTGGCAGGTGAAGTGTCCGAACTTTGGTCCTTGGGGGCAGCCGTGGCACTCCTCTCGCGGCGGCCCCTCACTTTCCGGGTCCTCTTTCCAGGGGGGGGGGCTGGCTGTCCCCTTGCTGCTGACCGATGTCTCACTGCTGGCAAAGGGGGGACTCCAAAATCCATGGACTACGCTGACACGTGAACCCGGGCTGGTGGTGGCTGAGGTGCTCTTGGGACTCTTAGCAGATGGAGGGGGTGAGTCAGGTGAGGGAAAGAGGTCAAGATTGGAGAGGTAACACTTTTTAGGACCAAGGTAAAAGGTAGGTGCAGTGGTTATGGGAGTGGAGGAAGAGGAGGTGGTTGTAGGAGAGTCAGGTGTGCTGTCCTTGGGTGAAGGTGCATGGACTGGAGGCTGTCGTGAGGTGGTTGGCTGTTGGGTGGGTGGGTGCCTGCGTTTGTGTGTCTTGGAAGAGGGGGTGACATACACAGTGGGAGAGGACACAGGGGACGTGTAAACGGCAGTGGGGGTGGTGACTGCAGGTGTGCGGACTGTAATGGAGGGTGTGCTGGTGATGGGTGTACTGGCTGTTGGTGGTGTGCATGCAGGTGTGAGTGGCGACGTCACAGGGAGGGAGGAGGGAGACGAGGAGGTGGGGGACACAGAGGTGGTAGTGGCTGTTGGCATGTCTGCATCTAGGTGTTGCTTGGGTGAATGTTTGTGTGATCTGTGGTGCTTATGTCTGGAAGAGCTGCCCTTGGGTGTTGAGGTGTGTGCAGGCTGGTCTGATGGTGTGGATGGGATAGGCAGATGAACAGGAGACAGAGACAGGGTGGAGGCAGTTAGAAGAGGGAGGCTGGAACAGGGACAATGGCTGCCGTCAGTGCTGAGGCCAGAGAATTGAACGATCGTTGATGGGCAGACTGACCCTAATGAATGCCCTCCAGGTATGCATTGCTACGATGTACCTCCCTCTCTACCCCCTGGATGGCATTCAAAAGGGTAGTCTGCCCAACAATCATGGTCCTCAGGAGGTCAATGACCTCCTCACTGAGGGCAGCAGGGGTAACAGTGGCAGGGCCTGAGGTGCCTGGGGTGAAGGAGACGCCCGCCTTCTTGGGCGAGCGAGCACGGAGCGTAGGCTGAGGGGCTGCTGGGAGGGCGGAGCTGGTGCGCTGGGTGGCGGCTGTACCTGTAGAGGCGGGGGCACGGATGTTGCCACCACCGCTAGGGAGCTCCCTTCCGAGGACGTGTCGGTGTCGCTGGTTTCACCATGGCTCCCCGTTGTGAAGCTCCCCTCGCCCTCCGTATCACTGGTGGCCTCGGTGTCTGTGACAAGGCCCACCGGGGCCTTGTGAGTCGCAGCTCCCTCGTGCTCCGGTGCCAAGTCTCCTCCGCCTGATGATGCTGAAGCACACATGCACAAGAAGATAAAGAAAAAGGGTGGGGGGAGACATAATAAAAGGTTGAGTACATGCATTGTCAACACCGTTGGCGGAGAGGACAGACACAGGAGCCTCATGCACTAAGCTGCGCAATCGGGGTACACTACTTAGTACTTGTGACTGGGCCAACAGGTCTAGGGACAACAAACGCGCACATGGGTGATGCAGGACCATGGCTAGCTGTACCTGGCACCGTACAGAGGTTGGGGGCGGGGGCACAGGGCCATGCCTAAAGGAGGGGACTACACTACAGAAGGCGCCCTGGCCTAATGTCACCCACAGCCCTCCTCCCCCACCCAGACGCCTCCACTGCGTGTAAAGATAGCTGAATGTGCTGGTACTCACCCCCTTGTGTCTGCTGTGATGTCGTCACGCACCCATCCAAATCGGGGTAGGCCACCGCCAGGATCCGGGACATCAGGGGGGTCAGGGTACGACTGGCACCCCTCCTAGGTTGGGAGGCCATCCCCAGCAGTGACTCGGCGGTCTTCCTGGTCCCGCGGCGGATGTCCTCTCACCTCTTGCGGCAGTGGGTGCCCCGTCTGTTGTGGACCCCCAGGTTCCGGACTTCCTTGGCGATGGCACGCCAAATGTCGATCTTCTGATGGGCGCTGACCTATTTGACATGTACAGGGTGGAAATTGAAATATCATCAATTTTCCGCATGATAGATGCGATTGGCCCCCCCTCCCCAACCTTGCCATGTGGCACATGCTCTCATCTGTCGTGCCTTGCACTCCTCATTCGCTCCCCACCCCACCATCTTACATCCACCATACACAACCCAGGTATAGCCCATGCAACGTGCACACAGTGTACTTACCTGTTGGTCTGGAGGACCGTAGAGTCGCGCATACTGGGGCAGGACCCCATCCACAAGTTTCTCCAACTCTTCTGTCGTGAAGGCAGGGGCCCTTTCCCCAGTCGCAGTAGCCATTGTATCTCCCAGACCGAGGTCACAGAAGCACTTGCAGTATAGGTCCTCTCCTGTGGATGATCAGGTCTCGAGTGATTAATCAGATAGAAAATGGCGGTCACGCCCGCGGCGGCGCGTACCGCCGCAGTGCGTTCCGCGACCGCCGGCGCAGCTAGTCATTGGCCCGTGAAACCCATAGGGTTCGATGTTAACCAATGCGGCTTTGCGCCGCGGTCTTCTACCGCCTACCGCCACGGTGTGTCACGCCAGCGCATTGACCTCACAACCCATTGTCACACTTCTCAGGTCAGGCAGCCGCCATTACAAGGGACCACAGGGCTTAATTACTACTGCGTCACACAGGCCTAGGCCTTGCATTGCCACTCATACAAGCCATTCAATGCATTGACAATCGTGTTCTGTGCAAGCTGTAGTTACGTACCTGTGGGTTGTTTGACTCTGTGCTCCATGTTGTCCTTCCTAGGCACCGTCCGCTGGGACTTGCGAGGAGAAGGATGAATCCTCCCGTGTACCGACCGCTGGTGGACCTGTCGACAATGGAGGAACGTCATATAATACTTCGATACCGACTTGACCGAGCCACTATACATGAACTGTGTGCCCAGCTGGAGCCAGCACTGATGTCCCCCATCCGCCAACCCACAGGAATTCCCCCTCTGGTGCAGGTTCTGTCAGTCCTCCATTTCTTGGCAAGTGGGTCTTTTCAGACAACAGTGGCCATGTCATCAGGGATGTCTCAGCCTATGTTTTCTAAGATTTTGTCCAGAGTGTTGTCTGCCCTGACGAAATACATGCGGAGCTACATAATTTTCCCTGAGGAGGGTGATTTGGCCACTGTGAAGGCTGACTTCTATGCCCTTGGACATATCCCCAACATCATTGGTGCCATTGATGGGACCCATGTGGCCTTAGTACCCCCAAAAGACGATGAGCAGGTGTTCAGAAACAGGAAAAGTTACCATTCTATGAATGTCCAGGTGGTCTGTTTGGCTGACCAGTACATCTCCCATGTAAATGCCAAGTTCCCTGGGTCAGTGCATGACGCGTATGTTATGCGAAATAGCAGCATCCCCTATGTGATGGAACAGCTACAGAGACACCGTGTGTGGCTAATTGGTGACTCTGGTTACCCCAACCTGCCGTGGCTACTGACCCCAGTGAGGAATCCCCGGACCAGGGCAGAGGAACGGTACAATGAGGCCCATGGGCGATCTAGGAGGATCATAGAAAGGACCTTCGGCCTCCTGAAGGCCAGGTTTAGGTGCCTGCATATGACAGGGGGATCCCTCATGTACTCACCAAAGAAGGTGTGCCAGATCATCGTGGCCTGCTGTATGCTTCACAATCTTGCATTGCGACGCCAGGTGCCTTTTCTCCAGGAGGATGGTACAGATGGTGGTGTCGTAGCAGCTGTGGAGCCTGTGGAGAGTGAAGAGGAGGAAGACGATGGGGACGACACGGACAACAGGGACACGGTCATACAACAGTATTTTCAGTAGCACCCAGGTAAGAATCCCCCACGTCATTTTACATTTCCTTCTGGCCTCCTGCATCTCTACTTTCTGTGTTTCCCCCCAGTTCCTTTCAACTGAATTGTGACTTTCCCTTGGCTTTTCAGAGCTGTATGACCCACTACGTGACTTCTGGTTTGTTCGGCAATGGAGTAAAGCAAATTGACATTGGTATGTTGTCATCACAAAGTAACTGCACATTTTTGACCCGTTATGCATAATACATTTGTTAAGAATACAAGCAGACTCCTGAGTGTTTTATGTGCAATAAGTGATTTATTTAAAGTGCTACATATAGGTCCATGATAGTAAAACGGTGATGGGTGGGGGTGGAGTGATGTCCATGGCAGAGTCCAGTTCTCGGTCGCACAGGTGCATTGTCCATATGCCTGTGGAAGGATGGAGAAGGGGCAGTTCAAGGTTGGACAGGGTGACGATGTGGGACAGTGGAATGACATCCGGGGGGATCTTAGGCTGGCGGGGGTC
This sequence comes from Pleurodeles waltl, assembly GCF_031143425.1. Lineage (NCBI taxonomy): Eukaryota > Metazoa > Chordata > Amphibia > Caudata > Salamandridae > Pleurodeles > Pleurodeles waltl. The sequence continues at coordinate 264,920,785 of NC_090440.1, forward strand.
TTGGCATCCTACTCTGTCTTCCTTTGTGATCTCAGGCTCCTCTTGCGGGGTGGTTGATCTTCAGCAGGAGGTGGGGTTCTGGTGGCCCGTCGTTGTGTGGGGGCCTCCTGTCCACTAGCTCCGGCGGAGGTAGTAGACTGTTCCTGGTCCGGGCTGGGGACAGGGGCCCTTTGGGGTGCCACATGGTCCCGCAATGTGGTGACTATTAGGTTCAGGGCCTGGACGATGTTCCTGAGCTCCTCTCTGTACCCGATGTACCGTTCCTCCTGCTGTGCCTGGATCTCCTGGAACCTGGCCATTACCGTCGCCATCGTCTCCTGGGAGCGGTGGTATTCTCCCATGATGGTGGTGAGGGCCTCTTGGAGAGTCGGTTCCCTGGGCCTGTCCTCCCCCCCTGTCGCACTGCAGCCCTCCCAGTTGCCCTGTTTCCCCGGGCCTCTGTCCCCTGGACGGTGTGCCCGCTACCACTGCCCCCAGGTCCCTGTTGTTGTTGGGGTGTTGGGTCAGCCTGGGTGCCCTGTAGTGGCGGACACACCGCTGATTGACCTGTCCTGGAGACAGAGGCATGGGCCCGCTGGGTGGGAGCGGTGCTGATATTCCCAGAGGGGGTTAGGTCTGCTGTGGCCTGTGTCTGTGTGTGGGGAACCGACTGTCCAGAGGTCCCCGATGGTCCGGGCTGGTCATCAGGTTCCAGGTCGACAGAGCTGCTGTCCTCACTGCGGGCCTGTTCTGGGGGTGGGATGGACATATCTGGACCCTCCTGGCCGGTGTGTTGGCGTTCGGGCCCTGCAGGGGTGAAAGAGTATGGTTATTGCTTCTGTGTGTTCCATGGTGTGCGATTTGTGGGTGCCCTTGTCCCCCAGTGCTGGCATCCCCTTGTGGCAGGAGTTGTGAGGGTGGTTTGTGGGGGGAATGGGTATGTGCAGTGGTCATGCATAGGTGATGGGTGTCCATGGTTTGTGTTGGCATTCAGGGTTTGGTTTTGGGTTGGGTGGGTTGTGCTGGTGAGACATTGGCAGGGAGGCTGTGTGCTGGGGGGTTAGGGGTGAGGGTGGGGGTGTGGGTTGGCATGCTGGTGGTTGGGGGGGGGAGTAGTTGAGACTAGACTTACCAGAGTCCATTCCTCCGCCTACTCCAGCGAGGCCCGCAGGATGCAGGATGTTGAAGACCTCTTGCTCCCATGCTGTGAATTCGGGAGGGGTGGGTGGTGGTCCGCCGCCAGTCCTCTGCACAGCGATGTTGTGTCTGGAGACTATCGACCGTACCTTCCCCCGTAGGTCGTTCCAGCGCTTTCTGATGTCTTCCCGGTTTCTGGGATGCTGTCCCACAGCGTTGACCCTGTCGACAATCCTCTGCCATAGCTCCGCCTTCCTGGCTATTGTGGTGTGTTGCACCTGTGTGCCGAAGAGCTGGGGCTCTACCCTTATGATTTCCTCGACCATGACCCGGAGTTCTTGGTCAGAAAACCTGGGGTGTCTTTGGGGTGCCATGGGGTGGTGTGGATGAGGTGTGGGGTGGTGTTTGCGGTGATGTGAGTGGTGGTGTGTGGTGATGTGTGCGTAGATGTGGTGTGGTTGATGATGTTGGGTTCCTGTGTGTGTTGGGGTTTTCGATTGATGTTCTCTCTCTCTCTCTCTCTCTTTCTCTCTCTCGCCTTCTCTCCGATTTCCAACTAGTGGGGGTTTGTGGGTGATGTGGGTGTGTGTTTTATAGTTGCTTGGATGTGTGGGGGTGGTGTTTGTATGTGTATCAGGTGTGTGTATTTCAAATTGTCCAATGTGGCTGGGTTTTGGAGCCTGGGTGTGTATTTTGACTGCGGCGGTGTGTACCGCCAATGGAATACCGCGGCTGAAAGACCTCTGCGTGGATTGGTGGGTCGTAATGGCATGGGCGTGTTTGTGTTGGCGTGGCGGTGGAGGTTTGGTCATCTCCAGTTTATCGCTGCCCGCTGATGAGGCGGCCTTCCGTGGATGTTGGGTTTTTGGCGGCTTGGCAGTTGTTGGTCAGAATGACCGTGGCGGATTTCCGCGGCCGCGGCGGTAGAATGGCGGTCTTTTGACCGGCGGTAGGAGCCTTTTACCGCCGAGGCCAGAATGACCCCCGTAGTGTCTTGCAAGTTTTATGACAGAACCCCTTTGGCTCCGAATGGACTATGTACAAGATGTAGTTCTTAGAGCAGAATGCAATGAAAGCTTGGTTTAGAATGTTAACCCCTTCTGTGCCCAGGACGTAATGGTTATGTCCTGTGGCACAGTCGCAAATTAATTTTAGGTCATTTCTGCCCCCTAGGGGCAGATTGGCCTATTGTTATTAGGCCGATCTGCCCCGGGGGGGGCAGAAACCTCTAGGCGCCAAGGCTAATTTATTTTGTGTGTTTTTTTTAGACATGAGGAGCGACCCATTAGGCAAGGGTCGCTCCCCTGGGGGGCAAAATGTATTTAGACCATTTCTGCCCCTCTTGGGGGCAGGTCGGCCAATTTTAGGTCAATCTGCCCCCAAGGGGGGCAGAAACCACTAGGCACTGGGGATCTTTTTTTTTGCACCAATGTCACGCAAGGGGAGCGACCCCGTAGGCAAGGGTCGCTCCCCGGGGCGTGGGGGAGGAGGGGGGCAAATATATTTTAGGCCATTTCTGCCCCCGAGGGCAGATCAGCCTATTGTTATTAAGCCGATCTGCCCCCGGGGGGGCAGAGGCCTCTAGGCGCCAGGGATACATTTTTGGGGGATTTTGTTTTTGTTTTTTTTAGTTTTTTAGAGCTGGGGAGCGACCCCTTAGGCAAGGGTCGCAACCCGGGGGCAAATTTATTTTAGGCCTTTTCTGCACCCCCCGGGGGCAGATCAGCCTATTGCTATTAGGCCAGGGATGAAAAAAAAAATGTTTTTTTGTTTTTGTTTTGTTTTTTAGAGGTGGGGAGCTACCCCTTAGGCAAGGGTCGTTCCCAATTTGAGGGGGGGAACATTTATTTTAGGCCTTTTCTGCCCCCCCGGGGGCAGATCGGCCTATTGTTATCAGGCTGATCTGACCCCAGATGTGGCAGAAACCTCTAGGCGCCAGGGATAAAAAATGAGTATTATTTTTTTGTTTGTTTTTTAGAGGTGAGAGCAACCCCTTAGTCAAGGGTCGCTCCCCTGACGAGCAAATTGTATTTAGACCATTTCTGCCCCACTTGGGGGCAGATCGGCCGATTTTTGTTAGGCCAATCTGCCCCCATTGGGACAGAAAAGACTTAGGCACCAGGGATTGGTGTGTTTGTATGCGTGTGTTTTCTTTAGGGGGGCCGCCTCTTGGGTAAGGGGCGCTCCCCATGGGGGCACATTACTGTTGGCCATATCTGCCCCCCATTGGGGGCAGATGGGCCTATTTTTGGAAGGCCCATCTGCCCCCAAGGGGGGGGCAGAAAGCCCACCAGAGGCCAGGGAAGTTTTTTTTCCAAAAATAAGAGGGTGTGGGTATGGACATACCCCCACCCCAAATAAATGGGGCCAGGCTTGTTCTGCCCACCAGATGGGGCAAATACCCCTGATCCACACCCCGGGGGGGGCAGAAAGTCTACTAGATGCCAGGGAACTTAAAAATATATATATATATATATATTGGGGTGGTGGCTACCAACCAGTATGGGCCTGGTTACGCCCCCACCTCAACTGAAGGGGGTAACAGTCTTTCAGCTCTCCCTCACACTCTAAAACATCTTATCCCACAGCAAGCAAGAAGACATTTGATTATTTTGGGTTTTAGTTTTACATTTGGGCCATGAGAGCTTGGCTTACTCTCAAAATCGTCCCACTTGGAATGGTGAGGGCTGCACTTTATGGACTTTGGGACGCTGCCATGTAGAAAAATCCACAAGACCTAGACACATCTGAAAACTAAACATCTGGATGATTCCAGGGTGGTGTGTTTCACATGCACCCCGCACCATTTTTGTACCCACAATCCCCTGCAAACCTCCAACTTTGCTGGAAATCACCATTTTTCCCATGTTTTTGTGATGGAACCTTCCGGAATCTGCAGGAATACACAAAATACCTACCACCCAGCATTGTCTCATCTATACTGATAAAAATTCTACTGCACTTGTCAGCCCCCAAATTTTTTTTTGCAAACTGCCCTTTTGGATCCCCTTTGTTCCCTCTTGTTAGAATTTTCATCCTTGGCCTGGTCTCCCTTAACTTTTTGCCTCTGTTCCCCAGGTTCTTGATGTGTGCTGGACTCTGATTTTACAGTTTTTGTTACTCTGGGCACTTTACCACTGCTAACCAGTAATAAAGTGCAAGTGCTCCTGTTTACAATGTGTACGTAATTGGTTCTCCATGATTGGCATATTTGTTTTACTGTTAAGTCCCTGGTAAAATGCACTAGAGGTGCCCAGGGCCTGTAAATCAAATGTTACTAGTGGGCCTGCAGCACTGGTTGTGCCACCCACACAAGTAACCCTGTAATCATGTCTCAGACCTGCCGCCGCAGTGTCTGAAAGTGTATTTTTACACTGTAAATTCGACTTGGCAAGTGTACCCACTTGCCAGGCCTAAACCTTCCCTTTTCTCACATGTAAGGCACCCCTAAGGTAGGCCCTATGTAGCCCCAAGGGCAGGGTGCAGTGTATGGATAAGGTAGGACATATAGGGGGTCATTCTGACTCCCGCCGGCTGCGGTAACCGCAGGGCCGGCGGGAGCCGCCGAATGACCGCACTGCGGTCATATGACCGCGGCGGCCATTCTGAGTTTCCCGCTGGGGTGGCGGGCGACCGCCAGAAGGCCGCCCGCCAGCCCAGTGGGAAACCCCCTTCCATGAGGATGCCGGCTCCGAATGGAGCCGGCGGAGTGGAAGGGGTGCGACGGGTGCAGTTGCACCCGTCGTGATTTTCAGTGTCTGCTTTGCAGACACTGAAAATCTTGGTGGGGCCCTGTTAGGGGGCCCCTGCAGTGCCCATGCCATTGGGCACTGCAGGGGCCCCCAGGGGCCCAACGACACCCATTACCGCCAGCCAGGTTCTGGCGGTCAAAACCGACAGAGCCAGGCTGGCGGTAAGGGGGTCGGAATCCCCATGGCGGCGCTGCTTGCAGCGCCGCCATGGAGGATTCCCTTGGGCAGCGGGAAACCGGCAGGACACCGCCGGTTTCCCGTTTCTGACCGCGGCTGTACCGCCGCGGTCAGAATGCCCATGGGAGCACCGCCAGCCTGTTGGCGGTGCTCCCGCGGTCGCTGGCCCTGGCGGTCCATGACCGCCAGGGTCAGAATGACCCCCATAGTAATGTGGTTTATATATCCTGACAGTGAAATACTGACAATTTCGTTTTTCACTGTTGCAAGGCCTGTCTCTCTCATGGGATAATATGGGGGCTACCTTTAAATATGATTAAAGTGTAGATTCCCCTAGAGAGTAGATGGACATGTGGAGTTTGGGGTCCCTGAACTCACAATAAAAAAATACATCTTTTAGTAAAGTTGATTTTAAGATTGTGCGTTTGAAAATGCCACTTTTAGAAAGTGAGCATTTTCATGCTTAAACCATTCTGTGACTCTGCCTTGTTTGTGGATTCTCTGTCTGGGTCAGTTTGACAGTTGGGTTGTTTTTCACCTCGCACTAGACAGTGACACAAAGGGGGCTGGGGCGTAACCTGCATTTCCTGGTTAGCCATCTCTGCTAGGAGGGAGGGGTGGAGTGGTCACTCTCATCTGAAAGGACTGTGCCTGCCTCTGACAATGCCGGCTCCAACTCCCTGCTGTGTGTCTGATGCCTTGCCTGGGCAAGGCAGGATTTCACAAGTAGGTGTGAGTCCCCTTTGAAGAAAGGTGACTTCAAAGACTAAAATGGGTATAAGAAGGGCACCCAAATCTACAGCCTTTAGAAACACTTCTGGAACCAAGAGGAACCTCTGCCTGGAGAAGAGCTGATAGCTGAGGAAGAATTGCTGCCCTGCCTGTGACTGTGCTTTGTGGAGCTTTCCTGCAGTGCTGCTGCTGCCAGAGTAAGAGGGCAAAGACTGGACTTTGTGTGCCTTCCATCTTGTGAAGAAATCTCCAAGGGCTTGAGTTAGAGCTTGCCTCCTGTTGTTTGAAGTCTCAGGGACAGCAAAGACTTATCTCTGCCAGCACCTGGAGTCTCTGGAGAAACTCCTGCCCCGACAAGTGGTGCCCTATCCAGTCCCTGGGCCCTTGAAAGGAAAGCTGGTGGAATCCAAGGAAATTGACTTCGGACGACTTCGGACCGACGCCGCTGCTGAATCCGGTAACACCGCCTGCACCTGACGCAGTGACCTTCACTGGAACGCGATGCTCTTCGCAGGCCCAACGCCGCAGCAGCCCCGCTGAAGTCCGCGACTCCGTGGAAGTTGCCGCACCACGTCGTGACCGACGCCGCTTGAAGTGCACGGATTCAACGTTTCGCACAGACGCCGCTATTCCCGACTTTGCGCATCGGCTTGTTTTCACTCTTCACCAAAGGTACTGTACTTGGGGGTCTACGCGACTCCGTGTCCGGCAGCGCTGGTGTCGGCTTGTTGGGAATGACTCCGTCACGACGCCGTGTTAACATCTCATCAAAGCATTTTTGTTTCTAGGCGCTATTTTTGAGTTTAATCTTTAAAAATTCATAACTTGACTTGTGTATGTCGGAGTTTTGTCATTTTGGTCTTGTTTTGTTTAGATAAATATTTCCTATTTTTTTCTTGTTGTGTCATTTTGTAGTGTTTTCATGAAGTTACTGTGTGTGTTGGTACAAATACTTTACACCTAGCGCTCTGAAGTTAAGCCTACTGCTCTGCCAAGCTACCAAGGGGGTAAGCAGGGGTTAGCTAAGGGTGATTCTCTTTTACCCTGACTAGAGTGAGGGTCCTTGCTTGAACAGGGGGTAACCTGACTGTCAACCAAAGACCCCATTTCTAACACCCCTCAATATCGACATGTTTTTGGCTCTTCCCTTTCACAAGCACTTGGCCCACCTACACAAATGAGGTATCATTATTACTGGGAGACTGAGGGGAACATTGGGTGGTATGAAATGTGTCCCTTTGCGGTGATCCCACTTAGAAATGTGGGATAAATGTGATTTTTTAGCTAAATTTGAGGTTTGCTGAGGATTCTGGGTAAGAAAACATTAGGGGAACCACGCAAGTCATACCTCACTGGACTCCCTCGGGTGTCTAGTTTTTAGAAATGTCTGGGTTTGGTAGGTTTCCCTAGAAGGCTGCTGAGCCCAGGACCAAAAACGCAGGTGCCCCCCTGCAAAAACAGCTAGTTTTGTATTTGATAATTGTGATGTGTCCAGATATTGTTTTGGGGCATTTCCTTCTGCAGGAAGTAGGCCCACCCACAAAAGTGAGGTACCATTTTTATTGGGAGACTTGGGGGAACGCTGGGTGGAAGGAAATTTGTCTCTGATTTCCGAATTTTCTGTCACCAAAATGAAAGGAAAAAGTGTTTTTTGGCCAGATTTTGAGGTTTGCAAAGGATTCTGGGTAACAGAACCTGGTCAGAGACCCACAAGTCACCCCATTTTGGATTCCCCTAGGTGACTAGTTTTCACAAATGCACTGGTTTGCTAGGTTTCCCCAGGTGCCGCTGAGCTAGAGGCCACATTCCACAGGTAGGCACTTTGTAAAAAAACACCTCTGTTTTCTGTGAAAATATGTGATGTGTCCACGTTGTGTTTTGGGCCATTTCCTTTCGTGGTCGTTAGGCCTACCCACACAAGTGAGGTACCATTTTTATCGGGAGACTTGGGGGAACGCTGGATAGAAAGAAATTTGTGGCTGCTCTCAGATTCCAGAACTTTCTGTCACCGAAATTAGAGGAAAAAGTGTTTTTTTGGCCAAATTTTTAGGTTTGCAAAGGATTCTGGGTAACAGAACCTAGTCAGAGCCCCACAAGTCACCCTATTTTGGATTCCCCTCGGTGTCTAGTTTTAAAAAATGCACTGGTTTGCTAGGTTTTCTAAGGTGCCGGCTGAGCTAGAGGCCACAATCCACAGGTAGGCAGTTTGTAAAAAAACACCTCTGTTTTCTGTGAAAAAATGTGATGTGTCCACGTTGTGTTTTGGGCCATTTCCTTTCATGGGCGCTAGGCCCATTTTGGATTCCCCTAGGTGTCTAGTTTTAAAAAAATGCACTGGTTTGCTAGGTTTCCCCAGGTGCCGGCTGAGCTAGAGGACAAACTCCACGGGTAAGCAGTTTGTAAAAAACACCTCTGTTATCTGTGGAAAGAGTTGATGTGTCCACATTGTGTTTTGAGGCATTTCCTTTCGCGGGCGCTAGGCCTACCCCCACAAGTGAGGTACCATTTTTATTGGGAGACTTGGGGGAACGCTGGGTAAAAGGAAATTAGTGGCTCCTCTCAGAGTCCAGAACTTTTTGTCACCGGAATGAGAAGAAAAAGTGTTTTTTTGGCCAAATTTCGAGGTTTGCAAAGGATTCTGGGTAACAGAACCTGGTCAGAGACCCACAAGTCACCCCATCTTGGATTTCCCTAGGTGTCTAGTTTTTAAAACTGCACAGGTTTGCTGGGTTTCCCGAGGTGCCGGCTGAGCTAGAGGCCAAAATCCACAGCTAGGCACTTTGCAAAAAACAGCTCTGTTTTCTTTGTGAAAATGTGATGTGTCCACGTTGCGTTTTGGGGCATTTCCTGTTGCGGGTGCTATGCTTATTCATGCAAGTGAGGTACCATTTTTATCTGGAGATGCGGGGGAACACAGAATAGCAAAACAAGTGTTATTGCCCGTGTCTTGCTGTAGATTTTTTCCTTCCAAATGTAAGACAGTGTGTAAAAAAGACGTCTATTTGAGAAATGCCCTGTAATTCAAATGCTAGTATGGGCACCCCGGAATTCAGAGATGTGAAAATAACCACTGCTTCTCAACACCTTATCTTGTGGCCATTTTGGAAATACAAAGGTTTTCTTGATACCTATTTTTCACTTTTTATATTTCAGCAAATGAATTGCTGTATACCCGGTATAGAATAAAAACCCATTGCAAGGTGCAGCTCATTTATTGGCTCTGGGTACCTAGGGTTCTTGATGAACCTACAAGCCCTATATATCCCCCCAACCAGAAGAGTCCAGCGGACGTAACGGTATATTGCTTTTAAAAATCTGACATCGCAGGAAAATGTTACAGAGTAAAACGTGGAGAAAAATGGCTGTTTTTTTCACCTCAATTTCAACATTTTTTTATTTCAGCTGTTATTTTCTGTATGAAACACTTGTAGGATCTACACAAATCACCCCTTGCTGAATTCAGATTTCTGTCTACTTTTCAGAAATGTTTAGCTTTCTGGGATCCTGCATTGATTCCTCACCCATTTCGGTCACTAGCTGGAAGGAGGCTGAAAGCACAAAAAATTGAAAAAATGGGGTATGTCCCTGTCAAAATGTCAACATTTTATTGAAAAATTGGGTTTTCTAATTCAAGTCTGCCTGTTCCTGAAATCTGGGAAGATGGTGATCTTGCCACCGCAAACCCTTTGTTGATGCCATTTTCAGGGAAAAAAACACGAGCCGCCTGCTGCAGCCCTTTTTTCTCATTTTTTTGAGAAAAAAAAACATTTTCACTGTATTTTGGATAATTTCTTGGTCTCCTTCAGGGGAACCCACAAAGTCTGAGTACCTCTAGAATCCCTAGGATGTTGGGAAATAAGGACGCAAATTTGGCGTGGGTAGCTTATGTGAACAAAAAGTTATGAGGACCTAAGCGCAAACTGCCCCAAATAGCCAAAAAAAGCCTCGGCGCAGGAGGGGAAAAGGCCTGGCAGAGAAGGGTTTAAGTTCGCAGTTATACACAAAAGTATTAAGATGTGTAATATTCAGCTCTGTATGTGGTGTAATCATTGGCGGTACACCGGCTGGGTAGGATGTTACAATATGTCTTTTTAGAATTGTTTTGTCCTAATGCTGTGGGATTTATTTTGAGACATCTTTATTTGAGTAATCCACTGACACTGGCTAATCTGTTAGCGTAATTGAAAATTCTGCAGCTGTAATATGAGAAAGTAGCATGTGAACTATAGGGGGATATTCCAATTGCATTCTCAATTGTAATTCTATTTTTTAGGGTTGTGGTGTGTGTACAAGTCTTTGAACTCAGAAGAGCTAGTTGAAATACCACAAGGACATTAGCTTGACATTGATGTGGTTTTGCTTGTAATCGGGTTTTTAGTAAAACGTAATATTGGACTGGAGTATGGCAATCGATATTAAGCAATGCTGCTAAATCATCAGCAGGCAAATGTGAAAAAGGAGGGAAGAATTGAATGAAACTGAAGAACATTTAGCAAGTGGTCTTAGGTGTTTGGAGTGCCTCATTTTGAAGAAATGTCAAGGGAGATGCATAAAAGAGGCCAGCACTTTTTGTTTGACCTGGAGACACTATCTGTGGATTTGGTGGTAGGAGGATTTTGAAAGGAAGTGTTACAAATGTGAAGCTTAGGATACATTTTTAAAGTTTATACTTTGAAATTTAATGTTTTATTGTGATTTTATATTAGTGCATGTAATAGGTTTGAAGGATCTCTGGTGTATAAAACGAAATAAGCACATTATTATTGTTGTTATATTTTTCGGGGAGTGTAGGAACTGTCTTCTTTTTTGCTTTCAACCATTTTTTTAGTTTTACGTCAAAACAATAGCAAAAAATATAGGGCCATATTTATACTTTTTGACGCAAAACTGCGCTAACGCAGTTTTGCGTCAAAAAAATTAGCGCCGGCTAACGCCATTCTGAAGCACCATGCGGGCGCCGTATTTAATCAATGACGTTAGCCGGCGTTAGCCGCCGGCGCTGCCTGGTGTGCGTGGAAAAAAACGACGTACACCAGGCAGCGCCGGCGTAGGGGGATATGGAGCTTGGGCGCCAAAAAATGGGGCAAGTCAGGCTGAGGCAAATTTTTCGCCTCAACCCGATTTGCGCCATTTTTTACGACTCCCAACCCCCATAGAAATTACTCCTGTCTTAGCAAAGACAGGAGTCATGCCCCCTTGCCCAATGGCCATGCCCAGGGGACTTCTGTCCCCTGGGCATGGTCATTGGGCATAGTGGCATGTAGGGGGGCACAAATCAGGCCCCCCTATGCCACAAAAAAAAAAAAAAAAAAAACACTCACCTGAACTTACTTTAATGTCCCTGGGATGGGTCCCTCCAGCCTTGGGTGTCCTCCTGGGGTGGGCAAGGGTGACAGGGGGTGTCCCTGGGGGCATGGGAGGGCACCTCTGGGCTCCTTCAGAGCCCACAGGTCCCTTAACGCCTGCCTTTTCCAGGTGCTAAAAAACGGTGTAAAAGTGGCCGTATGTAATTTTTTTTGACCCGCCCACTCCCGGGCGTGAATTTTGCCCGGGAGTGTAAATACGGCGCACATGCCTCGGAGTCAATTTTTTAGACGGGAACGCCTACCTTGCATCTCATTAACGCAAAGTAGGTGTCCATGCTAAAAAATGACGCGTCTAACGCCAAAGTATAAATATGGAGTTAGTTTTGCGTCGGAATTGCGTAAAAAAAAACTACGCAATTCCGGCGCAAACAGAGTATAAATATGCCCCATAGAGTATTCAGTGGATTAAAATTATAGGCTGAGCTCCGACTGAAGGTGAATTCAACCAAAAAATGGAAAGTGTCAGACCATTCTCATCCGCCTTACACAGCCCCATTTGGTGAACCAATTTAGGACTATTCAATTCACAACCATTCGATTGCTCCGTGGGTGGCTGCCTAATGGAGGGTGGTTGGCTGAACACCATTTCCAGGAGAGTGACTTCTGGGCAAGACCGCCAATGTACATAATGACATTCCATTGTTCAAAAGGAAATATTAAAACTGCCCTGGTATCTAAGCAATATTTTAGTGTGGCTCCAAAAAATGCATCCTGCGTCGTGCGTACATTTTTACGTATTTGGCAGTGACAAAAGTGTTGAAGTCACAAGGTGCCTTTGGAGAGGCAGAGTCAGAGACAATTATTCACAGAGTGGAATCCACAATGGCTTTAAAAGTTGCTTCAGCAAAAACAGCCTTGCAGAAATAGCGGGAAAATGTAAAATAATTTAGCAAACCACTTTTAGTGCGGCAGAGGCGTTACTGTCTGTCTCTACTTTCATAATCAAGAAGAAAGATGTGTGTAGACTTGAGAAGCAATAGGACTTAAGTATCAAAACACGTTTACTCTTGCAAACCCTGCACTGTTGAATAGTGTCATGCTATGCAAAAATGGAACATAAAATGCAATGAAAACATTGCAATACCTTGTGAATTGCAAGGAACAGCTAACGATAAAAAGGAGCTTATGCTTCCCTCCAATTTGCAAGGAAATGGATTGATGAACTAGTTACTTACCGGTAATCTTCATTAGAATTAGGATAGGCTTCTACATCATAGTCAGCTGAGCTTTCTTCTATTTCTTTTAGTGTAAGGTGCTTAAAAATAAATCTCTCCTCTCCATCAACACTTGTAACTGTTTCCAAGCATAAATAATTGTGTTCCAGGAAGGGAGGGAGTGTAAGATATCACGATGACGAGGAAGACTAAGGGTAATTAAGATGAGAGATAACTAACTGGGTTATGAACCCCAGGGATGTCCTCCTCGTTATAGGTCTAGCTTGCAAAGATGCACTCAAGCGAACAGAAAACAGCGAACACAATTATATTCTGCTAATCAAAAATATCTCTATACCAAGTACTTCATTGCTGGGTGGAACTCAGGTATACCAAAATTGCCAGATTCTGTTGAAAAACAACTCCAAATTCAAATGAGAGCGGAAAGTACTCGGATTTTCCCACGTGGCCACTCTACATATCCGCAAATGCTTTCTTACAGATGTGGACCTTACTAATGCTGTGCGATATTCGCATAATTTTCTTTTGCGTAATTAAGTAAAGTTTTGGGAAAATTATGTGAAATCATGAGATATGCAAAGCCATCTTTAAGAGCTATATCTTTGTTCGAAATCTCACCCCATATAAATTTATGACGTGAAGACACATTTTATTTTTTAAAAAGTGTAAAAAAAACAACTGCCGCAATCAACAGCTGTTTGTATTCTGGTTGTGCATAGTTTTGAGAGGTGGCATCATGGTGAAGACATCATTTAGGAGAAATATTCAATTGCGTTGTGTCGAAGATCTATAAATCCATGAACTGTAACCTTTTCCATGGTCACATTAATGATGTTACCCTAACAATCAATTTCCCACCGTCCTTATTTCGTTTTTATTTCGAAAATTGTCGATTTGCAGTTTGGCAGTTTTATTTATGGTGAAATGGAAAAAATAAAATAACTCAAACTACCAAACATGCAGCTGTACAAAATATTGACAAAGATTGGCGATGTAAATACACAGTCTCAATTCCATGGCCACTTTTAGAAGAACTACACACAGTAAGCACAGATTTAATAACAGTTTATATTCCTATACAGTAAACATCAGTCAGTGAAATAAAGACTTTGTAAGCTTTAAAGAGCACTTTACTCATGTCTGACATAATGACACTCAATAAGAATAAATATGGAAAACATTTTTCTCCAGTTATTTTTAAGCAGGCCTGTTAAGAATATGTTTTGTGTGTATGTAATGTGCAGCAGTAATGGCACAATTCATCATGCTTGAAAAATAACAAGAACAATCCTGCGAATAAAGCTCGGTGTGCATTCCTAACAAAAATACTTTGGGTCTAATTGACGAAAAATAATCAGAAATCTACAGTTACAGCCTTATGATAAAGTGTAGAATAATTTGTTGGCTACCTATCATGCAATTCACAGAGGAATTTAGCCGCCGAATTACAGGCATTGCATTGTGAGTGAGAAATTTTAACTTGCATTTGCAATGATTGACATGTACAAAATGTCATTCATGTACTGATCATGTACTTCAAATATAATTTTGATGTGTTCGGTCAGTGCAAATGGTGATTCATAATTTTCAGTCACTATTGCTAAATTGCTCTTTCATTTGTGCAATGTGACTTCTCTTTGAAGTCAGTGACAGCAGCAGATTGACTGAAGTGGTTGTGAAATCTTTGCAAATTTCATGTTACTTCCATGTGTAAACATTTGCAGTTGCATATATGCAGCAAGAATTGTGCTACCAATGGTATTTCTACTTTGTGTATTTTAATCTTCATGGCAGGCATTATAGCTCATTAAAAGCCTCTTCTTCTATATCTCCAGAAAATCTGAGGGTGTGCATCCCCCATTGACATAATGAAAATGGTTTTAAACCCAGCCCATGAGAAGAGAAATTAATGGAGTTGACTGATTAGTAAAGTTTTGCAATCACTGAAAAACTTGTGCGCTCGTAGTATTCATCATCTTCTGCTGCAAATCCTATCCTGATATATCTATTTCAGTGCCATGCACAGGTACAGCGCTATGCCTGGGTCTTTGCAGGAGGTTTAGTTTGCCATGTGGTTGTTCTTCATTTTGGTGCTGGGTAAGCGATGGTGATGGAGATGAGCACTATAATAAACCTCTAAATTAAAGTGGTGGTTGTAAGGACATAGGCGGTCATTCTGACCGCGGCGGGCGGCGGTCGCCGCCTGCCATGCGGTCACCGCCGAATGGCCGTTCCGCGGTCAGGAGACCGCGGATGCCATTCTGGCTTTCCCGCTGAGCCGGCGGGCGACCGCCAAAAGGCCGCCCGCCGGGCCAGCGGGAAAGCCCCTGCAACGAGGAAGCCGGCTCCGAATGGAGCCGGCGGAGTTGCAGGGGTGCGACGGGTTCAGTGGCACCCGTCCGATTTTCACTGTCTGCAAATCTGTATGGGGCCCTGTTAGGGGGCCCCTGCACTGCCCATGCCAGTGGCATGGGCAGTGCAGGGGCCCCCAGGGGCCCCATGACACCCGTTCCCGCCATCCTGGTTCTGGCGGTGAAAACCGCCAGAAACAGGCTGGCGGGAAGGGGGTCGGAATCCCCATGGCGGCACTGCTTGAGGATTCCCTGGGCCAGGGGAAAACCGGCGGGAAACCGCCGGTTCCCCTTTTCTGACCGCGGCTTTACCGCTGCGGTCAGAATAGCCCTGGAAGCACCGCCAGCCTGTTGGCGGTGCTTCCGCTGCCCTCCGCCCTGGTGGTCAGAGACCGCCAGGTTTGGAATGAGGGCCATAGTGTCACG
The DNA here is from genome assembly GCF_031143425.1 of Pleurodeles waltl. Classification (NCBI taxonomy): domain Eukaryota; kingdom Metazoa; phylum Chordata; class Amphibia; order Caudata; family Salamandridae; genus Pleurodeles; species Pleurodeles waltl. The sequence goes on from NC_090440.1 coordinate 264,935,880, forward strand.
ATTCACCCTGAGCTTACCGTCGATGTTGGTGAGAGGTGGTGAGCGGCCCGGTTGCTGCAAGTCCTGCTCTGGCCGAGGTAGGGGCGAAAAAAACCTCCAACAGGAACTTCCTGAAACAGATGGAGGACACAAGGAATTAGGATTTAAGATTCTGGAATTCTGGAATTCTGGAGACTGAAGACAGATCAAGAACAACTGGCGCCACAAGAGGAAACCAGCCGGAGCGTGACTACCACCGCAGGAGTGCTGCAACGCAATGAGAAGGAAGATAGATTCCCCTTATGTACCCCTAGACAGGAAGTGGGAAACAGGAAGTAGAAATACCACCATCTTGGTTTGGGAAAAGGTCATAACTAAAAATAGAAAACATGCTCCTGAGAAAAGAGAAACAATGCATGCAGGGAAGAGAGGAAGTGAACAGCATGCTGGGAAGGAGAAAGTCATGCATATAAACTAGTCATGTGCAGGCAGACGGCTTTTGAATGTGTGACATGTAAGTGGGTATAAGGAGGGAGGTCCCGGGCATCTAAGGTGCGTTAATTATGTCTTGCGCGCTGAGCGCGGCAAGGACCGTGACCCAATTCGGGGTCTCCGGCCCTGCCGCACTTGCCATGTAACTTGCGGCGGGTGTCGCAACCCTTGAACCGAGCCGCGGCTTCTCCTGCGGCCCGCCAGCGGCCCGCTGTGGTTTCCTCAAGTTGCCACCATATCCATTGACAGCGGATATCAACAATTCTATTGAAATGCAGGTCCACATGCAATCAGCTCACATGCCCACATTACCAAAAGAAGCAACTTAATCATTAGCTTTGGAGACTGAGCATCCCTAACCAATTGAATCTGCCCCACCTTGTCTAAGCACTTCTCAACCACACTAGTTCAAGAACAAATCTGCCTAGCAGTGTCCTTGTCCAATGATTGACTTATCGACTCAAACAGAGGATTGACACAGAGGTCATCGCTATCAAGCTGTACCTTCCTAAAGCACCGGCAGCAAAATGCCTTGCTAAGGAGCAAAAGCATGATTGTAGAAAATTCACCTTTTCTGCATGGTCACCTCAGGATTTTTGCCTATTTCTGGAACCTATGTTTGCTAGTATTAAGACTTTGTGGCTTGTGATACTGATACTCAATGCCACAAAGCACATGTGTGGCCCTGAAATGGGAGGGGTAAAATAAGTTTAGCTGATTTGGTCTGTGTAACTGTCCCCCAAGAGGATTGTTGAAGGAGCAGAAAATGCATCTGTTGGATGAAAAATAAATGTCAAACATGGGCAGTGGTGTGTATTTACACCACCCTTATATTGGCCAAAAGATATGGCGCCCAGGAGCACCACTGTGCTCTGGAGGGGTTGAAGTATAAGTGCACTGCAGGGAAAATACCTTTGCCTTTGTCATGAATGCCCAAAGGCAGGGTACACATATATAAAAACACATACGAAGTAGAGCACTTCATAGTGGTGTTAGTGTACACTCGCTGTGAAATAAATCCAAAAAGCTATTTTACTGTGTTGGTCTTGTTAAACCTTTCCCTGCACACCCACACGCTTATTGAAAAACAAAAGCATGACTGTAGAAAGTTCACCTGCGTGCAAAATACCCTCTGAATCACATTACACTATGGGTAATCCCAAATTCAGAGCTGGACACGTAACCACTGTTTCTAAACTTAGCATCTTGGTGTTATAAAAAAAATGCAAATGTTTCCTTCTGTCAGCCACTCACTTGGCTCCAACCACGAGGAAGATGCTGGACCACCAATCCTGGTTGGTACTGCACAGTGTAGCAAGTAATGACTGTCTGGTTCCACCGACAGACTCCAAGGGGGAAGGAGGATGGGATAAAACAAGAAAAACTACCGGAACTGCTCAACTGCCTCGTACACTGCCTCAAAGGTTGAAATTCTCTGGGTCTCGATATCTTCTATGCAGAGTCGATACACTACAAATGACAAAAACAATGTTACCTACTATTTCTTACTTATAACCCACAAATGAATATTTATACTTGTAGTAAACTTACAGGCACCATCATAAACATTTCATGAAAAAGGAACATCAGTTAATTCAAGAATACCTGAAGAACGTACGGAATTCCGGAACATACAGGAGATCTGAGTCTGTAAGAATACAACAATAGTCTCTCGGACCCTATTCCAGGGTGCCAGATACAACTTGTCCAGAACACAATGACAAGCTTTCAGTTTATTTATGAAGAGTTCAGAGCGCTACAACACGAGTTCAAAGCGGTGGGCTCCAGGGGAAGGGCTTAAAATGCAACAATGTTCAGAATTCAAAACAGGATCACATTTCAAGTAGAACATTTTGAAATATCTCAAGTGTATACCTGAGAGTTAAGTACTTAGCCTAAACAGTAGTGGAACTGGAATTCAAAATGACTGAAAACTCTGTGCAAGAAACTCAGCAGAAGAAGACTCGTATCTCCTGAAGAAAACATTGGAAGTGTTGCCAAAGCCAGAATTTTAGAGTCATCAGATGGGCTAGGAAGACTATAGCGCTAGAAATTCCGTAGGAATCAGGAGAGGACCCCAGGGATGAGACTTGTGCTGGACTGGACACAGGAAGATGAGTGCAGGAACGATGTTGGTGCAAATTGGTTACAGGTTTGAGGCCAAGCGCTGATGCAGATTCAAGGAGGGTATTCATATAGCCAGCCAGGACTGTTCTAGAATGGCACATGGCCCACGTGGAGATGTGGAATATTCCAATGAACCTGAGAAGGGGTAAAATCACATTTTGCATTACAGGGGAAATGGGCCTACCCCGTAGCTGGTGCAAACAGTAATTGACATATGACCCTTGCAACGGATATCAAGTGCGCTAAGCTGCACCTCAGTTGTTGGCCTTTCTAATGTTTGTTTTTAGACAACTAACGAACACTATATATCACTGCGCCCAAAATGGTCTGATTGACAAACCTCTGTAAGTCAGTCATCAGGGCGAAAATTACAGATGAAAACATTGTCATCTGATTCTTTTGTTACTATTTGTTTTACATAATTTACTTCAGTCATTAGGTCTTCGGGAACACCATGAGAAAGCTACATAAATGACCCCTGGCTGAATATTGAAGTTTGCCTACTTTTCATCTATCTTTATTTTTCTCAGATCACTCATGAGTTTCACTTCTGTTTCCACCTCAAACTGCAAGCAAGTAGAAAGAGTAAAAGTAGGAAAAATCAAAGCTCATCTTTTAATAATAGAAAAACTATGGTAAACAATGGTTTTGTTACAACTCTTTTACTAAAGTTAGGAAAATGATAATCTTAGCAAGGCAAAACCTTTGTTAATGCCATTGTTTTATTACAAATACAACATTTTCAAAGCACTTTTTCCCATTTTCCCCAAAATGCACTTTTCCCTATTTCCTTAAAAAAAATCCAATATTTTACTGTATCTTGGCTAGTTTCTCAGATTTGTCCAGGGAATCTACAAAATCTATATACCTTTATAATTCGTGAAATGTGGGTTTAGGATGCACATTTTGGTCTGGATACCTCTTGTAGGTAAAGCAATATGACGATTTAAGCACCAGTTGCCCCAGTTATCATAAAAACATTTAACACTAGAGATAGAAAAGCCTCAATAGCTAGGGTATTATTAAAGAAATAACTGCAACAGTCCGAAGTGTCATCAGTTTCACTTAGTTGCCGAAACCAAAAAGAGTTGCATATCTAGCATACAGCAAATTTTAGAGAAAATGTTTTATCTAAAATAGAATCCTACCTGTGGGTGCAGAAGAGGCTGCATAATGGGTCTGAGTTGTAATGACTCACATAAATGTTGAGTCCCTCCACTCAGTCTGAAATGGTAAAAGATCAGAGGGAGATCCTGTGACCCCCCTATCATTGAATGCTGAAATAACAGAATGAAACACTCACACACTACTTTGCCTTTTGTTTTTGACATTTGTGAGATCCAGTATGCATATATACATATGAAAAAATATTTCTATTGAAGATTAGTAATCTTGAAAAGGACAACTCTTGCGAGACAATCACACAGTCACTTCTATTGTAAGCTTGTGTACAAACTTGTGTTGTTGCTGAAATACTGGTAATGTTTAGTTTAGTTTAGTTTAGTTTATAAGATTTGTAAAGCGCATGGCGACCCGAAGGCATCCCAGCGCTAAAAGCAGCAACGCACAAATAGGAGGGGGGATCAATGCTAATTACAGAATAAAAAAGTTTTGAGCTTTTTCCTAAAGAGGTGCTCGGAGGATTCATAACGGAGCTCCAAAGGAAGGGTATTACAAAGGTGGGAGGCTTACTGGAAAAAGAATTGTTGCCCCAGGCTCTCTTAGATCGAGAAATGTGTGCATACCTAAGAGAGGAGGAACGTAAGTTCCTAGAAGGACTATGCAGGGAGATCCGTTTCCTTAGAGAGATGGGACCTTTACCATGTAGGGCCCTATGGACAATGCAGAGAGATTTAAAATGGATCCGTTCTTTGATGGGGAGCCAGTGGAGGGTGGAGATAGCCAATTTGGCGGATGAATATTTTGAGGAGTGAGTAAGAAGCCTGGCAGCTGCATTTTGCACTCTTTGCAGCTTCTTTATAACATAAAAAGGGGAGCTAAGGAACAGAGAGTTTCCGTAATCCAGACGGGAAAGAATTAAGGCTTGGATGAGAATTCTTCTGGCTGTAGGAGGAGGAAGAGAGAGAATCTTTCTGAACATGCGCATAAGACCAAAGCAGGTAGAAGAAACTTTACTGGCTTGAGAGTCCATAGTAAGCCTGGGGTCAAGCATCACACCTAGAGTTTTAACCTGAGATTTGGGGGGAGGAAGAGTACTGAAGGCATCTGAGAGCGAGGGAAGGGGAAGAGGGGGGGGACCGTTGCCCAAAACCAGGACTTCCGATTTTCCATAGTTAAATTTGAGTTTGGACTTGGTCATCCATTTGGCGATGTCACTCATACAGCGGGAGAGATTGGTCACCGGCGAGTCTCCAGAGCTGGAGAGGGATACCACTAACTGGGTGTCATCTGCATAGGTGACCAAGGACAGATTATGAGGGGCAACTACTCTAGCTAAAGGTGACAAGTAAACGTTAAAAAGAGTGGGGCTAAGGGACGAGCCCTGGGGGACTCCACATGCCAAGGGGAAAAGGCCAGAAAAGAAGGTCCGGTCCAAGACTTGGAAAGATCTGTCTCTAAGGAAGGAGGAAAACCAAGAGAGGGCGGAACCTCCGACTCCTACATCCGATAGTCTCCGACAGAGAAGATCATGGTCGACAGTGTCGGAAGCTGCACTTAGGTCAAGCAGGATGATGGCTACGTGAGACCCTAGGTCTAAGAGCTGGCGGGCCGTCTCAGTTACTGAAAGGAGAGCTGACTCAGTACTGTGCAAGGCTCTAAAGCCCATTTGGGTGGGATGAAGAAGTTCATTGCTTTCGAGATAGTTGGTTAGTTCAGTGTTGACATGTTTCTCAAGGATTTTTGCGGAGATAGGGAGGAGGGCAATAGGTCTGAAATTTTCCAATAAAGTGGGGTCAAGTTTGGGTTTCTTCAGAAGGGGCTTAACCACAGCATGTTTAAATGACTGGGGAAGGGAGCCCGAGGATAAGGAGCTGTTAAGAATTTTAGTGAGAGGAGGAGCAATGGTGCCTGCTACCTGCAAGAGAGCAGAGGGAGGGGCGGGGTCCAGAGGGGAGACGGATTTAATTTTGGACAGGAAATTAATGGTCACCTCCTCGGTGAGAGGGGGGAAGGAGGTTAGAGAGACTCCTACAGGAGGGGAGTCAGTGTCATTACAAATAGAGGGATCATTCATATAGACGGGAAACCCAGAGTATATACTGATGACTTTGTCCTGAAAAAAGGATGCCAGTCGATCACTGTGGGAGACGGAGGCTTCCGTCATAGGGGTAGACATGGGAGGGGAGGTAAGGTCTCTAAAAATTTGAAAAATTTCTTTCTGAGGACATGAAGAACATTCTATTTTTCCACCATAAAAGGTAGACTGGGCAGTTTTAATATTGTGCTGATAGGTTCTGACTGATTGCTTGTAGATCTCTCTGTTAGAGATACTGTAGTTTTTACGCCACAGTCTCTCAAGTTTTTTACAGTTCTTTTTGAGTTCAAGCAGGTAAGGGGAGAACCAGGGTTTAGATTTGTGGGGTGAGGGAACCACTCTGGTTCTGATGGGTAGAACAACATCCAAGGAGGATGAGATCCATTTATCAAAAGAGTCTGCAGTTTCTGGGGCAGATGAGTGACCGGTTTTGCCATAAGTCAAGAGGGCCTTACGCCATTCTTCCGGGTCCAGTTTTGACCAAATGCGTCCAGATGTGGTGGTGCTGGGGAGGTGCCCTTGGGTGGCATCATACGGGAAAGTGAAAGTGAGAAGGGAGTGATCGGTCCAGAGTAATGGCAGGGGAGGGGCCGTCAGCAAGTTGGCAATATTGCTGAATATAAGATCCAACGTGTGACCCTTCTGGTGGGTAGGGCCAGATACATGCTGAATTAGTTGGAGTGCTGCGAGAGAGGTTGCCAGTAATTTAGCCGAAGGGCAGTCGGAGTTGTGATTGAGTTATGTACATGGTGAAACTACAGCTAACTGAAGTTGTTGGGCTATAGGTACTCTCAGACCTCTATATGAAACCTTCTCGCCAATAGGTAATAGAGGTCTTATCAGCAATATCCTGTCAGATTCAAAGCTTTAGGATATCTTGCAGTCAGCAATCATTAATCTATTTGTACTGATTTCCAAATCATATTGGACAATATAATACTAGTTCCCATTTCACAATTGACAAAAACAGTTGTTGTATAAGCTAGAATATATATTTGGGTAGCCATCATAACCACTATCATTAATAGTTACTCCTTAGCATAAATGTACTTGTAGATGAGAATCACATGATCATATTAGATAGTATAGTAAACATTCAGTAAAAAAGTTGCTGTACAATTATAAACATGCACCATAGCTGCTAAGTGCTTGTTCTATCTGAGAATCTGTTTTAGTCCAGTATAAAAATAATTCTACTTAGCTGTTGAATTGTGGATGATAAGGTGAAAGGTGGATGTAGGACATTGATTATTGACTGAGGAGGAATGAAACTGTTCTCAAGCTTCAACCACAATCAATGCCAGGGTGAACCACAAAGTCACTAACTGAACCTGTGCTTAACCCTCTGGTACATTGGCACAAAAGCAATCAGGCTTAACCTAGAGACAATGTATAAAGTATTTATAAACAGAAATAAAGTAAAGTGGAAATACAATACAAGAAAAATCCTACACCAATTCAGAAAAATAGAATAAAAATGGAATAATTAAAAGGACACCAAAAATAATTACATTCAACCAGTAAAACCGGAGTTATGAATTTCTAGGGGCAAAATTCCACCTAAAAGACCAAAACGCCAACCATGGGTATCTGTTTTTTTAGACTAGAGGGAAAAGACAAAAGTTAGGACTGAATGCAATGGAGAAAAGTTTGGCTAAACGAGGCGGATAGGGCCAGGTCTCGGCTTACCTTCAAACAACAGTTCCTCAGAAGGTAACGTTCAGAGGGGCAGGGCAGTCGGTCAGTCAGAGGAGGAGGTGTTGTCATCATGGAGCCTTTAAACACAGTCCCAAGGAAGGTTTCTACATTTTGGCTTTGTCACTTTTTTTGAAGTTGAAAATCTCAGCAGAACAAAGCTGCAGGCTGTGGCCAACAAGGACACCACAAAGCCAGATCCTGTTGGTCGGAGGTCCAGCTGAACATGATTTGTTGTAGTGGAAGCTTAGAGGCCCACTAGTAGCATTTAATTTCAGGCCTGGGGCATTGGTGGTACCACTACTAGGGACCTACAAGTAAATTAAATATGCCATTTGAGGGCCAGACCATTGTATTATGTTTCAAGGCAAGAACACAAGCACCTTCGCATTGGTTAGGCAACAGGAGGGGAACAAATAAGGCAAAATGTTTGGGGGAACAAAACACCAAGAATGTCTGGTCTAACATGTGAGACATGTTTCAAAGTGCCACGTGATCTGGGTTGCACAATAAGTGCTACAGGACTGCTAGTACTATGTAATTTAGAGGCCTTGAGTACAAGTAGTACCACTTTACTAAGGACTTATAAGTAAATTAAATGTGCCGCTTGGTGGGTACCCCAATTTTACCATATTTCTAGGAACGAGCGCAAGCACTTCAGCAGTGGTTAGCAATGGTCTATTTCACAGGGTCCTAATGCTAATGAAAATTGAATTTTAGAAAACAGGAGGGGTGAAGGCAGGTTTAACAATGGGATATTTGTATTCCTCCTTTACCAGCACCAACTTTTGTGCCTAGTGTCAGTAGATTTTACCCCTTTTTTTAATTGATTTTTCCTGGCATTAGGACTCCTCGCCTTCTGACACTGCTGTTCAGTATCACAGCATGTGTGTTCTTACCCACAATTGAAAGGTAATCTGGTTATGGCCAATTGGCTATTTCATTTTCCAGTAAGGCCAAGAGAACATAGTGCAGGAAGTGTACCAGTAGCATGAACGATACGTGTTTTATTTGTTGGGTTCAGTATAACTTATATACAATATATCTCAATATATGAGAGACTAAAATGCATGCTTCCAGGAATCAAAATGGGGTCCTGGCTGGCTACAGATATAAACTACGACAGTAATACAGTACCACATTAGGGAAAGATCCTCTGTTATTTAGAAAAAAATATTTTTTTTAATTAGCTAAATCATCCTTATGTGTGCACTCTCAGCCCACGTGGCTGGAGGCCTAAATAAAATTGGGGCACGCTAAACACCAAAGAAAGTGTGTCCCCACAGTGAAAAGTTACAAAAAGCTGTTTGTCACTCAATACACAAAGTTGCATTTTCCAATGACAGGGCCTAATTGTGACTAGCCTTCTTTTATAATTGCTTCCTTCCTGGAAAATAGTAACAACTGGCTTAAAAGTTGCTTTTTAACTTTTTGTCAAAAGCCGAGTTCAATAGTGTAGGGACATATGTGATGTATGTAATACAAATTACCTTTCAAAATACTTTGTCCCGCATGAAAGCCCATCAAAGTAAACAAGATCTGGGTTATTAAAAGACAATATTGAAACTTCTAAAGGCAAGAAAAGTGTGGAAAAAAGTTACCACTTACTTGGGTTGAACCATTTTGAAGAGGAAAGAAACAGATGGCATCACAAAGGATTACAGAAGGGTTCATTGTTCTTATTAAGATAACAAGATGACGTTTCAGTGACAATGATAGAGAGAAACCTTAAAGGCATTCATTTCTACCCTGACCAGCAGGAGAAGTTGTTCTTAAATTCAGAAGAGGGTAATGTTCCTTAGATTCATAGGATTGAATCCAGAAGGGGAATTAGTCTCCTGACAGGACGCCTTTCTTCTTCAATTCCACCTTGAACAGAGGCCTCTTGGAAGGATGACAGTCAAGTAAAAGAGGAAATGCTGAAAAGGAGGATTGAGATTTGGTAAACAATTTGCTGAGATTTGATCTAGAGAATTCTAATCTCACTGGCTAGCACACAGCATAAAAACACACCTCACCTCCAACTTCTAAGAAAATTCCTGGAAGAAAATTTAGGAAAGGAGAAGATTTATTGTTAGACCTGACAGCCTTAGGGTGGTCACCCCTAACTTTTTGCCTGCCTCCCTCCACTTTTTGGACACTGTTTTTGCTGGCTTTTAGACTGCTAACCAGTGTTAAAGTGCATATGCTCTCTCCCTTTAAACATGGTAACCTTGGATCATATCTGATTGGACTATTTAATTTACTTATAAGTCCCTAGTAATGTGCACTATATGTGCCTAGGGCCTGTAGATTAAATGCTACTAGTGGGTGTTAGAAATGGGGTTTTTGGTTGGCAGTCAGGTTACCCCCTTTCCAAGCAAAAGCCCTCACTCTAGTCAGGGTAAGTCACACACAATCCAAGATTATCCTGTGCCCACCCTCTGGTAGCTTGGCACGAGCAGTCAGGCTTAACTTAGAAGGCAATGTGTAAAGTATTTGTGCAATAAATCATACAATACCACCATATAACACCACAAAAATACACCACACAGTGTTTAGAAAAATATATAATATTTATCAGGATAATTGTAGGTCAAAAAGAATAAAGTTGCCATGTGAAATTGTAGAGATCACCTAGTGACTGTTAACCTACTTAGCCTGCCAAGTTTTAGCGCATTTATTTAATTATTTCTTCCAAGATGGCTGCTATGTTTACAGTTAGGAAGATGTTTTGATTTCACATTGTCAGTGTCACTCTGTGAAGGCATCACTATTAGTGATAGAATATAGAAATTCAAGCCACACAGTCATCATGCTTCCAAAATAGATCAGTGCTCCAATCCTCCCAAAGAAATCTTCTTACTATTTAAAGAAATTATTCAGGTGCCCTCTCATATCAATCTTATTGAAGTTTCTAAGGAGCATAGCAATAACGTGACCTGTTTGTTCAAAAGAAAATTCCTGATATCTACTCAGCCTTCCCAGACATTACCGCCCAGAAATACAACTTTGCCAGTGAGGTTCAGGTTCTAAACTCCAGAGGTCCTCTACTAGATTTTCCACCCCTCACGGTGGACTCAGTAATTAACCTGTTACACATTATAAAATCAGGATCTCCACTGGACCCTACCTCTCCACATTTTGCATTAGGTTCAGACATCATTGCCCCTTTCCTGACTAAGATCCTTAATGAGTCTTTAATAACAGGCCACGTTTCGTCACATTGGACACATACCATCATTACTTAAAAAGCCTCATCTGTATGCAACCCTCCTGAGTAACTATAGCACAATCTCTCTTTTGCCTAAATCAGCTAAATTGATTGAAAAACATGTCAATAGACATCTGTCAGGTTTTCTTGAAGATAATAAGATCCTTCTTCAAATGGGCTCCAGATCCCAACACAGAACAGAGACTGCCCTTCTGGCAGCTGTTGAAGATGTTTGACGATGACTAGATTCAGGGTGCGCTGCCACCATCCTTCTATTGGAACTAAGTGCTGCTTTCGAAACAGTAGATCATAACATTCTGCTTCACAGAATTTTCCATGCAGGCATCAAGGGGCGTGCCTTGAAATGGGTCTCCTCCTTTTTGAGGGATACAACCTTTCAAGTTCTCGATCACTCCTTTTTTTCCAACAGTCTTCCTCTCAGCTGTGGCGTTCCCCAGGGCTCCTCCCTCAGCCTCAAATTGTTTCCAATTGTCACTAATTTCCTATGCTGGTGACATGCAGCTGGTCTTTTCATTTTCAACCATTTCTAAGACAGATCATCCTAATTTGACACCCTGCCTTCAAGCAGTAGCTAGATGGATGGCTGGCTGCAGATTTAAGCATAACTAAGATAAAACTGAAGTAACGCTTGTGGATAACTATGGCCCACTCAAATCCCCTTCTCTATTCCCTGAAGGGCTGGATTGCCTGCCTCCGCCAAGAGACACATAAAGTCCTTTGGCTTTTGGCTGGACTCTCACCTCACTATGGACTATCAATCTAAAAAGCTGGCAGCATCCTGCTTTAGTCTACTAAGACTTCTTAGAAAAGTCTTTAAGATACTTCAATTTCAAGCCAAAAGACTAATCACTCAGACTCTCATAATTTCACGCATGGAATATGAAATATCTTTTATTTGAGTTCACTTCAACATGTACTAAAAAGACTTCAGGTGGTGCGGAACGCCATTGCACGCCTACTTGCGAAAATTTCCAGGCACCTGTCCGCAAAACCTGCTTTAGCTTCCCTCCACTGGCTGCCTATGGAACAACAGATCAACTTCAGCGCCCTCTGCACTTTGCACAGAGCCCTGCACAATAAGGGTCCGGCCTTCCTTAAACAGATTACAACTCTCTATATCCCTCAAGGGCTCTTAGATCCTCAATGACCTCCCTAATTAATGTCCTATGGATTAAGAAAGCAAGATGGGGAGGCTGATCTTTAGCATATAGAGCCTCAAATCTCTGGAAATCTCTTCCATTGGAGCTCCGTCAAGATAGCCAAGAAACTTATTTTCTTAAGAATTCAAAGACCCTTCTGTTTACAGCATAAGTCATATCCTTGTAGTTCTGTTTCCGGTCTAGCGCTGGGAGGCCTTCGGGTAGCAATGCGCTTTACAAATTCCTAAAACTATTTCCTAAAACTATCAGTGTCAACATTAAGTGAGATATGTAGGTATTCACATCATTTCCCTTTCCCACTTACGTGTGGCACATAATTTACTTTTGTAGGGAATTCTTCAAATAATTGCTGCCCTAAGCATGCCTCCTTATCTATTGCTTGGGAACATATGTGTGTCAGGGTTATAAATACATCTCAAACAGACAAGGCTATCAGAGGGATTCCTACCAGATGCCATCAACCCTATCGATGCTGCACGTTGCCTTGATGCAGACCAAGCCTTGGTGTCACCACAGAGTCTGATCTAGAGACCTCCTTCCACAGTAATGAGGTTTGGGGGGCACTTCTCATGGACCTTGTACTGGGTTAACCCACAAACAGTACATTCTGTCATGGGCAAGGTGCCCACAGACTGAGAGAAAATCCGGTTCTGGATAGCCCAGAAAACTAATCAGCTGGAAGCTGTGTTTCCCCATATGAAACCCCCAGAGAAACATAGAATTCTCACAACCTGCTTGCCATTCGGAATGGTTCCCTCAGTGGGTGACTTCACCACATGGGGTACAATCTTCACTGCAATATATTATACACTGGCCAACTTACTAGAAATGTGAAAATAATTTCAGAACGAACACAAGGCTGCAACAGCCCTGGACATGGGGATGAAATTGATGCAAACTTTTGACCCAGTCTCCTCAGTAATACTCAGTAATATTAAAGGGGAAGCAGTAGCATTGGACATACACTAGCAGCTCTGCGAGATTCCACATCTGAAACAGGAGAATAGTTACCGAAAATTATTTCTGATACCCATACTAGTATAGGATGGGACAGCTTGAGAGCCAAACTGAAAAATCCTGAGATTCAGAGTACCCCTCATAGGGAAGGTACCAAGTGAGCACAGGAGGGTTCTAAAAGGAGCTGGGATAATCAAAAACAAAAGAAAGACAGACAGACGAAGTCAGAGAGCAGACTCTCCACACCTGGAAAACTCTGAAAGGAGATACAGGCCCTCATTATGAACATGGTGAGCTAGCCCGCCGTCGACCATGCTGACGGTCGACGGAAGACTGCCAGTGGCGGCGGCAGGCATCCCACAATATTCTGGTGCATGGACCCTCACCGCCATTGATGGTGGTGAGGCGCTCCATTCGCCATGCTGGCGGTCGGTGGCGGGGGTGGATGCTGCTCCTCCCTCACCACCACGACAGCCCAGACACCGCCATGCCTATAATGATGCAGTCATAGGCACGGCGGTGTATGGAGGCGCGATGATGCTGGTGGAGCAGCATCCAAGGAGCCCGTTCCTTCCCAGAGCAGCGCCATGGAACAGGTAAGTGCTATCCGAGGGGAGGAGGGGTGTGTGTGTGTGAGTGCATTGGGGTGTGCATGTGTGTTTGTGAAGGGGGGATGTGTGCGTACATGTATGAATGTGTGTGTGCATGTAGAAATATGGGTGCATGTGGATGAGGCAGCTTGGGGAGTGGGGAGGACCTGAATGGAGGGGGATGGGGGATGGTGATGTGGGGTTTTAGGAGGCCTACAGGGAGATTGGAGGGAGGAGGGATGGGGTTGGTTTTTGGGGGTCGGGCAGTTCTAGGGGCTTAGAGGGGTGGGTGGGGGCACATTCAAGGGGTGGCCTGCGTATCACATACAGGTGACAGGAATGAGAATTCTTCTCACCTGTATGCTTTCTGCCAGGGATTACCCGATGGGGAATCCCGGCAGGAAATTCCTAGTGGAAATGGGATCATTATCCCACTGTCGGTCTGAGTTCCACCGCCGGGTGGAGAGTGCCTACCGTTGGCCTGGTGGTTGACTCTGGCCTGGCAGTGGGTACTCGTGAACTGGCTGCTTTGCAGCCAGTTCTCTACTGTGTTCAGAATATAGCGGTCTGAACTGCCATGCCGTTTGCGGTAACGACCGTCACCACTGGTGTGGCGGTCATAACCACCATGTTCATAATGAGGGCCATAATCCCAGAAATAGAGAAAACATAAAAGCTCCAGACAGATATACTGATTCACGCCCCTTTTGTTCCTTTCAGGAAGCACAAGATAGACGTAGCAAGAGAGTGGGCCAGTCAGAGCAATGTTCTGAAACAGAAGAAAGACTCACTGCGGTCTTCAGACAAGAAAGAAGACAAGTTCCCACAACAAAAGCAACAATTTAAAAAGAAAAAGGTTGTAGCAATGTCAATTGAACATGCCAGTAAACTTGAGAATATTGTTGAAGAACAAGACATGGGCAGTGACCCTGCTGGGCACCGCGGCAGAAGTCACAATATGTCACCAGAGTCTGAAAGATCATATGGATGTGACAGCAACTTTATTGCATTTGAGACTGAGGACGGGCGCGTTCTGTCACCCATCAAGGGTGATTTGGATATTCAAATTGAGGAAGACATAGAATGCACCATTAATGTAATATTCTCGGATGAACTTAATTGTGATATCCTGTTGGCCGAAAGAGACTGACTTCCTGAACACATCTGTAAGCTCCCACATTGGGAAAAAGTAATTTTGCCGTCTCTCTCTGATCTTGTTCCAGAGGTGGTAAAACAAGCATGCGCTGTCAATTGGGCTTTAGCGCAGGAGCTATATCGCAACCAAGTAGGTTGGGATAAGGATTCTCCTTACCATGTAATACCGATTAGGTCTACACCCCAGCCTCATCCCAATATCCTATTAAACATGAAGCCAAAGCTCCAGTGAGGGAGATCCTCACTCAGCTTGAGTACTAGGGAGTAATTGAGCCCTGTGTCTCTGCAGTGAATAACCCATTATTCCTCATGCCAGAATATTCATACAGAATAGTCTTAGACTACAGACATTTAAACAATCATGCATGCACATATGCAATTCAAAACTCACACAGCCCTGCACTAATGAACAACCTAGGTGGTCATGGTCATTATGACCCTGGCGGTATTATAACCGCAGGGCCAAAACGACGGGGAGCACCGCCAACAGGCTGGCGGTGCCTCCCGGCATATTTTGACCGCGGCGGTAGCACCGCGGTCACACCGCCGGGACCGGCGGTTTACCGCCACAATGGCCCCGCCGGATGTAATCCGCCAGGGCAGCGCTGCTTGCAGCGCTGCCCAGGGGATTACGAGTCCCCGACCGCCAGCCTTTTTCTGGCGGTCTGAACCGCCAGGAAAAGGATGGCGGTATGAGGAGTCGTGGGGCCCCTGCACTGCCCATGCCGCTGGCATGGGCAGTGCAGGGGCCCCCTGAGAGGGCCCCATGCGGCTTTTCACTGTCTGCTGTGCAGACAGTGAAAAGCGCGACGGGTGCAACTGCACCCGTAGCACGGCCGCAACACCGCCGGCTCCAGGTTTACGCCCGCTGGCCCAGCGGGGATCTCCAAATGGCCGCGGCGGGGGTGCGGCCGCACGGCAGTCAGATCTTGGCGGGCGGCTGATGCCGCCCGCCAACGTCGTAATGACCCCCATTGTGCTTAAAAAATAAAAAATTACTTTGGATATTTCCAATGTTTTTTTCTGCCAGAACTTAGCACATGAAAGTCAGGACCTGAGTGCATTCTCATTTGGCTCACAGATTATTAACCTTAATATTTCATGATATTGAACCCAGGGCGTTGTCCTATGTGGATGATATCTACCTCACAGATGACAACCTCAACATTCACCTTGCCTGGGTCGATTGGATCCATCTAGGATTCGCAGCCCTTGGCTACAAATTCAATTTTAGTAACAGTAAAATAGCCTTTCTCAGTGAGTTGTTCCTGGGATATGAACTATCAAATGAGGGCGAGAGCCTGGCCATGCACTTTTTAGAAAAATGTGGTCAGCTCCAGCTACCAAATACTGTCAAGAAACAATACTCGTTACTCAGTTTCTTTATATATCAAACAGACGCTGGACAATTGAACACACGCACATCCTTCGAGGATTGCAGTAAGACATGCTAGAAGCAAAACATTTACACACCCATGATAAGAAAACAAATTTAATCATCAGAATAATTGCTGGTGCCATTGGGTTCACTTATGTCACCTTTAATGAAGGCGACACGAAGCCCATAGCATATAAATCACAAGCATATTCCAATGCAGAACAACGCTTCGCACCCACAGAAAAAATGTAACTATTGTACAGCTGACTGTCATCAAGGAGCGGCCACTTGCCCAAGGGAAACGCATTATTGTCATTACCCCAGTGCCAGCCTTAGAGGCTGTCATGAAAGCAAGCGTACTTAATGCTAAAGCATTACATCCACACTGGATTTAATGGGCAACCTCCCTGACTGCCACTGATGTTTATTGCATATTTGACCCAAAACTTCAAACACAATAATTTCTACAATACGAGCAGGAATACCCTGCACCTCTTAACATCTTGCCACTTGACCAATAGCACACTTGGTTCAGGACAACTAGCTGTAGGTGCAAAACATCAACACTCAACCGCTTGCACAGCTGTGAGCTGAGTGATGAAGGATGGTGTATTCCACCCTTGTGATACCTACACGCAGACCCTAGGAGACTGAACAGCAGAACTGGGTGAACTTAAAGCCCTCATTCTGGCACTGGAAGATATAGATCCAATCCATCTTATGTTGATTGTCTGTGATTCATACTACTGTGTCCAGTGCTACAATGATTACCTCAATCATTGCAGTTGAACAGGAATATCATAAAACACAGAACTCTGTGAGGGAGGGTGAATGATCTTAAGGATAAGCTACTTGATGTTCATGTAGTCCATACATTGGGTTACCAATGTGTAGGAGTGCATGTTATTGGAAACACCTTGGCCGATGAAGCGGTCAAATCCTCAGTAACTATGGCTTTTGTTGCTGCAGTGACTCGTTCTCAGATGAGACTGGATAATGAAATTCTGGCTGCTGTGAATGTTTCAGCTGAAGGCAAGCCTCTCCCAAAAGCACACCCTACTAAATATTCTTACCACATCAGTGCACAGAATGTTGCTCATGCAGTAATTCCTGGCATTGGAAATCAAGTGATCCCCAACTAAGTCCAGAGACTAGATCTTATCAAAGCAGCGCATGAGGGTGTCGCCTCTGCTCATGCTGGGGTAGTGGCCACAATGTCAATATTACAGAAACGCTTCTGGTAGCCAGGTCCACATAAACAGACAAGCAATATGTCCTTTATTGTGACATTTGCCAGCAAATGAAGGGTTCAAACATAAAGGGGGTCATTCCGCCAGGGCCAACGACTGTGGAAGCACCGCCAACAGGCTGGCGGTGCTTCCTGGGCCATTCTGACCGCGGCGGTAAAGCTGCGGTCAGAAAAGGGCAACTGGCGGTTTCCCGCTGGTTTACCCCTGGCCCAAGGAATCCTCCTGGCTGCTTGCCAGGAACAGGATGGCGGGAACGGGTGTCGTGGGGCCCCTGGGGGCCCCTGCACTGCCCATGCCAGTGGCATGGGCAGTGCAGGGGCCCCCTAACAGGGCCCCATAAAGATTTCCAGTGTCTGCAAAGCAGACACTGAAAATTGCGACGGGTAACACTGCACCCGTCACACCCCTATAACCATTCGGAGCCGGCTTCATTGTTGTAGGGGGTTTCCCGCTGGGCCGGCGGGCGGCCTTCTGGTGGTGCTTCCTGGGCCATTCTGTCAGAAAAGGGCAACCGGCGGTTTCCCGCCGGTTTACCCCTGGCCCAAGGAATCCTCCATGGCGGCGCTGCTTGCAGCGCCGCCATGGGGATTCCGACCCCCTTCCCGCCACCCTGTTCCTGGCGGCTTTTACCGCCAGGAACAGGATGGCGGGAACGGGTGTCGTGGGGCCCCTGGGGGCCCCTGCACTGCCCATGCCAGTGGCATGGGCAGTGCAATGGCCCCCTAACAGGGCCCCAGAAAGATTTCCAGTGTCTGCAAAGCAGACACTGAAAATCGCGACGGGTGCCACTGCACCCGTCACACCCCTATAACCATTCGGAGCCGGCTTCATTGTTGAAGGGGGTTTCCCGCTGGGCAGGCGGGCGGCCTTCTGGCGGTCGCCCGCCGGCCCAGCGGGAAAGCCAGAATGGCCGCCGTGGTCTTTTGACCGCGGTGCGGTCATTCGGCAGTTCCCTCCAGGCGGACGGCTCCCGCCGCCCGCCGGGGTCAGAATGACCCCCAAAATGCCCTCCGCAGACTTCCCTCTTAGTGTCCAACAGGCCATTGCAATGTGTGTACCTGGACCATTGAGGTCCCTTACAACCTGATGGTGCATACAAATACATCTTAGTTGCTGTAGATTCTTGTTCTAAATTCCTGTGGGTATGGCCACAGCGGTCGGCTGATGCTCGATTTGTTATAAAAGACTTGTTGATCTTTATCGGTATGTATGCGGTTGAAGCATTCCATCTAGACCAGTGCCCTGTCTCTGCCTCTAAGGCATTCAGGGACACCATGAGGATGATAGGTGTTGAACTCCGGTACTCCTCACCCTACCATCCTGAGGCTAATTCACTCATGGAGAGGAGAAGCTGAGATCTAAAGCAGTCCTTAACGGGGGTGTGGTCGGGCCACGATGAAAGATGGCGCCTAAATTGAGAGCTCCGCGCCGCGGCAGTCTCGGGGAGTCGGCGGGGACTCAGCGGCCGCTGAAAAATAATTTTAAACAACTCCGTAGGCCCTCTCAACACATCGAGCCCTGATCCCTGCAGAGGAGGCTTGTTTAAACAAACCGGGAAGACTGCAGCGCGCCTCAGCAGTGGAGGCCTTGCCAGGGGGCGGAGTTGCGTCTTTGGAGACCGGAGCGGATCAGCTCGATCGGCCCGTCAGGTACAGGGACGACTGCTCACGTGCCGCACCATCGGAAAGCGGTGCTGCGCCATCCACCTGGATGATGTGCCCCCCTCTCCTCCCTCTGAATGCAAAAGCCAGCAATTTGGGAGGGACGGGCACCCCACCCTTCCAAGAGAAACAAGTGAACAAGGGATGACAGGACACAGGCACAGACCAGTGCCGCTTGGCCCCTCTTCGGTCTTCCAACCACCAGAGCAGCTGCAATGGCCCCGGCATCAATAGGGCCCCAACTTCGGAAAGAGACCAAAAGGTGAATACACCGGTGGCCACAACAGCCCGGAGACAGTACATAGAGGGACAACACTGGGACGAATCCACCTGCCCCCTCTCTACCAACCTTGCGTACCCCAAAAGGCGGGCAGCGCCACAGAGGCGTGCTAAGTCTAAGTCTAACAGCACAAGTAAGCATTGTATCCTGTCCCATTAACTCGTCACTGCCTTCAAAGACCTGCAACAACCACCCGATAACACCATCTCAACGCCCGGCTTACATACTATTGCCGGCCCCACGCTTGCTTAACCATCTCTACGCCCTCATCGTAAACCTCCTACCCGGTGACAATAGACGACCATTATACGCTGCAGTGGTCACTAGCCCCGCACAAGCAAGGGGGGAAAAAGGGGGAGAGTTGAGTGCTTTGGACTCAATAGGGCTCTTCCTACAGGCTGGCACTGAGATGCCCGGTGGCAAACCAGGTCACAAATCCACTGGCAACCGGCGCGACAACTACTATTCTCAGAGGCGCTCCAACATAAACGCTCTACTTCTACAACAGCGGGACCTCACACATCCTTAATCCCAGCCCAGCCTTCCACGATGTCTGACAAGGAACAGCTGACAACCATGAAACGGATATTACAGGAGATCACCGCCGTCAGCCGCCGGACAGAAGGGATGGACGCTTCCATATCCTCCCTGACTCAGGAGACTAAATCCATGTGATCAGACATCGCAGGCTTCCAATCTAGGCTGGCAGGATTGGAACATCGTATGGGGACACTAGAAACCCATGTGGCCATGATTCAGGGCAGCGATCAGGATCTTCTTCATCTCTGGAGCAAAATAACGGACTTGGAAGATAGAAGCCGAAGAGACAATATCCGCCTTTTCGGAATCCCGGAAAATGAAGAGGGATCAGACGTACAGGCCTTCCTTGGCTCTATCCTCCCCAAGCTAATCTCCCTGACCTTCAACCCACCACTGGAATTCCAGTGAGCACATGGAGTGGGCCCGAAACGCCCTGATGGGGCCTCAAGACCCCACCAGATCATTGCATGCCTACTACGCCATACCCAGACCCGTCAACTCCTCCAAGCAGCACGAAACCCCGGAGCCTTCCGGATAGACAAATATGAAATCCGTATAACAGCTGATTACACCAAAGACACCAACGAACGTAGAAAGGCCTTTCTGACTTTAAGACCCCGACTTCATCAACTCGAGTTGTAATACAGCCTCTTTAATCCTGTGAGAATGAGGGTCACCAAGAACTGGGTATCCAAGGACTTCTACAACCCGAAGAACTGAGACTCTTTCTGGACTCCTTCCAGCATCAACCCATGGACCCCCCTCAGCCGACCCGGCCACAAGACACCCAGGGAGATGACTCCCCCAGGATCGGAGAGGGGAGGCATGGACCGATATGACACCGACAACTGCCCTAGACGCAGGGACCTGGAAAGACTAGCCAGGTCACACGATGACAGGGTTCAGGTCCTACAGGTCGGGGCACTCCACACCCAGCTATCGAAAAGGGACAAATCCCGCTTACCTCTAAAACCGATATCTACACCCCCCTGAGACGGTGACCTGATACAGCGCCCATGCGAGACAACGGCGAGAACCTCTGAGTACGATTGTCGTCAACCCGACAGACGGATGAGTACTTACCCAGACTTTGCATTTGCGTTTTCTTTATTGTTGTTGATGATATTGTCAATAAGCGGCTAACATGTTCATACCCCTACAATGCAATGTTATATACTGCAATAATGTAATACAAGCCATCTGTAGCTTAATGTCGAGCACACATATTTGCACTCAGACTAGACCTTGCTGACACCCACTGTTTACACATAGGACACGTTCTGCCCTATAATGATGTTACCAAATGTTTCGTTAACAAATTATTACCCCTTTAATGCACAGTACTATGATGCAACAATGCAACACAAGTTATTTCTAGCCTATCACGAAATGCCTGCATTTAGACTAGAACCTGTTAACCCCCACTATTTACTCATAGGCCAAGGATATGCCTTATGACTCAAAGCCTAACATACAATATTATGGTACGATATTATGTTACAGAGATATTATATATGACTGGTAGTATGTAAGCATATATATGTATACTCTGAAGCCTCCTCTTTGTACAATACCGTCCTGCACCCCTACCCCCCTCCTCCCTTCCCATCCCTGCCCTCCCCCCTCCGTCAACGCTCCCCCCCACCCCTACAAATACCCCCTCTTTTCTCCCCCCCTTCTTTCCCTAGCAAACCATTCCTAAGGTACAGGATCCCATATGACAGCGACAACCAAGCATGGCGATCCTTTGTCCCACCATTGAGAGTACATAAACAATGCTAGGCCTCGCTCGTCAACAGAATGCCCTCCCCTGACACATGAACACGTGTCTTCCTTCTACCATCATGACAATAAGATGTTACCCAACCAGTAAACCATAGATATTCTAAGCACTAAGCCCTCCCCACCGCTCCAACTTCCCCCTCCCTCTCCCTACCTCATTCAGGATTACAAATCCCTTTACCACGACTCTCTCCTAAGCCTTCCCGCGACATGCTTGTAACATTACTCCCCCCTCCGAAGTCAGAGAGACCTTTTGACACAAGACAACGGCGGCCAGCCCCTCTCACCCCCCTCGCCTCCCAGGCCGGGACCTGGTCGGCGGTTGATAGGTCCCATAGGAATTGGACCTGCAGTCTACAGATCTGTCCCCAGGGGACACTGTTCCCCTAGTTTTCCCCAGCTTAGCTCTTAGCTCTCCTCCCACAACTCTTTTACTCCTCTCCTCCCCTCCCTCTTCTCTCCCTCTCTCTTCTTGATTATATATCCCCTCCCCTCTCTACCCTACATCCTAACGCTAACAACTTCCCTCCTTCCCTCTCTTCTTCTTTTCTACCCCCCTCTCCCTTCTCTCTTTCAACCTTCACTACCTCCCTTCTCTCTCTCTTTTGAAGGACCACCCAACGTCCACCAGCTATCCCCCTCCCAAACCATCACGTTATCACAGATATTGTCCCTATTCCAACGATTGAGGCAGTCCTCCCTACTATTCTCGGAATTGCTGATACCTCACCCTGATATCCAGAATGTCGGGAATTGTCCCTCGAGTGACACACCCATTACGAATCCTCTCCTGGAACGTGCACGGTATGACGAGTTATATTAAATGAAAAAAAGGTGCTGTCCTATCTTCAATCTAAAAGAGCGGACATAGCTCTGATTCAAGAGACACACCTTGACAACACGGAGACCAGCAAGCTTTGGCGGGTCTGGGTGGGTAGGGTTTCCTTTAGCTGCTGCCCAGCAACTCAAGAGCCCGGCGGTGGCACGCCTCGCAAATGCAGAGTAGCGATACTACTGCGCAAATCCCTCCCGGTTACAATCATTAAAACATGGAACGATAAGGAGGGAAGATATGCATCCGCAAAACTAAAGATAGGAGACACTTTTCTATGTGTAGGCTCAGTCTATGCACCAACTGGCACTAAGCAATCCTTTTTCCTACAGCTAAACCGCCTCCTGACCATAATTGGGTCCACCCACTACATCATTAGGGAGACTGAAACCTCGCCCGGGATGGCATACTAGGCAGGACGGGCCCCATCGACACGGGTAACAATCACGATAGGGCCCTGCTGACAGACTTAATCACCAGTGAATGCTTAGTCGATTACTGGAGACTGGTACACCCAAAGGATAAGGAATATACCTTTTTATCGCCTGTGCACGGCACCCAATCTCGCTTGGACTATTTCTTCGTGTCACACACCATAATCCCCCAACTACAAGACACCAGTATACTGGATAGTGGACTTTCAGATCACTCCCCAATTCTACTCCTGATCCAAACGGGCCTTGCTTCCCCTGGTCGCAAACCATGGCGCTTCACGGCACATAGATACCGGTCCCCCCAAGTGAAAGAACAACTGAGGACTCATGTGTCCACATATATGGCGATAACACTGGTACTGTGGCCTCCAAACGGGTTCTATGGGCGGCGGCAAAGGCAACTCTAAGAGGGAACATGATGCGCGACGCAGCACTGGTTAATAGGGACAGGAAGGCTCGCCAACGAACCCTCGAAGACACTATCCAGAGCCTTACCAGACAATACACCGCCCAGCCGTCTCTTGCACTACGCCGCTCCCTCAAACACGCCTGAATGGCACATAATGAGCTCTATACCTCGCAGGCGGAATAAGTGCTGCAAAGACTTTGCAGCCGCCACTATGAACAAGGTGAGAAGGCGGGACGCATCCTAGCGGCACAACTCCGGCAGAGAGAAGCTGCCTCCGCCATTCCGGCCATAATTTCCCCCTCAGGAACAGTGCTAACTCACCCACAAGATATCGTAAATGAATTTGCAGCCTTCTACCAACATCTTTATTCCCCTGAAACAACGGCCAGCAATGTGCAAATTGAGGTGTTCCTCGCCACGGCCAACCTACCCCGTCTCTCGGAGACAGGCCAGGCTCTCTTAGAGGGCGACATAAGCAGGGAAGAAATAACGCAAGCCATCACGACCTTCCCCTACCACAAATCCCCGGGTGAGGATGGCTTTCCTGCTGAATTTTATAGATGGGCAGGGGAAGAGGCAGTCACTACTGTGCATGAGGCACTCACGGAGGCATGCCAAGAAGTCTCCTTGGGCGCTCTGTCCAACAAGGCCACGATTGTCGTCCTGCCCAAACCAAGCAGAGACCCCCACTCTGCTGCAGCCACCGCCCTATCTCCATCCTGAACGGAGACGTCAAACTCTTAGCCAGTGTCCTGGCGGTGCGTCTACGTAAAGTGATACTGTCCCTGATCCATAAGACTAAGGTAGGATTTGTACCGGGCTGCAACTCCAGAAACCATATGCGCAGTCCCCATTATACCCTATACGAATCACTAAACTTGCCAGAGGAAGCCCTGGCCCTGTCCCTCGATGCGGAGAAAGCATTCAACCGCATTGAATGGTCCTATCTGTTCGCTACCATGAATCACCTCGGCCTCGGAGAACATTTTATCTCCAAAGTCCGCTTACTACACGATTACCCTACGGCGCAAGTTAACCGCAGGGGTTTCCTATCCGATCCGTTCCCCATTGGAAGAGGCACGAGACAGGGTTTCCCCTTGTCATCTTCTTGTTCCTTTTAGCAATGGAACCTCTGGCAGCTACCATACAAAACTCACAACAGATACAAGGTATCCCTTTAACAGAGGGCACTTCCAAAATCTATCTTTATGCTGATGACATCCTTTTAACCCTGTCTGATCTAGAAAGATCCCTACCATCGCTGCTCTCAATTATAGAGGGCTTTGCATCCCTGTCCGGATACCGGGCAAACTGGGATAAGAGCGAATCACTACCCCTGTCCCGCGTAACAACGAGAGCCACAATCCATGGCCTCCCATTCAAATGGACCCCGACACACCTCAAATATCTGGGAAAACTTGTCAACCGGGGCCTGGAGCACATGGTTGGGGATAACCTAGACCCTCTTATATCCCGGATGAAACAGGACTTTGCTAAGTGGTCACTATTTGGCCTCTCCATGTAGAGCAGGACGCAGACGGTCAGGATGGTTGCCTTCGCGCTTCACGTACATACTAGGCATGCTCCCCCAGCAAGTGCCTCTTTCTTCGCTCCGGATGATTGACGCCTCAATAAGAACTTTTGCTTGGGGCTCTACGCGCCTGAGGCTGAAGCCGGCAACAATACTGGCACGACAATCCTGCGGAGGCTTAGGGCTCCCCTCAGTGGAACAATACTCACTAGCCCTACAGCTATCGCAACTAGCATATACATTTCCCGGAACTCCGGACCCCCCACAGTGGGTAACCACAGAGAAACTCTTACGGGATCAGTGCGAAGGGCTAGGAGGGATATACACTGGTTGTCCTCAATTGCCCAACTCTGTCCTCATGGCAACAAATGTGGCATGGCGCAGGGCTCACCACCTACTGGGAATACACCCCTTTTTACACACCCAGGCCCCTTTAGAGGGAAACAAAAAGGGGAGAGACCCAAAGATGGCCCCAATGGAACAACGCCGGTATCCGCAGCATAGCCCAAATCGTAGATGGCGATTGACCCCTACCCTTTGTCACCTGAAGAGAAGAGTGCGACATCCACAATAGCCAAAAGTGGCGATACCTAGAGCTTAAGCATTGCCTGCACAAAGTACTGGGAACCCCCCCATGGGTGATCAAGGCCTCGAAATTGTCGCCTACCTACAGAGATGGGGCCGCCATAGAGGTGTCATGGCCGGTTTATACGGAGTGCTAATAAACCCTGTTTACTCACAACCCCTTCTTGAACGGTTGCGCCTCAAGGGGCAGGATCGGCTCGAGACTACCTATACTGAGGAGGACTGGTCGGACATAATGGAGGCCCTAGATAAAGACGTCCAGGAGGCCCGACTGAAGTTCTGCCTATTTAAAGTCCTCCAGGACTGGTACTGGACCCCAATAAAACTCTTCAGGGTGGGTCTGATACTACATGCGAAATGCTGGCAATGTGCAGATCCCCATTGCGACTTACTACACATTCTATGCCACTGCCCAATGATCCAACCCCTATGGGATTCTGTGTGCCATACATTGGTGGACTCCCTTCTGATACCACACCTGATCCCGCCGTCACTCATCCTTCTGCACGACATGCGCCCGTACCCCCCCTTACACATCCTCAGAAACAGCTGCTACATATGGCAATCGCCATATTCAAAATCTACATACTCCGGCACTGGAGATCTAGCACAGCCGCAACTCCGGTAGAGTGGATGACAGCTATGTTCCAAACTGCTACCCATGAACGAGTAATCTACAACCTACAGGATCAAGGGGCCCTGTGTACCGAAGTCTGGAGCCCTTTCCTTACAGGATCATAATGCAAAAAAAATAAACAATTCTCCCCTCCTCCTCCATTACAATTACAATTACAATCACAATTACAATTACAATTACAATTGTCATTTCAGTCATTCACCTTCCCCCCCCGCATCACTCTAGCTGGTGGACAGTCGACAGCTGTCAACCTGGAACCCCCCTCCCCCACTCACTCTTCCTTCTACTTTTTTCCTCATTCTCCTATTCCGCAGGCTTCGCTCTTACACACCCCCATTCTTACTCCCCTCGTCATGGCATACCCCTTTTTCCTCTTTTTTCTTCTTTTTCTTCTCCAACTCCCATAATACCCACCTCAGAAAGAATCCTTCACCCCACAATGCTTAAACACTCATCCAAAAGCCCTCTCTTCCCCCTGTCCAACTTACTTCTGACTGACTAGTGCAGAAATGTTAGACCCGTTCAAAGAAAACTAAACTTGTTAAGGATACACACTCAGACACCCCTCGAACCCTCCTTCCCTGCCCTCCCCCCAACATTCTAGGCCCCATGCCTCACACTATCAATAAGTAGATAAACACATACTCTTATATAACCTTACATGATATCTCATACTATGTGGGAAATCAAAAATATACTCTCCCAACTACCTTGGTGCGCAGGCCTAACCACCCCCTTCCTTCCTACCTCTCTCTCCCTCTTTCCTCTCCTTCTCTTCTCTCTACACTTATCTCCTTCCTGAATATTTTTTCTCATCTCTCACCTTCTACTTATTCCATATCCTATTATTCAGATTATTCTTCATTTAAACTCACTTATATGTCAACTGTGAATTAGTCTCTGTGATGAAGCATTTAGATGACGCCTTACAATGTACTTTGTACCACCCTTTAATCTTTAATAAAAAACAATAAATAAAGCGGTCCTTAACAGCTAAAGTATTAGGTTCAGGTTGCAGTTGGCTTTATCACCTATATAGGGTCCAGAGAGCACTGAATAACCTGCTATGACGATCCTTGAGAGGACGCAATCCTTACTATGTCCTCTTTGGGATGTCTATGTATGTCCCAGGTTTAGATTGCCCTGGTTTGGTGGCAGCAGACACAACTTTTGACATAAATGAATGTCTCACTGTCTTACAGGAGCTTCAACAATTTTGTGATGATAAGTCAACCGCCAGTGCCGCTACCTTAGGAATAACGGATTTGCCAACAGCTTCCACAGGCTAGATTCCTAAAGTTGGGGAGCTGGTTTGTGAGAAGATTCCTGTGAAGAAGGAATTCAGCCCATCCTACAGAGCACCAGTCCTAGTCCTGGGAATACAAGGCACCAGAACAATCAGCTTACCACCGCTGCCAGGATCTAAAGCAAACAGATTTATCTCCATTGACAACATCGAACTACATCATGTGGCCAATCCTGCACAGTAGACCCAGAGTTCCCTTGGGTAGTTTGCTGCCCCCTCTCACTACCTGTAGAAGGCTGGACTGGCTTGTAGTGGGTACCAAGGGGTACTTACACCTTGCACCAGGCCCAGGTATCCCTTATTAGTGTAGAGGGGTGTCTAGCAGCTTAGGCTGATAGAAAAGTTAGCTTAGCAGAGCAGCTTAGGCTGAACTAGGAGATGAGTGAAGCTCCTACAGTACCACTAGTGTCATATGCACAATATCATAAGAAAACACAGTACACAGATATACTAAAAATAAAGGTATTTTATTTTTATGACAATATGCCAAAGTATCTCAGTGAATACCCTCAGTATGAGGATAGCAAATATACACAAGATATATGTACACAATACCAAACTATGCAGTAATAGCAATAGAAAACAGTGCAAACAATGTATAGTCACAATAGAATGCAATGAGGGCACATAGGGATAGGGGCAACACAAAACATATACTCTAGAAGTAGAATGCGAACCACAAATGGACCCCAAACCTATGTGACCTTGTAGAGGGTCGCTGGGACTGTAAGAAAACAGTGAGGGTTAGAAAAATAGCCCACCCCAAGACCCTGAAAAGTGGGTGCAAAGTGCACCTAAGTTCCCCAAAGAACACAGAAGTCGTGATAGGGGAATTCTGCTAGGAAGACCAACACCAGCAATGCAACAACAATGGATTTCCTGACAAGAGTACCTGTGGAACAAGGGGACCAAGTCCAAAAGTCACGAGCAAGTCGGGAGTGGGCAGATGCCCAGGAAATGCCAGCTGTGGGTGCAAAGAAGCTGCCACCGGATGATAGAAGCTGTGGATTCTGCAAGAACGACAAGGGCTAGAAACTTCCTCTTTGGAGGATGGATGTCCCACATCGTGAAGAGTCGTGCAGAGGTGTTTCTGTGCAGAAATACCGCAAACAAGCCTTGCTAGCTGCAAGGGTCGCGGTTAGGGTTTTTGGATGCTGCTGTGGCCCAGGAGGAACCAGGATGTCGCCAATTGCGTGAGGAGACAGAGGGGGCGCCCAGCAAGACAAGGAGCCCACTCTGAAGCAAGCAGCACCCGAAGAAGTGCCAGAGCAGGCACTACAAAGTGGAGTGAACCGGAGGTCATCCGAAGTCACAAAAGAGGGTCCCACGACGCCGGAGGACAACTCAGGAGGTCGTGCACTGCAGGTTAGAGTGCCGGGGACCCAGGCTTGGCTGTGCACAAAGGAAATCCTGGAAGAGTGCACAGGAGCCGGAGTAGCTGCAAAACACGCTGTTCCCAGCAATGCAGTCTAGTGTGGGGAGGCAAGGACTTACCTCCACCAAACTTGGACTGAAGTGTCACTGGACTGTGGGAGTCACTTGGACAGAGTTGCTGAGTTCAAGGGACCTCGCTCGTCGTGCTGACAGGAGACCCAGGGGACCGGTGATGCAGTTCTTTGGTGCCTGCGGTTGCAGGGGGAAGATTCCGTCGACCCACGGGAGATTTCTTCGGAGCTTCTAGTGCAGAGAGGAGGCAGACTACCCCCACAGCATGCACCACTAGGAAAACAGTCGAGAAGGCGGCAGGATCAGCGTTACAAGGTCGCAGTAGTCGTCTTTGCTACTTTGTTGCAGTTTTGCAGGCTTCCAGCACGGTCAGCAGTCGATTCCTTGGTAGAAGGTGAAGAGAGAGATGCAGAGGAACTCTGATGAGCTCTTGCATTCGTTATCTAAAGAATTCCCCAAAGCAGAGACCCTAAATAGCCAGAAAAGGATGTTTGGCTACATAGGAGAGAGGATAGGCTAGCAACACCTGAAGGAGCCTATCAGAAGGAGTCTCTGACATCACCTGCTGGCACTGGCCACTCAGAGCAGTCCAGTGTGCCAGCAGCACCTCTGTTTCCAAGATGGCAGAGGTCTGGAGCACACTGGAGGAGCTCTGGGCACCTCCCAGGGGAGGTGCAGGTCAGGGGAGTGGTCACTCCCCTTTCCTTTGTCCAGTTTCGCGCCAGAGCAGGGCTGGGGGATCCCTGAACCGGTGTAGACTGGCTTATGCAGAGATGGGCACCATCTGTACCCATCAAAGCATTTCCAGAGGCTGGGGGAGGCTACTCCTCCCCAGCCCTGACACCTTTTTCCGAAGGGAGAGGGTGTAACACCCTCTCTCTGAGGAAGTCCTTTGTTCTGCCTTCCTGGGCCAAGCCTGGCTGGACCCCAGGAGGGCAGAAACCTGTCTGAGGGGTTGGCAGCAGCAGCAGCTGCAGTGAAACCCCGGGAAAGGTAGTTTGGCAGTACCCGGGTGTGAGCTAGAGACTCGGGGGATCATGGAATTGTCTCCCCAATGCCAGAATGGCATTGGGGTGACAATTCCATGATCTTAGACATGTTACATGGCCATGTTCGGAGTTACCATTGTGACGCTATACATATGTCGTGACATATGTGTAGTGCACGCGTGTAATGGTGTCCCCGCACTCACAAAGTCCGGGGAATTTGCCCTGAACAATGTGGGGGCACCTTGGCTAGTGCCAGGGTGCCCACACACTAAGTAAGTTAGCACCCAACCTTTACCAGGTAAAGGTTAGACATATAGGTGACTTATAAGTTACTTAAGTGCAGTGGTAAATGGCTGTGAAATAACGTGGATGTTATTTCACTCAGGATGCACTGGCAGGCCTGTGTAAGAATTGTCAGATCTCCCTATGGGTGGCACAAGAAATGCTGCAGCCCATAGGGATATCCTGGAACCCCAATACCCTGGGTACCTCAGTACCATATACTAGGGAATTATAAGGGTGTTCCAGTATGCCAATGTAAATTGGTGAATTTGGTCACTAGCCTGTTAGTGACAATTTGAAAAGAAATGAGAGAGCATAACCACTGAGGTTCTGGATAGCAGAGCCTCAGTGAGACAGTTAGTCATAACACAGGTAACACATACAGGGCACACTTATGAGCACTGGGGCCCTGGCTGGCAGGGTCCCAGTGACACATACACTAAAACAACATATATACAGTGAAATATGGGGGTAACATGCCAGGCAAGATGGTACTTTCCTACACTACCCAACAGGACTTACCTCTTCAAAGAAGAAACAACAAATCTGCTGACTACACTAGCATGTACAGCAATGTTACAAATGCCCCCTGGAGCATGGGAGGGCAAAAAATGAGCTGTTACTGATTCCTGTTACCACTTCACTGACTACAACTGTCCAAGATGTGGCTGCCTTTTACTCCAACTCAACACAAACTGACAACACCATCTACTATGAACCTCCGGGTGAAGTGGATCCATCCACTAGTAATGCACCGGCTCCTGTGTTTGCAGAGATGGCTTCTGGTTAGTTCATCTACAATGATGACTTTTCTTCAACTTCATCCACACCTGAAACTGAAACTGTTTCATAGACATGTCAGCTGTGCATATATCTTAAAACTATTTAGTTTATCCATGAAATTATCTGTGGTTATTTCTGACATTGCTTGCCTTTCTGTTATAGATTGGGTTTGTGACTGTGCTCTTTCTCTTGATAAATGGTCATTACCTTCCAGAACGCTCTTCTGTCGAGCCAGTGGATGAAGTTCTGAATCCATATCTTTCCTCACATAAGGTCAGAAGAGACTTGTCTCTTGTGAACATTTCAGCAGTACCAATTCCAGATGGGATTGTGTTGGATAAAGTTCCCTTTGATATATACAGTCCTACAGAGGTTATACAACTTCCTCATAAATTCAAAATTTCAGTGACTGATGTAATTACACCTGATGTTGTTTCTGATGACTGGGATGTTCAAACAGTTGATTTAATGCTTGCTGAGCTGTGAGACTACACTGTATTTGAAATCGATGATGTGTATACTAACACTAAGAGTTATGGGGAAATGTTCTGATTTTGCTAACAAACACTAAATTGATTTATTCAGATTCATTTGTTTCCTGGCTTGCAGTTGAAGGATACAAGTACTGGAAAAACACTATTGATGTAAAAAGTGTATGGGGAACACAAGATTTGCAAATTCAGGGTAGGGAAGTTTTATTCAGAGCATGCCTTATTCCTGTTCAAATTATCTTTTTAAATGATACAATTCAACACAAATCCTGTCTAGGGTTAGCAAAAATAAAAGAAATGAATGTGTTCACACCAGCCAAACTCACCAATTGGCAATCCTTCCTAAATGTCACTGAGGAAGAATTAGATGCAAAGGTTCAGACTGGTACCTATAATTCATCACTTTCCAGTCCAGCAGGTGGTTATTGTGGCCAATGGACACAAATGGGTCAGGCATGTTTTGTTAATTCCTCAGAGGGTTTCAAGATTAGCCGGCCGGACCCTCACTTTGTCTCGGGTCAACTCTCGGGTATAGTTAGTTGATTTTTAAAAACATAATTTAACTATAGCACTTCCCACACTCCTTCATAATTATAATAAGACAAAATGTGTTTCCAAGAGATACATTACACATTTTAAGACCAGCATGAGTTCTTACTGCAGTCCTCTTTATTTCATCAATGGGCTCTTAATTCTGGTGTTTTAGGGGCAGTGTATTTATGCAGTTCTCTTGATCCACATATTGTCAGGATACTTCAATTCGATTTCCTCAGAAGCAGAAGATAACTCCTCAGTCCCGACCCGAGCTACTCACAACGAATATTAATCCTTCGTGCTGAGTACCCCGGAGGGGGAAAGGGGAATGGGATGGTAGAGAGACTGCCACAGAGATGATGAACGCCAGTACTCAGTCTGCCTCTTCACATCTAAGATTGGATACAGCACCTGCAAGAGTCACAGTTGCAATTAATAGGGACATACAAAATCAGTTTTTCACTTTCTACTCTCAACACTTAATTCTCTTTAATTCTATTATTTCTTCACTCACCCTGAGTTCTCTGTAGCCTTGCTTCTCTCTATAAATGATAGCTCTTCTTAAAAAATGCTTATTACTGATTCTGGAAGAACTTCTCAACCTTTGTTAGAGATTGGTTTTATGTTGCTATATATATATATATATATATATAGTTGGTGATAATGCGTTCTTCAAATCAGCTGATGTTATTTAATTTCTCCTATCTTATTGTGACTTCTGTCAATACTTGTATTTGCAAATGCTTGTTTATTAAAGTTCGTTTCACCTTTCTTACTTCGACATTTGTTGATAACTTGTATTTGTAAATGCTTGTTTATTACAGTTTGTTTCTCCTTCCTTACTTCGACATCTGTCGATAACTTGTAGTTGTAAATGCTTGTTTATTTAAGTTCGTTTCTCTTTTAAACTCTATTTTGGTTTATTACCATTGAATTTGTAAATGCTTATTTGTTAACAGTTCGTTTCTCCTTTAAACTTGGCCTTTGTTTATAACTTTGACATTTGTAGATACTTGCTCTTTTAAAATTCGTGTTTTCTTTGACTTTAATATCTTAAACAAGAACCTTGTAAACATAAGGTTAATTCATACATTAACTCTGTAGCCTTGCCGACTTCCACGGGAACGGTCTACTATCAAACTGTTCAAATAAACCTTGACAATATTTATCCGTTTTCTGTAATATAATCTTCAAATGTAATTTTACCTCACAGGAGTTTCTGTTCTGAAGCGCGCTCTCTCTCCACACAGCTGATTCCTGTCAGACCTCAGTTGAAGTGCAAGGCTTCCAGCTGGAGAGCTCGTAACCTAGCAACCAACCGATTGCAAGACTAGAACTGTAACTAACCTTCAGGACTCACAGCGGCCATCTTGGATCTTCTCTTCTTGATTCTTCCTTTGAAATAAGCGCAAGATTACTCTGCAAACCTTCTTCCAGTTTGGGCTTTGCTGTCTCCACTGAGGATATCTCTTTGCTTTTCTCGTGCACTTCTTTGATTTGACTTGGCAAGTTTGTGTGGTCATGACACATATATACCAGTGACCTGCTATGAGTTGCTGTCTGTCTCCAATGGTGAATTATATTTATTTTTGTGTGCACCGACCATTGTCTGGAGAAGCCTCTGGAATACCTGTTGACCCCCTTTTAATGTATGATAGTCAATAGGCTTATTTAGTGTTTGATTGGTGTGCGGTCTCCCCTAGCATTCCCCCCACTACTGACTAGAATATCTGAACAATTCTGTACATCTACATCATATGCAAAACGGCCCTTCCTCCACAAGACATCTACTACATGATGGAAACAATTCATACCCATCTGACACAACCATTGTCTAATGCAATATATTTGGTGCAGGTAGTTCAATTGAATTAACTAGTGCCTGAGGGTTATACCATAATTTGTTTTGGGGCCATGAGTGATGGTTGCCATTCACCATTTTGCAGAGACCCCAACACTAGCCTTGCAACCTCTTCCGAGGGCCTGAAACATGGCAGGGATGTTAATACCCAAGGATCTTTACACAGTTGATTTTTTCATTATTGGGAATGTGAGTGTGATCACTTTTGCCTCTAAAGGTATGTGTTTGATAAGGGACCTACATTTGAGATGAATGGATTGAAGATGCGTTGCAGTTGAAGACATTGATAAAACTGGGTTCAGGGTAGCCCGAATTTCTCATGGAGGTCTGCAAAACTATCAGCACAATCGATGATCAAATACTGCCTCAAATGATTCTAATCTGGTCCCAGCTTTCAAATCCCTGTAGGGATGATACCTATTGAAGCCTTAGTGGGGGCGCCCCAGTCAGTGTTTTGACCATATAGTGTGTAAGGCAGGGTCTTGTTCCATACACTGAGCACTATTTTGGTCACTGGGGGAAGGTTCCCAGAGGAATGTCCACCAGACAATAGATGTTGCGTTGAAGTGTTACGCATTGCCTATAGCACTGTTCAGTAAGCTGGAATAAAGCTTTGACCATTATCCCAGTTGCTGGCAGCAATCAAATAAAATGGGATGCTGACTAGTCCAGGTCCCTGCTATTCAAAGGCCCCTATTGAATGTTGGTATATGGAACTTCCCGATGGACACCTATTGCACTCCATTTTCCCTCAAGAACACAGCTGAGATGGAGACAATTTCTTGACAAAGTAGGGAAAGACTTTTGAATGGGATGTTTTGCAAAGTCTAGTAAGCCTTTAATGATGCTACAACCCTATCCAGTGCTAACGTCCCCAGCAGAAATATAAGGAGGTGCTTCAGGCTCTGCGACAGGGAGACCTGACCACCAAGGCTAGTAAGTGCCAGATTGTGCAGGGTTCCGTGGTGTACTTGGGACACCTAATAGGTGGTGGCAAGGTGCAGCCACTCCAGGCCAAGATTGAAACGATCAAGGCCTGGCAACCACCTAGAACATAGACTGAAGTGAGAGCCTTTTTAGGCCTCACTGGATACTACCGCAGATTTGTCATGGGCTATGGTACCATTGCGTCACCCTTGACGGAACTCACTTCCAAGAAGCAACCTAGGTTGGTCAATTGGACAGAGGCTTGTCAGAAAGCCTTTGATTCTCCAAAGGAAGCCATGTGCAAGGCCCCTTTGCTCAAGGCCCCTGACTAGTCCCAGAATTTATTATGCAGACAGATGCTTCAGAGCATGGCATACGGGCTGTTCTAGCACCGCTAAATGAGGAGGGCTCAGACCAACCAGTAGCCTTTGTTGGCAGGAGGCTATTACCGCGGGAACAGAGGTGGAGTGCTATTGAGAGAGAAGCATTTGCTGTGGTCTGGGCACTGAAGAAGCTAAGACCCTACGTGTTTGGGACTCCCTTCCGGGTTCAGACAGACCACAGGCCCCTCAGATGGCTCATGCAGATGAGGGGTGAGAATTCTAAACTCTTGATGTGGTCCATTTCCCTACAGGGGATGGACTTTAAGTTGGAGCATCGCCCGGGGATTGACCATGTCAACGCTGATGGTCTCTCCAAATACTTCTGCCTTAGCGATGAGAGCTCCCAGGAGGTTGGGTAGCTCCCCCCACTTTCAGCTGGGGGGAACACATGTTAGACCTGACAGCTCTAGGGTGGTCACCCCTAACTTTTTGCCTGCCTCCCTCCACTTTTTGGACACTGTTTTTGGTGTTTTTTAGACTCTGCACACTTTACCACTGCTAACCAGTGCTGAGCTGAATATGCTGTCTTTCTTTAAACATGGTAAAATTGGATCATACCCAATTGGACTATTTAATTTACTTATAAGTCCCTAGTAGTGTGCACTATTTGTACTCAGGGCCTGTAGATTAAATGTTACTAGTGGGCCTGCAGCACTGATTGTGCCACCCACTTAAGTAGCCCCTTAACCTTGTCTGAGGCCTGCCATTGCAAGGCCTGTGTGTGCAGTTTCACTGCCAATTTGACTTGGCATTTAAAAGTATTTGCCAGGCCTAAAACTCCCGTTTTTTCTACATATAAGACACCCCTAAGGTATGCCCTAGGTAACCCATAGGGCAGGGTGCTGTGTAGGCAAGAAGCAGGACATATACCTATGTAGTTTACATGGCCTGGTAGTGTAAAACTCCTAAATTCATTTTTACACTGCTTTGAGGCCTGATCCCTTCATAGACTAACATTGGGGCTGCTTTCCTACATTGTTTGAGTGGTAGCTGCTGATCTGAAAGGAGTAGGAAGGTCATATTTAGTATGGCCAAAATGGTGATATAAAATCCTGCTGACTGGTGAAGTTGGAATTAATATTACTATTTTAGAAATGCCACTTTTAGAAAGTGAGCATTTCTCTGCACTTAAATCTTTCTGTGCCTTACAATCCACGTCTGGCTGGGTTTAGTTGACAGCTCCTTGTGCATTCACTCAGACACACCCCAAACACAGGATACTCACCCTCATGTGCATACATCAGCATTTTGAATGGGTCTTCCTGGGCTGGGAGGGTGGAGGGCCTGCTCTCACACAAAGGACTGCCACACCCCCTACTGGGACCCTGGCAGACAGGATTGAACTGAAAGGGAACTTGGTGCACATCTAAGCCACTCTTTGAAGTCTCCCCCACTTCAAAGGCACATATGGGTATATAAACAGGGCCTCTGCCCCTTCCAACACAGACACTTCCTGGAGAAGACAACTGGAACCAGAACCTGCATCCTACCAAGTAGAACTGCCTGGCTGCCCAAAGGACTCACCTGACTGCTTTCTGTGAGGGACTGTTGCCTTGCTGTTTGCCTGCTGCCTTGCTGCTCTCTGGCTGTGGTGAAAAAGTGCTCTCCAAGGGCTTGGATACAGCTTGCCCCCTGTTCCCTGAAGTCTCAGGACCAAAAAGACTTCTCTCTTGCAACTGGACTCCTTGTGCGGGGAAAATTAAATTCACAGCTTGCTAAAACTGATGCACAGCCTTCCCCACGGTAAGAAACTCACTGCACGCCGAACCGGAATGACGCAGTGCGACTTTGCACGGAGAAGATCGACGTGGTGCCTGCGTTGCGACCAGAACTTTGACGCACAGCCCACCGGATCGACGAACAGCCGACCTGGGACGACGCAGCCTGAATTCCAGAGGGGAAATCGACACAGCACCTGCCATGCTGGAAAAAATTCCGTGCAACGCCCACCGGATCTACGCAGCGCTTGTGACTTCAGTCTGCAAGCCCAGGATTCCACACACAGACCCCGGGGCATCTGAAAATCCCTCAACCAGAAGATGATTCACGAGAGAGCGCTGGAAATTGACGCACAGCCCTCCCTGCGTGGAAACTAAATGACGCATCGCCGTGTGCAGCCCGAGAAATCGTCGCACACCCCTTTTTTCCACGCTTCTCCTTCTCTGCAGCCCTTTGTGGAGATTTTTCATGCGAACCAGGTACTTTGTGCTTGAAAAAGACTTGGTTTGCTTTAAAAAGACTTTAGACACTTTCTATCATTCAGTGATATCTCTACATTTACTATTTGCATCTTTGATCGTTTTGACCTGCAAATATCCAGATAAATATTATATATTTTTCTAAACACTGTGTGGTGTATTTTGTCTGATGCTATATTGTGTTATTGTTTGATTTATTGCACAAATACTTTACACATTGCCTTCTAAGTTAAGCCTGACTGCTCAGTGCCAAGGTACCAGAGGGTGGGCACAGGATAATTTGGATTGTGTGTGACTTACCCTGACTAGAGTGAGGGTCCTTGCTTGGACAGTGGGTAACCTGACTGCCAACCATAGACCCCATTTCCAACACTCCTCATACAATCAGATTTTGGATACCAGAAGCTGATGGGTCTCTCACCCTACTGCAAAGACATTAAATAGCATACTGTTTATTCTTAGCCTCACAGCAGATCTATTGTATAGTAAGAGGGCATATGAGTGAAAAAGTTTATCTTGTGCAAAAGGCAAAACATATATTCTCAGTCAATGTTATCAAATGCCTTCTCAAAGGCTATAAGGAAGATAGCTATAGGCTCCCTAATATATTGCATTAAGTTGAAGACATTAAACAGATGTGTAATAATACAATATGGGGGTCATTACGACCCTGGCGGAACAAGTCCGCCAGGGCCGTGGGACGCGGTGGCACCGCCGACAGGCCGGCGGTGCCCCGCGGGGCATTCTGACCGCGGCGGCTCAGCCGCGGTCAGAGAAGGGAAACCGGCGGTCTCCCGCCGGTTTCCCGCTGCCCCAAAGGAATCCTCCAAGCCGGCGCAGCATGCTGCGCCGGCATGGGGATTCCGACTCCCCCTCCCGCCATCCAGTTCCTGGCGGTTCTCCCGCCGGGATCCGGATGGCGGGAGGGGGAGTCGCGGGGCCCCTGGGGGCCCCTGCCGTGCCCATGCCTATGGCATGGGCACGGCAGGGGCCCCCGTAAGAGGGCCCCTAAAAGTATTTCAGTGTCTGCAAAGCAGACACTGAAATACGCGACGGGTGCAACTGCACCCGTCGCACCTTCCCACTCCGCCGGCTCTATTACGAGCCGGCGTCATCGTGGGAAGGGAGTTTTCCCCTGGGCTGGCGGGCGGTCTTGTGAAGACCGCCCGCCAGCCCAGGGGAAAACTCGGAATACCCTCCGCGGTCTTACGACCGCGGAGCGGTATTTCGGAGGGGGGAAGCCTGGCGGGCGGCCTCCGCCGCCCGCCAGGCTCGGAATGAGGGCCTATGTATCTTTATGTCATAAAGCTGCTCGGAGTCTATTTGTCAGGTCCTTGACATCAACTGTGATAAGTGAAATATGTCTGCAGGATTCACTGGATTCACTTGTTTGTAGGTCTTCCTGGTTTCAAGAGGATGGTTAAGATTACTTTGCTTGATTCTAGGGAATCTCCCCCTTTCCTTTGAGGAATGAAAGAGACTGAGAAGCTTGAATAAACTTTTCCTGCAATAGTGTCAGGAACTGGGGTTCAATGACTGACACCTTTGCCCCAATTCTGATGCAAAAATATGTCTGCAAAGATCTATTTGACAATTTAGTTCTCTGGGGCTATACTTTTTTCAATAATATTTGGCAAACTTCTGGGTCATGGTAGTTGGGTCTAATACGAAGTTCGCTACACTCCCCATATATCTACTGTCTTGACGTCTTTTGCTCAAACTAGATGTTTTCATTTTGTCCTCCTGCTTGTAGACTCTGTGGTGCTAGCCATATGTTTGAAGGTTCATTTGTTAGTCACTGTTGGCATGGGAGTCTCACCTGGCTCAGGACATGAAGATTTGTTCAAGTTCAATACTTCAGGATCCATGTTCTGGCTCTAGAACAGTTACTTGCAGATGAGCAAGCTCCTTTGTTTCATGTGTTGTACCAATGAGCTCCAAAGTTTGATTCCTTACCACTGGCTTACGTACCTCTCTTTGTATGGCTGGGGATCTACCAACAAATTATTGATATGAAACAAATGCCTAATTTATTCCTTTAGATCCTTCCTGTATTCCTCTTTTGTCATCAAAAGGTGCCCACATGTCCCATCGCTCCAGTCCTCCAATGTCTAATAAAGCCTCCTTTGGAACATGATCTGACAGCCATCATGCATATTTGTGGGTGTCTGTCATCCTGCCTATTTCCACTGTTGAGATAAATAAGTGATCATTCTAGACAAAAAGACCTCTATACCTGAGATACGTGTTCTTCTTCTGATGTCTTCTGATGTCACTACCAACATGATTAAGAGAGGCCATGAAACACTACACATGCTATCAGGGGTGTCCAGCCATGGACCATTGGAATTTGGGGCTGCCTAAATCCTCATTAAAGACTCCCAGATGACCGTCAGCTCCGGAAGGTATTTCACAAGAATCATTTCCACTAATTGAATGAAAGTCAATCCATCATGGGAGTGTAGCATCAACATTGAAGAATGTCACTGATTTTCCATGCTGTTCACATGTCAATATAGTGTACTTGACCAGCCAGTAGCACCATATTTTGTAGACCTGGTATGGGAACTGTTGTCAAAATATGACTAAGGGGGTCATTAGAACTCTGGCAGTACAGGACCGCCAGGGCTGAAATGACAGAAGCACCGCCAACAGGCTGGCGGTGCTCCCCTGGTCATTACGACTTTTCCCGCCACAATGGCCCCGGCGGTAGTAATCCGCCAGGGCAGCGCTGCTAGCAGCGCTGCCGAGGGGATTACAAGTCCCCCTACCGCCAGCCTTTTCTGGCGGTACGGGGAGTCGCGGGGCCACTGGCGGCCCCTGCACTGCCCATGCCACTGGCATGGGCAGTGCAGGGTCCCCTGACAGGGCCCCATGCGCTTTTCACTGTCTGCTCTGCAGACAGTGAAAAGCGCGCCGGGTGCAACTGCACCCGTTGCGCAGCCGCAACACCGCCGGCTCCATTTGGAGCCGGCTCCCATGTTGCGGCCCACATCCCCGCTGGGCCGGCGGGGGGAAACTCTGTTTCCGCCGTCCGGCCCAACGGGGATGTCATATCGGGCACCTCGGGAGTGCGGCCGCATTGGTAATGAGGGCCTATATTCCTTATGGAACCTCTAATAGACTCTTTGTGGTATGTCGATCCAAACCCATTTCAGTAGAGGAATCTAAAACCGTTCTGTGGTAGAGGTGCTTCTTGGATCATAAGGTCTTCAGTACACTATTGTTTCACAGTTTTCAGCACTGCTCCCCTGTTTACCTTGATGCCATTAAAGTTTCAAGAGAAGCCCATAGATTTGGTGGGGTCTCTTCCTTATGATGTGGGATCACATACAGAAGTGAATAGAAGGCACCTACATGTGGAGTGCTCCTCCTCCACACAGATCAAGATCAGACAAAGCATAGGTTAAATTGGCATCATATACTCTAAGGCTATGGATAATGAGCAAGGGAATGTTACCCATGGCTCCACAGGGAAGGCGCGTCCACGCATCCACATCAGCCCCATTTCAGGGCTTCCCAGCAGGTCTGCAACAAACGCAGGATTGATTAAACTGGCTTTTGTCCACAACAGGGTAACAGGTGTAAGGTGTCATATGTCGGTTGCAGCGACTACCTACATACCTGAATTTCCTCCAGCTTTCTACTTCGGGAGCTCCTTTTGTAGTATTGTGTTGAGCAACCTCAGTTGGTGGGGAGTACAAGTCTTTTGGGAGTGATTTAGTTCTCTGCCCCATCTCACATCCCTCTGTTGATCTTCCTGGTATGTTTTGTATGTGGTATCTCTGCCATTACCCTTCTTGCCTTCCCCTAAGTCACAGTTGTTGCTTATTTTGAGGATCCCTGATATGCCTGGCTTTGCCTCTTTGTTGGTGTCTTCTCTGCTCACTCTCTTGATGGTTCTGGCAGTTCAAAGAAAAATTATTTGGCCATGGAAATAATGTAAAAGTTTGCACAATACAGCAGCATTAAGAAAATGTTCATCACTGAAATTTTGAATTTGGCCTTTGTAAAGCATTTCCTCCGCTATTTGACTTTGTTAGTGTAGTCGGAGAATATTGTGTTGAAGTTGATTTTGAATCATACAGAAAGAAGCTGTATGATAGTTCTTAGAATTGCATCTTTGTTGGTGTCTTCTCTACTCACTCTCATGATGGTTCTGGCAGTTCAAAGAAAAATTATTTGGCCATGGAAATAATTTAAAAGTTTGCACAATACAGCAGCATTCAGAAAATGTTAATTACTGAAATTTTGAATTTGGCCTTTGTAAAGGATTTCCTCCGCTATTTGACTTTGTTAGTGTAGTCGGAGAATATTGTGTTGAAGTTGATTTTGAATCATACAGAAAGAAGCTGTATGATAGTTCTTAGAATTGCATCTCTGTGTTTATAGTTCAGGGTCATGGCAATAAAAGAATGTTGCTTTTATATGGCCAGTATTAATCGGATAGACCAGTGTGCCTTCCAGCACTGAGAAAGATTCTTCCATGAGTCCAATAACTATCTGTTGTAATCTTGTTTAATTAATTAGTTAGTTAATATGTAATTAGTTTCTGTATTTTGTTAGGCATTTATATTAGTACTTAATATATTTAATAGTGTGCTCCATCCCCCCTCCAGCTCTTAAGACTTAGAATGTTCCAAGTGAATTGGATTGTGAGCAGGACCTCATGATAGAATGTTGGAGCTGTGAGGTGAGAGGCTGTTTGAAGATTGAGCCGTAGAGAAGGATTATAAAGACTCGCTTCTGAAACCTGTTGGGTTAATCTTCTTTTCAACACTGGCGACGATTTACGGTGCGCAGGGGGCACTTTCTTCTGTCCCCCTTTTAAGTACTCCATCTGATTAATGAAGGTACTGTTGTTTATTCTATTCTAGCCACGCGATTCAGGCGACACTTAATTGAGCTGCATACCGCTCAAATCTAGTTGACCCTGCAACAGCCTTTGGTATTCAAATCAGCAAGAGGACTTCACCTTATCAGCTGTCAAGTCAAATTGTAGCTATACCTCAGCGGTCTACATCAAAGAGTCAATTTCACGGACAGGCGTGACTGAATCTGCTACCCGTAAGAAACGTTCTGCCCCGGCGACACATCTCATCGCATTCTCGCTGATTCCCTCATCGTGCCAGTTTCACTGACTGACGTAATGGAGCCCTTTCAGAAACGCGCTGCCCTGCTGACACACCTCAATACAATCTAGCAGATTCCTTCATCGAGTCAGCTTCATTGACAGGCGTGGTGGAATTTTACGCCTGTCAGAAACCCTCTACCCCAGTGACATGCCCCATCACGTTCTCACAGATTTCCTCAACAAGTCAGTGTCACAAGCTTATAGCACGCTTGTCAGAATCCAACATGCACATTTCATGGAGTGAGTTATTATCGCTGACAGACACAGCTCAATCAGCAAGTGCATGTGAGGATTTCACCGTGTTTACATTTATGCCTGTGAGGAAACTGTCTCCCTGATAAAGCGCACATTAAATCTCACTTGAGCCAAACAAGTACTTATTTAATCTTCCACTGAAACATTCGCTGACAGTCACAGCTAAACTGTACAATAATTACACTTGTCAGGAATCTGCTTCCACGATAAGGCGCACATTCAATTAAGCGCGTTATTCTCGCTGACAGGCACAGCTTGGACTGCATCTTCTGCCTGTCAAGTACTGGTTTCAAATCCTCAGTGATACTTTCGCTGTCATTGTTATTTTATTTTTCCTAATGTAATATTTCCCTCATTATTATAGCAAATTCTTGTGGGAGGAAGCAAATGATGTAATTGGCTGATCATTCCTGTGTTCTCTACCAATATATTGTATATGTTCTACCTGTTCCATTTTTAATTAATCTTATAAGCCAATTATAACTACTATACATTTTCCTACACACATTATGGTTGCAGCCAGCATGTCTCAACCCATTTCATTCTGAAATGAAATGGGGAAACCTAACATCCCTTGGAAGGAATGGGTAAAAGTCTTCTAATCCTATTTAATCGCAATTGGGGGTGAAACAATTAGCGCAGTCAGGAAGCAACACATATTACTGCATAATTTAGGTACTCATGGCAAGAAAATGTATGATTCTCTACCGGAACCAGAACTTGATGAAGAGTGCGACAAATATGATATCACTTACATTAAATTGGAAAAACAGTTTGGTGATAGAATTAATGTAGTGTTAGAACGCAACAAATTCTTTTGTCGCACTCAAGGGAAACAAGAAAGTATAACTATGTAGCGGCATTAAGAGGTTTAAGCACATTATGCGACTTCGGGAACCTTAATGATCCCCTCATCCGTGATCAGTTAGTACGTTGTACTAACAATCCCAAGATACGTGAAAAACTGTTACAAAAACAACCTGAGTTAAAAGAAGCAATCGAAATTGCTAAATTCATTGAACACAACACACATCTATGTGTTTACAAGAAATCAAATCCCCAAAACTTTTAGAGCAAGCTTTGGAAATCAAAGAAAACAAAACAGATGAAGCCATACTTAAAATTAGGAATGGTGACAAATCACGCCTCAATTCCAATATAACTCTAAAATGTTATCGCTGTGGGAGCAATAATCCTCTTGCTAACGCTAATGTTTGTCAAGCCAGGACAGCCTCATCCAGGAAATGTGTCAGAAAAGGCCATTTTGCAAGGGTCTGTAGAGACCTTTCTAAAAATGACAAACATAATGACAACAAAAAATTTGAAAACAACCACCAAGAAATCAAAAAGATTATTTTACAGGTAAAAAATGAAGACGTTGTTCCCACCCAGTATCCTGAGTGCACTATTTACATTGATGATATTCCATTAAAGGTTTTTGCAGACTCATGCTCACCATTTACTTTAATAAATGTTTCTGATTTTGTAAGATGGAAGGTGCACAGGCAATAAAGTTACATACCACTGACATTAACCCTAAGGGTTACAACAAAAATCCTATTCCTCTTAAGGGTATGCTCAAGGTCCTCATTTCTTTCAAAGATCGCTCCACTGTCGGGAAGATATATGTAGTGCAGGAAGGATCCAACTTATTAGGCTGGCAACATCAAAAAGAACTGGGAATCAGGCTAGACCCCAACAATCCAGAGCAGGTTATGGTCATCAATAATTCTGACCCTGCAGCACAAATTTTTCAGGAGTTTTCTCAGGTCTTTAATGAGAAGCTGGGTCTGCTCAAAGGTTTCCAGCACAAGATAAAGATGAAACCTAACTCATAACCTGTGGTACACAAAACTAAGCTGATACAATTTTTGCTTAAAGAAGCTCTTGCAAAGGAACTTAACAGATTGGAATCATTAGGCATAATACAGCCCATTGATAGTTCTGAATGGCTAGCCCCCATTGTTATCGCAAAAAAAAATCACAGCGATGACATCAGAGTTTGTACTGACCTTCATGACTTGAACAAGAACATCTGGGTTGAAAGACATCCTCTCCCCAGAATCCATGAAATGTTAGCCACCATGGGTG
Organism: Pleurodeles waltl; assembly: GCF_031143425.1. Taxonomy (NCBI): domain Eukaryota; kingdom Metazoa; phylum Chordata; class Amphibia; order Caudata; family Salamandridae; genus Pleurodeles; species Pleurodeles waltl. Next base: position 264,980,465 of record NC_090440.1, read on the forward strand.
AGGTAGTATGTTTCTAAGTTCTGGACTTATTCAATGCTTATCACCAGGTGGAGCTACACCCCAATTCTAAATGATTAACAGCTTTTACTACCCCTCTAGGCTCTTTTATGTTCAACAGAATGCCTTTTGGGTTAGCGTCAGCCGCTGCAGTTTTTCAGAACCCTTTGCTTCCAGGATGATATCCTCATTTATGGAGCATCAGTTGAAGAACATGACAAGAATTTAAAAGCCGTACTCAACAAATTGAAAGTTGCTGGTCTCACTCTAAAAAAAGAAAAATGCCAAATTGGTTTGAGTGCGGTAGAATACTTAGGGCATACAATTTTGAAGGATGGTTTCAAACCAAAGATGTGCCTAGTGGAAGCAATCAAAAAAGCAAAGGCACCCAGTAATAAAGAAGAACTTAAATCGTTCTTGGGTCTAGCAGAGTTCATGGCGAAGTATGTTAAGAACTTCTCTGAACTCACTTATATCCTACGAGAATTATTAAAAAGCCACACTCCCTAACAGTGGTCTGATAGCCATGACACTACTTTCCAAAAAGTGAAACAAGCTATTTCAGCACCACCCTATCTATGCTCCGTTGATCCAAAAAGAAAAACTATCCTTTCTACGGATGCCTGTAAACATGGCTTAGGTTCAACCTTATCACAATTTATTGAAGGTAAGGAAATAATTGATGCCTTCGCCTCTAGGGCCCTTAGCAAGGCAGAATCCAATTACTCTGTAATTGAGAGAGAGGCCATATCCTGCTTCTGGGCGGGTAAACACTTTAAATTCTTCCTTTGGGGAATTCAGTTCACCATCCGTACAGATCATAAACCGCTAGTTTACATATTCTCCAAAAAAGGGTCAACCAACAGCACTCTTAGGATCGCCAAATGGATCCTGGGCCTTGAAAGTTTCTGCTTCAAGGTGGAATTTCTCCCTGGTGTTAAAAACTATGCTGCTGACTTTCTATCCAGAGTTCCTCTGGATATAAAAGAGGACTTTGAAACTCCAGAGTACCCTGTTATGTTAATCACTGCACCCTCTATCCCGAGAGACGAGTGGATTTCTGAGTATTAGCAAGATAAGTCCTTATCTATGCTAAAAGAATACGCTAAAGAGGGTTGGCCTAACTCGAGGATGGACGTCAATGACATCATCAAAGGCTACTGGGAGGTAAGGTACAAAAAAAATAACTTCCTGTTAAGAAATAATAAAATGATTCCCCCAGCTAATCTAAGGCAAAAGATCATTACACTTGCCCATGAGGGTCACTTGGGCAGAAGCCTAACTAAGTCACGTATTCGAGAAGAGTTTTGGTTTCCTGGCATGGATTGTATGGTGGAAAATGAAGTAAAAGATTGTACGATTTGTGCGAGTAGTGACAAGTCTAAAATAGTTCGTAAGATTCCCATCTCCCCTGTCTCCATCCCTAGTAAACCCTGGGAAAAATTAGCCCTAGACATCATTGGGCCAATCAATATGGCAGGAGTTCCTAAACCATATGCTTTGGTGACAGTTGATTACCATTCTCATTGAATCTGTGTTAGAATGGTCAATCAAATCACTTCTGATTCAGTAATAAATTATATGAAGGATGTATTCTCAATGGAGGGCATCCCTGCCTCTCTCATCACGGATAATGGTGTTCAATTGACCTCATCTGCAATGAAAGAATTGCTTGCTTCTCTTAACATTAACCACCTTACCACTGCTTTGTATTGTCCCGTGCAAATGGCTTGGTAGAAAGAATCAACCGCATGATCAAGGAATGTATCCAATTTGCCAGCATTAATCATTTAAATGTGGAGAACGCTATAAGATGCATGCTATGGGCATACCACACCACTCCTAACTCTGTTACTAAAATTGCCCCATTCTCCGCACTTAAGGGCAGGAAACCTAGCACAAAGTTTTTTCCCACGTGGTTGGGTGATGGAGATAAAGTGGTTTGTGATTTTCCTGACAACGAAAACCAGATTTCCTTACACCAAAACAAGTATAAAACACATTATGATATCAAACATGGCACAAAAAAACGTCTATGGAAGACAGGAGATTGGGTGTATGTCAAAAGACCGGTGTTGGGAACGAGCATGAGGGATACAAAATATATGGGACCCATTTGAATCAGCAAGGTCAAACACAAGGTGGTAGTGTTAGAAAAGGGCCAATGTTGGAGTATGGATAGGGTTGTCAAACAACAGGCCCCTACCAATTCTGATAGGAGTATCTGCAATGAAAGTAACATGAGTGGAAAGGAGATACCGAATCAAAGTACTGAATTGGGCACCTCTAAAAGGACACGTAGTAGACTTATCCATACTCCTATCTGACATAAGGACTATGATGTAAATGTATAATTCTCCATTTAAGAACATATGGGTAATGCATCAAAATTCTTTCAAGCTTATGACCTTTGAGGTAAGCCTACTCTTTCCCTTTCATCCCTATATCCTGAGATGCTTTACCTCCCCCTGTTTGTCCTCATGTAATTCCTGGGGTATTGCCCTTTTCTTCTTTGTTCCTCCTTCCTCTTGTCTCCCCTTTGAACATCCAAGCATTTGTTTTGTCGTCATCAGGATGGAAGATGTGGTGTAATCTTGTTTAATTAATTAGTTAGTTTATAAGTAATTAGTTTCTGTATTTTATTAGGCATTTATATCAGTACTTAATATTTACAATAGGGTGTTCCATCCCCCTTCCAGCTCTTAAGACTTAGAATGTTCCAAGTTAATTAGAATGTAAGCAGGAGCTCATGATAGAATGTTGGAGCTGTGAGGTGAGAGGGTGTTTAAAGATGGAGCAGTAGAGAAGGATAATAAAGACTTGCTTCTGAAACCTGTTGGGTTAATCTTCTTTTCAACACTATCCTTACAGATATAAGAATGTGAATTATTAATTGGGGTGGATAGTAGTCCACCACAATTAATAAAGTCACTAACCTGTTAGATCCAGCCAAAAGTTTAAATAATTTAAACCTGAGCTTAAACCTTGTTAGCTATATCACAGAGCTGACAGACTCATTGTAAGAAAAGTATACAGAGCAGTTAGAAGTACCACAACAGTTAAAAAGTTGAAGACTATAAAAATAGGGAAACATTTCACATGCAAAATGACAAAACAACAAAAATTAAAACACTCAATGTAAGTCAATGGTCATAGTAGACTAGAGTGCTATTTCAGGCTAACCGCGATGGAGCCTGGGTCGGATAGACCAAGTGCAGTGGTCCTGGTGAAAGGCTGGAAGTCAAAAAGGTCAAAAAGCTGCTACGTCCCACTTCAGGAAAAACATTGACATTTCAACTAAGACCCATCACAGAATGGGACTTTGTCACTTTTGGAGAAGAAAATCCTCCTTGCAAGGACCATCACTGAAACTGTAGCCGCCGCCATAGGACTGAAGGTTGGGTACTTGATGCTGATTTGTTCTGCAGGTGCTCTGTAGCTTTGGAGATTGTTCACTGATAATGTTCTAAGTCCCAACACAGATGTGGACTTACATATATTTTCCTTTTCAGAAGTGTTGTATCTCTGAGCAGGACATAGTTGAAATCAAAGGCAACAAATTGGAGACATCAGTCAGATGCTTTTTCCAGGGGGTACCACTTAAGATCGGGAGCTTTTGAAGAAAAGTTTCAAAACTTTCTCTTGGTGCCTAAAAACAGAGCAGTAGACTTCTAAAGTCCCCAGCATCACAAGAGAGGCATTTAGAGACGTTCAATGTGTCAGGCAGAGGTCAACAGCAAGATCCAGTTCAGGTCTATTAGTTACCGGGCAGCAGGGCAATTCAGGAAAGAGGCATATTGCAGCTTGTTGTGACCCTGTACCTGGAAGACAAATGACCCTTGGACACCATTTCTTTGTCTTGAATACAGGTTGGAGCAGGTCCACCCCCCCAAGTGTCCCCACAGGTCTAGAAAGCATTCTGAGGTTGCTGCCTGAGGTGCAATATTTATGCCTGACACCAGCTATTTGCTCGGGTAAGTTCTCTAACTAATCAGGTAAAAGTTTGCTGTGACAATCTAACCTACTTTTGCAGTGTTTCTGTTTGCCCTACTGTAAACAATCCAATTGTGTGCCTGATACCCAAAATGAAAGATGATTAAACCCTTTTTCCCTTGTGCAGAGACTACATGCCCACTCATTAAAGTGACCAGAGTAATGAACAGTCCCCTTCTCTGTAGTCACGCAAAACCATTTCTGGGGGTAGCTTTCCTCTCATTCGACTTGGTACTAGCAGTTTTATGGAGAGAAAGGCTTCACTTGGCATTTGCTTAAGAAAGGAAAGGCAACTTTTAAGTTGATTACGTTCCGGGGTCCACAATATTTAAAAGGAAGGTTATTTTGACAAGTTGGGCTACATGTTTAACCTGCAGCAATCAGACTACACTGGTTGGCCCGAAGCCATGTTTTCCCTGACACACTAGTGAATGGCAGAATACGAGCTGCAGCCAACAGGTGATATTTAACTTTCTATGCCATAGGTGTATTTTCTGCACTATATTCTAAGATCCTATAAGAATATTAAACAAGCCAATCAATGGTTATCCAATTTCTACTTTTATTACAGGTCAGAGCAGACACAGTGACATTGTGAAGCACTTCCCAAGACTATTGAGTACAAAAAACAGCAATAAAATTAAGCAAACAATGGAGGTGACCATGAAAAACTGCCATTTTCACATATCATTGTTTTAAAAGTCTTAAGGTTGTGTCCCTTCCATCGACTGGAAAGCCCAAGAAGCTCAGGTTTTTCTACCTTGGCTCTCCTAACCGCATTCTCCACCCTGTTCACTAACACGCAGCAGTCGAAAGTCAGAAAAGCCATTGACTGCAGACCAGAGTTTGCCATAGAAAGGTGGGATGGAGCATGCACAATAAGCAAAGGCAAGACAAAGATTTATAGTATTTTACAAGCAGTCTTGCAATGGAGCACACAATAGAGAAAAACAAAGGAGCATACAGGTGTCTGAAGATTGTGATTATGTGAAAGGCAAAAGACAATGAGCAAGCAAATCAATGCTTTCTTGTTTTCTTGTCTGGAGATGCTTAATATATATATATATATATATATATATATATATACAGCTTGTATTTTCTAAGCACGTCCACAAACATGATGTGTTTGTTGCCCCTGGGGCATGAGGAAATGAAGCCTGGAGTTGAACCCATGCCTGTATCAATGGTGGTTTCAAATAAAACCTTATAAATCGCTGATTTTAAAACATCTTAGACCACTCCCATTCATTGAACACTAGTTGCCATCCACAATGGACTGCTAATCCTTCACCAAATCTTTTGCCAGCATATCGCCGTTATTGAACAGTTCTTTCACCATAATTGGTGTTCCATATACAGTCCATAATTGCGAGACTTGATGGGTGCATCAATTCAGGTCACAATGCAGGTCCAGGAACTGAAATTGTTGGGAACAGGTCTAGCCTGTCTGTATATAGTAGATTAGAGTGGCACCAGGGCCAAATTAAAAGAATATCTAATTCACAATCGGTCAGGCATTTAGGGCAGAAGAACACAACAGTATGTCATGCAAGGGACAACACTGTTCCAGCACCCCTCATCTCCATTTACAGTGTCTTCCTACTGACATTCAAGTCCAGTACTTTTATGCTTCTGCCAGAGCCACTGCTGAATCTTTTTCTGGAGTTTACTGAGGGTCAAAGGCCTTCTGTGGCTGCATAGAGCTCATTGCATGGAATTCACATAAGTTTACCTCTTGTGCATCTGGAGCTACAATGATTTCCCTGGGTTTCAGATGGCATCGAGGTCCATTCCTCTTACACTTTGAAAAACTTGGGGTGATTGAAGAGTACTTCCCATCTGCTACTACATCAGTGTTTCTACTGCTATATTATTGCTGACTCCAAGACTTTCTATCTTTGAGCCTTGTCTGTCTTTTCCATTTAGAAAGTGTACCCTGCTGACATTCCTCTGATGTTTTCAGCTGCCAGGATTCGATCCTTCACCCCACCTTTCATTTGGTGAAAAGAGATGGAGGTATATATCATTGTGAACTTTTATATTCAAATGGTTCATCACACTTGTTTTCGCTTTCTCTGTTGATTTGTGCATCATTTAATTTGCATTTGCTTTCTTTTTTCTTAATTATGACACATGATTCATCAACTCTGCACTAATTAATGATATGCTGCCTTCATGTAATTTTGGAAGAGGTGAGGATAAATGTGCTTTAGAAACACTAAAAAGATAAATTAATACGTGGATGCGTAATTTGCTTAAGTTTGATCAAAAACATTTTTGAACTCTTTGTGCTTTACAGAGTTCTTTAAAGGCATCACATGATAGTAGTGCTCAAGAATGAACGAAAAGATAACATGTTTAAATTATTAAGTCCCCCTTCAATGTTCGCTAAACTTCACATCTGTAAACAAGCCTAGATATGCCACTATAATATTTACTTGCTTGTATACTTGTGTCTAATTGTCCTCTAAAGCCAGTATGGGATTCTGGAGGTTTGATCATCATCTATGAGTTATGCAATATTACCAAAACACAAAATGGCAAGACAGAACAGACTGTCCCTTTGAGACAGGGGACTGCCCAGCTGCTCCAGGATCTTACTCCTAGTAGTTACATGTAACTGTTTCTCCTTGCTAAAGAGTGAGGGTTAGCAGGGGAGCTGGGATAATGGCAGGGGAGAGGCCATAAGAGTTACAATTGTTAGGACTTTAACACGTTTTAAGGTGATGAGAAAGAGGGCTAAATTAAGTGGAGAGGTGTTTACTATCTTCAACTAAGCTTCTTGCTCAGAAGAGACAAATCCTACCTTTGAGAATCATACAAGTTTGATTTTAAGGTTGCAACACTTAACTATCAAACCCAAGTTTGAGCCTGCTGCAACACATTAAACAGTACAAGTATGTGTCAACTCAGCCATTTTATCACACTAGTCTAGTTTATCAAAAACCTCTTTTCAAGTGTTCTGATTTAGCCCATCATTCCTGTTAGACCCAGTCAAATTTTATGTATTTATCTTTTTTTTGGAATATATTTGTTATGTTAAAACGAAGCATTTCACCAAGAAATCTTATTACATGACCCCTTTTCCTCAAACAAGAATACCACTTAAACATACTAAAAAAGCAATCCATAAAAACATGCATTCAAATTTCAGACATAAGTTCTAGTAGTAATTCTTCATGCGCAGATGCTAAATATTTTGAAGTCCTTTTGAACATTATTCCTCTGCTAGTATTCAAAGGTATTGTACATGTTTAATTAGGTGCTATTCTGTCATGGATGTCAATTCAAGAAACTGCCAGGGGTAGTAGAAATGCCATCACACACACTTTCACGATCAACAGTTTTATATGGTTGACCCTTGAATTCACTCCTAGCTTCTAAACATCTTCCTCCTTACTACTCACTTTATAGCTAGAAGAAAATGATGCTTACAGCAACATTTATTTTCATTTCATACCTCTGCCTCCATGACCTTCGAGTCTAGGGGACGCAGGGCATTGGCAGGGATACCAAATGTTAAGCTTGATCTAGCAGCTACTAACACTGGTTACATCTAAATCTGGCCTGTCTGTAATGTGGGGACACCACTGGACAACACTCTTTAAACCCTATTTCTTTGCTTGATGTGTTATTAGTGCTCCCATCTTTAAAAGTTTGGGTAGCACTTCAGGTTGCGGAAGTTCCCAATCATATTAAAATTGTGTATATTTATTGGAAGCAGGAATTCCAGGTCACCAAGTAATACGATGGCTAGAAGCAGAGCCAGCCCTTGCTACAATAATACCCTGGGCGGAAGGAAATGTGCTGCCCTCACTTGTACTGGTCAGTTGCTTTTGAACACACATCGCTGCACCTCCCTTAACTCACCTGGATCATCCACAACTTTGCTCCATCTGTCTGGATTCAAGTTGTTTGTCTATGAAAACATGCATGCAAATTTCAGACATAAGTTATAGTAGTAATTCTTCCTGTGCAGTTGCTAAATATTCTAATGAAGGCTTTTTTTGAAGTCCTTTTGAACATTATTTTGCTGCTGGCATTCAAAGGTATTATACATGTTTGAGTATCAATGCTATTCTGTCATGGATGTCAATTCACCAAAATGCCAGGAGTGGTGGAAATGCCACTGACCACTGACAGTTTTATATGGTTGACCCCTGGACTCACCCCTAGTTTCTAAACATCTTCCTCCTTACTACTCACTATATAGATAGAGGAAAATGATGCTTACAGCAACATTTATTTTGTTTTCATGCCTTTACCTCCAAGACCTTGGAGTTCAGGGGACAAAGAGCATTGGCTGGGATACCAAATGTTAAGCTTGATCTAGCTGATGCTAACACTGGTTGTTGCTAATTGTGGCCTATCTGTACTTTGGGGACACCATGGACCATCACTCTCTGAGACCCATTTCTGTGCTTCATATGCTATGAGTGCTCCCATCTTTTTATACTTGGGTGGCACTTCAGGCTGGGGGAGTTCCCAATCATATTAAAATTGTGTATATTTATTGGAAGCAGGAACTCTAGGTCACCATGGAATACCATGGATAGAAGCACAGCCGGTCCTTGTTTCATTGATGCCCTGGGCAGAAGGAAATATGCTGCCCTCACTACTACTGGTAAGTTGCCTCTGAACACTATTTGCTGCACCTCCCTTAACTCACCCGGATCACCCACAAATTTGCTCCATCTGCCTGGTTCCAAGGTGTTTTTTGGGGAGGAGAGGGGTTGGTGATGTGTGTTTTCAGGGTAAGATTGGAGGGCAAGGTAGAGAGCCCATGGGGTGCTAAAAACATTGAATGCAGCATATTTCAGAACAACTAGAAGCATTTAAATGAAATCACTAGAGCCAAGGTAGAGGGGTGTTGCTGTTTGAAGTACTTTCATGCAGACAGTTTATTTCACCCCTGTGAAGATTGGCACCATGGGCCTGGACCCAGCACACCAATGAAAATAGCCAGCTCTGGATGAAAGCTTCAACATTCTATATGCTATAGAGCCTGGACATGATGCACCCTTCCCCCAGATAGGAAAGGAGTTGAGTTGTGGTTAATATAATGTAACCATATTGTTAAAAGCAGTAGCAACAAAATATTAATTAAATAAATGTTCCTGATCTGCACGATTTTCGATCCATATTTGTAAGCGTAGTTTGGAAGAAGGATGCCCAAATATAACGTGAATCTTTCAAAGGTGTAATAGATTGAGACCAAGGCAATTTGCACAGTGTCTTTATGAATGCACCTTGAGACGTACCTCATTGGCCCAGTGTGCTTAACAATGTACCACTGGCCATTGACAAAACATGTCCCCACAGGGTATGTAGTCCACTACAAAACAAATGAAGTGATCACCCACATGTTATTTTACTACTTGGTTTCACAATGCCTCTGCCACCATTGCTAGCCTTCCCCTGGACATTTGAGTCTAGTTGCACCCCTCGGTCTAGCCTTCCAGTTTTAGATGTGGGAATGTATGAAAAGTGCAAATACAGAGTAAGTCTGCACCCACACCCAAGCGTACTTTTGGAAGTGTAGGTTTACTACTTCTTCTGTCAATTAGTCTCAAGTTTCTTGACTACAACATAAGTACTAGCAGTTATTTGAGTCATATTGAGTCACCTATATGCCATTAACATTTATTTAAATAATGAATGGAGTGAGATTTAAATGGGCATTTCAGTGAATAATATCACAATATAGCTCAAAGCCCCAGCAAAATTCTTGAATGCTTGGGAGGACATTGTGGGCTACTGTGTAGTGGCTCGTTAGAGCGCATACGTGGGATCCTGGCCGGCATTATTGAATCAGCACCCAAGGTGTATGCAGTCAATCCCATTGCCGGTTTTTGGTTGTGTTGGCATCCCGTGAGGAGGTTGGGGAGCCACGGTGAGGTTTTGGCGACTCCGCTGGGGCTGCAGGCTGGGGTCGCGCCGCGCTAGAGCTCCGAAAGAGATGAAGGTTGGCAGCGCACGTTCCCCTCCGAGGGAACGTAGGTAGAGCCAGCACAGGCAGCAGCAGGACTGCAGTGGTGGTCGGAAAGACAGTGGAGATGATGAAGGCAGTGAAGGCTGGAGAAGCAGCTGAGGAGGTGGCAGGGGACGCTGAAGGCAAGGCAAGGCAGCAGATGGTGGGGGAAGCAATCTCGAATCCAGGAAAACAGCAAAGGGGTCATTAAAGAAGGTAGGCGGACACGCTGAACTGAAGTCAGAAGAAATCCCAGGTTTAAGGGACGAATATGAGAAAACAGGTTGTCTGGGGGTCTGGGCAGAGGGGAGGTGCAGAATTTGTAGTGGACAAGTAAAATTAAGCACAAATCCTTCATTGCCAAACCTAAAGTTACTCCCTCACTGAGGGCATAGTCAAGGCCTTACTAGTACTGAATTGTAGTACCACCAGCTCAATGGAGCAGGATCCGAGTGAGAGACTCCCTGTTTTGCAAAACTTGGAAGGTGACAACGGGATAAGGGGGAGAGGTGGTTCCTCCTTCCCCCTGACCAGGTTGAATTCTGGAGAGAGAAACATTACGACCTTAAGTAAAGACAGTGGAGGCATGGCAGGCTTCCCCATAGGATCCGACTTTGATGTATCAGAACTGTCTAGGTCTTCAGGTCCCCTGCCTTCTTTAGAATTGACAGACAGTTAAGCCCACGCCGCTTCTACCACAAGCTCCACCTTGGATGCTTTGTTCTTAGCACTTTTGGATATTAAAAAGGTTTTTGTGGTCTCTGAGGCAAATCAAGGAGAGATAAGGGTAGCTTGTGTGGTTCTGGAAAAGAAATTCAACCTTTTGTCAAGCAGAACTCAGCCTCTTGAGGAGTCAGAAGGCACTATGAAGGAGGAACTGAGAAAGAATAAAGGAGAAATCCAACTGTTAAAAGGGAACAAGCAGGAACTACAGGAGAAATTAGAACAGTTGGAAAATAATTGCAGAAGGAATAACCGGAGAGTTCTGAATGTACCAGAGGGAGTTGAGGGAGATGACCCTAAAATGTTTTTAGCTTCTGTTATTAAGAATGCAGTCTCATTGGAAGAAAGCAAGGAAGTGATTGCAAGCAAAATCCAGAAGATCCATAGAGATCCATTCAGGAGGAATCCTAATAGTAAAAAGCCAGGCAAGATTTTGCTAAATTTTAACGTATCTCTTCAAAGAAAAGATACTGACAAAGGTGCTAAAAGTGAAATCCCTAAGAGTAGAGGACTTTTCCTTCGAGATCAGGTCTAACCTGTCTAGGGCAATGTTGAACAGGCAATGGGAGTTGGGGAAAGGATTGGAGGAATTAAAAAAACTAGGTACAGTGGCCCAACTTATATTTCCGACCCATCTTCGAGTAATGCACAATAATAAGATGCATAATATTAGGGACCATATGGCAGCAGATGATCTGTTGGTGGCAATGAAAAGTGGCAGTGTTGATAAATGAAGGGTAATCCTACGTACTGATATTCAGGCCTGGGGACCCATAGACGCTCTACAATTGGGCCAAAATCGGTACACCAATGAAAGGGGTGGTTCTCCAGGGGTCGGGTGAGGAGAGGCACGGAGGAGGGGAGTAGGTAGGCGCGGGATGGGAAGCATGTGGGGAAGAAACAGAAAAAAAACTCACACACCTCAGCTAACCAGTATCTAATTGGATAAGGTTAGTGGAAGCCAGGGAGACTGTAATAGATTAATTCAAATCTTGTCTTGGAACGTTAGTGGCTTACGGACTTAAGAGGGAAGTAGCAAGGTCTTGCAGTTTTAAATGGACTCTCCAATGCTCAGACTAATTTTACAAGAACCTCGTTTAACTAGGGAGGAAAGTATGGATCTGTTTAGATCCTAGAAATTGTTGCAATGCTTTGTTTGTACGGAGCATACCTTTAATACTAAGGAAGTCGTGATTTTTGTCAAACAGCAGGTTAATGCAATGGTGTTGGAGGTGGTGTCTGATAAATTGGCAGATGGATCATAGTCTAATTACAACTATACCATAGGAGACTCACATTGGTAGGGTTTTATGGACTGAACTGTGATGACATAGAGCCCCTTAGAATGTTTTTTACCATCTATTAGAGTTTTCCGATTTGATTACAATGGCCGGAGACTTCCATGTGGTCTTGGACAATAAACAAGATAGATCAATAAAATGTAGATCAATAGGCACCCTGAGGTCTCAGCAATATCTCAAAGGGATCATGAAAGAATTTGGGCTTTGTGATCTGTGGAGACAAAGAGCTGGTTTGAAACAGGGATTCTTTTACTGTAATCAAAATATGGTCATGCCTCCCGGATTGATTATTTTCTAGTGGAACAAGTGCTGTGTGGTTTACTTGAGGATATAGAGGATTCGGCAGCTCACTTATTGGACCACGTGGCCATGTTCTTCCTCAGGAAGTAGGTAGGAGGAAATGGACCCTATACCGCACTCTTCTATTAGACGAGGATGTCATTTTTCAACTTCAAAAAGAGACAGAGGAGTTTTTAAGGTTACCCTGGGGTCTGTCTCCATGATTATAGTTTGGGACACTTTTAAGGCTGTCATTAGGGAAGAAGATTGTGAGTCTCACCAGCCATAGGAAGAAGCAATAAAGGAATGAAATACGCCACACAGAACAAGAAAACTTATAATGTAATAGTCAATTAATGGAGAGTGCTGAGGGGGGGGATAAGCAGAGCTTGGAGAATAGGTGAAACCAGTTGAGGCAGGAGATGGAGGAAGCATTGCAAAACAGTTTTGCAAAGAGATGGGAAGCAAGCAGACTCGCTCATTTTCAAATATGGAGAACGTGCGGGAGATTATTAGCTTGGAAGAACAAGAGAGAGCAAGTGTGTAACTGCATTAAGGAGATTGTGTCTGATCAGTTGGTGGTTAAGCTTACAAACTCAGAGGATATAGAGAATGCTGTTCAGAGGGCCTTGCTCTCCCCGATCTGCAACATTATCCATGGGCATTCCAACTCCAAAATGCCAGAATGCTTTTCAACTTCCCAGATGCTTCAGTGATTGGAGTTATGTTTTACACTTTGGTAGGCACTGCGAAAGTGGCAGCAAAACATTTTCTATTTAAATTTGGCGACCCAAAATTCTTCAAAGAGGTGAAATTAAAAATACTACAAGATGAGGCAAAGGTTTGGTACAAAGTGAGGCAAGTAGCAATATAGTAAGTGGGCCCCTGTTTGGTATTCCCCTGGCACCCCTGAGTGCTTGGGTGATGTATTTGTGGTGCCACTTAGGAGGGCGGGCATAGAGTACTCGTGGCACCTTTTTAGAGATGGATACCTACTGTCCTGGGGAGAACTAATGGAGCTAACAGGGGGAACCTCTCCAGTTTGAAGTATGATCAGCTGAAAGGCTGGGCACAGGGGATCAGTGCAAGTCTGGGATCAGCGGGTGAGCTGGTGGACAATTCACTAAGAGACCTCTGCTCGAAGAAGGTATCAATCTGGTATTGGTACATTTTAGATATATTGGACGGTGACTTTAAGTTACCAATAGCTCTCTGGGCTGAAAGTATGCCTCCGCTGCAGCTACAAGATAGATGGCAAGTATCAATGCACACTCTGTTCTGTGTAGTAAAGCCTGCCCCTTTGACGAGAAATCATCTTTTCACCTTACATAAAGCCTATCTCTTGCCTTATAAACTTTCTAAGATGATGACGGGAGAAGTGGTCAAATGTGCAAAATGTGGTCTGCAGAGAACATCAGACATTCATTTGTTCATGGAGTGCCTAGTAATATATTGCCTCTTGGAAGAGGTTTATAAAACCGACTCAAGTATTTTGAATCAAAAAATCTTGATAAGCCTCCCCTTAATAATTTTTGGGCTACTTGAGGAATGGGAAGAAAGGAGCAGAGATGTGAAGAATGTGCTTTTCTACTCGATACTTCTGGCTAGAAGAAACATTTTCTGGAAATGGGTGACAGAGTCACCCTCCATGCACTCTGAGTGGCTTAACGCTCTTTTTCAAACATCAAAGATGTGGTGGAAAGTTCTAGGAAAAAAAAAGAAAAAATAATGGTCACTATTGGTAGAATGAAGGGGATATCAAGGATGATGCACTAATTGGGCCTGCTCACTATACTTTAGTTCAATGCTTATACTACTCTCTGCCTCTAGAGGATTGTTTAAGTGAGAGAGACTCTGGTGGTCATTCCAACATTGGCGGTAAAAGGTGCATACCGCTGTCAGAAGACCGCCAACATACCGCCGCGGCCACTGTAAACCGCCACGGTCATTCTGACCCACAACACGGAAACCGCCAAAATACCCACCCACAAAAGTCCGCCACACCAAAGGCCAGCGAGAAACTGGCGATAACCAAACCGACACCGTCACGCCAACAGAAATACGCCCACACTATCACGACCCACGAATCCACGCGGTGGTCTCTCAAATGCAGTATTCCATTGCCGGTACACACCGCCGCGCTCAAAATACACACACACTTACAAAACACAGCCACATTGGACAATTCCAAATACACACACCTGATACACATACGCACACCACTCCCACACACCCAATTAAATATAAAACACACACCCACATCATCCACAAACCCCCACTCCAAAAAAATCGGGACCACGCACAGAGAAATAGAGAACCGAGCAGCCAGACGCGCATATTACCATCACCCAGCACTATTACCACGCACTTCACACAACACACCAATACACATCACCACACTTAGCACCACACAATCCCCCCCACACATCACCTACACCACCCCATGGCACCGCAAAGACACCCCAGGTTTTCTGAGGAGGAACTCAGGGTCATGCCAGGAAGATGGAGCTATGGAGCAGAATAGTCTAAAGGGTCAATGCTGTGGGACAGCACCCAAGAAATCAGGATGACATCAGGAAGCGGTGGAACGACCTACGGGGGAAGGTGCGTTCCGTGGTATCCAGACACCGCATTGCAGTGCAGAGGACTGGCGGCGGACCCCACCTCCTCCCCCAGAATTTACAACATGGGAGGAGCAGGTCTTGGCGATCCTTCATCCTGAGGGCCTCGGCGGAGTATCTGGAGGAATGGACTCTGGTAAGTCTCATCTTCACTACTTCATCCCCCCCACCCCACCAGCATGCCAACTCATACCCCCACCCTCACCCTCACCCCCATCACTCCTACTCCTTGCAAATGTCTCACCATCACAACCCACCCATCCCAACACCAAGCCCTGCATGCGACCACAAAGCATGGACACCCATCACCAAAGCATGCCCAGTGCACATACCCATCCCCCCCAAACCACTGTCACAAAAGCCCCCACACAGGAATGCAAGCACTGGGGTACCCGGGCACCCAGCCATTGCACAC
The DNA here is from genome assembly GCF_031143425.1 of Pleurodeles waltl. Taxonomy (NCBI): domain Eukaryota; kingdom Metazoa; phylum Chordata; class Amphibia; order Caudata; family Salamandridae; genus Pleurodeles; species Pleurodeles waltl. Next base: position 264,995,765 of record NC_090440.1, read on the forward strand.
CATGCCACACACAGATGCAATAATCATGGTTTTATACCCCTGCAGGACCCCAACGCAACGTCACTGCGCAGGAGGGTCCACAAATGTCCACTCCACCCCCAGAAGAGGCCCACATTGATGACAGCAGCTCTGTCAACCTGGATCTAGATGACCAGCCCGGCCCATCGGGGACCTCGGGACAGTCGGTTCCCCTCAGACAGCCACAGGCCACAGCAGACCTTCCCCCCTCTGGGAACACCAGCACAGCACTCACCCAGCGGGCCCATACCTCTGTCCCCAGGACACGTTAATCAGCGGTGTCTCCACCACTACAGGGCACCCAGGTTAACCCACCACCCCAACAACAACAGGGACCTGGGGGCAGTGGTAGTGGGCACAAGGTCCAGGGGACAGAGGCCCAGGGAAACAGATGAACTGGGAGGGCTGCTGTGCAACAGGGGGGGGACAGGCCCAGGGAAACCACTCTCCATGAGGCCCTCTCCAACATCATGGGAGCGTACCATCATTCCCAGGAGACGATGGCGACGGTACTGGCCAGGTTTCAAGAGACCAAGCGCCTGCAGGAGGACCAGTATTTGGGGTTCAGGGAGGAACTACGAACCATCAGTTCCGCCCTGGGCACCATCGTAGGGGTTCTGAATCTGGTAGTCACCACATTGCGGGACACTGTGGCACCACAAAGGGCCCCTGACACTAGCATGGACCAAGAACTGCCTACCACCTCCGCCGGCGCTAGTGGACAGGAGGCCCCGCCACAGGACCAACAGGCCACCAGCACCCCAGCCCCTGCAGAAGGAAAACCACCTCGCAAGCGGTCCCTGAGATCCAGGAAGAAGACAGGGTAAGATGCCAAGACCCCCGCCAGGAAAGGATACCACCCTGATTGTCATCCCACTGTCCCACATTGTCACACTGTCCATCCTTAAACTGCCCCAGCTCCACTTTCCACAGGCATTTGGACAATGCACCTGTGATACTAATAGTCTGGACTCTGCCATGGACATTCCTCCACCATCACCCCTCACCAATTTGCAACCACCCTCCAATATAGAGCACTTTAATAAACCCAGTTATTGCACAAAACAATCAGGAGTCTGGCTGTGATTTTGAACAAATGTATTAGACATTACCGTGCCAAAATGCTTATTTACATTGTGATGCCAACATACCAATGTCACACAGCTGTAGTCCATGGGGAAACAAAGCAGATGTCACACAGGGGGGCCCACATCTCTGAAATCGGAAGGGAAAGTCACAACTCAGTTACCATACACTGGGTGAAAACAACAGAGAGTAGAGAGGTAGTAGTGTTTAAGTACATGTAGTATGCCGGTGTGTATTCTTACCTGTATGTCATTGGAAATATTGCTGTATTACTGTGTTCCTGTTGTCTATGTCGTCTTCTTCGGCTTCCTCGTCTTCACTCTCCACGGGCTCCACAGCTGCTACAACACCACCATCTGGACCATCCTCCTGCAGAAAAGGCACCTGTCGTCGCAAAGCCAGGTTGTGAAGCATACAGCAGGCCACGATGATGTGGCACACCTTCTTTGGTGAGTAGAATAGGGATCCACCTGTCATATGGAGGCAGCGGAACCTGGCCTTCAGGAGGGCGAAGGTCCGCTCGATCACCCTCCTAGTTTGCCCATGGGCCTCATTGTAGCGTTCCTCTGCCCTTGTCCTGGGATTCCTCACTGGGGTCAGTAGCCATGACAGGTTGGGGTAACCAGAGTCACCAATTAGCCACACACGGTGCCTCTGGAGTTGCCCCATCACGTAAGGGATGCTGCTATTCCGCGTGATGTACGCGTCATGCACTGAGCCATGGAACTTGGCATTAACATGGGAGATGTACTGGTCTGCCAAACATACCATCTGGACATTCATGGAATGATAACTCTTCCGGTTTCTGTACACCTGTTCACTCCTGTGGGGGGGGGACCAAAGCCACATGGGTCCCATCAATGGCACCTATGATGTTGGGGATATGTCCAAGGGCATAGAAATCACCCTTCACTGTAGGCAAATCCCCCACCTCAGGGAAAACGATGTAGCTCTGCATGTGTTTCAGCAGGGCAGACAACACTCTGGACAACACCTTGGAAAACATAGGCTGGGACATCCCTGATGATATGGCCACTGTTGTTTGAAATGACCCACTTACTAGGAAATGGAGCACTGACAGCACCTGCACTTGAGGGGGGATTCCTGTGGGTCGGCGGATAGCTGACATCAGCTCTGGCTCCAGCTGGGCACACAGTTCCTGAATAGTGGCACGGTCAAGCCTGTCAGTATGACAGGTCCACCAGCGGTCTGTACACCGGAGGATGCCTCCATCTCCTCCCATGTCCCAGCGGACGGTGCCTATGAAGGACAACAGCGAGCACAGAGTCAATCAACCCACAGGTACGTAACCACAGCTTGCACAGAACACGATTCTTAATCCATAGAATGGCTTGTATGAGTGTTGATGCAAGGCCTAGCTATGTGTGACGCAGTAAAAAGTAAGCCATGTGGGCCCATGAAATGGCGGCTGCCTGACCTGTAAAGTGCGACAATGGGATGTGAGGTAACTGCGCTGGCGTTGTACACCGTGGCGGTAGGCGGTCGAAGACCGCAGCGCAATGCAGCATTGGTTAACATTGAACCCTATAGGTCTCAGGAGCCAATGACGATGTGCGCCGGCGGTAGCGGTACGCACCGCCGTGGACGTGACCGCCATTTTCTATCTGCTTAATCACTCGATACCTAATCTTCGACAGGAGAGGACCTACACTGCAAGTGCTGCTGTGAACTCGGTCTGGAAGAGACAATGGCTCATGCGACTGGGGAAAGGGCCCCTGCCTTCACTGCGGAGGAGTTGGATACACTTGTGGATGGGGTCCTCCCCCAGTACGCGCTACTCTACAGTCCTCCAGACAAACAGGTAAATACACTGGGAGCATGCTGTATGGGCTATGCCTGTGTTGAGTGGGGTGGATGAAAGATGGGGGGTGGGGAGCGATTGAGGCATGCATCATACGACGGTGAGAGCATGTGCCACATGGCAAGGGTAGGGATGGGGGGCCACTCACATTGAGGGTGCGGAAGGTAATGACTATTCTTCTCCCGCTGTACATTTCATATAGGTCAGCACCCACCAGAAGATCGATATTTGGCGTGCCATCGCCAAGGACGTCTGGACCCTGGGGGTCCACCACAGACGGGACACCCACTGCCGGAAGAGATGGGAGGACATCCGCCGCTGGAGCAGGAAGACGACGGAGGCTCAGCTGGGGATGGCCTCCCAACGTGGGAGGGGTGCCAGTCGGACTTTGACCCCCCTGATGTCCCGGATCCTGGCGGTGGCCTACCCCGATTTGGATGGGCGCGTGAGGGCATCACAGCAGACACAAGGGGGTGAGTACACTCTCATTCTGCTGACTTTGCGTGCAGTGGAGGTGTCTGGGTGGGGGAGGAGGGCTGTGGGTATCCCTAGGCCAGGGCGATTTCTGTAGGCTAGGCCTCTCCGTAAGGCATGGCCCTGTGCCCCCGCCCCCCACCTCTGTAGAGTGCCAAGTACAGCTATTCATGGCCCTGTGTCATCTATGTGTGCAGATATCGTCCATAGGCTTGTAGGCCATGTCCCAGGGATTGAGTAGTCGACCCCAAGTGCACGGCGTAGTGCAGGGGGCTTCTGTGTCTGTCCTGTCCGCCAACGGTGTCGCCAATGCATGCACTCAACATGTCTATATACTGTCCCCCCCCTTTTTTGTGGTCTTCCTGTTCATGTGTGCATTAGCATCATCAGGCAGAGGAGAAGTGGCATCGGAGCACGAGGGAGCTGCATCCCACATGGCCATGGAGGGCCACACAATGGACTCCGAATTCACCAGTGGGACGGAGGGCGAGGGGAGCTCCACAGCGGGGACTCGGGCAGACATCAGTGACACCGACTCGTCCTCTGAAGGGAGCTCCCTTGTGGTGACGGCAACATCTGTGCCCCCCGCAACAACAGGTACAGCCGCCACCCACAGCACCAGCACCGCCCTCCCAGCAGCCCCTCAGCGTTTGGCCCGTGCCCGCTCACCCAGGAAGGTGGGCATCTCCTTTGCCCCAGGCACCCCAGGCCCTGCCCCAGTCACCCCTGCTGCCCTCAGTGAGGAGGTCATTGACCTCCTGAGGTCGCTCACTGTTGGGCAGTCTACCATTTTGAATGCCATCCAGGGTGTAGAAAGGGAGGTGCACCAGAGTAATGCATACCTGGAGGGCATTCATTCTGGACAGGCGGCCCTTCAGCGATCGTTCCAGACTCTGGCCTCGGCACTGAGGGCAGCCATTGTCCCTGTCTCTAGCCTCCCCCTCCAACTTCCTCCACTCATACCCTATCACCTGTACCTCTGCCTATCCCAGACACACCATCAGACCAGCCTGCACACACCTCAACACCCAAGGGAAGCTCAGCCAGACATAAGCATCACACATCCCACAGGCAGTCACACAAGCAACATCCACATACAGACATACCAACACCCACTGCCTCCACTGTGTCCCCCTCCTCCACGTCTCCCTCCTCCCTCCCTGTCAAATCTCCGTTCACACCTGCATGCACAACATCTTCAGCCACTACGTCCCTCAGCAGCACACACACCAGAACACCCCACACACGTGCAGTCACCACCCCCACTGCCATTTACACGTCCCCTGTGTCCTCTCCCAGTGTGTCTGTGCCCCCCCCTTCCAAGATACACAAACGCAGGCAGCCACCCACTCAACAGCCATCCACCTCACGACAGCCTCCAGCCCAAGCACCAGCACCCAAAGCCACCAGACTTACAACTCCTACAACCACAACCTCTTCCTCCACTCCCATACCCACTACACCTACCCGTCCCACTGCTCCCAAAACATTTTTCCTGTCAAAACTCAACCTCTTTCCACCGACTCCCCCACCCCGTCCATGTCATAGGACTACAGTCAGCACCTCAGCCACGACAAAATCGGCCCCTGTCATCACAGTCTGCCATGGACAGTGGAGTGCCCCACCCACCAGGGCAGCCAGTTTGGTGCAAAGCCAAGGCACGAGCAGCCCACCCCCGGAGAAACATCTCAAGATAGGCAGTGGCCGGCGGGAGAGGGTGAAAACACCAGGGACTAAAACCCCTACCAGGGCTCCGGCAGGGAGTGTGGAGACAGCTGGCACACCGCCCAAGGTGGGGAAGGGCCACAGACGATCAGGGAAGGCTGGAAAGGGCAGCACGCCCAACAACACCGCCATCAGCCCAGCTGGCCAGGAGGGCCCGCCAGCCCCATTCCAGGTGGGCAGGAGGCCACCAACAGCCCCGGCACAGCTGCCCAGGAGGGCCCGCCAGCCACAGGACAGATGGGCAGGAGGGCCCCGCCAGCCACAGGACAGGAGGCAAATGAGCACCCCGCCATGGCCGGATGGCCGGGACCGCTGAACTGGGCACCGCCGTCTCAAGCACCGCCGCACTGGGCCCTTCATCTCAAGCACCCCTGAACTGGGCACCGCCGCCTCAAGCACCGCTGCACTGGGCCCTTCATCCCAAGCACCGCTGAACTGGACACGGCCTCCTCAAGCACCGCTGCACTGGGCCATTCATCTCAAGCACCGCTGCACTGGGCCCTTCATCTCAAGCACAGCTGAACTGGGCACCGCCGTCTCAAGCACCGCTGCACTGGGCCCTTCATCTCAAGCACCACTGAACTGGGCACCGCCGTCTCAAGCACCGCTGCACTGGGCCCTTCATCTCAAGCACCGCTGCACTGGGCCCTTCATCTCAAGCACCGCTGAACTGGGCACCGCCGTCTCAAGCACCGCTGCACTGGGCCCTTCATCTCAAGCACCGCTGCACTGGGCCCTTCATCTCAAGCACCGCTGAACTGGGCACCGCCGTCTCAAGCACCGCTGCACTGGGCCCTTCATCTCAAGCACCGCTGAACTGGGCACCGCCGCCTCAAGCACCGCTGCAGTGGGCCCTTCATCTCAAGCACCGCTGAACTGGGCACCGCCGCCTCAAGCACCGCTACACTGGGCCCTTCATCTCAAGCACCGCTGAACTGGGCACCGCCGCCTCAAGCACCGCTGCACTGGGCCCTTCATCTCAAGCACCGCTGAACTGGGCACCGCCGCCTCAAGCACCGCTGCACTGGGCCCTTCATCTCAAGCACCGCTGAACTGGGCACCGCCGTCTCAAGCACCGCTGCACTGGGCCCTTCATCTCAAGCACCGCTGAACTGGGCACCGCCGTCTCAAGCACCGCTGCACTGGGCCCTTCATCTCAAGCACCGCTGCACTGGGCCCTTCATCTCAAGCACCGCTGAACTGGGCACCGCCGTCTCAAGCACCGCTGCACTGGGCCCTTCATCTCAAGCACCGCTGAACTGGGCACCGCTATCTCAAGCACCGATGCACTGGCCCTTCATCTCAAGCACCGCTGAACTGGGCACCGCCGTCTCAAGCACCGCTGCACTGGGCCCTTCATCTCAAGCACCGCTGCACTGGGCCCTTCATCTCAAGCACCGCTGAACTGGGCACCGCCGTCTCAAGCACCGCTGCACTGGGCCCTTCATCTCAAGCACCGCTGAACTGGGCACCTCCGTCTCAAGCACCGCTGCACTGGGCCCTTCATCTCAAGCACTGCTGAACTGGGCACCACCGTTTCAAGCACCGCTGCACTGGGCCCTTCATCTCAAGCACCGCTGAACTGGGCACCGCCGTCTCAAGCACCGCTGCACTGGGCCCTTCATCTCAAGCACCGCTGAACTGGGCACCGCCGTCTCAAGCACCGCTGTACTGGGCCCTTCATCTCAAGCACCGCTGAACTGGGCACCGCTGTCTCAAGCACCGCTGAACTGGGCACCGCCGTCTCAAGCACCGCTGCACTGGGCACTCCATCTCAAGCACCGCTGAACTGGGCACCGCCGTCTCAAGCACAGCTGGACTGGCCACTCCATCGCAGGCACCGCTGGCCCATGAGCGGCAGGGGCTGGGCCGCATCTGTGTCGGGCAGGGCTGCACAAGGCACTCTGGGCACCAGGCCCCCTCCAGAACCAGTGGAGACTGTTATCCACTTTTGAGACTGTGGCTTTGCACTCCCCAGAATTGAGCAATGGGCAGCCCACCCACTGTATAGACTTGTGAGACTGTGGCTTTGCACTCCCCAGGATTGAACAGTGGGCATGGGCGCCCCTCATGGATCTGGCGTTGTGCACTCATCTGGCTGAGGTGCCCCCCTTCCCTTCCCCCTGAGGTGCCTGTAGTTATGCTATCTGATGCCCCTGCAGTGTTCTCTCCGTTAGAGTCAGGTATCCTGTGTGGGCTTTGCCCATGTGATTTGGGCCCAGTGGTCCACGGACAATGCCTTCTAAAATGCTCGGACTTGTACATTTCTGTATATAAGAGTTTTTGATGTGTATATATATTTTTTGGCAGTATTGCAATATATTTCAATGTTTAAAATCATTTCCTTTTGTCTTTGCATTCTTCCAGGGGGTTTGGGGGGTGTAACTGTGATGTATTGCCATGCATTGATGTGTGTGTTGTAGTGGGTGAGAGTGGGGGTGGGTGGGGGTGGGTGTGTCGCATATGTGTGTCCCCGTAATTTTTTGCCTCCCCCCTCCCCTGTGTCGTAGGTGCAGTACTCACCGTTGTCTTCTGCGCTGGCGTTCGTGCTCCTGGTAGAGGAGCAGGAAGACTATCGTTGGGAGTATGTGGAGTTCGGGTTCCATGCTGTCCTGATTCCTCATGGGGTGTATGGAGGTGAGCGTTTTCCCTTCAAAATGGCTGTTTCCGCCGTGTTTTTATCGGCGGGGCTACCGCCCCGGAAAAGGTGGCGGATTGGTAGGTTGTGATACTGTGGGCGGTACATTGACTCCCGCCTGTCTGTTGGCGGTGACTGCCGCGCGGTGTGTTAAAGTGGCGGTCTCTGTTGGCGGTTACCGCCTCGGTCGGAATTCCATTTTTTTTACCGCCAGCCTGTTGGCGGTTTTGCCGCCGCTTTAACACCGACCGCCAGGGTTGGAATGACCACCAAAATGTGTTTCCAAGAGATACATTACACATTTTAAGACCAGCATGAGTTCTTACTGCAGTCCTCTTTATTTCATCAATGGGCTCTTAATTCTGGTGTTTTAGGGGCAGTGTATTTATGCAGTTCTCTTGATCCACATATATACCAGCGACCTGCTATGAGTTGCTGTCTGTCTCCAATGGTGAATTATATTTATTTTTGTGTGCACCGACCATTGTCTGGAGAAGTCTCTGGAATACCTGTTGACCCCCTTTTAATGTATGATAGTCAATAGGCTTATTTAGTGTTTGATTGGTGTGCGGTCTCCCCTAGCATTCCCCCCACTACTGACTAGAATATCTGAACAATTCTGTACATCTACATCATATGCAAAACGGCCCTTCCTCCACAAGACATCTACTACATGATGGAAACAATTCATACCCATCTGACACAACCATTGTCTAATGCAATATATTTGGTGCAGGTAGTTCAATTGAATTAACTAGTGCCTGAGGGTTATACCATAATTTGTTTTTGGGCCATGAGTGATGGTTGACATTCACCATTTTGCAGAGACCCCAAAACTAGCCTTGCAACCTCTTCAGAGGGCCTGAAACATGGCAGGGATGTTAATACCCAAGGATCTTTACACAGTTGAATTTTTCATTATTGGGAATGTGAGTGTGATCACTTTTGCCTCTAAAGGTATGTGTTTGATAAGGGACCTACATTTGAGATGAATGGATTGAAGATGCGTTGAAGTTGAAGACATTGATAAAACTGGGTTCAGGGTAGCCGAATTTCTCATGGAGGTCTCCAAAACTATCAGCACAATTGATGATCAAATACTGCCTCAAATGATTCTAATCTGGTCCCAGCTTTCAAATCCCTGGAGGGATGATACCTATTGAAGCCTTAGTGGGGGCGCCCCAGTCAGTGTTTTGACCATATAGGGTGTCATTCTAAACCTGGCGGTAAAAACCGCCAGGGCGAATGACCGCGGTAGCACCGCCAACAGGCTGGCGGTGCACCGCTGGGCATTCTGACCGCGGCGGTTCAGCCGCGGCCAGAAACGGAAAGTCGGCGGTGTACCGCCGACTTTCCGCTGCCCTTGAGAATCCTCCATGGCGGCGGAGCGCGCTCCGCCGCCATGGGGATTCTGACACCCCCTACCGCCATCCTGTTCCTGGCGGTTCTCCCGCTGGGAACAGGATGGCGGTAGGGGGTGCCGCGGGGCCCCCGTAAGAGGGCCCCAAAAAGAATTTCAGTGTCTGCCTAGCAGACACTGAAATTCGCGACGGGTGCAACTGCACCCGTCGCACCTTCCCACTCCGCCGGCTCAATTCTGAGCCGGCGTCCTCGTGGGAAGGGTGTTTCCCGCTGGGCTGGCGGGCTTACTTTCGGCGGTCGCCCGCCAGCCCAGTGGGAAACCCAGAATGACGCGGTACGGTCTTCTGGCGGTTCCCGCTTGGCGGGCGGCGGTGGCAGGGTCTTGTTCCATACACTGAGCACTATTTTGGTCACTGGGGGAAGGTTCCCAGAGGAATGTCCACCAGACAATAGATGTTGCGTTGAAGTGTTACGCATTGCCTATAGCACTGTTCAGTAAGCTGGAATAAAGCCTTGACCATTATCCCAGTTGCTGGCAGCAATCAAATAAAATGGGATGCTGACTAGTCCAGGTCCCTGCTATTCCCAGGCCCCTATTGAATGTTGGTATATGGAACTTCCCGATGGACACTTATTGCACTCCATTTTCTCTCAAGAACACAGTTGAGATGGAGGCAATTTCTTGACAAAGTAGGGAAAGACTTTTGAATGGGATGTTTTGCAAAGTCTAGTAAGCCTTTAATGATGCTACAACCCTATCCAGTGCTAACGTCCCCAGCAAAAATATAAGGAGGTGCTTCAGGCTCTGCGACAGGGAGGCCTGACCACCAATGCTAGTAAGTGCCAGATTGGGCAGGGTTCCGTGGTGTACTTGGGACACCTAATAGGTGGTGGCAAGGTGCAGCCACTCCAGGCCAAGATTGAAACTATCAAGGCCTAGCAACCACCTAGAACATAGACTGAAGTGAGAGCCTTTTTAGGCCTCACTGGATACTACCGCAGATTTGTCATGGGCTATGGTACCATTGCGTCACCCTTGATGGAACTCACTTCCAAGAAGCAACCTAGGTTGGTCAATTGGACAGAGGCCTGTCAGAAAGCCTTTGATTCTCCAAAGGAAGCCATGTGCAAGGCCCCTTTGCTCAAGGCCCCTGACTTGTCCCAGAATTTATTATGCAGACAGATGCTTCAGAGCATGGCATACGGGCTGTTCTAGCACAGCTAAATGAGGAGGGCTCAGATCAACCAGTAGCCTTTGTTGGCAGGAGGCTATTACCGCGGGAACAGAGGTGGAGTGCTATTGAGAGAGAAGCATTTGCTGTGGTCTGGGCACTGAAGAAGCTAAGACCCTACGTGTTTGGGACTCACTTCCGGGTTCAGACAGACCACAGGCCCCTCAGATGGCTCATGCAGATGAGGGGTGAGAATCCTAAACTCTTGATGTGGTCCATTTCCCTACAGGGGATGGACTTTAAGTTGGAGCATCTCCCGGGGATTGACCACGTCAACGCTGATGGTCTCGCCAGATACTTCTGCCTTAGCGATGAGAGCTCCCAGGAGGTTGGGTAGCTCCCCCCACTTTCAGCTGGGGGGAACACATGTTAGACCTGACAGCTCTAGGGTGGTCACCCCTAACTTTTTGCCTGTCTCCCTCCACTTTTTGGACACTGTTTTTGGTGGTTTTTAGACTCTGCCCACTTTACCACTGCTAACCAGTGCTGAGCTGCATATGCTCTATTTCTTTAAACATGGTAAAATTGGATCATACCCAATTGGACTATTTAATTTACTTATAAGTCCCTAGTAGTGTGCACTATTTGTTCTCAGGGCCTGTAGATTAAATGTTACTAGTGGGCCTGCAGCACTGATTGTGCCACCCACTTAAGTAGCCCCTTAACTTTGTCTCAGGCCTGCCATTGCAAGGCCTGTGTGTGCAGTTTCACAGCCAATTTGACTTGGCATTTAAAAGTATTTGCCAGGCCTAAAACTCCCGTTTTTTCTACATATAAGACACCCCTAAGGTATGCCCTAGGTAACCCATAGGGCAGGATGCTGTGTAGGCAAAAAGCAGGACATATGCCTATGTAGTTTACATGGCCTGGTAGTGTAAAACTCCTAAATTCATTTTTACACTGCTTTGAGGCCTGATCCCTTCATAGACTAACATTGGGGCTGCGTTCCTACATTGTTTGAGTGGTAGCTGCTGATCTGAAAGGAGTAGGAAGGTCATATTTAGTATGGCCAAAATGGTGATATAAAATCCTGCTGACTGGTGAAGTTGGAATTAATATTACTATTTTAGAAATGCCACTTTTAGAAAGTGAGCATTTCTCTGCACTTAAATCTTTCTGTGCCTTACAATCCACGTCTGGCTGGGTTTAGTTGACAGCTCCTTGTGCATTCACTCAGACACACCCCAAACACAGGATACTCACCCTCATGTGCATACATCTGCATTTTGAATGGGTCTTTCTGGGCTGGGAGGGTGGAGGGCCTGCTCTCACACAAAGGACTGCCACACCCCCTACTGGGACCCTGGCAGACAGGATTGAACTAAAAGGGAACCTGGTGCACATCTAAGCCACTCTTTGAAGTCTCCCCCACTTCAAAGGCACATTTGGGTATATAAACAGGGCCTCTGCCCCTTCCAAAACAGACACTTCCTGGAGAAGACAACTGGACCTAGAATCTGCATCCTACCAAGTGGTACTGCCTGGCTGCCCAAAGGACTCACCTGACTGCTTTCTGTGAAGGACTGTTGCCTTGCTGTTTGCCTGCTGCCTTGCTGCTCTCTGGCTGTGGTGAAAAAGTGCTCTCCAAGGGCTTGGATACAGCTTGCCCCCTGTTCCCTGAAGTCTCAGGACCAAAAAGACTTCTCTCTTGCAACTGGACTCCTTGTGCGGGGAAAATTCAATGCACAGCTTGCTAAAACTGATGCACAGCCTTCCCCACGGTGAGAAACTCACTGCACGCCGAACTGGAATGACGCAGTGTGACTTTGCACGGAGAAGATCGACATGGCGCCTGCGTTGCGACCGGAACTTTGACGCACAGCTCACCGGATCGACGAACAGCCGACCTGGGACGACGCAGCCCGAATTCCAGAGGGGAAATCGACACAACACCTGCCATGCGGGGGAAAATTCCATGCAACGCCCACCAGATCTACACAGCGCTTGTGACTTCAGTCTGCAAGCCCAGGATTCCACACACAGACCCCGGGGCATCTGAAAACCCCTCAACCAGAAGATGATTCACGAGCGAGCGCTGGAAATCGACGCACAGGCCTCCCTGCGTGGAAACTAAATGACGCACCGCCGTGTGCAGCCTTAGAAATCATCACACACCCCTTTTTTTCCACGCTTCTCCTTCTCTGCAGCCCTTTGTGGAGATTTTTCACGCGAACCAGGTACTTTGTGCTTGAAAAAGACTTTGGGGGTCATTCTGAGCTTGACGGGCGGCGGGAGCCGCCCGCCAAGCGGGAACCGCCAGAATACCGCTGTGCGGTCAAAAGACCGCCGCGGTTATTCTGAGTTTCCCACTGGGCTGGCAGGCGACCGCCAGAAAGCCGCCCGCCAGCCCAGCGGGAAACCCCCTTCCATGAGGATGCCGGCTCCGAATGGAGCCGGCGGAGTGGAAGGGGTGCGACGGGTGCAGTTGCACCCATCGCGATTTTCAGTGTCTGCTTGGCAGACACTGAAAATCTTGGTGGGGCCCCCAGGGGCCCCGCGACACCCGTTACCGCCAGCCAGGTTCTGGCGGTCAAAACCGCCAGAGCCAGGCTGGCAGTAAGGGGGTCGGAATGACAGGCAGCGCCGCCATGGAGGATTCCCCAGGGCAGCGGGAAACCGGCGGGACACCGCCGGTTTTCCGTTTCTGACCGCGGCTGTACCGCCGCGGTCAGAATGCCCATGGGAGCACCGCCAGCCTGTTGGCGGTGCTCCCGCGGTCGTTGGCCCTGGCGGTCATGACCCCCTTTGTTTGCTTTAAAAAGACTTTAGACACTTTCTATCACTTTTCAGTGATATCTGTACATTTACTATTTGCATCTTTGATCGTTTTGACCTGCAAATATCCAGATAAACATTATATATTTTTCTAAACACTGTGTGGTGTATTTTGTGTGATGCTATATTGTGTTATTGTTTGATTTATTGCACAAATACTTTACACATTGCCTTCTAAGTTAAGCCTGACTGCTCAGTGCCAAGGTACCAGAGGGTGGGCACAGGATAATTTGGATTGTGTGTGACTTACCCTGACTAGAGTGAGGGTACTTGCTTGGACAGTGGGTAACCTGACTGCCAACCATAGACCCCATTTCCAACACTCCTCATACAATCAGATTTTGGATACCAGAAGCTGATGGGTCTCTCACCCTACTGCAAAGACATTAAATAGCATACTGTTTATTCTTAGCCTCACAGCAGATCTATTGTATAGTAAGAGGGCATATGAGTGAAAAAGTGTATCTTGTGCAAAAGGCAAAACATATATTCTCAGTCAATGTTATCAAATGCCTTCACAAAGGCTATAAGGAAGATAGCTATAGGCTCCCTAATATATTGCATTAAGTTCAAGACATTAAACAGATGTGTAATAATACAATATGTATCTTTATGTCATAAAGCTGCCCGGAGTCTATTTGTCAGGTCCTTGACATCAACTGTGATAAGTGAAATATGTCTGCAGGATTCACTGGATTCGCTTGTTTCTAGGTCTTCCTGGCTTCAAGAGGATGGTTAAGATTACTTTGCTTGATTCTAGGGAATCTCCCCCTTTCCTTCGAGGAATGAAAGAGACAGAGAAGCTTGAATAAACTTTGCCTGCAATAGTGTCAGGAACTGGGGTTCAATGACTGACACCTTTGCCCCAATTCTGATGCAAAAATATGTCTGCACAGATCTATTTGACAATTTAGTTCTCTGGGGCTATACTTTTTTCAATAATATTTGGCAAACTTCTGGGTCATGGTAGTTGGGTCTAATACGAAGTTCGCTACACTCCCCATATATCTACTGTCTTGACGTCTTTTGCTCAAACTAGATGTTTTCATTTTGTCCTCCTGCTTGTAGACTCTGTGGTGCTAGCCATATGTTTGAAGGTTCATTTGTTAGTCACTGTTGGCATGGGAGTCTCACCTGGCTCAGGACATGAAGATTTGTTCAAGTTCAATACTTCAGGATCCATGTTCTGGCTCTAGAACAGTTACTTGCAGATGAGCAAGCTCCTTTGTTTCATGTGTTGTACTAATGAGCTCCAAAGTTTGATTCCTTACCACTGGCTTACGTACCTCTCATTGTATGGCTGGGGATCTACCAACACATTATTGATATGAAACAAATGCCTAGTTTATTCCTTTAGATCCTTCCTGTATTCCTCTTTTGTCATCAAAAGGTGCCCACATGTCCCATCGCTCCAGTCCTCCAATGTCTAATAAAGCCTCATTTGGAACATGATCTGACAGCCATCATGGATGTTTGTGGGTGTCTGTCATCCTGCCTATTTCCACTGTTGAGATAAATGAGTGATCATTCTAGACAAAAAGACCTCTATACCTGAGATACGTGTTCTTCTTCTGATGTCTTCTCATGTCACTACCAACATGGTTAAGAGAGGCCATGAAACACTACACATGCTATCAGGGGTGTCCAGCCATGGACCATTGGAATTTGGGGCTACCTAAATCCTCATTAAAGACTCCCAGATGACCGTCAGCTCCGGAAGGTATTTCACAAGAATCATTTCCACAAATTGAATGAAAGTCAATCCATCATGGGAGTGTAGCATCAACATTGAAGAATGTCACTGATTTTCCATGCTGTTCACTTGTCAATATAGTGTACTTGACCAGCCAGTAGCACCATATTTTGTAGACCTGGTATGGGAACTGTTGTCAAAATATGACTAAGGGGGTCATTAGAACCCTAGCGGTACAGGACCGCCAGGGCTGAAATGACTGAAGCACCGCCAACAGGCTGGCGGTGCTCCCCTGGTCATTACGACTGTGGCGGAAGCGCCGAGGATGCACCGCCGGGGCCGGCGGTTTTTCGCCACAATGGCCCCAGAGGTAGTAATCCACCAGGGCAGTGCTGCTAGCAGCGCTGCCCAGGGGATTACAAGTTCCCCTACCGCCAGCCTTTTCTGGCGATACGGGGAGTCACGGGGCCATTGGCGGCCCCTGCACTGCCCATGCCACTGGCATGGGCAGTGCAGGGTCCCCTGACAGGGCCCCATGGGCTTTTCACTGTCTGCTCTGCAGACAGTGAAAAGCGTGACGGGTGCAACTGCACCCGTCGCACGGCCGCAACACCGCCGGCTCCATTTGGAGCCGGCTCCCATATTGCGGCCCATATCCCCGCTGGGCCGGCGGGCGGAAACTCTGTTTCCGCCCGCCGGCCCAACGGGGATGTCATAATGGGCACCTTGGGAGTGCGGCCGCATTGGTAATGAGGGCCTATATTCCTTATGGAACCTCTAATAGACTCTTTGTGGTATGTCGATCCAAACCCATTTCAGTAGAGGAATCTAAAACCGTTCTGTGGTAGAGGTGCTTCTTGGATCATAAGGTCTTCAGTACTCTATTGTTTCACAGTTTTCAGCACTGCTCCCCTGTTGACCTTGATGCCATTAAAGTTTCAGGAGAGGCCCATAGATTTGGTGGGGTCTCTTCCTTATGATGTGGGATCACATACAGAAGTGAATAGAAGGCACCTACATGTGGAGTGCTCCTCCTCCTCACAGATCAAGATCAGACAAAGCATAGGTTAAATTGGCATCATATACTCTATGGAGAATGAGCAAGGGAATGTTACCCATGGCTCCACAGGGAAGGCGCGTCCACGCATCCACACCAGCCCCATTTCAGGGCTTCCCAGCAGGTCTGCAACAAACGCAGGATTGATTAAACTGGCTTTTGTCCACAACAGGGTAACAGGTGTAAGGTGTCATATGTCGGTTGCAGCGACTACCTACATACCTGAAATTTCTCCAGCTTTCTACTTCGGGAGCTCCCTTTGTAGTATTGCGTTGAGCCACCTCAGTTGGTGGGGAGTACAAGTCTTTTGGGAGTGATTTAGTTCTCTGCCCCATCTCACATCCCTCTGTTGATCTTCCTGGTATGTTTTGTATGTGGTATCTCTGCCATTACCCTTCTTGCCTTCCCCTAAGTCACAGTTGTTGCTTATTTTGAGGATCTCTGATATGCCTGGCTTTGCCTCTTTGTTGGTGTCTTCTCTGCTCACTCTCATGATGGTTCTGGCAGTTCAAAGAAAAATTATTTGGCCATGGAAATAATTTAAAAGTTTGCACAATACAGCAGCATTCAGAAAATGTTCATCACTGACATTTTGAATTTGGCCTTTGTAAAGGATTTCCTCCGCTATTTGACTTTGTTAGTGTATTCGGAGAATAATGGGGGTCATTCTAACCCTGGCGGTAAAAACCGCCAGGGCGAACGACCGCGGTAGCACCGCCAACAGGCTGGCGGTGCACCGCTGGGCATTCTGACCGCGGCGGTTCAGCCGCGGCCAGAAACGGAAAGTCGGCGGTGTACCGCTGACTTTCCGCTGCCCTTGAGAATCCTCCATGGCGGCAGAGCGCGCTCCGCCGCCATGGGGATTCTGACACCCCCTACCGCCATCCTGTTCCTGGCGGTTCTCCCGCCAGAAACAGGATGGCGGTAGGGGGTGCCGCGGGGCCCCTGTAAGAGGGCCCCAAAAAGAATTTCAGTGTCTGCCTAGCAGACACTGAAATTCGCGACGGGTGCAACTGCACCCGTCGCACCTTCCCACTCCGCCGGCTCAATTCTGAGCCGGCGTCCTCGTGGGAAGGGTGTTTCCCGCTGGGCTGGCGGGCGGACTTTCGGCGGTCGCCCGCCAGCCCAGTGGGAAACCCAGAATGACCGCCGCGGTCTTTTGACCGCGGTACGGTCTTTTGACCGCGGTACGGTCTTCTGGCGGTTCCCGCTTGGCGGGCGGCTACCGCCGCCCGCCAAGCTCAGAATCACCCCCATTGTGTTGAAGTTGATTTTGAATCATACAGAAAGAAGCTGTATGATAGGTCTTAGAATTGCATCTTTGTTGGTGTCTTCTCTGCTCACTCTCATGATGGTTCTGGCAATTCAAAGAAAAATTATTTGGCCATGGAAATAATTTAAAAGTTTGCACAATACAGCAGCATTCAGAAAATGTTCATCACTGAAATTTTGAATTTGGCCTTTGTAAAGGATTTCCTCTGCTGCTATTTGACTTTGTTAGTGTAGTCGGAGAATATTGTGTTGAAGTTGATTTTGAATCATACAGAAAGAAGCTGTATGATAGTTCTTAGAATTGCATCTCTGTGTTTATAGTTCAGGGTCATGGCAATAAAAGAATGTTACTTTTATAGGGCCAGTATTAATCGGATAGACCAGTGTGCCTTCCAGCACTGAGAAAGATTCTTCCATGTGTCCAATAACTATCTGTTGTAATCTTGTTTAATTAATTAGTTAGTTAATATGTAATTAGTTTCTGTATTTTGTTAGGCATTTATATTAGTACTTAATATATTTAATAGTGTGCTCCATCCCCCCTCCAGCTCTTAAGACTTAGAATGTTCCAAGTGAATTAGAATGTGAGCAGGACCTCATGATAGAATGTTGGAGCTGTGAGGTGAGAGGCTGTTTGAAGATGGAGCCGTAGAGAAGGATAATAAAGACTCGCTTCTGAAACTTGTTGGGTTAATCTTCTTTTCAACACTGGCGACGAGTTACGGTGTGCAGGGGGCACTTTCTTCTGTCCCCCTTTTAAGTACTCCATCTGATTAATGAAGGCACTGTTGTTTATTCTATTCTAGTCACGCGATTCAGGCGACACTTAATTGAGCTGCATACCGCTCAAATCTAGTTGACCCTGCAACAGCCTTTGGTATTCAAATCAGCAAGAGGACTTCACCTTATCAGCTGTCAAGTCAAATTGTAGCTATACTTCAGCGGTCTACATCAAAGAGTCAATTTCACAGACAGGCATGACTGAATCTGCTACCCGTCAGAAACGTGCTGCCCCGGCGACGCGTCTCATCGCATTCTCGCTGATTCCCTCATCGTGCCAGTTTCACTGACTGGCATAATGGAGCCCTGTCAGAAATGCGCTGCCCCGCTGACATGCCTCAATACAATCTAGCAGATTCCTTCATCAAGTCAGCTTCATTGACAGGCGTGGTGGAATTTTACGCCTGTCAGAAACCCGCTACCCCAGTGACATGCCCCATCACGTTCTCACAGATTTCCTCAACAAGTCAGTGTCACAAGCTTATAGCACGCTTGTCAGAATCCAACATGCAAATTTCATGGAGTGCGTTATTATCGCTGACAGGCACAGCTCAATCAGCAAGTGCATGTGAGGATTTCACCGTCTTTACATTTATGCCTGTGAGGAAACTGTCTCCCAGATAAAGCGCACAATAAATCTCACTTGAGCCAAACAAGTACTGATTTCATCTTCCACTGAAACATTCGCTGACAGGCACAGCTAAACTGTACAATAATTACACTTGTCAGGAATCTGCTTCCACGATAAGGCGCACATTCAATTAAGAGCGTTATTCTCGCTGACAGGTACAGCTTGGACTGCATCTTCTGCCTGTCAAGTACTGGTTTCAAATCCTCAGTGATACTTTCGCTGTCATTGTTATTTTATCTTTCCTAATGTAATATTTCCCTCATTATTATAGCAAATTCTTGTGGGAAGAAGCAAATTATGTAATTGGCTGATCATTCCTGTGTTCTCTACCAATATATTGTATATGTTCTACCTGTTCCATTTTTAATTAATCTTATAAGCCAATTATAACTACTGTACATTTTCCTACACACATTATGGTTGCAGCCAGCATGTCTCAACCCATTTCATTCTGAAATGAAATGGGGAAACCTAACATCCCTTGGAAGGAATGGGTAAAAGTTTTCTAATCCTATTTAATCGCAATTGGGGGTGAAACATTTAGCGCAGTCAGGAAGCAACACATATTACTGCATAATTTAGGTACTCATGGCAGGAAAATATATGATTCTCTACCGGAACCAGAACTTGATGAAGAGTGCGACAAATATGATATCACTTACATTAAAATGGAAAAACAGTTTGGTGATAGAATTAATGTAGTGTTAGAACACCACACATTCTTTTGTCGCACTCGAGGGAAACAAGAAAGTATAACTATGTAGCGGCATTAAGAGGTTTAAGCACATTATGCGACTTCGGGAACCTTAATGATCCCCTCATCCGTGATCAGTTAGTACGTTGTGCTAACAATCCCAAGATACATGAAAAACTGTTACAAAAACAACCTGAGTTAAAAGAAGCAATCGAAATTGCTAAATTCATTGAACACACATCTATGTGTTTACAAGAAATCAAATCCCCAACACTTTTAGAGCAAGTTTTGGAAATCAAAGAAAACAAAACAGATGAAGCCATACTTAAAATTAGGAATGGTGACAAATCACGCCTCAATTCCAATATAACTCTAAAATGTTATCGCTGTGGGAGCAATAATCCTCTTGCTAACGCAAATGTTTGTCAAGCCAGGACAGCCTCATGCAGGAAATGTGTAAGAAAAGGCCATTTTGCAAGGGTCTGTAGAGACCTTTCTAAAAATGACAAACATAATGACAACAAAAAATTAGAAAACAACCACCAAGAAATCAAAAAGATTATTTTACAGGTAAAAAATGAAGACGTTGTTCCCACCCAGTATCCTGAGTGCACTATTTACATTGATGATATTCCATTAAAGGTTTTTGCAGACTCATGCTCACCATTTACTTTAATAAATGTTTTTGATTTTGTAAGATGGAAGGTGCACAGGCAATAAAGTTACATACCCCTGACATTAACCCTAAGGGTTACAACAAGGATCCTATTCCTCTTAAGGGTATGCTCATGGTCCTCATTTCTTTCAAAGATTGCTCCACTGTCGGGAAGATATATGTAGTGCAGGAAGGATCCAACTTATTAGGCTGGCAACATCAAAAAGAACTGGGAATCAGGCTAGACCCCAACAATCCTGAGCAGGTTATGGTCATCAATAATTCTGACCCTGCAGCACAAATTTTTCAGGAGTTTTCTCAGGTCTTTAATGAGAAGCTGGGTCTGCTCAAAGGTTTCCAGCACAAGATAAAGATGAAATCTAACTCAAAACCTGTGGTACACAAAACTAAGCTGATACCATTTTTGCTTAAAGAAGCTCTTGCAAAGGAACTTAACAGATTGGAATCTTTAGGCATAATACAGCCCATTGATAGTTCTGAATGGCTAGCCCCCATTGTTATCGCAAAAAAAAATCACAGCGATGACATCAGAGTTTGTATTGACCTTCATGACTTGAACAAGAACATCTGGGTTGAAAGACATCCTCTCCCCAGAATCCATGAAATGTTAGCCACCATGTGTGAGGCAGTATGTTTCTAAGTTCTGGACTTATCCAATGCTTATCACCAGGTGGAGCTACACCCCAATTCTAAATGATTAACGGCTTTTACTACCCCTCTAGGCTCTTTTATGTTCAACAGAATGCCTTTTGGGTTGGCTTCAGCCGCTGCAGTTTTTCAGAAGGCTATGCAACACATCCTGTGCGATGCAACCAAAACCCTTTGCTTCCAGGATGATATCCTCATTTATGGAGCATCAGTTGACGAACATGACAAGAATTTAAAAGCCGTACTCAACAAATTGAAAGTTGCTGGTCTCACTCTAAAAAAAGAAAAATGCCAAATTGGTGTGAGTGCTGTAGAATACTTAGGGCATACAATTTCGAAGGATGGTTTCAAACCAAAGATGTGCCTAGTGGAAGCAATCAAAAAAGCAAAGGCACCCGGTAATAAAGAAGAACTTAAATCGTTCTTGGGTCTAGCAGAGTTCATGGCGAAGTATGTTAAGAACTTCTCTGAACTCACTTATAACCTACGAGAATTATTAAAAAGCCACACTCCCTAACAGTGGTCTGATAGCCATGACACTACTTTCCAAAAAGTGAAACAAGCTATTTCAGCACCACCCTATCTATGCTCCTTTGATCCAAAAAGAAAAACTATCCTTTCTACGGATGCCAGTAAACATGGCTTAGGTGCAACCTTATCACAATTTATTGAAGGTAAGGAAATAATTGATGCCTTCGCCTCTAGGGCCCTTAGCAAGGCGGAATCCAATTACTCTGTAATTGAGAGAGAGGCCATATCCTGCTTCTGGGTGGTTAAACACTTTAAATTCTTCCTTTGGGGAATTCAGTTCACCATCCGTACAGATCATAAACCGCTAGTTTACATATTCACCAAAAAAAGGTCAACCAACAGCACTCTTAGGATCGCCAAATGGATCCTGGGCCTTGAAAGTTTCTGCTTCAAGGTGGAATTTCTCCCTGGTGTTAAAAACTATGCTGCTGACTTTCTATCCAGAGTTCCTCTGGATATAAAAGAGGGCTTTGAAACTCCAGAGTACCCTGTTATGTTAATCACTACACCCTCTATCTCGAGAGACGAGTGGATTTCTGAGTATTAGCAAGATAAGTCCTTATCTATGCTAAAAGAATACGCTAAAGAGGGTTGGCCTAACTCGAGGATGGACGTCAATGACATCATCAAAGGCTACTGGGAGGTAAGGTACGAAAAAAATAACTTCCTGTTAAGAAATTATAAAATGATTCCCCCAGCTAATCTAAGGCAAAAGATCGTTACACTTGCCCATGAGGTTCACTTGGGCAGAAGCCTAACTAAGTCACGTATTCGAGAAGAGTTTTGGTTTCCTGGCATGGATTGTATGGTGGAAAATTAAGTAAAAGATTGTACGATTTGTGCGAGTAGTGACAAGTCTAAAATAGTTTGTAAGATTCCCATCTCCCTTGTCTCCATCCCTAGTAAACCTTGGGAAAAATTAGCCCTAGACATCATTGGGCCAATCAATATGGCAGGAGTTCCTAAACCATATGCTTTGGTGATAGTTGATTACCATTCTCATTGAATCTGTGTTAGAATGGTCAATCAAATCACTACTGATTCAGTAATAAATTTGATGAAGGATGTATTCTCAATGGAGGGCATCCCTGCCTCTCTCATCACGGATAATGGTGTTCAATTGACCTCATCTGCAATGAAAGAATTCCTTGCTTCTCTTAACATTAACCACCTTACCACTGCTTTGTATTGTCCTGTGCAAATGGTTCGGTAGAAAGAATCAACCGCATGATCAAGGAATGTATCCAATTCACCAGCATTAATCATTTAAATGTGGAGAACGCTATAAGATGCATGCTATGGGCATACCACACCACTCCTAACTCTGTTACTAAAATTGCCCCATTCTCCGCACTTAAGGGCAGGAAACCAGCACAACGTTTTTCCCACGTGGTTGGGTGATGGAGATAAAGTGGTTTGTGATTTTCCTGACAACGAAAACCAGATTTCCTTACACCAAAACAAGTATAAAACACATTATGATATCAAACATGGCACAAAAAAACGGCTATCGAAGACGGGAGATTGGGTGTATGTCAAAAGACCGGTGTTGGGAATGAGCATGAGGGATACAAAATATCTGGGACCCATTTGAATCAGCAAGGTCAAACACAATGTGGTAGTGTTAGAAAAGGGCCAATGTTGGAGTATGGATAGGGTTGTCAAACAACAGGCTCCTAACAATTCTGATAGGAGTATCTGCAATGAAAGCAACATGAGTGGAAAGGAGATACCGAATCAAAGTACTGAATTGGGCACCTCTAAAAGGACACGTAGTAGACTTATCCATACTCCTATCTGACATAAGGACTATGATGTAAATGTATAATTCTCCGTTTAAGAACATATGGGTAATGCATCAAAATTCTTTCAAGCTTATGACCTTTGAGGTAAGCATACTCTTTCTCTTTCATCCCTATATCCTGAGATGCTTTACCTCCCCCAGTTTGTCCTCATGTAATTCCTGGGGTATTGCCCTTTTCTTCTTTGTTCCTCCTTCCTCTTGTCTCCCCTTTGAACATCCAAGCATTTGTTTTGTCGTCATCAGGATGGAAGATGTGGTGTAATCTTGTTTAATTAATTAGTTAGTTTATAGGTAATTAGTTTCTGTATTTTATTAGGCATTTATATCAGTACTTAATATTTACAATAGGGTGTTCCATCCCCCCTCCAGCTCTTAAGACTTAGAATGTTCCAAGTTAATTAGAATGTAAGCAGGAGCTCATGATAGAATGTTGGAGCTGTGAGGTGAGAGGGTGTTTAAAGATGGTGCAGTAGAGGAGGATAATAAAGACTTGCTTCTGAAACCTGTTGGGTTAATCTTCTTTTCAACACTATCCTTACAGATATAAGAATGTGAATTATTAATTGGGGTGGATAGTAGTCCACCACAATTAATAAAGTCACTAACCTGTTAGATCCAGCCAAAAGTTTAAATAATTTAAACCTGAGCTTAATCCTTGTAAGCTGTATCACAGAGCTGACAGACTCATTGTAAGAAAAGAATGCAGAGCAGTTAGAAGTACCACAACAGTTAAAAAGTTGAAGACTATAAAAATAGGGAAACATTTCACATGCAAAATGACAAAACAACAAAAATTAAAACACTCAATGTAAGTCAATGGTCATAGTAGACTAGAGTGCTATTTCAGGCTAACCGCGATGGAGCCTGGGTTGGATAGACCAAGTGCAGTGGTCCTGGTGAAAGGCTGGAAGTCAAAAAGGTCAAAAAGCTGCTACGTCCCACTTCAGGAAAAACATTGACATTTCAACTAAGACCCATCACAGAATGGGACTTTGTCAATTTTGGAGAAGAAAATCCTCCTTGCAAGGACCATCACTGAAACTGTATCCGCCGCCATAGGACTGAAGGTTTGGTACTTGAAGCTGATTTGTTCTGCAGGTGCTCTGTAGCTTTGGAGATTGTTCACTGATAATGTTCTAAGTCCCAACACAGATGTGGACTTACATATATTTTCCTTTTCAGAAGTGTTGGATCTCTGAGCAGGACATAGTTGAAATCAAAGGCAACAAATTGGAGACATCAGTCAGATGCTTTTTCCAGGGGGTACCACTTAAAGTCTGGAGCTTTTGAAGAAAAGTTTCAAAACTTTCTCTTGGTGCCTAAAAACAGAGCAGTAGACTTCTAAAGTCCCCAGCATCACAAGAGAGGCATTTAGAGACGTTCAATGTGTCAGGTAGAGGTCAACAGCAAGATCCAGTTCAGGTCTATTAGTTACCGGGCAGCAGGGTAATTCAGGAAAGAGGCATATTGCAGCTTGTTGTGACCCTGTACCTAGCAGACAAATGACCCTTGGACACCATTTCTTTGTCTTGAATACAGGTTGGAGCAGGTCCACCCCCCAAGTGCCCCCACAGGTCCAGAAAGCATTCTGAGGTTGCTGCCTGAGGTGCAATATTTATGCCTGACACCAGCTATTTGCTCGGGTAACTTCTCTAACTAATCAGGTAAAAGTTTGCTGTGACAATCCAACCTACTTTTGCAGTGTTTCTGTTTGCCCTACTGTAAACAATCCAATTGTGTGCCTGATACCCAAAATGAAAGATGATAAACCCCTTTTCCCTTGTGCAGAGACTTCATGCCCACTCATTAAAGTGACCAGGGTAATGAACAGTCCCCTTCTCTGTAGTCACGCAAAACCATTTCTGGGGGTAGCTTTCCTCTCATTGGACTTGGTACTAGTAGTTTTATGGAGAGAAAGGCTTGGCCTTTCTAATTGTCACCTGGCATTTGCTCAAGAAAGGAAAGTCAACTTTTAAGTTGATTAAGTTCCGGGGTCCACAATATTTAAAAGGAAGGTTATTTTGACAAGTTGGGCTACACGTTAAACCTGCAGCAATCAGACTACACTGGTAGGCCCGAAGCCATGTTTTCCCTGTCACACTAGTGAATGGCAGAATACGAGCTGCAGCCAACACGTGATATTTAACTTTCTATGCCATAGGTGTATTTTCTGCACTATATTCTAAGATCCTATAAGAATATTAAACAAGCCAATCAATGGTTATCCAATTTCTACTTTCATTACAGGTCAGAGCAGACACAGTGACATTGTGAAGCACTTCCCAAGACTATTGAGTACAAAAAACAGCAATAAAATTAAGCAAACAATGGAGGTGACCATGAAAAACTGCCATTTTCACATATCATTGTTTTAAAAGTCTTAAGGTTGTGTCCCGTCCATCGACTGGAAAGCCCAAGAAGCTCAGGTTTTTCTACCTTGGCTCTCCTAACCACATTCTCCACCCTGTTCACTAACACGCAGCAGTCGAAAGTCAGAAAAGCCATTGATTGCAGACCAGAGTTTGCCATAGAAAGGTGGGGTGGAGAATGCACAATAAGCAAAGGCAAGACAAAGATTTATAGTATTTTACAAGCAGTCTTGCAATGGAGCACACAATAGAGAAAAACAAAGGAGCATACAGGTGTCTGAAGATTGTGATTATGTGAAAGGCAAAAGACAATGAGCAAGCAAATCAATGCTTTCTTGTTTTCTTGTCTGGAGATGCTTAATATATATATATATATATATATATATATATACAGCTTGTATTTTCTAAGCACGTCCAAAAACATGATGTGTTTGTTGCCCCTGGGGCATGGGGAAATGAAGCCTGGAGTTGAACCCATGCCTGTATCAATGGTGGTTCCAAATAAAACCTTATAAATCGCTGATTTTAAAACATCTTAGACCACTCCCATTCATTGAACACTAGTTGCCATCCACAATGGACTGCTAGTCCTTCACCAAATCTTTTGCCAGCATATCGCCATTATTGAACAGTTCTTTCACCATAATTGGTGTTCCATATACATTCCATAATTGCGAGACTTGATGGGTGCATCCATTTAGGTCACAATGCAGGTCCAGTAACTGAAATTGTTGGGAACAGGTCTAGCCTGTCTGTATATAGTAGATTAGAGTGGCACCAGGGCCAAATTAAAAGAATATCTAATTCACAATTGGTCAGGCATTTAGGGCAGAAGAACACAACAGTATGTCATGCAAGGGACAACACTGTTCCAGCACCCCTCATCTCCATTTACAGTGTCTTCCTACTGACATTCAAGTCCAGTACTTTTATGCTTCTGCCAGAGCCGCTGCTGAATCTTTTTCTGGAGTTTACTGAGGGTCAAAGGCCTTCTGTGGCTGCATAGAGCTCATTACATGGATTTCACATAAGTTTACCTCTTGTGCATCTGGAGCTACAATGATTTCCCTGGGTTTCAAATGGCATTGAGGTCCATTCCTCTTACACTTTGAAAAACTTGGGGTGATTGAAGAGTACTTCCCATCTGCTACTACATCAGTATTTCTACTGCTATATTATTGCTGACTCCAAGACTTTCTATCTTTGAGCCTTGTCTGTCTTTTCCATTTAGAAAGTGTACCCTGCTGACATTCCTCTGATGTTTTCAGCTGCCAGGATTCGATCCTTCACCCCACCTTTCATTTGGTGAAAAGAGATGGAGGTATATATCATTGTGAACTTTTATATTCAAATGGTTCATCACACTTGTTTTCACTTTCTCTGTTGATTTGTGCATCATTTCATTTGCATTTGCTTTCTTTTTTCTTAATTATGACACATGATTCATCAACTCTACACTAATTAATGATATGCTGCCTTCATGTAATTTTGGAAGAGGTGAGGATAAATGTGCTTTAGAAACATTAAAAAGAAATTAATATGTGGATGCGTAATTTGCTTAAGTTTGATCCAATTTTTTTAGGAACTATTTGTGCTTTACAGAGTTCTTTAAAGGCATCACATGATAGTAGTGCTCAAGAATGAACGAAAAGAACATGTTTAAATTATTAAGTCCTTCATCAATGTTCGCTAAACTTCACATCTGTAAACAAGCCTAGATATGGCACTATAATATTTACTTGCTTGTATACTTGTGTCTAATTGTCCTCTAAAGCCAGTATAGGATTCTGGAGGTTTGATCATCATCTATGAGTTATGCAATATTACCAAAACACAAAATGGCAAGACAGAACAGACTGTCCCTTTGAGACAGGGGACTGCCCAGCTGCTTCAAGATCTTACTCCTAGTAGTTACATGTAACTGTTTCTCCTTGCTAAAGAGTGAGGGTTAGCAGGGGAGCTGGGATAATGGCACGGGAGAGGCCATAAGAGTTACAATTGTTAGGACTTTAACAAGTTTTAAGGTGATGAGAAAGAGGGCTAAATTAAGTGGAGAGGTATTTACTATCTTCAACTAAGCTTCTTGCTCAGAAGAGACAAATCCTACCTTTGAGAATCATACAAGTTTGATTTTAAGGTTGCAACACTTAACTATCAAACCCAAGTTTGAGCCTGCTGAAACACATTAAACAGTAGTATGTGTCAACTCAGCCATTTTATCACACTAGTCTAGTTTATCAAAAACCTCTTTTCAAGTGTTCTGATTTAGCCCATCATTCCTGTTAGACCCAGTCAAATTTTATGTATTTATCTTTTTTTTAAAATATATTTGTTATGTTAAAACAAAGCATTTCACCAAGAAATCTTATCACATGACCCCTTTTCCTCAAACAAGAATACCACTTAAACATACTAAAAAAGCAATCCATAAAAACATGCATGCAAATTTCAGACATAAGTTCTAGTAGTAATTCTTCATGCGCAGATGCTAAATATTTTGAAGTCCTTTTGAACATTATTCCTCTGCTAGTATTCAAAGGTATTGTACATGTTTAATTAGGTGCTATTCTGTCATGGATGTCAATTCACGAAACTGCCAGGGGTAGTAGAAATGCCATCACACACACTTTCACGATCAACAGTTTTATATGGTTGACCCTTGGATTCACTCCTAGCTTCTAAACATCTTCCTCCTTACTACTCAGAAGAAAATGATGCTTAGAGCAACATTTATTTTCATTTCATACCTCTGCCTCCATGACCTTCGAGTCTAGGGGACGCAGGGCATTGGCAGGGACACCAAATGTTAAGCTTGATCTAGCAGCTACTAACACTGGTTACATCTAAATCTGGCCTGTCTGTAATGTGGGGACACCACTGGACAACACTCTTTGAGCCTTATTTCTTTGCTTGATGTGTTATTAGTGCTCCCATCTTTAAAAGTTTGGGTAGCACTTCAGGCTGCAGAAGTTCCCAATCATATTAAAATTGTGGATATTTATTGGAAGCAGGAATTCCAGGTCACCATGTAATACGATGGCTAGAAGCAGAGCCAGCCCTTGCTACATTAATACCCTGGGCGGAAGGAAATGTGCTGCCCTCACTTGTACTGGTCAGTTGCTTTTGAACACACATCGCTGCACCTCCCTTAACTCACCTGGATCATCCACAACTTTGCTCCATATGTCTGGTTTCAAGTTGTTTGTCTATGAAAACATGCATGCAAATTTCAGACATAAGTTATAGTAGTAATTCTTCCTGTGCAGTTGCTAAATATTCTAATGAAGGCTTTTTTTAAAATCCTTTTGAACATTATTTTGCTGCTGGCATTCAAAGGTATTATACATGTTTGAGTATCAATGCTATTCTGTCATGGATCTCAATTCACCAAAATGCCAGGAGTGGTGGAAATGCCATCACGCACACTTTGACCACTGACAGTTTTATATGGTTGACCCCTGGACTCACCCCTAGTTTCTAAACATCTTCCTCCTTACTACTCACTATATAGATAGAGGAAAATGATGCTTACAGCAACATTTATTTTGTTTTTATGCCTTTACCTCCAAGACCTTGGAGTTCAGGGGACAAAGAGCATTGGCTGGGATACCAAATGTTAAGCTTGATCTAGCTGATGCTAACACTGGTTGTCGCTAATTGTGTCCTATCTGTACTTTGGGGACACCATGGACCATCACTCTCTGAGACCCATTTCTGTGCTTCATATGCTATGAGTGCTCCCATCTTTTTATACTTGGGTGGCACTTCAGGCTGGGGGAGTTCCCAATCATATTAAAATTGTGTATATTTATTGGAAGCAGGAACTCTAGGTCACCATGGAATACCATGGATAGAAGCACAGCCGGTCCTTGTTTCATTGATGCCCTGGGCAGAAGGAAATATACTGCCCTCACTACTACTGGTAAGTTGCTTCTGAACACTATTTGCTGCACCTCCCTTAACTCACCCGGATCACCCACAAATTTGCTCCATCTGCCTGGTTCCAAGGTGTTTTTTAGGGAGGAGAGGGGTTGGTGATGTGTGTCTTCAGGGTAAGATTGGAGGGCAAGGTAGAGAGCCCATGGGGTGCTAAAAACATTGAATGCAGCATATTTCAGAACAACTAGAAGCATTTAAATGAAATCACTAGAGCCAAGGTAGAGGGGTGTTGCTGTTTGAAGTACTTTCATGCAGACAGTTTATTTCACCCCTGTGAAGATTGGCGCCATGGGCCTGGGCCCAGTACACCAATGAAAATAGCCAGCTCTGGATGGAAGCTTCAACATTCTATATGCTATATAGCCTGGACATGATGCACCCTTCCCCCAGACAGGAAAGGAGTTGAGTTGTGGTTAATATAATGTAACCATATTGTTAAAAGCAGTAGCAATAAAATATTAATTAAATAAATGTTCCTGATCTGCACGATTTTTGATCCATATTTGTAAGCGTAGTTTGGAAGAAGGATGCCCAAATATAACGTGAATCTTTCAAAGGTGTAATAGATTGAGACCAAGGCAATTTGCACAGTGTGTTTATGAATGCACCTTGAGACGTACCTCATTGGCCCAGTGTGCTTAACAATGTACCATTGACTAAAAATGTCCCCACAGGGTATACAGTCCACTACAAAACAAATGAAGTGATCACCCACATGTAATTTTACTACTTGGTTTCACAATGCCTCTGCCACCATTGCTAGCCTTCCCCTTGACATTTGAGTCTAGTTGCACCCCTCGGTCTAGCCTTTCAGTTTTAGATGTGGGAATGTATGAAAAGTGCAAATACAGAGTAAGTCTGCACCCACACCCAAGCGTACTTTTGGAAGTGTAGGTTTACTACTTCTTCTGTCAATTAGTCTCAAGTTTCTTGACTACAACATAAGAACTAGCAGTTATTTGAGTCATATTGAGTCACCTATATGCCATTAACATTTATTTAAATAATGAATGGAGTGATATTTAAATGGGCTTTTCAGTGAATAATATCACAATATAGCTCAAAGCCCCAGCAAAATTCTTGAATGCTTGGGAGGACATTGTGGCCTACTGTGTAGCGGCTCGTTAGATCGCATACGTGGGATCCTGGTCGGCATTATTGAATCAGCACCCAAGGTGTATGCAGTCAATCCCATTGCCGGTTTTTGGTTGTGTTGGCAGCCGTAAGGAGGTTGGGGAGCCACAGTGAGGTTTTGGCGACTCCGGTGGGGCTGCAGGCTGGGGTCGCGCCGCTCTGGAGCTCTGAAAGAGATGAAGGTTGGCAGCGCACATTCCCCTCCGGGGGAACATAGGTAGAGCCAGCACAGGCAGCAGCAGGATCGCAGTGGTGGTCGGAAAGACAGTGGAGACGATGAAGGCAGTGAAGTCTGGAGAAGCAGCTGAGGAGGTGGCAGGGGACGCTGAAGGCAAGGCAAGGCAGCAGATGGTGGGGGAAGCAATCTCAAATCCAGGAAAACAGCAAAGGGGTCATTAAAGAAGGTAGGCGGACACGCTGAACTGAAGTCAGAAAAAATCCCAGGTTTAAGAGGAGAAGGAGAGGGACGAATATGAGAAAGCAGGCTGTCTGGGGGTCTGGGCAGAGGGGAGGTGCAGAATTTGTAGTGGACAAGTAAAATTAAGCACAAATCCTTCATTGCCAAACCTAAAGTTACTCCCTCACTGAGGGCATATTCAAGGCCTTACTAGTACTGAATTGTAGTGCCACCAGCTCAATGGAGCAGGATCCGAGTGAGAGACCCCCTGTTTTGCAAAACTTGGAAGGTGACAACGGGATAAGGGGGAGAGGTGGTTCCCCCTTCCCCCTGACCAGGTTGAATTCTGGAGAGAGCAACCTTACGGCCTTAAGTAAAGACAGTGGAGGCATGGCAAGCTTCCCCATAGGATCTGACTTTGATGTATCAGAACTGTCTGGGTCTTCAGGTCCCCTGCCTTCTTTAGAATTGACAGACAGTTAAGCCCACGCCGCTCCTACCACAAGCTCCACCTTGGAGGCTTTGTTATTAGCACTTTTGGATATTAAAAAGGTTTTTGTGGTCTCTGAGGCAAATCAAGGAGAGATAAGGGTAGCTTGTGTGACTCTGGAAAAGAAATTTAACCTTTTGTCAAGCAGAACTCAGCCTCTTGAGGAGTCAGAAGGCACTATGAAGGAGGAACTGAGAAAGAATAAAGGAGAAATCCAACTGTTAAAAGGGAACAAGCAGGAACTACAGGAGAAATTAGAACAGTTGGAAAATAATTGCAGAAGGAATAACCGGAGAGTTCTGAATGTACCAGAGGGAGTTGAGGGAGATGACCTTAAAATGTTTTTAGCCTCTCTTATTAAGAATGCAGTCTCATTGGAAGAAAGCAAGGAAGTGATTGCAAGCAAAATCCAGAAGATCCATAGAGATCCATTCAGGGGGAATCCTAATAGTCAAAAGCCAGGCAAGATTTTGCTAAATTTTAACGTATCTCTTCAAAGAAAAGATACTGACAAAGGTGCTAAAAGTAGAGGACTTTTCCTTCGAGATCAGGTCTAACCTGTCTAGGGCAATGTTGAACAGGCAATGGGAGTTGGGGAAAGGATTGGAGGAATTAAAAAAACTAGGTGCAGTGTCCCAACTTATATTTCCGACACATCTTCGAGTAATGCACATTAATAAGATGCATAATATTAGGGACCATGTGGCAGCAGATGATCTGTTGGTGGCAATGAAAAGTGACAGTGTTGATAAATGAAGGGTAATCATACGTACTGATATACAGGTCTGGGGACCCATAGACGCTCTACAATTGGGCCAAAATCGGTACACCAATAAAAGAGGTGGTTCTCCAGGGGTCGGGGTGAGGAGAGGCACGGAGGAGGGGATGAGGTAGGCACGGGATGGGAAGCGTGGGGGGAAGAAACAGAAAAAAACCTCACACACCTCAGCTAACCTGTATCTAATTGGATAAGGTTAGTGGAAGCCAGGGAGACTGTAATAGATTAATTCAAATCTTGTCTTGGAACGTTAATGGCCTACGGACTTAAGAGGGAAGTAGCAGGGTCTTGCAGTTTTAAAGGGACTCTCCAATGCTCAGATTAATTTTACAAGAACCTCATTTAACTAGGGAGGAAAGTATGGATCTGTTTAGATCCTAGAAAGTGGTGCAATGCTTTGTTTGTACGGAGCATACCTTTAATACTAAGGAAGTCGTGATTTTTGTCAAACTGCAGGCTAATGCAATGGTGTTGGAGGTGGTGTCTGATAAATTGGACAGATGGATCATAGTCTAATTACAACTATACCGTAGGAGACTCACATTGGTAGGGTTTTATGGACAGAACTGTGATGACATAGAGCCCCTTAGAATGTTTTTTACCATCTATTAGAGTTTTCAGATTTGATTACAATGGCCGGAGACTTCCATGTGGTCTTGGACAATAAACAAGAGATCAATAAAATGTAGATCGATAGGCACCCTGAGGTCTCAGCAATATCTCAAAGGGATCATGAAAGAATTTGGGCTGTGCGATCTGTGGAGACAAAGAGCTGGTTTGAAACAGGGATTCTTTTACTGTAATCAAAATATGGTCATGCTTCCCGGATTGATTATTTTCTAGTGGAACAAGTGCTGTGTGGTTTACTTGAGGATATAGAGGATTCGGCAGCTCACTTATTGGACCACGTGGCCGTGTTCTTCCTCAGGAAGTAGGTAGGAGGAAATGGACCCTATACCGCACTCTGCTATTTGACAAGGAGGTCATTTTTCAACTTCAAAAAGAGACCGAGGAGTTTTTAAGGTTACCCTGGGGTCTGTCTCCATGATTATAGTTTGGGACACTTTTAAGGCTGTCATTAGTGGAGAAGATTGTGAGTCTCACCAGCCATAGGAACAAGCAATAAAGTAATTAAATACGCCACATAGAACAAGAAACCTTATAATGTAATAGTCAATTAATGGAGAGGGCTGAGGGGGGGATAAGCAGGGCTTGGAGAATAGGTGAAACCAATTGAGGCAGAAGATGGAGGAAGCATTGCAAAACAGTTTTGCAAAGAGATGGGAAGCAAGCAGACTCCCTCATTTTCAAATATGGAGAAAGTGCGGGAGATTATTAGCTTGGAAGAACAAGAGAAAGCAAGTGTGGAACTGCATTAAGGAGATTGTGTCTGATCAGTTGTGGTTAAGCTTACAAACTCAGAGGATATAGAGAATGCCTTTCAGAGGGCCTTGCTCTCCCCGATCTGCAACATTATCCATGGGCATTCCAACTCAAAAATGCCAGAATGCTTTTCAACTTCCCAGATGCTTCAGTGATTGGAGTTATGTTTTACACTTTGGTAGGCACTGCGAAAGTGGCAGCAAAACATTTTCTATTTAAATTTGGCAACCCAAAATTCTTCAAAGAGGTGAAATTAAAAATACTACAAGATGAGGCAAAGGTTTGGTACAAAGTGAGGCAAGTAGCAATATAGTAAGTGGGCCCCTGTTTGGTATTCCCCTGCACCCCTGAGTGCTTGGGTAATGTATTTGTGGTGCCACTTAGGAGGGCGGGCATAGAGTACTCGTGGCACCTTTTTAGAGATGGATACCTACTGTCCTGGGAGAACTAATGGAGCTAACGGGGGGAACCTCTCCAGTTTGAAGTATGATCAGCTGAAAGGCTGGACACAGGGGATCAGTGCAAGTCTGGGATCAGCGGGTGAGTTGGAGGACAAGTCACTTAGAGACCTCTGCTCGAAGAAGGTATCAATCTGGTATTGATACATTTTAGATATATTGGACGGTGACTTTAAGTTACCAATAGCTCTCTGGGCTGAAAGTATGCCTCCGCTGCAGCTACAAGATAGATGGCAAGTATCAATGCACACTCTGTTCTGTGTAGTAAAGCCTGCCCCGTTGACGAGAAATCATCTTTTCACCTTACATAAAGCCTATCTCTCGCCTTATAAACTTTCTAAGATGATGACGGGAGAAGTGGTCAAATGTGCAAAATGTGGTCTGCAGAGAACATCAGACATTCATTTGTTCATGGAGTGCCCAGTAGTATATTGCTTCTTGGAAGAGGTTTATAAAACCAACTCAAGTATTTTGAAACAAAAAATCTTGATAAGCCTCCCCTTAATAATTTTTGGGCTACTTGAGGAATGGGAAGAAAGGAGTGAGAGATGTGAAGAATGTGCTTTTCTACTCGATACTTCTGGCTAGAAGAAACATTTTCTGGAAATGGGTGACAGAGTCGCCCTCCATGCACTCTGAGTGGCTTAACGCTCTTTTTCGAACATCAAAGATGTGGTGGAAAGTTCTAGGAAAAAAAAAGAAAAAATAATGGTCACTATTGGTAGAATGAAGGGGATATCAAGGATGATGCACTAATTGGGCCTGCTCACTATACTTTAGTTCAATGATTATACTACTATCTGCCTCTAGAGGATTGTTTAAGTGAGAGAGACTCTGTCTCCCTGGCATTGGTCACCTCCGCACAGGAGAGGGTGCAATTGGATATGTATGGAGATGGCTTGGAGTCTGAGGTGTATGAGGACAAAAAAAGTACATTCTTGAATGCTTAATGTTGGTGTTTTTAAGTGATGCAGGAATGGGTAAAGAGTAGAGTTTTTTTCTGATTCTTTGGATGGCCCTTTAACAACTCATAGAAATTGTCCTTATTCAAAAATTCCTACTAGAAAAGGGAGGGAAAATTCAAAATGTGGGTGAACATTCATTTAAAATGAGCCATGCAAGCTTCAGGACCTGTTTCCTGTTTTCTACACTCTTCAGGGATCCAGATAGATATATTGAAAGAGAGATAAGCAAGGCTTGACACATTTACAAAATGGTAATGTATAAAGTACAAAAGTGTCACTAGAGCATATTTCACACCTAGATTGTTGAACTGCTCAAACAGCAAACTGTACAGGTGGTAATCCCCATCGAAATTATAACTGAAACCCCAATTCCTGCTTGTACTATAAACAGGAGTCATAGCACATGTTAATAACAATGCACTTGAAATGGCCACATAAACACCGAGAAATGTGAGCTAAAGATCATGGGTATTTCTCCAAGGGCAAATAGGAAAGATGGCAAAGTTGCATTCATTCATAGTAAAAGAGAGGTATATAAATAAAAGGGAGCATATTTACAAGCCCCTAGGGCATCCTGAGCATCACTTTTTGTGATGCTTTGGTGGTGCTGTGCACTGCGCTGTATTTACAAAGCTGCGTTAAGCCACTTTTCTGTGGCTTAACGCCACCTTGTAAATACGGTCCCTTCACATGCACACTTTGCGTGGAAGGGGTGTGCAGTGGGTGTTTTTACGGACGGTCCACATCAACACCCATTGCATTTTGACCTGCTACAGATTTACGCAATTTTGTAATCCAGAGGCAGCACCAAAATCTAATGCCACCACAGAGGTGGCATTAAAAAGGCACAACGAGGAGGAATACTTTCATTCATCCTCTTTTTTTGCTTTTTCCATGTGTACTGCACACAATGAAAGGTCAAAATGCCATGAATGGTTCTTTATGTGCAGGAAGGTGCCCCTTCTTGCACATAAACAATCATTAAAAAATGACGATGTGGTACTTCTATGTGTGCTGCATTCTGCCAGATCGCTATTGTAGATTACATTCCTGTGCATAAACAATCATTAACCTCCATACAGACACCCTTGCACTATGGCAATTTTGTAAGAGACACCTGCTTTCGCCACAGCCCCATTTCAAGCACACTAGAATACTTGTAGATCCCTACAGAACACCTTCAATATCAGTGAGATGGCTGCAAAGAAATAAAATAATCTGAGTAGCACTAACATTTTGGAGATGGCAATTCTGCCCATCTGTAAAAGTGGCAGCCCAGTCCAAAAGGTAAGCGAGCAGTGAACAGGAGCCATGATTTTGACAGGTTTCCCTCCATGAGGGCATGTGCTTCATAGTATATAGTCACCACCGAATATATGATGGAATTAACTCCCAGGTCAATAGTGTGCACGGTATCGCCTCTCTCTGGTCATGAGGTATCAGATTGAAGGGGAACAGGCAGGACTTATCTCAGTTATTATGGAACCCTGAAATCTTCCCAAAATCATCCAACACCGCCATAGCTCCCAGTAACACAGTGTGGTCTGCCTTTAAAAAAATCAATGTGTTGTCTACATATAGGGATATGATCTGGGGGTGTCCCCCTATCACGAGGCCCCACTGGAGTGCACAGTCTCACATCAGGCATACCAAGGGCTCTATTGCCAGGGTGACCAATGGAAACAGGGGTCAACCCTGTCTAGTGCCCCTAGCTACTGTGAACAAGTCGGATATCACTTCCTGTGTGCGTTCCGAGGAACCATTCTAGTGTACAACAGTGCCACCCATCTAAGGAAGGGCTGTCTGAACTCCTCATGCATCTCGACCACCATTAAGTAAGGCCATCCCAAGGTATTGAATGCCTTTTCTGTGTCTAGGGAGGCATCCGACCCTCCATCCCCCTGTGCCTTGTCCAATCCATAGTGTGAAACTACTGTCACAGATCAAAGAACATGTTGCACCCAGGTATAAAACCATTTGACCTGAGTGAACTAAAGAGGAGACCACATTTGACAGAGGGTGATATTACTTCACATTTAGAGGATCAAGTCCAGATTTAGGAAGGACAACAATTACTGCTTCTCTCATGGAGGTCAGTAAGGACCCATTGGTCACTGCTACCTCATTCACCTTCAGCAATCGAGGGACAAACAGGGTGCACTAATGAGCATGGAATTCAATTGGGAGCCTATCAGTACCTGTCACTTTCCAGCGGGTTATCTGTGTTTTTGCCTCTTTGACTTCCTCCAATGTGATCTGACTGTCTAACTTGTGGCACTGCAGGAGGTTAACAGTAGAGGTGTGGATATTTAGTATCTATGTTGCGATCTCATCTGATTCTACCTCTGTAGATTCCTTGTATAGGGTCCTGTAATATTCTCCAAACACGCTATTGGTCTCCACCTGGGTATTCACCACCCGTCCCATCGGGAATCAGAGTGCAGCCAATGGGTTTCAGGGGGTCTCGGTGCGTAACAACCATGCTAGCAATTGCCCAGCTTTATCGCCATGCTAATGTTGTCGCTGCAAGTGCACTTTTACTTATCCCATATATTACATCAGTAATTATGTCTTCTATAACATTATTTAGAATATAACTCCAACATTTGCAATAAAATTATTGTTGAGAAAACTGTGCATGGCAGTGGCTCAAGTTACATTAGAGCACAAGCTATGGTGTCTTGAGATAAGCATAACTATAACTGTTGAATTTCTGTGGTTTTGTGAGTGTAAAATCTGAACCTAAATTTTAATTCTATTTCCTTGTATAAATGTTTATAGTGATTGCACATATTTTATTTTACTGATGTTGTCATGTACTGAGTTATGTTTTTTAGGGTTATTTATATTTCTTTTTGTAATGTAATTTTTTTATTGTTTAGTTTTTTTTATATTTCTAAATATTGGTTAATGTTTATTTTAATGTGTTGTTTAATATAGAAATTAGTTTTTTTAAAATATTTAGCAATTACTATTTTGGCAATATTATTGTAGTGGATGTTGTGTGAGGTGATATTTTTGACAATCTATATGTTTAATTTTGTTACTGATATTTTTGTTTTCGATACTGGTTCAACCTGATATTTTTAACAGTGATAATATTTTTGCTGTCAATATTTGTGGTTTTAAGAGCTAAGTATAGGAATGCGATATTTGTGTTAACAATATTTAATTTCCAATATTTTTGTATATCAATAGTCTGTGGATCTATGTTCTGTCATTGAACCACGTTGAGAATGGACTTTACCAGATTAGGGTGACTTCAGAGCTAACAGGATGTAATGCTTAGCAGTTGCTTAGTACAGGTTTCTTTGTGCAGGTTGGGACAGTTTGGCGATGAAAAGGAGAAGATTGGGCTGAGATGCTTTAGGAGAATGCAAATGACAAGAGCACTGCAATGTTATGGGCATTGTGAGACGAAGGAATAGAAAGAGAAGGATGGGGAGTAAGGATAGTCATAGCATTTGTGGATGTGAGTATGGGGAGGTTGTTGTTAGTGGGGGAAAAGTGGTTATAGGAGAAGTTTGTGTGGAGGTAAGCTGAAGACTGAACAGGTGATAAGGCAATAGAAGGTTATGAAATAAAGCAAGTTGTATATTAGGTAAGGAAGGAGCAGGTAAAGGAGGGGCAGGAAGGAGCAGATGGAAAGTTTATGATCTGAAGAATGGCAAAGTTAAGGAACAAACATGTTTTAGGAGTAGAGAATATAGATTAGTGATGAAGGGGAGGGTGAGGTTGGAAGTTGAGTTGCAGTTCTGTGAGGTGGAGTGGTCAGGTAAAATGTGAGAGGAAGTGGGGTTCAAAAGAGGCATGAATGTAGGACATATGGAAAATAAAGAGATGAGGGGAAGGTTAAAGCAGGAGGGGTGGTAAATAAGGTTCAAAGAACAGGTGGTTTATCGAGGAGGAATAATAGGAAGTGATGGTGAGGGTAACAGGTGCAGAACATTTAGTAGCACAAAAAATTACATAGAATATGATTATCAAGGGTGTGTCAAGGTGGCAAGATTTATCCCGCTAACTTCAAGTTGACAGATGTAAATTACACAGTGCGTGCCTACACCCACAAAAAGCATACAGTGC
Source organism: Pleurodeles waltl (assembly GCF_031143425.1). NCBI lineage: Eukaryota > Metazoa > Chordata > Amphibia > Caudata > Salamandridae > Pleurodeles > Pleurodeles waltl. Next base: position 265,034,679 of record NC_090440.1, read on the forward strand.
AGTAGACAAAATGTCTGAAACCTATTATTTTGTGAAAAAATTATATGTTTCAGTGTTCTGGAAAAATCATCTCCAAAAAATTATGTCAAGGAGGTTTTGCCTACAGTACATGATTTCCAACATAACAAACTTCACAAAATCAATTGAGTTTTAATTCACATATCCCTAGTGAGATCTGTAATGATATATGCTTGAGACAAGACAAGATGTAGAGGTGAAAGCAAAGGCAGACATTGTTCAATTCTGGAAAAAATGGACTTTGACAAAAAATATGAGTAAATGGTGTAGTGGTAGATGAGAGGAGTAGATTAAAGAGGTTAAAGACAAGGATATTTCTTGATTAAAGTAGCAAGGAGAGCAAATGACTAAACAGAAGGAGCTACAAGTGAGGGAGAATGGTGGTAGACTAGTGATGACAGAAAGTTGGGAAAGGTTAAGTAAAAGATTAGCTAAACAACATAATTAATTTACCTAAAGGCGATATACAAACGTCCTAATCAAATTCACTGGCAAATAGTCAGTGAATATGAGGAGCAAGAGGGAAGATGGATGAGATTAATGAGGAAGATTATTGATTACATGTGTAGTTGATGTTCTGGAGAGTTTAGAGCATGGCAAAAGAATAGGCTACAACCAAAGATGGGAGAGTTACAGAACTTAAGGCATCAGAAGGCTAAGGGCCTGATGACAAGTTTGGCAGTTGGACTGCCAGACCACCATGTTGGTGGCCTTAAAAAGGCTGCTGGGCCAGCACTCCCTACCTAGCCTGCAATATTACGGTGTATAAGGCAGAACCATTGCCTGCCAAGCAAAAATGCAGACCACCAGTGGAGCAGCCATCTGCTATTTAGGCGGTCCGACCTCCAGCGCCGCGGCCAACCGCTGAGCCTATTACAAACACACAGTTGCATGGTGGTCCCCTTGTAGCAGCAAGCTAATGCAGGTTGACCAGCACAGTACACATTCAGCAATGCAGCAGACAAGTGCCTATTGGATGAACAACATGGCTGACACACACTGGCCCAGTAGACACACCTGCAAATCACACTATAAAACACACCTCTTCCCAGATCACAATCCTTTGCATCTCCACTGGAAGACAAAGAACACAGACTATTGTTTTAGGATCTTTTTATAGATTAGACATCCCTTTTTTGACACTCTTGTCCATTCACTCCCTATTTCACTTTGCCTGTTAATTAAGCCCCAGTCACCCACTGGATGAAATCATAAGAGTCGAGCTATAATTGTTTGGAGCCCATGTCCTCCATACTCCTCTCACTAGGAAAATGGAAATGTGGCAAAGGCTAGTCGACAGAGTGAATGCTGTAGGCACCACCCTGTGCACAAAGGAGAACATTAGGGAGAGGTTGAATGACCAGAAGGGCAGGGTACATTCCCTGATCTACAGGTAATAGCTGGAGGACCTCAAGACTGGTGGTAGCCCTCTCAGTGCCCCATTAATATTCTTTCAATGGAAGTAGAAGGTCTTGGCCATCCTGCATCCTGAGGGCTTGACAGCCATACCTGGGGGAGTGGAGTCTGGTAAGTCACAACACAAAAACTGTTGCAAAACTACAAGGTCCTGTATGTTCACAGCTCAGCTTTTTCCACTGTGTTGTTCATGGTCTTCACCAACATCCAATACCCAGAGTATCTGAGATGTAACACTGCCAATGTATATTGTTTGACCCAACATCAAAGCTACCAAGGCCCATCACATGCCACAAGTCAAAACTGTGCCTGTAAGTATTTCAATATTAAAAAGCCAACCCAGGACTCATGGTGTGTCTCAACATGTAAATGTATGTTCCAGCCTAAGTGCAGTCTGGCTACAGATATGTAATACCCATTATTTGTCAAGTGTGTACAGGGAGTAACCTGACTGTAACTCACAGGGGGCCCTGTTTCAATAACCCCAACCACCAGCCCATTGTTCACTTGCCCAATTACCAATATATGTTATCTCTCAATTGGAGTTTACTCACCTGGCAGTATACCATATGTCAAGTGTTAAGAAAGTAGATGGAGTGACCTTACTGCAACTCCAAGGAGGCCCTCTTTCAGTAAGTCCAACCACCTGCCCAGTGTTCACATGCACAACTACTCCTGTATGCTAACTCTCAATTGAAGTGTACTCACCTTGGAGGATACCATATGTTAAGTGTTATGAAGTAGAGGGAGTAAGCTGACTGCAACTCCCAGGAGGCCCTCTTTCAGTAACCCCAACCACCAGCCCAGTGTTCACTTGTACAAATGCTCCTGTATGTTAACCCTCAATTGAAGTGTACTAACCTGGGAGGATGCCATTTGTCAAGTGTGTGAAGTAGAGGGAGTGATCTGCCTGCGACTCCCAGGAGATCCTGTTACGGTGACCCCAACCACCAGCCCAGTGTTCACTTGCCCAAACAAATCTGTTTGTAATCTCTGTAATGCTCTTCACTCCCCTGAGAATATACCATGTGTCAAGTGCGTGAAGTAGAGGGGGTGACCTGACTACAATGCCCAGGAGGCCTTCTTTCAGTAACTCCAGACACCAGCCCAGTGTTCACTTGGCCAAATACCCCTGTATACTAATTCTCAATTGAAGTATACTCACCTGGGAGGATACCATATGTTAAGTGTTATGAAGTAGAGGGAGTGACCTGTCTGCAACTCCAAGGAGGCCCTGTTACAGTAACCCAACCACCAGCCCAGTGTTTACTTGCCCAAATACCTCTGTATGTTAGCTCTCAAAGGAAGTGTACTCACCTGGGAGGATACCATTTGTCAAGCGTGGGAAGTAGAGGGGGTGACCTGACTGCAATTCCTAGGATGCCTTGTTACTGTGACCCCAACCACCAGCCCAGTGTTCACTTGCCCAAATAAAGCTGTTTGAAATCTCTGTAAAGCTCTTCACTTCCCTGAGAGTATACCATTTGTCAAGTGTGTGAAGTAGAGGGGGTGACCTGACTGGAATTCCCAGGAGGCCCTGTTTCAGTAACTCCAACCACTAGCACAGTGTTCACTTCCCAACTGCCCCTGCTTGTTAACTTTCAATTGAAGTATACACACCTGTGAGTAAGCAATATACATATCATACTCAGCTCAGAGACGTGTCTGTCTACCTAGCTCCATCTTGACCTGCTGTCCCAAGATTAAACTATGGAGGACAGGAATGACACCTTACCAAGTGCGTACACCTAGTGTTCCTAAGGCCTTAAGGAGCATCACCATATTGGTAGAAGAAGCAAACTTATTGACATAGCACTGAACATATGATGACTACATTTGCATATACAACAAAGTTCTGCTTTTGCCTGTATCTCACTCAACTAGACAAAAAGAAAGGTTTGTCAAAAATAACCCCGCACAGGTGAGTGTGCGTCAAAAACAGCTTGCAATGCGTCGATTTGACTCACGAGCGAGACCTTGCATCTTTTCTCCTTTAGTCGGGTCAGCAGCGTTGTTTCTTCTCTCCACAGGAGAGCGATGCGTCAACCCGGTCAGCACTTGTTTTTACACACCCAGCGGTTCTTGCATCGGAAATCCAGCCTCGCAATAATCCGAAAACCACGCAGCGAGGGTTGCGATCTCACCAGCCTCCATCAGTGATGCTGTGCATCGTCTCTCCAGCCCCGGCATCAATCTTTGGGTCGTGTTGCAGGCAAGCATAAATTTTCAGCCACGAAGCCGGCGGCGCATCGATTTTTCAGCCGCAGATCAGAGTTGCGTCAATCTTTTCCCTGCACGGCAATCAGTGCGTGGATTTCTCACTCTTAGGCTGCCAGCTTCTCCTTCTAGGGCCCCAGGAACTGGATGGGCACCACTTGACAGGGTAGGTGTCTCTCCAGAGACTGCAGGTGCTGGCAGAAATAAGTATTTGCTGTCCCTGACACATCAAACAATAGGCGGCAAGTTCTAAATCAAGCTCTTGGAGAGTTCTTCACAAGAAGGAAGGCAACACAAAGTCCACTCTTTGCCCTCTAGCACAGGCAGAAGCAGCAACTGGAGGATAGCTCCACAAAGCACAGTCACAGACAGCGCAGCTCTTCTTCCTCAGCTCTTCAGCTCTTCTCCAGGTAGAGGTTCCTCTTGGTTTCCAGAAGTGTTCTAAAGTCTGTGGTTTTGGGTGCCCTTCTTATACCCATTTTCTCCTTTGAAGTAGGCCTACTTCAAAGGAAAGTCTCTCCTGATTGTGAAATCCTGCCCTGCCCAGGCCAAGCCCCAGATACTCACCAGGGGGTTGGAGACTGCATTGTGTGAGGGCAGGCACAGCCCTTTCAGGTGTGATTGGCCACTCCTCCCCTCCCTCCTAGCACAGATGGCTCATCAGGAAATGCAGACCCCAGTTCCCTTTGTGTCACTGTCTAGTGAGAGGTGCAACCAGCCTAACTGTCAAACTGACCCAGACAGGGAATCCACAAACAGGCAGAGTCACAGAAATGATATAAGCAAGAACATGTTCACTTTCTAAAAGTGGCATTTTCAAACACACAATCTTAAAATCAACTTTACTAAAAGATGTATTTTTAAATTGTGAGCTCAGAGACACCAAACACCACATGTCTATCCACTCCCAAAGGGAATCTACACTTTAATCATATTTAAAGGTAGCCTCCATGTTAACCTATGAGTGGGCCATGCCTTGCAACAGTGAAAACGAATTTATCAATATTTCACTGTCAGGACATTTAAAACACATTACTATGAGGGTCATTACGACCCTGGCGGACGGCGGTATTTTGGAGAAAGGTACTGTCAACAGGTTGGCAGTATCTTTCCCCAAAATATGACATTGGCGGTTTGGCCCAAGCCAAACCGCCAATGTACCACTCCGTCTACCAGGGTGGTAACAGCCGCCAGGCTGTAGACTTCGGTCTCCAGCTAGACGGCTGTCACAATCCCACCCTCGGGATTATGACCCCGCCTACTGCCATATTTTTCATGGCAATCTTACTGCCACAAAAACCATGGCGGTAGGCACTATGATAGGGTTGTCCCCCACCCACTCCCCCTTCCCAGAGCCCTCCCCACGTTCCCACTGCCCCTCACGCCCCCAACATCAACACACCCACATGCGCACACATACACTCATACACACCTGCATACCCACAGCCACCCACGCATGCACACATACATACCCACACACCGCAACACACACTAACATACATTGGGGCAAACACACATTCACAACACACAACATACATGTACACTCACATTCAGTCATTCGCACACGCATTCCACCCGACTCACACCCGCATGCACGCATACAAAAACACACACACACACAACACCCCCCAACCCCCTCTCCTGTCAGAGAACCCAACTTATCTGCTTGCAGGGGGTCCTCAGGCAGGAGACAGGATGCGGCGCTGCTGCCATCAGCAGCATCCACCAGCGGAACACTGCCAGGCCATTGTCGTAGTTTGGACTCTTGCTCTGAGCAAGACTGCTGGTTTAAGGATGACAATACTTTTGTTTGTAGGCGACTGCGTCTTTCCTACAACAAGTCGCAACTGTTATCCCAACCTACCAGCTCACTAGCAGCACCTCACCAGAAACACAGTAGTAAAAGGTGATTTATGGCAGCCGTTTACGCATGGACTTAAAAATAAGACATCTCAGGGAGTGTCGTGGTTAAACGGAGATTACTCTTTTCTCACAGATATATTATGTCTCATACAAACACAGGCAATGACACAGATGCAGTAAAGTTATAATAGCTTTTTATTCAACATAACTGCAATTTGCAATAAGTTGCATGGACTGCAATGATTAGGATAATGAATATAGCAAGTAACAGTATTGTGAAGACGAGAGTTACGAAGATCTCCACCATTTTGCAGTACATAGAAAAGATATATGAGATGTAAGATGCACTCCTATCCTAATAAAAAGGCCTAACCTCCTACCTAAAGGAGAGCTGGGTTCGTTAAACCTAATCTGCCAATGCCGTGTCCATGAGAGGAGCCCCCAACCCTCGTTACCTTGGCATGAGGACTCTATCTCAGACTCCGCAGGGACACGAAAACTGGGTCAGCGTCAAGACGACTGCAGCATCGGTATCAGCGATGGTGGCTATGCCCTCTGGTTGGAATCCCTCTGATTATCTCTCTAAAGTGTGATGTATTTATACAGATCTACAAGGTCTCCTGACGTAGGTATATTCCTAAACAATAGATAACAGGCATGCTTGGGATGGCAATTAATATCAACAATCCCTCGAAAGTATAGAGAGGGAAAATCCCTAAGTGTGAACACCTACTGTTTGTTTGTCTTTGGTGCTTGATCTTGACGCCTTGGCACGGTGACACTGATAATGTAACTCATAACAAGTGGCTTAACTATAAAAAAGGCAGCCGTCTTAAAAGAAATAAATAATTAAATGGGCTAAGACAGAGCAAGCTAAGTAGGTTAAAAGTCACTAGGTGATGAGGGCACGAGTCTACAAGCCAGAGGCTAAGCTAACTCCTGTTATCCCATTAAAACGAACTAGGATTCACTACACCATATCATGGAACATGATACGGTAGTCTGTGTTTTGCTGGTGTGGCGCTGCTGCTGGCAGCACCACCACCTTACTGCTGTCTGTCACCATGACCGTCAACGGAATTCCACCAGCCTTCTGGCAGTATTCTGTCTATGGTCATAATGCGGTTGCCAGCTGGTAGCCACGGCGATGGTATGTTGGCACCCGTCGCTGTGGCGGTAGGCAGCGTTTACCGCCAATGTCATAATGAGGGCCTATATGTCCTACCTTAACCACACACTGCACCCTGCCCTTGGGGCTACCTAGGGCCCACCTTAGGGGTGTCTTACATGTAAGAAAAGGGAAGGTTTAGGCCTGCAAGTGGGTACACTTAGTAAGTCAAATTTACAGTTAAAACTACACACACAGACACTGCAGTGGCAGGTCTGAGACATGATTACAGAGCTGCTTATATGGGTGGCAAATGTGACAGTCGTGGATAAACCAATTACATACACATTTTGTAAAGGATCACTTGCACTTTAGCACTGGTTAGCAGTGGTAAAGTGCTCAGAGTAACAAAAACAGCAAAAACAGAGTCCAGCACACATCAACAACCTGGGAAACAGAGGCAAAAAGTTAAGGGAGACCACACCAAGGATGAAAAGTCTAACAATCATTCAAAGTGGAACTGATTTGCATTTCTCATGAGCTGCATGAGTCTAATAGTTTTGCTAAGCTTCACACATTGCATTTCAAATGCTCCAACAGCATGGTATCATGGCACAATAGGCTGACCTAACACTTAAGAATGTTTAGAGGTAGACGTTCCACTTCAACTAGTAACAATGTAGTTCCTTCATCAACAGGTCGAACTGCCACTGGGCATACCGAGTCCACCAAGCAGACTCCCACTCCACCCTGGAAGATTCCCTCGGTGATGATGACCTGGGGATGTCGAAGCCTGTCCTGGCCCATCCGGGCAAACTGGTCAGATGGAGAAAGTGCGTCTCACTGTGCCCAGAACAACACCTCCCAGCCCTGTTGCAACAAAATCACAGGCAACGATGCACCGCCCCCAACCTGTGTATCTAGCACAAATCCCACCTTCTTAGGTCCCCCAGACCTGGATCCTGGGGTGCAACTCGAAACTCCCAACACTGAGGGTCCAGGACTAAGTTTGAGAGGGCACCCTGTGCCAAAGGCACAGGATCATGGTGATAGGCTGCGTGGGAGGGATGGTGTGGGCCAGCAGAGTGAGGCCAATGAGGCTGCTGTCAGCCAGAATACCAGCAGGCACATCTTGGAGGTCTATCAGGAGTCCCAAGGTGTGATGGGCCAGGTGTTGACTAAACTCCATGAAATGAAGCAGCTTCAGAGGGTTATGAGGGTGCTGAGGGAAATCAGTACAAACCTGAGCAGGGCATTTACCCCACCATCTACTCCTTCCTGTGGGCCAACTACATCAAGCCCAAGTACATCTGCAGCAGCAACAGGAAGAGAGGTCCTGCCAGAGGTACATGTACCTGCAGATACCCCTGCCTCTGCAGCAGCTGATTCCCCCCTCGCATGCAGAGACGTCCGTCAAACAATTCATGAGGTGAGGATGGCAAAATATGCACCACTGCAGCAAGTAACCTCTTCCTTAATGTCCTCCTTTGTGTGCAACACATTCACTCTGTGGACTGATCCTAAACCACATTCCATTTCCAATGGGAGGAATACTCTGGACTTTGGACTTCCAATATTGTGGAATCTACTCCCATGATTTCCTCCCCCATGACTGACTCCTTCACTTTGCAATTTTTTTTTTTTTTTCTTTATGTCCCAATTTTACTTTTCTGTATGAGCACTGTAATAAACACACCTGTCACAAACTCATTGTCTTCTGTCTTTAATTTCACTTTTAGCTATGTAGATATGTAAGACCATGTGAACCATACTATGAAGATACAAGCTACTTGTGCAAGCAGGGATATGTTGCACGTACACAATGTCCAGCTCAGGATTGTAGGATTACAACGATTACACACAAAAACATAAATACAAGTGTCTTGTTGCAGAAGAGATATTTTTACATTGCTCAGCACACAGGCTGTCAAGATGTCAGAAACACTGAAAGTGAGACATGACCATATCAGATTGTGTCAGCCACAAAATATACTGGTTCAGACCCACAGAACATCGTTGGGATTGACATTTCAAACAGTGTTCTGTTACATTGGCAAAGATTGGATATGGGTTATTTCATCAGCTGGAGCCAGATCCATTAGCTCTCAAAAGGAAGCCCACTTCATAGGATGCAACACCCAGACAGATGGCAGTACAACAGTGAATGATCACACGGTCATTACATTCCAGTGCTTCTGCATCTGGTGGTATGACATAATTAATTATCAGTGATGTGCCACAGGCACTTTGGCCTACAATGATTAAACACAATAACAGCTACACACAATTCAAACCAAAAGACTGTTGTGAAGGGGGACTGACATGAAATTGGCCTACCACAACATTTTCACTCACTACATGATAGTACACATGATGCATCATGACCACCACACAACAATGAACATGTGCAATGGGGTCTTCTGCACTTCCATCCTATCACTGTGCAAGCTGTCTTGACACAGGTTGTCTACACTCAAAGTCTGTGATATAAATTCTCAGGAACAATCCATGTCCACATTGTATGTCCCAACAGCTGATGTACCTACCAATGTCACAACTCTGAAATGCCCAAATGAAGATCTCATGGTGAAGATACCTGAACAAAGAACAAATCAAGGAGTATAGTTATGAAAGCGTACATATGACACGTCACATAGCATACATATGGACAACAAAGTCCATCAGAAAAATCAGACATAAATGAACCAACGTCATCAGAATGTTAATGTGTCAAAAGCTTGTGCATCAAACACCCTTTTGCATATATTGCATGAGCATCAGCTCCCTAACTATTTTTAGAAAGATATTATACACATCATCACAACTACAGTTGATTGTACAGCCAAAGTAATGACATCTCATGACATACGTACACTCATGAGAAGCTGTCGAATAGATCTTGTCACAAGTCAGCTCCTTCATCCTCACCACTACCATCTTCATTTGGTATTCCATGATTCTTGCCCAGTGGCACCTCAGGCTCCCCGTCCTCTGGGATGTAAGGGATATTCCTCTGCAATGTTATGAAGCATGCAGCATGCCATGGTGATCTGACACACCTTCCTGGGTGAGTAGAGGAGGGTTCCCCAAGTCTTGTCCAGACAGTGAAATCTGGCCTTCAGGAGCTCCATTGTCCACCGTGCTCTTCCATGGGCCTCATTGAAGCAGACTTTTCCTGGCTTAGTTAGATTCCTCAGCAGTGTTAATAACGAAGGAGAGATGGGATATGCTGAGTCTCTTGTTTTGAATGAAACCTGGGTGCCACAATGAGTCATTCACTTCATGATTGTACTACCTGACATTGCGCGCACAAAATCAGGACAGATGTGAATAACCAACCATCCAGGCCCTTTCTGGTTGCAGTTGTGATATCATCTGGGGTATGGTGCTGTTCCGCATTACATAAGAATCGCGGGCTGAACCACCGAACTGGGCACAGGCATTTGAGATGTAGAGATCTACTAAGCAGACAAGTTGCACATTGATAGAATTAAGTTCTTCCCATTTCAATAGACTTGTTCACTGGCCTGAGGTGGCACCAAAGCAATATGTGTGCCATCAATGGCTCCCACCACATGTGGGAGGTGACTAAAACCATAGAAGACAGCCTTCACATTGGCCAAATCCTCACATCTGGGGAACCTGATATAGCTGTCAATGTTTTTGATCAGTGCTAATAGCACTTCTCTTAACACACTACTGAACATAGGTTGAGACATGCCACCAGATATAGCCACTGTATGTTGGAAGTACCCTGGGGCCAAGAAGTGTAATGCTGCCATAAGTCTCACAATGGGTGGTATGCATGTTGGATTTGTGCTTTTGGGCCTTAGATCTGGTTCTAACTGACAATCTAATTCCAAAATAGTTTACAGAGTCAGATGGAACTATTTGATCATGTCACATTCTTCCTTGGTTTGAAGGTCTGGCAATAGTTGTAGCAGACTGGAGCTGCTCGCCTCCTCCCTCTCCCAGGGTGCCTATTTGTGACATCAAATGAGTTGCAGCATTAGTCAATGTGTGCATACCAACATACATGATGTATTGGACCAAATTCATGTGACGAAGTAGGAATGACTGGAAAAATATTACACGCATGACACATCAAAGCAGTCCACTACTCAAGGACAAAATTTTACCCCTATGGCTGTCTACATGTGTCAACAACACGGATTTGGGCATCACCCAACTATGTGCTCCTCATGTGCCCCTTGAAGTTTGATGGTCCATTCCGACCAATAAAAAATACCATCACAGCCGGTGAACCGGAAACCACCACTTTTAGCCATCTGTGACCAGCAACACACTACACTGTTGATTGTGTAGTTGAACACCCACAACAAAGTTGCTTTAGGATGTAAGTGATGATCATACACATATATTTGTATTTGTGTTTATTTATAAAGCACATTCCGGCTGTAGCATCGAAGCACGGCCAAAGGGAAAGGAGCAGATGGAGAGACAGAATGCAGAGAGGCCTGAATATTGGGCAAATTATAGGACAAAAAGCCAGGTGGTTTTGAGCTGTTTCTGGAAAAGTAGGACGGCTTCTAATTTCCTGATATGAAGTGGAAGAGCATTCCACAGCTTGGCAGCTGCAACAGAGAAAGCCTTGGCACCCCATTTAGATTTCCTGTAGTGGGGGACCACGGCCAGGTGTAGGCCGGCTGATCTTAAGCAGAGGCTGGGTGTATGCCACCTTATGGTGGAACAGATATTTGAAGCCCTGAGAATGTAACGCCTTATAGGTAAGACAGAGAGCTTTCAAGTAAATGTGCTTCCTCATAGGAAGCCAATGCAGCTGTCTGAGGCTCTCACTTGCAGATGCTGTCCGCAGGAGATCCAGCACTAGACGAGCTGCAGTGTTCTGGATAAGTTGCAGCTTCTGAAGAGAGCCTCGACGTACATTTAACAGTAAGGCATTGCAATAATCATGTTTGGAAATAACCAGAGCCAATACCACCGGAGACCTGAAATCCTTGGGGAGGAGGGCTAGAATTTTCTGAAGGGTTTTGATCAGTCAGAAGCAGATTTTTATGGCTTGCTTAACCCATGAATCACAATACAAGAAGCTGACAAACAAAATCCCTACGTTTTTGGCCACAGGTAGTGGACAAGGCAGATCCCCACAAGACTGAGGCCACTAGCGCCAAGTCAATAATGAGCTGTTTGAGCCAAAAAATATAATCCCAGTTTTCTCCACCTTCATTTTCAACCAGTTATGTCTCATCCACTTGTTTACCTTGTCCATGCAAGTATAGAACTTATCTACGACCTATTCTCAGTTTTTATTGATTGGGATAATAAGCTGAGTGTCGCCTGTGTATGAGTAAACCTGAAAACCAAAGGAGTCGACCAGTTTTGCCAGTGGTGCCACTTACAGGTTAAATGAGGTGGGACTGAGTGAGGATCCCTGTCAGACACCACAAGGAAGTTGAAATGGAGAGGCTCTGAAATCCCCACAGCTCACAATGGTGGATCGCTCAGAAAAGAGTGCAGAATTCCCAGTGTGCCATCTCTTACCTCTGCCTGATAAAGGTGAAGCATTATCAATTGACGGGAAATGGTATTGAATGCTGCAGAGACATCTAATAATACCAGTATGGCTCCCCCACTCGGTCAACCAGCCGGTGGATCGAATGCAAGATGACAATAAGGGCCGATTCTGTGCTATGTGATTTTTTAAACCTATGCCGGGAGTAGTCTAGACATCCATTCTCCTGAAGAAAGTCGGAAAGTTCAATGTTAAGGTGCTTATCTAAAATCTAGGCAATAATGAAATAGGACGAAGATTCTCCAGATCATTAGGGTCGCCCCCTGGTTTCTTTGTAAGAGTAATCACAATCGCCTCTTTACAGGAGGGAGGGAAAACCTTAGGCCCTAATTACGACCCTGGCGGTCGGTGATTAAGTAGCAGTAATACCACGAACTGGCCAGTGGTAATTACGGCCAAATTATGACCATGGCGGAAAGATCTCTGAAAGACAGCCAACCTACCACACCGACAGCCAGGGCAGAAAAAACAACCACAACGGTGCAAAATTAACCAAGGCACTCTTGTAAGTAACAAATATTAGTGTCCATGTCTCATGTTGCATTCCATCTTCTTAATGTTATTCGGATTGTCCCAAATTACGAATATTCAACAGTCAGCAGCTTGAATCCAATCTTCTGTTTAGTTTTATGGAATTGTTCCCAACATCATGATCAACAAACAACAGCCAACACGTGTTTCGTCGTGCGAGAAGATACTTGCAATGACTTCCTCAGGGCTGTGATGGATACAATTACCCACATTTACAAACATGAAAATCACAAAATCTGTCATTTGACAGATTATTATGGTTTATTTCTTCACCATCACCCAAAAGCTGTTTCACAGTACTTGTTTAGAGTGAATTCCAATCCTAAATTACTAAAAATCTCACATTTTAAACAACGAAACGTGAGTGGAAACAAACATTCTATGTGATGTGTAATGTGACTTAACACCAGTATTTCCCAACAGAGAAGAGGGAAATCCCCTGAGTGACAACCTGCCAAAGCGTACTCATGAATTGGAAAGGACACCAAGACAGCAAAAAAGCAAAAGGTGACACCAAGACAGCAAAAAAGCAAAAGGTAAATGTAACTAAAAACAATGAAACCCAAAACTGTAAATTAACACCAAATTAAACTATAAAGCGTAATCCCATCAAGTTCGAGTCTCCATACCGTAATGAATACCTCCAAAAATAAGTTTCCGGAGTGATATTGATCCAAACAAATAAGAACTTCAATCCGAGCTACACACGAGATCCCTTTACGATCGTCTATAAATAATAAACAAATTGCTGGAACCCTACCATAACAACTAGCCATAACCATATCTAGTAAATCTAATATAAGGATCTACTGTGAAGTATATACAAACGGAGACTTCAATATGGGAGTTTTACTTTCACTCCCATAACAGCATGTACGCAAGGGCTAGTGAGCCTGACTCAAGTTACGGTGTGCATTTTAACGTTGTGAACAGAAAAAGAAAAGGGACTAACAATCCCCCATTTCGAGCGCCATATTAGTGGAAATAAAAAGCATCACCGCCACATATCAGTAACCAACATACCAATGTTATTTTAGTGGTATAGTCATAAAACTTCCCACTAATATCTAAGTAATAACGTGCAGCTATTGAGTAATGATGAATAGTTAATCCACACTTGTAAGGAAAATATATGGCGACTCCCGTACATTAATTGGGGGAGCCATATTGGTAGAAATTATAGTAGGTGTAGCAAAAAAATCTTTGCTAAAAAACAAATAATAATGTTCACAGTCTGATGAAAATTAGCCTTATAATAATAGCCGAGAGAGCCATCAAAGTAGTGACTAGCAGTATGTGGCTTGTTTATATGACACTGTATCGTGCCATAGGATCAAACCATAGGGACATCATTAATGAGTTGACATAGTCACTTATTCTCAAAAAGCTTGACATAACCGAATAAAGCCAATATATATGATATCCAAGTGTGCCTCCAGTTGAATAACCGGTTACAATGATGGAACCTGAGTTAGCCAGATGAAGACTAACATGGAAACAGCCATGGTAACCCTGGTGGGAGCCGCCTACAGACAGTCGGAAGTCAATGTTCCGCCCACCATATTAAGACCCTGCAAACCGCCACCTTTTCAGTCAAAAGCCTGGCAGAAAGAGAGCTCTGAAGTGAAAGGACTCACCATTGGAGACACAGGGAACAAACATGCTGCCATGGAACCCGAACTGCATGTATTTCCGATGATATTCTATGTTCTGCTCCACCAGGAACACCAACGCCGGCAAAGACGATGACGGTGAGTACAGCTGCCTAGCAAACAAGGGAGGGAGGGAGGAAAACGACAGTGACACACACACACCCCATACACACAACCACATGCACAAGAAAGCAAGTTTATCCCCCTAAAACGGCTGAATAATGAAAGGACAAAAATAATTTACTATAGTGAGTGTAAGAATATCAACACAGTATAAAAAATAACTTAGCAAATGTTACAGATATCTACAAATGTGCAGAAAAAGGAACACTGCCCAGTCCTCAGTTCGCGTGGGCCACATGGCCACAGGGCAAAGTCCAAGGCCCCACTTGTCACCCGCATCAATATGGAAAGAACACTGCAGGGGCATCAGTTGGCAAATAGGCAGGCACCTCAGGAGGGGTGGGGGCACCTCAGCCGGATGCGGAAACAAGACCACTGGTTCTGGAGGGGGCAACATGCCCTGTGCTTGATCCTGGGGAGTGCAAGGCCACAGTCTCTCAAGTGGGTGTCTTCCACACTGGTTCTGGAGGGGGCAACATGCCCTGTGCTTGGTCCTGGGGAGTGATGGGCCACAGTCTCTCGAGTGGGTGTCTTGCTCACTGGTTCTGGAGGGGGCAGCCCTCACAGCAGCCCATGGAGGCAGGATCACATTGTGTCGGCTGGCAGTGACGGCTGCACTGTGGTGGTGCGAGGCTCCTGCACATCCCCTTCATCCTCGAATGGATGCACTGTGGTGGTGCTGGTGCTGTTGTTGGTGGTGGGAGGCTCCTGCACATTCCCTGCACCCTCGGATGGATGCACAACCATGCTTGTTGGTAAGGGCTCCATGCCAGCTGTTGGTGGATGCTCCTGGTCCTTCTTGCCTTCTGGTGCAGGCTCCTCGCCCTTCTTGCCTGCTGGTGCAGGCTCCTTGCCCTTCTTGCCTGCTGGTACATGCTCCTTGCCCTTCTTGCCTGCTGGTGCAGGCTCCTTGCCCTTCTTGCCTGTTGGTGCAGGCTCCTTCCCCTTCAGTATATGTGGCCTGGAATCCTTTCCACCACGAGTAGGTGCAGATGGAAGTGGGGCCGTGGACTGTGTGGCTGAGGTGCTTGGCTGGGTTTGTGATAGCCTGGCCATATGTGCAGGACAGGGGTAGGGGTAGGGAAGAGGTAAATGGTGGATAGGAAAAGTTTCTTAGGGACATTGGGGTGGGAAGAGGGAGAAGGAATGGGAGTGGAGGATGAGGGAGTGGTTGTTGGAGGTGTCTGCTGGATATGGGTGCAGGTGTATGGGTTGTGTGATGTTGTGAGGTGGATGGCTGTTGGGTGTCTGTGTGCTTGCACTTGTGTACTTTAGGAGTGGGGACAGACACAGTGGGAGAGGACACAGGGGACGTATGCATGGATGTTGTGGAGGTGTCTGCCAGTGAGGTGTGTGTTCTGCTTGGTGTAGTGATGATGCTGGTAGTGGATGATGATGACGTGCATGCAGGTGTGAATGTGAACGTGACTCAGAGGGAGGTGGTGGAGGGGGATGTGGGGGAGACAGTGGAGGCCGTGGATGTTGTAGTGTCTGCAACTGCATGTTGTTTGTGTGAGTGCTTGTGGGATGATGTGTGGTGCTTGTGTTTGCCTGTGACACTCTTGGGTGTTGTCCTGTGTGCATGCTCGTCTGTCAGTGTGCTTGGGATGGGTTGGGACTGAGGAGAATGGGACTGGGAAGAGGAAGTTGGAGGTGGTACAGTAGAAACAGGGACAATGGCTGCCATCCGAGAGGAGGCCATAGCCTGGATCGATCTCTGTTGATCCAGCAATCCACGCGAATGCCCTCCAGGAATGCATTAGATTGTTGCATCTGGGGAGCCAGCCCCTGGATGGCATTCACAATGGTTGACTGTCCTACAGAGATGGATCCCAGGAGGTCAATAGCCTCCTCACTCAGGGCAACAGGGCTATCTGGGGCAGGGCATGAGGTGCCAGGGCAAAAGAGATGTCCACCCTCCTGGGTGAGCGGGCATGGGCAACTCGATAAGGGGCTGCTGGGAAAGTGGTGCTGGTACGGGGGTGGTGGCTGTATCTGTAGCTGGGGTTTTCACAGAAGTGTCTGCCACCACCAGGGAACTTCCATCAGAGGCGGTATCTGTGTCTGAATTGTCCCCTCCAGTCCCAGCCGTGGTGGTCCCCTTGACCTCCGTGGCAACTGGTGCCATCAGTGGACTCTGCCTCCTGGGTCCTGTGGGATGCAGCTCCCTCCGTCGCAGGTGCCTCTGCTCCTCCGCCAGATGATGCTAACGGACATAAGGACAGGATGACCAAACAAGAAAGGGGTGGAGAGAGACAAAGGATACACTGGGTCAATGGCTGCACCAACCCCACCGTTGGCGTACACAGCACCCTCACACACCACTGATATTGCTAGCACCAAGGCTTGAGGAGGGGCACACACCACCAAGTGCAGCACACCTGGGACCCATGCAGCCCTGACCAGTCGTGGATGCTTACAAGCTAGGTAGGCAGGATTATCCCTTCAGAACCCGAGCCACCAAAGGACCTATGCTGCTATGTCAGGCCCGGCCTAGAGGCACCCACTGACACACATCCACCACCCGGATACCACCCCACCAGCCTTAAGTTGTAATGATAGCCACTGTACTCACGCCCTTGTGGCTGCTGTGATGCCCTCAAGTGCCCATCCAGCTCTGGATAGGCCACTGCCAGTATGCGGGCCATCAGTGGGGGTCAGGGTTCGACGGGCACCCCTTCCCCGTTGGAAGACCATCCCCAGCTGGGCCGCCGCCGTCTTCCGTGCCCAGCATCTCAGGTCCTCCCACCGTTTCCGACAGTGTGTGTCCCGTCTGCCATAAACCCCCAAGGTCCGCACCTCCTTGGAGATCGCACATCATATACCCTTCTTTTGATGGGCGCTGACCTGCAGAGGCAATACACACAGGAAAACACCATGAGACAAAGAGTCCAACCTGTTACACCTATGGCCCACCATACCCGTTTCCATCACCATTGGCACACACATAGCCCAGCAGACAGCCTGTACACCACAAAGAAGACATCTACCCCCCACATTGAGGCCTTCACACACACAACTCCATGCATTCATGCCACATGCATCTTGCCCACAGGGAAGTCACCTGTTGGTCTGGAGGCACATACACCAGTCGGTACTGGGGTAGGACCCCATCCACCAGTCCCTCCAACTCCTCCGAAGTAAAGGCTGAGGCCCTTTCCCTGGTCACACGGGCCACGGTAGGTTCCAGACACAGGTCACAGCAACACATGCAGGTAGCGAGTGAGGAATATGATAGAAAATGGCGGTCGCGTCCGTGGCGGTGCATACCGTCACTGCCGGAATAGATCACCATTGGCAACCGTACCCCATTGGGCCCAATATTGACCAATAAGGAATTGCATGGCGGTTTCTGACTGCCTCCCACCACGGCGCACAACGTCAGCGGGGGGACAGCTCTATCTATTCACGCTGCGTCACAGGAGAAATAGGCACATACCGGACAATTCACACTGACCCATTACAAGTTAACAGATTGAAAACTACTGTTGTGGCTCCAATGTCAGTTTGTGACAGCCTCCTCACTCTTGTGTCCCTTAGCTACCTACCGCTGCGGATGAATAGGAGATGGAGACATACCCCCGTGCACAAACCCCTGGTGGACTTGGCAACACTGGAGGACAGGCACATTATCCTCACCTATAGACTTGACAGGGCCACAATCACAGAGCTGTGTGCCCAATTGGAGCCTGACCTGATATCTGCAATCCGACACCCCACTGGGATCCCCCTTCTTGTGCAAGTGCTAGCTGTAGTCCATTTCCTGGCAACTGGTTCTTTCCAAGTGACAGTGGGCTTGGCAGCAGGATTGTCACAGCCAATGTTTTCAATAGTGCTGACAAGAGTGTTGTCTGCCCTGATAAAACACATGTGCAGCTACATTGTTTTCCCCCATGTTGAGGATTTGGCTACAGTGAAGGCCGAGTTTTATGCAATGGGACATCTCCCCAACATAATTGGGGCGACTGATGGTACACATATTGCATTTGTTTCCCCCCCCCCTGCTGAATGAACAGATGTTCAGGAATCGTAAGAGTTTCCACTCCATGAATGTTTAGATGGTGTGCTTGGCGGACAAGTACATCTCCCACGGCAATGCTAAGTATCCTGGGTCGGTGCATGATGCCTTTGTCCTAAGGAATAGCAGCATTCCAAATGTGATGTGCCAACTACAGAGGCACAGGGTGTGGCTAATAGGTGAGCCCTGGATTCCACCCAGTAGATGTTGGTGTATGGTGTTGGCCATAATGGATAGTGTGTGGCTAAATGTTGTCCCTCAAAAGTTTCAGGTGACTCTGGTTACCTAAACCTATCATGGCTGCTGAACCCTGTGAGGAATACCAGGCCAAGGGCAGAAGAACGTTCTAATGAGGCACATGGGCGAACAAAAAGGATCACTGAAAGGGAATTTGGTCTGAAGGCCAGGTTCCGGTGCCTCCATCTAACAGGTGGATCCCTGTGCGACTCACCCAAGAAGGTCTGCCAGATAGTAGTGGCATGCTGCATGTTGCACAACCTGGCCCTCAGATGCCATGTCCCTTTTCTGCAGGAGGAGGAGACTGGAGATGCCTGTGTGGCAGCAGTAGGCCCTTTGGACAATAAGGATGAGGAGGCAGAGGATGAGGATGAGGACAACAGAACATCAGTTATACGACAATACTTCCAATGACACACAGGTAAGACACTGTAACTTTACATTTCAATGACTTTGGTTGTAATCTGTGTGGCAATGGCATGATGAAATTTCCCACTTCTATGCCCACTTACTGTTTCCTCTGACAATTCATTTTGCAGATGTTGGTGACTTGACATATGCTCCTGGTGTGATCCAACAGCCAGCTACAGGTCATTAATCTATACTCATTCTATGTACAGTTAATTTCCAATGTTTGTACCTGTTTCAAGTAATACATTTATGATGTACATGACATACTCTAAATAGATTTTTTTCAAAGGGTGTTTATTAAAGTGCTAACATATAGGGGGCAAGTGCAATGGGATGGGATGATGATGGAGGAAAGTCCATGGTATTGTTCCAGTCTGTTTGCACCACAGGCGCATTGTACAAGGGGACATAGGAAGGGGAGCAATGGCAGTTCAAGGTGGACAGGGTGACTGAGTAGGACACAAGGGTGACAATCAGGAGAGTCTCATTTCCTGGCAGGGGTCTTGGCAAGTGTCTCTGGCTTCTGTCTGGATCACAGAGAACGTTTGTGGGGTGGTTCACATTCTGCAGGGGGAAGGGTTCTGGTGGTCTGTGAGTCCTGTGGCGGGGCCTCCTGGCCACTAGCGGCAACAGAAGTGCAAGGCTGTTCAGATGTCTGGCTAGTGGCAGGGGCCCGCTGGTGTGAGACTGCCTCCCTCATAATGTTGGCCATGTCAGCCAGCACCCCTGCTATGGAGATCAGGGTGTTGTTATTGACATGCAAGTCTTCCCTGAACCCCTGGTACTGTCCCTCCTGCAGTCGCCTGTTCTCCTGCACATTGTCCAGGATCTGGCCCATTGTGTCCTGGGAATGTTGATATCTCCCAGGATCTCGAAAGTGCCTCTCGGAGAGTCGTTCTCTG
Source organism: Pleurodeles waltl (assembly GCF_031143425.1). Lineage (NCBI taxonomy): Eukaryota > Metazoa > Chordata > Amphibia > Caudata > Salamandridae > Pleurodeles > Pleurodeles waltl. The sequence continues at coordinate 265,054,729 of NC_090440.1, forward strand.
GGCCTGTCCTCCCCCTGGTGCACAGCACTTCTCCCAGTTTCCCTGTTGGCCTGTGCCTCTGTCCCCTGAACCGTGTGCCCATTTCCACAGACCCAGGTCCCTGATTGTTTTGTTTGTGATGTGTGGCCTGTAGAGGTGGGCACATTGTTGTTTGACGTGTCCTGGAGACAGAGTTGTGAGTACGCTATGTGGGTGCTGGGGTGTTGAATCCTGACGGGGGAGGCTCTGTGGTGGTGTGTGACAGGGCTTGGGTAACCGGCTGTCAGTGGTCCCTGATGGGCCAGGTAGGTCGTCCAGATCACTGTGGGCCTCTTCTGTTGGGGGACTGGATATTGCTGGCACCTCCTCTCCGTTGACATTGGCTGGGGTACCTGTGGGGATGTCAATGATGTTTGATGGTTAATGTGTCTGACATATTGTAAATCCATGGCTCCCCCTACACTGTTTGTGTATGGTGGAATTGTTAGTTTTCTATGGTGTGCATGCTTTAGTGATGAGTGTCCATGCAGGACCGTGAGGGGTGTCCCTGCATTGTTACAGCATGTAGGGCTTGGCAAATGGATCCTTATGAAAAAAACTCTGGGGACCGATACGGCTCATAGGTGAACCAACGCTTGTGGTTCGACACCAATTCATAATGGATTTTTTAGCCTGATACCTCCCCGATGGGGCCCACCAGTAATACTTGGAGGGTTTTGAATTAATCAGTTCACAGACTTTTTTTCATAAGGATTAGGTACGTAATTAGGTCCTGAAGAATCGCATGAGATCAATTTTGACTCAATATAGCGAGAAACATGTTGACCCCTTGATTGAGTAACACGGTGACTCTGTGTACTCTCATTTTGTACCATCTTTACTTTGAATCCTAGTAAACTGTTTATATTTTGTGTTTAGGGAATGTAGACATTATTTTACCATATCCCTATATAGTGTTTTCAATCATGTCAGGGGTATAAATATCAGAATAAAAGTCTAATTTTTACCCCTAGTCATTTTTAACTTTTTCTATACCAATCCTTTTTTCACGACTTGACCGGCTTCACACCATTTGTCAAAAGATCTCCGGCAAAGAGCCCCTTTGTGGGGCCCGTCAGGCATTGCAGTGCCGGCCTGACGAGGAGCATAGCCCCATGATGAAGCATGTCACCGGAGGGTGAGTGAGGGCTCTTGCTTCGAGCATATTGCTCCCCCCCCCCCTTTTTTTTGGGAAACCTTGGCCTAGTAAACCATAACCCTTTCCTTTTTTAGTTCTTTTTTCTCATTTTGGAACTGTGTGTATATATTGTTTGGATATATTATTGGGAGACATACACACTGGACCAGGAGTTACTTCTTCTCCGAACCTCCCATTCTGCCCCTCCTTTATGAGTTTGAACATTTTTGTTTTGTGCCAATTACACGCAAGGGGAGTAATCACTTAGCAAGGGTCGTTCCCCTGGGGGTAACATTTATTTTAGGCCATTTCTGCACCCCTGGGGGGGCAGTTCGGCCTGTTTTTCTTGGACGATTTGCCCCCAAGTGGGGCAGGAAGCACTAGGCACTGGGGACTTTTTTTTTGCGCCAATTTCACGCAAGGGGAGCTACCCATTAGCAAGGGTCTTTCCCCTGGGGGGGCAAATTTATTTTAAGCCATTTCTGCAACCCTTGGGGCAGATGGGCCTATTTCTGTTAGGCCGATCTGCCCCCAGGGGGGCATAAACCACTTAGGCACCACGGATTGGTGTGTGTGTGTTTTGTTTGGGGGGCAGCCCCATGGGCAAGGGTCGCTCCCCTTGGGGATACATTACTGTTGCCATTTCTGCCCACCCTTGAGGGCAGATTGGCATATTTTTGTAAGGCCCATCTGCCCCCGGAGGGCACAAAGCCCACCAGAAACCAGGATAGAATTTCTTTAAAAAAAAGAGGGTGGGGGTATGGCTATACCCCCAACATAAATAAATGGGGACAAAGTTGTTCTGGCCACCGGTGAGCAGGTGGGGCAATTACCCCAGATGCACTCCCCGGGGGGAAGCCTACTAGATGCCAGGGAATTTAAAGAAAAAAAAATAGTGTGGTGGTGACTACCAACAAGTGTGAGCATGGTTATGCCCCCACCCCAAATGAATAGAGTAACAATCTTTCAGCTCTCCCACACACACTTAAACATCTTATCCCATAACAAGCAAGAGGACATTTGATTATATTGGGTTTTGGTTTTACATTTGGGCCATGAGAGCTTGGCTAACTTTCAAAATCATTCCACTTGGAAAGGTGAAGGCTGCACTTTTTGGACTTTGGGGCGCTGCCATGCAGAAAAATCTACAAGACCTAGACCCATCTGAAAACTAAACATCTAGGTACCTAGTGTTGTTGATGAACCCACAAGCCCTATATATCCCACAACCAGAAGAATCTATCAGGCATAAAGGTATTTTTCTTTCAAAAGTCTGACATCGCAGGAAAAAGCTACAGAGTAAAACGTGGAGAAAAATGGCTTTTTTCACCTCAATTTCAATTTTTTTTTTATTTCAGCTGTTATTTTCTGTAGGAAAACCTTGTAGGATCTACACAAATGACCTTTTGCTTAATCCAGAATTTGATCTACTTTTCAGAACTGTTTAGCTTTCTGGGATCCAACATTGGTTTCACACCCATTCCTGTCACTAACTGGAAGGAGGCTGAAAGCACAAAAAATAGTAAAAAATGGGTATGTCCCAATACAATGCCAAAATTGTGTTGAAAAATGTGGTTTCCTGATCCAAGGCTGCCTGTTCCTGAAAAATAGGGAGATGGTAATTTTAGCACCTCAAGATCTTTGTTGATGCCATTTTCAGTGATAAAAACAAGACAAGCTTTCTTCTGCAGCCATTTTTTTTCTTTTTTTTAAAAAAACCACAACATTTTCACTGTATTTTGGCTAATTTCTTGGTCTCCTCCAGGGGAAGCCTCAAACTCTGGATGCCTCTAAAATCCCTAGGATGTTGGGAAAAAAGGACACACATTTGACATGGGTAGCTTATGTGGACAAAAAGTTATGAGGGCCTAAGTACAAACTGCTCCCAATATAAAAAAAAAAGGCCCGGCACCTGAGGGGGGGGAAAGGCCTGGCAGCAAAGAGGTTAAAGGGCACCAGCCTTCTCTCCAGAGAAGCTGAAGAAGCTTGTGGAAGAGCTCCTTCCCCTGTATAGTCAGCTCTATGGCTCACCAGGAGTAGCAGGTAAGAACCTCATAGGCATAGTTGACTCTGTTCAAGACCATCCTTTCCTTCCTAACAGGCTACAATGTGCCTCTGTGTGTCAGTTAGACTTTTAGGTGTCTTTTGTCACATTTTGTGTGGCATACATGGTGCAGGTAGTTAAGAAACATACTCTATGTATTGCACATTATCATTGTGTTGTGTGATGTGTTTTAAGGCCTAGATCATCTTTGTGCTGAATTCATATATCTAGGCCAGAAGACTTTACAGCCATACAATGAAACATTTTCTGATATATGGGTGTAAATGTCAAACAACATCTATGTGTATCACAGCAGGAGCTGTGTATGTATACTCGTCATTTTAGGATTTGTAAGCAATGTGAATAGTGCCACAGATCAGCCCACATCTGGCCTTTCTGTACTGTTGTATGAGAGAAAAGCATATAAAAACTCATTGTGCCCCTCAGAGTGTCACACAAGACACAACCTACATTGATGTTGTCCACATGATATACCGGTGTGTAAGGAAGTGATGGAAATGTAAGTGTCATGCAGATTATGCATGCTCAGTCTGCAGAGATCAGGGACTGTCAAATGTATCTCCCAGAATGGGACTTAGGCCAGGCTGAGTTAGAGTTACTGTGGCTGTGCAACTGTTGCACTGTGCCGACTCCCTATAGACCTGAAGGTCTTAGCATGTGGCCAAAACTCCAATGGCAAAACATGGCCTGAAGGCCTTTGCCCGTTGACTGCATTAGGAATGGGTACTTAGGAAACTCCCTGACCTAGTACATATGTGCATTTTGCCTCATTGTTAATGTGTGTCATTGACTTATTACAGGGCCATTACTCCCATAGCTCTGCTGTCACATTTACATAAGTCATGTTTGCCCAGAACAGGTGTATTGCACAAGTGACAAACCTACAGTGCAGATAGTTGGTTGATTCCAGGGTAGGGCATGACATGTGACTCTTTAGCTTGGTTGCATGCAAACAATCCGACCAAACTTACCTTCGTATGTTGGATGCCATCTCTGTAGGATTGTTACATACGGTAAAAAGTGTGTTCTGTGCTACATGTACATACCACACTAACCCACCCTTAAGTGGTATGAATTTATATTGGGTAGTCACAAGTCCTCACATGCACAGGAACAAGACTTTCCATGCCCCCGAAGGCAGCCCGTTCATTGTCACTCAAGTCTTAGGGTGAACTCTGTACTATGGTAGTTACCTGTATGGACAGTGGGTCAATGTGGCTGGATGTAAATGTGGCTGTCCAGTCAGGCCCAAGGAGTTTACCCTTCAAAAGTCCACAATGGTGTGTTTTGTTTCATTGTTGCTCACATCGCAGTACATGTTGCTTGGGCCTGGGCTACTTGATGTGAGTAGCCTTGCTTAGTCAGTGTAGGCCATGAGCAGGGTAGAGAGTTAGTCTGTGGATGAATCCAAAAGAGTGTAGTCATGTCCCTGTACTTATCAGCATGTGAGCTTTACACTTGTGGTCTGTTGACAACTACACATTTTTTATGCTTGGTGTTTTCTAAATGTATGTGACACAACCATTTGGCCCCAAAAAATATTTGTAACCATTTGATTTGTCTCTTGCATCCACACAGGTTAACGCCCATCAGAAGAAAGGGATTTGGAGAGCCATTGCCTCGAAGGTGCAGACACTGGGGTTCCCTAGCCAGCGGGATGCCCACTGTCGGAAAAGGTGGGAGGACCTGAGACACTGGGCCTGTAAGATCGCAGAGGTCCATTTGGGGCTGTACTTCCAACGTGGGCAGGGTGCATGTCGGAGCCTGATCCCACATTCTGGCTGTGGCCTACCCAGAGCTTAATGGGCATTTGGAGGGAGCTCAGCAGCTACAAGGGGTTGAGTCCAGGGCATATTCCTGCGTATTACATTGCCAAGTTGATGTCTTAGACTCTACCATTTCCCCCTGAAGATTCAAGATGGACCATGTGTGACGCACAAGATGGCAATTGTGTAGTAATGGAAGTTGGTGCATTCTGATGTGCCTTGCCTATCGGCCCAGTGACCTAGGACACAACCGTATACATTCCACAATGAATTACCTCTCCAGGGCCAACACATGGCTTAGTACAATGATGATTCTTGTTTGTTGTTGTGGGTGTCATTTGTACACAACAGTCCACTTCTCATCAGTGTGACATCCAAACAACATGAAGTAATAGATCATTGTACTCAGCCACATGTCTGTGCAAGTGAGTTTATTGGCATCTGCCCCCCACAGGCCATTGGTCTTCAGTGTGTCATGAGTGCTAGTGCCTCACTACTGTCTGTCAGTAAAGCTGGCCATCATACATGTGACAGAGCATCCATTGCTCTTTGGGTGCAGTCACAGATCAATACTTTCCCTTGGTAAGCAGTGAGTTTCCAGTTACATGTTTTTGGTGAAATCACTGTTGCCATCATTCCTTGTGCCTACATGTTAGCATGTGGACCTTTCACTTTTGCCATATAATTTTTACTGCTGTTTCAAGCATGGTCTACTGTAGGAGGCTGGCCTGGCTTATAGTGGTCTACTTACACCTTGTGCCAGGTCCAGTTATCCCTTATTAGGAGATTAGTAATGTTCTTGAAGCTTAGGCTGATAGAGGTAGCTATAGCAGAACAGCTTAGGCTGAACTAGGAGACGTGCAAAGCTCCTGCTATACCACTTATATCACTTAGCACTATATCATAAGAAAACACAATACTTAGAGTTACTAAAAGTAAAGGTACTTTATTTTAGTGACAATATGCCAAAAGTATCTCAGCGGATATACTCCCTTAGGAGGTAAGTAATATACACACACAAACCACAATCAGGTAAGTAACAGTTAGAAAAGTAGTGCAAACACTGTAGAACACAATAGAATGCAAAAGGGAGAAATAGGCCTGGGGGCAACACAAACCATATACTCGAAAAGTGGAATGCGAACCACGAATGGATCCCAGGCCTAGTGTAGTGTGTAGAGGGTCGCTAGGAGTGTAAGAAAACACTAAGGGTGTCCAAGATACCCCAACCCAAGACCCTGAAAAGTAGGAGTAAAGGGACCCTACTACCCCAGAAAGACAGTAAAGTCAAGATAAGGGATTCTGCAAGGACAACAACTGACTGCAAAGCACGAAAGATGGATTCCTGGACCTGAGGACCTGTAAAGGAAGGGGACAAAGTCCAAGAGTCACGCAAGTGTCCAGGGGGGCAGGATCTCACTAAACCCCGGATGAAGGTGCAAAAGGGCTACCTCTGGTGGAAGAAGCCAAAGATTCTGCAACAACGGAAGGTGCCAGGAACTTCTCCTTTGGTCAGAAGATGTCACACGGCGTGCTGGAGGATGCAGGGTTGTTTCCACACAGAAATACCGCAAACAAGCCTTGCTAGCTGCAAGAGTCACAGTTGAGGATTTTGGGTGCTGCCAGGGACCAGGAAGGACCAGGAGGTTGCCCCTTGGAGGAGGAGACAGACAGGGCACTCAGCAACACGGAGAGCCCACGCAGAAGCAGGCAGCACCAGCAGAAGCACCTGAACAGGTGCTTAGAAGATCTGAGGATGGCGGTCGACTCAGCATAACAAAAGGGAGTCCCACGAAGTCGGAGTCCAACTCAGTGAGTTGGGCAATGCAGGACGGAGTGCTCGGGACCTGGGCTAGGCTGTGCATGAAGGAAGTCTTGCAAGAGTGCACAGAAGCCCTAGCAGCTGCAGTTCATGCAGTACACAGGATTACAGTCTGGCGTGTCGAGGCAAGGACTTACCTCCACCAAATGTGGACAGAAGGGCCACTGGACTGCCGGGGACACTTGGACCCAGCTCCTGTGTTCCAGGGACCACGCTCGTCAGGATGGGAGGGGACCCAGAGGACCGGTGATGCCGAAGTTTGGTGCCTGCGTTGGCAGGGGGGAAGATTCCGTTGACCCACTGGAGATTTCTCTGTGGCTTCCATTGCAGGGTGAAGGCAGACAGCTCTCAGAGCATGCGCCAGCAGGAAACAGTTGAGAAAGCCGGCAGGATGAGGCAATACAATGTTGCTAGTAGTCTTCTTGCTACTCTGTTGCAGTTTTGCAGGGGTCCTGGAGCAGTCAGCGATCCTTGGCAGAAGTCGAAGAGGGAAGTACAGAGGAACTCTGGTGAGCTCTTGCATTCTTTATCTGGTGAGATGCCTACACTAGAGACCCTAAATAGCCCACAGAGGAGTATTGGCTACAGAGAAAGTTAAGCACCTATCAGGAGGGGTCTCTGACGTCACCTGCTGGCACGGGCCACTCAGAGCTGTCCATTGTGCCCTCACACCTCTGCTTCCAAGATGGCAGAGGTCTGGGACACACTGGAGGAGCTCTGGGCACCTCCCCTGGGAGGTGCTGGTCAGGGGAGTGGTCACTCCCCTTTCCTTTGTCCAGTTTCACGCCAGAGCAGGGTTGGGGCGATCCCTGAACCAGTGTAGACTGGCTTATGCAAGGAGGGCACCATCTGTGCCCTTCAAAGCATTTCCAGGCACCAGGAGAGGCTACTCCTCCCAGGCCCTTCACACCTATTTCCAAAGGAAGAGGGTGTAACATCCTCTCTCAGAGAAAATCCTTTGTTCTGCCTTCCTGGGATCAGGCTGCCCAGGCCCCAGGGGGGCAGAAACCTGTCCGAGGGGTTGGCAGCAGCGGTGGCTGCAGAGGAGACCCCGGAAAGTTAGTTTGCAAGTTCCTGGGCTCTATGCTGGAGACCGGGGGATGCATGGAATTGTCCCTCCAATACCAGAATGGTATTGGGGGTGACAATTCCATGATCCTAGACATGTTACATGGCCATGTTCGGAGTTACCATTGTGACGCTACATATAGGTATTGACCTATATGTAGTGCACGCGTGTAATGGTGTCCCCGCACTCACAAAGTCCGGGGAATTTGCCCTGAACAATGTGGGGGCACCTTGGCTAGTGCCAGGATGCCCTCACACTAAGTAACTTTGCACCTAACCTTCACTAAGTGAGGGTTAGACATATAGGTGGCTTATAAGTCACTTAAGTGCAGTATAAAATGGCTGTGAGATAACGTGCACGTTATTTCACTCAGGCTGCAGTGGCAGTCCTGTGTAAGAATTGTCTGAGCTCCCTATGGGTGGCAAAAGAAATGCTGCAGCCCATAGAGATCTCCTGGAACCCCAATACCCTGGGTACCTAGGTACCATATACTAGTGAATTATAAGGGTGTTCCAGTGTGCCAATAAGAATAGGTAAAATTAGTCACTAGCCTGCAGTGACAATTTTAAAAAGCAGAGAGAGCATAAACACTGAGGATCTGATTAGCAGAGCCTCGGTGATACAGTTAGGCACCACACAGGGAACACATACAGGCCACAAACTTATGGGCACTGGGGTCCTGGCTAGCAGGATCCCAGTGACACATATCAAACATACTGACAACATAGGGTTTTCACTATGAGCACTGGGCCCTGGATAGCAGGATCCCAGTGAGACAGTAAAAACACCCTGACATATACTCACAAACAGGCCAAAAGTGGGGGTAACAAGGCTAGAAAGAGGCTACCTTCCTACAGCATTTCCATGCCATTGATGTAGAATCATTTATCAAAGTACTTAGCACATGTTACACGGTGAAGATTCATTACCTAAGTATTGACATGCATCAGGGAATAACTTCCAGTAATGTGGGAGTCACATGTGGTTGTACACAGCCATTCATCCAAGGAAGTCTGTATTTTCATTACACAGGAGATAGTGATATGCCTTCACATTGAACAACATGTTAAGGGCCTACTACAGGTATTTGAGAATCCCTGGACATCTATAACAGTCAAATGACAATTGGCTTCCACTGATGCAATCAGCGTACAATATTGTCAGGAATACCAATGAAGAGAGATGATTTCCCTGGAGCTAGTTGATTCATCGTGGTGTGGATTTTGCAGACAAATATCCCTGACATTTTGCCAAACTTATCTCTAGTGTACATTTCTGTGCAAGTTGTGTTATCTATCTGAGCAACATTAGTACAACCTCCATGAGTCCATTTAGGTAATGTGCATATAGTGAAGTGACCATTGCTGATTTTTTCCAGTGTGAAGTGTTTGTTCATGTAACCTTCTTCTGGCTACTTTAGTTCTTCAGCAACATGGCTGGATTATGTGGTCATCATTTCTTCGTGATGTGGCATTGGGTATACGAAGATTAGCTGGATTGCCATACTATTTTGTGATAACAGGTTACTGAGGGATGTTACATGAGGCAAACCATTCAAGGTGATAAGGTCTCCTAATTGCTCCATGGCTACAGTGATTGCACAACTTCACCCATGCAATTGGAGTTGTCTGTGGTTCTGAATTTCCTGTGGGCAACTGTTGACAGTAATTGTTGCATGCATGCATATGGTGCTGCAAATGTTAGACCCACTTTGCTATAGCTAGTGGCTGGGGGCTACTGTACACCATGACAATGTTTGCTAATCACAGCTGTTGTTCAAATGTGATCACGAACATGTAGTGACCTTATTTGCCTTTGTAATTTCAGCATCATCCCAGGCAAGCAGAAGTGACAGGGCTGAACCAAGTGAGGAGGCACCTGGCCACAGTACCTCATATCATGAGACAACAGACACGGAGGGACCCAGTAGCCCAGAGGGTGAGGGGAGTGCCGTGATGGGCACAGGATCCATGTCATCATCTTCAGATTCTTCCTCCAGTGGCCACTCACTAGTGGTGGAGGACCCATCAGGACCTGGTCCTGTTCCAGCCTTGTCCGCCAACCCCAGTTCCATTGCCACGGTCCCTGTTGCTCCCCATCCAGTTGGCCATGCCCACTCACCCAAGAGGGTGGGTGTCTCCTTCGCCCCAGGCACCTCAACCTCTTCCCCTGAATAAGGAGGCTATTGACTTCCTGAGGAGTATGTCTGCGGGTCTGACTGCCATTCTGAATGGCATCCAGGGGCAGGGCAGCCAGCTCCAGCAGATGATTGCATACTTGGAAGGCATTCATAGTGCCATGTCTGGCCTACAGAGAACTTTTCAGACTCTGCCCCCCTCACTGATGGCATCAATCAACCCCCCACTATCCTACCCCCTCCTACCTCTTCCCCATCCAATTTCCCTACCTGTCCCAAGCACATAGACATATACGCAGACACCCACCTCAACACACACAAGAAGCACACATGAACACAAACACCACAAGACACATCAGCATGTAAGCACTCAACAGTCACTCACACTCACCACAACATCCAGCATTCCCACAGACAGCACCACCACCCCCACTGACCCACACACCACACCCACCATACCCACAAACACCACCCCAACACCCAGTGACCTACACACCACACCAACTATACCCACAGAAACCACCCCAACACCCACAAACCCACACACCACAGCACCATACCCCCAGATACCACCCAAACACCCACAGACACAGCCACCCTACTCGCAGACATTACCCTAAAACCCACAGACCCACAGACACCATTCCCCAAGATACAACCCCAACAGCCACAAACACAGCCACCACTCCCACTTTTCCCAGCACCTTGACCTCATAGCACACCACAAAATGGAAACACCAAAACTCATACACTCAAAAGACACCACCCAAACACAAGCGTACCTCAGACTTGAACACACCACCAGCAACAACACCCACAGGCAAGACAAGCACTTCCTCAACCTCCCAATCCTTAATCCCTTCTGAAGACGCTAACCATTTTACCAAAGAAAGTTTCCTTTTTGGCCTTGCCCTGACCCCTGTGATCCCCACCCCCCAAAAGTAAAAGGACCCCACCAACATCCCAACCCATCCCTTCTGCATCCAAGTCTTCCCCTGTCACACCTGCCTCCTAAAACCATCCATACCCCTCCCATCCCGAAGAAGTAGGCCACCCCTCCTAAAGATAAGACCACCCCTCCTAAAGTAAAGACCACTCTTCCCAAACCCACCCATCTGAAATCCGACCCCACCCCACCCCACTCAAGAATGATCCCTGAGGTGCCTGCATGCCCACTTGATGCCTCTTCCTGTGGAGGTTCTTTGACAGTGCTCAGAGTCAAGCTTGGGCACAGTACTGTGCATGGCCATTAGTATGAACTGGCCAATGGCCCTTGATTATCTTCATTATTTCCTTAATGAACCCAAGGTGGTTTTTTTGGTACACATTTGTCCTACCATTACGTTTCTACATTTTTGTTGTTCCTGAGGAATTTGTGTTGTAGGCCTACAATTGTGTGTGATTCACCCTGGTTGCTGATCCATTTGCTATGTTCGGCAAGCTCTGACTTTGAGGGCAGTGCTGATGTCACCCAGGACGAGGGAGGATGTTCACTGGATGGATATGTGGGTGGTAATCCAATTGGAATGTCATTGCATTCTGTTTTGTTTAATATGTTAAGTATTTCATTGCGGCTTGGCTAATATCAACATGTATTGTGTTCGATTTTGTCCCCCTGATGTAGACTGGACATTCGTCTCATGTGTGCAAGTTCGAGTGTTGTTTCTCCACACATGGAGAGTGTTCAATTGTGCTACATTCCTATACATATGACTGACCTGGTGTCCATTTTCATGTGTTCAGCTTCCAGCTACTTTATCTACATGTGCAGACTGTTCTGTTGCTGTTGTATTTGCTTTCTTGATTCCCACTTATATATTTGGCAGATTGACATGCCACTTAGCTCTCCTATTGGTTGTCCCTGAGATACACAAAGTCCCATTTCCTGTAAAAATAGTGTTTTAGAGACATGTGCAAAGTGAAATGTGTCCCAGGGCAGTATCCTTCCTGGAGTGCCCCTGATGCCCCCATCCCTATTCTGCAGTTATTGTTTACATTGTGAGCTTTGGATATTTGTCTCACAAAATATTGTGCATCCCATTGACCTTCCATTGTGTTGCAATGTGGGTGATATGTGTGGGCCCATTACACGGATGTTTCATGGAAAGGGTGTTTGGGTTAAATGACACATCCATACATATGAGTCTTCAATATCATGACAGGCTATGGCATATGAACAATGGGAAGGTGTCTGTTTATTTATGTGTGATGTTGATATGGTGTTGCTGTTGTGTGACACAAAGTTCTGTACACTTCACTGTCCCTGAAACTGGAATGAGCAGACATGTGAGTTTTTGTGGACTGTGGTGGTGCAGTGTCAGTGTCCTGCCCAAAGGAGGTGTCATGTGGATGTGCATGGATCAATCATTGGGAACAACTCGAACCTGGAACACAAAAATGTATAGTTGGCCCACAGAGCACAAACCACATACCAGGTGGATGGCAGCGCGTTGATCTGTTGTTGAGTTTCGGAACATGGGAAGGTGTGTGGTTTACCAGTCTGTTGTGTCCATGGTGGTGTGGATTTAGGTCTCCATTTATGAGCAGCAGCAGTGGCAGGCCATGTACAATTGGCTCCATGGCAGCACAGAACATGTGACACTGCCTGCAGGTGAGCTCCTACCTTTAATTTCTCTTTTTCTGCCACCTTGGATGCGGTGGTTGGACCACCACAGCCACATTGGTGGAAGTCAACATCACAATGGTTCCGACTGAAACACTTACTCGACAGCTTCATTGGCTTATTTTGCCGCCGACATGGTGGTTCGACCACCACAGTCACATTGGTGGAAGTCAACATCATAATGGCTCTGACAGAAACACTGACTCCGACTGCCTCATTGGCCTATCTTGCTGCTGCTGTGGTCTGTGCTGCCTGGCATACCGACAGGACCGTGTCTATGGAACTGCATGCATCGTAATACGGTGGTCCACGGACCACAAATCTAGTAATCAGGCCCTAAATCTTAAGTCAAGCAGAGCCAATAGTGAGGAAAGGACAAATTCAACAAAGAATCAATCATTTTAATTTGCAGGGAGAAACGAAATTGAGGGATCACATAGGTTGCAAACAGGAGAAGGGCAGGGGAGAGGAATACATGGAGGCATGGATTTGACTAGGAAGCTGAATGAGAAGAAGAAAATGTCTGTATTTGAGAGAATTAAAGAGAGAAACTGAGAGGTCCTCCGGATTTGGGCGAGAAGTGAGAGTGGGTGGAGGAAGCAGTAAAAAGATCTGTGAAGCTTCTTCAAGAAGATAATAGTGAAATAAAGTGATCAATGTACTCAAATGAGATGTATTGGAATAATTAAGCCACAGACCAAAAACAGGCCATTGGGTGGGCCTAAAGGAGTAGTGATGGGGCGGCTGTGGATGAGCAGACAAACCGATGAAGCCCAGAGTAAGAAACAGGTTGGGACAAGAGCAGACTCAGTGATTCCAAGACGATGTATAGGAGAAAAAAGAGAACAATTTTAGCCGAAAGCAGTGGCACGATCAGAATCTTGGGAAGCGTACTTGTGACATTTGCAAGGTGAAGGATAGGTGGTTTTAAAAGTTCACCCTTTGTTTTTCGTTATTTTGGCGAGGCTACGATTTGCTCACAAGTCTGAAATGCAAACCAAGATCGGCCTAGCGAAGGTGTTCAAACAAAGAGGCTAGAATTGTGCCTCAGAAGGTTACATAGTTCAATCGTGGCAGCCCACTAGGGAATATGCCAGTCGGGCTTCTTTGCTCACAGTCCTTTTTATTTAAAACAATTATTTCTAGAAGGATACCGGGAGTTATACAGCATGCACTTTCAATTTGTTGGACTCCTGTTTTCTCATCTGTCTGGTGCGCAGGTGGCTTCTGTTATTCAGCTGAATTAAGCATTGCTATTGCTCGCGTCCCCAAGTGTGTCTGGAAGCAAACACCGACTCTCGGTTTCTGGAGAGCAGCTGTGACAGCGCTTTTCTTCTTCAGGCTTCTGTGGTGCCACCGTGCTCCAGTATTCAGTGACTAAATGGCAAGGAACATGCCCGCTGCCTGTCATTTTCTGATGTCACATACATATAACACACAGACTAAAACCATGAATACTACCAGTTTTAAGAGGTCTTTCACAAAGGGTGACAAACGTTCGGGGGTGTTAATAGGCAGGGTAGGGAGCTCTCTGTAAGTCGGGTTTCTATCAACATATGAAAATAATGAGCTGCTGACGAATAAATTGTGACAACATAATCACATACACAAAGTTACACCTTCTTAAAGCGTTTTGACATTTGACTGACTAAACTGATTGTAATGTTACTATTTACGCCGCTCATTCTGGCAAAATAATTTCATGTTCGATTGGTATATCAAATGATGGTTGCCACTTCCAACCTGTTCTAACTTCCCATGAATAACCTGTGGATTATTTCTAAACAGCGAGAAAAAGCCTGCATTTTTCCAGGACCCTCATTTATCTTGACTGTGACTCTTGCTGTCATATTATTTTTAAGGCAAATTTAATTGTCATTCTCATTTTTTCACATGCGGAGAAATGCATTTTCGATATTAAATAAATTGTAGTTATCAGATGTTGAAATTATACGTTTTACAAGGTTTGTATATTGAAAATATTGAAAATATTTTTTCAGGTCACTGGATGGTATTTTAAGAATGATAATTAGAAGGAATAAATATGCAAATAGTTTATCAGCGCACTATGTATATAGTGATAGCTCCTAATATGACATGTAAACATCCCTAATGAATAGATGCATGTTAAAGTTTCTACTCACTTATACTATTTTAATGAATATGTCAGATCACTTACATAGAATTATAGTTGCTTACTGTCTACTGCACAATAAAATATGCACTCAGATGCCACTCATACATGTTCACAGGTGTTTGATCCATTAATGAAGTAAAATACCCTATTGGTTTATCTGATGGGAGAGCGAAGGAGATGTATCAGCTGGATGAGTTTCTAACAGTAGCTTGCTTTAATAAAAACTCTTGTCCCCTGATTAGAGCAGATAAAATTGTATTAGCTCTCAACAAAAATTGTTTCACTAAAACATAAGACTGAAAAAAATATTTTATAAACAAATTACAAAAATAAAAAATAATGAAAACAATCCAATTAAAAACGTAAAATTATATGTTCAAATGCGCACTAAATGAAAACATTCATATTGTCCTAAAATATATAAAATATCAATTATCAAAATCCAACAAGATTATTTGAAGTCAGAAATTGTTTTGGCTAGCATTCAAAACTTGGCAACTTGGCAATTTGATATGGTTATGGTAATAGTGTTATGTTATATGGGCTAGCTTATCACCAGTGGCCTCCAGGGACATGATTGTGCAGTAGAGCAAACGAAAGCCTGCTAGAAGGCTATTCAGTTAGACCTCATAAGCTTGATGAAATAGCGAGATTTTGAGATGAGAAAGAAATTACAATAAGTCTTTGAACAGCGTAGAGTGACATTCCATCATCTTAGTGGTCTGTATGAGAAAGTATAACCCAGTTTTTGCGCTTAAATTCTTCAGACTGCTGGGAGGTTTGCAGAAGATGATCTCAAGGTTTAGATGGAGATAATGTTCCGGAGATGATTAGTAATTAATTAATTAGGAGAGTCAAAATAAAAAGTCTAAATCATAATGTACCGAACTTTAAACTGAACACTTTGAGGGGAAGAAGGTCAATGCAGTTCTGAAGGTGGAAAATGTGCTAAACGGAAATCCAAAAATCAAGTCAGCTGACATAGTATGCATAACCTACACTTTTTACAAGATATATTTTGGAAGATGAAGGACCGGGAAGTTTGCATAATCCAGTTAGGATCCAATCGTGGCTCTAACTTCAGGGCACTTGAATTTCATAGACAATATGGGGAAGATCGTTTGAAGGAATGTAAGTGGGTTAGCACATGAAGAAATCAGTGAAGTTATTTAAGCCGATTCGGTCACTTGGGAGTCAAGCATGATGCCAAGATTCTTGACAGACTTCAAAATAGCCAGCAGAATACCAAAGGTCAGAATGTAAATAGGTGTCAAGTCAAAGGTTGTTACAGTTGTTCATAACCAGCACCTTGGATTTATCAGCATTGCTGTTCTCATCTGTTAGATTAGCGTGGTCTCCCCTAACTTTTTGCCTCTGCTTCCCAGGTTGCTGCTGTGTGCTGGACTCCATTTTTGCTGTTTTTGTTACTCTGGTCACTTTACCACTGCTGACCAGCAAGTGCTGCCTATGTAAAATTGAATGTATAGTTGGCTTTTCCATTATGGCATATTTGATTAACTTGTAAGTCCCTAGTAAAGTGCACTAGAGGTGCTTAGGGCCAGTAAATCAAATGCTACTAGTTGGCCTGCATCACTGATTGTGCCACCCACATAAGTAGCCCTGGAAACATGGCTTAGACATGCCACCTACAGTCTGTGTGTGCATTTTTAAACTGCCAATTCGACCTGGCAAGTATACCCACTTGTTAGGCCCAAACCTTCCCTTTTTGTAAATGTAAGGCACCCCTAAAGTAGGCCCTAGGTAGCCGCATGGGCAGGGTGCAGTGTGTGTTAAAGATGGGACATGTACTGATGTGTTTTACATGTCTCAACAGTGAAATACTGCCAAATTGGTTTTCACTGTTGCAAGGTTATCTCTCTCATAGGTTAACATGGGGGCTGCCTTTAAATATTCCTAAAGAGGATTTTCCCTTTGAGAGCAGATAGGAATATGGAGTTTATGGTCTCTGAACTCACAATTTTAAAATGCATCTTTTAGTGAAGTTGGTTTTTGGATTGTTACTTTGAAAATGCCACTTTTAGGAAGTAGGCATTTTCATCTTAAAGCATTCTGTGACTCTGCCTGTTTGTGGATTCCTGGTCTGGAGACTGACAGTCGGGCTCTTTGTGCATCTCCACTGGGCAGTGACACAAAGGGTGCTGGGATGTAAACTGCATATCCTGATGGGCCATCTGGGCTAGAGGGGAGGGAGGAGTGGTCACTTACACCTGAATGGGCTGTGCCTACCCTCACACAATGCACTATACACCCCTCTGGAGTGTGTCTGGGGCCAGGCCTGGGCAAGGCAGGATCCAGTAAACAACAGAGACTTTTCTTTGAAGTTGGGCAACTTTAAAGGCAGAAAGGGGTATAAGTATTGGACCCAAACCCCCAGAAATTAGATTACTTCAAGATCACTTCAAGGATTCAAGAGAAACCTCTGCCAGGAGAAGAGCTGAAGGAGAAGTGCTGCCCCTGCCTGTGACTGTGCTTTGTTAGGCTATCCTGCAGTTGCTGCTTCTGCCTGAGAAAGGGGACAAAGACTGGACTTTGTGGTATATTCCTGCTTGAGAGGTATCTCCAGTGGCTTGGACTAAGCGTTCCCCCCTTCTGAAGTATCAGGGCCATCAAAGACTTCCTCTTCCAGCACCTTGATTTTCTACTGAGACTCCTGCACTGCCAAGTGGAACCCTATCCAGCCCGTGGGCCCTTGAAAGGAGAAGCTGGTGGAAAATCAAAAAGACCAAAGTGCACTGACTTTGGACGACCCCAGGCTGGTGCAGCTGCCGGATACCACTACGCCGCCTGCACCTGAAGCCATGGTCCTCACTGGAGTGCGACTCCAAAGTGCTGTGTCACCGACGTCCATGACACCTGACTTTTCCGCACTACGCCGTGACCGCCGGAAATCCACTCTGCTGGAAGTGCGCGGATCCAACGCTTCACAACAATGCTGCCTCACATCCACCGCTACGCAGCAAGAACCTGATGCCTCTTCCTGACGCCTCCGGTCTAAGCACCGGAACTGATGCCGCACCGGATCCCATGACCCCGCAATCCCAGACTCCGAGCACTGGCTTGTTTCCTCATTTCCACAGGGTACTGTACCTGGGGGTCTGTGTGACTCCGTGACTGGTGCCATTAGCACCAGATTGCTGTGAATGACACCGTCACGACATCGGGGTATCACCAATTCAAAGCATTTGTGTTTCTAAGCACTATATTGAAGTTTAATCTTTTAGAAATTCATAACTTTGCCTGTGTATGTTGGATTTGTGTTGTTTTGGTCTTGCGTTGCTCAGAAACATATTGGCAATTTTCTGACCTGGTGTGTTGGAACAAGTACTTTACACATTGTCTCTGGGTTAAGCCTTTCTGCTTGTGCCAAGCTACCAAGGGGGTGATAGGGGTTAACCGGGTGTGTCTCTCCTTTGCCCTGACTAGAGTGAGGGTCCTTGCTCGGACAGGGGGGAACCTGACTGCCAACCAAAGACTCCATTTCTATCATCATTCATTTCTAGATGCATCTCATGCACTGCTGGAATTCCAGTTGTAATACAAACTACATATTCAAACATACTACTAATTAAGAATCATCTGCATATATGTAGTCTTTATGCCTCTGTTTTTCAACAGCCTAGCAAGTGGAACAACACAGATACTAAATAGTTGTTACCTTTTTGATGGTGCCATGCATTGTGGGCCATATGGCTGTCCAATAGTTTAGTCACAACGGAAGAAGTGAGACTGAGTGGAAAATTTAGGACTTGGAAAAGTTTACTTGCACTTTCTTTAGGAGAATGTTACAATGGCTGTGTTAAAAAACCCGTAAAAAAATAGGAACTCTGCCTTCCTTCGGCAATTAAATTAATATTGTTCTCAATGGGGAAGTGGTCTCTTGGACAAGAGCCTTATAAAATAGGAAGGACAAAGGAAAAGAGGGAATCAATTCTTCCACTCAAATTAGGGACAAATTAGTAAGAACCAATAGACAGCCAACAGGAATAAATCGATACAAATCAGAAATACATTTGCATCTATCACATGGTTCCTAGAAGGAGTAATGCCATGCATGTTTGGAGCAAATAGCACTAATATCATTTAGAAGCTGAAAAATAGACTTTTAAATATTATGGGATGAGCTTGTTTTCTCAGAATAGAAAAATTGCTTTATCTTAAGACGTTTCTGTTTATAGGGTCATAACTGTAGCGTATAAAGCTGATTTGAATCACAGGATGGGTGAGTATGTCATTTATGTTTCGCTGCCCTGTAGACTGACTTTGGCATCTTTAAATATTTGAAAACTAAGGAGCATGAAAAAACAAAACTATTAAAGTCAACGGAAACACAAGTGAATGGAAAGCATGGTCAGATAAGAGCATTATAACAACAGGTAAACTACTACAGTATACAGACCTGAAACGTTTCGCAACCCTGCAGGCTGAGTTTCAACTAGAAACATGACAAAAATGGAGGTACGTCCAATTGAAGCAGTGTTTGCAACAAGTACTGATGCGGGGGTCCAAGCCTCTCCAAAACATCTGCAATACACGATTATCTAAATAGATGAAACTTATGCATAAGAGTTACTTTTCGGCTAAATGGGACCCTACTGAAATAACTTCAATCCAGCCTTCACAGATCATACCTGCAGAAAAAATGGCAAATCAGGTTAGGGAAAGAATAACTATCTCAGATTGGATCGAACTGCTTGACTCTCCTGACAGTGGCCTCAGGGCAGCAAGGATAAACCTTACCTTCTTTAATCTGCGACATGACTGGTATTGGAGCCCTGCAGGCTTTCTACATTCATTCTGTTAAAAAGTGATTGACTGAATAAACTCCACAAATATTCTAAACCTACAATTAACAACCAAACTAATCATGGACGTCATTTAGGGGTCACCAGGTGTTGCAATTATGACCTCCGGCGTCCCCTTTGCAACCCCTGGCATCACCTTTGCCACCCCTAGCTCTGTTTCCGACAGCACTGGGAAGAAAGAGTAAACAGCTTGCAAAAAGCCTTGTTTCCTTTCTGTTGTTTCAACCCCTTTCCTCTGCCCTTGGCACTGAGCAGCCTAACATTTACTATTGGCGATGTACTAGGGGAGGGGCAAGGGATGGATGCACGGCCATAACCATGAGGGGCTGGCCATGGGGGATGGACAGGGGCCCAGCCAGTCCATTTCCTGTTCTAGCCTCCCTCAAGCACTGGCCTGTTTTGTAAGGTATTGTGTTAGCCAAGTCCTTTTAATTTGACTAAAATTATAGGTATAATGTACTTACCTAATAGAGCGATCTTTCTTCTACTGCATCATACAACATATGGCAGTGAGTCAGCATACTTCAGCCACTCGCTAGCAGAACTTTGAATTACTGCATTTTTCTCTTTCACAAGGAGCACATTCGTGGACAAGGTAGTTCCCTTCCCTTGTTTGTGTTGTCTTTCTTTTGTTTACAGCTTAATTTTCTATCAGAATGCTTTTTACCAGATGTGAGCACAGGGCACATCCGAGTTTATCAGTTCCAGTATTCTGTTGATGCAAAGGGGCGTTTGTTTATCTGACTGTAGCTTTTTCACGGCATATGAGATGTGTCTATTTGAGGATGTTCTATATAAAGTTATTCTCTTTTGCACAGAATGGAGTGGATTTACAACTGCACACCTCAGGCCCGATTCACAAAGGTAAACTTAGACCAAAAGTCTAAGGCCCATATTTATGGGAAAATGACGGACCGTGACGCTGCACCAAAATTGCCAGCACCGTGCTCCATCATTTGCACAATGCAGGGATGTGCCATATTTAGGTGAATACGGAACACCCCTGTGTTGTCCCCTGTGCTGGCACTAAATTTAGCTGCCAATGTAGGCTTCCTTGCACAATTGTGCAGGGATGTCTGCATCCAGGGGTGTGATTGTTTATGTGTGGGAAGGTGTCCCTTCCTGCACATAAACAACCACTACTGGCGCTTTGGCACTTCTGTGTGTGCTACAGAAGTGCCAAAGCATCATTTTCAAATGATTGTTTATGTGCAGGAAGGGACACCGTCCCGCACAGAAACAATCATTTCTTTGTATTCTGCAGCATGCTTAGAAAATGCAAAAAACGAAGAGGAATATAAGTAGTGGCGTTAGATTTTGGTGCTGTCTCAGGTTTATAAAATCTCGTAAATCTGAGGCACTGCCAAAATGCAATGGGTGTTGCTGTGGCACGTCGAAGAGGCCCATTTTAACACCAGAAAAATAAGGAGCACAGGTTAGCGCCACTGGAGCGTCACATAAAGTGAAGCTCCAGTGATGCAAGAGACTTATAAATATGCCTCTAAGTTTAGACCGAAAGTATAAACTTAGACCAGGGGCCAGATGTATCATCGAGGCCATTTGCGAATCGGAAATAGCGATTTTTAAGAAATCGCTATTTCCGACTCGCAAAGTGCATGTATCACATTTGCGAATCGGTAATAGCGATTTCTTAAAAATTGCAAATGCTATTACCGATTCGCAAATTGCGATACCGCCCCCCTTTCGCACCTATGGACTTGTTGGCCCATATCTGCAAATTTTTAGCATTTCCAAAATTGCGATTTCTGAACCAGAAATCACAATTTTGGAAATGCAAAACCCCAGGGTGCTGGGGGCCTAAGGCCCCCTCTACTGCACCCCAAACATTTTTTGGGGACATGTAAGATGCACACATGCCAAAAGGGTATGTGTGCTTTACATGTACAATTTTAAAATGCATTTTAAATTTTGCACATTCCTAAATGCCAAAATCGCATTTAGGAATTGCTTCATAAATGTGCTAAGGAATCGCAAATAAGGAATCCTTATTTGTGATTTCTAATTTAGAGAGTCGCAATTTGCAACTCTCTAAACAGGGTCGCTATTTTAGCGATTCCTTAAAATTGCGTTCAGAATGTATTTCATACATTCTGAAATGGCATTTTGCATTCGCGAACGGGCATTCGCACCGTTTGCGAACGCAAAATGCTTTCATACATCTGGCCTCTAATGTCTAACTTAACTCGAAGTAAAGTAAGACTTTTGGTCTAAGTTTAGACTTTTGCTCTCAACTTAGACTAAACATCTAAGTTAGACTTCAGTTAGACTTTAGGTCTAAACTTGGACTTTCGAGTTGCATGCCTCGCGTACAAAGCACTGCATCTAAAAACTCCACCCTGCCTGCCTGACTTACTAAATATCCATAGATAAAAGAAAGATTCCTAGCAATGCCTTTCCATCAGAGAATCACTTGCTCTACATCATTCATTCTCAGGTGTGGCTAACACTTTAATGAACTCATTACCAGTGGCGGCTGGTGACTTTTGAAAGTGGTGGGGCTTTAAAGTTCTTTCCAGCTTTCACAGCACGACCAAGCAGACACATGGTCTCAAGGTCTGTACTGCATCATGTGAAAGCAGAAATCCTCTGTCGAATTTCCGGCTTCACCACTTGAGCAAACTGTGTGATCCTAGGCAAGTATTTTATTTTACCAAGCCTCACTTGTCTTGATTCTTACATATGACTGCACCTTAAAATATGCAAGTTCAGGATGTGCTCTGTACAAAGTCATCTTCTACTTGATTTCACAGAATATAGTGCTGCTTAAGGTATCATAAGAATGTAGGCCACATACATGGTGTACAACTTACAAATAGCATTGTCGTTAAAGTAAAGGAATGTTTCTAAATTCGTATTTAAAAAAAATACTTTCTAATGATAGCAGCCACATATATTGCTGTGGGACAGTCAGTGGAGTGGGGACAGGGAGCCCTTTCCTATTGAACGTGTGCCCCAGCAAGAATACAAAATACAGGCAGACATAACCCCACTCCCCAACCTGCAACCCCCCCCTTCTCAGATAAGTTAAACTCAGCATGAACATGTGTTTCTTTATTTGCACTTACCTCTCTTGCAGTTGCAGCTTAGTCTGAGGGAGACCAAGGATGCCAAGCACGTAGGCCAAAGTCACACTGGCAGCATTGTGAGTGCAGTGCTCTTGGCTCCTCTCCGCTGGTCCTAGCCTTGGTCACTGACTGCAGTCACCATGTCAAAGCCTTACTCATTCCATTCTTCTCTTCACCACACCCTCCCTGCTGTCTTCGCCCCCTCTTCCCACAGCATACCTGACATACACCATTATTGTGGCGTAAGAAAAACAATCCCGTCAATGTTAACGGGAATGTGAATTCGTTTTCAGAAACAGTGAGTGATTAAAGATTACGGCTAAATGAATTTCCATGGCAATGAGATGTCATGAAAATTAAATTAGAACATTGGAACGCTGGCAGCTCCATCGAAAACAATGGAGTGCTCCGGGCTTTTACTGGCCGGTAAAAGCCTGCGGCGCCAACATTCCAATGTTCTCTTTATTCACATCAAGAGCTGTGAACAAAGCCTCACGGAGCCCGAGGGGATTTTAATCCCCTCGGGCTTCATGAGGAATTTGTTTTATCTTATAGAACATTCTGCCCTAAGTGGCAGAATGTTCTAATAACCTTAGAACCCGCCGTAGCGGGATCTACTGGCCATGAAAGGCCCTCTCCCTTGTTAAATGTGCTCGCCTTCAGCTCGGGCATTTAACGCGGGAGCAGGCCTTTAATAACTGTGAGAGCCCGCTATGGCGGGTTCTAAGGCTATATGAGATTAGCAAGGGCTCAGCAAGCTTTACAGGTTCTGAAAAAGAAAGGGTTTTGTAAATGTATTCCACCTGAAAAACAAAACAGAGGTTTTGCATCTTGGCCTGTGCTATGATGGTACGCTGCTCGACTGCAACATTTCAGAAGACCTGACAATAACTTTAGGGCTGATTGCAGCAAGCTGCAATTCGATTGTGCCTTTCCCGTCTTGGATTTTGAGTAAACATTGACTATGATTTATCTTTAGTTCTTCTTTACTGTCCAGACTGAGCACAGTGTTTCATTTCCTCTGACTGAGTCACATTAACCTCTTGGATGCCCAGACGTAACGATTTTGTCCTCGTTTGCACCACTCAGGTGCCAAGGAAATAACTGTTACGTCCTGGTATGGGCACTCGGGGGGAGCGCTAGTGCTCCTCCCGGTGGCATCGCACCCCGTCCCATGGGCAGGGATGGAAGGGGAATTGCTTCCCCTACCACCCCACCCCCCTATCCCCCCCAAGGCGTCTGATGACATCAGGACGCGATCGTGCGCTGAGGTCATTAGAGGCTGCCCTCAGCTGAGCTTCCAGTGCGGATTGGAGGAGAAATGCAAAAGCATTTCTCCTTCTATCACGTGGAGGGGGCGAGAGAGGCATCAAGGGAAATGAAAGTCCTTTCCTTTCCTTTAATGTCTCTCTCTGCATTTCTGTTGATTTTTTAAAAATATTTATGAATAAGGGGAGAAAACTATTTTTACGCCATTTCTGCCCCTTCTGGGGGCAGATTGGCCTATTATAATTAGGTCGATCTGCCCCTGGGGGACAGAAACCGTTAGACACCAGGGCTAATTATTTTTTTTATTGTTTACATGTGGGGAGCGACCGACCTCTTAGGCAAGTGTCGCTCCCCTGGGGGGGGGGGGGAGGGGGTCAAATAGTTTTTAGGCCATTTCTGATCCCTTTGGAGGGAGATCAGCCTATTTTTATTAGGCCAATCTGCCCCCTGGGGGGTGCAGAGACCACTAGACACCAGGGATTTTTTCTTTATGTCAGTTACACTCAAGGGGTGTGACCCATTAGGGAAGGGTTGCTCCCATGGGGGGGGCAACTTTATTTTAGGCCATTTCTACCCCCCTTGGGGGCAGATCAGCCTATTTTAATTTGGCAACCACTAGGCTTCAGGGATTATTTTACTTTTTATTTTTTACAGATGGGAGCAACCCCTTAGCCAAGGGTCACTCCCCTGGGGGGCAATTTTATTTTAGGCCATTTCTGCCACTCTGGAGGGCAGACCGGCCTATTTTTCATAGGCCAATCTTCCCCAGGGGGGGGGCAGAAACCACCAGACACGAGGGATTTGTTTTGCCCCAATTTCACGCAAGAGGAGCGACCCCTTAGGCAAGGGGAGCTCCCCTGGGAGGGCAAATTTATTTTAGGCCATTTGGGGGCAGATTGGCCTAGTTCTATTAGGCCAATCTGCCCCAAGGTGGGGCAGAAACCACTTAGGCACCAGGGACTGGTGTGTGTGTATGTGTGTGTGTTTTGCTTGGGGGGGAGCAGCCCCTTGGGCAAGGGTCACTCCCCATGGGTGTACATTACTGTTGGCCATATCAGCCCTCCTTTTGGAAGGCCCACCTGTTCCCAAGGACGGCAGAAAACCCACCAGAAATCAGGGAAGATTTTTTTTTCCAAAAAAGAGGGTGGGGGTGTGGCCATACCCCCACCCCAAATAAATGGGGCCAAAGTTGTTCTGCCCACCGGTGGGTAGATGGGACAATTACCCCTGATCCACTCCCCGGGGGGACAGAAAACCTACTAGATGCGAGGGAATTAAAAAAATAAAAATAGTAGGGTAGTGGTTACCAACCAGGATGGGCCCCAACTGAAGGGGGTAACGGTCTTTCAGCTCTCCCCCGCACATTAAAACATCTTATCCCATGGCAAGCAACGGACATTGGATTATTTTGGGTTTTGATTTTACATTTGGGCCAATTGAGCTTGGCTAACTCTCAAAATCATCCCACTTGGAATGGTGAGGGGTTTTTGGACTTTGGGATGCCACAAGACCTAGACACATCTGAAAACTAAACATCTGGGTGAGTCCAGGGTGGTGTGCTTCACATGCACATCACACAATTTTCTTACCCACATTGCTCTGAAAACCTCCAACTTTGCTGGAAATCACAAATTTGTCCCACATTTTTGTGATGGAACCTTCCAGAATCTGCAGGAATCCACAAAATTCTTACCACCTAGCATTGAGCCGATAAAAATTCTGCCCCACTTATCAGCCTAAAAATGTTTTTTTTCAAACTGCCCTTTTGGACCTGCGTTGGTTCCCCCCAAATTACACATGTTTTTGGCTCTTCCCTGTCACAGGCACTTGGCCCACCTACACATGCGAGGTATCATTTTTACCAGGAGACTGAGGGGAACATTGGGAGGTAGGAAATTTGTGCCGGTGCGGTGATCCCACACAGAAATGCAGAGAAAATTGGATTTTTTTAGCTAAATTTGAGGTTTGCTGAGGAACACTGGGGGATCCACACAAGTAACACCTCCCTGGACTCCTTCAGGTGTCTAGTTTTCAGAAATGTTTGGGTTTGGTAGGTTTCTCTATATAGCTGCTGAACCCAGGACCAAAAACGCAGGTGCCCCTGTGCAAAAACAGGTAGTTTTGTATTTGATAATTTTGATGTGTACACATAGTGTTTTGGGGCATTTCCTTTTGCGGCCCTAGGCATACCCACACAAGTGAGGTACCTTTTTTATCGGGAGACTTGGGGAAAAGCTGGGTGGAAGAAAATGTGTGCCTCCTCTCAGAATCCAGAATTTTCTGTCACCGAAATGTGAGGCGAAGGTGTTTTTTTGGCCAGATTTTGAGGTTTGCAAAGGATTCTGGGTAACAGAACCTGGTGAGAGCCCCACAAGTCACCCCATCCTGCATTCCCCTGGGAATCTAGCTTTAAAAAATGCACAGGTTTGGCAAGTTTCCCTTGGTGCCGGCTGAGCTAGAGGCCAAAATCCACAGCTAGGCAGAAAACACGTCAGATTTCAATGTTAAAATTTAATGTGTCCATGCTGCATTTCCTGTCGCGGGCATTAGGCCTACCCATGCAAGTCAGGTACCATTTTCATTCGGAGACCATGGGGACCCAACAGAATAGAAAAACAAGTGTTATTGCACCTTTTATTTCTCTACATTTCTGCCTTTCAAATGTAAGACAGTGTGTTAAAAAGACGTCTATTTGAGAAATGCACTGTAATTCACATGCTAGTATGGGGACCCCAGAATTCAGAGATGTACGAATACCCACTGCTTCTCCACACCTTATCTTGTGTCCATTTTGGAAATACAAAGATTTCCTTGATACCTATATTTCACTCTTTATATTTCAACAAATGAATTGATGTATACCTGGTGTAGAATGAAAACCCATCCCAAGGTGCAGCTCATTTCTTGGCTCTGGGTACCTAGGGTTGTTGATGAACCCACAAGCCCTATATATCCCGCAACTATAAGAGTCTAGCAGGTGTAACAGTATATTGCTTTCAAAAGTCTGACATCGCAGAAAAAAGTTACAGAGTAAAACGTAGAGAAAAATGGCTGTTTTTTTCACCTCAATTTCAATATTTGTTTTAATGTAGCTGTTATTTTCTGTAGGAAAACCTTGTAGGATCTACACAAATGACCCCTTGGTGAATTCAGAATTCTATCTACTTTTCAGAAATGTTTAGCTGTCTGGGATCCAGCATTGGTTTCACCCCCATTTCTGACACTAACTGGAAGGAGGCTAAAAGCACAAAAAATAGTTAAAATGGGGTATGTCCCAGTAAAATGCCAAAATTGTGTTGAAAAATATGGTTTTCTGATTCAAGTCTCCCATTCCTGAAAGCTGGGAAGATGGTGATTTTAGCACCACAAACCCTTTGTTGATGCCATTTTCAGGGTAAAAACCACAAGCCTTCTTCTGCAGCACTTTTTCTCATTTTTGGTTTAAAAAACCCAAATTTTTTGCTGTATTTTGGCTAATTTCTTGGTCTCCTTCAGGGGAACTCACAAACTCTGGGTACCCCTTGAATCCCTATGATGTTGGAAAAAAAAGGACACAGATTTTGTGTGGGTAGTTTATGTGGACAAAAAGTTATAAGGGCATAAGCTCGAACTGCCCCAAATAGCTCAAAAAAAGCCTGGCACCTGAGGGGGAAAAGGCCTGGCAGCGAAAGGGTTAATAAAATAAAATAATCCAAAATAATAGAAAGGCCCACTGCTCCTCCTCCCTGCAAGATGAAATTTATACTGAAAGGGATCAGAACCTGCGAGTTAGCCCTGGCACTTGAGAATGGCTGCATGCTTGCTTCCAGTGTAGCGTTTAGAATCACAACAGCCCCGTGAACAGTGCGGGCGCTGTGCTTTCCCAATGTGGAAATCTTGGGTTGTGAATAGCTCTGGCTGGGGCTCTGAGTATGAAAACACATCAGGAATGTGCACCATTGAAAACAAGTTACCAGTGGGAGAGGGCACATATAAAAACTACTATATTACTCCCCAAATGTCCTAGAGAAACTGAAAGAGTATAGGTCTGTGATTTGTGGGATATTGAGCAAGGGGAGTGGGAGGAGGCCCTTAGGTCACCCAGGGAGTTAGGAATCCAGGCTGACTTCAAAATGATTCAACTCTAGATACTCAATAGATCTGACTTTACAAGCTCTAGTCTATACAAGATGGGAAAGACCGGGACTGAGCTTTGCACTAGGCAATGCAATAGACTGAGCACTTTCCTCCACCCTCTATGAGAATATCCGAAACTAAAAAGCTACTTGGAGGCAGTGTGGATATGTTTGAGACTGGTCATTGGAGCCCGGGCGTAGTGCACACCCAAGCTGGACAACACTTAGCATTTGGGTAAACGAAACACACACCCCATGCACCAAAACTGCCTTGACGCCTGGGCAAATTATTGCAAAAAGAAACGCAGCCCAATCATGTAGATCAAATGCCCCATCTGCTTCGACCTCCTGGAAAAATTATATGGGCTAATGTATGGTGGAGGTTTATGAAGGGAAGGGGTGCCCAAAGAAATGTTAAAGATATGGCAGTATTGCGAACCTGTCAAGGACTGTAAAAAATGTTGAGTGGGCACGAGAGGGAAAAAACGAATGCCCAGAACAAAAACAAGGGCAATTATGCGGAAGTAAGAGAAAAGAGGTGAAGGGAATAAAGTTACAGTAACCGGGCAATTAAAAAGAATCTATGGCTAATTTATACTGGCTGGGTATTGTGATGGCTGTTATAAAACTATTAAAATGCAGGCGTGGGCTTGCCGGAGGGTAAAGGGGCGGTGCGTGGCGGGGAAGGTTGTGGGGGAGGGATGAAAAATAAATAAACTTACATTTTTCCCGCGTCGCGCCACTCCTCTCCTTCGTCATCGGATGCTGCATGCACAGGCTCCCAGCTCACAGGTGCCTACCCTGCGGCCAATTCTGACGCTGCTCAGAGCAGTGTCAGGATTGGCTGGGAGCGCCAAGCCACTGGGGGCTCCCAGGCAGACTGAGAGCCTGTGCAGGCTCTCTCCAGCCCAGCAACTGTGTTGCTGGGCTGGAGAGAGCCCTGTGCGTATGTGTGTTTGGCCAGCCCAAGACGGATGACGAAATGTACATGCGCAGTGAGGGGAGTGCACAGTGCACGCCCCTCAAGTGCTCGTCAACCCTAATGCCCGCCCCTTTTCAAGAAAATGATAATAAACACAGTTTAATAATGTTTTCTTGAAAAGGTTTTGCAGCTGCTGCTGCTGCTGACGGTGGGCCACGCTCCTCCGCCCTAATGGAGGATCCAGCCCTGCTCATTACAGTGAAACTTAAGACTGAACCCCAGGCTTATGTCTTAATGCCTATAGTTAAAAACTCATTGGTATATATCTTCCTAATGAGTAGTTGTCCTCAATGCTGGACCCCATTCAATACACACTTTTGGATTCTTTCCTGTCCTATAGAGACGAAGACAGTTATTTCTCCCTCAGTATTAATTTATCCACCCTAATATCGTTTAAGTTAAACTATCTGTTTTATTGCTCTTATTACTACTGCCAAATTTGCAAAGTGGCGCAATGCATCCATTGTGCCACTTTGTAACCCTTTTTGCTACATTATGCCTGCCCCAGGCATGCTGTTTAGGGGCTGAAAACAAAGGTGGTCATTCCGACCTCGGCGGTCTTTTCTCCAGACCGCCGAGGCCGGGGGAGCCAGAATACCGCCATTGCCGGAAATGGCACATCAACATTGCCGAGGGCTCATAATAGAGCCGGCGGCAATGTTGATGTGCGTCGGGTGCAGTAATTCGGGCAGTGAAATGCGCGATGGGGCTATGCCTGGGGGCCCCTGCACTGCCCATGCCAAGTGCATGGGCCCCCAGGGGCACCCCCAGTCCCTTTACCGCC
Organism: Pleurodeles waltl; assembly: GCF_031143425.1. Classification (NCBI taxonomy): domain Eukaryota; kingdom Metazoa; phylum Chordata; class Amphibia; order Caudata; family Salamandridae; genus Pleurodeles; species Pleurodeles waltl. The sequence goes on from NC_090440.1 coordinate 265,084,563, forward strand.
AGCCTTTCAATGGCGGTGTTTACCGCCACGGACAGGCTGGCGGTCAGGGACTCATAATCCCCAGGACAGCGGTGCTTGCACCGCTGCCCTGGGGATTATGCCCGACAGGCGGATGCCTGTTCTGGGAAAGTGGAGGGGCCGGCGGTATGACCGTGGCTTTTCCGCCACGGTCAGAATTGCTGGCGGAACACCGCCAGCCTGTTGGCGGTGTTACCGCCAACATACCACCGGCCGCCAGGGTCGGAATGACCCCCATAGTGTTCTTTGGTTATTTATTTCAGCACTTGCTCAGAGCAGGCGTTAATACTGCAAAGCTCCGAACTAGGGAACTACCACCATGGTGCCCCGTATCTTAGATAGGGACAGGGATAGCTAAGGGGCGCAGGAAAAGTGGTACTGCACTCGGTGCATCGCCACTTTTCTGAAATCAGGGCCTAAATTCCCACTGAAGTTTTATACATAACAAATTCAAATAAAGGGGTCGCAAGTATTCCGAACAAGTATGTTTTATATACATTTTGAATTAGGAAGAGCACAAATTATTACCCCGGTCACCACAGGCATACTCAAGTCTGATCAATGTTACCTCGGAGAAACTAATTAAACATTTTCCATACAATTTATTAGAGGTGACCTTCTTGATAATAGATAACACACACAATACAAAAATCGTTCTTCTCTTGTTTTAATTGCGTGTAATATTTTATTACATTTTATTTGCCTGAATGATTCTTGTTTGGTCGGCCCAAGGAGGAAGAAAGACTGGATTAGCCCTCTTTGCGTTTGGATCTCTAGACTGCAGCTTGCACGACGTTCTATATTGCAGAAAGCATCGGAAATATTTTGCTACAGACTCTAGAATACATTTACCATATTTATACTTTTTTAGCGCTGCATTTGCGCCGCTTTTTGATGCAAAAATGGCGCAAACTTGCAAAATACAATTAGGGCCATATTTATACTTTTCGACGCACAACTGCGCCAACGCAGTTGTGCGTCAAAAAATCTAACGCCGGCTAACGCCATTCTGAAGCACCATGCGGGCGCCGTATTTATTCAATGACGTTAGCCGGCATTAGCCGGCGGAGCTGCCTGGTGTGCGTGAAAAAAAATGACGTACACCAGGCAGCGCCGGCGTAGGGGAATATGGAGCTTGGGCGCCAAAAAATGGGGCAAGTCAGGCTGAGGCAAAATTTTCGCCTCAACCCGATTTGCGCAATTTTTTTTAACTCCCAACCCCCATTGAAATGACTCCTGTCTTAGCAAAGACAGGAGTCATGCCCCCTTGCCCAATGGCCATGCCCAGGGGACTTCTGTCCCCTGGGAATGGTCATTGGGCATAGTGGCATGTAGGGGGGCACAAATCAGGCCCCCCTATGCCACAAAAAAAAAAAAAAATTACTTACCTGAACTTACCTTATGTTCCCTGGGATGGGTCCCTCCATCCTTAGGCGTCCTCCTGGGGTGGGCAAGGGTGACAGGGGGGGTCCCTGGGGGCATGGGAGGGCACCTCTGGGCTCCTTCCGAGCCCACAGGTCCCTTAACGCCTGCCCTGACCAGGCGCAAAAAAACAACGCAAAAGCGGCTGGACGTCATTTTTTTTGACCCGCATCTCCCGGGCGTGATTTTTGCCCGGGAGTGTAAATACGGCGCACATGCCTCGGAGTCAATTTTTTAGACGGGAACGCCTACCTTGCATAGCATTAACGCAAAGTAGGTGTCCACGCTAAAAAGTGACGCAAACTCCATGGACTTTGGCGCTAGACGCGTCTAACGCCAGAGTATAAATATGGAGTTAGTTTTGCATCGAATTTGCGTAAAAAAAAACGACGCAAATCCAGCGCAAACGGAGTAGAAATATGCCCCTTGGATTTTGCAAGTTTGCGCCGTTTTTGCGTCAAAAAGCAGCGCAAATCCAACGCTAAAAAAGAATAAATATAATTGCCAGTAATCATCTGATTATTCTTAACATTCCAATTGATACATAACAACTTCTAAACTGCCCTTCCTGTCATAATACCAACATTAATGTTTTTCGCTTTGGTTTATGCTTTCTGATCAAGAAGAGGAGAAAATGGAAATCTGCCCTCAGTCTTGTTTTTGGGCGGTCGCTTTGTTTCTGTATTTTAAAGTGCATATATAATACCTAGAGCAGTCACAATATGCACTATTCTCGTCCCAGACCATTTTTGTTATCGGGAAACCTCAGAAATGAAACATGTGTGTAATAATACCGCTTACGCAGAAGGTACTAAGCTCATGGCTTCTCGTTTTTCTGCTTAACATTCAGAACAGGTGCAGATATTTTCTCTCACGTTCCAGTTCAGTGAAGGTGAAAATGCAGTTGTGGAAGCGATTATAGGGCACTTTGAAGATTATTTCATTCCAGGGTAAATTTCTCCTTCCAAATGCCACAGGTTCGTCGTTTGTGTGCAGATGAAATAACAAAGCAATCAAACACTACGTGACTGAGTTGAAAATCAAACCCCTCACGTGACAGACTGTCAGTTGTAAAATGTCTTGAAACGCCTACTCAGGAAAAGACGGCCCTGAGTCTACATTGACCATGTTATACAGCTAGCCATTGCGTGAAATGAGCCCTGTGTAATGCACAGTTGCACGTAAAGGTAATGTTTTCATTGACCTCTCCTGTGAAAGATTTGCCATTGACTTGGCTTTCCTTTCCTAAGTTGTTTTAGGAGATCTGATGTTTCATGAGCAATACTTGATTTTACGTTTGCGGAACATGCTTTTGTATTCAGGCAAACTCATATTACTAGCTCTATTTTTTATGTAATCCGGCCACCTGATTACCGAAGCTCCAGTCTTAATTTTTCACCTGCAGCTTCCAAAGAATTGAATTTGAAGGAATTACATTTTCCTGCCCCTGTCGGAGCTGCACCATTTGCTGTTATTAAAGGAATGTGTGTTATTTTACCTAGACATTAAAGATTTGTTCTTACTATCCAAAAAACAATAATGTGTTTTTGGAAAGTGCTTCATACTTTAATTCTGTCTTTTTTGGAGTGTCCTAAATAACTAAGGGCCAGATGTATGAAAAAAGCCGTTTGCAAATCGGAAATAGCGATTTTTAAGAAATCACTATTTCTGATTCGCAAAATGCAATGTATCATATTTGTGATTCGGTAATAGCGATTTCTTAAAAATCGCAAATGCTATTACCGAATCGCAATTTGCGATACCGGCCCCCATTCGCATCTATGGGCCCACATTTGAGAATATTTTGCTTGTCCTAAATTGCGAATTCCTAACTGGAATTCGCAATTTTGGGAAATGCAAAGTCCAGGGCGCCGGGGGCCTAAGTCCCCCTCTGCTGCACCCCAATTTTTTTTTTATCAACATATAAGGTGCACACATGCCAAAAGGGCATGTGTGTTTAACATGTAAATTTTAAAAATGCATTTTGAATGCATTTTTAAAATTTGCACATGGTTACCACCAAGTTCAACTTGGTGGTCATAGCGATTCCTTAATCCCCAATTCGCATTAAGGAATTGCTTCATACATGTGTCTCTAAACAGGGTCACAATTTTAAGGAATCGCTATTTTAGCGATTCCTTAAAATTGCATTCAGAATGCCTTTGATACATTCTGAAAGGGCTTTTTGCATTCGCAAATGGGCATTCGCACCGTTTGTGAATGCAAAAAGCTTTGATACATCTGGCCCTAAAATACTATCTATTAATTAAATTGTACTCAATTTACCAACCTCAGAAAGATATACGTCTGTATTGGCTGTCAAGGATATTTAGCTCAGAAAAGAAAGCTAGTTTCTTTCAGGAGATATTTGCCATCCTCAACATATTATTGTCAGCAACCCTTCCACTTATGTTCCCTCTAATCATGGGTTACTAGGGTAGCTTGCTTCAGAAAACACACGTGACTGAGCTGGTGCACTGGTAGCCAATATGCACCAAACTGTTCCAGAGCAGACAATTATTATCTCTCAAAATCTGTATGTGCCAGCTTTTTGGGCAGCAATGTCCTCTGCATGGTAAATAGGTTTGTAACCCTGCCCTGGGTGCCCATATGAATGAGAATTGGTTAACCAGACTTTCATTTTGTCCCTGTCATCATGCTAGTGTAGCACATGTGGAGTGGCCTATGCCTGTTCCTGATAATGTAACCTATCCTATGACCTGTAAGGGCAAGCGTTGGGACACTTTGTGCTGGGTTTGCATCACAAAATTGAATTGTTTTGAGCTGGAAAGTAGCCCTAATGTAGTACAAAGTAACAATATGCATCCCAATAAACAATGGAAATGAGAGACAGGGTAGTGCTTTGAAACATGACGAAGGAAGATGGATTAGTAGATCCATAAAGACTCACTTATCCCAAGAATAGGGAATTTACATTCATACAGTATGCACATGGGACATGCTATTGAAAGAATTAGATTTCGGTAACCACAGCAATCTTGATCAGAATTAAGGTCCGGATGTACTGGGGTGGGGAGGACTACTTAACTATTTTTTTTCTTGAGCTGCAAGTTTGGTTGTTGCATTTATGTGGTAGTGTAGTCTCTTGTCAATGATGAATAATGGCCTACCATTGTTTTCATATGCACCATTCTGAGACAACTCTGTTTAATTTAAGTAACGTCATCAACAAATATGATATGGTCTAGTTGAAAATAAATTACCACTTAATTTTTTAGAGCATTCATACACTTTTCATTAACAAAAGCAAGTACGAGCACTCACATACTACACTTATGCTTCATAACATATAGATTCAAAAACTTACTCGACACATAAATTAGATACACAAACAAACTCTGCCACAATATATGTGATAATCAAAATATTTTCACTTTTATTACATGCTGGGATCTCCCTCCCGCCTTCATTGGTTTCTCCCCTACATGCAAAGATCTCTGGAGTTGGCAGAACACCTACCACAAAAACAGAAAATTACATATAAAAGTCAACGATTTTGTAGGCATTGTGAATCAGCCTTTCATCACAGAAGCATCCTCCTCCAGCCTTCTATTCCATTCTTCATCAAAATCACAACATGGCTAACAAAACAAGATGAGATGGAGGCCCACTATTAACTGGTGCAGCATTGTAACTCATTTGTGAGGGGTTCCTCCAAAAGTGTTGTCAGCTTTATAAGGGTCCAGAGACCAACTGATTAATGCATTTTCAGGTCCAAATTTGGAGGAGCATTGACACACACTGCAGTGCAGTAGGTGTGTACACATAGCAGGGTGAATGCACTGGGAAGACTTTGGTCATAGGACTTGGATAACTGGGTTATTAGTTGGAAGGATTGAAAACCCTACTCAAGTAATGAACAGTCCTTGTGAGGGTGAACCATAAAAGCCACTAAATACACTTGTCCTTAACACCCTGTTGGCTTGGCACAAAAGCAGTCAGGCTCAACTAATATGTGATGTATGGAGTACACCCACCACAGTAGAGCCAATAACAGCCATGTGACCATTGCCACTGGTAGAAAGACACATTTGGTTTAGGCAGGAAATGCCCACTTTCTGAAAGTGCCATTTTAAGGATAGTAAATTAAAATCTGACTCTACTATTAAAAAGGATTTTAAATTACAATTCAAATGAGTTGAAGAACTATTTCTAAATCTGTTCCCATACTAAAGTTTCCATACTAAAGTTATCACTTATTAGGTGTAATTAGGTAACCCAGTGTTAGTCAATGGGAGACATAGCCTTACTACTGTGAAAAACAAGGGCATGTAAAACATAAGCACACATGTCCTACTTTTTAAATACCATGCACCTTGTCCTAAGAGTCTTTAGGGCCTTTTCATTAACAAAATCAAATAGAAGGCATTAAAAAGGTATCAATAAGGATGATTTAGGCCTGGCAAAAGTTTTTTTTTTTTTTTTGCAAACGTCAGCTTCTCCACTGGGACCTCGTTTTTTTGCAAGGTCAAAATGGCAGTTTAAAAGTGTTATACAGACTGCAGTGGCAGGCCTAAGATATTTTATTAGCTACTTTAGTGGGCGGCAAAATGAGTGCTTCATTGTATAATTTAATGTACAGGCCCTAGGTACATGTGTTAATATATATGAGGGAGTTTCAAGTAAATTAAATCTGCCATTTGGGACTATTTTACCATGTTTAAGGGAGAGGGCACAAGCACTTTGCCACTGATTAGCAGGGGGAAAGTGTACAGAGTCCTAATGCCAACCAAAAAATCTGCACACATAAGAGAATACCACACCAAGGATTTCAGGCCTGGCTTAAGGTCCAGGATATTTTGGGTCTGCACTCCCAGCCACATTATTGGTATACCCACGTGGCACCGCTGCACAGGAGAGCCCTGAGGGTAGCCAGGCTGTCACTCCATAATCAGTTAGAAGAACCAGAGCTGCAGACAGGTGGTAAGTGTAATATTTGGATTTTCACTTAAAAGCTCATGAGGTTTAGGAATGGTATTCAATCTTGTGTTCAGTTTGACTTTTGTTGTAACATTTCATGTTGTGTTCAATCTATGTTGTTTGTGTGTTATGAAACTCGAAGTTTACAAATACTAGTATGCATGCACTTTAGCCTTGGTTCAATTTACTAATAATATTATCGTGACATAATGGAAATGCCTTCAAATTCGATATTTTGTGACATAACAGTTAAAACACAAATTCAAAATTTGTGATCTGTTACATTTCTATGTTGTCATAGTTTGTTTATATGATGCCAACAGTGAATACTATTTCCTTACCTTCATACCACCATATTTATTTTCAATAAAAGATATCGAAATTCACACACAAATCAACAATAACGCTTAATACTTTAGGATGTATTTCTGTCTTGTAACAATATACTCAAATCTTAGATAGGTTATGTGTTGAGGATGTTTGAAAACATCATTTAAAAATGTAATCATGCAATTATGAAAACCTTTTCACAAACTTTTTCCCTCCTTTGGATGCCTAACTCCAAACATTGTTTTTAAAATGATCATACCTTACAATTCTAGTAAGCCCTCTCTTCAGGATCACCCAAAAGCATTTTGCTTTCACCCCTACTGTTTTCTAAAATCATTTGTATTGGCATTAGATCTCTCTGCATGTTACCACTGCTTGTGTGCATTACTTAAAACACGATAAAATTGGCCTACACCTAATTGGCTTGTTTAATTTACTTGTAGTTCCCTAGTAAATAGTACTACATGTACCATGGCCTGCAAAGTAAATGCTACTGGTGGGACCTGCAGCACACATTGTGACGCCCACTAAGGTAGCACTTTAAAATATGTCTTGGGCTTCCCACTTAAGCATGAAGTGCAGTTTTAAATACAGCTTTTGCCAGGCCTAAACATACTTTTTAAAATGTATGTCACGCCAAAATTAGGCCCTGAACAGCCCAGAGGGCAGGGTACATTGTAGTTAAAAATTAGGGCATATACTTTAAAGTTTTACATCTCTTGGTAGTGGAAAACCCCTGAATTCATTTTTCACTACTGTAAGGCCTGTCTCTCTCACTGGGTTAAATTGAGTTACCTTATTACATTTATTAAGTGCTAAATTGTGATTGGGAAAAGATACAGTAATCAAATGAATTGCAATTAAAAAAGCTTGTTCATAGTCAAGTCATATTTTAAGTCACAATTCCAAAAACACCCATTTTAGAAAGTTGGTGTTTTCCTGTCCTAACCATTTGGTGCCTGCTGTCAGTGTCCTGGATCACATGACTCTGAGTAGCTTAGCTGCTGGTCTTTGTGTATAGCTCCAAGACAGTGAGTTAAAAGGGGACTAGGTGTTGGCAGTATGGGCCATCCTGCCAGGATGGCTAGGGGCAGTGCTGTTCCCTACTCCACTTATACTTCAACAGATTGCTTCATGCATACACACACAAAGAACCTGACACTTCCCTTTTGTTGCCTCAGACTTCTTAGAGCCTTGACAGGGGAAGAAAAGAATCTTCCAGAACCAGATGTGGGGATAGTATAGCTTCTCCCCTACTTCAAAGGCCGACACAAGGTATACATACTGGAACCTCTGATCACAACTTCAGTACACTCCAGGACCTATGCCCATTACAGAAGGATGGCCTTATACCTCAGAGATCTGCCCTGCTGGTGAGGTCCTGCCTTGCTCCCCAGAGGATTGCCCCATTGCTTGTGGCCTGCATGCTCCTAAGAGGACTGCCCTACTGCTACCAAAGGATTGTGCTACTGCTTGAGGATTTCCTTGTTTCCCAAAGGACTGACCTGCTGTTTGATGCCTGCTTTGTTCCCCAGATGGCTGTCCTGCAGCTTCAGGCTTGCTCTGCTCTGTGGAAGGAAGACAACCTGATCCTTTCATCCCAGGCTACCTGAGCCACTCCAAGGGTCAGTTGACTTACCTGTTCTGAGCTACATGAACACAACAAACTCCAGAGCACCCCTTGCAACTGTCCAGCTGACCTGCTGCAACTAGACCTGAAAATGAACCTACTGAACTCTGCTTTGGTGAGTTCCTGATCCCCCAGAGGTGCCTTTTCTGATTATGGTCCCTTGGTTGGTATCAGAGTGCACTCCTTTTCATGAAAAGGAAAATCCTGATGATTTGGGCTCTTTGTGACCACTAATGGGTCTGCTCTCACTGAGATACTCCTGCCCCCTTTGCACTACAGCAATGACATCTTGGGGTGATTTTGTACACAAAGCTCCAGCAACAACAGTGAGCGAGGCCCGACCAGATCTTCTTGCAAGAGCAATGACCCCTTGTGATGTCAGGCCTGCTCTTCGCACTGCAGTGGCAGCCATACGCTACACTTTCCCTGCTCGTCACAGCCTCCTCCACCGTGAACTTGACTCTTTCTGCAGGACTTTGAGAAAGGAACTTTTTCAGTGGGCCTAGCCTGGTCCTTGTAACCAGCGTGCACTCTATTGCGGTATGCCCAAACTTGTGGCTTTCCCACGGTCTAGCACAACCAGATGACAGCAAGTGGTGCTTTTTGCTTTTAGGTGCTTTATCTGCCTAAAACTGTAAAATTGAATATCTCCAGTTCTACAAACTGATTTTTTTATAATTTTGGTTTTAGTTTATTTATTAACATTTATCTTTTTTTTTTTTAATTGGGTTTGGATTTTTTTGTATTGTGTTTTCACTTTATTACTGTACACATTGCCTTTTAAGTTAAAGCTGACTGTTTTTGTGCCTAGCTACACGAGGGTCAGGCACAGGTAAATTTTGTGAGTTTTGTGGCTGAATCTGACAAGGATTGTTGTTTTTGCCTTAGTTGGACTTTTACTTATCAATAACCCAGTTTCTGACAGCCAGGGGTGTGTGATTTGGATCAGGTGTATGCAATTCTCTTATTATCTCCCATGCAGAAATCTAGCTTCCGCACGTGCAGGTATATAAACTGGTGGCAGAGGTCTCCGCTAAGTGTGCAGATTGTAGTATATGTTCAAAAATTACAAGTCAGACTGAGGGGATGGAGCCATGTAAGTCCATACCTAGGGTTAACCTTACACCTGGAACTGATGAATAGCAAAATCTATTCAATTACTCCTGGTTGTAAAAGTAAACTCACATGTGAGTTAATCTTTAAATGTAAATTTACATTTGTGAATTTTGTTTTTGTCCAGCTTTACACAATTCTACTCTTAACAATGTAAGAGCTACTGATGAGAAAGGGGGTTGTAGATATGTCAATAAAGCAGTAGTTTATTTTGGTGATAATATTAATCTGCCATCAGTAGAGTGACTACATTTCTGCCACTAGCAGCAGGACAATTATAATTAGGGTCAAACAGCAATTTGGAGCTTTAATCATTTTATAAAACGTAATTTTAGTTCTGTTTTTATAATCTTGTATCTGTGTGAATTGCTCGGAGGGTGCAGGCCATGACTGATTATTATTATATTCTGTAAAGGTGAGGGCAAGTCTGATTTTTTCTTTTTTTTGCCATTTATTGTATGTGTACCTCTTTTGAAACATTACAATAATCTTTCCATCACCAATAGCGTATTTTGTACATGCATTTAACCATATACATTAAAACAGATTAATCATTTCAGAGCATTTACGTTACAGTACTAGCATGTTTAATAATCGCAGATATTTCATCTTCTGTAGAAAAAAAAACAGTCGTTTTTAACTATATGCTGTTGACAAGCAGAGCTAGTGATATGGCAGGTATGATTTACCTAATTTTTACGTTTTCCATCTTTAAAATGCAAACTGGACAACATATTGTCTATATTTAGGCAAGTGTCAATAAAATCTTAAAGTAAATTATTATTCGAACTCATTCTCTATCCAAACCCTGATTTTACCTCCTCACATGTCACAATATTGACAAACTTTGAAATAGGTTTAAATGCATAATTATTGAGAAAGTGCTCTGATGGCTTAATATTGCACAGCCAAAGACAATATTAAAATACCAATGTTAAATGAAGTAGGACAAATGAAAACGATGTAAGGAGTGATTGTTCTACCGAGAAAATTACTCTACATGGTCTAAGTGAACGGGAGTATCATGCTTGTGAAAATGGACGTCGGCAAATCATGGAAAGTCTGTATCAGACAATATGTGGGTACTTCTTTAGTTACGTAAACGTGGCTGATTCTCAATGAACACAGCTTATCACATCAGTGCTGCTGGCAAAATTCAAATTGCCTCCAAGGACTAAATCAACTTGCTGAGTACTGTGACTAGGCATGTTATGAGCTCTTGTAATGAACTAGCACCCCATATTTCAAGTGCATGTGCGGTTTTATGTCAGATACCAGGGAGCATTGGTGGTCAGTCTTCAACCTCCCTTTACATGGCCGCGGTTAAGACCTCTAGTTAGTTGCAAGCTGTCTCGTGTCAAGTAGTTTGGCCCGACTTACCAGTGAACCATAATAAAATCTTAACGTGTAATTTTCCACCATTAAAGACTAAGGGGGTCATTCTGACCCTGGCGGTCACCGACCGCCAGGGTCAACGACCACGGAAGCACCGCCAACAGGCTGGTGGTGCTTCCTGGGCCATTCTGACCGTGGCGGTAAAGCCGCGGTCGGAAAAGGAGAACCGGCGGTTTCCCGCCGGTTTACCCCTGGCCCAGGGAATCCTCCATGGCGGCGCTGCTTGCAGTGCCGCCATGGGGATTCCGACCCCCTTCCCGCCATCCTGTTCCTGGCGGTTTTTACCGCCAGGAACAGGATGGGGGGAACGGGTGTCATGGGGCCCCTGGGGGCCCCTGCACTGCCCATGCCACCGGCATGGGCCGTGCAGGGGCCCCCTAACAGGACCCCATAATGATTTTCAGTGTCTGCTTTGCAGACGCTGAAAATCGCGACGGGTGCCACTGCACCCGTCGCACCCCTGCAAATCCGCCGGCTCCATTCGGAGCCGGCTTCCTCTTTGCAGGGGCTTTCCCGCTGGGCCGGCGGGCGATCTTCTTGAGATCGCCCGCCGGCCCAGCGGGAAAGTTGGAATCACCGCCGCGGTCATTTGACCGCGGTGCGGTGTTTGGGCGGGTTCCGCCCGGCGGGCGGTGCCCGCCGCCCTCCGGGGTCGGAATGACCCCCTAAGGGCCAGATGTAGGAAAGGCTTAGCAACTCGCAATTGGCGAAAAACGCCGTTTGCGAGTCGCTAAACCCCATCTGGAATGTAGAAATGAATTTTGAGAGTCGGAACCGACTCGCAAAATGCATTTCCGAGTCGCAAATAGGAAGGAGTGTTCCCTTCCTATTTGCGAGTCGCAGTGGTATGCAATTCCATTTGCGACCGCGAAAGCGGTCTCAAATGGACTCGCAGTTACCATCCACTTGAAGTGGATGGTAACCCACTCGCAAACGGGAAGGGGTCCCCATGGGACCCCTTCCCCATTGTGACTGGACCAAATAATAATTTTTCAGCGCAGGCAGTGGTCCAATGGACCGCTACCTGCCCTGAAAAATACCGAAACAAAAGGTTTCGATTTATTTTTCAAAGTGCAGCTCGTTTTCCTTTAAGGAAAACGGGTTGCACTTTGAAAAAAAAAAACTGCTTTATTTAAAAGCAGTCACGGACATGGAGGTCTGCTGTTCCCAGCAGGCCTCCATCCCCGTGAGTGCCCTGAGTCGCTATGGGGTCGCAAATTGCGACCCACCTCATTAATATTAATGAGGTGGGTCTTTGTGACCCCATAGCGACTCGCAGAAGGTGTCTGAGACACCTTTCTGCATTCCAAATTGCGAGTTGCAATTTGCGAGTCGCTGGGACTCGCAAATTGCAACTCGCAATTTGGAACCTACCTACATCTGGCCCTTAGACTCGCATACTACTATCTCACAGCAAATAAATTAATGAAAATCATCTTCCCAGTTCAAGGCATGGTAACACAACTAATATACAACCACTGCGGGCTACAACCACACAGTTTCTTCCACTGACACTGAATGCTGCAGGCCTTAGACCAGTGAATAACATCGGCCACACTCTTATTGACGCAGCAAGTTATGTAAAAACCAACAAATGCCAGACCTTAAACATACACAAACAAAATGTGGGGCACTTCTTTACGTAGAAAGAAAAAATTAACAGTGTCCCTGATATTAAAGAATTAGAAGGGATAACTCTTGAGATGAGCTGAATGTGAAAGTATTATGTGAGGCTAAAAAAGGAATGGGAGAAACGAAATTCGCTAAAGCATGGGAGGAAATATTGGTTTCAGTGCTTGTGGATGATGATTCATCTGGGGGAATTAAGCCGCCCCAGTAGACATCTAAATTTATACAGAGAAATTAAAGGAGGGAATCTAGATGAGTACTAGATACTGACACCTTCCTCCTTGATAATAAAATGTCCCATTGTCTTGGGAAACGCTCCATGCTCTCCTCACTCTCTACTTGCATAGTATGGTTTGTTCAAACAAAAGTATAGGAAACAATAGGTCTGTATTTGATCTCCACAATCATTTTTTTGTTTCTTTTGGTTGATGTTCACATTTGTGAGAAAGCGGAATATGAGGTGGGGTGGATGGTAGTCTACAACAAGTAATAATGCCACTATGTGTATGAAGTTCAGTAAAGTTTTCAGCAATTTAAACCTGAGATCAACTCCTGGTAGATATGGCACAGAGCTGACAGACTTAAGAAAATGTGCAAAGCACTTAGAAGTACCAAAACAGTTAAAAGTTAAAAACACAACATAATAAAATTCCCAATCCAATTTATAAGAATAAAGAATACTCTAATGGACAAAATTATTCTGAAATGACAAAAATCCAATAGGAGGAACTGGAAATATGCATTTTTAAATGGTTCCATGAAACCAGAGCCAAAAGGCATTCAGTATCGGTGGCGTCACCTGGTTGCTTTTGGCTGGGACTTGGGCACAATTGAAAGGCCACAGTGAAGGATATAAAAATAAGATTCATCCCAGTTGAAAGTTTTGCCTTCTGGTGTAGCCTTTGAAAGAGAAGTTAAAAATCCTTGGCAAGGCAGCAGGCTGTGCCCAATACTCGCTCCAGGAGGCCGAAAAGCCATCTGACGAGGTCCCAGTGAAGCAGTTGACTTTTGAAGGAAGGTCCCTCACCGGGCCCAATACTTTAGGTGTCTTCACCTAGTGAAGATTTCTACTAAGCCCAGGTGGTAAAATGTGCTCGGCTTGTGGAGTTTGTGGAATATTTGCACTCCCTTCTATGTGGAGTAAAGCAGATTTTCCAAAATTCCACCATCTGGTGTGTGGCAGAATATTGTTAGTTTGTACAAGAATTGTTTTTGGAGCTTGTTCGAGAGTGCCACAATACTATAAGTAGCATGCACAAGATTTCACATCCACTCATGCAGCTTCCAGCCGCAACTGCTTCATTATAGTGCCACTTGCAAACAATCGTGGGTGCACCTCAAGCATGTTCTCTAATCGAGAAGCAGCTAAATCTACTTGAAAATACATTTTAGAGGGGATTTACTACTCCAACGGACTGTTAGAGTTGTTGTTTAGTGTGACACACCTTTTTTGTTGCTTTTTTTTCCAAAAGGAAAGAAGTGCCTCAAAGACTCGGATTTCCTGTATATGTCCATCGGCCTCTTACCAGTGCTTTATCCATTTCTTGGTCACTCTTAACTTGGATTTCGAGGTGGAAGGATCGCTCTGTTTGTCTGCTGCGTATACCGTTAGATTTGAGGACTATGGCCCTCATGACAACCCTGGTGGTAAATCCCGCTTACCGCCGTGCTGAAGGCCCCCAACATACCGTGTGGGGATGAAAATCCGCTCCAGGAATTACGACCCACATCTCGGAATCCGCCACAATTCAGACACCCACACAAGTCCGCCAAACCAAAGGTCAGTGATAAACTGGTGATACCAAAACCTACACGTTACGCCAACAAGAATACGCCCACAGTATCACGCCCCACGAATCAACGCGGCGGTCTTTTAGCCGCGGTATTCCATTGGCGGTACACACCGATGCGCTCAATATACACACACATTTACAAAACACAACCACATTGTACACACACCTGATACACATATACACACCACACCCACACACTTTAAAACACACACCCACATTACCCACAAACCCTTACAACTAATTATTTTTGAAAAAGCTAAGAGGGAGAATAGCAAACACAACACCAGCATCCACAGGCACACAACATCATCACTCATACAACACCCACACACCTCAAACAAAACACCCCAGCACAACACATCACATAGCACAACAAACAGCACCTCACACATCATCCCCACAACATCATGGCACCCCATAGACACCCCAGGTTTTCAGAGAAGGAGCTCAGGGTCATGGTGGAGGAAATCATCCGGGTGGAGCCACAGCTTTTCAGATCACAGGTACAGCACACCTCCATTGCTAGGAAAATGGAGCTATGGCGGAGAATCGTCGACAGGGTCAATGCAGTGGGACAGCATCCAAGAACACTGGATGACATCAGGAAGAGATGGAACGACCTACGGTGGAAGGTGAGTTCAGTGGTATCCAGACACCAGATTGCTGTACAGAGGACTGGTGGTGGACCCCCACCTCCTCTCCCACAATAACAACATGGGAGGAACAAGTCTTGGCAATACTGCATCCTGAGGGCCTCGCAGGAGTAGCAGGAGGACTGGACTCTGGTAAGTCAGATCTTATTTACCATATCAATCCACCCCACCTGCATGCCATCACATACCCCCACACTCACCCTCACTCCCATCACTCTAACACCTCACATATGCCCCACTATCACAACCCACACATCCCAATACCAAGGCCCTGCATGCAACACCTATGCATGGACCCCCATCACCAAAGCATGTCCAGTACAGGTACCCACACAGACCCCCAAACCAACTATCATAAAAGGGCAAACACAATAATGCAAGCACAGGAGTAGAGGGTACCTCACCCAATGCAGAAGATGGCACACACAGATACTAAAACTATGCATTTACACCCCAACAGGACCCATACCCAATGTCACCGTACAGGAGGTGCCAGACATATCCAGTCCCCCCACAGAAGAGGCCCACAGTGATGACAGCAGCTCTGCACGCCTGGATCAAGATGACCAGCCCGGCCCATCAGGGACCTCTGGACAGTCGGTTCCCCTGCCACTGTCACAAGCCACCACAGACCCTCCCCCCTCAGGAAACACCACCACAGCACCCACCCAGCGGGCCCATGCCACTGTCCCCAGGACACGTCTGTAAGAAATTGGGTCTTTGGTTGACAGTCAGGTTACCCCCTGTTCAAGCAAGGACCCTCACTCTAGTCAGGGTAAAAGAGAATCACCCTCAGCTAACCCCTGCTTACCCCCTTGGTAGCTTGGCAGAGCAGTAGGCTTAACCTCAGAGTGCTAGGTGTAAAGTATTTGTACCAACACACACAGTAACTTAATGAAAACACTACAAAATGACACAACACCGGTTTAGAAAAATAGGAAATATTTATCTAAACAAAACAAGACCAAAACGACAAAAATCCAACATACACAAGTCAAGTTATGAATTTTTAAAGATTAAACTCAAAAATAGCGCTTAGAAACAAAAATGCTTCAATGAGATGTTAACACGGCGTCGTGACGGAGTTATTCCCAACAAGCCGACACCAGCGGCGCCGGACACGGAGTCGTGTAGACCCCCAAGTACAGTACCTTTGGTGAAGAGTGAAAACAAGCCGAGGCGCGAAGTCAGGAATCGCGGCGTCTGTGCAAAACGTTGAATCCGTGCACTTCAAGCGGCGTCAGTCACGATGTGGTGCGGCGACTTCCACGGAGTCGCGGACTTCAGCGGGGCTGCTGCAGCGACGGGCCTGCGAAGAGTGTCGCGTTCCAGCGAAGGTCACGGCGTCAGGTGCAGGCGGCGTTACCGGATTCAGCAGCGGCGTCGGTCCGAAGTCGATTTCCTTGGATTTCCACCAGCTTTCCTTTCAAGGGCCCAGGGACTGGGTAGGGCACCACTTGTCAGAGCAGGAGTCTCTCCAGAGACTCCAGGTGCTGGTAGAGAGAAGTCTTTGCTGTCCCTGAGACTTCAAACAACAGGAGGCAAGCTCTAAATCAAGCCCTTGGAGATTTCTTCACAAGATGGAATGCACACAAAGTCCAGTCTTTGCCCTCTTACTCTGGCAGAAGCAGCACTGCAGGAAAGCTCCACAAAGCACAGTCACAGGCAGGGCAGCACGTCTTCCTCACCTATCAGCTCTTCTCCAGGCAGAGGTTCCTCTTGGTTCCAGAAGTGTTTCTCAAGTCTGTAGATTTGGGTGCCCTTCTTATACCCATTTTAGTCTTTGAAGTCACCTTTCTTCAAAGGGGACTCACACCTACTTGTGAAATCCTGCCTTGCCCAGGCAAGTCATCAGACACACAGCAGGGGGTTGGAGCCGGCATTGTCAAAGGCAGGCACAGTCCTTTCAGATGAGAGTGACCACTCCACCCCTCCCTCCTAGCAGAGATGGCTAATCAGGAAATGCAGGTTACACTCCAGCCCCCTTTGTGTCACTGTCTAGTGCGAGGTGAAAAACAACCCAACTGTCAAACTGACCCAGACAGGGAATCCACAAACAAGGCAGAGTCACAAAATGGTTTAAGCAAGAAAATGCTCACTTTCTAAAAGTGGCATTTTCAAACGCACAATCTCAAAATTAACTTTACTAAAAGATGTGTTTTTAAATTGTGAGTTCAGGGACCCCAAACTCCACATGTCCATCTACTCTCTAGGGGAATCTATGCTTTAATCATATTTAAAGGTAGCCCCCATATTATCCTATGAGAGAGACAGTCCTTGCAACAGTGAAAAACGAATTTAACAATATTTCACTGTCAGGACATATAAACCACATTACTATATGTCCTACCTTAACCATACACTGCACCCTGCCCTTGGGGCTACCTAGGGCCTACCTTAGGGGTGCCTTACATGTAAGACAAGGGAAGGTTTAGGCCTGGCAAGTGGGTACACTTGCCAAGTCGAATTTACAGAGTATAAAATACACACACAGACACTGCAGTGGCAGGTGTGAGACATGATTACAGGGTTACTTGTGTGGGTGGAACAACCAGTGCTGCAGGCCCACTAGTAACATTTGATTTACAGGCCCTGGGCACCTCTAGTGCACTTTACTAGGGACTTAACAGTAAAACAAATATGCCAATCATGGAGAACCAATTACGTACACATTTTAAACAGGAGCACTTGCACTTTAGCACTGGTTAGCAGTGGTAAAGTGCCCAGAGTAACAAAAACAATAAAATCAGAGTCCAGCACCCATCAACAACCTGGGGAACAGAGGCAAAAAGTTAAGGGAGACCACGCCAAGGATGAAAAGTCTAACAACGTCAATCAGCTGTGTGTCCACCGCTACAAGGACCCCAGGCAAACCCACCAACCCAAGACAATCAGGGATCTGGGGTCAGTGGGCTCCCGGTTCAGGAGACAGAGGCACAGGACAACAGGGAATCTGGGAGGACTGCTGTGGGACAGGGGGAGGACAGGCCCAGGGAACCGACCCTCTACGAGGCACTCTCCAACATCATGGGAGCATATCACCATTCCCAGGAGACCATGGGCACGGCACTGGCCAAGTTTCAGGAGACCCAGCGGCTGCAGGAGGAACACTACCTTGGGATCAGGGAGGACTTGAAGTCCATTAGCACCACCCTGGTTACCATTGCAGGGGTGCTGGCAGACCTGGCCAACACCATGAGTGACACAGTGGCACACTAACGGGCCCCTGACACTAGCCTGGACGATGAACAGCCCTCCACCTCCGCTGGAGCTAGTGGACAGGAGGCACCGTCACAGGAACAACAGGCCACCAGCACCCCACCCCCTGCAAAAGGAGAACCACCCCGCAAACGGTCCCTGAGATACAGGAACAAGACAGAGAACATTGCCAAGAAACCCACCAGGAAATAAGACCCTCCTGAATGTCACCCTTCTGTCCCACTTTGTCACCCTGTCCATCTTAAACTGCCGTTGCTCCACTTCCTATGCCCCCATGGACAATGCACCTGTGAGACCAAGAGACTGAACTCCACCATGGACATTCCTCGACAATCACCCCAGCCCATTGAACACCCCCTCCACTTATTAGTACAGAAATAAACACCCTTGAATCACAAATCAATCTGGAGTCAGTCTGTACTTTCACAAATGTGTAATTGCAACCTCTCAGATATATAGCAATGTCAATGTACATGTTCACATACCAATGTTGCACATTTGTTGGCCAGCAGTAAACATAGCAGAGGGTACAAAGTGGGACCCAGATCTGTGAAATGGAAAGCCAAAGTCACATGTCAGGGTCCATACACCGAGGTAAAAAGGCAGATTTATGCTAGGTCCTACAATAGTATGATATGTGGGAAGCAGTTCCAGCCTCTTACCTGTGTCTCACTGGAAGTATTGCATGATGATGTTGTTACGGTTGTCGACATCTTCTTCTTCTGCCTCCTCTTCTTCACTGTCCACAGGCTCCACAGCTGCCACAAGACCAGCATCAGGCCCATCCTCCTGCAGAAAAGGCACCTGGTTTCGCAAAGCCAAGGTGTGCAACATACAGCATGCCACGATTATCTGGCACACCTTCTTCGGTGAGTAGTATAGGGATCCACCTGTCAGATGGAGGCACCGGAATCTGACCTTCAGGAGGCCGAAGGTGTGCTATATTATCCTCCTTGTTTGCCCATGTGCCTCATTGTAGCGTTCTTCTGCCCTTGTCCTGGGATTCCTCACTAGGGTCAGTAGCCATGACAGATTGGGGTAACCAGAGTCACCTGCAAATATCGAGGGACAACTGTTAGACATCCTCCAAACATTAGGGAATCTGCCATAACCAGACACCTAATTAAACTGTGTGGGGACCTTGGGCTCACCTATTAGCCACACACGGTGCCTCTGGAGTTGGCCCATCACATAAGGGATGCTGCTATTCCTCAAAATGTAAGCGTCATGCACAGAACCTGGATACTTGGCATTCACATGGGAGATGTACTGGTCATCCAAACACACCATCTGCACATTCATTGAATGGTAGCTTTTCCGGTTTCTGTACACCTGTTCATTCCTGCGGGGGGGGGGACAAATGCCACATGTGTACCATCAATGGCACCATGATGCCGGGGATATGTCTCAGGGCATCGAAGTCAGCTTTCACTGTGGGCCAATCCTCCACCTGATGTAGCTGCGCATGTGTTTCAGCAGGGCAGATAACACTCTGGACAACACGTTAGAGAACATTGGCTGTGACATCCCTGATGCCAGGGCTACTGTTGTTTGAAAAGACCCACTTGCCAGGAAATGGAGCACTGACAGGACCTGCACTATAGAAGGGATTCCAGTGGGATGGCGGATAGCTGACATCAGGTCTGGCTCCAACTGGGCACACAGTTCCTGGATTGTTGCACGATCAAGTCTGTAAGTGATAATGATGTGTCTGTCTTCCATTGTCGACAGGTCTACCAGGGGTCTGTACACCGGAGGATGCCGCCATCTAGTCCCCTGCCCCAGCGGACATGCCCTATGGAGGAGAACGGTGAGCAGAGGGTCACACACCACAGATGTTTCACAAGGCTGTATAGCCCAATCGTTAAATTATCTCCATGTGCGTTTGTCTGTCCAGGAGGGTGGGCATCTCCATCGCCCCAGGCACCTCATGCCCTGCCCCAGTCAGCTCTGCTGCCCTCAGTGAGCAGGCTATTGACCTCCTGAAATCCCTCACTGTTGGGCAATCAACCATTTTTAATGTAATCAAAGGTGTTGAGAGGCATTTGCAGCAAACAAATGCATACCTGGAGGACATTCATTCTGGTGTGGCGGCCCAACATAGAGCATTTCAGGCTCTGGCCTCAGCACTGATGGCAGCCATTGTCCCTGTGTCCAGCCTCCCCCCTCCAACTTCTTCTACCCAGACCCAATCCCATGTACTTCAACCTGTCCCAAGCACACCATCAGACCAGCATGCAGACTCATCAACACACAAGAGTAGATATGGCAAACATAAGCACCACACATCCAACAGGCACTCACACAGGCACCATCCCCATGCAGACACAGCAACATCCACTGCCTCCACTGTGTCCCCCTCCTCCAGGTCCTCCTCCTCCCTACCTGTCTCGTCTCCACTCACACCTGCATGCACTACATCTTCATCCACTACCTCCATCACCAGCACGCCCATCAATACACACAGCTCGCGTGCAATCACCACCCCCACTGCTATGCACACATCCCCTGTGTCCTCTCCCAGTGTGTCTGTGAGCCCTCCTCCCAAACTACACAAACGCAGGCACACACCCACCCAACAGCCTCCGGCCCATGCTAATTCATCCAAATTCAGCAGACATACACCTCCTACAACCACTACCTCTTCCTCCACTCCCAAACCCCCTCCATCTTCCCATCCCAGTGTGTCTAAGAAACTCTTCCTGGCTAACATTGACCTCTTCCCTACACCTCCCCCACCGTCCTTCCCCTAGGGCCAGGCTGTCCAGGTCCCAGCCCAGCTCCTCAGCCACCAAATTATCCAGCACAGTGGTCTCAGCAAGTCCGGTCACATCGCGGGCGGCACCCATCAGGGCTGCCAGTGTGCCACCTAGCGAGGCCAAGGATCAGCCCATTCTGCCACCTGCCAAGGTGAAGAAGTTGCCCACATGCCGATGGGAGAAGCCACACCAACCACTAAGCAAGGGCTCCTCCAAGCCAAAAGGGGACAGTGCCAAGGGACCAGCAGCGACATCAAAGGTGGGGAAGGGACACAAGGTGAAGAGCAAGTCAGGACAGGGCATGGAGGCTCCGGCTGAGGGACCAGAGTCTCCCCTTCTGTCAACCAGAACATCAACCTGTACGGCGGTGGACACCGCCACCTGCACCGCCACCTGCTCCGCCACCTGCATGTCTGCTGCCTCTGCAACAGTCCCCAGCACCATCCCCAGTGGGCAGCCATCCAAGGCTGCAGGAGACGTCCTGCTGTGTCCCTCCACAGGTGCTGAAACACACACCACCGCTATCACCTCCGCTACAGACACTGCCACAAACACCGCCACCAGCCCTGCGACGTGCTCAGACAGTGCCACCACAGCTGACATGGCCTTCGTCCCAAGTGGGCAGCTGTCCGAGGCTGCTGGAGATGTCCTGGGCCCTGCACACACTACATGAGGCAACACAACCAGCAATGGGCAGTACCAGCAGTTGACAGACGAAGTCGCAGCAGGGTGGAGTGTGTCTTTGCCTCCATGGAGTATCATGCTACCTGTTCCCAGGCAATCTCATGGCACACACACCCAGGTGAGGGAATGGGACCTGCCACACTGCATATGAAGCACTCTGGGCACAAATCCCCCTCCAGAACCAGTGGAGAATCACATCCACTACCTCAGTTGTTGGCAGGCTGAAGCACTCTGGGCACAATGCCCCCTCCAGAACCAATGGAGAATCACATCCACTACCTCAGTCCTTGTCAGGATGAAGCACTCTGGGCACAAAGCCCTTATCAGGATGAAGCGCTCTGGGCACAACGCCCCCTCCAGAACCAGTGGAGAATCACATGCACTACCTCAGTCCTTGGCAGGATGAAGCACTCTGGGCACAAAACCCCCTCCAGTACCAGTGGAGAATCACATCCAATACCTCAGTCCTTGGCAGGATGAAGCACTCTGGGCACAAAGCTCCCTCCAGAACCAGTGGAGAATCACATCCCCTACCTCAGTCCTTGGCAGGATGAAGCACTTTGGGTACAATGCCCCCTTCAGAACCAGTGGAGAATCACATCCACTACCTCAGTCCTTGGCAGGATGAAGCACTCTGGGCACAACGCCCCCTCCAGAATTAGTGGAGAATCACATCCACTTGAGAGACTGTGGCTTTGCACTCCCCAGGGTAAAGCAGTGTGCAACCCACCCACTTGAGAGACTTGAGAGACTGTGGCCTTGCACTCCCCAGAAAAAAGCAGTGGGCAAACCACCCACTTGAGAGACTTGTGAGACTGTGGCTTTGCACTCCCCAGGATAAAGCAGTGGGCAAACCACCCACTTCAGAGACTTGAGAGACTGTCGCTTTGCACTCCCCGGGACAAAACTGTAGGCATGGAGCCCCCTCGTGGAGCAGTCGTTCATCCAGCTGAGGTGCCCCCACTTCCCCTCCCCCTGAGGTGCCTGTTTATTTACGATCTGATGCCCCTGCAGTATTCTCTCCGTTTCGAATCAGGTATCTTGTGTGGGCTTCGCCCATGCATTTTGGGACCACTGGTCCACGGACAATGATTTCATTAACATCCGGACTTCTGTAGTTAGTGTACATATTTGTGTATACTGAGATTTTAATTTGGCCTATCTTATTTTTCAATGATTACACTCGTTACAATCATTTCATTTGGTCCTTGCGTTCTCCAAGGGGCTACGGATGTATATGTAATTTTGCTGCATGTATTTGTGTGTATGGTGTTGTGGGTGAGGGTGGGGTGGGGTGGGGGTGTTGCATGTGTGTGTCACTCTCTTTTCCTTCCTCCCCTCGCCTGTGTGCTAGGTGCAGTACTCACCGTAGTCGTCGCCAGCGACTTTCCTGCTCCTGATACAAGAGGAGGTAACGCAACATGGGCAGGACCTGTAACTCAGGCTCCATGGCGTCCTGGTTCCTCGTTGGGTGTTGAAAGGTTGAGTGGTTTCTGTTCCAAGTACTGTTCCCGCTGTGCTTCGGATGGTGTTGGTACTGCCCCGGAAAAGGTGGTGGATAGGCCTCTTGTAATACAGTGGGTGGAACCTTGTCTTCCGCCTGTCTTTTGACGGTGACCGCCGCAGTGTTTGTTTCTACCGCCGTGGCGGTCGGAGTGTTAAAGTG
The DNA here is from genome assembly GCF_031143425.1 of Pleurodeles waltl. Classification (NCBI taxonomy): domain Eukaryota; kingdom Metazoa; phylum Chordata; class Amphibia; order Caudata; family Salamandridae; genus Pleurodeles; species Pleurodeles waltl. The sequence goes on from NC_090440.1 coordinate 265,107,815, forward strand.
GCTGTCTATGTTGTCGGTTTCCGGCATGGTCGTGATCTAATTTTTTTTTACCACCGACCCGTTGGTGGTATTACCGCTGCTTTAACACCGACCGCCAGGGTTCTAATGAGGGCCTATGTTTTTGTGATATCACACAAGTCAATCAAAAACTATTGTAGAAGGGTATTGTTTTTTGATATGGCATGAACCAGTATTTCGTTGTACTTTTATTTGATTTCATTTTTGTGGATTTCCTGAAGTTTCAGTAAGTTCCTAGTTCTGTTTTTGCATTTCATTCTTCACCTTTTGTAAATGAAAACTATTGCACAGTTCAGTATCTTTTATCCATATATGTTACATTTGCAAAATTCAATGATTTCCCACGCGGCCTAGCCTGCCAATGAGCCATTCAGCCAGTAGGCCCAGTAGTAGTCATCAGTGCATGATCAGTGTATGTTTTTTGAAGCATCATTTAGGGCAGGGATGGCATTGCATTACATTAGAAATGTTGGATTTTGTTTGTATTTAATGCTTTTTTCTACAAAAAAGTGTCTATGTGGGATAATATTTGATGGTATAGGAGGATGTGTGTTGTTGCAATATTTTTCTAGCTCAGGTAATTTTCGTATTTGGCATTGCTGAATTAATTGTAGTGTTTTCTTCAGTGTTACCATGACTACTTTGTCTCATACAAAAAAGGGTGGTTATGCTATCATTCGCGCATCCAATGTGTCTAAACAATTGTCCAGGATACTGATGTCCTGATTACGGTGAAACTTGTTCCATGAGTGCCACACTGGTAGTTTGCCGTTGCAGTCAGACACCATTTTGTGTACTCAGCCAGTGTGCTTTCACCATGGTCTTGCATGTGTTCTTTGTTCTTTATGCCTCCTCGCTTGCTGTTGTTGTTTGATGATGTAGCTGGAGCCATTTTGTGCAGCCAATCAGTGTGCTTCTCCCATTGCCTTGAATCTAATATCAGTTTAATAATATGCTTGAGGATAATCGTAGCTTTGTAAGATATTACATACAATTTTTTCATTTTTTATCTGCAACTCCTTGCCTCCCTTAGGTTTCCTATAGTACCATAGTACAAACAATATCAATTCATTTTCATTTTTTATTTTAATTTTAATGTTTTATTTTTAAACTAATTTTATTTTTTGTATTTTTTTCTACTTTGCCTCACATTGATCCATTCACCCCCTGACTGCCATAGGTGCACATCTGTACAACAGCATTAATTTTTTAAGCATTATTCCATTTTCCCCTGTGTTCCCTGCCTGACAATGAGTAGGTGCACTGCACATATGCCAGCAGTATTCATTTTGTAATATTTATTCCTTTCACCCCCAAACTACTTGGCCTGCCAGAGGCGCATACTAACCTTAATGTTTTAAGGATTATTCCATTTACCTATGCACCTCCCTTAATGACACATATGTCTCCTTTAGAGTAAATGTACATAATGCAAAGAGATATATCTGTATGTTGTGTTACCTTGATTGGAAATAAAATGTTATGTTCTGGTAGTGTGGTGTGACTTTAAAATGGTTGGATAAGTTATTGTTAATTATTACCTAAGTTACTAACCACACTAAATGATATTGTCTTTGTCAGTACTAATTCAAACTGCCACAATGCCATGTTTCACTAAACGTTTTTCTTACTTGTTTGCTTTTATATATAAAAGAGAAGAAGAAACATCATGCTCAGTACTGCCAAACAGAAGGCCTGCACAAAATCAAGTGGCATTAGTCCTCCAATCTCTTCTGCTTGTGAAGCTTAGTGCCACTATCAACTGAGAGCTTTAAGATGGCCCCAGAGAAAGCTGCCACCTAAAAAGTGGCCATTGAGAAGAAGCTGCTTTTGGCCACTAGCGTGCTGACCACAACCTTTTTCAAGGATTGTGTGACTGTCACACTGGACTGCGGGTAAAGACCTGGAAGCAGCACTCCCGCATCAACACCACTACACCATCCTAAGACAAGCCCATGTCTTTCAGCGGGACAGCCACTGCAATCATGGTAACGCCAACGAGCAGTGACTTTGATTTAGATTTGTCACTTCCTCAAAGTAGTACCCAATCATTGCACAAAAGAGAGCAAAGTGGACAGCAGCCAGTTATAGTAGATCTTCCTGAAGTTGGACCAGAACAGGAGTTTGAGCTTCCTGCCAAGCAAACACCTCTGCTTTTGAAATCATTGGCTACCAGATCTCCAGTAAGAAAAAGAAAGGGTACTCCACCATCTTCTGTAAGCACCCCTTCTGATGACGATCATCTGGACATGGATTGGACTCCAGCAGAGTCTGAGAGACTCCAGGAGAGGCAAGGGAAAAGAAAAGTTCCTGGAAGCCTTAGAATTATGGGAGGGGAAGATGAGGAGGAGGTCAGTGAGCCAGTGATTGTTATGGAGCCTAGCACAGAGGAGTCCGAAATCAACCCTCCTCTTAAACCTGCCCTAAGGGATGTGGCACAAGTACCACCGCCAGCTCCTACATTTATAAAGCCCTAGGTGAGACCAGAACCAACCCCTACCTCAGTAGAAGTATGCACTGCATAGAGGTAATTAACAACACATCCACCTACTTCTAATTCTTCTTCAGACATTGGCATTGCCACACTAAGAAAGTACTCCTCTCCAGTTTGGGACTTTTATACGCTTAGCAAGCAGGAGAAGAACATTACAATCTGCTCCATTTTCCATGCTAGTGTTCGTCGAGGTAAGACTCATTCTCACTATGGTGCTGTAGACCAAATGACTCATACAAAAATAAAACCCAAGCAATCCTGTGGGAGGAGCACCTTAAACAAATTGCTTAACGTGGTGGTGGTGAAGGGGAGGAAAGATGAGAAACATTAACTTCAATCACAGTGGGAGACCATGAGGAAAAAGAGGGTGTTATCTTTTATGCGAGCAGCCTTGTCCCCAGCAGTGCAGCAGCATCATCCACCTCAGTGACCTCAAAATAGTACAAGGCTCAGAGTCAGATAGAGACACCATAGGATACAGTGCCTCCCCAATGAATCTCATTGAGTTGATCACCTCCTACTTCTCAGAAGTTGCTGGCGTCAGTGGCCCTAGAAAAGAAGAAAATCCAGACTGCTATCAAAGGATGGTTTAGGAAGGAGTGGTCCTATGACTGTAACCACCCAACATCACGTTTGTAGAATGAGAAGCTGAGCTGGACGTCCTCCCTTTTATTTTTGTGGAAGGAGAGGGATTTTTAGAATTTGAGGTGGCCATCTGCCTGAAATGGAAGGTTCAGAGCCAGACCTATTTTGTCAGAGTTACTGGTCAAGTGCTCTATCACAATGCCCTGTAATTGGTTGGACAATGTTTGCACCAAAGTGATGTTCACATTATCGACCTGACGACAGACAGGTGGACCTGCTGTCAAGCAACATGTGTATCACTGCAAACTGAATCTCTTTTGTGAGGACAAGGAATCAGCTATCTACAGGTCTTGGCCCTAAAGAAAGTTTTAAGAGCATTCTGCAGCATACAGCAGTAGCCATGTTCACCGTGGAGAAATCCCATACAGTAAACATCTTGGACAAATGTAACAGCAAGGTGGGTGAGTGACTGCAACCCAAAGGTCTCAGAATTTGATTTGTTGCATGATGAATGGGAGTAATATAGTCAAGGCCATGGCAGATGGTGGCTATTTAAGGGCCCTGTATTTGGAACATTGCATCAACCTGGTTGTGCAGGAGTTTCTAAAAAACAAAGACATAGTCAGCAACACACTTGCCACCTATAGAAGAAACTGCACTAATTTCAGCCATCCTTTTAAAGCCTGAAAGCAGTTGAAGATTATTCAGAATGTTAACATAGTACCAGTTAAAGCCTTCATATAGGAGGTGCCAGCATGTTGGAACTCGATCTATTACATGTTTCAATGTCACTTTGAGCAGTACAGACAGATCAATGACTATGTCATTCAAAGAGGAGGGGATGCAATTGGGAAAGCTATGATAATGGGTGTGTACAAATGGGACCTAGTCAAATGCCTAACACTGATGCTATTCCCCTTTGAGGTTTCCATAAGGGAAATTAGCACAGTAAACAGTATGAATGGACCATGCTCTCCCATTGCTGCATCTGCTACATGACCAGCTAAAGAAGGTGTCTGAAAGGTTCACAGGTGTGAACAACAATGCAGGAGTGCATGCCTTGGTTGAGAGCTTAATCCTTTGTATGGTTTGTAATTGAAACTTTTCCTGAAACAGCACAGAAGGAGGAGGAAGAGGATGATTGGTTAGAATAAAGTGTGTTAGCTAACCAACTTCCAGGCAAACCACCTGAGTTTGAGGACAAACTCTACTTCCTTGATTGAGTATGTACCATAGTATTTTTTAAAATAATTTATCATTGAACATCTATCTTTGTCGAAACAAATCAACAAAAAAGACATAGCTAGTGGAACATAATGTTTGTGTCTGATTTATGTTGCCCAACCATTAGTCACGTGCCTGGCCTGATTGGAGTTGGACCAGTGTGCAGTGAAGAAGCCTCCCCGTTCCCTTCAGGACATTGGAGACAATGCCTAGCTCCCTCAGATGGCTATCTGTTTTTTGCATCACCTAGCAGGGCTGCACCAGAGGACCATTGAATACAAGACTGACATTGTTAAATTCCAATGTGCTGTTTGCATCAAAGAGGAGTTAGAATTGTTTACCTACCATCATGCTTGGATTGGAAGTTGTAACTACTAACTATTGCACCAATGAATGATGATGTATTATTGAGTAATTGCGAATGATGGTTGATGGTTTATGTTGTGGTAGACAGTGAGAAAGGGTGTTCAACTAATTAGTACATTTGATGTCAATGATTTGCAATGTTTGAGGACTGATGGGTGATCATCAATTTTCCTGAAGGTAATTGGCTCTTTCAAACTTTATAAAATTTACCTGCAGGGTCCACTCCTTTTTTTCTGGTTTTTCAGAAACCAGACCAGCCACCTTAGTCAACAAACACAAATATAGACTACTATACACCATAATACTCCAATTCTACTTCTCTACGTGTTCTTCAACAGCAGTGCAATACAGGTCTATCTCACACTGGTCCAGCCTGAGATTATGTTACTCGGAGTCAGGAGGAGGATGGAAGGACTCAGGGCAGGACTACCTCAACTGGCAGAAGAAGAAAGTTATGAAATTCAAAGGGAAACCATGATGTTGACTCTGAGGCGTAGCACTCAGCTCCGTGGACAGGAGAGAGGTGTGTTGAAGTGGGAAATGCTGCTGAGTGTGCGTGTTGCACTGCTGGTTCAACCGTGAAACTCCTCTTATGTTCTTGCTGTGCCTCTAAGTCTTCTTGACACACACCTCATGAAGCTTATCTTCCTTATGTCCTTCTCCTTGGCTCTGCCATACAGTTTTTGTTTTATAATCCACAGGCCTTCTCTTCTCTTGCACGAATGAAAGGTAAAAGCTCAACACTACTGATTCCCTACTGGACCGGGTGAGCCAGGCACCCAAGAGTGACCAACATTCAGAGAAGAATTGAAATGCACGACCCACTTTGGCAATACAGTATTGTTTTTATTTTAACAATCAATTTTTAGAACTATAATTTGTATTTTTCAATCCTAGATGGCACACATTTTATATATATATATATACATATATATATATATATATATATATCTATATACTATGTTGGTTATCTGGGTGTAGGAAAGTCCTCCTTTTTGCCCTGGTCACCCTTACAATTTTTGGACAGGTACTGGTGGTTACTGACTCTTGGCTGTGCCCTGGGTACTGCTTACCAGTCCCAGTGCCAGTGCTCTGTGTAAAATGGATATGCAAATTAGGCTAATTATAATTGGCTAAGTTAACCTACCTATAAGTCCCTAGTATATGGTAGGGCATGTAGGTTTAGGGATCACAGCATAGGTAGTGCACCCATAGGTGCACTGCTGAGGTGCCCAGTGTTATTGTAAAGGCAGGCCTGCCTTGCTGGCTGCTTTTAAATTAAAGTTATATGCAAATTCGACTTTGGAATTAAAAGTAGTTCCAAAGTCTTAAACTACCTTATTTTTACACATAGGTCACCCCTAAGGTGTGCCCTATGTGCCCCTAGGGCTGGGTGCCATGTAACTATAAGCAGGGACTTTATAAAAATAGTTTTATAAGCCCTGGTGAGGTAAAACAGACAAATTCGTTTTTCCCTCATTGTAGTAAATGGCCTTCATAAGCTAGAATGGGGAGACTTAATTTTATTTTTTAAAGTTTCCTTAAATGATGCATACGAAGAGTTTGGTATCAAATTAATTGTTTTAACAAATCCCACAACTTCCAGTTGTTGGATTTAATATAACTTGTTCAGGTAAAGAGTTTTAAACTTTACCTGAAAAGTTGCCAATTTCAGCCCTGCATTGTTTTTGCTGCTGTGCTCTGATTTGCCAGCCTCTAGCAGCCTGGCCAGGCTACCATGATGAGGAGTGACGTGGCCTGGTTTCACACAAAGGAATGTGCCTGTGGGAGGGAATCTCCCCTCAGCAGATGGTGAGGCAGGAAGGGGGAGGGCTGCCAAACTGGTCTTCAAAGGCAGAGAAGGACATTTGGAGCAACCAACAACACCCCCACATCCTGCAACCCCAGACAACTAGGTGCCCCCTTGATTAGATTAGGAGAGGGCAGGAGAGGGGTGCGTTTATGATTTTTACCCACAGCAGTGGGTGGGCTCAAAAATCAGATTCAGCCATGATGGATTTTCGGAGAATATTGCCTCCTGGGATTGATTTTTGCCACACTTCCCAGGAAGTGGTCATCACAGGGGGAAGGACCGCCGGCTGGGAGAATCCTCCATGGCTGCGCTGCTTGCAGCACTGCCATGGGGATTCAAACCCCCTTCCCGCCAGCCTGTTTCTGGTGGTTTTCACCGCCAGAGCCAGGATGGCGGGAACGGGTGTCGTGGGGCCCCTGGGGGCCCCTGCACTGCCCATGCCACTGGCATGGTCAGTGCAGGGGCCCCCTAACAGGGCCCCAGAAAGATTTTCACTGTCTGCATTGCAGACAGTGAAAATCGCGACGGGTGCAACTGCACCCGTCGCACCCCTGCAACTCTGCCGGCTCCATTCGGAGCCGGCTTCATTGTTGCAGGGCCTTTCCCGCTGGGCCGGCGGGCGCTCCTTTGGCGGGCACCCGCCGGCCCAGTGGGAAAGCCAGAATGGCCTCTGCGGTCTTTTGACCGCGGAGCCGCCAAGTTGCGGTTCCCGTTTGGCTGGCGGCTACTGCCGCCAGCCAAACTCGGAATGAGGGCCATAGTGAGTTAAGGTGGTAGACAAAAAATGTAAATGCCCCCCAATTTGAACCAAAGCTTTGATAACCAAGCAAGTGAAGTAGGTGAACACATCCCTCTGCAGAAGAGCACCTTTATTTCTTCATCCCAGCAATTATCCGTTCATCTTTGAATTGTTCTATTCATCCTTTGATGCCTACCATTTCAGCTTTACATTCTCTCGTCCAGTCTTTCACCATTCTAAACCACTTGATATGTCTACCCATCCATCCATACATTCATCTATTTACCCTTTCAACCATCATTTCACCCATCCATCCATTTATCCATGCATTGTTAGCCATCTACCCATCCTTTAACCCACCGGAGCATCCTTTTACCCATCCACCTTGCACCCACCCAGGCATCCTTTCACCCATATACCCTTTCACCTACCCATGTATATCCTATCACCAGCCTATACATCCTTTGACCCACCCACACATACTTTCACTCCTTTCTTTTCACCGTCCATCCTTCTTTCCATTTTCCAATTTCCAATTTCCATCTACCACCTTAACTCACTGTATTTTCCATACATCCATCACTTGTTCCATTCATTATGAGCCTTTGTCTGGTGCATTGCAGAAGAGGCCATTAAGAACTTAATCCCCACTGTAGCTGTTAGAGTGGGGGTTCACAAGGAACGCCCTTGTAGTGGGTGTTCCATTAATTGCCAATAAGCAAGCAGTATGACTTATAAACTCCTGTCCCTGCAGCTGCCAGTTCTCCCCCTCTGTCCATAACAGTGTCTGTCTTACTGGTGCTGCCAATGGCCCCAGCACTGATTGTTGTAAGGCTGGAAAAAACATTACACATTTTAGATGCCAGATGTGGCTCCCCTTGTTATTTAAAAAAAAAACAAATTGAACAAAATACAACTGCAATAGATCACTACAGTTCTATCTTCCTCTATCATTCACTTTAGGAATTTTCTTGATTCACTATATTAAAAAGCCAGGTAGTTAAGTCAAGCCAACCGCAAATGTTCTGTTATGGACAAGCAGAGCTAAGTCACTGAAGTGCAATGAAGGGGTGAAATAATCAGTCAATCAAGGACATATGGTGAGATCTTGGTTGGCAAATACAATGGGACAGTCCTCATACTACTTCCCAGCCATACTGCACTGTCATTGACACTGCTGGTATGGTATTACACTGTATAAAAGAATAATACATATGACATAATATTGGGGGTGGGTATTCCATGACCATGGCCGCTTTCTCATTTTACTGTTTGAGCATGAACAAGAAAAGGGGGCCTTCTCAACAAGCATGCATAAAAAAGCGTACTTTGTCATGCAGTCTTCATGTCAGAGTACCTGTCCTAAAATATGTTATTTTAGTTGTACAGTGCCAGTACACTAAGGGGAGAGGGATAGCTTACTAACAAGCAGAAAAAAGCTGAAGACTGGTACAGACAGCAGGAAGTCAGCTACAGAAACATTAAATATAGGAAAACAAAACAGGTTAATACAGGGTAAACAAGAATCTAACAATCCTTAGCTAGAACGAAAATGTGTAGGGAAAAAAGGAGCTAGGCACAGTAAAAAGGGGAACATTATTGTAAATGGGGAGAAATAAAAGTTAGATAAATAATAAAAATATAACATGAGGACTGGGGCCAGCAGATCTGCCAGCTGCCACACTGATGGTGGCACCTGGTATCCGTGACCCACCTTTTAAGCCCTGTTCTTGCCCTTTGGTGTGGAGTTAATAAATAAAGATGAGAAAACATAGATTAGTCATACAGTTAATCTTCCCAAAACTTTTTTGACAGGCTGGGGAAAACAGTAACATTGTACTTCTCTAAATCAGATCCCTTACAGTACTAGTATTGAGTTAACCTATCCTTAATTTCCATAACCTAAGCCCTATTCCAAATTTCCTCAACCTAAACTACAATTGCAACTACTAACCCATTGCAACAAATGATCCTTGCTTCTCCACCACCTTTGATGTGCCAACTCAGTCTCCCTCGAGAATGCATAGATGCATACTACATATCACTGGTAGATTGTGATTGAGACTGTATGAGCTACATAAAGAAAGGCACAGAGAATGCTAATTGATTGACATTACTTACTACTGCTAACACTATCTTAGTGGCAGGACTGAGGAGTCTGCATGGCTTCTTAAATAATCAGACCATGTGAGAGCTGACGAGTAGGATTAGGTAGCACCAAGCACTTAACTAGCTCAAACTAAATCACATAATATTCATCGTAAAATAAACTTAACTTACCTCTGAGTGTGAGAAGCATGCCTTTTGAAATAATTAGTACTGTAGAACACAAAAAATAAATAATTACTCACCAAGACCTGACACCTCAATGCCCAGCAGATCGAGCAAGTTCTGCTCGCGGTCAAGTGTGTCTGCCCTCTGGTGTGTAAACTGCTGCTAGGTGCGCTGGACCTCAATGTGCAGTGCACACACTGGCACACCCTCTCCCACAGCAGTTGACGCTCTACAGGGCATAGCCACTCCCAGGTGTGCTGCCTGCTGCCAGCATGGAGGGGAGGCGACGCTGCACATACAAGTGCTGCTACGTCTGCCTCAGAAAAAATGGGGCAGGGCTGCACTCCTTGGCAATGCTGACAACCGCAAAGTGTTCGGCTAGGAGCCACACTGGTGCTGCCTGCTCTGCCATGGCACTGGGTAGTAAAAAAAAGAAGAAGAAAGAAGGAAGAAAGGAAAAACTAAAGAAGTAAAAGGAAATCCAAACAAAGTACCAAAAGTCATACAAAAATTGCAAAAATGCAAACAAAAAGACAAACACTGGTACAATAAAGGAAAACGAGGGTTGGCTAAACCAGATAAGGGGAGGGTTGAAAATATTAAGGGTGGATTCTAAACAGTGCGCAGCACCATGTACAGAACAGAAGAAAACTAAATGGTTGCACACATGAGAACCGTGTGGTGTAGTTCATGCACAGTTTCCAGTGCACAAACCCAAACATGCATCATGCTCCTAAACATCAAAAACACTGTGCAAACAGTGCATCAAGCAGCACTGCCCACTCGTGGAATTCCACGGACTCTTGCAGAGTTTTTGGGCCTCTCAGTGAATTCCACATAGCAGAACTCTGTGAGCTCTGCCCAGGCCTAATTTCTACATTTGGACTTAATACCATTTTTAGAACGAGCCTAGGCAGCACGCAAGCGCTGTCCCTCACATGTTGTAATCTACATCTGTGGGCTTGCAACACGGCCATCTCAAGCACATCACTTTCATTTGTTCCTTGGCCTGCCTTTCAAAATTCCCTTGATTTCATAGGTAAATGCTTTACTTTTGTCCTGCCTTGGTGCTGTATTGTTACCACCTTGGAGACCGACCCTTTTTCATGGATTATTGCTTGATTGGCGATTTAACTTAGTGTGGCACACTACTTTTTTCTTTTGTCTTGCCACTTCGCACTTCGTGGCTGTGTGTTGTTTCTTCCTCTTCCTTGTTTTGGGCATGCCACTGTTTCTTTGAGGTGTCTGGACACAAAGACTGCAGGCTGGAAAGGGATTCTTTTAAATGTATTTAATATATATTTTTTAAATGGTTCATCTAGCACACACTCAATCAGAGGAGCGCTTTACATGAGGAGGTGAAGTTTCATATACTGCGAACTAGCTCGGAGGAGCACTTTACATGACTACGTGAAGTTTCATATAGCGCAACCTTGATCTGAGGAGTGCATTTTATGAGTACCACTTAACAAGTTCAGCAAACCACTGAAAGCCTCAAAGCAACTCTCCCTCTGTGCAATATTCACTGCACTTGGGAAACCCACCCCATAATGCTTTGCAGGGCATTTCTTTTTCAAAACATGTTTGCCCGTAGTTCAGTATGTGGTGGTCCTATGACAATGGGACTACCCCAAAACCCTTCAGCACGATACGCTCTTTCCATCTTGATCACCTCTGGGTCCCCACACTAGGTTGGGGGACCCCAAAATAGAACCCTCTCCAACCACTCAATGTCATTTTAAGCTCTTTTTTGGCTGGAACTTTTGTTTTACGGCTGAAAGTAGTTTGTGTTTTAAGGGCCTTATTTGTAATAGTATTTCAGTAAGCCTGCTAGGCCTGAAAATGTGCAAGGTAATACATCCTCTAAGGACTGCATATATGGTTACACTACATTACTTTATGGCATTTTGTTTTCATGTTGTAATGTTCTGCCATTTTGTTTTTATGTTGTTATGCCCTTTAGGGGTTGACTATATGGTTACATGACCATGTTTCTTAAAAATGCTATTTTAATTATGGTTCTTTTCTAGGGGCTGTTCTGAGCATTACAATTCAGATACTACAATATTCGCTGCACTAGGACACTTGCCTCATAATGCTTTGCAGGGCATTCCTTTTCCTAGGACAACTGGGCCATCACCAAAATGTTCAGCACAGCACGCTCTTTTAATCTAGGTCATCTCTGGGTCCCCACACTAGGTTGGGGGGACCCCAAAATAGTAACCTCTCCCATCATTTAATGTATTTTTAAGCTCTCTCATGGTTGGAACTTTTTTGTTGCCACTGGGAGCAGTTTGTGTTTTAAGGGCCTTATTTGTAATAGTATTTCAGTAAGCCTGCTAGGCCTGAAAATGTGCAAGGTAATACATCCTCTAGGGGCTAGCTGCATATATGGTTACACTACATTACTTTATGCCATTCTGTTTTCATGTTGTAATTCCCTCTAGGGGCTAACTGTATGGTTACCTTACCATGTTTCTTACAAATGCAATTTTTATGATGGTGTTCTGTAGAGGCTGTTCTGAGAATTACAATCAAAATACTACAATGTTCACTGTACTCAGGAAACTCGCCCCATAATGCTTTGCAGGGCATTTCTTTTTCAAAAGAAATGTTGCCCATAACCCAGCTTGTGGTGGTCCTAGGCCAATGGCCCACCATCAGCATGTTCAGCATGATGCTTTCGTTATGTCTAGGGCCCCAACATTAGGTTGGGGGGACTGCAAAATAATATCCCTTCCCACCAGTCAGTGCCTTCTTAAGCTCTCTCATGGCTGGAACATTTGTTTTACAGCTTGGAGCAGTTTGTGTTTTAAGGGCCTTGTTTGTAATAATAATCTAGTAGGCTTGCTAGGCATGAAAATAAGTCATGCACTATGCCCCGTATGGGCTAAATATATGGTTACACTGCATTACGTTCTGCCATTCATTTTTCATATGGTTATGCTCTCTAGAGGCTGACGATGTGGTTACATGACCATGTTTCCTACAAATGTCATTTTTATAGTGGTGCTCTCTACAGTCAAGATACTACAATATTCGCTGCACTCAGAAAGTCACCCCATAATGCTTTGTGGAGCATTCCTTTTATAAAACAAGAAAATCACTTGGGGGGCAAGACTCACTCCAGCAGGAGCCACCAGCAGGGTCCATACAAGGTCTAGCTGGAACTGGTCAGCTGGCTTTTTAGGAAAAGGACATTTAGCACCTTGTTGTTTCCCTACAGCTCAACCGGAATGTCAGACAACTGACCATTGGAGTCCACTTCTTTGTACTGGAAGCAGGTCAAACCTTTCAGGGCTCCTCACAGGTCACATCAGGAGGTGCAGTCTTTCTTCTTTGTCCCTCAGGTCCAGTAATTTATACCAGGCACTAACCCAACTTGGAGGTGACTCCTGCCCCCTCCCTCTCTAATAGCGAGAACATTCCTAGGGGTAATCCTACCCACTTCAGCAGTGGTTGCTGTGTACCCTCCTTAAAAACAATCTCACAGTTCACCCCTCTACCTAAATCCAACACAGCAGAACCTTTGTTCTGTGTGGAACTCCTGTACCCACTCTAGGCCAGGAAAATGAGCAAACCTATGTCTGTGTTTATTTAAAACCTGTTCTGGGGGAGCTCCCACTGGGACTGGTGCCTTGCTGACTAGATGGCTAAAAGAGGGAAGCAGGCCCCGGGGTTTGCTACAACTGCCTGTGAAAGTGTAAGACACTTTCAAGTGAACTAAGTTCTTTGGCAGTGTACAGATGATCATCCTGTCAGAGGAATAGGACACCTGCTCACACCCAAGGCCCTTGTCTCAGCACTGGGAGCTAGTTTGCATCAAGTTCACATCATTAGAGGGGCTATTCATCTCCTGAGATACAATTGGAAGCTCATGCAAATGGACCTCTAAAGCCTTTAGGCAGGTAAAAGGTGACTTTTCAATATTATCAATGAATTGGGCTTGTAATAAGTATTTTAAAAAGTCCAAGAATGACCTTCGTAGCTGGTTCTGAGACAGAGATTAGAATTACTCCCAGTACTATCCTGCTACAGCAAAGGTACCTTTTAAGGCCTTTTCACTCACAGGACATGTTTAATGTTAAAACTCATTAATGCCCTACTTTTTAAATATAGTGCACCCTGCCTTGCTGACATTTGCAGCCTACTTAGGGGTGACCACAATGCCAGACTAAATCTTTGCTCTACAGTATCTATCATCCATGATGCCCGGCATGCTCTTCATACTACATCCACAACAATCCGTGACTTTTTTCCTACCCCTGTCACCGCTTGCACCGCAAAGAGCTCTTAGTGCCAGAATTTGAAGGGAACTCTTGAAGCAGGACTAAACTGTCCTGCAACCAACCCCACTCCACCTCCTGTCAGCCTGAACTTGTGAGTTTTACCTAGTCTTGCATGACGAGATAACCGCAAGTGGCACTTTGTGCTTTTAGTTTAGTGTCTTTACTTACCTGAAATCTTAAAATTGTATATCTCTGGTTCTAATGATTGGATGTTTGTCAATTTGGTGTCAAATAATTAATTAAATGTTACTCTTTTGTTCTAAATTGTTGTGGGCTTTTTCTGGTGTTGTATTTTTCCTTTATTATTGTTTGTGTGCAACACACACATTGCTTCTGAGTTATGCCTGACTGCTTTTGTGCCAGGCTTTCAGAGTGTTAAGCATAATTTGATTTAGTGAATTTTCTGGTTCACCCTCACGGGGATTGTGGCTATTGTTTGAACAGGGGGGGGTTCACTCACAATTTCCAAACAGCAATCTAATTTTTTACAATGATCATTCCCGCCCTGTCAAAGTGGGTCTTTAGATGGTTGACCTGGATCACCTTGTGAGGATTTCTACGGGTACCACAGTCTTTTCTAATACTGTGTAGGGCTTAGTCCATTTGTCCTGGATGACCCTGCAAGTCCCAAACTCCACAACCTACACTTTCTGATCAGGCTGGTATTCCACCAAGGTTGCTTTTGGTCATACCAGTGCTTGCTAAGCTCCTGGCTGACCTTCAAATTCTTGTTAGCCCTCTCAAATTACTTAGAAATGCTGAAACACAGTCCTAGCACATAATCTACAATGTCCTGTTTAAGTTCTTTGAAAGATTTCTCCTACCCTTCTCGCACAAGACGGAAGGGACAAATAACCAAATAACCAAAGGTACTGAAGCCCACTTCCTTTTTGTGATACTACACTGTAGACAAGTAAAGACATGGAAGTAGGATATCTCACTTCCCATGGAGTTTCTCAAACAACCCAATAACCATACCTTTTAAGGTCTTGTAAAATTCTCCACTAGCCCAATGGTTTGGCAGAGATAAAGGATTTTGAACCTATTAGTCACCCCACATTCAGCCCACATAGCCTTCAAGTATGCAAACATGAATTTTGATTATCTACCTCTTTAGGCATATCTACCCTGGTAAAGATACCAAACAGGGCCCTGACCATCGAGGACACAGTGACCATCCTAGAGGTTTGCTCTCAGCTGTCTTGTGGCATGGTCTACTCCCACTACAATGAACATGTTCCCTGAAGTGGTTTTAGGTTCCAGGTGATTGACAAAGTCAATTCCCACCCTCTCAAAATGTGTCCCAATCACAAGTAATGGAATTAAGAAAGCCTTTGGTTGTCCTCCTGTCTTGCTACTGGCTTGACAGGTGGTGCACGATTGACAGACGTCCTTCACCTTTCAGAGTATGACCAACTTGTCCCAGGTTTTGGTCTTTCCCAAATGCCAGGACAAGGGGATATTCAAGTTTAGGAGGAAGGCTCTGTACTGTTGGGGGACCAGCAATCTTCTAGTTGTCCAGGTTTACATCACTAGCTTCACTATATGGGACACATTCCTCCCAATAGATCCCATGGGTTCCACTGATTTTCCCTTGCTCCTGGACTTCAGCCTGGCACAGGAGGCCTTCTAGGGTTGGGTATATTCTCTGGCTGTGGGAGGTTTTGAAGCTGGTTTCCAACACATTTCCATGATGGGCTGTCCAGGCCCTTGTGGCCACATACACCCACACCCACTCAAGCAGACTCAACAATTTTGCATGAGGTCTTCCTTTCCACCTCAGCCCAAGCCGAGGTTTTAGGTCATATATCAACAGACACTTCACTGGAATGGCAAGGCTCATAGCTTCCTTCCTCAGGCCAGGAATCCCTTCAAACTCAAAGGTGACCATTACTAGAAGAGAGGCTGTGGCTCTACTCACATGTTAGTAGGGAAGACTAAGGCCCTCAATATGACATTGGAGGTAAATGCTGCTTACTGCCACGGTGACGGCCGCCAACATACCACCGTGATGACGAATATCCGTTCACCATATTATTAGACACACACACCAATCAGACAGAATACAGCCACATACACAAATCCGCCAGCCCAAAGGTCAGTGGAAAAGTGGAGGACCCAACACCCATACCGTTACGCCAACAAAACAACACCCATCACATTTTGACCCACAAATCACCATGGCGGACATTCAACTGTTGTAAACCTTTGGTGGCACATACCACTGCGCTCACAATGGACACCCACATACAAAACAACACTACATTTGCCAATACGAAAAAATACACATATGACACTCATACACACAACCCACCCACAGCACTATAAAACACACACCCACATTACCCACAACCCTTTACGAACCACAATTACTGCCAGGAGATTGATACGAACAGCACAGAGACAACTAGACACACACACCACATACAACCATGCATCCTTCACACACCCCACCACATTACTCAACACACTCTCACCAACACACACCACACATCATCCATTGCCCCAGAAGATACCCCCGTTTTACTTATGAGGAGTTAAGGTTCTTGGTGGAGGAAATGGTCTAGGTAGAGCCACAGCTGTTTGGAGCACAGGTACAGCAGATCTCCTTTGCCAGGAAGCTGGAGCTATGGCGGAGACTCATGGGCAGGGTGAACGTCATAGGACAGTGCCCAAGAACAAGGGACGACATCAGGAAGAGGTGGAATGACTTACTGGGGAAGGTTTGTTCCATAGCAGCAAGACAGTAGCTCGCCATACAGAGGACTGGCGGTGGACCCCCATTTCCACCCCCACAGCTCACAGCATGGGAGGAGCAAGTCTTGGCAATACTCTATTCTGAGGGACTCACTGGAGTAGCCGTAGGACTGGACACTGGTAAGTCAACAATTACCACCTATCACCCCCCCATACCTGCATGCCATCTGATACCCTCACCCTCACTCTCATCACTCCACCCCATCCCACACACTGCGCCAACGCAGATGACTAACCCCAATGCCAAACCCTGCAAGTCATACCAATGCATGGACAGCCCTGCATGGACACCCATCACAAAAGCATGCACAGCATATGGGAACTAACAATCCCACAATACATCACCATACAAAAGCAAAACGTGGCAGGGCAATACCAACAATAGAGGGGAAGCCAGGGATGTACAATATGTCACACACATGAAGCATAATACATCACTTACATCCCCACAGGTGCCCCAACCAATGTCAGCGGAGAGGAGGTGCCACGACTATCCAGTCCCCCAACAGAAGATGCCACCAGTGATGACAGTAACTCTGGACTTCGGGATCTGGATGACCTACCTGGCCCATCAGGGACCACTGGACAGTCAGATACCCAAGCCCACTCACAGACTACCACAGATCCTCCCCCTTCAGTATCCAACAACACAGCACCCACCCAGCGTACCCACACCTCTGTCCCCAGGACATGTCAATCAGCAGTGTGCCCACCTGTACAGGGACCCCTGGCCACACCTTGCCCCCAAGACAAACTAGGATGTGGGGTCAGTGGCAGTGGGCACACTGTTCAGGGGACAGAGGCACAGGCCATGAGGGACACTGGGAGGACTGCTGTGCACCAGGGGAAGGATAGGACCAGGGAATTGACTCTCCAGGAGGCACTCTCCAAGATCCTGGGAGCCTACCAACATTCCCAGTACATGATGGGCCAGATCCTTGACAACGTGCAGGAGAACAGGTGGCTGCAGGAGGAACAGTATCAGGGGATCATGGAGGACTTGCAGGCCATTAATACCACCATGATCTCCATAGCAGGGGTGCTGGTAAACATGGCCAACATCATGAGGGAAGCAACAGCACAGCAGTGGGCCCCTACCACTAGCCAGTCCACTGACCAGCCCTCCACTTCTGCTGCAGCTAGTGGACAGGAGGCCCGCAACAGGCCCACAGGCCACCAGCATCCCTCCCTCTGCAGCAGGTGAACCAACCCAGAAACGTTCCCTGCGACCCACACAGAAGCCAGAGAGACTTGCCAAGACCCCCGCCAGGAAATGAGACTCTCCTGAGTGTTCCCCTTGTGTCCCACTCAGTCACCTTGTCCACTTTGAACTGCTGTTGCTCCCCTTCCAATGGCCCCTTGGACATTGCACCTGTGCTAGAAACAGACTGGAACAATACCCTGGACCATCATCCCATTCCATTGCACTTTTCCCTCAATTTCCTAGCACTACACAACTTGACTACTAGTAATTTCTGTTTTGAAAATGTGTATTAATGTAAACAGTCACATCCATTACAAATGAGCTGTACACTGTGAGAGCTTAGAAATAATGACCTGTGGCTGGCTGTAGTCAGCACATCAGTACACCGTTGTAATATCACCATCATCTGTAAAATGACAAACCACAGATGATGTATTATTGAGTAATTGCGAATGATGGTTGATGGTTTATGTTGTGGTAGACAGTGAGAAAGGGTGTTCAACTAATTAGTACATTTGATGTCAATGATTTGCAATGTTTGAGGACTGATGGGTGATCATCAATTTTCCTGAAGGTAATTGGCTCTTTCAAACTTTATAAAATTTACCTGCAGGGTCCACTCCTTTTTTTCTGGTTTTTCAGAAACCAGACCAGCCACCTTAGTCAACAAACACAAATATAGACTACTATACACCATAATACTCCAATTCTACTTCTCTACGTGTTCTTCAACAGCAGTGCAATACAGGTCTATCTCACACTGGTCCAGCCTGAGATTATGTTACTCGGAGTCAGGAGGAGGATGGAAGGACTCAGGGCAGGACTACCTCAACTGGCAGAAGAAGAAAGTTATGAAATTCAAAGGGAAACCATGATGTTGACTCTGAGGCGTAGCACTCAGCTCCGTGGACAGGAGAGAGGTGTGTTGAAGTGGGAAATGCTGCTGAGTGTGCGTGTTGCACTGCTGGTTCAACCGTGAAACTCCTCTTATGTTCTTGCTGTGCCTCTAAGTCTTCTTGACACACACCTCATGAAGCTTATCTTCCTTCTGTCCTTCTCCTTGGCTCTGCCATACAGTTTTTGTTTTATAATCCACAGGCCTTCTCTTCTCTTGCACGAATGAAAGGTAAAAGCTCAACACTACTGATTCCCTACTGGACCGGGTGAGCCAGGCACCCAAGAGTGACCAACATTCAGAGAAGAATTGAAATGCACGACCCACTTTGGCAATACAGTATTGTTTTTATTTTAACAATCAATTTTTAGAACTATAATTTGTATTTTTCAATCCTAGATGGCACACATTTTATATATATATATATACATATATATATATATATATATCTATATACTATGTTGGTTATCTGGGTGTAGGAAAGTCCTCCTTTTTGCCCTGGTCACCCTTACAATTTTTGGACAGGTACTGGTGGTTACTGACTCTTGGCTGTGCCCTGGGTACTGCTTACCAGTCCCAGTGCCAGTGCTCTGTGTAAAATGGATATGCAAATTAGGCTAATTATAATTGGCTAAGTTAACCTACCTATAAGTCCCTAGTATATGGTAGGGCATGTAGGTTTAGGGATCACAGCATAGGTAGTGCACCCATAGGTGCACTGCTGAGGTGCCCAGTGTTATTGTAAAGGCAGGCCTGCCTTGCTGGCTGCTTTTAAATTAAAGTTATATGCAAATTCGACTTTGGAATTAAAAGTAGTTCCAAAGTCTTAAACTACCTTATTTTTACACATAGGTCACCCCTAAGGTGTGCCCTATGTGCCCCTAGGGCTGGGTGCCATGTAACTATAAGCAGGGACTTTATAAAAATAGTTTTATAAGCCCTGGTGAGGTAAAACAGACAAATTCGTTTTTCCCTCATTGTAGTAAATGGCCTTCATAAGCTAGAATGGGGAGACTTAATTTTATTTTTTAAAGTTTCCTTAAATGATGCATACGAAGAGTTTGGTATCAAATTAATTGTTTTAACAAATCCCACAACTTCCAGTTGTTGGATTTAATATAACTTGTTCAGGTAAAGAGTTTTAAACTTTACCTGAAAAGTTGCCAATTTCAGCCCTGCATTGTTTTTGCTGCTGTGCTCTGATTTGCCAGCCTCTAGCAGCCTGGCCAGGCTACCATGATGAGGAGTGACGTGGCCTGGTTTCACACAAAGGAATGTGCCTGTGGGAGGGAATCTCCCCTCAGCAGATGGTGAGGCAGGAAGGGGGAGGGCTGCCAAACTGGTCTTCAAAGGCAGAGAAGGACATTTGGAGCAACCAACAACACCCCCACATCCTGCAACCCCAGACAACTAGGTGCCCCCTTGATTAGATTAGGAGAGGGCAGGAGAGGGGTGCGTTTATGATTTTTACCCACAGCAGTGGGTGGGCTCAAAAATCAGATTCAGCCATGATGGATTTTCGGAGAATATTGCCTCCTGGGATTGATTTTTGCCACACTTCCCAGGAAGTGGTCATCACAGGGGGAAGGACCGCCGGCTGGGAGAATCCTCCATGGCTGCGCTGCTTGCAGCACTGCCATGGGGATTCAAACCCCCTTCCCGCCAGCCTGTTTCTGGTGGTTTTCACCGCCAGAGCCAGGATGGCGGGAACGGGTGTCGTGGGGCCCCTGGGGGCCCCTGCACTGCCCATGCCACTGGCATGGTCAGTGCAGGGGCCCCCTAACAGGGCCCCAGAAAGATTTTCACTGTCTGCATTGCAGACAGTGAAAATCGCGACGGGTGCAACTGCACCCGTCGCACCCCTGCAACTCTGCCGGCTCCATTCGGAGCCAGCTTCATTGTTGCAGGGCCTTTCCCGCTGGGCCGGCGGGCGCTCCTTTGGCGGGCACCCGCCGGCCCAGTGGGAAAGCCAGAATGGCCTCCGCGGTCTTTTGACCGCGGAGCCGCCAAGTTGCGGTTCCCGTTTGGCGGGCGGCTACTGCCGCCAGCCAAACTCGGAATGAGGGCCATAGTGAGTTAATGTGGTAGACAAAAAATGTAAATGCCCCCCAATTTGAACCAAAGCTTTGATAACCAAGCAAGTGAAGTAGGTGAACACATCCCTCTGCAGAAGAGCACCTTTATTTCTTCATCCCAGCAATTATCCGTTCATCTTTGAATTGTTCTATTCATCCTTTGATGCCTACCATTTCAGCTTTACATTCTCTCGTCCAGTCTTTCACCATTCTAAACCACTTGATATGTCTACCCATCCATCCATACATTCATCTATTTACCCTTTCAACCATCATTTCACCCATCCATCCATTTATCCATGCATTGTTAGCCATCTACCCATCCTTTAACCCACCGGAGCATCCTTTTACCCATCCACCTTGCACCCACCCAGGCATCCTTTCACCCATATACCCTTTCACCTACCCATGTATATCCTATCACCAGCCTATACATCCTTTGACCCACCCACACATACTTTCACTCCTTTCTTTTCACCGTCCATCCTTCTTTCCATTTTCCAATTTCCAATTTCCATCTACCACCTTAACTCACTGTATTTTCCATACATCCATCACTTGTTCCATTCATTATGAGCCTTTGTCTGGTGCATTGCAGAAGAGGCCATTAAGAACTTAATCCCCACTGTAGCTGTTAGAGTGGGGGTTCACAAGGAACGCCCTTGTAGTGGGTGTTCCATTAATTGCCAATAAGCAAGCAGTATGACTTATAAACTCCTGTCCCTGCAGCTGCCAGTTCTCCCCCTCTGTCCATAACAGTGTCTGTCTTACTGGTGCTGCCAATGGCCCCAGCACTGATTGTTGTAAGGCTGGAAAAAACATTACACATTTTAGATGCCAGATGTGGCTCCCCTTGTTATTTAAAAAAAAAACAAATTGAACAAAATACAACTGCAATAGATCACTACAGTTCTATCTTCCTCTATCATTCACTTTAGGAATTTTCTTGATTCACTATATTAAAAAGCCAGGTAGTTAAGTCAAGCCAACCGCAAATGTTCTGTTATGGACAAGCAGAGCTAAGTCACTGAAGTGCAATGAAGGGGTGAAATAATCAGTCAATCAAGGACATATGGTGAGATCTTGGTTGGCAAATACAATGGGACAGTCCTCATACTACTTCCCAGCCATACTGCACTGTCATTGACACTGCTGGTATGGTATTACACTGTATAAAAGAATAATACATATGACATAATATTGGGGGTGGGTATTCCATGACCATGGCCGCTTTCTCATTTTACTGTTTGAGCATGAACAAGAAAAGGGGGCCTTCTCAACAAGCATGCATAAAAAAGCGTACTTTGTCATGCAGTCTTCATGTCAGAGTACCTGTCCTAAAATATGTTATTTTAGTTGTACAGTGCCAGTACACTAAGGGGAGAGGGATAGCTTACTAACAAGCAGAAAAAAGCTGAAGACTGGTACAGACAGCAGGAAGTCAGCTACAGAAACATTAAATATAGGAAAACAAAACAGGTTAATACAGGGTAAACAAGAATCTAACAATCCTTAGCTAGAACGAAAATGTGTAGGGAAAAAAGGAGCTAGGCACAGTAAAAAGGGGAACATTATTGTAAATGGGGAGAAATAAAAGTTAGATAAATAATAAAAATATAACATGAGGACTGGGGCCAGCAGATCTGCCAGCTGCCACACTGATGGTGGCACCTGGTATCCGTGACCCACCTTTTAAGCCCTGTTCTTGCCCTTTGGTGTGGAGTTAATAAATAAAGATGAGAAAACATAGATTAGTCATACAGTTAATCTTCCCAAAACTTTTTTGACAGGCTGGGGAAAACAGTAAAATTGTACTTCTCTAAATCAGATCCCTTACAGTACTAGTATTGAGTTAACCTATCCTTAATTTCCATAACCTAAGCCCTATTCCAAATTTCCTCAACCTAAACTACAATTGCAACTACTAACCCATTGCAACAAATGATCCTTGCTTCTCCACCACCTTTGATGTGCCAACTCAGTCTCCCTCGAGAATGCATAGATGCATACTACATATCACTGGTAGATTGTGATTGAGACTGTATGAGCTACATAAAGAAAGGCACAGAGAATGCTAATTGATTGACATTACTTACTACTGCTAACACTATCTTAGTGGCAGGACTGAGGAGTCTGCATGGCTTCTTAAATAATCAGACCATGTGAGAGCTGACGAGTAGGATTAGGTAGCACCAAGCACTTAACTAGCTCAAACTAAATCACATAATATTCATCGTAAAATAAACTTAACTTACCTCTGAGTGTGAGAAGCATGCCTTTTGAAATAATTAGTACTGTAGAACACAAAAAATAAATAATTACTCACCAAGACCTGACACCTCAATGCCCAGCAGATCGAGCAAGTTCTGCTCGCGGTCAAGTGTGTCTGCCCTCTGGTGTGTAAACTGCTGCTAGGTGCGCTGGACCTCAATGTGCAGTGCACACACTGGCACACCCTCTCCCACAGCAGTTGACGCTATACAGGGCATAGCCACTCCCAGGTGTGCTGCCTGCTGCCAGCATGGAGGGGAGGCGACGCTGCACATACAAGTGCTGCTACGTCTGCCTCAGAAAAAATGGGGCAGGGCTGCACTCCTTGGCAATGCTGACAACCGCAAAGTGTTCGGCTAGGAGCCACACTGGTGCTGCCTGCTCTGCCATGGCACTGGGTAGTAAAAAAAAGAAGAAGAAAGAAGGAAGAAAGGAAAAACTAAAGAAGTAAAAGGAAATCCAAACAAAGTACCAAAAGTCATACAAAAATTGCAAAAATGCAAACAAAAAGACAAACACTGGTACAATAAAGGAAAACGAGGGTTGGCTAAACCAGATAAGGGGAGGGTTGAAAATATTAAGGGTGGATTCTAAACAGTGCGCAGCACCATGTACAGAACAGAAGAAAACTAAATGGTTGCACACATGAGAACCGTGTGGTGTAGTTCATGCACAGTTTCCAGTGCACAAACACAAACATGCATCATGCTCCTAAACATCAAAAACACTGTGCAAACAGTGCATCAAGCAGCACTGCCCACTCGTGGAATTCCACGGACTCTTGCAGAGTTTTTGGGCCTCTCAGTGAATTCCACATAGCAGAACTCTGTGAGCTCTGCCCAGGCCTAATTTCTACATTTGGACTTAATACCATTTTTAGAACGAGCCAAGGCAGCACGCAAGCGCTGTCCCTCACATGTTGTAATCTACATCTGTGGGCTTGCAACACGGCCATCTCAAGCACATCACTTTCATTTGTTCCTTGGCCTGCCTTTCAAAATTCCCTTGATTTCATAGGTAAATGCTTTACTTTTGTCCTGCCTTGGTGCTGTATTGTTACCACCTTGGAGACCGACCCTTTTTCATGGATTATTGCTTGATTGGCGATTTAACTTAGTGTGGCACACTACTTTTTTCTTTTGTCTTGCCACTTCGCACTTCGTGGCTGTGTGTTGTTTCTTCCTCTTCCTTGTTTTGGGCATGCCACTGTTTCTTTGAGGTGTCTGGACACAAAGACTGCAGGCTGGAAAGGGATTCTTTTAAATGTATTTAATATATATTTTTTAAATGGTTCATCTAGCACACACTCAATCAGAGGAGCGCTTTACATGAGGAGGTGAAGTTTCATATACTGCGAACTAGCTCGGAGGAGCACTTTACATGACTACGTGAAGTTTCATATAGCGCAACCTTGATCTGAGGAGTGCATTTTATGAGTACCACTTAACAAGTTCAGCAAACCACTGAAAGCCTCAAAGCAACTCTCCCTCTGTGCAATATTCACTGCACTTGGGAAACCCACCCCATAATGCTTTGCAGGGCATTTCTTTTTCAAAACATGTTTGCCCGTAGTTCAGTATGTGGTGGTCCTATGACAATGGGACTACCCCAAAACCCTTCAGCACGATACGCTCTTTCCATCTTGATCACCTCTGGGTCCCCACACTAGGTTGGGGGACCCCAAAATAGAACCCTCTCCAACCACTCAATGTCATTTTAAGCTCTTTTTTGGCTGGAACTTTTGTTTTACGGCTGAAAGTAGTTTGTGTTTTAAGGGCCTTATTTGTAATAGTATTTCAGTAAGCCTGCTAGGCCTGAAAATGTGCAAGGTAATACATCCTCTAAGGACTGCATACATGGTTACACTACATTACTTTATGGCATTTTGTTTTCATGTTGTAATGTTCTGCCATTTTGTTTTTATGTTGTTATGCCCTTTAGGGGTTGACTATATGGTTACATGACCATGTTTCTTAAAAATGCTATTTTAATTATGGTTCTTTTCTAGGGGCTGTTCTGAGCATTACAATTCAGATACTACAATATTCGCTGCACTAGGACACTTGCCTCATAATGCTTTGCAGGGCATTCCTTTTCCTAGGACAACTGGGCCATCACCAAAATGTTCAGCACAGCACGCTCTTTTAATCTAGGTCATCTCTGGGTCCCCACACTAGGTTGGGGGGACCCCAAAATAGTAACCTCTCCCATCATTTAATGTATTTTTAAGCTCTCTCATGGTTGGAACTTTTTTGTTGCCACTGGGAGCAGTTTGTGTTTTAAGGGCCTTATTTGTAATAGTATTTCAGTAAGCCTGCTAGGCCTGAAAATGTGCAAGGTAATACATCCTCTAGGGGCTAGCTGCATATATGGTTACACTACATTACTTTATGCCATTCTGTTTTCATGTTGTAATTCCCTCTAGGGGCTAACTGTATGGTTACCTTACCATGTTTCTTACAAATGCAATTTTTATGATGGTGTTCTGTAGAGGCTGTTCTGAGAATTACAATCAAAATACTACAATGTTCACTGTACTCAGGAAACTCGCCCCATAATGCTTTGCAGGGCATTTCTTTTTCAAAAGAAATGTTGCCCATAACTCAGCTTGTGGTGGTCCTAGGCCAATGGCCCACCATCAGCATGTTCAGCATGATGCTTTCGTTATGTCTAGGGCCCCAACATTAGGTTGGGGGGACTGCAAAATAATATCCCTTCCCACCAGTCAGTGCCTTCTTAAGCTCTCTCATGGCTGGAACATTTGTTTTACAGCTTGGAGCAGTTTGTGTTTTAAGGGCCTTGTTTGTAATAATAATCTAGTAGGCTTGCTAGGCATGAAAATAAGTCATGCACTATGCCCCGTATGGGCTAAATATATGGTTACACTGCATTACGTTCTGCCATTCATTTTTCATATGGTTATGCTCTCTAGAGGCTGACGATGTGGTTACATGACCATGTTTCCTACAAATGTCATTTTTATAGTGGTGCTCTCTACAGTCAAGATACTACAATATTCGCTGCACTCAGAAAGTCACCCCATAATGCTTTGTGGAGCATTCCTTTTATAAAACAAGAAAATCACTTGGGGGGCAAGACTCACTCCAGCAGGAGCCACCAGCAGGGTCCATACAAGGTCTAGCTGGAACTGGTCAGCTGGCTTTTTAGGAAAAGGACATTTAGCACCTTGTTGTTTCCCTACAGCTCAACCGGAATGTCAGACAACTGACCATTGGAGTCCACTTCTTTGTACTGGAAGCAGGTCAAACCTTTCAGGGCTCCTCACAGGTCACATCAGGAGGTGCAGTCTTTCTTCTTTGTCCCTCAGGTCCAGTAATTTATACCAGGCACTAACCCAACTTGGAGGTGACTCCTGCCCCCTCCCTCTCTAATAGCGAGAACATTCCTAGGGGTAATCCTACCCACTTCAGCAGTGGTTGCTGTGTACCCTCCTTAAAAACAATCTCACAGTTCACCCCTCTACCTAAATCCAACACAGCAGAACCTTTGTTCTGTGTGGAACTCCTGTACCCACTCTAGGCCAGGAAAATGAGCAAACCTATGTCTGTGTTCATTTAAAACCTGTTCTGGGGGAGCTCCCACTGGGACTGGTGCCTTGCTGACTAGATGGCTAAAAGAGGGAAGCAGGCCCCGGGGTTTGCTACAACTGCCTGTGAAAGTGTAAGACACTTTCAAGTGAACTAAGTTCTTTGGCAGTGTACAGATGATCATCCTGTCAGAGGAATAGGACACCTGCTCACACCCAAGGCCCTTGTCTCAGCACTGGGAGCTAGTTTGCATCAAGTTCACATCATTAGAGGGGCTATTCATCTCCTGAGATACAATTGGAAGCTCATGCAAATGGACCTCTAAAGCCTTTAGGCAGGTAAAAGGTGACTTTTCAATATTATCAATGAATTGGGCTTGTAATAAGTATTTTAAAAAGTCCAAGAATGACCTTCGTAGCTGGTTCTGAGACAGAGATTAGAATTACTCCCAGTACTATCCTG
The DNA here is from genome assembly GCF_031143425.1 of Pleurodeles waltl. NCBI lineage: Eukaryota > Metazoa > Chordata > Amphibia > Caudata > Salamandridae > Pleurodeles > Pleurodeles waltl. Next base: position 265,134,829 of record NC_090440.1, read on the forward strand.
CTACAGCAAAGGTACCTTTTAAGGCCTTTTCACTCACAGGACATGTTTAATGTTAAAACTCATTAATGCCCTACTTTTTAAATATAGTGCACCCTGCCTTGCTGACATTTGCAGCCTACTTAGGGGTGACCACAATGCCAGACTAAATCTTTGCTCTACAGTATCTATCATCCATGATGCCCGGCATGCTCTTCATACTACATCCACAACAATCCGTGACTTTTTTCCTACCCCTGTCACCGCTTGCACCGCAAAGAGCTCTTAGTGCCAGAATTTGAAGGGAACTCTTGAAGCAGGACTAAACTGTCCTGCAACCAACCCCACTCCACCTCCTGTCAGCCTGAACTTGTGAGTTTTACCTAGTCTTGCATGACGAGATAACCGCAAGTGGCACTTTGTGCTTTTAGTTTAGTGTCTTTACTTACCTGAAATCTTAAAATTGTATATCTCTGGTTCTAATGATTGGATGTTTGTCAATTTGGTGTCAAATAATTAATTAAATGTTACTCTTTTGTTCTAAATTGTTGTGGGCTTTTTCTGGTGTTGTATTTTTCCTTTATTATTGTTTGTGTGCAACACACACATTGCTTCTGAGTTATGCCTGACTGCTTTTGTGCCAGGCTTTCAGAGTGTTAAGCATAATTTGATTTAGTGAATTTTCTGGTTAACCCTCACGGGGATTGTGGCTATTGTTTGAACAGGGGGGGGGTTCACTCACAATTTCCAAACAGCAATCTAATTTTTTACAATGATCATTCCCGCCCTGTCAAAGTGGGTCTTTAGATGGTTGACCTGGATCACCTTGTGAGGATTTCTACGGGTACCACAGTCTTTTCTAATACTGTGTAGGGCTTAGTCCATTTGTCCTGGATGACCCTGCAAGTCCCAAACTCCACAACCTACACTTTCTGATCAGGCTGGTATTCCACCAAGGTTGCTTTTGGTCATACCAGTGCTTGCTAAGCTCCTGGCTGACCTTCAAATTCTTGTTAGCCCTCTCAAATTACTTAGAAATGCTGAAACACAGTCCTAGCACATAATCTACAATGTCCTGTTTAAGTTCTTTGAAAGATTTCTCCTACCCTTCTCGCACAAGACGGAAGGGACAAATAACCAAATAACCAAAGGTACTGAAGCCCACTTCCTTTTTGTGATACTACACTGTAGACAAGTAAAGACATGGAAGTAGGATATCTCACTTCCCATGGAGTTTCTCAAACAACCCAATAACCATACCTTTTAAGGTCTTGTAAAATTCTCCACTAGCCCAATGGTTTGGCAGAGATAAAGGATTTTGAACCTATTAGTCACCCCACATTCAGCCCACATAGCCTTCAAGTATGCAAACATGAATTTTGATTATCTACCTCTTTAGGCATATCTACCCTGGTAAAGATACCAAACAGGGCCCTGACCATCGAGGACACAGTGACCATCCTAGAGGTTTGCTCTCAGCTGTCTTGTGGCATGGTCTACTCCCACTACAATGAACATGTTCCCTGAAGTGGTTTTAGGTTCCAGGTGATTGACAAAGTCAATTCCCACCCTCTCAAAATGTGTCCCAATCACAAGTAATGGAATTAAGAAAGCCTTTGGTTGTCCTCCTGTCTTTCTACTGGCTTGACAGGTGGTGCACGATTGACAGACGTCCTTCACCTTTCAGAGTATGACCAACTTGTCCCAGGTTTTGGTCTTTCCCAAATGCCAGGACAAGGGGATATTCAAGTTTAGGAGGAAGGCTCTGTACTGTTGGGGGACCAGCAATCTTCTAGTTGTCCAGGTTTACATCACTAGCTTCACTATATGGGACACATTCCTCCCAATAGATCCCATGGGTTCCACTGATTTTCCCTTGCTCCTGGACTTCAGCCTGGCACAGGAGGCCTTCTAGGGTTGGGTATATTCTCTGGCTGTGGGAGGTTTTGAAGCTGGTTTCCAACACATTTCCATGATGGGCTGTCCAGGCCCTTGTGGCCACATACACCCACACCCACTCAAGCAGACTCAACAATTTTGCATGAGGTCTTCCTTTCCACCTCAGCCCAAGCCGAGGTTTTAGGTCATATATCAACAGACACTTCACTGGAATGGCAAGGCTCATAGCTTCCTTCCTCAGGCCAGGAATCCCTTCAAACTCAAAGGTGACCATTACTAGAAGAGAGGCTGTGGCTCTACTCACATGTTAGTAGGGAAGACTAAGGCCCTCAATATGACATTGGAGGTAAATGCTGCTTACTGCCACGGTGACGGCCGCCAACATACCACCGTGATGACGAATATCCGTTCACCATATTATTAGACACACACACCAATCAGACAGAATACAGCCACATACACAAATCCGCCAGCCCAAAGGTCAGTGGAAAAGTGGAGGACCCAACACCCATACCGTTACGCCAACAAAACAACACCCATCACATTTTGACCCACAAATCACCATGGCGGACATTCAACTGTTGTAAACCTTTGGTGGCACATACCACTGCGCTCACAATGGACACCCACATACAAAACAACACTACATTTGCCAATACGAAAAAATACACATATGACACTCATACACACAACCCACCCACAGCACTATAAAACACACACCCACATTACCCACAACCCTTTACGAACCACAATTACTGCCAGGAGATTGATACGAACAGCACAGAGACAACTAGACACACACACCACATACAACCATGCATCCTTCACACACCCCACCACATTACTCAACACACTCTCACCAACACACACCACACATCATCCATTGCCCCAGAAGATACCCCCGTTTTACTTATGAGGAGTTAAGGTTCTTGGTGGAGGAAATGGTCTAGGTAGAGCCACAGCTGTTTGGAGCACAGGTACAGTAGATCTCCTTTGCCAGGAAGCTGGAGCTATGGCGGAGACTCATGGGCAGGTTGAACGTCATAGGACAGTGCCCAAGAACAAGGGACGACATCAGGAAGAGGTGGAATGACTTACTGGGGAAGGTTTGTTCCATAGCAGCAAGACAGTAGCTCGCCATACAGAGGACTGGCGGTGGACCCCCATTTCCACCCCCACAGCTCACAGCATGGGAGGAGCAAGTCTTGGCAATACTCTATTCTGAGGGACTCACTGGAGTAGCCGTAGGACTGGACACTGGTAAGTCAACAATTACCACCTATCACCCCCCCATACCTGCATGCCATCTGATACCCTCACCCTCACTCTCATCACTCCACCCCATCCCACACACTGCGCCAACGCAGATGACTAACCCCAATGCCAAACCCTGCAAGTCATACCAATGCATGGACAGCCCTGCATGGACACCCATCACAAAAGCATGCACAGCATATGGGAACTAACAATCCCACAATACATCACCATACAAAAGCAAAACGTGGCAGGGCAATACCAACAATAGAGGGGAAGCCAGGGATGTACAATATGTCACACACATGAAGCATAATACATCACTTACATCCCCACAGGTGCCCCAACCAATGTCAGCGGAGAGGAGGTGCCACGACTATCCAGTCCCCCAACAGAAGATGCCACCAGTGATGACAGTAACTCTGGACTTCGGGATCTGGATGACCTACCTGGCCCATCAGGGACCACTGGACAGTCAGATACCCAAGCCCACTCACAGACTACTACAGATCCTCCCCCTTCAGTATCCAACAACACAGCACCCACCCAGCGTACCCACACCTCTGTCCCCAGGACATGTCAATCAGCAGTGTGCCCACCTGTACAGGGACCCCTGGCCACACCTTGCCCCCAAGACAAACTAGGATGTGGGGTCAGTGGCAGTGGGCACACTGTTCAGGGGACAGAGGCACAGGCCATGAGGGACACTGGGAGGACTGCTGTGCACCAGGGGAAGGATAGGACCAGGGAATTGACTCTCCAGGAGGCACTCTCCAAGATCCTGGGAGCCTACCAACATTCCCAGTACATGATGGGCCAGATCCTTGACAACGTGCAGGAGAACAGGTGGCTGCAGGAGGAACAGTATCAGGGGATCATGGAGGACTTGCAGGCCATTAATACCACCATGATCTCCATAGCAGGGGTGCTGGTAAACATGGCCAACATCATGAGGGAAGCAACAGCACAGCAGTGGGCCCCTACCACTAGCCAGTCCACTGACCAGCCCTCCACTTCCGCTGCAGCTAGTGGACAGGAGGCCCGCAACAGGCCCACAGGCCACCAGCATCCCTCCCTCTGCAGCAGGTCAACCAACCCAGAAACGTTCCCTGCGACCCACACAGAAGCCAGAGAGACTTGCCAAGACCCCCGCCAGGAAATGAGACTCTCCTGAGTGTTCCCCTTGTGTCCCACTCAGTCACCTTGTCCACTTTGAACTGCTGTTGCTCCCCTTCCAATGGCCCCTTGGATATTGCACCTGTGCTAGAAACAGACTGGAACAATACCCTGGACCATCATCCCATTCCATTGCACTTTTCCCTCAATTTCCTAGCACTACACAACTTGACTACTAGTAATTTCTGTTTTGAAAATGTGTATTAATGTAAACAGTCACATCCATTACAAATGAGCTGTACACTGTGAGAGCTTAGAAATAATGACCTGTGGCTGGCTGTAGTCAGCACATCAGTACACCGTTGTAATATCACCATCATCTGTAAAATGACAAACCACAGGTGACAGTAAATTGAGATAAAAAGAAAGTCAATGACATCATGCTACAGCCACACAGAATACTCCAAGAGTCATTGAAATGTGCAGTTGCACTGTCTCACTTGTATGTCATTGGACGTACTGACAGATAACTGTGGTTCTGTTGTCCTCATCCTCATCCTCAGCCACTTCATCCTCACTGTCCTCAGAGTCTACTGCTGCCACAGGGGCATCTCCAGTTTCCTCCTCCTCCAGAAAAGGTACATGGCATCTGGGGACCAGGTTGTGCAACATGCAGCATACCACTACTATCTGGCAGACCTTCTCGGATGAGTAGCAGAGGGATCCACCTCTCAGATGGAGGCACCTGAACCTGTCCTTAAGGAGCCCAGAGGTCCTTTCGATGATCCGTCTGGTTCGCTGATGTGCATCATTATAATGTTCCTCAGCCCCTATCCAGGTATTCCTCACAGGGGTTAGCAGCCATGATGGGTTTGGGTAACCAGAGTCACCTGCAAATATTGGGGAGCACATTTAGCCACACACAATCCTATGGGGTTAACACAAGAAGGCATACACTAACTTACAGTGGGTGGGGGCTAAGGCTCATCTATTAGCCACACCCTGTGCCTCTGTAGTTGGGCCATCACATTTGGGATGCTGCTATTCCTCAGAAGAAAGCATCATGCACCGACCCAGGATACTTAGCATTGATGTGGGAGATGTACTGGTTCGCAGGCACACCATCTACACATTCAGTGAGTGAAAACTCTTACGATTCCTGAACACCTGTTCATTCTGGCGGGGCAACAAACACAATATGTGGACCGTCAATCGCCCCAATGACATTGGGGATATGTCCCATTGCATGCAATCCGGTCTTCACAGTGGCCAGTTCTTCCACCTGGGGGAAAGAAATGTGGCTGCACATGTGTTTTACCAGGGCAGGCAACACTCTTGGCAGCACGATTGAGAACATTGGCTATGACATTCCTGCTGCCAAGTCCACTGTCACTTGGAAGGAACCAGTTGCCAAGAAAGGGAGCGTTGATGAAACCAGTTGCATGACGGATAGATGAGATCAGGTCTGGCTCCAATTAGGCACACAGCTCTGTGATTGTGGCCCTGCCCAATCTATAGGTGAGGATAATGTGCCTGTCCTCCAGTGTAGCCAAGTCCACAAGGGGTCTGTGCACGGGGGTATGTCTCCACCTCCTATTTGTCTGCAGCGGTAGGTATCTAAGGGACACAAGAGTGAGTAGGCTGTCACAATAGGAACAATGGAACTACAACTGCAGTCTACATGGTGCATTTATGTAATGGGACAGTGTCAATGGCGAGGTACATGCCACTCTAATCTATAACGCTGTTATTGTCGATAATTACTGCCCCCCCCCCCCAAATTGCAAACGTCTCTCTAATATGCAGGGACAGGTGGAAGTGAGGTAATTCCGCTGACGTTGGGCATGGTGGCAGAAGGCGGTCATGCAGGGCTCTATGGAGTACAGTGGCCAATGGGGATCTGCACCGGCAATGATGGTGTACACCGTCGTTGACGTGACCGCAATTTTCTATCTGATTTCTCACTTGTTTTCTGACCTTCAACAGGGGAACACCTACACTGCGTGTGCTGCTGTGACCTGTGTCTGGAACCTACCATGGCCCTTGTGACCAGGGAAAGGGCCCCCACATTCACTTCGGAGGAGTTGGAGCGACTGGTAGGTGGGGTCCTACCACAGTACGGACTGCTGTACGGGCCTCCAGACCAACAGGTGAGTACATTTTGGGCACAATGCATGTTCGAAGGGTGCATGGGCATGTGTGTGTACGCATAGTGTAAGGGGCGGGTGTATAGGGGGACTGTCATGTGGTTGTGTACATGGTGTGCGCTGGGAGTTGTGTCTGCAAATGGTGATGGAAACGGATATGGTGGGCCATTTGTGTGACAGGCTGGACTGTTTGTTTAATTGTCTGTATTACCTCTGCAGGTCAGGGCCCATTAAAGAAGGGAATATGGTGTGCCATTGCCAAGCACGTGCGGACTCTGGGGGTCTATGGCAGGGGAGCTCCCACTGTCGGAAACAGTAGGAGGACCTGAGACACTGGGCATGGAAGACAGTGGAGGCCCAGCTCATGATGGCCTCCCAACGAGGAAGGGGTGCCCATTGGACCCTGACCCCCCTGATGGCCCGCATACAGGTGGTGGCCTACCCTGTGCTGGGTGGGCACTTGAGGGAATCACAGCAGCCACAAGGGGGTGAGTACAGTGGGTATCATTACATATTTTGGCAGGTGGCGTGGGATCAAGGTAGTGGATGTGTGTTAGTGGGTGCCCCAAAGGCCAGGCCAGACATTGCAGCATGGGTCATCTAAAGGGTAATGGGTGTATGGCAAATACAGGTAACCTAGCATATTAGCAGTCCATTTCAGGCAGGGCATCGTGGGTCCCAGGAGTGCTGCAGTTGGTGGTGTGTAGCTCTCAAATTGCCTTAGTAACTAGCCATATGACTGGCAGTGCAATGCATAGTGAAAACGCCTGTTCCCTGTGTGTGACGGTGATGTGTATGCCAACTGTCGTGTTGGTGCAGTCATTGACCCAGTGTATCCTTTGTCTCTCCCCCTTCCTTGTTTTGTCATCCTGTCCTTCTGTGCATTAGCATCATCTGGTAAAGGAGCAGGGGCACCGGTGGCAGAGGGAGCTGCATCCCACAGGAACCAGGAGGCAGAGTCCTCAGATGCCAAGGGAACCAGTGGGATGGAGGGCGAGGGGAGCACCACGGCGGGTGACAACACAGCCTCACATACCTAATCTGATGGAAGCTTCCTGGTGGTGGTGGACACCTCTGTGACTACCCCAACTGCAGGTACAGCTGTCACCCTGTACCAGCACCACCCTCCCAGTAGCCCCTCAGCGAGTTGCCCGTGCCTGCGCACTCAGGAGTGTGGGCATCTCCTTCGCTCCAGGCAACTCAACTCCTGCCCCAGTGAGCCCTGCTGCCCTGAGTGAGGAGGCTATTGACCTCCTGAGATCCATCTCTGTAGGGAAATCAACCATTGTGAATGCCATCAAGGGGCTGGCATCCCAGATGCAACAATGCAATCCATTCCTGGAGGGCATTCACTGTGGATTGGCGGCCCAACAGAGATCGATTCAGGCTCTGGCCTCCTCTCTGCCATTGTCCCTTTTCCTACCACCCCCCCTCCAACCACCACTTCCCAGTCCCATTCTCCTCAACCCCAACCCATCCCAGCACACATACAGATGAGCATGCACCCAAGATAACACTCATGAGTGGCACAGGAAAACACAAGCACCACAGTTCATCCCACAATCACTCACGCAAGCACCATACAGTTGTAGACACAACAACATCCACTGCCTCCACTTGTCTCCCCCTCCTCCTTCCCCTCCACCTCCCTCCCAGTCATGTCCACACTCACACCTGCATGCACTACATCAACATCCACCACCATCATCACCACACCAAGCAGCACACACACATCAGTAGCAGAAAGCTCCACAACAGCCATGCACGTGTCTCCTGTGTCCTCTCCTACCCTGTCTGTCCCCCCTCCTAGAGGACAGAAACACAAGCACTCACACACCTAACAGCCATCCACCTCACATCAGCACACAGCCCATGCACCTGCGCCCAAATCCAACAGACGTACACCTCCTACAACCACTCCCTGTACCCTCCACTCCCATCACTCCTCCCTCCTCCGGCCCCACCGTCCCTAAAAAACTTTTCCTTGCCCAACTTGACCTCTTCCCTCCCCCTCCCCGTCCTGCCCTTATGAGCAGGGTACCAAAGACCCAGCCCAGCACCTCAGCCAAACAGTCCACGGGGACAGTGGTGGCACCAACTACTCGTGGTGGTAAGGATACCACACCTCCAGAAGGGGAAGGAGCCTGCACCTCCAGGCAAGAAGGGAAAGGAGCTTGCATCTCCATCCAAGAAGGGGAAGGAGCCTGCACCTCCATCCAAGAAGTTGAAGGAGCCTACATCTCCATCCAAGAAGGGGAAGGAGCCTGCATCTACATCCAAGAAGGGGAAGAAGCCATCCACCCCTGCCAGGAAAGTCAAGGAATTCACACCCATGTAATAGAGGAAACAAGGCCCTCTACTACAGCGGAGGCTGTCAGGGTGATACCACCACCACCAGGGGTCACGGGACCCCCACCGCCAGCTGGGAAAGTGTAGCCATCACCACCTGCAGAGGCTGCCCAGGAGGGACCTCCATCCACCAACACACTGCAGCCATCACCAACTTCAGAGGCTGCCCAGGAGCCACCTTTATCCACCACCACACTGCAGCCATCACCACTTGCAGAGGCTGCCCAGGAGGAACCTCCATCCACCACCACACTGCAACCATCGCCAACTGCAGAGGCTGCCCAGGAGGAACCTCCACCCACCACTACACTGCAGCCATCACCACCATTGGAAACCATGTATGCCATCCTCCAGGTGCTGCTGTATGAGGGACCCCCTCCAGAACCAGTGGGGAAGTCACCCACCTGAAAGACTGTGGCCTTGCACTCCCCAGGACAGAGCAATGGGCATGTTGCCCCATCCAGAACCAGTGGGGAAGTCACCCACCTGAGAGACTGTGGCTTTGCACTCCCCAGGACAGAGCAATGGGCATGTTGCCCCATCCAGCACCAGTGGGCAAGTCACCCCCCTGAGAGATTGTGGCGTTGCACCTCCCAGTACAAAGCAATGGGCATGTTGCCCCATCCGGAACCAGTGGGAAAGTCACCCACCTGAGACAATGTGGCCTTGCTCTCCCCAGGACAGAGCAATGGGCATATTGCCCCATCCAGAACCAGTGGCCTTGTTCCCTAATCCGGCTCAGTTGCCCCCCCGTTCTTCCCCCTGAGGTGCCTGCCCACTTGTAAACTGATGCCCCTGCAGAGTTCTATCCGGATGAAGTCAGGATTTGACTTGGGTCTTAGACTGTGCCCTGTGGCTATGTGGGCCCTTTCAACTTTGGACTGGGCAGTGTCCCTTTGTGTACATGTATACATATCTGTTTAATTGTTAATTTGATATTTATTAGCTGTCCATATGAATACATTCACGTTGGTCAATTCCGGTGGTCCTTGCATTATTCTGTCATGTCTCAGGTGCCATTGTTTTTCATGTGCAGCTGGTTGTGTGTGTGGTGTGTGTGTGTCTGATGTGTGTTGTGCCTGTGTGTCATTCTCGTTTTCCTCTCTCCCTCCGTTGTGTGCTAGATGGCAGTACTCACCGTCATCGTCTTCGTCAGCGTTGGTGTTCCTGGTGGAGCATAACATAGAAGATCATTGGGAAGACTTGCAGTTTGGGTTCCATGGCGGCGTTGTTTTACCCTGTGTCTCTGATGGTGAGTCAGTTCTCTTCTGTGATGTGTTTCCGCCAGGCTTTTGATGGTGTTGGTACCGCCCCGGAAAAGGTGGTGGTATGCAATGTCATAATATGCTGAGCGGTACTTTGTCTGCCGCCTCGCTGTTGGCGGCTACCACCGTGGTGAGTGTTGTTTCCGCCCTGGTGGTTGGTGTGGTACATTGGCTGTCTATGGGAGTTATCACCCCCATGGTCATAATTTGGCGGTAGTTACCCAGCCTGTAGGTGGTATTTCTGCCACTTTATCACTCACCGCCAGGGTCGTAATGAGGGCCTATATGTTTTGATTGGGCAGCAGTTATGTACTTCCACAAAAATGTGCTTGTCCTCCATGCAGCTGAATGTGTTTTATTTATCCAGCTCCCTGAATCAGCAATTGTAAGGCTGTCTGACCTAGAACTTCCAGGATAACAAACATGGCACTGTAACACTATTAAAATGTCTTAGCTAGGCAATTTCCAGTGTTTGTTTTTTTCTGGTTGCAGCACAGATGGGGAAGGGCCATCATAAACTTTAGACTTAAGAGTACAGTTTTCTGTTTGAGATCTGAGGGATACACTAATCTACCTTGATTGTTAGGTTTGGCTTGACAGTGAAACTATCTCCTGACCTTATGTGACCTTATGTGATCAACAAAAAAGAGATTTCAAAGTCCTACTGAGAGATGCATGTTGGTTTTCCTGAGTACAGGATTTGGCTTGGCCGAAATTATGTGCTTCCCCTAAAAAAGCTGCTTTATTGCACTTATTGGCTTTTGACAAAGTTTATACTTGAGAAAGCAGGGCTGAGTTTGGTGTGGTGGCAAGCCAATGATCATGGCTATAGTCCTAATCTGTTTATTATGAAGTGTGATATTTATTGTGAAAAGCATACATTAACCCCTTCGCTGCCAGGCCTTTTCCCCTCCTGTGCTGAGCCTTTTTTTGGTTATATGGGGCAGTTCGTGCTTAGGACCTCATAACTTTTTCTCCACATAAGCTACCCACCCCAAATTTGCGACCTTTTTTCCAACATCCTAGGGATTCTAGAAGTACCCAGACTTTGTGGGTTCCCCTGAAGTAGACTAAGAAATTAGCCAAAATATAGCGAAAAATTTGTTTTTTTCAAAAAAATTGGAAAAAAGGGCTGCAGAGGAAGGCTTGTGTTTTTTCCCCTGACAATGGCATCAACAGAGGGTTTGCAGTGCTAAAATCAACATCTTCCCAGCTTTCAGGAACAGGTAGACTTGAATCACAAAACCCAATTTTTCAACACAATGTTGGAATTTTTCTGGGACATACCCAATTTTTTCCTATTTTTTGTGCTTTCAGCATCCTTCCAGTTTGTGACAAAAATGGATGTCAAACCAATGCTGGATCACAGACAGCTAAACATTTCTGAAAAGTAGACAAAATTCTGAATTCAACAAGGGGTCATTTGAGTAGATCCTACAAGGGTTTCCTGAAGAAAATAACAGTTGAAATGAAAAAATATTGAAATTAAGGTGCAAAAAACAGCCATTTTTCTCCACGTTTTACTCTGTAACTTTTTCCTGCGATGTCATATTTTTTAAAGCAATATACTATTATGTCAGCTGGACTCCTCTGGTTGCGGGGATATATAGGGCTTGTAGGTTCATCAAGAACCCTAGGTACCCAGAGGCAATAAATGAGCTGCACCTCGCAATGGGTTTTCATTCCATACTGGGTGTACAGCAAATCATTTGCTGAAATATAAAAAGTTAAAAATAGGTATCAAGAAAACCTTTGTATTTCCAAAATGGCCACAAGATAAGGTGTTGAGAAGCAGTGGTTATTTGCACATCTCTGAATTCCGAGGTGCCCATACTAGCATGTGAATTACAGGGCATTTCTCAAATATATGTCTTTTTTACACACGGTCTTACATTTGGAAGGAAAAAATTTAGAGAAAGACGAGGGACAATAACACTTGTTTTGCTATTCTGTGTTCCCCCAAGTCTCCCGATACAAATGGTACCTCACTTGCGTGGGTAGGCCTAGCGCCCGCGACAGGAAACACAAAATGGTCACATCACATTTTCACAAAGAAAACAGAGCTGTTTTTGCAAAGTTCTTAGCTGTGGATTTTGGCTTCTAGATCAGCGGGCACCTAGGGAAACCTAGCAAACCTGCACAGTTTTGAAACCCAGGCACCAAGGGGAATCCAAGATGGAGTGACTTGTGGGGCTCTGACCAGGTTCTGTTACCCACAATCCTTTGCAAATCTCAAAATCTGGCCAAAAAAACAGTTTTTCCTCTCATTTTGGTGACAGAAAGTTCTGGAATCTGAGAGGAGCCACAAGGTTCCTTCCACCCAGCGTTCCCACAAGTCTCCCAATAAAAAGGGTACCTCACTTGTGTGGGTAGGCCTAGCGCCTGCGACCAGAAATGCCCCAAAACACAACATGGACACACCAAATTTTCAGAAAGAAAACAGAGCTTTTTTTACAAAGTGCTTAGCTGTGGATTTTGCCCTCTAGCTCAGCCGGCACCTGGGGAAACCTAGCAAACGTGTGCATTTTTTAAAACTAGACACCTAGGGGAATCCAAGATGGGGTGACTTGTGGGACTCTGACCAGGTTCTGTTACCCAGAATCCTTGGCAAACTTAAAAATGTGGCCAAAAAAACACTTTTCCCCCTCATTTCGGTGACAGAAAGTTCTGGAATCTGAGAGGAGCCACACATTTCCTTCCACCCAGCCTTCCCCCAAGTCTCCAGATAAAAAGAGTACCTCACTTGTGTGGGTAGGCCTAGCGCCCGCGACAGGAAATTACCCAAAACACAACATGGACACATTACATTTTCAGAAAGAAAACAGAGCTGTTTTTTACAAAGTGCCTAGCTGTGGATTTTGGCCGCTAGCTGAGCCAGCACCTGTGGAAACCTAGCAAACATGTGCATTTTTTAAAACTAGACACCTTGGGGAATCCAAGATGGGGTGACTTGTGGGGCTCTGACCAGGTTCTGTTACCCAGAATCCTTTGAAAACCTCAAAATTTGGCCAAAAAAACACTTTTTCCACATATTTTGGTGACAGAAAGTTCTGGAATCTGAGAGGAGCCACAAATTTCCTTCTACCCAGCGTTCCCCCAAGTCTCCTAATAAAAATTATACCTCACTTGTGTGGGTGGCCCAGGTGCCTGCAACAGAAAAATGGCACCAACCTGTAGAGATTGAAGGGATAGCACAGCGAGTTGATAAGCATATATTTTGCTTTCATACATCTTTTAGGCTGACTCTGCTTTGGCGACACACGCAAGTGAGGTATCATTTTACTTGGGAGACTGAGGGGAACGCTGGGTGGTAGGAAATTTGTGCCGCAGTGGTGATCCTCCAAAGAAAAGTGAGTAAAATATGATTTTTTAAGAAAGTTTTTAAGGTTTGCCGAGGAGTCTGAGTAAGAACATGTTGGGGGATCCAGGCAAGCCACACCTCCTTGGACTCCTTGGGGTGTCTATTTTTAAAACATGTCTGGGTTTGGTAGGTTTCCCTAGATGAAGGCCGCACTCTGGACCAAAAACATAGGTGCCCCCCCCAAACACAGGTAGTTTTGTAATAGATCATTTTGGTGTGTCCACATACTTATGTGATGTTCCAAACACTAAAATTGTGAAAAGAAACACACTTAGGTTATGTTAAAAAGACTTCTCACCCACCAACCAAGTTGGTGGCATGCTTTATCATAGGGGTCCCACCCGAGACACCTTGCGTGTCACAGGTGTGCTGCGACACCTGATTACAGCGGAGCAGGTTTTGACATTTTTACCGCATATACTGGTTGGATTTGGCACAAGGGTGAGTGAAGGTTCAGTGGATAAAATTTTATTACCAAGAGATTTCACAAAAATGAAATGCACTGTTAATAACTGAAAGGCCAAAAAACTGAACCAATGACTCACAGCTCGTGAGCTGTAAAGCCACGGCAAGGCACCAACCGCTTTACAGTCCATTCACACACCTTTCATACATGACAATGCACAAGACCATTCATGCCGCTAGATAGGGGCCCAACACATTACAACACTAGCATCGACAGACAGCGCCACTCAAGGGCCCATCACTTACAGGTGCCCACATTCCTGTACAGCAATCACATCAGCTGATGGCAGTGTGTGGACTGGCGTTTGGCTGGCAGTGTGTTGTAGTAGTTAACAGCAAGTCAATATGTACACCGTCAGCCAAGCGCAACTCCACACACAATGGCATCACTTTTTTTTGTTTTAAAAACAAATAAACCACTAACTAATCAGAAATAATTACAAAACTACCAACACAAACGCTCTAACTAAGTACATGACAGAAATGCCAACCATGAAACTGAACCCATGAAAATATAAAACAGGCAGTTTACACACATGGTAGTTCCCAGTAATTCTTCTGGTTGTGGTAATTCTTGAAACAACCACCCACACACAGCCCAGGCTTTGAATGACAATCTGGGCAGTACATTCGAGTCTCCCTCCGGATACCTCTTCGAGCACAGACTCTACATTTCTTAGCTGGAAAGTCTTTTTAGGGCGTGGGTTTAATGTGCTCAGCAAAGTGGCAATCTTTCAGTCTAGCCACATCCTCCACCACTGCTTCTCTAGGAACTCTTGCCTGTTCCACCACAATAAGGCTCTCTATCACTCACTCTTGAAATTTCACAAATGTCATCTTTGACTCTGGAAACCTATCCTTAAACACAATAAAAGTATTAAAAGTTGCTAAGTGGAAGAGGTGAATTGCTAACTTCTTATACCAAACGCAAGACTTACGAATAGCAGTATAAGGTTCCAACCTCTGATCAACTCTATCTACACTGCCCATGTGCTTATTATAACCTAAAATGCACACAGGTTTGCGCACTTCGGCAACCTGGCCCCAAACAGTCACGGGGAAAGTACTCTCATCATGGATGGTACTTAGCATGTAGTCATCCCTCTTGTCTTTCAAAGCTAGCAGCTCATCATTCCGCAAGGCACTGTACTGTCCCCTCTCAAGTTTTTTACAGACAAGCTCCCTTGGATAGCCTTTCCGGTTACAACAAGTTGTGCCACAAGCAACAGTGTCCACTCCAAACAATTCCGTGAACAACTGCACTCCAGTGTAGAAGTTATCTACATACAAATGGTGACCTTTGGTGAACAGTCGTCTACCAAGTTCCCACACAATTTTCTCAGTAACTCCAAAAGTGGGAGGACAACCATGGGGGTCAATAATGGAATCCCTACCAGTGTAGACATGGAAACTATAAACATATCCTGTACTACTTTCAGACAGCATATACAATTTAATTCCATATCGTGCCCTCTTGTTAGGAATATACTACCTAAAAACCAGATGACCCTTGTAGAGGACCAAAGACTCATCCACAGATATTTCTTTGCCTGGAACATAGACCTCTGAAAACCGATCTACAAAATGCTTAAGGACAGGCCTAATTTCAAAAAGACGGTCGGAATCAGGATGATCTTGTGGCAAGGCTAATGCATTGTCAACAAAATGCAGCATCCTAAGAAGAAGCAAATACCGATTACGACTCATGATTGCAGGAAATATAGCTGTTGCCATCAAGGGACTAATAGACCAATAAGAAGCCAGTGACTGCTTCCTTATCAACCCCATCAAAAGAGTCAAACCCAAAAACCTTTTTATCTCCCCCAAATGTGTAGGAATCCACTGGGTAGCTCTAGAGTGTGGCCTAAGTCTAGCAGCGTTGTCCCTCAAATACTGCTCTGCATACAAATAAGTCTGCTCAACAATCTCTTCCAAAAACACATCATCCACAAATAACTCAAAGAAATTGACAGGCAAAAGGTTCTCTGTATTGACTCTACACCCCGGGAGACCAGTAAAAGCAGGCAACTCTGGCTGCTCCATGTTTGGGGCAACCCAGAGTTCAGGTCTTCTAACGGGAAACCTTTCAGCCCCAGGTTGCTGCACTAGTGGGACATGAGGGTCCTCCTCTAAAACAGGCCTTTCATCTGCACTGCGAGTGGCTTCCTCATCAGAAGATTCCTCTCCGACAGACAATTCACTGCCATAATCTCTCACTTCCTCCTCTGCCTCAGATGCAGAGTACGTCTCATAATCATGATCAGACAATGACTCAAAAAGCATACCAACCACCTGCTGAGCGGTCATCCTGCGGCTAGCCATGATCTTTCCTACAAAAAATAACTGGACAAATGCACCACCAACAACCAGCACTGTGTAAGATAAGTAATAAAGTATAGCTTTATCAGTAAGAGTTATAAACTGAAAAACTATACCGCTCACTTACCTGAGAAAGCTTGACTCACCAGCAACTACTCTGCACAGACACAGCAATCACCAATGATATGGGCCTAAAAGAAATAGGCCCATCTGCCCCCAAGGGGGGCAGAAATGGCCAACAGTTCATTGCCCCCCTTGGGGGGGGGCACCCCTTGCCCAAGGGGACATCCCCCCACATAAATAAACATATTTGAAAAAATCCCTTGCATTCTAGTGGTTTCTGCCCCCCTAAAAATAATAGGCCGATCTGCCCGAAATGGCCACAACAAACATGCCCCCCAAATGGGAGCGACCATTGCCCAAGGGGCCGCTCCCGACACACAAACAGCACACTAAAACAAAAAACCAAAGAAATCGCCGGCATCTAGTGGGCATTCTTGCTGCCCGATTGCAATGCGATCAGGCAGCAGGAATACTCAAAGAGACACCAGGGAAAAGGAAAACCCTTTATTTTCCCCCGGTGCCTCTTTGTTTACAACCCCCCACCCGCCGGAGGAGAAACTTACCTGTTTCCCCGATTGCGCACTGGAAGCACACGGCTTCCAGTGCAACCGTCACCCTGTAATAATGTCAGCGCTTGATCGCGCACTGACGTCATTATGGGGGGGCGGCGGGGTGGAAGATGAAGGGCTTCCCCTTCCATCCCTGCCTTAGGGGGTAGGAGGGAAGCCCACAGAGGGAGCGCTAGCGCTCCCTCTGAGCTCCGTGCCCAGGATGTAATGGTTACGTCCTCGGCACACGAGCACTGTGCCCTTGGACTAAACCATTACGTCCAGGGCACAGAATGGGTTAAAGTAGGTAGACATTTGTGTGTGGATTTTATTATACTATATTAAAGCCTACAGACTTTGTTACATCAAATCTCACAGATTACCATAGTAGGCAATTGTTTTGGTGTCAATCACCCAGTGTGACAAACCATGACTCTCGAAGATTTGCTCTGTGAGAACCCTTGTGAGACTGTTTTATGTTAGATGGTATTTTGCATGGCCAAATGTAATTTTGAATACCTTTATAATTATATGACTGTGTGTCTGATGGTTGGCTTGTGGAAAAGCTTATGCTTCAACTGTAGGTGTGAGCTGGTTATGGTGAAAAGGTATATGCCTCTTTGGTGCACTAGAAATTCTATGTCTGTGCCATAAGTCTAGTCTGTTTATTATGAAACACGGCGCAAAGGCCACTGGACTAGATTAATAATTGAGAAAAGACAGTAAGCCTTTAACAGTTTGCTGTCATCACATTTTATTACATGGTGTAAAAAGTTATTTGGTTACATGTAATCTCACAGATTACCATTACAGACAAATGTTTTGGTGTTGGTCACCAACTGTGACAAAACCCGGAAGTAGAATTTCATTGTGATGATTCTTGTCAGGTCCTATTCAGAGGAGTTGTATGTTGTTTTGCCAACTGTCATTATGCACATATTTGTACTTTTATAAATGTATGCCAGGTGGTTGCCAGTTTTTTGCTCACTTCAGTAGGCCTGGGTTGTACATAATGTTAAGCCATTGGAAAAGGCTAGAGACCTTATCAGTTCACTGGGTATGTCAGTTTCCGTAAGTGCGATCTGTTTGTAATGTAAAGATGTGGCAAAATAAATAGACTTTTCTGACTTTTTGTGAAATGCTAGTTTTAAATGCAGTATTTGGACAAAATAGTGAAGTTTTTTATATCAGCGGACAGAAATATTGGAAAAAATATTGTGATAAAAAATATCACAATGCAGAATATGTTTTTCAAGAATATTGTTTCTTTAAGGTAAGTAATATTGTGGTTAAGAATATTGTTAATTTCAATATCGTTATCAATGATTCAGTTATACAAAATATATTTTTTTATTACTTTTATGTGTTCTACATCATATATCAATTTTCTCTGTTGTTTGTGTAATTGTAATACACTTTATTAATATAGTTTGTAATTTTAAGTGTTTCAAATTTTTTAATGTCATTGTTAAAAGTAATTGCAAGTGTTTTTGCAAGATGCTGGGCTGGAAGGAAGGTAGGGTGGGAAGTTCATTAGGTAATCATAAATTACTAATTACTTAATAATTTTTTGAGGAAGTATGATGATATTAATTTTGTACATTTTGTCATATTGATTTATTTTTGTTTTTTTGTAGGTTTTGTTTTATTTTAGGTATGGTGCTATTTCTTTAAATGTTTTTTGCATTCCTTTTGAATTTGCCCTGACAACAACATCTTAAAGTTGGTTTTAAACTCTCTCTTTTTAATGATATTGATGCTTTGGCGGGGAGGTTGTGGGGAATTGTCACCTCATTTTATTTTCAGGAAGTGGACTCTTTAACTTCTGTTTTGCTAGAGCTGCCGTAGCACACTCTAGTATTTTTTGTCTCGGCACTCCTGATAAGCCAGGTCATGACACGGACGTGCAACCCCCAAGACATTGCTCAGCTGTGGGGGTGAGAGCTGTGCATTTTATTTTTATTTAATTTTTATAGAATTTGCTCAACAAAAATATTTTAAAGTTGGTTTAGCATTTTCTCTTTTTAGAGGTATTGGTGCTTTGTGGGTGGAGGTTGTTGGGAATTGTCACCTCATTTTATTTTCATGAAGTGGACTCTTTTTCACTCTAGTTTTTTTTGTCCTGGCACTCCTGATAAGCCGGGGTGTGGCACGGATGCCCGACTGTGCCCGGGGGACAGGGGCCCTGCTCCTTATGTCCCAGGTAGGATTACGTATTCCAGTAGTGAGTAGTGAGCCCTATGGCACTGATTGCCTCTTCTCACTTATTTGACCTTAGTTCCCCCACTGTGTGTTGCAATAAATATGGCTACTCTCTGTCACCCGCTCAGATCTTTCCCTTTACTATGTGTTTCTCACACCAGTTTCAATGGCGCTTCCACCTGGTCAACTGTAGATCACTGGGAATCCCTAAATTAGATTTGTACATTCTCTTTGCTGATTCTAATCCTGATGTTTTATTACTTACAGAAACCTGTCTGTCTAAAGATGCTGGGCCTGACATTGTTTCTGCCCTGCCCCCCCCAGCTATAATATCTCCAGGCTTGACGGACTGGGGAAAGTTGAGGGCAGGCTGGCTATCATCTACAGTGACTCATTTAAATGTTTCAAACTGCTCTCACCTACTTCTAACGGTGAAAGCTTAGCCTTTTCCCTCACACTTTGCCCTACCTTTTCCTTCCATGGGGCATTAATGTATAGACCTCCTGGAATGTATGCCTGTTTCCTACAATCCTTTCTGGAGGCAATCACCAGATACGTATCGGCAAAATCGAGTTTTTCTGTACTTGGAGATTTTAACTTACATGTGGATAGTTTGACTAATAATGCTTCAAATACTCTTTTACAGGACTTGGCATCCTTACAAATATCTTAGCTTGTGAAAGGCCCTACCCATGTGAAGGGTAATACTACTGATTTAATCTTTAGCAGCATCAGTGATTTGCAAGTCAAATCTCTTTTCCCCTTAACCTGGTCAGATCACTACCTGATCCTTTTTAGTCCAGCTAATGCTGCCCCTTCTCCACCTATTATCTTCTTGAATGCCTTGCCCAGCCATGGTCTTTAGTCAATATTGATAGGTGGTTAGCACCTTTGGAATCTTCAAAGCCAGTCATTCCTGATGCAGTGGATCTAGCAGCCTCCCTCTTTGATGACTGACTTTCTGCCTCTCTGGACAATGTTCTCCCTGAGAAGCCACAGGCCGTAAAATCATGTTCCCATAAATCACCATGGTTCTCTGCTGACCTCCTCCCCCTAAAGAAGGAGTGTAAACGCCTAGAGAGGAAATGGAGGTAGGCCTATGATCCTGTTTGCAAATTAGAATATGAAAGCGTTACCGTCGCTTTCATGCAGAAATTAGAGCCTCCCAAGTCACCTACTACTCTACTAAAATTAAAGACTCTGCTAATTCCTCAAAAGGACATTTTTAAGATTTTAAAAAGTATTATAGGGCCCTCTATAACCTCAATGGTTTCGACTGAACATTATAACAAGATGGCCTCTTTTTTCCAAAGTAAGATTATTAATATCTATTCAGCTTTTTCTTGCATTCCCCATTCTTCATTGGCCGGCATTGTGGACTCTTTTGTTGTTCTCCCTGAGTCTAACTTCCCCGCCTTCCCTTCCCTCTCTATTGATTCAGCTGAGGACTTGTTAAGGGCAGTAAAATCTGTGATTCCTCTTGTCCCTCTGCCTATGCACATCCCATCTGACTGAGGTACTCAACCTCTTCTTAGCCCAAGGGGCTGTTCCCCAGCATTGGAAACAATGCAATAACAAAGCGGCTTCTTAAGGAGGCCAACTTAGCTCTTCTAATTTAAGTAATTTTAGGTCTATCTCTCTTCTACCTGGAGTCTCCAAACTTTTGTAGAAACATGTCAAAATACACCTTATGGCATTTCTTGAATCTAATTCACTGTTACATGCTACCCAGATGGGTTTCTGCCCCTTTCACAGCACAGAAGCTGCTCTGCTGGCGGTGGTAGAAAGGCTTAGATCCATTTTAGACCAGGGATTGTCTGCAGCAATTATCCTATTGACCTCAGAATGGCCTTTAACACTGTAGATGCGTAGGGCTGTCAATAACAGGGGACCTGTCTTGCTCAGCTCTTTTGCCATCCCACATTACCCAGAGAGATCTCTTTGTTCTTTTGCTCATCTTTTGAAGGTGGAACTCGCTGTCCCTTGATCTGCACCTTATCGAGCATGAACTTTCTGTTCGGAAAGCCTTGGAGACCTGGCTCTTTGATTGTTAACTTCTCACCCCTAGGCCCCGTCCTTGTCTTGGACAGCGCTGGGAGGCCTTCAGGTAGCCATGCGCTTTACAAGAACTCAGGAATAGAACAGAAATTGAATAGGTTTGTAAGGGTATTGGGTCGGAAGTTAATTAGGTAATATTTAACCCCTTCTGTGCCCTTCTGTGCCCAGGATGTAATGGTTACATCCTGAGGCACAGTGCTCCCTCTGTGGGGTTCCACCCCACCCCCCCAAGACAGGGATGGAAGGGGAAGCCCTTCCCCTTCCACCCGACTATCCCCCACCCCCCTGTAACGTCAGCGCGCGATCGCACGCTGATTGTCACAGACGGCCTCAAAAGCATTTCTCTTCCGATCACGTGGAGGAGGCCGCAGACTTCAAAGGGAAGGAAAATTATTTCCTTCCCTTTGAAGTCTCTCTCAGCGTTTTGGCAGCCGGATTGCAAGCAATCTGGCTGTCAAAACGCCCACTAGACACCAGGGATTTTATTTTTTTAAATGAAATTGGCATGAGGGAATGACCCCTTGGGCAAGGATCGCTCCCAGGGGGGGCATTTTTTTTTAAAGGCCTGGTCGATCTGCCCCCAGGGGGGGCAGAAACCTCTAGACACCAGGGATAATTTTTTTGTTTTGTTTTGTTTTCTTTTATATTTTTTAGGTGGGGAGCAACCCCTTAGCCAAGGGTCGCTCCCATGGGGGGAAATTATATTTAGGCCATTTCTGCCCCCCTTGGGGGCAGATTGGCCTATTTTTATGAGGCCAATCTGCCCCCAAGGGGGACAGAAACCACTAGGGAGTTTTTGTTTTTTTCGTGATTTTCACGCAAGGGGAGCGACCCCTTGGGCAAGGGTCGCTCCCAGGGGGGGCATTTTTTCTAAAGGCCTTTGCCTATAGTTAGGCCGATCTTCCCCCGGGGGGGGCAGAAATCTCTAGGCACCAGGGATCACTTTTTTTTGAGGTGGGGAGCGACCCTTTAGGCAAGGGTCGCTCCCCTAGGGGGCAAATTATATTTAAGCCATTTCTGCCCCCTTTGGGGGCAGATAGGCCGATTTTAGGTCAATCAGGGCAGAAACCACTAGGCACAGGGATCTTTTTTTTTGCGCCAACGTCACGCAAGGGGAGCGACCCCATAGGCATGGGTCGGTCCCCGAGGGGGGGGGGTGGCGAGGGGCAAATTTATTTTAGGCAATTTTGATCGGCCTATTGTTATTACGCCGATCTCCACCCTATTTTTATGAGGCCAATCTGCCCCCAAGGGGGACAGAAACCACTAGACACCAGGGAGTTGTTTTTTTTCCGCGAATTTCACGCAAGGGGAGCGACTCCTTAGGCAAGGGTCGTTCCCCTGGGGGGCAAATTTATTTTAGACCATTTCTGCCCCCCCTGTGGGGCAGATCAGCGAAACCACTAGGCACCGAGGATTTTTTTTGTTGTTGTTGTTGTTTTATAGATGGGGAGCGACCCCTTAGGCAAGGGTCGCTCCCCTGGAGGGGCAAATTGTATTTAGGCCATTTCTGCCCCCTTTGGGGGCAGATAGGCCGATTTTAGGTCAATCGGGGCAGAAACCACTAGGCACAGGGATCTTTTTTTTTTTGCGCCAACGCCACGCAAGGGGAGCGACCCCATAGGCAAGGGTCGGTCCCCGAGGGGGGGGGTGGCGAGGGGCAAATTTATTTTAGGCAATTTTGATCGGCCTATTGTTATTACGCCGATCTCCACCCAGGGGGGGCACAAACCTCTAGGCGCCAGGACAAACATTTTTTTGTGTATTTTTTTTGTTTGTTTGTTTTTTTAGAGATGGGGAGCGACCCATTAGGCAAGGGTCGCTCCCCTGGGGGGAAAATTGGTGGATTTTGGGTCAATCTGCCCCCAAGCGGGGCAGAAACAACTAGGCACCAGGGATCTTTTTTTTGCGCCAATGTCACCAAGGGGGAGCAACCCCGTAGGCAAGGGTCGCTCCCGGGGGGGGTTGGAGGGGTGTTGATGCAAATTTATTTTAGGTCATTTCTGCCCCCTGGAGGCATATCGGCCTATTGTTATTGGCCGATCTGCCCCCGGGGGGGCAGAAACCTCTAGGCGCCAGGGTTAATTTTTTGTGTGTGTGTGTTTTTTTGTTTGTTTGTTTTTTTAGAGATGGGGAGCGACCCATTAGGCAAGGGTCGCTCCCCTGTGGGGCAAATTGTATTTAGACCATTTCTGCCCCCCTTGGGGGCAAATCGGCCGATTTTAGGTCAATCTGCCCCCAAGGGGAGGGGGGGGGCAGAAACAACTAGGCACAGAGGATCTTTTTTTTTGCACCAATGTCACACAGGGGGAGCGACCCCTTAGGCAAGGGTCGCTCCCCAGGGGATTTGGGAGGGCATATTTATTTTAGGCCATTTCTGTCCCCCCTGGGGCCGGCTGAGCTAGAGGCCAAAATCCACAGGTAGGCACTTTTAAAAAAAACACCTCTGTTTTCTGTGAAAAAATGTGATATGCCACGTTGTGTTTTGGGCCATTTCCTTGGCGCTAGGCCTACCCACACAAGTGAGGTATCATTTTTATTGGGAGACTTGGGGGAAACGCTGAGTGGAAGGAAATTTGTGACTCCTCTGAGATTCCAGAACTTTCTGTCACCGAAATGAGAGGAAAAGGTGTTTTTTTGGTCACATTTTGAGGTTTGCAAAGGATTCTGGGTAACAGAACCTGGTCAGAGCCCCACAAGTCACCCCATCCTGGATTCCCCTAGGTGTCTAGTTTTCAGAAATGTGCTGGTTTGCTAGGTTTTCCCAGGTGCCGGCTGAGCTAGAGGCCAAAATCCACAGGTAGGCAATTTGCAAAAAACACCTCTGTTTTCTGTGAAAAAATGTGATGTGTTCCTGTTGTGTTTTGGGCCATTTCCTTTCGTGGGCGCTAGGCCTGCCCATACAAGTGAGGTACCATTTTTCTCGGGAGAGTTGGGGGAACCCTGGGTGGAAGGAAATGTGTGGCTCCTCTCAGATTCCAGAACTTTCTGTCACCGAAATGAGAGGAAAAAGTATTTTTTTGGTAAAATATTGAGGTTTGCAAAGGATTCTGGGTAACAGAACCTGGTCAGAGCCCCACAAGTCACCCCATCTTTGATTCCCCTAGGTGTCTAGTTTTAAAAAATGTGCTGGTTTGCTAGGTTTCCCCAGGTGCCGGCTGAGCCAGAGGCCAAAATCCACAGGTAGGCACTTTGCAAAAAACACCTCTGTTTTCTGTGAAAAATGTTGATGTGTTCACGTTGTGTTTTGAGCCATTTCCTTTCGTGGGCGCTAGGCCTACCCACACAAGTGAGGTACCATTTTTATCGGGAGACTTGGGGGAACACAGAATAGCAAAACAAGTGTTACTGCCCCTTGTCTTTCTCTTCATTTCTTCCTTCCAAATGTAAGGCAGTGTGTAAAAAAAAACGTCTATTTGAGAAATGCCCTGTAATTCACATGCTAGTATGGGCACCCCAGATATCAGAGATGTGAAAATAACCCCTGCTTCTCAACACCTTATCTTGTGGCCATTTTGGAAATACAAAGGTTTTCTTGATACCTATTTTTCACTTTTTATATTTCAGCAAATGAATTGCTGTGTACCCGGTACGGAATAAAAACCCATTGCAAGGTGCAGCTCATTTATTGGCTCTGGGTACCTAGAGTTCTTGATGAACCTACAAGCCCTATATATCCCCGCAACCAAGAGAGTCCAGCTGACGCAACGGTATATTGCTTTAAAAAATCTGACATCGCAGGGAAAAGTTACAGAGTAAAACGTGGAGAAAAATGGCTGTTTTTTTTTACCTCAATTTCAATATTTTTTTATTTCAGCCTTTATTTTCTGTAGGAAACACTTGTAGGATGTACACAAATGACTCCTTGCTGAATTGAGAATTTTGTCTACTTTTCAGAAATGTTTAGGTTTCTGGGATCCAGCATTGGTTTCTCACCCATTTTGGTCACTAACTGGAAGGAGGCTGAAAGCACACAAAAATTTTAAAAATGGGGTATGTCCCAGTAAAATGCCAAAATCGTGTTGAAAATTTGGGTTTTCTGATTCAAGTCTGCCTGTTCCTGAAAGCTGGGAAGCTGGTGATTTTAGCACCGCGAACCCTTTGTTGATACCATTTTCATGGAAAAACTACAAGCCTTCTTCTGCAGCCCCTTTTTCCAATTTTTTTTAAAAAAAACTAATTTTTCACTGTATTTTGGCTAATTTCTTGGCCTCCTTCTGGGGAACCCACAAAGTCTGGGTACCTCTAGAATCCCTATGATGTTGGAAAAAAAGGCACAAATTTGGCGTGGGTAGCTTATGTGAACAAAAAGTTATGAGGGCCTAAGCGCGAACTGCCCCAAATAGCCAAAAAAAGGCTCAGCACAGGAGGGGGAAAAGGCCTGGCAGCGAAGGGGTTAAATATAATTAGTTAATAACTTTTAGTATTTTAATTTATTTATAATTACATATACTGCATAATAATTATATATTTTAGTTATATTTTAGGTGGGGAACTGCTGGGTTTATAGCGGTATAGGGTAGGAAGTGTATTAAGTAATAATTAACAATGAAGTTGTAATTGTTGATTCATTCTTTTATTCCTTATTAATTATGTAAATTGGGTTCTACGTATTTGTTTTAGTTATAGTTTAGCTGTGGGCTGCTAGTTTTGTAGGGGTATAGGGTTAGAAGTTAAGTAATAGTTAAATAGGAATTATTTTTTATTGCTAATACATTATTGAATAGTTTATTCATTATGTAAAGTGTTTAATTGTTTTTTTAATATATATATATATTTGTAAGTAAATGAATATTGTGTACATCAGGGCTATTCAAATATGTAATCTGTCTGATGTGAAATACTTTTCCTACCATTGCATAAATTGGAGTGAAAATAGTAAATGTTACCCCTCTGAAGTCCAACAGTTTCCCTATTGTTGCACAGTCTGGAAGAATAATAGTAAATCTTACCCCTCCGAAGTCCAATGCTTTTGTTACTGTTGGACAGACTGGAATGGGAACAGTAAACTAAGGGGCACATGAACGTACCATTTTTCCTGTCGCAAACAGCCCAATTAACGGAATATGACTGTTTGCGACAGGAAAAAAAACATTTTGGTATGTACAGACACTATTTTGCGAATTGGTAATCTCTAGAGTCGCACTTAGGAAGGGACGTTTCCTTCCTAATTGTGGTCACAAAACAATTGCAGTTAGCACCAGTTTCAAACTGGTGCTAACCCATTCGCAAACGTGAAGGGGTCCCCCTGGTACCCTTTCCTCTTTGTGAATGGCAGCGAAAATATTTGCCTGCTCTGAAATAACTGCCTGCTCTGAAAAAATGAAAAGATTTTTTTTTTTTTTTTTTTTAAATGCATCTCGTTTTCCTTTGGCTGCATTTAAAAAACAAACTGCTTTATTTAAAAGCAGTCACAGACATGGTGGTCTGCTGTCTCCAGCAGACCATCATCCCTGTGAGGGCAGCCATTCCCAATGGGGTCGCAAATTGCAACCTACCTCATGAATATTCATGAGGTAAGTCATTTGCGACCCCATTACGAATCACAGGCAGTGTCATTGACACTGTTGTACATTCGGTTTTTGCGAGTCGCAAAACCAGACCTTCGTTCATGTGGCCATAAATCCCTTTGAAGTCCAATGTTTTCTCTATTGTTGTATAGAATGAAGTGGCATTAGTAAACCTTACCCTATTCCATGTCCAACGATTTCTCTGCTATTGCACAAACTGGAGTGTGAATAGTAAATTTTACCCCTCCAAAGTTCAACTCTTACTGCAGTAGTAATAGTAAATGTAACCGGTCTAAAGTCCAACACTTCCCTACTGTAGCACAGACTAGAGTGCGAATGGTAATTCTTACCCCTCCGAAGTCCAATGCTTTCCCTACTGTTGAACAGACTGGAGTGGGGAAAGTAAACTTAAACCCCTCCAATGTCCAACACTTTATCATTGTACAGACTGGAGTGGTCATAGTAAATCTAATCCCTCTGAATTCCAACACTTTCGCTACTCTTTATAGTATTTTAGTATTTTTAGTAAATGTGTTTTTGGGGCTTTAAAATTTGTATTATTTAATTTATTGTCTAAATTAATTAACTATATTTTTGCTAATGAATTGTTTATATTTTGTAACGATTTACTGTGCATGTATTTTATATATATATGTATATATATACATATATATATGTATATATATACATATATATTATATAGAGATCAGGCCTGGTCCTGGTCAAGGAAGCAGGTCAAGCCTGTGGAACTCCTTGTACTTCGTGTACTCCTGAAAGTTCAAGCAGGGAACCAGCCAACTGGTTCTTGGAGTCACTCCGGAAACTTGGAATAGAGAGCAGGTCGAGGCTCCCCAATGCAGGAAGGCAAATAACTATGCAGTCTTGTCTTTTGTTTCTAGTCCAAAGATGATCTGAGGCAGTCTCTGAGATGGGCCTTTTTATCCAGGTGCAAACCTTTGAAGTGAGAACAAAGAATTGACACCCAAGCGGTTCATACTCAGTTCCTCTCTCCTTCCCCTGAGATGCCAAGATTTCTGGCCACTGTTATGTTGGGTATTGTGTGACTGTAAAGACAGGCCTTAGAAATGTAAGTAGTGTGAGTATTAGCTCCAACCCCTCATCCTGCCTCAAGTAGTAACCACTCAACACACCCAGCCTCTACTGTCTAGTGTCGAGTTCCATGTTTAAACCCAGAGAGACAGTCATTAGCATGGAGACTACACCCTGGAAAGGCCCCAGAGACTAGACTAGAGGCAGAAAAATACCAACTTTCTAAAAGTGGTATTTTTAACATTAGGAGCTAAAATCCAATGTTACCATCAAAGAGGATGTTAAATTCTAATGCCAAGTAGTGTGAGAAATATTTATCGAGCCGGCCCCATTCTGATTCTAGCCTTCGGCAGAATCCACAAAGTTGAATCAGCAATGGTCCATGGGAGAGCCAGGCCTTGCAACATTGAAAGTCGAATTTTTGGAGAGTTACAGTTAGGACATGTAAAACATAAATTACATATGTCCTGCTCTTTAACTACACAGCACTCTACAGTCTGAGATGAAAGGGCCTACTCTAGTGGTGACGTACATGTAATAAAAAGGAAGGTTTATGTCTTGGCAGGTGTTTATCCTGTCAAGTCAACATGGTAGTTTTAAATATGCACTGGAGGCTGCTGAAGTACAAGCCTGGAACATAGATTTAGAGTAGCAGTAGCGGGTGACTCCAAAAGTGCTGCAGCATTTATTTTGCAGGCCCTGGGTACCACAGTACCACTTACCAGAGACTTATCAGTAAAATAATTGTGCCAAACAGTCATATATCTATTGCATCTTGGTTAAGGGGAGAACACAAGTAGCAATGAAAAAGTGCACAGAGTTTTAAAGCCAACAAAAGGACCAAAAAGCAAAATGACTGAGGAATGACCACTGAAATGATTTCTGGTCCAACACTGCTGTTTCCCTTCTACTCCATTAATTGTCTTCATATGCAGGAATCGAGATTGGAAATCGGTAGGGGGCATTTGTCTGTATGTTGAAATATGTATATAGCACACACCAATCTAGTGACCATTGCAGTAAGGAACAGCGGACATAGCCCAGAGACAGGATCCAAGATTGTTTACTATGAGCCAGGTTGTGCATAGTCTCCCATTATGCGCAATGGTTGTGTTCTTTGAAGAAATGGGTCTGTAGTTTCTTTCTAAAGGTTGTATCCTCAAACCACCCATGCTATTCACATGCCTCACTTGAAAATAAAGAATATCAAGTGATATCTGGAATAAGCTGCTACTCCATATCTCCAATTATTGTTTGCCTCTCTCTTCCAAAGATTCAAGTTTACTACTAGTGTATACTACTACCCTTCATATGTCTACCTAATAGAATGCAGAATAATACATGGCATTTATGACACAACTGTTGTAAATGGCCCTCCCTACAGGGTCACCCCCAAATGTTTTGCCTTCCTCCTCCTACTTTTTGCTGGATTTCTGCTTGTTGGACTTAGGACTCTGTGCCCTTTACCACTGCAACCAGTGTTAAAGTGCATGCGCTCTCTCCCTAAAACAAGGTTTTGGCTTATACCCGATTGATATATTTATTTTGCATGTAAGTCCCCTGTAGAGTGGTATACCATGAACC
Source organism: Pleurodeles waltl (assembly GCF_031143425.1). NCBI lineage: Eukaryota > Metazoa > Chordata > Amphibia > Caudata > Salamandridae > Pleurodeles > Pleurodeles waltl. The sequence goes on from NC_090440.1 coordinate 265,163,995, forward strand.
CAGGCCCTGTAAAGTAAACGCTACAAGTGAGCCTGCAGCACTTATTGTGCCACCCACTTAAATAGCACCTTAAAACATTTCCCAGGCCTACCATTGCAGCCTGAAGGCAGTGTCCCACTGCAATGCCGAGTAGGCATTTAACACACTTTGCCAAGCCTTAAATTCCCCTTTTATTACGTATAAGTCACCCCTAAAGTAGGCCCTAGGCAGCCCATAGGGTAGGGTGATGTGTAATTAAAAGGAACAACATGGACTTTTTAGTTTTACATGTCCTAGTAGTGAAAAACTCCCAAATTCATTTTCTCATTACTGAGGTAGCATTGAGGATTCCTTAATGACATTTGTAAGTTGTAATTCCTAAACTAGAGGTGGTAGATATGACATGTTTGGTACCTAAGAACTTGTAATGATAACCCCTCTTTAATGACAAAGTCAGATTTATAATCACAAGTTTGAAAATATCACATTTAAAAAGTTGACATTTTCCTGCCTTCAGCCCTCTGTGCCTGTAAACTGCCTTAGGTCACATGACTAGGTGTAACTGGCAGTTGGGACTTTGTGAATTCACCCCAGACAGTCACACAATAGGGGGATTAGCAGAGCCTGAATGGGCCATTAACTGAATTGATGGGCAGTGGGGGTCGGTACACTCCACTTGCAACTGAATAGACTAGGATCTGCCACCACACAATAGGCTTAACAAACCTGTATTGTCAGTGCAGCCAGTTAGGACCCAGGGCAGGGGCAGCAGGAAATTACTGGAACTTCAGAGTACCTTTCTGGAAACTTCACCCAATAGGAGAAAGGCACCAGGGTATGAAAATAGGGTTATCTGACCTGTTCCTGAGTTTATAACGTGACCTGTAGAAGGACTCTCAGAGGACTGCTTGAGGCTGTGACCTGCTGCACACTCTCCCAGATTGCTGCTGTACCTGGAAGGGCTGCTTTGCTGCCTGAAGCCTGCTTGGAACTTTCAGAGGCCAGCCGTGCATCACCACCTGCACCCAGGAGTTCAGAAGTGATTCCAAGGTCTAGTTTAGCTGGTCTCCTGTTCTGAGCCACAGGGACATAACAGGCTCCCACCATCTTAAACCTGCACTTGGACTGAGCCAGAGTGAGGATTGCAGTCCCAATAGGTCGCCATCCACTCATGGACCCTTAGTTGTAGTGTTAAAAGTGCCCAGGTGGCCCTTTTCTAAAACTGAGGAATTGCTATTTTGAACCTTAAACTTTAAATACATAATAACTCCAATTCTACTAATTGGATTTTGATGGTTTTGATGTCAAAATATTAAAATTTTCTCGGCTTTTCTAAATTGATTTGGGATTTTTATTGTGTGGTGTTTTCACTGTGTTGCTGTTGTGCACTGCATAAATACTTAACACATTGCCTCTGAGTTTAGCCTGGTTTCTTTTAGTATCATGCTACCCAGGGTTTAGCAGAGGTTAAACTAGTGACTTTTTGTAGTCAACCCTGCAAGAGATTGTGGCTGTTTCTTGACCAGGGCTCACACCCCAGTTGACCAAAAACCCAATTTCTCACAACCACTATTTGCACTGCTCTTCCCAGCCTGATCACCACCACCTCACAATACACCACCCAGTCTAAATCAAACACTGATGTCTCCTGCCTCCCTCTCTCACCTCTTTCTCACACAGATTTAACTCCTGTTTCACCAGCTGTCAGTATAGAGAGGAGGAGAGGCAGTACCATGATCTGCAGCTGCTCAGTAGTGCTAACCCACTGACGTGGGCATCTCCTCCAATTTAATGAGGAAAGGATCTACTTTGTAAATGAAGAATCATTGTCACAGAATCAAGGAAATTATGCATACAGATGGATTTTTGAGACAATAAAAGAAGATAAAACAAATTAATCTTCTTAATGTTGCTTTTCATAATTAGGCACAGGTCAGTGTTTTGGTACTTGTTATATGACGGGAAGTTAATGAATCAATTTTAAAAGAAAATTGGAGTGAATGGCACCTGCAATATGGTATAAGGCATTCTGAGAGATGGGTCTTTTTGTCTCTAAGTGCTTTACAGTCACCCCCATTAGTTTCAAATATGAAAGGAGGTAAGTGCTCTCATAATTAGCACTCTGGAAAAGAAAATGTAATGAATAATATGTTTTTTATTCACATTATTAATCTTTTCAATTAACTTCATGATTGTACACTGTTGACTGTTTTTATTGACTTTTAAAGATTTTCAAATTGATTTACAAAGACTTATGAGCTTGCCCATCAGAACTAATCAAGCAAATCGATTAATTTACAACTACAAGCCCTTTATAAATGTTGATCTTAGGCTCATAAATCTCTTTACTCCCACATAACATTTTGTGAGAGAAAACACAACGGGTGGGTACTGTGTATTTTAAGGCTTAGTATGTGAACACCCTCAAACATGATGATCACAGAATCACTGGTGATTGGCTCCACCCTTTCTGCCTGGAACAGCTCCTGGTGGCCCACCGCTCTGGGTAACGTCCCAGCCCCCAATGACCATGCACACAACCTGGGCATCGTCCTGGACTGCTCTCTATTGATGACCTACAAAGTCAACGCCGTCTCTGGGTCATGCTTCCACACCCTCCGACTCCTGCAGAAGATTTTCAAATGGATTCCCCTCAACACAAGGAAGACAGTCACCCGCGCACTCATCACTAGCAAACGGGACTATGGCAATGCACTCTACGCTGGCATCACCCACAAATTTCAATCAAGACTACAAAGAGTCCAGAATGCAGCAGCCAGACTCATCCTGGTCATCCCTGGACACAGCCGCATCTCCTCCCACCTACACTGACTCCCAGTCAACAAGCACATCACATACAACTGCTGATCCACACCTACAAGGCACTGCACAACATAGGACCAGCATACCTCAACCACCACCACACCTTCTACATACAAAAAAGATGTCTCCATTCCTCCCAGCTCACCCTTGCAGCTGTCCCAAAGACCCGGAAGAGTACAGCAGGAGGAAGATTCTTCTCCTACCTAGCAGCCCAGACATGGAACGCACTACCTCTCAAGCTCAGGCAGACCACATCCCTGAAGCAGTTGAGGAAGGACCTCAAGACCTGGCTCTTCGACTGAGCAGCACATCCCCATGCAGTGTCTTGAGACCCTATGGGTGGAGACCCACGCTCTACAAATCCCTGATTGATTGGTTGATTGAAAGAATCATCTCTAGTCCTTTCCCACCATGGAAATGGTTGGAAATGCACTAAAGAAAGTCCCTTTCTAGGGAGCTTAAACAAGCACACCACAATACCATAGGACTGCAAGGAAAGGCCATAGAAGGAGTGAACATAGCGGTTCATACATACACCCACCCAGAAGACCCTCCAACAAGCAGCACCTTCCACTATACCTATGGCCATGCCCCTGACTAGTGTACAGAACCCTGCTCTACACCTATTCCCTAAACAACTTAAGGACCCGACGTGTAGGAGACCTGACCAAAACACCCCTACTCCAGACGGGGGCCATCATGTAGATGGACATCAGTCAGAGTCCCTGCAACTAAGCAGCATAAACCCGTATGCACACACAGACATCCATAAAGGGTCAAAAATATGGTATGTGTACTCACCCCCTTGTGACTGCTGTGAAGCCTTCAGGCCCCCATCCAGGTCTGGGTACGCCACTGCCAGGATGCGTAGCATAAGGGGGGCCAGTGCCCGATAGGCACCCCTTCCCCGTTGGGAGGACTTCCCCAGCTGTCCCTCGCAGATTTTTCGTACCCAGCGCCGCAGGTCCTCCCACCTCTTCCTGCAGTGGGTGCCCCACCGGTTGTAGACCCCCAGGGTCCGCACTTGCCGGGCGATGGCATGCTAAAGTGCCCTCTTCTGGTGGGCACTGACCTAAAAGGGACACACAGAAAGGTAACACAGAGGTCAAGCACTTGGCAAACATATACAGCTGGCTATACGTCCACTATGGGACGGAAAGTACAAACAGACTAACAGCACATACACAGGCAGTAAGTCAGGAACCCTAGCCCATCCAGGGTCAGAGGTGCACACATATATGCTGCCAACATCATCCATTACACACAACCATGGCCCACAATCCCTCTACTCATCTGTACCTCTGGCTGTCCATAGAGCTTGGCGTACAGGGGCAGGACCCTGTCCACGAGCCTCTCCAATTCCTCTTGGGTGAAGATCGGGGCCCTTTCCCCTGCAACACGAGCCAATTCCATGACCAGAGGCAGGACACAGCAGTACACTCAGTGGAGTACCTGCTTGCACTAGACCAGGGAGTCAAGTGAAGTTGGGGTGACGACTTTCTGTACACACTGCAGCGGTATGCACCGTCACCGGCAGCGATCATGATACACTAGGATTCCCTATTGACACCCATGGTAACCAATTACTGTGCGCACAGCGGTAAACACCGCCTTACGCTGTTACATCAACCGCTAGCGGTATGATGTCACTTCCACCACAAAAGTTCTGGATTACAGGGGGCAGACATTTTGCCAATAACTATGCATTTATAATACTGCCATTTGCACAATGCAGGCCCTATTGTTCACCAAATACACATATGCATTATACCATTAACAATACCACACCTGACAAACCTCGAACAATAATTATTGTCTAGTTATTGTTATGTCAAACACACTTAGCATTTGTGTCACTACAATCAAGTCAGCAGTGCTCAATGACTGACATTGTGGGCTGATGTATGTGTCTTCCTCACACGTGTTTCAAATTCCTCCTAGGTACCGACCCTTGTACGAGGAAGGGCCCCATCGGTGCACAGACCAATTGTGGATATGCGGACCATGGTGGAGCATCACATCATCATCACTTACAGACTCACCAGTGCAACTGTTCTTGAACTTTGTTCATTACTCGATCCTGCACTGACTCTGGCAAATCGTAATCAGCATGCCATCCTTACTGAAGTGCAAGTGCTCTCTGCACTCCATTTCCTTGCCACGGGCTCATTTCAACTGACAGTGGGCATGGGTGTTGGATTTTCACAGCCAATGTTCAGCATGATTCTGAATGCATTTGTACAACACCTTCAGTCCTATGTGAGGTTTCCCCAAAGTACTGACCTCCCTGCCATCAAGTCAGACTTCTATGTCATTGCCAACATACCACATGTGATAGGTGCCATCGATGGCATCCACATACCTATAATCCCCCCAAGAGTCAGTGAACAGGTGTACAGAAACAGGAAGAACTTTCACTCCATGAACATTCAATTAGTATGTACTGCAGACCAGTACATCTCACATGTGAATGCCATGTTCCCTGGTTCAGTCCATGATTCCTTTGTGCTGAGGAACAGTAGTGTGCCACACAAGATGGAACAACTACAAGAGGACATAGGGTGGATCGTAGGTAGTTGTTTCTGTCACTAACTGCCCCCTAGTAGACAGCCAGGCTGTCTGCCTCTGAGGCTTGTCAATGACAGTTCTGTTTTGCACCTCTTTCTAGGTGATTCTGGCTATCCCAACTTGCGTTGGCTCCTGACACCAGTGAGGAATTCTGGGACAGATGCAGAGAGGAATTACAATGAGGCCCATGGATGTACTAGGAGAGTGATGGAGCGCACAATAGGTCTACTGAAGGCTAGACTTTGTTGTCTACACATCTCTGGCGGTTCCCTGGCCTATAGTGATGGCCTGCTGCATGCTGCACAACGTGGCAGTGAGAAATTCTATCCCCCTCTTGGAGGTGGAGGGTGCTTTATATCCAGTCCAGCTTCCTCAGAGAGGGGACAAGAGTGATGGTGATGATGAGGAAGGGGAAGATGTAAATTCCAGGACCCAACTGATACAACTCTACTTCCAGTAACTATGTGGGACTAAGGGCTGAGATTGGTGTCTGTGACACATTCTGTCAGTGTGCCTTGTCATCTAGGGGGGTTTGAATGTACTAATTGCAACTGTGTCCAGGTCTGCATAAGACAGAAACAATTTTGTGTTTTTTCTTCTAAACATATTTAGGCACAACAACATGTAAAGCGAGTGGGTCATTTCATGCTACTTAGGTACAAATAAAGTAGTTATCAGCCAGTTGCATCCATACTTCACTTTGTTCACACATTATGACAGGTGACAGTGTTACAGGTGTGATAGGTGTTTTATTTGGTGCAGGGATTCGTGCAAATTACAGTGATAGCAGCTGTTCATGGGTGGTTACCCTAAATGTCAACATGGTTGTAGCCTTGTTGTAAGTATTGGTAGGTCCATCGATGCTTACATGAGTTCTTATTTCATGTTACCACTGTTTGGTGGTTGATTGTGTGGGATAGTTGTTGGACTGATTGTTGCAGAGTCCCTTCTTTGAGGGGGCCTTGTTCTTGGCAGGTGTTCAAGTCCCATATCTTGGCCGGAGGGTCCATTTGGGCGCCTGTTGTTGACCTATAGGAGATGAGATGGATATTCCCTGTGTTTCCTCTGAGGGTAGTTCATGTGAAGTTGATGCTGATGCTCTCATTGTCCGGTCTGTCTCCTGTGCTGTAGTGGGGGCTTCCTGTACTGTGTGGGCCTCAGGCTGGGTTTGAACAAGCTGCAGCAGCGCACCTGCTATGCTGGCCATTGCGGCGTTGTGCATTTTCCACTGCTCCATGGCCTCTTGGTGGTGTACTTGCTGCATCCTCTGACTCTGCCCTAGGGTGGATACTATCTGGGCCAATCTGTCATGGGTATGCTGGTAGGCCCCCAGGACCTCAGAGATCACGTCCTGGGCTGCAGCGTCCATCCTGTGGCCTCCCCCTGGCCCACTGATGCCCTCCCACTGGGCCTAGCCCCTGTGCCTGTGTCCCCTGCACAGGTCTGGCGGTGCCACTTGTACTGGGGCCCTCGTCTTCCTGCCTGTTGGTAGGGGGTGACTGTGGCCTCTGTACTTGTGTTCCACCAGTCTGTGGCCTGAATACACAGGTGTGTGGACGGTTGCCCTGGGCTGATGTTCTTGCCCAGGGCATCCTGCGTGGGGCTGCTGGATGGTGACAGTCCAGGACTGTGTGAGGGACCAGCCTGCTCATCAGTGTCCAGGGTTCCATTCCCAGTGTCCGGTGAGGTGCCGCTGTCTCTCTCGGGGTCACTGGCACTCCTGGTCTTGTCCGTCAGGGTGGCATGGGTGGTGGTACCTATTGGGGGAAATGGACATGTTTGTTACATTCGCATGATCGGGTAGGGTGCAGAGGCCTGGGCAGGTTTGTGCAGCTTACACACTTTGGGACCTTCAGGATGCTTTAGTGGGGTTAACATTGCTTTTAGCTTAGGATGTGGAGGTGCATTGTAGGTGTTATAAGCCATTGTGTTTCCTTGCAGGGGTGGGTGGCTGGGCTCAGGGGGAGGGATTTGGGCCTGTTAGTGGGTTTGTGTGCATGTAGGGGTGGTAGATTCAGTGCCTGTGGCCTGGGTGGGGTGTTGGTCCTGGTGGGTGTCGGAGGGGTGGGGTGGGGCATGCATTCCAGATGTGATGTATATGGGGTAAATGTAGACTACTTACCCAAGTCCATTCCTCCAGTGAGTCCAGTGAGTCCCTCAGGGTGCCAGAACCTTTTCCTCCCAGTCGGGTGATGTTGGTGAAGGTCCTCACCCTGTCTTCTGGACTGCAATGTGGTGCCTGGATGCCATGGCCTTGACCTTTCCCTGTAGGTAGTTCCATCTCTTCGGATTTCGTCCCTGGTGCGTGGATGGTGTCCCACTGCATTGACCCTGTTGACAATGGTATGCCATAGCTCCATCTTCCTGCCGATGGGTGGGTGCTGCACCTGAGCCCCGAATAGTTGTGGCTCCACCTTCAGGATCTCATCCACCATGGTCCTTAGCTCCTTTTCTGTGAAGCATGGATGTTTGGGGAGTGACATGGTGAGTGTGGTGAATGGTGTCGGGTTGGAATCGTGGTGAGGGTGCTCTTCTGTGGTTCGGTGTGAGTCTTGTGTATTGTGGCATTCGGTGTCTGCTTCTCGTTTTCTCTGTCTTCGTTGGCCTACATTCGTTGCATAGGATTGTGGGGTGTGTCTGTGAGTGTTTTTATGTTGTTGTGGATGTGTGTCAGGTGTGTGGGTTTCTAACTTATCCAATGTGTGCACTTCTTACTGTTGGGTCTTTCAGCTTCCACTGACCGCCAAAGTGATTTGCGCATCATTATTTGGAGGGCGGGATGTGGGTGTGCTCGGCCGTGGCGGGGAGGGAGGTCCAGCATTTCCACCAAAAGGGTCCTGACAGAGACTCGTGGACTGGTGATTTTTGACGGAATCTGTTTATTTGGTTCATTATATGGTGGGTTTCTGTTCACCGCCAATGGCGGTCTTCTGTTCACCGTTGCCACAGCAGTCAGCGAAATTTCCCGTTGTGTTCATAATGATTGCCAATATTATCCAAAAGGCTGCTGCAGTGAGGAAAACACAAAATGAGGACACAGTGTATGAATCACATAAATAATTGCATGTGTATCAGCTAAGTTTAGTTTATACATGTAAACGGGTCTCTCAACCAATGCAAGCATGACTATGGAGTGGTCAAATGCACGTATATACCAAACAGAAAAATCATTTGTGGGTGGGACCAGAAGCTCCCAGTGTGTACATTTTTAGAAAGTAGCAAAAAACGTCCAGACAACTGGAGCTAACTGTTGTCAGACCTAAAAAGAGACGTCAAATGACTTTCCAAGAAATAAACATGAAAACTGGCATGGCATTCCAACAAACCTTTCTAGAAAAGCAAAAATTAAACTGCAGAAGGTTTTATATTGGAGACAAGACCAGAACTTATTATGCCAGTCTCCCATACTCAAATGTAAACATATTTGACATTCAACAGAGACATTTGAATTGATTTTGTGTAGATGTTTAGAGTGTAGAATAATGGTTACTCGTCGCAGTGGCATAGCACTGGCCCCTTGACAGTGTGGGAGATAGCCCTCTAGGGGGTCCTTAGCCCTTCAAGGAAATCTCACATCACTGAAAAGGGGGGTGAGGGCACAAGAGACCTGTCATCTTGTTTTAGGGAGGGGGCTTCATTTTGTGTTATGCCACCAACTCACTAGACAGGTACTTTATGTGCAGATTTGCCCTGGAAAATCTCTTCTTGTTCAATATCATATATCTTTGGATTCAGAATAGAAGATCAATGTCATTACCACATCTTACCTTTTATTTAAAATTGCATTTGACAGTTATGAGGGAAAAAGCACTAAGAAATGCTAAAGCTCCAATGAAAGTCAATGCTTACTGTGAACCAGGACAAAGGCACACATTCAGGTTGTTTGCTCTGGAATGGGTATCAGGTAAACCTAGTGGGTCACACCAAATGTTTTACCTTCAGACATTTTTACTTTCCTAGTTCTCAAACATCTTTCAGTGCGGCTAGATAAAATGCTAAACCCAAGAGCATCCCTCAAAGTGAGATACATCAAGTCTGGTGCCCGTAGAAACTTTCAGGTTGGACACCCAAAGCTTTGAGTGGAACAATGTCAGCTTTCAGAGTGCTATGGATAATTTGCCACTGTAAGGGATTTGTTACCTTGGATAAGCCCCTAGTCATAAGTCTTATGTTTGGATCACTTGTTATTTCTCATTTTCCTTCAGCTTAATATTTAGCCAGGTAGTTCACAGTTCCTCAGAGGCCTTTAGGGACAGATATACAGGGCCCCTGCACCACAGGAGCGTAACTTTTTGTGATGCTCTGGTGGCCCTGTGCAGTGCCCCACATTTACAAGGCGACGCTAAGCCACTTTTCACAGCTTAACGCCACCTTGTAAATACGGGTCCCTCAGATGCAGTTTTCTGCATCAGTGAGGTGCACCATCTGAGGGGCGTGCAATGGGTGTTGCTGTGGGTATTTCACCACAACACCAATTGCTTTTGAGGATGTCCCAGATTTACATGAAGGCATAAACCTGTGGCATCACCAAAAACTAACGCCACCCCAGAGGTGGTATTAGCATGGAGCAGTAAGGAACAATTATTTTTAACTCCTCCTTGTTTTTGCTTTTTCCACATGTGCTGCATTTTTCATCAGATATAGAAAGAGCAAAAGGCCATGAATGACTGTTTATGTGCAGGAAGGACACATAAACAATCAATCCCCTCAAAGCAGACACCCTTGCATCATGATGCAAGAATGCCTGCATTGGCAGCTAAATTTAGCACCCGCTCCGGGGGAAACACAGAGGTGCTCCACATTTCAGTAAATATGGTGCATCCCTGAATTTCTAAAGTGAACCAGTGCAGCACTTCAAATTTTGATCCTGTTCTTGCTGTGCCACCTTTTAGTAAATCTGGCCCTTAATGTCTTGTTTGTGACCTTTAATATTTCTTAATGCTGGAAAGATGACCCCTAGGACATCAGTATAAGACACCAGGCAACATGTTTTTCTACAGACAGAATTCTCACAAGCTCCAGTGCAGTCCACTCACAACTTCCTGGGATAGAGCCTTTCACTGTTTTTTGTGCACCTGTGGCAGTGTATAGCTGTCCAGTCATATGACCCTCACAGAGCAGTCCTAGTCCCTAATTGGCAAGGAAAATAAGGAGCCCTCCATGCACCTTTCTCCAGGTGTGAGGCAGATATCTTTCTTTCTTCCTTTAAGTGTTCTGCTGTGGATATGAACATTATAAACAGTTGGCGTCGAGTGCCATTTTATCTTGTGTACTAATCAATGATTTGAGAACCCTATATGCCCAATCTTGGCAGAATTCTTACCAAAGTCAACCCTCTTTTCTAGGACTTCCTCTTTCACTTTACAGTATACCTTCTCAAATTCCCTCATTCAAGTTGTCACCTGGCAAAGCTCAACTCTCAGCAGATTTCTGTCCCCTCATGGATCAATCCCTATGGAAATATGGGAACAGCCTCTCTCCATGTTTGTTAAATAGATTATTTTCCTACAAATGACCTGTCTGTAAAAAATTGTTTAGGTCAACTGAATCACTTCTCAAATGTTCATATGAAGGAGGAGTTTGATACTGAAATTCTTTGTGAAATCATCTGTTTTTCCCCTTTAAGACGGGCCTTTTCAGCTTTATGGTCAGTTTTTGTACTACAATAACCTGTTTGGCCTTACAAGTGTCTATAGGCTAGATGTACAAAAGAGAGAAATAGCGATTTCCTAATTGTGATTTCCTGTGAATCACAATTAAAAAATTGCTACTTCTAATGGATGAAACTCTTTTGAGTTTAATTTATTTTTAGTAGTGGGTCACAAATAGATCTACCTCATGAATATTAATAAGGTAGGTCACAGTTTGTGACCCATTAGGAATCACAGGTATCACAGTGGTAGTACCCTGCAGGGGTTAGCAGACCGCCATGTTGATGATTGCTTTTAAATAAAGCAACCTTTTTTTGTAACACATCTCATTTTCCTTGAAGGAAAATGGCTTGTATTCAATAAGAAAAAAATTAACCTCGGGCCCCCTTCCCATTTGCGAATGAGTTACCACCAACTTTGAGTTGGTTGTAAAATACAAATGTTTTTCAACCACATTTCAGTTGCAAAACATTCATACAAACCACTCCGATTTGGTATTAAGAAGGGATATCCTCAACACACCCCCAACTTAAAAAAGCCAAACTGTTTTTGGGTTACCAAATCACAATTTGTGGTTTGTACATACAAAAAGCATTTTAACAGCTGCAAATTGGGCCATTTCCGACCTCAAAAATACTTTGTACTTCTAGCCCTATGTTGTTCTCTGACACTTCGGGCCAGATGTAGCAATCTACAATTTTGCGACTTGCAAATTGCGAGTCAGACCGACTCGCAATTTGCAACTCGCACAATTGTATGCAGAAAGTTGTCTCAGACACCTTCTGCGACTCGCTATTGCGTCGCAAAGACCCACCTCATGAATATTAATGAGGTGGGTCGCATTTTGCGACCCCATAGCGAGTCCATGCACTCACAGGGATGGTGGCCTGCTGAAGACAGCAGACCTCCATGTCTGTGACTGCTCTTTTAATAAAGCAGTTTTTTTTTTCTTTTTGCAGCCCGTTTTCCTTAAAGGAAAACGAGTTGCAAAAAGAAAAACTTCCGAAACAATTTGGTTTCGTTTTTTTCAGAGTAGGCAGTGGTCTATAGGACCACTGCCTGCTCTGAAAAAACATTATTTTCGGCATTCACAAAGGGGACCCCTTCCCTTTTTCCCATGGGGACCCCTTCCCTTTTGCGAATGAGTTACCACCCACTTCAAGTGGGTGGTAACTGCGAGTTGGTTTGCGACCGCATTCGCGGTCACAAAGCAACTCAGCATGGCGATGCGGTCGTAAAAAGGAAGGGAACACCCCTTCCTATTTGTGAGTCGCATCCTCAAATTGCGAGTCGGTACCGACTCGCAATTTGAGGTTGTGCATCGCGTTCGGCCTTTTGCATGCCGCAAACTGCATTTTGCACAGTTTGCGACATTCAAAAGGCTTCCTACATCTGGCCCTTCATGCCTAATTGGAATACTATTTTCCATTACTGGAGAAAAGACAGGACTGTTGTAGTTCCAGTTGACATTCAGGTATCATGAGGAGCACTTATTAAAGTTTTTTTGCACTACATACCTTGTTATGTTATATTATGATGATTGTAGTGCATTAATCAGGTGAATTAGGTGCTGCACCCAGTACAGCGCCACTTTCCTTGGGCCCCTTAGCTCCCCCTAACTGCCACCATGAGTGCACCGTATCTAAGATATGGAACAACATGGCGCAGGGTAGGTGGCAATAGGATAAACTTTTATTGATGCTATTGATGTACTCAGCAGAAGTAGAGGCAAAATATTGGCGCTACTCTTGCAGAGTACATAGGGGCCCATTATAAATAATGGAAGCCCCCTTTTAACACCTGTTCTGAGCAGGCATTAAAAGTGCTGTAAAAAATCTGTTAGATTTCCTGCGCCATTTTTTCAGCCTCCCCTAACGGGGGAACATCCCTTCTGCATACATTATGACTTGTACAGGCATAATATAGCGCAAACGGTTACAAAGTGGTGCAATCCGTGCATTGCACCACTTTGTAAATATGGAGTGAGGATTTTGGGCTCTTTGGGCCACATTAGCGTCCAAAAAAATGATGCTAATGTGGTGCAAGGTGGCTCTAGAGGCTTATAAATATGCCCTTAGATTTTTAGTAAAGTGCAAAATAGCGTACCAATAAATTGATATGATTGTCCTTTACTAAATTGCAAAAAATCTACTTTTTCCCTATTGGGCTAGCTTAAAGAAAATGGAACTTAGCTTACACAGTGACAGTTTTTGGTAACTTTTCTCTCTGCGGATATAGGTTTCTTTAAAATGAAGGGTGTCCTATTTTAATCACTCAGTCATGTGAGCTTACAGGGCGCCCTTTCACCCTTCGCTGCCAGGCCTTTTCCCCCTCCTGTGCCAGGCCTTTTTTGCCTCTTTGGAATAGTTGTCGCTTAGGCCCTCATAACTTTTTTTCCACATAAGCTACCCATGCCAAATTTGCGTTCTTTTTTCCCAACATCCTAGGGATTCTGTAGGTACCCAGACTTTGTGGGATCCCCATAAGGAGACCAAGAAATTAGTCAAAATACAGTCAAAATGTTCCTTTTTTGAAAAAAAATTGGAAAAAAGGGCTGCAGAAAAAGGCTTGTGATTTTTTCCCTGAAAATGGCATCAACAAAGGTTTTTGCTACAATCACCAGCTTCCCAGCTTTCAGGAACATGCAGACTTGATTCAGAAAACCCAATTTTTCAACACAATTTTGGCATTTTACTGGGACATACCACATTTTTACGATCTTTTGTGCTTTCAGCCTCCTTCCAGTCAGTGACAGAAATGGATGTGAAAACAATGCTGGATCCCAGAAACCTAAACATTTTTGAAAAGTAGCCAAAATTCTGAATTCATTAATGGGTAATTTTTGTAGATCCTACAAGGGTTTCCTGCAGAAAATAACAACTGAAATAAAAAAATATTGAAATTGAGGTGAAAAAAACAGCCATTTTTCTCTACGTTTTACTTTGTAACTATTTCCTGCAATGTCAGAGTTTTGAAAGCAATATACTGTTACGTCCGCTGGACTCTTCTGGTTGCGGGGATATATAGGGCTTGTAGGTTCATCAAGAACCCGAGGCACCCAGAGCCAAAAAATGAGGTGCACCTTGCAGTGGGTTTTCCTTCTACACCGGGTATACAGCAATTCATTTGCTGAAATATAAAGAGTCAAAAATAGGTATCAAGAAAACCTTTGTATTTCCAAAATGGGCACAAGATAAGGTGTTGAGGAGCAGTGGTTATTTGCACATCTCTGAATTCTGGGGTGCCCATACTAGCATGTGAAGTACAGGGCATTTCACAAATAGACGTCTTTTTTACACACTGTCTTATATTTGGAATGAAAAATTGTAGAGAAAGACAAGGGGCAATAACACTTGTTTTGCTATTCTATGTTCCCCCAAGTCTCCTGATAAAAATGGTACCTCACTTGTGTGGGTAGGCCTAGTGCCCGCGACAGGAAATGCCCCAAAACACAACGTGGATACATCACATTTTCCCACAGAAAACAGAGGTGTTTTTTGCAAAGTGCCTACCTGTGGATTTTGGCCTCTAGCTCAGCCGCCGCCTGGGAAAACCTACCAAACCTATGCATTTTTAAAAACTAGAGACTTTGGGGAATCCAAGATGGGGTGACTTGTCGGGCTCTCACCAAGTTCTGTTACCCAGAATCCTTTGCAAACCTCAGAATTTGGGTAAAAAAAACACTTTTTCCTCATATTTCGGTGACAGAAAGTTCTGGAATCTGAGAGGAGCCACGAATTTCCTTCCACCCATCGTTCCCGCAAGTCTCTCAATAAAAATGGTACCTCACTTGTGTGGGTAGGCCTAGTGCCCGCGACAGGAAATGCCCCAAAACACAGCGTGGATAAATCACGTTTTCCCACAGAAAACAGAGGTGTTTTTTGCAAAGTGCCTACCTGTGGATATTGGCCTCTAGCTCAGCCGCCGCCTGGGGAAACCTACCAAACCTATGCATTTTCGAAAACTAGAGACCTAGGGAAATCCAAGACGGGGTGACTTGTGGGGCTCTCACCAGGTTCTGTACCCAGAATCCTTTGCAAACCTCAGAATTTGGGTAAAAAAACACTTTTTCCTCAAATTTCGGTGACAGAGAGTTCTGGAATCTCAGAGGAGCCACAAATTTCCTTCCACCCAGCATTCCCCCAAGTCTCCCGATAAAAATGGTACCTCACTTGTGTGGGTAGGCATAGTGCCCGCGACAGGAAATGCACCAAAACACAAAGTGGACACATCACATTTTTCTACAGAACACAGAGGTGTTTTTTGCAAAGTGCCTACCTGTGGATTTTTTCCTCTAGCTCGGCCGTCACCTAGGGAAACCTACAAAACTTGTGCATTTTTGAAAACTAGAGACCTAGGGGAATCCAAGACAGGGTGAATTGTGGGGCTCTCACCAGGTTCTGTTACCCAGAATCCTTTACAAACCTCAACATTTGGCTGAAAAAACACTTTTTCCTCACATTTTGCTGACAGAGAGTTCTGGAATCTGAGAGAAGCCACAAATTTCCTTCCACCCATCGTTTCCCCAAGTCTCCCGATAAAAATAGTACCTCACTTGTATGGGTAGGCATAGTGCCCGCGGCAGGAAATGCCCCAAAACACAAAGTGGACACATCACATTTTCTCAAAGAAAACAGAGGTGTTTTTTGCAAAGTGCCTACCTGTGGATTTTGGCCTCTAGCTCAGCCGCCACCTAGGGAAACCTACCAAACCTGTGCATTTCTGAAAACTAGAGACCTAGGGGAATCTAAGACGGGGTGACTTGTCGGGCTCTCACCAGGTTCTGTTACCCAGAATCCTTTGCAAACCTGAAAATGTGGCTAAAAAAACACTTTTTCCTCACATTTTGGTGACAGAAAGTTTTGGAATCTGAGAGGAGCCACAAATTTCCTTCCACCCAGCGTTCCCCCAAGTCTCCCGATAAAAATGGTACCTTACTTGTGTGGGTAGGCCTTGTGCTCGCAACAGGAAGTGGCCCAAAACACTATCTGGACGCATCGAAATTAGCAAATAGAAAATGACCTGTTTTTGCAGGGGGGGCACCTGCGTTTTTGGTCCTGGGCTCAGCAGCCACATTTTTCAGAAAACTAGACACCTGAGGGAGTCAAGGGAGGTGTGACTTGCGTGGATCCCCCAATATTTTCTTACCCAGAATCCTCAGCAAACCGCAAATCTAGTTAAAACATCAAATTTTTCCCACATTTCTGTGTGGGATCACAGCACCGGGACAAATTTCCTACCACTCGACGTTCCCCTCAGTCTCCCAGTAAAAATGATACCTCACTTGTGTAGGTGGACCAAGTGTTTGTGACAGGGAAGAGCCAAAAACACGTCTAAATTGAGGGGGAACCAAAGTGGGTCCAAAAGTGCAGCAGAACTTTTATCGGTATAGATGAGACAATGCTGGGTGGTAGGAATTTTGTGGATTACTGCAGATTCCGGAAGGTTCCATCACAAAAATGTGGGAAAAATGTGTGGTTTCCAGAAAATTTGCAGGTTTGCAGGGCATTGTGGGTAAGGAAATGGTGCGGGGTGCATGTGAAGCACATCACCCTGGAATCAACTAGATGTTTAGTTTTCAGATGTGTCTAGGTCTTGTGGATTTTTGTACATGGCAGCGCCCCAAAGTAAAAAAAAGTGCAGCCCTCACCCTTCCAAGTGGGACGATTTTGAGAGTTACCAGGCTGTCATGGCCCAAATGTAAAATAAAAACCAAAAATAATCAGATGTCCTCTTGCTTGCCCTGGGATAAGATGTTTTAGTGTGCGGGGGAGAGCTGAAAGACTGTTAGCCCCTTCAGTTCGGGTGGGGGCATGACCAGGCCCATACTGGTTGGTAGCCACCACCCCACTATTTTCTTTTATTTTTTGTATTCCCTGGCATCTAGTAGACTTTCTGTCTCCCCGGGGTGTGGATCGGGGCTAATTGCCCAATCTGCCCACTGGTGGGCAGAACAACTTTGGCCCCATTTATTTGGGGTGGGGGTATGGCCATACCACCAACCTCCTATTTTGAAAATAAATCTTCCCTGGTCTCTGGCGGGCTTTCTGCCCCCCTTGGGGGCATATGGGCCTTCCAAAATAGGCCAGTCTGCCAGCAAGGGGGGCAGATATGGCCAACAGTAATGTGCGCCAATGGGGAGAGACCCTTGCCCAAGGGGCTGCCCCTCCAAACAAAACACACACATACACACACACCAATCCATGGTGTCTAGAGGTTTCTGCCCCCTTTGGGGGCAGATTGGCCTAACAAAAATAGGCTGATCTACCCCCAAGGGGGGCAGAAATGGCCTAAATACAATTTGCCCCCCAGGGGAGCGACCCTTGCCTAAGGGCTCGCTCCCCATACATAAAAACACAAAGTTAATAAAAAAAATATATGTATCCCTGGTGTCTAGAGGTTTCTGCCCCCCGGGGGCAGATCCGCCTAATTATATTAAGGAGGGGCAGAAAATGCCTAAAAAAATGTTGGCTACCCCCAGGGAGTGGCCCTTGCCAAAGGGGCCGCTCCCCTTATGCGTTAGTATAAAAGAAAAAATTCCCTGGTGTCTTGTGGTTTTAGACCCCCTGGGGGCAGCTTGGCCTAATTATATTAGGCCAATCTGCCCCCAGGGGTGGCAGAAATGGCCTAATAATAACTTCCCTCCCCCCCCCCCCAGGAGGGACCCTTGCCTAAGGGGTCGCTCCGCCAAACATAAAAAAAAATAAAAGTAAACAAAAAAATGTATCCCTGGTGTCTAGTGGTTTTCTGCCCCCCGGGGGCAGATCGACCTAATAATATTAGGCCAATCTGCCCCGGGGGTTAAAATGGCCTAGAAATAATATGCCCCCCCCGAGGAGCGGCCCTTGCCGAAGGGGCTGCTTCCCTTACTTGAAATAGCCCACAAAAGAATGTATCCGTGGTGTCTAATGGTTTTCTGCCCCCCCAGGGGCAGATCGGCTAATAATATTAGACCGATCTGCCCCCAGGGGGTGCAGAAATGGCCTAATAATGATTCACCCCCCCCCGGGAGCGACCCTTGCCTAAGGGGTCGCTCCCCAAACATAAAAGAAATAAAAGTAAACAATTTTTTTTTATCCCTGGTGTCTAGTGGTTTTCTGCCCTCCCCCTGGGGGCAGATCGGCCTAATAGTATTAGGCCGATCTGCCCACAGGGGGGGGAGAAAAGGCATAGAAATAATTTGCCCCCCGAGGAGCAGCTCTTGCCCAAGGGACTGCTCCCCTTACTTCAAATAGCCCACACAAATATATATTCCCTGGTGTCTAGTGGTTTCTGCCCCACCACCCAGGGGCAGATCGCAAGTCCGATCTGCCCGCAGGGGGGGCAGAAATGGCTTAATAATAATTAGCCCCCCTGGAGCGACCCTGCCCAAGGGGTCGCTCCCCAAACATAAAAAAACTAAAAAAACAATAAAGAACATTTTCCCTGGTGTCTAGTGGATTTCTGCCCCCCCGGGGGAAGATCGCCCTAATAATTTTAGGCCGATCTGCCCCCGGGGGGGTAGAAACAGCTGCAAAATGATTTGCCCCCCTGGGGAGCGGCCCTTGCCTAAGGGGCTGCTCCCATTATGTGTACATAAAAAAAAATCCCTGGTGTCTAGTGGTTTCTGCCCCCCTTGGGGGCAGATTGGACTAATAAAAATAGGCCGATCTGCCCCCAAGGGGGGCAGAAATGGCCTACAAAACATTTTGCCCCAAGGGGAGCGACCCTTGCCTAAGGGGTCACTCCCCACAAATAAAAAAAATAAAAAAATTAAAAATCCCTGGTGTCTACAGGGGTTTCTGCTGCCCGAAAGGCCTTTCCTCTCCTTCCAGGCTTCTCTGACCCCCTCCACGTGATCGGAGGAGAAATGCAAAGAATTTCTCCTCCGATCCGGTGCTGGAAGCTGAGCGGAGGGAAGGCCTCTGATGAGGTCAGCCATGGTGGGGTCACGGGGGGGTGGAAGGGGAAGCGATTCCCCTTCCATCCCTGCCTAGGGGAGGGGTGTGCCTGGCCATCGGGGGAACTGGCGCCTTGGACGAGATCACGTTATCCTGGGCACACTAGGGGTTAAGGTCACATTCAGAGTAGCATCTCAGGAACAAAACTAGGCATCAAAAGTACAAACATTAGGAATACCAATTTCCTAACTGTGAGTCTTCACGAATTGCAACTAAGAAATCAATATTCCTAATGTATGAAACTCATTGAGTTC
The DNA here is from genome assembly GCF_031143425.1 of Pleurodeles waltl. Taxonomy (NCBI): domain Eukaryota; kingdom Metazoa; phylum Chordata; class Amphibia; order Caudata; family Salamandridae; genus Pleurodeles; species Pleurodeles waltl. The sequence continues at coordinate 265,183,210 of NC_090440.1, forward strand.
CATTTAGGGATTCCTTGTGGGTCACAAGTCGACCAATCTCATAAATATTAATGGGATAGATTGCAGTTTGTGACTCTTCAGGAATCTATTGTGGTGATGGTGACCTACTGAGGTCAGCAGATCAACATGCCTGTGATAATTTTTTAATAAAAGAATCATTTTTTTAAATGCAGCCATTTTCCTTAAAGAAAACAGGATTTGTTTAAAAAGAAAAAAATTGAAAACTTAAAGTTTCATTTTTTAAGAGTAGACAATGGTCCGTAGGACTACTGCCTGCTCTTAAAAATTCTATTTACCTTCCCCTCTACGAATGGGTTACCACCAGTTTACCACTTGTGGTAAAATGTTACTGTTTTGCAATGGAATTATGTCACAAAATGGTAATAAATACCATAGTGATTTGATAATTGGAAGGAATGCAGTAAACACGCCCTTTCCAAATACCAAAACATAAAGGTGGTCATTAAAACCCTGGTGGTCGGTGTTAAAGCGGCGGTAAGTCCGCCAACAGGCCAGTGGAAAAAAAAATGGAATTACGACCATGGCAGAAACTGCCAACAAAGACAGCCACTTTAACACTCCGACCGCCACGCGGTACAAACAAACAGCGCGGCAGTCACCGCCAACAGACAGGCGGGAGACAATGTACCGCCCACAGTATCACAACCTACCAATCCGCCACCTTTTCCGGGGCGGATTCACTGCGAACAAAAACACGGCGGAAACAGGACTTCAAAGGGAAAACGCTCCCCTCTGCACACCACACGAGGAACCAGGACACCATGGAACCAGAGCTCCACATTTTACCAGCCTTTATCTTCTTGCTCCTCTACCAGTAGCATGAACGCCGGCGGCGAAGACCAAGGTGAGTACTGCACCTACGACACAGGGGAGGGAAAAAACAGTGACACGCAACACGCAACACTTCCACCCCCACCCTCACCCACGACAACACACACACTAATACAGCATGATACATTACAGTTACGCCCCCAACCCCCCCAGAAGAATGCAGAGAGAAAAGGAAATGAGGTGAACGATTGTAATATATTAAAATTCAGAAGTCAAATAATATACATACACTATTTACAAATATATACACCAAGAATATTAGTCCAAGGTATTCCACCCTTAAAGTCCGTGGACCACTGGGCCCACACTGCATGGGCGAGGCCCACACAAGATACCAGAACATGATGGAGAGAACACTGCAGGGGCATCAGATAGAAATTAAACAGGCACCTCAGGCGGAAGGGAAAGGGTGGGCACCTCAGCCAGTTGAGTGCACGACGCCAAATCCACGAGGGGGCCCCATGCCGACTGTTCAATCCTGGGGAGTGCAAAGCCACAGTCTCACAAGTCTCTACAGTGGGTGGGTTGCCCACTGCTATATCCTGTGGAGTGCAAAGCCACAGTCTCTCAAGTCTCTACAGTGGGTGGTTTGCCCACTGTTCAATCCTGGGGAGTGCAAAGCCACAGTCTCACAAGTCTCTACAGTGGGTGGGTTTCCCACTGCTATATCCTGGGGAGTGCAAAGCCACAGTCTCTCAAGTGGATTACAGTCTCCACTGGTTCTGGAGAGGGCTTGGTGCCCAGAGTGCTTCACCCTGCCAACGACAGAGGTAGTGTATGTAAATCTCCACTGGTTCTGGAGGGGGCTTTGTGCCCAGAGTGCTTCATCCTGCCAAGGACAGAGGTAGTGGATGTAAATCTCCACTGATTCTGGAGGGAGCTTGGTGCCCAGAGTGCTTCATCCTGCCAAGGACAGAGGTAGTGGATGTAAATCCCCACTGGTTCTGGAGGGGGCTTGGTGCCCAGAGTGCTTCATCCTGCCAAGGACAGAGGTAGTGGATGTAAATCTTCACTGGTTCTGGAGGGGGCTTGGTGCCCAGAGTGCTTCATCCTGCTCGTGGCGGCTTCAGTAGCGTCAGTGCTTTTGGCACTCATGGGACTACGGTGCTTGTGGTGGCGGTGTCTTTGGCGGCGGTGTCCTTGGCAGCGGTGCTTGTGGCGGCGGTGTCTTTGGCAGCGGTGCTTGTGGCGGCTGTGTCCTTGGCAGCGGTGCTTGTGGCGGCGGTGTCTTTGGCAGCGCTTCAGCTGCTGGCGGTCCTGTCTTGGGCAGCGGGGCTGCTGGCGGTCGCCTCCTGGCCAGCAGGGCTGATGCTGGCGGTGCTGTCTGGGGCAGCGGGGCTGCTGCTGGCGGTCACCTCCTGGGCAGCGGGGCTGATGCTGGCGGTCCTGTCTGGGCCAGCAGGGCTGCTGCTGGCGGTTGGCTCCTGGGCAGCGGGGCTGATGCTGGCGGTCCTGTCTGGGGCAGCAGGGCTGCTGCTGGCCGGCTCCTGGGCAGCGGGGCTGATGGCGGTCTTCTCCGCCGTGCTGATCTTCCCAGACTTGCCAGGTTTCTTGTGCCCCTTCCCCACCTTGGAAGGTGTTGCAGCTGACTCCATACTCCGACCTGTACCCCTGGGAGTGGCTTTGGTGGCTGTTGTCTTCCCCCTCTCCCGACAGGCACTGGCCAACTTTTAATGCTTGACAGGTGGGGGACTGTCCGTGCTGTGGCTCCTTGCCACACAGGCTGCCCTGCTGCCTGGTGCACTCCAGAATCCGGTGACTACTGGCACCACTGGTCCCGCCGATGTTGTGGCTGAGGTACTGGGTTGGAACCTGGAGAGTCGGGCCCTAGGAGACTGACGGGGTGGCGGAGGTGAGGGAAAGAGGTCAAGGCTGGTCAGGAAAAGTTTCTTAGGAACACTGGGACAGGTAGCTGGAGGGGGTTTGGGAGTGGAAGAAGAGGTTGTGGTTGTAGGAGGTGTACGTTTGGTGACTTTGGGTGAAGGTGCATGCGCTGGAGGCTGTCGTGAGGTGGATAGCTGTTGGGTGGGTGTGTGCCTGCGTTTGTGTACCTTGGGAGGTGGCATCACAGACACACTGGGAGAGGACACAGGGGATGTGTGAATGGTAGTGGGGGTGGTGACTGCACGTGAGCGGGGTGTGGTGGTGGGTGCGCTGGTGATGGAAGTAGTGCATGCAGGTGTGAGTGGAGATGAGACTGGGAGGGAGGAGGGAGACGAGGAGGAGGGTTACACAGTGGAGGCAGTGGATGTTGCTATGTCTGCATGTGTGTGATGCTTGCGTGAGTGCCTGTGGGATGTGTGGTGCTTATGTTTGCCTGAGCTTCCTTTGTGTGTTGAGGTGTGTGCATGCTGGTCTGATGGTGTGCTTGGGGTAGGCTGAGGTACAGGGGATTGGGTCTGGGTGGAGGAAGTTGGAGGGGGAGGCTTGAGACAGGAACAATGGCTGCCATCAGTGCTGAGGCCAGAGTCTGAAAAGCTTGCTGAAGGGCTGCCTGACCAGAATGAATGCCCCCCAGGAATGCATTGGTTTGTTGCAACTGCCTCTCTACACCCTGGATGGCATTCAAAATGGTAGACTGCCCAACAGTGAGGGAGCTAAGGAGGTCAATGGCCTCCTCACTGAGGGCAGCAGGGGTGACTGGGGCAGGGGCTAAGGTGCCTGGGGTGAAGGAGTTGCCCACCCTCCTGGGTGAGGGGGCACGGGGCAAAGGCTGAGGGGCTGCTGGGAGGGCGGTGCTGGAGGGGGGGTGGCGGCTGTACCTGTAGATGCGGGGTGCACAGATGGGGCTGCCACCGCAAGGGAGCTCCCATCAGAGGACGAGTCCGTATCACTGGTGTTGGCTCCTGTCCCCGCCGTGGAGCTCCCCTCGCCCTCCATCCCACTGGTGAAATCAGACTCCGTAGTGTTGCCCTCCAGTGCCATGTGGGATGCAGCTCCCTCCTGCTCCGGTGCCACTGTTCCTCCGCCTGATGATGCTAATGCACACTTTTACAGGGAGACCACAAAAAGGGGGGGGAGACAGAATAAAGACATGTTGAGTGCATGCATTACCGCTACCGTTGGCGGACACGACAGACACAGAAGCCCCCTGCACTATGCCGCGTACTTGGGGTCCACTATTCAATCCCTGGGACATGGCCTACAAGGCTATGGCCGATATCTGAACACATGGATGTCACAGGAGCCTGACTAGGTGTAGTTGGCACTGTACCCAGGTGGGGTGGGGTGCCACAGGGTCTGCCTAAAAAAGGGAACTTAACTAGCACACTCGCCCTGGCCTAGGGAAACCCACAGCCCACCTCCCCCACCCAGACACCTCCACTGTACGCTGAATCAGCAGAATGAGAGTGTACTTACCCCCTTGTTGCTGCTGTGATGCCCTCAAGCGCCCATCCAACTATGGGTACGCCACCGCCAGGATCCTGAACATCAGGGGTGTCATGGTGCGACGGGCACCCCTCCCATGTTGGGAGGCCATCCCCAGCTGGGCCTCCGTCTGTACAGGGGAAAAAGAGAAGTTTTTACCAACTGCACAGTCACAGTCATTGGCCCGTATCCCTATCCTTGCCATGTGGCACATGCACTCACCGTAGTTTCATGCATGCATCATTCTCCCCCCTATCTTTCATCCACACAACTCTACACAGGCATTGCCCATACAGCATGCTCACAGTGTACTTACCTGTGTGTCTGGAGGACCGTAGAGTAGCGTGTAATGGGGGAGGGCCCCATCCACGAGTTTCTCCAACTCCTCCGTGCTGAAGGCAGGGGCCCTGTCCCCAGACGCACGAGCCATTGTCTCTTCCAGACTGAGGTCACAGCAGCACTTGCAGTGTAGGTCCTCTCCTGTCGAAGATCAGGTATCAAGTGATTGAACAGATAGAAAATGGCAGTCACATCCACGGCGGTGCGTACCGTCACCGCCGGCGTACTTCGTCATTGGCTCCTGGGACCCACAGGGTCCAATGTTAACCAATGCAGAATTGCGCCGCTGTCTTCGACCGCCTACCGCGACAGTGTACAATGCCAGCGCAGTTACCTCATATCCCATTGTCCCACTTTACATGTCAGGCAGCTGCCATTTCAGGGGCCCACATGGCTTTATTTTTAACTGCGTCACACATACCTAGGCCTTGCCTCAACACTCATACAGGCAAAATTCGGGTTATAAATGGTTTTCTGAGTAAGCTGTGGTTGACTCTGTGCTCGCTGTTGTCCTTCATTGGAACCGTCCGCTGGGACATGTGAGGAGATGGCAGCATCCTCCGGTGTACAGACCGCTGGTGGACCTGTCGACAATGGAGGAAAGACATATAATCATCACCTACAGGCTTGATCGTGCCACAATCCTGGAACTGTGTGCCCAGTTGGAGCCAGACCTGATGTCAGCTATCCGCCATCCCACAGAAATCCCCCCTCAAGTGCAGGTGCTGTCAGTACTCCATTTCCTTGCAAGTGGGTCTTTTCAAACTACATTGGCCATAGCATCAGGGATGTCCCAGCCTATGTTTTCCAACGTGTTGTCCAGAGTGTTGTCTGCCCTGCTGAAACACAAGCAGAGCTACATCGTTTTCCCTCAGGTGGAGGATTTGCCTACAGTGAAAGGTGACTTCTATGCCCTGAGACATATCCCCAACATCATAGGTGCCATTGATGAGACACATGTGGCCTTGGTCCCCCCCCCGAAGGAGTGAACAGGTGTACTGAAACTGGAAGAGTCACCATTCGATGAATGTGCAGATGATGTGTTTGGCAGACCAGTACATCTTCCATGTTAATGTGAAATTCCCTGGCTCAGTGCATGATGCTTACATCCTGCGGAATAGCAGCATCCCTTATGTGATGGGGCAACTCCAGAGGCACCGTGTGTGGCTATTAGGTGAGCACCTGGAACCAAATCAGTGGCAATAGTTGTCTGGTTCTGGGGATAATCCTACAGGTTAGTGTGTGTCTAACAGTTGTCCCTCGCCATTTGCAGGTGACTCTGGCTACCCCAAACTCTCATGGCTACTGACACCAGTGAGGAATCCCAGGACAAGGGCAGATAAATGCAACAATGAGGCACATGGGCGAACTAGGAGGATTATAGAGTGGACCTTCAGCCTCCTGAAGGCCAGGTTCTGATGCCTCCATATGACAGGTGGTTCCCTATTCTACTCACCAAAGAAGGTGTGCCAGATCATCGTGGCCTGCTGTATGCTTCACAACTTAGCTTTGCGATGACAGGTGCCTTTTCTGCAGGAGGATGATCAAGATGGAGGTCTTGTGGCTGCTGTGGAGCCTGTGGACAGCGAAGACGAGGAAGCAGAAGAAGAGGACATCGACAACAGGAACTCTGTGATCCTGCAATACTTCCAGTGAGACACAGGTAAGAAGACAAACCTGCCTACTACATGTACTTTAACAGTACTACCTCTCTACTGTCTGTCCTTTTCACCCAGTGTGTGGTCACTGAGTTGTCACTTTCCCTTACGATTTCACAGATGTGTGTCCAACTGTGTGATATCTGCTTTGTTTCCTCATGGACTAGAGCTGTGTGACATAGGTATGTTGACATTACAATTGAAAGAGCATTTTGTCACTGTAATTGCTAATACACTATTTCGAAATCACAGACAGACTCCAGATTGTGTTGTGCTTTAAGGGTGTTTATTTAAGTGCTCAATATTGGAGGGGGTTGTAAAATGGTGTGGGTGATGGTGGAGGAATGTCCATGGCAGAGTCCAGTCTATTAGTCTCACAGGTGCATTGTCCAAAGGGGCATAGAAAGTGGAGCTGGGGCAGTTTGAGGATGGACAGGGTGACAAGGTGGGACAAAAGGATGACATTCAGGGCGGTCTCATTTCTTGGCGGGGGTCTCGGCATTGTTCTCTGTCTTTGTCCTGGATCTCAGGGACTGTTTGCGGGGTGGTTCTCCCTCTGCAGGGGGTGGGGTGCTGGTGTGGTGGTCCTGTGGTGGTACACACTGTCCACTAGCGCCGGCGGAGGTGGTGGGCAGTTCATCGTCCAGGCTAGTGCCAGGGGCCCCTTGTTGTGCCACAGTGTCCCTCCTGGTGCTGAGGACTTCCTTCAGCACCCCTACGATGGTGCCCAGGGTGGAAATGTTGGATCTGAGTTCCCTGAAGCCCAAATACTGTTCTTCCTGCAGCCGCTGGGTCTCCTGAAACTTGGCCAGTAGCGTTGCCATTCGTCCCCTGGGAATGATGGTACGCTCCCATGATGTTGGAGAGGGCCTCGTGGAGAGTGGATTCCCTGGGCCTGTCCTCCCCCTGTCGCACAGCAGCCCTCCCAGTTCCCCTGTTTACCTGGGTTTCTGTCCCCTGAACGGTGTGCCCACTGCCCCCAGGTCCCTTTTGTTGTTGGGGTGGTGGGTTAGCCTGGGTTCCCTGTAGTGGTGGTCACACTGCTGATTGACTTGTCTTGGGGACAGAGGCATGGGCCCGCTGGGTGGGTGCCTTGCTGGTGTTTCCAGAGGGGAAAAGCTCTGTAGGTGCTTCTGCCAGTGTGAGGGGAACTGACTGTCCCGAGGTCCCAGATGGGCCGGGCTGGTCATCTAGATCCAGTTGGACAGAGCTACTGTCATCACTGTGGGCCTCTTCTGTTGGTGGTGTGGACGTGTGTGGACCCTCCTGTGCGGTGACATTGGGTAGGGGTACTGCAGGGGTGTAAAAGCATGATTATTGCATCTGGGTGTACCATGGTGTGCAATGGGTGGGTGACCGTGTACCCCATTGCTTGCATTCCTGTGTGGGACCTTGTGTGATGATGGTTTAGGGGGGTGTATGGGTATGTGCAGTGGCCATGCATTGGTCATGGGTGTCCTTGCTTTGTTGTTGCATGCAGGGCTTGGTGTTGGAATGTGTGGTTTGTGATATTGGGACATTTGTGAGGAGTAGGAGTGATGGGGTGAGGGCGAGGGTGGGGGTATGTGATGGTATGCAGGTAGGGTGGGGGATATAGTAGTTAAGATTTGACTTACCAGAGTCCATTCCTCCTGCTACTCCTTCGAGGCCCTCAGGATGCAGAATAGCCAAGACTTGCTCCTCCCATGTTGTTAGTTGTGGGGGAGGAGGTGGGGGTCCGCCGCCAGTCCTCTGAACCGCAAGGTGGTGTCTTGAGACCACGGAACGCACCTTCCCCCGTAGGTCGTTCCACCTCTTCCTGATGTCATCCCTATTTCTTGGGTGCTGTCCCACTGCGTTGACCCTGTCCATTATTCTTCACCATAGCTCCATCTTCCTAGCTATGGAGGTGTGCTGCACCTGTGATCCGAATAGCTGTAGCTCTACCCGGATGATTTCCTCCACCATGACCCTGAGGTCCTCCTCAGAAAACCTGGGGTGTCTTTGCCGTGCCATGATGTGGTGTGGGTGATGTGTGAGGTGGTGTGTGTTGTGATGTGTGAGGGGATGTGTTGTTTGAGGTGCTTGGATGTTGTGTGAGCGATGATGTTGTGTGTCTGTTAATGCTTGTGTTGTTTCTGGTGGTGTCTCTCTCTGGCCTTCTTTCGAAATTTTGGTAGTAAGGGTTTGTGGGTGATGTGGGTGTGTGTTTTATATTGGATTGGGTGTGTGGGAGTGGTGTATGTATGTGTATCAGGTGTGTGTATTTGGAATTGTCCAATGTGGTTGTGTTTTGTAAATGTGTGTGTATTTTGAGTGCGGCGGTGTGTACCGCCAATGAAAGACCGCTGCATGTATTCATGGGTTGTGATAGTGTGGGCGTATTTCTGTTGGCGGAACGGTGGAGGTTTTGTTATCGCCAGTTTATCACTGACCTTTGGTGTGGTGGACTTGTGTGGGTGTCTCAAATTTGGCGGACTCCGAGCTGTGGGTCATACTGACCGTGGTGGAATTCCGCTGCCACGGTGGTGTGTTGGCGGTCTTTTGCACGGCGGTAAGCAGCTTTTACCGCCAATGTTGTAATGAGGGCCAAAGTGTGATTCTGTAAAAAGTTACCAAATCACATTGTGTGCTTATGAAAAAGCTTGTTTCCATTCTCAAATTGCTCGATTCTGCAAATCAGGCCATTTGTGATCCACAAAATGCTTTGTACATCTGGCCTTAGATTTCATAAATGAAAGAGTAGATTTCACTCTGTGTTACTGAAATGATTTTAGAAATACAGTGGTGTTCTCTGGAGGCACACACTTTAATCTTGCTTTGGATGGTGTAAATATCATCCATCTGCACAGGAAGTGACATCACTGGATTTCTCATTATCCATCTGCACTGGAAGTGATATCACTAAATATCCTATTATTCATTTGCACATGAAGTGACATCAATTTGTCCCCCTCCCAGGACCAACCTAATGGCTGCCCTAGCCTGGACACGCAGCAAGTGTGCCACTGGCATGGCAATCCGTGCCTGTCCATGCCTTGGCTGTTCCCATTGCCACGAACCCTGGTCCTCTACCTTCCTGCCACTACCATGCTGCTACTCTCCATGACCTCAACCCTGGTGGCTGCAATATATACTGCTACCTCACCACACAACACTGAGGGAGCATTCTCCTTCACTTCCTGTAAGTTTTCATGGTCTTACCAACACCCAGCACCCACCATTCCGACATCCCCAAACATCCCACTTTTCCACACTCACACCGTTCTACAACCACGTACACAACACTACATACTTGCATGCATAATAATCAACACTCTCTCATTCACCAAAAACACCACTGATATCTGGACCTTCTACACCAGGCACCTAGTCAGTTGGTACATGGAGAAACGTAGACTGATGAAAAGCCACTGCAAGCAACTTGAGTGCAAATGGACAATGATCCAGGGAAATGCAGATAGGAACATGTTCAAATCCGCATTAAGACACTACCACCAAATGATCTAGACCACAAAACACCCCACTCTGGTGGACTACATCGATTCCAGCATTAGCACAAGCAAAGAAATGTTCTCCATCACCTCACTTTGGGCCGCCTCCAACTCAATCATCCTGTCCCAGGGCCTCTGCAACCATCTCTCTCAATTCTTCAGCAAAAAATCACCACCATTTACAGCAACTTTAGCCCTCAACTGGACCTGACAGACCTTACCAAACAATTCTCAATCGTATCCAAAGAAATAATGCTAACCACATGGCTCATCATTTTTCTGGTCATGGAAATGCACGTGTTGCAGGGGAAAGGGCCCCGGCCTTCACCAACGAGGAATTGGAGAAGCTCGTGGACGGGGTCCTGCCCCTGTACACCAAACTCTATGGACGGCCAGAGGTACAGGTGAGTAGGAGAATTGGAGGGCATGGATGTGTGTAGTGGTGGGTGTTGGCTGCATACATGTGTGCACCTGTGATACTGTATGGTCCAGGGTTCCTGACATGCTTTGTGTGTGTGCTGTTAGGCTATTTGAAATGTCCGTCCCATAGTGGACGTATAGCCAGCTGTGTATGATTGGCCAGTGTCTGACCTTAGTGTTATTTTTCTGTGTGTCCCACATAGGTCAGCACCCACCAGAAGAGGGCACTTTGGCATGCATTCGGCAAGGAAGTGTGGACCATGGGGGTCTACAGCTGGTGGAGCCCCCACTGCAGGAAGAGGTTGGAGGATCTGCGGGGCTGGGCGAGGAAGATCTGTGGGGCCCAGCTGGGGAAGTCCTCCCAACGAGGAAGGAGCACCCGTTGCCACTGCCCTCCCTTATGCAACGCATCCTGGCGGTGGCATACACGGACCTGGATGGGCGCTTGAAGGCTGCACAGCAGTCACAAAGGGTTGAGTACATATACCATGTTTTGGCCCTTTGATGGATGTGTGTGTGTGTGCATTCGTATTTAGACTGTCTAGTGGCAGGGACCCTGACTGATGTCCATCTATATAATGGCCCCGTGGGAAGTAGGGGTGTTTGGGTCAAGTCTGCAGTACGTCAGATCCTTAAATTAGCTGGGGAATGGCTGCAGATCAGGGTTCAGGGCACTAGTCAGGGGCACAGCCATGTGTATAGCAGTAGGCGCTGCCTGGTGGAATGCTTTCTGGGTGGGTGCACGTGTGACCCACTAATGTACCTCCATTCAACTATTTACAAGTGTCTCTCCTGTTTTGTCTCCCCATCCCTGTTCTCTTGTGTTGTCTGTGTACATCAGCATCATCTGGCAAGGGAGCTGAGGCACTGGCGAGTGGGGATGCAGCGGCCCACGGATCCTCAGAGACAGAGTCGTCCAACACCAAGGGGACCAGTGGGTTGGAGGGTGAGGGGAGTACCACGGGGAGGCAACTACCACTGGAGGTAGTGACTCTGATACCTCCTCCGATGGGAGCACCCTGGTGGTGGTGGACCCTAGAGGGCCCACCCTTACTGTTTAATCTTCCGCCACCCCCATACCATCACCGCCCTCCCATTTGCTCCCTACCGATTTGCCCATGCCCGCTCACCCAGAAGGATGGGTGTCTCCTTCGCCCGGGCACCTCATCCCCTGCCCCAGTCAACCCTGCTGCCCTCACAGGGGAGGTTATTGACCTCCTGAGAACCATCTCTGTAGGGCAGACAACCATTGTCAATGCCATCCAGGGGCTAGCATCAGAGGTGCAGCAGACCAATGCCTATCTGGATGGCATTTACGGTGCCGTGTCTGGCCTACAGAGATCTTTTCAGGCTCTGGCCTCCTCTTGGACCGCAGCTAGTGTCCCTGGTCATTCTGTCCCCCTTCCAACCACCTATACCCCTTCCAGCACCCCATTCCCTTCACCCGTCCAAAGCACACATTCTGACACGCAGGCACACAACTCAACGTACAAGAAGCACACTTCAAAAGACAAGCACAACACCTCCCACCACAAGCATACACACAGCCAACATACACTTGTACACACCAAAATCCACATCCCCCAGTGTGCCCACCTCTTCTGCCTCCCTGTCTGTCCCTTACACATGCACACCCACAGTCACTGCACCCTCATTCAATGTTGCTGACCCTGTTCCTGCAGTCACCACAATTGCAAACATTCATTCATGCACCCCAGGCACCACACCTGCACTCACCACAACGACTTTAGTTGACAAATGCAGCACACTCACCAGACTAGCAGACACCCAGACAACATCCATTTACACTGGCAGCCTGTCTTGTCCCACGGTGTCCTCCCCCCTCCTACCAAGACACTCAAATGCACCAAAACACACACCCATCACACATCCACCACACCTCAGCATACTGTCCAGTCACCTGCACCCACATCACGCACACCTACACCTGTCACAACCACTCCCTCTACCTCCACTCCAACGCCTTCCTCCAGGTCCACCGCAATTGCACCTAAGAAACTTTTCCTCTCCTGTGTTGAACTATTCCAACCCACTGGCCCACCCCGTCTCATCCCTAAACTTGCTCACCTCCTTGCCCTGCCCACTCCTCCAACATCACAGCCCGCCCCTGTCTGCCCTTCACATTCCCGTGCCCCTTCCCCAGAGAGGAAGTAGCCCCGTGCTGAACCAGGTCCATCTGCCACACCGGTCCAAGCTCACTCCCCCACCTTCCAAGAGCAAAACCAAACCCCCTCCACCTGCCACACAAAAGTCTATGCCCCCCCTGTCATAAATCCCCTCCCCCACCACCCCCGCCCCTGTTCCCTGAGGTGCCTGGATGCCCCATTGTTGCCCCTATGAGGTGGAGTACCTTAGCACTTGTGGGAGTCAAGTTGGGGCTATTGCGGCCCATTGGACTTATTGCACGATGGACTGGCCATTGGCCCTCTAAGCACTTATGTTGCTCAGTGAGCATAATAAAGGTTATTGTGTGGCCTGTGTTGTTAGAGGCACACTCTGGAGCCGTGGTCTCTTGTTTCATTGTTTGGGAGTGTTGGGCACATGTATGTCTTTTGGGGAGGTTGGATTTACCTTGTGTCGGGTAAGTACCTCTTGCTGTGGGGTGTGTGGCTTGTGCTGCTGTGAAGGGTTGTGGGAGTGTTGCAGGGTGGGTGGAGTGGGTGGGTATGTAACTGTGCCCTTTCTTCCCTTATTTAGTAGGTTGCAGTACTTACTGTCATCGTCTTTGTCAGCAGTCTCGGTTGTGGAGGTATATGGCAAAGAGCAGGGCTGGCATGATCTGCAACTCTCTCTCCATGTTTGCTTCAGCGTGTTGTGTGAGCCTCTGATGAGTGTTTCCTTATATTTGGTTTGTTTCCGTATGGCTTTGCGTGGTAGTGGTTTCCGCCCCAGACCTGACAGCGGTCTAGTGGTTCATTATTTGATGGGTGGGTAGGGCCTTTCTGTCGGCCTGTAGACAGGCTCCGCCGTCGTTGTTGGCACTCCTCTGCTGGTGGTGAGTGGTTTTCAGGATGCCTGTGTTTCAGTTGGTTCATTATTTGGCGGTTCGGACCGCACGTCTGTTGGCGGTTGTTACCGCCACTGCCGGCGGTGCAGTGTTTACCGCCATGTTCATAATGAGGGCCTATATTTCGATGTAGGTGCCACCTACTAAGAAAAACCGTTGCCTTCTTTTCTCATGAACTTCATGCTATAGTTGATGTATACGTCTCTCTTCTAAACTAATATAACAGCCTTTAGTTAAACCATAAACAAGCATTACTTCTGAAACACAAGCACACTCAAAATTTAGCAATCATGAAACCCACACATTTGTAGAAATTTGACCACGTACTCATTACATAAAGAAGAATCATTGAACCCATGTGATTCAGTGTCAATTTCTAGCTCCTTTGAACTATTATGCATTAAATGTACTGTGTCATTAACTGTTCCTGCCTGAGGGCAAGATTCCATATATAAAGACCTCAAAGAAAACTACAAGTTCACTTCTTCTAATGGAAGTTTCCCAGACTAAACTTGCACACTTTGTTGGCTGATAACTAACATGTTGCTGTTCCAATCTCTGGAATGATCTCCCTCTTCAGCACTTTTGACTCCGTAATTATGAAACCTTTGTAAAAGCTTTTAAAAATGTTTGTTTTTCTAATCCCTTTTATTTCTGTTCCATCTGTTGTTGTGCTTTTCCCTTGAATTAATTTTCTGTGTGCTGATACATGGTACCTCCACAGAGAATGTAAAGTAAAACATTTAATATGTTTGAATGATGATCATTTCTCCTCTTTAATTGATTCGGATATGTATCAAGAGCATGATATATATCTCAGATATAGATTTCAGCAAGAGGTCTACTTTCTCTAAATCGTAACTTTGGTTTTGTCCTTTTCCTGGTTGTACCAGGGTATTAATGATTTGGGCTTCAATGATTTAATTTTTGAGTTTGTCTATTTATGTCTTACGGTTGAGGTTTACAGTTCTTGATTTGACATCTATGTGAATTGTGTAAGTTGCTAAAATTGTATTCCAGAGAGATGAAATGTAGTTCAAGATGGATATTTTGTGGGTGTTAAGCTTACTTGATGGGCTGAGTTCAACTGATTTTAGTTGATGATATGCTATCGGTGGTATGGTGATGTTACCCATCGAAAGTTAATGATGAGTGGTATCTGACTATAGCATTCGAACAATTAAAAGATATTCTCCTTGACATTTGTGGAGTGAATTGTGTATTGAATGAAGTTGGATGTCCTGATGATGGGGACTCCCAGGAGGCTGACATCACCTGAGGAAATGTTGCTTGTGTTTGTGAGGGAGGTGGTTGCCCCCAGAATATTGATTTAAATGATAATGGATTTTTGTAAGCTTACCCTTTGTGTTTATTATGAACGTTAAGTATCTTTGAGGGTGAATATCTAGAGAACATGAAAAGACTTTGAACTACTCAATTGTGGCCATTTAGATTTGCATGTGCATTTTTGATTTTTAATGTTGTAGCCACTAAAGCTACATTACCTAAGAATGTGGAAACAGGTGGTTTTTGCCAAATTCCGTAATGATAACTGCCTCAGAATCTACATGACCATCATGTCTGATGTGTCCACTAGAAAGTGTACTATGGATCCTGAGCTAATGAACGGGGGATTCTGATTTTTTATACCAGTGGGTGATGTGTGTGGCCTGTAGTGGGAATATGTTGAAGTTGCTATTGGTGTTGGTGTATGTATGGCAAAAAGTGGTAAGGGATTTCTGAATGCAAGTGGGGATGAGAATAGGGAGGTATGCTAGAAGCAATTTGCTGAAACCTTACATTTCAAGTAGGTCTGTTCTATGTTGAGTTTCACACTTCAAGGACACAAACACAACTCACATCAATGTATATCCTTGTCTTAAAATAATCTTTGCTTTGAATGCCCAGATGGGATGCTCAGGAAGCACAGCCTAAGTCGAGGCAGTGCCAACTGATACGTTTGTGTAACTTGGGACGGCTAATAGGTAAAGTAGGACAAAAACTGCTTGTCTACTAGGAAGTGTGGATGCCTTCAGTAAATGCAGGTACTGTAAAAATAAGCTTCTTTTTGAGTCTTATTTTTTCATAGAAGCCAGTCTAATGGAGGAGAGGGTTGTTGAAAATGACTTCTTTATTATGGCATATTAATTAAGGTATATTATGGCATAGGTAAAGAAGTTCACAGTTATATAATCCAGGAATATCAATGAGAGCAAAAAAAAATACATCTCCTGTCTTAAAAGGAAATGTTTTAGATTGTGCTTTCAAAATGCTTATTCTGTGTCCAGGGTCTCACTGGGACAGAAAATACTAAGTTCCAACAAAATAGATTCCACTACTTAGTATTTGTCTAGTAAAAGAAAAACAACCAAAATCTGTTAATCAAGCCATTTTGAACTTTTTAAAACTAGCTGTAAAATGCAGTAGTGAAATTCACTACAGGCAAGATGTACTTTGAACTAGTTCCAAAATACTGGTTGTAATTTACAACCAGTATTTTTGCAACTTGTTTAGTTATTTGAGAACTGACTTACGTACTGATGGTTCAGTTCGTAAATTACTGATGCTTAGTGAGTCACAATTCAACCTACCTCATTTAATATTATTGGGGTAGGTCACAAATTGGGACTCACTAGGATTAGCAGCTAACATGGGGATGATGGTCTGTCAGAGTCAGGTGACCACCATGTCTGTGATTGCTTTTAAATATAGCAATTTCTTTTAATGCAACTTGTTTTTCTTAAAAGAAAACGGGATGTGTTAAAAAAAAACAACATGTGAGTTTCAGATTTGATCAACAATAACATAGGGGAGCAGGTCTCTTGGGGATCCCTTCTCGTTTCCGGAAGGATTACCACCTCCGCAAAGGGGCTGGT
Source organism: Pleurodeles waltl (assembly GCF_031143425.1). Classification (NCBI taxonomy): domain Eukaryota; kingdom Metazoa; phylum Chordata; class Amphibia; order Caudata; family Salamandridae; genus Pleurodeles; species Pleurodeles waltl. The sequence goes on from NC_090440.1 coordinate 265,199,225, forward strand.
AAGCCATTCTCAAACAGGAAGTGATTCCCAATGGGTTAATGTTTTGCAAGTATAATTCAGCTACAAAACATTAATACATACCACTATGATTAGGTATTTGCATGGGGCAACCTAACCATACCCCTTCAAAATACAAAATCAGTATTGGGTCTTAAGCCCAAATTCTGATTTGGTAATTTGTTACAGAATCACAATTTGAGGTTTGTAAATAAGAAATGGGCATTTTCACAATTGCAAACTACCTGTTTGCAACCATGAAAATGCTGGGTGCCTCTGAGCCTTAGTTCATTCTCTTAAAAAAAATAAAAACATTGTTATGTCCCTGCTTTCCTACCCACAAAGTTCTTTTGGTCCATGTAGGAAATCTGCCTTTTCTGTGCCGTCACTCTGGCTTGTTTTACCTTTTGCTGTACTATATATTTTAGTTGGTTTTAGAATTTACCCCTCCTAACTAGTAGTTTAGTGTCCGTACTCCCCTTTTGAACATTGTTAAATTAGTATACTTCTAATTGGTATACTGTACCTACATATTAGTGTCTAGTACATGACACATAATGCACCCAGGGTCTGGAAATTAAATGTTTCTAGTGGACTGAATCACTGTTGTGTTATCCATTAAAGTGCCTGTTAGACCTGATAGCCTTAGGGTGGTCATCCCCAACTTTTTGCTTGCCTTCGTCCACTTTTCTGACACTGTTTTTGCTGGTTTTAGGACTCTGCGCACTTTACTTCTGCTAATCAGTGCTAAAGTGGATATGCTCTCTCCCCTAAAAGATGGTTCATATCCAATTGGCACATTTGATCTACTTGTAAGTCCCTAGTAAAGTACACTACATGTGCCTAGGATCTTTAGATTGAATGCTACTAGTGGGCCTGCAGCACTGGTTGAGCCACCCACATAAGTAGCCCCTTAACCATGTCTCAGGCCTGCCATTACAAGGCCTGTGTGTGCAGTTTCACTGCCACTTCGACTTGGCATTTAAAAGTACTTGCCGAGCCTTAAACTCCCCTTTTTCTATATATAGGTCACCCCTAAGGTAGGCCCTATGTAACCCATAGGGCAGGGTGCTGTGTAGATAAAAAGCAGGATACATACCTATGTGTTTTATATGTCCTGGTAGAGGAAAACTCCTAAATTCATTTTCCACTACTGTGAGGCCTGCTCCTCTCATAGGCTAACATTAGGGCTACCCTCATATCCTGTTTGAGTGGCAGATTCTGATCAGAAAGTGGTAAACAGATCATGTTTAGTATGGCCAGAAAAGTAATACAAAATCCTGCTTATTGGTGAGGTCAGATTTTATATTACTATTATAGAAATGCCACTTTTAGAAAGTGAGCATTTCTCTGCACTTAAAATCCATCTGAGCCTTACAGCCTGTCTCCAGTCCACGTCTGGGATGGGCTGGTTGACAGCTCCCTTGTGCATTTCATCCAGACAATCACAAACACTGGATACTCAGTCACACCTGCACTCATCTGCATACTGAATGGGTTTTCCTGGGCTGGAAGGGTGGAGGAGCCTGACACTTACATTTCAAAGGCTAGTGGCCTGCCCTCACACAATGGCCTATAAAAACCCCTACTTGGACCCTGGCAGAAACACCTGTACTGAAAGAGGATCTTGAACTCTTCAAAACCACTCTTTGAAGTCTCAACCACTTCAAAGTCTTGTTTGGGTATATAAACTGGGTCCCTGACCCCACCAACTCAGAAGCTTCCTGGGACAGACATTCTGACACAGATCCTGCAACCTACCAAGGGGAGCTGTCTGTCCACCCAAAGGACTCACCTGGACTGCCTTTCTGTGAAGGACTACTGCCTTGTGGTTGCTTTGCTGCCTTGGATTGAGCCTGCCTCCTGTTCCTGAAGTCTTAGGGCCAAAAAGACTTCTCCTCTTCAATGAAACTCCTTGTGTTGGGAAAAATAGGTGCATAGCCTGCCGGAAACGATGCACGGCCTGCCCAGCAGTAAAAGAAGTGCTGCATCGTCGAACCGGAACAACGCAGCCTGGCTCCCCGAGTGGAGATCCACACAGCACCTATGTTGCGGCAGGAACTTTGATGCACAGCCAAATTAGATTGATGCATCGCCAAGCCAGAACAACGCAGCCCAACTTCCTGCCCTGCATCAGAAACTCTGACACATCGCCATACCAGATTGACGCGACACAAGTGACTTCATCCCACACACCCAGGATTTCCACGCATCATCCCTGGGCATCCAAAGACCCCGCATCGCAGTGAGGATCCAAGACTATGCAGTGGAAATCGACACAAAGCCCTTGCAGAGAGGGAAGAATCAAAGCATTGTCTGTGCATGTCATGAAATCTGATACACACCTTCAATTTTCCACGCATCTCCTCCTCGGCTGTCTTTGTGCGTGTAATTTTTAGGCATAACAGGTACTTTGTGCACACCAGAGACATTTGTTGATTTCTAAAGACTTAAGACTCTTCCTATCATTGCAAAAATGATATTTACTAGTGCTTATCAAATCTTGATCATTTTGACCTTAATTTACTGAGATAAATATCTCATATTTTTCTAAACCTGCGTGGTGTATTTTTGTGGTGTTTTCACTGTGTTATTGCATGGTTTTATTGCACAAATACTTCACACATTGACTTCTAAGTTGAGCCTGACTGCTCAGTGCCAAACTACCAGAGGGTGGGTACAGGATAATTTGGATTGTGTGTAACTTACCCCGACTAGGATTGTGGTCCCTCATTGGACAAGGGTGTATATCTAACAGTGCCAATGCAAACATGGCTTCAGGAATACCCTTGTAGCTTTACTTTGGTAGTTGAAAAAATGGCAGTGCAACCAGTCAAAATAAACCATTTTGAAAGTCAATAACTCACTTTTAAATATTAATTAGTGACTTCCATGTACGCCTTGTAGCCCAAAATGCAGGATGCAAAGTATTTAAAAGCAGGACATGTAAAAATGCAATGTTAACATGTCCTCATAGTGACTAGCACCCAAAAGGTATTTTTCACTGTGGCAGGCCTAGCTGTTTTATGTAGACATGCAGAATACAGATTACAATTCTGATACTGTATGTCAGGAATGGGACTAGCTAGAAAAATAATTAGACAACTGTTCTTAATAATTATTAAATAGCCAACCCAATGGTGAGGTCCAATGTTTAATAAATAGTAAGGTGAAATATCTTTTAAAAAGTTATCCTTTACCTGCCTCAACTTTCAGAATGACACTTAACATGATAGTCTGTCAGCATGTAGTCAGTTATTAGCCTTTGAATTGGTGTGAAATACCTCCAACAAGTAAACTATAGAGTGATATGAGTGGAAAGAGATGACTCCTCTGAGCTCGTCAGAATATGCAGGGTGTAGCTACTTTTGAGAGCATACTGAGAAATTGTGCTTAATAGGTCTGATGAGCCACATATAACTTTTGTGAAGCACGTCAAAGGAAGGGAACAAGATGCTAAGATAATTCTATTGTATCCACCTTCTGGTTGCTGATGGACCTTACTTGGTCCTACCAGATATCTGTTTTTGTTTTTACCGCAGGTACAGTGGCTTCATCAAACTGGAATTTACTGTTAGATTTGGGGTATACTAGGATTATCTTAATTCACTATCACACATACACCTCAGCCCTCAAAGTCCAAGTTTAGGTCCTCATTACAACCCTGTGTTAAAGCGGCGATAATACCGCCAACAGGCCTGCGATAAAAAAAATGGGATCAAGACCACGGCGGAAACCACCGACACAGCCAGCCACTTTAACACTCTGACCACCACGGTGGTAGCAACAAACACTGCAGCGATAACCACCAACAGACAGGCGGAAGACAATGTACCGCCCATCCCATCACAACACGACTTGAAAGGGAAACCACTCACCTCTCGACACTCAACGAAGAACCAGGACGCAATGGAGCCCTAGCTACACGTCCTCCCATGCTGGTCTACCTCCTCATCTACCAGGTATACGAAAGGCGGCGGAGATGACCATGGTGAGTACTGCACCTAGTACACAGGGGGTGGGGGAGGAAAAAGAGAGTGACACACACACACAACACCCCCACCCCTACCCTCACCCACAACACCATACACAAAAACACATGCATCAACATTACATTTACACCCCATAACTCCCTGGAAGAACGCAAGGACAAAAGGATTTGAGTTAAACAGTGATATTTCAGAAATAGGCAGATATACGTAATAAATAGAAAAACTGTATTTACAAAAATATACAATATATACATAAGACGGTACATTGTCCATTCAAAATGTCAGTGGGCCACTGGGCCAAAAATCGTGGGCCAAGCCCACACTTGACTTCTGCCTCAATACGGAGAGAACACTGCAGGGGCATCAGGTCGAAAACACACAGGCACCTCAGGAGAATGGGGAAGGGGGGCACCTCAGCCAGAAGATGGAATAACGGCACTGCTCCTCGAGGGGGCTCCATGCCCACTGCTTGGTCCAGGGGAGTGCAAAGCCACAGTCTCTCTAGCGAGTGGTTTGCCCACTGCTTGGTCCTGGGGAGTGCAAAGCCACAGTCTCTCTAGTGGGTGGTATGCCCACTGCTTGGTCCTGGGGAGTGCAAAGCCACAGTCTCTCTAGTGGGTGGTTTGCCCACTGCTTGGTCCTGGGGAGTGCAAAGCCACAGTCTCACAAGTCTCTCAAGTGTGTGGTGTGCCCACTGCTTGCTCCTGGGGAGTGCAAGGCCACAGTTTTCCAAGTGGATGGCTTCTTCCACTGGTCCTGGAGTGGGACTTGTGCCCAGTGTGCTTCAACCTGCCTAATATAGGGTGAGTGGATGCCTTCTTCCACTGGTTCTGGAGGGGGCTTTGTGCCCAGTGAGCTTCATCCTGCCAAGGATAGGGTGAGTGGATGCATGTCTCCACTGGTTCTAGAGGGGGCTTTGTGCCCAGTGTGCTTCATCCTGCCCAGGAGGGGGTGAGTGGATGCATATCTTCACAGGTTCTGGGGGGGGCTTTGTGCCCAGTGTGCGTCATCCTGCCAAGGATAGGGTGAGTGGATGCATATCTCCACAGGTTCTGGAGGGGGCTTGTGCCCAGTGTTCTTCATCATGCCTAAGACAGGGTGAGTGGATGCCTTCTTCCACTAGTTCTGGAGGGGGCTTTGTGCCCAGTGTGCTTCATCCTGCCAAGGTTAGGGTGAGTGGATGCATATCTCCACTGGTTCTGGAGGGGGCTTTGTTCCCAGTGTGCTTCATCCTGCCAAGGATAGGGTGAGTTGATGCATATCTCCACTGGTTTTAGAGGGGGCTTTGTGACCAGTGTGCTTCATCCTGCCAAGGACAGGGTGAGTGGATGCATATCTCCATTGGTTCTGGAGGGGGCTTTTTGCCCAGTGTCCTTCATCCTGGATGGTGCAAGGTCATAATCTCTCACCTGGGTATCTGAGGCACGAGATTTGCAGGGAACAGGTTGCATGATAGTCCAAGGAGGCAGGGCTGGACTCCATCCGGCTAAGGTTGCAAACTGGTGGCAGGGCCGGTGCTGGTGGGGGTGCTGCTAGTGGTGGTGGGAGGCTCCAGCCCTTCTCCTGCAGCCTCAGACAGCTGCCCACTGGGGATGCTGCTGCTGGTAGTGGTCCTACTGTCAGCGGTGCAGGTGGCAGTGGTTGCGGCGGGGCCTGTGACGGTGCTAGCGGTGCTGCAGGTGGCAGTGCTGGCTGTGGTGCAGGTGTCGGTGCTGACAGTGGTGGAGAAGGCTCCAGCCGTTACCCTGCAGCCTCGGACGGCTGCCGACTGGGGCTGCTGCTGCTGACAGTAGCGGTGCTAGCGGCGGTGCAGGTGGTGGTGCAGGTGGGTGCTAGCAGCGGGGTTGCTGGCGGTGCTGGCTGCAGTGCAGGTGGCGGGGCAGAAGGTTGTGCTGGTAGCCACCAGTCCTTCACCTACAGCCTCCGATGGCTTAAGTGCCATGGCTGGTGTATTCTGCTCCTTCCTCGCCTTGGCAGATGGTGGTGTGACCTTGGGTCTGGCAGCTGGAGTTTTTGAGGAGGCCTTGCTGGGTGGTTTGTGCTCGTTACCCTTGCTGCATGCTGTCCCCCTCTTCAGCTTGGCAGGTGGCGGAATGGTTTTCTCCTTTGCAGGGTTTGGTGGCACACTGGCTGGGATGACTGGTGCTGCCTTTGAGCCTCTGTGAGTTGCAGGTACCACAGCGGATGTCGACTTGGTTGCTGAGGTGCTGGCCTGGGTTCTGGACACCCTGGCCCAAGGGGAAGGACGGGGGGAGGGGTAAGGAAAAGGTCAATGTTTGCCAGGAAAAGCTTCTTAGAGACACTGGGGCCAGAAGAGGGAAAGGGTTTGGGAGTGGAGGAAGAGGGAGTTCTTGTAGGAGTTGTCTGTCTGCTGAATTTAGGTGCAGGTGCATGGGCTGGATGCTGTTGTGAAGTGAATGGCTGTTGGGTAGGTGGGTGCTTGCGTTTGTGTACTTTGGGAGGAGGGGTCACAGACACACTAGGAGAGGACACAGGGTACGTGTGCATGGATGTGGGGGTGATGACTGCCCGTGAGGGTTGTGCTGTGATGGGCGTGCTGGTGATGGAGGTAGTGGATGAGGATGTAGTGCAGGCAGGTGTGAGTGGAGATGCTACTGGGAGGGAGGTGGATGACAAGGAGGAGGGGGACACAATGGAGGCAGTGGATGTTGGTGTGTCTGCATGGGGATGGTGCTTGTGTGAGTGCCTGTGAGATGAAGTATGGTGCTTGTATTTGCCTGAGCCACTTCTGTGTGTTGATTTGGATGAATGCTGGTCTGAAGGTGTGCTTGAGATAGGCTGGGGGTGAGGGGATTGGGTCTGGGTAGAGGAAGTTGGAGGGGGGAGGTTAGAGACATGTACAAGGGCTGCCATCAGTGCTGAGGCCAGAGCCTGAAATGCTCTGTTGGGCCTCCACGCCAGAGTGAATTCCCTTCAGGTATGCGTTTGTTTGTTGCAAATGCCTCTCAACACCCTATATGGCATTCAGTATTGTTGACTGCCCAACAGTGAGAATAATGTGTCTGTCCTCCATTGTTGCGAGGTCCACCAGGGGTCTGTACACTGGAGGATATCGTCATCTCATATTCATCCTCAGAGAGGTTGAAGCCTATGGTGCCAGACCTGATGTCAACTATCCTCCAGCCCACAGGTAACCCCTCTCTAGTGCAGGTCCTGTCAGTGCTCCATTTCCTGGCAAGTGGGTCCTTCCAAACAACAGTGGCCATGGCATCAGGGATGTCACAGCCAATGTTCTCCAGCGTGTTGTCCAGAGTGTTGTCTGCCCTGCTGAAACACATGCGGAGCTACATCGTTTTCCCTCAGGCGGAGAATTTGCCTACAGTGAAAGCTGACTTTAATGCCCTGGGACATATCCCCAACATCATTGGTGCCATTGATGGTACACATGTGGCATTGGTCCCCTCCCCGGAAAAATGAACAAGTTTACAGGAATAGAAAAATCTATCACTCTATGAATGTGCAGATGGTGTGTTTGGCGGAACAGTACATATCCCATGTGAATGCTAAATATCCTGGCTCTGTGCATGACACCTTTATCTTGAGGGATAGCAGCATCCCATATGTGATGGGCCAACTCCAGAGGCACCGGGTGTGGCTAGTAGGTGAGCCCAAGATCTCCACACAGTATAAGTAGGTGTCTGGGTATGGGGTTGTCCCTAAGGGTTAGTGTGTGTCTAACAGGTATCCCTCGATATTTGCAGGTGACTTTGGTTACCCAACCCTCTCATGGCTACTGACCCCAGTGAGGAATGCCAGGACAAGGGCAGAGGAACGTTAAAATGAGGTACATATGCGGACAAGGAGGATTATTGAAATAACCTTTGGCCTCCTGAAGGCAAGGTTCCAGTGCCTCCATCTGACAGGTGGATCCCTGTTCTACTCACTCAAGATGGTGTACCAGATCATCGTTGCATGCTGCAAACTGGCCTTGAGATGCCAGGTGCCTTTTCTGCAGGAAGATGAGCCTGGAATTGGTCTTGTGGCAGCAGTGAAGCCTGTGGACAGTGAGGAAGAGGAGGCAGAGGAAGAAGATGTTGACAACAGAAGTAATATAACACAGCAGTACTTCCAGTGACACAGAGGTAAGATACTGTAACTTGACTTAATTTATCAGTTTTCTGTTGGACATTGTACATGGCAGCCTGATTTCCCTATGTCTATGGCCACTTACTGTACCCTTTGGCATCTCTATTTTCAGATCTCTGTGTCCCAATCTGGCTCCTGCTATGTGTACTGCTACCCACCAAAGGTCATTCCAAAGTATATTTAATTGTACATATGACTTGCAATGCTTTGATAATGTAGAATTCATACATATTTCAATCATTTGACAGACTCCAGATTTGTATTTGTTTCAAGGGTGTTTATTTAAGTGCTCATACGTAGAGGGGGATGTGCAGTGGGCTGGGGTGATGGGGGAGGAAAGTCCAGGGTAGAGTCCAGTCTCTTGGTATCACAGGTGCATTGTCCAATGGGGAATAGGAAGGGGAGTAATGGCAGTTCAAGGTGGACAGGGTGACAGAGTGGGACAGAAGGGTGACAATCAGGAGAGTCTTATTTCCCGGCAGGGTCTTGGCAATGTTCTCTGGCTTCTGCCTGGATCGCAGGGACTGTTTGTGGGGTGGTTCTCCTTCTGCAGGGGGTGGGGTGCTGGTGACCTGTTGGTCCTCTGGTGGGGCCTCCTGTCCACTAGCGCCGGCAGAGGTGGAGGGCTGTTCTTCAGTGTGGCTAGTGTCAGGGGCCAGTTTTTGTGCCACTGCCTCCCTCATGGTCTTGGGTCAGCCAGCACCCCTGAAATGGTGACCAGGATGGTGTAGATGTTTTTGAGGTGCTCCCTGATCCACTGGTACTGTCCCTCCTGCAGCTGCTGGGTCTCCCGCAAATTGTACAGTATCTGGCCCATGGTCTCCTGGGAATGGTGGCATGCTCCTAGGATGTTGGAAAGTGCCTAGTGGAGAGTGGGTTCCCTGGGCCTGTCCTCTCCCTGTCGCACAACAGTCCTCCCAGCTTCCCTGTTGTCCTGTGCCTCTGTCCCCTGAACCGTGTGCCCACTGCCACTGACCCCAGATCCCTGATCGTCGTGGGTTTGTGGGGTTGCCTGGGGTTTCTGTAGTGGTGGACACACTGCTGATGTGTTCTGGGGACAGTGGCATGGGCCCGCTGGGTGGGTGCTGTGCTGGTGTTTCCTGAGGGGGGAGGCTCTGTGGTGGGTTGGGACTGTGGCTGGGTAACCGCCTGTCCAGGGGTCCTTGATGGGCCAAGTTGGTCATCCTGATCCAGGCATGCAGAGCTGCTGTGGTCAATGTGGGCCTCTTCTGGGGAGGGACTGGATGTAGCTGGCACCTCCTCTCCGGTGACGTTGAGTAGGGGTCCTGTGGGGATGATAAAGCAGTGTTATTGTGTGCCATCTTGTGCATGGGTGTGTTTCCCTGTATGATTGTGATCTCCCTGTCAGCTTTGCCTTGTGTGCGTGGTGATTTTGTGGGCTGGGTGAGTCTCTGTACTCGGCATGCTGTTGTGATGGGTGTCATTGCAGGTCTGTGATGGGGGTACATGCATTGGTGTTACATTCAGTGCTGGGTACTGGGATGCGTGGGTTGTGATGCGGTGGTGTATGGGAGGTGGTGGGGTGATGGGGGTGAGGGTGAGGGTGGGGGTATGGATTGGCATGCAGGTAGGGGGGGATATAGTAGTAAAGATTGACTTACCAGAGTCCAGTCTTCCTGCTACTCCTGTCACGGTTTCGGGCGGATCTGATCAGGACTCTGGCTGGGACACCCCTTGAGGTCACCGAATATCCTAGAGAGGTAGTGTGCTGGGGCAGAAGAGCAGCTAAAGGCATACACGGAAAGGACAGCTATGGACAGGCACAGGAAACAGGAAAGTAAAAGCAGAGCAACCCTTGTGTGAACAAACAGGAAACAGATTACCAGTGGACAAACACGCTGGGGCTGTACACAGAGTAAGGTGCAGAACCTCCCACAGTGACAGGGAATCTCAATGCCTCTGTGCAGTTTGCTCTTACAGATAGTCACCCTGCCAGCCCCATAGAAAGGAGGCAGCAGAAGTGATTCTGTCTCTGGACCATAGAGCACAAACAAGGATAGTACTTATACACAGGACACGCTCTTGTGGGTCCAGCTGGAAACACAGTGGCGATTCCTGAGAAAACAGCAATAGCACACTGTCAGGCACGAAATACAACGTATAACACTGGACAAGGATGGGGGCTGGAATTGCCTCCTGGAAACCAGGAGCCAACCCCAGTACACAGGAGGGCACGTATACACTGGTGAAGACTGATAGAACACTTACCAGACACAAAGAACCAAGAAGAAACAGAAGGGAACAAACAAAGAGGCAGAGGCAAGAACTAGGAACAGGCACAGGCTGAAGCAAAGGCGGGACTAGGACTTGAAAACAGGGCGCAAACTTCTGGCTGGGACAAACAGAGACAGGACTGGGAAACTGAGAACAGGCTCTGGCTGGAACAGGCAAGGACAGGACTGGAATACAGGGAGTAGGAAATGAGCGGTAAACAAGACTGGGAAACAGAGAGAAGGTTCAGGCTGAAACAAGGCAGGAACAGGGCAGAGAAACAGGGAGCAGGCTTTGGAAGAAACAAACAGATACACGGCTAAGAGATAGAGAGCAGACTCTGGCTGGAACAATCAGGAGCTGGGCAGAGGAACAGGAAACAGGATCAGGCTGGAACAGAACAGGAACAAAACTGGAACACCATCCGACAAGGGGTCTGTAACACAAAGGAATTGAAGTCCAATGCACGACGGGGAGCTAGAGGAAATGGCTGCTTATAAGCAGTTCCAAGCTGGGCTGCACAGGAGAGGTTTCAGGTGTGTGTGGTTTCGGACACTTGCAAGTCCTGGAGGAGAGGATCCAGTGAAAAGGAGCAACTGGACTTCTCCCATTGAAAACAATGGGAAACAGAATCCGGGTTTTCCTGACTACCAAGCTGTGCATTATGGGATTTGCAGTCCCAAGAAGCAAATGTAGTCCTACACAAGTGTACCATGGAGAAAAGCGAAACAAACAGGAGTCAGCAAGGGACTCTAGATAGGTGTTCAAGGTGATTCTGTCACGACTCACGTGCTGCTTGCGCCTGGAATTTGCAGATCTGGTGGCGTGGATCTTCAATGTTCGACTTTGGCCCAGAAAGGGGCGACTCTTTCTGGTAGCCACGGTGCTGTAGGCAATGGAGACGCCAAGAACAGACCGTGCCCTTCAGAAAATAGCGCCAGAGGAAAAAAAACCTTAGAAAAAGGGGAAAAAAACCTCCAAACAGGAAGATTCCTGGAAAAAACAAGAACAAACAAACAGGAATCCAAAAGGAGCAAAAGTCAGGAAACACAGAATGCTGAAATCCAGAACCAAAAGGTGAGGAAATCAGGAGCGAAGACACTAACTGAGCAGAAAGTGTTGCAGCGCAAAGAAAGAAGAAAACACAGCCCTTATATACTAAAAAACAGGAAGTGACCCACAGGAAGTAATAGGACACCATCTTAGACAGGGAAACAACACATAGAACAGAATAGAACAGGAACCATAGAGAATAGGGAACAAGGAATGCTGGGAAAGAACAGGAATCTGGGAAGGGGGAAAAGACATAAAGAAAGGCACAACAAAAGCCTGCAGGAAAGAAGAAAAAAGAAGAAAAAGAAGAAAAAGAGAAAAGAAACGAAAAGACAGGTAAGAGGGGTCATAGACCCCAGCATAGTGGAGAGCAGAAAGTAGAACGAGGCCCCATGCTATGTCTGGGGCCTCGATAAGCGCAGGAGAGGCTGGGGGCGCGCCCCGTCTTCAAGACGCGGTGTGCGGCCAGAGCCGAACGCCCAGCTTGAATCGAGCTCTCGGCTCGCGCCGCACCGCGCGGCGCGACAGTAGGTCCCCCTCCCGAAGGTCCAGGTTTGAGAGGAAATAAACGGTGAAAGCGTTGAATCAGGAGAGGTGCGTGAACGGAAGATGCATCTTCCCAAGAGCATTCACTGAGAGGATAACCCTTCCAATGAATCAGATACTGAAGGCGTTTGTGAAAAAGACGAGAGTCACAAATTTCCTGTACTTCATATTCAGGAACATCATCCACGAGTACCGGAGGTGGACAAGGAAACTGATGTGAGTAAGGGTCAGGCACACAAGGTTTAAGCTGAGAAACATGAAAGACCGGATGAATCTTCCATGTATGAGGTAAGTGAAGACGGACAGTGACAGGATTGACCAACTGAAGAATACGGAAAGGCCCATAGTAACGAGGTGTGAACTTATTTTGAGAAAGACGTGAGGGTAGGAATTTGGAGGAGAGCCAGACTTTATCTTGCGGATGATAGTCTGGATTGGTTGCACGTCTCTTGTCTGCAGCCTTCTTCATATATCTCTTGGTATGTAACAAATTAGATCGAAATAGTCTATGGATTTGGAGAAGGCGTTTGGAAAAATAGGTAATAGCGGGTAGAGGAGAGTTGGATTGTGGAGAAGTAGGAAAAGAGGTAGGATGAAAACCATAAGAACAGAAAAAGGGAGTGACCTTGGAGGCACTATGGACTGAGTTATTGTAGGAAAATTCAGCTATAGAGAGGTAAGTGTTCCAGTTACTTTGGGTAGAATTGCAAAAGCATCGAAGATATTGCTCTAGTCCTTGGTTCAGACGCTCGGTCTGGCCGTTGGTCTGAGGATGGAACCCTGAAGACAGGGCTCTATTAATATTTAGTGTTTTACAAAAATGCCTCCAAAATCGTGAAATGTACTGGGATTCTCTATCAGATATTATGGTATGTGGAAGTCCATGGAGACGGAAGATATGATCAATGAATATTTGACTTAGTTCTTGAGAAGTAGGTAGCCTTTTCAGGGCAGTGAAATGAGCCATCTTCGTGAAAGAATCCACAGTGACCATGATGACCCGGTTTCCTGCTGATGGTGGGAGTGAACACATAAAATCAGTAGAGATGGTATGCCATGGGGCCGGTGGAACAGGCAAAGGCTGTAGTAATCCTGCAGGTCTGGTATGGGGTATCTTGATGTGGGCACATATGGGACAGGCCTGAACGTATCTTTCCACATCCAGCTTCCAGGTAGGCCACCAGAAAAATCGTGAAAGAAGTTCTTGTGTGGCCTTGATGCCTCTATGACCAGCCACAGGTGAATCATGGCACATTTGTAATGCCTTTTCTTGCACCTTGTTAGTAGGGAGGAATATCAGGTTTTGATAATAAAAATATCCTTGTTTCTTATGTAATAATGGTCTTAGTTCTTCTATGTCGTGGTCCGATAGGTTGGCGTATTCCAGTTGTACTTCTTCCAGGAAAGACTGAGCCACTCCAATGATCTTACTGGGTTCCAGAAGATACTGAGATGAGGAAGGAGTACACTCTGGATATCGGCGGGACAGAGCATCAGCCAGAATGTTTTGAGATCCAGGAATATATGTGATGAAAAAATCGTACTGACTGAAGAAAAAGGCCCAGCGGGCCTGACGACTATTCTGGCATACAAAATTTCGTAAACATTGTAGGTTACGGTGGTCTGTCCTCACCTCAAATGGTTCCTTGGAACCCATCAGAAACTGTCTCCACTCAAGGCAGGCTGTTTTTAGAGCCAATAATTCCCTTTCCAGTACAGAGTAGTGTTGTTCAGCTGTGGAAAGGATATGAGACAAGTAGAAAACAGGATGTTCAAGACCATCATCCTCTTGTCGTTGGAGTAAGACAGCTCCGATGGCTCTCTCAGAAGCATCAGTTACGACTATAAATTGTTTGGTGGTATCTGGATGTCTCAAGATGGGGGCTTGGGTGAAGGCTCTCTTTAATTCTTGAAAGGCTGCTTCAGCCGCCTCAGTCCAGACAAACCCTTTCTTTAAATTTTCCTTTTTTAAGGTGTGAGTTATGTGGCTAGTCAGTCTGGCAAAGTCTGGAATGAATTGTCGATAGAAGTTTGCTAACCCTAGGAAACATTGTGTTTCTTTTATGGAAGAAGGAGAAGGCCACTCTAGGATAGCTTGTACCTTTTCTTGATCCATAGCTATGCCGGTGGGACTTAAATGATAGCCCAGATATTTGACTTCCGTCATGTCGAACTCACATTTTTCTGGTTTGCAAAATAGTTGATGAGCACGAAGTCTTTGAAGAACTTGTTTCACATGGGAAGAATGGAGTTCAGGATTTCTAGAATAAATAAGAATTTCATCTAGGTAGATCACGACTGTCTGATTCAGAAGGTCTTAAAACACTGAGTCCATAAATCTCTGGAAGATTGCGGGGGCGTTAGTGAGACCAAACGGCATAACCCTATATTCAAAATGGCCAAATGGAGTCCTGAAAGCTGTCTTCCATTCGTCGCCTTCTTTGATGCGTAAAAGGTGGTAAGCTCCTCGTAAATCTAATTTAGTAAAACGTTGAGCCCCTCTGATAGCTTCTAGTATGTCCCTGATGATAGGCAAAGGATAACGATCTTTAATTGTTATTTTATTCAGACCTCGAAAATCCAGGCAAGGACGAAGATCCTTTGTCTTCTTGGGCACAAAAAAGAGAGGAGCCCCAGCCGGAGACGACGATGGGACAACAAGACCACTCTGTATATTTTCGTCCAGATACTCTTTTAGAACTTCCCTTTCGGGTTCCGTGAGAGAGTACATCCTCCCAAAAGGAACAATTGTGCTGGGTTCCAATGGAATAGCACAATCATATTCTCGATGTGGAGGTAGCACAGGTTTCGACGGTCTTTGGAAAACATCCTGAAACTCCAAATAGTGGTCTGGGACCCCTTGGACCGTATTAATGGACATACCAGTGGCACCTTCAGTATCTAAGGATCTTTTCGGAGACCAATACTTGTCGGAAGTAAAACAGTTCTCATGACAAAATTGCGAAGACAAAGAAACTGTCCGGGTTACCCAATTTATATACGGGTTATGTCTGATGAACCACGGAATTCCAAGTATGATGGTATGGTTGGGGGACGTGATAAGATCGAAGGAAATGTGTTCTTGATGGTTTCCCACCTGTAGACTTAACATCAGGGTAGTGGTGTCTACAGGACCCGAGGATATCAAGGATCCATCCATGGTGTGTTCCTGTTCGGGTACTTCTTTTGCTTGTGTAGGAACTTGGTGAGCAGCAGCCCACGTCTTGTCCATGTATATACCACTAGCACCACAATCTAGTAATGCCATAGTCTTTTCTTGACGACCGTCAGGAAGTTGTAACAGGACTGGAAAAATGAACAAGGCGGTTGTATTGTCATTAAAGGAGCTGATGGAAGGTATAGCTGTAGATCCTGTCCCCTCCCTTCTTACAGAGGACGGGAGGTGGCATTTCCCGAAGGCCTGGGCGGACGTACAGGACAGGTACGAAGCATGTGACCAGCAGAACCACAATACAGGCACAACCCTCTCTTGCGTCTGTCTTCTCGTTCACTAGCAGAGAGTGGACCTCGGGTAGTATCCACCTGCATGGGTTCCCCTTCGATGTCTCTAGCAGGAGTGCGAGGTTCCTCGGAACGATGCAGGCAAGCTCGTGAGCTACTTGGCTGGGAAAACCCTCTACTCCTTTTCTTTTCCGATCTCCGTTCCTGAAGACGATATTCGATGGACAGTGCTTGATCCATCAGGCCACGAAGATCTTCCGCTCTGGTAGAATGTACTAGTTCATCCTTTATTTCTTCTTTGAGTCCTCTACGAAATAAAGTTACCAGAGTACGTTCCACCCAAGTGGTCTCTGCCGCCAGCTGACGAAAACGGGTTATATATTGCAGGACGTCTTGCGAGCCTTGTTGGATGTCACATAGGGCTTCTTCAGCAGAGGCTTCCAATCCAGGACGGCTAAACATCTGTTTGAAGCGACTCACAAAGGTGGAATAGTCCGACAATACAGGGTAGTTGGAGGACACCATCGGGGTTGCCCAGGCCAAGGCTGGACCGGATAAGGCACTGATAAGATAACCCACCTTGGTCCTGTCGTGGGAGAACTGGGTAGGTCGGAAGGCGAAGTACACTGTTAATGCATCCAGGAACTCGCGAAGCTTGGTTGGTTCACCAGAGAAACAAGGGGTAGAAGCGGAGATAGTTGGAACATCACTGGTGCGGAGGGCCAAAGCCTGTCGTAACGCAGCATTTTCATTGCGTAGTTGTTGCAATTCCTGAGCTTGTTGCTGAATCGTGGTCAAAAGAGATTGTTCCGGATCTGCAGCAGCCGCCACTGTGTCATCCATGGTGTTTGAGGACGTCGGAATGGTTTGGCGCTGCAATCTGTCACGACTCACGTGCTGCTTGCGCCTGGAATTTGCAGATCTGGTGGCGTGGATCTTCAATGTTCGACTTTGGCCCAGAAAGGGGCGACTCTTTCTGGTAGCCACGGTGCTGTAGGCAATGGAGACGCCAAGAACAGACCGTGCCCTTCAGAAAATAGCGCCAGAGGAAAAAAACCCTTAGAAAAAGGGGAAAAAAACCTCCAAACAGGAAGATTCCTGGAAAAAACAAGAACAAACAAACAGGAATCCAAAAGGAGCAAAAGTCAGGAAACACAGAATGCTGAAATCCAGAACCAAAAGGTGAGGAAATCAGGAGCGAAGACACTAACTGAGCAGAAAGTGTTGCAGCGCAAAGAAAGAAGAAAACACAGCCCTTATATACTAAAAAACAGGAAGTGACCCACAGGAAGTAAAAGGACACCATCTTAGACAGGGAAACAACACATAGAACAGAATAGAACAGGAACCATAGAGAATAGGGAACAAGGAATGCTGGGAAAGAACAGGAATCTGGGAAGGGGGAAAAGACATAAAGAAAGGCACAACAAAAGACTGCAGGAAAGAAGAAAAAAGAAGAAAAAGAAGAAAAAGAGAAAAGAAACGAAAAGACAGGTAAGAGGGGTCATAGACCCCAGCATAGTGGAGAGCAGAAAGTAGAACGAGGCCCCATGCTATGTCTGGGGCCTCGATAAGCGCAGGAGAGGCTGGGGGCGCGCCGCGTCTTCAAGACGCGGTGTGCGGCCCGAGCCGAACGCCCGGCTTGAGTCGAGCTCTCGGCTCGCGCCGCACCGCGCGGCGCGACAGATTCCCAGGCTTCTGACAATCCCCTTACAGCGCCCCCTGGAAATGGGACGACCGAGTCATAACAACTCCTGCGAGGCACTCAGGATGCTTTATTGCCAAGACTTGCTCCTCCCACGTTGTTGGTTGTGGTGGAGGAAGTGGGGGTACACCGCCAGTCCTCTGCATAGCTACCTGGTGTCTTGCAACCACAGAACGTACCTTCCCCCGTAGGTCGTTCCACCTCTTCCTGATGTCATCCCTAGTCCTGGGGTGCTGTCCCACAGCGTTGACCTTGTCCACGATCCTCCGCCATAGCTCCATCTTCCTTGCATTGGACGTCTGCTGCACCTGTGATCCAAATAGTTGTGTCTCTACCCAGATGATTTCCTCCACCATGACCCTTAGCTCCTCCTCTGAAAACCTGTGGTGTCTTTGGGGTGCCATGGATGTGGTGTGAGTGGTATGCATGAGGATGTGTGGGGTGATGTGTGGAGTGCTGTGTTGTGAGGTGTGTGGATGGTGTATAGGTGATGATGTATTGTGCCTCT
This sequence comes from Pleurodeles waltl, assembly GCF_031143425.1. Lineage (NCBI taxonomy): Eukaryota > Metazoa > Chordata > Amphibia > Caudata > Salamandridae > Pleurodeles > Pleurodeles waltl. The sequence continues at coordinate 265,216,827 of NC_090440.1, forward strand.
CATTGAGTGGGTGCTCCTGGCTTGTCTCTCTCTGCTCGCTGCAAGGGGTTGTGGGTAATGTGGGTGTGTGGGTGTGTGGGTGTGGTGTGTGTTTGTGTGTCAGGTGTGTGTAGTTTGAGCATGGCAGTGGGTACCGCCAATGGTTGAAAGACCGCTGCAGTGGTTTTTGTACTGCCAGTATCTCACTGACCTTTGGTCTGGCGGACTTGTGTGGGTGTCTGTATAGTGGTGGATTTCTTAGTATAGGTCATAATACCCATAGAGGAATACCGTTGCAGTCACAGTATGTTGGCGGGCGTCAGCACGGCGGTAGGCGGCATTTACTGCCAGGGTTGTAATGAGGGCCTTAGTGTGACAAAGGACTTTCACCATCTTGAAAATGGCCAAAGTAGGTTGGATTGACATCCAGGACATTTACCTGGTTGGTATTGCCTGCCCAGGAATTATTCTCACCCTTTAGCCCATGCCATGCATAAATATAGCATCTCTAGGCTTCAGAACAGTGCTGGACCTGCGGAACAACAGAAGAGGACTCAACCTGCTGTCTTTGACGTGAGAAAAGCCCTGAAGGGCTGGGCCTGATCCCTCTTAGACTCAAGACAAAGAATTGGTCTCCAAAGGCTAGGATTACCTCCTAGCAAAGATTTAGAGTTGCAACAAGCTACAAGAGGCCTTTCCTGCAACTGCCCAGCTAACCATTGGCAACTGGAGCGGCAACCGGACCTATACTGGATCCTGCTGTTGGCCTTTGCCTGTCACCTTGCAAGTCTCTAAATGTCTCCCTGAGGTCCTGTGGACTTTAGAGGTGTACTCCTGTGGCAGATTGAGACTTAAAAGACTAAGGGGGTCATTCTAAGTCTGGCGGGCAGCGGAGGCCGCCCGCCAGACTTCCCCCCTCCAAAATACCGCTCGCGGTCGCAAGACCGCTGAGGGTATTTTGGCTTTTGCACTGGGCTGGCGGGCGACCGCCAAAAGGCCGCCCGCCAGCCCAGTGCAAAAACCCTTCCCACTAGGACGCCGGCTCAGAATTGAGCCGGCGGAGTGGGAAGGTGCGACGGGTGCAGTGGCACCCGTCGCGTATTTCAGTGTCTGCAATGCAGACACTGAAATACAAAGTGGGGCCCTCTTACGGGGGCCCCTGCAGTGCCCATGCAGTGCCCATGCCAGGGGCCCCACGACAACCCATACCGCCATCCTGTTCCTGGCGGGAGAACCACCAGGAACAGGATGGCGGTATGGGCTGTCAGAATCCCCCATGGCGGCGCAGCAAGCTGCACCGCCATGGGGGATTCCCAGGGCAGCGGAAAACCGGCGGGAGACTGCCGGTTTTCCCTTTCTGACCGCGGCCAAACCGCCGCGGTCAGAATGCTCTGCGGGGCACCGCCAGCCTGTTGGCGGTGCTCCCGCCGACCCTGGCCCCGGCGGTAGTAAACCGCCGGGGTCAGAATCACCCCCTAAGGCCCTCATTACAACCCTGGCGGTCGGTGATAAAGTGGCGATAATACCGCCAACAGGCTGGCGGTAACTACCGCCAAATTATGACCATGGCGGTGCGAACTCAGATAGACAACCACTTTACTACACTGACCCCCAGGGTGGAAACAGCAGGCACCACGGCGTTAGCCACCTACAGCCAGGCGGAAGTCAATGTTCTGCCTACCACATTAAGACTCTTCAATCTGCCACCTTTTCCGGGGCAGTACCAACGACTTCAAAAACCTGGTGGAAGCAAACCTCAGAAGGGAACAGACCTCACCTTTGGAGACACAGGGAACAACCACGCTGCCATTGAGCCCGAACTTCAGATCAACCCAATGATTCTCTATGTCCTGCTCCACCACGAACACCAACGATGACAAAGACGACCACGCTGAGTACAGCCGCCTAGCACAGAGGGGAAGGAGGGAGGAAAAAGAGAGTGACACACACGTACAACACACACCCCCACCCCTAACACCATACACACAATCAGATGCAGTAATAAAACATATTGACCCGTACCCTTCAGGAATGATGCAAGGACAACAGGAATGTGATAAAGTGACAGTAATAATATAAATACAGTAGAAATACGAAAATTCAATCTAATGGAATATACAAATGTACAGTTCAAGCGACACTGCCCAGTCCTCAATGTGTGTGGGACAGAGGGCCAAAGTCCAAGGCCCCTCTTGTCACCTGCACCAACATGGAGAGAACACTGCAGGGGCATTAGTTGGAAAATAGGCAGGCACCTCAGGAGGGTGGGGGACAGGGTGGCACCTCAGCCGGCAGATGGAACAACACCATTGGTCCTGGAGGGGGCAACATGCCCTGTGCTTGGTCCTGGGGAGTGCAAGGCCACAGACTCCCAAGTGGGTGACATGCCCACATGCTCTGGAGGGGGCAACATGCCTTGTGCTTGGTTCTGGGGAGTGCAAGGCCACAGTCTCTCAAGTGGGTGACTTGCCCACTGGTTCTAGAGGGGGCATTGTGCCCTGTGCTTCTGGTCCTGGGGAGAATGGGGTGAATGGGTGCCTTACACACTGGTTCTGTTGGGGACATCGTGCCCTGTGCTTCTGGTCCCAGGGAGTGCAAGGTCATATTCTCTCAGCTGGGGGTCATTCCCACAGGATTTGCAGGGGGCAGGCCGCAAAGCAGCCCATGGAGGCAGGACTACATACCGTACGCCGGCGGTGATGGCTGCTCAGTGATGATGCTGCTGATGCTGCTGGTGGTGGTGGAGGGAGCTCCAGCCAATCCCCTGCAGCCTTGGACAGCTGCCCATTGGTGAGGGTGGTGGTGCAGCTGCTGCTGGTGGGGGAGGCTCCAGCCCATTCCTTGCAGCCTCGAATGCATGCACATCCATGGTTGGTGGTGGGGGCTGCGACTGTGTCCCTGCAGCAGAAACCTTGTCCTTCCTGCCTGCTGGTCCAGGCCCCTTGCCCTTCTGGCAGCAGCTGAGGATGGCTCCTTTCCCTTCCTGGCAGCACTTGGGGCATGCTCCTTACCCTTCTGGGCAGCACTTGGGGCAGGCTCCTTGCCGTTCCTGACAGCAGCTGGGGATGGCTCCTTGCCCTTCCTGGCAGCAGCTGGGGATAGCTCCTTGCCCTTCCAGGCAGCACTTGGAGGATACACCCTGGCTGCCTGGTGCCTTGGATCCTTTCCCACCACAAGTGGGTGTGGAGACTACTGGGCCCGTGGACTGGGTGGCTGAGGTATTTGCCACCCTGGCCAGAAATGAAGGATCGGGGGAAGGGGTAGGGAAGAGGCCAATGGTGGAGAGAAAAAACTTCTTAGGGACATTGGTTGGGGTGTGGCTATTAGGTGAGTCCTGGTTCCCACCCAGTAGATATTGGTTTATGGGTGCGTTGTGGGCCACATGGGATAGTGTGTGGCTAAATGTTGGGCGAACAAGAAGGATTATCGAACATACCATTGGCCTCCTGAAGACCAGGTTTCGGTGCCTCCATCTAACAGGTGGATCCCTGTGCTACTCACCCAAGAAAGTTTGCCAGATAATCGTGGCATGCTGCTTGTTGCACAACCTTGCCTTGAGACGCCATATGCCTTTTCTGCAGGCGGAGGCTGGAGATGGCCGTGTGGCAGCAGTGGATCATGTGGAGAGTGAGGACTAGGAGGCAGCGGATGAGGATGAGAGCAACAGAACTGCAGTGATTCGACAATACTTCTAATGGCACACAGGTAAAACAGTGTTACGTCACATTTCATTGTCATTTTTTGGTTTATCCTTGTCACTGGCATGCTGTTATTTCCCACTTCTATGCCCACTCACAGTACCCTTTGGCAATTCATTTTGCAGATGTTGGTGCCCCACTATCGCTCCTGGTGTGATTACTGCAGCCAAATACAGGACTTTCCTATGTGAACATTACTGTACAGTTGAATTGCAATTTTTGAACCTGGTTAAATTAATACATACTTAAAAAATGTGACATACTCCATACTTGTATTTATTCAAAGGATATTTATTGAAGTGCTAAGAAGGAGAGGGGCAAGTGCATTGGGATGGGGTGATGATGAGGAAAGTCCAGGGTATAGTTCCAGTCTATTTGTAACACAGGTGCATTGTCCAAGGGGACATAGAAAGGGGAGAATTGGCAGTTCAAGGTGGAAAGGGTGGACAGGGTAACAGAGTGGGACACAAGGGTGACAATCAGGAGAGTTTCATTTCCTGGTGGGGGTCTTGGCAATAGTCTCTGGCTTCTGCCTGGATCGCGGGCAATGTTTGCAGGGTGGTTCTCCTTCTGCAAGGGGAGGGGTGCTGGTTACCTGTTGGTCCTGTGGCAGGGCCTCCTGTCCACTAGCGGCAGCAGAGGTGGAAGGCAGTTCAGATGTCTGGCTACTGGCAGGTGCCCGCTGTTGTAAGATTGCCTCCCTCATAATGTTGGCCATGCCTGCCAGCACCTCTGCTATGGAGTCCAGGGTGGTGTTAATGGACTGCAAGTCCCCCCTGATCCCCTGGTACTGTCCATCCTGCAGCCACCTGTTCTCCTGCACGTTGGCCAGGATCTGGCCCAGCGTATCCTGGGAATGCTGGTATGCTCCCAGGATCTCGGTGAATGCCTCCTGGAGAGTTGGTTCCCTGGTCCTGTCCTACCCCTGGTGCACAGCAGTCCTCCCAATGTCCCTATTGTCCTCTGCCTCTGCCCCCTGAACCGTGTGCCCACTGCAATTGACCCCAGGTCCCTGATTGTCTTGGTTGTGTCCTGGGGTCCCTGTAGAGGTGGACACACTGCTGATTGACGTTTCCTGAGGACAGAGGTATGGGTACGCTGGGTGCGTGTTGTGGTGGTGTTTCCTGAGGGGGAAGGCTCTGTGGTAGTGTGTGACTGTGCCTGGGTAACCGACTGTCCAGAGGTCCCTGATGGGCCAGGGTAGTCATCCGGATCTAGGCCACCAGAGTTGTTGTCATCCCTGTGGGCCTCTTCTGTTGGAGGTCTGGATAGTGCTGGCACCTCCTCGCTGCTGACATTGGCTGGGGTACCTGTGGGGATGTAAATGCGGTGTTATTGTTTCTGTATGTGACATATTGTGCATTGGTGGGTTGCCCTCTTTGGTTGTATTTGACCTGGCAGCTTTCACTTGTCTACGTTGGTGTTGGAAAATGGGTTATTGGCAAGGGCAGGTAAGTACCTACACTTAGCAATAGGCCACTAACCTCCACTTAGGTCCAGTTAGGTCTCAGTAAATTAAACCCAGCTCAACCCTAGGTAGCTTTGCAATGAGCGACAAGGCTTAACTTAGGAGACAGAGTATAAAGCATTCAAATATCACAAAACAGAAAGTAAATAAAACACAGGAAACAGTTTAAAAATCCAAAACCTATTTATAAAAATAGATTATATTTGTATCTTTAAAATGACACAAAAACGAATACAATCGAATAAGGGGAACCAGAGATATGAATTTTTAAGGAATTATTGCTTTCTAGCGCATAGAAACAAAAAGCGCCAATCTGGTCATCTGGTCGCACCTCGACCGGGGCAAATTCATAGTTTAAGGCCGACCACGATGGAGCCCGGCTCGGCTACAGCCTGGGGGAGGCCTCGGTCAAAAGTTTACCTTAGGACTTAGTCGTTTTTCTGAAGATTTTCTTCAGTGTGACGAACCTGCCAGTCCAATTTGACCTCCTGGAACGCTTCCTCAGATATGCGTCGCGGGAGCCCTCATGGAGATTTTACCTTCGGACTTAGTCATTTTTTCGAGGTGAAAATCCTTCGACCGGGGCAAACCTGGATCTTGATCCGACGTCCTTGGAGCCCTCCTCGGATACGCTGGCTGGGAGGTCCCAGTCAACTTCCTACGTTCTGACTTTGGTCCTCATTACAACATTGACGGTAAATCCTGCTTACCGCCGTGCAGAAGACCGCCAACACACCGCTGCAGTGGTGGAATTCCGGCACAGCTATTACGACCCACAGCTCAGAATCCTCCATAATCCAGACACCCACACAAGTCCACCACACCAAAGGTCAGTGATAAACTGCTGATAACAAAACCGACACCATCAGGCCAACAGGAATACGCCCACACTGTCATGACCCACGAATCCACACGGCGGTCTTTTAACTGCAGTATTCCATTGGCGGTACACACTGCTGCGCTCAACATACACACACATTTACAAAACACAACCACATTGGACAATTCCAAATACACACACCTGATACACATACATACACCACTCCCACACACCCAATCCAATATAAAACACACACCCACATCACCCACAAACCCTTACTACCAAAATTTCGAAAGAAGGCCAGAGAGAGACACCACCAGAAACAACCCAAGCATCCACAGACACACAACATCATCGCTCACACAACATCCAAGCACCTCAAACAACACATCCCCTCACACATCACAACACACACCACCTCACACATCACCCACACCACATCATGGCACCTCAACGACACCCCAGGTTCTCTGAGGAGGAGCTCAGGGTCATGGTGGAGGAAATCTCCGGGTAGAGCCACAGCTATTCGGATCACAGGTGCAGCACACCTCCTTTGCTAGGAAGATGGAGCTATGGTGCAGAATCGTCGACAGGGTCAACGCAGTGGGACAGAATCCAAGAACACAGGATGACATCAGGAAGAGGTGGAACGACCTACGGGGGAAGATGTGTTCCGTGGTCTCCACACACCAGATTGCAGTACAGAGGACAGGCGGTGGACCCCCACCTTCTCCCCCACAACTAACAATATGGGAGGAGCAAGTCTTGGCAATACTGCATCCTGAGGGCCTTGCAGGAGTAGTAGGAGGAATGGACTCTGGTAAGTCAACTCTTAACTATTATATCCCCCAACCTACCTGCATGCCATCACATACTCCCACCCTGACCCACACCCCCATCACTCCAACACCTCACATATGTCCCACTATCACAACCCACCCATCCCAACACGAAGCCCTGCATGCAACACCAAAGCATGGACACCCATCACCAAAGCATGTCCACTACAGAAACCCACACAGACCCCAAACCAGATATCACACAAGGACCTAGACAAGAATGCAAACAGTGGAGTACAGGGTCACTCACGCATTGCACACAATGGCACACACAGATGCAATAATCATGCCTTTACACCCCTGCAGGACCCCTACCCAACATCACCAGACAGTAGGTTCCAGACATATCCAGTCCCCCCACAGAAGAGGCCCACAGTGATGACAGCAGCTCTGCACAACTGGATCAAGATGACCAGCCCGGCCTATCTGGGACCTCGGGACAGTCGTTTCCCCTGACACTGGCACAAGCCACCACAGAGCCTTCCCCCTCAGCAAACACCACCACAGCACCCACCCAGCAGGCCCATACCTCTGTCCCCAGGACACGTCAAGCAGCAGTGTGTCCACCACTACAGGGAACCGAGGCAAACCCACCACCCCAAGAAAATCAGGAACCTGGGGGCAGTAAGCACACGGTTCAGGGGACAGAGGAACAGGAAAACAGGGGAACTGGAATGACTGCTGTGCGACATGGGGAGGACAGGCCCAGGCAACCCACTCTCCACGAGGCACTCTCTAACATCATGGGAGTGTACCATCATTCCCAGGAGACGATGGCAACGGTACTGGCCAAGTTTCAGGAGACCCAGCAGCTGAAGGAGGAACAATATCTGGGGATCAGGGAGGAACTCAAGTCCATTAACACCACCCACCTCACCCCCACGGTTGCTGCAGGACCTTGCCAACACCAGGAGGGACAATGTGGCACAACAAAGGGCCCCTGACACTAGCCTGGATGATGAACAGCCCTCCACCTCGGCTGGCGCTAGTGGCACCACCACAGGACCACAACACCAGCACCCCACCCCCTGCAGATGGAGAGCCACCCCGCAAACGGTCCCTGAGATCCAGGAACAAGACAGAGAACATTGCCAAGACCCCCACCAGGAAATGAGACCCCCCTGAATGCCACCCTTCTATCCCACTTTGTCACCCTGTATACCTACAACTGCCCTTGCTCCACTTCCTATGCCCCTTTGGACAAAGCACCTGGGAAACCAATAGACTGGACTCTGCTATGGACATTCCTCCACCATCACCCCTGCCCATTTTACAACCCCCTCCACTTATTTGCACAGAAATAAACACACTTCAATCACAAAACAATCTGAAGTCAGTCTGTGCTTTCACAAATGTGTAATTGCAATAACTATGGAATATAACAATGTCAATTTAGTTGTTCACATACCAATGAAACATAGCTGTAGGGCTGGATGAAATATAGCAGAGGGCACAAAGTGGGACCCACATCTGTTAAATGGAAAGACAGAGTGACAGTTCACGGTCCATACACTGAGTGAAAATGACAGACTTATGATTGCTCAAACAATAGTATGAGATGTGGGAGGCAGTGACTTCCTCTTACCTGTGTCTCACTCGAAGTATTGCTGGATAACGTTGTTTCTGTTGTCGACATCCTCTTCTTCTGCCTCCTCTTCTTCACTGTCCACAGGCTCCACCGCTGCCACAAGACCTCCAGCTGGACCCTCCTCCTGCAGAAAAGGCACCTGTCTTCGCAAAGCCAGGTTGTGCAGCATACAGCAGGCCACGATGATCTGGCACACCTTCTTTGGTGAGTAGTAGAGAGAATCACCTGTCATATGGAGGCACCGGAACCTGGCCTTCAGGAGGCCGAAGGTCCTTTCTATCACCCTCCTAGTTCGCCCATGTGCCTCATTGTAGCATTCCTCTGCCCTTGTCCTGGGATTTCTCACTGGGGTCAGTAGCCATGACAGTTTGGGGTAACCAGAGTCACCTGCAAATGTCGAGGGACAATTGTTAGACACACACTAACCCCTAGGGACAACCCCATACCCAGACAACTATTCACACTGTATAGGGTCCATGTCCTCACCTATTCCTCTGGAGTTGCCCCATCACATAAGGGATGCTGCTATTCCTCAGAATGTAAGCGTCATGCACTGATCCAGGAAATTTGGCATTCACATGGGAGATGTTCTGGTCGGCCAAACACACCATCTGCACATTCATTGAATGGTAGCTCTTTTGGTTTCTGTACACCTGTTCACTCCTGCGGGTGGGTACCAAGGCCACATGTGTCCCATCAATGGCACCTATAATGTTGGGGATATGTCCCAGGGCATAGAAGTCACCTTTCACTGTTGGCAAATCCTCCACCTGAGGGAAAACAATGTAGCTGCGCACGTGTTTCAGCAGGGCTGACAACACTCTGGACAATATGTTAGAGAACATTGGCAGGGACATCCCTGATGCAATGGCCACTGTTGTTTGAAAGGAACCACTTGCCAGGAAATGGAGTACTGACAGGACCTACACTGAGGGGAGATTCCTGTGGGATGGTGGATAGCTGACATCAGGTCTGGCTCCAACTGGGCACACAGTTCATGGATTGTTGCACGATCAAGTCTGTAGGTGCCTATTAGGTGTCTCTCTTCCATTGTCGACAGGTCCACCACCGAATGGTGAGTGTCTGTGTGTCAGGGCAAAGCTGGGAACGTGGGCAAATGAGTATGACGGTCCGGACGGGTAAAGATTTTCCTTTTCCCCTGTACTATTCCTCTAGGTCAGCGCCCACCAGAAGAGGATATTTGGCATGCCATCGCCAAGGACGTCCGGACCCTGGGGGTCCACCACAGATGGAGCACCCACTTCCGGGAAAGATGGAAGGATCTTCGCCGCTGGAGCAAGAAGATGGCGGAGGCCCAGCTGGGAATGGCCTCCCAATGTGGGAGGGGTGCCTGTCGCACCATGACCCCCCTGATATTCCAGATCCTGGCAGTGGCATATCCGGAGTTGGATGGGCGCTTGAGGGCATCACAGCAGCCACAAGGGGGTGAGTACAGTCACATTGATCTGTCTCTGCGCGCATTACGAGGTGTCTGGGTGGGGGAGGTGGGCAGTGGGTTCCCCTAGGCCAGGGCGAGCTTTGTAGGCAAGGTCCCTTGTGAGGCAGGTTTAGTGGCACCCCAACACCACTAGTGGTAAGTGCCATCTACACCTAGTCAGGCTCCTGTGACTTCCATGTGTGCAGCAATCGGGCTTAGGCCTTGGACCCCGTGGGCATGTGATAAATCTAGGAACCATAAGTGCATGGCGTAGTGCAGAGGGCTGCTGTGTCTGTAGTATCCGCCAACGGTAGTGGTGTTGCATGCACTGAACATTTCTTTCTTCTGTCTTTCCCCCCTTTTTGTGGTCTCCCTGTTCTTGTGTGCAATAGGATCATCAGGCGGAGGAGCAGTGGCACCAGAGCAGGAGGGAGCTGCATCCCACTTGGCCCTGGAGGGCAACACAACGGAGTCTGAAGCCACCAGTGGGACAGGGGGGCAAGGGGAGCTCCACTGCGGGGACAGAAGGTGACATCAGTGACAGCAACTCCTCCTCTGATGGTAGCTCCTTTGCGGTGGCTGGCCCCTCTGTGCCCCCTGCATCAACAGGTACAGCCGCCACCCCCCTACCAGCACCGCCCTCCCAGCAGCCCCTCAGCGTGTGTCCCGTGCCCGCTCACCCAGGAGGGTGGGCATCTCCTTTGCCCCAGGCACCTCAGGCCCTGCCTTAGTCACCCCTGCTGCCCTCAGTGAGGAGGCTATTGACCTCCTTAGATCCCTCACTGTTGGGCAGTATACCATTGTCAATGCCATCCAGGGTGTCGAGAGGCAATTGCAACAAACAAATGCATACCTGGAGGGCATTTATTCTGGCCAGGCAGCCCAACAGAGAGCATTTCAGGCTCTGGCCTCAGCACTGATTGCAGCCATTGTCCCTGTGTCCAGCCTCCCCCCTCCAACTTCCTCCACCCAGACCCAATCCCCTGTACCTCAGCCTATCCCAAGCACACCATCAGACCAGCATGCACACACCTCAACACACAAGGGTGGCTCAGGCAAATATAAGCACAACACATCCCACAGGCACTCACACAAGCATCATACCCATGCAGACATACCAACATCCACTGCCTCCACTGTGTCCCCCTCCTCCACGTCTCCCTCCTCCCTCCTAGTCTCGTCTACACTCACACCTGCATGCACTACATCTTCAGCCACTACCTCCATCACCAGCACGCCCATCACCACACACCACTCACGTGCACTCACCACCCCTACTACCATGCACACATCTCCAGTGTCCTCTCCCAGTGTGTCAGTGAGGCCTCCTCCCAAAGTACGCAAACGCAGGCACACACCCACCCAACAGCCATCCACCTCACAACAGCCTCCGGTCCATGCACCTTCACCCAAATCCAGCAGACATACACCTCCTACAACCACTACCTCTTCCTCCACTCCCAAACCCCCTCCATCTACCCATCCCAGTGTGTCTAAAAAACTTTTCCTGGCTTTCCTACACACACCCCCGTCCTTCCCCAAAGGGCCAGGCTTTCCAGGTCCCAACCCAGCACCTCAGCCAACACATCCCCAGGCACAGTGGTGGCAGCAACTGCGGGCTATTGGAGTGCGCCAACCATCAGGGCTGCCAGTGTGCCACGGAGCGAGGGCAAGGACATCCCGCCACTTGCAAAGCTAAAAAAGTTGACCACATCCCAGAGGGAGAAGCTGAAAACACCTGCCACCAAGGGGTCAGGGAAAACGAAAGGGGATAGTGGCAAGATAGCTGCACCACCTTCAAAGGTGGGGAAGGGCCAGTAACTGAAGGGCAGGTCAGGAGAGTGCATGGTGGCACTGACTGAGGGACCAGTGTCACACCTTCTGTCCACGTCGAGGCCAACCTGTACGGCCACCTGCACTGCCACAGAGCCCGCAGCCAGCACCGCCGCAAACACCGCCAGCGGTCCGGCAACATCCTGAGCCAGTGGCACCACCGCAGACATGGCTGCCATCCCCAGTGGTCAGTCGTCCGATGAAGCACTAAAGCACAAAGCCCCCTCCAGAACCAGTGGAGTATCACATCCACTACCTTAGTCCTTGGCAGGATGAAGCACTCTGGGTACAAAGCCCCCTCCGGAACCAGTGGAGAGATACATCCACTACCTCAGTCCTTGCAGGATGAAGCACTCTGGGCACAAAGCCCCCTCCTGAACCAGTGGAGAGATACATCCACTACCTCAGTCCTTGGCAGAATGAAGCACTCTGGGCACAAAGCCCCCTCCAGAACCAGTGGAGTATCACATCCACTACCTCATTCCTTGGCAGGATGAAGCACTCTGGGCAAAAAGCCCCCTCCAGAACCAGTGGAGAGATACATCCACTACCTCAGTCCTTGGCAGGATAAAGCACTCTGGGAACAAAGCCCCATCCAGAACCAGTGGAGTATCACATCCACTACCTTAGTCCTTGGCAGGATAAAGCACTCTGGGCACAAAGCCCCCTCCAGAACCAGTTGAGTATCACATCCACTACCTTAGTCCTTGGCAGGATGAAACACTCTGGGCACAAAGCCCCCTCCGGAACCAGTGGAGTATCACATCCACTACCTCAGTCCTTTGCAGGATGAAACACTCTGGGTACCAGGCCCCCTCCAGAACCAGTGGAGAGATACATCCACTCCCTCAGTCATTGGCAGGATGAAGCACTCTCGGCACAAAGCCCCCTCCAGAACCAGTGGAGACTGTTATCCACTTGTGAGACTGTGGCTTTGCACTCCCCAGGATAAAGCAGTGGGAAAACCACCCACTGGAGAGACTTGAGAGACTGTGGCTTTGCACTCCCCAGGATAAAGCAGTGGGAAACCACCCACTGGAGAGACTTGAGATACTGTGGCTTTGCACTCCCCAGGATACATCAATGGGCATGGAGCCCCCTCGTGGAGCAGTGGTGTCGTGCGTTCATCAGGCTGCCCCACTCCCCCTCCCACTGAGGTGCCTGTTTATTTTCGGTCTGATGCCCCAGCAGTGTTCTCTCCGTTTCCAGTCAGGTATCTAGTGTGGGCCTTGCCCATGCATTTTGGGCCCAGTGGTCCCCGGACAATGATTGGTGCACTATCCGAACTTGTGTAGTTGGTGTACATAATTGTACATACTGTATTTTGAGTTTTGACTACTAGATTTTTAGTGATTACAATCATTCAAATCAATTCCTTTTGTCCTTGCGTTATTCAAGGTGTGGTGGGGGGATGTATATGTAATGTTGCTGCATGTATTTGTGTGTATGGTGTTGTGGTTGAGTGTGGGGTGGAGGTGTTGCGTGTTGCCTGTGTGTGTGTCACTCTCTTTTCCCTCCCCCCACCCCTGTGTTGTAGGTGCAGTACTCACCGTGGTTGTTGCCACCGTCTTTGGAGCTCCTGATAGAGGAGCAGGAAGACCATCGCCGGTAGGATCTGCAGTTCTGTCTCCATGGCGTCCTGGTTCCTTGTGGGATGTGGAGAGGTGAGTGTTTTCCCTTCTGTGTACTGTTTCCGCCGTGTTTTTATTTGCATTGGTTCCGCCCCGGAAAAGGTGGCGGATAGCCGGGTTGTGATGTGATAGGGTGGGCAGTAAATTGTCTTCCGCCTGTCTGTTGGCGGTGTCCGCCACGCTGTTTGTTTGTACTTCCATGGCGGTCGGAGCATTAAAGTGGCTCATTATGTTGGCGGTTTCCGGCATGGTCGAAATTCCATTTTTTTTCTGCCGGCCTGTTGGCGGTATGACCGCCGCTTTAACACCGACCACCAGGGTTGTAATGAGGGCCTTAGTCTCTTTTTTGGAGATTTTCTTCACCGGAACGAACCTGCAAGTCAGGCAGGGTCGCAGTTGAGGCAAGCCGGCTAGAGTTGACGGTTCGGTCCCTCTATGGAGCTTTTTTTCAAAAGTTCTCCAAACTTCTGGATCTTCTTCCAGATGTTCTTTTAAGGTTCATTTGGGGTCCACAGCTCACCCCAAGGTTCCAGAAGCTCTGAGATGCTCCTTGTGGGTGTGGACTACAACTCCCAGAATGCACCTGGCGCAAACTCCTTTTTGGCCACTGGATAGTGCTCAGCTGGTTGGTTCCTTCAGGAGTTGGTGCAAGGGACTCTGGTTAGCAAGTTTTCACCTGTAGCAAACAGGGAGTCCCTCCTTGAACCAGTTGAAGCCAGGCAAAGTCCTTCTTGTGGTGAAGCCCATGTGTGCAGCTGGTGCAGTCCTTCAGAGTGCAGGGTCCAGGTAAAAATAAGGTAGTTTAAGAATTTTGGAACTACTTTTAATTCCATGTCACATTTGCATATAACTTTAATTTAAAAGCAGCCAGCAAGGCAGGCCTACCTTTAAAATGACACTGGACACCTCAGCAGTGCACCGATGCTGGGGTCCCTAAACCTACATGCCCTACCATATTCTAGGGACTTATAGGTAGGTTGACTTAGCCAATTATAATTAGCCTAATTTGCATACTGATTTTACACAGAGCACAGGCCCTGGGACCAGAGCAACATCAGAGTCAGGAAAACACTGCAAAATGTGGAAAATGGGGGCAAAAAGTTAGGGGGCCTCTGCAATCAGCCCTGTTCTCTCACAGTTGGTGTAAAGTGGGATGTATAGTTCTCTCTAGTGTCCATGTATTGGTGTGGCATGCAGGGCTTGGCATTGGGATGAGTGATTTGTGATGGTGGGGTGTGTGGGAGGTGGTGAAGTGATGGGAGTGAGGGTGAGGATGGGGGTATGTGATGGCATGCAGGTAGAGAGTGATAGTTATAGAGAGTTGACTTACCAGCGTCCAGTCCTCCTACTACTCTTGCCATGTTCTCAGGATGCATGATTGACAAGACTTGCACCTCCCACGTTGTAGGTTGTGGGGGAGGAGGTCGGTGTCCACCACCAGTCGTCTGTCCAGAGAGTTGGTGTCTTGCAGCCATGGAATGTACCTTCCCCGTAGGTCGTTCACCTATTCCTGATGTCATCCCTGGTTCTTGAGTGCTGTCCCATGGCGTTGACCCTGTCCACGATCCTCCGCCATAGCTTCATCTTCCTAGCAATGGATATCTGCTGCACCTGTGCTCCAAATAGCTGTGGCTCTACCCTAATGATTTCCTCCACCATGACCCTTAGCTCCTCCTCCGAGAATCGGGGGTGTCTTTGTTGTGCCATGGGTGTTGTGTAGGTTGTGTGGGTGAGGGTCTGTAGGGTGATGTGTTGGGGTGTGTGATGTGAGGTGTGTGGGTGGTGGAGAGGTGATGCTGGTGTGTGGCTCTGGTCTTGACGGTGGTTGTGGTGTCTGTCTCATGCCAATGGTTTGTAGTCATAAAGGGTTGTGGGTGTGTGTTTTATAGTGGTGTGGGTGTGGTGTGTGTATGGGCATCAGGTGTGTATTGCTTGAATTGCCCAATGTGGAGTTGTTTTGTTTGTGTGTGTGTATTTTCAGCTCTGCAGTATGTACCTCCAATGGTTTACCCGCCATTGAATGTCCGCCGTGATGATTTGTGGGTCATAATGTGGTGGGTGTTGTTCTGTTGGCTTAACGGTGTGGGTTTTGATACCACCAGTTTATCTCTGACCTTCGGTGTGGCAGAATTGTATATGTGGCTGAATAGTGATGGATTGGTGTTTGTGTGTCACAATATGGTGAACAGATGTCTGCGGTGGCGGCGGTATGTTGGCGGCAGTCAGCGTGGAGGTAAGTGGGATTTACCACCAATGTCATAATGAGGGCCTAAGAACCTGATTTAGATCTTGATGGACGAGTTACTCTGTCACAACAGTGATGGATATCCTATCCGGCAAAATAGAAATTCCATTATATTCAATGGGATTTACATTTTGGAGGACAGGATATCTTTCACCATTGTGGCGTAGTAACTCGTCCACCAAGAACTAAATCAGGACCTTAGTCAGAAGGTAAAATCTTTGACCAGGATGTAGCTGGTTAGTGTATCTGACCTACACTTCATTGTGGTTAGCTTTGCCCGGGATCATTGGCTAACATTGACACGTTGTGCTTCTTGGTGTTATTCCTACTAGAAACTGTATAAATTCAAATCTCTGGTCCCCCTTATAGGATTTTTTTAATTTTGGTGTCCATTTGTTCATTTATATTTGCTTTATTTTTATAATTCAGTTTGAGATATTTATTATTTAGTTTTTTGACTTCATTACTGTTTTGGTACTGTACAACTACTTTAAACATTCCTTAAGTTAAGTCTATAGCTACCAGAGGGTTTCAGCTCAGTTTAGTTTAGTTACTTTAGTGGTTCACCCTGATAAGGGTTGTAGTGGAACATGGTAAGTTACATAAAAACTCGATAAGTTTCCGTAGAGTTCTGTGAGTGTGTGGAATCGGGCACATTGTGCTGCTTGTGCTGATTTTTAGTGACAGGA
Organism: Pleurodeles waltl; assembly: GCF_031143425.1. Taxonomy (NCBI): domain Eukaryota; kingdom Metazoa; phylum Chordata; class Amphibia; order Caudata; family Salamandridae; genus Pleurodeles; species Pleurodeles waltl. Next base: position 265,233,055 of record NC_090440.1, read on the forward strand.
GCTTCTTTCATGCTGTAAAAACAGCGTGAATGGCACCACGCAATGGTTCAGAGGGGGCTGCTTCTTTCTGCTGCTTGAGTAGATTCTCTACTTAAGTGGCAGCTTACTCAGCACGAATGGTCATGACCTTAAGCCACCGCCAACATTGAGCAATCTCGCCAGGAGGTGTTCTCGCACCCGGAAATCATGCTAGGTGATAATTCTCACTTGCATTCACCAATTTAATGTTGGCAAGCTGCACATGAAAACAAACTCCACCATGCAGCAGTTGGCTGAGTTTTGCCTGAACTCTGTGCTACAAGCGGAAGGTGGAGTGGGCAAAACTAATTTATAGTTACCCACTCCGATTAATATTCCAGTTTTTTTTACAATCTATTGACACTGGCTTCTATGAGACAAAAGCCCCAACAATACCCCATCCTCATTCCTTCAGTCTTGGGCTATTCCTTTTCTCTATCTTGCTTCCACCTTTCCATAGCTTCTGGCCCCTCAGTGCTTTAGGCAACTGCTCCATCTTATTCTGGATTCAAAATGTGATCAGCAGGTTACATGCTGTAATTTTGCAGCAGGCAGAATAACTTATCTAAAAATTTTCGAATTAATACAATTTATGAGCAGCAGATTACTCACATAGCTCTTTATCAAGAGCATTAACAACCTAAAACATATATTGGAACATTACACCAAGAAACATTTAAAGCAAATGTAGCTTCACATACCTGAATGTCCTCAGCAGGTGTCTCAATTCTCTCAACCAGCTTCTCAGATTTCTTACCTGCAGAAACCTTACCACTAGAAACAATGCTGATAAGTGTTCACTTGTGGTTAGCTTAGAGCAACTGGAAGGTGAAAGGTTTGAATTGTGTTGATGTAAACTCACCATTCTTCCAGGGTGAATACAAATGAATAAAATAGGAACCACTGAGTTAAATACTCAAAGCTCCCAGTACATTGTTACTAAACTGTCCAACGTGGAAACACAACTACATGTAGATATGTGTTTGTATGTAGATATGTGTTTGTATGTGACTGTTTTGTGTGGGTCTATAAATGCACTCACTTTTGTAATAAGAAGTATGCTGCAATGGAGCATCTCGTTTACAGTTGGGTAAAACCTAAACCCTGGATTTTACACATGGCCATACAATACTGACAAGTATTTTGTAACTGTCTCCTGTAATGGTGGATGTAAAAAACTGGGTTACTGGTTGGGGTGGGGGTGGGGGTGAAACTCTACTCAAACAACATCCACAATCCACTCCACGTCACAAACAAACCCCAAATTAACCTATTTCTAACCTCCTAGTAGCTTGGCACACATCAGTCAGGCTTGACTTAGAAGCAGCACGTAAAGTCTGGATGCAGCACTTCAAGCTGTCATAAAGTGAAAACACAACACAACACAAGAAAAAAACAACACTAATTTAGAAAAGAAGGGTAAAATGTAATAAATAATTTGACAACAAAACGAAAATTCAATAATTTGAATCAGAGGTATTCTATTTTAAAGATGCATGTGGAAATAACCTCAAAAACACAAAGCACCACTCAAGCTGGACCAGGGAAAGTCATTAGTTAGGGCTGACCGCAATGGAGCTCGGGTTGGATACAGAGACCAGGTTAGTCCTGCTGAAAGGTTTAACTTCTTAGTCCAGCACCAGGAGTTCCATTTGTGATGGAAGGGCCATGAGGAGCAGGAAAGGCATTGTGGATGGTTGTAGAAGTAGCACAAAGGGCTAGCCAGGTGTCCCAGACTGTCAGAGCTACAGCCCGAAAATCCTGTCAGCAGCACAGACAGTCGTGGCTGGAGTGTCACTTTGGTGGTCACAGTCAAAGCTATTTCTGTAGCACTCAGAGCTGGTTTGCTGTAAATTAATGTTTGGTGTCAAGGTTTTGGCATTAATGGGCCTATTCACGAAGAGCCCAATAACTCCAGTGGAGTTCAACTGAGACCATACAAAGGGCCCAAAACCTGAGGACGACGATTTGGGGGTCAGGAACTCACTCCAGAAGAAGTCAGCAGGGCTCATGCAGTTCCAGTTGCTGGTCCAGCGAGCAGGTTACCTGGGCAGTTGCAGGGAGCCTTTGGAGCTTGTCATATCCCTGAAGCGACTTGTTTTTGAAATGCACATTTCCTGCCTCCCTGCCCTGATTCCAGACTAATTACAGGGGGTATGCCATCCACTGTGTAAAGGCAGGACACACCCTATTTAGGTGTAAGTGGGGAGGGTGTCTAATCCTGTCCTCTCATCTTGCCTGTAATGGCCCATCCAGGCACAACTAAGCTCTCTATTGTGTGCGGCTGTCTAGGAATAACACAAAAAGTCCAACTGCCAACCACCCCCAGTCATATTACCCAGAGGCAGGTTGAGGCACTAAATAGCTAATGCAGGGAAATGCTAACTTTCTAAGAAAGGCATTTTAAAAATTGTAATACAAATTCTGACTTCACAATTAAAGAGGATTCTTCATTACAATTCAAAAGACACCAAACATGAACTGCTTACCTGTTCCCATTTTTAAATTATAGCTTATTTAGGGTAATAAGGTAAATCTAACATTATCCTATAGATGAAGAAACCCTTCCGGTAGTGAAAAATGAATTTAAGAGTTTTTCACTACAAGGACATGTAAAACTTAAAGTAGCTTGGTCTGATTTTTAAATGAATTGCACAATGCTTTGTGAGCTGTCTAGGGCCTATCCTAGGGATGACCTTTATGTATTAAAAATACAAATTTACGCCTGGAAAAATGTTCTTTTTCCCAGGTGTAAAACTGCACACACAGGCTGCAATGGGAGGTCGGAGAGACATTTAAAAGGCCGACTTAAGTGGGTGGCACAATCAGTGCTGCAGGCCCATTAGTAGGAGGGCACATTTAGTAAAACTTTACTAGCGACTCATAAGTAAATTAAATACACTAATTGGGGATAAGCCAAAGTTACCATGTTTTTAGGAGTGAGCACAAACACTTTAGCACTAGTTAGCAGTAGTAATGTTCACAGAATGCTAAAGTCAACAAAAATGAGTTCAGAAAAAATGGAGGAGTAAGGCAGAAATTCTGACCACCCTAAGGCTGACAGGTCTCTAGTTTCCAGCTCATAGAATATAGAAAGCAGAGGCAGAGAATATCAATGGGTGGCAATATGTCTTCTTCTTCCTTTGGCCTGCAACCTTCTCTAATATTAGTTAATTTGAAGGAACTACAACTCAGTAACAGGGTGGGTGATTAGCAGCAGCATTTGTACATGGTGGAAATTTGCAGAAATATTGATGCACTGACTTCATATGGACCAGATTCTGGCTGCTAAACTCAGGACAGAGTGGAACAAATCACTGATGTCTCTATGAGTTATCCCATGACAAGTGCCAGGCGGATGATTGAAACTGGGGTGGAGGAGCAAAGGAAATAGCCTGCTCTTAAGACTGAATGGCAAAGCCTTGAAATGACTTGCTCTTCTAAAAATATGTGCTGGCTGCATGGGGCAGTTGATGCAAGTGGAGTGACCTGGAGTCATCCCACCTCCTATGATATGTGTCCATTGTAGGGGTTGTCTGTATGTTTTGTAGTCACTGACACTCTAAAAATGGCAAGTAGCAAAAGTGGGTCAGAGCATGGCTCAGGGCCAACTGGCACTGAACAACAGCATTGCCTGTGTAGTATTGTAGATAGAAATAGGATTGTCATGTGTCTCCCCCTCCCTGATTGTGCTATGTAAAAGGGCATTTGAATAGCAATCCATGTGACATCTACAGTGTGCCTTCCATATGTATTAGACTCCTTTATCAATGGCATTGGCATCCTACTCAGCATACTCAGAAAGAGGGAGAGGGTAGAGTAGCATTTTACCCATTATCTACTTCTTCTTTTCTCTTTCACCCATCCTTCACCCATCCTATATAAAAGTTCAGCACAGAGGAGAGGAAATACAGCAGATTTGCGTAAAGCAAGGCAGAGGAAACAACAGGAAGATTGGGACAGAGCATGAGGTAGATGGAAACAGAACCATGAGATATAAAGAAGAGTTGAAAAGAAAAGGAGTAGGGCTAAGCATTTAACAGGTGTGTGGATTATTGTGGTGTTCAGGCATTGGCTTGTAATGGTAAATTCTTTTCACTAGCACCCATGGTGTTTTTGCTAAGCCATCTAGGTAGGTCATACTTCAAATGAGTACAGTCAATAAATCATTGAAAAAATAGACACTCATGACATCACCAGACTCATTAATGTACCAAATCACAAGTACATTGCCTTGACCTATTCTCTACAATTGCTGCACTTTTCCTTTTTTGTTCCTAGCAGTTTTCCTGGTCAGCCCACAGTTTAATTGACTTTGTCAATGAAAGTGACAATGTGAATTCTGTAAAAAATGTATTAATTTGTTATTTTTCCCCAAACCACTGTATTTTACAGTTGCTGAAATTGGAACAATCTGACTTCACTTAACTGATTCTGGGCTCATCTGGCACCTAAGGAAATTCTAGTACATCTCAAAAAAGCTCTTGTCAATTAGATAACCCCTTGTACAACTGTTAGCCTAACACCATGAAGACCAAATAATGGTTCACAAATAACCTTTTCCAATTGAAACATCAAGGAAGAACACTGGAAGCAACTAGTTCATTATAACATTTGAAAATTGTACTCTAGTTGTTAAAAATCAGCTTTCACAAATGATAAAAAAACAACATTTCCAATACTTCAAGCCTGGTTTACTGAGGCAGGTCATCCAACAAAATACCCTTTCTTCTGAGATGCTAATCAGTATTTAAATTCAAGCCTCCTGGTACTAATAATCGAGCTACGTAAAAAAACGACTTGCCTTGCCCAACGACAAATTCACTGTTTAAAGAGAGGCCATCTTTTCCACAATCCTTACATGATGACTTTCACCTAATAGTACCTGCATGCTCTTTCTCCTCTTTGTGAGTTTTTAACAGTCATGAAGATGATATCAGAAAAATCTTGATTGTCCTTGAAATAAATCCCTTTCGTCATAAGATGCTTAAAAGGCAAACATTGTTAGCCTTATTCTAACTGCAGTGTTAATTTTCATCAACACACTAGCATATATGCATATAAGCTCTCTGGCCATCGTCATCCACACACATAAAATCAGCATGCTCTCCTATGCGACAGACACACAAATTATACTCTCCCTTTTTGACAAGACCCTTACACAAGAAACACGTTTACCACCTGCACGACTAATGTAGCTAACTGGATGAAAGCAAACTGTTTCAAGCGCAACACTTACAAGACAGAAGTAGTGATCTTCAGCAAGAATATCATGCCATGGGACTTCAACTGTTGGCTGGCCAAATTCGGACCCACACCCAGACCCCAAGCCAAAAACAGCATACTGGACAAGACTGCACAAGTCAAAGTTGTCACTGGATCCTGCTTTCACACCATAAAGATGTTGAGGAAGATCTTCAAATGGCTCCTGAGCAACACCAGAAAAACTCTCACACCTTAATCACCAGCAAGTTGGACTATGGAACACCCTCTATACCGGGATCAACAAGCAACTCACTTAAAAGACTGCAATCCACCCAGAACTCGGCAGCCAGAGTCATCACCAGGATAGCCTCACAAGTGATATTGAACTTTACAAAAAACATAACATAACACAACACAACATAACAATTGCCTTCCTTCCTCTCTATGGAATCAAGTCCTCAAACAACCAATCATTACTCCTATTGGAATGAAAGCTTTGGTGGGCAGAGGTATGCACCCTGTCCAAGTAGGGACTACAGTCTTAGTCAGGGTAAGTCACAGTACAGCCTAAATTATCCTGTGCTCTCCCTCTCGTAGTTTGGTACAAAGTAGACAGGCTTAACTTAGAAGGCAATGAGTAAAGTATTTGTGCAGTAACTCATACAGTAACACAGCGAAAACACCACAAAAAGACTCCACACCTAGTTAGAAGAATAGAGAATATTTATCTGTGTAAAACAAGACCAAAATAACAAAAACCCATCCAGTGGAACTTGAGATATGACATTTAAAAATTAAATGTGAAATCAGTGCTTAGAAGTCACTAACAGTCAAAAGGTTAATTGAGGTCATGAGGGACCAGTGCAAATCCAAAATCCGGCCAACCGCAAAGGAGGTTCGGCTTACTACAGAAGCTGTGCAGGGTATGCCGAAACAGTACCTTTGGAGTGATGTGGCTACGCAGAGAGCACAATACATCCATATTTTGCATGCAGTCAGGTTACTGCATCAATGTCAGTTTCCGTTGAGGTGAATGAGATGCACCTTTTTCAGGCCACGCGGAGCATTAGTGGTGAGCTGTGTAGGCATTGAGGCCCTCATTACAACCCTGGCAGTCGATGTTAAAGCGGCGGTAATGCCGCCAACAGGCGGGCAGTAAAAAAAAATGGGATCACAATCATGACGGAAACTGCCAACACATCTGACCGCGAAGGCCGTAGCAACAAACACCGCGGCGGTAACCGCCAATAGACAGGCAGAAGTCAATGTACTGCCTACCCCATCATAACCCGCCCATCTGCCAGCATTTGCGGGGCGGTACCAATGCCATCAAAAGCACGGCAAAAACAATACCCAGAAGGGGAACCACTCACCTTTCGACACTCAACGAAGAACCAGGACGCCATGGAGCCCGAGCTGCAGGTCCTTCCCATGCTGGTCTACCTCCTCATCTACCAGGAGTATGAACGGCAGCGGAGATAACCACGGTGGGTACTGCACCTAGTTCACAGGGGAGGGGAGAAGGAAAAAGAAAGTGACACACACTGGCAACACGCAACACCCCCACCCCACCCTCACCCACAACACCATAGACACAAACACATGCAACAACATTACATTTACACCACTTAACCCCCTGTGAGAACACAAGGACAAAAGGAATAGATTCAAATCAGTGATATTTTAGAAATAGTCAGATATACGTAATAATTTTAAAAACAGTATTTACAAAAATATACAATATGTAAGGCGGTACATTGTCAACACAAAATGTTCATGGGCCACTGGGCCAAAACGCATAGGCCAAGCCCACACTTGACTCCTGCCTCAATACGGAGAGAACACTGAAGGGGCATCAGGTCGAAAACACACAGGCACCTCAGGGGAACAGGCAAGTGGGGGGCACCTCAGCCGGAAGATGGAATAACGCCACTGCTCCTGGAGGGGGCTCCATGCCCACAGCGATGTCCTGGGGAGTACAAAGCCACAGTCTCTCAAGTGGGTGGTTTGCCCACTACTTGGTCCTGGGGAGTGCAAGGCCACAGTCTTTCAAGTGGGAGGTTTGCCCACTGCTTGGTCCTGGGGAGTGCAAAGCCACAGTCTGTCTAGTGGGTGGTTTGCCCACTGCTTGGTCGGGGAGAGTGCAAGGCCACAGTCTCTCAAGGGGGCGGTTTGCCCACTGCTTGGTCTTGGGGAGAGCAAGGCCACAGTCTCTCTAGTGGGTGGTTTGCCCACTGCTTGGTCCTGGGGAGTGCAAGGCCACAGTCTCTCAAGTGGGTGGTTTGCCCACTGCTTGGTCCTGGGGAGTGCAAAGCCACAGTCTCTCAAGTGGGTGGCTTCTTCCACTAGTTCTGGAGGGGGCTTTGTGTCCAATCTGCTTCATCCTGCCAAGGACAAGGTGAGTGGATGCTTTTCTCCACTGGTTCTGGAGGGGGCTTTGTGCCCAGTCTGCTTCATCCTGTCAAGGATAGGGTGAGTGGATGCCATTATCCACTGGTTCTGGAGGAGGCTTTGTGCCCAGTCTGCTTCATCCTGCCAAGGATAAGGTGAGTGGATGCCTTTCTCCTTGCTGGATGCAGTCCCCCTCTTCACGTTGCCAGGTGTTGGGATGGATTTGGCCTTGGCAGGGGTTGCTGGCACACTGGGTGGGCTGACGGGTGCCCCCTTTGAGTCTCCGATAGCTGCAGGAACCACAGCAGACGTCGACTTGGTGGCGGAGGTGCTGGGCTGGGTTCTGGCCACCCGGACCCAAGGGGAAGGACAGGGGTGGAGGGGTCTTGAAGAGGTCAATGTTTGCCAGGAAAAGCTTCTTACGGAGACTGGTGCGGGAAGAGGGAGAGGATTTGGGAGTGGAGGGAGAGGGAGTGGTTGTAGGAGGTGCCTGTCTGCTGAGTTTAGGTGCAGGTGCATGGGCTGGATGCTGTTGGGAAGTGGATGGCTGTTGGGTGGGTGGGTGTTTGCATTTTTGACTTTGTGAGGAGGGGTCACAGACACAGTGAGAGAGGACACAGGGGACGTGTGCATGAATGTGGGGGTGGTGACTGCCAGTGAAGGGTGTGTTGTGATGGGCGTTCTGGTGATGGAGGTAGTGGATGAGGATGTAGTGCATGCAGGTGTGAGTGGAGGCCCTACTGGGAGGGAGGTGGATGACGAGCAGGAGGGGGACACAGTGGAGGCAGTGGATGTTGGTGTGTCTGCTTGGGGATGGTGCTTGTGTGAGTGCCTGTGAAATGAAGTGTGCTGCTTGTGTTTGCCTGAGCCACTTTTGTGTATTGATTTGTGTGAATGCTCGTCTGAGGGTGTGCTTTGGATAGGCTGGGGTTGATGGGATTGGGACTGGGCACAGGAAGTTGGAGGGGGGGAGGCTGGAGACAGGGACAATGGCTGCCATCAGTGCAGATGCCAGAGCCTGAAATGCTCTCTGCCATGCCAGAGTAAATGCCTTCCGGATATTCATTAGTTTGTTGCAAATGCCTCTCGACAACCTGGATGGCATTCAGAATGGTTGTCTGCTCAACAGTGAGTGATCTAAGGAAGTCAATAGTCTCCTCACTGAGGGCAGCAGGGCTAAATGGGGCAGGGCCTGAGGTGCCTGGGGCGAAGGAGATGTCCACCCTCCTGGGTGAGCGGGCACGGGAAACACGCTGAGGGGCTTCTGGGAGGGCGGTGCTGGTGGGGGGTGGCGGCAGTACCTGTTGTTGGGGTGGGCACAGAGGTGTCCGCCACCACCAGGGAGCTTCCATAAGAGGAGGAGTCGCTGCCTGTGGTTTTCCTTCCTGTCCCCGTCGTGGTGCTCCCCTCGCCCTCTGTCCCACTGGTGCCCTCACCATCAGTGGATTTGGCCGCCTGGCCCATGTGGGATGCAGCTCCCTCCTTCGCCGGTGCCTCTGCTCCTCCACCAGATGATGGGGGGGGGAAGAGGATACACTTGGTCAATGCCAGCAACACTACTACCATTGACGTACACAACACACAGGGAGCAGCCCTATGCACTAAGCCATGCACTAGCAGTTACTAAGATAGTCACTAGTACAGAGGGTACAATACCTAATGCCTTTAGTTGCACACCTGAACCCCACAGGACCCTGCCCAGTAGTAGATGTCCATTAACACTATTGGGGTTGGAGTGCTTCAGAGCCTGCCCAACAAGGGATCTACCCTGCCATGTTCGCCCTGGCCTAGCGGCACCCACAGCCCACATCCCCCACCCAGATAAACCTTAACACGTGCACAGTCATGATTCCGAATCTGTACTCACCCCCTTGTGGCTGCTGTGATGCCTTCAGGCGCCCATCCATCTCCAGATAGGCCACCTCCAGGATGCGGAACATTAGGGGGGTCAGGGTACGACGGGCACTCCTTCCTCGTTGCGAGGCCATCCCCAGCTGGGCCTCCACCAATTTCCTTGCCCAGCGGCGCAGGTCCTCCCACCTTTTGTGGCAGTGGGTGCTCCGCCTGTCAAAGACCCCCAGGGTCAACACCTCCTTGGCGATGGCACGCCAAATACCCTTTTTTTGATGGGCGCTGACCTGCATGGAAAGGACAGCAGAAAAGGGAATTAGTTAACCGTCCAGACCGTCACACTCATGGCCGACCAGATTCCTCCCATCCCCTTAAGCGCATACATTGACCACCATACATGCAGCACTCTGGCCAGGACAGCAATCCATACATTCATGGCCCACACATCATGCTCACAGTGTACTCACCTGTTTGTCTGGAGGACCGTAGAGTAACGTGTACTGTGGTAGGACCCCATCCACCAGTTTCTCCAACTCCTCCACAGTGAAGGCAGAGGTCCTTTCCCCAGAGACATGAGCCATTGTCGCTTCCAGACACAGGTCACAGCAGCACTTGCAGTGTAGGTCCTCACCTGTTGAAGGTCAGGTAGCAAGTGAGTGAATAGTTAGAAAATGGCAGTCACATCCGCTGTGGTGCGTACCGTCACCACCAGGGTATATCGCCATTGGCTCCCTGAACCCATAGGGCCCAATGATAACCAATGCGAAGTCATCGACCGCCTACCGCAACTGTACACAATGCCAGCGGAATTACCTCATTTCCACTTGTCCCTCCTCACAGGTCAGACAGCGGCCATTTCAGGGGGGCACAGGCCATGGCACCTAACTGCGTTACAGCAGATATTGGCACAGCAACTGACTCTCGGATTCACATACAGGTTCTGTAAAGGAAACAATGCATCATTATTTCAATTGATGTGTGAATATGACCCTCTGCTCACCGTTTTCCTCCATAGGCTTCAACCGCTGAGGATGAATATGAGATGGCGCCATCCTCCGGTGTGCAGACCCCTGGTGGACCTTGCGACAAAGGAGGACAGACACATTATACTAACAGACAGACTTGATTGGGCCACAATCCAAGAACTGTGTGCCCAATTGGAGCCAGACCTGATTTCAGCTATGCACCAGCCCACAGGTATCCCCTCTCCAGTGCAGGTCCTGTCAGTGCTTGATTTCCTGGCAAGTGGTTCCTTCCAAACAACAGTGGCCATGGCATTAGGGATGTCTCAGCCAATGTTCTCTAACGTGTTGACCAGAGTGTTGTCTGCCCTGCTGAAACACATGCGAAGCTACATCGTATTCCCCCAGGTGGAGGATTTGGCCACAGTGAAAGCTGACTTTTATGCCCTGGGACATACCCCAACATCATTGGTGCCATTGATGGTACACATGTGGCATTTGTCCCAAGGTCCCCACCCTGTATAAGTTGGTGTCTGGGTATGAGGTTGTCCCTAAGGTTTAGTGTGTGTCTAATAGGTATCCCTCGATATTTGCAGGTGACTCTGGTTACCCCAACCTCTCATAGCTACTGACCCCAGAGAGGAATGCCAAGACAAAGGCAGAGGAAATTTTACAATGAGGCACATGGGCGAACAAGGAGGATAATTGAAAGAACCTTCAGCCTCCAGAAGGCCAGATTCCGGTGCCTCCATCTAACAGGTGGCTCCCTGTACTGCTCACCCAAGAAGGTGTGCCAGATCATCTTTGCTTGTTGCATGTTGCACAACCTGGCCTTGAGACGCCAGGTGCCTTTTCTGCAGGAGGATGAGCCTGGAGATGGCCCTGTGGCAGCGGTGCAGCCTATGAACAGTGATGAAGAGGAGGCAGAGGAAGAAGATGTGGACAACAGAAGTAACATAATAAAGCAGTACTTCCAATGAAACACAGGTAAGACACTGTAACTTATCTTTAAATTTCAATTTTCTGTTGGACATTGTACATGGGTGCCTGATTTCCCTATGTCTATGGCCACTTACTGTACCCTTTAGCATCTCTATTTTCAGATATCTGTGGCCCACTCCAGCTCCTGGTATGTTTACTGCTGCCCACTAAAGGTCATACCAATGTATGTATTACTGTACATATGACTTGCAATGTTTTCAGAATGTTGTACTAATACATATTTAAATCATTTGTCAGACTGCAGATTTGTATTTGTTCCAAGGGTGTTTATTTAAGTGCTCATACGTAGAGGGGAATGTGCAATGGGCTGGGGTGATGGTGGTGGAATGTCTAGTTATAGTCCAGTTTCTTGGTATCACAGGTGCATTGTCCAATGGGGCATAGGAAGGGGAGTAATGGCAGTTCAAGGTGGACAGGGTGACAGAGTGGGACAGAAGGGTGACAATCAGGAGAGTCCTATTTCCTGGCGGGGGTCTTGGCAATGTTCTCTGGCTTCTTCCTGGATAACAGGGACCATTTGCAAGATGGTTCTCCTTCTGCAGGGGGTGGGGTGCTGGTGGCCTGTTGGTCCTGTGGCAGGGACTCCTGTCCACTAGCGCCGGCAGAGGTGGAGGGCTGTTCTTCTTTGTAGCAAGTGTCAGGGGCCCTTTTTTTGTGCCACTGCCTCTCTTATGGTCTTGCCCATGTCAGCTAGCACCCCTGTAATGGTGACCAGGATGGTTTAGATGTTTTAGAGGTCCTCCCTGATCCCCAGGTACTGTCCTTCCTGCAGCCGCTGGGACTCCTGCAACTTGTACAGGACCATGGTCTCCTGGGAATGGTGGTATGCTCCCAAGATGTTGGTGAGTGCCTCCTGGAGAGTCGGTTCCCTGGGCCTGTCCTCCCCCTGTCGCACAGCAGTCCTCCCAGTTTCCCTGTTGTCCTGTGCCTCTGTCCCCTGAACCGTGTGCCCACTGGCCCCAGGTCCCTGATCGTCCTGTTTTTGTGGGGTTGCCTAGGGTCCCTGCAGTGGTGGACACACTGTTGATTGACGTATCCTGGGGACAGTGGCATGGGCCTGCTGGGTGGGTGCTGTGCCGGTGTTTCCTGAGGGGGAGGCTCTGTGGTGGGTTGGGACAGTGGCAGGGTAACCTACTGTCCAGAGGTCCCTGATGGACCAGGTTGGTCATCGTGATCCAGATGTGCAGAGCTGCTGTCATCACTGAGGGCCTCCTCTGGGGGGGACTGGACGTTGCTGGCAACTCCTCTCCGGTGACATTGAGTAGGGGTCCTGTGGGGATGCAAATGCAGTGTTATTGTATCTGCGTGTGCCATCTTCTGCATGGGTGTGTTTCCCTGTATGGTTGGGATTGCCCTGTCAGCTTTGCCTTGTGTCTGTGGTGATTTTGTGGGCTAGGTAATTCTCTCTAATGGGCATGCTGTGGGGTGTCCATGCAGGTCTGTGATGGGGGTTCATGGATTGGTGTTACATACAGGGCTTGTTTTTGGGATTGGTGGGCTGTGATAGTGAGGTATATGTGAGGTGGTGGAGTGATGGGGTGAGGGTAGGTCTAGGGGTTTGTGATGGCATGCAGGTAGGGTGGGGGCTATAATAGTAAAGATTTGACTTACCAGAGTTCAGTCCTCCTGCTACTCCTGCAAGACCCTCAGGATGCATTTTTGCCAAGACTTTCTCCTCCCATGTTGTTAGTTGTGGTGGAGGAGGTGGGGCTCCACCACCAGTCCTCTGTACAACTACCTGGTGTCTTGCAACCACGGAACGCACCTTCCCCTGTAGGTCGTTCCACCTCTTCCTGATGTCATCCGTTGTTCTTGGATGCTGTACCACGGCATTGACCCTGTCCACAATTCTCCGTCATAGCTCCATCTTCCTAGCAAAGGACGTCTGCTGCACCTGTGATCCGAATAGCTGTGGCTCTACCCGGATGATTTCCTCCACCATGACCCTTAGCTCCTCCTCTGAAAACCTGGGGTGTCATGGATGTGGTGTGAGTGAAATGTGTGAGGATGTGTGGGGTGATGTGTGGGGTGATGTGTTGGGGTGTGTGCTGAGAGGTGCATGGATGGTGTATGGGTGATGGTGTTATGTGGCTCAGATTGACTGGGTGCTCCTGGCTTGTGTCTCTCTGTGTTGGCAATCTTTTTTTTCGGTGAAAAGGTTGTGGGTAATGTGGGTGTGTGTTTTATATTGGATTGGGGTACGTGGGTGTGGTGTGTGCATGTGTGTCCGGTGTGTGTAGTTTGAATTGTCCAATGTGTTATAGTTTTGTTAGTGTGTGTATAGTTTGAGCGCGGCGGTGTGTACTGCCAATGGTTTACAGCGGTTGAAAGACTGCCATGGTGATTCGTGGGTCCTGATACTGTGGGCGTATTCCTGTTGGCGTGACGGTGTGGGTTTTGGTACTGCCAATTTATCACTGACCTTTGGTCTGGCGGTCTTGTGTGGGTGTCTGTATAGTGGCGGATTTCTCAGTGTGGGTCATAATACCTGTAGCGGTATACCGCCGTGGCCACGGTATGTTGGCGCCCGTCAGCACAGCGCTAGGCGGCATTTACCACCAGGGTTGTAATGAGGGCCTGAATCTGCTGTTTGTCGGGCGATCGCTGCATCATCAATAGAGAGCAATGCACAAGTTTTTCTCCTGCACTGGAGGCAATGCATCACCTTTTCCAGAAAGCAGCTGCAGAACCCAATTCTGAGGCCCAGAACATGGAGGGGGAACCTCAGGCAAGGGTGAGACTCACACAGGGCTGGGCCGGGCAGCACCAAGAGAGTTGTAGGAAGTATTTGATGTCCATGAGAATACAGGAGAACAGGGATCAAGCCAGACAGCCATTGGAGATCACACTGGGACGGATGGCAGAGTTCTTCCAACAGGGTTGGAGAGCAGCAGTCATCAGGGCAACAGGCAGAAAAGCAGTCCTTCCCAGAAAAGGAGTCCAGTAGAGCCGTTTGAGCAGCACACCAGTTCTTCTGAAGAGAGGTTCAGTTCCAGATCTAGAAGTGTCTGATTGAGGGGGAAAGAGACCCAGTAGTTATACCCAAAAGTGCCTTTGAAGTGGGGTAGACTTCAAACAGTGGCTTTGATGTGCACCAGTCACCTTTCAGCCCAGTCTTCTCTGTCAGGCTATCTGTGGGGTCCTTTGTGGGGGCGTGGCCAAGATGGCGACGAGAGCGGTCGCTTGAATTAGAGCTCCGCACGGGGCCTACAATTATCCTGTAATCCCTCCATCCCCAGGCGCTAAGAATCCCCAGACCCGCATGCTTTATGCTTATTAATATCCCGAGACCCCGGAAATCTGACCCGACCAACGCAGCGGCTCGCCCGGGGCCCGGACGGAGACGAAACGCGGACGCACACCCAGTGCGGAGCCAAACGGCCCATCGATCGCAGCGGCCGTGCCCTGCAAGCAGGTACGGAGGGACGCCAACGAGGCGGGCGGGGACGGCGAGAGCAGCAGATGCACCCTCGCACAAGTTGATCATTGTGAAGGCGCATGCCACAGGCACCCAATCTGACTCCAGACGGACAGCTGGGCCCGGTCGCTGAGCAAGCGCATGGCGATGCGGCCCGGCTACGACCCAGTCACGATCGTGGATGGAACTGCGGCACGGAACATAAAACGCACAGACACGGGCGCTGCAGCGCGCGATCATCGACTGCAAACACCCGGTGCATACCTCTTGCAGAACGCATCAAGCTCCCACCGATGGGCACAAATCTTGCCTATTTGTATATAAAGAACCCCAAGGCATAATAAATGTCGTAATCGCACAAACTGGCCACCTCAACCACAACGCAATATGAAGTGAGCTCAGAACAGGTGCCACTATGGTGAAACCGAAGCCGTCGAGGGGCCAACCAGAGACCAGACTCGGGGACCCGTCAACGATGGAGAGCTCAGATCCACTGCACAAAGTGACTAGAACGCTAGCTGCTCACTCTTTACAAATTGACAAGGTACTGCAGGCAATATTAGAAACTAAAACATCCCTGGAAGGAAAGATAGATGCAATTGCAGTGGAAGTTACTGTACTACGCACTGAACACCGGAAGCTAGCGGAAAGAGTAACCACCGTCGAATCAACTCTAGAAACATCTCAACCAAACATAGAGGACATGAAAAACCGAATACAACAACAGGAATCTGAGATAATACAGCTCCAAAGACGTGCAGAGGAAGTGGAAGGCCGCTCACGCCGAAATAACATTAGATTCATGGGATTTCCGGAGCGAATCGAGCTCCCTAACGCAGAGTTATTTCTAGAATGCTGGCTAAAAGACCACATACTGAAACAGGAGGCCTCCCCTTTCCTGACGGTGGAGCGGGCACACCGGATCCCGGGCGGTCCCGCACGCCCAGGGGCACCCCCCGCCCATTAATAGCCAGACTGTTGAATTACTGTGACAGAGATCAAATCCTAAAGGGCTTTCGTGCGCTGGGACCCGTTGAAACTGAAAACGCAAAAATCACGGCCTACCCGGTCTATACAGCGGAGGTCCAGCGCAGACGAGCCACTTTTACTAAAGCAAAACAGGTACTACGCGACAAGAACATTCCATACTCCCTCATGTACCCTGCTAGACTACGCGTAGTGGATGGTGACAAAACTCATATTTTTCCATCCCCAGAGGACGTATGGACTTGGATCTACGCCAAGGGCCTAGCTGACCCCACAGACGAGCACACAGAGCAAAAGGAATGGCTGACACAAAAAAAGCGTAAGAAAAGGAAATTGAAACCCAGAACCGGATCACGTCCTACTGAAAAACAAGCAGCGGACTGGCAAGCTCAAGCATTAAAAGACGTCAATAGGTTTTCGAACATTCAAATACAGCACAACCACGAATATGGCACCACGGACTCGGATTCGATTGAGACCCCGCAAAGCCTACCCACATCCCCACTAATCTTGGGACCGGTAGTCACGCCGCGCACCGCAGACGACCTTTAAAAGGAGACACATAGATGCAGCGATCAAGCTACCCCGGAAGTCATAAACAAAATATGCGCGCTCTCCGGCCTATGCGTGCCTGAAGGGGGTGAAGACGATATCCGAATGGGCCGGAGTTTCGCTGCCACCTTTTACCATATACTACAGCAGCCCCCTAACCCAGATGGGTTCCCGTATGGACACGAACTGGCTCAAAGCCACTCTAGCACCTGTTGTGCTTGGTTATCCACACTTTTCCTCGTTTCCCCCTTTCTTCTATACTTCACTGTCTCCTGGCTCTTCAAGGTATGTACTAGTCACGCCACACTCAAGGGTTGATCCAACTCTGAGGGGTGAGGGGGTGATGGGTGCGAGGACATTGCGTATCATACTTAAAACGCTTTAATGACATACAACATTGTAACCTGGAACATAAGGGGTCTAGCTAATCCTACTAAAAGACGCAGAGTACATACATATCTCAGACGCCATAAGGTGCATATAGCCATATTACAGGAGACTCATGCTACCACACAAGAATTAAAGGAAATTAACAAGAGCTGGGCTGGCACTGTCTATGGAACTAAAACATCCAAATATGCCAAGGGAATATTGATCTGGATCGCCTCAGGGGTCCCATACGCAGTCCAAGACACATATATAGACACAGATGGCAGATACGTCTGCCTCACTGGAGAGTTGGATGGAAGGCAGCTGACCATGGCTGGTATATATGCCCCAAATTCGGGACAAGGAGAATTCCTGAGGGCCACGTCCGCACAGATCTCACAAGACCCGTCCATACCTATTATCTGGGGAAGAGACTTTAACAGCGTGCTAGACATCTCTATGGACAGATCGCACCCGCCAATAATAAGCGCCCCTAGTAGGCGGGTATCCGAGATGCTATGGTCCTGGATAATAGAACGAAGACTTCATGATGTATGGAGAAGTCTTCATCCCATTGATAGAGAGTACTCCTTTTACTCACCGGTACACAACCTCCACACACGGATAGATTTACTATTATGCTCGGCCATGTTAACACACTCAATACATAGCGCCAACTATTTGGCCAAAACCCTATCAGATCACTGCCCCCTAATCGTTACACTGAGATGGGGCACTCAACCATCACGGGTACCTACTTGGCTCCTACAGCCGGCCCTGTTGCGCGACCCGCCATTCCGGGAAGAACTAGCTGATACCATAAAGTCATATTTCACGATCAATAGTCGAACAGCCACAACACGCGCAATCGAGTGGGATGGACACAAGGTGGTAGTCAGGGGCATGTGCATCGGGGCAGCAGGAGGTATTCAACGCACTCTACTTTCAGAACTACATGACACCGAAGAGAAATTGCGCAAGGCGGAATGCGATGCGGCCTTAAATGGTACTGCTAACAACAACACGATCACACTCAAAAAGAAATGGGGCGATATTGAAACCCGGTTGCGAAAATTCGACTATCGATATCACACGGCACGACTACACGCCGAGGGCGATAGATCAAGCCGCATGCTGGCCTGGTTAGCGAAAGGGACTCAGCGGCATACTCCCATAAACGCCATCCGCCTAGATACTGGTGTGGTAGTGAATACACAGTCAGAAATAAACAACGCATTTAAGCAGTATTATGAAAGGCTATATCAGGCAGAACCTCCTCCACTCGCACCACAACTAGAAGGCTTTTTCAGGGCCTCCCACATAAATCATCTAACGACTACACAAGCACTAGAGCTAGACAAAGCCATAGAAAGTGACGAAATAAAGCAAGCACTGCAACAACTAGCCCACAATAAAGCCCCAGGGGGTGACGGACTACCGATCGAGTACTACCAGACTTTCTCATCACAAACGCTTACTCCAAATCTGACTATGCTACAGGAGGCATATGAAACAGGTAGTCTCACAGACTCACAACGGGAAGCAACGATCGTAGTCCTTCATAAAAAGGGCCGCGACCCACTAGACGTACGCTCTTACCGACCCTTATCACTTTTAAACACGGACTGTAAAATATTAGGTAAGGTACTGTCAAACCGACTTCTCCCTATAATCTCCTCCCTGGTACACCCAGATCAATCCGGATTCATACCGGGCCGCAGCACCTCTAACAACATCAGGAACCTATTGCGCTTGATAGCTGAAACCCCTGATACAGACTACTCTAGGGTGGCGGTCTCACTAGATGTCGAGAAAGCTTTCGACACGCTGGGATGGCCATATTTGATGGCAACTCTGCAGTTAACGGGATTTGGTAAAGCGTTCACACGCTGGATATCTATCCTATACTCAGACCCCATAGCAAGAGTAAAAACGGGCACAATTACCTCGGAAAAATTCAAGATCGGAAGAGGCACCCGCCAGGGATGCCCACTATCACCACTTTTGTTCGCATTGGCCATAGAACCTCTCGCGGCTAAATTGCGTAATGAAGCCACAAGATGGGGCATACCGGACGGCAAAGAACACCGCATAGTCTCCTTATGCGCAGACGACGCATTAATATACCTACGTAACCACTCCGAATCCCTACCTAACCTGCTACAATTATTGAACTCATTTGGAGACATATCCGGCATACGCGTTAACTGGGCTAAATCATGTCTATTCCCCATGCGCCGATTACCTGACACACGGACCCACACACTCACTGAGCATAACTTACAATGAACTTACAACACTTTTAAATATCTAGGAGTGCACATATATCATGACGAATCTGACCTTAAGGAGGGCAACCAAGACCGGACGATTAGATCAATAAAAGGACTGTTGCCCTTCTGGTGTGCTCTACCACTATCACCGATGGGCAGAGTTGCATTAATTAAAATGATTATACTCCCTCGACTACTATATTTTTTCGCTGCCCTCCCATTGTGGCTCCCTAGCACCTTTTTTGCACAGCTGAACAAGCTGTTGATAGATTTGATCGGGAGCACCGGACGTAAACGTGTGGCCTTAGCTAAGATCTGTCTACCACCGGACAGCGGCGGGATGGGAGTACCACAATTTGAACTTTATTATGCAGCTGCTCAGCTGCACTGGATCCTAACTTGGCTACAAGACCCTACTCATTACGAAAGCCACACTGTGAGCACACAATTGGGTGGTTTAAACACACTGGAATGGCTTATAAGGCGTGTGACCCTCCCGCGGCACAGTAATATCCTGTTAAAAGTGGCCAAAAGGGTGTGGCGGCACTACGTGAATAGGGGACCTAGAAAACCACCATACTCGCCTAAGACCCCATTACTCGCCATCCCAGGTGTGCATAGATTACATGGGCGTATGTGTCTCACCGACTGGCCACCAAAGGCCTCCGTTCGGTGGGAGAATTAAAATAAAAGATTTTTTAAAAAAAATTCTGTGGGGTCCTTTGTATGGGGTCAGGACACTTCCTCACCAGAGTTCCTCTGCACTTCCATTTTTTACTTCTGCCAAGGATCGACTGCAGCCTGCTCCAGGACGCCTGCAAAACCGCAACAAAGTAGCAAGAACACTACCAGCAACAATGTAGCGCCTCATCCTGCCAGCTTTCCCAACTGTTTCCTGGTGGTGCATGCTCTGAGGGCTGTCTGCCTTCACTCTGCACTGGAAGCGAAGAAGAAATCTCCTGTGGGTCGACTGAATCTTCCCCCTGCTAACACAGGCACCAAACTTCTGCATCACCGGTCCTCTGGGTCCCCTCTCATCTTGACGAGCGTGGTCCCTGGAACACCAGAGCTGGATCCAAGCATCCCCGACAGTCCAGTGGCCCTTCTGTCCAAATTTGGTGGAGGTAAGTCCTTGCCTCCCCATGCCAGACAGTAATCCTGTGTACTGCGTGAACTGCAGCTGCTAGGGCTTCTGTGCACTTTTGCAAGACTTCCTTTGTGCACAGCACAGCCCAGGTCCCCAGCACTCCGTCCTGCACTGCCCAACTTGCTGAGTTGGACTCCGACTTCGGGGACCTTCTTTTGTTGTGCTGAGATGACCACTGTGCTCAGATCTTCTGAATGCCTGTTCAGGTGCTTCTGCGGGCGCTGCTTGATTCTGCATGAGCTCTCACTATTGCTGAGCGCCCCCTCTGTCTCCTCCTCCAAGGGGCAACCTCCTGGTCCTTCCTGGGCCCTGGCAGCACCCAAAACCTTCAACTGTGACTTTTGCAGTTAGCAAGGCTTGTTTGCGGTCTTTCTGCGTGAAGACAACTCTGCATCTTCCAGTACGCCGTGGGACATCTTCTGACCAAAGGAAAAGTTCCCTGCACCTTCCGTTGTTGCAGAATCTTTGGCTTCTTCCACCCAGAGGCAGCCCTTTTGCACCTTCATCCGGGGTTTAGTAGGCTCCTGCCCCCCGGGACATTTGTGTTACTCTTGGACTTGGTCCCCTTCCTCTGCAGGTCCTCAGGTCCAGAAATCCGTCTTCAGTGCTTTGCAGTCAGTGGTTGTCCCTGCAGAATCCCCCATCTCGACTTTACTGTCTTTCTGGGGTAGTAGGGTAACTTTACTCCTATTTTCAGGGTCTTGGGGTGGGGTATCTTGGACACCCTTAGTACTTTCTTACACTTCCACTGACCCTCTGCACACTACACTAGGTCTGGGGACCATTCGTGGTTCGCATTCCATTTTTGAAGTATATGGTTTGTGTTGCCCCTAGACCTATTGTCTCCTGTTGCATTCTATTGTGTTCTACAGTGTTTGCACTACTTTTCTAAGTGTTTTACTTACCTGATTTTGGTTTGTGTGTATATTTTGTGTATTTTACTTACCTCCTAAGGGAGTATATCCTCTGAGATATTTTTGGCACATTGTCACTAAAATAAAGTACCTTTATTTTTAGTAACTCTGAGTATTGTGTTTTCTTATGATATAGGTGGTCATTACAACCCTGGTGGTCGGTGTTAAAGCGGCTGTAAAACTGCCAACAGGACGGCGGTAAAAAAAAAATCAGCACAACTGTGGCGGAAACCGCCAACATAGACAGCCACTTTAACACTCCGACCGCCACGGCGGTACAAACAAACACTGCGGCGGTAACCGCCAACAGACAGGCGGAAGACAATGTACCGCTAACAGTATTACAACAGTCCAATCCGCCACCTTTTCTGGGGCGGATTCACCGTGAACAAAAACACGTCCGAAACAGGACTTGGAAGGGAAAACACTCACCTCTACACACCCCATGAGGAACCAGGACGCCATGGAACCGGAACTCCAGATACTCCCTGCCTTTGTCTTCCTGTTCCTCTACCAGGAGCACGAACGCCGGCGGTGAAGACCAGTGAGTACTGTACCTACGACACAGGGGAGGGGGAGGGAAAAGAGAGTGACACACACACGCAACACCCCCACCCCCACCCTCACCCACTACAACACACACACTAATACATCATGATACATTACAGTTACCCCCCAAGCCCCTGGAAGAATGCAAAGACAAAAGGAAATGATTTGAATGTTTGTAATCGATTAAAATCCAGTACTCAAAAAGTATATATACACTATAAACAAATATATACACCAAGAATACAAGTCCAAGGTATTGCACCATAAAAGTCAGCGGACCACTGGGCCCAAAATGCATGGGCGAGGCCCACACAAGATACCCGATCAAAACGGAGAGAACAATGCAGGGGCATCAGATAGAAATACAACAGGCACCTCAGGGGGAAGGGAAGGGGGGGCACCTCAGCCGGATGAGTGCACGACGGCAGATCCACGAGGGGTCTCCATGCCCACTGCTTTATCCTCAGGAGTGCAAAGCCACAGTCTCACAAGTCTCTCCAGTGGGTGGTTTGCCCACTGCTTTATCTTGGGAAGTGCAAAGCCACAGTCTCACAAGTCTTTCCAGTGGGTGGTTTGCCCCCAGCTTTATCCTGGGGAGTGCAAGTCCTCAGTCTCACAAGTCTCTCCAGTGGGTGGGTTGCCCAATGCTTTATCCTGGGGAGTGCAAAGCCACAGTCTCACAAGTCTCTCCAGTGGGTGGTTTGCCCACTGCTTTATCCTGGGGAGTGCAAAGCCACAGCCTCACAAGTCTCTCCAGTGGGTGGTTTGCCCACTGCTTTATCCTGGGGAGTGCAAAGCCACAGTCTCACAAGTCTCTCCAGGGGGTGGTTTACCCACTGATTTATCCTGGGGAGTGCAAAGCCACAGTCTCTCTAGTGGATAACAGTTTCCACTGGTTCTGGGGGGGGCTTTGTGCACAGAGTGCTTCATGCTGCCAAGGACAGAGGTAGTGGATGCCTTTCTCCACTGGTTCTGGATGGGGCTTGGTGCCCAGAGTGCTTCATCCTGCCAAGGACTGAGGTAGTGGATGTGATACTCCACTGGTACTGGAGGGGCTTTGTGCCCAGAGTGCTTCATCCTGCCAAGGACTGAGGTAGTGGATGCCTTTTTCCACTGGTTCTGGAGGGGGCTTGGTTCCCAGAGTTCTTCTTCCTGCTCGTGGCGGCCTCAGTAGCTTCGGAGCTGTCGGCGCTCATTGGCCTGCGGTGCTGGTGGCAGCGGTGTCCTGTGAAGCGGTGCTGGAGGCGGCGCTGTCCTGTGAAGCGGTGCTGGTGGCGGCGGTGTCCTTGGCAGCGGTGCTGGTGGCGGTGGTGTCCTGTGAAGCGGTGCTTGTGGCGGCGGTGTCCTTGGCAGCGGTGCTGGTGGCGGCGGTGTCCTGTGAAGCAGTGCTGGTGGTGGCGGTGTCCTGTGAAGCAGTGCTGGTGGCGGCGGTGTCCTTGGCAGAGGTGCTTGTGGCAGCGGTGTCCTATGAAGCGGTGCTGGTGGCAGCGGTGTCCTTGGCAGCGGTGTTTGTGGTGGTGATGTCCTTGGCAGCGGTGCTGGTGGCGGTCTTGCCCGCCGTGTAGGTTTTCAGCGACTTGCCTGTCTTGCTGTGCCCCTTCCCCACCTTGGATGGTGGTGCAGCTGTCTTCCCACTACCAACTGTACGCCTTTGATGGTAGATGTTTTGCCTTTCTCCCGCCGGGCAGTGGCCAACTTTTTATGCTTCTGAGGTGGGGGACTGTCCATGGTCTGGCTCCTTGGCACACTGGCTGCCCTGCTGCTTGGCGCACTCCAGAAGCCGGTTACTGCTGGCACCACTGTTCCCGCTGATGCTGTGGCTGAGGTGCTGAGTTAGGACCTGAAAAGGCGGGCCCTAGGGGACTGAAGGGGTGGGGGAGGTGAGAGGAAGAGGTCAAGGTTGGACAGGAAAAGTTTTTGGGACACCATGGGACAGGTAGATGGAGGGGGTTTGGGAGTGGAGGAAGAGGTAGTGGTTGTAGGAGGTGTCGTTTGCTGACTTTGGGTGAAGGTGCATGGGCTGGAGGCTGTTGTGAGGTGGATGGCTCTCGGATGGGTGTGTGGCTGCGTTTGTGCACCTTGGGAGGTGGGCTCACAGACACAGGGGATGTGTGAATGGTAGTGGGGGTGGTGAGTGCAAGTGAGCGGGTGTGGTGATGGATGTGCTGGTGATGGACATAGTGGCTGAAGATGTAGTACATGCAGGTGTGAGTGGAGACGAGACAGGGAGGGAGGAGGGAGACGAGGAGGAGGGGGATACAGTGGAGGCAGTGGATGTTGGTTTGTGTGCATGGGTATGAAGCTTGTGTGAGTGCCTGTGGGATGTGTGGTGCTTATGTTTGCCAGAGCTTCCCTTGTGTGTTGAGGTGGGTGCATGCTGGTCTGATGGTGTGCTTGGGATAGGCTGAGGTACAGGTGTTTGGGTATGGGTGGAGGAAGTTGGAGGGGGGAGGCTGGACACAGGGACAATGGCTGCCATCAGTGCTGAGGCCAGAGTCTGAAAAGCTTGCTGTTGGGCTGCCTGACCAGAATGAATGCCCTCCAGGTATGCATTGGTCTGTTGCAACTGCCTCTCTACGCCCTGGATGTCATTCAAAATGGTAGACTGCCCAACAGTGAGGGACCTGAGGAGGTCAATGGCCTCCTCATTGAGGGCAGCAGGGCTGACAGGGGCTGGGGCTGAGGTGCCTGGGGTGAAGGAGATGCCCACCCTCCTGGGTGAGCGGCCACGGGCACACGCTGAGGGGCTGCTTGGAGGGCAGTGCTGGTAGGGGGTGGCATCTGTACCTGTAGATGTGGTAGGCACAGAGGGGCCCGCCACCACAAGGGAGCTCCCATCAGAGGAGGAGTCTGTGTCGCTGGTCTCAGATCCTGTCCCCGCTGTGGAGCTCCCCTTGCCCTCCGTCCCACTGGTGGCTTCAGACTCCGTTGTATTGCCCTCCAGGGCCATGTGGGATGCAGCTTCCACCTGCTCCAGTGCCACTACTCCTCTGCCTGATGATGCTAATGCACACAAGAACAGGGTGACCACAAAAAGGGGAGGGGAGACAGAAGAAAGACATGTTGAGTGCATGCAATACTGCTACAGTTGGCGGACACTACAGACACAGAAGCCCCCGGAACTACGCCGTGCACTTTGAGTTCCCTAATTAATCACAGGGACATGGGGTACAAGGCCTATGCCTGATTGCTGCACACATGTCCACTAGCGCCAACGGAGGTGGTGGGCAGTTCATCGTCCAGGCTAGTGTCAGGGGCCCCTTGTTGTGCCACAGTGTCCCTCCTGGTGTTGACGAGTTCCTTCAGCACCCCTACAATGGTGCCCAGGGTGGTATTGATGGATTTGTGTTCCTCCCTGAACCCCAAATACTGCTCCTCCTGCAGCCGCTGGGTCTCCTGCAACTTGGCCAGTACCGTTGCCATTGTCTCCTGGGAAAGGTGGTAGGCTCCCATGATGTTGGAGAGGGCCTCGTAGAGAGTGGGTTCCCTGGGCCTGTCCTCCCCCTGTCGCACACCAGCCCGCCCAGTTCCCCTGTGTTCCTGGGCCTCTGTCCCCTGAACCGTGTGCCCACTGCCCCCAGGGCCCTGGTGTTGTTGGGGTGGTGGGTTAGCCTGGGTTCCCTGTAGTGGTGGACACACTGCTGCTTGACGTGTCCTGGGGACAGAGGTATGGGCCCACTGGGTGGGTGCTGTGCTGGTGTTTCCAGAGGGGGGAGGCTCTGTTGTGGCTTGTGCCAGTGTGAGGGGAACCGACTGTCCCGAGGTCCCAGATGGTCTGGGCTGGTCATCTAAATCCAGCTGACCCTGTACCCCAGTGCTTGCATTCTTGGGTAGGACCTTGTGTGCTAAATGTTTAGGGGTGTGTGTGGGTATGTGCAGTGGCCATGCATTGGTGATGGGTGTCCATGCTTTGGTGTTGCATGCAGGGCTTGGTGTTGGGATGGGTGGGTTGGGATAGAGGGACATATGTGAGGAGTTGGAGTGAGGGGTTGAGGGTAGGGGTATGTGATAGCATGGAGGTAGCGTGGGGGATGAAGTAGTGAAAGATTTGCCTTACCAGTGTCCATTCCTCCAGCTACTCCTGCAGTGTGTTGGCGGTCTTCTGCACGGTGGTAAGCGGCATTTACCGCCAATGTTGTAATGACCCCTATAGTGCTATGTGATATAAGTGGTATAGTAGGAGCTTTGCATGTCTCCTAGTTCAGCCTAAGCTGCTCTGCTATAGCTATCTCTATCAGCCTAAGCTGCTAGAAGACTTCTAATCTACTAATAAGGGATAACTGGACCTGGCGCAAGGTGTAAGTACCACAAGGTACCCACCATAAGCCAGGCCAGCCTCTACAGCATGTAAATGCCTCCCACTTAAGTAGCACTTCAGAAAATGCCCCACGTCTGGCACCTCAGCCTGAATGCAGTTCTAACCTGCCTTGTAGACTTTGCTTTCAAACACCTTTAACACCCTTAACCAAGCCTTAAACTCCCATTTTATTACACATAAATCACCCATAAGACAGGCCCTAGGCAGCACATAAGGCAAGGTAATGTGTATTGAAAAGGTTGGACGTGCGCTTTTAAGTTGTAAATGTCCTGGTAGTGAAATAAATCCTAAATTCTTTTTTCACCACTGTGAAGCCTACCCCTCCCATAGGATAACATTGGAGCTTCATCATTATATTTAATACAGTGTGATTTGCAATTGGTTGCTAGTAGATATGTCATGTTTGGTGTCTTTGGAATAGTGGAGAAGAGTCCTATTTAATATCAAAGTCCGATCACATTATAAAAATGCCACTTTTAGAAAGTTAGCTTTTTTCTGCCTTTAGCTCTTTTGTGCCTGTAGTCTGGCCTGTGTCACATGACTGGGTGTAACTAACAGTTACTTTCCTGACAGTCTCACAATAGAGGGATTAGGTGTGCAGGAATGGACCATTTGTTGGGAGGATGGGGGGTAGAGATGGGCACAGGCCCACAAAGCCACTGTCTATAAGCATCTTCCACCTTCTAGAACCAGGGCACCATGGTATGAAATTAGGACCTCAGGCACTCTTTAATACACTTGTGGGTCTGGGGATACTCTGCCAGAAAGAAGAACTGCTGTGCTCCTGGAAGGATTACCACTCTGTTAGACTGCTGCTCTACACAACTGCTGAACTGCCTGGACTGCTGCTCTGATTGTCCTGCTGCTCTGCTACCTTTTGCTTGGGGACAAGGACTTGATCTTTAACTGTCCCCGGACTACCAGAGTTAATCACAATGGCTAGTTTGCTGGCCTCCTGTTCAGAGCCACCAGGACACAAAAGCCTTCCTCCATATTGAACCCGTACCTGGACGTTTGTTAATTTTTTTTTTGATGAAGACAAGAGGGACGTAGACTCATGACGGGCGTCGTTTCAATGTACAGGTATTAGAACATTCTTTTGTGACATTCTTCATTGCATGTGAGGTACATGCGAATCACATCGTCTCCCAGTTGAGATCAGGGAGTTAAAGTAAAATTATGGAAGTTGCTTTGGGCCCATGATTAAGAATTAACATATAGGTTGTATTGTATCAAGTCTTAGATGATATTGTGAGACTAATGAATATATGGACGATTAAGTCTTGAAGAAGTCAAGTTTTGGACGAAACATGTGTCGGCTGATGTTCCATGATAATCATAATAAGAATATACAAAGTTTTGACAGATGCAATTCTGTGCATCTTTATTGTATAATTTTTTGTCATGATTTGCTTTGTTACATGTGTTGTCTTTAAGAAAATTTTGTATGTATAAAATAATTGTTTTGTATATCACAATAAGAGAACCAACACCATTGCTGTTAATTTAAAATATTATTCTAAAAACAACCCGAAACTCTTAGTATTTTCTTTAAGCCATAATTGGTCTTTAAGTTGTTTGTACAATCATTACTTTGTGTGCTCCGCTATCTTTTTTCTTGTTCTATGTCACTGGTCTTCTGTTTAGAATTCCAGTATGCACATCATGGCAACGATGTGTTTTAGTGTATGAGCACCTTTAGCTATTATTATATCTAGAGGACTGTGGGAATGTGCATTTATTGCCTTTTCAATGTTGTCATTATTTTGTGTTATTGGACCCAGCCTGAGTGAGTCCTGGACCCTTGAAAGCGAAGTGGTGCTAAAGGTGCTCAGACAGTTAAATTCCAAAAGTGGGGACTTTGACAAGTTTTGGATAAAAACTGCTCTGAATACAAGAAGTAGACTGGGACTAACCTGCTCGCCTATCTGCTTGAGGTGCTTCGCTGATCAGATTGACTTTGAGGCTTGTCCTGTTACGTTCTTTGCTGCAGCAAATCCGTTTCAGCAGTCCTCTGCAAAGGGGTATCTGACCTCAAGGAACAGTCTTTGGCTACAGCCCTCTGCTTTGTCCCACTGGAGATTTTCAACTTTAACTTCAGAGTCTAGGGGCCTAATTTACATCTTGGCAGAATCAGTCCATCATCGGTTTTCAGTCAGATAATCAGTGCTGTTGCTACTGGACCATGAATGAAAATCGACCCAAGTGTCACTGGAATCGAAGGTAAGTGACGGTTTTACCTTTTATCATTTGAATTGTCTGTGTACATTATCTCTAAACTTGTGCCTTTTAAAAAGAATACTTGCAAGAAACAGTACAAGAAGATCCAATTCATATGTGTGTAACGTGGTAGTTTAAGAAATTTAAACAAACATACTTATATATTTTATTAGCTTTTACCAGTTTGGTCCAACCTGATTTATGCTAATAGACACCTACACAAAAAGTCACATTAATCCCAAATATAAAATGTATCCAAACAGGTGTGTTTAATCATTTTATCCAAACTAGAAAATCATATATATATATATATATATATATATATATATATATACATTACACTATATTCTGCGTACATAAATATAAATATTGTTGTAAGGGTTAACATGATGAATGCCTGCACCAAAATGAACTGATCACTAATATATACACTATACAAATATGTAAAAAATATAATCTGTGCTTGTCTCTGTCAGAAATGAAATTAAGATCATGCTACTCACACATGCATCAATAACATTGTCATCAATCTCTTACAGTTAATTTAAAAATCATTTCAGAACAAACTTTGTGAAACCAAATGATAATTTACTAAACAAATGAGATGCTTTTCTTAGAATCAAGAAATTAAAAATACCAATAATTGTCCATGAAATATTAGGGTTAACAATTTTGGCTTCTGACCCAGAACTTGCCTCTGAATTACACTGTAAAGGACTACCTCCTCCATAATCGGCATTTGTTGGGCACAGCAGGTACCTCAATGATATTTCTTGAGAGGGGTGGGTTTGGTTTTCTTAGGGGTCAGGCACAATTAGGCTGTAAGAAGTGGGTGGAGGAGAAGGGGTGCCAGGGCTGGGAGAAGATAGGGTTAGGGAGATAGAGGGAGCCTGAGTGAGTGTTGTGTGTCTGTCTGTTTTGCAGGTGCATGTGGGCCTGGTGTATGTGATGTATGTTTAGGTGTGTGTTTGTTTGAAGGTGTATGCTGTTCAGGTGTGGGTGTGTGTTCGTGTTCAGTGGCTATTGGTGTGTGTGCTTTTCTGTGAGTGTGTTTAGATGAGTGTGTTGTTAAGGTAGTTAGTGTGGTTGTTGTGCATGTGTTTGTATGTGTCTGGTGTATGTTTGGATGTGAGTGGTTTTATAGTATACTGTATTCAGGTGATTGTGAGCATGGGTGTTTGGTCGGTGTGATATAGAGGTGGATGTTGTGGTTGTGGTGCTTGTGGGTGCACTGGTGAGTGTGGTGGTGGTACACGTGTCAGTGATCGTGGGTGTTGTTGTGGGTGTGGTAGTTGTGGATGTTGTGGTGCTTCATGTGGGTATGGTGGTAGGTGCTATGGTTGTGGTGGTTGTTGTGGTGCCTGTGGGTGTAGTGTCAGTAATGTGTGTCTATTGCATGGGTGTATGTTTGTGTTTCTTGATGAGCTTACGTTTATGTGTGCTGCCTTTGTCTGTTAGATTGGGTGCTTGCAAGGAAGTGAGTGTGCTTGGAATTGGGGTGGGACCACAGTAGAGGAACAGGGTTGGGCCCGTGGGGAGGCAGCGGTCAGTGCAAAGACTGTCCTTGCACGTGATGCCTGCATACAAGACATTGAACTATGAATGGCATCCAAGAATACAACCATCTATTGCATTTGGGACTTAAGCCTCTGGATGCTATTCACAATCGCTGTCTGGCTTACAGAAATGCTGCATAAGAGGCAATAGTCTCTTCAGGAGGACAGAGGCAGGGGGAAGTGTCTGCAGCAAAGTAGAAGTCATTCTTTTTAGGGGGACTGGCTTGTCTAACTGGGGCAGGAGGAGGAGGGAGGGTGGAGATGGGAATCTGGGTGACAAACAACGATGCAGATAGAACAGGTCCTGTTGAGTCCACCACCACTAGGGACTGGTCATCTGTGGAGGATTCCAAAGAAGACGTTGAGCTGGTGGCCTCCTTGCCAGCCCCCTCACCTTCTATGCCACTGTGTCCATCTGTGTCTGATGTTTCTACACCTGATGCACACTGGCCAGCTGCTTCAGTAACTTCATGATCAATGTCGCCTTTGCCTGCTCCTTATGATGCTGAAAAGACACATACAACATTTTTATTATAACTGTGCAAATCAAAATAATTTTTAAAGTTATTTTACAAAACATTTATTAAATTCATATTTTTACCAGCTTCAAGGCTATGAAACCTAGGTATACTTTACTATCACCTTATGCATGTAGGGAACATAATACCGACCCATTTGCTCACAGTTTTGTAAATTACCATCATCTGTCCCATTTCATATTAGATTATTTCTCTTAAACACATCAAATTTCTCATGGAATTTCTTAACACCTCTGAGCGGTGCAGCTTGATTGTTTTGAATAGTGAACTCATGTCACAAAAATAAATATCTAGCAAGAAACATTTGTACCATGTCCATTGTCCATTTGCAAAAATCCCTTTCAATATCTCTTTTGCTTCAACATTGAATTGTCATCTGGATAGAACAAAGGACAAGAAAAGGCTGTTTGTGGTACAATTAACTCTGTCACAAATGAGTACACATCTCTGTCTGTTTCAATTAATAATGTTTGCCTACTAAATTCATCTTTGTTGAAACAGACTGGCTTACGTGCACATTTGTAAAGGAGTATGGCTTCATAACAATCTGCATCTCTTAAAATGAACTGACTTGAATTTTCTGAAATGTTTTTGCTAAGAAATGTTGCCGCTGTTCTCATGTTCCTAGTAATGTTGGATCACATGCTTAATATTGTTTTGTCATTAAACCAACTCACCAATGTGTAGTCAGAAACATCCACTGTATCATAAGTGTATTGTATGTCATGTCACCTGCAATAGGTCCAATATAATGTTCTCACAATTGTGATGGAGCATCACACCTGACCGAATCATCAATAGTAGCCTGTTTAGTACCACTATCCCTCATAACATAGACAAAATCTAGGTACATATTTTTTTAGGCAGGAATGTGTCTGTTTAAAACAGTCGTTTGGTAGTGATAGTAAATCTAGTGGTAACCTTTAACACAAATCAATACAGAAAACACATCATGCTACACCTTGTGCCAGACTTACTCTTCTTGTGCATTGGATGTGTGTCAACCTTTATGTTGATGCCAGAAATTACTGTTGTAACAAAAAAATAGCTAACCAACAATACGAACATAAAAAATAATGTACCCTTGGGCTCTCAACTGCCCATCAAGGTCCAGATAGGCCACCACAAGTATGCAGGTCACTAGAGTGATCAGTGTGCAGCGCACACGCTTCCTACGTAGGGAGGACTGGCCGAGCTGGACTTTAGGTGACTTTCAAGTCCAGTGTGGTAGGTCCTCCCACCTCTTGCACCAATGGATACTGCACTGGTTGTAGAACCCCAGGGTCCACACCTTCTTGGTGAAGGCCTTCCACATCGTCTTTTTCTGATGGGCATTGACCTATATGGATATGAAAAAAGAAAGATAAACAAGTTTTGTGAGGTTTTGTTCATCTATATAGCTGTAACACAATTATTTGAAATCTAACACAAGCATTTCTATAAAAGGTAGTGCAGAATATTTTCTCAAAAGTACTAATTTGTAGTGATCTATTGAGTACCCGCATGCCTTCTTGTCATTTGATTGAATTGATTTAGTTGGTATCACAAATCATAGTATGTTGACTAAAAGATTTTTAATCCTGTTCTGCTATATGTATCAGTATTGATAAACAATAAACTTTGCAATGTTCATATAAAGACTAATGCCATTAATTCTTCTACATTGTATAACAGTCTGATTTTTAGCCCGCTAGGCCTTGAAATAGTTCAGTTCTCAATTCTTCTCTCTACTGTGTTGGGTAGAATGTCTGGTACATGTAATGTACACTTTCTAAAAAACGTTTTCTTTTCAGGACTTCTCTTCACAAGTAGTTTTGAAGTTTGCATGTGTGTTAATTAACCTGTATGTGTAATTTACAAAAAAAATCACAGAAATGTCTACGTATTCCATGAATCATCTTTTTACCTTTAGATTGCTTCTTTTGTAGCTGAACACACATGAAGTACAATCCAGACTTTTAATTTCTGATTGTTTATAATTCATATTATGTCCCACGCCCAGAGCCAGTGGACCAACTTCTGCCACTGAAGACACCTCCACTCCAGACCAGGATCAAGCCTTCTGTGAAGACACCACTCCCGCAAAGCTAGATGATGAGGAGCTGCCTGGTCCATCTGGTCTCTCTGGGCGACAGCTCCAGTGAGTCTCACTCAGCCCAAACCTACACCTCCTATCCCAGCTGCAACAACACCTCAGCTTCAGGATACTTCCACTTCCTGTGTCCAAAGGAATATGCCACCCATCTTGTGCCCCCAGTCCTTCCTGCTGTTGGGCCAACACCACCACCCCCTCCCGTTCAGCCATGACCCAGTGGGAAGGGACACACTGCCTCAAGTGCACAGCGTGTGGTAGTATGGGTCCTGGGAAGGAATCTGTGGGCCAGCAAATTGAGGCCACTGGGTACAATGACACCCAGACCACCATCGACCAAATCTTGGGGGCCCTTTATCAGTCCCAAGACATGATGGGCCAGGTCCTAACAGAGCTTCAGGACCTGAAGCAGGTGCAGAGGGAGTACAATGTAGCGATGAGGAATCACAACTCAAATTTGTGTTTCCTGACTAGGGTGTTGTTTGACATTTATCACCATATGTGTCAGGCTTTCCTGTCTGTGGTCCATCATCCTCTGGACAAAATAGACACAGACAGGTATGCCCTGCCATAGCACAAAACAGCTCCACCCACCCCAGTCCCTGCAAATGTGAATTCCCTCTCCCCCAGGAGGGGACGTTCATCCAGATCACTCGGAGAAGATGGTAAGACCTCCACCACCACCAGCAAGATGCACAGAACATAATTTCCTTCAGTGTGTGACTACCATTGACTCCGTGAACTATTTCATGGACACATTTACCTTTTTTTAGGTCTGTTTAATTTTGTGCACTGGACCTCACACACTTTAGCCTCTGTAAATATAGTTTCATTCACCATGACTGACTGTTTTGTTTGGGTTTTTCATTTTTTGTTTCGTTTTCATCATGATTAAGTTTATTTCTGTTTGTTAAATGAATTCAAAAACCACAAAGTCAAAGACTGGTATTCTATTTCCGGTGGTATCTCCTTTTTTTATTTCTTCCTTCCATCATTATTTAAAAAAAAGCTAATAATCAATAACATTCCTCCCAAAACTAAAATGTTACAATTATGTATTGTTTCTTCTATTTCCAAAAAACTGAAAAAAACAAAAAATACAAATCTTAATGTATTGATTACATACAATTGTAAGAAATAATTGTGAAAAATTCAGTAAAAATTTACAACCAATTCCTAACTCAAATATTTTGTGTCATTTGTATTTTTACTGTTCAAAACCCTGACACCATGGAAGAACAGGACATAACCCTAATAAATGGATTCAATAGGCAAACTATTGTTGATTCATGTCATCAGCTGGACCAAGTCTTCCTGCCTCACAATAGGAAACCCATATCAATAACAATGACATTCAAAATTGTGGCTACAGGATTATTTCATTACACTGTGACAGTATCTGGTGGAATGTCGCAACCAACTTTCTGTGGTCTGGTACAAAAAGCTCTTTTGGTAGACCACTTACATGGCTCCACTCTGTTGATGTGGACGGGGGTTCAGCTGTCATACATCTAAATATGGTGGTAAGAACCTCATCAGCTTGATGGACTACTTGAAAACACCATCACAGCAGGATGACAGAACTCCTGTCAAGATCTAAACCAGGCCCTAAGTCTGAACACAGGAATTTTCACCACAGCTTCAACCCTACGCCACCCGGTGGCGACGCTCCCTCTTTGGACACATCCTGCAGCCTTGCCCCGCTAAACATCATCTTTTCAGAACATTTTTCTGAAGAATTCTTTTAAGTCCGAAGGTATGTGCTGACCGGGCCCTATCCACTTCTTGTATCCAAACTGCTCTTTATTGTGGTTGTCCATACTTTTCAGCTTTGATCTGGTCTCACATGTCTAGATGCCCATGGTAGGTTATGTTATCCTTTAGGTGCTAGTTTTTACTAAAAACATTTAAAATTCATAACCTTGGTTCTACTGATTGGATTTTTGTCATTTTGCTGTCAAATAATTTAGTAAAATGTACTTTATTTGTTAAATTGACTTGGGATTTTTCTTTTGTTGAGTTTGTACTTTGTTACTGTTTCTGTGCTTCATAAATACTTGACACATTGCTCTAAGTTAAGCCTGACTGATTTTTTGCCAAGTTACTAAGAGTTAAGCATAGAATAATTTAGTGACTTTTTGTGGTTCACCTGCAAGGGATTGTGACTGTTGCTTGAGCAGGCCTCAAAACCCAGTCAACCAGCAATCCAATTTTTGGCAATTAAACTATGGAAATAAATGCAGTGATATTCTGTTTTCTGTATTTGGATTTAGTGTGCAAAAAATAAACATATTCCTAATACCAAATTCTTGCTACCCATCACTGTAAAAAAAGGAAGAATGAAAAAGCAGTATTATGTTTTGTTACTATGTTTAAACTGCAGTTATTAGCATTCTGTGACCTGCTTTTCGCCTTTGCTGCTCTCCTGGCAGCAGGCATTATTACTCAGAACTCCGAACTCCGCAGTAATAACTTATTACAGTTGAACTGCTATGTCATCTCATTATTACAGATGACTAGAGACCTCAGAACTCGCCAGTAATAAGAACATTAAAAGTATGTTTTTATACATGAATAGCAGGCTCCTATATAATATAATGCCCTGTAGGCCAGTCCAGCCATGTATCTCTTTTTATAAGACATTCCAGATGTGAAACTGTGACCGTTTGGGCAGAAGTTTGCTGCAACAAGAAAGATCTGTATATAAGTATGTCTATTAGGATGTTTCGGATTGGTTTCAAATCCTCCTAGATATTGCCTACCACCGTTATAATTGGACATATCAAGCTCGTGCATTGTGAGGATTTGGCGGGTTGTCAGAACCAGAGACTTCACTGTGACTCAGCACGCGCTGGCAGCTCCTGCTGGCTCCCCTCATTTCATTCTGATGAACACATTTCAGCTTGAATAGAATATGCCTTAGTGTAAGATCCCGTAATCATTCTGTTATGTTCTCCCTTAGCTTTTTGCAGCTCTTCAATTGGGCTTGGTGGTGCTAATGACACTATGGGCCTGATTACAACTTTGGAGGAGGTGTTAATCCGTCCCAAAGGTGACGGTAAAGTGACGGATATACCACCTGCCGTATTACGAGTCCATTATATCCTATGGAACTCGTAATATCGGCTGGTGGTATATCCGTCACTTTACCGTCACTTTTGGGACGGATTAACACCTCCTCCAAAGTTGTAATCAGGCCCAATGTCTGGATTGATGCTATTTTTAATTACTAGTTGCATACTTTTCTAAACATGTTTATCTTTCTTAAATATGTTTCTAAACGTTGCATTTGAACCCAGCAGAAGATGCACTTCCAGGGAGACAGTGTTTATGCTGTTTGGACACAATAAATCATATCCTCATTTTTGCGAAATAACAACTAGAGGAAATTGCCACGCAATATGAAATAATCTTAAAATTCTTTATAAATGAATGGTAAGGATCACAAAGAAGATGCCTCATTTGTGAAATGCACTCTTTGAGCACTTTCGGATGCTTACTGCATTTGTGCTCTCTGATTTACACATGGGCAGCAATGAGTGTTGCGGAACAAAATGAGGGGGTCATGAAAAATATACTTTGGTTTTACTATCACTGTATCTTGTCAATGTTAATATATGGTTTCGATAAGTAAAGTATACATTTTGTCCATGTTTCAAAGCTGTGCACTGACGATTTCAAAAGGACCCAGCATCAATCAAACATTTTTAAGTGAATTTCAGGACAGTCTTGTGGCCAAAGGACCCAATGCAGGAAGTCACAAAACCTGGTATGTGCAACATCCATGCTCTGCAACTACAACACCTGAAGTCACAATGCACCAAAGTCAGATTGTGAGTCAGAAACGTCTTTCTGATTTGCACAATACACATTGAGATCTGTGCATTTTAGAAAGTGGAAGGGATGTGGGATATACCTACCTACATATCTTCTTTTAAAATGGCAATGTCATACATCAATTTCATTGTGGCAGCAATTGTGGTCGCAAATCATAGAACGAATGCTATCTCCCATATGAGACGCTATCCAATCACAAACTTTGCAAAACATGAATATGGGATGTTCTATTTGAGGGAGCAGCAACACTAATGTGGAATGAAATAATCATTAAAGGCCAGGCTCAAGACTTTATTATATGTCTCAAGAGGAGGAACCCACGATCACGTCCGCTTCCGTCCAGAGCAGCTGTCAGTCTAAAGTAACTGACCACACGCCACAACAGGCCTGAACCTGGAAGGTCGGCCCTACATTGAAACGAAGCTTGTGTTGGACTAACTCTGTGCATCTTGTGCTGTCACCAGATGCACATGATACAAAAAAACATGTAACATCACCCTTGCCCTTATATAATACAAAAGAAAAAGAAAAAGAAAAAAATTATTTTATGGTAATATTTACATACGCCTCTTGATTGCATACATTTCCCTCATATAATAATTCTTAAATGTAATATGATACATTGTGACAAACCCTTATACCATTGCTTTGCATATTACTGTCGTCAACAAGCATGGTCAAGCTAGTAGGGTTTGATACAGCAATATGATCAGTTAGCAGTAGTACTCCTCACAGAAACTTCATTGTCACTGCAGTTGATTGCCTCAATTACCCACGCATCTGGAAGATTAAGGTACATACTCAGTGACAACATCAAACCAGGTAGAATTGCCATTTTGATTATTTGACGTTTCCCAAACTTTGTCCTTACTTTCTTGAATTTTTCTTACCTGTTCCGATGAAATGTTCACAAGACTTAGGCCCTCAATGGGATCACGACCATGGCGGAAACCGCCAACACAGATAGCCACATTAACACTCCGACCGCCACGCGTTACACGTCCTGCCCATGTTGGTCTACCTCCTCTTGTATCAGGAGCAGCAAAGACGACGGCAACGACCACAGTGAGTACAGCACCTAGCACACAGGGGAGGGGAGGAGGGAAAAGAGAGCGACACACACATGCAACACCCCCCTCACCCTCACCCACAACACCATACACACAAATACATGCAGCAACATTACATATAACCCCATCACCCCGTGGAAGAATGCAAGGACAAAATGAAATGATTGTAATGAGTGTAATCATCGAAAAATCAGATAGGCCAAATTAAAATATCAGTATATACAAATATGTACACCAACTCCACAAGTCCGCATAGTAATGGAATCATTGTCCGTGGACCAGTGGTCCCAAAATGCATGGGCGAAGCCCACACAAGATGCCTGACTCGAAACAGAGAGAACACTGCTGGGGCATCAGATCGAAAATAAACAGGCACCTCAGGGGGAAGGGGGCACCTCAGCCGGATGAACGGATGATGCCAATGCTCCACGAGGGGGCTCCATGCCCACAGTTTGGTCCTGGGGACTGCAAAGCCACAGTCTCTCAAGTCTCTCTAGTGGGTGGTTTGCCCACTGTTTTATCCTGGGGAGTGCAAAGCCACACTCTCTCAAGTCTCTCCAGTGGGTGGTTTGCCCACTGCTTTATCCTGGGGAGTGCAAAGCCACAGTCTCTCAAGTGGATGTGATTCTCCACTGGTTCTGGAGGGGGCATTGTGCCCAGAGTGCTTCATCCTGCCAAGGACTGGGATAGTGGATGTTGTTCTCCACTGGTTCTGGAGGGGGAATTGTGCCCAGAGTGCTTCATCCTGCCAAGGACTGGGATAGTGGATGTGATTCTCCACTGGTTCTGGAGGGGGCATTGTGTCCAGAGTGCTTCATCCTGCCAAGGACTGTGGTAGTGGATGTGATTCTCTACGGGTTCTGGAGGGGGCATTGTGCCCAGAGTGCTTCATCCTGCCAAGGACTGGAGTATTGGATGTGAGTCTCCACTGGTTCTGGAGGAGGCATTGTGCACAGAGTGCTTCACATGCAGTGTGGCAGGTCCCATTCCCTCATCTGGGTGTGTTTGCCATGAGACTGCCTGGGAACAGGTAGCATGATACTACATGGAGGCAGAGACACACTCCACCCTGCTGCGACTTCGCCTGCCACCTGCAGGTACAAACAGTGCCGGGTGTCGTGCCTCATGTATGCTGTGCAGGGTCCAGGATGTCTCCTGCAGCCTCGGACGGCTGCCCACTGGGAATGATAGCCATGTCAGCTGTGGTGGCACTGTCTGAGCACATCGCAGGGCTGGTGGCGGTGGTTGTGGCGGTGTCTGTGGTGGAGATGCTGGCAGTGGTGCACGTGTCAGCACCTGTGGAGGGAGACAACAGGACGTCTCCTGCAGCCTCGGATGGCTTCCCACTGGGGATGATGCTGGGGACTGTTGCAGAGGCAGCAGATGGGCAGGTGGCGGTGCAGGTGGCAGTGCCCACCGCCATACAGGTTGATGTTCTGGTTGACAGAAGGGGTGACTCTGGTCCCTCAGCCGGAGCCTCCTTGCCATGTCCTGACTTGCCCTTTGCCTTGTGTCCCTTCCCCACCTTTGATGTTGCTGCTGGTCCTTTGGCACTGTCCCCTTTTGGCTTGGAGGAGCCCTTGCTTGGTGGTTGGTGCGGCTTCTCCCACCAGCATGTGGGCACCTTCTTCACCTTGGCAGGTGGCGGAATGGGCTGATCCTTAGCCTCGCTAGGTGGCACACTGGCAGCCCTGATGGGTGCCGCCTGCGAATTCACCGGACTTGCTGAGACCACTGTGCTGGACGATTTGGTGGCTGAGGTGCTGGGCTGGGACCTGGACATCCTGGCCCTAGGGGAAGGACGGGGGTTAGGGAGGAGTAGGGAAGAGGTCAATGTTGGTCAGGAAGAGTTTCTTAGACACACTGGGATGGGAAGATGGAGGGGGTTTGGGAGTAGAGGTAGTGGTTGTAGTATGTCTGCTGAATTTGGGTGAAGGTGCATGGGCAGGAGGCTGTTGTGAGGTGGATGGCTGGTGGGTGTGTGTGTGCCTGCGTTTGTGTAGTCTGGGAGGAGGGCTCACAGATACACTGGGAGAGGACATAGGGTGTGTGTGCATGGTAGTGGGGGTGGTGATTGCACGTGAGTGGTGTATGGTGATGGGCGTGCTGGTGATGGAGGTAGTGGATGAAGATGTAGTGCATGCAGTGGAGACGAGACAGGGAGGGAGTAGGAGGACGTGGAGGAGGGGAACACAGTGGAGGCAGTGGATGTTAGTGTGTGAGTGCCTGTGGGATGTGTGGTGCTTATGTTTGCCATGTCCACTCTTGTGTGTTGATCAGTGGGCATGCTGGTCTGATGGTGTGCTTGAGATAGAACAAGGTACAGTGGATTGGCTCTGGGTGGAGAACATTGGAGGGGGGAGGCCGGACACGGGGATAATGGCTGCAATCAGTGCTGAGGCCAGAGCCTGAAATGCTCTCTGTTGGGCCGCCACGCCAGAATGAATGCCCTCCAGGTATGCATTTGTTTGCTGCAAATCCCTCTCAACACCCTGGATGGCATTCAAAATGGTTGATTGCCCAAAAGTGAGGGATCTCAGGAGGTCAATAGCCTCCTCACTGAGGGCAGCAGGGCTGACTGGGGCAGGGCCTGAGGTGCCTGGGGCGAAGGAGATGCCCACCCTCCTGGGTGAGCGGGCACAGGAAACTCGATGAGGGTTGCTGGGAGGGCGGTGCTGGTAGGTGGGGTGGCACCTGTACCTGTTGATGCGGTGGGTACAGAGGCGCCCGCCACCACAAGGGAGCTCCCATCAGAGGAGGAGTTGCTGTCGCTGGTGTCTGCCCCTGTCCCTGACATGGAGCTCTCCTCGCCCTCCGTCTCACTGGTGCCTTCAGACTCTGTAAATTCACCCTCCAGGGCCATGTGTGTT
This sequence comes from Pleurodeles waltl, assembly GCF_031143425.1. NCBI lineage: Eukaryota > Metazoa > Chordata > Amphibia > Caudata > Salamandridae > Pleurodeles > Pleurodeles waltl. Next base: position 265,273,195 of record NC_090440.1, read on the forward strand.
GCAGCTCCCTCCTGCTCCGGTGCCAATGCTCCTCCACCAGATGATGCTTATGCACATAAGGACAGGGTGACAAAAGAAAAAGGAGGGGAAAGACAGATGGGACACATGGTCAATGCGTGCAACACCACTACCGTTGGCGGACACAACACAGAGGGAGCAGACCTATGCACTAAGCCATGCACTAACAGTGCAGGGGAAAAGCACATGCCCAAGGGGGACTCTCTCTAGACCCATTTCATGCACAGGTGGAACCCATGGGAGCCTGACTAGGTGTAGAGGGAAAATACCACCTTTGGGGTAGGAGTGGGAATGAGCCTGCAAATCAATAGATCTACCTTTGCGGGTCAGCCCTGGCTTAGGGGAACCCACACCTCACCTCCCCTACCCAGACACCTCATCAAGCGTGCAGAGTCAGCTGAATGGGAGTGTACTCACCCCTTTGTGGCTTCTGTGATGCCCTCAAGCGCCCATCCAACTCAGGATATGCCACCGCCAGGATCTGGTACATCGGGGGGGTCATGGTGCGACGGGCACCCCTTCCACATTGGGAGGCCACCCCCAGCTGGGCCTCTGCTGTCTTCTTGCTCCAGCGGAGCAGGTCCTCCGTCTATGGTAGACCTCCAGGGTCCACACTTCCTTGGCGATGGCACGCTAAATAACCTTCTTCTGGTGGGCGCTGACCTAGAGGAATAGTGAAGTTAAAAAGGATGTTTCTTTCCGTACAGTTCTTCTCACACATTCTCCACAAACTTCCCACCCTGTCCTAGAAAAACATACACTCAGCATCCTTACATGATGGCCTGTGCCCCCCCATCTCTTCCATCCATGACACTCCACACAATCATGTCCCATCCAGCATGCACACGGTTCACTCACCTGTTTGTCTGGAGGACCGTAGAGTAGCGTATACTGGGGGAGGACCCCATCCACCAGTTTCTCCAACTCCTCCGCAGTGAAGGCAGGGGCCCTTTTCCCAGACACTGTAGCCATTGTCGCTTCCAGATGCAGCTCACAGCAGCACTTGCAGTGTAGGTCCTCTCCTGTTGAAGGTCAGGTATCAAGTGAGGGAACAGATAGAAAATCCCAGTCACGTCCGCGGCGGTGCGTACCGTCACCGCCGGCTTACATCGTCATTGGCTCCTGGAACCCATAGGGCCCAATGATAACCAATGCTGAATTGCGCAGCGGTCTTCGACTGCCTACCGCGACGCTGCACGACACCAGCGCAGTTACCTCAATTCCCCTTGTCCCACCTTACAGGTCAGGCAGCCACTATTTCAGGGGGCCACATGGCAGGCCAACTAACTGCGTCATACCTATTTAGGCCAGGAATACGGACAGACAAAGGCACATAGAGATAATTTAACGATTGTGCTAAACAGCCTTGTGAAACCTATGTGGTGTATGACCCTCTGCTCATCCTTCTCCTCCACAGGGCACAGGGCACAGGGCACAGGTGATTAGATGGCGGCATCCTCCGGTGTACAGGCCCCTGGTGGACCTGTCGACAATGGAAGACAGACACATCATTATCACTTACAGACTTGATCGTGCAACAATCCAGGAACTGTGTGCAAGGTTGGAGCCAGACCTGATGTCAGCTATCCGCCATCCAACAGGAATCCCCCCTCTAGTGCAGGTCCTGTCAGTGCTCCATTTCCTGGCAAGTGGGTCTTTTCAAACAACAGTAGTCATGGCATCAGGGATGTCACAGCCAATGTTCTCTAATGTGTTGTCTAGAGTGTTATCTGCCCTGCTGAAACACATGCGCACTACATCATTTTCCCTCAGGTGGAGGATCTGCCCACAGTGAAAGGTGACTTCGATGCCCTGGGACATATCCCCAAGATCATTGGTGCCACTGATGGTACACATGTGGCATTTGTCCCCTCCCCACAGGAATGAACAGGTGTAAAGAAACCGGAAAATCTACCATTCAATGAATGTGCAGATGGTGTGTGTGGCAGACCAGTTAATCTCCCATGTGCATGCCAAGTATCCAGGCTCTGTGCATGACGCTTACATTTTGAGGAATAGCAGCATCCATTATGTGATGGGGCAACTCCAGAGGCACCGTGTGTGGCTAATAGGTGAGCCCAAGGTCCCCACACAGTTTAATTAGGTGTCTGGGTATGGGAGATTCCCTAATGTTTGGAGGATGTCTAACAGTTGTCCCACAATATTTGCAGGTGACTCTGGTTACCCCAACCTGTCATGGCTACTGATCCCAGTGAGGAATCCCAGGACAATTGCAGAGGAACGCTACAATGAGTCACATGGGCGAACTAGGAGGATAATAGAGCGCACCTTCGGCCTCCTGAAGGCCAGATTCCTGTGCCTCCATCTGACAAGTGGCTCCCTATACTACTCACCGAAGGAGGTGTGCCAGATCATTGTGGCATGCAGTATGTTGCACAACCTGGCTTTGCAATGTCAGGTGCCTTTTCTACAGGAGGCTGGGCCTGCTGGTGGTCTTGTGGCAGCTGTGGAGCCTGTGGACAGTGAAGAAGAGGAGGCAGAAGAAGAAGATGTAGACAACCGTAAGTACTGTGCCCATGGTCTCCTGGGAATGATGGTATGCCCCCATGATGTTGGAGAGTACCTCGTGGAGGTTAGGTTCCCTGGCCCTCTCCCTGTCACACAGCAGTCCTCCCAGCTTCCCTGTTGTCCTGTGCCTCTGTCCCCTGAACCCTGTGCCCACTGCCACTAACCCCAGGTCCCTGATTGTCTTGGGTTGGTGGGTTTGTCTGGGGTCCCTGTAGTGGTGGACACACTGTTTATTGACGTGTCCTGGGCCCGCTGGGTGGGTGCTGTTGTGGTGTTTCCTGAGGGGGGAGGGTCTGTGGTGCCTTGTGACAGTGGCAGGGGAAACGACATTCCAGAGGTCCCTGATGGGCTGGGCTGGTCATCTTGATCCAGGCGTGCAGAGCTGCTGTCATCAATGTGGGCCTCTTCTGTGGGGGGACTGGATATGTCTGGCACCTCCTGTCCTGTGACATTGGGTATGGGTCCTGTTGGGGTGTAAATGCATAGCTTTATTATCTGTGTGTGCCAACTTCTGCATTGGGTGAGTTACCCTCTACTTATGTGCTTGCATTAATGTGTTTGCCCTTGTGTGTTAGTTGGTTTGGGGTCTGTGTGGGTATCTGTACTGAACATGCTTTGGTGATGGGGGTCCATTCATAGTTGTTGCATGCAGGGCCTTGGTATTGGGATGGCTGGGTTGTGATTGTGGGGCATATGTGAGGTGTTGGAGTGATGGGGGTCAGGGTGAGGGTGGGTGTATGTGGTGGCATGCAGGTGGAGGGGATATGGTAAATAAGATATGACTTACCAGAGTCCAGTCCTCCTGCTACTTCTGCGAGGCCCCTCAGGATGCAGTATTGCCAAGATTTGCTCCTCCCATGTTGTATGTTGTGGGGGAGGAGGTGGGGGTCCACTGCCAGTCCTCTGTACTACTATCTGGTGTCTGGATACCACTGATCACACCTTCCCCTGTAGGTCGTTCCACCTCTTCCTGATGTCATCCCGTGTTCTTGGATGCTGTCCCACTGTGTTGACCCTGTCGACGATTCTCCACCATAGCTCCATCTTCCTAGCAATGGAGGTGTGCTGCACTTGTGATCCGAAAAGCTGTGGCTCTACCCGGATGATTTCCTCCACCATGACCCTGACCCTGAGCTCCTCCTCAGAAAACCTGGGGGGTCTTTGAGGTGCCATGATGTGGTGTGGGTGATGTGTGAGGTGTTGTTTGTTGTGCTGTGTGATGTGTTGTGTTGGGGTGTGTTGTGTGAGGTGTGTGGATGCTGTATGAGGGATGGTGTTGTGTGCCTGTGGATGCTGGTGTTGTGTTTGCTATTCTCTCTCTCAGTCTTTTCAAAAAATTGTTATTGTAAGGGTTTGTGGGTAATGTGGGTGGGTGTTTTATAGTGTTGTGAGTGTGTGGGTGTGGTGTATGTATGTGTATCAGGTGTGTGTATTTCGAATTGTCCAATGTGGTTGTGTTTTGTAAATGTGTGTGTATTTTGAGTGCGGCGGTGTGTACCACCAATGGATTACCGCGGTTGAAAGACCGCCGTGTTGATTCATGGGTCGTGATATTGTGGGCGTATTCTTGTTGGCGTGACGGTGTAGGTTTTGGTATCGCCAGTCTACCACTGATCTTGTGTGGGTGTCTGTATTGTGTCGGATTCCGAGATGTGGGTCGTAATACCTGTAGCGGATTTCCGCCGCGGCCACGGTATGTTGGCAGCCTTCAGCACGGCGGTAAGCAGGACTTACCGCCAGGGTTGTAATGAGGGCCTTAGTCTTCTCCACCACCCTTTGTTCTACTTAGTATTGCCCACTTTAATGATAACCCAGTCGCCTATCTTAAAATCAAAAATGTTGATATTATGTTTGCTATTGAAATAACACTGTGGCATCCTATTTCTTTTTAACAACTTCCTTAATGCTCGTTCTGTCAATTAAAATCAACATGCCCTTAACCCAATTAGGATATAAAGCATATTTTGGTAATCTATTACGCAACAGCTTGAAGAAAAATAATCCAGTGAAAATAATCCAGTACCACTGTGTGGGGTCACCAAATAGTTCCAGGTTTTCGTTTTTATATATTTCACAATGTTAACCCCAGAAGAGAGTGCAGTTTGTACTCCTTCTTCTAAGTATTTGTTAACGCGTTCAACAAGGCCATTGGATGTAGGTGAATATAGGGCTACTTGCAAATGTTTTATTTGAAATATTTAAATAAAAAATGTCATCTGTATAGATTTAAAGTGTGTCCCATTGTTAGACTTTTTATCCTTGGTGTGGTCTCCCTTAACTTTTTGCCTCTGTTTCCCAGGTTGTTGATGTGTGCTGGACTCTGTTTTTGCTGTTTTTGTTACTCTGGACACTTTACCACTGATAACCAGTGCTAAAGTGCAAGTGCTCCTATACACAATGTGTATGTAATTGGTTCATCCAAGATTTACATATTTGATGTATTGGTAAGTCCCTAGTACAGTGCACTAGAGGTGTCTAGGGCTTGTAAGTCAAATGCTACTAGTGGGCCTCAGCACTGGTTGTGCCACCCACATTGGTAGCTCTGTAAACATGGCTCAAACCTGCCACTGCAGTGTCTGTGTGTGCAGTTTTAAACTGTAAATTCGACTTGTCAGTCCTAAACCTTCCCTTTCCTTACTTGTAAGAGATCCCTAAGATAGGCCCTAGGTAGCCCCAAAGGCAGGGTGCAGTGTATGGTTAAGGTAGTACATATAGTAATGTATTTCTCTCAAAATCAACTTTATTAAAAGATGTATTTTTAAATTGTGAGCTCGGAGACCCCAAACTCAACATGTCCATCCGCTCCCAAAGGGAATTTACACTTTAATCATATTTAAAGGTAGCCCCCATGTTAACCTATGAGAGGGACAGGCCTTGCAACAGTGAAAAACTAATTTAGCAATGTTTCACTGTTAGGACATATAAAACACATTACTATATGTCACACCTTAACCATACACTGCACCCTTCCCTTTGCGCTACATAGGGCCTACCCTAGAGGTGTTTGATATGTAAGAAAAGGGAAGGTTTAGGCCTGGCAAGTGGGTACAATTGCCAAGTCGAATTTACAGTTAAAACTGCACACACAGACACTGCAGTGGCAGGTCTGAGGCATGATAACAGAGCTCCCTATGTGGGTGGCACAACCAGTGCTGCAGGCCCACTAGTAGCATTTGATTTACAGGCCCTGGCACCTCTAGTGCACTTTACTAGGGACTTACTAGTAAATCAAATATGCCAATCATGGATAAACCAATTACATACAATTTTACACAGAGAGCATGTGCACTTTAGTGGTAAAGTGCTCAGAGCTCAAAAGCCAACAGCAACAGGTCAGAGGCAGGAGGCAAAAAGACTGGGGATGACCCTGCATAAGCAAAAAAGTCCAGCATGTAGTATCTCCAGTTCTTCTGGTTGGACTTTTGTTATTTTGGCCTTGTTTTACCTATTCTATCTTTCTAATATTGTGTGAGATCCTTTCTGTGTGGTGTTTTCACTGTTTTACTGTTTGATGTGTTGCACAACTACTTTACACTTTACCTCTAAGTTAAGCCTGACTCCTTAGTGCCATCCTACCGGGGGGGGGGGGGATCTGAGCACAGGTTAATTTTGGGTTTGCTTGTGCCTTAGCCTGATTGTGATTGCTGCTTGACCAAGGATCACACCTTAGTCAATCAGCAACCACATTTCAGATTGAGAAGAGGCATTTACTCAAGAAATAATGGAAAGAAATGGGAAATTGCACCACGTGTGGCTCACACATGTCAATATACGCTGCAAACAAATTAAGTAAACAGAAACAAGAGCACACAGTTAAATCAAATGGGATATTGATCACAAGCCCAGCAACTGAACTGCACTTCTGATAAGCCAGAAAATGAACATGTGCACAGGTAAAATGCAGTCACTCACATCGAAGAGTGCCAATGCCTGAAATGGGCTGAACTCTTACCCTATGCGAAATGCTGTGTTGGGGAAGAAAAATGTGAATGGCACTTTAATAAACCAATGACTAAAGCTCTTTGACCAGAAAGCCCTATAAGTATGTATGTTATACATATATTTAAAAAACATAGAGGGTCATTCTGACCCTGGCGGGTGGCGGGAGCCGCCCGCCTGGCGGGAACCGCCAAATGGCCGCTCCGCGGTCAGAAGACCGCGGATGCCATTCTGGCTTTCCCGCTGGGCCGGCGGGCGACCGCCAAAAGAGCGCCCGCCGGCCCAGCGGGAAAGGCCCTGCAACGAGGAAGCCGGCTCCGAATGGAGCCGGTGGAGTTGCATGGGTGCGACGGGTGACAGTGAAAATCTTTATGGGGCCCTGTTAGGGGGCCCCTGCACTGCCCATGCCAGTGGCATGGGCAGTGCAGGGGCCCCCAGGGGCCCCACGACACCCGTTTCCGCCATCCTGTTCCTGGCGGTAATAACCGCCAGAAACAGGATGGCGGGAAGGCGGTCGTAATCTCCATGGCGGCGCTGCTTGCAGCGCCGCCATGGAGATTCAGCCCATGCAGGGGAAATCCGTCGGGAAACCGCCGGATCCCCTTTTCTGACCGCGGCTTTACCACCGCGGTCAGAATGGGCTGGGAAGCACCGCCAGCCTGTTGGCGGTGCTCCCGTGGTCCCCGGACCTGGCGGTCTTGGACTGCCAGGGTCGGAATGACCCCCATAGTCTAGTCTTTGAGACCACAAAGTCCAGACCTTTAAACTGCCCTCAGACACCCCACATCTCTCACAACTGGAATTCTCCCTTAGCAGGCTCTCTGGATCAATTTAAAATGAATGATGTGCTGTCTACTGCTAGAAAATATCATATCAATCTGGGAACAGCAGCACCTCCACACTTCCTCCTGTAATTCTACCTCCCTAGAACTGTCAAACACTCTGAGTGACCACAGGATCTCCGCCCTAAACAGACTGGTGCAGACTCAAGATTAACTGATATGGGCAGGTGCAGTTAAAAGCATCTCCTGCATTTGGAAAGGGCCATAATCTGAGGAAGAACTGGTGACAGCCATACCTCTAGATTCCTGTAGCCGATAATAATACAGAAACACTCGTCCAGTGTGACAAAAGTGTCCTTGTTATAAACCGGGCCTCGGCCAATCAGCTGGGAGATACCATGACAGAAGTAGATGATAGCTTAATGGAAATTGGGGGGGTAGATCAAGGTGATACTTACCCTTGCACTCAACTTACTCTTGGTCCTAAGCCTGCAGCCAGTAGTACCTATTGAGCTTGTGCGACCAGAAGGTGATGTGCCAATTACCAATTGAAGTTGGAAAAGGAGCCACCCCATCTTTTTTTATTGCAAAGTGCACCAAGTATGGGGATCATTGAAACCAATAATGATCAAAGTAAACCAGAGCACACAAATATTATAATGCTGTATCAGGGACTTCAAATTCACCCTGGTGAAAGGGCAATGTGAGTGAATCCCACCTAATTTTGGCCTGTTTGCCTTCCCATGTAAATTTGATAATTTAGGTTCACAGAGATTGAAAAAGGCCTTATTGAGTAAAATGGATATGTTCATGAACAATACCCCTCTTAATGAGCCGTATCCAGGCAGGTAGGAGGCCAGCGGGAGTGATATCCAGTGTGTAATTTGTTTGACAAGGTGGTCCAACACAACACCACAGTTTTCCCTCATGTTCACATGTACATCCCAGCTCACCCATATTCTTAGGTATTTTAGCAACCCATCACACCATTTCAGTGGGAAGATTAGTGTGAATTTTTTTGCGCTGCTAGTGAGCAAGAATATTTGAGGATTGCGCCAATTAAAAGTTTCAACTGATACGATTCCAAATTTTATATGTTCTCTCATGATTGTGTTAAGACAGCCGCCAGGTTTTGAAACATATAGGGCTATGTCATATAGCAACCACAGCACCGAAACCGCCCTCATCGCCGCCACCGGTGACATCAGAACCATACTAGACAGCGGCGAAACAGTGGCCTCCATCCTCCTGGACCTCTCGGCCGCGTTCAACACCGTCTGTCATCACACCCTATGCTCATGCCTCAGCAATGCTGGAATTCGCGACAGAGCCCTGGACTGGGTCACCTCCTTTATCACCAGCAGAACCCAGGGAGTCCGTCTCCCCCCATTCAGCTCTGAGGCCACCAAAATCATCTGCGGCATCCCTCAGCCTGACCCTCTTCAATGACTACATGGCCCTGCTCGCTAACATCACCCAATCCCACAACCTCAACATCATCTCATACACCGACACCCAGCTGATCCTCTTCCTCACCAAGGACTCCACCAAGACCTACCTCCACAAAGGAATGGAGGCCATCCCCGAATGGATGAAGAGCAGCTGCCTCAAACTCAATTCCACACAAGATGGAGTCCTCATCTTCGGCTCCACCCCCTCCGCATGGGATGACTCCTGGTGGCCTGCCACTCTCTGAACCACTCTTACTCCCACCGACCACGCACGCCACATAGGATTCATCTTGGACCCCTCACTATCCATGACCCAGCAAGTCAACGCCATCTCTTCCTCCTGCTTCAACACCCTCCGCATGCTCCGAAAGATCTACAAATGGATACCCACCGAAACCAGAAGAACAGTCACCCAAGCCCTCGTAAGTATCTAGCTGGACTACAGCAATGCCCTCTACGCAGGAACCACAGCCAAACTCCAGAACAGGCTGCAACGCATCCAGAACGCCTCTGCACGCCTCGTCCTGGACATCCCCCGCCACTGCCACATCAGAGATCACCTGAAAAACCTGCACTGGCTCCCAGTCAACAAGAGAATCACCTTCAAACTCCTCACCCATGCTCACAAAGCACTGCACAACACCGGACCAGAATACCTCAACAGACGACTCTCCTTCTATACCCCGATCCGGCATCTCTGCTCCGCCGACTTCGCCCTTGCAACCTTCCCACGCGTCCGTAGAACTACAACCGGTGGTAGATCATTCTCACACCTCACTGACAAAACGTGAAACACTCTTCCCACCCACCTGCGCCAGACCAAAGACCTCCTTACCTTCAGGAAACTTCTCAAGACCTGACTGTTCGAGCAGTAGCAGCACCTCCACCACCTTCTCCTCCCTGTCCTCCTCAGCGCCTTGAGACCCTCATGGGTGAGTAGTGCGCTTTGCAAATTCCTGATTGGTTGATTGATTGTCATCCGCATATAAAGATATGAGAAAATGGCAGGTGGTATATCAAAGTGCATGTTGAGATAGTGCTGGTGGAGCTTCACTGCGAGTGGCTGCAGAGCTAGCACAAAGAAAAGAGGTGAAAATAGCGAATCCTGCCTTGTGCCTCGTGAGATAGCAAAAGGTGATACAGTGACCCCATTTACCCACCTGGGGAGAGTATAGTAACCTGATCCATTCCAGGAACTGGCGCTGAGGGAGGCCCATTCTGTGAAGTGTAGTGAATAAATATTCCCATTCTAGGGAACCAAATGTCTTAGAAGCATCCAGAAAGACAGCAACAACATCAGGATCAGGATCTAAGTTGGCCATTAGTGCAAAGAGAGTGCTTAGCTTATGATTTGTTGATTGGCCTGGAATAAACACAGATTTTTCCAGTGTCTCCAAGGCAGTCATAAGGACCATTAAACTGTTGGCTATCAATTTGTAGTGGATTTTGGCATCACAGTTCAGAAGTGAGAGGGGTCTGTATAACTCACACTCACACAGTGGTTTCCCTGGCTCCAGAAGTGTGATGAGAGCCTATCTTATTGATGAGGGGAGCACAAATCGCATTCGACCCTCTCAGTATAAGGTCAGCAGGAGCACAGCAAGGAGATCAGAATAATGCTAATATTCAGGGAGGTCCTGATAATTTCACAATCCTCCTCCAGACTGAAGGGCTGTGTGAGAAAGTGATGATGTTTAATCTGGAGCCAGCTGGGACCAGTGTCATGTAAATAGTATGAAATTTGAGATGGGGTGCGAGAACCTATGGAGGTAGATAAAATGTGATAGTATTGTTAAAAGATACTCAGGGGCATATTTATACTATGTTTGCGCCGGATTTGCGTTGTTTTGTTTTTACGCAAATCCGACGCAAAGCTAACTCCATATTTATACTTTTACGCTAGACCCGTCTGATGTCAAAATTCTTGGAGTTTGCATCATTTTTTAGCGTGGACACCTACCTTGCGTTAATGACTCTAAGGCATTTGCGCCTTATTTAAACTCACGTGCAAAAATGACGCACGGGAGGGGGCTGGCCTTAAAAAATGACGCGCAGCCGCATTTGCGTCATTTTTTAACGCCTCGTCAGGGCAGGCGTTAAGGGATCTGTGGGCTCAGCAGGAGCCCAGACGGGCCCTCCCATGCCCCCAGGCACACCCCCTGCCACCCTCACCCACCCCTGGAGGACACCCATGGATGTGGGGACCCATCTCAGGTAAATACAGGTAAGTAGAGGTAAGTATTTTTTTTATATTTTTTAAGTGGCATGGGGGGCCTAACTTGGGCCCCCCTACATGCCACTGTGCCCAATGGCCATGCCCAGGGGACAGAAGTCCCCTGGGCATGGCCATTGGGCAGTGGGGCATGACTCCTGTCTTTGCTAAGACAGGAGTCATTTCCATGGTGGTTGTGCATCATAAAATGACGCGAGTCAGGTTAGCGTAATTTTTTTTTACTCTAACCTGACTTGCACCATTTTTGGACGCACAACCCCCATTATTCCCTACGCCAGCACTGCCCGGTTTGCGTCATTTTTTTTTACGCTCACCAGGCAGCAGCGCCGGCTAGCGTCATTCCATAAATATGACGCCCGGCTGGCGTGTTGGAATGGGGTTAGCCCGCGTTACATTTTTTTACGCAAAACTGCGTTAGCGCAGTTTTGCGTCAATAAGTATAAATATGGCCCTCAGTATACTAGCAGTATCCTGATGGATTGACAAAGTCATGTCTTCCACTTCTAATACTTTGTTAGCTGCCCAGGGCCATTTGATCATCTCAGCTAGTGACCTGCCTGGGTGCCCTCTCTCACCATAGGCATAAGTCTGTGCATACTTACCACTGAACTGACACTTCCTCTTTGCTATTTCATTAAATACGCCTTATCTGCTGAAGCCAAGAGACCGTTATGCCCCCTGAAAAGAGACTGTTCCAACCCTCTGTACTCTCCCTCCAGGGGAGCCAAATGTGTTTGAAGTGACTTCATGATATTATTCTGATTGGCTATGCTTCCACCCCTGATCATAACCTTGAAAGGTGCCAAAATTGTACTAACACTATCAACAGTATCACAATAAAGATCAAAGCATTCCAGTCATCCACTTTTCAGGGAAGACATTGTTGAACATGGTCTCTGCAAAAAGCCTCAAATTAATGCTCAGTGGGACCACATCAGGAATGGTAGGGCGGTGAAGAACCTGTGAATAGTTGAGGAGGGTGCGAGCAAATTATTGCAACTTTTCCACCCAGGTTACAACATCCTTGACACCATCTGACAATTTCAACAGCTGACAAGGTGCTACCCATGACGGTGCACTGCAAGGTGATGTCAAGTGCAGTAGTGTGCATAAATACATACACTGCACAAAAACAATTTGAGAGCTCAACCATCTAGACAAGGATCAAATATGTAAAAATACAATATCTCATTGCAACACAGTTTCATAGCAAATATCCTTTCAATAAGTGATCATTTGGATTGAGACATATTGGTCAACGTTTCGACCCCAGAAGAAACAATTTGACAGGGCCTACCCCAGGACAAACATAGCAACCTGAAAGCCAATGGGAATTGTCAGAGAAGAGAAAGTGGGTCAAAAAGAAGAAACACATGAAAGTGTTTCAGCTGGCAGCTCACCTGGCCTACCTGGAGGCTGTGTCCCACAAATGAGATAAAAAAGAATGAGAATTGACACCTGTGTCAAGAAGAGATAAAACATGAGGGACAGGTGTTAATACACTGGAAAAAAGAGGGGGCAAAATATTCTCCATCACTGGCCAGCTAAAAAGTCACACCTGACCAAATCGGAGGGATCATTCATCCAAGCATCCATAAATGTGAGTATACAATCCAGCTATGCAGAAGTGACCAGGTGACAAACTAGAAATCAATCAAAAACATCCTAACAAAGGTGACTACATTGGGAGAGCGGGTACATAGCTGTCCAGTAGTGGACAAGAGAGAAATCATGCAGAGTGTGACCCAAACCAGACTGTGGAAAAACCTGGAGCATAGATGTTTTACCCGAGGCATACTGTAAAGACATGCTCCTCACAAAATAGGAGTCAAAGATGATAGAAACTCCCAGAATGTATATATATTTCCTGAGGCGTACTGCAAAGACCCACTCCTCACATATCAGTAGTCAAAGAGAGGCATAGAACCTTCGTACCTTCCTAAATAAAACTGAATGGAACAAGAAAAAGTTATGAAGGGCACTGTTTAGACCGAAGGCATGTTAAGTGCTGCCAAAAATAAGCCATGAAAACACCCATAGCCGAAAACACCCATAGCATTGAATAATTACTGTAGGCATATTACCAAAGCAGCTTTTCAAACATCAGTAATGATGTGATGGCCCAGCGGGAAAGTCAGAATGGCCCCCGCGGTCTTCTGACCGCGGAGCGGCCAATTGGCGGTTCCCGCTTGGCGAGCAGGCAACCGCCGCCCGCCAAACTCGGAATGACCCCCATTATTATTAGAACAAGACCAGCATGGAGGAGAAATGGAAGACACAAATTTAGCAGCATGTTCCAGTGAAAAAACTGCTCTATTATAGATGAAAAAGAGTGACTGCATAATTCTAGCAGCCTTAGAGGTTGTGAATAGTTTAAGACATATTTTGTCCCTTAATTGTGGAGAAAAGAAAATAGATAATTCCCATTGCCATAAGAGGGCTGAGGTGCTTTTAGTTCTATCAGCAATTTGAGATAGTATGGTCCAATAAATGAAGGCAGCTTTGGGAAGAGGGATAAAGTTGGTATAGGTAATACTGAATCAGGAGTCACGTGGAACATGGAGAAACATTGTTGAATAGAGGAGGAAAGTAATTTATATTCCTCTTTAAAGAAAGTAGGTAATTGATACTGTATTTGTAAGTATCTAAATATGCAATGGTGTAATCTTTTACAAGTCGGTTTGAATAAGTGATACTTTTTTCCTTCCAATGTTTAAAACAGAAAGATCTATTATGTATCTTAAGAAATGTGTTATGCTAAAGGGAGGACTACTAGAAACTCTGCTGGAAATGGAACTTATCAAAGAGTATTTTGTTCAATAAGAAGATAGGTTGATGTTGAAAATAATAGATCATAGCACAAAACGTTTTAATTAAAAAAGAGTAAAAGCACTGTTTAAAATCTGGAAATCTAACACCGGGTTTTGGGCATTTGAACTTAGAGATAGCAATACATGGATTTTTTTCATTCCATAGAAAGTTCATACAAATGGAGTTGAGTTGTTTAGAATAGGAATTTTAAGGAGTAACATCAAAATAGTGTTTAAAATGTGTGGTACAATCATCATTTTAATAGTTTGAGTCCACCCCACCATGATTAATATAACGTAGACCAAACCAAGAGTAATGCTTCTTTTCTAGATTTTAACATGACAAAATTATGACAAAGTGTTTCTCTAATTTAGGGCGAATATCAAGGTATTTAACTTTTGCTGGACACAATGTGAAGTTAGTGGTGTCAACCATTTGTTGATAACAAATAAAGTTCAACGGTAAAACCTCAGTTTAAAAAAAATCAAGTTTATAACCCATGATGCTAGAGCAGAAGGAAAATTCATGTAAAAATGGGTCTAGCGAAGCTAGAGGATTTGACATATATATTAAGATATCATCCGCATATGCAGCCAGCTTAACATCCAACAAACCATGTTTAAAACCTGACATATTTGTATCGCAATGGGTTTGTTCCAGGAATGGCACAAAGCAGGAACAATAACAGAGGGGACAACCTTGCCTAGAACCTTTTTTGTCAATCAAAGCAGGAAGAAAAGCAACCATCAACAAAAACACTAGCTTGTGGTTTAAAGTATAGTAATTCTATAAATTTAGGGCCAAAGCCAAACCAATGAAGGGTAGTGAACATACATTGCCAATTAATATTGTCAAAAGCTTTTTCAGCATCTATTGAAACTGCCACACCAGGAGTTACATTTTCCAACAAGTCTGACAATGTTAGAACTCATTCTAGCATTAACAGCAGCAAACCTTCCTTAAATAAACCAGATTGGTTGGTTTTATTAAGAAGAGGAACAACAGACTCTAAGAGGGATGCAAGGATCTTAGCAAAAATGTTGCAATCATCATTGATGAGTGAAGTGGGCCTGTAGTTTTTGCAAAATTTGGGGTCTTTATTTTGTTTCAAGATGATGATTATCAAGATTTTCACAAAGGAGCCACTAGCTTTAGAATTAGCGAGAAACAAAAGTAAACGTTCTAATAATAGAGGTGCAAAAAATGAAGATAGGGATGAAATAAGTTAAATGAGGAATCCATCTGTGCTGGGTGCTTTTGTTCTCTTCAAAGTAGAAATTTCATCCAAAAACAGCAATGTCGGTCTTCGGTCTATGGGGGTCATTCCAACTTCAGCGCGTGACGGAGGCCGCCCGCCAAAGTTCCCCCGCCAGAAGACCGCACCGCGGTCAAATGACTGCGGCGGTCATTCTGACTTTCCCGCTGGGCGGGCGGGCGACCGCCAAAAGGCCGCCCGCCCGCCCAGCAGGAAAGACCCAGCAACGATGAAGCCGGCTCCGAATGGAGCCGGCGGAGTTGCTGGGGTGCGACGGGTGCAGTGAAAATCATTATGGGGCCCTGTGAGGGGGCCCCTGCACTGCCCATGCCAGTGGCATGGGCAGTGCAGGGGCCACAGGGGCCACACCACACCCGTTCCCGCCATCCTGTTCCTGGCGGTAAGAACCGCCAGGAACCGGATGGAGGGAAGGGGGAAGGGGGTCGGAATCCCCATGGCGGCGCTGCTTGCAGCGCCGCCATGGAGTATTCCTATGGCCAGGGGAAAACCGGCGGGAAACCGCCGGTTTCCCTTTTCTGACCACGGCTTTACCGCCGCGGTCAGAATTGGCCAGGAAGCACCGCCAGCCTGTTGGCGGTGCTTCCGCGGTCGTTGGCCCTGGCGGTCCATGACCGCCAGGGTCAGAATGACCCCCTATATCTGTAAGGGAGGGTAGTTAAGGGAGACCCTCAAAACATTTTTCAACGTTAGGTGCAGGAGGGCTTAGTGTCCTCAGTATTTAGTGTCATAGAAAATGAAATTAATTTAAAATGTCAGCATTTGAAACTGACACAGAATTATCAGTTAATTAATTATAAAATTAATGGTCGTTGTTCTGTTTCAACTTTCAAATAATTAGCAAGCATTTTACCAGCTTTTTTCTGGCCTCCATGGAACTTAGATTTTATTTAAGCAGAATATTGAATGCATCAAAAGTGGCAGTTTTATTAAATTCTGATTTAGCTTTAATCAATTCATGTAACACGAATGAAGATCTGGAGATGAAGTAAGCATGATCAAGTGTCTTAATGTGTTGCATTAGAAGAACATTTTGAGCCTTCAATTCTTTTTTTTCAAGCTGAGTAAGCACTAATGAAGGCCCAAACAGAAGCTTTAAATGCATTCCAATTATTGACAATGGAGGTAACATGGGAGATAATTTAAGAGATAATGAAAATTAAATATCAGATAAGTACTCATGAAAAAGAGTAATGAAAAGAAGAGTGGAGACAAAAAAGGAAACACATAAGAAAGCAAAAGAAAGAGTAGATCAACAATAAGCATCCAGACCTGGGGAGACATTAAGTAGCAATGAGTATGTGACGTGTCCACTCCACAACAAGATCAAACAGTGGCCATGAATAAATAAAGAAGAAAGAAAAATAAAGCTATATTTGAAAAAGACAAAAACATATAGGCCCTCATTACAACATTGGTGGTAAGTGCCGCTTGTAGGAGGCTGGCCTGGCTTGTAGTGGGTACGAAGGGGTACTTACACCTTGCACCAGGTCCAGGTATCCCTTATTAGTGTAGAGGGGTGTCTAGCAGCTTAGGCTGATAGAAAAGGTAGCTTAGCAGAGCAGCTTAGGCTGAACTAGGAGACGAGTGAAGCTCCTACAGTACCACTACTGTCTCTTGCACAATATCATAAGAAAACACAATACACAGATATACTAAAAATAAAGGTACTTTATTTTTATGACAATATGCCAAAGTATCTCAGTGAGTACCCTCAGTATGAGGATAGCAAATATACACAAGATATATGTACACAATACCAAAATATGCAGTAATAGCAATAGAAAACAGTGCAAACAATGTATAGTCACAATAGAATGCAATGGGGGCACATAGGGATAGGGGCAACACAAACCATATACTCTAGAAGTGGAATGTGAACCACGAATGGACCCCAAACCTATATGACCTTGTAGAGGTTCGCTGGGACTGTAAGAAAACAGTGAGGGTTAGAAAAATAGCCCAGCCCAAGACCCTGAAAAGTGGGTGCAAAGTGCACCTAAGTTCCCCAGAGAGCACAGAAGTCGTGATAGGGGAATTCTGCAAGGAAGACCAACACCAGCAATGCAACAACGATGGATTTCCTGACGAGAGTACCTGTGGAACAAGGGGACCAAGTCCAAAAGTCACGATCAAGTCAGGAGTGGGCAGATGCCCAGGAAATGCCAGCTGTGGGTGCAAAGAAGCTGCCACCGGATGGTAGAAGCTGTGGATTCTGCAAGAACGACAGGGGCTAGAAACCTCCCCTTTGGAGGATGGATGTCCCACGTTGTGAAGAGTCGTGCAGAAGTGTTTCCGTGCAAAAAGACCGCAAACAAGTCTTGTTAACTGCAAGGGTCGCCGTTAGGGTTTTTGGATGCTGCTGTGGCCCAGGAGGGACCAGGATGTCTCCAATTGTGTGAGGGGACAGAGGGGGCATCCAGCAAGACAAGGAGCCCTCTCAGAAGCAAGCAGCACCTGCAGAAGTGACAGAACAGGCACTACGAAGTGGAGTGAACTGGAGCTCACCTGAAGTCACAAAAGAGGGTCCCACGACGCCGGAGGACAACTCAGGAGGTCGTGCACTGCAGGTTAGAGTGCTGGGGACCCAGTCTTGGCTGTGCACAAAGGAAATCCTGGAAGAGTGCACAGGAGATGGAGTAGCTGCAAAAACACGCGGTTCCCAGCAATGCAGTCTAGCGTGGGGAGGCAAAGACTTACCTCCACCAAACTTGGACTGAAGAGTCACTAGACTGTGGGAGTCACTTGGACAGAGTTGCTGAGTTCAAGGGACCTCGCTCGTCGTGCTGAGAGGAGACCCAGAGGACCAGTAATGCAGTTCTTTGGTGCCAGCGGTTGCAGGGGGAAGATTCCGTCGACCCACAGGAGATTTCTTCGGAGCTTCTAGTGCAGAGAGGAGGCAGACTACCCCCACAGCATGCACCACCAGGAAAACAGTCGAGAAGGTGGCAGGATCAGCGTTACAAGGTCGCAGTAGTCGTCTTTGCTACTTTGTTGCAGTTTTGCAGGCTTCCAGCGCGGTCAGCAGTCGATTCCTTGGCAGAAGGTGAAGAGAGAGATGCAGAGGAACTCTGATGAGCTCTTACATTCGTTATCTGAAGAATTCCCCAAAGCAGAAACCCTAAATAGCCAGAAAAGGAGGTTTGGCTACCTAGGAGAGAGGATAGGCTAGCAACACCTGAAGGAGCCTATCAGAAGGAGTCTATGACGTCACCTGCTGGCCCTGGCCACTCAGAGCAGTCCAGTGTGCCAGCAGCACCTCTGTTTCCAAGATGGCAGAGGTCTGGAGCACACTGGAGGAGCTCTGGGCACCTCCCAGGGGAGGTGCAGGTCAGGGGAGTGGTCACTCCTGTTTCCTTTGTCCAGTTTCGCGCCAGAGCAGGGCTGGGGGATCCCTGAACCGGTGTAGACTGGCTTATGCAGAGATGGGCACCATCTGTGCCCATCAAAGCATTTCCAGAGGCTGGGGGAGGCTACTCCTCCCCAGCCCTGACACCTTTTTCCAAAGGGAGAGGGTGTAACACCCTCTCTCTGAGGAAGTCCTTTGTTCTGCCTTCCTGGGCCAAGCCTGTCTGGACCCCGGGAGGGCAGAAACCTGTCTGAGGGGTTGGCAGCAGCAGCAGCTGCAGTGAAACCCTGGGAAAGGCAGTTTGGCAGTACCCGGGTCTGTGCTAGAGACCCGTGGGATCATGGGATTGTCTCACCAATGCCAGGATGGCATTGGGGGGGCAATTCCATGATCTTAGACATGTTACATGGCCATGTTCGGAGTTACCATTGTGACGCTATACATACTGTATGTCGTGACATATGTATAGTGCACGCG
Organism: Pleurodeles waltl; assembly: GCF_031143425.1. NCBI lineage: Eukaryota > Metazoa > Chordata > Amphibia > Caudata > Salamandridae > Pleurodeles > Pleurodeles waltl. The sequence continues at coordinate 265,292,057 of NC_090440.1, forward strand.
TGTAATGGTGTCCCTGCACTCACAAAGTCCGGGGAATTTGCCCTGAACAATGTGGGGGCACCTTGGCTAGTGCCAGGGTGCCCACACACTAAGTAACTTAGCACCCAACCTTTACCAGGTAAAGGTTATACATATAGGTGACTTATAAGTTACTTAAGTGCAGTGAAAAATGGCTGTGAAATAACGTGGACGTTATTTCACTCAGGCTGCAGTAGCAGGCCTGTGTAAGAATTGTCAGAGCTCCCTATGGGTTGCACAAGAAATGCTGCAGCCCATAGGGATCTCCTGGAACCCCAATACCCTGGGTACCTCAGTACCATATACTAGGGAATTATAAGGGTGTTCCAGTATGCCAATGTAAATTGGTGAAATTGGTCACTAGCCTGTTAGTGACAATTTGTAAAGAGAGAGCATAACCACTGAGGCTCTGGTTAGCAGAGCCTCAGTGAGACAGTTAGGCATCACACAGGGAACACATACCTATAGGTCACAAACTTATGAGCACTGGGGTCCTGACTAGCAGGGTCCCAGTGACACATACCAAACATACTGAAAACATAGGGTTTTCACTATGAGCACTGGGCCCTGGCTAGCAGGATCCCAGTGAGACAGTGAAAACACCCTGACATACACTCACAAACAGGCCAAAAGTGGGGGTAACAAGGCTAGAAAGAGGTTACTTTCTCACACCGCTTACCGCCATGCTGACTGCCACCAACATACCGTGACCACAGCGGTATACCGCTACGGGTATTATGACCCACACATAGAAATCTGCCACTATACAGACACACACACACCCAAGTCCGCCAGACCAGAGGTCACTGATATACTGGCGGTACCAAAACCCACACCTTTACGCCAATAGAAATACACCCTCAGCATCATGACCCACGATTTACTGCGGCGGTCATTCAACCCGGTAAACCATTGGCGGTACACACCGCCACACTCAAAATACACACACACTAACAAAACTACACCACATTGGACAATAAAAAATACACACACCTGACACTCATACACACACCACGCCCACACCAATATAAAACACACACCCACACTACCCACAACCCTTTATGACCCAAAGATTTTGGCAAGTGAGAGAGAGAGACAAAGCAGGAGCACCCACTGAATCTGAGCCACAAAACACCATCACCCACAGACCATCCATGCACCTCACAGCACACACCCCAACACATCACCCCACACACCCTCACACCTACCACTCACACTACACCCATGGCACCACAAAGACACCCAGGTTCTCAGAGGAGGAGCTAAGGGTCATGGTGGAGGAAATCATCTGGGTAGAGCCACAGCTAATCGGATCACAGGTGCAGCAGACATCCATTGCTAGGAAGATGGAGCTATGGCAGAGAGTCGCGGACAGGGTCAACACAGTGAGACAGCACCCCAGAACAAGGGATGACATCAGGAAGAGGTGGAACGACCTACGGGGGAAGGTGCGTTCTGTGGTAGCAAGACACCAGATAGCTGTACAGAGGACTGGCGGTGGACCCCACCTCCTCCCCCACAACTAACAACATGTCAGGAGCAAGTCTTGGCCATCATGCATCCTGAGGACCTGGCAGGAGTAGCAGGAGGACTGGACTTTGGTAAGTCAAATCGCTATTACTATCACCCCGACCTGCATGCCATCACAAACTCCTACTCCTACCCTCACCCACATCACTCCACCACCTCACATGTACCCCACCATCACATCTCACTCATCCCAATAACAAGCCCTGCATGTCATACCAATGCATGGACCCCCATCACAGACCTGCATGGACACCGATCACCACAGGATGCACACTAGTGACAATCACTTAGCCAACCAAATCACAACTCACACAAGCCAAAGGTGTCTTGCTAATAACAACCATAGAGGGAAACATAGCCATGCACAAGATGGCACACACGGAAACAATAACACTGCATTTACATCCCCACAGGACCCCACTCAACGTCACCTGAGATGAGGTGCCAGCCACATCCAGGTCCCCCCAGAAGAGGCCCACAGTGATGAGAGTAGCTCTGCACGCTTGGATCACGATGACCAACCTGGCCAATCAGGGACCTCTGGACAGTCGGTGACCCAGCCACAGTCCCAAACCACCACAGACCCTCCCCCCTCAGGAAAAACCACCCGAGCACCCACCCAGCGAGCCCAGGCCACTGTCCCCAGGACAAGTCAATCAGCAGTGTGTCCACCACTACAGGGACCCCAGGCAACCCCACAAACACAGCAAGATCAGGGACCGGGGGTCAGTCGCAGTGGGCACACAGTTCAGGGGACAGAGGCACAGGACAACAGGGAAGCTGGGAGGACTGCTGTGCGACAGGGAGAGGACAGGCCCAGGGAACCCACTCTCCACAAGGCACTCTCCAGCATCCTGGTAGCATACCACCATTCCCAGGAGATGATTGGCCAGATACTGGCCAAGTTGCAGGAGACCCAGCAGCTGCAGGAGGGACAATACCTTGGGATGAGGGATGAAATAACTAACATCTACACCATCCTGGTCACCCTTGCAGGGGTGCTGGCTGAAATGGCCAAGTCCATGAGGGAGGCAGTGGCACAACAGCAGGTGCCTGACACTAGCCAAACCGAGGAACAGCCTTCCACCTCCGCCGGCACTAGTGGACAGGAGGCCCCACCACAGGACCAACAGGCCAAAAGCACCCCACCACCTGCAGAAGGAGAACCACCCCGCAAACGGTGCCTGCGATCCAGGCAGAAGACAGAGAACATTGCCAGTACCCATGCCAGGAAATAAGACTCTCCTGATTGTCACCCTTCTGTCCCACTCTGTCACCCTGTCCACCTTGAACTGCCATTATTCCCCTTTCTATACCCCATTGGACAATGCACCTGTGATACCAAGAAACTGGACTGTACCCTGGACTTTCCTCCCCATTGCACATCCCCTTCTACTTATGAGCACCTAAATAAACATGCTAGGAACAAATACTAATCTGAAGTCTGTCAAATGATTCACAAATGTATTAGTAGAACATTACCAAAGTACTGCAATTTAAATGTACAGTGAAATACACTTTGGAATGACCTTTGGTGGGCAGCAGTTCACATAGCAGGAGCCAGAGTGGGGCACAGATATCTGAAAATAGAGATGCCAAAGGGTGCAGTCAGTGGCCCTAGACAAAGGGAAATCAGGCTGCCATGTACATTGTCCAACAGAAAACTGAAATGTAAAGTGAACTTACACTGTCCACAGGCTCCACCTCTGCCACAAGACCATCTCCAGGCACATCCTCCTGCAAAAAATGCACCTGACGTCTCAAGGCCAGGTTGTGCAACATGCAACGATGATCTGGCACACTTTCTTGGGTGAGTAGTACAGGGATCCACCTGTCAGATGGAGGCACCGGAATCTGGCCTTCTGGAGTCCAAAGGTGCGCTCAATGATCCTCCTTGTTCTCCCATGTGCCTCATTGTAACGTTCCTCTCCCCTTGTCCTGGCATTCCTCACTGGGGTCAGTAGCCATGAGAGGTTGGGGTAACCAGAGTCACCTGCAAATATTGAGGAATACCTGTGAGCCGCACACTGACCCTTAGAGCCAAACCCACAACCATATACCTACATCAACTGGGTGAGGACCATGGTCTCACCTATTAGCCACACCCGGTGCCTCTGGAGTTGAGACATCACATATGGGATGCTGCTATTCCTCAAGATAAAGGCATCATGCACAGAGCCAGGATACGTGTCATTGACATGGGAGATGAACTGGTCATCCAAGCACACCATCTGCACATTCAGAGAGTATAAGCTTTTTCTATTTCTGAACACTTGTTCATTTCTCCGGGGGCGACAAATGCAATATGTGTACCATCAATAGCACCAATGATGTTGGTGATCTGTCCCAGTGCAAAGAAGTCAGCCTTCACTGTGCCCAAGTCCTCCACCTGTGAGAAATACGATGTAGCTGCACATGTGTTTCAGCAGGGCAGAGAAACATCTGGTCAGTACATTTGAGAACATAGCCTGTGACATACCTGATGCCATGGCCACTGTTGCTTGGAAGGAACCAATTGCCAGGAAATGGAGCACTGACAGGACCTGCACTGGAGGGGGGGGGGGGGTACCTGTGGGGTGGCGGGTAGCTGAGATCAGGTCTGGCTCCAATTGGGCACACAGTTCTTGGATTGTGGCCCTATCAAGTCTTTAGGTCAGGATAATGTGCCTGTCCTCCATTGTCGCAAGGTCCACCAGGGGTCTGTCCATGGGGGATGTCTCCATCTCCTATTCATCCTCAGTGGTTGAACTCTAGGGTGACAAGCTGTGAGCAGAAGTTCAAGTTGACACATATTTCAACAGTAATATGCATTTTTTCCTTCACAGAAACAGTTTGTGAACTCAAAAGTCAGTTGATGTGCCAATGTCTGCTGTGACGCAGTTAGGTGCCGTGGCCTGTGCCCCCCTGAAATGGCGGGTGCTTGACATGTGAGGAAGGACAAGTGGAAATGAGGTAATTCCGCTGGCATTGTGCGCCATTACGGTCGGCGGTTGACGACCGCCGCGCAACACCGCATTGGTTACCATTGGGCCCTATGGGTTCCAGGAGCCAATGGCAATGAACGCCGGCGGTGACGCTACGCACCGCCACGGATGTGACTGCCATTTTCTATCTGTGCACTCACTTTCTACCTGACCTTCAACAGGAGAGGACCTACACTGCAAGTGCTGCTGTGACCTGTGTCTGGAAGTGACAATGGCTCGAGTGTCTGGGGAAACGGCTCCTTCCTTTACTTCAGAGAAGTTGGGGAGAAAGGTGGATGGGTTCCTACCCCAGTACACTTTAATCTATGGTCCTCCAGACAAACAGGTGAGTACACTGTGATCATGATGCGTGGGCCATGAATGTATGGATTGCTGTGTGTATAAGCCTCGTGTATGGGGGGTCAGAGGGGTCCTTGGCAGAGTGCTGCATGTATGGTGGGCAATGTATGTGCGTAAGGGGATGGGGAGATATGTTGGGCCATGAGTATAGCAGTCCGGACACTTGACTAATACCTTTTCTGCTGTATTTTTTCTGCAGGTCAGCACCCATCAGAAAAAGGGTATTTGGTGTGCCATCATCAAGGAGGTGCGGACCCTGGGGGTCTTTGATAGACTGAGCACCCACTGCTGCAAACGGTGGGAGGACCTGCGCCACTGTGCAAAGATGATGGCGGAGGCCCAGCTGGGGATGGCCTCCCAACGAGGAAGGGGTGCCCGTCGTACCCTGACCCCCTGATGTTTCGCATCCAGACAGTGGCCTATCCGGAGTTGGATGGGCGCTTGAAGGCATCACAGCAGCCACAACAGGGTGAGTACAGATTCAGAATCATGACTTTGCGTGTTAAGGTATTACCTGGGTGGAGGATGTGGGCTGTGGGTGCCCCTGGGCCAGGTCGAACATGGCAGGGTATGTTCAATGATGTGCAAGCTCAGATGCACTCCAACCCCAATAAGGTTAGTGGGCATCTACTACTAGGCAGTGTCCTATGGGTTTCAGGTGTGCAGCTAATGGCGTTAAGCATTGTACCCCATGGGCTGGTGACTAGCTGTGTAACTGGTAGTGCATGGCCTAGTACATAGGGCTGTTCCCTGAGAGTTGTGTACACCAACTGTAGTGTTGTTGCTGGCATTGACCAAGTGTATCCTCTGTCTCTCCCCCCCTTTTTGTTTTGTCACCCTGTCCTTTTGTGCATTAGCATCATCTGGTGGAAGAGCAGAGGCACCGGCGACGGAGGGAGCTGCATCCCACATGGGCCTGGAGGCCGAATCCACCAACAGTGAGGGCACCAGGGGGACGGAGGGCGAGGGGAGCACCACGACGGAGACAGGAGGGGACACTACCGACAGTGACACCTCCTCCAATGGCAGCTCCCTGGTAGTGGCAGACACCTCTGTGGCCACCCCAACTACAGGTACAGCCGCCACCCCCCGTCCCAGCACCGCCCTCCCAGCAGCCCCTCAGCAAGTTTCCAGTGCCCTCTCCCCCAGGAGGGTGGGCATCTCCTTTGCCCCAGGCACCTTAGGCCCTTCCCCACTCGGCCCTGCTGACCTCAGTGAGGAGGCTATTGACCTCCTGAGATCCCTTTCTGTTGGGCAGTCAACCATACTGAATGCCATCCAGGGTGTAGCAGGGCATTTTCAACAAACAAATGCATACCTGGAGGGCATTCACTCTGGCATGGCGGCCCAACAGATAGCATTCCAGGTTCTTGCCAACACACTGCCATTGTCCCTGTCTCTAGCCTCCCCCCTCCAACTTCCTCTACCCAGTCTCAATCTTCTCAACCCAGCCTATCCCAAGCACACCTTCAGACCATCAATAACCCAATTCAACACACAGAAGTTGCCCAGGCAAACACAAGCACTACACTTCATCTCACAAGCACTCACACAAGCACCATCCACATGCATACACACCAACATCCACTGTCTCCACTGTGTTCCCCTCCTCCTCGTCGCCCACCTCCCTCCCAGTAGCGTCTCCACTCACACCTGCATGCACTACATCCTTATCCACTACCTCCATCACCAGCACGCCTATCACTACACGCCCCTCACTGGCAGTCACGACCCCCACATCTATGCACACGTCCCCTGTGTGTTCTCCCACTGTGTCTGTGTGAGTCTTCCTCCCAAAGTACACAAACGCAAGCACAGACACCCAACAGCCATCCACTCACAACAGCATCCAGCCCATGCACCTGCACCCAAACACAGCAGACTGACACCTCCTACAACCACCCCCTCTTCCTCCACTCCCAAACCTTCACCCACCTCCCACCCCAGTGTCCCTAAGAAGCTTTTCCTCGCCACCCTTGACCTAGAGGCACACAACACCAGCCATGGCACTTCAGCTGTCCGAGCCTGCAGGTGAAGGCCTGGAGGCTACCACCACCACTGACACCACCACCACCTGTACCGCGGCTAGCACCAACACATGCACCACCGCCATCACCGCCACATGCACCACCACCAGCAGCACCACTGCCAGCAGCAGCAGCCCCAATGGGCAGCCGTCCGACGCTGCAGATGAAGGCTACCACTACCACTGACAGTATGGCCAACTGCAGTGCAACTGGCATCCACTGAGCAGCCGTCACTGCTGGCGAGCAGTGCGCAGTGGTGACTACATGGGCTGCAGTGGGTCCTGGCCCCTGCAACAACTGTCGGTGTGACACACAGGTGAGAGACTGTGACCTTGCACCATCCAGGATGAAGCACACTGGGGACAAGACCCCCTCCAGAACCAGTGGAAGAAGCCATCCACTCAGCCCCTCCTTGCCAGGATGAAGCACACTGGGCACAAGGCCCCCTCCAGAACCAGTGGAAGAAGCCATCCGCTCACCCCATCCTTGCCAGGATGAAGCACACTGGGCACAAGGCCCCCTCCAGAACCAGTGAAAGAAGGCATCCACTAGAGTGACTGTGGCTTTGCCCTCTTCAAGACCAAGCATTGGGCAAACCACCCACTAGAGAGACTGTGGCCTTGCACTCTCCAGGACCAAGCAGTGGGCAAACTACCCACTTGAGAGACTGTGGCCTTGCACTCCCCAGGACCAAGCAGTGGGCAAACAACCCACTAGAGGGACTGTGGCCTTGCACTCCCCAGGACCAATCCAATCAGTGGGCAAACCACCCACTAGAGAGACTGTGGCTTTGCACTCCCCAGGACCAAGCAGTGGGCAAACCACCCACTAGAGAGACTGTGGCTTTGCACTCCCCAGGACCAAGCAGTGGGCATGGAGCCCCCTCCAGGCCAGTGGCGTTGTACCATCTTCCGGCTGAGGTGCCCCCCATTCCCTCTCCCCCTGAGGTGCCTGTGTGTTTTCGACCTGATGCCCCTACAGTGTTCTCTCCGTATTGAGGCAGGAGTCAAGTGTGCCCTTGGCCTATGTGTTTTGGCCCAGTGGGCCACGGACATTTTGGAGTGGGCATTGTCCCTCCTTTTGAATATATTGTATATATTGTAGCTACTGTTTCTTGATTTAAGTAGGTATTTTTCTAAGACTGTACTATTACACTCATTTTACTCCATTCCTTTTGTCCTTGCGTTATTCCTGAGTGTTACGGGGTGTATATGTAATGTTGTTGCATCTGTTTGTGTGTATGGTGTTGGGGGTGAGGGTGTGTGTAGCATCTTGTGTGTGTGTGTCACTCTCTTTTTCCTCCGCCCTTCCCTTGAGTGTTAGGTGCAGTACTCAGCGTGGTCGTCTTCGCCAGCTTTCGTGTTCCTGGTTTATGAGAACGTACACCAGCATTGGGAAGAAGTGCAGCTCGGGCTCCATGGCATCGTGGTTCTTCCTCTAGTGTTGAGAGGTGAGTAGTTTCCCTGCAGACTACTGTTTCTGCCGTGCTTTTGATGGTGGTGGTACTGCCCCGGAAAAGGTGGTGGATAGGCATGTTGTGATGCAGTGGGCAGTACATTGTCTTCCGCCTGGCTGTTGGCAGTTAGCGCTGCGGTGTTTATTGCTACCGCCGTGGCGGTCAGTGTGTTAAAGTGGCTGCTTGTGTTGGAAGTTTACGCCGTGGTCATGATTCCGATTTTTTTTACCGCTGGCCTGTTGGCGGTGTTACCGCCGATTTATCACCTACCGTCAAGGTTGTAATGAGGGCCATAGCATCTTAACACTGTGGAGCAATAATCCCCATAGCATCCGATACTTTGACAGGGTAATCAAAGGATTTAGCAAGACCCTCATAGGTTATCTGGCATCAACATGGATTAAAAATGCCATAGCAATTATTCAGTTGTTTCATTTGAGGTCACAGAGTGAGAAATTCCTTACGTCTGGCATTGATTGCATTAGAAACATCTTGGGGGATGAAAACATTATCACCAGACAAGGCACTACTTGTCTTTGGCATTTTTCAAAACTCAAAGGAGGTCAAGAAATTCCAGGAAAAGCATATATATGCTGTGAGGCTTGGATGAAGGGGGAGTAAGTCCAGGATGTTGAGCTTGTCGCAAGTTGAGAGGAGGTGCAGACCAAGCAGTTCTGGAAAGCTTTTCTTTAATAAGCCCAGAAGGTTAGGTCCCTAAAGAGCTTCAGGGAGACCATAAAAACAAAGGTTCTTATGATGATTCCTGTTTTCCAAATCTTCAGTGTGAAGGTTAAGTTTCAGGTATCTCTTGTTCAACTAAAGGAATATTTGGAGCTATATACTGAAGAGGGCTGGCACAGTGTTCAATCTCCACCATTTTATCTTCAATATTAACCTATCTGCTTTCGAACTGCTGTAATTTCTCATTAGTGGCACTCATAAAAGGCTGAAGACTCCTCACCTCATTGAGTATGGTGTCCAAAATTAGACTACTGAATGAAAGAATGCGTGATGGAGGATCATTTTTAGCCCTTTTAGGCTTTGTATCAGCAGAAGTAGCCTTTGCCCCACCAAGTGTGTTGTTGGCCATCTTGTTATGAAGTAATTTCATTAGAGACTTTTGTGAGGATTATATTCATCCCCTAAACTGAGGGCAGAAGTATAGGATAGCTCAACAGTATGTGAAAACAAAAGGCAAACACTTCAGAAAAGCAGGAAAAACATTAGAATGTGACCAGAATAGTCAGTCATGAGAGATAGTCAGCATTCAAAATGGCAGTGAAAATAACGTTTTATGGTGAAACATTAGAAATGTATAAAATACATGGCAAAAAAGACCAAGCAGTAACTTAATAGCTGAGGGCACCAAGTAAATCAATTTGTGATGATTGTGCTGTCCTTCAAGTAGGAAGCACTAGCTGGTACCATTTTAGGAAGCGTGACACTCAGAAAGCTCTTCACCAGTTCACTAAAATGATGATATTCAAAACACAAGTGGGTACTCCCAAGGGATAGAATCATGCCAGGAGGTCGAGCAGGGGCTGGGAGAACTCCATATGTGGGAAAACAGACTTTTATTTCAGGAATGAGCTCTGAGTGACTCCAGTACTCACAAAGATGCCTTCATCTTGATCAGCAAGGAAATCATGCCCGTAAGGTAGCATTGATGAATTAGGAAATATCTCTCTCTAATTCTTAGACACAGGACAGGTTTTCCATTTCTCACAGCTCCTACCCTCACACAAACATATGAAATGGCTTTGCTCCTGCGCATAACAGAGCACCATCACACGAGTCCAGAAGCACTGAATCAATTTTCTATCATCAGGATTTCTGTCAATTTTGAAAAAGGTCTGAAGTGGTCATTTCAAAGAACGGGTCAGAACTGGAGTTAATGCAGGCCTAACTTTTTCCACTTGGGAGAGACATGAGCTTTGTAATTTAAAGTAGAATATCAGAGGTCTACAAACCGAGATGATTTGTTATTAAAGACCCCCTGCTGATGCCCACCGCAGTCTCTCTTAGCAATGCATTTCCAATGCCCTATTCCAAATCAAATTTGTGAATAGCATAGACATTATTGACATTGCCATCAATACTTAACTTGATGATGCAATGCAACACATCTTGCAGCTACTCTGCTCTACTCCTAAACCACTACTATGATACAAAGGTTTCCAATTAGCATACAACTATCTCATTCACTTTTTAGATAAACATATTGATCTTGTTAGAGAGCATAGGAAAAAACATTTAAATTCGTATGCCTGTATCTATCTCTTAAGTATGGCCAGATAGTAGATATTTGTCATCTCTCTGCCCTTTACATCCACATATTAGATTGTTATTTATTGGTTCATAATAAAATCTCTGTTAGACAATATGTGTTGCTCATGGTCTCTGAAATACACAGGGCATAATAATCTTTAAAAGTTACTGGAACAGCAGGAGTTTTTTGGCTTCCAGTACAATCAAAGTAAACTGTTTAACATAAGTTGAATGACTCATATTTTGCTCAATCTCAGTGAAATCCCACACTTAATATAACCACAACATAAATAAACACACATTCATACATTGAGCATGCATAATATTAGGACAACTATTAATGAATTTCCTTTTCATTTCAGTTTACTTGTCCGAAACAATTATGTGCCTTTTAACTGCCCTTTTCTATTCACATTGCTTGTGATTGAATATTGGGTTAACTGATACTTTCACCTTTATTACGTCACAAATTCTACAAGGTTGATTCGGAGCAAGTTTAGTACCTTTTAAAATGTAGTAGTTGCTGTAATCAACATGTGTGGTTTCCCCATAATCTCCTTGAGGGTGAGTGTAATCCAGATCAGATTTGCATTCTCCTGCATAAATAAGGACATCTTTACTGGAACACTGCCAATTTGGAATGTGAGCCAAGTCCCTATCATTGTTATTTATGTATTTGTACATATGTCCATTGCTGAGTGTACCTCTGCAGCTCTTGCAGGATGCTGACCCTTCAACTCATTCCTATAAAAGATGAAGCAAGCATCACTCCATGCGTTAACAGAGTCAGGATTGTATGTCACTACATCCAGAATTTGTAACAGCTCTCTGTGCTGCCAGGGTCACTGCTCTTTCTCCTTTGCTTTGTTCAAGATGAGCCATAGGTCAGCAGCTTTATCAACTCAATTGATATGGCATTGAGTTAGGCCCTGATTTATTAAGGCTTTGTGTAAACACTAGCCAATGAAAGATAATGCAAAGTGTTGCAGGGAATCATGTTATTTACTATCCTGTGCAATAAGTATTTAATGCTGGAAATGTGCACTTTTCACAACACAAAATCCACATTGGACCAGTTTGCTTCAAGGGGTCATTACTGGGTTGGATCATTGCAAACGCCCATAGGTTGTGCCACAAACCCAGGGCCTGTAAAGTAAATGCTTCATGAAGTAGTTAGTACTATACAAATATCACTATTCATTGCAGTAGTTAGTACTACTCAAGCATCATAATACAATAACTGGCCCATCTCGTATATTATGCCCCATTAGCAGAAAATCTCAGTCACACATTCTAAAAAAATGAACAATAACATCCCTGATAAAGCTTGTGGGTGTAATGATATTTGTGTTTTGACCACTGACTCTATGTTGCACTTAGCCTAGCAGCACACCGTCACATTAGTGACCACTAGCTTCATTTTGCCTATTGACTTTATTTTAGCATTAGCCACTGCCACGTAAAAAGCTGCTTGTACTTTTCCATGCCACGTTCTACAATGTGCTTTTTGTTCATGTTTTTATATTGCATGCCTGCGTGTTCTTTCTCACCAAGGGCTAGGACATAACATGGAGGAGTCAGTCAGTCAGCAAGATAAGGATGTACTAGTATGATGTTTATGGTACGGCAGGGAACGGTTTAGTTTTGGGAGGGACACCTTGGGAAACTGGCAGATTTTCTAGAGCTCGCCCCTCTGGCTTGTTTAAAGTATATAAGAGACCCAGGATTGATAGTGGGAGATTCAAAGACTTTGGTCAGGATTGAGACGTCAAAATGCCTGAAATCCGATGAGGCACAAGGCCCCCTCCAGAACCAGTGGAAGAAGCCATCCGCTCACCCCATCCTTGCCAGGATGAAGCACACTGGGCACAAGGCCCCCTCCAGAACCAGTGAAAGAAGGCATCCACTAGAGTGACTGTGGCTTTGCCCTCTTCAAGACCAAGCATTGGGCAAACCACCCACTAGAGAGACTGTGGCCTTGCACTCTCCAGGACCAAGCAGTGGGCAAACTACCCACTTGAGAGACTGTGGCCTTGCACTCCCCAGGACCAAGCAGTGGGCAAACAACCCACTAGAGGGACTGTGGCCTTGCACTCCCCAGGACCAATCCAATCAGTGGGCAAACCACCCACTAGAGAGACTGTGGCTTTGCACTCCCCAGGACCAAGCAGTGGGCAAACCACCCACTAGAGAGACTGTGGCTTTGCACTCCCCAGGACCAAGCAGTGGGCATGGAGCCCCCTCCAGGCCAGTGGCGTTGTACCATCTTCCGGCTGAGGTGCCCCCCATTCCCTCTCCCCCTGAGGTGCCTGTGTGTTTTCGACCTGATGCCCCTACAGTGTTCTCTCCGTATTGAGGCAGGAGTCAAGTGTGCCCTTGGCCTATGTGTTTTGGCCCAGTGGGCCACGGACATTTTGGAGTGGGCATTGTCCCTCCTTTTGAATATATTGTATATATTGTAGCTACTGTTTCTTGATTTAAGTATGTATTTTTCTAGGACTGTACTATTACACTCATTTTACTCCATTCCTTTTGTCCTTGCGTTATTCCTGAGTGTTACTGGGTGTCTATGTAATGTTGTTGCATCTGTTTGTGTGTATGGTGTTGGGGGTGAGGTTGTGTGTGGGGGTGTAGCATGTTGTGTGTGTGTGTCACTCTCTTTTTCCTCCGCCCCTCCCTTGAGTGCTAGGTGCAGTACTCAGCGTGGTCGTCTTCGTCAGCTTTCGTGTTCCTGGTTTATGAGAACGTACACCAGCATTGGGAAGAAGTGCAGCTCGGGCTCCATGGCATCGTGGTTCTTCCTCTAGTGTTGAGAGGTGAGTAGTTTCCCTGCAGACTACTGTTTCTGCGTGCTTTTGATGGTGGTGGTACTGCCCCGGAAAAGGTGGTGGATAGGCATGTTGTGATGCAGTGGGCAGTACATTGTCTTCCGCCTGGCTGTTGGCAGTTAGCGCTGCGGTGTTTGTTGCTACCGCCGTGGCGGTCAGTGTGTTAAAGTGGCTGCTTGTGTTGGCAGTTTACGCCGTGGTCATGATTCCGATTTTTTTTACCGCTGGCCTGTTGGCGGTGTTACCGCCGATTTATCACCTACCGTCAAGGTTGTAATGAGGGCCATAGCATCTTAACACTGTGGAGCAATAATCCCCATAGCATCCGATACTTTGTCAGGGTAATCAAAGGATTTAGCAAGACCCTCATAGGTTATCTGGCATCAACATGGATTAAAAATGCCAAAGCAATTATTCAGTTGTTTCATTTGAGGTCACAGAGTGAGAAATTCCTTACGTCTGGCATTGATTGCATTAGAAACATCTTGGGGGATGAAAACATTATCACCAGACAAGGCACTACTTGTCTTTGGCATTTTTCAAAACTCAAAGGAGGTCAAGAAATTCCAGGAAAAGCATATATATGCTGTGAGGCTTGGATGAAGGGGGAGTAAGTCCAGGATGTTGAGCTTGTCACAAGTTGAGAGGAGGTGCAGACCAAGCAGTTCTGGAAAGCTTTTCTTTAATAAGCCCAGAAGGTTAGGTCCCTAAAGAGCTTCAGGGAGACCATAAGAACAAAGGTTCTTATGATGATTCCTGTTTTCCAAATCTTCAGTGTGAAGGTTAAGTTTCAGGTATCTCTTGTTCAACTAAAGGAATATTTGGAGCTATATACTGAAGAGGGCTGGCACAGTGTTCAATCTCCACCATTTTATCTTCAATATTAACCTATCTGCTTTCGAACTGCTGTAATTTCTCATTAGTGGCACTCATAAAAGGCTGAAGACTCCTCACCTCATTGAGTATGGTGTCCAAAATTAGACTACTGAATGAAAGAATGCGTGATGGAGGATCATTTTTAGCCCTTTTAGGCTTTGTATCAGCAGAAGTAGCCTTTGCCCCACCAAGCGTGTTGTTGGCCATCTTGTTATGAAGTAATTTCATTAGAGACTTTTGTGAGGATTATATTCATCCCCTAAACTGAGGGCAGAAGTATAGGATAGCACAACAGTATGTGAAAACAAAAGGCAAACACTTCAGAAAAGCAGGAAAAACATTAGAATGTGACCAGAATAGTCAGTCATGAGAGATAGTCAGCATTCAAAATGGCAGTGAAAATAACGTTTTATGGTGAAACATTAGAAATGTATAAAATACATGGCAAAAAAGACCAAGCAGTAACTTAATAGCTGAGGGCACCAAGTAAATCAATTTGTGATGATTGTGCTGTCCTTCAAGTAGGAAGCACTAGCTGGTACCATTTTAGGAAGCGTGACACTCAGAAAGCTCTTCACCAGTTCACTAAAATGATGATATTCAAAACACAAGTGGGTACTCCCAAGGGATAGAATCATGCCAGGAGGTCGAGCAGGGGCTGGGAGAACTCCATATGTGGGAAAACAGACTTTTATTTCAGGAATGAGCTCTGAGTGACTCCAGTACTCACAAAGATGCCTTCATCTTGATCAGCAAGGAAATCATGCCCGTAAGGTAGCATTGATGAATTAGGAAATATCTCTCTCTAATTCTTAGACACAGGACAGGTTTTCCATTTCTCACAGCTCCTACCCTTACACAAACATATGAAATGGCTTTGCTCCTGCGCATAACAGAGCACCATCACACGAGTCCAGAAGCACTGAATCAATTTTCTATCATCAGGATTTCTGTCAATTTTGAAAAAGGTCTGAAGTGGTCATTTCAAAGAACGGGTCAGAACTGGAGTTAATGCAGGCCTAACTTTTTCCACTTGGGAGAGACATGAGCTTTGTAATTTAAAGTAGAATATCAGAGGTCTACAAACCGAGATGATTTGTTATTAAAGACCCCCTGCTGATGCCCACCGCAGTCTCTCTTAGCAATGCATTTCCAATGCCCTATTCCAAATCAAATTTGTGAATAGCATAGACATTATTGACATTGCCATCAATACTTAACTTGACGATGCAATGCAACACATCTTGCAGCTACTCTGCTCTACTCCTAAACCACTACTATGATACAAAGGTTTCCAATTAGCATACAACTATCTCATTCACTTTTTAGATAAACATATTGATCATGTTAGAGAGCATAGGAAAAAACATTAAAATTTGTATGCCTGTATCTATCTCTTAAGTATGGCCAGATAGTAGATATTTGTCATCTCTCTGCCCTTTACATCCACATATTAGATTGTTATTTATTGGTTCATAATAAAATCTCTGTTAGACAATATGTGTTGCTCATGGTCTCTGAAATACACAGGGCATAATAATCTTTAAAAGTTACTGGAACAGCAGGAGTTTTTTGGCTTCCAGTACAATCAAAGTAAACTGTTTAACATAAGTTGAATGACTCATATTTTGCTGAATCTCAGTGAAATCCCACACTTAATATAACCACAACATAAATAAACACACATTCATACATTGAGCATGCATAATATTAGGACAACTATTAATGAATTTCCTTTTCATTTCAGTTTACTTGTCCGAAACAATTATGTGCCTTTTAACTGCCCTTT
The DNA here is from genome assembly GCF_031143425.1 of Pleurodeles waltl. NCBI lineage: Eukaryota > Metazoa > Chordata > Amphibia > Caudata > Salamandridae > Pleurodeles > Pleurodeles waltl. Next base: position 265,308,172 of record NC_090440.1, read on the forward strand.
TCTATTCACATTGCTTGTGATTGAATATTGGGTTAACTGATACTTTCACCTTTATTACGTCACAAATTCTACAAGGTTGATTCGGAGCAAGTTTAGTACCTTTTAAAATGTAGTAGTTGCTGTAATCAACATGTGTGGTTTCCCCATAATCTCCTTGAGGGTGAGTGTAATCCAGATCAGATTTGCATTCTCCTGCATAAATAAGGACATCTTTACTGGAACACTGCCAATTTGGAATGTGAGCCAAGTCCCTATCATTGTTATTTATGTATTTGTACATATGTCCATTGCTGAGTGTACCTCTGCAGCTCTTGCAGGATGCTGACCCTTCAACTCATTCCTATAAAAGATGAAGCAAGCATCACTCCATGCGTTAACAGAGTCAGGATTGTATGTCACTAGATCCAGAATTTGTAACAGCTCTCTGTGCTGCCAGGGTCACTGCTCTTTCTCCTTTGCTTTGTTCAAGATGAGCCATAGGTGAGCAGCTTTATCAACTCAATTGATATGGCATTGAGTTAGGCCCTGATTTATTAAGGCTTTGTGTAAACACTAGCCAATGAAAGATAATGCAAAGTGTTGCAGGGAATCATGTTATTTACTATCCTGTGCAATAAGTATTTAATGCTGGAAATGTGCACTTTTCACAACACAAAATCCACATTGGACCAGTTTGCTTCAAGGGGTCATTACTGGGTTGGATCATTGCAAACGCCCATAGGTTGTGCCACAAACCCAGGGCCTGTAAAGTAAATGCTTCATGAAGTAGTTAGTACTATACAAATATCACTATTCATTGCAGTAGTTAGTACTACTCAAGCATCATAATACAATAACTGGCCCTTCTCGTATATTATGCCCCATTAGCAGAAAATCTCAGTCACACATTCTAAAAAAATGAACAATAACATCCCTGATAAAGCTTGTGGGTGTAATGATATTTGTGTTTTGACCACTGACTCTATGTTGCACTTAGCCTAGCAGCACACCGTCACATTAGTGACCACTAGCTTCATTTTGCCTATTGACTTTATTTTAGCATTAGCCACTGCCACGTAAAAAGCTGCTTGTACTTTTCCATGCCACGTTCTACAATGTGCTTTTTGTTCATGTTTTTATATTGCATGCCTGCGTGTTCTTTCTCACCAAGGGCTAGGACATAACATGGAGGAGTCAGTCAGTCAGCAAGATAAGGATGTACTAGTATGATGTTTATGGTACGGCAGGGAACGGTTTAGTTTTGGGAGGGACACCTTGGGAAACTGGCCGATTTTCTAGAGCTCGCCCCTCTGGCTTGTTTAAAGTATATAAGAGACCCAGGATTGATAGTGGGAGATTCAAAGACTTTGGTCAGGATTGAGACGTCAAAATGCCTGAAATCCCATGAGGATAGAAGATCTCTTTCTCTTCCACAACTGACCTTGGAGTCTGCAGCTTGAAGCTACTGAGAGAAAGATAAAGCACCAGATAGGCCTCATGGTGATGAATATTTACTCATTATTTGCTTTGCATTGTGAATGAGTATATATAAACATAGGTATCTGCATCTTTGCATGTATATACAGTATTTGCTGTTTATAGATTGAAGATACTTTCTATATGTTTTCATTTTATTGTTGAGCACATTTTAAACGTGCACTTTCAATTCTACTGACCTTCCTTTACGAACCTTGCAAAGTGATTTAATAAATGTGTTCTTAAGACTAAGAGGTGCATTCCAGAGATACATTTTGACTCTTTTCAGTGTGTGTGTATTTTGGCTCGGTCAGCAGTAAAGCAAAACACGGATGAACAAGTGTTCAGTAAACTCCTTTTAACAAACAATTTACTTTCACAACATTTCACACAGCTGTTAAAAGCAGATTTTATTTTATAATGGTTTTATGTAGGTTCACTACAGACTCCTGCTTTACTTTAATTGCATTTCTCTCTCTCACATTCCCACACACACATATCACCCACAAACATGCTTTAAATCTAGCCTGGCTACAGCAGTTGGTGTGGGCCCCAGACAAATTCAAATCACCCTGTCTAAAATTAAGTCTCTGGGATACAGTCTGAATTGATGATAGCAAAATAAAATACTTGACCTCCTTTCTGTCATAAGTTGCTCCATATATCATTCTACTGAAATCACTTTCAATCAGGTTCTCTGCTGAGAAATATTTTACCAAACTAACATAAATGGATGCCCCAGTAGAATTTCAATTGTCCTGTAAATGGAAACTTATTTCTGTGAACCCTTTCACTCTGTAACATTTTACATTTTTCACTGGGGTTTCCAGCCATAAACAAAGGTTACATTTCTTGGTCGCAGGGATACAGGCAGACTCATTTTTTGACATGCAGGGCCCTGGACAGATATTTATGTTGGGGTCTCCGGTTTGGGAAAACATATTAATTATTCATGCACAGCTTGTCCCTCCCTCTCATGATGCCAAGTAACACTGAGTTGAAAGTTAAACTTGTAGAAATGGGTAAAGAATGATAAAAATTATGGGATTATTTATAAAATAATGAGCGGTTACATTTATTACGTGCTCCAGCCTGCTGAAAGATGAGAGTCTTCTCTTTCTACTGGTTATTCTGGGCCATGTCCAGCTTATTGTCTTCATCACTCAAGTTTCTTGGTGCTTCACTTGGTACTCAGGCTTTTCTGCTAAAATCTAATTTTTTTGTTGTCACTTCACTGTAAAGGACACTTAAAAATGGGGTGGAGCTACAAACAGACAGTAATGGCTGGTCATTGTAGAAGCTCTGCAACAGCACAGCTGGCACCATCACTGTAGCAGTCCACTGGGACCCATCTCTCCTGTCTCCTCCGCTGCGGACATACCCTTGATGATATTTGGTAGACTTTTCATCCTTTGGGTAGTCTCCCTTAACCTTTTGCCTCTGTTTCTCAGGTTGTTGATGTGTGCTGGACTCTGATTTTACTGTTTTTGTTACTCTGGGCACTTTACCACTGCTAACCAGTGCTAAAGTGCAAGTCCTCCTTTACAAAATGTGTATGTAATTGGCTTATCCATGATTGGCATATTTATTAGTAACTCCTTAGTACAGTGCACTCGTGGTGTCCAGGGCCTGTAAATCAAATGCTACTAGTGGGTCTGCAGCACTGGTTGTGCCACGCACATAAGTAGCTCTGTAATCATGTCTCAGACCTGCCACTGCAGTGTCTGTGTGTGCAGTTTTAACTGTAAATTCGACTTGGCAAGTGTACCCACTTGCCAGTTTTAAACCTTCCCTTTTCTTACAAATCAGACACCTCTAAGGTAGGCCCTAGTTAGCCCCAGGGGCAGGTTGCAGTGTATGATTGACATATAGGGGGTCATTATGACCTTGGCGGTCTTTTCAAAAGACCGCAGAGGCCGCGGGAGACAGAATACCGCCATTGCCGGCGGTATTTCTGTCTCCCTATAATGACATTTCCGCTGGGCCAGCGGACGGTAACAGTGTTACCGTCCGCTGGCCCAGTGGAAATGTCACATCAACATTGCTGCCGGTTCGTAATAGAGCCGGCGGCAATGCTGATGTGCAGCGGGTGCAGTAGCATCCGTCGCGCATTTCACTGCCCGAAATTCGGGCAGTGAAATGCGCGACGGGGCTATGCCTGGGGGCCCCTGCACTTCCCATGCCAAGTGCATGGGCAGTGCAGGGGCCCCCAGGGGCACCCCAAGTCCCCTTACCACCGGCCTTTCCATGCGGTGTGTACCGCCATGGACAGGCCGGCGGTCGGGGACTCATAATCCCCAGGGCAGCGGTGCCCTGGGGATTATGACTGCCAGGCGGAATCCAGGCGGGAAAGTGGAGCGGCCGGCGGTATGGCCGTGGCGATTCCGCCACGGTCATAATTGCTGGCTGAACACCACCAGCCTGTTGGCGGTGTTACCGCCAACATAGCGCCGGCCGCCAGGGTCGTAATGACCCCCATAGTAATGTGTTTTATATGTCCTAACAGTGAGATATTGCTAAATTAGTTTTTCACTGTCCCTCTCATAGGTTAACATGGGGGCTACCTTTAAATCTGATTAAAGCGTAGATTCCCTTTGGGAGCGGATGGACATGTGGAGTTTGGGGTCTCTGAGCTCAAAATTTTAAAATACATCTTTTAGTAAAGTTGACTTTAAGGTTGTGTGTTTGAAAATGCCACTTTTAGAAAGTGAGCATGTTCTTGCTTATACCATTTCTGTGACTCTGCCTGTTTGTGGATTCCCTGTCTGGGTCAGTTTGACAGTTGGGCTGCTTGCACCTCACGCTAGACAGTGACACAAAGGGAGCTGCGGTGTAGTCTGCATTTCCTAATGAGCCATCTGTGTTAGGAGAGAGGGAGGAGTGGTCACTCACACCTGAAAGGGCTGATCCTGGCCTCCCACAATGCAGTCTCCAACCCCCTGGTGAGTGTCTGGGGCCTGTCATGGGCAAGGCAGGATTTCATATTCAAGAGAGACTTTGCTTTGAAGTAGGCCTAATTCAAAGGAGAAATTGGGTAAAAGAAGGGCACCAAAAACCACAGACTTTAGAACACTTCTGGAAACCAAGAGGAACCTCTGCCTGGAGAAGAGCTGAAGAGCTGAGGAAGAAGAGTGGCCCTGCCTGTGACTGTGCTTTATGGAGCTATCCTGCAGTTGCTGCTTCTGACAGAGTAAGAGGGCAAAGACTGGACTTTGTGTGCCTTCCATCTTGTAAAGATCTCCAATGGCTTGATTTAGGGCTTGCCTCCTGTTGTTTGAAGTCTCAGGGACAGCAAAGACTTCTCTCTGCCAGCACCTGGAGTCTCTGCCAAGTGGTGCCCATCCAGTATCTGGGTCCCTGAAAGGAGAAGCTGGCAGCCTAAGAGGAAGAAATCCACACACAGAACGCTGTGCCAGGAAAAAGATCGATGCAACTCCAATCTGCGGCTGGGAAATCGACGCGCGGCCGGCTTCATGGCCGGAAATCGACGCTCGCCTGCAACGCGACCGAAGAATCGACGCACAGAGCTGGAGAAACAGCATGCAGCATCGCTGGCGGAGGCTGATGAGACTGCAACCCGCGCTGCGTGGTTTTCGGATCATCGTGGGGATGGATTTCCAACGCAAACACCGCTGGGTGTGTAAAAACAACGCAAGGCATGCCCGGACCTGGGTGTGCTGATCGGATCAACGCATCGCTCTCCGCCGGGGAAAAGTACATGAAATCGACACATAGCAAGCCCTTTTTGACCCACACTCGCCCGTGCAGGGTTATTTTTGACGCACCCAAGGTACATTTTCACGCTAACATTGTTAGTGTGTGTTTAAAACTACATGAAGACTTTTTTTGCTTTTTAATTGATAATTTGACTTGTGTATTGTGGATTTTTGTCGTTTTGGTCTTGTTTTGTTTAGATAAATATTTCCTATTTTTCTAAACCTGTGTTGTGTCATTTTGTAGTGTTTTCATTAAATTACTGTGTGTGTTGGTACAAATACTTTATACATAGCACTCTGAAGTTAAGCCTACTGCTAGTGCCAAGCTACCAAGGGGGTAAGCAGGGGTTAGCTGAGGGTGATTCTCTTTTACCCTGACTAGAGTGAGGGTCCTTGCTTGGACAGGGGAGCCTGACTGCCAAAAAAAGACCCAATTTCTAACAGTATTGATGTGGAGGGGAGCCACGCAGCTCAGTTCCAAGACATGTAGTGAGTGATCAGCTGCCACATCCAGGCCCTGGCTGGTCGCCACCTTCTTGGTTTGTTTCCCATTACCCTGTAACCTACATCTGGAGACTGGATCTCCACCATACCACCGTGAAGGGGATTGTCTGATTGGAAGTCATGTGGTTTGCCTGTGATGCTACTTCTGGCTTGAGTGCCAAACTACTGGGACACGCTGGGTGGAGTTGAATCCCTGATGAAGTACTCTGGTGGGAAGGCTGCTGCTGCACCTTATAAGAAGTCAAGACTTTTGACAACTGGCCAGGTGAGGGATTCTCCCTTCTATGTTCATGCCCATCAGAAGCACCTCCTTTTGGCCACAGAAGATAAAGCAATACTGGGATCGTACCTGAAATTTAAGGCCTGACTGATGGCCTAGTTGGCCATGGGTTAATATTGTCTCTGCACACGCCAGCCTCAAGCTTTCTGATTCTTTTCAGCACTGGCTCCTCTGGCTAGTCAAGGATGAACTGCTGAGGGCCATATCCGCATGCCTGATCCTAGGGGCTATAAGATTCTAGTGGCTGCTTTACATGCAGGTGTTCTCAGCCTCAGGGTTAGAAGTCTGTAGCCACTTGTGGTGCACAGCTGTGACAAGCAGGTGTTAATCAACACTGGCTAGTGTGATGGCTGCGGAGAATAAAATGAGTAGAAATCTATTCTCACATTGCTATTGGATCCTCATTCCATTATCCACAACCCCAATGCAAACTATTTAATTTCATCAGCTCTACCCTGTGATGGCAGGAGGTGTGTTTTCGGTCATCTTATATCATAAAGAGTACACAATTCCTATGCGTTAAATGTAAAGGCACAGGTTCAGGCCAGACAGTTCTAGAACTCAAAAGAACAAGCCCTCACACATCCGTGGGATGTCATGCTTCATCATAGGGCCTGCTCCATATCAGACCGGCACTGCAATGTCTGACGGGCCCCCAGAGGAGGCACTCTGTCAGAGATCTTTAACAACAGTATGTGCCAAAGGTGAGGGTTAGGAATATATCTTGACCTACCCTAAAAGAAAAAAGCAGAAGAAACCAAAAACGGAATAAAATTGTCTCAAGGACCTCCTGATGCTAGTTTGAATTGTGGTGGAAGGCCTTGGTCAAGAATAAAAATACACAAATGAGGAGTGGGTACGGAGTAAGGTTCCCCCACTTGCAAAAAAGAAGCGTTGTTGAGGAAACTCTTCCCAACAGCTAGTAACTCAGGTCAACATGTTTTGCACCCTCCATGTCCCTACGGATCGTACAACGCTTATTCAGGACCAAAAATAGCATAAATACTTCCTCTGTACTACATACCTCAATGGGTTATCGGGGTGTAGAACTTACTTACATGAACACTACATCATAAGTAACCTAAATGAATGAACCTGTGTAACAGAAAGAACAAGGAGTTACGTATAAACGTCATTTGAACAAACTGGTCAACATATATTGTAAATAACCAGTGACATTGTGGTAAACAGTGTGACAGCTGTGACCAAACAAAACCATGCATCATTAGGTACATTATTATACTCCTTACCCCCCCCCTCCTAGGAAACGAGTTCCTTGGGATCAAGCGGACCCTGGGAATCACAACTCTGAATAAAAAGACGAGAGAACATATGTGAAAATGGTCAAAACCAAAAACTGGAATTAGAAATAGATATATATATAATTCTATTAGTTAGAAAGAATCTGCCACGGTTGCGTCAAGTCAAAAATTAAGATTCACTGTAAATGGAAAATGCACATAGATGTCAGCTAATGAAATAGTAGAAAAAGACCAGCTAAATAGTGGGACGAAAGTGTGCATGAACGGTGGTGAAAAAACGTACACATGAAATGAGGAAATACCTGGTAACTCCTGATACTACGTGTTATAATATCTAAAGCAACCGCAAGTCGATGTCATAATTATATCCAAATTTCCTCAACCAATCTAGCAGAGACCTATCCTTCTTGGAAGCTTCTGTATGTGTGACCACAGACTTTCACATTGAGAACGGAAACATTAGACACAACTAAAAAGATTGCATATGGATAAGTGTGTTCAACATAATTCATGCAATCCTGAGGTCACCCAATCATACTGAAAAAAGCCCAGCATTACACAACAACAATAGAAAGACAAACCAAAAATCAGTAAACCACTTCAAATCTAGGTGCCGGTTACCTGCCCGGCATACGTTGTCCTTAGAAGAAAGAAACCGGGACGCCAACTCAACACTAGAGGGGTCCACGAAGGTGCGCGGACCGATAGAATGAGGGGAAAAGCCCTCAAAGACATGGACCGGCAAAAGTAGTGGCAAAGGGGTATCTGAAAACAGAAAAGTGAAACAAATGCAGGATCTGAAACGGCAGACCGAAGAAAGAAAGGGAAGCCGAAAATCAATAAGCCATTTACTTATTAGAGGAGTTCCCGAAGCCGGAGACCTACCCAGCGTGCGCTGTCCCAAGTTGTGACCAGGACGCCAGTGCGCCAATTAAGGGGTCTCAGGCAGTACGCAAGCTAATAAGGAGAGGGGAAACCCTCTGGGGAGGGTACAGAGATGGCCGAGTAGACGAGTCAAGGACGGACTGCTATGCTCAGTTTCAGCCGTTCGTGCCATACTCGAAAGGGATGTGCATATTAAAAAAACAGTCACCAGCTAATCTAAACAATGGCAAAAAATGTTTCTCAATTGCCAAAACGCTACCGGGCATAAAAGAGAAAATTTTGTTATACTTTTTTAGCGCCGCATTTGCGTAATTTATGCCTAGTTGAAATGAATACTGTCAATTGTACAGGCAGGGCTGGGATGTCTAAAACATAATCAAAAGCCCCCAAAAAATATTGTGTAATGTCAAAAATAAGATGGAATAACTATGTGTCAGTCAGGCTGTTTAACTCAAAAAGAGGAAACCCAAAAAAAGGAAAACAGTAGTTTCTAAAAGAAAGAGGTCCATGGGATATCATCATTTAACCCATGGGTGTAAGTCTGTACACCCAACGCTGCTCCCTCTCAAACAGACTTTGAGGGTTACCCACCATAAGTCATCCAGTGTGTGTTTGGACTCATGAAAGTGGGTACTAAATTTGATAGTAAAGCGTCCACACCTGACGTTACTTCGATGTTCGTTTATCCTGACCTTTACAGGGTGTGTTGTCATCCCTATATAACGTAACTGACATGGGCACTGAATCATATAGATACAATTACGAGTGTTACAGTTGGTATGTGCCACTGTCCAAACGGTTGTAGATCTAAGACCTCTGTACGTGTAGTTGGGGGTCATACATTGCAATTACCACAGGGATGATGTCCCTTGACAGGTGGTAGTTGCCATAAACTAGTCTGTCTCCTTTCCGGAGTCGGTACTCGGGGGCGGGTATGCACCACCATATCTTTGATGTTATCAGTACATTTAAATGCAAATAAAGATTTTGGAATATCAATCCCACCACTACAGAGTATCGACCATCGCTTATTAATTCAACCTCTTGATGGTATTGGACATGGGGGTGTAGGTAGAAACACAGGTGAGGCGGAGGTCTGAATGGTTTGGTGTGGGTGCCAAAAGGGCTTCTCCATGATTGTACTGGGCCCTGGAGGGTAATGTCTATTATGCAGTTTCCGAGATAAATCGTCTGCTTGTGTCTCGAAACTAAATATCGTACTACAGTTGTGATGTAGCCTGAGTAACTGCCCATAGGGTAAATTGTCCCTGAGTGATTTTGGGTGGTGGCTTTCGTATAAAAGTAGGTTGTTCCGATCTGTATGCTTGTGATAGGTCGTTGTCCCCAATTTGCCATTGTGGATGGAAATTAAGAGATCCAAAAAAGGAAGTTGTTTAGAGGACACAGTAGAAGAGGATCTCAAGAACGGGTCAAGAGGGTTCACCCAAGCGATGAAGTCAGTCACCCAGTTAGCGGCGCCGTGCCAGATGAAAAGAATGTCATTGATAGAATGGCGCAAAAGTTTGATGTTGTCCATGTTAGGATTGGAATCATTAAGTATGAATGATTCTTCAAAATGATACATATAGAGGCAGGCTAGACTCGGCGCAAAGGTGCTTCCCATTGAGGTTCCTCGTATCTGATGGTAGAGTTGATCTTCGAATTTAAAATAATTCTCATTCAGCCAGGGAAGCACATTGCATAATGAAAGAGATAGGAGTCGAAAGTGTCAACATCTGCCTTGACAGGAAGTCCTCTGTAACCTGCAGGGTAGCTTCCTGCAGAATATTGGTATAGAGGGATTCCACGTCCAAACTGATCAAGACCTGGACTTGTTCCGTGGCATTAATCTGATCAATGAGGTTGAGAACTGAAGTAATATCTTTCAGAAAAGTGTGTGTCTCTTGTACCAAAGGTTGCAGGAAATGGTCACAGAAATAAGATAATGGTTCCAGGACCGAGCCAATCCCTGAGACGATGGGTTGTCCAGGGGGAGGAGGGTTGAGTGTTCTTGTGAATCTTAGGCAAGCAATAAAAATACAGGATACGAGGGTTGGGGGTGTCTAGAAAGTCGGCCTCTATCTTCGTTATCCACGCATTGGGATGTAGCCTCATTGATCATGGATCTTATCCTTACTTGTAGGTCTTCGGTAGGGTCATGACTAATCGGAGTGTAATAAGTGGTGTCACTAAGTAGACGTAAACATTCTTGTCTGTATGTCAGCGCATCTTGGATGACTATAGCTCCACCTTTGTAAGCAGATTTTATGACAAAGCTGGAATCATACGACAAGGACCTGAGTGCTTCCTTCTCTTGTGAAGGGATGTTTTGAAAAGTCTTGTTAGGGTGTGACTTCTTAACATCTGATAACACAGCTTTTTTTCAAAGGCAAGTAGTTCACATGGCATGGCAGCAGTAGGTGGAACAAAAGTCGACGGCTTTCCAAGGCCTGAGTCTTCTTGAAGGTCTGGTGGTTTGTTTTGGAAAAAGATATGGAGTCTGATCTTTCTAAAGAACTGAGACAATTCACAATTCAGAAGAAAGAAATCCTCCTTAGGTGTAGGAACAAAACCAAGGCATTTATTGAGAGCACAGGTCTCACCAGTGGAAAATGGTTTTGATGATAAATTGACTACTAAGTCTTGGGTGTGGGATTCTTGCCCTGACATCTGGTCACCATCTGAGGTTCCTCTCTGGACCAAAGTACATGGCGTATTCTTCCTCTGTGCCTGCCATTTCCTCTGCCCCGGCCTCGGCCTAAAAAAGGACCTTAGGCAAAATAGGGGCATGGTTGATAAAAAGGATACGTAGGTTGCCAAGTTTTGGCAACCATGCCCATTTAGCTTCCCCAAACAGAGTCAGAAACCACCCACTTCCACACCTTCAGCATCCAAAATGTAAATCTACTGAAAGTAATTGAGACCATAAGCACTATGCTCTCCTCCATGGACTCCAAGATAACTGACCTCAAAACTGAAGTGAATGCCCTGAGGCTAAGGCCCAGATTTAAGAGGCCTCTTTGCGCCACATTAGCGTTCTTTTTTACAATACTAATGTGGCCCAGGGAGGCCAAATTCTCTGTGTCATATTTACAAAGTGCATGCATTGCACAGCTTTGTAACCCCTTGCACCACATTATGTCTGTGGCAGGCATAGTGTATGCAAGTAGGGCTTTCCCCCGTTAGGGGATCGCAAAAATGGCGCAGTGGAATCTATGAGATTCCACTACATTGCTTTTAGTGGCTATTTTTAACACCTGCACAGAGCAGGCGTTAAAAGGGGAGATTCCATTCATTTAAATGGGCCCCTATGTACTCTGTAGGATTAGGGCCAAAACTTTGGTGCTAATCCTGCACATTACATCAATAGTGTCAAAAATGTTGATGTTATTGCCCCTACCCTGTGCCATGGTGCACATATATTAAATACGAAGCATACATATAGACGGTAGGGGGCGCTAATGGGCACAAGAAAGGTGGCGCTGCATTGGATGCAGCAACACTTTTTAAAAATGTGGGCCTAAACATCTGCACTTTCCAAACATGATATGGTTGAGATGGGACTAGATGAGGTAGACTCCCAGTACAAAAGACTGTAGGACTAGAGGAGGTAGACTGACTTTCTGATGCACAAGGTTACTGATCTAGAAGACTGGTGAACTTCTGGTGTTTCAGAGGGATAATCGTATCCCGAGCCCTGTTCGCTGTCCATTGAGCATTTCCACAACAGATTATTCCATGTGCCCTTGGACATCAACATACCAGAGCTGTTCTGCAAGAGGTGAGAAGTACTAAGGATCCTCTGCTGTTTAAGAGTAATCATATCTCCTTCTCTGTGGATTATTCTATAAACATCCAGTGGAAAAAGGTCTTGGCATTTAGACCCTGACTATGGTGATGCTATCTCAAACATGGACTCTGGACTCTGCTAGTATGCTTGCAACCACGGAAGGTAGGAAAAAATACTTTTGGGAGCCAAGTACCCTACAGTCCTTCCTGGATATGCCTAATGAATCTAATATGGACACCTGGTCTGCCCCGATGCTCTGGCTTAATCTTTGAAAGTAGAGACTGTTTCCCCTGGTTGGCCCCCACAATGTCCTGGAAGGTTCCGGAAATCTCTGTCTGGCACATGCAGAGAATCAGACTGGGCTGCTCTCCTGCAGGGGACAGACTCCCTACAGAGGGACTGAGACAGAGACAAATTGAAATCATCCTTGAATTCAACCTTGTTGAATGATGTGTTAACTGGGAAGGATGAGTAACTCATGCAACTCTTTACGGGGGGCCTGGAGAAATGTTAGCGGCTGTTCCTTTCCTCTGAGTCCAGTGAGTAGTAGCATCCATCTTTGCCTTCTGTCTGTCACTACCTTTTACTCCACCCTTTGCACTGTCCTTTATGTGGGCGCCCCCACGGGAGAGTCATGATAGCCGATACCTCTTCGTCATACCCATTGGCACTTTAAGCTGGGTCTTGCACCCACCCTCCCCTCCTTGGCCTCTGGCCACCAGGACTTCAATATCCACCCCTAAGATTGTCTTCCCTCCGTCCTCAATCATATAGAGGGTCATTCCAAGTCTGGCGGGCGGCGGAGGCCGCCCGCCAGACTTCCCCCCTCCAAAATACCGCTCCGCGGTCGAAAGACCGCGGAGGGTATTCTAAGTTTTTCCCTGGGCTGGCGGGCGGTCGCCAAAAGACCGCCCGCCAGCCCAGGGAAAAACTCCCTTCCCACGAGGATGCCGGCTCGTAATCGAGCCGGCGGAGTGGGAAGGTGCGACGGGTGCTGTTGCACCCGTCGCATATTTCACTGTCTGCCAAGCAGACAGTGAAATACTTGTATGGGCCCTCTTACGGGGGCCCCTGCAGTGCCCATGCCAGTGGCATGGGCACTGCAGGGGCCCCCAGTGGCCCCGCGACCCCCCCTACCGCCATCCGGTTCCCGGCGGGCGGACCGCCGGGAACTGGATGGCGGTAGGGGGGGTCGGAATCCCCTCGGCGGCGCAGCTAGCTGCGCCGCCTTGGAGGATTCCAAAGGGCGGCGGTACACTGGCGGGAGACCGCCAGTGTTGCCGGTCCGACCGCGGCTTTACCGCCGCAGTCGGAATGCCCTTGGGAGCACCGCCGGCCTGTCGGCGGTGCTCCCGCGGTCCTCCAACCCGGCGGTCATTGACCGCCAGGGTTGGAATGACCCCCATAATGTTCTGGTATTATATTTCATAACGGGAGTGTCCATGGTGCGCCACTGCGTAATGAAATGTATGGCATCCCCATGCTACTGTCTAGGGATCTCTACCCCCACACTGGGTAGAGGGGGCATTGGTTAGCACTGTCTGAGTTGCACATGTGATAGCTCTTGAGTTAAAGGTTTTCTACCTTTTCGCCATTTTTCTCTTCTCCTTCCCTTTCAGTTCCTTTTACAGCACTCTTAGGGGGTCACTCCGACCCCGGCGGGCGGCGGGCACCGCCCACCGGGCGGAAACAGCCCAAACACCGCACCGCGGTCAAATGACCGCAGCGGTGATCACAACTTTCCCGCTGGGCCGGCGGGCGATCTCAAGCAGATCGCCCGCCGGCCCAGCGGGAAAGCCCCAGCAAAGATGAAGCCGGCTCCGAATGGAGCCGGCGGATTTGCTGGGGTGCGACGGGTGCAGTGGCACCCGTCGCGATTTTCAGTGTCTGCTTTGCAGACACTGAAAATCTTAATGGGGCCCTGTTAGGGGGCCCCTGCAGTGCCCATGCCAGTGGCATGGGCACTGCAGGGGCCTCCAGGGGCCCCATGACACCCGTTCCCGCCAGCATCTTCCTGGCGGTGTAAACCGCCAGGAACAGGCTGGCGGGAAGGGGGTCGGAATCCCCATGGCGGCGCTGCATGCAGCGCCGCCATGGAGGATTCCCTGGGGCAGGGGAAAACCGGCGGGAAACCGCCGGTTCCCCTTTTCTGACCGCGGCTTTACCGCCGCGGTCAGAATTGCCCCGGAAGCACCGCCAGCCTGTTGGCGGTGCTTCCTCTGCCCTCTGCCCTGGCGGTTACAAACCGCCAGGGTCAGAATGAGGGCCTTAGTGTTCTAGGGACTAGCTCAGATGTTCTGGAGGTTGTGTTTTTGGGTGTAATCAGGTACACTTCACCCTCTGTAGCACTTTTACAGGATCTGGAAGTACTGCACTAGTCTGTTTTTGAGAAATGTCTAAATCTTTGTCTTTGAGCACCAGTTTGTGGTCTGCGATTCAAATCCTGTAAACTTGCTTGGACGTGATCTACTGTGTAAGTTAAACTGTTTTATTAGCTGCACACCCCCAAGAGTTGCAATACAGATAAATGATGAGGATTTTCCCTGTAAAATTGTGAAACATTACCCAAGTGTCTCATTGTACCCAATGCTGATATTTAATGATTTGTCTGAAGTTTTAAGAGACACAGTGACACCTGAAGTATTAGACTTTTCAGGAAGAGATAGGACTCATTAAAGGAGTTGAGTCTGTGAAAATAACAGTAAAGCCAAATACAGTGTAGCCAAAAGTTCCTTCATATAACATGGCACCTGAGACAATTGCTGGAATAACACCCCTGATAAACTGTTTAATTGTACAGGGTATTCTGAAGGAGAATATGGGGGCAAGTCCATGTAACTCTCCCATTCTAGGACTGTAGTAGCCCAATGGTAAATACTGCATAGTCCAGAACGTGAGAAAAGTTCATGACATTTTTGTTCCATGTTGTCCTGCGGTACTGAATCCAGCAGGGATGTTATTCCAAATTCCAGGTAAAACAGAATGGTACATTGTGACTGTCCTTTGCCAAGCATTTTTCTCCATACCGTTGCACGAGAAGAGCCAGTATCTCTTTGCTTTCCAGTTTGGCAGTTGTAGTTTGGCATAGTGCCGTGTTCCACAACGGTATATCGAGAGCCAGTCCATTTTTAACCATAGCTTGAAAAAGAATATAGAGTCTATTAAAATGCCCTATCATTCAGTCTTAGTTCACTGTGACATCAAACACTCAAGAAGCATGCAGGAGAGGCACAATTGCTCTCCTGAAACATTTTAGAGAAAATAAACTTAAAGCTTCCCCAGAAAAACTAAAGTATTTCAAGAAAGAAGTCCTGTACCAAGGTCATCATATTGAAAAAGGTGTACTGATGGTGTCACAAGAAAGAATCTCAGCAATTTTCAAAATGAATTCCCCCACCACTAGAAAGAAGTCAGACTGTTCTTGGGGATGGTTGGCTACTGTTGTCAGTGGATTCCAACCTTTTCCCTTTTGGACAGGCTTTTACAGAGATTGACACACAAAGATGTGCCTGATCCGGGACCATTGGATGGCAACTTTTGTGCACTTTCACAGAGCTGAGGGAAATCCTATGTCGTGCCCCAGCTGTGGGAATGCCTGTTTTTAACAAATATTTGTATTTATATTACTATGAAAGGGAAGAATGTGCTCTCTCAGCTTTGACTCAGTTGCAGGGAAATGCAAACAAGCCTGTGACTTATTTTTCGGCCACACTCGATCTTGTGTCTTCTGCGCGGCCAGTTGCATTCATCCACAATGGCAACAAGATTTATAATTTGTCGAA
Organism: Pleurodeles waltl; assembly: GCF_031143425.1. Lineage (NCBI taxonomy): Eukaryota > Metazoa > Chordata > Amphibia > Caudata > Salamandridae > Pleurodeles > Pleurodeles waltl. The sequence goes on from NC_090440.1 coordinate 265,323,846, forward strand.
TAAAATTACAGTTGTCTGCAAAAGTTGCTGTTGTTAAATGTGTTGCTCATAATAAAATCTACTGATTATGTAACTTTGGGAAGTGCATACGTAGATGAAGTGGTGAGAGATTTTACCCTAAGCTGCACCTTCTTTAATGGAGAGTGGAACAATGATACAAATGATGAGACAAGTAAATGTTTCTCATTGACTGCTGTTGATAATTGGAAGGAAGTTATGATATTGCAGAGGAAGTGACAGAAAAGAAACAGCAGATTTGAGTTAGAGCAGGATGTGTCGAGAGAAATGAGGATGATATTTGGGTTTCAAGTGAAGGAAGAGCAGTGCTGCCAAATAGTTTGTTGTCATCCATGTCTAGACTCTGTCATGGACAGGCACATGTTGGTCAAAACGCAATAATCAGAACATTTACACAGACATGGTTTAACCTCAGATTCAGAGTGATAGCAAAAGGCATGTGTCACAGGTGCAGGAAAATGGAGAGTTGTTACACTGAGCCATAAAGGCAGATCAGGGGGACAATTCACCTTGATGCAGTTCGATTTTATAGACCTACCTGTGAGCAATGGATTGAGCTGTGTTTTGGTCATTGTATGTATTTCTTTGGTGGGTTGAAGCATTCCTGACTAGGAGAAATGACAGTCTCACAGTTAATTAGGGAATCGATTCTGAGGTTCAGCTTCCTGACTTCTCTAGAGTAAGACTGAAGGACACACTTCAACACTAAAGATCTGAAATTATTATGTGCAGCATTACAAGTTGAGCAAAGATTACATTGCAGTTACAGAGCTGAGGCTTCTGGATTGGCGGAGCAAGTCATTGGTTCTCTGAAGTCTAGACTGTTGAAAGTATTGCATCCACCACTTTGAAACTGGCCAGACACATTGCCCTTTGTTTTGATGAGTTTGAGCAGTACACCCAACACAAAAAATGGTCTTTCCCTGCATGAAATCATCTTGGGGGGGGCATGAGATTGTCAGCTGTGCCTATGAATGTTCGTGTGAATATTACAGATAACTTGTTGCTGGATTATTGCAAAGGGTTTTACGTTGTTCAATCTTTGTCTCATCAGGTGGGAGAAGCTACAGTACAACCGCAGCAGGAGCTTTGTCATGACCTATGTCCAGGCGACTAGGTTATGGTGAAAGAAAATGTAAGGAAATCATGCTTGGAACCGTGTTGGAAAGGTCCCCATCAGGTAGTTTTGATTGTTTCCACAGCTGTGAAGTGTGCTGGTCTCCCTAACTGGGTGCATGCTAGCCAAACTCGCAAAGTTTCAGGTCCCCTAGATGACACAGCACCTGCTCCAAAACGGCTGGTTACAGTGAGCGAAAGGGATCAGGTTAGTCAAGCTGTTGGGGCTGGACAAATGACTGCTACATCACAAGTACGGTCTGAGGTGGGTCTGAGTGAGTCAACATCAGTGGTTGGTACAAAAGGGTCGAAACGGAATCAGATGACTTATGCAAGCTCAGATGCTGATGAATGAACAGTTGCTGTAGACAAAAGAGCTGTACCAGGAGACCATTTGTTAAGTGAACAAAGAGTGCCAGCTGTACAAGTGCTTCCAACAATTGATGAGGGGACAGAAGAATCAGGTTAATGTGAAAGTGATGCTGAGAGTCAAGTAAATAGAAGATCAAAGAGAAAAAGAGAACCAAGCCGAAAATACTCAGCACCTGAATGGAAAGAACCAAACTTAGAAATCTCATTGCTGCTTGATGGACAAAGACATTACGTTTTGGAAGTGATTATTAGTGATTATGGGCTGTTCTTTTATGAAAGACATTTGAACTTTCTAGAAGATCAAGGAACTTTTAAGAATAATTTGAACTTTTTGAAAGACTATTATTTGATATTTGCTTTGCTCACTAATAAAAAAAGACTGAAAAGAGACAGTGATACATTGAAGCCATTTTGCACTTTTGATTTTTGAATTTAAATTTTTGGTCTGAAATTAGAAAACTCATGAATAAAAGTAGAGATAATAAATGTAAATACATATGTGTAGGTTTAGTGGTTGTGACAGTTATTCTGATTATATTGGTGCTCACTGAAATGATTCAGATAAAGTTAAATCGACAAGTGTCCCGAGAGTAGCAATTCCCATAGGAGATCAAGATCCCCCATACAATGACGAATATTATTTACACATTGAAGGTTCTAGAGGTGATTTGTCTGCAAATGTATATTATACGTTGTTATATAAGTATGTAGATATCATGGAAGCTAGTGACTGTTATGTGTTCACACAGTTGCCATCACTGGTGAATGACGGAATCACCTCACATAGTCTTCCCTTGACCTATGGCATTTCCTGTAGCTTGTTGTTAACACTTTTGTATCAGCAGGAATTTTATCAATATTTTGACTCCAACTATAATATTGTGTTCTCAATTGTTCCAATCATAAAACATTTGACCAACATTGCAAAAGCAAAAAAACATTGACACAGTCAGAGGTTTCTTTGAGCCTATATTGGCATTTGGTACAATTTATGCATACAAAAATAATCTGACCTGTATTATTACCCCAGTAGAAAAAGAGTTTATTGGACAGGTTGAAGAAAGGAGGAGAGCTATGAAGGCTAAAGTAGAAAAGAGAGTAGTTTTACAAAGTTGGGTAAAAGATGAAACACAAGGATGCCTTGCTTTATACTATCAACATGTAGTGAAATCATGTCTATATAGACCCAGATCAAAGACATAAACACTTTTGTGGTGAATAGTCAATGTAGACATGTTCTCTTGTTTAAAAGTGTATGGACCTTTATATTAAATAGACAAGACCCCGTCATACCAGGCGTTTATTTAATTTATTTCAGGCTGCCGAAAGGCTGATATGCCACATGTTACCTGGGAGTTTTTTTCCAAAGATTTACCATGTGGAGAGGGGCTAGTGCTTTAGAGATTGTAGGAGATATCTTTGGCGCCATAATTCCATCAGTAGGAGTGATCGTGAATGATCTCAAAATATAGAAGTTGTCCATAGTAGGTAAGTTATCAACAGACAGTGCAGGTGCCATATTATTAATGAACACAAAAATGGTCGCTGTAAGATCAATGGTTTTGTGAAATCGCCTTGCATTAGACATTCATCTTACAAAGGAGAGCGGAGTTTGCAAAATGATGCAAGTCCAAAATTGCTGCATGTATATCCCTGATAATAGTAAGGAGATAAGTAAGTATATTGCGAATATGATAAGTTTGAGACAGGATCTGAAGGAGTTGACAGTAACAGGTGTGTCTGGGAAGCAATAGGTACTGGGTTTTCAGTGACTGGAAAATGGTTTGGAAATATAGGGAGAGGAATTGTTGAAACCCTTATGATGCCCCAATTGATAATAGCCTTGTGTGCCCTAGTTGCTGTCAGTCTTTACAAGTTGTTCAACAAACTGAAAGAAAGGAAAGCAAAAAGGAGAGTAAAAGGAGAAAGGAAGAGATTGAGATGGAGACTAAGAAGAGCATATACTATAGTAAAATCAAGCAGTTAGAGGAGTCCAGAAGACCTTACCTGGAGCAACCTCTGAAATGTTGGGCTGTCTCATTGAAAATGGGTGTTTAGAGTTTTGTTTGATGGCTTGATTCAACATCAGAGGGGGGACTGATGTAGAAGAAAGTTTAGCACTGTACCTCATGTCACAGTGATCATCTTTACATGACATTTTATGCATTATGCTAAACAAACCACTATTAGTTTAGTTGTAAAGTGATGCACTGAAAAGCCATCTAAGTGTGTATACACTCTAGACTAACTAATGAAGCACATGTGGTATAGATATTATGTTTCATGTTTGAAGAATGATTTCAACTTGTGTGCAAAAGTAGAGAAATGTAGTTAAGCACCATAGAAATGTATTAATATAGTTATCATTTAAAGTTACTGTAATCTTGATACTAATAGGAATTTATTAATGTTGGAATTATAATTTTCACATCAAAATGTGTTTTATTGATATGCTTTAATAATGTGCTGTTTAAATCCATTCGTATTAACCTGTTAGGCCCTGTATTCCTGAAACATATATTAGGGGCATCGGTAAAGGCTCAGTCTGATACCACCTGGGAATTAGTCTTTGTTCACCTGGAAATGTGGAAGGTAATCTCTTTCGGGGTAAAAATCCTACTTGTGATGTCTAATGCCCTGACATCCAATACCCGTCTGTACGAGACCAAGCACAGAAAGCTTTCCAATTTAGCTGAAAGTTCTTTCCAGGACAAGAACCTGCTGTGGAGTCATGAGAGGAAATGATTAAGGACAATGTTGTTATACCACAGAACTGAGTATCACTGTTCGGAGGACAGAGACAGCTGGATGCCTCTCAGCAACTTCTGGACCAATGGATGTTCACCCACAGAGTGGCCTGCGATTGGGGAGTGACCCACAGAAAGAGCCAAATGAATGGTGTTGGCTGACCTGTATGCCAATCCCTCAGAGGCAAGAGAGACCACAAAGTACAGGATGTGGACAACTGTCCCCACGGGGACCAGGTGTGTCTAGTGACTCCAGACATACATCGAGAACAGGCCAAGTGATATGCTTGGAAGTGTTGTCCACCTACGCCTTGGAGAGTAGGTCCACAGCATGGTGCAAATGTCACAGGACCTTCCATTGTCCCCGGTAGTCGTCCATGCTATAAGCTGCGGAGAACCCACCAGAAGCAGAGGGATCACTGAGGAGACCTGGAAGCAGGGGTAGACAAATTGGAATTGGAATTGGGGAATCCCAGGGAAGTTCCAGTAGAACTGGATACCATGGGTCACCACCACTATGGGCCCTCCCTGTCCTGAACTGTGAGTCTTGTTATCATGGAGAATGGGGGAAAAGCATTTCCCACTTCCATCGTCCGGTTCTGTAGGATGGTGTTTGTCGCCGTGGCCATGGGATCCAAATTCCAGCTGAAGAATTTGGCTAGTTGGTGCTCTAATCTGGAGGTAAACAGAACTACCGTGAAGGGACCCTATCGTGCACGGAGGGCTTGGAACACCAAATGATCTAGCTTCTAAAGACTGAGGTCGCCGAGGTATCAGGGCTGCCAGTCTGCCACTTTATTGGTTGAACACGGGAGTTGCTCTGCCATGACCAAGATTTGGTGCCCAGGCAGTATTCCTAGAAACTCTGGGCCAGATCAAAGAGTGGTCTGGATTTGGTACCCCCCCCAGGAGATTGATGTAGCTGACTGACACCACATTGTTCATCTTGAGAAGGACACTGGGCTTTCTCCTTAGTCCAGCATTTCACTATGAAGGAGCCCGCCAGTAACTCCATACAGGTCACATGGAACGCACATTCTTGATGAGACTATTTTCCTCTGGTAGATAATTTCTCACAACTTGCACCTCATCCGAACTGCTGGCATCTGATTCTATTACCAGATCTGGTGGGGAACCGAAGATGTCCCGGCTATTCCAAGCCTCCATGTGAGCCAGCCTCCAGCTGATTCCTGGCTTCACCTCATAAGACAGGGGCACCTCTTGAGAGTCTTTGCTGATGGTGGGAAATATTTAGGCGTTGAAGGGCTCAGTAGTTTAAGGGTCCTGGAAAGATGGTTGGAGGAGGCTGGCCTAGTTTGTAGTGGGTACCTTGGGTACTTAAAACGTATACCAGATCCAGGTATCCCTTATTAGTGAAATGTAGTAGTGTTTTAGCAGCTTAGGCTGATAGAGGTAGCTATAGCAGAGCAGCTTAGGCTGAACTAGGAGAAATGTAAAGCTCATCCAATACTACTTATAGTTATACAGTACTTATACACAAGTAAAGACAATACTCAGTGGTATCAAAAATAAAGGTATTTATTTGGGTGACACAGTACCAAAAATATCTTAGAGGCAATACTGCTTCTGGAGGTAAGTATTATACACAATATATACATTAGACACAATAATTAAACAAGTAAATAGTCATAGAACAATGCAAATAGTAGGGGCAACATAAACCATATACTAAGGAAGTGGAATGTAAACCACAAATTCCCCCGTAGACAAGTGTAGTGTGTGAAGAATTGCTGGGAGAGTAAGAATACAGTAAAGGTAAGTAAATTACCCCACCCCAGAGCCCAGAAAAGCAGGAGTAAAGTATTGGAAGTTTCCTTAGGACACACTACACCTCATTTGTGGGATTTTGCAGCAGCCAACCAAGTATGCAAAGAACAACTGCTGGATTACTGGACCTGACGTGCAAAGGAAGGGGACCAAGCCCAGAAGTCGAAAGAAGTTCCATGAAGGACAGGAGCCCCTGCCAACCCAGAAGAGGGTGCAAAAGAAGAGTCCCCGGTTAGTTGAAGACTGCAGAAATGCACCCTAGGAAGATGCCAGCGAGTTCCTGCATGATGAAAAAGATGTCCAAAGGCGTGAAAATCGTTGCAGACAAGATTTAGTGTTGGAAGTCACCAACAAACCTTGGCTATGACAAAAGTGCATTTTGCAACAAAATGGCGCTGGATGGACCCAGGAGGGATCAGGGGGCTTCAACTCTTTGTGAGGAGGAAGAGGAGCCTCTCGGCACTTCAGAGAGCCATCAGGATCCAGCCAGCACCCCCAGAAGCTGCATGATCTGGGTTCAAAGGAAGTGCAACACAAGAAAGTCCCACGCCGCTGGAGAACAACTCAGAGAGTTGAGCGTCACAGGGTGGAGTGCTGGAGACATGGGCCAGGCTGTACATAAAGGAATTTTGCAAAGAGTGCACCAAGGCCTCAGGAGGTGAAGAAGACACAGTACACAGGGGTACCATCGTTCTCGGGGAAGGCAAGGTCTTACCTCCTCCAAATTGCATCAGCAGGACCTCAGTACAGTCTATGTCGATAATGTCCACCTTTTGTGTCCTTAGGAGCACGCTCATCATTGTGAGAGGAGTCCCAGGGTACAGGTTGTTGTCTTGGAAGGTGCCTGCTTGGAGCAGGGGAGTGAATCCGTCACTCCACAGAAGATTTCTTCGGTTCTTCTGGTGCAGGATGAAGACAGGGAGTCCCCAGAGCGTGCACACAATGGAAACTGTTGCAGTTGCTGACATGGAGCTGTGGTTACTAAAGAAAAGTGTTTCTTGTAGACACTTTGTTGCAGTTACAGCGTTTCTTGGAGCAGGCTGCAGTTAATCTGAGGTCAGAAGAGCCTAAAGTTGTTGAGGATGCTTTCTGAAGGAAACTTGCAAGCAGAATCTGAAGAGAACCCACAGGAGAGACCCTAAATAGCCCTGAGAAGGGGATTGGCTACCTTAGCAGGTTTGGACCTATCAGGAGGGGTCTCTGACATCACCTGCTGGTACTGGCCACACAGAGCCCTCCAGAGTACCCCCACACCTCGCAAAGCAAGATGACTGAAGTCTCGGACACACTGGAGGCGCTCTGGGTACCACCCCAGAGGTGGTGATGAACATGGGAATGGTCACTCCCCTTTCCTTTGTCCAGTTTCGCACCAGAGCAGTGGAGGAGGGGTCCCTGAACTGGTGTAGACTGGTTTACGCAAGGAGGGCACCATCTGTGCCCTTCAAAGCATTTACAGAGGCTGGGGGAGGCTACCCCTCCCCAGCCTGTAACACCTATTTCCAAAGGGAGCGGGTGTAACACCCTGCTCTCAGAGGAAATGCTTTGTTCTGCCTTTGTGGGACTGGGCTGCCCAGACCCCAGGAGGGCAGAACCCTGTCTGTGAGGTGACAGCAGCTGTAGCTGCAGTGCAAGCCTCAGAGAGCTAGTTTGGCAGTACTGGGGGTCCATGGTAGAGCCACCAGGATGCATGGAATTGGCTCCCCAATATCAGATTTGGAATGGAGGGACAATTCCATGATCTTAGACATGTTACATGGGCATATTCGGAGGGAGTTACCATTGTTAAGCTACATATAGGTATTGACCTATATGAAGTGAACGCGTGAAATGGCATCCCTGCACTCACAAAGTCTTGAGGAAATGGCCTTGAACTATCTGGGGGCATCTTTGCTAGTGCAAGGCTGCCCTCACACTTAGTAACCTTGCACCTAACCTTCAGCAAGTGAAGGTTAGACATATAGGTGACTTATACGTTACTTAAGTGCAGTGAAAATGGCTGTGAAATAATGTGTGCGTTATTTCAAACAGGCTGTAATCCGACATACACAAGTCATGAATTTTTAAAGATTAAACTCAAAAATAGCTCTTAGAAACACAAAATGCTTCGATGAGGTGTTAACACGGCGTTGTGATGAAGTCGATCCCAACAAGCCGACACCAGCGGCGTCGGACACGGAGTCGCGTAGACCCCCAAGTACAGTACCTTTGGTGAAGAGTGAAAACAAGTCGATGCGCGAAGTCGGGGATCGCGGCGTCTATGCAAAACGTTGAATCCGCGCACTTCGAGCGGCGTCGGTCACGACGTGGTGCAGTGACTTCCAAGTAGTCGTGGACTTCAGCGGGGCTGTAGCGGCGTCGGGCCTGCGAAGATCAGCACGTTCCAGCAAAGTCACGGCATCGGGTGCAGGCGGCGTCACCGGATTCAGCAGCGGCATCGGTCTGAAGTCGTCAGAAGTTGATTTCCTTGGATTTCCACCAGCTTTCCTTTCAAGGGCCCAGGGACTGGATAGGGCACCACTTGTCAGAGCAGGAGTCTCTCCAGAGACTCCAGGTGCTGGCAGAGAGAAGTCTTTGCTGTCCCTGAGACTTCAAACAACATGAGGCGAGCTCTAAATCAAGCCCTTGGAGATTTCTTCACAAGATGGAAGGCACACAAAGTCCAGTCTTTGCCCTCTTACTCTGGCAGAAGTTGCAACTGCAGGAAAGCTCCACAAAGCACAGTCACAGGCAGGGCAGCACTTCTCCTCAGCTCTTCTCCAGGCAGAGGATCCTCTTGATGTCCAGAAGTGATCTAAAGTCTGTGGTTTTGGGTGCCCTTATTTGACCCAATTTCTCCTTTCAAGTAGGCTTACTTCAAAGTAAAGTCTCTTCTGAATGTGAAATCCTGCCTTGCCAAGCCAGGCCCCAGACACTCACCAGGGGGTCGGAGACTGCATTGTGTGAGGACAGGCACATCTCTTTCAGGTGTAAGTGACCACTCCTCCCCCCCTTCTAGCACAGATGGCTCATCAGGAAATGCAGACTACACCCCAGCTCCTTTTGTGTCACTTTCTAGTGTGAGGTGCAACAAGCCAAACTGTCAAACTGACCCAGACAGGGAATCCACAAACAGGCAGAGTCACAGAAATGGTATAAGCAAGAAAATGCTCCCTTTCTAAAAGTGGCATTTTCAAACACACTATCTCAAAATCAACTTCACTAAAAGATGTATTTTTAAATTGTGAGCTCAGAGACACCAAACTTCACATGTCCATCCGCTCCCAAAGGGAATCTACACTTTAATCGGATTTAAAGGTAGCCCCCATGTTAACCTATGAGAGGGACAGGCCTTGCAACAGTGAAAAACGAATTTAGCAATATTTCACTGTCAGGACATATAAAACACATTACTCTATGTCCTACCTTAACCATACATTACACCCTGCCCTTGGGGCTACCTATGGCCTACCGTAGGGGTGCCTTACATGTAAGAAAAGGGAAGGTTTAGGCCTGGCAAGTGGGTACACTTGCCAAGTTGAATTTACAGTTCAAAGTACACACACCGACACTGCAATGGCAGGTCTGAGACATGATTACAGATCTACTTATGTGGGTGGCACAACCAGTGCTGCAGGCCCACTAGTAGCATTTGATTTACAGGCCCTGGGGCCTCTAGTGCACTTTACTAGGGACTTATTAGTAAACCCAATATGCCAATCATGGATAAGCCAATTACATACACATTTTGTAAAGGAGAACTTGCACTTTAGCACTGGTTAGCAGTGGTAAAGTGCCCAGAGTAACAAAAAACAGCAAAATCAGAGTCCAGCACACATCAACAACCTGGGGAACAGAGGCAAAATGTTAGGGGGATCACGCCAAGGATGAAAAGTCTAACATGAAATATGTGAGAAGTCCGTTGCTTTACTTGATTGAGTGCTTTAGGAGTGCTTTTCTGCGTCACCCAGAGTAATCACTGCCACGACCTGGGTGGGTATAGCGCATCGGAACGCGCTTTGTGGAGTGCCCCCTGGGGCCCAGCAAAATGGAGTCCGGAGTGATCACTGTAGGAAGGTAGCCTCTTTCTAGCCTTGTTACCCCCACTTTTGGCCTGTTTGTGAGTATATGTCAGGATGTTTTTACTGTCTCACTGGGATCCTGCTAGCCAGGACCTAGCGCTCATAGTGAAAACCCTATGTTGTCAGTGTGTTTGATATGTGTCAGTGGGAGCCTGCTAGCCAGGACCCCAATGCTCAAAAGTTTGTGGCTTATATGTGTTCCATGTGTGGTGCCTAACTGTATCACTGAGGCACACCATTATAATTCCCTAGTATATGGTACCGAGGTACCCAGGGTATTGGGGTTCCAGGAGATCCCTATGGGCTGCAGCATTTCTTTTGCCACCCATAGGGAGCTCAGGCAATTCTTACACAGGATTGCCACTGCAGCCTGGGTGAAATAACATCCACGTTATTTCACAGCCATTTTACACTGCATTTAAGTAACTTATAAGTCACCTATATGTCTAACCCTCACTTAGTGAAGGTTAGGTGCAAAGTTACCTGGGGCCACATGTAGCAACCCGTTTGCGAGTTGCAAACGGCGAAATTCGCCGTTTGCGAGTCGCAAACGTGGGTTTGGCATGCAGAAATGCATATTGCGAGTCGTTAACGACTCGCAATATGCATTTGCGACTCGCAAATAGGAAGGGGTGTTCCCTTCCTATTTGCGAGTTGCTGTGGGATGCAATACCATTTGCGACCGCGTACGCGGTCGCAAATGGCATCGCAGTTACCATCCACTTCAAGTGGATGGTAACCCACTCGCAAATTGGAAGGGGTCCCCATGGGACCCCTTCCAGTTTGTGACTGGACCCCAAAATATTTTTTCAGGGCAGGGAGTGGTCCCTGCCCTGAAAAAATACCGAAACAAAAGGTTTCGTTTTTTTTGCAGTGCAGCTCGTTTTCCTGTCAGGAAAACAGGCTACACTTCAAAAAAAAAAAACTGCTTTATTTAAAAGCAGGTCGCGAACATGGAGGTCTGCTGACGTCAGCAGGCCTCCATGTTAGCGAGTGCCTATACTCGCAATGGGGCCACAATTTGCGACCCACCTCATGAATATTCATGAGGTGGGTCATTGCGACCCCATTGCGAGTCGCAGTCGGTGTCTGAGACACCGTACTGCATAGCAAATTGCGACTTGCAATTTGCGAGTCGGATGGACTCGCAAATTGCAAGTCGCAATTTTGCTTTTTGCTACATCTGGCCCTTAGTGTGAGGGCACCCTGGCACTAGCCAAGGTGTCCCCACATTGTTCAGGGCAATTTCCCTGGACTTTGTGCGTGGGGGGGGACACCATTACACGCGTGCACTACATATAGGTCAATACCTATATGTAGCGTCACAATGGTAATTCCGAACATGGCCATGTAACATGTCTAGGATCATAGAATTGTCACCCCAATACCATTCTGGTATTGAGGGGACAACTCCATGCATCCCCGGGGCTCCAGCATAGAGCCCGGGTACTGCCAAACTAACTCTCTGGGGTTTTCTCTGCAGCTACCGCTGCTGCCAACCCTCAGACAGGTTTCTGCCCCTCTGGGGCCTGGGCAGCCCAGTCCCAGGAAAGCAGAACAAAGGATTTCCTCTGAGAGAGGGTGTTACACCTATTTGTAAATAGGTGTTAAGGGCCTGAGAGGAGTAGCCTCTCCTGGCCTCTGGAAATGCTTTGAAGGGCACAGATGGTGCCCTCCTTGCATAAGCCAGCCTACACCGGTTCATGGATCACCCCGGCCCTGCTCTGGTGCGAAACTGGACAAAGAAAAGGTGAGAGACCACTCCCCTGACCAGCACCTCCCAAGGGGAGGTGCCCAGAGCTTCTCCAGTGTTTTCCAGATCTCTGCCATCTTGGATGCAGAGGTGTGAGGGCACAATGGACACCTCTGAGTGGCCAGTGCCAGCAGGTGACGTCAGAGACCCCTCCTGATAGGTGCTTACCTTTCTCTGTAGCCAATCCTCCTCTGAGGGCTATTTAGGGTCTCTCCTGTGGGTTTCTCATCAGATAAGGAATGCAAGAGTTCCTATGCACTTCTCTCTTCGACTTCTGCCAAGGATCGACTGCTGACTGCTCCAGGACGCCTGCAAAACTGCAACAAAGTAGCAAGAAGACTACCAGCAACATTGTAGTGCCTCATCCTGCCGGCTTTCTAGACTGTTTCTTTGTACTGCATGAACTGCAGCTGCTCAGGCTTCTGTGAACTTTTGTAAGACTTCCGTTGTACACAGCCTAGCCCAGGTCCCCAGCACTCCATCCTGCATTGCCCAACACGCTGAGTTGGACCCCGACTTCGTGACCCTCTTTTGTTGTGCTGAGTCGATCTTCGTGCTTTAGATCTTCTGAATGCCTATTCAGGTGCTTCTGCGGGTGCTGCCTGCTTCTGCGTGGGCTCTCTGTGTGGCTGAGCGTCTCCTCTGTCTCCTCCTCCAAGGGGTGACCTCCTGGTCCTTCTTGGGCCCTGGCAGCACCCAAATCCTTCAACTGCGACTCTTGCAGCTAGCAAGGCTTGTTTGCGGTCTTTCTGCGTGGAAACAAATCTGCATCCTTCTGCACGCCGTGGGACAACTTCTGACCAAAGGAGAAGTTCCTGGCACCTTCCGTTGTTGCATAATCTTTGGCTTCTTCCACCCGGAGGCAGCCCTTTTGCACCTTCATCCGGGGGTTAGTGGGATCCTGCCCCCTTGGACACTTGCGTGGCTCTTGGAGTTGGTCCCCTTCCTTTGCAGGTCATCAGGTCCAGGAATCCATCTTCAGTGCATAGCAGTCAGTTGTTGTCTTTGCAGAATCCCCTATCTCGACTTTACTGTCTTTCTGGGGTAGTAGGGTAACTTCACTCCTACTTTTCAGGGTCTTGGGATGGGGTATCTTGGACGCCCTTAGTGTTTTCCTACACTCCCAGCGACCCTCTACACACTACACTAGGCCTGGGGTCCATTTGTGCTTCGCATTCCACTTTTGGAGTATATGGTTTGTGTTGCCCCTAGGCCTATTGTCTCCTATTGCATTATATTGTGTTCTACAGTGTTTGCACTACTTTTCTAACTGTTTACTTACCTGATTTTGGTGTTTGTGTATATTTTTTGTATTCTACTTACCTCCTAAGGGAGTGTATCCTCTGAGATACTTTTGGCATATTGTCACTAAAATAAAGTACCTTTATTTTTAGTAACTCTGAGTATTGTATTTCTTCTGATATAGTGCTAAGTGATATAAGTAGTATGGTAGGAGCTTTGCATGTCTCCTAGTTCAGCCTAGCTATCTCTATCAGCCTAAGCTGCTAGAACACTTCTAATCTACTAATAAGGGATAACTGGACCTGGCACAAGGTGTAAGTACCACAAGGTACCCACTATAAGCCAGGCCAGCCTCCTACAATCACGCTCCGTGTGGTGCCCCCAGGGCGAGGAACGCTGTGAAAAGTGCCCTCAGGGCACAGGCAGGCACCTACTTTGGTGCGGCCAGGGAGGGCTGGAGAAGGAGGCTTGAGTACCACGTCAGGTGCAGGCGCATCATCAGGTGCCGGAGCAGCTGCCTGGGGGAGAGGGAACCTCATAGGAGGTCCGTCGCTCCCGTTGGGCCCCGTGCTGTCGTAAAAGCTTATGGACAGGAGGGAAGCCTCATCAGAGGCCACCCATGCCTGCCGAGCCTCTTCTTGGAGCATTGAGGCTCGCAATCAGGAGGGGCACCTCATTTGAGGTCTCCTACTCATTCCCACGGGCCCCCTCTGTTGTTCTGGAAATTTGCAGGCGAGTGGAAAAACCTCATTGAAGGTCCCCTGTTCCTGCCGGAGCACCCTACCGATTGTGGAAGCAGCCATAGAAGGCCGGGGTGATGACCCTCAACTGAGGCCCCTGGTCCTGCCTACAGTAATCCTGCATTGTCGCAGGAATTGGAGTGAGGCAGCTCTGAACTTGGGACACAAACGTCCCCGTTTCGCCTCCATCATTCTTGGTTGTGGCGCCTGGGGGTGAGCGATGGATTGGAGTCACCGGTGAGGGTGAGACCAGTGTATAGTGGTATTTACATTCCTTTTTAGTGCCTTTTGGGGTACTCTCTTGGCCTATGATTATGTGCCTTTTAGGGGATATTTCACCTTGTGTGCATTCATACTGATGCCTAGGCATTCATGATGTTAATTGTGACCTGTGGATTGCTGATGATAATAATGTTTTAATGACTACTGCTTATGTTGTGGAATAACCAGTAATGTATGTGTTGTATGTGACTACTGCTGGATTTGGCAGAATACTAGTAACTGAGTAATGTTCTAACAACTGCTTGTGTAGCAAGGTATTACTGACATGTTGTGTTTGGGCTAATGATGTTGTGTACAATACAGTTTATTTTTATATATCTTGGTGTTGTGTTTCGTTTGCGATGGGGATAGTGCGTCACGTGTGTTGTGTGTGTTGTGCAATCGCTTTACTCATTGTCTCTGGAATGGGCCTGACTGCTAATGCTAAGCTACCAGGGAGGTGAGCAAGGGTTATCTTGGGTGTGTAACTCCCTCACCTTGATGAGAGTGGGTGGGTTCTGCCTGGCTTAGGTGCATAGCCTAGCCAACCAGAAACCACATTTCTAACATGCTTCCTTTCTTTCGAGTCTGTGTGCAGACAGTTTCTGCTGGCTTTATGTGCCCACGTTCTGCTACTGCACATATTTTCCTTCATACTCTCTTTTTCCTTACTCAGATGCTCCTTTTTCAAATTCCTCCATTCATAATTGTGTTCTTTTCTCCCTTGGTTTTCATCTCCTACTCCTCCTCTAAAGCACAGTCTTCTTTGGTATGCCCTCTTTTTTTTCACCTTCCCCACATCATAAATTCTGCACTTTTTCCAAATTGCAAACCCCATTCCAGCTCTGTGTGATCCTGTTCCTTAGTCACTTATTCCCCAATGTATCCCTTTCCACTCTCACTTCTTATCTCCTTACTTATTCTTTCACTCTCTTCTTGCTACTTTCCTTACTCTTCAGACATGCTGTTTTTCTATCACTTCTTAAAAATCCTTCACTACTTGTTCTCCTTTCCAAACCTCTAAAGCACATTGGGCCAGATGTATCAAATGATTTTGCACTCACAAACTGCGAAATCGTCCGTTTGCGAGTGCAAAATTGTGGTCTGCAATGCATCAAAGGCATTCGCATACCACAAAATGAAAATCACAAAAATTGCGATTTTCTGCTTTGCGACCTGGATTTTGCGAATCGCAATTTGCGATTCGCAAAATCCAGGTCGCAAGGCAATTCTGCAAAAAATCGCAAATTGCAATTTTTCGCAGAATGGTATTTTGCACATGCAAAATACCATTGTCTGCAACCAGGTGGTAACCTGGTGCAAAATTTAAAAATGCAGTAAAACTGCATTTTTAAATGTAATATGTAAAGCACACATGCCCTTTTGGCATGTGTGTACTTTACATGGAAAAAAAAAAATTGAGGTTCAGTAGAGGGGGCCTTAGGCCCCCAGCACCCTGGCCTTTTGCATTTCCCACATTGCGATTTCTGTCTCAGAAATCGCAATTTAGGAAATGCAAACAATTCGCAGCTATGGGCCAACAGGCCCATAGCTGCGAATGGGGCCAGTATCGCAATTTGCGATTCGGTAATTGCATTTGCGATTTTTAAGAAATCGCTATTACCGATTCGCAAATGTGATACATGGCCCTGTGCGATGCGGTAATAGCGATTTCTTAAAAATCGCAATTACCGAATCGCAATGGGCCAGAATCATACATCTGGCCCTTTGTGCATTATCAACTATTCAGTTTCATTGTCTATCTTCTAATACCCTTGCAGTAAGGTTTCTGCCCTACCCATGCTACTCAGATTGCTCCAATGTCAGAACGTATTCACCTTTTTTATGGAACCAATGGGTGTGGTAAACTACTTTTCTGCACAATAGGAATATGTTGGTTAAAGGTAAACCCAGGGAAAAAGGAATGAGATAAGACGAGATATTGGATATCAACATTGACTCATCATGCATATGGATACTGACATCTACTGCAAAATTGAGGATATCTTTCAAAAAGATAAATATCTTTAGTGCCTTATCAATATATTGGTGTATCTGACACATACTGATATACTTTTAAAATAGCTCTAGATCTCAGACTTTCAGAGTCTGGTTCACTAAGGTAACTTACACTTTTGAGTAAGGTTCATGGTGTAAGTTTACTATCTTTTGTTTTTTTTAAACTCCTAGTACCAGTTGCTACTATTAAAAAAAACTTTAGTAAGTCCAGCAGTACACAGGGCCAATCACTAGTACTGCAACACTTTCTCATGAAAAATGATGAGGTAGAGACTTAAATAAAACCCAATTTCAATCAATCAATCAATCAGTCTATTTCTAAAGCGCACTACTTACCCGTGAGGGTTTCAAGGCACTGGGAGGGGGGTGCTGCTACTGCTCGAAGAGCCAGGTCTTGAGGTGTTGTCTGAAGGTGAGCAGGTCCTGGATCTGTCTTAGGTCAGACGGGAGGGTGTTCCAGGTCTTGGCGGTGAGGTAAGAGAAAGATCTGCGCCGGAGGATCTGCACTGGATGTGGGGGATGGAGGTGAGGGCGAGGTTGGCGGAGCGGAGTTGCCGGGTGGGGGTGTAGAAGCTGAGTCTGGTGTTCAGGTAGGTTGGTCCGGTGTTGTGAAGTGCTTTGTGTGCGTGGGTGAGGAGCTTGAAGGTGATCCTCTTGTCGACGGGGAGCCAGTGGAGGTCTCTTAGGTGGGGGGTGATGTGGCTGTGGCAAGGGATGTTGAGGATGAGTTGGGCGGAGGTGTTTTGGATGCGTTGGAGGCGTTGCAGGTGTTTGGACGGGATGCCTGCGTAGAGTACGTTGCCGTAGTCGAGCCTGCTGCTGATGAGGGCCTGGGTTACTGTTTTTCTTGTTTCGGATGGGATCCATTTGTAGATTCTACGAAGCATGCAAAGGGTGTTGTAGCAGGAGGAGGAGACGGCGTTGACTTGTTTTGACATGGAGAGGGATGAGTCGAGGATGAAGTCGAGGTTTTGTGTGTGGTCGGTTGGTGTCGGTGGGGTGCCTAGCGAGGCTGGCCACCACGAGTCATCCCAAGCGGAGGGGGTGGGCCCAAGGATGTCTGAGTTTAGTTTCAGCCGCGTTGCTTCTCATCCAGTCAGCGACAGCTTTCAAGCCCTCGTGGAGGTTGGTTTTGGCGGTGTGAGGGTCCTTGGTGAGGGAGAGGATAAGTTGGGTGTCGTCGGCGTAGGAGATGATGTTGAGGTTGTGTAGGCAGGCCATTTGTGCGAGGGGGGCCATGTAGATGTTGAACAGCGTCAGGCTGAGGGATGAGCCCTGGGGTACGCCGCAGATGATGTTGGTGGCTTTGGATTGGAACGGGGGAGGCGGACTCTGTGGGTTCTGCCGGAGAGGAAGGATGTGGTCCAGTTGAGGGCCTGGTCTTGGATCCCTGCTTCGCTGAGGCAGATTTTCTAGGTCTGGTGGCAGACAGTGTCGAAGGCGGCCAACAGGTCTAGGAGGATGAGGGCTGATGTCTCTCCATTGTCGAGATGGCTTCTGATGTCGTCTGTGGCGGCAAGGAGGGCGGTCTTGGTGCTGTGGTTTTTCGTCTGAAGACGGACTGGGAGGGGTCAAGGATGTTGTTGTCTTTGAGGTACCGGGTGAGCTGTGCGTTGACGATTTTCTCAATGACCTTTGCCGGGAATGGAGCAGGGAGATGGGTCGGAAGTTCTTCAGGTGTTTGGGGTCTGCCTTAGGCTTTTTGAGTAGAGCGTTGATTTCTGCGTGTTTCCAACTTTCCCGGAATCTTGCTGTTTTGAAGGAGATGTTGATGACCTTCCGTAGGTGTGGTGCGATAGCTGCGTCTGCTTTGTTGAATATGTGTTGTGGGCAGGGGTCTGATGGTGATCCGGAGCGGATGGAATTCATGGTCTTGCGAGTTTCGTTGTCGTTGATGCTGGTCCAGGAGGTCAGGCGGCTGGAGCGGGTGGAGTTTGTGGAGGGCAGGGTAGATGTGTCCGAGGTGTGAGGGGTACTGAAGCTGTCGTGGATGTCTGTGATTTTTCTGTGGAAGGCGGTGGCTAGGGCGTTGCATAATTCTTGGGAGGGGGTGATGTCATTGACAGTGGCGCTTGGGCTGGAGAGCTCCTTTACGATGTTAAAATGTCTTTGCAGTCGTGAGCGTTGTTCTCTAGGCGAGTTTTGAAGGAGGATCTTTTTGCTAGTCTGATGAGTTGGTGATGGCTGCGTGTGGCGTCCTTGAGTGCTGTGTGGTTGTTTGGTGTGCGTTTGAGGAGCCATTTTGCTTGAGTTCATGGCGGTTGCGTTTGGAGGCCGTTGGTGAACCAGGGGGCTTTTTTGTTCATTTGGTTGTTGGGGGGTTTCTTGAGTGGTGCAAGGCGGTTGGCGCAGTCGTTGATCCATAGATTGAGGTTGTGGGCGGTGATGTCAGGGTTGGTGGGTGGTTTCTGGGCTAGGGCGTTGGTTATCTGATCTTCGGTGACTTTGCCCCCAGCGTCGGCGGGGTGGTTGCTCGGTGATGTGGTGTTCGGTTTGTTTCTTGAAGGTGAAATGGATGTCGTGGTGGTCGGTCCAATAGAGTTCGGTGGTGTGTTTGAAGGTGACATGGTCGCTTGTGGAGAAGATGGCGTCAAGAGTGTGACCGGCTGAATGGGTGGGTGCGTTGACGAGTTGTCTGAAGCCGAGGTTGGCGAGGTTGTCGATCAGGGTGGTGGAGTTGATGTCGTTATTGTTTTCGAGGTGAAAGTTCAGGTCCCCGAGGAGGATGTAATCCACAGAGGCGAGTGCGTGGGTGCTGGCAAGGTCGGCGATGGCGTTGCTGAACGGTGCCCTGGGTCCAGGAGGTCTATAGATGAGTGTTCCTCTGAGGGTGGTGTTGGGGTCGGTGTGGATATGAAAGTGCAGGAGTTCGGCGGAGCTGAGGGAGTCGTCCAGGAGGGTCTTGACTTCGAGGGTGGCTTTGTGGATGATGGCTATGCCTCCTCCGGTTCTGTTGGTGCAGTCTCTGCGGGAGACCTTGTACCCGTCAGGAACGGCTATGTCAATGTCAGGAGCAGAGGAATCATTCCACCAGGTTTCGGTTAGGAAGGCCACGTCCGGGGTGGCAGAGTCGATCAGGTCCCAGAGCTCGATGGCTTCCTTGCGTGCGGAGCGAGTGTTGAGGAGTATGCAGTGGATGTGGTTGGTCTTGGTCCTTGGGGGTTTGTGGGCTCTGGAGCTGGTGAAGCTGCAGTTGTGGCAGGATAAAGGCCCGTGTGTGCTCTTCGGAGTGGCCTGGGAGCAGGTGGTGTCTCGGCCAGCATTGAGTGCACGGAGGGTGTCGGAATCGTAGCAGAGGCTGGGGATGTGGCTGTTGCGAGTTCAAGGGGTTCTGGCGCTGGGCGTGTTCCAGGCGCGGACAGGTACAGACGGGCTTGCCTCTGGCGCACCTCCGGCGCGCTAGCAGCGCGCACGCTGCGCACAGTCGCGCAGCAACCTCCATTAGAAAAAATTGTTACATTAAATAAAAGTATTTAAATAGATACAAATAGAAATAAATAGAAATTTATCTTAAAAAGATTTACTATTAATACCAAAATATTTTCTTAACCTATTTTGAATTTAGTTCAGTAAATTTTATAAACAAAAATTAATTATATACATTACTTAAAAAAAATGTTAAATTCAAACTTCAGAAAAATATTTTTAATTTAATGTGATATGCTTCTATTAATTAAAGTTTTATTTCAAAGTTAATTTAACAGTGCTGAAGTAATTTTTTTATGTTGTGCTACTTTTGGAGTTAAAATGAATTTACATTAATATTTGACATACAATAATTGTAATATGTATTTATTAATTTACAAGTCCAATGTTTTTTTTTCATTTCGCCTATAATTTACTATTGGAGTCTTTAAGTGGAACTCTGACGTTCAAGGAACTGGAAAATGAACAATATCCTTGCAATATAGGTCATAAGAGTCTTGGCATTATCTCAGTCCTTCTCCGATATAGGTAACTACCGTCTGTTTTTTTAACACATGGTTCAATATATGAACAAGGTCGTTTTCTTAAGTTGTATTACAATAATCATTCGCCAGAGTTATATAGTTCATTCGGATTCCAACAGAAACCTATTACCTAATCTCCGTATCACTATCTTAAAAACAACATATGCTTCAGAAGGAAAATATCAAAGTGTGCCATAGAAACCATACTCTGCATATATTATTTAAAACAGTAGTTGAACAATGGACGTTAGTTTCAACAATATGATTGGATTCATACGAACACTTTTCCCGCACTCAGGGGCATATTTATACTCTGTTTGCGCCGGAATTGCGTCGTTTTTTTTTACGCAATTCCGACGCAAAACTAACTCCATATTTATACTTTGGCGTTAGACGCGTCTAGCGCCAAAGTCCATGGAGTTTGCGTCATTTTTTAGCGTGGACACCTACTTTGCGTTAATCATATGCAAGGTAGGCGTTCCCGTCTAAAAAATGGAGTCCGAGGCATGTGCGCCGTATTTACACTCCCGGGCAAAATTCACGCCCGGGAGTGGGCGGGTCAAAAAAAATGACATACGGCCGCTTTTGCGCTGTTTTTTAGCGCCTGGTCAGGGCAGGCGTTAAGGGACCTGTGGGCTCGGAAGGAGCCCAGAGGTGCCCTCCCATGCCCCCAGGGACCCCCCCTGTCACCCTTGCCCACCCCAGGAGGACGCCTAAGGATGGAGGGACCCATCCCAGGGACATTAAGGTAAGTTCAGGTAAGTGTTTTTTTTTTTTTTTTTTTTTTGTGGCATAGGGGGGCCTGATTTGTGCCCCCCTACATGCCACTATGCCCAATGACCATGCCCAGGGGACATAAGTCCCCTGGGCATGGCCATTGGGCAAGGGGGCATGACTCCTGTCTTTGCTAAGACAGGAGTCATTTCTATGGGGGTTGGGAGTCGAAAACAATGGCGCAAATCGGGTTGAGGCGAAAAATTAGCCTCAGCCTGACTTGCCCCATTTTTTGGCGCCCAAGCTCCATATCCCCCTACGCCGGCGCTGCCTGGTGTATGTCGTTTTTTTCACGCACACCAGGAAGCGCCGGCGGCTAACGCTGGCTAACGTCATTGAATAAATACGGCGCCCGCATGGCGCTTCAGAATGGCGTTAGCCGGCGCTAATTTTTTTGACGCAAAACTGCGTTAGTGCAGTTTTGCGTCAAAAAGTATAAATATGGCCCTCAGCTTCGATTTAAATTACCCTTCCAAATTGAAAAAAACAAACAACCTTCAATGTTTTTCTTGTACCAATGTTCTGACTGCGCAACAACGTGCCCATCAATGGTACAAGAGCCCTGCCAGCCTGCCAGTGCGCAGTACTTCACTTTTCTACCTTCTCAGCAGGAAAAGGCAAATGTGGACAATGCGGACAACAGCTGATGAAGATTCTAGTACCTGCTGTTACGTTCGTCAAAGAAAGCTCCTATCCACACATAAGCCGTCATTTGGAGGGCTTGGCATTCAAAACCTGGCCGCTTACAGAATGGTCATTCTTGAAATTACTTTCCTTCTGCATCCCCTGAATCATTCAGCCCATCATCTTTTATCTTCTTACATACCTCCCATCTTGCCCTCTCCTCCACAGCCTGCAATATAAGTGCCAGTTTTGTTTTCTCAAACCTTCCTTCTCTTGACACATATCCATTATCTCCTATATATGCAGGTTTCATGAGAGCCTTTTTTTCTCTCCTTTATACTGTTCCTAACCTTTACATTGAAAACACCTTCCTTATTAAGCTTTTACTTTCTTCCTATGAAACTGGAATATATTAGAGAACAGGAGCCTCATTTTCTCAGATCCCCAATGATAAGTTGACCTGAGTTCTTTAACACCTAATAATAAGTTGTGGGTAGTATAAGGGGCACTGACTGATCGATATCGGTATATACTCATTTATATATCTGTACAGTGCCTCCACTCAACGAGGATCTAAGTGCTATATGAGATGTTATTTCCCAAAATCCAAATGATCAATCACTAATTTAGGCAATATTTTGTTTCAGTCATTAGAAACTCTGTTAGGTCACAAATGAAACTATACCAAATAATGCATTTGTAACCGAGCACAAATTTAACAGACATAATTTTATTAGACTATAAATGTAAATCCTGTTGTTTCTAAAACATCTATTGTAGCGAACGCACCTTACCAGTCACAGCAGATGTTTTGCCTTTTTCGCGATCATACGTTTGCTGGTAGAAGGACTCTGTGCATTGAAACACTGGTACGCAGTGCCACCATTTGTGTATTTGCCCTAAAATGGTGTGGGTAAAATTGGTCACACCCAATTGGCATGAAAGCCAGTTCACCAAAATGGCAGGGGTAGAGGAAGTGACATCACACACCATTTATCCTTTCCTTACACATGCACCCACATTCACACATCCACACACTTGCTCTCAGATAAACACAATCTCACCGCAAGCATGCACACAGGAATACATTTAAATGCATTTTTTACTTTCCTCAGCTGCCTGAGAGGGTCTTATTCCAGCTAAAAGTCATGCATTCTTTATTACACTAACAGTGAATAATAAAATATTATTCACTATAAGTGTTTAAACTATTGACAGAAAATACGGAAAGTGGAGCCCTACCCTATGGTCACAAGGACAAGCGTCTACTGTGTTCCTGGCACAGATTTTTCCACCACTGGCGCCAAGGGTTGCAAAGTCAGTGCCAGGGATCTCAAGGGACAAACCACTGGTCGCGCCTGCTACCCCTGTCGACCCCTAAATTACGTCCATGCCAATTGGTCTTCTAAAGTTCCCTCTGGGGCCATAGTAGATGCCAAAGAAAATTAACCAATGGCATGGGAGTTAAACAATATATGTGTGTTGCAGGTAACAGTTACTTCATTCACATGCCTGAAAAAATATACAGTAGCCAGGAGCACCACTGTGCTCTGACTGGGTTGCAGGTTAAAGGCACCACATTTACACATAGCAAAAACATGCATTTCTAACGAAAGAAAATATAATATTTATGAATTAGACATCAATAAAGTGTACCTGGTAAGCCCACAAGGCATGCTGTATAATAAATAAAAGATAGCACACTCATATTTTAAAATGCCCTCACATTGGCTGAGGGCCTAAACGCTATTTCCACTCTGTAGGCTCAGCTACATTTTCAATAAAATAGGCCTAAATATAATAAAATATTTATTTCCCATTTTTGGAAAAGTGCAAGAAAAAGAATTCATAATTTTCAAATTCTGAATAAAAGGTGAAAATTGATTTTTGAAAACTTCGATACCTTTGGATAACTTTAGTGCTTGAGTAACTTTATCAAAAGGTACTTTGGCCTGTCAGAGCTAGAACTGCCTTTAAACCAACTCTGCCACTCATTTCACCTCCAGAGGCCAATACATATCATAGGCTGGACAGAGTTAACAGACCTGATTTATGAGACAATAATCTGCCTTTGAGCCCTTGAAGAACAGAGTGGTGATACTTAGTGCCAACATACAAGGGATTGGGTATCCAAGAGGGGTGCAGGACAGATAACTGAACAAACAGCAGCTGCAACAATTCTTTTTCACTCACTGATCCCAAATGGGGCTGACATGCTCTGTTAGCAATCATTCAAAGAACCCTCCCAGAGCCTTCGGCTTTAACACCAACAGAAGCGAGAACCAGTTCTGACCAGGACAGATACGATGAGTACTCATTTAAATAGGGCAGTGGCTGTGGACCTGTCTGAAGCTCCTCTAGAGGAAAATAACATTTTAAATATAGGTCTTCTAGAAACTTTTACAATACAAAAACACAAGTGCTGCTAAAGGAGGGCAAGTATGAAAAAGCAGAGGATAAGACTAGCACCTCATTGCTACATTTTAAGAGCATTCTTGCATCTGGGAAGAACACATCTGAAGAAAAAGGTTCTATTGCAAGAAATAAAAAACTCCTTAATCCTCCTGGGAGAAGACGACTCAAGGACTCCTGATTCCTGCTGGCACCCAGGGATTAGAACTGCTCTCCAAGGGTCAAGTGTTTGTGTGCTACAAGAACACAAAAAGCAGAGGAGCTCGTGACATTAGGAGGGTCCTGCTAACCACAGGTGACTGGAACCTGCAGGAGTGCTGGTTGGAGAGAAATGGGTGCCTAGAAGCCTGTCCAGAGGAGCTAGGGACTGATGACTGACCATAAGTAATTTGCTCAACAGTGGAGAAAAGTGTTACTTAGTCATTTTTCCTACTCCTGGAGGACCAGAACAAGGTGATGAGTCTTTCCCAGTGACATCAACACCCAAGGTGTGCCACAAAACCAGGTTCATATCACTCTGTGCTTTTTGAACTATTGAAAATGGGTTCAGTGGGACCTTACAGTAAAGGTATCTGGTCTTGTGGAGCCCTGTCAGCTACTGCATCCAGCCTTACCCTACTGGAGGATTTTGGAAACCAAAAAGGGGTTGAATAAAAAAATAAAACCTTGATTATGGTGGGTTACAAATCTATATGGCAATCAAACCAATCTCAGCAGTTATGAAATTCAACATTGTCCCACTCAGAGCTTCTAGTGTTAAAGCCAAAGGCATCAGCAGAATTTTTTTTATGACCAATTTTATTTTATAAGAACATAACAACCACCACATCCGGTGACTCCTGATTGACACTAAAAGAAAAAATATGAGTAGCACATACATATTAGCAATCCCCTGTTACCACACCAGAACAGTTCTCCACAAGACAATTACAGCGGACACTCCCATCACTTCCCCCAGATTTTGGCATGCTTTTTAGGGCATCCTCGTAGACCAGTTGTTCATGATGGGCACCCTAGTCCACTGAGATAGTGAATGCAAAGTAGCTGATTTTCTTTCACTAGCTATGTCTTTTTTTGACACTTTGGTGGCCACCCCCAATAGTGTTTAGTTGGCTCTTCTGCCTCCTACCCCCTCAAAAATGCCTGGAAGGAGCAATCTTGGTGACTGGTCCCCCACCCAGACAAAAACCTCTGACAACTCCCCAGTGATAGCTGCCCGGTACTTCACAATACTTTGACATGTCCAGACCATATGATAAAAATCTGCAAAAGCGCTCAAGTATCTGAAGCAGGTAGGGGCAGGGAGTAAGAGTGCTTTGAGAAGGCAGGTAGGGGTTAGGTAGGCATTGTGCAGGTAGTATGTCTGTACCAGAAATCGCAATGGTGTAGGGTGCCATCAGAGCATGTCGCCAGTCCTCATTGTCCAGTTGTACCTCCCATTTCTCTTAGTGAGGCCTTAGATGTACCAGTGCATCAGGGGTGCTGTGTATCAGCATCTGTTGAATTTGAGAAGTACCACCTTTCTGGAGAGCATCTATCAGGGGTATAGCCTCAATGGGACTACATTGGGTGATCATTGCATCTAGTGAGATGTGTGACTTTAATACGTGCCTCAGTTGGAGGTATTTATAAAACTAGGTGTGTAACAGCGTATGTGTGGTCTGCAGTTCTAAAAAGAGCACATATATTTGCCTGACCAGACATCTTCCAACAGGGAGATACCTATTGCATCCCACCATTGAAACCCCTGTAGGTCAGCCATCTCTGCTAACCACTTCTCGATCCACAATGGCATTTGTTGGATTAGCTTAGAATCCCAAATGATGTGGCAAAGTGCAGCCCAGAGAGCCTGCAGAAGCCGGGTACCATTTGGCATTCCCAAGACCCCTTTGAGTCCCAGAGAAGACACTGCAACTCATTGAGCTGGGTCTGACAATCCATCATTAAACCAGTCATTTATGGCAAGCTTTGGGACCCTGCAGTAATAGAGATACAAATTGGTCATACCTTGCCCACTCTCGTTTGTTGTTGTTAAAGCAGAACTATTGACCATATTTTAGTCACTATAGACTATATAGCAGATTTCATACTATAGGTCGATGAACCAAACCAAATCCGCTTTAAAGAAAACGTCAGAAGCATTGAGTTAAATATAAAACATTACACTATACATCATTATAAAACCAATGTAGGTACAACATGATCAATGCGACCTTTAATAACCAAATCAGTTTATTAAGAAGTTAAAATATTTACATCCCTATATTAACAATGTTAAAGTCACAAATATTATTCTCAAGTTCAGTTGATATATGTAAAGAAATAATAAAGGCTGATTGGATCGACGAATGAACCTAAGCTTAATCAAAGCAGTAAGAATTATTATTTCAATAGAGAATACACAAAACCGTAGAATTTGAGCAAGAGACATTGAATAATTTGAATCAACAAACAAAAAGAATCAATGACCATTCATGAGTATGAGAGTAGCACCTCAGTAACCACTAATTAGCATTAACATGTTGGGCTTCATGTAAAAGATTTAGTAACATAGATTTAGAAAACATCTAGCTATGGCGCTGTCAAAATAAGCAGTAATATTAAAACAATAGCAGTTGGTACCTTGGTACCTGAAAAACAGAAGGCAAACACAATATACAGATCTACATAACTACCTATCCTTAAGGTAGTCAGCAATCATATTATAACTTCATCAGGGGTACAGCAGCATTAGCATCGAAAAAGGAACAGGTAGGGGAATGGTTTAGAATTTGGACTATACGTTTACTAAACCATTAAAACATTAGTTCAGTATTGAACAGACACAGTAATCTCAGAAAATAATAAAAACCAAAATGTCAGTAGACTAACTGGAAAAGCATGAAGTGTCAAAGTGACAGATGACACCAAATGCATGAAGTGAAGTCTCTGGAACCCAGGAAAGGAAAGCACACCAAACCAATGGTGACTGAACATTAAATTAAACTAGCTAAACTTCTGTGATTAGTTAAAACATAAGGTGAGAAAAATATATCCAATGGGACACTTACTAGATATCACAATTATATAAAATGTTAGCTCTAAGAATATTCATTCACTGTTGTTCTATTGACGAATCTCGAACTAATACAAAATTTATCTTGCACACTTAGGGGGTTATTCTAACTTTGGAGGAGTGTTAATCCGTCCCAAAAGTGACGGTAAAGTGACGGATATACCACCAGCCGTATTACGAGTTCCATAGGATATAATGGACTCGTAATACGGCTGGTGGTAAATCCGTCACTTTTCCGTCACTTTTGGGACGGATTAACACCTCCTCCAAAGTTAGAATAACCCCCTTAGTTCTCCGGCTGCATCTGTAGATCCGTTGATAGACACCTTCCAAATACGCTGTTGCCGGCTAGTGATTACAAAAATGTGGAAAATAAATTTTCACTCCATTCCCTTGAGAGAAATACATAAGTTAGAAACATAACTACAGACAGATATGTAAGTTCAATGAATGAAGTCTGTTAGGCAACGGACATGAAGTCATAAGAACAGAGTACACTAGAAACATTTAATACAGATAACATTGCACAGTGGCCTTGCTCTGCTTCAAACCCAGCAGAGGCCAAGAAATACTTATATTATTTCAGCATTTATTTCAGCAGGAAACATGCTCCTAAAGAGACAGAATATTTTCTCATCACATTATTAATATAACATTACAAAACACATGTAGGCATTTCGGTCAATGGCGGAGACTAAGTAGAGCACACTTTTCGTGTTAACATGAGTTTATAATAATTTTACACGTTAGTACATAAGATGCTTACGTAAAGACAAATTATTCACAACAAAATCTCTGCGCTCACAGTGTTTGTTGACATTTAGCAAGGGCCAGTCACAATCTAATGTCATTCCAGAGAAAGGACATTGCCAGGCTGTCCATCTCTCCACACCAGTTGAAGTATAGATTGTGGGTATTTCTGGAAGAAGTAGAGAAAGTTGGGTAGTTTCATCGTTTTATAGAGGGCGATCAGCCCCTTCAAGTTAAGTGGGAGAGGTTGCCATCTTTTCAAGTCCTCCTTCACCTTACAGATCAGCGGCATGAAGTTGAAATTCCAAGTCAGATCAGAGTGGAGTGCTAGATATCAAAAGCTCTGTCTCCGTATTGGTATGGTATCTTGCCAGGCAACAGTCGTGAGTAGGATGGAAAGGAACCAAGATCAACTTCATGGCTTCAGCAGAATTTTGAAGATGACATACCGGCTGTGGAGACCATCAATGACCTCAATCTTGGCCCTTATCCTGCTGAAGGATCTTGACTTTGCATGAAGAAGTCAGAAGTTAGAAGGTAAAATCTTTGACCAGAATCAGTGGGCTGGCCCACTTGGTGTACCTGATCTCCACTCAATCGAGGTTGGGCTGGAATTGCACCTAGGTCCCAGCCAACTATAAACCATGCTTTACTTTTTCTAGACTCTTTTTGCCTTAACAGTTTATAAATTCCTGTCATTGGTTCCCCTGATATACTTTTCATGATCTTGGTGTCTACCTGCTCATTACACTTCTCTCTATTTTCTAAATTGGCTTGGGAATGTTATGTTTTTTGTGTGCTGTACTTTAACATTATTGGTACTTCTTGACCAATGACCTCAAGAAACAACAGCATATAGATTTTGCTATTGATTTTTTATCTTTTTTCTTTGTAAAATATTTTCTTTACTCTCCATAATATAGCTTCCTCGTTATTTAACTCCAAAAGCATAGCCATGTTTCATGATGAACATTTATGAAAAACATCTTTCCAGTCCATACATGACAACAAAACAATGTTGGTTAAAGCAGAACTTTGAGCCCCTTTTTTGGCGGGACATGTCTATAAAAATAAGCAAAACATTTATTCACCACTTACTTCTCACAAGCCGTATCAAAAGCAATGGACGATGCATCCAAAAAGCAAATAATATTTCTGACTCTGAAGCCTGATACGTTGGAATATTAATAACATTTGTCAAGGAAAAGTACTATTCACCACAGTCTGTCTCAACAGAAGGACCGATTGTACACTTAAAGATGTTGCCCCTGCTGAAACTGTGGGAAAAAACAGGATTCTTTAACAAAAATGGGAGTGCGATCCAGTGACGGATGGTGGAATTTGAAGGGGGTGGCATGCCCTTTATTTGCTTTTCACTTTAGTACATCGCTTTATGTCTCTATATTAAAAGGTTTTTATTTAAACTGTTAATAAATGTCTCTCAATATAATGATAGAAACTGATGTACTAAAGTGAAACGCTCCTGCATGTTAACAGTATACAAGAGACTAGAGCCCTTTTAAATATGTGAGTTCAGGATGCACACATGCTGTACTCACATGTTTAAAAGTGCTCTCTTGTATGCTTTTAACATGCGGGAGAGTTTCACTTTAGTACAATAGCTTATATTACTATATTGAGAGGAATGTATTAAACATTTTAATAAATGCCTGTCAATAGAGTGATATAAACTGATGTACTTAAGTATAAGGCCCCTGCATGATAAAAGCACACAAAGGGGGCAATTTTAAATACCTGAGTTCCGAGTGTGTGCTCCGCTGTGCTAGCCTGCAGTTTGTTTTTATTGTTTCAAAAACAGTAAAAACCAGAGGCTGGCAGGCTTGATGGCCTCCATCCCCCACCCCACTTACCTGCCATTTCTGCTCTGGAACAAGCACGCAGAGCCGGCTTTAGCACTGGGGGTGCCCTGTGTAACAGTTCTTTTTGGGCATCCTCCACCCCATGACCACCTCCTCGGATTCACTCACTACCACCCGACAAATGTGCCCCTCTTTTCTCCAAAGCTCCCCTTTCACTTACATTCATTTGTTTTAAAGTGCTTGTAAAGGCTGGCTTTACTAATCCACTCAGCTGTCCACAAAAAATATAGTTCCGTTCTTTGCAGTGGGCATATTAACCCTCCACACTACTTTGTGGTGAGACAAAGCTGCCGATAGACAAAACTCCCATCTGTCTTTCTCCAGCAGGAACATTAATCACAAGAGGTATCTTGACATTTTAATTCTTTCCTAAAGGCTGGACGCACAGGGAACTTTTCAGCAGGTGCTTTTAAATCACGAGTTTCATAAGTTATTGCTAAACACAGCACCTCCTGAGGTCAGTGCCCCCCAATCCAGGTAAGCACCCAGTGCGGCTACACCGCTCGCACTTCCCTAAAGCCGGCCCTACATACACAGCACGGCAACAGGGTGTGCAGCTGCTGTTCCATTCGAGGATGGGAGGCTTGAGAGTGCCAAGCTTGCCCTATCAGCCTTTGATGGCATGGGGTCACAGAGTCTTGTGACTCTCTGACCCCAAGTCACCTTTGCAATCCTTCACAGGCTACAAGCAACATCCTTTCACAACACATCAAAGGTAATGAGTTGGGAAAGGGTGTTACTTGCAGCCTGTAAAAGTGACAGTCCCAGGAATACGTGGCTTATGCCAAGACAGCCAGCACTGTTGTAAATGTGATGCTGCTGGCATCATGAATGAGAGTTCTCTTCAGACCCCCTAACATTGCAGGCCAGGGCTTATGATAAGACATTCCTTAGCCTACATAGGGATTTTTTTGAAGAGGGAGATGCTGAGGGACACATGTTCACTAGAGCACGTGTCTCACTTGAAAGTGCCTGTCTGCCTGACTCACCAGAGGAAGTGTAAGAGGCAGCCAGGTACTTAATTAAGCAGCACCCAGCACGGGCTTATATCCCTTATTTAATTTTTTTAAAAGAGCGTATGTGAATGATAATTGCTCCTTGCAGTTACCATCAACATAACTTGAAAAACAATGTGGGCGGTGCCCTGGCGCCTTCTGGTGGCAGCCACTGCTGGTACGATCTCAAGAACTTTTCACAGAAAGTTTCAAGTTTTATATCCCTTTCTTTCTGAGTACACCCACTAATCACAATGTCATTTGACAAAATAGCTAATTTGACAGAAACAGGACAAACACACTGTTCAAGCAGGTCGAAGCACTTTGAATGTATGCATTTACCAAATAAGCAAAACAAGATGGCACATCAAAAGGCAAAGTTATAATACACATCAGACCATTTAAATACTTTAAACGCAGTAAAATTAATCAGACCGGTGGGCAGACGTCTATTCACAAAAACATGCATCAAAAAGTCCAACTAAGTCCACTTCAGGGGCTAGCAGTAGATCTCATGACGAAATCCCAAGAACAATTAGAATCTCCAAACTAGGAGTGTCCCATTATATTGTTACACTCACAACATCTACAGAGAAAACAGAAATGATTAAAGTGATTTTTAACAGCATGTCCTGCTGCAAACAATCCAACAGGAACATCAACAAATTCCAAAAAAAGAGGGGCAAAAGAAGAAGAGAAAGGAAAAAAAAGAGCTTAAATAGTCATGCCAAAACTTAGTGATAAACATCTCTTCTTTCCCCTTGTCTTAAAGCAGGTCAACCAATTGAACATGGTGTTTATCTATTCCTATTTACAAGTCAAACCATCCAGAAACTGCAATATAAATGTTTACATTTATGAGAAACTTAAGGTTGAAATGTTTCTTTTCTACTATTGAGCACACAAACAGTTCCATGAATGTTCCATTATCTAAAGAATTTAAATCACAAAGTAAGTTCATGCATCCACTTTTTACAAGGCTAATGGCACATTTCAAACTTTGATCAACAGGGATCTGGATCAAATCAACTGTAATAAAAATATTCCACAATAACCTAACCAGCAAAGAGTGGGGTATTTAAAAAAATGGTTTAACCATACAACCATAATGTTCCAGATGGCTGATAGGTGTTGCAGTGGTAGTTAAGAATAATCAAGTTTATATCGAGAAAGTAACTGTTGTTAATTAACATGTCTACATGAAATTGAACCATGGCCCAATGTACAATTTCAAGAGTATTCTTGCTAGAATCCTTGAAAAAGTTGGGGAATATATTTGGATCCGTGAAAAAATGACATACTTTTTGCAGACATCATTCCTTCGCAGACCATAATTATACATGTTGCCAAAGATACATAAACCTCTATTGAATACACCTTTACGGCTTATTGCTGCTTCAAACTGTGGATCATTACATGAGCCCTTGGGGAATTATCTGGATGAAACTTTGGAACGCATCATTCAGGAAATGCTTTCATACTTCAGAAATACCTCCGATTTTCTAAGAAATGTAATCCAAAATCATTAATAGGCAAAATGATATGTGGCTATGTACTGTTGACATGAACGCTTTGTATACGTCTATCCCTCATTTCGAAGGAATAGAAACTCTGGAATGAGCTTTGCTGACAAAAGATTAAATTGGAGCTAACAAAGTATTTTTGCTTGAATTATTACTTTTTGCTCTTCATCATAGTTATTTCCAATGGAATAACCATTTTTACTTACAAAGGGACATCAATAGGATTCACGGGGGTGACATGTCGATATATGCCAATATATTCATGGCTAAGTTTGAACAAGATTTAATTTTAAACAACAAGCAATAGAAAAAGGATGTATAGTTTATCTTTCTTTCATAGATGATATTTTTAATCAATGGAATACCTCTTTAAGTAGCTTGGAAGATAACATAGCTGACATAAACACTTAAAACACTCATATACAATTTATGTATCATATTGGTAAATCTCATATTGCATTCCTGAATGTGATGGTTAAGATCAATGGCACAACCATTTTGACTTATGTATGCAGAAAAAACTAACAGAAATAATGTGCTTCATTTTTGTAGTATTCATCATCCAGATTTCCTAAAGAATCACCTACCTTACTCACAATTGATGAGGGGAGAAGAATGTACACAAGCAAAGAACTCTATGAGGTGGCTTTGTTGGACAAAAAGAAACGGCTTCAGGTCAGTGGATATCCTGAAGCAATTTAGGAAAAAGTAGAGGAATGTTTGAAACGTTCAACAAGGAGTGAACAGCCGAAGAAATAAAAAACACTGAGACTGACTTTTGTGTCTAGATTTTCTAGAGCAAGTACAAATATTAAAACAATAATCAACAGGTAATAGGAGATACTACAAACTGAAAAGGATTTTGGTAATTTATTTGCAGAAAAACCTTTGGAGGCTTACCAGCATTGGATAAACATAAGTGAGATTCTGACAAGTACCAACAAAAAACAACATGGACCATGCTATGGCACTTGGAAATGCAACAATTGTGTCTATTGTAACAATGCAATACCTCTCAAAAAGGTTCTGCACCCAGCAAACGGGTATACAATTCTTTAACCCTTACGTAGCTAGGCCTTTTCTCCCAGTACTAATCCTTTTTTAGCTACTTAGGATAGTTTGCACTTAGCCCTCCATAACTTTTTGTTCACATAAGTTATCTATGCCATATTTGCATCCTTTTTTTCAAACATCCTGGGGATTCTAAAGGCACCTACAGTTTGTGGAATCCTCTGGAGCAGGCTGAGAAAATAGCCAAATTATTGCTACATTTTGAGTTTTTTGGCAGAAACAGGAAAAGAAGTGCTCTGGATAAAATTGTCTGTTTGTTTTCATAAAAATGGCATTAACAAACGGTTTGCTGTGCTAAAGTTACCACCTTCCCAGCTTTAATAAACATGCAGAGCTAAATCAAAACCCAAATTTTTTACCACATTATTGGCATTTTACAAAGGGGTAGCACATTTTTCCTATTTTTTTGTCCTCTCAACCTTCTTCCAGTTTGTGTAGGAAACCAGTGTGAAATCCATGGGTGATCCAGAAAAGCTATAGATTTTTGAAAGGTAGACAACATTTCAAATTTAGCAACGAGTCATATGTTTACATCCCTCAAGGTTTTCCTAAAGAAACTAACTGTTGAAATAAAGGAATACTGAAAATTAATAGGATAAGAACTGCATTTTGTGATGTTTTCATCTGTGAGTATGTCTCACAGTGGGTGATTTACAAAAGCAATATACCATTACATCCACTAGGCACTTCTGGTTGCTGGGATATATAGCGTTTGTAGGCTGCTCAAGGTACCCAGAGGCAACAACTGAGCGGCACCGTGCAATGGTTTTTTATTGTGTACCGAATATAGACCAATTCATATGGTGAAACATATAGAGTGAAAAATGGTTATCAAGGAAACATATGTGTTTCTGAAATAGGCACAAGATATAGAGTTTAGGACACATGGTTATCTCTACATCTCTGAATTTGTGAGTACCCATACTAGCATATGATTTAGAGTGTATTTTTCAAAAATGTCTTCTTTCTTACACACTGGGATACATTAGGAAGGCATAAATGCAGTGAAACCCAATTGGTAATAAAAATATCCTACTATTCTATTCTCCTGCATGTCTTTGAATAAACATGGTACCTCACTTGTGCAGGTAGGCCTAGTGCCTGTGACAGGAAATGGCACAAACTGCAACATGGACACATCATATTTTTCCACTAAAAACTTTCTCCAAGTTTTTAAAACTAGACACCTAGGGGAATCTATAGTGTAGTGACTTGCATGACTCTCACCAGGTTGTTTTACTCTGAATCCATGGATGTCAAATTCACCAAAATGCCAGGGGTAGTGGAAATGACATCACATGCCATTTCATCTTTACTTTCACTTACACACACATGCTTACACAAACACACATTCACTCATATACATACTCTCTTTTACATAAACACACTCTCACCTGCCAGTATGCACACAACATACATTTAAAAGTGTGTTTTTTTCTCTGCCTCAGCTAGCAAGGAGGGTCATATTTCAACTAACTGTACTCCATTTTTTAATACACTAATAGTAAAAAATACATTATTCATTATTAGTGTAATAAAAAAACGGATTAAAGAGTAGGAGGTGGAGCCCCAAGCAATGTCTGCTCCTGTGTTGCTGGCACTGATTTTCCCACCTCTGAGGTCAGGTGTTTCAGATGCAGTACCAGGATTTGCCAGGGGCAAGCTGGGGGTCACAGCTGTGACCTCTGGCAACCCCTAAATGACGTTCATGCCAGAATCCCTTGCAAACCTCAAGCTTTGACTAAAAAAACACACTTTCAGCACATTTATGGGATGGCTTCAAGGTCCCGAATCTGCAGGAACCCACAAACATACTTTTGCCCAGCACTTCTGTAAGTATTCTGACAAAAATGGTACCTTACTTATGTGGGTAGGCCTAGTGTCTGCGACAGGAAAGGGCCTAAAACACAACATAGACACATCACATTTTTGTACACAAAACTGACCTTTTTTTGAAAAGTGGGTAACTGTAGATGTTGGGCCCTACTGAGCCAGCACCGACAGAAATGTAGAAAACCTGTACATTTATTGAAACTAGATACCTAAGTGATCCAGGGAGGATGACTTGCATGTATCCCATGAGGTTTTTTTAGCCACAATGCCCTGCAAACCAGAAACATTGACTAAGAAAATACATTGTTTTCACATTTCTGTAATGGAAAGTTCTGGAATCTCTGAGGAGCCACAAATTTCCTTCCACCCAGCATTCCACTATGTCTTCTGATACAAATGGTACCTCATGTGTGGCTAGGCCTGGTGCCCATGACAGCAAGTAGCCCAAAACGCAACATCCATACATCCACCCAAAAAGCAAGGATAGCCATGGCAGGTCAGAGGTGTCTCTGGGGAGTATATTGATTTAGTCTGTGTTGCAACAGTATGGGACCTGATCCCTGCAAGGCTCTAAACACAATGCACATAGACTTAAAATGAATCCTCTGTTCTACAGAGAGCAAATGAAGTTCCCTGAGAGTACAGGAGGCAGAAGGTCTTCTGGGCACATTTAGCGTTAATTTTGCAGCAGCTGTCTGCACTCTCTTTATCAAGAAGTCAGGGGCTCCAGTAAGGATGGTGTTTCAGTAATCCAGTAATCGAGTCGACTGAGTATTATATTGGGCCAGCATGGCTACATAAAGTGCCTGGGGCTCAATTAACAGGGCTGAAAAGGCAGTTGTCAGATCTCACCACATTACACATGCACAGCGGGAGTAATACACCACACTTTAACTTCAACAAAAGACAGACAATACAAGCTAGCCACTAGGATGCAATAAGGAGAGGCAGTAATTGTGTACTTTATTATCATTTGTATAGTGCGTTGCCAACCTTTGAGCAGCCCAAAGGGCTGATATGGTATATAAATTGCTTTGCTCAAGCAAACGAGATGCAAGTGTAAATCTGACAATTTTCTTATAATATTGTTTGTTGTAACTGTCCCACACAGGGAGCCCTTATATCACTCGGGGTCTACCCACATTTTCTTCAGTTGAGTTTTTGAGAGCAAGACAGCCAGTTGGGTCTAGCGGCTTTGTGGACTAATGCATCCACTATAGGAGCCTGTGTTCAACCTCATGGTCTCAAATTCAAATCCCAGTGAGGCCACTCAGTCCGTCATCCTTGTGAAGTTGACAAAATGAGTACCATTGGGTAACAACAAGCATATGTTATCTAATGTGGATAAACCCTTCTCTGTGAACATGTTCTTTCTAAATACAGATGGTATGTTAGACAAGCAAATATAACCATTCTCGGTATGGAGCAAGCTCTCAGCTAGAATCCTAATCAATCATCTTTCCCCAGTTTTACCTCTGACTTGCCATTATATACATGTATCGTTTTAATGCTGCATTGCTAATAATCATTATATCTTGTGTCTGTGTATATTTTATGTTTGTTTCTCCCTTTTGTCCTACCTACTTTGATTTAGCAACTTCATGGGCTTGATAATTGAGTCATGGTGATGATTCTACTA
Source organism: Pleurodeles waltl (assembly GCF_031143425.1). Taxonomy (NCBI): domain Eukaryota; kingdom Metazoa; phylum Chordata; class Amphibia; order Caudata; family Salamandridae; genus Pleurodeles; species Pleurodeles waltl. The sequence continues at coordinate 265,360,466 of NC_090440.1, forward strand.
CTCAAAAGGATCGAAACGCCATAGACCTTTAGAATGGACCCATTCTATTGAAGTTAATTTGTGATATGGGCGTATCTTTCTAAATCAATTGTGATAAACACATATGTTGTATTCACACATGTGCTTTTACCTCACTGACAACATTCTTTTTAGTAGTGATTCTTGTAATTTGATACTTTTCAATGGATTATTAAATCAAACAGATCTTTTAGGTTTATTAGATGGTATCCCCTTTGGTGATAGGGGTCACTGTTAAATAAACTCATTGATAACATCAAATATGGTTTAAAAAGAAACTGAACAAAAATATTAAATATTCTGTCGTCAGGTTTTTATCATGATTATGATTAATGCTTTCATTATCCCAGGTAATTGTTGTCTTTCACAGAGTGTAAAGTAGGTCCTGTTGTACTGTGGCATTTATTCATCTTTTTCCATCCTGAGAGGCTGTTTTGTGGTAGATTGGATGCACTCATGGGCATCATAACTGCCTAAACCCCTTAGTTTGCAACATATGTGTGGTTTGAACTGTTTATATGCATACAACTCCATACATGGCAGGCATGGTTTGTGCAGCAGAGTCTATCCTCACATATTTCTCAGTAACATAATGAAACTTGAGCGGGCCCTCTTTCAAAGTACGTGGAGTGGATCCCCTCCCTGGCCCACCAGCTACAACTTTGATGAGTGCCATTAAAAGTAGTGCATCAGTGCTGAGAAGTGCAGATACTCTCCCTATTAAAATCAGTACGAGACTTCCCCATCCCATTTAAAGCATTGGCTGCACAGAAATGCCCATGGACCACCGGTACTACAGCCCCTTGATGCAAAGTAGCACACAGCACAAAGGCCCATATTTATAAGTTTTTTGCACCACATTTGTGTCATGTCTTGACGCAAAAGCGGCTCAAACTTACAAATTACAATTATATTGTGTAAGTTTGCATTAAAAAAATGACGCAAATGCAGTGCAAAAAAAGTATAAATATGGGCCAAAGTTTTTCTTAATGCTGTCTCCAAAAGAAATTCAAAGATTACAAAGAGTAGAAAGTAAAGGAAGATGACTCGGGCTTTCTTACAGAAAATACTTTCTTTGACTCTTTACTGCTTTGCGGGCAGGACATACTTCAATGGAATTAGAAAGTCTTTAACATCTCATTGAAAGTTAACATAATGGTGAGTGGAGGAGAGTCACACACAGTGTGATTCACGCTGACCCTCTCAATCTCGAGAAGTGTTATCTATTAGGAGGGTACAATGACAGAGGCAGCTTTGAAAACCCCAAATTACTGATGCTCCCAGCAGCTCTACCAAACTGATTGTCATAATTAATGTCAACTGTTGATAAAAATGCCTGAAGTGTATTTCAAAATTAAGGAGGCCAGGTGGTGTTGTGTTCCATAATTACCACCCGCTTGACCTCAAGATTCCAGGACACTGTGCAGGCTAACATTATTTACATACTTTTACCCCCCTGCAGGAGTGACCAAGTTCATGCAGGATAATTTTCACATGTTTTCTGGTAAATAAATTGAGAGACGCAAATGACCTCCCATGTGAATGATAAATATATTAAGAAAAATAAACGCGTTTAATCATAATTTAGCCTCTGTTACAGACTAGTATATAATGTGCAGATTGGCATGTAAGTAAGATGGTCCATGTGTGGGGCTTTCATTCCCTCTTCAGAAGACTTATTTTTTCAGTACATGTCCTGGTTTCTGAATTAGGCATTAATACAAATCACATGCTGGGCAATCGTTTTTCCCATTGAGTGTTCAAGATGAAAATTTGGCTCGGTCCTTATTTAGGAATATGCATTATGCAAAACCAGAAAAATTCCCATCTCTGATTGCTGCCATAGTCTTGATCAATTCCTCCTCATCCTCCAAAGTATCTTCCCGTTCTTGTTCCGTGATGGCCCCAAAAGTAATTTCACTCACATCTTTGTAAATTTCACATACATCCTCTTCCACCATATGCATATCAACACGTCCTCCAGTCTTATTTACCTCAACCAATCTTGATAAACAATCTGCACTCACATTCATTGCACCAGGGACATACACAACTTTGAAACTGAATTCTTGTAAACCAGTTAACAATCTTCTAATTCTAGAAGAAATGCAATTCAAACCTTTGCTGTCAAAAACATTAACCAAAGGCTTATGATCAGACAGTACCACAAAGTCTGTTCCCCAAATAAAATGTTTAAATTTTCTTAGCGCCCAAAATATGGTTAAAGGCTCTCTTTCAATGACAGAGTAATTTTTCTCAACTTCACAGAAAGATTTCGACGCACAGACAATCAACACTTTCTTCCCATTGTCTTCTTGTAGCAGCAATGCTCCCAAACATTAAGCACCGGCATCTGTGACCACAAACATCTGTCTACCAGGTTTAAATGTCTGTAAACATGGCACTTCTTCCTTTATTCCCACAAACATCCCAGCTAAACTCTCTTCCTTTTTTGAGCAAACTTCTCATGTTCACTGACTTTTCTGCCAAATTCTTTATGTATCTTCCATAGTACTCAACCATCCCAAGAAAGTAACTCACCTCTTCCTTGGTCTGGGGAGATACCAAATTCTTAATAGTGTTAACTAGTTCTGGTTTGGGTCTAACCCCTTCACCTGAAATCATATACCCCAAATACTCAACTTCAGTCACACCAAAGTGACATTTCTTCCTCTTAAGTGTGAGAGCAGCCTGACTTAAACATTCCAACACCTTATTCACTCGATCCATATGTTCTTCTGCTGTGTCATCAAAAATCAATACATCATCCTGATAACATTTTACACTCTTTAATCCCTTCAACACTTTGCTCCTTATACTTTGAAACACCGACACAACTGACACCAGTCCAAAAGGCATTCTTTTAAACTTAAACGCCCCAAATGGCGTTATAAAGGCAGTAAGTTCTTGCAAACTTTCTTCCAATTCCACCTGATGGTAGACAGATGCTAAATCCAGAGTGGAGAAATATTTCGCTCCACCTATCACAGAGACTATCTCCTCTATGTTGGGAAGAGGAAACTTGTCTACTACAATCTCCTTATTCAACCCTCTCAGATCCGCACACAACCTGATGGTACCATCACCCTTCCTCGCAACTACAATGGGAGCCAACCATTCTGTAGCCTCCCCCTCCTCAATCACCCCTGACAATTCAAGTCTCTTGAGATCGTACTCCACTGACTCCTGCAACGCCAAGGGAATCCTCCTCACTTTTGCCACCACCGGCAATTAATTTCTTTTTAGTCTAATCTTGTGTTTGTAACCTTTGAGACAACCCAAAACACCTGAGAAAACCTCTGGAAATTTCTCTACAAGATCACACTCCCAAACACCTACCTACTGTACCTGTACTTGTGGCTGTGCATTTGGATTAAGTACTACCCCCAACAATTTCTGATGTGTCCACCCCAACAAATCATCACCTTTACTTGAAATATACATTTTCCCTATGATATGTCTTTCTTTCAACTCCAAATGTCCTTTAAAACAAACTAACATCTTAATAGGTTGACCACCATACCCACCTGTACAAACATCCATTTTTAAAATGTTCTCCTCACTGTACAAATAGCATCAAAACTGCGTTTCGAAATAATTGTCAAACGTGAGCACGAATCAAAACGCATCAACAATTTGACCCCATCAACCAGTACAATTTCACTGGGATGATCACTACTTCAATTTTGCATGTCTGCCTGAAAAACAATTTCCTGTGACACTTCCTTCACGTCCTTTATCATATTACTATGATTACTCTGCCTTTTATTGCAACAACACTTGTAAAAATGACCTTTCTTTCCACATCCATTGCAGAATGCACTTAACTCCAGACATTTACTTGCAATCGCTTTATGTCCACCATTTCCACATCTGAAACACTCCCCTTTGAATTTACCCTGCTCTTCTTTTTTCCTCCCACTCACTGCTTCCTTGGCTTTCACCTCACATACTACCTCTTCAATTTTCTTGTTCTCACTTAACTCTTTATTTTTTACAGTACTCAATTCCATGACACATTTCAACATATGTTCAACCCTTTTCGCAACCATAATGACTCCCTCCAATAGTGGCTCATCCTTCAACGACAACTCTTCTCTAATCTTGTCACTACTACACTTCTACACAAACTGATCACAAATTATCTCATTTACCAAACTTCCAAACTTGCAAGAAGCTGCCAACTTCCTTATACTTGTTATGTACTCCTCAACCGACTCATCCTTACCCTGCTCTCTTTTCCCAAAATTATATCTTTCCATTATCGTACTCACTCTTGGCAGATAGTGTTTCTCCAACTTCAAAATACATATTTCAAAGTCATTCAAATTAATTCCTTCCTCACTTCCCAGATCTGGTAAATTCTCCAACACCTCCTGTCCTTCCCCACCAAGACAATGCATTAATAAAGCATGCTTCCTCTCCACCCTTAACGTAGGTCCACACACTCTTGCATAGTACATAAACATTTTCTTTCATTTAGCCAAGCAAAATACTGGTTCTCCTGGACTACTCAGGAAAAATGGTGGGGGAGTCACATTCTGCATTTTAACCAATATTACACACCCCTATTGCATATGTTACAAATACTGCTTGTACCCTCACACTTACGAAGAAAAAAAAACTCACAAAGCCCAAGAACCGAAAATAACATCCCAAAAATAATACACTTGTAACAAAACGCAATGAAAAGAACAAGCACAATGAAGTTGACCCTAAAAATCCACCAACAGATACTTATAATTTCCAGTCTCTACACAACAACAGGCAAGGGTGTGCCTATCACCGTGTTCTTCAGTCTTAAAACTTCAAGTTTTCACACAACAACAGGCAGTGGTGTGGCTATCACTGTGTTCTTCTGTAATCCTCATAAAAACTTCATGAAGAAGAAACAAAATATATATCTCCTTTACTTCTGAGTGCTCCGCTCCTTTAAGAGCAATCATTCTCCTCCATCCAGATCACGAAAATCCACCCCTTTAAGGCTGCCTGCCCCTTTAAGGCTGCCTTTTCTTTAAAGACTGCCTGCCCCTTTTTAGGCTGCCTGCTCCTTAAAGGTTTTTTTTCAATCAAAAGTGGAAATGCCAGGTGAACTAGTCAGCATGTTTAAAAATATGGAAATGTACTCAGCCGTCTTCAGTCACGTATTTTTAATCATGCGCATCGTCATAAAAACACGTCCCAAGTCACCGCGCATCCACTCCACTCTGCCCCAACAACTAAGATCACCCACTGAGACTGCACAACGGGAAGCTTGTGAACCACAAATGAAGAACTTCTCTCATAAAAGCGGTAAGAGCATCTCACCAGGGCGTTGTGCCATGTTGAGGCGCAATATCTTCACACACCCTTGTCGCCAATGTGAAGTTCAGGAATCACGAAAATAGACACTGTTGTGCCAATATTAAATGTAGGTTTATTCTTAACAAACGCCTCAACCACCAGCTACTTCATCCGCCCCCCAACCGTCCACCCACGGGCTCTCTCCTTTTCTCCATCTCCACCCTCATGAATCATGTTGCCATGGTAGACAATTCCATTCATGAATGGAATCATCTACCGAGAACACCACAGTCAGTGTCAGAGATGAAGAGTCCTTAGTCCTCAGGAGACTGTCCCATTATTTTGGTGCTAAGGTGTTCATCTCTCCAATCCTACAATTAATTGAGATGGCGCATTTTGGGATTTTTGACGGTGAAGAACAAGACGTAGTGCAGTTTGTCAATAACACCCAGTATACCTAGAGTGGGGCATCCTGTTCAAGGCCCATGTATTTCTTGCAGAGTAGCCTCTTACAGTCACAGTGGTATATCTCACCTCCTTTTTATTGCACTCACATGCAGAGTAAGGCTCTTCTGGATAAGCATGTCTATATGTGAGAGGTGTGAAGAGAGGGCAAGCCTAGGTGGAATTAGAGTAAACCAGCTAGGAAATGTAAATGCGAGGGCACTCATGAAGTGTGATGTGTGGGAAGGACATCTGTAATACCACTCTGACAATTACCAGCACCAATGCTGTGGTCATTTTAAATTACATTTGAATATTACACACCCAATACAACTATTTTATCCATGGAATGGGGAATAAGTTCTTAGGACCTGATTACAATCTTGATGGATGGGTTACTCCATCACAAATGTGACGGATATCCCATCCATTATATCTCAATTCTATTATAGTCTATTTAAATCATAATACAGTGGACGGAATATCCATTTGTTTGTGCATTTGTGATGGAGTAACCACGTCCACTAAGATTTCACTAAAAAGGTTTGACCATTTTTCTACTTGTTGTCACCTGTAATAACTCTCGACCTTTGCCTTTGCCCAGACAATATAAATACATATTGTAAATAGAAGAGTGAAAACGAGAGAGTGGGAAGTGGGGTGTGGATATGTGGATGTGAGGAGAGAGTAACTGAACCTATCTATTCTGTCCATTTTAGTCAGTGCTACCTTTGCTCTTGTACTATGATAACATCAAAGAGGATAGCTACATAAATATCCATGATCATGGATAGATATTAATAATACACAAAGAAATACAAGACTCACTTTTTGATCCTGGTAGACTGTCCAAAGATCTGCCTTTGTGATAAACCTATTGTCTTTGCCAATCAGGTAGGGGACCACCTTCCCTATTCAAAGATCACCACCTGTCTGGCTAGGCTTTATATGCTTTGGGGGCAGTTGTCATGGCAAAAAACTCATCAGAGTAAAGCAGATTTAATGAGGGGTATCCATTTTAGATCACCAACTCAGCAAACTTGTTTGTATTGAAAAAATATTCTCACTGAGTTTTTTTCTCAATACAAAATACAGCCTTACACACAGGGAGTTTTGCTTCTGCATGTAGGGCCATTCTAACTTTTCTCTTCCTCTGTCCACCATGCCATGGTTCCTTGCCTTCTGTTGCTTCCTTTATTTGGCTTACATGCTATCCATACTTCACTAATTTGAAGAGGTAAGACACAGCGATGCAATGGCTACACGAGGCCAGTGCTGGTGTACTTCCTCTGCATAACCAAAATCCCTAAACAACACACAAGGCATACGTTGAAACAAAGTCTGCAACAGTCTGCCAATGCACTTGCAAAATTGAATGGGATGCTATTAAGGTGGTGATCAGAGGAATATTATTAAATGCAACTTGTGGTGTCACAGTGACCACAAATCTGTAAATTTGGACATTAAAAGAAGAAATATGAGGTCTAGAATTAACTGTAATAGCAGACCAAGTTTATCAAAAAGAATTGATTGACACAAAAAAACAATACACCATGCTGGCTAATAGGTTGAAAGGGCTGAACGATAAAGAATATGTGGCCAGAAAACACAGTAAGGGTGATAGGGATGGGTGCACAGATGTGGATAAAAAACCACTAGTCCCATTAGGTCTGAGACAGGTGACATCATACACATACAGGCAGAATTTAAAGGGACATTTATGGCAGACTATGAGAAACTGAATTATTTGGACCAGAGTGATTAGTATTTTCCGGAGTTACACACAACCCAGTTGACTCTGATACAGAAGGATACAGAAGAAATGCTAAGGGCAAAACACTAGTTGTGAATGGTCTACCTCTGAGTTCTGCTTGACATACAGATTGATGTTGGCCCTGAAACTACTGGCTATGTAAATGAGGCTTTTGACACAATGCATTAGCAGGCACAGCAGGGTAGGTCACATAAGTGGTATTATCCAAATCAACCCATGATCCATTCAATGTTAAATCTTAAAGACCTACATCCCTATTTAACAAAGAATACAACATATTGGAGAAACTGACAGCAAATAGAGTGGGTTCATCCCAAGGAGTAATATCCATATAAGATTGAGGTAACTTTTTTTTGTGTGCTTGATAAGGCTCCATGAATGGGCCAAATCCCAGTGCTAGTATCCTTAGATATTGTGAAGGCCTTGATCTGGCCATGCCTTTAGGTAGTGGGGTTGGGAGAGAACTTCAAGTCGTGGATTGAACTGTTGAATTGTGAACAAAGGGCACATGTCTGTACAGGCTAGGCATTTTCAAAACAGTTGCTAATACAGAAAGCAGGGGTGCCCAAACTCCCCTTTGTTCTTTGCCCATGCAATGGAACCACTGCTCAGTGTGCTACATGTTTGCTACGTTGCCATGTGATGTGCATGTAATTTCACAGTATGGAGATGATACCATGTTGTTTTTAATAGACCCCAAATTTAGTCAAATAGGAATATGAAACATATAAGAAAATTTTGGGAAAATTCCAGGTTTGTAAATACATTGGACTGCATATCTGTCCTTGTAAGCCTAGAGGAATTTAACTTTTAAATACCCATTAAGATAGGAGACTGATCTAAGTTGCTAAAAGGGAAGGCAGGGAAGGCAGTAACTGCAATTAGCTCATCAACTCCCTTCTGGAGGAAGCGTTCTCTTTCACAATTGGAGTGAGTATTTTTTTTCTGAGGTGTTAATTCTCCCTAGGCTGTTCTAAATCCTAAAGAGATCATTATTTTGGGACCTAAACATTCTACTGTAAGATTTGATTTGGGGTAAGTCTAGAAAGAGATTGACAGTTGGAAAAGCTATAGGCTATTACATGAGAGAAATCCAGGTATTGTTTGTGGGAGAAGTTGCTTTGGCTAATGTGCTGGATGGGTTGTGATGCAGACCAAGGAAGCTGAAAATTCAAGCCTGGTTTGGCATGAAAACATTCTTGGAGTGCTACTGGGAATCATAAATACTTTGGCATTCTAGGGCTTTGCATGTGGCAAGGTATTACTACGAAAGATGTACGCAATGGTCTATTAATTCCAAGCTATATATACCTGAGATACGATTGTCAGGCTTTTTGAACTTTGCAGAATTAGCACAAATCTATGATAAAAGGCCTTCTATGGAGTCAGGGATCCAGGTGGTTGGTGACTTATACTTGGGTAGTGTGATCCACACCTTTAAGGTGCTAAAGTGTGAATTTGAAGTCGCAGTTGGGCCACTTTTTGGTGTACAGTGCAATGATTAGAGCTGTAAGACAAACTTGCACCACAGAGGAGAAATGTAGGTTTTCCACAGCCTAGTGGGCAGAAAATCTACATTTTTTTAAAGACACAGAGGCTAATATTCTGCATCATTCTTTATTGCCACCAGTCTCAGCAGCTCCTTTAAAGGACATAGAACTTAGAATTCCAACATAATAAAAACAGAAACGCCTCCTGTGACTGGGAAGAAGTTTAAATAGTTTCTTAAAACAATCTTTAGACCAAACTTCTTTCCAATCAAGCAAACTCCTCATAAATCCATAAATAATAAATTCCAATCTATAATGTCCTACAAAGTTGTTCATGTGCTACAGTTCAAAAGAAACAACAATTAAATCATGGTTGGGTTATAGGATGGATAATATTAGCCTCTGTGTCTTTAATAAAATCCAGACTGTGGAAAATCTACATTTTATGGCAAGACTTAGAGGCTAACATTTTGCAAGTTCAAAGCTTTTCAGTAAAGAACTTGTCACACTCACAACTGGTTTAAAGTAAAATTTCCTAAAAATCACACCATTAGACCAATCAGCACTGCACAGAATATCTTGTAAAGAACCTCCTATCATGAATGTTTTAGAAGCAGCCACACCTCTCAGTGAATGAGCACCAAACACACCCATGTTCACTCCAGCTCTACTCATTATCTATTTCACACATCTTGCAGGCGTATCGAGATACCAGACGAATCACTTGCTCACTTGTACATTCAATCTGCTGGCAAAGAGATCCACCCCAAATGGACCCCAAACATCCTCCACTTGCAAGGAAAACGCCTTGAACAACCTCCAGTTGCTGGAATCTCTGAAATGTCAACAATACCAATCTGCCACCACATTGCTCAACATTGGGACTTGTCACGCCTGGACACAAACTTTTCTCTTTAGACAATAATCCCAAAACACCTTTGCTATCTCTGTTAAATCCTTCGATCTCAAACCCCCTAGTTTGATCACATATCAAACTACTGACGTCCATCCACAGAAGCACAAACATTTCACCTTGTCATGCATGAAATACCTTACTGCAAATTAACCTGGTAGCAATTCTAGATAAATGTATATGCATGTTCTTCTTCTCCTCTGTCCACTAACCTCTTGCTGACAGTGAACCACATCGAGCACCTTAGCACTCTAAACGTGCATCTGACTCTATAATTAACTCTGGGTTTCAGCCAAAAATCGCCCTCCAGTTCCATGCCTTCATGTTCCTTAACCACGATTTGAGCTCCTACCTCACCCCTTCTAAAAGAACAAGTTCTTACGAGTATTTCATACCACTTCCTAAATGTACTGCCTTCAAACTCTGTAAAGCACAATAACCCAATGGTCCAGGAAAAATAGCCTGTATTGTAGATGACAAAAGGCCAACCATGTGAGCTAAAATCCTCACAGATATCTGACCTCACTGTAAAACTCTTTGAATTTTCCTTCCCTATCTTCTTTAATTTCTCTTTCAGGTGTGTCAAGACCCTCTCTAAAGTACTCATTAGAAAATATGAAAACTGAGTCTCCTGTTTTGAAACTAAAGAAGACTTCTTCCTGTTGACCACAATCAAGTTGAACACAAAACCTAACGATTCCAGTAATTTGTCAACCATCAGAGTATGAGTCCTCACCCTTGCCTTGCTCTCATCCATGATAAAAATATCGTCCAGATAAATAATCAACTGAACACCTCTCTCCCTCAGATAAGACACCACAGGGCATAACATTTTCATAAAACACCATGAGGCAGAAGAAAGACCAAATGGTAGGCAAACAAACTTCCAAGTCTTCCTGCCCCACCTGAACATGAGATACTTCTGATATGACTCCCAAATCAGAACCATCAGACAAACGTACTTCAAGCCCAGCTGTGTCAACCAATCTCCTGTTTGTAAAATTGCCCTCAACATGTGCATCCTTTCTAATTTGAAATGGTGATACACTAGGATTAAACATCTCAAGTTTCTAACTGGTCTCATTTATTTGTCCTTCTTTTCTACCAAAGAAAATATTGCTTACATAACCTCCTTGTTCTTGGCTTACCGCCACAATAGCACCTTTCTCTCTCAATTCCTGCATTACCTTGTCCACCAACTTTGCCTGATCTGGACTGAACTGAACCCCACAAGGAACCCAATTCTGGATCAGTTATTTTATGAAATCGATGTGATAACCCTGTGCTCTCCCTAAAACCCAAGGGTCTCTTGTTATTGGAAACCAATTGTGGTAAAATTGGGCAGGTCTTCTGCCCAACTTTGTAGCAGTAAGGTCTAACCTTACCTGATCCTTAGTTCCAATGGTCACGGCACTCTCCACATCCCCTTGGACACTGACGTTGTGGGTAGAGGGATGATTTCCAAGACCTTTGAGAGGGGCCATATCCACGGAAGAACAGGGATCTCGTAATTACCAATACTCGGCCAGAAAATTACCCTTTGTTCTTCCAACCCCACCAAAAGCATGCACCTGAAAGACTCTCTTAATATCCCTTTGGGACTTTTGGATAGATGAATTAGCACCTACAAACTTTGACATTGATTTAATAAAATAGTCTTTAAATAAAAGACCTTGGCTGAAGGACCTACTTCAACGTTTGCCAAATCTGCAATTTCTTTTTCTTTTTTATAGGCATACTTTTCCTTCATTCTACTGAAGGGGCAGTGTTTACATTTCCTAAAAGTTAAATCACCCATTGGACCCATCGTCAAATATCCTCAGCATCCACTACTTGCATATTTTCATGTGCTTATTCCACCAAATCAAAATTATCAGTCAGTGGTGCAACATCCAAAAGGTGGTCTTGGCACTTTTTCAATCCTTTGTGAAGCCCCTTAATAATAAGGTTTTGTGACCAGAATTCTGATGCAAAATATTAATACATAGTACGACAAGTCAGTATTTGGAAGGGACGCCTTAAGAACGCCACTTCCATATACCAAATTAGTATTGAGTCGCAAACTCAAATTGCAATAGTGGGTAACTTGTTACTGAAACGCAATTTGAGGTTTGTACATTACAAAAAGCATTTTTACTGCTCAATTGAACTGATACTGCAAATCGGGCCATTTGTGACTTCAAAATGTTTCTTACATCTAGCCCTTAGATTCTGAAATGGAAATCTAAATACTCCAGCGAAGCAAAGTTGAAGGCTGTATCTGGATAATTCCCCTGGAAGTTGGATGACCTTTGGACGATGTCCAGCTAAAGCCACTGGATTTGGTCTGATCAGCTCAGAATAGAAAAAATTCACATTTCATTGTAGACGACACCTAAAAAGGAGAGCAGAGGCAGGCATTTGATGGTGAGGTATATAAAAAAAATAGAAATCTTCCACACCCTGGGACAAAACTTACAGGGTGTAGGGGTCAGTATTTTTTTTCTGAAACAAACCTCGGCTTTGAGGGTTTTTTTCAGAAAAAGGGAAAGCCTTTGAAGTTTGATGGACAGCTGTCAAAACTCAAGGCAGCCATCCTCCAATCTTTGCGTTCATTGAAAGGAACTGCCATGACAACAGTTCCTTTCAGTGAACAGAGATTAGCACCAGTGGTCACCTCTAAATTTGAAGGACAGATCTTACCCAATGTCCTTCGCCATTCTGACAGATACACTACCATCTGTTAAACTCTAAATGGGGCACTTAGTCTATTTTATTGAAGTCGTACTCCTCCACTGATGCAAAGTTAAGGGCTGTAGCTAAAAAAGTCCACTGAAAGTCAGATACTCATTGGACGAGGTCCTACTGAAGCTGTTGGATTAGGCAGGAAAGATTCAATGTTCACACCCACCAAAGTCCTTTTGTCCGTTGAATAGTTCTCACTTGTTTGCCTACTCAAGATTTTTAACTTTGGACTATGTATGGATCTAAAAGAAACTCCAAAAAACTCCAGCAGGGCAACCCTGGATGCAATATCCAGTAAAGTCCTCTCAAAATTGAATATGTTTGCTTGGAGACTCAGCTGAAGCTGCAAATCTCTTGGAAATCCAGAAAGTCCTACTTTTTTCAACACCCTGGAGAAACACCTCTTAGTTACTTCCGAGGCATTAAGGAAATTAGGGACAGCACCTAGGGGTCAGGCATCTTTTTATCAGAGTACACAAGTAGGTCAAGTCCAGGTCCAGTAGCAACTGGTCAGCTGGTCACTGCAGGAACTGGGTACCTTGCAGCTTTTTATGTCCCTGTAAATACACAATACGTCAGCCAACTGAACAGTGAAGTCCACATCTTAGCCTTGGATACACATGAGCGCAAGTGCTGCCTCTTAGATTTCCAAAACGGTCACACTCAGGGCCAATCCTCTTCTTTCCTTGTAAAGCTCCATATGTGTTTTGAGGAGCTGTAGGTTAAGTGCAACATCTGTACAATTCAGTAGCCATTGGGTAGGAGTGACTCCTCTACATTCCCTAACCACAGGACAAAACGTTCCTAAGGACAAACCTTCCCTATTTTGCAGCACATCATGTTTGCCTTACTTAAAACCATCCCACTGTGTATTCTTAGGGAAATCAACATGACAGCCTGGAAGAGAGTCGTGGCCATCTTCCAAAAATACTACAACCATTGTTTCTTCTCTAGGAGCTGTTTACACACATCATCAAGAGGACAGCACAGACAGGGAGTACAGTTGCAGGCAGGCTAATGCTATTAGTTTAGAAGCTTCAGTCAGACAATATCTAACTTTTTAAAATTACTTTTCCTATATATTTATCAAAACTTTAGTACAGGGAGACCTGTACTGTTATAAGTGGTAAGACTAGAGAAGAGGGGTCCTTTGACCGCAAAGCACATTTTGGAAGGAGGGGATGGCTCCACAACCAGTTTAAAGTGGTTGAGTGGGAAAGGATTGCTCAATATCCTCCTGTTTCCACCCCTTCGCATGCTCCATAGAATCTTCAAATGGATCCCAGTCAACACCAGGAAGGCATTTCACCCAGGCCCTCATCATGAGCCGGCTTGACTACGACAAGGCTCTCAACTCAGGCATCTCCACTCAACACCTCAAGAGGCTCCAGACCATAGAGAACGCAGCAGCCAGACTCATCCTTGATCTTCCCAAATGAGCCCACATCACTGCATCACCGCATACCTCAGGAACCTCCACTGGTTCAGGAGGAGATGTCAGTTCAAGATTCCTACACTAGGCCTGGGTGGAGTGCACAGAGTTCGGTAATGCCGAACTCCAAGAAGTGACCAATAAAACTCCGCCTCGCTACATGTGTAGGAAAGTACCCTCTTTCTTGTCATGGTTACCCCCATTTTCTGCCTGATGTCATTGTGCTTGACTGTTTCTACTGAGATCCTGCTAATCAGGACCCCAGTAGTTATGCTCCCTCCCTTCAAAGCAGTTCTTGGATACTATTAACACAGTATTTCATCCACAATTGGCATACTGGTGCCCCTTATAAGTCCCCAGGGCATTGGGGTTCCAGGGGATCCCTATGGGCTGCAGCATTTATTTTGCCATCCATAGGGAGCCCATGCAAAGGCTTCTGCAGAACTGCCATTGCAGCCTGAATGAAAGGGCGCATCCACTCTTTTACTGCCATTTAGGCTGCAGCAGGTCACTTATAAGTCACCCCTATAACAGGCCCTCCAGCCCTGAGGGCAAGGCACAAAGTACCTGTGTGTGAGGGCACCCCTGCACTAGCAGAGATGCTTTAATGACCTCCAGGACCATTTTCCCAGACTTTGTCAGTGCATTTTACACATGTACTGGACATAAGTCACTACCTATGTCCAGCAACATAATGGTAACTCCGAACATAGGCATGTTTGGTATCAAACATGTAGGAATCATACCCCCATGCTTTTGCTAGCATTGGTTGTATGATCCCATTCACGCTGGGAGCTCCTTAGAGAAACCCCAGTACTGCCATTTCAGCCTTTTGAGGTTTTCCAGGCAGGCCCACCTGCTGCCACTTCACAGACAGGTGTCTGCCCTCCTCTTGCTTCAAAAGCTTGAGCCCAGGAAGGCAGAACAAAGGATTTCCTTTGGGAGAGGGGTGTTACACCCTCCCCCATTTGGAAATAGGTGCTACAGGCTTGAGAAGGGTAGCCTCCCCAAGCCACTGGAAATGCTTGGAAGGGCACATTTGGTGCCCTCCTTGCATAGTCCAGTCTTCACCAGTTCAGGGACCTCCAGTCCCTGCTCTGGCGCGAAACTGGACAAAGGTGACCACTCCCCTGTCCATCATCACCCAAGGGGAGGTGCTCAGAGCTCCTCCCGAGCGTTCCTGAGTTTTTCCATCTTGGATTCAAGATTGGTAGGGAACTCTGGGAGCATCTGAGTGGCCAGTGCCAGCAGGTGACATCAGAGCCCTGCCCTGATAGGTGCCTACATGGTTAGCTGACCAGTCCCTCTTTCAGGGCTATTTAGAGCCTTTCCTTTTGGTGGTTCTTCAGATTCGGATTGCAAAACTCCAGCAGGAACCCTCTGCATCCTCCACTTCAACTTCTCACTGAAGAAACTGCATCTGGACCCTCCAGGAACTCTACAAACTGCAACAAAGAAGCAAGACACCTTCTGCAACATTGTATCTTCAGCTCCTGCCAGCTACTGCAACTGTTTCCCAGTTGTGCATCCTCTGAGAACAGCCCATCTTGAGCCTGCACCAGAAGAGTGAAGGAATCTCCCTTCGGGTGAAGGAGTCACTCTCCTGCTCCAGCAGGCACTTACTGCAATGATGACTGGCTGCGTGGATCCCCTTTCCTGCTGAACTGCATGGATCCTGCCTCACAGGTGGTAGACTGAAGTGGTCCTGATAGTTCTGACATCCCACAGTTCAACTTTGGTGGAGGTAAAAGCTTGCCTCCCCACGCAAGACAGTACCCCGTGCACCGTGTGTTTTGCAGTTGCCAAGGCTTGTTGCCATCCTTCCATGAAAGTCTTAATACATCTTGCAGCTCCCAGCACTCTATCTTGTGACGCACAGCTTCCTGAATAGTTCTCTGGCAGCATGGGAGCCTTTGTCGTTGTGCTGCATAGGCCTCTTTTGCACGTTCCTTGCCCTGTGCTGTGGGACTCCTGTGCTTGCTGCATAGTCTTCTATGGGCTTTCTGAGATGCTGAGAGCCATCTCTGGCTCCCCCTCCTGGGTATAGTTCACCAGGTCCTTTCTGGTCTACTATTGTGCACCAAAATGGCACCTCATCTGCAGCTCCCAAGACCACATCTTGACCTGTAGAAGAATGGAAGATCAAGAAAATCACTGTATATGACCTGTGAGGAGACGTAAGACTCAGAAGTAGATTCCAAAGCTCAGTTCACTGACATTGTGTGTATTTGCAGGGACACAAGCTACAACACATCACCTCTGGAAGAGGCTAGTTGGCCAGTTGCCAGTGGACCTGAATGAACCATGCTAGTGGCCCCTGCTGCATTGAGTTCTAGTTTCTAGGTATTGCTCCTGTGGTCCTCTTAGCCCTATGGGGTGACCTTGAAAAGTGACTACAGACAAAGAATTGAAAAAATGATTTTTTTGCCCTTTGAATGACTGTTGGCAAGCTGTGAAGGTCATCTTAAACAGACACAATGTCTGTGGGCATAACAGCCAGGTTTGGGCTGCTCTGAGCTTTTTTACCCTTCAAGATAAAGGCTTCAGTGGACTCTCCTTAACGGTATTTTACTTTGGCACATACTGCCCGACTACAGCTCTCCAGTTCGCCCCACTGTCTGAGGTCAAGCTCAGAAAAAATCCCTGGGCGCCAATGTACAAATCATGATTAAGTGAATGTGATCCTGGAGTTCAAGGAGTGAAAGGAATTCATTGGCCACGGATTCCAAATCTACTCCCTTCATAACCAATAGTCTCAGTGGGAGCCTATCCAGCAGGCATCCAACTCTGTACTAGACTAGGGAGGAATTCCATGGGCATTCTGATGGGTGTTATCACACAATCCCTATAATTTTTATGCAATTCCAGTTTTCCAAGACCATGTAAACCTGGGGATACGCCAAAACCGTACACCTCCCCAGGGGAGGTGCAACCAGGAGAAATATCACTCCTTCGCCTAATTTTTTCCTCTTTCTTTCTGCAGCACACATAGAAAGAGGACAAAGCATCCCAGGATTGTTTATGTGCAGGAAGCTGCCCCTTCCTGCACAAAAACAATCCTGCATGCAACCCAGGCACCCTTGCATCATGGTGCGTTGGGGCCTGTGTTGGTGCTAGGTTGTCGAAATGACACTCACATGGGTGGACAGGAATGTGCTGTATGCCGTGGATACAGTACCTTCCTGCCCGTTCCCCATGATGCAGGGCAGCACTCTGTGCCACAAAACCATAAATTACCCATAAATCTGAATGTATGACTTGAGATTGGCAAAAGGTGTTTCAGGGATCAAAACTCAGAGAGGACTTTCTTAGCTTATATTTTCCCATCACCTCACTTGGTGCTTCGGGAACCAATTTCAGAGGCTTCGTCAGGCACCCAAAAATAAAGTGACTTGAATTGAGAGAATTTGGTAGGATCCAGTCTCTTGCTTTCTGGAGTATTTTGAGCTTCAGGAAAATAATTAAGCAGCTTATTTAGAGTCTTGCAGAGAGAGTATCCTGTCACAATGGTGACGAAGCTCCCTCTCTGCCAAAGTAAAGGTCCGCCTGCCTGATTGACTGACCTTAAGTATGTCAGCAAAAGATACTACTCTGTCTCCATTGTTGACATACTCCTCTGACAACCTGAAGGAGGCTAGGCAATTCTACAGCCCCCCTGATTTAGAGTGGGCGATTGATGGCCAGTTTTCACAGCCCCTTGAATTAAAATAATGCATGCCAGTAAGGGAAAGTAAAAACTGCAAAATGACCTCCACGCCATGGAAAGCATCAAACCATATAATAAATAGTATCACACACTCAAAGTGAGTCCAAAGTACTAGTTGAAAAACAAAAAGGAGAGTTCGTAGAATTTAAAATCAGGTTCAACTCCTTTAATCTCGTGTGAGAGTATACATTGTTTCCATGTTCTAAAACACCAACAGCCATCATGTGTTTCACCACATCTTGTGACATTTTCAAGGCTAATGTACAAAAATGTAATCTGTTGGAAGCAAGTGTCACAAGGATGTTCAATGTGTTGCAAACAGAAGTAGAACATAGTCTAGAAAGTCACCTTTTGGCTAAAAGTCCAATGATCCATTTAAGACAAAAAAATACTATTTATAGAGAATCCAATCAAATAATATCAGGCAGAAGATCCAATGTGGTCAACTCGCTAAAGTATCAATCTGGTAGAAAAAAGCATCAAAGCCAATGAAGTCTAAATAGAAGATTGAGACCATTGAGAGGTTACGCCCAAATTCCAATTAAGTCAAACAAATAAAGCGGAGTAGCAGAGGGAATATAATCACCTGTCAAGGGGCCTTTATAATTCCTGCACCTTCGTGAGCAACAAACAATATTCATCACTCTCAGGACAGCACAAAACCTCATACCTTAGAGCATATTTACATTTTTTTCTCTCTGCAAATGGGGGCTTGCTGTGACTCCATACAGCACTCAGAACTGAACACAATGCTTTGTAGGTGATCTTACCTTTCCGGGGCACTTTGAACCATCTGCACATTTTATGTAGCCCCAAAAAGCTTATTTGGGGTCTCTTTCACCCCAATTCTATCTCTTTGATATAATCATTACAGCTGGGAAAACAGAATATTTTCTCTTTCTTTGACTTTAATTTCAATGCACTGACTGGCTAATTGTGCACCCATCCTGGAGGATCCACTAACACAACCTATCTTTGCAGGTCATTGGGGTTGTTCCTGGAGCACCACAGCCTTGTTGCCTTCCATGGCATTCTCTAGTTGAGGCCAGAAAGTGAAGCTGATGGTCTCTTCCTCTATCGTACTACTTTATGCACAGTGTGGCAAAAGATTGATGCTGCTGTCACAAAGGGCCATATTAGAAAAGCATAGAGACTTAGGCAGGCCAGCAGGAACGTATATCTTCAGTCACCCATCTATCATGAGGATGAATTTCAAATGTGCACGGACGCAGGCCACTTGAGGAAACCTTTTTCCTTATAGGCTCCTGATCTATGGGCTGCCTTGGGATTTCCAAGGCACCCACAACAACAAATAGAATGCCAGGCATGAGTGGGGCTTTCTGCTCGGTGCTCCTGGTGGTGTGCTTCAGTCACCATTAATTTTTTCTTGGGTGTCTTGAACTCCTTGACTGCTAACTATTTCCCACCCAGAGCCTATAGATCTCTTCTTTGGGCAGACATAACAAGAACTGAAATCCTGCATCCTCCCTACTGCACCTGAGAAGGAGTAGGGACACTCACTCTATATCTAGTCTGCACAGGACAAGAGTATAAGCCAGGGGTCTCCAAACTCAGGACAGGGTATGTCATCTTGTCTCCCTCTTCAGAGTCCTGTTACCATCCCCTGAGGCTGTGCAAGGGATAAAATAGGAAGTGGAGTTTCTTTTATCTGGTGGTATCAGTCTGGTGTTTCACTCTTAAAAAATTTAATATGACAACTTTATCTAAAATTGCAACATATCATTCTATCCAAGCCAGCCTTCACTGCCCACGCTTGGTTTCTCTAACTTAAACTGCAAAGAAGCCCACTCTGGTGACTGGAGACAGAGATCTGACTGTTCTCACTTTGACCCACTTGCGAATAGCCTCCTAGCCCGAGCCAATCTACAGAGAGGTAGTGGTAACAGCTATTGCAATGTCAGACCAGGTAAAGCCTACGACATTCCTATTGTGTTCAGTTGTGTTTAATCAACCATATGTACAGCAGAGCAATGAACTCTCCCAGGCAAAGTAGTACAATGCATGAATATAACTATGGCTGGCCCACAAAATTTAGCTCAATGATTTACTATGTGGGAACATCCAGATATATACAGACAGACATATTTGTGTTTGAGGCCACTGAATTTGGTATAAGGTAGCAACTCTGCCCTCTGTACCATAAGCCAATCTGCAGAAGACAAAATCAAATTGCACACATATGGTGCACTGTAAATAGCATTACACATTACACCATACCTGTGAGAAACTGGCTTGTTGGTTGACTGGGGGTGAGCCCTGGTCAAGCAGCAACCAAAATTCCTGCCAGGATAAGGCACAAGCAAACCCTAAATTAATATGTGCTTACCCGCTTGTAGCTTGACACAGAGCAGCCAGGTTTAAGTTGAAGAAAATGTGTAAAGTATTTGTGTAACAATCAAACAGTAAAACAGTAAAAACACCACACATAAAGTATCCCATACCAGCTTAGAAAACTAGAACTTAATTTAATAAATATAACAAGACCAAAATGAAAAAACTAGAGCTTGAGTTGTGAGTTTTTAAAGAAAAAACTGCAGAATAGTGCTTAGAAGCAAAATGCACCAATCTGGGATATTTGTTGAAAAGTTCAGGCTGACTGCAATTGTGTGCAGGCCGTCTACAGAGACCCAGTTAGGCCCACTGAACAAAGTACCTTAAATACTGTTTGCGAAGTGTTGCGTGGATCCGAGGTGAAGGTGCATCATGCAGCTGATGCAATGCATTGGTTCTGAGATGCGGCAAGACTGTGGTGTGAGGTCCTGTTTCTGTCGTCATCCCATCCACAGGGTTTGCGATGGAAAGGCTAGTGTCAGGAATGCAATGCTCAGCTGAGGCGAGCAGCGAAGCTGCGATGTGGAGCTTTCGTGTTGTTGTTGAGGCTGCCGCTGACAAGAGATAGGCAGACTAGCTCTGGGATCTGCCACTGAGCAGAAAAGAGGCAGCAGTTCCACTTGGCAGCACCTTAGGGCCACTACCAATGGTCCAGGACTGGGGTGGCACCACTTGGCAGGGTAGACTCACAGATGGCAGAGTCCAGGTGCAGAAGCAGGGTGTTTGGAGTCTTTTATGACCCTGAGACTCCAGGTTAGGAGGCCAGCCAATTAGCCCATGGAGTCACTCTGGGTTCTGGGTTGGAGAGATGCAGGTCCAGTCCTTCTCATTTCCAGGCAAGACGGCAGCAGCCAACAGGCAACCAAACAGAGCAGGAGTCTGGCAGAGTGACAGTCCTTCAGCAGCACAGCTGTCCTTCATCCTGGCAGAGTATCAACAGGTCCAGAAGTGGACTGAATTGGTGGTGGCTGAGGTCCAGTTATTATGCCCAGTAGGGCATATGAAGTTGGGAAACTTCAAAGACTGGCCTTTGAAGTGTACAGAGGTCCTATTCTCTCTGACATTCATTGGTTTAATGTAACTGAGGATTGATTTGCACCTAAATTCAGGTTTTTATAGTTTTTCACAGTTATCCTTGATAAAGGGTTTATACCCAAAATGCATTGGGTTGCAGCTTGAAATTTTCAGCATTTCACATGATGCCTTAACTGATTGATGTATAAATACAAGCTCAAGTGTGAAAACACGTTTGAACTGTTCATCTTTTGGAACAACGTTTTGTTTATGTGATAATTAAAATAAGTATTCAAACATATATTACATTGTGAACATTGTCAAAAAAAGTTACATTTTGTTGATCACTCTGTAAGCCTTAGGGCGTTGATGTAGTGTATGCTGGAACTAGTACACATAAAAATGATCTCAATGTATTCAACCTACAAGTTTTTGTTTAACATCACGGAACAGCGTGCACAATACCACTATATTTTTGCAAAGGTTTATTTTGCGAGCTCGAAATAGCAGTTCAAAACTGCTCACACAGGCTCTGCAATGGCAGGCCTGAGGCATGTTTAAAGGGCTGTGCTGCAGGCCCACTAGTATATAATATACCAGCCCTGGGCACAGGTGGTGTACTTTACTAGGGATGTATGAGTACATTAAATATGTCAATTGGAAAAAAGCCAATTCTACCACGTTTTAAGGAGAGAGCACACACATTGGTTAGCAGAGGGAAAGTCCCCACAGTCCTAAAGCCAACAAAAATGAATTCAGTGCAAACGTGAGGAGGAAGGCAAAAAGTATGGGGATGGCCCTACAGAAAGGGCCATTTCCAACAATACCCTACATGGAATGATGCAGTTCTGTTTGAGCATCAAACAAATCACATTCATTTCAGTCTGAGCCACATCTGTGACAGTGATAGCTGTGTACAGATGCCAGGCTGAAGCAGAGAACAATCTTTCTTCTTCAGCTCGGACGGAGCTTCTTACCTCAGTTGCACAGCAGCTGACCTTATTTTAAAGGGTGTGGTCTACATATTGCTGTCTGAGTGTGATTGAGTAGGTCTTCTCAAGCTAAAAAGGACACTGTCCCTTCCTTCTTCTACCCAAAGGTGACTTACCTCACCATACAGTTGTTGTAGAGCCTATCCTTCTTTTAAATGCAGCTCCAGAACGAGCCTAAATTAGGCTCTTTCGTGTTTATCTATATTAGCCCAAACTTTTGCTTGCATCTCTAGTACTGTAGAAGGTACATGAAATGAGCACCTAAAAAAGTTAAATTATGTACTGATGGCTAAAGATTTTTTTATTAGTATCCCCTTCTCACAAACTCAAATGTCATGAAGGTAATGATGTAATGTCAGAACCCCTTTCAGAGGTCCACATGGCAAGCAGGGGGCCCCTGAGTCTAACAGTGTGGGTTGAGGCGTTTTACTCCTGATATCCTGGGACCTGACTTACTATGGATTCTGAGTAACTAGGCCAGGTACCCTTTTTGCACTTGACTCTCAGGGTATACATTGTCCAATTAGTCCAAATCTCCCTTGGGTGGGGAGTTGTGGATACAGAATAGCAAACATGGGTTAACAGCCCAAAATGTGCCAAGCAGCAATAAATCATTGTCCACCCATGAAAAAAGGAGAAGTATTTTATTTTCTCCCAGAACCAGCACAAAGGAAAGATACAACATTCATGAACAATCACATAGTCCTCGCTTCAGGTCTGGGCTCTAGTGTTTCTTTTGAGATTCACTGTCCCACTCCCTCCTGATGATAGCGTCATAGCGTGTATTTACCATTCACTATTCGTAACATCCACGTTATGCGTTCACTTTGACTTGGTGGCTCAAAGAAGCTTTAGTTAAGTTCAGATGAGTCTGCTGCATGTGCCAGTCCACTTGGGGTCAGTGTCCCAAAGTGACTGGAGGTTCTCTGTGGCTCCTCCTGCGAGGGAAGTGACCAGTTTATCTCTCAGTGGGAGATAGTTGATATAATCCTGCTGTGGGTCACCTTGGTGATGGTATGCAAGTGCTCTCATTTTTCTGGCAGGAGGTTGCAGATCAAGTTGCAGTTCTTTATGCTCCAGGTGACCCATCTATGGCATACGGGGTCATTGTTTCTCACAATACGCAGGCTCCTGCCTGACTCACATAATGATGTCTTCAGGCTTGGCCCCTCCTGACATATGGGGTCTTGGTCTCCTACTGCAGGAAGCTAAATCCCAGGCCACAAGGCATTCTTTTTGATGGTGGCCTCTCTTGACATACAGGGTCACAGTCTCAGCACTATGCTAAATCTAGTCCGATCAGCACACAATTGCCTTCACAGTGGCCACCCTCTTGCATAAGGAGTCGTCGACTCTGTCCTGTGTATGGGCAATGACGCAATCGATTTAGCAGCTGTTTCCTCACACCTCGTAGACGGTGTCAACTCAGCAGGGCTCCCCACTGGACCTTGCTCCCTTCAATGTTCTCCTCTTCCTCACGGGGCAGACTGGTCTTGGCAAGCAGACAGGCACTGATGCCCCGGGCTCAAGGGCAGGTGGGTTAAGATTCCCTGAGACTAGCAAGCCTTGGCCCCCAGTCCAGGTCACAGGCAGAAGTCTTGTAGAGCTTCCTCTTCTTACACAGCTTGTCCAGCTGCTTGGCAGATCCCAATTTTTAGGGTCGGAAGCTTCCCTTCTTATAGTCCATTTCCAGACACCATATATGATTCAAGGTCTGAGACTTTGAAGGTTTTTTGTTGGAGGTCTAATTCTTTCAAAGTGTCCACTTCTCTGCCCTTGCTTCCTCTTGAAAAGCAGTCTGTCTCAGCAGGGGGCCAATCCAAAGCTTATAGTCCCACAACTTAGGTCGTAGGAGTGACCAGATTTCACACCTGGATGTCAGCAAGAGTGATATGTGCATCAAAAGGGTAGCCCAGGGCCCCCAGCCCTACTCTTATCAACCGTAACTGCTTACTGAAAGGTGCCTAGGCCTTTTCCTTGTGACCTCTCAGCGAATCAAAGAACATACTTTGAGTGTACAGGGGAAGCCTGGCTCGTCTCTCTCCAGCTAACAGGAATGAAGCAATACACAAATTGTTCTGGGGAGATCTTTCTACCTCCTCTCTATGTTTCACTATGCAGGCATTGATTTAGAATAATAGGGTTCCTAATAGCTGTTTAAAAACAAGCAGTCATACAGGCAAGTAAAAAAAGCTCTTCTAAAAACTAAGGGGGTCATTCCGACCCTGGCGGTCATGGACCGCCAGGGCCGGGGACGGAGGAAGCACCACCAACAGGCTGGCGGTGCTTCAGGGGCAATTCTGACCGCGGCGGTAAAGCCGCGGTCAGAAAAGGGCAACCTGCGGTTTCCCGCCGGTTTACCCCTGCCCCAAAGAATCCTCCATGGCGGCGCTGCTCACAGCACCGCCATGGGGATTCCGACCCCATTCCCGCCATCCTGGTCCTGGCGTTAAAAACCGGCAGGAACAGGATGGAGGGAACGGGAGTCGTGGGGCCCCTGGAGACCCCTGCACTGCCCATGCCACAGGCATGGGCAGGGCCCCATAATGATTTTCAGTGTCTGCCTAGCAGACACTGAAAATCGCGACCGGTGCCACTGCACCCGTCGCACACCAGCAACTCCGCCGGCTCCATTCGGAGCCGGCTTCATAGTTGCTGGGGCTTTCCCGCTGGGCGGGCGGGCGGCCTTTTGGCGGTCGCCCGCCCACCCAGCGGGAAAGTCAGAATGACCGCCGCGGTCATTTGACCGCGGTGCGGTCTTCTGGCGGGCGGCGCCTGCCACCCGCCGGGGTCGGAATGACCCCCTAAATCTTTGATTAATGTGTTACAAGTGATGTGAATGAGTGCTACTCGTTAGGGCAACTCAAAGTAACCCTCCACCAGTGACACACTACACAGCACACACATTACGTACAGCAAAAGTACACACTATACATTAAAACGTGTTCGAAATCTCAAATTCATGTAACTAAAAAACCTTGTTATACAATCATTGGTAGCAGTGAGGGGAAGTTAAGAATATACTTTTCATTTCAAATGTTAATCATAACCCTTTATTAGGTTAGTAGCATGTATATCCAACCTCCTCAGGCAGTGAATTGATCGTAACTGATTACATTCAAATCTCCCCAGAAGCTTGAGACTGTCTGGAATGCTGGGATTGTCACTGCATTCCAGCCAAGTGATCTAGTGCAAACCACAACAGATCTCCCTCCCTTATAATATCATATCAGAATACAACAATGAAAAAGCAATATTAAAATGATAAGCTTCTAATAAACAAATTACATCATGGAAATCATTTGTGTACAAAAAGAACATAAAACATATTAGATACATATAGATACATTCACTTTATGTATAACGGTAGAAGGTCCCCTCATTTGATAACATTTTTCCATTCAAGTCTGTAGTTTGTAACTTTCCCCATTACGTAGTCTTTGTGCCAAGTAGATTTATATCTCTCGCTTCTAAACAAAAAATCTTTACCATCATTGAAATCCTCCACCCTATGGCTCTCTTTTAGCATAGTTTCTGAACGTTGATTCATGGCCACCATTCTTAGCATCATAGTAAGTTTTATATTTATTTTTATGTTTTCTCCTACGCAGAACAAGCTCATCATTTGGATGATTCATCATTTGGAAAGTCCACATTTTATTCCCCACTTAGTTTTAGCCACAAAGGATGAAGTTTATAATGTGGTTTCTTGCCTTTAAGTGAAACAAATGGAGATATAGATGTTACAGTGTTAGGAGTGACATGGTGTGCCCATCAGGTTTCTCTCACCATTTCTTTTAGGGATGTTGTATTTGAGCGCACCCTGTGCATAATTTTTTATTATCTTATCCATACTCTCTGCTAAACCATTGGCTTGAGGTGAATAGAGGGCTGTCTTGAAATGAGTGATTGGAAATTCTTTAAGGAACATTTTCATTTCCTGTGATACTAACTGTACCCCATTATCAGTTATAAGAGTTTTCATAACACCCTCCGTAGAAAATTCTTCTTTTAAACATTCAATTACTATTTTAGTGTTTACCATAGCCACACACTTCGTGACCACCCACTTAAAAGTATAGTCTACAAGCAGCATAACATATTGTTTATAAATGGCTAGAAGATCAAATGGCCCTACTGTATATAGACCTAGCTTTATCCATGGCGCCATTGGAACCTCAACAGGTGACAAAGAACTGTGTGAGTTTTATTTGTTTTGTCATTATTCGCACAATGCCAACAATCCTTTACCACAACTGCAACCTCTTGATCCATTTTTGGCCAACAGTACCATTCACACAAATGAAGCTTGGTCAAATTTCTTCCTAAATGTTCTTCTTGAGCCAAGTTTATTAACTTCTGTCTAAAAAAATCAGGAGGTACCACCCATTCCCCCTTAATACTTTCCCATCACTAATACTAAGTTTATCTTTTACTCAAAGAAATCCTTCCACATTAGTTGGTATATCTTTCTTGTTTGGCCAACCATTTACAATGAGTTCCTTTAATGTAGATAATTCTAAGTCATTCGAATTAGTATTATCCTACTCTCTTTCCTCCAGGGCTTATTCACATACCCAACCTACAGCTACTTCTTCACACACATCTCCACAGATCAGCAGTCTAGAGACAATCTGCCAATGCGTTCCATGCCCTAGGTATATGCTCAACTGTAAAATTATAACTAGTCAGTCCATCTGACCACCTCCTGATCCTAGGGGATACATTCTCCATCTCCTTACATAAGAACATACAAGTAAGTGGGTGATGATCCGATCTGACCACAAATGGTATTCTCCATAAAAAAAACTTAAAGGGGCTAATTGCCCAATATACAGCTAAGGCCTCTCATTCAATAACTGAATAACGTTCTTCAGCCCCATTTAATGAGCGAGAAGCAAAATGTATCATCTTCATTTCACCATTCACCATTTGGGCTCAAACTGCCCCCAAACACTTCAGACTGGCATCAGTAAATAAAATAGGTTTCCTGTGAGCATCAAAATGTCCCAAATTTGGCAATTTTCCAATGCTGCATTTACTACTGTCGAAAGACTGATCACATTCTTCAGTCCAGTTGAACTGGGCACCCTTCTTTAGCAGCAACCTCAATGTCTGAGAAACACTAGCAACATTTTGGATACATTTTGAAGAAAATTCTACCAAACCAAGAAATGTTCATAATTGGCCTTTGTTTTCTGATTTGGGAGCTTCCACAAACCTGTTTGCTAAATCAATTCTTGGACTTACACCTTCAACTGAGATGGTGTGCCCCAGATAAGATACAGCGGATACTCTGAACTTACACTTTTCCTTTTTTATCAACAAGCCTGCATTCTGTAATCGCTTCAACACCTTCCACAATATTTCATCATGTTCACATTGGTTTCGTCCATAGACCAAAATATCATCCTGGAAAAACAAAACTTTGTCCAACCCTTCTAACACTTTCCTCATGACCCTCTGAAAGCATGCCGCTGCAGAAGTCAGTCCGAAAGGCATCCGGATGAATCCAAATGCTCCCAAAGGGGTTACAAATGTTAATGGCCTAGAATCAGGATGGAGCATAAGCTGGTGGTAAGCAGAGGACACATCCATCACACTGAATAACCTAGCATCTTTGATTAAAGCCAGAGTTTCAGAAAAACTCAGTAATGATTGACGATCAACCCAGATGTGTTTGTAATCCTCTCAAGTCAACACACATATGAATCTCTTTACCCCCATACTTTGGTGCTAGAACTATGGGGACCAACTACTCTGATCACTTAATTTCTTCAATTATTCCTCTTTCTTTAATTTTTTTTGTAATTCTTGCTCGAGTGGTGCTAACATCATATGAGGAACTTTTCTTACTTTAGACACACATGGTATTGCACCATTCTTGAGAACAATTCTATGTTTAAAATTCTTTAGTAACCCTGAATCATCTCCAAATACTTTAGGAAACCTAGAAACTATCTCATCTGAGAATGCTTCATTCGCCACTATTAATATTTTCTGTTTGGAATTTGGATTTAATATTATCCCCACGTCCCTTTGATGTCTCCAACCTAAAAGGTTATAACCCCTTTTTGCTACATACACTTTTCCAGTTGTTTCATGCTCATTGAATTGAATTCTCGTCACCGAATGACCCAAACCATCTATTTTCTTGCCTCCATGCCCAACAGGATTTAGGCGGTCATGGACCGCGGAAGCACCGCCAACAGGCTGGCGGTGCTTCCTGGGCCATTCTGACCGCGGCGGTAAAGCCGCGGTCAGAAAAGGGCAACCGGCGGTTTCCCGCCGGTTTACCCCTGGCCCAGGGAATCCTCCATGGCGGCGCTGCTTGCAGCGCCGCCATGGGGATTCCGACCCCCTTCCCGCCATCCTGTTCCTGGCGGTTTTTACCGCCAGGAACAGGATGGCAGGAACGGGTGTCGTGGGGCCCCCTAACAGGGCCCCATAAAGATTTTCAGTGTCTGCTTTGCAGACACTGAAAATCGCGACGGGTGCCACTGCACCCGTCGCACCCCTACAACTCCGCCGGCTCCATTCGGAGCCGGCTTCATTGTTGAGGGGGGTTTCCCGCTGGGCCGGCGGGCGGCCTTCTGGCGGTCGTCCGCCGGCCCAGCGGGAAAGCCAGAATGGCCGCCGCGGTCTTTTGACTGCGGTGCGGTCATTCGGCGGTTCCCTCCAGGCGGGCAGCTCCCGCCACCCGCCGGGGTCAGAATGACCCCCTTAATCTGATGGTAGTAATTCAATTTCTCCATTCCCAAATATTGAGTTCCATTTCTTGTCATCAATCATCATGTATGGTGATCCCAAATCAGCAACAACAACTTTTTTTCCTCCCACCACAATTTCACAGTCCAGCATTTCTATTGGATCTGCGTCCACACATTCATCATCCTTCACACTGAAAATACATTTTTCTTAAAACTTTTCTTCTCCTTCAGTATAACTCACTGCCTGTTGTGTATTCCATCTACACACCCTGGCATAGTGCCCTTTCTTAGCACATCTCTTGCAGACTGCCAACCTTGCGAAACATCCAGGACTATTGGAAAGATGTCCTTCGCTCCGACATCTAAAACATCTCACACCTGCACTTTTTGTTGACATTAGAGTATCATTTTGAGAACATTTCTTCTCAAACTTTTTATGTCCATCCTTGCTCTTCATTTTCTCATGTTTATCTACTCCCTTCTCTACATTCCTACCAACTCCTCTTACTCCATTCACTGACTCATCCACAAGCATGTTGCCTTTTTCTTTTTCATCATGCATTTCACGCACCCACATACTAGTATCCTCCATACCTTAAACTATAGCTATCGTCTCTTTCAACGTGGGATTTTTTGCTAATACTTTTTCCTGTACTTTTTCATTGTTCGTGCACCTGACAATCAGGTCTCTGACGAGTGAATCAGTCAGTTGTTCAAATTTGCATGTGCGAGCTAACATTTTCAAGGCTGCAACATACATGCCAATTTTCTCCTGATTCCCTGGATGTGTGCCTTTCCAGTACCACATTAATCTGTGCACCAAAATGGTTCTCCAACATCATTACAGAGATGTCAAAAACACTGTCTGGTTCACCTTCCCTATGACGAATGATGATCTCCTCCAAACTCTCAGATACATTTCTCCCTTCTATTCCTAAATTATGTAATATTACAGCTTGTTTGAGAGCTGGTAAAAAAAAATCTCCCCCAATCGCAAGTAAGTATGAATCAAATATCTGCTTCCATCTTTTCCGTGGCAAAATGGGATCATTCTTATCTGAAAGGAAATGAGGAGGTTCAGACATATTAGCTCCTGCCATAATATCTGAATATTTGAATTGTTAGTAACACTAAAAGTACTTTGGGCTAACAATCTACTTCTCTGTTGTTCAAAAGGACTACATTGTGCTGATCACTGAAATGAAGATCAGCAAATAACATGTATATATATTTGAAAAAATGAAATTCTGCCTCATTTATTGTCAGCAATTAATTAATATCAACGGTGTGCAGATCACAGATTAATCTCAAAGATGTGGGGATCACAGCTTGTTGCTAGTGATCCACGTGTCAATAAATCAACAAATATCAATGGTGTGCGGATCACCGATTAATGTCAATGATGTGCGGCTCACTGCTTGCTGTTGAGTGATTTATTTGTCAATAAATAATTAAATATTAATGGTGTGCACATCACTACTTGTTGCCAAGTGACCCGCGTGAGAAGGATTCATCAAAAATAGGCATAGGTATTTACTATCAAGTTTTCCCTTGTACGTAAGAAGAAATGTTTTTGCAACAAAATGGTTTGCTCTGCAGTCCTCATGTTCCCCAGCTTTATCCAATCACGCTGGACGGAACGTCACATGCTTACAACGTCATCATTTTGCTCGCAGTCAGCAACAAGAGCACACCTCTCTCCCGACTCAGCACCTTCAACCAGTTGCACATGCACCAAGGTTCCCATGACACCTCGGCTTGGTCACTGCCTTCAACTGGTCGCAAAACACGCCAAAGTTCAGCCCACACCTCGGGTCAGCAAAAACATACACAGCAGTTACACTCTCTATTGGTGGCTCCCCTCACAACTCGGTGTCCACAATATCACTTCAAAAGATGTGTAATATGGGCTGTGTGGGTTCTGCTTCATCTAGGAGATTGGCAACAGTTTCTCTCTGATCACCAGTGTTAGTAATACGCTTGTCGCTTCAAAGGTTCATCATAAACCTTTCTTAGGTTAGTAGAATGCATATCCAACCTTCTCAGGCAGCAAACTGATCGTAACTGACCACATTCAAATCCCCCCCACAAGTTTGACACTGCCTGAAATGCTGTGACCTCAAAGTGATTGTCACTGCATTCCAGCCAAGTGATCTAGTAGAAACGACAAAAGAGGGGTAAGTTAAGATAGCAACATAACACGAAGAGCAGGTCAGATATGAGTTTTAAAGAAAGTAATGTGTTGGTCAAGCACTTTCGGTTCTTTCAGAACAAGGCATGGCCCTATAATGAAACATGCTATCTTTTAGTATGCGAAGGCCCTGCTTCATTTCAAATAACAGGCAGCTTTCTACATCATACTCATGTTTTCCTACTCTGTTCCCCTTGGAGGGTTTAGGGTCTATTTGTTTTATATAGCAAATAGGAAGGTTAAACCACTTCCCTGTTTTCTAGTAGTCTTGTTCCCTCCTACTCACCTTTTAATGATAGTATTAAAGAGAAAGAAAATGTCATGTACAGAGTCTGAAAATGGACAAGTAACTGTACAAATTTACCGTTGTGTTTTATTGATTTGGCTGTCCCCTAGCTAGTATGCAGAATGGCAAGTACTTACTGCTGAGCAATATAATATAATTTGTTGTCCCTTGGCTGGGCCCTTCAACAGGTGTGAGCAGTGGTGGGAATTAACAAGTGAGGGAAATGATATACCACCACTATTCACTCTTTAAGTATGAAAACATTTTAGGTTGTTATACAGTGTGTACCGAATTGAAAGCTTACTCACATCTGCCTAACATATTATAGAATTCTATATCTAATGGGGTAAACAGGTTATGTTTTTTTGGCTAATGTATTTACACAAAGAATTGATAAAGTGAAAAAAAAAAAAATGGACAAAGTTCCACCCAGAGTGTGACTCATTTTTTGACTGCCTGGCCACTGCTATATTTTTCAATGATATAGCAAATGTACTTGAAACAGAACCAACTGTACCTATGCATTTGGGTAATGGTGTGCTATTTCCTCTGTGAGAAACTGGGGCTGATTGCAGAGGCCCCATAACTTTTTGCCCCCATTTTCCACTTTATGCTGGTGTTTTCCTGACTCTGATGGTGCTCTGGGTACTGCTAACCAGTCCCAGGGCCTGTGCTCGGTGTAAAATGGATATGCAAATTAGGCTAATTATAATTGGCTAAGTTAACCTACCTATAAGTCCCTAGTATATGGTAGGGCATGTAGGTTTAGGGACCACAGCATAGGTGGTGCACACCTAGGTGCATTGCTGAGGTGCCCAGTGTCATTTTAAAAGCAAGCCTGCCTTGCTGGCTGCTTTTAAATTAAAGTTATATGCAAATTCGACTTTGGAATTAAAGATACTTCCAAAGTCTTAAACTACCTTATTTTTACATATAAGTCACCCCTAAGGTGTGCCCTATGTGCCCCTAGGGCTGGGTGCCATGTAACTATAAGCAGGGACTTTATAAAAATAGATTTATAAGCCCTGGTGAGGTAAAAACAGCCAAATTCGTTTTTCCCTTATTGAAGTAAATGGCCTTCATAGGCTAGAATGGGCAGACTTTATTTTAAATTTTAAAGTCTCCTTAAATGTTACATACCAAGAATTTGGTATCAAATTGATTGTTATAATAAATCCCACAACTTCCAGTTGTTGGATTTAATATAACTAGTTCAGGTAAAAAGTTTAGACTTTACCTAAAAAGTTGCCAATTTCAGCTCTGCATTGTTTTTGCTGCTGTGCTCTGATTGGCCAGCCTGCAGCAGCTTCTGCCAGGCTACTTTAATGAGGTGTGAAGTGGCCTGTCTTCACACAAAGGAATGTGCTTGGGGGAGAGAATCTCCCCTCAGCAGATGGTGAGGCAGGAAGGGGGAGGGCTGCCAAACTGGTCTTCAAAGGCAGAGAAGGACATTTGCAGCACCCAGCAACACCCCCACATCCTGCAACCCCAGACAGCTAGGTGCCCCCTTGATTAGATTAGGAGAGGGCAGGAGAGGGGTGTGTTTATGATTTTTAGCCACACCAGTGGGTGGGTTCAGCCAGATGTAACCTCCAAAAATCAGATTCATCCATGTTGGATTTTTAGAGACTGTTGCCTTCTGGGATGGATTTTTGCCACACTTCCCAGGAAGTGGTCATCACAGGGGGACGACCCTGTCCCTGATTGGAGAACCAGGGCCCCCCTGCTTTTCACCCAGGAGCAAGGATAAAACTGGCAGACCTGCACCCACACCTCAGATCCCCTCCAGAAATCAACAAGAAAGGAACTAAAGAAGAAGAAGGACTGCCCTGCTGGACCCCTGGCCTGCACCTGGACCCTGCACTCAGAAGGACTGCACCAGCTGCACACTTTGGCTTCACCACAAGAAGGACTTTGCCTGGCTTCAACTGGTTCAAGGAGGGACTCCCTGTTTGCTACAGGTAAAAAATTGCTAACCAGAGTCCCCTGCACCAACTCCTGAAGAAAGCGACCAGCTGACCACTGTCCAGTGGCCAAAAAGGAGTTTGCGCCAGGTGCATTCTGGGAGTTGAAGTCCGCACCCCCAAGGACCATCAGAGAACTTCTGGACCCTTGGGGTGAGCTGTGGACCCCAAAAGAACCTTAAAAGAACATCTGGGTGAAGCCCCAGAAGTTTGGAAAAGATTGGAGAATTTTTGAAAAAAAGCTCCATAAAGTGACCGACCCGACGCGGAAATTCTAGCCGGCTTGCCTCAACCGCGACCCGGCCTGACTTCGTGGTTCGTCCCGGTAAAGAAAAACATCCAAAAAAGAGACTAAGTCCGAACGTAAAAAGTTGACCGGGACCTTCCAGCCATCGTATCCGAGAAGGGCTCCACAGACGTCGGATCAAGATCCAGGTTTACCCCGGTCGAAGGATTTTCATCTCGAAAAAACGACTAAGTCCGAAGGTAAAAATCACCACCGAGGAAACCGACTTCACGTATCCGGACAAGGGCTCCAGGAGGTCGGATCCAACTGGCAGGTTCGTCCCGGGGAAGAAAAACATCAAAAAAGAGACTAAGTCAGAAGGTAACTTTTTAACCGAGGCCTCCCGCGACTTGTAGCCGAGCAGGGCTCCATCGCGGTCGGCCTGAAAGTTTGACTTTGCCCCGGTCCTGGTGCAACCAGATGACCCGATTGGCGCTTTTTGTTCTAAGCGCTAGAAAATATTAATACTTTAAAAATTCATATCTCCGGTTCCCCTGAACCGATTTTAATCGTTTTTGTGTCATTTTAAAGATAAAAATATAAGCTATTTTTATAAATTGGTTTTGGATTTTTAAACTGTTTCCTGTGTTTTATTTAATTACTGTTTTGTGATATTTGAATGCTTTACACTTTGTCTCCTAAGTTAAGCCTTGACGCTCGATGCCAAGCTACCAAGGGTAGAGCTGGGATTAATTTACTGAGACCTAACTGTACTTATGTGGAGGTTTGTGGCTTGTTGCTAGGTGTAGGTACCTACCTGCCCTACCAATAACACATTTTCCAACATAATTGGAAGCAGCGACGGGATCCTGTACTTGTGTTCAATATCACGTTACAGTTTTAGGTAAAACAAATTAAAAATCCTTTAAATTGTCCTAGTGCAAAAATTGTTTTTAATTTGGATTAATTTCAATTATTGAATTTTTGTAATTTTTCTAAATTCTTGTTTCCAATTTTTGCAAAAAGTTTTTGTTGACACAAAACTAGGGAACCATGGAGCTTGATCTGGCTAGCCTACCCACACTGACAGTAGTCCAGCTTAGGGGGTTGTGTATTGAAAGAGGGTTGCCTGCAACCACTGATCTCAGGAAGCAAATCCTGATCACATCCCTGACAGCATGGGCTGAGGCCCAAGAGGTAGAGTCAGAAGAAGCTCCAGAGGAGGGAGAAAGAAGGGAGGATGCAAGCTCTAACCACTCAGGGGAGGGAAGGCATCTGACCCTAAGTGAGGACGAGG
Organism: Pleurodeles waltl; assembly: GCF_031143425.1. Taxonomy (NCBI): domain Eukaryota; kingdom Metazoa; phylum Chordata; class Amphibia; order Caudata; family Salamandridae; genus Pleurodeles; species Pleurodeles waltl. The sequence continues at coordinate 265,395,282 of NC_090440.1, forward strand.
AAGAACGGTCCTCAGTAAATACAGTCACTAGGGGCAGATCCAAAGCTAGTGGTGGGAAGGGGGTCCTTTCAGGAGGAGAGAACCCATCCATCAGAGAAAGAGAGCTGGAGGCCCAGCTAGCATACATAGCTTTGGAAGCAGAGAAGCTGGCCCTAGAAAAGAAAAAGTGAGCATACAAAGAGAAAAGAGATGGAAGCAGCGATAAAGAAGCTGAGGTGTCCATGGGTGGGGGAGTTTGCCCCATATTACCCAAGGGGGTGGTTCCTGCTTTTGTAGAGGGGGATGACATAGATAAGTGGCTGGGGGCCTTTGAGAGGGCACTCCAAATGAGAAGGGTTAGGCCTCAATACTGGGGTTCCCTTTTGTGGGAGTTGGTCCCCAACTCAGGGAGGGATAGGCTTCTGACCTTAAGGGGGGAGGAGGCAGATTCATACCCTAGTATGAAGAGGTGCTTAGCTAAAAAGTTTGGTCTGACCCCAGAGCAGTATAGGCTCAAGTTCAGGGACACCCAGAAGGTCAGTACCCAGTCTTGGGTTGACTTTGTGGACATTTCACTAAAGGCACTAGAGGGCTGGATTATTGGCAACAAAGTAAATACTTATGAGGGGTTATACAATTTGATCATGAGAGAGCACATCTTGACCAATTGTATCCAAGAAAGGTTACGCCAGCATCTAGTGAACTCTAAGCAGACCAACCCTAGAGAGCTAGGGGAGGCAGCTGATGAGTGGTTGAGAACCAGGGTGGTTGTCAAGTCCCAGGGGGGAGACTCCAAGAAGGGGGGGACAGGTCCCCAAAAACCTAAGGAGGGAGGTGGTAAGCCCACCACAGAGACTCCCTCTGTACCCCAGAACCCTAAGAAGGAGGAGAGTAAATCCCACTCCCACTCTGACAAGCAGAGACAGGGAGACCCAGGGTTAAAAAAACTCTTGGACAGTAGGGCTTGCTTTGACTGTCAGCAGACAGGTCACTTCAGAGGAGATGCAGCCTGTCCAAGGAAGGTGGTTAGCACTGGGCTGTCCAGTGTAGCCATAGAGGAGGATTCCTCAGATGATGAAGTCCTTCTAGCATTGTGCTGGGAGACAGGACCAGATGGTAAGCTGGTGATCCCTGAGGGTGGGAGTAGGCACTTCCACCACATTCAAGTGAATGAGATCCCTACCACTGGCCTGAGAGACACCTGTGCCAGTCACACTATAGTGAGTGACCGGTTAGTGACCCCAGACATGTATGTCCCAGGAAAGACAAAGAAAGTCAGGATAGCCACAGGGGAGGTCACCTCCAAACCTGTAGCCATAGTGCCCCTAGAGAGGGAGGGTATCCTTGACTGGATTAGGGTGGTAGTCAGTGCTGACCTTCCCCTAGATTGTATCCTGGGCAATGACCTCCCAGAGGTGAGTCTGGTCACAGATGGGGTGGTCGCCCAGGGCGCCCCCCCAACCCAAAGTCCTGGGGAGTCAGTCCCTACAGTTAAGAGACAGGGGTCCCCAAGAAAAGGAAAGAAGGAAAGGAAGGGTAGGCCACTCTTAAAGAGAGTTCCAGGGAGCCAAAGGCCTTCTGCCCCAGTAGGGGGGGAGCCCAGAGTTGGCACTGGTGAGGCCTCACCTGACCCCAAGGAAGTCCTGAGTAGTCAGGCAGCTGTCCAGATGCAGGGTGTTGCCCCTGCACTGACAGAAGGGAGAGTGGAAGGAGGGTGTCTGCCACAAGAGGTGGTAGCCCCCCACTCTAGACAGCAAGAGGAGTGCCAGGACCCCAAAATTGCCCCTAAAGCAGCTCAGCCACCTGTCAGTGGAGAGCTTAGGGTGTGGTTCTGGGTACTGACAGCTGTCAGTAGCCTCTGCTGGGTGCTAGCCTTCCTGGCAGCACTGTACTTGGCCTGGGAGGCAGACCCCAGGGCCAATAGCAAAGTAGGCCCCCTGACCCTATTGGTCATGGTGGGGTTGCTCAAGTGTTGGGTAACCTCTTTGGGTAAGCTAGGTGTTGCCCTAGCAAAGTTAGGAGTAGGGGAGGTGGGCACCTCCCTACCCAAGTTGGCAGAGAGAGAGGAGGAAGACCCCCCTAGAGGGAAGTTTCAGTTTGAGTTGGGTCCTTTTACTGTTGGGATGGCTTCACTACCCAGAGGGAGTGACCCTGACAGGAGGATATAAGGCAGAGTAGGCCCTGCAAAGGGACAGATAGTTTTCTTCACTGTCTTCCTCGCCTAACAAGCCAGGAAGACTCTCCCAGGGTTGGGCTGAGTCTCCTGGGCGTGTGGGCTGGGGGAGGGTTGTGTGAGAAACTGGGGCTGATTGCAGAGGCCCCATAACTTTTTGCCCCCATTTTCCACTTTATGCTGGTGTTTTCCTGACTCTGATGGTGCCCTGGGTACTGCTAACCAGTCCCAGGGCCTGTGCTCGGTGTAAAATGGATATGCAAATTAGGCTAATTATAATTGGCTAAGTTAACCTACCTATAAGTCCCTAGTATATGGTACGGCATGTAGGTTTAGGGACCACAGCATAGGTGGTGCACACCTAGGTGCATTGCTGAGGTGCCCAGTGTCATTTTAAAAGCAAGCCTGCCTTGCTGGCTGCTTTTAAATTAAAGTTATATGCAAATTCGACTTTGGAATTAAAGGTACTTCCAAAGTCTTAAACTACCTTATTTTTACATATAAGTCACCCCTAAGGTGTGCCCTATGTGCCCCTAGGGCTGGGTGCCATGTAACTATAAGCAGGGACTTTATAAAAATAGATTTATAAGCCCTGGTGAGGTAAAAACAGCCAAATTCGTTTTTCCCTCATTGAAGTAAATGGCCTTCATAGGCTAGAATGGGCAGACTTTATTTTAAATTTTAAAGTCTCCTTAAATGTTACATACCAAGAATTTGGTATCAAATTGATTGTTGTAATAAATCCCACAACTTCCAGTTGTTGGATTTAATATAACTTGTTCAGGTAAAAAGTTTAGACTTTACCTAAAAAGTTGCCAATTTCAGCTCTGCATTGTTTTTGCTGCTGTGCTCTGATTGGCCAGCCTGCAGCAGCTTCTGCCAGGCTACCTTGATGAGGTGTGAAGTGGCCTGACTTCACACAAAGGAATGTGCTTGGGGGAGAGAATCTCCCCTCAGCAGATGGTGGGGCAGGAAGGGGGAGGGCTGCCAAACTGGTCTTCAAAGGCAGAGAAGGACATTTGGAGCACCCAGCAACACCCCCACATCCTGCAACCCCAGACAATTAGGTGCCCCCTTGATTAGATTAGGAGAGGGCAGGAGAGGGGTGTGTTTATGATTTTTAGCCACACCAGTGGGTGGGCTCTGCCAGATGTAACCTCCAAAAATCAGATTCATCCATGTTGGATTTTTAGAGACTGTTGCCTTCTGGGATGGATTTTTGCCACACTTCCCAGGAAGTAGTCATCACAGGGGGACGACCCTGTACCTGATTGGAGAACCAGGGCCCCCCTGCTTTTCACCCAGGAGCAAGGATAAAACTGGCAGACCTGCACCCACGCCTCAGATCCCCTCCAGAATTCAACAAGAAAGGAACTAAAGAAGAAGAAGGACTGCCCTGCTGGACCCCTGGCCTGCACCTGGACCCTGCACTCAGAAAGACTGCACCAGCTGCACACTTGGGCTTCACCACAAGAAGGACTTTGCCTGGCTTCCACTGGTTCAAGGAGGGACTCCCTGTTTGCTACAGGTGAAAAATTGCTATCCAGAGTCCCCTGCACCAACTCCTGAAAAAGTGACCAGCTGACCACTGTCCAGTGGCCAAAAAGGAGTTTGCGCCAGGTGCATTCTGGGAGTTGAAGTCCGCACTTCCCAAGGACCATCACAGAACTTCTGGACCCTTGGGGTGAGCTGTGGACCCCAAAAGAACCTTAAAAGAACATCTGGGTGAAGCCCCAGAAGTTTGGAGAAGATTTGACAAATTTTGTAAAAAAGCTCCAGAGAGGGACCGACCCGCCGCGGAAATTCTAGCCGGCTTGCCTCAACCGCGACCCGGCCTGACTTCGTGGTTCGTCCCGGTAAAGAAAAACATCCGAAAAAGAGACTAAGTCCGAACGTAAAAAGTTGACCGGGACCTTCCAGCCATCGTATCCGAGAAGGGCTCCACGGACGTCGGATCAAGATCCAGGTTTACCCCGGTCGAAGGATTTTCATCTCGAAAAAACGACTAAGTCCGAAGGTAAAAATCACCACCGAGGAAACCGACTTCGCGAATCCGGACAAGGGCTCCAGGAGGTCGGATCCAACTGGCAGGTTCGTCCCGGGGAAGAAAAACATAAAAAAAGAGACTAAGTCAGAAGGTAACTTTTTAACCGAGGCCTCCCGCGACTTGTAGCCGAGCAGGGCTCCATCGCGGTCGGCCTGAAAGTTTGACTTTGCCCCGGTCCTGGTGCAACCAGATGACCCGATTGGCGCTTTTTGTTTCTAAGCGCTAGAAAATAATAATACTTTAAAAATTCATATCTCCGGTTCCCCTGAACCGATTTTAATCGTTTTTTTGTCATTTTAAAGATAAAAATATAAGCTATTTTTATAAATTGGTTTTGGATTTTTAAACTGTTTCCTGTGTTTTATTTAATTACTGTTTTGTGATATTTGAATGCTTTACACTTTGTCTCCTAAGTTAAGCCTTGACGCTCGATGCCAAGCTACCAAGGGTAGAGCTGGGATTAATTTACTGAGACCTAACTGTACTTATGTGGAGGTTTGTGGCTTGTTGCTAGGTGTAGGTACCTACCTGCCCTACCAATAACCCATTTTCCAACATCCTCTATTGCCAGGGGTTTAGTTTCTTGTAATGTTCAGATAATGTCTGTTTAGAAACCAATTTGCAAGTAGGGATGTGGTCATTGGATGAATTTGGGGACATAATTGCACTCCCTGCTGTCTCTGAAGATTAGGGTTCATCCTTTTCTGCTATGGGAAAGGTCGGACAGATTATTGACAGTGATTTTATGTCCGTGTTTTAGATAGGCCTGGGTGGAGTATGAAGTGCCAGAAAAATTCTGCAGCTCTACACGGAGTTCCACGAGCAGCAGAGTTTGGGTAAGGCACGCTGTTTGCACTGATTTTCAGCATGGAAGTGTCTCCCACACTGTAAAATCAGTGCGAAGGGCAGCACGCGGAGTGTCAGAGGATGCTAACTTCTTTTTGCCACTCAATTAGATTTTCTACTCAAGCGGCAGCTTCCTCAATGCGAGCAGCAACTTTCTCATCGCTAGTGGCCACGGCCTACTGCGAGGGTTCAGAAATCTGGCTCGCGCTCGCCAACTTAGCGATTTGTCTCGCTCGCACTCACTAACTTACCATTGGCAAGTGCGAGCAAGTGAAAAAACTCTACTCCACATCACTTTGCTGAGTTTTTCGGAACTCCGCACTCCGCAAACTCCGCCGGTGGAGTGGAATTCTTCACCCACCCCTAGTTTTAGAGGATGTTCTTCTTGCAGCACTGCTCTAAATGATTCAGAAAAGATGACACTACAGCTCAATGTTGGTTCAAAATAGTGGCACATATGTACTCCTAGATAATAGGTCAAATCAATTTCCATTCTTTTTAACTCTAAAAACTGTGAACTGAATAATGTTTCCTCCACTGGCAATGTGGTTTTAGAATATCATTCTATACCCCTCTGCATATTTAGTCCTCAGGGACACTCCACATTGTAAAGGTACCCTTATTATCCTGGCAACAGTGAAGACATTTTGAAAGCTTCCTGCTCAAAGTTATAGCTTGCCAGTGGATCTACCTGATGGCGCAGGTCCCAATGAATAGGCATGTCTCCACCATGATGGGTGATGGGCTTTAGTTCAGTTAAAAGGAACCCATCAACAGTTAATGATGTAGTAAAGGCTGAGGAATTGGAATCTTTGTGCCAGAAAAGATTTAGCAACCAATTTTAAATTGAAAAATGTTTCTTCAATGTTTTTGAAAAAAATAATTACATTTGTTTTAATTTTTCAGGGACCTGGAGGAACGCATCTTAAATTTGGAACACAATTTTGTCAGCCCAGGGCAGAAGGAGCTCTTAAGAGACTCACTACACATGCAGACTTTGCTCCTACAGGTGCTCACGCAAGAGGACAGCCACACAGTAGAATCTATAAGTAGGGAAATTAACGCTGGCAAGACCTTTCATTGGCTTTGAACTCTCAGATTGGTGATGACCCCTATGGCGTATCTACAAACACAGGATTGTTCGTGAGTGGTGGGGAGCATTCTCAAAGCTCGGACCTTCGCAGACTATTATAAAAACTTACACCAGGCAGACCCATTGAGTCCGCAGTATAATTTACATCAATTTGTGCAGGATGTGCCGATGTAAAATCTGCTCAGAAAGGACAAAGAAAGCTTGGAAACTGAAATGAATGGCGAGGAGCTGAGAGTGGCCTTGACTCAGTTGCAACCAGAGAAGGTACCTGGATCTATTGGTTTCCCACCTGAATACTGACACTTAGTGTGGCCACAGACAGGTCAGGCAATGTTCGACATGTTCCAGGAAGTGCGGGAAAGGGATGAACTGCCTTCTGACTTTAAGACGACAGACATTGTGGTACTCTCAAAACCCAACACGGAGGGTACAGTGTGCGAAGACTTCCAGTCCATTTCACTCTTAAACACTGAAGTAAAGGTGTGGGCCAAAGTTCTGGCTAACCAGCTGAGAAAAGTCATTGAACATTTAGTTCATCCGGACCAGTCAGCTTGTATGCCACAGAGGGCTACAAGACACAATTTGAGATGGGTGCATAATGCGATTGCCTTAAGCAGGTCTGTAGAGGAACATAGAGCTTTAATGTTGGTTGATTTTCAAAAAGCCTTCAACTCTGTCAATTGGGCTCATATCTTTGCTTTTCCTGCCTCTGTGGGCTGTGGCCCTAGGTTTATCAACTCTGTTCATCTACTGTACATTATTCTCCAAGCCAGGGTGTGGGTGGAGGATACGGTTTCCGACCTATTATGTGCAGTGGTGATTGAATCACTGGCAGCCTCGGTATGAATAGATGCACTGTATAGAGGATTTCAGTGGGATGACACGTTGAGCGATTGGATATCCTTATACACGGATGATGACCATTTGTATTAGGGAGACCCAGCAGTTTCAGGTCCTTGGGTGGTACAGTTGCTAGAAATATTCAACCCAAATTCGGGTCTTTAGATCAACCCCGTAAATCGGTGGTCGACCCTATAGCACAATGCCCAGTGGATATGCCAATGACATTGAGAATACTGATTCAATCCTCAGGATGCTGATACTTGGGGGTTTTCATTAGTGGGAATGCAAAGAGTTCCTTTGAAGGCAACCTGTGGTGTGGTGCCACAGATGGAGCAGCTGTTGAGGCACGTTAGGGTTCTGGAGTGCTCTTCCATTGTGCCTGATAGGGCTCTCAGCCATCTTCAAGATGGTAGCACTGCTGTGGCTTTTATACCAATTACAAAATCACCCCTTCCTGATTACCCCTTCCTTCATTGCAAAACTTAATGCACAGCTGAGGATGCTGCTCTGGGGGGGGTACTGCACCATCTCACTGGAAAAGTATTGCAGACTAATGTTTGAAGGATGAGTGGCACCACCGGATATTTAATTGCATTATTGGGCGGGCCACCTTGTTATTATCACTGATTAGGGGTTTGAGAGATTTGGGCACCCGGCTTACACCCTTGAAGTGAAGGGTATGGGTACACTGGGTCTCCCACACATGCTATACAGGGGCTATGTGTCTGAGTCGCTTCCACTCGTCACTTGGGTGGTGCCGGGGGCTTGGGCGGTAGCCAAGAAAGCTACTGGCTGAACTGGTAGGCTAACATTAGAGACACCGCTATGGTGAGGCACTTAGCTTCAGCAGGTCGTGGCCCTGCAAGGCTTTGTGGCGTGGGTTACTATTGGTATCTCAACATTGGGGGATGTTTTACACGAGGGAGTACTGAAATCCTTCCAGGAACTGCAGGAGGAATATGCTTTACTTCGCTCACAGTTTTTCAGATGGTTGCAACTTCAATATGCTCTGATGCTGATGCTCCAGGCCACAGCAGAGATACCAGTGTTCATGGAGGCTAAACTTCTTCTACCGATCATATAAGAACATAAGCTATCCCAGAGATATAAGATGCTGCTGAGGAACATACCAGTCCCTATGATGACAGTATGCAGGGCATGGGAACAGGAGTTAGGAGAACTTGATGATGCTGATTGGAAGGAGGCTCAAGAGGCTCCTAGAGAGGCACTTATAGCTTCACAGTTTAGACACATACAGCTTAAACTCCTCCACTGGGTATACTATACCAGGGCCAAGCTCTGACACATGGGGTTGATATCAGATAGAGGATGCTTGAGGTGTAGGAGTGCCCCGGGGAATCTATCTCATACGTTCTGGCAATGCTCTGTTCTCACTCCCTTCTTGGAAGGCGTCTTAGGGACTCCTGAGAGGGTGATGGGCTTTGGAATACCAAGAGACCCCAGACTCATTATAGTTCATATGACGGATGAGCTGGGGGGCACACACTTCCAGAGGGCACTCTTATGGCTGTGCCTAATAGAAGCCAAGAGAAATATTGCAAGGTTGTGAAAGGAGGTGGCTGCCCCATCAGTTGAGGTCTGGGCTAAAGGCATGGATTTTTGCATGGACATGGAATGCCCCATACACAAAGCAAGAGGTTGCCCAAAAACAACATTATAAGACTTGGAAGATATGTGTGGAGGCTAGGGGCATACACCTGGAACCTTGCCCCGACACCCCATGGTCTAACAAGGGCATAGGAAATTGACAGGGAGGTGAGGAGCTGGATGAGGGAGCAAGGAGAAGGGGTAAAGCAGCCATGGATTTCACCCGTATTTTAGCCCCACAAAATGATTATGGTCAAAATATCACTGTACAGTGCTGTAATGCTTAAGGAAGCATACTATGCTTGTATTGAGTGTTATTGAATTACCCCGGTTAAAAAAAAACAATATAAAGTTTGTAAAAACAATATAATTAAATACTATACATAAACTTTTTAAAAATATTTTATAAATATTTTTAAAAAGTTAACATTTCATTTTAGGTGAGATTTTTTTCTAAATCTTTTAAAAATAATGTTACTTTAGTTAAATATGTTTACATTATTAAGTGAATATGTAATTCAAATCTAAGTTAATAGTGTTTAGCATTTCTCTCTTTAGCTCTACATCAAAATAAATATATAGAATATTATGTATGCTAATATTTAACATAAGAATATTAATACAATTTCTTTTTACTCTAATAAGCTTTTAAAAAATTGTCTATAATTTACCATGACAAGATCTCAGCCCCATTGCTCTTATCAAATACCAACAGATAATTGTGGATCACTAAATTTATGACATTTCCTGTAGACAAATTTCAGCAATTTTATCTAGTACATAGAGGTAGTGACTGACGTTATGGGCTAACTTTCACATTCTTAGTGGTAGTGATACTAGGGGGGTCATTAACAAGCCACTTGTGTCGCAGTAGCATAATTATTCTTGACACTATGGCAGTGCAGAACAGTCCCCCACCCCGGACCATATTTACAAACTGGTATAATGGGACCATTGCACCAGTTTGTAAGCCCTTGTGGGCTCACAAATACCTATGTCAAGTATAATGTATGCAAGGGAGGCATTCCCCCATTAGGAGGCCAACAGGAATGGTGCAGTGAAAACTACAAGATTTCACTGCGTCATTCTTGTGTCATTTTTTAATGCCTGCTCATTGAAGTATAAAAAGAGAAGACAGTCCTATTACCAGGGAGAAGAAAAATGGCTTGACCCAAGCAAATTTCACCACGTAGAAAGGAGTGAAAATAACAAGTTAATATTCAATTCTCAATATTCAATAACCAATATTCAAATGCCAGCCCTTAAAGCATTAAACATTGAGGCAATGTTTTTAGAATGTCAATAGGCAAATATAAACTAAAATATGAATCCAATTTGAGAGTCCTGTACCTACAAAGGAAAATAAGGAAGAGTGGTGACTAGTGGGTAATATTTTAAAAGTAATACAATGGAATTAAAATGCTGCATATCTTCATCAGTGTCTTCACTGGCTCCATTAAAGCGAATGATACTTTTCCAAGCTATATATTATGAGCCCTGGCTACTGTGATTATTATATATTTATAGATATTTGCAGAATTAGCAGATTTACATTTTCCTGTGTATTATCAGTGCTGGGATGGTTGCTTTCTGAGGGGTGTAAACCCAATAACTCAATAGCTATGCTTTGTGCTACCTGTTGATAGACATTGATGACTAAGGTTATTGGGCTGCTGTTTGGTCTGTCATTGTGATTGTATTTGTAAGTGAGTGGTAGCCAGATTTATTTTTCTTTGGGAAGAAATAGAATATGCAGCCTTCCTCCAATTGTCTTCGTTTTCCACCAGTGTTCAACAGGAGCAATTTTATGGTACTTAATAGTGGATAATGCATTAGCAGGGACCCTTGTGGGATCACAGAGTGTCACCTGAAAGTGAAATAAGAGATAGGATAACAAAGATTAATACGTGTCATTGCAATACCTAACAACACCATGACTCCAGTTTTCAAGATAAACATGCACAACCCCTGCTACCATAACTGTATTTTCATCTATCATTATATTGCAACTCTTCCACTCCCTTTTCCTCATATTCCACTGTACGATTGAAGATCGCCTCTATCACAGCACTGTCAGGAAGAAAATGTGTGCGTTCCATAGATAGTACCATAGTAATTTCATTATGCCAAGGTACCACATTCAATTGTAGCTCGCCAGAAAATGATAAAAAATGTCAACTTCAAATACTTGCAAAAGTCCCAAGCACAAGCATGCCCGTGCCCCCAAGTCACTGCTTGAAATACATGTCTTAAGATAAAAATAAAAATAAACCTGCCCAAACCCAGCAGATACGAAGCTAAGCATGCACGCATATCATCAAGGGCCTACACATATCTACACCCAACCTGTGTTGTTCTGTCATAGACCAGCCTGGAGTGATTCTCTGCAGTGATACTTCATATCCTCAAGGCTCATGAAGGTTTTAACTTTTACAATTGTCTTTGTTGAAGGTTCTTCTCGGACTGTTCCAATAGTGAAAATCACACATCCATATCTTTGCTAATTCAAGACGCAATCCTTGTCTTCACCCCAACAGAGCCCTGTCAATGGACCAGGGCAATCCAGATGCGTTACAAACATATTGTGTAAGTGTACTGTGAAGACACCTATTTGTGTTTCGCTCATATCTCGCAGAAGCAAGAATCAAAAGAGACATTTTGCCATATGAAGACCAGAAAATTAAACCAGCATGGCCCACTCCAGTGCATCCCTACATAGTAATCAGTCCCCAGCATAAAATGATCGAATACATTCAGTTTTAAAGTACCCCTACTGTCTACTTTTATCGCCGACAAATGCAAAAGTACACAGAATTTTAATACAAAGTAGAGCGATTGGCAGCCTCATAACGAATATGATGCGTTGGCTAAATTCTGCTTTTGCCTAATTATCTATTTTTTCAACTTTGTCTGCTTTAAGGGTAGAAAAGCTAGGAATTTTGAAGGCTGTTGCGAGGAACCAGGCGTCACAATTGCGCACAGCACCTTGTGTTAAGGTGACACTACTCAAGAACCTAGTTGAGCTACATAGAGCACCCTTACTACGGGGAAGCACCATTTGGAAAACTGTCCGCCATTCATTATTAGCTCACATTTTAATGCAATGATTCCTTTAAATAAATATAGCACATAATAGTTCATAATTTGTCACTTAACTAAAAAACTCTAAACTCAGAAATAAATCCTTTAACAACTGTCTCGTGAGCACTGTTGTGAGAGGGTTATTGTAACTCAGCAATTCTGCCATAGAAAGTACAGTGATTTGTGTCCTGTCATCAAAACATCAAATCCACTCTTCACATCAAGCATTATATAACCGTTATTATATAACCGTTTAAAGCACTAACATGTTTTCACAGGGGTCCAGAGACTAGAAAATATGATGCCATTAGCGCCACAACGGCAAAACATGAGTTAGCTGCGAAAGAATGACTAACAAAAACAAGCATTGACAAAGCCAGTAGGCGTGTTGTTTATAACGCGTGTACACAGACATTCACATTGCGCACCCATTAACACATAGAGCATACACACCACGTGCAGAAGCTTCTACAGACACCCACAAAGACACAGAGCCATACAGATTCTGTGGTGTAAACTATTTACATATTTAAATGGGCAATAATGTGCACAATTAAGATTAGTAGTATTAGAGTTGTTTGCTATCGTTTGCTGCTATTATTTGTTTTATGAAAATTGCCGGTGAGAATTGAAAAAGAAGTCGTGAGGCAAACAAACATATGCAAAAGAGGAAATGCATTTTGAATTTATAGTTGAGGATTTATTTTTCAGGGATATCCTTTTAAATGCCAGCTTTTCAAATACAAGGGAGTGCAACAGTGGTGTAACACAAATTAATGGGGCCTGCAGGATGTGATGAGGGACCCCGGACTCTTTTGTTTTTTAGCGATATTCATTGGCCTTTCGCTGAAAGAGGTCCCCGTTGTAGTGTTGGGCGCCCCCTAGAGATGTGGCCTCCCACCTTGCGCTTCAGAGACTGTAGGGGGGGGCAGAGCTGCACCCCTGGATTGCAAGCATTTTTGTCACCATGCCACCTTATCCATGCAGAAGAAAATGAGCGTGCTTGAGCACTATGCCCCAAGTGGGGCGCTATGCCTTAACTGCAAACACCATTTTCTATATTTTATAAACTGTCTATTTAGCTTATTCGCCGGATACCTGGTCAGTTTATTGTTTTAAATATCGTATTTTATTTCGAAGGGTGCAGGTCATTATAGTCATTGTGATTTTCACTGGTGGCAAAGTTTAATGCTCCCAAGTACTAGGAAGTCTTACTTTCCATATATTCAATGTTCTCAAAAAGGCTGCTCCTATGAAGATTATATAGCATGAAATTCAAGGTGGTAGAACCTACTGGTAGGTTCTCTGTGAGAGGCAAAACAAGGTGTCTATGATCTCACATTTTTGCTGACCCTTTAAGTGAAACATTTGGTACCCTTCCTAGGTCACAGCTTCAGTACCATTAGTCACTGCCTTTCACACATACCTCTAAATCATCACAAATATTTGGATGATTGTAGATCACTATACTTTTTCAGATTATCTTATCTCTTTGTCCATTCTCAGTCACAATAGATTTGGTTCTCCTGTGTGTGCAGATGTAATGGTCAATGGTAGTCGTCAGAGAAAAGGAGCGGTAATATAATTTGCAGGAAGAAAAGGAATTGTCATCATCAAATCCTTTATTTCGGCAATTTGCCATAAAAGCATAAAAGCAAGACTGTAACACATAAAGTAAAACATTAAAATGTGATATCTAAAATTTAAAATATAAAAGTAAAGAGCGTAATGTGCAATGATAATAAAGTGCATGACAAAGCCATACACCATCCTGCTTGAAGCTGAAAGGTTAACTCCTGTCTACAGTTCCTGGACAGTTTCACGCTCTTACCTAGCAAGGTTTATGGGAACATTTGAGTAAACACAAATTTTTTCTAAGTCTCCCCCTCATTAAGAAATAACGAGACACGGAAAACACTATGCTCTGCTTAGTGTCTATTGTTAAAATTCACAGAGCCTCAGCAAATTTCTCCACCCCAAGGTTACGGCAAACCAGTATAAGCCATTTTTGTCGCCCAAATGATAAGCAGGACAGAAAAGAGAATATGCCATTCAGTCTCCTCACTCAATCTACATGCGAGGCATAAACTTCCTCCATACACAGATGGGTGCACCCACTTGACATTAAAAGATGCAACAAGAATGTACCATAACTGAATTAAAGATACAAGTTTAAATACGTCTTTAAATAAAATAAATGAGTTGGTAAGGATACCGCATGAAACATGCCCAAGCATTTGGAGCCCATTAAATTGCCTGTATTTCACTTTCAAGAGTGATTTGCTAATTGCAGACGCTTCCCAGGGATCGATCTAAAGGTTACAAAACCCCATCATTACCAGGGTCTCCTTTACTGGGAATATTTCTTGATCCCGATATATCCAGGACTTCCTTCAGCCCTCTCGGTAGGTCATAAGCTCTTCTGTTGACCAAATAAGCTTCCACTTCCGAAATTGGTCTAACATCCACGTCTAGCCTAAGGTGAAGCAGGGGGGTGCTAACTGGGAACGCCGCAATCTGCTGCAACAAAAACAGTTCTCCACAGCTTGAAAGTTTCCAATGGCATTATGACTCCACAACTCAGCTCCAAAAGGAGATGAGCCAAGTGTCTGCTGTTTACAAATTTTGGACCACTGGGGACAATGGGCAAAAGCGTGATTTGTTCAACTCTCTAATCAACACTCCTGTATTCTCCATCACTCTAAGATTTGATTTGGCTCTGTGCATAGCCACTCAAGCTGCTCTGTTAGTGTCATCCCTAAATACTCAAATATTTGGGCTTGCTCAAAGGGAGTCCATAACAGCTTTGGATTTGGCCTCATACTGGGGCAAGGATTCATCACCATATACTTAGTTTTGGCAACATTTATTTCAAGCTCCATCTGAACACAAAAGTCTAAGAGCAATCTAAAATCTTCTAGAGCCCCATTGGTGATTTTGATAATAAAGTGCTGTCTGCAAACATCAAGGCCGGGGCCTTAATACTGGCCAGACAGGGTGCGTACCTCTTAAAAGTGCAGGCGGGTTGCGACCTGCACAGTGAAACATGGAGCACCTGCTTCAAAGCTGCTCCATATTTCACTTGAATGTGTTGCCCCTAGGACAACACCAGTAACATTGGCAGCAAAGCCTTTGACCACTACTGTGCTCCACAGTTTACGCAGCTATTATTATATTTTCTGTCAAACGAACTGTGCCTGAATCTGCCTCTTCTCATTCCTTGAGCATCAGTGAAGGACACAACAAAAATACCTCTTCCATGCAAGCGGTGACATCATGCATCCTTCCCAACACACTAGAAGACATTGGTTAAGAAATTACTAGTGGGATTGGTATCTTCATCAAGTAATGCCAATATTAAGTAGATACGTTCTCTATATATTACTCATGGCAATAAAAAGATGTGTTTATTTTGTTCGAATATGGCTTTGCATCATGTACTGGACTGTGTGACGGTACATCACCGTGAAACCCTGACGTGAGTATTATTACATTAAATCCGCATGATTGGTGGCACTCAACCAGATTAGCATCGAGAGCCAATCAACAAATTACTTATGTCATCTGTGTTGAAAAATCTCATATTTCGTCGAAAACATAGTTAAGTGATATACAGGAATCTATGGTAAAAAAATGTTCAGTTTAATCTTTTTCCACTAATGAAGAAAGCATACATTTAAATGAGCTATTCCCTTTCTGCACCTGGTAATGAGAAGCGGGTTCACGCGAAGATGGTTAGTCATTTCGAACCTTTGTCAACTGCTTCAAGGATATCGCTTCGTTGTGAGTCGTATTGTGTAAACTACCACAGTTCATGCTGCAGCTCTATGATGTATTCGCTAAATTTATGTTAAATTAAACTGTATCGCAGTAAAAGGTGTGCAAAACTGCAGATTTTTTCCACAAAAGTTCATTAAATGTGTGTGAAAAAGACACTTTCAGGAACAAATGTAGTTTGCCAATAGCCTGTGTGACTTTTTTTGAAGCAAGCGAGCCTTGTGAAATAAGTACAATAGAGGAAGGAGACTGATCCAAACAGGAAACGTCTTTCGCTGGTATCTTGCAAGAATTTGTGAGGTGCAACATTACATTAGGAGAAATATTCAGAAATTTTAGGAATTTCAAGTAATATGAAACTGGAACGTTGTGAGTTTCATAAGAGTGAATACAATTTTGCTTCAGGCCTAATATAAGTACCACATGTTAATCACACTTGTAAATGACAAATTCCAGATCAGAAAAACAAGCATTAGCAAAGTCAATTCGCCTCCCTTTGCTAAAGCATTCCAGTTTCCGCAATTAGCTACGCAAATGTTTGTAGAATTCATTTGCTTGGGCAAAGTAAATAGCGACATCCAGCCATCTTGGAATTAAATTCTCTGTATTTCAGTGACGGCTGTGACACTCTAAAATGACTACATTCTTAGATGTGTAAAATACTTTTCCTAGATAACCAAATGTTATTTTCTTGTAATTTCAGGATGGCATCCATGTTGAGTGCACACATAACATGGCAGCAGTCTTGGAAGTGCAGAAAATACAGGCCCATATTTATACTTTTTGACGCAAAATTGCGCTAACGCAGTTTTGCGTCCAAAAAATTAGCGCCGGCTAACGCCATTCTGAAGCGCCATGCGGGCGCCGTATTTATTGAATGACGTTAGCCGGCGTTAGCCGCCGGCGCCGTCTGGTGTGCGTTAAAAAAAACGACGTACACCAGGCAGCGCCGGCATAGGGGAAAATGGAGCTTGGGCGTCAAGAAATGGGGCAAGTCAGGTTGAGGCAATTTTTTCGCCTCAACCCGATTTGCGCCATTTTTTTTCACTCCCAACCCCCATAGAAATGACTCCTGTCTTAGTAAAGACAGGAGTCATGCCCCCTTGCCCAATGGCCATGCCCAGGGGACTTCTGTCCCCTGGGCATGGTCATTGGGCATAGTGGCATGTAGGGGGGCACAAATCAGGCCCCCCTATGCCACAAAAAAAAAAAAAAACACTTACCTGAACTGACCTGAATGTCCCTGGGATGGGTCCCTCCAGCCTTGGGTGTCCTCCTGGGGTGGGCAAGGGTGACAGGGGGTGTCCCTGGGGGCATGGGAGGGCACCTCTGGGCTCCTTCAGAGCCCACAGGTCCCTTAACGCCTGCCTTTTGCAGGCGCTAAAAAACGGCGCAAAAGCGGCCGTACGTCATTTTTTTTGACCCGCCCACTCCCGGGCGTGAATTTTGCCCAGGAGTATAAATCCGACGCACATGCCTCGGAGTCGATTTTTTAGACGTGAACGCCTACCTTGCATCTCATTAACGCAAAGTAGGTGTCCACGCTAAAAAATGACGCAAACTCCATGGACTTTGGCGCTAGACGCGTCTAATGCCAAAGTATAAATATGGAGTTAGTTTTGCGTCGAAATTGCGTAAAAAAAAATGACGCAATTCCGGCGCAAACGGAGTATAAATATGCCCCACAGTTTCAAGACAGCCAACTGTTGCTGTTGGCTTCGCGAATGCCAGCAAACATTTACAAGCATTAGAAAACCCAGTAGCTATGATGTCAGACAAGGCAGCGCAGACTCTTACCTAGGTGTCCACAACCGTGCTTCCCAGATATCACGTGGGCTTAACTCCTTATGCCCTACTTCTCTTCTTGTGAACACAACCAACCGCGATGATTGATAAGACTAGGAAATGGGAGTCCTGCTCATGAGACATTAGGGTGGCTATCCCAGGAAGTAGCTGCTGTCAAACCTATAACACAAAAAAGGTAAAACCCATTAACCAAGAAGACTATTCCCTAACCTTTTGGAGTTTCCCCAACCCTAACACACCGTAAACACGCTCTTGTCTATTCTACCTGTGATAAGCTGGTTCTGGTGTCGGGCTTCAGGCTTTGTGTTGAGGACTGTTTTCTCTATATACATTCTATATTGAGAAGCCTTTTCTTGGATTGGCTTTGTTTTACCATACACAGCGACTAGCACAAACAACATTATCACAAATTCTTTAGGTTTTTCTAGAGATTTACAATATGTATAGAATCCAACTTTGCTCCTTGCCAGTTTTGCCAAGTGTTGAGTCACACTTGTTCTGTCACTTCAGTAGCAATGGGCCAGATGTATAGAAGTGTTTTGCATTCGCAAACGGTGTGAACGGCCATTTGCGAATGCAAAATTGCCTTTCAGTATGTATGAAAGGCATTCGCTATGCAATTTTAAGGAATCGCTAAAATAACGATTCCTTAAAATTTCGAACCCGTTTAGAGAATCCTTATTTGCGATCTCTTAAGCACATGTATCAAGCTTTTCCTTAATGCGAATTGTGCATTAAGGAATCGCAATTACCACCAAATACAATTTGGTGGTAACCATGTGCAAATTAAAAAAATGCATTTTTAAAATTGACATGTAACGCACACATGCCTCTTTGGCATGTGCACGCCTTACATGTCCCAAAATAATTTTTGCGGGTGCAGCAGAGGTGGCCTTAGGCTCCCAGCAACCTTGGGTTTGCATTTCCGAAATTGTGAATTCCAATTAGGAATTCGCAATATGGGAAATGCAAAAAATTTGCAAATATGGGGCTACAGGCACAAAGGGGCGAATGGGGTCAGAATCGCTATTTGCGATTCAGTAATAGCATTTGCGATTTTTAAGAAATCGCTATCACCAAATCGCAAATATGATACCATTTTGCGACTCTGAAATAGCGATTTCTTAAAAATCGCTATTTGAGAAACACAAAGTGGATTCTTGATACATCTGGCCCAATGTTCTTTAAAAATTTGCAATCTGTGGTCTTTTGATTACAAAATTACAGTAACTCATGTCTTTCATTTTTTAACTTCTTTTGAGAAAGTCATGATAAAAACTCTCCAGTCTTTTAACTCAAAGATTCAAAACAGATTAACAGCACTTTTATTTTGTAGTATCAATTGTATTATTAAAAATGTGGTACCTTCAGCATTGCACTGAGTTGATGTTTTGTTTCTTTTCTGTTTTCATTTTCAGGTCTTCAGTGCTTAAGGTAAAGTCTGACGAATGCTGTATTTGACATGCAGCTTTGCTGGTGCTATTCTACCTGCTTCCTGAAAGGATTGCTATTCACACTACTGGCAGACTCCTGATTGTAGGAAGGTAGCCTCTTTCTAGCCTTGTTACCCCCACTTTTGGCCTGTTTGTGAGTATATGTCAGGGTGTTTTTACTGTCTCACTGGGCTCCTGCTAGCCAGGACCCCAGTGCTCATAGTGAAAACCCTATTTGTCAGTGTGTTGTCTATGTCTCACTGGGATCCTGCTAGCCAGGACCCCAGTGCTCATAGTTTGTGGCCTGAATGTGTTCCCTGTGTGGTGCCTAACTGTGTCACTGAGGCTCTGCTAACCAGAACCTCAGTGCTTATGCTCTCTCTGCTTTTAAAATTGTCACTGCAGGCTAGTGACCATTTTCACCAATTCTGATTGGCACACTGGAACACCCTTACAATTCCCTAATATATGGTACCTAGATACCTAGGGTATTGGGGTTGCAGGAGATCCCTATGGGCTGCAGCATTTCTTTTGCCACCCATAGGGGGCACAGACAATTCTTACACAGGACTGCCACTTCAGCCTGAGTGAAATAACGTCCACATTATTTCACAGTGATTTTACACTGCACTTAAGTAACTTATAATTCACCTATATGTCTAACCCTCACCTAGCGAAGGTTAGGTGCAAAGTTACTAAGTGTGAGGGCACCCTGGCACTAGCCGAGGTGCCCCCACATTGTTTAGGGCAATTTCCCCAGACTTTGCGAGTGTGGGGACACCATTACACGCGTGCACTACGTATAGGTCAATACCTATATGTAGCTTCCTAATGGTAACTCCGAATATGGCCATGTAACATGTCTAAGATTATGGAATTGTCCCCCCATGCCAAATCAGGTATTGGGGTGCCAATCCCATTCATCCCGGGGCTCCAACATGTACTGCCAAACTAGCTCTCTGGGGTTTTCACTGCAGCTACCGCTGCTGCCAACCCACAGACAGGCTTCTGCCCTCCTGGGTTCTGGGCAGCCCAGTCCCAGGAAGACAGAACAAAGGATTTCCTCTGAGAGAGGGTGTTACACCCTCTCTCTTTGGAAATAGGTGTTAAGGGCTGGGGAGGAGTAGCCTTTCCCAGCCTCTGGAAATGCTTTGAAGGGCACAGACGGTGCCTTCCTTGCATAAGCCAGTCTACACCGGTTCAGGGATCTCCCAGCCCCTGCTCTGGCACGAAACTCGACAAAGGAAAGGGGAGTGACCACTCCCCTGTCCATCATAACCACAGGGGTGGTGCCCAGGGCTCCTCCAGTGTGTCCCAGACCTCTGCCATCTTGAATGCAGAGGTGTGAGGGCACAATCGAGGCCTCTGAGTGGCCAGTGCCAGCAGGTGACGTTAGAGACCCCTCCTGATAGGTGCTTACCTGGTTAGGTGGTCAATCTTCCTCTTAGGCTATTTAGGGTCTCTCCTGTGGGTTTCTATTCAGATAACAAATGCAAGAGCTCACCAGAGTTCCTCTGCATCTCCCTCTTTGACGTCTGCCAAGGATCGACCGCTGACTGCTCCAGGACGCCTGCAAAACCGCAACAAAGTAGCAAGACGACTACCAGCAACATTGTAGGGCCTAATCCTGCTGACTGTTTCCTGGTGGTGCATGCTCTGAGGGCTGTCTTCCTTCACCCTGCACTGGAAGCCAAGAAGAAATCTCCCGTGGGTCGACTGACGCAGGCACCAAACTTCTGCATTACCCGTCCTCTGGGTCCCCTCTCATCTTGACGAGCATGGTCCCTGGAACACAGGAGCTGGATCCAAGTGACCCCGACAGTCCAGTGGTCCTTCTGTCCAAATTTGGTGGAGGTAAGTCCTTGCCTCCCCACGCCAGACAGTAATCCTGTGTACTGCGTGTTCTGCAGCTGCTATGGCTTCTGAGCACTTTTGCAAGGAATACTTCATGCACCGTATAGCCCAGGTCCCCAGCACTCCGTCCTCCATTGCTCAACTCGCTCAGTTGACTACCGGCTTCGTGGGACCCTCCTTTGTGGTGTTGAGACGACTGCTGTGCTCAGATTTCTTGAACCCCTGTTCAAGTGCCTCTGCGGGTGCTGCCTGCATCTGCATGGGCTCTCTGTGCTGCTGAGTGCCCCCTCTGTCTCCTCCTCCAAGGGGCGACCTCCTGGTCCTTCCTGGGCCCAAGCAGCACCCACTTTCTTTAACTGTGACCTTTGCAGCTAGCAAGGCCTGTTTGCAGTGTTTCTGCGTGGAAACAACTCTGCATCCTCCAGCACGCAGTGGGATATCTGTGCAAAGGAGAACTTCCTGGCATCTTCCGTTGTTGCAGAATCTTCAACTTCTTCCACCTGGAGGCAGCCATTTTGCACCTTCATCTAGGGGTTTAGTGGGCTCCTGCCCCCCGCGGACACTTTCGTGACTCTTGGACTTGGTCCCCTTCCTTTGAAGGTACTCAGGTCCAGGAATCCATCTTCTTTGCTTTGCAGTCAGTTGTTGTCTTTGCCGAATCTCCTATCACAACTTTATTGTGTATCTGGGGAAGTAGGGTAACTTTACTCCTACTTTTCAGGGTCTTGGGGTGGGGTATCTTGGACACCCTTAGTGTTTTCTAACACTCCCAGCGACCCTCCCATACACTACACTAGGCCTGGGGTCCCTAAGTGGTTCGCATTCTACTTTCTTAGTACATGGTTTGTGTTGCCCCTAGGCCTATTGCATCCTATTGTATTCTACAGTGTTTGCACTACTTTTCTAACTGTTTACTTACCTGATATTGGTTTGTGTGTATATTTTTTGTATTTTACTTACCTCCTAAGGGAGTATATCCTCTGAGATATTTTCGGCACATTGTCACTAAAATAAAGTACCTTTATTTTTAGTAACTCTGAGTATTGTGATTCTTATGATTTAGGGGGTCATTACGACCCTGGCGGCCGGCGGTAAGGTGGCGGTAACACCGCCAACAGGCTGGTGGTGTACTGCCAGCAATTATGACCGTGGCAGAATTGCCACGGCCATACCGCCGGCCCCTCCAATATCCTGCCAGGATTCCACCTGGCGGTCATAATCCCCAGGGCAGCGGTGCAAGCACCGCTGCCCTGGGGATTATGAGTCCCCGACCGCCAGCCTGTCCGTGGCAGTACACACCGCCATTGAAAGGCTGGCGGTAAGGGGACTTGGGGTGCCCCTGGGGGCCCCTGCACTGCCCATGCACATGGGCAGTGCAGGGGCCCCCAGGCATAGCCCCGTCGCGCATTTCACTGCCCGAATTTCGGGCAGTGAAATGCGCGACGGGTGCTACTGCACCCGCTGCACATCAGCATTGCCGCCGGCTCTATTACGAGCCGGCAGCAATGCTGATGTGACATTTCCGCTGGGCCAGCGGACGGTAACACTGTTACCGTCCGCTGGCCCAGCGGAAATGTCATAATAGGGAGCCAGGAATAGTAACACTGTTACCGTCCGTTGGCCCAGCGGAAATGTCATAATAGGGAGCCAGGAATACCGCCGACAATGGCGGTATTCTGTCTCCCACGGCCTCGGCGGTCTTTTTACAAGACCGCTGAGGTCGTAATGACCCCCATAGTGCTATATGATCTAAGCAGTATAGTAGGAGCTTTGCATGTCTCCTAGTTCAGCATAAGCTGTCTGCTATAGCTACCTCTATCAGCCTAAGCTGCTACAACACTACTAATCTACTAATAAGAGATAACCAGGCACAAGGTGTAAGTACCATCAGGTACCCACTATAAGCCAGGTCAACTTCCTACACTGATCCAGTTTCCAGCTATGGGGTGAAGGCTAATCCAATAGATCAGGCAAAGGCAGAGGGTACATCCACTATGATCTCCGTATGGTGTTAGGGTTATGTAGAAACATCTAGACATTATTTATCATGGTAGTTTTATTCATCCTGTTTACCACGCTCATGCCCGGGTTACACAGCTTTAATTAAAAAAGCACTCCCTTAAAAAAAAGGGGTGTCCTAAGGGGGGCATAGCCATGCTTTCAAGTGTCAGATATAATTGGGAATTTGACAGCCTCCCCGAAACTACAATCTTTTTTCAAATAGTACGAGTACAAGTTAGGGGGGAGAAGGGGAGAAGGGTGGGAAACTGCCCCTGACTATTGTAAATACATATGTACCCCCCCGAAAAGGAATTTGACAATATTTTACAACAACTGTTTATACAAGTTCTTGCTATAAGAAATTCTGTCAACTTAATTATAATGGGGGACTTAAATTGTAAAGTTTCTAATTCTACGCTTCATTCCTTCAGTGATCAAGATAGGGAAAAAACACTGAATATTCCATCTATCATGTTCCGTCTTAGAATTAGGCCAGATAAAAGAGGATAAATTTTTTTGAAAGGTCTGAGGTCTTGCAGCTGTATTATTCTGACATCTTAAGGACTTTCTTTACTTACAGTTTCAATTTTAAAAGTTTATGATCTGCTTTTTAGCAGTACAGTAGCATTCTTTTTTTATATATATATATATATATATTTTTAGACACAAACATAGACATACGTGCTTAACAAACAAGGTGCAGTAACCACCGCCGCCCGCCAGGCGGGAACCGCCATTTTCCCGCCATGCGGCCAAAATACCGCTGCCCCCATTTCAACATTCCCGCTGGGCCGGCGTGCGCTAACCAAGTTAGCACCCGCCGGCCCAGCGGGAATGAGGCCTGCAACACAGGAGCCGGCTCCGAATGGAGCCGGCGGTGTTGCGGCCGTGCGACGGGTGCAGTTGCACCCGTCGCGCTTTTCACTGTCTGCTAGGCAGACAGTGAAAAGCTGGCCGGGGCCCTGTTAGGGGACCCCTGCACTGCCCATGCCAGTAGCATGGGCAGTGCAGGGGCCCACAGGGGCCCCAGGACACCCCTTACCGCCAGGCTCTTCCTGGCGGTGAAAACCGCCAGAAACAGGCTGGCGGTAAGGGGGTCAGAATCCCCAGGGCAGCTCTGCCCTGGCGGATTCTCCCAGCCGGGGCAAAAACGGCAGAAAACCGCGAGCCCCGGCGGGGCGACCGCGGCTTTACCGCCGCGGTCAGAATGGCATGTGAAGCACCGTCAGCCTGTTGGCGGTGCTTCTGTCATTCGTGACCCTGGCGGTCCAAGACCGCCAGGGTCAGAATGACCCCCATAAATCCTTATTATCGGTTGTCTAACCAAGTGCCCAGTTCTCCCCAAATGGCTTGACCTTTCTGTCTCGCCTTCCTGCCCTAACATTCATACAGTGCATGTTCAAGCTGATAAACCGAAAAAAGGCGACCCAGCCATGATTGAAATGGTGGAGATTGCTGGTCAAGCCATGCTGAGGCGATGCAAAGTCTATATACGGCCATAGATACAAAAATAAACCTAGACACTTGTGGCCTGATTGCATCCGATACCCCAAGCACTATCATCCCGTTGGTCAATTCCACATCCTGATTAACTACTTCCCTGATAAACTGTCCGATATCCTTTCTCAAAGTTGTTAATTCTGTAAGTGTAGCAAACATATGAATTAAATCTGCACCATTTAACTGACATCTTGGGCAATGTGCCCCATCTGCACTGCCCCACTTAGCTATTTTCCCTAAGTGAACAAAAATCGTTTGATAATATTGTGCCTGAAGTGCTGCAGACAACAAGATGCTACACCCCAGTCCAAAAGACTCATAAAATTCTACCTCACTCACATTAAGTTGGTGAAAAGTTCTAGCATCACCTGTAGCAGCAATGTCTTAAAATCCTTATATAATTCTAACGGGATACCATCCGTCACTACTGCCTTACCGTTTGGGAGTCCGCGCACCGCCCTTCCAGCTCCTCCATTGTGACCTTTCTGCCCAATACCTCTTGTTCCTCAGAGGTGATCTTGCCCCCAGTTTTCTCGTTAAACCAACCGCAACGAGCTTGTTCCACACCTGTAGGAGTGGCTTTGTAGAGCTCAGTGTAATACTCAAGAAAAACTTAAGCTAAGTGTAGCCCTTTGGTGAACCCGTACAGCTAATAAATGGGCCACTTTCTCGCTGACTTCATAGCACTCCTTCCCGCCTTGCTAGATATTTTTCCTCTGCGCTTTCCACGGAATGTTCATCCATTAACATTTTTGCTATTGCTATTTGCTTTAGGGCGTCCTTAACATTTGTGCCACCCTAGACCACCACAATAAGTTGTCTTTCTGCCTCCTGAAGCTTTTTAAGGAGCTCCTGTATCTGTCCTGCTGTTTATTTCTGTCGTCTTATACTAAAGCTGAGCGTTTCCCCCCTTATTCCAGCTTTTAATGTATCCCACACTATCTCAGCTGGGACGGACCCCCTATTGACTTCCAAAAATTCCCCCAACCATGTTTCCATATGCTGTAAATATGCAGGGTCATTCAACAGTCCTCTCTTGAATGTCCAGCCTTTCCTATCACTCCGCCTGCCCACGCTCTTGACCTGCAGCTGTATTATTCTGAATGAGCGCTTCAGTTCGGATTCACCCCCAGACTCCACACATAAGTCTGTTAAGAATAACTCCATTATAGACTATGGGGGTGATTCCAACCCTGGCGGTCGGTGATAAAGCGGCGGCCAACCCGCCACCAGGCAGGCGGTCCAAAAAATGCAATTCTGACCCTGGCGGGAACCGCCAACACAGACCGCCACTTTAACACTCCGACCGCCATGGCGGGACAGACAAACAGCGCGGCGGTCACCGCCAACAGGCAGGCGGCAGACAATGTACCGCCCACCCTATCACAACTCACCAATCCGCCACCTTTTCCGGAGCGGGAGCCCCGCCGATAAAAACACGGCGGAAACAGACTACGAACGGGAAAACGCTCACCTCCACACACTCCACGAGGAATCTGGACAGCATGGAACCTGAATTAAACATCCTACCAGCTATTGTCTACCTGCTCATCTACCACGAGTACGAACACCGGCGCAGACGACAACGGTGAGTACTGCACCTACGACACAGGGGAGGGGGGAGGAGGAAAGGTTACGTGCACACACATAGGCGATACACCCACCCCCCCTAATACCTACACACCAATGCAGAGCAACAAGTCAGAGTGACACCCCCCAAACCTCCGGAAGAATGCAAAGACATAATTAAAATGAAGTTTAAAATGTATGTATAAAATAGGTTCATTGAAGTCATGGTAAATATGCCATATGAAATATACAAAAGAAATAATGAACATAGTGCAAAGTATAAACATAGTCAATAAGTCCTGCACAGTTCGTTAAATATCCATAGTCCGTGGGCCAATGTGTACAAACACATGGGCAAAGCCCACACAGGAGACCGGATACCATTGGAGAGAACACTGCAGGGGCATCAGATGATAAAACAACAGGCACCTCAGGGGGAAGGGAAAGGGGGGCACCTCAGCCACATGAGTCCATGACGCCAGATCCACGAGGGGCCTCCATGCCCACTGTACCATCCTGGGGAGTGCAAAGCCACAGTCTCACAAGTCTCTACAGTGGGTGGTTTGCCCACTGCATTATCCTGGGGAGTGCAAAGCCACAGTCTCACAAGTCTCTACAGTGGGTGGTTTGCCCACTGCATTATCCTGGGGAGTGCAAAGCCACAGTCTCACAAGTCTCTACAGTGGGTGGTTTGCCCACTGCATTATCCTGGGGAGTGCAAAGCCACAGTCTCACAAGTCTCTACAGTGGGAGGGTTGCCCACTGTTCAATCCTGGGGAGTGCAAAGCCACAGTCCATCAGATGGATAACCGACTCCACTGGTATTGGAGGAGGCATGGTGCCCAGAGTGCTTCGTGAACACCTGCTCGACACAGAACCGGCACTGTCAATGGACCAGCGGTGCTTGAGACGGCGGTGCCCAGCGGAGCGGTGCCTGAGATGAAGGGCCCAGCGGAGCAGTGCTTGAGATGGAGGGCCCAGCGGAGCGGTGCTTGAGATGAAGGGCCCAGCGGAGCGGTGCTTGAGACGGCGGTGCCCAGCGGAACGGTGCCTGAGATGAAGGGCCCAGCGGAGCGGTGCTTGAGACGGCGGTGCCCAGCGGAGTGGTGCTTGAGATGAAGGGCCCAGCGGAGCGGTGCTTGAGACGGCGGTGCCCAGTGGAGCGGTGCCTGAGAAGAAGGGCCCAGCGGAGCGGTGCTTGAGATGAAGGGCCCAGCGGACTGGTGCTTGAGACGGCGGTGCCCAGCGGAACGGTGCTTGAGATGAAGGGCCCAGCGGAGCGGTGCTTGAGATGAAGGGCCCAGCGGAGCGGTGCTTGAGATGAAGGGCCCAGCGGAGCGGTGCTTGACAGGAAGGGCCCAGCGGAGCGGTGCTTGACAGGAAGGGCCCAGCGGAGCGGTGCTTGAGATGAAGGGCCCAGCGGAGCGGTGCTTGACAGGAAGGGCCCAGCGAAGCGGTGATTGACAGGAAGGGCCCAGCGGAGCGGTGCTTGAGACGGCAGGGCCCTGTTCAGCGGTGCCTGTCTTGGCGGGGCCCTGTTCAGCGGTGCCCTTCACGGCGGGGCCCTGTTCAGCGGTGCCTGTCTTGGCGGGGCACTGTTCAGCGGTGCTCTTCACGGCGGGGTCCTGTTCAGCGGTGCCCTTCACGGCGGGGCCCTGTTCAGCGGTGCCCTTCATGGCGGGGCCCTGTTCAGCGGTGCTCTTCACGGCGGGGCCCTGTTCAGCGGTGCCTGTCTTGGAGGGGCCCTGTTCAGCGGTGCCCTTCACGGCAGGGCCCTGTTCAGCGGTGCTCTTCACGGCGGGGCCCTGTTCAGCGGTGCCTGTCTTGGCGGGGCCCTGTTCAGCGGTGCTCTTCACGGCGGGGCCCTGTTCAGCGGTGCTCTTCACGGCGGGGCCCTGTTCAGCGGTGCCCTTCACGGTGGGGCCCTGTTCAGCGGTGCTCTTCACGGCGGGGCCCTGTTCAGCGGTGCTCTTCACGGCGGGGCCCTGTTCAGCGGTGCCTGTCTTGGCGGGGCCCTGTTCAGCGGTGCCTGTCTTGGCGGGGCCCTGTTCAGCGGTGCCCTTCACGGCGGGGCCCTGTTCAGCGGTGCTCTTCACGGCGGGGCCCTGTTCAGCGGTGCCTGTCTTGGCGGGGCCCTGTTTAGCGGTGCTCTTCACGGCGGGGCCCTGTTCAGCTGTGCCCTTCACGGCGGGGCCCTGTTCAGCGGTGCTCTTCACGGCGGGGCCCTGTTCAGCGGTGCCTGTCTTGGCGGGGCCCTGTTCAGCGGTGCCCTTCACGGCGGGGCCCTGTTCAGCGGTGCTCTTCACGGCGGGGCCCTGTTCAGCGGTGCCTGTCTTGGCGGGGCCCTGTTTAGCGGTGCTCTTCACGGCGGGGCCCTGTTCAGCGGTGCCCTTCACGGCGGGGCCCTGTTCAGCAGTGCTCTTCACGGCGTGGCCCTGTTCAGCGGTGCTCTTCACGGCGGGGCCCTGTTCAGCGGTGCCCTTCACGGCGGGGCCCTGTTCAGCGGTGCTCTTCACGGCGGGGCCCTGTTCAGCGGTGCTCTTCACGGCGGGCCCTGTTCAGCGGTGCCTGTCTTGGCGGGGCCCTGTTCAGCGGTGCCCTTCACGGCGGGGCCCTGTTCAGCGGTGCTCTTCACGGCGTGGCCCTGTTCAGCGGTGCCTGTCTTGGCGGGGCCCTGTTCAGCGGTGCTCTTCACGGCGGGGCCCTGTTCAGCGGTGCCCTTCACGGCCGGGGCCCTGTTCAGCGGTGCCCTTCACAGCGGGGCCCTGTTCAGCGGTGCTCTTCACGGCGGGGCCCTGTTCAGCGGTGCTCTTCACGGCGGGGCCCTGTTCACCGGTGCCCTTCACGGTGGGGCCCTGTTCAGCGTTGCTCTTCACGGCGGGGCCCTGTTCAGCGGTGCTCTTCACGGCGGGGCCCTGTTCAGCGGTGCCTGTCTTGGCGGGGCCCTGTTCAGCGGTGCTCTTCACGGCGGGGCCCTGTTCAGCGGTGCTCTTCACGGCGGGGCCCTGTTCAGCGGTGCCCTTCACGGTGGGGCCCTGTTCAGCGTTGCTCTTCACGGCGGGGCCCTGTTCAGCGGTGCTCTTCACGGCGGGGCCCTGTTCAGCGGTGCCTGTCTTGGCGGGGCCCTGTTCAGCGGTGCCCTTCACGGCGGGGCCCTGTTCAGCGGTGCTCTTCACGGCGGGGCCCTGTTCAGCGGTGCCTGTCTTGGCGGGGCCCTGTTTAGCGGTGCTCTTCACGGCGGGGCCCTGTTCAGCTGTGCCCTTCACGGCGGGGCCCTGTTCAGCGGTGCCTGTCTTGGCGGGCCCTGTTTAGCGGTGCTCTTCACGGCGGGGCCCTGTTCAGCGGTGCCCTTCACGGCGGGGCCCTGTTCAGCGGTGCTCTTCACGGTGTGGCCCTGTTCAGCGGTGCTCTTCACGGCGGGGCCCTGTTCAGCGGTGCCCTTCACGGCAGGGCCCTGTTCAGCGGTGCTCTTCACGGCGGGGCCCTGTTCAGCGGTGCTCTTCACGGCGGGGCCCTGTTCAGCGGTGCCTGTCTTGGCGGGTCCCTGTTCAACGGTGCCCTTCACGGCGGGGCCCTGTTCAGTGGTGCTCTTCACGGCGGGGCCCTGCTCAGCGGTGCCTGTCTTGGCGGGGCCCTGTTCAGCGGTGCTCTTCACGGCGGGGCCCTGTTCAGCAGTGCCCTTCACGGCGGGGCCCTGTTCAGCGGTGCCCTTCATGGCGGGGCCCTGTTCAGCGGTGCTCTTCACGGCGGGGCCCTGTTCAGCGGTGCTCTTCACGGCGGGGCCCTGTTCACCGGTGCCCTTCACGGTGGGGCCCTGTTCAGCGGTGCTCTTCACGGCGGGGCCCTGTTCAGCGGTGCTCTTCACGGCGGGGCCCTGTTCAGCGGTGCCTGTCTTGGCGGGGCCCTGTTCAGCGGTGCCCTTCATGGCGGGGCCCTGTTCAGCGGTGCCTGTCTTGGCGGGGCACTGTTCAGCGGTGCTCTTCACGGCGGGGTCCTGTTCAGCGGTGCCCTTCACGGCGGGGCCCTGTTCAGCGGTGCCCTTCACGGCGGGGCCCTGTTCAGCGGTGCTCTTCATGACGGGGCCCTGTTCAGCGGTGCCTGTCTTGGAGGGGCCCTGTTCAGCGGTGCCCTTCACGGCAGGGCCCTGTTCAGCGGTGCTCTTCACGGCGGGGCCCTGTTCAGCGGTGCCTGTCTTGGAGGGGCCCTGTTCAGCGGTGCCCTTTACGGCAGGGCCCTGTTCAGCGGTGCTCTTCACGGCGGGGCCCTGTTCAGCGGTGCCTGTCTTGGCGGGGCCCTGTTCAGCGGTGCTCTTCACGGCGGGGCCCTGTTCAGCGGTGCTCTTCACAGCGGGGCCCTGTTCAGCGGTGCCCTTCACTGTGGGGCCCTGTTCAGCGGTGCTCTTCACGGCGGGCCCTGTTCAGCGGTGCTCTTCACGGCGGGGCCCTGTTCAGCGGTGCCTGTCTTGGCGGGGCCCTGTTCAGCGGTGCCCTTCACGGCGGGGCCCTGTTCAGCGGTGCTCTTCACGGCGGGGCCCTGTTCAGCGGTGCCTGTCTTGGCGGGGCTCTGTTTAGCAGTGCTCTTCACGGCGGGGCCCTGTTCAGCGGTGCCCTTCACGGCGGGGCCCTGTTCAGCGGTGCTCTTCACGGCGGGGCCCTGTTCAGCGGTGCCTGTCTTGGCGGGGCCCTGTTCAGCGGTGCCCTTCACGGCGGGGCCCTGTTCAGCGGTGCTCTTCACGGCGGGGCCCTTTTCAGCGGTGCCTGTCTTGGCGGGGCCCTGTTTAGCGGTGCTCTTCACGGCGGGCCCTGTTCAGCGGTGCCCTTCACAGCGGGGCCCTGTTCAGCGGTGCTCTTCACGGCGTGGCCCTGTTCAGCGGTGCTCTTCACCGCGGGGCCCTGTTCAGCGGTGCCCTTCACGGCGGGGCCCTGTTCAGCGGTGCTCTTCACGGCGGGGCCCTGTTCAGCGGTGCCTGTCTTGGCGGGGCCCTGTTCAGCGGTGCCCTTCACGGCGGGGCGCTGTTCAGCGGTGCTCTTCACGGCGGGGCCCTGTTCAGCGGTGCCTGTCTTGGCGGGGCCCTGTTCAGCGGTGCTCTTCACGGCGGGGCCCTGTTCAGCGGTGCCCTTCACGGCGGGGCCCTGTTCAGCGGTGCCCTTCACGGCGGGGCCCTGTTCAGCGGTGCTCTTCACGGCGGGGCCCTGTTCAGCGGTGCTCTTCACGGCGGGGCCCTGTTCACCGGTGCCCTTCACGGTGGGGCCCTGTTCAGCAGTGCTCTTCACGGCGGGGCCCTGTTCAGCGGTGCTCTTCACGGCGGGGCCCTGTTCAGCGGTGCCTGTCTTGGCGGGGCCCTGTTCAGCGGTACCCTTCATGGCGGGGCCCTGTTCAGCGGTGCCTGTCTTGGCGGGGCACTGTTCAGCGGTGCTCTTCACGGCGGGGTCCTGTTCAGCGGTGCCCTTCACGGCGGGGCCCTGTTCAGCGGTGCCCTTCACGGCGGGGCCCTGTTCAGCGTTGTTCTTCACGGCGGGGCCCTGTTCAGCGGTGCCTGTCTTGGAGGGGCCCTGTTCAGCGGTGCCCTTCACGGCAGGGCCCTGTTCAGCGGTGCTCTTCACGGCGGGGCCCTGTTCAGCGGTTCCTGTCTTGGCGGGCCCTGTTCAGCGGTGCTCTTCACGGCGGGGCCCTGTTCAGCGGTTCTCTTCACGGCGGGGCCCTGTTCAGCAGTGCCTGTCTTGGCGGGGCCCTGTTCAACGGTGCTCTTCGCAGCGGGGCCCTGTTCAGTGGTGCTCTTCACGGCGGGGCCCTGTTCAGCGGTGCTTGTCCTGTCTTTCAAGGGAGCCAGACCTGGCCAAGACTCCCCGCTTAGTCGCCCTCCGACCTTGCGGTAGCGGGGCTCTACTGTGATGGAGTCTTGGGCCCGTGGGTGTCGTCCATCACACCCGGTATGGGGCTGGTGGGGCCCTCCTGGTGGGCTCGCCTGCAGCATGTCTTCTCCGCCCTGCTGCCCTTGCCCTCCTTCGCTGCAGCTCTCTGGCCCTTGCCTCCCTTAGATGATGTGGCAGGTGACGGGGCAAGGCCACTCTCCTTGGTGGCAGCCGTCTCAGGCTTTTCGCGCCGGCCCTTAATTTTTCTTGTCCTCTTCCCAGGGGGTGGGCTGGCTGTCCCCTTGCTGCTGGGCGATGTTCCTTCCCTAGGAGCTGGTGGACTCCAATAGCCCTGCACTATGGTGATACTAGATGCAGGGCTGGTGGTGGCTGAGGTGCTCTTTGGACTCTTACCAGATGGAGGGGGTGGGTCAGGTGATGCAAAGAGGTTAATTTTGGAGAGGAAAAGTTTTTAGGAGCAATGGGAAGGGTAGGTGCAGTGGGTATGGGAGTGGAGGAAGAGGATGTGGTTGTAGGAGAGTCAAGTGTGCTGTCTTTGGGTGCAGGTGCTTGGGCTGGAGGCTGTCGTGAGGTGGATGGCTGTTGGGTGGGTGGCTGCCTGCGTTTGTGTGGTTTGGAAGAGGGGGTGACAGACACAGTGGGAGAGGGCACAGGGGATGTGTAAATGGCAGTGGGGGTGGTGACTGCACGTGTGCTGACTGTAATGGAGGGTGTGCTGGTGATGGAAGTACTGGCTGATGGTGGTGTGCATGCAGGTGTGAGTGGAGACGTCACAGGGAGGGAGGAGGGAGACGAGGAGGAGGGGGACACAGAGGTGGTAGTGACTGTTGGCATGTCTGCATCTGGATGTTGCTTGTGTGAATGCTTGTGGGATCTGTGGTGCTTATGTCTGGATGAGCTGCCCTTGGGTGTTGAGGTGTGTGCAGGCTGGTCTGATGGTGTGGATGGGATAGGCTGAGGAACAGGAGACTGGGACTGGGTGGAGGGAGTTAGAATAGGGAGGCTGGAGACAGGGACAATGGCTGCCGTCAGTGCTGAGGCCAGAGTGTTGAACGATCGCTGATGGGCAGCCTGACCCGAATGAATGCCCTCCAGGTATGCATTGCTCCGATGCACCTCCCTTTCTACACCCTGGATGGCATTCAAAAGGGTAGACTGCCCAACAATGATGGTCTGGAGGAGGTCAATGACCTCCTCACTGAGGGCAGCAGGGGTAACTGGGGCAGGGCCTGAGGTGCCTGGGGTGAAGGAGATGCCCACCTTCCTGGGTGAGTGGGCACGGAGCGAAGGCTGAGGGGCTGCTGGGAGGGCGGGGCTGGTGCGCTGGGTGGCGGCTGTACCTGTTGTGGCGGTGGGCACAGATGTTGCCGCCACCGCAAGGGAGCTCCCTTCCGAGGACGTGTCGGTGTCGCTGACGTCTCCACAGGTCCCTGTTGTGGAGCTCCCCTCGCTCTCCGTCTCACTGGTGAACTCGGAGTCGGTTGCATGGCCCTCCGGGGCCATTTGAGATGCAGCTCCCTCGTGCGCCGATGACACTTCTCCTCCGCCTGATGATGCTAATGCACACATGCACAGGAAGAAAAAGAAAATGGGTGGGGGGGAGAAATGAAGACAGGTTGAGTGCATGCATTGGCAACACCGTTGGCGGAGAGGACAGACACAGAAGCCCCCTGTACTACGCTGCGCAATCGGGGTACACTACTCAGTTCTTGTGACTAGGCCTACAGGTCTATGGACGACAAATGCACACATGGGTGATGCAGGACCATGGATAGCTGTACTTGGCACCCTACAGAGGTGGGGGGCTGGGGCACAGGGCCATGCCTAACGGAGGGGACTAGCCTACAGAAAGCGCCCTGGCCTTGAGTTACCCACAGCCCTCCTCCCCAACCCAGACACCTCCACTGCGCGCAAAGATAGCAGAATGTGCTGATACTCACCCCCTTGCGTCTGCTGTGATGTCCTCACGCGCCCATCCAAATCGGGGTAGGCCACCACCAGGATCTGGGACATCAGGGGGGTCAATTGGCGGCTGGCACCCTTCCTACGTTGGGAGGCCATCCCCAGCAGAGACTCGGCGGTCTTTCTGGTCCCGCGGCGGATGTCCTCCCACCTCTTTCAGCAGTGGGTGCCCCGTCTGTAGTGGACCCCCAGGGCCCGGACGTCCTTGGCGATGGCACGCCAAATGTCGATCTTCTGATGGGCGCTGACCTATTTGACATGTACAGGGTGGGAAAGGAAATCTCATCACTTTTCTGCATGGTCCATGTGAGGGGCCCCCCCTCCCCAACCTTGCCATGTGGCACATGTTCCCATCTGTCGTGCGTTGCACTCCTCATTCGCTCCCCTCCCCACCATCTTACATCCACCCCACTCAACACAGGCATAGCCCATTCAGCGTGCACCCTGTGTGCTAACCTGTTGGTCTGGAGGACCGTAGAGTAGCGCATACTGGGGGAGGACCCCATCAACAAGTTTCTCCAATTCCTCAGATGTGAAGGCAGGGGCCCTTTCCCCAGTCGCAGCAGCCATAGGTGGTCATTCTGACCTCGGCGGTAAAAGGCGCCTACCGCCGGTCAGAAATCCTCCATAATTCCGCTGCGGTCGCGGTAACCCGCCACGGTCATTCTGACCCGCAGAAGCCAAACCTCCGAAAGTCCGACAGCCACAACAGACCGCCAGACCAGCGGTCGGCGGAAAAGTGGAGGTGACCAAACCTCCACCGTCACGCCAACAGAAATACGCCCATGCCATTACGACCCACAAATCCACGCGGCGGTCATTCAAACGCGGTTTACCATTGGCGGTACACACCGCCGCGGTCAGAATACACACAAACGAACAAAACTCAGCCACATTGGCCGATTTGAATTCCACACACCTGATACACATACACACACCACTCCCACACACACAATACAATATAAAACACACACCCACATCACCCACAAACCCCTACGACAAAAAATTCAGAAAGAAGCACCGAGAGACACATCATCGAACACAGAATACCATCACACAGAGGCACACTACACCATCACCCACACAATATCCACACACAAAACAACACACACCACCACACTCAACACACTTAACTACACATACTCCACCCCACACATCATACACACCACTCCATGGCACCCCAAAGACAGCCCCGCTTCTCAGACGAAGAACTCAGGGTCATGGTGGAGGAAATAGTTCGGGTAGAGCCCCAGCTCTTCGGCACACAGGTCCAATACACCAGCATTGCCCGGAGGACGGAGCTATGGCAGAGGATTATCGACAGGGTCAACGCTGTGGGACAGCACCCCAGAAATCGGGAAGACATCAGGAAGCGATGGAACGACCTACGGGGGAAGGTGCGTTCCATGGTATCCCGGCACAACATCGCAGTGCAGAAGACTGGCGGAGGACCCCCACCTCAACCCCCACAATTTACAACATGGGAGGAGGAAGTCTTGAACATCCTGCATCCTGACGGCCTCGCAGGAGTCGGCGGAGGAATGGACACTGGTAAGTTGAAGCTTCACTACTGCTTCCCCCCCACCTGCATGCCAAATCATACCCCAACCCTCACCCCCATCCTCGAACCCCACCCTCACCCCCACCCCCATCCTCACCCCCACCCTCACCCTCACCCCCACCACCATCCTCACCCCACCACCATCCTCACCCCCACCCCCAGCACACCTATTCCCTGCCAATGTCTCACCATCACAACCCACACATCCCAAAACCTAGGCCTGCATGCGTCCACTAAGCATGGACACCCATCACCAAAGCATGCCCAATGCATATACACATCCCCCCCACAAGCCACCCTCACCAAAGCCCCCACACACGAATGCCAGCACTTGGGGACACGGGAACCCACAGATACACCCATATGCCACACATTGAAACTATAACCATACCTCTATACCCCTGCAGGACCCGACCGCCAACACACCGCCACGGAGGGCCCAGAATTCTCCACACCCCCCACCCAAGAGGCCGTCAGCGATGACAGCAGCTCTGTCGACCTGGACACCGATGACCAGCCCGGACCATCGGGGACCTCTGGACAGTCGGTTCCCCTCAGACAGCCACAGGCCACCACAGACCCAAACCCCTCTGGGAACACCAGCACAGCTCCCACCCAGCGGGCCCATGCCTCTGTCTCCAGGGCGCGTCAATCTGCGGTGTGTCTACCACTACAGGGCACCCAGGATAACCCACCACCCCAACAACAACAGGGACCTGGGGGCAGTGGTAGTGGGCACACCGGCCAGGGGGCAGAGTCCCAGGGAAACAGGGCAACTCGGAGGGCAGCTGTGCGACAGGGGGGGGACGGGCCCAGGGAACCCACTCTCCACGAGGCCCTCACCACCATCATGGGAGCATACAACCGCTCCCAGGAGACGATGGCGACGGTACTGGCCCGGTTCCAGGAGATCCAGGTACTGCAGGAGGAACACTATCGGGGGTACAGGGAGGACATCAGAGCCCTCACCTCCACCCTGGTTACCATGGTCGGGCTGCTGCAGGACCTCATCAACACCAGGACGGACACTCAACACCAACAAAGGGCCCCTTCCACTAGCCTGGACCAAGAACAGCCAACCACCTCCGCCGGCGCTAGTGGTCAGGAGGCCCCCGCACAACAGCAGCCCACCAGACCCCCACCTCCTGCAGGAGAAGAACCACCCCGCAAGAGGGCCCTGAGATCTCGCAAGAAGACAGAGTAGGATGTCAAGACCCCCGCCAGCAAAGGATACCACCTGATGTCATCCCACTGTCCCACATTGTCACCCTGTCCATCCTTGAACTGCCCATGCTCCATCTCTCCACAGGCCTCTGGACAATGCACCTGTGTGACTGTTACTCTGGACTCTGCCATGGACATTCCTTCACCATAGCCCCCACCCACTTGAAACCACCCATCCCATTTTGAGCACTTAAATAAACACCCATTTAGCACAAAACTATCTGGAGTCTGGCTGTGATTTCAAAATATTGTAATTGACATGACATTGCAAATATGTCCTTGTACATAGTGAAGTCAACAAACAGCTGCCACAAAGCTGTAGTCCATGGGGAAACGAAGCACAGGACTCGTAGTGGGGACCCCAGATCTGAAATAGGGAGGGAAAAGCCACAACTCAGTCATCATACACTGGGGCAAATAGACAGGCAGCAGAGATGCAGGAGAGTAGTTCACATTCACTAAATTATGTTTGAATTGTTACCTGTGTCCTATTGGAAGTACTGTTCAATGATTCTGTCCCTGTTGTCTGTTTCAGCCCCGTCGTCTTCCTCCTCGTCACTCTCCACAGGTTCCACAGCTGCCACTACACCACCGTCTCGACCATCCTCCTGCAGGAAAGGCACCTGGCGGCGCAAAGCCAGGTTGTGAAGCATGCAGCAGGCCACGATGATGTGACACACCTTCTTAGGTGAGTACATTAGGGATCCACCTGTCATATGCAGGCACCTAAACCTGGCCTTTAGGAGGCCAAAGGTGCGTTCGATCACCCTCCTAGTCCGCCCATGGGCCTCATTGTACCGTTCCTCTGCCCTGGTCCGGGGATTCCTTACTGGGGTCAGTAGCCACGACAGGTTGGGGTACTCAGAGTCCCCCAATAGCCATCCACGGTGTCTCTCTAGCTGTTCCATCACGTAAGGGATGCTGCTATTCCTCAGGATGTAGGCGTCATGCACTGACCCAGGGAACTTGGCATTTACATGCGAGATGTACTGGTCAGCCAAACACACCACCTGGATGTTCATGGAATGGTAACTTTTTCTGTTCCTGTACACCTGCTCCCTGTCTCTTGGGGGAACCAAAGCCACATGGGTCCCATCAATGGCACCAATGACGTTGGGAATATGTCCAAGGGCGTAGAAATCACCCTTCACTGTAGCCAATTCGCCCACCTCAGGGAAAATGATGTAGCTCCTCACGTATTTCATCAGGGCAGACAACACTCTGGATAACACCTTCGAAAACATGGGCTGAGACATCCCAGAAGCAATTCCCACTGTTGTCTGAAATGACCCACTTGCCAGGAAATGGAGTACTGACAGGACCTGCACCAGAGGGGGAATCCCTGTGGGTTGGCGGATGGGGGACATCAGGTCGGGCTCCAGCTGGGCACACAGTTCATGTATAGTGGCACGGTCAAGCCGGTAGGTCAGGATAATGTGGCGTTCTTGCATTGTCGACAGGTCCACCAGCGGTCGGTACACGCGAGGATTCATCCGTCTCCTCGCCAAACCCAGCGGACGGTGCCTAGGAAGGACAACATGGAGCACAGAGTCAAGCAACCCACAGGTACGTACTCACAGCTTGCACAGTAAACGATTCTCTATGCAGTGAATGGCGTGTCTGGGTGGCTATGCAAGGCCTAGGCCTGTGTGACGCAGTTGAAATTGAGCCATGTGGACCCTCGAAATGGCGGCTGCCTGACCTGTGAAGTGTGACAATGGGATGTGAGGTCAATGCGCTGGCGTGGCACACCGCGGCGGTCGGCGGGCGAAGACCGCGGCGCGAAGCCGCATTGGTTAACATTGAAGCCTATGGGTTTCAGGAGCCAATGGCGAAGGGCGCCGGCGGTGGCGGGACGCACCACCGCGGTACGCACCGCCGCGGACGTGACCGCCATTTCCTATCTACTTATCCACTTGCGACTTGAACTTTCACAGGAGAGGACCTATACTGCAAGTGTTGCTGTGACCTCGGTCTGGAAGGGACAATGGCTGCTGCGACTGGGGAAAGGGCCCCTGCCTTCACTGGAGAGGAGTTGGAGAAACTTGTGGATGGGGTCCTCCCCCAGTATGCGCTACTCTACGGTCCTCCAGACCAACAAGTGAGTTTAATTCAATATGGATTTGGGGCCACTGGCTGGCTTGGGGGCCTGGCGGGGGGCCTGGCGGGGGGCCTGGCGGGGATGGGGGGCTTGTTGGGCCTGGCGGAGGGCCTGGCGGGGGGCCTGGCGGGGATGGGGGGCATGTTGGGCCTGGCGGAGGGCCTGGCGGGGGGCCTGGCGGGGATGGGGGGCATGTTGGGCCTGGCGGGGGCCTGGCGGGGATGGGGGGCATGTTGGGCCTGGCGGAGGGCCTGGCGGGGGGCCTGGCGGGGATGGGGGGCATGTTGGGCCTGGCGGGGATGGGGGCATGTTGGGCCTGGCGGAGGGCCTGGCGGGGGGCCTGGCGGGGATGGGGGGCATGTTGAGCCTGGCGGGGGGCCTGGCGGGGATGGGGGGCATGTTGGGCCTGGCGGGGGGCCTGGCGGGGGGCCTGGCGGGGATGGGGGGCATGTTGGGCCTGGCGGGGGGCCTGGCGGGGATGGGGGGCGTTAGGCCACTGGCAACGATAATGCAGACAAACTTGAACGTGGTATTTCTCCCTCCCTGTACGTGTCACATAGGTCCGCGCCCATGAGAAGATCGGGATTTGGCGTGCCATCGCCAAGGAAGTCCGGACCCTGGGGGTCCACCATCGACGGGGCACCCACTGCCGCAAGAGGTGGGAGGACATCCGCCGCGGGACCAAGAAGACCGCCGAGTCTCTGCTGGGGATGGCCTCCCAACGTAGGCGGGGTGCCAGTCGTACCCTGACCCCCCTGATGTCCCGGATCCTGGCGGTGGCCTACCCTGATTTGGATGGGCGCTTGAGAGCATCACAGCAGACACAAGGGGGTGAGTATCAGCACATTCAGCTATCTTTCTGCGCAGTGGAGGCGTCTGGGTGGGGGAGGAGGGCTGTGGGTCCCCCTAGGCCAGGGCGATATCTGTAGGCTGGGCACCCCGTAAGCCCCTGTGTCCCCAGCCACCACCCTCAGTAGTGTGTCAGTACAGCCATCCCTGGGCCGTGTCATCCATGGGTGCAGTTGTCAACTCTAGCCGTGTAGGGCATGTTCCACGGAATGCGTAGCGGACCCCAAGTGCGCAACTTAGTGCAGGGGGCATCTGTGTCTGTCATGTCCGCTAACTGTACCGGTGATCCATGTACTCAAAATCTCTTTATTTCTCTCTCCCCCCCCCCCCTTTTTGTTTGTCCTTCTGTGCTTGTGTGCATCAGCATCATCAGGCGGAGGAGAAGTGGCATCGGGGCAGGAGGGAGCTGCATCTCACATGGCCCAGGAGGGCCATGCCACAGAGTCTGACTGGACCAGTGAGACGGAGGGAGAGGGGAGCTCCACGACGGGGACGACTGGACCCTGCAGCGACACGGACACGTCCTCGGAAGGGAGCTCCCTTGCGGGGGTGGCACCATCCGTGCCCCCCGCCATTACAGGTACAGCCGCCACCCAACGCACCATCTCCGCCCTCCCAGCAGCCCCTCAGCGTTCGCCCCGTGCCCGCTCTGCCAGGAAGCCGGGCATCTCCTTCGCCCCAGGCACCTCAGGCCCTGCCCCTGTTACCCCCGCTGCCCTCAGTGAGGAGGTCATTGACCTCCTCCGAACGCTCATTGTTGGGCAGACTACCCTTTTGAATGCCATCCAGGGGGTGGAGAGGGAGGTTCATCGCAGCAATGCGTACCTGGAGGGCATTCATTCGGGTCAGGCTGCCCATCAGCGATCGTTCCAGGCTCTGGCCTCAGCACTGACGGCAGCCATTGTCCCTGTCTCCTGCCTCCCTCTACTAACTCCCTCCTCCCAGTCTCCTGTTCCTCTGCCTGTCCCACCCACACCATCAGACCAGCCTGCACACACCTCAACACCCAAGAGCAGCTCATCCAAACATAAGCACCACAGATCACGCAGACATTCACACAAGCAACATTCCGATGCAGACATGCCAACAGTCACTACCACCTCTGTGACCCCCACCTTCTCGTCTCCCTCCTCCCTCCCTGTGATGTCTACACTCACACCTTCATTCACCTCACCATCAGCCAGTGTTTCCATCACCAGCATACCCTCCACTCCAGTCCGCACACGTGCAGTCACCACCCCCACTGCCATTTACACGTCCCCTGTGTCCTCTCCCACTGTGTCTGTCACCCCCTCTTCCACACCACACAAACGCAGCCACCCACCCACCCAACAGCCATCCACCTCACGACAGCCTCCCGCTCCTGCACCTGCACCCAAAGACAGCAAACTTGTCTCGCCTACAACCACATCCTCTCCCTCCACTCCCATACCCACTGTACCTTCCACTCTCCATTGTCCCAAGAAAATCTATCTCTCTACTGCTACCTTCTTTCCTGACCCTGAGCCCCCCCCTCCTTCTCGTCGGGGTAAAAAGAGCACCTCAGCCACCATCAGCCCTGCAGCCCCCTTGACAAGGGTGCAGGGGTATTGGAGCCCACCAGCCCGCAGGTCTGGATCTTCGCCCAGCAGCAAGGGGACAGCCAGCCCACCCCCTGGGAAGAGGAGCAGAAGGCGGAAGGGCCGCCGCCGGAGCCCGGATTCGATATCCCCCCAGGACACTAGCCAGCCACCGTCAACAGCCACAACTCCAAAGGGAGGAAAGGGCCACAGACTCCCGACTAAGGAGGGCAAGGGCAGCAAGGCGGAGAAGTCAGGCAGCAGGCCTGCTGCCCATGGAGGACCCGTCGCAGCTGCCCAGGAGGAGCCCGCAACCCCCATAGCCGCTGCCCCGGGAGGAACCGGCACAGCTGCCCCGGGAGAGCCCACCACCCCCATAGCCGCTGCCCAGGGAGGACCCAGCCCAGCTGGCCAGGAGGGCCCCACCACCTACAGCCCAGGTGGGCATTGAAGGAGCACCATCCCCGCTGCCCAGGAGGGCACCACCAGGCAATGAGCAGTTGGCCATAGAATGGCCGCCGTCTCCAGCACCGTTCCGCTGGGGCCCGCCGTCTCAAGAACCGCTGAACTGGGCCCTTCAAGGCAAGAACCGCTGAACAGGGCCCCGCCGTCTCCAGCACCGCTCCGCTGGGG
The DNA here is from genome assembly GCF_031143425.1 of Pleurodeles waltl. Lineage (NCBI taxonomy): Eukaryota > Metazoa > Chordata > Amphibia > Caudata > Salamandridae > Pleurodeles > Pleurodeles waltl. The sequence goes on from NC_090440.1 coordinate 265,436,654, forward strand.
CCCGCCGTCTCAAGTACCGCTGAACTGGGCCCTTCACAGCAAGAACCGCTGATCTGGGCCCTTCAAGGCAAGAACCGCTGAACAGGGCCCCGCCGTCTCCAGCACCGCTCCGCTGGGGCCCGCCGTCTCAAGAACCGCTGAACTGGGCCCCGCCGTCTCCAGCACCGCTCCGCTGGGGCCCGCCGTCTCAAGAACCGCTGAACTGGGCCCTTCAAGGCAAGAACCGCTGAACTGGGCCCTTCAAGGCAAGAACCGCTGAACTGGGCCTCGCCGTCTCCAGCACCGCTCCGCTGGGGCCCGCCGTCTCAAGAACCGCTGAACTGGGCCCTTCACGGCAAGAACCGCTGAACTGGGCCCTTCAAGGCAAGAACCGCTGAACTGGGCCCCGCCGTCTCCAGCACCGCTCCGCTGGGGCCCGCCGTCTCAAGAACCGCTGAACTGGGCCCTTCAAGGCAAGAACCGCTGAACTGGGCCCCGCCGTCTCCAGCACCGCTCCGCTGGGGCCCGCCGTCTCAAGAACCGCTGAACTGGGCCCTTCAAGGCAAGAACCGCTGAACTGGGCCCTTCAAGGCAGGAACCGCTGGCCCTTTGGCAGACGTGGCAGGGCAGGATCTGTCTCGGGCAGGGCTGCAGGATGTCCTCTGGCCAACATGCCTCCTCCAGTGGCAGTGGAGTCTGTTATGGACTGCTTGGACTGTGGCTTTGCTCTCCCCAGGATGGCCCAGTGGGCAGGCCACCCACTGTATGGACTGTATGGACTGTGGCTTTGCTCTCCCCAGGATGGCCCAGTGGGCAGGCCACCCACTGTATGGACTGTGGCTTTGCTCTCCCCAGGATGGCCCAGTGGGCAGGCCACCCACTGTATGGACTGTTTGGACTGTGGCTTTGCTCTCCCCAGGATGGCCCAGTGGGCAGGCCACCCACTGTATGGACTGTATGGACTGTGGCTTTGCTCTCCCCAGGATGGCCCAGTGGGCAGGCCACCCACTGTATGGACTGTTTGGACTGTGGCTTTGCTCTCCCCAGGATGGCCCAGTGGGCAGGCCACCCACTGTATGGACTGTATGGACTGTGGCTTTGCTCTCCCCAGGATGGCCCAGTGGGCAGGCCACCCACTGTATGGACTGTTTGGACTGTGGCTTTGCTCTCCCCAGGATGGCCCAGTGGGCAGGCCACCCACTGTATGGACTGTATGGACTGTGGCTTTGCTCTCCCCAGGATGGCCCAGTGGGCAGGCCACCCACTGTATGGACTGTTTGGACTGTGGCTTTGCTCTCCCCAGGAAGGGCCAGTGGTCATGGAGTTCCCTCGTGGATCTGGCGTCATGTACTCAAGTGGCTGAGGTGCCCCCCCTTCCCTTCCCCCTGAGGTGCCTGTCCTTTTTTCTTTCTGATGCCCCTGCAGTGTTCTCTCCGTGGAGTTCTTGTCGTGGGACTGGGCCTTGCCCCTTTGCTCAGGACCCCTGTGGTCCACGGACAATGGTTGGACTACATTTAGTAGATGTATATATTTTGTACATAGTTTATTTATTTATTTGGATTACTGCTGTCCATTTTTCAATATATCTGCCCGTTTGAGATCTCTTCTTTTGGTCTTTGCATAATTTCGGAAGGGGGGGGTTTGTGGGTTGTGACAGTGATCTGTGGGAATGCATTGATGTGTGTGTTGTAGTGGGTGTGGGTGGGTGGGTGTGTGCCGGTAATCTTTGCCCTCCCCTGTGTCGTAGGTGCAGTACTCACCGATGTCTTCCGCGCCGCCGGGCGTGCTCCTGGTACAGGAGCAGGTATAGGAGTGCGGGGATGACCTGCAACTCGGGTTCCATACTGCCGGAATCTCGCGTGGTGTATGTGGAGGTGAGCGTTTTCCCGTTCGTAGTCTGTTTCCGCCGTGTTTTTATCGGCGGTGCTCCCGCCCCGGAAAAGGTGGCGGATTGGTGGGTCGTGATAGGGTGGGCGGTACATTGTCTGCCGCCTGGCTGTTGGCGGGGACCGCTGTGCTGTTTGTTTGTTCCGCCGTGGCGGGCGGAGTGTTAATGCGGCGGGCTGTGTTGGCGGTTCCCGCCAGGGTCAGAATTGCATATTTTGGACTGCCGGCCTGTTGGCGGGTTGGCCGCCGCTTTATCACCGACCGCCAGGGTCAGAATGAGGGCCATAGTATCTCCCAGACCGAGGTCACAGCAGCACTTGCAGTATAGGTCCTCTCCTGTTGGATGATCAGGTCTCGAGTGATTAATCAGATAGAAAATGGCGGTCGCACCCGCGGCGGTGCGTACCGCGGCGGTGCGTACCGCGACCGCTGGCGCACATCGTCATTGGCTCATGAAACCCATAGGGTGCAATGTTAACCAATGCGGCTTCGCTCCGCGGTCTTCGACCGCCTACCGCCACGGTGTGCCACGCCAGCGCATTGACCTCACATCCCACTGTCACACTTCACAGGTCAGGCAGCCGCCATTTCCAGGGCCCACATGGCATAATTTCAACTGCATCACACAGGCCTAGGCCGTGCATTGCCACTCATACAAGCCTTTCAATGCATTGCGATTCTTTTACTGTGCAAGCTGTGTGAACGAACCTGTGGTTTGCTTGACTTTCTGCTCCATGTTGTCCTTCCTAGGCACCGTCCGCTGGGACTTGCGAGGAGAAGGATAAATCCTCCCGTGTACCGACCGCTGGTGGACCTGTCGACAATGGAAGAACGACATGTTATACTTAGATACAGACTTGACAGAGCCACTATACATGAACTGTGTGCCCAGCTGGAGCCAGACCTGATGTCCCCCATCCGCCAACCCACAGGGATTCAACCTCTGGTGCAGGTTCTGTCAGTACTCCATTTTTTGGCAAGTGGGTCTTTTCAGACAACAGTGGCCATGTCATCAGGGATGTCTCAGCCTATGTTTTCTAAGGTTTTGTCCAGAGTGTTGTCTGCCCTGATGAAATACATGCGGAGCTACATTGTTTTCCCTGAGGAGGATGATTTGGCTACAGTGAAGGGTGATTTCTATGCCCTTGGACATATCCCCAACATCATTGGTGCCATTGATGGGACCCATGTGGCTTTGGTTCCCCCCAGTGGAAGTGAGCAGGTGTACAGAAACAGAAAAAGTTATCATTCGATGAATGTCCAGGTGGTCTGTTTGGCAGACCAGTACATCTCCCATGTAAATGCCAAGTTCCCTTTGTCAGTGCATGACGCGTATGTTATGAGAAATAGCAGCATCCCTTATATGATGGAACAGCTACAGAGACACCATGTGTGGTTAATAGGTGACTCTGGTTACCCCAACCTCTGCTGGCTATTGACCCCAGTGAGGAATCCCCGGACCAGGGCAGAGGAACGGTACAATGAGCCCATGGGCGAACTAGGAGGATCATAGAAAGGACCTTCGGCCTCCTGAAAGCCAGGTTTAGGTGCCTACATATGACTGGTGGATCCCTAATGTACTCACCAAAGAAGGTGTGCCATATCATCGTGGCCTGCTTTATGCTTCACAATCTTGCTCTGCGACGCCAGGTGCCTTTTGTGCAGGAGGATGGTGCAGATGGTGGTGTTGTATCAGCTGTGGAGCCTGTGGAGAGGGAAGAGGAGGAAGACGACGGGGACGACACAGACAACAGAGATACAGTGATACAACAATATTTTCAGTAGCACACAGGTAAGGATCAACCACGCCATTTCACATTTACTTAAGGCCTCCTGCGTCTCTACTGTCTGTGTTTCCCCCCAGTTCCTTTTAAGTTAATTGTGACTTTCCCTTCCCTTTTCAGAGCTGTATGACCGACTGCGTGACTACTGCTTTGTTTGCCCATGGACTAAAGCTTATTGACATTGGTATGTTTTCATCACAATGTAACTGAACATAATTGCACCGTTATGTGTAATACATTTGTGAAAAATACAAGCAGACTCCTGTCATTTTAAGTGCAATGAGTGATTTGTTTCAAGTGCTACATATAGGTACATGATTGTAAGACGGTGATGGGTGGGGGTGGAGTAATGTCCATGGCAGAGTCCAGTTCTCAGTCGCACAGGTGCATTGTCCATATGCCTGTGGAAGGATGGAGCAGGGGCAGTTCAAGGTTGGACAGGGTGACAATGTGGGACAGTGGGATGACATCAGGGGGTATCATATGCTGGCGGGGGTCTTGCAATCCTACTCTGTCTTCTTGTGAGATCTCAGGTTCCGCTTGCGGGGTGGTTCTTCTTCAGCAGGAGGTGGGGTTCTGGTGGACTGTCAGTGTGTGGGGGCCTCCTGTCCACTAGCGCCGGCGGATGTGGTAGCCTGTTCCTGGTCCTGGCTAGTGACAGGGGCCCTTTGTGGTGCCACATGGTCCCGCAATGTGGTGACTATCTGGTTAAGGGCCAGGACGATGGTCCCCATTGCGGAACCGATGTTCCTCAGTTCCTCTCTGAACCCCATGCACCGTTCCTCCTGCTGTGCCTGGATCTCCTGGAACCTGGCCAGTACCGTCGCCATCGTCTCCTGAGAGTGGTGGTATGCTCCCATGATGGAGGAGAGGGCCTCTTGGAGAGTGGGTTCCATGGGCCTGTCCCCCTCCTGTCGCACAGCAGCCCTCCCAGTTCCCCTGTTTCCCTGGGCCTCTGTCCCCTGGACGGTGTGCCCACTACCACTGCCCCCAGGTCCCTGTGGTTGTTGGGGTGGTGGGTCAACCTGGGTGCCCTGTAGTGGCGGACACACCGCTGATTGACGTGTCCTGGAGACAGAGGCATGGGCCTTGATTCGCAATTGTTGTCGTAGGGGTTTGTGGGTGATGTGGGTGTGTGTTTTATTTTGTATTGGGTGTGTGGGAGTGGTGTGTATATGTGTCTCAGGTGTGTGTGTTTCCAATTGGCCAATGTGGGGATGTTTTGTAAAGGTGTGTGTATTTTGACCGCGGCGGTGTGTACCGCCAATAGAATACCGCGGTTGAAAGACCGCCGCGTGGATTCGTGGGTCGTAATGGCATGGGCGTATTTCTGTTGGCGTGACAGTGGAGGTTTGTTCATCGCCATTTTTTCGCTGACCTTTGGTGTGGCGGACTTTTGTGGATGTCGGGTTTTTGGAGGTTTTCAAGTAGCGGGTCAGAATGACCGTGGCGGTTTACCGCGGCCGCGGCGGTGTTATGGCGGTCTTCTGACCGGCGGTAAGCGCCTTTTACCGCCGAGGTCAGAATGACCCCCTATGGGCCTTATTACAACTTTGGAGGAGGTGTTAATCCGTCCCAAAAGTGACGGTAAAGTGACGGATATACTACCAGCCGTATTACGAGTCCATTATATCCTATGGAACTCGTAATACGGCTGGTGGTATATCCGTCACTTTACCGTCACTTTTGGGACGGATTAACACCTCCTCCAAAGTTGTAATAAGGCCCTATATTTGTACTTCGTACAACATCGCTTAAAAAGCTGAGGATATGGTAATATCAGACACCCTATACCGTGAACACAAGATTTTAAGGCTTACTTTGAATTTGAAGCTTGGGGCCACAGATTCATGGTCTATAAAAGGCACAAACCTTAAAATTAATGAAAAAAATAGGAGCTAAAATAATATCGATCAAGCCATGGCTGGAAAACATTGTGGGAAATGTGGAGGTTTGGGGGAAAGACATTTTAACTACTTTTCCAACTTAAAACACTATGGGGGTCATTCTGACCTCGGCGGTAAAAGGCGCTTACCGCCGGTCAGAAGGCCGCCACAACACCGCCGCGGTCGCGGTAAACCGCCACGGTCATTCTGACCCTCAAGAGGCAAACCGCCAAAAACCCGACATCAACAAAAGTCTGCCACACCAACGGCCAGCGTTAAACTGGCGAAGACCAAACCTCCACCGTCACGCCAACAGAGAAACGCCCATGCCATTACGACCCACGAATCCATGCGGCGGTCTTTCAACCGCGGTATTCCATTGGCGGTACACACCGCCACACCGCTCAAAATACACATACAGCTCCAAAACACAGCCACATTGGACAATTTGAAATACACACACCTGAGACACATACACACAACACTCCCACACACCCAATTAACTATAAAACACACACCCACATCACCCACAAACCCCTACGACCACAAATCAGAGAAGAAGCCCAGAGAGAGACAGCACAGAATAGAGAACACCATCACACAGAGGCACACTACACCATCACCCACACAACAACCACGCACAAAACACCACACACCACTACACTCACCACACTCATCACCGCAAACACCACCCCACACCTCATCCTCACCACCCCATGGCACCCCAAAGACACCCCAGGTTCTCAGATGCAGAACTCAGGGTCATGGTAGAGGAAATAGTTCGGGTAGAGCCCCAGCTCTTCGGGACACAGGTGCAGCACACCACCATTGCCAGGAAGATGGAGCTATGGAGCAGAATAGTGGACAGGGTCAACGCTGTGGGACAGCATCCACAAAATCGGGACAACATCAGGAAGCGGTGGAACGACCTACGGGGGAAGGTGCGTTCCATGGTATCCAGGCACAACATTGCGGTGCAGCGGACTGGCGGCAGACCCCCACCTCAACCCCCAGAATTTACAACATGGGAGGAACAGGTCTTGAACATCCTGCATCCTGAGGGCCTCGCAGGAGTAGGCGGAGGAATGGACTCTGGTAAGTCTCATCTTCACTACTTCATCCCCCCCACCCCACCAGCATGCCAACTCATACCCCCACCCTTCCCCCCACCACCAACACACATCCTCATTACTAATGTCTCACCATCACAACCCACCCATCCCAACACCAAACCCTGCATGCCACCACAAACCATCGACAGCCATCACCTAAGCATGCCCACTGCACATACCCATCTCCCCCACAAACCGCCATCACAACAGCCCCCACAAAGGAATGCCAGCACTGAGGTACATGGGCACCCACCCATTGCACGCTATGGTACACACAGAAGCAATAACCATACTCTTATACCCCTGCAGGACCCGAACGCCACCGCACCGTCCATGGAGGGTCCAGAAATGTCCATCCCACCCCCAGAAGAGGCCCCCAGTGATGACAGCAGCTCTGTCTCCCTGGACCCAGATGACCAGCCCGGACCATCGGGGACCTCGGGACAGTCGGTTCCCCTCACACAGCCACAGGCTACAGCAGACCTACCCCCCTCTGGGAACACCAGCACAGCACCCACCCAGCGGGCCCATGCCTCTGTCTCCAGGACACGTCAATCAGCGGTGTGTCCACCACTACAGGGTACCCAGGTTAACCCACCACCCCAACAACAACAGGGACCTGGGCGCAGTGGTAGTGGGCACACGGTCCAGGGGACAGAGGCCCAGGGAAACAGGGGAACTGGGAGGGCTGCTGTGCGACAGGTGGGGGACAGGCCCAGGGAACCCACTCTCCACGAGGCCCTCACCTCCATCATGGGAGCATACCACCACTCCCAGGAGATCCAGGTACTGCAGGAGGAACAGTTTATGGGGTTCAGGGAAGAACTGAGAAACATTAGTTCTGCAATGGGCACCATCGTTGTGGCTCTCAACCAGATTGTCACCACATTGCGGGACCATGTGGCACCACAAAGGGCACCTGTCACTAGCATGGACCAGGAACAGGCTACCACCTCCGCCGGCGCTAGTGGACAGGAGGCCCCGACACAGCAACAACCGGCCACCAGAACCCCACCTCCTGCAGAAGAAGAACCACCCCGCAAGTGGGGCCTGAGATCTAGGAAGAAGACAGAGTAGGATGCCAAGACCCCCGCCAGGAAAGGATACCCCCTGATGTCATCCCACTGTCCCACATTGTCACCCTGTCCAACCTTAAACTGCCCCTGCTCCACCTTCCACAGGCATATGGACAATGCACCTGTGAGACTGAGAATCTGGACTCTGCCATGGACATTCCTCCACCATCACCCATCACCGATTTTCAACCATGTCCCAAAATTGAGCACTTTAATAAACACACTTATTGCACACAAATAATCTGGAGTCTGCCTGTTTTTTTGAAAATATGTATTAGACATAAATGTGCCAAAATGACCAGTTACATTGTGATGACAACATGCCACTGTCACACAGCTGTAGTCCATGGGCAAACAAAGCAGAGGTCACGCAGTGGGGCCCACATCTCTGAAATTGGAAGGGAAAGTCACAACTCTGTTAGCATCCACTGGGTGAAAAGGACAGACAGTAGAGAGGCAGGAGACTGTAAGTAAATGTAAAATGCCGGTGTTGATTCTTACCTGTGTGTTATTGAAAATACTGCTGTATCACTGTGTCCCTGTTGTCTGTGTCGTCCTCTTCGTCTTCCTCCTCTTCACTCTCCGCAGGCTCCACAGCTGCTACAACACCACCATCTGGACCATCCTCCTGCAGAAAAGGCACCTGGCGTCGCAATGCCAGGTTGTGAAGCATACAGCAGGCCACGATGATCTGGCACACCTTCTTTGGTGAGTACATTAGGGATCCACCTGTCATATGCAGGCACCTAAACCTGGCCTTCAGGAGGCCGAAGGTTCTTTCTATAATCCTCCTAGTTCGCCCATAGGCCTCATTGTAGCGTTCCTCTGCCCTTGTCCTGGGATTCCTCACTGGGGTCAGTAACCACTACAGGTTGGGGTAACCTGAGTCACCAATTAGCCACACACGGTGTCTCTGTAGTTGTTCCATCACATAAGGGATGCTGCTATTTCGCATGATGTACGCGTCATGCACTGACCCAGGGAACTTGGCATTTACATGGGAGATGTACTGGTCAGCCAAACAGACCACCTGGACATTCATGGAATGATAACTTTTTCTGTTCCTGTACACCTGTTCACTTTCACTGGGGGGTACCAAAGCCACATGTGTCCCATCAATGGCACCAATGATGTTGGGAATATGTCCAAGGGCATAGAAATCACCCTTCATTGTAGGCAAATCCCCCACCTCAGGGAAAACGATGTATCTCCACATGTGTTTGAGCAGGGCAGACAACACTCTGGACAACACCTTGGAAAACATAGGCTGAAACATCCCTGATGAAATGGCCACTGTTGTTTGAAATGACCCACTTGCTAAGAAATGGAGTACTGACAGCACCTGCACCAGAGGGGGGATCCCTGTGGGTTGGCGGATGGGTGACATTAGGTCTGCCTCCAGCTGGGCACACAGTTCATGTATAGTGGCTCGGTCAAGCCTGTATGTCAGAATGACATGTCATTCCTCCATTGTCGACAGGTCCACCAGCGGTCTGTACACGGGAACATTCCTCCATCTCCTCGCAAGTCCCAGCAGACGGTGCCTAGGAAGGACAACAGCGAGCACAGAGTCAATCAACCCACAGGTAAGTTCCCACAGCTTGCACAGTACACGATTCTCTATGCATTGAATGGCTTGTATGAGTGTCGATGCAAGGCCTAGGCATGTGTGACGCAGTAGAAATTAAGCCATGTGGGCCCTTGAAATGGTGGCTGCCTGACCAGTGAAGTGCGACAATGGGATGTGAGGTCAATGCTCTGGGGTGGCACACCGTGGCGGTATGCGGTCGAAGACTGCGGCGCAAAGCCGCATTGGTTAACATTGAACCCTATGCGTTTCAGGAGCCAATGACGAAGTGCACCGGCCGTCACGGGACGCTCCGCCGCAGTACGCACCGCCGCGGACGTGACCGCCATTTTCTATCTGCTTAATCACTCGAGACCTGATCATCCACAGGAGAGGACCTATACTGCAAGTGCTGCTGTGACCTCGGTCTGGAAGATACAATGGCTGCTGCGACTGGGGAAAGGGCCCCTGCCTTCACTTCTGAAGAATTGGAGAAACTCGTGGATGGGGTCCTCCCCCAGTATGCGCTACTCTACGGTCCTCCAGACCCACAGGTAAGTACACTGGGAGCATGCTTTGGGGGCAATGCCTGTGTTGAGTCGGGTGGATGAAAGATGGTGGGGAGGGGAGCGATTGAGGCATGCATCAAACGACGAATGAGAGCATGTGCCACATGGCAAGGGTGGGGATGGGGGGCCACTCACATTGAGCATGCAGAAAATCAAATTAATGTTATTTCTCCGCCTGTACATGTCACATAGGTCAGTGCCCATCAGAAAATCGACATTTGGCGTGCCATCGCCAAGGACGTCCGGACCCTGGGGGTCCACAACAGACGGGGCACCCACTGCCGCAAGAGGTGGGAGGACATCCGCCGCGGGAGCAGGAAGACCGCAGAGGCTCTGCTGGGGATGGCCTCCCAACGTAGGAGGGGTGCCACTCGTCAATTGACCCCCCTGATTTCTCAGATCCTGGCGGTGGCCTACCCAGATTTGGATGGGCGCGTGAGGACATCACAGCAGACACAAGGGGGTGAGTACCAGCACATTCTGCTATCTTAGCGCGCAGTGGAGGTGTCTGGGTGGGGTAGGAGGGCTGTGGGTATCCCTAGGCCAGGGCGATTTCTGTAGGCTAGGCCCCTCCGTAAGGCATGGCCCTGTGCCCCCGTCCCCCACCTCTGTAGGGTGCCAAGTACAGCTATCCATGGCCCTGTGTCACCTATGTGTGCAGTTGTCGTCCATAGGCTTGTAGGCCAAGTCCCAATGATTGAGTAGTGTACCCCAAGTGCGCGGCATAGTGCAGGGGGCATTTGTGTCTGTCCTCTCCGCCAACTGTGTTGCCAATGGATGCACTCAACATGTCTTCATTCCCCCCCCCCACTTTTTTGCTGCTCTTCCTGTTCATGTGTGCATTAGCATCATCAGGCGGAGGAGAAGTGGCATTGGAGCACGAGGGAGCTGCATCTCACATGGCCCTGGAGGGCCATGCAACCGACTCGGAGTTCACCAGTGAGACGGAGGGCGAGGGGAGCTCCACAACGGGGACAGGTGGAGACATCAGCAACACAGACACGTCCTCAGAAGGGAGCTCCCTTGTGGTGGCGGCAACATCCGTGCCCACCGCAACAACAGGTACAACCGCCACCCAGCGCACCAGCTCCGCCCTCCCAGCAGCCACTCTGCGATCGCCCCGTGCCCGCTCGCACACGAAGGCGGGCATCTCTTTCGCCCCAGGCACCTCAGGCCCTGCCCCAGTTACCCCTGCTGCCCTCAGTGAGGAGGTCATTGACCTCCTCAGGACGGTCATTGTTGGGCAGTCTACCCTTTTGAATGCCATCCAGGGGGTAGAAAGGGAGGTGCACCGGAGCAAGGCATACCTGGAGGGCATTCATTCGGTTCAGGCTGCCCATCAGCGATCGTTCAACACTCTGGCCTCAGCACTGACGGCAACCATTGTCCCTGTCTCCTGCCTCCCTCCTCCAACTTCCTCCACCCAGTCCCACTCCCCTGTTCCTCTGCCTATCCCAGACACACCTACAGACCAGCCTGCACACACCTCAACACCCAAGGGCAGCTCATCCAGACATACGCACCACACATCACACAAGCATTCACACAAGCAACAGCCACATGCAGACATACCAACAGCCACTGCCTCCTCTGTGTCCCCCTCCTCCTCATCTCCCTCCTCCCTCCCTGTGACATCTCCACTCACACTTGCATGCACAACATCATCAGCCACTACGTCCATCACCAGCACACCCACCAGAACACTCCGCACACGTGCAGTCACCACCCCCACTGCCATTTACACGTCCCCTGTGTCCTCTCCCAGTGTGTCTGTCACCCCCTCTTCCAAACCACACAAACGCAGGCAGCCACCCACCCAACAGCCATCCACCTCACGACAGCCTCCGTCACAAGCACCTGCACCCAAAGACACCACACTTGACTCTCCTACAACCACATCCTCTTCCTCCACTCCCATACCCACTGCACCTACCCTTCCCACTGCTCCTAAAAAGTTTTTCCTGTCCAAAATGAACCTCTTTCATTCACCTGACCCACCCCCTCCATCTCGTAAGAGTCCAATCAGCACCTCAGCCACCACAACCCCTGGACCTACAAGGTCCATAGTACAGGGATATTGGAGTCCACCACCTTCAAGGGCAGCAACATCGGCCAGCAGTAAAGGGACAGCCAGCCCACCCCCTGGGAAGAAAACCAAGAAAGGCAAGGCCCGGCGCGAGAGGCCAGAGACGGCAGCCTCCAAAGGCACTACCCTGGCACCGTCAGGATGTGGGGTGCCACCTGGCACATCTACAAAGGGAGGCAAAGGCCACAGAGAATCACGGAAGGATGGCAAGGGCAGCACGGCTGACAAGTCCGGCAGCAGGCGAGCTGCCCAGGAGGGCCCCACCAGCTCCATTCCGGGTGTGAAGGAGGACACCCACGGGCCCGGGACTCCAGCACAGGAGGGCCCCGGAAGCGAGAAGTCGGATGGCGAGTGAACTCCATATATTGGCCGGATATGGTGCCCTGGAGACACATGTCAAGAACCGCTGAACAGGGCCCTTCAAGACAAGCACCGCTGAACAGGGCCCTTCAAGACAAGCACCGCTGAACAGGGCCCTTCAAGACAAGCACCGCTGAACAGGGCCCTTCAAGACAAGCACCGCTGAACAGGCCACCGCCGTCTCAAGCACCGCTGAACAGGGCCCTTCAAGACAAGCACCGCTGAACAGGGCACCGCCGTCTCAAGAACCGCTGAACAGGGCCCTTCAAGACAAGCAGCGCTGAACAGGGCACTTCAAGACAAGCACCGCTGAACAGGGCCCTTCAAGACAAGCACCGCTGAACAGGGCACCGCCGTCTCAAGAACCGCTGAACAGGGCCCTTCAAGACAAGCACCGCTGAACAGGGCACTTCAAGACAAGCACCGCTGAACAGGGCCCTTCAAGACAAGCACCGCTGAACAGGGCACCGCCGTCTCAAGAACCGCTGAACAGGGCCCTTCAAGACAAGCACCGCTCCGCTGGGCCCTTCATCTCAAGCACCGCTCCGCTGGGCCCTTCATCTCAAGCATCGCTCCGCTGGGCCCTTCAAGACAAGCACCGCTCCGCTGGGCCCTTCAAGACAAGCACCGCTCCGCTGGGCCCTTCATCTCTGCACCGCTCCGCTGGGCCCTTCATCTCAAGCACCGCTCCGCTGGGCCCTTCATCTCTGCACCGCTCCACTGGGCCCTTTATCTCAAGCACCGCTCCAATGGGCCCTTCATCTCAAGCACCGCTCCGCTGGGCCCTTCATCTCAAGCACCGCTCCGCTGGGCCCTTCAAGACAAGCACCGCTCCGCTGGGCCCTTCATCTCTGCAAAGCTCCGCTGGGCCCTTCATCTCTGCACCGCTCCGCTGGGCCCTTCATCTCAAGCACCGCTCCACTGGGCCCTTCATCTCAAGCACCGCTCCGCTGGGCCCTTCAAGACAAGCACCGATCCGCTGGGCCCTTCAAGACAAGCACCTCTCCGCTGGGCCCTTCATCTCAAGCACCGCTCCGCGGGGCCCTTCAAGACAAGCACCGCTCCGCTGAGCCCTTCAAGACAAGCACCGCTCCGCTGGGCCCTTCATCTCTGCACCGCTCCGCTGGGCCCTTCATCTCAAGCACCGCTCCGCTGGGCCCTTCAAGACAAGCACCGCTCCGCTGGGCCCTTCATCTCTGCACCGCTCCGCTGGGCCCTTCATCTCAAGCACTGCTCCGCTGGGCCCTTCATCTCAAGCACCGCTCCGCTGGGCCCTTCATCTCAAGCACCGCTCCGCTGGGCCTTTCAAGACAAGCACCGCTCCGCTGGGCCCTTCATCTCTGCACCGCTCCGCTGGGCCCTTCATCTCTGCACCGCTCCGCTGGGCCCTTCATCTCAAGCACCGCTCCGCTGGGCCCTTCAAGACAAGCACCGCTCCGCTGGGCCCTTCAAGACAAGCACCGCTCCGCTGGGCCCTTCATCTCTGCACCGCTCCGCTGGGCCCTTCATCTCAAGCACCGCTCCGCTGGGCCCTTCATCTCTGCACCGCTCCACTGGGCCCTTTATCTCAAGCACCGCTCCAATGGGCCCTTCATCTCAAGCACCGCTCCGCTGGGCCCTTCATCTCAAGCACCGCTCCGCTGGGCCCTTCAAGACAAGCACCGCTCCGCTGGGCCCTTCATCTCTGCACCGCTCCGCTGGGCCCTTCATCTCTGCACCGCTCTGCTGGGCCCTTCATCTCAAGCACCGCTCCACTGGGCCCTTCATCTCAAGCACCGCTCCGCTGGGCCCTTCAAGACAAGCACTGATCCGCTGGGCCCTTCAAGACAAGCACCTCTCCGCTGGGCCCTTCATCTCAAGCACCGCTCCGCTGGGCCCTTCAAGACAAGCACCGCTCCGCTGAGCCCTTCAAGACAAGCACCGCTCCGCTGGGCCCTTCATCTCTGCACCGCTCCGCTGGGCCCTTCATCTCAAGCACCGCTCCGCTGGGCCCTTCAAGACAAGCACCGCTCCGCTGGGCCCTTCATCTCTGCACCGCTCCGCTGGGCCCTTCATCTCAAGCACTGCTCCGCTGGGCCCTTCATCTCAAGCACCGCTCCGCTGGGCCCTTCATCTCAAGCACCGCTCCGCTGGGCCTTTCAAGACAAGCACCGCTCGGCTGGGCCCTTCATCTCTGCACCGCTCCGCTGGGCCCTTCATCTCTGCACCGCTCCGCTGGGCCCTTCATCTCAAGCACCGCTCCGCTGGGCCCTTCAAGACAAGCACCGCTCCGCTGGGCCCTTCAAGACAAGCACCGCTCCGCTGGGCCCTTCATCTCTGCACTGCTCCGCTGGGCCCTTCATCTCAAGCACCGCTCCGCTGGGCCCTTCATCTCTGCACCGCTCCACTGGGCCCTTTATCTCAAGCACCGCTCCAATGGGCCCTTCATCTCAAGCACCACTCCGCTGGGCCCTTCATCTCAAGCACCGCTCCGCTGGGCCCTTCAAGACAATCACTGCTCCGCTGGGCCCTTCATCTCTGCACCGCTCCACTGGGCCCTTCATCTCTGCACCGCTCCGCTGGGCCCTTCAAGACAAGCACCGATCCGCTGGGCCCTTCAAGACAAGCACCTCTCCGCTGGGCCCTTCATCTCAAGCACCGCTCCGCTGGGCCCTTCAAGACAAGCACCGCTCCGCTGAGCCCTTCAAGACAAGCACCGCTCCGCTGGGCCCTTCATCTCTGCACCGCTCCGCTGGGCCCTTCATCTCAAGCACCGCTCCGCTGGGCCCTTCAAGACAAGCACCGCTCCGCTGGGCCCTTCATCTCTGCACCGCTCCGCTGGGCCCTTCATCTCAAGCACTGCTCCGCTGGGCCCTTAATCTCAAGCACCGCTCCGCTGGGCCCTTCATCTCAAGCACCGCTCCGCTGGGCCTTTCAAGACAAGCACCGCTCCGCTGGGCCCTTCATCTCTGCACCGCTCCGCTGGGCCCTTCATCTCTGCACCGCTCCGCTGGGCCCTTCATCTCAAGCACCGCTCCGCTGGGCCCTTCAAGACAAGCACCGCTCCGCTGGGCCCTTCAAGACAAGCACCACTCCGCTGGGCCCTTCATCTCTGCACCGCTCCGCTGGGCCCTTCATCTCAAGCATCGCTCCGTTGGGCCCTTCATCTCAAGCACCGCTCCGCTGGGCCCTTTAAGACAAGCACCGCTCCGCTGGGCCCTTCATCTCTGCACCTCTCCGTTGGGCCCTTCATCTCAAGCACCGCTCCGCTGGGCCCTTCATCTCAAGCACTGCTCCGCTGGGCACCGCCGTCTCAAGCACCGTTCCGCTGGGCACCGCCGTCTCAAGCACCGCTCCGCTGGGCCCTTCATCTCAAGCACCGCTGGCCCATTGGCAGAAGGGGCAGGCCCGGATCTGTGTCGGGCAGGGCTGCACAATGCACTCTGGGCACCATGCCTCCTCCAGTACCAGTGGAGTCTGTAATCCACTTGAGAGACTGTGGCTTTGCACTCCCAGGATTGCACAGTGGGCAAGCCACCCACTGTAGAGACTTGTGAGACTGTGGCTTTGCACTCCCCAGGATGGCACAGTGGGCAAGCCACCCACTGTAGAGACTTGGGAGACTGTGGCTTTGCACTCCCCAGGATGGCACAGTGGGCAAGCCACCCACTGTAGAGACTTGTGAGACTGTGGCTTTGCACTCCCCAGGATGGCACAGTGGGCAAGCCACCCACTGTAGAGACTTGTGAGACTGTGGCTTTGCACTCCTCAGGATGGGACAGTGGGCATGGAGGCCCCTCGTGGATCTGGCGTCGTGGACTCACGTGGCTGAGGTGCCTCCCCTTCCCTTCCCCCTGAGGTGCCTGTAGTTTTTCCATCTGATGCCCCTGCAGTGTTCTCTCCAATGGCTTTGGGTCTCCTGTGTGGGCTTTGCCCATGTGTTGAGGCCCATCGGCCCACGTACAATGACTGAAACCCAATTTGGACAGGACAATTTACATATGTGTATATAGTAATAGATGTTTGAAAAAAAAGTTTTACGTAGCCTTACAATATATTTGAATTTCATGATCATTTTATTTTGTCTTTGCATTCTTCCGGGAGGCATGGGGGGTGTCACTCTGAGTTGTTGCTCTGCATTGATGTGTAGGTAGTTGTGGGTGAGGGCAGGTGTGTCGTGTATGTGTGTGCCCGTAATCTTTTCTCCTCCCCCCTCCCCTGTGTCGTAGGTGCAGTACTCACCGTTGTCTTCTGCGCCGGCGTTCGTGCTCCTGGTAGAGGAGCAGGTAGACAATAGCTGGTAGGATGTGTAGTTCTGGTTCCATGCTGTCCAGATTCCTCGTGGAGTGTGTAGAGGTGAGCGTTTTCCCGTTCGTAGTCTGTTTCTGCCGTGTTTTTATCGGCGGGGCTCCAGCCCCGGAAAAGGTGGCAGATTGGTGAGTTGTGATAGGGTGGGCGATACATTGTCTCCCGCCTGTCTGTTGGCGGTCACCGCCGCGCTGTTTGTTTGTCCCGCCGTGGCGGTCGGAGTGTTAAAGTGGCGGTCTGTGTTGGCGGTTTCCGCCAGGGTCAGAATTCCATTTTTTGGACCGCCTGCCTGTTGGCGGCTTGGCCGCCGCTTTAACACCGACCGCCAGGGTTGGAATGACCCCCTATATTACTTTGCGTAAGCAGCTTGAGTGTAATATAACTAGAGTTAAAAAACTCAGCTTCCTATCTTGAACGTGAACAGAGAAATAAATTAGTAAGGCAACAATTGGAGCACAAAACTAAGGAAATTAATAGGAAAATACCTTAGATAATATCCTCATTATGTAAACTATAAATGATAAATATGTCCAGACTAGTGGAGGAGTATTGTATGCAGCATTTATCGATTATTCCACAGCTTTTGACAGAGTGGATAGGGAAATACTGTGGAAGAAACTCCTAGATTTAGAGGTCCCACCTTGTCTCCTGTGATTGGTGATTGCCCTGCACTCATCGACCTGGTGTAAAATCCTAATCGGTGAAGAGCAGGGATTTTCTTCAAAGGTTTCAACCACAAATGGCTTGAAACAGGGCTGTTTACTGGGCCAATTGCTTTTTTCCCTTTATATTCATGACCTTCCCATAACCCTTAGGAGCACTTTTGGCTATGCCCCTGTGGTGGGAAGCCAGCCAATGGTATGCTTATTATATGTAGATGACATAGTTGTGTACAATCTTACCGCAAAAGGCCTAAATAGATGCTTGGCCACCCTAAATTGTTATTCGGAGAAGCACTACTTATGAATCAACGCAGCAAAGTCCTAGGTGGTATGCTTCACCGAAAAAAAAGCAGAGGGAAATTCTCTTCCCCTTGGGTTCTGGGACAACACAAGCTGGAACAGCAAGATTCATACCAGTTTTTGGGTAAGATCTTTTTGGCTTCAATAAATGAGCAAGAGCATATTTGCCATATTACTAATAAGGCTCTTTCATATGCGCAAGGTTTGGTGGCTTTTTATAATGCAAATGGTAATCGTCACTTCTTACACTCATTGTTTGCCTACCAGGTCAAGATTTCAGCGACTCTCTCATATGCGATTGAATATATGGACATAAATAAATGGGATTTTCTTGACAAGACAGAAGTCCGTATTCTAAGACGCATGGCCTCCTGTAAACATGCAGTCTCTGGGGCAGCATTGCAACTTGAATATGGCATTAACAATATTGTTGTGCAGGGCCTTGCGGCAGTGATAAGAAGGGCGCATAGCCTTTTCCATAGCGAGGAATTTTTGCTGAGAAACCTAGCCTACAATGAAATCTTTAACAATTTGAGAGAAAAATCTGGGTTTTTCAGAAACTACATCAAGGCTTTTCTGGTCTTAGAGATGGACTCGGACCTCTGTCCTTTGAAACCCTATGTATTTCTAAAAAAAAATCAGAAGGAAGCGACGTGGTCAAAAGGTTTTTTGATGGACCTGGTGTTCTGCTTTCCTTCTTATCTCGTATCAGAGCTTACAGAACATATCAAGAATGCACTTCTGAGTTCAAAGAAGACTTTTATTGTTGTTAATTCTTCCCCACCCACAAGTTCGTGAGAGACGAATTAATAGATTTCAAGCACACATTCAAATGAGTAAAAGTATTGCAGCAATGAAAACAAAATATATCACAGCACTTCTCAGTTGCAATGTACACAGCAGGTTATATATTTAATGCAAAGCATATACAATCAAATACTTCACCGTGTGAGAAACTATTTACAGCTTCATCTTTCTGGGGTCTGCAAGTTGATGACTCCGGTCAACTGCGAGAAAGAGATTATCTACCCACACGGGAGACTGGCAACTGGCACCAAGTTCCAGCCCGAAGTCCAGCAGATTCCAATCTAATTCTCTGAAGCCCCGAGCCATCCTTTCAAAAGCGTGCCCCTTCCTCTCAGACTCGGGAAAACTACGCAAGCCTTTGGAGACTGGCCAGATCTCCTAGACTGCTCCTCTTCCCAAGCCTGAGCAGAAAGGAGAACACCAAATGTACTCTCTCTTATCAGGTCTAGTCTAGAGTGAGAAGAAAACAGCTTGGTTCATCTTGTGGAAAAACATAGCTTGGAAAAATACAGCTTGGATTCTCAACTGCAATGTCTAACTCCACGTTAAAGGCAATAGGCAGCTAACCTAAATATCAAATGTAATGTCTAGTGTCATGTCAAAGCCAATAGACAGCTGAGCTGAATACAAAATGCAATGTCTAATATCATGTCAAAGCCAATAGGCAGCTAAACTGAATATAATGTCTAATATGTCAAAGCCAATAGGCAGAATACAGAATGTAATGGCTACTGCAATGTCAAAGCCAATAGGCAGCTAAACTGAATACAGAAAGTAATGGCTAATGCCATGTCAAAGCCAATAGGCGGCTAGGCTGAACAAAACATATAGGGGGTTATTCTAACTTTGGAGGAGTGTTAATCCGTCCCAAAAGTGACGGTAAAGTGACGGATATACCACCAGGCGTATTACGAGTTCCATAGGATATAATGAACTCGTAATACGGCTGGTGGTAAATCCGTCACTTTTCCGTCACTTTTGGGACGGATTAACACCTCCTCCAAAGTTAGAATAACCCCCATAATGTGCTACTGGTGAACATTGAGCAACTAATATGCGCAGTGGTGAAACACAAAGTCATTGGTCAAACTCCATTAATAGCATCACACCTGGATGCGTGTCGCCATAGAAGAGGTCTCGAGAAGTTAACCAACACTGTAACTATGAAAGTAGTGCAACCTCATTTGACCTGGAACTAGCACATGGGGTGAGGCAATTTTGTATTCTGATTAGATGTAATAGAATACCCCTGAGAAATCCCACTTCTAAGTGGGATGGCTCTACTAAATGTGTGTCAAGGTGGTGTACAGAATTTCAAACACGTTTCATTTGTCTGTCCTTCTTTAGCCGCACCAAGGAAAATATGGTTGAAACGCCTTTTTCTGTGGCTTAATTTTCGATCTTATGGAGAGGCCCTAGATTTATGTTATACCCCCCCCATGAAAGATTTTGTTACATGATTTTTACATTTTTTCAAACTTTTTTTTTTTCAGATATTCTGATTCTTTGTGTTTTAAAAGTGTACTATTTTATTATGTATTTATATGTTCTGTCCCTTCTTAGAAAAATGAATCACCTTATGATGAATCAATATGACTCTGTATCAATACTCATGTCGATCTCTTAGGAGTTCCAAATCATGATAACAAATATTGAATATTGAATCATCCTGTTTACCATGCTCCTAATGCTGATTACTTTGCTTTGTTCCTCTGTCTATGTATTGCAGCTCATTCTCTAGCTGCATGATCATGGTTGTTTCAATAATTGTATTGAAAACTCATCTTGTATCTCATTTGGGTTTCACCTGAGCATGCATGAGTTACACAGCCGAAGGGTGAGATCTGTATCCTCTACTTCCTTAGGAGTCAGAGTGTCATGTTCAGGTTCCCACAATCACCTTTCCCTCTGGCAGGGTATGAGGTGTAGATATTTCACAGTGAGCTAGCCAGGAGTTGGACCAGCAGTTGCTGATGGTGAGTACAAACTTAGGGCCTGATTACAAGCCAAACTCACGGGAAGGACACCAACGTCATACCGGTGGCACCCCCTCCAAGCATTTTACAATGTTCCCACCGGGCTGACTGACGGGAAGATTGTATTACGCGTTCCTACTGGGCTGACTGAGGGTAACAGTGCTAAGACATTGGTCTCGGCTCCTTAGGGGGAGCCAAGGCCAATATCATATCTGTTAGAAATGGGGTCTTTGATTGGCAGTCACGTTACCCCCTGTCCAAGAAAGGACCCTCACTCTAGTCAGGGTAAAGGATAATCACCCTCAGCTAACCTCCGCTCACCCCCTTGGTAGCTAGGCATGAGCAGGCAGGCTTAACTTCAGAGTCTAGGTGTCAAGTATTTGTACCAACACACACAGTAACTTAATGAAAACACTACAAAATGACACAACACAGGGTTAGAAACATAGAAAATATTTATCTAAACAAAATAACAAAAATACAACATACACAAGTCAAGTTATTAATTAAAAAGCAAAAAGAGACTTAAATCCTTGAGAAAACAGGTAAAACACTGTTAGCGTTGAAAAGTACCTGGGTAGCATCAAAATAATACTAATCGGTGAGTGTGCATCAAAAAAGGTAAGCAGTGTATCAATTTCTCACTGCATGCGAGGCCGTGCGTTGTTTCTCCTTCTCTGGTCAGGTCAGCTTGCATAGTTTTTCCTCCCCATAGGGGAGCGATGCATTGATCCGGGCAGCACTCGGGTCCGGGCAGGCATTGCGTTGTTTTTCCACACCCAGCAAGGTTTGCGCTGAAATTCCTGATGGCTCTGAGACTTCAAAAACAGGAGGCAAGCTCAGGACAAGCCCTTGGAGATTTCTTCACAAGCAGGAAGGCACACAAAGTCCAGTCTTTGTCCTCTTGCACAGGCAGAAGCAGCAACTGCAGGATAGCTCCACAAAGCACAGTCACAGGCAAGGCAGCAGTTCTCCTCAGCTCTCAAGCTCTTCTCCAGGCAGAGGTTCCTCTTGATGACCAGAAGTGATCTAAAGTCTGTGGTTTGGGGTGCCCTTCTTATAGCCATTTTGCCCTTTGAAGTAGGCTTACTTCAAAGGAAAGTCTCTTTTGTTTGTCAAATCCTGCCTTGCCCAGGCCAGGCCCCAGACACACACCAGGGGGTTGGAGAATGCACTGTGTGAGGACAGGCACAGCCCTTTCAGGTGTTAGTGACCACTCCTCCCCTCCCTCCTAGCACAGATGGGTCATCAGGATATGCAGGCTACACCCCAGCTCCCTTTGTCTCACTGTCTAGAGGGGATTCACAAACTGCCCAACTGTCAAACTGACTCAGACAGGCAATCCACAACCAGGCAGAGTCACAGAATGGTTTAAGCAAGAAAATGCCGATTTTCTAATAGTGGCATTTTCAAACTAACAATCTAAAAAGCAACTTCACTAAAAGATGTATTTTTATATTGTGAGTTCAGAGACCCCACACTCCAGATTTCTATCTGCTCTCAAAGGGAATCTCCACTTTAATAATATTAGTAGTATTTCACTGCTAGGAGATGTAACACACATCAGTACATGTCCCACCTTTAACAAGCACTGCACCCTGCACATGGGGCTACCTAGGGCCTACCTTAGGGGTGCCTTACATGTATGAAAAGTGAAGGTTTGGGCCTGACAAGTAGGTACACCTGCCTAGTCGAATTGTCAGTTTAAAACTGCAAACACACTGCAGTGGCAGGTTTGAGCTATGTTTACAGGGCTACTAATGTGGGTGGCACAACCAATGCTGCAGGCCCACTAGTAGCATTTGATTTACAGGCCCTGGGTACCTCTAGTGCACTTTACTAGGGACATAATAGTAAAGCAAATATGCCAATCGTGGATAAGCCAATTACACATACATTTTACATAGCAGCACTGTGGAGTGCTGGCTCCATCTAAGTGGGAGAAGGTATGTTATTTTACGGCTTGTCAGCAATCGGCATTTGGAAAGAAAAATTCATTTTTTTCTGAAGGGAGAGATTGGTAGAAGGCATTCATTTCTTTTTTCTGGTGATGTGTGCTTTGAAATTTGAGGTCTATGTTTAGGGAGAATTTATGAGATTTTGGGTGCTTGTCAGTTGGGAGTGATTTTTAAGGATGTTCCAAATTCCAATGGCACCTCCTCGAGAACTCCAGAAAGATGTATTTTGTGTTTTTCCTAAATATCAGAACATCAAGTCTGATGTCACAGAGCTTCACATCTCATGTAACATCACCAGTGTATGTGGAGAGTTACACTGGATGGTTTTGCACGTTGTGCATGTCACTGTGTTGACACAAAGATACTTTATGTGAGGTTAGGAAAAGGTTGATTTTGTCAAACAGATAGAATGTTCAACCAATTCAGTTATTGCATACCATTGCTTCAGATGAGTTGGCATTTTGGTGATCCTTCAGGACAGCATTGCTAAAGCCAGTTTAAAAAGGCAAGGAGCTTTTGCCATGGTTTGATGGTGAGTTTCCAGCATGTAAAAATAATAACAGCACGCATGCATAATTTGAGGTTCTGAATTACAAACCTTGGAATGCAGTTAAGTATAGCTGCAGTGTTGTGCCATACCATTCCCCCATAAGTAAATAAATATATGTCCTTATATAGGGCTGCTTAATTCATGCATGTCTGCTATAAATACTGTTGAACAAAAATTAAGGCCATTTTAGACACTCCATCTGCACTGTGATATATAGAGCTTTGTCATAATGCATGTGCTTACCAGTATGGAATACTCAATTAAAGAATGGCATAGGCTGCAGTAACTTTCCCAAGTGGCTTAAGTCACAGCCAAATTATTTTCTCTGTGGAGCACCTGAAAGCGTTACACCCACAAGTGATTGATCATCCGCCCTGGGACTTATTAATCATTCGCAAGTGCAGACGGAGAATTATTCTGTTGTATGGAGACTTTAAAGACAACATTTTCTAAAAACAGTTCCTCAAAGCACAGTCTTTGCCGCATGCATCATCAAGGCAATGAAAGAGTATTTTCACGAAATCGGGAATGGGGCATTTTTTTGTTTGGAGATTCAAATGGTTTTTGGATGCACTCATCATGTTTAGAAAGGAAGATGCTTCGAATTAGGGTAGCATGTGATGACATTGCTTTCCTAAATATTACATTTACGACATCGTTTTTCTACGTTGTATAATATTTTCACCAAAACATCTTTTCATAAGTTCTGATCCTCCTTAACATCTTTCTATTTTCATTTTTTAAATGTGTTTTTGTGTGTGCTTAGAATGCACATTTATCTGTTTATATTTACATCTGTATTTTTGTTTACATACATATTCATACCTTAATTAGTCCGGGGAGCCAGCATTTAAGAATCCTTTCTAAGAGATGTGAGCAGTGGAGATAAGGGCATGGTTTAAAACTAAGATCTTGAGCTTCATACAGTGTGCTATCTGCCTATTCCTTGGGTTCCTTTCTGTGATATCTATTTTCTTGAAGTCATACATATCACACAATGGACCTATACCTAAAACAACCCAGGCCTACTGACCTTGCAAATGCATGTGTACAGTTTCAAATACATGAGTACCAACAATGATTTTGTAGTGAATAATTAAAATTTAAAATGTTTCATTTCTGAAAATTAGTGTCAGTGAATAAAGCATTACTAGGGCCTGTGGAAGGGACATTTTCCATCTGCAGAGCTAACGTCATCTGTGTCCATAGAGGGAGGCAAGGGAGGCAGAGAGGCATGCAAAGGGAAGGAAAGGCTTTTCCTTCCCTTTTCATGTCTCTCTGTGCATTCCTGTAACATGATGGCATAGTGACCGTGCTGCAGGAAGCCACTAGACACCAGGGAATTGTTTTTGTTGTTGTTGAAATTGTCAAGTGGAGCAGCCCTTTGGGTAAGGGCTGCTCTCCAAGGGGGACATTTTATTTAAGGCCATTTCTGCCCCCACTGGGGGCAGATCGGCCTATATTAATTAGGCTGATCTGCCCCCGGGAGGGCATAAGCCACTAGACACCAGGATTTGTTTTGTAATTTATATTGATAATGGGGGGGGTGACCCCCTAGGCAAGGGTCGCCCACCCCGGCAGCAATTCTTTTATTAGGTCTTTTCTGCCCCCTGTGGGGACAGATTGGCCTAGTATATTTTAATTAATATAAGCCGATCTGCCCCCAGTGGGGCAGAAGCCATTAGGCTCCAGGGAATTAATTTTTTTATATTTATATTGATAAGGGGAGTGACCCTATATCAATTAGGCCCATCTGCCCCCGGGGGGGCAGAAGCCATTAGGCACCAGGGCTGTTTTATTTTACATTTATATTGATAAGGGCAGCAACCCCTTAAGCAAAGGTCACTCCCCTTGGGGGCAATTTGTTTAATACGCCTTTTCTGCCCCCTCTGGGGACAGATTGGCCTAATATAATTAGCCACTAGACACCAGGGATTTTTAAATTTTTTATTTATATTGATAAGAGGGGAGCAACCCCTTAGTCAAGGGTCGCTCCGGGGGGTGGGTGCAAATTGTTATAAGGCCATTTCTGCCTCCCTTGGGGGCAGATTGGCCTATCTCTATTAGGTCGATCTGCTCTCAGGGGGTCAGAAACCACTTAGGCACCAGTGATTGGTGTGTGTATTTGTGTGTGTTTTGTTTGGGGGGGCAGCCCCTTGAGGTTGCTCCCCATGGGGGCACATTACTGTTGGCCATATCTGCCTCCCTGTCACATGCACTTGGCCCACCTACACAAGTGAGGTAGACTAAGGGGAACATTGGGTGGTAGGAAATTTGGCCCGGTGCGGTGATCCCACACAGAAATGTGTTTTTTGTGCTAAATTTGAGGTTTGCTGAGGATTCTGGGTAAGAAAACATTGCATGATCCACGCAAGTCACACCTCCCTGGATTCCCTCGGGAGTCTAGTTTTCTGAAATATTTGGGTTTGGTAGGTTTCCCTACATGGCTGCTGAGCCCAGGACCAAAAACGCAGCCCCCCGCAAAAACAGGTAGTTTAGTATTTGAGAATTTTGATGTGTCCACATAGGGGGTCATTCTGACCCCGGCGGGCGGCGGGAGCCGCCCGCCTGGAGGGAACCGCCGAATGACCGCACCGCCATTCTCGCTTTCCCGCTGGGCCGGCGGGCGACCGCCAGAAGGCCGCCCGCCGGCCCAGCGGGAAACCCCCCTCAACAGTGAAGCCGGCTCCGAATGGAGCCGGCGGAGTTGTAGGGGTGCGACGGGTGCAGTGGCACCCGTCGCGATTTTCAGTGTCTGCAAAGCAGACACTGAAAATCATTATGGGGCCCTGTTAGGGGGCCCCTGCACTGCCCATGCCAGTGGCATGGGCAGTGCAGGGGCCCCCAGGGGCCCCCAGGGGCCCCACGACACCCGTTCCCGCCATCCTGTTCCTGGCGGTTAAAACCCCCAGGAACAGGATGGCGGGAAGGGGGTCGGAATCCCCATGGCGGCACTGCAAGCAGCGCTGCCATGGAGGATTCCCTGGGCCAGGGGTAAACCGGCGGGAAACCGCCGGTTCCCCTTTTCTGACTGCGGCTTTGCCGCTGCGGTCAGAATGGCCCAAGAAGCACCGCCAGCCTGTTGGCGGTGCTTCCTCTGCCCTCGCCAGGGTCAGAATGAGGGCCATAGTGTTTTGGGATATTTTCTGTCACGGGCACTAGGCCTACCCACACAAGTGAGGTACCATTTTTATCTGGATAGTTCGGGGAACGCTGGGTAGAAGAAAATGTGTGGCTCCTCTCAGATTACAGAACCTTCTGACACCGAAATGAGAGGAAAAAGTATTTTTGGGCCAAATGATGAGGTTTGCAAAGGATTGTGGGTAACAGAATAATGAGATAGAGAGAGAGAGCATACTCAGCATCACCTGCACATCAGAATTGTGTATTTCTAACAAAGGGGCCTCTATTCTACATCAAGTTTGTTTTAATGCTGTGTCTGTAAGTGTAATGTGTGTAAATTGTTTTTGTCATTAAAATCCCCAACAATAAAGCTATGTGCAAGAGGTGACCACCAGAAAATGTTGCAGCTGTGTGTGCTTTCATGAAAGGTGGTGTAAACATCAGTGAAGCAGCCTCTGGCACTAAAGTTAGCCTGCATGTTGATGGATTTCCAGCGGTGTCTGTTTCAGAAAAAGGTATGCTGCACGGTGAGGTAGCTGATATCCTCCTAGGGTGCAATTTAGAGCATAAGGCAAGCAGACAAAAACATAAAATTCCCTTCCCAACCTTTGCCTTTTCACCAGTAAATGCAGTTAAGGTTATTTGCTTTGTGAAGACATTTCTTAAGTGTTCAGCCTGTCTGTGAATGGTTGGTGATGAAGTGAGTTTCAGCTGGAGATGGGTGAAGGAGTTGTGAACAATCAGTTTTTTCATTAAGAGGCATGTTGGAAGTATTTTAATGAATGTTACATGAATCTCCTGCATTTGTTTTTCAGAGTATTACCCTAAAATGTACACACACATACATTTCCTCAGGTTCACTCATTGAATTACTTTTTAGGTGCAGGGTCTCTTTGTGGTAAAGTTTAGATAAAAGTAAAAAAGTGTTATTAAAAAAAATCCTAAAAGCATTTTTATGTTGCATATTATTGTAAATTAAATATGTACATTGATTTTACATTTTAACAAAATAACCCAAATACTACAGCATGATCAGCTTAATTTTGATTTACATATTTATTTTAGACATTGAAGTAATTTCCTGAAGGTTACATAAAAAAGCTAAAGAACTATTATGCTTTTATTATTATATTAAAATTATTAGAACTGATTTTCAGAATTAATTAAATCTAGTGAAGTTATGTTGTATTAAAATGTAATCTTACAATATATTTTAAATGAAAAATTGTTAAGGTGTTAAGTTAAGATGAAAAATATGCAGTTAAAGAAGGAAATGTTAACATTACCAGTGGTTAGTCATGTGTGGTGCTAGACTTATTTCAACTGTATTACTGTTTTAGGCCCCATTTAGACAGTAGTAACTATAGACGTGCAGTTTGGGAATAGAAATGGGCTTACTCTTCTCTGGATGGGTACATGCCCCTCCCTACCAGGCCCTCCCTAAAACATCTTTAAAACTCCCTCAACACCTCTACTTTAATTGTGAATATTCTCCATTTCCATCCAATTTCCCTGTTAATTTACTTTTTAGTTTAACATAAAATAGTTTTACTAATTTGCGTCAAGTTTTTTTAATTTCAGTTTCAATATGTGTTACTCTTGGGAGAGCCCCAGCCCTGTCAAGTAAATACATGTTATATATTTATTTTATTTGTAGACCAAAACAGAAACATGCTACTGCATTATTAATTTATTCTAATTCAAAAACAAATATTGCTTTCAATATATTGCATAAAATTATAATAATTTTTCTGAAGTGTATATTAAAAAAATCCCACAGAAATTAAAACAGATATTTTTATTACATATTAGAAAGGATTAAAATTTATGTATATAAATAAACAAACGCAATTTGATTATTTTAATGAAAATTTATGTTACAATATTGCACCATTCTCTGCAGTATGATGTTGTGAAATTATCCATACTATTGTTTGATTATTTTGTAAATTGAATTACAAAAAACTACTTTTCAATTTGATGAACTTGGTTTGGGGTTCAGTGTTTATTATGTTAACGTTACTGCTTTGTTGAAGTTATAAGTCATTTTTCTGAATGTAAAAATTCTATTTTTTGTATTATTTTTTGGGGTAGGCATTTTTGCTGATAAGGTTATCTATCCCCTGCTACTACAGATTTCTAAGTGATACCCTTGCAGATCTGTGATTGGTTTTGTGTTTGACTTACTCAAACTCTGGGCTGCAGTGATACAGGAGAAGACATGGACGTACTTTTACTGAATAACAACTCACTTGCCCTTTCCTTCCTGCTTTTCTTTTTGCTTTTTGTGCCCTGTACCTCTCCTTATTTTTTCATCTCCTCTTCCTACAACATAGTAGATGTAGGAAAGTCCTTTTTTTTGCCTCATCACCCCCACTCTTTCTGGATAGGTACTGGTGGTTACTGACTCTTGGCTGTGCCCTGGGTACTGCTTACCAGTCCCAGGGCCAGTGCTCTGTGTAAAATGGATGTGCAAATTCGACTTTGGAATTAAAGGTACTTCCAAAGTCTTAAACTACCTTATTTTTACATATAAGTCACCCCTAAGATGTGCCCTATGTGCCCCTAGGGCTGGGTGCCATGTAACTATAAGCAGGGACTTTATAAAAATAGATTTATAAGCCCTGGTGAGGTAAAAACAGCCAAATTCGTTTTTCCCTCATTGAAGTAAATGGCCTTCATAGGCTAGAATGGGCAGACTTTATTTTAAATTTTAAAGTCTCCTTAAATGTTACATACCAAGAATTTGGTATCAAATTGATTGTTATAATAAATCCCACAACTTCCAGTTGTTGGATTTAATATAACCAGTTCAGGTAAAAAGTTTAGACTTTACCTAAAAAGTTGCCAATTTCAGCTCTGCATTGTTTTTGCTGCTGTGCTCTGATTGGCCAGCCTGCAGCAGCTTCTGCCAGGCTACTTTAATGAGGTGTGAAGTGGCCTGGCTTCACACAAAAGAATGTGCTTGGGGGAGAGAATCTCCCCTCAGCAGATGGTGAGGCAGGAAGGGGGAGGGCTGCCAAACTGGTCTTCAAAGGCAGAGAAGGACATCTGGAGCACCCAGCAACACCCCCACATCCTGCAAACCCAGACAGCTAGGTGCCCCCTTGATTAGATTAGGAGAGGGCAGGAGAGGGGTGTGTTTATGATTTTTAGCCACACCAGTGGGTGGGCTCAGCCAGATCTCTCCTCCAAAAATCAGATTCATCCATTTTGGATTTTTAGAGACTGTTGCCTTCTGGGATGGATTTTTGCCACACTTCCCAGGAAGTGGTCATCACAGGGGGACGACCCTGTCCCTGATTGGAGAACCAGGGCCCCCCTGCTTTTCACACAGGAGCAAGGATAAAACTGGCAGACCTGCACCCACGCCTCAGATCCCCTCCAGAATTCAACAAGAAAGGAACTAAAGAAGAAGAAGGACTGCCCTGCTGGACCCCTGGCCTGCATCTGGACCCTGCACTCAGAAGGACTGCACCAGCTGCACACTTGGGCTTCACCACAAGAAGGACTTTGCCTGGCTTCAACTGGTTCAAGGAGGGACTCCCTGTTTGCTACAGGTGAAAAATTGCTATCCAGAGTCCCCTGCACCAACTCCTGAAAAAGTGACCAGCTGACCACTGTCCAGTGGCCAAAAAGGAGTTTGCGCCAGGTGCATTCTGGGAGTTGAAGTCCGCACTTCACAAGGACCATCACAGAACTTCTGGACCCTTGGGGTGAGCTGTGGACCCCAAAAGAACCTTAAAAGAACATCTGGGTGAAGCCCCAGAAGTTTGGAAAAGATTGGAGAATTTTTGAAAAAAAGCTCCATAAAGTGACCGACCCGACGCGGAAATTCTAGCCGGCTTGCCTCAACCGCGACCCGGCCTGACTTCGTGGTTCGTCCCGGTAAAGAAAAACATCCAAAAAAGAGACTAAGTCCGAACGTAAAAAGTTGACCGGGACCTTCCAGCCATCGTATCCGAGAAGGGCTCCACGGACGTCGGATCAAGATCCAGGTTTACCCCGGTCGAAGGATTTTCATCTCGAAAAAACGACTAAGTCCGAAGGTAAAAATCACCACCGAGGAAACCGACTTCGCGTATCCGGACAAGGGCTCCAGGAGGTCGGATCCAACTGGCAGGTTCGTCCCGAGGAAGAAAAACATCAAAAAAGAGACTAAGTCAGAAGGTAACTTTTTAACCGAGGCCTCCCGCGACTTGTAGCCGAGCAGGGCTCCATCGCGGTCGGCCTGAAAGTTTGACTTTGCCCCGGTCCTGGTGCTACCAGATGACCCGATTGGCGCTTTTTGTTTCTAAGCGCTAGAAAATAATAATACTTTAAAAATTCATATCTCCGGTTCCCCTGAACCGATTTTAATCGTTTTTGTGTCATTTTAAAGATAAAAATATAAGCTATTTTTATAAATTGGTTTTGGATTTTTAAACTGTTTCCTGTGTTTTATTTAATTACTGTTTTGTGATATTTGAATGCTTTACACTTTGGGCCTGATTCTAACTTTGGAGGACGGTGTTAAACCGTCCCAAAAGTGGCGGATATACCACCTACCGTATTACGAGTCCATTATATCCTATGGAACTCGTAATACGGTAGGTGGTATATCCGCCACTTTTGGGACGGTTTAACACCGTCCTCCAAAGTTAGAATCAGGCCCTTTGTCTCCTAAGTTAAGCCTTGACGCTCGATGCCAAGCTACCAAGGGTACAGCTGGGATTAATTTACTGAGACCTAACTGTACTTATGTGGAGGTTTGTGGCTTGTTGCTAGGTGTAGGTACCTACCTGCCCTACCAATAACCCATTTTCCAACAGTAGACATTTCTCATTTTCAGCAACTCTCTCTTGCCAGTCTCACATGCATACTAAAAATGTAGACAGAGGTGTGGAAAGTTGACTACTAGAGTACTACTTACATCACATACAAATAAATGGCTTCTATGAAGAAGGCCCCTCTAGTGGAACAGAGAGACACCTAGAGGCTGATTATGATTTTAGCAGATGGAAACATTCATCTGCCAAACTCCCGATAGGGAGGTTGCGGCGGTCGCAGTGGTGCTGGGAACCTACCCGCCGGCCCCATCACTGCTTTCCCTCTGGCTGACTGGTGGAAACCATGGTCAGCCCAGTGGGAAAGATATGGCAGCATTGATGCTGGCTCATAATAGAGCTGGCAGCAATCATGCTGCACACAGGGAGCACAAGCACCTTCGAAGTGTGCACTGTCTGCACAGCAGACAATGCGCATTTCGAGGGTGCTTGGCAGGGGGACCCCTGCACTGCCTATGCCATTGGCAGTGCAGGGGCCCCCTGTAGCCCCTGCACTTGTTGGGCTAGCAGAGAACAAGGTTGTAATCAGCAGGGTAGTGCTGAGTTGAGTGCCACCTTAGGTGATTACAACCAGGATTGCTATTAGCCTGTCGGGATCACTCATCCTGGTGGGGATGGCGGTAGGTTGGCAGGTCTGCCTGCCAACCTCATAATGTGGCAGTGGGACTGCTGCAGCCATGGCAGTTCGACCACTACCGCGTGGCTGACGGTCTTTGGACCACAGGCCTCCTAATAAGGCCCTTAATCAGTAGGTAAAAAACTAGTAATATTCTTGGAGGAATCAATTTCACTAGTTTCTCTTGAATGATTAAGACTATTTGGTGAAAATAGCTGCAAATACTATATTCAAGCATTTAATCACCTTAGTACAGTTCCCAGGAGTTTTGAAAAAAGTTCATGTTCATGACACAGATTCAAAAACATTTATTCTTGTGTTTGTGAAGTCCCAATATGCAAGCTGAATCCAGGCTTGCATGAATTCGATAAACAATTTCAGGTGGATGAACAGATTATACACATGGCCAACAGACCCCAAAGTCTCAACTGGAAAGGGCAAAAATCCTAATTTTTAAAGGACCTCATCTTGCTCTACCCACTCTCCTGCCTTCAATTGAACGGCACTAGCCAGTGCAGGAAATTGCCATTACCATTTATTGTTGTCAGCCTATCCGGCCATAACAATTTCACACTTACAAGTACCGACCCTACATAACACGTTAAAAATCACATAATAAAATACAAACATATCTATAAAAACTACGCTTAAAGTCGATAATTCCACATGCACCATCGCACAACACCCAGATTACCCTAAATTATCATGTAGATGCTTCATGACTATGGCTGACCAATCGCGCCTTAGTTTATTTACATAACACACTAAACAATTCAATGGTGGCATGATGAAACTTGAAAATTAAATGACTTTGTCCTGCAACTAATCATTCTGGACATTTAGTACGATCCTCCAGTTTAATAACATCCCAGAAACTATCCCTGTTTTACCTGGACCTGCACCAATTTCCCCAGGCTGATGACACCTATAGAGCACCACAAGCAGTTATTCTTATGTAAAAAACTGCAGGTGCATTGACGATCGTAACTTCCATGCCTCCAAGATGTATGTTGAAACCATCATCACAATGTGTTTTTCATCTGAACGCATACAAAACACTTCAGCTTCTTTACACTTCCTGACTCCATACATTTTAAAATGTGGTCGTAAGTACAGTTTATGAAGTTCAAGTGCAAAGTGACATAATAAAAGGAAATGAGATAATGTTTCTTGGCCACCATGAAGGCAAGGGTAGCAATCTAATCTCCCCGGGGGAACAGGTAGCGTGCCCCTGCAAAATTTGAAATGAAGAGCTCTTTTTTCATCCGGGTAGATACTGTCCATAAAAACAGCTGGTTTAAGTTCTTGATTAAATAAAATGTAACGCTTAAATAAAGAACTAAGTGAATCACAAATGTTCCGTGTCTTGTGATCCCAATATGCCTTTTTTTACAGCAGGTAGACTAGGCTTTCTGATTTTTTCTGGATGAAGCCAAAGTTCTTCCAAACCTATTGCAGCCAGGGTGGTTGAGATGTGTTTAAACCAAGGAAGTTTCCAATGATTTTGTAAATTCATGATGTCAATAATCACGTCTTTATATGATTTAAGTTCCTCTTTTGTCCAAATGCGAATCCAGTATCTTATTGGAGCCAATGCAATATAGGCCTCAATTTTCCTCATTTTTAAGTCTATTCTTATTGCTTTCAACGGTGTGCCGTTGCCTAGACAAAGCAATCGACGTATACATTTATTCTCATTTACTTGTATTGTTGAAGTCTTTTTGAATCCCCAGATCTATGCACCGTATAGTACTGCAGCGCTTGCTTTCATTTTATACCCAAGCAGTGCAGAACTCACAGAGTGAATGCCTGTGGCTTTTGCAAATCTGAGAACGGCTCCAGCTTGTTGGACCGAGGAGATGTTACTTTTATAAACTTGCAGATTCCATGTCAGTTTATCATCCAGCCTGCAGCACAGGTAGTCATAGGTCGCCACTTTGTTCAGAGACTTTTTATTTACCTTAAAGGTCACTCTCATCTTCTGTTTTTGATTGAGAATCATGAACTTTGTTTTACCCTCATTAATCGCCATGTTCCTCAAGGCACAAAATGATTTGAAACTCTTTAGTAGACGATGCATTGATATCTCCGTTCTTGCCAATAGTACAGCGTCATCTGCAAAGAGCAAAATAGGTATGCTTTTGTTAGCTAATTTTGGCACATCGAAATTTAAATTCCTCAGATTTTGGCCTACTTAATTTATGTAGCAATTAAATAGAGTTGGGGCCAAGACACAACCTTGTTTGACACTTCGCTGGATAGGAATCTCTGCGGTATAGTCATTTCTCAAGCTGTATCTGACCCTGGTGGTATTTCCTGTATGTAGTAAGATTAACAGCCTTAAGATCTTTCCTGGGATTCCCATTTCCGACAGTAGCTGCCATAATATTTGGCGATCCACACTATCAAATGCTGTTTGAAGGTCCATAAATACCAGGTATAGTGGGGTGTCCTTTTAGGAGACACATTTGGCGCAAATCATTTTCAGCTTAAAGAGTTGATCCGTTGTACTCTGACCCCTCCTAAAACCAGCTTGATGTAACGATAATAGATCTCCTTCCTCTAACCACTGGTCTAGGCATGACTGAATCAGTTTGGCGAACATTTTTCCAACACTGTCAAGCAATGAGATTGGCCTGTAATTACACACCATATCCAGTGGCCCCTTCTTGTGTATTGGAACAATATTGATTTTCCCCATGAAATTGGAATTACCTCGAAATGCCAAACACTGTTATATAGGCGAGTTAGAACTGGTAACCATAAGGATAATTGGTTACGAAAGAATTTTGAGGGAATACCATCTGGGCCTGCAACCTTGTACGGCTTTTGGAGACGGATTGCTTGTTTAAGTTCTTTCTCACTGAATTCAAGCGCTAGCTCCATGGCGCATGGTACAACATAGAGTTTGCACAGGGTTTGTTGTTGAGAACTGATTCATCCTATGTTTCGTGTTCTGACACAATGAGCCACTTTGTTGCTACCACGTAAGTCTCTCAGAATGATTATGCCTTACTTGATTTGTAGTTTCTGCCATCCAACCCTTGACTGAGGCTTTTTGAGTTATTAATACTCCCAGGTACTGCCTTATCCTCTTCTTGATACAGGGCAGTGAAGTGCTTTACCCAGAGTTGTGGGTTGATGTTCAGCTCTAGGTTTTTTGCAGGGCCTTCGCATCCCCACCTGATTATCTCCCAAAATTGTTTAGAGTTTCCAACCAAGATTGCATGCAAGAGATCTTTACAAAGCTTGTGTGGAAAAGTCTTCTTCTTATATCGCAGTAATTTCTTGTATTGTTGCCTGCACTTGAAAAAATGTTGCGCAAAAGAGTTATTTTGATGCCGATTCTTTAATGCTCGTGATACCGCCTTTTTTAATTTTTAGCACTCGCCATCAAATTAGCCCTCAGTCACTTTTGGGTTGACTTTAAAATGCCTATTACTTTCCTTTGATGTTTGTGGTAGTAAATATTGAAATTTTGCAGAAGGAGAGAGGCCTCGTTAGCTGGTAGGTTGAGGAACATGGAGAGTGATAACAACCAGGTCTCGCTAGGTACACCCATAAAAGGTTCAACCACACCCGTCCTTACAATGTTTTTCCTATTTGGTCTCAGAGCTATTGTTAGGGTATTTCCTTTATATAGGGGAACAGATTTCCTGGAGCTCGTGTCTGGGTGGACCATCTCCATTAGCAGCGGGTCGTGATCACTCTCAATTCTGTCCCCTATTTCCATGTCTATAATGTAGTGCCAGGCTTTGATGTTTATTGCCATTAGTCATAGCTTTTTACCAACTCGAAGGTGGATTTGAAAGCTTTATCGGAGTTTGTTCTTCCATTTAGTATACAAATCCCTCCTTCTATTAGAGCTTCAAAAATTAATTCTCCTTTCTTGGAGTCTTGGCAACGTTCAATAGGGAGGATCAGAATATTCCATGCGTGATCTTCCTCTAATACTTGTTCATCCCTGAGGATAGAATGGGGTTTGGTGTTAAAATCGCCACATATTAGTAGAAAGCTTTTACAGAACTGAGGAGGAAGGCGGGTCATATAACCAATCACAGGATTCCACAAGCCTCCAGATCTTTTATTTAAGCTGTGTTCCTTGGGAAGTCGCACTCCTGGCTTAACTTGAACCCAACTAATTGGTGGGAAGTACACATTCACTATTTTGAGTGACCACACCTTGTGTTTTACTACTAGCATATGAATATCCTTGCTTAATACAACGTGGGTTGCTGCAGAATTTTTCAGCAGTGAAGTTCTAACCCAGATGATCAAGCCTCCTGTTGGTCTTCCTTTACTGTGTAAAGTTGCATGTAGATGGAAAGTGGAAAACCCATCTAGATCGATGGCATTGATAGACCAAGTTTCCTGGAAGCAGCTGATATCTTGTTGTTTAATAAATTCTACCCAGTCCTTATCATCGATTTTAGCTTTTAGGCCTGCAATATTCCAGCTTAAGATTTTTAGTGGTGATCTAGTTCTATCTTTTATGCTCAGGCAGTCCATTTTTTGCTACAAGCTTCTGTATTACTGTTCTTCATATGTCTGTCGCAGTGAGACCCATGATGTTTCTTAGGGAATTGACTAGCGAGCGGAACCTCATGTTGCTCCAGTTTGTTCGTTCAGGTAATTGTTGTTTGGAGCTAATTGCTCTCTGCAATATCGAGCCAAAGTTGTCTTTTGGCTCGTATCTGCTTGACGCATTTTGTTTTTAAGCATTTTTGCGAAATATTGATGGATACAGTTCCTTTTGTGGAATGACATTGGTTATTCCCCAGGTCTTCATCAGACTAGACCATTTTAGGATCTGTTTCACTATCCATGGCGAAGCCCAGACTGTTTCTGATGATTTCCTGCTTTTTGACTGTTTTCTTTGTATGAATCTTACTGAGAGCAAATCTTTAGTCATTACGTTCTGCAGGCCTGGCAAGGAGTTAACCAGATATAAAATATTACACCTGTTTAGAATATTTTGTCTCCCTCTCCCCTTGAGGAATACTCAGGGGTAAACATGATCGTATCTTCATGCTCTTTATTTCTTTCAGTATAGATCTCGATATGCTCGCAGCCTTCCTGCAACCATCTTCCTTTGAGTCAATTTTCTCTTTTTTCATTACTATTGGTGATAGCTACAGGTCCTGTGGATTCTGGCTCTTCCTGATGTTTTATCCTTCCGTAATGCGTCTCTATGTTCCTGCATCCTACATGTATTTGAATTTTTGAGGGCCAGAATTACATTCTTTCTTTATTTTCCCAGTCAAGTGCTGGGAGTGATAGAGCAGGCAGGGAGTTAACACACCCCAGCTCGTTGCTGTAATTTTCTAGCCTGGCCTGAGAACAATGTTTTATTTTTGTCAGAGGTGCAGGAGCCGGAGCTATTGAATTGTCATTAGTTTCCGCACATGTGGTTATTCTTATACTTTGTTCTCTTTCTGCGGGCTCAGTACTCTTCGGCCTCCTGATTTCCCTTTTACTATTTACTTGTGGTATGCCCTCGATGGTGGTGTTTGACAACTGATGGCAATTTCCATTATAATTCTCCACTACGTTTGGATGATTTACTTGGGCTAGATGTTACATTTTTGTAACTACGGGATGCTTGTCTTTATTAGAGCTTAACTTTGGTTTTGATGTCTCTGGGCTCCATTTGTATGTTCCATTGACTAAGGCATTGCTTGCCTCGCATAACCCTGGATTTACTGCTGGATCTATTTCCGACCTCTTTTTGTTTCCTATACCATGGCTAAGTGCTTGACTTCCCCTAAGTCCAGTGGGTCTGTGATTTATGTGAGAATGGTAGGTGCAGCTTTTGTCACACATCAAACCTGAGTTTTTATTTGTTAAGTTGCTATCTTTATCCGTTGCTTTTCCAGGGCTTTCTGTCTTGATATTTTGGTCTATATACTGCTGTTGGGCAGGCTGAACAACAATTTTTTGAATTTGCACTGTTGGTCTTGACTGCTGCATCAGATTTGTTGCCTTTTTTTACTGTAGCTTTTTTATTCCCTCTAGCTTTTTTCCACTTGCTTTTCCGTTTCCCTATTTGTTGAAGCCTTTTGTTCTGAACCCTCTTTCCTGCTATACTTGAAGCTTCAGTTCCTGATGCAAAGCTTCTGTTCTTTCCCTCTATCTCATCTACGCAAATGTTCACATCTGGGCAGCCTGCTCGACCTAGGCTTGACGAGCCTACTCTGTCTGTTGGCATTCCTGGGGCTCTTGACTCTATTTCTGTGGGCTCCTGGTTGCACACATATGAGCATTTGAGGCTATGTTTACAATCTTCAATTATATTTTTAATTACCTTTGGGCCTTCCAGTAGTTTTTCCAGCAGTGGTCCACAAACCTGCCTATCCACCTTATCAGCCACAACCTGTTGCCACAGATTTTCCCTTACAGGACCCTCTACCAGGGCCATCCTATAGTCTATGGTCTTTATGGAGACTGTAAATTGTTTGGTCAGCTCAAGTTGATTAGCAAGTTTAAGGGACTGGGCCAAGATCATAGTTGCTATTGAGTCCAATGTTGTGCATATAATTTTCATGTTAAGAATTGGTTGATTTAATGAAAAGTCATCTCTATTTTACCAATTTTACCCATTTTGCTTATTAATTGTTT
Organism: Pleurodeles waltl; assembly: GCF_031143425.1. Taxonomy (NCBI): domain Eukaryota; kingdom Metazoa; phylum Chordata; class Amphibia; order Caudata; family Salamandridae; genus Pleurodeles; species Pleurodeles waltl. The sequence continues at coordinate 265,474,683 of NC_090440.1, forward strand.
GGCCTTCCAAGGTCTTGTCTTCATTGCCCCTGAGTCCTTTTATTAGATTGCCATCCAGAAAAGTTAAGTCCCCCGATGTTATGCTGTCTAATTGGGGCTCTATGTTGCTGATTACAGAGTTATCAAGTGAGGAGAGCTCTAAACTAATTGAACTAATATTATATCTGCATAGTGTGGAATTGTTGTTTCCTACTTGGCTTCCAAAATAGGACTGCGGTGCTGAGAGCTTACGGGACTGCTTTGTTGATAGTTGTTCCGTTTCAGGCCCCTTTATATTCTGATGTACTATTGCCGCTACTTGGACGCTTTCTGTTGGGGTTGTTTGTAAGGAATTACTGAGTTTTTGTAATTCTAATTGGACTCAGGAATAATTCCTATGTAGTTCATGACTTTTTCTTTGCTCCCCTGAGGAATGGTCCCACTCTGATGGCTTGTTTATTTCCACTTCACCGCCCTTTGAGAAGTTGTTCATTGGTTAGGATGATAGCAGTGGAGATAGAAGTGTATGCGGCTGCCAAGCTTCTAATTGCTCTAATTCAGCCCCCATCACATTAGCGTCGCCTTTTTCCCCCAGTGACTGTACTGTGGGATCACTAGTCATAGAACATTGCATCTGCAGCCAGTCAGTGCTTGAGTTAAGATAGTTATAGTAGTTGGTTATAGTGTTTGCTTTTGATTTAGCTTTCCTTGTCCCTTTACTCCTAATTAATTACAAATGCATCAATGTGTTCTGTTGTTTCCTACTTGGGGGACTTGTAGGCCCCCCTCAGTTTCTCCTACGTTCAATATTGCACACCCAGTGTCGCATTTCAAGCCCAGGCCAGGCCCCCCACTGTGTCCCTTGTCCTCCGTATCATCAGGGCCGGCACGGACTGGCAGAGAAGGTTTCAAATCGAACACCCCCCCTTCTTCTCTACTGATTCGCTTTCATTGCTTTCATCACCAAGGCTTCTGGATTGAAACCCCCCAGCTGCAGCCTCTACTTGTCTTGCGAGTTTCCCTTGGGTTGGCTGTATGGTTCCAGGATCCTGATCTAGTCAGTGATCTTGCGCATGATCAGACTCCTACTTTGAACATTGGAATTTCGTTGGGCGGGCTAATGCCTCCTTAGCCCTCTTTGTTTTTCCCGTCATTCAGAACATCTTCACCTTAGTTCCTTGCAAGATCTTTGTAAATGACTTTTTGTTGAGCTCTTGCCGTCTAGAACAAGTTTCAACAGTTTTATTTTTACGGAGATATTACTATTCCTTTGGCGTCATTAACGTCTTGATCTTACTCCTCTCCTCTCCTTTTTCTTCTCCTCTCCTTCTCCTCTCTGCTGTTGCTGCCGCTCTCTCCACAACTCAAATAGCTATAGTTAAATTATTAAATTGCTTACTTGCGTTTACTTTATTTCACTTGCGTCTACCGCCTGCTGTCCGGCGTCTCATCTCCTCCTCTGGGTACACTTGAGATATCCCTGAAGTGCCTTGCTCCCCAGAGGCTCACGGATCACAGAGGCCTCCAGGGAACAGCAGCCAGATGGCAGTCGGGCGGTCAGGCTGTCTATAAGCAGTAGCAGCAGGCAGCAGGCAGCAGCAGACAGCCAGTACAAGGACTGCTGCTAAATCGGGAACAAGGGGGCGGTGGGGAGCGGCCGGCCCCCCCGTCCATAGCTAGTACCGCCAACAGCACCAATGCAGGGGCCAGCACAGGGGCCAACACAGGGACCGAACTGACCCGGCCAGCGAAATCGCCAGCTACACCGCCAATTGAAAGCGACGACGTGGCACAATCCACGGCACGATCCCACTCGACTCGCCATGAGTCGTCACCCACCCGGCACCAGCGTCAGTGTCACCAGTGTCCGAATGGCAGTACATTCCCGTCTCAATCCTACAAGCTTCCGTTTCTGATGTCAGCGTGATTATTGTTTGAAGAGGGTGAGAACTCACATCAAACAATAATCACAATTTGGTCAAGGTGAACCACAAAAGTCACAAAATAATCCTTAAATAAGGCTCTGGTAGCTTGGCGCAACAGAAGTAAGACTTAACTTAGGGGTAATGTGGAAAGTATTTACACAACACTCAAACAATAATAAACAAAAAACACAAACCAAGAGACCTACCAAACCAATTAAGAACATTAGAACATATAGTAACAAATAAAATGACAGAATTCCAATCAGAAATCCTGGAGTTGTGATTTTTATGTAAATATAATTTTCAAAGGTGTAAGTTCCAACTGTGGGGATTTTGTTGCACCAGACCGGGTCAAAGTCAAATGTTCAACCAACCACAATGGAGTGCAGACCAGATACAGGATCAGGTTTGTCCCTTTGGAACCTTTACCTTCAGACTTTGATGTGAAAACAATGCATCTTGACCATGTGGGTTCTGTATTGTTCTGCATTGCGCTGTGTTGCATACAATGGGACATTCAACCAGGAGCTGCACAGCTTTGCGCACTGCACATATACCAAGTCAGACTTTCAATCTGCTGCGCTCTGCACCACTCTGCTTTGGAACAGTTAAAGCCACGGGTTTGGACCTGTGTGATGGAGGGATGCAGAGCTCTGTGTCTGATCTAATGAAATTGCCAATCAGGAGCTGTGCAGTGCAGTGATGTGAGACTCTGAGTTGCTCTGTGTCAGACCCGGTGAAGCCACTATTCAGGCATTGCACACTACTGTAATGCATGGATCTGCATTGCTCTGATACAGAGAGCTCGCTGCGATGAGAGGGCCATTGTCAATGCACGCTGTTCCTCAAACCCGATGAAACCTTCAGTTAGATGAGAGAAGTACACTCTGACTCCTTTCAAGGGTCCAAGATATTTAGGGCAGCACTTGGGGGTCTTCACTCCCTTCCACAGAGTCCAGCATAGGGGACCAGGTCAAGTCCACTTGTGACTGGTCAGCTGGAATGCAGTAGAAGCATCTGGAAGCTTGATGTGTCACTGTAGCTTAAACAGGAGGACAGACAACTGACCCTTGAAATCACTTCTAGAGTCCTGGGTTGAAAGAAGTCAGGTCCAGCCTTCTTTCTTCAGACAGCAGCACAGTCCTTCTTCTGAATCTTCTCAGGTTCAGGAGTATTCTGATTACAGGTTCTGGGATTGTAATTTCTATACTTTTATGCCCAGTTCGAACCTCTGAGTAGGGGGCCATACCTTTGTCTAACCCTAAACTTAGTTCTGGTCAGTTCCTTTCTTTCACGTGGGTTTGGCTCTGGTCTATCTAGTGAAACAAAGAGCAGGCAGACCCAGCTGTGAGCTGCACCTGCCATTCTCAGTGTAGAAATCTTCTGAAATCTGATAGGGATAGAGTCAGCCCTCAGGCTCCCTTTTGAAGCTTAAGATGGCACTGGCTATAACCCCATGCCATCCTTCTCAGGAGAGGAGGACCCTGCCCCACACCACAGGCCCTATTGTCCACTGTCTGGGAGAACTACACATCGCAGGAGTGCCATTAACAGTCATGTGACCAGGGTTGGAAAGGCACTTTTGGCTTTTGGAGGAAGCTGCCAACTTTCTAAAAGTGTGATTTTTAGAATAGTAATTTAAATCTGGTTTTACCATTAAAGAGGATATAAAGTACAACCGACATCAGTGGAAGAAGTATCTTTTAGCTGCTGCCGTACTGAATGTATCTCTTAATAAGTGTAATAAGATAAATCAGTGTTAGGGTCTCCTTATGAATTTGACAGTCCTGAGACCACCAAACAAGCAATGTCGGTCGGACCACCGCAACCCTGGCGGTCTGACTGCCAGATTACGATCCTAGCTGTTGGACTACCAGGAGACCGCCGTCTCTGCTGGGATGAGGGATCCCCATTGGCTGGTGGGGTGAAAGTCCCCGCCATTAAAAGGCTGCCGGAAAGGCAGAATTGCGGGCCATAGGGGGGCCCCTCCACTGCCCATGACCTTGTCTGGGCAGTGCAGGGGCCCCACTGTCAGTAACCTCTGAATGAGCACTGTCTGCTATTCAGACATATATACATATATTAGCCACATTTACTTTCAATTAATATAAACGAAACACATGAATGTACTTTGTGGTAATCCTGAAACTATAACATGATCCACCACCCTGACATTCGTTGGACACACCTACTCTAGCAATATAGGAAGCTAGCATTGTGCTCTAAGCCTCCATAGAGATTACATTTTAAAATTACATTAGTGGCATAGAAGGTAGTATATGGTGACTAATTAACTTTCATTTAAAAGCCGAGCAGAGAAAATAATATGAGTTGTAAAATGCCTTGTTTGAGATATGGGGGACCATGTGGCTGCCATTCATATTGCACATTATGTTTTAACATGAAAGATATTTTGCATTCATATTAAATAAAGTACTGAGGGCCAGATGTAGCAAAGGTTTTTACCCATTCTGTGTCTCTGGGAAAAAGTGTTCGTAGATATGGCCCTAAATGAGTTAACCTAACAAGTGTTCTTATTAAGATGAAGATGAAGAATTTAGAGTTTTAAATGGATATGAATTAATTGTACTTATGTTGAATTCAATGAATTTTAATAATGAAAATTACATGTGTGCAGTTAACTGAATGTACATTTAAAATTGGTCTTAAATGTCATTAATAATGTTTGCAATTAAATAATTTGCTTTGTGTATTTGATTTGAATTGTAAGGTGTGCAACAGGTTTGTTAATGTTTTAAGGGTATTAATGTGTATTAAGGCTTTTTTAGCTTGATTAGGCCTGAAAAAGTCATTTTGCAGATTAGTGAAAATCACTTTTTAGTCGGTTCTCTGTGACCTGAATTCTTTTCCTAGGTGCTAATGTGATGTTGAATATCCTATTGTATTGAAGGCAAAGAACATGTTTGTTATTAACAATGTTGCATTATTTGTTCTATCTGTCAAACAAAACAGGAAATCTATTATTCTCATGAGAAATATTTGGTTTATATTGTGTACCTTGAGAAAGGATCCTGATGTTACGAACAATTAGATAATGTAATATTTTTGTAGAACTGTATGAAATCATTGAAATAACAATGCACTTTTGCTGAGAAAATGCGGAATAGTTGCAAACTTGGTGCTTGTAGGAGGATGGCCTGGCTTATAGTGGGTACCTGGTGGTACTTACATCTTGTGCCAGGTCTAGTTATCCCTTATTAGTAGATTAGTAGTGTTCTAGCAGCTTAGGCTGATAGAGGTAGCTACAACATAGCAGCTTAGGCTGAACTAGGAGACATGCAAAGCTCCTACTATACCACTTATATCATACAGCACGATATCAGAAGAATCACAATACTCAGAGTTACTAAAAATAAAGGTACTTTTTTTAGTGACAAAGTGCCAAAAATATCTCAGAGGTTATACTCCCTTAGGAGGTAAGTAAAATACACAAAATATACACACAAAACAAAATCAGGTAAGTAAACGATTAGAAAAGTAGTGAAAACACTGTGGAATACAATAGGATGCAATAGGAATGCGAACCACTTAGGGACCCCAGGCCTAGTGTAGTGTGTAGAAGGTTACGGGAGTGAAAGAAAACACTAAGGGTGTCCAAGATACCTCACCCCAAGACCCTGAAAAGTAGGAGTAAAGTGACTCTACTTCCCCAGAAACACACAAAAGGCGTGATAGGAGATTCTGCAAAGACCTCAACTACCTGCAAAGCACTGAGGACGGATTAGTGGACCTGAGGACCTGTAAAGGAAGGGGACCAAGTCCAAGAGTCACAAAGGTGTCCAGGGGGGCAGGAGCCCGCTACACCCTGGATGAAGGTGAAAAATGGCTGCCTCTTGGTCTAAGAAGCTGAAGATTCTGCAAGAACGGAAGATACCAGGAACTTCTCCTTTGCACAGAAGATGTCCCACAGTGTGCTGGAGGATGCAGAGTTGTTTCTATGCAGAAAGACTGCAAATGAGCCTTGCTAGCTGCAAAGGTTGCGGTTGAAGAAAAAGGGTGCTGCCAGGTCCCAGGAAGGACCAGGAGGTCACCACTTGGAGGAGGAGACAGAAGGGGCACTCAGCAACACAGAGAGCCCACACAGAAGCAGGCAGCATCTGCAGAAGTAATTGAACATGGGTTCAAGAAAACTGAGCATGGTGGTTGTCTCAACACTACAAAAGAGGGTCCCACGAAGCCAGTGGTCAACTCAGCGAGTTGAGCAATGCAGGACGGGGTGCTGAGGACTTGGGCTGCGCTGTGCATGAAGGATTCCTTGCAAAAGTGCACAGAAGCCCTAGCAGCTGCATTTCATGAAGTACACAGCATGACTGCCTAGGGTGGGGAGGAAAGGACTTACCTCCACCAAATTTGGAGAGATGGACCACTGGACTATCGGGGTCACTTGGATCCAGCTCCTGTGTTTTCCAGGGACCACGCTCGTCACGATGAGAGGGGACCCAGAGGACCGATGAAGCAGAAGTTTGGTGCCTGGTAAGATTCCGTTGACCCACAGGAGATTTCTTCGTGGCTTCCAGTGCAGGGTGAAGGCAAACAGCCCCCAGGGCATGCACCACCAGGAAACAGTCGAGAAAGCTCGCAGGATTAGGTGCTACAATGTCGCTGGTAGTCGTCTTGCTACTTTGTTGCAGTTTTGCAGGCGTCCTGGAGCAGTCAGCAGTCGATCCTTGGCAGAAGTTGAAGAGGGAGATGCAGAGGAACTCTGGATAATTCTTGCATTCTTTATCTGAAGAGAAGTCCACAGGAGAGACCCTAACTAGCCCTCAGAGGAGGATTGGCCACCTAGTCAGGTAAGCACCTATCAGGAGGGGTCTCTGATGTCACCTGCTGGCACTGGCCACTCAGATGCCCCCCTTGTGCCCTCACACCTCTGCATTCAAGATGGCAGAGGTCTGGGACACACTGGAGGAGCTCTGGGCCTGGGGTGGTGATGGACAGGGGAGTGGTCACTCCCCTTTCCTTTGTCCAGTTTCGCGCCAGAGCAGGGGCTGGGGGATCTTTGTTCTGCCTTCCTGGGACTGGGCTGCCCAGACCCCAGTAGGGTAGAAGCCTGTCTGTGGGTTGGCAGCAGCAGTAGCTGCAGTGAAAACCCCAGAGAGCTGGTTTGGCAGTACTCGGGGTCCATGCTGGAGCCCATGGGATGCATGGGATTGGCATCCCAATGCCAAATTTGGCATGGGGGGATAATTCCATGATCTTAAACATGTTACATGACCATATTCAGAGTTGCCATTGTGAAGCTACATATAGGTAATGACCTATATTTAGTGCACACGTGTAATGGTGTCCCTGCACTCACAAAGTCCTGGGAAATTGCCCTGGACTATGTGGGGGCAGGGTGCCCTCACACTTAGTAACTCTGCGCCTAACCTTCACCAAGTGAGGGTTAGACATGTAGGTTACTTATAAGTTACTTAAGTGTAGTGTAAAATGGCTGTGAAATAACGTGGACGTTATTTCACTTAGGCTGCAGTGGCAGTCCTGTGTAAGAATTGTCTGAGCTCCCTAAGGGTGGCAAAGGAAATGCTGCAGCCCATAGGGATCTCCTGGAACCCCAATACCCTGGGTACCTGGGTACCATATACTAGGGAATTATGAGGGTGTTCCAGTGTGCCAATTAGAATTGGTAAAAATGGTCACTAGCCTGCAGTGACAATTTTAAAGGCAGAGAGAGCATAAGCAATGAGGTTCTGATTAGCAGAGCCTCAGTGACACAGTTAGGAACCACACAAGGAACACACATTCAGGCCACAACTATGAGCACTGAGGTCCTGGCTAGCAGGATCCCAGTGAGAGAGGCAAAAACAAACTGACACAAGTAAAAATGGGGGTAACATGCCAGGCAAGATGGTACTTTCCTACAGTGCTGCCATTGACAATCATTGGACACTGAATCTGACACCTAGAGTGAGACCAACTAAAGGACCAATCAAGAAGAATGTGGCTATTCTAATTAGTGAGGAGCTTTGGAAAATCTGGGTTAGTTTGTATATTGGTGTGAGTTTGAGTCAGTCCTGATATGCTGAAGATGTTCAGCAGCTCTCTTTGCTTCTTCTGAATCCCTTTAACCCCTAGCTGTCTTCTGATGGATAAAGTCTTAGGCCCATATTTATACTGTTTTAGCACCGCATTTGCATAATTTTTTGGCGCAGAAGCAGTGCAAACTAACAAAATACAATTATATTTTGGAAATTTGCACCGTTTTTGTGTCAGAAAATGACGCAAATGCGGTGCTAAAAAAAGTATAAATATGGGCCTTAGTTTTAACAGCCCTATTCTGTTATGTGTTTTCAGTACTAATATGTCCAACTAATTCTGAACTGCTGACGAATCCTATGTGCAGCTTGTGTTCTGCACTTTCCTGTTGCTGCCGGCAACTGACGTCGGAAGAAAGTGACCGTTGGCTGACAAAGCATAGCTGTCTGCTGCCCCATGAGGAGAGTTATAACTAAATGTGGTTGCCCTGGTTAGATAATTTTTCCAAGCTATTTTGTCTTTCTGTTGCCCGCATGTGTTAGCCCATTCCCACACATGCAACCTACAATTCATGTGAGAGGTAAGGATGGCCCCGGCTCTGAAATTAATGGTTACATTTGTATTTTTATGATTTCTTGATGTCACCATCATCTGCTTTAAAATCTGAAACTAATGTGCATATTGCAATTTTTCTAATTTGTCATTCTTTTGGAGTGCTTGACAGTATTGATGTATAGTAGACTAATATTTTTAGATGTTTTAGTCAGCCAATGTTTCTCATGTATGCTTATAATTTAGCTTTGCACACCATTTACGTAACATTGATTTTGAGATTGTAATAAAGCTTTGAAACTTTATTCAGTTTGGAGTTTGAATAGTGTGAAATCGTTCATGGTGTTGAGAATTGTTTAAGTAAAATGTCATTGATATGTGATTGAATGATTCTGACTTCTTCACTAAGTCTGACCTCTATAAGTGAGAATAGTGATGGTGTCTCACCTGCGTGTTCGTGGTTTCTGAACCTGAGGTCAGAGGTTGACCTCCACTAGCACACCAAAAGTTTTTGGTAGCAGAGTTATGGTTTTGTCTTGTGGGGAGGAGAGTTGGAATTTGTTCACATTGTGAGTTGTTTTTGGTGTAGTTTAGGGGCTGATGAAATTCCAGAGTTGTGTTTCAAGTCTATGGTATAAGTTTTCAGTAGGGTTTGTGCTTGCAATGCTTTTGGCTAAATCACTGTGAAGTGTGATGTATGATGTGAGTAGGGAGTTTGTGTACTTCAGGTAAATGAGAAGGGAGTTTGCATACTCCAAGTAAGACAGTGGGGAGTTGGTATACTCCAAGTGAATGTTGTACTTTGTGCTAAGAAATGGACCACATGGTTGTTGTTGACAGGTCCTGTGAGGCCTAAGACTTCAAAATATTGTATGACTGTATGGAGACACTTGGTTAATTTATTGTCTTCAGTGAGATGTTGATCAATTGAATGCTGTTGATAATACCAGTAGATTTCCTTGAGTATGTGAGTTGTTGGTTGGTATCAGGTGAATCCTGAGTGCACAAGGAGAATCTGTATCAACTGGAGTGAGATTTGCGGGTCAGATCTTACTTATGTTTGTGAAAAGGCCACAGCCAGAAGCATAGCTGTTTGTGCGAGATGCCACATTCAAAAGTTATGTACAGCTTTCAAAGCGTTTGAGTCCTATGCATAGTGAGCGGACAGGTTTTGGTTTTGGTTTTGGGCTCTCAATATTTGCATATAAATTGTGTGAGACGGCTCTGAGGTGAGTCACAGCTGTCTAGTCAAGTGTGTGTGATATAATTTGGTCAGCACTGGGATAGGTTGGTAGGTGAGACAAGCCGCACACAGATTGGTGGACAAGACTGTGCTTTTATAGGTTGAGGATAACTCATGAAAAGGACTGTGAGGTTGCAACTTACTTCCTGGTTTCATAGAATTTGTGTTTGTGAATTAAATTTGTGTAAAAATGAAATTTTTCAAAGCTTTAAGGAATGGGTTGAGAGGAGATGTTTTTATTCCAGTTAGGGACAGTGAGCATACTCCACTAGAGGTAACACCATAATTCGAGATAACGGAGGAGAGAGGAGTTTCAGCATCTCTTTGTGTAATTCAGTGGTGCAAAATAACTGAGAAGGAGAGTGCCTTAGCTTTTCCTAGTTATGGAACATTTAATTTAAGAATATTAGAGAATCAAATCCCTTCCTAGACCTGCACAATTTGAAGCACTTGCTATTTGGGAATTAGTTGTGAGACTGATGGAGGACCAGAAATTTGAAAGGAGAATGTGGAAAGCACAGAAGACAATAACAGAAGCTAGATGGGATAGGGGGCAGTAGATGTGGAGAGCAGATACATTGTATACAGTACAGTTATTTCCAGCAATTATACAGGAAGCTAATGGAGATGTCAAACCTAAAGCCACAAATAAATCTGAGGAGGATATAGAATAGGAGTTAAATGAAAATAAAAAGGTAGTGGACAATGAAAGTGATTCAGAGTATGAATTTATAATGCAACTATTACAGAATGATCCCCCATTGTAAAATGCAGTTGCACCAGTAAATCATAGCATAGTTCCAAGTATTGCCCCAGTTCATCAAAACCAGTTTCAGATTACTCCAAATTTGCCTACTGCTAATGTTGCACAGGTGCCAGTGGTTTATCCAATAGTTCCATTTGTTAACTCAGACCAGAATGTCACTGTTCCAGTTATGTCACAGCCAACTCAGAATGTAGTAAAGACTCAATTTGAGTCAACGCATAATGAACACAAACCTGTGCAAATTGTGAATCAGAGACAGACGATGCCTATGTATTGCCCGATAACGACACCGCAGAATGTTGCCCCAAATCAGTCAAATCAGACTTTTGGTACAATGTTGACTGGCCGAGGTAAAGGATTAATGTTCCTGCCAAGTCAAAAGAATTTGTCAGGACCGGACACATTGACAGTTCCTGTGCTAATAGGTGCAGTAGTCCCGCTGTACGCCAGCGTAATAATGAGAGTGATCCTTAGGTTCTAGGTCCAGTTTCAGAAATTAATTCTCCATTTTGACTTAATGAAGAAATGGAGAGACTGCGCACTACGGTGCCATCCATAGCCCCTATGAATTCTTCTGATTTAAAGCAGACACATGAGAGAAAATGTCCATTGATTGATGTGGCATGTCCCTCATGGTCATAGGGATCATTTGTGATGGTCTAAGAGCAGACTATGGGAGTTCCGTGCAATATTCCACAGTTTATGCCCCGGGACAATGGTAATAAGATTTGTTTACAAGGATTGACTACCCAAAAATTGACTGAATGGTTAGACAATTTGAGTGGAACATCAGCTTCAGGAAATGCATCAAAGGGAGAAAATGCATTGAACATGACAAGATTAAAATTGGAATTAAATTAAACGATTGAGAGAACACTAGATTTGGACAGGTTGGACTGTTGAAAATTAATTATGCTTCATGTGAAAGGATGTTATTCTTCAAGCAGGACAGCTTTATGAGAAACATTTGGGTGAGAAATATGAAGTTGAGATGAGTAAATCTAAACAATTAGAGGAGAGTTAACCCTTTCGCTGCCAGGCCATTTCCCCCATCCTGTGCCGGGCCTTTGTTGCCTATTTGGAATAGTTCTCGCTTAGACCCTCATAACTTTTTGTCCACATAAGCTACCCACGCCAAATTTGCGTCCTTTTTTCCAAAATCCTAGGAATTCTAGAGGTACCCAGACTTTGTGGGTTCCCTTGAAGGAGGCCAAGAAATTAGCCAAAATAGAGTGAAAATTTCTTTTTTTTTTCAAAAAAATGGGAAAAAAGGGGCTGCAGAAGAAGGCTTGTGGTTTTTTTCCCTGAAAATGGCATCAACAAAGGGTTTGCGGCGCTAAAATCACCAGCTTCCCAGCTTTCAGGAACAGGCAGACTTGAATCAGAAAACCCAATTTTTCAACACAATTTTGGCATTTTTCTGGGACATGCCCCATTTTTACGATTTTTTGTGCTTTCAGCCTCCTTCCAGTCAGTGACAGAAATGGGCATGAAACCAATGCTGGATCCCAGAAACCTAAACATTTCTGAAAAGTAGACAAAGTTCTGGATTCAGCAAGGGGTAATTTGTGTAGACCCTACAAGGGTTTCCTACAGAATATAACAACTGAAAAAAATAAAATTGAAATTGAGGTGAATTAAACAGCAATTTTTCTCTATGTTTTACTCTGTAACTTTTTTTTGCAATGTCAGATTTTTGAAAGCAATATACCGTTACGTCTGCTGGACTCCTCTGTTTGCGGGGATATATAGGGCTTGTAGGTTCATCAAGAACCCTAGGTACCCAGAGCCAGTAAATGAGCTGCACCCTGCAGTGGGTTTTCATTCTATACCGGGTATACAGCAATTCATTTTCTGAAATATAAAGAGTGAAAAATAGCTATCAAGAAAACCTTTGTATTTCCAAAATGGGCACAAGATAAGGTGTTGAGGAGCAGTGGTTATTTGCACATCTCTGAATTCTGGGCTGCCGATACTAGCATGTGAATTACAGGGCATTTCTCAAATAGACGTCTTTTTTTGCACTCTCTCTTATATTTGGAAGGAAAAAATTTAGAGAAAGAAGAGGGGCAATAACACTTGTTTTGCTATTCTATGTTCCCCCAAGTCTCCCGATAAAAATGATACCTCAATTGTGTGGGTAGGCCTAGCGCCCACGACAGGAAATGCCCCAAAACACAACGTGGACACATCCCATTTTTTGACAGAAAACAGAGGTGTTTTTTGCAAAGTGCCTACCTGTGGATTTTGGCCTCTAGCTCAGCCGGCACCTAGGGAAACTTACCAAACCTGTGCATATTTAAAAACTAGAGACCTAGGGGAATCCAAGATGGGGTGACTTTTGGGGCTCTGACCAGGTTCTGTTACCCAGAATCCTTTACAAACCTCAAAATTTGGCTAACAAAATAAATTTTCCTCACATTTCGGTGACAGAAAGTTCTGGAATCTGAGAGGAGCCACAAATTTCCTTCCACCCAGCGTTCTCCCAAGTCTCCCGATAAAAATGGTACCTCACTTGAGTGGGTAGGCCTAGCGCCCACGAAAGGAAATGGCTCAAAACACAACGTGGACACATCAAAATTATCAAATACAAAACTACCTGTTTTTGCAGGGGGTGCCTGCGTTTTTGGTCCTGGGCTCAGCAGCCTTCTGGGGAAACCTACCAAACCAAGACATTTCTGAAAACTAGACACCCGAGGGAGTACAGTGAGGTGCGACTTGCGTGGATCCCCCAATGTTTTCATACCCAGAATCCTCAGCAAACCTCAAATTGAGCTAATAAATCAAATTTTTCCCACATTTCTGTGTGGGTTCACCGCACTGGGACACATTTCATACCACCCAATGTTCCCCTCAGACTCCTGGTAAAAATATTACCTCATTTGTGTAGGTGGGCCAAGTGCTTGTGAAAGAGAAGAGCCAAAAACATGTCAACATTGAAGGGGAACAAAGGGGGTCCAAAAGGGCAGTTTGCAAAAAAACATTTTTAGGCTGACAAGTGCAGCAGAATTTTTATTGGTATAGATGAGACAATACTGGGTGGTAGGAATGTTGTGAATTTCTGCAGATTCCGGAAGGTTCCATCACAAAAACGTGGACAAAATGTGTGATTTCCAGCAAAGTTGGAGGTTTGCAGGGGATTGTGGGTACAAAAATGGTGCGGGGTGCATGTGAAACACACCAGTCTGGAATCACCCAGATGTTTAGTTTTCAGATGTGTCTAGGTCTTGTATATTTTTCTACATGGCAGCGTCCCAAAGTCCATAAAGTGCAGCCCTCACCATTCCAAGTGGGACGATTTTGAGAGTAAGCCAAGTTCTCATGGCCCAAGTGTAAAACTAAAACCCAAAATTAATCAAATGCCTTCTTGCGGGATAAGATGTTTTAGAGTGCGGGGGAGAGCTGGAAGACTGTTACCCCCTTCAGTTGAGGTGGGGGCGTAACCAGGCCCATACTGGTTGGTAGCCACCACCCCAATATTTTATTTTTTATTTTTATTCCCTGGCATCTAGTAGACTTTCTGCCCCCCTGGGGTGTGGATCAGGGGTAATTGCCCCATCTGCCCACTAGTGGGCAGAACAACTTTGGCCCCATTTATTTGGGGTTGGGGTATGGCCTCTGTTGGGCTTTCTGCCCCCCCCCCCTTGGGGCAGATGGGCCTTCCAAAAATAGGCCCATCTGCCCCCAAACTGGGGCAGATATGGCCAACAGTAATGTGTTCCCATGTGGAGGGACCCTTACCCAAGGGGCTGCCTCCCGAAAGAAAACACACGCATACACACACACCAATCACTGGTACCTAAGTGGTTTCTGCCCACATGGGGAAGATTGGCCTAACAAAAATTGTCCAATGGTCTAAATACAATTTGCTCCCCAGGGGGGCGACCCTTGCCTAATGGGTCGCTCCCCATCTGTAAAAAACAAACAAACAAAAAAAAAAAAAAATTTTTTTTTACCCCTGGCGCCTAGAGGTTTCTGCCCCCCCGGGGGCAGATCGGCCTAATAACAATAGGCCGATCTAGCCCCAGGGGGGCAGAAATGGCCTAAAAAACATTTGCCCCCCACACCCCTCCTCCCCCCAATTCCCCCGGCGAGCGACCCTTGACCCAAAATCTGCCGATCTGCCTCCAAGGGGGGCAGAAATGGGCTAAATACAATATCCCCCCCAGGGGAGCGACCCTTGTCTAATGGGTCGCTCCCCATCTCTAAAAAAACAAACAAACAAAGAAAAAAACACAAAAAAAATGTTGCCCTGGTGCCTAGAGGTTTCAGCCCTTCCTGGGGGCAGATCGGCCGAATAACAATAGGCCGATCTGCCCCCGGGGGGGCAGAAATGGCCTAAAATAAATTTGTCCCCACCACCCCCGGGGAGCGACCCTTGCCTACGGGGTCGCTCCCCTTGCGTGACGTTGGCGCAGAAGAAAAGATCCCTGGTGCCTAGTGGTCTCTGTCCCCCTTGGGGACAGATTGACCCAAAATCTGGGGCAGAAATGGTCTAAATACAATTTCCCCCCCAGGGGAGCGACCCTTGCCTAATGGGTCGCTCCCCATATCTAAAAAAACAAACAAACTAAGAAAAAAAACACAAAAAAAATGTGCCCTGGCGCCTAGAGGTTTCTGCCCCCCGGGGCCAGATCGGCCTAGTAACAATAGGCCAATCTGCTCCCGGGAGGGCAGAAATGGCCTAAAATAAATTTGCAAGCCGCCCCCCCATCCCCCCTGCGGAGCGACCCTTACCTACGGGGTCGCTCCCCTTGCGTGACATTGGCACCAAAAAAAAATCCCCGGTGCCTAGTGGTTTCTGCCAACCTCGGGGCAGATTGACCCAAAATCCACCGATCTGCCCCCAACGCGGGCAGAAATGGTCTAAATACAATTTGCCCGTCAGGGGAGCGACCCTTGCCAAATGGGTCGCTCCCCATCTCTAAAAAAACAAAGAAAATAAAACACACATTTTTTTTGCCCTGCCGTCTAGAGGTTTCTCACCCCCCTGGGGGCAGATCGGCCTAATAACAATAGGCCGATCTGCCCCGGGGGGGCAGAAATGGGCTAAAAGAAATTTGTCCCCGCCCCCCCACGCCTATGGGGTCGCTCCCTTTGCGTGACGTTGCCGCAAAAAAAAGATCCCCGGTGTCTAGTGGCTTCTGCCCCCCTTGGGGGCAGATTGACCTAAAATCGGCCGATCTGCCCCCAAAGGGGGCACAAATGGCCTAAATACAATTTGCCCCTCCAGGGGAGCGACCCTTGCCTAAGGGGTCGCTCCCCATCTGTAAAACAACAACAACAAAAAAAAACTCCCTGGTGTCTAGTGGTTTCTGTCCCCCTTGGGGGCAGATTGGCCTCATAAAAATAGGCCAATCTGCCCCTCAGGGGGGCAGAAATGGCCTAAATATAATTTGCCCCCTAAGGGAGCAACCCTTGCCCAGGGGGTCGCTCCCTCATGCCAGTTTCATAACAATAAATAATTCCCTGGTGTCTAGTGGGCGTTTCAAAAGCCGGATTGCTTTACAATCCGGCTTTTGAAACGCTCAGAGAGACTTCAAAGGGAAGGAAATTCATTTCCTTCCCTTTAAAGCCTCTCCGGCCTCCTCCACGTGATCGGAAAAGAAATGCTTTGCTTTGATTTGCATTTCTCTTCCGAGTGCACTGGAAGCTGAGCTTCCAGGTCGAAGGAGGAGGCCTCTGTGACAATCAGCGTGCTGATTGCACGCTGACATCACAAGGAGGGGTGGGGGGGTCGGGTGGAAGGGGAAGGGATTTCCCTTCCATCCACGACCGGGGGTGTGGGGCCCATGGGGGGAGCGCTAGGACCGGTGCCTTGGACGAGATCACCTCGTCCAAGGCACAGAAGGGGTTAAAGAATAGAATTTAATTCAAGAGACATTGCAAACATGAGATCACCTGAAATGAAGATTCATATTAAGAAATTAATTCAGAACATTCAAACATGGGGAGCATTAAATAAATGGAAGGTAGATGGGTAAAGAAAAAAGAGAAGTAGAAAAGGCCAACTGCATCTTCGAATGATGTACAGCAGGCTGAACGACCTGTAAAAATGATGCCAATGAGAGAAATTCCAGGAGGCAATTGTTTTCATGTCTCATGGAGCAGATATGACATACTCTCATGTACAAATGATTAACCAAAAGTAGAGGGAGAAACCAGTGGAATGTTACCAGCAAACAGAGAGGTTTGTCAAGCTTGCAAAGTGCCTGTGGGAAGATGTGAACACTTTGTTTGAGATTGTGGTTCCAGCAGATTTGTGGGTTGAGTGTAAGTGAAGTTTTGATTGGCCACTGCATGAACTGCCAGGGAATGCAGTAACCTGTACGCCATCTGAAGAAGTGATTAAATGCTATTACAAGGTGATTGAGTTTTTGAAAAGCAGAGTTTCCCCTTGAGACATTGATTGGCAGAGAAATTACAGGACATTGCAGGAGGTAAAAGAGTATGTCCATGCTTATTATGAAAGATTGCTGCAAGCATTCAAGCAGTACAGTGGCACTGAAATTATTGAACTGAGAGGCAAGATTAATTTTGTGTTCAGATTTGTTCAAGGATTGAGGCCTGAAATTAGCAACATGATTCGGAATCATTTGATTTGTTGGCAAGGAAAGCCAATTGACAAAGTGTTGCATTACTCTAACTACTGTAGTGACAAGATTGATTTGAAGCTTAAGAGATTAAAGAAAAAGGCAATGGTGATGAAAATCAAGTCTGCCCAAGAAACAGGTGTACAGAGTTTGCAGGGAATGGTAAACCTAGTATGAATGCAGGGAACACAACAACAGGGCAATATGGTGCCTCAGTTCAGAAGTAAAGGTTATAGAATTCGAGTACATCCGAATGTTAATGTGGCCGATGTTCAAAACATGAAGAAAATGGTTTCTTGTCATGCATGTGGGAGTGTCAGACATTGGAAATTTGGTGCAAAGTAGTGGTGCTACACAGATGGTTGAGAACAGTCAATGTCAAAATCAGAGGTCAAAGGCCCCGAATTCAAAACATGAATGTTCCTATTGAAGCAGCCCAATTGCAAGTTCCCAAACAACAAGTGCAATTTCCCCAACAGCAGATTCATATCCCACAGCAAATACAGATTCCACAAACTCCAATAACACAGCAACAAGTAATGGTTCCTCAGCAGAATGCAAACCAAAGAACAAATGCAAATGTAAATCAGTTAATCGCACAATATGGGTCGATTGATTTCAGTGATGAAGAAATGAGTGGCAGATATATGAGAGTTTGGAAGAGAAAGAATGTGTGTTGGCTGCATCACTGGAGGTGGATCATTGTGGTCCTTATGTGAATGCGAGCATTATGGGTCATGATGTTTCATTCCTGGTTGACACTAGAGCAACTCGTTCCACTGTCAGATCTGCAGAAATCCCAAATGTGCCCCTTTCAGGAAGGACAGTTCAGGTTGTAGGAGTAACAAACCAGCATTTCATAAACCCCATCAAAAAACCCAGTCCAGTTGAAGTAGGAACCTTCGAGGACCTGCACAAATTTGTAGTTTGTGACTTAAGTCCTGTGAGTCTGATAGGAAGAGACTTAGGTGGTCATTCCGACCTCGGCGGTCTTTTCTCCAGACCGCCGAGGCCGGGGGAGACAGAATACCGCCATTGCCGGCGGTATTCGTGCCTCCTTATTCCGATATTTCCGCTGGGCCAGCGGACGGTAACATCGTTACCGTCCGCTGGCCCAGCGGAAATGGCACATCAACATTGCCGCCCGCTCGTAATGCACCCCCATTCCCCTTACCGCCAGCCTTTCAATGGCGGTGTTTACCGCCACGGACAGGCTGGCGGTCGGGGACTCATAATCCCCAGGGCAGCGGTGCTTGCACCACTGCCCTGGGGATTATGCCCGCCAGGCGAAAGCCTGGCGGGAAAGTGGAGGGGCCGGCGGCATGACCGTGGCTTTTCCGCCAGGGTCAGAATTGCTGGCGGAACACCGCCAGCCTGTTGGCGGTGTTACCGCCAACATACCGCCAGCCGCCAGGGTCGGAATGACCCCCTTAGTATGAAAAGTAAAGTGATATATCACTTGTGCACATGAAGGGATAGAAATTCAAACCAATAGCGCGGACGAGACTTCCAGTCAAATTGATGAGATGTATCCTCTACTTACATTGTTACCAGCCATGACCGTTAAAGACCGGCCAGATGATTTACAAGACATGGTAACATTGAGAGAATGGGATCTCTCTGGAAAATATATTGGAACAAGTTAAAGTAACTGTAAGGCCAAATGCCCTAGAACATCACAATATAACATGGCCTCAGAAGTAGGGAGTTCTTGTAGGAAAGTACCATCTTGCCTGGCTTGTTACCCCCATTTTTACTGTATGTATGTTTGTTTTTGCCTATGTGTCACTGGGATCCTGCTAGCCAGGACCCCAGTGCTCATAAAGTGTGCTCTGTATGTGTTCCCTGTGTGGTGCCTAACTGTATCACTGAGGCTCTGCTATCCAGAACCTCAGTGTTTATGCTCTCTCTGCTTTTAAAATTGTCACTGCAGGCTAGTGACTAATTTTACCTATTCTGATTGGCACACTGGAACACCCTTATAATTCCCTAGTATATGGTACCTAGGTACCCATGGTATTGGGGTTCCAGGAGATCCATGTGGGCTGCAGCATTTCATTTGCCACCCATAGGGAGCTCAGACAATTCTTACACAGGACTGCCACTGCAGCCTGAGTGAAATAACGTCCACGTTATTTCACAGCCATTTTACACTGCGCTTAAGTAACTTATAAGTCACCTATATGTCTGATCCTCACTTAGTGAAGGTTAGGTGCAAAGGTACTTAGTGTCAGGGCACCCTGGCACTAGCCAGGGTGTCCCCACATTGTTCATGGAAATTTCCCCAGACTTTGTGAGTGCGGGGACACCATTACACATGTGCACTACATATAGGTCAATACCTATATGTAGCGTCACCATGGTAACTCCGAACATGGCCATGTAACACGTCTAGGATCTGGGACAATTCCATGCATCCACGTCTCGGTCTGGGACAATTCCATGCATCCCTAGGTCTCCAATATAGAGCCCGGGTACTGCCAAACTAACTTTCTGGAGTTTTCTCTGCACCTACCTCTGCTGCCAATCCTCAGACAGGTTTCTGCCCCCTTGGGGCCTGGTCAGCCCGTCCCAGAAAGGCAGTACAAGGAATTTCCTCTGAGAGAGGGTGTTACACCCTCTCCCTTTGGAAATAGGTGTGACGGGCCTGAGAGGAGAAGCCTCTCCTGGCCTCTGGAAATGCTTTGAAGGGCACAGATGGTGCCCTCCTTGCATAAGCAGGTCTACACCGGTTCAGGGAATCCCCTCAGCCCTGCTCTGGCGCGAAACTGGACAAAGGAAAGGGGAGTGACAACTCCCCTGACCAGCACCTCCCAGGGCAGGTGCCCAGAGCTCCTCCAGTGTGTCCCAGACCTCTGCCATCTTGGATGCAGAGGTGTGAGGGCACAATGGACAGCTCTGAGTGGCCAGTGCCAGCAGGTGACGTCAGAGACCCCTCCTGATAGTTGCTAACCTTTCTCTGTAGCCAATCCTCCTCTGAGGGCTATTTAGGGTCTGTCCTGTGGGTATCTCACCAGATAAAGAATGCAATAACTCACCAGAGTTTCTCTGCACTTCCCTCTTTGACTTCTGCCAAGGATCGACCTCTGACTGCTCCAGGACGCCTGCAAAACCGCAACAAAGTAGCAAGAAGACTACCAGCAACATTGTAGCGCCTCATCCTGCCGGCTTTCTCAACTGTTTCCTGGTGGTGCATGCTCTGAGGGCTGTCTGCCTTCACCCTGCACTGGAAGCCAAGAAGACATCTGCTGTGGGTCGACGGAATCTTCCCCCTGGCAACGCAGGCACCAAACTGCTGCATCACCGGTCCTCTGGGTCCCCTCTCTTCTTGACGAGAGTACTCTGGAATGCAGGAGCTGGATCCAAGTGTCCCCGACAGTCCAGTGGCCCTTCTGTCCAAATTTGGTGGAGGTAAGTCCTAGCCTCCCCACGCCAGATAATAATCCTGTGTACTGTGTGAACTGCAGCTGCTAGGGCTTCTGTTCACTTTTGCAAGACTTCCTTCATGCACAGCCTAGCCCAGGTCCCCAGCACTCTGTCATGCATTGCCCAACTCGCTGAGCTGGACTCCGACTTCGTGGGACACACTTTTGTTGTGCTGAGTTGACTGTCATGCTCAGATCTTCTGAATGCCTGTTCAGGTGCTTCTGCGGGTGCTGCCTCCTTCTGCATGGCCTCTCTGTGCTGCTGAGCGCCCCCTCTGTCTCCTCCTCCAAGGGGCGACCTCTTGGTCCTTCCTGGGCCCTGGCAGCACCCAAAATCCTCAACCGCAACTCTTGCAGCTAGCAAGGTTTGTTTGCGGTCTTTCTGCGTGGAAACAACTCTGCATCCTCCAGCACGCCCTGGGACATCGTCTGACCCAAGGAGACGTTCCTGGCCCCTTCCGTTGTTGCAGAATATTTGGCTTCTTCGACCCGGAGGCAGCCGTTTTGCACCTTCATCCGGGGTTTAGTGGGCTCCTGCCCCCCCCGGACACTTGTGTGACTCTTGGACTTGGTCCCCTTCCTTTACAGGTTCTCAGGTCCAGGAATCCATCAGTGCTTTGCAGTCAGTTGTTGCCTTTGCAGAATCCCCTATCTTGACTTTACTGTCTTTCTGGGGTAGTAGGGTAACTTTACTCATACTTTTCAGGGTCTTGGGGTGGGGTATCTTGGACACCCTTAGTGTTTTCTTACACTCCCAGCGACCCTCTACACACTACACTAGGCCTGGGGTACATTTGTGGTTCGCAGTCCACTTTTGGAGTATATGGTTTGTGTTGCCCCTAGGCCTATTGTCTCCTATTGCATTCTATTGTGTCCTACAGTGTTTGCACTACTTTTCTAACTGTTTACTTTCCTGATTTTGGTTTGTGTGTATATTTTGTGTATATTACTTACCTCCTAAGGGAGTATATCCTCTGAGATACTTTTGGCATATTGTTACTAAAATAAAGTACCTTTATTTTTAGTAACTCTGAGTATTGTGTTTTCTTGTTATATAGTGCTAAGTGATATAAGTGGTATAGTAGGAGCTTTGCACGTCTCCTAGTTCAGCCTAAGCTGCTCTGCTATAGCTACCTCTATCAGCCTAAGCTGCTAGAACACCTCTAATCTACTAAGGGATAACTGTACCTGGCACAAGTTGTAAGTACCATAAGCCAGTCCAGCCTCCTACAGTTCTGAACGGAGTGATGAGCAGCCCATGTAATTCTCTAATCATGGAATTACAAAAGCCTAGTGGGAAATATCTCATAGTTGAGGATTTCAGAAGAGGTGAATGAAATTGTGGTATCCTGTGGTCCCGTAGTGCAAAATCCATGAGCAGAATGGTTTTCTAATATTGATTTGTCACAAGCCTTCTTTTTTGTACCCCTACATAAGGATAGTCAATTCCTCTTCTCATTCAGATTTGGTAATTGTGTGTATTTGTGGTGCCGCACTCCACGGGGGTTTTAAGAATCACCGTCCATTTTTGATCAGATTTTGGGGAAAAACTTAGGGCCTGATTTCAGAAAAGTAGTGCTGTATTCAATGCAGCACCACTTTACTTGCGCCCCTTAGTGCACCCCTAAAGCTACTGTGTGTGCACGTATTTAAGATATGGTGAACCATGGTGGTAGTTAGGAAACTAGTGCCAACATTTTTGACGATAGTTTGTCGCTTTGCGGGATTAGCATCAACAATTTTGGCACTACTCCTGCAAAGCACATTGAAGCCCATTACATATAAAGGTGTGCCTCTTTTTAACGCCTGTTCTCTGCAGACGTTAAAAATGCCACAAAAACTAGCGAGAAGAAATCTTTTAGATCTGTTTGTGTCATTTTTCGGCTGTCTAACAGGGTTACTTCCCCCCATTGCATTCATTATGCCAGGCGCAGGCATAATGTGGTGCAAAGGGTTACAAAGTGGCACAATGCATGCATTGCACCACTTTGTGCAAGCTTTTGCTCAGCGATTTTGGCCTCTGTTGTAAAGTAAATTATTAGCAAGGGCAGGTAAGTACCTACACTTAGCAATAGGCCACTAAATCCCACTAGGTCCAGCTAGGTCTCATTATATTAACCCTAGCTCAACTTTTGATAGCTCGGCAATGAGCAACGAGGCTTAATGTAGGAGACAAAATGTGTAAAGCATTCAAATATAAAAAAACAGTAATAAAATAAAATACAGGAAATAGTTTAAAAGTACGAAAACAATTTATAAAAATAGGGAATATTTCTATCTTTAATTTGACACCAGAATAAATAAAATCTGATGAGGAGAACTGGAGATATGTTTTTTTAAAGAATTTTAGTTTTTTAACACATAGAAACTAAAAGAGCCACTTAGGTAATCTGGTCGCACCTCAATCGGGGCCAAGTCAAAGTTTAAGACCAACCACGATGGAGCCCTAATTGGCTACAGCAAGTGGGAGGCCTGAGTCAAACTTTTGGTCAAATGTTTACCTTTGGACTTCGGGAGTCATTACACCCCTGATGGTCTGTCCCTGCAAAAGCGGCGGTCCGACTGCTCTGGCGGCGGCTGACTGCCACATTACAACCGTGGCAGTTGCGCCATGGTCTGACTGCCAGCCCCACCAGTTTTCCACTACAGGAGGGACTAGCGTGGTGACAGTCCTCATCCACCAGGGCAGCTCTGCAAGCAGCGCCGCCCTGGGTGCTATGACCCCACTTCTCCACCAGCTTTTACATGGTGGTAGCACCACCATGTAAAGGCTGGGGGAGACAGGGTGCACTTGGCATGGGCAGTGCGGGGTCCCCTTGGCCAGCCTTGTTGCGCTGTTCACTGTCTGCTTTGTCTGGCGCAGGTATAATGTAGTGCAAAGGGTTACGGAGTGGCACAACGCATGCATTGTGCCACCCCGTAAATAATGCGCTGGGATTTTAGCCTTGTTGGGCCACATTAACGTCACAAACAATGAGGTTATTGTTGCGCAGGGTGGTGCTAGGGCACTATAAATAGTCTATTTTTCAGAATGGAACTCTTCGTTCGGGCCGAAGCTGAAACTTGATCCTAAGTCCCTGGAGCCCTCCTTGGATAGGCTGCATGTGAAGTCCCCGTCAACTTTTTATGTTCGGACTTTGTCACTTTTTTTTAGCTTTTCCTTCTGATATTCAGTCGACCCTCCACGGCTAGCCGATTTCGATGCAAGGTCATCTTATTACCTTCCCAGGAGCCCCCAGTGAAATCCTGGAAGGCTGAGGCTCCGGAGCTTTTCAATCGGATGAATGTGCAAGTCAGGCTGGGTCGCGGTTGAGGTAAGCCAGCTTGACTCACCACGGCGTGTCAGTCCCTTTATGGAGATTTTAACCAAAATTTCTCCAAACTTCTCTATACTTCTGAATCTTCTTCCAGAAGGTCTTTGAAGGTTCTTTAGGAGTTCACAACTCACCTCAAGGTTCCAGAAGTACTGAGTTGCTCCTTGAGGGATAGGACTCCAACTCCCAGAATGCACCTGTCTCAGGGGAGTGTCTGTGGCTTCAGACCAAGAGGAAGCAGAACTGGACTTCAGGGAAAGGGAACTTGAGGCCCAGGTAGTCCTCATAGCTTTGGAGGCAGAGACGTTGGCCCTAGAGAAGGAGAAGTGGGCAAGAATTGAACAAAGAGATGGTGGCAGTGACAGAGAAGTTGAGGTGTACATGGGTGGGGGGTTTTGTCCCATACTACCCAAGGGGGTGGTTCCTGCTTATGTAGAGGGGAATGACATAGACAAGTGGCTGGGGGCCTTTGAGAGGGCTCTCCAGATGAGAAGGGTTAAGCCTCAATACTGGGGTTCACTTCTATGGGTGTTGGTCCCCAACTCTGGGAGGGATGGGTTTCTGACCTTAAGTGGGGAGGAGGCAGATTCATACCCTGGTATGAAAAGGTGCTTAACCAAGAAGTTTGGTCTGACCCCAGCGCAGTATAGGATGAAGTTCAGGGACATCCAGAAGGTCAATATCTAGTCGTGGGTTGACTTTGTGGACACCTCACTTAAGGCACTAGAGGGCTGGATACATGGTAACAGAGTAAATACTTATGAGGGGTTGTACAATTTGATAATGAGATAGCACATCTTGACCAACTGTATCCAAGAAAGGATCTACGCCAGCAATCTAGTGGACTCTAAGCTGAACAACCCCAGAGAGCTGGGGAAGGCAGCTGATGAGTGGTTACGAACCAGAGTGGCTGTCAAGCCCCAAGGGGGAGACTCCAACAAGAGGGGTCAGGTCCCCAAAAACCTAAGAAGGGTGGTGGTAAGCCGACCAGAGAGACTCCCTCTGTACCCCAGAACCCTAAGAAGTTGGGGAGTAAATCCCACTCCCACTCTGACAAGCAGAGGGAGGGAGACCCAGGGTTGAAAAAGCTCTTGGACAGTAAGGCTTGCTTTGACTGTCAGCAGACATGTCATTTCAGAGGAAATGCAGCCTGTCCAAAGAAGATGGTCAACACTGGGCTGTCCAGTGTAGCCATGGAGGAGGACTCCCCAGATGATAAGGTCCTCATAGCATTGGGCTGGGAAACAGGACCAGATGGTAAGCTGGTCATTCCTGATGGTGGGAGTAGGCACTTTCACCCCGTTCAGGTGAATGTGAACCCTACCATTGGCCTAAGAGACACCTGTGCCAGTCACAATATAGTGAGTGACCAGTTGGTGACCCCAGACATGTATGTCCCAGGAGAGACCAGCAAAGTCAGGA
Organism: Pleurodeles waltl; assembly: GCF_031143425.1. Taxonomy (NCBI): domain Eukaryota; kingdom Metazoa; phylum Chordata; class Amphibia; order Caudata; family Salamandridae; genus Pleurodeles; species Pleurodeles waltl. Next base: position 265,499,899 of record NC_090440.1, read on the forward strand.
TAGCCACAGGGTAGGTCACCTCCAAACCGGTAGCCATAGTGCCATAGAGGGAGGGTATCCTTGACTGGTTTAGGGTGGTAGTCAGTGCTAACCTCCACCTAGATTGTATCCTGGGCAATGACCTCTCAGAGGTGAGTCCGGTTCCAGATGGGGCGGTAGTCCAGGGCACCCCCCTACCCAAAGTCCTGCGGAACAAGTCCCTACAGTTAGGAGACAGGAGTATCGAAGAAAAGGGAAGAAGAAAAGGAAGGGTAAGACACTCTTAAAGAGAGTTCCAGGGAGCCAAAGGCCTTCTGCCCCAGTAGGGGGGGGGGAGCCCAGAGTTGGCCACAGGGGGTGCTAGCCCCCCACTCTAGAGAGCAGGATGGGTGCCAGGATACCACAGTTGCCCCTAAAGCAGCTTACCCACCTGTCACTGGAGAGGTTAGGGTGTGGTTCTGGGTGCTGACAGCTGTCAGTAGCCTCTGCTGGGTGCTGGCCTTCATGGCAGCACTGCACATGGCCTGGGAGGTAGACCCAAGGGCCAAAAGCAAGTTAGGACCCCTGACCCTCTTGGTCCTGGTGGGGTTGCCCTAGCAACGTTAGGGATAGGGGAGGTGGGCACTTCGCTAACCAAGTTGGCAGAGAAAGAGGAGGAAGACCCCCTAGAGGGAAGTTTAAGTTTAAGATGGGTCATCTCACTGTGGGGATGGGTTCACTCCCCAGGGGGAGTGACAATGACAGGAGGGTGTAAGGCAGAGTAGGCCCTGCAAAAAGGACAGCCAGTTTTCTTCACTGCCTTCCCAAGACAGGAGGACTCTCCCAGGGTTGGGTTGAGTATCCTGGGGGTGTGGGCTGGGGGAGGTTGTTTAAGAAAACAGGGCTGATTGCAGAGGCCCATAATGTTTTGCCCCCATTTGTCACTTTTTGCTGATGTTTTCCTGACTCTAATGGTGCTCTGGGTACTGCTAGCCAGTCCCAGGGCCTGTGCTCTGTACAAAATGAGCATGCAAATTAGGCTAAGTATAATTGGCTAAGTCAACCTACCTAGTATATAGTAGGGCAGGTAGGTTTAGGGACCCCAGCATAGGTGGTGCACTCAGAGGTGCACTGCTGAGGTGCCCAGTGTCATTTTAAAGGCAGGCCTGCCTTGCAGGCTACTTTTAAATTAAAGCTACATTCAAATTCGACTGGAATAAAAATGTGTTCCAAAGTCTTAAACTACCTTACTTCTACATATAAGTCACCTCTAAGGTGTGCCCCATGTGCCCCTAGGGCTGGGCGCCATGTAACTATAAGCAGGGACCTTAAAAAAATAATCCTGGGTCTTTGCATGATGCCTTTATCCTGAGGAATAGTAGCATCCCATATGTGATGGCTCAACTCCAGAGGCGCACCAGGCGTGGCTAATAGGTGAGCCCTTGTTCCCACCCATTGGATGTTGGTGTATGGGTTTGGTGTGGGCCCTAAGGGTTAGTGTGTGTCTAACAGGTGTCCCTCAATAATTGCAGGTGACTCTGGTTACCCCAACCTCTCATGGCTACTGACCCTTGTGAGGAATCCCAGGACAAGGGCAGAGGAATGTTACAATGAGGAACATGGGCAAACAAGAAGAATTACAGAGAGGACATTCAGCTTCCTGAAGGCTAGGTTTCATTGCCTTCATCCCATAGGTGGTTCCCTCTGCTACTCACCCAAGAAGGTCTGCCAGATCATTGTGGCATGCTGTATGTTTCACAACCTTGCCTTACGTTGCCAGGTGCCTTTTCTGCAGGAGAATGAGGATGGAGATGGGCGTGCGGCAGCAGTGGACCCTGTGGACAGTGAAGATGAGGAGGAAGAGGATGAAGATGAGAACAAAAGTGCAATAATTCATCAATACTTCCAATGACACACAGGTAAGACAGTGTAACTTCACTTTTAATTGACAGTTTTGTGTTTGACATTGTCACTGGCAGGCTGATTTTCCCACTTCTATGGCCACTCACTGTACCCTTTGTCATCTCTATTTTCCGATATTTGTGCCCCACTATCGCTCTTGGTGTGTTGACTGCTGCCAGCTACAGGTCATTCCTATGTATACATTACTGTACAGTTGAATTGCAGTGTTGTAACCTTGTTAAATTAATGCATAGTTAAATCATTTGACATACTGCATACTTTTTTTTCAAAGGTCATTTATTTAAGAGCTAATAAGTAGAGGGGGATGTGCAATGGGCTGGGGTGATGGTGGAGGAAAGTCCAGGATAGAGTCCAGTCTATGTGGATCACAGGTGCATTGTCCAAGGAGGCATAGGAAGGGGAGCAATGGCAGTTCAAGGTGGACATGGTGACAGGCTGGGACACAAAGGTGACATTCAGGAGAGTCTTATTTCCTGGCGGGGTCTTGGCAATAGTCTCTGGCTTCTGCCTGGATCGCAGGGAACGCTTGCGGGGTCGTTCTCCTTCTGCAGGGGGAGGGGTGCTGGTAGCCTGTTGGTCCTGTGATGGGGCCTCCTGTCCACTAGCGGCAGCAGAGGTGGAGGGCTGTTCATCGTTTTGGCTAGTGGTAGGGGCCCGGTGGTGTGCCACTGCCTCCCTCATAGTGTTGGCCATGTCTGCCAGTACTCCTGCAATGGTGACCAGGATGGTGTTGATGTCCTTCAAGTCCTCCCTGATCCCCAGATACTGTCCCTCCTGCAGCCGCTGGTTCTCCTGCATCTTGTCCAGTATCTGGTCCATCCTCTCCTGGGAATGTTGATATGCTCCCAGGATCACAGTGAGTGCCTCCTGGAGAGTCCTAATGTCATCCCTTGTTCTGGGGTGCTGTCCCACGGCATTGACCCTGTCCACGATTCTCTGCCATAGCTCCATCTTCCTAGCAATGGATGTCTGTTGCACCTGTTATCCGAATAGCTGTGGCTCTACCCTGATGATTTCCTGCACCATGACCGTTAGCTCCTCCTCTGAGAACTTGCCCATTTAAGGGCCCCCAATGGCACTTAAAAAAATACTTACCTGTACTTACCTATACTTACCTGGAATGGGGCTCCCCCATCCTCCGCTGTCACTCTGGTGTGGGTGGGGGTATCCCTGGGGCCTGGGGAGGGCACCTCTGGGCTTATTCCATGGTGTTCCACCATGGAAATAGCCTCACAGGTCTTCTAACGACTGCCCTGTCCCAGGCGTTAAATAATGGCGCAAAGCAAGCTTTGCACCATTATTTGACCCCTTCTCCCCCTGTGCGTGATTTTAGCACGGGGATAAATATGGTGCTAAGACCATAGAGTCATTTTTTTTGCACAAGAATGCCTACTTTGCATCTTATTGATGCAAAGTAGGTTTCCATGTCCAAAAAATAACTTTAACTCCATAAATTTGGAGCTAGACGGGTCTAGAGCCAAAGTATAAATTTGGAGTTAGTTTTGCATTGACTTTGCATTAAAAAAAAAAAATGCAAAGTTGTAAAAAAAAAAGTATAAATATGCCAGAATGTCTTGAGTTTTGGAGGTTCAAGAAGTCCTGATGAGGTAATACAGCCAAATTAGCTTTTCCCTAATTGTAGTGAATGGCATCAGTAGGCTAGAATGGGGAGACTTTATTTTAATTTATAAAGTCCCTCTAAGTGTCAGCTACCTTGCGATTGGTATCAAATTCATTCTTATAATAAACCCCACAATTTACAACTGTTGGATTTAATATAACTTGTTCAGGTAAAGAGTTTTAAACTTCACCTAAAAAGTTGCCAACTTCAGCCCTCTAGTGCTTTGTTCTGATTGGCCAGCCCCTGGCAGCCTGGCCAGGTTGCCTTGCCGAGGTGTGAAGTAGCCTTGGCTCAGCACAATGGAATATGCCTGGGGGAGGAGAACGTCCCTCAGCAGATGGAGAGGCAGGAAGGGAGAAGGGCTGCCAAACTGTTCTTCAAGGCAAGGAAGGATATTTGGAGCAACCCATCACCTCCCTCACATCCTGCAAACCCAGACAATTAGGTGTCCCCCTGATTAGATTAGGAGAGGGCAGGAGAAGGGTGTGTTTAAGATTTTTAGCCACACCAGTGGGTGGGCTCAGCCAGATGCAACCTTCAAAAACTACTTTCAGCCATGATGGATTTTTGAGGAATGTTGCTCCAATGGATGGATTTTTGCAACACTTCCCAGGAAGTGGTCATTACAGGTTGAAGGACCCTGCACCTGATTGATAGGAGAACTGGGACCCCCTTGCTTTTCACCCTATTTTTCTCCCAGGAGCAAGGATAAAACTGGCAGACCTGCACCCACACCTCAGATCCCTACCAGATCCCTGCAAGGAAGAACATCAGAAGAAGCAGGACTGCCCTGCTGGATCCCTGACCTACACCTGGACCCTGCACTCTGAAGGACTGCACCAGCTGCACACTTGGGCTTCACCACAAGAAGGACTTTGTCTGGCTTCAGCTGGTTCAAGGAGGGACTCCCTGTTTGCTACAGGTACAAAGGAGCTGCTCAGAGTCCCCCCTGCATCAAGTCCTGCAAGCAGTGCCCAGATGACCAGTGTACAGTGGCCGCTTGAGGATTCTGACCAGGTGTATTCTGGGAATTGTAGTCCCAACTCCCAAGGAGCAACTCAGAGCTTCTGGAACCTTAGATCAAATTGTGGACACAAAAAGGACCTCTGGAAGAAGATCCAGAAGGTTGGAGACATTTGGAGCAACTCCATAATTTGAAGAACTGCATTGTGCGAGTTGTAGTCCCAGACCTCAAGAGGCAAACCAGAGCCTCTGAACCCTTGGCTGGTGCTGTGGACCACTTTTCTGAATCAAGAAACACTTCTGAAAGTAAGTGTGACAGTGTTACCTCGTGGGTGGCATGAACTCTGGACTTTGTTCCTTTCCAGTGTTACCTTTTTTTTTAACCATTTTATGCGCTAGTTTCTTGCATGCGCTAGAAAGCATTAATTCATTTAAAATTCGTATCTCTGGTTCCCCTTATCCAATTTTAATCTGTTTGGTGTCATTTTAAAGATAAAAATACAATCCATTGTTATAAATTGGTATTGGACTTTTATTGTGTTATGTGTTTTACTTATTTACTGTTTTGTGATTTTGAAATGATTTACGCTTTGTCTCCTAAGTTAAGCTTTGTCGCTCGTTGCCAAGCTACCAAGTGGTTGAGCTGGGTTTAATTTATTTAGACCTAACTGGACCTAAGTGGAGGTTAGTGACCTATTGCTAAGTGTAGGTACTTACCTGCCCTTACCAATAACCCATTTTCCAACAGACTTCTTTAACTTGATTAGGCCTGAAAGAATAATTTTGCAGCAGCAGTGGAAAATCACTTGTTTATTCCATTCCCTCTGACCTGAATTATTTTCCCGGGTTGCTATTGTGATGCTAAATGTCCTATTGTATTGAAGGCAAAGAACATGTTTGTTATTAACAATGTTGCATTATTTTTCTAGCTGTCGAACAAGACAAGAAATCTATGATACTCATGAGAAATGTTTGGTTAATTTTGTGTACCGTTAGCAAGGATCCTGATGTTACGAACAAGTAGATAATGTAATATAACTTTATGAAATCATTGAAAGGACAAAGCACTTTTGCTGAGAAAATATGAAATAGTTGCAAACTTGGTGGTGCCATGGAGGATCATTGGATCATGAATCTGACGCCTAGAGTGAACCCGCCTGAAGGACCAATCAATAGGATTGTGGTTATTCTAATTAATGAGAAACTTTGGAAAATCTGGGTTAGTTTGTTTTGATGTGAGTTTGAGTCGGTCCTGATGTGCTGAAAATGTTCAGCTGCTCTCTCTTAGCTTCTTCTGAATCCGTTTAACCCCTAGCTGTCTTCTGATTAATAAAATCTTAGTTTTACCAGCCCTATTCTTTTATGAAGTGTAAGTATTAATATACCCAATTAATTCTGAACTACTGATCCATCCCATGTGTAGCTTGTGTTCTGCACTGTACTGATGCTGCTGTCAATGACGTCGGAAGAAAGAGGCTGTTCTGGCTGATGAAGTATAGCTGTCTGCTGCTCCATGAGGAAAGGTATAACTAAATGTGGTTTCTTGTTTTCCTTTTAGTTTAGGCACTTACACCAGCACTTTTTTTGCAGTGAGTTGCCCTAGTTAGATGATTTTTCCAAATTATTTTGTCTTTCATTTGAGGTTGCCCACATGTATTAGCCCACTCCCACATATGCAAGTCCCAATTGCTGTTAGGGATAAAGATGGCCAAGATCTGAAATTAACTGTTACATTTGTATTTTGATGATTTATTGATGTTACCATCATTTGTTTTGAAATCTGAAACTAATGTCCATATTGTAGTTTTGAGCATTTATGTTATTCTTTAGGAGTGTTTAACAGTATTGATATTTAATAGGCTAAATCGTTTCAGATGCTTTGTTCAGCTAATGGTTTTCATGTATGTTTATAATTTAGTTTTGTGGACTATATACTTGGCATTGATTTTGAGATTGTAATAAAGCTTTGAAACTTTATTCTGTTTGAATTTTGGTTTAGGGTTAAATTATTCATGGTGTTGAGAATTGATTATGGTATAATGTAATTGTTTTGTGATTGAATGATTCTGACTACTACACTTTTCACCAAGTCCAATGATCTAGTCGACATCTATTGGTGAGAATAGTGATGGTGTCTCACCTGCATGCTTGTGGTTTCTGAACCTGAAGCGCCAACAGTCTAGTCCTGTTTTATGGCCTTTTCAGGTCCATCAGCAACCTTGGAGAACATAAATACCACCTACTGTCATTTGTTGCGGAAATAAATGAATACCAAATATGAACATGAATGTTCACTAAATTCATGTTAGTGGAAGAGTTCTTTATCCCTATCATAACAACTGGTGGTATGAAGAAAATACACTTGAACTAAAACACAGAGGACTCTGGTTTGTTTTGTTTATTTCTATTAAAATAACATTTAACAGAGGTGTTTTTAAAAGGAAGGAATTGTTTCTTGATTTTCATGCAAAGTTAACAAATTAACTGCATATAGACACAATTTTGTCTTCCTGTCGTAAGGGTGAAGTCGAATTTTTATGAGCGTATCTAGCCAGCCATAAATGTATCACTTAATAATAAGACGGGTGTCAAAATGCAGTACTTTGTAGGCTCAGGATATAAGACAAAGTTTGACAAAATTAAACAAGACAAAAGAAAAGATGAGCGCCCACCCCAAGTAAAAAGGGTACATGCTAGCTAAATCTTAACAGGCTGGTGCATTGGGGGAGCTAGGGCACCACACCCGCAGCACCAGCATGGCACACAAAGAGAAGCTGTTCCAGTTGAGCAGCAGGAATATAACCAGACGTTAGGATCATACAGAGTGGTCAAGTGGAAGAAGGGAATGATGCAAGGTTGCACAGTTCAGCTGCTACTTGGCTATATCTTTCTCTTTACCATTTTAGATCAAACTTTATACGTTGTGTTTAAATGTTTTAGGCTCAGCAGAGGGGACCAGGTCCTGTCTAAATCAGCGCACTGTACTAAACACATCAGGGTTGTGCAAGTGCCACAGGGATTGGTGGATTCAATTATTAATGGAATCTAAAATAGCGCTCAGCTACCCACACAGGGTTTACCGGAACTTCAGCAACAGGTCAGGTCGAGCAACGTACCACCGAATCAGAACATCCAAGTCTTGGGCCCATATTTATACTTTTTTAGCGCCGCATTTGCGTCATTTTTTGATGCAAAAACGGCGCAAGCTTGCAAAATACAATTGTATTTTGTAAGTTTGCACCGTTTTGCGTCAAAAAGCTGTGCTAAAAAGTATAAAAATGGGGCCAGATGTTTTAATGCAGAAGCTAAAAGGAAAATCAAAATACTCAACTTTGGTCAGTGCATTCAGGCAGTATGCTCGACATACCTAAAATTATTTATCCATTGCTATCCATCTTTCAATTAATTCATCAACCCACTAACCATCTATTCAATTATTAATTCATTCATTCATTGAGCCAAGCCACAAGTCTCCTCTGTTCAATGACTGAACAAGGTTCTATAATGCAGGAAGTGCTGTAAAACACACCACATTTGCTTTGTTCATTTTTTTCTTGCAGGGGACAGCCACCTGCCCCCACGTGTCCCATCACTCCCCTTTTTCAGTTCAGGCTTATATACACCGCACCAAAATTCACCACTGCTTCTACATGAATAGCAAAGAGACAGCAACCAGAAAAGGGTAAAGGACATCTTGCGTTAATCGATCATCTGGCCAGGTCTCACATTAAGGGAGAAAACCAAACAAGACAAAGCATGAAAGGAGCCGTTTGGCCCACGGAAAATGGCATGTATTCTAAAGTTGATAGTATTTGTGTATTGCGCCAATAAATGTGAGCTACTACCTTATTAGATGTGAGTAAATAATATATGTGCAAAAGTGTGTGAGAATATCCCAGGAGACTGTGAGAAAGGGTGCAATAATTCACAGATCTGGCTTTTCAAAGAAGCGTGGAGTGCGATTGATTTATCATCTTACTCTCAGCCTTATGCTCTCTACCAGGTGCAGGAAACAAATTACTTATCTGAATTAATGGTCTGTTCACGAGGCAGTATACAAAGGTATGAAAAATATGTCGAACGCTAGTTCCACCACAGTGCTTAACCTACATTTTGTTTGTTCATAACTTTATAGTTACACCTTTTAGATATTTCACAGTTCCTCTTGATTCTTTTTACATTATAAGTTTTATTTTCTATTAAGATATGGTCGCATCTTAATTAAATTTTATATTAAAATACCATTTTACTATAAACAAACAAAGTTCAATGGAGTAAAGATAATAAAAGGGCTGCGTGTTTCACTTATGTATGTAGTAGCTTAGAAAAAGAAGACATCTATCCTATCCCTCATGACAGGGATTTCGAAAATGAAAAATGATGGTAGCTGATGACTTTCAGAAATATCAGCTTGTAAATAAAACATATAACTTCTAAACTTTAAATGTTATAATAATCACTATAATCGCGGGAAATAGAAGCTTTGATGACTCATGTCGGGGCGAACACGAGTCTAATAAAGTCAACCTAATAATACTATCAACAAACTTCCGAACATTTGAAAAAATATGCAAATCAGCAAGGTTTGTTTTCAAGTAATTATAAACATAGTGCTTTTACAATCTGTAATGTATTACATTGAGACGCTTGAAAATAAGAGCAGTAGTTTGACAGTGTTCTAGTGCCAAACGTCTCTTCAAGGCATAGGTAATGAGAAAGACACCTGTTTATTAAAACAAATCCCTATTTTGAGCGAACTACAACACACCCCAAGGTCAGCTTCCCATGTTAGACTGTATAGGAATGAGTGACGCACTGGCACATTCACACCATCAGAGTAAAAAATGGAGTGGAGCAAACAATTCTACTCTTTTGTGCCTTTTTAGGGTTTCCCACAAACAGACCTATTGTATATAATATAAATTTGAGTGGTCTTTGTGTCCACCCCTTGCTCATGAGTCTTGACTCTTTAACTTCCTACTCCTGATTCGATGGCCATATTCGCTACTCTTGTGATTGTCCTGCCCAAGGATCATTTTGTTGTGTTTTAACTGGATGTATTATTCCTTGCACTGTTTACAGTATACCACGTGTTTCAGTGCATAAGGGTCAATCACTAATTTGTTCAAAGCCATTTAGTGGTCACAAATCCAGGAATTTGATTTATCGCAGGATTTACAACTGCTAACTGTCTTCTAACTTTGAAATAAACCTATTTTGTGATTTGGGTAGTGAATAACCCAGTTGCAAAATGAGATTACAAATCCATAGTAAATCACAAATTTGAAGGGGCCTGTTTAGGGACTCCATACCAAAATGTAATTCAGATGTGCATCAATGGTTTGTTACCTCAATTTTAGTCGCCAACGGTGGATAGGTAGCTGATTCCTTAAAGGAAGTGGTAACCCATTATCAAAATCCTACGCAAACTCAATTAAAAAAAGCATTTTTTTAAGCACCCCTGTTTTCTTGAAGGGAATTGGGCTGCATTTAAAAACAATGTATACAGTAAGTGATAGCAGACATGATGTGCTGTTGCCCAGAGCAAGCTCACATCCTTGTGATGGTCAGCAATCAAGGTGAGTCGCTATTTGTGACGAACCTCAGAATAGTAGCCTGGTGGGCCGGATTGCAGCACACTCTGAATGGTGATTTTGTGAACCAACTTATTAGTACGTAGGTCAGTCCTCAAAATCTCTGTGCAAAAATTTGTTGCCAAATTTGCAACCACTTTTGCAAATTCTTACATTTGGCTCCATTTTCTCTCCCTCTTTCTGTCTCTGAATGAATTTTTCTTAAAAAAATATTCCAGATGCCGACTCATGTATGTACACTAATCATGGTCATCTTGCAATGATTTTTTTTTTAGCTTTACAAAAAATTATTACAAGATGGCCACCATTGCCAATAGGCGTCACTGGTGTCACTTTTTAACTTTCTCAATGTGTGTTGTCCCTTTGTCACTGTTTTCCAAATTTAACAACCCCAGACAGATCTTATAGATAACATATAACTATAGCATGCTGAAATGTTGAAATTTTGTAACTTTGTTTAGTTCATCCTATAGACAGTTTTAGCTGTCTTGTCAGCGATGTATAATCAACACAATTCATAAATTTAAAAGATGCCTACATATTGTCAGACCTCATTCGAGGGGGAGACGGAAGACAGTCCACTGACTGGGACCATTACAGCTATGCAAACTGGACCAAGTACAACCTGTTCTGCATTTAAGTTTCTGGGTAACAAGAGTGAGCAGTCATAGGCTTTTCAGGGAGGTAGTGTGGGGGCAAGCTCAGAACTCAACAATCAACCGAACACATGTACTAAACTATTTTCCAGCCTACAGTTTATCTTCATAAAAATGAAAGTATTTTTTATTCTTGCAGCAAATTAAATATTATGCAATTCTATATGTACAACAACAGTGTTGGAGAATGCTGTGTTTAATCTGTGGGGCACCTTCACCCTTTCCCTTCTTGGTAATAAGATAAGTCTACTTCTTGCGAGGATCAAGGTTCCTGCTATTACCTACCCCTCACATCTAATGGATTAGGCAGGATGTGGCGTAGGTACAGTTCTCTCAAGCATTCTCACAATTTTAATATTTACTAGAGTTTAAAAGCTTATCATACCTTTTTTTTAGGTCAACAGTCTCAGTGGATGTGGTGGACCTGCCTGTATTTTTGTGTCTCTCACCCTTCAGGGCAGGTTAAGCTATGCGGTTTACCTGCGCATTGCTTTCAGCAGACTTAGGCGTGTCGGAAATGATGTCTCATCCTTTTCCTTTATAGCAAAAACTGCTTGATGCAGGGCTGCAGCAACAACAGAAACTGCAGTCCCACCTTTCACCCCTACCATCAATCAAATATCTTAGTCAGGAAGAACTGATTAACAGCCCCTTGCTAACAAAGTCTTTTCATTTCTAAGGATGGCCTAATCTCCATTATCCTCACTGGAATGGCTGGTCTACATCCTCCAGTTACAGGAATGCAGTTAATACATTAACAGTGTCTGGTGAAGCTATCCTCATCCTCTGGCTTGTGCCAAACTGCAAACAGGGGGCATCTACAGAAGATCTCACTCAGTTCAGTACTTGGGCTGCACTGCACATAGAGAATTAGTACCATAAATGTACTACATACGTTTCATACCAGGACACATCCTCAATACACACATGGGTTGTCAACGTAAGGTTCTGGGCTTCACATAACAGCAACATTTAAGACAAAAGAGGTTACAGAGGGCAGGGGAATACATCAAGTCACCATGCATTGGACATTCCCATCACAACACACGTATAAATGAAGGGGATTTGGGACATCCTGCATCATCTAATTGTCTGTCATCTATGAATGACCTATTCTCCAGAATTCATGGACATCACTTAGGGCTCACCAGGGTTCACATTGCAATCCACTGCCTCAGAGGTAGCAAAATCAGTGCCAGAAAGAGAAGGGCAGCTAACCTTAACGGGGGTCGGTCCACCACCCGTGTTTTCCGCCCATTTTTTTATGCTCTTTTAGTGAATAATATTCTGTTACTATTAGTATGATAAGAAATTGAGTAATTGGAGCTGGGGGAACCTCCGGATGCAGATGATGTAAGTACTTTCTTATTGTATGTTGGGAGAATGCTTATGGTTGAGAGTGTGCTTGTATGCGAGTGGATGTATGTGTGTCTCTGTGTGAGAGGGGGAAACTGTGATTCAGAGCCAGTTACTGATAGTGACTGAGAGTCTGTGACAGGTAATGAGTGAGAATAAGTGAGAATGAATGTCATTGAGTCAGAGTGATTGCTAATGAGTGAGAGTAAAAATTGAATGAGTGTGTTTATAAGAAGGAATAAAATGAGTCTGAGGGTCTGGGATTAGGAGTGAACGAAAGTGAGTGAGAATGTGTGAATCAGAGTAAATGAGAATGAGTGAATATAAAAGTGAGTGCACACGAGTGAGAGACTGAATGAGAGTCATTGGATTGAATGAGTGAGAATGAGCGAATAAGAATGAGTGAGAGTGTGTAAGAATGACTGACAATGAGAGAGTGAGATTGAGTATACGTGAGTGTTGGTATTATTGAGTTTGAGGATGAGTGAGTTAGAGATCGCAAAGAGCGAATAAGGTATAGCAAGTTGCAAGTGTGTGAGAGTGAATGAGGGACTGGCTTGGGTGAGAATGAACATGAGTGAGTGAATGTAAGTGAGCATGAGTTAGAAGGTGTTGGTATGCTTGTGAGTCTGTTGTTGGCATGCAATACTGAAGGTAATTTTTGGCTTCTAGAGTCATCCATGCCAAAATATTGTCCCTGGAATTCTGAAGGTGATTGTTACCATGACAGGTACATATGAAAAAATACTGTCACTGGCATAATGGAGCTCATCGTTGGGTAATTGGCACCTTTGGTTAAAATAATGGTACTGGCAACATGGTGCAAACACATGAAACTCACTGCACTGGCAGACTTAAGGAAATTCTTGGCATCCATTGCATAATACTGGCACTACCTCAATAGAGATACTTTTTGGCATCAGGGAGGAAAACTATTGAAAATTGTAGGGGGGGCAACAATGACAAAATACTGACCTTGGCATGCTAGAGGTCATTTTGATGTAAAAGTAACCAAAGGAATATAGGTGGCATTAATGGCAAAGTTCTGATACTGACATGTTGTATGCAACTTTTGGCATAAGGAAACACCAATAACATATGAGGGGCAACCATGACAAAATGCTGGCCCTCCCACAATGGGGGTAATTTGTGACATATGGGGGCACCCATAGCACATTTTAAAAATTATGGGGACCAACTCTTTTAGAGCTTCAGTTTGCAATGACGTGGCACAACATGAATGGATTTGAATATGAATGAGCATACTTTCCGAGCCTATGGTTTTTTAGAAAATCTATGTGAAAAATGGGCTTTTAAATACACTATTTGACCCCATGTTTTTCAAAATATTTCTCAAAGGGAGAACTTCGAAGCTCTCGAGGGTTTTCAGGGCACAGCTCTGCCACCTGTGAGGTTCTACATAATGCCCTGTGGCTCAGCCCACACTCCATTATTTATTTAACTAAGCAGTAGTCATGAAAACACAGAGTTAAGTTCTAATATCAATTTAAAATTGATGAAATTCCATTCTACAGCTTGTGCTGTAGCAGTGAGCCTACTTTCCTGTGGGGAGATAACTATGAAATACCACAATTGCCCCTCCCTTCTGTAAATTTCCTCATACTAGGCTGGATCAGTATGGACATTGAAATTCCAACATATTGTAAGATACACCAAGTGAATGCCAAATTTCAGGCATTTTCATCAAATGGTGTCAAAATTATAAAGAAATGAAAAAAATGCCTTTTCAGTGGAAAATTATAGTTTATCAAAAGTACTCAGTTGTTATTATTGACTCCAGTATAGAGCACATGAAGGTCCCTGTGCCGAAACATGCTGTACATGACTTAGGGCCCTGTTCTCAGAGCCCACAGCACATTTTCAAATGTAGTGTATATATATGTAGTGTACTCTTCATTCAACTGATATCATCTAAGCTGATGTACAAGAGCGGGATAGTCTAAGTCTTCATAAGAATTTGTGAGATGTTGTAAGACTTAGTTCCAGGCTAACAAGCAAACCTGCACGAAATAAGATTCTAGGTTAAAACTCTATCTGTTCATTTAAAAACATTATCATTACAGAATAAAAGAGGAATTAGAAAGTTATTTGGGAAGTAGCACATTCTAAAACTAATTCTTCTAGAGGACTAACATGAGGAGTGCATCTGAAGTAAACTCAAGGAAAGACTAAGTACAAATTATTAAACAGTCTGTCATAGAGACTTCTCTCGAAACAAGGGCAAAAAGCTCTATGTATGAATCAATATGCAGACTAGAACAAGTCTTCTCAGGTACAAAGATCAAAGACAATTGCTTATCCCAAAATAAAGCAGCATTTATAATGTTTCAAGGTACAGAAGCCACACACCTTTCATGGTATTGTGTAACATGACAAGGTTGGATTAGCAATATTGAAAGTACATAAAACAATCAAAAGTCTGCTACACAGGATAATTCTAGAGACACCCACTTCCTGATGCGTTTTATGGGTTAGGTTATCAATAACTATTTAAGCCAACAAATTGATATTTTAATATTACATAGCAATACGTGGCTTGGTCAGTTAATGAATAACATTCACAGGACATCGTTAGGACTTTGGCAGGAATCTGGGAAAAGAATATCCTGAGCATTTATTCGTCGAGAAAACACTGATATTACATTTTATACTCATACAGACACTACAAGTGAGGCTTTGTTTTAGATACATTTCCTCGTCATGCTAATTGTAATGTTTCAATTATGCAATATTTTCTAAAATGTAAAAACATACCTGTACTGGCATCTGCTGAGAAATAGTTAGGCCACCAAAATGATCTCCAGTTTCAGTAACAAAGAGTTGAAAGACTGAAAACTACAATGTTTTATATGGTATTTAGATTTCTGCGGATGAGATATCCATCACCATTGTGCTAGAGTAACCCCTCTGCCAAGATCTAAATCAGGCCCGAGCTCCAGATAGGTAAAAACCTGATCTACTTTTTCCTTTACATTTTTCTACAATGCCCTCTCTTATCCAGTAGCATATTAATCATTAGGGCAGAGGCAGCCTATCGGTATGGGCTCTTTCACAAAGCATGGTGAGTGTCTGTCAGGCTGAGAAAAGTTTAGGCTGGAAAATCCACATCACCTTAGATAGAGGCATCCTGGCACTTTACAGGCCGTAATGAGCAGGCACCTGGCAGCCTGAGCTAAGATTTGCTGAGCTGAAGATTTCACAGCTCTGAGGGCAGTTACACTATCAACCTTGCAAAGCCCAGTGAGGATCCTTCTCCTGATAATGATGGAGAGCATAACTGATAGTCAGCCTTGAGCTTTACAGGTTTAGGCCCTGAAATGCCCAAGGCTGACTGTCAGTGAAACCCCAGTATTTTCACCACCCTTCTATCAGTGGTACCTCCACGGCCCTTTCCCAACTCGTCAAAGAGAAAGGTAGGATCAGCAAGTTTCATTGACTACTCAAGACTGTGACAAGTTAGGGATGCTCTTTCTCTTATTGGCTGACCCAAGACAAGGCCATCCAATGAGACAAGCAGGCAAGATCTTCTGTTTTATTGTTCTCTTCCAAAGCCTGAAGCTCCTTCCTGGGCCATCGTGGCTCTCTACCCACCTAAACATCCTGCCTTCATTGTTGCTTCCTGGAATGTGTTTTATTGACTGTTTGGTGTGTGTAAGTGTGTATGATAGTATGTGTGCAGTTGGAAAGTGGATTATTGGTAAGCGCAGGTAGGTACCTATACATTTCTTCTCTTCACAATTTTTACAATCTCAACATGAATTACCACTTTAGTCGAATGTTTTTCTTCTTTTTCAGCCTTGAGAAAGCCCCGGCGTACGTGCCTGTGGGGCGAAACACGTGTTGGCTGAGTTTCTGTTTTTTTGTGGGACCTACTTGGCTATATTTCAACCAGGAGCTCACCTGCTTTCCAAAATAAAGGATTTGTTTCAGAGCATTTAGACTCTTTGGCAGTTTCTTCTATGAACTTCACTGATTGCATGATAACCAGAGACTATCTAATTTTTTCAGTGGGACCTTACCTTTTTGTTCATAAGTGTACTTCTTTTGGGGGTCTTGGGTCCTTGGCCCCTGGTCAAGCTCCCACAGTTACGAAATAGGCATTTTACACAGGACGTTTGTGGCTTGGACCCTCTCCTTTTTGGAGCATCCTTTGTGCAGGTACCTATACTTAGCAATAAGCCACTAACCCCCACTGGGTCCAGTTAATTCACAATAAATTATTCTGAGCTCTACACTTGTAGCTTGGCAATGATCAGCTAGGCTTAACTTAGGAGACAGGAGTGTAAAGTATTTAAAAATCAAAAAACAGTAAAGAAGTAAAACACAAAACACAATGAAAATCCAACACCAATGTATAAACATAGATATTATTTTCATCTTTAAAATGACACTAAAACAACAAAGATCCAAAGAAGGGAACCGGAGATATGAATTTTTAAAGAATCAGGCCTTTGCAACAACCCTGGCGGTTGGTGCAAAAGTGGCCGTAATACCGCCAACAGGCTGGCGGCAATTACTGCCAAATTATGACCATGGTGGAAAGATCTCAGATAGACAGCCACTTTACAATGGCAACCACGGTGATAGCCGCCTACAGCCAGGCAGAAGTCAATGTTCCGCCCACCGTATTAAGACATGCCAATCCGCACCTTTTCCGGGGCATTACCAACGACATCAAAAGTCTGGTGGAAACAAAGCTCAGATGTGAAAGGACTCACCATTGGAGACACAGGGAACAACCATGCTGCCATGGAGCCCAAGCTGCAAGTCTTCCCCATGCTCTTCTATGTGCTGCTCCACCACAAACACCAACTCCGGCGAAAACAACAACGGTGAGTACAGCCGCCTACCACACAAGGGAGGGGGGAGGAAAAAGAGACTGACACACACACTCACAACACACACACCCCCAACACCATACACACAACCAGATGCACAAGAAAACAAGTTATTCCATCTAAATCGGCTGAATAATGCAAGGACAAAATTAATGTACTAAAGTGAGTGCAATAAGATCAACACAGTAGAAAAATAACTTAGCCAAATTTACAGATATTTGCAATTGTACAGTTCAAGGGACACTGCCAAGTCCTCATTTTGCGTGGCCCACATGGCCATATGCCAAAGTCCAAGGCCCCACTTGTCACCTGCATCAACACGAACACTGCAGGGGCATCAGTTGGTAAATAGGCAGGCACCTGAGGGGGACATGGAATGGGGGGGCACCTCAGCCGAGAGATAGACGAAGACCACTGGTTCTGGAGGGGGCAAAATGCCCTGTGCTTGATCCTGGGGAGTGCAAGGTCACAGTCTCTCAGGTGGGTGTCATACCCACAGGATCTGCAGAGGGCAGGCCGCACCGCAGCCCATGGAGGCAGGACTACATACCATCCACTGGTGGTGACGCCTACTCAGCGGTGGAAGTGGTGCTGCTGCTGCTGGTGGGAGGAAGCTCCAGCCCATCCCCTGCAGCCTTGGATGGTTGCCCACTGGTGGTGGTGGTAGTGCTGCTGCTGTTGGGGGAAGCTCCAGCCCATCCCCTGCAGCCTTGAATGGCTGCACAACCATGGTTTGTGGTGGGGGCTCCGTCAGAGTTCCTGCCCCAGGCCCCTTTCCCTTCCTGCCTGCTGGGGTTGGTTCCTTGGTCTTCCTGGCAGTAGCTGGGGCAGGCTCCTTGCTCTTCCTGGCAGCAGCTGGGGCAGTCTCCTTGGTCTTCCTGGCACCAGCTGGGGCAGGCTCATTACTCTTCCTGGCAGCAGCTGGGGCAGGCTCCTTGCTCTTCCTGTTAGCAGCTGGGGCAGGCTCCTTACCCTTGAGACTGCCTGGTGCAGACTCCTTCACCCTCAGGACATGTGTCCTGGATCCTTTCCCACCAGGAGTGGGTGTGGTGACTGCTGGGCCTGTGGACTGGGTGGCTGAGGTGCTTGGCTGGGTTTTTGTCACCCTGGCCAGACATGCAGGATGGGGGAGGTGATGGGAAGAGGTCAATGGTGGATAGGAAAAGCTTTTTAGGGAGATTGGGGCGGGAAGAGGGAAAAGGTTTGGGAGTGGATGAAGAGGGAGTGGTTGTTGGAGGTTTCTGTCTGCTGATTTTGGGTGCAGGTGCATTGGCTGGATGCTGTTGTGAGGTGGATGGCTGTTGGGTGTCTGAGTGCTTGTGTTTGTGTACTTTTTGAGGGGGGCAGACACAGTGGGAGAGGACACAGGGGATGTGTGCATGGCTGTTGTGGAGGTGTCTGCCTGTGAGGTGTATGTTCTGCTAGGTGTGGTGGTGATGCTGGTAGTGGATGAGGATGTAGTGCATGCCAGTGTGAGTGAAGACGGGACTGGGAGGGAGGAGGAGTAGGAGGGGGATACAGTGAAAATTGTGGATGTTGGTATGTCTGCAGCTGGGTGGTGTTTGTGTGAGTGCCAGTGGAATGATGTGTGGTGCTTGTGTTTGCCTGTGCCACTCTTGTGTGTTGTCTTGTGTGCATGCTCATCTGCCTCTGTGCTTGGGATAGGTTGGGGTTGAGAGGAATGGGATTGGGAAGAGGAAGTTGGAGGGTGGAACAGGGACAATGGCTGCCATCAGAGAGGAGGCCAGAGCCTGGATTGATCTCTGATGGGCCACCAAGCCAGTCTGAATGCTCTCCAGGAATGCATTGGTCTGTTGCATCTGGGCTGCCGGCCCCTGGATGGCATTCAAAATGCTTTACTGCCCTACAGAGATGGATCTCAGGAGGTCAATAGCCTCCTCACTCAGGGCAGCAGGGCTAACTGAAGCAGGGCCTGAGGTGCCTGGGGCGAAGGAGATGCCCACCCTCCTGGGTGAGCAGGCACGTGCAACTTGGTGAGGGGCTGCTGGGATGGCGGTGCTGGTACGGGGGTGGCGGTTGTACCTGTAGCTTGGGCGGTCACAGAGGTGCCCACCACCACCAGGGAGCTTCCATCAGAGCAGGTATCTGTGTCAGAACTGTCCCCACCAGTGTCCACTGTGGTGCTCCCTTCACCCTCCGTCCCACTGGTGCCCTTCACCGTCTTGGGACTCCACCTCCTGGGTCCTGTCGAATGCAGCTTCCTCTGTCGCCGGTGCCTCCGCTCCTCCGCCAGATGATGCTAATTCACATAAGTACATGGTGACAAAACAGAAAGGGGGGAGAGACAAAGGATACACTTGGTCAATGGCTGCACCAACACCACCGTTGGCATACACAGCACACTCACACACAGAGTACAGGCCTATGCACTATGCATTCCACTACCAGTGATATTACTAGCTAACAAGGCATGGGGAGGGGCACACACCGTCAAATCCAGCACACCTGGGACCCACGCAGCCTTGACCAGTAGTGAATGCCTCTGACCTCGGTAGCAGGATTATCCCTTCTGGACCCTAGCCACCAGGGTACCTATCCTGCAATTTCAGGCCAGGCCCAGGGGCACCCACTGACACAAATCCCCTACCCAGATACCACCCTACCATGTGTAAGTTATAATGATGGGCACTGTACTCACCTCCTTGTGGCTGCTGTGAGGCCCTCAAGCGCCCATCCAGCTCTGGATAGGCCACTGCCAGTATGCAGGCCATCAGAGGGGTCAGGGTTCGATGGGCACTCCTTCCTCGTTGGGACGCCATCCCCAGCTTGGCCTCCGCCAGTTTCCGTGCCCAGCGTCTCAGGTCCTCCCACCGTTTCCGACAGTGGGTGCTCCACCTGCCATAGACCCCTAGGGTCCACACTTTCTTGGCATTGGCACGCCATATACACTTCTTTTTAATGGGCTTTGCCCCGCAGAGGGAATACACACAGGAAAATAGTATTAGTCAGACAGTCCTGCCTGTTACACTTATGGCCCACCATACCCCTTCACATCACCATTGACACACACATGGCCCAGCACGCAAACTGTAAGCTGCCCAGCGAACATCCACCCACCCCCCTTACATGATGCCTTCACAACCCACTCCATGCATTCATGCCACATGCATCGTAGTCACAGTGTACTCACCTGTTGGTCTGGAGGCCCATAAAGCAGTCCGTACTGGTGTAGGACCCCATCCACCAGTCTCTCCAACTCTGTCGAAGTGAAGGCAGGGGCCCTTCCCCCAGTCACACAAGCCATGGTAGGTTCCAGACACAGGTCCACAGCAGCACATGCAGTGTAGGTCCTCTCCTGTTGAAGGTCAGGCAGCAAGTGAGGAATCAGATAGAAAATGGCGGACACGTCCGCAACGGTGCATACCGTCACCGCTGGCGTACATCACCATTGGCCACTGCTCCCCATAAGGCTCAATTATAAAAAATTTGGAGTTGCACAGTGGTTCCCGACCACCTCCCGCAATGGCACACAACGTCAGCAGAATTACCTCACTTCCACCTGTCTCTCCACACAGGACAGGGGGACGCCATTTCAGGGGAGGGGGCACGCCCTGGATAATTGCTGCATCACTGTTTAATTTTGGACATACAGGACAATTCACACTGACCCGTTAAAATTTGACAGCATGCATCTTACTGTTGTAGCCCCATTGTTCAGTTTGTGACCTGCTCCTCACTCTTTTGTCCCATAGATTGCTACTGCCGCGGATGAATAGGAGATGGAGACATAACCCCTTGTACAAACCCCTGGTGGACTTGGCAACAATGGAGGACAGGCACATCATCCTCACCTATAGACTTGACAGGGCCACAATCACAGAGCTGTGTGCCCAATTGGAGCCTGACCTGATATCTGCTATCCGTCACCCCACTAGGATCCCCCATCTTGTGTAAGTGCTAACAGTTCTCCATTTCCTGGCAACTGGTTCTTTCCAAGTGACAGTGGGCTTGGCAGCAGGAATGTCACAGTCAATGTTCTCAATTGTGCTGACCAGAGTGTTGTCTGCCCTGATTAAATACATGTGCAGCTACATTGTATTTCCCCAGGTGGATGATTTGGCCACAGTGAAGGCTGACTTCTATGTAATGGGACTTATCCCGAACATAATTGGTGCAATTGATGGAACACATATTGCATTTGACCCCCGTCAAAATGAACAGGTGTACAGAAATCTGAAGAGTTTTCACTCAATGGTTGTACAGATGGTGTGCTTGGCGGACCAGAACATCTCCCATGTCAATGCTCAGTATCCTGGGTCGGTGCATGATGCCTTTGACCTGAGGAATAGCAGCTTCCCAAATGTGATGGGCCAGCTGCAGAGGCACAGGGTGTGGCTAATAGGTGAGCCCTGGTTCCCACCCAGTATGTGTTGGTGTATGGTGTTGGCCATATGGGATAGTGCGTGGCCAAATATTGTCCCTCAATATTTGCAGGTGACACTGGTTACCATAACCTATCATGGCTACTGACCCCTGTGAGGAATGCCAGGATAAGGGCAGAAGAACGGTATAATGAGGCACATGGGCGAACCAGAAGGATCATAGAAAAAACATTTGGCCTCCTGAAGGCCAGGTTTCGTTGCCTCCATCTGACAGGTGGATCCCTGTGCTACTCACCCAAGAAGGTATGCCAGATAATAGTGCATGCTGCATGTTGCACAACCTTGTCTGGAGACACCATGTACCTTTTCGGCAGAAGGAGGAGGCTGGAGATGCCCATGTGGCAACAGTGGACCCTGTGGACAGTGAAGATGAGGAGGCAGAAGATGAGGATGTGGACAACAGAATATCAGTTATCTATCAGTATTTCCAATGACACACAGGTGAGACAGTGCAACTTCATATTTCTATGGCTATTGGTGTATTCTGTGTGGCTGTGGCATGATGGCATTACCCAATTTTTACTTCCACTTACTATCACCTATGGATTATCATTTTACAGATATAAAATGGAGCACTGATAGCACTTACACAAGAGGGGGGATCCCAGTCGAATGATGGATAGATTAGATCAGGTCTGGCTCCAACTGGGCACACAGCTCTGTGATTGTGTCCCTATCCAGTCTAAAGGTGAGGATAATGTGCCTGTCCACCAGCGTAGGTAAGTCTACCAGGGGTCTGTACATGGGGGTATGTCTCCATCTCCTATTCATCCGAAGCAGTAGGTATCTAAGGGACACAAGAGTGTGTAGGCTGTCACAATTTGTACAACTAAATCACAAAAGCCGTCCACATTGTACAATTATGTATTGGGACAGTGTAAATTTCGAAGAATGTGCCTATTTATTCTGTGATGCAGCAATTATAGATAGGCCTGTTCACCCCCCCACAGAAATGGCGACCGCCTGTCGTGTGTGGAGGGACAGGTGGAAGTGAGTTAATTCCACCAACTTTGGCCATTGTGGCAGTGGGAGTTTGTGAACCGCCATGCAGTTCCTCATTGGATAATATTGGGCCCTATGGAGTACAGTGGCCAATGGGGATGTACGCCCGTGGTGACAGTGTACACCGCCGCATACATGACCGCCATTTTCTAAATCATTCCTCACTTGTTTCTTACTTCAAAACAGGAGTAGACCTACACTGCATGTGCTGCTGTGACCTGTGACTAGGGAAGGGGCCCCAGCCTTCAAGGAGGAGTTGGAGCGGCTGGTGGATGGGGTCCTACCCCAGTACAGACTGCTGTATGGGCCTCCAGACCAACAGGTGAGTACACTGTGGGCACGATACATGTGGCATGGATGCATGGAGATGTGTGTGAAGACATTGTGCAAGGGGGGAATTATCTGTTGGCAGTGTACATGTTGTGCGCTGAGCTATGTGTGTGCCAATGGTGATGGAAACGGGTATGGTAGGCCATGTGTGTGACAGGTTAGTTTAATGGTGTTTTCCTGTCTTTATTGCCTCTGCAGGTCAGTGTCCATCAAAGAAAGGAATTTGGGGTGCCATCACCAAGGAGGTGTGGAACCTGGGGGTCTATGGCAGGCAGAGCACCCATTGTCAGAAACTGTGGGAGGACCTGAGATACTGGGCACGGAAGACCGTGGAGGTCCAGCTGGGTCTGTCCTCCCAACGAGGAAGGGGTGCCCGTCAGACCCTGACCCCCCTGATGGCCCGCATACTAGTGGTGGCATACCCTGAGCTGGATGGGCACCTGTGGGAATCACGAGAGGTGGAGTCATGTGGGTATCATTACATATTTTGGCTGGTGGGGTGGTATCCGGGTGGTGGTTGTGTGTTAGTGGATGCCCCTAAGGCCAGGCCAGACATTGCAGCGTGGGTCCTCTGAAGAGTAAAGGTTGCATGGCAAATACATGTAACCTAGCTTGTTAGTAATCACTTTCAGACAGGGCATTGTGGGTCCCAGGTGTGCTGCAGTTGGCACTCTGTGCTCCTCATAATGCGTTGGTGACTAGCCATATCACTGGTAGTGCAATGCATATTGCTTAGGCCTATTCCCTGTGTGTGAGGGTGCTGTGTATGACAATGGTGGTGTTGGTGCTGTAATTGACCCAGTGTTTCAATTTTCTCTCACCCCCCCTTCTTTGTTCTGTCATCCTGTCCCTGTGTGCATTAACAGCTCAGAGCAGGCGTTAAAAAGGGGCAGGCCATTAAATAAAATGGGCCCCTATGTACTCTGCAGGAGTAGCACCAAAATGTTGGCACTACTCCTACAGAGTACATCAATACCGTAAAAAAAAATGACACTATTGCCCCATACCCTGTGCCATAGTGCACCGTATGTTAAATATGGCGCACATATGGTGGTGCTCATGGGCGCCAGAAAATTCTCTTAAAAGTTTCTTAAATATGCCCCTAAGTTTGAGACAGCCAGGTATGAAGCTGGAAAATGTCCTTGTCCTGCCATGGTTGCACTAACAGTCGAACCTCACAACACGATAAAGAACTAAACCGTGGTTACCATAAAGTGACAGGAATGTCAACAACCATCCCACTGACCAAATGTCGCAACTGACGTGGACTCGCATTACATAAATATATGCCCTGCACACAACACGTGTTGAAAGTGTGACAAGCTCAACTGTTTTACAAGAGTCTGTAGAGGGGGTAAAAATGAAGAATACCCTCAGAACTCCCGCGGACACCCTGCCCCTCCAGTAACTAATACTGGAGGGGAACCAAAAGAGTGCACTACAAACAGCACTCTCATAAACGTATGACTCACAGAAGAAAACAAATGAGATCTGTTCCTTCTCTCTTATATCTATTGGGACAAGTTGGGCGGCCAGCCTTAACCCCGGTACATGGTGCAAGTCATACACATAATGAATGGTACTGGCTCTGATTCATTCAGGACCCTCAGTAAACAGGATGGATTTCAAACAATTTAAAATGGTGAAGTTCAGACCAAAGATCATCCCCACAAGCACAGGCACATTAATAGATGGCAGACACTTGCTGCTGCCTCTGGCAAGAGCGACTGACACCACCATTCATAAGGGGAACATTGAGACACAGGCCAGGTTTTAAATCAACAAAAAAGAGAGGTAATACACCTCAGCTGCCAAAGAAATTACTTAAATGAGTTTTGTGCCTCTTCAGAAGCCTAGGCTGCCTGAGAAACACAACTATAAAGCTAACCCATGGCACAATGGCATTAAAGGGTGTCCTTCCACTTCAGACTCTTGGTAGAAGAAGAGCTACAAAGATTTTAACAACTTGGGGTAATCAAAAAATTACAAAACTCTACCCTAAAGGTGTCCCAAATGTTAATTGCTATAAAGCCAAAATAGTCCAGAGCCATTCTGTTCTATATAACCAAGAAAATTCCAAACAAGGCCATATTCTGAGAAGGGCATTTAACACCAACAATAGCTGACATCATTGTGGATATAAATAGAGAACACTGATTAGACTTAAAAGCTTGATACCACAAGGTGACCATTGACTCTGGGAGTCGGAATAGTATGACATTTTCCACTCACCTGGGATTAAGGCGATACCATCCACTCAATGTTGGTATCTCATTCACCTCTCTCTCAGGCCTGGAAGGTGTGTTGAATGTGAGCGACAACATCTTGATATACTCAAACACCATGGAAGACCACCACCTGTGAGTTATGCACACCCGACTAGCTGAACACAGCTTAACATCCTTTAGGAAGAAATACTAATTGTTTCCAAACCACATTGAGTTTCAGCAACACTCTTTTTAAGGAAGGCCTTGAAATCGACCCAAGGAAAGCAAAAGCCACACAGAAAGCCCCTGATGCCCAGATGGCAGTCGAGATATGCAGCTTCCGGGCAGGGCCATGAAATATGGGCAGTTCAAGTCCAACCTTACTACCATGTCTAACCCACTGTGACCCTTAATGAAGGCAAATACCTTGTGAGCATGGAATTATGGAGAGGGAGTGACTTTTCAAGCCATTAACCCCTTCGCTGCCAGGCCTTTTCCCCCTCCTGTGCCAAGCCTTTTTTTGGCTATTTGGGGCAGTTTGCGCTTAGGCCCTCATAACTTTCTGTTCACATAAGCTACCCACGCAAAATTTGCGTCCTTTTTTTCCAGCATTCGAGGGATTCTAGAGGTACCCAGACTTTGTGGGTTCCCCTGAAGGAGACCAAGAAATTTGCCAAAATACAGTGAAAATTTGTTTTGTTTTTAAAAAATTGGAAAAAAGGGCTGCAGAAAGCAGCTCGTGTTTTTTTCCCTGAAAATGGCATCAACAAAGGGTTTGTGGTGGCAAGATCACCATCTTCCCAGCTTTCAGGAACAGGCAGACATGAATTGGAAAACCCAATTTTTCAATACAATGTTAACATTTTACTGGGACATACCCCATTTTTACTATTTTTTGTGCTTTCAGCCTCCTTCCAGTTAGTGACCAAAATAGGTGATAAACCAATGCTGAATCCCAGAAAGCTAAACATTTCTGAAAAGTAGACAAAATTCTGAATTCAGCAAAGGGTCATTTGTGTAGATCCTACAAGGGTTTCCTACAGAAAATAACAGCTGAAATAAAAGAATATTGAAATTGAGGTGAAAAAAACAGCCATTTTTCTCCACATTTTACTCTGTAACTTTTTCCTGCGATGTCAGATTTTAACGCAATATACCGTTATGTCATTTGGACTCTTCTGGTTGCGGGGATATATAGGGCTTGTAGGTTCATCAAGAACTCTAGGTACCCAGAGCCAATAAATGAGCTGCACCTTGCAATGAGTTTTTATTCTATACGGGTATACAGCAATTCATTTGCTGAAATATAAAAAGTGAAAAATTGGTATCAAGAAAACCTTTGTATTTCCAAAATGGCCACAAGATAAGGTGTTGAGAAGCAGTGGTTATTTGCACATCTCTGAATTCCGGGGTGCCCATACTAGCATGTGAATTACAGGGCATTTCTCAAATAGACGTCTTTTTTACACACTGCCTTACATTTGGAAGGAAAAATTGTAGAGAAAGACAAGGGGCAATAACACTTGTTTTGGTATTCTGCGTTCCCCCAAGTCTCCTGATAAAAATGGTACCTCACTTGCGTGGGTAGGCCTAACGCCCACAAAAGGAAATGGCTCAAAACACAACGTGGACACATCACATTTTTTCACAGAAAACAGAGGTGTTTTTTGCAAAGTGCCTACCTGTGGATTTTGACCTCTAGCTCAGCCGGAACCTGAGGAAACCTAGCAAACCAGCGCATTTCTGAAAACTAGACACCTAGGGGAATCCAAGATGGGGTGACTTGTGGGGCTCTGACCAGGTTCTGTTACCCAGAATCCTTTGCAAACCTCAAAATTTGACCAAAAAAACACGTTTTCCTCTCATTTCGGTGACTGAAAGTTCTGGAATCTAAGAGGAGCCACAAATTTCCTTCCACCCAGCGTTCCCCCAAGTTTCCCGATAAAAATGGAACCTCACTGGTGTGGGTAGGCCTAGCGCCCACAAAAGGAAATGGCCCAAAACACAACGTGGACGCATCACATTTTTTCACAGAAAACAGAGGTGTTTTAAACAAAGTGCTTCCCTGTGGATTTTGGCCTCTAGCTCAGCCTGCACGTGGGGAAACCTAGCAAACCAGCGCATTTTTGAAAACTAGACACCTAGGGGAATCCAAGATGGGGTGACTTGTGGGGCTCTGACCAGTTTCTGTTACCCAGAATCCTTTGCAAACCTCAAAATTTGACCACAAAAACACTTTTTCCTCTCATTTCGGTGACAGAAAGTTCTGGAATCTAAGAGGAGCCACAAATTTCCTTCCACCCAGCGTTCCCCCAAGTCTCCCGATAAAAATGGTACCTCACTGGTGTGGGTATGCCTAGCGCCCACGATAGGAAGTGGCCCAAAACACAACATGGACACATCACATTTTTTCACAGAAAACAGAGGTGTTTTTTACAAAGTGCCTACCTGTGGATTTTGGCCTCTAGCTCAGCCGGCACCTGGGAAACCTAGCAAACCAGCACATTTTTTAAAACTAGACACCTAGGGGAATCTAAGATGGGGTGACTTGTGGGGCTCTGACCAGGTTATGTAACCCAGAATCCTTTGCAAACCTAAAAATTTGGCCAAAAAAACACTTTTTCATCTCATTTCGGTGACAGAAAGTTCTGGAATATGAGAGGAGCCACACATTTCCTTCCACCCAGCGTTCCACAAAGTCTCCCGATAAAAATGGTACCTCACTTGTCTGGATAGGCCTAGCGCCCACGAAAGGAAATGGCCCAAAACACAACGTGGACACATCACATTTTTTCACAGAAAACAGAGATGTTTTTTGCAAAGTGCCTACGTTTGAATTTTTGCCTCTAGCTCAGCCAGCCCCAGGGGGGCAGAAATGGCCTAAAACAAATTTGCCCCCCACCCCACCCGGGGAGCAACCCTTGCCTACGGGGTCGCTCCCCTTGCGTGACGTTGGCGCAAAAAAAAAGATCCCTGGTGCCTAGTGGTTTCTGCCCCCTTTGGGGGCAGATTGACCTAAAATCGGCCGATCTGGCCCCAAAGGGGGCAGAAATGGCCTAAATACAATTTGCCCCTCCAGGGGAGTGACCCTTGCCCAAGGGGTCGATCCCCATCTGTAAAACAACAACAACAAAAATCCCCTGTGCCTAGTGTTTTCTGCCCCCAATTAAAATAGGCTGATCTGCCCCCCAGGGGGGCAGAAATGACCTAAAATAAATTTGCACCCCAGGAGAACAACCCTTGCCTAAGGGGTCGCTCCCCTTGCGTGAAATTCATGAAAAATTAAAAATAACCTCCCTGGTGTCTAGTGGTTTCTGTCCCCCTTGTGGGCAGATTGGCCTCATAAAAATAGGCCAATCTTCCCCCAAGGGGGGCAGAAATGGCCTAAATATAATTTGCCCCTAGGGGAGTGACCCTTGCCTAAGAGGTCGCTCCCCACCTCAAAAATACAAACAAAAAAAAAAGAAATTCCTTTCCTTCCCTTTGAAGCCTCTCTGGCCTCCTCCAAGTGATCGGGAGAGAAATGCAAAGCATTTCTCTTACGATCGCACTGGAAGCTGAGCTGAGAACCTGAGAGGAAGGAGGAGGCCTCTGTGACAATCAGAGGGGGGTGGAGGAGTCGGGGGTGTAAGGGGAAGGGCTTCCCCTTCCATCCCGGCCTTGGGGGGGGGAACCCCACAGAGGGAGGGCTAGCGCTCCCTCTGGGCTCTGTGCCCAGGACGTAATGGTTGGGCACACGAGCACTGTGCCTCAGGACGTAACCATTACGTCCTGGGCACAGAAGGGGTTAAAGACACACTTGTTAAAGATGTCATCATGGCCTATTTCAGCTTGGATAAACATCAGCAGCAGCTCTTGAATGAGAGCGTCGGAGTTCAGTTAACTCAGCTGGCAGTTTTGTAAGTTATGCAGATAGTAATGACCAAAACAAATACCATCTACATAACATTTACTATTTCTAATAAAACAAAGCATGTGCCTGCTGGGTACTGCCCTCAGTGCCTGGCTGCCTTTCCTTACATTCCTACTCACAGACACAAGTGTCAAGATAGGCATCCAGGCACATGCCACTAAGGCACATGCACTAATGTGCAGGTGCTAGTTCTATTTTATTTTATTTTCTCAACTTCAGCAGGCCGGGCTGACCTAGCACCAGCCATGGCCTGTAATTATTGGGGTTTCAAGAGACCATCCTCTAATGGTGAGCAACAGCATCATATGTTGAAGCAGCCCTGGGTGTTCAGGGCATCAGCAGTGTATTTCCTGGGGCTGCTTGTCAATCACAGGCTGCAACCAAGCACCCACCCTTTTCCAAGTCATCACAGGGTGTGGTGGAGTCGACAGGCCAGGAGTGACAAGTTGGGAAAGGGGGAGTGGGGATATCTGGGGTTTTGAAAACTCACACACTCTGTCAGCGCTGCATATAAGCTTTACAACAGGTATTTATTTGTGTTTTATTTTTTCAAGTTACAACCTTGCTATGTAGATTATTTTCATGATCTCCTTGTGCTATTTAAAGCATTGAACTTTCTCTGAATTGATATTTCATTTGCACTTTTCATGAGATGCTCCAAATCAAAGTTGCACACACTAACGACTAAGGTAATTCATCCTTTTTGTTGTATATTGCTTATTTACTGGTTAATCTGGTAGTATTACTCAGAAGTATTTAGTTGCAGTCTGGTGTGTTATCTTTTGCTTGTGTTTTTTTTTTCTCTCTTCTCTGTCATGCTATTTTCCCACCGTTTCCTACTCCCCACAGCTTCTCGCCTTTGGCCCTCCCACCTCCCTTACTTCCCGCCCACCTTCCAGGACTACTTATATGGGCTGCTATTCTGCTTCATTGAGTAGCCTGTTCCCTTGGTGTGTGTGCTGCTCTCTGGCTGCCAACTCCTCCTGCACTGCAGCAAGCGCCTCTGGTTCGAGCCAGATGTCCCGGGTTTCCACTGGTGCCTTATCATCCTCAACCTTTTTGGAATCCAATAAATATTACTGATTTGCTAGCTAATCTCCTAGTATTATTCAGTAGTGTTTATCTGCAGTGTGGTATGTTTTGTTTGTTTTTGAGTTTTCTTTTGTTCTGGGCATTCTCTTTGCCCCTGTCGCTCTACTTTCCCATTGTTTTCCACTCCCCACAGTTTCCTGCCTTCAACCAGCCCACTTCCCTCAGTGCTGCACATCGAATGAGTGCTAAAGGCAAGCCCATATGCACCCATCTATGCCTCAACCATGTCTAGCACCAGGAACCCTGGTTCTGCAAACATCCTCCGATACTCATGGGATCTGCTGCCACATCTCACCTAAAAAAGACCACAGGTCCTTTCTCCTGCTGCCACTGCCACTTTACCTGCCACGCTGACCCACCTGTGACTGACCACATAGCTGCACACTCTTCTAAAATGTACCCTGCTTAACGTATGATCCCTCTTCAAGCACTCAACCAAGGTTTGGGACACAGTTTATTTCCGCTAGCTTGACATCACCTTCCTCACCAAAGCTTGGCTCACGACCTCCTCTGCACCTGACATCGCAGCATCCATTTCGAATGGCTACAAGATCAGGAGGCGACATCTCCATTACTTACAAAGAAACTCTCCAGTGCACCACCCTTTCGGTCAAAGACTGCTTATGAAACACCTCAATTTTCAGATAAATATAAGTGCCAATACCACCCTTAAATGCACCCTTGCCTTCAGGCCTCCCAGACATCATCCCAACTTCTGTGACGCCATCCCAGAACTTATTGCATCTACAGACATTGACACTGAACATTACATCTTCCTTGGAGACCTAAACTTTCACCTCCAGGTCATCAATACAAAAAGCAATAACCTCCTAGATGGTATGAACATCATCAGGCTCAATCAAATAGTCATGAATGCCATGCACACCACAGGACATGCTCAACACTATCTTCACCTCCAGCAACAACATTGAATTCAGCCACACCTCAGAAATCACCTGGTCAGACCACTCCATTGTTCATTTCACCTATGCCACCACTCCCAGTCACCCCCCCACTCAGCCTCATATCACCCAGCGAAGCTGGCACAAGATCTCCATGAACCAATGGACAGAAGGCCTCAGATGCCATTCCCCAGAAGCCACCTTGGACGTCAACACTGGCGTCAAAAACTTCAACTCCTGGATCACTGACTGTGCCGACAGAATAGCACCATGCAAAATGGTCACACACAAACCCATCAAACAAGAAAAATAGTACACTCCAGAGCTGAACTCACAGAAACGCAAATGCAAGCAACTTCAGAGACGCTGTTGTACCACCAAAGCTGCCAGCGACAGAGCCACTTTCAAACACTAATTCAACCAATTCCAAAATGGCCCAAAAGAAGCCAAGAAGAAAGACTTTCTAACTAGGGTCCAATTTATCACCAACAGAAGTAAGGAATTATTCAAGGTTGTCAAAAAATCCTTCAGCCCTCCAATAGGAGAAAATAACATTTCACCTACACAGGAATTCTGAGACTCCCCTGCAGACTACTTCCATGACAAAATATCCCCAACATACAGAAACGTTGCACCACACTCAACAGCCCCTGACACTTTAAGCCTATAAAGAATAGAAACACACTGGAGTCAAGCCACTCCTCAGAAAACCTTCTGCAAGCCCAAACGATCTAAAAAACTACTGACCAATCTCCCTGCTTCCCTTTCCAGTGAAGGTCATCGAGAAGGCCATCCACCACCAGCTCACCTCCGGCCTAGAGGACCACAAACTTCTGGATACCTTACAGTCTGAGTTTAAGGGCCAACCAAAGCACAGCATCTGCTCTTATCTCCACAACAGAGGACATTAGAATCTTGCTCGACCAAAGAGACTCAGCCACATTTATTCTCCTCTACCTGATGACGGTGTTGGGCACTGTCTCCTATCACATGCTGATTAGGAGACTCTACGAGATAGGCATTAGAGGAAAGCCCTACAGTTGATCGCCTCCCTCCTTTTTGGCAAATTGAAAGGAGTCTTCCTCCCTCCCTTCACCTCTCAACCCAAGGACTTCAAAAGAGGAGTACCATAGGGCTCTTCCCTCAGCCCCACCCTTTTCAATGTCTACATGACCCCCCCTGGCCAGATTTGTCAGGAACTACAGTCTGAAAATAATCTCCTACGCAGACAACACTCAACTCTTCCTCTCGCTATCTATAGACACGCCCACTACGAAAGCCAATTTCTACCTCCACATGAATTCCATTGCCAAATCGATGAATGGCAACTGCCTCAAGCTTAACACAGACAAAACAGAAGTCCTCTTATTAGGAAACTCTGTCTTACCCTGGTACGTCTTGTAGTGGCCCAACGAGCTTGGACCTCCCACAACCTCCTCTAAAGCCACCAGGGACCTGGGGTTTATCCTCAACAATAAACTCAGCATAGAGAAACAGATCAACACTACCTGCTTTCTCACTCTATATATGCTATAGAAAATCTTCAAGTGGCTCCCAGTCACAATGAGAACAGTCACTCAGGCACTAATCACCAGCTCCCTATACTACAGAAATACTCTCTACTTAGGGATCTCAGCTCACCTCACAAAATGAATTCTAGTCATCCAAAACTCATCCGCCAGACTTATCCAGGACCTCCACAGAAGAACCTTCATCTTCTCCCATCTAAGACACCTTCGGAGGTCGCATCTATTCCTTCATCACAGTCAAAGCCTAGAACAGCCTCCCATCTCACCTTAGAACGGGTCCATCCCTCAAGGAGTTCTGGAAGGGCCTCAAGACCAGGCTATTCGACTAGAGCTCTGCAGCCTACATCACCTGGATACCTTATGTATGACAAGTGCCTTATACAAATCCCCTGATTGACTGATTGATTTTGTGTCAGCCTCTTTTGTTCAGTGATGTGTAATTTCAAAAGATCCTGTATGCGCTCATTTCCACTTATTTTGTTGCATATAAATTACACTCTGCATCGTATTTAATCAAACATTTTAGTGAGCAGAAAGCTCTGCAAAGCACACGAACACCTTTGCCAAGTCACAGATAAAATGTGTTCACGTGCTCTTTGTCTACATTTTTATATTGCTGCGCACAATGTTCAACTCCAAGTCACAGATAAAATGGCTACGCACCACTGTGCTTCTTTCACTAAGCGCATGAATATTAGCTCCCTTTCGTTCGAAGGCAGTAATGAAAATTTGAATGTGCTCATTGGTTTCTATTTTTAACGTTGCTATGTTCATAGTCAATACACTCCACTGTGTGTTTAAAATATGTACTTCACAGAGCGCAGGAACAGGCTAGTTTCTTTGAAAATGAAATGTTCATCTTGCACTATACTAACCTTTCTACCTTGCAATGCTTAACCTGTTCTGTGCCGCGGATGTAATGGTTCCGTCCTGCGGCACAGTGCTCGTAGCCCAGAGGGAGCGCCAAAGGCAGGGATGGAAGTAGAAGCCCTTCCCCTTCTACCCCCAACAGCCCCCAACCCCCCCACACCCCTGTGACGTCACCGTGCGATCGAGCGCTGACCATCACAGATGCCTCCCCCCATCACGCTGGAAGCACAGCTTCCAGAGCGATCGGAAGAGAAATGCTCAGCATTTCTCTTCTGATCACATGGAGGAGGCCTGAGAGGCTTCAAAGTGAAGGAAAGGAATTTCCTTCCCTTTGAAGTCTCTCTGAGCATTTTAGCAATCTGGCTGCTAAAATACCCACTAGACACCAGGGATTTATTTTTGAGCTGAAATTGGAATAAGGGGAGCGACTCCTTGGGCAAAGGTAGCTCCCCAGGAGGTCATTTTTTTTTAAGGCCTTTTTTAGAGGTGGGGAGCGACCCCTTAGACAAGGGTCGCTCCCCTAGGGGGCAAATTATATTTAGGCCATTTCTGCCCCCCTTGGGGGCAGATTGGCCTATTTTTATGAGGCCAATCTTCCCCCAAGGGGGACAGAAACACTAGACACCAGGGAGTTTTTTTTCCTCATTTCACGCAAGGGGAGCCACCCCTTAGGCAAGGGTCGCTCCCCTGGGGGGCAAATTTATTTTAGGCCATTTCTGACCCCCTGGGGGGCAGATCAGCCTATTTTAATTAGGCCTTGGGGGCAGATACCACTAGGCACCGTGGATTTTTGTTGTTGTTTTACAGATGGGGAGGGACCCCTTAGGCAAGGGTTGCTCCCCTGGAGGGGCAAATTGTATTTAGGCCATCGGCCGATTTTAGGTCAATCTGCCCCCAAGGGGGGCAGAAACCACTAGGCACCGGGGATCTATTTTTTTTTGCGCCAATGTCATGCAAGGGGAGCGACTCTGTAGGCAAGGGTCCCTCCCCTGGGTGGGTGGGGGACAGGGGGCAGAGGGAAAATGTATTTTAGGCCATTTCTGCCCCCCCCCCCCCCCCCGGGCGCCAGGGCAATTTTTTTTTTTGTGTTTTTTTTTTTGTTTGTTTGTTTATTTAGAGATGGGGAGTGACCCATTAGGCAAGGGTCGCTCCCCTGGGGGTCAAATTGTAGTTAGACCATTTCTGCCCCCCTTGGGGGCAAATCTGCCGATTTTTGTTAGGTCAATCTGCCCCCAAGGGGGGCAGAACCACTAGGCACGGGGATCTTTTTTTTTGCCCCAATGTCACGCA
The DNA here is from genome assembly GCF_031143425.1 of Pleurodeles waltl. NCBI lineage: Eukaryota > Metazoa > Chordata > Amphibia > Caudata > Salamandridae > Pleurodeles > Pleurodeles waltl. Next base: position 265,534,367 of record NC_090440.1, read on the forward strand.
AGGGGAGCGACCCCTTAGGCAAGGGTCACTCCCCAGGGGGATGGGTGAACGGGGGGCAGGGTGGCAAATATATTTTAGTCCATTTCTGCCCCCGAGGGCAGATCGGCCTATTGTTATTAGCACGATCTGCCCCCAGGGGGCAGAAGCCTCTAGGTGCCAGGGATACATTTTTGGGGGTTTTGTTTTGTTTTTAGAGGTGGGGAGCGACCCCTTAGGCAAGGGTCGCTACCCGGGGGGGGGGAAAGTTTATTTTAGGCCTTTTCTGCCCCCCGGAGGCAGATCTGCCTATTGCTATTAGGCCGATCTGCCCGAGGGGGGGCAAAAGCCTCTAGGTGCCAAGGATTTTTTAAAAAACTGTTTTTTGTTTTGTTTTGTTTTGTTTTTTTAGAGGTGGGGAGCAACCTCTTAGGCAAAAGTCACTCCCCTGGGGGGCAAATTGTATTTAGACCATTTCTGCCCCCCTTGGGGGCAGATCGGCCTATTTTTTTTAGGCCAATCTGCCCCCATGGGGGCAGAAACCAATTAGGCATCAGGGATTGGTGTGTGTGTCAACACCAGAGCAGTACGCGCTCTATTGGTGACAAAAATGCAAAAACCCAGCACTCTCAAAACAAAGTAATTTATGCATTGTGCTGATATGTTGAGGTTTAACCTTTTGCAGCGCAGAGTTCAATCCTGAAAACGTATTTTTAATATGCTTACAAATACTGTTCCTTTGCAATGTATTGCTGCAGGTTTTCAGAGTGTGTTAGAGTGTGGCCCCTTTCCAGGGCCTTCCAGAGACTTTCCCTGCAACATGCCTGGGTGTGGTTCTGGGCTGGGCCAAGACTCTATAAAAGAGAGCCAGCCCAACTCCCAGTGCTCATTATTCAGAGGTCCCGGTGCAGAGCAGCAGCTTCTTCCTGAGCTCCTCTCCCGGCGGCCTATTTGGATCATTGTTCCAGGCGGTAAGACGGTGGTTGGACTGTCCCGACACCGTTATTGAGAATTTTCATATTCTTGATTTAATTCTTAAATGAGTAACAGATTACTTGCGTGCTACCATTTCTTGACATTTATATGGTAGTTTACAAATAGGCAAGATGCGCAATTTGTTTCATAAATGTTTGACTTTGTTATTCCTTGCGTGCTTGACATTGGCATGGTGGCTTAAGAATCGGCAAGACGCGCAATTCGCTTTATGGTGTTTAAACATTGTTGTCCATTGCGCTACTGTTTCTTGACATTTAGATGATGTTTTACGAATTGGTAAGACACGCAACTCGTTTCATGAGGATTTAACTTGGTTGTTCATTGCGTGCTACCATTTCTTGACATTTACAGGGTGGCTTAAGAATCGGCAAAAGAAGCGCGATTCGTTTCATTGTACTTTGATCTTGTTATTTATTTTGAGCTGTTATTTCTTGACATTTACATTGTGTTTTACGAATCGGCAAGATGCGCGATTCGATTAATGATGATTTGACTTTGATATTCATTGCGTGCTACCATTTCTTGGTATTATACATGGTAACACTCGAATCGGCAAGACGCACGATTCTCTCCTTGAGTTTATTTCATGTTGTTTATTGTATGCCACTATTCTAAGATATTTATTATGTAATATTCGAGTTGACAAGTTATGTGATTTGTTTCCTGAATACATATTGTGTATTCATGGTGCACAATCCTTTTATGGTGTTTACTATATATATATATATATATATCTGCAATATGCACAATTTGTGTTGAAACATTTTAAGAGTACATATAAGGCCAGAGTTTCTAGATGCAATATTGTATGGTCCTAGTATACATTCTCAAAACAGGATTTATATGACTGGTTTAAAATTTAGTCAGAATGTTTTTCTGATTCTCATGTAAAGGTAAGTACTTGAATACTTTTCATTTAATTCATCTTGATTCCCCTTCAGGTATCCGGCCATCCTAAAACTTAGTAATTTTAAACTTAACTCTTAGATTGTTCATGTTTTCAGAGTGACTAGGCTTAGAATCATAGTCTAGTATTGATTTCAGGAGATATAATTTTCATATTGTGTGTTCTAACCTTTTTCTTACTACAGGTCTCCTTCCCAGCTGTTCCCTTCCTAATCCCCTCTTCCCCTCTTGAACTTTCTCAGTCTCTGTGATTTATCTATCAGAGTCTTGGAGCTGTTCAGTGGTGGACGTGTTGGGAACGTGCACAGACCCCGAGGATCCGGTGACTCTGACAATGTGTGTATACATGTGTTTTCTTTAGGGGGGCAGCCCCTTGGGTACGGGTCGCTCCCCATGGAGGCACATTACTGTTGGTCATATCTGCCCCCCATTGGGGGCAGATGGGCCGATTTTTGGAAGGCCCATCTGCCCCCAAGGGGGGGCAGAAAGCCCACCAAAGGCCAGGGAAGTTTTTTTTTTCAAAAATAAGAGGGTGGGGTTGTGGCCATACCCTCACCCCAAATAAATGGGGCCAAAGTTGTTCTGCCCACCAGGGGGTAGATGGGGCAATTACCTCAGACCCACACGCTGAGGGGGGGGCAGAAAGTCTTTTAGATGCCAGGGAATAAAAAAAATATATATATATATTGGGGTGGTGGCTACCAACCAGTATGGGTCTGGTTACGCTCCCACCTCAACTGAAGGGGGTAACAGTCTTTCAGCTCTCCCCCGCACTCTAAAACATCTTATCCCACAGCAAGCAAGAAGACATTTGATTATTTTGGGTTTTAGTTGTACATTAGGGCCATTAGAGCTTGGCTTCCTCTCAAAATCGTCCCACTTGGAATGGTAAGGGCTGCACTTTGGGACGCTGCCATGTAGAAAAATCCACAAGACCTAGACACATCAGAAAACTAAACATCTGGGTGATTCCAGGGTGGTGTGTTTCACATGCCCCCCGCACCATTTTTGTACCCAAAATCCCCTGCAAACCTCTACGTTTTTGTGATGGAACCTTCCGGAATCTGCAGGAATCCACAAAATTCCTACCACCCAGCATTGCCTCTATACCGATAAAAATTCTGCTGTACTTGTCAGCCTAAAAATGTTTTTCTGCAAACTGCCCTTTTAGACCCCCTTTGGTTCCCGCTCAATATCAACATGTTTTGGCTCTTCCCTTTCACAAGCACTTGGCCCACCTACACAAATGAGGTATCATTTTTACCGGGAGACTGAGGGGAACATTGGGTGGTATGAAATGTGTCCTAGTGCAGCGATCCCACACAGAAATGTGGGGAAAATGTGATTTTATAGCTAAATTTGAGGTTTGCTGAGGATTCTAGGTAAGAAAACATTGGGGGATCCACGCAAGTCACACCTTACTGGACTCCCTCGGGTGTCTAGTTTTCAGAAATGTCTGGGTTTGGTAGGTTTCCCTAGAAGGCTGCTGAGCCCAGGACCAAAAACGCAGGTGCCCCCCACAATAACAGGTAGTTTTGTATTTGATCATTTTGATGTGTCCAGATAGAGTTTTGGGGCATTTCCTTTCGCGGGCAGTAGGCCCACCCACAAAAGTGAGGTACCATTTTTATCGGGAGACTTGGGGGAATGCTGGGTGGAAGGAAATTTGTGGCTCCTCTCTGATTCCAGAACTTTCTGTCACCGAAATGAGAGGAAAAAGGTTTTTTTTGGCCAAATTTTGAGGTTTGCAAAGGATTTTGGGTAACAGAACCTGGTCAGAGCCCCACAAGTCACCCCATCTTGGATTCCCCTAGGTGTCTAGTTTTCAGAAATGTGATGGTTTGCTATGTTTCCCCAGGTGCCGGATGAGCTGGAGGCCAAAATCCACAGGTAGGCACTTTGTAAAAAACACCTCTGTTTTCTGTGAAAAAATGTAATGTGTCCACTTTGTGATTTCGGCCATTTCCTTTCGTGGGCGCTAGGCCTACCCACACAATTGAGGTACCATTTTTATTGGCAGACTTGGGGGAATGCTGGGTGGAAGGAAATTTGTGGCTCCTCTCAGATTCCAGAACTTTCTGTCACCGAAATGAGAGGAAAAAGTGTTTTTTTGGCCAAATTTTGAGGTTTGCAAAGCATTCTGGGTAACATAACCTGGTCAAAGCCCCACAGGTCTCCCCATTTTTGATTCTCCTAGGTGTCTAGTTTTCAAAAATGCACTGGTTTGCTAGGTTTCCCCAGGTGCCGGCTGAGCTAGAGGCCAAAATCCACAGGTACGCACTTTGTAAAAAACACCTCTGTTTTCTGTGAAAAAATGTGATGTGTCCACGTTGTGTTTTGGGCCATTTCCTTTCGTGGGCGCTAGGCCTACCCACACAAGTGAGGTACCATTTTTATTGGAAGGCTTAGGGGAACGCTGGGTGGAAGGGAATTTGTGGCTCCTCTCAGATTCCAGAACTTTCTGTCACTGAAATGAGAGGAAAAAGTGTTTTTTTGGCCAAATTTTGAGGTTTGCAAAGGATTCTGGGTAACAGAACCTGGTCAGAGTCCCACAAGACACCCCATTTTGGATTCCCGTAGGTGTCTAGTTTTAAAAAATGCACTAGTTTGCTAGGTTTCCCCAGGTGCCGGCTAAGCTGGAGGCCAAAATCCACAGGTAGGCACTTTGTAAAAAACACCTCTGTTTTCTGTGAAAAAATGTGTTGTGTCCACGTTGTGTTTTGGGCCATTTCCTTTCGTGAGCTCTATGGCCTACCCACACAAGTGAGGTACCATTTTTATTGGCAGACTTGGGGGAACGCTGAGTGGAAGGAAATTTGTGGCTCCTCTCAGATTCCAGAACTTTCTGTCACCGAAATGAGAGAAAAAAGTGTTTTTTTGGCCAAATTTTGAGGTTTGCAAAGGATTCTGGGTAACAGAATCTGGTCAGAGCCCCACAAGTCACCCTATTTTGGATTCCCCTAGGTGTCTAGCTTTCGAAAATGCACTGGTTTGCTAGGTTTCCCCAGATGCAGGCTGAGCTAGAGGCCAAAATCCACAGTTAGGCAGTTTGTAAAAAACACCTCTGTTTTCTGTGGAAAAATGTGATGTGTCCACGTTGTGTTTTGGGGCTTTTCCTTTCGCGGGCACTAGGCCTACCCCCACAAGTGAGGTACCATTTTTATCGGAAGACTTGGGGGAACGCTGGGTGGAAGGAAATTTGTGGCTCCTCTCAGATTCCAGAACTTTCTGTCACCGAAATGAGAGAAAAAAGTGTTTTTTTGGCCAAATTTTGAGGTTTGCAACGGATTCTGGGTAACAGAACCTTGTCAGAGCCCCACAAGTCACCCCATCTTGGATTCCCCTAGGTGTCTAGCTTTCAAAACTGTGCAGGTTTGCTAGGTTTCCCTAGGTACCGGCTGAGCTAGAGGCCAAAATCCACAGCTTGGCAGTTTGCAAAAAACAGCTCTGTTTTCTTTGTGAAAATGTGATGTGTCCACGTTGTGTTTTGGGGCATTTCCTGTCGTGGGTGCTAGGCCTATCCATGCAAGTGAGGTACCATTTTTATCAGGAAACATAGGGGAACACAGAATAGCAAAACAAGTGTTATTGCCCCTTGTCTTTCTCTACATTTTGTTCTTCCAAATGTAAGACAGTGTGTAAAAAAGACATCTATTTGAGAAATGCCCTGTAATTCACATGCTAGTATGGGCACCCCGGAATTCAGAGATGTGCAAATAACCACTGCTTCTCAACACCTTATCTTGTGGCCATTTTGGGAATACAAAGGTTTTCTTGACACCTATTTTTCACTTTTTATATTTCAGCAAATGAATTGCTATTTACCCGGTAAAGAATAAAAACTCATTGCAAGGTGCAGCTCATTTATTGGATCTGGGTACCTAGGGTTCTTGATGAACCTACAAGCCCTATATATCCCCGCAACCAGAAAAGTCCAGCTGACGTAACGGTATATTGCTTTAAAAAATCTGACATCACAGGAAAAAGTTACAGAGTAAAACGAAGAGAAAAATGCTGTTTTTTTTCCTCAATTTCAATATTTTTGTATTTCAGCTGTTATTTTCTGTAGGAAACACTTGTAGGATCTACACAAATGACCTGGATGAATTCAGATTTTTGTCTACTTCTCAGAAATGTTTAGCTTTCTGGGATCCAGGATTGGTTTCTCACCAATTTCGGTCACTAACTGGAAGGAGGCTGAAAGCAGAAAAAATAGTAAAAATGGGGTATGTCCCAGTAAAATGTTACAATTGTTTTAAAAAATTGGGTTTTCTAATGCAAGTCTGCCTGTTCCTGAAAGCTGGGAAGATGGTGATCTTGCCACCGCCAACCCTTTGTTGATGCCATTTTCAGGGGAAAAACCACGAGCATTCTTCTTCAGCCCTTTTTTCACATTTTTTTGAAAAAAAAAAAACTTTTCACTGTATTTTGGCTAATTTCTTGGTCTCCTTCAGGGGAACCCACAAAGTCTGGGTACCTCTAGAATCCCTAGGATGTTGGAAAAAAAGGACGGAAATTTGGCGTGGGTAGCTTTTGTGAACAAAAAGTTATGAGGGCCTAAGTGCGAACTGCCCCAAATAGCCAAAAAAAGGCTTGGCACAGGATGGGAAAAGAACAGATGTCAGAGCACTCATGATATCATAATTAGAAGTTACTAATGTATCCAATCTTCTTCGTAAGTTGACAACAAACTCGTGTTTGTCTCAGAGTCCAGTTTTATTCATAATGTTCTAATATCCTCCATAAGTACAGCCAACACGTGTTTCATCCTATGAGAAGTTGCTCTCTTAAGGACTTCATCAGGGCTGAAAATAAATAAGAGTAGTGTCTATATATGTGGTACAGAACAATGGTCAGATCAGAAACCGGACCAAATTCAAAAGTGACAATAGTGCGATAAACCAAGACATGATATATTGTGACTTATGTGATATTCATCAAGATAAGAACCAATGACCAAGTTAAATATAGTACAAACCAACAATTTTTACAACGCAAAGGGAAATGCCCAGGTCAGCAAAAGAATTTCAGTCTAAACACAAGAACACCATGTGTAATACCTATAAGTGCCGAAGGTTCACACAGTAAGAATGTGCACGTCACCATCGAAAAACCAGAGTTAAGTAAAACTCCATGTGAGTATAGCAGAAAGGGACCCCGATTCGTGTGAAGTTTTAGACTCAAAGTTTCAGAATATACAAAATGGAGTCGAGGAAAGAGTCCTACAATAGCCAGTAATAAATCCCTCAAGAAATATATCTAGGACATACCTTCATTTCCATTAAAATGTTAAGTGGAAAAATAATCTCAAATGCTAGGTGAAAAGCCTATATAAAAACAAAAAGGAAACACAAAACTTAAACCAAACTCCCTATCAAGTAAGGGATATATAACCACCACCAAGTAACCCAATGAACAAAAGGGGCGAGAGAGCCTCCACTGACCTTTATGCCATATATTCAATCCAAAACAACCATTACATCGAGGTAGTCTCCGTTCGTATCTAAGGTAGATTAAAGAGCATGTAAATAATAATGTGGTCAGCCCCACCGCGTAGATACCAAAAATTATTATAATAGCCTAGATGCCGAAACTAGACTAAACTGGGATATCAAGTTCTCACTGCAATCCATATCACTCACCTCTCAGATGAAATCTATCAAAGTAAACGTGGGGAACCAACCGCGCGGTCCAATTCACCCCGCAGCGTCCCAGTATCACCGAGCAGCATACTATCAGACCGCCCGGGAAAAAAACGTCCATTTAAAGCCTGCCCGCGTTGTTTGTAGAAATGGAGAAAGGACTATAACTGTCAAAAATGGGCGCCATATTGGAATGTCTCAAATGTTAAATACGAAGACAAATTAAATATCGATATGCCATCAAACGGGTCTCTATATCTAGGAAAATGAGGCAACGCCCAATATGTCATGATGAGAGGTAAAGAAGGTCTTAATATATAAGGAGAAATGTCAGCGAAACAGCCATCTAAATAATGATCATAATAAATAGTAGGCGTAATAATGCTATTACAAGAGCAAGAACAATAATGAAAATTCGATTAAAATTTTCCCTGATAACCCATGCAAAAGTCTCTAAGCTCTATTACTAGTCATGTCCTCCGACTCACGAAGATACATATATCTGCCTTTAGCAATGAGTTTGCCTCACTATAGGTTACATATGGTTTCAATGTGGCACGTACTATCGTCCTTTGGTTTCAATTTCGATTATCTTCTCTTTCTATCCCACTTTGAACTTATTCCTACAGCCTCATTGCTAAAGGCAGAGAGTGCTCCTTTTGGCTTTAAAGTGGAGCCATTTGGTTCGTTGTAATTAACATGCATGCCATTTACACGTAGGAGGCACCCATCCTCAAGTGTTCAGCAATAAGAATGGCGTTTGTGTATATTATTATTATATATATATGTAAATATATATATATATATATATATATATACACACACACTACTTAGGGTGTCCAGAAATAGGGATTTTTTGCATTTTTGTCCCTTAATATTTTTGCACCCATTTAAGGAATGTCCACAAAACTTTGCAGACTTTGTGCCCCTGTATCGTTCTTGGAGCCCAGAAGGTTTTGCAGTGTTTACGAAAGTGCAAAGCAAATAAGGGAATCCCAATACAGGCTTCTAATTTAATGCATTTTCGCAGACTTTTGTATTTTGCATAGTGTGAAGAAAGTCAGGTACATGTTTAGGAAATTTGAAAGTATTTCATAGTTGGGTGTGAAGATCATTAAATAGAGGAAGTGAATGTTAAGTTATAAGGTACAAGGTATTTATTAGGTATATCTGTGACAGTGGCAATACTGCATTACTAGCTCAGTACATAGCAATGCCAAGGGGTTATCTGATTGGCTAATGTGTTGTTTTCCAAAACAAGAAGACATCCATGTTGTTTTACACAGTGGTTGGACTGTGTTTTGCAATGTTCCTTAAAAATCTGTTGAAAAAGAAGTTTTGTCTCCTACATGTAATTATAATTAGTTCAGTGTTGTGGCGATGTGTACAGAATAATATTTGGAAACGGCTACATGTTTTTCTAAAAAACATGGACTATAGCAGGACTTTGCCTGACATCTCTAGAGAGTACTTATCTTCCTCTTAGGTTGGCACTTAAAAGAGTCTTTGATTAAAAGTGTGACCTATGAATTTAGATATGGTTGAGCAGCAACCAGCAGATGTTATTAATGAATACATTATTGCCATCCAAGGTAAAATAAATGTATGATCTGAACAATATACCTAAGGATGGAAAACACAACATTGAGGTGATATACCATAGAAATGATGTGATCTCTTAGGAAGCCAGAGACCATTTTGTTGATATGGATGAGCATGTTTTCATACTTTCCTACATTTGCTCATAAGCACTCCCATTTAATCATTTGGCAAATATTTGAAAACATCAAATAGACTCATTAAAAATGCTAAAGCAGCTTTCATCTCTATTTCAATTTGCACACCGGTTAGATAACCAATATAACTCCCTCCAAAATGAATAATTGTAAAATGGGGAATCTGACAAGCGTTAAGAGATGAAATGAGAGGTATGATGTTATTCCACATGAAACCTCGTTCAGCCATCCACACAATCTCAGCATTTTCCAAACCTAAATTATGCTTACTTCCACACTTCTTCACATACTCCTTAAGCCAAAATATATAACTGTAATTTATACCAGTGATGTCATCAATGATGTAATTTGGGATTTCATCTGTGATATCAAAAATGTGAGAAAGTGCCTCTTTTGATATGGTTAGCCCCCCAACCCACTTTTTTGCCTGGAACATGATGTGGGTTCAAACTGTAAGTGCCTTGGGCCCCTGCTAAGCAGGTTCCAAGGTCCAGATAACTTTCCTCAAACACTGTACTGCAATTACACTTCGGCCACCCTTTTAAGGACCTAGTAAATGGCATCCCTGGTACCTAGGGCATGGGTACTGAAGAGGGCCCCTCAGAGCTGCAGTACCAATTGTACCACTCTGAGAGGCCCCACACCAGCCTCATGCAAAATGCCATACCAAGTTGCATGACCAAGTGTTCCCTAAATTGCAGACTCCACATGGTACTCACCCTGGGTGCCATGTCCACTAACACTGCATGCAATATAGATAAGTAACTCATCTAGCAGGTCTTACAGCCCTATGGCAGGGTGCACTAAAATGCTTGTGAGGGCATATGTGCATGAGCAAGTATGCCCCTACTGTGTCTTTGCTAATTCTTAGACATAGTAAGTGTACAGGGAAGCCATAGTAAATGCATGCTGGACACTGGTCACTACAAGTTCCCCAGCTATATAATGGCATCCATGAACCATGGGTTGTTTGGTCTCAAACAACTGAGAATAATACATATATGCGTGTGCCAGTGTGGATTTATTATACAATGTAACCAGAGGGTGCCTTAGAGGAGCCCCCTGAAAAATCTAACAGCCCTGGCATGGTTGCTGACTGGTGTCACACCTCCTCCCCGAGGCACACACACTGCTCCGGCAGTCAGCTTCAAAGGCCTGGACACCTTTGAAATCTGACCCTCAGCATCTGCTTCTACCAGCAAAAGGCAGCCACTGGTTCTATCCTCACTTTATGCAGTAAAACCAATGGGAATATTAAGAACAATAGGAGGAGTGGACACACTCAGCCTGCACTACCCCTCAGGAGTGGCAGGCGAGGTGACCACTCCATTTCATTTTCCCCCATCTTGGATGGTAGGAAAAATAGCCATTCAGAGTCAGTGTTGTGCCTGCTTCCCACAGGAAGTAGTCATTTTGTGGGTGTAGCCACTTTGAGGCAGGTAGCCCATTGGCTACTACCAGGTACTCCCACTAATGTCCCCAAAATACAGTATTTAGAGGGCATTTCCAGACCAAGACCTTAGATTTGAAGGACACAAGAAGACCAGGACAAAGAAGCCCCAAGGCATGAGAAATGAAGCCCTGCTGCACAGAAAAAAGGCACCAAACCCTGCCTGCTGCTACAAGGACAATCATCGCTACAGGGTTGCGTGGAACTGAAGGACTCTATAAAACCCCAGAGCACCTCCAGTCTTCTAAAAATTACAAAAAAACTCCCTTAGAATAAAGTTAACATTCTCCTGCACCCGGCAGGCAAGCAACACATTAAGGGGGTGATTCTGATTCTGGCGGGCGGCGGAGGCCGCCCGCCAGAATTCCGCCCCCATTATACCGCTCCGCGGTCAGAAGACCGCGGAGGGTATTATGAGTTTTTCCCTGGGCTGGCGGGCGGTCTCCAAAAGACCGCCCGCCAGCCCAGGGAAAAACTCCCTTCCCACGAGGATGCCGGCTCGTAATCGAGCCGGCGGAGTGGGAAGGTGCGACGGGTGCAGTGGGACCCGTCGCGTATTTCAGTGTCTGCAAGGCAGACACTGAAATACTTTGCGGGGCCCTCTTACGGGGGCCCCTGCCGTGCCCATGCCATTGGTATGGGCACGGCAGGGGCCCCCAGGGGCCCCGCGACCCCCCCTACCGCCATCCTGTTCATGGCGGCTTTCCCGCCATGAACAGGATGGCGGTAGGGGGGGTCAGAATCCCCTCGGCGGCGCAGCGAGCTGCGCCGCCTTGGAGGATTCTTAGGGGCAGCGGAAAACCGGCGGGAGACCGCCGGTTTTCCTGCACTGACCGCGGCCAAAGCGCCACGGTCAGAATGCCCTGCGGGGCACCGCCGGCCTGTCGGCGGTGCTCCCGCCGACCCTGGCCCCGCCGGTCTAAGACCGCCGGGGTCAGAATCACCCCCAAAGTCTGGTTTACTGACCTGCTGCTGACCAACAACTCTGAAAGAGCAGCCCAGCCAAAAACTGTACAGCTGCTCCAGAGGACCCGTTCTGCCTCCATGCCAAGTTTGGTGGAACCAGGACCTTCCAGGACTGGGGAGTACCAGTACCTGGGGTACCGGACCCCCAACGGCAGACATCCAGAAGCAGAGTCCATTCCGGACTCCCAAAATCACAGAAGCAAGCACCAGTTGAGACACTTAAGGACACCCAATTTCCACCTCCTGAGTGACCCGGCTAACCTGAAATCCACCTTCATGACCACGAGGACTCCAAGATGCACAATGCCTGACTGACCTATCTGCGCTGCACCCGGCCTCCCTGGGCCCTGCACTGACCAACCAGCTGTGCTCTCATGATCCCCCAAGTCCTTGTGACCTCCCTTCAAGAGGACCCTTTGGACTTACCTTTAATTGCCTCTGTGCAGTGTGTTTCCAAGTGGCCGCTCCTTTGCACACCAGCTCCAATTACTTCAGCTGCTGCTCCCTCTCAAACCGGTAACCACCCAAACTTCTCCTGCTGGACCATTGGACTGCTCCATGACCTCGACCTAAAAACAGAAGGGGACACTTGTGAGAACATTGCCTGATTTTCATATGCATTTTCTAGTTTTCCCATTGATTCCTATTGTGCGTCATTATGCACAAAAACAGCACATTTTCTACTCTTCAAAAATTCATAACTAACAAAGTTCTTACCATATAATGACATTCTTGGTCATAAGAAATTCATACAAATCTGCATTATTTTTGTAAATTGGTCTCAAGTCATTCTTCTGAATGTCTGTCTTCATGTATTAATAATGTGAATACAAGGAATGCTTAGCACAACTCCTATATTAGCCTAACTGCTTGCCCATGTTACCATAAACATAGAGCTTTAGGTTATTTTAACTCTGGATACTGAAGTGGGATTGTTGTGTAGCCATTTTAGCTATAATTTTATACACATTATTTCAGCAAACTAGACCTGCCGCTGTGCACTTTAAGCTAGATATATTTTATTCAGCTTTGTTATATTATTTTAACATTAGCCACATTTGTGGTCTTGTTTTATTTTCTCTATCTAGCTGTTCTTTGCCTAGGTCAGCACTGCGTTCTTAAACAAGACATTTCTCTCACTCTGTGCTTTTCTCAAGGCTGCAGTAAGATATGTTGCCGGCAAAAGTGGTACGCTTGTCTCCAATGTTCATAGAAACATACACACTCTTATGTGGGAGTCCTTTCTTGGAACATCGGGTGTTCTATCATAAAGACACTACTTTGACCGTGAATGTTAGAGGGAGATTTCAGCCAGATTACTATGACTGTATGCTGATTGCTGATTGCTTCGCTGCAGCTGTTTGTGTAGACTCCTTGCTTCCTGGCCCATATGGGAACGATGTCTGTCTAGACTACAGGCCTCCTGCTCAGGTATGAGGAATGATGTCTTCCCAGGAGGAACCTGAAAGGCATATTTCAAGCTTAACATGCTGTGCTCTAACCTAGTTTAGGTAGGAACGATCTCCATAGTGACAGTATGGTAGGGTGATTCTTGTGTTTTACTCTCCTTGTCTCAATGTTAATCTAATTGTGCTTCATCGTCCTAGTTATTGCAATCTATGCTTTATTATCTAAGATGCAGTCACTTCAATAAAACCTTATTGAACTATACTCTGCCTCTGATTGCCCTTGCGTATGTGAGACTAATGTAACTAAGAGAAACGGATGAGATCTGAGTGACCACGATTTCCCTGAGGAGTCATGTATGTCATGTGCCCGGTTGCCATAATCATCCCTGCTCTTGGATGAAGATGAGGCACTGCTAGTTAGCCGGAAAAAACCCGGATTAGGCTGACAGGCATCACATGGTGTGGGATTAGACTCAGTCCCCCGCAGTACAGGTGATTCTGCCACCCAAATCTCATAGTCTCATTAGGATAATAAGAACCTACGCAACAGGATTGCTTGGACACTCTGCACAGTGCACATCGTTTTCGTAAACAATATAGAGAGTCAGCCTCCTACAATAAATGATGTCATGTATTATAGATCATAAATCATAGATCATAAATGATGTTGTAATATTGGTGCAGGCAGGTAAACAGATTTCAAGTTTGCTTCTAGGGGGCAAGAGCATTTTCAAAGCTCCAGTCCTCTGGGAGCAGACATAGGGGGTGATTCTGACCCCGGCGGTACAAGACCGCCGGGGCCAGGGTCGGCGGGAGCACCGCCGACAGGCCGGCGGTGCCCCGCAGGGCATTCTGACTGCGGCGGTTCGGCCGCGGTCAGAAGAGGCAAACCGGCGGTCTCCCGCCGGTTTACCGCTGCCCTTAGAATCCCCCATGGCGGCGCAGCTTGCTGCGCCGCCATGGGGGATTCTGACACCCCCTACCGCCATCCTGTTCCTGGCGGTTCGCCCGCCAGGAACAGGATGGCGGTAGGGGGTGCCGCGGGGCCCCTGGGGGCCCCTGCCGTGCCCATGCCAATGGCATGGGCACGGCAGGGGCCCCCGTAAGAGGGCCCCGCAAAGTATTTCAGTGTCTGCTAAGCAGACACTGAAATACGCGACGGGTGCAACTGCACCCGTCGCACCCCTGCAACTCCGCCGGCTCAATTCTGAGCCGGCGTCCTCGTTGCAGGGGCATTTCCTCTGGGCCGGCGGGCGCTCTTTTGGAGAGCGCCCGCCGGCCCAGAGGAAATGTCTAAATGGCCGCCGCGGTCTTTTGACCGCGGTGCGGTCATTCAGCGGCGGGACCTTGGCGGGCGGCCTCCGCCGTCCGCCAGGGTCATAATCAGGCCCATTGTGTTTACTTCTGTTTTGCGGGAGATTAAACAATTCTGCCACCAGGTGAGAGCAACCACATGTTTCCCTGCCTGAGCTGGTGAGGTCGGAGAAAATGCTGTAGCTCAGGGGTGGACTCCCTGGTAGACAACAAATGTTCCTGGCCCTGGGGATGGTGTTCCTGGGGCCATTAAAGGTTCAGGGAGGGGGATCGCAGGGCCACCCCCCCCTTTTAAAAAGGATTTGACACAGAGGATGGGGTGCCCAGGGCCTTTAAAGGCCCAGGGAGTGGGGCTTCCCAATTTTTGAAAATTTTGGCAGCAGGGCTGGGCACCCTGGGGCCTATAATGGCCCTGGGAGAGGGGTCCTGTGGCCTTCTGGTCTTAAATAAAGAAATAAGCCCCAGGAGTGGAGTCCTCTGGGCATTTGAAGGCTCAGGAATGGGGCCATGCAGCCCCCTCTTGTCTTTTGGACATTTTGGCCCTGGGGGTGGTCTTTCTGGGGCATATAATGACTAGCGGAGGGGGGGTTGCATGACCCCCTCCCTTTATGGAATGTGGCCCCGGGCAATTAGTTCTCTGGGGTCTATAATGGCTCGGGCGTGCTCCTTCTTCCCTTAATTAAGCATTGTGGCCCCGGGCCACCATTTTTTGCCATGATCCTGCAGATGTCCTGCAGGATTGTGCCAATGATTGGCCTTTATTTTTGCATTTTGGACACGGAGGGGCACACCTGGGTCCCCCTCCATGGGGGCTAGGGTACAGTGTATCCTTTTTACCCCTTATGTTATTTTTTATTTATATCTTCATGTCAGGAGACTAAGGGGGTCATTCTGACTTTGGCGGGCGGCGGGGGCCACCCGCCAAAGTCCCGCCGTCAGAATACCGCTGCGCGGTCAAAAGACTGCAGCGGTAATTCTGAGTTTCCCGCTGGTCTGGCGGGTGACCGCCAGAAGGCTGCCCACCAGCCCAGCGGGAAACCCCCTTCCATGAGGATGCCGGCTCCGAATGGAGCAGGCGGAGTGGAAGGGGTGCGACGGGTGCAGTTGCACCCATCGCGATTTTCAGTGTCTGGTTGGCAGACACTGAAAATCTTGGTGGGGCCCTGTTAGGGGGCCCCTGCAGTGCCCATGGCATTGGCATGGGCACTGCAGGGGCCCCCAGGGGCCCCACGACACCCGTTACCGCCAGCCAGGTTCTGGCAGTCAAAACCGCCAGAGCCAGGCTGGCGGTAAGGGGGTCGGAATCCCCATGGCGGCGCTGCCTGCAGCGCTGCCATGGAGGATTCCCTAGGGCGGCGGGAAACCGGCGGGACACCGCCGGTTTCCCGTTTCTGACCGCGGCTGTACCGCCGCGGTCAGAAAGCCCAAGGATGCACCGCCAGCCTGTTGGCGGTGCATCCGCGGTCCCCGGCCCTGGCGATTTTTACCGCCAGGGTCGGAATGACCCCCTAAGTCCCCGAGTCCTGTAATGCCTGCTATCAACATTTTTCTCATGTTGCTGGCAGCTGATCATAGCATTCGTTGCTGCCGGAGTCTGCCTTCGGCAGGAGCAAGATGGCCCGAGGTAGAAAAAGTTCCTTGGGCCAGTCAGAACGCTCTATATTTTAATTGGTGCTCTCGCAAGGCTCTCAAGAAACTCTTGTGAACCCAACAGTCCAGATACACTTACAATTTTAAAACTTCATTTCTCCAAAGCTATTGAATGGATTTACACCAAATCACTTGAAGCACAATCTGTCGACTTATATCTAGCTTCTTGAAAAATTTGCCATCATTTTATTCAGCAGTTTTTGTGGTAGGGCTTCTTAAAGAAGTCTATGGAAAATGCCTGGGGATTTCTTTCTTTTGGGACCCCCCCATTTTTCCTGGCTCACCCTCGACCGATCACACTGAAACGTTCAATGCACAAATAAGTCAAACGGTAGCTTCTATTTAGAAAGTTTTTAGGAGATTCGTCAAACAGTACCAACGTTATTAGGAACACACAAACTACATTTTCTATGGAAATGTTGAACTAACTACTGTATACATAACCACTGGAAACCGCTACTCGGTAATGTGTGTACTTGTGTGTATATTTGTAAGGGAAGTGTGAGTTATAATCACAAATATTTTGAAGCCAACTTATGGTCCAGAAATGTATACCAAATAATCTGTCAGGATTAATGTTAGAAATGGGGTCTTTGGTTGGAAGTCAGGTTACCCCCTGTCCAAGCAAGGACTCTCACTCTAGTCGGGTTAAAAGAGAATCACCCTCAGTTAACCCCCGCTCACCCCCTTGGTAGATTGGCACAATCAGGCAGGCTTAACTTCAGAGTCTAGGTGTAAAGTATTTGTTCCAACACACACAGTAACTCAGTGAAAACACTACAAAATGACACAACACAGGTTTAGAAAAATAGGCAATATTTATCTAAACAAAACAAGACCAAAACGACAAAAATCCAACATATACCAGTCAAGTTATGATTTAAAAAGCAAAAAGAGTCTTAAATCCTTAGAAAACAGTGCTAATGCTGTTAGAGTGAAAAAGTACCTGGGTTGAGTCAAAATACCACCATATGGGTGAGTGTGCATCGGAAAAGGCCAGTGATGCGTTGATTTCTCACTTGCAAGCAAGACCGTGCGTCGGGTCGGTGTGTGTTGTTTTTCCTCTCCACAGGAGAGCGATGCGTCGAACGGGATAGGCACCTCAGGTCCGGGCAGGCTTTGTGTCATTTTTCCACACCCCTCGAGGTTTGCGTCAAAAATCCTGCCACACAGTATCAGAAAAAAAAACGCGCTATGTGGGTTGCAACATTATCAGCCTCGGTCAGTGGGTTTTGAGCGCTGTTGCTCCAGACACGTGCATCGATCTTCCAGTTGCGATGCAGGTGGAGTGTGGATTTCAGCCGCAAAGCCGGCGGCGTGTCGTTTCCCAGCCGCGTCTTGGAATGTGTGTCAAAATTTTCCCCGCACGATGGTCTGTGTGTGTATTTTCAGTCTTGGTCTGTCAGCTTCACCTTTCAAGGCCCCAGGAACTGAATAGGGCACCACTTGACAGGGCAGGAGTCTCAGAAGAGAGTCCAGGTGCTGGCAGGGGAAGTCTTTGATGGCCCTGAGACTTCAACAACAGGAGGCAAGCTCAGGACAAGCCCTTGGAGATTTCTTCACTAGCAGGAATGCACAACAAAGTCCAGTCTTTGTCCCCTTGCACAGGCAGAAACAGCAACTGCAGGATAGCTCCACAAAGCACAGTCACATGCAGGGCAGCACTTCCTCTCAGCTCTTCAGTTCTTCTCCAGGCAGAGGTTCCTCTTGATTTCCAGAAGTGATCTGATTTTTCAGGGTTTTGTGTGCTCTTCTGATACCCATTTTGGCCTTTGAAGTAGGCCTACTTCAAAGGAAAGTCTCTCTTGTTTGTGAGATCCTGCCTTGCCCAGGCCAGGCCCCAGACACACACCAGAGGGACGGAGACTGCATTATGTGAGGGCAGGCCCAGCCCTTTCAGGTTTAAGTAACCACTCCTCCCCTCCCTTCTAGCACAGATGGCTCATCAGGATATGCAGGCTACACCCCAGCTCCTTTTGTGTCATTGTCTTGAGAGAGGTACAAACAGCCGAACTGTCAAACTAACCCAGAGAGGGAATCCACAAACAGGCAGAGTCACAAAATGGTTTAAGCAAGAAAATGCATACTTTCTATAAGTGTAATTTTCAAACACAAAATCTCAAAGACAACCTTACAAAAATATGTATTTTTAAATTGTGAGCTCAGAGACCCCAAACTCCAGGTCTATCTGCTCCCTAAGGGAATCTATGCTTTGATCATATTTAAAGGAAACCCCAATGTTAACCTACGAGAGGGATAGGCCTTGCAGCAGTGAAAAACGAATTTGGCAGTATTTCACTGTCAGGACATATAAAACACTTTAGTATATGTCCTACCTTAAACATACACTGCACCCTGCCCATGGGGCTACCTAGAGCGTACCTCAGGGGTGTCTTACATGTAAGAAAAGGGAGGGTTTGGGCCTGGCAAGTGGGTACACTTACCAAGTCGAATTGGCAGTTAAAAACTGCACATACAGACACTGCAGTGGCAGGTCTGAGGCATGATCACAGGGTTGCTCATGTGGGTGGGACAGCCAGTGCCTCAGGCCCACTAGTAGCATTTGACTTACCAGCCTTGGGCACCTCTAGTGCACTGTATTAGGGACTTACCAGTAAATCAAATATGCCAGTCATGAAAAAGCCAATCAACCATACAATTTACACAGAAACCATATGCACTTTAGCTCTGGTTAGCAGTGGTAAAGTGCCCAGAGTCCTTAAGCCAACAACAACAGGTCAGGAAAAATAGGAGGAAGGAGGCAAAAAGATTTGGGATGCCCCTGCAAAAAAGGCCAGGTGCAACAATTACATTATGGAGTGTTTAGGTGCACTGAGCTGCTTTACTACCAGCAAATAGCTGCTGCTTCACAGTGAGTTGCAATTTCAATGTTTTTGACAATTGGTGAAAGATCTGCTGTTGGCTCCCCGTGTACCAAATAATTATATAGATCTAAAACTTCAATGGCCCTCCATGCATCAGGACTTTAACCATTCATTAATTTTTATTTTTTTCTTTATTTACAAAGCACAGCAAATTATCCTGAAAGGGATAGCATGATGCTAGAACACCTGCTGCCCTACAACCTACCTCACACTCAATTATAGGGGAAATAGACAGGTCTTCAATCCCTTCCAAAACCTGGCATGGTCCGAACTCTGACAAAGATCAACAGGCAATAAATTCCAATGAACAGCAGCCAAATGGGAGAAAGACCAACCTACAATCTGTTTTTTGTTAAGGCATTAAGGGCCAGATGTAGCAAGGCTTTTACTTTTACTCCTCGCAAACAGTGAAAATCGCTGTTTGCGAGGTGCAAAACCCACATCGCTATGCCCATTCCCATTTTGCGAGTCGGTAACCTGGTTACCGACTTGCAAAATGGGACTGCGAGTCACAAATAGGAAGGGGTGTTCCTATTTGCGAGTCGCAGCGCGATGTAAGATTGCTTTGTGACCACGAACACGGTCGCACAGCAATCGCAGTTACCACCAGTGTCACACTGGTGGTAACCCATTCGCAAAAGGGACGGGGTCCCCATGGGACCCCTTCCCCTTTGTGAATGGCCTTGAAAACATTTTTTCAGAGCAGGCAGTGGTCTTATGGACCAGTGCCTGCTCTGAAAAAATGAAACTGACATGTTTCATTTTTTCGTTTGTAATGCATCTCGTTTTTCCTTTAAGGAAACGGCTGCATTACAGAAAAAAACAGCTTTATTTAAAAGCAGTCATATAGATCGTGGTCTGCTGTCTCCAGCAGGCCACCGTCCCTGTGAGTGCTGCGACTCGCAAGGGGGTGGGAAATTGTGACCCACCTCATTAATATTAATGAGGTGGGCCTTTGCGACTCGCAGATGGTGTCAGGGACACCATCCTGCATCCGGCATTGCGACTCGCAAATTGCGAGTCGCTCAGACTCGCAAATTGCGAGTCGCTCAGACTCGCAATTTGCGAGTCGCAATGCTGGAGTTTCCTACTTCTGGCCCTAAGTGTTAGCCAACGCTAAGGTGACCGAGTGAAGAGGTGATGAAGGCTTCTAAAAATCCACTCAGCTACACAGAATAGCTAGTCCGGTGTCAAATAATGCTTTGTGGACATGGCAAAACCGCTTCAACTTAGCACTCTTACACACATGCAACCAATATAGTGAATTTAAACAAATAGAAGCTGCTCTTTTTTGGGCAGTGTTACAAATTAGCCTGGCTGCTACATTTTTTAATGGACTGTAAATGATTAAATAAAAAATCAACCTTTCCCAGTTATTGGGGATTATCATCTTCTAACTTGCTCAGAATCAGAGACTGGACGACTGTCCTTTGCCACTCCACAGAATTCAAGCAAAGGAGCTTATGCAAAAGTCTGAGTTGGCCAAACCTTTTGCCACAGATGTCATATACCTGGCCCTGAGTGGAGAGGGAATCGTCTATCAAGAATCCAAGAGTATTTGCTACCCTGGTTCTATTGCCATGCTCAGAGGCGTCAACCACCACAGTCCTTAAAGTGGAACAGTTTATGAGATGAGGCATCTAATTTTCCTGTCTCGTCTACATTAATACATAGCTTGAATGACATGGAGATATTGCTTTCTTGTACCTTTAGTTGCTCATGTCCCATTTTTTGAAAACCCTTCTATTGTTGAAAACCTATTTCTGCTGCATAACTGATCATCTTTATCACTTTGTTGATTCTCTGGTGTTGACCCAACATGGTGCTTTAATGTCATGGGGAGTATGTCCTCCAAGTTGAGAAACTGCAAAATAGGTTGGGCCTTTAAAAGGCAGATTACATTGCCCCTAGTACAGTTTTTACTTGCTAGTGCACGTTGCCCCAAGGTAGGTTGATGCTTATTTAGAGGATGTATAAGAGGAGGCCTTCATTCATGTGAGCCTTACATAATCACTTGTAGAGGCCTTTTAGTGATTACCACACTATAGTTGGAGAAATATCACGTAGGCAGGGCTACGGCACTTTCCTCATTAGACTGGGGATCTGAAGGCTGTTATGCTTCCAAGTCTAAGCAATCTATACTGCCCAAAGTAGACAGTATTCTGTTAAGGTTTCTGATCATTGTACTGGGTTGTTTCTTGGTAATTAGAGACTTTGGCCCTCATTACAACCCTGGCGGTCGGTGACAAAGCGGCGGTAATACCGCCAAAAGGCCAGTGGTAAAACAAATGGAATTATGACCACAGCAGAAACCGCCCACACAGAAAGCCACTTTAACACAATGACCGCCATGGCGGTAGCAACAAGCACCGTGGCGGTAACCGCCAACAGCCAGGCAGAAGACAATGTACTGCCCACAGTATTACAACAGTCCTATCAGCCACCTTTTCCGGGGTGGTACTAACGACATCAAAAGCACAGCGGAAACAGTACACCGAAGGCAAAAGACTCAGGGGACAACCACGATGCCATGGAGCCCGAACTGCAGGTGTTCCCCATGCAGGTCTACCTCCTCCTACACCAGGAATACCAACGCCGGCGACGACGACCACGGTGAATACTGCCGCCTAGCACACAGGGGAGGGGGGAGGGAAAAGAGAGTGACACACACTTACGCAACACGGATCACCCCCACCCCAACACCATACACACAAACAAATGCAGTAACATTACCCAGCCACCCCGTACCCCTCAGGAATAATACAAGAACAAAAGGAAGTGATTAAAGTGAGTGTAATAAGATAACAAAACTAGAAATACGTCCTCAAAAATCAATATATATACTAATGGAGGGGCACTGCCTAGTCCAGAATGTCCGTGGACCACAGGGCCACATCACATAAGTCAAGGCCCCACCTTACTCCTCCATCAACAAAGAGAGAACACTGCTGGGGCATCAGGTTGAAAATACCTGTGGGGATGTAAATGTAGTGTTATAGTTCTGTGTGTGACATATTGTGCATGGGTTTGTTGCCCTGTTTGATTGTGTTTGCCCTGGCAGCTTAGGCTTCTGTGAGTGGTGATTTGGTTGGTTAGGTGATTGTTTCAAGTGTGCATGCTTTGGTGATGGGTGTCCATGCAGGTCTGTGATGGGTGCCCATACATTGGTGTTGCATGCAGGGCTTGGTATTGGGAGGGGTGGGTTGTGATGATGGGGTGTATGTGAGGTAGTGGAGTTATGGGGGTGAGGGTAGGGGTGGGGGTATGTGATGGCATGCAGATAGGGGGGGTGAAAGTAGTAAAGAGTTGACTTACCAAAGTTCAATTCTCCTGCTACTCCTGCCAGGCCCTCAGGATGCAGTATTGCCAAGACTTGCTCCTCCATGTTGTTAGTTGCAGGGGAGGAGGTGGGGGTCCACCGCCAGTTCTCTGTACTGCTATCTGGTGTCTTGCTACCACGGAATGCACCTTTCTGCATAGGTCGTTCCACCTCTTCCTGATGTCATCCCTTGTTCTTGGGTGCTGTCCCACGGCGTTGACCCTGTCCACGATCCTCCACCATAGCTCAATCTTCCTAGCAATGGATGTCTGCTGCACCTGTGATCCGAATAGCTGTGGCTCTACCCGGATGACTTCTTCCACCATGACCCTTAGCTCCTCTTTTGAGAACCTGGGGTGTCTTTGTGGTGCCATGGGTGTAGTGTGTGTGGTGTGTGTGAGGATGTGTGGGGTGATGTGTGGGGTGATGTGTTGTGGTGTATACTGTGATGTGCGTGAATGGTGTATGGGTAATGGTGTTCTGTGCCTCTGATTGAGTGGGTGCTCCTGGTTTGTCTCTCTGAGACAGATGAGGGCCATAATGTTGTATTCATATTGCTTTCGTTTTGATAAAGTACTACGTTTCTGTCATGTGGTTGTGCTCCATACACAGTTTATAAAAAACATTCTCATTTGCATGCATTTTAGCATTACATGTTCCAAATGGCCATTTAGGGTGAGAGCTCTTGTCAGTTGAAATAACAATTGTCTTAATTGTTGTGCTGCTCCCTATTTTGGCACTAAACATGTTAGACTTTTGATTTCTCAAAGTGTTGTTTTTTTATTTTCACTGCTCACAAAACTTTTTGTTTTTTTTCAGAAATAAACTCCCAAAGAGTGATTGTGTTATTTGAAAACAAAACACTAATCACTCACATGTCCTCAGAGTGTTATCCCAGAGTGCAGCAGTCAGTATATTTTTAGGTTTCACCTGCACATCGCTTGCGCTGTTTTGCAAAATCCCTTGTAATTAAACAAAAAATCTTGAAAGGGCTTACAGCCCACCCATTACTCACCATGCATTGGCTTCGCCGGTGAATCTCTTTTTCTTGCTTCTCACTGTTCAACAGCAGCTTCTTGAGTCATCAGATAGCACTTCATCTTTTTCATCAGCTGTTGTCTGAAACTTGGACCAAGTACTGTTTCCAGTTCTCGGTCAGTGGCTGTTGGACAGTGTTATATTCTGAGGGACCTTTTTAATTTCATTCTTACATTCCATACGAGTGTATGTGTTCTGTCATCTTCTTCCCCAGGATCACTGTTCTTTTTATTTGGCTTGCACTCTCACTGCCCTGACCCATCACCTTCATGCTGCTTTACCCTATCCACTTCCCAGTGTTAGTGGTCTTTACCTCCTTCCCTCTTTGGCTGTTGTTTCTCACACTCCCTTGTGTTTGTGTACCCCTCCATTC
The DNA here is from genome assembly GCF_031143425.1 of Pleurodeles waltl. Lineage (NCBI taxonomy): Eukaryota > Metazoa > Chordata > Amphibia > Caudata > Salamandridae > Pleurodeles > Pleurodeles waltl. The sequence continues at coordinate 265,558,027 of NC_090440.1, forward strand.
CCTCTGTTCATTAATTTTGTTTTTTGCAATTTTAGATAGTGCAAGCTTGACCCAAATTTATCTGAGCTTTTTCATATGAGCACTAGCTGCATTACAGATAGACTTATTCACAGACGGGCGATATTAAGTGATTTGCCTGGTCCCCCGGTCTTAAGTTTGATCGCTCTAGCCTTTAAATCACATCCTCTTCCCTCTCCATATCTGCTCTGTATTCATAAAAATGGCAGCAATTGAATAGGCAGTGGTGGACTTTGATGCTTACAGACACCCTGCACATATAGCATCTGCCTAAAGGTAAGTGCCACTTGAATAATACAGGGACGAGAAAGATGTTTCACCGGAGTCTTCATGTGCAATATTAATTTGCAATAAAGGGTTAAGTGCCCATGCATGGATAACTATGGATCCTATTTTTGGGAGCTTTATAGATAGATTTTTTTGTTTCAAAATATATATATATATATATATATATATATATATATATATATATATATATATATATATATATATATATATATATATTTTTTTTTCAATTGTTTTAGCATTATCACGTTAACTTGACGATCACTAGATTTGTGGCCTTGATTCACATTTACTTCTCACCTTTGGTAGTTATTAGTTTAGGATATCAATAAACACCAAAGGTACCCCTATTCAATCCACTTTAAACTAATAGTTTCAGCAAACAAAGGACAGTCCTGTCTCATCTATTTCTTCATGTACGGGTACCTATATATGCCGCTTTTTGGGACCGCGATATGGACAAGCCCCATTTCGAGATGTTGCCCATGCAAAAACAAATTAATGACAAATGCGCGTTTGTACATAGCGCACTCTAGTTAAAAAGGGTGCTCTTTTTCCGCTCCCGTCTTGGCGGACTTTCAAAACACGGGACTCACTTGAGGGGACCGGCACGCGGGCATGTCTTCAAGCACGCTAGCTGCAGTTAAAATAAGATTTGCACGCGGCAGATGACATCGTGAATTAGTAAGTACCATAGATTAGAGACGCTAAATATAATACTTGGCCAAGGCAGTCTCATGCCGTTTTCAGAATAGTATTATTTCATTTCCGAATCTAGGGCTCCGGGTCATATAGACCGCCGTGATTATTATTTTGTGGAGAGCACAAGGAAGAATAGTGAACTCCGTTCCAGGTATTGGCCCGCAATTTTGAAGTAGTTAAAATTTGAAATACGCACAAAGTGTTTTTCGACATATAAGCTTGTTTGCGTCACCATTGAGGCTGGTGTTCATACAACTGTACTTCACATCATCATTTTTTGATAATTATGCTTCACAATGGGGTGCACTTAAGTGATCTGAATCTTAGTAGGGTTCTTATTATCTTTTTTTATTATTCATATTGTTCAACAGCACTATAGTTTTTAATTGTATCTGCTTGAGCCTTAGCACGTTTTTTGAAGGCAGTTAAAAAGCTGAATGGCTAACATTTATTCATGGCCACAGTGATGGGGATTAATGATCAATCACTTGTTTGCATTTATGTCCAATAGGCATTGTTAACTCCAATTAGTCCTGATGACGCCCGGAAGGGATGGGGCCGAAATGCATCACCAACATGATTTTGGGAGGTTGCAACAAATATTAAGGAACCAAGGACTATACAACACATGTTCTCTATATTAGGAAAAAAGCGTTCATAAAATGAGATATGTGTTTCTTTGAGAGCAACCATCACTGACTCGTGGATTTATGCTTAATTGAAATGTAAAACCACATTGTGAATAATTTTGTTGGAGAACAATGATACCGCTTTTTATGGAGATCACTGATATTACAACTTCAGAATCTGTGTGCAAATTGAGGTATATATTTTAGTTGCTGTTTGAAATTGATTGTTTGCTTTCAATGATTCCTCCGTTCATTTTCTATGATTAATATGAATACATTTTGAAATTAATTTTCACTACTAACGGGTGGATTAATTACCCTGTTTAGGAAGAACTCGTTTGGTATTTTTTCCTACTACTTCACCATATGTCTTTGCAAGGCTTTACCAATACCCAGGTCTAATGGGGTTATGTAGGTAGACATCGTTAGAGCATGATTCTGTTATTTCACCTAGTGAGGTGTGAGGTTGTATATAAATTAAGAAGCCAGACCAGTCCCTGTCTATGGCTTTGGAAGTAGTTCTTACAATTGGAGGTTTCATTGTTATTTTTAGCATCACTTTTGGATCACTTTAACATTAAAATTATCACAGAACCCCATATAGTAAGTTATTCAGAAGCATAAATAACTAAATTATTGAAGCACTCTTCGTTACTGAGCGGTGATCAACCCTCTAATGAACCATTACAACTAGATAAAGTAGAAAGACTCAAACAATTGAAAAAGAAAAACATTAGAACCCAATTGCATGCACAGGTACTGTTGGAGCATTTGAAAAACAATACAATACCTCTTGGCCTGCAGGTTAAAAATATACCAGTTATTTTTATTTTCGATAAAACATATTTGACAAAATTGACTGGAGTGGGCACTACATGTTCCAGAGACTGGCTGGCCTTATAAGTGGAAACTGCTTTAAGGATCAGCCAGGAAGAACTAAAAGCAATTGCAGAACTTGAACAAGAAATATTGACTGATAATACAATTCACAATACCAAACAATTGTTAGAGAATGTTAATAAGGTCATTGCTCATTTTAAGACACACACAATAAATAAATAAATAAAAAAAGTAGCAAGCGATATAAAAAACTTCAGCTTAACAATTACTTACCCCTACTTAAAAGAAGACTTTTACAAAAACAATAACCCAAACTCTTTGAACCTGCAATTTCAGACACGGTCACGGAAAAAAATAATTACTTTTTCTGATACATCTTCAGATTCAGAACAGGATTTTCAGGGACAACCTCCATCTAATATACCGTATTCAGGGGCCCAACCTTTTTTAGACAGAGGCAGTCGACGAGGAAGAGGTGGAGGGACCCCAAAGGGGAAAATACCAAGAACAGGGTATCTTCCGTACTCGGAGGAGAGCATACAGACGTTAGAGACTACCAACAATTTGATCCCTATTCACAATCTATCTACCTACCAGCTTTCACCAGCAGAAATTCAAATTATGAGCAAAGGGTTATCGTTTGTTCCCTTAAAAAATCAAGATCCATTGGACAGTAAAATAGAAGTTTTACGGTTCTTACGCACATTAAGGCTAAAAACCTTCTTTCACAATTCTTCTAAAGAAACAGAAAGTTATATTGGCGGCCTGAGACCGAAATCTACATTTTGTCCAGACAGAAACAAGTTACCCAAGGAAATCAGTGTGTTTGAGGATGTCGTACTAAAGGAATTAGATAATCTTAATTCTAAACTAATTTATTTCAGAAATAATTGTTCCAAAGAAGAAAAAGATGCTATGATCACTCTGGCGAAGAAGGAAGATATAGGCGCTCATTACAACCCTGGCGGTCGGTGTTAAAGCAGCGGTAATACCGCCAACAGGCCGGCGGTAAAGAAATGGAATCATGACCATGGCAGAAACCACCAACATAGACAGCCACTTTAACACTCCGACCGCCACGGCGGTAGAAACAAACACCACAGCGGTAACCGACAACAGACAGGCGGAACACAAGGTTCCGCCCACTGTATTACAACAGGCCTATCCGCCACCTTTTCCGGGGCGGTACCAATGCTATCAAAAGCACGGGAAACAGGACGTGGAAGGGAAACCACTCACCTCTCGTCACCCAACAAGGAACCAGGACGCCATGGAGCCCGAACTACAGGTCCCTCCCATGCTGCTCTTCCTCCTCCTGTATCAGGAGCAGGAAAGACGCCGTCGATGACCACGGTGAGTACTGCACCTACAACACAGGGTGGGGGGGAGGGAAAAGAGAGTGTCACACACACGCAACACCCCCACCCTCACCCACCACACCATACACACAAATGCATGCAGCAGCATTACATATACACCCCCTCATTCCCTGGAAGAATGCAAGGACAAAATTAAATGATTGTAACAAGTGTAATCAATAAAAATCAGATAGGGCAATTTAAAAAATCAGTATATACAAATATGTACACCAACTATACAAGTCCGGATATTAATCAAATCATTGTCCGTGTATCAGTGTCCCAAAATGCATGGGCGAAGCCCACACAAGATAACTGACTTGAAACGGAGAGAACACTGCAGGGGCATCAGATGGAAAATAAACAGGCACTTCAGGGAGGGGGAGGGGGGCACCTCAGCCGGATGAACGGACAACACCACTGCTCCACGAGGGGGCTCCTTGCCCACTGATTGGTCGTGGGGAGTGCAAAGCCACAGTCTTTCAAGTCTCTCCAGTGGGTGGGTTGCCCACTGCTGTATCCTGGGGAGTGAAAAGCCACAGTCTCTCAAGTGGGTGGTTTGCCCACTGCTTTATCCTGGGGAGTGCAAAGCCACAGTCTCTCAAGTGGATAACAGTCTCCACTGGTTCTGGAGGGGGCTTTGTGCCCAGAGTGCTTCATCCTGCCAAAGACTGGGGTAGTGGATGTCAATCTCCACTGGTTCTGGAGGGGGCTTTGTGCCCAGAGTGCTTCATCCTGCCAAGGACTGGGGTAGTGGATGCCTTTCTCCACTGGTTCTGGAGGGGGCTTGGTGCCCAGAGTGCTTCATCCTGCCAAGGACTGGGTAGTGGATGTGAATCTCCACTGGTTCTGGAGGGGGATTTGTGTCCAGAGTGCTTCATCCTGCCAAGGACTGGGGTAGTGGATGCCTTTCTGGAGGGGGCTTTGTGCCCAGAGTGCTTCATCCTGCCAAGGACTGGGTAGTGGATGTGAATCTCCACTGGTTCTGGAGGGGGATTTGTGTCCAGAGTGCTTCATCCTGCCAAGGACTGGGGTAGTGGATGCCTTTCTGAGGGGGCTTTGTGCCCAGAGTGCTTCATCCTGCCAAGGACTGAGGAAGTGGATGTGAATCTCCACTGGTTCTGATGGGGGCTTGGTGCCCAGAGTGCTTCATCCTGCCAAGGACTGAGGTAGTGGATGTGAATCTCCACTGGTTCTGGAGGGGGCTTTGTGCCCAGAGTGCTTCATCCTGCCAAGGACTGGGGTAGTGGATGCCTTTCTCCACTGGTTCTGGAGGGGGCTTGGTGCCCAGAGTGCTTCATCCTGCCAAGGACTGAGGTAGTGGATGTAAATCTCCACTGGTTCTGGAGGGGGCTTGGTGCCCAGAGTGCTTCATCCTGCCAAGGACTGGGGTAGTAGATGTGAATCTCCACTGGTTATGGAGGGGGCTTGGTGCCCAGAGTGCTTCATCCTGCCAAGGACTGGGGTAGTGGATGTGAATCCTCCACTGGTTCTGGAGGGGACTTGGTGCCCAGTGTGTGGCAGGTGCCATTCCCTCACCTGGGTGTGTGTGCCGTGAGATTGCCTGGGAACAGGTAGCATGACACTTCATGGAGGCAGACACACTCCACCCTGCTGCGACTTCGCCTGCTACCTGCAGGTACAAACAGTGCCTGGAGTCATGCCTCATGGATACTGGACAGGGTCCAGGACGTATCCTGCAGCCTCGGATGGCTGCCCTTTGGGGATGATTGCCATGTCAGCTGTGGTGGCACTGTCTGAGCATGTCGCGGGGCTAGTGGCGGTGGTTGCACTGGTGTCTGTGGCGGAGTTGCCGGCGGTGGTGCATGTGTCTGCACCTGTTGGGGGACACAGCAGCACATCTCCTGCAGCCCCGGACGGCTGCCCACTGGGGATGATGCTGGGGACTGTTCCTGAGGCAGCAGACGTGCAGGTGACAGTGCTGGTGGCAGTGCTGGTGGCGGTGTCCACCGCCATACAGGTTGGTGTTGTGGTTGACAGAAGGGGTGACTCTGGTCCCTCAGCCGGAGCCTCTGTGCCCTCTCCTGACCTGCTCTTCGGCTTGTGTCCCTTCCCCACCTTTGATGTCGCTGCTGGTGTCTTGCCACTGTCCCCTTTTGGTTTGGAGGAGCCCTTGCTTGCTGGTAGGTGCGGCTTCTCACTCTGGCATGTAGGCACCTTCTTCACCTTGGCAGGTGGCGGAATGGCCTGCTCCTTGGCCTCACTAGGTGGCACACTGGCAGCCCTGATGGGTGGCACCAGCGATGAGACCGAAGTTGCTGGGACCACTGTGTTGTGTGGATTTGGTGGCTGAGGTGCTATGCTGGGTCCTGGACAGCCTAGCCCTAGGGGAAGGATGGGGGGGAGGTGTAGGGAAGAGGTCAATGTTAGCCAGGAAAAGTTTCTTAGACACACTGGCACGGGAAGATGGAGGGTGTTTGGGAGTGGAGGAAGAGGTTGTGGTTGTAGGAGGTGCACGATTGCTGAATTTGGGTGGGGGTGCATGGGCCGGAGGCTGTAGTGAGGTGGATGTGGCTGTTGGGTGGGTGTGTGCCTGCGTTTGTGTACTTTGGGAGGAGGGCTCACAGACACACTTGGAGAGGACACAGGGGACGTGTGAATGGTAGTGGGGGGGTGAGTACACTTGAGCGGTGTGTGGTGATAGGCGTGCTGGTGATGGAGGTAGTGGCTGAGGATGTAGTGCATGCATGTGTGAGTGGAGACAAGACAGGGAGGGAGGAGGAGGACGTGGAGGAGGGGGACACAGTGGAGGCAGTGGATGTTGCTGTGTCTGCATGGGGATGGTGCTTGTGTGAGTGCCTGTGGGATGTGTATTGCTTATGTTTGCCATGTCCACTCTTGCGTGTTGATGAGTGTGCATGCTGGTCTGATGGTGTGCTTGGGATAGGCAGAGGTAGAGGAGATTGGGTCTGGGTAGTGGAAGTAGGAGGGGGGAGGCTGGACACAGGCACAATGGCTGCCATCAGTGCAGAGGCCAGAGCCTGAAATGCTCTCTGTTGGGACGCCACGCCAGAATGAATGCCCTCCAGGTATGCATTTGTTTGTTGCAAATGCCTCTCGACACCCTGGATGGAATTCAAAATGGTTGACTGCCCGACAGTGAGGGATCTCAGGAGGTCAATAGCCTCCTCACTGAGGGAAGCAGGGCTGACTGGGGCAGGGCCTGAGGTGCCTGGGGTGAAGAAGATGCCCACCCTCCGGGGTGAGCGGGCACGAGAAACATGCTGAGGGGCTGCTGGGAGGGCAGTGCTGCTAGGGGGGGTGGCGGCTGTACCTGCTGTTGCACAGAGGTGCCCGCCACGGCAAGGGAGCTCCCATCAGAGGAGGAGTCGCTGTCGCTGGTGTCCCTTCCTGTCCCTGTCGTGGAGCTCCCCTCGCCCTCCGTCCAACTGGTGCCTTCAGACTCCGTACATTCACCCTCCTGGGCCATGTGAGATGCAGCTCCCTCCATCTCCGGTGCCTCTGCTCCTCCGCCAGATGATGCTTATAAACACAAGGACAGGGTGACAAAACAAAAAGGGGGGGAAGACACAGGAGACACATGGTCAACTACCGTTGGCGGACACAACACACAGGGAGCAGCCCTATGCACTAGGCCATGCATTAGCACTTAGTAGGAAAAACACCTGCCCATGAGGGACTATGCCTAACCCCATTTGCTGCACACCTGGAACCCACAGGAGGCTGACTAGTTGTAGATGGCCACTACCACTAGTGGTGTTGGAGTGCCACAGAGCCTGCCTAATAAGGGACCTACCCTACCAAGTTCACCCTGGCCTAGGGGAACCCACAGCCCACATCCCCCACCCAGACACCTCATAAAGCATGCAGAGTAAGCTGAATGAGACTGTGCTCACCCCCTTGTGGCTGCTGTGATGCCCTCAAGTGCCTATCCAACTCCGGATATGCCACCTCCAGGATCCGGAACATCAGGGGGGTCATGGTGCGACGGGCACCCCTTCCACGTTGGGAGGCCATCCCCAGGTGGGCCCCTGCTGTCTACTTGCTCCAGTGGCACAGGTCCTCCCATCTCTTGTGGCAGTGGGTGCTCCGTCTATGATAGACCCCCAGGGTCCACACTTCCTTGGCAATGGCACGCCAAATACCCTTCTTCTGGTGGGCGCTGACCTAGAGGAAAGGTAAAGGATGAAAGGAAATTACTCTCCTGTCCGGTTCGTCATACTCATTGCCCACCACTTCCCACCCATTCCCTCACACACATACACTCACCATCCTCTCATGCAGGCCTCAGCCCCCCCATGCATCTTCCATCCACACCACTCCACACATTCATGTCCCACGCATCATGCTCACAGGACCGAGGAGTAGCGTGTACTAGGGGAGGAGCCCATCCCCTAGTCTCTCCAACTCCTCCGAAGTGAAGGCAGAGGCCCTTTCCCCGGACACTCGAGCCATTGTCGCTTCCAGACACAGGTCACAGCAGCACTTGCGTCGTAGGTCCTCTCCTGTTGAATGTCAGGTATCAAGTGAGTGAACAGATAGAAAATGGCGGTCACGTCCGTGGCGGTTCGTACCGTCACCACCAGCGTACATCGTCATTGGCTCCTGGAACCCATAGGGCCCAATGATAACCAATGCTGAATTGCGCAGTAGTCTTTGACCGCCTACCGCGACGCTGCACAACGCCAGCGTAGTTACCTCATTTCCCCTTGTCCCTCCTTACAGGTCAGGCAGCTGCCATTTCAGGGTGGCACATGGCATGACACCTAACTGCGTCACAGCACATTTGGGCAGAAATATGGACAGACAACGCCACACATGGATTTACTCACATTACTGCAAAAACACTTGTGCAACCTATGTGGTACATGACCCTCTGCTCACCAGTCTCCTCCATAGGGCACATCTGCTGGGGCAGATGATGAGATGGCATCATCCTCCAGTGTACAGACCCATGGTGGACCTGTCGACAATGGAAGACAGACACATCATTATCACCTACAGACTTGATCGTGCCACATTCCAAGAACTGTGTGCCCAATTGGAGCCAGACATGATGTCAGCTATCCACCATCCCACAGGTATCCCCCCTCTAGTGCAGGTCCTGTCAGTGCTCCATTTCCTGGCAAGTGGTTCCTTTCAAACAACAGTGGCCATGGCATCAGGGATGTCTCAGCCATTGTTCTCTAATGTGTTGACCAGAGTGTTATCTACCCTGCTGAAACACATGCGCAGCTACATCGTTTTTTCCCCAGGTGGAGGATTTGGCCACAGTGAAAGCTGACTTCTCTGCCCTGGGACAAATCCCCAACATAATTGGTGCCATTGATGGTACACGTGGCATTTGTCCCCACCCCCCGCAGGAATGAACAGGTTTACAGAAATCGAAAAAGCTACCATTCAATGAATGTGCAAATGGTGTGTTTGGCAGACCAGTACATCTCTCATGTGAATGCCAAGTATCCTGGCTCTGTGCATGACGCTTACATTTTGAGGAATAGCAGTATCCCTTATGTGATGGGCGAACTCTAGAGGCACCGGGTGTGGCTAATAGGTGAGCCTAAGATAACCACACAGTATGAATAGGTGTCTGGGTATGGGGTAGTCCCTAAGGGTTGGTGTGTGTCTAACAGATATCCATTGACATTTGCAGGTGACTCTGGTTACCCCAGCCTCCATTCAACAGGTGGCTCACTATACTACTCACCGAAGAAGGTGTGCCAGATCATGGTGGCATGCTGTATATTGCTCAACCTGGCTTTGTGACGCCAGGTGCCTTTTCTGCAGGAGGATGGGCCTGATGATGGTCTTGTGGCAGCTGTGGAGCCTGTGGACAGTGAGGAAAAGGAGGCAGAGGAAGAAGATATTGACAACCGAAACAACATCATCATGCAGTACTTCCAGTGAGACACAGGTAAGAAACTGGCACAGCTTATCTCACATTTGACTACTGTAGGACATTGTATAAGTCAGCCTTTTAACCTCTGTGTATGGACCCTGACAGTTCACTTTGGCATTCCTTTTCACAGATCTGGGTACCTCATTCTGCCTTCTGCTATGTTTACTGCTGCCCAACAACTGACATACATTGGTATGTGCAAATGAACATTTACAGAAATTCTAATGATACATTTGTGAAAGTACAGACTGGCTCCAGATTGTTTTGTGATTCAAGGGTGTTTATTTAAGTGCTAATAAGTAGAGGGGGATGTGCAATAGGTTGGGGTGATGGTGGAGGCATGTCAAGGGTAGAGTCCAGTTTATTTGTATCACAGCTGCATTGTCCAAGGGGGCATAGGAAATGGAGTAATGGCAGTTCAAGGTGGACAGGGTGACAGAGTGGGACAGAAGGGTGACAATCAGGAGAGTCCTATTTCCTGGCAGGGGTCTTGGCAATGTTCTCTGTCTTGTGCCCTGGATCGCAGGGACCGTTTGCCGGGTGGTTATCCTTTTGCAGGGGGTGGGGTTCTGGTGGCCTTTTGGTCCTGTGGCGGGACCTCCTGTCCACTAGCGCCGGAGGACGTGGACGGCTGTTCATCGTTCGGGCTGGTGTCAGGGGCCCAGTGGTATGCCATTGTCTCCCTCAGGGTGTTGGCCATGTCTGCCAGTACCCTGCAATGGTGACCAGGGTGGTGTTAATGGACTTCAAGTCCTCCCTGATCCCCAAGTACTGTTCCTCTTGCAGCCGCTGGGTCTCCTGAAACTTGGCCAGTACCGTGCCCATAGTCTCCTGGGAATGGTGGTATGCTCCCATGATGTTTGAGAGTGCCTCGTGGAGAGTGGGTTCCCTGGCCCTGTCCTCCCCCTGTTGCACAGCAGTCATCCCAGCTTCCCTGTTGTCCTGTGCCTCTGTCCCCTGAACCATGTGCCCACTGCCACTGACCCCAGGTCCCTGATCGTCCTGTGTTAGTGGGGTTGCCCAGGGTCCCTGTAGTGGTGGACACACTGCTGATTGATGTGTCCTGGGGACAGTGGCATGGGCCCACTGGTTGGGTGCTGTGGTGGTGTTTCCTGAGGGGGGAGGTTCTGTGATGGCTTGCGACTGTGGCAGGGGAGCCAACTGTCCAGAGGTCCCTGATGGTCTGGGCTGGTCATCTTGATCCAGGCGTTCAGAGCTACTGTTGTCACTGTGGGCCTCTTCTGTGGGGGGACTGGGTATGGCTGGCACCTCCTGTCCAGTGACATTGTGTAGGGGTGCTTTTGGGGTGTAATGCATTGTTATTGTACCTGTATGTGCATTGACCCTGTCGACAATTCTCCGCCACAGCTCCATCTTCCTTGCAATGGACGTCTGCTGCACCTGTGATCCAAATAGCTGTGGCTCTACCCGGATGATTTCCTCCACCATGACCCTGAGCTCCTCCTCAGAAAACCTGGGGTGTCTTTGAGGTGCCATGATGTGGTGTGAGTGATGTGTCAGGTGATGTTAAATGTGATGTGTAGGGTGATGTTTTGGGGTGTGTGGTGTTTTGTGCGTGGATGGTGTATGAGTGATGGTGTTGTGTATTTTGGATTGTCCAATGTGGTTGTGTTTTGTAAATGTGTGTGTATTTTGAGCATGGTGGTGTGTACCGCCAATGGTTTACTGAAGCTGAATGACCGCCATGTTGATTCGTGGGTCGTGATAGTGTGGGCATATTCCTGTTGGCGTAACAGTGTGGGTTTTGGTACCGCCAGTTTATCACTGACCTTTGGTGTGGCAGACTTGTGTTTGTGTTTGTGTCTGTATTGTGGAGGATTTCTAAGAGTGGATTTCTGCCGCGGACACGGTATGTTGGCGGCCGTCAGCACGGCGGTCAGCGGACTTTACCGCCAGGGTTGCAATGAGGGCCTATGTACCTCCAAACTAAAGGAGTAGCTAGGGGGTGTAGCTTTGCTCCAGAGATAGCAAATCTAGTTATGGATTTCTTTGAAAAGAAGTGGATATATACAGATTTTAACCCGTTTAGTAAAAATATTACCAAATGATTTAGATATATCGATGACATATTTATGATTTGGGAAGGAAACCATAAAGCGTTAGCTCAGTTCCATGATTGGCTCAACCAACGTACACCTGACTTTAAATTTACAATGAACTGTGCTGCCAATAAAATGAACTTATTAGACTTATGGGGCCAGATGTAGTAAGCCGTTTGCATGTTGCAAACTGCAAAAATCGCAGTTTGCGGCATGCAAACGGCAAACGAGATGCTCGTTCGCAAATTGCGAGTCGGTACCGACTCGCAATTTGGGAATGCGACTCGCAAATCGGAAGGGGTGTTCCCTTCCTATTTGTGACCGCATCGAAATTCAGAGTTGCTTTGTGACCGCGAATGCGGTCGCGAACCAACTCGCATTTACCACCAGTGTCACACTGGTGGTAACACATTCGCAAAAGGGAAGGGGCCCCCTTTGTGAATGTCGAAAAAAATATTTTTTCAGAGCAGGCAGTGGTCCTATGGACCACTGCCTACTCTGAAAAAAACGAAACCAAATAGTTTCGGTTTACTTTTCATTTTGCAACTCGTTTTCCTGTAAGGAAAACGGGCTGCAAAATGAAAAAAAAAAACTGCTTTATTTATAAAGCAGTCACAGACATGGAGGTCTGCTGACTACAGCAGGTCACCATCCCTATGAGTGCAGGGACTCGCTATCGGGTCGCAAAATGCGACCCACCTCATGAATATTGATGAGGTGGGTCTTTGCGACCCCATAGCGAGTCGCAGAAGGAGTCTGAGACACCATTCTGCATCCAATTTTGCGACTTGCAAATTGCGAGTCGGTCAGACTCGCAATTTGCAAGTCGCAAAATTGGATTTTCCTACATCTGGCCCATGGATACTTGCTAAAGAAGGACACTTAGAAGTGAATTTATACAAAAAACCCACAGATCGTAACACTTTGTTAAATTTTTCAAGTGGCCACCCCAGAACTTTGAGAGAAAACCTTCTGCACGGCCAGTTTCTTCGCAATAGAAAAAACTGCAGTAATAAAGATGATTATTTTTCCAATGCTAGTGATCTGACCAGCAAACTCATCAGTAGAGGTTACCCTAAGAAATTGGTTAAAGCTGTATTAAAAAGAGCATGGTTCACACCAGGGGAAACATTACTCATTCCAAAACAACGTAGTAAGGAGACTCCCCTTACTTGTGTAGTCACCTATAGTCCAAAGGCCAACAAAATCAGATCCATTATTGAAAGGAACTGGAGAATTGTGAAAGATTTAGGGATTGAAAAACCTTTGTTCTCGTTCAAAAAAGCACAAAATTTGCGGGATCTTTGGGTCAAATCGTCTTCCCCAATTAAGCGTAGAAAAGATCTGAGAGAGATGCTACAGCTTCCTTCTGTACAGGGTCACTATAGATGACAAAACTGTGTAGCGTGCCAGTTCACGAAGGACTCTAAAGAAATTTTAATAAAGGGAATGGTACATCATCAAAAAGACTTCTCAAATTGTAATACCAAGAATGTATTCCATTGTATTAAGTGTCCTTGCGACAAGAAGTACATTGGCCAGACATCGCAACCAGTAAAGACAAGAATCCTGCAGCACAGATCGAGGATAAAATGTTTAAACCGAAGTGCACTACTTGTGGAACATTTTTGTGAATTAAATCATCAACCAGATGACATCAAATGGTCTGTACTAACGGTGATACAATCTAAAGGGGATGGACGTCCAGTGACTAGTAAATTATTGCAAATGGAGGCACGATTGATTGAGAAATGTAAAACATCCAGACAAAGCTTAAATGATTCGGACGAACTATGGTGTTTAATTTAGTGCCTGCTGTATGTGAAAAAGGTTCTATATTTCATTTTTGAGATACAAAGCATTATACACGTCTAAGACAGACTTGTGACTATGTACAATAGCGTGAAATCAGTTTAGTCTGTGTGCTACTCCAAGTGGTTAAGGATTACTATGGACCCTATTTTTGGGAGCCTTATAGATAGATTTTTTGTTTAAAAATATATATATTTTTCAATTGTTTTAGCATTATCACGTTAACTTGACGATCACTAGATTTGTGACCTTGATTCACATTTACTTCTCGCCTTTGGTAGTTATTAGTTTAGGATATCAGTACACACCAAAGGTACCCCTATTCAATCCACTTTAAACTAATAGTTTCAGCAGACAAAGGACAGTTCGGTCTCATCTATTTCTTCCTGTAGGGGTATCTACATATGCCTCATTTTAGGGCCGCGATATGGACAAGCCCCATTTCAAGATGGCGCCCATGCAAAAACAAATGAATGGCAGACGCGCGCTTTGTACGTGGCGTACTCTAGTTGAAAAGGGTGCTCTTTTCCGCCCCCGTCTTGGTGGACTTTTTAAACACGGGACTCACTTGAGGGGACTGGCACGCGTGCATGTCTTCAGCACGCTAGCTGCAGTTAAGATAAGATTCGCACACAGCTGATGACGTTGTGAATTAGTAAGTACCATAGGGTAGAGACCCTATATATAATACTTGGCCAAGGCAGTCTCATGCCGTTTTCAGAATAGTATTATTTCATTTTCGAATCTAGGGCTCCGGGTCATATAGACCGCTGTGATTATTATTTTGTGGAGAGCACAAGGAAGAATAGTGAACTCCGTTCCAGGTATTGGCATGCGATTTTGAAGTAGTTAAGTATCCCAGCATTTGAAATACGCATATAGCGTTTTTTTTCTAAATATAAGCTTGTTTGCGTCACCATTGAGGCTGGTGTTCATACAATTGTACTTTATATCATAATTTTTGATAATTATGCTTCACAATGGGTTGCAGGGTTGCACTTAAGTGATCTGAATCTTAGTAGGGTTCTTATTATCTTTTTTTATTATTCATATTGTTCAACAGCACTATTGTGTTTAATTGTATCTGCTTGAGCCTTAGCACGTTTTTTGAAGGCAGTTAAAAAGCTAAATGGCTAACATTTATTCATGGCCACAATGACCGGGATTAATGATCAATCACTTGTTTGCATTTATTTCCAATAGGCATTGTTATCTCCAATTAGTCCGTATGAGGCCTGGAAGGGATGGGGCCGAAACGTGTCTACAACATGATTTTGGGAGGTTTCAACAAATATTAAGGAACCAAGGACTATTCTACTCATGTTCTCTATATTTGGAAAAAAATGTTGATAAAATGAGCAATGTGTTTCTTTGAGAGCAACCATCACTGACTCGTGGATTTATGATTAATTGAAATGTAAAACCATATTGTGAATAATTTTGTTAGAGAACAACAATACCACTTTTTTATGGAGATCACTGATATTACAACTTCAAAATCTGTGGGCAAATTGATGTATATATTTTAGTTGCTGTTTGAAATTGATTGTTTGCTTTCAATGATTCCTCGCTTCATTTTCTATGATTAGCATGAATAAATTTAGAAATTAATTTTCACTACTAACAGGTGGATTAATTACCCTGTTTAGGAAGAGCTTGTTTGGTATTTTTTCCTACTAGTTCACCATATGCCTTTGCAAGGCTTTGGCCAAGGTTCGATCACGTGTTTGGTAGTAAGTACCCACTCTGTCAGGTTGAAAGATTGCTCTATGTCAAACTCAGTGCTGTCCGCATGGGTATTTCATGCAGTTTCCTGTACCCTTGGCTGGCTTTAAAAGCTGCCTCACTGGGCACTGACATGGAGGGGGTTTACTTGCCTCAAAGGAGGAGCACTGTGTTTATCAATACGTTAAGATTTTAGTGCATGTGCTGCAAAGTTTCTTGTGCATCCAGTTTTCAAGCAGCAAGACAAATGTCAATATAACTCTTGTGATTAATGTTCCTGCTAGAGAGAGAGTCTAGTGGCAGTTTTGACTCACCCTAAAGTAGGACAGAGGGTTACTATGCCTGCTGCAAATCAGATTATGGCCCTCATTATGAACATGGTGGTCCGTTCCGCTCCGCCGGCGGTAGAAACCGCCAACAGAGGAGCGGGTCAGACCACCAAATAATGAACCAAACAAAACACACGCATCCTGTGGACCACCCACCGCCAGGAAAGGAGTCCCGCTGATGACGGCAGAGTCCGCCCACAGGCCGTCGGAAAGGCCCAGCCCGCCCATCAAATTATGAACCACCATTCCGCCGCCAGTTCCGGAGCGGGAACCACTGCCACACAAAGCCAGGCGGAAAAGAACCAAATAGAAGGACTCACCGGAGTTCCACAAAACGTGCACTGGCAGCCATCGACAGAGAGCAGCTGATCATGCCAGCCTAGCTCCTTGCCATATATCTACACGACCGAGACCACCGTTGAAGACGACAACGGTAATTCCGCAACCTACGACACAAGTCAGGAACGGGCAAAGTTACATACTCACCTACTCCACCCACTCTGCAACGCCCCCCCAACCCTTCCCAGCAGCACAAGTCAGACACCCCAGACCAAGAGGGACATACCCGACCAAATGCCACTGCAACTTGACCATAGTACATACAATAGCCCCACACCCATAAAAAATTAAAACAAACACCAGGGTGGAACTGCGTGCAGCCCAAACAGAGGCCACACAGAAACTTTAATTTGTAACTCACTGAGCAAAACAGTGCCAACAGGGCCAATGGCCAGTCCATAAAAAGCTATTTGTCCTTGGCCACAACTGGCCACACCTGACTCCCACAAGTGCTGGGTACTCCAATGAACGGGGCACCATATGGGGATCCAGGCACCTCACGGAAGGGAGGTGGGGGGGGGTTTACGACTGGGGTGTTAGACTTGCGTGAGGAGGTTGGAGGGGGGTGGGCTTCTCCTTTGAAGGGGGTGGGGGCTGTTTGGCCCAGGTGGAGCTGGATGCCTTAGGCTCTGAGCGGGCCTTCTTCTTTACCGGAGAAGGGGCACAGGAATGGTATGGCTGGACCGGGGTGGGTTTTGATGTAGAAGGAACGGAAAGGGCAAGGAGGTGGGCATGTTTCACGACAAGAAGGGGTGGGCCAGTGGGTTGGAACAGGTCTGCACGGGAGAGAAAAAGTTGCTTGGGAGCAATTGGGGTGGATGTGGAAGAGGGCCTGGAAGTGGGGGCAGAAGGAGTGGGTGTATGGGGTGTAGGGTTGCGTGTAGTGGGTGCAAGTGACTGCTCAGTATCCTGTGGTGTGGTGGATGTCTGATGGGTGGGTGTCTTGGTGCGTTTGTGTGTTTTGGGAGGTGGGGGAGTGGACACAGTGGGAGAAGACAGACAGCTAGTGTGGATGTATGTTGGGTGGGTGTCTGCAAGTCTGGTGAGTGTGCTGCATGTGTCAACTACAGTACAGGTGGTGAGTGCAGGTGTGGTGTATGGGGTGCATGTATGGCTGTCTGCTATTGTGGTGAGTGCAGGAAGAGGAGCAGTAACAGTGAGTGAAGGTGCAGTGCATGAGGCTGTGGATGTAGAGGGGACAGACGGAGGCGGAAGAGGCGGGAACACTGGGGAAAGTGGACGTTGTGTGTGCAGGTGTCTGTTGGCTGTGTGAATGCTTGTGGTGTGAGGTGTGGTGCTTGTGTTTTGAAGTGTGCTTCTTGTGTGTTGATGTGCCTGTAAGCGGGTCTGATTGTGTGCTTTAGATGGGTAAAGGGATTGGGGTAGAGGAGGTTGGAGGGGGGATGGAATGGCCAGGGAAACTGGCTGCCGTCCAGGAGGAGGCCAGAGCCGGAAAAGATCTCTGTAGGGAAGACACGGCACTGTAAATGCCATCCAGATAGGCATTGGTCTGCTGCACCTCAGAAGCCAGACCCTGGATGGCATTGACAGTGGTTGTCTGCCCTACAGAGATGGTTCTCAGGAGGTCAATAGCCTCCTCTGTGAAGGCAGCAGGGCTGACTAGGGCAGGGGAGGAGGTGCCTGGGGCAAAGGAGATGCCCACCTTTCTGGGTGGATGGGCACGGGCAACTCAGTTGGGAGCAGAAGGGAGGGCGCTGATGGTATGGGTGGTGGTGGAAGATCTCACGGTAGTGGTGTGTCCACTAGGGTCCGCCACTGCCTGAGGACCCCCATCGGAGGAGGTCTTAGAGTCACTACCTCCTGTGGTAGTAGCATCCCCGTGGAAGTCCCCTCACCCTCCCACCCACTGGTCCCCTGAGCGTACGTTGTCTCTGCCTCGGAGGATCTGTGGGCCGCTGCCTCCCCACTTGCCGGTGCCTCAGCTCCTTCGCCTGATGTTGATGCTGTACCAAACAAACACAAGAGAACAGGGATGGGGAGACAAAACAGGAGAAACACTTGTAAATAGCTGAATGCTGATACACAATGGCCAGATATACACCTACCCAGCAGACATACCCAACAGGTAGCACTGTGCACTATGTCCATGGCCATGCTCCTGACTACTAGCAGTATACTGACCTACACCCATCCCATGAAATAGTACTGGAGCTGAGGTAGGTGAAACCTGACAGGGACACCCCTACACCCTTTGGGGAACAGACAGTAGATGGACACCAGTCAAATTCCCTGCTCTAAGCACCATGAGTCCTATCGCACACACACTCATCCTTCCAGGCTGAAGTATGGTCTGTGAGTACTCATCCCCTTGTGACTGCTGTGCAGCCTTCAGGCGGTCATCCAGGTCTGGGTATGCCACCGCCAGGATCCTTTGCATGAGGGGGTTCAGTGCCCGACAGGCCTTCCCCAGGGAGGACTTCCCCAGCTGGGCCTCAGTGATCTTTTGCGCCCAGCGCCGCAGGTCCTCCCACCTCTTTGGACAGTGAGTGCTCCGCTGGTTGTAGAACCCCAGGATCCGTACCTCCTTGGCGATGGCATGCCAATCTGCCCTCTTCTGGTGGGCGCTGACCTAGTAGGGTGACACAGAAATGGAACACAGAGGTCAGGCACCTACAAGATGGCAACAGCTGGCAGATTGTCAAACATAGGATAGACAGTACTCCCAGACATGCTGGACAGTGGCACTCAGCATTCCATGCACCATGACCCATCCTGGCTCACAGGAGCACACATCTGTGCAATCCACTCCATCCATTACTCACACAGTGCCCCCAAAACCTGGACTCACCTGCACCTCTGGCCGGCCGTAGAGTCTGTCGTACAGGGGCAGAATCCCTTCCACTAGTTTCTCCAGTTCTTCCTGGGTGAAGGCCGGGGCCCTTTCCCCTGCACCACGTGGAACATCCATAGCCAGAGGCAGGCCACAGCAGTACACAGAGTGGAGTACCTGTCCGCACAAGATCAGGGAGTCAAGTGATCACACAATGACGAACGCGCGAATGTTCCGCGGCGGTATGCATCATCACCGCCGGCAGCGATCATGATACGCCAGGATTCCCGATTGGTATCCATGTTAGCCAATGAGGGTGCAAACAGCGGTCAACACCGCCGTATGCTGTGATGTCAACGGCTGGCGGTATTAGGTCACTTCCACAACGAAGGGGCAGTACTACAGTGGGCAGACATTTTGCCATCACCTACGCATCTTGAAATTCATTATACTTCCAATGGTGGGCCTACTAGTCATACTAAGTGTTAGAAATGGGGTTTTTGGTTGGCAGTCAGGTTATCCCCTGTCCAAGCAAAAGCCCTCACTCTAGTCAGGGTAAGTCACACACTATCCAAGATTATCCTGTGCCCACCCTCTGGTAGCTTGGCACGAGCAGTCAGGCTTAACTTAGAAGGCAATGTGTAAAGTATTTGTGCAATAAATCATACAATACCACCATATAGCACCACAAAAATACACCACACAGTGTTTTAGAAAAATATATAATATTTATCAGGATAATTGTAGGTCAAAAAGAATAAAGATGCAATGGAAAAGTGTAGAACTATCACAGGAAAGTGATATAAAGGGTCTTAAGTCTTTAGAATGTAATAAAGTGTCTTTCAAGCACAAAGTACCTGGTTTCTGGTGGAAAATCTCCTCAGAGGGCCACAGGTGAAGAGGTGCGTGGAAAAAGGGGGGTGTGCGTCGATTTCCTCTCAGCACACACCGACTTGCGTCGTTCTTTTCCACGCGGGGAAGTCGGGCGTCGTTTTCCGGCGCGCAGACAGTCTCTTTTTGTGGATCGCGGGGATTACCAGATGTCCCGGGTCTGTGCGTGGATTCTCCGGCTTGTTTTCCGGCTGCGCGTCGTTCTGCGGGGCTGCGCGTCGAAGTTTCGATCTCACGGTAGGCGTCGCGTCGATTTCTCCTTGGAAGTCGGGCGGCGTTGTCCTTGCGAGGCCGTGCGTCGAAAGTTTGGTCTCACGGCAGGCGTCGCGTCGATTTCTCCTTGGAAGTCGGGCGGCGTTGTCCTTGCGAGGCCGTGCGTCAAAGTTTCGCACTCACGGTAGGCGTCGCGTCGATTTCTCCTGGAAAGTCGAGCGGCTTTGTCCTTGCGAGGTTGTGCGTCGAAGTCTCGATCGTCCCGAGGGCGTCGCGTCGATCAGCGTCGGTGTGCGGCGTTTTTCTCGCCGCGAAACAAGCTGTGCGTCGAAATTTTCGTCGCACGGAGCGTCCAAGTGAAAGGAAGAAGTCTTTTTGGTCCTGAGACTTCAAGGAACAGGAGGCAAGCTCTATCCAAGCCCTTGGAGAGCACTTTCACAGCCAGACAAGAGTTCAGCAAGGCAGCAGGGCAACAGCAAGACAGCAGTCCTTTGTAGAAAGCAGACAGGTGAGTCCTTTGAGCAGCCAGGCAGTTCTTCTTGGCAGGATGTAGTTTCTGGTTCCGGTTTCTTCTCCAGCAAGTGTCTGATGAGGTAGGGCAGAGGCCCTGTTTTATACCCAAATGTGCCTTTGAAGTGGGGGAGACTTCAAAGAGTGGCTAAGAAGTGCACCAGGTCCCCTTTCAGTTCAATCCTGTCTGCCAGGGTCCCAGTAGGGGGTGTGGCAGTCCTTTGTGTGAGGGCAGGCCCTCCACCCTCCCAGCCCAGGAAGACCCATTCAAAATGCAGATGTATGCAAGTGAGGCTGAGTACCCTGTGTTTGGGGTGTGTCTGAGTGAATGCACAAGGAGCTGTCAACTAAACCTAGCCAGACGTGGATTGTAAGGCACAGAAGGATTTAAGTGCAAAGAAATGCTCACTTTCTAAAAGTGGCATTTCTAGAATAGTAATATTAAATCCGACTTCACCAGTCAGTAGGATTTTGTATTACCATTCTGGCCATACTAAATATGACCTCCCTGCTCCTTTCAGATCAGCAGCTGCCACTTCAACAGTGTATGAGGGCAGCCCCAATGTTAGCCTATGAAGGGAGCAGGTCTCCCAGCAGTGCAAAAACGAATTTAGGAGTTTTACACTACCAGGACATATAACTACACAGGTACATGTCCTGTCTTTTACCTACACAGCACCCTGCTCTAGGGGATATCCAGGGTGACTTATATGCAGAAAAAGGGGAGTTCTAGGCTTGGCAAGTACTTTTAAATGCCAAGTCGAGGTGGCAGTGAAACTGCACACACAGGCCTAGCAATGGTAGGCCTGAGACAAGGAAAAGGGGCTACTTAAGTGGGTGGCACAATCCGTGCTGCAGGTCCACTAGTAGCATTTAATCTATATGCCCTAGGCACCTGGAGTGCACATGACTGGGGACTTATAAGTAGATTAAATAGTTCAATCAGGTATGATCCAAAGTTACCATGTTTACAGAGAGAGAGCATATACACTTTATCACTGGTTAGCAGTGGTAAAGTGCGCAGAGTCTAAAAACCAGCAAAAACAGTATCCAAAAAGAGGAGGGAGGCAGGCAAAAAGTTAGGGGTGACTACCCTAAGGCTGTCAGGTCTAACATGTGTCCCCCCCAGCTGAAAGTGGGGAGAGCTACCCGACCTCCTGGGAGCTCTCATCGCTAAGGCGGAAGTACCTGGAGAGACCATCAGCATTGGCGTGGTCAACCCCTGGGCGATGTTCCACCGTAAAGTCCATCCCCTGTAGGGAAATGGACCACCTCAGAAGTTTTGGATTCTCACCCCTCATCTGCATGAGCCATCTGAGGGGCCTGTGGTCTGTCTGAACTAGGAAGTGAGTCCCAAACAGGTAGGGCCTCAGCTTCTTCAGTGCCCAGACCACAGCAAAAGCTTCTCTTTCAATAGCACTCCACCTCTGTTCCCGTGGTAATAGCCTTCTGCTAATAAAGACTACCGGTTGATCTTGGCCCTCCTCATTTAGCTGTGCTAGGACTGCCCCTATGCCATGCTCTGAAGCGTCTGTCTGCACGATAAATTCCTGGGAGTAGTCAGGGGCCTTGAGCACGGGGGCCGTGCACATGGCTTCCTTCAGGGCGTCAAAGGCTTTCTGACAAGCCTCTGTCCAATTCACCAACCTAGGTTGCTTCTTGGACGTGAGTTCTGTCAAGGGGGACACAATGGTACCATAGCCCTTGACAAACCTGCGGTAGTATCCGGTGAGGCCTAAAAAGGCTCTCACCTCAGTCTGGGTTCGAGGTGGTTGCCAGGCCTTGATAGTTTCGATCTTGGCCTGGAGTGGCTGCACCTTGCCACCACCTACTAGGTGTCCCAAGTACACCACGGAACCCTGCCCAATCTGGCACTTACTAGCCTTGATGGTCAGGCCTGCCTGTTGCAGGGCCTGAAGCACCTCCTTGAGGTGGAGCAGGTGTTCCTCCCAGCTGGAACTGTAGACAGCTATGTCATCCAGGTAGGCTGCACAGAAGGCATCCTTGCCAGCCAGGACCCCGTTAACCAACCGTTGGAAGGTAGCGGGGGCATTTTTCAATCCAAACGGCATCACCCGGAACTGGTAATGGCCGTCAGGGGTGGAAAAGGCGGACCTTTCCTTAGCCCCCTCAGTCAGGGCGATCTGCCAGTACCCTGAAGTAAGATCAAACGTACTCAGGAACTTGGCAGCGCCTAGCCTGTCCACGAGCTCATCAGCTCGGGGGATGGGGTGAGCATCAGTCCGTGTGACTGAGTTGAGACCCCGGTAGTCCACGCAGAACCGGAGTTCTGTCTTCGCGCCTGGGGCAGTAGCCTTAGGGACCAACACCACTGGGCTGGCCCAGGGACTACTGGACTTCTCAATAACCCCTAGCGTCAACATCTTGGAGACCTCCTCCTTGATGCTGGCCTTCACCTTATCTGACAACCTGTAAATTTTGTTCTTCACAGGGAGACTGTCACCGGTGTCAATATCATGAACACAGAGGTGGGTCAGTCCAGGAGTAAGGGAGAAGAGGGGGGAGAACTGCTCCAACAGCTCATAGCAGTCTCCTTTCTGGTTTAGAGTCAGGGAGTCAGACAGAATGACCCCGCTTACGGACCCATCACCTTCTTGGGCAGAGAGGAGGTCAGGGAGAGGTTCACTCTCCTCTTCCATTCCTTCATCTGTGACCAGAAGCATGTTGATCTCCGACCTCTCAAAATGAGCTTTTAGTCGGTTCACGTGGAGCACCCTTAGGGGGTTCCTAGGGGTTTGGAGGTCCACTAGGTAAGTGGCCTCCCCTTTCCGCTCCTTTATTTCAAATGGGCCAGACCAGCGGTCCTGGAGAGCTCTGGGCTCTACTGGCTCCATTACCCACACTTTGTCTCCAGGTTGAAACTCTACCAGAGTGGCCTTCTGGTCATACCATTGTTTCATCACCTCTTGACTGGCCTCCAGGTTACTTTGGGCCTCTTTCCAGAAGCGGGTCATCTGATTGCGGAGGGCCAACATGTAGCTGACCACGTCCTGAGGGGGTGTCTTTGGAGCGTTCTCCAATCCCTCCTTGACAATGCTTAAGGGTCCCCTGACGGGGTACCCATAGAGAAGCTCAAAGGGACTGAACCCTACCCCCCTCTGGGGGACCTCTCTTTAAGCAAAGAGAAGGCATGGTAAGAGGACGTCCCATTTACGCCTCATGGCCTCAGGGAGGCCACCAATCATGCCTTTCAGGGTCTTGTTGAATCTCTCCACAAGCCCATTAGACTGGGGGTGATAGGGTGTGGTAAACTTGTAGGTTACACCACACGCATCCCACAGATGCTTCATGTACGCGGACATGAAGTTAGTGCCTCTGTCAGACACTATCTCCTTGGGGAATCCCACACGGGTAAATATCCCCATCAGGGTTCTGGCTACCACCGATGCAGTTACGGTCCTCAGAGGGATTGCCTCTGGGTACCGGGTGGCATGGTCCACCAAAACCAGGATAAACCTGTTGCCTAAGGCAGTTTTGGGGTCCAAGGGGCCAACAATGTCGACGCCCACCCTTTCAAAGGGGGTGCCAACGACAGGAAGTGGAATCAGGGGGGTTTTAACCCTCTTTCCTGCTTTACCACTAGCCTGGCAGGTAGGACAAGCCCTGCAGAATTTTTCTGAGTGTGTCCTCATTTTGGGCCAGTGAAAGTGGGTGACAAGCCTGTTGAAGGTCTTGTCTTGTCCCAAATGTCCTGCCAGGGGAATGTCGTGAGCCAGACCCAGTAGGAAGGCTCGGTAACATTGGGGGACCACCAGCACACGTGCTGCCCCAAAGACCGGAACCCTATGCTCACTGTAGAGGAGATCATTCTCCCAATATAGGTGGTGATTGCCAGAGGCGTCACCTGCTGCCTGGTTTAAGGCTTGTTTCCTCAACCCTTCTAGAGTGGGACACTCTTTCTGCGCCTTGCAGAATTCCTCCCTGGTGGGTCCACCCTCAACTTGCCAGCCAGCAAGCTCAGGTAAGTCACCTAGGGTGGCAATGTCTTCCCCAGTTGGCTCGGGAGTCTCCTCCTCAGGAGCCCCGTCAGCCACTGTGGGAACTTCTGGGGCCGGTTTCCCGCGCCCCTTGTCCCTCCTCTTGGCAGCTCCCTGGGCCATCGTTCCAGGCTCCAGATGCCCTGGACTTCCCTCTCGGTCAGCCATGGACCGGGTGGTCATGCAGACCCACTCAGGTAACCCTAACATCTCCAGGTGAGATCTGAGCTCTACTTCTTTCCAAGCAGTATGCTCTAGATCATTGCCTAACAGACAATCTACAGGCATGGCAGGACTCACAGCTACTTTCAGAGTACCAGAGACCCCCCCCCACTCAAAGGGAACCCGAGCCACCGGTAGGTGACTCTCGCGATTGTCAGCGACTATGACCTGGTGGAATGTATTAGGGATTATCTGCTCTGTGGACACCAGCTGACTCTTGATAGTAGTCATACTGGCTCCTGTGTCACGCAGAGCCTCCACCTTCTGCCCATCAATGAGGACCCACTGCCGGTACTTGGAAGTATTTTTAGGCATGTGGACCTTGGACATCATTTCTCCTTCTCCCAGGGACACTAGGGAAATCTCTACCTGCTCCCCAAAGCTAGTTGGGTCCATCTCCCCCCCGAGTGCTACACTAGTCAACCCAGGTGCCTGTCCGGTAGTGGACGGTGCCCTCTTGGGGCACTGTGGATCGCCTTTGCAGTGACCATATTGGTAACACTCCATGCATTTGGGGCTAGATTTTCCTGACCTGTCAAATGTCCCTGGCTTCTTCCCAAATTTGGAAAAGGAAGGGTTGCCACCCCCTCCCTGGGAATTCTTTTGGGGGCCTTTAGAGAGTTCCTTATCTGTAAGTTTATCTCCCCCCTCTTTCTTCTGTTGGGAACCCTGACCACCTTTGTGGGAGTCCCCCCCAGGTACCTTTTTGGACACTCTGGTGCTAACCCAGAGGTCCGCCTCCTCAGCAAGCTTCCTGGGATCAGTCAGCTTACTATCCACTAGGTGCTGGCGCAAATCAGTATAAGTAACATTAAGCATATGCTCTCTCAGGATCAAGTCATATAAACCCTTATAATCTGCTACTTTGTTGCCCCGCACCCATCCATTCAGTGCCTTACTAGAGAAATCAAAGAAATCTACCCATGTTTGTGTGGTTTGTTTGGTGCTGTCCCTGAACCTCTGACGGTATCCCTCAGGGGTCAGCCCAAACTTGGCAAGTAAAGTGGCTTTCTGGAGTGGGTATGTGTTTTGATCCGGTGGATCCAATGTGAGAAGTGTGTCCCTCCCCAATGGCGGCACATAACCCCACATAGCTACCCCCCATTGCCCTTCAGGAACCTCATGAGCCCTTAGTGCAACTTCATAAGCAGCTAACCATTTATCTATGTCATCTCCCACCACAAAAATGGGCACCACATTTTTGGGTATATGAACCTTCTTTTCTCCAGCAGGTCCTGTCTGTATGCTGCCACCATTATTGCTGGATTCAGACTGTCTTGCCTTGATCTCCAGCTCCTTGAGACTCAGTTCATGAGCCAACAATAGTTTCTTTTCAGCCAACGCTCTTTCAGCTTCCACTTGTTTGGCTGCTCTTTCAGCTTCTGCTTGTTTGGCTGCCCTTTCAGCTTCTGCTTGAATCTGTTTGGCTGTTCTTTCAGCTTCAATCTGTTTGGCTGCTCTTTCAGCCTCAGCTTGTTTGGCTTCTCTTTCTGCCCTCCTCTCCTCCTGTTGTGCCTCAATTTTCAGTTTTGCCATTTGCAATTGGAACTCCCTTTCCTCTCTCCTTTCCTCTGCGGTCAGGCTTTGCATGGAGACACTGCTCCCTGGTCTGGAAGGGTGCACAATTGCAGTGGTAACACCATCCATAGATAGTGAAAATCCTTCTGAGGGGCCATTTTCTGGCTCCTCTTCCTCATCATCCTCTAAATGGGCTTCTGCCCAGGCCCTCAGCGCCACTTGAAAGTCCTCCTTTCTGGAGGCCCCTTGGGTGGGTACCCTTAATGCCCTGCAGAATCCTCTTAGTTGTTTGACCGTGTATGTATCCAACTGGACTAGGTCAAAGTCCCCTGTCTGAGACCCAGTCAGAGACATGTTGAGTGAGGATTTAGTTTTTGAAAATTGTCAGGAAAAAACGGATTTTCAAAAAGAGATAAAAACCAAGTTGACCTTCAACTGTGGGTAGGTAGTGAAATACTTAGCTACTGTATGTCACTGCACAAATACAAGTCCTATCCTCACCGCTGATCACCAATGTTAGAAATGGGGTTTTTGGTTGGCAGTCAGGTTATCCCCTATCCAAGCAAAAGCCCTCACTCTAGTCAGGGTAAGTCACACACTATCCAAGATTATCCTGTGCCCACCCTCTGGTAGCTTGGCACGAGCAGTCAGGCTTAACTTAGAAGGCAATGTGTAAAGTATTTGTGCAATAAATCATACAATACCACCATATAGCACCACAAAAATACACCACACAGTGTTTTAGAAAAATATATAATATTTATCAGGATAATTGTAGGTCAAAAAGAATAAAGATGCAATGGAAAAGTGTAGAACTATCACAGGAAAGTGATATAAAGGGTCTTAAGTCTTTAGAATGTAATAAAGTGTCTTTCAAGCACAAAGTACCTGGTTTCTGGTGGAAAATCTCCTCAGAGGGCCACAGGTGAAGAGGTGCGTGGAAAAAGGGGGGTGTGCGTCGATTTCCTCTCAGCACACACCGACTTGCGTCGTTCTTTTCCACGCGGGGAAGTCGGGCGTCGTTTTCCGGCGCGCAGACAGTCTCTTTTTGTGGATCGCGGGGATTACCAGATGTCCCGGGTCTGTGCGTGGATTCTCCGGCTTGTTTTCCGGCTGCGCGTCGTTCTGCGGGGCTGCGCGTCGAAGTTTCGATCTCACGGTAGGCGTCGCGTCGATTTCTCCTTGGAAGTCGGGCGGCGTTGTCCTTGCGAGGCCGTGCGTCGAAAGTTTGGTCTCACGGCAGGCGTCGCGTCGATTTCTCCTTGGAAGTCGGGCGGCGTTGTCCTTGCGAGGCCGTGCGTCAAAGTTTCGCACTCACGGTAGGCGTCGCGTCGATTTCTCCTGGAAAGTCGAGCGGCTTTGTCCTTGCGAGGTTGTGCGTCGAAGTCTCGATCGTCCCGAGGGCGTCGCGTCGATCAGCGTCGGTGTGCGGCGTTTTTCTCGCCGCGAAACAAGCTGTGCGTCGAAATTTTCGGCGCACGGAGCGTCCAAGTGAAAGGAAGAAGTCTTTTTGGTCCTGAGACTTCAAGGAACAGGAGGCAAGCTCTATCCAAGCCCTTGGAGAGCACTTTCACAGCCAGACAAGAGTTCAGCAAGGCAGCAGGGCAACAGCAAGACAGCAGTCCTTTGTAGAAAGCAGACAGGTGAGTCCTTTGAGCAGCCAGGCAGTTCTTCTTGGCAGGATGTAGTTTCTGGTTCCGGTTTCTTCTCCAGCAAGTGTCTGATGAGGTAGGGCAGAGGCCCTGTTTTATACCCAAATGTGCCTTTGAAGTGGGGGAGACTTCAAAGAGTGGCTAAGAAGTGCACCAGGTCCCCTTTCAGTTCAATCCTGTCTGCCAGGGTCCCAGTAGGGGGTGTGGCAGTCCTTTGTGTGAGGGCAGGCCCTCCACCCTCCCAGCCCAGGAAGACCCATTCAAAATGCAGATGTATGCAAGTGAGGCTGAGTACCCTGTGTTTGGGGTGTGTCTGAGTGAATGCACAAGGAGCTGTCAACTAAACCTAGCCAGACGTGGATTGTAAGGCACAGAAGGATTTAAGTGCAAAGAAATGCTCACTTTCTAAAAGTGGCATTTCTAGAATAGTAATATTAAATCCGACTTCACCAGTCAGTAGGATTTTGTATTACCATTCTGGCCATACTAAATATGACCTCCCTGCTCCTTTCAGATCAGCAGCTGCCACTTCAACAGTGTATGAGGGCAGCCCCAATGTTAGCCTATGAAGGGAGCAGGTCTCCCAGCAGTGCAAAAACGAATTTAGGAGTTTTACACTACCAGGACATATAACTACACAGGTACATGTCCTGTCTTTTACCTACACAGCACCCTGCTCTAGGGGATATCCAGGGTGACTTATATGCAGAAAAAGGGGAGTTCTAGGCTTGGCAAGTACTTTTAAATGCCAAGTCGAGGTGGCAGTGAAACTGCACACACAGGCCTAGCAATGGTAGGCCTGAGACAAGGAAAAGGGGCTACTTAAGTGGGTGGCACAATCCGTGCTGCAGGTCCACTAGTAGCATTTAATCTATATGCCCTAGGCACCTGGAGTGCACATGACTGGGGACTTATAAGTAGATTAAATAGTTCAATCAGGTATGATCCAAAGTTACCATGTTTACAGAGAGAGAGCATATACACTTTATCACTGGTTAGCAGTGGTAAAGTGCGCAGAGTCTAAAAACCAGCAAAAACAGTATCCAAAAAGAGGAGGGAGGCAGGCAAAAAGTTAGGGGTGACTACCCTAAGGCTGTCAGGTCTAACACTAAGCACCTATCCATTGAGTATATAATCACACATGATGTACTCTGTTCCCTCCTAGTGATGTACATGTACATCTGTCAGGTCGCAGTTATTGTACAGACACTACTATGAACCATGCACTGCATGTATTAAGCAAATATGCCAAATTATGTGTGCACATCACTCACGCTTTTCTTACCCTTCATAGGTACCGACCCTTGTGGCGAGGAAGGGCACCATCGTTGTACAGACCACTTGTGGATATGGGGACCATGGTGGAGCATCAGATCATTATCACTTACAGACTCACACGTGCAACTATTCAGGACCTATGTGCATTACTGGATCCTGCACTGACTCCGGGAAATCGTAATCAGCATGCCATTCCAACTGAAGTGCAGGTGCTCTCCGCACTCCATTTTCTGGCCACAGGCTCATTTCAATTGACAGTGGGCATGGGGGCTGGTTTCTCACAGCCAATGTTCAGCCAGGTACTGACAAGGTTTCTGAATGCATTTGTACAACATCTGCAGTCCTATGTGTGATTCCCCCAAAGTGCTGACCTCCCTGCCATAAAGTCTGACTTCTATGCCTTTGCAAACATTCCCCATGTCATAGGTGCCATCAATGGCACCCATATAGCTATCATTCCCCCAAGAGTGAGTGAACAGGTGTACAGAAACAGGAAGAACTTTCACTCCATGAACATCCAATTGGTATATACTACAGACCAGTACATTTCCCATGTGAATGCCATGTTTCCGGGTTCAGCCCATGATTCATTTGTTTTGCGGAACAGTAGTGTGCCACAGAAGATGGAACAACTACAAGAGGACAGAGGGTGGATCATAGGTAAGTTTGCTTGTCACTAACTGACACATTGCAGAAAAACAGCCTGTCTGACTAAGGGATATTACAATGACGACTCCGTATTAACCATTTCTCTAGGTGATTCTGGCTATCCAAACTTGCGTTGGCTCCTGACACCAGTGATGAATCCCAGGACGGATGCAGAGAGGAAATACAATGAGGCCCATGGATGTACTATGAGGGTGATAGAGCATACTATAGGTCTCCTGAAGGCTAGATTCCGGTGTCTACATATCTCTGCGGGTTCCCTGGCCTATGGGCCTGATAAGGTGTGTAGAATAGTGGTGGCCTGCTGCATGCTGCACAACGTGGCTGTGAGACATTCTATTCCCCTTTTGAAGGTGGAGAGTGCTATATGTCTTGATCAGTTATCTCAGAGAGGTGAGGAGAGTGATGGTGAGGATGAGGAAGGGGAAGATGTCAATTCCAGGAACCAACTGATACAACTCTACTTCCAATAACTGTGTGGGACTTCAGCCTGTAATTGTGGTTAGTGACTGATACTGTAAATGTGTCATGTCATATAGGGGGGATTGGTCATGATAGGCGAGACATGGACCTCTTCAGCAGGGTACTGACAGACAATATATGCATTCCCTCCTTGCATAATTTGAAACACACATTACCACCACCAACGCACAAATTGACAATAAAGTTGTTCCCTGCCAGTTGCATCCATACTCCACTTTGTTCAACATTGAAGACAGGGGACAGTGTTACAGGTGAGAGATGTTGTTTATTGGTCGAATGCAGTGAAATGTGCTATGTAGGGTGGCGGAAGTCGTAAGGGTTGGGTGTCCTCTAAACCGACTGGTGGCAGCCCTGTTGGATGTCATAGGTGGGTCCAATTTGTAGTATAGTACTTTATTTAGCCCTCAGCTAAGTGTAGTTGGTGAATGGGTGGGATGGGTGCTTTGCAGTAGTAGCAGTGTCAATTGTTGGAGTGGGGCTTGTTCTTACCTGGGTTTCCAGTGCCATATCTTTGCCTGAGACTACGTTTGGGCACCTGCTGTGGAGCTTCTTGGGGTGGCATGGTTGGCCCTTGTGATTCCTGGGATGGTATTTCCTGTGCTTTTTCTGCTGCTTGGGTCATCTGTTGCTAGTTGTCCAGGGCTGTTGTGGGGGCCTCTTGTCCGGTGTGGGTGTCTGACTGTTTGTTGACCAATTGCAGCAGTGCCCCTGTAATGGTGGCCATTGTGGCTTTCTGTTCTTTCCACTGCTCCATGGCCTGTTGGTGTTGTTCCAGCTGCATCCTCTGACTTTGCTCCAGGGTGGACACAATCTGTGCCAACCTGTCTTGGGTATGTGGGTAGGCCCCCAATACCTCTGCAATGACGTCCTGGGCTGCTGCATCCATCCAGTGCCCTACCCCCTGACCCACTGGGGCACTTGACCTTGCCCTGGCCCCCTGTGCCTGTGTCCCCTGCGCAGGTCTTGACGTGCCATTTGTACTTGTTGTAATTTAGCAGTGATTAGATTAAGCATTAGCAGAAGACATCTTGTATTTAGTAACTATTGTGAACATTTTGTGGAATCCATTTTGTATTCATGGCAGCCATTTTCTTTGCTACATGCTGCCATTTGCTCACCATGTGCTCTGTCCTACCTTTCTGTTAACTGCTCTTGAAATCTGCCTAGTGACAAGTTATATTTAGCATCTCTTACTTTCGCACATGCTCAGTAAGGTCTGCAGCTGTTAGTCCTTGGAAACTGTTAGCTCCTCCTACCTGTCGACTGTGCATTTTCCACATTACCTTACATGTATACAAGTCTTGTTTCCATAATTGTACCATCTCCTTTTAGCCCCTGTGTGGGTATAAAAGGACCATGCTCTCTCAGTTCAGTGTGCTACTTCAGACATTACCCAAGGGTGCTGTTTGAACTGTAGTACCACCTCATGAGGTTAATAAACTTTTGTCCTTTATTCCAGTTTCTGTGCCAACTTCTTCCTACATGGTCTGAGGACTTTGTGCAGAGAAAGGTGAACCCCTTGCACTACTAGGCCTTGCTGAGGCTTACTTCAACAAATTGGCGCCCGAACAGGGACTCATCGGCGACTCGGATGCCCAACGGATTGGTCGCGACGAAGGATTGGAATCTCGCTGCGGACGATCAATGCCTGAGGAGACCCGAGTCTTGGCAACCACGGCGTTTTTCCCTTCTTTCTGATTTGACCATCCACGTGGCGCCGGTCCTCGACTGAGATCCTTTTTGTTCATTTGTCATGCAGTGACCATTTGGTCGATTTTAGAACTTGGCAGTTGGAACCTGGACACCCTGTGATTGGTAAGAGCCGTTTTACGGCACTTGCTGTGGGTTTTGATGCCTGTGTTTGGTAATGTAGTTTAGCACTACTTACTGTGGCTCTCGTGATTTGGGTGACTAGTCAATTTGTATTCTTTGGATTTGATATATAAATTGCAATTTATATAGGCAGGTAATGAGGAGAATTTTCTCCAATTTAATTTTGACTTAAGTGCTACTTTGATTATAATATTGCATATTCTGCACTATTTTTGGCATGCCTGTTTTTAGCGCACTTCGTAGGATGTGTTGCTTTTGTAATGGTACCAATTTGAGACTGAAAGAATCGCAACCGGCACCCCCAGAGGGGACTCCAAATAGAGATATGTATGTTAAACATGGTCTTTCTTCTATAATGTACAGCACATTATGGAATAAATACACCCGCGCGGATCCTGAGTTACGTTGGCCTATGCATGGGTCATTTGATTTGCGAAAGATTGAGTATGTGGAACAATGTATGTGTAAGCGAAAGTCTAGGCAAGATATGTTTGACTGTGTACGAATGTGGGAGAAAGAAGCGCGTGGACGAGTGAAGCGTGAGCAAGCCTTGCTTGAGAAAGAGCAGCGGAAGAATGTATATGTGAAAGCATTGGAAATGAGAAATAAATAAATAAATGACTTAAAGAAGCTAGAAGAGAAAGAACGTAAGCTACAGGTAACTGGCCAATACACTGTTAGGCAACCTCTCTATCCTATCCTTAATAAACCACATGATGATTTATTGTTACTAGATCGCCCTCCACCTCCGTATGTCGTCCCTTCTGCCACTCACGAGTTACCTAAAGTCTCCAGTTCGGAGCAACAGAAGATGCGGGACAGTCGGTCTATGCTGCCTGCTGACCGTGCGTCTGACCTTAGATCGATTGCTCGTAAAACAATTTGTAGCGTTGTTTCTGCTTCTGAACTTTTAGACAACATAAAAACGTGGACGGAAAAGAAGCAGCTATATTTTACTGAGGCATTTGGCTCAGAAGTTATTGAACTATATCGGAAATATTCTGATGAGTTAGAGCCCGATGATGTAGCAGCTGATCATAAGCAAATGCGTGATGGTCTTTTTGTTTTCTCCCAGGTGGGTGATGCAATCAGGCATTTAATTAAATTACGTATTGTGGCAGTCTGTTTGCAAGAAGAGAAAAGGGCTGCGGACGCAGTTGCACGAGCATCTCAGACCGAAGGGGCGCAAGCTTCCATCTTTGAAACAGATAAGACTATGATAGTTCACACGAAACCAATGCGGGAGGCCGCGCCTTTGTATGTTCCTCCTAAAGGATTGGGTACAAATGATGATAAAACTTCTGTTGATGCTAAGGGTTATTTTATTTATAATTGGGTGTTTACTCCTTGGAATAGGGCAGATGTAATGGCACTTAAAACAGCATTACCTGACCCGCGGAAAAATCCGGCCGCCTTTTATGAGGAAGTTGAGGGAGCAATTAGTTCTTGTACTATGACTTTGGCTGACATTGATTTATTTTTCGGATTGATATTACCGCCAGATATGTGGAGAACTGTTCGTAAAATTGATGATCGTACAGTTTTTGGGGCATCATGGAAAGAAATAGAACAGATGGACGGGGATAGGGAACCTGCGAAAAAGCCATATCAGTTGATTCTAGATCTTCCTGCAGCCATATTAGTTAAGTTGAAAACGATTATTCCCCCTAAAAAGATAGATTGGACTGTTTTAGCGTCTTGTAAACAAAAGGCAGATGAATCGGTCTCTGATTTCTTTACACGCTTTGAAGAAGCATTTCATGATTTTAGCGGCCAGTCATTGTCAAATGATACGGGCAGACATTTGTTCGTCGATAAATATGTTGCAAATCTGTTACCAGGAATAGCTAGTTGTCTAAAAGCTAGTGAAAGTTCATGGACTACCTCTACTCCGGTTTCTCTTTTGACTATGGCTCAGTAGTATGAACGACAGGAATTAGAAGCAAAAGGTAGCGAGGAGAAAAAGATTAAAGAATTAAAGACGAAGGTTATGTTGGCTCAAGCTTATGGTCTGCCTTTTAGAGGTAGTGATAGAGGTAGAAGTGGATCTTATGGTTCTTCTTATACTCGTTCGAATTTGTCTGATGATCAGTGTGCGTATTGTAAGAAATTTGGGCACTGGGCTGCCGATTGTCCAGCACTACGTGTTCAGCAGTGTTCACATGGTCGGGGATAAATGAGAAATCGCTCAGGATATTCAGGACCTAGAAGAAGCACAAATGATCATGCTAGGGTTGATGCTAATACACGAGGGTAGGATGGGTTTAACACTTTTGATAGACGGAACCAATACCAGATGTCTGATCATGTGCAGCCTGATTTCCAAGATTCTGCTTATGCATAGGATTGCCTAGGATGGGGGTAAGGAATCAGTTGAAGTTCCAGTAGATCAGAGGGGTCCCTATGTTACAGCACATGTTTTGGGTCTTACTGATCAGTTTCTGGTTGATACAGGAGCTACTCGTAGCGCCTTGTCTACACAATTGATTCCAAGGGCTCCCCTGTCTGGCTTAACCATTACATCGATAGGTTTTGATGGAACACCTTCCCCTAGCCCATTGTCACAACCACTTGCATTCCATGTTGATAAATGTACTGCTCCATGTCCATTTGTCCTTTCTCCAAATACACCAGACAATATTGTGGGTCTTGATATGCTCAAGTATTTCAGGGCTACAATACGATGCTCTCCTGAAGGGGTGCGTGTTATTTTAAATGATAATCATCCTGTGATGGAAAGAGTTTGTCTTGTTAAAGAGGATGTTGCATTAGCTTCACTCCCTAGTACTTTGTGGGCTACTTCAGATACTGATGTGGGACAAATGATTATTCCACCGGTACATATTAGTGTCAAGGAGGGAGCTGTATTGCCACGTTTGCCTCAATACAAAATTTCACAGGAGGGTGAAGAAGCACTCACACTAATTGTGCATGATCTTATTGCAGTTGGAGTTGTCGAGGAAGTTCTGTATAATGTTTGTAACAGTCCGATTCTTCCTATTCTGAAAAAGGATACTGATACTAGGATTTACCGATTCATTATTGATTTACGAGAAGTCAATAAGATTGTGATACCACAATATCCTGTGGTATCTGATATCACAACACTCCTTACTTTGGTTCCCCCGACAGCAACTACGTTCTCTGTGATAGACTTGAAGAATGCTTTTTTTTCGATCCCTATTCATCCTGACAGCCGATATTTGTTTGGTTTTACTTTGAATAAACAATCATATAGATTTTGCAGAGTTCCTCAAGGCTATACGGAGAGTCCAAGTATTTATAGTCAGGCGTTAAAACGACAACTTGATTCTTTTGTTTTGCCTGAAGGTGTGGCTCTCATACAATATGTTGATGATATTTTGTTAGCAGCTGATACCCCGGAGCAATGTGAAAAGTGCACTTTGTACTTACTTTCTTTTCTTGCTTCACACCACCATAAAGTGTCACGAAAGAAATTGCAATATTGTAGACCAAAGGTAACCTATTTAGGTCACCTTTTGTCTAAGGAGGGCCGTGCACTTACATCAGATTGTATTCAAGCAATTTTAGACACACCAGTACCCTCTACTCAGAAAGATGTTTGTGCATTCCTTGGTCTTACTTCTTTTTGTAGGCAATGGATATTAGGGTTTTCAAACATTGCCAAACCTTTGCTAGCACTTTTGAATAAAGATACTCCAATGCCCCTCCCATGGACAGATGAATGTGAGACTGCTTTCCGGCAGCTGCGACAAGCCCTTTGTTCTGCACCAGTGTTAGGTACTCCAGATTACATGAAGCCTTTTGAACTTTACGTACACGAGAAAGATGGATGTGCATTGTCAGTTTTAGTACGGACACATGGCGATAAGCAGCGTCCCTGTGCATATTTTTCAGCAGTACTTGATCCTGTGTTTTCGTTCAGTTGCCGCAACAGCTGTCTCAATACGTCAGAGTGAAGGGATAGTTTTGTCACATAAGCTGTTGGTGCTAGTACCCCATGCGGTTGATGTTCTTTTAAATCAAACAAAGACACAACATTTAACTAGCGCCCGTATGACAGGTTATGAGTTGACATTGTTGGCTCCTCACATTACACTGAAGAGATGTGCGACACTAAATCCAGCTACTTTGTTGCCATATCCGGTGACTCAGCCTCAGTCACAAGAAACACATGATTGTATATTCCTTACCGAAGAACAGACAAAGGGTTGTGTTGATTTACAAGATACGCCCCTTTTAGATGTAGACGGGGAACTGTGGGTTGATGGGTCTTGTTTGAAGTTGCCAGATGGTACGACCTCAGCTGCATATGCAATCACCACAATACACACGGTAGTGGAGACAGCTCGTATACCACAGAAGTCAGCTCAAGCAGCTGAACTAATAGCTTTGACACGAGCATGTGAGCTTAGTACTGATTTAAGTGTGAACATTTACACAGACAGCCGCTATGCTTTTGGAGTGGCTCATGATTTTGGTTTGCTTTGGAAGGAGAGAGGTTTTCTCACATCCCACGGGATGCAGATAATGCACGGAGAATTAGTGCATAACCTCTTGACTGCATTGACATATCCAAATAAACTAGCTATTGTGAAATGTAGTGCACATAAGAAAGTGACCGATAAGATAGGGCAAGGTAATGCTCTTGCAGACCGTGTAGCACGTGAGACTGCGATGCAGCGAAGTATTCTTCTATGTATGTAGTGAAGTCACAAGCTGAACGTTGGCATAATGCTAGACAAGACGTATTAGATATACAGAAATCTGCTTCTGTGAAAGAATGTGAGCAATGGTCTAAAGATGGAGAATTGGATGATGAGGGCTGTTGGCGGAATAAGCAGATGGATAAATGGAAATTGCCTTGACTTTTGTACAACCTATGGTTCAGATGGCACATGGGCTGGCACATGTTGGAGCTTCAACAATAACGAAGTTGCTTACGCAAGTTTGGGAGCATCCAGAAATTTTCAGTACAGCTAAGAGAGTAGTTCAGTCTTGTTTGATCTGCTTACAATACAATCCTGGAAAAGGGACACGTACTCCTGCAGGAGGGTTTGCTACACCAACTGCACCTTTTGAAGTTCTACAAATGGATTATATTCAGCTTGAAAGCTGCAACAATTTAAAGTATGTCTTGGTGGTGGTTTGTGCCTTCAGTAAATGGATAGAGGCGTACCCCACAAAGGATAATACTGCCATTACCACAGCGAAGGTGCTTTTGAAAGAATTTTTCCCTGGGTTTGGTGTTTGCAGACTTTTATGGAGTGATAACGGACCTCATTTTGTTGGGGAAGTTATTAAGTATGTCCTGAAAGGATTAGGGATCAAACAGAAGTTCCATGCGGTTTTCCACCCACAATCAGCAGGGTTGGTGGAAAGGTATAATGCTACATTGAAGCTGAAATTAGTGAAGATACAGGCTTCCACATCTTTAACTTGGCCGGATGCATTACCATTGGCATTATTGTCTATTAGGTCAGTGCCACACTCCAGACTTGGCCTTAGCCCCTATGAAGTAGTATTTGGGAGACCAATGAATATTTGGGGAGTTCCTAAACCAAAATCTGTATATGATGTACCTTGTGTCCTGATGAATGATTATTTGGCACAGTTAACCGACAATTTGGTTTCTATTCATCAACAGGTTCGAGAAGCACTTCCTGACAGATCTACAGGTGAAGGCCATGAACTCCGACCTGGTGACCAGGTGATGATTAAGTCTTTTGAAAGATCAAGCAGCTTGGAACCAAGGTGGCGAGGCCCAGAACAGGTGCTCCTTGCGACAAGGACAGCAGTTCGAGTGACGAACCGAAAGAATTGGGTCCATAGTACTCACTGCAAGAGAGTGCTACCTACCTTGGTGGAACCTG
Source organism: Pleurodeles waltl (assembly GCF_031143425.1). Lineage (NCBI taxonomy): Eukaryota > Metazoa > Chordata > Amphibia > Caudata > Salamandridae > Pleurodeles > Pleurodeles waltl. The sequence goes on from NC_090440.1 coordinate 265,595,915, forward strand.
CTGTGCTGACCGATCATCGAGAGATTTTGACTACGGAGAAAGGCCGTGCTATATCACCTCACGAATCTGCAGAGGTCTTCCCGGACCATACGACTTCTGGAGTGTCGCGATATAATTTGAGACCAAGGAAAGAATCTGAAAATTGTTTTGAAAAGACTGGTTGAGCTACCGCCCTGGGTTAGTGAAACGGAGAGCCAATGTGGCAAGGGGGGTGGATCAGCCGTGCATTAGAGTAGTGACACCCGTCTTGGCCCGTGGTGAAGAAATCAGCGGCTGCCCAGGGATAAGAGCTCCAACGATTGTTTTTAATTCATTTCTGAAAGGGTCAATTATCACTGTTGCTAAAATGAATAACAAATTGATCATTAGTATTATGGGGTTTGTTGTTGTTTTGGTGGTTACAGCAACAATCACCTGGTTTATTGAAAAGAAGTCTCCTGCTCGTGAGTTTTTTGTTGCCACTACTCCAGTACCAGAGGATCACTATTACTTTACACTTCCCTATCAGGAGCAGAAGCACCGTCAATCGTACTTCAATAATACTTTCATTCAGATGTTGCATCATACTCATAATGCTACAAATACTACTAACTGTTGGGTATGTGGAATGATACCTGCGCATCAAAAGAAAGGAGGAACACCTTTCATTCCTCTTCCTTTTTCACACAATGGTTCTTGTCAAGCTTGGTACATGCTTTTGTTTGCATCTGGAAAACGTACAGAGGGCGGACTTCTTTTTCGCCTTAATAAAGTGTGCTACCAAGACAAAGATGGGTATCCCCAAGCTAAAGGAACTAAATGGGAATCGGAAGAGTATCAACCGGACAATGTTTCAATACCATATGTCTTCACAAATATACGAGACTCTGACAAAAAAGAACAATTTGTGATTTCTATTACAAAAACTAAAGTAGATTTATGTATACGAAGCATTGGACGAATTCCAGTAGGGATAAGCGATTGTACCTTGATTTTAACTATTGAGGGTGTAAATAATAGTAGTTTTACAGCTTCACATAATACATATTTTGTTTGTGGTAACTATGGATATTACCAACTACCTGTTGGGTGGTCAGGTGTGTGTTATGTATCTTTTCTATTACCCCCTGTGTTTTTGGCTCCTGCATCATATCACCGAGATTTAAAACTGTTCAATGACATCATTAACAATAGATATAAAAGGGAAATAAGTACAAATGAGGTAGACCAAACGGATACTAGCCTGCAAGAATATGTTGATTTTAATTTAGGACTGTTCCCCTTTGTAGGTGTTGCGTTAAACAGTAGGAAAGTGAGACAATTGACTAGGGTTGTGGAAGCTGTTACCAATCAGGCAGCTCTGGCACTTGGGAATATTACTGAGGAGCTCCAAGTTGTGAGGATTGTAGACTTTTTCTGGATGGTTTTGGGCTCTTGTTTCCGCCTGGGGCTGGAACCTACTGACTATCCTGTGTGTAATAATTGCAATATATTTTACATGCTGTATCTGTATTCAGTGTGGTCCAATGTTCTGCTCCATGTGTATTACTGCTTGTATGCCTACCAAAAGAAATATTACAGAAATGAAGGCACAACATATGTTAGATAAGGAAATAGCTGAAATGATGAGACATCTTGTATTTAGTAACTATTGTGAACATTTTGCGGAATCCATTTTGTATTCATGGCAGCCATTTTCTTTGCTACATGCTGCCATGTGCTCACCATGTGCTCTGTCCTACCTTTCTGTTAACTGCTCTTGAAATCTGCCTAGTGACAAGTTATATTTAGCATCTCTTACTTTCGCACATGCTCAGTAAGGTCTGCAGCTGTTAGTCCTTGGAAACTGTTAGCTCCTCCTACCTGTCGACTGTGCATTTTCCACATTACCTTACATGTATACAAGTCTTGTTTCCATAATTGTACCATCTCCTTTTAGCCCCTGTGTGGGTATAAAAGGACCATGCTCTCTCAGTTCAGTGTGCTACTTCAGACATTACCCAAGGGTGCTGTTTGAACTGTAGTACCACCTCATGAGGTTAATAAACTTTTGTCTTTTATTCCAGTTTCTGTGCCAACTTCTTCCTACATGGTCTGAGGACTTTGTGCAGAGAAAGGTGAACCCCTTGCACTAGTAGGCCTTGCTGAGGCTTACTTCAACATACTGGGGCCCTCACCTTCCTGCATGTTGGGAGTGGGAGACTGTGGCCTCTGTAGCTGTGTTCCACCTGTCTGTGCTCTGGGTCCACTGGCGTGGGTACGCCTCCCCTGGCCTGCTGGTCTTGACTGGGTGTTAGGGGTGACAGTGTTTTCCTGGATGGGGCTGATGCATAGTGAGCATCCAGGGCTGTGTGAGGGGCCTGTCTGCTCATCAGTGTCCAGGGGTCCTTCACCAAGGTCTTGTGATGTGCCTCTGTCTCTCTGGAGTGCTTTGGCACTCCTTGTCCTCTCCATTAGGGTTGCATGGGTGGTGGTTCCTGTTGAGGGACATGTCTGTTTCATATGCATGAGGGTTTGAGGTGTATAGAACTGTGCAATTTTGTGCTGGTGTGACTTTCAGTGGCCTTCCAGGGTGCCTTTGTGAGGTGGACATTGCATTTAGTGGCAGTGGTGGGGTTACATTGTGGTGGGGTTATTATTCCATTGTGGGTACGTGCAGGGGTGCGTGGCAGTGCACAGCGAGAGTGATGTGGGCCTGGTAGTGAGTTGTGGGTAATGCAGGGTAGTGGATGTGGTGGGTAATGGCTGTGTTGGGTGTGGGTCTAGGTGGGTGTGGGTGGGTGGAGTGGTGCATGCATTGCAGATGTGTTGTATATGGGGTTATTGTAGATGACTTACCCAAGTCCATTCCTCCAGTGACTCCAGTGAGTCCCTCTGGGTGCAGGATGGCGAATACCTTCTCCTCCCAGTCGGTGTAGTCGGGTGGTGTTGGTGGCGGTCCTCCCCCAGTCTTCTGCACTGCGATGTGGTGCCTGGATGCCATGGCCCTGACCTTGCCCTGCAGGTCGTTCCATCTCTTGCGGATGTCGTCCCTGGTGCATGGATGGTGTCCCACTGCATTCACCCTGTTGACAATGGTCTGCCACAGCTCCAATTTCCACGCAATGGGTGTGTGCTGCACCTCGGACCCGAATATTTGTGGTTCCACCTTCAGGATCTCGTCCACCATGGTCCTTAGCTCCCTTTTGGTGAAGCGTGGATTTTTGGTGGGGTACATGGTGAGGGTGGTGGATAACGTTGGGACTGGGGACGGGGTATGGGTGCTCCTGTGTGGGTCGATATGTGTGTCCTGTCTGCTGGCGTTCTGTCTGGCTCTGGTGCTCTCTGTTTTCTGGTCCTGGTTTCGTTGCAAGGGATTGTGGGGTGTGTCAGGGGGTGTTTTATGATGTTCTGGATGTGTGTCAGGTGTGTGGGCGAGAGGCCTAGCCAATGTGTGCACTTGTTGCTGTTGGGCCCACTTGCCGCCCGTGGCCAATGGTCCACCGGCCTCCACTGTCTGCCGAGATGATGTGTGCATCATTATTTGGAGGGCAGGATGTGGGTGTGCTTGGCGGTGGCAGGGTGGGGTGGGCCGGGATTCCCGGCCACAGGGTCCTGGCAGGGTGCGGTGGTCTGGGAATTTTTGGCGGGGTTGGGTTTTTCTATCATTATATAGCGGGTTTCCATTCGCCACCGCTGGCGGGATTCTTTTCACCGCTGACACGGCGGTCGGCGGTCTTTCCCGCCATGTTCATAATGACCGCCATTTATGCGGATGGTTCAATGCTTTAGTAAAGCCAACCTTTACTAGCTCTCTAAAACAAATTAAATGTACATGAGAGCAGGAACATGGAGAAATGCAGGCACTTTTTCTTGGTGGTAGAGAAGAAATCAGAGGAGGTGGTCCTGGCAGGGGACACCAAAAAAGATTGTCGCACTGGATGACACCAGTGCTAAAGCGAGCGTTCCCTATACCCAAAGGCCTTAACATATATGGACTATTGACGATTGAGAAATCATCCTTCACCTGGTAAAGGCTATTGAAAAAACACTCAGTGCCCCAACTGTCGGAGGAAGCTGTAATGTTACGTGAGTCCTCATCCAGGTAAGAGACAGCACTGCCTAGTCTGTTGGAATGGAATTAACTCTAAGACAGTCAGACCATCTCTATTCTTTATGATGATTACCTATCGTGCCAGCAGGATGGGGCTTTCTGAAGTAATCTAACAAATATGCCTCTTTAAACTATTGTGAGTGCTTTTTTTCACATTGCCTTCACCCTACTGCTGCCCTGACCTCACAACGCGGAGTGGGAGTGATGGGCTTTGCATGTTCCCATTATAGAATTACCCCACAAGAGTACATCATCCTTGAGGAGAATCTTGACAAAGCCAAAAAAGGATACCAGGCTAGATCCTGGCCCCTTTTCCACTGCCCATTATCCCTTCTGCCAAATGGCATGACAGCACTTTATGACAAAGTGTGCATTACTTCCATAATGCTCTGGTGGTTTAGAGACTTTTCTGTGGTGTACAATCAATCAGGCAGCGGATGGGCTTTTTGTTGCAACCTGCCTTTCATCGATCTTCCCCGTGCCACCTCTTGACTTCCTTTTTGCCATCCAGAGACTTATACAGGCAAGATCATTAACAGGGAAGCCCATATCAGGTAAGAGTAAAGTGCAATCAGTGCATCACACTAGAAATATTACATTTTGCAGTGCATAGCCTTTCCCCCGCTTCCCTGCCAATCATTTGATCATGTGGATTTGGCCACCAACCCCTTACCTGATGTTCTCCATGTTACCTCTTAAGTGAGCAACAGATTTACACAGGCATATCAAGACTGAGGAATCACAAGTCAGGTAACTGTTAAGAGCAACTAGTACATCACAGTAGAACGTTTCATATTTGATTAATATGTCCTTATATATAATCTGGCCATTTCTCAAATTAAGTAGCCCGATTCCACTCTGTTTATTGCCTTTTCAGCATCATGAACAGACATTTAGGCCCTCATTATGACATTGGCGGTAAATGCTGCTTACCAGCATGGTGACGGCTACCAACATACCGCCGAGGTGGCGAAAATCCATTCGCCACATGACACACACACACCAATCCGACAGAATACTGCCACAAACACAAATCTGCCAGCCCAAAGGTCAGTGAAAAAGTGGCAGACCCAACACCCATACCGTTAGGCCCACAAAACAATGGCCATCACATTATGACCAACTAATCACCATGGCAGACATTCAGCGGTGGTAACTCATTGGCGGTAGAAACCACTGCACCCACATATAAAATAACACTACATTGGTCAATAGGGAAAATACACACTTGACACTCATACACACACCACACCCACCCTCCCACACCAATATAAAACACACACCCACATTACCCACAACCCTTTACGAATACAAATCATTACCACGGGACTGACACCAAGATCACTGTGACAACTAGACACCCACCACTTACACCCATACATCCCTCACGCACCCCACCTCACACACTCCACCACATTACTCAACACACTCTCACCAACACACACCACACAACACCCATGTCACAACAAAGGCTCCCCCATTTCACTGATGAGGAGTTAAGTGTCATGGTGGAAGAAATGGTCAGGGTAGAGCCACAGCTGTTTGGAGCACAGGTACAGCAGATATCAATTGCAAGGAAGATGGAGCTATGGTGGAGAACCGTAAACAGGGTGAATGCCGTGGCACAGCACCGAAGAACAAGGGACGACATCAGGAAGAGGTGGAATGACCTAGGGGGGAAGGTATGTTCCATAGCAGCAAGACACCAGCTCGCAATACAGAGGACTGGCGGTGGACCCCCACCTCCTCCCCCACAGCATGGGAGGACAAGTCATGGCAATACTGCATCCAGAGGGACTCAGTGGAGTAGCCGGAGGACTTGGTACTGGTAAGTCAACAATTACCACTTACCACCCCCCATATATGCATGGCATCTCACACCCTCATTCCCATCACTCCACCCCATCCCACATACTACACCTACACATATGACTAACACCAGTGCCAAGCCCTGCATGCTATACCAATGCATGGACAGCCCTCCCACCCCTGCATGGACACTCATCACAAAAGCATGCACAGCATAGGGAAACTAACAATAACACAATACATCACCATCCACAAGCAAAAGGTGGCATGGCAACACCAACAATAGAGGGGAAGCCAGGGATGTACAATATGTCACACACATGAAGCATAATATATCACTTACATCCCCCCAGGTACCCCTGCCAATGTCAGCAGAGAGGAGGTGCCACGACTATCCAGTCCCCCAACAGAAGATGCCTCCAGCGATGACAGTAACTCTGGACTTCAGGATCTGGATGACCTACCTGGCCCATCAGGTACCACTGGACAGCCGGTCACCCAAGCCCAATCACAAACCACCACAGAGCCTCCCCCTTCAGTGTCCAACACCACAACACCCACCCAGCGTACCTACACCTCTGTCCCCAGGACATATCAATCAGCAGTGTGCCCACCTGTACAGGGCCCTCAGGCCACACCTCACGCCCAAGACAATCAGGGACCTGGGGTCAGTGGCATTGGGCACACCGTTCAGGGGACAGAGGCACAGGCCAACAGAGACACTCGGAGGACTGCTGTGCACCAGGGGAAGGACAGGACCAGGGAACCTACTGTCCAGGAGGCACGCTCCAAGATTCTGGAAGCCTACCAACATTCCCAGGATACAATGGGCCAGATCCTTGACAACGTACAGGAGAAGAGGAGGCTGCAGGAGGGACAGTATCAGGAGATCAGGGAGGACTTTCAGGCCATTAACACCACATTGATCTCATAGTAGGGGTGCAGGCAGACATGGCCAACATCATGAGGGAAGCAACAGCACAGCAGTGGGCCCCTACCACTAGGCAGTCCATTGACCAGCCCTCCACTTCCGCTGCAGTTAGTGGGCCGGAGGCCCAACCACAGGACCCACAGGCCACCAGCATCCCTCCCCCTGCAGAAGGTGAACCACAATGTAAACGTTCCCTACGACCCAGGCAGAAGCCAGAGACACTTGCCAAGACCCCTGCCAGGAAATGAGTCTCTCCTGGTTGTCTCTCTTGTGTCCCACTCAGTCACCTTGTCCACTTGAACTGCCGTTGCTCCCCTTCCAATGACCCTTTGGACACTGCACCTATGCTACAAACAGACTGGAACAATACCGTGGACTTGCCTCCACCATCACCCCATTCCATTGCACTTTCCCCTCAATTTCTTAGCACTACAATAAACACCCTTTATCACATCTTGACTTCTAGTATTTTATGTTTTGAAAATGTGTGTTTATGGAAACAGTCACTTCCATTGCAAATGAGCTGTACAATGTGAGACCACAGAAATAATGACCTGTAGCTGGCTATAGTCAGCACATCAGTACACAACTGTTATATCACCAACATCTGTAAAATGACAAACCATAGGTGACAGTAGGTTGAAATAAAAAGGAAGTCAAAGCCATCAGCCTACAGCCACACAGAATACATCATTAGTCATAGAAATGTGCAGTTGCACTGTCTCACCTGTGTGTCATTGGAAGTACTGACAAATAACTGTGGTTCTGTTGTCATCATCCTCACTGTCCTCAGGGTCTGCTGCTGCCACAGGGGCATCTCCAGTCTCCTTCTCCTGCAGGAATAGTAAATGGCGTCTGAGGGCCAGGTTGTGCACCATGCAGCATGCCTTTACTATCTGGCAGACCTTCTCGGGTGAGTAGCACAGAGATCCACCTGTCAGATGGAGGCACCTGAACCTGGCCTTCAGAAGGCCGAAGGTTCTTTCGATGATCCTTCTGGGTTGTCCATGTGCCTCATTATAATGTTCCTCAGCCTGTATCCTGGCATTCCTCACAGGGGTTAGCAGCCACGATAGGTTTGGGTAGCCAGAGTCACCTACAAGTATTGAGGGAGCACATTTACCCACACAATCCTATGGGGTTAACATCAGAAGGCATACACTAACATACAGAGGGTGAGGACCAAGGCTCACCTATTAGCCACACCCTGTGCCTCTGTAGTTGGACCATAACATTTGGTATGCTGCTATTCCTCAGAAGAAAGGCATCATGCACCAACCCACTTAGCATTGATGTGGGAGATGTACTGGTCTGCCAGGCACACCATCTGCACAATCAGAGAGTGGAAACTCTTACGATTCCTGAACACTTGTTCATTCTGGCAGGGGGAACAAACGCAATATGTGTACCATCAATTGCCCCAATAATATTGGGGATATGTCCCATTTCATAGAAGCCTTCACAGTGGCCAAATCCTTCACCTGGGGGAAAGAACTGTAGCTGCACATGTGTTTTACCAGGGCAGACAAGGCTCTTGCCAGCATGATGGAGAACACTGGCTGTGACATTCCTGCTGCCAAGCCCACTGTCACTTGGAAGGAACCAGTTGCCAAGAAATGGAGCACTGATAGCACTTGCACAAGAGGGGGGATGCCAGATGGATGATGGATAGATGAGATCAGGTATGGCTCCAATTGGGCACACAGCTCTGTGATTGTGGCCCTGTCCAGTCTATAGGTGAGGATAATGTGCCTGTCCTTCAGTGTAGCTAAGTCCACCAAGGGTATGCAGGTATCTAGGGGACACAAGAGTGAGTAGGCTGTCACAACTGGAACAATGGAACGACAACTGCAGTGCGCTTATTTAATGGGACAGTGTTAATGGTGAGGTATGTGCCAATCTAATCAGTGACGCAGTTATTGTCGATATTACTGCCCCCCCCTGAAATGGCGACCACGGAAGTGACAGGTGGAAGTGAGGTAATTCCGCCGACGTTGGACGTCATGGCGGAAGGCGGTCTTGCACCGCCTTGCAATTCCTCATTGGATAATATGGGGCTCTATGGAGCACAGTGGCCAACGGGGATCTGCGCCGGCGGGGACCCTGACCACCCTGATGGACTGCATAGTGACTGTGGCCTACCCTGAGCTAGATGGGCACTTGAGGGAATCACAGCAGCCACAGGGGTGTGAAAACAGTGGGTATCATTACATATTTTGGAAGGTCGGGTGGTATCTGGGTGGTGGATGTGTGTTAGTGGGTGCCCCTAAGGCCAGGACAGACATTGCAGCGTGGGTCATCTCAAGGGTAATGGGTGTAAGGAAAATACAGGTAAGCTAGGTTGTTAGAAGTCCATTTCAGGCAGGGCATCGCGGGTCCCAGGATTGCTGCAGTTGGGGTGTGTGGCCCTTATCTTGCATTAGTAACTAGCCATATCACTGGTAGTGCAATGCATAGTGCTTACGCCTGTTCTCTGTGTGTGATGGTGATGTGTATGCCAACTGTGGTGTTGGTGCAGTCACTGACCCAGTGTATCCTTTGTCTCCCCCTTTCTTGTTTTGCCATCCTGTCCTTGTGTGCATTAGCATCATCTGGTGGAGGAGCAGGGACACTGGGGACAGAGGGAGCTGCATCCCACATGGCCCAAGAGGCAGAGTCCACCAACACCGAGGGAACCAGTGGGTCGGAGGGAGAGGGGAGCACCACGGCAGAGACATGAGGTGACAACACAGACTCTGATAACTCCTCCGATGGAAGCTCCCTGGTGACGGGGGACACCTCTGTGACCACTCCAGCTGCCGTAACAGCCCCCACCCCGTACCAGCACCGCCCTGCCAGTAGCCCCTCAGCGAGTTGCCTATGCCCCCTCACCCAGGAGGGTGGGCATCTCCTTTGCCCCAGGCACCTCAGGCCCTGCCCCAGTCAGCCCTGCTTCCCTGAGTGGGGAGGCTATTGACCTCCTGACATCCATCTCTGTAGGGCAATCAACCATTTTTAATGCCATCCAGGGGTTGGCATCCCAGATGCAGCAATGCAATGCATTCCTGAAAGGCATTCACAGTGGATTGGCGGCCCAACAGAGATCGATTCAGGCTCTGGCCTCCTCTCTGATGGCAGCCATTGTCCCTGTTTCTACCGTCCCCCCTCCAACTACCACTTTCCAGTCCCATTCTTCTCAACCCCATCACATCCCAGGCACACATACAGATGAGCATGCACACAAGACAACACCCAAGAGTGGCACAGGCAAACACAAGCACCACACTTCATCACACAAGCACTCACGCAAACACCATACAGTTGCAGACACAACAACATCTACTGCCTCCATTGTCTCCCCCTCCTCCTCCACCTGCCTCCCAGTCATGTCCACACTCACCTGCATGCACTACATCAACATCCACCACCAGCATCACCACACCAAGCAGCACACGCACCTCACTAGCAGACACCTCCAAAACAGCCATTCATGCGTCCCCTCTGTCCTCTGTCCTCTCCCACCCTGTCAGCCCCCCAAAAGGACACAAACACAAGCACTCACACACCCAACAGCCATCCACCTCACATCAGCATTCAGCCCATGCACCTGCACCCAAATAGAGCACACATACACCTCCTACAACCCCTCCCTCTACCTCCACTCCCATCACTCCTCACTCCTCCTGCTCCACCATCCCGAAAAATCTTTTCCTTGTCCAACTTGAGCTCTTCCCTCCCTCCTGTCCTGCCCGTATGACCAGGGTACCAAAGACCCAGCCCAGCACCTCAGCCAAACAGTCCACGGGGACAGTGGTGGCACCACCTACTCTTGGTGGTAAGGATACCACACCTCCAGGCAAGAAGGGGAAGGAGCCTGCACCTCCAGGCAAGAAGGAGAAGGAGCCTGCACCTCCAGGCAAAAAGAGGAAGAAGCCTGTACCTCCATCCAAGAAGGGGAAGGAGCCTGCACAACCATCCAAGAAGGGGGAGAAGCCATCCACCCCTACAAGGAAGGTAAAGGAATCCACGCCAAATGTAATGGAGAGGACGAAGCTCTCTGCTCCAGGGTAGGCTGTCAGGGTTACACCTCGATCACCACAAGTGATCACGGGGCCACCTGCGCCAGCTGAGGCTGACCAGGAGGCACCTCCATCCACCACCACACTGCAGCCATCACCAACTGCTGAGGCTGTCCAGGAGGAACCTACATCAACCACCACACTGCAGCCATCACCACCAGTGGACACCATGTAGGCCACTCTCCAGGGCCTGCTGAATGAGGGACCCCCTCCAGAACCAGTGGGCAAGTCACCCACCTGAGAGACTGTGGCCTTGCACTTCCCAGGACAGAGCAATGGGCATATTGTCCCTTCCAGAACCAGTGAGCAAGTCACCTACCCGAGAGACTGTGGCCTTGCACTTCCCAGGACAGAGCAATGGCCAGGTTGACCCTTCCAGAACCAGTGGGCAGGTCACCCACCTGAGAGACTGTAGCCTTGCACTCCCCAGGACAGAGCAATGGACATGTTGCCCCTCCAGAACCAGTGGGCAAGTCACCCACCGGAGAGACTGTGGCCTTGCACTCCTCAGGATAGAGCAATGGGCATGTTGCCCCATCCATGACCAGTGGATGAGTCACCCACCTGAGGGACTGTGGCCTTGCACTCCCCAGGACAGAGCAATGGGAATGTTGCCCCATCCTGAACCAGTGGGCTTGTTTCCCGAATCCGGCTGAGGTGCCCCCCTCCCCCTGAGGTGCCTGCCCACTTGCAAACTGATGCCCCTGCAAAGTTCTCTCTGGATGAAGTCAGGATTCGAGTTGGGCCTTAGACTGTGCCCTGTGGCTATGTGGATATCTGTTTCATTGTCAATTCGATATTTATTAGGTGTTGATATGAATACATTCACTTTAGTCAATTCCTGTTGTCCTTGCATTATGCTGCTGTGCCTCGGGTGCCATTGTTTTTCGTGTGCAGCTGGTTGTGTGTTTGGTGTGGGTGTGTTGAGTGTGTGTCGTGGTTGTGTGTGTCACTCTCATTTTCCTCCCTCACTCCCTTGTGTGCTAGCCGGCTGTACTCACCGTCGTCGTATTCATCAGTGTTGGTGTTCCAGGTGGAGCATAACGTAGAAGATCATCAGGAAGTCTTAGAGTTCGGGTTTAATGGCGGCGTTGTTCTTCCATGTGTCTCCGATGGTGAATCAGTTCTCTTCAGTGACGTGTTTCTGCCATAGTTTTGATGGCATTGGTACCACCCCTGAAATCCTGGAAGATTGCAGGGTCAAAATATGGTGGGCGGTACTTGTCTCCCGCCTGGCTGTGGGCGGCTACAACATGGTGAGTGTTGTTTCTGTCCTGGCGGTTGGTGTGGTACATTGGCTGTCAATGGGAGTTGTCACCGCCATGGTGATAGTTTGGCGGTAGTTACCGCCGGCCTGTTGATGTAATACCGCCACTTTATCACTCACTGCCAGGGTCGTAATGAGGGCCATAGTATCATATGGTAAGTATATGTTTCAACTTCAACAGATTGTGCAGAAGAATTGCCATATTGTCCCTTGTGTTTCTCATATTCTATGAATCGTAAATCAACAGAGGAATGAATTTCTGAAATCTGTCAGATAAATTCTTGGGGGAATGTTAACAGCAGTTTGATAATGCAATGCCCAGAGGAATTAAGTGAGATAGTCAGCAGGCAGCTTCAATATAAACCCTGCTCTTCCAGCAGTCTGCATTTAGTGCTTTATCAGGCTCACTAGTTCAGGAGGGAGAAAACAAATTAAGGGAAGAGGAAGGGAGCAGACTTCACCAACAAATGGTATAGGTTGATATAATTTCTCAGCTCAAGGCAGGCCTTCACTGTGTCTTTTCTGGTAAGAAGGTTGCCTGGGATACAGGGGTAGAAATCAATATCATGTACAATGTACAAAGATGTAATAGTACAATAAAGAAAAGGAATTGACTTCCCCATGTGCAATTAAATGCAGCACATGATGAACCCCATGGAAGTACCTGGACCTCCTGGAATCTGAATGCTTCTAGAGCACACTTTCAGCTTAGACAAGAATCACAGCGCAAAAAAATTAGCCAACAAATTAGGGAAGAAGGAACAAGAGGGAACTGGGAAACAAAATGGACTGAGTCGGAAGCCAAAATAATAAAGGTGAGGTAATGCAGTTCTGGTGAACAAACTAGTGCATGTAGCGGTATCCACAATAACACAAACACAGTGCCATGCAGGGCTTATTTTGAGCCAGTGGTTTCCAGTGTGGGCATCGGCTTTTATTTGTGAGGGCCAGCATTTACTTTTCTGCCTCAAGCATTTACTGCAAGCAAAAGACACATATGGAAAAGAAGTAGAAAGAGAAAAATGAAAAGGCGTCACAAAGGCAGAAAGCAGAAAGCTGTAAGAGTGAGCTGAAGGGGCAGGGAGAGGCAATAAATGGATTAAAGAGGCCTGATATGACTTCAGGATTATGCTGCCTCATATTCTGTGCTAGCAAATTGAATTGCAGCAGCTGGGTGTTTCAGAGGAGAGCTTTGGGCACGGGCACATTTTTATTTACAAATTAAGCACTGGCACCATGATCATATATTTCAGGCTCTTTCTACTGCTTAGCCTGACAAAGAGCTGTTTAACATTTTTAAAGGCCCTGATGATGTGGAACTATTACTTTTCATGTCATGTTAGTCTTTTCCCTACAGACCCACCTTTTCTCCAAAGTTGTCAGCATCTTACACCCAGTAGAAGTATCTGTAAGCATATTAATTTATCCTGATCCTTGTATCGTCAGGAAAGGCAGGAAAGAATAAGAAAGCTGGCTCCTCAGCCAGCAGCTGGCAGTGTGCCATAGGGAGTGGAGCCAGCCTGGCTGCGTGGTAATCGGCTACTGCACATCCCCAGGAAAGGGTACATGGGTGCTCTGTCAGGAAGCTGGGCTTGAGCCATGGCTTAAAACTTAAGACTCAGGAAGTGTGGGGAAGCGACAATCCAAACCCAATTGTGCTAACTTTTTCTCAGGGAAGGAAAGGCCACCAGTCCTTGTATAGTGTCAGTGCTATCTAGAGTGAGGATTCACTTGTGTATAGAGCAAGCTATGTGACAATAGAATTTATATATCACGATACCGTCACCCTGTGTTGTAACTGACAGATAGCGGCAGGGGCTCAGCAGAAAATGTACATCTTATTTGCTTTTCATAAAAGGAGATGGTTCTTTAACTGATGGAGATGAAGAGGAAGAGAATTCCAGTGGATAGGTGCCACAATAGAGAAGGTGATACATTTCAATCCAGCTTTTACACAGGACAGAACAGTCAAGAGAAACAATTAACTGGATCACAGAAAGCACAAAGGAAAATATCATACATAGTAATTTCTAAAGAAAAATGTGGCTCACTTTATTGAAAGTGTTAGAACTGACAGCCTTAGGGTGGTCATCCCCTAACTTTTTGCCTGCCTCACTCCATTCTTCTGAACCTGGTTTTGCTGGTTTTAGCACTCTGCACACTTTACCACTGCTGACCAGTGCTAAAGTGCATGTGCTCTCTCCCCTAAACATGGTGGCATTGGCTCCTACCCAACTGGCACATTTAATTTTCTTGTAAATCCCTAGTAAAGTGCATTAGAGGTGCCCAGGGTATGTAAATGAAATGCTACTAGCGTGCTTGCAGCACTGATTGTGCCACCCACATAGGTAGCCCCTTAACCATGGCTGAGGCCTGCCATTGCAAGGCCAGTGTGTGCAATTTCACTGCCACCTTGACTTGGCATTTAAAACTACTTGCCAAGCCGTAACCTCCCCTTTTTCTACATATGACACCCCTAAGGTAGGCCCTAGGTAACCCATTGTAGGAGGCTCACTGTTTTGTAGTGGGAACCACAGGTACTTACACCTTATACCAAGTTCAGTTATCCCGTTTTAGTGAAATTAAGCCATCCTCTCTAGTGGTAACGTAGATGAGCAGCCAAGGCATAGGTAGCTCATGCAATATCACCACAGTCATACAGTACTTACACACATGAAGGAAAATACTAAGTGGTACAAAAATAAAGGTACTGTATTTTGGTGACACACTTGCCAAAATACCATAGAGACTATACTCCCTTAGGAGGTAAGTAAAATACACCATATAAACACTAGTATCCAAAAACAGGTAATTAAACAGTTAGAAAACCGTGCAAATAGTGAAACTCACAATAGTTAGAAAAGGGCCTGGGGGAACACAAACCATATGCTAAAAAAGTGAAATGCTAATGTCAGTTTCCCACCTAGGCAAGTGTAGTGTGTAGAGGGGTGCTGGGAGTATTAGAAAACACCAAAGGTAAGTAATAGAACCCACCCCAGAGCCCAGAAAAGTAGGAGTAAATCACAGGAACTTTCCTAGAACACATAAGAAAACGAAAAAGAAGATAATGCAAGAACCAGAATAGACTGTAAGACTCCAACAGTGGATTTCTGAACCTGAGGACCTGTAGAAGAAGGGGACCAAGTCCAAGAAGCACAGAAGAGTCCAGGAAGAACAGGAACCCCTGCTAACCCAGGTGAAGGTGCAAAAGAAGAAGCACCGGTGGAGAACAACAGTCAGTACTGCACCAAAGAAGACGGATGTGGGTTCTACGTTGATGCAGGTGATATTCCACACCGGATGGATGATTGCAGTCTGGTTTGCGTTGCTGAATTCCGCCAACAAGCCTCGCATCTCGCAAAGCTTGCGGTTAGTGATAAATGGTGCTGCCTGGGACCCAAAAGGACCAGGCCAACTCTATCCAGGAGGGGGAGTCAGAGGGGGCTCTCAGCAGTTCAGAGAGCCCACAGAAGACCAGGCAGCATGCACAGGAGTCCCACAGCATGGGAACAAAGAAGGTGCAAATGGAGGCCCATGCAGCACTAACAAAGAGATCTCACGCAGCTGGAGCACCACTCAGGAATCTGTGCGTTGCAGGAAGGAATGCTGGTGGCTGGAGCTGTGTTGTGCATGAAGAACATCAATGAAGGTCGCACACAAGCCCTGGCAACTGCAAATCACGTGGTGCATTGGGGTACTGTCTTGCGTGGGGAGGCAAACCCTTACCTCCACCAAAGTTGGACAGCTGGACGTCAGGACCATCGGGACCACTTCAGTCCACAACCTGTGATGCTGGATCCATGTACTTCTTCAGGAGAGGGGACACACGCCACCGGTCGTCACTGTAGAGGGGTGCTTGCTAAAGCAGGGAAGTGACTCCTTCACTACAAAGTAGATTACTTAGCTCTTCTGGTGCAGGCTGAAGACAGGCTGTCCTCTGAGGACGCATGACGGGAAACAGTTGCAGTTGCTGGCAGGAGCTGAAGATACAATGTTGCTGAAGCCGTCTTTGCCTCTTTGTTGCAGTTTGTAGAGTTCCTGGAGGGTCCAGATCCTGTTTCTTCTGTGAGAAGATAAAGTAAAGGATGCAGAGAATTCTTGAGGGAGACTTGCAATCTGAATCTGAAGAACCAACCAAGAGAGAGACCCTAAATAGCCCTGATAGGGGGATTGTTCAGCTAAACAGATAAGCATATCAGGAGAGGGCTCTGACGTCACCTGCTAGTACTGGCCACTCAGATGCTCCCAGAGTTCCCTGTCAACATGACAACCAAGATGGCAAAACTCAGGGACACTCTGGAGGAGCTCTGAGCACCACCCCTTTGGTGGTGATAGACAGTGGAGTGGTCACTCCCCTTTCCTTTGTCCAGTTTTGCACCAAAGCAGGAACTGGGGGTCCCTGAACTGGTGTAGACTGGATTATGCAAGAAGGACACCATCTGTGCCCTTCAAAGCATTTCCAGAGGCTCTGTGAGGCTACCCCTCCCATGCCTGTGACACCTATTTCCAAAGGAAGAGGATGTAACACCCAAAGAAAATCCTTTGTTTTTGCCTTCCTGAGCTCGAGCTGCTTGAGTAACAGGAGAGCAGAAACCTGTCTGTGAGGTGGTAGCAGCAGCTGGAGTTCCATGGAAAACCTCAGAAGGCTGTAATGGCAGTACTGGTGGTACTTGAAGGAGCACCCAGAGTGCATGTAATCATATAACCATGCTTGGAAAAGCCTTGGGGTATGATTCCAACATGTTTGATTCCAAACATGGCCATATTCAGAGTTACCATTGTGAAGCTGGACATAGGTATAGACCTAGGTCCATCACACACGTAAAATGGCATCCCCCCACTCACGTAGTCCAGGAAAATGGTCCTGGACAATGTGGGGGCACCTCTGCTAGTGCAGGCGTGTCCTCACACACAGGTACTCTGCACCTAGTTTTCAGGGCTGGAAGGCCTGACATTAGGTGACTTATAAGTGACCTGGTGCAGTGTAAATGACAGTGAACGGGTGCATTCACCATTTCAGACAGGCTGCAACAACAGTCCTGTAGAAACCTTTGTATGGGTTCCCTATAGGTGGCAAAAGAAATGCTGCATCCCATAGGGATCCCCTGGAACCCCAATGCCCTGGGTACCTAAGTACCATATACTAGGGACTTATAAGGGGTGACCAGTGTGCCAGTAGTGGATGAAATACTGGGTTACCAGTATACAGTGACAACATTTAGGGGAGAGAGAGCATAAACACTGGGGCCCTGGTTAGCAGGATCCAAGTGACACAGTCAAACACACTGATAAACAGGCCAAAAATGGGGGTAACCATGCTAGAAAGAGGCTACTTTCTCACACCTATAGGGCAGGGCTTTATGTAAATAAAAGGCAGGACACGTACTTATGTGTTTTACATGCCCTGATATTGAAAAACTCACATATTTGTTTTCCACTACTGTGACACCTGCTCCTCTCATAGGCCAGCATTAGAACTTCCCTTATATACTTTTAAGTGGTAGATTTTGATCTGAAAGGAGTAGCCCTGTCATGTTTAGTATGGCCAGAATGGTAATAGAAAATCGTGCCTCCTGGTGAAGTTGGATTTAATATAACTATTTTAGAAATGTTCCTTTTAGAAAGTGGGCATTTCTCTGCACTTACGGCAATCTGTGCCTTACAGCCTGTCTCCAATCCACTTCTGGGCTGTGTTGGTTGACAGCTTCCCTTGTTCATTCCACCCAGACAGCCATAAGCACAGGACACTCACACAAAGGACTGACAACCCCCACAGGGATCCTGGCAGACAGGGCTGGGTTGATAGGGGAACTTGTGCACTTCAAAACCACTCTTTGAAATTTCCCCAACTACAAAGGCATTTTTGGGTATATATACTAGGTCTCTAACCCCACCAAATCAGATACTTCTGGATTTACACCTGGACTGCCCAAAGGACTCATCAAGCCTGCTTTGCTGAGAAGGACTGCTACCCTGCTTGTTGCCCTGCTGGCCCCTGACTCTGTTGGAAGGACTGTGCCTTTTCCCATTAGTGCTCTCCAAGGGCTTGGATTGAGCTTTCCTCCTGTTCTGAAGTCTTAGGGGCAGAAAGACTTGGCCAAAGAGAAGAAAATCCCTGTGCATCAGAGAATCGATGCAACACCTCCAGAAATCGACAAATCACTGCATCGCCTACCGGATTGACACAGCACCTGCTCCTACCAGCGCTTCAAGGATTTTCAACGTATTGTCCCTGGAATTCAAAATATCCGCGCATTCCAATGAGGAATCAAGGCTGCGCTCCTGGAAATCTACACATCACCTTGCAATGTGGAAAGAAATGACACATCATCTGTGCTGAGTCATAAAATTTGATGCAGCACCTTAATTTTCAATGCATCTCCTCTTCTGCAGCCCCCAAGCGTCACTATGTTTGACACATCCCAGGTACAGTGTGTTAGAAGGATATAACTACTAATTCTTAAGGACTGAGACTTATTTAAACCTTTAAAAAGTGATTTCTTGACTTGTGCACATTGGATGTTTGTTTGTTTTGATCTTATTATATTCAGATAAATATTATTTTCCTAAACTGGTGTGGAGTGCTTTTTTGGTGTTTTCACTGAGTTATTGTACAAATAATTCACACATTGCCTTCTAAGTTAAGCGTGCCTGTTCTGTGCCAATCTACCAGAGGGTGAGCACAGGATAATTTGGATTGTGTTGAGAGTTACCCTGACTAGGATTCAGGTCTCCTTTTGGACAAGGCTGTATACCTCTGCATACTAGAGACCCAATTTCTAATTGAAGCCCTGTAACTGAAACACAGAGCTTTATATTAGATATACGTGGTGACTCAGTAAAGGGATTGACAGGCATCAGAGATCCTATCATATTTCCAGAGGTTATGTACCAAATAGACCACCATCTATGAGCCTCTTGCAGTCTGTGTAATGAGGAAGAAAAGGCCTAAGTAATTGGCATTAGCACAGTTCAATCTAGAGTTAAGAGTATCCTTGAACTCAAGGGATTTCACGTGGAAAGAAACAAAAGGGAGGATCTTCTTTGGAACTGTTGTTTGTTAGAAACAAGGGGAAGTCACTGCTTTGAGCTGTGAATCAACAGATGGATCCTTTTATTGTCAAAAACCTAGGTTTTTGGCTTTTTCATCTGGCCCAGGGCTTCCCCCAATAAAAGGGCCAAAGGGTCAACATGAAGGAAGAACTATGGTCTAACAGCAACAGTCTGGTATTAGACCCACTGAGTCTTAAGAATTTTTAATTCAGCTAATACAGGATTGCAGAGAAACAGCTTCATGTATTTTAGATCAAGGTTTACTTCTCAGAGTGATCTAAGTTTCATAAGCACAGGAAACTACTCTGGATTAAAATGTTTTTAAATTGTGACAGAAATTAATTAAAACACTCAGTAATACAGGAGAGAGTGACGACCCATGAAGAAACAATGGTCCAAGGATAAATTGGAATGGTAAAGAGGAAGAATAAAAGAGCGTTTTTGTTCCTTATAGAAAGTACACAAAGAAGGCTCAGGCTGACCCCGCTAGGTCCACCTACTTGATTGAGATGGAATTGTCAACTGCATCGCATGCGAGTGGCAAGTCCATCTGAAAGAGGCAGGCTGTATAACTTCCCTTGTGGCTCAAGATTTCTTTAATAGGCCAGCATGGTCCAATGGTTGGTGCACCCAGCACCTTGCTATCTAAATCTAAGATTTAGTTTGCAAAGAATAGTTTTTTCCAATAAAGTTAATTAAAGGTCATTGGGAATACAGAGACTATTACATGCCTCTGACTGTTTTGGTGACACATTCACAAACCAGTAACCCATGACTTGTATTTTAGGGGAAGGGTGTATTGTGATTTTACGTTTAAGAACCCGCTGGAATGCAGACCTTTACAGATGTCTCCAGCACAGGGCCCAGGGGACATTTCGGAGTTAAATGACCTGTAGGATCTGTCTCTACTGTTCGCCCTCTGTTGTTTCTGAGGACCTTTTGAGGATGTCGCCATTGATGGTTCCACCTACCATCTTGAAACTATTTATTGATTTGTGCATAGTATTTATCAGTGCTTGTACTAAAACACCTTAGCCTTTTTTATTAGAAAGTGTACTTGCAGAACAGCGGATTATTGCATGTTTGTTGACTTGCAGACTCACCAGTCTCTAGCACACAGTCCTTCGAATAAGTCTTGCACTGCTCTGCATTGCTACACTAAGAATCATGGGTTAAAAAGGGGTACTTGATTTCCAGTTTGGGGATCCGCAGTATAGGCCCACAATGACACCATTGCCAAAGACCCCAGTTGCTATAATTGGAATCCACTAACCGATATCCGTCCTTTGAACCAGCGATCTGGCTTTCGTATAGTCATATTTCTTATTAGATATAGTCTAGAACACACATTCGCATAGTTTTGAACGTGCACAATCAACAAACATTTCTTCATGATGTCAACAGAAACAGTGGCATGCCTGGCTGCTCGGTTGATTTTCCAGGTCGCATTCACTGCCGCTGAAGCCAGAAAAGACAAAGGCACATCTATATTCAGACAATCTGTTGGCTGTTAGAATAGCCTATCTTTCTCTTGCCAGGTGGCCTCTTGAGGCATTATTCATTATCACAAAAGCTGATATTCGGTCAAACTATTCAGGCGCTCAGAGCTATCCTTCAGTCAAAATATGCTTATCACGAATTTCTGATTGTTATGTCGCAATTCACAATATAGCCTGAGTCAATTACATTTATCTCACAGTCTTTGTTCCTGGAAATTACCCCATACCATCTGCCTCGCAAGAGGAATTAAATGAATTGTTTTATCACACAGTACTGTCTTATCAAAAAAGTGTCTCTCCTACTGAAGACAAAATTCCGATTGTCAAAGTAAAAACTGTAGAAGACATCCATGCTGCTCGATGGGATAGTAAATAAAGTGGAAAATTTAGTTAAAAAAATATAACTTATGACCCGACAGACTACATTCTTTTCTGCACTACATTTACCTTCCATTCGTCTGACTTACCCTTCAGACTCCATAAAATAACACATGAACAATAGAAGGGATAACTGGTATCTTATGCAGGTTAGTTGGAATGAACATTTTATAGAATTTAACCTTCGCTTAGAACATCGTGAACTGTATTGCCTGTAGGCACCATGAATAAGATGCTATATTTATGTGTCAGTAGACGAGCGTGTGACTTCATACATAAAAATATAAAATAAGGGTTATGTTATGTCACGTTATGTCATCCATTGTTATGTTATGCTTTGTTATGTTACGCAGATTTGTGCAGCACACTATCAACCCACAGGGTATCCTGCTGCTAGGCAGGTGTGAGTGCAACCACACCTAGGACCTAAATGGAACTACTTGAAAAGCTGGTGCTTCAGCTTCTCGTGGAATTCTGTGTAGCAGCAGGTAATTCCATGCTATAGGAGCGATGTACGAGAAGGCTTGACTGCTGGATCTGGCTTTCTGTTTGTGCATAAGATCTGTGTAAGTAGGAGTCCGGATAAGTTGAGGCATCTGACAGGTTTGTGAAAGGAGATGTGGTTGTTGAGATATGCTGGGCCATTGTTATGAAGAGGCTTAAAAGTGTGGGCGAGGAGTTTGAATTGTGCTCGTTTGTGAATGAGGAGCCAGTGGAACTCCTGGTGTTGTGTGGTGTGATGTGAGCAAACAAAAACCATGAGTAGGTTGTGAGGCTGGATCTGTCCTCCTTGTAGCCTATATAACATTACAAAAGAGGTCCAGCTAAAAGAACTACCACAGGATGGATAGGAAAAAGGATTTTCCTGCTAGAAAACCCCTCACACACCAGGGTTACCCTTTGGTGGCATGCTTCATCATTGGGTTTCTCCCCGTTCCGCTACAGAGCAGGGCATGCTACGACCTACGGAATGCGTGAGAGCACTGATGTAGTCTCGTCAATGTGAATCACAGGAGTGGTGGGGTCTTGCTTGTAGTCACACTAAAGATTTGATAAAGTTTTAGAATTGATTCATCTTACCGTATCTGTAGGGCGAAGTAAACAATGCTCAAAAGGCACCTACTTCCTCAAAGCGACACTCCAGCTCTGTACCTAATGCACACCTCCCCGGGGTCTGAATCTTGAAAGCTCACATGGGAGCCATGTTTAAATGTGCAGCAGCCCTTGCATCTCTTGCGCTGCCTAGTTGCACCATTCATTTGAGGAGACCTATATCCTACTAATGATTAACCCCTTCGCTGCCAGGCCTTTTCCCCCTCCTGTGCAGGGCCTTTTTTTGCCTATTTGGGGCAGTTCGCGCTTAGGCCCTCATAACTTTTTGTCCACATAAGCTAACCAAGCCAAATTTGCGTCCTTATTTTCCAACATCCTAGGGATTCTAGAGGTACCCGGACTTTGTGGGTTCCCTTGAAGGAGGCCAATAAATTGGCCAAAATACAGTGAAAATTTCGTTTTTTTCAAAAAAATTGGAAAAAGTGGCTGCAGAAAAAGGCTTGTGGTTTTTCCCCTGAAAATGGCATCAACAAAGGGTTTGCGGTGCTAAACTCAGCAGCTTCCCAGCTTTCAGGAACAGGCAGACTTGAATCAGAAAACCCAATTTTTCAACACAATTTTGGCATTTTACTGGGACATACCCCATTTTTGCAGTTTTTTGTGCTTTCAGCCTCCTTCCAGTCAGTGACAGAAATGGGCATGAAACCAATGCTGGATCCCAGAAACCTAAACATTTCTGAAAAGTAGACAAAATTCTGAATTCAGCAAGGGGTCATTTGTGTAGATCCTACAAGGGTTTCCTACAGAAAATAACAACTGAAAAAGAAAAATATTGAAATTGAGGTAAAAAAACATAAATGTTTCTCTACGTTTTACTCTGTAACTTTTCCCTGCAATGTCAGATTATCGAAAGCAATATACCGTTACGTCTGCTGGACTCCTCTGGTTGCGGGGATATATAGGGCTTGTAGGTTCATCAAGAACCCAAGGAACCCAGAGCCAATAAATGAGCTGCACCCTGACGTGCGTTTTCATTCTATACCGGGTATAAAGCAATTCATTTGCTGAAATATAAAGAGTAAAAAATTGCTATCAAGAAAACCTTTGTATTTCCAAAAAGGGCACAAGATAAGGTGTTGAGGAGCAGTGGTTATTTGCACATATCTGAATTCCGGGGTGACCAAACTAGCATGTGAATTACAGGGCATTTCTCAAATAGATGTCTTTTTTACACACTCTCCTATATTTGGAAGGAAAAAATGTAGAGAAAGACAAGGGGCAATAACACTTGTTTTGCTAATCTATGTTCCCCCAAGTCTCCCGATAAAAAAGATACCTCACTTGTGTGGGTAGGCCTAGCGCCCGCGACAGGAAACGCCCCAAAGCGCAACGTGGACACATCCAAATTTTTGGAAGAAAACAGAGGTGTTTTTTGCGAAGTGCCTACCTGTAGATTTTGGCCTCTAGCTCAGCCGGCACCTATGGAAACCTACCAAACCTGTGCATTTCTGAAAACTAGAGACCTAGGGGAATCCAAGGAGGGGTGACTTGCGGGGCTCGGACCAGGTTCTGTTACCCAGAATCCTTTGCAAACCTCAAAATTTGGCTAAAAAAACACATGTTCCTCACATTTCTGTGGCAGAAAGTTCTGGAATCTGAGAGGAGCTACAAATTTCCTTCCACCCAGCGTTCCCCCAAGTCTCCCGATAAAAATGATACCTCACTTGCGTGGGTAGGCCTAGCGCCGGCGACAGGAAACACCCCAAAGCGCAACGTGGACACATCCTAAATTTTTGAAAAAAACAGAGGTGTTTTTTGCGAAGTGCCTACCTGTAGATTTTGGCCTCTAGCTCAGCCGGCACCTGGGAAACCTACCAAACCTGTGCATTTCTGAAAACTAGAGACCTAGGGGAATCCAAGGAGGGGTGACTTGCGGGGCTCGGACCAGGTTCTGTTACCCAGAATCCTTTGCAAACCTCAAAATTTGGCTAAAAAAACACATCCCTCACATTTCTGTGGCAGAAAGTTCTGGAATCTGAGAGGAGCTACAAATTTCCTTCCACCCAGCGTTCCCCCAAGTCTCCCGATAAAAATGATACCTCACTTGCGTGGGTAGGCCTAGCGCCGCCGACAGGAAACACCCCAAAGCGCCACGTGGACACATCCTAAATTTTGGAAAAAAACAGAGGTGTTTTTTGCGAAGTGCCTACCTGTAGATTTTGGCCTCTAGCTCAGCCGGCACCTAGGGAAACCTACCAAACCTGTGCATTTCTGAAAACTAGAGACCTAGGGGAATCCAAGGAGGGGTGACTTGCGGGGCTCGGACCAGGTTCTGTTACCCAGAATCCTTTGCAAACCTCAAAATTTGGCTAAAAAAACACATGTCCCTCACATTTTTGTGGCAGAAAGTTCTGGAATCTGAGAGGTGCTACAAATTTCCTTCCACCCAGCGTTCCCCCAAGTCTCCCGATAAAAATGCTACCTCACTTGCATGGGTAGGCCTAGCGCCGGCGACAGGAAACACCCCAAAGCGCAACGTGGACACATCCTAAATTTTGGAAAAAAACAGAGGTGTTTTTTGCGAAGTGCCTACCTGTAGATTTTGGCCTCTAGCTCAGCCGGCACCTAGGGAAACCTACCAAACCTGTGCATTTCTGAAAACTAGAGACCTAGGGGAATCCAAGGAGGGGTGACTTGCGGGGCTCGGACCAGGTTCTGTTACCCAGAATCCTTTGCAAACCTCAAAATTTGGCTAAAAAAACACATGTCCCTCACATTTCTGTGGCAGACAGTTCTGGAATCTGAGAGGAGCTACAAATTTCCTTCCACCCAGCGTTCCCCCAAGTCTCCCGATAAAAATTATACCTCACTTGCGTGGGTAGGCCTAGCGCCGGCGACAGGAAACACCCCAAAGCGCAACGCGGACACATCCTAAATTTTGGAAAAAAACAGAGGTGTTTTTTGCGAAGTGCCTACCTGTAGATTTTGGCCTCTAGCTCAGCCGGCACCCAGGGAAACCTACCAAACCTGTGCATTTCTGAAAACTAGAGACCTAGGGGAATCCAAGGAGGGGTGACTTGCGGGGCTCGGACCAGGTTCTGTTACCCAGAATCCTTTGCAAACCTCAAAATTTGGCTAAAAAAACACATGTCCCTCACATTTCTGTGGCAGAAAGTTCTGGAATCTGAGAGGAACTACAAATTTCCTTCCACCCAGCGTTCCCCCAAGTCTCCCGATAAAAATGATACCTCACTTGCGTGGGTAGGCCTAGCGCCGGCGACAGGAAACACCCCAAAGCGCAACGTGGACACATCCTAAATTTTGGAAAAAAACAGAGGTGTTTTTTGCGAAGTGCCTACCTGTAGATTTTGGCCTCTAGCTCAGCCGGCACCTAGGGAAACCTACCAAACCTGTGCATTTCTGAAAACTAGAGACCTAGGGGAATCCAAGGAGGGGTGACTTGCGGGGCTCGGACCAGGTTCTGTTACCCAGAATCCTTTGCAAACCTCAAATTTTGGCTAAAACAACACATGTCCCTCACATTTCTGTGGCAGAAAGTTCTGGAATCTGAGAGGAGCTACAAATTTCCTTCCACCCAGCGTTCCCCCAAGTCTCCCGATAAAAATGCTACCTCACTTGCGTGGGTAGGCCTAGCGCCGGCGACAGGAAACACCCCAAAGCGCAACGTGGACACATCCTAAATTTTGGAAAAAAACAGAGGTGTTTTTTGCGAAGTGCCTACCTGTAGATTTTGGCCTCTAGCTCAGCCGGCACCTAGGGAAACCTACCAAACCTGTGCATTTCTGAAAACTAGAGACCTAGGGGAATCCAAGGAGGGGTGACTTGCGGGGCTCGGACCAGGTTCTGTTACCCAGAATCCTTTGCAAACCTCAAAATTTGGCTAAAAAAACACATGTCCCTCACATTTCTGTGGCAGAAAGTTCTGGAATCTGAGAGGAGCTACAAATTTCCTTCCACCCAGCTTTCCCCCAAGTCTCCCGATAAAAATGATACCTCACTTGCGTGGGTAGGCCTAGCGCCGGCGACAGGAAACACCCCAAAGCGCAACGTGGACACATCCTAAATTTTGGAAAAAAACAGAGGTGTTTTTTGCGAAGTGCCTACCTGTAGATTTTGGCCTCTAGCTCAGCCGGCACCTAGGGAAACCTACCAAACCTGTGCATTTCTGAAAGCTAGAGACCTAGGGGAATCCAAGGAGGGGTGACTTGCGGAGCTCGGACCAGGTTCTGTTACCCAGAATCCTTTGCAAACCTCAAAATTTGACTAAAAAAACACATGTCCCTCACATTTCTGTGGCAGAAAGTTCTGGAATCTGAGAGGAGCTACAAATTTCCTTCCACCCAGCGTTCCCCCAAGTCTCCCAATAAAAATTATACCTCACTTGCGTGGGTAGGCCTAGCGCCGGCGACAGGAAACACCCCAAAGCGCAACGTGGATACATCCTAAATTTTGGAAAAAAACAGAGGTGTTTTTTGCGAAGTGCCTACCTGTAGATTTTGGCCTCTAGCTCAGCCGGCACCTAGGGAAACCTACCAAACCTGTGCATTTCTGAAAACTAGAGACCTAGGGGAATCCAAGGAGGGGTGACTTGCGGGGCTCGGACCAGGTTCTGTTACCCAGAATCCTTTGCAAACCTCAAAATTTGGCTAAAAAAACACGTCCCTCACATTTCTGTGGCAGAAAGTTCTGGAATCTGAGAGGAGCTACAAATTTCCTTCCACCCAGCGTTCCCCCAAGTCTCCCGATAAAAATGATACCTCACTTGCGTGGGTAGGCCTAGCGCCGGCGACAGGAAACACCCCAAAGCGCAACGTGGACACATCCTAAATTTTGGAAAAAAACAGAGGTGTTTTTTGCGAAGTGCCTACCTGTAGATTTTGGCCTCTAGCTCAGCCGGCATCTAGGGAAACCTACCAAACCTGTGCATTTCTGAAAACTAGAGACCTAGGGGAATCCAAGGAGGGGTGACTTGCGGGGCTCGGACCAGGTTCTGTTACCCAGAATCCTTTGCAAACCTCAAAATTTGGCTAAAAAAACACATGTCCCTCACATTTCTGTGGCAGAAAGTTCTGGAATCTGAGAGGAGCTACAAATTTCCTTCCACCCAGCGTTCCCCCAAGTCTCCCGATAGAAATGATACCTCATTTGCGTGGGTAGGCCTAGCGCCGGCGACAGGAAACACCCCAAAGCGCAACGTGGACACATCCTAAATTTTGGAAAAAAACAGAGGTGTTTTTTGCGAAGTGCCTACCTGTAGATTTTGGCCTCTAGCTCAGCCGGCACCTAGGGAAACCTACCAAACCTGTGCATTTCTGAAAACTAGAGACCTAGGGGAATCCAAGGAGGGGTGACTTGCGGGGCTCGGACCAGGTTCAGTTACCCAGAATCCTTTGCAAACCTCAAAATTTGGCTAAAAAAACACATGTCCCTCACATTTTTGTGGCAGAAAGTTCTGGAATCTGAGAGGAGCTACAAATTTCCTTCCAACCCAGCGTTCCCCCAAGTCTCCAGATAAAAATGATACCTCACTTGCATGGGTAGGCCTAGCGCCGGCGACAGGAAACACCCCAAAGCGCAACGTGGACACATCCTAAATTTTGGAAAAAAACAGAGCGGTTTTTTGCGAAGTGCCTACCTGTAGATTCTGGCCTCTAGCTCAGCCGGCACCTAGGGAAACCTACCAAACCTGTGCATTTCTGAAAACTAGAGACCTAGGGGAATCCAAGGAGGGGTGACTTGCGGGGCTCGGACCAGGTTCTGTTACCCAGAATCCTTTGCAAACCTCAAAATTTGGCTAAAAAAACACATGTCCCTCACATTTCTGTGGCAGAAAGTTCTGGAATCTGAGAGGAGCTACAAATTTCCTTCCACCCAGCGTTCCCCCAAGTCTCCCGATAAAAATGCTACCTCACTTGCGTGGGTAGGCCTAGCGCCGGCGACAGGAAACACCCCAAAGCGCAACGTAGACACATCCTAAATTTTGGAAAAAAACAGAGGTGTTTTTTGCGAAGTGCCTACCTGTAGATTTTGGCCTCTAGCTCAGCCGGCACCTATGGAAACCTACCAAACCTGTGCATTTCTGAAAACTAGAGACCTAGGGGAATCCAAGGAGGGGTGACTTGCGGGGCTCGGACCAGGTTCTGTTACCCAGAATCCTTTGCAAACCTCAAAATTTGGCTAAAAAAACACATGTCCCTCACATTTCTGTGGCAGAAAGTTCTGGAATCTGAGAGGAGCTACAAATTTCCTTCCACCCCCAAGTCTCCCGATAAAAATGATACCTCACTTGCGTGGGTAGGCCTAGCGCCGGCGACAGGAAACACCCCAAAGCGCAACGTGGACACATCCTAAATTTTGGAAAAAAACAGAGGTGTTTTTTGCGAAGTGCCTACCTGTAGATTTTGGCCTCTAGCTCAGCCGGCACCTAGGGAAACCTACCAAACCTGTGCATTTCTGAAAGCTAGAGACCTAGGGGAATCCAAGGAGGGGTGACTTGCGGAGCTCGGACCAGGTTCTGTTACCCAGAATCCTTTGCAAACCTCAAAATTTGGCTAAAAAAACACATGTCCCTCACATTTCTGTGGCAGAAAGTTCTGGAATCTGAGAGGAGCTACAAATTTCCTTCCACCCAGCGTTCCCCCAAGTCTCCCGATAAAAATGATACCTCACTTGCGTGGGTAGGCCTAGCGCCGGCGACAGGAAACACCCCAAAGCGCAACGTGGATACATCCTAAATTTTGGAAAAAAACAGAGGTGTTTTTTGCGAAGTGCCTACCTGTAGATTTTGGCCTCTAGCTCAGCCGGCACCTAGGGAAACCTACCAAACCTGTGCATTTCTGAAAACTAGAGACCTAGGGGAATCCAAGGAGGGGTGACTTGCGGGGCTCGGACCAGGTTCTGTTACCCAGAATCCTTTGCAAACCTCAAAATTTGGCTAAAAAAACACGTCCCTCACATTTCTGTGGCAGAAAGTTCTGGAATCTGAGAGGAGCTACAAATTTCCTTCCACCCAGCGTTCCCCCAAGTCTCCCGATAAAAATGCTACCTCACTTGCGTGGGTAGGCCTAGCGCCGGCGACAGGAAACACCCCAAAGCGCAACGTAGACACATCCTAAATTTTGGAAAAAAACAGAGGTGTTTTTTGCGAAGTGCCTACCTGTAGATTTTGGCCTCTAGCTCAGCCGGCACCTATGGAAACCTACCAAACCTGTGCATTTCTGAAAACTAGAGACCTAGGGGAATCCAAGGAGGGGTGACTTGCGGGGCTCGGACCAGGTTCTGTTACCCAGAATCCTTTGCAAACCTCAAAATTTGGCTAAAAAAACACATGTCCCTCACATTTCTGTGGCAGAAAGTTCTGGAATCTGAGAGGAGCTACAAATTTCCTTCCACCCCCTAGTCTCCCGATAAAAATGATACCTCACTTGCGTGGGTAGGCCTAGCGCCGGCGACAGGAAACACCCCAAAGCGCAACGTGGACACATCCTAAATTTTGGAAAAAAACAGAGGTGTTTTTTGCGAAGTGCCTACCTGTAGATTTTGGCCTCTAGCTCAGCCGGCACCTAGGGAAACCTACCAAACCTGTGCATTTCTGAAAGCTAGAGACCTAGGGGAATCCAAGGAGGGGTGACTTGCGGAGCTCGGACCAGGTTCTGTTACCCAGAATCCTTTGCAAACCTCAAAATTTGGCTAAAAAAACACATGTCCCTCACATTTCTGTGGCAGAAAGTTCTGGAATCTGAGAGGAGCTACAAATTTCCTTCCACCCAGCGTTCCCCCAAGTCTCCCGATAAAAATGATACCTCACTTGCGTGGGTAGGCCTAGCGCCGGCGACAGGAAACACCCCAAAGCGCAACGTGGATACATCCTAAATTTTGGAAAAAAACAGAGGTGTTTTTTGCGAAGTGCCTACCTGTAGATTTTGGCCTCTAGCTCAGCCGGCACCTAGGGAAACCTACCAAACCTGTGCATTTCTGAAAACTAGAGACCTAGGGGAATCCAAGGAGGGGTGACTTGCGGGGCTCGGACCAGGTTCTGTTACCCAGAATCCTTTGCAAACCTCAAAATTTGGCTAAAAAAACACGTCCCTCACATTTCTGTGGCAGAAAGTTCTGGAATCTGAGAGGAGCTACAAATTTCCTTCCACCCAGCGTTCCCCCAAGTCTCCCGATAAAAATGATACCTCACTTGCGTGGGTAGGCCTAGCGCCGGCGACAGGAAACACCCCAAAGCGCAACGTGGACACATCCTAAATTTTGGAAAAAAACAGGGGTGTTTTTTGCGAAGTGCCTACCTGTAGATTTTGGCCTCTAGCTCAGCCGGCACCTAGGGAAACCTACCAAACCTGTGCATTTCTGAAAACTAGAGACCTAGGGGAATCCAAGGAGGGGTGACTTGCGGGGCTCGGACCAGGTTCTGTTACCCAGAATCCTTTGCAAACCTCAAAATTTGGCTAAAAAAACACATGTCCCTCACATTTCTGTGGCAGAAAGTTCTGGAATCTGAGAGGAGCTACAAATTTCCTTCCACCCAGCGTTCCCCCAAGTTTCCCGATAGAAATGATACCTCACTTGCGTGGGTAGGCCTAGCGCCGGCGACAGGAAACACCCCAAAGCGCAACGTGGACACATCCTAAATTTTGGAAAAAAACAGAGGTGTTTTTTGCGAAGTGCCTACCTGTAGATTTTGGCCTCTAGCTCAGCCGGCACCTAGGGAAACCTACCAAACCTGTGCATTTCTGAAAACTAGAGACCTAGGGGAATCCAAGGAGGGGTGACTTGCGGGCCTCGGACCAGGTTCAGTTACCCAGAATCCTTTGCAAACCTCAAAATTTGGCTAAAAAAACACATGTCCCTCACATTTTTGTGGCAGAAAGTTCTGGAATCTGAGAGGAGCTACAAATTTCCTTCCAACCCAGCGTTCCCCCAAGTCTCCAGATAAAAATGATACCTCACTTGCGTGGGTAGGCCTAGCGCCGGCGACAGGAAACACCCCAAAGCGCAACGTGGACACATCCTAAATTTTGGAAAAAAACAGAGCGGTTTTTTGCGAAGTGCCTACCTGTAGATTTTGGCCTCTAGGTCAGCCGGCACCTAGGGAAACCTACCAAACCTGTGCATTTCTGAAAACTAGAGACCTAGGGGAATCCAAGGAGGGGTGACTTGCGGGGCTCGGACCAGGTTCTGTTACCCAGAATCCTTTGCAAACCTCAAAATTTGGCTAAAAAAACACATGTCCCTCACATTTCTGTGGCAGAAAGTTCTGGAATCTGAGAGGAGCTACAAATTTCCTTCCACCCAGCGTTCCCCCAAGTCTCCCGATAAAAATGATACCTCACTTGCGTGGGTAGGCCTAGCGCCGGCGACAGGAAACACCCCAAAGCGCAACGTGGACACATCCTAAATTTTGGAAAAAAACAGAGGTGTTTTTTGCGAAGTGCCTACCTGTAGATTTTGGCCTCTAGCTCAGCCGGCACCTAGGGAAACCTACCAAACCTGTGCATTTCTGACAACTAGAGACCTAGGGGAATCCAAGGAGGGGTGACTTGCGGGGCTCGGACCAGGTTCTGTTACCCAGAATCCTTTTCAAACCTCAAAATTTGGCTAAAAAAACACATGTCCCTCACATTTTTGTGGCAGAAAGTTCTGGAAACTGAGAGGAGCTACAAATTTCCTACCACCCAGCGTTCCCCCAAGTCTCCCGATAAAAATGATACCTCACTTGCGTGGGTGGGCCTAGCGCCGGCGACAGGAAACACCCCAAAGCGCAACGTGGACACATCCTAAATTTTGGAAAAAAACAGAGGTGTTTTTTGCGAAGTGCCTACCTGTAGATTTTGGCCTCTAGCTCAGCCGGCACCTAGGGAAACCTACCAAACCTGTGCATTTCTGAAAACTAGAGACCTAGGGGAATCCAAGGAGGGGTGACTTGTGGGGCTCGGACCAGGTTCTGTTACCCAGAATCCTTTGCAAACCTCAAAATTTGCCTAAAAAAACTCATGTCCCTCACATTTCTGTGGCAGAAAGTTCTGGAATCTGAGAGGAGCTACAAATTTCCTTCCACCCAGCGTTCCCCCAAGTCTCCCGATAAAAATGATACCTCACTTGCGTGGGTAGGCCTAGCGCCGGCGACAGGAAACACCCCAAAGCGCAACGTGGACACATCCTAAATTTTGGAAAAAAACAGAGGTGTTTTTTGCGAAGTGCCTACCTGTAGATTTTGGCCTCTAGCTCAGCCGGCACCTAGGGAAACCTACCAAACCTGTGCATTTCTGACAACTAGAGACCTAGGGGAATCCAAGGAGGGGTGACTTGCGGGGCTCGGACCAGGTTCTGTTACCCAGAATCCTTTGCAAACCTCAAAATTTGGCTAAAAAAACACATGTCCCTCTCATTTTTGTGGCAGAAAGTTCTGGAAACTGAGAGGAGCTACAAATTTCCTACCACCCAGCGTTCCCCCAAGTCTCCCGATAAAAATGATACCTCACTTGCGTGGGTGGGCCTAGCGCCGGCGACAGGAAACACCCCAAAGCGCAACGTGGACACATCCTAAATTTTGGAAAAAAACAGAGGTGTTTTTTGCGAAGTGCCTACCTGTAGATTTTGGCCTCTAGCTCAGCCGGCACCTAAGGAAACCTACCAAACCTGTGCATTTCTGAAAACTAGAGACCTAGGGGAATCCAAGGAGGGGTGACTTGCGGGGCTCGGACCAGGTTCTGTTACCCAGAATCCTTTGCAAACCTCAAAATTTGGCTAAAAAAACACATGTTCCTCACATTTCTGTGGCAGAAAGTTCTGGAATCTGAGAGGAGCTACAAATTTCCTTCCACCCAGCGTTCCCCCAAGTCTCCCGATAAAAATGATATCTCACTTGCGTGGGTAGGCCTAGCGCCGGCGACAGGAAACACCCCAAAGCGCAACGTGGACACATCCTAAATTTGGGAAAAAAACAGAGGTGTTTTTTGCGAAGTGCCTACCTGTAGATTTTGGCCTCTAGCTCAGCCGGCACCTAGGGAAACCAACCAAACCTGTGCATTTCTGAAAACTAGAGACCTAGGGGAATCCAAGGAGGGGTGACTTGCGGGGTCGGACCAGGTTCTGTTACCCAGAATCCTTTGCAAACCTCAAAATTTGGCTACAAAAACACATGTCCCTCACATTTCTGTGGCAGAAAGTTCTGGAATGTGAGAGGAGCTACAAATTTCCTTCCACCCAGCGTTCCCCCAAGTCTCCCGATAAAAATGATACCTCACTTGCGTGGGTAGGCCTAGCGCCGGCGACAGGAAACACCCCAAAGCGCAACGTGGACACATCCTAAATTTTGGAAAAAAACAGAGGTGTTTTTTGCGAAGTGCCTACCTGTAGATTTTGGCCTCTAGCTCAGCCGGCACCTAGGGAAACCTACCAAACCTGTGCATTTCTGAAAACTAGAGACCTAGGGGAATCCAAGGAGGGGTGACTTGCGGGGCTCGGACCAGGTTCTGTTACCCAGAATCCTTTGCAAACCTCAAAATTTGGCTAAAAAAACACATGTCCCTCACATTTCTGTGGCAGAAAGTTCTGGAATCTGAGAGGAGCTACAAATTTCCTTCCACCCAGCGTTCCGCCAAGTCTCCCGATAAAAATGATACCTCACTTGCGTGGGTAGGCCTAGCGCCGGCGACAGGAAACACCCCAAAGCGCAACGTGGACACATCCTAAATTTTGGAAAAAAACAGAGGTGTTTTTTGCGAAGTGCCTACCTGTAGATTTTGGCCTCTAGCTCAGCCGGCACCTAGGGAAACCTACCAAACCTGTGCATTTCTGAAAACTAGAGACCTAGGGGAATCCAAGGAGGGGTGACTTGCGGGCCTCGGACCAGGTTCAGTTACCCAGAATCCTTTGCAAACCTCAAAATTTGGCTAAAAAAACACATGTCCCTCACATTTTTGTGGCAGAAAGTTCTGGAATCTGAGAGGAGCTACAAATTTCCTTCCAACCCAGCGTTCCCCCAAGTCTCCAGATAAAAATGATACCTCACTTGCGTGGGTAGGCCTAGCGCCGGCGACAGGAAACACCCCAAAGCGCAACGTGGACACATCCTAAATTTTAGAAAAAAACAGAGCGGTTTTTTGCGAAGTGCCTACCTGTAGATTTTGGCCTCTAGGTCAGCCGGCACCTAGGGAAACCTACCAAACCTGTGCATTTCTGAAAACTAGAGACCTAGGGGAATCTAAGGAGGGGTGACTTGCGGGGCTCGGACCAGGTTCTGTTACCCAGAATCCTTTGCAAACCTCAAAATTTGGCTAAAAAAACACATGTCCCTCACATTTCTGTGGCAGAAAGTTCTGGAATCTGAGAGGAGCTACAAATTTCCTTCCACCCAGCGTTCCCCCAAGTCTCCCGATAAAAATGATACCTCACTTGCGTGGGTAGGCCTAGCGCCGGCGACAGGAAACACCCCAAAGCGCAACGTGGACACATCCTAAATTTTGGAAAAAAACAGAGGTGTTTTTTGCGAAGTGCCTACCTGTAGATTTTGGCCTCTAGCTCAGCCGGCACCTAGGGAAACCTACCAAACCTGTGCATTTCTGAAAACTAGAGACCTAGGGGAATCCAAGGAGGGGTGACTTGCGGGGCTCGGACCAGGTTCTGTTACCCAGAATCCTTTTCAACCCTCAAAATTTGGCTAAAAAAACACATGTCCCTCACATTTTTGTGGCAGAAAGTTCTGGAAACTGAGAGGAGCTACAAATTTCCTACCACCCAGCGTTCCCCCAAGTCTCCCGATAAAAATGATACCTCACTTGCGTGGGTGGGCCTAGCGCCGGCGACAGGAAACACCCCAAAGCGCAACGTGGACACATCCTAAATTTTGGAAAAAAACAGAGGTGTTTTTTGCGAAGTGCCTACCTGTAGATTTTGGCCTCTAGCTCAGCCGGCACCTAGGGAAACCTACCAAACCTGTGCATTTCTGAAAACTAGAGACCTAGGGGAATCCAAGGAGGGGTGACTTGTGGGGCTCGGACCAGGTTCTGTTACCCAGAATCCTTTGCAAACCTCAAAATTTGCCTAAAAAAACTCATGTCCCTCACATTTCTGTGGCAGAAAGTTCTGGAATCTGAGAGGAGCTACAAATTTCCTTCCACCCAGCGTTCCCCCAAGTCTCCCGATAAAAATGATACCTCACTTGCGTGGGTAGGCCTAGCGCCGGCGACAGGAAACACCCCAAAGCGCAACGTGGACACATCCTAAATTTTGGAAAAAAACAGAGGTGTTTTTTGCGAAGTGCCTACCTGTAGATTTTGGCCTCTAGCTCAGCCGGCACCTAGGGAAACCTACCAAACCTGTGCATTTCTGACAACTAGAGACCTAGGGGAATCCAAGGAGGGGTGACTTGCGGGGCTCGGACCAGGTTCTGTTACCCAGAATCCTTTGCAAACCTCAAAATTTGGCTAAAAAAACACATGTCCCTCTCATTTTTGTGGCAGAAAGTTCTGGAAACTGAGAGGAGCTACAAATTTCCTACCACCCAGCGTTCCCCCAAGTCTCCCGATAAAAATGATACCTCACTTGCGTGGGTGGGCCTAGCGCCGGCGACAGGAAACACCCCAAAGCGCAACGTGGACACATCCTAAATTTTGGAAAAAAACAGAGGTGTTTTTTGCGAAGTGCCTACCTGTAGATTTTGGCCTCTAGCTCAGCCGGCACCTAGGGAAACCTACCAAACCTGTGCATTTCTGAAAACTAGAGACCTAGGGGAATCCAAGGAGGGGTGACTTGCGGGGCTCGGACCAGGTTCTGTTACCCAGAATCCTTTGCAAACCTCAAAATTTGGCTAAAAAAACACATGTTCCTCACATTTCTGTGGCAGAAAGTTCTGGAATCTGAGAGGAGCTACAAATTTCCTTCCACCCAGCGTTCC
Organism: Pleurodeles waltl; assembly: GCF_031143425.1. Classification (NCBI taxonomy): domain Eukaryota; kingdom Metazoa; phylum Chordata; class Amphibia; order Caudata; family Salamandridae; genus Pleurodeles; species Pleurodeles waltl. The sequence continues at coordinate 265,631,959 of NC_090440.1, forward strand.
CCCAAGTCTCCCGATAAAAATGATATCTCACTTGCGTGGGTAGGCCTAGCGCCGGCGACAGGAAACACCCCAAAGCGCAACGTGGACACATCCTAAATTTGGGAAAAAAACAGAGGTGTTTTTTGCGAAGTGCCTACCTGTAGATTTTGGCCTCTAGCTCAGCCGGCACCTAGGGAAACCAACCAAACCTGTGCATTTCTGAAAACTAGAGACCTAGGGGAATCCAAGGAGGGGTGACTTGCGGGGTCGGACCAGGTTCTGTTACCCAGAATCCTTTGCAAACCTCAAAATTTGGCTACAAAAACACATGTCCCTCACATTTCTGTGGCAGAAAGTTCTGGAATGTGAGAGGAGCTACAAATTTCCTTCCACCCAGCGTTCCCCCAAGTCTCCCGATAAAAATGCTAGCTCACTTGCGTGGGTAGGCCTAGCGCCGGCGACAGGAAACACCCCAAAGCGCAACGTGGACACATCCTAAATTTTGGAAAAAAACAGAGGTGTTTTTTGCGAAGTGCCTACCTGTAGATTTTGGCCTCTAGCTCAGCCGGCACCTAGGGAAACCTACCAAACCTGTGCATTTCTGAAAACTAGAGACCTAGGGGAATCCAAGGAGGGGTGACTTGCGGGGCTCGGACCAGGTTCTGTTACCCAGAATCCTTTGCAAACCTCAAAATTTGGCTAAAAAAACACATGTCCCTCACATTTCTGTGGCAGAAAGTTCTGGAATCTGAGAGGAGCTACAAATTTCCTTCCACCCAGCGTTCCGCCAAGTCTCCCGATAAAAATGATACCTCACTTGCGTGGGTAGGCCTAGCGCCGGCGACAGGAAACACCCCAAAGCGCAACGTGGACACATCCTAAATTTTGGAAAAAAACAGAGGTGTTTTTTGCGAAGTGCCTACCTGTAGATTTTGGCCTCTAGCTCAGCCGGCACCTAAGGAAACCTACCAAACCTGTGCATTTCTGACAACTAGAGACCTAGGGGAATCCAAGGAGGGGTGACTTGCGGGGCTCGGACCAGGTTCTGTTACCCAGAATCATTTGCAAACCTCAAAATTTGGCTAAAAAAACACATGTCCCTCACATTTTTGTGGCAGAAAGTTCTGGAAACTGAGAGGAGCTACAAATTTCCTACCACCCAGCGTTCCCCCAAGTCTCCCGATAAAAATGATACCTCACTTGCGTGGGTGGGCCTAGCGCCGGCGACAGGAAACACCCCAAAGTGCAACGTGGACACATCCTAAATTTTGGAAAAAAACAGAGGTGTTTTTTGCGAAGTGCCTACCTGTAGATTTTGGCCTCTAGCTCAGCCGGCACCTAAGGAAACCTACCAAACCTGTGCATTTCTGAAAACTAGAGACCTAGGGGAATCCAAGGAGGGGTGACTTGCGGGGCTCGGACCAGGTTCTGTTACCCAGAATCCTTTGCAAACCTCAAAATTTGGCTAAAAAAACACATGTTCCTCACATTTCTGTGGCAGAAACTTCTGGAATCTGAGAGGAGCTACAAATTTCCTTCCACCCAGCGTTCCCCCAAGTCTCCCGATAAAAATGATATCTCACTTGCGTGGGTAGGCCTAGCGCTGGCGACAGGAAACACCCCAAAGCGCAACGTGGACACATCCTAAATTTGGGAAAAAAACAGAGGTGTTTTTTGCGAAGTGCCTACCTGTAGATTTTGGCCTCTAGCTCAGCCGGCACCTAGGGAAACCAACCAAACCTGTGCATTTCTGAAAACTAGAGACCTAGGGGAATCCAAGGAGGGGTGACTTGCGGGGTCGGACCAGGTTCTGTTACCCAGAATCCTTTGCAAACCTCAAAATTTGGCTACAAAAACACATGTCCCTCACATTTCTGTGGCAGAAAGTTCTGGAATTTGAGAGGAGCTACAAATTTCCTTCCACCCAGCGTTCCCCCAAGTCTCCCGATAAAAATGATACCTCACTTGCGTGGGTAGGCCTAGCGCCGGCGACAGGAAACACCCCAAAGCGCAACGTGGACACATCCTAAATTTTGGAAAAAAACAGAGGTGTTTTTTGCGAAGTGCCTACCTGTAGATTTTGGCCTCTAGCTCAGCCGGCACCTATGGAAACCTACCAAACCTGTGCATTTCTGAAAACTAGAGACCTAGGGGAATCCAAGGAGGGGTGACTTGCGGGGCTCGGACCAGGTTCTGTTACCCAGAATCCTTTGCAAACCTCAAAATTTGGCTAAAAAAACACGTCCCTCACATTTCTGTGGCAGAAAGTTCTGGAATCTGAGAGGAGCTACAAATTTCCTTCCACCCAGCGTTCCCCCAAGTCTCCCGATAAAAATGATACCTCACTTGCGTGGGTAGGCCTAGCGCCGGCGACAGGAAACACCCCAAAGCGCAACGTGGACACATCCTAAATTTTGGAAAAAAACAGAGGTGTTTTTTGCGAAGTGCCTACCTGTAGATTTTGGCCTCTAGCTCAGCCGGCACCTAGGGAAACCTACCAAACCTGTGCATTTCTGAAAGCTAGAGACCAAGGGGAATCCAAGGAGGGGTGACTTGCGGGGCTCGGACCAGGTTCTGTTACTCAGAATCCTTTGCAAACCTCAAAATTTGGCTAAAAAAACACATGTCCCTCACATTTCTGTGGCAGAAAGTTCTGGAATCTGAGAGGAGCTACAAATTTCCTTCCACCCAGCGTTCCCCCAAGTCTCCCGATAGAAATGATACCTCACTTGCGTGGGTAGGCCTAGCGCCGGCTACAGGAAACACCCCAAAGCGCAACGTGGACACATCCTAAATTTTGGAAAAAAACAGAGGTGTTTTTTACGAAGTGCCTACCTGTAGATTTTGGCCTCTAGCTCAGCCGGCACCTAGGGAAACCTACCAAACCTGTGCATTTCTGAAAACTAGAGACCTAGGGGAATCCAAGGAGGGGTGACTTGCGGGGCTCGGACCAGGTTCAGTTACCCAGAATCCTTTGCAAACCTCAAAATTTGGCTAAAAAAACACATGTCCCTCACATTTCTGTGGCAGAAAGTTCTGGAATCTGAGAGGAGCTACAAATTTCCTTCCACCCAGCGTTCCCCCAAGTCTCCCGATAAAAATGCTACCTCACTTGCGTGGGTAGGCCTAGCGCCCGCGACCGGAAACACTCCAAAGCGCAACGTGGACACATCCTAAATTTTGGAAAAAAACAGAGGTGTTTTTTGCGAAGTGCCTACCTGTAGATTTTGGCCTCTAGCTCAGCCGGCACCTAGGGAAACCTACCAAACCTGTGCATTTCTGAAAACTAGAGACCTAGGGGAATCCAAGGAGGGGTGACTTGTGGGGCTCGGACCAGGTTCTGTTACCCAGAATCCTTTGCAAACCTCAAAATTTGGCTAAAAAAACACATGTCCCTCACATTTCTGTGGCAGAAAGTTCTGGAATCTGAGAGGAGCTACAAATTTCCTTCCACCCAGCGTTCCCCCAAGTCTCCCGATAAAAATGCTAGCTCACTTGCGTGGGTAGGCCTAGCGCCGGCGACAGGAAACACCCCAAAGCGCAACGTGGACACATCCTAAATTTTGGAAAAAAACAGAGGTGTTTTTTGCGAAGTGCCTACCTGTAGATTTTGGCCTCTAGCTCAGCCGGCACCTAGGGAAACCTACCAAACCTGTGCATTTCTGAAAACTAGAGACCTAGGGGAATCCAAGGAGGGGTGACTTGCGGGGCTCGGACCAGGTTCTGTTACCCAGAATCCTTTGCAAACCTCAAAATTTGGCTAAAAAAACACATGTCCCTCACATTTCTGTGGCAGAAAGTTCTGGAATCTGAGAGGAGCTACAAATTTCCTTCCACCCAGCGTTCCCCCAAGTCTCCCGATAGAAATGATACCTCACTTGCGTGGGTAGGCCTAGCGCCGGCGACAGGAAACACCCCAAAGCGCAACGTGGACACATCCTAAATTTTGGAAAAAAACAGAGGTGTTTTTTACGAAGTGCCTACCTGTAGATTTTGGCCTCTAGCTCAGCCGGCACCTAGGGAAACCTACCAAACCTGTGCATTTCTGAAAACTAGAGACCTAGGGGAATCCAAGGAGGGGTGACTTGCGGGGCTCGGACCAGGTTCAGTTACCCAGAATCCTTTGCAAACCTCAAAATTTGGCTAAAAAAACACATGTCCCTCACATTTCTGTGGCAGAAAGTTCTGGAATCTGAGAGGAGCTACAAATTTCCTTCCACCCAGCGTTCCCCCAAGTCTCCCGATAAAAATGATACCTCACTTGCGTGGGTGGGCCTAGCGCCGGCGACAGGAAACACCCCAAAGTGCAACGTGGACACATCCTAAATTTTGGAAAAAAACAGAGGTGTTTTTTGCGAAGTGCCTACCTGTAGATTTTGGCCTCTAGCTCAGCCGGCACCTAAGGAAACCTACCAAACCTGTGCATTTCTGAAAACTAGAGACCTAGGGGAATCCAAGGAGGGGTGACTTGCGGGGCTCGGACCAGGTTCTGTTACCCAGAATCCTTTGCAAACCTCAAAATTTGGCTAAAAAAACACATGTTCCTCACATTTCTGTGGCAGAAACTTCTGGAATCTGAGAGGAGCTACAAATTTCCTTCCACCCAGCGTTCCCCCAAGTCTCCCGATAAAAATGATATCTCACTTGCGTGGGTAGGCCTAGCGCTGGCGACAGGAAACACCCCAAAGCGCAACGTGGACACATCCTAAATTTGGGAAAAAAACAGAGGTGTTTTTTGCGAAGTGCCTACCTGTAGATTTTGGCCTCTAGCTCAGCCGGCACCTAGGGAAACCAACCAAACCTGTGCATTTCTGAAAACTAGAGACCTAGGGGAATCCAAGGAGGGGTGACTTGCGGGGTCGGACCAGGTTCTGTTACCCAGAATCCTTTGCAAACCTCAAAATTTGGCTACAAAAACACATGTCCCTCACATTTCTGTGGCAGAAAGTTCTGGAATTTGAGAGGAGCTACAAATTTCCTTCCACCCAGCGTTCCCCCAAGTCTCCCGATAAAAATGATACCTCACTTGCGTGGGTAGGCCTAGCGCCGGCGACAGGAAACACCCCAAAGCGCAACGTGGACACATCCTAAATTTTGGAAAAAAACAGAGGTGTTTTTTGCGAAGTGCCTACCTGTAGATTTTGGCCTCTAGCTCAGCCGGCACCTATGGAAACCTACCAAACCTGTGCATTTCTGAAAACTAGAGACCTAGGGGAATCCAAGGAGGGGTGACTTGCGGGGCTCGGACCAGGTTCTGTTACCCAGAATCCTTTGCAAACCTCAAAATTTGGCTAAAAAAACACGTCCCTCACATTTCTGTGGCAGAAAGTTCTGGAATCTGAGAGGAGCTACAAATTTCCTTCCACCCAGCGTTCCCCCAAGTCTCCCGATAAAAATGATACCTCACTTGCGTGGGTAGGCCTAGCGCCGGCGACAGGAAACACCCCAAAGCGCAACGTGGACACATCCTAAATTTTGGAAAAAAACAGAGGTGTTTTTTGCGAAGTGCCTACCTGTAGATTTTGGCCTCTAGCTCAGCCGGCACCTAGGGAAACCTACCAAACCTGTGCATTTCTGAAAGCTAGAGACCAAGGGGAATCCAAGGAGGGGTGACTTGCGGGGCTCGGACCAGGTTCTGTTACTCAGAATCCTTTGCAAACCTCAAAATTTGGCTAAAAAAACACATGTCCCTCACATTTCTGTGGCAGAAAGTTCTGGAATCTGAGAGGAGCTACAAATTTCCTTCCACCCAGCGTTCCCCCAAGTCTCCCGATAGAAATGATACCTCACTTGCGTGGGTAGGCCTAGCGCCGGCTACAGGAAACACCCCAAAGCGCAACGTGGACACATCCTAAATTTTGGAAAAAAACAGAGGTGTTTTTTACGAAGTGCCTACCTGTAGATTTTGGCCTCTAGCTCAGCCGGCACCTAGGGAAACCTACCAAACCTGTGCATTTCTGAAAACTAGAGACCTAGGGGAATCCAAGGAGGGGTGACTTGCGGGGCTCGGACCAGGTTCAGTTACCCAGAATCCTTTGCAAACCTCAAAATTTGGCTAAAAAAACACATGTCCCTCACATTTCTGTGGCAGAAAGTTCTGGAATCTGAGAGGAGCTACAAATTTCCTTCCACCCAGCGTTCCCCCAAGTCTCCCGATAAAAATGCTACCTCACTTGCGTGGGTAGGCCTAGCGCCCGCGACCGGAAACACTCCAAAGCGCAACGTGGACACATCCTAAATTTTGGAAAAAAACAGAGGTGTTTTTTGCGAAGTGCCTACCTGTAGATTTTGGCCTCTAGCTCAGCCGGCACCTAGGGAAACCTACCAAACCTGTGCATTTCTGAAAACTAGAGACCTAGGGGAATCCAAGGAGGGGTGACTTGTGGGGCTCGGACCAGGTTCTGTTACCCAGAATCCTTTGCAAACCTCAAAATTTGGCTAAAAAAACACATGTCCCTCACATTTCTGTGGCAGAAAGTTCTGGAATCTGAGAGGAGCTACAAATTTCCTTCCACCCAGCGTTCCCCCAAGTCTCCCGATAAAAATGCTAGCTCACTTGCGTGGGTAGGCCTAGCGCCGGCGACAGGAAACACCCCAAAGCGCAACGTGGACACATCCTAAATTTTGGAAAAAAACAGAGGTGTTTTTTGCGAAGTGCCTACCTGTAGATTTTGGCCTCTAGCTCAGCCGGCACCTAGGGAAACCTACCAAACCTGTGCATTTCTGAAAACTAGAGACCTAGGGGAATCCAAGGAGGGGTGACTTGCGGGGCTCGGACCAGGTTCTGTTACCCAGAATCCTTTGCAAACCTCACAATTTGGCTAAAAAAACACATGTCCCTCACATTTCTGTGGCAGAAAGTTCTGGAATCTGAGAGGAGCTACAAATTTCCTTCCACCCAGCGTTCCCCCAAGTCTCCCGATAGAAATGATACCTCACTTGCGTGGGTAGGCCTAGCGCCGGCGACAGGAAACACCCCAAAGCGCAACGTGGACACATCCTAAATTTTGGAAAAAAACAGAGGTGTTTTTTACGAAGTGCCTACCTGTAGATTTTGGCCTCTAGCTCAGCCGGCACCTAGGGAAACCTACCAAACCTGTGCATTTCTGAAAACTAGAGACCTAGGGGAATCCAAGGAGGGGTGACTTGCGGGGCTCGGACCAGGTTCAGTTACCCAGAATCCTTTGCAAACCTCAAAATTTGGCTAAAAAAACACATGTCCCTCACATTTCTGTGGCAGAAAGTTCTGGAATCTGAGAGGAGCTACAAATTTCCTTCCACCCAGCTTTCCCCCAAGTCTCCCGATAAAAATGATACCTCACTTGCGTGGGTAGGCCTAGCGCCGGCGACAGGAAACACCCCAAAGCGCAACGTGGACACATCCTAAATTTTGGAAAAAAACAGAGGTGTTTTTTGGGAAGTGCCTACCTGTAGATTTTGGCCTCTAGCTCAGCCGGCACCTAGGGAAACCTACCAAACCTGTGCATTTCTGAAAGCTAGAGACCTAGGGGAATCCAAGGAGGGGTGACTTGCGGAGCTCGGACCAGGTTCTGTTACCCAGAATCCTTTGCAAACCTCAAAATTTGGCTAAAAAAACACATGTCCCTCACATTTCTGTGGCAGAAAGTTCTGGAATCTGAGAGGAGCTACAAATTTCCTTCCACCCAGCGTTCCCCCAAGTCTCCCGATAAAAATGATACCTCACTTGCGTGGGTAGGCCTAGCGCCGGCGACAGGAAACACCCCAAAGCGCAACGTGGATACATCCTAAATTTTGGAAAAAAACAGAGGTGTTTTTTGCGAAGTGCCTACCTGTAGATTTTGGCCTCTAGCTCAGCCGGCACCTATGGAAACCTACCAAACCTGTGCATTTCTGAAAACTAGAGACCTAGGGGAATCCAAGGAGGGGTGACTTGCGGGGCTCGGACCAGGTTCTGTTACCCAGAATCCTTTGCAAACCTCAAAATTTGGCTAAAAAAACACATGTCCCTCACATTTCTGTGGTAGAAAGTTCTGGAATCTGAGAGGAGCTACAAATTTCCTTCCACCCAGCGTTCCCCCAAGTCTCCCGATAAAAATGATACCTCACTTGCGTGGGTAGGCCTAGCGCCGGCGACAGGAAACACCCCAAAGCGCAACGTGGACACATCCTAAATTTTGGAAAAAAACAGAGGTGTTTTTTGCGAAGTGCCTACCTGTAGATTTTGGCCTCTAGCTCAGCCGGCACCTAGGGAAACCTACCAAACCTGTGCATTTCTGAAAGCTAGAGACCTAGGGGAATCCAAGGAGGGGTGACTTGCGGGGCTCGGACCAGGTTCTGTTACCCAGAATCCTTTGCAAACCTCAAAATTTGGCTAAAAAAACACATGTCCCTCACATTTCTGTGGCAGAAAGTTCTGGAATCTGAGAGGAGCTACAAATTTCCTTCCACCCAGCGTTCCCCCAAGTCTCCCGATAAAAATGCTACCTCACTTGCGTGGGTAGGCCTAGCGCCGGCGACAGGAAACACCCCAAAGCGCAACGTGGACACATCCTAAATTTTGGAAAAAAACAGAGGTGTTTTTTGCGAAGTGCCTACCTGTAGATTTTGGCCTCTAGCTCAGCCGGCACCTAGGGAAACCTACCAAACCTGTGCATTTCTGAAAACTAGAGACCTAGGGGAATCCAAGGAGGGGTGACTTGCGGGGCTCGGACCAGGTTCTGTTACCCAGAATCCTTTGCAAACCTCAAAATTTGGCTAAAAAAACACATGTCCCTCACATTTTTGTGGCAGAAAGTTCTGGAAACTGAGAGGAGCTACGAATTTCCTACCACCCAGCGTTCCCCCAAGTCTCCCGATAAAAATGATACCTCACTTGCGTGGGTGGGCCTAGCGCCGGCGACAGGAAACACCCCAAAGCGCAACGTGGACACATCCTAAATTTTGGAAAAAAACAGAGGTGTTTTTTGCGAAGTGCCTACCTGTAGATTTTGGCCTCTAGCTCAGCCGGCACCTAGGGAAACCTACCAAACCTGTGCATTTCTGACAACTAGAGACCTAGGGGAATCCAAGGAGGGGTGACTTGCGGGGCTCGGACCAGGTTCTGTTACCCAGAATCCTTTGCAAACCTCAAAATTTGGCTAAAAAAACACATGTCCCTCACATTTTTGTGGCAGAAAGTTCTGGAAACTGAGAGGAGCTACAAATTTCCTACCACCCAGCGTTCCCCCAAGTCTCCCGATACAAATGATACCTCACTTGCGTGGGTGGGCCTAGCGCCGGCGACAGGAAACACCCCAAAGCGCAACGTGGACACATCCTAAATTTTGGAAAAAACAGAGGTGTTTTTTGCGAAGTGCCTACCTGTAGATTTTGGCCTCTAGCTCAGCCGGCACCTAAGGAAACCTACCAAACCTGTGCATTTCTGAAAACTAGAGACCTAGGGGAATCCAAGGAGGGGTGACTTGCGGGGCTCGGACCAGGTTCTGTTACCCAGAATCCTTTGCAAACCTCAAAATTTGGCTAAAAAAACACATGTTCCTCACATTTCTGTGGCAGAAAGTTCTGGAATCTGAGAGGAGCTACAAATTTCCTTCCACCCAGCGTTCCCCCAAGTCTCCCGATAAAAATGATATCTCACTTGCGTGGGTAGGCCTAGCGCCGGCGACAGGAAACACCCCAAAGCGCAACGTGGACACATCCTAAATTTGGGAAAAAAACAGAGGTGTTTTTTGCGAAGTGCCTACCTGTAGATTTTGGCCTCTAGCTCAGCCGGCACCTAGGGAAACCAACCAAACCTGTGCATTTCTGAAAACTAGAGACCTAGGGGAATCCAAGGAGGGGTGACTTGCGGGGTCGGACCAGGTTCTGTTACCCAGAATCCTTTGCAAACCTCAAAATTTGGCTACAAAAACACATGTCCCTCACATTTCTGTGGCAGAAAGTTCTGGAATGTGAGAGGAGCTACAAATTTCCTTCCACCCAGCGTTCCCCCAAGTCTCCCGATAAAAATGATACCTCACTTGCGTGGGTAGGCCTAGCGCCGGCGACAGGAAACACCCCAAAGCGCAACGTGGACACATCCTAAATTTTGGAAAAAAACAGAGGTGTTTTTTGCGAAGTGCCTACCTGTAGATTTTGGCCTCTAGCTCAGCCGGCACCTAGGGAAACCTACCAAACCTGTGCATTTCTGAAAACTAGAGACCTAGGGGAATCCAAGGAGGGGTGACTTGCGGGGCTCGGACCAGGTTCTGTTACCCAGAATCCTTTGCAAACCTCAAAATTTGGCTAAAAAAACACATGTCCCTCACATTTCTGTGGCAGAAAGTTCTGGAATCTGAGAGGAGCTACAAATTTCCTTCCACCCAGCGTTCCGCCAAGTCTCCCGATAAAAATGATACCTCACTTGCGTGGGTAGGCCTAGCGCCGGCGACAGGAAACACCCCAAAGCGCAACGTGGACACATCCTAAATTTTGGAAAAAAACAGAGGTGTTTTTTGCGAAGTGCCTACCTGTAGATTTTGGCCTCTAGCTCAGCCGGCACCTAGGGAAACCTACCAAACCTGTGCATTTCTGACAACTAGAGACCTAGGGGAATCCAAGGAGGGGTGACTTGCGGGGCTCGGACCAGGTTCTGTTACCCAGAATCCTTTGCAAACCTCAAAATTTGGCTAAAAAAACACATGTCCCTCACATTTTTGTGGCAGAAAGTTCTGGAAACTGAGAGGAGCTACAAATTTCCTACCACCCAGCGTTCCCCCAAGTCTCCCGATAAAAATGATACCTCACTTGCGTGGGTGGGCCTAGCGCCGGCGACAGGAAACACCCCAAAGTGCAACGTGGACACATCCTAAATTTTGGAAAAAAACAGAGGTGTTTTTTGCGAAGTGCCTACCTGTAGATTTTGGCCTCTAGCTCAGCCGGCACCTAAGGAAACCTACCAAACCTGTGCATTTCTGAAAACTAGAGACCTAGGGGAATCCAAGGAGGGGTGACTTGCGGGGCTCGGACCAGGTTCTGTTACCCAGAATCCTTTGCAAACCTCAAAATTTGGCTAAAAAAACACATGTTCCTCACATTTCTGTGGCAGAAAGTTCTGGAATCTGAGAGGAGCTACAAATTTCCTTCCACCCAGCGTTCCCCCAAGTCTCCCGATAAAAATGATATCTCACTTGCGTGGGTAGGCCTAGCGCTGGCGACAGGAAACACCCCAAAGCGCAACGTGGACACATCCTAAATTTGGGAAAAAAACAGAGGTGTTTTTTGCGAAGTGCCTACCTGTAGATTTTGGCCTCTAGCTCAGCCGGCACCTAGGGAAACCAACCAAACCTGTGCATTTCTGAAAACTAGAGACCTAGGGGAATCCAAGGAGGGGTGACTTGCGGGGTCGGACCAGGTTCTGTTACCCAGAATCCTTTGCAAACCTCAAAATTTGGCTACAAAAACACATGTCCCTCACATTTCTGTGGCAGAAAGTTCTGGAATTTGAGAGGAGCTACAAATTTCCTTCCACCCAGCGTTCCCCCAAGTCTCCCGATAAAAATGATACCTCACTTGCGTGGGTAGGCCTAGCGCCGGCGACAGGAAACACCCCAAAGCGCAACGTGGACACATCCTAAATTTTGGAAAAAAACAGAGGTGTTTTTTGCGAAGTGCCTACCTGTAGATTTTGGCCTCTAGCTCAGCCGGCACCTATGGAAACCTACCAAACCTGTGCATTTCTGAAAACTAGAGACCTAGGGGAATCCAAGGAGGGGTGACTTGCGGGGCTCGGACCAGGTTCTGTTACCCAGAATCCTTTGCAAACCTCAAAATTTGGCTAAAAAAACACATGTCCCTCACATTTCTGTGGCAGAAAGTTCTGGAATCTGAGAGGAGCTACAAATTTCTTTCCACCCAGCGTTCCCCCAAGTCTCCCGATAAAAATGATACCTCACTTGCGTGGGTAGGCCTAGCGCCGGCGACAGGAAACACCCCAAAGCGCAACGTGGACACATCCTAAATTTTGGAAAAAAACAGAGGTGTTTTTTGCGAAGTGCCTACCTGTAGATTTTGGCCTCTAGCTCAGCCGGCACCTAGGGAAACCTACCAAACCTGTGCATTTCTGAAAGCTAGAGACCTAGGGGATTCCAAGGAGGGGTGACTTGCGGGGCTCGGACCAGGTTCTGTTACCCAGAATCCTTTGCAAACCTCAAAATTTGGCTAAAAAAACACATGTCCCTCACATTTCTGTGGCAGAAAGTTCTGGAATCTGAGAGGAGCTACAAATTTCCTTCCACCCAGCGTTCCCCCAAGTCTCCCGATAGAAATGATACCTCACTTGCGTGGGTAGGCCTAGCGCCGGCGACAGGAAACACCCCAAAGCGCAACGTGGACACATCCTAAATTTTGGAAAAAAACAGAGGTGTTTTTTACGAAGTGCCTACCTGTAGATTTTGGCCTCTAGCTCAGCCGGCACCTAGGGAAACCTACCAAACCTGTGCATTTCTGACAACTAGAGACCTAGGGGAATCCAAGGAGGGGTGACTTGCGGGGCTCGGACCAGGTTCAGTTACCCAGAATCCTTTGCAAACCTCAAAATTTGGCTAAAAAAACACATGTCCCTCACATTTCTGTGGCAGAAAGTTCTGGAATCTGAGAGGAGCTACAAATTTCCTTCCACCCAGCGTTCCCCCAAGTCTCCCGATAAAAATGCTACCTCACTTGCGTGGGTAGGCCTAGCGCCGGCGACAGGAAACACTCCAAAGCGCAACGTGGACACATCCTAAATTTTGGAAAAAAACAGAGGTGTTTTTTGCGAAGTGCCTACCTGTAGATTTTGGCCTCTAGCTCAGCCGGCACCTAGGGAAACCTACCAAACCTGTGCATTTCTGAAAACTAGAGACCTAGGGGAATCCAAGGAGGGGTGACTTGCGGGGCTCGGACCAGGTTCTGTTACCCAGAATCCTTTGCAAACCTCAAAATTTGGCTAAAAAAACACATGTCCCTCACATTTCTGTGGCAGAAAGTTCTGGAATCTGAGAGGAGCTACAAATTTCCTTCCACCCAGCGTTCCCCCAAGTCTCCCGATAAAAATGCTAGCTCACTTGCGTGGGTAGGCCTAGCGCCGGCGACAGGAAACACCCCAAAGCGCAACGTGGACACATCCTAAATTTTGGAAAAAAACAGAGGTGTTTTTTTTGCGAAGTGCCTACCTGTAGATTTTGGCCTCTTGCTCAGCCGGCACCTAGGGAAACCTACCAAACCTGTGCATTTCTGAAAACTAGAGACCTAGGGGAATCCAAGGAGGGGTGACTTGCGGGGCTCGGACCAGGTTCTGTTACCCAGAATCCTTTGCAAACCTCAAAATTTGGCTAAAAAAACACATGTCCCTCACATTTCTGTGGCAGAAAGTTCTGGAATCTGAGAGGAGCTACAAATTTCCTTCCACCCAGCTTTCCCCCAAGTCTCCCGATAAAAATGATACCTCACTTGCGTGGGTAGGCCTAGCGCCGGCGACAGGAAACACCCCAAAGCGCAACGTGGACACATCCTAAATTTTGGAAAAAAACAGAGGTGTTTTTTGGGAAGTGCCTACCTGTAGATTTTGGCCTCTAGCTCAGCCGGCACCTAGGGAAACCTACCAAACCTGTGCATTTCTGAAAGCTAGAGACCTAGGGGAATCCAAGGAGGGGTGACTTGCGGAGCTCGGACCAGGTTCTGTTACCCAGAATCCTTTGCAAACCTCAAAATTTGGCTAAAAAAACACATGTCCCTCACATTTCTGTGGCAGAAAGTTCTGGAATCTGAGAGGAGCTACAAATTTCCTTCCACCCAGCGTTCCCCCAAGTCTCCCGATAAAAATGATACCTCACTTGCGTGGGTAGGCCTAGCGCCGGCGACAGGAAACACCCCAAAGCGCAACGTGGATACATCCTAAATTTTGGAAAAAAACAGAGGTGTTTTTTGCGAAGTGCCTACCTGTAGATTTTGGCCTCTAGCTCAGCCGGCACCTATGGAAACCTACCAAACCTGTGCATTTCTGAAAACTAGAGACCTAGGGGAATCCAAGGAGGGGTGACTTGCGGGGCTCGGACCAGGTTCTGTTACCCAGAATCCTTTGCAAACCTCAAAATTTGGCTAAAAAAACACATGTCCCTCACATTTCTGTGGTAGAAAGTTCTGGAATCTGAGAGGAGCTACAAATTTCCTTCCACCCAGCGTTCCCCCAAGTCTCCCGATAAAAATGCTAGCTCACTTGCGTGGGTAGGCCTAGCGCCGGCGACAGGAAACACCCCAAAGCGCAACGTGGACACATCCTAAATTTTGGAAAAAAACAGAGGTGTTTTTTTTGCGAAGTGCCTACCTGTAGATTTTGGCCTCTTGCTCAGCCGGCACCTAGGGAAACCTACCAAACCTGTGCATTTCTGAAAACTAGAGACCTAGGGGAATCCAAGGAGGGGTGACTTGCGGGGCTCGGACCAGGTTCTGTTACCCAGAATCCTTTGCAAACCTCAAAATTTGGCTAAAAAAACACATGTCCCTCACATTTCTGTGGCAGAAAGTTCTGGAATCTGAGAGGAGCTACAAATTTCCTTCCACCCAGCTTTCCCCCAAGTCTCCCGATAAAAATGATACCTCACTTGCGTGGGTAGGCCTAGCGCCGGCGACAGGAAACACCCCAAAGCGCAACGTGGACACATCCTAAATTTTGGAAAAAAACAGAGGTGTTTTTTGGGAAGTGCCTACCTGTAGATTTTGGCCTCTAGCTCAGCCGGCACCTAGGGAAACCTACCAAACCTGTGCATTTCTGAAAGCTAGAGACCTAGGGGAATCCAAGGAGGGGTGACTTGCGGAGCTCGGACCAGGTTCTGTTACCCAGAATCCTTTGCAAACCTCAAAATTTGGCTAAAAAAACACATGTCCCTCACATTTCTGTGGCAGAAAGTTCTGGAATCTGAGAGGAGCTACAAATTTCCTTCCACCCAGCGTTCCCCCAAGTCTCCCGATAAAAATGATACCTCACTTGCGTGGGTAGGCCTAGCGCCGGCGACAGGAAACACCCCAAAGCGCAACGTGGATACATCCTAAATTTTGGAAAAAAACAGAGGTGTTTTTTGCGAAGTGCCTACCTGTAGATTTTGGCCTCTAGCTCAGCCGGCACCTATGGAAACCTACCAAACCTGTGCATTTCTGAAAACTAGAGACCTAGGGGAATCCAAGGAGGGGTGACTTGCGGGGCTCGGACCAGGTTCTGTTACCCAGAATCCTTTGCAAACCTCAAAATTTGGCTAAAAAAACACATGTCCCTCACATTTCTGTGGTAGAAAGTTCTGGAATCTGAGAGGAGCTACAAATTTCCTTCCACCCAGCGTTCCCCCAAGTCTCCCGATAAAAATGATACCTCACTTGCGTGGGTAGGCCTAGCGCCGGCGACAGGAAACACCCCAAAGCGCAACGTGGACACATCCTAAATTTTGGAAAAAAACAGAGGTGTTTTTTTGCGAAGTGCCTACCTGTAGATTTTGGCCTCTAGCTCAGCCGGCACCTAGGGAAACCTACCAAACCTGTGCATTTCTGAAAGCTAGAGACCTAGGGGAATCCAAGGAGGGGTGACTTGCGGGGCTCGGACCAGGTTCTGTTACCCAGAATCCTTTGCAAACCTCAAAATTTGGCTAAAAAAACACATGTCCCTCACATTTCTGTGGCAGAAAGTTCTGGAATCTGAGAGGAGCTACAAATTTCCTTCCACCCAGCGTTCCCCCAAGTCTCCCGATAAAAATGATACCTCACTTGCGTGGGTAGGCCTAGCGCCGGCGACAGGAAACACCCCAAAGCGCAACGTGGACACATCCTAAATTTTGGAAAAAAACAGAGGTGTTTTTTGCGAAGTGCCTACCTGTAGATTTTGGCCTCTAGCTCAGCCGGCACCTAGGGAAACCTACCAAACCTGTGCATTTCTGAAAACTAGAGACCTAGGGGAATCCAAGGAGGGGTGACTTGCGGGGCTCGGACCAGGTTCAGTTACCCAGAATCCTTTGCAAACCTCAAAATTTGGCTAAAAAAACACATGTCCCTCACATTTCTGTGGCAGAAAGTTCTGGAATCTGAGAGGAGCTACAAATTTCCTTCCACCCAGCGTTCCCCCAAGTCTCCCGATAAAAATGCTACCTCACTTGCGTGGGTAGGCCTAGCGCCCGCGACCGGAAACACTCCAAAGCGCAACGTGGACACATCCTAAATTTTGGAAAAAAACAGAGGTGTTTTTTGCGAAGTGCCTACCTGTAGATTTTGGCCTCTAGCTCAGCCGGCACCTAGGGAAACCTACCAAACCTGTGCATTTCTGAAAACTAGAGACCTAGGGGAATCCAAGGAGGGGTGACTTGTGGGGCTCGGACCAGGTTCTGTTACCCAGAATCCTTTGCAAACCTCAAAATTTGGCTAAAAAAACACATGTCCCTCACATTTCTGTGGCAGAAAGTTCTGGAATCTGAGAGGAGCTACAAATTTCCTTCCACCCAGCGTTCCCCCAAGTCTCCCGATAAAAATGCTAGCTCACTTGCGTGGGTAGGCCTAGCGCCGGCGACAGGAAACACCCCAAAGCGCAACGTGGACACATCCTAAATTTTGGAAAAAAACAGAGGTGTTTTTTGCGAAGTGCCTACCTGTAGATTTTGGCCTCTAGCTCAGCCGGCACCTAGGGAAACCTACCAAACCTGTGCATTTCTGAAAACTAGAGACCTAGGGGAATCCAAGGAGGGGTGACTTGCGGGGCTCGGACCAGGTTCTGTTACCCAGAATCCTTTGCAAACCTCAAAATTTGGCTAAAAAAACACATGTCCCTCACATTTCTGTGGCAGAAAGTTCTGGAATCTGAGAGGAGCTACAAATTTCCTTCCACCCAGCGTTCCCCCAAGTCTCCCGATAGAAATGATACCTCACTTGCGTGGGTAGGCCTAGCGCCGGCGACAGGAAACACCCCAAAGCGCAACGTGGACACATCCTAAATTTTGGAAAAAAACAGAGGTGTTTTTTACGAAGTGCCTACCTGTAGATTTTGGCCTCTAGCTCAGCCGGCACCTAGGGAAACCTACCAAACCTGTGCATTTCTGAAAACTAGAGACCTAGGGGAATCCAAGGAGGGGTGACTTGCGGGGCTCGGACCAGGTTCAGTTACCCAGAATCCTTTGCAAACCTCAAAATTTGGCTAAAAAAACACATGTCCCTCACATTTCTGTGGCAGAAAGTTCTGGAATCTGAGAGGAGCTACAAATTTCCTTCCACCCAGCGTTCCCCCAAGTCTCCCGATAAAAATGCTACCTCACTTGCGTGGGTAGGCCTAGCGCCGGCGACAGGAAACACTCCAAAGCGCAACGTGGACACATCCTAAATTTTGGAAAAAAACAGAGGTGTTTTTTGCGAAGTGCCTACCTGTAGATTTTGGCCTCTAGCTCAGCCGGCACCTAGGGAAACCTACCAAACCTGTGCATTTCTGAAAACTAGAGACCTAGGGGAATCCAAGGAGGGGTGACTTGCGGGGCTCGGACCAGGTTCTGTTACCCAGAATCCTTTGCAAACCTCAAAATTTGGCTAAAAAAAACACATGTCCCTCACATTTCTGTGGCAGAAAGTTCTGGAATCTGAGAGGAGCTACAAATTTCCTTCCACCCAGCGTTCCCCCAAGTCTCCCGATAAAAATGCTAGCTCACTTGCGTGGGTAGGCCTAGCGCCGGCGACAGGAAACACCCCAAAGCGCAACGTGGACACATCCTAAATTTTGGAAAAAAACAGAGGTGTTTTTTGCGAAGTGCCTACCTGTAGATTTTGGCCTCTAGCTCAGCCGGCACCTAGGGAAACCTACCAAACCTGTGCATTTCTGAAAACTAGAGACCTAGGGGAATCCAAGGAGGGGTGACTTGCGGGGCTCGGACCAGGTTCTGTTACCCAGAATCCTTTGCAAACCTCAAAATTTGGCTAAAAAAACACATGTCCCTCACATTTCTGTGGCAGAAAGTTCTGGAATCTGAGAGGAGCTACAAATTTCCTTCCACCCAGCTTTCCCCCAAGTCTCCCGATAAAAATGATACCTCACTTGCGTGGGTAGGCCTAGCGCCGGCGACAGGAAACACCCCAAAGCGCAACGTGGACACATCCTAAATTTTGGAAAAAAACAGAGGTGTTTTTTGGGAAGTGCCTACCTGTAGATTTTGGCCTCTAGCTCAGCCGGCACCTAGGGAAACCTACCAAACCTGTGCATTTCTGAAAGCTAGAGACCTAGGGGAATCCAAGGAGGGGTGACTTGCGGAGCTCGGACCAGGTTCTGTTACCCAGAATCCTTTGCAAACCTCAAAATTTGGCTAAAAAAACACATGTCCCTCACATTTCTGTGGCAGAAAGTTCTGGAATCTGAGAGGAGCTACAAATTTCCTTCCACCCAGCGTTCCCCCAAGTCTCCCGATAAAAATGATACCTCACTTGCGTGGGTAGGCCTAGCGCCGGCGACAGGAAACACCCCAAAGCGCAACGTGGATACATCCTAAATTTTGGAAAAAAACAGAGGTGTTTTTTGCGAAGTGCCTACCTGTAGATTTTGGCCTCTAGCTCAGCCGGCACCTATGGAAACCTACCAAACCTGTGCATTTCTGAAAACTAGAGACCTAGGGGAATCCAAGGAGGGGTGACTTGCGGGGCTCGGACCAGGTTCTGTTACCCAGAATCCTTTGCAAACCTCAAAATTTGGCTAAAAAAAACACATGTCCCTCACATTTCTGTGGTAGAAAGTTCTGGAATCTGAGAGGAGCTACAAATTTCCTTCCACCCAGCGTTCCCCCAAGTCTCCCGATAAAAATGATACCTCACTTGCGTGGGTAGGCCTAGCGCCGGCGACAGGAAACACCCCAAAGCGCAACGTGGACACATCCTAAATTTTGGAAAAAAACAGAGGTGTTTTTTGCGAAGTGCCTACCTGTAGATTTTGGCCTCTAGCTCAGCCGGCACCTAGGGAAACCTACCAAACCTGTGCATTTCTGAAAGCTAGAGACCTAGGGGAATCCAAGGAGGGGTGACTTGCGGGGCTCGGACCAGGTTCTGTTACCCAGAATCCTTTGCAAACCTCAAAATTTGGCTAAAAAAACACATGTCCCTCACATTTCTGTGGCAGAAAGTTCTGGAATCTGAGAGGAGCTACAAATTTCCTTCCACCCAGCGTTCCCCCAAGTCTCCCGATAAAAATGATACCTCACTTGCGTGGGTAGGCCTAGCGCCGGCGACAGGAAACACCCCAAAGCGCAACGTGGACACATCCTAAATTTTGGAAAAAAACAGAGGTGTTTTTTGCGAAGTGCCTACCTGTAGATTTTGGCCTCTAGCTCAGCCGGCACCTAGGGAAACCTACCAAACCTGTGCATTTCTGAAAACTAGAGACCTAGGGGAATCCAAGGAGGGGTGACTTGCGGGGCTCGGACCAGGTTCTGTTACCCAGAATCCTTTGCAAACCTCAAAATTTGGCTAAAAAAACACATGTCCCTCACATTTTTGTGGCAGAAAGTTCTGGAAACTGAGAGGAGCTACGAATTTCCTACCACCCAGCGTTCCCCCAAGTCTCCCGATAAAAATGATACCTCACTTGCGTGGGTGGGCCTAGCGCCGGCGACAGGAAACACCCCAAAGCGCAACGTGGACACATCCTAAATTTTGGAAAAAAACAGAGGTGTTTTTTGCGAAGTGCCTACCTGTAGATTTTGGCCTCTAGCTCAGCCGGCACCTAGGGAAACCTACCAAACCTGTGCATTTCTGACAACTAGAGACCTAGGGGAATCCAAGGAGGGGTGACTTGCGGGGCTCGGACCAGGTTCTGTTACCCAGAATCCTTTGCAAACCTCAAAATTTGGCTAAAAAAACACATGTCCCTCACATTTTTGTGGCAGAAAGTTCTGGAAACTGAGAGGAGCTACAAATTTCCTACCACCCAGCGTTCCCCCAAGTCTCCCGATACAAATGATACCTCACTTGCGTGGGTGGGCCTAGCGCCGGCGACAGGAAACACCCCAAAGCGCAACGTGGACACATCCTAAATTTTGGAAAAAAACAGAGGTGTTTTTTGCGAAGTGCCTACCTGTAGATTTTGGCCTCTAGCTCAGCCGGCACCTAAGGAAACCTACCAAACCTGTGCATTTCTGAAAACTAGAGACCTAGGGGAATCCAAGGAGGGGTGACTTGCGGGGCTCGGACCAGGTTCTGTTACCCAGAATCCTTTGCAAACCTCAAAATTTGGCTAAAAAAACACATGTTCCTCACATTTCTGTGGCAGAAAGTTCTGGAATCTGAGAGGAGCTACAAATTTCCTTCCACCCAGCGTTCCCCCAAGTCTCCCGATAAAAATGATATCTCACTTGCGTGGGTAGGCCTAGCGCCGGCGACAGGAAACACCCCAAAGCGCAACGTGGACACATCCTAAATTTGGGAAAAAAACAGAGGTGTTTTTTGCGAAGTGCCTACCTGTAGATTTTGGCCTCTAGCTCAGCCGGCACCTAGGGAAACCAACCAAACCTGTGCATTTCTGAAAACTAGAGACCTAGGGGAATCCAAGGAGGGGTGACTTGCGGGGTCGGACCAGGTTCTGTTACCCAGAATCCTTTGCAAACCTCAAAATTTGGCTACAAAAACACATGTCCCTCACATTTCTGTGGCAGAAAGTTCTGGAATGTGAGAGGAGCTACAAATTTCCTTCCACCCAGCGTTCCCCCAAGTCTCCCGATAAAAATGATACCTCACTTGCGTGGGTAGGCCTAGCGCCGGCGACAGGAAACACCCCAAAGCGCAACGTGGACACATCCTAAATTTTGGAAAAAAACAGAGGTGTTTTTTGCGAAGTGCCTACCTGTAGATTTTGGCCTCTAGCTCAGCCGGCACCTAGGGAAACCTACCAAACCTGTGCATTTCTGAAAACTAGAGACCTAGGGGAATCCAAGGAGGGGTGACTTGCGGGGCTCGGACCAGGTTCTGTTACCCAGAATCCTTTGCAAACCTCAAAATTTGGCTAAAAAAACACATGTCCCTCACATTTCTGTGGCAGAAAGTTCTGGAATCTGAGAGGAGCTACAAATTTCCTTCCACCCAGCGTTCCGCCAAGTCTCCCGATAAAAATGATACCTCACTTGCGTGGGTAGGCCTAGCGCCGGCGACAGGAAACACCCCAAAGCGCAACGTGGACACATCCTAAATTTTGGAAAAAAACAGAGGTGTTTTTTGCGAAGTGCCTACCTGTAGATTTTGGCCTCTAGCTCAGCCGGCACCTAGGGAAACCTACCAAACCTGTGCATTTCTGACAACTAGAGACCTAGGGGAATCCAAGGAGGGGTGACTTGCGGGGCTCGGACCAGGTTCTGTTACCCAGAATCCTTTGCAAACCTCAAAATTTGGCTAAAAAAACACATGTCCCTCACATTTTTGTGGCAGAAAGTTCTGGAAACTGAGAGGAGCTACAAATTTCCTACCACCCAGCGTTCCCCCAAGTCTCCCGATAAAAATGATACCTCACTTGCGTGGGTGGGCCTAGCGCCGGCGACAGGAAACACCCCAAAGTGCAACGTGGACACATCCTAAATTTTTGAAAAAAACAGAGGTGTTTTTTGCGAAGTGCCTACCTGTAGATTTTGGCCTCTAGCTCAGCCGGCACCTAAGGAAACCTACCAAACCTGTGCATTTCTGAAAACTAGAGACCTAGGGGAATCCAAGGAGGGGTGACTTGCGGGGCTCGGACCAGGTTCTGTTACCCAGAATCCTTTGCAAACCTCAAAATTTGGCTAAAAAAACACATGTTCCTCACATTTCTGTGGCAGAAAGTTCTGGAATCTGAGAGGAGCTACAAATTTCCTTCCACCCAGCGTTCCCCCAAGTCTCCCGATAAAAATGATATCTCACTTGCGTGGGTAGGCCTAGCGCTGGCGACAGGAAACACCCCAAAGCGCAACGTGGACACATCCTAAATTTGGGAAAAAAACAGAGGTGTTTTTTGCGAAGTGCCTACCTGTAGATTTTGGCCTCTAGCTCAGCCGGCACCTAGGGAAACCAACCAAACCTGTGCATTTCTGAAAACTAGAGACCTAGGGGAATCCAAGGAGGGGTGACTTGCGGGGTCGGACCAGGTTCTGTTACCCAGAATCCTTTGCAAACCTCAAAATTTGGCTACAAAAACACATGTCCCTCACATTTCTGTGGCAGAAAGTTCTGGAATTTGAGAGGAGCTACAAATTTCCTTCCACCCAGCGTTCCCCCAAGTCTCCCGATAAAAATGATACCTCACTTGCGTGGGTAGGCCTAGCGCCGGCGACAGGAAACACCCCAAAGCGCAACGTGGACACATCCTAAATTTTGGAAAAAAACAGAGGTGTTTTTTGCGAAGTGCCTACCTGTAGATTTTGGCCTCTAGCTCAGCCGGCACCTATGGAAACCTACCAAACCTGTGCATTTCTGAAAACTAGAGACCTAGGGGAATCCAAGGAGGGGTGACTTGCGGGGCTCGGACCAGGTTCTGTTACCCAGAATCCTTTGCAAACCTCAAAATTTGGCTAAAAAAACACATGTCCCTCACATTTCTGTGGCAGAAAGTTCTGGAATCTGAGAGGAGCTACAAATTTCCTTCCACCCAGCGTTCCCCCAAGTCTCCCGATAAAAATGATACCTCACTTGCGTGGGTAGGCCTAGCGCCGGCGACAGGAAACACCCCAAAGCGCAACGTGGACACATCCTAAATTTTGGAAAAAAACAGAGGTGTTTTTTGCGAAGTGCCTACCTGTAGATTTTGGCCTCTAGCTCAGCCGGCACCTAGGGAAACCTACCAAACCTGTGCATTTCTGAAAGCTAGAGACCTAGGGGATTCCAAGGAGGGGTGACTTGCGGGGCTCGGACCAGGTTCTGTTACCCAGAATCCTTTGCAAACCTCAAAATTTGGCTAAAAAAACACATGTCCCTCACATTTCTGTGGCAGAAAGTTCTGGAATCTGAGAGGAGGTACAAATTTCCTTCCACCCAGCGTTCCCCCAAGTCTCCCGATAGAAATGATACCTCACTTGCGTGGGTAGGCCTAGCGCCGGCGACAGGAAACACCCCAAAGCGCAACGTGGACACATCCTAAATTTTGGAAAAAAACAGAGGTGTTTTTTACGAAGTGCCTACCTGTAGATTTTGGCCTCTAGCTCAGCCGGCACCTAGGGAAACCTACCAAACCTGTGCATTTCTGAAAACTAGAGACCTAGGGGAATCCAAGGAGGGGTGACTTGCGGGGCTCGGACCAGGTTCAGTTACCCAGAATCCTTTGCAAACCTCAAAATTTGGCTAAAAAAACACATGTCCCTCACATTTCTGTGGCAGAAAGTTCTGGAATCTGAGAGGAGCTACAAATTTCCTTCCACCCAGCGTTCCCCCAAGTCTCCCGATAAAAATGCTACCTCACTTGCGTGGGTAGGCCTAGCGCCGGCGACAGGAAACACTCCAAAGCGCAACGTGGACACATCCTAAATTTTGGAAAAAAACAGAGGTGTTTTTTGCGAAGTGCCTACCTGTAGATTTTGGCCTCTAGCTCAGCCGGCACCTAGGGAAACCTACCAAACCTGTGCATTTCTGAAAACTAGAGACCTAGGGGAATCCAAGGAGGGGTGACTTGCGGGGCTCGGACCAGGTTCTGTTACCCAGAATCCTTTGCAAACCTCAAAATTTGGCTAAAAAAACACATGTCCCTCACATTTCTGTGGCAGAAAGTTCTGGAATCTGAGAGGAGCTACAAATTTCCTTCCACCCAGCGTTCCCCCAAGTCTCCCGATAAAAATGCTAGCTCACTTGCGTGGGTAGGCCTAGCGCCGGCGACAGGAAACACCCCAAAGCGCAACGTGGACACATCCTAAATTTTGGAAAAAAACAGAGGTGTTTTTTTTGCGAAGTGCCTACCTGTAGATTTTGGCCTCTTGCTCAGCCGGCACCTAGGGAAACCTACCAAACCTGTGCATTTCTGAAAACTAGAGACCTAGGGGAATCCAAGGAGGGGTGACTTGCGGGGCTCGGACCAGGTTCTGTTACCCAGAATCCTTTGCAAACCTCAAAATTTGGCTAAAAAAACACATGTCCCTCACATTTCTGTGGCAGAAAGTTCTGGAATCTGAGAGGAGCTACAAATTTCCTTCCACCCAGCTTTCCCCCAAGTCTCCCGATAAAAATGATACCTCACTTGCGTGGGTAGGCCTAGCGCCGGCGACAGGAAACACCCCAAAGCGCAACGTGGACACATCCTAAATTTTGGAAAAAAACAGAGGTGTTTTTTGGGAAGTGCCTACCTGTAGATTTTGGCCTCTAGCTCAGCCGGCACCTAGGGAAACCTACCAAACCTGTGCATTTCTGAAAGCTAGAGACCTAGGGGAATCCAAGGAGGGGTGACTTGCGGAGCTCGGACCAGGTTCTGTTACCCAGAATCCTTTGCAAACCTCAAAATTTGGCTAAAAAAACACATGTCCCTCACATTTCTGTGGCAGAAAGTTCTGGAATCTGAGAGGAGCTACAAATTTCCTTCCACCCAGCGTTCCCCCAAGTCTCCCGATAAAAATGATACCTCACTTGCGTGGGTAGGCCTAGCGCCGGCGACAGGAAACACCCCAAAGCGCAACGTGGATACATCCTAAATTTTGGAAAAAAACAGAGGTGTTTTTTGCGAAGTGCCTACCTGTAGATTTTGGCCTCTAGCTCAGCCGGCACCTATGGAAACCTACCAAACCTGTGCATTTCTGAAAACTAGAGACCTAGGGGAATCCAAGGAGGGGTGACTTGCGGGGCTCGGACCAGGTTCTGTTACCCAGAATCCTTTGCAAACCTCAAAATTTGGCTAAAAAAACACATGTCCCTCACATTTCTGTGGTAGAAAGTTCTGGAATCTGAGAGGAGCTACAAATTTCCTTCCACCCAGCGTTCCCCCAAGTCTCCCGATAAAAATGATACCTCACTTGCGTGGGTAGGCCTAGCGCCGGCGACAGGAAACACCCCAAAGCGCAACGTGGACACATCCTAAATTTTGGAAAAAAACAGAGGTGTTTTTTGCGAAGTGCCTACCTGTAGATTTTGGCCTCTAGCTCAGCCGGCACCTAGGGAAACCTACCAAACCTGTGCATTTCTGAAAGCTAGAGACCTAGGGGAATCCAAGGAGGGGTGACTTGCGGGGCTCGGACCAGGTTCTGTTACCCAGAATCCTTTGCAAACCTCAAAATTTGGCTAAAAAAACACATGTCCCTCACATTTCTGTGGCAGAAAGTTCTGGAATCTGAGAGGAGCTACAAATTTCCTTCCACCCAGCGTTCCCCCAAGTCTCCCGATAAAAATGATACCTCACTTGCGTGGGTAGGCCTAGCGCCGGCGACAGGAAACACCCCAAAGCGCAACGTGGACACATCCTAAATTTTGGAAAAAAACAGAGGTGTTTTTTGCGAAGTGCCTACCTGTAGATTTTGGCCTCTAGCTCAGCCGGCACCTAGGGAAACCTACCAAACCTGTGCATTTCTGAAAACTAGAGACCTAGGGGAATCCAAGGAGGGGTGACTTGCGGGGCTCGGACCAGGTTCTGTTACCCAGAATCCTTTGCAAACCTCAAAATTTGGCTAAAAAAACACATGTCCCTCACATTTTTGTGGCAGAAAGTTCTGGAAACTGAGAGGAGCTACAAATTTCCTACCACCCAGCGTTCCCCCAAGTCTCCCGATAAAAATGATACCTCACTTGCGTGGGTGGGCCTAGCGCCGGCGACAGGAAACACCCCAAAGCGCAACGTGGACACATCCTAAATTTTGGAAAAAAACAGAGGTGTTTTTTGCGAAGTGCCTACCTGTAGATTTTGGCCTCTAGCTCAGCCGGCACCTAGGGAAACCTACCAAACCTGTGCATTTCTGAAAACTAGAGACCTAGGGGAATCCAAGGAGGGGTGACTTGCGGGGCTCGGACCAGGTTCTGTTACCCAGAATCCTTTGCAAACCTCAAAATTTGGCTAAAAAAACACATGTCCCTCACATTTCTGTGGCAGAAAGTTCTGGAATCTGAGAGGAGCTACAAATTTCCTTCCACCCAGCGTTCCCCCAAGTCTCCCGATAAAAATGCTAGCTCACTTGCGTGGGTAGGCCTAGCGCCGGCGACAGGAAACACCCCAAAGCGCAACGTGGACACATCCTAAATTTTGGAAAAAAACAGAGGTGTTTTTTTTGCGAAGTGCCTACCTGTAGATTTTGGCCTCTTGCTCAGCCGGCACCTAGGGAAACCTACCAAACCTGTGCATTTCTGAAAACTAGAGACCTAGGGGAATCCAAGGAGGGGTGACTTGCGGGGCTCGGACCAGGTTCTGTTACCCAGAATCCTTTGCAAACCTCAAAATTTGGCTAAAAAAACACATGTCCCTCACATTTCTGTGGCAGAAAGTTCTGGAATCTGAGAGGAGCTACAAATTTCCTTCCACCCAGCGTTCCCCCAAGTCTCCCGATAAAAATGCTAGCTCACTTGCGTGGGTAGGCCTAGCGCCGGCGACAGGAAACACCCCAAAGCGCAACGTGGACACATCCTAAATTTTGGAAAAAAACAGAGGTGTTTTTTTTGCGAAGTGCCTACCTGTAGATTTTGGCCTCTTGCTCAGCCGGCACCTAGGGAAACCTACCAAACCTGTGCATTTCTGAAAACTAGAGACCTAGGGGAATCCAAGGAGGGGTGACTTGCGGGGCTCGGACCAGGTTCTGTTACCCAGAATCCTTTGCAAACCTCAAAATTTGGCTAAAAAAACACATGTCCCTCACATTTCTGTGGCAGAAAGTTCTGGAATCTGAGAGGAGCTACAAATTTCCTTCCACCCAGCTTTCCCCCAAGTCTCCCGATAAAAATGATACCTCACTTGCGTGGGTAGGCCTAGCGCCGGCGACAGGAAACACCCCAAAGCGCAACGTGGACACATCCTAAATTTTGGAAAAAAACAGAGGTGTTTTTTGGGAAGTGCCTACCTGTAGATTTTGGCCTCTAGCTCAGCCGGCACCTAGGGAAACCTACCAAACCTGTGCATTTCTGAAAGCTAGAGACCTAGGGGAATCCAAGGAGGGGTGACTTGCGGAGCTCGGACCAGGTTCTGTTACCCAGAATCCTTTGCAAACCTCAAAATTTGGCTAAAAAAACACATGTCCCTCACATTTCTGTGGCAGAAAGTTCTGGAATCTGAGAGGAGCTACAAATTTCCTTCCACCCAGCGTTCCCCCAAGTCTCCCGATAAAAATGCTAGCTCACTTGCGTGGGTAGGCCTAGCGCCGGCGACAGGAAACACCCCAAAGCGCAACGTGGACACATCCTAAATTTTGGAAAAAAACAGAGGTGTTTTTTTTGCGAAGTGCCTACCTGTAGATTTTGGCCTCTTGCTCAGCCGGCACCTAGGGAAACCTACCAAACCTGTGCATTTCTGAAAACTAGAGACCTAGGGGAATCCAAGGAGGGGTGACTTGCGGGGCTCGGACCAGGTTCTGTTACCCAGAATCCTTTGCAAACCTCAAAATTTGGCTAAAAAAACACATGTCCCTCACATTTCTGTGGCAGAAAGTTCTGGAATCTGAGAGGAGCTACAAATTTCCTTCCACCCAGCGTTCCCCCAAGTCTCCCGATAAAAATGCTAGCTCACTTGCGTGGGTAGGCCTAGCGCCGGCGACAGGAAACACCCCAAAGCGCAACGTGGACACATCCTAAATTTTGGAAAAAAACAGAGGTGTTTTTTTTGCGAAGTGCCTACCTGTAGATTTTGGTCTCTTGCTCAGCCGGCACCTAGGGAAACCTACCAAACCTGTGCATTTCTGAAAACTAGAGACCTAGGGGAATCCAAGGAGGGGTGACTTGCGGGGCTCGGACCAGGTTCTGTTACCCAGAATCCTTTGCAAACCTCAAAATTTGGCTTAAAAAAACACATGTCCCTCACATTTCTGTGGCAGAAAGTTCTGGAATCTGAGAGGAGCTACAAATTTCCTTCCACCCAGCTTTCCCCCAAGTCTCCCGATAAAAATGATACCTCACTTGCGTGGGTAGGCCTAGCGCCGGCGACAGGAAACACCCCAAAGCGCAACGTGGATACATCCTAAATTTTGGAAAAAAACAGAGGTGTTTTTTGCGAAGTGCCTACCTGTAGATTTTGGCCTCTAGCTCAGCCGGCACCTATGGAAACCTACCAAACCTGTGCATTTCTGAAAACTAGAGACCTAGGGGAATCCAAGGAGGGGTGACTTGCGGGGCTCGGACCAGGTTCTGTTACCCAGAATCCTTTGCAAACCTCAAAATTTGGCTAAAAAAACACATGTCCCTCACATTTCTGTGGTAGAAAGTTCTGGAATCTGAGAGGAGCTACAAATTTCCTTCCACCCAGCGTTCCCCCAAGTCTCCCGATAAAAATGATACCTCACTTGCGTGGGTAGGCCTAGCGCCGGCGACAGGAAACACCCCAAAGCGCAACGTGGACACATCCTAAATTTTGGAAAAAAACAGAGGTGTTTTTTGCGAAGTGCCTACCTGTAGATTTTGGCCTCTAGCTCAGCCGGCACCTAGGGAAACCTACCAAACCTGTGCATTTCTGAAAGCTAGAGACCTAGGGGAATCCAAGGAGGGGTGACTTGCGGGGCTCGGACCAGGTTCTGTTACCCAGAATCCTTTGCAAACCTCAAAATTTGGCTAAAAAAACACATGTCCCTCACATTTCTGTGGCAGAAAGTTCTGGAATCTGAGAGGAGCTACAAATTTCCTTCCACCCAGCGTTCCCCCAAGTCTCCCGATAAAAATGATACCTCACTTGCGTGGGTAGGCCTAGCGCCGGCGACAGGAAACACCCCAAAGCGCAACGTGGACACATCCTAAATTTTGGAAAAAAACAGAGGTGTTTTTTGCGAAGTGCCTACCTGTAGATTTTGGCCTCTAGCTCAGCCGGCACCTAGGGAAACCTACCAAACCTGTGCATTTCTGAAAACTAGAGACCTAGGGGAATCCAAGGAGGGGTGACTTGCGGGGCTCGGACCAGGTTCTGTTACCCAGAATCCTTTGCAAACCTCAAAATTTGGCTAAAAAAACACATGTCCCTCACATTTCTGTGGTAGAAAGTTCTGGAATCTGAGAGGAGCTACAAATTTCCTTCCACCCAGCGTTCCCCCAAGTCTCCCGATAAAAATGATACCTCACTTGCGTGGGTAGGCCTAGCGCCGGCGACAGGAAACACCCCAAAGCGCAACGTGGACACATCCTAAATTTTGGAAAAAAACAGAGGTGTTTTTTGCGAAGTGCCTACCTGTAGATTTTGGCCTCTAGCTCAGCCGGCACCTAGGGAAACCTACCAAACCTGTGCATTTCTGAAAGCTAGAGACCTAGGGGAATCCAAGGAGGGGTGACTTGCGGGGCTCGGACCAGGTTCTGTTACCCAGAATCCTTTGCAAACCTCAAAATTTGGCTAAAAAAACACATGTCCCTCACATTTCTGTGGCAGAAAGTTCTGGAATCTGAGAGGAGCTACAAATTTCCTTCCACCCAGCGTTCCCCCAAGTCTCCCGATAAAAATGATACCTCACTTGCGTGGGTAGGCCTAGCGCCGGCGACAGGAAACACCCCAAAGCGCAACGTGGACACATCCTAAATTTTGGAAAAAAACAGAGGTGTTTTTTGCGAAGTGCCTACCTGTAGATTTTGGCCTCTAGCTCAGCCGGCACCTAGGGAAACCTACCAAACCTGTGCATTTCTGAAAACTAGAGACCTAGGGGAATCCAAGGAGGGGTGACTTGCGGGGCTCGGACCAGGTTCTGTTACCCAGAATCCTTTGCAAACCTCAAAATTTGGCTAAAAAAACACATGTCCCTCACATTTTTGTGGCAGAAAGTTCTGGAAACTGAGAGGAGCTACAAATTTCCTACCACCCAGCGTTCCCCCAAGTCTCCCGATAAAAATGATACCTCACTTGCGTGGGTGGGCCTAGCGCCGGCGACAGGAAACACCCCAAAGCGCAACGTGGACACATCCTAAATTTTGGAAAAAAACAGAGGTGTTTTTTGCGAAGTGCCTACCTGTAGATTTTGGCCTCTAGCTCAGCCGGCACCTAGGGAAACCTACCAAACCTGTGCATTTCTGAAAACTAGAGACCTAGGGGAATCCAAGGAGGGGTGACTTGCGGGGCTCGGACCAGGTTCTGTTACCCAGAATCCTTTGCAAACCTCAAAATTTGGCTAAAAAAACACATGTCCCTCACATTTCTGTGGCAGAAAGTTCTGGAATCTGAGAGGAGCTACAAATTTCCTTCCACCCAGCGTTCCCCCAAGTCTCCCGATAAAAATGCTAGCTCACTTGCGTGGGTAGGCCTAGCGCCGGCGACAGGAAACACCCCAAAGCGCAACGTGGACACATCCTAAATTTTGGAAAAAAACAGAGGTGTTTTTTTTGCGAAGTGCCTACCTGTAGATTTTGGCCTCTTGCTCAGCCGGCACCTAGGGAAACCTACCAAACCTGTGCATTTCTGAAAACTAGAGACCTAGGGGAATCCAAGGAGGGGTGACTTGCGGGGCTCGGACCAGGTTCTGTTACCCAGAATCCTTTGCAAACCTCAAAATTTGGCTAAAAAAACACATGTCCCTCACATTTCTGTGGCAGAAAGTTCTGGAATCTGAGAGGAGCTACAAATTTCCTTCCACCCAGCGTTCCCCCAAGTCTCCCGATAAAAATGCTAGCTCACTTGCGTGGGTAGGCCTAGCGCCGGCGACAGGAAACACCCCAAAGCGCAACGTGGACACATCCTAAATTTTGGAAAAAAACAGAGGTGTTTTTTTTGCGAAGTGCCTACCTGTAGATTTTGGCCTCTTGCTCAGCCGGCACCTAGGGAAACCTACCAAACCTGTGCATTTCTGAAAACTAGAGACCTAGGGGAATCCAAGGAGGGGTGACTTGCGGGGCTCGGACCAGGTTCTGTTACCCAGAATCCTTTGCAAACCTCAAAATTTGGCTAAAAAAACACATGTCCCTCACATTTCTGTGGCAGAAAGTTCTGGAATCTGAGAGGAGCTACAAATTTCCTTCCACCCAGCTTTCCCCCAAGTCTCCCGATAAAAATGATACCTCACTTGCGTGGGTAGGCCTAGCGCCGGCGACAGGAAACACCCCAAAGCGCAACGTGGACACATCCTAAATTTTGGAAAAAAACAGAGGTGTTTTTTGGGAAGTGCCTACCTGTAGATTTTGGCCTCTAGCTCAGCCGGCACCTAGGGAAACCTACCAAACCTGTGCATTTCTGAAAGCTAGAGACCTAGGGGAATCAAAGGAGGGGTGACTTGCGGAGCTCGGACCAGGTTCTGTTACCCAGAATCCTTTGCAAACCTCAAAATTTGGCTAAAAAAACACATGTCCCTCACATTTCTGTGGCAGAAAGTTCTGGAATCTGAGAGGAGCTACAAATTTCCTTCCACCCAGCGTTCCCCCAAGTCTCCCGATAAAAATGCTAGCTCACTTGCGTGGGTAGGCCTAGCGCCGGCGACAGGAAACACCCCAAAGCGCAACGTGGACACATCCTAAATTTTGGAAAAAAACAGAGGTGTTTTTTTTGCGAAGTGCCTACCTGTAGATTTTGGCCTCTTGCTCAGCCGGCACCTAGGGAAACCTACCAAACCTGTGCATTTCTGAAAACTAGAGACCTAGGGGAATCCAAGGAGGGGTGACTTGCGGGGCTCGGACCAGGTTCTGTTACCCAGAATCCTTTGCAAACCTCAAAATTTGGCTAAAAAAACACATGTCCCTCACATTTCTGTGGCAGAAAGTTCTGGAATCTGAGAGGAGCTACAAATTTCCTTCCACCCAGCGTTCCCCCAAGTCTCCCGATAAAAATGCTAGCTCACTTGCGTGGGTAGGCCTAGCGCCGGCGACAGGAAACACCCCAAAGCGCAACGTGGACACATCCTAAATTTTGGAAAAAAACAGAGGTGTTTTTTTTGCGAAGTGCCTACCTGTAGATTTTGGTCTCTTGCTCAGCCGGCACCTAGGGAAACCTACCAAACCTGTGCATTTCTGAAAACTAGAGACCTAGGGGAATCCAAGGAGGGGTGACTTGCGGGGCTCGGACCAGGTTCTGTTACCCAGAATCCTTTGCAAACCTCAAAATTTGGCTTAAAAAAACACATGTCCCTCACATTTCTGTGGCAGAAAGTTCTGGAATCTGAGAGGAGCTTCAAATTTCCTTCCACCCAGCTTTCCCCCAAGTCTCCCGATAAAAATGATACCTCACTTGCGTGGGTAGGCCTAGCGCCGGCGACAGGAAACACCCCAAAGCGCAACGTGGATACATCCTAAATTTTGGAAAAAAACAGAGGTGTTTTTTGCGAAGTGCCTACCTGTAGATTTTGGCCTCTAGCTCAGCCGGCACCTATGGAAACCTACCAAACCTGTGCATTTCTGAAAACTAGAGACCTAGGGGAATCCAAGGAGGGGTGACTTGCGGGGCTCGGACCAGGTTCTGTTACCCAGAATCCTTTGCAAACCTCAAAATTTGGCTAAAAAAACACATGTCCCTCACATTTCTGTGGTAGAAAGTTCTGGAATCTGAGAGGAGCTACAAATTTCCTTCCACCCAGCGTTCCCCCAAGTCTCCCGATAAAAATGATACCTCACTTGCGTGGGTAGGCCTAGCGCCGGCGACAGGAAACACCCCAAAGCGCAACGTGGACACATCCTAAATTTTGGAAAAAAACAGAGGTGTTTTTTGCGAAGTGCCTACCTGTAGATTTTGGCCTCTAGCTCAGCCGGCACCTAGGGAAACCTACCAAACCTGTGCATTTCTGAAAGCTAGAGACCTAGGGGAATCCAAGGAGGGGTGACTTGCGGGGCTCGGACCAGGTTCTGTTACCCAGAATCCTTTGCAAACCTCAAAATTTGGCTAAAAAAACACATGTCCCTCACATTTCTGTGGCAGAAAGTTCTGGAATCTGAGAGGAGCTACAAATTTCCTTCCACCCAGCGTTCCCCCAAGTCTCCCGATAAAAATGATACCTCACTTGCGTGGGTAGGCCTAGCGCCGGCGACAGGAAACACCCCAAAGCGCAACGTGGACACATCCTAAATTTTGGAAAAAAACAGAGGTGTTTTTTGCGAAGTGCCTACCTGTAGATTTTGGCCTCTAGCTCAGCCGGCACCTAGGGAAACCTACCAAACCTGTGCATTTCTGAAAACTAGAGACCTAGGGGAATCCAAGGAGGGGTGACTTGCGGGGCTCGGACCAGGTTCTGTTACCCAGAATCCTTTGCAAACCTCAAAATTTGGCTAAAAAAACACATGTCCCTCACATTTTTGTGGCAGAAAGTTCTGGAAACTGAGAGGAGCTACAAATTTCCTACCACCCAGCGTTCCCCCAAGTCTCCCGATAAAAATGATACCTCACTTGCGTGGGTGGGCCTAGCGCCGGCGACAGGAAACACCCCAAAGCGCAACGTGGACACATCCTAAATTTTGGAAAAAAACAGAGGTGTTTTTTGCGAAGTGCCTACCTGTAGATTTTGGCCTCTAGCTCAGCCGGCACCTAGGGAAACCTACCAAACCTGTGCATTTCTGAAAACTAGAGACCTAGGGGAATCCAAGGAGGGGTGACTTGCGGGGCTCGGACCAGGTTCTGTTACCCAGAATCCTTTGCAAACCTCAAAATTTGGCTAAAAAAACACATGTTCCTCACATTTCTGTGGCAGAAAGTTCTGGAATCTGAGAGGAGCTACAAATTTCCTTCCACCCAGCGTTCCCCCAAGTCTCCCGATAAAAATGATATCTCACTTGCGTGGGTAGGCCTAGCGCCGGCGACAGGAAACACCCCAAAGCGCAACGTGGACACATCCTAAATTTGGGAAAAAAACAGAGGTGTTTTTTGCGAAGTGCCTACCTGTAGATTTTGGCCTCTAGCTCAGCCGGCACCTAGGGAAACCAACCAAACCTGTGCATTTCTGAAAACTAGAGACCTAGGGGAATCCAAGGAGGGGTGACTTGCGGGGTCGGACCAGGTTCTGTTACCCAGAATCCTTTGCAAACCTCAAAATTTGGCTACAAAAACACATGTCCCTCACATTTCTGTGGCAGAAAGTTCTGGAATGTGAGAGGAGCTACAAATTTCCTTCCACCCAGCGTTCCCCCAAGTCTCCCGATAAAAATGATACCTCACTTGCGTGGGTAGGCCTAGCGCCGGCGACAGGAAACACCCCAAAGCGCAACGTGGACACATCCTAAATTTTGGAAAAAAACAGAGGTGTTTTTTGGGAAGTGCCTACCTGTAGATTTTGGCCTCTAGCTCAGCCGGCACCTAGGGAAACCTACCAAACCTGTGCATTTCTGAAAACTAGAGACCTAGGGGAATCCAAGGAGGGGTGACTTGCGGGGCTCGGACCAGGTTCTGTTACCCAGAATCCTTTGCAAACCTCAAAATTTGGCTAAAAAAACACATGTCCCTCACATTTCTGTGGCAGAAAGTTCTGGAATCTGAGAGGAGCTACAAATTTCCTTCCACCCAGCGTTCCGCCAAGTCTCCCGATAAAAATGATACCTCACTTGCGTGGGTAGGCCTAGCGCCGGCGACAGGAAACACCCCAAAGCGCAACGTGGACACATCCTAAATTTTGGAAAAAAACAGAGGTGTTTTTTGCGAAGTGCCTACCTGTAGATTTTGGCCTCTAGCTCAGCCGGCACCTAGGGAAACCTACCAAACCTGTGCATTTCTGACAACTAGAGACCTAGGGGAATCCAAGGAGGGGTGACTTGCGGGGCTCGGACCAGGTTCTGTTACCCAGAATCCTTTGCAAACCTCAAAATTTGGCTAAAAAAAACACATGTCCCTCACATTTTTGTGGCAGAAAGTTCTGGAAACTGAGAGGAGCTACAAATTTCCTACCACCCAGCGTTCCCCCAAGTCTCCCGATAAAAATGATACCTCACTTGCGTGGGTGGGCCTAGCGCCGGCGACAGGAAACACCCCAAAGTGCAACGTGGACACATCCTAAATTTTGGAAAAAAACAGAGGTGTTTTTTGCGAAGTGCCTACCTGTAGATTTTGGCCTCTAGCTCAGCCGGCACCTAAGGAAACCTACCAAACCTGTGCATTTCTGAAAACTAGAGACCTAGGGGAATCCAAGGAGGGGTGACTTGCGGGGCTCGGACCAGGTTCTGTTACCCAGAATCCTTTGCAAACCTCAAAATTTGGCTAAAAAAACACATGTTCCTCACATTTCTGTGGCAGAAAGTTCTGGAATCTGAGAGGAGCTACAAATTTCCTTCCACCCAGCGTTCCCCCAAGTCTCCCGATAAAAATGATATCTCACTTGCGTGGGTAGGCCTAGCGCTGGCGACAGGAAACACCCCAAAGCGCAACGTGGACACATCCTAAATTTTGGAAAAAAACAGAGGTGTTTTTTGCGAAGTGCCTACCTGTAGATTTTGGCCTCTAGCTCAGCCGGCACCTAGGGAAACCAACCAAACCTGTGCATTTCTGAAAACTAGAGACCTAGTGGAATCCAAGGAGGGGTGACTTGCGGGGTCGGACCAGGTTCTGTTACCCAGAATCCTTTGCAAACCTCAAAATTTGGCTACAAAAACACATGTCCCTCACATTTCTGTGGCAGAAAGTTCTGGAATTTGAGAGGAGCTACAAATTTCCTTCCACCCAGCGTTCCCCTAAGTCTCCCGATAAAAATGATACCTCACTTGCGTGGGTAGGCCTAGCGCCGGCGACAGGAAACACCCCAAAGCGCAACGTGGACACATCCTAAATTTTGGAAAAAAACAGAGGTGTTTTTTGCGAAGTGCCTACCTGTAGATTTTGGCCTCTAGCTCAGCCGGCACCTATGGAAACCTACCAAACCTGTGCATTTCTGAAAACTAGAGACCTAGGGGAATCCAAGGAGGGGTGACTTGCGGGGCTCGGACCAGGTTCTGTTACCCAGAATCCTTTGCAAACCTCAAAATTTGGCTAAAAAAACACATGTCCCTCACATTTCTGTGGCAGAAAGTTCTGGAATCTGAGAGGAGCTACAAATTTCCTTCCACCCAGCGTTCCCCCAAGTCTCCCGATAAAAATGATACCTCACTTGCGTGGGTAGGCCTAGCGCCGGCGACAGGAAACACCCCAAAGCGCAACGTGGACACATCCTAAATTTTGGAAAAAAACAGAGGTGTTTTTTGCGAAGTGCCTACCTGTAGATTTTGGCCTCTAGCTCAGCCGGCACCTAGGGAAACCTACCAAACCTGTGCATTTCTGAAAGCTAGAGACCTAGGGGAATCCAAGGAGGGGTGACTTGCGGGGCTCGGACCAGGTTCTGTTACCCAGAATCCTTTGCAAACCTCAAAATTTGGCTAAAAAAACACATGTCCCTCACATTTCTGTGGCAGAAAGTTCTGGAATCTGGAAGGAGCTACAAATTTCCTTCCACCCAGCGTTCCCCCAAGTCTCCCGATAGAAATGATACCTCACTTGCGTGGGTAGGCCTAGCGCCGGCGACAGGAAACACCCCAAAGCGCAACGTGGACACATCCTAAATTTTGGAAAAAAACAGAGGTGTTTTTTACGAAGTGCCTACCTGTAGATTTTGGCCTCTAGCTCAGCCGGCACCTAGGGAAACCTACCAAACCTGTGCATTTCTGAAAACTAGAGACCTAGGGGAATCCAAGGAGGGGTGACTTGCGGGGCTCGGACCAGGTTCAGTTACCCAGAATCCTTTGCAAACCTCAAAATTTGGCTAAAAAAACACATGTCCCTCACATTTCTGTGGCAGAAAGTTCTGGAATCTGAGAGGAGCTACAAATTTCCTTCCACCCAGCGTTCCCCCAAGTCTCCCGATAAAAATGCTACCTCAATTGCGTGGGTAGGCCTAGCGCCGGCGACAGGAAACACTCCAAAGCGCATCGTGGACACATCCTAAATTTTGGAAAAAAACAGAGGTGTTTTTTGCGAAGTGCCTACCTGTAGATTTTGGCCTCTAGCTCAGCCGGCACCTAGGGAAACCTACCAAACCTGTGCATTTCTGAAAACTAGAGACCTAGGGGAATCCAAGGAGGGGTGACTTGCGGGGCTCGGACCAGGTTCTGTTACCCAGAATCCTTTGCAAACCTCAAAATTTGGCTAAAAAAACACATGTCCCTCACATTTCTGTGGCAGAAAGTTCTGGAATCTGAGAGGAGCTACAAATTTCCTTCCACCCAGCGTTCCCCCAAGTCTCCCGATAAAAATGCTAGCTCACTTGCGTGGGTAGGCCTAGCGCCGGCGACAGGAAACACCCCAAAGCGCAACGTGGACACATCCTAAATTTTGGAAAAAAACAGAGGTGTTTTTTGCGAAGTGCCTACCTGTAGATTTTGGCCTGTTGCTCAGCCGGCACCTAGGGAAACCTACCAAACCTGTGCATTTCTGAAAACTAGAGACCTAGGGGAATCCAAGGAGGGGTGACTTGCGGGGCTCGGACCAGGTTCTGTTACCCAGAATCCTTTGCAAACCTCAAAATTTGGCTAAAAAAACACATGTCCCTCACATTTCTGTGGCAGAAAGTTCTGGAATCTGAGAGGAGCTACAAATTTCCTTCCACCCAGCTTTCCCCCAAGTCTCCCGATAAAAATGATACCTCACTTGCGTGGGTAGGCCTAGCACCGGCGACAGGAAACACCCCAAAGCGCAACGTGGACACATCCTAAATTTTGGAAAAAAACAGAGGTGTTTTTTGGGAAGTGCCTACCTGTAGATTTTGGCCTCTAGCTCAGCCGGCACCTAGGGAAACCTACCAAACCTGTGCATTTCTGAAAGCTAGAGACCTAGGGGAATCCAAGGAGGGGTGACTTGCGGAGCTCGGACCAGGTTCTGTTACCCAGAATCCTTTGCAAACCTCAAAATTTGGCTAAAAAAACACATGTCCCTCACATTTCTGTGGCAGAAAGTTCTGGAATCTGAGAGGAGCTACAAATTTCCTTCCACCCAGCGTTCCCCCAAGTCTCCCGATAAAAATGATACCTCACTTGCGTGGGTAGGCCTAGCGCCGGCGACAGGAAACACCCCAAAGCGCAACGTGGATACATCCTAAATTTTGGAAAAAAACAGAGGTGTTTTTTGCGAAGTGCCTACCTGTAGATTTTGGCCTCTAGCTCAGCCGGCACCTATGGAAACCTACCAAACCTGTGCATTTCTGAAAACTAGAGACCTAGGGGAATCCAAGGAGGGGTGACTTGCGGGGCTCGGACCAGGTTCTGTTACCCAGAATCCTTTGCAAACCTCAAAATTTGGCTAAAAAAACACATGTCCCTCACATTTCTGTGGTAGAAAGTTCTGGAATCTGAGAGGAGCTACAAATTTCCTTCCACCCAGCGTTCCCCCAAGTCTCCCGATAAAAATGATACCTCACTTGCGTGGGTAGGCCTAGCGCCGGCGACAGGAAACACCCCAAAGCGCAACGTGGACACATCCTAAATTTTGGAAAAAAACAGAGGTGTTTTTTGCGAAGTGCCTACCTGTAGATTTTGGCCTCTAGCTCAGCCGGCACCTAGGGAAACCTACCAAACCTGTGCATTTCTGAAAGCTAGAGACCTAGGGGAATCCAAGGAGGGGTGACTTGCGGGGCTCGGACCAGGTTCTGTTACCCAGAATCCTTTGCAAACCTCAAAATTTGGCTAAAAAAACACATGTCCCTCACATTTCTGTGGCAGAAAGTTCTGGAATCTGAGAGGAGCTACAAATTTCCTTCCACCCAGCGTTCCCCCAAGTCTCCCGATAAAAATGATACCTCACTTGCGTGGGTAGGCCTAGCGCCGGCGACAGGAAACACCCCAAAGCGCAACGTGGACACATCCTAAATTTTGGAAAAAAACAGAGGTGTTTTTTGCGAAGTGCCTACCTGTAGATTTTGGCCTCTAGCTCAGCCGGCACCTAGGGAAACCTACCAAACCTGTGCATTTCTGAAAACTAGAGACCTAGGGGAATCCAAGGAGGGGTGACTTGCGGGGCTCGGACCAGGTTCTGTTACCCAGAATCCTTTGCAAACCTCAAAATTTGGCTAAAAAAACACATGTCCC
The DNA here is from genome assembly GCF_031143425.1 of Pleurodeles waltl. Taxonomy (NCBI): domain Eukaryota; kingdom Metazoa; phylum Chordata; class Amphibia; order Caudata; family Salamandridae; genus Pleurodeles; species Pleurodeles waltl. The sequence continues at coordinate 265,670,971 of NC_090440.1, forward strand.
TCACATTTTTGTGGCAGAAAGTTCTGGAAACTGAGAGGAGCTACAAATTTCCTACCACCCAGCGTTCCCCCAAGTCTCCCGATAAAAATGATACCTCACTTGCGTGGGTGGGCCTAGCGCCGGCGACAGGAAACACCCCAAAGCGCAACGTGGACACATCCTAAATTTTGGAAAAAAACAGAGGTGTTTTTTGCGAAGTGCCTACCTGTAGATTTTGGCCTCTAGCTCAGCCGGCACCTAGGGAAACCTACCAAACCTGTGCATTTCTGAAAACTAGAGACCTAGGGGAATCCAAGGAGGGGTGACTTGCGGGGCTCGGACCAGGTTCTGTTACCCAGAATCCTTTGCAAACCTCAAAATTTGGCTAAAAAAACACATGTTCCTCACATTTCTGTGGCAGAAAGTTCTGGAATCTGAGAGGAGCTACAAATTTCCTTCCACCCAGCGTTCCCCCAAGTCTCCCGATAAAAATGATATCTCACTTGCGTGGGTAGGCCTAGCGCCGGCGACAGGAAACACCCCAAAGCGCAACGTGGACACATCCTAAATTTGGGAAAAAAACAGAGGTGTTTTTTGCGAAGTGCCTACCTGTAGATTTTGGCCTCTAGCTCAGCCGGCACCTAGGGAAACCAACCAAACCTGTGCATTTCTGAAAACTAGAGACCTAGGGGAATCCAAGGAGGGGTGACTTGCGGGGTCGGACCAGGTTCTGTTACCCAGAATCCTTTGCAAACCTCAAAATTTGGCTACAAAAACACATGTCCCTCATATTTCTGTGGCAGAAAGTTCTGGAATGTGAGAGGAGCTACAAATTTCCTTCCACCCAGCGTTCCCCCAAGTCTCCCGATAAAAATGATACCTCACTTGCGTGGGTAGGCCTAGCGCCGGCGACAGGAAACACCCCAAAGCGCAACGTGGACACATCCTAAATTTTGGAAAAAAACAGAGGTGTTTTTTGCGAAGTGCCTACCTGTAGATTTTGGCCTCTAGCTCAGCCGGCACCTATGGAAACCTACCAAACCTGTGCATTTCTGAAAACTAGAGACCTAGGGGAATCCAAGGAGGGGTGACTTGCGGGGCTCGGACCAGGTTCTGTTACCCAGAATCCTTTGCAAACCTCAAAATTTGGCTAAAAAAACACATGTCCCTCACATTTCTGTGGCAGAAAGTTCTGGAATCTGAGAGGAGCTACAAATTTCCTTCCACCCAGCGTTCCCCCAAGTCTCCCGATAAAAATCATACCTCACTTGCGTGGGTAGGCCTAGCGCCGGCGACAGGAAACACCCCAAAGCGCAACGTGGACACATCCTAAATTTTGGAAAAAAACAGAGGTGTTTTTTGCGAAGTGCCTACCTGTAGATTTTGGCCTCTAGCTCAGCCGGCACCTAGGGAAACCTACCAAACCTGTGCATTTCTGAAAGCTAGAGACCTAGGGGAATCCAAGGAGGGGTGACTTGAGGGGCTCGGACCAGGTTCTGTTACCCAGAATCCTTTGCAAACCTCAAAATTTGGCTAAAAAAACACATGTCCCTCACATTTCTGTGGCAGAAAGTTCTGGAATCTGAGAGGAGCTACAAATTTCCTTCCACCCAGCGTTCCCCCAAGTCTCCCGATAAAAATGATACCTCACTTGCGTGGGTAGGCCTAGCGCCGGCGACAGGAAACACCCCAAAGCGCAACGTGGACACATCCTAAATTTTGGAAAAAAACAGAGGTGTTTTTTGCGAAGTGCCTACCTGTAGATTTTGGCCTCTAGCTCAGCCGGCACCTAGGGAAACCTACCAAACCTGTGCATTTCTGACAACTAGAGACCTAGGGGAATCCAAGGAGGGGTGACTTGCGGGGCTCGGACCAGGTTCTGTTACCCAGAATCCTTTGCAAACCTCAAAATTTGGCTAAAAAAACACATGTCCCTCACATTTTTGTGGCAGAAAGTTCTGGAAACTGAGAGGAGCTACAAATTTCCTACCACCCAGCGTTCCCCCAAGTCTCCCGATAAAAATGATACCTCACTTGCGTGGGTGGGCCTAGCGCCGGCGACAGGAAACACCCCAAAGCGCAACGTGGACACATCCTAAATTTTGGAAAAAAATAGAGGTGTTTTTTGCGAAGTGCCTACCTGTAGATTTTGGCCTCTAGCTCAGCCGGCACCTAAGGAAACCTACCAAACCTGTGCATTTCTGAAAACTAGAGACCTAGGGGAATCCAAGGAGGGGTGACTTGCGGGGCTCGGACCAGGTTCTGTTACCCAGAATCCTTTGCAAACCTCAAAATTTGGCTAAAAAAACACATGTTCCTCACATTTCTGTGGCAGAAAGTTCTGGAATCTGAGAGGAGCTACAAATTTCCTTCCACCCAGCGTTCCCCCAAGTCTCCCGATAAAAATGATATCTCACTTGCGTGGGTAGGCCTAGCGCCGGCGACAGGAAACACCCCAAAGCGCAACGTGGACACATCCTAAATTTGGGAAAAAAACAGAGGTGTTTTTTGCGAAGTGCCTACCTGTAGATTTTGGCCTCTAGCTCAGCCGGCACCTAGGGAAACCAACCAAACCTGTGCATTTCTGAAAACTAGAGACCTAGGGGAATCCAAGGAGGGGTGACTTGCGGGGTCGGACCAGGTTCTGGTACCCAGAATCCTTTGCAAACCTCAAAATTTGGCTACAAAAACACATGTCCCTCACATTTCTGTGGCAGAAAGTTCTGGAATGTGAGAGGAGCTACAAATTTCCTTCCACCCAGCGTTCCCCCAAGTCTCCCGATAAAAATGATACCTCACTTGCGTGGGTAGGCCTAGCGCCGGCGACAGGAAACACCCCAAAGCGCAACGTGGACACATCCTAAATTTTGGAAAAAAACAGAGGTGTTTTTTGCGAAGTGCCTACCTGTAGATTTTGGCCTCTAGCTCAGCCGGCACCTAGGGAAACCTACCAAACCTGTGCATTTCTGAAAACTAGAGACCTAGGGGAATCCAAGGAGGGGTGACTTGCGGGGCTCGGACCAGGTTCTGTTACCCAGAATCCTTTGCAAACCTCAAAATTTGGCTAAAAAAACACATGTCCCTCACATTTCTGTGGCAGAAAGTTCTGGAATCTGAGAGGAGCTACAAATTTCCTTCCACTCAGCGTTCCGCCAAGTCTCCCGATAAAAATGATACCTCACTTGCGTGGGTAGGCCTAGCGCCGGCGACAGGAAACACCCCAAAGCGCAACGTGGACACATCCTAAATTTTGGAAAAAAACAGAGGTGTTTTTTGCGAAGTGCCTACCTGTAGATTTTGGCCTCTAGCTCAGCCGGCACCTAAGGAAACCTACCAAACCTGTGCATTTCTGACAACTAGAGACCTAGGGGAATCCAAGGAGGGGTGACTTGCGGGGCTCGGACCAGGTTCTGTTACCCAGAATCCTTTGCAAACCTCAAAATTTGGCTAAAAAAACACATGTCCCTCACATTTTTGTGGCAGAAAGTTCTGGAAACTGAGAGGAGCTACAAATTTCCTACCACCCAGCGTTCCCCCAAGTCTCCCGATAAAAATGATACCTCACTTGCGTGGGTGGGCCTAGCGCCGGCGACAGGAAACACCCCAAAGTGCAACGTGGACACATCCTAAATTTTGGAAAAAAACAGAGGTGTTTTTTGCGAAGTGCCTACCTGTAGATTTTGGCCTCTAGCTCAGCCGGCACCTAAGGAAACCTACCAAACCTGTGCATTTCTGAAAACTAGAGACCTAGGGGAATCCAAGGAGGGGTGACTTGCGGGGCTCGGACCAGGTTCTGTTACCCAGAATCCTTTGCAAACCTCAAAATTTGGCTAAAAAAACACATGTTCCTCACATTTCTGTGGCAGAAACTTCTGGAATCTGAGAGGAGCTACAAATTTCCTTCCACCCAGCGTTCCCCCAAGTCTCCCGATAAAAATGATATCTCACTTGCGTGGGTAGGCCTAGCGCTGGCGACAGGAAACACCCCAAAGCGCAACGTGGACACATCCTAAATTTGGGAAAAAAACAGAGGTGTTTTTTGCGAAGTGCCTACCTGTAGATTTTGGCCTCTAGCTCAGCCGGCACCTAGGGAAACCAACCAAACCTGTGCATTTCTGAAAACTAGAGACCTAGGGGAATCCAAGGAGGGGTGACTTGCGGGGTCGGACCAGGTTCTGTTACCCAGAATCCTTTGCAAACCTCAAAATTTGGCTACAAAAACACATGTCCCTCACATTTCTGTGGCAGAAAGTTCTGGAATTTGAGAGGAGCTACAAATTTCCTTCCACCCAGCGTTCCCCCAAGTCTCCCGATAAAAATGATACCTCACTTGCGTGGGTAGGCCTAGCGCCGGCGACAGGAAACACCCCAAAGCGCAACGTGGACACATCCTAAATTTTTGAAAAAAACAGAGGTGTTTTTTGCGAAGTGCCTACCTGTAGATTTTGGCCTCTAGCTCAGCCGGCACCTATGGAAACCTACCAAACCTGTGCATTTCTGAAAACTAGAGACCTAGGGGAATCCAAGGAGGGGTGACTTGCGGGGCTCGGACCAGGTTCTGTTACCCAGAATCCTTTGCAAACCTCAAAATTTGGCTAAAAAAACACGTCCCTCACATTTCTGTGGCAGAAAGTTCTGGAATCTGAGAGGAGCTACAAATTTCCTTCCACCCAGCGTTCCCCCAAGTCTCCCGATAAAAATGATACCTCACTTGCGTGGGTAGGCCTAGCGCCGGCGACAGGAAACACCCCAAAGCGCAACGTGGACACATCCTAAATTTTGGAAAAAAACAGAGGTGTTTTTTGCGAAGTGCCTACCTGTAGATTTTGGCCTCTAGCTCAGCCGGCACCTAGGGAAACCTACCAAACCTGTGCATTTCTGAAAGCTAGAGACCTAGGGGAATCCAAGGAGGGGTGACTTGCGGGGCTCGGACCAGGTTCTGTTACCCAGAATCCTTTGCAAACCTCAAAATTTGGCTAAAAAAACACATGTCCCTCACATTTCTGTGGCAGAAAGTTCTGGAATCTGAGAGGAGCTACAAATTTCCTTCCACCCAGCGTTCCCCCAAGTCTCCCGATAGAAATGATACCTCACTTGCGTGGGTAGGCCTAGCGCCGGCGACAGGAAACACCCCAAAGCGCAACGTGGACACATCCTAAATTTTGGAAAAAAACAGAGGTGTTTTTTACGAAGTGCCTACCTGTAGATTTTGGCCTCTAGCTCAGCCGGCACCTAGGGAAACCTACCAAACCTGTGCATTTCTGAAAACTAGAGACCTAGGGGAATCCAAGGAGGGGTGACTTGCGGGGCTCGGACCACGTTCAGTTACCCAGAATCCTTTGCAAACCTCAAAATTTGGCTAAAAAAACACATGTCCCTCACATTTCTGTGGCAGAAAGTTCTGGAATCTGAGAGGAGCTACAAATTTCCTTCCACCCAGCGTTCCCCCAAGTCTCCCGATAAAAATGCTACCTCACTTGCGTGGGTAGGCCTAGCGCCGGCGACAGGAAACACTCCAAAGCGCAACGTGGACACATCCTAAATTTTGGAAAAAAACAGAGGTGTTTTTTGCGAAGTGCCTACCTGTAGATTTTGGCCTCTAGCTCAGCCGGCACCTAGGGAAACCTACCAAACCTGTGCATTTCTGAAAACTAGAGACCTAGGGGAATCCAAGGAGGGGTGACTTGCGGGGCTCGGACCAGGTTCTGTTACCCAGAATCCTTTGCAAACCTCAAAATTTGGCTAAAAAAACACATGTCCCTCACATTTCTGTGGCAGAAAGTTCTGGAATCTGAGAGGAGCTACAAATTTCCTTCCACCCAGCGTTCCCCCAAGTCTCCCGATAAAAATGCTAGCTCACTTGCGTGGGTAGGCCTAGCGCCGGCGACAGGAAACACCCCAAAGCGCAACGTGGACACATCCTAAATTTTGGAAAAAAACAGAGGTGTTTTTTGCGAAGTGCCTACCTGTAGATTTTGGCCTCTAGCTCAGCCGGCACCTAGGGAAACCTACCAAACCTGTGCATTTCTGAAAACTAGAGACCTAGGGGAATCCAAGGAGGGGTGACTTGCGGGGCTCGGACCAGGTTCTGTTACCCAGAATCCTTTGCAAACCTCAAAATTTGGCTAAAAAAACACATGTCCCTCACATTTCTGTGGCAGAAAGTTCTGGAATCTGAGAGGAGCTACAAATTTCCTTCCACCCAGCGTTCCCCCAAGTCTCCCGATAGAAATGATACCTCACTTGCGTGGGTAGGCCTAGCGCCGGCGACAGGAAACACCCCAAAGCGCAACGTGGACACATCCTAAATTTTGGAAAAAAACAGAGGTGTTTTTTACGAAGTGCCTACCTGTAGATTTTGGCCTCTAGCTCAGCCGGCACCTAGGGAAACCTACCAAACCTGTGCATTTCTGAAAACTAGAGACCTAGGGGAATCCAAGGAGGGGTGACTTGCGGGGCTCGGACCAGGTTCAGTTACCCAGAATCCTTTGCAAACCTCAAAATTTGGCTAAAAAAACACATGTCCCTCACATTTCTGTGGCAGAAAGTTCTGGAATCTGAGAGGAGCTACAAATTTCCTTCCACCCAGCGTTCCCCCAAGTCTCCCGATAAAAATGCTACCTCACTTGCGTGGGTAGGCCTAGCGCCGGCGACAGGAAACACTCCAAAGCGCAACGTGGACACATCCTAAATTTTGGAAAAAAACAGAGGTGTTTTTTGCGAAGTGCCTACCTGTAGATTTTGGCCTCTAGCTCAGCCGGCACCTAGGGAAACCTACCAAACCTGTGCATTTCTGAAAACTAGAGACCTAGGGGAATCCAAGGAGGGGTGACTTGCGGGGCTCGGACCAGGTTCTGTTACCCAGAATCCTTTGCAAACCTCAAAATTTGGCTAAAAAAACACATGTCCCTCACATTTCTGTGGCAGAAAGTTCTGGAATCTGAGAGGAGCTACAAATTTCCTTCCACCCAGCGTTCCCCCAAGTCTCCCGATAAAAATGCTAGCTCACTTGCGTGGGTAGGCCTAGCGCCGGCGACAGGAAACACCCCAAAGCGCAACGTGGACACATCCTAAATTTTGGAAAAAAACAGAGGTGTTTTTTGCGAAGTGCCTACCTGTAGATTTTGGCCTCTAGCTCAGCCGGCACCTAGGGAAACCTACCAAACCTGTGCATTTCTGAAAACTAGAGACCTAGGGGAATCCAAGGAGGGGTGACTTGCGGGGCTCGGACCAGGTTCTGTTACCCAGAATCCTTTGCAAACCTCAAAATTTGGCTAAAAAAACACATGTCCCTCACATTTCTGTGGCAGAAAGTTCTGGAATCTGAGAGGAGCTACAAATTTCCTTCCACTCAGCGTTCCGCCAAGTCTCCCGATAAAAATGATACCTCACTTGCGTGGGTAGGCCTAGCGCCGGCGACAGGAAACACCCCAAAGCGCAACGTGGACACATCCTAAATTTTGGAAAAAAACAGAGGTGTTTTTTGCGAAGTGCCTACCTGTAGATTTTGGCCTCTAGCTCAGCCGGCACCTAAGGAAACCTACCAAACCTGTGCATTTCTGACAACTAGAGACCTAGGGGAATCCAAGGAGGGGTGACTTGCGGGGCTCGGACCAGGTTCTGTTACCCAGAATCCTTTGCAAACCTCAAAATTTGGCTAAAAAAACACATGTCCCTCACATTTTTGTGGCAGAAAGTTCTGGAAACTGAGAGGAGCTACAAATTTCCTACCACCCAGCGTTCCCCCAAGTCTCCCGATAAAAATGATACCTCACTTGCGTGGGTGGGCCTAGCGCCGGCGACAGGAAACACCCCAAAGTGCAACGTGGACACATCCTAAATTTTGGAAAAAAACAGAGGTGTTTTTTGCGAAGTGCCTACCTGTAGATTTTGGCCTCTAGCTCAGCCGGCACCTAAGGAAACCTACCAAACCTGTGCATTTCTGAAAACTAGAGACCTAGGGGAATCCAAGGAGGGGTGACTTGCGGGGCTCGGACCAGGTTCTGTTACCCAGAATCCTTTGCAAACCTCAAAATTTGGCTAAAAAAACACATGTTCCTCACATTTCTGTGGCAGAAACTTCTGGAATCTGAGAGGAGCTACAAATTTCCTTCCACCCAGCGTTCCCCCAAGTCTCCCGATAAAAATGATATCTCACTTGCGTGGGTAGGCCTAGCGCTGGCGACAGGAAACACCCCAAAGCGCAACGTGGACACATCCTAAATTTGGGAAAAAAACAGAGGTGTTTTTTGCGAAGTGCCTACCTGTAGATTTTGGCCTCTAGCTCAGCCGGCACCTAGGGAAACCAACCAAACCTGTGCATTTCTGAAAACTAGAGACCTAGGGGAATCCAAGGAGGGGTGACTTGCGGGGTCGGACCAGGTTCTGTTACCCAGAATCCTTTGCAAACCTCAAAATTTGGCTACAAAAACACATGTCCCTCACATTTCTGTGGCAGAAAGTTCTGGAATTTGAGAGGAGCTACAAATTTCCTTCCACCCAGCGTTCCCCCAAGTCTCCCGATAAAAATGATACCTCACTTGCGTGGGTAGGCCTAGCGCCGGCGACAGGAAACACCCCAAAGCGCAACGTGGACACATCCTAAATTTTTGAAAAAAACAGAGGTGTTTTTTGCGAAGTGCCTACCTGTAGATTTTGGCCTCTAGCTCAGCCGGCACCTATGGAAACCTACCAAACCTGTGCATTTCTGAAAACTAGAGACCTAGGGGAATCCAAGGAGGGGTGACTTGCGGGGCTCGGACCAGGTTCTGTTACCCAGAATCCTTTGCAAACCTCAAAATTTGGCTAAAAAAACACGTCCCTCACATTTCTGTGGCAGAAAGTTCTGGAATCTGAGAGGAGCTACAAATTTCCTTCCACCCAGCGTTCCCCCAAGTCTCCCGATAAAAATGATACCTCACTTGCGTGGGTAGGCCTAGCGCCGGCGACAGGAAACACCCCAAAGCGCAACGTGGACACATCCTAAATTTTGGAAAAAAACAGAGGTGTTTTTTGCGAAGTGCCTACCTGTAGATTTTGGCCTCTAGCTCAGCCGGCACCTAGGGAAACCTACCAAACCTGTGCATTTCTGAAAGCTAGAGACCTAGGGGAATCCAAGGAGGGGTGACTTGCGGGGCTCGGACCAGGTTCTGTTACCCAGAATCCTTTGCAAACCTCAAAATTTGGCTAAAAAAACACATGTCCCTCACATTTCTGTGGCAGAAAGTTCTGGAATCTGAGAGGAGCTACAAATTTCCTTCCACCCAGCGTTCCCCCAAGTCTCCCGATAGAAATGATACCTCACTTGCGTGGGTAGGCCTAGCGCCGGCGACAGGAAACACCCCAAAGCGCAACGTGGACACATCCTAAATTTTGGAAAAAAACAGAGGTGTTTTTTACGAAGTGCCTACCTGTAGATTTTGGCCTCTAGCTCAGCCGGCACCTAGGGAAACCTACCAAACCTGTGCATTTCTGAAAACTAGAGACCTAGGGGAATCCAAGGAGGGGTGACTTGCGGGGCTCGGACCACGTTCAGTTACCCAGAATCCTTTGCAAACCTCAAAATTTGGCTAAAAAAACACATGTCCCTCACATTTCTGTGGCAGAAAGTTCTGGAATCTGAGAGGAGCTACAAATTTCCTTCCACCCAGCGTTCCCCAAGTCTCCCGATAAAAATGCTACCTCACTTGCGTGGGTAGGCCTAGCGCCGGCGACAGGAAACACTCCAAAGCGCAACGTGGACACATCCTAAATTTTGGAAAAAAACAGAGGTGTTTTTTGCGAAGTGCCTACCTGTAGATTTTGGCCTCTAGCTCAGCCGGCACCTAGGGAAACCTACCAAACCTGTGCATTTCTGAAAACTAGAGACCTAGGGGAATCCAAGGAGGGGTGACTTGCGGGGCTCGGACCAGGTTCTGTTACCCAGAATCCTTTGCAAACCTCAAAATTTGGCTAAAAAAACACATGTCCCTCACATTTCTGTGGCAGAAAGTTCTGGAATCTGAGAGGAGCTACAAATTTCCTTCCACCCAGCGTTCCCCCAAGTCTCCCGATAAAAATGCTAGCTCACTTGCGTGGGTAGGCCTAGCGCCGGCGACAGGAAACACCCCAAAGCGCAACGTGGACACATCCTAAATTTTGGAAAAAAACAGAGGTGTTTTTTGCGAAGTGCCTACCTGTAGATTTTGGCCTCTAGCTCAGCCGGCACCTAGGGAAACCTACCAAACCTGTGCATTTCTGAAAACTAGAGACCTAGGGGAATCCAAGGAGGGGTGACTTGCGGGGCTCGGACCAGGTTCTGTTACCCAGAATCCTTTGCAAACCTCAAAATTTGGCTAAAAAAACACATGTCCCTCACATTTCTGTGGCAGAAAGTTCTGGAATCTGAGAGGAGCTACAAATTTCCTTCCACCCAGCGTTCCCCCAAGTCTCCCGATAGAAATGATACCTCACTTGCGTGGGTAGGCCTAGCGCCGGCGACAGGAAACACCCCAAAGCGCAACGTGGACACATCCTAAATTTTGGAAAAAAACAGAGGTGTTTTTTACGAAGTGCCTACCTGTAGATTTTGGCCTCTAGCTCAGCCGGCACCTAGGGAAACCTACCAAACCTGTGCATTTCTGAAAACTAGAGACCTAGGGGAATCCAAGGAGGGGTGACTTGCGGGGCTCGGACCAGGTTCAGTTACCCAGAATCCTTTGCAAACCTCAAAATTTGGCTAAAAAAACACATGTCCCTCACATTTCTGTGGCAGAAAGTTCTGGAATCTGAGAGGAGCTACAAATTTCCTTCCACCCAGCGTTCCCCCAAGTCTCCCGATAAAAATGCTACCTCACTTGCGTGGGTAGGCCTAGCGCCGGCGACAGGAAACACTCCAAAGCGCAACGTGGACACATCCTAAATTTTGGAAAAAAACAGAGGTGTTTTTTGCGAAGTGCCTACCTGTAGATTTTGGCCTCTAGCTCAGCCGGCACCTAGGGAAACCTACCAAACCTGTGCATTTCTGAAAACTAGAGACCTAGGGGAATCCAAGGAGGGGTGACTTGCGGGGCTCGGACCAGGTTCTGTTACCCAGAATCCTTTGCAAACCTCAAAATTTGGCTAAAAAAACACATGTCCCTCACATTTCTGTGGCAGAAAGTTCTGGAATCTGAGAGGAGCTACAAATTTCCTTCCACCCAGCGTTCCCCCAAGTCTCCCGATAAAAATGCTAGCTCACTTGCGTGGGTAGGCCTAGCGCCGGCGACAGGAAACACCCCAAAGCGCAACGTGGACACATCCTAAATTTTGGAAAAAAACAGAGGTGTTTTTTGCGAAGTGCCTACCTGTAGATTTTGGCCTCTAGCTCAGCCGGCACCTAGGGAAACCTACCAAACCTGTGCATTTCTGAAAACTAGAGACCTAGGGGAATCCAAGGAGGGGTGACTTGCGGGGCTCGGACCAGGTTCTGTTACCCAGAATCCTTTGCAAACCTCAAAATTTGGCTAAAAAAACACATGTCCCTCACATTTCTGTGGCAGAAAGTTCTGGAATCTGAGAGGAGCTACAAATTTCCTTCCACCCAGCTTTCCCCCAAGTCTCCCGATAAAAATGATACCTCACTTGCGTGGGTAGGCCTAGCGCCGGCGACAGGAAACACCCCAAAGCGCAACGTGGACACATCCTAAATTTTGGAAAAAAACAGAGGTGTTTTTTGGGAAGTGCCTACCTGTAGATTTTGGCCTCTAGCTCAGCCGGCACCTAGGGAAACCTACCAAACCTGTGCATTTCTGAAAGCTAGAAACCTAGGGGAATCCAAGGAGGGGTGACTTGCGGAGCTCGGACCAGGTTCTGTTACCCAGAATCCTTTGCAAACCTCAAAATTTGGCTAAAAAAACACATGTCCCTCACATTTCTGTGGCAGAAAGTTCTGGAATCTGAGAGGAGCTACAAATTTCCTTCCACCCAGCGTTCCCCCAAGTCTCCCGATAAAAATGATACCTCACTTGCGTGGGTAGGCCTAGCGCCGGTGACAGGAAACACCCCAAAGCGCAACGTGGATACATCCTAAATTTTGGAAAAAAACAGAGGTGTTTTTTGCGAAGTGCCTACCTGTAGATTTTGGCCTCTAGCTCAGCCGGCACCTATGGAAACCTACCAAACCTGTGCATTTCTGAAAACTAGAGACCTAGGGGAATCCAAGGAGGGGTGACTTGTGGGGCTCGGACCAGGTTCTGTTACCCAGAATCCTTTGCAAACCTCAAAATTTGGCTAAAAAAACACATGTCCCTCACATTTCTGTGGTAGAAAGTTCTGGAATCTGAGAGGAGCTACAAATTTCCTTCCACCCAGCGTTCCCCCAAGTCTCCCGATAAAAATGATACCTCACTTGCGTGGGTAGGCCTAGCGCCGGCGACAGGAAACACCCCAAAGCGCAACGTGGACACATCCTAAATTTTGGAAAAAAACAGAGGTGTTTTTTGCGAAGTGCCTACCTGTAGATTTTGGCCTCTAGCTCAGCCGGCACCTAGGGAAACCTACCAAACCTGTGCATTTCTGAAAGCTAGAGACCTAGGGGAATCCAAGGAGGGGTGACTTGCGGGGCTCGGACCAGGTTCTGTTACCCAGAATCCTTTGCAAACCTCAAAATTTGGCTAAAAAAACACATGTCCCTCACATTTCTGTGGCAGAAAGTTCTGGAATCTGAGAGGAGCTACAAATTTCCTTCCACCCAGCGTTCCCCCAAGTCTCCCGATAAAAATGATACCTCACTTGCGTGGGTAGGCCTAGCGCCGGCGACAGGAAACACCCCAAAGCGCAACGTGGACACATCCTAAATTTTGGAAAAAAACAGAGGTGTTTTTTGCGAAGTGCCTACCTGTAGATTTTGGCCTCTAGCTCAGCCGGCACCTAGGGAAACCTACCAAACCTGTGCATTTCTGAAAACTAGAGACCTAGGGGAATCCAAGGAGGGGTGACTTGCGGGGCTCGGACCAGGTTCTGTTACCCAGAATCCTTTGCAAACCTCAAAATTTGGCTAAAAAAACACATGTCCCTCACATTTTTGTGGCAGAAAGTTCTGGAAACTGAGAGGAGCTACGAATTTCCTACCACCCAGCGTTTCCCCAAGTCTCCCGATAAAAATGATACCTCACTTGCGTGGGTGGGCCTAGCGCCGGCGACAGGAAACACCCCAAAGCGCAACGTGGACACATCCTAAATTTTGGAAAAAAACAGAGGTGTTTTTTGCGAAGTGCCTACCTGTAGATTTTGGCCTCTAGCTCAGCCGGCACCTAGGGAAACCTACCAAACCTGTGCATTTCTGACAACTAGAGACCTAGGGGAATCCAAGGAGGGGTGACTTGCGGGGCTCGGACCAGGTTCTGTTACCCAGAATCCTTTGCAAACCTCAAAATTTGGCTAAAAAAACACATGTCCCTCACATTTTTGTGGCAGAAAGTTCTGGAAACTGAGAGGAGCTACAAATTTCCTACCACCCAGCGTTCCCCCAAGTCTCCCGATACAAATGATACCTCACTTGCGTGGGTGGGCCTAGCGCCGGCGACAGGAAACACCCCAAAGCGCAACGTGGACACATCCTAAATTTTGGAAAAAAACAGAGGTGTTTTTTGCGAAGTGCCTACCTGTAGATTTTGGCCTCTAGCTCAGCCGGCACCTAAGGAAACCTACCAAACCTGTGCATTTCTGAAAACTAGAGACCTAGGGGAATCCAAGGAGGGGTGACTTGCGGGGCTCGGACCAGGTTCTGTTACCCAGAATCCTTTGCAAACCTCAAAATTTGGCTAAAAAAACACATGTTCCTCACATTTCTGTGGCAGAAAGTTCTGGAATCTGAGAGGAGCTACAAATTTCCTTCCACCCAGCGTTCCCCCAAGTCTCCCGATAAAAATGATATCTCACTTGCGTGGGTAGGCCTAGCGCCGGCGACAGGAAACACCCCAAAGCGCAACGTGGACACATCCTAAATTTGGGAAAAAAACAGAGGTGTTTTTTGCGAAGTGCCTACCTGTAGATTTTGGCCTCTAGCTCAGCCGGCACCTAGGGAAACCAACCAAACCTGTGCATTTCTGAAAACTAGAGACCTAGGGGAATCCAAGGAGGGGTGACTTGCGGGGTCGGACCAGGTTCTGTTACCCAGAATCCTTTGCAAACCTCAAAATTTGGCTACAAAAACACATGTCCCTCACATTTCTGTGGCAGAAAGTTCTGGAATGTTAGAGGAGCTACAAATTTCCTTCCACCCAGCGTTCCCCCAAGTCTCCCGATAAAAATGATACCTCACTTGCGTGGGTAGGCCTAGCGCCGGCGACAGGAAACACCCCAAAGCGCAACGTGGACACATCCTAAATTTTGGAAAAAAACAGAGGTGTTTTTTGCGAAGTGCCTACCTGTAGATTTTGGCCTCTAGCTCAGCCGGCACCTAGGGAAACCTACCAAACCTGTGCATTTCTGAAAACTAGAGACCTAGGGGAATCCAAGGAGGGGTGACTTGCGGGGCTCGGACCAGGTTCTGTTACCCAGAATCCTTTGCAAACCTCAAAATTTGGCTAAAAAAACACATGTCCCTCACATTTCTGTGGCAGAAAGTTCTGGAATCTGAGAGGAGCTACAAATTTCCTTCCACCCAGCGTTCCGCCAAGTCTCCCGATAAAAATGATACCTCACTTGCGTGGGTAGGCCTAGCGCCGGCGACAGGAAACACCCCAAAGCGCAACGTGGACACATCCTAAATTTTGGAAAAAAACAGAGGTGTTTTTTGCGAAGTGCCTACCTGTAGATTTTGGCCTCTAGCTCAGCCGGCACCTAGGGAAACCTACCAAACCTGTGCATTTCTGACAACTAGAGACCTAGGGGAATCCAAGGAGGGGTGACTTGCGGGGCTCGGACCAGGTTCTGTTACCCAGAATCCTTTGCAAACCTCAAAATTTGGCTAAAAAAACACATGTCCCTCACATTTTTGTGGCAGAAAGTTCTGGAAACTGAGAGGAGCTACAAATTTCCTACCACCCAGCGTTCCCCCAAGTCTCCCGATAAAAATGATACCTCACTTGCGTGGGTGGGCCTAGCGCCGGCGACAGGAAACACCCCAAAGTGCAACGTGGACACATCCTAAATTTTGGAAAAAAACAGAGGTGTTTTTTGCGAAGTGCCTACCTGTAGATTTTGGCCTCTAGCTCAGCCGGCACCTAAGGAAACCTACCAAACCTGTGCATTTCTGAAAACTAGAGACCTAGGGGAATCCAAGGAGGGGTGACTTGCGGGGCTCGGACCAGGTTCTGTTACCCAGAATCCTTTGCAAACCTCAAAATTTGGCTAAAAAAACACATGTTCCTCACATTTCTGTGGCAGAAAGTTCTGGAATCTGAGAGGAGCTACAAATTTCCTTCCACCCAGCGTTCCCCCAAGTCTCCCGATAAAAATGATATCTCACTTGCGTGGGTAGGCCTAGCGCTGGCGACAGGAAACACCCCAAAGCGCAACGTGGACACATCCTAAATTTGGGAAAAAAACAGAGGTGTTTTTTGCGAAGTGCCTACCTGTAGATTTTGGCCTCTAGCTCAGCCGGCACCTAGGGAAACCAACCAAACCTGTGCATTTCTGAAAACTAGAGACCTAGGGGAATCCAAGGAGGGGTGACTTGCGGGGTCGGACCAGGTTCTGTTACCCAGAATCCTTTGCAAACCTCAAAATTTGGCTACAAAAACACATGTCCCTCACATTTCTGTGGCAGAAAGTTCTGGAATTTGAGAGGAGCTACAAATTTCCTTCCACCCAGCGTTCCCCCAAGTCTCCCGATAAAAATGATACCTCACTTGCGTGAGTAGGCCTAGCGCCGGCGACAGTAAACACCCCAAAGCGCAACGTGGACACATCCTAAATTTTGGAAAAAAACAGAGGTGTTTTTTGCGAAGTGCCTACCTGTAGATTTTGGCCTCTAGCTCAGCCGGCACCTATGGAAACCTACCAAACCTGTGCATTTCTGAAAACTAGAGACCTAGGGGAATCCAAGGAGGGGTGACTTGCGGGGCTCGGACCAGGTTCTGTTACCCAGAATCCTTTGCAAACCTCAAAATTTGGCTAAAAAAACACATGTCCCTCACATTTTTGTGGCAGAAAGTTCTGGAAACTGAGAGGAGCTACAAATTTCCTACCACCCAGCGTTCCCCCAAGTCTCCCGATAAAAATGATACCTCACTTGCGTGGGTGGGCCTAGCGCCGGCGACAGGAAACACCCCAAAGCGCAACGTGGACACATCCTAAATTTTGGAAAAAAACAGAGGTGTTTTTTGCGAAGTGCCTACCTGTAGATTTTGGCCTCTAGCTCAGCCGGCACCTAGGGAAACCTACCAAACCTGTGCATTTCTGAAAACTAGAGACCTAGGGGAATCCAAGGAGGGGTGACTTGCGGGGCTCGGACCAGGTTCTGTTACCCAGAATCCTTTGCAAACCTCAAAATTTGGCTAAAAAAACACATGTTCCTCACATTTCTGTGGCAGAAAGTTCTGGAATCTGAGAGGAGCTACAAATTTCCTTCCACCCAGCGTTCCCCCAAGTCTCCCGATAAAAATGATATCTCACTTGCGTGGGTAGGCCTAGCGCCGGCGACAGAAAACACCCCAAAGCGCAACGTGGACACATCCTAAATTTGGGAAAAAAACAGAGGTGTTTTTTGCGAAGTGCCTACCTGTAGATTTTGGCCTCTAGCTCAGCCGGCACCTAGGGAAACCAACCAAACCTGTGCATTTCTGAAAACTAGAGACCTAGGGGAATCCAAGGAGGGGTGACTTGCGGGGTCGGACCAGGTTCTGTTACCCAGAATCCTTTGCAAACCTCAAAATTTGGCTACAAAAACACATGTCCCTCACATTTCTGTGGCAGAAAGTTCTGGAATGTGAGAGGAGCTACAAATTTCCTTCCACCCAGCGTTCCCCCAAGTCTCCCGATAAAAATGATACCTCACTTGCGTGGGTAGGCCTAGCGCCGGCGACAGGAAACACCCCAAAGCGCAACGTGGACACATCCTAAATTTTGGAAAAAAACAGAGGTGTTTTTTGCGAAGTGCCTACCTGTAGATTTTGGCCTCTAGCTCAGCCGGCACCTATGGAAACCTACCAAACCTGTGCATTTCTGAAAACTAGAGACCTAGGGGAATCCAAGGAGGGGTGACTTGCGGGGCTCGGACCAGGTTCTGTTACCCAGAATCCTTTGCAAACCTCAAAATTTGGCTAAAAAAACACATGTCCCTCACATTTCTGTGGCAGAAAGTTCTGGAATCTGAGAGGAGCTACAAATTTCCTTCCACCCAGCGTTCCCCCAAGTCTCCCGATAAAAATGATACCTCACTTGCGTGGGTAGGCCTAGCGCCGGCGACAGGAAACACCCCAAAGCGCAACGTGGACACATCCTAAATTTTGGAAAAAAACAGAGGTGTTTTTTGCGAAGTGCCTACCTGTAGATTTTGGCCTCTAGCTCAGCCGGCACCTAGGGAAACCTACCAAACCTGTGCATTTCTGAAAGCTAGAGACCTAGGGGAATCCAAGGAGGGGTGACTTGAGGGGCTCGGACCAGGTTCTGTTACCCAGAATCCTTTGCAAACCTCAAAATTTGGCTAAAAAAACACATGTCCCTCACATTTCTGTGGCAGAAAGTTCTGGAATCTGAGAGGAGCTACAAATTTCCTTCCACCCAGCGTTCCCCCAAGTCTCCCGATAAAAATGATACCTCACTTGCGTGGGTAGGCCTAGCGCCGGCGACAGGAAACACCCCAAAGCGCAACGTGGACACATCCTAAATTTTGGAAAAAAACAGAGGTGTTTTTTGCGAAGTGCCTACCTGTAGATTTTGGCCTCTAGCTCAGCCGGCACCTAGGGAAACCTACCAAACCTGTGCATTTCTGACAACTAGAGACCTAGGGGAATCCAAGGAGGGGTGACTTGCGGGGCTCGGACCAGGTTCTGTTACCCAGAATCCTTTGCAAACCTCAAAATTTGGCTAAAAAAACACATGTCCCTCACATTTTTGTGGCAGAAAGTTCTGGAAACTGAGAGGAGCTACAAATTTCCTACCACCCAGCGTTCCCCCAAGTCTCCCGATAAAAATGATACCTCACTTGCGTGGGTGGGCCTAGCGCCGGCGACAGGAAACACCCCAAAGCGCAACGTGGACACATCCTAAATTTTGGAAAAAAATAGAGGTGTTTTTTGCGAAGTGCCTACCTGTAGATTTTGGCCTCTAGCTCAGCCGGCACCTAAGGAAACCTACCAAACCTGTGCATTTCTGAAAACTAGAGACCTAGGGGAATCCAAGGAGGGGTGACTTGCGGGGCTCGGACCAGGTTCTGTTACCCAGAATCCTTTGCAAACCTCAAAATTTGGCTAAAAAAACACATGTTCCTCACATTTCTGTGGCAGAAAGTTCTGGAATCTGAGAGGAGCTACAAATTTCCTTCCACCCAGCGTTCCCCCAAGTCTCCCGATAAAAATGATATCTCACTTGCGTGGGTAGGCCTAGCGCCGGCGACAGGAAACACCCCAAAGCGCAACGTGGACACATCCTAAATTTGGGAAAAAAACAGAGGTGTTTTTTGCGAAGTGCCTACCTGTAGATTTTGGCCTCTAGCTCAGCCGGCACCTAGGGAAACCAACCAAACCTGTGCATTTCTGAAAACTAGAGACCTAGGGGAATCCAAGGAGGGGTGACTTGCGGGGTCGGACCAGGTTCTGGTACCCAGAATCCTTTGCAAACCTCAAAATTTGGCTACAAAAACACATGTCCCTCACATTTCTGTGGCAGAAAGTTCTGGAATGTGAGAGGAGCTACAAATTTCCTTCCACCCAGCGTTCCCCCAAGTCTCCCGATAAAAATGATACCTCACTTGCGTGGGTAGGCCTAGCGCCGGCGACAGGAAACACCCCAAAGCGCAACGTGGACACATCCTAAATTTTGGAAAAAAACAGAGGTGTTTTTTGCGAAGTGCCTACCTGTAGATTTTGGCCTCTAGCTCAGCCGGCACCTAGGGAAACCTACCAAACCTGTGCATTTCTGAAAACTAGAGACCTAGGGGAATCCAAGGAGGGGTGACTTGCGGGGCTCGGACCAGGTTCTGTTACCCAGAATCCTTTGCAAACCTCAAAATTTGGCTAAAAAAACACATGTCCCTCACATTTCTGTGGCAGAAAGTTCTGGAATCTGAGAGGAGCTACAAATTTCCTTCCACTCAGCGTTCCGCCAAGTCTCCCGATAAAAATGATACCTCACTTGCGTGGGTAGGCCTAGCGCCGGCGACAGGAAACACCCCAAAGCGCAACGTGGACACATCCTAAATTTTGGAAAAAAACAGAGGTGTTTTTTGCGAAGTGCCTACCTGTAGATTTTGGCCTCTAGCTCAGCCGGCACCTAAGGAAACCTACCAAACCTGTGCATTTCTGACAACTAGAGACCTAGGGGAATCCAAGGAGGGGTGACTTGCGGGGCTCGGACCAGGTTCTGTTACCCAGAATCCTTTGCAAACCTCAAAATTTGGCTAAAAAAACACATGTCCCTCACATTTTTGTGGCAGAAAGTTCTGGAAACTGAGAGGAGCTACAAATTTCCTACCACCCAGCGTTCCCCCAAGTCTCCCGATAAAAATGATACCTCACTTGCGTGGGTGGGCCTAGCGCCGGCGACAGGAAACACCCCAAAGTGCAACGTGGACACATCCTAAATTTTGGAAAAAAACAGAGGTGTTTTTTGCGAAGTGCCTACCTGTAGATTTTGGCCTCTAGCTCAGCCGGCACCTAAGGAAACCTACCAAACCTGTGCATTTCTGAAAACTAGAGACCTAGGGGAATCCAAGGAGGGGTGACTTGCGGGGCTCGGACCAGGTTCTGTTACCCAGAATCCTTTGCAAACCTCAAAATTTGGCTAAAAAAACACATGTTCCTCACATTTCTGTGGCAGAAACTTCTGGAATCTGAGAGGAGCTACAAATTTCCTTCCACCCAGCGTTCCCCCAAGTCTCCCGATAAAAATGATATCTCACTTGCGTGGGTAGGCCTAGCGCTGGCGACAGGAAACACCCCAAAGCGCAACGTGGACACATCCTAAATTTGGGAAAAAAAACAGAGGTGTTTTTTGCGAAGTGCCTACCTGTAGATTTTGGCCTCTAGCTCAGCCGGCACCTAGGGAAACCAACCAAACCTGTGCATTTCTGAAAACTAGAGACCTAGGGGAATCCAAGGAGGGGTGACTTGCGGGGTCGGACCAGGTTCTGTTACCCAGAATCCTTTGCAAACCTCAAAATTTGGCTACAAAAACACATGTCCCTCACATTTCTGTGGCAGAAAGTTCTGGAATTTGAGAGGAGCTACAAATTTCCTTCCACCCAGCGTTCCCCCAAGTCTCCCGATAAAAATGATACCTCACTTGCGTGGGTAGGCCTAGCGCCGGCGACAGGAAACACCCCAAAGCGCAACGTGGACACATCCTAAATTTTGGAAAAAAACAGAGGTGTTTTTTGCGAAGTGCCTACCTGTAGATTTTGGCCTCTAGCTCAGCCGGCACCTATGGAAACCTACCAAACCTGTGCATTTCTGAAAACTAGAGACCTAGGGGAATCCAAGGAGGGGTGACTTGCGGGGCTCGGACCAGGTTCTGTTACCCAGAATCCTTTGCAAACCTCAAAATTTGGCTAAAAAAACACGTCCCTCACATTTCTGTGGCAGAAAGTTCTGGAATCTGAGAGGAGCTACAAATTTCCTTCCACCCAGCGTTCCCCCAAGTCTCCCGATAAAAATGATACCTCACTTGCGTGGGTAGGCCTAGCGCCGGCGACAGGAAACACCCCAAAGCGCAACGTGGACACATCCTAAATTTTGGAAAAAAACAGAGGTGTTTTTTGCGAAGTGCCTACCTGTAGATTTTGGCCTCTAGCTCAGCCGGCACCTAGGGAAACCTACCAAACCTGTGCATTTCTGAAAGCTAGAGACCTAGGGGAATCCAAGGAGGGGTGACTTGCGGGGCTCGGACCAGGTTCTGTTACCCAGAATCCTTTGCAAACCTCAAAATTTGGCTAAAAAAACACATGTCCCTCACATTTCTGTGGCAGAAAGTTCTGGAATCTGAGAGGAGCTACAAATTTCCTTCCACCCAGCGTTCCCCCAAGTCTCCCGATAGAAATGATACCTCACTTGCGTGGGTAGGCCTAGCGCCGGCGACAGGAAACACCCCAAAGCGCAACGTGGACACATCCTAAATTTTGGAAAAAAACAGAGGTGTTTTTTACGAAGTGCCTACCTGTAGATTTTGGCCTCTAGCTCAGCCGGCACCTAGGGAAACCTACCAAACCTGTGCATTTCTGAAAACTAGAGACCTAGGGGAATCCAAGGAGGGGTGACTTGCGGGGCTCGGACCAGGTTCAGTTACCCAGAATCCTTTGCAAACCTCAAAATTTGGCTAAAAAAACACATGTCCCTCACATTTCTGTGGCAGAAAGTTCTGGAATCTGAGAGGAGCTACAAATTTCCTTCCACCCAGCGTTCCCCCAAGTCTCCCGATAAAAATGCTACCTCACTTGCGTGGGTAGGCCTAGCGCCGGCGACAGGAAACACTCCAAAGCGCAACGTGGACACATCCTAAATTTTGGAAAAAAACAGAGGTGTTTTTTGCGAAGTGCCTACCTGTAGATTTTGGCCTCTAGCTCAGCCGGCACCTAGGGAAACCTACCAAACCTGTGCATTTCTGAAAACTAGAGACCTAGGGGAATCCAAGGAGGGGTGACTTGCGGGGCTCGGACCAGGTTCTGTTACCCAGAATCCTTTGCAAACCTCAAAATTTGGCTAAAAAAACACATGTCCCTCACATTTCTGTGGCAGAAAGTTCTGGAATCTGAGAGGAGCTACAAATTTCCTTCCACCCAGCGTTCCCCCAAGTCTCCCGATAAAAATGCTAGCTCACTTGCGTGGGTAGGCCTAGCGCCGGCGACAGGAAACACCCCAAAGCGCAACGTGGACACATCCTAAATTTTGGAAAAAAACAGAGGTGTTTTTTGCGAAGTGCCTACCTGTAGATTTTGGCCTCTAGCTCAGCCGGCACCTAGGGAAACCTACCAAACCTGTGCATTTCTGAAAACTAGAGACCTAGGGGAATCCAAGGAGGGGTGACTTGCGGGGCTCGGACCAGGTTCTGTTACCCAGAATCCTTTGCAAACCTCAAAATTTGGCTAAAAAAACACATGTCCCTCACATTTCTGTGGCAGAAAGTTCTGGAATCTGAGAGGAGCTACAAATTTCCTTCCACCCAGCGTTCCCCCAAGTCTCCCGATAGAAATGATACCTCACTTGCGTGGGTAGGCCTAGCGCCGGCGACAGGAAACACCCCAAAGCGCAACGTGGACACATCCTAAATTTTGGAAAAAAACAGAGGTGTTTTTTACGAAGTGCCTACCTGTAGATTTTGGCCTCTAGCTCAGCCGGCACCTAGGGAAACCTACCAAACCTGTGCATTTCTGAAAACTAGAGACCTAGGGGAATCCAAGGAGGGGTGACTTGCGGGGCTCGGACCAGGTTCAGTTACCCAGAATCCTTTGCAAACCTCAAAATTTGGCTAAAAAAACACATGTCCCTCACATTTCTGTGGCAGAAAGTTCTGGAATCTGAGAGGAGCTACAAATTTCCTTCCACCCAGCGTTCCCCCAAGTCTCCCGATAAAAATGCTACCTCACTTGCGTGGGTAGGCCTAGCGCCGGCGACAGGAAACACTCCAAAGCGCAACGTGGACACATCCTAAATTTTGGAAAAAAACAGAGGTGTTTTTTGCGAAGTGCCTACCTGTAGATTTTGGCCTCTAGCTCAGCCGGCACCTAGGGAAACCTACCAAACCTGTGCATTTCTGAAAACTAGAGACCTAGGGGAATCCAAGGAGGGGTGACTTGCGGGGCTCGGACCAGGTTCTGTTACCCAGAATCCTTTGCAAACCTCAAAATTTGGCTAAAAAAACACATGTCCCTCACATTTCTGTGGCAGAAAGTTCTGGAATCTGAGAGGAGCTACAAATTTCCTTCCACCCAGCGTTCCCCCAAGTCTCCCGATAAAAATGCTAGCTCACTTGCGTGGGTAGGCCTAGCGCCGGCGACAGGAAACACCCCAAAGCGCAACGTGGACACATCCTAAATTTTGGAAAAAAACAGAGGTGTTTTTTGCGAAGTGCCTACCTGTAGATTTTGGCCTCTAGCTCAGCCGGCACCTAGGGAAACCTACCAAACCTGTGCATTTCTGAAAACTAGAGACCTAGGGGAATCCAAGGAGGGGTGACTTGCGGGGCTCGGACCAGGTTCTGTTACCCAGAATCCTTTGCAAACCTCAAAATTTGGCTAAAAAAACACATGTCCCTCACATTTCTGTGGCAGAAAGTTCTGGAATCTGAGAGGAGCTACAAATTTCCTTCCACCCAGCTTTCCCCCAAGTCTCCCGATAAAAATGATACCTCACTTGCGTGGGTAGGCCTAGCGCCGGCGACAGGAAACACCCCAAAGCGCAACGTGGACACATCCTAAATTTTGGAAAAAAACAGAGGTGTTTTTTGGGAAGTGCCTACCTGTAGATTTTGGCCTCTAGCTCAGCCGGCACCTAGGGAAACCTACCAAACCTGTGCATTTCTGAAAGCTAGAAACCTAGGGGAATCCAAGGAGGGGTGACTTGCGGAGCTCGGACCAGGTTCTGTTACCCAGAATCCTTTGCAAACCTCAAAATTTGGCTAAAAAAACACATGTCCCTCACATTTCTGTGGCAGAAAGTTCTGGAATCTGAGAGGAGCTACAAATTTCCTTCCACCCAGCGTTCCCCCAAGTCTCCCGATAAAAATGATACCTCACTTGCGTGGGTAGGCCTAGCGCCGGCGACAGGAAACACCCCAAAGCGCAACGTGGATACATCCTAAATTTTGGAAAAAAACAGAGGTGTTTTTTGCGAAGTGCCTACCTGTAGATTTTGGCCTCTAGCTCAGCCGGCACCTATGGAAACCTACCAAACCTGTGCATTTCTGAAAACTAGAGACCTAGGGGAATCCAAGGAGGGGTGACTTGTGGGGCTCGGACCAGGTTCTGTTACCCAGAATCCTTTGCAAACCTCAAAATTTGGCTAAAAAAACACATGTCCCTCACATTTCTGTGGTAGAAAGTTCTGGAATCTGAGAGGAGCTACAAATTTCCTTCCACCCAGCGTTCCCCCAAGTCTCCCGATAAAAATGATACCTCACTTGCGTGGGTAGGCCTAGCGCCGGCGACAGGAAACACCCCAAAGCGCAACGTGGACACATCCTAAATTTTGGAAAAAAACAGAGGTGTTTTTTGCGAAGTGCCTACCTGTAGATTTTGGCCTCTAGCTCAGCCGGCACCTAGGGAAACCTACCAAACCTGTGCATTTCTGAAAGCTAGAGACCTAGGGGAATCCAAGGAGGGGTGACTTGCGGGGCTCGGACCAGGTTCTGTTACCCAGAATCCTTTGCAAACCTCAAAATTTGGCTAAAAAAACACATGTCCCTCACATTTCTGTGGCAGAAAGTTCTGGAATCTGAGAGGAGCTACAAATTTCCTTCCACCCAGCGTTCCCCCAAGTCTCCCGATAAAAATGATACCTCACTTGCGTGGGTAGGCCTAGCGCCGGCGACAGGAAACACCCCAAAGCGCAACGTGGACACATCCTAAATTTTGGAAAAAAACAGAGGTGTTTTTTGCGAAGTGCCTACCTGTAGATTTTGGCCTCTAGCTCAGCCGGCACCTAGGGAAACCTACCAAACCTGTGCATTTCTGAAAACTAGAGACCTAGGGGAATCCAAGGAGGGGTGACTTGCGGGGCTCGGACCAGGTTCTGTTACCCAGAATCCTTTGCAAACCTCAAAATTTGGCTAAAAAAACACATGTTCCTCACATTTCTGTGGCAGAAAGTTCTGGAATCTGAGAGGAGCTACAAATTTCCTTCCACCCAGCGTTCCCCCAAGTCTCCCGATAAAAATGATATCTCACTTGCGTGGGTAGGCCTAGCGCCGGCGACAGGAAACACCCCAAAGCGCAACGTGGACACATCCTAAATTTGGGAAAAAAACAGAGGTGTTTTTTGCGAAGTGCCTACCTGTAGATTTTGGCCTCTAGCTCAGCCGGCACCTAGGGAAACCAACCAAACCTGTGCATTTCTGAAAACTAGAGACCTAGGGGAATCCAAGGAGGGGTGACTTGCGGGGTCGGACCAGGTTCTGTTACCCAGAATCCTTTGCAAACCTCAAAATTTGGCTACAAAAACACATGTCCCTCACATTTCTGTGGCAGAAAGTTCTGGAATGTTAGAGGAGCTACAAATTTCCTTCCACCCAGCGTTCCCCCAAGTCTCCCGATAAAAATGATACTTCACTTGCGTGGGTAGGCCTAGCGCCGGCGACAGGAAACACCCCAAAGCGCAACGTGGACACATCCTAAATTTTGGAAAAAAACAGAGGTGTTTTTTGCGAAGTGCCTACCTGTAGATTTTGGCCTCTAGCTCAGCCGGCACCTAGGGAAACCTACCAAACCTGTGCATTTCTGAAAACTAGAGACCTAGGGGAATCCAAGGAGGGGTGACTTGCGGGGCTCGGACCAGGTTCTGTTACCCAGAATCCTTTGCAAACCTCAAAATTTGGCTAAAAAAACACATGTCCCTCACATTTCTGTGGCAGAAAGTTCTGGAATCTGAGAGGAGCTACAAATTTCCTTCCACCCAGCGTTCCGCCAAGTCTCCCGATAAAAATGATACCTCACTTGCGTGGGTAGGCCTAGCGCCGGCGACAGGAAACACCCCAAAGCGCAACGTGGACACATCCTAAATTTTGGAAAAAAACAGAGGTGTTTTTTGCGAAGTGCCTACCTGTAGATTTTGGCCTCTAGCTCAGCCGGCACCTAGGGAAACCTACCAAACCTGTGCATTTCTGACAACTAGAGACCTAGGGGAATCCAAGGAGGGGTGACTTGCGGGGCTCGGACCAGGTTCTGTTACCCAGAATCCTTTGCAAACCTCAAAATTTGGCTAAAAAAACACATGTCCCTCACATTTTTGTGGCAGAAAGTTCTGGAAACTGAGAGGAGCTACAAATTTCCTACCACCCAGCGTTCCCCCAAGTCTCCCGATAAAAATGATACCTCACTTGCGTGGGTGGGCCTAGCGCCGGCGACAGGAAACACCCCAAAGTGCAACGTGGACACATCCTAAATTTTGGAAAAAAACAGAGGTGTTTTTTGCGAAGTGCCTACCTGTAGATTTTGGCCTCTAGCTCAGCCGGCACCTAAGGAAACCTACCAAACCTGTGCATTTCTGAAAACTAGAGACCTAGGGGAATCCAAGGAGGGGTGACTTGCGGGGCTCGGACCAGGTTCTGTTACCCAGAATCCTTTGCAAACCTCAAAATTTGGCTAAAAAAACACATGTTCCTCACATTTCTGTGGCAGAAAGTTCTGGAATCTGAGAGGAGCTACAAATTTCCTTCCACCCAGCGTTCCCCCAAGTCTCCCGATAAAAATGATATCTCACTTGCGTGGGTAGGCCTAGCGCTGGCGACAGGAAACACCCCAAAGCGCAACGTGGACACATCCTAAATTTGGGAAAAAAACAGAGGTGTTTTTTGCGAAGTGCCTACCTGTAGATTTTGGCCTCTAGCTCAGCCGGCACCTAGGGAAACCAACCAAACCTGTGCATTTCTGAAAACTAGAGACCTAGGGGAATCCAAGGAGGGGTGACTTGCGGGGTCGGACCAGGTTCTGTTACCCAGAATCCTTTGCAAACCTCAAAATTTGGCTACAAAAACACATGTCCCTCACATTTCTGTGGCAGAAAGTTCTGGAATTTGAGAGGAGCTACAAATTTCCTTCCACCCAGCGTTCCCCCAAGTCTCCCGATAAAAATGATACCTCACTTGCGTGGGTAGGCCTAGCGCCGGCGACAGGAAACACCCCAAAGCGCAACGTGGACACATCCTAAATTTTGGAAAAAAACAGAGGTGTTTTTTGCGAAGTGCCTACCTGTAGATTTTGGCCTCTAGCTCAGCCGGCACCTATGGAAACCTACCAAACCTGTGCATTTCTGAAAACTAGAGACCTAGGGGAATCCAAGGAGGGGTGACTTGCGGGGCTCGGACCAGGTTCTGTTACCCAGAATCCTTTGCAAACCTCAAAATGTGGCTAAAAAAACACATGTCCCTCACATTTCTGTGGCAGAAAGTTCTGGAATCTGAGAGGAGCTACAAATTTCCTTCCACCCAGCGTTCCCCCAAGTCTCCCGATAAAAATGATACCTCACTTGCGTGGGTAGGCCTAGCGCCGGCGACAGGAAACACCCCAAAGCGCAACGTGGACACATTCTAAATTTTGGAAAAAAACAGAGGTGTTTTTTGCGAAGTGCCTACCTGTAGATTTTGGCCTCTAGCTCAGCCGGCACCTAGGGAAACCTACCAAACCTGTGCATTTCTGAAAGCTAGAGACCTAGGGGAATCCAAGGAGGGGTGACTTGCGGGGCTCGGACCAGGTTCTGTTACCCAGAATCCTTTGCAAACCTCAAAATTTGGCTAAAAAAACACATGTCCCTCACATTTCTGTGGCAGAAAGTTCTGGAATCTGAGAGGAGCTACAAATTTCTTCCACCCAGCGTTCCCCCAAGTCTCCCGATAGAAATGATACCTCACTTGCGTGGGTAGGCCTAGCGCCGGCGACAGGAAACACCCCAAAGCGCAACGTGGACACATCCTAAATTTTGGAAAAAAACAGAGGTGTTTTTTACGAAGTGCCTACCTGTAGATTTTGGCCTCTAGCTCAGCCGGCACCTAGGGAAACCTACCAAACCTGTGCATTTCTGAAAACTAGAGACCTAGGGGAATCCAAGGAGGGGTGACTTGCGGGGCTCGGACCAGGTTCAGTTACCCAGAATCCTTTGCAAACCTCAAAATTTGGCTAAAAAAACACATGTCCCTCACATTTCTGTGGCAGAAAGTTCTGGAATCTGAGAGGAGCTACAAATTTCCTTCCACCCAGTGTTCCCCCAAGTCTCCCGATAAAAATGCTACCTCACTTGCGTGGGTAGGCCTAGCGCCGGCGACAGGAAACACTCCAAAGCGCAACGTGGACACATCCTAAATTTTGGAAAAAAACAGAGGTGTTTTTTGCGAAGTGCCTACCTGTAGATTTTGGCCTCTAGCTCAGCCGGCACCTAGGGAAACCTACCAAACCTGTGCATTTCTGAAAACTAGAGACCTAGGGGAATCCAAGGAGGGGTGACTTGCGGGGCTCGGACCAGGTTCTGTTACCCAGAATCCTTTGCAAACCTCAAAATTTGGCTAAAAAAACACATGTCCCTCACATTTCTGTGGCAGAAAGTTCTGGAATCTGAGAGGAGCTACAAATTTCCTTCCACCCAGCGTTCCCCCAAGTCTCCCAATAAAAATGCTAGCTCACTTGCGTGGGTAGGCCTAGCGCCGGCGACAGGAAACACCCCAAAGCGCAACGTGGACACATCCTAAATTTTGGAAAAAAACAGAGGTGTTTTTTGCGAAGTGCCTACCTGTAGATTTTGGCCTCTAGCTCAGCCGGCACCTAGGGAAACCTACCAAACCTGTGCATTTCTGAAAGCTAGAGACCTAGGGGAATCCAAGGAGGGGTGACTTGCGGGGCTCGGACCAGGTTCTGTTACCCAGAATCCTTTGCAAACCTCAAAATTTGGCTAAAAAAACACATGTCCCTCACATTTCTGTGGCAGAAAGTTCTGGAATCTGAGAGGAGCTACAAATTTCCTTCCACCCAGCGTTCCCCCAAGTCTCCCGATAGAAATGATACCTCACTTGCGTGGGTAGGCCTAGCGCCGGCGACAGGAAACTCCCCAAAGCGCAACGTGGACACATCCTAAATTTTGGAAAAAAACAGAGGTGTTTTTTACGAAGTGCCTACCTGTAGATTTTGGCCTCTAGCTCAGCCGGCACCTAGGGAAACCTACCAAACCTGTGCATTTCTGAAAACTAGAGACCTAGGGGAATCCAAGGAGGGGTGACTTGCGGGGCTCGGACCAGGTTCAGTTACCCAGAATCCTTTGCAAACCTCAAAATTTGGCTAAAAAAACACATGTCCCTCACATTTCTGTGGCAGAAAGTTCTGGAATCTGAGAGGAGCTACAAATTTCCTTCCACCCAGCGTTCCCCCAAGTCTCCCGATAAAAATGCTAGCTCACTTGCGTGGGTAGGCCTTGCGCCGGCGACAGGAAACACTCCAAAGCGCAACGTGGACACATCCTAAATTTTGGAAAAAAACAGAGGTGTTTTTTGCGAAGTGCCTACCTGTAGATTTTGGCCTCTAGCTCAGCCGGCACCTAGGGAAACCTACCAAACCTGTGCATTTCTGAAAACTAGAGACCTAGGGGAATCCAAGGAGGGGTGACTTGCGGGGCTCGGACCAGGTTCTGTTACCCAGAATCCTTTGCAAACCTCAAAATTTGGCTAAAAAAACACATGTCCCTCACATTTCTGTGGAAGAAAGTTCTGGAATCTGAGAGGAGCTACAAATTTCCTTCCACCCAGCGTTCCCCCAAGTCTCCCGATAAAAATGCTAGCTCACTTGCGTGGGTAGGCCTAGCGCCGGCGACAGGAAACACCCCAAAGCGCAACGTGGACACATCCTAAATTTTGGAAAAAAACAGAGGTGTTTTTTGCGAAGTGCCTACCTGTAGATTTTGGCCTCTAGCTCAGCCGGCACCTAGGGAAACCTACCAAACCTGTGCATTTCTGAAAACTAGAGACCTAGGGGAATCCAAGGAGGGGTGACTTGCGGGGCTCGGACCAGGTTCTGTTACCCAGAATCCTTTGCAAACCTCAAAATTTGGCTAAAAAAACACATGTTCCTCACATTTCTGTGGCAGAAACTTCTGGAATCTGAGAGGAGCTACAAATTTCCTTCCACCCAGCGTTCCCCCAAGTCTCCCGATAAAAATGATATCTCACTTGCGTGGGTAGGCCTAGCGCTGGCGACAGGAAACACCCCAAAGCGCAACGTGGACACATCCTAAATTTGGGAAAAAAACAGAGGTGTTTTTTGCGAAGTGCCTACCTGTAGATTTTGGCCTCTAGCTCAGCCGGCACCTAGGGAAACCAACCAAACCTGTGCATTTCTGAAAACTAGAGACCTAGGGGAATCCAAGGAGGGGTGACTTGCGGGGTCGGACCAGGTTCTGTTACCCAGAATCCTTTGCAAACCTCAAAATTTGGCTACAAAAACACATGTCCCTCACATTTCTGTGGCAGAAAGTTCTGGAATTTGAGAGGAGCTACAAATTTCCTTCCACCCAGCGTTCCCCCAAGTCTCCCGATAAAAATGATACCTCACTTGCGTGGGTAGGCCTAGCGCCGGCGACAGGAAACACCCCAAAGCGCAACGTGGACACATCCTAAATTTTGGAAAAAAACAGAGGTGTTTTTTGCGAAGTGCCTACCTGTAGATTTTGGCCTCTAGCTCAGCCGGCACCTATGGAAACCTACCAAACCTGTGCATTTCTGAAAACTAGAGACCTAGGGGAATCCAAGGAGGGGTGACTTGCGGGGCTCGGACCAGGTTCTGTTACCCAGAATCCTTTGCAAACCTCAAAATTTGGCTAAAAAAACACGTCCCTCACATTTCTGTGGCAGAAAGTTCTGGAATCTGAGAGGAGCTACAAATTTCCTTCCACCCAGCGTTCCCCCAAGTCTCCCGATAAAAATGATACCTCACTTGCGTGGGTAGGCCTAGCGCCGGCGACAGGAAACACCCCAAAGCGCAACGTGGACACATCCTAAATTTTGGAAAAAAACAGAGGTGTTTTTTGCGAAGTGCCTACCTGTAGATTTTGGCCTCTAGCTCAGCCGGCACCTAGGGAAACCTACCAAACCTGTGCATTTCTGAAAGCTAGAGACCTAGGGGAATCCAAGGAGGGGTGACTTGCGGGGCTCGGACCAGGTTCTGTTACCCAGAATCCTTTGCAAACCTCAAAATTTGGCTAAAAAAACACATGTCCCTCACATTTCTGTGGCAGAAAGTTCTGGAATCTGAGAGGAGCTACAAATTTCCTTCCACCCAGCGTTCCCCCAAGTCTCCCGATAGAAATGATACCTCACTTGCGTGGGTAGGCCTAGCGCCGGCGACAGGAAACACCCCAAAGCGCAACGTGGACACATCCTAAATTTTGGAAAAAAACAGAGGTGTTTTTTACGAAGTGCCTACCTGTAGATTTTGGCCTCTAGCTCAGCCGGCACCTAGGGAAACCTACCAAACCTGTGCATTTCTGAAAACTAGAGACCTAGGGGAATCCAAGGAGGGGTGACTTGCGGGGCTCGGACCAGGTTCAGTTACCCAGAATCCTTTGCAAACCTCAAAATTTGGCTAAAAAAACACATGTCCCTCACATTTCTGTGGCAGAAAGTTCTGGAATCTGAGAGGAGCTACAAATTTCCTTCCACCCAGCGTTCCCCCAAGTCTCCCGATAAAAATGCTACCTCACTTGCGTGGGTAGGCCTAGCGCCGGCGACAGGAAACACTCCAAAGCGCAACGTGGACACATCCTAAATTTTGGAAAAAAACAGAGGTGTTTTTTGCGAAGTGCCTACCTGTAGATTTTGGCCTCTAGCTCAGCCGGCACCTAGGGAAACCTACCAAACCTGTGCATTTCTGAAAACTAGAGACCTAGGGGAATCCAAGGAGGGGTGACTTGCGGGGCTCGGACCAGGTTCTGTTACCCAGAATCCTTTGCAAACCTCAAAATTTGGCTAAAAAAACACATGTCCCTCACATTTCTGTGGCAGAAAGTTCTGGAATCTGAGAGGAGCTACAAATTTCCTTCCACCCAGCGTTCCCCCAAGTCTCCCGATAAAAATGCTAGCTCACTTGCGTGGGTAGGCCTAGCGCCGGCGACAGGAAACACCCCAAAGCGCAACGTGGACACATCCTAAATTTTGGAAAAAAACAGAGGTGTTTTTTGCGAAGTGCCTACCTGTAGATTTTGGCCTCTAGCTCAGCCGGCACCTAGGGAAACCTACCAAACCTGTGCATTTCTGAAAACTAGAGACCTAGGGGAATCCAAGGAGGGGTGACTTGCGGGGCTCGGACCAGGTTCTGTTACCCAGAATCCTTTGCAAACCTCAAAATTTGGCTAAAAAAACACATGTCCCTCACATTTCTGTGGCAGAAAGTTCTGGAATCTGAGAGGAGCTACAAATTTCCTTCCACCCAGCGTTCCCCCAAGTCTCCCGATAGAAATGATACCTCACTTGCGTGGGTAGGCCTAGCGCCGGCGACAGGAAACACCCCAAAGCGCAACGTGGACACATCCTAAATTTTGGAAAAAAACAGAGGTGTTTTTTACGAAGTGCCTACCTGTAGATTTTGGCCTCTAGCTCAGCCGGCACCTAGGGAAACCTACCAAACCTGTGCATTTCTGAAAACTAGAGACCTAGGGGAATCCAAGGAGGGGTGACTTGCGGGGCTCGGACCAGGTTCAGTTACCCAGAATCCTTTGCAAACCTCAAAATTTGGCTAAAAAAACACATGTCCCTCACATTTCTGTGGCAGAAAGTTCTGGAATCTGAGAGGAGCTACAAATTTCCTTCCACCCAGCGTTCCCCCAAGTCTCCCGATAAAAATGCTACCTCACTTGCGTGGGTAGGCCTAGCGCCGGCGACAGGAAACACTCCAAAGCGCAACGTGGACACATCCTAAATTTTGGAAAAAAACAGAGGTGTTTTTTGCGAAGTGCCTACCTGTAGATTTTGGCCTCTAGCTCAGCCGGCACCTAGGGAAACCTACCAAACCTGTGCATTTCTGAAAACTAGAGACCTAGGGGAATCCAAGGAGGGGTGACTTGCGGGGCTCGGACCAGGTTCTGTTACCCAGAATCCTTTGCAAACCTCAAAATTTGGCTAAAAAAACACATGTCCCTCACATTTCTGTGGCAGAAAGTTCTGGAATCTGAGAGGAGCTACAAATTTCCTTCCACCCAGCGTTCCCCCAAGTCTCCCGATAAAAATGCTAGCTCACTTGCGTGGGTAGGCCTAGCGCCGGCGACAGGAAACACCCCAAAGCGCAACGTGGACACATCCTAAATTTTGGAAAAAAACAGAGGTGTTTTTTGCGAAGTGCCTACCTGTAGATTTTGGCCTCTAGCTCAGCCGGCACCTAGGGAAACCTACCAAACCTGTGCATTTCTGAAAACTAGAGACCTAGGGGAATCCAAGGAGGGGTGACTTGCGGGGCTCGGACCAGGTTCTGTTACCCAGAATCCTTTGCAAACCTCAAAATTTGGCTAAAAAAACACATGTCCCTCACATTTCTGTGGCAGAAAGTTCTGGAATCTGAGAGGAGCTACAAATTTCCTTCCACCCAGCTTTCCCCCAAGTCTCCCGATAAAAATGATACCTCACTTGCGTGGGTAGGCCTAGCGCCGGCGACAGGAAACACCCCAAAGCGCAACGTGGACACATCCTAAATTTTGGAAAAAAACAGAGGTGTTTTTTGGGAAGTGCCTACCTGTAGATTTTGGCCTCTAGCTCAGCCGGCACCTAGGGAAACCTACCAAACCTGTGCATTTCTGAAAGCTAGAAACCTAGGGGAATCCAAGGAGGGGTGACTTGCGGAGCTCGGACCAGGTTCTGTTACCCAGAATCCTTTGCAAACCTCAAAATTTGGCTAAAAAAACACATGTCCCTCACATTTCTGTGGCAGAAAGTTCTGGAATCTGAGAGGAGCTACAAATTTCCTTCCACCCAGCGTTCCCCCAAGTCTCCCGATAAAAATGATACCTCACTTGCGTGGGTAGGC
This sequence comes from Pleurodeles waltl, assembly GCF_031143425.1. Lineage (NCBI taxonomy): Eukaryota > Metazoa > Chordata > Amphibia > Caudata > Salamandridae > Pleurodeles > Pleurodeles waltl. Next base: position 265,704,767 of record NC_090440.1, read on the forward strand.
CTAGCGCCGGCGACAGGAAACACCCCAAAGCGCAACGTGGATACATCCTAAATTTTGGAAAAAAACAGAGGTGTTTTTTGCGAAGTGCCTACCTGTAGATTTTGGCCTCTAGCTCAGCCGGCACCTATGGAAACCTACCAAACCTGTGCATTTCTGAAAACTAGAGACCTAGGGGAATCCAAGGAGGGGTGACTTGTGGGGCTCGGACCAGGTTCTGTTACCCAGAATCCTTTGCAAACCTCAAAATTTGGCTAAAAAAACACATGTCCCTCACATTTCTGTGGTAGAAAGTTCTGGAATCTGAGAGGAGCTACAAATTTCCTTCCACCCAGCGTTCCCCCAAGTCTCCCGATAAAAATGATACCTCACTTGCGTGGGTAGGCCTAGCGCCGGCGACAGGAAACACCCCAAAGCGCAACGTGGACACATCCTAAATTTTGGAAAAAAACAGAGGTGTTTTTTGCGAAGTGCCTACCTGTAGATTTTGGCCTCTAGCTCAGCCGGCACCTAGGGAAACCTACCAAACCTGTGCATTTCTGAAAGCTAGAGACCTAGGGGAATCCAAGGAGGGGTGACTTGCGGGGCTCGGACCAGGTTCTGTTACCCAGAATCCTTTGCAAACCTCAAAATTTGGCTAAAAAAACACATGTCCCTCACATTTCTGTGGCAGAAAGTTCTGGAATCTGAGAGGAGCTACAAATTTCCTTCCACCCAGCGTTCCCCCAAGTCTCCCGATAAAAATGATACCTCACTTGCGTGGGTAGGCCTAGCGCCGGCGACAGGAAACACCCCAAAGCGCAACGTGGACACATCCTAAATTTTGGAAAAAAACAGAGGTGTTTTTTGCGAAGTGCCTACCTGTAGATTTTGGCCTCTAGCTCAGCCGGCACCTAGGGAAACCTACCAAACCTGTGCATTTCTGAAAACTAGAGACCTAGGGGAATCCAAGGAGGGGTGACTTGCGGGGCTCGGACCAGGTTCTGTTACCCAGAATCCTTTGCAAACCTCAAAATTTGGCTAAAAAAACACATGTTCCTCACATTTCTGTGGCAGAAAGTTCTGGAATCTGAGAGGAGCTACAAATTTCCTTCCACCCAGCGTTCCCCCAAGTCTCCCGATAAAAATGATATCTCACTTGCGTGGGTAGGCCTAGCGCCGGCGACAGGAAACACCCCAAAGCGCAACGTGGACACATCCTAAATTTGGGAAAAAAACAGAGGTGTTTTTTGCGAAGTGCCTACCTGTAGATTTTGGCCTCTAGCTCAGCCGGCACCTAGGGAAACCAACCAAACCTGTGCATTTCTGAAAACTAGAGACCTAGGGGAATCCAAGGAGGGGTGACTTGCGGGGTCGGACCAGGTTCTGTTACCCAGAATCCTTTGCAAACCTCAAAATTTGGCTACAAAAACACATGTCCCTCACATTTCTGTGGCAGAAAGTTCTGGAATGTTAGAGGAGCTACAAATTTCCTTCCACCCAGCGTTCCCCCAAGTCTCCCGATAAAAATGATACCTCACTTGCGTGGGTAGGCCTAGCGCCGGCGACAGGAAACACCCCAAAGCGCAACGTGGACACATCCTAAATTTTGGAAAAAAACAGAGGTGTTTTTTGCGAAGTGCCTACCTGTAGATTTTGGCCTCTAGCTCAGCCGGCACCTAGGGAAACCTACCAAACCTGTGCATTTCTGAAAACTAGAGACCTAGGGGAATCCAAGGAGGGGTGACTTGCGGGGCTCGGACCAGGTTCTGTTACCCAGAATCCTTTGCAAACCTCAAAATTTGGCTAAAAAAACACATGTTCCTCACATTTCTGTGGCAGAAAGTTCTGGAATCTGAGAGGAGCTACAAATTTCCTTCCACCCAGCGTTCCCCCAAGTCTCCCGATAAAAATGATATCTCACTTGCGTGGGTAGGCCTAGCGCTGGCGACAGGAAACACCCCAAAGCGCAACGTGGACACATCCTAAATTTGGGAAAAAAACAGAGGTGTTTTTTGCGAAGTGCCTACCTGTAGATTTTGGCCTCTAGCTCAGCCGGCACCTAGGGAAACCAACCAAACCTGTGCATTTCTGAAAACTAGAGACCTAGGGGAATCCAAGGAGGGGTGACTTGCGGGGTCGGACCAGGTTCTGTTACCCAGAATCCTTTGCAAACCTCAAAATTTGGCTACAAAAACACATGTCCCTCACATTTCTGTGGCAGAAAGTTCTGGAATTTGAGAGGAGCTACAAATTTCCTTCCACCCAGCGTTCCCCCAAGTCTCCCGATAAAAATGATACCTCACTTGCGTGGGTAGGCCTAGCGCCGGCGACAGGAAACACCCCAAAGCGCAACGTGGACACATCCTAAATTTTGGAAAAAAACAGAGGTGTTTTTTGCGAAGTGCCTACCTGTAGATTTTGGCCTCTAGCTCAGCCGGCACCTATGGAAACCTACCAAACCTGTGCATTTCTGAAAACTAGAGACCTAGGGGAATCCAAGGAGGGGTGACTTGCGGGGCTCGGACCAGGTTCTGTTACCCAGAATCCTTTGCAAACCTCAAAATTTGGCTAAAAAAACACATGTCCCTCACATTTCTGTGGCAGAAAGTTCTGGAATCTGAGAGGAGCTACAAATTTCCTTCCACCCAGCGTTCCCCCAAGTCTCCCGATAAAAATGCTAGCTCACTTGCGTGGGTAGGCCTAGCGCCGGCGACAGGAAACACCCCAAAGCGCAACGTGGACACATCCTAAATTTTGGAAAAAAACAGAGGTGTTTTTTGCGAAGTGCCTACCTGTAGATTTTGGCCTCTAGCTCAGCCGGCACCTAGGGAAACCTACCAAACCTGTGCATTTCTGAAAACTAGAGACCTAGGGGAATCCAAGGAGGGGTGACTTGCGGGGCTCGGACCAGGTTCTGTTACCCAGAATCCTTTGCAAACCTCAAAATTTGGCTAAAAAAACACATGTCCCTCACATTTCTGTGGCAGAAAGTTCTGGAATCTGAGAGGAGCTACAAATTTCCTTCCACCCAGCGTTCCCCCAAGTCTCCCGATAGAAATGATACCTCACTTGCGTGGGTAGGCCTAGCGCCGGCGACAGGAAACACCCCAAAGCGCAACGTGGACACATCCTAAATTTTGGAAAAAAACAGAGGTGTTTTTTACGAAGTGCCTACCTGTAGATTTTGGCCTCTAGCTCAGCCGGCACCTAGGGAAACCTACCAAACCTGTGCATTTCTGAAAACTAGAGACCTAGGGGAATCCAAGGAGGGGTGACTTGCGGGGCTCGGACCAGGTTCAGTTACCCAGAATCCTTTGCAAACCTCAAAATTTGGCTAAAAAAACACATGTCCCTCACATTTCTGTGGCAGAAAGTTCTGGAATCTGAGAGGAGCTACAAATTTCCTTCCACCCAGCGTTCCCCCAAGTCTCCCGATAAAAATGCTACCTCACTTGCGTGGGTAGGCCTAGCGCCGGCGACAGGAAACACTCCAAAGCGCAACGTGGACACATCCTAAATTTTGGAAAAAAACAGAGGTGTTTTTTGCGAAGTGCCTACCTGTAGATTTTGGCCTCTAGCTCAGCCGGCACCTAGGGAAACCTACCAAACCTGTGCATTTCTGAAAACTAGAGACCTAGGGGAATCCAAGGAGGGGTGACTTGCGGGGCTCGGACCAGGTTCTGTTACCCAGAATCCTTTGCAAACCTCAAAATTTGGCTAAAAAAACACATGTCCCTCACATTTCTGTGGCAGAAAGTTCTGGAATCTGAGAGGAGCTACAAATTTCCTTCCACCCAGCGTTCCCCCAAGTCTCCCGATAAAAATGCTAGCTCACTTGCGTGGGTAGGCCTAGCGCCGGCGACAGGAAACACCCCAAAGCGCAACGTGGACACATCCTAAATTTTGGAAAAAAACAGAGGTGTTTTTTGCGAAGTGCCTACCTGTAGATTTTGGCCTCTAGCTCAGCCGGCACCTAGGGAAACCTACCAAACCTGTGCATTTCTGAAAACTAGAGACCTAGGGGAATCCAAGGAGGGGTGACTTGCGGGGCTCGGACCAGGTTCTGTTACCCAGAATCCTTTGCAAACCTCAAAATTTGGCTAAAAAAACACATGTCCCTCACATTTCTGTGGCAGAAAGTTCTGGAATCTGAGAGGAGCTACAAATTTCCTTCCACCCAGCGTTCCGCCAAGTCTCCCGATAAAAATGATACCTCACTTGCGTGGGTAGGCCTAGCGCCGGCGACAGGAAACACCCCAAAGCGCAACGTGGACACATCCTAAATTTTGGAAAAAAACAGAGGTGTTTTTTGCGAAGTGCCTACCTGTAGATTTTGGCCTCTAGCTCAGCCGGCACCTAGGGAAACCTACCAAACCTGTGCATTTCTGACAACTAGAGACCTAGGGGAATCCAAGGAGGGGTGACTTGCGGGGCTCGGACCAGGTTCTGTTACCCAGAATCCTTTGCAAACCTCAAAATTTGGCTAAAAAAACACATGTCCCTCACATTTTTGTGGCAGAAAGTTCTGGAAACTGAGAGGAGCTACAAATTTCCTACCACCCAGCGTTCCCCCAAGTCTCCCGATAAAAATGATACCTCACTTGTGTGGGTGGGCCTAGCGCCGGCGACAGGAAACACCCCAAAGTGCAACGTGGACACATCCTAAATTTTGGAAAAAAACAGAGGTGTTTTTTGCGAAGTGCCTACCTGTAGATTTTGGCCTCTAGCTCAGCCGGCACCTAAGGAAACCTACCAAACCTGTGCATTTCTGAAAACTAGAGACCTAGGGGAATCCAAGGAGGGGTGACTTGCGGGGCTCGGACCAGGTTCTGTTACCCAGAATCCTTTGCAAACCTCAAAATTTGGCTAAAAAAACACATGTTCCTCACATTTCTGTGGCAGAAAGTTCTGGAATCTGAGAGGAGCTACAAATTTCCTTCCACCCAGCGTTCCCCCAAGTCTCCCGATAAAAATGATATCTCACTTGCGTGGGTAGGCCTAGCGCTGGCGACAGGAAACACCCCAAAGCGCAACGTGGACACATCCTAAATTTGGGAAAAAAACAGAGGTGTTTTTTGCGAAGTGCCTACCTGTAGATTTTGGCCTCTAGCTCAGCCGGCACCTAGGGAAACCAACCAAACCTGTGCATTTCTGAAAACTAGAGACCTAGGGGAATCCAAGGAGGGGTGACTTGCGGGGTCGGACCAGGTTCTGTTACCCAGAATCCTTTGCAAACCTCAAAATTTGGCTACAAAAACACATGTCCCTCACATTTCTGTGGCAGAAAGTTCTGGAATTTGAGAGGAGCTACAAATTTCCTTCCACCCAGCGTTCCCCCAAGTCTCCCGATAAAAATGATACCTCACTTGCGTGGGTAGGCCTAGCGCCGGCGACAGGAAACACCCCAAAGCGCAACGTGGACACATCCTAAATTTTGGAAAAAAACAGAGGTGTTTTTTGCGAAGTGCCTACCTGTAGATTTTGGCCTCTAGCTCAGCCGGCACCTATGGAAACCTACCAAACCTGTGCATTTCTGAAAACTAGAGACCTAGGGGAATCCAAGGAGGGGTGACTTGCGGGGCTCGGACCAGGTTCTGTTACCCAGAATCCTTTGCAAACCTCAAAATGTGGCTAAAAAAACACATGTCCCTCACATTTCTGTGGCAGAAAGTTCTGGAATCTGAGAGGAGCTACAAATTTCCTTCCACCCAGCGTTCCCCCAAGTCTCCCGATAAAAATGATACCTCACTTGCGTGGGTAGGCCTAGCGCCGGCGACAGGAAACACCCCAAAGCGCAACGTGGACACATTCTAAATTTTGGAAAAAAACAGAGGTGTTTTTTGCGAAGTGCCTACCTGTAGATTTTGGCCTCTAGCTCAGCCGGCACCTAGGGAAACCTACCAAACCTGTGCATTTCTGAAAGCTAGAGACCTAGGGGAATCCAAGGAGGGGTGACTTGCGGGGCTCGGACCAGGTTCTGTTACCCAGAATCCTTTGCAAACCTCAAAATTTGGCTAAAAAAACACATGTCCCTCACATTTCTGTGGCAGAAAGTTCTGGAATCTGAGAGGAGCTACAAATTTCTTCCACCCAGCGTTCCCCCAAGTCTCCCGATAGAAATGATACCTCACTTGCGTGGGTAGGCCTAGCGCCGGCGACAGGAAACACCCCAAAGCGCAACGTGGACACATCCTAAATTTTGGAAAAAAACAGAGGTGTTTTTTACGAAGTGCCTACCTGTAGATTTTGGCCTCTAGCTCAGCCGGCACCTAGGGAAACCTACCAAACCTGTGCATTTCTGAAAACTAGAGACCTAGGGGAATCCAAGGAGGGGTGACTTGCGGGGCTCGGACCAGGTTCAGTTACCCAGAATCCTTTGCAAACCTCAAAATTTGGCTAAAAAAACACATGTCCCTCACATTTCTGTGGCAGAAAGTTCTGGAATCTGAGAGGAGCTACAAATTTCCTTCCACCCAGTGTTCCCCCAAGTCTCCCGATAAAAATGCTACCTCACTTGCGTGGGTAGGCCTAGCGCCGGCGACAGGAAACACTCCAAAGCGCAACGTGGACACATCCTAAATTTTGGAAAAAAACAGAGGTGTTTTTTGCGAAGTGCCTACCTGTAGATTTTGGCCTCTAGCTCAGCCGGCACCTAGGGAAACCTACCAAACCTGTGCATTTCTGAAAACTAGACACCTAGGGGAATCCAAGGAGGGGTGACTTGCGGGGCTCGGACCAGGTTCTGTTACCCAGAATCCTTTGCAAACCTCAAAATTTGGCTAAAAAAACACATGTCCCTCACATTTCTGTGGCAGAAAGTTCTGGAATCTGAGAGGAGCTACAAATTTCCTTCCACCCAGCGTTCCCCCAAGTCTCCCAATAAAAATGCTAGCTCACTTGCGTGGGTAGGCCTAGCGCCGGCGACAGGAAACACCCCAAAGCGCAACGTGGACACATCCTAAATTTTGGAAAAAAACAGAGGTGTTTTTTGCGAAGTGCCTACCTGTAGATTTTGGCCTCTAGCTCAGCCGGCACCTAGGGAAACCTACCAAACCTGTGCATTTCTGAAAGCTAGAGACCTAGGGGAATCCAAGGAGGGGTGACTTGCGGGGCTCGGACCAGGTTCTGTTACCCAGAATCCTTTGCAAACCTCAAAATTTGGCTAAAAAAACACATGTCCCTCACATTTCTGTGGCAGAAAGTTCTGGAATCTGAGAGGAGCTACAAATTTCCTTCCACCCAGCGTTCCCCCAAGTCTCCCGATAGAAATGATACCTCACTTGCGTGGGTAGGCCTAGCGCCGGCGACAGGAAACTCCCCAAAGCGCAACGTGGACACATCCTAAATTTTGGAAAAAAACAGAGGTGTTTTTTACGAAGTGCCTACCTGTAGATTTTGGCCTCTAGCTCAGCCGGCACCTAGGGAAACCTACCAAACCTGTGCATTTCTGAAAACTAGAGACCTAGGGGAATCCAAGGAGGGGTGACTTGCGGGGCTCGGACCAGGTTCAGTTACCCAGAATCCTTTGCAAACCTCAAAATTTGGCTAAAAAAACACATGTCCCTCACATTTCTGTGGCAGAAAGTTCTGGAATCTGAGAGGAGCTACAAATTTCCTTCCACCCAGCGTTCCCCCAAGTCTCCCGATAAAAATGCTACCTCACTTGCGTGGGTAGGCCTTGCGCCGGCGACAGGAAACACTCCAAAGCGCAACGTGGACACATCCTAAATTTTGGAAAAAAACAGAGGTGTTTTTTGCGAAGTGCCTACCTGTAGATTTTGGCCTCTAGCTCAGCCGGCACCTAGGGAAACCTACCAAACCTGTGCATTTCTGAAAACTAGAGACCTAGGGGAATCCAAGGAGGGGTGACTTGCGGGGCTCGGACCAGGTTCTGTTACCCAGAATCCTTTGCAAACCTCAAAATTTGGCTAAAAAAACACATGTCCCTCACATTTCTGTGGAAGAAAGTTCTGGAATCTGAGAGGAGCTACAAATTTCCTTCCACCCAGCGTTCCCCCAAGTCTCCCGATAAAAATGCTAGCTCACTTGCGTGGGTAGGCCTAGCGCCGGCGACAGGAAACACCCCAAAGCGCAACGTGGACACATCCTAAATTTTGGAAAAAAACAGAGGTGTTTTTTGCGAAGTGCCTACCTGTAGATTTTGGCCTCTTGCTCAGCCGGCACCTAGGGAAACCTACCAAACCTGTGCATTTCTGAAAACTAGAGACCTAGGGGAATCCAAGGAGGGGTGACTTGCGGAGCTCGGACCAGGTTCTGTTACCCAGAATCCTTTGCAAACCTCAAAATTTGGCTAAAAAAACACATGTCCCTCACATTTCTGTGGCAGAAAGTTCTGGAATCTGAGAGGAGCTACAAATTTCCTTCCACCCAGCGTTCCCCCAAGTCTCCCGATAAAAATGATATCTCACTTGCGTGGGTAGGCCTAGCGCTGGCGACAGGAAACACCCCAAAGCGCAACGTGGACACATCCTAAATTTGGGAAAAAAACAGAGGTGTTTTTTGCGAAGTGCCTACCTGTAGATTTTGGCCTCTTGCTCAGCCGGCACCTAGGGAAACCTACCAAACCTGTGCATTTCTGAAAACTAGAGACCTAGGGGAATCCAAGGAGGGGTGACTTGCGGAGCTCGGACCAGGTTCTGTTACCCAGAATCCTTTGCAAACCTCAAAATTTGGCTAAAAAAACACATGTCCCTCACATTTCTGTGGCAGAAAGTTCTGGAATCTGAGAGGAGCTACAAATTTCCTTCCACCCAGCGTTCCCCCAAGTCTCCCGATAAAAATGATACCTCACTTGCGTGGGTAGGCCTAGCGCCGGCGACAGGAAACACCCCAAAGCGCAACGTGGACACATCCTAAATTTTGGAAAAAAACAGAGGTGTTTTTTGCGAAGTGCCTACCTGTAGATTTTGGCCTCTAGCTCAGCCGGCACCTATGGAAACCTACCAAACCTGTGCATTTCTGAAAACTAGAGACCTAGGGGAATCCAAGGAGGGGTGACTTGCGGGGCTCGGACCAGGTTCTGTTACCCAGAATCCTTTGCAAACCTCAAAATTTGGCTAAAAAAACACATGTCCCTCACATTTCTGTGGCAGAAAGTTCTGGAATCTGAGAGGAGCTACAAATTTCCTTCCACCCAGCGTTCCCCCAAGTCTCCCGATAAAAATGATACCTCACTTGCGTGGGTAGGCCTAGCGCCGGCGACAGGAAACACCCCAAAGCGCAACGTGGACACATCCTAAATTTTGGAAAAAAACAGAGGTGTTTTTTGCGAAGTGCCTACCTGTAGATTTTGGCCTCTAGCTCAGCCGGCACCTAGGGAAACCTACCAAACCTGTGCATTTCTGAAAGCTAGAGACCTAGGGGATTCCAAGGAGGGGTGACTTGCGGGGCTCGGACCAGGTTCTGTTACCCAGAATCCTTTGCAAACCTCAAAATTTGGCTAAAAAAACACATGTCCCTCACATTTCTGTGGCAGAAAGTTCTGGAATCTGAGAGGAGCTACAAATTTCCTTCCACCCAGCGTTCCCCCAAGTCTCCCGATAGAAATGATACCTCACTTGCGTGGGTAGGCCTAGCGCCGGCGACAGGAAACACCCCAAAGCGCAACGTGGACACATCCTAAATTTTGGAAAAAAACAGAGGTGTTTTTTACGAAGTGCCTACCTGTAGATTTTGGCCTCTAGCTCAGCCGGCACCTAGGGAAACCTACCAAACCTGTGCATTTCTGAAAACTAGAGACCTAGGGGAATCCAAGGAGGGGTGACTTGCGGAGCTCGGACCAGGTTCTGTTACCCAGAATCCTTTGCAAACCTCAAAATTTGGCTAAAAAAACACATGTCCCTCACATTTCTGTGGCAGAAAGTTCTGGAATCTGAGAGGAGCTACAAATTTCCTTCCACCCAGCGTTCCCCCAAGTCTCCCGATAAAAATGATATCTCACTTGCGTGGGTAGGCCTAGCGCTGGCGACAGGAAACACCCCAAAGCGCAACGTGGACACATCCTAAATTTGGGAAAAAAACAGAGGTGTTTTTTGCGAAGTGCCTACCTGTAGATTTTGGCCTCTTGCTCAGCCGGCACCTAGGGAAACCTACCAAACCTGTGCATTTCTGAAAACTAGAGACCTAGGGGAATCCAAGGAGGGGTGACTTGCGGAGCTCGGACCAGGTTCTGTTACCCAGAATCCTTTGCAAACCTCAAAATTTGGCTAAAAAAACACATGTCCCTCACATTTCTGTGGCAGAAAGTTCTGGAATCTGAGAGGAGCTACAAATTTCCTTCCACCCAGCGTTCCCCCAAGTCTCCCGATAAAAATGATATCTCACTTGCGTGGGTAGGCCTAGCGCTGGCGACAGGAAACACCCCAAAGCGCAACGTGGACACATCCTAAATTTGGGAAAAAAACAGAGGTGTTTTTTGCGAAGTGCCTACCTGTAGATTTTGGCCTCTTGCTCAGCCGGCACCTAGGGAAACCTACCAAACCTGTGCATTTCTGAAAACTAGAGACCTAGGGGAATCCAAGGAGGGGTGACTTGCGGAGCTCGGACCAGGTTCTGTTACCCAGAATCCTTTGCAAACCTCAAAATTTGGCTAAAAAAACACATGTCCCTCACATTTCTGTGGCAGAAAGTTCTGGAATCTGAGAGGAGCTACAAATTTCCTTCCACCCAGCGTTCCCCCAAGTCTCCCGATAAAAATGATACCTCACTTGCGTGGGTAGGCCTAGCGCCGGCGACAGGAAACACCCCAAAGCGCAACGTGGACACATCCTAAATTTTGGAAAAAAACAGAGGTGTTTTTTGCGAAGTGCCTACCTGTAGATTTTGGCCTCTAGCTCAGCCGGCACCTATGGAAACCTACCAAACCTGTGCATTTCTGAAAACTAGAGACCTAGGGGAATCCAAGGAGGGGTGACTTGCGGGGCTCGGACCAGGTTCTGTTACCCAGAATCCTTTGCAAACCTCAAAATTTGGCTAAAAAAACACATGTCCCTCACATTTCTGTGGCAGAAAGTTCTGGAATCTGAGAGGAGCTACAAATTTCCTTCCACCCAGCGTTCCCCCAAGTCTCCCGATAAAAATGATACCTCACTTGCGTGGGTAGGCCTAGCGCCGGCGACAGGAAACACCCCAAAGCGCAACGTGGACACATCCTAAATTTTGGAAAAAAACAGAGGTGTTTTTTGCGAAGTGCCTACCTGTAGATTTTGGCCTCTAGCTCAGCCGGCACCTAGGGAAACCTACCAAACCTGTGCATTTCTGAAAGCTAGAGACCTAGGGGATTCCAAGGAGGGGTGACTTGCGGGGCTCGGACCAGGTTCTGTTACCCAGAATCCTTTGCAAACCTCAAAATTTGGCTAAAAAAACACATGTCCCTCACATTTCTGTGGCAGAAAGTTCTGGAATCTGAGAGGAGCTACAAATTTCCTTCCACCCAGCGTTCCCCCAAGTCTCCCGATAGAAATGATACCTCACTTGCGTGGGTAGGCCTAGCGCCGGCGACAGGAAACACCCCAAAGCGCAACGTGGACACATCCTAAATTTTGGAAAAAAACAGAGGTGTTTTTTACGAAGTGCCTACCTGTAGATTTTGGCCTCTAGCTCAGCCGGCACCTAGGGAAACCTACCAAACCTGTGCATTTCTGAAAACTAGAGACCTAGGGGAATCCAAGGAGGGGTGACTTGCGGAGCTCGGACCAGGTTCAGTTACCCAGAATCCTTTGCAAACCTCAAAATTTGGCTAAAAAAACACATGTCCCTCACATTTCTGTGGCAGAAAGTTCTGGAATCTGAGAGGAGCTACAAATTTCCTTCCACCCAGCGTTCCCCCAAGTCTCCCGATAAAAATGCTACCTCACTTGCGTGGGTAGGCCTAGCGCCGGCGACAGGAAACACTCCAAAGCGCAACGTGGACACATCCTAAATTTTGGAAAAAAACAGAGGTGTTTTTTGCGAAGTGCCTACCTGTAGATTTTGGCCTCTAGCTCAGCCGGCACCTAGGGAAACCTACCAAACCTGTGCATTTCTGAAAACTAGAGACCTAGGGGAATCCAAGGAGGGGTGACTTGCGGGGCTCGGACCAGGTTCTGTTACCCAGAATCCTTTGCAAACCTCAAAATTTGGCTAAAAAAACACATGTCCCTCACATTTCTGTGGCAGAAAGTTCTGGAATCTGAGAGGAGCTACAAATTTCCTTCCACCCAGCGTTCCCCCAAGTCTCCCGATAAAAATGCTAGCTCACTTGCGTGGGTAGGCCTAGCGCCGGCGACAGGAAACACCCCAAAGCGCAACATGGACACATCCTAAATTTTGGAAAAAAACAGAGGTGTTTTTTTTGCGAAGTGCCTACCTGTAGATTTTGGCCTCTTGCTCAGCCGGCACCTAGGGAAACCTACCAAACCTGTGCATTTCTGAAAACTAGAGACCTAGGGGAATCCAAGGAGGGGTGACTTGCGGGGCTCGGACCAGGTTCTGTTACCCAGAATCCTTTGCAAACCTCAAAATTTGGCTAAAAAAACACATGTCCCTCACATTTCTGTGGCAGAAAGTTCTGGAATCTGAGAGGAGCTACAAATTTCCTTCCACCCAGCTTTCCCCCAAGTCTCCCGATAAAAATGATACCTCACTTGCGTGGGTAGGCCTAGCGCCGGCGACAGGAAACACCCCAAAGCGCAACGTGGACACATCCTAAATTTTGGAAAAAAACAGAGGTGTTTTTTGGGAAGTGCCTACCTGTAGATTTTGGCCTCTAGCTCAGCCGGCACCTAGGGAAACCTACCAAACCTGTGCATTTCTGAAAGCTAGAGACCTAGGGGAATCCAAGGAGGGGTGACTTGCGGAGCTCGGACCAGGTTCTGTTACCCAGAATCCTTTGCAAACCTCAAAATTTGGCTAAAAAAACACATGTCCCTCACATTTCTGTGGCAGAAAGTTCTGGAATCTGAGAGGAGCTACAAATTTCCTTCCACCCAGCGTTCCCCCAAGTCTCCCGATAAAAATGATACCTCACTTGCGTGGGTAGGCCTAGCGCCGGCGACAGGAAACACCCCAAAGCGCAACGTGGATACATCCTAAATTTTGGAAAAAAACAGAGGTGTTTTTTGCGAAGTGCCTACCTGTAGATTTTGGCCTCTAGCTCAGCCGGCACCTATGGAAACCTACCAAACCTGTGCATTTCTGAAAACTAGAGACCTAGGGGAATCCAAGGAGGGGTGACTTGCGGGGCTCGGACCAGGTTCTGTTACCCAGAATCCTTTGCAAACCTCAAAATTTGGCTAAAAAAACACATGTCCCTCACATTTCTGTGGTAGAAAGTTCTGGAATCTGAGAGGAGCTACAAATTTCCTTCCACCCAGCGTTCCCCCAAGTCTCCCGATAAAAATGATACCTCACTTGCGTGGGTAGGCCTAGCGCCGGCGACAGGAAACACCCCAAAGCGCAACGTGGACACATCCTAAATTTTGGAAAAAAACAGAGGTGTTTTTTGCGAAGTGCCTACCTGTAGATTTTGGCCTCTAGCTCAGCCGGCACCTAGGGAAACCTACCAAACCTGTGCATTTCTGAAAGCTAGAGACCTAGGGGAATCCAAGGAGGGGTGACTTGCGGGGCTCGGACCAAGTTCTGTTACCCAGAATCCTTTGCAAACCTCAAAATTTGGCTAAAAAAACACATGTCCCTCACATTTCTGTGGCAGAAAGTTCTGGAATCTGAGAGGAGCTACAAATTTCCTTCCACCCAGCGTTCCCCCAAGTCTCCCGATAAAAATGATACCTCACTTGCGTGGGTAGGCCTAGCGCCGGCGACAGGAAACACCCCAAAGCGCAACGTGGACACATCCTAAATTTTGGAAAAAAACAGAGGTGTTTTTTGCGAAGTGCCTACCTGTAGATTTTGGCCTCTAGCTCAGCCGGCACCTAGGGAAACCTACCAAACCTGTGCATTTCTGAAAACTAGAGACCTAGGGGAATCCAAGGAGGGGTGACTTGCGGGGCTCGGACCAGGTTCTGTTACCCAGAATCCTTTGCAAACCTCAAAATTTGGCTAAAAAAACACATGTCCCTCACATTTTTGTGGCAGAAAGTTCTGGAAACTGAGAGGAGCTACAAATTTCCTACCACCCAGCGTTCCCCCAAGTCTCCCGATAAAAATGATACCTCACTTGCGTGGGTGGGCCTAGCGCCGGCGACAGGAAACACCCCAAAGCGCAACGTGGACACATCCTAAATTTTGGAAAAAAACAGAGGTGTTTTTTGCGAAGTGCCTACCTGTAGATTTTGGCCTCTAGCTCAGCCGGCACCTAGGGAAACCTACCAAACCTGTGCATTTCTGAAAACTAGAGACCTAGGGGAATCCAAGGAGGGGTGACTTGCGGGGCTCGGACCAGGTTCTGTTACCCAGAATCCTTTGCAAACCTCAAAATTTGGCTAAAAAAACACATGTTCCTCACATTTCTGTGGCAGAAAGTTCTGGAATCTGAGAGGAGCTACAAATTTCCTTCCACCCAGCGTTCCCCCAAGTCTCCCGATAAAAATGATATCTCACTTGCGTGGGTAGGCCTAGCGCCGGCGACAGGAAACACCCCAAAGCGCAACGTGGACACATCCTAAATTTGGGAAAAAAACAGAGGTGTTTTTTGCGAAGTGCCTACCTGTAGATTTTGGCCTCTAGCTCAGCCGGCACCTAGGGAAACCAACCAAACCTGTGCATTTCTGAAAACTAGAGACCTAGGGGAATCCAAGGAGGGGTGACTTGCGGGGTCGGACCAGGTTCTGTTACCCAGAATCCTTTGCAAACCTCAAAATTTGGCTACAAAAACACATGTCCCTCACATTTCTGTGGCAGAAAGTTCTGGAATGTGAGAGGAGCTACAAATTTCCTTCCACCCAGCGTTCCCCCAAGTCTCCCGATAAAAATGATACCTCACTTGCGTGGGTAGGCCTAGCGCCGGCGACAGGAAACACCCCAAAGCGCAACGTGGACACATCCTAAATTTTGGAAAAAAACAGAGTTGTTTTTTGCGAAGTGCCTACCTGTAGATTTTGGCCTCTAGCTCAGCCGGCACCTATGGAAACCTACCAAACCTGTGCATTTCTGAAAACTAGAGACCTAGGGGAATCCAAGGAGGGGTGACTTGCGGGGCTCGGACCAGGTTCTGTTACCCAGAATCCTTTGCAAACCTCAAAATTTGGCTAAAAAAACACATGTCCCTCACATTTCTGTGGCAGAAAGTTCTGGAATCTGAGAAGAGCTACAAATTTCCTTCCACCCAGCGTTCCCCCAAGTCTCCCGATAAAAATGATACCTCACTTGCGTGGGTAGGCCTAGCGCCGGCGACAGGAAACACCCCAAAGCGCAACGTGGACACATCCTAAATTTTGGAAAAAAACAGAGGTGTTTTTTGCGAAGTGCCTACCTGTAGATTTTGGCCTCTAGCTCAGCCGGCACCTAGGGAAACCTACCAAACCTGTGCATTTCTGAAAGCTAGAGACCTAGGGGAATCCAAGGAGGGGTGACTTGCGGGGCTCGGACCAGGTTCTGTTACCCAGAATCCTTTGCAAACCTCAAAATTTGGCTAAAAAAACACATGTCCCTCACATTTCTGAGGCAGAAAGTTCTGGAATCTGAGAGGAGCTACAAATTTCCTTCCACCCAGCGTTCCCCCAAGTCTCCCGATAAAAATGCTACCTCACTTGCGTGGGTAGGCCTAGCGCCGGCGACAGGAAACACCCCAAAGCGCAACGTGGACACATCCTAAATTTTGGAAAAAAACAGAGGTGTTTTTTGCGAAGTGCCTACCTGTAGATTTTGGCCTCTAGCTCAGCCGGCACCTAGGGAAACCTACCAAACCTGTGCATTTCTGAAAACTAGAGACCTAGGGGAATCGAAGGAGGGGTGACTTGCGGGGCTCGGACCAGGTTCTGTTACACAGAATCCTTTGCAAACCTCAAAATTTGCCTAAAAAAACACATGTCCCTCACATTTCTGTGGCAGAAAGTTCTGGAATCTGAGAGGAGCTAGAAATGTCCTTCCACCCAGCGTTCCCCCAAGTCTCCCGATAAAAATGCTACCTCACTTGCGTGGGTAGGCCTAGCGCCGGCGACAGGAAACACCCCAAAGCGTAACGTGGACACATCCTAAATTTTGGAAAAAAACAGAGGTGTTTTTTGCGAAGTGCCTACCTGTAGATTTTGGCCTCTAGCTCAGCCGGCACCTAGGGAAACCTACCAAACCTGTGCATTTCTGAAAACTAGAGACCTAGGGGAATCCAAGGAGGGGTGACTTGCGGGGCTCGGACCAGGTTCTGTTACCCAGAACCCTTTGCAAACCTCAAAATTTGGCTAAAAAAACACATGTCCCTCTCATTTCTGTGGCAGAAAGTTCTGGAATCTGAGAGGAGCTACAAATTTCCTTCCACCCAGCTTTCCCCCAAGTCTCCCGATAAAAATGATACCTCACTTGCGTGGGTAGGCCTAGCGCCGGCGACAGGAAACACCCCAAAGCGCAACGTGGACACATCCTAAATTTTGGAAAAATACAGAGGTGTTTTTTGCGAAGTGCCTACCTGTAGATTTTGGCCTCTAGCTCAGCCGGCACCTAGGGAAACCTACCAAACCTGTGCATTTCTGAAAGCTAGAGACCTAGGGGAATCCAAGGAGGGGTGACTTGCGGAGCTCGGACCAGGTTCTGTTACCCAGAATCCTTTGCAAACCTCAAAATTTGGCTAAAAAAACACATGTCCCTCACATTTCTGTGGCTGAAAGTTCTGGAATCTGAGAGGAGCTACAAATTTCCTTCCACCCAGCGTTCCCCCAAGTCTCCCGATAAAAATGATACCTCACTTGCGTGGGTAGGCCTAGCGCCGGCGACAGGAAACACCCCAAAGCGCAACGTGGATACATCCTAAATTTTGGAAAAAAACAGAGGTGTTTTTTGCGAAGTGCCTACCTGTAGATTTTGGCCTCTAGCTCAGCCGGCACCTAGGGAAACCTACCAAACCTGTGCATTTCTGAAAACTAGAGACCTAGGGGAATCCAAGGAGGGGTGACTTGCGGGGCTCGGACCAGGTTCTGTTACCCAGAATCCTTTGCAAACCTCAAAATTTGGCTAAAAAAACACGTCCCTCACATTTCTGTGGCAGAAAGTTCTGGAATCTGAGAGGAGCTACAAATTTCCTTCCACCCAGCGTTCCCCCAAGTCTCCCGATAAAAATGATACCTCACTTGCGTGGGTAGGCCTAGCGCCGGCGACAGGAAACACCCCAAAGCGCAACGTGGACACATCCTAAATTTTGGAAAAAAACAGAGGTGTTTTTTGCGAAGTGCCTACCTGTAGATTTTGGCCTCTAGCTCAGCCAGCACCTAGGGAAACCTACCAAACCTGTGCATTTCTGAAAACTAGAGACCTAGGGGAATCCAAGGAGGGGTGACTTGCGGGGCTCGGACCAGGTTCTGTTACCCAGAATCCTTTGCAAACCTCAAAATTTGGCTAAAAAAACACATGTCCCTCACATTTCTGTGGCAGAAAGTTCTGGAATCTGAGAGGAGCTACAAATTTCCTTCCACCCAGCGTTCCCCCAAGTCTCCCGATAAAAATGCTACCCCACTTGCGTGGGTAGGCCTAGCGCCGGCGACAGGAAACACCCCAAAGCGCAACGTGGACACATCCTAAATTTTGGAAAAAAACAGAGGTGTTTTTTGCGAAGTGCCTACCTGTAGATTTTGGCCTCTAGCTCAGCCGGCACCTAGGGAAACCTACCAAACCTGTGCATTTCTGAAAACTAGAGACCTAGGGGAATCCAAGGAGGGGTGACTTGCGGGGCTCGGACCAGGTTCTGTTACCCAGAATCCTTTGCAAACCTCAAAATTTGGCTAAAAAAACACATGTCCCTCACATTTCTGTGGCAGAAAGTTCTGGAATCTGAGAGGAGCTACAAATTTCCTTCCACCCAGCGTTCCCCCAAGTCTCCCGATAAAAATGATACCTCACTTGCGTGGGTAGGCCTAGCGCCGGCGACAGGAAACACCCCAAAGCGCAACGTGGACACATCCTAAATTTTGGAAAAAAACAGAGGTGTTTTTTGCGAAGTGCCTACCTGTAGATTTTGGCCTCTAGCTCAGCCGGCACCTAGGAAAACCTACCAAACCTGTGCATTTCTGAAAGCTAGAGACCTAGGGGAATCCAAGGAGGGGTGACTTGCGGGGCTCGGACCAGGTTCTGTTACCCAGAATCCTTTGCAAACCTCAAAATTTGGCTAAAAAAACACATGTCCCTCACATTTCTGTGGCAGAAAGTTCTGGAATCTGAGAGGAGCTACAAATTTCCTTCCACCCAGCGTTCCCCCAAGTCTCCCGATAAAAATGATACCTCACTTGCGTGGGTAGGCCTAGCGCCGGCGACAGGAAACACCCCAAAGCGCAACGTGGACACATCCTAAATTTTGGAAAAAAACAGAGGTGTTTTTTGCGAAGTGCCTACCTGTAGATTTTGGCCTCTAGCTCAGCCAGCACCTAGGGAAACCTACCAAACCTGTGCATTTCTGAAAACTAGAGACCTAGGGGAATCCAAGGAGGGGTGACTTGCGGGGCTCGGACCAGGTTCTGTTACCCAGAATCCTTTGCAAACCTCAAAATTTGGCTAAAAAAACACATGTCCCTCACATTTCTGTGGCAGAAAGTTCTGGAATCTGAGAGGAGCTACAAATTTCCTTCCACCCAGCGTTCCCCCAAGTCTCCCGATAAAAATGCTACCTCACTTGCGTGGGTAGGCCTAGCGCCGGCGACAGGAAACACCCCAAAGCGCAACGTGGACACATCCTAAATTTTGGAAAAAAACAGAGGTGTTTTTTGCGAAGTGCCTACCTGTAGATTTTGGCCTCTAGCTCAGCCGGCACCTAGGGAAACCTACCAAACCTGTGCATTTCTGAAAACTAGAGACCTAGGGGAATCCAAGGAGGGGTGACTTGCGGAGCTCGGACCAGGTTCTGTTACCCAGAATCCTTTGCAAACCTCAAAATTTGGCTAAAAAAACACATGTCCCTCACATTTCTGTGGCAGAAAGTTCTGGAATCTGAGAGGAGCTACAAATTTCCTTCCACCCAGCGTTCCCCCAAGTCTCCCGATAAAAATGATACCTCACTTGCGTGGGTAGGCCTAGCGCCGGCGACAGGAAACACCCCAAAGCGCAACGTGGACACATCCTAAATTTTGGAAAAAAACAGAGGTGTTTTTTGCGAAGTGCCTACCTGTAGATTTTGGCCTCTAGCTCAGCCGGCACCTATGGAAACCTACCAAACCTGTGCATTTCTGAAAACTAGAGACCTAGGGGAATCCAAGGAGGGGTGACTTGCGGGGCTCGGACCAGGTTCTGTTACCCAGAATCCTTTGCAAACCTCAAAATTTGGCTAAAAAAACACATGTCCCTCACATTTCTGTGGCAGAAAGTTCTGGAATCTGAGAGGAGCTACAAATTTCCTTCCACCCAGCGTTCCCCCAAGTCTCCCGATAAAAATGATACCTCACTTGCGTGGGTAGGCCTAGCGCCGGCGACAGCAAACACCCCAAAGCGCAACGTGGACACATCCTAAATTTTGGAAAAAAACAGAGGTGTTTTTTGCGAAGTGCCTACCTGTAGATTTTGGCCTCTAGCTCAGCCGGCACCTAGGGAAACCTACCAAACCTGTGCATTTCTGAAAGCTAGAGACCTAGGGGATTCCAAGGAGGGGTGACTTGCGGGGCTCGGACCAGGTTCTGTTACCCAGAATCCTTTGCAAACCTCAAAATTTGGCTAAAAAAACACATGTCCCTCACATTTCTGTGGCAGAAAGTTCTGGAATCTGAGAGGAGCTACAAATTTCCTTCCACCCAGCGTTCCCCCAAGTCTCCCGATAGAAATGATACCTCACTTGCGTGGGTAGGCCTAGCGCCGGCGACAGGAAACACCCCAAAGCGCAACGTGGACACATCCTAAATTTTGGAAAAAAACAGAGGTGTTTTTTACGAAGTGCCTACCTGTAGATTTTGGCCTCTAGCTCAGCCGGCACCTAGGGAAACCTACCAAACCTGTGCATTTCTGAAAACTAGAGACCTAGGGGAATCCAAGGAGGGGTGACTTGCGGAGCTCGGACCAGGTTCAGTTACCCAGAATCCTTTGCAAACCTCAAAATTTGGCTAAAAAAACACATGTCCCTCACATTTCTGTGGCAGAAAGTTCTGGAATCTGAGAGGAGCTACAAATTTCCTTCCACCCAGCGTTCCCCCAAGTCTCCCGATAAAAATGCTACCTCACTTGCGTGGGTAGGCCTAGCGCCGGCGACAGGAAACACTCCAAAGCGCAACGTGGACACATCCTAAATTTTGGAAAAAAACAGAGGTGTTTTTTGCGAAGTGCCTACCTGTAGATTTTGGCCTCTAGCTCAGCCGGCACCTAGGGAAACCTACCAAACCTGTGCATTTCTGAAAACTAGAGACCTAGGGGAATCCAAGGAGGGGTGACTTGCGGGGCTCGGACCAGGTTCTGTTACCCAGAATCCTTTGCAAACCTCAAAATTTGGCTAAAAAAACACATGTCCCTCACATTTCTGTGGCAGAAAGTTCTGGAATCTGAGAGGAGCTACAAATTTCCTTCCACCCAGCGTTCCCCCAAGTCTCCCGATAAAAATGCTAGCTCACTTGCGTGGGTAGGCCTAGCGCCGGCGACAGGAAACACCCCAAAGCGCAACATGGACACATCCTAAATTTTGGAAAAAAACAGAGGTGTTTTTTTTGCGAAGTGCCTACCTGTAGATTTTGGCCTCTTGCTCAGCCGGCACCTAGGGAAACCTACCAAACCTGTGCATTTCTGAAAACTAGAGACCTAGGGGAATCCAAGGAGGGGTGACTTGCGGGGCTCGGACCAGGTTCTGTTACCCAGAATCCTTTGCAAACCTCAAAATTTGGCTAAAAAAACACATGTCCCTCACATTTCTGTGGCAGAAAGTTCTGGAATCTGAGAGGAGCTACAAATTTCCTTCCACCCAGCTTTCCCCCAAGTCTCCCGATAAAAATGATACCTCACTTGCGTGGGTAGGCCTAGCGCCGGCGACAGGAAACACCCCAAAGCGCAACGTGGACACATCCTAAATTTTGGAAAAAAACATAGGTGTTTTTTGGGAAGTGCCTACCTGTAGATTTTGGCCTCTAGCTCAGCCGGCACCTAGGGAAACCTACCAAACCTGTGCATTTCTGAAAGCTAGAGACCTAGGGGAATCCAAGGAGGGGTGACTTGCGGAGCTCGGACCAGGTTCTGTTACCCAGAATCCTTTGCAAACCTCAAAATTTGGCTAAAAAAACACATGTCCCTCACATTTCTGTGGCAGAAAGTTCTGGAATCTGAGAGGAGCTACAAATTTCCTTCCACCCAGCGTTCCCCCAAGTCTCCCGATAAAAATGATACCTCACTTGCGTGGGTAGGCCTAGCGCCGGCGACAGGAAACACCCCAAAGCGCAACGTGGATACATCCTAAATTTTGGAAAAAAACAGAGGTGTTTTTTGCGAAGTGCCTACCTGTAGATTTTGGCCTCTAGCTCAGCCGGCACCTATGGAAACCTACCAAACCTGTGCATTTCTGAAAACTAGAGACCTAGGGGAATCCAAGGAGGGGTGACTTGCGGGGCTCGGACCAGGTTCTGTTACCCAGAATCCTTTGCAAACCTCAAAATTTGGCTAAAAAAACACATGTCCCTCACATTTCTGTGGTAGAAAGTTCTGGAATCTGAGAGGAGCTACAAATTTCCTTCCACCCAGCGTTCCCCCAAGTCTCCCGATAAAAATGATACCTCACTTGCGTGGGTAGGCCTAGCGCCGGCGACAGGAAACACCCCAAAGCGCAACGTGGACACATCCTAAATTTTGGAAAAAAACAGAGGTGTTTTTTGCGAAGTGCCTACCTGTAGATTTTGGCCTCTAGCTCAGCCGGCACCTAGGGAAACCTACCAAACCTGTGCATTTCTGAAAGCTAGAGACCTAGGGGAATCCAAGGAGGGGTGACTTGCGGGGCTCGGACCAAGTTCTGTTACCCAGAATCCTTTGCAAACCTCAAAATTTGGCTAAAAAAAACACATGTCCCTCACATTTCTGTGGCAGAAAGTTCTGGAATCTGAGAGGAGCTACAAATTTCCTTCCACCCAGCGTTCCCCCAAGTCTCCCGATAAAAATGAAACCTCACTTGCGTGGGTAGGCCTAGCGCCGGCGACAGGAAACACCCCAAAGCGCAACGTGGACACATCCTAAATTTTGGAAAAAAACAGAGGTGTTTTTTGCGAAGTGCCTACCTGTAGATTTTGGCCTCTAGCTCAGCCGGCACCTAGGGAAACCTACCAAACCTGTGCATTTCTGAAAACTAGAGACCTAGGGGAATCCAAGGAGGGGTGACTTGCGGGGCTCGGACCAGGTTCTGTTACCCAGAATCCTTTGCAAACCTCAAAATTTGGCTAAAAAAACACATGTCCCTCACATTTTTGTGGCAGAAAGTTCTGGAAACTGAGAGGAGCTACAAATTTCCTACCACCCAGCGTTCCCCCAAGTCTCCCGATAAAAATGATACCTCACTTGCGTGGGTGGGCCTAGCGCCGGCGACAGGAAACACCCCAAAGCGCAACGTGGACACATCCTAAATTTTGGAAAAAAACAGAGGTGTTTTTTGCGAAGTGCCTACCTGTAGATTTTGGCCTCTAGCTCAGCCGGCACCTAGGGAAACCTACCAAACCTGTGCATTTCTGAAAACTAGAGACCTAGGGGAATCCAAGGAGGGGTGACTTGCGGGGCTCGGACCAGGTTCTGTTACCCAGAATCCTTTGCAAACCTCAAAATTTGGCTAAAAAAACACATGTTCCTCACATTTCTGTGGCAGAAAGTTCTGGAATCTGAGAGGAGCTACAAATTTCCTTCCACCCAGCGTTCCCCCAAGTCTCCCGATAAAAATGATATCTCACTTGCGTGGGTAGGCCTAGCGCCGGCGACAGGAAACACCCCAAAGCGCAACGTGGACACATCCTAAATTTGGGAAAAAAACAGAGGTGTTTTTTGCGAAGTGCCTACCTGTAGATTTTGGCCTCTAGCTCAGCCGGCACCTAGGGAAACCAACCAAACCTGTGCATTTCTGAAAACTAGAGACCTAGGGGAATCCAAGGAGGGGTGACTTGCGGGGTCGGACCAGGTTCTGTTACCCAGAATCCTTTGCAAACCTCAAAATTTGGCTACAAAAACACATGTCCCTCACATTTCTGTGGCAGAAAGTTCTGGAATGTGAGAGGAGCTACAAATTTCCTTCCACCCAGCGTTCCCCCAAGTCTCCCGATAAAAATGATACCTCACTTGCGTGGGTAGGCCTAGCGCCGGCGACAGGAAACACCCCAAAGCGCAACGTGGACACATCCTAAATTTTGGAAAAAAACAGAGGTGTTTTTTGCGAAGTGCCTACCTGTAGATTTTGGCCTCTAGCTCAGCCGGCACCTATGGAAACCTACCAAACCTGTGCATTTCTGAAAACTAGAGACCTAGGGGAATCCAAGGAGGGGTGACTTGCGGGGCTCGGACCAGGTTCTGTTACCCAGAATCCTTTGCAAACCTCAAAATTTGGCTAAAAAAACACATGTCCCTCACATTTCTGTGGCAGAAAGTTCTGGAATCTGAGAAGAGCTACAAATTTCCTTCCACCCAGCGTTCCCCCAAGTCTCCCGATAAAAATGATACCTCACTTGCGTGGGTAGGCCTAGCGCCGGCGACAGGAAACACCCCAAAGCGCAACGTGGACACATCCTAAATTTTGGAAAAAAACAGAGGTGTTTTTTGCGAAGTGCCTACCTGTAGATTTTGGCCTCTAGCTCAGCCGGCACCTAGGGAAACCTACCAAACCTGTGCATTTCTGAAAGCTAGAGACCTAGGGGAATCCAAGGAGGGGTGACTTGCGGGGCTCGGACCAGGTTCTGTTACCCAGAATCCTTTGCAAACCTCAAAATTTGGCTAAAAAAACACATGTCCCTCACATTTCTGAGGCAGAAAGTTCTGGAATCTGAGAGGAGCTACAAATTTCCTTCCACCCAGCGTTCCCCCAAGTCTCCCGATAAAAATGCTACCTCACTTGCGTGGGTAGGCCTAGCGCCGGCGACAGGAAACACCCCAAAGCGCAACGTGGACACATCCTAAATTTTGGAAAAAAACAGAGGTGTTTTTTGCGAAGTGCCTACCTGTAGATTTTGGCCTCTAGCTCAGCCGGCACCTAGGGAAACCTACCAAACCTGTGCATTTCTGAAAACTAGAGACCTAGGGGAATCGAAGGAGGGGTGACTTGCGGGGCTCGGACCAGGTTCTGTTACACAGAATCCTTTGCAAACCTCAAAATTTGCCTAAAAAAACACATGTCCCTCACATTTCTGTGGCAGAAAGTTCTGGAATCTGAGAGGAGCTAGAAATGTCCTTCCACCCAGCGTTCCCCCAAGTCTCCCGATAAAAATGCTACCTCACTTGCGTGGGTAGGCCTAGCGCCGGCGACAGGAAACACCCCAAAGCGTAACGTGGACACATCCTAAATTTTGGAAAAAAACAGAGGTGTTTTTTGCGAAGTGCCTACCTGTAGATTTTGGCCTCTAGCTCAGCCGGCACCTAGGGAAACCTACCAAACCTGTGCATTTCTGAAAACTAGAGACCTAGGGGAATCCAAGGAGGGGTGACTTGCGGGGCTCGGACCAGGTTCTGTTACCCAGAACCCTTTGCAAACCTCAAAATTTGGCTAAAAAAACACATGTCCCTCTCATTTCTGTGGCAGAAAGTTCTGGAATCTGAGAGGAGCTACAAATTTCCTTCCACCCAGCTTTCCCCCAAGTCTCCCGATAAAAATGATACCTCACTTGCGTGGGTAGGCCTAGCGCCGGCGACAGGAAACACCCCAAAGCGCAACGTGGACACATCCTAAATTTTGGAAAAATACAGAGGTGTTTTTTGCGAAGTGCCTACCTGTAGATTTTGGCCTCTAGCTCAGCCGGCACCTAGGGAAACCTACCAAACCTGTGCATTTCTGAAAGCTAGAGACCTAGGGGAATCCAAGGAGGGGTGACTTGCGGAGCTCGGACCAGGTTCTGTTACCCAGAATCCTTTGCAAACCTCAAAATTTGGCTAAAAAAACACATGTCCCTCACATTTCTGTGGCTGAAAGTTCTGGAATCTGAGAGGAGCTACAAATTTCCTTCCACCCAGCGTTCCCCCAAGTCTCCCGATAAAAATGATACCTCACTTGCGTGGGTAGGCCTAGCGCCGGCGACAGGAAACACCCCAAAGCGCAACGTGGATACATCCTAAATTTTGGAAAAAAACAGAGGTGTTTTTTGCGAAGTGCCTACCTGTAGATTTTGGCCTCTAGCTCAGCCGGCACCTAGGGAAACCTACCAAACCTGTGCATTTCTGAAAACTAGAGACCTAGGGGAATCCAAGGAGGGGTGACTTGCGGGGCTCGGACCAGGTTCTGTTACCCAGAATCCTTTGCAAACCTCAAAATTTGGCTAAAAAAACACGTCCCTCACATTTCTGTGGCAGAAAGTTCTGGAATCTGAGAGGAGCTACAAATTTCCTTCCACCCAGCGTTCCCCCAAGTCTCCCGATAAAAATGATACCTCACTTGCGTGGGTAGGCCTAGCGCCGGCGACAGGAAACACCCCAAAGCGCAACGTGGACACATCCTAAATTTTGGAAAAAAACAGAGGTGTTTTTTGCGAAGTGCCTACCTGTAGATTTTGGCCTCTAGCTCAGCCAGCACCTAGGGAAACCTACCAAACCTGTGCATTTCTGAAAACTAGAGACCTAGGGGAATCCAAGGAGGGGTGACTTGCGGGGCTCGGACCAGGTTCTGTTACCCAGAATCCTTTGCAAACCTCAAAATTTGGCTAAAAAAACACATGTCCCTCACATTTCTGTGGCAGAAAGTTCTGGAATCTGAGAGGAGCTACAAATTTCCTTCCACCCAGCGTTCCCCCAAGTCTCCCGATAAAAATGCTACCCCACTTGCGTGGGTAGGCCTAGCGCCGGCGACAGGAAACACCCCAAAGCGCAACGTGGACACATCCTAAATTTTGGAAAAAAACAGAGGTGTTTTTTGCGAAGTGCCTACCTGTAGATTTTGGCCTCTAGCTCAGCCGGCACCTAGGGAAACCTACCAAACCTGTGCATTTCTGAAAACTAGAGACCTAGGGGAATCCAAGGAGGGGTGACTTGCGGGGCTCGGACCAGGTTCTGTTACCCAGAATCCTTTGCAAACCTCAAAATTTGGCTAAAAAAACACATGTCCCTCACATTTCTGTGGCAGAAAGTTCTGGAATCTGAGAGGAGCTACAAATTTCCTTCCACCCAGCGTTCCCCCAAGTCTCCCGATAAAAATGATACCTCACTTGCGTGGGTAGGCCTAGCGCCGGCGACAGGAAACACCCCAAAGCGCAACGTGGACACATCCTAAATTTTGGAAAAAAACAGAGGTGTTTTTTGCGAAGTGCCTACCTGTAGATTTTGGCCTCTAGCTCAGCCGGCACCTAGGAAAACCTACCAAACCTGTGCATTTCTGAAAGCTAGAGACCTAGGGGAATCCAAGGAGGGGTGACTTGCGGGGCTCGGACCAGGTTCTGTTACCCAGAATCCTTTGCAAACCTCAAAATTTGGCTAAAAAAACACATGTCCCTCACATTTCTGTGGCAGAAAGTTCTGGAATCTGAGAGGAGCTACAAATTTCCTTCCACCCAGCGTTCCCCCAAGTCTCCCGATAAAAATGATACCTCACTTGCGTGGGTAGGCCTAGCGCCGGCGACAGGAAACACCCCAAAGCGCAACGTGGACACATCCTAAATTTTGGAAAAAAACAGAGGTGTTTTTTGCGAAGTGCCTACCTGTAGATTTTGGCCTCTAGCTCAGCCAGCACCTAGGGAAACCTACCAAACCTGTGCATTTCTGAAAACTAGAGACCTAGGGGAATCCAAGGAGGGGTGACTTGCGGGGCTCGGACCAGGTTCTGTTACCCAGAATCCTTTGCAAACCTCAAAATTTGGCTAAAAAAACACATGTCCCTCACATTTCTGTGGCAGAAAGTTCTGGAATCTGAGAGGAGCTACAAATTTCCTTCCACCCAGCGTTCCCCCAAGTCTCCCGATAAAAATGCTACCTCACTTGCGTGGGTAGGCCTAGCGCCGGCGACAGGAAACACCCCAAAGCGCAACGTGGACACATCCTAAATTTTTGAAAAAAACAGAGGTGTTTTTTGCGAAGTGCCTACCTGTAGATTTTGGCCTCTAGCTCAGCCGGCACCTAGGGAAACCTACCAAACCTGTGCATTTCTGAAAACTAGAGACCTAGGGGAATCCAAGGAGGGGTGACTTGCGGGGCTCGGACCAGGTTCTGTTACCCAGAATCCTTTGCAAACCTCAAAATTTGGCTAAAAAAACACATGTCCCTCACATTTCTGTGGCAGAAAGTTCTGGAATCTGAGAGGAGCTACAAATTTCCTTCCACCCAGCGTTCCCCCAAGTCTCCCGATAAAAATGATACCTCACTTGCGTGGGTAGGCCTAGCGCCGGCGACAGGAAACACCCCAAAGCGCAACGTGGACACATCCTAAATTTTGGAAAAAAACAGAGGTGTTTTTTGGGAAGTGCCTACCTGTAGATTTTGGCCTCTAGCTCAGCCGGCACCTAGGGAAACCTACCAAACCTGTGCATTTCTGAAAACTAGAGACCTAGGGGAATCCAAGGAGGGGTGACTTGCGGGGCTCGGACCAGGTTCTGTTACCCAGAATCCTTTGCAAACCTCAAAATTTGGCTAAAAAAACACGTCCCTCACATTTCTGTGGCAGAAAGTTCTGGAATCTGAGAGGAGCTACAAATTTCCTTCCACCCAGCGTTCCCCCAAGTCTCCCGATAAAAATGATACCTCACTTGCGTGGGTAGGCCTAGCGCCGGCGACAGGAAACACCCCAAAGCGCAACGTGGACACATCCTAAATTTTGGAAAAAAACAGAGGTGTTTTTTGCGAAGTGCCTACCTGTAGATTTTGGCCTCTAGCTCAGCCAGCACCTAGGGAAACCTACCAAACCTGTGCATTTCTGAAAACTAGAGACCTAGGGGAATCCAAGGAGGGGTGACTTGCGGGGCTCGGACCAGGTTCTGTTACCCAGAATCCTTTGCAAACCTCAAAATTTGGCTAAAAAAACACATGTCCCTCACATTTCTGTGGCAGAAAGTTCTGGAATCTGAGAGGAGCTACAAATTTCCTTCCACCCAGCGTTCCCCCAAGTCTCCCGATAAAAATGCTACCTCACTTGCGTGGGTAGGCCTAGCGCCGGCGACAGGAAACACCCCAAAGCGCAACGTGGACACATCCTAAATTTTGGAAAAAAACAGAGGTGTTTTTTGCGAAGTGCCTACCTGTAGATTTTGGCCTCTAGCTCAGCCGGCACCTAGGGAAACCTACCAAACCTGTGCATTTCTGAAAACTAGAGACCTAGGGGAATCCAAGGAGGGGTGACTTGCGGGGCTCGGACCAGGTTCTGTTACCCAGAATCCTTTGCAAACCTCAAAATTGGGCTAAAAAAACACGTCCCTCACATTTCTGTGGCAGAAAGTTCTAGAATCTGAGAGGAGCTACAAATTTCCTTCCACCCAGCGTTCCCCCAAGTCTCCCGATAAAAATGATACCTCACTTGCGTGGGTAGGCCTAGCGCCGGCGACAGGAAACACCCCAAAGCGCAACGTGGACACATCCTAAATTTTGGAAAAAAACAGAGGTGTTTTTTGCGAAGTGCCTACCTGTAGATTTTGGCCTCTAGCTCAGCCGGCACCTAGGGAAACCTACCAAACCTGTGCATTTCTGAAAACTAGAGACCTAGGGGAATCCAAGGAGGGGTGACTTGCGGGGCTCGGACCAGGTTCTGTTACCCAGAATCCTTTGCAAACCTCAAAATTTGGCTAAAAAAACACATGTCCCTCACATTTCTGTGGCAGAAAGTTCTGGAATCTGAGAGGAGCTACAAATTTCCTTCCACCCAGCGTTCCCCCAAGTCTCCCGATAAAAATGATACCTCACTTGCGTGGGTAGGCCTAGCGCCGGCGACAGGAAACACCCCAAAGCGCAACGTGGACACATCCTAAATTTTGGAAAAAAACAGAGGTGTTTTTTGCGAAGTGCCTACCTGTAGATTTTGGCCTCTAGCTCAGCCGGCACCTAGGAAAACCTACCAAACCTGTGCATTTCTGAAAGCTAGAGACCTAGGGGAATCCAAGGAGGGGTGACTTGCGGGGCTCGGACCAGGTTCTGTTACCCAGAATCCTTTGCAAACCTCAAAATTTGGCTAAAAAAACACATGTCCCTCACATTTCTGTGGCAGAAAGTTCTGGAATCTGAGAGGAGCTACAAATTTCCTTCCACCCAGCGTTCCCCCAAGTCTCCCGATAAAAATTATACCTCACTTGCGTGGGTAGGCCTAGCGCCGGCGACAGGAAACACCCCAAAGCGCAACGTGGACACATCCTAAATTTTGGAAAAAAACAGAGGTGTTTTTTGCGAAGTGCCTACCTGTAGATTTTGGCCTCTAGCTCAGCCGGCACCTAGGGAAACCTACCAAACCTGTGCATTTCTGAAAACTAGAGACCTAGGGGAATCCAAGGAGGGGTGACTTGCGGGGCTCGGACCAGGTTCTGTTACCCAGAATCCTTTGCAAACCTCAAAATTTGGCTAAAAAAACACGTCCCTCACATTTCTGTGGCAGAAAGTTCTGGAATCTGAGAGGAGCTACAAATTTCCTTCCACCCAGCGTTCCCCCAAGTCTCCCGATAAAAATGATACCTCACTTGCGTGGGTAGGCCTAGCGCCGGCGACAGGAAACACCCCAAAGCGCAACGTGGACACATCCTAAATTTTGGAAAAAAACAGAAGTGTTTTTTGCGAAGTGCCTACCTGTAGATTTTGGCCTCTAGCTCAGCCGGCACCTAAGGAAACCTACCAAACCTGTGCATTTCTGAAAACTAAAGACCTAGGGGAATCCAAGGAGGGGTGACTTGCGGGGCTCGGACCAGGTTCTGTTACCCAGAATCCTTTGCAAACCTCAAAATTTGGCTAAAAAAACACATGTTCCTCACATTTCTGTGGCAGAAAGTTCTGGAATCTGAGAGGAGCTACAAATTTCCTTCCACCCAGCGTTCCCCCAAGTCTCCCGATAAAAATGATATCTCACTTGCGTGGGTAGGCCAAGCGCCGGCGACAGGAAACACCCCAAAGCGCAACGTGGACACATCCTAAATTTGGGAAAAAAACAGAGGTGTTTTTTGCGAAGTGCCTACCTGTAGATTTTGGCCTCTAGCTCAGCCGGCACCTAGGGAAACCAACCAAACCTGTGCATTTCTGAAAACTAGAGACCTAGGGGAATCCAAGGAGGGGTGACTTGCGGGGTCGGACCAGGTTCTGTTACCCAGAATCCTTTGCAAACCTCAAAATTTGGCTACAAAAACACATGTCCCTCACATTTCTGTGGCAGAAAGTTTTGGAATGTGAGAGGAGCTACAAATTTCCTTCCACCCAGCGTTCCCCCAAGTCTCCCGATAAAAGTGATACCTCACTTGCGTGGGTAGGCCTAGCGCCGGCGACAGGAAACACCCCAAAGCGCAACGTGGACACATCCTAAATTTTGGAAAAAAACAGAGGTGTTTTTTGCGAAGTGCCTACCTGTAGATTTTGGCCTCTAGCTCAGCCGGCACCTATGGAAACCTACCAAACCTGTGCATTTCTGAAAACTAGAGACCTAGGGGAATCCAAGGAGGGGTGACTTGCGGGGCTCGGACCAGGTTCTGTTACCCAGAATCCTTTGCAAACCTCAAAATTTGGCTAAAAAAACACATGTCCCTCACATTTCTGTGGCAGAAAGTTCTGGAATCTGAGAGGAGCTACAAATTTCCTTCCACCCAGCGTTCCCCCAAGTCTCCCGATAAAAATGATACCTCACTTGCGTGGGTAGGCCTAGCGCCGGCGACAGGAAACACCCCAAAGCGCAACGTGGACACATCCTAAATTTTGGAAAAAAACAGAGGTGTTTTTTGCGAAGTGCCTACCTGTAGATTTTGGCCTCTAGCTCAGCCGGCACCTAGGGAAACCTACCAAACCTGTGCATTTCTGAAAGCTAGAGACCTAGGGGAATCCAAGGAGGGGTGACTTGCGGGGCTCGGACCAGGTTCTGTTACCCAGAATCCTTTGCAAACCTCAAAATTTGGCTAAAAAAACACATGTCCCTCACATTTCTGTGGCAGAAAGTTCTGGAATCTGAGAGGAGCTACAAATTTCCTTCCACCCAGCGTTCCCCCAAGTCTCCCGATAAAAATGATACCTCACTTGCGTGGGTAGGCCTAGCGCCGGCGACAGGAAACACCCCAAAGCGCAACGTGGACACATCCTAAATTTTGGAAAAAAACAGAGGTGTTTTTTGCGAAGTGCCTACCTGTAGATTTTGGCCTCTAGCTCAGCCGGCACCTAGGGAAACCTACCAAACCTGTGCATTTCTGAAAACTAGAGACCTAGGGGAATCCAAGGAGGGGTGACTTGCGGGGCTCGGACCAGGTTCTGTTACCCAGAATCCTTTGCAAACCTCAAAATTTGGCTAAAAAAACACATGTCCCTCACATTTCTGTGGCAGAAAGTTCTGGAATCTGAGAGGAGCTACAAATTTCCTTCCACCCAGCGTTCCCCCAAGTCTCCCGATAAAAATGCTACCTCACTTGCGTGGGTAGGCCTAGCGCCGGCGACAGGAAACACCCCAAAGCGCAACGTGGACACATCCTAAATTTTGAAAAAAAACAGAGGTGTTTTTTGCAAAGTGCCTACCTGTAGATTTTGGCCTCTAGCTCAGCCGGCACCTAGGGAAACCTACCAAACCTGTGCATTTCTGAAAACTAGAGACCTAGGGGAATCCAAGGAGGGGTGACTTGCGGGGCTCGGACCAGGTTCTGTTACCCAGAATCCTTTGCAAACCTCAAAATTTGGCTAAAAAAACACATGTCCCTCACATTTCTGTGGCAGAAAGTTCTAGAATCTGAGAGGAGCTACAAATTTCCTTCCACCCAGCGTTCCCCCAAGTCTCCCGATAAAAATGCTACCTCACTTGCGTGGGTAGGCCTAGCGCCGGCGACAGGAAACACCCCAAAGCGCAACGTGGACACATCCTAAATTTTGGAAAAAAACAGAGGTGTTTTTTGCGAAGTGCCTACCTGTAGATTTTGGCCTCTAGCTCAGCCGGCACCTAGGGAAACCTACAAAACCTGTGCATTTCTGAAAACTAGAGACCTAGGGGAATCCAAGGAGGGGTGACTTGCGGGGCTCGGACCAGGTTCTGTTACCCAGAATCCTTTGCAAACCTCAAAATTTGGCTAAAAAAACACATGTCCCTCACATTTCTGTGGCAGAAAGTTCTGGAATCTGAGAGGAGCTACAAATTTCCTTCCACCCAGCTTTCCCCCAAGTCTCCCGATAAAAATTATACCTCACTTGCGTGGGTAGGCCTAGCGCCGGCGACAGGAAACACCCCAAAGCGCAACGTGGACACATCCTAAATTTTGGAAAAAAACAGAGGTGTTTTTTGCGAAGTGCCTACCTGTAGATTTTGGCCTCTAGCTCAGCCGGCACCTAGGGAAACCTACCAAACCTGTGCATTTCTGAAAGCTAGAGACCTAGGGGAATCCAAGGAGGGGTGACTTGCGGAGCTCGGACCAGGTTCTGTTACCCAGAATCCTTTGCAAACCTCAAAATTTGGCTAAAAAAACACATGTCCCTCACATTTCTGTGGCAGAAAGTTCTGGAATCTGAGAGGAGCTACAAATTTCCTTCCACCCAGCGTTCCCCCAAGTCTCCCGATAAAAATTATACCTCACTTGCGTGGGTAGGCCTAGCGCCGGCGACAGGAAACACCCCAAAGCGCAACGTGGACACATCCTAAATTTTGGAAAAAAACAGAGGTGTTTTTTGCGAAGTGCCTACCTGTAGATTTTGGCCTCTAGCTCAGCCGGCACCTAGGGAAACCTACCAAACCTGTGCATTTCTGAAAACTAGAGACCTAGGGGAATCCAAGGAGGGGTGACTTGCGGGGCTCGGACCAGGTTCTGTTACCCAGAATCCTTTGCAAACCTCAAAATTTGGCTAAAAAAACACATCCCTCACATTTCTGTGGCAGAAAGTTCTGGAATCTGAGAGGAGCTACAAATTTCCTTCCACCCAGCGTTCCCCCAAGTCTCCCGATAAAAATGATACCTCACTTGCGTGGGTAGGCCTAGCGCCGGCGACAGGAAACACCCCAAAGCGCAACGTGGACACATCCTAAATTTTGGAAAAAAACAGAAGTGTTTTTTGCGAAGTGCCTACCTGTAGATTTTGGCCTCTAGCTCAGCCGGCACCTAAGGAAACCTACCAAACCTGTGCATTTCTGAAAACTAAAGACCTAGGGGAATCCAAGGAGGGGTGACTTGCGGGGCTCGGACCAGGTTCTGTTACCCAGAATCCTTTGCAAACCTCAAAATTTGGCTAAAAAAACACATGTTCCTCACATTTCTGTGGCAGAAAGTTCTGGAATCTGAGAGGAGCTACAAATTTCCTTCCACCCAGCGTTCCCCCAAGTCTCCCGATAAAAATGATATCTCACTTGCGTGGGTAGGCCAAGCGCCGGCGACAGGAAACACCCCAAAGCGCAACGTGGACACATCCTAAATTTGGGAAAAAAACAGAGGTGTTTTTTGCGAAGTGCCTACCTGTAGATTTTGGCCTCTAGCTCAGCCGGCACCTAGGGAAACCAACCAAACCTGTGCATTTCTGAAAACTAGAGACCTAGGGGAATCCAAGGAGGGGTGACTTGCGGGGTCGGACCAGGTTCTGTTACCCAGAATCCTTTGCAAACCTCAAAATTTGGCTACAAAAACACATGTCCCTCACATTTCTGTGGCAGAAAGTTCTGGAATGTGAGAGGAGCTACAAATTTCCTTCCACCCAGCGTTCCCCCAAGTCTCCCGATAAAAGTGATACCTCACTTGCGTGGGTAGGCCTAGCGCCGGCGACAGGAAACACCCCAAAGCGCAACGTGGACACATCCTAAATTTTGGAAAAAAACAGAGGTGTTTTTTGCGAAGTGCCTACCTGTAGATTTTGGCCTCTAGCTCAGCCGGCACCTATGGAAACCTACCAAACCTGTGCATTTCTGAAAACTAGAGACCTAGGGGAATCCAAGGAGGGGTGACTTGCGGGGCTCGGACCAGGTTCTGTTACCCAGAATCCTTTGCAAACCTCAAAATTTGGCTAAAAAAACACATGTCCCTCACATTTCTGTGGCAGAAAGTTCTGGAATCTGAGAGGAGCTACAAATTTCCTTCCACCCAGCGTTCCCCCAAGTCTCCCGATAAAAATGATACCTCACTTGCGTGGGTAGGCCTAGCGCCGGCGACAGGAAACACCCCAAAGCGCAACGTGGACACATCCTAAATTTTGGAAAAAAACAGAGGTGTTTTTTGCGAAGTGCCTACCTGTAGATTTTGGCCTCTAGCTCAGCCGGCACCTAGGGAAACCTACCAAACCTGTGCATTTCTGAAAGCTAGAGACCTAGGGGAATCCAAGGAGGGGTGACTTGCGGGGCTCGGACCAGGTTCTGTTACCCAGAATCCTTTGCAAACCTCAAAATTTGGCTAAAAAAACACATGTCCCTCACATTTCTGTGGCAGAAAGTTCTGGAATCTGAGAGGAGCTACAAATTTCCTTCCACCCAGCGTTCCCCCAAGTCTCCCGATAAAAATGATACCTCACTTGCGTGGGTAGGCCTAGCGCCGGCGACAGGAAACACCCCAAAGCGCAACGTGGACACATCCTAAATTTTGGAAAAAAACAGAGGTGTTTTTTGCGAAGTGCCTACCTGTAGATTTTGGCCTCTAGCTCAGCCGGCACCTAGGGAAACCTACCAAACCTGTGCATTTCTGAAAACTAGAGACCTAGGGGAATCCAAGGAGGGGTGACTTGCGGGGCTCGGACCAGGTTCTGTTACCCAGAATCCTTTGCAAACCTCAAAATTTGGCTAAAAAAACACATGTCCCTCACATTTCTGTGGCAGAAAGTTCTGGAATCTGAGAGGAGCTACAAATTTCCTTCCACCCAGCGTTCCCCCAAGTCTCCCGATAAAAATGCTACCTCACTTGCGTGGGTAGGCCTAGCGCCGGCGACAGGAAACACCCCAAAGCGCAACGTGGACACATCCTAAATTTTGGAAAAAAACAGAGGTGTTTTTTGCGAAGTGCCTACCTGTAGATTTTGGCCTCTAGCTCAGCCGGCACCTAGGGAAACCTACCAAACCTGTGCATTTCTGAAAACTAGAGACCTAGGGGAATCCAAGGAGGGGTGACTTGCGGGGCTCGGACAAGGTTCTGTTACCCAGAATCCTTTGCAAACCTCAAAATTTGGCTAAAAAAACACATGTCTCTCACATTTCTGTGGCAGAAAGTTCTGGAATCTGAGAGGAGCTACAAATTTCCTTCCACCCAGCGTTCCCCCAAGTCTCCCGATAAAAATGCTACCTCACTTGCGTGGGTAGGCCTAGCGCCGGCGACAGGAAACACCCCAAAGCGCAACGTGGACACATCCTAAATTTTGGAAAAAAACAGAGGTGTTTTTTGCGAAGTGCCTACCTGTAGATTTTGGCCTCTAGCTCAGCCGGCACCTAGGGAAACCTACCAAACCTGTGCATTTCTGAAAACTAGAGACCTAGGGGAATCCAAGGAGGGGTGACTTGCGGGGCTCGGACCAGGTTCTGTTACCCAGAATCCTTTGCAAACCTCAAAATTTGGCTAAAAAAACACATGTCCCTCACATTTCTGTGGCAGAAAGTTCTGGAATCTGAGAGGAGCTACAAATTTCCTTCCACCCAGCGTTCCCCCAAGTCTCCCGATAAAAATGATACCTCACTTGCGTGGGTAGGCCTAGCGCCGGCGACAGGAAACACCCCAAAGCGCAACGTGGACACATCCTAAATTTTGGGAAAAAACAGAGGTGTTTTTTGCGAAGTGCCTACCTGTAGATTTTGGCCTCTAGCTCAGCCGGCACCTAGGAAAACCTACCAAACCTGTGCATTTCTGAAAGCTAGAGACCTAGGGGAATCCAAGGAGGGGTGACCTGCGGGGCTCGGACCAGGTTCTGTTACCCAGAATCCTTTGCAAACCTCAAAATTTGGCTAAAAAAACACATGTCCCTCACATTTCTGTGGCAGAAAGTTCTGGAATCTGAGAGGAGCTACAAATTTCCTTCCACCCAGCGTTCCCCCAAGTCTCCCGATAAAAATGATACCTCACTTGCGTGGGTAGGCCTAGCGCCGGCGACAGGAAACACCCCAAAGCGCAACGTGGACACATCCTAAATTTTGGAAAAAAACAGAGGTGTTTTTTGCGAAGTGCCTACCTGTAGATTTTGGCCTCTAGCTCAGCCGGCACCTACGGAAACCTACCAAACCTGTGCATTTCTGAAAACTAGAGACCTAGGGGAATCCAAGGAGGGGTGACTTGCGGGGCTCGGACCAGGTTCTGTTACCCAGAATCCTTTGCAAACCTCAAAATTTGTCTAAAAAAACACGTCCCTCACATTTCTGTGGCAGAAAGTTCTGGAATCTGAGAGGAGCTACAAATTTCCTTCCACCCAGCGTTCCCCCAAGTCTCCCGATAAAAATGATACCTCACTTGCATGGGTAGGCCTAGCGCCGGCGACAGGAAACACCCCAAAGCGCAACGTGGACACATCCTAAATTTTGGAAAAAAACAGAGGTGTTTTTTGCGAAGTGCCTACCTGTAGATTTTGGCCTCTAGCTCAGCCGGCACCTAGGGAAACCTACCAAACCTGTGCATTTCTGAAAACTAGAGACCTAGGGGAATCCAAGGAGGGGTGACTTGCGGGGCTCGGACCAGGTTCTGTTACCCAGAATCCTTTGCAAACCTCAAAATTTGGCTAAAAAAACACATGTCCCTCACATTTCTGTGGCAGAAAGTTCTGGAATCTGAGAGGAGCTACAAATTTCCTTCCACCCAGCGTTCCCCCAAGTCTCCCGATAAAAATGATACCTCACTTGCGTGGGTAGGCCTAGCGCCGGCGACAGGAAACACCCCAAAGCGCAACGTGGACACATCCTAAATTTTGGAAAAAAACAGAGGTGTTTTTTGCGAAGTGCCTACCTGTAGATTTTGGCCTCTAGCTCAGCCGGCACCTAGGGAAACCTACCAAACCTGTGCATTTCTGAAAACTAGAGACCTAGGGGAATCCAAGGAGGGGTGACTTGCGGGGCTCGGACCAGGTTCTGTTACCCAGAATCCTTTGCAAACCTCAAAATTTGGCTAAAAAAACACATGTCCCTCACATTTCTGTGGCAGAAAGTTCTGGAATCTGAGAGGAGCTACAAATTTCCTTCCACCCAGCGTTCCCCCAAGTCTCCCGATAAAAATGATACCTCACTTGCGTGGGTAGGCCTAGCGCCGGCGACAGGAAACACCCCAAAGCGCAACGTGGACACATCCTAAATTTTGGAAAAAAACAGAGGTGTTTTTTGCGAAGTGCCTACCTGTAGATTTTGGCCTCTAGCTCAGCCGGCACCTAGGAAAACCTACCAAACCTGTGCATTTCTGAAAGCTAGAGACCTAGGGGAATCCAAGGAGGGGTGACTTGCGGGGCTCGGACCAGGTTCTGTTACCCAGAATCCTTTGCAAACCTCAAAATTTGGCTAAAAAAACACATGTCCCTCACATTTCTGTGGCAGAAAGTTCTGGAATCTGAGAGGAGCTACAAATTTCCTTCCACCCAGCGTTCCCCCAAGTCTCCCGATAAAAATGATACCTCACTTGCGTGGGTAGGCCTAGCGCCGGCGACAGGAAACACCCCAAAGCGCAACGTGGACACATCCTAAATTTTGGAAAAAAACAGAGGTGTTTTTTGCGAAGTGCCTACCTGTAGATTTTGGCTTCTAGCTCAGCCGGCACCTACGGAACCCTACCAAACCTGTGCATTTCTGAAAACTAGAGACCTAGGGGAATCCAAGGAGGGGTGACTTGCGGGGCTCGGACCAGGTTCTGTTACCCAGAATCCTTTGCAAACCTCAAAATTTGGCTAAAAAAACACGTCCCTCACATTTCTGTGGCAGAAAGTTCTGGAATCTGAGAGGAGCTACAAATTTCCTTCCACCCAGCGTTCCCCCAAGTCTCCCGATAAAAATGATACCTCACTTGCGTGGGTAGGCCTAGCGCCGGCGACAGGAAACACCCCAAAGCGCAACGTGGACACATCCTAAATTTTGGAAAAAAACAGAGGTGTTTTTTGCGAAGTGCCTACCTGTAGATTTTGGCCTCTAGCTCAGCCGGCACCTAGGGAAACCTACCAAACCTGTGCATTTCTGAAAACTAGAGACCTAGGGGAATCCAAGGAGGGGTGACTTGCAGGGCTCGGACCAGGTTCTGTTACCCAGAATCCTTTGCAAACCTCAAAATTTGGCTAAAAAAACACATGTCCCTCACATTTCTGTGGCAGAAAGTTCTGGAATCTGAGAGGAGCTACAAATTTCCTTCCACCCAGCGTTCCCCCAAGTCTCCCGATAAAAATGATTCCTCACTTGCGTGGGTAGGCCTAGCGCCGGCGACAGGAAACACCCCAAAGCGCAACGTGGACACATCCTAAATTTTGGAAAAAAACAGAGGTGTTTTTTGCGAAGTGCCTACCTGTAGATTTTGGCCTCTAGCTCAGCCGGCACCTAGGGAAACCTACCAAACCTGTGCATTTCTGAAAACTAGAGACCTAGGGGAATCCAAGGAGGGGTGACTTGCGGGGCTCGGACCAGGTTCTGTTACCCAGAATCCTTTGCAAACCTCAAAATTTGGCTAAAAAAACACATGTCCCTCACATTTCTGTGGCAGAAAGTTCTGGAATCTGAGAGGAGCTACAAATTTCCTTCCACCCAGCGTTCCCCCAAGTCTCCCGATAAAAATGATACCTCACTTGCGTGGGTAGGCCTAGCGCCGGCGACAGGAAACACCCCAAAGCGCAACGTGGACACATCCTAAATTTTGGAAAAAAACAGAGGTGTTTTTTGCGAAGTGCCTACCTGTAGATTTTGGCCTCTAGCTCAGCCGGCACCTAGGGAAACCTACCAAACCTGTGCATTTCTGAAAACTAGAGACCTAGGGGAATCCAAGGAGGGGTGACTTGCGGGGCTCGGACCAGGTTCTGTTACCCAGAATCCTTTGCAAACCTCAAAATTTGGCTAAAAAAACACATGTCCCTCACATTTCTGTGGCAGAAAGTTCTGGAATCTGAGAGGAGCTACAAATTTCCTTCCACCCAGCGTTCCCCCAAGTCTCCCGATAAAAATGATACCTCACTTGCGTGGGTAGGCCTAGCGCCGGCGACAGGAAACACCCCAAAGCGCAACGTGGACACATCCTAAATTTTGGAAAAAAACAGAGGTGTTTTTTGCGAAGTGCCTACCTGTAGATTTTGGCCTCTAGCTCAGCCGGCACCTAGGGAAACCTACCAAACCTGTGCATTTCTGAAAACTAGAGACCTAGGGGAATCCAAGGAGGGGTGACTTGCAGGGCTCGGACCAGGTTCTGTTACCCAGAATCCTTTGCAAACCTCAAAATTTGGCTAAAAAAACACATGTCCCTCACATTTCTGTGGCAGAAAGTTCTGGAATCTGAGAGGAGCTACAAATTTCCTTCCACCCAGCGTTCCCCCAAGTCTCCCGATAAAAATGATTCCTCACTTGCGTGGGTAGGCCTAGCGCCGGCGACAGGAAACACCCCAAAGCGCAACGTGGACACATCCTAAATTTTGGAAAAAAACAGAGGTGTTTTTTGCGAAGTGCCTACCTGTAGATTTTGGCCTCTAGCTCAGCCGGCACCTAGGGAAACCTACCAAACCTGTGCATTTCTGAAAACTAGAGACCTAGGGGAATCCAAGGAGGGGTGACTTGCGGGGCTCGGACCAGGTTCTGTTACCCAGAATCCTTTGCAAACCTCAAAATTTGGCTAAAAAAACACATGTCCCTCACATTTCTGTGGCAGAAAGTTCTGGAATCTGAGAGGAGCTACAAATTTCCTTCCACCCAGCGTTCCCCCAAGTCTCCCGATAAAAATGATACCTCACTTGCGTGGGTAGGC
Organism: Pleurodeles waltl; assembly: GCF_031143425.1. Lineage (NCBI taxonomy): Eukaryota > Metazoa > Chordata > Amphibia > Caudata > Salamandridae > Pleurodeles > Pleurodeles waltl. Next base: position 265,744,963 of record NC_090440.1, read on the forward strand.
CTAGCGCCGGCGACAGGAAACACCCCAAAGCGCAACGTGGACACATCCTAAATTTTGGAAAAAAACAGAGGTGTTTTTTGCGAAGTGCCTACCTGTAGATTTTGGCCTCTAGCTCAGCCGGCACCTAGGGAAACCTACCAAACCTGTGCATTTCTGAAAACTAGAGACCTAGGGGAATCCAAGGAGGGGTGACTTGCGGGGCTCGGACCAGGTTCTGTTACCCAGAATCCTTTGCAAACCTCAAAATTTGGCTAAAAAAACACATGTCCCTCACATTTCTGTGGCAGAAAGTTCTGGAATCTGAGAGGAGCTACAAATTTCCTTCCACCCAGCGTTCCCCCAAGTCTCCCGATAAAAATGATACCTCACTTGCGTGGGTAGGCCTAGCGCCGGCGACAGGAAACACCCCAAAGCGCAACGTGGACACATCCTAAATTTTGGAAAAAAACAGAGGTGTTTTTTGCGAAGTGCCTACCTGTAGATTTTGGCCTCTAGCTCAGCCGGCACCTAGGGAAACCTACCAAACCTGTGCATTTCTGAAAACTAGAGACCTAGGGGAATCCAAGGAGGGGTGACTTGCGGGGCTCGGACCAGGTTCTGTTACCCAGAATCCTTTGCAAACCTCAAAATTTGGCTAAAAAAACACATGTCCCTCACATTTTTGTGGCAGAAAGTTCTGGAATCTGAGAGGAGCTACAAATTTCCTTCCACCCAGCGTTCCCCCAAGTCTCCCGATAAAAATGATACCTCACTTGCGTGGGTAGGCCTAGCGCCGGCGACAGGAAACACCCCAAAGCGCAACGTGGACACATCCTAAATTTTGGAAAAAAACAGAGGTGTTTTTTGCGAAGTGCCTACCTGTAGATTTTGGCCTCTAGCTCAGCCGGCACCTAGGGAAACCTACCAAACCTGTGCATTTCTGAAAACTAGAGACCTAGGGGAATCCAAGGAGGGGTGACTTGCGGGGCTCGGACAAGGTTCTGTTACCCAGAATCCTTTGCAAACCTCAAAATTTGGCTAAAAAAACACATGTCTCTCACATTTCTGTGGCAGAAAGTTCTGGAATCTGAGAGGAGCTACAAATTTCCTTCCACCCAGCGTTCCCCCAAGTCTCCCGATAAAAATGATACCTCACTTGCGTGGGTAGGCCTAGCGCCGGCGACAGGAAACACCCTAAAGCGCAAAGTGGACACATCCTAAATTTTGGAAAAAAACAGAGGTGTTTTTTGCGACGTGCCTACCTGTAGATTTTGGCCTCTAGCTCAGCCGGCACCTAGGGAAACCTACCAAACCTGTGCATTTCTGAAAACTAGAGACCTAGGGGAATCCAAGGAGGGGTGACTTGCGGGGCTCGGACCAGGTTCTGTTACCCAGAATCCTTTGCAAACCTCAAAATTTGGCTTAAAAAACACATGTCCCTCACATTTTTGTGGCAGAAAGTTCTGGAAACTGAGAGGAGCTACAAATTTCCTTCCACCCAGCGTTCCCCCAAGTCTCCCGATAAAAATGATACCTCACTTGCGTGGGTGGGCCTAGCGCCGGCGACAGGAAACACCCCAAAGCGCAACGTGGACACATCCTAAATTTTGGAAAAAAACAGAGGTGTTTTTTGCGAAGTGCCTACCTGTAGATTTTGGCCTCTAGCTCAGCCGGCACCTAAGGAAACCTACCAAACCTGTGCATTTCTGAAAACTAGAGACCTAGGGGAATCCAAGGAGGGGTGACTTGCGGGGCTCGGACCAGGTTCTGTTACCCAGAATCCTTTGCAAACCTCAAAATTTGGCTAAAAAAATACATGTTCCTCAAATTTTTGTGGCAGAAAGTTCTGGAATCTGAGAGGAGCTACAAATTTCCTACCACCCAGCGTTCCCCCAAGTCTCCCGATAAAAATGATATCTCACTTGCGTGGGTAGGCCTAGCGCCGGCGACAGGAAACACCCCAAAGCGCAACGTGGACACATCCTAAATTTTGGAAAAAAACAGAGGTGTTTTTTGCGAAGTGCCTACCTGTAGATTTTGGCCTCTAGCTCAGCCGGCACCTAGGGAAACCAACCAAACCTGTGCATTTCTGAAAACTAGAGACCTAGGGGAATCCAAGGAGGGGTGACTTGCGGGGCTCGGACCAGGTTCTGTTACCCAGAATCCTTTGCAAACCTCAAAATTTGGCTACAAAAACACATGTCCCTCACATTTCTGTGGCAGAAAGTTCTGGAATGTGAGAGGAGCTACAAATTTCCTTCCACCCAGCGTTCCCCCAAGTCTCCCGATAAAAATGATACCTCACTTGCGTGGGTAGGCCTAGCGCCGGCGACAGGAAACACCCCAAAGCGCAACGTGGACACATCCTAAATTTTGGAAAAAAACAGAGGTGTTTTTTGCGAAGTGCCTACCTGTAGATTTTGGCCTCTAGCTCAGCCGGCACCTATGGAAACCTACCAAACCTGTGCATTTCTGAAAACTAGAGACCTAGGGGAATCCAAGGAGGGGTGACTTGCGGGGCTCGGACCAGGTGCTGTTACCCAGAATCCTTTGCAAACCTCAAAATTTGGCTAAAAAAACACATGTCCCTAACATTTCTGTGGCAGAAAGTTCTGGAATGTGAGAGGAGCTACAAATTTCCTTCCACCCAGCGTTCCCCCAAGTCTCCCGATAAAAATGATACCTCACTTGCGTGGGTAGGCCTAGCGCCGGCGACAGGAAACACCCCAAAGCGCAACGTGGACACATCCTAAATTTTGGAAAAAAACAGAGGTGTTTTTTGCGAAGTGCCTACCTGTAGATTTTGGCCTCTAGCTCAGCCGGCACCTAGGGAAACCTACCAAACCTGTGCATTTCTGAAAGCTAGAGACCTAGGGGAATCCAAGGAGGGGTGACTTGCGGGGCTCGGACCAGGTTCTGTTACCCAGAATCCTTTGCAAACCTCAAAATTTGGCTAAAAAAACACATGTCCCTCACATTTCTGTGGCAGAAAGTTCTGGAATCTGAGAGGAGCTACAAATTTCCTTCCACCCAGCGTTCCCCCAAGTCTCCCGATAAAAATGATTCCTCACTTGCGTGGGTAGGCCTAGCGCCGGCGACAGGAAACACCCCAAAGCGCAACGTGGACACATCCTAAATTTTGGAAAAAAACAGAGGTGTTTTTTGCGAAGTGCCTACCTGTAGATTTTGGCCTCTAGCTCAGCCGGCACCTAGGGAAACCTACCAAACCTGTGCATTTCTGAAAACTAGAGACCTAGGGGAATCCAAGGAGGGGTGACTTGCGGGGCTCGGACCAGGTTCTGTTACCCAGAATCCTTTGCAAACCTCAAAATTTGGCTAAAAAAACACATGTCCCTCACATTTCTGTGGCAGAAAGTTCTGGAATCTGAGAGGAGCTACAAATTTCCTTCCACCCAGCGTTCCCCCAAGTCTCCCGATAAAAATGATACCTCACTTGCGTGGGTAGGCCTAGCGCCGGCGACAGGAAACACCCCAAAGCGCAACGTGGACACATCCTAAATTTTGGAAAAAAACAGAGGTGTTTTTTGCGAAGTGCCTACCTGTAGATTTTGGCCTCTAGCTCAGCCGGCACCTAGGGAAACCTACCAAACCTGTGCATTTCTGAAAACTAGAGACCTAGGGGAATCCAAGGAGGGGTGACTTGCGGGGCTCGGACCAGGTTCTGTTACCCAGAATCCTTTGCAAACCTCAAAATTTGGCTAAAAAAACACATGTCCCTCACATTTCTGTGGCAGAAAGTTCTGGAATCTGAGAGGAGCTACAAATTTCCTTCCACCCAGCGTTCCCCCAAGTCTCCCGATAAAAATGATACCTCACTTGCGTGGGTAGGCCTAGCGCCGGCGACAGGAAACACCCCAAAGCGCAACGTGGACACATCCTAAATTTTGGAAAAAAACAGAGGTGTTTTTTGCGAAGTGCCTACCTGTAGATTTTGGCCTCTAGCTCAGCCGGCACCTAGGGAAACCTACCAAACCTGTGCATTTCTGAAAACTAGAGACCTAGGGGAATCCAAGGAGGGGTGACTTGCGGGGCTCGGACCAGGTTCTGTTACCCAGAATCCTTTGCAAACCTCAAAATTTGGCTAAAAAAACACATGTCCCTCACATTTTTGTGGCAGAAAGTTCTGGAATCTGAGAGGAGCTACAAATTTCCTTCCACCCAGCGTTCCCCCAAGTCTCCCGATAAAAATGATACCTCACTTGCGTGGGTAGGCCTAGCGCCGGCGACAGGAAACACCCCAAAGCGCAACGTGGACACATCCTAAATTTTGGAAAAAAACAGAAGTGTTTTTTGCGAAGTGCCTACCTGTAGATTTTGGCCTCTAGCTCAGCCGGCACCTAGGGAAACCTACCAAACCTGTGCATTTCTGAAAACTAGAGACCTAGGGGAATCCAAGGAGGGGTGACTTGCGGGGCTCGGACAAGGTTCTGTTACCCAGAATCCTTTGCAAACCTCAAAATTTGGCTAAAAAAACACATGTCTCTCACATTTCTGTGGCAGAAAGTTCTGGAATCTGAGAGGAGCTACAAATTTCCTTCCACCCAGCGTTCCCCCAAGTCTCCCGATAAAAATGATACCTCACTTGCGTGGGTAGGCCTAGCGCCGGCGACAGGAAACACCCTAAAGCGCAAAGTGGACACATCCTAAATTTTGGAAAAAAACAGAGGTGTTTTTTGCGACGTGCCTACCTGTAGATTTTGGCCTCTAGCTCAGCCGGCACCTAGGGAAACCTACCAAACCTGTGCATTTCTGAAAACTAGAGACCTAGGGGAATCCAAGGAGGGGTGACTTGCGGGGCTCGGACCAGGTTCTGTTACCCAGAATCCTTTGCAAACCTCAAAATTTGGCTTAAAAAACACATGTCCCTCACATTTTTGTGGCAGAAAGTTCTGGAAACTGAGAGGAGCTACAAATTTCCTTCCACCCAGCGTTCCCCCAAGTCTCCCGATAAAAATGATACCTCACTTGCGTGGGTGGGCCTAGCGCCGGCGACAGGAAACACCCCAAAGCGCAACGTGGACACATCCTAAATTTTGGAAAAAAACAGAGGTGTTTTTTGCGAAGTGCCTACCTGTAGATTTTGGCCTCTAGCTCAGCCGGCACCTAAGGAAACCTACCAAACCTGTGCATTTCTGAAAACTAGAGACCTAGGGGAATCCAAGGAGGGGTGACTTGCGGGGCTCGGACCAGGTTCTGTTACCCAGAATCCTTTGCAAACCTCAAAATTTGGCTAAAAAAATACATGTTCCTCAAATTTTTGTGGCAGAAAGTTCTGGAATCTGAGAGGAGCTACAAATTTCCTACCACCCAGCGTTCCCCCAAGTCTCCGGATAAAAATGATATCTCACTTGCGTGGGTAGGCCTAGCGCCGGCGACAGGAAACACCCCAAAGCGCAACGTGGACACATCCTAAATTTTGGAAAAAAACAGAGGTGTTTTTTGCGAAGTGCCTACCTGTAGATTTTGGCCTCTAGCTCAGCCGGCACCTAGGGAAACCAACCAAACCTGTGCATTTCTGAAAACTAGAGACCTAGGGGAATCCAAGGAGGGGTGACTTGCGGGGCTCGGACCAGGTTCTGTTACCCAGAATCCTTTGCAAACCTCAAAATTTGGCTACAAAAACACATGTCCCTCACATTTCTGTGGCAGAAAGTTCTGGAATGTGAGAGGAGCTACAAATTTCCTTCCACCCAGCGTTCCCCCAAGTCTCCCGATAAAAATGATACCTCACTTGCGTGGGTAGGCCTAGCGCCGGCGACAGGAAACACCCCAAAGCGCAACGTGGACACATCCTAAATTTTGGAAAAAAACAGAGGTGTTTTTTGCGAAGTGCCTACCTGTAGATTTTGGCCTCTAGCTCAGCCGGCACCTATGGAAACCTACCAAACCTGTGCATTTCTGAAAACTAGAGACCTAGGGGAATCCAAGGAGGGGTGACTTGCGGGGCTCGGACCAGGTGCTGTTACCCAGAATCCTTTGCAAACCTCAAAATTTGGCTAAAAAAACACATGTCCCTAACATTTCTGTGGCAGAAAGTTCTGGAATGTGAGAGGAGCTACAAATTTCCTTCCACCCAGCGTTCCCCCAAGTCTCCCGATAAAAATGATACCTCACTTGCGTGGGTAGGCCTAGCGCCGGCGACAGGAAACACCCCAAAGCGCAACGTGGACACATCCTAAATTTTGGAAAAAAACAGAGGTGTTTTTTGCGAAGTGCCTACCTGTAGATTTTGGCCTCTAGCTCAGCCGGCACCTAGGGAAACCTACCAAACCTGTGCATTTCTGAAAGCTAGAGACCTAGGGGAATCCAAGGAGGGGTGACTTGCGGGGCTCGGACCAGGTTCTGTTACCCAGAATCCTTTGCAAACCTCAAAATTTGGCTAAAAAAACACATGTCCCTCACATTTCTGTGGCAGAAAGTTCTGGAATCTGAGAGGAGCTACAAATTTCCTTCCACCCAGCGTTCCCCCAAGTCTCCCGATAAAAATGATACCTCACTTGCGTGGGTAGGCCTAGCGCCGGCGACAGGAAACACCCCAAAGCGCAACGTGGATACATCCTAAATTTTGGAAAAAAACAGAGGTGTTTTTTGCGAAGTGCCTACCTGTAGATTTTGGCCTCTAGCTCAGCCGGCACCTAGGGAAACCTACCAAACCTGTGCATTTCTGAAAACTAGAGACCTAGGGGAATCCAAGGAGGGGTGACTTGCGGGGCTCGGACCAGGTTCTGTTACCCAGAATCCTTTGCAAACCTCAAAATTTGGCTAAAAAAACAAGTCCCTCACATTTCTGTGGCAGAAAGTTCTGGAATCTGAGAGGAGCTACAAATTTCCTTCCACCCAGCGTTCCCCCAAGTCTCCCGATAAAAATGATACCTCACTTGCGTGGGTAGGCCTAGCGCCGGCGACAGGAAACACCCCAAAGCGCAACGTGGACACATCCTAAATTTTGGAAAAAAACAGAGGTGTTTTTTGCGAAGTGCCTACCTGTAGATTTTGGCCTCTAGCTCAGCCGGCACCTAGGGAAACCTACCAAACCTGTGCATTTCTGAAAACTAGAGACCTAGGGGAATCCAAGGAGGGATGACTTGCGGGGCTCGGACAAGGTTCTGTTACCCAGAATCCTTTGCAAACCTCAAAATTTGGCTAAAAAAACACATGTCTCTCACATTTCTGTGGCAGAAAGTTCTGGAATCTGAGAGGAGCTACAAATTTCCTTCCACCCAGCGTTCCCCCAAGTCTCCCGATAAAAATGATACCTCACTTGCGTGGGTAGGCCTAGCGCCGGCGACAGGAAACACCCTAAAGCGCAAAGTGGACACATCCTAAATTTTGGAAAAAAACAGAGGTGTTTTTTGCGACGTGCCTACCTGTAGATTTTGGCCTCTAGCTCAGCCGGCACCTAGGGAAACCTACCAAACCTGTGCATTTCTGAAAACTAGAGACCTAGGGGAATCCAAGGAGGGGTGACTTGCGGGGCTCGGACCAGGTTCTGTTACCCAGAATCCTTTGCAAACCTCAAAATTTGGCTAAAAAAACACATGTCCCTCACATTTTTGTGGCAGAAAGTTCTGGAAACTGAGAGGAGCTACAAATTTCCTTCCACCCAGCGTTCCCCCAAGTCTCCCGATAAAAATGATACCTCACTTGCGTGGGTGGGCCTAGCGCCGGCGACAGGAAACACCCCAAAGCGCAACGTGGACACATCCTAAATTTTGGAAAAAAACAGAGGTGTTTTTTGCGAAGTGCCTACCTGTAGATTTTGGCCTCTAGCTCAGCCGGCACCTAAGGAAACCTACCAAACCTGTGCATTTCTGAAAACTAGAGACCTAGGGGAATCCAAGGAGGGGTGACTTGCGGGGCTCGGACCAGGTTCTGTTACCCAGAATCCTTTGCAAACCTCAAAATTTGGCTAAAAAAATACATGTTCCTCAAATTTTTGTGGCAGAAAGTTCTGGAATCTGAGAGGAGCTACAAATTTCCTACCACCCAGCGTTCCCCCAAGTCTCCGGATAAAAATGATATCTCACTTGCGTGGGTAGGCCTAGCGCCGGCGACAGGAAACACCCCAAAGCGCAACGTGGACACATCCTAAATTTTGGAAAAAAACAGAGGTGTTTTTTGCGAAGTGCCTACCTGTAGATTTTGGCCTCTAGCTCAGCCGGCACCTAGGGAAACCAACCAAACCTGTGCATTTCTGAAAACTAGAGACCTAGGGGAATCCAAGGAGGGGTGACTTGCGGGGCTCGGACCAGGTTCTGTTACCCAGAATCCTTTGCAAACCTCAAAATTTGGCTACAAAAACACATGTCCCTCACATTTCTGTGGCAGAAAGTTCTGGAATGTGAGAGGAGCTACAAATTTCCTTCCACCCAGCGTTCCCCCAAGTCTCCCGATAAAAATGATACCTCACTTGCGTGGGTAGGCCTAGCGCCGGCGACAGGAAACACCCCAAAGCGCAACGTGGACACATCCTAAATTTTGGAAAAAAACAGAGGTGTTTTTTGCGAAGTGCCTACCTGTAGATTTTGGCCTCTAGCTCAGCCGGCACCTATGGAAACCTACCAAACCTGTGCATTTCTGAAAACTAGAGACCTAGGGGAATCCAAGGAGGGGTGACTTGCGGGGCTCGGACCAGGTGCTGTTACCCAGAATCCTTTGCAAACCTCAAAATTTGGCTAAAAAAACACATGTCCCTAACATTTCTGTGGCAGAAAGTTCTGGAATGTGAGAGGAGCTACAAATTTCCTTCCACCCAGCGTTCCCCCAAGTCTCCCGATAAAAATGATACCTCACTTGCGTGGGTAGGCCTAGCGCCGGCGACAGGAAACACCCCAAAGCGCAACGTGGACACATCCTAAATTTTGGAAAAAAACAGAGGTGTTTTTTGCGAAGTGCCTACCTGTAGATTTTGGCCTCTAGCTCAGCCGGCACCTAGGGAAACCTACCAAACCTGTGCATTTCTGAAAACTAGAGACCTAGGGGAATCCAAGGAGGGGTGACTTGCGGGGCTCGGACCAGGTTCTGTTACCCAGAATCCTTTGCAAACCTCAAAATTTGGCTAAAAAAACACATGTCCCTCACATTTCTGTGGCAGAAAGTTCTGGAATCTGAGAGGAGCTACAAATTTCCTTCCACCCAGCGTTCCCCCAAGTCTCCCGATAAAAATGATACCTCACTTGCGTGGGTAGGCCTAGCGCCGGCGACAGGAAAAACCCAAAGCGCAACGTGGACACATCCTAAATTTTGGAAAAAAACAGAGGTGTTTTTTGCGAAGTGCCTACCTGTAGATTTTGGCCTCTAGCTCAGCCGGCACCTAGGGAAACCTACCAAACCTGTGCATTTCTGAAAACTAGAGACCTAGGGGAATCCAAGGAGGGGTGACTTGCGGGGCTCGGACCAGGTTCTGTTACCCAGAATCCTTTGCAAACCTCAAAATTTGGCTAAAAAAACACATGTCCCTCACATTTTTGTGGCAGAAAGTTCTGGAAACTGAGAGGAGCTACAAATTTCCTACCACCCAGCGTTCCCCCAAGTCTCCCGATAAAAATGATACCTCACTTGCGTGGGTGGGCCTAGCGCCCGCGACAGGAAACACCCCAAAGCGCAACGTGGACACATCCTAAATTTTGGAAAAAAACAGAGGTGTTTTTTGCGAAGTGCCTACCTGTAGATTTTGGCCTCTAGCTCAGCCGGCACCTAAGGAAACCTACCAAACCTGTGCATTTCTGAAAACTAGAGACCTAGGGGAATCCAAGGAGGGGTGACTTGCGGGGCTCGGACCAGGTTCTGTTACCCAGAATCCTTTGCAAACCTCAAAATTTGGCTAAAAAAATACATGTTCCTCACATTTTTGTGGCAGAAAGTTCTGGAATCTGAGAGGAGCTACAAATTTCCTACCACCCAGCGTTCCCCCAAGTCTCCCGATAAAAATTATATCTCACTTGCGTGGGTAGGCCTAGCGCCGGCGACAGGAAACACCCCAAAGCGCAACGTGGACACATCCTAAATTTTGGAAAAAAACAGAGGTGTTTTTTGCGAAGTGCCTACCTGTAGATTTTGGCCTCTAGCTCAGCCGGCACCTAGGGAAACCAACCAAACCTGTGCATTTCTGAAAACTAGAGACCTAGGGGAATCCAAGGAGGGGTGACTTGCGGGGCTCGGACCAGGTTCTGTTACCCAGAATCCTTTGCAAACCTCAAAATTTGGCTACAAAAACACATGTCCCTCACATTTCTGTGGCAGAAAGTTCTGGAATGTGAGAGGAGCTACAAATTTCCTTCCACCCAGCGTTCCCCCAAGTCTCCCGATAAAAATGATACCTCACTTGCGTGGGTAGGCCTAGCGCTGGCGACAGGAAACACCCCAAAGCGCAACGTGGACACATCCTAAATTTTGGAAAAAAACAGAGGTGTTTTTTGCGAAGTGCCTACCTGTAGATTTTGGCCTCTAGCTCAGCCGGCACCTATGGAAACCTACCAAACCTGTGCATTTCTGAAAACTAGAGACCTAGGGGAATCCAAGGAGGGGTGACTTGCGGGGCTCGGACCAGGTGCTGTTACCCAGAATCCTTTGCAAACCTCAAAATTTGGCTAAAAAAACACATGTCCCTAACATTTCTGTGGCAGAAAGTTCTGGAATGTGAGAGGAGCTACAAATTTCCTTCCACCCAGCGTTCCCCCAAGTCTCCCGATAAAAATGATACCTCACTTGCGTGGGTAGGCCTAGCGCCGGCGACAGGAAACACCCCAAAGCGCAACGTGGACACATCCTAAATTTTGGAAAAAAACAGAGGTGTTTTTTGCGAAGTGCCTACCTGTAGATTTTGGCCTCTAGCTCAGCCGGCACCTAGGGAAACCTACCAAACCTGTGCATTTCTGAAAGCTAGAGACCTAGGGGAATCCAAGGAGGGGTGTCTTGCGGGGCTCGGACCAGGTTCTGTTACCCAGAATCCTTTGCAAACCTCAAAATTTGGCTAAAAAAACACATGTCCCTCACATTTCTGTGGCAGAAAGTTCTGGAATCTGAGAGGAGCTACAAATTTCCTTCCACCCAGCGTTCCCCCAAGTCTCCCGATAAAAATGATACCTCACTTGCGTGGGTAGGCCTAGCGCCGGCGACAGGAAACACCCCAAAGCGCAACGTGGATACATCCTAAATTTTGGAAAAAAACAGAGGTGTTTTTTGCGAAGTGCCTACCTGTAGATTTTGGCCTCTAGCTCAGCCGGCACCTAGGGAAACCTACCAAACCTGTGCATTTCTGAAAACTAGAGACCTAGGGGAATCCAAGGAGGGGTGACTTGCGGGGCTCGGACCAGGTTCTGTTACCCAGAATCCTTTGCAAACCTCAAAATTTGGCTAAAAAAACACGTCCCTCACATTTCTGTGGCAGAAAGTTCTGGAATCTGAGAGGAGCTACAAATTTCCTTCCACCCAGCGTTCCCCCAAGTCTCCCGATAAAAATGATACCTCACTTGCGTGGGTAGGCCTAGCGCCGGCGACAGGAAACACCCCAAAGCGCAACGTGGACACATCCTAAATTTTGGAAAAAAACAGAGGTGTTTTTTGCGAAGTGCCTACCTGTAGATTTTGGCCTCTAGCTCAGCCGGCACCTAGGGAAACCTACCAAACCTGTGCATTTCTGAAAACTAGAGACCTAGGGGAATCCAAGGAGGGGTGACTTGCGGGGCTCGGACAAGGTTCTGTTACCCAGAATCCTTTGCAAACCTCAAAATTTGGCTAAAAAAACACATGTCTCTCACATTTCTGTGGCAGAAAGTTCTGGAATCTGAGAGGAGCTACAAATTTTCTTCCACCCAGCGTTCCCCCAAGTCTCCCGATAAAAATGATACCTCACTTGCGTGGGTAGGCCTAGCGCCGGCGACAGGAAACACCCTAAAGCGCAAAGTGGACACATCCTAAATTTTGGAAAAAAACAGAGGTGTTTTTTGCGACGTGCCTACCTGTAGATTTTGGCCTCTAGCTCAGCCGGCACCTAGGGAAACCTACCAAACCTGTGCATTTCTGAAAACTAGAGACCTAGGGGAATCCAAGGAGGGGTGACTTGCGGGGCTCGGACCAGGTTCTGTTACCCAGAATCCTTTGCAAACCTCAAAATTTGGCTAAAAAAACACATGTCCCTCACATTTTTGTGGCAGAAAGTTCTGGAAACTGAGAGGAGCTACAAATTTCCTTCCACCCAGCGTTCCCCCAAGTCTCCCGATAAAAATGATACCTCACTTGCGTGGGTGGGCCTAGCGCCGGCGACAGGAAACACCCCAAAGCGCAACGTGGACACATCCTAAATTTTGGAAAAAAACAGAGGTGTTTTTTGCGAAGTGCCTACCTGTAGATTTTGGCCTCTAGCTCAGCCGGCACCTAAGGAAACCTACCAAACCTGTGCATTTCTGAAAACTAGAGACCTAGGGGAATCCAAGGAGGGGTGACTTGCGGGGCTCGGACCAGGTTCTGTTACCCAGAATCCTTTGCAAACCTCAAAATTTGGCTAAAAAAATACATGTTCCTCAAATTTTTGTGGCAGAAAGTTCTGGAATCTGAGAGGAGCTACAAATTTCCTACCACCCAGCGTTCCCCCAAGTCTCCCGATAAAAATGATATCTCACTTGCGTGGGTAGGCCTAGCGCCGGCGACAGGAAACACCCCAAAGCGCAACGTGGACACATCCTAAATTTTGGAAAAAAACAGAGGTGTTTTTTGCGAAGTGCCTACCTGTAGATTTTGGCCTCTAGCTCAGCTGGCACCTAGGGAAACCAACCAAACCTGTGCATTTCTGAAAACTAGAGACCTAGGGGAATCCAAGGAGGGGTGACTTGCGGGGCTCGGACCAGGTTCTGTTACCCAGAATCCTTTGCAAACCTCAAAATTTGGCTACAAAAACACATGTCCCTCACATTTCTGTGGCAGAAAGTTCTGGAATGTGAGAGGAGCTACAAATTTCCTTCCACCCAGCGTTCCCCCAAGTCTCCCGATAAAAATGATACCTCACTTGCGTGGGTAGGCCTAGCGCCGGCGACAGGAAACACCCCAAAGCGCAACGTGGACACATCCTAAATTTTGGAAAAAAACAGAGGTGTTTTTTGCGAAGTGCCTACCTGTAGATTTTGGCCTCTAGCTCAGCCGGCACCTATGGAAACCTACCAAACCTGTGCATTTCTGAAAACTAGAGACCTAGGGGAATCCAAGGAGGGGTGACTTGCGGGGCTCGGACCAGGTTCTGTTACCCAGAATCCTTTGCAAACCTCAAAATTTGGCTAAAAAAACACATGTCCCTCACATTTTTGTGGCAGAAAGTTCTGGAATGTGAGAGGAGCTACAAATTTCCTTCCACCCAGCGTTCCCCCAAGTCTCCCGATAAAAATGATACCTCACTTGCGTGGGTGGGCCTAGCGCCGGCGACAGGAAACACCCCAAAGCGCAACGTGGACACATCCTAAATTTTGGAAAAAAACAGAGGTGTTTTTTGCGAAGTGCCTACCTGTAGATTTTGGCCTCTAGCTCAGCCGGCACCTAAGGAAACCTACCAAACCTGTGCATTTCTGAAAACTAGAGACCTAGGGGAATCCAAGGAGGGGTGACTTGCGGGGCTCGGACCAGGTTCTGTTACCCAGAATCCTTTGCAAACCTCAAAATTTGGCTAAAAAAATACATGTTCCTCAAATTTTTGTGGCAGAAAGTTCTGGAATCTGAGAGGAGCTACAAATTTCCTACCACCCAGCGTTCCCCCAAGTCTCCCGATAAAAATGATATCTCACTTGCGTGGGTAGGCCTAGCGCCGGCGACAGGAAACACCCCAAAGCGCAACGTGGACACATCCTAAATTTTGGAAAAAAACAGAGGTTTTTTTGCGAAGTGCCTACCTGTAGATTTTGGCCTCTAGCTCAGCCGGCACCTAGGGAAACCAACCAAACCTGTGCATTTCTGAAAACTAGAGACCTAGGGGAATCCAAGGAGGGGTGACTTGCGGGGCTCGGACCAGGTTCTGTTACCCAGAATCCTTTGCAAACCTCAAAATTTGGCTACAAAAACACATGTCCCTCACATTTCTGTGGCAGAAAGTTCTGGAATGTGAGAGGAGCTACAAATTTCCTTCCACCCAGCGTTCCCCCAAGTCTCCCGATAAAAATGATACCTCACTTGCGTGGGTAGGCCTAGCGCCGGCGACAGGAAACACCCCAAAGCGCAACGTGGACACATCCTAAATTTTGGAAAAAAACAGAGGTGTTTTTTGCGAAGTGCCTACCTGTAGATTTTGGCCTCTAGCTCAGCCGGCACCTATGGAAACCTACCAAACCTGTGCATTTCTGAAAACTAGAGACCTAGGGGAATCCAAGGAGGGGTGACTTGCGGGGCTCGGACCAGGTGCTGTTACCCAGAATCCTTTGCAAACCTCAAAATTTGGCTAAAAAAACACATGTCCCTAACATTTCTGTGGCAGAAAGTTCTGGAATGTGAGAGGAGCTACAAATTTCCTTCCACCCAGCGTTCCCCCAAGTCTCCCGATAAAAATGATACCTCACTTGCGTGGGTAGGCCTAGCGCCGGCGACAGGAAACACCCCAAAGCGCAACGTGGACACATCCTAAATTTTGGAAAAAAACAGAGGTGTTTTTTGCGAAGTGCCTACCTGTAGATTTTGGCCTCTAGCTCAGCCGGCACCTAGGGAAACCTACCAAACCTGTGCATTTCTGAAAGCTAGAGACCTAGGGGAATCCAAGGAGGGGTGACTTGCGGGGCTCGGACCAGGTTCTGTTACCCAGAATCCTTTGCAAACCTCAAAATTTGGCTAAAAAAACACATGTCCCTCACATTTCTGTGGCAGAAAGTTCTGGAATCTGAGAGGAGCTACAAATTTCCTTCCACCCAGCGTTCCCCCAAGTCTCCCGATAAAAATGATACCTCACTTGCGTGGGTAGGCCTAGCGCCGGCGACAGGAAACACCCCAAAGCGCAACGTGGATACATCCTAAATTTTGGAAAAAAACAGAGGTGTTTTTTGCGAAGTGCCTACCTGTAGATTTTGGCCTCTAGCTCAGCCGGCACCTAGGGAAACCTACCAAACCTGTGCATTTCTGAAAACTAGAGACCTAGGGGAATCCAAGGAGGGGTGACTTGCGGGGCTCGGACCAGGTTCTGTTACCCAGAATCCTTTGCAAACCTCAAAATTTGGCTAAAAAAACACGTCCCTCACATTTCTGTGGCAGAAAGTTCTGGAATCTGAGAGGAGCTACAAATTTCCTTCCACCCAGCGTTCCCCCAAGTCTCCCGATAAAAATGATACCTCACTTGCGTGGGTAGGCCTAGCGCCGGCGACAGGAAACACCCCAAAGCGCAACGTGGACACATCCTAAATTTTGGAAAAAAACAGAGGTGTTTTTTGCGAAGTGCCTACCTGTAGATTTTGGCCTCTAGCTCAGCCGGCACCTAGGGAAACCTACCAAACCTGTGCATTTCTGAAAACTAGAGACCTAGGGGAATCCAAGGAGGGGTGACTTGCGGGGCTCGGACAAGGTTCTGTTACCCAGAATCCTTTGCAAACCTCAAAATTTGGCTAAAAAAAACACATGTCTCTCACATTTCTGTGGCAGAAAGTTCTGGAATCTGAGAGGAGCTACAAATTTCCTTCCACCCAGCGTTCCCCCAAGTCTCCCGATAAAAATGATACCTCACTTGCGTGGGTAGGCCTAGCGCCGGCGACAGGAAACACCCTAAAGCGCAAAGTGGACACATCCTAAATTTTGGAAAAAAACAGAGGTGTTTTTTGCGACGTGCCTACCTGTAGATTTTGGCCTCTAGCTCAGCCGGCACCTAGGGAAACCTACCAAACCTGTGCATTTCTGAAAACTAGAGACCTAGGGGAATCCAAGGAGGGGTGACTTGCGGGGCTCGGACCAGGTTCTGTTACCCAGAATCCTTTGCAAACCTCAAAATTTGGCTAAAAAAACACATGTCCCTCACATTTTTGTGGCAGAAAGTTCTGGAAACTGAGAGGAGCTACAAATTTCCTTCCACCCAGCGTTCCCCCAAGTCTCCCGATAAAAATGATACCTCACTTGCGTGGGTGGGCCTAGCGCCGGCGACAGGAAACACCCCAAAGCGCAACGTGGACACATCCTAAATTTTGGAAAAAAACAGAGGTGTTTTTTGCGAAGTGCCTACCTGTAGATTTTGGCCTCTAGCTCAGCCGGCACCTAAGGAAACCTACCAAACCTGTGCATTTCTGAAAACTAGAGACCTAGGGGAATCCAAGGAGGGGTGACTTGCGGGGCTCGGACCAGGTTCTGTTACCCAGAATCCTTTGCAAACCTCAAAATTTGGCTAAAAAAATACATGTTCCTCAAATTTTTGTGGCAGAAAGTTCTGGAATCTGAGAGGAGCTACAAATTTCCTACCACCCAGCGTTCCCCCAAGTCTCCCGATAAAAATGATATCTCACTTGCGTGGGTAGGCCTAGCGCCGGCGACAGGAAACACCCCAAAGCGCAACGTGGACACATCCTAAATTTTGGAAAAAAACAGAGGTGTTTTTTGCGAAGTGCCTACCTGTAGATTTTGGCCTCTAGCTCAGCCGGCACCTAGGGAAACCAACCAAACCTGTGCATTTCTGAAAACTAGAGACCTAGGGGAATCCAAGGAGGGGTGACTTGCGGGGCTCGGACCAGGTTCTGTTACCCAGAATCCTTTGCAAACCTCAAAATTTGGCTACAAAAACACATGTCCCTCACATTTCTGTGGCAGAAAGTTCTGGAATGTGAGAGGAGCTACAAATTTCCTTCCACCCAGCGTTCCCCCAAGTCTCCCGATAAAAATGATACCTCACTTGCGTGGGTAGGCCTAGCGCCGGCGACAGGAAACACCCCAAAGCGCAACGTGGACACATCCTAAATTTTGGAAAAAAACAGAGGTGTTTTTTGCGAAGTGCCTACCTGTAGATTTTGGCCTCTAGCTCAGCCGGCACCTATGGAAACCTACCAAACCTGTGCATTTCTGAAAACTAGAGACCTAGGGGAATCCAAGGAGGGGTGACTTGCGGGGCTCGGACCAGGTGCTGTTACCCAGAATCCTTTGCAAACCTCAAAATTTGGCTAAAAAAACACATGTCCCTAACATTTCTGTGGCAGAAAGTTCTGGAATGTGAGAGGAGCTACAAATTTCCTTCCACCCAGCGTTCCCCCAAGTCTCCCGATAAAAATGATACCTCACTTGCGTGGGTAGGCCTAGCGCCGGCGACAGGAAACACCCCAAAGCGCAACGTGGACACATCCTAAATTTTGGAAAAAAACAGAGGTGTTTTTTGCGAAGTGCCTACCTGTAGATTTTGGCCTCTAGCTCAGCCGGCACCTAGGGAAACCTACCAAACCTGTGCATTTCTGAAAGCTAGAGACCTAGGGGAATCCAAGGAGGGGTGACTTGCGGGGCTCGGACCAGGTTCTGTTACCCAGAATCCTTTGCAAACCTCAAAATTTGGCTAAAAAAACACATGTCCCTCACATTTCTGTGGCAGAAAGTTCTGGAATCTGAGAGGAGCTACAAATTTCCTTCCACCCAGCGTTCCCCCAA
This sequence comes from Pleurodeles waltl, assembly GCF_031143425.1. NCBI lineage: Eukaryota > Metazoa > Chordata > Amphibia > Caudata > Salamandridae > Pleurodeles > Pleurodeles waltl. The sequence goes on from NC_090440.1 coordinate 265,762,534, forward strand.
GTCTCCCGATAAAAATGATACCTCACTTGCGTGGGTAGGCCTAGCGCCGGCGACAGGAAACACCCCAAAGTGCAACGTGGACACATCCTAAATTTTGGAAAAAAACAGAGGTGTTTTTTGCAAAGTGCCTACCTGTAGATTTTGGCCTCTAGCTCAGCCGGCACCTAGGGAAACCTACCAAACCTGTGCATTTCTGAAAACTAGAGACCTAGGGGAATCCAAGGAGGGGTGACTTGCGGGGCTCGGACCAGGTTCTGTTACCCAGAATCCTTTGCAAACCTCAAAATTTGGCTAAAAAACCACATGTCCATCACATTTCTGTGGCAGAAAGTTCTGGAATCTGAGAGGAGCTACAATTTCCTTCCACCCAGCGTTCCCCCAAGTCTCCCGATAAAAATGATACCTCACTTGCGTGGGTAGGCCTAGCGCCGGCGACAGGAAACACCCCAAAGCGCAACGTGGACACATCCTAAATTTTGGAAAAAAACAGAGGTGTTTTTTGCGAAGTGCCTACCTGTAGATTTTGGCCTCTAGCTCAGCCGGCACCTAGGGAAACCTACCAAACCTGTGCATTTCTGAAAACTAGAGACCTAGGGGAATCCAAGGAGGGGTGACTTGCGGGGCTCGGACCAGGTTCTGTTACCCAGAATCCTTTGCAAACCTCAAAATTTGGCTAAAAAAACACATGTCCCTCACATTTCTGTGGCAGAAAGTTCTGGAATCTGAGAGGAGCTACAAATTTCCTTCCACCCAGCGTTCCCCCAAGTCTCCCGATAAAAATGATACCTCTCTTGCGTGGGTAGGCCTAGCGCCGGCGACAGGAAACACCCCAAAGCGCAACGTGGACACATCCTAAATTTTGGAAAAAAACAGAGGTGTTTTTTGCGAAGTGCCTACCTGTAGATTTTGGCCTCTAGCTCAGCCGGCACCTAGGGAAACCTACCAAACCTGTGCATTTCTGAAAACTAGAGACCTAGGGGAATCCAAGGAGGGGTGACTTGCGGGGCTCGGACCAGGTTCTGTTACCCAAAATCCTTTGCAAACCTCAAAATTTGGCTAAAAAAACACATGTCCCTCACATTTTTGTGGCAGAAAGTTCTGGAATCTGAGAGGAGCTACAAATTTCCTTCCAACCCAGCGTTCCCCCAAGTCTCCAGATAAAAATGATACCTCACTTGCGTGGGTAGGCCTAGCGCCGGCGACAGGAAACACCCCAAAGCGCAACGTGGACACATCCTAAATTTTGGAAAAAAACAGAGGTGTTTTTTGCGAAGTGCCTACCTGTAGATTTTGGCCTCTAGCTCAGCCGGCACCTAGGGAAACCTACCAAACCTGTGCATTTCTGAAAACTAGAGACCTAGGGGAATCCAAGGAGGGGTGACTTGCGGGGCTCGGACCAGGTTCTGTTACCCAGAATCCTTTGCAAACCTCAAAATTTGGCTAAAAAAACACATGTCCCTCACATTTCTGTGGCAGAAAGTTCTGGAATGTGAGAGGAGCTACAAATTTCCTTCCACCCAGCGTTCCCCCAAGTCTCCCGATAAAAATGATACCTCACTTGCGTGGGTAGGCCTAGCGCCGGCGACAGGAAACACCCCAAAGCGCAATGTGGACACATCCTAAATTTTGGAAAAAAACAGAGGTGTTTTTTGCGAAGTGCCTACCTGTAGATTTTGGCCTCTAGCTCAGCCGGCACCTAGGGAAACCTACCAAACCTGTGCATTTCTGAAAACTAGAGACCTAGGGGAATCCAAGGAGGGGTGACTTGCGGGGCTCGGACCAGGTTCTGTTACCCAGAATCCTTTGCAAACCTCAAAATTTGGCTAAAAAAACACATGTCCCTCACATTTCTGTGGCAGAAAGTTCTGGAATCTGAGAGGAGCTACAAATTTCCTTCCACCCAGCGTTCCCCCAAGTCTCCCGATAAAAATGATACCTCACTTGCGTGGGTAGGCCTAGCACCGGCGACAGGAAACACCCCAAAGCGCAACGTGGACACATCCTAAATTTTGGAAAAAAACAGAGGTGTTTTTTGCGAAGTGCCTACCTGTAGATTTTGGCCTCTAGCTCAGCCGGCACCTAGGGAAACCTACCAAACCTGTGCATTTCTGAAAACTAGAGACCTAGGGGAATCCAAGGAGGGGTGACTTGCGGGGCTCGGACCAGGTTCTGTTACCCAGAATCCTTTGCAAACCTCAAAATTTTGCTAAAAAAGCACATGTCCCTCACATTTTTGTGGCAGAAAGTTCTGGAAACTGAGAGGAGCTACAAATTTCCTACCACCCAGCGTTCCCCCAAGTCTCCTGATAAAAATGATACCTCACTTGCGTGGGTGGGCCTAGCGCCGGCGACAGGAAACACCCCAAAGCGCAACGTGGACACATCCTAAATTTTGGAAAAAAACAGAGGTGTTTTTTGCGAAGTGCCTACCTGTAGATTTTGGCATCTAGCTCAGCCGGCACCTAAGGAAACCTACCAAACCTGTGCATTTCTGAAAACTAGAGACCTAGGGGAATCCAAGGAGGGGTGACTTGCGGGGCTCGGACCAGGTTCTGTTACCCAGAATCCTTTGCAAACCTCAAAATTTGGCTAAAAAAACACATGTCCCTCACGTTTCTGTGGCAGAAAGTTCTGGAATCTGAGAGGAGCTACAAATTTCCTTCCACCCAGCGTTCCCCCAAGTCTCCCGATAAAAATGATACCTCACTTGCGTGGGTAGGCCTAGCGCCGGCGACAGGAAACACCCCAAAGCGCAACGTGGACACATCCTAAATTTTGGAAAAAAACAGAGGTGTTTTTTGCGAAGTTCCTACCTGTAGATTTTGGCCTCTAGCTCAGCCGGCACCTAGGGAAACCTACCAAACCTGTGCATTTCTGAAAACTAGAGACCTAGGGGAATCCAAGGAGGGGTGACTTGCGGGGCTCGGACCAGGTTCTGTTACCCAGAATCCTTTGCATACCTCAAAATTTGGCTAAAAAAACACATGTCCCTCACATTTTTGTGGCAGAAAGTTCTGGAAACTGAGAGGAGCTACAAATTTCCTACCACCCAGCGTTCCCCCAAGTCTCCCGATAAAAATGATACCTCACTTGCGTGGGTGGGCCTAGCGCCGGCGACAGGAAACACCCCAAAGCGCAACGTGGACACATCCTAAATTTTGGAAAAAAACAGAGGTGTTTTTTGCGAAGTGCCTACCTGTAGATTTTGGCCTCTAGCTCAGCCGGCACCTAAGGAAACCTACCAAACCTGTGCATTTCTGAAAACTAGAGACCTAGGGGAATCCAAGGAGGGGTGACTTGCGGGGCTCGGACCAGGTTCTGTTACCCAGAATCCTTTGCAAACCTCAAAATTTGGCTAAAAAAACACATGTTCCTCACATTTTTGTGGCAGAAAGTTCTGGAATCTGAGAGGAGCTACAAATTTCCTACCACCCAGCGTTCCCCCAAGTCTCCCGATAAAAATGATATCTCACTTGCGTGGGTAGGCCTAGCGCCGGCGACAGGAAACACCCCAAAGCGCAACGTGGACACATCCTAAATTTTTGAAAAAAACAGAGGTGTTTTTTGCGAAGTGCCTACCTGTAGATTTTGGCCTCTAGCTCAGCCGGCACCTAGGGAAGCCAACCAAACCTGTGCATTTCTGAAAACTAGAGACCTAGGGGAATCCAAGGAGGGGTGACTTGCGGGGCTCGGACCAGGTTCTGTTACCCAGAATCCTTTGCAAACCTCAAAATTTGGCTACAAAAACACATGTCCCTCACATTTCTGTGGCAGAAAGTTCTGGAATGTGAGAGGAGCTACAAATTTCCTTCCACCCAGCGTTCCCCCAAGTCTCCCGATAAAAATGATACCTCACTTGCGTGGGTAGGCCTAGCGCCGGCGACAGGAAACACCCCAAAGCGCAACGTGGACACATCCTAAATTTTGGAAAAAAACAGAGGTGTTTTTTGCGAAGTGCCTACCTGTAGATTTTGGCCTCTAGCTCAGCCGGCACCTATGGAAACCTACCAAACCTGTGCATTTCTGAAAACTAGAGACCTAGGGGAATCCAAGGAGGGGTGACTTGCGGGGCTCGGACCAGGTGCTGTTACCCAGAATCCTTTGCAAACCTCAAAATTTGGCTAAAAAAACACATGTCCCTCACATTTCTGTGGCAGAAAGTTCTGGAATGTGAGAGGAGCTACAAATTTCCTTCCACCCAGCGTTCCCCCAAGTCTCCCGATACAAATGATACCTCACTTGCGTGGGTAGGCCTAGCGCCGGCGACAGGAAACACCCCAAAGCGCAACGTGGACACATCCTAAATTTTGGAAAAAAACAGAGGTGTTTTTTGCGAAGTGCCTACCTGTAGATTTTGGCCTCTAGCTCAGCCGGCACCTAGGGAAACCTACCAAACCTGTGCATTTCTGAAAACTAGAGACCTAGGGGAATCCAAGGAGGGGTGACTTGCGGGGCTCGGACCAGGTTCTGTTACCCAGAATCCTTTGCAAACCTCAAAATTTGGCTAAAAAAACACATGTCCCTCACATTTCTGTGGCAGAAAGTTCTGGAATCTGAGAGGAGCTACAAATTTCCTTCCACCCAGCGTTCCCCCAAGTCTCCCGATAAAAATGATACCTCACTTGCGTGGGTAGGCCTAGCGCCGGCGACAGGAAATACCCCAAAGCGCAACGTGGACACATCCTAAATTTTGGAAAAAAACAGAGGTGTTTTTTGCGAGGTGCCTACCTGTAGATTTTGGCCTCTAGCTCAGCCGGCACCTAGGGAAACCTACCAAACCTGTGCATTTCTGAAAACTAGAGACCTAGGGGAATCCAAGGAGGGGTGACTTGCGGGGCTCGGACCAGGTTCTGTTACCCAGAATCCTTTGCAAACCTCAAAATTTGGCTAAAAAAACACATGTCCCTCACATTTTTGTGGCAGAAAGTTCTGGAATCTGAGAGGAGCTACAAATTTCCTTCCACCCAGCGTTCCCCCAAGTCTCCCGATAAAAATGATACCTCACTTGCGTGGGTAGGCCTAGCGCCGGCGACAGGAAACACCCCAAAGCGCAACGTGGACACATCCTAAATTTTGGAAAAAAACAGAGGTGTTTTTTGCGAAGTGCCTACCTGTAGATTTTGGCCTCTAGCTCAGCCGGCACCTAAGTAAACCTACCAAACCTGTGCATTTCTGAAAACTAGAGACCTAGGGGAATCCAAGGAGGGGTGACTTGCGGGGCTCGGACCAGGTTCTGTTACCCAGAATCCTTTGCAAACCTCAAAATTTGGCTAAAAAAACACATGTCCCTCACATTTCTGTGGCAGAAAGTTCTGGAATCTGAGAGGAGCTACAAATTTTCTTCCACCCAGCGTTCCCCCAAGTCTCCCGATAAAAATGATACCTCACTTGCGTGGGTAGGCCTAGCGCCGGCGACAGGAAACACCCCAAAGCGCAACATGGACACATCCTAAATTTTGGAAAAAAACAGAGGTGTTTTTTGCGAAGTGCCTACCTGTAGATTTTGGCCTCTAGCTCAGCCGGCACCTAAGGAAACCTACCAAACCTGTGCATTTCTGAAAACTAGAGACCTAGGGGAATCCAAGGAGGGGTGATTTGCGGGGCTCGGACCAGGTTCTGTTACCCAGAATCCTTTGCAAACCTCAAAATTTGGCTAAAAAAACACATGTTCCTCACATTTTTGTGGCAGAAAGTTCTGGAATCTGAGAGGAGCTACAAATTTCCTTCCACCCAGCGTTCCCCCAAGTCTCCCGATAAAAATGATACCTCACTTGCGTGGGTGGGCCTAGCGCCGGCGACAGGAAACACCCCAAAGCGCAACGTGGACACATCCTAAATTTTGGAAAAAAACAGAGGTGTTTTTTGCGAAGTGCCTACCTGTAGATTTTGGCCTCTAGCTCAGCCGGCACCTAAGGAAACCTACCAAACCTGTGCATTTCTGAAAACTAGAGACCTAGGGGAATCCAAGGAGGGGTGACTTGCGGGGCTCGGACCAGGTTCTGTTACCCAGAATCCTTTGCAAACCTCAAAATTTGGCTAAAAAGACACATGTTCCTCACATTTTTGTGGCAGAAAGTTCTGGAATCTGAGAGGAGCTACACATTTCCTACCACCCAGCGTTCCCCCAAGTCTCCCGATAAAAATGATACCTCACTTGCGTGGGTAGGCCTAGCGCCGGCGACAGGAAACACCCCAAAGCGCAACGTGGACACATCCTAAATTTTGGAAAAAAACAGAGGTGTTTTTTGCGAAGTGCCTACCTGTAGATTTTGGCCTCTAGCTCAGCCGGCACCTAGGGAAACCAACCAAACCTGTGCATTTCTGAAAACTAGAGACCTAGGGGAATCCAAGGAGGGGTGACTTGCGGGGCTCGGACCAGGTTCTGTTACCCAGAATCCTTTGCAAACCTCAAAATTTGGCTACAAAAACACATGTCCCTCACATTTCTGTGGCAGAAAGTTCTGGAATGTGAGAGGAGCTACAAATTTCCTTCCACCCAGCGTTCCCCCAAGTCTCCCGATAAAAATGATACCTCACTTGCGTGAGTAGGCCTAGCGCCGGCGACAGGAAACACCCCAAAGCGCAACGTGGACACATCCTAAATTTTGGAAAAAAACAGAGGTGTTTTTTGCGATGTTCCTACCTTTAGATTTTGGCCTCTAGCTCAGCCGGCACCTAGGGAAACCTACCAAACCTGTGCATTTCTGAAAACCAGAGACCTTGGGGAATCCAAGATGAGGTGACTTGTCTGGCTGGGACCAGGTTCTGTTACCCAGAATCCTTTGCAAACCTCAAAATTTGGCTAAAAAAACACATGTTCCTCACATTTCTGTGGCAGAAAGTTCTGAAATCTGAGAGGAGCCACAAATTTCCTTCCACCCAGCGTTCCCCCACGTCTCCCGATAAAAATGATACCTCACTTGTGTGGGTAGGCCTAGCGCCCGCAACAGGAAACACCCCAAAGCGCAACGTGGACACATCACAGAAAACAAACCTGTTTTTAGCAATGTGCCTACCTGTAGATTTTGGCCTGTAGCTCAGCCGCCACCTAGGGAAACCTACCAAACCTGTGCATTTCTGAAAACTAGAGACCTAGGGGAATCCAAGGAGGGGTGACTTGCGGGGCTCGGACCAGGTTCTGTTACCCAGAATCCTTTGCAAACCTCAAAATTTGGCTAAAAAAACACATGTCCCTCACATTTCTGTGGCAGAAAGTTCTGGAATCTGAGAGGAGCTACAAATTTCCTTCCACCCAGCTTTCCCCCAAGTCTCCCGATAAAAATTATACCTCACTTGCGTGGGTAGGCCTAGCGCCGGCGACAGGAAACACCCCAAAGCGCAACGTGGACACATCCTAAATTTTGGAAAAAAACAGAGGTGTTTTTTGCGAAGTGCCTACCTGTAGATTTTGGCCTCTAGCTCAGCCGGCACCTAGGGAAACCTACCAAACCTGTGCATTTCTGAAAGCTAGAGACCTAGGGGAATCCAAGGAGGGGTGACTTGCGGAGCTCGGACCAGGTTCTGTTACCCAGAATCCTTTGCAAACCTCAAAATTTGGCTAAAAAAACACATGTCCCTCACATTTCTGTGGCAGAAAGTTCTGGAATCTGAGAGGAGCTACAAATTTCCTTCCACCCAGCGTTCCCCCAAGTCTCCCGATAAAAATGATACCTCACTTGCGTGGGTAGGCCTAGCGCCAGCGACAGGAAACACCCCAAAGCGCAACGTGGATACATCCTAAATTTTGGAAAAAAACAGAGGTGTTTTTTGCGAAGTGCCTACCTGTAGATTTTGGCCTCTAGCTCAGCCGGCACCTAGGGAAACCTACCAAACCTGTGCATTTCTGAAAACTAGAGACCTAGGGGAATCCAAGGAGGGGTGACTTGCGGGGCTCGGACCAGGTTCTGTTACCCAGAATCCTTTGCAAACCTCAAAATTTGGCTAAAAAAACACGTCCCTCACATTTCTGTGGCAGAAAGTTCTGGAATCTGAGAGGAGCTACAAATTTCCTTCCACCCAGCGTTCCCCCAAGTCTCCCGATAAAAATGATACCTCACTTGCGTGGGTAGGCCTAGCGCCGGCGACAGGAAACACCCCAAAGCGCAACGTGGACACATCCTAAATTTTGGAAAAAAACAGAGGTGTTTTTTGCGAAGTGCCTACCTGTAGATTTTGGCCTCTAGCTCAGCCGGCACCTAGGGAAACCTACCAAACCTGTGCATTTCTGAAAACTAGAGACCTAGGGGAATCCAAGGAGGGGTGACTTGCGGGGCTCGGACAAGGTTCTGTTACCCAGAATCCTTTGCAAACCTCAAAATTTGGCTAAAAAAACACATGTCTCTCACATTTCTGTGGCAGAAAGTTCTGGAATCTGAGAGGAGCTACAAATTTCCTTCCACCCAGCGTTCCCCCAAGTCTCCCGATAAAAATGCTACCTCACTTGCGTGGGTAGGCCTAGCGCTGGCGACAGGAAACACCCCAAAGCGCAACGTGGACACATCCTAAATTTTGGAAAAAAACAGAGGTGTTTTTTGCGAAGTGCCTACCTGTAGATTTTGGCCTCTAGCTCAGCCGGCACCTAGGGAAACCTACCAAACCTGTGCATTTCTGAAAACTAGAGACCTAGGGGAATCCAAGGAGGGGTGACTTGCGGGGCTCGGACCAGGTTCTGTTACCCAGAATCCTTTGCAAACCTCAAAATTTGGCTAAAAAAACACATGTTCCTCACATTTCTGTGGCTTAAAGTTCTACAATCTGAGAGGAGCCACAAATTTCCTTCCACCCAGTGTTCCCCCATGTCTCCCGATAAAAATGATACCTCACTTGTGTGGGTAGGCCTAGCGCCCGCGACAGGAAACTCCCCATTAGCGCAACGTGGACACACCACAGAAAATAGACCTGTTTTTAGCAAAGTGCCTACCTGTAGATTTTGGCCTCTAGCTCAGCCGCCACCTAGGGAAACCTACCAAACCTGTGCATTTCTGAAAACTAGAGACCTGGGGGAATCCAAGATGGGTGACTTGTGTGGCTGGGACCAGGTTCTGTTACCCAGAATCCTTTGCAAACCTCAAAATGTGGCTAAAAAAACACATGTTCCTCACATTTCTGTGGCAGAAAGTTCTGGAATCTGAGAGGAGCCACAAATTTCCTTCCACCCAGCGTTCCCCCACGTCTCCCGATAAAAATGATACCTCACTTGTGTGAGTAGGCCTAGCGCTTGCGACAGGAAATGGCCCAAAACACAACGTGGACACATCACATTTTTTCATAGAAAACAGTGCCTACGTGTGGATTTTGGCCTCTAGCTCAGCCGGCACCTGGGGAAACCTAGCAAACCAGCGCATTTTTGAAAACTAGAGACCTAGGGGAATCCAAGATGGGGTGATTTGCGGGGCTCTGACCAGGTTCTGTTACCCAGAATCCTTTGCAAACATCAAAATCTGGCTAAAAAACACTTTTTCCTCTCATTTCGGTGACAGAAAGTTCTGGAATCTGAGAGGAGCCACAAATTTTCTTCCACCCAGCGTTCCCCTAAGTCTCTTCATAAAAATGGTACCTCACTTGTGTGGGTAGGCCTAGCGCCCACAAAATGAAATGGCCCAAAACACAACGTGGACACAACATATTTTTTCACAGAAAACAGAGGTGTTTTTTGCAAAGTGCCTACCTGTGGATTTTGGCCTCTAGCTCAGCCGGCCCCGGGGGGGGGGGAAATGCCCTAAAATAAATTTGACCCCCAACCCCCCCAAACCCCCCCTGCCCAGATGCGACCCTTGCCTACGGGGTCGCTACCCCCTGCGTGACATTGGCACCAAAAAACAAATTCCCGGTGCCTAGTGGTTTCTGCCCCCTTGGGGGCAGATTGACCTAAAATCGACCAATTTGCCCCCAAGGGGGGCAGAAATGGTCTAAACACAGTTTGCCCCCCAGGGGAGCGACCCTTGCCTGATGGGTCGCTCACCATCTCTAAAAAAACAAACACACACAAAAAAAAAAACACACAAAAAAAATTTGCCCTGGCGCCTAGAGGTTTCTGCCCCCCCCTGGTGGCAGATCGGCCTAATAATAGGCCGATCTGCCCCAGGGGGGGCAGAAATGGCCTAAAATAAATTTGCATCCCCAACCCCCACCCCCCCACCAGGAGCGACCCTTGCCTACGGGGTCGCTCCCCCTGTGTAACATTGGCGCCAAAAAACAAATCCCCGGTGCCTAGTGGTTTCTGCCCCCTTGGGGCAGATTGACCTAAAATCGACCAATCTGCCCCCAAGGGGGGCAGAAATGGTCTAAACACAATTTGCCCCCCAGGGGAGCGACCCTTGCCTGATGGGTCGCTCCCCATCTCTAAAAAAAAACAAACAAACAAAAAAAAACACAAAAAAATAATTTGCCCTGGCAACAAGAGGTTTCTGCCCCCCCTGGGGGCAGATCGGCCTAATAATAGGGGGGGCAGAAATGGCCTAAAATAAATTTGCCCCCCGAACATCCACCCCCCGCCCCCGGAGCGACCCTTGCCTATGGGGTCGCTCCCCCTGCGTGACATTGGCGCCAAAAAACAAATCCCCGGTGCCTAGTGGTTTCTGCCCCCTTGGGGGCAGATTGACCTAAAATCGACCAATCTGCCCCCAAGGGGGGCAGAAATGGTCTAAACACAGTTTGCCCCCCAGGGGAGCGACCCTTGCCTGATGGGTCGCTCACCATCTCTAAAAAAACAAACACACACAAAAAAAAAACCACACAAAAAAAATTTGCCCTGGCGCCTAGAGGTTTCTGCCCCCCCCTGGTGGCAGATCGGCCTAATAATAGGCCGATCTGCCCCAGGGGGGGCAGAAATGGCCTAAAATAAATTTGCATCCCCAACCCCCACCCCCCCACCAGGAGCGACCCTTGCCTACGGGGTCGCTCCCCCTGCGTAACATTGGCGCCAAAAAACAAATCCCCGGTGCCTAGTGGTTTCTGCCCCCTTGGGGCAGATTGACCTAAAATCGACCAATCTGCCCCCAAGGGGGGCAGAAATGGTCTAAACACAATTTACCCCCCAGGGGAGCGACCCTTGCCTGATGGGTCGCTCCCCATCTCTAAAAAAAACCAAACAAACAACAAAAAAAAAATAATAATAATTTGCCCTGGCAACAAGAGGTTTCTGCCCCCCCCTGGGGGCAGATCGGCCTAATAATAGGCCGATCTGCCCCCAGGGGGGGCAGAAATGGCCTAAAATAAATTTGCCCCCCGAACATCCACCCCCCGCCCCTAGAGCGACCCTTGCCTATGGGGTCGCTCCCCCTGCGTGACATTGCCGCCAAAAAACAAATCCCCGGTGCCTAGTGGTTTCTGCCCCCTTGGGGCAGATTGACCTAAAATCTACCAATCTGCCCCCAAGGGGGGCAGAAATGGTCTAAACACAATTTGCCCACCCAGGGGAGCGACCCTTGCCTGATGGGTCGCTCCCCATCTCTAAAAAAAACCAAACAAACAAAAAAAAAAAACACAAAAAAAATATTTGCCCTGGCAACAAGAGGTTTCTGCCCCCCCTGGGGGCAGATCGGCCTAATAATAGGCCGATCTGCCCCCAGGGGGGGCAGAAATGGCCTAAAATAAATTTGCCCCCCGAACACCCAACCCCCCCCCCCCCGGAGCGACCCTTGCCTACGGGGTCGCTCCCCCTGCGTGACATTGGCGCCAAAAAACAAATCCCCAGTGCCTAGTGGTTTCTGCCCCCTTGGGGCAGATTGACCTAAAATCTACCAATCTGCCCCCAAGGGGGGCAGAAATGGTCTAAACACAATTTGCCCCCCAGGGGAGCGACCCTTGCCTGATGGGTCGCTCCCCATCTCTAAAAAAAACCAAACAAACAAAAAAAAAAAACACACAAAAAAAATTTGCCCTGGCAACAAGAGGTTTCTGCCCCCCCTGGTGGCAGATCGGCCTAATAATAGGCCGATCTGCCCCCATGGGGGGCAGAAATGGCCTAAAATAAATTTGCCCCCGAACACCCCCCTCCCTCACCCCCCGGAGCGACCCTTGCCTACGGGGTCGCTCCCCCTGCGTGACATTGGCGCCAAAAAACAAATCCCCGGTGCCTACTGGTTTCTGCCCCCTTGGGGCAGATTGACCTAAAATCGACCAATCTGCCCCCAAGGGGGGCAGAAATGGTCTAAATACAATTTGCCCCCCAGGGGAGCGACCCTTGCCTGATGGGTCGCTCCCCATCTCTAAAAAAAACCAAACAAACAAAAAAATAAACACACAAAAAAAATTTGCCCTGGCAACAAGAGGTTTCTGCCCCCCCGGTGGCAGATCAGCCTAATAATAGGCCGATCTGCCCCCAGGGGGGGCAGAAATGGCCTAAAATAAATTTGCATCCCCAACCCCCACCCCCCCACCAGGAGCGACCCTTGCCTACGGGGTCGCTCCCCCTGCGTAACATTGGCGCCAAAAAACAAATCCCCGGTGCCTAGTGGTTTCTGCCCCCTTGGGGCAGATTGACCTAAAATCGACCAATCTGCCCCCAGGGGGGGCAGAAATGGTCTAAACACAATTTGCCCCCCAGGGGAGCGACCCTTGCCTGATGGGTCGCTCCCCATCTCTAAAAAAAAACAAACAAACAAAAAAAAAACACAAATTTTTGTTTTGCCCTGGCAACAAGAGGTTTCTGCCTAGGCTGGGGGCAGATCGGCCTAATAATAGGCCGGATCTGCCCCCAGGGGGGGCAGAAATGGCCTAAAATAAATTTGCCCCCTGAACCCCCACCCCCCCCCCGGAGCGACCATTGCCTACGGGGTCGCTCCCCCTGCGTGACATTGGCGCCAAAAAACAAATCCCCGGTGCCTAGTGGTTTCTGCCCCTTTGGGGCAGATTGACCTAAAATCGACCAATCTGCCCCCAAGGGGGGCAGAAATGGGCTAAACACAATTTGCCCCACAGGGGAGCGACCCTTGCCTGATGGGTCGCTCCCCATCTCTAAAAAAAAAAAAACAAACAAAAAAAAAAACACAAAAAAATAATTGCCCTGGCAACAAGAGGTTTCTGCCCCCCCCTGGGGGCAGATCGGCCTAATAATAGGCCAATCTGCAAATTGCCTAAAATAAATTTGCTCCCCGAACACCCATCCCACCCCACCCCCCCCACGGAGCGACCCTTGCCTACGGGGTCGCTCCCCCTGCGTGACATTGGCGCCAAAAAACAAATCCCCGGTGCCTAGTGGTTTCTGCTCCCTTGGGGCAGATTGACCTAAAATCGAACAATCTGCACCCAAGGGGGGCAGAAATGGTATATACACAGTTTGCCCCCCCAGGGGAGCGACCGTTGTCTGATGGGTCGCTCCCCATCTCTAAAAAAACAAACAAACAAAAAAAAAAAAAAAAAAAAAAATTGCCCTGGCGCCTACAGGTTTCTGCCCCCTCTGGGGGCAGATCGGCCTAATAATAGGCCGATCTGCCCCCAGGGGGGGCAGAGATGGCCTAAAATAAATTTGCCCCCGAACACCCCCCTCCCTCACCCCCCAGAGCGACCCTTGCCTACGGGGTCGCTCCCCCTGCGTGACATTGGCGCCAAAAAACAAATCCCCGGTGCCTACTGGTTTCTGCCCCCTTGGGGCAGATTGACCTAAAATCGACCAATCTGCCCCCAAGGGGGGCAGAAATGGTCTAAATACAATTTGCCCCCCAGGGGAGCGACCCTTGCCTGATGGGTCGCTCCCCATCTCTAAAAAAAAAACCAAACCAATAAAAAAAACACAAAAAAAAAATTTGCCCTGGCGCCTAGAGGTTTCTGCCCCCCCTGGGGGTAGATCGGCCTAATACCAATAGGCCGATCTGCCCCCAGGGGGGGCAGAGATGGCCTAAAATAATTTTGCCCCCCCACCCCTACCCCCCCCCCGGGGAGCGACCCTTGACTACAAGGTCGCTCCCCTTGTGTGACGGCGCAAAAAAAAGATCCCTGGTGCCTAGTGGTTTCTGCCCCCCTTGGGGGCAGATTGACCTAAAATCGGCCGATCTGCCCCCAAAGCGGGCAGAAATGGCCTAAATACATTTTGCCCCTCCAGGGGAGCGACCCTTGTCCAAGGGGGTCGCTCCCCATCTGTAAAACAGAAAAACAAAAAAATCCCTGGTGCCTAGTGGTTTCTGCCCCCCTTGGGGGCAGATCAGCCGAATCAAAATAGGCTGATCTACCCCCCCAGGGGGGCAGAAATGGCCTAAAATAATCCCCCCCCAGGGAGCGACCCTTGCCTAAGGGGTCGCTCCCCTTGCGTGAAATTCACGCAAAAAAAAAACTCCCTGGTGTCTAATGGTTTCTACCTCCCTTGGGGGCAGATTGGCCTCATCAAAATAGGCCAATCTGCCCCCAAGGGCGGCAGAAATGGCCTAAATATAATTTGCCCCCTAGGGGAGCGACCCTTGCCTAAGGGGTCGCTCCCCACCTAAAAAAAAAAGAAAACATAACAAAAAGAAAAAAAAAAAAAAAAAAAGATCCCTGGTGCCTAGAGGTTTCTGCCCCCCCTGGGGGCAGAGTGGCCTAATAATAGGCCGATCTGTCCCCAGGGGGGGCAGAAAAGGCCTTCCCAAAAAAATGCCCCCCCTGGGAGCGACCCTTGCCAAAGGGGTCGCTTCGTTGCGTGACATTCGCGCGCAAAAACAAACTCCCTGGTGTCTAATGGTTTCTGCCCCCCTTGGGGCAGATTGGCCTTATCAAAATAGGCCAATCTGCCCCCAAGGGGGGCAGAAATGGCCTAAATATATATTGCCCCGTACAGGAGCGACCCTTGCCTAAGGGATCGCTCCCCACCTAAAAAAAAAAGAAATCATCACAAAAAAAAAAAAAAAAAAAAAAAAAGGTCCCTGGTGCCTAGAGGTTTCTGCCCCCCCTGGGGGCAGATCGGCCTAATAATAGGCCAATCTGCCCCCAGGGGGGGCAGAAAAGGCCTTCCTAAAAAAATGCCCCCCTGGGAGCGACCCTTGCCCAAGGGGTCGCTCCCTTTTGACAATTTCAAGGAAAAAAAAAAAAATCCCTGGTGTCTAGTGGGGTTTCAAAAGCCGGATTGCAAGCAATCCGGCTTTTGAAACCTGTGAGAGACTTCAAAGGGAAGGAAATACATTTCCTTCCCTTTGAAGCCTCTCGGGGCCTCCCCCATGGGATTGAAAAAGAAATGCAAAAGCATTTCTTTTTCAATCGCGCTGGAAGCTCTGCTTCCAGCGCGATGGGGGAGACCCTGTGACTAATCAGCGCGCGCTCGCGCGCTGACGTCACAGGGGGGGTTGGGGGGGTCGGGGGTGGGAGGGGAAGGGCTTCCCCTTCCATCCCTGACTTGGGGGGCTGGGGGGGAACCCCACAGAGGGAGCGCTAGCGCTCCCTCTGGGCTCTGTGCACAGGACGTAATGGTTACGTCCTGGGAACAGCAGCACTGTGCCTCAGGACGAAACCATTACGTCCTGGGCACAGAAAGGGTTAATGTGATGTTAATACTTCGTCAGCTGGCTCCAAGGTATGTTCTCATTGGGGCCATTTTGGTGTGTGCGTAATTTATAGACCCATTATTGTCGTTTTTGAACAGTGTAGACTCACAATTAATCTCTTTATGGTGTTCTAGGAGAGCCCACTCGTAATTCTCCACTGTGTGTGCTTTCTCCTTGAAATTAGTGGACATTTTGGTTGTAGCCCGTCCACATCTCAGGTTACTATGGTGTTCGCAGATGCGAGTCTTAACCTTGAAGGTGGTCATCCACACATAATGTATGTTGCATGGACAAGTGATCATGTATACTGCTCTCTGAGTGTTACAAATGGAGAAGTCTCTAATTTCCCATGTTGTGCTGTCTTTAAAGGTGACCTGTTTAGTGACCTTTGTTAGATGGCACACGCTACAGTTCCCACATGAATAATGTCCATTGGGTAGTGGTAGGTAGTTGAGATCCTTTGGTTTCCTACGAAGATGGCGTGGTTAGGTGTGTACAAGCATGTCTCTAAGACTCTTTCCCCATTTATGTGAAAACATGCGTTTGGGAATGTTTAATGAGCCACTATTGAGGATGCGCCAATGTTTGTTGCTTACTTGATTGGAGGCTATGTTAAATGTTGTGATACATGCCTGTCTTTCCTCCTTCTCTTTTTTTTGGGGGGAGGTAATACTTCTTCTGCTCTACTGGCTGCATCAAAGTTATGTTCTAAAATGTCCTCAAACATTTTTCTACTTTGCATACCAAAATTGCGCAATAAAGTATGTTGTTTGCAAACTGATGAAAATGTCTGCCCTTCAATAGCTATCAGATATGATTTAAATATATTAAACCACCTGTGCCATGGCAAATCTGGCTCTCCTATCTCATTAAAAAATGTGAATAGATGGTTCGTACTGTCTGCCACCATGAATCTACTTTAGAAGAGTTGGTCAACCCAATGGAAATTTGGTTTATGCAGGAGGAGGTTAGAAAGGATAAAAGGTGCCTACAATATTATGTTACACTCAGGTATTGTTCAATGAAGTGTCCAACTACTACCACATGGACTTTATTATGAAGTTCCAGATGAAAGTAAACACTTTCTTTCTTTTGAACAGGAAGAATAGTGTTCCTTAAAATGAAAGGTTTGGGTTCTCTACCCCTCCAGTTGACTATCAACCTGAATGTGTGGGGGCATCAGTTCGCTCGATGATGGCTCTCTCTCTCTCGCTCTCCACTGGTGGAGACGTCTCCTTAGGCCCCTTCCTGACTGACTGACAGTGCCAGGCCCCTTCTGACTCGGTGGCGGAAGCAGTCAGTCCTGACAAGCCTTCTGTCTTTGCTGCTGGGGAGGGCAGAGACACGACAAACCTAAGTCCTCTCTCTTTGGAGATGTTGGAGTCTTCCCTCATATACTCCTGAAGGTACAGGGCATGAGCTCTGTTGGACAATGCCCAGGAGTCACAAATCAAACATAGCACTTTGATGCAACAGCTGGTCAAAGCAGCCACACATGCTCTAAAGATCATTCAGATCTCCTGCTCTCCTGAAAGGTTTCACAGAACAGTGGCCACTCCACTCTCATTCTCCCCGGCTGCACCTACTTCAGTGTAAAGAAGTGCGGGAAATGAGATAGGCTCTCCTTAATGCTCTTTTTCACCATTCTACAACTGAGATCTGATTACCTGATCAAACACTACCTCCAAGAGTGGGCAGCTGTCATCTGTGGTAATATCAACTCCTCCCAATAACTGGAGAAGCATGGACAGCCGAAGCAACCCTAAGTTGACCACAATAGAAGGGGCCAATGCAAAACTCTCCAGATCTGGCTGCCACTTTGTTGACCTGATGAGGACCCCATATTACTGGTGAGTTAGGCGAGAGACACTTTGCTGGTGTGGAGAAGCATCACTCTCCCAAGCATAGCAGCCTATCCTTGTCTCCATAAAAATGTTGTAAAGAAGAATGAAACTCTGAAGTTAGGTAACTTCAAGCTTTGATTAAGAACTGTTGGACCTGATAGTGTCACCGCCAAACATTTTGCCTTTTTCCCTCCACTTTTTGTCAATTAGTTTTTCTTGACCTTAGAACTCTGTCCACTTTACCACTGCTAACCAGTGCTAAAATGATTGTGCTCTCTCCCTAAAACATGGTTAAATTGGCTTATACCCAAATGGCCTATTTAATTTAGTTGTAAGACTCCTCAAGAGTAATATACCAGTATGAATGATGGAACAACGCATGCATATATCACGCATGCCTTTACAGTGCAGTCTCAACAACTACCGCGTCTTTACCACCCATGCCGTTACAAAAAATTCTGTTCTAAAAGCATGTTTGGTAAAGAAACACATGTGGAAACTTCTACCCGCCCTTCCCCTACACCTGACACCACCATACTCCACCTTCCCAAGCCCTAAAAAGCAATACCTTTCACCCCCTGCCCAGAGCCCTAACCCCTGCCTTACGTTGCTCTGTCCTAAAGCCCACTTTGCCTTGTCCTAAGAACTACCTTGTCCTAAAAAACGACCCCACCCTGTCTTAATAACTACCATGGCAACCCGCCCTAAGCCCTAAAACCTACCCTGCCCATTCCTAAAAACTACCCCAAACCCCCACCCTAAACCCTAAAAGCTACCCTGCCTGTTCTAAAACGTATACCGCCCTAACCTAAAATCTACCCCAACCCTCTGTTCTAAATTCTAAAACCTAGCCTGTCCTACAAAACTACCCCTCCCTATCCTTATAACTACCCCAACCCCCACCCTAAAACCTACCCTGCCCTGCCCCCAAAACTACCCTGACCCTCTGCCCTAAACCCTAAAAGCTACCCTGCCCTCTCCTAAAATCTACCCAACCTTGTCCCAAAAACTACCACGACCCCACACCCTGCCCTAAAACCTACCTTGTCCTAAAAACTCTCCCACTGTGTCCTAAAAACTACCCAGACCCATGCCATAAACCCTAAAACCTACCCTGCCCTATCCTAAAACCTACACGACCCTCACCACCATAAAAGCTACCCTGCCCTGTCCTAAAACCTACCTCGCCATCTCCTAAAAACGACCTCAACCCCTGCCCTGAACCGTAAAACCTACCCTGTCCTAAAAACTACCCCTCCCTTTCCCAAAACAACCCCACCCTTTCCTAAAAACTGTTCCAACTCCCGCCCAAAACCCTAATACCTACCCTGTCCTAAAAACTACCCTGACCACTATTTACAATACTGTGCAATTGTTAAACATTAAGCCAAATTAAAGAGAGGTAGTAACAATAATATTCCAAATCATTCAGTTTCCAGGTCAGCCACTGCCTGCAGTGCTATCCAGTTCCAGCCTTCTGTCTGGTGGTGACGTTTCCGCTCTGGCTTTGTAAACATTATGGACTAATCTATACTGGAATTATAAATATTGAAACATTTTTGTATTATTTCTTGTTTGTGAAGATTTTTTTCTTTCTTTTTTTGTAAAAGTACATCAAAACGGATCCTGGAAAAAATATAATATCATATATGAGGACTCTGGGGTTTGGAATATTATTGTTATTGCCTCTCTTTAATTTGGCTTAATGTTTAACAATTGCACAGTATTGTAAATATGAACTGCTAAAAAAAAGAAATTCTGGTAATTGATATTAGATCAACGAGTGCCTCAGTATTGTCCTACGTTTAATTGATTGTCCAGTCCAATCAATGTAGGGGTTTTAGGGTGTATTCCCCACTGTAGTGCACCGTTGGAGGTTTAGATATTGGATCATTGTAATTGAATACTTGGTGCGCCATCACTCCCTTCAATACACCCTTGTCTGGTATTACCCTGACCCCTGTCCTAAACCTTAAAATCTACCCTGTCCTAAAACCTACCCCGTCCTAAAAACTAACCTGACCCCTCGTCCTAAACCCTAAAACCTATGCTGTCCTGTCCTAAAAACTACCCCTCCCCCACCCTAAACCCTAAAAGCTACCCTGCCCTGTACTAAAACTTACCCCTCTCCTGTCTTAAAAACTACCCCGGGCCCCCACCCCCAACTAAACCCTAAAATTGACCCTGTCCTTAAAACTATCCCACCCTGTCCTAAAAACTACCCCAACCCCCTGCCCTAAACCCTAAAGTTTACCCTGCCCTGTCCTAAAAACTACCCTAACCCTCCGCCTTCACCCTAAACCCTAAAAGCGACCCTGCCTCTCCAAAAACCTACCCTGTCCTGTCCTAAGAACTACCTCAACCCCCTGACCCAAACCCTAAAACCTACCCTGTCCTAAAAACTACCCCACCTGGTCCTAAAAACTACCCCGACCCCACCCTGAACTCTAAAACCTACCTACTCTGTCCTAAAAACTATCCCAACCCCTCACTCCTGTTCTAAACCATAAAACCTACCCCACCCTTTCCTAAAACCTACCCCGACGCCTGCCCCACCCCAAAGCCTAAAACCTACCCTGTCCTGTCCTAAAAACTACCTTGACCCCTCACACCACCCTAAACGCTAAAACCTACCCTAACCCCCTGAACACTAAAACCTTCCCTACCCTGTCCTAAAAACTACCCCGACCCCTGAACCCTGTCCTTAAAGCTATCCCACCCTGTCCTAAAAACTACCCTGACTCCCTACCCTAATCCCTAAATTCTACCCTGCCCTGTCCTAAAAATGACCCCACCCTGTCCTAAAAACTACACCGACCCCACCCGGAACCCTAAAACCTACCCCACCCTGTCCTAAAAACAATCCCAACCCCCTCTGCCATAAAACCTACCCTGTCCTAAAACCTACCCCACCCTGTCCTAAAAACTAACCCAACCCCGTCCTAAAGCCTAAAACTTACCCCATCTTGTCCTAAAAACTACTTTGATCCCTCCACACCACCCTAAACCCTAAAACCTACCCTGTCCTAAAATCTACCCTGACCCCCTGAACACTAAAACCTTCCCCACCCTGTCCTAAAAACTACCCCCACTCATCAACCATGTCCTAAAATCTACTCCAATGCCCCCCCAAACCCAGCACACTTACCTCTCTCTTTTCTCTGGTCGCTCTCCTTCCTGTTCTGCCCGGACTGCTCTCTCTTCTGTCACCATGCATAAGCATGGTAGAGGGATGTGTGCCAAACACATGTGTAGTAAAGGCATATGTGTGGTAATGGCAGTGTGGTCAATGCATATTGTTGCATTGACCACATTGTTAATGATGTTTCCCGGTATACCATATACCCATGTCCTGTAAATTAAATGCTATTAGTGGGCTTGCAGCACTTATTGTGCCACCCACTTAAGTAATGTTACAAAACATTTTTCAGACCTGCCGATGCAGCCTGAGTGCAGTTTTAATCTGCAATGCCGTCTTGGCATAAGCAGCCTTAAAGCTCCACTTTTATTACACATCGATCATCCCTATGGTGGGCTCTAGGTAGCCCACAGTCCAGGGTGCTGTGTAATTAAAAGGTTGGACATGTACTTTTAAGTGTTAAACAGTAGGTACTGAAAAACAATTAAATGTATTTTTCACTACTGTGAGGCCTACCCCTCCCATCGGATAACATTGATGATTCCTTATTACAATTAATATGCTGTAATTTCCAATTGGGGCAGATGAAATATCATGTTTGGTGTCAATGTAATTGTAATGATAGCATCTTATAAAGTCTGAAATTTCATTGCAATTTTAAAAATTCCACTTTTAGAAAGGTGACATTTTTTCTATCCTGAGCCTTGTTGTCCCTGCGCCTTGACTGGGTGTAACTGACAGGTAGACTTTGTGAATTACTCCCAGACAGTCACACAATAGAGGAATTAGGTGTGCCTAAATAGGTTATCTACTGGCAGGATTGGGAGGAGTGTAGCTGAGCGCAGTATCCTGTGCTCAGCCTTCACACAACTAAATAGGTTGTGCTGTGCCTTCATACAAGGTGCCTAATGACCCCACATTGTCACTGCAGCCAGCTTGAAGCCAGGACAGGAAAGGCAGGAAATTCCATTAACTTCAAAGCCACAGTCTAGAAGCTTCTCCCACCTCCCAGAACTAAGCCACCAGGGTATAAAAAGGGGAGTTCAGACACTAACTCTTACACACACTTCTCCGAATACTCTGCAAGGAAGAAGGACTGCTGTGCTGCTGGAAGGACAACCAATCCACTGGATTGGTGCTCTGAATGACCACTGCCTTGCTGGATTGCTACCCTATTGTCCTGCTGCTCTACTACCTTCTTCCTGGGTACAAGGACTGAATCTTCAACTGTCCCAGCACCTCCAGAGGGACTCCCAAGAGCTAGTTTGCTGGCCACTTGTTCAGAGACATAGGGACACAAGAGGCTTCCTCCATCTTAAACCTGCACCTGGACCAATCCTGAGTGAGTCCTGACCCTCTAAGTGGTGTCCCTCCAGTTCTACACCCTTGGAAGTGGTGCTAAAGGTGCCCAGATAGCCAAAATCCAAACGTGGGGACTATCTTCTTTGAGAACCAGGAGAAGTCTGAGACCAACCTGCTTGCTTATCCACCCATGGTGCATCACCAGTCAGATTGACTTCACAGCCTCACCTGCTAATCCTTCTCAGCACCAGAAAATCTTTTTCAGAAGGCCTTCACCAAAAGGGTATCTGGCCTTGTGGAGTTGCCTTCAGCTACAGCCCTCTGACTCATCTTGCTGAAGATTTTCAACTTTAATTTACAAACGTAGAAATCTTCACCACAGCTTTGATCCAAGGCTATCCAACTCTCCCTTTTCAGCTCCTACCGTCTTGCCCCTCTAAACTGTACCTCTCAGCACATTTTTCTCATAATTAATACCAAGTCTGAAGGAGCATGCTGACTGGGCCCAATCCACTTCTTGTGTCCGAACCGCACTTAATCACGGTTGGTCACGTTTTTTTACTTTGGTCCGGTGTTGTACCACTAGATATCTACGGTTGGCGCTTTGCTCTTCTATGAATTCATTTTGACGAAAAAGTTTAAAAATTCAGAACTCCTTTTCTAGTGATTGAATTTTTTTTTGTTTTAGTGCCAAATAATTTAGTCAAAATTACTCAGTTTTTGTAAATTGATTTGGAATTTTTCTTGTGTTGTGTGTTCACTTTATTACTTTTTGTAATGGTCATTTTAAGGGCTAATAGGCTACACACTGCTATCTCTCCCACTGCTAAATCTGGTTGCCTCCTTCAGAATGGGTAATCAATTAGAAAGTGACTGTTAGACCTGACAGCGTTAGGGTGGTCATCCCCCTACTGTTTGCCTGCCTCCCTCCATTTTTCTGCCCCTGTTTCTGTTGGTTGTATGACTCTGCACACTTTACCACTGCTGACCAGTGCTAAAGTGCAAGCGCTTTCTCCCTTAAACAGGGTAACATTAGGTCCTACCCAATTGACATACTGAATTTACCTATAAGCCCCTGGTAAAGTGCACTACATGTCCCAGGGCCTGTAAATTATATGCTACTAGTGGGCCTGCAGCACTGATTGCACCATCCACATAAGTTGCCCCTTACCCATGTCTTAGGTCTGCCATTGCAAGACCTGTGTGCCACTTCGACTTGAAATTTAAAACTACTCGTCAAGCCATAAACTCCTCTTTTCCTACCTATAAGTCACCCATAAAGTAGGTCCTAGTTAACCCATAGGCCAGGGTGCTATGTAAGTAAAAGGCTGGCCCTTTTACAGGGTCATTCCCCAGGCTTTTTTTGCTTTTTGCCTCCTTGTTTTTCTGACCTTTGTTGGCTGATGTTTTGACTCTGAGCACTTTTTCACTGCTAACCAGTGCAAAGGGCCTGTGCTCTTCCTTACAAAATTGGTATGATTGGATTATACCTAATTGCCATATTTAATTTACCTATAAGTCCTTTGCAAAGTGGTATCCCTATACCCAGGGCCTGTAAATTAAATGCTACTAGTGGGCCTGCAGCGCTGCTTGCGCCACCCACTGAAGTAGCCTGTCAAACCTATCTAAGGCCTGCTAGCGCAGAGTCTGTGTGCGCAGTTTCCTGCCACAGCGACCTGGCATCTAAATTTACTTGCCATGCCCAGAACTCCCCTTTTACTACATGTAAGTCACCCCTTAGGTACGCCCTAGCTAGCCCTATGGGCAGGGTGCCATGTATGTAGAAGGCAGGACATGTGCCATGTTGCATGGCCTGTCCTAGTAGTGACAAACAGCCTAACTTGGTGTCTCACTGCTGCGAGTGCTGGAAATGCCCTGCCTTATGTGTAAGGGGTATTGTCTGATTTATGAGGGGTGACGTAGGCATGTTTGGTATGGTTTTGATAGTGGTGGGAAATGCTGCTTACTGGTGTAGGTGTATTTTTTATTACTATCACAGAAATGCCACTTCTAGAAAGTGCACATTTATCTGTGTTTATGACTTTGGTGTTTTGCAGCTTGCCTCCAATCCACATCTGGGCAGACTGACAGTTGGGGCTTTGTGCATACTTCTCAGACAGCCTGAACACAGGGAGGGTGGAGGTGTCACAGAGGTGCATCTATATATTGTAAAGCCTTCCTGGGCTGAGAGAAGGGAGAGGCGGGGCACACCTGCATCTGTAAAGGCTGTGCCCCGTCCTCACACAATAGGGTCGTTACCCCCCACTGATGTTTGGAGCCTGTGCTAGAGGAGAGAAAGGGCACTCCTAGAACCAGTTGTAACTGGTTGGAACCTCCTCTCATGGCCATTGTAAAACGCACTGTAAACCCAGTATAAGTACAGGGGAATTGTCCCCACAATTTGAACATTCTTGGGACCTGAAACTGGACACAGGACGCTGATGAATGGACTTACCAGGAAACCACCTTGGACTGCTGCTGCTGTGCTGACCTGTGATCTGCCTGGTCACTAGAAGCAACTGCCACCATCTGCACCCCTTGTGCTGGCCTGTAGCTGGGCTCACCAGCCCTGTGCTTCTTCTTGTTTTTGCTTGTTCCCAGAGGCAGGGTGCTGTGGCCCCTGACCCCTGCAACGATCTCTGCAGATTTATCCTTAGCGCTGAGAGAGCGCTCTTCTGTGCCCCTGTACGCTTCGAGGCACCTTTTCCTGCTGGCATCACCGCCGAAGCCCAGGCTTATGAAAGTGCCCTCACGCTTTGATAAGCGCTCCTCTGCTGAAAAATCACTGCGCAGCCCGGGACTTTCGTTTGGTGGTGGCGCGCTGTTTTGAAGCGCTCTCTTAATTGCCCAAATCACCGCCGCGACCCAGGTGTCGCATTTGCATTTAGCGCGAGGAGCGCGCTGTTTCTAGTGCTGACCCGGTGCGGCCGCATTAGAAAGCAGGAGGGAAGCCTCATTGGAGGCCCCTGCTTCTCTTTTCCTCCTTTCTGGCAGCCGCGACGTGGACAAGGGCGGCTGCCTCCCTCTAAGCAGGACACGGGGAGGAAAGGGAGTTCCCTTCCCCCGGTCATTGCACTAGGGGCACGATCGCCCCAACTACTCGGTTTTCTTGTGGCTTTTGGGTCCCCTCTCTGGAGAGGGCCATTAGAGGCCCAAGGGGGCCCTACCAGGATCACGGGTCCCCAGAGGGGCCCATTTTAAACACTACAGAGGGTGCTGATCACCCTTCTCCCCAAGGAGCACCGCATGGCCCCCGTTGTTGCGCATAGGAGCGCCGGGGGTCCCATGCTCAACTTCTAGGCACGAGGAGTGCCTCTGCTCCAGGAAAATCAGGTAATTTTAGTGATATAACAGCTCAATGAGCCAAGTATAGACCTAGGAGAACTTATATGTTCTACCTGATTTCCTGCCCCTTCATAAGTATGCTGATGTTCCTTTTATGGGCATGACTAGCTGATATGTATTTTTATGACTTGTGATATGTTCTCTAATGTTCCTTTTATGGGCATGTATGATGTATTCATGAAAAGGGCATATAATTCTTACTGTAATTCCTGACTACTGCTTATGTTGCAGGATCCTGAGTACTTACGTGTTGTAATGTGACAGCTGCATTTTCTTGCAGATTATTAGTAACTTGTGTAACATTTTGACAACTGCTAAGGTAGCAGGGTATTACTTATGTGTAATGTTGGTCTAATTATGTTTTGTGCAATACAGATTATTTTTACATAGCTCAGTGTTGTGTTTACTTTGTGGTGTGCATTTTGCTTCACGTGTGTTGTGTGTGTTGTGAAAACGCTTTACACATTGCCTCTGGGATAGGCCTGACTGCTTATGCCAAGCTACCAAGGGGGTGAGCAGGGGTTATCTTAGACGTGTAACTCCCTTGCCCTGACTAGAGTGGGTAGGTTCTGCCTGGATGAGGTGCATACCCTAGCCAACCAGAAACCCCATTTCTAACAAAGGCACTTTCCACTACTGTGAGGCCTGCTCCTCTCATAGGCATGCATTAGAACTAACCTCATATACTTTTAAGTGGCAGATTTTAATCTGGAAGCAGTAGCCAGCTCATGTTTAGTATGGCCAGAATGGTAATGGAAACCCCTACTTACTGGTGAATTTGGATTTAATATTACTATTTTAGAAAAGCCAAAGTGGGCATTTCTCTCCACTTACTGTCATCTGTGCCTTATAGCCTGTCTCCAATCCACATCTGGTATGTGCTGGTAGATAGCTCCCCTTGTGCATTCCACCCAGAAAGCCATAAACACAGGACACTCAGTTACCTCTGCATTAATCTGCATACTGAATAGGTCTCCCTGGGCAGGAAGGGTGGACGGCTCTCTGCTACACTTCGAAGGCCAGTGGCCTGCCATCACACAAAGGACTGAATACCTTCAGTGACCTGGCAGACAGGACTGGGCAGAAAGGGGAACTAGTGCACTTCAAAACCACTCTTTCAAGTTTCCCCCACTCCAAAGGCACTTTTGGGTATATATACTGGGTCTCTGCCCCCACCAAATCAGACACTTCTGGAACTACTCTGTCACAAGAACTGCCTGGCTTCCCAAAGGTCTCATCTGGACTGCTTTGCTGAGAAGGACTGCTGACCTGCTTGTTGCTCTGCTGTCTGCTGTAGGAAAGTAGACTCTTTCTAGCTTGGATACCCACACCTTTGCCCTGTTTGTGTGTTTGACTGTGTCTCCTGGGATCCTGCCAACCAGGACCCTATGAGTTATGCTCTCTCCTTTAAATTGAGTTGTTAGTTAATGTTAACTCTGTATTTCAACCACAATTGGCACACTGGTACCCCCTTATAAGTCCCTAGTATATGGTATCTAGGTATCCAGGGCATTGGGGTTCCAGGGGATCCGTATGGGCTATTGGCTGCAACATATATTTTGCCACCCATAAGGAGCCCATGAAAAGGCTTATGCAGGACTGCCATTGCAACCTGTGTGAAAAGGTGCAAGCACCCTTTCACTGCCATTTTTCACTACCCCTATGGTAGACCTTCTATCCCAGAAGGCAGGATGCCAAGTAACAGAGGTGCCCCCACAAACTCCAGGTCCATTTTCCCAGACTTCGTGAGTGTGGGGACACCATTTTAAGTGTGTACTGGATATAGGTGACTACCACATATGTCCAGCGACATAGTGGTAATTCCAAACATAAGCTGGAATCATACCCTAAGGCTTTTGCAAGCATTAGTTGTATGATGCCATGCACTCTGGTGGATCCTTAGAGGACCCCCAGTATCGCTGTTAGAGCCTTCTGAGGGTTTCCAGGCAGCCCAAGCTGCTGACACCTCCCAGATGGTTTTCTGCCCTCCTGTTGCTTGAAAAGCTTGAACCCAGGAAGGCAGAACAAAGGATTTCCTTTGGGAGAGGGGTGTTACACCCTCTCCCTTTGGAAATAGGTGTAACAGGCTTGAGAGGGGTAGCCTCCCCAAGCCACTGGAAATGCTTTGAAGGGCACATTTTATGCCCTCCTTGCATAAACCAGTCTACACTGGTTCAGGGACCCCCAGTCCCTGCTCTGACATGAAACTGGACAAAGGAAAGGGGAGTGACCACTCCCCTGTCCATCACCATCAAAGGGGTGGTGCTCAGTGCTCCTCAAGGGGGGTCCATGGGTTTCACCATCTTCGATTCAAGTTGGCAGGGAACTCTGGGAGCATCTGAGTGGCCAGTACCAGCAAGTGATATCAGAGCCCCCCCCCTGATAGGTGCTTACCTGGTTAGGTGACTGATCCCACTTTCAGGGTTATTTATGGTCTCTCCTTTGGGTGGATCCTCAGATTCGGATTGCAAGACTCCAGCAGGAATCCTCTGCATCCTCCACTTCAACTTCTGACCCAACTTCTGACCCAAGAAACTGCATCTGGACTCTTCAGGACCCTACAAGCTGCAATAAAGAAGCAAGATACCTCCTGCAACATTGTATCTCCAGCTCTTTCCAGCAACTGCAACATTTCCCCGGTTGTGCATTCTCTTCATCTGCATCAGATGGAAGAAGGAATCTCACTTGGGGTGAAGGAGTCACTCCCTGCTTCTGCAGGCACCAACTGCAACGATGACCGGCTGCGTGGATCACCTCTCCTGATGAGCTGTGTCGATCCTGCATCACGGGTGGCAGACTGAAGTGGTCCAGATGGTCCTCTCTTCCTGCTGTCCAACTTTGGTGGAGGTAAGACGCTGCCTTCCCACGCAAGATAGTGCGCCCGTGCAGCTTGTTGGCATCCTTTCTCCAAGATCTTCATGCATCTTGAAGCTCCATCCCCCAGCACTCTATCCTGTGATGCAAAGCTTCCTTAGTGGTTCTCCGGCGGCCTGGGAGCCTTTGTCGGAGTGCTGCTTGGGCCTCTTCTGCAAATGTCTTGACCCCGTGCTGTGGGGCTCCTGTGTGTGCTGCCTAGTGTTCTGTGGGCTCTCTGTGTTGCTGAGGGTCCCCTCTGGCTCCCCCTCCTGGGTAGTGCCAACCTGGTCCTTCCTGGTCCGCAGCAGTACTATTTTCCACTAACCGCAAGCTTTGCGTGTGTCAAGGCTTGTTGGTAGACTCCAACAACACAAACCTGACTGCAATTCTCCATCCGGTGTGGGAATCACTTGCACCCTCCAGGAACCTGACTTTGTTTTCTTGGGTGCAGTGCTGACTTTTCTTCTTCACCAGTGGTTCACCTCTTGCACCTTCATTGGGGTTCGCAGGGGCTACTGCTCTTCCTGTACTTTTCTGTGCTTCTTGGACTTGGTCCCCTTCTTCCACAGGTCTTCTTGTCTAGGAATCCACTTTTGGTGTCTTGAAGTCTCTTCTGGGTTTTGCATAATTCTTCTTCTTGTTTCTGTGTGTGATCTGGGAAACTTACTGTGATTTACTTCTGTTTTCCTGGTCTCTGGGGTGGGTTGTGGTACTTACCTTTGGGCTTTTCTAGTACTCTCAGCTATCTTCTGCACACTAAACTTGCTTAGGTGGGGGACCGGCTTTAGCATTCCACTTTCTTAGTATATGGTTTGTACTCCCGCTAGACCAATTTCTAACTATTGTGATTTTCACTAATTGCACTGTTTTCTAACTGTTTTATGCCCATTTCTGCATACTAGTGTGAATAATTTGTGTATTTCCTACCTCCTAAGGGAGTATAGTCTCTATAGTATTTTCGGTAATTGTGTCACCAAAATAAAGTACCTTTATTTTTGTTAAACTGAGTGTTTTCTTTTATGTGTGTAAGTACTAAGTGTGACTACAGTGGTATTGCATGAGCTTTGCATGTCTCCTAGATAAACCTTGGCTGCTCATCCACAGCTACCTCTAGAGAGCCTGGCTTCTAGACACTACACTAATAAGGGATAACTGGACCTGGTATAAGGTGTAAGTTTCATAGGTATCTACCACACACCAGGCCAGCCTCCTACACCTGAAGTCCTCTGACTTTGCTGAAAAGACTCTGCCTTCCCCACAAGTGCTCTCTAAGGGCTTTGATTGAGCTTGCCTCCTGTTCTGAAGTCTCAGCGCCAACAAAGACCACCTACCAGCTTCTAGCTAGTTGACCAACTTCAGCGACTCCAGTAGTGACTGTTGTGACTCCAGCATTGCCACTGCTGCCTGCTCCGGCTCCATGGTCCTCGCTGCATGCTGCGACCACAGCCTGCAATGTAAGTCTCAATTCACTGCAACACCGCTGATGGCCTGCAGTGCGACACTGTGAGGTCAACACATCACATCTTGACTGAGTGTATCCGTCTGCCCTGCCAGGTCAAATGCTAGACATGCACTTACACAACATTTATTAGCGCATGGCCTTACAGAAGAGGGCGGGGAAGTTACTTTGATTATAGAAGCAACTGAAGCATACCAAACGGAAACATTTTATTGTTGGGTTGCCTTTCCTGAGGCTGACCAACGAACGCACACATTTCACACTTATGACATTGCGGACGTACCCGTATGGTACGAAGCATACCAGTATCATGAAATATCGCTCACATATCAGGAGCATCAAAACTGGTTTGAAGGCGCCCTACCACATATACTGCGGCGGGTGAGGCTAGGTCCTTTAAGTAATGAAGGGCCGACGTGGCCTATGTTTGCCACATATACACCTCATCCAGGCATTCAGACTATGCCGCTTGTAGATTTAAGGATATTATATAATGAATTAGTGGCATTATATAGACGATTAGTCCAGTTCGTAATGCGAACATTGAACACTACACCAGCGCGTCCAGCACCGCCAGTAGCTGGTGGTTATCAATTGGCTACTGGGATTAATCCACAAACGGTGCATACCATTATGGGAAAAGTGCCCTCGGATCGAGAATAAATACCGTTCTGGATTGCTCAGAAAACAAATCAGCTGGAAGCTGTGTTCCCCCATACGGGGCCACAGGAGAAACATAGATTGCTCACTATGTGCTTGCCATTAGGGATGGTTCCCTCGGTTGATGAATGTGCCCCTTGGGGTACAGTCTTCGCTGCCATTTATACTACAACGCATGGTACCCCTACACTGGCCAATTTGCCGGAAGTATTGAAACAAATACAGAATGAGCATGGGGCTGCACCAGCCCTAGATCTGGGGATGAAATTGATGCGTAATTTTGACGCCGTCTCCTCAATAATATTGAGTAATATTAAAGGGGAAGCAGTAGCACTGGCGATACGTCAGCGTCTCCGGGAAACTCCACACCAGGAACAAGAGAGACAGCTACCCAAAATAATCTCTGATACCTATACTAGTATAGGACGGGATGGGCTGGGAGCCAAACCCAGAAAATTGGACATATCAAGTACCACCCATAAGGAAGGTACGAAGCAAGCACAAGAGGGCTCTAAAAAGCGCTGGGAAAAACAAAAAGATTTCAAGGATAGAAGAACTAAAAGAGCTGATTCTCCTCATCCGGAGTACTCCGAAAGGAGATATAATCTCAGAAATAGGGATAACATTAGAACTCCAGACAGATATACTGATTCACGTCCTTCTCGTTCCTTTCAGGACGCACCGGATAGACGTAGCGAGAGAGGGGGCCGTCAAGATCGACATCCGGAATACGTGAAAGAAAAGAAAGACTCGCCACAGTCTACTGTTAAAAAAGAAGAAAAGACTCCTCAACAAAAGCCACAATTGAAAAAGAAAAAAGTGGCTGCACTGACCATTAAAAATGCCAGTAGTATTGAGAACACTGTTGAGGAACAAGAAGTGGGCAGTGACTCTGTTGGACAGCGCGGCAGAGGTCACGATATGTCGCCAGAATCTGAAAGATCATCTGGATGCAACAGCATCTAGCGATTACATCGCAGTTGAAACGGCGGATGGCCGCGTACTTCCACCCGATCGGGTTTTTGATTTAACAATTCAGATAGAGGGAGACGTGGAACGCATTATTAGTGTAATATTCTGGGATGATCTTACTAGTGATATCCTGTTGGCCGAGAGAGACTGGCCACCTGAACATGTCCGCATGCTCCCACATGGGGAAGATGTCATTTTGCCTTCTTTCTCCGATCTTGTTCCGGAGACAGACAAACGAGCATTAGCTGCTGAATGGGCTTTGGCGCAGGCACCTGCATTATACCGTAATAATGTAGGATGGGACAAGGACTCTCCTTGCCATGTTATTCCCGTTCGGTCTACACCACACCCGCAGCCACAATACCCTGTTAAACATGAAGCAAAAGCTCCGGTGACGGAGATACTGTCACAACTTGAATACCAGGGAGTAATTGAGCACTGTACATCGGCAATGAATAATCCGCTATTTCCCGTTGTGAATCCTGATCATTCATATAGAATAGTGGTTGATTATAGGCACTTGAATAGTCATGCACGCACTTATGCTATACAAAATTCACACAGCACAGCGCTGATAAATAATATAGTGCGTAAAAAATACAAAACTACATTGGATATATCTAATGGTTTTTTCTGCCAGAATTTAGCACATGAAAGTAGAGACCTCAGTGCATTTTCCTATGGTTCTCAGAAACGCTTTTGTCGTTTACCACAAGGCTATAAAAACAGCCCAGGACTGTTTTCGGCCCGTGTCACATCAATATTACAGGGGCTTGATTGCGAGGCATTATCATATGTGGATGATATCTATCTCACTGATGACACCCTTGACATTCATCTTGCCAGGGTCAATCGGATAATTTTGGGATTTGCCACCTTCGGATATAAATTTAATTTTAAGAAAAGTAAGATAGCATGTATTATTCCTAGGATATGAACTATCAAACGAGGGGAAGAGCCTGGCCCCGCACTTCCTAGCTACAGCCTCCGAACACGCTTAAGAAATTGCAGTCATTACTGGGTTTCTTTAATTTTGGCATAACATATATTCCAGATTATGCTGAACGCGTAAAACCACTATATAACTTAATTAAGCCCAATTTTTCTGGCAGGCAATGGACAATTGAACACACACACATTTTAAGGGACATACAGCGAGACATGCTAGAAGCTAGACACTTGTACACAAGGGACAATAAAACAAACTTGGTCATCAGAATAATAGCTGGTGCCCTTGGATTTACCTATGTCACCTTTAATGAGGGTGACACGGTGCCAATAGCATACAAATCACATTTGTACTCCAATGCAGAAAAACGTTTTGCTCCTACTGAAAAAATTCTGACGGCAGTTCAGATTGCCGTCATAAAGGAGAGACCGCTTGCCCAGGGGAAACGCATTGTTGTTGTCTCCCCGGTTCCGGCCTTAGAGGCTGTCACTAAAGCGAGCGTTCCTAACGCTAAGGCGTTGCATCCACGCTGGATTCAATGGGCAACAACTCTGACCGCCACTGATGTTGATTATGTATTTGACCCCAGACTTCAGACACAAGAATTTCTCCAGTATGAACAGGAGTACCCCGCTCCCTTACACATATTGCCAATAGACAGTTATGATACCATCATTTACACTGACGGATCGGCACAACCGGCTGTGGGTACTAAACATCAATACTCGGCAGCTTGCGCAGCCGTGTGCGGGGTAATGGAAGACAGAGTTTTTCGTCCTCATAACACATACACTCAGACCTTAGGGGACTGCACAGCCCAGTTGGCCGAGCTGAAGGCTCTTCTTCTAGCGCTCGAACATTCAGAGCCAGGAACGCAGACTTTGATCGTCTGTGATTCATATTACTGCGTCCAGTCATACAATGATTACCTCAATCATTGGATACTGAACGGGTTTAGAGATTGTAAAGGGAACACCATTAAACACAAAATATTGTGGGGAAGGGTGGCTGATCTTAAGGATAACCTGCCATGTGTCCATGTAGTTCATACATTGGGGCACCAACGTGTAGGAATACATGTTGCCGGTAATACATTGGCTGACGAAGCAGCCAAAGCTTCAGTAGCTACGGCTTCTGTGGCTGCAGTGACTCGTTCTCGGACAAGGTTGGATAATGAAATACTGCTTGCCGTTAAAGCCTCGGCTGCAGGCAAGCACCTTCCGAAAGGATACCGTACGAACTATACATATCATATCAGTGCACAGAATGTTGCTTTTGCAACAATTCCAGATGTTGGTGATCGAGTGATCCCAAATGAAGATCAGAGATTGGAATTAATTACAGCTGCACATGAGGTTGTCGCTTCTGCACATGCTGGTATACAGGCCACTATCACCATTCTACAACAACGGTACTGGTGGCCTGGTCTATGCAGACGGACTAAACAGTATGTCCTTTGCTGTGACATTTGTCAGCAGATTAAGGGCTCGACTATCAGACGCCCTCCGCAGACATCTCTCTTAGTGTCAGACAAACCACTCCATTGTGTGTACCTGGACCATTGTGGTCCTTTGCAACCTGATGGTGCATACAAATACATTTTAGTGGCTGTAGATTCCTGTTCTAGATTCCTGTGGGTATGGCCACAGCGGTCGGCTGACGCCCGGACTGTTATTAAAGATTTGCTGATCTTTATCGGTATATATGCGGTTGCAGCATTCCATTCGGACCAGGGCCCTGCTTTTGCCTCTAAGGCTTTCAGGGACACCATGAGGACGATGGGTGTTGAACTCCATTACTCCTCACCATACCATCCCGAGGGAAATTCGGTCGTGGAGAGGCGGAATCGTGATCTAAAGCAGTCCTTAACAGCTCGAGTATTAGGTTCAGGCCGTAGTTGGTTACATCACCTATATGGGGTCCAGAGAGCACTGAATAATCTGCCAAGACGGTCCTTGAGGGGAAAGTCTCCATATGAGGTTCTCTTTGGGACAACTATGTATGTTCCCGATCTTGATGCCCCTGGTATGGTGGCAGCCGAAACACCATTTGACATAAAAGAACGTCTTGCTGTTTTACAGGAGCTTCAACAATTCCGTGATGATAAATCATCTGCAAGCGCTGCCACCTTGGGAATAAGGGATTTGGCAAAAACTTCGACTGGCTGGATTCCTAGCGTTGGGGATCTGGTTCGTGAGAAGATCGCTGTGAAAAAAGAATTTGGTCCAGCATACAGAGCACCTGTACCGGTCTTGGGGATAAAAGGCTCCAGGACTGTCATCCTTCCGCCATTATCTGGTTCCAAATCAAACAGATTCATCTCCATTGATGACATCAAATTACACCATGTGGCCGATTCTTCACAGTAGACCAGGAGGTCCCTTGGGTGGTTCCCGATCCCCTCTCACTACCCAACAGGACATCCCTCTACATAGTAGGATGACCATCGCTACTACTGACTATGCAACTATGTCAGCTGCTGTTCCAGACACTTCCTCGACCATGGGGAGGGAGGAAAATGAACTTTTGTTGGTTCCTGTAACAACTTCGGAGAACGAACCACTACAGGATTTGGCTGTATTTTACACGAACACTTCCACGACTGGTAACATCATCTATCATGAACCTCCACAAACAGTGGATGGGAATTCGATGAGTACTGTGTTTGCGGAGACTTCCTCTGGCTATTTTGTGGACATTGATGATTTTTCTTCAGAGTCATCCTCAACTGTGACTAACAAACTTTCCAGAGGTAGCAAGTACTATCAATGGCTTAAAAAGAACTATTTGATATATCCATGGAACTATCTCTGGTTCTGTTTGACATTTATTGCATTGTTTTTATGGATTGGTTTTGTGACTGTTTTCTTTTTATTAATTAATGGTCACTATATTGCTGATCGCTCCTCAGTGGAGCCTGTTGATGTAATTTTAACACCGCATCCCTCATCGCATAAGGTCCGACGTGATTTATCCCCTGTCAATATTACAGCTATTCCCATTTCTGATGGGATTGTTTGGGACAAAGTTCCGTTCGATATATACGGGCCTACAGAGATAATTCAAATACCATACGTGTTCAAAATTTCTATGTCTGATGTTGTTACACCTAATGTTGTCTCTGATGATTGGGATGTCCAAACAGTAGATTCCATGCTAAATGAAATGAAGGACTACTCCGCTTTTGGTAGTGATGATGTATATGATTTTACAATGAATTATGGTGAAATGTTCTGCTATAATAATTGGGGACATCACTACCTGCACCGGGCAACAAGATATAGGCCTCTTTTTAACTACACACAATGGGAACATTGTTCAACACCACGGGTGGGGAGTCCAAAGTATTACAGTGACAAATTCACATACTTTTCTGGGCATGATACAACAAAAGATGAATCTTATTATTTTAAATTGCCTAAGACACACATTAGAAAATTGTTGCTAACAGATACAAAATTGATTTATTCGAATCCCTTTGTTTCCCGACTTTCAATTGAGGGTTATGAATATTGGAAGAACACTATCGATTTGAAGACTGTATGGGGGACGCAGAATTGGCAGATACAGGGTAGGGAGGCTTTGTTTCGAGCTTGCTTAATTCCTGTGCAAATGATTTTTTTAAATGACACTGTTGAGCAGACATCATGTCTAGGATTAGCCAAAATAAAGGATCTAAACACGCCCAGTATCCCTACACCGACAAAATTTAAAGATTGGCAACACTTTCTAAATGTTTCTGAGGATAGGCTAGATGCATTGGTTAAGGGTGGTGACTATAATTCTTCACTTTCCAGTCCCGGGGGATGGTTGGTATGGCCCACCGATACTGATGAGTGTCAAAGGCGTTTTTTGAACTCTTCAGGGGGTTTTTCCATTCATAGACCAGACCCTCGCTTTTTGTCAGGTCATCATGCTGGTATAATTACTACTTACAGTGTGGGCAAGCTGTGCCAACAATGGGTACAAACGAACACCTTAACAGCGGTGAAACAACACCTGAATACTATTTCTGACAGTATAGACCTACAAGATTTCCTATTAGGTCCTAGAAAGCAACGCTCGAAACGTTTTTTATATGCCATGTATAATGAAATTTGGAAACTTTCTCAAATTGAGGCTGCTGCGCGTTTACGGCAACTTGATAAAGAGAATTTGGAAAATACAGTAGCTGTTGTCGACAATGGCATAAACACACTTTCCAACAGGATTTATTCCCTGTCGAATATAGTGTCCTCCGCTATTGATATCACTCAGACTGATTTGTCTCGGTTATATCATGGGCAATCACAGCTGCGTTCCATCATGCAGCTGAGTTGGGCATTGCAGACACTGAAAAGTGGCCACATTCCATGGAAATACCTTAATGGGAGTGAACTATTTGCTGCTTTTAATTTTTCCGGGGAACAAGTGACAATGGCTAAAAGAGAGGCTCGTTTCACCTTGCTTCAAGTAGAAAAATTAGATAAGTTGCCCTTCACGGTAGCAGGGAGTCCTTCAACTATCTGGCTCTTACACGGCATTATTAATTTACCGTTTTCAACGTTTCGTTTCTCGAACTGCCTGAAACATCTTGCAGTGGGACGATATGAACGACTAGGAGATAGCTTTATTAAGGAAGAGTGGGAGAAGCCCTTTGAGTATCGATGTCTGAATGGCGAACAAGAGGTCTTTCTTAGCGGAGGTGAATGTGGGACTACTGTTCGTCATTCCATGATATGCAAACAGGTGTCTCTTCACGGTCTTTGCAATGCGGGGGTCGCAAATTTGGCCTGTTTTCTGAAGGGTACTCCCGTCCCCTTAATTGGTTCAGTTTTTCATGTTCTTTCTAATGGGAGTTATGTTCTTCTGAGCGATGACAGCTGTTGCGGCTTGCGACCTGGAATTGCCTATGCAATCTCAGTCACGAAGGTCGTTACGTGTTGTGGCCATGTTTTGTTTCCCCCCACACGAGAGATACAAGTATCTGAAATGTGGCCCCACATTGATACTATTAATGTGAACTATGACAAGTTGAGTAGACTGAAGGCGCTATTGTTTCAAAAACAGGTCGCCTTGACATCCGCAAAAGAGACGTATGCTCTCCAGGTTGCGAGATCATCAGCCGAGATACAATCCCTTTTAAATACCGATTTCCCCATACACTTTGGAGAGTTGGTATCGAGAATATTCAATGCTTCAAGCACCACTGGGATTGTTCATTTCTTTAAGGCTGTCGGGTCTGGTTTCGTGTCCATCTTCCAGACTGTCTTCGGAGTCATCCCATCAGCCATCCATTCACTCTTTTCCAGTGTGTTTGGTGGCTTTCCAATTATTTTGGCTTTAATTGGCGGACTACTACTGCTATACTTTCTGATTCGCGGTGGTTGTTTTTTTCCAGCGACGCAGAGCAATGGAGCCGCTCCCGTCAACACCGCTGTGCCGTGAACGCATGGTTCGGATCTTCGGTACACTTTTACTGATGGAACTAGAGTTTAACTGGTCATTGTCATTCCGGCCTCTACTATGGTGTGTACAACCGGTGTTCCGCTGCATATGGTGTCTCTTTGAACATCTGCCTATGGTCTGTCTTGCTGTTGCACCGACATCTCCTGTGGACCACGAACTGCTGATGTCCCCGATGAGGGTTCATACACGGTCATGCCCCTTGAGACTGAGGTTGCTCCGCGAGGCCACCTATGAGCCTTCTGTTATACAAACTAACATGGATGAGGGCGCTGCAGCGAGTGTCGATACACCGATGAATATGGCTCACTTCTGCTCTGTGGATCCGTTTGTCCGCCCAGCTCTCAATTTCACTTCAGACGATGTTGACTCATTTTTGAGATCCTTGAATGGTGACTTCGATGACATTCTTCAAGATCCTGCATATCGCACATAATTTGATGAATTAGCTTGCCAGTTCCCGATTATAATAAAAAAAGCAATTATACTATAAGTTTGCTATACTTGTCATGGTTGATATTAAAGTCTCTGAAATGTTTTTTACGAAACAAATTTTATGACACGGCATTCGTTACGTTTTTTTTGCTTTTTAGTTCAGTAGCAGCTTTTTAGCGATTGGGTTTTCTTTACCTTCATTATACCTGTTACGGCAATGGGGAGGGTGTAGTGAATCCTAGTTTGTTTTAACGGGTTAACAGGAGTTAGCTTAGCCATAGGCTTGTAAACTCGTGCCCCCGTCACCCAGTGACTTTTAACCTACTTAGCTTGCTCTGGCTTAGTCCATTTAATTATTTATTTCCTTTAAAATGGCGGCCTTGTTTATAGTTAGGCCACTTGTTATGGGTTCCATTATCAGTGTCACTGCGCCAAGGCGTCAAGATCAAGAACGAAAGACAAACATACAGTAGGCATTCACACTTAGGGATTTTCCCTCTCCATACTTTCGAGGGATTGTTGATATTAATTGCCGTCCCAAGCATGCCTGTTATCTATTGTTATGAATAACACTTATGTCAGGGGACCTTGTAGATCTGTATAAATACAACACACTTTTAGACAGATAATCAGAGGGATTCTGACCAGAGGGCATCGCCCCCATCGCTGATACCGATGCTGCAGTCATCTTGACACTGATCCAGTCCTTGTGTCCCTGCGGAGTCTGAGATAGAGACCTCATTCCAAGGTAACGAGGTTTGGGGGCTCCTCTCATGGACACGGTTTTGGCAGATTAGGTTTAACGAACCCAGCTCCTCCTTTTAAGGTACAAGGTTAGACTTACTCTTCTTAGGGTATTAGGGCTTATTCCATCTTTTATATATACATATATTTTTATCTTATATGGCATAATGGTGGGGGTCTTTATAACAATGACTCTCCTCTTTACTATACTGTTGCTTGGTATATTCATTATCCTAATCATTGCAGTTCATGCAACTTATCACAAATTGCAGTTATGTTGAATAAAAACTATTATAACTTTACTGCATCTGTGTTATTGCCTTTGTTTGTATGAGACATTATAAATCTGTGAGAAAAGGGTAATTTCCGTTTAACCACAACAACCCTGAGATATTGTATTTTGAGTCCATGCGTAAGTGACTGCTACAAATCACCTTTTACTATTGTGTTTTCGGTGAGGTACTGCTAGTAAGCCGGTAAGGTTTGGACAACAGTTACAAATAGTTGTAGGAAGAGACCTAGTCACCTACGAACGAAAGTACTGTCATCCTGAGACCAGCAGTCTTGCTCAAAGCAAGAGTCCAAACTACGACGGTCTCCTGCAACAGGGATCCAAAGAGGGCTCCAGGGAGGTCAGATCGGATTTGTGACTTTGTCCCACTGAAGAAAATCTTCAAGAAAATGTCCAAGTCAGAAGGTAAACTTTTGACGGAGGCCTCCCGCTTGCTGGTGCTGAGCAGGGCTCCATCGCTGTCAGCCTGAAACTTTGACTTTGCCCCAGTCGAGGTGCGAACAGATGACCAGACGGTTTTTGTTTATATGCGCTAGAAAACATTGTGGCCCTTATTACAACCCTGGTAGGTGGTGATAAAGTGGCAGTAATACCACCAAAAGGATAGAGGTAAAAAAATTGAATTATGACCACAGCAGAAACCGCCCACACAGACATCCACTTTAACACACCGACGGCCACGATGGTAGAAACAAGCACCACGGCGGTAACCGCCAACAGCCAGGCGGAACACAATGTACTGCCCACAGCATTACAACAGGCCTATCTGCCACCTTTTCTGGAGTGGTACCAACGACATCAAAAGCACAGCCCAGCTTCCCCTTGGCAGCTGGTGGTGCCTCCTTGCCCTTCCCCTTGGCTGCTGGGCGTGCCTCCTTGCCCTTCCCCTTGGAGTGCCTGTGGGATGATGTGTGGTGCTTGTGTTTGCCTGAGCCACTCCTGTGTGTTGTCTTGGGTGCATGCTGGTCTGAATGTGTGCTTGGGATAGGATAGGGCTGAGGGGAATAGTACTGGTTAGAGGAAGTTGGAGGGGGGACGATAGAGACAGGGACAATGGCTGCCATCAGGGAGGAGGCCAGAGCCTGGATTGATCTCTGTTGAGCCGCCATGCCAGAGTGAATGCCCTCCAGGAATGCATTTGTTTGTTGCAAATGGGCTGCCAGCCCTTGGATGTCATTCACTATGGTTGACTGCCCAACAGAGATGGATCGCAGGAGGTCAATAGCCTCCTCACTCAGGGCAGCAGGGCTATCTGGGGCGGGGCCTGAGGTGCCTGGGGAGAAGGAGATGCCCACCCTCCTGGGTGAGCGGGCACGGGAAACTCGCTGAGGGGCTACGGAGAGAGCGGTGCTGGTACAGGGGGAAGGCTGTACCTGTAGTTGGGGTGGGTACAGAGGTGTCTGCCACCAGCAGGGAGCTTCCATCGGAAGAGGTATCACTGTCAGAACTGTCCCCTCCTGTCTCCGCCGTGGTGCTCCCCTCGCCCTCTGTCCCACTGGTGCCCTCACCGTTAGTGGATTAGGCCTCCTGGGCCCTTTGGGATACAGCTCCCTCCGTCACCGGTGCCTCTGCTCCTCTGTCAGATGATGCTAATGCACATAAGGACAGGGTGACAAAACAAAAAGGTGGGGAAGAGACAAAGGATACACTTGGTCAATAGCAGCAACAACACCACCGTTGGCGTACACAACACACACACACACAGGGAACAGGAACAGCCCTACGCACTAGGAAAAGCACTACCAGTCACAATGCTAGTCACCAGGCCATGGACAGGAATACCTAACGCCAATAGCAGCATAACTGACACTCACAGACCCCTTCCCAGTAGTGGATACCTACCAGCTTGGTAGGAGGTGGTGTTCATCAGCCCCTGCCCAACATGGGACCTACCCTGCAATGTCCGGCCTGGCCTAGGGGCACCCACAGGCCCGCATCCACCACCCAGAGACCACCCCCACCACGCGCAAGTAGTATATTGGGAAACTGTACTCACCCCGTTGTGGCCATCAGGGGGGTCAGGGTTCGACGGGCACCCCTTTCTCGTTGTGAGCCTATCCCCTGCTGGGCCTCTATCATCTTCCTTGCTCAGCATCTAAGATCCTCCCACCATTTCCAACACTGGGTGCTCTGCCTGCTGTAGCTCCCCAGGGTGCGTACGTCCTTGGCGATGGCACGCTATATACCCTTTTCCTGATGGGCGCTGGCCTGCAGAAAAAAGAAACATAGAAAAAGGTATCAGTCATACCGTCTGGCCTGTTACACTCATGGCCCACCATAGCCCTCACATCCCCTCACGCACAGACATTGCCCATCATACATGCATCCCGCTGCGCAGACCCTTCCTCCAACCCCCCCACGAGGCCCTCACACACAACACTCCATGCATCTATGCTCCTTCCAGCGTGCTCACAGTGTTCCCATCTGTTGGTCTGGAGTCCCATACAGCATTCGGTACTGGGGTAAGACCCCATCCACCAGTCTCCGCAGCGGTGAAGGCAGGGGCCCTTTCCCCAGTGACACGAGCCATGGTCCACACCAACTGAGGCAGTGCAGCTAGCACGCCCAGCAGAGGCATCCCAGGAGGCACCATCACCTGTCGTCACAGAGCAGAACAGTGAAAAGGCACCTGGCATCTCCAGGGAAGGTTATGCAACATGCAGCATGCCACGATAATCTGGCACACCTTCTTGGGTGAGTAGTACAGGGATCCGCCTGGTAGATGGAGGCAATGGAACCTGGCCTTCAGGAGGCCGAATGACCTCTCTATTATTCTCCTTGTTCGCCCATGTGCCTCATTAAAACATTCCTCTGCCTTTATCCTGGGATTTCTCACAGGGGTCAGTAGCCATGAGAGGTTGGGGTAACCAGAGTCACCTGCAAATATCGAGAGACAACTGTTAGACACACACTCACCTTTAGGGCCTACACCATACCCATACACCAACATCCACTGGGTGGGAACCAAGGCTCACCTATTAGCTACACCCGGTGCCTCTGGCGTTTAGCCATCACATATGAGATGCTGCTATTCCTCAGGATATGGGCATCATCCACAGAGCCAGGATACCTTGCATTGATATGGGAGATATACTGGTCCGCCAGGCACACTATCTGCACATTCATGGAGTGAAAGCTCTTTCGATTTCTGAACACCTGTTCATTTCTCCGGGGGGGGACAAATGCAATATGTGTACCATCAATAGCCCCAATAATGTTAGGGATGTGTCCCATTGCATAGAAGTCAGCTTTCACTGTGGCCAAATCCTCCACCTGGGGAAAAGAAAATGGCTGGCATTCATTTAATCAGGGCAGACAACACTCTGCTCAGCACTATTGAGAACATTGGCTGATACATTTCTGCTGCCAAGCCCACTGTCACTTGGAAGGAGCCACTTGCCAAGAAATGGAGCACAGAAAGGACTTGCAGAAGAGGGGGGATCCCAGTGGGTTGACGGATAGCAGATATCAGGTCAGGCTCCAAGTGGGCAAACAGGTCGATTGTGGCCCTGCCCAGTCTATATATGAGGATGATGTGCCTGTCCTCCATTGTTGTCAAGTCCACCATGGGTCTGTACATGGGGGAATGTCTAAATCTCCTATTCATCCGCAGCGGTTGTAATCTAGGGGGCAAAACGGGGAGCAGCTGGTCAGTATACCACATTTTCAAACACTACACTGTATTGCATGTTGTGACTGTATGTTGTTGGATAGGCCCAAATGGTGCCCATGTGTACTCTGACACAGTTAGATGCCATGGCCTGTCCCCCACCCCGGAAATGGCGTCTGCCTGTCCTCAGTGGATGGATATGTGGAAATGATGTAATGCCGCTGGCGTTGTGCGCAGTTGCCGGAGGCGGTCGAGTACTGCCGTGCAACTCCTCATTGGTTATCATTGAGCCCTATGGGGTACAGTGGCCAATGGTGATGTACGCCGGTGGTGACGGTATGCAGAGCCGCAGATGTGGCTGCTATTTTCCATCTGTGCACTCACTTGCTACCTGACCTTCAACAGGAGAGGACCTACACTGCAAGTGCTGCTGTGACCTGTGTCTGGAACCTGGGCCTGTCCTCCCCCTGTCACACAGCAGTCCTCCCAGCTT
This sequence comes from Pleurodeles waltl, assembly GCF_031143425.1. NCBI lineage: Eukaryota > Metazoa > Chordata > Amphibia > Caudata > Salamandridae > Pleurodeles > Pleurodeles waltl. Next base: position 265,805,528 of record NC_090440.1, read on the forward strand.
CCCTGTTGTTATGTGCCTCTATCCCCTGAACCGTGTGCCCACTGCCACTGACCCCAGGTCCCTGATTGTCCCGTGTTTGTGCGGTGGCCTGAGGTCCCTGTATTGGTGGACACACTGCTGACTGACGTGTCCTGGGGACAGGGGTATGGGCCCACTGGGTGGGTGCTGTGGTGGTGTTTCCTGAGGGCGGAGGCTCTGTGGTGGTGTGAGGGTGTGCCAGGCTAACCAAATGTCCGGAGGTCCCTGATGGGCCAGGTTGGTCATCCAGATCCAGGCGACCAGAGCTGCTGTCATCACTGTGGGCCTCTTCTGTGGGGGGACTGGATGTGGCTGGCACCTCTTCGCTGGTGACATTGGCTAGTTTACCTGTAGGGATGTAAATGCAGTGTTATTGTTTCTGTATGTGACATATTGTGCATGGGTGTATTGCCCTCTTTGGTTGGATTTGCCCTGGCAGCTTTGCCTTGTGTGAGTTTTTATTTGGTGGCTAGGTGATTATCTCTTGTGTGCATGCTGTGGTGATAGGTGTCCATGCAGGTCTGTGAGGGGTGTCCATGCATTGGTGTTGCATGCAGGGCTTGGCATTGGGATGGTCGGTTGTGATGGTGGGGTGTGTGGGAGGTGGTGTAGTGATGGGAGTGAGGGTGAGGGTGGGGTATGTGATGGCATGCAGTTAGGGGGCAGTAGTAATAGGAAATTGACTTACCAGAGTCCAGTACTCCTCCTACTCCTGCCAGCCCCCAGGATAAATTATTGCCAAGACTTGCTCCTCCCATGTTGTTAGTTGTGGAGGAGGAGGTGAGGGTCCACCGCCAGTCCTCTGTATAGCGAGTTGGTGTCTTGCTGCTATGGAACGTAAGTAGTTCCACCTCTTTCTGAAGTCAGCCCTTGTTCTTTGGTGCTCTCCCACGGTGTTGACACTGTCCACAATCCACCGCCATTGCTCCTTCTTCCTAGCAATGAATATCTGCTGCACCTGTGATCAAAATAGCTGTGGCTCTACCCGGATGATTTCCTCCACCATGACCGTTAGCTCCTCCTCAGAGAACCTGGGGTGTCGTTGTGGTGCCATAAGTGTGGTGTGAGTGGTGTGGGTGAGGTTGTGTAGGGTGATGTGTTGGGGTGTGTTTTGTGAGGTGCATGGGTGGTGTATAGGTGATGGTGGTATGTGGCTCTGTGGGTGCTCTTGCTGTCTCTCTCTCTGTTGGCAATGGTTTGTAGTCGTAAAGGGTTGTGGGTAATGTGAGTGTGGGTGTATGGGTGTGGTATGTGTATAGGTGTCAGGTGTGTGTTATTTAAATTGTCCAATGTGATGTTGTTTTGTTAGTTTGTGTGTATTTTGAGCGCTGCAATATGTACCGCCAATGGTTTAATGGCATTGAATGTCTGCTGCGGTGATTCGTGGGTCATAATGTTGTGGGCATTGTTCTGTTGGCGTAACTGTGTGGGTTTGGATGCCGCCAGTTTATCACTGACCTTTTGGCTGGCGGACTTGTGTGTGTGGCTATATAGTGACGGATTGGTATGTGTGTGTCATAATATGGTCGGTGGATATCCGCGGCGATGGCGGTATGTTGGCGGCAGTTGGCCTGGCGGCAAGTGGAATTTACCGCCAATGTCATAATGAGGGCCTATGTCCCATGAGGTGGAGACGTTTAGGATTGCTACATTAAAATATATATCTTCAGGTTTCTGATGTTTTCTAGATAACACTGATAAAAAGGACTGGGAGGCAGGTGAGAACCATGGGTATCTACATGAGGAAAGATAGTTTAAGATTTAATCAACTAATGCACTAATGCCATGTTTCTGATGTAACCATGTGATGAAATGAGGGGGTGGTGTGGGAGATTTCAGGTGTGGAACTATTTGTAAAGTTGATTCTATGTCTGTTTTCAAAACTGTAATAAAAAGAATTTTAGAAAAAAAATATCCACAAGGAGCACCCCAAGGCAGAGTGCATATGGACTGAACCAGACTAAACTGTGGACAGAAAGAAGAAAAAATTGTGTTGATCATTGTGATGAATTTTAAGCTTTAAAATCATTAATTAAAGATGCCATTCAATGCAGAGCAACACAATATTTCCTTTACCTGGTCCTGGTTTGCTAATAATCATCAACAGTAGGCAGTCCAAATGTTATTTTTGTTGTCAATTTAATCTTTGAGATATAATGTGACATCATTCATTGTAAGGCACTTTTATACTATTTATACTTCTCTAGTGTGGACATTGATTTGGGGTGCATCAGGAATTCTATCTGTGGGCCTAGACAATAAACACAGAAGCACGATAATGAGTCACTCCAAAGTGGCGGTCATTGTTTAAAAGTAAATGCAATACATGAGATGGGATGTCAAGTCAGTACTGTTGGTATCATCATCTACTGAGAAATACACACTTCATCTACAAAACATTTGGATACCTTTCAGAGAATAATATTGAATATGCTAATTTGCTACTTTGCTTATTTATTTTCAACTTTGCCAATATCCACCAGTTATAAAATATGTCAATATGTTCACATTTGATACCTTTTTCTGTGATGGTTCCAGTGGCAGATACTTTAAAAGGTTAAATCTGTATTTCTCTACAGCCATATAAAAGAATGAATATAAAATTAAACTGGATGCTACTCTTTGCTTAGCCTAGATTTGAATTAGTCATGGGCAGGCCATTTGGGTTAAGCCTTCGAGAGCATGCACTCACTTGTGACATATTAGTGTTTACAATAATGGCTTGGAGTCCCCCCCATTGTTTACCATGTGTTGGCTTGCCTGGCACTCCTCTTTACAGCCTTTTACTTTGTCACTGCATGCCAAGCATAATTTCCGTTCCTCTCTGTGGAGCAGGGACCAAACATTAAACTTAATCAGTGCCCTCCACTTCTCCCGATGTGATTGCAATACTATTTTGTTCTTTTTAACTTTTAGTGTCATACAAACAAAAGGTGTGCGACTGGTGAAAATGTGTCCAGAAGGAAAAACACATTTGCGAAGATTTATTTTCTATGGTTTTCTTTCTTTTATTTTGCCAAGTCTTATTTTCTCACATTGCACTCATATTTTCTTTTGTTTTTGCTCGTGGGCGCTGTTCTCAAAAACATGAGTATTATCTAAATATTGTAAAGTGACATTGTTTATTCTTTATGTGTAATTTCCAAAATTATGCTGGGACAGGTAAGTACAAATGGAGATGTGATACGCAGTTTTGCTTGGTTTATGAATTTACTCTTTATTTGTTTTCTCTAATTGTTGTCTGTTTCTTTGTCTTAATTTTTCTGTCTTTGCTTCTTTTTACGTTTGTAGAGTGTAGTCTTCTTTTCTTCTTTCCTGTTTCTTATTGTCGATTTGTTTTGGTTATAGGTTGACGTCTCAGGGATCCAGAAGGCCATTCACCGGGAGAGGGAGAGAAACAAGAAGCCTGTTTTAGTGAAGATACTTTTTTTCCCATCTAGTAGGTATTGGTCTTTCCTATCTAGTTTGTCTCTTTTCCCTGGTTTCTGTCTTCGTTTATTTTCCTCGTTCCTCCTATGCCCTTCCTCCTGTGGGCCTGTTCGTATCCAGACGGGTCTTAACTACACTCTTTCTTCTGCCCTTATTCCCTATCTCATCGTCTTTAATATACTTTTTCCTTTTCTTATGTTCTTTCTCTTAATTTGTTAGTATTGTGGTTCTTTTCACCGAGTGCCTTTTCTTGACTTTTTTTATTATTTTTTCTTTTTCTTTTTTCTTTCAGTGTTTGTTTTGCTCAAGACTGTCTGAAAATAAAAATGGACCAAACCAGTGCTCCCCCCCTTTAGTGCCCTTTAACCTTCCCGCCCTCCTCCCTAGTCTGTGCTCAGTACATGGTGAGGCCACATCCCTCCTGGAACATGGCCGGTTCCTTCGCACCGTCTCTCCCCCAGCAGCCTTGAAATGTGATCCGATGTGGTCCTCCCTGCCGTCAGACGCCAAGGCTCTCCATTATTCTCATCTCGTTGATGGCCTTCCTTTTGCTCCCTTGGCTGTATGTAGCCCTCCTCTGCTTCTGCGTAGCCATCTCTGCTGTTGTCCACGTCTTCCTCCTCGCTCACGCCGCATCCGTTGTCCGCGTCTTCCTCCTCACTCACGCCACCCCGTTGTCCGTGTCTTCCCGGCGTTTTGTTATTTGAAGTAGCACCGCGTCTTCATCGCCAGAGTTGGCATGCTGAGAAGTGTCCCTGGGGTACTTCCAGTCTGTCCTCAGACTTTGTCCTCTATCACATTCACTCCCCCTTGAGAGTGGCTGTTGCAGCCACCAGTTGGATGGATATCTAGACAGAAAGTCAGCATTGGAAAGAAGGGATCCTGGGGAGTGCTTTACCTGATGTCAGGAATACCCAAGGTGCCTCCTGCGTTATCTGTCAGCATCCCCAGGGATTAAGGTTAAATCATATTTCTGTTCTTGGTTAAACCTTCATGTTTCTAAGTAAACATAATGTGCTGTGTTACACAATTGGTTTTATCAATGCTTGTTTTACCAATGCTTGTTTGCTAATGTGAGCAGGAGTAGACATGTGCTTCTAATTGGGTGTGGTGACTCAACTGCATTCCTGATTGACTATAAATAGCAGAGTGAAGCATGGCTCCCTGCTTGGCTTTGTTTTGATTCCTGATCTCAGCATCTGATTTGGCAGTCCAACCCCTGCTGTCATCCTCGTATTCAGGACTTTTGAGGCAATTCTTTTCTTTGTTCCTGTACCACCTGACACCAGGCATTCCTCCAGCACTTCAGAAAAGACTGCAGATAAGTGACTAGTATTCTCCAGGGAGTTTTTTCTTTGACCACCGCACTTTCCTAGAACAGCTGGTGTATTTCAGACCTCGTATTTTGGTAGAGTGCTTATCCTGAAGAGACAAATGCATTTCTGAACATTCTACATTATTATTGTAGTTACTTGCCTAAACGTGCTCCGGGAAATCTGCTTGAGCTCAAGTACTACAAAAATTGACAGTGCAATTTTAAAAGAGCATTTACGTGACTTTTCTTTCTCTAATAGCATAACTCTTGCATTTAAATTGTGTCATTCATGCCTGTGTTTCAGGTTTGAGGAATTTGATTTTGAAGGCTTTTTCACACACACAGTGAAACCAAACCAAACTGTGCCACCCTAACTGTTTGAACCCAGAGTGGACATTTATATTTCTTGGATTGTTTTTGTTCCTTTTAGTTTAACCCTATGCATGCAGGAAAGTTATATGTGATCTAATTAATACCCTTGTTTGTCTTTCTTGTGCATGATAAGTGCAACCACAGTTCTAACTGAAGTGTGCAACAGTGAATCTCTGTGAAGCCAGGCCTAGTGTCTCAGTACTTATTGTTTTGATATTCAGTTTGCAGACATCCTGCTTTTCAGGTGAGTGGCCCCGTCTCAGCCCATGAAATAAAAAGGGTTGCAATGATAAGAACCATCTGAGTACTCGGGAATTTGTATCCTTGTGTTTAGATAGCCAGATCAGTGGGCCTGGGCCATAAGGAGAATAAAGGGTCTTCCTACGAGATAGTATTGAAGAGATTCAATTGCTCATTTTATCGCAAGACATTCTTTTTCCACTGTGGGATAATGTTTGTCTCTAGGTAGGAGTTTTCTACTGATATATACTATTGGATGATATTGACCGTCGTCTCCTTCCCTGGTCGGAACCATCGCTTTGTAATTGAAAAGGTTGGTGAAAATTCGGGCAATGTAAGATGGGTTCGATGGTTAGTAAGGACTTTAGGTGAAAGAACCGTTGCCTCTCTAGCTCCGGCAACTGGGTTATTTGATGTGGTTGTCTCTTCTCGAGCAGATCTGTAAGAGGAGCGGCTATGTCAGAAAAGTGTGGAATAAATCGCCTTTGATAACCCACCATACCCAGGAAGGCTCTGACATCTTTTTTATTCTTTACAACGGGTACTTGTGTGATGGCTCTATTTTCTCTATCTGTGGGTTGAGTGTTCCACTTTCCATTACATAACCTAAATAATTGATTGTATTCTCAGCTATTTTGCATTTATCTGGGTTAGCTGTTAAGCTGGCCTTTTGAAGTGCTTTTAATATATCTGATAAGTGCTTTAAATGGTCCTCCCAGGTCTTACTGTATATTACAATATCGTCTAGATATGCTGCCGCATAATACTGATAGGGCCGCAACACAATATCAGTTAATCTCTGAAAGGTGGATGGAGCCCCATGCAGCCCAAAGGGTAATACTGTGAACTAGTTTAACCTTGAAGGGGTTGCAAAGGCTGTTTTTTCCTTGTCTGCTGCTTCCAGGTAAATCTGCCAATAGCCTTTTCTTAAATCCAAAGTAGTTAGGTATGTTCTAGTCTTTCTAGAAGATCATCTATCCGTGTCATGGGGTAGGCATCGAAATGTGATAGAGAATTTAATTGTCTGAAGTCTATGCAGATCCGGATAGACCCATCTGGTTTGGGAACAAATACTACAGGGGAACACCAGGGGCTGGACAATGGTTAAATGGCACCTGCTTTTATAATCTCCATGACCTCTTTCTCTACCACTTACTTCCTAGCTTCTGGTATAGAGTAGGGTCTTTGTCGGGAAACTCTTCCATCTAGGGTACGAATGCGATGCTTTATGAGGTGGGTCCTACCAGGTTTTGTAGAAAATACTCTATTGTGGTTCAGCACTATTTCTTCTAGTTGATAACATTGGGAAGGAGTGAGGTTATACCCAAAGTGGGGCTTACTTTCTTGTTCGGCCTCAGGAGGAGTAGTAAACATGGGTCTCTCTGACTCTGAACATGTAGTAACATAAAGATCTACATTCTGGTCTTCTTTTCCATGCCATGTCTTCAACAGGTTAATGTGATATATTTGGCTTTTATCTGACCCTACGAGTATCTCTGTCCTATACGTTACCGGGGTTATTTTTTCAAGGACGGTATATGGTCCCTGCCAATGGGCCAGTAATTTATTCTCGGTTGTAGGCAGAAGTATTAACACTTTTTGTCCTATAGTTAGGTCACGTGTCTTACTTCTAGTATCATACTGAGCCTTTTGTCTCATCTGGGTCTCTTTTAATTGGGTATGGAAGTCCGCCCATACTGTGCGTAGGCTGTCTTTTAATTTGCTAGTATGAGTCTTTCATCTCCTCCTCTGTTTCCTACCACTGTTCCGCCATCATTTCTAACATTGTCGGAGGTCGTCTTCTGAACAGGAGTTCAAATGGACTATGTCTATTGGACACTGTACATGTGTAGGTATGACATACAGTACCAACGGTAATCTTTTATCCCAATTCATACCGGACTCGTTTATGGTTTTCTGCCTTGATGGTTTTATTATACCGTTCTACAAGGCCATCTGTCTGAGGATGGTAAACCGACGTCCGTATTTGTTGGATGCCGAGAGTCTGACATATCTCGGACATTAATCGGGACATAAAAGGGATTCCCTGGTCAGTTAGAAGCTCTTTAGGGAATCCGACTACGGAAAATAATTCAGTCATGGCTTGATACACACTCTTGGTAGTCATACTTGCCAAAGGTATGGCCTCTTGATATCTAGTTGCGTAGTCTACCAGAACTAGGATATATTGGTGACCTTTCGATGATGGTCTCAATGGTTCACCAGGTCCATACCCACCGTGTGAATGGGGTCCCTATAATAGATAATGGAAGGAGGGGAGCCCTGGGATCCACACAGGGGTTAATTAATTGGCATCTTATATTGCCATATACCCCAGGCCAATAAAATCTCCTTGGTATATAGTCTTCCGTCTCCTCTCGTCCTAGATGACCTTCGACCGTGTCCCCATGTGCTAAGTGAAGTACCTGGTCTCTATAGTCTTGTGGGACTAGCAATTGGGGTTTCCTATTTTCTGGTTGAGGAATTACTCAATACAGTAAATGATTGCTAATTTGAGAATACGGACCTACCATGTGAGTCTGTTTGGTCACAGCAGCATGCCAAGCATGTTTTAAAGTAGTATCATCTCACTGAGACTGTTGAAATTGTCCTGCGACCGACAATATCAGCTTCTTGGAATTAGGCTTGGGTGAACTATTACTATTATCCTCCTTATAGTAGGCCTTCTTTTGCTCTCGTTTTTGTGACCTGGTTAGCTTTTCTCTATGTAGAGTGTGCTCTGTTTCTGATGAAGGAAAAGGAGCCTCAGTCCACCAGGATTCTGCCTGATGACTAGGTTTTAGGCTATCCAGGAGTTTGGGAAAGGATATATAATCAGTTCCTATAATGAGTTTTTGACAAGGTCAGTGATGGCTCATACGATAACGGATTCTTTCTTTTCCTCACCATTTCACCTCTATGATAGCTATTGGGTATGTTTTACTATCCTTGTGTACACACACGTGATTAGGACCTGTTCTCCCTTTACCCATTCCTCTGGTCGGACAAATTTTTGATTGATGACTACAACCAGAATCTTTTAATGTTTTCCTTATTTCTTGGTTCACAAGAAGGTAGGCAGAGTACTGAGTAGTGGTATTGCCTAACCACAATACCCTTCCTCTGGCCATCCCTATCTCCATTGGTTCGCCTTGATTCAATTTTTGAGGACAATATCATGCAATTTGTCCCTATTGTGCACAGTTAAAACACTGGGGGTTTATCATGGGTTCTTTTAAGGGAGATCGATAGGGGCAGGGTTTTTCCGTATTTGACCCAATTAATGGTTTGATAGAAAAAGATTGGGGAGATGGTTTAGGGAGTGGAGAGTCCGTTCGAGTACTGGAGCCCCGAAAGTCAGGAGCCCTGTGATAAGCACAAGCTAGGTCCACCGCAACAGAGTTGTCCAATCCATGATGTTGTCAAATCTAATTCCTTGTAGATGTAGGTAGAGCGTCTAAGTATTGTTCTAATACTATGGCTTCAAACATTTCTTCTTTGGTGGCTTCCGCAGGGTTCAACCATTTGTTAGCTTCATGGTGAACCCTGTAATAAAGAGTACATGGATTCTCCGGACTCACCCATTTAGTACGTCGGACCCTGATTTGATAACTTTCCTGGTCTAATCCTACACATTCCAGGATAGCCTTTGTGATGTCCACATACGGGGTTATACCTCCCGGGTTCACTGCTTGATAGGATGCCTGTAGAGGTTCGGTTATTAAGGAGCAATATATTGACCCCATATTTCTGTAGGCCAGTTAGCCAAACTTGCTACCCTTTCAAAGTTTCTGAAAAATGCATCAGGATCATCATTCTCCTGATACTTCTGTAAGACGGCGCTAGGTACATTTAGGTGTACTCTGATTGTAGCTATTGTCTCTGTGAGCTTTCCCATTGCAGTCTCATGTACTAGTTGATTATTGGCAATAATCGTTGCTTGAATTTTCAATGCGGTTTGCAAAGCCTCACGCTCTTCCTTAGCCTCTTTGATTTGTTCCTCCCTCATGAGTTGTAAGTGTCTTTGGCCCTCTGCTAACTGCGTAATCATCTCTGCCAAGGTAGGCTTCTCCTCCATTTTACTTATCCTGTCCTGTAGGGAGATTTTATCCCACTCTGACACCACTTGTGACAGGTAAGTACAAATAGAGACATGATATGCAGTTTTGCTTGTTTTACGAATTTACTCTTTGTTTTCTCCAATTGTTGTCTCTTTCTTTGTCTTAATTTTTCTGACTTTGCTTCTTTATATGTTTGTAGACTGTAGTCTTCTTTTCTTCTTTCCTGTTTCTTATTATCGTTTTGTTTCGGTTATAGGTTGACGTCTCAGGGATCCAGAAGGCCATTCACCAGGAGAGGGAGAGAAACATGAAGCCTGTTTTAGTGAAGGTACGTTTTTTTCCCTATCTAGTAGGTATTGGTCTTTCCTATCTAGTTTGTCTCTTTTCCCTGGTTTCTGTCTTCGATTATTTTCCTCTTTCCTCCTATGTCCTTCCTCCCGTGGGTCTGTTAGTATACAGATGGGTCTTCTCTACACTCTTTCTTATGCCCTTATTCTCTATCTCATCATCTTTGATATAATTTTTCCTTTTCTTATGTTCTGTCTCTTAATTTGTTAGTATTATGTTTTTTTTCACCTAGTGCCTTTCCTTGACTTGCTTTTTTTTCTTTCAGTGATTGTTTTGCTCGAGACTTTCTGAAAAAAAAATGGACCAAACCAGTGCTCCACCCTTTTAGTGCCCTTTAACCTTCCCACCCTCCTCTCTAGTCCGTGCTCCATACCTGGTGAGGCCACGTTCCTCCTGGAACGTGGCCTGTTCCTTCTCATCGTCTCTCCCCCAGCAGCCTTGAGATGTGCGCCGTCAGACACCAAGGCTCTCAGTTAGGCTCGTCTCAACGATTGTCTTCCTGAGTCGGCATGCGGATAATTGCCCCTGGGTACTTCCGGTCCCAGACTTTGCGCTCTATCACATATGCTTTAATAGATAATCTTGCAGTACACCCCGATCCACCCCACTCCAATCTACAACAATCAACCCCACGTCACCCCAAACCAATCCACCCCACTCAATCCATCTCACCCCTATTGAAATCTCTCACCCCAATTAAATCGACTCCAGTCTGCCCCACTCCAATTCAAAAACAGCTGCCCCACTCCATAAGAATCTGCCCATTCCAATTTGCCCCACTCCAATCCAAAACAATCTGCCCCACTCCAATCGAAAACAATCTGCACCCCTTGTAATGCTGCGCTCTGACGTGGCGTCTCTTTCTGTCCTCGCGGGTGGAACGCGCTACCGATATTCGGAGCGCCGTTCCCCGCGTTTTTTGCCTATGCTTTCTGGGAAGCATATATTTCGCTACCGGTCGCGCTACACTTACTTGTAGCCCTTTTTTCTTCTTTTGTTGTTGGTGGTGGGTTTTTGTTGGTCCTTTTGCCTGTCTCTATCCATGTTGTGTCCATCTTGTCTTCTTCGTGTTTTTGTCCCAGCATGCTCTGTTTTTCTTTAAACTACTTTCTTTTTCCTAGACTGGTCTATGGGCTTTTCCCAATCCAAGATGGTGTTACTTCCTTTTCCTGTGATGTCACTTCCCTTTTCTCAGTATATAAGTCAGTCAGTCTTGTTCCTCCTTTCGTTGCAAACACTTCCTTCTGGTTGTGCTGTTCGCTCCTGTTCTTTGTTCCAGCTTTTTTGCCTTGGGAGATTTTTGCCTGTTCTTTGTTCCTGCTTTTGCCTTGGGAGATTTTTGCCTGTTCTTTGTTCCTGCTTTTGCCTTGGGATATTTTTGCCTGTTTCCTTTTTCCTGCCTTTTACCCTGGATATTGCCTATTTTTGTTTCCTGTTGTCAAGTCCTGTTTTTTCTTGTTTTCCTTCAGGAGTTCCTGTTAGAGGTTTTTTCCCCAGTGTTGGTTTTTTTTCCCTCTGGGACTCCTTCTGGAGGGTACGGTCTGCTTTGGCGTAGCCTGTCAAGCGGCACTGTGGCTACTAGAAGGGGTCGCCCTTATCTGGGAGTATCCAGGACCAGTAGAAGACTTGGTGTATTCGCCATTTTGAAATCCAGAGGTGAGAAGTCCAGCGCAGTACATGACAGATTGCAACGCGAAAAGATTCTGCGTTGCGAGAGCGCCATGGAAGATCCACAGGGAGAGTCGTCAGAAAATGCTCAAGCCATGTTACAGACTGTCCAACAACAAGCCCAAGAGTTACAACAGTTACGGGCAGAGAACACTGCGCTACAACAGGTCTTGTCTTCCCGATCAATGGACATACCACCCGTATCTGCTACTATTCCTCGATATTCCGGAGATCCTTTAAAGATGAAGGAATTTTTGGACGCCCTGACGGTTTTCTTTGCCTTTCGTCCACTCCAGTATTCTTCGGATAATACTAAGGTGGGCTATCTGATCAGCGCCTTGTCTGGTCCAGCGCTTGCTTTGGCGACTCCTCTGGTTTCTGCAGATGACCCAGTCCTGGCTAACTCTTCCGCTTTCCTGAATGTTTTCAAACAAATGTTTGAGAGACCTGGGGTAGAAGCAGCAGCTGAAGAAGCCTTATGTGACATTCAGCAGGGTAATCAGGATGTACTGCAGTATATAACCCGCTTCAAACAGCTGGCAGTTGAAACCTCCTGGGTAGAACGCACCTTTGTAACCCTTTTCCGCCGAGGCCTGCATGAACAAATTAAATATGAGCTTGTACACTCTTCTCCAGCTTGTTCTTTGAAAGAGTTAATGGATCAATCTATGAACATCGAGTATAGACTTCGAGAGCGCAAGATGGAAAGACGTAGAACTAGAGCTCCATACCAGTCCGGTACCTTCCGTGCTAGCAGTTGGCGAACGGAAGATAGTCCATCTGAAGCCTCTCCACCTCCCCATGAAGAACCCATGCAGATAGATCTGGTTCGTGGGCCATTGACGGAGTCAGAAAGGGAGGAATAACGATGGACTTTGCCTATACTGTGGTAAGGCTGGCCACCTGATCCGTAGTTGTCCGGTACGTCCCTCAAGGCCAGCGAGAAACGCCAGCTCCCGTCCCTTGTAAGGAGGAAGGAGACAGGAGGAGCTGAAGTACCATCAATATGTTCCTCCAAAGAAAGCATGTCCACCCTGTTTATCCTCTCGGTCAAGTTACAAAGTTCACAAGATCAAGAAGAACATCTTCTGGCTCTCCTTGATTGTGGAGACAGTGGACTCTATCTGGATGAGACCTGGGCTACGAGTAAAGGAATTCCCCGCATTCCTAAAGAAACTCCTGAGCAGGTTCACACAGTGGATGGCTCTCCGTTAACCTCAGGACCTGTGGTGGCCTCAACTCTTACTCTTTGTTTGACATTTGGGGGGCATCAAGAACACGTTGCCTTTGATCTCATAGCCTCACCAAATCATATCATGATTTTGGGAAATCCCTGGTTAGCCCGACACAACCCCTATATCAATTGGGAAACACAAACTATATCCCTAACGTCTTCATTTTGCCAACAGAATTGTTATTCCACTACTTCTTATTGGACTCCAAAAAGGTCCTGTCAATCTACTAAGGATAACACTAACTCTATCAATATTATCCAGGGGGTTCCAGATTGTTATCAGGAATATATCAGGATTTTTCAGAAACCTAGTAATCCTATTTTGCCACCTCATCGCAGTTATGACTGTGCTATTCCTTTAATTCCTGATGAAGTCGTCCCCTTCGGTCGAATGTATTCGCTGACAGACCAAGAAAAGAAGGTGCTAAGGGAATATTTAGACGACAACTTACACAACGGTTTGATTGCTCCTTCCACGTCCCCCGCTGGGGCTCCTCTCTTCTTCGTCCCAAAGAAGCCTAAGGATCTGTGTCCTTGTGTGGACTTTCGTGAACTCAACAGAATAACAATTAAGGATCGATATCCACTGCCTTTAATCAGAGATATATTCGATGCCAATCAAGGAGCCAAGATATTTACCAAATTAGACTTACGGGGTGCCTATCATCTCCTTCAGATCAAGGAAGGAGATGAATGGAAGACAGCTTTCCGTACCCCTTTTGGGCACTATTTAGTACCGTGTTATGCCCTTTGGACTGACAAACTCCCCTTTTGTTTTTCAACGATTTATGGATTCAGTGTTCTCTGATGTACTCAATCAATATGTAGTCATTTATTTGGATGATATCTTGATATATTCACGTGATCCTGAGCACCATGTAGATCATGTCCTACAAGTCCTGGAAAGACTCAAGAAAAACCATTGTTTTGTAAACCTGAGAAGTGTGAGTTCCATAAATCTGAAGTAAGGTATCTCGGGTTTTGTATTAATCAACACGGAATATCCATGGATCCTGACAAGGTCAGTGCCATATTAGATTGTCCTTCTCCAACGTCCATTAAAGAAATGCAATGTTTTCATGGTTTATCAAACTTTTATCGTCAGTTTATTCAGAACTTTGCCCACCTACAAAGTTTCATAACACGAACAATTAAGAAAGAGAACCTGAAGAAGGGTTTCATTTGGACCAAGGAGGCTGAACGCGCGTTTCAAGAATTAAAGACAGCCTTTACCCAAGCACCTGTGTTGCGTCATCCTGACAATACCAAGAAATTTATCGTCGTGACTGATGCCTCAGACAGAGCTATTGGAGCAGTTCTGCTGCAGAATCAAGACAATGATGGATTGGAACATCCTATCTTTTATATGTCTCATATCCTATCAGAGGCTGAACGAAATTATTCTGTACTGGAACGAGAACTACTCGCTCTCAAAGTAGCTTGTAAGGAATGGAGGCATTTCCTGATGGGTTCCAGAGAGCCTTTTGAAGCTAGGACTGATCACCGTAATCTCCAGTGTCTTCAGAGCTTTCAGTGTCGCAACAGTCGTCAGACTCGATGGGCTTTCTTCTTTAGCCAGTACGATTTTGTGATCACGTACATACCTGGTTCCCAGAATTTAGTGGCAGATGCCTTATCCCGCAGATATCCTGACATAGCCCAGAACTCCTCTCCACATCTTATTGAGTCTAGCAGAATCATCAGAGCTACTCAATCTTTTCAAGAACGCATTCAATCCGAGTACCAGTTTTTGTCTGCTTCAGAATGGGATAGAGTGACTCCTTTTTTGCAGAAGAAGGACAACTACTTCTATCATCAACATGCTCTTTTCCTACCTACCAAAAAAGTGCAGACAGAAGCTCTGCCAATGTGCCATGATTCTCCTATAGCCGGTCATCGAGGTATCAGGAAAACCCAGGAGCTGCTTCAGCGATCTTTTTGGTGGCCTTCCCTAAAGACAGACACTGAAACCTGTGCGTCAGCATGCCCAGTCTGTGCCCAGACTAAGACACCCCAAACTAAGGTGGCAGGTTTATTAAGACCTTTACCTGTTCCTTCCGCTCCTTGGTGTACTCTATCCATGGATTTCATATGCTCTCTACCTACCTCCTCTGGTAACCAAGTAATCATGGTGACCGTAGATTCATTCACTAAGATGGCCCATTTTTCAGCCTTGAAGAAACTACCAACGGCCCCAGAAATGAGTCGCATTTTTCTACGGGATATTTTTCGCCTCCATGGTCTTCCTCAAGAGGTCATTTCGGACAGAGGGCCTCAATATGTATCACGTTTCTGGAGAGCCTTTTGTGCCTTCTTTAACATTGAGATTTCTTTATCCTCGGGTTTCCATCCACAAACGAATGGGCAAACTGAATGAGTGAATCAAGAACTTCAGCAGTATCTGAGATGTTACTGTAATGCCACTCAAAGCAATTGGTCGGAATATCTTGCTCTTGCCGAGTTCTCCTATAACAACACAATACATAGGGGGTCATTCCGACCCTGGCGGTCCATGACAGCCAGGGCCGGGGACCGCGGAAGCACCGCCAACAGGCTGGCGGTGCTTCCAGGGCCATTCTGACCGCGGCGGTAAAGCCGCGGTCAGAAAAGGGCAACCGGCGGTTTCCCGCCGGTTTACATGGGGATTCCGACCCCCTTCCCGCCATCCTGTTCCTGGCGGTTTGTACCGCCAGGAACAGGATGGCGGGAACGGGTGTCGTGGGGCCATACATAGATGGTGTTACTTCCTTTTCCTGTGATGCCACTTCCCTTTTCTCAGTATATAAGTCAGTCAGTCTTGTTCCTCCTTGTGTTGTAAACACTTCCTTCTGGTTGTGCTGTTCGCTCCTGTTCTTTGTTCCTGCTTTTTTGCCTTGGGAGATTTTTGCCTGTTCTTTGTTCCTGCTTTTGCCTTGGGAGATTTTTGTCTGTTCTTTGTTCCTGCTTTTGCCTTGGGATATTTTTGCCTGTTTGTTTTTTCCTGCCTTTTACCCTGGATATCGCCTATTTTTGTTTCCTGTTGTCAAGTCCTGTTTTTTCTTGTTTTCCTTCGGGAGTTCCTGTTAGAGGTTTTTTCCCCAGTGTTGGGGTTTTTGCCCTCTGGGACTCCTTCTGGAGGGTATGGTCTGCTTTGGCATAGCCTGTCAAGCGGCACCGTGGCTACTAGAAGGGGTCGCCCTTATCTGGGAGTATCCAGGGCCAGTAGAAGACTTGGTGTATTCGCCAATCCGAAATCCAGAGGTGAGAAGTCCAGCGCAATACGTGACACCCCTCCAATCTGTTCCACTCTAATCCACCCCACACTAACCCAAAACAATCTGCCCCACTACAATCTGTCCCACCCTTTTTCACTCTACTCCAATCAGTCTCACTACATTCCAAAGCAATCTGGGCACTTCTATCGCTCCCACTCCAGTCCAAAAAATTATTCTGCCCCACTCCAATCCATCCCACCCCAATCTTCCCCACTCCAATCCAACACAATCTGCCCTGCTCCAATCTGCCACACTCTAATCCACCTCACTGTAATCCAAACCAATCTGCCCCACTCTAGTTCAAAACAATCTGCCCACTCCAGTCCATCCTACTACAATCGTCCCTACTCCAATCCAAAACAATCATCCCACTCTAATCTGTCCCACTCCAATCCAAAACAGTCTTCCCACTCCAATCCATTCCACTCAAATCTTCCCATTCCTATTTGCCCCACTTCAATCCGCCCGACTCCAATCCTGGCCACCTCACCCCAATCCACCCACTCCATCCCAGTTCACCCATTCCCATCCATCACAATCCACCACACTTCAATTCATTCCACCCCACACAAACCCAATCCACCCCAATCCAATCTGTCCACACCAATCTGCCCCACTCCAATCCAAAATGATCTGCCCCAAGCTAAAATAATTTGCCCTACTGCAATCCAAAACAATCATCCCTATTCAAATGCAAAATAATCAGCCTGCTCCAATCTGCCCCAGTCCAATCTAAAGCAATCTGCCCACTCCAGTCCAAAACAATCTGCCCCACTCCAATCTGTTCAACTTCAATCCAAAACAATTTGCCCCACTCTAATCCTAAACAATCCACCCCATTCAAATATATTCCACCTCCCCTCAATCCAATCCACCTATCTCCAATCCAATCACCCCCATTTCAATCCAATCCACCCAGTCCAGTCAAATCCAATCTACCCCATTTTAATCATCCCACCCCACTCCAATCCACCCCACTCCTAATCCAATGCACCTCAATCCAATCCACACCTCTCAATCCCATTCACCTCACTCCTTCCATTCTACCCCAGCCTACGCCAATCCAATCCCCCACTTCAATTCACTCCACTCCACCTCACTCAATTCCATCCCACTCCATTCCACCACACTCCAGTCCAATCCCTCCTACTTCATCCATTTCACCCCACTCCAACCCACCACCATTCACTGCAATCCACCCCATTCCAAAACACTAAACTGCATGGCATCCCCGATTCAATCCAACCAACCTCTCCCCATTTTAATACACCCCATGCTAATATAATCTACCCCGTCCAGTCCACCACACTCCAATCCACCCCACTTCATTGCAGTCTAATCCCCCCACTCTACTCCAATCAACTTTACCCAAATCGAATGCATCTCACCCCAGTTCAGTCCACCCACTCAGTCCAATCCATCAAGCCAAGCACACTCTAATCCACCCACTCCAATCCAATCCACCCCAATGAAATCCAATCCACCTCATTCAGTCCACCCACTCTAATCCACCCCACTCCTCTCAGTCCAAACCACTCTATCCCATTCACCGAATCTACTCCAATCTAATCCACCACACTACCTCAATCCACTCTGCTGTATTCCACCTCACTCGCCTAAACACCACACCGCTCTATGCCACTCTACTCTATGACTCTACACTCTACAACACTGCACTCTACCACATTGCACTCAAGAACACTGCACTCTGTGACACTTTCTGTCACTGAACCACTGAATTCTACCCCCTCTACTCAACTCCATGACAATCTACTCCAACGGCTATGACGCTCTACTCCATCAAATCCAGTCTATGATACTAATATTCTAATAATATTACATATCCAGTAGTTGCAACACGTCACTATGAATTATAATTATGTTGTTATGAATTAGCAATTGAAGTAAAGACACCGTTTCGCAGAGACATCAAAGGATGTCACCAGTGTTGTAATTTGATGAATTTAAACTCACATGCATTAAACAAATTAATTTACAAGAATGAGCTTTAAAGTGTCCTGAACGGCGTAAGTGGGGATGGTAGAAGATTGAGAAACACTGGGAATCAACGTGTATAGAGGCATATCTCTAGCTATAAGTATTTCTAACACGTCTAACTGCAACAACAGCAACATTTCATGTTTTAATAATTTCAGTTTAAGGACAAAATTACTCACACAAAGCCTTACTAATAGCAAAACGTCACAGATCTTTCCAAGTATATCTCTGAGGCTTTGTCAAAACAGCTTTTCATCGCATTGCTATTAAATGAAACAAGCAAGTACACGATGAAAGAAGGCTGCCATTCTGACACTTGATCATTCTGGGAATTCCTGTAAGAGTCAGTGGTTAATAACTTGTGCCACGTGGGTCATACCTGAAGCAAACCCCTGCGCTGAGCAAGAGGAGACAGAAACCTGATTTGTACCATTCGCATACCATCAAAACTTCGTGTCCGCTTATCTGCGGAAAGCACGCCATTTAAAAGCATGCATTTCCCATGACTTTCTGTGCGCCATTAAATGCTAGCAGTTTCGGCTTTCCTTGACTCACTCGCTAGCAAGGAACTACTATTTAAGTCTTAGAGCTCGTTTTTAAGCTACTGTTTAAAAGCAAGCAACAGTATACGATCCCTTAATAGCAATAAAACAATCTGTGAATAAAACCCAAATTCGAGCAGATATTCTCACATTGCGATTTGAAGCGTGCACATTTGTAGGGACATGCAGAATGGCTAACTCTCTTACTCTTCCATTTTGACGGACAAATGGTTCGTTCATAACACTGAGGGGCTTATTACAAGCGGCTTGCGCTGCTGGTGTGTCGCTTTTTAGGGTCGAGCTTGTGTTGCATGCACTTGCGCATGCGCATGCGTTTCGCTCGCAAGACGGTCTAGGAGGTAGAAAAGGGCTCAGAGCCCCGTCCACGTCACGTCAGTGTCTTTCATTGGTTTGTGGGCTTGCCTGTTAAAATTGGCTTGCTTTCATTAGTGAAAGGCACACATACATCATGCCTTTTCCGGTGAATAGCCCTGCTCGAGCGCAGCGACCAAGTACTGAAAATATGCGAGGCTCGCTGTTTCCCCGTCAGATTTGTGGACAACTTTTTATCTTTTGTTCACAGCGCGATCTCGCGTCGCAGAAGTCGAGCGCTTTGCATAACATCGACCTTGTTACATAGTTAATTGCACTCTTGCTGGTTACGTAGATGTTGCACTTTTGCAGATAGGTTTCATTCCAAGTGAACTGTAGCAGCGCGATCGCGCTGTTTTTTTCCATTCAATGTGGCAAGAAAAACCCGGTTGTGAATTTACAACTGCTAATAACTGTAATTTGGAGAAATGCAAGAACCTAGTGCATTGCAAATGCTTGTTGTGATGTACTGGCGGCGCAGGCTGTAGGTCCATATGCACAAGGCCACACGAAGCCACTTTGTGTGACCTTTTATGGCCTTGTAGATAGAAAGAGGAAAATGCCTCTCATGATTGTTTTTGTGCAGGAAGGTATACCTTCCTGCACAAAACAATCATCCCCGCAATACAGGCACCCTTGCACAATGGTGCTTGCATTGGCATATGGCAGCAATTTGTGCGCCAGTGCAGGGGAAATGGGCAGGAATGTGGCATTTCTTGTGAATACAGCTCATTCCAACCCTTTTGTTTTTATGAAGAGCAGCACAGAGAGAAGGCTTGCAGTGCTGCCCTGAAACTGAAATTTGTAAATGAGGCCCTGAATTCAATAGGCCAGATTAAAAACTATTTTGCTGTGACTTTGGTTATTCCTGAGTCCCAAAAGTAAACTTATAGTAAGCCTGTAGTAGCTCTGGACTGCTCCTGAAATTCATGAGTAATCCAGGAGTGCTACAAAGGTAAGCCACACTTACTCATACACCAACCTTTACAAATTGGGCCCTATCTTTCTAAACAACTCCCCCTTCCTTTAGGTACTGTTTCCGAGATGTATTGCATCTTCCTTATACATTACATTCAAACATCTTTTTATTTCCATGAGATTTCCTAATCCTAAATATATCTTTTATTCCATTCAAAATTTTAGAGTGAAACATTCTGGCTTTCGGTCCAACTACAGCACAGAAGCAGCCCTCATTAAAGCCTCTGATGATGCCGGAGGCATCCTGAAATGAGGAGATACAGATGCACTCATCCTTCTTCACCTCTTCACAGCATGCGATTCTGTCCCACAACTCACTTATCAGAAATCTTCAGAGCTTGGGGATCTGCGGACTGGCCCTCAAGTGGATATCCTCCTTCCTCAGAAGCAGAATGCAATGAGTTAAACCTCCCCCCCTACACCTCAGAACCCCAAAACTCATCTGAGGAATCCCTAAAGGACCATCACTGAACCCAACATTCTTCAGCATCTACATGACACGGACATTGTCAGAGCCCAGAGCATTAACATAGTATCCTACGCTGATGACACCCAGCTCATCACCCCCACTCTGATTCAGTCCACCCTACTCCTTCTCATACATACCAGCCAAGAGCTGGAATGACCTCCCGCAACACCTCAGAGCCTCCCCCAGCCCTCATGAACTTCCAAAGGAACCTTAAGACATGGCCCACCCAGATGGGAACAGGCATAATTTCCTACTCACTTCTCAGACCTGCCCTACTCAGCACCTGGATACCATCATGGGTGATGAGCTGTGCTCTAAAAATCCACATAACAAACATTCTGTTTGAAATTTTCAACCATTAATTTAACTGATTTATAAAGATCTTCTAACATACTCTTATATTACTTTTGAATTCTAGCAGCAAGCAAGGAGTAAGCCAAAAACATGACTTGTTTACTACTGAAGTACATGATAAACAAGGAGTACCACAGGAGTAAGTCACACTTACTGTGAATAAGGCACTATTGCTTTAGTTGAAGGAAAATTACGCACAACTGCGCCAGCGCAGTTGTGCTTCAAAAAATTATCACCAGCTAACACCATTCCTTAGCACCATCTGTGCGCCATATTTAGAAAATGGTGTGCCATGGCGCTATGGAGAGGATAGCACCAAAAAAAAAAATGAAGCTAACTATTGTGACATGCCGGAACAAGAAAAATTACGCTAATGCTGTACCACGTTTTGGGGCATGTTTTTTATGTTAAATGTTTTAGTGCTATATTTAACAGCATTAGCATAAAAATAAAACACGCGAGCAAGAAGAGAAAAATTGGGAGACAAGATGGAGAATGCAGGACAGTAGAGACCACAGAGAGATTCCAATGAGCCCAGTACGAGCCAGGAATGACCAGCAAAGTCCCAGGAGAAGGAGAAGAGGAAGCAGAAGTGTTGCTTTAGTGAGGAGGCGAATGACCGCTTGGTCAAAGAGATGACGCAGCACCAACACCAGCACTTTGTCACCCCAAATTTGTCAATAGGTAGGAGAGAGGCTATATGACAGGCAATAGTAGATAAAGTCAACGGTGTGGCAGAGGTGAAGAAGACTGTCACAGATGACGAGAAGCGCTGGCACGCCTGCAAGCACAGAACTAAAGAGAAATTAGACAGGAATCGAAAGGCAGCATTGCAGACTGGAGGTGGAAATCCCACACCCAAAGAGGACCTAGATGAGCTGGAAGAGATGGTGGCAGCGGTCATCCCAGAGGAGCTGGTCAATGGAATCGCAGGACCGGACAGCGCAAATTACAAAGACCTACCACAAATGCACAGTAAGTTGCAGGAGGGGGACTATCTGGAATTTCACAAATGGCAGAAGGGGGAGGCACATAGGACACACTGAATGCATGCAAAAGTGTCCCATCGGGACACATAGGCCCTCATTACAACCCTGGCGGTCGGTGTTAAAGCGGCGGTAAAACCGGCAACAGGCCGTTGTTAAAAAGATTGAATCTCGACCGTGGCGGAAACCGCCAACATAGGCAGCCACTTTAACACTCCGACCGCCACGGCAGTACAAACAAACAGCATGGCTATCACTGCCAACAGACAGGCGGAAGACAATGTACCGCCCACAGTATCATGAGAGGCCAATCCGCCACCTTTTCCGGGGGCAGATTCACCGCGAACAAAAACACGGCGGAAACAGGACTTGGAAGGGGAAACGCTCACCTCTATACACCCCACGAAGAACCAGGACGCCATGGAGCTGGAACTCCATATTCTACCTGCCATTGTCTTCCTGCTCCTCTACCAGGAGCATGAACGCCGGCGGCGAAGACCACGGTGAGTACTGCACCTATGACACAGGGGAGGGGGAGGGAAAAGAGAGTGACACCCACACGCAACACGCAAAACCCCCACCCCTACCCTCACCCACTACAACACACACGCAAGTACATGTTGATACATTACATTTACACCTCCCAACCCCCCCCGGAATAATGCAAGGACAAAAGGAAATGAGTTGAACGATTGTAATCAATAAAAATCCAGTACTCATAAAATATATATACACTATTAACAAATATATACACCAAGAATTCAAGTCCATGTACTGCACATTCATAGTCCGTGGACCACTGGGCCCAAAATGCATGGGTGAGGCCCACACAAGATACCCAACCAAAACAGAGAGAACACTGCAGGGGCATCAGAACAAAATAAAACATGCACCTCAGAGGGATGGTAAGGGGGGCACCTCAGCCGGATGAGTGCACAACGCCAGATCTACGAGTGGACTCCATGCCCATTGATGTATCCTGGGGAGTGCAAAGCAACAGTCTCACAAGTCTTTACAGTGGGTGGGTTGCCCACTGCTGCATCCTGGGGCGTGCAAAGCCACAGTCTCACAAGTCTTTACAGTGGGTGGGTTGCCCACTGCTGCATCTTGGGGATTGCAAAGCCACAGTCTCACAAGTCTTTACAGTGGGTGGGTTGCCCACTGCTGCCTCCTGGGGAATGCAAAGCCACAGTCTCTCAAGTGGATGCCTTTCTCCACTGGTTCTGGAGGGGACTTTGTGCCCAGGGTGCTTCATCCTGCCAAGGACTGAGGTAGTGGATGCCTTTCTCCACTGGTTCTGGAGGGGGCTTTGTGCCCAGAGTGTTTCATCCTGCCAAGGACTGAGGTAGTGGATGTAACTCTCCACTGGTTCTGGAGGGGGCTTTGTGCCCAGAGTGCTTCATCCTGCCAAGGACTGAGGTAGTGGATGGCTTTCTCCACTGACGGTGGGCCTAAATGGAAGCTGTCCAGGCCCCTAAAACTGACCACCAGCTTCGTACGACTGACCACTGGGGATGGCAGCCATGTCTGTGGTGGTGCCACTGGCACATGATGTGTTCGTGGCCGCTGGCGGTGCTTGCGGCAGCCTCAGTAGCGGCGGTGCTTGCGGCACTCATGGGCCTGCGGTGCTGGTGGGTGGCTCAGTGAGCGTGCTGGTGGCGGCGGTGTCCTTGGCAGCGGTGCTGGTGACGGCGGTGTCCTGGGAAGCACTGCTGGTGGCGGTCTTGTCGGCCGTGCAGGTTGGCGGCGACTTCCTTTTCTTTCTATGCCCCTTCCCCACCTTGGATGGTGGCGCAGCTGTCTTGCCACTCCCAGCTGTAGTCCTGGGAGAGCCCTTGGTGGCAGGTGTTTTGCCCTTCTCCCTCCGGGCTGTGGCCAACTTCTTATGTTTCTGAGGTGGGGGACTGTCCATGGTCTGGCTCCGTGGCACACTGGCTTCCCTGCTGCTTGGTGCACTCCAGAAGCCGCTTACTGCTGGCACCACTGGCCCGGTGATGTGGTGGCTGAGATGCTGGGTTGGGACCTGGAAAGGCGTGCCCTAGGGGACGGAAGGGGTTTGGGAGGTGTAGGGAAGAGGTCAACATTTAAGAGGAAACGTTTTTTAGACACACTGGGACGGTTAGATGGAGGGGGTTTGGGAGTGGAGGAAAAGGTAGTGGTTGCAGGATGTGTACGTTTGCTGACTTTGGGTGAAGGTGCATGGGCTGGAGGCTGTCGTGAGGTGGATGGCTGTTGGGTGGGTGTGTGACTGCGTCTGTGTACTTTGGGAGGTGGGCTCACAGACACACTGGGAGAGGACACAGGGGATGTGTGAATGGTAGTGGGGGTGGTGAGTGCACGTGAGCGCTATGTGGTGATGGGTGTGCTGGTGATAGACATAGTGGCTGAAGATGTAGCGCATGCAGGTGTGAGTGGAGACGTGATAGGGAGGGAGGAGGGAGACAAGGAGGAGGGGGCCACAGTGGATGCAGTGGTTGTTGGTATGCGTGCATGGGTATGAAGCTTGTGTGAGTGCCTGTGGGATGTGTGGTGCTTATGTATGCCAGAGCTACCCTTGTGTGTTGAGGTGTGTGCATGCTGGTCTGATGGTGTGCTTGGGATAGGCTGAGGTACAGGGACAATGGCTGCCATCATTGCTGAGGCCAGAGTCTGAAAAGCTCGCTGTTGGGCTGCCTGACCAGAATGAATTCCCTCCAGGTATGCATTGGTCTGTTGCAACTGCCTCTTTACACCCTGGATGGCATTCAGAATGGTAGACTGCCCAACAGTGAGGGATATGAGGAGGTCAATGCCCTCCTCACTCAGGGCAGCAGGGCTGACAGGGGCAGGGGCTGAGGTGCCCACCCTCCTGGGTGAGTTACCATGGGGCACATGCTGAGGGGCTGCTGGGAGGGCGGTGCTGTACCGGGGGGCACAGAGGGCCCCACCACCGCAAGGGAGCTCCCATCAGAGGAGGAGTCCGTGTCGCTGGTCTCAGCTCCTCTCCCCGCCGTGGAGCTCCCCTCGCCCCCCGTCCCACTGGTGAATTCGGAGTCCGTTGTCTCGCTCTCCAGGGCCATGTGGGATGCAGCTCCCTCCTGCTCCGGTGCCACTGCTCCTCTGCCTGATGATGCTATTGCACACAAGAACAGGGAGACCACATAAAGGGGGGGAGGGGGACAGAAGAAAGACATGTTCAGTGCATGCAATACCGCTACCGTTGGCGGACACTACAGACACAGCAGCCCTCTGCACTACGCCATGCACTTAGAGTTCCCTCATGAATCACAGGGTAATGGGGTACAAGGCCTATGTCCATTGCTGCACACATGGACATCACAGGATCCTGAATTGGTGTAGTTGGCTCTTAACACTGGTGGGGTGGGGTGCCACATAGCCTGTCTTACGAAGGGACCTTGCGTACAAAACTCGCCCTGGCCTAGGGGTACCCACAACCCACCTCCCCCACCCACACACCTCCAATGCACAATGATCCAGCTGAATGAGAGTGTACTCACCCCCTTGTGGCTGCTGTGATGCTCTCAAGTGCCCATCCAACTCCGGGTACGCCACCGACAGGATCCGGAACATCAGGGGGGTCATGGTGTGACAGGCACCCATCCCACGTTGGGAGGCCATCCCCAGCTGGGCCTCTGCTGTCTTCTTGCTCCAGCAGTGAATGTCCTCCCATCTTTTCCGGCAGTGGGTGCTCCGTCTGTGGTGGACCCCCAGGGTCTGGACTTCCTTGTTGATGGCACGCCAAATATCCTTCTTCTGGTGGGCGCTGAGCTACAGGAATAGTACAGTGGAAAAGGAGAAGATATAACCGTCTGGACCATCACAGTCATTGGCCTGCATTCCTACCTTTGCCATGACACACATACACTCACCGTTGTTTCATGCATGCCTCATTCGCCCCCCGTATCTTACATCCACACCACTCCACACAGGCAGTGCCCATACAGCATGCTCACAGTGTACTTACTTGTTTGTCTGGAGGACCGTAGAGTAGCGTGTACTGGGTGAGGACCCCATCCACTAGTTTCTCCAACTCCTCCATGGTGAAGGCAGGGGCCCTTTCCCCAGACACATGAGCCATTGTCACTTCCAGACTGAGGTCACAGCAGCACTTGCAGTGTAGGTCCTCTCCTGTCTAAGATCAGGTATCAAGTGAGTGAATAGATAGAAAATGGCGGTCATGTCTGCGGCGGTGCGTACTGTCACCACCGGCGTACATAGTTAGTGGCTCCTGGGACCCATAGGTCCCAATGTTAACCAATGCAGGATTGCGCTGCGGTCTTCGACAGCCTACCGCAACGGTGTACAACGATAGGGCAGTTACCTCATATCCCATTGTCCCACCTTACAGGTCAGGCAGCCGCCATTTCAGGGGGCCACATGGCATAATTTTTAATTGCGTCACACATATCTAGGCCTTGCATACACACTAAGACAGGCCAATAGCGGATTTAAACATTTGTGCAATGAAGTTGTGTTTTCGTACCTCAGTGTTGGCTGACCCTCTGCTCGCTGTTGTCCTCCATAGAGCACGTCCACTGGGGGAGGTGAGGAGATGGTGGCATCCTCCGGTGTACAGGCTGGTGGTGGACCTGTCGACAATGGAAGAGCGGCATGTAATTGTCACCTACAGACTGGACTGTGCAACAATCCATTAACTCTGTGCCCAGTTGGAGCCCGACCTGATGTCAGCTATCCGCCATCCCACAGGGATACCCCCTCTAGTGCAGGTGCTGTCAGTACTCCATTTCCTGGCAAGTGGGTCTTTTCAGACGACAGTGGCCATAGCATCAGGGATGTCCCAGCCTATGTTCTCCAACGTGTTGTCCAGAGTGTTGTCTGCCCTGCTGAAACACATGCGCAGCTACATCGTGTTCCCTCAGGTGGACGATTTGCCTTCACTGAAAGGTGACTTCTATGCTTTGAGACATATACCCAACATCATAGGTGCCATTGATGGGACACATGTGGCCTTGGTCACCTCCTGCAGGAGTGAACAGGTGTACAGGAACCAGAAGTGTTACCATTCTATGAATATGCAGATGGTGTGTTTGGCCGACCAGTACATCTCCCATGTGAATGCCAAATTTCCTGGCTCAGTGCATGACCCTTACATTCTGAGGAATAGCAGCATCCCTTATGTGATGGGGCAACTCCAGAGGCACCGTGTGTGGCTATTAGGTGAGGACATGGACCCTATACAGTGTGAATAGTTGTCTGGGTCTGGGGTTGTCCCTAAGGGTTAGTGTGTGTCTAACAGTTGTCCCTCAACATTTGCAGGTGACTCTGGCTACCCCAACCTGTCATGGCTACTGACCCCAATGAGGAATCCCAGGACAAGGGCAGAGGAACGCTACAATGAGGCAAATGGGCGAACTAGGAGGGTTATAGAGAGGACCTTCGGCCTCCTAAAGGCCAGGTTCAGGTGCCTCCATATGACGGGTGGTTCCCTATTCTACTCACCAAAGAAGGTGTGCCAGATCATTGTGGCCTGCTGTATGCTGCACAACTTGGCTTTGCGACGACAGGTGCCTTTTCTGCAGGAGGATGGTCCTGAAGGAGGTGTTGTGGCAGCTGTGGAGCCTCTGGACAGTGAAGAAGAGGAAGCAGAAGAAGAGGATATCGACAACAGAAACACAATGGATATTGCTATTTCCCTCAGTTATTGCAAATACACATTTGTGAAAGCACAGATTGACTCCAGATAGTTTTGTGATTTAAGGGTGTTTATTTAAGTGCTAAATAGTGGAGGGGGTTGTAAAATGGGCAGGGGTTATGGTGGAGGAATGTTCATGGCAGAGTCCAGTCTATTTGTCTCACAGGTGCATTGTCCAAAGGGGCATAAGAAGTGGAGCTGGGGCAGTTTAAGGATGGACAGGGTGACAAAGTGGGACAGAAGGATGACAATCAGGGGGGTCTCATTTCTTGGCGGGGGTCTTGGCATTGTTCTCTGTCTTTGTCCTGGATCTCAGGGACCCCTTGCCTGGTGGTTCTCCATCTGCAGGGGGTGGGGTGCTGGTGTCATGGTCCTGTGGCGGTGCCTCCTGTCCATTAGCGCCGGCGGAGGTGGTGGGCAGTTCATCGTCCAGGCTAGTGTCAGGGGCCCCTTGTGGTGCCACAGTGTCCCTCCTGGTGTTCACGAGTTCCT
Organism: Pleurodeles waltl; assembly: GCF_031143425.1. NCBI lineage: Eukaryota > Metazoa > Chordata > Amphibia > Caudata > Salamandridae > Pleurodeles > Pleurodeles waltl. The sequence continues at coordinate 265,833,311 of NC_090440.1, forward strand.
TCAGCACCCCTACAATGGTGCCCAGGCTGGTATTGATGGATTTGAGTTCCTCCCTGGTCCCCAAATACTGGTCCTCCTGGAGCCGCTGGGTCTCCTGAAACTTGGCCAGTACCGTTGTCATCGTCTCCTGGAAATGGTGGTAGGCTCCCTTGATGTTGGAGAGGGCCTCGTGGAGAGTGGGTTCCCTGGGCCTGTCCTCCCCCTGTCGCACAGCAGCCCTCCCAGTTCCCCTGTGTTCCTGGGCCTCTGTCCCCTGAACCGTGTGCCCACTACCACTGCCCCCAGGTCCCTGGTGTTGGTGGGATGGTGGGTTAGCCTGGGATCCCTGTAGTGGTGGACACACTGCTGCTTGGCGTGTCCTGGGGACAGAGGTATGGGCCCGCTGGGTGGGTGCTGTGCTGGTGTTTCCTGAGGGGGGAGGCTCTGTTGTGGCTTGTGCCAGTGTGAGGGGAACCGACTGTCCTGAGGTCCCAGATGGGCCGGGCTGCTCATCTAGATCCAGTTGGACAGAGCTGCTGTCATTACTGTGGGACTCTTCTGTGGGAGGAGTGGACATGTCTGGAACCTCCTATCCGGTGATGTTGGGTAGGGGTCCTACAGGGGTGTAAAGGCATAGTTTTTGTATCTGTGTGTGCCATGGTGTGCAATGGGTGGGGGACCCCATACCCCAGTGGTTGCATTCCTGTGTAGGACCTTGTGTGCTAATTGTTTAGGGCTCTGTGTGGGTATGTGCAGTGGACATGCATTGATGATGGGTGTCCATGCTTTGTTGTTGTATGCAGGGATTGGTGTTGGGATGTGTGGTTTGTGATAGTGGGACATATGTGAGGAGTTGGAGTGATGGAGGTGAGGGTAAGGGTGTGGGTACGTGTTAGCATGCAGGTAGGGTGGGGAATGTAATAGTTAAGATTTGACTTACCAGAGTCCATTCCTCCTGCTACTCCTGCGAGGCCCTCAGGATGCAGTATAGCCAAGACCTGCTCCTCCCATGTTGTTAGTTGTGGGGGAGGAGGTGGGGGACTGCCGCCAGTCCTCTGAACCGCGATGTGGTGTCTGGATACCATGGAACGCACCTTCCCCCATAGGTCATTCCACCTCTTCCTGATGTCAACCCCTGTTCTTGGGTGCTGTCCCAATGCGTTGACCCTGTCCACTATTCTGCGCCATAGCTCCATCTTCCTAGCTATGGTGGTGTGCTTCACCTGTGATCCGAATAGCTGTGGCTCTACCCGGATGATTTCATCCACCATGACCCAGAGCTCCTCCTCAGAAAACCTGGGGTGTCTTTGCGGTGCCATGGGGTGGTGTGGGTGATGTGTGAGGTGGTGTGTGTTGTGATGTGTGGGGTGATGTTTAGGGGTGTGTGGTGTTTTGTGCGTGGATGTGTGATGGTGTTGTGTGCCTCTGTATGGTGTTGCTGTCTTTGCTGTGCTGTCTCTCTGGCCTTTGTCAATATTTTAGGTAGTAAGGGTTTGTGGGTGATGTGGGCGGGTGTTTTATAGTAGTGTGGGTGTGTGGGAGTGGTGTGTGGATGTGTATCAGGTGTGTGTATTTGGAATTGTCCAATGTGGTAGCGTTTTGTAAGAGTGTGTGTATTTTGAGTGCAGCGGTGTGTACCGCCAATGGTTTACCGCGGTTGAAAGACCGCCACGTGGATTTGTGGGTCATGATAGTGTGCCGTATTCCTGTTGGCGTGATGGTGAAGGTTTCGTTCTCGCCAGTGTATCACTGACCTTTGGTGTGGCGGACTTGTGTGGGTGTCTACATTTTGGTAGATTCTGAGCTGTGGGTCGTAATAGCTGTGGCGGAATTCCGCGGCCGAAGTGGTGTGTTGGCAGTCTTCTGCACAGCGGTAAGCAGGATTTACCGCTATTGTTGTAATGACCCCTATAGTGCCAGAATCAAAAGGCCCCATCACCACCGGAGCCTTACTTTTAGTGATGCTCTGGTGGTGCTATGCACTCCACCATATTCACAACGTGGTGCCCTGCAGCACACATAGAAAGCCCAAATGCCCAGAAAAGATTGTATTTTCAGCAGTAAGGTGTCCCTTCTTGCCCAAAATCCATCACCCCTGCAGCACAATCATCCTTGCACTATAGCGCAAGGTTGTGTGCACTGGTACTCAGCAGCAAAAGTTGCGCTAATGCAGGGGCAGGCACAGAGCGGCACAATCTACACTTTAAAATGGTGCATCCAACAGTATTGAAAGTGGCAGAGTGTGGCACTCCCAAATGTGGTGCTTCATTGCACTCTGTCATTTTCCTTGAAACCTGGGCAATAATGGGCCAACAATTCAGATATGCCCACACCTTCCCGCTTATGTGTTCCAAACATTTGGTTACCCCATGTGTGATGCACAATGCAATACATAGTAAACAACTACAACCTGGGGTCTGCACCAGTAGCAAGTAAATGATGAGCCATGTCAACAGCCACTACAGTCAAAGATCTTTCACTATCCCATTGCAGAGGATGATGCCTTACCTCCTACGGACTTGCCTGTCCTGGATTTTACAGATGATATGGATAACCAGCTGCCGACCATCAATGAAGAGACTCTCCAGGATGTCCTATGTTCCTTCCAGACACCACCTCCTTTCGCAGGGAAGACACACAGTGTTGCACAGTCTCCACATGAACCACCCAACTACGAGCAGACAGCATCAACCAGTCCTGCCACAGCCCTGGACTCTGAGGACCCAGACCTCACCTTTCAGAGGATAGTGGTAGGAGTCCAGCAGGAGCTGGCACAGCAGGTGCAGGTGGGGATGGAGACCATGGCAGTCAGCCTAGAGTGAGTGCAGAGATGCCTCAGCCCGAATAAGGACAACTCAGCTGCCATCCGAGGCATCCACTCCCTGCTTTGTGGACTCCATCAGTCCCTGACCGACATAGCTGCTGTCATGAAACTGAGGCTTGAACAATTGCCCTCTTAAAGTGGCAGCAGCATGATAGATAGGAGGCTGGGACTATACAAAATGCCCGGAGTCCATACAGCGGGAAGTGGCCTCCCTCAGGGAAAACATGGCTGCCTACCACCATGATGCAGCTGCGTTGAGAAATCAGCAGTTCCTCCTTGCTGCAGTGATGACTTATGTGTTCCCACAAATGGCAGCTGCCAGGACCTTTGAGTCTGTCTCTATCCCCTGATATGTGTGTGGCCCCTCAACTTCAATAACAGCAGCACCCATGGCACAGGAGTCACCACACACATCAGAGGATGAAGATGTGGAAAGAACAACATTCACACGTAAAATCACCCGGAAGCTGCAGTCTGTGCCACATGGGCAGTATCTCCTTAGTTCTGTGCATAAGATCATACCAGTGTTGTGACAGCTGGCAATGTGCCCTCTTCACTCATCCACTGTTGACTTCTCTCCTATGGACTGTCATTGTCTCAATTCCTGCCTATTGTCAATTTCGACACCTCCTCACTAATGCACACTTCTCCTACACATGTCTAACGACATGTCCCTCACCCTTGGACTCAGAATGTACATCAAATGGCTCAGGATCTCTGATGGGGTCAGTGAACTGGACATTGTACTTCACTGGAAACTAATCTTACACATGTAAATAAATCACCATAATCACATGTATCATGCACTTTTTTCAGTGTTTAACCAACTCATATAAATGTCTGCATTGTGTGAAGCAATGTCAATGAGAACAGAACCAAATTACATTTGACTTACTGTCAGACACAAAGGCACACACTAGGATTCAGACATGATAAAGGTGTCTGATAGTATTGTGGACTACAAACAACTTAATGAACCAGCCAACCATGTATTGAACATATATCATGCAAGTTGACATATGGCATGAAGGGTTCAGAACTCAGGTGTCAGGAAATTTCCCTGTCGATTGTACCAGTTCAACAAATATGTGAGTATCAGAAGAGGCATATTTAAGACTGTGACAGGCAGCTGTCAGTGTGCCAGTATCCATACCCCAATCATGATGGAGTTTAATGTGCTAAACTTATCATCATCATCAACACAAGCCTTATTCGGTCAACATAACCATCAAAGCATCATAATACAATTAAATTACAATTGAAAATTTGAAGAAGAAAGAAGAGAAAACAATATAACAGTGTATAGCATAAACCAATAAAATACAGTCTTGAGCGTCACAAATTTTTAAATACTTATATACCTAAACTTAATTCATAAAAAAATTATTTAAGAAATAACTTCGTATATGCTATGTAGCCACAAGGAACTTGCTAACTGCAACAATTAAAGGTTTAGAAGTGTCACTCTTTTTAAAATCCTCAATGCTGTACAACACTGGTTCAGGCCGAGAGCTCGACAAATAGTATGGATACATTTTGATTGTGGAATAGAACAGTCAGGACAAAAGAACATGAAGTGCTCCACTGTTTCTGAGCTACCATGGCAAACTGAACATAGATCAGATGATGGAATGGACCCCCAGCTTCTTGACAGAGATAACAGCAGTAAATTCCCAAAAACGGAAACGTGCATACAACCCCTTCCCCTGTAAATCAGGTATATGGTCTAAATATGATTCGTACTGAGGAATCCACTTAAAGTCAATAAATGAGTTAGTCAAACAACCATGGGATTTGCTACAGATTGACTCAGTTCTTACATAGGACCAATAAGTTTTCAAAACAGTGCTGTGTATTTTTTCTAAGCATTGTGGATTTTCCCAGAAACTTGTCGGTCCCAGAATGTGAAACCAATTTGACACGTGTTTGACCCATGGAATGGAAGTCACATTTGGTCTCTTTAAAAGATCAAGAAAAGTGTCCCTATACACAGCAAGTTCGGGGACAGTCCAAATCCTTATCCAGTAGAGTAATGGTCTTAGGACTATCGCATCCATTATACGATTGAACCCAGGATCCAGAAACATTGGGATTAAGGGTGTACTACGCGGGCAAGCGATAACAGCCCTGGCAAAATTATTTTCTCCCATAGATAGTCTTTTACAGTCAGAAAAACCCCATATTTCTGCACCTTTGCCAGATAAATTTTAATTGCTGGAGATACGGCTTTAGATACAGAACATTTATAAAAATGCCGGATAGCAGCTGCTCTATTCTGGAGGAGCCCCACACTCTTGTCAATCTGATCCTCCCAGTGCAAATTGCTTGATATCCTCACACCTATGTAATCTATTAGGCTAACCCGATGATTTAATGGGGTTTCATCTAAATTAATGGTGCATCTCCCACGAAAACCTGGGCCAAACACCATTAACTTAGTTTTGTTAACATTCAGCTCGAAGCCATAGTCCGTGCAAAAAGATTTAAATCGATCAACAAGAATTTGAAGACCCATTGGGATCTTAGAAAAGAGGAGTGAGGCATCGGCAAAAAGTAAGATATGGATCTTCTGAGCATTCAATGTGGGAGCGTTATTTTGGCAAGAAAACAATATGGGTACCACCTCATTGTTAAATATGGTAAATAAAATCGGGGCCAAAACATAACCCTGATGTACTCCCCTCTGAATAGGGATTTTTTCTGTCAACACTCCTTGATCACCCCATCTCACTTGCGCAGAAGTGTTCTCATGAAGCCGCCGTAGGAGATGAACTATGTTAAGTGGAATTTTCAACCTAAGCAATACTTCCCATAGTTTCTCTCTCTGGACCAGATCAAAGGCTGATCATAAGTCCACAAAGACAACATATAGGGGTTGCTTGTCAAGGACTACATACTTCCAATATAAAAGCACCAGTCTAAATACCTGATCTTTCGTACTAGTTTTGGGCCGAAAGCCTGCCTGCATTGGGGAAAGAACCGGTTGATTTTGTACCCAACTTATTAGTTTCTCCAGGAGCTGTTTGGCAAGTTTCTGTAAAATATCAATGAGGCTAATAGGTCTATAATTAGCAGGCAGATTTGCATTGCCTTTTTTGTAAATTGGAATTATTTCAGCACTTTCCAAGTACTCGGAATTGCACCACCTGCAGAAATTTTATTCGAAATCAAATTTATATAGTAGCTCCCAAAATAGCGAGTTCTTATTTGATTTAGTTGCAGCAAGCAAATCCTGCCAAATAGCATTTTCCCATAACTTTTTTGCTTGCATTGGGGCCTTTTTATATATACATCTAGTTAAATGAACCTCCCCCAGGAAATCATTCATGATTGCAGTTTTTAACGCAGACTTAGCCTTTGCACAATCTTAATTAAACCATACATTTGTAGTCGTCGTATTAGCAACTAAAGATTTAGAGGAGGTTTTTTTGTAGAAGAAACTCTGCAGTTTCTTCAGCAGTAGTTTATGAATGCTAAGAATGGGAATATTGCTAACTTTATATTCTTCGTAGACTGCTATCTCTTCAATGAAAGATTTATAAATCCCAGTTATTAAGTAGGGGTTGGACAATACCTTCGGCCAACAAACTCTTTTGTGGTTATTACTCAACAGTGGGGTAGGGACCACTGTACATTGAACGTGCAGTGATCTCCTACATACATCCCCACACAAGGGGAGAAGCAAAGGATTATGGTCACTCTCACAGGGAGGTTTCACCTTCATGTCTTTTAATAAAGGCCACAGCATAACATCCACTAAAAAATAATCAATAGTACTAGAGGAAGTATCTCTGTACGTCCATGACAGGCCCTATGTCCATATTTTAGACATAATGTGGCCAACTGGGAGGCCATACAGGAACGGGTGCATTGACAAATATTAATTAGTTGTGGGATTCCCCACAATTCATCTTCTTCATCCGTTAAACCATTATTCAAGATAGAGGGTTCAAAGGTGCAATTCAAATCACCTGGTTTTACTAGCAGGACCGAGGGGTGCAGGGAATCCAAGAATTCAAACAATTGGACTAAAGTCTGAGACTCATATCCCCGGGAGACCGAACGGGCATAAACATTAATTAAAATAATCTTAAAATCCCAATGGAATGTGAGATGGACTCCCATTATATCCACTGAATCTATTTTTTGTGGTGAATGGACACAATGTAGCTTCTTATTTAATAACATCAATAAACCTCCTTTTGCATGACCTAAACCCTTCTCTGAGGGTTGGGCTGGGATGCTATATGCTGTACACCCTTGCATATAGATCTGTTCCTCAGCCAAAGTTTCCTGGAAAAAACAAACATCCTGACGGTTAATATAGGTAATCCACTCTAGATCTCCCAGTTTCCTACCTAATCCAGCTAAATTCCATGACATTAAAGATAGCTCAGCATTAGCCAACTCAGTTCAAACAATAGAAGTAAAAGTCCCCTCAGAGTGTGTGACCCCATTAAATGCCCCCAGAAGCACTTCCTGATCAACATTTAGTCATTCAGTAACTATCAATGTTGGAGGGGTTTTAAGTTCCACATGTGATTCACAGTCTAGAATGGGGACTGGGTTTCTCATAGAACGAGTTCAAAGAGGATTAAGAGCAAGACTAATGCCAACCCCTCTCGAAGGCCTTAGATAATGTGTGCGTGCTTCAAAATCCATAAGTTGCTCTACCAAAGCCCTATCGGAAAAACTAACAGAAATAAAATCAAGATTTGACCTCGAAACGCTACATATGTCCACTTTAAGGATGTCAGAGCGAATAACTGAGAGGCAATTGCATTGGGTACGCAGCCAATGAATGGCTTTATTGGTCAAGGACTCATGATTCTCAAAAGCACCTGCAATATCTTAGGCACATCAATCATATAAAATGTACTATCTTTACATCCCATTCCCAGACTCTGATCATACTGGAAAATTGCACCAGTGTGAGGTTTGGGAAGATGGATAGAAGATATAGGGGGCTAATCACCCTACCAGGGAGCAGGGAGGTATCCTCCCTCCTGGGCCCATCATTGATAGTATCTGACTGAGCAAGAATATGAGCATGAGATCCTTGGTAATTCCTGTTGTTGGAAGCTCGATTGTGCTTCCACCTTGCATTAGGAAATACTGGCTGATTATCCTCAATGCAAGATATGGATGGATTATCTGGGGGGCGGTGGCAGAGCTGTCACTAATGGAGAGGTATCTGTTTCCAACCCTGAACTTAATGGGACAATACTCCCACCCCCTTTTGCCTCCCCATGGGGCTGCAGGCATCTACAACTGCTTTTCTGCATTAGTTTCTCCTTCATAATTTCCATTAATAATGACAACAAAGACTTTACTTCATCCACTTTCTGGAGGACAAGAGCTAAATCAATCCCTTTGCTCAGTGAATGCGGGCCATCTAGATCAGAAGGAGAGGAAGTTGAAATGTTGATATCAGTAGCGACTCCAGATGCAGGATATATAGTAGAAGCAGGAGGATATTCATCCTCTGCCTGTGGCCCAAACCGATTTGAACACAAAATATTGGGAGCCACCCTAACAATGGGGCTTAGCAGGGGGGGAAAGGTCTCAGCGCCCTTGGGTAGAACATCCCTCTGAAATGCTGAAGTTCCTAAGGCACTACAAGTTGCTACCAAAGGAGAATGTGAGGGATTTCCCCCAGGGGCATGAAGGTCCTCACACATAATAGTCTCAGCAGGGGTATGAATTGCTTGCGTCCTCTTCCTCCTTGTAAATATTTCTGGAATTTTCTCCTTCTTGGGCACTCCACTACTAGTAGTCAATGGATGAGGGTTACTCTTTAAAATGGCCTCGACCTCTTCAAATAGTAAATCAATTGCGTGTAGGGGGCTCAAATCTTTAGTAGTTCCTTAACTTACTTGATTGCTTGATTGTTTTTTCAGTTTCTTTATACCACTCGGAGGGGCAGTGAAATCTGTAGCTTTCCATTTCCCCATTATAGGCAGCAAAAAGAATAGTATAATGGATGCTAAGATACCAGTTAGAAATTCTCAGTGTACTTACTTCTCATGGACAGGGATCAGCCCTGCCCGGCCTCCATCGGGCGATGACGGGCGAAGACGGGCCCGTCTTTGCCCGGTCTTCACCCAGGCATGCGCATGGGTGCGTCCCGCGCAGCATAAGTGGTACGCTCCTATTAAAGACCAATAAAGTTGAAAAGGAGCCTGGGGGATGTAGTCCCACCCCGGGCTAGATGGAATCAAGGGGCCTCTCACCTCACGAACTCCAACAGCGTCCCGCGCGTATCCTGCGCAGCGTGATGGGGCGCGCTCCTATTAAGGCCCAATAAAGTTGAAAAGGAGCATGGGGGATGTAGTCCCATCCTGGGCCAGATGGAATCAAGGGGCTTCTCACCTCACAAACTCCAACAGCGTCCTGCTAAACTTATCTAAAATGATTGTGACAGACCTTAGCAATGACAATTGATCTTGCATCATTACCTGTCAAAGATTTTGTATCCATACACAATCTGAGTGTCATGAACTGCAAAGAAACTGTTTTGAGTAGCTGATGTCATAGAGCTGTCAATCAGACAGCTCCTTGGTCACTGGGGATACACATAGTTATACACGTAAATCAATACTGAATGTAAACCCTTAAGCATTTCCCTAACTTGGCCAGTGCAGACATGAGAAAACCCAGTCAATCATCATGGACACCTAATTGTCAAATAATAACAGGTTTTTTTAGTACCTAAAAACACAACCTATTAAAAACCTAACCTACTCACTAACCTACACTAAGCTAACCTATACTAATTTATCTTAACCTAACCATACAGCTTGCATCTACTAACTAATTCTGTGTCCTAAACAAATATAGATATGCTGTTTATTGTAAAAATATTAATTAAATATTCAGAACAAATTCACAATCACGCTATCCTGACCAAATGTCAATGTCTACGTTTTAGCTAATGCCTTCAACTAGATATATTGTATTTTTTTTAATATACCCCTAAACATAACCCACCACCCAACCATGCTGGTAAACAAAAATAATGTCTAAATCCCACCCCCAAACTGCACTAACTATATCTTACTACTATCCTAGATTATCCTACCTAACCTATGTCTACACCCGTAAAACCCACTAAAACATTAAACAATGCACCTGGGGAAGGGAAGGTCAAGGGAAGTGGTGAGTGACCACACCTACATCTTCCTCAGCTTCCTATTGATGTGCTTAAGTAATTTGTAATTTCTGGCACTGTCTGCCTCAAGTCTGGCCAACCTAGCCTTGACCTTGACCAGGTCTCTGTTTTTCCACCTCAAAGCTGGACCCAGTGGCAGATGGTGGTGGCTGTTGTGATGCTGGTGTGGCCAGATGTGCTGCGGATGTTGAGGGTGCCGGACCTGATGGAGCAGCACGGACTCTGGGTGCTGAGGACACTTCTTTAGGTGAGGTGGTTGCAGGCTATTGAGCTGGTCCACCATTAGGGAAGGCCTTACATGACCCCGACTACTTTTCCATGTGGTACCTCCTTGCCATCTTCCTGTAAACAGCCTGGACCTGGCAAATGTGCCTGAAACGGTCAACATGTTTTGTGAATTTCTGTCTCTGGGCTGGAGTCATTGTGGCAGCTAAAACATTAGAAAAAGATGTCATCAGTAACTTTATTTGGTAGAGGAAGAAGAAGCATGCATTGTAAACAGCATTTTCTGATAACACATGTTGTCAACCAGTAAGCCAACAACAAGGGCTAGAGCAAAGTCCATACAAACCTGCCTAACAAGCATCTACAGTAGTTTATGCATGTCAGGGGGATAATAGTTCTCCAAAGGTGCACACTAGGGCCAAGATTTGAGAGGGTCTGGGGCCTCCTTACACTATATTAGCATCATAAGCAATATAACGTAAATAAGGCATAACAAGGCCAAATGGTCAGTAGAATATCAACAAAGTGATACAACATCTGCATTGTGCCACTTTGTCACCCCTTGCACCACATTAGGCCTGTGCCAGGCATGATGTATGCAAGGGTGGTGTTACCCAAGTAAGGTGCCTGCCAAAATGGCTCACTGCAATCTAAGAGATTCAGCTGCCTCATTTTGTTTTTTGCAACTTTTGTTGCCAGTTCAGAGCTGGAATTAAAAGGAGACATACCATTGTCACAATGGGCCATTATGTACAGTCCAGGGTTAGCATTAGATTCTCTTGCACTAACCATGAATTGCACATGATTTCCATCAATATGTTAACCACAATCTGCACATACCCAGGGCCATACATCAGATATGGCACACACATGGTGGCGGACAGGACAGAGGGAGTTAAGGACCGCAATAGAAGTAGCGCAGCACTGGGTGCAGTGCCTGTTTACTTGAATCTGCCCCTAGCTGGGCATAAATTTGATACATTTCCGAACTACCAGGTACACACGCACCAAGCACATTTCTTACACACGTGATGTGATCATGCTTGCTCACAACTATCATGATGGCTGAAACCTGTTGTTTCAACTGCACACATCTTATTTGCAATATATGTAATATAATGCTCATCTTAAAATTCATGGACTTGTCCCACATCCATCTGGAGAAGACCACAAATCTCTATGTGTACTCAACTAACTGTTGTCCTTCTCAAAAGAGAGAGCTCCTTGCATTTCTGTTGCCTCACTTCATTATTGAAGAGCAGTGAAGCACCTCTGGTGCAAGTGTCTCCTGTGGAAGGCCCTTGGAGATCTCTGCCCATTAACATATACTGTACCGTGTCCTGACTACATTTGTGCAACGTGTGGAACAGTTGCTTTGAAAATATATATGTTAAACATCCATGCATTTCTGAAACCCAGCACCTCTGACACGATGTGACTGATATCAGTGTGTTTGTGGGTATGCAAATCATTTCCTGAGACCCTCTAATCCAGGGCAGCACATGTTGGCACCTGTTAATCATTCTAATTAGTCCACATCCTCTGCATACCATCAGACATGATGTTGACACCCAAGGATAGCTGATGGTGTCCAACTTGACACACATGCCATTTGTAGATGGCTTAATACACATCAAACCCTCTCAGACACAGCACTGTAGGTACACATGTGACATACAAGGACACACCTACTGCTTGCTTCAGGGTCTTTGCAAGTGGAAACCTCCTCTATGGTTTATCGTGGAGGTCCGCCTGCAAGACGACAGGAAAACATAGTTTTGTGATTTGTGAACAAAGATTAGTATGGACAATTGTTACACATTGCACTTGTTTTACTGAGTGACCTAGTTAACTTAGTGTTAGAAATGGGCCACTGCCATCTACAATATATCAGTCAGACAGACATAGGTAGCATCCAATAACATGTATAGCAAAGCATGTCTCTGATTCATACGTCACACTACTGAGGGATAAGATACCGTAAATTGTGGGAAGCTTAGGGGCAGATAATAGGAAAGTGGGGCTGCAGCCACTATAGTGAGGCTTGGGTGGGGATGTCACCCAGGAGCTCACTGCTTTGTATTTTGTGGTGAAATACCTTGTATGATAATACTTACCATAGTAGTGGATAAACATTTGGGCTATGGTTTGTCAATTACTAGCAAGTTCCCCTGATTCCTTCTGGATCCCAGGAACCCATCTATCCGCAGCCTCATACCTGTTCAGCCAGGTCAATAATTCTTCCTGTCTTGTTCCCCATTACATTGATGTGGTAGTGTGTTTCCCTATGGTGCATATTCACAGCTTCCTGGGCCACATCTCTGTATCCATTTTGCTTCAGAGCTAGGATGTGGGCTACCCCATATCCCTCCTCATCAGGTAAGCTGGCCTCAAGGTACATTAACTTAAGTTCTAGAGGCTTAAATTTAGCACTTTTGACTTTTTCCCTTGCACCATCATGGTAAAACCCACCCCCTTGTCTACTGTCTCATATGCTGCCCACAATGTGAATGGAGACTCAACTAAAGTGCTGTGTACCTGAAAATAAGGGTCTTTTGTGGCTAGCATCCATTCTCTAATAAAGGGCACTTTAAGCTACGAAGTGATCAATATGATGCGGGTTGTGTTTGGCCTCTTGGCTTGACCATACACCAGTCACAGGGGAGAATAGTCAGAAACACCCCTGGTTAAGTTTGTGGGCTCACTGATCTTTAACAGCTGGGGAGTGGGCATGAGAAAGTGATCAATTCAGTAGAGACTATCATGCACTCCCAAGTAAAAGGATGAAGTGCTGGGTTGTTGGGTAAGGGTACATCATACATCTGCCAGTCCCTGGGCAGTGATGTAGTCTGCTAATGGTCATCTGACTGAGTCCAGGGGCATGGGAGGATGTCAGTGAATACTATTACTCAGCGTTGCATTGAGGTCCCCTCACATGATCCCTTCCCCAGCCTGTGTAGCAGAGTGGTCAGGGCTTGTAGTATCGAGTCATAAAGTCATATTGTGATATCTACTGAAGGCATGTTTAAGATTCCCCCACTCCCACATAGGGACTCTGTGGATTGAGCCATATTTGCCAAATGAGCAGAGGCAGCATTCTCCTTACAGAGAATACCACTCCTCTAGAAGAGGTGGTATGGCCCACATTAGCAGCCTTTTAATTTCCCCAATGGTCAAGGGCATGACACCTATTACCTAGAAGGTGAGTCTCTTGTAGGAGAACCATATCAGGGGAGTCTGCTTCAATGTCTTAGAACCACTCACCGTTTGACTTTGTTGCCTAGGCCATTGACATTCCTGGACACTGTCCTTAGGGTTGACATACTAACTTTGGACATTCCACTGTATGGTTAACAGACCAGACATGGGAGAGGGCCCAAAGCTGGTTGGGCTTCAGATTGTGAGAGTGAATATCTTGTGTGTCTCAGCTATGTTGACTGGTCATATGTTTTTTGCCTGAACATTAACTACTACTATCCAATTACCCCTCTTCATTCATGACTCCCTCCTCCCCGTAACACTGCGCTGCAGAATCCAAACTGTCCGCCTCCCCAACTGTGCGTAGTGCTTGTTCCCCCTAACAAACATAATGCTACCTAGTAATTGTCACTACCACGTTCAGCCCATTACTGGAATGTCTTTACCAAGTTGGTGTCCCATGTCCTCTGTCTCAATCTTGCCTCAATCACTGATTTAGGTCCAGTGTGGGCTGCTCCCAGCCCAACCACATGACACTCTGAGGACTTCTCCTGTACCACATTTACAATCCCACAAGCCCATCTCATCTTCCATGGGTTCCAAGATCCATTTGGGTGATCAGGATGATGCCATAGGCTAGGCGTAATTTCTTTTGACCTGCATCTTCACTTAAAGTGTTTCACTATTCTCCTTTGCCATACCGCCACACGCGACTCCCCTCTTAGGGCAGTCACAGTGTCTTGACCCTCCTGCCACCTGGCAATCAATCCAGCCAGTCACGACCAGCTCTGGGCTTGATAAAATCTGTGTTTTGCATGTTGCAACTAATTTTAGCTTCACTGCATAAGTCTTTGTTTCCTTCTGGTCCCGTTTCCTCAAAGCCTCTTCACCTAGATGTAACTGCGGCGCAGCTTCTGGTCCCAAAGACTGAAATTGGCAAAAAAGGTAGCCCGAGGCTAACCTATAAGCAATGGAGGAGCACTGCGAGCTGCTTGGGGAATCAAGTCCCAGTATCGGACGTTTATGAGTCTTGCTATGATGGGACACTGGTGTGCTCCAGGCTTTCATGGTGCACCTTGGATGCAGTGGGCTCTCTCCATCTAAAAGATTTTTGGAACTCCACATGTTTGCAGCAGTCCATGGCCGGACCCTTGGTATTTGAAGGTACCACTAGTATCCATACATTATTTCTGCAGGGTCAGCCCTCCAAGTCTTCTGACTTCTCTCACAACTTTTCTACTGTAGCTTTGCATCATTTGTTATACATGGCCTCATGCTTACATTTGCATTCCGCAACCTATGTAACATTTCCAATGAGTGTATTTTGGTACTGTGATGGCTTCTGTCAGCTATAAGTAGAGAGAATGACACAATCAAGCTTGCTATGTAATTCATCACACATATAGGGCCTCAGTATGACTTTAGCAGTCTCTTTGAAAGACTGCTGAAGCCGCTACAGCCAGCAGGCCACCAGTGCTGGTGGTCTACTGACCACCATATTTGGAGTCATTGGAGCACGTCCACCCATACATGGGAGTCTGACTCTGAAGAGGCGGTTGCATCGTCAGCACCGCCACGGCAGCAATACTCTGCCCGTCGTATCACAAGCTGTAATACAGCTTGGTGGAGTCTTACTGGCGTGGTGGTTCTGGAAATGCAAGATCGCCAGGACCCATCCCCTCCCAGATGACCTCCTCGATGGAGAAGGTAAGTGATCGCCCGAAAAGGGGAGGAGGGGTGCATGTGTGTGGTGTGTGCTTGTATGTGTTCGAATGTGGGTGTATGTGTGCAAGTCTGCGAGTGAGTGGGGTGCATGTGTGCAAGTGTTCATATGGGGAGGGGTGAGTGTATGAATGTATGCGTGTGTGGAGGGGTTAAGGTAGTGAATGATTGTGGATGGGGATGGGGGTGTTTGAGAGTGCATGTGCATATGTTTGTGTGAGTGAACGGGGGAGCGGGTGAGTGTCTGAATGCGGTGCAGGGGGGAAGGGAAGAGGGGCTGCAAATGTGTAAGTGGAGGTGTGTGTATGTCAGTGTGAGTTCAGGTGTGGGTGTTTGGATGGATGTGTACGGTTGGGGGTGTTTGAAAGTGTGTGTACGGTTGGGGGTGTGTTTGCAAGTGTGTGGACTGGTAGGGGAGTGCATAGACGTGTGGGTACATGTGTGCCAGTGACATGAATGGGGATTCCTGCCGCCGGGTGCATGATTGCCAGGGTTTTCATGGCGGGGTGACCGCCACGGAAAGCCTGGCAGTCTGCAGTCTTGTTATCAAACTGGCAGGCTGAGTTCTGCCACCGGGTTGGAGGTTCTTACCGCCGGCCACGTCGGTGGGACTGCACTGGTGGGCCAGGCGGCGTTGTGGAGGTTTGGCTTCTGCCAAACCCCACAGCTTGTGATGTGGTGGTCTTTAGCGCCGGCTCCGAGGCGGTAAGACTGCCACACAAGGCTGGCTGTGTGATGACTGCCAGCCTCGTAATGAGGGCCACAATTTGCCAAGGGTCTGTGACTTGTTAGTACATTGCTTGACTTACCTGCACATTCCAAATAGATTAGGTGTGATGCACCTAGACATTCATGTGTATTGGTCCCTGTATGTCACTCTCTTGCTATCTTGCTAATACATGTGTGTGGCGCTGAGAAGTATGTCATCAGTACACACCTCTAATATTGTCATTCAGATTTGGGTAGGTTACTTAGCAGACACAAACCTACCACTGTACGTACTTGCTAGCCTTTTCCTACCAAGACCATACAACTGTACAGCAGCCTTCATGTATATTTCCTGGATTGCTACAGGCATATGTCAAGCCAACACACATGTGTGATATGACAATGACAGTGACAATGTAAAATGTATTACCTACAGAAAATGCCCACATTCCACCAACACATTCATGTGATAGTAAACTATTTTAAAGATGTTTAACGTTCCTGTCTATGGGGAAGATTAAAGTGAAGTGGTGCAGCAATCAGTGCAGGGCGACTTTTATTCTCCCCTTGGCATCCCCTTCCACCACCATGTGTGTGCTGTATTTAACAGACTACACACCATGGGACAGGTAGGGGGCAATAGCATGTAAGGTATTTGATCGAATTGATGCACTGTTCAGGGTCAGTACTAAAAATGTGGTCCTTACCCTGTACAGTACTCAGGGTCCGATTGGTACCAATGGTTTGCCCCCTTTAAACAACTGCTCTGAGGCAGTGTTAACAGAAGAAGCAATATATGGCACAGTTGTTTTAGTTATATTCCACTACACAATTTTGGCTCCCCCCTACTGGCTGTACACCTCACTTGCATACTTAGGGGCAGATTTATGGAAAGTGGTTATGCCACTTTCCCTGTGCCCCTTAGCACCCCCCTACTGCCACCATGTGTGCACCGTATTTAAAATACGCTGCACCATGGCGCAGGGTAGGGTAGTAATAGCGTAATTACTAAGGACCACGGCATATCCTGACCTGTACTATACTGCAGACAAATTTGATAATTGGATTTCCCAATCCTTAGATACCGTATTACTCACTAAGGGGGTTATTACAACTTTGGAGGAGGTGTTAATCCGTCCCAAATGTGACGGATATACCACCAGCCCTATTACGAGTTCCATAGGATATAATGGACTCGTAATACGGCTGGTGGTATATCCGTCACTTTACTGTCACTTTTGGGACGGATTAACACCTCCTCCAAAGTTGTAATAACCCCCTTAGTGAGTAATACGGTATCTAAGGATTGGGAAATCCAATTATCAAATTTGTCTGCAGTATAGTACAGGTCAGGATATGCTGTGGTCTGCTGATTAGTGAGGGTATTTACCCAATCTTTTTTATTTAGTTTTGACCATTGACGAATGGTGAGGTGGCCCTGTGGCTGATTGACTAGGGGGACCGAGGTCCGAAGAGTCAGTGTAATAAAAAAATGGTCAGTCCATGATAGGGACTGACCGTTGTTTACAACTGTTGTGGTATAGTCATGCTCTCAGAGATATGGGCAACTTACCATTGGTATGTGATGGAGTAAAAGAGTATGTCATGTACATTCTGAGTTCACATGATTTTATTGACTAATTTACATGGTGATTCTTGGAGTACAGCTCTATGTGAAGAAGCTTTGCACTATTATTTCTCTTCTGCATACTCCTACAGCAGTGTTTTGTTGTTCCCTCTCATCCAGTTGTACAGCATTGTTGTCATCCTCCTCATTGGGGACATCTACTTGTTCATCCCAGGGGACATGTCTGCATAGACAAATGTTGTGCAAAATGGCACACACAAGGATTATTTTGCAGACAATGGGTGGTGCACATAACTGTCCTCCTCCTGTGTGATGTAGGCAACTGAATCCTGATTTAAGGAGGCCAAATGTCCACTCCTCAACATTTCTGGTCCTCAATTGTTGGATTTTCAAAAGGTGTCATGACACATGGCTGGCTGCCCTAACCTTGGTCAGCTGCAAAGGATTATGAAAACATGTGTCAATCATGCACATTAGTTAATTGCTAGGTGTCATGGCCCATATTTTTTTTGTGGAGTGGTGTATCAGACTTACATCTGGTATTGTGTGTTCCTGTGTGGATGGATGGTTGGATTGGTCTGTGGTGGTGCACTTTCCGATCATGGGTTGTGGCTTAGGTGCATGGAGATTGTAACTTGAAATTTTGTCAGACAGTTTGCCCATGCCAAATGTGTGTGGTGTTCTCAGTATCTGTGCAAGAGGACAACATTTACAAGTGGGTAGCACTTCCTAGCACAACATATGCCTCATTTTAGTGGACACTTTTGTGGGCCAACTAGGCAAATGATCACAGCGCTATGTTTACAAAGTGGCACTACCCTTGCAGAGCAACACTGAGGCCCTCAATATGACACTGGCGGAAAGCTGACGCCGGCGATGGCAGTTATCCCACCAATAGATAGCCATTGTACCACCCCAACCGCCAGTGCGGTCCATCCACTGACCACGCCAGTAGCCCTCTTCAGGCAAGCGGATGACAACGACCGACCCACCATATTATGACATAGCAGACCACCAGGATTTCCGGGCCGGAACCACCTCCACCAAAAACCTGGCAGAAACACATCACATAAAAGGAGGCACTCACCTCCAGGGACATAGAGGAGTCTGTGGCCGCTATGGAACCTGAACTGGAAGTCCTGCTGATGCTGTACCAAGCGATGGCAGTCCAGGAGCACCAATGCAGATGAAGATGACGCCTGTGAGGACAACCACCTAGCACACAAGGGAGGGGAGAGTGACACACCCACATGCACAACATACACCAAACACACATACCACACACCCATAAAAATCTGCAGAGTAAATCAACAGCAACATAACCCAGGAGCAAAGAAAGCTAGGACACATACCTCTGGTCCAACCACTGTAATGATGTTGGAAAACTAGCACAATTTAAAATAAATAATTATATACTTCTGTACACATGTACAGCAACGGCCATTAGCCAGTCCACAGTCAACAAATGGCCACAGTGCAACGTCCAAAGCCCTACTTGATTCCTGACAGTCCAGTCACTCCACTGGTCAAGCACCTGATGGGGTTGGGGTGGTGGGGATGGTGGGGTGTTTCTTCTTGGGAGGGGGGTCCTTGGGCTTGAGTTTGGGAGTGGGCGGGTCTTTACCTTTCCATTTAGGGGTGGAGGAGTGGGCTTGGGGCTGGGGGTGGAGTGCCACTCTTGTGCCCCTTGGTGGCAGGTTTAGTCTTAGGGGACGAAACAGGAGTTGAAAGGAAGGTGGAGGTACTGGCCTGGGGGGAGGGATTTTCCTCTTACAGGCAGGACAGGGGCAGGGGGAAGAGGTCAAGGCAGGAAAGAAAAAGCTTCTTAGGACCAATGGGGTGGATTTTGGGAGGAGGATTGGCAGTGGAGGTAGAGGGAGTGGTTGTAGGAGGAGTAAGTGTGTTGGACTCGGGTGCAGGTGCATGAACAGTGTGCGTGTGTGAGGTGGATGGCTGTTGGGTGTCTGAATGGGAGTGTTTATGTGTAATTGGGGGGGCAGACAGTGTGGGAGAGGACAAACAGGACGTGTGTATGTATGTTGTGGTGGTGTCTGCAAGTGAGGTAGGTGTGCTACATGAGGTTGTGATGGTGGTGGTGGTGACTGCGCATGTGGTGTGTGGGGTGCATGTCTGCATGTCTGCTGTTGTGGTGACTGTGGGCAAGGCTGTATAGGTGCAGGATCTGGAATGGTGATGCAGTGCATGCAGGTGTGGATGTTGATGTGACTGTGAGGGAGGAGGAGGAGAGGGAGACAGTGGCTGTTGTAGTATGTGCATGGTTGTGTTGGCTGTGTGTGTGCTTGTGGAGTGAAGTGTGTTGCCTGCCTTTGTCAGATTGTGTGCATGGGATGGGTTGGGGGAGAGAACTTTGGGACTGGGAACAGGTAGTATGAGGGGAGACGGAAGAACCAGGGACACTGGCTGCTGTCAGAGTGGAGGCCAGAGCCTGAAACGATCTCTGTAGGGCAGCCGTGCCACAGTGAATGCCCTCCAGGTAGGCATTGCATTGCTGCATCTGGGATGCCAGCCCCTGGATGGCATTCACTATGGTTGACTGCCCTACAGTGATGGATCTCAGGAGGTCAATAGCCTCCTCCATGAGGGCAGCAGGGCTGACTGGGGCAGGGCCTTAGGTGCCTGGGGCAAAGGAGACAGCCACCCTCCTGGGTGAGCGGGCACAGGCAACTGGGTGGGGGCCTACTGGGAAGGCGGTGCTGGTATGGGCGTGGCAGAAGATCTAGTAGCTGGGGGGTCCCAGAGGGGTCTGCCACCAACAGGGATCTTCCATCGGAGGAGGAATCTGAGTCTGTATTTATGGATCTTGTCTCCCAATGGTGCTCCCCTCACCGTCCAACCCACTGGTCCCCTCAGAGTCTTTGCTCTTCGCCTCCTGGGTCCCATGGGCTGCAGCACCCCCACTCGCCGGTGCCCCTGCTCCTTCGCCAGATAATGCTAATGCACACAAGGACAGGATGAGGAAAGGAGAGAGGGTGGGGAGAAAGAAAGGGAGCACAGGGTCAAACACAGCAACAACAGCACGCATGGCATACACACCACAACCACTCACTGGTACTGACACAATGAAGTATGGACCAGAATGACAAACTATTACATGGGTACAACAGCAGTAAAGAACCCAAACACTGCCATCTACACACCTACTGGGACTCACTGAACCCTGTCTGCCATGGTGTGCTAGCTACTTACCAATACCAAATATACTTTCGACCCTACATAGCTAAGCAGGATCACACTGGAAAAGCTAAAGCAGCATATTGGGGCACCCACTGACTAGAACTTTGCACCCAAACCCCATTCCAGGCAACAAAAAATACATACCACACACTCTGCACTCACCCCTTGTGGCTGCTGTGCTGCCCTCAAGTACCCATCCAACTCAGGATTGGCCACCGCCAGTATGCGGGCCATCAGGGGGGGTCAGACTCTGACGGGCACCCCTCCCTCATTGAGAGGCTATCCCCAGCTGGGCCTCTGTGGTCTTCTAGGCTAAGCGTCTCTGGTCCTCCCACCATTTCCTGCAGTGGGTGCTCCGCTGGCTATGGACCCACAGGGTCCGCACATCCTTGGCGATGGCATGCCATAACCCTTTCTTTTAATGGGCGCTGACCTGCAGAGGAGACACAGACAGAAGGACACCATGAACTCAACAATCCTTTCTGTTACATAAATGTCTTACATACTGTATATGACCCACATTAAGCACACACATGACCTGTACCTCTGCATACACATTGCATGCAGCCCAACCCCCCCAAATGACACACTGCCAGCACACTCATACATCTTCATGCAGCCATATTGCATCCAACGTACCCATGATGTACTCACCTGTTGGGCTGGAGGCCCATACAACTGCCCATACAGAGGCAGGACCCCATCTACAAGCTTCTCCATCTCCTCCCATGTGAAGGCTGGGGCCCTTTCCCCTGTAGCACGGGCCATTGCAGGTTCCAGACACAGGTCACAGCAGCACACACAGTGGAGATGTTGATCCGAAGTTCAGTCAGGAATCACGGGAAATGGTACAGAGAAAATGGCAGTCACGTCCACAGCGGTGAACACCGTCACCGCCGGTGCTGATCATCATTGGTTCCTGTACTCCATAGAGCTCTATGTTAGCCAATGAGGAGTTGCAAGGAGGTGCAGACCGCCTTCTGCCATGACGCCAAACACCGGCCGAGTGAGGTCACTTCCACCTGTCCCTGCACAAAGGACAGGCGTTTGCCATTTTCTAATGCTAGTACTCATGTTGGACTAATTTATGTGCGTCATTGGTATAGATTATACAGACCTATACAATTCCAGTCTTCTACATATATACATGCTCTCTGTACTGTGATATTGTGTGTCCATACTTCCTGTAGTCACACACATTTTAATTTTGGCTCACTTAGATACCAACCACTGCAGAGGATGAGGAGGAGGAGGAGGCAAGCACCCGTGCACAGACACTCTGTGGACTTGGCTACACTGGAGGAAAGGCACATCATAGTTACCTATCGTCTGGACAGGGCCAAAATCACTGAGCTGTGTGCACAATTGGAGCCTGATCTAATTTCTGCTATCTGCAGCACTACAGCAAATCCCCCTGTAGTACAGGTACTCTCTGTGCTCCACTTCCTGGCAAGTGGTTCATTCCAGGTGACAGCGGGCGTGGCTGCAGGAATGTCACAGCCAATGTTTTAAATTGTGCTTGGTGTCAGAGTCACCAGATCCTAGGGGTCTGTGCACGTTCCCAATACTTCCACCACAAGACAGCTCCAATACTCTGATTAGATTTGTCACAGAGTCTAAGAGAGTCCATGTGGGGAAAAGGGGATTAGGAGGGGAACCGCTGGGAAGGAGACCTGTAGGAAGCAAAAGTTAAAACACACAGTATATAAATTACATCACAAGAAATCAGTACTAGGTAATGACTCTA
This sequence comes from Pleurodeles waltl, assembly GCF_031143425.1. NCBI lineage: Eukaryota > Metazoa > Chordata > Amphibia > Caudata > Salamandridae > Pleurodeles > Pleurodeles waltl. The sequence goes on from NC_090440.1 coordinate 265,855,668, forward strand.
AGCATCGTCATTCTGGAAACATGAACAACCTAAACATAGAATTAAAATGACCAGGCTTCAAGATGACTGTATACCTGTGAGGGAATCAAGAAATGGTTAAATGAAACTTTCAAATTCAAGTACTTTCCTTTGCATGAGAATCAGGAAATAATCTGAACATATTCTAAACCATCATATGAATCATTTTTGAGAAAACATATTAGGAACACACCACATTACATCTAGAACTCTGGTCTTTTTGTTTTCTCAAATTGTCGGAACATGAATTTGCGCACTTTGCATATTTTCACAGAGATAGTAAACACCATAGAAGGATTGTGCACCATGAATAACACCACGTAGATTCGGGGAATAAATCATGCGACTTGTCAACTCGAAAACTTCAAAGTAAATGCCTTAGAATGGAAGCCCACAATGAATAACATGAATTAAGCATGAGGAAAGAATTGCGCGTCTTGCCGATTCGAATGCCACCATATAACTGCCAAGGAATGGTAGCGTACAATGAATAACATGAATTAAGCACAAGGAAAGAATTGCGCGTCTTGCCGATTCACATACCACCATGTAACTGCCCAGGATTGGTGGCGCAAAATGAATATCAAGGGTTAAATCACAAGAACATGAATCAAGCGTCTTGCCGATTTGAATGCCACCATGTAACTGTCAAGGAATGGTAGCGCACAATGAATATCAAGGGTTAAATTACAAGAACATGAATTGCGCGTCTTGCCAATTCGAATGCCACCATGTAACTGCCAAGGAATGGTAGCGTACAATGAATAACATGAATTAAGCACAAGGAAAGAATTGCGCGTCTTGCCGATTCAAATACCACCATGTAACTGCCCAGGAATGGTAGCGCACAATTAATATCAAGGGTTAAATCACAAGAACATGAATCGCGTGTCTTGCTGATTCGAATGCCACCATGAAACTGTCAAGGAATGGTAGCACACAATGAACATCAAGGGTTAAATCACAAGAACATGAATTGCGCGTCTTGCCGATTCGAATGCCACCATGAAACTGTCAAGGAATGGTAGCACACAATGAACATCAAGGGTTAAATCACAACAACATGAATCGCCCGCCTTGCCGATTCGAATGCCACTATGTAACTGTCAAGGAATGGTAGCGCACAATGAATATCAAGGGTTAAATCACAAGAACATGAATCGCGCGTCTTGCCGATTCCAGTATCAGCTTGCAAATGCCACGAAACGCCCAAGCGCACATTCACACGTGCAAGAGTTAAAATGATTTATCATGCAAGAATTAGGCCCAAGAACTCGAGCGTCCTCGATAACGGGGTCGGGGCCCAGCCCAACCTCCGTCTTACCGCCCTGATTAAGGATCACCAATGTAAATGAAGGGCAGAGGCCTGGAAGATCAAAGTAGGCCACTGGATCAGGAGCTCGGGAAGTTGCTGCAGCTTTGCACCGGGACCTTTGAATAGTGAGCACGTGGAGCTGGGCTGGCTCCCTTATATAGAGTCTTGGCCCAGCCCACAAACCACACCCAGGCATGCTGCAGGGAAAGCTTCTAGAGGGCCCTGGAAGGGGACCACACCCTGACACAGTCTGGAAACCTGCAGCAGTACATAGCATGTGAACAGTATTTATATGCATGCTGAACATAAGTCTTTAAGATTAAACTCTGCAATGCAAAAGGTTAAACAACGTCATATCATCACAATGCATGAATTATGTTAGCTTGAAACTGTTGGGTTTTTGCATTCTTGATGCCCGTAGAGCACGCACTGCCCTGATGTTGACAGTACTCCCCTCTCCCAGACGCGCTCTAGGGCCTAGTTTGTCTGGATTAAGACGATGAAAACGTCTCACAAGTACTGGAGCATGGATATCAGATGCGGAAACCTATGAGTTACTTTCAGGGCCATAAACTTTCCATGAGATTAAGTACCATAGGTTACGCCCTCTCAGTTTAGAATCCAACACTTTCTTGACTTCGTATTCTTCTTCTCCCTGTACGAGAACTGGAGCTGGATGAGGGCAGACCTTCTGGACTGCTTTTTTCAAGAGGGAAGTATGGAATACTGGATGAATCCGTAATGATCTTGGCAATTGCAGTTTATAGGTCACAGGATTGATTTGCTGAAGGACAGTGTAAGGACATATGAATTTGGGGTTAAACATGTGCTTCTTTTTGATGCCTATATATTTTGTGGAAAGCCACACTTTGTCACCTGGTTGATACTGCGGTCCCTCACAATGTTTCTTGTCATAATGCTTTTTGTATTTTTGTTTGGCCTTTTCTAAATGCTGCTGAATCAATTTCTGGGTTTGATGCAAATGTTGAATGGTTTCTGACACAGCTGGAGTAAGAGAACTTTCTTGAGGGATTGTTATGGGCAAGATGTCAGGATGATAGCCAAACAAACCAAAAAAATGTGTAACGCCAGTAAAAGTGTGGAATGAGGTATTGTAGGCTAACTCAGCTAACCAGAGCATTGATGTCCAAGAATGAAGTGCTTTTTCAGCATAAGCACGTAGGTATTGCTTTAGAGTCTGATTTAATCTCTCTGTTTGACCATCTGTTTGAGGATGGCGGCTAGTAGACAGTGTAGATATCACTTGGAGTGTTTTACACCATGTCTTTCAGAAATTGGAGGCAAATTGCGACTCCCGATCAGAGAGGATCATTTTTGGCACTCTATTCAGTAAAATAGTTGCCAGTTCACTGGAGGTGGGCAATTTCTTACAGGCAATGAAATGTCCATATTTCGTGAGACTATCTACTACCACCAGAATTACTGAATGCTGTTGAACCACTGGCAGACCGGTAATAAAGTCTAAAAAGATGCTCCCACTGACGACTTGGGGTTGGGAGTGGATGCAACATCCCTTTCGGTTTTGAATGACTTGTTTTAGTACGAGCACAGACTTCGCAGTTGTTTACCATTGCTTTTACATCTTTTGTTAGGATAGGCCACCAAAAATAGCGTTAGATTAATTCAAGAGTTTTAGGAGTACCTGGGTGACCTTCCGTAGGTATAACATGCAACCAATGAAACACTATCTTGCGAAGTTTGGTAGTGGGCACGAACAAACAAGCGTCATGAAAAGGTAGTCCTTGCTTGATTGACCTTTTGGGATCTGCTTGGGCCCATGTCTGCCATTTCTCAACAGTGAAAGAATTGCGACTGTCTTTAAAGAAATCTTCAGTCTTCATGATACATAGGACTTTGTCGGTAGCAATGATAGCTCTGGAGGTTTGAACTGCAGGCAATGTGGTAGACTCTTGGCGGGACAAGGCGTCAGCTTTGCGATTATCTTTACCAGGCCGGAAGGTTACCACAAAACCAAATTCAGCAAAAAACAGCATCCAGCGAAATTGCCGAGGAGTCAAAAGTCTGGTGGAACTCATGAATTGAAGATTACGATGATCAGTGTATACCGTGACAGTGTATTTGGCACCCAACAAATGATGTCTCCATTCTTTAAAGGCATCACGAATCGCCAGAATCTCTTTTTCAGCAACAACATAGTTCTGTTCGGCTTCATTCAATTTCAGAGACATGTAAGCTACAGGATGAAGTTGACCAGTGTCGTTGTTTCGTTGCGACAAGACTGCTCCTATTGCCACATCTGAAGCATCAGCTTCCACTATGAAGGGTCGATCGGCGTCAGGATGAGTCAAGACTGGGGCAGTGGAGAAAGCTTCTTTCAAAGTTGAAAAGGCTTGGTCAGCTTCTGGGGAACATACACATTTCTCCTTCTTTCTTAATAACTTAGTGATTGGAGCCACTGTCTGGGAGAATTGATTTATGAATCTCTGGTAAAAATTAGCAAACCCCAGAAAACATTGTACATCGCAAACATTTTTTGGGTTGGGCCAATCAGATACAGCCTTTACTTTCTTTTCAGCCATCACCATTCCTTGAGGGGTAAGGATAACTCCCAAAAACTCAACTGTGGTGAAACTCACACTTGGTTAGTTTGCAATATAAATGGTGCTTTCGAAGGGCTGCTAGAATTTTCTTGACATGTTGGACATGTTCATTTTCATTGTCTGAGTAGATCAAAATGTCATTGATGTAGACTATGGCAAATATGTCGAGGTACTCTCTAAGAACGTCATTCAAGAAAAATGTAAATGCTGCCGGAGCATTACACAGACCAAAAGGCATGACAGTGTATTCAAAAAGGCCATATCTTGTCTTGAACGCTGTTTTCCATTCGTCACCCTCTCTCATTCTGACCAAATGATAAGCACCTCGAAGATCAGGCTTTGTGTGGATTTTTGCTTTCTTTACTTGTTCCAGTAAGACCGGAATTAGGGGCAAAGGATATTTATTCTTGATGGTGACTTTGTTCAAACCCCTATAGTCGATACAAGCTTGAAGTTCTCCATTCGCCTTCAGGACAAAAAACAAAGGAGAAGCTGCAGGAGACTTAGAAGGGCGAATTAAACCATTCTTCAAGAATTGATCTAGGTATTTTCGTAAGTGTTGATTTTCATGTTCTGACAGGGCGTATACACGACAGTTGGGAAGTATTGCACCTGGGACTAGATCAATTTGACAGTCATAAGATCTATGAGGAGGTAAGTTCTCTGCTTCTTTCTCATCAAATACATCTTCGTGAGATGAATACTTTTTGGGCAACTGAACTTCTTTCTCCGCGGCAGTAGCTATGTAAGAGTTGCAAACTTTTGATACTTGAATATTTTGGAGGCATTGTTTTTTACATAGCGCAGATGAGAACACAACCTTTCGTTCTGCCCAATTAATTTCTAGATTGCAATGAGTTAACCATGGTAAGCCACGGATAATCCAATACTGGGGAGCATGGATCACGTCAAGGATGAGTTTCTCTTTATGTTTCTTTCTTTGATTCTTATCTTCACAAATCACCGACAAGGGGACAGTCTGAAGAGTTACTGGACCTCCAGTCAAGAGTTTTCCATCGACTGCCTGGATGATTTCTGGGGTCTTCTTTTCAATACATGGGATCCCCCATGCACAAACCAATTGGGCGTCAACAAAGTTACCAGTAGCCCCAGAATCGACTAGAGCCTTCTTGAGATAGGTCTTTTTCTTAACCTGAACTCTTACTCTCAGTTTGAGATGTCTAGATTGTGAAGGGTCCACAGTGACACCCAAGAGCAACCCTTCTCTGCATCTTGGGTGCTTTAGTTTTCCGACTCGACTTGTGCATTGACTGCAACCTTCTGAACTGGACCTCGTTTGCTCTTTGGTTTGATTGGACAATCTTTGGCAAAATGACACTTCCGCCCACAATGGAGACATTGTCCATTCTTTCTACACAGGTCCTTTTCATCTTTGGTCAAAATTCTCCTGATGGTTCCAATTTCCATTGGTTCCGGCGTTCTTCCTTTCGGAGTTCTTGAGTGTCTATTATCGTGAACACACCAAGAATATTTTTCAGTCTTTTTGCGCGTTCCTTTTCGTTCTGTTAAATGATGATCAAGCCTCAAGACAAGGTTTATCAATTCTTGACAGTCTGTAGGTTGCGAGTCGATTTGAGCTAGGATATCTTTTAACTCCTCTTTGAGTCCCTTGTAAAACAAGGCTGCTTGTTTTTCTTCAGGCCAGGATGTCTCAGCGACCAGCCGATTAAAGTTGGCTAAATATGACACTACGTCCTGATTCCCTTTGCGTAAGTCTAATAATTCACGATCTGCTGACAGTGTTACAGTTCTACGATCAAAAACTAGCTCAAACTCACAAACAAAATTTCTCCAGTTGTACAACAGGGGACTATCTTTACGCACAAGAGGAATAGCCCAGGGAGCTGCATCTCCAGACAGATATGATAACAAGAAAGCTACTTTGGACTGGGCATCGCGGAAAGTATGTGGTCTGCAGGTGAATTGTAATTCCACTTGAACCAAGAAAGATTGCGCTTTCAAGGGGTCACCTGAGAAACGTTCTGGGGGAGCTAAAGGAATGGCTGAAGGAACATTGAGGGAAATGTTTGTCTGATTACCTCCAGAAGTCTGAGAAGAAGTACCTGGCCAAGACACACCTGTGGGACTTTGTTCCTTCTTCTCTACCATATCCTGTAACTGACTCACTCTCTCAGCTCGGCTAGTTGCCAAATCTTTTGATGATATCACCTCTGCTTGGAGCTGAGAGATAGCCTTGACTAGCTCGTCCAGTGTGGCCATGCTGAGAACATACACAAACCAGGAGGATACTAATTTGTGGGCTCACTATTCTGTCAGAGTCACCAGGTCCTCGGGGTCTGTGCACGTTCCCAACACTTCCACCACAAGACAGCTCCAATACTCTGATTAGATTTGTCACAGTGTCTAAGAGAGTCCAAATGGGGAAAAGGGGATTAGGAAGGGAACAGCTGGGAAGGAGACCTCTAGGAAGCAAAAGTTAAAACACACAGTATCAAAATTACATCACAAGAAATCAGTACTAGGTAATGACTCTAAGTATCGTCAGTCTGAAAACATGAACAACCTAAACATAGACTTAAAATAACTAGGCTTCAAGATGACTGGATACCTGTGAGGGAATCAAGAAATGGTTAAATGAAACTTTCAAATTCAAGTACTTTCCTTTGCATGAGAATCAGGAAAAAATCTGAATAATTTCTAAACCATCATATGAATAATTTTTGAGAAAACATATTAGGAACACACCACATTACATCTAGAACTCTGGCCTTTTTGTTTTCTCAAATTGTCGGAACATGAATTTGCGCACTTTGCAGATTTTCACATAGATAGTAAACACCATAGCGGGATTGTGCACCATGAATAACACCACGTAGATTCGAGGAATAAATCACGCGACTTGTCAACTCGAAAACTTCCAAGTAAATGCCTTAGAATGGAAGCGCATAATGAATAACATGAATTAAGCACGAGGAAAGAATCGCGCTTCTTGCCGATTCGAATGCCACCATGTAACTGCCAAGGAATGGTAGCGTACAATGAATAACATGAATTAAGCATGAGGAAAGAATCGCATGTCTTGCTGATTCGAATACCACCATGTAACTGCCCAGGATTGGTGGCGCACAATGAATATCAAGGGTTAAATCGCAAGAACATGAATCACGTGTCTTGCCGATTCGAATGCCACCTTGTAACTGTCAAGGAATGGTAGCGCACAATGAATATCAAGGGTTAAATCACAAGATCATGAATCGTGCATCTTGTCGATTCGAATGCCACCATGTAACTGCCAAGGAATGGTAGCGCACAATGAATATCAAGGGTTAGATCACAAGAACATGAATCGCGCGTCTTGCCGATTCGAATGCCACCATGAAACTGCCAAGGAATGGCAGCGCACAATGAACATCAAGGGTTAAATCACAAGAACATGAAACGCGTGTCAAGGAATGGTAGCGCACAATGAACATCAAGGGTTAAATCACAAGAACATGAATCACGCGTCATGCCGATTCGAATGCCACCATGTAACTGTCAAGGAATGGTAGCGCACAATGAATATCAACGGTTAAATCACAAGAACATGAATCGCACGTTTTGCCGATTCGAATGCCACCATGAAACTGTCAAGGAATGGTAGCGCACAATGAACATCAAGGGTTAAATCACAAGAAAATGAATCTCGCGTCTTGCGATTCGAATGCCACCATGTAACTGTCAAGGAATGGTAGCGCACAATAAATATCAAGGGTTAAATCACAAGAACATGAATCGCGTCTTGCCGATTCGAGTGTCAGCATGCAAATGTCACGAAACGCCCAAGCGCACATTGACACGCGCAAGAGTTAAAATGGTTTATCATGCAAGAATTAGGCCCAAGAACTCGAGCGTCCTCGATAATGGGGTCGGGGCCCAGCCCAACCTCCGTCTTACCACCCTGATTAAGGCTCACCAATGTAAATGAAGGGCAGAGGCCTGGAAGATCAAAGTAGGCCACCGGAACAAGAGCTCAGGAAGTTGCTGCTGCTCTGCACTGGGACCTCTGAATAGTGAGCATGTGGAGCTGGGCTGGCTCCCTTATATAGAGTCTTGGCCCAGCCCACAAACCACACCCAGGCATGCTGCAGGGAAAGCTTCTAGAAGGCCCTGGAAGGGGACCACACCCTGACACAGTCTGGAAACCTGCAGCATTACATAGCATGTGAACAGTATTTATATGCATGCTGAACGTAAGTCTTTAAGATTAAACTCTGCAATGCAAAAGGTTAAACAACGTCATATCATCACAATGTATAAATGATGTTAGCTTGAAACTGTTGGGTTTTTGCATTCTTTTCGCCCGTAGCGCGCGCACTGCCCTGATGTTGACACTTGGAAAGGTTTTGGCTGCCTTGCTCAAACACAAGAGCAGCTACATCTCATTCCCCCAGGTTGAAGATTTGTCCCTGTGAAGGCTGGATTCTACACCATGGGACACATACCACATGTGACTGGGGCCATTGACAGGACCCATATTGCCTTGGTCCTTCCCAGGGCACATGAGCAGGTCTACAGTAATAGGAAGAGTTGCCACTCTCTCAATGTCCAGATGGTGTGCCTTGCTGATCAAAACATCTCCAACTTCACAGCCAGGTTTTCCAGGATCTGAGCATGATTCCTATGTTTTGAGAAATAGCAGCATCCCACAGGTAATGGCATGACTACAGAAGCACAGAGTGTGGCTTATAGGTGAGCTTGAGTCTCCACACAATGTATGTCAGTGTATGTCTACTGGAGTTGTACTCCATGCCATTTTACATGGGTAATGTGTGTCCCTCACTTCTTCCAGGTGACTCTGGCTACCCAAACCTGTCCTGGATGTTGACCCCTGTCTAGAAGCGTGGCTGAAAATCAGTACAATGATGGACATGGCCATACCAGGAGGGTTGTTTAACGCACATTTGGTCTACTGAAAGCCACGTTCCGGTGCCTCCATTTAATAGGTGTATCCCTATGCTACTCTCCTGGAAAGGTCTGCCAGATTGTGGTGGTCTGCTGCATGCTGCACAATTTGGCCTTCAGACACCATGTGCCCTATCTGAAGGAGGAGGGGGAGACAATGCACCTGTGGCAGCAGTGGGCACTGAAGACAGTGAGGAGGAGGAAGAGGCGGAGGATGTGGACAACAAGACATATATCATATAGCAGTACTTCCAATAGCACTCAGGTAAGACTGTTGATCTGTTCATATCTCTATTTTAGTTAAGTGCTGTGTGCCAGCTGTGTTGTGCCAATCACTAACTTTACATTACAATTGACTGTCACTTATGCCTTCCTGTAGGAAAGTACCATCTTGCCTGGCATGTTACCCCCATTTTTACGCATATGTCAGTTTGTTTTTGCCTGTCTCACTGGGATCCTGCTAGCCAGGACCCCAGTGCTCATAATTTGTGGCCTGAATGTGTATACCCGTGTAGTGACTGTGTCACTGAGGCTCTGCTAACCAGAACCTCAGTGCTCTCTGCCTTTAAATTTGTCACTATAGATTAGTGACCACTTTTACCAATTTCAATCGGCATACTGGAACACTCTTATAATTCCCTAGTATATGGTGCCTAGGTACCTAGGGTATTGGGTTCCAGGAGATCCCTATGGGCTGCAGCATTTATTTTGCCACCCATAGGGAGCTCAGACAAACCTTTACACTGGACTGCCATTGCAGCCTGAATGAAATAATGCACACGTTATTTCACAGCCATTTTCACTGCACCTAAGTAACTTACAAGTCACCTATATATCTAACCTTCATTTGCTGAAGGTTAGGTGCAAAGTTACTAAGTGTGAGGGCACCCTTGCACTACCAAAGGTGCCCCCGCGTAGTTCAGGGCCATTTCCCCTGACTTTGTGAGTGCGGGGACACCATTACACGTGTGCACTACTATAGGTCACTAACCTATATGTAGCTTCACAATGGTAACTCCAAATATGGCCATGTAACATGTCTAAGATCATGGACTTGTCCCACAATTCCAAATCTGGTATTGGGGAGCCAATTCCATGCATCCTGGGGCTTCACTATGGACCCCCAGTACTGCCAAACCAGCTCTGGGTTTTCTCTGCAGCTACAGCTGCTGCCACCCCACAGACAGGGTTCTGCCCTCCTGGGGTCTGGGCAGCCCAGTCCCAGAAAGGCAGAACAAAGAATTTCCTCAGAGACAGGGTGTTACACCCTCTCCCTTTGGAAATAGGTGTTAAAGGCTGGGGAGGGGTAGCCTCTCACAGCCTCTGAAAATGCTTTGAAGGGCACAGATGGTGCCCTCCTTGCATAAGCCAGACTACACTGGTTTAGAGAAGCCACAGTCCCTGCTCTGGTGCAAAACTGGACAAAGGAAAGGGGAGTGACCACTCCCCTGTCCATCACCACCCTAGGCGTGGTGCCCAGAGCTCCTCCAGTGTGTCTCAGACCTCTGCCATCTTACTTTCAGAGGTGTGGTGGCACTCTGGAGGCCTCTGAGTGGCCAGTGCCCGCAGGTGATGTCAGAGACCCCTCCTGATAGGTGCATAGCTGACTAGGTGGCCAATCCTCCTATGAGGGCTATTTAGGGTCTCTCCAGTGGGCTTTGCCTCAGATAATGACTTGCAAGAATTCACCAGACTCTCTCTGCATCTCTCTCTTTGACTTCTGCCAAGGATCGACTGCTGACTGCTCCAGGGCACCTGCAAAACTGTAACAAAGTAGCAAGAAGACTACGAGCGACATTGTAGTGCCTAATCCTGATAGCTTTCTCGACTGTTTCCTGGTGGTGCATGCTCTGGGGGCGACCTGCCTTCACCCTGCACTGGAAGCCATGAAGAAATCTCCCATGGGTCGAAGGAATATACCCCCTGCTCCAGCAGGCACCAAACTTCAGCTTCACTGGTACTCTGGGACCCCTCTCATCCTGATGAGCATTGCCCCTGGAACACAGGTGGTGGACCCAAGTGACCCAGACTTTCCAGTGGTCCAACTGTCCAAATTTGGAGGAGGTAAGTCCTTGCCTCCCCTCTACAGACAGTAATCCTGTGTTGTTGGAAAATGGGTTATTGGTAAGGGCAGGTAGGTACCTACACTTAGCAATAGGCCACTAGCCTCCACTAAGGTCCAGTTAGGTCTCAGTAAATTAACCCCAGCTCAACCCTTGGTAGCTTGGCAACGAGCGTCAAGGCTTAACTTAGGAGACAGAGTGTAAAGCATTCAAATATCACAAAACAGTAATTAAATAAAACACAGGAAACAGTTTAAAAATCCAAACATAGATTATATTTTTATCTTTAAAATGACACCAAAATGAATAAAATCAGATAAGGGGAACCGGAGATATGAATTTTTAAAGACTTTTTTTTTTTTAGCGCCTAGAAACAAAAAGCGCCAATCGGGTCATCTGGTTGCACCTCGACCGGGGCAAAGCCAAAGTTTCAGGCCGACCGCGATGGAGCCCTGCTCGGCTACAGGACGCGGGAGGCCTCGGTCAAAAGTTTACCTTCACACTTAGGGGCATATTTATACTCTGTTTGCGCCGGAATTGCATAGTTTTTTTTTACGCAAATCCGACGCAAAGCTAACTCCATATTTATACTTTGGCGTTAGACCCGTCTAGCGCCAAAGATCTTGGAGTTAGCGCCATTTTTTTGCGTGGACACCTACCTTGCGTTAATGATATGCAAGGTAGGCGTTCCCGTCTAAAAAATGACTCCAAGGTATGTGCGCCTTATTTAAACTCCCGTGCAAAAAAGGCGCACGGGAGTGGGCGGGTCGAAAAAAATGACGTCCAGCCGCTTTTGCGTCATTTTTTAGCGCCTGGTCAGGGCAGGCGTTAAGGGACCTGTGGGCTCAGAAGGAGCCCAGAGGTGCCCTCCCATGCCCCCAGGGACACCCCCTGCCACCCTTGCCCACCCCAGGAGGACACCCAAGGATGGAGGGACCCATCCCAGGGAACTTAAGGTAAATTCAGGTAAGTATTTAAAAAAAAAAAAATTGTGGCATAGGGGGGCCTGATTTGTGCCCCCCTACATGCCACTATGCCCAATGACCATGCCCAGGGGACATAAGTCCCCTGGGCATGGCCATTGGGCAAGGGGGCATGACTCCTGTCTGTGCTAAGACAGGAGTCATTTCAATGGGGGTTGGGAGTAAAAACAAATGGCGCAAATCGGGTTGAGGCCAATATTTTGCCTCAGCCCTGACTTGCCCCATTTTTTGACGCCCAAGCTCCATTTTCCCCTACGCCGGCGCTGCCTGGTGTGGGTCATTTTTTTTTACGCACACCAGTCAGCTGCGCCGGCTAACGTCATTCCATAAATAAGGCGCCCGCATGGCGCTTTGGAATGGCGTTAGCCGGCGTTAACTTTTTTGACGCACAACTGCGTTGGCGCTGTTGTGCGTCAAAAAGTATAAATATGGCCCTTAGTCTTTTTTTCGAAGATTTTCTTCAGCGGGACGAACCTGCCAGTCCAATCCGACCTCCTGGAGCCCTTCTCCGGATACGCGATGCGGGAATCCTCGGTGGAGATTTTTACCTTCGGACTTAGTCGTTTTTCCAAGGTGAAAATCCTTCGACCGGGACAAACCTGGATCTTGATCCGACTTCCATGGAGCCCTCCTCGGATACGCTGGCTGGGAGGTCCCGGTCAACTTTTTACCTTCGGACTTAGGCGCATATTTATACTCTGTTTGCGCCGGAATTGCATCGTTTTTTTTTACGCAAATCCAACGCAAAACGAACTCCATATTTATACTTTGGCGTTAGACGCGTCTAGCGCCAGAGTCCATGGAGTTTGCGTCATTTTTTAGCGTGGACACCTACTTTGCGTTAATGATATGCAAGGTAGGCGTTCCCGCTAAAAAATTGACTCCGAGGCATGTGCGCCGTATTTACACTCGCGGGCAAAATTCACACCCGGGAGTGGGCGGGTCAAAAAAATGACATCCAGCCGCTTTTGCGCCGTTTTTTAGCGCCTGGTCAGGGCAGGCGTTAAGGGACCTGTGGGCTCGGAAGGAGCCCAGAGGTGCCCTCCCATGCCCCCAGGGACCCCCCTGTCACCCTTGCCCACCCCAGGAGGACACCCAAGGCTGGAGGGACCCATCCCAGGGACATTAAGGTAAGTTCAGGTAAGTATTTTTTTTAAAAAAAAATTGGCATAGGGGGGCCTGATTTGTGCCCCCCTACATGCCACTATGCCCAATGACCATGCCCAGGGGACATAAGTCCCCTGGGCATGGCCATTGGGCAAGGGGGCATGACTCCTGTCTTTGCTAAGACAGGAGTCATTTCAATGGGGGTTGGGAGTTGAAAAAATCGGGTTGTGGCGAAAAATTTGCCTCAGCCTGACTTGCCCCATTTTTTGGCGCCCAAGCTCCATATCTCCCTACGCCGGCGCTGCCTGGTGTACGTCATTTTTTTTCACGCACACCAGGCAGCGCCGGCGGCTAACGCCGGCTAACGTCATTGAATAAATACGGCGCCCGCATGGCGCTTCAGAATGGCGTTAGCCGGCGCTAATTTCTTTTACGCAAAACTGCGTTATGGCAGTTTTGCCTCAAAAAGTATAAATATGGCCCTTAGTCTCTTTTTCTGAGATTTGCTTTACCGGGGACGAACCAGCAAATCAGGCCGGGTCGCGGTTGAGGCAAGCCGTCTAGAGTTGCCGTGGCGGGTCGGTCCCTCTATGGAGCTTTTTTTCAAAAGTTGTCCAAACTTCTGGGGCTTCTCCCAGATGTCCTTTTAAGGTTCTTTTGAAGTCCACAGCTCACCCCAAGGGTCCAGAAGTTCTGAGATGGTCCTTGGGGGGTTCGGACTACAACTCCCAGAATGCACTTGGCGCAGACTCCTTTTTGGCCACTGGACAGTGGTCAGCTGGTCGCTTTCTTCAGGAGTTGGTGCAGGGGACTCTGGTTAGCAATTTTTCACCTGTTGAACCAGTTGAAGCCAGGCAAAGTCCTTCTTGTGGTGAAGCCCAAGTGTGCAGCTGGTACAGTCCTTTTGAGTGCAGGTTCCAGGTGCAGGCCAGTGGTCCAGCAGGGCAGTCCTTCTTCTTCTGTAGTTCTTCCTTGTTGGATGTGGTAGGGAACTGAGGTGTGGGTGCTGGTCTGCCAGTTTTATCCTTGCTCCTGGGTGAAAAGCAGGGGGGTCCTGGTTCTCCAATCAGGTGCAGGGTCCTTCCCCCTGTGATGACCACTTCCTGGGAAGTGTGGCAAAAATCAATCCCAGGAGGCAACATTCTCTAAAAATCCATCATGGCTGAATCTGATTTTTGGAGGCTACATCGGGCTGAGCCCACCCACTGTTGTGGCTAAAAATCATAAACACACCCCTCTCCTGCCCTCTCCTAATCTAATCAAGGGGGCACCTAGTTGTCTGGGGTTGCAGGATGTGGGGGTGTTGCTGGTTGCTCCAAATGTCCTTCTCTGCCTTTGAAGACCAGTTTGGCAGCCCTCCCCCTTCCTGCCTCACCATCTGCTGAGGGGAGATTCCCTCCCACAGGCACATTCCTTTGTGTGAAGCCAGGCCACTTCACACCTCATCAAGGCAGCTTGGCCAACCTGCTAAAGGCTGGCCAATCAGAGCACAGCTGCAAAAACAATACAGGGCTGAAATTGGCAACTGTTTAGGTAAAGTTTAGAACTCTTTACCTGAACAAGTTATATTAAATCCAACAACTGGAAGTTGTGGGATTTATTACAACAATTAATTTGATACCAAACTCTTGGTATGCATCATTTAAGGAGACTTTAAAAATTAAAATAAAGTCTCCCCATCCTAGCCTATGAAGGCCATTTACTACAATGAGGGAAAAACTAATTTGGCTGTTTTTACCTCACCAGGGCTTATAAAACTATTTTTATAAAGTCCCTGCTTATAGTTACATGGCACCCAGCCCTAGGGGCACATAGGGCACACCTTAGGGGTGACTTATATGTACAAATAAGGTAGTTTAAGACTTTGGAACTACTTTTAATTCCAAAGTCGAATTTATATATAACTTTAATTTAAAAGCAGCCAGCAAGGCAGGCCTGCCTTTAAAATGACACTGGGCACCTCAGCAGTGCACCTATGGGTGCACCACCTATGCTGTGGTCCCTAAACCTACATGCCCTACCATATACTAGGGACTTATAGGTAGGTTAACTTAGCCAATTATAATTAGCCTAATTTGCATATCCATTTTACACAGAGCACAGGCCCTGGGACTGGTTAGCAGAACCCAGGGCACCATCAGAGTCAGGAAAACACCAGCAAAAAGTGGAAAATTGGGGCAAAAAGTTAGGGGGC
Organism: Pleurodeles waltl; assembly: GCF_031143425.1. Taxonomy (NCBI): domain Eukaryota; kingdom Metazoa; phylum Chordata; class Amphibia; order Caudata; family Salamandridae; genus Pleurodeles; species Pleurodeles waltl. The sequence continues at coordinate 265,870,856 of NC_090440.1, forward strand.
CTCTGCAATCAGCCCTGTTTTCTCACATGTGCACTGTGTAATCTGAAGGTACAAGGGCTTCTGTGCACATTTCCAAGAAATCCTGCATGCACAGCTGAGCCTAGGTCCCCAGCACTCGGTCCTGTGATGCTCAGCTCCCTGAGTTGATCTCAGGTGTTGTGGGACCTCCTTTTGTAGTGTTGAGATGATCACCATGTTCCGACTTCTTGAACCCATGTTCAAGGACTTCTGTGGGTTCTACCTTCTTGTGCGTGGGCTCTCTTCGTTGCTGAGGGCCCCCTATGTCTCGTCTCCCAAGTGGCGATATCCTGGTCCTTCCTGGGCTCGGACAGCACCCTTTTTCTCCAACCACGACTCTTGCAGCTAGAAAGGATTGTATGCTGTATTTTTCCAAGAAAACAACTCTGCTTCCTCCAGCACACCGTGGGACATCTTCTACACAAAGAAGAACTTCCTACCTTCTTTTGTTGTTGCATAATCTTCAGCTTCTTCCAACCGGAGGCAGTCATTTTGCACCTTCTTCTGGGGTTTTAGTGGGCTCCTGCCTCCCCGGACACTTTCATGACTCTTCGACTTAGTCCCCTTCCTTTGCAGGTCCTCAGGTCTAGGAATCTGTCTTCAGTGCTTTGCAGTCTGTTGTGGTCTTTGCAAAATCCTTTTTCACAACTTTAGTGTGTTTCTGGGGAAATAGTAGTTCTTTACTCCTACTTTCCAGGGTCTTGGGGTGGGGTATATTTGACACCCTTAGTGTTTTCTTACACTCACAGTGACCCTCTACACACTACACTAGCCTAGGGGTCCATTCGTGGTTTGCATTCCACTTTCTTAGTATATGGATTGTGTTGCCCCTAGGCCTATTGCATCCTATTGTATTCTACAGTGTTTGCACTACTTTCTGACTGTTTTACTTACATGATTTGGTTTTTTGTGAATATTTTGTGTATTTTACTTACCTCCTAATGGGAGTATATCCTCTGAGATATTTTTGGCACATTGTCACTAAAATAAAGTACCTTTATTTTTAGTAAACTGAGTATTGTCTTTCTCATAAAATAGTACCTACATGATATAAGTGGTATTGCATGAGCTTTGCAAGTCTCCTAGTTCAGCCTTGGCTAATCTGCTATAGCTACTTCTATCAGCCTAAACTGCTAGAACACTACTACTTTACTAATAAGGGATAACTGGACCTTGCACAAGGTGTAAGTAGCATTGGTACCCACTATAAGCCAGGCCAACCTCCTACATTTCCCTTTTTGGAGATGTTGGTGTGGTTACAACTGTGTACTGATGTGATGACTACAGACTGCTGAAACACATTTGTTGGATGGATTCACACATTACAGGACATTTGCACAGGATAATAAAGTTCAATACTTTGCACATTTCCGTCTGATAAAGCACTATTACTCCAGTTGTGTTCAAGGGCGTTTATTGAAGTAACAATAATGAAGAGATAGTGCAATAGAGTGGGGTCATGATTGAGGTAAACTTCAGTGTAGTGGCCCAGTGTGTTTGTAGCAAAGGTCCAGTGTACATGGGCCATAGGAAGAGGAGCATTGGCAGTCCAAAGTGAACAAGGTGACTCAGTGGCACACAAGGGGGGCATTCTGGGAATTGCTAATTTCCTGGCGGTGGTATAGGTCTTGGCAACAGTCTCTGGTGTCTGTCTGGATCCAGGGAATGTTTGCAGGGTGGTTCACCTTCTGCAGGGGGAGGGATGCTGGTGGCCTGTGGATCTTGTGGCAGGTCCTCCTGTCCATTAGCTGCAGCAGATGTTGATGGCTGCTGAGTGGACTGGCTAGTGGAAGTGAACTGCTGGTGTGCTCTGTTCTCCCGCATGTTGTTGGCCATGTCACCCAGCACCCCTACAATGGAGGCCATGTTGGGATTTAGGCACTGCAACTGCCGCATGACCTCCTGGTGGTGTACCCCCTGTAGCCGCTGGTTCTCCTGCATGATGGTGATTATCTGGCCCATCCTGTCCTGGGATTTTTGGTATGCCCCCAGGACATGTGTGAGTGCCTCCTGGGCAGTCGGTTCTGTGTGCCTGTTTCCCCTGTATGGTATGCCCACTCCCACTTACACCAAGACCTTCATTGTCTTGCCTGTGTGGTGCAGACTCGGATCCCTGTACAGGTGGGCACACTATTGATCGACGTGTCCTGGGACAGGGGTCTGGGGATGTTGGGTGGCTGCTGTGGTGTTGGAGTCAGAGGGGGGTGGGCCTGTGGTGGACTGACTGTGGGATGTGGAAACCGGCTGACCAGTGGTCCCAGATGGGTCAGGGAGTTCATCCAGCTGGGGACATCCAGGGTTGCTGTCATCACTGACAACATCTTCTGGTGGAAGACTGGATTGCCGTGGCATGTGCTCAGAGCTGACATTAGCTGAGGGCACCTGTGGGGATGTAAGTGATTTGTTAGGGTCATTGTCTGTCACATATTTCGAATTTCTACCTTTCCCTATGGATTGGTGTTGTCCTCCCACCTTTGGTAGTGTATGGTCACGGAATGTGGGATTGGTATTTCTACATGCTGTCCATGCATTGCTGGTGTGTGTGCATGCAGAGCAGGGAGGGATGTGCTTGCAGTGGGTAGGGCATACAGGGGTACACATTTAGGTGTGGTCATTGGGGTGGTGCACTGTATGGCATGGAGTGGGGTGTAGGGAGTTGGGGTGAGGGAGTGACATGCCATGCAGGTATCCGTGGAGATAGGTTAGTAATGGTGACTTACGAGTGTTCAGCCCTCCAGTGAATCCAGTTAGGCCCTCAGGATGCAGGATTGACAAGACTTGTTCCTGCCATGCTGTCAACTGTGGAGGAGGAGGTGGGGGTCCACCACCAGTCCTCATGATGGCGAGCTGGTACCTTGATGCAATGGAACGCACCGTCTTCCGTAGGTCATTCCACCTCTTTTGGATGTCGTCCCTTGTGCATGGATTGTGTCCCCTGTCCACGATCCTCCGCCATAGCTCCGTCTTCCTGGAAATCTGCTGGACCTGTGCACCATACAGCTGTGGCTCTACCCTGACAATTCCCTCCACCATCAACTGCAACTCCTCATCAGTGAAATGAGGGTCCTACTAACCAGAACTCCAGTGCTTATGTTCTCTCGGTTTCCAAGTTTTTCACTACATACTGGTGACCCAGTATTTCACTCTAAATTGGCATACTGGTCACCCCTTATAAGTCCCAAGTATATGGTACCTAGGTACCCAGGGCACTGGGGTTCCAAATATTGGGCTGCAGCATTTATTTTGCCACTCATAGGGAGCCCAGGAAAAGGCTTCTACAGGACTGTCATTGCAGCCTGTGTGAAATGGTGCATGCACCATTTCACTGCCATTTACACTGCACCAGTTCACTTATTAGTCACCTACAAGTCTTTCTTTGCAGCCCTGAATGATAGGTGCAAAGTATCTGTGTGTGTGAGGGAACACCTGCACTAGCAGAGGTGCCCCCACATAGTCCAGGCCCATTTTTTCCAGACTGCATGAGGACAGGGAGGCCATTTTACGAGTGAACTAGTCATAGGTCAATACCTATGCGTAGCTTCACAATGGGAGCTACAAATATGGCAATGTAAGCTGTCTAACAACTGGGAATTGTACCCCAGTACGGATTCAAGTATTGGTTGTACAATCCCATGGACTCTGGGGGCTCCACAGTGTATCCCCAGTACTGCATACCAGTCTTCTAGCCCCAGCTGCTACCACCTCACAGACAGGTTTCTGCCCTCCTGTTGCTTGAGCAGATCAAGCCCAGGAAGGCAGAACAAAGGATTTCCTTTGTGAGAGTGGTGTTACACCCTCTCCTTCTGGAAATAGGTGTTACAGGCATTGGAGGGGTAGCCTTCCAGAACCTCTGGAAATGCTTTGAATGGCACAGATGGTGCCCTCCTTGCATAATCAAGTCTACACCTGTTCAGAGACCCCCAGCCCCTGCTCTGGCTTGAAACAGGACAAAGGAAAGGGGAGTGACCACTCCCCTGTCCATCACCACCTCAGGTGTGGTGCTCAGAGTCCTTCTAGAGGGCCCCTGGGTTCTGCCATCTTGTTGTCAGGATGGTCAGAGAACTCTGGGAGCATCTGAGTAGCCAGTGCCAGCAGGTGACAACAGAGCCCTCCCCTGATAAGTGCTTACCTGGTGAGGTGACCAGTCCCCCTTCCAGGGCTATTTAGGGTCTCTCCTCTGTTTCTTCAGATTCAGATTGCAAGACTCCAGGAGGTATCCTCTGCTTCCTTTATTTCACCTTCTCACTGAAGAAACTGCATAGGGACCCTTCAGGAACTCTACAAACTGCAATAAAGACACTAAGACAACTTCTGCAACCTTGCATCTTCAGCACCTGCCAGCAACTGCAACTGTTTCCCAGTCATGCATTCTCAAAGGACAGTCAGTCTTCACCCTGCACAAGAAGAGACAAGGAATCTCCAGTGGAGGGACGGAGTCACTTCCCTGCTTCAGCAGGCACCTTTCTGCAGCGACGACTGGTGGCTTGGAACCCCTCTCCTGAAAAAGTGCCTGGATCTAGCAACACAGATGGTGGACTGAAGTGGTCCTGACAGTTCTGAAGTCCAGCTGTCCAACTTTGGTGAAGGTGAGGGGTTGCCTAACCATGCAACACTGTACCTCCATGCACCTCGTCAATTGCAGTTGCCAAGGCTTGTGTGTGACCTTCCACAAAGTTCTTCGTGCACAGCACAGCTCCAGCGCCCAGTACTCCTTCCTGCATTACACAGCTCCCTGAGTGGTTATCCAGCAGCATGGGTTCCTTTTGTGTCGTGCTGCATGGGCCTCCATTTACACCTCCTTTATCCCCATGCTGTGGGACTCCTGTGTGCGCTGCCTAGTCTTTCATGGGCTCTCCAGACTGCTGAGGGCCCCCTCTGTGTCTTCCTCCTGGGTAGAGTTGACCTGGTCATTCCTGGTCCTGGGCAGCACCATTTGCTGCTAACTGCAAGCTTTGCGTTTACCAAGGCTTGTTGGTGGGTTCCAGTGGTGCAAACCAGACTGCAATCTTCGATCGGGCGTGCAACATCTTCTGCACCAACCAGTAACCCGCAGCTGTCTTCTTGGGTGCATAACTGACTTTGTCTTCTCACCGGTGGTTCTTCTTTTGCACCTTCATACGGGTTAGCAGGGGCTCCTGTTCTTCCTGGACTCTTCAGTGCTTCTTGGACTTGGCCCCTTCTTCTACAGGTCTTCAGGTCTAGGAGTCCATTGTTAGTGTCTTCCAGTCTCTTCTTGTTCTGGTATAATCTTCTATCATGACTTCTTGTGTGTTTCAGGAAACTTACTGTAATTTACTCCTGCTTTCCTGGGGGGGTTCTATTACTTACCTTTGAGGTTTTCAAACACTCACAGTGCCCCTCTTCACACTACACTTGCCTAAGTGGGAATCCAACATTTGCATTCTATTTTTTTTGTATATGGTTTGTGTTCCCCTAGGCCCATTTCTAACTATTGTGATTTTCATTATTTGCACTGTCTTCTGAGTGTTTACTTACCTGTTTTTGGATACTATTGTATATATTATGTATATTACTTACCTCCTAAGGGAGTGTAATCTATAAGGTATAGTTGGCAAGTGTGTCACCAAAATAAAGTACCTTTATTTTTGTACCACTGAGAATTTTCTTTCATGTGTGTAAGTACTGTATGGCTTTAGTGATATTGCATGAACATTGCAAGTCTCCTAGTTAGGCTTTGGCTGCTCATCCACACTACTGGTAGAGAGCACTGGCTTCTAGACACTGACTACATACACTAATAAGGGATAACTGGACCTGGTATAAGGTGTTAAGTATCTCTGGTACCCACTACAAACCAGGCCAGCCTCCTACAAGGTGTAGCAGTCTTTTCACGTTTGCAAAGGGTTATGTGGGGGTGTCTTTTATGGTGCTGTTGATTGGTGTGTAGGGTGTGTGTATATGTGTTAGGTGTGGGTTTCTTATTCAGCCCAATGTTGGCTTGCAGTGGTGCTGAGCCAACGGCTGACTACCTTTGAATGTCCGCTGTGGTGATTCGCGGGTCATAATTTGGAGGGTGTTTTTTTTCTGGCATAACGGTGAGAGTGGTGGGTCCAACAGTTTTGCCTTCATTGGGTCTGGTCGACTTGTGGTTGCAGCTGGTTTCTGTCAGTTTTGTGTTTGTATGTCATAATCTGGCAGGTGGTCTTTGGAATAGACCACCAATGTCATAATGACCACCATAGTGTACCTTTATGCCACATTATGCCTGTGCAACGCATCATGTATGTAGAGGATGTGTTCCCCCATTGGACAAAAGCTAAAATGGTGCAGGGGAATATAAGAAGTTCCAATGCATACTTTTTATCTGATACTTTTGACGCCTGCATAGAGCAGGCAAAAGTATTGTGCACACCATTGCTTTAATTGTGGCCCTATGTACTGTGCATGATTTGCACCATACAGTTGGCATTTATTCTACACAGGACATCAATGTCATCGGCTTCTTGACACTATTGCACCTACTCTAAGCCATAGTGTGTGATATATTGACTACGGCACACACAGTTGGTTGTAGGGGGGTACTAAGGTGCGCAATTAAAGTAGCACTGCTTTATATGAGGCCCATCTTTTCTTGACATCTGGCCCTTAGTGCCTTCACTTTAGACCTGCAGAAGAGTGATGTAGTGGACATGTGTACCTTTTTCTGTGTGTTGTGTGCCATGTAACAGGTGTAGGGCCCTGTGTGTTGCATATGAATCCCATACCTTTGTCATTGAAATACCTCCCTTGCACAAAGTGTTGCTGTTAGCAATTGCTGGCTGGCATACATATGTGTATGAGGTTCTTATGCCCAGTGTGGGACAGTTATATGGGTTTTGTTGTGATGTCTGCAAAAATGTTCATACAGCGTGGAACAGGACAGGGCATGCTGTGCTTTTCCGCACTGCCCTGTGTTAGACTTGGCATCCTTGGCGTGGTCTCCCCTTACCTTTTGCCTCTGCTTCCCAGGTTGTTGATGTTTGCTTGACTCTGTTTTGCTGTATTTTTAATACTCTGGGCACTTTCCCACTGCTAACCAGTGCTAAAGTGCAAGTGCTCCTATATAAACTATATATTTGATTGGCTTATCCATGATTGCCATATTTGATTTACTAGTAAGTCCATAGTAAAGTGCACTAGAGGTGCCCAGAGCCTGTAAATCAAATGCTACTAGTGGGCCTGCAGCACTGGGTGTGCCACCCACCTCTGTAGCCCAGTAAACATGGCTCAGACCTGCCACTGCAGTGTCTGTGTGTGAAGTTTGTAACTGTCAATTTGACTTGGAAAGTGTACGCACTTTCCAGGCCTAAACCTTCCCATTTTATACATGTAAGGCACCCCTAAGGTAGGCCCTAGGTAACCCCATGGGCAGGCTGCAGTTTATGTTAAAGGTGGGACATTTACTGATGTGTGTTGCATGTCCTAACAGTCAAATACTGCTAAATTCAGTCTTCACTGTTGCAAGGCCTCTCTCTCTCATAGCTTAACATGGGTGCTGTCATTAAATATTATTAAAGTGTAGATTCCCTTTGAGAGCAGATAGAAATGTGGAGTTTGGGGTCTCTGAACTCACAATTTTAAAATATATTTTAGAGAAGTTGGTTTTTAGATTGTGTGTTTGAAAATGCCACTTTTAGCATGTAAGCATTTTCTTGATTAAACCATTCTGTGACCCTGCCTGTTTGTGGATTCCCTGTCTGGGTCAGTTTGACACTTGGGCTGTTTGCACCTCTCCTCTAGACAGTGACACAAAGGGAGCTGGCGTGCGGCCTGCATAGCCTGATGAGCTATCTGTGCTAGGATGGGATCGAGGAGTGGTCACCTACATCTGAATGGGCTGTGCCTGCCCTGTCGCAATGCAGTCTCCAACCCCCTGGTGTGTGTCTGGGGCCTGGCCTGAGCAAGGCAGGATCTTGTGACCAACATAGACTTTCTTTTAAGTAGGCCTACTTCAAAGGCAGAAAAGTGTATAAATATTGGACCCAAAACCCCTGAAAATCAGATCACTTCTGGAACCGAGAGGAATCTCTCCCAAGGAGAAGAGCTGAGGAGGAGTGCTGCCCATGCCTGTGACTGTGCCTTGTTGGGCTATCCTGCAGTTGCTGCTTCTGCCTGTGAAAGAGGAGAAACACTGGACTTTGTGGTGCATTCTTGCTTGTGAAGAATCTCCAAGGGCTTGAACTGAGCTTGCCTCCTGTTTAGAAGCCTGAGGGCCATCAAATACTTCCTCTGCTGATATCTGGACTCTCTGCTGATACTCCTGCCCTGCCAAGTGGGGTACTATCCAGTCCCTGGGCCCATGAAAGGTGAAGTTGGCAGACAAGAGCTGGAAATCCACGCTCAGAACAGCGTGCAGGGAAATTTTCAATGCACCATGTGCAACGCGGCTGATGAACAATGTGCCACCAGATTCACAGCTAAAATCAATGCTTCACATGCATGGCAGCTGGGAGATCGATGCATCATGGCTGGAGAAACGATGCGGAACAGCCGCTTGCGGCTGCTGATAATGACGCAAACCCCACGACGCATGTTTTTCTAACACTGTGCAACAGGATTTTCCATGCATCGGCCCTGGGTGTCAAAGTTAGCCCAACTCTGTGCGGATCCGAGGTGCCCTGTCCGGAAATCGACACATTGCTCTCTTGCAAGGGAGAAAAACGACACATTGCCAACCTGACGGGACAAGAAATGATGCACGGCCTCCCTTGCGAGGAAGGAATCGATGCTTCACTGCCTTTTCTGATGCACGCTCGCCCATGCGGCTTTATTTTTGATGCTAACCAGGTACTTTGTGCAAAATCATAATTTCTATTGTTTTCTATGGAGTAAGACTCATTCTTTTGAAAATTCATATTTTAACTTGTGCATGTTGGATTTTTGTCGTTTTGGTCTTGTTTGATTTAGATAAATATTACCTTTTCTAAACTGGTGTGGTGTCCATTTTATAGTGTTTTCACTGTATTACTGTGTATGTTGGTACAAATACTTTACACATTGCTTCTGAGATAAGCCTAACTGTTTGTGCCAAGCTACCAAGGGGGTAAGCAGGGGTTATCTAAGTGTGTTTCTCCACTACCCCGACTAGAGTGCGGGTTCTTGCTTGGACGGGGGGTAACCTGACTGCCGACCAAAAACCCAATTTCTAACACCCTGCATCAGGAGTCCGGCCCTGCTAACTTCCATGTATCCTCATTCATGTGCACTGCTGACCTCTCCCTATACATTGTCAATAGTACATCTGCAGCAGTCCATTGTTGGTACCCTTGTATCATGGTATGGAAATTTGGTATTTACAGCTATGTTTGTTGGTGTGCTGTGAGGTGTCCATTCCTTCACGTGATCTTTCATTGATGGTGATGCTGTTTTTCAATGTTTGCTCCACTACCCCGACTAGAGTGCGGGTTCTTGCTTGGACGGGGGGTAACCTGACTGCCGACCAAAAACCCAATTTCTAACACCCTGCATCAGGAGTCCGGCCCTGCTAACTTCCATGTATCCTCATTCATGTGCACTGCTGACCTCTCCCAATACATTGTCAATAGTACATCTGCAGCAGTCCATTGTTGGTACCCTTGTATCATGGTATGGAAATTTGGTATTTACAGCTATGTTTGTTGGTGTGCTGTGAGGTGTCCATTCCTTCACGTGATCTTTCATTGATGGTGATGCTATTTTTCAATGTTTGCTGCACTATGCACAACACAAGGGAGCGTTGTACACAATGAGTATATCTATAATATTTTGCTGATATGTAGATGGTGATGGGACCACTCTGGTGGCAATAGATATTAGTGCTGCCTGAGATTTCTACACCATAGTAAATGTGGGGCAGTACCAATATGTGAGTTGTTCGATGTTTGAATGGCCAATGCAATTCGCAGAGCAATTCCTTGGTAATTGTTCTGTGTAAAGGATCTGTGTTTTGTTATGAACTTGTAAACACATGTAGTTGTTTGAGTCCAGCTTTTGTATTCATAGGGGACATTACTCCACATTACTCCACCTGTCCGTCCAGTGATGTGTCAGTCAGGTGGTGCCAGGGACTTGTAGATATAGACGTATGTGAGGGTGATGTACATTGCACGCAGTGTAGTGCGGCATGTGGCATATGTGTAGTGGTTTATACATTTGTTTCCCTGTCCATGTGTGTTTAATGTAGTGTTTGTATTGTTTGTAATACAAGTTTGGTGTGTTGAGTGCGTTATGATTTGTATGGTATCTTACCTACGAGTAGGCCATTGCAATGTCGTCCATCCTGGAATTGTTGGTTTATAGTGGAGTGCCTGAAGATATAGGCATCATGGGCGCTTCCAGGATATTTTGCAGGGATGTTCATGATGATTCCATGGTGGTCCACGATGGCCTGCACACTGATGGAGTGGGTATGTTTGCGGTTCCTGTAGAGGTTTTTGGTTACTGTAGGAGGGACAAGTTAGACATGGGTGCAGTCTATTGCACCCAGCACATGCAGGAAGCCAGCAATTTGTTAGTAACCTTGCTTGGTCTCCTACTGCAGTTCCTGGTTTTAGAGAACCAGATGTAGTGGGGTGTGAGTCTGATGATGGTATCCAGGACCTTCATAAGGAAGGCAGAGAGGGACGGTTGTGAGATCCCACCCACATGTGCCAGAGTCATCTGGAATTAACCTGATGCCAGCAAGTGAAGAACAGCGAAGAGTTTGGTCATGGGTGGAATCGCTATGTGACTCTGCACTCTTGCTGTGATCTCTGGCGCAATGTGGAGGTGCAGGCATACAATGGACTCCTGCCTCAGATGGCAGAATCTGATCACCTCTTCTTCCCTGTGGGTCAGGATGCTTGCATGCTAGTGAAAGATCCTCTTCCACCTTCTACGCTGTGTTTGTGGCTGCTGTGGTGGTGTTTGCGGTTGGTGCTGAGGTGCAGGTGGCACTTGGAGTCGTCGCTGTTGGCTTCTACGGGTGCTGAGCTGTAGGAGTAACACTTCAATGGTATCCAGTTGCTTTCCAATGGTCCTTCTGTGTGTTTCAACTATGTAGTAGTGTGTGGGCATCATTTTAATGGCTAGTCTGACCAGGCGTTAACATTTTTACGCTAATTGGACTTAGCATTGTTTTTTGGAGCTGGTCCTTTGCGTGCATTGTTTTTTACATCGGGTTCTAAATTTGGCACTAGTGGCCTAGCATAATTTTTTGGAAGTGAACTCCTACCTTGCATTTTATTGCTATTATATGATGCAAGGTGAGGTGGTGCTTCCTAAAAATGACGTTAAATTGGATAATTTGACGCTAGACTGCTCTAGCGTAAAAATTTAAATATGCCATTAAGTTAGTGCTGCTTTTGTGTAAAAAATGGCGCTAATGCAGCTCTAACTCTTCTTAAATCTGGGCCTAGGTTTTTTTTAATTTTTGATTAAAAACAATAAAGGTCTGTTTCACAAATCAGTTTATTTGAGTAACAAATGCAAACTCACATTTGTTATTCATATAACCTATAGATGTTCAGGGTGTACCACACTGTAAAATCAGCTGGCTTGGAACTTTGAGAGTTTTTTTTTACTTTGTCAGCTCTGCAAACTATAAGGTTTGCAAAATGTATAGTAAAAAATGTTATGCTTTGTCCCACCAATATATGCAAACCCTTTGGGAGCACATTCCAACCTTAGGTATGGTTGGTGATTTCCACTTATAAATGGTAAGAATAAGACCCAGTCAAAGGAATGAATTAGAAGGGAATACTCTTGAAATAGGTTAGCATGTAAGAGAAGGGGATTCTCCAGACAAAATTTTAAAAAAAGTGTGATAATTAATTGGTGAAGATGGGAGTCCATTACTATTAATAATAAGGTCACTGTCAGGTAGGTCCATCTAAGGGTTTGAGTAATTTAAACCTGAACATAAATCCTCATAGCTATGATACAGAGCAAAACGGCTGAACTTAAGAAAATGTGTGAAATATTCAGAAGTGAGGGGTGTGGCTAGGAAGCCGTACATGGCAGAAGAGCTCTGAGCAAGCTCTGCCAGGCCATGTCAACATCTGTGACAAGCATCTGTAACAAGCTCCCCAGGGCTGAGAGGATGGGTAGAGCACACAGAGGTGGTGCACATGATGAGCCATGGGGGCCAAGTAGAATAAACACCGATCATCCCATTGAAGAGCTGCTGGAGTGATGGATCGTGGAAAAGTGGTGCGGCCTAGCACTCTACTTGAGCCCATGATTGCTGCCCATTAGCCGTGCGGTTAGGGCCCAGTCCACAGCATAACTCAATCCAGTTTGGCAGGGGCCCTCTGCTGAGACAGAGACCACTGCCCTCCTCTGAGCCAAGAGAAAACATGCCACATATCTGGGGTGGCCTGACCTGAGAGGTGAAACAGCCAGTGCAGGCGTGGATGGACAAGGCAGCAATGAGCTGTTAGAGCACCCAGCGACCCCCCCCCCCACAAAGAGAAAACTGGTGGCCTGAACTGTGTATAGCTTTTTGGGGTGAGACCACACAGTTAGGCAAATAGATGAGTCAGTGGAAATCCCGTCGACCCCTTGAAGGTCACTTGCACCTGCTTTTGTAGTGGAACAGCATTACCAGCACAAGACCAGATGTGGGACTCTCCAGTTGAGGCCTGTCGGGGAGCGCCGCAGAGCATGTCTTGTTGCAGGGCTTGTGGTAGAGGAATGAAGCAGTGAAAGGGTTCCCCAAGATGAGCACTGAGGGGTGATGAAAGAGAGATATAGGGGGCAGCAGGAGGCTGAGCAGAGCTTGCCCGGGAGATGTGCTAGAGGTGACCTGACAGAGGGGACACCCCTAGGCCCAGCGACATACAGTAAAGAGCGCAAATTTGAGGTGTAACTTAGGAGATCCCTGAGAGGGCCTGGTCAGGGTGCTCCAGGTGATTCCTGCAGGGATCTGAAGAGAGGAATGGTGATGCAGTACCAAGGCTTGCACTGGGACACCCTGCAAAAGCGAGAAGTGACTGTGGAAACAAAAGGGGGCGGCATCATAGACATTGTTCTCCAAGTGACACCTGAGCAACAACTATAGGATCGCCAGAGTGAAGGGAAGAGGTCACCCATCCCATGAGACTGACGCTTAAGTGGTACACAGCCCTCCTGACTCTGAGAGACCACACAAGGGAGAGGAAAGGCGAGCCAGGCCACAAGAGGACCCTATGGGACACCCCAATGGCATTGTTTGGAAGAAACACCCAGAGGGAGTCATCTGACACACAGGGCAAACTGAAGAGGGGTCCTAAGGGCAATGTAAGAGCCATGGCCAGAGACAAATGATCAGTCATGGCATTGAAGACCAAAATTGGCAAGTTGGCCAAGCAAGCCTCACATCCTGATGAAGCTGGCATGGCAGGATGCATGGCACCACTGGGCGGAGCCCTCAAAATTTTATAATCTTACAGATCAAAGAGCAGAAAGACACCTTTGAAGGGATCCTGGGGGAGCTCAAAGCTGACTTGTCCTCAATCCGCCAAGAACCACCACACACAGAATCACCAAAGTAGAGACTAGGGTCTCCAAAATGGAAGACACTGTTAAATCAAATGAGACCCGTCTTGGAACCATACAACGGCAAGTCATCCTATTGGAGGCCCGCCTGAAAGACACAGAGGGGAGATCTAGCCTCAATAACCTTCACATAGTGGGCATCCCCGCGGGACTGGAAGGTTCCTCACTCCTATCTTTTTTCACCACTTGGCTCAAAAGTTGGGTACCCGAGGCTGTTCTCCCAAAAAGCTTTGTGGTGGAGCAGGCACATTGCAACCTGATGGCTAAACCTTCTGTGAGGCCTCCACCTTGACCCTTTATTGCCTGAGTGCTGAATTTTGCGGACTGAGATGCAATCATCCAGGCGGCACAAGGAGTGGGCTCCCTAACATACCAATCTGCCCCTCTGATGATCTTCCCCCAACTACACCCAGAAGGCCCAACAACAACAACACTCATTTCTAGATGAGAAACAGAAACTCAAGCCATGGGTGCAAAATACATGCTGCTTTTTTTAGCCAGGCTAAAGGTCCTTTTTCAGGACAAAACTTAGGGGGTCATTACAACCCTGGCAGCCGGCGGAAAACTGGCGGTAACACCACCAACAGGCTGGTGGTGTTCCACCAGTGTATTATGACCGTGGCGCATTAGCCACGGCCATACCACCGGCCCCTCCACTATACTGCGAGGCTTCCACCAGGCGGTCATAATCCCCAACCGCCAGCCTGTCCATGGCGGTAAACACCACCACGGAAAGGCTGGTGGTAAGGGGGACTCGGGCCCCCAGGCACAGCCCCATTGCGCATTTCACTGCCCGAATTTCAGGCTGTGAAATGCTTGACGGGTGCTGCTGCACCCGCTGCACATCAACATTGTTGCTGGCTCTATTTCGAGCCGGCTTCAATGTTGATATGACCTTTCCGCTGGGCCAGCGGACAGAAACACTGTTTCCCTCCGCTGGACCAGCGGAAATGTCAAAATAGGGTTCCACGCTTACCCCCAGCACTGGCAGTATTGTGGCGCCCACGGCTTTGGCGGTCATTTTTCAAGACCGCAGAAGTCGTAATGAGGGCTTTAATTCTTTGACACACCAGAAGCCAAATGGAACTAGATTGAGGAGCACCCTAACTTTTGAGTGGAGGGACCCTTGCCTGTGAAGTAAAGAAGTGGCAAGATGCAAAGGAAAAGAGGTGGGTGGAGGGACGAGAGATCCGCCTGCGGGCTGGTAAACAAACACAAAGAAATACCCGCACTGAAGAGACAGAAGGGCCCATTCTCTGGGTCCTCAAGGGGGCTCTGGTAAACAAAATGCTTCCTCAGCCGCAGAGGACGCATCCTCGCCGGGCCCATTGATTTTACCCACATCTGTGTCTCCTGATTATACCTAGACAACATGGTATTATCCCCAACACAATTATACTTCCATACAAGGTGTGAGCACACTTGATAATGTTCCGATCCAGACTAACTCCAGCAGTTCTTACTTCCACTATTTTTGGAAGTCGTAGTGTATGTTTTAGTTTTTGGGTTCAGTTTTCGGGTAAAGGGGAAGGGGTAGCGTAAGGGCAATGGGGGTGTTCACAGTAGTCAGTGCAGCGTTACCCCAAAGGCATATGACAGGTACTTCTAGTTTGCAAAGTATGGGGTGAGATCCTGGGAGGGGAGGGGTTCATACAACTGTCCATTATCAGTGCATATGCCCCCCCGACTGCATCATTTTCTATTCACGTTGGGAGCTCTCTTTAGGGAGATGCTGGATGCACCACAGCTGAGGGGACTTCAATGGGGTCTGCGATTCAAAAATGGATCACTCTGGTCGACTATAGGGAGGCTGTCCCACCCTACTCTCAGGATTCTTGCATAATATGATAGCAATAGATATTTGGAGGGCACATCGCCCTCTACTCAGGGGCCCATCAATCTTTTTCAAGATTGGATTACTTCATTACTTTCCAACACAAGGGCCAGTGGGTATGAAGCGTGCAAGGGGCCTCTCCGACCATTTGCCTCTTGTGCTGGAGATGGCGTGGGGTCCCCAGCGCACAGCAAGCGGATGGAGGCTAAATGTGTGGTCCTTAAAGAAGGATGAGTTCTGGGAGATGTGCATAGAAATGAGTCAGAGGTTCTCCAAACTGAACGTAGGGTCCATGGATTCTCCTGGTGTCTTGCGGGAGGCTCAGAAAGCCACCTTGTGAGGAGACATCATTAGCTATTCCTAGGGGTCAGCAAGTCCGTCTTTGCAGAAAGGTTGAAGAACTCCAAACATGGGGGCTTGGACTGGAAAAATACTATAGTACTTTACAGCATGACGACCTCCTACAGGATTCCCTTCAGGCACAACTAGTCCTTAAACAAGAGCTCACCTGGATGCGAGAGAGACATGTATGGCTACCAAGAGTCGCATATACCAATGTGGAGACAAGTCACGAAAAACACTACTTTGTCTCTGCACACCCCAGCAGTCCAGTTCCCTGGTGGCATTGCTAGAGAGGGCTGATGGCACTCCAGTCACAGGCAGCGGTAGGATCGCAGATGAGTTTGTGATATACTGAAGCAAGCTCTATGCAGCTGAGCCACGAGGCCCCCCGAAGATCTAGAGCAGTTCATCGTCAATGTGCCAATACCCCATTTGCTGTATGACATGCGTGATTCCCTACAAGCAGACATAACTGAGGGGGAGCTGAGGGGAGCCTTGGGTAGGTTCCCCACATGCAAAACACCCAGGCACAATGGATTTCCAGCCGCATTTTGACATTAAATTTGGCTCACTCCTGAACCCCTGATGCTGAACATGTTCAACGAGTCCTTAAAGCATGGGGAACTACCACAAGACCAACAAACGGCAGAGAGAGTCATCATACCAAAACACAGTCTTCTAGGTACCCGCTGTGAGAAGTTCAGACCAATCTTTCTGCTAAATACAGAGGTGAAGGAATAGGCTAAATTGTTGGGGGACAGGTTGGCGAAGGTAATTCACCATATAAGTCATCCAGACCAATCCGGCTTCATGGCCGACTGAGTCACCAGACATACAATTTGATGGGTGTGTAACACCGTGGAGATGTGCAAGGACATACCAGGTCACCAGGAACACCTATTGGTAGACTTTCAAAAAGCATTTGATCCAGTAGGATGGCACTATCGGTTTGTCCTGCTTCACTGCTATGGGTTTGTCCATGTTTTATATACTATATCATGGTTTATATACCCATTTGAGAGCAAGGGTGTGGATTGGGGGGTTCACTTTCCAATTGATTTGAGGTCGAGCGAGGAACCGGCAAGGGATGACCCTTATCCCCACTCCTGTTTGCACTCGCTATTGAGCCACTGGCAGTCTGGGTGAGAGTGGACGTGTCCTTGCATGGCCTTCAGTGGTCTGAGGGAGTGGCAGGACAAAAGCAGGTGTCATCTGACATTTTCTTGTGATAGAGGAGGGTCCCTTTAAAGTAAATTAAATTCCTGGACATAACTCAACTGGTCTTCCTGTCACAGGTCCATTGCCAGAGCCGGCCCTTGTCCCTTTTCTGAGAGCAGTTTACACACCTCGTTTGGGCTATTCACCAGCTGTGTGACCGTTGGAGGTTAATGCAGATCAGTCTTCAGGGGCTTCAGACAGGAAAAAGGTGACTTTCTGAAAGGCCCTTTTCCTTAATATGTATTAAAAATCGACTTTATCATTGAAATGGGCTTTTATTACAAATTTAAAAGCCCTTGATCTATTTTTCTATCTGTTGCCTAGCCTAAGATAGCAGAATTATTATCTAGTTTTTGCTTATCATTGCTTCCCAGTGTTTCTCTATAGGTCAGCCAGCCTTTCTTTAGTAAAAATCGCTTTTGGAGGCGAGTCTTTGTGAGGGCATGCTAATTTTAAATTTCTACATGTTCTACTTAACCTAGGTATACCAGTTGTTATTAAATTATTAAAAGTGTGAATTACTGGATAAATGCAGTGGACTGTAAATAAGTTAATGTAAATAAGAAAATGTCAATTTTTGCATGGAGACAACAGTCTGACCTGCTGAGAATTCCTAAGAAGCAATTTCGGATAGTTTCAAACACGCATTTCTAGACTTGAATACAAAACATCTTACCCCCATAGGCCATATTTCATTCTTTGGAGGCCTCATCCTTACAAAAAGGACCCATGAAGGTAATTTCTTAAGAAAAATGTTTGAGAAAAAGTCCAAAATGAATCAAGGATTAAGTAGACCATTCAAAGCTTGTTTTGTATTGGACAAATAATTGCCTTCAAGAACAATTCAGTTTAACAAACGAAAAAACAAGATTGTGAAAACAGCTGTTGTATCTTAGCAGACGATTCACTGGGCAACAGGTGTTTCTGGTCTTTTTGTTAAAATAAATAAACATATTTTCTCGAAAGAACGGGTGCTTAAACATGGTTATGCACAGCAAGACGTGCAGGCAACCATAAATAGCTCTACGTGCTAATCTTTGATTTTCTATTTAAAACATCCTTTAATATGGCAGCTATGCGCTGTAATGATAACATTAAAAACGTTAATATAAAATGTTTTTGATATCCAACCACTGGGACAAGCTTCCATCCATGGGGTGGAGGTCAATGTATTGCCCCGTTCTGCAGGACCGAAAGGTTGCATGCCAAGGAACAGCAGTTTGAATCGTAGCAAGTGGTATAGCAAATTGCTAGTGGAAAATATGTTTCACTGTTACGGAAAAAATCTTCTAAGTTATTTCCGTGGTTCTTTTATTTCATTATGAGGCCCCCAGAGAATCAATGGAAAACTTGCAGATTATTACTTTTTTTGCATCTGTAATGAAAATACTTTGGGGCATATTTATACTCTGTTTGCGCCGGAATTGCGTCGTTTTTTTTTACGCAAATCCGACGCAAAGCTAACTCCATATTTATACTTTGGTGTTAGACCAGTCTAGCGCCAAAGATCTTGGAGTTTGCGTCATTTTTTAGCGTGGACACCTACCTTGCGTTAATGATATGCAAGGTAGGCGTTCCCGTCTAAAAAATGACTCCAAGGCATGTGCGCCTTATTTAAACTCCCGTGCAAAAATGGCGCACGGGAGTGGGCGGGTCAAAAAAAATTACGTCCAGCCGCTTTTGCGTCATTTTTTAACACCTGGTCAGGGCAGGCGTTAAGGGACCTGTGGGCTCGGAAGGAGCCCAGAGGTGCCCTCCCATGCCCCCAGGGACACCCCCTGCCACCCTTGCCCACCCCAGGAGGACGCCCAAGGATGGAGGGACCCATCCCAGGGAACTTAAGGTAAGTTCAGGTAAGTATTTTTTTTTTGTTGTTTTTGTGGCATAGGGGGGCCTGATTTGTGCCCCCCTACATGCCACTATGCCCAATGGCCATGCCCAGGGGACGTAAGTCCCCTGGGCATGGCCATTGGGCAAGGGGGCATGACTCCTGTCTGTGCTAAGACAGGAGTCATTTCAATGGGGGTTGGGAGTCAAAAAAAATGGCGCAAATCGGGTTGAGGCCAATATTTTGCCTCAGACCTGACTTGCCCCATTTTTTTACGCCCAAGCTCCATTTTCCCCTACGCCGGCGCTGCCTGGTGTGGGTCATTTTTATTGACGCACACCAGTCAGCTGCGCCGGCTAATGTAATTCCATAAATAAGGCGCCCGCATGGCGCTTTGGAATGGCGTTAGCCGGCGTTAAAACTTTTGACGCACAACTGCGTTGGCGCAGTTGTGCGTCAAAAAGTATAAATATGGCCCTTTATGTATTAACTGGGTAAGTGATTTTGGGGCATTCGAAAAGCAAATAGTTTATTTTATGTTAGACAACATTGTTAAAAAAAAATTAAGATCTGAAGGCTTGTGTAAAATAGGAAAGGCATGTGAAAGGTTTGATAATTAAAAAATAGATACCGGTTGGTGATGAATGTATTATTCTGGAGTTTGGTTCAAACGGGACCTCTTTTCACATTTGGAGGACAAACTACTTAATTGATCATTTTTGTTCATATTATTCATGGCAAAGAATGAGACTTGTGTGATAAATAATTCAAGTCTCTCTGTAAAAAAAATCTAACGACTTACAATTTTGTATTTTGTATTTTTAGTTGCAAAATGTGTCTAAACTGATTTGATGATGCATCTTTATCTGTTGTCCATTGAACACGCTTGTGCGGGCGCCTTAGTGTGAAACATCCTCAAATATCGAGTTATGGAGACAACTCTGGACGAAAATGATGACAACATCAAAGTCTAATCTCCTGTTACCCACGGTAACCTTCAAACTCGTCCAGCTCCTATGATGACAAAGATACAGCTACATATGAGTTGGATCACCTATAATTAAGCAGAACAACCTATTAATCTAATGATGCTCAGCAGGGGCCAACACAAGAAGTTGGTGTCTGTATTGGAAACAAGGAACGCTGCACTGCTACTGAGGGTCCTGCAAGCAACACGTGGTAGGTTGACAAGATTTTTAAATCAAGAATAGGGACAGTCTAGACAAAGAAGTAGGACTAATAGTTGGTAACAACCGTGAACAAGGACACAGAAGAAGGACCACAACGACACATAGCACCAACATAATTGACAATCAGTATTTGTAAACTGTTCCTAATATAAGAGGAAATGTTAAATAATAGAAAATAATTCATTTCTTTGAACAATATCCTTTGTTTTTTATGCTCCACAATAGCAGGGTATATAAATAAATATAAAAGTGCAGCAACTACCTTTCTTAGCAGTCGGTACCTCTGAATTACTGATTACACCCTAAAAAACATTGAATCATTCTCCTTGGTCAGGTCATTTCAAATTGACCCCTGTCCTGAAAGCGAACGCCTTCCTCAAGTTTTTTAAACTAGAATTTGCATCCTGCAAACTGATAGCAACAACTGGCTAAAGTTCTCTTCCTTGTTGCCAAAACCTAAAAAGACTCAGATGGAGTGACATGGATTTTGAGCAAATCATGGCCCTGGCCCCAGCAGAATCTGATCACAGCATAAACAATACGACAGAAGCAGGATATTCTACACAGGGGAGTTAATAAGGAATTTACTAATTGCTTTTCCCACTCGCTCAATGGTCAACATAAATCAGCAAAAAAAAACTGCCTCTTCTCGCTCCCACAATCAGATTTGATATAGAAATTAGCTGCATGATAAAGAAATATGTCTACAGAGAAAAAGCTAACCCAGAGTGCTTAAAAGGGCAGGTCATTCTATAAATCACCATTGCGGCAGCTAAGAAAAATCTACACAAAAGAAAGATAGGAAGCGAAAAAGAATAATCAGGAAGGAATATGGAACAAGCTTTTACAGTAGAGCAAGCAACCCAACTGTTGGCAATTTTGCGGTGAGATAAACAAACTGGTTAAGGAACAAAATCATCATCAGAATGCAGGGATTTCTGAGGATGCCTGGGTGTCCCACATTCAAGCCAGATACTCACCCCTAAATTGTGAAATTATCAGTGGTAAAAGTATGAATGTAAGTAATATGGGATACCAAAGACTGACACTATTGGGAGAAAATCCCAACACCAACAGAACTTAGTAGACATTCCCTTAAACCCATCACACATTAAAGAAACTGAAGACTGATGGTGAACCGGGCTACACCGGCCTTCCAAATGCCATGTTTAAGCAAGAAGATAAGTTCTGAGCAAGATATCTAACACCTCTTTTTTAAAGGATTTATAGCTCCAATGTCATTCTGCCCTGATGGAGATGGAGCATATTGAATCGAATATACAAGAGTGGCAGCCAATCGTCCCCATTGAAATATAGGCTAATAGTCTTAATAGACGTTGAAGCTAAATTATATGCCTTTTGCATACTCTGAGAACTCCATGCGTTGGTGAATGAAGATCAGTTGATGGCAAAAATCCAAACAGGATTCAGATCGGGCATGGGAACAAAAACAAACCTGTCAGTACTCACTACCCTGGCTGAAAAAGCCATACAACAAAAGGGTCATTCATTTAAATGCTTTGTCTACCTTAAATCATCCTTTGACAGAGTCCCCTGTGCCCTCCCTTGGGCAAAACTGGCAGAATGGGACCTTCCTGATGAATTGTTAAATTCAGCCATCACCCTGTGTAATGATAATAGGTGCAGATTCAAGTTGGTAATGGTAGTAGGGTCATGTCCAAGACTCAAATCAAGAACCACCTCAAGTAGTGGTGTGTTTTGCCCGCTGATTTTACAATTTGCATTTGGCTGATCTTGATTGACACTTGGAAGAAGTAGAGAGTCCCCCCCCCGAAAAAAAAAATCACAACACACACAATAGGCTACCTACATTATGCTGACGATATAGTAGTTTTAAGACAGATTATTGTTTGCCTGCAGACATCAATCAATGCATTGTTTGAGTATATTGAGCACAAAGGCTTTGAGTTGAATTTACAAAAAACAAAGGTGATCTTCCTGGATGACCCAAAGAATAAATCTCCCAACTGGTTTGCGAAGGGCAGTTGTATAGATGTTGTAACCTCCTATAAATACCTTGGAATTGTGATTGAGAACCATCAGACCTTCAAACAGTACTTTGCCACAATGGGGACCAAAGCACATACTCTAACTTCAGTCAGCTGCACAAGAAGCTAAGCATCTGCTCACAGTAATGGAAACACATCTTCCACCAAGAGGTTAATTTGTCCTGGAAATCACTAATGGAAAAGAAGTGACTCTATTAATTCTTCTTCAAGCAAATGTTTATAAATCCATCTTCTCCCTGCCAAGGTCAGTCTCCTTTGTCCAAGTACAGCTACAATTTTGACTAATAAAACAAGAACTGCAAGGAATGATTGCATTTGTAAAGACATGTTGGGCTCTGTGTCTCTGAAAAAGGATCCCTGAACAACCTGTGCTGGCAGGAAATGAAGTCTCAAATTAGTAAATACCTAAACAAATCACAGGATTTGTACCTGGGGAAGTCAATCATTGCTCTCGGTTTCAAATGATGTCTGGGCCGTCCTCATGGAAAAAACATCTTTAAATCAGCAAAGCAACGCCTCGGCCAAAGCTCTGTCACAGCTGGAACATACGACCACACCACATATGGACTGTTATCTCCTGATATCAGCATTTAACGCCTCAATCTTAACTAACAACCAATTTCCCCCCCCCACATTAAAGCACCAGTCACAATGCTGTTCCGTTTTGGTTAGTTTGAAAAAAAAAAATCTAATCTTCTTGGATGAGCAAGCTGACGACATCAAGCTGCCACCTATCTGGGTACAAACAGGACTCAGTAATCTACATATTATGTGCTTACCCAGCGAACTTAAAACACTGAAGAAAGCTACTTAAATCAGCCTTCTTCCAACAGCAAATGTAGACTTGTAGGTGTTAGCGCAGGTGTTTTAATAAAAATTATTAATGAGCATTCATGTATTATGAATAATGGATTTGTGTAGAAAATATAATAACTTAGAAAATAATGCACACATTTTAAAATGTGATTACGATGAGTGGCCGTCAGTGTTCACAAAGTGGACTTATTAATATTCCAATATTGTGGAATGTTGAATATATGTTTGACTAATGTAGTAACATGTCATATTAAAGGTCATGCACTATGTATTAGCTTTATTAATTGTAGGCCCTAATTTAACGAAGGTCTTGGCCTACTTGCCAGGCCCCAATGTCACAGCTGTATTTTTTAACGTTTAATAAATGGCTGTGTTAGAGAGTTAAACTGTGATTTTCCATTGCATTGTTAAAATGTGCTCATAGCTGAGATCTTTTCTCATGAGACCCAACTGTTAGAAGATTCTGTTCTTGCTAATGTAACATTTTGTGTGTAATGTGTGTGAGACTGACTTTCTCAGGAGGAGAACAATGGAGATACTGACTGGAGTAGAAGCTGCAACAATATTGTTACCTGATGAGCCGAATGATGAGGACATTGAATGACAAGCAAACAAACACATGTGGACGGAGTAATAGTAAAATTCATAGATTTGGAGTTTTAGTTTTATTAGACAAAATGTGAACATGCGATTCATTGACCAATAGGGATTTGAGACGTAGTTTTACTGGTTTTGACTGAACAAGACTGCACTGAGAAGAAAGCAGCATTTAGCCTTTAGCATTCTGCATTTTGCATTTTTGCCTTAAGCATTTGCCATACCATTGTTGTCCATTTTCTTGCTGGCCGAAAGGTCAATATATTCTTGTGCATCTTGACAAGAGATGTGCTTAACTTTAATGCTTAAAGACTTTGCGTTTTCTGAACTTTGATGCTGAATCCTGATGCCTTGCTGATCGACTGATGTCCTGAGGATGAAGGCTGACTCTGCTTGCTGATCCACACTGAGGATAGGTAATATGAATTAGAATATTGATTATAATGCATATTTGTTCTTTTTTTCTAGGTACCAACTGCATTGTTTGATAGAGCCATAGTTAGATGTTTTTCCAAATTGGTGTTACTAAATTGTTTTGCATGAAGCCCAACATGCTTGTGCTAATCTGATGTTGGTTAAGGATCCTTACTAATGAAATTCTGCTAATAAGAAATAATGCTTGATGAATTTCCATGCTGAACTCGAACGTATGTAATCACTTTGGCGCAGTTGACTTTGTTATTAATTTGCACCATAACCTTAGAATGTGTCGTAGTTCAAGCTTTAATTACCTTATGTTTCTTCCACCGCTTTGAACAGCCAGTATTGTTTCTGTCTGTGTTTCATTTGATTTTGAGATTAATCTACATGACCTTAGCATTGTTAATATAGGGAAATAAATATTCTAACTTTTACTAAAAGGTGTGGTTATTCATGGCTGAAAGGTCATGGTGTGTGACAATTACTGACTCTATTGATTATTGATGTTAGTGATTATTGTTGATTGTTGATATTGTGTATTGGTTATTGATTATTGATTGGCATGTGCTGGAGCTATGGTAAGAACATCTTAATTGCGAGTCAAAAGGTTAATCGACCTATTGGCGTCCCCTTGTAAGTTTACTTATTAAGGTCAGACGTGCTAGCATAGGCAAGTCATTATATGTTAGCTCAGTGGAGATAACATCTCCCTGTTGTGCCAGGGGACTAAATATTTGTGCCTGGTGCAAACATTGTTTGGAGATTTGCTGCATAAAGGGCCTAAAGAACGCATCGCTTCATAGGCCAGACACCCAACACTAGCTGAGACTCAAAATCTAATAGCAGTGACATCCAAGATGGTCTCAACAGGACTGGCACAGTTACCATACCTGTACCCCCATAAGCACCTTTACAATTTAATACATTCAACAGAAATCTAATCATGCAGGTTTTTGTGCCAAATTGACTAAAGATATAAACCGAGGCAATTCTGTTATTGAGTCACGCAAATTGACATGCTTCAAAGCACCTTCAATTTTGCTCTTAATATAGTGATTTAGTTGTCAGATTTTATCGTTAGAAATGTTAAACTAATCTGTACAAGAATTTTTAAATTCTGTCTTTGCCTGTTTTTAGATTGCATTAGTTTAAAATAATCATCGATAAAAGTATGACTCGACTATATATAAAAGTACAACATTACAATTATTTTAAGCCCCAATAAAACTTGTATGAGCTTCAAAATTACAGACTCTTAAACTCCCTATTTACAATTCGTAATAGAGCATAACAAAATTAGTCTAACTATAAACGCAGCCCCTTGCATAGAAATGCGAAGGTTTCTAAAGCTATTTTATCCCGCACAAAGGTGATCAGAACAGTGTTTCAAAGTAGATAACAACACCCTTTTTCTTTAGAGATACTGCGGAAAATCACAGTTATGCACGGAGCCTGGTTTCAGTGCTGGACGTTAGAGCTCACTGTCTTTGATCCTAAATCTGTTTTGCTAGAACGTATTCTTGCCTTTGTAATGCAACATTTATTCCTTAAATGACAAGGTAGCGTATTCTCTGGACTAAGGATTTCCAACATTTTCCTTATTAAAAGCTAATTATTTTCAATGAAAATAATCTCAAACTACTAACGAAAATTGCCAGTTGCACTAGGGAGCACTTCAGACAATATTCCATTTATATATCTGTTTTAAACATATTGTCAGGGTATTAAGAGCTATATTAATGTAATTTCAATGTTAATACTTTTTCTGTCTGCACATCTTAGCTATCAGTTGTGAAAGTAGACACATTTTACTATTAAATATATCCTTTATATCTCCCGAGCTACTCATTAGAGAATCCTGCTCTAGGCATTATTGTTTTGCAATAGCCCTTTCATGGCGTGTCCTTTTTCCAGCATTCTGGGCTACCAGTAGTTTAAACGGCTTCAAGTACACACCGATTGTGCATTAAAGTTGATTTAAAAACAAACATCACTATCCTCACTCAGTTACTCTTAAAAAAAAAAACAGGAGTTGAAGAGCAACTGGAGAATGATATAGACAATGGGACCTAAGGCCAAAGATAAGAGCCAAACAGCCCATGTTGCTACGTAGAGTACCACTCTTCTGTCCAGGGCCGACCCACATCTGTCTGCTGCCCAGCCTGTATACCAAAGGCATCTGACGACCACTGATGCACTCAGAGTACAGATAGTGCATGTGCAAACTGCTACTGTTGAAGATAGGTGACAGAAGATTTGAGAGAACTCTCTGTCTGGTGTGTATCAGGAATGAGTAGCTCAAATAGTCCTTAAAACTTTCTGGTACTTGTAATATCGTTTAACCCCTTCGCTGCCAGGCCTTTTCCCCCTCCTGTGCTAGCCCTTTTTTTGGCTATTTGGGGCAGTTTGCGCTTAGGCCCTCATAACTTTTTGTCCACATAAGCTAGCCAAGCCAAATTTGCGTCCTTTTTTTCCAACATCCTAGTGATTCTAGAGGTACCCAGACTTTGTGGGTTCCCCTGAAGGAGGATAAGAAATTAGCCAAAATACAGTGTAAATTTTGTTTTTTTCAAATAAATGGGAAAAAGTGGCTGCAGAAGAAGGCTTGTGTTTTTTCCCCTGAAAATGGCATCAACAAAGGGTTTGCGGTGCTAAAATCACCAGCTTCCCAGCTTTCAGGAACAGGCAGACTTGAATCAGAAAACCCAATTTTTTCAACACAAATTTGGAATTTTACTGAGACATACCCAATTTTTACAATTTTTTGTGCTTTCAGCCTCCTTCCAGTCAGTGACAGAAATGGGCGTAAAACCAATGCTGGATCCCAGAAACCTAAACATTTCTGAAACGTAGACAAAATTCTGAATTCAGCAAGGGGTCAATTGTGTAGATCCTACAAGGGTTTCCTACAGAAAATAACAACTGAAAAAGAAAAATATTGAAATTGAGGTGAAAAAAACAGCAAATTTTCTCTACGTTTTACTCTGTAACTTTTTCCTGCAATGTCAGAAAGCAATATATTGTTACGTCCTCTGGTAGCGGGGATATATAGGGCTTGTAGGTTCATCAAGAACACAAGGTACCCAGAGCCAATAAATGAGCTGCACCCTGCAGTGCGTTTTCATTCTATACCGGGTATACAGCAATTCATTTGCTGAAATATAAAGAGTCAAAAATAGCTATCAAGAAAACCTTTGTATTTCCAAAATGGGCACAAGATAAGGTGTTGAGGAGCATTGGTTATTTTCACATCTCTGAATTCCGGGGTGACCATACTAGCATGTGAATTACAGGGCATTTCTCAAATAGATGTCTTTTTTACACACTCTCTTATATTTGGAAGGAAAAAATGTAGAGAAAGACAAGAGGCAATAACACTTGTTTTGCTAATCTATGTTCTCCCAAGTCTCCGGATAAAAATTATACCTCACTTGTGTGGGTAGGCCTAGAGCCCGCGACAGGAAACGCCCCAAAACGCAACGTGGACACATCACATTTTTTGAAAGAAAACAGAGGTGTTTTTTGCAAAGTGCCTACCTGTAGATTTTGGCCTCTAGCTCAGCCGGCACCTAGGGCAACCTACCAAACCTGTGCATTTTTGAAAACTAAAGACCTAGGGGAATCCAAGATGGGGTGACTTGTGGGGCTCTGACCAGGTTCTGTTACCCTGAATCCTTTGCAAACCTCAAAATGTGGCTAAAAAAACACATTTTCCTCACATTTTGGTGACAGAAAGTTCTGGAATCAGAGAGGAGCCACAAATTTCCTTCCACCCAGCGTTCCCCCAAGTCTCCCGATAAAAATTATACCTCACTTTTGTGGGTAGGCCTAGCGCCCGCAACAGGAAAAGCCCCAAACGCAATATGCACACATCAAATTATTTTAAAGAAAACAGAGGTGTTTTTTGCAAAGTGCCTACCTGTAGATTATGGCCTCTAGCTCAGCCGGCACCTAGGGAAACCTACCAAACCTGTGCATTTCTGAAAACTAGAGACCTAGGGGAATCCAGGATGGGGTGACTTGTGGGGCTCTGACCAGGTTCTGTTACCCAGAATCATTTGCAAACCTCAAAATTTGGCTAAAAAAACACATTTTCCTCACATTTTGGTGACAGAAAGTTCTGGAATCAGAGAGGAGCCACAAATTTCCTTCCACCCAGCGTTCCCCCAAGTCTCCCGATAAAAATGATACCTCACTTGTGTGGGTAGGCCTAGCGCCCGCGACAGGAAATGCCTCAAAACACAACGTGGACACATCACATTTTTTTAAAGAAAACAGAGGTGTTTTTTGCAAAGTGCCTATCTGTAGATTTTGGCCTCTAGCTCAGCCGTCACCTAGGGAAACCTACCAAACCTGTGCATTTCTGAAAACTAGAGACCTAGAGGAATCCAGGATGGGGTGACTTGTGGGGCTCTGACCAGGTTCTGTTACCCAGAATCATTTGCAAACCTAAAAATTTGGCTAAAAAAACACTTTTTCCTCTCATTTCGGTGACAGAAAGTTCTGGAATCTGAGAGGAGCCACAAATTTCCTTCCACCCAGCGTTCCCCTAAGTCTCTCGATAAAAATGGTACCTCACTTCTGAGGGTAGGCCTAGCGCCCACGAAAGGAAATGGCCCAAAACATAACGTGGACACAACATATTTTTTCACAGAAAACAGAGGTGTTTTTTGCAAAGTGCCTACCTGTGGATTTTGGCCTCTAGCTCAGCCGGCCCCAGGGGGGGCAGAAATGGCGTAAAATAAATTTGGAACACTGGAACTGTAGCCTTGGACGAGGTCACCTCGTCCAAGGCACAGAACGGGTTAAACTCGATAAGCAACTCACAATCACACTTGACATGGTACAATACTCCCCAGCTGTGAACACCCTCCTGTGGAGATTGGTTGAATCTAGGGATATGACTCAGTTCTAGGTGGCTGGACACATTTAGCCTCCAGGCCAGTATACTGTAGCAGAACTGAATATTAATGTGCCGTACATTGCACTTTAATTGTTCCTTACCAGGAATAACCTTTAATCGAATGGGGCTAGTCAAGGCTCTACTGGCACAGTTGAATTTCAATGAAAATAATTCTGCTTATCAACCCTGGATAGCATGACTCAAAGACTTTTTGGCACATTTCTCTGAAGAAAGTGCCTGTCCTTGTGTTTGTTAGGTTCCAAGAGGAGAACCACCATGAATGAGGTAGTTGGGCTCATTCCTTGTGCTCTCTAGCAGCAGTTTGGATCAGTTTGAGGCAATTATTATGCCCTACCACATTAAATGATCACCATCTGCCAATGGCTACACAATGCAGTTCAAGCTACCCCTACACTGTCTTAGGCTAGTAACTCAACATAGAAGGCACTGGCCAGTAACACAATTCCAGCAGATGTTTGGCGCCGGTGGTGGAAGTGGACTGTGTTAGCATGCACAGTGGCCGGTTCCCTTTCAGTTAAGACCATGGTAGAAGAAATTCAGTTATAAGTTGTGCATGATGTGAGGCCTGTGCAAGTAATAAGCCCACAATTCTTCTTACTAAGAGTGAAGCACCCCATTGTAGTACCTGACTCTCTCAGGGTAGCAAAGCAGAGCAGATCAGGGCCTACCTAGGGAAGGTGGTGTGGGCTAGAATATCCATTCATTGGCACGCAATAATAACACTTCATAAATGATTGTACTTTTGTCTTTTCTTTTTTGCACACTACTAAATGCTATGCATTAACTTATAAATATTTACATAAAACAGATAGAAATGCCTTGGTGACACACTGAAATCACATTTGATCCCTAAAGGGTCATGACTCCCCACAATCACCGTAATCCCCTTACCTATTCCAAAAGCATATCTCAATACATGTGGGTATCACTTTAAATAGGACAGGGCTTTTGGGTTTGACAGGGAGTCTTCACTACAATATATAAGGCCAGCCTATTGGCTTTGCTTAGGGGTCACCACATTTGAAAGACCCATAACAATAGGTTAAAATCACCATTGTTTCACTGTGATCAATAACCTTGTGGAAATGTAATCATTAATGGCAATGAAGCATTTCAAAATTTATCAAACTTCAAAATCAGAGCTATGCTATCAATAAATCATTTGAAATTAACATAACATGTATCTGCAGCTTTTTCATACACCTTCCATGCCACATAAAATGCAGCCATAGAACCAATCCCTATACAATCCTTGTTTGAAATGGCCCTCTCTACAGGGTCACCCCCAAAATTTTTGCCTTCTTCCTCCTACTTTTTGCTGGATTTATGCTTGTTGCCTTTAGGACCCTGTGCACCTTTGCTAACCAGTACTAAAGTGTTTGCGCTCTCCCCCCTAAAACATAGTTTGATTGGCATAAACCTGATTGACATATGCAATTATGCAATTGACATGTAAGTTCCTTGTTTAGTGGCATACCATATACCCAGGGCATGTAAAGTAAACGCTACTGGTGGTCCTGCAGCACCTTTTGTACCACCCACTTAAGTAGGACTTTGAAACATGTCCCAGGCCATTGCAGCTTGAAGGCAGTGGTCCAATTCCAAGTATACTTGGCATTTAAACCCCTTTCCAAGCCTAAAACTCCCCTTTTCTTACATATAAGTTACCCCTAAGGTAGATCCTCAGTAGCCCATAGGGTAGGGTGCTGTGTAATTAAAAGGTAGGACATGTACTTGTTAATTTTATATGCCAGTAGTGAAAAGCTACCAAATGTGTTTTTTTCACAACTGAGAGGCCTAACCCTCCAATTGAATAACATTGGGAATTCCTTATTAGGTTTAATAAGGTGTACTTCCTAAACCAGAAATGGTATATATCTCACATATAATACCTATGAACTTGTAATGATAAACGCTCTTTAATGGTGAAGTCAGATTTATCATCACAAGTTTGACAATGCCACTTTAAAAAAAAGTTGGCATTTTCCTGCTCTCAGCCCTCTGTGCCTGTAACCTGCCTTAGGTCACATGACCGGGTGTAACTGACAGTTGGGACTTTGTGAATTCACCCCAGACAGCCACACAACAGGGGGATTCACAGAGCCTGAATATATCATTAAATGACTTGATGGGGAGCAGAGCTAAGCATAGCCCCAGTTGCAGCTGAATAGGCTGGGCTCTGTAACAACACAATAGGCTTAACAATCCTGTATTGTCAGTGCAGCTAGCTAGGACATAGGGCAGGGGATGCAGGAAATGCCTGCAACTTCAGAGAACCCTTCAGGAAACATCTCCTAACTTCTAGGAGCAGGGCACCAAGGTATAAACAGAGAGCTCTCAGACCTGCTCCTCAGTTCACTGCTGGACCTGTGGAAGGACTCTCAGATAACTGCCTGCTGCTTTGACCTGGTGTGCACTCTGCCAGACTGCTGGTGTACCTGGAAGGATCACTTTGCTGCCTGGAGCCTGCTTGGAACTTTTAGAGGTCAGCCCTGTTGTAGAGCCCTGCACCACCACCTGCACCACCACCTGCACCCAGGACTTCAGAAGTGACTCCAAGGGCTAATTTAGCTGTTCTCCTGTTATGAGCCATATGGACATAAAAGGCTTCCACCACCTTAAACCTGGACTTGGATCCAGTCTGGGTGTGTCTTGCACCGCCAAGAGGTTGCCATTCACTACTGGCCCCTTGGTTGTTGTGCGAAAGGTGCTCAGGTGGCCATTTTCTAAAACTGAGGACTTGCTATTTTGACCCTTAAACTTAAAAAAAAACAGAACTGTGGTTCTGGAAATGATGGTTTTGGTGTAAAATAATTTATTAAAATTGTCTCTGTTTTTCTAAATTGGTTAGGGGTTTGTATTGTGTTGTGTTTTCACTGTGTTGCTGTTTGTATACTGCATAAATAATTAACACATTGCCTCTAAGTTTAGCCTGACTGCTTTTTGTGCCAAGCTACCCAGGGTTAAGCACAGGTTAAATCAGTGGATTTTTGTGGTTCACCCTTCAAGTGATTGTGGACGTTGCATTACCAGGGCTCACACCCCAGTCAACCAAAAACCCAGTTTCTCTCAGTGCTACATTCCCAATGGAGAAACAAAAGCTCATGCTTTACAAGTGCATTAAAAATCAATTAAAGGTCTCCCCAAGTCTGGCTTCCTACAACCTGGGAAACATAGGGTACCTTATTAAGTACTTTTGGGGGTGGAAGCTGCAACCCTCAAGACATCCATTGGTGGTTCCCAGCTTTCCAGGGGCACCATCAAAAACAACATTTAGCACGTTTCCAAGCCCCACAGGGCATTATGGGTTCCTCCCTTCGAGGAGCTATACATTTGTGATGAGAAGCTTCGACCAGTTTCTCTACCAGTGAGTAACCTTATGCTATACACATTTTGAATATTTTTTTCTCTTTTTGTGGAGATTGGCCAGTCCCACCTGGGCACTCTGACTTGACTTTACTTTGGGGGCAGTACAGGGAGCCCACTGCTGGATGCCCTTCTAGATCCACGTCTGCCCTGCATCCTTCTCCGCTGGTGTGGAAGCCAGCAGCTTACTTCTCCCCTCCTGCTCCATTCGGGCAAGGTGTTTCTTGTGTGGTGGCTGGCCTGCTCCCCACAGGAACGGGGACTGAGGGCAAGCCCACCACCACTGGGAGGAGATCAACAGTGCGACTCCTTGTTGCTCAGAGATGCTATATGGTATTTCCCACTGTAGATGTTAGCTTTCCAGTAGCATCACACCAAGAGGTTCAATTTTCCGTCCTACATCTCACAACAGCCCAGTGGAGTAGCAATGGGTGCAAAAGTCACATAACTAGAAAAAAGCCCCATTCACCGACATGCACATCATCACTCATCACCACTAGGGGACGAGAAACATCTTTGCAATGCTGCTATGATTCAACTTCATTCTCATCTACATCTGCAATGCCATTACTTCTGGAGCACAAAAGATTAATCTGATATGGGCCCCAAATGTTTTTTGGGCAATTACAAAGTGGCATAGGATCACGATAAGCATCAGTTTGAGTACTGAAGAATGCCATATCTGTGTGTATTTCATGCAGTGTGGGGAGGGGACACTTCATCCAATTCATTGCTATTCATCTCTGTATTAGCAGTAACCCTATAGAAAAAAGTCACCTGCAGACCTGTCACATCCCTCTCATAACCGAATCATGCCAAGAGTGTTGAAACCGCCACTACCTCTTCGGTGATCTCATGCAATTCCTGAAATGCTGTTAGCCAGAAACACTGAATACCTGGACAATACCATGCTATGTGTGAAAATCCAGCATTGTCCTCACTGCATCGTGGGTAGCAGGAATCATTGCGCAGGCCATACCGAAATAACTGTATGGGGGTGTAGTACACACAATTGAGATATTTGAAGTGTAGCAGACGGGGTGGCCATTTAGGGAAACAGTATAGACCACAGTGCAATAGTATGTTGATTGCTTGTCAATGATTTCAATTCCCAAGTCTTCCTGCCATTCTATCTGACCTTTTGCAATGCTCGGTTATTGATCCTCTTGTGTGAAAGCATAGAGCTTCACGATTGCCCTCTGTGGGGATGCCACCTGTAGTAGGTGAGACAGGGGAGGCAGTTCCGAAGGCTCTGGTAGCAATTTGCCCAGCAAAGCTCACCATGCCTGTTGCATACAACACAAATGAAACTCTACTAGGACATTTAGCATATAGCATTGATCACTCACTTGGGCCCAGTTGCAGAGAACTTCCCCTCTCAAACAAGTCCCCCATGCTCCATATTCTGAGATCCCACAGGATAGCCACTGTGGATCGCTATCACCCCAGGGGGAACCACTCACACCACTTTAGTGGAATCTGAGGGGAATAGAACAGAGACGGGGTCTTCGAGTTTACCAATTTTCACTGCAGACATTGTGTTGTGCCAGGAAGAACTCACTGGTCTGTGAATTGTAGCAAAGATAAAGGTAACATGGCGTCGCACTCCATCAAGAGGTGCGGGAGGTCTGCAGAACTGTGAATCCAAAAATGGGCAAACATGCATCATGCAGCCTTGTAATAGGCTTCAAGGTCCGGCACGTTCAGTCCCTCCTTGGGTTATGGGAGCGCAAGAGTGTCCCAGCACCGTCTGTTAAGCATTGCACTGTCTTCCCACAATTCTCTAGCATTACTACATTGGGATCCATGTGTACCATGATGCCTAAATAATGCATTGGGTCCGTCATCCATTGCAAGTGGTATTCCGGTTTCACCTGTGTCATGGTCTTTGTAAGAGGAAATATGAGAGATTTGTCCCATTTGATCCATCGCCCAGAATTACATTCGAAGAGGACTACCTCCCTAAGAACCGGTGAGAGATTGCGATGTAAGTTGCAAATGTATAGTAGTGTGTCATCAGCATAAGTGGATACTATTAAATTATAGTGTGGAACATGCACGCCCAAATAGGCATTGTATTCACGCAATGCACAGGCCAGCGGTCCCGTGATGAGTGTGTATAGTAGCAGAGACAGTCGGCAAACCTGACACGTTCCTCTCGTAATGGGTATGGGGTCAGATACTATACCATCAATGTGAAATCATGCCATCGGCTCAGAGTAGAGAACCTGGACCAACTTCAGGAACACCTCTCCCACCCCCGTGGGAGCACCGAAAGCATGAACCCTCACTCGACCGAGTCAAATGCTTTCTCGGCTTCCAAATAGAACACTGTGGTGCTCACTCCAGGGTCATTATGAGAGATTTCACCAAAAAGGGTGTGCAAACTATATATTGAAGACTGACAAGTTATAAAGCCAGATTGCTTGGACCCACTATACCTGGAAGTAAAGGGGCCAAACGATTTGCAAGCACCTTTACAAATAATTTTGTGTCGGTATTTAATAGTGACAGTGGCCAATAGGACGAGCACAGGCCAACCGGTTTACCCGGCTCAAGCAATGTGACCAGCAGAGCCTCACACAGTCTTGAAAGGCATATGCCAATCCTTGGCAATTTAATCAAATAGGCTGAGCAGATAGGGCACAAGCTTGTCCTGCTAGGTCTTGTAGAAGGCAACTGTCAGCCCATCCATGGCTGGCGCCTTCCTGTTCTGCATGTCCTTTAGAGCATCCATGATTTCCAAGGGGCTGAGAGGGGCAATGAGGTGTCCCCTGTGGGGTCAGCACCTTCATGTTAATGTGGACAAATAACACTCTATGACTTTCTCGTTGTGAGTGATCCATGAAGCATATAGCTCTAAATAGTAATGGCGGAAACAGTCTGCCACCTGATACGTTGCAAGGAGAGACACACCACTCTCATCTTTGATTGACAGGACTGTGCTATCTTCCCAATTAGGTTGAAGGAGGGCAGTCACTGTAACATTTAGTCACTCACCCTCGCCGTATACCCGCAATGTGGCGTATTTGCCCAGGTGCACAGCCTCAGTCCGGGATAGGTCATTATACTCAACCAGCTTGGCTCTGATGGCAATCAGTTAACCCTGCTCCTCAGTGGCCCTATGAGTATGTTCTTGTTTAGATAGCTCTGTGTCTAGCTGCGCCAAATGACCATGGATTGAGTGAAGCACACCAGCATGCTTCGAGATAGTTTTGATTAGGATGTAGGACTTGAAGGCCTCACATATGGTGGCAAACTTTACCACAGGGCCCAGGTTGGTGTGAAAATATTCCGCTATCGCCTGGTGAGCTCCTTGTGAAATGCCATGTCCAGCAGAGAGTACTGAGGGAGCCACCAGGCAAATGCTGGTTGTTGTGGGTCATCCAATTCCAGTACCAGCAAGACTGGGTAATAGATGGAGTATGGGTGCTGTAAATGTTCACAACATTGGATTCAAGCAACCAAGCTGCATTACAGAAGCCAATAATCTATGTGCGTGTGAATGTCATGAATGATTGAATAATGTCTATAAACCCTGCCATGGGGGCACAGTAGCACGTCTCTACCAGACCACATTGCTCCATAATGACAGTGATAGCGCAAGCCTCAAATGACGGCCGCCGAGGCAGGCCCTGAAAGCAGTCTAGGTCTGTTGATAGCACACAATTAAAGTGGCCACCCCAAATCTGGAGTAGATCGCCGCACTATGTGAGACTAGCAAAGAGGTCACAGTAAAACTTCGGATCATTGTAGTTGGGTCCATATACCCCACAAGCAGCATTGCAAAGTGATTTTTATAACCGTGTACCACTACATTCTGGCTCCCTGGTTCAATACAACCTTCCTGCACTTGAATTTCTGAGCCATCCTGGATCCATATTAAGATGCCGCACGCATGTGCGGTGAAGCTTGCAGCTTAGCACGAGCCCCACACGCATTTCCACATAGGGAGTCCACTGCCCAGTGGCAGGTGTGTTTCCTGAATTATGGCTATGTCAAAATGATGACGCTGCAGATATTAGTCTACTTTGTGAATTTTTCTGCTATGATTTAACCCCCGCATTCCACGTGAGGAAATTGAGCAACAGTGGTTGCCCAACAGTATTGTCAGTGCCCATCACATTGTTAACTGCATTGCTCTGCATAGATCCAGCAGTAACACTTCAAGCCACTCCACGCAATTGTTGCACACCAGTGTTCTATAAAAAGGCAAATAAACCCTATTCTCACCATCTACCCATGCTGCACCCCCCAACAGCCAGCGCAGCAGCCCAGTTCCCACCCCAGACCCTCCCTGACCTCATAGAAGGAAAACCCAATACAAACAAAAAATTCTGCCCACCAAACATTCCCGCTAAGGGAAGTAACGGAGGGCCGCAGTATAATATGGGTATGTGCAGTTAGATTATTCCACAGAACACAAACTGCTAA
The DNA here is from genome assembly GCF_031143425.1 of Pleurodeles waltl. NCBI lineage: Eukaryota > Metazoa > Chordata > Amphibia > Caudata > Salamandridae > Pleurodeles > Pleurodeles waltl. The sequence continues at coordinate 265,907,367 of NC_090440.1, forward strand.
GATCTTCTCACAGCCAAACACAAACCACAGAACTCAGTCAACCTATTTAGGTCTCTTCTGTCAGGAACCTTAGCATGTGATTTGAGTACAAACGAGGCCTCTGCACGTATGTTATAGGTGTCAAACCAATTAGTAGCCAACAGGTTTCACATACACACCACTATTTCCAGATGCTTATAGCAAAATAAAGTGCCGATACACAAGTTTAGAACAAACAGTCACTTCAAAGTCTATGCAGGTGTTAGACTTTTCATCCTTGGCGTGGTCTCCCTTAACTTTTTGCCTCTGTTTCCCAGGTTGTTGATGTGTGCTGGACTCTGTTTTTGCTGTTTTTGCTACTCTGGGCACTTTACCACTGCTATCCAGTGCTAAGGTGCAGGTGCTCCTATACAAATTGTGTATGTAATTGGTTCATCCATGATTGGCATATTTGATTTACTGGTAAGTCCCTAGTACAGTGCACTGAGGTGCCCAGCGCCTATAAATCAAACGCTACTAGTGGGCCTGCAGCACTGGTTGTCCCATCCACATTAGTGGCCCTGTAAACATGGGTCAGACCTGCCACTGCAGAGTCTTTGTGTGCAGTTTTAAACTGCCAATTCAACTTGGCAAGTGTGCCCAGGCCTAAACCTTCCCTTTTCTTACATATAAGATGCCCCTAAGGTAGGCCCTAGGTAGCCCCATGGGCAGGGTGCAGTGTATGGACATACTGCTAAATTCATTTTTCACTGTTGCAAGGCCTATCCCTCTCATAGGTTAACATGGGGGCTGCCTTTAAATATGATTAAAGTGAAGATTCCATTTGGGAGCAGATAGACATGTGGAGTTTGGGGTCTCTGAGCTCACAATTTAAAAATACATCTTTTCGTAAAGTTGATTTTGAGATTGTGGGCCTCATTACGACCCTGGCGGTCATAGACCGCCAGGGTGGAGGCCGGAGGTAGCACCGCCAACAGGCTGGCGGTGCTACATCAGGTATTCCGACCGCGGCTGCATGCAGCGCCACCATGGGGATTCCGACCCCCTTCCCGCCAGCCTGTTCCTGGCGGTTTACACCGCCAGGAAGAGGCTGGCGGGAATGGGTGTCGTGGGGCCCCTGGGGGCCCCTGCACTGCCCATGCCACTGGCATGGGCAGTGCAGGGGCACCCTAACAGGGCCCCATTAAGATTTTCAGTGTCTGCTTAGCACCCGTCGCACCCCAGCAAATCCGCCGGCTCCATTCAGGGCCGGCTTCATCTTTGCTGGGGCTTTCCCGCTGGGCCGGCGGGCGATCTTTTGAAGATCGCCCGCCGGCCCAGCAGGAAAGTTAGAATGGGTCCCGCGGTCATTTGACCGCGGGGTGGTGTTTGGGCGGTTTCCGCCCGCCGCCCGCCGGGGTCGGAATGACCCCCTGTGTGTTTAAAAACGCCACTTTTAGAAAGTGAGCATTTTCTTGCTTAAACCATTCTGTGACTCTGCCTGTTTGTGGATTCCCTGTCTGGGTCAGTTTGACAGTTTGGCTGTTTGCACCTGTCTCTAGACAGTGACACAAAGGGAGCTGGGGTGTAGCCTGCATATCCTGATGACCTATCTGTGCTAGTAGGGAGGGGAGGAGTGGTCACTCACACCTGAAAGGGCTGTGCCTGCCCTCACACAATGCAGTCTCCAGCTCCCTGGTGTTTGGCTGGGACCTGGCCTGGGCAAGGCAGGATTTCACAAACAAGAGAGACTTTTCTTTGAAGTAAACCTACTTCAAAGGGCAAAGTGGGCATAAGAAGGGCACCCAAAACCACAGACTTTAGATCACCTCTGGAAACCAAGAGGAACCTCTGTCTGGAGAAGAGCTGTGGAAGAAGAGCTGCCCTGACTCTGATTGTGCTTTGTGGAGCTATCCTGCAGTTGCTGCTTCTGCCTGTGCTAGAGGACAAAGACTGGACTTTGCGTGCCTTCCTGCTTGTGAAGAACTTTCCAGGCGCTTAAATTAGAGCTTACCTCCTGTTGCTGAGACTCCTACCCTGCCAAGTGGAGCCCATCCAGTCCCTGGGGCCCTGAAAGGAGAAGCTGGCAGAACAAGAGTAAGAAATCCACACACAGACCGCCGTGTGGGGAAAAGATCGACACAACTCTGAGACGCCGCTGAAAAATCAACGCACCGCCGGCTTCATGGTTGAAATCGCCGCTCGCCTGCAGTGCGGCTGGAAGATCGATGCACGTGGGTGGAGAAACGACACGCAGCATCGCTGACGGAGACGGGTGAGATTACAACCTATGCTGCGTGGTTTCCGAATCATCGTGCAGCAGGATTTCCGACGCAAACATCGCTGGGTGTGTAAAAATGATGCAAAGCCTTCCCGGACCCGAGAGTACTTGTCCAGATCGATGCATTGCTCTCCTGCAGAGAGAAGAAACAACGCACGCCAACCAGACCAAAGGAGAAGCGAGGCAAGGTCTCGCTCGTGAGTGATATCGATGCATCGCAAGCTCCTTTCAATGCACACTTGCCCAAGCGGGGTTATTTTCAACGCGACCCATATACATTTTCACACTAACAGCATTAGCATTGTGTTTAAGAGAACATGAAGAGTCTTTTTGCTTTTTATTTAATAACTTGACTTGTGTATGGTGGATTTTGGTCGTTTTGGTCTTGTTTTGTTTAGATAAATATTTCCAATTTTTCTAAACCTGTGTTGTGTCATTTTCTAGTGTTTTCATTACGTTACTGTGTGTGTTGGTACAAATACTTTGCACCTAGCACTCTGAAGTTAAGCCTGCCTGCTCGTGCCAAGCTACCAAGGAGATGTGTGGGGGTTCACTGAGGGTGATTCTCTTTTACCTGACTAGAGCGAGGGTCCTTGCTTGGACAGGGGGTAACCTGACTGCCCACCAAAGACCCCATTTCTGACAGCAGGACACTGCAAATGAAAACAATAAATTACATATTATCTCCGTCAGCATGGAGGGCAATAAATTCTGAGTCCTGCTTCTCAGGATCCTGGGAGGTCACTAGTATGCTCTTTTCCAACCTTGGAGAATGTCACCGGGTCCCTGCACCTCCCTTTGCATGATGAATGGTTGCAGGAGCCTTGGACCACTGAAGATTTTTGTCTTCCTGTTAATAGTCACACATAGGTGGGCAGAACAGAGGATCGCATAGTCAAACTTCAGTCATTGTAGCTTAAATTTAGCAGGCAACAACTATTGGTGGGCCTCCTGAATGTGGGCTGTAAAATCAGGAGAATTGAAAAGTTCTGCTTTCTTGTAGCACAGTGATTGCAGTTCTTGGGATCTGCAGAGTGGCACTGCATGGTCTCGGTAATTGAGCACTCTAGCAATGATCGGGTGGGGTCTAGTCTCCGGCATGGGCCTGGCTACCAGGGAGTGGTGGGCCCATGACAAAGATGCCTGAAAAAGTCTCTTGACCCAACAATTCAATCAGCAGTCGTTCCACAAATGTTTCCATCTTTGCGACGTTGGTGGATTCTGCCAGGTCAACTATACGCAGATTATTACACCAGAAGCATGCTTCCCAATGTTTGGCCTTTTGTCTTGCAATGTAGTGAGAGCCTTTTCCAGCTGTTTCTGTGTCCCTCAAACAGTGTGTAACCGGGCGCCTCCGGACGCCGCTTCCCCGTCGAGGAAAACGATCGCCAAGGGATACCCCGGGGGCACCCGAGGGATTCCTGACGTGATGACGTCCAACGTCATCCGTCAGACATTCATCCGTCAGACAAGAACAGCCGACGAGAGCCAAGCGGTGTGCGTCGGAGAAAGAGAAGCCGACGTCAAACAGAGCCGGAGAGAGGAATGCCATGGATCGCCGAGAGGGAAAGGAAACCCCGCCGTAGACGAGGAACAGCGCGAGGAGAACGGAAAGCCTTGGGCGCCTCCCGCCCCTGCTGAGGCGAAGTCGGGAGATTCACTACAAGCCGGCCACGTCCCTGGAGGGGCGTGGCCAAGTCAGGTACGAGCGTACCGGGACTGGGGCTGGGGTTCTGGGTGGTTGGCTGGGTTTAAGGGGCTTAAGGAGGGAGGGCTGAGGTCCTGTAAGGAAGGGGAGCCCATCTGAATAGGAATACCGGTAAATAAAGAATAACTGCACCCTCCGTACCCAGACCAGTGAATAAAAGAGTAAGGGGGCCACAGAGAGGACACAACAAAAGGAAGTCACGAAAAGAAAAGTAACCCCACACTCCTCCACCTCCACAGAACCCCCTCCCCCCTTTCACTCCTTACTAACCCTTATTAAACCGTGTATAAATAAATTTCCCCACTTACCTGTTCTTTTTTTTTCTTTCTTCTTTGTTTGGGAAAACCTGGGCCATGAATATCGGGTGAACCAGACCTCTCCCTCCGAACCGGACCAGGCCGTCCCAAGAACACCAAAGAGCCCTGAAAAGAAAAGGGAATTATTTTGTTTTTGGACTTGGAGTATAACAGTTTGGGGAACAAGTTAGTGCTATAAATCCCAAACGAGCAAGAAAATAAACATACTACACCCTTAAGTGCTGCGTCTGTCACCTCCTTCCAATAATCTCGTGACTCGGGAAAAAGAGCCCGCCACAGTGGTGTCAGAAGTGGGATATTGGAAGAGGCGACCGAGACTTTCCAACCATGGAGGAGAAGTGTACCCTATCCGATATGATGCAACAGTTGGCCTCCGGACAACGACACCTGCAATTAGTGTGGGAAGAGCAACAAAAAGAGGCCAAATTGGAAAGAGAGGCACTACAAAATGCCCTTAAGAGTCAGGCCACTATAATTGCCAACAACCAGTTGGTTCATGAGACCGCCATTAAGAATCTCACAGATACCATCGCTGCTACCCGCGTACACCCGAATGTGCCCAGTTCGGTCTTACAACGATATCAAGAAGGTGAAGACCCCGATCCCTTTTTCACCAATTTTGAACGAGTTGCTACTTCCGCTACTTGGCCTCAGGAACGATGGGGCCAATATATCGCCCCCTTATTGACGGGGACTCTCCAAGCCGCCTATCAAGCGGTAAACCCCGGTGGAATAACCCCCTATAAGGATATTAAAAAGAGCATCTTAGAACGGGTGGGTTTTGATTCTGAACATTATCGCGCCCGGTTTAGGAAAGCCAAGTGGGGACCCAACGAAAATCCCCGGGCCCTATATTTTAGGATCAAAGATCTGGGTCTCAAATGGTTGGGCCCCATAGGGACAAATCGGGAAGACATTATTGAGATCCTGCTCTTAGAGCAATACATGGAGGCGCTGCCTCCGTCCACGCGCAACTGGATCAAACAACATCCAAACCCAGATACCAATGCTACTATCGAGTTGGCCTGCGCCTTTCATCGCTCCCTTGAGTTCAAAGTAACCCCCCCCCCGGTCAACACCTAGTCCCCTGCGTCTGGGTTCGGGAACATCCTCGACAGGGGGACGAAGAATCAATGAGGACATAGGGAAAACCCGGGGACTGGACAGGCCCTACATACAACAACCTCAGTGTTTCAGTTGCGGGGAATGGGGCCACATATAAACAGAAAAACCGGAACCCATGGAAATAGGGGTTACTAGGGGAAGAGTCTTTTATACAGGGAGAAGAGACACCCCTTATAAAAAGAGACTGATTATCAATGGGAAAAGCACAGTGGCCCTCATCGATTCAGGTTGTAGCCAATCTGTGGCCCGGGCCGGGTTGTTCAACGCCCATGACTGTACTTCGGGACTCACGGCATCAATCTGTTGTATCCATGGAGAAACCAGAGAATATCCCCTAATCTGGACAACCCTCACCTGGGGAGGAAAAGAAATACCCATAAGGATTGGGTTAGTAGAGCAACTGGTTGAAGAAGCTATTATAGGAACTGACTTTTCGGAATTCCCACAACTCCTAGACAGCCTCAGACAGCTCGAAGAAACTAACAACTGGTGGAAAGATGCTCCTTTCTCCAGTGTGCCTCTATCACCTCCGAGGGTACGACCTAAACTCTCCCGGAAGGAGAAAAGAATAATGAAGAAAGCCTATACTCAAGACCTCTCCAGCACGCCCCGGGTAATTACAAAGGTCCTCGCCCTCACTGCCCTTCCCAGCTTCCGGACTTCTCAAAGAGAAGACCCCACTTTGATTCATGCATGGAAAAGTGCACGGCCACGGAAACCTCAGGATAAGGGTCCCTCGTTCACCGTAGTTAAGGACCTATTATACCGAGTCACATACAAAGACCAAGACGAAAAGAAACACTTGATAGTTCCAGAACCTTACAGACAACAAGTTCTACACTTAGCACACAGCCAGCCGGGGGGTGGGCACTATGGGAGGGAGAAAACCGAGGAGTATTTGTTGAGAAAATTTTACTGGCCAGGGGTATTTTCCCAGATTAGGAAGTTCTGTCAACAATGTCCGAAATGCCAATTGATTGACCCAGGCTCACGGAGAAAAGCCCCTTTACAACCCCTCCTCATCATTGATGTGCCCTTCTCCAGAATAGGGATGGACCTCGTTGGCCCTCTTCTACCCTCGTCGAGAGGCTATCGTTATATATTGGTATTAGTGGATTACGCCACAAGATACCCTGAGGCTATTCCCCTCTCTAGAATTAACACCAAGAGTGTTGCACACGCCATGATAGGGTTCTTTTCACGGATTGGGTTTCCTCGAGAAATCCTAACGGACCAAGGGACCCAATTTATGTCCAACCTGATGACACAAATATGTCAGCTATTGGGGATCAAACAGTTACGGACGTCGGTCTATCATCCACAAACCGACGGTTTAGTGGAGAGATACAACCGTACCCTCAAAACACTACTAAAAAAAGCTATCTCGGAGACAGGTAAGGACTGGGATAGGAAACTCCCCTTAGTATTATACGCAATCAGGACACACGAACAAGCCTCTACGGGCCATAGTCCGTTTGAACTGTTGTTTGGGCGACAACCACGCACCCTACTAGACATGGCCGCTGAGATGTGGGAAGAAGAAGACGGGGAAAAAACCATTCTAAAATATGCACGTGAGTTAAAAACCCAACTGCATACAGTATGGGAAAACGTAAGGGAAAACATGGAGAGGGCCCAAGACAAGCAGAAAAGGAATTATGATCGGAATACCCAATTGAGGTCCTTTTCCCTAGGAGATAAAGTGCTAGTTCTTCTTCCCAGTTCCGATAACAAATTGTTGGCCAAATGGCAGGGACCCTACACCGTAACAGGACTAATAACTCCCGTAACTTATAAAATTCAGCTTAACGATACCCCCCCTAGGTCCCAGATCTTCCATGTTAACTTATTAAAAAGATGGGAAGAACCCCCAAACGACCCAAGGTACGGCTGCCTAATTAATACCGTTAAGGAACTAGAGATAGGGTGGTGTCCCACTGATCCCCCTGGCGAGAGGGAGATTCCTCTCATTAGTACAGAGATCTCGATTCACCAAAATAGACAGTTGAAGAATCTCTTCGATAAACACGTTCGGGTATTCTCCTCGATACCCGGTAGGACACGATTGGTACATCATCACATCCTCACACCACCTGGGAAGACCGTGCGACTAAAGCCTTATCGTATCCCTGAAGCTAGGAAAACCCTCGTAGAAAACGAAATCGAGAAGATGCTAAATCTAGATATCGTAGAACCTTCCCACAGCCCCTGGTGTTCGCCCGTGGTGTTGGTGCCCAAACCTGATGGGTCTATACGTTTCTGTATTGACTTTAGACAGGTCAATTCCATATCACAATTTGACACCTATCCCCTTCCAAGGATAGATGAGCTCTTAGAAAGATTGGGGAAAGCAAAATACATGTCTACCCTTGACTTGACCAAGGGATATTGGCAGATCCCGTTGGGTCCCGAAGACAAAGAAAAGACGGCTTTCGCTACCCCCTCCGGATTGTATCACTTTAAGGTTCTCCCTTTCGGGTTACATGGCGCCCTCGCCACCTTCCAACGTCTCATGGATACCATATTACGACCTCATACCAGATACGCGGCGGCCTATCTGGATGACATCGTTATTTTCAGTGAGACCTGGGAAGACCATGTGGCCCACATAGATCACATCTTCTCGGCTTTAGGGAAGGCTGGACTGACAGCCAACCCCGCAAAGAGCCGGCTGGCTTTTAGGGAGATCTCCTACCTGGGTTATCACATTAGCAACGGTATACTTCGACCCCAAAAGAACAAAATCGAAGCCATTCTACACACCAATGCTCCCACCACGAAGAAGGGAATTCGTTCCTTTTTAGGTCTAGTGGGGTACTATCGAAGGTTCATTCCCCACTATTCCAGTTTGGCGGCCCCCCTAACCAATCTTTTAAGAAAAGGACAGCCCAACAACATCCCACAACTAGACCCGACTCAACTTCATAGTTATCATACCTTGCAAAGGTATCTCACTACTCAACCGGTACTGAAATGTCCTGAGTTTGACAAACCCTTTCATCTCCAAACGGATGCCTCCGATGTGGGGGTCGGGGCCGTTCTCTTTCAAAAGGATGAAGATGGAGTGAACCATCCCGTCGTCTTTATTAGCCGTAAGCTATTTCCCAGGGAGCAAAAATACCCCATTATAGAGCGTGAATGTCTTGCCATTAAGTGGGCTATCGAAAGTCTCCAATACTATCTTTTGGGCAGACCTTTCCTACTGTATACGGACCATGCACCCCTTACGTGGCTCTCAAGATACAAGAATACCAACAATTGTATATTGAGATGGTTCATCGAACTCCAACCTTTCTCCTTCCAGGTTTGCCACCTCCCTGGTGACCTTATGGGCCAGGCTGACTTTTTGTCCCGGTTTCCGGATCTGGTGGGGCTCGATCAGCCCCATTCATGTGAGGGGATGTGTAACCGGGCGCCTCCGGACGCCGCTTCCCCGTCGAGGAAAACGATCGCCAAGGGATACCCCGGGGGCACCCGAGGGATTCCTGACGTGATGACGTCCAACGTCATCCGTCAGACAAGAACAGCCGACGAGAGCCAAGCGGTGTGCGACGGAGAAAGAGAAGCCGACGTCAAACAGAGCCGGAGAGAGGAACGCCACGGATCGCCGAGAGGGAAAGGAAACCCCGCCGTAGACGAGGAACAGCGCGAGGAGAACGGAAAGCCTTGGGCGCCTCCCGCCCCTGCTGAGGCGAAGTCGGGAGATTCCCTACAAGCCGGCCACGTCCCTGGAGGGGCGTGGCCAAGTCAGGTACGAGCGTACCGGGACTGGGGCTGGGGTTCTGGGTGGTTGGCTGGGTTTAAGGGGCTTAAGGAGGGAGGGCTGAGGTCCTGTAAGGAAGGGGAGCCCATCTGAATAGGAATACCGGTAAATAAAGAATAACTGCACCCTCCGTACCCAGACCAGTGAATAAAAGAGTAAGGGGGCCACAGAGAGGACACAACAAAAGGAAGTCACGAAAAGAAAAGTAACCCCACACTCCTCCACCTCCACAGAACCCCCTCCCCCCTTTCACTCCTTACTAACCCTTATTAAACCGTGTATAAATAAATTTCCCAACTTACCTGTTCTTTTTTTTTTCTTTCTTCTTTGTTTGGGAAAACCTGGGCCATGAATATCGGGTGAACCAGACCTCTCCCTCCGAACCGGACCAGGCCATCCCAAGAACACCAAAGAGCCCTGAAAAGAAAAGGGAATTATTTTGTTTTTGGACTTGGAGTATAACAGTTTGGGGAACAAGTTAGTGCTATAAATCCCAAACGAGCAAGAAAATAAACATACTACACCCTTAAGTGCTGCGTCTGTCACCTCCTTCCAATAATCTTGTGACTCGGGAAAAAGAGCCCGCCACACAGTGATTTGCTCATTCTCGCCCACTGACATCCTTCTCTCCACCATATCCAGGTGCTCTGAATGCTTGTCGATAAGCTATGACATCCTGTCCATGTGATAGGTAAGAGCATCAATTGTCCTATCTATTTTGGTAAGACTCAATTGCATGGCAGTTAGCATTTGGCACAGTTCACCATCATCTCTGGTCCAGGGGCATCAAGGACCACCTCTGGGGCTTTCTGCTGAATAAATTACAGTTTAGTTTGGGTCTTATCTACCTTGCCCCTTCCGGCTAATAATCTCACTCCACCAAAGGGACAAAGCAAATTCTAAATGGGAAGTTCTGGTGGGTGAAAGGAAGGGTAGCAGTGCGATGTCTTGTGTGATATTGGGTCCACTTGTGGCCTCAAGCAGTGCTGGCTAAGGTCATAAGGCCATGGCTCATATTCAATCCGAATCGGGCTCCAGATCTGTGACCTCTCAAGTTATGATGCCTAAAATCCCCGGGGCCCAGCCTGTCTTTTCGCACTGCACTCACCCAATAGGAGAAAGGCGGGGCAAGCAGGGGCTAGCTAAGTCTCCTGGCTCCTCCAGCGGTCTCTTTGAATTCACCTGTGGGCATCACAGGCACAAATGCAGTGTGCCCCCAGTGGTTTTTGGTCTCCGCAGACCTGGGCCAACTCCCAGGCCTGCAGGGAAGATGTTGCCTTATTCGTGCAGCCCCCTCATTTGCAACGGTGGCCGCAGCATTCCAGGCTGAGCTGCAGCGTGGCGCCAGAGGCCCTGGGCCGCCAAAGTTCCTGAGTGCACCCTGCTCTCACTGGGGCAGAAAAGTGGCAGAGATGGAGGTTCCCTCCAAACAACGTGGGCCCCAGCAAACAGTCCGCAATTTGCTTTCCAGCCTTTCAGGCCCACGGCAGGTTCCACGCTGCATGCGCCACCCAGCCCACACGACCCTCTCAGGTAGGCCATAATGGGGTCCCCGAGGCAGATTTCTGGGGTGATTTTAGCAGATATTATATCTGCACAGCACACAGCATACAGGGTAATGGTAGAGGCTGCTTATGGTGAGTTTGGCGCACAGGACTGTGTGGAATTAAATGTGCAGCCAGAGGAGCTTGCCTACAGCCCTGACATTTTTGAGTCAGGTAAGCCCTGCCCCTCGCCCCCCCCAGTTTGCACAATCCTGAGCATATTTGACTCCTGGTCGTAAGCCCTAGCCACCAGGTGCATTTCTAGCAGGCCTCGTGGCCTAGAAAAGACACACTTTGCAAGGAGCTGCCTTCACAGACTCTCTTTGCCTGTTTTCTCCTCGTCTGTGCCCCCCCCCTAGGCCCCATGGCCTCCTGGCCATCTTGCAGGGCATCTGGGGGGCAGTGGGGTCCGAGTCTTCCCCTAACTGGTCATAAGTTGGTATAAGGAAACAAGTCTTACTGGTACTGGATAGACCCAGGGGTCCTGGGGCCAGTTGCAGCTAGAGTACTTAGTCTATTACGGGGTGTGTCCTTCCAGCTCTCCAGGGTGCACCAGCTGTCACAATACAGGTCCAGGGGCAAACCAGAACTATGACAACCTTCTCTCTTTTGTGCAAAATCTTTTATCTTTTAAATAGGGGTGGAAAGCTCTAGAAGCCCGGCACCACTGTCCAACCATGGGGTGTCACATTACCCCTGCACACCTTCCCAACCCTGCACAGGATGCTGGGACAATTCAAGAAAATGTTGTCAAGAAGTCACTGTTCACATCTCCTCTGCCGGCCTCAGCTCCGCCTCTAGCTGACATTACTGCTAGGGTTTTTCCCACTAAAACCTCAAAGGGGAGCCCACTCCAGTGTTGGCTCCAGTTGACTAGGCTTTCTCCCTTGTTCAGCAGGTCGGGGCTTTCCCAACCATGTAGATGGTGACAGCTAACTAAAAAATGCACATTTTCTTCTCCACATTTTCATCTTCAGGAGCTGAGTGAAGCACTGTTAATTACTCCTTTTGTGTGGGTAGGCCTTTATTCCTTCTGCCCGGGAGCAGAGTAATTAACTTGACTTAAACCATAGAAAAAATAAAATTCTGGACAACCCATAAGGTGTATATGTATGATCTTGGAACCTGCGTATTCAAACGTGGTGCACATATTTTAACCCAGTTTCATACCTTACAGGACTTTGTCAGTCTAAGGGAAGCAAAACTGCATTCTAAGGCAGATGTCCCCCATGTGTAATATACAATGCCACTTCATACCAAGCACTAAACCACACTGATTTTACCTATGAGAGCCCAGTAATATCATTAGGCATATCCCAGGTCAATATCTAACCTTGCAGAGTCCCTTCTGTGCCAGGCTACTTGTGTGCAGGAATTGGGATGCACACAATGCTAAACTAGGAAGAACAGAGGGTCTCTTCAGTAATATAGTAGCTCCCCCAGAGAAAAAATGCATTCAAGAATAGGTATGTAGCTACTATTTATACTCTTTGTTTTTAAGTAAAATAAATACTAATGGATATTTTCGTTTTTATTATATCAAATAATTGTCTCGCGAATCCAAACATTTCTTTTGCCTGATATGTATAGAATATTCTTCTTCATTCCATTCATAATACATCTTATAGTGGTATATATATTTACCTTATTCTTTGTTTATTTTCCCACATGTTTATGACAGTTACAAAATAGCAGTTTTCCAGTTTTATTCTCCTTATTACAATTTCTAATAATAGACATGTTAAGAAGAATCAAATACCTCAGTCGGTAAATATAGCACGCTAAATATTGACATAAACAATGTTCCCATCCCCTATAATACAAAAGTTGAAAATACTAGTCTCTAGCTTTGGTAGTGTAAACTGGCTGAGCTAGCAGAGACATTGAGGGATATCGTCCTAAGAAAAATCGTGGAACTCTGCACTTATTTCATTTGTAAATGAAGCACTAAAGTTACATCATAGATTTGCTTTTATTACTGATCATATGTAAGGCATCTCTATCATGATCAAATTTCAAAAAGCACAGCTGAATACTTAGCCATGCGAGGGTCTTTGTAGTGTTCATCACACCTAGCACATATTTGGTTGTATCCTCCTTCCTTTGCCTCCCATAATTTTTTTCTTTTCAGTGTAGGGTACCGTTTTTCTACCTCTTTCCACTCTTCCGCTTTCTTCCCACGGTATGATTTTTGGTCAACAAACCACAAATTCTCATATGGCAGAGTAGACCCACTCAACATTCTGAATTCTCTTTAGCCGATTCCTTGTTTTTTATTTTTAGGGTGCCCAAGATGAAGAAGAGCACACAGACTCACCTTCTTCTTTTCACTTCATAAGACCTTGATTGATGTCCTTCCATCCTGACAAAATGTCTTTTTTATGGATCCTTGAACATTCAGCCATCATTTTTGCTTTGCTAATCACAGTGTAAATAATGAAGGCAAATGAGATTAATGGAGATATAATGCTGTTGAAAATAATTGCAAATTTATTCCCAAACTAAACCATCACTGCTCAGCTTCAAACCTGAAAGGATAGAAATGGATACTATTAGGACTTTATTATTATTCTCTGGCAGAAGAAAGAAGTGTGGAACCTAAAATAGCCATCAACATCTTAAAGACGTCGACAAGCTACTTATTCTTGGCTAGATTTTAACTCTGGAAATCTTTTATTTATTAAGAGACATTGTTGTGCCATAAAAAAACTATAGAACAACTACAATGTAATCACATCACACATATTGCTCTTGCTGGCCCTTTAACCACTATCAGTAGCCATTCAGGATAATTGAAGTTTCGGGTGGTTAACACAAAAGCTGGTACAACTATTATATTGCTAACAAGGACGGCATAACGCTTAATGTCAAAGTATATATTCAAGTATTTCTTCCGCTTCTCTTGGTAGAAATTATATTAGTGTTAGTAGAATGCATACTCATCAGAAAAAATATTTTCTGTAGAAAGACGCCAGACTATGAATTTTGTTGCTTAAGTAAGGGAAATAATCACCTAAGTATATAAGTGACCATGTATTTGAAAAACAAGAGATTGTTTATGCCACATAAGACAAAATAATAATAAGTTTAATCAAACATATATGTACTATATTTGCTAGATTCATCACAGAGTGTATGAAATTATTTATGGAGAGGGTGAAAGGTACACTGGACAAAAGCTGAGGTTCAAAAATACCCACTTCACAGAGTTGCAAAATTGAATGATTAATCCTGTACTTCTCTATGCTACAACTAGTCCTCTGTTCCAGGGCCTGGTTGAGGAGAGGAGCAAGGCCCAGGCTGCCAATACTACAGAGCTTCTCCACCCGAACCAGAGGGTGCATCACTGATGTCTTGGGGTGGCACCTCATGAATGGTATTAGTCCACATCCCAGGATGATTCCAATTCAAAACCAGGAGGCTTATTAACAAGCCCCTTGCACCGCCAGTGCATCACTTTTTACATTGGAAAGAGTGATGCACTGGCGGCACAAGGGACTTGTATATAACCCCCTAGGTATTTTATTATTCTAGGCAAACATTAACTTTCTGTTATGTTTAATTATTAGTATTATTTTAAGTGGCAGTGCACCTTTATGGAAGGTTGCCTTCTATGTATTCTGGTGACCTCAGCAGCATTCCATCGGTGTCAGTTGAGATGTCGATCCTCCGGTGGATGGCTGCTGAGGACGTTGGTGTTGACATAAGGAAATAAACTCCGCTTTCAGGAACCGTTTGTCTGCGGCTTTTCTTCTTCACTTCGGATACAACATAATTTGGCGACGAGGATGGGATGAATCAACACCAACAGAACAACGGAACCTATGCATGTACAAGTATTTTCAGCTGTCCTCGCAGCTGTTTCTTTTTCTGGTTCCTGTAAGGTAATAATGTTTACGTTCGGAAGTGAAAAGCAAGTTTATTCAGAGGACGTTTCCATCTGTGCATTGTGAATTCGGTGGAGACTCGTGCTTAAGACTTTGCTTAAAGAATTTTATGTGTTCTATCGATCAACTTCTTCCAGCGCTGTTTATTTAAAGGCTCATATCTTAATGTATGGCAACGCGTATGTCTCGCTAGTGACTTGATTTATGGCAACGCGTATATTTTGCTAGTGACACAGTTAAGAAATTTTTACCGGCATTGTTCAATCTGAGCCTGTGCGCTTTATTCCTGCGTGACATAGCTACCATAGTTACTGTTGCTATACATCCTCACTCTATGCATTCTGGACCTGGGCCCGGTTTCTTCGCAGCACATTTGCCATAGTTACTGTCCAGATAGACTTCGAAAGAGATTCAAAGAGTCGTGAGTGTTTCTCTGTGCAAGCTTCGCGTTTAGAAGTTTTGCATCTCGCATTCTGCTTAATTTTCAAGAACCTTTATACACTTTCCGATAGTCTGATGAGTCATTGAACTTTGCGGCTGGATAATTCTTCAGTGACAGTTGGAGTGTTACTGCGAGTTTTCAGTGATTCGCACACTTTAATTCAAGCATCTTATGGAAGATAATAGGATCGTATGCAGTTGGAGTGTTCCTGCGAGTCTTCAGTGATTCGCACACTTTATTTCAAGCATCTTAAGGATTGCAGTTGGGGTTTCTCTGCAAATTTTCAGTAATTTGTACACTGTTAGTTAAACTGTTGTTTTGTGAGTCAACGGTTGTGGTGCAAGTTAATTTCACGGTAACGCTCACAGTTCGTTAATTTTACCATGCAAATGGAAAATTTACCGGTGGCATTTTTACCTGAACCTGGCATTCCCACACTGAAATGGCACCACTGGTTTAAATCTTTTGAAAGTTATTTGGTAGCGATTGATGGATCAAATTTTTCTGCTATTCGGAAGAAAGCGATTTTGTACAAATGCCTGGGAACAGAAGGACAAAGAATTTTTGACCACCTACCCCAAGTCATACCTTTGTCCACTGATCAGTGGGATGTTTTCACGGAAGCTGTCAATAGGCTAGAAAATCATTTTAAAGACGATCTTAGCATCATTGTTGAGAGACACAATTTTTTTACTCGGAAGCAACTTCAACATGAGTCGGTTGACAATTTTATAGCTGAGCTCAGGGTATTGGCTTCCACTTGTGAATTTATAGGCCCCTTAGATCAATACCTTAGGGATCAATTAGTAGTGAACTGTTTTGATATTAGAATTCAAGAAAAGTTTTTATGTTGTAGGAACCCTCCTCTGAATGAAACATTAGAAATAGCCAGAGGTATTGAGCGTTCTGTATTAGCTTCTAAAGAACTGTGTAAAACAAAAATGAACGTAGTAGAAAATGTGAACATGGTTTTCCCAAAATCCAAAACAATTGTGTCTACTACAACGGAGTCTAAGAAAAGTAATACTAAGGGTTTACTTTGTTATAGGTGTGCCAATGCAGTTAATTGACCTGCATTAGGGAAAGTATGTGTGAAGTGCAAGAAAACAGGCCATTTTGCACAAGTCTGTAAACAATCGCAAAAAGTCATGATGGTTGAGCAGCAACACTCCTCATGGCAGACAGAGGATAATGAAGTTGACCTTATGAAAAGGTGTGTTTTGATTGTTGATACTATGCATGACCGTAAATCTAGTTGCGAGCCTTCGAAAGATCCTGTGTGTGAAATCAAAATAGGTGATGCAATGTTAGATGTTACGGTAGATTCTGGTTCACCCATAACCATCGTTTCAGATGTGAATTACCATTTGAATTGGAGTGATCTCACCTTACTGCCGCCTGATATAAAAACTGTAGCATTTGGTGGTCAAGAAATCGATATGATGGGGTATTTTGTTGAGAAGGTTTGTTACCAACATAAAACCATTAATACTAAAGTTTACGTGGCAAAGAGAGGGTATAACATTTTGGGGTGGAGAGACCAAGGGCAGTTTGGAATGGTTCTCAGACCAGGTGCAGACCAACCAATCACTTTGGTTGAGAAAATTGACTTGAAGTTAGATTCTTTTCAAGATGTTCTTGATAAACATTCAATTATTTTCAGAGACAGACTTGGTTTAGTAAAGGGGTATGAACATAAAATTGTTCTTAAACCTGGTGCTGTACCTGTGGTGCATAAAGTGCGGAAATGTACCTTTGAGTATTAGAGGAAAATTGAAAGATCACCTGTGTGAATTATGCACAGAAGGGGTTGTTGAGCCAGCTGATTCATCTCAATGGGTGTCTCCGATTGTAGTGGCGGTTAAGAAATCAGGAGACAT
This sequence comes from Pleurodeles waltl, assembly GCF_031143425.1. Taxonomy (NCBI): domain Eukaryota; kingdom Metazoa; phylum Chordata; class Amphibia; order Caudata; family Salamandridae; genus Pleurodeles; species Pleurodeles waltl. The sequence goes on from NC_090440.1 coordinate 265,924,272, forward strand.
GAGATTATGTGTGGACTTGAGGTCTCTGAACAAGAACATTTTGGTAGATTGTTTCCCGTTGCCTAAAATTCAGGATTTGTTGGCGCAATATGGGGGACTGAGAGTATTTTCCTCGATTGACCTCAAGTCCGCCTATCATCAGGTTGAGCTGAGTAAAGAATCTCGTAGTCTCACGACATTTATTACACCGTTTGGCGCTTACCGGTTTTTGCGAATGCCGTTTGGTTTAGCGTCTGCAGCATCTGTATTCCAGAAACTCATGTATCAACTGTTTGGTGAGGAGCATGGTGTGTTGGCGTACCAGGATGATATTTTGATAGGTTCAGAGACAGTTCAGGAACATATACACAAACTTGACAAGGTTGTTGGAATTTTGGAGGCTCATGGGATCACGGTAAGAAAAGAGAAGTGTAAATTTATGGTTGATTCGGTCGATTATTTAGGGCACAGGATTTCGGCTCAAGGAATTTTACCCAAGAAGGATTTGTTAGAGGCAATTGAAAATTCTCCGTCCCCTAAAGATAAAGACCAATTGAAATAATTTCTGGGTCTCTGTGAATATTACTCACGGTTTGTGCAGAACTTTGCTTATCAGACTGAACCTTTGAGGAAAATGTTGAGGAAAGGAGAGAAATTTCAGTGGCAAGAAGAGCAAATGCAAGCGTTTTCAATACTCAAAGATCTTATAATGAAGGCTCCTGCCCTTCAACCTTTCAGTGAGGGTGTACCTTCTATTATTACTGTGGATGCGAGCGGAATTGGCCTGGGAGCTGTTTTGAGTCAAATGGTGGAGGGTAGGGAGCATACCATCGCGTTTGCGTCCAGGCGTCTCTCTAAGGCTGAAATGAATTTCAGCACCATTGAGAGTGAGGCATTGGCTTGTGTTTGGGGTGCTAATCATTTTTCAACATATGTGTGGGGGAGAGAATTTACTATAGGCACTGATCAAAAGCCTTTCGTTTATTTGTGGAATTATAACGTTTTTAATAAAACCAGTCCTAGATTGACCAGGTTATTAGCTAAGTTATATGAATTCAACATGAAAATGAAACATATTTCAGGGGGAAATAACGGCAGGGCAGATTTTCTTTCAAGGTGTCCTGTTAGTGTTCCAATTGAGAATAAGCCAAGTGAAGATGAAGATGTCGTAGTTGGTATGATTGATGGTATGTTTGTTTCGGGAGAGGTTATTTCTAGACAAGCTTGGAAGGAGGCTGTGGACAAGGAGAATTCTCTTTTTCTAATTAAACAGTATATTTGTGAGGGTTGGCCTGGAGGAAATCGCGTTCCTGAAGTGATGAGACCTTTTGACAAAGTCAAAGATGAGTTGAATGTAGAAGATGGTTTTGTTTTGAGGGGGGAGCGTCTAGTACCTCCTAGCGAATTAAGGTATAAATTAGTTCAATTGGCTCATGAGGGACATGTGGGAATTACCGGCACAAGGAAACGGTTGCGAATGTACTATTGGTGGCCGGGTATGGACTCGGAAGTGGAGGTAGCAGTTAGGAATTGCTGTGACTGTAAGGGGGCAGATAAGAGTTTGCATACACGGGAGGTGCCGTTATGTCCTGTACCTTTTCCTGATAAACCCTGGCAAAAGCTTAGTTTGGATTTTATTGGTCCAATAGGGGGTATGAATGGAGGCAAGAGGTACGTGTTAGTTGCCGTAGATTAGCATTCCAAATGGATTTCGTATAAATTTTTGAGAGAACCTAACACTACCAGTGTCATTGGATTCTTGAAAGAAATTTTTAATTGGGAGGGAATTCCTAAGTGTTTGGTTACGGATAACGGTGTACAATTTGTATCGCACCAAATGATTGAATTTTTGAAGGGTCTTAATATTAAGCATCTTACTACTGCTTTATATAGTCCCCAGGGTAATGGTCTGGTTGAGAGAGTAAACAGAATAGTTAAGGAAACTATACAATTGGCCATTCATGCTGGGAAGAGTGTGCAGGATGTGGTGGCAGAAAGGATTTGGTGTTATCACAATACACCACATTCTTCTACAGGGGTAACTCCTTTTGTATTATTAAAGGGTAGACACTCTTGTAATGAACTGTCTCCTGATTGGGTTGTACAACAAACCATGACAGGGGGTGCCACTCCTGGAATTAAACAGGTGAAGGATAGAGTGGAGAAATTGCAAGTTAAAAGTAAATTGAGATATGATAAGCTCAAAAGTGTGTGTGATATACAATTTTGTGTTGGAGATAAAGTTAGAGTGAAGAGACCTCATGGCAAAAGAAGTGGGGAGTCGAATTTTTATCCTACCACTAAGGTATTCAGGGTATCAAGGCATTCTGTCATGGTGGAAAATGGTAAGTGGTGGAACAAGAGGAGTATGGTGAAGGTTTGTGATGGGCAAGGAGTTTTGCCTGACATTCAACATTCAGGTGTGCGTGTCGGAGGCGATTTTAGTTTTGGTGGGGGTGTTGGTTATGCTCAGGAGGTGGGATCAGGTGAAAATATGCAGAGGAGTGGGACGCAACATGAATATAGAAATTGGAGTATGCAAGGTGCAAATGATCAGGAGGTGGGTTCAGGTGAAAATGTCCAGGGAAGCAGAGCGCAACATGGACGCAACAGTGGAAATCTGTGCATGGATTGTGCAAGTGAACAAAGTGATGCTGGATGTTTGGAAGGAGGTGGAAATCGGGAGGCGGAGGTTAATAGACCCAAAAGGATTATTGGTAAACCTAAATATCTAGGTCAATATGTTTTGTATTAAGGGATGTTCATGCGGCTTGTGGAAAACATCCTGAGTTCATGTTCGATCAATGTAATGTAGATTTATATATTTTTGTTCCAAGTTGGGGGGATTGTCGTTATATCTATGTCATCTGTTTTGTTGTTTTGTTAAGGGGAAAGATGTGTTATGTTTAATTATTAGTATTATTTTAAGTGGCAGTGCACCTTTATGGAAGGTTGCCTTCTATGTATTCTGGTGACCTCAGCAGCATTCCATCGGTGTCAGTTGAGATGTCGATCCTCCGGTGGATGGCTGCTGAGGACGTTGGTGTTGACATAAGGAAATAAACTCCACTTTCAGGAACCGTTTGTCTGCAGCTTTTCTTCTTCACTTCGGATACAATACTTTCATACAATATCTACCATCAACCAGTATAATTAACATGTATTTCCAGTGCTGGTGGAATCAGTACCTAAACATTTTATAAACAGTGACCTTACCTACTGTAAGGAAATGCCTCCTTGGCATGGTTGCCCCCTGACTTTTTGCATTTGCTGATGTCAAGTTATGATCTGCTAACCAGGCCCCCGCACCAGTGTTCTTTCTCTAAACTGTACCTTTGTCTCCACAATTGGCACAACCCTGACACCCAGGTAAGTCCCTTGTAACTGGTACCCCTGGAACCAAGGGCCCTGATGCCAGGGAAGGTCTCTAAAGGCTGCAGCATGTCTTATGCCACCCTAGGGACCCCTCACTCAGCACATATACACTGCATGCCAGCTTGTGTGTGCTGGTGGGGAGAAAATGACTAAGTCGACATGGCACTCCCCTCAGAGTGCCATGCCAACCTCACACTGCCTGTGGCATAGGTAAGTCACCCCTCTAGCAGGTCTTACAGCCCTAAGGCAGGGTGCACTATACCACAGGTGAGGGCATATGTGCATGAGCACTATGCCCCTACAGTGTCTAAGCAAAACCTTAGACATTGTAAGTGCAGGGTAGCCATAAGAGTATATGGTCTGGCAGTCTGTCAAACACGAACTCCACAGCACCATAATGGCTACACTGAAAACTGGAAAGTTTGGTATCAAACTTCTCAGCACAATAAATGCACACTGATGCCCGTGTGCACTTTATTGTAAAAATACACCCAGAGGGCATCTTAGAGATGCCCCCTGAAAACATACCCGACTTCCAGTGTGGGCTGACTAGTTTTTGCCAGCCTACCACACACCAGACATGTGGCTGGCCACATGGGGAGAGTGCCTTTGTCACTCTGTGGCCAGGAACAAAGCCTGTACTGGGTGGAGGTGCTTCTCACCTCCCCCTGCAGGAACTGTAACACCTGGCGGTGAGCCTCAAAGGCTCACCCCCTTTGTTACAGCGCCACATGGCATACCAGCTAGCGGAGATGCCCGCCCCTCCAGCCACTGCTCCCCCACTTTGGGCGGCAAGGCTGGAGGAGATAATGAGGAAAACAAGGAGGAGTCACTCCCCAGTCAGGACAGCCCCTAAGGTGTCCTGAGCTGAGGTGACTCTTACTTTTAGAAATCCTCCAACTTGCAGATGGAAGATTCCCCCAATAAGATTAGGGATGTGCCCTCCTCCCCACAGGGAGGATGCACAAAGAGGGTGTAGCCACCCTCAGGGCCAGTAGCCATTGGCTACTGCCCTCCCAGACCTAAACAGCCCCCTAAATTGAGTATTTAGGGGCTCCCAGAAAGGAGGAAGATAGATTCCTGCAACCTAAAGAAGAAGAAGGACTGCTGACCTGAAGCCCTGCAGTGAAGACGGAGACTACAACTGATTTGGCCCCAGCCCCACCGGCCTGTCTCCCTACTTCGAAGAAAACTGCAACAGCGACGCATCCAACAGGGTCCAGCAACCTCTGAAGCCTCAGAGGACTACCCTGCATCTAAAGGACCAAGAAGCTCCAGAGAACAGCGGCCCTGTTCAAGAAACTGCAACTTTTTTAAACAAAGAAGCAACTTTTAAAGACCACAGGTTTCCCGATGGAAGCGTGAGACTTTCCACACTGCACCCGACGTACCCGGCTCGACCTGCGGAAAACTAACACTACAGGGAGGACTCCCCGGTGACTGCGAGCCCGTGAGTAGCCAGAGTTGACCCCCCTGAGCCCCCACAGCAATGCCTGCAGAGGAAATCCAGAGGCTTCCCTCCAGGACCTGAAGGAACTGAACTCCAGTGCAGGAGCGACCCCCAGGCAACCCTCTGCCTAGCCCAGATTATGGCTACCCCGAGGAGCCCCCCCTGTGCCTGCCTGCATTGTTGAAGAGACCTCAGGACCTCCCCATTGATTTCTATTGGAAACCCGACACCTGTTTGCACTCTGCACCCGGCCGCCCCTGTGCCACTGAGGGTGTACTTTCTGTGCCTGCTTATGTCCCCCCCCGGTACCCTACAAAACCCCCCTGGTCTGCCCTCCGAAGACATGGGTACTTACCTGCTGGCAGACTGGAACCGGGGCACCCTTATTTCTATTGAAGCCTATGTGTTTTGGGCAACACTTTGACCTCTGCACGTGACCGGCCCTGAGCTGCTGGTGTGGTAACTTTGGGGTTGCCTTGAACCCCCAACGGTGGGCTACCTTGGACCCAACTTTGAACACTGTAAGTGCTTTACTTACCTGTGAACTTAACATTTACTTACCTCCCCCAGGAACTGTTGATTTTTGCTCTGTGTCCACTTTTAAAATAGCTTATTGCCATTTTTGTCAAAACTGTACATGCTATTGTGATTATTCAAAGTTCCTAGAATACCTGAGTGAAATACCTTTCATTTAAAGTATTGTTTGTAAATCTTAAACCTGTGGTTCTTAAAATAAACTAAGAAAATATATTTTTCTATATAAAAACCTATTGGCCTGGAATTTGTCTTTGAGTGTGAGTTCCTCATGTATTGCCTGTGTGTGTACAACAAATGCTTAACACTACCCTCTGATAAGCCTACTGCTCGACCACACTACCACAAAATAGAGCATTACAATTATCTCTTTTTGTCACTAACTTACCTCTAAGGAGAACCCTTGGACTCTGTGCACACTATTTCTTACTTTGAAATAGTATATACCGAGCCAACTTCCTACATTGGTGGATTAGCGGTGGGGTACAAGACTTTGCATTTGCTGGACTACTCAGCCAATACCTGATCACACGACTAAATTCCAAAAATTGTCATAAGAAACTGATTTGTGAAATGTTATCTATTTTTCTAAAAAAATGTAAGTCCTGCTAGGTCCTTGTGTTAGTCCCTGTTAGCATTTCTTTTAGAGTTTAAAAGTTTTGTAAAAGTTTGGATTAAGTTCTAGAGATAGTCTTAGATTCTTAAAAAGTATCCCAACTTTTAGAGAAATAATGTCTACTGCAGAAGAGATGGTGGTGGAGCTCAACCTCACCCTTTACCTGCATCTTAGGATGTCAGAGTTAAGGACTCTGCAAAATCAAAAGGATAAAAACTGGATCAAACCCTACCAAAGTACAGCTCCAGGAGCTCTTGGCAGAGTTTGCTAGAGACAACCCATCTGAAGATACCCTTACAGAGGATGATGCTAGTGAAGTGGAGGACAATTTCCCCCTTCCACTCCTAGTTAGGGAGACCAGGGTTCCTCCAACCCTGACTCCACAAGTGATAGTCAGAGATGCTGCTTCTCCCACAGGGGAGTGCAGCAACTCTGGAAGCATTGAGGGCAGCCTCAATGAAGATGACCTCCTGTTAGTCAAGATGGCCAAAAGATTGGCTTTGGAGAGACAGCTCCTAGCCATAGAAAGGGAAAGATAAGAGATGTGCTTAGCTCCCATCAATGGTGGCAGCAACTTAAATAGGGTCAGAGATACTCCTGACATGCTAAATATCCCCAAAGGGATTGTAACAAAATATGAAGATGTGATGACATCATCAAATGGTTCACAGCTTTTGAGAGGGCTTGTGCAACCAGAAAAGTAAACACATCTTACTGGGGTGCTCTCCTTTGGGAAATGTTCACTAGAAAGTGTAGGGATAGACTCCTCACACTCTCTGGAAAAAGATGCAGAATCCCATGACCTCATGAAGGCTACCCTGATTGAGGGCTTTGGATTCTCAACTGAGGAGTACAAGATTAGGTTCAGGGGGGCTCAAAAATCCTCCAGCCAGACCTGGGTTGATTTTGTTGACTTCTCAGTCAAAACACTGGATGGTTGGATTAATGGCAGTGGTGTAAATGATTATGATGGGCTGCACAATCTGTTTATGAAAGAACACCTTTTAAGTAATTGTTTCAATGATAAACTGCATCTGGTAGACCTAGGTCCAATTTCTCCCCAAGAATTGGGAAAGAAGGCAGACCATTGGGTCAAGACTAGGGTGACCAAGACTTCTACAGGGGGTGACCAAAAGAAAGGGGTTACAAAGACTCCCCAGGGGAAGAGTGTTGAGACATCCAAGGGTAAAAGTAAAGAGTCTTCTACATGGCCCCAAAAACCTACTCAGGAGGGAGGGTCGAAAGCCTCTTCACAATCCAATTTTGGGTACAAGGGTAGAAACTTTGATCCCAAAAAGGCCTGCTGTCGTAGCTGTAATCAGCAGGGACACCAAACTGGAGACAAGGCCTGTCCCAAGAAAGGTTCCACTTATACTACTACTCCAGTTAGCACTGGAATAGCCAGTCTCCGGGTGGGATCAACAGTGTGCCCAGAGCAAATCAAGGTTCACACTGAAGCTACATTAGTCTCTGAGGGTGGGGTGGACTTAGCCACACTGGCTGCCTGCCCCGCTAATATGCAAAAATACAGGCAGCAACTCTTAATTAATGGGACTAGTGTAGAAGCCCTGAGGGATACAGGTGCCAGTGTCACAATGGTGACAGACAAACCTGGCTGGACAAACTTATCCAGTCACCAACGCTGACAATCAGACTAAAGTACATCCCATGGCTATGGTAACTTTAGAATGGGGAGGGGTCACTGGCCTGAAACAGGTGGAAGTCTCCTCTGCTATCCCAGTAGACTGTTTGCTTGGAAACAGCCTGGAGTCCTCAGCATGGGCTGATGTAGAACTCAAAATCCATGCAGCCATGCTGGGTATCCCTGAACTGGTGTGTGTCAAGACAAGGGCACAGTGCAAGGCTCAGGGTGAAAAAGAGGTGTTGGAGCCTGGAAGAATGGCCCAACCCTCCAAGAGAAAAGGAAAGAAGACTGGGGAACCAGCTTCAACACAGCAAAAGAAAAAGAGCCTCTCTTCCCAGGAAGAAGTTCTGCCCTCTGAGGGCACCGAGCCCCTGGAGTTGGAACCTTATCAGGTTGAACTCTTAGGCCCAAGGGGACCCACAAGGGAACAGCTGTGTAAGCGGCAAGAAACCTGTCCCTCTCTTGAAGGCCTCAGGCAGCAAGCTGCTGAGGAAACCAAAGGAAAAACAGTAGAACACATAGGGTCTATTGGGAAGATGGACTCCTTTACACTGAGGCAAGAGATCCCAAACCTGGTGCCACTAGGAGAGTGGTAGTGTCTCAGGAGTTTAGGGAGTTCATTCGGACCTTAGCCCATGACATTCCACTTGCTGGGCATTTGGGACAAACCAAGAATTGGGCGAGGTTAGTCAACCATTTCTATTTGCCCAACATGTCCCAGAAAGTTAAGGAGTTTTGTGCCTCCTGTGCCACGTGTCAAGCCAGTGGTAAAACAGGTGGCCATCCTAAGGCCCCCCTCATTCCACTTCCAGTGGTGGGGGTCCCCTTTGAAAGAGTGGGAGTGGACATAGTGGGTCCACTTGAACCTCCCACAGCCTCAGGGAATCAGTATTTCCTAGTAGTAGTGGATCATGCTACTAGGTACCCTGAAGCAATTTCCCTTAGGTCCACTACTGCCCCTGCAGCAGCCAAAGCACTCATTGGTATCTTTACCAGAGTGGGATTTCCTAAGGAGGTGGTTTCTGACAGAGGTACCAACTTCATGTCAGCTTACCTGAAACATATGTGGAATGAGTGTGGAGTGACTTACAAATACACCACACCATACCATCCACAAACCAATGGTCTTGTTGAAAGGTTTAATAAGACATTGAAGGCCATGATCATGGGGCTCCCTGAAAAGCTCAAAAGGAGATGGGATGTCCTCTTGCCATGTCTGCTTTTCGCCTACAGAGAGGTGCCTCAGAAGGGAGTAGGGTTTTCCCCCTTTTAACTTTTGGCCATCCTGTAAGGGGACCACTCACTCTTGTGAAAGAAGGCTGGGAGAGACCTCTTCATGAGCCTAAGCAAGATATAGTGGACTATGTACTAAGCCTCCGTTCCAGGATGGCAGAGTTATGGAAAAGGCAAGTAAAAACCTTGAGGCCAGCCAACAAATCCAGAAGATGTGGTATGACCAAAAGGCTGCTATGGTTGAGTTTCAGCCAGGGCAGAAAGTCTGGGTTCTGGAGCCTGTGGCTCCCGAGGCACTTCAGGACAGATGGAGTGGCCCTTGCCCAGTGTTAGAGAGAAAGAGTCAGGTCACCTACCTTGTAGACCTAGGCACTAGCAGGAACCCCAAAAGGGTGATCAATGTGAACCGCCACAAACTCTTTCATGACAGGGCAGATGTAAACATGTTAATGGTTACAGATGAGGACCAGGAAGCTGTGAGTGAACCTCTCCCTGATCTCCTCTCCACTGACCCTATAGATGGCTCAGTAGATGGAGTGATCTATTCAGACACCCTCTCTGGCCAACAGCAAGCTGACTGTAGGAAAGTCTTACAACAGTTTGCTGAGCTCTTTTCCCTAACCCCTGGTCAGACACACCTGTGTACCCATGATGTGGACACAGGAGACAGCATGCCTGTCAAAAACAAGATTTTTAGACAGTCTGAGCAAGCTAAGGAAAGCATCAAAGTGGAAGTCCACAAGATGCTGGAATTGGCAGTCATTGAGCACTCTGACAGCCCCTCGGCTACCCCAGTGCTCTTAGTCCCCAAACCTCACACAAAGATGGCAAAAGAAAGATGAGATTTTATGTGGACTACAGAGGACTTAATTCTGTCATCAAGATAGATGCCCATCCCATTCCAAGGGCAGATTAGTTAATTGACAAATTGGGTGCTGCCAAATACTTGAATACCTTTGACTTGACAGCAGGGTAATGGCAAATAAAAATGGCACCAGGAGCAAAAGAAAAGACAGCATTCTCTACACCTGTTGGGCACTATCAGTTCACTGTGATGCCCTTTGGCCTAAAGAATGCCCCTGACACCTTCCAAAAGTTGGTGAATCAAGTCCTTGCTGGCTTGGAGTCCTTTAGTGCAGCTTATCTTGATGATATTGCTGTCTTTAGCTCCAGCCGGCAGGATCACCTGGTCTACCTGAAGAAGCTTTTGCAGGCCCTGCAAGCAGCAGGCCTCTCTGTCAAGGCATCCAAATGCCAGATAGAGCAGGGTACTGTGGTTTACTTGGGACACCTTGTAGGTGGAGGCCAAGTTCAGCCACTTCAACCTAAGATCCAGACTATTCTAAACTGGGTAGCTCCAAAAACCCAGACTCAAGTCAGGGCATTCCTTGGCTTCACTGGTTACTATAGGAGGTTTGTGAAGGGTTATGGATCCATAGTGACACCCCTCACAGAACTTACCTCTTAGAAAATGCCCAAGAAGGTAAACTGGACTGTAGAATGCCAACAGGCCTTTGACACCCTGAAACAAGCTATGTGCACAGCACAAGTTCTCAAAGCTCCAGATTACTCCAAGCAGTTCATTGTGCAGACTGATGCCTCTGAACATGGGGCAGGGGCAGTTCTGTCCCAATCAAATGATTATGGCCTTGGCCAGCCTGTTGCTTTAATTAGCAGGAGGTTACTCCCCAGGGAGCAGGGTTGGAGTGCCATTGAGAGGGAGGCCTTTGCTGTGGTTTGGTCCCTGAAGAAGCTGAGACCATACCTCTTTGGTACTCACTTTGTAGTTCAAACTGACCACAGACCTCTCAGATGGCTAATGCAAATGAAAGGTGAAATTTCAAAACTGTTGAGGTTGTCCATCTCCCTACAGGGAATAGACTTTATAGTGGAACACAGACCTGGGACTGCCCATGCCAATGCAGATGGCCTTTCCAGGTTCTTCCACTTAGAAAATGAAGACTCTCTTGGGAAAGGTTAGTCTCATCCTCTTTCATTTGGGGGGGGGGGGTTGTGTAAGGAAATGCCTCCTTGGCATGGTTACCCCCTGACTTTTTGCCTTTGCTGATGCCAAGTTATGATTTGAAAGTGTGCTGGGACCCTGCTAACCAGGCCCCAGCACCAGTGTTTGTTCCCTAAACTGCACCTTTGTCTCCACAATTGGCACAACCCTGACACCCAGGTAAGTCCCTTGTAAATGGTACCCCTGGTACCAAGGGCCCTGATGCCAGGGAAGGTCTCTAAGGGCTGCAGCATGTCTTATGCCACCCTAGGGACCCCTCACTCAGCACATACACACTGCTTGCCAGCTTGTGTGTGCTGGTGGGGAGAAAATGACTAAGTCGACATGGCACTCCCCTCAGAGTGCCATGCCAACCTCACACTGCCTGTGGCATAGGTAAGTCACCCCTCTAGCAGGCCTGTAGGAAAGTTGTCCTTTTTGCCCTGGTCACCCCCCACACTTTGTGGACAGGTACTGGTGGTTACTGACTCTTGGCTGTGCCCTGGGTACTGCTTACCATTCCCAGGGCCAGTGCTCTGTGTAAAATGGATATTCAAATTAGGATAATTATAATTGGCCTACCTATAAGTCCCTAGTATATGGTGGGGCATGCGGGTTTAGGGACCACAGCATAGGTAGTGCACCCAAAGGTGCACTGCTGAGGTGCCCAGTGTAATTTTAAAGGCAGGCCTTCCTTGCTGGCTGCTTTTAAATTAAAGTTATATGCAAATTCGACTTTGGAATTAAAAGTAGTTCCAAAGTCTTAAACTACCTTATTTTTACATGTAAGTCACCCCTAAGGTGTGCCCTATGTGTCCCTAGGGCTGGGTGCCATGTAACTATAAGCAGGGACCTTATAAAATTAGTTGTATAAGTCCTGGTGAGGTAAACAGAGCCAAATTCGTTTTTCCCTCATTGTAGTAAATGGCCTTCATAGGCTAGAGTGGGGAGACGTTATTTTAATTTTTAAAGTCCCCTTAAATGATGGATACCAAGAGTTCAGTATCAAATTAATTGTTATAATAAATCCCACAACAGTTATTGGATTTAATATAACTTGTTCAGGTAAAGAGTATTAAACTTTACCTGAAAAGTTGCCAAATTCAGCCCTGCATTGTTTTTTACTGCTGTGCTCTGATTGGCCAGCCTCTAGCAGCCTGGCCAGGCTGCCTTGATGAGGTGTGAAGTGTGCCTGTGGGATGGAATCTCCCCTCAGCAGATGGTGAGGCAGGAAGGGAGAGGGCTGCCAAACTGATCTTCAAAGACAGAGAAGGACATTTGGAGCAACCAGCAACACCCCCACATCCTGCAACCCCAGACAACTAGATGCCCCTTGATTAGATTAGGAGAGGGCAGGAGAGGGGTGTGTTTATGATTTTTAGCCACACCAGTGGGTGGGCTCAGCCAGATGTAACCTCTAAAAATCAGATTCAGCCATGATGGATTTTTGGAGAATGTTGCCTCCTGGGACTGATTTTTGCCACACTTCCCAGGAAGTGGTCATCACAGGGGGAAGGACCCTGCACCTGATTGGAGAACCAGGACCCCCCTGCTTTTCACGCAAGAGCAAGGATAAAACTGGCAGACCTGCACCCACACCTCAGATCCCCATCAGATTCCAACAAGGAAGAACCAAAGGAGAAGAAGGACTGCCCTGCTGGACCCCTGGCCTGCACCTGGAACCTGAACTTAGAAGGACTGCACCAGCTGCACACTTGGGCTTCACCAAAAGAAGGACTTTGCTTGGCTTCAACTGGTTCAAGGAGGGACTCCCTGTTTGCTACAGGTGAAAAAGTGCTAACCAGAGTCCCCTGCACCAACTCCTGAAGAAATCAACCAGCTGGCCACTGCCCAGTGGCCAAAAAGGAGTTTGCGCCAGGTACATTCTGGGAGTTGTAGTCCCCACCCCCAAGGACCATCTCAGAACTTCTGGACCCTTGGGGTGAGCTGTGGACCTCAAAAGAACCTTAAAAGGACATATGGGAGAAGCCCCAGAAGTTTGGAGAAGTTTGGAGAACTTTTGAGAAACAAATGCTCCATAGAGGGACCGGCCCGCCGCAGCAACTCTAGCCGGCTTGCCTCAACCGCGACCCGGCCTGATTTGCGAGTTCATCCCGGTAAAGAAAATCTCCAAAAAAGAGACCAAGGGCCAGATGTATGAAACGTTTTTGCACTCGCAAACGGTGTGAATCGCTAAAATCGGCCTTTTGCGAGTGCGAAAACGTGGTCTGCGATGCACGAAAAGCATTCGCAGACCAAAAATAAGAAATCGCAATGTTTGCGATTTTTTGCATTGCGAGCTGGTTTTGCGAGTCGCATTTTGCGATTCGGTATTTCCAGTAGGAAATTGCGAGGCGCAAAATGCGATTCGCAAAATCCAATGAAAATACCATGAACTGAAACCAGGTGGTAACCAGGTGCAACCTATATAAAGAGGCCCAGAATGCCTCAGTCACTTTTCCACAATGGCTGCACTCTACGTCTTGGCGAGGAGGATGAGGATCTTGGCAGGTTTGAGGAGAGTGCGCATTACACTTTTTGACCTGACAGAGGAGGAAATATATGAGAGGTATGGGTTGAACTCAGCCATGATACTTGACCTGATAGCTAAGCTACAACCCATACTGCAGCGCAGAACACTAAGGACTCATAGCATACCCACCCATGTGCAGGTATTATGCTCCCTACACCTACTCGCCTCAGGGAGCTATCAAGGGGTCATAGCAGCAGCTGGAGGGGTCTCACAGAGTACCCTCTCCAGATATTTTAATTCTTTCATCAACGCCATGCTGAGCAAACTACAACAGTACATGAGATTCCCCCACACCCCACAGGAAATACAGCAGAGAAAAATAAAGTTTTACCGGATAGCACAGTTCCCCCACGTCCTAGGTGCCATAGATGGCACACATGTGGCAATATGTCCACCATCAGCCACAGAGTATGTGTATCGAAACCGTAAATACCAACATTCCATGAATATTCAGGTGATATGCAATGCCTCCTATATCATAACAGATCTCGTGGCCAGGTACCCAGGGAGCACACATGATTCGTACATCTTTCGCCACAGCGGCATTCACACAAGACTACTAGCTGTGGAGTTTGGTGAAGGATATCTACTAGGTATTGTCCCTCTGTACACTGGCGGATTTATGCAGTTGTGACGTCAGATGGCTCACTTACTCATTATACCCTCTGTTCCTTCCAGGAGACAATGCCTACGCAGTGCGCACCTACATGATGACACCCTACCTCAATCCTACAACACCAGCAGAGCGGAGATACAATGCAGCACACAGGGCAACCCGCAACGTGGTGGAGCGCACATTTGGACTGCTGAAGAGTCGCTTCCAGTGCCTACACAAAAGTGGAGGGACAGTACAGTACAGTCCAGAGACTACATGTAGAATAGTGGCTACTTGAGCAATCTTGCATAATATAGCTACAGCCAGGGGCATACCTGTAGAAATCAGTGACACTGAATCAGATGAGGATAACGATCCCATACCACCTCTACAGCCAGCAGACAGGACCAGTGCAGCAGAGGGAAGGCAGAGGCGTGCCAACATCACACACAACCATTTCAGACGTGAGTATGAATGACACAAATCCACTGACAACTGTACCTGTAGTGATATAAATGTATTACCTTACGTCAGGTAATGTATGAGTGAGTAATAAATGAAACAGGTGATGTGACAAACACAAAAAAACTAATGACAGAGTCATGCACTATTTCCTCATAGTGGCAACAGCAGTCTAATGGTGGCACGAGTAATTTTCTTCTCCCACGCACACCACTCGGGTGCCCAGTTACGTCACTGGCACCTCTATTGTCACCTTCAGTGGCAGTGCTGTGCCTGGCACTGTGCCGTCTGGTGTCTGCTGCTGGTACGGCAACACTGATGAGGCTGGAACTGTCCTCAGTGTCCCCCAGTGCTACCTCACTTGGAGTGGCTGATCTTTGTCCCATTATGTGTTCTATCACATTCGTGATCTGAACAAGTCCCTGGACAACGTCCCTGCTGCTACCTGCAGCCTCCACTTGCGCCGCCACTGCGCAATGGGCGATCACTGCAGTGGAATTTGCCATCCTGTTAGAGGACCTGCAGTAGCTGCCAAACATTGTCCGGAATCTGTGCTCCTGTCTGCGCCGGCTAACCCTCTCATGGCGCAGCTCCTGGCAGAGGTCACGGACAGCACTTGTAAGGTCCCTGGTGTCCTCTGAAGCCTGCACCTGTCCCTCACGCAGCTGTATAATATTGCCATTGAGTGCGTCCAGTTGGCGATGCAGGCCCATCATGTTGCAGTTGAGTTTGCGCAGGTTTTGGTCTAAAGTAAGGATCCGCTTATTTTTCAGACGCTGCTGCTGCAACATAGCAGCTTCAAGGCCCCCGAATAAGGAGGGACTCTCACCTGCCTCATGATGTTGTTCCCGGGACTTCGTCGCAATACTGCATGGTGCTGTGGTTGGCTGACCCCTGCCCTCCAGAATCGGTCTGCACCTGTCTGGTGCTGACGGTGTGCTTGGCCCTTCCTGCTGCTCATCAGAGTCGTCGCTGAGCTCTGGCAGTGGCAGTGCCCTGGGCCTGCGTCGGACAGTCGACATGTGGAGGGACCCACTGGTGTTTGTATCTGAGGGCTGATGGGTGTCCGTCTCTCCTACACATGTAGATGGTGTGGCTGCTGGGCCTGGCCCACTTGCAACAACAATATGCAGCATGTCAGTTCTGTATGTTACATTATCTGTCAGACAATGGTACAGGTACTGCTCTACACAGTGTTGTGTGTGCTGTGTTACTTTGGGTGTCACTATACTTAATTACATTGTTGTGCTACTTTCAGTACTAGTTTGTGGACTGCCACTCCCATAATGCATTGTTGTGCTGCTTCTAAGATGTGGACTGGACTACTTCACACACTGCTTCACATTACATGCTAATTCCTAAGGGGCTTTTGTGCATATACATATACAATATAGCGCCTACCTTGGCTGGTACTCGGTGTGCCGGAGGTGTCGATGTCTGTGACCCCAGTCACAGCTTCAGGGAGGAGTGTGGACTCCACCAGGTCCTCCAATGGTGTTGATGGTGCTTCTGTTGGTGATCCTCCACCTGTATCCCTGGCCTTCGCAAGTCTCCTTGCCACCCTCTCCTGGTGGTACCACCTTTTTTTTATTTCTTCGATAGAGAGCTGTGCCACTCCAATGGCGCAGATTTTGGACTGTATGTCCAGCCATAATCTCCTCTTTTCACTCTCAGGCACCTGGAATGAGCTTTTTCCAAACAGGCGGTCATGGCTCCTCACCACCTCCTCAGTTAGAACCTCAAGCTCCTGTTCACTGAATTTCAGCTTGCACTTCCTTTCAGCCTTCTCCTGTGCTTGGCCTGGGGTGTCCATCCTGGCTCAGGTGTTCTTGCTCCTTCTGAGTGCTGCTCTGTGTGGCTGGGCTGCTCTCTCTCAGGATGCTGGTTTGGGTGTGGCACCTGAAACTCCCTGGGATAACTCATTTCCTGCTGGTGATGTCATCAGGCTCCCAAACTTTCTCGCATTTTGCAATTTTTTACCGAATCGCAAAAAAATTGCAATTTGCGATAATGCAAATTGCGATTCGGTAAATGGGCCTCGCAAACCACAAATAGCGATTTTTAAGAAATTGTTATTTCTGATTCGCAATTTTGTTACATGGCCAATTGCGACTCAGAAATAGCGATTTCTTAAAAATTGCAATTTGCGATTCGCATGGTCCAGTTTTCATACATATGGCCTTAAGTCCGAAGGTAAAAAGTTGACCAGGACCTCCCAGCCAGCGTATCCAAGGAGGGCTCTAGGGACGTCAGATCAAGATCCAGGTTTACCCCGGTCCAAGGATTTTCACCTCGAAAAAACGACTAAGTCCGAAGGTAAAAATCTCCACAGAGGATTCCCGCGACGTGTATCCGGAGAAGGGCTCCAGGAGGTCGGATTGGACTGGCAGGTTCGTCCCGCTGAAGAAAATCTTTGAAAAAGAGACTAAGGGGGTCATTCTAACCCTGTTGGTCATTGACCGCCAGGGTCGACGACCACGGAAGCACCGCGAACAGGCTGGCGGTGCTTCCTTTGCTATTCCAACCGCGGCTTCCAGTCGGGTCCGGCGGTTTCCCGCCGGATTTCCCCCGGCTGGGAGAATCCTCAAGCAGCGCCGCCATGGGGATTCCGACCCCCTTCCCGCCAGCCTGTTTCTCGCGGTTTTCACCGCCAGAAACAGGATGGCGGGAACGGGTGTCGTGGGGCCCCTGGGGCATGGGCAGTGGAGGGGCCCCCTAACAGGGCCCCAGCAGGATTTTCACTGTCTGCTTTGCAGACAGTGAAAATCGCGACGGGTGCAACTGCACCCGTCGCACCCCTGCAACACCGCCGGCTCCATTCGGAGCCGGCTTCAATGTTGCAGGGCCTTTCCCGCTGGGCCGGCGGGCGCTCTTTTGGCGGTCGCCCGCCGGCCCAGTGGGAAAGTCGAAATGGCCCCCGCGGTCTTTTGCCCGCGGAGTGGTCTTTCTACGGGGGAAGTTTGGGTGGCGGCAACCGCCGCCCGCCAAACTCGGAATGACCCCCTAAGTGTGAAGGTAAACTTTTAACCGAGGCCTCCCGCGGCCTGTAGCCGAGCAGGGCTCCATCGTGGTCGGCCTTAAACTTTGACTTTGCCCCGGTCGAGGTGCAACCTCTTTAAAAATTCATATCTCCGGTTCCCCTTATCCGATTTTATTCGTTTTTGTGTCATTTTAAAGATACAAATATAAACTATTTTTATAAATTGGTTTTGGAGTTTTAAACTGTTTCCTGTGTTTTATTTAATTACTGTTTTGTGATATTTGAATGCTTTACACTCTGGTGGTCATTCTGACCCTGGCGGTCTTTGACCGCCAGGGCGGAGGACCGCGGGAGCACCGCCGACAGGCCGGCGGTGCTCCAATGGGGATTCCGACCGCGGCGGTAAAGCCGCGGTCGGACCGGCACCACTGGCGGGGTCCCGCCAGTGTACCGCGGCCCCATTGAATCCTCCGCGGCGGCGCAGCTTGCTGCACCGCCGCGGGGATTCCGACCCCCCCTACCGCCATCCAGATCCCGGCGGTCGGACCGCCGAGATCCGGATGGCGGTAGGGGGGGTCGCGGGGCCCCTGGGGGCCCCTGCAGTGCCCATGCCACTGGCATGGGCATTGCAGGGGCCCCCGTAAGAGGGCCCCTACATGTATTTCACTGTCTGCTGCGCAGACAGTGAAATATGCGACGGGTGCAACTGCACCCGTCGCACAGCTTCCACTCCGCCGGCTCGATTCCGAGCCGGCTTCATCGTGGAAGCCTCTTTCCCGCTGGGCTGGCTGGCGGTCTGAAGGCGACCGCCCGCCAGCCCAGCGGGAAAGTCAGAATTACCGCCGCGGTCTTTCGACCGCGGAACGGTAACCTGACGGCGGGACTTTGGCGGGCGGCCTCCGCCGCCCGCCAAGGTCAGAATGAGGGCCTCTGTCTCCTAAGTTAAGCCTTGACGCTTGTTGTCAAGCTACCAAGGGTTGAGCTGGCTTTAATTTACTGAGATCTAACTGGACCTAAGTGGAGGTTAGTGGCCTATTGCTAAGTGTAGGTACCTACCTGCCCTTACCAATAACCCATTTTCCAACAAGGCTTTACAGCCCTAAGGCAGGGTGCACTATACCACAGGTGAGGGCATATGTGCATGAGCACTATACCCCTACAGTGTCTAAGCAAAACCTTAGACATTGTAAGTGCAGGGTAGCCATAAGAGTATATTGTCTGGGAGTCTGTCAAACACGAACTCCACAGCACCATAATGGCTACACTGAAAACTGGGAAGTTTGGTATCAAACGTCTCAGCACAATAAATGCACACTGATGCCCATGTGCATTTTATTGTAAAAATACACCCAGAGGGCATCTTAGAGATGCCCCCTGAAAACATACCCGACTTCCAGTGTGGGCTGATTAGTTTTTGCCAGCCTGCCACACACAGGACATATTGCTGGCCACCTGGGGAGAGTGCCTTTGTCACTCAGTGGCCAGGAACAAAGCCTGTACTGGGTGGAGGTGCTTCTCACCTCCCCCTGCGGGAACTGTAACACCTGGCGGTGAGCATCAAAGGCTCACCCCCTTTGTTACAGCGCCACAGGGCATCCCAGCTAGTGGAGACGCCCGCCCCTCCGGTCACTGCCCCCACTTTTGGCGGCAAGGCTGGAGGGGATAATGAGGAAAACAAGGAGGAGTCACTCCCCAGTCAGGACAGCCCCTAAGGTGTCCTGAGCTGAGGTGATCTTACTTTTAGAAACCCTCCATCTTGCAGATGGAGGATTCCCCCAATAGGATTAGGGATGTGCCCCTCTCCCCACAGGGAGGAGGCACAAAGAGGGTGTAGCCACCCTCAGAACCATTGGTCATTGGCTACTGCCCTCCCAGACCTAAACACACCCCTAAATTGAGTATTTAGGGGCTTCCAGAACCGAGGAAGATAGATTCCTGCAACCTAAAGAAGAAGAAGTACTGCTGACCTGAAGCCCTGCAGTGAAGACGGAGACTACAGCTGATTTGGCCCCAGCCCCACCGGCCTGTCTCCCTACTTCGAAGAAAACTGCAACAGCGACACATCCAACAGGGTCCAGCAACCTCTGAAGCCTCAGAGGACTATCCTGCATCTAAAGGACTAAGAAGCTCCTGAGAACAGCAGCCCTGTTCAAGAAACTGCAACTTCTTGAAACAAAGAAGCAACTTTTAAAGACCACGCGTTTCCCGCCAGAAGCGTGAGACTTTCCACTCTGCACCCGACGCCCCCGGCTCGACCTGTTGACTCCCGGGTGACTTCGAGCCCGTGAGTAGCCCGAGTTGACCCCCCTGAGCCCCCACAGCGATGCCTGCAGAGGAAATCCAGAGGCTCCCCCTGACCGCGACTGCCTGCTTCAAGGAACCCGACGCCTGGAAACCACACTGCACTCGCAGCATCCAGGACCTGAAGGAACCGAACTCCAGTGCAGGAGCGACCCCCAGGCGACCCTCTGCCTAGCCCAGGTGGTGGCTACCCCGAGGAGCCCCCCCTGTGCCTGCCTGCATCATTGAAGAGATCCCCGGGTCTCCCCATTGATTCCTATTGGAAACCCGACGCCTGTTTGCACTCTGCACCCGGCTGCCCCTGTGCCGCTGAGGATGTACTTTCTGTGCCTGCTTGTGTCCCCCCCGGTGCACTACAAAACCCCCCTGGTCTGCCCTCCGAAGCCACGGGTACTTACCTGCTGGCAGACTTGAACCGGGGCACCCCATTTCCATTGAAGCCTATGTGTGTGGGGCACCACTTTGACCTCTGCACCTGAACGGCCCTGAGCTGCTGGTGTGGTAACTTTGGGGTTGCCTTGAACCCCCAACGGTGGGCTAACTTGGACCCAACTTTGAACCCTGTAAGTGTTTTACTTACCTGTGAACTTAACATTTACTTACCTCCCCCAGGAACCGTTGATTTTTGCACAGTGTCCACTTTTAAAATAGCTTATTGCCATTTTTGTCAAAACTGTACATGCTATTGTGATTATTCAAAGTTCCTAGAATACCTGAGTGAAATACCTTTCATTTAAAGTATTGTTTGTAAATCTTGAACCTGTGGTTCTTAAAATAAACTAAGAAAAGATATGTTTCTATATAAAAACCTATTGGCCTGGAATTTGTCTTTGAGTGTGTGTTCCTAATTTATTGCCTGTGTGTGTACAACAAATGCTTAACACTACCCTCTGATAAGCCTACTGCTCGACCACACTACCACAAAATAGAGCATTAGAATTATCTCTTTTTGCCACTATCTTACCTCTAAGGGGAACCCTTGGACTCTGTGCACACTATTTCTTACTTTGAAATAGTATATACAGAGCCAACTTCCTAAACCTACTATGTATGTCTTCAGTATAACTAATATTTTTGCAGCCTTAGAGATGATCTGTATGACATATATGCCACAGCAATTATAGTTTTTATGGTTTTGTTGTTGAAAAACATGTAGGTTTTATTAACAACTGTCTTCATGTTGGTGTGTTTTTGTATGATTTTGATCTTCCGGTGATATGCTCAGGATGTGAAATGCAATGAGTGGTTTAGCAGATGAAGTATACAGTTGGCTCAGGTAGAGTAGTAAGAGACTGAAGCTCTTTATCTGAAAAAAGTAAATAGAAATACTGCATTAAATTGATAAATCATGGGAGATTAATCTACAAATATAAGTGTCCAACATGAACAATTAAGAAAGTAAGCAAGAACTACATGGAATAATAACAGCCCATGCAAGTGTACACACATTTCAGATAGAAGTAACCAGAGCAATCTTCTACTATCATATTATTACAAGAATCTCATTAGTGGGATAATGAAGCCTTAAATCATAAAGCATGGTGCCTTCTGTCTATAATATATTACAAATAGATTGAGAAGGGTAAATAGGGGTGGTTTAGTGGTCATTCACAAAACCTTGCCCAAAATCACGTGTTTCAATGCAGAGACATACTCCACTTTTGAAAAACTGGGTTTAATTCTCCAATCCATACACTCAACCATACACAACTTATGCTACCCGCCCTCTGGGAGACAACTAACTCTTCATAGAATAATATGTTTAGTGGGCCCACTAAAGAACTTTCTCGGTTATCCTCCAACAGAAAGCAACAATATTAAGGAAAACATTAACCTCCACTGGTATGATTTAATGGATACACCATGGTAGAGTAAAAACCTAAATGAGGGCAGCCAAATGAGACTCATTGAATGGAGGTGAAAGCAATATCTCTCAACCATGTACCTGTCTTAAGTGAGTTCTTAGAAAATAAAATACAAGTGCAAAAACATTGAAGTTAAAGCCATTTACCTCAGATCACAATACAGTCAAGCAAGAAATAGACTGAAGAAACTATTCAACATTATCAAACAGCAGACAATCTCTATGAGAAAAGCCCACAACTATTCATAACACAGAGAGAAACAATGAGCTATCAGATTTCTTCACTGAGAAGGTAGCAAAGACAACATTGTTTCTTCTACCCATCACAGCCACCTCAGAAAGCATACTACTTTCCCCAAACTGCAATGTGGTATGGATTAAGTTTAGATTAGTCAATGAGTGAGATGGATTGCAGTTCAGTGTTGTGGCATGATGGGGCAAGGGTCCAATTTGACCACACAGTGGATGGACGTCATAGTGGTGGTGGCACCTTATTGGGTGATGCCGCGCCATGTGGTTAACACTGGTTCTTTGGATAAGTGTTGGGGGCATTTGGCACGGTTAATCATGTTTGGTTGTGGGTCAAAGTTTCTGTAATTGGTGGTGATTTTGTTGCTGAAGAAGTGAGAGAGATTGTTGCCTAGGTCGTACGAGAGGGTGATTGAGTTAGAGGCAGCTGATGGTGAGGATTAAATCTTTCACAATGGTAAGGATTTCTTTGCTTCTTTTGTAGACTAATCTCTTTTATAATTATTATCAGCACAAATTGTATTAGTGTTTATCATTTATTGAAGGTAGATCTAGGTCACATCATTTCTTAATATGTCAAGTAAATCATCTACAATCAGATTATCCATGGCTTCCATAATATTACAAGCCCAAAATCCTTTTGACTATGTGGTTTGCAATTGTAAAGTGACGCCTCAATAATGGGCTGGCTCAAGTCCTAATTTCTAAAGTTATTTAAAATGTGTGTATAACCAATAAGGGTTACCTTTATCAGTGTTATTGCTGTCCTTTTACTGGAGCCCACCAACTTCTCAAACATCTAATATTAAAGTATTTAGATATGCAAATAACTAAATCAAGTATTCAGTTTATGAAGATTACATTTTACTTTATGTTTCTAATCCTGCCTTTTCAATGCCACCTTGAAGAAATTGCCTATTTCTCAATGTCTTGGTTTATGTGAAATGTTGAAAACCCTGAAATACTGCAATATACTAAGTTCTGTTGGAGAATTTCTGCTGCTTTGGGGTAGTATTAAAATAAAATGTTTAGATACGTGACTGTCAAATCCGGTAAATAAACCATTACTTTTAATGGAATTTTTGTTTGCAAACACCTAATTTCTCAATTTACAAGTGATCTCCAATACACTTGTGTAGGTAGTGTAGACTAAAATATGAGTGAAGTAATGTTAGTTTTGCTATCATTTACACATAATACTTCAAGACATTAGACAGCTGTCCTGCTGCGCATTTATGGCATACCAATAAAGAGAGCATTTAATTAAAAGAAGACACTAGAATACCACAAAACTAGTTTAAATCGCTCAACTTAAACATATTGCCCAATAGTTAAGTGAAGGTTAAGGGGGTAAATGGAAATCGAAATAGATATTCTGGGGTAACCATAACTCCTACAGTGTTTATTTTCGTTCTCTGGTCAATATGATAAAATCCTTTTGCAAATTATTAATTTTACGAATCTATTTGATATTCCCTCGTTAGTGACATAATTAATTCGATTCCTTTTAGTCAACAAAGTGAAATCCCACAAGCTGTAATTTATAAATGTCTTAAATAATGAAAAACAGATAGAATTAAAACCAAAGTAAAAATACTTTGGTGAAATTGGCTCACAATAATATCTGATTTTAAATCAATTGTCCATCCACCCTGTTAGCACTACCAATTACTAGTTTATGTGTGTAATTGAATTTTGTTTCTTCCTGCGACTTTGTATAACATACATTTATTAAGTGCTTCTGGCCCTGTAGGCTTTTACACAACTGCTATTCCTCTAGAACATTTGTTCTTTTCCACCGCCCTCTTGTTCATGCATTTTTGCTTTAGGTGTGGCCTCAAATAATGATTTCGTATGCAAAAGTTCCCTTTTCCTTTCTAATGTAGTCTTACATGGGTTGTCTGAAAAGTGGTGAGCTTTTCCTATGCAAGGAAATGTTTTAGACGTATTACTAACCATTGCCTTACAACAACTCACTCCTACCTGTACAAGCATCAATAAATCAGCAAAGCAGCTACAGTGGAATGGCATTTGTTACAACCACTGATTAGAACAAAACATGTATTTTACTTATCCCTTGTTAATGAAAGCGATATCGTATGGTGCCCTTTACCATCTTTTGTTTCCAAAACACCCAGATGCGCATTTATAGTTTGGTGGGATGGTAGCACCAACATAAACTGGCAAGGCTCACACTCCACAATACTCACACCTTTCCCACTCTACTTAGAGGTGAGAGCTGCAGAGTTTGCGATCGTGGAGCCTTAGCTGGCTGCATTGATGGGAACCCTTCCTCTGGTGGCCCATCCACCACCAGACCACAAAGTCATAATGATGGTTCCCCACTTATGTGGAGCAGGGTAAGAGTCACTGAAAAACCTAACCTGCAAAACAAAGAGATACCACAAGGCGTTCGCTAGATATTGGTCTACCATATGCTTGCAGCTTTTTATCTTGCTTAGCATTTTTCCATTGTTCTGTGGATAAAACCATTGCTACTACTTAACTGTCACCATCTCATCATTTGAACATATACCATGTGACGTTTATATTACACTTCCTTACACGGTATTTTTAATTTTAATTTTCTTTTTTCAGCTCTGGCTGGGCCAATAGCTAAACATATGACAGAGTGGGCTTTTGCTCCATAGAGTATTAGTCGATCACCTCATGCTTGTAGCTGTTTAATATATTATCCTGCCTTCCATGCAGTGCTTGCATTATAATGTGAGGGGCAATATTAAGCTTCAAAAATACTAAATGATCACACAATACGTTCTTTATTTATGCATGCTTGGCATAAACAACATAGGGCCAGATGTATCAAACATTTTTTCATTTGCAAACGGTGCGAGTTGCAAAATTCGTCCATTTGCGAATGCAAAAATGCCTTTCAGGATTTATGAAAGCATCCGCAGTGCAAATTCAAGGAATCACTAAAATAACGATTCCCTGAAATTGCGACTTCATTTAGGGAATCGCAAATTACGATTCTCTAAATAGGAAACCACAAATAGGGAATTCTTATTTGCGATTTCCAAAGCACATGTATCAAGCATTTCCTAAATGCGAATTGGGCATTTAGGAAATGCAATTACCACCAAATCCAATGTGGTGGTAAGCATGTGCAATTTTAAAAAACGCATTATAAATGCCTTTTTTTTAAATGACATGTAGCGCACACATGCCCTAGGGGCATTGTGCGCTTCACATGTCCACAAATATTTTTTTGGGGTGCATCAAAAGGGGCCCTAGGCCCCCAGCACCCTGGGGTTTGCATTACCTAATTTGCAAATTCCTAACAGGAAATTCGGAAATGCAAAACCATTCGCACCTATGGGCCTACAGGCCCATAGGGACGAATGGAGTACCATTCCCTAATTGCGAATCAAATTTTAGGAAATCGCTTTTACCAAATCTCATTTTTCATACATCCCATTTTGCATTTCTTAAACAGCCATTTCTTAAAATTCGCTATTTAAGAAAGGCAAACTGGGAGCTTGATACATCTGGCCCATAATTCTTTACTGGTGTGTGTTTTTCCACTGCAGTCGGCTTTTTGTGTTTTAGACAGAACTCGTGTGTGATCCTGGCCTCCTAATGGTCACTTTATTTTGTTGTCTCTCTCTAGACTGCGACAGCTGAATTCCAAGATGGCCACTCATATCTCACGAGATTTCGGGCAACCTTAAAAGTTCCACTGATTGCATTTTTCAAAAATGTGATTACTAATATTCATTTTGTATCATTGCATTCACTGGCTCAGTGTAGATTATAGAAAACATGGTCACCAGAAAGAAATAGTTTTCTTGGTAGTTGCAACCAGAAATACAATATACCTTTACACAAATCCAGTGTCCATAAGGGCTTTTTGTCATCTTTTTTATCGTTGTCAGCCTGTGACAAGAAGTGCAAATGGATCATGCAGTCTTACTGTAGTCTGTGTTCTTTTTTGCTGTCTAGAAGACACTACAGCTTTATTGTATTACCCCTATAAAAATGAACCTTAGTGTCACAGCGTGCTTGAGTGGAGAAGGTTCCTGAGTTCCTTCATCGTATCCTTCATAATGTCAATAAAAACACTTTTAATGAGTTAACCTCCATGGGGCCGGCTTTAGCACTGGTGGTGCCATTCGCAATAGTCTTATTTGGTGCCCCGTACCCCATGACCATTTCCTCAGGTTCACTCACTATCATGCAGCAAATGTACACCCTCATCTCTCTTTAGCCCCTCTTTCACACACATTAATTTGTTTTAAAGCACTTGTTAAGGCTGGCTTTACAAATCCACTCAGCTTTCCACATAAAATATTGTTCTGTTTTTTGCAGCAGGTATATTAACCCTTCACGATACTTTATAGAGAGTCAAAGCTGCCGCTAGACAAACCTCCATTCTCTCGCTCTAGCAAAAACATTAACCACAAGAGGTATCTTGAAATTTTAATTGCTTCCTGAAGGCTGGACGCACAAGAAACGTTTCAGCAGGTGTTTTGAAATCGCACGTTTTGTAAGTTATTGCTAAACACAGCGCCCCCCTGAGGTCAATACCCACTGCAGCCACACCACTTGCACTGCCCTAAAGCCGGCCCTGAACCTCCATAAACACACTTGCATTTACAATGCAAACGAGATGTCAAAGCAGCGTCATAGTCTATTTAAAAACGAGAGCCCACATAGCCAGCCTTCTGCTTCAAGTTCCTGCATGGAGACAAATGAACATTTTTAAACATGGCATCAGGTTTGAGAATTGGGTTATTGGTTGAGTAGGGTGTGGGCCCCGGTCAAGCTGCAACCACAATCATTGTCAGGGTAAGATGCAAGCAAACCATAAAATAACCTGTGCTTATTCCCCTGGTAGTTTAGCAAGAGCAGTCAGGCTTAACTTCGAGGCATTGTGTCAAGTATTTGTGCAATATTTTAAAATGTAAAACAGTGAAAATACCACACAAAAAGATCGCACAGCAGGTTAGAAAAATAGAGCTAATCCAGTTAATAAAACAAGACCAAAACTACTAAAAATCCAACCACTAGAAGCAGAATTATGAATTTTTAAAGAATAAACTGAAAATTAGTGCCTAAAAGCATAAATGTCAAGGAGACCAGATCCTCGGGGCCTGTGCTCGTTCCCAACATGCCCACCACTAGACAGCTCCAAAACTGTGATAGAAATATCACGGAGCCTGAGAGTCCAAGTGGGAGAAAAGGGGATTAGGTAGGGAACAGCTGGGAATGAGACCTGTAGGAAGCAAAAGGTTAAACAACACAATATCAAGATATAATCACAGTTACTTTCACTAGACTATTGTTCTAAGCGTTCTCATACTGTAATCAAGGATATCCTAAGAAATTACTATCACTAGACCTCAAGAACTTTGGGTACCTGGAAAAAAATCAAGAATAGTTAATACAATGTTTCTTATGGGCTTTTCATGAAATGTCACATACTGTCTAGGAATACAAGAACCTTCTAGAATAATGTTTCAGAACAAACATTGCATTTCAAACATGAGTTCTAAGGCAATCTGAAACATTCCCAGGAAAACAATAGGAATTGTACAAGGAACTTAATGCGCACAAAGAATGTCACATTTTGAGGTTAGCGTCCATGCAGAAAATCCAGAAGCCCAGGATAAATGTGTGCACTTCAACAAACACTGCATATCAAAGTTTTAACTTCCAAGAAATGTTCGCGCACACTGTTGCCGATCTGAACATCAAGTTTGACTTGTTGGAAATGAAACGCACACATTGTAAATTCTAACAAGGAAATGCAAATGACAAAAAATGATCGCGCAAGGTTTTGCCGATCTGAACACCAAGTTTTACATGTGGTAAGTGAATCGCGCACACTGCCGATTCTGACAAGAATATGCAAATGCCATGAAATGATCGCGCAAGCCTTTGCCGATGTGAACATCAAGGTTTACATGCGGGAAATGAATCGCGCACACTGCCGATTCCCACAAGAATATGCAAATGCCATGAAATGATCGCGCAAGCCTTTGGCGATCTGAACATCAAGGTTTACATGCGGGGAATGAATCGCGCACACTGCCGATTCCAACAAGAATATGCAAATGCCATGAAATGATCACGCAAGCCTTTGCCGATCTGAACATCAAGGTTTACATGCGGGAAATGAATCGCGCACACTGCCGGTTCCAACAAGAATATGCAAATGCCATGAAATGATCACGCAAGCCTTTGCCGATCCGATCATCAAGGTTTACTTGCAGGAAATGAATCGCGCACACTGCCGATTCCCACAAGAATATTCAAATGCCATGAAATGATCGCGCAAGCCTTTGTTGATCTGAACATCAAAGTTTACATGCAGGAAAGGAATCGCGCACACTGCCGATTCTAACAAGAATATGCAAATGCCATGAAATTGTGGCGCAAGCTTTTGCCGATCCGAACATCAAGGTTTACATTAGAGCAATGACTCGCGTACTCTGAAAGTTCCACGAGTAGGCCCAAAAACTCAAAAATCTCTGAGAACGGGGTTGGGGGCCCAGCCCGACCTCCGCCTTACCACCCTGCTCAAGGATCACCAATATAATGCGGGGCAGGCCTGGAACATCAAGGTAGGCCTCCGGACAGGAGCTCAGGACATTGCTGCTGCTCTGCACCTGGACCTCTGAAAAGTGAGCACGTGGAGCTGGGCTGGCTCCCTTATATAGAGTCTGGCCCAGCCCACAAACCACACCCAGTCATGCTGCAGGGAAAGCTTCTAGAAGGTCCTAGAAAGTGACCACACCCTAACACAGTCAGTAAGCCTGCAGCAATACGTTGCAAATGAACAGTTTTTGCAAACATCATTACTAGTGTTTTTCAAGGTTAAAGTCTGCAATGAAAAAGGTTAACATACTGCATATAAATACAATGCATGAATTATGTCTTTGCAAAAAGGCTTGCTTTTTGCATTTTTGTCGCCCGTAGAGCGCGCACTGTCCTGATGTTGACAATAAAGTGCCAACACAGGATTGCTGGGCATGCTGGACTGGGTCAAAGTCAAAAGTTCAAACTGACCATGATGGAGCTTGGGTTGGGAGAAGTCCTAGGCTAGTACCTCTGGAGTTTTACCTTCTCAAGTTCTGTGTAAGGAGTCCCATTCACATGGAAGAAGTTAATCAGGAGCATGGAGAGTGTCAGTGTGAATGGTCGGCTTGGTGCAAGGAACAGGTCCGGCGTCACACGGGTTGACAATGCTTCTTGTGCAAGGAGATGGACTTGTGATGGCTCTCACTGACTTTCCATCTGTGTTGCACAATTCAAGTACGAATCGGCTTGTTCGTGGTTGCAAAGAGGCCAAAACCCTGACTTTAAGAGCTTGAGATCCACACCAATAGCCCAGGACCTAAGAGACACCTCTTGGTGGTAAGGAACTCACTGAAGATGGGTCCAGGAGCTGTGGGGAGCCTGTTATGTCCCTGAGGCATAGGGCAGTAGACCAAGAGACTAGTCCTTTGAGTCACTCTGGGGTTCTAAGTTCAAGATTAAGTTTGAGGTTCAGTTATTTCCCCACAGGCAAGAGGGAAGCAGGTCACCACAGCAAGGCAGCAGCTCCTTCAAAGTAACCATCAAGCAGAGTGGCAGTTCTTTCCGCAGCACTGCAGTCCTGAGGGCCAAAGTGGCGGTGTCGGAGGTATATTATTTATACTATGGTGCCTTGGTTCTAGAAGGTGAAAGAAACTTCTAGACAGTGGCTTTGAAGTACAAGGAATTGCCGGCCTCTCTGCCTTGGCTCCAAGATGGTTTAAGTGAAAATGCAGGGAAATTAAGGTGTGTGTGCACAGGACACAGCCTGTTCAGATGTAAGTGAGGCTATATCCTGATCATCCCTCCCGTCCTGCTCGAGATGGCTCATCAAGTCACACTTAGGCCCCCATTGTGTGTGGCTGTCTAGGAGGAATACACAAAGCCCAACTGCACCTGGGCATGTAACCAGAGACAGTCTGCAGGCACCAAAGGGCTATTTAAGTGTGGTACAATCAGTGATCGAGGCCCACCAGTAGCATTTCATTTACAGACCCTGGACAGATCTAATGCACTTTACTAGGGACTCATAAGTAAATTAAATATGCCAATTGTGGCTGACAGGTGCAACAGGGCTCATTTTGTTTTCACTGTATTACTACTTGAAGTGTTGCAAAAATACTTTACATATTGCCTCAGATTTAAGCCTGACTGTTCTGTGCCAAGCTATCTAAGGGTTGAGCACAGATTAATTTAGGGCCTGCTTGTGACTTACCCTGAGAATAATTGTGATTGCTTGACCAGTAACCCAAATTCCTACGAATACCACTAGTGAACTAAGACGCAAGTCAGTTGTCAAATACACCCTGTATGTGGGCTGTGTTCTTATCTTATACAGATCACTGTTATAGTCCGTTAAATCAAACACAAGAAAGATGTTTGTACAGCACATATCCTTACATATTTCAGGGCGTTCCCATATGAAATAATGAAAAAATAGGAGGCACAACAAAGCTATATTATAGCTTTAGATCACACAATTTATTAACACTGCCTAGCCAGGATTGAGCCTAGGTTTTTTCAGTTTCTCATTTGGTAATTCAGCCACTTCTGTTTGGAATCAAAGTTTATTGCTTTGTCTTTACTCTTGGTTCTTGAGGATAGAATTTGAGTACATGGCAGAGGCTACATGAAAGCTCAGAACCAAAGCCTGGCTTCTGGCTCGAGACTTCAGTGGCACTTCCATCTCTATACTGTATTCTGTTTTTTCTATGCCTGAAATAATTTTAGATGCTATTACCAGTATGATACCTGTTTTGTATGTGAGGATATCTAAGCTTGCACTGCTGCTGACCATTGTGTACCTGTGCTGTGTGAGAGGGGAACTTATACTGCTGGCAAATGCTGCAGATTTTCTGTGTGTGTGTGTGTTTATTGGACTGCTGCTGCAGATGCTGTTCATGCTCTGTGCATGGTGAAGGTTGCATTGTTTATGGGCAGATCTGTATGTGTTCTGTGCTTGCAAGGAAAGTGTGTACTCCTGCCCGGTGTTGTACCTTTTTAAGTGTAAGATTCTTGCTATGTGTGTAAGTGAACTTGCCTTCATACACCCCAGTACTGTTCCTTTTTCTTATACAAAATCTTAAATGCTGCCTATTCATTGTATCAAAAAGAAGCGCTACTTGCATTGACCCACGAGTGGCACACTGGTTAATAGTTCCTGAATGATGCTTGTAGTGTCTCTGGATTACAACACCTATTTCATGTCACTGAAGGAAGTTTGCAGTGGATGGCTTTGAAGGATCACCCTTATTCCATGTCTTTCAAGGAATCCTGTACTGGCTGGCCCTGCAGTATCACACTTGATCGAGGTCTGTGAGGGAAACTTACATTGTTTATTCAGTACAAAACTTGTTCCAGATCCTTTAGGGAAGATTGTGATGCTCTTCACCTCTGCTGTATGATCCACTGCCCTCTTGCTCCCTGTACTGTGACTGTCTCACCAGCCTCATGTTTTTTTTCAAAAGTAGTACATAACCTTGCTTATATAAAATGGACTTTGGGTAAGCCCTCTTCACTTATTCTTCAGGTAGAATGTTATTCACATATTGGTTCAGCTCGGCATACATGCATTTAGGCAGTCAATCAACACTCTTCAACCACTGGCTTTGTTGCCAATGTTTGGCTCTGCTGGTCTATATCAGGTAGTCTGAGTTACAGTATTTTACCTGCTAACTTTGTCTTTCTCTGCATCCAGAGAAGTCTGAACTCAGGAGATATTTCCTTTAGTTCATCCTCCTTCGGCCCACCTGAACCTGCAGACCAGTGCTAATTGACTAATCTGAGTACCAGCAGCCATTCCCACTGAACCACAACTTTCTTATGCAGAGTGGCTGGCATCATTGCTGGAGGTTCCAAAACAATGCCAACATGCTGAAACGGTATTCTGCATACTTTTTTTGTTTACTGTTTCAAGGTTGTGAAGTTTACTGTTGAGTGTGAAGTTTTACTTTTTATTTTTTTATTGAAGCACATGCCCTCAACATTTATTTGGCATAGTTATTTTTAGTTTTTTGTTAATTATGCCTTTCTTTATTTTAGCATAGGTTTTACCGACAAAGAAAACCACCACCTTGTGTTTTTTTGGAAGGCAAGTTTGGCTTGTTTTATGCCAATACTCTCCCCAAACAAAAGTTGTCAAAGATTAGACTCACATATTCTATAGTGCTTCTCTAAGGGCCAGATGTAGGACGAACACATTTTGCGAGGTGCAAATTGCGAGTACTAGCGACTCGGAATTTGCACCTCGCAAAATGTTATGCAGAAAGGTGTCTCAGACACCTTCTGCGACTCGCTATGGGGTCGCAAAGACCCATCTCATGAATATTCATGAGGTGGGTCGCAGTTTGCGACCCCATAGCGAGTCTAGGCACTCACGGGGATGGTGGCCTGCTGGAGACAGCAGACCACCATGTCCGTGACTGCTTTTGAATAAAGCAGTTTTTTCTTTTCTTTTTGCAGCCCGTTTTCCTTAAAGGAAAACGAGCTGCAAATAGAAAAAATACCGAAACCTTTTTGCTTCAGTTTTTTTCAGAGTAGACAGTGGTCCTTTGCATTCACAAAGGGGAAGGGGACCTCTTCCCGTTTGCGAATGAGTTGCCATCCACTTCAAGTGGATGGTAACTGCGAGTTGATTTGCGACCGCTTTCGCGGTCACAAATCAACTCTACATCGCGATGCGGTCGCAAATAGGTAGGGCACACCCCTTCCTATTTGCGAGTCGGAAACACATTTTGCGAGTCGGTACCGACTCGCAAAATGTGTTTCTGCATCGAGTGAGGCCTTTTGCGCCTCGCAAACGGCGTTTTTCGCCGTTTGCGAGCGCAAAAGGCTACCTACATCTGGCCCTTAGTGTAGCTGTTGGGAGATGAGATAACCTTAGTGGACATTTAGGCTTTATTGTACCTTATCTCAGCAGCTTTGAATTCCACTAGTGGACCAAGGCACCACATACACAACCTATGC
Organism: Pleurodeles waltl; assembly: GCF_031143425.1. Classification (NCBI taxonomy): domain Eukaryota; kingdom Metazoa; phylum Chordata; class Amphibia; order Caudata; family Salamandridae; genus Pleurodeles; species Pleurodeles waltl. Next base: position 265,957,094 of record NC_090440.1, read on the forward strand.
ATCCTATGCCATCAACTGTCCCAGCTCCGCTTCTTCCTAGTGACCCATGTACCTGTTTCTTAGCAATGTGCTTGATTGAGTGCAGGATAGCCACCATATTTATGTGCGCATTGTGAGCTGTGCCTGTGTGGATGAAAGAATAACAATGTATTTTGTCAGTGCAGTGTAAGTGTTCTACAGGTTGAAATTGTGCCTGTGTAAGTGCAGAGTGAAGCACATGCCTGTGTGAGTGTTGAATGACAGGTGTGCCTATGTGAGGGCAGCAGTGTGAGTTTGGGGTCCCTGCATGTCATGTCTTTGGGTGCACTCACATTACAAGCGTCAAACCTATTGGCTTTGCTACTCCTTTTTAGGATTATGGTTTTGACTTACAGAAATGCAGGGCATGAAGTGGAAATTCAATAGTGTGTGTTTGAGAATGGTAGTGAGTTTTCATATGGCAGATGCAGCCTATCATCTGGACTGCCAAGGGCAGCTGATAGACTGAGGTGTCACCCTAGTGAGGTGGCCCAGGACTTTCTTTGCACTAGGACAAATGGTAACCTAGCTAAGCCAATGCATGTTTTAGACCCTTTACTAGCTTTCACATTGCTGAGCTATTATGAGCATACTTGTCATACTATATTGTGCAATACCCATAGTAATGCCTAGTTTGTGCATTGCAAGGCTAATATCAAAACATGTCACAAAGTGAATGAAAAAACTTATTATGAGTTTTCCACTCTGACACTGGATTATTCATATGGATAAACGGTTTTCGGCATCGTTTCTTTTTAGTTTAGGAAGCTTTGCTGTGTTTATGTTTTTTCGACTTACTGTTGCAAAGGTCAGAAATAACCAGTGATATTGGTAATGATTATACCCTTGAATAATATCTTTTAACAATGAATGGCTGGGGCACACTTTGGCACTAAGTATGAATTGCATGGAACTGGGGCAATACAATTGCCTAAACACTGTGAAATTACGAGTTGAACCCTATGGAATGGGAAATTACAGTGTGAGGCTAATAGTTCTGGATGTGAGAACAAACAGAAATCCGTAGTTCAAACTGTTTTACCACATTCAATTACTACTTGCTCTAAGTAAGTCGTAATTGCATGCAGGGGCTGTTGCGTTGATCCGAGAGAAGTAAGGGGTGAGAGTTGTGGGAGAGTTGTTGAAGGATTTTAGCAATGAGAAGCATGCAATGTAAAACAAGTGGCTTGAGACTTGACTGAGACTATTTCCAGCTGTATTTTCCGTTCAGAAAAGTTAGGTGAAGTTCATCCATACCCAGTAAATCCAGGTGTGCATACAACTAAAAAATAATCAAATGGAGAGAAATTATTATATGCAAGTATGCCTTAATTTGCAGTCAGGCCATTTGCAACCAGACAAAAAGCATTTTTTATGTACCAAACCCTATTTTGCGATTCAGTAACCTATTACCGAATTGCAAAATAGATTAGCGATTCAGTATTAGGAAGGGGGAGTGTCAAGGACGTCCTTTCCTAATAGCGACTCGCAGTGATGTGTATGAATGTTTTGTGACTGAAATTCGGTTGCAAAACGTTCGCTTTTAAACTGCAAATTCAATTTGGTGGTAACCCACTTTCAAACAGGAAGGGGACCCAAGGTGACCCCTTCCCGTTTGTGAATAGTTATAAAACGTTTTCAAAGAGCAGTCAGTGGTCCCATGGACCACTATCTACTATTAAAAAATGAAAAGAAAACTTTTCATTTTTTTTTAATGCAACCATTGTTCCTTTAAGGAAAACAGGCTGCATTTTAAAAAAAAGTCGATAGATTTAAGAGCAAACACAGAGATGGTGGTCTGCTGTCCCCAGCAGGCCACCATCCCTGTGTGTTTTACAATTCCCAATGGGTCGCAAATTGCAACCTGCCTCATGAATATTAATGAGGTAGGTCTACTTACGACCTACTGGGAATCGCAAATGGAACTCAGTAGAGTTTCAGACATTGGAAATTGGGGTTTCCTTATTGTGATGCGCATGGAATCGCAATTAGGGCATTAAAATTCCTAACATACGTACATGTGGCCCAGTGTTTAATTGCGTGGTTATGTTGACAGTGTTCGCATCCAAAGAAAGAGTCATGCATCTCTATATTTTGCATCAATAAAGATTTTTCTCAGCTGCATGCTAACCCTGTGTGAGACAGGCCTGGACTGCTCAATAATTCTTCAGCTAAGAAGTTACATTTCCATGGAAATGCTTGTGGTTTTTCCACACCTTATGGAGCCACGCAAGCTGGTTAGACATTTGTTCTGCCTTCATTAACTCTTGTATGTATTTATAGGAAGTGTGACTTCAGTACACAGCTCCCACCTCATTGTCAACATCCAGACCTCAACCCGACCAAAAGCCTCTCTTATCTCATGCTGTGTGCACAAAGAGCTCACATGCAGCCCAGCAAATGCTGGAGAGCTGATACTTCACTGTTCAGGAGCCAGCACCCCACAATTGATGTGGCCCTATTTATCGACTCAATATGGTGGCCCGAGAAACTAACACACTATTGATACCCCCCACCTGAACATGCAAGGGCTTTGGTACTACTGGAGACTGTGGTGAGACTGCAGTGATCTACATAGTACAAGGACTGGCAGAACCTCTACTGTGTGGCAGAAGCCATATTGGTGAACATGGCCTGGAGACAGACTCTGGACCTGTGCTCTCTAAATGAGTTCGGTAGTATGCACACTTCCCCTCTTCTTTATGGCCCTTCCTAGATTGTGCGTGACCACTTTTGGCAATGATAGAAGAGTGGTACTTGGTGCTCTGTGGCTGTAACCTCAAGAGAGAAGGCATTTGGCCCGGGGGCTCAGCTGTTTTGAGCCTTTTCATGGGTGTGGCTTGAAGATTCACAAAGCCCCCGCTTCTGTGTTCTTCTGTGCTGCGGCAAGTGAATGCTGCAGGTGTGGGTCTACTGTGCAATGCTCCTCTGTCTTACTATTGTAAATAGAATCATCCATGTGAATTCCTGCAGCCACCCTGCTATGGTGTACCATTTATTCCTGACAGAGGATTATGGCCCAGTGTGCCTTATTTCTCAGATATTATCATTATTAAACTACATATTGTGTTTTTGGAGTGTTTTCAACATCCACAGAGGTCCTCCAAGACATCTGTTGAACTTGACTCATTTCATATAGGAAGGAGTGCAGCATCCCTCGTGACACCACTGGGTGTCAAACCTCATTTCACTATTGAAACCATTCTTACTACTGTACTGCAGAGATAGGGAAACCTACTGCTAAAGCCACTAAACTGAGTGGAACACATTCCACTTTGCCTGAATGCAAGATGTATGTGGAAATGATAAAAATAGATGGCTTGTCTGGGCCCACATTGGACAAATCAAAGGAGATTCTACAAGCCATCCTGGCATCTCGCGGTGTTCTAGAACAAAAAATAGAAGCCATGGTGCTTGATATGGGACTAAAGAGTATCAACACAGAAGACATACTCAGAGAGTGACTGAGACCGAGTCCACTATAGTCATCGTTTGGCCATCAGTATCCAATTTGCAGCAAAAATGTCTGAAACATTTAGGAGGTGCGACACTTGTCCAAGACGGGTGAGGATGCGGAGGGGTGATCACATTCCCTCCTCCCAAGAGGGCCCTATTGTAACTCAAATGACTCAGGACAATATCTCTTGATGACTCTTACAGTGTGTATTGGGATGCTTGTGGAGGGTACAACCAACCAATTTTTTTTAATGTTCTTTAGAGCTGGTGTCGGATATGCTCTTAGAGAGCCGCCAGTTGTTACTGACACTAGGTTATCCCAATATTTATGCCTATGCGGCAGATTCACCAAACTTTGGGTAGTGTCTGTTCTATCCCCCACATGCAACAGCAAAATTCAGACAGCACAATTTTTTTAGTTTACGTTATCTTTGTTTTTACTAGCTGTTGATGTTGAATGTGATCAGAGCACATTCTGCATACAACATATGCAATGTGATAATAAAATGTTCTCCACTGCACCCCTACCCTTTGCAGCAACATACTACCAATTGAATGTTATACAGGTGCTTGCGCTCTGCTTGGTGGGCCCTGTCGACCCTTCACTCATGGGACATATACACACCTTAAGACATTTTCCCTCCTGGGGGACTCATTATACAGGCCACCATGAGTCAGTACTATACATTCAACTCATAGAATGTTTGGCGGATGGGAACTCCCATGAAATGAGATTGTATACCTCATTTTCTTGGATGCAGAAAGAAACACAAAGCATGCTTGCAAGAAACTCATAATACACTGCCTGGATTAAACAAAGTTGGAAGTACATAGTGCAAACAGATACAGGGCACCACATATTTAGCATTTTCCATAGTTACACTGATCTAGGTGGCACAAGGGATACCTAATACAATAACCTGTACACCTGTGGATTAGGAAGATTGACACACTACTACTGTGGGCTCCCTGCATTGCACCCCATTTACTATAGCCAGGATATATGCCAAGGACACAGGACACATTTAGTTTTGGGATAATTTAACACTGCTTTTAACCAAGACATTGGTCACAGCTGGGCTATAGGGTGGTGATTTTAATCTGGTCTCCAACTATGCCAAGGACCAATTCCTCCCACCTCTTCCTAGCACTCCCTCTTGCATGTGGGTTTGGACAATGGATGGGATTTTCACATCTGCATGATCAGCAATACTCCTTCTTACCTCTGGTACATGATAACCATATACATTTGAGCACCTATCTGAGGACCACTGACCTGGTTAGTCAATCCCATTCAACAGAATATCTATGCAGAAGATATATGCCACACAGATTCTGATCACAATCCACTATTTATAACTGTTAGACTTGGCATCATTGGTATGGTCTCCCCTAACCTTTTGCCTCTACTTCCAGGTTGCTTCTGTGTGCTGGACTCTGTTTTTGCTGTTTTTGTTTGCTCTGGACACTTTACCGCTGCTGACCAGTGCTAAAGTGTAAGTGTTCCCTGTATAAATGGTATGTGTACATTGGCTTATCCATGATTAGCATATTTGATTTACTAGTAGGTCCCTAGTAAAGTGCACTAGCGGTGCCCAGGTCCTGTAAATCAAATGCTACTAGTGGGCCTACAGCACTGGTTGTGACACCCACCTTAGGTGCCCTGTAAACATGGCTCAGACCTGCAGATGCAGTGTCTGTGAGTGCAGTTTTAAACTGCCAATACGACTTGGCAAGTATACACACTTGCCAGGCCTAAAGCTTCCCCTTTTTATACATGCAAAGCACCCCTAAGGTAGGCCCTAGGTAACCCCATGGGAAGAGTGCAGTGTATGTTAAAGGTGGGACATGTACTTATGTGTTTTACATGTCCTGACAGTTAACTACTGCTAAATGTGGTTTTCACTGTTACAAGTTCTATCTCTCTCATAGGATTACTTTTATTATTTTTCAAATTTATAACTTGACTTGTGTATGTCGGATTTTTGTAGTTTTGGTCTATTTTTGTTTAGATAAATATTACTTATTTTTCTAAACCTGTGTTGTGTCATTTTGTAGTGTTTTCACTGAGTTACTGTGTGTGCTGGTACAAATACTTTACACCTTGTGTTAGAAATGGGGTCTTTGGTTGGCAGTCAGGTTACCCCCGTCCAAGCAAGGACCCTCACCTAGTCAGGGTAAGTCACACATAATCCAAGTTATCCTGTGCCCACCCTCTGGTAGCTTGCACTGAGCAGTCAGGCTTAACTTAGAAGGCAATGTGTAAAGTATTTGTGCAATACATCATACAATAACACAATATAGCACCACAAAAATACACCACACAGTGTTTAGAAAAATATATAATAGTTATCTCGATAAATGCAGGTCAAAAAGATTAAAGGTTGAAATAAGCAAATGTAGGAATATCACAAAAAAGTGATTTGTGTCTTAGAATTTAAATATTACTGTAAAAGCAATAAAAAGTGTCTTCAGTTCTCCTAGAAACAACAAGTGTCTCTTGCAGGGCAAAGTACCTGGTTTGCATTGGAAAATCCTTGCAAGAGACCGCAGAGGAGGAGATGCGTGGAAAACGGTAGGTGTGGGTCGGTTTCGCCCCTTCGCACACTGATTTGCGTTGTTATTTTTCACTTGGGGAAGACGTTGCATCGATTTCTGGCACGCGGACTTGGATCCTCTTCAGGTTGCAGGATTTTCAGGTGCCCCGGGGACGATGCGTGGAGTCCTGGGTTTGTGGAGCGAAGTCACAGGTACTGCGTCGATTCGGGTGGGCGATGCGTGGAATTTTCTACTGCTCAGGAAGTCGTCATTCTGAGTCAATTTGCGTCAATCAAGTAGGGCTGTGCATCAAAGTTCCGGTCGTGTCCCTGGTGCTGCATCGATCTTTTGTCGCGAAGTCGGGCTGCATCATTCCAGACTCGGCGTGCGGTTAATAGGTGTTCAGAGGTTTTGGCAGGCGGTGCGTCGAATTTTCATTGCTCGGGATTTCAGCTACAGGAGAGAAGTCATTTTGGTCCTGAGACTTCAGGGAACAGGAGGCAAGCTCTATCCAAGCCCTTGGAGAGCACTTCTGCAGCACAGCAAGAGCACAGCAAGACAGCAGGACAACAGCAAGGCAGCAGTCCTTCTCAGAAAGCAGTCAGGTGAGACCTTTGGGAAGCCAGGCAGTTCTTCTTGTCATGGTGCAGGTTCTGGTTCAGGTTTCTTCTCCAGGAAGTGTCTGAGTTGGTAGGGCAGAGGCCCTGTTTTTATACCCAAATTTCCCTTTGAAGTGGGGGGAGACTTCAAAGAGTGGCTTAGAAGTGCACCAGGTCCCCTTTCAGTTCAATCCTGTCTGCCAGTTTCCCTGTAGGGGGTGTGGCCGTCCTTTGTGTGAGGGCAGGCCCTCCACCCTCCCAGCCCAGGAAGACCCATTCAAAATGCAGATGTATGCATGTGAGGCTGGGTATCCTGTGTTTGGGGTGTTTCTGAGTGAATGCACAAGGAGCTGTCAATTAAACCCAGCCAGACATGGATTGTGAGGCACAGAAACATTTAAGTGGAGAGAAATGCTCATTTCTAAAAGTGGCATTTCTAAAATAGTAATATTAAATCCAACTTCACCAGTCAGCAGGATTGTGTATCACCATTCTGGCCATACTAAATATGACCTTTCTACTCCTTTCTGATCAGCAGCTACCACTCAAACAATGTATGAGAGCAGCCCCCAATGTTATGAAGGGAGCAGGCCGCACAGCAGTGTAAAAACGAATTTAGGAGTTTTACACTACCAGGACATGTAAACTACACAGGTACATGTCCTGCCTTTTACCTACACAGCACCCTGCCCTAGGGGTTACCTAGGGCACACCTTAGGGGTGACTTATATGTAGAAAATGGGGAGTTTTTAGGCTTGGCAAGTACTTTTAAATGCCAAGTCGAATTGGCATTGAAACTGCACACACAGGCCTTGCAATGGCAGGCCTGATACAAGGTTAAGGGGCTACTTAAGTGGGTGGCACAATCAGTGCTGTAGGCCCACAATTAGCGTTCAATCTACAGGCCCTGGGCACATATAGTGCACTCTTCTAGGGACTTATAAGTACATTAAATAACCCAACTGGGTATGATCCAAGGTTATTATGTTTAAAGAGAGCATATGCACTTTAGCACTGGTTAGCAATGGTAAAGTGCGCAGAATCTAAAAACCAGCAAAAACAGTATATCAAAAGTGGAGGGAGGCAGACAGTTAGGCGTGACCACCCTAAGGCTGTCCGGTCTAACACCTTGCTTCTAAAATTAAGCCTGCCTGCTCTGACCAAGCTACCAAGCCACCAGTGGTCTCCAACTGATTTGTTCTACTAAATACACCTTTGAAGTGAAAATTAGAGAGGAGATTGACATATTTTAAGGAGGCATGGTAAAGGCTTCAAACCCTCATGTCAAGTGGGATGCCTTTCAGTGAGTGATTTGAGGTGACTGTATTAAAACTACATATGGTGTGCAGTTAACCCAGACTCGAGACATAGCCAGGACAGAATGAAACATTTGCTCCTTGGAGGTCTAAGTCACTATGAATGTAGATGACTGACTGCTGGAATCGCTCAAACCATATCAGGAATTGATAGCAGTGATATTATATTTAAAATACAAAGAATACTTAACACATCAACATGAGTAGGGTGATAGATCGGAGCACCTATTGGCATGGCTGGTCAGATCAGAGAGTCGGAATAAACCAATCTGCACTACAATCCCTCAGACTGCCATTTGGTGCCTTGGTAGTTAGTGATTAATAGGGTATTTACAGGCTTTTATCATGGTATGTATGGGACTACAGTCACACCCCCAGTTGACTACATCGCGATTTATGTCTGCACTAACCAAACGTTGACACTGACCCCGGAACATAGGATCTTACTAAACTGTGATTTAAAGATCCAAAACCTTGCTGTTGACCTCTAGGCAACCGGGAAACCTCAGGACCAGGTCTGTGGTCTTTGGTGTTCTATAGAAACATTAATCTATATGCCCCATATTAAGAGCCTACCGGGAGAAAAGTCTCCCACAATCGACCAGGGAGAGCAGTCATCACCATGCTCCCGAAACAGCTATGAGATCCCCTCTATGTTGCATCATAAAGATCACATTTTAACCCTTCCAGAGTAAAGTAGAATGGAAAGTAATTGCAAACCAATGACTTCCTAATTCTTCAGGACCGATCCACCTGGAGTGAGAAGTGCAGGTTGAGCATCGCAGGCAGGTGTTACTGTAGTGTGAAGAGACAATCGTCACTGAAGCTTCACATTGGTTGCTGTAGCGTGAAGTGCAGGCCTTGCACTGCCGGTCATTGCTGATCATTGCTGTCAGAGCGAAGAGCAGGTCTCACTGGAGCTTCGTGCTGGTGGTCTTCATGGGCGGCAGAGTTTTGGCACAAATGGGCCCAGTCATATTCGCATTGAGCCCATATGTCATGATTTTCACCTTTTTCTTCACCTGAGGAGCACCTCTTGAGGATCAGGGCTCACTCCAGCAGAGGCCAGCAGCAGAGCTCAGTCAGGTCCAGGCAGGTGTTGGCAGGTTCAGTTGCAGCTGGTCAGCTTTACAGTCCCAGGGAGTCCTCTGTTAGCTTGTTGTGTCTCTTCAGCTCACACAGGAGGTCAGCCAACTGACAATTAGTGGCACTCTACATAGATTTGGATTAAGGCACGCAAGTCCAAACTTCATTCTTCAGTCACCAAGGCAGTCCTTCAAGCAGCATGGCAGTTCATTTGGCAGCAGGACAGACTTTTTTGCAGCAGAGCAGTCCTTCTGAATCTCCTACGGGTTCAGGAGTGTTCAAATTAGTGATTCTGAGGGACTTTTTATTATATCTGTCTTGAGCGGGAGAATTTCTTGACCTATACCCAAACTGGTTCTGGTCAGTTCTTCCCCTTCTACTGCTCCAAACTATAAGGGCAGGTCTAGTCTCAAGTTTCTTTAGCTGTGCTATGGGCAAGGATCATTCAAACATAATCAGGGCAGTGTACAGCTCCTCCTCAGCCATCCTGCCTGAAAAATCCACTCCCAGCTACACCTAGGGTCTTATTGTTCATTGTCGAGGCCCAACACACATTCTTGATGGGGAAACCATTAACATGCCCAGGCAGCTAAAAACTCCTAGGAAGGTTCAAGAACCTTTAGGCGCAGTAAAATGCCAGCTATCTAAAAGTGGCATTTTCAGGAGTGTAATTTAAAATCTGACCTTTAAAGTGGAATTACAGTTCATTAGTGTGTAAACAGTAGTTCTCTATCTGCTCCCAATTTGAAGTGAGCATGTAATAATTGAAATAAGGTAACCCACTGTTTGCCTATAGCAGAGATAGGTCTTACAATAGTGAAAAATGACCTTAGGAGGTTTGCACTGTCAGGAGATGGCAAACTTAAACAAACATGTTTTCCCTTTTAAACACAAGGCACCCGCCCTGTAAACCTTTAGGTCCTACCTCAGGGGTGACCTATAAGGGAAGATTAGGCCTGGGAAAAGGTTTATTTTGCCAGGTCGAAATGGTATTGGAAAACTGCATGACATGCTGCAGTGAAAGGCCTGAGCCATGTTTCAAAAAACTACTTTGGTGGGTGGCCTATACGTAGCATTTAATGTACAGGCCCTGGGTGCATGTAGCACCATTTACTTGGGACTTATAATTACATTAAATGTATTATTCAGGTCTAGGCCAGTAGTACCATGTTTTAAGGGAGAACGCAAGTACTTTAGACATGGTTAGCAAATAAAAAATGCAACCATTCCTAAAACCAACAATAACGGGTTCAGCAAAGAAAGGCAGAGGAATTCAAAAATTCAGTGTGACCCTGTCGAAAGGGCCAGGTCCAAAAGGCGGTTTCTTCCCTCAGTTACAACTGGGATACATTGTGCCCATTCCCACTGCAAAAGCAGAATACTACTGCTCGTCCAACCTATATAGAAGACTCACTGAGATGGGAAGGTAAAACCTTGCATATCTGGAATTCTAGGATAGCTACCATTGTGGACAAGACTCCCACTATCACAGATGGCCAGGGCGGCCATCGCTAAAATGATAACATTACTAGCATGCCATTATTTTTTCATGGCACTCCAACTGACCATACCAAAGTCATTCTTAGATCTCTGTTGTCTGAGCCGGTGTGGCCACGACAAACACGGCGTCTTTCCATGGAAAAGGCGATTCGCTCAATGGAACCAGGGGTCATGGTGGTTCCCAATTCGGAGATTTAGTTATTGTCAGCACAGTTGGTGTTGCACGATGGCTGGCCGCAGAAACCTAACTCTGCTAAACATTACAGGAAATACTGAGCTGTTAGGTGCACTAAATAATTTAAAACAGACTGGCTATATATGCCACTATTCCATAAGCACGATTACATTGTGCTGTCACAATCGTAGTTTGGGACACATCCTCCCATACTCCCCGGAACTTTCATTCTAGGTAGTACCCGAAATGACATTGGTGGCTGGGATGCACTCCACCCAAGGCTTAGCACAGAAAAATATTATGTAACAGGACATTTATGCGGAGGGCACCATTATGTCTTTTGAGACAAGCATGGGACCTGATTTGGGCAGTTTTTAACATAGACTACCAAGAGAGCAGCGATTAAGGCAACGTGGCACGTGGATGAATCTGAACTCCCAAAGCCTGTTGTACTGGGTGCAATACTTACACATCACATACAGAGCAAAGAGGTGACATGCAGCACAGGGCTTTAGAGCATGAGCTAGAGGAAGAATTTACAGACAAGGAATGGACACATACTAAAGCTGTGGACAGGAACCTATAATTTTAAATACACCCAGCTCATTTACCTCCATCACTCATACCTCTCCCTTGGGAGCATATCTAAAATGTATCCAGGGGGTATCCAATGATACCATAATATTGGTCGGATTTGATTGACGTTATAAGTTAAGCTAGGTAGGAACGTAGAGGACAATATGGCGACTGGTCTCAAGGGTAGGATTATAAGACCAAACAGTGCCAAAAACGTGTCAAGGTTTATTAAATTGGCCTTATGAATAAGGGAACGCAACTTTGCTATCCAATGAAAAGCTCCCGGCATACCCTAAATAGATAAATGGCTTAAGGATCTGCAGAAATGAGCTGCGTAGAAACAATTGTTGACCTTGTAACAGAGACAAAGACAGGGGAAAGAATGGTCACGGAATGAGACACCATCCACCTAGTGTTACATGTTAAATAGGATACCCCCGATGCACTAGAACTTTGTTCACACAGTTGCTTTTCATATAACGTCTGGGAGCAGCTGGTGCTCGTATGATGTAGTAGAGAGTTTTTTTCATAGGTGTAGCCTAATTGTTCTCATTGGGATGCATTATATGAGATTCCGAGGAAGATAAACACAATTCAAAATCGTTTTTGGTTCCTATATGCAGCAGATACCTTTACTTTTAAATCAATGCCATTGTGCCTGAAGTGATATATTTGAGAGGTGTATAAGTGTTGTGTGGCCATTTTAGTTATAGCTCCATGCACGTGTTTTTAACACACTAGGCCGCTGTGCACTTTAGCCTAGATATATTTTATTCAGCTTCGTCTTATTATTGTTACAATAACCATTTTCACGGTCTTGTTTTATTTTCCGTTTATCTATCTGTTTTTGCCTAGGTCAGCACTCTGTTCTCAAACAAGACATTCTTGATCAAACATACATCCTTACATAGGGCCATTTTCTCAGAAAATCAGCTGTGTTATTATAAAAACACTTCCTTGTCCCTTATACATTAGAGGGAGATTCCAGCCAGTGAACCACGACTGTATGCTAATTGCTGAATGCTTCGCTACAGATGCTAACGCAGACCACAGGCCTTTGCTCAGGTATGGGGGTTGATGCCTTCCCAGGGGAACCTGAAAGGCAGAATTAGAGCTTAACATGCTGTGCTCAATCATAGCCAAGGTAGGAGTTAATCCATTGATCATAGTGACAATATGATAGCGTTGTTTTTATGCTTCACTCTTCTCGTCACAATTTTAATACTGTCATGTTGTTTTGTCCTGGTTATTGCAGCTCACGCTTTGCTATCTAAGATGCAACCATTTTATTAAATTCATTATTGAAACATATACTGCTTTTGTTTGTCATTTATATATGAGACTGAATTGTAAATGAGAGAACCGGATGAGACCTGAGCGACCACTACTTCCCTGAGAAGCCAAGTATATCATGCGCTCGTCTGCCCAGTCATCTCTATCCTTGGGTAGAGATGAGGCACTACTAGTTAGCCGGAGCAAAACCCGGATTGGGGTGATAGATGGCACTAGCAGTGGGTTAGACTTAGGTGGTCATTACAACCCTAGCGGACGGTGTTAAAGCGGCAGTAATACTGCCAACAGGCCGGCGGTAAAAATTTTGCAATTATGACCGTGGCGGAAACTGCCAACAAAGACAGCCACTTTAACACTCCGACCGCCACGGCGGTACAGACAAACAGTTTGGCGGTCACCGCAAACAGACAGGCGGGACACAATGTACCGCCCACCCTATTACAACCCACCAACCCGCCACCTTTTCCGGGGCGGATTCACCACGGACAAAAACACGGCGGAAACAGGACTTCGAAGAGAAAACGCTCACCTCTACACACCCCACGAGGAACGAGGACACCATGGACCCGTGAACTCCAAATTCTCCCTGCGATAGTCTTCCTGTTCCTCTACCAGGAGCACGAATGCCGGCAGCGAAGACCACGGTGAGTACTGCACCTACGAAACAGGAGAGGGAAAAAACATGGACACACACACGCAACACCCCCACCCCCACCTTCACCCACGACAACACACACACTAATGCATCTTGATAAATCAAAGTTACTCCCCAACCCACCCCCCGGAAGAATGCAAAGACAACCGAAAATGAGTGGAACCATTGTAATATATTAAAATCAAGTAGGCAAAAATATATATATACACCATGTACAAAATATATACCAAGCATAGTAGTCCAGGTGGTGCACCAATTAAGGCCCATATTTATACTTTTTGACGCTAAACTGCGCTAACGCAGTTTAGCGTCAAAAAGTTTTGCGCCGTCTAACGCCATTCTGAAGCGCCATGCGGGCGCCGTATTTATGGAATGGCGTTAGACGGCGCAATCAGACCGGCGCTGCCTGGTTTGCGTGGGAAAAAACCACGTAGACCAGACAGCGCCGGCGTAGGGGGAAAATGGCGCATGGGCGTCTTAAAATGGGGCAAGTCAGGTTACGTCGAAAAAATCGTCTTAACCCGACTTGCGCCATTTTTTAACGACGCCCATCCCCCATCAACATGACTCCTATCATTGTAAAGATAGGAGTCATGCCCCCTTGCCCAATGGCCATGCCCAGGGCACAAATCAGGCCCCCCTATGCCACAAAATATTATTAAAAAAAAAAAAAAAACTTACCTGAACTTACCTGAATGTCCCTGGGGTGGGTCCCTCCAGCCTTGGGTGTCCTCCTGGGGTGGGCAAGGGTGGCAGGGGGGGTCCCTGGGGGCAGGGGAGGGCACTCTGGGCTCATTTTGAGCCCACTTGTCCCTTAACGCCATGCCTGACCCAGGCGTTAAAAAGCGGCGCAAATGCGCCGTTTTTAGCCACGCCCACTCCCGGGCGTCGCTTTTGCCCGGGAGTATAAATACCACGTAAAGGCCTGGGAGTCATTTTTTAGACGGGAACGCCTCCCTTGCATATCATTAACGCAAGGAAGGGGTTCACGCTAAAAAATGACGCACATTCTGGGAACTTTGGCGCTATTCGCCTCTAACGCCATAGTATAAATATGGCGTTAGTTGGCGTTAGTTTTGCGTCGAAATTGCGTCAAAAAAAACGACGCAATTTCGGCGCAAACGGAGTATAAATATGGCCCTAAGTCTGTGGAACACTGGGCCCACACGGTATGGGCGAGGCCCACACAAGATCCCCGACCATGATGGAGAGAACACTGCAGGGGCATCAGAGAGCAACAAAACAGGCCCCTCAGGGGGAGGGAAAGGGGGGGCACCTCAGCCGCTTGAGTGCACGATGCCAAATCCACAAGGGGCTACATGCCCACTGTTCAATCCTGGGGAGTGCAAAGCCACAGTCTCTCAAGCCTATACAGTGGGTGGGTTGCCCACAGTTCCATCCTGGGGAGTGCAAAGCCACAGTCTCTCAAGTGGATAACAGTCTCCACTGGTTCTGGAGGGGGCATGGTGCCTAGAGTGCTTCATCCTGCTAAAGACGGAGGTAGAGGTAGTGGATGTATCCCTCCACTGGTTCTGGCGGGGCATGATGCCTAGAGTGCTTCATCCTGCTATGGACAGAGGTAGTGGATGTAAATCTCCACTGGTTCTGGAGGGGGCTTTGTGCCCAGAGTGCTTCATCCTGCCAAGGACTGAGGTAGTGGATGGATCTCTCCACTGGTTCTGGAGGCCTTGTGCCCAGAGTGCTTCCTTCTGCCCGTGACGGACTCAGTAGCGTCAGTGCCCTTGGCGCTAATGGGCCAGCAGTGCTTGAGGCGGCGGTGCCCTGTTCAGCCGTTCTTGAGGCGGTGGTGCCCGGTTCAGCGGTGCTTGAGACCGTGGTGCCCTGTTCAGCGGTGCTTGAGATGGCGGTGCCCTGTTCAGCGGTGCTTGAGGCGGCGGTGCCCTGTTCAGCAGTGCTTGGAGCGGCGGTCTCCATTGCAGTGACTCAGCTGCTGGCGGTCCTTCATGGCCCAGCGGGGCTTGTGCTGGCCGTCCTTCATGGCCCAGCGGGGCTTGTGCTGGCGGTCCTTCATGGCCCAGCGGGGCTTCTGCTGGCTGTCCTTCATGGCCCAGCGGGGCTTTTGCTGGCGGTCCTTCATGGCCCAGGGGGGCTTGTGCTGGCGGTCCTTCATGGCCCAGCGGGGCTTGTGCTGGCGGTCCTTCATGGCCCAGCGGGGCTTCTGCTGGCGGTCCTTCATGGCCCATCAGGGCTTCTGCTGGCGGTCCTTCATGGCCCAGCGGGGTTTGTGCTGGCGGTGGCCTCCTCGGCAGCTGGGCTTGTGCTGGCGGTGGCCTCCTGGGCAGCTGGGCTGGTGCCGGCGGTGGCCTACTGGGCAGCTGGGCTTGTGCTGGCGGTGGCCTCCTGGTCAGCTGGGCTTGTGCTGGCGGTGGCCTCCTGGCCAGCTGGGATGATGCAGTCTTCTCCGCTTTGCTGCTCTTCCCGGACTTGCTGACTTTCTTGTACCCCTTTCCCACCTTGGAAGGTGTGGCAGCTGACTCCATACTCCCACCTGTACCCCTGGGAGCGGCTTTGGTGGCTGGAGTCTTCCCCCTCCCCTGCCAGGCACTGGCCAACTTCTGATGCTTCACAGGTGGGGGTCTGTCTGTGCTGTGACTCCGTGCCACACTGGCTGCCCTGGTGGCCGGTGCACTCCAGATTCCGGTGACTACAGGCACCATGGGCCCCGGAGATGTTGTGGCTGAGGTGCTAGTTTGGGACCTATGAGACAGACGGGGTGGGGGAGGTGTGGGAAAGAGGTCAAGGTTGGACAGGAAAAGTTTTTTTGACACACTGGGACGGGTAGCTGGAGGGCGTTTGGGAGTGGAGGAAGAGGTTGTGGTTGAAGGAGGTGTTTGTTTGCTGACTTTGGGTGAAGGTGCATGCGCTGGAGGCTGTCGTGAGGTGGATGGCTGTTGGGTGGGTGTGTGCCTGCGTGTGTGTATCTTGGGAGGTGGCATCACAGACACACTGGGAGAGGATACAGGGGACGTGTGAATGGTAGTGGGGGTGGTGACTGCACGTGAGCGGGGTGTGGTGGTGGGTGTGCTGGTGATGGTAGTAGTGGTTGTAGAGGTAGTGCATGCAGGTGTGAGTGTAGACGAGACAGGGAGGGAGCAGGGAGACAAGGAGGAGGGAGACACAGTGGAGGCAGTGGATGGTGGTGTGTCTGCATGTGTGTGATGCTTGCGTGAGTGCCTGTGGGATGTGTGGTGCTTATGTTTGCCAGTGCTTCCCTTGTGTGTTGACGTGTGTGCATGCTGGTCTGTAGATGTGCTTGGGATAGGCTGAGGTACAGGGGATTGGGTCTGGGTGGAGGAAGTTGGAGGGGGGAGGCTAGACACCGGGACAAGGGCTGCCATCAGTGCTAAGGCCACAGTCTGAAAAGCTCGCTGAAGGGCCGCCTGACCAGAATGAATGCCCTCCATGAATGCATTGGTTTGTTGCAACTGCCTTTCTACACCCTGGATGGCATTCAAAATGGTAGACTGCCCAACAGTGAGGGACCTGAGGAGGTCAATGGCCTCCTCACTGAGGGCAGCAGGGGTTTATTTTATTTATTTTTATTTAATGCGTTTTTATATAGCGCAGACTTTACCCGAAGGTGTCAGAGCGCTTCACAATAGGCAAAGTAAAGATACATGAAGAGAAAAATTACAAGTGTGCCTGTCACAAAAACGAATGTTACATTACATGAGGCAAGTGATCATTGTGCAAGTATCAAGAGCAAAAAAATACATGAGGTAGCAAACGATACGTTACGAAAGGAAAAAGTGACGTGTGCAGGATACAAGAGCAAATAAAGTACGAGTAGAGGTAAAAAAAGAAATAAAATTGCAATAAATGGTAGACACTCAAAACACTAAAACTATAGTTACGTTACATGAGGCAGTGGTGGCCGTTGTGCATATATCAAAAGCACACAAGAAATAAGAGGTAGCAAATGATACGTTGTAAAAGGAAAGGTGCCGTGTGCAAGTTACAAAAGAGTACAAAATACAGGTAGAGGTTTAATACTGCACTAAATGGCAGACACTCAAAACACAAAAACACCCTTGGAAGGCACTTCCATAGGCATGGAGAACAGATTTTCCTATAATGGAAGGACTTCCTTCAGAAAACAGAGGGCTTGAATTAAATTTGGAAGTGTCTTTGAAGGAGGAGAGCTTTGAGGTTGGTTTGGGGTGACTGGGGCAGGGCCGGGGTGCCTGGGGCGAAGGAGATGCCCACCCTCCCGGGTGAGTGGGCACGGGGCGAAGGCTGAGGGGCTGCTGGGAGGGCGGTGCTGGAAGGGGGGGTGGCGGCTGTACCTGTAGATGGGGGGGCACAGATGTTTCCACCACCACAAGGGAGCTCCCATCAGAGGACGAGTGTGTGTCGCTGGTCTCAGCTCTTGTCCCCGCCGTAGAGCTCCCCTTGCCCTCCGTCCCACTGGTGAAGTCCGATTCTATTGTGTGGCCCTCCATGGCCATGTGGGATGCAGCTCCCTCGTGCTCCGGGGACACTGCTCCTCCGCCTGATGATGCTAATGCACACAAGAACAGGGAGACCACAAAAAGGGGGGGACGACAAAAGAAAGACATGTTGAGTGCATGCATTACCGCTACTGTCTACGTACAGACACAGAAGCCCCCTGCACTACGCCGCGCTCTTGGGCTCCACTGTTCAATTCCTGGGAAATGGCCTACTAGGCTATGGATGACATCTGCACACATGGATGACACAGGGGCATGACTAGGTGTAGTTGGCATTCTACAGAGGTGCAGTGGGGTTCCACATGGCCTGCCTTACGGAGGGACCTTGCCTACGGAACTCGCCCTGGCCTAGGAAAACCCACAGCCCACCTCTCCCATCCAGACACCTCCACTGCACGCAAAATCAGCAGAATCCGAGTGTACTCACCTCCTTGTGGCTGCTGTGATGCCCTCAAGCGCCCATCCAACTCCGGGTACGCCACCGCCAGGATCCTGAACATCAGGGGGGTCATGGTGCGATGGGCACCCCTCCCACGTTGGGAGGCCATCCCCAGCTGAGCCTCCGCTGTCTTCTTGCTCCAGCGGCGAATGTCCTCCCATCTTTTACGGCAGTGGGCGCTCCGTCTGTGGTAGACCCCCTGGGTCCGGACATCCTTGGCGATGGCACGCCAAATATGTTTTTTCTGGTGGGCGCTGACCTACATGAGTTGTACAGGGGGAAGAGAAAGTTATTACCAACTGCATCGTCAAAGTGATTGGCCCCCATCCCTACCCTTGCCATGTGGCACATGCACTCACCGTTGTTTCATGCACACTGCACTCTCCCCCCTTCCTTCTTACATCCGCCCCTTTACACACAGGCAAAGCCCATACCGCATGCGCCCAGTGTGCTTACCTGTTTGTCTGGAGGACCGTAGAGTAGTGTGTACTGGGGGAGGACCCCGTCCACGAGTTTCTCCAACTCCTCTGATGTGAAGGCAGGGGCCCTTTCCCCAGACACTCGAGCCATTGTCTCTTCCAGACCGAGGTCACAGCAGCACTTGCAGTGTAGGTCCTCTCCTGTCGAAGATCAGGTATCGAGTGATTGAACAGATAGAAAATGGCAGTCACGTCCACGGCGGTGCGTACCGTCACCGCCGACGTACATCGTCATTGGCTACTGGGACCCATAGGGTCCAATGTTAACCAATGCAGCATTGCGCCGCGGTCTTCGACCGCCTACAGCGACGGTGTACAACGCCAGCGCAGTTACCTCACATCCCATTGTCCCACTTTAGAGGTCAGGCAGCCGCCATTTCAGGGGCCCACATGGCTTAATTTTTAACTGCGTCACACATACCTAGGCATAGACTCAACACACATACAGGCCCCTTTTTTGATTATGAATGGTGTTCTGTCTAAGATGTGGGTACGTACCTCTGAGTGGTTTGACTCTGTGCTCGCTGTTGTCCTTCATAGGCACCGTCCGCTGGGACATGTGAGGAGATGGCGGCATCCTCCGGTGTACCGACCGTTGGTGGACTTGTCGACAATGGAGGAAAGACATGTGATAATCACATACAGGCTTGACTGTGCCACTATCCAGGAACTGTGTACCCAGTTGGAGCCAGACCTGATGTCAGCTATCCGCCATCCCACAGGAATCCCCCCTCAAATGCAGTTGCTGTCAGTGCTCCATTTCCTTGCAAGGGGGTCATTTCAAACAACAGTGGCCATAGCATCAGGGATGTCCCAGCCTATGTTTTCCAACGTGTTGTCCAGAATGTTGTCTGCCCTGCTGAAACACATGTGGAGCTACATCGTTTTCCCTCAGGTGGAGGATTTGCCTACAGTGAAAGGTGATTTCTATGCCCTGGGACATATCCCCAACATCATAGGTGCCATTGATGGGACACATGTGGCTTTGGTACACCCCTCAGGAGTGAACAGATGTACAGAAACCTGAAGAGTTATCATTCGATGAATGTACAGAAGGTATGTTTGGCAGACCAGTACATTTCCCATGTGAATGCCATGTTCCCTGGCTCAGTGCATGACACCTACATCCTGCGGAATAGCAGCATCCCTTATGTGATGGGTCAAATCCAGAGGCACCGTGTGTGGCTATTATGTGAGCATCTGGAAGCAAGTCAGTGGGAATGGTTGTCTGGGCCTGGGGATATCCCTACAGGTTAGTGTGTGTCTAACAGTTGTCCCTCGCCATTTGCAGGTGACTCTGGTTAACCCAACCTGTCATGGCTACTGACCCCTGTGAGGAATCCCAGGACAAGGGTAGAGGAACTCTACAATGAGGCCCATGGGCGAACCAGGAGGGTGATCAAGCGGACCTTCGGCCTCCTGAAGGCCAGGTTCAGGTGTCTCCAAATGACAGGTGGATCCCTATTCTACTCACCAAAGAAGGTGTGCCAGATCATCGTGGCCTGCTGTGTGCTTCCCAACTTGGCTTTGCGACGAACAGGTGCCTTTTTTGCAGGAGGATGGTCCAGATGGCGGTGTTGTTGCAGCTGTGGAGCCTGCAAACAGTGAAGACGATGGAAGCAGAAGAAGAAGACATGGACAACAGGGACTCAGTGATCCAGCAATATTTCCAGTGACACACAGGTAAGAATACAGGCCTGCCTACTACATGTACTTAAACACTACTGCCTCTCTACTGTTTGTTGTTTTCACCCAGTGTATGGTCACTGAGTTCTCACTTTCCCTTACGATTTCACAGATGTGGGTCCCACTGTGTGACATCTGCTTTCATTCCTCATGGACTAGAGCTGTGTGACATAGGTATGTTGACATTACCAATGAAAAAGGTTTTTGCCACAGTTATTGCTAATACAGTATTCCAAAATCACAGACAGACTCCAGATTGTTTTGCGCTTTAAGGGTGTTTATTTAAGTGCTCAATATTGGTGGGGGTTGTAAAATGGTGAGGGGTGATGGCGGGGGAATGTCCATGGCAGAGTCCAGTCTATTAGTCTCAGCGGTGCATTGCCCACATGGGCATAGGAAGTGGAGCTGGGACAGTTTAAGGATGGACAGGGTGACAAAGTGGGACAGTAGGATGACATTCAGGGTGGTCTCATTTCTTGGCGGGGGTCTTGGCATCGTTCTCTGTCTTTGTCCTGGATCTCAGGGACCGTTTGTGAGGTGGTTCTCCCTCTGCAGGGGGTGGGGTGCTGGTGTGGTGGTCCTGTGGCGGTGCCTCCTGTCCACTAGAGTCCGGAGGAGGTGGTGGGCAGTTCATTGTCCATGCTAGTGTCAGGGGCCCCTTGTTGTGCCACAGTGTCCCTCCTGGTGTTGAGTACTTCCTTCAGCACCCCTACGATGGTGCCGAGGGTGGAATTGATGGTTCTGAGTTCCTCCCTGAAGCACATATACTGTTCCTCCTGCAGGCGCTGGGTATCCTGAAACTTGGCCAGTACCGTTGCCATCGTCTCCTGGGAGTGGTGGTAGGCTCCCATGATGGAGGAGAGGGCCTTGTGGAGAGTGGGTTCCCTGGGCCTGTCCGCCCCCTGTCGCACAGCAGCCCTCCCAGTTCCCCTGTGTTCCTGGGCCTCCGTCCCCTGGACTGTGTGCCCACTGCCACTGCCCCAGGTCCCTGTTGTTGTTGGGGTGGTGGGTTAGCCTGGGTTTCCTCTAGTGGTGGACACACAGCTGATTGACGTGTCCTGGGGACAGAGGTATGGGCCGCTGGGTGGGTACTGTGCTGGTGTTTCCAGAGGGGGGAAGCTCTGTGGTGGGCTGTGACTGGGTGTGGGGAACCGACTGTACTGAGGTCCCTGATGGGCCGGGTTGGTCATCCAGTTCCAGTTGGACAGAGGTGCTGTCATCACTGTGGGCCTCTTCTGTTGGTGGTGTGGACATGTGTGGACCCTCCTGTCCGGTGACGTTGGGTAGGGGTCCTGCAGGGGTATAAACGGATGGTTATTACATCTGTGTGTGGCATGGTGTGCAATGGGTGGGTGACCGTGTACCCCAGTGCTTGCATTCCTGTGTGGGACCTTGTGTGATGATGGTTTAGGGGGGTGTTTGGGTATGTGCAGTGGGCATGCTTTAGTGATGGGTGTCCATGCTTTGTTGTTGCATGCAGGGCTTGGGGTTAGGATGTGTGGTTTGTGATGTTGGGACATTTGTGAGGAGTTGGAGTGAAGGGGTGAGGGTGAGGGTGGGCGTGTGTGCTGGCATGCATGTAGGGTGCTAAGATTTGACTTACCAGAGTCCATTCCTCCACCTACTCCTGGATGCAGAATCGCCAAGACCTGCTCCTCCCATGTTGATAGTTGTGGGGGATCAGGTGGGGGTCCGCTGAACCGCGAGGTGGTGTCTTGAGACCACTGAACGCACCTTCCCCCGTATGTCGTTCCACCTCTTCCTGATGTCCTCCTGATTTCTTGGGTGCTGTCCCACTGCGTTGACCCTGTCCACTATTCTTCACCATAGCTCCATCTTCCTTGAAATTGAGGTGTGCTGCATCTGTGATCTGAATAGCTGTGGCTCTACCCAGATGATTTCCTCCACCATGACCCTGAGCTCCTCCTCCGAAAACCTGGGGTGTCTTTGCTGTGCCATGGGGTGGTGTAGGTGATGCGTGGGGTGGTGTGTGGGGTGATAAGTGTGATGATATTTAGTAGTGTGTAGTGTGTGGTGCGTGGAAGTTATGTGGGTGATGGTGTTGTGTGTCTGTGGATGCTAGTGTTGTTGATGGTGGTGTCTCTCTCTGGCCTTCGTTCGTGATTTTTGGTCGTAGGGGTTTGTGGGTGATGTGGGTGGGTGTTTTATATTGTATTGGGTGTGTGGGAGTGGTGTGTGTAGGTGTATCAGGTGTGTGTATTTTGAATTGTCCAATGTGGTAGTGTTTTGTAGGAGTGTGTGTATTTTGAGTGCAGGGGTGTGTACCGCCAATGGAATACCGCGGTTGAAAGACCGCCACGTGGATTCGTGGGTCGTGATTGTGTGGGCATATTTCTGTTGGCGTGATGGTGGAGGTTTTGTTTTCGCCAGTTTATCACTGACCTTTGTCGTGGCGGACTTGTGTGGGTGTCTGAATTTTGGCAGATTCCGAGCTGTGGATCATAATAGCTGTGGCGGATTTCCGCGGCAGCGGCGGTGTGTTGGCGGTCTTCTGCACGGCATTAAGCGGCATTCACCGCCAATGTTGTAATGACCCCCTTAGTCTCCCACACCGCGGGTGATTCTGTCGCTCAAAATCCAGTAGTCTCATTAGAATAATGAGAGCCTCCGCGACATGGCGCCGACAACGTTTGGTCAGGCTCTAATTTTCGTGTCCTCCGGAGTATCTCTGTCTCATTATATATAACGATGCCTCAATACCGTATACGGAGACGTCCGTAGTACTGAGGATTTACACCCCAGCTATGTAGGCTATCCTATCTGAGGCTGGAGATGGTTCAAGCTTGAACTTTAAAAGGAAAAACCCCATTTGGTGTGCCTTCTCAGAATATAAAGTCTGTCTATGATGGCGAATCCACAGCAGATACAAATAGCAGTTAATATGAGACAACTTCTGAATGCACATTTATTAGCAAATGGCCTAACGGCCCAGGAGGGTCCAGTCACATTTGTGGTGGATGCCTATGCAGCTTATAGAACAGAACTCTTTTATTCTTGGGTCACATTTCCAGCAGTTGATGGGAACACAAATACATTTCATCATTATACACTTGCAAATGCACCTGGACAATACATAGCATACGCATATTTAGAAATACCATTATCTTATCCAGAACATAATAATTGGCTTGATGGCACCCTACCCCACACAATTTTACCAGTAAGGTTAGGTCCACTAAGTAACAATGGTCCTACCTGGCCTTTATTGGCCACCTATACACCACATCCTGCAGTTGCAAATTTAGAAGTAGCTGAGATTCATCGCTTATATACAGAGTTAACAGCGATATATAGACGATTAGTACAATTTGTAATGCAAACATTAAATACAAACCCAGCATGTGCTGCTCCTGCACATCCACATGCAGTAACGTCAGGTATAAACCTTGCGACTGTACATTCAATCATGGGTAAAGTACCCGCCAAATGGGAGGAAACTTCGTTTTGGTTAGCACAAAAAATAAATGTGCTGGAGGCAGTATTTCCCCATACGGGACCTCAGGATAAACATAGGATATTAACGATATGCTTGCTTTCTGGGATGGTCCCTACAATGGATAACTGTAATACCGGGGGCACGGTATTTGCTGCACTCTATACAACCGCACATGGTACACCAACACTTGCCAATCTGCCCTAGGTGTTAAAACAAATTCAAGATGAATATGGGGCTGCCCAAGCCCTAGATTTGGGGATGCAATTGATGGGCAATAGCGCCACAGTATCCTCAATCATTTTAAGTAACCTTAAAGGGGAAGCAGTTGTACTAGCAGTGCGCATGTGGCTCCGTGAAGTTCCGGAACAGGTTGAGGAACGCAAGCTGCCTAAGATTATTGCAGGGACCTATTCCAGCATTGGTCGAGACAGTTTAGAGGCTAGACCATCTAAACCACAATTCCAGGGCAAACCTAATAAAGATTTTCCCAAGCAAGCACCTGAGGGTAATAAGAAATTCTGGAATCAAAAACAAACTCCTACAAAGAGAGGGGAGAATCTCCGCCTATGGAGACACCGCAGAATAGATATAATCTCAGAAATAGAGATAATATAAAAATGCCTGATAGATATCAATATGCTGATACACACCAATCTCGTTCCTTTCAGGACTCATTGGAAAAACGAAATGAGAGAGGTGGGAGATCAGAGCAAAGAACAGAGTACACGAAGCCGAGACAGGAATCACACCGCTCATCAGAGGTTTCTGTTAAAAAGAAAGAGAAACCCGCCCAACAAAAACCCCAATTAAAAAAGAAGGAAGTGGCAGCAGTCACAGTCCGACATGCTACTCAGGAAGAGGGTCCTCTTGAAGAACAGGAAGTGGGCTCTAGCGCTGCTAGACAGCGCGGCAGAGGTCACAATAGTTCACCGGAGTCTTCTAGAACATCTGGAGGTGAAAGCAACTGATGACTTTATACAAGTAGAAACTGCGGACAGGGGGTATAAAGTAACGCTACAGTTAGAAGGAGACATTGAGCGCATAATAGATGCAATATTTTGGGATTGAGTAGCAAACATATATGATGTTTTGTTAGCCGAACAAGATTGGCCACCTGAATTTGTCCGTACCTGCCCATATGGAGAAGACATCCTCAAGCCTTCTTTCTCGCCCCTTGTTCCACAGGAACTCGCTGAATCCTATGCCATTGATTGGGCTTTGGCACAGGCAACTGCGTTATACCGAAATCACGTAGGATGGGATGAAGAATCCCCTACCATGTAAGTCCAATCAAAAATGAACCTCAACTGCAACATCAGTATCCAATAAAACATGAAGCAAAAGCACCTGTGAGAGAAATACTCACACAATTAGAGTAGCAGGGAGTAATTGAACGCTGTGTCTCCCCAATGAATAATCCGTTATTCCAAGTAGCTAAACCACACCATTCATATAGAATAGTCCTAGACTACAGACACTTAAACAGTGATACACACACTTATGCTATACAAAATTCAAATAGCACAGCACTTATGAACAATATAGTGCGTAAAAAATAAAAAACAACACTGGACATTTCTAATGGTTTCTTCTGCCAGAATATAGCGCCTGAGAGTAGAGACTTAAAGAGTTTCAGTGCACTAGGCTCCCAGAAAAATTCTGTTGTTCACCTCAGGGGTATAAGAACAGCCCTGGACTGTTCGCAGCTCGTGTGACAGCAATCTTGCACGAGATTGATCCTGAAGCATTGTCCTATGTAGATGATATCTATCTTACGGATGATGAATTGCTACAACATTTAAGACGGGTAGCACGCATAGGATTTGCTGAATTTGGCTACAAATTCAATTAAAAAAAAACAAAAATCGCCTTCCTCAGTGTCCTGTTTCTGGGATATGAGCTGTCAAGTGAAGGAAAGAGCCTAGCGCTACAATTCTTAGAAAAATGTACACAGTTACAACCTCCAAATATGATTAAAAAACTCCGATCTCTATTGGGTTTTTGAAATTTTGGCAGAACTTACATTACAGATTATGCAACATGCATAAAACCTTTATATGACTTGATAACGTCCTGATTTCTCAAGCAAATTTTGGACAATTGAACATACACGCATTCTTAGAGAACTGCAAACAAATAATGCTTGCAGCACAACACTTACACACAAGGGAGAACAAAACACATTTGGTCATCAGAGTAATAGCTGGTGCCATTGGTTTAACTTATGTAACATTAAATGAAGGTGAGACAGTCCTGATTGCGTACAAATCACACTTATATTCAGCGGTAGAACAACGCTTTGCTCCCACTGAAAAAATACTGACTGCTGTACAGATGGCTGTCATTAAAGAACGACCTCTTGCCCAAGGAAAACGGATTATTGTTGTTTCTCCGATCCCAGCCCTGGAGGTTGTTACAAAATCCAGTGTTCCAAATGCAAAAGCATTATGTCCATGCTGGATACAATGGGCTACGTCTTTGACAGCCACTGATGTAGACAAAATTTTTGACCCAAAATTTCAAACTCAAGAATTTTTGCAGTATGAACTAGAATACCCAGTTCCAGCAAATACTTTGCCTATTGAACAATATCATAGAGTCATGTACACTGATGGCTCAGCACAACCTGCAATTGGCCAAAACACCAATATTCTGCCGCTTGCGCTGCCGTAAGCGGCTACATGGAGGACAATAAATTTTGTCCCCTACATACATTTACGCAAACCTTAGGGGATTGCACAGCACAATTGATATAGCTAAAAGCGCTGTTGATGGCACTAGAACATACAGATCCTACACAGCCTACGCTCATTGTCTGTGATTCATATTATTGTGTCCAGTCCTTCAATAAATATCCGCATTACTGGCACCAGAATGGGTTCAGAGATTCCAAAGGCAACACCATTAAACACAGACTTCTGTGGGGGAAAGTAGCAGATCTGAAAGAGACGCTACCAAATGTCCATGTTGTACATACACTTGGACACCAGCGTGTTGGGATACACGTTGCTGGCAATACACTGACTGATGAAGCCGCAAAATCAGCAGTGGCTGTGGCTGCTGTAGCTGCAGTGACTCATTTGAGTTCAAAACTGGACGCAGAAATATGGGCTGCCGTGACAGCTACGGCTGATGGTTTGGTTCGCCCTATCCAAAAGGATTTCCTGATAAATATTCCTACCGAATGGGAGGTATGCTGAACGCTGAGGTTAAGATACCAGGCGTAGGGGTACGAGACATTCCCAATAGAGATATGAGATCACAATTGATTAAAGCAGCGCATGAGGGGGTGGCATATGCCCATGATGGTGTGGTGGTTACAATTTCAATCTTACAAGCGCGTTATTGGTGGCCAAGCCTCTACAAAGAGTCTTTGCTGTGACATCTGCCAACAAATTAAAATTTCCACTGCCAAACGCCCACTGCAGACACCCCCATTGATTTCAAACAAACTATTACAATGTGTGTACTTGGATCATTGCGGTCCCCTAACACCGGATAGTGCATACAAGTATATATTAGTCGCTGTTGATTCATGCTCCAGATTTTTATGGGTGTGGCCACAATGCTCGGCTGATGCTCGTACTGTTGTTAAAGATTTGCGTGTCTTTATTGGTACATATGCAGTTGCGGTTTTTCATTCAGACCAGGGCCCTGCTTTCACCTCAAGGGCATTCAGGGATGCCATGGTTTCGTTGGGGTCTAACTCCAGTACTCGTCTCCATTTCATCCCGAGGGAAATAGTGTTGTGGAGTGATTAAACCGTGATTTAAAGTAATTCTTAACAGTCAGAGTCTCAGGTACGGTCGTAGTTGGCTTAATCTCCTATATGAAGTCCAGAGAGCACTTAATAATCTGCCTAGAAGGTCCCTGGGGGGGTCGTACTTCATATGAGTGCCTGTTCAGAACTCAAATGTATGTTCCAGATCTTGATGGTCCTGGCATGGAGGCAGCAGAAACACCTTTTGACATAAATTAATGTGTCACTGTCTTACAGGAATTGCAACAGTTCAGTGACAACAATTCTTCTATCAGTGCTGCCTCCACAGGAATCAAGGATGTGCCTGTAACATCTACCGGCTGGATTCCCAGAGTTGGGGATCTTGTACGTGAAAAAGTCACTGTGAAAAAGGAACCTGGCCCTTCTTATCGAGCACCAGTCCCAGTACTGTAATTCTACCACCGTTGGCAGGTGCCAAAGAAAATCGTTTTGTCTCCATCGACAATGTCAAATTACACCATGTGGCCGATCCTGCACAGCAGACCAAGAGGAACATCCAGTAGTTCCTGAATCCCTCTCACTACTGGTCAAGAAGTCCCTCTACAAGTTGTTTATACCAACACAGATACCTCTCCGAGCTTGGGAGGGTGGAAGATGATCTTGCATTGTTTCCACTAACATCAAACAATGCAGAAATAATTGACCGAGTTGACTCAACTCCACCACAAACGGATGGTGCTATCTATTGTGTGCCACCACGGGAAACACCAACTCCACCAATGACCACGGCTCCAGCCTTTGCACGTACTGCTTCTGGATATTTTGCTCACTTCATTGATGATGTCTCAGACTCATTCACTTCTTCAATACCTGAATTATCAAACCCACGTAAGCTACTGAACTTGAAACCACATTTTTCATCACAAAAGGTCCGAAGAGACTTATCGTGTGTGAACATTTCCGCAGTACCAATTCCTGATGGGATTGTTTGGGATAAAGTAATATTTGATATATACGGTCCCACAGAAGTTATTCAAATACTATGGGGGTCATTCTGACCCTGGCGGTAATTACCGCCATGGCGGAGGTCGGCGGTAGCACCGCCAACAGGCTGGCGGTGCACCGCTGGGCATTCTGACTGCGGCGGTTCAGCCGCGGCCAGAAACTGAAAGTCGGCGGTGTTCCGCCGACTTCCCGCTGCCCTTGAGAATCCTCCATGGCGGCGGAGCGCGCTCCGCCGCCATGGGGATTCTGAGACCCGCCAGGAACAGGATGGCGGTAGGGGGTGCCGCGGGGCCCCTGGGGGCCCCTGCATTGCCCATGCCAATGGCATGGGCACTGCAGGGGCCCCATGTAAGAGGGCCCCACGAAGAATTTCAGTGTCTGCTTTGCAGACACTGACACTCGCGACGGGTTCAACTGCACCCGTCGCACCTTCCCACTCCGCCGGCTCCATTCTGAGCCGGCGTCCTCGTGGGAAGGGTGTTTCCCGCTGGGCTGGCGGGCAGACTTTCGGCGGTTGTCCGCCAGCCCAGTGGGAAACCCAGAATGACCGCCGCGGTCTTTTGACCACGGTACGGTCTTCTGGCGGTTCCCGCTTGGCGGGCGGCTACCGCCGCCCGCCAAGCTTAGAATCACCCCCTATATGTGTTCAAACTATCAATGAACAATATTCTAAAACCAGGCATTGTTTCTGATGATTGTGATGTAAAAACATTTGATTCTATGATGACTGAATTACAGTATTATACTGTATTTGAAAACGAAGATGTTTATCAATCTAAAGAAAATTATGGTGATATGTTTTGCTATAATTATTATGGGCACAATTTCATACATAGAGCGCGCAGCCCCAAAACTGTTTTTAATTATACACAATGGGAACATTGTCCAACTCCACCACAGGGGAGTTCCAAAACATATTCTGAAAAGTTTACATATTTTTCTGGGCACAATGTAAAAAATGCTGAGTCATATTGTTTTAAAGTACCACCTACTAAAAAAATACATATATTATTCATGAATACTAAATTTGTATATTCGGAATCCTTTGTTTCCCGGTTGTCTATCGAAGGCTATGCCTATTGGCTGAAGTCGATTGATCTGAAAAGTGTATGGGGAACTAGACATTGGCAAATTAGGGGAAAAGAAGCTTTATTTAGAGCATGATACATGTACACATGATATTCTTAAATGAACAAGTGCAACAAACAAGCTGTTTAGGCTTAGCTAAAATTAAGGAATTAAATATGCCCAGTATACCTGCCCCTGCAAAGTTTTATAAATGGCAAAAATATACAAATGCAACTGAAGGTCAGCTCGACGAATGGGTCCAGAATGGTTCATTTAATGTTTCACTGACACGTCCTGGAGGGTGGTTATTGTGGCCAATAGATACCAAAGGGTCTCATCAATGTTTTATTAACTCCTCATGGGCTTTTAGAACTAGTAGGCTGGACCCTCGCTATATATCGTCCGAACATGCTCGTATAGTTACAACATATAGGGGGTCATTACAACATTGGCGGTAAAAGGTGCTTACCGCCGTGCAGAAGACCGCCAATACACCGCCTCGGCCATGGAATTCCGCCACAGCTATTATGACACACAGCTCGGAATCCGCTGAAATTCAGACACCCACATAACTCCGCCACACCAAAGGTCAGTGATAAACTGGCGATAACAAAACCTCCACCTCCATGCCAACCGCTGTATTCCATTGGCGGTACACACCGCCGCCCTCAAAATACACACACATCTCCAAAACACCGCCACATTGGGCAATTCCAAATACACACACCTGATACACATACACACACCACTCCCACACACCCAATACTATATAAAACACACACCCACATCACCCGCAAACCCCTACGACTGAAAACTCACGAACGAAGGCCAGAGAGAGAGCACAGAGTAGACAACCCCATCACACAGAGGCACACAACACCATCACCCACACAACATCCACGCACCTAACACCACACACCACTACACATCACCACACTCATCACCACATACACCACCCCAC
The DNA here is from genome assembly GCF_031143425.1 of Pleurodeles waltl. Taxonomy (NCBI): domain Eukaryota; kingdom Metazoa; phylum Chordata; class Amphibia; order Caudata; family Salamandridae; genus Pleurodeles; species Pleurodeles waltl. Next base: position 265,987,594 of record NC_090440.1, read on the forward strand.
ACATCACACACACCACCCCATGTCACGTCAAAGACACCCCTGCTTCTCTGAGGAGGAGCTCAGGGTCATGGTGGAGGAAATCATCCGGGTAGAGCCACAGCTATTTGGCTCACAGGTACAGCACACATCAATAGCCAGGTAGATGGAGCTATGGCGCAGAATAGTGGACAGGGTCAACGCCGTGGGACAGCACCCAAGATTTTCAGATATATCTGTATATTTTTGTATGACATGTATATTGCCACATTACAATGTTTGACCGAATTTCACTTTGTCTTTTCATTCTTCCGGGGGGATTGTAGGTTGTTACTGTGATTTTTGTGAATGCATTGGTGTTTATGTTGTATTATGCGAGGTTGGGTGTGGGGGTGGGGGTGTTTGGTGGGTGTCCCCCTAACTTTTGCCTCCCCCCTCCCCCATGTCGTAGGTGCAGTACTCACCGTTGTCTTCGGCGCCTACGTAGATGATGGTCGTAGAGGAGCAGAAACACAAGGGCAGGGAGTATTTGGAGTTCCAGGTCCATGGAGTCCTCGTTCCTCGTGGGATGTGTTCAGGTGAGCGTTTTCCCATTGCCAAATCTGTTTCCGCCGTGTTTTTATCCACGGTGAAACCGCCCCGGAAAAGGTGGCAGATTGGCGGGTTGTGATACTATGGAAGGTACATTGGGGTGATTCTGAGACTGGCGGGCGGCGGAGGCCACCCGCAAGTCTTCCACCGACAAAATACCGCTCCGCGGTCGCAAGACCGCTGAGGGTATTTTGAGATTTGCCCTGGGCTGGCGGGCGGCCGCCAAAAGGCCGCCCACCAGCCCAGGGCAAATCTACCTTCCCACGAGGACGCCGGCTCCGAATGGAGCCGGCGTAGTGGGAAGGTGCGACGGGTGCAGTTGCACCCGTCGCGTATTTCAGTGTCTGCTTTGCAGACACTGAAATACTTTGTGGGGCCCTCTTATGGGGGCCCCTGCAGTGCCCATGCCATTGGCATGGGCACTGCAGGGGCCCCCAGGGGCCCCGCGGCACCCGGATAGGGGGTGTCAGAATCCCCATGGCGGCGGAGCGCGCTCCCCCGCCATGGAGGATTCTCCCGAGCAGCGGAAAGTCGGCGGGAGACCGCCGACTTTCCGTTTCTGACCACGGCTGAACCGCCGCGGTCAGAATGCTCGACGGAGCACCACCAGCCTGTTGGCGGTGCTCCCGTGGTCGGTGACCCTGGCGGTCACCGACCGCCAGGGTCAGAATGACCCACATTGTCTTCCGCCTGTCTGTTGGCGGTGACCGCCGCGCTGCTTGTCTGTACCGCCGTGGCGGGCGGTGTGTTAAAGTGACTGTCTTTTTTGGCGGTTTCTGCCACTTTCATAATTCCAATTTTTTTACCGCCGGCCTGTTGCCGGTTTTACTGCCGCTTTAACACCGTCCGCCAGGGTTGTAATGACCACCATAGTGTAGGAAAATTGTGCCAGCAATGGTTAAGAACATCCTCACTAGATGCGGTTAGAGAACATCTCAGTCTCCTGTCTAATAACACTGACTTGCAGGACTTTCTGCTAGGCCCCAGAAAACACCATAGGAAGCGTTTCTTATATGAAGTATATAATGAAATTTGGAAGCTAACCCAACAAGAAGCACCTGCCCGGTTACGGCAAATAGACGAGTAAAATCTGAAAAAGGCATTAGCTGTTGTGGATAATGGGATTAATACCTTGTCCGACCGGATATACACTTTAAATAACATTGTCTCTTCTGCTATGAACATTATACAAACAGATATGTCTTCTTTACACCATGGACAGAGTCAGCTAAGGTCCAAATTATGCAGTTGGGTTGGACACTTCAAACATTGAAGGCATGTCGCGTTCCCTGGCAGCATGTCAGTGTGAGGGAGATATTTTCATTCTTTAATTTAATGCGACAACAACAACTAATGGCTAAGAAAGAAACAACTTATGTCATGCTTAATATTGAGAAATTAGAAAAGTTGCCTTTTACTGTGGCTGACATACAATCTGCTGAGTGGCTAATACACGGGGTCATCAATCTGCCAATTTCCACACTTCAATTCACCTCCTGTTTAAAACACTTTCCGGGAGGCAGATATGAAAGGCTGGGACATAGTTATATTTATGAGGTGTGGGAGCTTCCCTTCTCATACAAATGTCTCAGTGGCATTAAAGAAGTCTTTCTTAGCGGTAGTGAATGCAAGACTTCAGTCAGCCATTCGATGGTTTGTAAACAGCTGTCCTTGCATGGGGCGTGTAACGCTTCTGCAGCGAACATAGCTAGTTATCTGAACGGAGTTCCAGTCCCCTTGATTAGACCTACGTTCCAGGTGCTTTCAAATGGCAGCTACGTCCTCCTCAATGGTGAATACTGTTGAGGTATGCGAGCCGGAATAGTTTACGTTGTTTCGGTCTCTAAGGTCGTTACATGCTGCGGGAACGTACTTTTTCCCCCCACTAAAATTAAAGAGGTAGCTGACATTTGGCCTCGCATTGCCACTTCAGATGTCAATTTTGACAAGTTGAGCAGACTCAAGGCTTTATTATTTCAAAAGCATGTGGCCCTCACATCTGCACGCGAGACCTACGCACTTCAGGCCAGCAGAAATACAGGCCCTTTTAAATACAAATTTTCTGAGACACTTTGGTGAACTCGTGGGATGAATGTTTAATGCATCCAGTACAAATGGAATCACACATTTTTTCAAAGCTCTTGGTTCTGGTTTCATTCACACCTTCTCCTCATATTCAGTTTAATACTATCAGCAATCCACTCAATCTTCTCTAGTATTTTTGGGGGATTTCTGATAACTTTGGCTTTATAAGCTGGCATCTTGCTGTTGCTATTTTTTATGTGCAATGGCTGTCCCGCCGCAACAAGGAGGAATGAAGGGGCTCCCATCAGCGCAGCTGTGTCGTGAACGCATGATGCAGTATTTTGGAGCAACACTCCTGGAGCAATTGGAGTGTGGCTGGTCTTTGTCATTCAGACCTGTTTTGCATTGTGTGCATCCCGTGTTTCGGTGCCTCTGGTGCGCTTTCAAACACACACTGGAAGTCTGTCTTTCGATGCAGCGCTTGCCTACATTGGACACTGATCTGTTGATGTTCTCGCTGAGGGTTCATTACTGGACATGCACATTGAGGTTGCGTTTGCTACGAGAAGCTACTTATGAGTTGCCCTTCCTGGAGGAATGCTGCTTTAGCTGAGGCTACGGAACACAACCGCTCCTTGATCCTTTTTGGCGATGACTTTCCAACTTTAACATCTGCCGAAGTGGAAGATCTCCTGTCCTCTATGGTCCCAGAATCGATTAGAAGTTTTGCAAATTGACTTTGCCGTTCAAAAATTTGGTAATGACACATGCTCATATTTTAAATTGTCCCTCAACATGCTCATGTGTCCCTTCGACTTGTCATCATTAGCATTGCTTTTAAATATATCTTAGGTTGAGTTTTTAGTAACAATTTTATATGTTTTTTGGCTTTGAACCACCTTCAACCGACAAGGGAAGGTGTTGTGTAGCCATTTTAGTTATATCTCCATGCACGTTATTTTAACACAGTAGGCTGCTGTGCACTTTAACCTAAATATATTTTATTCAGCTTCATCTTATTATTGTTACAATAACCATTTTCACGGTCCTGTTTTATTTTCCGTTTATCTGACTGTTTTTGCCTATGCCAGCACTCTGTTCTCAAACAAGACAATCTTAATCACTCTGTGCTTCTTCCAAGGCTACCGTACGGTACATTGCCGGTGAACGTGGTAGAAGTTTAGTCTCCAACATTCGTAAAAAACCCACATCCTTACGTAGGGACATTTTCTCAGAACATCAGCTGTGTTATTATAAAAACACTTCCTTGTCCCTTACACGTTAGAGGGAGATTCCAGCCAGTGAACCACGACTGTATGCTGATTGCTGAATGCTTCGCTACAGATGCTAACGCAGACCGCAGGCTTTTGCTCAGGTATGGGGGTTGATGTCTTTCCAGGGGAACCTGAAAGCCAGAATTAGAGCTTAACATGCTGTGCTCAATCATAGCCTAGGTAGGAGTTAATCTATTGATCATAGTGACAATATGATAGCATTGTTTTTATGCTTCACTCTTCTCATGACAATTTTAATACTGTCATGTTGTGTTGTCCTGATTATTGCAGCTCACACTTTGCTATCAAAGATGCAGTTGTTTTATTAAATTCATTATTAAAACATATACTGATTCTGTTTGTCATTTCTATATGAGACTGAATTGTAAATGAGAGAACCGGATGAGACCTGAGTGACCACAACTTCCCTGAGAATCCAAGTATGTCATGCGCTCGGCTGCCCAGTCATCTCTATCCTTGGGTAGAGATGAGGCACTGCTAGTTAGCCGGAGCAAAACCCGGATTGGGGTGACAGATGTCACCAGCAGTGGGTTAGACTTAGGGGGTCATTACAACCCTGGCGGTCGGTGTTAAACCGGCGGTAAGACCGCCAACAGGCTGGCGGTCTTACTTTGGGGAATTATGACCATGGCGGTCACCGCCATGGTCATCCGCCGGTTTTCGGCTCCGCCCGCCAGGCGGTATTTGGACCCGGCTTACCGCCGTGGATTTCCAGCAGTTTGAACCGCCATTGAATCCATGGCGGTAAGCACTATCAGTGCCAGGGAATCCCTTCCCTGGCACTGATAGGGGTCTCCCCCACCCCCTCCCCCACCCCGACTCCCTCCCCTACACCCCCCACCACCCCTGCCACCCCCCAAAGGTGGCAGGGCCCCCCTCCCCACCCCGACCCCCAACATCACATCACCCATACCCACACGACACGCATGCACGCACCACCTACACCCTTACACGCACACACGCCGACATACATGCCAACATCCACACACACATTCAGACAGGCACACCCACATTCAGACATACACGCACACATCCATACAGACATACCCACAGACATACACGCACTCATTCCCATACACACAACACCCCCGCAAGCATACTCGCACTCACACAACCCCTCTACATACACACACGCACACCCCCATGCACCCACACAACACACAACACTCCCCTCCCCTAACAGACGATCGACTTACCTGTTCCGTTGATCCTCAGGGAGGGGACGGGAGCCATGGGGGCAGCTCTGCCGACACCACACCGCCAACAGAACACCGCTACGGCGAATCACAGGTGATTCGCTGGGAGGTGTTCTATTGGCGTGGCGGTGGAGGTGGAGCAACCTCCACTTCCCCGCCTCCCGCCAGTATGGCTGTTGGCGGCTCACCGTCGGTAAAAGGACAGAGAGCTGCCAACGTTCATAATAGGCCGAGCGGAAAACCGCCACCACTGGTGGTCTTCCGCACGGCGGTACCTCAGCGGTCTTCAAAAAAGACCACTGAGGTTGTAATGGCCCCCTTAGTCTCCCACACCACGGGCAATTCTGCTGCTCAAAACTCAGTAGTCTCATTAGAATAATAGGAGCCTACACGACATAAGAATATATGTTATGTTTCTTATTTATTGTTTTTTGGTAATTCAATTTGCAGCTCTATATCTGATAGCAAAATATAAGACTTAACTATTCTTGCTATGCACAGTGATGGAGTTGTTACATCATTTATTAATATAATGCACAAGCAACTATACCTGTTTGTTAGACCTGTCATCCTTATGGTCGTCTTCCCCTAAATGTTTTGCCTGCTTGGCCTCACTTTTTCAGATCTGGTTTTGTTGACCTTAGGACTCTGGGCACTTTACAACTGCTAACCAGTGCTAAAGTGCATGTGCTCACTCCCCTAAAACATGGTTACATTGGTATATCCCTAATTGACATATTTAATGTGCACTATATGTGGTCACAGCCTCTAAATTAAATGCTACTAGTGAGCCTGCAGCACGAGCATGTGCCACTCACTTTAGTAGCCCTTTAAGCATGTCTCAGTCATGCCACTGCAGATTCTGTGCCTGCAGTTCAACTTGAACCCTCTGCCAAGTCTTAAATTCATCTTTTATTACATATAGGTCACCCCTAAGTTAGGCCCTAGGTAGCCCCCAGGGCAGGGTGTTTTGTAATTAAAAGGCAGGCCATATACTTTTAACTTTTACATGCCCTGGTAATAAAAAACTCTCAAATTCATTTTTCACTACTGTGAGGCCTACACCACTCATAGGAAAACATTAGGGATTCCTAATTACATGTAATACATTGTAATTCCTGATTAAGAAGGAGTAGACATGTCATGCTTAGCACCTTTGGTTTTGTGTGTGTAAATTGTGATCCTAACTATTATGTCACTGTATCCTTTGGTATTTTAGTGAAGATATCTATCTGTCTATCTATCTATCTATCTATCTATCTATCTATCTATCTATCTATCTATCTATCTATCTATCTATCTTTTCAAAAAAACGTTATTTTGGCCACTAGGGCCATAAAAGCACATAACAATACAAAAAGATAAATAAGTAAATATGTATAAAAATAAAATCATTACAGTACAATTTATAAAAGCCTATGAACCTTAATACTCATCTTAAATGGTCTTTAGTGCATATAACTATTCATACAAACGCATCACATAAGTGGAGATAACATTTTGCTCTGAGAATCCACATGGCTCCAAGAAACTTGGCAATGGCAGTAACCAGTGTCAGGTGGATGTCTGATCTAAGAATTCGAAGAGCAACAAAGGGGGTCATTCCGACCCCGGCGGGCGGAGACCGCCACAAGACCGTACCGCGGTCAAATGACCGTGGCGGTCATTTTGACTTTCCCGCTGGGCAGGCGGGCGACCGCCAAAAGGCCGCCCGCCCGCCCAGCGGGAAAGCCCCAGCAACGATGAAGCCGGCTCCGAATGGAGCCGGCGGAGTTGCTGGTGTGCGACGGGTGCAGTGGCACCCGTCGCGATTTTCAGTGTCTGCTTTGAAGACACTGAAAATCTTAATCGGGCCCTGTTAGGGGGCCCCTGCAGTGCCCATGCCAGTGGCATGGGCACTGCAGGGGCCCCCAGGGGCCCCACGACACCCGTTCCCGCCAATCTACAGGCGGGGCAAGCCACTTGCCTATGAGGGGTTGCATAAGCAGGGCAAATTAATAAAACATAAGGCAGGTTTTTGATAGGAGCATTACAGGCTGGAAAAGTGGTTACCCCCTCAGATGATCATTGTAAGAAATGCCAAAATCCTTGATTAGAACCCCTGTAATTTGCTTTTGCTTCAAAACCAGCTTGGCAATATGTGACTTCCAGGACATATTCTCCAATAACATTAGGCCAAGGTAACTAAACAATTTCACCTTCTGAAGTGGGATATCTTTAAGTGTAATCTTCCCTTTGGCAGATCTTTGAGGATTGAATGACATCAGTTTAGTTTTAGAAGTATTGATTTCCAATCCCCGAGAGGAGCAGAACTCTTCAAAGCACGTAAAGAGTTTCCATAAATCACTGAGGGTCTTAGAAGGCAAAAGGGTGTCATCTACAAATAGCTAGACAGGAACTTTATGTGTGCCTATAGATGGTGCATCTGCCTCCACCATGACTAGGAAAGGAACAATATCATTAATGTATAATGAGAACAAAGTTGGAGAAAGGACTCCCCTTGACACTCAGTCAATCAATCAGTATTTGTAAAGCGCAGCTACTCACCTGTGAGGGTCTCAAGGCGGTTGGGGATGAGGGGAGGGGCCTCACCCAAGAGGAGCAGGGGTAGGAGGGAAGGGGCCTCATCTGAAGAGCGACGGCTTGAGGTTTTTCTTGAAGATGATGAGCAAGGGTTTTTGTCTGAGGTGCGGGGGGAGGTTGTTTCAGGTCTTCACTGCTTTGTAGGTAAAAGATCGTCCTCCGGCGGTGGTTTTGCAGATGCGAGGGATAGTGGCCCATGCCATCTGTGCGGAGTGGAGGAATCTGGCAGGGGTGTGGAAGGAGGTGCGGTGGTTCAGGTATACTGGTCCTGCATTGTGTATTGCCTTGTACGTGTACAAGCCTTGTACGTGTACTGGGAGTTTGTCAGTAAGCTGCCCCAGATCAGCCCACCTGACACATGTATATTTGCCCTCATGAAGCCGTATTAAGAAGGAAAGAATGTGGACAAGGATTGCCATCCCAGAGAGGACTTCCCACAACTTGTTACAAGGAACTAAATCAAATGCAGATTTCAGATCTACAAAGGCAACATACAGATTCCCCTTGCCAATAAAAGAGCAGAAGCCTAAAAGCTTGATTAATAGTGGACATTTTCCTACTGAAACCAGCTTGCAATGAACTAAGTATATCATGCTCAGACATCCAATCCTGAATCTTCCCCAGGAGACAGTGGCAGAAGACTTTCTGCATACAGTCCAATAGGCTAATAGGCCTGTAATTGCAGGGTAAGGCTCAATCGCCCTTTTTGTAGATAGGAAGTAAAACAGAACCCTTCCTTGACTCGGGAATTGGTGCCCAGCGACTATTGCATTCGATATGATAGTAATGTAACTTGACCAGACTTCAATGTCAGTTAAAAACAAATCCGCCAGAACGCCACCCGGACCAGACGCCCTGCTGTGCTTTATAGTGCCTAATGAGTGCACAACATCTGCGAGAGTAAACAATTGCAAAGGTGAAGGGTTAGAAGTCTGGTCAATGGTGGTAGGAGGGACCCTGTCGAGTTCACATACCATACTGAGATGATCAACAGAATACATTCGGCTAAAATGGTCTACCCACTCTGTTGCAGCAGTGTTTGTTGTAACATTCAATACACTATTATCAGGGCCTCGTGCAGCCAAAGACCAGAATTCTGTACAGTTCTTCCCACACAAAGCATAATTTAGTGCATCCCACCACTTATCGTCCAGCTCGCATTTGGCTTTACAAATGGCGACCTAATAAGACTTCCTCGCTATAAGGATAGCAACTACATTCTTGGATTTGATGGCCTTGATCAATAGTTTATTTTAAGCCCGACATTCCTTATTAAACCACGGATGCTTCCCTTTGGGCCTTCCACCACCAGAATCAATACCTGAAATAAAATGAGCTGCAATACCCTCAAAACCTAAAGCATGGGATGTAACTAATTGCTCACTGATGGTTACCAGCCCCGCCTCTAAATGCACCAATAAGGTCCTCAAAACAGCGTTTGCAGAGCTTAGGATATCTGGCCGGGCTGCTACCTTGTGACACTATAAGTGGCGTTTATAATTGGTCATACTAATATCTGTTAGTGGTTGTTGGAAATGGCCTCTCTGCAGGTTAACCCCCAAACGTTTTGCTTTCCTCCTCTTTTTCTGACCTGATTTCTGCTGGCTTCAGGACTCTGCACACTGCTAACCAGTGCTAAAGTGCATATACTCTCTCCCTCTCTAAACATGGTAACATTGGCTCATACCCAATTGGCATATTTAATCTACTTGTATGTCCCTAGTAAAGTGCAGTACATGTGTCCAGGGCCTTTGGATTAAATGCTACTAGTGGGCCTGCAGCACCGGTTGTGCCACCCACATAAGTAGCCCCTTAACCATGTGCCACGTCTGCCATTGCAAGGCCTGTGTGTGCAGTTCCACTGCAACTTCGGCTTGGCATTTAAAAGTACTCGCCATGCATTAATCTCCCCTTTTTCTACATATACGTCACCACTAAGGTAGGCCATAGGTATCCCAGAGGGCAGGGTGCAGTGTAGGTAAAAGGCAGGACATATGCCTGTGTGTTTCATATATCCTGGTAGTAGCCCTGCTCCTTTCATAGGCTAACATTAGGGCAACCCTCATATACTGTTTCAGTGGTAGATTCTGATCAGAAAAGGGTAGACAGGTCATTTTTAGTATGGCCAGAATGGTAATACAAAATCCTGCTGACTGGTGAGGTTGGATCTTATATTACTATTCTAGAAAAGCTGCTTTTAGAAAGTGAGCATTTCTCTGCACTTAAAAACCCTCTGTACCTTACAGCCTGTCTCCAATACACGTCTGGGCTGGTTGTCAGCTCCCTCGTGGATTTCACCAAGACAAACACGGGATGCTCAGTCACACTTGCAAATATCTGCATACTGAATGAGTGTTCCTGGGCTGGAAGGGTGGAGGGGCTTGACACTTACATTTCAAAGGCTAGTGGCCTTCCCTCACACACCCTCTACTGGGGCCCTGGCAGACAGAGTTGTACTTAAAGGGGACCTTGTGCACTTCAATACCACACTTTGAAGTCTCCCCCACTTCAAAGGCACTTTTGGGTATTTAAACTGGGTCCCTGACCCTACCAATTCAGACACTTCCTGGGACAGACAATCTGAACCAGATCCTGCAACCTGCCAAGAGGAGCTGCCTGGCTGGCCAAAGGACTCAACTGGACTGCTTTGCTGTGAAGGACTGCTGCCTTGCTGTTGCCCTGCTGCCTTGCTGGCCTCTAGCTCTGCTGAGAGGTGTTCTCCAAAGGCTTGGATTGAGCTTGCCTCCTGAACCTGAAGTCTCAGAGCCAAAAAGTCTTCTTCTCTTCAAAGGAACTCTTTGTGTGATGAAAATCGACGCGCAGCCTGCCTGAGTGGAGATCAACGCAGCACCAGTGTTGCGACCAGAACTTTATGTCACAACCTACTCATTGTCTGTGTCTGTGGCCCACTGGAAATGTGGTGAGGTCCTTGTTCTTATAGGTTCTGCCTTGGCCCAAGTAGGGGTGACCCTTTCTGGTAGCCACGGTGCCGCTGACAGAGGGAATGCCAAAGGCAGTCCGTGCCCTCCAGAAGGAGTCCCAGAGGGAAACCTCAAATAGGAACTCCTGGAACAAAAACAACAGGTAAAAAATAAATCTGAACAAAAGGCAAAAATGACAAAGAAAATAGCTGGAACAGGCTCAGAAATCATATATCTGACGCAGAAGAACAGGAGCGAAGATCACCACCCAAAGGAAGTGTTGCAGCGCAAAGAGAACAGGAATCACACACCTTATATACCCAGAGAACAGGAAGTGACCAGCAGGAAGTAAAAGACACATTATAACATAGAATTCCATAGTAAAGTCAACATGTTAAGTAAGGTTCCAAAGGCATGCAGAAGAAGGAAGGCATGCTGGGAAAGAGAAAAGAATCATGGACATGAAAGAAAGGCATAAAGTCAAGAAGAAATGAGGAAGGCAGGAAAAAGAATAAAGAAAAAGAAGCAGAAGGTAAGTGGGGAAAATGATGAGTGGGGAGAGGCAAGAAACTAGTGGGGGCACGTCGCGCCATGATTGTAGGGAGGCCCCTTGCCCAATTTGGGGCCTCGATAAAAATAATAAATTGCAGGGGCGCGGCGCGTCCTACTGCCGTGCGCCGTGGCTGCTTCCCGTGCTGAATGTTTAACATGCGGCACGACAGAAAGCCCACCCCCCGGAACCCGGGGTTTGTGTGGAAACAGCCAAAAAAATTGTTGAATCAGAGGAGGGACATGAAAAGAAGAGGCATCTTCCCAAGAACATTCACTAAAAGCGTGACACTTTAACGCACAGCCCATCGGATCAACGCATCTTCGAGCCGGAATGACGCAGCCCTACTTCCTGTGTGAGGAATCGACACAGCGCTTGCTGATGCGACAGAAACTCTGACGCCTTGCCCACCGGATCGATGCAGCACCTGTGACTTCGATCTGCATGCCCAGGATTTCCATGCATCATCCCTCGGCATCAAAAGACCCCGCATCTCAGTGAGGATTCAAGCCGGCACGCTGGAATTCGGCACTAAGCTGCGTGGAAAACAATAGATATATCATCAGTGCGCCTCCGGAAATCTGACGCACACCTTCCTTTTTCCACGCACCTCCTCCTCTGCGGTCTTCGTGAGTGTCATTTTGGCGTATACCAGGTACTTTCCGCACACAAGAGACATTTGTTCATTTTTATAGACTTAAGACTCTTCTTATCATTGCAAAAGCGATATTTCGACTGGTGCTTCTCAAATCTTCATTGTTTTGACCTTAAATTACTCAGGTAAAAATCTTATATTTTTCTAAACCTGTGTGGCGTATTTTTTTGGTGTTTTCACTGTGTTATTACATGATTTATTGCACACATACTTTACACATTGCCTTCTAAGTTAAGCCTGACTGCTCAGTGCCAAGGTACCATAGGGTGGGCACAGGATAATTTGGATTGTGTGTGACTCACCCTGACTAGGATTGTGGTCCCTACTTGGACAAGGGTGTATAACTCTGCCAACTAGACACCACATTTCTAACAGTGGTATAGTAGGGATATTAATCGTAGACATTTGATTACACCGTGCAAGCATTATGACAGAGAGCGGATTGTGATCGCTATCTGTTTTCTCAATAACTATCATGTCAATGTCTATAGGCCACAGTCTTATATCAACTAAACAATAGTTGATTCTACTTATGTGATTAACCTTGTTGTAAGTATGATAACCCTTTGCATCAGATATTGTCCTGCCATTGAGTGCTCTGAGCCCAAATTCAATACTCAAGTTTTTTTCTGCACATCCACTTGTGACCACCTTTTGATGGGGGGAATGTCCAAGGAAGGTGTGGACCATATCCGATCCTCCTCACAATTAAACCCAAGATCATCCCAGTCAAGATGTTGAAACGTGACATTGAAATCACCTGCCACAATAATTTTGAAATGCCCTGGGTATTGCCTTAGGAACATCTGCAGAACACGGAGGGTACCAGCAGCCAAATGCTCCTCTAACCCCTATTACATAAATGTTAAGAATGATCACACCTACATTTGCCACAGATGATAACCAGTTACCTAATATGTCAGGGGAGTGAATGGATAACTGAGATATACAACAGTTTAATGATGCTCCAGCCCATATACTTAAACCACCAGATGGTCTGCCCCTGTTATGTGCTGGGATGTAAAAATTTAAGTAGCCAGACCGAAAGAGTGGATCAACTGCCCAAGTTTCCTAAAAAAGACAGAAGTCCTGGTCCTCAATGAATTAAATAAAAGATGGAAGGGAGACAACAGATCTTAAACCTATCACTTTCCAGGAAGCATAGTGCACCCCATCGTTTTGAGAAGCTAACCGAACATAGATGTGCTGTTAGCACAATTGGCTAGCTGGTCCTGAGATGACTGACAAGATCTATCAGAAGAAGAGGAGTTAGGGGCTCAGAAACAAAGAATGGGGGCAACACCAGGGCTAATTGCATCATATGAAGAGGAAACCAGAGATAGAAGATCTAAAGGGGTCTCAGATAATACTCTAAGTTAGTAGTTCTCATTTAGACCAGATGAAGTACACTCCAAATAGGGGATAAGATGAGCTTTGTGATATCCTCACGTATCACAGAGTAACAGCTCTCAGATGACGGATCCAATAAATCACCTTATTTCTGATGGATTCCCCCCCTTCCATAAGAGACACTGGATGAAACTTGGGCACATTAACCATCAAGACGGCGTTGGGCCCCTATCAGAAATAGAGTGTACAACACAATTAGAAACATTATCATCCACAGGCCTAGAAAATTGACAGCAGACTATTGGTTCCTTAACCAAGCCCAGACCATTAGACGTGGAGACCTGTTGAGAGTTCCCAGTCCTGCCACCAGCTGGGCAATGGCCAAAACCCAGAACCAAGCTAGCAGTGGTAAAGCAGGTAGCTCAAGTGTGATTCTTCTTACAGGTTGACAAAGGCAATTTTGACAACAGAGCCAGGAGGCCTGAAGAACTAAGTATGGAATTATGTACATGATCCAAGGTAGTCATTCCATCTGCTGGCCTTATCCGTTTACATATAGAGATTAAGATAGTTACCATAGATTCAAGCTCGGCCACCTCCCACTTTAGATCTTGTATGTGGGAAGTGTACTGGGCCTCAGAGACAATATGGTTGAAAATAGCATTTACTGTCACACCTGCCATTGTACCTATATCAGGACAATCATGTAGATCTGAAATGTCATTTAGGGGGCTAAAGCAGTTACTACAAGGTAGGACATCACTACCATCATATGGTGTCTCATTCGCCAGTACTGCATGGTCCCCCTTCCCTATGGATGCTAAATCCTGCATCTCACACTTTTTGAACATAACCCGGATGTTCCTGTGGTATACCCACAAGTTAGCAGGGCAGCACACACTCTGGGTCCCTTCAGGAACGTTGCCAGGGGAAAAGGTTAATATTTCCTCACATTCAACCAAAAGATTATCAGTCCTTTCCATCACACAATTGTTTGCTGCACACTTCTTGTGCACCACAATAGCCCCGCCCTCGGTTACCTTCTTTTCACCCATCAGTTATACTAAATTCAATAAGTGGGTAGGCCCTTGAGGATCAACTACATCAATAATACAGCCCCCACCAAAATGCAACAAAACAGTGAAGCCTACAAAAGCCTACTTAATAGAATATGTTAGAGGGGTGGGCCAGCCCGGCCTCCTTCGGACTCTGACAGCTTTGCTCGGACCCATCCTCCACTGCAGGAGAAAGCGCTTATTATTGTGAGTCAGTGCTGGTGTGCTTGTGGGCCAGGGACCACCTCCTGGGGCTGTGAGCTTACTGGGACTTGCGGACTCCCCTTGAAACTGGTGCTGGTGCTGTTAACGTGCCGCAATGCGGGAGAATGAAAGAGCTTATGAGCGCGAGTCAGTGCCGGTGTGCCAGTGGGCCTGGGAAGGCCACCTAGGGCCCTGACCCTGCTGGGACCTGCGGTCTTGACTTGAAACTGGTGCTGGTGCTGTTGGAGTCCCTCGTCTATAAAATTAACTACTGACGGTCACCAGTAGGTAGATAAAGAGAGGACCATGTTTCTACTGAAAAAGCCTTTTTGACTTGCATATATCTTTGCCACTGTTTGATGAATCTTCACAAAATTTTCCAAAGAAAGTGTTTGGTGATTCTTGTTGCACACAAAACGTTTCGTGGCGATCTGTCAAGGAGGAGATGAGAAAAAGGGGGAGTCAAAATGTTTTGTTTGCCATGTTAATTCCCATAGGACCTTTGAACCCAACTAATGCCCGAATCACTGGACAGAATTTCACTAAATTTGGGATAAAGCTAGCTTGTGGTACGCACATTGTGCTTTTCGTTATTTGGTGTAAATCCGTTCAGTAGGTTTTGAGATATTAAAGGGGAACCAAATTTGTATATCTAGGGCAGCAGTTCAGTCGTAACGTTTTCGTGATTATCGCTGTGAAAAATGAAATTAAAAGTGACATAAGGGGTCAGAGTGGCGGTACCCTTACCGTACAGATGTGGTGTAGGGATGTTTGAGGGTCAAATTATGGGTTTAAAATAATCTTTCTTCACCACATGCGATATTCACAGATATTCTCGAATAATTGGGAATATTCGAGAATATTCAAGAATATGGAAACAAAAATTACAATAAAATTCACAAACTCATTCACACACTAATTAATTCATTCATACATGCCCTTTAGAGACTCATGTGCCCATTTACACCCCCACTCAGACACTCATGCACCCACTCAGACCCACTCATTGACTCACACAACCACTTTCAGACGCACTCAGACTCTCACGCACTTACTCACAGATCAATTGACAGAGACAGGCGCTGTGGCCAACTCCCTTTGCGCACAGGCAAAAGCAAATTATTCAAATGTTGCACACCCCTAATCATAACTTTAATATGCAAAGCTTGTTGTGGGGGAGGGAACGCTGTAACTGTCAGGATGGTCCTATGAAGTGATTTCAGCTTTCAAACCCAAGGGTGACAGAAGGGTAGAAGTTGCATATATGTTGTCTATGATTCACTACAGCAACCCACCTTCAGCATCTAGTCATTGAAGTCTGAACCAACACAGGGGGAATGTGAGGAAGGACAATGTGAAGGGAAGGGCATAGCCATATTAAGTGATCTGCAAGACATACTAGTCTAAAGTTATAGTGCTCCAGCCAGGCAGCAATAAATATATTTTACTATCTGCGGGTGACCATGGGGTGAGTGTGAGAAACTGGGGCTGATTGCAGAGGCCCCATAACTTTTTGCCCCCATTTTCCACTTTATGCTGGTGTTTTCCTGACTCTGATGGTGCCCTGGGTACTGCTAACCAGTCCCAGGGCCTGTGCTCTGTGTAAAATGGATATGCAAATTAGGCTAATTATAATTGGCTAAGTTAACCTACCTATAAGTCCCTAGTATATGGTAGGGCATGTAGGTTTAGGGACCACAGCATAGGTGGTGCACACCTAGCTGCATTGCAGAGGTGCCCAGTGTCATTTTAAAAGCAAGCCTGCCTTGCTGGCTGCTTTTAAATTAAAGTTATATGCAAATTCGACTTTGGAATTAAAGGTACTTCCAAAGTCTTAAACTACCTTATTTTTACATATAAGTCACCCCTAAGGTGTGCCCTATGTGCCCCTAGGGCTGGGTGCCATGTAAATATAAGCAGGGACTTTATAAAAATAGACCCAGGGTTAATAAAACTCATGGACAGTAGGGCTTGCTTTGACTGTCAGCAGACAGGTCACTTCAGAGGAGATGCAGCCTGTCCAAGGAAGGCGGTTAGCACTGGGCTGTCCAGTGTAGCCATAGAGGAGGATTCCTCAGATGATGAAGTCCTCCTAGCATTGTGCTGGGAGACAGGACCAGATGGTAAGCTGGTGATCCCTGAGGGTGGGAGTAGGCACTTCCACCACATTCAAGTGAATGGGATCCCTACCACTGGCCTGAGGGACACCTGTGCCAGTCACACTATAGTGAGTGACCGGTTAGTGACGCCAGACATGTATGTCCCAGGAAAGACAAAGAAAGTCAGGATAGCCACAGGGGAGGTCACCTCCAAACCTGTAGCCATAGTGCCCCTAGAGAGGGAGGGTATCCTTGACTGGATTAGGGTGGTAGTCAGTGCTGACCTCCCCCTAGATTGTATCCTGGGCAATGACCTCCCAGAGGTGAGTCTGGTCACAGATGGGGTGGTCGCCCAGGGCGCCCCCCCAACCCAAAGTCCTGGGGAGTCAGTCCCTACAGTTAGGAGACAGGGGTCCCCAAGAAAAGGAAAGAAGAAAAGGAAGGGTAGGCCACTCTTAAAGAGAGTTCCAGGGAGCCAAAGGACTTCTGCCCCAGTAGGGGGGAGCCCAGAATTGGCACTGGTGAGGCCTTACCTGACCCCAAGGAAGTCCTGAGTAGTCAGGCAGCTGTCCAGATGCAGGGTGTTGCCCCTGCACTGACAGAAGGGAGAGTGGAAGGAGGGTGTCTGCCACATGAGTTGGTAGCCCCCCACTCTAGACAGCAAGAGGGGTGCCAGGACCCCAAAGTTGCCCCTAAAGCAGCTCAACCACCTGTCAGTGGAGAGCTTAGGGTGTGGTTCTGGGTACTGACAGCTGTCAGTAGCCTCTGCTGGGTGCTAGCCTTCCTGGCAGCAATGTACTTGGCCTGGGAGGCAGACCCCAGGGCCAATAGCAAAGTAGGCCCCCTGACCCTATTGGTCATGGTGGGGTTGCTCAAGTGTTGGGTGACCTCTTTGGGTAAGCTAGGTGTTGCCCTAGCAAAGTTAGGAGAAGGGGAGGTGGGCACCTCACTACCCAAGTTGACAGAGAGAGAGGAGGAAGACCCCCCTAGAGGGAAGTTTCAGTTTGAGTTGGGTCCTTTTACTGTTGGGATGGCTTCACTACCCAGAGGGAGTGACCCTGACAGGAGGATATAAGGCAGAGTAGGCCCTGCAAAGGGACAGCCAGTTTTCTTCACTGTCTTCCTCGCCTAACAAGCCAGGAAGACTCTCCCAGGGTTGGGCTGAGTCTCCTGGGCGTGTGGGCTGGGGGGGGGGGGTTGTGTGAGAAACTGGGGCTGATTGCAGAGGCCCCATAACTTTTTGCCCCCATTTTCCACTTTATGCTGGTGTTTTCCTGACTCTGATGGTGCCCTGGGTACTGCTAACCAGTCCCAGGGCCTGTGCTCTGTGTAAAATGGATATGCAAATTAGGCTAATTATAATTGGCTAAGTTAACCTACCTATAAGTCCCTAGTATATGGTAGGGCATGTAGGTTTAGGGACCACAGCATAGGTGGTGCACACCTAGGTGCATTGCTGAGGTGCCCAGTGTCATTTTAAAAGCAAGCCTGCCTTGCTGGCTGCTTTTAAATTAAAGTTATATGCAAATTCGACTTTGGAATTAAAGGTACTTCCAAAGTCTTAAACTACCTTATTTTTACATATAAGTCACCCCTAAGGTGTGCCCTATGTGCCCCTAGGGCTGGGTGCCATGTAAATATAAGCAGGGACTTTATAAAAATAGATTTATAAGCCCTGGTGAGGTAAAAACAGCCAAATTCGTTTTTCCCTCATTGAAGTAAATGGCCTTCATAGGCTAGAATGGGCAGACTTTATTTTAAATTTTAAAGTCTCCTTAAATGTTAAATACCATGAATTTGGTATCAAATTGATTGTTGTAATAAATCCCACAACTTCCAGTTGTTGGATTTAATATAACTTGTCCAGGTAAAAAGTTTAGACTTTACCTAAAAAGTTGCCAATTTCAGCTCTGCATTGTTTTTTCTGCTGTGCTCTGATTGGCCAGCCTGCAGCAGCTTCTGCCAGGCTACTTTAATGAGGTGTGAAGTGGCCTGGCTTCACACAAAGGAATGTGCTTGGGGGAGAGAATCTCCCCTCAGCAGATGGTGAGGCAGGAAGGGGGAGGGCTGCCAAACTGGTCTTCAAAGGCAGAGAAGGACATTTGCAGCACCCAGCAACACCCCCACATCCTGCAACCCCAGACAGCTAGGTGCCCCCTTGATTAGATTAGGAGAGGGCAGGAGAGGGGTGTGTTTATGATTTTTAGCCACACCAGTGGGTGGGCTCAGCCAGATGTAACCTCCAAAAATCAGATTCATCCATGTTGGATTTTTGGAGACTGTTGCCTTCTGGGATGGATTTTTGCCACACTTCCCAGGAAGTGGTCATCACAGGGGGATGACCCTGTCCCTGATTGGAGAACCAGGGCCCCCCTGCTTTTCACCCAGGAGCAAGGATAAAACTGGCAGACCTGCACCCACACCTCAGATCCCCTCCAGAATTCAACAAGAAAGGAACTAAAGAAGAAGAAGGACTGCCCTGCTGGACCCCTGGCCTGCACCTGGACCCTGCACTCAGAAGGACTGCACCAGCTGCACACTTGGGCTTCACCACAAGAAGGACTTTGCCTGGCTTCAACTGGTTCAAGGAGGGACTCCCTGTTTGCTACAGGTGAAAAATTGCTAAACCAGAGTCCCCTGCACCAACTCCTGAAGAAAGCGACCAGCTGACCACTGTCCAGTGGCCAAAAAGGAGTTTGCGGCAGGTGCATTCTGGGAGTTGAAGTCCGCACCCCCCAAGGACCATCACAGAACTTCTGGACCCTTGGGGTGAGCTGTGGACCCCAAAAGAACCTTAAAAGAACATCTGGGTGAAGCCCCAGAAGTTTGGAAAAGATTTGAGAATTTTTGGAAAAAAGCTCCAGAGAGGGACCGACCCACCGCGGAAATTCTAGCCGGCTTGCCTCAACCGCGACCCGGCCTGACTTCGTGGTTCGTCCCGGTAAAGAAAAACATCCAAAAAAGAGACTAAGTCCGAACGTAAAAAGTTGACCGGGACCTCCCAGCCATCGTATCCGAGAAGGGCTCCATGGACGTCGGATCAAGATCCAGGTTTACCCCGGTCGAAGGATTTTCATCTCGAAAAAACGACTAAGTCCGAAGGTAAAAGTCTCCACCGAGGAAACCCACATCGCATATCCGGACAAGGGCTCCAGGAGGTCGGATTCAACTGGCAGGTTCGTCCCGGTGAAGAAAAACTTCAAAATAAAGACTAAGTCAGAAGGTAACTTTTTAACCGAGGCCTCCCGCGACCTGTAGCCGAGCAGGGCTCCATCGCGGTCGGCCTGAAAGTTTGACTTTGCCCCGGTCGAGGTGCAACCAGATGACCCGATTGGCGCTTTTTGTTTCTAAGCGCTAGAAAAGTAATAATTCTTTAAAAATTCATATCTCCGGTTCCCCTGAACCGATTTTAATCGTTTTTGTGTCATTTTAAAGATAAAAATATAAACTATTTTTATAAATTGGTTTTGGATTTTTAAACTGTTTCCTGTGTTTTATTTAATTACTGTTTTGTGATATTTGAATGCTTTACACTTTGTCTCCTAAATTAAGCCTTGACGCTCGTTGCCAAGCTACCAAGGGTTGAGCTGGGATTAATTTACTGAGACCTAACTGTACCTATGTGGAGGTTAGTGGCTTGTTGCTAGGTGTAGGTACCTACCTGCCCTACCAATAACCCATTTTCCAACATAATTGGAAGCAGCGACGGGATCCTGTACTTGTGTTCAATATCACGTTACAGTTTTAGGTAAAACAAATTAAAAATCCTTTAAATTGTCCTAGTGCAAAAATTGTTTTTAATTTTTAATTTGGATTAATTTCAATTATTGAATTTTTGTAATTTTTCTAAATTCTTGTTTCCAATTTTTGCAAAAAGTTTTTGTTGACACAAAACTAGGGAACCATGGAGCTTGATCTGGCTAGCCTACCCACACTGACAGTAGTCCAGCTTAGGGGGTTGTGTATTGAAAGAGGGTTGCCTGCAACCACTGATCTCAGGAAGCAAATCCTGATCACATCCCTGACAGCATGGGCTGAGGCCCAAGAGGTAGAGTCAGAAGAAGCTCCAGAGGAGGGAGAAAGAAGGGAGGATGCAAGCTCTAACCACTCAGGGGAGGGAAGGCATCTGACCCTAAGTGAGGACGAGGAAGAACGGTCCTCAGTAAATACAGTCACTAGGGGCAGATCCAAAGCTAGTGGTGGGAAGGGGGTCCTTTCAGGAGGAGAGAACCCATCCATCAGAGAAAGAGAGCTGGAGGCCCAGCTAGCATACATAGCTTTGGAAGCAGAGAAGCTGGCCCTAGAAAAGAAAAAGTGGGCATACAAAGAGAAAAGAGATGGAAGCAGCGATAAAGAAGCTGAGGTGTCCATGGGTGGGGGAGTTTGCCCCAGATTACCCCAGGGGGTAGTTCCTGCTTATGTAGAGGTGGATGACATAGATAAGTGGCTGGGGGCCTTTGAGAGGGCACTCCAAATGAGAAGGGTTAGGCCTCAATACTGGGGTTCCCTTTTGTGGGAGTTGGTCCCCAACTCAGGGAGGGATAGGCTTCTGACCTTAAGGGGGGAGGAGGCAGATTCATACCCTAGAATGAAGAGGTGCTTAGCCAAGAAGTTTGGTCTGACCCCAGAGCAATATAGAATGAAGTTCAGGGACACCCAGAAGGTCAGTACCCAGTCTTGGGTTGACTTTGTGGACATTTCACTAAAGGCACTAGAGGGCTGGATTATTGGCAACAAAGTAAATACTTATGAGGGGTTATACAATTTGATCATGAGAGAGCACATCTTGACCAATTGTATCCAAGAAAGGTTACGCCAGCATCTAGTGGACTCTAAGCAGACCAACCCTAGAGAGCTAGGGGAGGCAGCTGATGAGTGGTTGAGAACCAGGGTGGTTGTCAAGTCCCAGGGGGGAGACTCCAAGAAGGGGGGGACAGGTCCCCAAAAACCTTACGAGGGAGGTGGTAAGCCCACCACAGAGACTCCCTCTGTACCCCAGAACCCTAAGAAGGAGGAGAGTAAATCCCACTCCCACTCTGACAAGCAGAGACAGGGAGACCCAGGGTTAATAAAACTCATGGACAGTAGGGCTTGCTTTGACTGTCAGCAGACAGGTCACTTCAGAGGAGATGCAGCCTGTCCAAGGAAGGCGGTTAGCACTGGGCTGTCCAGTGTAGCCATAGAGGAGGATTCCTCAGATGATGAAGTCCTCCTAGCATTGTGCTGGGAGACAGGACCAGATGGTAAGCTGGTGATCCCTGAGGGTGGGAGTAGGCACTTCCACCACATTCAAGTGAATGGGATCCCTACCACTGGCCTGAGGGACACCTGTGCCAGTCACACTATAGTGAGTGACCGGTTAGTGACGCCAGACATGTATGTCCCAGGAAAGACAAAGAAAGTCAGGATAGCCACAGGGGAGGTCACCTCCAAACCTGTAGCCATAGTGCCCCTAGAGAGGGAGGGTATCCTTGACTGGATTAGGGTGGTAGTCAGTGCTGACCTCCCCCTAGATTGTATCCTGGGCAATGACCTCCCAGAGGTGAGTCTGGTCACAGATGGGGTGGTCGCCCAGGGCGCCCCCCCAACCCAAAGTCCTGGGGAGTCAGTCCCTACAGTTAGGAGACAGGGGTCCCCAAGAAAAGGAAAGAAGAAAAGGAAGGGTAGGCCACTCTTAAAGAGAGTTCCAGGGAGCCAAAGGACTTCTGCCCCAGTAGGGGGGAGCCCAGAATTGGCACTGGTGAGGCCTTACCTGACCCCAAGGAAGTCCTGAGTAGTCAGGCAGCTGTCCAGATGCAGGGTGTTGCCCCTGCACTGACAGAAGGGAGAGTGGAAGGAGGGTGTCTGCCACATGAGTTGGTAGCCCCCCACTCTAGACAGCAAGAGGGGTGCCAGGACCCCAAAGTTGCCCCTAAAGCAGCTCAACCACCTGTCAGTGGAGAGCTTAGGGTGTGGTTCTGGGTACTGACAGCTGTCAGTAGCCTCTGCTGGGTGCTAGCCTTCCTGGCAGCAATGTACTTGGCCTGGGAGGCAGACCCCAGGGCCAATAGCAAAGTAGGCCCCCTGACCCTATTGGTCATGGTGGGGTTGCTCAAGTGTTGGGTGACCTCTTTGGGTAAGCTAGGTGTTGCCCTAGCAAAGTTAGGAGAAGGGGAGGTGGGCACCTCACTACCCAAGTTGACAGAGAGAGAGGAGGAAGACCCCCCTAGAGGGAAGTTTCAGTTTGAGTTGGGTCCTTTTACTGTTGGGATGGCTTCACTACCCAGAGGGAGTGACCCTGACAGGAGGATATAAGGCAGAGTAGGCCCTGCAAAGGGACAGCCAGTTTTCTTCACTGTCTTCCTCGCCTAACAAGCCAGGAAGACTCTCCCAGGGTTGGGCTGAGTCTCCTGGGCGTGTGGGCTGGGGGGGGGGGGTTGTGTGAGAAACTGGGGCTGATTGCAGAGGCCCCATAACTTTTTGCCCCCATTTTCCACTTTATGCTGGTGTTTTCCTGACTCTGATGGTGCCCTGGGTACTGCTAACCAGTCCCAGGGCCTGTGCTCTGTGTAAAATGGATATGCAAATTAGGCTAATTATAATTGGCTAAGTTAACCTACCTATAAGTCCCTAGTATATGGTAGGGCATGTAGGTTTAGGGACCACAGCATAGGTGGTGCACACCTAGGTGCATTGCTGAGGTGCC
Organism: Pleurodeles waltl; assembly: GCF_031143425.1. Taxonomy (NCBI): domain Eukaryota; kingdom Metazoa; phylum Chordata; class Amphibia; order Caudata; family Salamandridae; genus Pleurodeles; species Pleurodeles waltl. Next base: position 266,010,779 of record NC_090440.1, read on the forward strand.
CAGTGTCATTTTAAAAGCAAGCCTGCCTTGCTGGCTGCTTTTAAATTAAAGTTATATGCAAATTCGACTTTGGAATTAAAGGTACTTCCAAAGTCTTAAACTACCTTATTTTTACATATAAGTCACCCCTAAGGTGTGCCCTATGTGCCCCTAGGGCTGGGTGCCATGTAAATATAAGCAGGGACTTTATAAAAATAGATTTATAAGCCCTGGTGAGGTAAAAACAGCCAAATTCGTTTTTCCCTCATTGAAGTAAATGGCCTTCATAGGCTAGAATGGGCAGACTTTATTTTAAATTTTAAAGTCTCCTTAAATGTTAAATACCATGAATTTGGTATCAAATTGATTGTTGTAATAAATCCCACAACTTCCAGTTGTTGGATTTAATATAACTTGTCCAGGTAAAAAGTTTAGACTTTACCTAAAAAGTTGCCAATTTCAGCTCTGCATTGTTTTTTCTGCTGTGCTCTGATTGGCCAGCCTGCAGCAGCTTCTGCCAGGCTACTTTAATGAGGTGTGAAGTGGCCTGGCTTCACACAAAGGAATGTGCTTGGGGGAGAGAATCTCCCCTCAGCAGATGGTGAGGCAGGAAGGGGGAGGGCTGCCAAACTGGTCTTCAAAGGCAGAGAAGGACATTTGCAACACCCAGCAACACCCCCACATCCTGCAACCCCAGACAGCTAGGTGCCCCCTTGATTAGATTAGGAGACGGCAGGAGAGGGGTGTGTTTATGATTTTTAGCCACACCAGTGGGTGGGCTCAGCCAGATGTAACCTCCAAAAATCAGATTCATCCATGTTGGATTTTTGGACACTGTTGCCTTCTGGGATGGATTTTTGCCACACTTCCCAGGAAGTGGTCATCACAGGGGGACGACCCTGTCCCTGATTGGAGAACCAGGGCCCCCCTGCTTTTCACCCAGGAGCAAGGATAAAACTGGCAGACCTGCACCCACACCTCAGATCCCCTCCAGAATTCAACAAGAAAGGAACTAAAGAAGAAGAAGGACTGCCCTGCTGGACCCCTGGCCTGCACCTGGACCCTGCACTCAGAAGGACTGCACCAGCTGCACACTTGGGCTTCACCACAAGAAGGACTTTGCCTGGCTTCAACTGGTTCAAGGAGGGACTCCCTGTTTGCTACAGGTGAAAAATTGCTAAACCAGAGTCCCCTGCACCAACTCCTGAAGAAAGCGACCAGCTGACCACTGTCCAGTGGCCAAAAAGGAGTTTGCGGCAGGTGCATTCTGGGAGTTGAAGTCCGCACCCCCCAAGGACCATCACAGAACTTCTGGACCCTTGGGGTGAGCTGTGGACCTCAAAAGAACCTTAAAAGAACATCTGGGTGAAGCCCCAGAAGTTTGGAAAAGATTTGAGAATTTTTGGAAAAAAGCTCCAGAGAGGGACCGACCCGCCGCGGAAATTCTAGCCGGCTTGCCTCAACCGCGACCCGGCCTGACTTCGTGGTTCGTCCCGGTAAAGAAAAACATCCAAAAAAGAGACTAAGTCCGAACGTAAAAAGTTGACCGGGACCTCCCAGCCATCGTATCCGAGAAGGGCTCCATGGACGTCGGATCAAGATCCAGGTTTACCCCGGTCGAAGGATTTTCATCTCGAAAAAACGACTAAGTCCGAAGGTAAAAGTCTCCACCGAGGAAACCCACATCGCATATCCGGACAAGGGCTCCAGGAGGTCGGATTCAACTGGCAGGTTCGTCCCGGTGAAGAAAAACTTCAAAATAAAGACTAAGTCAGAAGGTAACTTTTTAACCGAGGCCTCCCGCGACCTGTAGCCGAGCAGGGCTCCATCGCGGTCGGCCTGAAAGTTTGACTTTGCCCCGGTCGAGGTGCAAGCAGATGACCCGATTGGCGCTTTTTGTTTCTAAGCGCTAGAAAAGAGATAATTCTTTAAAAATTCATATCTCCGGTTCCCCTGAACCGATTTTAATCGTTTTTGTGTCATTTTAAAGATAAAAATATAAACTATTTTTATAAATTGGTTTTGGATTTTTAAACTGTTTCCTGTGTTTTATTTAATTACTGTTTTGTGATATTTGAATGCTTTACACTTTGTCTCCTAAGTTAAGCCTTGACGCTCGTTGCCAAGCTACCAAGGGTTGAGCTGGGATTAATTTACTGAGACCTAACTGTACCTATGTGGAGGTTAGTGGCTTGTTGCTAGGTGTAGGTACCTACCTGCCCTACCAATAACCCATTTTCCAACAGTGAGTATGATAGCAGCTGGGCCACAGTTGTTGCAGGCAAAGAGGAGGGCTGCTGTCCATAGTGGTGGTCACAGCTTCTGCTAACACTATTTCCTCTTGGGCTGCAAAAGGGCTGTGCTGGTTGCTGAATAGGAGGCAAGGATTGCCTCTGATGACAGTGGGACCCTGAGAGTACCCAATGAACATTTGGTATTGCTGATGGAATTGACATGCCCGAGAGAGCAAGTCTAATGAGTGGACTGCAGCATGGCTGCCTGGAATAGCTCCAGTGCAGTCACCTTTGTCACCAAAGAGTTGTCAAATGGCATATCCATAAAGGGATGCTTGCACTTCGAAGGAAATTCCAGTTGTGAACATGCTAGTATAACAACTGATCATGATCCTGGAGGCCACAGCAGGACCCACGCAACCTGTTGCATCCATGCTAGCCCTCAAGCCATATTTAGCTCTGTCCTAACTGTTGTGAGTCTCCTAGCAAATACATTTCTGAATCTGTAAGGTTAACCTGCAGCAGGATCTCTGTAGTCATATCACAAGGGGGATCCCAGAAGCAGGCGATATTCAGGGACCCCACCTCGTAATTGACTCTTTAGTAAAATGCATCAATGAGTTACAGATCTAAATATAGGATAACTTCAGTATAATGAAGGGGGAATAATTTATCCTCCTTATTATCTCCATCATCTGGAACACTTTGAATTCCTTTAACAGCATCAGAATCTAATATGAACAAGGCTTCCGGACTATGATAATACTGGTATCAATGTGCTGGCCGAAGTTTGCTTCAGATCAGAGAGAGGAAACGGGAATGAATATGGGGCAGAACAATGATTCAGAACTATGCAAAGTCGTATACTTTCATGAAATTTGTGTAACCAGCATATCCATAATTTCTGATATTATGCTGGATCAAACATTACACCCAGGTATGAGAAAGCTTTGACCTTAGATGAGGTATACGTCACAGGTTTAATGGTTTTAGTTTTTGTGGAGCTAGGCCATACCAATATCACATGTGGTTTACCAATATGAATACTTATGTCTAGCTCATCTAGAAAACATATTGGGATTTAGGAGAACTTGGAGACCAGGAGAGGTTTTTAACACAGCTTTTTTTCTCATAAGACAAGACTGGCAGCGACTGGCCTCCTACCAGTGGGCAGTCACTCTGAGCATTCACCAGGACCTGTTCATGCGTGTTAATGTACAATGTAAATTAAACAGAAAGGGGGCAGGAACACAACCATGTCTGACCCCCCTTTTGGATTTAAAGTTTCATGTACCGTTCAAATCACTTGCACATCTGATTGTCGCCACAGTGTGGGCAACCCTCAAAAAAAAAACTATGTCCTGGTCAACACCCACGTCTAAAATGATCCTCCACAGTTTGTATTGATTTACCTGGTCATAGGGTGAGGTAAGATCCACAAATGTGAGTTGTATAGAGCCTTTACAAGCCACTGAAAATTTACTCAGGACCATGTATAAGTTCAGGCGTTGGTCAATCTACCATGACTGAGATCAGAAAAGATGATGTGTTCCTCAGCCCAGGATGAAAAACTGTCCAGGAGGACACGTCTTGCAACCTTGAATACAGAATAAATTAGGGAAATCAGTCAGTAACACCAGGGGTTGTCCCTATCCCCTTTTTAAAAACTGGAACAATGATGGAAGTTGCCCAGGAGGCATCATCCTAACTACAGAATCAAAATCAGGGCCCACGTATCAATAGCACTCACATAGAATTCAGGTGGGATCCCATTATGCCCTGATGCCTTATTTTTTGTCAGTCCAAATTCCCTTCCTTACTTCATCCATCGTGAATACAAGATTTGAAATCCTTACCAAGGACTGCATATCCACTGGGATTATCATGCCAGACTCACCAAAGTAAACTCCTTCAAAATGAGAAATCCAATACTCAGTAGATGTATGTTGTGACAAATAGGGAGCATAGTCTCAGGCCTTACTCGATTGATAATATCCCATATTTGGTGATGTTCTTTAAACAGCTAGGGTCAAGCAAATTATTCAAAGCTGCATCCCTTATAGCATTCTTACACATGCTATCTTAAAGTTTCTGTTTTCTCTGACAAGCTACAACATAAGCCTGATCTCTACGACTATCTTTTAGTGTCCTATTTAAATCCCCACCATTTGGGTCAATCTATAGGATTGGCTCCTACAGGGAGAGTAAGTGACTCTAAAACTGTGCCTCCAATGATGGAAAAGGCATCTCAAACCTCGCTTGGCCTAGAAGCATCATCTGAGCAGACTGACAGCGTGTTTGCACAGCTAGTAAACAAATTCTGTCTTAAGTGCTCAACGGGAACATGAGCCCTCCTGAGCCTTCTACCCCACCTTGTCGGCTTCAAAGCACAACCAACCCTGTGAGTGTTCATATTATCTGTTTGACATGGCTACAATCAATTCTAATATCTGATATCTTGAGGTAAATAGGGACTGAAACAAAAACAATGTCTGTGATTGAGGCACACTCCCTGCTTATGTAAATTAGATTAACCTCCACACAGTCAAAGTGAACAATTTTATGACACGAAAAATAAAATCGTGCTCATTTAAGATGGACTTTTGGAGATTCCCTCGAAAGGTACATTCAGGTGTCTTTTAAGTAACTATAACTCACACCCCAAGGTAACTATAACTCCCGCCCTTGCCAATTTTCGCAAACATTGCTCATTGTGATGCAAAATTATTTAAAACCCATAATTTGCACCTAAAACACACCTATATCACACCACTGCGGTCATGGTATCTTCACCCTGACCGCTTATGCCACTTTCAATTTGGATTTTCACCCCCAGACCGTGTCCATGAGCTGAAATTTCGGCCGCAACTTTGTAGTCAGGTTGCAATCAACCTATTGCAATGCTTCTTTTCGCATGTGTATTCGTGAAAAAAGTTCACAAATTATGCACGGGCAGAGATATACAAATTTATTTTCCCTTCAATATCTCAAAAACCACAGAAAAGATTCACACCAAAAAAGTGAAAACGTAATCTGCGCACTAACAGCTAGCTTTCTGCCAAAGTTCGTCCAGTGGTTCAGCTTGTAGTCGTGCCTAAAAAATCCTATGGAAATTAACATGGGAAAAGCAACCTTTTTTTTGTCCCCTTTTTCTCACCCCCTACTTAATGAGTCACCTCGAAACATTCAATGCACAACAAGAATCACCGCAAACACTTTTTTTAGGGAAAATGTTGAGACGTTTCGTCAAACAGTGCCAAAGATATCACTTGTTTAATGACAAAAAAGACAGGAAAAACAAATGCACTTTGACCAATCACAGTCTTGATCACATGACTTGTAGTTAATCCACATTCCTTTTAAAAACTATTAAAGTCAGGAAAGAATGACTTCATTATTGTACTTATAAATGAAACAATTACAAATCCATTCCAAATTGTGAAAAATGTATATAGAAATGTATGGACACTACATACTTAATTTTGAGCGCATGATTAGTAATCAGACGAGACAGCAAAATAACATAATATTAGTAGACAAAAAAAATCTTCCATATTTCGATCTGTTTTGTAACCAATCACTCATTATGTATCACACTGAGGGCCTGATTTATACCTTTTTAAAGCCGCGTTTGCATCATTCTTGGACGCAAAAGCGGCACAAACTTACCAAATATAATTGAATTTTGTAAGTTTGCGCCACTTTTGCTTCAAAAAATGACGCAAATGCGGTGCTAAAAAAGAATAAATGAGGCCCTTAAAGCTATAGTAGCACAACACTCGCACAACATAATATTCCCATACCAATGAATTTGGCTATAGTTGCCAATTTACATTAATTTATTTGTCTATTTTGTAAATCATCACTTATTGCATATGTCATTTGAGGCTATAGTATTGCAGCACTTTTGTAACATACTAACCCTATATCAATGAATTTAGTGATAGTAGCCAAATATTTTTTTTTTAGAGAAAGCCTGCCTGTCAAAAAAAATATAGACAGAGAAAAAGGAAGTAAAAAGACCGCTGTGACCTATGATAAACAGAAATCAATAATAAATGAAACATTATATACTCAATTTCACTACAAATCACTTCTCTTCCTGTTCATGATTATTCCAAAGATAACAACAGGGAAAAAGTGGCAAACTGTAAAATACAGTAACGCTCAATATTCAAAAAAGAAAATCACACTCTGCTACCGATGGACTGATGGCTCTGCATCCATATTCATGCCTCTCGATAATAACCACCCTGTCTCTAAGATAAAATGGTAAGCTAATCTTCTCAACATCAATACTGAATTACCGCCCCATGGATTGTTTCACACACTGCCATGGGAAAAACATTGCACCTGTTTCCAAACTCCTGCATGTTTCTCGCAAAATGGTTTGGCTGCATTGTATGCATAATCCTTGTTTGTAATCGCTCACCAATGCCCCAAAATTATTTGCTTAACTGGAAACATTGTTGACCCAACATACCATTTTTACATGGACATGTGATGACAATAACTACGTGATCCTTTGTACAAGTAATCAACTTGTTGATATTCAATTTTTTTCAGGTTTCCTCTAAAATGACACTCAACACATGTCTACTGTACATACATTGCTTGCAAAGGACAAAAATGTTAAAACCCATCACTTTTGGTATCTATGCCCCTTTATTAGTCACAAAAAATCTGTGTACTGAGATGTCTTCTAACTTTTCTTCTATAGGTAACTGATGGATTAGTACCAGTTTTTCTCTTTTAAAACTGAATCCTGAACAGGAAAGCCCCATCTCTTTTTTAGGATTTTTTGAATTTTCCTTGACCCTTGTGAATATTTTGAATGGGACTCTGTTTAGAGTGTGTTCTGCATTTTTTTCCCTAGTTATCAGATCAGCCCTAGTACTGGTGATTCTCTGGTGCTTGTCTGAATATCCTCTCAACTTTATCCAACACATCATTTGATTATGAGTCATTGCATAATCCTTCTGTGAGGTACAGTTACATTTCACTCGGATAAACTCCCCATAAGGGATGCACCATCTGAAATTAGGAGCATGTCTGCTTTGTGCGTGCCTGCTGTTTCTTTTCCAAAATGTGTTGATTTTAAACAGTGTCCTTCAACTGTTAATCTGATGTCCAAAAAGTATCCCTGCTGTGCATCATGGTAAATTTCAAATTCAAATCATTCACATTAAAAAGTTGAGCAAATTGTAGCAGATCGTCTCAAGAAGTATTCCAAATATAGAAAATGTCATCAATGTACCAGGGCCAGATGACAATCTGGTCCGTCCATTGAGTCATGTTGATGTTCCAAAGCACCTGTTCCTCCCACCAATAAATTTGCATAACTGGTGGCAAAACAGATGCCCACTGCTGTTCCTTGTATTTGTTTGTAAATAACTTTATTGAATAAAAAGACATTTTCAGTTAAACAGATTGGAATCATTTCCAGTAACATGTGCGCACAGTAAGGATACCATGGAATTTTTGGCCATCAGATTGACAGTTGAAGGAAATGCATGCGCTCCAAATTAAGTATGTTTTGTCCATGAATTTCTACATAAATTGTTTCACAATTGTGGAATAGATTTGTGATTGAGTATAATGAAGTCTTTCTTTCATGGCGTTAGTAGTAGTCATGTGATCAAGAACGTGATCAGTCGAAACAGATTTGTGTTTCCTGTCTTTTTCACCATTAAGTAAGAGAAACTGACTCCGATGGATAGTTAGTGCCCATGAGTCATCCTCACCCACTAGCTTGTCCAGGTATAAATGTGGCATGCAGAGGAACCTTAATCAGACCACTGCTGGACTTGTGAAGGGATAATAGGTAGACTGAACCAGCTGCACTTGGCATCTGTGACCTGTGATAAGGTCCTGAGGAGGTTGGACCTCCCCCCTTTACATTTGAAATTTAAGTACAGAAATATCCTTATGCTGATCCACTAGGTGGCTCTAGGGACATAAAAAAGTTGAAGAGGACGCATCTGGACAGTGATAACTGGACCTGCACTGGACTTTTCTGTTACCCTTTGCTAACAACCAGAGAGTCTCTAAATGTTGCCGCGGAGGGGGTGGAGGCCTTGAAACTGAATCATGCAGTTGTTTGGGCACCAAAAAAACATTTTTGAACGTTTTCAAAACGTTTGCTCTAGAGCTCCAGAGTTCCAAGGGGATCATCCATGAAAAGTATCCCAATGACAATTCCACTGTTTCAGAATGAATTTCAGATTTGTCTGCTTTGAAAAAGAGTTTTTCCTCAGAAAAACAATAAAATCCCTTTTCAGAGAGGTACTTTTTTGAACTTCTCTACTCTCCTTCCATAGTGAGGCTTACCTTCTTGGTGTATCCAACTGTGCTTATCATGGAGAGCCTCAAATCGGTATCAAAAAAGCTTGAAAAAGTTGTCACCTTCATGTTACATCACTTTTAAGGACCTTCAGGAGTGATAGGACATACTGGTATTAGGCCTCACCACAGCACTGAAATGGTACCAGTTATCAGCAACAGATGAAAGGTACAGGTCCTTACTTGCCCTTATGCCCTGTTGGTAGTAATGGACATGGAGGACTTTCACCTTTTGCTCTGTAGGCTCTTTTGGAGGGCCACAAAAAACAAAACTGCCAGGACCATGATAGCTACAAGGGCTACTACAAACTGTAATGGACAAGAGAGCAATGTATTATACTACTGGGGAAAGTTGTCACACTGCTGTAGAAACATCCTCTGAGTTTCCAGCATCTGCATACCTTAACTAAAAACTGTCAGATATCCTGTTGGTGCTAACTACTAATGAAAACATGATAAGGAGGCACCACACACAACCACAACAATCTTGGACCTTGTATGCAACAGTAGATCTCAAAACCCTCTGTACAAGCAACTGCAAGGAAGCAGTACCATGCCCAGATTCAGTCTCCATTGGGAGCTCAGGCTCTTGTCATACTTCTTCATGTAGCAACAGGAGCTTGAAGAACTCAGCAGGAATGTTGAGCTGGACTCGCCTATGAGAGTAAACATTAATTATAGGGTTTCTTGTCATTGCTAAGTTTGATTATGCCAATGTCATCCTTGAGGGCCTAACAAAGAGACAAATCTGGAGACTACAGCTTGTCCAGAATTCAATCAAGGTTAGTCCTTACGCTGAAGAGAACTGATTATCAAAACAGTAATGGTGTCTCTATACTGGTTGTCTATTTAAAAAACTGAGGGAATTCAAATTAGCCTGCCTGGCATTCAAGTGTATTCATAGGACCTGGCTGGTCACTAATATCAGAAGGTCAGATGCTTTAGAAAAGTTCAAGATCATAGCTGCTTTGGATGAAACATTAGAGGTTTTCAGTCGCAGTTCCACACATATATAATGAATTACAAGATGACTTCAAACAAAATAATTTCTCCTAAAATTGAGAAAAGCAGAAAAACGTTTTTACTTTATTTAAGAAAACACAAGCTGTCTAGTGAACTCATGCTGGAACAGATGTGCAAATTGGAAACCCACTTTTTGCAACCATTATTTTATTTTCCAAATTGACATATGCCTTAATAGGTCGGTTTGTAAAATAAGAACTTTTAAGAAGCTGCAAAACCACTTGCCTCACTAACAGTGACTAGGCGGGACACAACGTGTCACTCCCTCCTATTGGCTAAATACAAAGGGATGGTGGCCTCCAAGGGACAGCAGTCCACCATCCCTGTGAATGTTTCTCAAAGATGTATTTTTTCCAAAAAAGGCCGAGTTTCCTAGAGGAAACACAGATGCATTAAAGAAAGTTTCATTTTGAAAAAGTTTAGTGAGAGTTGGTAGTGGTTTTCTGGACCACTGCCTACACACCCAAAAGCTGGCACCCTGACTGCTGAATAGTAGGGGTCAACTTGGGAGTCATTAACTTATTAATGTTTTTGGACTGAAATTGCAGTTGCAAACTGTTGTAATCTTTTCCCTTACTGCTAATACATTACGAATGCACTTTTCATTAAATATATTTATTTCTCCTTTTCTCCTTCTTGGACTTCATCATGTTCTTCTGCATTTCATTGTACCATTCAACACCCTGCCTCTCCTGCCTCATTTACTGTTTGGAAGGTTCTGATCTGTCAACTGCCTTCCTAGGAATGTTGTTGTGAGACAGCTGAGTGGAATTGGTGACGCACAATAGTTACTTGATTTACTTCCGCTGGAGATTTTGTCTTTCATTGCAACACAAGCCATTGACATACATGGTTCCGACTCGCTGTACCGAAGGGATACCCAAAAAAATCGTCTTCCAAATAAGGAATCGCCACTTACTTCTGAACCCATTTAGCACAATGTCTTCTTTTCTGGTTCGCTGTTAAATACGTCTTTGAGACATAGGCCCTCATTCTGACCCTGGCGGTCGGCGGAGAGACGGCGGTCGGACCGCGAACAGACCGGCGGTATTAAAAATGGCATTCTGACCGCGGCGGTCCCCGCCGCGACCGACCGCTACTTCTCCACTCCGACCGCCGCGGCGGTCATGACCGCGGGGCTGGAGTTTGCGCACTCCGGCCCGGCGGTCGTCCCAAGACCGCCAAGAGTATTATGACCCTGCCTACCGCCGCGGTTTCTTGCGGGCGGGAACCGCCGTGCGAACCATGGCGGTAAGCACTATCGGGGCCAGGGAATTCCTTCCCTGGCACTGATAGGGGTCTCCCCCACCCCCCACTACCCACCCGAGTCCTCCCCCCACACCCTCCACCCCCCTGCCACCCCCCAGAGGTGGTACGAACCCCCTCCCCACCCCCACCCCGACATGCACATACATGTACCCCGACATGCACACACCCCCAACATGCACATATACACACCCCCTACACACACATACACAACGGGGACACATACCCGCACACATACATGCCGACATGCGCACCTGCCGAACAGCACACATTACCCATAGACACAGCAGCACCCCCCGCCCGCATACACGCACTCACACACCCCCTCTACACACTCACACGCACACCCCCATGCACGCCCACATCACACAACACCCCCCCACCCCCTCCCCTCACGGACGATCAACTTACCTTGTGCGTTGGTCCTCCGGGAGGCGACGGGAGCCATAGGGACGTGACCGCCAACAGAAGACCGCCAACAGAAGACCGCCACACAGAAATGTGGGTCGTAATTCTTTGGGCGGTGTTCTGCTGGCGTGGCGGTGGAGGTTGACCAGTCTCCACTTTCCCGCCGACCGCCAGTGTGGCTGCTGGCGGTTTTCCGGCGGAACGCTCCCAGCGGTCAGAATGCGCACAGCGGCACACCGCCGCGGTCGGCGGTCTTCACCGCGGCGGTAACTCAGCGGTCTTGCGAAAAGACTGCCAAGGTCAGAATGAGGGCCATAGTCATTCAATTCACATCATGAATGCCAAGTTCACTTGAATCTTGTTTTGCAGGACAGGATGTGAGTCCATTGAATATAATTGGGAGTACATCATGGTTTCAGAAAGCATTTTAAATGGGTATAATATATTGCAGTAAACATTACTGCAGAAAAAAATTCAATTAGCCATCAGCTTTATTTATTGCCGTAGGGGCTCTTACAGCAGATTATAGAGTGCAAGGTAATTACTCATGGTGGGGTAATGAGAAACAATCACATGGGTAAAGCATGGATTTCGGTTTGCACACAAGATATTTGCATTTAAAGTGGTTTTTGATGCTTAATGCCATCAAAAGATTTGAGAAATATATATTGCTCTGTCACGCAGTCTACCCAGAGAAAGGGACATACGATTTAGAAAAAACGACGAGTTTTGAAAGAATTCAAATAAAGATGATTTGTAATATCACAATTGTGTTACCCTGAAATATTTCTATATATTTGATGCAATTGATAATTTCAGTAAATTCATTGATACATTGACAAATTCAACATTCCTCAGGAACCAAAATATGATAAATACAACATGGGATGTTCTTTTAATACACAGAAAGTCATGCCTGGCCTTTAAATGAAAATGACAAAGAAACAGATCTCTTTACCTAGACCTGCATTTCTAACAATCACCAACTTTGGGGATATGTGCTTGTGTTTTAAGACCTGAAGTGACTGTGTTTCACCTTCAAAAGAAAAATACAATGCCAACAGAACAACGCACATCACAAACCACAAACAAACACTGGCAAAGCTGATTTGTGATTTTCTTAAAGTGAATGAACTGACTGATTACAGTACTGAAAAGATGATCCTAAGGCAATGTAGGGTAATATCTTTTAAGATACCAGTAAACAATGTCTCCAGTCTTGCAAACTAATGCAGTGCCTCAAAACTGAGCTCAACATTCTAAATGAGCTCTGAAGGAAGGTGCTAAAGTAGTTACCAACAGGGAAGAGATAAAGCTGGGTGGGAAACACACATAAGACCAACTGGTGAAATTCAATAGCACTATAACACATCTTTGATCTGTAATGAAAAAAGAAGCAAAATATTAACAAAAATTATATGTGTTTTTCTTGACACAGTGCAGATGGTGTGTCGTAAATTTCTCTGCACGGCGTTCGGTACGTGGATTTTCAGCTCTTGGTCAGCCAGCTTCGCCTTTCAAGGTCCCAGGGACTAGATAGGGCACCACTTGGAAGGGCGTGAGTCTCAGCAGAGAGTCCAGGTACTGTCAGAGCTAGTCTTTGATGGGCCTGAGACTTCAAAACAGGAGGCAAGCTCAGTTCAAGCCCTTGGAGATTCTTCTCAAGCAAGAATGCACAACAAAGTTGAGTCTTTGTTCCCTTTCACAGGCAGAAGCAACAACTGCAGGATAGCCCAATAAAGCACAGTCACAAGCAGGGGCAGCACTTCTCCTCAGCTCTTCTCCTTGGCAGAGGTTCCTCTTGAATACAGAAGTGATCTAATTTTCAGGGGTTTTAGTCCAATACTGCCTTTGAAGTAGGCATACTTAAATGGAATGTCTCTGTTGTTCACATGATCCTGCCTTGCCCAGGCCAGGCCCCAGACTCCTCTAGAGGGGATTAATAATCAGCCCAACCGTCAACCTGAGCCAGACAGGCAATCCACAAACAGACAGAGTCACAGAATGGTTTAAGGAAGAAAAATCCTAATTTCTAAAAGGGGCATTTTCAAACACACAATAGAAAAACCAACTTCACTAAAAGATGTATTTTTAAATTGTGAGTTCAGAGACCCTAAACTCCACATTTCTATCTACTCCCAAGAGGGAAACTGCACTTTGATAATATTTAAAGGCAGCCCCCATGTTAACCCCATGAGAGAGATAGGCCTTGCAGCAGTGAAAACCGAATTTGGCAGTATTTCATTGTCAGGACATGCAAAACACATAAGTACATGTCCCACCTTTAACGTACACTGCACCCTGCCTATGGGGCTACCTATGGCCTACCTTTGGGGTGCCTTACATGTATAAAAAGGGAAGGTTTGGGCCTGGCAAGTGGGTACACTTGCCAAGTCAAATTGACAGTTTAAGACTGCACACACAGACACTGCTGTGGCAGGTCTGAGCCATGTTTACAGGGCTACTAATGCGAGTGTTGCAACCAGTGCTGCAGGCCCACTAGTAGCATTTAATTTAAAGGCCCAGGGCACCTCTAGTGCCCTTTACTAGGGACTTACTAGTGAATAGAATATGCCAATCATAGATAAGCCAATTACACATACATTTTGCATAGGAGCACTTGCACCTTAGCACTGGTTAACAATGGTAAAGGGCCCAGAGTATCAAAAACATCAAAAAAAGTCCAGCACACTTCAACAACCTGGGAAGCAGAGGCAAAAAGTAAATGGAGACCACACCAAGAATGCCAAGCCTAACAACATGCTTGGAGCAAAAAATTGCACACATGTGACAGTAAAATAACTTTTGTAATCTCTGTAATTCTTGGTGCCATTGGGCTCACTTATGTCACATTCAATGAAGGAGACACTGTACCTATAGCATATCAATCACATTTGTACTCCAACGCTGAACAGCTTTTTGCACTCACAGAAAAAATACTGACTGCTGTCCAAATGTCTGTCACAAAGGAGAGACCTTCTGATACGATCAACCTCCTCTATTTCCCTTAATCAGTTAAATCCAACCTTGTTTCCCAACACAATGGCATTCGCTCAAAACAAAGTAAAAGTATTAATCTCTCCTCTGAATGCTTAGCAACCCAGTCTGAGAATACATCTCTATCTTAACAATTATATCCCAAGCATTTAACCTTGTTATTAAAAATATTTATACAGGCATTTGTTAATATGTCAAATCTTTACCTTAAACCAAATATTTTCCCAAACGTATCCATCATTTCTTAGTCATTCAACCATGCTGACTATGTAAGCAATATAATACTTATCTCTTTTGTGAGCAGCAACAATGAAGGAAGATGGCTGCCTAATTTAGGATTATATAATGGATTGGAATGTTGAAGTTGTGTTCTAAGTTCTAAATGTTAGTTCAGGTTTCTGCTGTGTGAGTTGGCAATAAAGAGGTTATGCATAATATTGGCTGCCGTGTCATGCCACAAAATTGAAAGGTACTTGTTCATTTGTAATAATTGACATTAATAATTACGAATCTACATATAATGAAGTCAAGAAGCACAGATTTTAAATTGTATTTATTTTTTCAAAATTTATTTAATGTATATTTTTACATTGTTAACATTTATTTTACAATATACTATAAACATTTATATATTGATAAATAATAATAGTAAATTAAACTATTATTATTGTTTTATTGCTAAATGAACAATGTTAACAATGTGTACTAAATTTAAATAGTATTGCATGGTGCAAATCTTCAAGGTTTTTAATTAAATATTTTAAAAATGAATATACATATTTCAATGTCATTTTAATGTATGTTTTAGTATATATCAAACTATTTTTGTACTATCATTTAACTCATATGTTACATTTTTTCAATCTTTTTATATGTTTTACATGTTTAATATTTTTGTATAGTTTTTAACACATGTATTGAACATTTTTTACTTATTTTTTCATTCATTTTTGTGAGGAAATAGTCATTGTTTTAGTTTCATTTGCAGGTCATTTTCTACCACTGCCTTGTATTGTGTAGTCTATTTGTGTCATTGTTAGTTTATTTTTCAGGAACCAGGTCACGGTAATGTGCTGCTGTTTGTCGGAACAGGTAAGTCTTGTTTAGAAAATATTTTTAGGGTTTTGAGGATAGGATGGTGTGGGGCTGAGGTCTATTGGTCTATTGGTTAGGTATAGTGTTTTGTGGGTTTTTGTACATTTAGGGCCTGATTATGAGTTTGGCGGTCAGACTGCCAGACCGCCACATCGGCGGCCCCAAAAAGACCACTGTGCCAGCAGTCCCCAGACTGACATAGTATGATGTGTACAAGCATAACTGCTGGCCGTCAGACTGGCGAGCTGCGCAACGGTCTACTATCTTGGCGGTCGGTATTTCGCCATCAACAGCGCAATGCTCAACCGTTGAGTCTATTGCAAAAACACAGTCACACAGTCCCAGCAGTCCCCATGCAGCAGTTAGCCAATGGCAGGTGACCGCTGGGGTATGCGTTCAGCAAAGCAACCGACATAAGCCCCTGGATGAATTCTAAAACAACATAGCTGACAATCATGGGCCCACTTGACACACTTGCAAGGAACACAATAAAATGCACCCCTTCACAGACCATGATTCATTGCATCTTCACTGCAACCAAGAGTTGATTACTGACCAGAGAGGTCACTATACCTAAAACGCCTTTCACACACTTCTACTTACCATATCACTTTCCTTTTGTAAGTAACTCCCTGCCCACCACTTTAGGTCCCCTACATGTCACATCTCAAAAATCCCAGTTTTTCAGAGGATGTGTTGAGAGCCATGGTGGACGAAATCATAAGAGTAGAGCCGCAATTTATTTTAAGCCAACGTCCAGCACACTTCTCTCGGTAGGAATATGGAACTGTGGCAAAGGATCGTTGACAGAGTGAATGCTGTAGGAATCACCATGAGCACAAAGGAGGACATCAGGAGGAGGTGGAATGACCTGAGAGGCCAGGTGTGTTCCCTGGCATCCAGGCAACAGATAGAGGCCAACAAGACTGGTGGTGGCCTATGCTCCATTACAATTCTTTCCCTCGTAGGAGAAGGTTTTGGCTATCCTGCATCCTGAGGGCCTGACAGGAATACGTGGGAGAGTGGAGACTGATAAGTTACAACACAAAAACTGTTGCTAAACTGCAATGTCCTGCATGCTCACAGCTCAACATTTGTCACTGTGCCATTCATTGACTTTAACAACATTCAATACCAAGATTATCTTAGATGTAAGACTGTCAATATGTATGTTGGACCTAACATCACATCTACCAAGGCCCATAACATGTCATAAGTTGGAATGGTGCCTGTAAGAGTTTCAAAATCAAAGAATCATCACAGGACTCATAGTATGTCTCAACATGCAAATGTATGCTCCAACCTAAATGCAGTCTGGCAAGAGACATGTAAAAACCAACGTTTGTCAAGTGTTGGAGAGAAGAGAAAGTGACTGGAGTGCACATCACAGGAGGCCCTGTTTCTCTAACTCCAACTACCAGCCCAGTGTTCATCTGCATAAATGCACCTGTTTGTGCCCTCTCAAATGAAGTTTACTCACCTGGGAGGATGCCATTTGTCAAGTGTTGGGAAGAAGAGGGAGTAACCTGACTGTAAAGCACAAACAACTCTGTTTCTGTACTGCAACCACCAGTCCAGTGTTCATTCACCCAACTACACCAGTTTGTGAAGTCTCATATGGACTTTACTCACCTGGCAGGATACTATTTGTCTAGTGTGTGAAGTATAGGGAGTAACCTGACTGCAATATGCCCTGTGTCTCTAGCTCCAACCACCAGCCCAGTGTTCACTTGCCCAAATGCTTAAATACACCTGCCTGTTAACTCTCAAATGGAGTTTACTCATGTTGGAGGATACCATTTGTCAAGTGTTGGGAAGTAGAGTAAGTAACCTGACTGCAACGCTCAGGAGTCCCTGTTTCTATAACTCCAAACACCAGCCCAGTGTCCACTTGCCCAAATATATCTGTTAGTGAACTCTCAAATGAAGTTTACTCTCCTCGGAATGTGCAAGATATAGCTCATGCTCCACTTTGATTCATGTCTGCCTACTTAGCTCAATTTTGACCTGGTATACCAAGATCAAACAATTGAGGACAGGAATGACACCATACCAAGTGTGTACACCAAGCTTTCCTAAGACCTTAAGCTGCATCAGCAGATTGGCAGCAGCAGCAAACACATTGATACAGCATTGCATACATGATGAGTGCAGATACAGGTACAACAAAGTTGTGTGTTTACCTGTATTGCACTTAACTAGGCCTCAGAATGTGCAAATGCACATGTTGCCTCCCCACTGTGTTGGATTCACTATTGGTAAGAAGTCATTTTTATTTCCTCATCCAAAGTGCAACTGACCAGCGCATCTAGTAAGCTGCTTGCGTCTAATAGTTTAAGCAAGCTCCACACATAGCATGTCAAATACTCCTAAACCACGGTAACATGGCACAATATGCTAACCTACCACTTCAGAATGTTCCACGTCTCTAATTTCTGTAACACAAAACCTTTGGAGGTAGATGTCATATTACAATAAATAGCAATGTACTATCTTACTCAACAGGTGGAACTGGCACAGCCACTGGGGAGACCTCAGCCACCGAACAGGCCCACACTCCACCCCCTGATGAAGCCCTCAGTAATGGAAACAAACCTGGACTTGTGGGAGTGGAAGACGGTCCTGGCACATCTGGACAACCTGATCAGATGGTAACAGTGAGTCTCATTGTGTCCACAGCAACACCTCCCAGCCCTGTTGTGTCAACATCACAGGCACTGTCGAGACAGGGCCACTCACCTGAAAAGCAGGGGCGATGGTATGCTCCCTGACTTCATGGAACACCTCCCGGCACTTCCTGGTGGACACAGAAACCCCGTCAGGTGTCCCAAAAGGTAAGGTGGAGTGGAAGAGAAAGAGACAAAACACTGCTACGTCTTGCCGGTCCAGCTAGGCACCCTGTATTTTCGGGGGTCAGTTCGTTGTCGACAGAGTGATAGCAGAGTTAGTGCACTCAACTTCATTGAAACTGAATCTCTCTTTCTGATATGGGCACGGGAGCGGTAGAAGAACACCGGGCTGCTCCAGCACTTTTCTTGGATAATAATAACTGTTGGCATAATTACTAACACTACATTACTAAAAACCCAAACTGAGTACCATAACAATAAGTACTGCGACACTAGGGCTGGCTTCACAGAGATTCACTGTTGCACACTACAATTAGAACTGTGGTTGCACTTATCATGCACAAGACAGACAAACAAGGGCATTAATTGTATCACGTATAACTTTCCTGCATGCATATGGTTCAACTAAAAGGAACAAAAACAATTCAAGAAATACAAATGCCCACTCTGGGTTTAAACAGTTAGGGTGGCACTATTTGGTTTGGTTTAGTTTCACTGTGTGTGTGAAAAACCCTTCAAAAGCAAATTCCTCAAAACTGAAACACAGGCATGAATGACACAATTTAAATCCAAGAGTTATGCTATTAGAGAAAGAAAAGTCACGTAAATGCTCTTTTAAAATTGCACTGTCACTTTTCGTAGTACTTGAGCTCAAGCAGATTTCCCGAAGCACATTTAGGCAAGTAACTACAATAATAATATAGAATGTTCAGAAATGCATTTGTCTTTTCAAGATAAGCACTCTGCCAAAATACGAGGTCTGAAATACACCAGCTGTTCTAGGAAAGCGCAGCGCAAAAGAACAAACTTCCTGGAGAATACTAGTCATTTATCTGCAGTCTTTTACGGAGTGCTGGAGGAATGCCTGGTGTCAGCTTGTACATGAACAAAGAAAAGAATTGCCTCAAAAGTCCTGAATACAAGGATGACAGCAGGAGCTGGACTGCCAAATCAGATGCTGAGATCAGGAAACAAAACAAAGCCAAGCAGGGAGGCATGCTTCACTCTACTATTTATAGCCAATCAGGAAAGCAGTTGAGTTTCCACATGTGGATGAGTCACCACACCCAATTAGAAGCACATGTCTACATCACACCCAATTAGATGCACGTGTCTACACCTGCTCATATTAGCAAACAAGCATTGTTAAAACAAGCATTGATAAAACCAATTGTGTAACACAGCACATTATGTTTACTTAGAAACATTAAGGTGTAACCAAGAACAGAGGTATGATTTAACCCTAATCACTGTGGATGCTGACAGATATCGCAGGAGGCACCTTGGGGATTCCTGACAGGCACCAACATGCCCCCAAACCTGTATACCTGGCAATGTTCTAACCATCTTGTGCCCCCAATCCTGTATCCTGGGTGCAACACAACACTCCTGACACTGAAAGTCCAGGACCCAGTAGGAGAGGGCACCCTGTGCCAAGGGCACAGCTTTGTGGGGGTAGTGTGCATGGGAGGGATCCGTGGGCCAACGGAGTGAGGTCACTGGGGCTACTGTCTACCAGGATACCATGAGCCACGTGTTGGAGGTCTATCAGGAGTCCAAATGCATGATGGTCCAGGTATTGGCTGAACTCCAGGAAATGAAGCAGCTGCATAGGGACATGATCCACAAACTGGATGACCACAATTTAAACATAGGCACCCCAACAGGGTGCTGAACGACATTCACACAACCACAAGCAGAGCTTTTCAACCATCATCCACCCCATCTGGTGGGCCAATACCTCAAGCCCAAGTACACGTGCAGCAACCACAGGAAGGGAGGTTCAATCACCCTCAGACTGCCCTGCCTCTGGATCCACCATGCTGCTGAACTGCCAGCCAAAGCATTTAACCTGAGTAAATCAGGGCTGCAGATCCTTAACTTTAACATAGGACAACACCAACAAGTTTTAAAAAGGACTTTAAACACTTAGCTCATTTTCATGGAATGATCTAAGACCTTCCTGAAGCCATTAGATGGCAAAGTAAAAAAGTGGTATTATTAACAACACACCAGGGCTACATGAGATAGAGGGCGAATTGGTATAGTTTTATTGTTAACACGACTAGGATGTGTCTGAGTACAATCAAATAGGGGTGCTTCCTGTTTCAATATTCTGTCCTGATGATGACCAACCTGAATTAATTCCTTTGATTGGGGTCAAAACGTCGCTATTGTATTAAAAATTGTGGATTGACTTTGAAAAATTCAGCAGGCTTACAGTACCTAAGGTTGTAGGTGCTTATTTGAGACCTGATGCTTTTAACCACAGTTTGGTTTTGGTTTTCATGTAAATAGCACTGAAACACTTATACTAACACATAATTCACTCACACTGTGCCGTTATACAGGAGCATCTCAATTACTTTACTTTAAATTGTTGAATTTAAGTTTCTAATAAATGTGATATACTACTCAAACACCTCATTGGTTCAGAAAGTTCTTTATGGTATAACCATTTTTGTGGAGGTAAATTCATATCCTTCCCCAGAAGGCACCAAAACATTTTTTGTTATATTATTCACTTACCCAGGTCCCAGGG
The DNA here is from genome assembly GCF_031143425.1 of Pleurodeles waltl. Lineage (NCBI taxonomy): Eukaryota > Metazoa > Chordata > Amphibia > Caudata > Salamandridae > Pleurodeles > Pleurodeles waltl. The sequence goes on from NC_090440.1 coordinate 266,031,514, forward strand.
TACTGGGTTGCCCCATTTTTTAAAAATAACACCCCCCTTATAAGCGTGGACATCCATGCAAGAATCCAGGAGATGTGAATAGCAAGACACTTACTACTGCCAGCAAGAAACCTCAAGCTTAATGTCCTTCTTTGTGTGTCACAAATACGCTCTGTGGACTGATCCTGAATCACATTCCAGTTCCAATGTGAGGAGTACTCAGGACTTTGGACTTCCAATGGTGAGCATCTACTCCATTAATTTCATTCATCATGCCGGACCCTTCCACTGTACATTTTTTTTTCTTTCTGTCCTTAAGTATTTTTATGTATTAGCATTGTAATAAATTCACTAGGCACAAACTCAGTGTCTGCTGTTCACATTTAGCTATGTAGATAGGTAAGACCATGTGAACCATACAATGAAGATACATGCTATGTGTGAAAGCTTGGATATGTTGCTTGCAGAATGTGTCCTGCTCAGGATTACAGCCATTACAGACCAACACACCTAGTTCACTGGGCATTAAAAAATACCTGCGACCGCCTGCAGAAGTTGACTGTGCGGACACAGCCATAGGCTAATTTTGGTGACTGAGGTGGTCACAGACCAATGGCTGTGGCCATCAGCGACTATAACCGCGTACATGGCGTACATGTGTGCTGTATTTTGGTAAATCACTCACTTGACTCCTGACACTGCTGCTATCAATACCTCCACCACTTCCACTGCTGTTTGCTGCCTCAGAGAGCAATCATGCCATTCCAAGCAGGTGAAAGGACCCCTGCCTACTCTCGTGAGGAGCTGGAGAGGCTCATTGAGGAGGTCCTTCTCCTGTATGGCCAGCTCTGTGGCTTACCAGAGGAGCAGGAAAGAACCCCATAGAAACATATTTGACTCTGTTAGGCATATTTGACACCATCCTTTTTCTTCCTCATAGGCTACAATGCACGTCCGAGTGCCAATGTGCCAGTTGTCACGTTTTGTGTTCCATACATGGGAAGTACATGGTGCTGGTAGTGGAGACAAGTACTCTATGTATTTCACAGTACTTTTGTGTTGTGTGATAATCCCTACATCTTCCTTCTCTTGCATTCATATATCAAGGCAAGGAGACTTTACAACCATACAATGACCTATCTTTGCATATGATGTATGTAAATGCAAAACAACATGTATGTGCATTACAGCATAAGCTGTGTATATATACAGTTTCAGTCATTCGAGGATCTCGTTGGCAATGTATAAAGTCCCACAGACCACCTAGCCCACATCTGGCCTCCCCATACTGTTGTATGAAAACCATGCAAAAATCACTGTCCCTTTCAGAGTGCCACACAACCCTGAACCCATATAGAGGATGGGCACAGGATGTACGGATGTAAATGTGAGTGTCATGTAGAATTTCTATGTTCAGCCTGCAGAAACCAGGGCCTGACAATGTTTCTCACAGTATGGGACATAGACCAGGCAGGATCTGCAGGTCCTTACATGTGTCAAGAATGTGTACATTTGCTACATTAGGAATGGGTCCTGATGTAACTCCCTGACCTAGAACATATTTGCATTGATCCTCATTGTCAATATGTGTCATTGACTTACAACACATCCCTTACTCCCACAGCTCTGTTGCCATCTTTCGATAAGTCATATTTTTACAGTATGGGCTTTTTGCACAAGTGACAAACCAATAGTGCAGAAAGTTGGATGATTCATAAAAGGGCATGACCTGTGACTCATTAGCTTGATTACATGCAACCAATCAGACCAAACATACCTCAGCATGTTGGATGAATACTCTGTAGGATTGCCACATATGGTAAAAGGTGTGTTCTGTGCTTTAAGTACATACCACACAAACCCACTCTGAAGTGGTATGAGATTACATTGGGTAGCTCACATGTCCACACATGCACAAGGAAGAGACTTTACGGGCCACCCATGGCGCCCCTGTCATTGTCACTTAAGTCTTAGGGTATGGTCTGTACTATGGTACTTGACTGTAGGGACTGTATGCATTGAGCCAATGTGGCATTATGAAAATGTGTCTATCCAGTCAGCCCCAAGGAGTGGACCCTTCAGAAGGGTAAAGTGGTGTGTTGTGTTTCATTGTGGGTCACATGTTGCTTGAACCTGGGCTACCTGATGCCAGTAAGCTTGCTAAGTCAGTCTAGGCCATGAGCAAGGTAGTGGGTTAGTCTGCAGATGACTCCAAAAGTGTGTATTTTTGTCCCTGTAGTCATCAGCATGTGTGCTTTACACTTGCAGTGTGTTCACAATTACAAAATCTTTGAAATGTGTGTGACACAACCAGTTGGTCAAAAAACTGGAATTATAAACTTTTCATATGTCTATTGCATCCGTACACCTCAACGTCCATCAGAAGAAAGGGATATGAAGAGCCATTGTCTGGAATGTGCAGACTCTGAGGGTCCATTGTATTCAGAAAACCCACTGTTGGAAGAGGTGGGAAGACCAGAGACGCTGAGCCCGGAAGATCACGGCCATCCAGCTGGGGCTTTTCTCCCAAAGTGGGTGGGATGCATGATGAAGCTTGACTCCCCCCCGATGGCCCGCATTCTGGCAATGGCCTACCCAGAGCTTGATGGAAGTTGGAGGGGAGCACAGCAGCTATAAGGGGGTGAGTCCTGGGCAGATTATTGCCTGTTACTGTGCCACATTACCATTGTTGTGTCGAAGTCCGCCATGTCCCCCTGAAGATTGGAGATGGGCCACATGTGAAACACAGGATGAGTAAATGTTTGTGCAGGACGGTGCATGCTGATATGCCTTTACTATTGGCCCAGTGACCTAGGAAACAACAGTGTACAGTCCACAATCAATTTACTCTCAAGAGCCAACACATGGCTGAGTACAGTGATGAATCAGGCCATGTTGTTTGTTGCTGTGGGTGTCATTTGTACCCAACAGTCCACTTGTCTTCAGTGTGTTATCTCCAACAACATGCAACATGAGGTAATAAACCACTGCACTGAGCCATGTGACTGCTCAAGTTGAGTTTATTGGAATCTGTTCCCCACAAGCTACTTGTCTTACATTGCATTTTGGGTGTAATGACAGAGAAATACTTTCGCTTGGTCAGTAGTGAATGTTCATTGACATGAGTTTTGTACCATCACTTGTGCCTACATGTTAGCATGTGTATCTTTCACTTGTTCCTTATCATTTTCACTACTGTTTCACGCATCATAACCTGCCTTCATGGGATAAAGTCTGATTCCCGAACATATGTATGCATACCCACATGTGTTAAGAACTGGACATATGTGGTGCGCCTACAGTATATGTGGTGCCAGAGACACAGAGGGGGTCATTCTGACCCTGGCGGTCATTGACCGCCAGGGCCAACGACCACGGAAGCACCGCCAACAGGCTGGCGGTGCTTCCAGGCCAATTCTGACCGCGGCGGTAAAGCCGCAGTCAGAAAAGGGAAACCAGCGGTTTTCCGCCGGTTTTCCCCTGGCCAAATGAATCCTCCATGGCGGCGCTGCAAGCAGCGCTGCCATGGGGATTCCGACCCCCTTCCCGCCAGCCTGTTTCTGGGGGTTTTCACCGCCAGAACCAGGCTGGCGGGAACGGGTGTCGTGGGGCCCCTGGAGGCCCCTGCACTGCCCATGCCACTGGCCCCCTAACAGGGCCCCATAATGATTTTCAGTGTCTGCTTTGCAGATACTGAAAATCGCGACGGGTGCCACTGCACCCGTCGCACCCCAGCAACTCCGCCGGCTCCATTTGGAGCCGGCTTCATCGTTGCTGGGTCTTTCCCGCTGGGCGGGCAGGTGGCCTGTTGGCGGTCGCCCGCCCGCCCAGCGGGAAAGTCAGAATGACCGCCGCGGTCATTTGACCGCGGTGCGGTCTTTTGGCGGGGGAACTTTGGTGGACGGCCTCCGCCGCCCGCCGAAGTTGGAATGACCCCCAGAGTGTGTTGCCATTGCTTGGTGGCACACACATGCCCTCACCCGTCACTCCATGCAATTTAGCATTGTACAATTGCATTTTGGGTGTAATGACAGAGAAATACTTTCGCTTGGTCAGTAGTGAATGTTCATTGACATGACTTTTGTACCATCACTTGTGCCTACATGTTAGCATGTGTATCTTTCACTTGTTCCTTATCATTTTCACTACTGTTTCACGCATCATAACCTGCCTTCATGGGATAAAGTCTGATTCCCGAACATATGTATGCATACCCACATGTGTTAAGAACTGGACATATGTGGTGCGCCTACAGTATATGTGGTGCCAGAGACACAGAGGGGTTCATTCTGACCCTGGCGGTCATTGACCGCCAGGGCCAACGACCACGGAAGCACCGCCAACAGGCTGGCGGTGCTTCCAGGCCAATTCTGACCGCGGCGGTAAAGCCGCAGTCAGAAAAGGGAAACCAGCGGTTTTCCGCCGGTTTTCCCCTGGCCAAATGAATCCTCCATGGCGGCGCTGCAAGCAGCGCTGCCATGGGGATTCCGACCCCCTTCCCGCCAGCCTGTTTCTGGCGGTTTTCACCGCCAGAACCAGGCTGGCGGGATCGGGTGTCATGGGGCCCCTGGGGGCCCCTGCACTGCCCATGCCACTGGCCCCCTAACAGGGCCCCATAATGATTTTCAGTGTCTGCTTTGCAGACACTGAAAATCGCGACGGGTGCCACTGCACCTGTCGCACCCCAGCAACTCCGCCTGCTCCATTTGGAGCCGGCTTCATCGTTGCTGGGTCTTTCCCGCTGGGCGGGCAGGCGGCCTTTTGGCGGTCGCCCGCCCGCCCAGCGGGAAAGTCAGAATGACCGCCGCGGTCATTTGACCGCAGTGCGGTCTTTTGGCGGGGGAACTTTGGCGGGCGGCCTCCGCCGCCCGCCGAAGTTGGAATGATCCCCAGAGTGTGTTGCCATTGCTTGGTGGCACACACATGCCCTCACCCGTCACTCCATGCAATTAGCATTGTACAATTGCAGAAGCAATAAAGGAAATAATAAGTAGGATTACAGTTTTGACTCAAAATGTGCATTTCGATGCCATTGATGTACGATCATTTAGTGAAGTGCTTAAAACACTTTAAGTGGTGTAGGATCATTACCTAACTGTTAACATGCATCAGAAAGTGATTCACAAAAATGTGGCAATCATATGTGGTTGTGTACACTTATTCTTCCAAGGAGAATCTGTGTTTTTGCATAACAAAAAGGGACAGTGATGTGCCTTCCCATTGAGCAACATGTTAAGGGCCTTCTCGAGGTACTGAAGAATCCCTGAGCCTCTTCAACATGCAATAGACTATTGGCTTTTACTTATGCAATCTGAGTAGGGTATTCCGAGCAGTACCAATCAAGACAGGTGAAATTCCCTGTGGCTAGCTGATTCATTGTAGTGTGGATATTTGTAGACAAATCTCCCAAATATTTTGCACACATTGTCTCCAGTGGACCTTTCTGTGCAAGATGTGTTGTCTATCAGAGCAACACTGGTACAACTTCCATGAATCTATTTAGACAATGTGCATATTGTTAAGTTACCACTGGAGATTTTTAACAGTGTGACACAGGTGGTTCCCTGTCACCTTCTTCCAGCTACTGTACTTCTTGCTGTATAATTGCTGGATTTTTGGCAATCATTTCATCATGATGTGGTATAAGATGAATAGCTGGAAGCATGATCTTGTGTGGGATCTGTGAGACTGAACTTGACATTGCCATTCTATTTTGTGCCGTGACGGTCTTTGGTTTATGGAACTGCATGCATCGTAATATAGTGGTCCGACTGCCAACCCGACGTCGGTCTTACTACCGCCATGGCTGTCCATGGACCACCAAACTCGTACTCAGGCCCTTAGTTTTAAAATTGTAGTGTTATCCACTAGTGTGTAGGTTTGGGTTTGCATTTTAGAAACGCAATGATATGTTATGTTATATTCTGTTATGTAACTTGCTTTATGATGATTAAGTGTAATGTAGAAGTACTTTTGGGAATGTAATATTTTTTGTGTGTGAGTTTTTTGTTTTACTTTGCAGGTTTTGGCCTACGAACATGTCATAGGGGCATTGGGGTTTACCTCTTGTTTTTTTAAACAAAGTCTCTTTTTGTTAAAAATAAACCAACATGTTTCACTTTGATTACCTTTTTGTCGGATTTCCAGAAGAGTTTCTATTTTAAACACTTTTTCAGGTTTTTGTGGTTCCTAGATACTTTAGATTGCTTTCAGCAATGTCTATTGGATTGGTTTTTTTGTAAGTAAAAAAAAAAAAATTGAATAATATTTTCTATTGTTTTTCACAGAGGCTATTAAACTGCATGGATACAGAGGATAATCTACAGCTAAGAACAAGGCAACATATTTAATGCATTTGTTTTGGGTGAGAAATAATTTATTTTATTATTTGAATAACTGTTATGGGATTGTGATTTGGAAATGTGTACCTTTTGTGTTGCAAATACTTGATGTAATGGATTTGTTCTTTGAGCCTTATGGTTGGTGAGGTTTAAATATTTAATATAAATAAGTGATATATTAATTTATTATATCAGTCTTATTTATCATTGTAGTTTTGATTGTGTTTATTATTTATACAAATATTGATTTGACATGCTGGTTAAGATTATGTAATATTTGTTTTGGAGTTTTGTAGAGTAGTATTTGCTTTATAGCATGCTTTTGGCTTCTATTGATAAGTAATTTACTCTTTTGTTGTTTAAGAAGAGTTTGACATTAAATTGTAGCATGAGGTACATTCTTTTAATTTATTTGCTACGTTTAGGTGTGATTTGGGTTACAGATTGCTCCATCCATAATTGTTGGTAGTTTTGCTTTTTTGTAATGATACTATGAATTTATAGAGTGTAGGTTGGGTTCTTCCTAGTGTGGAGTGGAAGGCATTGGGCCATCCTTCTACTGTGCCTTGTATGGCTTCCTCTGCCAATATGCTCTCATAGACATTCCACCATGGTATTTGGAATTTGAGCTGGTGTGTGTCCTGAGCAATGCAGTGTGCCAGACCAAGTATCCTTAAAATGATCTATTAGGGGCTTAGTTTGTATTTATTTTGTTGGTAGAAAGGGCTGTTTCTTAGTAAATTGTATGGGGTAGCTACCACTGCGACAGGGACATAGGCTACTGTTATCACTAATTTACTATAAAGGCAAATTGATGTTTGCAGCATATTCTAAACTTAGTGCAGATTGTTGGGGGTGTCTCCATATACCTTAATTGAAATGTTAGTAACTGCCTTGTATGGCTCTGTGGGTGTTTATATTAAGAATGTTTTGAAACATGGCTTGCTCAAAGTCTATGATAATCTTTCGCGGTAGTAGTAATTTGTTTTATGTTTAATGTGGTTTAAGAGTTTGGAGTAGGTGCTACTTTGTTTATTTGATAATAGGGCATATATTAAAGGGATATTTGTGTTTTGATATTCATCATGTATGATGTACATCTGAATTAATCATTTGGGACACATTTTAAAGGTCCCATCCATCATTGAGGTATGACAATGGCTCCGTTTTAGTAAGTTATCTGCTGTAGATAATATTAGGATTTGTCCATTATTGTATGCCCTTGGCATGGGCTTTGCAGAAAGTGCTTATTTCGAGGGTGCTGGAGTATTAGGGTATTGGCCTGTGCGCCCGCAGCCAATATCCCAACACTGTTCCCACTGGGCAGCCTGATGGGAATGCGTATTACAATGCTCCCGTTGATCAGCCCAGCAGGAACATTGTAAAACACTCGGGGCATCACTGCCATGGCACCACAAAGAAGACTTTGCCTAGCTTCAGCTTAAAATGATCCAGGAGTGGACTCCCTGTAAGTCACAGTTACAAAGGAGCTACAAAGAGTCCCCTGCATCAACTCTTGCAAGAAGAGACGAGCTAGCCAGCGTCCAGTGGACTTTTAAGGATTTGATAAGTTGCATTGTGGGAACTCTCTGAAAAGCAACTCAGTGGTACTGGAACCTTGGCTAGTGCTGTGGACCATTCAAGATCCCCAAAAGTCCTTCTGGAAGAAGGTCCAGAAGCTCGGAGACATTTAGATCATATTTCGAAAAAGGTCTGTAAGGTGACTGACCTGTTGTCAGTAGTCAAGCCAGTGATATCAAACCGTGACCCACCTTAATTTCAGGTTTACCATGCTTAACCTCTGTAGCTCTTCATGGATGGACAAAACAAGACCTCCAGGACTTCACAGAGGCCTAGCGCTGAAACAAGCTGCCATTGTCGAACTGCAAGCCAGCCTGCCTAGAAGCCTCACTAGACTTTGCAGATAAAAGAACCGAAAAAATGACTGAGTGCAAATTCTGACCAAGGCCTACCGCTCAGTGTAACAGACTTGACTCTATCGGGTTACGCCTCAAAATGTTACTTTTACCCGGTTAGGTGGGACCAGATAGCCCTGGTTGGCCCTTTTCCCCTTTGAGCCTTAGAGAGCACATTTTTTTATTTATTCTTTAAAAATTCATGTCTCAGGTTCCCTACATTGGATGTTTATCGTTTTGATGTCATATATATCCCATTTTTATAAACTGGTGTTGGATTTTTAGTGTGTGCTGTGTTTTACTTTTTTACTGTATTGTTGATATTGAATGCTTTACACACCTCTCTCCTAAGTTAAGCCTAACTGCTCATGGGCCTACCTACAAAGGGTTGAGCAAGGATTCATTTTTGAGACCTTGACTGGACCTTATTTGTGATTGTGTTGTTACTACTAAGTGTAGCTACCTACCTGCCCTTACTGATAAACCACTTTCCAAAAATATACATAATTAGAATGTTAGTGTATGAATATTTGAGGTTTATGTACATAATTGCTTTATGCTTATATTGATATGTATCTAATTATATATTTTATTAGGGTCAATTATACTTTTTTGATGATGTCATATAATTTATTTATTCAAACATGTGAATATATTGGTTAATGTTTATGGTTACTTTTTGTTAAATGTAAAAAGTTGTTTTTTTATCTTTCTGTAGCTGATACTATGTGAGGCAAAAAGTTTGACATATTATATTTTTATTTAAACGTGATGTTATTTTTGTTTACTATATTTTTGTTTTGGATATAAGTAAAAATCAGTTTTTTTCACAACAACGCTTGTGTTCTCAATACATGTTGTTTTATTATTTATGTTTAGGAAGGCAATATTTTTTTTACTGATATTTACTTGCCTATATTTTTCTGTCTCAATATTGTATGCATCAATATTATGTCAGTGGTTCACCTGGTAACGTGCAACCTTCCCTAACAGGTAATTATCATACTATCTTACTCGAAGCATCAGCAGTGCACAGAGACACAAAACCTGTCCTTCCTAGCAAATTCCACCCTCTTTACCTGTCCTTCCTAGCAAAATCCACCCTCTTTTCCTTTCACAACTCTGTTTATCCTATCATTCCTTTTCTTTAATTTAATTTTAAAAAACACAACAAAAATATGGCTTGTGGTACATGCTGATTTTGTCCTTCAATAGAATCATAAAACTATACCTGACGCCTGATGTGTAAAACGCAATATTCCACCATGTGCTGCACAAGAGAAAATGCTTGGAATAGTCGCGGCTTGCTTCGTTCATAAGGAGCGGGCCGGTGCGGCCGGCTGAGATGGTGCTGGGTTGGGAGGGGAAATCTAAAATGTAATTAAATAAAAAAAAAATTCAATTAACACTTACCTTTTTAACGCCGTCCCGCGCCGTGCTCCTCTTCCCTGCTGGCTGCACACAGGCACAGGCTCCCAGCCTGCCCTGTGGCCAATCCTGATGCTGCTCAAAGCAGCATCAGGATTGGGCAGCATCAGGATTGGCTGGGAGCGCCCAGCAGAGGTGCTCCCAGACAGACTGGAAGCCTGTGGAGGCTCTCTCCAGGCCGGCAACTCTGTTGTTGCACTGGAGAGAGCCTACGCAGCATGTGTTTTTGGCCGGCCCAAGATGGCAGGCCAAACATACATGCGTGGTGAGGGGAGTACTGAACACTCCCCCTCACTGCTCCTCATCCCAGATGCCCTGACCCCTTCACAACGAAGGGATAATAAACATAGGTGGTCATTACAACCCTGGCAGATGGTGTTAAAGCTGCGGTAATACCGCAAACAGGCCGGCGGACAATAAAAGGGAATTACGACCCTGGCGGAAACCGCCAACTAAGACAGCCACTTTAACACATCGCCCGCCACGGCGGTACAGACAAACAGCGCGGCAGTCACCGCCAACAGACAGGCGGAAGACAATGTACCGCCCACACTATCACAAAACACCAATGAGCCACCTTTTCCGGGGCGGATTCACCGTGGATAAAAACACTGCTGAAACAGCTTGTGCTATGGGAAAACGCTCACCTCAACACATCCCACGAGGAACGAGGACACCATGGAGCCAGAACTACAAATCTTACCTGCCCTTGCATTCCTGCTCATCTACGACCAACAGCGACGTAGGCGCAGAACATACCGGTGAGTACAGCACCTACGACACGGGGGAGAGCGGAGGCAAAAGTTACGGGGACACCCACCAAACACCCTGTAGCCGGGCGTACACCGCAGCCGCAGCTCGACATGACGCATCGGAGCAGGCCGATGCGTCATGTCCGCGTCTCCCCGTTGTCGGGGCAACGCGCTCCGACCGAGGCAGGGGGCAGGCCGTTGCCCGGGAAACCGGATGGGTTTCCCGGCGCGGCGAATTTAAACGGGAGGACGGCACCGACAGGAAGGGGGAGAGGAGGAGAGCGGAGACGAAGGAGCGGAACGCCGAGGAGGAGAGACAGGAGGAGGACGTGGAGAAAAGGAGCCCTGAGGAGACCCAGAAGGAGCAGGAGCAGCAGAGGAGAGCCCAGGAGAAGGAGAGGAGAGCCCAGGAGAAGGAGAGGAGAGACCAGGAGAAGGAGCAGGAGAGGAGAGCCCAGGAGAAGGAGAGGAGAGCCCAGGAGAAGGAGAGGAGAGACCAGGAGAAGGAGCAGGAGCAGGAGAGGAGAGCCCAGGAGAAGGAGAGGAGAGCCCAGGAGAAGGAGAGGAGAGACCAGGAGAAGGAGACCCCGCAAGAGACGGAAGGAGAAGAGACCCCATCAGAGGAACGCTACAACGCCAGCCACGACCCAGGAGGGTCGTGGCTTACCAAGGTACGGTCCTTGTGGACCAAAACCAAGACCACTGTAGACTAAGGGAGGGGGAGGGAATATCACAGCGTAAAGGGAGGGGATAAAAAGGGCACGGTAACAAGCACATTCGGGCACACCACAAAATCTATCATAGGAGAGTGAGAGCACTTACAACCCCTTTTTTTTTCTCCTCACAGACACCCTCCTTACCGTTCCTACCCACACCCAGACAGGAATACAGAGAAAGTGTGAAATAATCCGTTTGGTAAAAACCCCATACTTACCCGGGTGTTGTGTCCTTTTTTTTGTTTTCCGGTACCGAGAATCCACCTGAGGGAACCGCCAGACGTCTCCCAGGAAAAGAACCATTGCAACTATATCAACTAGATCAACACTGCAGGAACTGTACCGCAACCCCTAAGGAAAACCCGGACACTTGATTACCTAGCTTTAGTATTTGTCTTTATTCCACCTTAACCTTAGAATAAACTTCAACACAAACTAAAACGCATATCTCGTCGTCATTGGTATAGTGTTCGATCTGTCACAGTGGCGTCAGAAGTGGGATCAGACTCTGGATCCTCCTCGACAATCGAACGGTATACACAATGAGTGACAACCCCTCGCTGGAAGACATGATAAAACAGTTGGCCGAAGGCCAACGCCACCTACAATTGGTGTGGGAGGCCCACCAGAGGGAGGCTAAGGAGGACCGTGAGGCCTTACAGTCGGCTTTGAAAAGTCAGGCAACCATACTGGCCAATAATCAACTAGTCCACGAGACGGCCATGAAGAAGCTAACCGAGACAATCGCTACCACTAAGGTACATCCCAATGTCCCAAGCTCCTTCCTACAAAAATATCAAGAAGGGGATGATCCCGATTCCTTTTTCACTAATTTTGAAAGGGTGGCCTCAACCGCGCAATGGCCAGAAGATAGATGGGGCCAGTATATCGCCCCATTGCTTACAGGAATCCTACAAGCCGCCTACCAAGCTGCGAATCCCGGGGGAACAACCCCATATTCCGAAATAAAAACCAGTATATTAGAGCGGGTGGGACATGACACGGAATATTATAGGATCAAATTCAGGAAAATCAAGTGGGGACCGAATGAGGATCCCCGAACCTTCTACTATCGGGTAAACGATTTGGCTTTAAAATGGTTGGGTCCGTCAGGGAATAGCCGGGAAGACGTAATCCAAACCATTGTTCTCGAACAATATTTAGATGCCTTGCCTACGGCCACAAAACACTGGATCCGTCAACATCCCAAAGTGAATACGGAGACGGCAATTGACTTAGCCTGTGCATACCACCGTTCGGCGGATGTACGAAATATGCCAACCCGCCCCATCATAAAGCCAGGCCTCCCCAACCCCAAAAGCACTCCCAGAGTCCTTCCCGAAGAAACCGTCCCTCGCAGAACCTACGAGCATCCACCAGTTCCGGGTCCCCAGTGTTATAACTGTGGGGAATGGGGACACATTGCCCGTATGTGTCCCCGGAAACAAGACACTAGTGAACCCATGGAGGTTGGAGTTACCCGACGACGGGTGCTGTGTACAGGCCAGGGCAACCCCAAGTTTAAACAGTCCTTAAATGTCAATGGTCATATGGTTTACGCCCTTATAGATTCCGGATGCAGTCAATCCGTGATAAGGAGGGATCTCCTAACCCTAGCAGACCAGGAAGTCGATCATTGGGTAACTATTTGCTGCATTCATGGGGATAAGGAGAGATACCCCTTACAGGCCCTGACCGTAGAGTGGAGGAACTACAGGGATAGCCTTCCGATGGGTATAATCTCCGACCTGATAGAGGAATGTATTATTGGGACAGATTATGAACATTTTCAGGAGATCCTGGATCACGTTCGACAACCAATCCTGACCCAGGATTGGTGGAAGGGTGCCCCCTTCTCGGACAGCGACATAGAGCCCCCCCCTAACCGAAGGAAACTATCACGTAGAGAGAAACGTGTTGGAAAAGCAACCCACCGAGAGAACGAGGCACATAGCACCCCCTCAGGTCTGATTGCCGAGACACATGAAGTACCTGTCGGGTTTCCCCAAAGACAAAGAGAAGATCCTTCTCTCGCTCAAGCTTGGAAGTCAGCCAAAGCAGAAGAAACCGAAGAGGTGGGTCTCTACTTCTTAATTAAAAAAAACCTCTTATACCGCATAACCACTACTCGCTCCGGGGACCGTAAGCAACAGTTGTTAGTCCCCGAGCACTATAGAGAACATGTTTTAACCCTAGCCCACTGTCAACCCGGAGGAGGTCATTTCGGGAGGGAAAAAACAGAAGAGTATCTCCTCCGGCGGTTTTATTGGCCGGGGGTTTTTGCCCACATCCGAAAATTTTACTCTCAATGTTCCAGGTGCCAACTTACCGAACCCGGTAGACCTAGAAAAGCACCTCTTATACCATTACCCATAATAGACGTTCCATTTAGTAGGATGGGGATGGACTTGATAGGTCCCATAGTACCTTCCACGAAAGGACACACCTATATCCTAGTCATGGTAGATTATGCCACCCGATATCCAGAGGCCATTCCATTAAAAAGTATGACAACCAAAACAGTAGCCCAAGCAATGATTAATGTATTTTCTCGAGTAGGATTTCCTCATGAAATACTCACTGATCAGGGAACCCCTTTCATGTCTACCCTCATGAAACAGGTGTGCAAAACGTTAGGCTTTTCCCAAATTCGCACCTCAGTGTACCATCCACAGACCGATGGCCTGGTAGAACGGTACAACCGTACCATAAAAACTCTGCTAAGAAAAGTAGTAGAGGAGTCAGGAAAAAACTGGGATCAAAAATTGCCCTTGGTATTGTATGCCATACGTTCCCATGAACAGGCGTCTACCGGACACAGTCCTTTCGAACTCGTGTTCGGAAGACAGCCCCGTTCCCTACTAGACATGGCTATAGAAACTTGGGAAGAAGAGGCGGAGGAAGGGGGGAAACCCTTGTTAGAATATGCCCACGACTTACGATCTCAGTTACAAGGGTTATGGGATACAGTTCGAGTAAATATGGAACATGCCCAACAGAACCAAAAACAATATTACGATCGAGGGAGTAAATTAAGAGTTCTACTGCCAGGAGATCAGGTACTTATAATGCGCCCCACGTCTGAACGCAAATTGGTGGCAAAATGGCAGGGTCCACATAAAGTATTACGAGCCGTTACCCCAGTCACTTACCTAATTGAAATCTCGACCACTCCGCAGAAAACCCAGATTTATCACATAAATCTATTTAAAAAATGGGAAGAACCCGAGGGCTCTAACTCGACCGAAGCCGTGGGCCGGTTCCTATGTCCCAATGGGAGGGTTCAAATTGAATTTTGCCCGACCGAGACCACTATTGGGGAGAATCTACCCACAGTGAACTCCTCGTTAACAAAATTAGAGAGGGAACAGGTATTCAGCCTACTAGAACACTTCAGATCGTTTTTCTCCATAGTGCCAGGCAAAACCTCTTTGATCACCCATGAAATACGGACTGCACCAGGTACAATTGTCCGGTTACGACCATACCGTATACCAGAGGCCAGGAAACAGATTATGGAGGATGAGGTCCAAAAGATGCTAGAGTTAGGAGTAATAGAGCCTTCTACTAGTCCCTGGTGCTCCCCAGTTGTCCTGGTACCAAAACCTGATGGTACTATCAGGTTCTGCATCGATTTCAGGAAACTCAACGAACATTCCATGTTCAATACTTATCCGATTCCCAGGGTGGATGATGTATTAGAAAAACTAGAAAAAGCAAAATACATGTCCACCCTAGATTTAACTAAAGGATATTGGCAGATTCCACTAGCCCCAGAAGATAAAGAGAAAACAGCCTTTGCCACGCAGTCAGGCTTGTATCACTTCACAGTGTTGCCATTCGGACTACATGGAGCCCCAGCCACATTTCAACGGCTAATGGATAGCCTCCTAAAACCCTTTCGACATTTTTCGGCTGCTTATTTAGATGACGTAGTTATTTTCAGTGAAACATGGAATGATCATCTACTACATTTGCAGCAGATATTCCACACTCTGAGACAGGCAGGGTTAACTGCCAATCCAAAAAAAATGTGTTATCGGCCAGCCTGACATATTGTACTTAGGATACAAAATCGGTCAAGGGAACCTCCAGCCACAATCTAAAAAGGTAGAGGCTATTCTCAATGCACCTAACCCTGCAACAAAGAAAGATTTGCGTTCCTTCCTAGGATTGGTCGGCTACTATCGAAGATTCATTCCCAATTATTCCACCCTAGCCGCCCCCCTTACAGATCTTCTGGCTAAATCTCGTCCTAATCAATTAGCCCCTTTCTCGGATCAACAGGAGACTAGTTTCGAACAGTTAAAAGTCTTTCTGACTAGAGAGCCCATCCTACGATGTCCCGATTTCTCGATACCGTTCCATCTCTATACAGACGCCTCAGATGTCGGACTAGGAGGGGTACTAACCCAGCCCGATGGGGAGGGGAGGGATCATCCGATAGTATACATTAGCAGGAAACTGTTTCCTCGGGAACGCCATTACCCCACGATTGAAAAAGAATGCTTGGCCATAAAATGGGCTGTAGACACCTTACAGTATTACCTTTTGGGTCGCCCTTTTATCCTCTATACGGATCATGCTCCCCTCACTTGGTTGTCGGCTCATAAAGATACGAATTCACGGATCTTGAGGTGGTTCCTTGAACTCCAACCCTTTTCGTTTCAGGTCCGTCACATCCCTGGTCCCCAACAGGTCCCAGCTGATTACCTCTCCAGGTACCCGAACTCTACCTCGGTCCTCGATCAGGACCGTTCTTGGGAAGGGGTGTGTAGCCGGGCGTACACCGCAGCCGCAGCTCGACATGACGCATCGGAGCAGGCCGATGCGTCATGTCCGCGTCTCCCCGTTGTCGGGGCAACGCGCTCCGACCGAGGCAGGGGGCAGGCCGTTGCCCGGGAAACCGGATGGGTTTCCCGGCGCGACGAATTTAAAAGGGAGGACGGCACCGACAGGAAGGGGGAGAGGAGGAGAGCGGAGACGAAGGAGCGGAACGCCGAGGAGGAGAGACAGGAGGAGGACGTGGAGAAAAGGAGCCCTGAGGAGACCCAGAAGGAGCAGGAGCAGGAGAGGAGAGCCCAGGAGAAGGAGAGGAGAGCCCAGGAGAAGGAGAGGAGAGACCAGGAGAAGGAGCAGGAGCAGGAGAGGAGAGCCCAGGAGAAGGAGAGGAGAGCCCAGGAGAAGGAGAGGAGAGACCAGGAGAAGGAGCAGGAGCAGGAGAGGAGAGCCCAGGAGAAGGAGAGGAGAGCCCAGGAGAAGGAGAGGAGAGACCAGGAGAAGGAGACCCCGCAAGAGACGGAAGGAGAAGAGACCCCATCAGAGGAACGCTACAACGCCAGCCACGACCCAGGAGGGTCGTGGCTTACCAAGGTACGGTCCTTGTGGACCAAAACCAAGACCACTGTAGACTAAGGGAGGGGGAGGGAATATCACAGCGTAAAGGGAGGGGATAAAAAGGGCACGGTAACAAGCACATTCGGGCACACCACAAAATCTATCATAGGAGAGTGAGAGCACTTACAACCCCTTTTTTTTTCTCCTCACAGACACCCTCCTTACCGTTCCTACCCACACCCAGACAGGAATACAGAGAAAGTGTGAAATAATCCGTTTGGTAAAAACCCCATACTTACCCGGGTGTTGTGTCCTTTTTTTTGTTTTCCGGTACCGAGAATCCACCTGAGGGAACCGCCAGACGTCTCCCAGGAAAAGAACCATTGCAACTATATCAACTAGATCAACACTGCAGGAACTGTACCGCAACCCCTAAGGAAAACCCGGACACTTGATTACCTAGCTTTAGTATTTGTCTTTATTCCACCTTAACCTTAGAATAAACTTCAACACAAACTAAAACGCATATCTCGTCGTCATTGGTATAGTGTTCGATCTGTCACACACCCCCACCCCAACCCTCGCATATTACAACATACACACCAATGCATTTACAAAAATCACAGTAACAACCCACAATCCCCCCGGAAGAATGCAAAGACAAAGCGAATAGCGGTCAAACTTTGTATTGTGCCAATATACTACTCATTAAAAAATATACGGATATATATATCACGAAATCTGTCAAAAATAAATGTACAATACAAGAAGTAGTGCAGAGATGTACACAACAATGTCTGTGCACCAACAGTCAAAAAATGCATGGGCGACGCCCACAATAGATACCTGACAAAAATCAGAGAGAACACTGCCGGGGCATCAGATAGAAACAATACAGGCACCTCAGGGGGAACGGAAGGTGGGACACCTCAGCCAGATGAATGCAAAGCCAGATCCACGACAGGGCTCCATGCCCATTGATGTATCCTGGGGAGTGCAAAGCCACAGTTTCTCAAGTCTCTACGGTGTGTGGTTTTCCCACTGTTCAATCCTGGGGAGTGCAAAGCCACAGTCTCTCAAGTCTCTACAGTGGGTGGCTTGCCCACTGTTACATCCTGGGGAGTGCAAAGACACATCTTCGCAAGTAGATGCAGTTCTCTACTGGTACTGGATGGGACTGGTGCCCAGACTGGATGAGTCTCCCCGTGAAAGTACATGTCCTGTCACAGTCCCAGCTGCACATGGGAGAACGATGCCTGATGTGCCGGACTATTCATACCCACACGTTCTTTGCCCTGTTCAGCGGTCTTCACCATGGCGGTCTTTGCCCTGTTCAGCGGTGCTTAGCCATGGCGGTCTTTGCCCTGTTCAGCGGTCTTCACCATGGCGGTCTTTGCCCTGTTCAGCGGTGCTTAGCCATGGCAGTCTTTGCCCTGTTCAGCGGTCTTCACCATGGCGGTCTTTGCCCTGTTCAGCGGTCTTCACCATGGCAGTCTTGGCCTTGTTCAGCGGTGCTTAGCCATGGCGGTCTTTGCCCTGTTCAGCGGTCTTCACCATGGCGGTCTTTGCCCTGTTCAGCGGTCTTCACCATGGCGGTCTTTGCCCTGTTCAGCAGTGCTTTGCCATGGCGGTTCTGGTATGGATATTGGTGTGTGGCATTACGATCTCCACACTGGACATTGGTGTGTGGCATGACGAACTCCACACTGGACATTGGTGTGTGGCATGACGAACTCCACACTGGACATTGGTGTGTGGCATGACGATCTCCACACTGGATGTTGGTGTGTGGCTTGACGTTCCATCATTGCCCAGCGGGGCTGTGGGATTCTGGACCCTCATGGGCTGTGACTCCGGCGGTGGCGGTGGTCTCCTGACCAGTAACGATACTTGGGCCCTCCTGGGCTATGACTCTGGCGGTGGTCTCCTGACCAGTTACGATACTTGAGCCCTCCTGGGCTGTGACTCCGGCGGTGGCGGTGGTCTCCTGACCAGTAACGATACTTGGGCCCTCCTGGGCTATGACTCTGGCGGTGGTCTTCTGACCAGTTATGATACTTGAGCCCTCCTGGGCTGTGACTCTGGCGGTGGTATCCTGACCAGTGACGATACTTGGGCCCTCCTGGGCTATGACTCTGGCGGTGGTCTCCTGACCAGTGACAATACTTGGGCCCTCCTGGCTATGACTCTGGCGGTGGTCTCCTGACCAGTGACGATACTTGGGCCCTCCTGGGCTATGACTCTGGCGGTGGTCTCCTGACCAGTGACGATACTTGGGCCCTCCTGGGCTATGACTCTGGCGGTGGTCTCCTGACCAGTTACGATACTTGAGCCCTCCTGGGCTGTGACTCCGGCGGTGGCTGTGGTCTCCTGACCAGTAACGATACTTGGGCCCTCCTGGGCTTTGACTCTGGCGGTGGTCTCCTGACCAGTGACGATACTTGGGCCCTCCTGGGCTATGACTCTGGCGGTGGTCTTCTGACCAGTGACGATACTTGGGCCCTCCTGGGCTATGACTCTGGCGGTGGTCTCCTGACCAGTTACGATACTTGAGCCCTCCTGGGCTATGACTCTGGCGGTGGTCTCTGGACCAGTGACGATACTTGAGCCCTCCTGGGCTATGACTCTGGCGGTGGTCTCCTGACCAGTAATGACGGTGCTGGCGGTTGTGTCTGAACCGCCGGAAATGATGGCGCACTTCTCCACCGTGACACTCACAACAGGTTGGGGAGACTTCCTCTGGACTTTCCCCACCTTCTTGTGAGTTACAGATGACTCACCAATCGCCTTGGATCCCATTTCACTGTTTGTCCCACCAGGAGTCTTGACACGGTCCCGTCGTCCACTCTCCAATTTCGGAGCCTTTACAGGGGGTGGGCTGACAGTGCCTTGGCTCCGGGTCCTACTGCCTGCCCTGGTGGACGGGGCACTCCAAAAACCTGGTACACGCACCACTGGTACTGGAGGCTTTTTGGCTGAGGCGCTACAACAGGACTGATGAATTGGAGGGGGGGGGTGGGGGCAAAAAGGTCAATTTGACATAGGGACAGTTTCTGACGTACACTGGGATGGGTAGCTGGAGGGGCTCTGGGAGTGGAGGAAGAGGAGGTGGTTGTAGGAGGTGTCACTTTAGCTGTTTTGGGTGCAGGTGCAGGTTCTGGAGGCTGTCGTGAGGTGGATGGATGTTGGGTGAGTGATTGCCAGCGTTTATGTACTTTGGGAGGGGGCGTCACAGACACACTGGGAGAGGAGACAGGGGACGTGTAAATGGCAGTGGAGGTGGTGAGTGCAGGTGAGCGGCTTGTGGTGCTGGGTGTCCTGGTGCGAGTCCTAGTGCCTGTAGATGTGGTGCATGCAGGTGTGTGTGTAGACAAGACTGGGAGGGAGGAGGGAGAAGAGGAGGATGGGGACACAGTGGAGACATAGGATGTTGCTGTGTCTGTATGGGTCTGATGCTTGTGTGAGTGCCTGTGGTGTGTGTGGTGCCTATGTTTGCTTGAGCTACTTTTGTGTGTTTACTTGTGTGCATGCTGGTCTGTAGGTGTGCTTGGGATGGGCTGGGGTACAGGGGATTGGGTCTGGGTGGAGGAAGTTGGAGGGGGGAGGCTGGACACAGGGACAATGGCTGCCATCAGTGCTGAGGCCAAAGATTGCAGGGTTCGCTGAAGGACAGCCTGACCAGAATGAATGCCTTCCAGGAATGCATTACCGTGATTCAACTCTCGTTCTACACCCTGGATGGAATTCACAATGGTAGACTGCCCAACAGTGAGTGACCTGAGGAGGTCAATGGCCTCCTCACTGAGGGCAGCTGGGGTGACTGGGGCAAGGCCTGAGGTGCCTGGGGCGAAGGTGATGCCCACCCTCCTGGGTGAGCGGGCACGGGGCGAACGCTGAGCGGCTGCTGGGAGGGTGGTGCTGATAGGGGAGGTGGCGGCTGTACCTGTAGAAGTGGGGCACACAGATGGTGCCGCCACCACAGGGGAGCTTCCATCGGCGGACGAGTCTGTGTCACTGTTTGGTGATCCTGTGGCTGACGTGAAGCTCCCCTCGCCCTCCGTCCCACTGGTGAATTCAGAGTCTGTGGAGTGGCCCTCCATGGCCATGTGGGATGCAGCTCCCTCGTGCTCCGGTACCACTGTACCTCCGCCTGTTGATGCTGATGTACAGAAGGACAGGGAGAGCAGAAAAAGGGTGGAGACAGAAGAAAGAGAGTTTTAGTGCATGGCATACCGCTACCGTTGGCGGACAAGACAAACGCAGCAGCCCCCTGCATTACGCCGTGCTCCTGCCCTCTGCACATGCAATTTCGGGGATATGGCCTACATGGCAATGGTAGAAATCTGCCCACATGGATGGCAAAGGGGCAACTATACATCAATTTGCCATTTTTTTGAGCTGGGGTAGAGTGCCACATGGCCTACATAACGGAGGGGCCTTGCCTACCTAACTCGCCCTGGCCTAGGGACACCCACAGCCCACCACCCCCACCCAGACAGCTCCACTGCACGCAAAGTCCATAGGATGAGGTTGTACTCACCCCCTTGTGTCTGCTGTGATGTCCTTAAGCGCCCATCCAACTCCGGGTAGGCCACCGCCAGGATCCGGAACATCAGGGGGGTCATGGTGCGACGGGCACCCCTCCCACGTTGGGAGTCCATCCCCAGCTGAGCCTCCGCCGTCTTCTTGCTGCAGCGGCGAATGTCCTCCAATCTCTTCCGGCAGTGGGTGCCCCGTCTCTGGTGGGCCCCCAGGGTACGGACTTCCTTGGCGATGGCACACCAAATGTCCCTCTTCTGGTGGGCGCTGACCTACATGACATGCACAAGGAAAGAGGAACAGTCATTACCTACAGCACCGTTGTTGTAATTGGCCCCCTCCCAACTCTATCCCTGTGGCCCATTCATCCACAAGTTTCTCCAACTCCTGTGCAGTGAAGGCAGGGGCCCTTTCCCCAGACGCAGCAGCCATCGTCGCTTCCAGACCGAGGTCACAGCAGCACTAGCAGTGTAGGTCCTCTCCTGTCGAAGGTCAGGTATCTAGTGATTGAACAGATAGAAAATGGTGGTGACGTCCGCGGCGGTGCGCATCATCACCGCCAGCACACCTGTTCATTGGCTCCTGGGACCCATAGGGTCGAATGTTAACCAATGCCGCATTGCGCCGTGCTCTTCGACCGCCTACCGCGATGGTGTCCAACGCCAGCGCAGTTACCCCACAATTCCAATGTCCCAGTTTAGAGGTCAGGCAGCCGCCATTTCAGGGGCCCACATGGCTTCAATTACTACTGCGTCACACATACCGAGGCCTACACGCAAAACCTTTTCCGGATGGGTTAATTGTCTGGTGTAGTCTTGTGTGTGACTGTGGGTACATACCTGGAGGAATGCTGACAGTTTCTTCGCTGTTGTCCTTCTTAGGCACCGTCAGTTGGGACATATTGGAAGATGGCGGAATCTGCCGGTGTACTGACCGCTGGTGGACCTGTTGACAATGGAAGAGCCACATGTCATTGTGA
Source organism: Pleurodeles waltl (assembly GCF_031143425.1). Classification (NCBI taxonomy): domain Eukaryota; kingdom Metazoa; phylum Chordata; class Amphibia; order Caudata; family Salamandridae; genus Pleurodeles; species Pleurodeles waltl. The sequence goes on from NC_090440.1 coordinate 266,053,501, forward strand.
CCTACCGGTTTGACCGTGCCACAATCCAGGAACTATGTACCCAGTTGGAGCCAGACCTGATGTCACCAATCCGCCATCCGACTGGAATCCCCCCTGACGTGCAGGTGCTGTCAGTGCTCCATTTCCTTGCAAGTGGGTCTTTTCAGACAACAGTGGCCATGGCATCAGGGATGTCCCAGCCTATGTATTCCAACGTGTTATCCAGAGTGTTGTCTGCCCTGCTGAAACACGTTAGGAGATACATCATTTTCCCTGAGGTGGCGGATTTGCCTCAGTGAAAGGTGACTTCTATGCCCTTGGACATATCCCCAACGTCATAGGTGCCATTGATGGGACCCATGTAGCTCTGGTCCCCCCCGCAGGAATGAACAGGTGTACAGGAACAGGAAGAGTTATCATTCCATGAATGTCCAGATGGTCTGTTTGGCAGACCAGTACATCTCCCAGGTAAATGCAATGTTCCCTGGCTCAGTGCATGACGCCTACATCCTGCGGAATAGCAGCATCCCTGACATGATGGGTGAACTCCAGAGGCACCGTGTATGGCTATTGGGGGACTCTGGTTACCCCAACCTGTCCTGGCTACTGACCCCAGTGAGGAATCCCAGGACCAGGGCAGAGGAACGGTACAATGAGGCCCATGGGCGGACTAGGAGGGTGATCGAGCGGACCTTCGGCCTCCTGAAGGCCAGGTTCAGGTGCCTCCATATGACAGGTGGGTCCCTATTCTACTCACCGAAGAAGGTGTGCGACATCATCATCGCCTGCTCCATGCTCCATAACTTGGCATTGCGACGCCAGGTGCCTTTTCTGCAGGAGGATGATCCAGATGACGGTGTTGTGGCAGCTGTGGAGCCTGTGGAGCCAGTGGACAGTGATGAGGATGACGCTGAGGATGAAGAAAACGACAACAGGGAGTCAGTCATACAGCAATATTTTCAATGAGACATAGGTGAGTACAATTTCATGTTTCACATTATATTACATTTCACACGTCTACCTCTATCATGTACCTACATTTTACTCCCTATTTGGTAACTGAGTTGTCCCCTTCCATTTCAGTTTCAGTAATGTGGTAACCTACGTGTCAACAGCTTGCACCCTTGAAAGGCTTGTGATGAGTGACATTGGTATGTTGACCTTCCAATGGGTAACCTTTTTCAACACTGTAATTGACAATACAAAGTTCACAATCATTGACTGACTCCAATATTATTGAGGTTTCAAGGGTGTTTATTGAAGTGCATAAAAATGTAGGGGGGTTGTGAAATGGGGAGAGGTCATGGTGGAAGAATGTCCATGGCAGAGTCCAGTCTATTAGTCTCACAGGTACATTGCACATCTGGCCATTGGAAGTGGAGCTGGGGCAGTTCCAAGCTGGACAGGGTAACAAAGTGGGACAGTGGGGGGACAATCAGGGTGGCCTTATTTCCTGGCGGGCGTCTTGCCATCTTGCTCTGTCCTGTTCCTGGATCTCAGGGCCCGCTTTCGTGGTGATTGTCCGTCTGCAGGGTGTGGGGTGCTGGTGTGTTGGTCCTGTGGCGGGGCGTCCTGTCCACTAGCGCCGGCGGAGGTGGTGGGCATTTCATCGTCCATGCTAGTGTCAGGTGCCCCTTGGAGTGCCACGGTGTCCCTCAAGGTCTTTTGAATGTCCGTCAGCACCCCTACGATGGTGCCCAGGGCGGAGCTGATGGTCCTGAGCTCCTCCCTGAACCCCAAATACTGCTCCTCCTGCAGACGCAGGGTCTCCTGCAACTTGTCCAGGACCATTGCCATTGTCTCCTGGGAGTGGTGGTATGCTCCCATGATGGAGTATAGGGCCTCGTTGAGAGTAGGTTCCCTTGGCCTGTCCTCCCTCTGTGGCACAGCAGCCCTTCCAGTTCCCCGGTGTTCCTGTGCCTCCGTCCCCTGGACCGTGCCCCCACTACCACAGCCCCCAGGTCCCTGTTGTTGTTGGGGTGGTGGGTTACCCTGGGTGCCCTGTAGTGGTGGACACACCGCTGATTGACCTGTCCTGGGTAGGGAGGTATGGGCCCGCTGGGTGGGTGCTGTGCTAGTGTTACCAGAGGGTGTAAGCTCGGTGTTGGGCTGTGGCTGGGCAAGGGGAACCGACTGTCCTGAGGCCCACGATGGTCCGGGCTGGTCATCAAGATCCATTAGGGCAGAGCTGCTGTCGTCACTGTGGGCCACTTCTGGGGGTGGAGTGGTGTTGTCTGGACCCTCTGGTGTGGTGACGTTCCTTCGGGTTCCTGCGGGGTTATAAGTACATGATTATTGCATGTGTGTGTTTCATGGTGTGCAATGGTTGGGTGTGCGTGAACCCCAGTGCAGGCCTTCCTGTGTGGGGGCTTGTGTGGTGATGTTTGGGGGGTGTTGTGGGTATGTGCAGTGGGCATGCTTTAGTGATGGGTGACCATGCTTAGTTGTGTCATGCAGGTTTTGGGGTTGGGATGGGTGGTTGGTGTTATGGGTAGATTAGTGAGGAGTTAGGGTGATAGGGGAGGGTGTGAGGGTGGGGGTGTGTGATAGCATGCAGGTAGGGTGGGGGATATGGTAGTGAAGATTTGACTTACCAGTGTCCGTTCCTCCAACGACTCCTGCGAGGCCCTCAGGATGCAGGATGGACAAGACTTGCTCCTCCCATGTTGTTAGTTGTGGGGGAGGAGGTGGGGGTCCGCCGCCAGTCCGCTGTACCGCGATGTGGTGCCTGGATACCGTGGAACGCACCTTCCCCTGTAGGTCGTTCCACCTCTTCCTGATGTCCTCCCTATTTCTTGGGTGCTGTCCCACAGCGTTGATGCTGTCGACTATTCTTTGCCATAGCTCCATCTTCCTGGCTATGGATGTGTACTGTACCTGTGAGCCAAATAGCTGTGGCTCTACCCTGATGATTTCCTCGACCATGACCCTGAGCTCCTCCTCGGAGAAGCGGGGGTGTCTTTGGCGTGATATGGGGTGGTGTGTGTGATGTGTGGGGTGGTGTATGTGTTGATGAGTGTGGTGAGTGTAGTGGTATGTGGTGTTTTGTGCGTGGATGTTGTGTGGGTGATGGTGTAGTGCGCCTCTGTGTGATGTTGTTATCTATTCTGTGCTGTATCTCTCTGGCCTTCGTCTCTAATTTGTGGTCGTAGGGGTTTGTGGGTGATGTGGGTGTGTGTTTTATATTGTGTTGGGTGTGTGGGAGTGGTGTGTGTATGTGTATCAGGTGTGTGTATTTGTAATTGTCCAATGTGCGGTGTTTTGGAGGTGTGTGTGTATTTTGAGCGCGGTTGAAAGACCGCCGCGTGGATTCGTGGGTCGTAATAGCATGGGAGTGTTTCTGTTGGCGTGGAGGTAGAGGATTTGTTTCCGCATATTTATCGCTGACCTTTGGTGTGGCGGACTTGGGTGGCCGCGGTGTATTGGCGGTCTTCTGCACAGCGGTAAGCGGCTTTTACCGCCAATGTTGCAATGACCCCCATAGTTTCTTATCTCCTCGTTTTGAAAGTTTTGCAGGTTCTGCTGCTGGAGGGGGGCGACGCTCCTCTCCCCTAACGTAGAAGCCGCCCCTGGCTTGGAAACCTTTAAAACAGTGACTCCTCTGGACGAGTCTCATTTCGGGCCCTGCCCACTCTCCGGATTCTTCGCCGGCTCGCACACACAACCTCTACCTGAAGAGAATGTAACAATTTGTTACTTTACTTCTCTTCATGCCGCTCTTGAAGCATACACACAGTACAAAAAACTCTAGTGCTGTCTCCTCGTAACTGATGTAGCCAGTTCATAGTACGCTGCACCCCAATAAATTACTGGCAATAAGCAGCACACTGAAGAAAGATCAAATTATTTTTTTAAGTTCAAATTACTATTGAAAATATGGAAGAGAAGGGTCCAGGTGATTCCTGATTACACCCCAACCATATATTGAGTTGAGGTGTCAATCATTTTTGTTATGATTTTAGGTCAAACACAAAATAAGGTTAGCATACCCAACAAACCTCCCAAACTATACCCTCCCCCTTCCCCGTGGCCGTTTCAGTACACCCTCCACTGTTACACTAAATTGCAGGCAAATAGAAATAAAGTCTCCGAAAATTATCGTCCATCACTTGTCTTCCCACATTCTCTGCAACCTCTACTCCCCCTGCTATGTTCCCTACCCTACGTGTAGAAAAATCTATTGAATTTCGTCCACAAGAGCTCATAAGAACGGTTCACATAGCATTTTTATTTAATGCAAACTTTATTTAAACGTTGTTTTATTAAGTGCCAAGGAGTGACATAAGAAAGTGCATAATATACAAGTGGAATTCCAGACAATAAATAAATAATAAATAAATAATAAAGTGGAATTACTTGTCAATAGTAGGTCAAAAAGGATTTTATAACATCTTATAAAGGTAACAAAGATTTATCGAATCAGGTCGGTAAGTATGGTATATACTATAGCATACAAAAATAAGCTTAAAGAACAATCAAATAATTTGTGTGAACAGAATTCTGAATAGAGAGAGCGCTATTCAGAGTGTTGTGACTGCATAATAAAACATACTGTTCTGATGGAAAGGCTTTGAAGGTAGGAAGAAACAGGTATGTTGGGAGAGGAGAATGTAACTATAAACTCAGGAGGAGCTTACGTATCTATGGTCCAAATGTAGAACAGGCTTCTCTATTGTTCTTCACTATTGTTCTGTTTGCTGGCTATCAAACTTAGAGAGAGTATAGCATTCCTTGTGTAGATACATGTAGGAGGCAGAGTGAGTAATTATACAAAACAAATCGTTTAGAATACAGAATATAGATGCATATAATGTCATGGCAGAAATGGACATTGAATTGATTTCGGAGCAGGCAGTTATCATTAGTTAATTATGAGTGAGGTGGAGAATGGCAAAACTTTAGATGCGCCGAGCTGTAGGTAATTGACTTTAGTATAGGTTTTTGCCAAACGTAAAATATACTAAAGGTGGCAGAGAGCCCCCTTCAAATATTATGGTGGAGGATTAAGCTTTTATATGGATACAGAAGTTATCGAATGATTTCTAAAATAGTGGCTAAAAGAATATTTCTGGCTTTGGAAGAGAAAGCTATTTCCGATTTAAGGCGCATGACCTTATAAAGATCAGAAAAGCGTGTATTTTAAGACAGAGTGTCATTACGAGTATTTTTATTGATCAGTGTTAAATATAGAGATTACAGCGATCAACTACTCTGTTTTAAGTTTCATAGAGCCTAATAAACATGTAAGACAGTGTGATATAATGAACTGAAGAAAAATAAAATCCACTGATAAATTCACATGCTTTAACCCCTTCGCTGCCAGGCTAGGTGCTCATAACTTTTTGTCCACATAAGCTACCCTCACCAAATTTGCGTCCTTTTTTTCCAACATCCTAAGGATTCTAGAGGTACCCAGACTTTGCAGGTTTCCCTGAAGGAGACCAAGATATTAGCCAAAATACAGTGAAAATTTCGTTTTTTTTTTTTTAAATGAGAAAAAAGAGCTGCAGAAGAAGGCTTGTGTTTTTTCCATGAAAATGGCATCAACAAAAGGTTTGTGGTGCTAAAATCACCAGCTTCCCAGCTTTGAGGAACAGGCAGACTTGAATCAGAAAACCCAATTTTTCAACACAAGTTTGACATTTTACTGGGACATACCCCATTTTTACAATTTTTTGTGCTTTCAGCCTCATTCCAGTTAGTGACAGAAATGGGTGAGAAACCAATGCTGGGTCCCAGAAAGCTAAACATTTCTGAAACGTAGACAAAATTCTGAATTCAGCAAAAAGGGGTCAGTCGTGTAGATCCTACAAGTGTTTCCAACAGAAAATAACAGCTGAAATAAAAGAATATTGAAATTGAGGTAAAAAAACAGCAATTTTTCTCCACGTTTTACTCTGTAACTTTTTCCTGCGATGTCAGATTTTTTAAAGCAATATACTGTTACATCTGCTGGACTCTTCTGGTTGCGGGGATATATAGGGCTTGTAGGTTCATCAAGAACCAATGGGTTTTCATTCTATACCAGGTATACAGCAATTAATTTGCTGAAATATAAAAAGTGAAAAATAGGTATCAAGAAAACCTTTGTATTTCCAAAATGTGCACAAAATAAGGTGTTGAGAAGCAGTGGTTATTTGCACATCTCTGAATTCCAAGGTGCCCATACTGCCATGTGAATTACAGGACATTTCTCAAATAGATGTATGTTTTACACATTGTCTTACATTTGGAAGGAAAAAATGGAGAGAAAGGCAAGGGGCAATAACATTTGTTTTGCTATTCGGTGTTCCCTCAAGTATCCTGATAAAAATGGTACCTCACTTGCATGGTTAGGCCTACTGCTCGCGACAGGAAACACAAAATTGACACATCACATCTTGACGTTGAAATCTGGCATGTCTTTTGGAAAGGGCCTAGCTGTAGATTTTGGCCTCCAGCTCAGCTGGAGGCCAAGGGAAACCTACCAAACCTGAGCATTTTGGAAAACTAGACACCTAGGAGAATTCAAGGTGGGGTGACTTGTGGGGCTCTGACCAGGTTCTGTTACCCAGAATCCTTTGCAAACTTCAAAGTTTGGCCAAAAAAACACTTTTTCCTCTCATTTCGGTGACAGAAAGTTCTGGAATCTGAGAGGAGCCACAAATTTCCTTCCACCCAGCATTCCTCCACGTCTCCCGATAAAAATGGTACCCACGGATAAAAAGAATAGAGATTTGAGAACGCTGCTACAATTGCACCCGGTTCAGGGTCACTATAGATGTAAGAATTGTGTAACTTGTCAATTTACGAATGACACGAATGAAATAAATATAAACGGCCAGGTCCATCGACAAAGGTGTTTCTCTAATTGCAATACCATAAATGTGATATATTGTATTAAGTGCCTATGCGAATTGGTGTACATAGGACAAACTTCCCAAGCAGTCAAGACAAGAATCTTCCAACACAGGTCCAGAATTAAGTGTGGTATCAGAGGTGCACCTTTGGTGGAACATTATGAAGAATTAAATCATATACTAGATGAGATTTGGTGGACAGTCTTGCAAGTGATAAAACAAAATAAGAATGGCTTGGAACTCCATCGAAATTTGAGAATGACGGAGGTGAGATTGATTGAAAAATTCGGAACAGCTAGAGGTGGTGTGAAGTACCAGGATTTAATTGTGTTTCACGATCAATATGTATGTATACCTGTCCTTGAAAGTATTGGCCACCAATATACAGTTTGGAAATGTGTATCTTTTGACACCCGGGCCTAATGTATTTAAAGAGGTTCTAGATGTTTGGTTTAGGTTCAAAGAAAGGTCCATATATATTTTTGAATTTCATAATGGGCTCTTTTTACCTAGATCTGGTCCAGGACAACAATGGTTTACTTAGGATGCTATGTAAAGAATAGCTGGTTCTGGCTAATATGTGGGCTTTTACGGGTCCATCTCTGTTTGGACTCGTTAAACTCATTTTGCATATCGGTTGAAGTAATTAATGACAGGCACAGACAGCTGTGACTGCCCCGATGTGATTCCTCGTACAACTAAGATGGCCACCGTGTTGGCTATTACAGGAGGGCCCTTCCGTTTAAAGATGGCCGCCGCCATTCTGAGATTTGACTTTTCCATGAAACGCCAAAGCGTTGAACAACAATACGGAGATTAGCAGAATTTTGTAAACTCAGACGGTCAGGTTTCATTTAGTCTCATTCTGTCTTAGTTTTAGTTCAAATTCTGTATTTATACCATTTCGACAGTAGTTAATATGGCCGCGCTGAGTGCCCATCCAGATTTAAATATGGCAGCCGTATTGCTTTATTCTTATAGCGTCAGGAACACGGGAGAAGGGGCGATTCATCGGGCCATACACTGATGCTTTACTACGACATTAATACGTTTTTATAAGCAATTAAATTAGTTTTTTCAGCGTTTGGAGTCATTTTTGAGTATGCATTTTGACGATTACGCTGAAACATTCGTTTATCTCGTGTCCTTTGTTTTTAGATAAATTGAGAACGTGAATTTTATGTTTGTCTTAGGACACCAAGTCACTTTCATTTTGGCGATTGGGGATTGTACATATGAAATGAATACCCAGTGAGAAAAGGGAATTTTATGACCTCACTATCTAATTCATCACGGTGAAGGGAGTTGTTTAATACTTTATATATAAAAAAGGTTAATTGAGTTTTGTATGTTATTCATAGGTCTTTATCTCTCCATGAGTCCTGAAGAGGCCCGTATATAAAGGGGCCGAAACGCATCAACCTGGTTTAATAAGGAGGTTGCAAAAAATAGTGAATATATATGGACTAGGATCAGAGCTCACATCTTTCCCTTAATTTAACACCTAAAGAAAGCGGACATATAAAATGTGATAGCGGATGCAACCATCTCTTTAATGTGGATGAAAGTCCTAATAGAATTTGACAACCACTTCTTACAAACAATTCTAGAGACTGATGAAGACATTGCTTTTTTTTTTAGGTTTTTGTATATTTTTTTATAGATATGTGTAAATATTTGTGATGGAAGTCTATTTGTATGTTATATATATATGATGTATATATGTCATTCTGGTTTGATGCCCAAAAAATGAAGAGAATAATTTTGTGGTAATTAAAGATCAATTTAGAAGCTTGTTGTAAATAATTCAATACTGGAATTTGTCCCTACCATTGTATCACTTTTGTGTTTTTGGATGATATCTATTCTACCCAGGTATGGTAGGGTTATTAGGATAGACCCTCTTCTTTTATATATAAGGTTGCAGGAAGTATTCATGCATGCAGTTTACCATATCTTGATAAATATCAATACAACATGTCTTTATAATTAAAAAATGCACCAATTTGGGCCACGTTTTAGCTATCTGATTTGTTAATGAAGGTCACTTGGCCGGGCCTATTTTCTGTCTCAGTACGCCGCCAAGTCTGTCAATCAGCTCAATGGTATTAAAAAACACACAACAGCCAATGCACCGAGTGCTTGACCGAATATTTTATTAATGCTGTGGAATAATTGCATACATTTCTGTCTATAAAATGCATTTGTTGGATACTAATATTACATAAAAACAGGCAAGCTAAATGTTAATTATTTAGGAACATGAATCAGTGATGAACATGTGAAAACAAAGGGCCAGATGTATCAAGCTCCCGGTTTGAATTTGCAAAATGGGATGTATGAAAACTGCGAGTCGATAATAGCGATTTCTTAGAATTCGCAAATGCAATTTGTGAGTTGCATATCACGAATCGCAAAAAAATAGCAAATCAGTGTTTACAAATCGCAAATTGCTAAAACGGCAAACTGGTACAGCCTGATGACATCAAAACCAGGATGTGAGTCAGCCCATGCTGTTTCCAGAAGCCACACGCACAGGAGCAGGCAGAGAGACACAGCCCAACACCAGGGAGGCAGCCTTGTGAGCCAGCCAGCACCAAACAGGAACATGGCCAGTGATGGGAATGTGAAAGACAAAAGTGACAGGAAGCGCAAGCTGAAATTCAGTGAGCAGAAATTGGAGGTATTCACTGAGGAGGTGGTCAGGAACCACAACAAAGGTTTTGGGAAGAACTCACTCCAGGTACCTGAAAGTGAGAAGAAAAAACTGTGGTCAGATATCCAGACCAAAATATGCGCAGTGGGTGTGCACAGCGCTCCATTGAGGAGATACGCAAGCGATGGTACGACTTGCGGTCCCATGCCAAAGAGAGGGTTGCCAGCAGGCTAGAGGAGGTGAGGAGCACCAGAGGAGGACTACCCACCCAACACCGTCCACACCAATGGAAGACATTGTAGAGTCGACAGTGCTTCCTGAAGCTATCAGTGGGGCAACTGACATTGACACCTCAGGCACACCCAGCATCAGCAAAGGTAAGGGCAGTAATGTTGTGTTTCCCCATATGTGCATGTACAAATGCCCCTTAGAAAATAGCTATTGGCACTATGCAGTGTGATAAGTAGTCCATGCCACATCCTATATACAACACAACAATGGCTTATGAGAGTGGTAGTCCACACCCCTAAAGTGCAAATACCACATAAATAGCAAGATAGTGTTAAGCCAAATAGAGAAGCAACACAAAAGTCCCTTAGTGGTACTATGCCAGTGTACATTTAATACTATTATGCAACTATTTGTGTAATAATCAAAAATTACATGCTGCACATTCGCGTTGTAGATGTTCCGGGCCCTGACGCAGCAGAAGGTGGAAATGTGGGGGATAGTGAAATGAAATGCCGGATGAAGAACCCACACCACACCCAGAGGCTAGAATCACAGTAAGACATTAGTCCCTGCCACAGCGTCAGTCCACTCCCCTCAGGAGGTATCACAAAGCAGGCAGACAGTGCACTGAGGAAGGTGAGAGACCATCACTCTTCGGAGGCCTTGAAGCTTCCATGCTGAATGTGCAGCGCCTGCAATGTAAACACATGAGGTCAATGCACAGGCAGTTGGTGTCAATTGATCATAAAATGGGAGTAATGCACAAGCAGTTAGAGTCTTTTAATGAAAACATGTGCAAGCTGCGTGAGGGGCAACAAACAGCAGCAGAAAACACAAAGGAGATGACAAAAGCCATTTGGGAACTATGCACTGTGATTCAGCAGGAGTTTCATCCACCGTAGGAGCCATCACCAGTTGATGGGCATGTTGGATGGGTTCCGCAGATCTGTCAATCAGCTCTCTACCTCAACTGCCTTGATATCACAACGTGCTGTGGGCATACAAGTGGAGATGGCACATTGCAGTCATGACATTGCACAATTGCAAATAACCAATGTTTTGGAGACAATGCAGATAGCACGGAGTTCTACAAACAGTGAACTAGGTGGTGGGGATAGTGAGGAGCTCTCTAGCCTCAGCAGTCTCACACTCCTGTGATGGATCCTGGGCATTGCAGCACCAGACACAGTACTGTCTTTGAACCTGCTACAAGAGGTGCCACCGAGGCCATTGAGCACTCACTTGGGCTGCACCGACGTTTGGAAGTAATAATGAGGGGTACAGGGGACTAGCTTAACATGTAGCAAAACAGTTATGCTATGATGCTAATAGTGTATAGTGCAGAGCTATGTCCTAATCACACATATATTACCTGAAGTTAAGGCAATAAAGATGCTAGCTACCGCAATATATATAATAGATGTGGTATTGTCATTACTTACATCAGAAATGGTTGCACGTGATGTCAGCACATCTCTGTCTGTTCTCTGCGGCACTGCTTCTGTCTACTGGGTGAAGGGGTGGCAAGGGATCACCATCCTCATTTGAGCCCGGCTCAGTGGGTTCCACAGGTATGCCCCTTGTTGTAGCAATGCTGTGCAACATAGCACATGTAGCCACGATTTTGCATGTTGTTTCAGGTCTGTATTGTAGTGCACCACCACTCTTGTGTATGCATCTGAAGCAGCTCTTCAGCAGGCCGAAGGTCCTCTCTACAACACTGCTGGTTGTCCTGTGAACAGCATTATACCTCCTTTCGGCTGGCGTTGCAGGGTTCAGACATGGCATCAGTATGAATGACCTCATGGCGTAGGCACTGTCTCCTGGAATGACTGGAGAGTAAAATGAGTACTTGTTCTACGTGACGTCACATTTACATCAATGCGACATTGTCAACTATTACATTACTCAGTAGATATCCTTTGCCAAACTCCCCAACTAGTAGTCTTGTGTAAATTCTACTGTGCCAAAAGAGGTAGCAGTCATTTGTGCTACCTGGATATCTGGCCACGAGATCGGTCGTAATGTTGGAGGCATTTCTGAATACTTGTATGCTCATGGAATGTGAATTTTTATGGTTCCGATAAACATACTCTGTGGCCGATGACGGACAGATAGCTGCATGTGTCCCATCGATTGCGCCTATTACATGTGGGAATCGGGCAATCTGGTAGAAATCGATTTTTTTCTGTAGTTATTCCTGTGGGATGTTGGGGACTCTTATGTGTTATTGAATTTTGCTCAGCATGACATTGAGAAATGCATTGAAAAATCATGAGGGAGCACTCTGTGAGACCCCTCCAGCTGCTGCTGTAACCCCTTGATAGCTCCCTGAGGCTAATAGGTACAGGGAGCATAATACCCGTACATGGGTGGGTATACTATTGGTCCTGTGTGTGGTGCTCTTCAGTATGGGTTGTAGATCAGCTATCTGGTCAAGTATCATGGCTGAGCTTAACCTGTACTTCTCAAATATCTCCTCCTCTGACTGGTCAAATGAGCACTCTAAAAATGCACTCCTGTCTCCTCCTCCCTCTCCTCAAACCTGCCAGGATCCTCATCCTCCTCGCCATCATGTAGAGGGCAGCCATTGTGGAAAAGAAGCTGAGTCATTCTGGGCCTCTTTATATAGGTTGCACCTGGGTACCACCTGATTGCACTTTGTGGTAAATTGTTGATGCATTGCATTCCGAGAGGGAATTTGAGAATCACACTCTGCGTATCGCAAATAGCGACATGATTTTACGGAACGCAATCAGCAATTTGCAAATCCAGGTCGCAATTTGCAATACGGAGATTGCGATTCGCTAAATCATGTTGTTATTTGCAATACACAGAATACGACCCACAAATTCATGTCGCAGTTGCAAGGAATCGCTCTTCTAATGATTCCTTATATTTGCACTGCGAATGCCTTTCATACATCGTGAAAGGCATTTTTGCATTTGCAAACGGACAAATTTTGCAATTCGCACTGTTTGCGAATGCAAAAATGTTTGATACATCCGTCCCAAAAATACCTATTCTTCTGATTCCACAGTTGCTTCCATATTATCACACGCATGAAGATAACTAATTTCAGCGTCTAAACTCTAGAAAAAGACATTGATATGCACTCTTCATCTATGTGTTTCCCATTTCAATTACCCTTTTTGTCAAGTTTGTGCAAGAGAAACAACAAGAAAAATTAAAAATTAGATTACGGGGGTCATTCCGACCCCGGCGGTCAAGGACCGCCGGGGCCAGGGTTGGCAGGAACACCGCCAACAGGCTGGCGGTGCCCCGCAGGGCATTCTGACCGCGGCGGTTTGGCCGCGGTCAGAACAGGAAAACCGGCGGTGCCCCGCGGTATTCCGATGCCCTGAGGAATCCCCCATGGCGGCGCAGCTTGCTGCGCCGCCATGGGGGATTCCGACCCCCTCACCGCCAGGAACAGGATGGCGGTGAGGGGTGTCGTGGGGCCCCTGGGGGCCCCTGCAGTGCCCATGCCAATGGCATGGGCACTGCAGGGGCCCCCGTAAGCGGGCCCCACATAGAATTTCAGTGTCTGCATTGCAGACACTGAAATTCGCGACGGGTGCAACTGCACCCGTCGCACCCTTCCCACTACGCCTGCTCCATTCGGAGCCGGCGTCCTCGTGGGAAGGGGTTTCCCGCTGGGCTGGCGGGCGGCCTTCTGGTGGTCGTCCGCCAGCCCAGCGGGAAACACAGAATGGCCGCCGCGGTCTTTTGACCGCAGTGCGGTCATTCGGCGGTTTCCGCCAGGCGGGCGGCTCCCGCCGCTCGCCGGGGTCTGAATGACCCCCTAAGTGAGCATGAAAGAGCAAAGAAAATGCAAAGATAATTCTCCTGTGGTAAATCATTTGTAGAAAACGACATTTGATTAGGTACTTACGAACTGCAGTAAACAAACAACACTGATGATATTCTAGAGGAAAGGCTCACAGGAAAAGGAAACCTTTTGGGATGTTACATTCTGAACATGGCAGACACATTGGAAATATATATTATGACATTATCACCTGGAGAAGAGGGATACTTTTAACATAACGCCTCCTTGAGCCACATTAGCATAATTTTTTTACGCTACTATGGCCCAACAAGGCCAAAGTCGCTGTGTCTAATTTACAAAGTGGTGCAATGCATGCATTGCACCACTTTGTAACCCTCTGTGCTACACTATGCCTGTGCTAGGGATAATGTATGCAAAGGGGATGTTCCCCTGTTAGGGGGGGGCAAAAAATGTCGCAAAAAAATCTAAGAGATTTCTTTGCATCATTTTTTTCGGCACAATGGAGATTACTCTGTTTGCCAAAATAAAAATTGCACCCTGAAGGAGGTGGAAGGGTGGTGTGGGACATCCATATGATTCATCTTCCCTTACACAGCTCTCCAATCTCCATATAAGTACACTATTTGCAGCATCATGGACACACATAGTATGACAGTGAACATGAATCAAGTTGGTGACAAGGCATAATATATGTATGACACAGAATTATCAGTGGGGCTGTAGGACTGGTGCACTATTGTTTACAATGGGTCTCAATGGGCTTTGCAGGATTAGCGTCATATTTTTTATGCTAATCCTGCAAAGCTGCAAACCAGTGTCAAAACGTCTGACACTAGTTCCCTATCTTACATCCTGCCCACACATGGTGGCATTAGGGAGGTGCTAAGGGGCACAAGAAAAGTGGCACTGTACTGGGTGCAGTGCCACTTTTTTTAAATCTTAAATTGTAAGTCTTAAAACTGGTCCTTAGTGTCTTGTATAGTTAGCAATAAACATTGCAAACTAGCTACAGATTCCTGGAATATTTTCACGAGTAGTACTCATGCCTGCTGGTAGGTGGTGTTGATCAGCTCCATGTGCATTATCGACTGTGTCTGAAATGACATTCAGGTGCGCTGATATCAGTTTTCTTCTTTCCGCACTAGCCTACACAAACCTGGGAAGAGCTACCCCTTCATTATTTTTTACTGAGCCTTTTTCAATTTTTTGCAGCTTTTTCAGGTTTACCTCCTGGTCTGGCAGGATGTAATCCATGAAGGCTAGCTTCAAGCCCTGAGGCACTTGTCACCTGCTGTTATTGGTTATACACCTGCACCTTGTTTGCCTGTGGTGTCTCGAGCGCAACCACGACTCAAAGTCATGCTCCAACTGCTGTACGATGAACACAAAAGCCTTGAGGGAGTGCTCCCTCAAGCTTATGGTGGCCAGTCATGCAACTCCTTGCTGGTCAAGGTCCCAGTAGAGAGGAAGGTCCTGAGAGCGGTTGCAGAGTCTGAGGTCATTGTTTCCCTTCAGATCTTCAGGACACCCATGTATGCACAGTAAGAAGAAGTCAAAGTATGTTTCAACTTCTCCATGTTCATTGGCAGATGAGACATTCAAGTTCCCACATTCTAGTCCTCACTCTTTGGCTGAACCTGCGTCTGGGCTGACTCTGCACTTCCCTGAATTTCCAGGAGCCAGAGTGGCCCATGCCCAACTCAAAGAGCTTTATGACACCAAGCGTGACATATTTGGGCAGCCCAACACCTCCCGACACCTCTGGTGCACCTTCAGGCCCCACGGGGTCAGCAGGGACCCTGGCTGGTTCCACACCAGAGGCTCTGGCCCCAGAGCCACTGGCGCCCCGCAGAACTTCTTTTGGATCCGGACCGATGCCGGTCATTCCAGCTTTACCTTCCCCGGCACCGGTCCCAATGTCAATGCTCCTGGCTCTGCAAGTGGCCAATGGCAACACCATCCCCATTTTGATCTTTGACTCTGATATGGAGCAATAGAGGCATCCCTCAATGTCGTACCTGCCAAGAACGGTAGCCTTGCCTCCCAGATTGGATCCTGAGCCATATTCCTGTGGGCTTGGTCTTGGGGAGGGATGAAGAGGGGTAACCGGACAATGAAATCCAGTATTATGAGCAGGATATGGACTGGTGTGAGGAACTGGGTGAAGCCAGTGCCCTTGATACTTTCCCAGATGCTGGCATGCTTTCTCCCTCTACCGTGGCTACAGAGGAGGAAGTATCCTTTGCAATAGGTTGCGGAGGGCTGCTGAGGTCCTAGACCATCAGTTGCTTTCAGTGCTGGTCAAGGCTAATTTCTTTCTCAGAGGTGCTTCAGCCAGTAGTTTCCCCATTTGAACAGCTCCTCCCATTTAATGAGGCCTTCACTGATGTACTCTTGGGTACCTGGTCCAAACCCAACTCAGGGGCTCCTGTGAACAGGACAATTGCCCATTACCATCACCCCACCCAGGGCGGCCCAAGTTTCCTCACACAACACCCCACTCAGAGAGTTTGGTGGTCCAGGCTTCCACCTTTCATGTCAACCCTGGTGTGTTCCCTACTGCTCCTCTCTATAGGGAAACCAAGAGGTTGGAGACACTTGGGAAGAAGATTTTTTTCTTCTGCCATCCTCCCATTGCAGTTTGTGAACAATGCATGCCTCTTGGGCCACTATTCCGATGCTCTGTAGGATACGGTTGTGCAAGTGCTACATATATTCCTGGTGGAGGCCCGGGCCATACTCTCCCAAGCAGTAGCAGACAGACGAGATGCAGCAAAGTTCACAATCAGCCTGTGTCCTGGATTTTGGTGAGACTGACTCTAAGGTGGTTGGGACTTATGGCCTCCTGCTTCCTGCTAATGACATGTGCCCACAGACATATGTGGACTTTGCAGTGGGACCTGCAGTTCCAGTGGGCACAGCATCAGTGGAATCTCTTCACCATGGTCCAGATCTCAGAGGGAACTGCCAAAGATGTGCAGTGGTGGCTGACGAACCACGACTGGATCAGTGGCAGACCCCGCTCCCTTACCTAATCAGATATCAAGGTAGTGACCGATGTGTAACTGCAGGGATGGGGCTACCATCTGGCAGACATGGTGATCAGAGGACTCAGGTCTCTGTCAGAATCCAGACTTCACATCAATCTGCTGGAGCTGCAGGCAATCCGACTGGCATTGAAGACCTTCCTACCTTCCATCAAGGGGAGGCTGGTGCAGGTGTTCACGGACAACACCAGTGCCATATGGCACTGCAACAGGGCAGGGTGGGGTTGTGGACCCTATGTCAAGAGGCCCTGCTTCTCTGGATATGTCAGGAATGTCTGGGGTTTTCCCTGGTGGTTCAACACCTGGCAAACTCTCTGAACCCCAAGTTGGACAAACTCAGCTGCAGATGCGTAGCGGATCACAAATGGCATCTCTATCCAGAGGTGACACAAGGTCTCAGCGGTGAGGGGAGCCTTGGTTAGATATGTTCACTTCTGTTGAGAAGGCGCAATGCCAGCAGTTTTGCACACTAGTGTTTCCAAGGTGGATCTTGCTCAGCAACATTTTTCATCAAGAGCGGAGCACAGGCCTCCTTTACCTCTTTCTGCCCATACCAATCCTGCTGAGAATTCTCAAGAAGATCAAAAACGACCAGGCTCAAGTCATCCTTGTGGCACCTGATTGGGGACAGGGAATCTGGTATCTCAAACTACTGAGAATGGCAATTGATCCTCCGATCAGGATGAGTCTTTGGAAGGATCTTCCGTTTCAGCAGCAGGAGAAGGTTCTCCACCCAAACCTATCCAGTCTTCCCCTTCTTGCGTGGAGATTGAGCTGCAGTAGTTGACCAACTTTGACCTCCCTTCTGAAGTCAATGATGTTATCTTGGCAGCTAGGCATCACTCCACCAAGATGGTATACACCTGCCGTTGGAAGAAATTTGAAATGTTGATCCCCTTTCTGATACTCTTTCTCAAGTGCTTCTATTCATTCTCTTTCTTGCCCAGATGGGCACTGCTCTGGACACTCTTAAAGGTTATCTTTCTGCTCTCTTTGCATTCCTCAGATTGCCTGATCAACCCTCTCTTTTCAAATCTCCTATTGTACATAGAATCTTGAAAAGTTCATCTTTTTCCTTTTTATCTTTTTATCATTCCTCAGTGGGTCTTGAATCTAGTACTTACATTCTTACATGTGCGATTTCACTATTGTCACTCACCATCAAAACAGCTTTCCTTGTGGCTATAACACCTGACCATTGAGTTAGTGAGTTGCAGGTCTTATGATGTAAGCCACCCTATTTATCCATCCATCCAGACAAAGTGGTTCTCCTTTCTTCCAAAGGTGGTCATGCCCTTTCATGTAGGTCTATCCATCACTTTGCCTACTTTTTATGCTGTCAATCAGCCTTCGAAGGCTGAGGAGTGTCTCCATCATCTGGACCCCAAATGAGGGTTGTCATTCTACCTTGAACAAACACAGGAATTCCGGGTGGACGATCAACTCTTCATGAGGTTTATCGGAGCTAAGAATTGTTGTGCTGTGCAGAAAGGGAACATCTCTAGATGGATGATTCTCTACATTAAAACCTGGTATGCATTGAACAAAGAGCAACCCCCTCAGTGCTTGCATGCTCGTTCTACCAGAGCCAAGGCTGTGACCACTACATTAGTACATGGAAATTTAGTACTTGATAGAGGGCACCTCTGCACATGTTTACCAAACACTACTGCCGGCACAGTCAGATACGTCATGATGGACATTTTGCCTGTTCAGCCTGCAGGACTTTCTCATCAGAAATTGTCCTCAGACCCACCTCCGGGGATAATATTGCTTGCTAAGATAATGAATCTGTAGCTAGCAGTCTCTGTTAGCTGGAGATTCATCACCTTTGGTATGCCTTATCTGGTAGAGACTATGGGGGTCATTCTGACCCTGGTGGTAATTGCCGCCATGGCGGAGGTTGGCGGTAGCACCGGCAACAGGCTGGCGGTGCTCCGCCGGGCATTCTGACCGCGGCGGTACAGCCGCGGCCAGAAGCGGAAAGCCGGCGGTGTACCGCCGACTTTCCGCCGCCCATGGGAATCCGCCATGGCGGCGCAGCTTGCTGACAGCCCATACCGCCATCCTGTTCCTGGCGGTTCACCCGCCAGGAACAGGATGGCGGTATGGGGTGTCGTGGGGCCCCGGGGGGCCGCTGCAATGGCATGGGCACTGCAGGGGCCCCCGTAAGAGGGCCCCACAAAGAATTTCAGTGTCTGCTCTGCAGACACTGAAATTTGCGACGGGTGCAACTGCACCCGTCGCACCTTCCCACTCCGCCGGCTCCATTCTGAGCCAGCTTCCTCGTGGGAAGGGTGTTTCCCGCTGGGCTGGCGGGCGGACTTTCGGCGGATCGCCCGCCAGCCCAGTGGGAAAGCCAGAATGACCGCCACGGTCTTTCGGCGGGAACCGCTTGGCGGGCGGCGACCGCCGTCCGCCGCGGTCAGAATCACCCCCTATGAGCCTGATTTGGAGTTTGGCGGATGGGGTACAATAAAGAGGATCCAAGACTAGGTGCCAGAAATCAATGCAAAGCCTGCCTTGCGTGAAAACTCAGCGACGCATCGTCTGTGTGCACCGGAAAAATTGACACACACCTCCGTTTTCCACGCACCTCCTCCTCTGTGGCCCCTTACAGAGAATTTGAATGCAAACCAGGTACTTTGTGCTTGCAAGAGACATTTGTTGCTTTTTAAAGACTAAAGACTTCTTTTATCATTTCCTACAGTGATAATTCAAAGTGTCCTTATCAAATCTTAATCGTTTTCACCTGCATTTAACCAGATAAATATTATATATTTTTCTAAACAGTGTGTGGTGTATGTTTGTGGTGTTATACGGTATTGTTGCATGATTTATTGCACAAATACTTTACACATTGCCTTCTAAGTTAAGCCTGACTGCTCAGTGCCAAACTACCAGAGGGTGGGCACAGGATGATTTGGACTGTGTGTGACTTACCCTGACTAGAGTGAGGGTCCTTGCTTGGACAGGGGGTAACCTGACTGCCAACCAAAGACCCCATTTCTAACACTAGCAATTATGTGGCCTCACACTATTTTGTTCAGTTGCTTTGTCTACTAACTACTCATCATTTTTAATCAGCATGTTTTCGGAGTATTTAGCATACTCCGATATTTTTCCTTAAATCTGAAATGAACTTCTGATTTTACACCTGCTGGTCTAAGGTGGGATGTAAAAGAATAAATAGTGATTTTCCTAAGGATTTTCTTCACAAGGTTTCCATTCTTAGCATGGGTTATTGACTGCAAATAACATTAAATTGTACACCTTTCTGGCACATATGTACCCTGTCCTGTCCGTCATTAGATATATGAACGGCAGGTATCTAGGCTGGACAGACAGTGGGCATGGGTGGACTTTCCAAGGTCAGTGTGTAATTGAAAGGTGTGGATTGTTTTTTATTTTTATTTGGATTTTTTGTTGGGGTAGTGGCTGATGGAATGAGAAGGAAAGAGATTAAGATGCAATTTAGAAGCAGCGGACTGTAGGTTTAATCACGGTGAAGTCTTTTCTGTCTCTGCCATGATTAAACCTTTCCAACACCCCTGTGAGCAAGGGCCATCAGAGTCAGCTCTCTAATTCCGTCCACCTAAATTAGATGCCAAAATTAGAGGTCTGTTTTTACTGCCTGTCACCGCCAGAAAAACCCTGGCAGTAAGGAACATTAAAATAAATTGTTAAATGCTCTCCTCCCCATTGGAGATGCCTCCTTTGGGGAGGAAAGAATTTACTTTTTCATTTTCAAGAAGAAAATAAAAGAGAAACCTGTTTAGTGAAGGGCTCCCTCATGTTGGAGACCTTTACGAAACTGTGAACAGCATTGACAGGAACTGCTGTGATGGCGGTTCCTGCCAATGCTGAAGAACTGATCGCTGGCTTGACTACTAAAGAGTAGCCTCAGCCGATCGGACGTTAAGTCCTCCACTAGGCCTATGGAGATTACTCTGTTTGCCAAAATAAAACTTAGACCCTAAAGGAGGTGGAAGGGTGGCGTGGGACATCCGTATGATTCCTCTTCTCTTACACAGCTCTCCAATCTCCATATAAGTGCAAGATATGCAGCATCATGGACACACATAGGGGGTCATTACGACTCCCGCCGGACGCGGTGACCGCGCGCCTGGCGGGAGCCGCCAAAATACCGTACCGCGGTCGCAAGACCGCGGCGGATATTTTGAGTTTTCCCCTGGGCTGGCGGGCGGCCTTCAAAAAGCCGCCCGCCAGCCCAGGGGAAAACGACCTTCCCACCATGAAGCCGGCTCGTAATCGAGCCGGCGGAGTGGGAAGGTGCGATGGGTGCTACTGCACCCGTCGCGTATTTCACTGTCTGCTATGCAGACAGTGAAATACAAGCGGGCCCTCTTATGGGGGCCCCTGCAGTGCCCATGCCATTGGCATGGGCACTGCAGGCGGAGGAGGAAGGTGCGATGGGTGCTACTGCACCCGTCGCGTATTTCACTGTCTGCTATGCAGACAGTGAAATACAAGCGGGCCCTCTTATGGGGGCCCCTGCAGTGCCCATGCCATTGGCATGGGCACTGCAGGGGCCCCCAGGGGCCCCGTGACAACCCCTACCGCCATCCTGTTCCTGGCGGGCAAACCGCCAGGAACAGGATGGCGGTAGGGGGTGTCAGAATCCCCAAGGCGGCGCAGCATGCTGCGCCGCCTTGGAGGATTCTGACGGGCAGCGGAAAAACGGCGGGAGACCGCCGGTTTTCCTGCACTGACCGCGGCCAAAGCGCCGCGGTCAGAATGCCCTAAGGGGCACCGCCAGGCTGTCGGCGGTGCTCCCGCCAACCGCGAGCCTGGCGGTCACAGACCGCCAGGCTCGTAATGAGGGCCATAGTATGACAGTGAACATGAATGAAGTTGGTGACAAGGCATAATATATGTATGACACAGAATTATCGGAGGGGCTGTAGGACTGGTACAGTCACTAAACCAGAAGATTTGTGTGACTGTATTTTAACCATGCTCACCGATCAGTGTCTTTTTCTACTCTTCATGTAGTATAACAAAAGCTTACTGAGGAGAGAGATAGTGCTGTACATTAAATATACATTTTTTTATAGTGTGCTTTTGCGATCAAAGTTTCACACCCATGGGCTTCACAGCTTCTCTTATTCTTTCATTTGGTCGCAAAATGTTGTAGATCTGCCAAAATTTAAAAGAGGCAGTAAAAAGCTGCACTGTTACTTAGGGTTGTGACAATGCTGTTCAGCAAGTGTAGCACAATGCCTATCTGTGGGGGTCAGGTGGTTGGTGGGGCCAACATGGCAGGCTGAGTAACTCTCCAAGTCTCTGCTGCCAGAGGAATTATGGTAGCACAGGGAGCAATGGGAAAAGTATCTGAAACTCCTGTTGTGTGTTTCCCCTCTGTTAATCAGAGGCTAGGGTAAAGCCCTGTGTGTCAACAGAGAAAACAATTTGTGTAGTCTAATGGACATTAGTGGGATTCAAGCTACAAAGGTAGTGTTATGTTCATGCCTATTTTTTATTTTTATAGCATGGATACCATACATTAATTGGTTAGATCATATTATAGACAGAAGTACAGTATACTGTACTTGATTTGATCAATTAAAATGCAGCAGGCAAGCTTACTAAGCTGCTAGTTTTCCTTCCGTGACATTCATCTTCTGGTAATTGGGTGTCTGTAGGTAAAAGATCCGAAAACAAAAGAGTTCCAAAATGGAGACAGGTATGAATTGATGATAAAAAGTATGGCGAGGGAAATGAATAAATGTAAGTATATAAACTCATTCATTTCCAAATTGTACGCACACATAGGTTAACCCTTAACTTAATCCTGTCATTCCCTCCTTGACCTTAACCCCAGTTTTTAACTTCTTTTATCCTTACAACATAGTGTGCATCTGTTATGTTATGTACCCCTTTAACAACTCCATTGCCACCCTTTTCCTGTACTTCCTTCTTAAAGTTTTGACACCACTCCTTACTGCTTCTTTTAAACTCTCTTTTTCTGTCACCCTCTATCCCTTACCAAACATATACCTTCTACCCATAAACTCGTCCTCCAATTCTAAGCATATTACCTACATAATACCTCACTTACATTATGCCTTACTCTAACCTACACCTTAACCGACGTCCTAAAATTAACCTACTTCTCATCTAGGAATAATAATTGTAGGGCTATTGATAGAATAATCAATGTGTAGTGGGGTTGTGAGATAGGTAGGGTAAGGATTACCAGTAGATTTGTATGACATTACAAACCCATGAAATTACTGCCTTGGGTACTACTAATCAGTGCCATAGGCTGATATCATTTCATAGTGACCCACTACCTAACACCTTTTTCTATTGCATTTGCTCATATTGAGCCTCTAGGCATTTTCTGGAATTCAGAAAATGTGGGACATCCACCAAAAAGTAGTGAATGCCGTCGTCCCATATGGTCTGTAGTGTCTTTGTGCACTCTAGTGAGGATTGAAAAAGACAGATGACCCACATAGTTCAAACTATAAATACAACTCTTGCTGTGCTATGACACTGCAAGTCTGTATCACAGCATTTATTTTTTTGCCCTAACAAATAGGGTACAATTGGTTATGGCAAATGGGTGTACCTAATTTTCTAATACTGACATGGTAATTTTGCACCGGACAAACACTGGTAATGTGGACGTTAAAAGTCATATGTGGGCTGCAGTGCGGATACCACCCAAATAAGTAATGGCTGGAGGCAGTTTAAAATCACTATGGTAAGGCATGAAAGAGAAAGGTACTCTGTCAAGTAGGAGACTTATTCTTATTCATTAGATAAGGTCATCCTTGAGAATAAACTGTATGTTTATAGGGATGGTGCTTCAATGTACAATTGTACGAAATATTAAGTAATAATGAAAAGTATGTTATCACTGTGAAAAATAACCAAAGGGGTTTATCATTATATTGGCAAGACCAATTGTGAATCTCATCCTTTTCTCATAAGTTACCATAATTGTAAGTTATTTTGCACTTTTCATCAAAAATCTTTTTCAGGCGTAATGGTAGATGTTTGCTACCTGCATGGTAAAAGTAACTTTTAAAATGTGTTCTTTGTTCTGCCTAAAAGTCTAACAGATCTCAAGAAGCACTGTGATTTCCTTTTCTCTAGTGGCTTACAGAGCATCTCAAATAGGAATGAAGCAGTTCAAAGCTAGAGCACATTACAATCCATACTAAAGTCAGGAACATTATTGGAGTGTAAAGGCTCACCACTTAGCATAGGTGAACCATTTGGGAAGAGTAGGAACAAATGATATAACAAAATGACTTCACCAACAACATTTCTATTCACATTTCACATAAATACCTCAAATAGGGACAGAAGTAAAGAAACCTTTTTTCATTCAGAGAGATATCTCAGACTTTGTCTCCTCCTCCAGAAAGTGGTGATGCTGTTCAGGAGAGAGGTCATCCCCTCAATTCCTTGGGGGTCAAACTGGGAGGAGACTCAGACTGCCTAAAACGGGAACCTAGTTTATGCAATTTTGGATGAGGGACTCTGGAATAGCACGCAATAAGGGGAAATGGAAGTGTTGAAAAGGAGGTTCGGCTTAGTAGGGGTTCTGCTAGAATTGAGCCAACTTAATCCTAAATAATTTCCTAATGTACAGAGTAAGGCTAGCACCTTACCACTAACTCTTTGAAACATTCTAGAACATCTCAAGGAAGGAAAATCTCTTCTCGACCGCAGCCAACATAAAGTAAAAGTGGTGGGGTGGGTGGAGTGGGTGCGGGGGGGAAGATGAGGGGGGTACATGAGGGGTAAATAAAAATAAAAACACTTACCTGGTGCTGCCGGCCACCTTGGGCCCCTCTGCTTCCTGGCCCCAGCATCAAAGACTTCTTGTGCAATCCCCGTGCTGTCAAAGCCCAGCTCACCTGAGTCCTTGTTCAGTTCTGATGGAGGTTGAAGACAATCCGACCCCACCCTGAAACTGCTTTTCCAGCACACTAGTTTTTAAAACACTGCACTAAGAACAGAAGCTCAAGGGAAGGGGGGAAGTGGATAAAATAAAATAAAGAGACAACACCGTTCTTGCGTTTCCACTGTTGAAGTGCTGCACAAATCTGCGGCCCTCTCTGACTTCTGTAGAAACTGGTGCCTAATGAAACATAAACAAAGAACAGATAAGTACAACCTATTCCTAACTGGGTTCCTGACTATCCCTTTATTTATTAGAAATTTTCTTCTAAAAGTACCTCTTGGATCCTGGTCTCTAGTTTCCAGGTTTGGAATGTGTTACTGCTCTGGGATGTGCTTTCTATTACTCTAAAGCTTCTAAAACATTAAACAAATACTGTTATCAGAATTACCAATATCAAACATTCATCTTAATATAACTAAAGCCTAAATTCCCAATAGCAGACTCACTTTTCCCATATTTCCAGAATCTTTTATAAAACAAATACTATACTTTTACGTCAAAATACAGCATGTAATTTGTGCAAATCCTTGATTTACTGTTTGCCTTGCTGTTAATGGTTTCCACGGTTCGATTCTTAAAAGTTCCATAAAAAATGTTTGCTTCACAAAGTTCCGCAAAGTATTCTTGTAACAAAGAGTTTGAATAACAATGTTTGTGGAAGGTATCTTGTTTCCAGAAATTGTTGTCAAAGTTCTTTCAGGTAATAAAAGTTTTGCACTTACTTGTTGCTGGCAAGAGATACTGATCAGTCTAACCTTGTCTTCTTTCTCTTTTGCAGGTTGCTTGTAGGAGAGAGGCTGAGGCAAGGAGGAACCGGAAACCGGAAGAAGGAAGAGCCAGCAGCTGCGCCCATTGAAGCCAATGAAAGTCTGTAGAGAGCAGGAGTGCCAGCGCTGAGGGATCTGTCCTCAGGTAAGCGGGAGGTAGACGAGCACAAGCACTGGGTGAGGCTCGGGGGCTGCCTTTTATAGACAGGGCTGGGTGTGGTCCTCACATGCTGCACATGTACTCCATCCAAACATGAACGGTATCCCACCAGGATGAAATACATTCAAGCAAACCAGTGGAAGTGAAATAGTGAATAACAAAAATACATTGCGTAAACGTCAGCACCATCTATGAATGCCTCAATTTTCATTCACAGTTAACAATTACCATTAAACCATGGGCCTGATTTAAGAAAAGTGGTGCTGCATCCAATGCAGTGCCACTTTTCTTGCACCCCTTAGTACCCCCCTAACGCCACTATGTGGGTGCGCTATTAAGATACTATGCACTATGGCGGTAGTTACAGAGTTAGCGCCAAAATGTTTGATGCTAATTTGGCGCTTTGCAGGATTAACATCAGAAATATGGACGCTAATCCTGTAAAGCACATTGAGGCCCACTGAAAACAATGGTGTGCCTAACGCCTGCTCTGTGCAGGCGTTAAATAACCACACAGAAATGGTGCAAAGAAATCTTTTAGATTTCTTTGGCCCATTTTTTTGGCCCCTCCTAAAAGGGAACGCCCCCCCTTGCATACATTATGCATATACTGGGATTGGCCAGGATTGTAATTTTTTTCCACTGTACACCTCTGGGAACCTGATCAAAAGTTGCCTTGAAATCAACCTAGCAGATGTATATTAATGCATGTGAACAGACAACCAAAGCCCTTGCTGCAGCTACTAAGGTGAAAAACTACAGTTTACCTTATGGATAAAAAATTAATTTTGACTGCATTTACCATGATGCATGGGGGCTGACTGCATGCTGGAGTGTGAGGCAGAGTGCTCCCTTTCTGGATTTCCTGTTTAAGAAGGCTCCCTTGAGCCAATAAGCTGATGAGCTCAGGTTGAGCACCTGTGTGCCAGTGAGTGGTACATAAACCTGAGAGGACTTTTGTCAGCATTTCTAGCAACCTCACAGACAAAGTTGTTCTCTGCTGATGAAGGGCTTAACCCAGAAACACGTGTCCAGAGATGTACAGCACTTGCTGCACCTACAAAGGTGAAAAACTACTGTTTACTTTATGGATAAAAAATTAGCTTTGACTGCATTTACCATGACGCATTGGGGCTGACTGCATGCTGGAGTGTGAGGCAGGGTGCTCCTTTTCTGGATTTCCTGTTTAAGAATTACAGCACATCTGCATCATTTTCCTTTTGCTGACACTTGATACTTCCCAGTATTTCTCCTGGATTAGCATGGCTATTGAGTGACCTGCTTAACTCCTCTTTCTGTACTCTCTCACAGTATTCGATTTACTGTTCATCCTCTTCAATTCTCAGATGGGTAAATAGGTTCTTAGTCTATTCTTGCTTGCTGATGTTCTCATTGGTTGCCCTATGTTGCCCATGTTCTTTCTCATTTACAATCTTCCAGAACTTTGCTGGATTCTTACTTTTACTGGCAAAGACTAGATGAACCCAATAATCATCTAGCCGTTTGTTATTGAATTGTCAGAGTTACCTTTTGAGTTTTCATCTGCTTACTTTCACTGCTAGTATTGGGTCCTTATTGTGTGATCTGACTCTCAGTCGGTGGAAATTCTTGTTCAGTAGCTTTTTAATATGCTTTATTTCTGAGGGAAGTCTTTTTGTTATTTTTTCTTCCAGGGAGTAACCAGCAAAAATGCTGTGATTCCATAGGAATTTTGCTAATATATCTTCCAGGATTTTTGTGCCAGATGCCAATCTGGTCTCTTCCTCCTATGTTGATGGTGAAGAAGGTTTTACTTTGGTCTATAATTGATGGCAGACGTTTGTCATTCCATCAAAGCCTCCTGAAATGTATTGCATGTCGCTCTCTTAATAATATGTTGGCTGTCTGGAATGCAGAAATTCTTTCAGACAAACTGATGACCTGCGGGAGATGATCGATTTCTGAATGATGTTCAATTCTATATTGCAGAATGTGATCAAACAAGGATATGGTCGCTAATGTATAATCAAAGTGCGATACACAGGTCTCAGCAGTTTGGATCCATGATGGAAGAGTGTCATCTGGAAATCTGTTGTTCAACACACTCAGTCCTGCTATTGTACAGAATGTAAGTGAGCTTCTTCCCAGTTTATGTGGGTGCTTGCCTCATGTTGGCAGAATCGTCAACTCTGCTGTGGAACAAGTTAGTTTTAAAATGCTCTGTCATCATAATTTCTGAGTCCTTGTGCTCCATTCCGACATCCATTATTGTGTGCCTTCGTTTTTCTATCATTAACCTTTTTTTATTTCTTTTTGGGGTTAAAGTATATGGTAATACGCATCAATTGGCGCTCTGGATCCATAGTGCACCCCCCTTATGCTTACTACCAGGATCCCTGGCTCAGTTTTTAAAACCTTGGGGGAGTTACAAGTTTAGGCCACACCTTATATACGTCAATAGTCCTCCCTTGGGCACCCAGTTTTTTCTCTATTATTGCTGGGCTCATAACTTCTACGATCCCCATCAAGGTCGTTGAGGACTGTGATCAGGTTTCCTGTAACATAAGTACATGGAATTTTGCCAATAACATGTTACGTCATAGTCATTTATTTTTTGATTCAGGCCGCTCAGATTCTAATAGCATATTTTTATAACTTCCATCACTTTGTTTAACTTGGCGTGGGTCTTAGTTGAGAGGACTACTGGAAGCCAACTCTAGACCTTGGAGCACCAGTGAGCTTGCAATTGTTTTTATTTATCTGCAGGTCTGTATTAGCGTTTAAAATTGAGTTTCTCTTGCTTGTGCCATACTGAGTTGCTTCTGACCCTACCACACCCGTTAACAGTGATTTCAATTTCTGTGGCATGTGCAAGAGCAGGTGAGCAGATGTAAGTGGCAGTGAGTAAACTATCTGCAATAAAATATGAGACTTTTATGACCACGCTTCTAAACATTGCTTTATTTGAGTAAACAAGATGTGCACATTGTTGGGTGGCAAATGTTACCGCTGTGTTGTCTCCTAATTGAGCTCCACACCAGAACAGGAATTCAATAGAAACTACATCTTCTGATTTTGTCAGTATTAAACCTGGGAATTCTGCAACAAGTCTTAGAATGTTACCACAGTTTAACACGTGGTTTTGAATTATTGGGCAGCTTCATGAAATCCCATAAGACCTTCAGCCAAGCCTATATACGTATAACTCCAAAGGAGGCCCTCCAAAATGAAAACATCCAAAAGATGGAAAACCACTTCTCCCAGAACTGGAATCAGTGTCCTTCATGGAATAGGGTGAGGTGGTGACGTGAGGTGGTGAGTGATGCTATGTCTGTTAATGCTCCTGTACTCAGTTCTGTCCTCCTTTCTTCTTAGTCTTCCTTTGAGTTACTTGAGTGGTTGTTTCAATGTCTCATTCACTTCAATTCTAGATTGCAGGGCCTGAAGCACTTACTAGAGATGGTGCAGGTGGTCATGTAATCCAGGTAGGAGGCACTGAATTTCACTGACCCGGCAATGGCCCATTCATGGAAGGTGATAGGGGCATTCATCAATCCAAAGAGCATCACTCTGAATTGAAATTAGTTCTCTGCTGAACTCTTCTTAGCCCTGTCAGGTAACTCAATCTGCCAGTGCCCTGATATCAGGTCAAAAACACTCAGGAACTTGGCTGCTCTCAACCGAGTGATGAGCTTATGAGCTCAGTGGATGGGGTGAGCATCATATTTGGAGACTCAGTTGAGCCCTCAGTAGTTCACACAGAACCAGAGTTCTGGGGTGGTGTCCAGTGGGGCAGCCTTGGGTACAAGTATCACTAGACTGGACCATCATCTGTTGGAGTGCTCAATCACCCCTTACTCCAGCTTCTTGGACACACCATCCTTGAAACTGTATTTAATTGTTTCAGTCAGCCTGTAGATTTTATTCTTGAAATGTTTGCTATTCCCCATGCCGGTGCCATGGGTACACAGAGTGTGAGCCTTGGGGTAAGTAAGGGGAGGAGAATTGCTCCAGAAACAGGTGGCATTCTCTCTCTTGTTCTGGAATCAGGGTGGTGCACGAGATCACACCCACCATCAAACCCACTTGTGCCTTAGAGGAAAGGAGGTCTAGGAGAGGTTTGTCTTCCTCCTCCCTTTTTTTTTTTGCTGACTTCATTTTTGCTGGTCTTAGGTCTCTTTGTACTATTTATTGGATTATCCTTAATTGGCATATTTAATTTGCTAATCAGTCCCTAGTGAAGTGCACTGCATGTATATTAAATGCTACTGGTGGGCTTGCAGCACTGATTGCACAACCCACTTAAGTAGCCCTTTAAATTATCAATAATTTTACTGCAAATGTTACAGTTATGTTATCAAAGA
The DNA here is from genome assembly GCF_031143425.1 of Pleurodeles waltl. NCBI lineage: Eukaryota > Metazoa > Chordata > Amphibia > Caudata > Salamandridae > Pleurodeles > Pleurodeles waltl. The sequence goes on from NC_090440.1 coordinate 266,083,261, forward strand.
TGTCAAAGTAGATGTCATGAGTGATGTAAGATATTGGATAATTAGCAGTGCATAACTCTAACTATAACATCCAATTTTTTATGGTTTTGTGCTTGTAAAATCTGAACCCAACTATAATGTCCCTGTAACCCTTGTTTTTTAGTGAATTTCCAAGGTTTGTTTTAAATTCTATTTCCTAACTATAATGTCCCTGTAACCTTTGTTTTTTTCAGTGAACTTCTAGGTTTTTTTTAACGTTAATTAAGATGCCCAACCCAATGATTGGTGGGTGAGTTGAACGCAGGGCCAGGCTCCCTAATTTCCCTATTTACTGCAGTATCCTCAATAAAAAATGCATTCAGTTTTCCACCTTGATTACCTCAAGATGGCTTTCAAATGTGCCACACTTTTGCCATAATTTCGGAATGTTAGTACTCTATTTGCTGAATAGAACACTGTAAACTGCTAATCACCTGGTAGTCTGCTGCTGGTGTTGAAAGCGCATGTTTCAGCCCAGATGTCAGGATGTTTTATTGAAATAGAAGAGAAAAGATATTTGAAAGCTCACTTAAGACATGTTCTATTTTTTCCTTCTACAGCACTAACCATAATTTCTATGACAAAAAGAAGTCCCTCATGTTGTTCCTTTCTAAACTAAGGGCCTCATTACGATTTTGGCGGTCTGACAGTAAGACTGCTGCGTTGGCGACCACCAAAATACTGCCATGAATGTGGACATACAGACCACTGTATTACAAGCTACACAGGCAGGACAGCCGAAACGCAGCTGAAATTCTGACTTTGCCAGGGCTCAGGAAGGCAGGAAAGATGTGGTTTCACCACCAGCACCGCCAGCCCGTCAAAATTCTCCTGGACCAATTACGACCCACAAATCATGATAGCGGTTTTCCAATGCCAGAAAATCAATGGCGGTGCAAACCGCAGTGGTCACCACAGTAAAACGCTACACCACATTGGATAGTTTGAATTCCACACACCTGACACACATCCACACAACCAACACATCTACAAACAGAACTATTAAACACACCCTTTAACAGCCCACAATCCTTTGTATCAAAAACACCATATGCAGCTAGGCAGAGGCCACACACCAAATTTCAGAACCATAGAACAGGCACACTTCACCACTCCAAATACCACTCATCTCACACCAGCTCATCATACACATCACACAAAGTTTCACCACACATCAGACGTCACCCGGCACCCACTCACCACACAGCAACCACACCTCATCACCAGTTTTTTTACCTTTCGATGTCACCTACCACTACCATGTCCCCACAAAACATCCCCACTTCACAGATGATGAGTTGAGGGTAGTGGTGGACAAAATCATCAGAATAGAGCCACACCTAATTGTAGCCCAAGACCAACAAACCTCATTTGCCAGGAAAATGAAGATATGGCAAAACATACCGGACAGGGTGAATTCTGCAGGCAGCTATCCACGCACAAGGGAGGGCATCAGGAAGAGGTGGAACGACCTTAGGGGGAAGGTACGTTCCATGGCTGCCAAGCACCAGCTGGCGGCCTTCAAGACTGGCAGTGGGCTCCAACCTCCTCCCCCAACATTCACATCATGGGAGGAGAAGGTATTGAACATACTGCATCCTGAGGGCTTGACAGGAATACCTGGGGGAGTGGAGTTGGGTAAGTCACAACACTGGAAATGTAACACTATAGTTCTTTCTTGCTTGTTCACTGATCACCTTTTGACATCTTAACAGTCAACACACTCACCACCATTGTGTTCAAGTGTCTAGATACTCCTCTCTGTCATATCACATGACAACTAAACTCACCTGGGGGCACAGTGTCTGTGTATGGCCGGGGTAGTACAGGGCCTGACAGCACTACAACTCCCAGCAGGCACTGTTCTACCATTAAGAAAAACAGAACAGTGTACCACTATAAAAATAGCCTTGCATGTCAACAACACAATCGACTCAACCCACATGAATGATTCACAATTTTACACTCTAGGCAACAACAGCAATGCTATGGACATCTGCCAGTACAATACCACCAACACACAGTTACTGCTGTGTCCTCTGCTAAAATGGCCCTTTTCTCTCCCATCACCCATTGACAGATACTCATCTGGGGGGAACACACATATCTGTAGTGTGCTGTACTTGGTGTAATCTGGTATATATAGCCAGGTAGAATGGTCACTCCTAAGCTGATGGCACAGCAGTGTCCAATTTATATTCTGCAGCTGTGTGGTGACTCAGTACTGAACTACTGCTAACTGGGTGGTAACATGAACAATATAAAGCTACACAGCAGACAAGATATGAGTCTATCAACAAACCTCCAGCCGCCACACTAATCTGATATCCTGTCGCAAGGTGTATGACTTAGGATTCCCTGTATCCCATATAGCTGTACCCGAGATTTGAAAGCAGGTGTCACTGTCATATCAGGGGATCAAGTAAAACCTTTCTGTACAAGGCTCAAAGCATATCTACCTGTCAAGCTTGATACCACATGTTGCATTACATTCTGTAACAGTCTGTTCCACCTCTTCAACAGGTCACCTATCTATTGTGACCATGGGGAGGACACCAAAAACAGCCACTTCTCCCCTGGATGAAGCTCTCAGTGAGGAGAACACCCCTGGATGTGGGGACAAAGAGGACAACTCTAGCCCATCAGGGATACCTGGTCAGTCTACACCTGTCAGCCTCACCCTGTCCACAACAACTCCTCCCATCCCTGTTGCTTCTTTATCCCAGGCAACCACTCGCCCCCAAACCTGTGTCCCAAGGACAGTTGATACCATCATCTTCCCCCCGTACAGGTCCCAGAGTCAATTCTAGAGAACCCAGACAGTGAAGGGCCTGGCACCAGTGGGAGTGGGCAAACTGTGCCAAGGGCACAGATACGTGGGAGTAGGGTGCGTTGAAGTGATGGTGTGGGCCAAGGGGATTGAGGCTGATAGGGGTACAGCTGGCCAGGACACAATCTCCCAAGTCTTGGGAGTCTACTAACATTCCCAAGGCATGATGGGCCAGGTACTTGTCATGATGGGGGAGATTAAGCAGCTGCAGAGGGACAACCACCAGGAAGTCATGCTAAATGTCAACATGGCTTCCTTAACAGGGGGGCTGAGAGACATTAATACCACCCTGAGTAGGTTATGTCCACTACAGCAGACCCCTTCCATTGGCCATGTTACATCAGCCCCTTCAACATCTGTAGGAGCCAGTGGTATGGAGGCTCTGCAAGGGGAAGGACATGCCTCATTCTCCCCTGCCTCTGTAGCTGAAGAACCACCCCTCAAACATAGACATCTACGGAAACAACCAGGAGGAGCAGATGCCAAGACCTTAACCATTGCCAGGAAGTGATCCTCTACTCATTGGTTCCACTGGTGTGTGACAGATGAACCCTGTTGACTGTTTTTCAATGACTCTCCATTTTCCAAAGGCACAAGGACTCAAGACTCGAGAGTTAAAATGTTGTTGCAACTACCCTGATGATTACATCCACCATGACTGACCCCTTCACTGTTTGCACTATATGATTTGATTCCATTCCTTTAACTTGCCTGTGCACTTGTAAATATACACAACTAAACCACAAATCATGGTTGAAAGTCATTTCTTAGCTGTATTGAACAGTTAACTGTGAAAAGGTGTTGCATACACATGATATTCACATATGTTCCAAATCTGTAAAGTACCATCTCACATGTACTGTAGACTCTATGGGCCATATGTATTAAAGCATTTTCCCATAGACACAGAATGGGTAAAATCCTTTGGTACATCTGGCCCTAGGTCTCATATAAATACAATTATACAAATGGACACACTCCTATTCCATTTAGTGCACTTTCCTGCACATAGGTTGACAACATGCCAAATATCACATAATACGGTATAGATTCAAAATGGAATGCTTCAGCATAGGTCTGAATAACAAGCACCCAACAGACTACTGAAGTTAGGATATGTCACTGTTTGTCTATCCAAATAGGAAAACAGATTGGTTCAATGTTTCATCAAATAAAGCCTTACCGCATACCCATGCCATACCTCCCAAATGACCATACCCCATATTACTGATAGAGGTCAGTACAGCTGTCACCAGTGATGGAACCTTCCACTTACAGTCAGGTATCTGTAAGCATGCTAATGACCTATGTCAGTCTTGACACATATGCATAGTGGCCTGCAATGAGAAAACATAGTGACAGCTACATACAAATTAAATAGAATCATTATCAAACCAATGAGAAGGTTGAGGTGATGGAGTTCACAGGATGACCAGACATATGACACCATTGGACCTAGAAAAAATGGCACACAGGTTGATTGTGTGGAACAATACACTACCACCCTACTGTCCTGACAGTCTGGGCATGGAACTCAGATGCCACCAATATCATGCCAAGCAGTATCTGGATCTATCCATGTTCACTTCACATGTCAGACCTGCAAATCCCACCTGCCTGTGACACATTTCAGAAATGGCCACATGAGGATGACCTTGTGAAGCAATCTGCAAAGTAAAAATGTAATACAAAAGGTTTGGGCATGTAACGGTAATGTAAGCCGATAAAGACATGCCCAGAATACAATGGTTACATTGATTGTGCTGTGTGACAAACATTAACAAAGGAGATCATCACAATAGTCATAACTCCATGTACAATTTTGCATGCACACCAGAGCTATGTACTGCTAAGCAGCTAATGAGCAGTTTGATGGCCATACAAAGACCATTCACAAATATCTCTAAGCCCCCCAAATACCCACTGAGCCAAGTATTTTACAGAACAACACATACCTACAGTCAGTTGAAGTACTGATTTATTAGATCTGCACAGCTGTCTCCACCTTTCTCCTCATCACTGTCATCCTCACTTGGCAATTCTGCATTCTCACCCGCAGGAACTGCTGGCTACCCCTCATCTGGTATATATGGGATCTGACGTCTCAACAAGGATGTGAAACATACAGCAGGCAACAATGATTTGACACACTTTAGCGGGTGAGTAGAGGAGAGCTCCACCAGACTTATAAATGCAACAAAATATACCATTTAGGAGCCCAAACGTCTGCTCCACAACACACCTTGTCCTTCCATGGGCCTCATTGAAGCGAACTACCCCGGGCGTAGTTGGGTACCTCACTGGTGTGAACAACCAGGGACAGTTTGGGTAGCCAGAATCCCCTGTAAGGAATCGTTGCATGTGTGCAAACACAAATTTTGGACATCCTTACATTTGGCAGCAAATATAAGATACTGACGCTTAGCACCATTGTCACTTACCAACCAGCCAGGCCCTCTCTGTGTATTGTTGTGTCATCATTTGTGGGTTATTGCTATTCTGCATGATGAAGGCATCATGAACTGAACCCTGGTACTTTGCACATACTTGGAAAATGCAGAGGTCTGCCAAACAGACTACTTGGACATTTATGTAGTTGAAGTTCTTCCTGTTTTGACACACCTGTTCATTGCACTTGGGGGAACTAAGGGTATGTGGGTACCATCAATGGCTCCCACCATATGCAGCATGTGTGCCAAAGCATACAAACCTGCCTTCACATGTGCCAAATCCACATGCTGTAGAAATCGGATGTAGCTGCCCAGATGTTTAAAAAGGCATGAGAGAACAACCTTCAAGACCAAACTGAACCTAAGCTTCAACATCCCTGCATTTAGGGCCTTGGTATTTTTAAAGGAACCTGTGGCTAGGAAGTGCAGCACTGACATGACTTGTTCAATGGGTGAAATGCTAATGAGATGACAAAAAGGCAGGCATCATAGTTGGCTCCAACTGACAACAGAGTTCCATGATTGTCTGCCTATCCAGGCGGTAGATCTGGATGACATGTCGATCCTCCATAGTTTGCAGGTATGCTTGTGGACATTACACTGGAGGTTGTCTGACCCTTTTTAATTCCAGGGTAACTAGATGAAGTAAAATCAGAAGGTATGTGTATCAGTCATTGTGTCCATTGTAAGTGTGAAAATACATATGTCACATAAGATGTACATGCCATATGAAATAGTACAAATGTGGTACATAGGACATACCTAGGGAAATAATGGCTTTTTGCTGCAGTATCATCCCCTTTCCTCAATTGTGACTTGGAAAGGGATATGCAAGCCACTTAAATTATCAGTGATAATGGCATTCTTACACTGTTTCACATATAATAGACACAAATACCATCTATCCAATTGCCATGAGGGTCCAGACTATGCCACTTAATGATACATTACTCACATACCATGAATATTACTCCTTAGCCTAAAATTGAAATGATTGACAATTTGACTTGTTACAGGTTTATATATGTCAATTGTATATGCTTGTAAGTATGAGACATGAAGATATGGCTTGTCTACACTAGGCTTGCTTGCCTTTACTTTACAACATGTGTCATAGCCTGGTACATGACATTACAGTGGCATATTTGTATGTGTAGAATATGTGCTTTTGATTAGTAATAAACAATTTCAAATTCCTAAACTATTAGTTAATTGGTGGTTGACTATGTTGTTGTGAATAGGGAACCTGTATTATGTTGCTAAAGTCACCTTGTCATGGTATGGTCAGTGTGATTGGTCATTCATGGTATTATAGGTATCAGTTGGGTAACTTAGCTGGTGTTTAACAATGTTCATATTGAGGGACATACATCATATTTCTTTGTGACATGATGTTGGCATATTACTGGCACTACCCGGGGGTGCTGGTGACCAGGATGTAATGAGACTCATGTGTACTGTACGATGAAAGTGTCACCTTGTGAATGTGATGATCATACCTGATTTTCTGATTTTCAGCATCAGCACCTGCAGGTGAAGGAGATGGGGCACAGCCGAGTGGGGAAGCTTCTGGCCACAAGACTTCCAGTCACGAGAACACCGACAGCGAGGGACCCAGTGGCCCGGAGGGTGAGGAGAGTGCCACGGAGAGGACCGGATCCAGTATATCCTCTTTGGAATCCTCCTCCAGTGGCCACTACCTAGTGGTGGTGGACCCAACTGGAACTACACCAGTACCATGTCTGTTCACCACCCAGTAGGCTGTGCCCACCGATCCTAGAGGCACCTCTGCCCTAGCCCCCGTTTGCCCTGCTGACCTCAGTGAGAAGGCTATTGACCTCCTGAGGTCAATCTCTGTGGGTCAGGCGACCATTGTGAATGCCATACAGGGACTGGCAACTCAAATCCAACAGAGCAATGTGTTCTTGGCTTGCATTCACAGCGCACTGGCAGGCCTACAGAGATAGTTTCAGGCTCTGGCCGCCACATTGATGGCAGCCAGTCACCCCTTGTCTACCATTCCCCCTCCAGCTTCCTCTATGTTTCCACCTGACTCATTACGAAGTTGTACACCCCCAAGATTTTCGCCACGGAACAGCAGGTGGAAACGAACAGTATAAAAGGAGACAATCACCTCCAGGAAGCCATACTCATCCAGAGCCACCATGGAACCACAAATGGATGTCATTTGACTGCTCCTGCTAGTAGAAAGACAACAGAATCATCACCAGTGAAGAGAACAACAACCGTAAGTATACACACTTACCTGTTACAGTTGTAAAATGTATAAAATGGAACTCTTACATAACATACCCTAGGGAGGGGGGATGCAAGGGCTATACTCACACGTAATAGTAGAGTGACACACACACTCACATACAGCAACAAATATACCCACACATACACAGCACGCACACTGCAGCCGGCACACCTACACCACATGCCAATAACGCACGCTACTGCACAGCAAGAGAGCACAGGCCCAGCCTCACAAATTCACATACAGCATACAAACTCGTAACAACAACATAACAAGCGCACATATATAAACACATGTCAAACACTCACAACAAACACTGGCCAGGGACTCCACACACATACAACATAATATACAACCATCTGTGATGAAACACACACAATTACACCGTCATGCAACCTAGCAATCGACATGCACATCACAAACACACACAGTACACTTTACCCATTATGCCATGCACAATCCATGCAAACCCAAACAGTCCAAACACACAAAGCCACACAGCACTACAACAAACACATATCAACACTAGCACAACACACCACCATGACAACAACATTTCAGCTACATATACTTACCCATCACACAAAACACACCCTATCCCTGGGGGATAAAAGCACTCCACACAACCTCACAGACTGCTCAGACAATACCAGAAGCATCAAGCAGCACACACACACTCAAATACTGCCACACAACCAATGTCAGCCAGAAACAACTCAAAACTAGGAAAGGAAATGCAGGACAAAGATGTAACTAAAAATCCAAAAACTGGTTGGTCATAATATACTATGTTTTTGAGAAAGATAAAAGTCCAAGGCCATTGGCCAATCCAAATATACAAACGTCATTTGCATCAAAGACACAAAATGGTGCCCCAACTTTACTCCTGACTGCAATGTAACTGCCACAGGTAGGGGTGAGGGGGGGTTAGGTTTTGGCTTTAAAGGGGGTTGAACCTTTTTGTGAGGGGTTTACTTCTTTTTGACAGGGGGAGGGGCATGGGTACTGGCAGGGGGGAGTTGTATGACATTTAGGAGTGGATGTCTTGGGTCAGTGTTTGTAGGAGGAATGCTGTGTCTGCGGGGTGGGTGAGTGAGGGCGTTTATCTGTCTGGGGCTGAAGCGGGTGGAGGTGCCGGGGGATACCGTGGTGGGTGGGTGGCTGTCTGTTGGGGTGGTGACTGCAGGTATTGTAGATGTGCTGCTTGTAGGCGTGTCAGTGGTTGTGGTGTCTGCGGGTGCGGTAACTGGGGTGGATGTTTGAGAGTTTGCTGGGCTGCTGTCTGCTGGTAGGATAGGTGTGGTGGCTGGATCACTGAATGTTAGTTTGGTGTCTGCAGGTGTGTCAAGTGTTGTGTCTGTTATGGGGGAGTGGTGGAGGTGTCAGGGCAGGTCATGTCTGTTGCTGTTTCTGCAGGTGGATGTTGTCTGTGTGCATGCTGTTGGTGTGTATTTTGGTGCTTATGTTTGTCTGTGCTACCCTTTGATGTTGAGGTGGATGCATGCCTGCCTTTTTGTGTGCTTTTGCTGAGTTGGGGAAGGGGGAGTTCGGACTCGGAAGAGGAAGGTGGAGTGCTGGCTTTTCCTTTCGAATGATGACAGGAAGGAAGATTTGTGGATATTTACAGGTCTTGCAGCCGAAGCTGAGCACCAACTTTGTTGGCGGTAGCAGTCGGTTTTAGCCAATATATATATATATTTTTCTTTCACTTAAAGAACCATAGGTTACAGGGCCATTATAGTCAGGTTCACATTTTAAATGTACCAAACCATAGAAATTCACCTGTTATCTCAAGTAACTATAACTTATGCCCTAAGGTAACTATACATTGTACCCCTCCATACACAGTTATATGATCAATAATTTTACTGCAGATGTTACAGTGACATTATGAGTGATTTTATAAAGATGTCATGAGTGCAGTAATTTGTAAAGTAATTAGCAGTGCATGGCAAGGGTGTGAGCTATAGTTACCTTAGAGCACGGTTTATAGTTAGGTGAGAAAACTATAACAGGTGAATTTGTATGGTTTTGGCCCCTTTTCTTATTTTTTTACTTTTTTTCAGGGACTCATCTGAACCTGAGTCCCAACATGGCTGCCAACAATTCCTTGTTGAAGTGTTGTCAGCCAATCAGATCTCAGCACGAGAGCGGGAGAGTTTGCAAATCCTTCACCTTCCTATATAAACAAATTTGAGTTTTCTTGAAAAAATACTGAACGGATTTACACCTAAACACAAAAAATTTGCTCTTTCTGGACCAAGAGCTACCTTTCTGCCAAATTTAGTGCAATTTGTTCCAGTGATTTGGGCGCTACCACTGTTCAAAATCTCTTTGGGAATTAACATTGGAAAATCTTGTGAAGATTTGTCAAGCGGCACAAAAGATATAGGCAAATAAAAAACAGTTTTTTCTTTAGAAACTAGGGGGCATATTTATACTCTGTTTGCGCCGAATGTGCATCAAAAATTTTGACGCATATTCGGTGCAAACCTTGCCCCATATTTAAACTATGATGCCCGACCCCGCGGACGTCAAAAAACCTCAGTGAGCGTCATTTTTTGGATGCGGGAAACCACCTTGCGTTAATGACATGCAAGGTAGGCGTTCCCGTCCAAAAACTGACTTTAAGGCCTGTGCACCTTATTAATACTCCTGCGTCATTTTGACGCACAGGAGGAGGCGCGCCTAAAAAATGGTGCACAGCCTGATGTGTACCGTTTTTTAACACCTGGGTGAGGGCAGGCATTAAGGGGCTCACTTCCATGGTCTCAGACCATGGAAGCAGCCCAGAGGTGCCCTTCCCTGTCCCCAGGGACACCCCCTGCCACCCTTGCCCACCCCAGGAGGACATCCATGGATGGGGGGACCCATCCCAGGTAAGTACAGGTAAGTTGAGGTAATTATTATTTTTTGATTTTTTAAAGTGGCATAGGGGGGCCTAATTTGGGCCCCCCTACATGCCACTGTGCCCAATGGCCATGCCCAGGGGACAGAAGTTCCCTGGGCATGGCCATTGGGCAAGGGGGCATGACTCCTGTCTTTGCTAAGGAGTCATTTCAATGGGGGTTGTGCATCAAAAAATGGCGCAAGTCCCGTTTGAGCCATGATTTTTTACTCAAACCTGACTTGCACCATATTTTGACGCACAACCCCCATGTACCCCACGCCGCCGCTTCCTGGTTTGAGTCATTTTTTTTTACTCTGACCAGCTCGCAGTGCCGGCTAACGTCAATCCATGGCGCATAGGAATGGCGTTAGCTGGCGGTAAATTTTTTGATGCAAACCAGCACCGGCGCTGGTTTGCGTCAAAACGTATAAATATGGGCCAAGGTCCTAAGTATTATTACCCAGTGGTGTCCGCCATTAGGTTATATATATATATGTGTGTGTGTGTGTGCATATAGATATATAGATAGATAAATAGGTAGACAGATAGATAGATAGATAGATAGATAGATAGATAGATAGATAGATAGATAGATAGATAGATAGATAGATAGATAGATAGAAGCTCGTACCTGAAATTAATTTTAAGACAACAATGCTAGGTTTATAAGTATTTATTGATTCCCACTGCTTCATAAAAACAAAGTTATTAAATACACCATTTTCTTAACTTTTGCAGCAACAAATTACATTGATGTTACTCTCTATTCGAACATAGGTCACTAGTTTTTTTACACTGGACAAACTATACAACATCGCTTTGCTAGCAGTGACTGTGTCACTGTTTTAATGTAGTGATACTTTTTGAGTAGTCAGTGGAGGCTGAGGGGATACCAGGAAGAAGAAAGAGGAGAATTACATTTTTAAAATTGAGGGCAAGAGCTAGTGCATAGTTAGTTCTCAGACCTGCCTATTTCGCCTATTGGCATAATCAACCAAGCTCACTAAAAATCCTGGATACATTTATTGGATTTTCAGAAACATTGCTTCATTGGTGTTATTAACGTTTTAACCAACATCAGCTCTTTAGCAAGGTACCTGTACATGCCAGCGGCTAGCAATTACCCCAGGAGTACTTTATAATTTCCTCCTATTTACCTTTCCATTTCATTTTCAACATCAATATTGTTCATCTTAGAATCCTCCTAAAAAACAGCGAAGTCAAGATTCGCTACTGCAGCCGCGTTACTCAACCCTGCTTGTGTGTCCCCAAAGCCATGAATTTCAATAGACTCCATTTCTGTCCAACCTCCATATGAAACTGGATGTGTGTGCCAAACGAAATCACAACTTGACAAAAACAAACCTCTGCTCATCCGAAAGATTACAAGAGAAGTTCAAATTCAGGAATGGCTACTTTTCACAATGCTAATTGGTTTATATGGAAACCAAATTACTCACAATAATCATTGATATTGAACTCTGGGAAGTTATACAATGCCAGGAAATGGTTTTCCTGTGGGTCAACTATTTCAGTACTTCAACATTGGAACAACCATCCAAGCCCTGGTTCTTTCCCGTATGAATAGCTGCAATGCCTTTTTTCTGTCATCCATGATTGCAAACTAGTTTATTAAAAGAATTTCCTATATGCCATCGACTAGTTTATTCAAAGAATTTCCTCGACAACACATCTAAGGGCTATGAAAATATTATTGAGTGCCAGATATGTGCTCAAAATGATCACAAGGTGTGGTGCAAATTGGGCACTGACATGATGCAACCAGTCTTTAACTTTGGGATGCAACCTATGAAGAAACAGGTCATGTTACAGATGTGGTCGCAGAACGACCTGCCTAAGGAGTGTTAATTAGGCAGGGTACTATATTGCTCAATCGCTAAGTGTAAAACCACAGAACTATTTCATACATCTGGTCCTATATTGGAACAAGACTCCCAACATAAGGACTTACTCTGCCTAACACATCTAGAAAACCTGCTATATCACTCATACAGCAGCAACAACCAGTGTCGGAGCACACCTTGCTCTGAAACAAACCCTTGTCTCTACACTGGTCATGCCTTCATTCATGTCATTGCCAATATGATCCATTGATATTCTCACCTTTGTATCTAGCAAAGCATAATCCGACTATCTATTCATGCACTTGTCCTTCCCTGCTCTCTATCATCCACCCACTCACTGCCCCTACTTGATGTTTTGCCCCTTCTCTTCTTCTCAGTATCTCCAGTATAACATTGCCCCTTGCACATTTTCATTTCATCCTTCATCCATGCATGCACCCACCTATTCCCTTCATTATTCATGCAGTCCTTCCAACCATGCTGTCAATCATTTGTACATTCATTTGCACATTCACTCTTTGATCCTTTTATTCACTGAATCATTTTCACAAACTTTAGCTCACACAATTACACATGCAAATAATTCTATTTCTTGCAGCCATAGCCCTTCAATATACTTTTAATGATCTAGGCTTATCCATCCTTTTTCACACACTGCTCAATGTAACTGTTGGAAAATGGGTTATTGGTAGGGCAGGTAGGTACCTACACCTAGCAACAAGCCACTAACCTCCACATAGGTACAGTTAGGTCTCAGTAAATTAATCCCAGCTCAACCCTTGGTAGCTTGGCAACGAGCGTCAAGGCTTAACTTAGGAGACAAAGTGTACAGCATTCAAATATCACAAAACAGTAATTAAATAAAACACAGGAAACAGTTTAAAAATCCAAAACCAATTTATAAAAATAGTTTATATTTTTATCTTTAAAATGACACAAAAACGATTAAAATCGGTTCAGGGGAACCGGAGATATGAATTTTTAAAGAATTATTACTTTTCTAGCGCTTAGAAACAAAAAGCGCCAATCGGGTCATCTGGTTGCACCTCGACCGGGGCAAAGTCAAACTTTCAGGCCGACCGCGATGGAGCCCTGCTCGGCTACAGGTCGCGGGAGGCCTCGGTTAAAAAGTTACCTTCTGACTTAGTCTTTATTTTGAAGTTTTTCTTCACCGGGACGAACCTGCCAGTTGAATCCGACCTCCTGGAGCCCTTGTCCGGATACGCGATGTGGGTTTCCTCGGTGGAGACTTTTACCTTCGGACTTAGTCGTTTTTTTCGAGATGAAAATCCTTCGACCGGGGTAAACCTGGATCTTGATCCGACGTTCCATGGAGCCCTTCTCGGATACGATGGCTGGGAGGTCCCGGTCAACTTTTTACGTTCGGACTTAGTCTCTTTTTTGGATGTTTTTCTTTACCGGGACGAACCACGAAGTCAGGCCGGGTCGCGGTTGAGGCAAGCCGGCTAGAATTTCCGCGGCGGGTCGGTCCCTCTCTGGAGCTTTTTTCCAAAAATTCTCAAATCTTTTCCAAACTTCTGGGGCTTCACCCAGATGTTCTTTTAAGGTTCTTTTGGGGTCCACAGCTCACCCCAAGGGTCCAGAAGTTCTGTGATGGTCCTTGGGGGGTGCGGACTTCAACTCCCAGAGTGCACCTGGCACAAACTCCTTTTTGGCCACTGGACAGTGGTCAGCTGGTCGCTTTCTTCAGGAGTTGGTGCAGGGGACTCTGGTTTAGCAATTTTTCACCTGTAGCAAACAGGGAGTCCCTCCTTGAACCAGTTGAAGCAAGGCAAAGTCCTTCTTGTGGTGAAGCCCAAGTGTGCAGCTGGTGCAGTCCTTCTGAGTGCAGGGTCCAGGTGCAGGCCAGGGGTCCAGCAGGGCAGTCCTTCTTCTTCTTTAGTTCCTTTCTTGTTGAATTCTGGAGGGGATCTGAGGTGTGGGTGCAGGTCTGCCAGTTTTATCCTTGCTCCTGGGTGAAAAGCAGGGGGGCCCTGGTTCTCCAATCAGGGACAGGGTTGTCCCCCTGTGATGACCACTTCCTGGGAAGTGTGGCAAAAATCCATCCCAGAAGGCAACAGTCTCTAAAAATCCAACATGGATGAATCTGATTTTTGGAGGTTACATCTGGCTGAGCCCACCCACTGGTGTGGCTAAAAATCATAAACACACCCCTCTCCTGCCTTCTCCTAATCTAATCAAGGGGGCACCTAGCTGTCTGGGGTTGCAGGATGTGGGGGTGTTGCTGGGTGCTGCAAATGTCCTTCTCTGCCTTTGAAGACCAGTTTGGCAGCCCTTCCCCTTCCTGCCTCACCATCTGCTGAGGGGAGATTCTCTCCCCCAAGCACATTCCTTTGTGTGAAGCCTGGCCACTTCACACCTCATCAAGGCAGCCTGGCAGAAGCTGCTGCAGGCTGGCCAATCAGAGCACAGCAGCAAAATCAATGCAGAGCTGAAATTGGCAACTTTTTAGGTAAAGTCTATAACTCTTTACCTGAACAAGTTATATTAAATCCAACAACTGGAAGTTGTGGGATTTATTACAACAATGAATTTGATACCAAATTCTTGGTATGCAACATTTAAGGAGACTTTGAAATTTAAAATAAATTCTCCCCATTCTAGCCTATGAAGGCCATTTACTTCAATGAGGGAAAAACGAATTTGGCTGTTTTTACCTCACCAGGGTTTATAAATCTATTTTTATAAAGTTCCTGCTTATAGTTACATGGCACCCAGCCCTAGGGGCACATAGGGCACACCTTAGGGGTGACTTATATGTAAAAACAAGGTAGTTTAAGACTTTGGAAGTACTTTTAATTCCAAAGTCGAATTTGCATATAACTTTAATTTAAAAGCAGCCAGCAAGGCAGGCCTGCCTTTAAAATGACACTGGGCACCTCAGCAGTGCACCTAGGGGTGCACCACCTATGCTGTGGTCCCTAAACCTACATGCCCTACCATATACTAGGGACTTATAGGTAGGTTAACTTAGCCACTTATAATTAGCCTAATTTGCATATCCATTTTACACAGAGCACAGGCCCTGGGACTGGTTAGCAGTACCCAGGGCACCTTTAAAGTCAGGAAAACACCAGCAAAAAGTGGAAAATGGGGGCAAAAAGTTATGGGGCCTCTGCAATCAGCCCTGTTTTCTCACACAACCCCCCCCCAGCCCACACGCCCAGGAGACTCAGCCCAACCCTGGGAGAGTCTTCCTGGCTTGTTAGGCGAGGAAGACAGTGAAGAAAACTGGCTGTCCCTTTGCAGGGCCTACTCTGCCTTATATCCTCCCGTCAGGGTCACTCCCTATGGGTAGTGAAGCCATCCCAACAGTAAAAGGACCCAACACAAACTGAAACTTTCCTCTAGGGGGGTCTTCCTCCTTTCTCTCTGCCAACTTGGGTAGTGAGGGGCCCACCTCCCCTACTCCAAACTTTGCTAGGGCAACACCTAGCTTACCCAAAGAGGTCACCCAACACTTGAGCAACCCCACCATGACCAATAGGGTCAGGGGGCCTACTTTGCTATTGGCCCTGGGGTCTGCCTCCCAGGCCAAGTACAGTGCTGCCAGGAAGGCTAGCACCCAGCAGAGGCTACTGACAGCTGTCAGTACCCAGAACCACACCCTAAGCTCTCCACTGACAGGTGGCTGAGCTGCTTTAGGGGCATCTTTGGGGTCCTGGCACCCCTCTTGCTGTCTAGAGTGGGGGGCTACCACCTCCTGTGGCAGACACCCTCCTTTCACTCTCCCTTCTGTCAGTGCAGGGGCAACACCTTGCATCTGGACAGCTGCCTGACTACTCAGGAATTCCTTGGGGTCAGGTGAGGCCTCACCAGTTCCAACTCTGGGCTCCCCCCCTACTGGGGCAGAAGGCCCTTGGCTCCCTGGAACTCTCTTTAAGAGTGGCCTACCCTTCCTTTTCTTCTTTCCTTTTCTTGGGGACCCCTGTCTCCTAACTGTAGGGACTGACTCCCCAGGACTTTGGGTTGGGGGGGGCGCCCTGGGCGACCACCCCATCTGTGACCAGACTCACCTCTGGGAGGTCATTGCCCAGGATACAATCTAGGGGAAGGTCAGCACTGACTACCACCCTAATCCAGTCAAGGATACCCTCCCTCTCTAGGGGCACTATGGCTACAGGTTTGGAGGTGACCTCCCCTGTGGCTATCCTGACTTTCTTTGTCTTTCCTGGGACATACATGTCTGGGGTCACTAACCGGTCACTCACTATAGTGTGACTGGCACAGGTGTCTCTCAGGCCAGTGGTAGGGATCCCATTCACTTGAATGTGGTGGAAGTGCCTACTCCCACCCTCAGGGATCACCAGCTTACCATCTGGTCCTGTCTCCCAGCACAATGCTAGGAGGACTTCATCATCTGAGGAATCCTCCTCTATGGCTACACTGGACAGCCCAGTGCTAACCGCCTTCCTTGGACAGGCTGCATCTCCTCTGAAGTGACCTGTCTGCTGACAGTCAAAGCAAGCCCTACTGTCCAAGAGTTTTTTTAACCCTGGGTCTCCCTGTCTCTGCTTGTCAGAGTGGGAGTGGGATTTACTCTCCTCCTTCTTAGGGTTCTGGGGTACAGAGGGAGTCTCTGTGGTGGGCTTACCACCTCCCTCCTTAGGTTTTTGGGGACCTGTCCCCCCCTTCTTGGAGTCTCCCCCCTGGGACTTGACAACCACCCTGGTTCTCAACCACTCATCAGCTGCCTCCCCTAGCTCTCTAGGGTTGGTCTGCTTAGAGTCCACTAGATGCTGGCGTAACCTTTCTTGGATACAATTGGTCAAGATGTGCTCTCTCATGATCAGATTGTATAACCCCTCATAAGTATCTACTTTGTTACCAATAATCCAGCCCTCTAGTGCCTTTAGTGAAATGTCCACAAAGTCAACCCAAGACTGGGTACTGACCTTCTGGGTGTCCCTGAACTTCATTCTATATTGCTCTGGGGTCAGACCAAACTTCTTGGCTAAGCACCTCTTCATACTAGAGTATGAATCTGCCTCCTCCCCCCTTAAGGTCAGAAGCCTATCCCTCCCTGAGTTGGGGACCAACTCCCACAAAAGGGAACCCCAGTATTGAGGCCTAACCCTTCTCATTTGGAGTGCCCTCTCAAAGGCCCCCAGCCACTTATCTATGTCATCCCCATCTACATAAGCAGGAACCACCCCCTTGGGTAATCTGGGGCAAACTCCCCCACCCATGGACACCTCAGCTTCTTTATCGCTGCTTCCATCTCTTTTCTCTTTGTATGCCCACTTTTTCTTTTCTAGGGCCAGCTTCTCTGCTTCCAAAGCTATGTATGCTAGCTGGGCCTCCAGCTCTCTTTCTCTGATGGATGGGTTCTCTCCTCCTGAAAGGACCCCCTTCCCACCACTAGCTTTGGATCTGCCCCTAGTGACTGTATTTACTGAGGACCGTTCTTCCTCATCCTCACTTGGGCTCAGATGCCTTCCCTCGCCTGAGTGGTTAGAGCTTGCATCCTCCCTTCTTTCTCCCTCCTCTGGAGCTTCTTCTGACTCTACCTCTTGGGCCTCAGCCCATGCTGTCAGGGATGTGATCAGGATTTGCTTCCTGAGATCAGTGGTTGCAGGCAACCCTCTTTCAATACACAACCCCCTAAGCTGGACTACTGTCAGTGTGGGTAGGCTAGCCAGATCAAGCTCCATGGTTCCCTAGTTTTGTGTCAACAAAAACTTTTTGCAAAAATTGGAAACAAGACTTTAGAAAAATTACAAAAATTCAATAATTGAAATTAATCCAATTTAAAAATTAAAAACAATTTTTGCACTAGGACAATTTAAAGGATTTTTAATTTGTTTTACCTAAAACTGTAACGTGATATTGAACACAAGTACAGGATCCCGTCGCTGCTTCCAATTATGTTGGAAAATGGGTTATTGGTAGGGCAGGTAGGTACCTACACCTAGCAACAAGCCACTAACCTCTACATAGGTACAGTTAGGTCTCAGTAAATTAATCCCAGCTCAACCCTTGGTAGCTTGGCAACGAGCGTCAAGGCTTAACTTAGGAGACAAAGTGTAAAGCATTCAAATATCACAAAACAGTAATTAAATAAAACACAGGAAACAGTTTAAAAATCCAAAACCAATTTATAAAAATAGTTTATATTTTTATCTTTAAAATGACACAAAAACGATTAAAATCGGTTCAGGGGAACCGGAGATATGAATTTTTAAAGAATTATTACTTTTCTAGCGCTTAGAAACAAAAAGCGCCAATCGGGTCATCTGGTTGCACCTCGACCAGGGCAAAGTCAAACTTTCAGGCCGACCGCGATGGAGCCCTGCTCGGCTACAGGTCGCGGGAGGCCTCGGTTAAAAAGTTACCTTCTGACTTAGTCTTTATTTTGAAGTTTTTCTTCACCGGGACGAACCTGCCAGTTGAATCCGACCTCCTGGAGCCCTTGTCCGGATACGCGATGTGGGTTTCCTCGGTGGAGACTTTTACCTTCGGACTTAGTCGTTTTTTTCGAGATGAAAATCCTTCGACCGGGGTAAACCTGGATCTTAATCCGACGTCCATGGATCCCTTCTCGGATACGATGGCTGGGAGGTCCCGGTCAACTTTTTACGTTCGGACTTAGTCTCTTTTTTGGATGTTTTTCTTTACCGGGACGAACCACGAAGTCAGGCCGGGTCGCGGTTGAGGCAAGCCGGCTAGAATTTCCGCGGCGGGTCGGTCCCTCTCTGGAGCTTTTTTCCAAAAATTCTCAAATCTTTTCCAAACTTCTGGGGCTTCACCCAGATGTTCTTTTAAGGTTCTTTTGGGGTCCACAGCTCACCCCAAGGGTCCAGAAGTTCTGTGATGGTCCTTGGGGGGTGCGGACTTCAACTCCCAGAGTGCACCTAGCGCAAACTCCTTTTTGGCCACTGGACAGTGGTCAGCTGGTCGCTTTCTTCAGGAGTTGGTGCAGGGGACTCTGGTTTAGCAATTTTTCACCTGTAGCAAACAGGGAGTCCCTCCTTGAACCAGTTGAAGCAAGGCAAAGTCCTTCTTGTGGTGAAGCCCAAGTGTGCAGCTGGTGCAGTCCTTCTGAGTGCAGGGTCCAGGTGCAGGCCAGGGGTCCAGCAGGGCAGTCCTTCTTCTTCTTTAGTTCCTTTCTTGTTGAATTCTGGAGGGGATCTGAGGTGTGGGTGCAGGTCTGCCAGTTTTATCCTTGCTCCTGGGTGAAAAGCAGGGGGGCCCTGGTTCTCCAATCAGGGACAGGGTTGTCCCCCTGTGATGACCACTTCCTGGGAAGTGTGGCAAAAATCCATCCCAGAAGGCAACAGTCTCTAAAAATCCAACATGGATGAATCTGATTTTTGGAGGTTACATCTGGCTGAGCCCACCCACTGGTGTGGCTAAAAATCATAAACACACCCCTCTCCTGCCTTCTCCTAATCTAATCAAGGGGGCACCTAGCTGTCTGGGGTTGCAGGATGTGGGGGTGTTGCTGGGTGCTGCAAATGTCCTTCTCTGCCTTTGAAGACCAGTTTGGCAGCCCTTCCCCTTCCTGCCTCACCATCTGCTGAGGGGAGATTCTCTCCCCCAAGCACATTCCTTTGTGTGAAGCCTGGCCACTTCACACCTCATCAAGGCAGCCTGGCAGAAGCTGCTGCAGGCTGGCCAATCAGAGCACAGCAGCAAAATCAATGCAGAGCTGAAATTGGCAACTTTTTAGGTAAAGTCTATAACTCTTTACCTGAACAAGTTATATTAAATCCAACAACTGGAAGTTGTGGGATTTATTACAACAATGAATTTGATACCAAATTCTTGGTATGCAACATTTAAGGAGACTTTGAAATTTAAAATAAATTCTCCCCATTCTAGCCTATGAAGGCCATTTACTTCAATGAGGGAAAAACGAATTTGGCTGTTTTTACCTCACCAGGGTTTATAAATCTATTTTTATAAAGTTCCTGCTTATAGTTACATGGCACCCAGCCCTAGGGGCACATAGGGCACACCTTAGGGGTGACTTATATGTAAAAACAAGGTAGTTTAAGACTTTGGAAGTACTTTTAATTCCAAAGTCGAATTTGCATATAACTTTAATTTAAAAGCAGCCAGCAAGGCAGGCCTGCCTTTAAAATGACACTGGGCACCTCAGCAGTGCACCTAGGGGTGCACCACCTATGCTGTGGTCCCTAAACCTACATGCCCTACCATATACTAGGGACTTATAGGTAGGTTAACTTAGCCACTTATAATTAGCCTAATTTGCATATCCATTTTACACAGAGCACAGGCCCTGGGACTGGTTAGCAGTACCCAGGGCACCTTTAAAGTCAGGAAAACACCAGCAAAAAGTGGAAAATGGGGGCAAAAAGTTATGGGGCCTCTGCAATCAGCCCTGTTTTCTCACACAACCCCCCCCCAGCCCACACGCCCAGGAGACTCAGCCCAACCCTGGGAGAGTCTTCCTGGCTTGTTAGGCGAGGAAGACAGTGAAGAAAACTGGCTGTCCCTTTGCAGGGCCTACTCTGCCTTATATCCTCCCGTCAGGGTCACTCCCTATGGGTAGTGAAGCCATCCCAACAGTAAAAGGACCCAACACAAACTGAAACTTTCCTCTAGGGGGGTCTTCCTCCTTTCTCTCTGCCAACTTGGGTAGTGAGGGGCCCACCTCCCCTACTCCAAACTTTGCTAGGGCAACACCTAGCTTACCCAAAGAGGTCACCCAACACTTGAGCAACCCCACCATGACCAATAGGGTCAGGGGGCCTACTTTGCTATTGGCCCTGGGGTCTGCCTCCCAGGCCAAGTACAGTGCTGCCAGGAAGGCTAGCACCCAGCAGAGGCTACTGACAGCTGTCAGTACCCAGAACCACACCCTAAGCTCTCCACTGACAGGTGGCTGAGCTGCTTTAGGGGCATCTTTGGGGTCCTGGCACCCCTCTTGCTGTCTAGAGTGGGGGGCTACCACCTCCTGTGGCAGACACCCTCCTTTCACTCTCCCTTCTGTCAGTGCAGGGGCAACACCTTGCATCTGGACAGCTGCCTGACTACTCAGGAATTCCTTGGGGTCAGGTGAGGCCTCACCAGTTCCAACTCTGGGCTCCCCCCCTACTGGGGCAGAAGGCCCTTGGCTCCCTGGAACTCTCTTTAAGAGTGGCCTACCCTTCCTTTTCTTCTTTCCTTTTCTTGGGGACCCCTGTCTCCTAACTGTAGGGACTGACTCCCCAGGACTTTGGGTTGGGGGGGGCGCCCTGGGCGACCACCCCATCTGTGACCAGACTCACCTCTGGGAGGTCATTGCCCAGGATACAATCTAGGGGAAGGTCAGCACTGACTACCACCCTAATCCAGTCAAGGATACCCTCCCTCTCTAGGGGCACTATGGCTACAGGTTTGGAGGTGACCTCCCCTGTGGCTATCCTGACTTTCTTTGTCTTTCCTGGGACATACATGTCTGGGGTCACTAACCGGTCACTCACTATAGTGTGACTGGCACAGGTGTCTCTCAGGCCAGTGGTAGGGATCCCATTCACTTGAATGTGGTGGAAGTGCCTACTCCCACCCTCAGGGATCACCAGCTTACCATCTGGTCCTGTCTCCCAGCACAATGCTAGGAGGACTTCATCATCTGAGGAATCCTCCTCTATGGCTACACTGGACAGCCCAGTGCTAACCGCCTTCCTTGGACAGGCTGCATCTCCTCTGAAGTGACCTGTCTGCTGACAGTCAAAGCAAGCCCTACTGTCCAAGAGTTTTTTTAACCCTGGGTCTCCCTGTCTCTGCTTGTCAGAGTGGGAGTGGGATTTACTCTCCTCCTTCTTAGGGTTCTGGGGTACAGAGGGAGTCTCTGTGGTGGGCTTACCACCTCCCTCCTTAGGTTTTTGGGGACCTGTCCCCCCCTTCTTGGAGTCTCCCCCCTGGGACTTGACAACCACCCTGGTTCTCAACCACTCATCAGCTGCCTCCCCTAGCTCTCTAGGGTTGGTCTGCTTAGAGTCCACTAGATGCTGGCGTAACCTTTCTTGGATACAATTGGTCAAGATGTGCTCTCTCATGATCAGATTGTATAACCCCTCATAAGTATCTACTTTGTTACCAATAATCCAGCCCTCTAGTGCCTTTAGTGAAATGTCCACAAAGTCAACCCAAGACTGGGTACTGACCTTCTGGGTGTCCCTGAACTTCATTCTATATTGCTCTGGGGTCAGACCAAACTTCTTGGCTAAGCACCTCTTCATACTAGAGTATGAATCTGCCTCCTCCCCCCTTAAGGTCAGAAGCCTATCCCTCCCTGAGTTGGGGACCAACTCCCACAAAAGGGAACCCCAGTATTGAGGCCTAACCCTTCTCATTTGGAGTGCCCTCTCAAAGGCCCCCAGCCACTTATCTATGTCATCCCCATCTACATAAGCAGGAACCACCCCCTTGGGTAATCTGGGGCAAACTCCCCCACCCATGGACACCTCAGCTTCTTTATCGCTGCTTCCATCTCTTTTCTCTTTGTATGCCCACTTTTTCTTTTCTAGGGCCAGCTTCTCTGCTTCCAAAGCTATGTATGCTAGCTGGGCCTCCAGCTCTCTTTCTCTGATGGATGGGTTCTCTCCTCCTGAAAGGACCCCCTTCCCACCACTAGCTTTGGATCTGCCCCTAGTGACTGTATTTACTGAGGACCGTTCTTCCTCATCCTCACTTGGGCTCAGATGCCTTCCCTCGCCTGAGTGGTTAGAGCTTGCATCCTCCCTTCTTTCTCCCTCCTCTGGAGCTTCTTCTGACTCTACCTCTTGGGCCTCAGCCCATGCTGTCAGGGATGTGATCAGGATTTGCTTCCTGAGATCAGTGGTTGCAGGCAACCCTCTTTCAATACACAACCCCCTAAGCTGGACTACTGTCAGTGTGGGTAGGCTAGCCAGATCAAGCTCCATGGTTCCCTAGTTTTGTGTCAACAAAAACTTTTTGCAAAAATTGGAAACAAGACTTTAGAAAAATTACAAAAATTCAATAATTGAAATTAATCCAATTTAAAAATTAAAAACAATTTTTGCACTAGGACAATTTAAAGGATTTTTAATTTGTTTTACCTAAAACTGTAACGTGATATTGAACACAAGTACAGGATCCCGTCGCTGCTTCCAATTATGTTGGAAAATGGGTTATTGGTAGGGCAGGTAGGTACCTACACCTAGCAACAAGCCACTAACCTCTACATAGGTACAGTTAGGTCTCAGTAAATTAATCCCAGCTCAACCCTTGGTAGCTTGGCAACGAGCGTCAAGGCTTAACTTAGGAGACAAAGTGTAAAGCATTCAAATATCACAAAACAGTAATTAAATAAAACACACGAAACAGTTTAAAAATCCAAAACCAATTTATAAAAATAGTTTATATTTTTATCTTTAAAATGACACAAAAACGATTAAAATCGGTTCAGGGGAACCGGAGATATGAATTTTTAAAGAATTATTACTTTTCTAGCGCTTAGAAACAAAAAGCGCCAATCGGGTCATCTGGTTGCACCTCGACCAGGGCAAAGTCAAACTTTCAGGCCGACCGCGATGGAGCCCTGCTCGGCTACAGGTCGCGGGAGGCCTCGGTTAAAAAGTTACCTTCTGACTTAGTCTTTATTTTGAAGTTTTTCTTCACCGGGACGAACCTGCCAGTTGAATCCGACCTCCTGGAGCCCTTGTCCGGATACGCGATGTGGGTTTCCTCGGTGGAGACTTTTACCTTCGGACTTAGTCGTTTTTTTCGAGATGAAAATCCTTCGACCGGGGTAAACCTGGATCTTAATCCGACGTCCATGGATCCCTTCTCGGATACGATGGCTGGGAGGTCCCGGTCAACTTTTTACGTTCGGACTTAGTCTCTTTTTTGGATGTTTTTCTTTACCGGGACGAACCACGAAGTCAGGCCGGGTCGCGGTTGAGGCAAGCCGGCTAGAATTTCCGCGGCGGGTCGGTCCCTCTCTGGAGCTTTTTTCCAAAAATTCTCAAATCTTTTCCAAACTTCTGGGGCTTCACCCAGATGTTCTTTTAAGGTTCTTTTGGGGTCCACAGCTCACCCCAAGGGTCCAGAAGTTCTGTGATGGTCCTTGGGGGGTGCGGACTTCAACTCCCAGAGTGCACCTAGCGCAAACTCCTTTTTGGCCACTGGACAGTGGTCAGCTGGTCGCTTTCTTCAGGAGTTGGTGCAGGGGACTCTGGTTTAGCAATTTTTCACCTGTAGCAAACAGGGAGTCCCTCCTTGAACCAGTTGAAGCAAGGCAAAGTCCTTCTTGTGGTGAAGCCCAAGTGTGCAGCTGGTGCAGTCCTTCTGAGTGCAGGGTCCAGGTGCAGGCCAGGGGTCCAGCAGGGCAGTCCTTCTTCTTCTTTAGTTCCTTTCTTGTTGAATTCTGGAGGGGATCTGAGGTGTGGGTGCAGGTCTGCCAGTTTTATCCTTGCTCCTGGGTGAGAAGCAGGGGGGCCCTGGTTCTCCAATCAGGGACAGGGTCGTCCCCCTGTGATGACCACTTCCTGGGAAGTGTGGCAAAAATCCATCCCAGAAGGCAACAGTCTCTAAAAATCCAACATGGATGAATCTGATTTTTGGAGGTTAAATCTGGCTGAGCCCACCCACTGGTGTGGCTAAAAATCATAAACACACCCCTCTCCTGCCTTCTCCTAATCTAATCAGGGGGCACCTAGCTGTCTGGGGTTGCAGGATGTGGGGGTGTTGCTGGGTGCTGCAAATGTCCTTCTCTGCCTTTGAAGACCAGTTTGGCAGCCCTCCCCCTTCCTGCCTCACCATCTGCTGAGGGGAGATTCTCTCCCCAAAGCACATTCCTTTGTGTGAAGCCTGGCCACTTCACACCTCATCAAGGCAGCCTGGCAGAAGCTGCTGCAGGCTGGCCAATCAGAGCACAGCAGCAAAAACAATGCAGAGCTGAAATTGGCAACTTTTTAGGTAAAGTCTATAACTCTTTACCTGAACAAGTTATATTAAATCCAACAACTGGAAGTTGTGGGATTTATTACAACAATGAATTTGATACCAAATTCTTGGTATGCAACATTTAAGGAGACTTTGAAATTTAAAATAAATTCTCCCCATTCTAGCCTATGAAGGCCATTTACTTCAATGAGGGAAAAACGAATTTGGCTGTTTTTACCTCACCAGGGTTTATAAATCTATTTTTATAAAGTCCCTGCTTATAGTTACATGGCACCCAGCCCTAGGGGCACATAGGGCACACCTTAGGGGTGACTTATATGTAAAAATAAGGTAGTTTAAGACTTTGGAAGTACTTTTAATTCCAAAGTCGAATTTGCATATAACTTTAATTTAAAAGCAGCCAGCAAGGCAGGCCTGCCTTTAAAATGACACTGGGCACCTCAGCAGTGCATCTAGGTGTGCACCACCTATGCTGTGGTCCCTAAACCTACATGCCCTACCATATACTAGGGACTTATAGGTAGGTTAACTTAGCCACTTATAATTAGCCTAATTTGCATATCCATTTTACACAGAGCACAGGCCCTGGGACTGGTTAGCAGTACCCAGGGCACCTTTAAAGTCAGGAAAACACCAGCAAAAAGTGGAAAATGGGGGCAAAAAGTTATGGGGCCTCTGCAATCAGCACTGTTTTCTCACAATAACCAAATCAGATAAATTGCTAGTTGTTTGAAAGCGGGTCATTGGTAGTGGTAAGTATGCACCTAGCACTGGTAATGAGGCTACTAACATAAAACAAGGTCAGTAACGGTCTCAGTAACTTAGCTCCTTGGTCTTCCCTTGGTAGCTGTAACGGAGCAGGCAGGCCTAACTTATGAGACAGGAGTGTAGAGGATTCAAAAACACTGGGACAAATAAATAAATAAGACACAACACACAATAAAAATACCACACAATTAAATAGATACCAAAATGACTAAAATCCAATGTAGGGAACCAGAGATATAATTTTTTGAAGAATAAACACATTCTAATGCTTAGAAACCCAAACCGCCAAATCAGGACATCTGGTCGTGGTAGACCAGGCCAAAGTCAAAGTCAAAGTGTGAGGCCGACCGTGATTGAGCTCTGGTCAGATACACTAAGGAGGAGACCTCTGTCAAAATGTTACTTTCTGTCATGCCGCGGGCTCCAGCGGCCCGAGCAGAGGACTCGGTTCGGACCGCAGTAGGAGCCGCAGTCCTTTTTTTCGGCCGGGACTCGTCGACGGGCGGGGTCTGAGGCCCAGGGTTGGGTGTTGGGACTCGCCACGTTCAACACGCGGTGTGGGTTCTTGCTGAGGGGTGTCAAGCCCCTCGACCCTTCACTTACCTAGTGCCCTGTTCTAGGGCTCTTTTTTCTTTATTTCCTTTTCTTTTTCTTTTTCTTTTTTTCTAGTGGGGCCATATTTTCTTCCTCCCAGCATGCCCTTCTTCTTGTCTTTTCCCTGCATGCATCTGGCTCCCTTTCTAATATGGCACCTTCTTCTACCTTGTTCTATAGTCTTTTTCCCAATCCAAAATGGCGTTCTTGCTTTTTCGTGCATGTCACTTCCTGCTAAGGGATATTTAAGGGGTTAGATTCTTGTTCTCCTTGCGCTGCAACACTTCCTTTGGTGGTGATCACGCTCTGGCTGGTTTTTCTCTGAGTCAAGTTTTTGTTCCTGTTTTTTCCAGCCTCTTCCAGTTATTTTTCTTGCCAATGGAATTCTGATTTTTTCACGGGTCCTTTTTTCTTCTGTTCCAGGGAGTTCCTATCATAGAGGTTTTTTTTTCCCTTAGGGGTTTTTCCTCTGGAACTCCTTCTGGAGGGCATGGGCTGTTTTGGCATACTATTGTCAGCAGCACCGTGGCTACCGGGTCGCCCCTACGTTGGCCAGAGCAGGACCTGCAAGAATCGAGGTCACCCTTCAGTTCCAGCTGACAAAGGCAGTAAGCGAAGACTAGATCATGACACCTTACACTTAGAAACTTTTCTGGAGCTTTTTTTCTGAGGGCCCTCAATGCTCTTTTCCAGGCCTGATTCGGTGATGGTTTGCCAGCTTGATTTTCAGGGAGCTCCCTGTCAAGTCCTGGAAGTCAGACATCCGGAGCTTTTCAGGAAGACAAACTTGAAATTCAGGCTGGGTCGCTGTGAAGGTTCGCCCGCTTGGCTTCGCTGGTTGAGTCAGTCACCTCCTGGAGCTTTTTTACCAAATTTCTCCAAACTTCAGGAGGTGTTTCCTGAAGTCCTCCTTGCAGATTCAAAGGTTCTGTGAGAAAACAGTGCTGATAGCAGAGGACCCCTAACGTTTTGCCCCCATTTTTGCTGGGGTCTTCCTGACTGATGGTGCCCTGAGTACTGCTAACCAGTCCCAAGGCCTGTGCTCTGTATAAAATAAGTATGCAAATTAGGCTAATTATAATTGGCTATGTCAACCTACCCATAAGTCCCTAGTATATGGTGGGGCATGTAGGTTTAGGGACCCCTCAGCATAGATAGTGCACCTATAGGTGCACTGCTGAGATGCCCAGTGTCATTTTAAAGGCAGGCCTGCTTTGCTGGATGCTTTTAAATTAAAGTTATATGCAAATTCGACTTTGGAATTAAAAGTCCTTCCAAAGTCTTAAACTACCTTATTTTTACATATAAGTCACCCCTAAGGTGTGCCCTATGTGCCCTTAGCGTCGGGTGCCATGTAACTATAAGCAGGGACCTTATAAAAACAGTTTTATAAGCCCTGGTGAGATAGAACAGCCACATTTGTGTTTCCCTCATTGTAGTGAATGGCCTTCATAGACTAGACTGGGAAAATTGTATTTTAATTTATAAAGTCCCTTATTACGCGTACGATACCTCAAGTTTGGTATTAAATTAATTCTTATAATAAATCCTACAACTTACAATTGTTGGATTTAATATAACGTGTTTAGGTAAAGAGTTTTAAACTATACCTAAAGAGTTGCCAGCTTCAGCCCTGTAGTGCTCTGTTCTGATTGGCCAGCCTCTGGCTGCCTGGCCAGGCTGCCTTGATGAGGTGAGAAGTAGCCTGGGCTGAGCACAAAGAGGTGTGCCTGGGGGAGGAGAACTTCCCCCAGCAGATGAAGAAGCAAGAAGGGGGAGGACTGCCAAACTGGTCTTCAAAGGCAGAGAAGGACATTTGGAGCAGCCCAGCACCTCCCTCACATCCTGCTACCCCAGACAATTAGGTGTCCTTTTGGTGGGATTAGGAGAGGGCAGGAGATGGGTGTGTTTAAGATTTTTAGCCACAGCAGTGGGTGGGCTCAGCCAGATGTAACCTTCAAAATCAGTTTCAGCCATGATGGATTTTTGAGGAATGTTGCTCCCTGGGATTGATTTTTGCCACACTTCCCAGGAAGTGGTCATCACAGGCAGAAGGACCCTGCACCTATTTGGAGAACCAGGACCCCCCTATTTTTCACCCAGGAGCAAGGATAAATATGGCAGAGCTGCACTCACACCTCAGTTCCCTACCAGATTCCAACAAGGAAGAATGTCAGAGGAAGAAGGACTGCCCTGCTGGACACCTAACCTGCACCTGGACACTTCACTCTGAAGGACTGCACCAGCTGAACACTTGGGCTTCACCACTAAAAGGACTTTGCTTGTCCTCTAGTGCTTCAAGAAGGGACTCCCTGTTTGCTACAGGTACAAAGGAGCTGCCCAGAGCCCCTGCATCAAGTCCTGCAAGCAGAGCAGATCCCAGCTGACCAGGTGCATTCTGGTCCCTCTTAAAGCAAGGCAGAGTCCCCAGGGCTGTAGTGCCAGATTGTGCAGCAGGTGCAGTTCACTCAGAAGTGCAGGCCAAGGGTGCAGATCCAGATTCCAGCAAGACAGGTCTTCTTTCCCTTGTAGTTTGAAGCAGCAGAATTGAGAGGTTATACACCTCTCACATATTTATTCACAGTTCCTGGACATCAGGAAGTGGGGGGACGCCTGACCAATAGAATTCAGGATGACAACCAGGAGCAGTTAGAACTAAGTAAACCAACTCCCAATGTGGTTCATTTCCATAGTCTCCTCCTCCTGACACCTGCAAATTCCTTCCATACTCCTGCTACCTGGCTGAGGGATACAGGAGGTAGGGATAGATGACCTGGCATTTCCTACCTGTCCTGCTCTCCTTTGAGGCTGGCTGCTTTATTACCTCTCCCGCTGCTCTAGTATTCCTGTGCATCTTCAGAGCTCCCTTCAGCAGATAGCCTCTGCCCTGGACAGCCACTTATCACATAATCAAAGCGGTCTTGCTAATCCTGTTAGCACTGCTCAATCAGGGGGGACCTCCAGAAGGCTGGATTTCGGCTTACAGAAAGAAAAGGCTCATAACTTTTTTCTGTAAAAGTTATGTTAACTTCACCAGTGGCAAATTTCTGGATTTATCAAACTAAGGCCCTCATTACAAAATTGGTGGTAACTACCGCCTACCGCCACGGCGACGGCCAACAACATACCGCCGCCATGGCTACCAGCCGTCTACACATATCATGACCGCCGGCGGTATACCGCCAGAATGCTGGCAGAACACCGCCGATGGTCATGGCGGCGGACGGCGGTAAGGCAGCGCTGCTGACAGCAGCACCACCACGGCAGAAAAAACACCGCCGACCGCATCATGTCCAATGATATGGCCTGGTGGTGTTTTGCTGGTGGATGCTGCTGCTGGCAGCAGCGCTGCAGACCGTCTCCAGCCAGAGGACCCCTGCAAGCAGGTAAGTCGGGTTCTCCAACCGGAGAGGGGGGTGGAGGGTGTTGTGTGTATGTGTGGGGGTGTATGTTTTGGAATGAGTGCATGCAGGTGTGTCGCGTTGGATGCATGCGTGAATGAGTGATTGTGAGTGTTGTGTGTTGTGAATGCATGTGTGTGACAAGGTATGTTGGTGTGTGTTGCAGTGTGTGGGTATGTATGTTTGCATGCGTGGGTAGTGGTGGGTAAGCATGTGTTCATGTGTGTATATGGGTGCACGTGCGGATGAATATATGTGCAGGGGTCAGGAGAGGGAGAGGGAGGGAAGGGGAGGACTCTGGGGAGAACCACCAGGGTAGTAATGAGGGCCCAAATCTTTTAAGTAATGGAATGACATTTCTATGTGTAGGATGCTGGCCTGGCTTATAGTGGGTACCAATGGTACTTACACCTTGTGCCAGGTCCAGTTATCTCTTATTAGTAGATTAGTAGTGATCTAGCAGCTTAGGCTGATTGAGGTAGCTATAGCAGAGCGGCTTAGGCTGAACTAGGAGACATGCAAAGCTCCTACTATACCACTTATATCACATAGGTACTACATCATAAGAAAGACAATACTCTGAGTTACTAAAAATAAAGGTCGTTTATTTTAGTGACAATGTGCCAAAAATATCTCAGAGGATATACTCCCTTAGGAGGTAAGTAAAATATACAAAATATACACACAAAGCAAAATCAGGTAGGTAACACAGTCAGAAAGTAGTGCAAACACTGTAGAATACAATAGGATGCAATAGGCCTAGGGGCAACACAAACCATATACTAAGAAAGTGGAATGCGAACCACGAATGCACCCTTAGGCTAGTATAGTGTGAAGAGGGTCACTGGGAGTGTAAGAAACCACTAAGGGTGTCCAATATACCCCACCCCAAGACCCTGGAAAGTAGGAGAAAAGTGCTACTATTTACCCAGAAACACACTAAAGTGGTGATAGAGGATTTTGCAAAGACCACAACAGACTGCAAAGCACTGAAGACGGAGGACCTGCAAAGGAAGGGGACCAAGTCCAAGAGTTGTGAAAGTGTCCAGGGGGGTAGGAGCCCACAAAACCCCAGATGAAGGTGCAAAAATGTCTGCCTCCGGATGGAAGAAGCTGAAGATTCTGCAACAACGAAAGATGCTAGAAACTTCTCCTTTGTGCAGAATATGTCCCACGGAGAGCTGGAGGTTGCAGAGTTGTTTCCGTGGCAAAATACCACAAACAAGCCTTGCTAGCTGCAAGAGTCGCGGTTGAAGAAAAAGGGTGCTGCCCGGGCCCAGGAAGGACCAGGATGTCACCACTTGGGAGAGGAGACAGAGGGGGCCCTCAGCAATGTAAAGAGCCCACGCACAAGCAGGAAGCACCCACAGAAGTCCTTGAACACAGGTTCAAGAAGTCTGAACATGGCGATCACTCAACACTGCAGAAGAGGAGATCCGGAGATCAACTCAGGGAGCTGAGCATCGCAGGGCAGTGTGCTGGGGACCTAGGATTGGCTGTGCATTCAGGAGTTTGTGGAAATGTGCACAGAAGCCCTTGTAGCTGCAGTTCACGTGGTGCATAGGATTACTGTCTGGAGAGGGGAGGCAAGGACTTACCTCCTCCAAATTTGGACATTTGGACCACTGGACAGTCTGGGTCACTTGGGTCCACCACCTGTGTTCCAGGGGCCACGCTTGTCAGGATGAAAGGGGTCCCAGAGTACTGGTGATGCTGAAGTTTAGTGCCTGCTGAAGCAGGGGGAAGATTCCGTCGACCCACAAATCAAATCAAATCATTAGCATTTATAAAGCGCGCTACTCACCCGTGCGGGTCTCAAGGCGCTAGGGACAAAGGGGGTGGTTATCGCTGCTCGAACAGCCAGGTCTTTAGGAGTCTCCGGAAAGCGGAGTGGTCCTGGGTGGTCCTGAGGCTGGTGGGGAGGGAGTTCCAGGTCTTGGCCGCCAGGAAGGAGAAAGATCTCCCACCCGCCGTGGAGCGTCAGATGCGAGGGACGGCGGCGAGTGCGAGGCCAGAGGAGCGGAGGGGGCGGGTGGGGACGTAGAAGTTGAGGCGTCTGTTGAGGTATTCCGGTCCCTTGTCGTGGAGGGCTTTGTGTGCGTGGGTGAGAAGTAGGAAGGTGATCCTTTTGCTGACTGGGAGCCAATGCAGGTGTCTCAGGTGTGCGGAGATGTGGCTGCTGCGGGGTACGTCGATGATGAGGCGGGCCGAGGCGTTTTGAATGCGTTGTAGGCGATTTTGGAGTTTGGCCGTGGTCCCGGCGTAGAGGGTGTTGCCGTAGTCCAGGCGGCTCGTGACGAGGGCGTGGGTCACGGTTTTTCTGGTGTCGGCGGGGATCCAGCGGAAGATCTTGCGGAGCATGCGGAGGGTGAGGAAGCAGGCGGAGGACACGGCGTTGACTTGCTTGGTCATGGTGAGAAGAGGGTCCAAGATGAAGCCGAGGTTGCGGGCGTGGTCTGCGGGGGTCGGTGCGGTGCCGAGGGCCGTGGGCCACCAGGAGTCGTCCCAGGCGGACGGGGTGTTGCCCAGGATGAGGACTTCAGTTTTTTCAGAGTTCAGCTTTAGGCGGCTGAGCCTCATCCAATCTGCGACGTCCTTCATACCCTCTTGTAGGTTGGTCTTGGCGCTGGCGGGGTCCTTGGTGAGGGAGAGTATAAGTTGGGTGTCGTCGGCGTAGGAGGTGATGATGATGTCGTGCTTGCGTACGATGTTGGCGAGGGGGCTCATGTAGACATTGAAGAGTGTCGGGCTGAGTGATGAGCCTTGAGGTATGCCGCAGATGATCTCAGTGGGTTCTGAGCGAAACGGAGGGAGGTAGACTCTTTGGGAGCGGTTTGCGAGGAAGGAGGCGATCCAGTCCAGGGCCTGGTCTTGGATCCCGGTGGAGCAGAGGGGGGTGATTAGGGTGCGGTGACAGACGGTGTCAAAGGCAGCCGAGAGATCGAGAAGAATGAGAGCGACTGTTTCACCGTTGTCCATCAGGGTTCTGATGTCGTCTGTGACTGAGATGAGGGCGGTTTCAGTGCTGTGGTTGGTTCGGAATCCGGTCTGTGAGGGGTCGAGCAGGTTGTTGTCTTCCAGGAAGGTGGTCAGCTGTTTGTTGACGGTCTTCTCTATTACTTTGGCTGGGAAAGGCAGAAGGGAGATGGGGCGGAAGTTTTTCAGGTCGCTCGGGTCAGCCGTAGGTTTCTTTAGTAGGGCGTTGACTTCGGCGTGTTTCCAGCATTCGGGGAAGGTAGCAGAAGAAAAAGAAGAGTTGATGATGGTCTGGAGGTGCGGGCGATGATGTCGTCGGCTTTGTTAAAGATGAAGTGCGGGCAGGGGTCCGAAGGGGCGCCGGAGTGGATAGAGTTCATGATGGATTTGGTTTCTTCCGTGCTGATGTGGGTCCAGTTGTTGAGGGTGATGGTCGGAGATGTGGGTTCTGTGGTGTTTGGTTGGGTCTGGTGTCCGAAGCTGTCGTGGAGGTCGCTGATCTTGCGATGGAAGAAAGTGGCGAGGGATTCGCATAGATCCTGTGAGGGCGTGACGGCGTTGGCGCTGGGATTGGAGAACTCCTTGATGATGCTGAAGAGTTCTCTGCTGTTGTGGCTGTTTTTGTCCAGTCTGTCGGTGAAAAAATTCCTTTTGGCAGCGCGGATCAGGTGGTGGTGTTCGCGGGTAGCGTTCTTAAGGGCGGTCATGTGGTCAGCGGTGCGGTCCTTGCGCCAGGCTTTCTCAAGTGCGCGACAAGTTTTCTTTGATTCTTTGAGGGTGTCAGAGAACCAGAGGGGTTTCTTGGTGTTGTTCTGTTGCTGCGAGCGTTTGAGGGGAGCAAGGTTGTCTGCGCAGTTGGAGATCCAGTTTGTGAGGTTGAGGGCTGCGTCGTTGGGGTCGGTAGTGAGGGTGGGTTAGTTGGCGGCGAGTGCGGAGAAGAGTTGCTCTTCAGGGATCTTGTTCCACTGTCGGCGAAGGATGGGTTGAGTGCGGAGGTGGCGGGTCTCGCGTCGGAATGTGAAGTGGACGCAGCTGTGGTCGGTCCAATGTAGGGCGGAGGCGTGGCTGAAGAAGACGTGTTTGCTGGCGGAGAAGATAGGGTCGAGTGTGTGTCCGGCGATGTGGGTGGCAGTGTTCACCAGTTGTTTGAGGCCGAGGTTGGCGAGGTTGTCGAGCAGGATGGTGGTATTGGGGTCGTTGTTTTGTTCCAGATGGAAGTTGAGGTCGCCTAGGAGGATGTAGTCCGGTGAGGCGAGGGCGTGCGGGGAGATGAAGTCGGCGATGGCGTCACTGAAAGGGGCGCGAGGTCCGGGAGGACGGTAGATGAGGGATCCTCTGAGGGTGGTCCTCGGGTCGGTGCGAATCTGAAAATGCAGGTGTTCAGCGGTGAGAGGGGAGTCTTCAGTGGAGGTGGTGACGCTGATGGAGTCTTTGAAGACGATGGCGATACCTCCTCCTACTTGGTTGGTGCGGTCTTTCCTGGAGATCTTGTAGCCTTCGGGGATGGCGGTTGGCGATGTCTGGAGCAGAGGAGGCGTTCATCCAGGTCTCCGTGATGAAGGCGACGTCCGGTGCTGTGGAGTCTAGGAGGTCCCAGAGTTCAACGGCGTGTTTGTGAACGGAGCGAGCGTTGACTAGGATGCACTTGAGGTGGTTGATGGCGCGTGGGCTTGTGGTCGTAGTTGTTGCGTGGTGGAAGATGCGTTTGCAGGAGTTGCAGGCGAAGGGTGCATGGGTGCGTTTGGGGTGAGCTTGGAAGCAGGTGTTGGAGCGTCCTGGGTTGAGGGCATGGAGGGTGGTGGGGTTGTAGCGGATCAGCGGGGCTTGGGAGAGCTGGGGGCCAGGGGTCGTGGCGCTGGGCGCGGGCCAGGCGTGGACGGGCGCAGACGGGCTTGCCTCTGGCGCGCCAGCGGCGCACCCGCTGCGCATATGCGCAGCGGCCGCCATATGAGGTAGGAGGGGGGGGAGGGGTCAGCTGGGGGCGAATGGGAGCTGGGGGGCGGGGGCGTGCAGGAGGTCGCGGCAGGAAAGCGCGAGGGAGGGGGGGACAGGTAGAGTGAGAAGAGCTGGGGGAGGGGGGTTTAAGAGTGGAGGGGGGAGAGTGTTAGGAGGTTTAGGAGATTAGGGAGAAAGATAGGTGTAGGGTTGTGAAGATAGGGGAGGGGGGGTTGTAGAGGTGGGTGAGGGTGAGAGGTAGAGTGAGGGGATAGGAAGATAGGTAATAGAGGGGGTGGCGGGAGGGGGGGAGAGATAGAGAAATAGGTAGAGAGAAAAGGTAGATAGAGAAATCGATAGATAGGGAAAAAGATAGAGAGATAGGAAGATAGGAGGAGTTGGAGAGTGGGATAGAGAGATGGAGAGATAGGTAGATAGGAGGAGTGAGGGAGGTAGAAAGTGAACGGGTTAGATAGGGGAGATAGATGGGGGATGCGGGTGGGGGAGGGGGATGAGGCAGGAGCAGGAGGGCAGGCGTGGGGAGAAGAGGACGGAGGAGGCAGAAGAGCCGAAGGCAGAAGACAAGAAGACAAGAAGAACAGAAGAACAGAAGAACAGAAGAACAGAAGAAAAGAAGAACAGAAGACCGGAAGGACTGAAGACCGGAAGAGCAGAAGACCGGAAGAACAGAAGAAACACAGAAGAACACAGAAGAACAGAGAGGAATACAGAAGAACACCGGGGAAGACAGAAGAACAGAGAAGAATACAGAAGAACACAGAGGAAGACAGAAGAACACAGAGGAAGAAAGGAGAACACCGAGGAAGACAGAAGAACACAGAGGAAGACAGAAGAAGACAGAGGAAGACAGAAGAAGACAGAGGAACACAGAAGAAGACAGAGGAACACAGAAGAACACGGAGGAAGATACAAAAAACGAAGAGACAGAGTGCAGAAGACCACAGCAGAAGATGAGGAAGAAGAGAAGAGGAGAGAAGACGGGGAGAAGAGAAGTACAGAAGAAGAATACAGACGAGGAGAGAGGAGGAAGAACAGAGAAGAAGAAAAGAGGAAAAGAAGCAGGAGCAGGAGAGAGGGTGAGTAGCGCGGGGCAGAACGAGGGGCTGGGAGGTGGGGGGTACTTACTGTGAGGTGGGTCTCAGGAACTCAGGAACCTGGAGGAGCTGCAGCGGCAGGGGGAGCGACCTACCCTCCACAGGAGATTTCCTCATGGCTTCCAATGCAGGATGAAGGCAGGCAGCCTTCTTGCTACTTTGTTGCAGTTTTGCAGGCGTCCTGGAGCAGTCAGCGGTCGATCCTTGGCAGATATCTAAGAGAGAGGTGCAGAGGAACTCTGATGAATTCTTGCAAGTCGTTATCTGAGGAAAAGCCCACTGGAGAGACCCTAACTAGCCCTCAGAGGAGGATTGGCCACCTAGTCAGCTAAGCACCTATCAGGAGGGGTCTCTGACTTCACCTGCTGGCTCTGGCCACTCAGAGGCCTCCAGAGTGCCCTCACACCTCTGGAAACAAGATGGAAGAAGTCTGGGACACACTGGAGGAGCTCTGGGCACCACCCTTGGGGTGGTGATGGACAGGGGAGTGGTCACTCCCCTTTCCTTTGTCCAGTTTCGCGCCTGAGCAGGGACTGGGGGTTCCCTAAACCAGTGTAGACTGGCTTATGCAAGGAGGGCACCATCTGTGCCCTTCAAAGCATTTCCAGAGGCTGAGAGAGGCTACCCCTCCCCAGCCTTTAAAACCTATTTTCCAAGGGAGAGGGTGTAACACCCTCTCTCAGAGGAAATTCTTTGTTCTGCCTTCCTGGGACCGGACTGCCCAGACCCCAGGAGGGCCTAACCCTGTCTGTTGGGTGGCAGCAGCGATAGCTGCAGAGAAATCCCCGGAGAGTTGGTTTGGCAGTACCCGGGGTCCATAGTGGAGCCCCCTGTGGATGCATGGAATTGGCTCCGGAATACTAGATTTGGAATGAGGGGACAATTCCATGATCTTAGACATATTGCATGACCATATTCAGAGTTACCATTGAGAAGCTACATATAGGTATTGGCCTAAATGTAGTGCACGTGTGTAATGGTGTCCCCGCACTCACAAAGTCCGGGGAAATGGCCCTGAACTATGTGGGGGCACCTTTGCTAGTGCAAGGGTGCCCTCACAGTTAGTATCTTTGCACCTAACCTTCAGCAAGTGAAGGTTAGACATATAGGTGACTTATAAGTTAATTAAGTGCAGTGAAAATGGCTGTGAAATAACATGTGCGTTATTTCACTCAGGCTACAGTGGCAGTCCTGTGTAAAGGTTTGTCTGAGCTCCGTATGGGTGGCAAAGAAATGCTGCATCCCATAGAGATCCTCTGGAACCCCAATGCCCTGAGTACCAGGGTACCATAAAATAGGGATCTATAATGGGAGTCCAGTATGCCAATTGAAATTGGTAAATGTAGTCACTAGCCTATAGTGACAAATTTAAAGTCAAAGAGAGAGCATAAGCACTGAGGTTTTGATTAGCAGAGCCTCAGTGACACAGTAAGCACTACAGACAACACACACATAGGCTACAAACTATGAGCACTGAGTTCCTGGCTATCAGGATCCCAGTGAAACAGGCAACACACACTGACAAATAGGGTTTTCACTATGAGCACTGGGGCCCTGGCTAGCAGGATCCCAGGGAGACAGTAAAAACACACTGACATACACTCATAAACAGGTCAAAAGTGGGGGTAACAATGCTAGAAAGAGACTACCTTCTCACACTATGCCTTTCCTAACAATATTTAACAAACACAATATTGCAATGTGAGCCTATGGAGCGCAGTATCTACAATGAGCAGTTTTCTCTCACCAGGGTTTATAAACATATTTTATAAGGACCCTACTTGTAGTTACATGATCCCACATCCCTGGGACACCTAGGGGAAACCTTGGGGGTACCTAATATGTCACACTAATGTAGAGTATCACTTTTAAAGTGTCCACACCACCAAAGTCGAATTGGGACACCATTTCCCTTTAAATGCAATTTGCATAGTCAGTCTGCATTTAAAAATGATAGAAAACGTCCAGCAATGCCCACATGCAACGGGCAGCAAATCTGTATGCCCTATTATCTACTAGGAACATAAATGGGCTGTCATGCAAGTGTACCCTAAAACAGATTGTACTCTACTACATGTGTGTGTGTTTGAACATAGTACTGGCCTGGGTCTGGCTAGCCAACCCCAGGGTGCAGTCAGAGTCACTTACCATCAGTACCAGTCAGCAACAAACAAATGGAGGTGAACAGGGCAAGAGGATGACTTTGCAACACTAAAGAAGAGCAACTTCGGTGTATATAGCTTAAACCAACGTCTAGACCGGGAGTGTACCACAATGTCTGTGGAGAACTATTTTATTCATTGCATCAACAGACTCAGGCCCATATTTATACTTTTTGACGCACAACTGCGGCAACGCAGTTGTGCGTCAAAATTTTTACCACCGGCTAACGCCATTCCAAAGCCCCATGCGGGCGCCTTATTTATTGAATGACGTTAGCCGGCGCAGCGGACTGGTGTGCGTAAAAAAAAATGACTCACACCAGGCTGCGCCGGCGTAGGGGAAAATGGAGCTTGGGCGTAAAAAAATGGGGCAAGTCATGTCTGAGGCAAAATTCAGGCCTCAACCCGATTTGCGCAATTTTTTTGGACGCCCAACCCCCATTGAAATGACTCCTGTCTTAGTAAAGACAGGAGTCATGCCCCCTTGCCCAATGACCATGCCCAGGGGACTTAAGTCCCCTGGGCATTGTCATTAGGCATAGTGGCAGGTAGGGGGGCACAAATCAGGCCCCCCTATGCCACAAAAAAAATATGGAAAAAAAAAAATACCTGAACTTACCTTTTCTTCCCTGGGATGGGTCCCTCCATCCTTGGGTGTCCTCCTGGGGTGTGCAAGGGTGGCAGGGGGTGTCCCTGGGGGCATGGGAGGGCACCTCTGGGCTCCTTCTGAGCCGAAAGGACCCTTAACGCCTGCCCTGACCCAGGCGTTAAAAAACAGCACCCATCAGGCTGGGCGCCGTTTTTTTAGGCCTGCCTCCTCCTGTGCGTCAAAATGACGTCACAGTATAAATAAGGCGCACAGGCCTTAAAGTCATTTTTTGGAAGGGAACGCCTACCTTGCATATAATTAACGCAAGGCTGGTTCCCCCTTCCAAAAAATGACGCACATGGTGGAACTGTGACGCCCGCGGGGTCGGACGTCAAAGTATAAATATGGGGCAGGGTTTGTGCCGATTGTGCGTCAAAAATGTTGACGCACATTCGGCGCAAAAAGAGTATAAATATGCCCCTCAGTATTTTACCTCACCTTGGAGCTGATAAAAAGGGAACAAACACTCCTTTTTGGTTTTAGAGATGGTACAGTGTGGAGATTATTATGTTTCTATGGGGATGCTCATCAATGGAAATCCAGTATGACTGTCTGCCTTTGTGATGTGACTTCTCCATCTATACTGCATTCCCTGTTTTTGTGTAAATATTATAAAACGTTTTTTATCCAGTTTCTTAAACCACTTTTAAAAGACTCCCACATCATAAAATGTAGGACAGTATAACTGTATTTATAGCTGTTAGGGAGCCACAATTGTGTTTAGGGCGCTGACTTGGATGGGGCACTGACCTCGGGGGAGGGGACACTGTGTTAAGCAATAAACTACAAAAGCACCTGTTGCTAAATTCCCTTTCATTCCAGCTTTCAAATAGCAAAAACAATGTCAAGATAACTTTTGTGATTAATGTTCCTGTTAGAGAGAGATATCTGAGTTTTGCCTTGTGTCAGTTGTAAAGACAGAAAGAAGCTCAGAGGGTTAATATGCTTGCTGCAAAGAACAGAACCATATTTTATGTGGATAGCTGAGTGGATTAGTAAACCTAGCCTTTACCAACTCTTTGAAACAAATTAAATGTATGTGATAGAGGCTATGGAGAGATGAAGGGGCCTTTACCCGGGTGATGGTGAGGAAATCTAGGGAGGAGGTCATGGGGGAGTTGTAGAAGGGGGGCAAAAAGACTGTTGCACTGGGCACCACCACCACTTAAGCCAGCACTGATTGTGTTCTTAGGTTATATTACTTTCTCAAATTTGCAGTAACCTGTAGGAAATCAATGGAGGGTTGAGAAATTGGAGAGGAAAGGCAACTCAAGGTAGTGCCGACTTGTGCGCTTAACCTTTCGTTAGAAACTTTTGGTTTCCTTTAATGATGTTGCACTTTTCTAGATGATTAAACACATGACAAGAATTGGATTTTAATTGTTTATTATAGTATAAATGTATGAATTTTTATATGTTTCTTTTATGGTTTCTTGTAAATCGAATAAATACGTGTTTGATTTGACTTTAATTAAGTTGTCTAGCCTTATGCGCTTTGATTCATGATTATGGCGGTCATTCCTACCTTGGCGGGCGGCAGTCGCCGCCCGCCTGGCGGGAACCGCCAGAAGACCGTACCGCGGTCAAAAGACCGTACCGCGGTCAAAAGACCGCGGCGGTCATTCTGACTTTCCCGCTGGGCTGGCGGGCGACCGCCAAAAGGCCGGCCGCCTGCCCAGCGGGAAAGCACCAGCAACTAGGAAGCCGGCTCCGAATGGAGCTGGCGGAGTTGCTGGTGTGCGACGTGTGCAGTTGCACCCGTCGCGATTTTCAGTGTCTGCCAAGCAGACACTGAAAATCAATGTGGGGCCCTGTTAGGGGGCCCCTGCAGTGCCCATGCCAGCGGCATGGGCACTGCAGGGGCCCCCAGGGGCCCCACGACACCCGTTCCCGCCAGCCAGGTTCTGGCGGTGAAAACCGCCAGAACCAGGCTGGCGGGAAGGGGGTCGGAATCCCCATGGCGGCGCTGCTTGCAGCGCCGGCGTGGAGGATTCACAGGGGCAGCGGGAAGCCGGCGGGAAACCGCCGGCTTCCCTTTTCTGACCGCGGCTTTACCGCCGCGGTCAGAATAGCCCCAGAAGCACCGCCAGCCTGTTGGCGGTGCTTCCTCCGTCCCCTACCCTGGCGGTCTCGGACCGCCAGGGTAGGAATGACCCCCTATATGTCTATTCCTGACCCAAGATAGGGGATTATAATGTACCATAACAGTTCTGATACTCTGATTTACGTCAAATATTGTAGCGCTAGTGAGGACTTCTCCTGTTTTTACTGTTACAAAAATATTTTCCAGCATTAAAAATTGTTCAAGCAGTAAAATTAGGCACTCAATTTTACCAGTGCTTTTAAACATGTCGTAGGAGGCGCTTTAAAGCCGTAGTATTCTCTCCGTGGTTTGATTTCCTATGAAATTGTATATTATTAATGCTAAAACATTGTAATTGTGTTTGTTTGAGATTTCATACAATAGACATTGGAGAATTTTAAGGTGCTTTGAATATTAATCTAAAGCTTTTACTACCAGTTTTTGAATATGTAGATATATTTGTTTATTTAAAGACTGACTCATTGAATGTCCAGTGCCAGATGCCTCTTTCACCACACTGAGGAGAGGATATATTATTTTTAATCATGTCATAGTTTCCAAGTTAGAAAAACGTTTTCAACGAGATATTAATAAATGTTTCCGGAGTATGTAAACACTGATTGAGTGCCACTATTCTATAATGAATATAGAGAGCATACACATGCTAGCCTGCTTTTAGAGTGGATAGAGCTACCAGGGGGAAATCTAAGTCATTGATTACTGCTTCAATACAATGCTATTTCTATTCTTAGCCATATCTAAAATACATCAAATGTTACTGCCTTAACTGCATCAACCTAATGTAATCAACTTTTTATCACTCATTCAATTTTCAATGCAATCCACTAATTGTCCATAAAATTATTGTGTCCTGCTGGACACGTTCTAGTGTTTCCACCAACATCTTTGCTGAGGACTGGCTTCTACACTCAGCCCACACCCATCCATCACAGGCATCACCAGTCAGGTGATCCTGCTAATAAAATGGGCCAGGCGAGCATGCCCTGGGCTAGTTATACAAACCCACTATGATGTGTCTGTGTCACTTAGGGCCCCCAACACCACAATGGCGATGAGTGGGTCTGCCCCACATGCGTGCTAGCCAACACTTTGCTGTTCTTCATGGGGGAGAGTAGCCTGGCCTAAGGCACCCCCACACGTGCTGCCAGCATGACGGCCACATCGTGAACAAAGAGAATGGCATCCAGCTTCCATTCCCTGCAATTGCCGGCCAGCCGTGACCCAATAAGGCACTAGAGGTCCAGAGAAGTGCCTGATGACCCATCAGATGTGTGGTGAGCCCCTCAGGTATCATTGGGAGTGCGAGACGAATGAAAAAGGGGTGAGGGACTACACCTAAATCGACTCCTCGCTCCCCCGAGGGGCTGTGCTCTGTCCCTCCTTACCCGCTGGTAAAGGGAGACCGGGCGGCACAGTGAGAAGCACGCCAACTGACAGATGAGATGGCAGATGAGAGGACCATTGGGTCAGCCCTGTACATTCAGAGGTAATGGCGCACTCCAGAAGAAACACGGCACGCATCGGGAAAGCACAACATGGCCCGCAGCCTTGAGAAAGCCCTGACTTGGCCTGCAGTTGTGAAAAGGCGGTGACATGGCCTGCAGTTGTGAGAAGGCTTCAACACAACTCGTAGCATCAGGAAGGCGCAGCAGTTATCATAAGCCATGCAGCGCCACGTAGTGGTCGCGCACCAAGATAGAGACTCCTGTGGCCTAACAAATGAAACGTCTGCTGTGTCCGCCACCTGAAAAGAAAGGAAGAGAGAGCAGCATAGAACACGGCGGCCCACAGCGCTAACAAAACTGTTAATAAAAAGGGCTGGGCGCACGTGCCCTGGGCCAGTTATACAAACCCACTATGATGTGTCTGCTTCACTTCATTTAGTACCATGAGGGCCTAGGGCCCCCAACACCACAAAAATAGGAAGAATAAACAATAACGTTTTAAGAAAATATTTTATTCCATCGTTCCTATGTTTTGGAAGCTCTTCCCACTCTTAACTTGTATCAAATTATATAACTTTATAACCTATGAGACTCATAAAACATGACAAGAAATATTCTGCAAGTGGTGAACCAAAATATTTATGAGTTACGTTAATAAATGAATAAGGGAAATCTTTAAGCCAAACGTTTCTATTACATGCAGATTGTACATGCAGCAGGTCTCTTTCTTATCTCCAGTAAGCTTTCCAATTAATATTGAGTTAATACAAATTCTTGTCTCTGTCTGAAATACAACCTTAGTTTGTATTTTCATATATAGGCTGGCTATGGGACCCATGCAGGGCCAGCTGAAAAAGTACCTTGAATGGAGAAAGCGTCGGCATTGAAGACTCGATAAGTTGGTTGCAATCCACACAGCTGAGTAGATGTCTCCTCCTCAAGCTCTGAAGTGAGTCCTGCATCAGCAATGATTCCCTTTCAGTGCAGGTGATTCGTCATTGTCAAGCCACAAAGTGATGTTCTTAGGTAGGTGCCAGTTCATTGTAGAACCTTGCAGTTGGGTCCCATATCATCGTTGAATCTGCACTGCATCGGCAGGCACAAAGTCAGTTCCAAGTGGCGCAACACCCTTGATTTGTCAATTCTTGAAGAAAAACAGCTGCAAAACCCACTTGTGAGGCACACGATTGGATTGGCACATTAGGCAAGGGAGGACTTACAGTTGGCAGAGTCCAGCAGCTGAAGCTAAGTTGAAGGAAGTCTTTGATGGCCCTGAGACTTCAAAAACAGGGGGGAAGCCAGAAACCTCATGGAGAAATTTGGGTTCAAGGATGTACAGGGCAGGTCCAGTCCTTCTCACTCCCAGGCAA
This sequence comes from Pleurodeles waltl, assembly GCF_031143425.1. NCBI lineage: Eukaryota > Metazoa > Chordata > Amphibia > Caudata > Salamandridae > Pleurodeles > Pleurodeles waltl. Next base: position 266,126,993 of record NC_090440.1, read on the forward strand.
GAAGCAGCAGGCAGCAGGCCAAAACAGCAGCGCACTTAGCAATGTGGCAGTCCCTCATCCAGCATAGCAATCAGCAGTCACTATGCAACACAGCAAAGCAGTTAGCAAAGTGACAGTCCCTCCAGCAGCACAGTTCTCATTTATTGTGGCTTGGATTCAGTACTTATACCCAGTCAAGCCTTTGAAGTAGGGGAGACTTCAAAGAGAGGCCTTTGAAGTACACAAGGTCCCTGCCCTTCCTTACCTGGCTCCAGATACTTTGCAGGAGGAAATGCAGTTATTTGTGTGGAAGCAGGAACAGCCCTTTTCTGGTTTAAGTGTCACCCCCCCATCTAGCCCAGGAAGGCCCATCAGCCTGGTGATGGCCATTAGGATGCAAATGTCACACCCCAGCTCCTTTTGTGTGTGACTGTCTGGAGGGAATGCATAAAGCCCAGGTGTCATCCTTCTCAGATGTGTATTCAGAGACAGGCAGAGGCACATAATGGTTAAAGTAAATAAATGTCAGCTTTCTAAAAGTGACAATTTCAGACTTACAGTTTAAAATCTGACGTAACCATAGGTTGAGACACCAAACTTCAAATTTCTATATTTTCCCAAATGGAAGTTACACTTAAAGGCTGCTTCAAGGAAACCCCCAATGTTACCCGATGGGAGAGATAGGCCTTGCAGAAGTGAAAACAAATTTAATAGTTTTCACTATTAGGACAAATTAAACTTAAAAGTACATGTTCAACTTTTAAAATACACTGCACCCTCCCCTACGGTTAAGTAGGGCCTGCCTTAAGGGTGACTTCCATGTAATAAAAAGGAAGGTTTGGGCCTGGAAGTGGGTGCACATGCCAAGTTTAAAACTGCACCCCCATGCTCTGCAGTGGCAGGCCTGAGACATATTTAAAGGGCTACTGTAGTGGGTGGCACAATCATTGTACCCTGCCCTATGGTCTGTTTAGGGCCTAACCTAGGGGTGGCTTATAAGTTTTAAAAAGGAATGTTTAGGACTGGCAAAAGGCTTATTGTGCCAGGTCAAAATTGCAATTTAAAAATGTACACACAGGCTGCAATAGCAGGCCTGAAACATGTTTAAAGGGCTACTGTAGTGGGTGGCACAATCAGTGCTGCAGGTCCACTATTAGCATTTCATTTACTGGCCCTGGCACATATAGGGCACTTTACTAGGGACTTACAAGTACATTAAATACACCAATTGTGGATAAGTCAATATCATCATGTTTAGAGTACAGAACACCTGCCCTTTAGTACTGGTCAGCAGTGGAGAAGTGCCCAGAGCCTTATACAAATACAATAACACTTCTATCATTCATCCTGAATCAAAGGATCATCACCCACACATGCAATATCAAGTTTACATAAGCTAAGCTAAACATACCCATCTCATGAATCAACACTTGGTATTAATTGATTTAAGTTATCTGTTCCAAGTGCAGTGCCCATCTATCTATGCATCTAATTTTTTTCCCATGAAAGCAAAATACCAAAGCTGTGCAATGCAGTCTTGTGCATCTTAATTTATGACAGGGCATGGGAAAGCAGGGTTATTCATGTGAGTTACACATCTTGTTTTCTCAGGAAAGTATCTAATAGCATCCATCACTGCCTTTGATGCTACAAACCCATTAGTGGTCCCTAATTTAGAATTAGTTTTCTTTCTTTGTCACTGCTTAGTAACCAGGCCAAATGGATGCTTCCTTCTTGGCTGTTTATCTGTACCACATGTCTGGTTCATTTAGGTTTATGTACATTTGCCACACACCAAAAATAAAAATAAAACTTTTGCACCAGTTTTTGTGGTTTTGTATTTATTTTACATAGCTGACATTTCTGTTGTGTTAGCATTTTTTTTGCAAATGGAAAGCAGGGCTAATTTTCAATTTCAGGTAAGTCATCTGAAGTGTTACCTGTAGCCACACTTGTGATGTTCCAAATACTTTTCTCATCCAGGAGTGTATATTCTGAAGCCTTATAGATTTTGTATAAGAAGTGTGTGTTCATTTTAATCATTGTCAGTCTCTCTACTTTATGAGATGAGTGTCTGGTCCTTTTGTCTTTGGCAATTACCCCAGCTGCACAGAACACACTCTCCGAAGTTACACTGCCTACAGTACTTTAATGTTAGTCTGCTGAGTTCTAGTCACTGTTCCTTCTTTCCATGCTAATAGGGCAATCGGGGTTGCTCCAGTAGACCTCTGTTGTGCCATCCAAATAGTCCTGTACCATATTCTTAATTGTCAATCTTATTGGCTTTTTTTGTTTGATGCATTTTCTGCTCTCCAGAGGTTAAAGGCAGCACTTCATCATGGCTTTGGCAGTTACACCCCATCTCCATTGTAGCATGACAGAAACTGATCAAACAGGCATCGCAGCATGTGGAAGGAAAAGTTCTCACAGGTTGGCATCTCCTGTGCGATTCTTTTACAGGGACTCTATTATCAAACAGAATGATTCTAAACTGCTTCCTGACATGGAAAGAATGACTGAAATGAGTGCAAATCCGGTGATATTGACCAGTAGGTTGCTTCTTTTTTTAGGAAGCCCTGTCTAATTAGGTTGATGCAATGTACTAAACATAATACTTGGAAGTATTCTTAGATAGTCATGGCTTTGATGACATTTCTGTCATTGTCAATGGCAAACAATTTAGTGCAGAGACCTGTTACTGGAATGTCCACTCAGCTTACTCTGATGAACCAGTTTTCAGCAAAGTTCGAATTCTCTAATGTGCTTCTCATGCAGTCTAAGTGTAAAGAGGTCTTAAACAGGAGAGGAGAGCTTTCTTATCAAACCAATACCTGAAGTACTTGTTTTAGTGGATCTAGGCAGTTGTGTTTACTTTTCTCTAGGATGGACTGTGACTGCGGTAGGGGTGGTGGTGGTTGCTGAAGGTTTTTGGCTTCTTGAAAAGATAGATGTTTGTGATACTACATGACTCAGAGCAGGCAGAAAATATGTGATCTGCACTTCCTCTGTGCTACTCCGCATGCAAGCAATCCCTGGTTCATCATCTTCCTTACTTCCTATGCTTTCTGTAACCTTCCCTTTCCATTATCTCTTGTGACAGGTATTTGCTGGGATCCAATCTATGTCAATATTATCAGAAGGGGGGCTTGGAGAATATGGAAGATTTGTCTTTCTCTTTTTATACAAGATTGTGAATCTGATGAGTCCAAAGAAAGAACAGTCACAACATCTTTCTCAGCAGCAAGCTTAAATTCCTCATCTTTTCCTACATCTGTAACATCAGGTGTAGCAGACTGTGGTTGCTGTTGAGTTTCCCGTGAAGGCTCTATTTAGTGCTGGAACAATTTGATTTCCAACTCACAATTTTTAGCCATGATTCTACTCACTGACAAACTGAGAGACATCTGCTTTGGTTTTGGTAGTGGTGGTGGTGTGGTTGATAATCCAGGGGTGATCCTCCTCCCAACTTCTTCCTGCCTATTGGATTGTGAAGCAGGTGTGCTGCATTGGATGTTAGCAAGATGCCACAGGTGGCACTAGAAACAGAATTCTTCTTTTCCTCACTGGCAATGTTTTTGGCAGGAACTTACTTCTAAGTCACAGACATTTCCCTACCACATTAAGGCCCTCATTACAACCCTGGAGGTCGGTGATAAAGCGGCGGTAATGCCGCCAACAGGCTGTCCGTAAAAAAATTGAATCATGACCACAGCGGAAACCGCCAACACAGACAGCCACTTTAACACTCTGACCGCCACGGCGCTAGCAACAAACACCAAAGCGGTAACCGCTAACAGCCAGGCGGAAGACAATGTACCGACCACTGCATTACAACACGCCTATCTGCCAGCTTTTCCAGGGCGGTACCAATGCCATCAAAAGCACAGCGGAAACAGAACACTGAAGGGAAACGACTCACCTCTCGACACTCAAGGAAGAACCACAACACCATGGAGCCCCAACTGCAGATCTTCCCCATGCTGGTGTACCTTCTCATACACCAGGAACATGTACACCGGCGAAGACGACCACAGTGAGTACTGCACCTAGCACATAGGGGAGGGGGGGAGGAAAAAGAGAGTGACACACACATGCAACACCCCCACTCCCACCCTCACCCCCAACACTATACACACAAACACATGCAACAACATTACATATACACCCCGTAACCCTCAGGAATAACGCAAGGACAAAAGGAATGGAGTAAAATGAGTGTAATATAAGTAAGTATTAGATATAAGTTCAGAAATAAATAAACAGTTTGTACAATATATACAATATATACAAAAGGAGGGACAATGCCCACTCCAAAATGTTCGTGGCCCACTGGGACAAAACACATAGACCAAGGCCACAGTTGACTCCTGCCTCAATACGGAGAGAACACTGTAAGGCATCAGGTCAAAAAAACACAGGCACCTCAGGGGGATGGGGAATGGGGGGGCACCTGAGCCGGAAGATGGTACAACGCCACTGGCCTGGTGGGGGCTCCATGCCCACTGCTTGGTCCTGGGGAGTGCAAAGCCACAGTGTCTCTATTGGGTGGTTTGCCCACTGCTTGGTCCTGGGGAGTGCAAAGCCACAGTCTCTCAAGTGGGTGGTTTGCCCACTGCTTGGTCCTGGGGAGTGTAAAGCCACAGTCTCTCTACTGGGTGGTTTGCCCTCTGCTTAGTCCTTGGGAGTGCAAGCCACAATCTCTCTAGTGGGTGGTATGCCCACTGCTTGGTCCTGGGTAGTGCAAAGCCGCAGTCTCTCTAGTGGATGCCTTCTTCCATTGGTTCTGGAGGGGGTTTTGCACCCAGTGTGTTTCATCCTGGCAAGGAGGGGCTGAGTGAATGCCTTCTTCTACTGGTTCTGGAGGGGGCATTGCGCCCAGTGTGCTTCATTCTGGCAAGGAGGGGTGAGTGGATGCCTTCTTCCACTGGTTCTGTAGGGGGCATTGTGCCCAGTGTGCTACATCCTGGAGAGGGCAAGGTCACAGTCTCCCACCTGGGTGTCACACCCACAGGTGTTGCGGGGGCCAGGACACACTGCAGCCCATGCAGTCACCACTACACACTGCTCTCCGGCGGTAGTGGCTGCTCAGTGTATGCCAGTTGCCTTACAGGTGCCGGTGCAAGCAGTGGTGGTGGTAGCCTCCAGGCCTTCACCTGCAGCCTCAGATGGCTGCCCACTGGGGCTGCTGCTGCTGGCAGTGGTGCTGCTGGCGGGGGCAGGTGGGGGTGCTGCCCGCGGTGCAGGTGGCGGTGCTGGCTGCGGTGCTGGCTGCAGTGCAGGTGGCGGTGCTGGCTGCGGTGCAGGTGGCGGTGCAGGCAGGGTTGGTGGTAGCCTCCAGTCCTTCACCTGCAGCCTCGGACGGCTGCTCACTGGGCCTGCTGCTGCTGGCAGTGGTGCTGATGGCGGTGGGGCAGGTGGCGGTGTTGGCCGTGGTGCAGGTGGTGGTGCAGGCAGTGGGGTTGATAGCCTCTAGGCCTTCACCTGAAGCCTCAGACGGCTGAAGTGCCATGGCTGGTGTTCTGAGACCCTTTCTGCCCTTGCCAGATGGTGGTGCCTCCTTGCTTCTGCCAACTGGAGTCTTTGACTTGCCCTTGCTGGCTGGTTCTGCCTCCTCCCCTTTGCTGGCTGCTGTCCCCTTTTTGCCCTTGCCAGGTGGCGGACCCTCCTTGGCCTTGGCAGGTGTTGCTGGCACACTGGCTGGGCTGACGGGTGCCTCCTTGGAGCCTCTCACAGCTCCAGAAACCACAGTGGCCGTGGACTGGGTGGCTGAGGTGCTGGGCTGGGTTCTGGCCACCCTGGTGTGAGGGGAAGGATGGGGGGGAGGGGTAGGGAATAGGTCAATGTGAGCGAGGAAAAGCTTCTTAGGGACACTGGGGTGGGAAGAGGGTGAAGTTTTGGAGTGGAGTATGAGGGTGTGGTTGTAGGAGGTGTCAGTCTGCTGTGTTTGGGTGCAGGTACATGGGCTGGATGCTTTTGTGAGGTGGATGGCTGTTGGGTGTGTGTGTGCTTGAGTTTGTGTACTTTGGGAGGAGGGGTCACAGCCACAGTGGGAGAGGACACAGGGGACGTGAACATGGATGTGGGGGTGGTGACTGCCAGTGAGGGGCGTGTAGTGATAGGCATGCTGGTGATGGAGGTAGTGGATGAGGATGTAGTGCATGCAGGTGTGAGTGGAGATGCAACTGGGAGGGAGGTGGACGACGAGGAGGGGGGACACAGTGGAGACAGTGGATGTTGGTGTGTCTGCATGGGGATGGTGCTTGTGTGAGTGCCTGTGAGATCAAGTATGGTACTTATGTTTGCCTGAACCACTTCTGTGTGTTGATTTGGGTGATTTCTGGTCTGAAGGTGTGCTGGGGATAGGCTGTGGTTGATGGGATTGGGACTGGGTAGAGGGAGTTGGAGGGGGAGCCTCGAGACAGGGACAATGGCTGCCATGAGTGCGAAGGCCAAAGCCTGGAATGCTCTCTGTTGGGCTGCCACGCCAGAGTGACTGCCCTCCAGGTATGCATTTGTTTGTTGCAAATGCCCTGCTACACTCTGGATGGCATTCAGTATGGTTGACTTTCCAACAGAGAGGGATATCAGGAGGTCAATAGCCTCCTCACTCAGGGTAGCAGGGCTGACTTGGGCAGGGCCTGAGGTGCCTGGGGCGAAGGAGATGCCCACCCTCCTGGGTGAGCGGGCACGGGAAACACGCTGAGGGGCTCCTGGGAGGGCAGTCCTGGTATGGGGGTTGCGGCTGTACCTGTTGTTATGCTGGGCACAGAGGTGTCTGCCACCACCAGGGAGCTTCCATTGGAGGAGGAGTAGCTGTCGGTAGTGTCCCCTCCGGTCTCCGTCGTGGTGCTCCCCTCGCCCTCCGTCCCACTGGTGCCCTCACCGTCGGTGGACTCGGCCTCCAGGCCCATGTGGGATGCAGCTCCCTCTGTCGCCAATGCCTCTGCTCCTCCGCCAGACAATGCAAATGCACACAAGGACAGGGTGACAAAACAAAAAGGGGGGAGAGCTAGAGGATACACTTGGTCAATGCCACACTACCGTTGGCATACACAACACATAGGGAACAGCCCTATGCTCTAGGCCATGCACTACCAATTACAATGTTAGTCACCAGCCCATGGGGTACAATGCCTAACGCCATTAGCTGCACACCTGAAACCCACAGGATCCTGCCCAGTAGTAGATGCCCACGAACACTATTGGGGTAAGAGTGCATCAGAGCCTGCTCAATATGGGACCTACCCTGCCATGTTCGCCCTGCCCTAGGGGCACCCACAGCCCACATCCCCAACCCAGGTAAATCCTTAACGAGCACAAAGTCCTGATTCAGAATTCTATACTCACCCCCTTGTGGCTGCTGTGATGCCTTCAAGTAACCATCCAACTCCGGATAGGCCACTGCCAGGATGTGGAACATCAGGGTGGTCAGGGTACTACGGGCACCACTTCCTCGTTGGGAGACAAGCCCCAGCTGCGCCTCCGCCATCTTCCTTGACCAGCGGTGCAGGTCCTCCCACCGTTTGCGGCAGTGGGTGCTCTGCCTGTCAAAGACCCCGAGGGTCCGCACCTCCTTGGCGATGGCACACCAAATACCATTTTTCTGATGGGCCCTGACCTGCAGGAAAAATACAGCAGAAAAGGGATTAGTCATACCATCTGGACTGTTATACTCATGGCCCTCCATATCCCCCATCCCCTTACGCACATACATTGACCACCATACATGTAGCACTTTGCCCAGGGCCCCTCTGACCCCCCTACATGAGGCTCATACACACAGCAATCCATACATTCATGGCCCATGCATCATGCTCACAGTGTACTCACCTGTTTGTCTGGAGCACCAGAGTAAAGTGTACTGAGGAAGGACCCCATCCACCAGTCTCTCCAACTCCTCCGAAGTGAAGGCGGGGCCATTTCCCCAGACACTCGAGCTATTGTCGCTTCCAGACACAGGTCACAGCTGCACTTGCAGCGTAGGTCCTCTCCTGTTGAAGGTCAGGTAGCAAGTGAGTGAACAGATAGAAAATGGCAGTCACGTCCGTGGCGGTGTATACCGTCACGGCCGGCGTACATCGCCATTGGCTCCTGGAACCAATAGGGCTCAATGATAACCAATGCGATGTTGCGTGGCGGTCGTCGACCACTGACTGCAATGGCACACAATGCCAGCGGAATTACCTCATTTCCACTTGTCTCTCCTCACATTTCAGGGGGGGACAGGCCATGGCACCTAACTGCGTCACAGCAGACATTGGCACATCAACTGACTCTCGAGCTCACATACTGTTCTGTAAAGGAAGATATGCATATTTATATTAACATATGTGTGAATATGACCTTCTGCTTACCATTTTTCACCCTAGAGTTCAACCGCTAAGGATGAATAGGAGATGGAGACATCCCCCATGTACAGACCCCTGGTGGACCTGGCGACAATGGAGGACAGGCAAAATATCCTGACCTACAGACTTGATAGGGCCACAATCCAAGAACTGTGTGCCCAATTAGAGCTAGAGCTGATTTCAGCTATCCGCCAGCCCACGGGTATCACCCCTCTAGTGCAGGTCCTGTCAGTTCTCCATTTCCTGGCAAGTGGTTCCTTCCAAGCGACAGTGGCCATGGCATCAGGAATATCTCAGCGAAATGTTCTCAAATGTGCTGACCAGAGTGTTGTCTGCCCTGCTGAAACACATGGGCAGCTACATCGTATTCCCCCACGTGGAGGATTTGGCCACAGTGAAGGCTGACTTTTATGGCCTGGGATATATCCCCAACATCATTGGTGCCATTGATGGTACACATATTGCATTTGTTCTCCCCCCCCCCCGGAGAAATGAACAAGTGTTCAGAAATAGAAAAAGCGGTCACTCTCTGAATGTGCAGATGGTGTGTTTGGTGGACCAGTACATCTCCCATGTCAATGCCAGGTATCCTGGCTCTGTGCATGATGCCTTTATCTTGAGGAATAGCAGCATTCCATATGTGATGTCTCAACTCCAGAGGCACCGGGTGTGGCTAATAGGTGAGCCCAAGGTCCCCACTCATTAGAAGTAGGTGTCTGGGTATGGGGTTGTCCCTAAGGGTTGGTGTGTGTGTAACAGGTATCCCTCTATATTTGCAGGTGATTCTGGTTACCCCAACCTCTCATGGCTAGTAACCCCAGTGAGGAATGTCAGGACAAGGGCAGAGAAACGTTACAATGAGGCACATGGGCAAACAAGGAGGGTCATTGAGAGAACCTTTGGCCTCCTGAAAGCCAGATTCCGGTGCCTCCATCTGACAGGTGGATCCCCGTACTACTCATCCAAGAAGGTGTGCCAGATCATCGTTGCATGTTGCATGTTTCACAACCTGGCCTTGAGACGCCAGGTGCCTTTGCTGCAGGAGGATGAGACTGGAGATGGTCGCTTGGCAGCGGTGGAGTCTGCGGACAGTGACGAAGAGGAGGCAGAGGAAGAAGATGTGGACAACAGAAGTACACTCATTCAACAGTACTTCCAGTGACTCAAAGGTAAGACACTGTCACTTCGCCTTCCATTGCAGTATTGTGTTTGACATTGAACATGGCAGCCTGATTTCCCTATTTCTATGGCCACTTCCTGTACTCTTTGGCATCTCTATTTTCAGATATTTGTGCCCCACTCTGGCTTCTGGTGTGTTTACTTCTGCCCACTATAGGTCATACCTATGTTGATATTACAGTACATTTGAATTGCAATGTTTACAATTTGTGAAACAAATACATTTGTCATATATATTTCACAGACTTCATACATGAATTTGTTCAAAGGGTGTTTATTTATGTGCTAATAGGTGGAGAGGGTATTGCAATGGGCTGGGTTGGTGATGGAGGAAAGTCCAGGGTAGTGTCCAATCAATTTGTATCAGAGGTGCATTGTCCAAAGGGGCATAGGAAGTGGAGCAATGGCAGTTCAAGGTGACAGAGTGGGACACAAGGGTGACAATCAGGAGAGTCCTATTTCCTGGTGGGGGTCTTGGCAATGTTCTCTGGCTTCTGCCTGGATCGCAGGGACCGTTTGCAGGGTGGTTCTCCTTCTGCAGGGGATGGGGTGCTGGTTGCCTATTGGTCCTGTTGAGAGGCCTCCTGTCCACTAGCGCTGGTGGCGATGGAGGGCTGTTCATCGTTTTGGCTAGTGTCAGGGGCCTGTTGGTGTGCCACTTCCTCCCTCATGGTGTTGGCCATGTCTGCCAGCACCCCTGCAATGGTGACTAGGGTGGTGTGGATGTCTTTCAGGTCCTCCCTGATCCCCATGTACTGTCCCTCCTGCATCTGCTGGGTCTCCTGCAACTTGTAAAGTATCTGGCCCATCGTCTCCTGGGAATGGTGGTATGCTCTCAGGATGTTGGTGAGTGCCTCGTGGAGAGTTGGTTCCCTGGGCCTGTCCTCCCCCTGTCACACAGCAGTCCTCCCAGCTTCCCTGTTGTCCTGTGCCTCTGTCCCCTGAACTGTGTGCCCACTGCCACTGACCCCAGGTCCCTTATCATCCTGTGATTGTGGGGTTGCCTGGGTTCCCTGTAGTGGTGGACACACTGCTGATTGACGTGTCCTGGGGACTGAGGGATGGTCCCGCTGGGTGGGTGCTGTGGTGGTGTTTCCTGAGGGGGAGGCTCTGTAGTGGTTTGCTACTGTGGCTGGGTCAGCGACTGTCCAGAGGTCCCTGATGGGCCAGGTTGGTCATCGTGATCCAGGCGTGCAGAGCTGCTGTCATCACTGTGGGCCTCTTTAGGGGGGGACTGGATGTGGCTGCCACCTCCTCTTCAGTGACGTTGAGTGTGGGTCCTGTGGGGATGTAAATGCAGTGTTATTTTATCTGCGTGTGCCATCTTGTGCATGGATATGTTTCCCTCTATGGTTGTTATTAGCAAGGCAGCTTTGGCTTGTGTGAGTTGTGCTTGGTTTGGCAAAGTGATTGTCACTAGTATGCATGCTGTTGTGATGTGTGTCCATGCAGGTCTGTGATGGGGGTCCATGCATTGGTGTTGCATGCAGGGCATGGTATTGGGATGGGTGGGTTGTTATTCTGGGGTATATGTGAAGTGGTGGGTTGATGGGGGTGAGGTTAGGGGTTGTTGTTTATGATGGCATGCAGGTAGGGTGGGGGATAACGTAGTAAAGATTTGACTTACCATAGTCCAGTCCTCCTGCTATTCCTGCAATGCCCTCAGGATGCACGATCGCCAAGACTTGCTCCTGCCATGTTGTTATTTGTGGGGGAGGAGGTGAGTGTCCACGGCCAGTCCTCTGTACAGCTACCTGGTGTCTTGCTACCACAGAACACACCTTCCCCTGTAGGTCGTTCCACCTCTTCCTGATGTCATCCCTTGTTCTTGGGTGCTGTCCCACATCATTGACCCTGTCCATGACTCTCTGCCATAGCTCCATCTTCCTAGCAATGGACCTCTGATACACCTGTGATCCGAATAGCTGTGGCTCTAACCGGATGATTTCCTCCACAATGACCCTTAGCTCCTCCTCTGAGAACCTGGGATGTCTTTGTGGTGCCATGGGTGTAGTGTGAGTGGTATGTGTGAGGGTGTGTGGGATGATGTGTTGGGGTGTGTGCTGTGAGGTGCGTGGATGGTGTATTGGTGATGGTGTTATGTGGCTCAGATTCAGTGGGTGCTCCTGGCTTGTCTCTCTCAGTTGGCAATATTTTTTTCGTTGTAAGGGGTTGTAGGTATTGTGGGTGTGTGTTTTATATTAGATTGGGTGTGTGGGTGTGGTTGTGTATGTGTGTCAGGTGTGTCTAGTTTGAATTGTCCAATGTGGTGTAGTTTCGTTAGTGTGTGTGTATTTTGAGAGCGGCGGTCCATTCCACCAACGGTTTTACCGTGGTTGAATGTCGGCAGTGATTCGTGGGTCATGATGCTGTAGGCGTCTTTCTGTTGACGTAACGGTGTGGGTTTTGGTACCGCCAGTTTATCACCGAGCTTTGGGCTGGTGGACTTGTGTGGGTGTCTGTATAGTGGCGGATTTCTCTGTGTGGGTCATAATACCCTTAGCGGAATAACGCCGAGGTCACGGTATATTTACGGCCGTCAGCACGGCGGTAAGCAGCATTTAAAGCGAATGTTGTAATGAGGGCCTAAGTTTCACTTGTGCACCTGCAGGCGGAAATTAAAAATAAGGGAGTCCTTGACAGTTCTTGTCAATTATTATTTATGACAATGTATGTTATAAATAATCACCTTTATAACAATATTACAAAAATGCTCACATGAATATAAAAGTAACTCAATATGTCATGTCCCTACAGGACCCATAGGGCACCCAAGAGAAGCAAGCAAAAATTAAATACATTGATAATTAGTTCTTTCTTCATGAAGCCACTATGGAAGATAGGGGAGGCAATCAGAAATTTAAAAGATGAATATATCAAGTGTCCCTCCAGGGACCATGGGGTCCTTTGAGAGGCAGGGGAATAATAAAAATAAAGACAAAAATAAAACATGATGGTGCCACTCAAGAGCCTGTAGGACCCCTATGTGAGGCAGACAAAGTAGAATATATTAATTCAAAATACTACTGGGTTTTGGATGTTTTGCCATCGCCCTCCTGTTTTCATTTTTTGGGTGTTTTTTTGGACTCTGCACTCTTTATCACTGGTAAGGAGGGCTAAAGTGCTTGTGCTCGCTCCCTAAAACATGGTTTATTTGGCTTACACTCAATTGGCACATTTAATTTAATTGTAAGTTCCTAGTAAAGTTGTTAGACCTGGCATCCTTAGCGTGGTCTCCCCTGTCTTCTGTGCCTCTGCGTGTGCTCTGCTTCCCATGTTTTGATTGTGTGCTGGACTCTATTTTTACTGTTTTTGGACTCTTGGTACTTTACCACTGATGAACAGTGCTAAACTGCAAGTACTCGCTGTGTAAATTGTATGCGTAATTGGCTTTTCCATGATTCACATATTTGATTTACTAGTAAGTCCCTAGTAAAGTGCACTAGAGGTGCCTAGGGCCTGTAAATCAAATGTAGCACTGATTGTTCCACCCACCTGAGTAGCCCTGTAAACATGGCTCAGACCTGCCACTGCAGTTTTAACCTGCCACTTCGACCTGGCAAGTGTATCCTCTTGCCAGGCCCAAACCTTCCCTTTTTATACCTGTAAGGCACCCCTAAAGGAGGCCCTAGGTAGCCCGTGGGTGATGTGCAGTGTATGTTAAAGGTGGGACATGTACTGATGTGTTTTACATGTCCTAACTGTGAAACATTGCCACATTCGGTTTTCATTGTTGCAAGACCTGTCTCTCTCATAGGTTAACATGGGGGCTGCCTTTAAATATCCTTAAAGAGTAGTTTCCCTTTGAGAACAGATAGAGATTAGGAGTTTGAGGTCTCTGAACTCACAATTTACAAGCACATCTTTTAGCAAAGTTGTTTTTTAAATTGTCTGCTTGAAAATGCCCCTTTTAGAAAATGGGCATTTTCTTGCATAAACCATTCTGTGACTCAGCCTGCTTGAGTGTTCCCTGCCTGGGTCAGACTGACAGTTGGGTTGTTTGTGATTCCTCTCTAGACAGTGACACAAACAGAGCTGGGTTGTAGTCTACATATCCAGGTAAGCTGTAGGAGGCTGGCCTGGTTTGTAGTGGGTGCCTAAGGTACTTACACCTTATACCAGGTCCAGTTATCCATTATTAGTCAAATGTAGGCAGTGTCTAGAAGGCAGGCTCTCTAGGGGTAGTGTGGATGAGCAGCCAAGGCCTATCTAGGAGACATGCAAAGCTCATGCAATACCACTGTAGTCACACAGTACTCACACATGAAAGAAAATGCTCAGTGTTACAAAAATAACAGTAATTTATTTTGGTGACACAAATGCCAAAAATGCCATAGAGAATATACTCCCTTAGGAGGTAAGTACTACACAAATTAAATACACTTAGTATGCAAAAACAGGTGTAACAACAGTTGGAAAACAGTGCAATTAGTGAAAATCACAATAGTTAGATATGTGCCTGGAAAACACAAACCATATACGAAGAGAGTGGAATGCGAACGTCGGTTTCCCACCTAGGCAAGTGTAGTGTGTAGAGGGGTGGTGGGAGTATTAGAAAGCACCAAAGGTAATAGAACCCACCCCAGAGTCCAGGAAAGCAGGAGTAAATCACAGTACACTTTCCTAGAACACAAAAGAAAGAAGATAATGCAAGAACCAGAAGAGACTGCAAGATACCAACAGTGGATTCCAGTACCTGAAGACCAGTGGAAGAAGGCGAACAAGTCCAAGAAGCACAGAAACGTCCAGGGAGAACAGGATCCCTGCTAACCCGGATATAGGTGCAAAGGAAGAGCCACTTGTGAAGAACAACAGTCAGTACTGCACCAAAGAAGATGGACTTAGGTTCCTGGTTGGTGCAGATAATGGTCCATGCCGGTTGGAAGATTGTAGTCTCGATTGCATCACTGGATTCCGCCAACAAGCCTTGGCACATGCAAAGATCATGGTTAGCAGAAAATGGAGCTGCGCAGGACCAGGAGGGATCTGGTGTACTCTACCCAGAAGGGGGAGTGAGAGTGGGCTCTCAGCAACTCAGAGAGCCCTCAGAAGACCAGACAGCACACACACGATAGGGACAATGGAGGTGCAAAAGGAGGCCCAAGAAACACTTCAACAAAGGCTCCTACGCCACCGGAGAACCAGTCTGGAAGCTGTGCATCACAGGAGAGAGTGCTGGGGTGCATGAATAACTTCATGGAAGGATGCCAACAAGCCTTAGTAACTGCAAAACACACGGTGCACGGGGGTACTGTCTTGCGTGGGGAGGCAAGTTCTTACATCCACAAAAGTTGGATAGTAGGATGTCAGGACTATCGGGACTACGTCAATCCACCACCAGTGATGCTGGATCTACACAACGCATCAGGAGAGGGGACCCACACCACCGGTCATCGATGCAGAGGGGTGCCTGCTGAAGTCGGGAAGTGACTCCTTCACTCCAAGGGAGATTCCTTTGTTCTTCAGGTGCAGGCTGAAGACAGTCTGCCCTTCTGAGGGTGCACGACCTGGAAACAGTTGCAGTTGCTGGCAGGAGCTGAAGATACAATGTTGCAGAAGTAATCTTTGCTTCTTTGTTGCAGTTTGTAGAGTTCCTGAAGGGTCCAGATGCAGTTTCGTCTGTGAGAAGGTGAGGTAAAGGATACAGAATATTCCTGCTGGAGTCTTGCAATCCGAATCTGAAGAACCACCCATGAGAGAGACCCTAAATAGCCCTAAAAGGAGGATTGGTCAGCCAAACAGGTAAGCACCTATCAGGGAAAGGCTCTGATGTCACCTGCTGGCACTGGCCACTCAGATGCTCCCAGAGTTTCCTGCTAACTTGGAATCCAAGGAAACCTGTCTGAGAGGTGGCAGTAGCTGGGGCTGCTTGGAAAACCTTAGAAGGCTGTAATGGCAGAACTGGGGGTCCTCTAATGATTCTTACATGTTTCATACCAATTATGTAGCTGGACAGAGGTAGTGACATATATCCAGTACACGTGTAAAATGGCATCCCCGCACTCACAAAGTCCAGGAAAATGGTCGTAGAGGTCATTGGAGCACCTCTGCTAGTGCAGGGGTGTCGTCACACAAAGCTACTCTGTAGAGGGTGCTTTCCTACATAAGCCATCTGAGCTAGAGTGGAGGGAGGAATGGACACTTACGCCTGAATGGGCTGTGTCTGCCCTCACACAGTGTAGTCTCCAACCCCCTGGTGTGTGTCTGTGGCCAGGCCTGGGCAAGCCAGGATCTTCTGAACAACAGAGACTTTGCTTTGACGTTTGCCTACTTCAAATACAGAAAGGGGTTTTAGTAGTGGACCCAAAACCCCATATTTTTAGATTTGCTTCTGGAACCAAGAGGAACCTCTGCCAAGGAGAAAAGCTGAAGAGCTGTGGAGAAGGGATGCCCCTGCCTGTGACTGTGCTTTGTTGGGCTATCCTGCAGTTGCTGAATCTGCCTGTGAAAGGGGACAAAGACTGGACCTTGTGGTATATTCCTGCTTGTGAAGAATCTCCAAGGGCTTGGACTGTGCTTGCCTCCTGTTTTGAAGTCTCAGGACCATCAAAGACTTTGGGGGTCATTCTGACCTCGGCGCTAAAAGGCCCTTACCGCCGGTCAGAAGTCCGCCATTCTACCGCCGCGGGCGCGGTAAACCGCCAGGGTCATTCTGACCCACAACTGACAAACCTCCAAAAATCCGACATCCACAGCAGGCCGCCACATCAGCGGCCAGTGGTAAACTGGAGATGACCAAACCTCCACCGCCACGCCAACAGAAACACACCCACGTCATTCTGACCCACAAATCTACACAGCGGTCTTTCAACCGCGGTATTCCATTGGCGGTACACACCGCCGCGCTCAAAATACACACACAGCTCCAAAACACAGCCACATTGGACAATTTGAAATACACACACCTGATACACATACACACACCACTCCCACACACCCAACACAATATAAAACACACACCCACATCACCCACAAACCCCTACGACCAAAGATCAGAGACGAAGGAGAGAGAGACACATCACAGAATAGAGAGCTACATCACACAGAGGCACACTACACCATCACACACACCACATAGAAGCACAAAGCACCACACACCAACACACTCATCACCACATACACCACCCCACACCTCATCCACACCACCCCATGGCACCCCAAAGGCACCCACGCTTTTCGGACCAAGAACTCCGGGTCATGGTGGAGGAAATCATAAGAGTTGAACCCCAGCTCTTCGGCTCACAGGTGCAGCACACCACTATAGCCAGGAAGGCGGAGCTATGGCAGCGGATCGTGGACAGGGTCAACGTGGTGGGACAGCATCCCAGAAATCAGGACGACATCCGCAAACGCTGGAACGACCTACGGGGAAAGGTGCGCTCGATGGTCTCGCGACACAACATCGCAGTGCAGAAGACTGGCGGGGGACCCCCACCCACTCCACCCGAATTCACAGCATGGGAGCAAGAGGTACTAAACATCCTGCATCCTGATGGCCTCGCTGGAGTACACGGAGGAATGGACTCTGGTAAGTACAATCTCAACTACTTCACCCCCCCCAGCATGCTAACCCCCACCACCACCCTCACCCCCAACCCCCCATCACACATCCTCCCTGAGAATGTCTCTCCAGCACAACCCACCCAACACCAACCCCTGCATGCCACCACAAACTATGGACACCCATCACCTAAGCATGACCACTGCACATACCCCCCCCCCCCAAAACACCCTCACAACACCTCCCCCAAGGGAATGGCAGCACTGGGGGACAAGGGCACCCATAAATCGCACGCAATAGCACACACAGAAACAATAACCATACTCTCTTACCCCATGCAGGACCCGAACGCCAACACACCGGTCAGGAGGGTCCAGAAATGTCCATCCCACCCCCGGAAGAGGCCCCCAGTGATGACAGCAGCTCTGTCGACCTGGAACCTGATGACCAGCCCGGACCATCGGGGACCTCTGGACAGTCGGTTCCCCACACACAGACACAGGCCACACCAGACCCAACCCCCTCTGGGACCAACAGCACAGCTCCCACCCAGCGGGCCCATGCCTCTGTCTCTAGGACAGGTCAATCAGCGGTGTGTCTGCCACTACAGGGCCCCCAGGCTAACCCACCACCCCAACAACAACAGGGACCTGGGGGCAGTGGTAGTGGGCACACCGTCCAGGGGACAGAGGCCGGGGGAAACCGGGCAACTCGGAGGGCTGCTGTGCGACAGGGGGGGGAGGAGAGGCCCAGGGAACCCACTCTCCAAGAGGCCCTCACCACCATCATGGCAGCCTACCACCACTCCCAAGAGACGATGGCGACGGTACTGGCCAGGTTCCAGGAGATCCAGGCACAGCAGGAGGAACGCTACATAGGGTTCAGCAATCAACTCACCAACATCTCTACCGCTATGGGGAGCATAGTCCAGGCCCTGAACCGTATAGAAGACACGTTGCGGGACCATGTGGCACCACACAGGGCCCCTGTCACTAGCCCGGACCAGGAACAGCCTACCACCTCCGCCGGCGCTAATGGACAGGAGGCCCCACCACAACGACAGGCCACCAGAACCCCACCTCCTGCTGAAGAACAACCACCCCGCAAGAGGAGCCTGAGATAAAAAAAAAAGACAGAGTAGGATGTCAAGAACCCCGCCAGCATGAGATACCCCCTGAAGTCATCCCACTGTCCCACATTGCCACCCTGTCCAACCTTGAACTGCCCCTGTTCCATCCTTCCACAGGCATATGGACAATGCACCTGTGAGACTGAAAACTGGACTCTGCCATGGACATTACTCCACCCCCACCCATCACCGTGTTAATATCATGTACCATTATCGAGCACTACAAATAAATCACTCATTGCACTGAAATCTCTCAGGAGTCAGCCTGTATTATTTACAAATGTATAACACATTACAGATCAATTATGTTCGGTTAACTTTGTGTTGAAAACATACCGAGGTCAATAAGCATTAGTCCATGGGCTAACCAACCAGAAGTCACGCAGTGGGTCATACAGCACTGAAAAGGGAAGGGAAAATCAAACATCAGTCTAAAAGAACTGGGGGGAAATAGACAAAGTAGAGATGCAGGAGTCTTCAAGTATATGTTAAATGGCGTGGGTGATTCTTACCTGTGTGCTACTGAAAATACTGTTGGATAACTCTGTCCCTGTTGTCTGTGTCGTCCTCTGAGTCTTCCTCCTCTTCACTCTCCGCAGGCTCCACAGCTGCTTCAACACCACCATCTGGACCATCCTCCTGCAGGAAAGGCACCTGACGTCGCAATGCCAGATTGTGAAGCATACAGCAGGCCACGATGATCTGGCACACCTTCTTTGGTGAGTACATCAGGGATCCCCCTGTCATATGCAGGCACCTAAACCTGGCCTTCAGGAGGCCAAAGGTCCTTTCTATGATCCTCCTAGTTCGCCCATGGGCCTCATTGTACCGTTCCTCAGCCCTGGTCCGGGGATTCCTCACTGGGGTCAATAGCCAAGGCAGGTTGGGGTAACCAGAGTCACCTATTAGCCACACACGTTGTCCATGTAGCTGTTCCATCACATAAGGGATGCTGCTATTACGCATCACATACGCGTCATGCACTGAACCAGGGAACTTGGCATTTACATGGGAGATGTACTGGTCAGCCAAACAGACCACCTGGACGTTCATAGAATGATAACTTTTCCTGTTTCTGTACACCTGCTCATCGTCTTTTGGGGGTACTAAGGCCACATGGGTCCCATCAATGGCACCAATGATGTTGGGGATATGTCCAAAGGCATAAAAATCACCCTTTACAGTGGCCAAATCAACCTCCTCAGGGAATAGAATGTAACTCCGCATGTGTTTCGTCAGGGCAGACAACACTCTAGACAAAACTTTTGAAAACATGGGCTGAGACATTCCAGATGACATGGCCACTGTAGTCTGGAATGAGCCACTTGCAAGAAAATGGAGGACTGACAGAACCTGCACCAGAGGGGGAATTCCTGTGGGTTGGCGGATGGGGGACATCAGGGCTGGCTCCAGCTGGGCACACAGTTCATATATAGTGGCACGGTCAAGTCGGTATCGTAGTATGATGTGGCGTTCTTCCATTGTCGACAGGTCCACCAGCGGTCGGTAAACACGAGGATTCATCCTTCTCCTCGCAAGTCCCAGTGGACGGCTCCTAGGAAGGACAACATGGAGCACAGAGTCAAGCAAATCATAGGTACGTTCACCACAGCTTGCATAGCACACGGTTATCTATGTATTGAAAGGCGTGTATGTGTGGCAATGCAAGGCCTAGGCCTGTGTGACGCAGTACAAATTATGCCATGTGGGCCCTTGAAATGGCGGCTGCATGACCTGTGAAGTAGGACAATGGGATGTGAGGTCAATGCGCTGGCGTGGCGCACCGTGGCGGTAGGCGGTCGAAGACCGCTATACGAAGCCGCATTGGTTAACATTGAAGCCTATGGGTTTCAGGAGCCAATGACAAGGTACGCCGGCGGTCGCTGTAGGCACCGCCGTGGGCGTGACCGCCATTTTCTATCTGATTAATCACTCGAGACCTGATCATCCACAGGAGAGGACCTATACTGCAAGTGCTGCTGTGACCTCGGTCTGGAAGTGACAATGGCTGCTGCGACTGGGGAAAGGGCCCCTGCCTTCACGTCTGAAGAGTTGGAGAAGCTCGTGGATGGGGTCCTCCCCCAGTATGCGTTACTCTACGGTCCTCCAGACCAACAGGTAAGTACACCGGGTGCACATGGAATGGGCGATGCCTGTGTGGAGTGGGGTGGATGTAAGTTGGTGGGGTGGGGGGCGAATGAGGAGTGCAACGCACAACAGATGAGAGCATGTGCCCTTTGGCAAAGTTGGTGAGGGGGGGCCAATCACATCTAACATGCAGTTCATTGATGAATGTTTCCTTCCCACCCTGTACATGTCAAATAGGTCAGCGCCCATCAGAAACTCGACATTTGGCGTGCCATCGCCAAGGAAGTCCGGACCCTGGGGGTCCACAACAGACCGGGCACCCACTGCCGCAAGAGGTGG
This sequence comes from Pleurodeles waltl, assembly GCF_031143425.1. NCBI lineage: Eukaryota > Metazoa > Chordata > Amphibia > Caudata > Salamandridae > Pleurodeles > Pleurodeles waltl. The sequence continues at coordinate 266,147,556 of NC_090440.1, forward strand.
GAGGACATCCGCCGCGGGACCAGGAAGACCGCCGAGTCACTGCTGGGGATGGCCTCCTACCCTAGGAGGGGTGCCAGTCGTACCATGACCCCCCTGATGTCCCGGATCCTGGCGGTGGCCTACCCTGATTTGGATGGGCGCTTGAGGACATCACAGCAGACACAAGGGGGTGAGTATCAGCACATTCTCCTATCTTTCTGCGCAGTGGAGGCGTCTGGGTGGGGGAGGAGGGCTGTGGGTGACATTAGGCCAGGGCGCTTTCTGTAGTGTAGTCCCCTCCCTTAGGCATGGCCCTGTGCTCCCGGCCCCCACCTCTGTAGGGTGACAAGTACAGCTATTGATGGTCCAGCATCACACATGTGCGCGTCTGTCGTCTCTAGACCTGTTGTCCTAGTCAGGAGTACTGAGTAGTGTACCCCGAATGCGCGGCGTAGTGCATGAGGCTCCTCTGTCTGTCCTCTCCGCCAACGGTGTTGACATTGCATGCACTCAACCTGGTCTTCGTTTTTCTCCCCACACCCTTCTTCTTCATCTTCTTGTGCATGTGTGCATTAGCATCATCAGGCGGAGGGGATTTGGCATCGGAGCACGAGGGAGCTGCCAGTCACAAGGCCACGGTGGGCCCAGGAACAGACACCGAGGGCACCAGTGATCCGGAGGGCGAGGGGAGCACCACAACGGGGACCGGTGGTGACACCAGCGACAGTGACACGTCCTCGGATGGGAGCTCCCTAGCGGTGGCGGCAACATCCGGGCCCCCCGCCTCTACAGGTACAGCCGCCACCCAGCGCACCAGCCCCGCCCTCCCAGCAGCCCCTCAGCCTACGCTCCGTGCCCGCTCGCCCAGGAAGGCGGGCGTCTCCTTCGCCCCAGGCACCTCAGCCCCTGCCCCTGTCACCCCTGCTGCCCTCAGTGCGGAGCTCAGTGACCTCCTGAGGACGCTCATTGTTGGGCAGACTACCCTTTTGAATGCCATCCAGGGGGTAGAAAGGGAGGTGCATCGGAGCAATGCCTACCTGGAGGGCATTCATTCGGGTCAGGCTGCCCATCAACGATCGTTCAATGCTCTGGCCTCAGCACTGACGGCAGCCATTGTCCCTGTTTCCAGCCTCCCTCTTCTGACTGCCTCCACCCTGTCTCTGTCTCCTGTTCCTCAGCCTATCCCATCCACACCATCTGACCAGCCTGCACACACCTCAACACCCAAGGGCAGCTCATCCAGACACAAGCACCACAGATCACACAAACACTCACCCAAGCAACACCCAGATGCAGACATTCCAACAGTCACTACCACCTCTGTGTCCCCCTCCTCCTCGTCTCCCTCCTCCCTCCCTGTGACGTCTACACTCACACCTGCATGCACACCAACATCAGCCAGTGCTTCCATCACCAACACACCCTCCAGTACAGTCCGCACGCGTGCAGTCACCACCCCCACTGCCATTTACACGTCCCCTGTGTCCTCTCCCACTGTGTCTGTCACCCCCTCTTCCAAGACACACAAACGCAGGCAGCCACCCACCCAACAGCCATCCACCTCACGACAGCCTACAGCACCAGCACCTTCACCCAATGACAGCACACCTGACTCTCCTACAACCACATCCTCTTCCTCCACTCCCATTACCACTTCTCCTACCCTTTACCTTGGTCCTAAAAAACTTTTCCTCGCTAATCTTAACCTCTTTCCCTCCGATGACCCACCCCCTCCATCTGCAAAGAGTCCCAAGAGCACCTCAGCCACCACCAGCCCAGCTACGAGTGTCACTGTTGTGCATGGGTTCTGGAGTCCACCCTTTGCCAGCAGTGACACTTCAATCAGCAGCAAGGACACATCCAGTCCCCCCCCAGGGAAGAGGACCAGGAAACAAAAGGGCCGCCGTGAGAGGACTGACACGGCTGCCCCCAAGGAGCAAAGTTCGCCCACTTCACCTGCCACAACATCTAGGGGAGGCAAGGGCCCGAGAGCCACTTCTAAGGAGCGAAAGGGCAGCAGGGCGGAGAAGTCAGGCAGCAGGAGCGCGGAGCAGGTGGGCCCCACATGCCACGTCCCAGCTGTAAGGGAGGACACCCATGGGCCCAGGACTCCGTCACCGAAGGGTCCAGAAACATCACGGTCGGAGGGGGACTGAGCAGGGAGTCCAGCCCAGGTCTGGCTCCCTTGACTTACTGGATGAGCACCGCTGAACAGGGCCCCGCCGTGAAGATAGGCACCGCTGAACAGGGCCCGCCGTGCAGAAGAGCACCGCTGAACAGGGCCCGCCGTGCAGAAGAGCACCGCTGAACAGGGCCCGCCGTGCAGAAGAGCACCGCTGAACAGGGCCCGCTGTGAAGATAGGCACCGCTGAACAGGGCCCGCCGTGAATATAGGCACCGCTGAACAGGGCCCGCCGTGCAGAAGAGCACCGCTGAACAGGGCCCCGCCGTGTAGATAGGCACCGCTGAACAGGGCCCGCCGTGCAGAAGAGCACCGCTGAACAGGGCCCGCCGTGCAGAAGAGCACCGCTGAACAGGGCCCCGCCGTGAAGATAGGCACCGCTGAACAGGGCCCGCCGTGCAGAAGAGCACCGCTGAACAGGGCCCCGCCGTGAAGATAGGCACCGCTGAACAGGGCCCGCCGTGCAGAAGAGCACCGCTGAACAGGGCCCCGCCGTGAAGATAGGCATCGCTGAACAAGGCCCGCCGTGCAGAAGAGCACTGCTGAACAGGGCCCGCCGTGTAGATAGGCACCGCTGAACAGGGCCCGCCGTGAAGATAGGCACCGCTGAACAGGGCCCGCCGTGTAGAAGAGCCCCGCTGAACAGGGCCCCGCCGTGTAGATAGGCACCGCTGAACAGGGCCCGCCGTGCAGAAGAGCACCGCTGAACAGGGCCCGCCGTGCAGAAGATCTTCATCCTTCCCCTCGCAAGTCCCAGCGGACGGCTCCTAGGAAGGACAACATGGAGCACAGAGTCAAGCAAATCATAGGTATGTTCACCACAGCTTGCATAGCACACGGTTATCTATGTATTGAAAGGCGTGTATGTGTGGCAATGCAAGGCCTAGGCCTGTGTGACGCAGTACAAATTATGCCATGTGGGCCCTTGAAATGGCGGCTGCCTGACCTGTGAAGTGGGACAATGGGATGTGAGGTCAATGCGCTGGCGTGGCGCACCGTGGCGGTAGGCGGTCGAAGACCGCTATACGAAGCCGCATTGGTTAACATTGAAGCCTATGGGTTTCAGGAGCCAATGACGAGGTACGCCGGCGGTCGCGGTACGCACCGCCGTGGGCGTGACCGCCATTTTCTATCTGATTAATCACTCGAGACCTGATCATCCACAGGAGAGGACCTATACTGCAAGTGCTGCTGTGACCTCGGTCTGGAAGTGACAATGGCTGCTGCGACTGGGGAAAGGGCCCCTGCCTTCACGTCTGAAGAGTTGGAGAAGCTCGTGGATGGGGTCCTCCCCCAGTATGCGTTACTCTACGGTCCTCCAGACCAACAGGTAAGTACACCGGGTGCACATGGAATGGGCGATGCCTGTGTGGAGTGGGGTGGATGTAAGTTGGTGGGGTGGGGGGCGAATGAGGAGTGCAACGCACAACAGATGAGAGCATGTGCCCTTTGGCAAAGTTGGTGAGGGGGGGCCAATCACATCTAACATGCAGTTCATTGATGAATGTTTCCTTCCCACCCTGTACATGTCAAATAGGTCAGCGCCCATCAGAAACTCGACATTTGGCGTGCCATCGCCAAGGAAGTCCGGACCCTGGGGGTCCACAACAGACGGGGCTCCCACTGCCGCAAGAGGTGGGAGGACATCCGCCGCGGGACCAGGAAGACCGCCGAGTCACTGCTGGGGATGGCCTCCTAACCTAGGAGGGGTGCCAGTCGTACCATGACCCCCCTGATGTCCAGGATCCTGGCGGTGGCCTACCCTGATTTGGATGGGCGCTTGAGGACATCACAGCAGACACAAGGGGGTGAGTATCAGCACATTCTCCTATCTTTCTGCGCAGTGGAGGCGTCTGGGTGGGGGAGGAGGGCTGTGGGTGACATTAGGCCAGGGCGCTTTCTGTAGTGTAGTCCCCTCCCTTAGGCATGGCCCTGTGCTCCCGGCCCCACCTCTGTAGGGTGACAAGTACAGCTATTGATGGTCCAGCATCACACATGTGCGCGTCTGTCGTCTCTAGACCTGTTGTCCTAGTCAGGAGTACTGAGTAGTGTACCCCGAATGCGCGGCGTAGTGCATGAGGCTCCTCTGTCTCTCCTCTCCGCCAACAGTGTTGACATTGCATGCACTCAACCTGGTCTTCGTTTTTCTCCCCACACCCTTCTTCTTCATCTTCTTGTGCATGTGTGCATTAGCATCATCAGGCGGAGGGGATTTGGCATCGGAGCACGAGGGAGCTGCCAGTCACAAGGCCACGGTGGGCCCAGGAACAGACACCGAGGGCACCAGTGATCCGGAGGGCGAGGGGAGCACCACAACGGGGACCGGTGGTGACACCAGCGACACGTCCTCGGATGGGAGCTCCCTAGCGGTGGCGGCAACATCCGGGCCCCCCGCCTCTACAGGTACAGCCGCCACCCAGCGCACCAGCCCCGCCCTCCCAGCAGCCCCTCAGTCTACGCTCCGTGCCCGCTCGCCCAGGAAGGCGGGCGTCTCCTTCGCCCCAGGCACCTCAGCCCCTGCCCCTGTCACCCCTGCTGCCCTCAGTGCGGAGCTCAGTGACCTCCTGAGGACGCTCATTGTTGGGCAGACTACCCTTTTGAATGAAATCCAGGGGGTAGAAAGGGAGGTGCATTGGAGCAATGCCTACCTGGAGGGCATTCATTCGGGTCAGGCTGCCCATCAATGATCGTTCAATGCTCTGGCCTCAGCACTGACGGCAGCCATTGACCCTGTTTCCAGCCTCCCTCTTCTGACTGCCTCCACCCTGTCTCTGTCTCCTGTTCCTCAGCCTATCCCATCCACACCATCTGACCAGCCTGCACACACCTCAACACCCAAGGGCAGCTCATCCAGACACAAGCACCACAGATCACACAAACACTCACCCAATCAACACCCAGATGCAGACATTCCAACAGTCACTACCACCTCTGTGTCCCCCTCCTCCTCGTCTCCCTCCTCCCTCCCTGTGACGTCTACACTCACACCTGCATGCACACCAACATCAGCCAGTGCTTCCATCACCAACACACCCTCCAGTACAGTCCGCACGCGTGCAGTCACCACCCCCACTGCCATTTACACGTCCCCTGTGTCCTCTCCCACTGTGTCTGTCACCCCCTCTTCCAAGACACACAAACGCAGGCAGCCACCCACCCAACAGCCATCCACCTCACGACAGCCTACAGCACCAGCACCTTCACCCAATGACAGCACACCTGACTCTCCTACAACCACATCCTCTTCCTCCACTCCCATCACCACTTCTCCTACCCTTTACCTTGGTCCTAAAAAACTTTTCCTCGCTAATCTTAACCTCTTTCCCTCCGATGACCCACCCCCTCCATCTGCAAAGAGTCCCAAGAGCACCTCAGCCACCACCAGCCCAGCTACGAGTGTCACTGTTGTGCATGGGTTCTGGAGTCCACCCTTTGCCAGCAGTGACATTTCAATCAGCAGCAAGGACACATCCAGTCCCCCCCCAGGGAAGAGGACCAGGAAACAAAAGGGCCGCCGTGAGAGGACTGACACGGCTGCCCCCAAGGAGCAAAGTTCGCCCACTTCACCTGCCACAACATCTAGGGGAGGCAAGGGCCCGAGAGCCACTTCTAAGGAGCGAAAGGGCAGCAGGGCGGAGAAGTCAGGCAGCAGGAGCGCGGAGCAGGTGGGCCCCACATGCCATGTCCCAGCTGTAAGGGAGGACACCCATGGGCCCAGGACTCCGTCACCGAAGGGTCCAGAAACATCACGGTCGGAGGGGGACTGAGCAGGGAGTCCAGCCCAGGTCTGGCTCCCTTGACTTACTGGATGAGCACCGCTGAACAGGGCCCCGCCGTGAAGATAGGCACCGCTGAACAGGGCCCGCCGTGCAGAAGAGCACCGCTGAACAGGGCCCGCCGTGCAGAAGAGCACCGCTGAACAGGGCCCGCCGTGCAGAAGAGCACCGCTGAATAGGGCCCGCCGTGAAGATAGGCACCGCTGAACAGGGCCCGCCGTGAAGATAGGCACCGCTGAACAGGGCCCGCCGTGCAGAAGAGCACCGCTGAACAGGGCCCCGCCGTGTAGATAGGCACCGCTGAACAGGGCCCGCCGTGCAGAAGAGCACCGCTGAACAGGGCCCGCCGTGCAGAAGAGCACTGCTGAACAGGGCCCCGCAGTGAAGATAGGCACCGCTGAACAGGGCCCGCCGTGCAGAAGAGCACCGCTGAACAGGGCCCGCCGTGCAGAAGAGCACCGCTGAACAGGGCCCCACCGTGAAGATAGGCACCGCTGAACAGGGCCCGCCATGCAGAAGAGCACCGCTGAACAGGGCCCCGCCGTGAAGATAGGCATCACTGAACAGGGCCCGCCGTGCAGAAGGGCACCGCTGAACAGGGCCCGCCGTGTAGATAGGCACCGCTGAACAGGGCCCGCCGTGAAGATAGGCACCGCTGAACAGGCCCCGCCGTGAAGATAGGCACCGCTGAACAGGGCCCGCCGTGCAGAAGAGCACCGCTGAACAGGGCCCCGCCGTGTAGATAGGCACCGCTGAACAGGGCCCGCCGTGCAGAAGAGCACCGCTGAACAGGGCCCGCCGTGCAGAAGAGCACCGCTGAACAGGGCCCCGCCGTGAAGATAGGCACCGCTGAACAGGGCCCGCCGTGAAGATAGGCCCCGCTGAACAGGGCCCGCCGTGCAGAAGAGCACCGCTGAACAGGGACCCGCCTTCTCAAGCACCGCTTCACTGGGCCCTTCCTGTCAAGCACCGCTCCGCTTGGCCCCGCCGTCTCAAGCACCGCTCCGCTGGGCCCTTCCTGTCAAGCACCGCTCCGCTGGGCCCCGCCGTCTCAAGCACCGCTCCGCTGGGCCCTTCCTGTCAAGCACCGCTCCGCTGGGCCCCGCCGTCTCAAGCACTGCTCCGCTGGGCCCCGCCGTCTCAAGCACCGCTTCGCTGGGCCCTTCCTGTCAAGCACCGCTCCGCTGGGCCCCGCCGTCTCAAGCACCGCTCCGCTGGGCCCTTCCTGTCAAGCACCGCTCCGCTGGGCCCCGCCGTCTCAGGCACCGCTCCGCTGGGCCCTTCCTGTCAAGCACCGCTCCGCTGGCCCCCGCCATCTCAAGCACCGCTCCGCTGGGCCCTTCCTGTCAAGCAATGTTAACGGTTCACTGTGCCCACCATGCCTCCTCCTTGACCAGTGGAGACTGTAATCCACCTGATAGACTGTGGCTTTGCACTCCCCAGGATGGCACAGTGGGCAATCCACCCACTGTAGAGACTTGTGAGACTGTGGCTTTGCACTCCCCAGGATGGCACAGTGGGCAATCCACCCACTGTAGAGACTTGTGAGACTGTGGCTTTGCACTCCCCAGGATGGCACAGTGGGCAATCCACCCACTGTAGAGACTTGTGAGACTGTGGCTTTGCACTCCCCAGGATGGCACAGTGGGCAATCCACCCACTGTAGGGACTTGTGAGACTGTGGCTTTGCACTCCCCAGGATGGCACAGTGGGCATGGTGGCCCCTTCGTGGATCTGGCGTCGTGGACTCATGTGGCTGTGGTGCCCCCCCCCTTCCCTTCCCCCTGAGGTGCCTGTAGTTTTTTCATCAGATGCCCCTGCAGTGTTCTCTCCAAAGGACTCAGGTCTCCTGTGTGGGCTTTGCCCTTGTGTTGTTACACTTTGGCCCACGGACACTTCGATTTACTTTTGATGTACGGAACTAATTGCCTCGGCTATCCATTGCAGTGTATATAGTATTATTTTGGTATGAATAGTTTGCATAGTTGACCTATATTTGTCAGAGCCTATTTATTACAAATATTTTTCTTCACAATTTAATTTTGTCTTTGCATTTTTCAGGGGGGTTTGGGTGGTGTCACTCTGACTTGTTGCTCTGCATTGGTGTGTACATAGTTCGGGGGGGTGGGGGTCGCATATGTGTGTGCCCGTAACCTTTCCTCCTCCCCCCTCCCGTGTGTCGTAGGTGCAGTACTCACCGTTGTCGTCTGCGCCGGCGTACGTACTCGTGGTAGATGAGCAGGTAGACGAGAGCAGGTAGGATGTTTAATTCGGGTTCCATGCTGTCCTCCTTCCTCGTGGAGTGCGTAGAGGTGAGCGTTTTCCCGTTCATGGTCTGTTTCCGCCGTGTTTTTATCGGCGGTGCTCCCGCCCCGGAAGAGGTGGCGGATTGGTGAGTTATGATAGTGTGGGCGGTACATTGTCTGCCGCCGTGGCGGTCGGAGTGTTAATGTGGCGGTCTCTGTTGGCGGTTCCCGCCAGGGTCAGAATTCCATTTTTTGGACCGCCGGCCTGTTGGCGTGTTGGCCGCCGCTTTATCACCGACCGCCAGGGTTAGAATCACCCCCTTTGTCTGCCAGCACTTAGACTCTCTGCTGAGAATCCTGCCCTGCCAGGTGGTGCCCTATCCGGTCCCTGGGCCCTTGAAAGGTCTATGGCCCTCATTCTGACCTTGGCGGGCGGCGGAGGCCGCCCGCCAAAGTCCCGCCGTCAGGTTACCGTTCCGCGGTCGAAAGACCGCGGCGGTAATTCTGACTTTCCCGCTGGGCTGGCGGGCGGTCGCCTTCAGACCGCCAGCCAGCCCAGCGGGAAAGAGGCTTCCACGATGAAGCCGGCTCGGAATCGAGCCGGCGGAGTGGAAGCTGTGCGACGGGTGCAGTTGCACCCGTCGCGTATTTCACTGTCTGCGCAGCAGACAGTGAAATACATGTAGGGGCCCTCTTACGGGGGCCCCTGCAATGCCCATGCCAGTGGCATGGGCACTGCAGGGGCCCCCAGGGGCCCCGCGACCCCCCCTACTGCCATCCGGATCCCGGCGGTCCTACCGCCGGGATCTGGATGGCGGTAGGGGGGGTCGGAATCCCCGCGGCGGTGCAGCAAGCTGCGCCGCCGCGGAGGATTCAATGGGGCGGCGGTACACTGGCGGGACCCCGCCAGTGGTGCCGGTCCGACCGCGGCTTTACCGCCACGGTCGGAATCCCCATTGGAGCACCGCCGGCCTGTCGGCGGTGCTCCCGCGGTCCTCCGCCCTGGCGGTCAAAGACCGCCAGGGTCAGAATGACCACCTATGTGTCTATCTCCATTGTGTCTATCTCCATTGTGAGGGTCCCTTCTTGGACAGAGTGCAAACTGACTGTCAATCAGAGACCCCATTTCTAACAAAAGTGTACTCCATGTATGCACAGCCTGTAAATTAAATGCTAGTAGATGGCCTGCAGCACTGATTGTGCTACAGCACTGATTGTGCTACCTACTTATGTAGTCCTTTAAACATGTTTCAGGTCTGCGATTGCAGGTTCTGTGTACATTTTTAAGTTGACATTTGAACCATTTAAAATAAGCCTTTTGCTGGTCCTAAGCTTTCTTTTTTAATATTTAAAAGTCACCCCTTGAGCAGGCCCTAAACATCCCATGGGGCATGGTGCAAAGTATTGAAAAGCTAGACATGTAATTTTAACTTTTACATGCACTGGAAATGAAAAACTTCTACATTCATATTTCAATAATGTAGGGCCAACCTTTCCCATAGGATATCATTGGGTTACCTTATTATATTTTATAAGTCATATCTTGCCATTAGGAGCAGGTAGGAATCTCGAATGTAGTGTCTAAAGAATTGTAATTTAAAACCCTCCTTAATTTTTAAGTCAGATTTGAAGTCACTATTCTTTTAAAAGTCAGTGTTTTCTTGTCCCATTTATTTGGTATTTGCTGCCTGTACCTGTTACCAATGGCAGTTACCCCCTTTGTCATTCTGCCCCGCTCAACCATCTTAACATTCCCTGGTTGATCCGGGATTCTTGTTGTAATCCCTTGCCTCGAGCTAAGACCTCTTTCTGGTCTTAATTTCTCACTGTTTTGAATTATGTCCTGAATTCCTTCTGTGCCACGCTCTTGGTCCACCCTCCCTCCAATTATGATCTTCAATGTTACACCCTGATGACCTTCATGTGCCATTCCTTTGACTTGCTCCCTGGTCCTTCATTATGGTTCTGAGTGAAATTTTGAGCAGATCACGTGACCAGTGACAATTTTCTAGAAGGCAGTTATAAATAACACCTCCTGTCCTCAAGGCTGTGCTTGGATTCCTGAAAATTGCCTCCCTATTTAGGTACTTGCCAGCTGAATTCTTGCAGCTTTGCTCTAGAAATGCCATACACAAACTTCAGCTTCCCTCCACGCATGCCCTGAGTCCTCCTAAAGGCTTCTTGTCAGGGAGACCAGATCCTCGGGGCCTGTGCACGTTCCCAACATGTCCATCACAAGACAGCTCCAAATCTCTGATAGAAATATCACAGAGCCTAAGAGAGTCAAAGTTGGGAAAAGGGGATTAGGAAGGGAACAGGTGGGAAGGAGACCTGTTGGAAGCAAAAGGTTAAACAACACAATATCATAATATAATCACATTGACTTTCACTAGACTATGGTTCTAAGCATTGTCTTACTATAACCATGGGTAATCTAAGAAGTGACTTTAACTAGACCTCAAAGAACTCTGAGTACCTGGAACAAAACAAGAATGATTAATGCAATGTTTCATATGAGCTTTTCATGAAATATCACATACAGTCTAGAAATACAAGAACCTTCTAGAATACTGTTTCAGAACAAACATTGCATCTTTACATGAGGACAAAAAGCAATCTGAAACATTCCCTGGAAAACGCTAAGAATTGTACTAGGGACTCAATATGCACAAAGAATGTAACATCTAGAATTTAGCATCTTTGCAGAAAATCCAAAAGGCCCTGGATAAATGTGTGCACTTCAGAAAACACTACACATCAAAGTTTTATTTGACATGAAATGATCGTGCACACTGTTAGCGATCTAAACATCAAGGTTTAAATGTGGGAAATGAATCGCGCATCCTGCCGATTCCAACAAGTATATGCAAATGCCATGAAATCATCGCACACTCTGTTAGCGTTCTGAACATCAAGGTTTAAATGCAGGAAATGAATTGCGCACACTGCCGATTCCAACAAGTATATGCAAATGTCATGAAATGATCGCGCACACTGTCAGCGATCTGAACACCAAGGTTTAAATGCAGTGTAGGAAGTTGGCTCTGTATGCACTGTTTCAAAGAAGCAATAGTATGCACAGAGTCCAAGGGTTCCCCTTAGAGGTAAGATAGTGGCAACAAGAGATAATTCTAATGCTCTATTTTGTGGTAGTGTGGTCGAGCAGTAGGCTTATCAAAGGAGTAGTGTTAAGCATTTGTTGTACACACACAGGCATTAAATGAGGAACACACACTCAGAGACAAATCCAGGCCGATAGGTTTTTGTATAGAAAAATATATTTTCTTAGTTTATTTTAAGAACCACAGGTTCAAGATTTACATGTAATACTTCAAATGAAAGGTATTGCAGGTAGGTACTTTAGGAACTTTGAATTAGTAAACTAGCATATACAGTTTTCACATAAATCACATATAGCTATTTTAAAACTAGACACTGCAATTTTCAACAGTTCCTGGGGGGAGTAAGAATTTGTTAGTTTTTGCAGGTAAGTAAACCACCTACGGGGTTCAAGTTTGGGTTCAAGGTAGCCCACCGTTGGGGGTTCAGAGCAACCCCGAAGTTACCACACCAGCAGTTCAGGGCCGGTCATGTGCAGAGGTCAAAGTGGTGCCCAAAACGCATAGGCTTCAATGGAGAAGGGGGTGCCCCGGTTCCAGTCTGCCAGCAGGTAAGTACCCGCGTCTTCGGAAGGCAGGCCAGGTGGGTTTTGTAGGGCACCAGGGGGGACACAAGTCCTCACAGAAAGTACACCCTCAGCAGCGCGGGGGCGGCCGGGTGCAGTGTGCAAACAAGTGTTGAATTCTCTATAGGTTTCAATGGGAGACCAAGGGGTCTCTTCAGCGATGCAGGCAAGCAAGGGGGGGGCTCCTCGGGTAGCCACCACCTGGGCAAGGGAGAGGGCCACCTGGGGGTCACTCCTGCACTGGAGGTCGGATCCTTCAGGCCCTGGGGGCTGCGGGTGCAGTCTTTACCAGGCGTCGGATCTTAGAAGCAGGCAGTCGCGGTCAGGGGGAGCCTCGGGATTCCCTCTGCAGGCGTCGCTGTGTGGGCCCAGGGGGGTCAACTCTGGCTACTCACGGTCTCGCAGTTGCCGGGGAGTCCTCCCTGAAGTGTTTGTTCTCCGCAAGTCGAGCCGGGGGCGTCGGGTGCAGAGTGCCAAGTCTCACGCTTCCGGCGGGAAACACGAGTTGTTTCAAAGTTGCTTCTTTGTTTCAAAGTTGCAGTCTTTGGTGAACAGAGCCGCTGTCCTCGGGAGTTCTTGGTCCTTCTAGAAGCAGGGCAGTCCTCTGAGGCTTCAGAGGTCGCTGGTCCCTGTGGAAAGCGTCGCTGGAGCAGTGTCTTTTGAAGTGGGGAGACAGGCCGGTAGAGCTGGGGCCAAAGCAGTTGTTGTCTCCGTCTTCTCTGCAGGGTTTTTCATCTTAGCAGTCCTCTTCTTCTTAGGTTGCAGGAATCTGAGTTCCTAGGTTCTGGGGAGCCCTTAAATACTAAATTTAAAGCCGTGTTTAGGTCTGGGGGGTTAGTAGCCAATGGCTACTAGCCCTGAGGGTGGGTACACCCTCTTTGTGCCTCCTCCCTGAGGGGAGGGGGCACATCCCTAATCCTAATCCCTAATCTGCTAGATGGAAGATTTCTAAAAGTTAGAGTCACCTCAGCTCAGGACACCTTAGGGGCTGTCCTGACTGGCCAGTGACTCCTCCTTGTTTTTCTCATTATCTCCTCCGGCCTTGCCGCCAAAAGTGGGGCCGTGGCTGGAGGGGGCGGGCAACTCCACTAGCTGGAGTGCCCTGAGGTCCTGTAACAAAGGGGGTGAGCCTTTGAGGCTCACTGCCAGGTGTTACAGTTCCTGCAGGGGGAGGTGTGAAGCACCTCCACCCAGTACAGGCTGTGTTACTTGCCACAGAGTGACAAAGGCACTCTCCCCATGTGGCCAGCAACATGTCTGGTGTGTGGCAGGCTGCTAAAACTAGTCAGCCTACACGGATAGTCGGTTAAGGTTTCAGGGGGCACCTCTAAGTTGCCCTCTGGGGTGTATGTTACAATAAAATGTACACTGGCATCAGTGTGCATTTATTGTGCTGAGAAGTTTGATACAAACTTCACAGTTTTCAGTGTAGCCATTATGGTGCTGTGCATGACAGACTCCCAGACCATATACTCTTATGGCTACCCTGCACTTACAATGTCTAAGGTTTTGCTTGGACACTGTAGGGGCATAGTGCTCATGCACTTATGCCCTCACCTATGGTATAGTGCACCCTGCCTTAGGGCTGTAAGGCCTGCTAGAGGGGTGACTTATCTATACTGCATAGGCAGTGTGAGGTTGGCTTGGCACCCTGAGGGGAGTTCCATGTCGACTTAGTCTTTTTATCCCCACTAGCACACACAAGCTGGCAAGCAGTGTGTCTGTGCTGAGTGAGGGGTCCCCAGGGTGGCATAAGATATGCTGTAGCCCTTAGAGATCTTCCCTGGCATCGGGGCCCTTGGTACCAGGGGTACCAGTTACAAGGGACTTACCTGGATGCCAGGGTGTGCCAATTGTGGAAACAAAAGTACAGGTTAGGGAAAGAACACTGGTGCTGGGGCCTGGTGAGCAGGCCTCGGCACACTTTCAAATCAAAACTTAGCATCAGCAAAGGAAAAAAGTCAGGGGGTAACCATGCCAAGGAGGCATTTCCTTACACAACCCCCCCCCCCCAAACGAAAGAGGATGCGACTAACCTTTCCCAAGAGAGTCTTCATTTTCTAAGTGGAAGAACCTGGAAAGGCCATCTGCATTGGCATGGGCAGTCCCAGGTCTGTGTTCCACTGTAAAGTCCATTCCCTGTAGAAAGATGGACCACCTCAACAGTTTTGGATTTTCACCTTTCATTTGCATTAGCCATCTGAGAGGTCTGTGGTCAGTTTGAACTACAAAGTGAGTACCAAAGAGGTATGGTCTCAGCTTCTTCAGGGACCAAACCACAGCAAAGACCTCCCTCTCAATGGCACTCCAACGCTGCTCCCTGGGGAGTAACCTCCTGCTAATGAAAGCAACAGGCTGGTCAAGGCCATCATCATTTGTTTGGGACAAAACTGCCCCTATCCCATGTTCAGAGGCATCTGTCTGCACAATGAACTGCTTGGAGTAATCTGGAGCTTTTAGAACTGGTGCTGTGCACATTGCTTGTTTCAGGGTGTTGAAGGCCTGTTGGCATTCCACAGTCCAGTTTACTTTCTTGGGCATTTTCTTGGAGGTAAGTTCTGTGAGGGCTGTCACTATGGATCCATATCCCTTCACAAACCTCCTGTAATACCCAGTCAAGCCAAGGAATGCCCTGGCTTGAGTCTGGGTTTTTGGAGCTGCCCAGTCCAGAATAGTCTGGATCTTAGGCTGAGTGGCCTCCACCTACAAGGTGACCCAAGTAAACCACAGTTCCCTGCCCTATCTGGCATTTGGATGCCTTGATAGAGAGGCCTGCTGATTGCAGAGCCTTCAAACCCTTCTTCAGGTGGACCAGGTGATCCTGCCAGCTGGAGCTAAAGACAGCAATATTGTCAAGATAAGCTGCACTAAAGGACTCCAAGCCAGCAAGGACTTGATTCACCAACCTTTGGAAGGTGGCAGGGGCATTCTTTAAACCAAAGGGCATAACAGTAAACTGATAATGCCCATCAGGTGTGGAGAATGCTGTCTTTTCTTTTGCTCCTGGTGCCATTTTGATTTGCCAGTACCCTGCTGTTAAGTCAAAGGTACTTAAGAATTTGGCAGCACCCAATTTGTCAATCAGTTCATCAGCCCTTGGAATGGGATGGGCATCTGTCTTGGTGACAGAATTAAGTCCTCTGTAGTCCACACAGAACCTCATCTCTCTCTTTCCATCTTTGGTCGAGGTTTGGGAACTAAGACCACTGGGCTAGCCCAGGGGCTGTCAGAGTGCTCAATGACTCCCAATTCCAGCATCTTGTGGACTTCCACTTGGATGCTTTCCTTAACTTGGTCAGACTGTCTGAAAATTTTGTTTTTGACAGGCATGCTGTCTCCTGTGTCCACATCATGGGTACACAGGTGTGTCTGACCAGGGGTTAGGGAAAAGAGCTCAGCAAACTGTTGCAGGACCTTCCTACAGTCAGATTGCTGTTGGCCACTGAATAGATCACTCCATCTACTGAGCCATCTTTAGGGTCTGTGGAGAAGAGATCAGGGAGAGGTTCACTCTCAGCTTCCTGGTCCTCATCTGTTACCATTAACAGATTCACATCAGCCCTGTCATGGAAGAGCTTGAGGCGGTTCACATGGATCACCCTCTTGGGGGTCCTGCTAGTGCCTAGGTCCACCAGGTAGGTGACCTGACTCTTCTTTTTCTAGTACTGGATAAGGGCCACTCCATCTGTCCTGAAGTGCCCTGGGAGCCACAGGCTCCAAAACCCAGACTTTCTGCCCTGGTTAAAATTCAACCATTGCAGCCTTTTGGTCATACCAAAACTTCTGGAGCTGTTGGCTGGCCTTAAGGTGTTTGCTTGCCTTTTCCATGTACTCTGCCATCCTTGAACGTAGGCCAAGTACATAGTCCACTATATCTTGCTTAGGCTCATGAAGAGGTCTCTCCCAGCCTTCTTTCACAAGAGCTAGTGGTCCCCTTACAGGGTGGCCAAACAGAAGTTCAAAGGGTGAAAACCCTACTCCCTTCTGAGGCACCTCTCTCTAAGCGAAAAGCAGACATGGCAAGAGGACATCCCATCTCCTTTTGAGTTTTTCAGGGAGCCCCATGATCATGCCTTTCAATGTTTTGTTGAATCTCTCAACAAGACCATTGGTTTGTGGATGGTATGGTGTGGTGAATTTGTAAGTCACCCCACACTCATTCCACATGTGTTTCAGGTATGCTGACATAAAGTTGGTACCTCTGTCAGACACCACCTCCTTAGGAAAACCCACTCTGGTAAAAATACCAATGAGTGCTTTGGCTACTGCAGGGGCAGTAGTCGACCTAAGGGGAATTGCTTCAGGGTATCTAGTAGCATGATCCACTACTACTAGTATGTATAGGTTAACTGAGGCTGTGGGTGGTTCAAGTGGACCCACTATGTCCACACCCACTCTTTCAAATGGGACCCCCACCACTGGAAGTGGAATGAGGGGGGACTTTGGGTGTCCACCTGTCTTACCACAGGCTTGACAGGTGGCGCAGGAGACACAAAACTCCTTGACCTTCTGGGACGTGTCAATAGAAGTGGTTGACTAGTCTCTCCCACGTCTTGGTCTGTCCCAAATGCCCAGCAAGAGGAATATCATGGGCTAAGGTCAGTATGAACTCTCTAAACTCCTGAGGCACTACCACTCTCCTAGTGGCACCAGGTTTGGGATCTCTTGCCTCAGTGTAAAGGAGTCCATCTTCCCAATAGACCCTATGTGTTCCTGTTTTCTTTCCATTGGACTTTTCAGCAGCTTGCTGCCTAAGGCCTTCAAGAGAGGGACAGGTTTCTTGCCCCTTACACAACTGTTCCCTTGAGGGTCCCCCTGGGCCTAGGAGCTTAACCTGATAAGGTCCTAACTCCATAGGCTCAGTTCCCTCAGAGGGCAGAACTTCTTCTTGAGAAGAGAGGTTCTCTTTTTCTTGTTGTGTTGCAACTGGTTGCCCAGTTGTCTTTCCTTTTCTCTTGGTAGGCTGGGCCCTTTTTCCAGGCTGCAACACTACTTTTTCACCCTGAGCCTTGCACTGTGCCCTTGTCTTGACACACACCAGTTCAGGGATACCCAGCATGGCTGCATGGGTTTTCAGTTCTACCTCAGCCTATGCTGAGGACTCCAGGTCATTTCCAAGCAAACAGTCTACAGGGATATTTGAGGAGACCACCACCTGTTTCAGGCCATTGACCCCTCCCCACTCTAAAGTTACCATTACCATAGTATGTACTTTAGTCTGATTGTCAGTGTTGGTGACTGGATAAGTTTGTCCAGCCAGGTATTGACCAGGGGAAACCAGTTTCTCTGCCACCATGGTGACACTGGCACCTGTATCCCTCAGGCCTTCTACACTTGTCCCATTAATTAAGAGCTGCTGCCTGTATTTTTGCATGTTAGGGGGCCAGGCAGCCAGTGTGGCTAAATCCACCCCACCCTTAGAGACTAATGTAGCTTCAGTGTGACACCTGATTTGCTCTGGGCACACTGTTGATCCCACATGGAGACTAGCCATTCCAGTGTTAGCTGGAGTAGAGTTAGTAGTGGAACCTTTCTTGGGACAGGCCTTGTCTCCAGTTTGGTGTCCAGGCTGATTACAGCTACAACACCAGGCCTTTTTGGGATCAAAGTTTTTACCCTTGTACCCAAAATTGGATTGTGAAGAGGTTCTGGGCCCACCCTCCTGTGCAGGTTTTTTGGGGCCTGTAGAAGACTCTTTATTATTTTTACCTTTGGATGTCTCAACACTCTTCCTCTGGGGAGGCTTTGTGACTCCTTTCTTTTGGTCACCCCCTGTGGAAGTCTTGGTCACCCTAGTCTTGACCCAATGGTCCGCCTTCTTTCCCAATTCTTGGGGAGAAATTGGTCCTAGGTCTACCAGATGCTGATGCAGTTTATCATTTGAACAATTACTTAATAGGTGTTCTTTCACAAATAAATTGTACAGCCCATCATAATCATTTACACCACTCCCTTGAATCCAACTATCCAGTGTTTTCACTGAGTAGTCCACAAAATCAACCCAGGTCTGGCTCGAGGATTTTTGAGCCCCCCTGAACCTAATTCTATACTCCTCAGTGGAGAATCCAAAGCCCTCAATCAGGGTAGCCTTCATGAGGTCATAGGATTCTGCATCTTTTCCAGAGAGTGTGAGGAGTCTATCCCTACACTTTCCAGTGAACATTTCCCAAAGGAGAGCACCCCAGTGAGATCTGTTTACTTTTCTGGTTGCACAAGCCCTCTCAAAAGCTGCAAACCATTTGGTGATGTCATCACCATCTTCATATTTTGTTACAACCCCTTTAGGGATTTTCAACATGTCAGGAGAATCTCTGACCCTACTTATGTTGCTGCCACCATGGATGGGACCAAAACCCATCTCTTGTCTTTCCCTTTCTATGGCTAGGAGCTATCTCTCTAAAGCCAATCTTTTGGCCATCCTGGCTAGCAGGAGGTCATCTTCACTGAGACTATAATCAGTGATTACAGAGCTGCTGGGCCCTCCTGTGAGGGAAACAGCATCTCTGACTAACACAGTTGGAGACAGGGCTTGAGGGACCCTGTTCTCCCTAACTAGGACTGGAGGGGGGAATTCTCCTCCACATCACTAGCTTCCTCCTCTGGGAGGTCATCCTCAGAGGTGTTGGCTTTGGCAAACTCTGCCAACAGCTCCTGGAGCTGTATTTTGGAAGGGTTTATGCCAGCTTTAATATTTTTTAATTTGCAGAGAGACCTTAGCTCCCTCATTCTAAGATGGAGGTAAGGTGTGAAGTCGAGTTCCATCACTCTCTCTTCTGCATTAGACATTATGGGGGTCATTACAACATTGGCGGTAAAAGGCGCTTACCGCCATGCAGAAGACCGCCAATACACCGCCGCAGCCGCGGAATTCCGCCACAGCTATTATGACACACATCTCGGAAACCGCTGAAATTCAGACACCCACACAAGTCCGCCACACCAAAGGTCAGTGATAAACTGGCGAAAACAAAACCTCCACCTCCATGCCAACAGAAACACGCCCATGCTATTACGACCCACGAATCCAGGCGGCGGTCTTTCAACCGCGGTATTCCATTGGCGGTACACACCGCCGCGCTCAAAATACACACACATCTCCAAAACACCACCACATTGGACAATTCCAAATACACACACCTGACACACATACAAACAACACTCCCACACACCCAACACAATATAAAACACACACCCACATCACCCACAAACCCCTATGACCAAAAATCTATCACGAAGGCCAGAGACACAGCACAGATCAGACAATCCCACCACGCAGAGGCACACAACACCATCACCAACACAACATCCACGCACAAAACACCACACACCACGACACATCACCGCACACATCAACACTCACACCGCCCCACATATCACACACACCACCCCATGGCACGCCAAAGACACCCCCGCTTTTCCGAGGAGGAGCTCCGGGTCATGGTGGAGGAAATTGTCGGGGTAGAGCCACAGCTATTTGGCTCACAGGTACAGCACACATCAATAGCCAGGAAGATGGAGCTATGGCGAAGAATAGTGGACAGGGTCAACTCTGTGGGACAGCACCCAAGAAATAGGGAGGACATCAGGAAGAGGTGGAACGACCTACAGGGGAAGATGCGTTCAACGGTCTCCAGGCACAACATCGCGGTTCAGCGGACTGGCGGCGGACCCCCACCTCCTCCCCCACAACTAACAACATGGGAGGAGCAAGTCTTGACCATCATGCATCCAGAGGGCCTCGGAGGAGTCGGTGGAGGAATGGACACTGGTAAGTCAATTCTTAACTATCATATCCCCCACCCTACCTGCATGCTATCACACCCCCCCACCCTCACACCCTCCCCTATCACCCCAACTCCTCACTAATGTACTAATAACACAAACTACACATCCCAAAACCAAACCCTGCATGACACAACTAAGCATGGACACCCATCACGAAAGCATGCCCACTGCACATACCCATAACAACCCACTAACCATCATCACACAAGCCCCCACACAGGAATGCTAGCACTGGGGTACACGGTCACCCACCCATTGCACACCATGACACACACACACATGCAATAATCATGCTCATATGCCCCTGCAGGAACACAAAGGGCCGTCACCACACCAGAGCGTCCAGACAACACCACTCCACCTCCAGAAGAGGCCCACAGTGACGATAGCAGCTCTGCCCTACTGGAGCCTGATGACCAGGCCGGACCATCGTGGGCCTCAGGACAGTCGGTTCCCCTCGCACAGGCACAGCCCAACACTGATCTTCCACCCTCTGGTAACACCAGCACAGCACCCACCCAGCGGGCCCAAACCTCCCTACCCAGGACAGGTCAATCAGCGGTATGTCCACCACTACAGGGAACCCAGGCTAACCCACCACCCCAACAACAACAGGGACCTGGGGGCAGCGGTAGTGGGCACACAGTCCAGGGGACGGAGGCACAGGAACACAGGGGAACTGGGAGGGCTGCTGTGCGACAGGGGGCGGACAGGCCAAGGGAACCCACTCTCCACGAGGCCCTCACCTCCATCATGGGAGCATACCACCACTCCCAGGAGACGATGGCCACGGTCCTGGTCAAGTTTCAGGAGACCCAGCGCCTGCAGGAGGACCAGTATTTGGAGTTCAGGGAGGAGCTCAGGACCATCAGCTCCGCCCTGGGCACCATCGTAGGGGTGCTGAAGGACATACAGCAGACCCTGAGGGACACCGTGGCACTCCAAGGGGCCCCTGACACTAGCATGGACGATGAACTGCCCACCACCTCCGCCGGCGCTAGTGGACAGGGCGCCCCGCCACAGGACCACCACACCAGCACCCCACCCCCTGCAGACGGACAACCACCCCGCAAGCGGTCCCTGAGATCCAGGAACAGGACAGAGCAAGAATGCAAGACCCCCGCCAGGAAATGAGACCACCCTGATTGTCCCCCCACTGCCCCACTTTGTTACCCTGTCCATTCTTGAACTGCCCCAGCTCCTCTTCCTATGCCCAGATGGGCAGTGCACCTGTGAGACTAATAGACTGGACTCTGCCATGGACATTCCTCCGCCATCACCCATCTTCATTTAACAACCCCCTCCCAATTCTGAGCACTGCAATAAACACCCTTGAAACACAAAACAATCTGGAGTCAGTCTATGATTTGTTAAAATGTAATATCAATGACAGTGTGAAAATGCGTTGTGAAATGTAAAAGCAACATACCAATGTCACACATCAAAAGTCCTTGAAGGATGCAAGTAGATGACACACGTTGGTAACCACACCTGTGAAACCGTAATGGAAAGAAACAACTCAATTACCAAATAATCCCAAGTAATTACACAGAGGATAGAGGAAGACGTGTGACAGTGAATGTAATCTAAAATCTGAACATTTTCACTGGAAATATTGCTGTATGACTGACTCCCTGTTGTCATTGTCTTCTTACTCAGCTTCCTCCTCATCACTGTCCCCAGGCTCCACAGGCTCCACAGCTGCTGCAACACCGTCATCTGGACCATCCCCCTGCAGAAAAGGCACCTGGCATCATAAAACCAAATTATAAAGCATCGAGCAGGCGATGATGATCAGGCACACCTTCTTCGGTGAGTAGAATAGGGAACCACCTGTCATATGGAGACACCTGAATATGGCCTTAAGGAGGCCGAAGGTGCGTTCGATCACCCTCCTAGTCCGCCCATGGGCCTCATTGTAGCGTTCCTCTGCCCTGGTCCTGGGATTCCTCACTGGGGTCAGTAGCCAGGAAAGGTTGGGATAACCAGAGTCCCCTAATAGCCATACACAGTGCCTCTGGAGTTGACCCATCATATCAGGGATGGTGTTATTCCGCAGGATGTAGGCGTAAAGCACAGAGCCAGGGAACATAGCATTAACCTGGGAGATGTACTGGTCTGCCAAACATACCATCTGTACATTCATAGAATGATAACACTTCCTGTTTCTGTACACCTGTTCACTCCTGTGGGGGGGGACCAGAGCTACATGGGTCCCATCAATGGCACCTATGACGTTGGGGATATGTCTAAGGGCATAGAAGTCACCTTTAAATGTAGGCAAATCCTCCACCTCAGGGAAAATGATGTCTCTCCTTGCCGTGTTTCAGCAGGGCAGACAACACTCTGGACAAGACGTTGGAAAACATAGGCTGGGACATCCCTGATGCCATGGCCACTGTTGTCTGAAAAGACCCACTTGCAAGGAAATGGAGCACTGACAGCACCTGCACGTCAGGGGGGATTTCTGTGGGATGGCGGATTGGTGACATCAGGTCTGGCTCCAACTGGGTACATAGTTCCTGGATTGTGGCACGGTCAAACCTGTAGGTGACGATGACATGTCGCTCTTCCATTGTCAACAGGTCCACCAGCGGTCGGTACACCGGAGGATTCTGCCATCTTCTCACATGTCCCAGCTGACGGCGCCTACGAAGGACAAGAGCGACGATAAAGTAAATTTTCATCCAGGTATGTACCGACAATTACACAGAACACGACACCACACACAAAACCCTTCCTGTATGTGTGTTGAGTGTAGGCCTAGCTATGTGTGACGCAGAATTAAATGAAGCCATGTGGGCCCCTGAAATGGCGGCTGCCTGACCTCTACACTGGGACAATGGGATTGTGGGGTAACTGTGCTGACGTTGCACACCGTCGCGGTCGTAGACCGTGGCGCAATGCTGCATTGGTTCACATAGGACCCTATGGGTCCCAGGAGCCAATGAACAGGTGCGCCTGCGGTGATGATACGCACCGCCGCGGACGTCACCGCCGCGGACGTCACCGCCATTTTCTATCTGTTCAATCACTAGATACCTGACCTTCGACAGGAGAGGACCTACACTGCAAGTGCTGCTGGGACCTCGGTCTGGAAGGGACGATGGCTGCTGCTTCTGGGGAAAGGGCCCCTGCCTTCACTGCTCAGGAGTTGGAGAAACATGTAGACGGGGTCCTCCCCCAGTACACGCTACTTTACGGTCCTCCAGACCAACAGGTTAGTACACAGGGAGCACGTTGTATGGGCTAGGCCTGGGTGGAGAGGGCTGGGTGGAAGAGGGAAGGGGCCAGAGTTCAGGGAACATTAATGCATGTCAATGAATGGGCCACATGCTTAGAGTAGGGAGGGGGGGCCACTCACATCGACGGTGCAGTTGGTAATGACTTCTCTTCTTCCCTTGTGCATGTCATGTAGGTCAGCGCCCACCAGCAGAGGGACATTTGGCGTGCCATCGCCAAGGACGCCCGGACCCTGGGGGCCCACCAGAGACGGGGCACCCACTGCCATAAAAGATGGGAGGACATTCGCCGCTGCAGCAAGAAGACGGCGGAGGCTCACTATGAGGTCACTATGACCCCCCTGATGTTCCGGATCCTGGCAGTGGCCTACCTGGAGTTGGATGGGCACTTGAGGGCATCACAGCAGACACAAGGGGGTGAGTACAACCTCATTCTGCTGACTTTGCGCGCAGTAGAGGCGTTCTGGGTGGGGGCGGAGGGCTGTGGGTGTACCTAGGCCAGCCAGAAATGCGTAGACTAGGCCCCTCTGTAATGCAGACCATGTGGCACTCTACACCACCTCAGTACAGTGCCAAGTACAGGTATAGTTGCCCCTGTGGCATCCATGTGTGCAGATGTCCACCATAGCGATGTAGGCCATATCCCAGGAATTGCATATGCAGAGGACAGGAGCACGGCGTAATGCAGGGGGCTGCTGTGTCTGTCTTGTCCGCCAACGGTAGCGGTATGCCATGCACTCAACCTGTTCTTCTTCTGACTGCCCCCCCCCCTTTTTGTGCTCTCCCTGTTCTTTTGTGCATTAGCATCATCAGGCGGAGGTACAGTGGCATCGGCGCACGAGGGAGCTGCATCCCACATGGCCATGGAGGGCCACACCACGGACTCAGAATGCACCAGTGGGACGGAGGGCGAGGGGAGCTTCACGTCGGCCACCGGATCACCAACCAGCGACACGTACTCGTCCGCCGATGAGGGCTCCCTTGTGGTGGCGGCACCATCTGTGCGCCCCACTACTACAGGTACAGCCGCCACCTCCCCTACCAGCACCGCCCTCCCAGCAGCCCCTCAGTGTTCGCCCCGTGCCCGCTCACCCAGGAGGGTGGGCATCCCCTTCGCCCCAGGCACCTCAGGCCCTGCCCCAGTCACCCCTGCTGCCCTCAGTGAGGAGGCCATTGACCTCCTCAGGTCACTCACTGTTGGGCAGTCTACCATTGTGAATGCCATCCATGGTGCAGAACGAGAGTTGCAACAGAGTAATGCATTCCTGGAGGGCATTCATTCTGGTCAGGCTGTCCTTCAGCGAACCCTGCAATCTCTGGCCTCAGCACTGATGGCAGCCATTGTCCCTGTGTCTAGCCTCCCCCCTCCAACCTCCTCCACCCAGACCCAATCCCCTGTACCCCAGCCCATCCCAAGCACACCTACAGACCAGCATGCACACAAGTCAGCACACACAAGTAGCTCAAGCAAACATAGGCACCACACAACCCACAGGCACTCACGTAAGCCTCATTCACATACAGACACAGCAACATCCACTGCCTCCAATGTGTCCACCTCCTACTCTTCTCCCTCCTCCCTCTCAGTTTCGTCTACACACACACCTGCATGCACCAATTCTACAGGCACCAGGAATCGCACCAGGACACCCAGCACCACAAGCCGCTCACCTGCACTCACCACCTCCACTGCCATTTACACGTCCCCTGTGTCCTCTCCCAGTGTGTCTGTGACGCCCCCTCCCAAAGTACACAAACGCCGGCAACCACACACCCAACATCCATCCACCTCACGACAGCCTCCAGTACCTGCACCTGCACCCAAAACACCTAAAGTGACACCTCCTACAACCACCTCCTCTTCCTCCACTCCCAGACCCCCTCAAACTACCCATCCCAGTGTTCGTCAGAAACTGTCCCTGTGTAAAGTTGACCTTTTTGCCCCCACCCCCCTCCAATTCATCAGTCCCGTCGTAGTGCCTCAGCCAAAAAGCCTCCAATACCAGTGGTGCCTGTTCAAGGTATGTGGAGTGCACTGGCCTACAGGGCAGGCAGCCCACCCCCTGTAAAGGCTCTGAAATTGGAAAGTGGACGACGGGACCGTGTGAAGACTCCTGGTGGGAAAACAACTCACAGGGGTCCCAAGGGGATTGGAGAGTCAGCTGTGACTCCACCAAAGGTGGGGAAGGGCCAAAGGAAGTCTGCCCAGCCTGTTGTGAGTCTCACGGCGGAGAAGGGCGGCATCATTCCCGGCAGTCGAGATGCCACCGCCAACACTGTCGTCACTGGTCAGGAGACCACCGCCACCGCCGGAGTCAGTGCCCAGGAGGGCCCAAGTATCGTCACTGGTCAGGAGACCACCTCCGGAGTCAGTGCCCAGGAGGGCCCAAGTATCGTCACTGGTCAGGAGACCACCGCCGGAGTCATTGCCCAGGAGGGCCCCAGTATCATCACTGGTCAAGAGACCACCGCCGGAGTCAGTGCCCAGGAGAGCCCAAGTATCGTCAATGGTCAGGAGACCACCGCCACCGCCGGAGTCAGTGCCCAGGAGGGCCCAAGTATTGTCACTGGTCAGGAGACCACCGCCGGAGTCAGTGCCCAGGAGGGAGCTGGCTGCCACAGCCCCGGTGCGCTATGAGGGAACGTCATGCCACACACCAATGCCCAGTCTGGGTATCGTCATGCCACACACCAATGCCCAGTCCATGGAACGTCATGCCACACACCAATGCCCAGTCTAGGGATGATCGTCATGCCACACACCAATGCCCGTTCCAGAGACCGCCATGGCAAAGCACCGCTGAACAGTCCAGAACCGCCATGGCAAAGCACCGCTGAACAGTCCAGAGACCGCCATGGCAAAGCACCGCTGAACAGTCCAGAGACCGCCATGGCAAAGCACCGCTGAACAGTCCAGAGACCACCTTTGCAAAGCACCGCTGAACAGTCCAGAGACCGCCATGGCAAAGCACCGCTGAACAGTCCAGAACCGCCATGGCAAAGCACCGCTGAACAGTCCAGAGACCGCCATGGCAAAGCACAGCTGAACAGTCCAGACACCGCCATGGCAAAGCACCGCTGAACAGTCCAGACACCGCCATGGCAAAGCACCGCTGAACAGGGCAAGCACTGCCATGGCAAAGCACCGCTGAACAGTCCAGAACCGCCATGGCAAAGCACAGCTGAACAGTCCAGAACCGCCATGGCAAAGCACCGCTGAACAGTCCAGAGACCGCCATGGCAAAGCACCGCTGAACAGGGCAAGCACCGTCATGGCAAAGCACTGCTGAACAGTCCAGAACCGCCATGGCAAAGCACCGCTGAACAGTCCAGAACTGCCATGGCAAAGCACCGCTGAACAGTCCAGAACTGCCATGGCAAAGCACCGCTGAACAGTCCAGAGACCGCCATGGCAAAGCACCGCTGAACAGTCCAGACACCGCCATGGCAAAGCACAGCTGAACAGGGCAAGCACCGCCATGGCAAAGCACCGCTGAACAGTACAGAACCGCCATGGCAAAGCTCCGCTGAACAGGTCAGAACCGCCATGGCAAAGCACCGCTGAACAGTCCAGTGACCGCCATGGCAAAGCACCGCTGAACAGGGCAAGCACCGCCATGGCAAAGCACCGCTGAACAGGGCAAGCACCGCCATGGCAAAGCACCGCTGAACAGTCCAGAACCGCCATGGCAAAGCACCGCTGAACAGTCCAGAACCGCCATGGCAAAGCACCGCTGAACAGTCCAGAGACCGCCATGGCAAAACACCGATGAACAGGGCAAGCACCACCATGGCAAAGCACCGCTGAACAGTCCAGACACCGCCATGGCAAAGCACCGCTGAACAGTCCAGACACCGCCATGGCAAAGCACCGCTGAACAGGGCAAGCACCGCCATGGCAAAGCACCGCTGAACAGTCCAGAACCGCCATGGCAAAGCACCGCTGAACAGAGCATGCACCGGGTAAGAATGTAAAGACCGCCACATCAAGCATCCTTATCCCATGTGCATCTGGGACAGTGACGGGACAGGAACTTTCACGGGGAGACTGATCCAGTCTGGCCACCAGTCCCCCTCCAGAGCCACTGGCGGATGTTATCTACTTGAGAGACTGTGGCTTTGCACTCCCCAGGATATGGCAGTGGGCAAACCACCCACTGTAGAGACTGTGGCTTTGCACTCCCCAGGATGGTACAGTGGGCAAGCCACCCACTGTAGAGACTTGTGAGACTGTGGCTTTGCACTCCCCAGGATGGTACAGTGGGCAAGCCACCCACTGTAGAGACTTGAGAGACTGTGGCTTTGCACTCCACAGGATTGATCAGTGGGCAAGCCACCCACTTGTGAGACTTGAGAGACTGTGGCTTTGCACTCCCCAGGATACATCAATGGGCATGGAGCCCCGTTGTGGATCTGGATTTGCAGTCATCCGACTGAGGTGCCCCCCCTTCCCTTCCCCCTGAGGTGCCTGTAGTATTTCTATCTGATGTTCTCTCCGATTGAGGACAGGTATCTTTTGTGGTCCTCGCCCATGCATTTTTGGACTAGTGGTGCACGGACATTGCTATGTGCATATCTGCACTCCTTCTCGTAATGTATATATTTCTGGCTGATATTCTTATATATCTGTATATTTTTGACAGACATGTATATTGATACATTACAATGTTTGAACAGATTTCGCTTTGTCTTTGCATTCTTCCGGGGGGACTGTGGGTTGTTACTGTGATTTTTTTGGATGCATTGGTGTGTATGTTGTAATATGTGAGGGTGGGGGTGGGGGTGGGAGTGTTTCGTGGGTGTCCCCCTAACTTTTGCCTCCTCTCTCCCCCATGTCGTAGGTGCTGTACTCACCGTTGTCTTCGGCTGCGCCGCTGTTGGTCTTCGTAGATGAGTAGGGATACAAGGGCCGGAAGAATGTGTAATTCGGGCTCCATGGAGTCCTCGTTTCTCGTGGGATGTGTTGAGGTGAGCGTTTTACCATTGCAGTAACTGTTTCCGTCGTGTTTTTATCCACGGTGAATCCACCCCTGAAAAGGTGGCGGATTGGTGGGTTGTGATACTATGGGCGGTACATTGTCTTCCGCCTGTCTGTTGGTGGTGACCGCCGCGCTGCTTGTCTGTACCGCTGTGGCGGGCGGTGTGTTAAAGTGGCTGTCTTTGTTGGCGGTTTCCGCCAGGGTCATAATTCCCTTTTTTGGTCCGCCTCCCTGTTTGCGGTATTACCGCACCTTTAACAGCGTCCGCCAGGGTTGTAATGACCCACTAAGTTTCTAAAAGTTGGAATACTTTTTAAGAATCTAAAACTATCTCTAGAACTTAATTCAAACATTCACAAAACTTTTAAACTCTAAAA
Source organism: Pleurodeles waltl (assembly GCF_031143425.1). Lineage (NCBI taxonomy): Eukaryota > Metazoa > Chordata > Amphibia > Caudata > Salamandridae > Pleurodeles > Pleurodeles waltl. The sequence goes on from NC_090440.1 coordinate 266,175,807, forward strand.
TAAATGCTAACAGGGACTAACACAAGGCCCTAGCAGGACTTTTAAAAATTTAGAAAAATAGCTCAAATTTCAAAAATCAGTTTCTAATGACAATTTTTTGGAATTTAGTCATGTGATCGGGTATTGGCTGAGTAGTCCAGCAAATGCAAAGTCTTGTACCCCACCGCTGATCCACCAATGTAGGAAGTTGGCTCTGTATGCACTATTTCAAAGTAAGGAATAGTATGCACAGAGTCCAAGGGTTCCCCTTAGAGGTAAGATAGTGGCAAAAAGAGATATTTCTAATGCTCTATTTTGTGGTAGTGTGGTCGAGCAGTAGGCTTATCAAAGGAGTAGTGTTAAGCATTTGTTGTACACACACAGGCAATAAAACTCAGAAACAATTCCAGGCCAATAGGTTTTTGTATAGAAAAATATTTTTTCTTAGTTTATTTTAAGAACCACAGGTTCAAGATTTACATGTAATACTTCAAATGAAAGGTATTGCAGGTAGGTACTTTAGGAACTTTGAATTAGTAAAATAGCATATACAGTTTTCACATAAATCACATATAGCTATTTTAAAACTAGACACACTGCAATTTTCAACAGTTCCTGGGGGGAGTAAGAGTTTGTTAGTTTTTGCAGGTAAGTAAACCACCTACGGGGTTCAAGTTTGGGTCCAAGGTAGCCCACCGTTGGGGGTTCAGAGGAACCCCAAGGTTACCATGCCAGCCGCTCAGGGCCGGTCAGGTGCAGAGGTCAATGTGGTGCCCAAAACGCATAGGCTTCAATGGAGAAGGGGGTGCCCCGGTTCCAGTCTGCCAGCAGGTAAGTACCCGCGTCTTCGGAGGGCAGACCAGGGGGGTTTTGTAGGGCACAGGGGGGGACATAAGTCCACACAGAAAGTACACCCTCAGCAGCGCGGGGGCGGCCGGGTGCAGTGTGCAAACAAGCGTCGGGTTCTCAATAGGTTTCAATGGGAGACCAAGGGGTCTCTTCAGCGATGCAGGCAAGCAAGGGGGGGGCTCCTCGGGGTAGCCACCACCTGGGCAAGGGAGAGGGCCACCTGGGGGTCGCTCCTGCACTGGAGGTCGGATCCTTCAGGCCCTGGGGGCTGTGGGTGCAGAGTCTTTACCAGGCGTGTGATCTTAGAAGCAGGCAGTCGCGGTCAGGGGGAGCCTCTGGATTTCCTCTGCAGGCGTCACTGTGGGGGCTCAGGGGGGTCAACTCTGGCTACTCACAGTCTCGCAGTTGCCGGGGAGTCCTCTCTGAAGTGTTTGTTCTCCGCAAGTCGAGCCGGGGGCGTCGGGTGCAGAGTGCCAAGTCTCACGCTTCCGGCGGGAAACACGAGTTGTTTCAAAGTTGCTTCTTTGTTTCAAAGTTGCAGTCTTTGGTGAACAGAGCCGCTGTCCTCTGGAGTTCTTGGTCCTTCTAGATGCAGGGCAGTCCTCTGAGGCTTCAGAGGTTACTGGTCCCTGTGGAAAGCATCGCTGGAGCAGTGTCTTTAGAAGTGGGAGACAGGCCGGTAGAGCTGGGGCCAAAGCAGTTGATGTCTCCGTCTTCTCTGCAGGGTTTTTCAGCTTAGTAGTCCTCTTCTTCTTAGGTTGCAGGAATCTGAGTTCCTAGGTTCTGGGGAGCCCTTAAATACTAAATTTAAGGGCGTGTTTAGGTCTGGGGGGTTAGTAGCCAATGGCTACTAGCCCTGAGGGTGAGTACACCCTCTTTGTGCCTCCTCCCTGAGGGGAGGGGGCACATCCCTAATCATCCTATTGGGGGAATCCTCCATCTGCAAGATGGAGGATTTCTAAAAGTTAGAGTCACCTCAGCTCAGGACACCTTAGGGGCTGTCCTGACTGGCCAGTGACTCCTCCTTGTTTTTCTCATTATCTCCTCCGGGCTTGCTGCCAAAAGTGGGTCCGTGGCCAGAGGGGGCGGGCAACTCCACTAGCTGGAGTGCCCTGGGGTGCTGTTACAAAGGGGGTGAGCCTTTAAGGCTCACCGCCAGGTGTTACAGTTCCTGCAGGGGGAGGTGTGAGGCACCTCCACCCAGTACAGGCTTTGTTACTAGCCACAGAGTGACAAAGGCACTCTCCCCATGTGGCCAGCAACATGTCTGGTGTATGGCAGGCTGCTAAAACTAGTCAGCCTACACGGATAGTCGGTTAAGGTTTCAGGGGGCACCTCTGAAGGTGCCCTCTGGGGTGTATGTTACAATAAAATGTACACTGGCATCAGTGTGCATTTATTGTGTTGAGAAGTTTGATACCAAACTTCACAGTTTTCAGTGTAGCCATTATGGTGCTGTGGAGTTCGTGCATGACAGACTCCCAGACCATATACTCTTATGGCTACCCTGCACTTACAATGTCTAAGGTTTTGCTTAGACACTGTAGGGGCACAGTGCTCATGCACTTATGCCCGCACCTATGGTATAGTGCACCCTGCCTTAGGGCTGTAAGGCCTGCTAGAGGGGTGACTTATCTATACTGCATAGGCAGAGTGAGGTTGGCATGGCACCCTGAGGGGACTGCCATGTCGACTTTGTCTTTTTATCCCCACTAGCACACACAAGCTGGCAAGCAGTGTGTCTTTGCTGAGTGAGGGGTCCCCAGGGTGGCATAAGATATGCTGCAGCCCTTAGAGACCTTACCTGGCATCAGGGCCCTTGGTACCAGGGGTACCAGTTACAAGGGACTTACCAGGATGCCAGGGTGTGCCAATTGTGGAAACAAAAGTACAGGTTAGGGAAAGAACACTGGTGCTGGGGCCTGGTTAGCAGGCCTCAGCACACTTTCAAATCAAAACTTTACATCAGCAAAGGCAAAAAGTCAGGGGGTAACCATGCCAAGGAGGCATTTCCTTACATGCAGGAAATGAATTGCGCACACTGCCGATTCTATCAAGTATATGCAAATGCCATGAAATGATCGCGCACTCTGTAAGCGTTCTGAACACCAAGGTTTAACTGCGGAAAATGAATCACGCACACTGCCGATTCAAACAAGATTATGCAAATGCCATGAAATGATCGCACGCTCTGTCAGCGATCTGAACACCAAGGTTTAACTGCGGAAAATGAATAGTGCTCACTGCCGATTCAAACAAGAATATGCAAATGCCATGAAATGATCGCACGCTCTGTTAGCGATCTGAACATAAAGGTTTAACTGTGGAAAATGAATCGCGCACACTGCCGATTCAAACAAGAATATGCAAATGCCATGAAATGATCGCGCGCTCTGTTTGTTAGGGATCTGAACATCAAGGTTTAACTGCAGAAAATGAATTGCGCACACTGTCGATTCAAACAAGAATATGCAAATGCCATGAAATGATCGCGCAAGCCTTTGCCGATCTGAACACCAAGATTTGCATCAGGGCAATGATTTGCGTACTCTGAAAGTTTCATTAGTAGGTCCCAAAACTCAAGAGTCTTTTAGAACGAGGTTGGGGGCCCAACCCGAACTCCGTCTTACCACCCTGCTCAAGGATCACCAAAATGATGCGGGGCAGGCCTGGAACGTCAAGGTAGGCCTCCGGAACAGGAGCTCAGGAAAATGCTGCTGCTCTGCATCGGGACCTCTGAATAGTGAGCACATGGAGCTGGGCTGGCTCCCTTATATAAAGTCTGTCCCAGCCCATAAACCACACCCAGTCATGCTGCAGGGAAGGCTTCTAGAAGGTCCTAGAAAGGGACCACACCCTGATACACTCTGTAAGCCTGCAGCAATACCTTGCAAATGAACATTATTTACAAACATCATTAATAGTGGTTTCAAGGTAAAACTCTGCAATGCAAAAGGTTAACAAACTGCATATAAACACAATGCATGAATTATGCTCTTGCATAAAGACTGGGTTTTTGCATTTTTTTCACCCATAGAGCGTGCACTGCCTTGATGTTGACACTTCTCCTCATTGACCCTGTGAAGAGAAAACAGAACACCATTTATCTATCCAGGTTAGTGCGCTAACTGAACAGCTGGCAACAAAGCAACATTGTAGAACTTTAACAACGCATACCTAATAGGAACTACATTTGTTTTCAGGGAACATTTTCAGAGAGACTCTTTGAAAATACTTTTTAAGACTTGTGCATTTCTTAAGGAAGCAGCTCTTACACAAGACTTTGTGGGCAGTGAACAAATATGAGACTGGAGACTCTCTTTGCATACTGCTCTAGGAATGAGTATACTCAATGACATTCAACTACGAAAAATTATCGAAAGAGTCCTGAGTTGTGACAAGGAACTTTCTTTCACAAAATTGATGCTTACTCTAAAGGTAAGTCTTGGAGTTGAAGTGATACAGTGATTCTTGTTCTATGCACCACTGACATTGACTTACCTGATTGTCCCGGATAACCATGTTATGTTTTCATGTTCAGGATAATTACACACTAAAAAGTATAGGAATCAGTGATAACCCAGTCCTCCTAGCAATAGAATACGCAGACTCAATGCCGGACTAGAGGAACTTCTCTCTCTCATTCCCAACCCTCTTGCCCCTCACGAACACCTGTCAACGGTAGAAATTGAAAACCAGCAAGCAGTTTAGAGGGTAGTATGTGGACAGTCCTCACTCATAAGGAAGACCTGTGGTTTACCGGTGAGTGTCAAGCATAACAGTGTGCCAAGCTTCAAAACTAATTCCGCCTGAGTGATGTAGTCAAATCGAATTGACACCCAGGTCTTAGCACAAGTCCCATAAGAAGGTACTCCTTCTGTCACATTTTGCTCTGGCTTTTGCTGACATTCAGGAGGAGGTTCAGTGGTTAAGACAGGAAAACACTGATTTAAAAAGTGAACTCCAAGGAATACAAACTGCATTCAGTCCCTTCGACTAGGGAGGAGGAACACAACCCAAAGAACCACCAAAACTCCTTCAACCCCCACAGTTTACAGGTTTGCTGATGTCCTCCAAACAGGAATCTGTTTTCAACCAGTGAATGCCACAGTTACTACACTGACATCAGTCCCCTTAGCACGTCTTGAGCATTTCTTGGGAGATTATAACAAATATAACATTTTCATGAATCAATGCCATCTCCAGTTTCTTTGATCAACTAGTGCCTTTTTCAATGATGCTGCCAAGGTGACATATGTGATTTTCTCCTAAGGAGAGAATTCTGCCAATTGGTTAACTCATCCATTGTTGAAGGATGAACCTATTTTATACATCTTCCCACTCTTCAAGGAAACCATGCACTGGCTGTTTGTTAAGCATTTGTTTGTTCAGGCAAGCGACAATGAGCTTCGGAATTTATAACTGGGTAGCAAGGATCTCCTTAAATATATAACCAAGTTAAATCATCTAGTAACAGACCAATGGTGCAAGGAAAAACCCATATCTCTATTTCATAGAGGCCTACGGAATGACCTCAAATATGCCATAGCCCAGATTTTGGACCCACTGGAAGACTGTACACATGTCATTGATTTGGTGGTCAAGAGTCATCATCGGTTAGGTACAAGACAAGGTGAACAGTCTCAATGAGAGGGAAAGCTGTTAGTATTTACGACCGAGAAAAAAGAACCGGTAGAGAAAAGTGATGTAACAGAACCAATGCAAACTGTGGGACTGCACCTCCCAATAACTCAAGAAAAGATGGAATGCAGGAGAAAGTTGAACTTATGTCTTTACTGTGGGAAATCAGGACACTTTGCACAAGATTACTCAGGGAATCAAGAGCACAACTACTCTGATAGATCAGGGAAAACACTTTTGGATACCTAATTGGCTCCTCAGGGGATGAGATCAATTTAGTAGAGTCATACCCATCCAAGATCGCACATCATGGAGCCAACACCATTTGTAGGGTAGTGAAACATTGAACCATTAGTATCACTCTAGTCACAGCATTCCAAAAAGAAAAACATTAATCAATATTATTATACTCAGGGGCATCAGGACATTTCTGAGATCTCTGTGTTGCAGCATCCCGAGGAGTCCATAGAGTTAGAACACCAGAACCAGAAGCTAACAGGGCAGTAGTTGGGTCAGCTCTGTTTTCCAGGCATATTGTGTTCCGAACCCAACCATAAAAGATGAACTGGGTCAATGAACACACTGAAACCATAACCTTTGAATCCATCGACAACCCAGTTTTCAAGGCCATCCTTGGGACTCCATGGTGACAACAAATAACCCTAAATTCAATTGGGTGCTTTGACAGGTTATTCTAGGTTCCAGTTGATGTCTTCCTTCGTGCCACCAGGAAGCTCCAGACCTAATCACTCCTTTGCTCTGCGGGCTCAAAAAACAACTGTTGTTCTGCCAGATTGGTATCAAGACTTATAGGATGTCTTTAATGAGAAGAAATCTGCCCATTAACCCCTTCATAGGGCATTTTATTGTTACATCAATCAGGTCCCTGATGCTTCTCTGCCTTGAAGTAGAGTCTATGCTCAATCGGAACCAGAAAATCAGTATCTAGGACAATACCTGGACGAGCTGTTAAACAAAGGTTTCATTCATCGTTCAACTTACTCAGTGGCCTCACCATTATTCTTTGGGTCAAAGAATAATGGGGAGTTGTGTGTTTGTATCAATTATCTAAACAAATGTGTTTTCTTTTATTCTTCAGTGAATATGATTGTGTAATTATATACAGGCAGGGGACAAAACAGCTGCAAGCTCACACATTGTCTCACTGAGGAAGTGGGTCTGTAGCCAAAGTTAATGAACCTCCACCTGACATAATTCTAGGACATAGGATTGTGGCCACCTGTGCCTCAGAGGAATTCCAACAAATATTGAATAACACATGTTTTGCCTTTACTCCAAAAACAGTTTGTCCCGTTCCCCAAATTGATCCAAGAAGTGTTGCATTAGTGGCATGGAAACGCTCATGCAGGCCATCTTGTGGAAGAAAAATCTAATGCTAACTGTACACATTGGTTTTGGTGGTCAACCTTGTCTAGAGATGAGAAACAATTTGAACCTGTCCAGCTTGTACTAGAACCAAGACCCTACAACAACCACAAGCAGGATTGCTACATCCTTTTTCCATCTCTCCCGAGACTTGGAATACCCATTGTGTTTAGGTTTCGCTTATCACCCCCAAACTGATGAGGAAACAGAGAGTACAGACCAATCTATTGAATAAATAGTACAATTTCATTCTCACTAGTGAAAGGGATGAAGCACTCCCCCTAGCCAAATTTGTGTATAGCAACAGCAATTACACAGCTTGTACTCGTCTTTCTTTTGTGTCACAGGACACCATCCTATGATGTTCCCTTTGAATGAGATAGTAGTAAAATGTTCTGTTCCCTCAGTACAAGAGCACTATAAGCAGTTGACACACATCTTGCTAGAGCTGAAAATGAAACCTGCTTCCCTATCAGGATCCAATGAAACATCAGGCTGACAAACATTGTTCCCAGTAGCCAGAATACAAGGTGGGAAATCTGGTATGGATAATGAACTAAATATCTCCGACTGGAAGGTCCTAGAAAATTCCATTCCAGGTCCATAGGTCTTTACCCAATCACTATGGTTCTTAATCCAGTTTCCATCACGGTCACACTAACTCCTGAATACCAGAACTACAGAGTGCTTCATGTTTCTGTTATGCCCCCTTTCCACACACACACCAAATCAGAAGAGCACTCTCCACAGTAAAAGTGGTTCAACACTCGGAATATGAAGTTCAATGCATAGTAGATACAAAGCGTGTGTGCGGAAATTTATACTATCTGATTAACTGGAAGGATTATGGACCAGAGGAACAATCTTAGGAAATGGCCTCAACTGTCCATGCTCCATTCTTGATCCTTTAGTTTCACCTTCAATAGCCTTTCAAACATCGACCCCTCCATCAGCCATGGACGTAGGGACTTGTACCACTGGCAACGCCTATGTCATTTGGCCCTATGTCATTCTGCCCTGCTCAATCATCTTTAAATTCCCTGGTAAAAGTTGAATGCTTGTCATATTCCCTTTCCACAAGTAAAGGACTCTTTGTGGGCTTAATTTCTCACCATTTCGAACTATGTTCTGATTTTCCTATGTGCCATGCCTTTGGTCTAAAGTACCTCCAGTTATTGCCTTCTAGTGGGCTTTATGCCTTGTTCCCTGCGTGTGCCATACCTTTGGCTTGTTCCCTCCTTCTCCCCAGTCCTTCCTTATGGCTATGAGATCTTGCTCAAAATCTTATAAAATTTTGAGCAGATCACGTGACCAGTGGCCGTTTTGAGGAAGACAATATAAATACTTCACCCTCTAATTTCTGCCCTTTGCTCTTAGGCCACTGTCATAGACCAGGATATTTTACATGTATCATAGAAACTGTCCTCTATCTAGTGCTGGAAGACCATCTGGTGGACTTTTGAACTGGATTAAGATCTCACTAAGACACATCATCAAATAACTAGATATGGATTTGATTTATGTTGAGGTTGCTATCAACCCTTCCTTTGAGCCCCATACCTATGTCCATAATGCTAATTAATATCCATAATGGTAGCAGATTGTTGGGAAAAAATCTCTTACCTTACATCTCTTGGAGGCATTTTTGAACTGACCCAGGCATAGAGGTCCTTTTGTAGTTGCAGAGGAATTTAATATGACATATAAGCAATTATCCAATCTGGAAAGTTTAATGGTGCAGGAGGACAGTGAGTGGGGTATTCCTGTGTTGGAGGCTAACCATATTAAATATGCCGTAGTGTTACAACTAATAGCCCTGCCTCTAACAAGGGGAATGTGAGCTTGTAACAGTTGCAGTTCAAACACCTTCAGGAGGGGCTCTAGTGAAAGTAAAACTGAGTATGCCATGCTAGCTCTTCGCATCTGCCTTGCTTAAGTGGATAAGGAAGTAATAGAAATATGCAATAGTGATCACCACATCCTTTCCCTCAATTTGCAGGATAACCTTTTTTGGCATCTCCGGATTTGATCTCCCTAGAAAGCCCCCCTTCCTTTCATCTCAAATAACCACAGATATGTCAAGTTGTCTAAAAGAGCAAGTACTCCCAAGACATTGGGAACAATCTATGCAGCCCTTGAGCTCTAAGAAAACACTGCAATAAATGAGATTCCTATATCCATTATTCATTCAAAGTTGTTTGCTTGATTAAGAAATGATTTTGTAAAAGATTGCAGCCCTGTTTCCTATAAAGAATGACCGACCCCAAGGAACACTTCAGATTGCTAAATCTAATCTGGTGGATGCTGTTGAGTTTCAAAAGGAAGACAATAGCAAAAGCCAAGAGGCTATACAAATCTATTTTAGCCCATTGTTGGAAGGTATGAGATGACGGACACTGGTAGGATATGTTAGAAATACTTAAGTGAAGCAATGCCAGGTCCTTCTGGCACATTATTGCCCACAGACGCATGAAAACCATCAGCCATGTGGAGTTCCACTCTGCTCCTCAATCCGAGGAGAAACATTTTGTGACACTTTATTCAGAGTCTATAGACTACTACTCTTCCAGTGCTTCTGAGGTTCACTCCATCAGCCATGGAGACAATAGCAGTAAACCAACTCAGCAAACTTGAATTGCTATTATGAGAAACAGAGATGGTCATCAAGAGTTTAAAAGCAGAGAAACAGGATTCTGGGAAATCAGTACAGCTCTGAACTCACAATCTAAACACCTCTCTTTCAACGTTTTGTCAAACACAATAGCAGCAGGACACAAGATTCCAGAGATGTAGTAGTGTGATGTGATTATCCTCATTTATAAAAAGAGGTGTAAAGACAACCCAGCAAGTTACAGATGTGAGCCTTTTTTCTTTACTTTTCAGAAGATCTTCTGCAAACAGATACTAACCAAGTTACCGGAGAGGGTACTGGAAAATCACATCCTTATTGATCTCCATGCAGGGTTCAGAGACAGAGTTAGCACCATCAGCGGCAGCTCCTCCAAGGAGCATCACTCCACTGCTTTATGCAGTGAAGGAAAGGGAAAAATAATGCTTTTGTCATTTTATTTTTTGGGATGAGCTGAAGGAGGAGGGCTGGAGGAGTGGTTTGTGCACATAAGTGTGCATGACGCTTTGGCCAGCCATGTTGAACCGGACAAACAGTCATGTGCACTTTGCATATCTCCAGCTGGCTGTATTGGACAGCCAGGAAGAGTGCATAGAGTGCCACTCCCGGTCTGAGCGCTGAGGCAGGCCGCTAAGACCAATCACAACACTGCTGTCATGCTGGTTACAGCGGTGTCGTGATTGGAGGGGAGTCTGGAAGCCTGTGTGCTTCTAAGATTCAGTGAAGGGATAAGGAGGAAGGAGAGATGGAACCGTCTCTCCCATCATAAAAGATACGTTTTTTAACAATAGTAATTAATTTTTTTTATACCTGTAGCCACTCCAGTTGACAAGTAGCCGCCATTGAGCACCATTAATCAGATGTTCAGATTTCGAATTCTTTACTGAAATATGTCTCCTTAAAATATCAACAGCTGTATATGTCTTATATAGGTATGAGGGCAACTTTTTATATGGTTCCTAGAGCCACATTCTGGAAGGTGTGCACATTTCAAAATTTCATGGTGTTCCAGAGACACTGCTAGCAGTGGCATTTTGACACCTATCTCCAAATCACATTTGGAAGTTGTGAATTAACTAAATTAATTCTGATCCAAAGATGTGTGTGGCAGGTCTCTGTACTTGCTCCAACACTCTTTATCATTTACATCAATTAAGTAATTGATTTATAATTGACTGCTACAATGACTCCCACGAAGTGGCTGCACCTAAGGTTCAGGCAAACATCTGTGAAAACTAGGCACCCGAGGAAGTCCAGGATGGTGTGCCTTGTGTGCATTACATTAAGCTTTCTTCCTTCACAAGGACTTCCATTGACACTGGTTTTGATCTGTTCCTGGCGCAGGCACTAAGCATAGCCACACAAGTGGTGTTGCAAATTCATATGTACAAGTGGGGGAACTCTGGGTAGTCAGAATTTTGTGGATCCCCTCTAAAAGTTTAAATGACAGAAATACAAATACAAGTGCAATTTAAGGCAAAGTTTGAAATTTGCAGAATGTTGTGGGTAAGAAACCATCATGGGATCCATGTGACATTCACCACACTGCACTCCCATAGTTGTCTGTGTTTTCAGAAATTTCTTGATCTGTTAAGTTTCCCTCGGTGGCTGCTGAGCCTCCTGCCCAGGTCTAAATACCGCAGCTACCCACATTACCGAATCAGGTGATTTTTTTGATATTATATTGATGTCTTCACATTGCGTTTTGAACCGTTTTTTTTATAGTAGCTGATATGCCCACCCACACAAATGAGGTGTGAGAGAGCATAGCCTACATAACCTATATTAAAATGAAATGCTTATATCAATGTGTAATAATGCTGCATAGAAAACAATAATAATAGCGGTTTCGCTTAAACGTGCACCTGAATTGTGATCACGGTAAATGGCCATCAATGTATACACAAACTACTAATGATGAATAAAATGTTTATGTTATGTTTAATCAAGCTTGTATTAACATTTATGTTATTGCATTTGTATTGAAAACCTTTATAGGCCTTAAGTTAGCGTAAGCTGCGGGTTTTAGCTATCAGCTTTCATATTAAATGCATTTTTCTGTTTTTCCAGTGTGCTGACTCGCAAAGGGCCATGACACTGCAAATGTTCTTTTTCCTTCAACTTGGAAGACGAATGTATCTATGTAGATTCTGTTTCCAAGCGCATATTTGGTGCCTTGGTTTAAAAGCTATGTGCAAATTGAAACAAATGTAGATTAATGAAATGTACAAGGTCATTTAGACCGATGGACAATGAATCTGCTGACCCAAAAGACGTGCCAAAGAGTGAAGTAACGCCGGATGTGCCACCTCCGAAGACGTCAATTATGAAGACCAATCAAAGAACCACAAACTAATGTGGGGTGACAATTGGGATTACCAAAATGCTAAATTTGATAGGTTAAAGATAGTGGGGTATAGTTAGTGTCCAATGGGATTTTAAGGGAATGTACTACGAAAAAGGGATAAAAACCCATGTCACAGCTTGAGCGTCAAGATGGCGGCCGCACCTTAAAGGTGCTCCGGACCCCTCCGTCATCCGCTCGAGAAACACACACAAATCAGCTCTCCCCGGAGGAGGGAGAGACGGAGGAAGATCAGGGCAGCCCCCGGGGCAAAAGAGTCGTAGTCCGGAGTTCGCAGGCTCAGGGGGAGCAGAGAACAGACGGAGCGTCCCACACTCAAAATGGCGGGCGCTCCGAGCGCATAAACGCTGCTGGTGAAGTGACGGTGATCGGGATCACGAGTGACCAGCCTAGAAGAGAAAGAGAACCATAATGACAGCGCGCAAGTCCGACGATACTTGACAATCCGAGGGGGAGAGAGGAGACCCTTGGCATACGATGTCTCGCGCCCAAATGGCAGGTGCGCAGAAGTCGGGAAGCAACAGAGCTTAGAGACCTCGGCTGGGTGAGGCCCGTACCCCTGTGAATGGCGGGGGGCAGCACCGTATCGGAGGGACTGGGACGAACCTGAGGACCCGGAGAGTGCTGGAAGCGCCCCGAAAGACGAAGGCAGGTAGTGGTGGCCTTCTCGCTGCCTCCTCCTCTTCCCCTCTGCGCTGGTGAGCGGCTGCTAACCCACCCCCCCCACCCCCCCTTTTCGGGACATACTGGGGAAGACGCCGGGGGCCTTGAAGGAAGGGGGGGAGCGACTTGTTTTTCCCCCCGTGACTAATAATCCTCGGTCATTGGGAGATCAAGATCAGGGGGTGTGAGGTGGACGAGGTGAAGAATGGATCCTATCTGCAAGGCTGGCATGAAGAAAGGCTGAGGCCCTTGTGACCAAAGGACGAATTAAGACACACCAGCGGAAGTGAGCACAATGGTAGAAATGGGCACTCCAGCAGAAATTGAGGAGTAAGCGGCATGGAAATAACCCACAAGCAGGCCCAACAAGGTAGTTAAAATGGGCAAAGATAGGCAAACCCGCCCCGCCGCGGCGCAGACACGTATCGACCAATTCGCCACGGGGCCCAGTGGAGCCTCGAAAGATGACCGAAAGACAGAAAATGGCGAAAGAAAACAAACCGGGAACAGTGACCTGGCAGCCATTCTTCAAGCAATACAGTCCTCCCAAGAGGCGGTGGAAGGCAAAATTGGAGAGGTGAGGGTGGACGTGGCCCTGGTACGCCAAGACCTTCGCAACACTACAGCGAGGATTGCAGAAACGGAGTCGAGGATATCCACGGTGGAAGACGATCTGGCGGCCCTCAAAACACAGGTATCAACACTAACAACTCGGACAGCGGAACTATACCGAAGGGCAGAAGATGCTGAAAATAGATCCCGCCGCAACAACCTCAGAATTGTGGGTCTGCCCGAAAGCACCGCCGCATACTCCCTGGCCATATTCCTGGAGGACTGGTTCCGGTCCTGGCTGTCCCGGGACCTTTTGACACCCTGGTTTGCGATTGAACGCGCCCATCGGGCCCTGCAGGCCAGGCCCCCCCCAGGCTCTCCACCGAGGCCAGTGATCCTTAGACTTTTCAACTTCAGAGACAGAGATGCGATACTCCAAGCGGCAAGATCAAAAGGAGACCTGCATTGTGACGAGACTAAAGTTATGATGTTTCCAGATTACACCAAAGATGTTCAAATGCAACGCCGCTCGTTTATAGAAACTAAACAAAAACTAAGGGCGATGGAGGTGCCGTACCGTCTTCTCTTCCCGGCCAAGCTAAGGGTGGTTCACAGCAACAAGACCTACTTCTTTGAATCCCCCGATCAGGCGTGGAAGTGGCTAACCGAAGAGGTCCGATGGGTCTTAATGAGGGAGAACGGCGACTGGCAATCTCGGGTCAGCAAAGGAGCAATCAGCCGCGATGGCCCCGGGAGTCTCGCCGGAGAACTCGTTCCAGGAGGCGCAGGGAAGGGGGAGAGTCGATCTCGGGTTCCCCCCGAGGCTCCGCAGAAGATTCAACCCAAAGGCCTGGGGTAGAAGTGAGACCGAGAGACAAGGAAGTGAACCGGAGCCCCCTGGATCCTGGAGAGCAGCTCCCCGGAACAGTAGATGACACTGATCTCTCACAGAGTCCAGTGATGTGAGTCCTCCTCCGGAGAGAGGAAAACTGGAACAGAAAGGCCAAAGACCAGGAGATGGTCATGGAGCTTGGGTTCAAGCATTACAAAACTTAACACTTCTTAATCCGCAAAAATGGAGGGGTCCACCATAGCTCAGACACTAACAGTTATCAGCTCGTTATGTTTGGGAATGGGCTGTTGCTATTGGGTGACAGATGCTTCTGGGGGGAAGTATGGGGTGGGATGGGAGTTGGGGGACTTGTTTGTTTATATTCAGCTAACAGGCTGTTGTTATTGTTCTGCATAGTTGTAGGTCTATGGTCTCCACTACCGACCGGGAACAATAGTAATAGGACATCCAGACACAGAAACACTAGGAAAGAACCAAGGGAGAAATCACTGGGGTCAGAGTACGGATGGGTGAGAGGGGAGGAATGGGGATGACTCACATAATATCATGGAACGTAAACGGGCTCCTTGACAAGATTAAGAGATCAGCAGTACTCACTTACATTCATAGACATAAACCTAACATACTCCTGATGCAGGAAACACATCTCATGGGGAGTCACTGCCCCTTCTTAGCCCGCAAGGGATTTGACAGGGTATTCCATGCAGGGTTTACGAGAGGCTCAAGGGGGGTTGCTGTACTGCTGCATCACTCCCTACCTTTGGTGGTGAGACAAGAATGGAGAGACCCGCTAGGGAGGTACGTGGCAGTCTCAGGCATGGTAGAGGGCCAGACAATGAATATTGTGAGTGCTTACGCTCCCCCAAACATGGTGCGTAAAACCCTAGAAGATCTGACAAGGTTATTAGCAGAACTACCCCCTGGGAAAACGGTAATAGGGGGTGACTTCAATGCAGTCCCAAACCCAGGACTAGATACGAGCGGGGGACCCTCAGCTCATAGACAGGCATTGGCCACTAGTCTGGAAGGATGGATGGCATCAACAGGGCTCTGCGATGCATGGAGGGTGTGGCACCCGAGAAGCAAACAATTCACACATAGGTCGGCAGCCCACAACACACAGTCCAGAATAGACCTGGTGTTGGTGTCAGCCAGGGAATGTGGACACCTCTCCCACATCGAGATCCTGCCGCGGGGGATCTCGGACCACGCACCGGTTCGGCTCAGGATGGGCCTTGCCGACCCGCTGATTCGCCCCATATGGAGACTAAACGCATGGCACTTGCAAGACGAGGAAGTTGTAGATAGCTTAAGGGTGTTGTTGCGCGATTACTTCAACACTAATGAGGGCTCAGTGAAATCGCCGAGAACCCTATGGGCTGCAAGTAAGGTAGTAATGAGAGGGATAGCCAAGGGCCTGATCCGTGCTCGGGAGCGCACTCGTGACTCCTGAATCACTCAACTGGAAGCTTGTGTCACTCTTCTTGAGATAGAACAGGAATCACACTCAGACGAACAAATAACCAGAAACCTCTTGCTGATTCAGGAGGAAATACGTAGTCTATCCCTAGAAACGGCAAAACACATGTGGCGCGCCTCCACGGCTCGAGTATACGGTTGGGGTAATAAAACAGGGAAACTATTGTATTGGTTGATTTCCCAACAACAGGCTCCCCGAATCTTCCCTGAGATATGCAATGAACGAGGAGATCGAGTGGTGGAGCTCCAAGAGGTGGCCGAAACATTCGCCGAATTCTATAAGGCCCTATACCGAGCGACAAGTCCAGAAGTTAGGGACTCCCCAGACGGGTTCCTGGCGGACTCTTCACTCCCGGTTCTGCCCACTGTGGATGTACGGGCTCTGGAGGAACAGTTGACGGAGGCGGAGATCAGCGAGGCCATATCGGCAATGGGGGTGGGGAAAACTCCCGGGCCCGATGGGTTTCCCCCAGAATACTATAAAAGACTCAAAGGGGAACTGGTTTCCCACCTATTGAATCTCTACACTGAGGTGGACCAAAAGGGCTTCTTTCCAGACGGACTAGACATTGCCACCATTGTTGTACTGCCTAAGACCCAACCCCCCTCCCTCTCCTGCGCTGACTACAGACCCATATCTCTCATCAACAGTGAAGTAAAGATCTATGCCACAATGCTGGCCTCCCGCCTAAAAAAGGTGATGCCCTTACTGGTGTACCCAGATCAGTGCGGCTTCATGACCGGACGAAGCACACGCCACTGTATACGAAGGCTCCAGGTGGCTCTTGCAGGGCGGCACCGTTTGCCCCAGCAACTGGCTCTCCTATTCATCGACTTTGAAAAGGCATTTGACTCAGTTGACTGGGAATTCCTCTTCGCGGTGCTCCGGCGGGCCGGCTTTGGGCCACGGTTTCGTAGACTGGTTCAGGCCTTGTATGCCAGACCCATGGCGCGGGTCAATGGAGTCTTGTCCTCGGCCTTTCCGATACATCGGGGAACGCGACAGGGCTGCCCCCTCTCCTCTTTGCTCTGCCCATTGAGCCATTGGCGGGAATGTTGAGAGAAGATCCGATTTATCAGAGTTGGAGATGGGGCCCCTCTTGTGAAGACCGAGTGGCCTTATACGCGGAAGATGTCCTGCTATATATGGCGGATCCAGGAGTGACCGGACCCCGAAGCTTTCAACTACTGTGACACTTCGAGGAGACCTCAGGGCTCAAAATGAACCCGTCCAAATCAGTGCTGGTCCCTCTGGCGCAGTCAAGAGATTGCTTTGACTGGCAGAGGGCGGTTCCACTGCGTCGGCTACGTTTTAAATACTTAGGGATATGGGTCGCGCTGCTCCCTGAGCTGTCCTGGTCCCTGAATCTAAACCCACTGGTGTCTCGTATACGGGAAGACCTTAAGCATTGGCATTCACTGCCTCTGAATATCCTGGGCCATATAGCCCTGTACAAGATGATGATCCTACCACGCCTCTTATATGTGGTCCAGAACTTACCATTTAATATCCCACGCTCGTGGTTTAAAAAGCTGGATGGAATCACCACCTCCTTTATGTGGGGAGGGGCGAGACATAGAGTAGCAGCCCGGAACTGCCGAAGAGAATTTTATGACGGGGGATTGGGCATGGCTGACCCCTACCTGTACTATCTGGCGACACAACTCCTGGTGGTGCATGATTGGTTCAACGGAGGTTGGTCAGACCCAGCATATCAGGTTGAATTAGACGCTTTAGGATATCCCCATATCCTAGATATGTTATATGGGGCTCTGATCTCCAAGGATCTAGAGCCCATCACCAGAGTGGTATTCTTGGCATGGAGAGCGGCTCTAAGGCATACTGGTTGGAGCAAAGTGATTACCCGGCAAACACCGCTATGGCATGGCAGTTGGCTGAGAGAGACGGCCAGGTTGGAGGGATTCGGGAATTGGGACACACTGGGAATATCCTTGGTTGGGGATGTATGGAAAGGAAGTTTGATGAAGTCCTTTCAAGAAATGCAGCAAGAGTTCCAGCTATCCCCGAAACAATTCTTTAAATACCTCCAGCTCCGACATGCTCTTACTAGGCACTTGAAAGAAACATCCCAAATACCGGAGTTCAACCCGGTTGAAGCTAAAACACTAATGGGCAGCCTGGGGAGGAAGGGGGTCTCCCAAATCTATAAAATGCTGACCACAAACGCACCCGGGGACCTAGACCACCTTAAGAAGGGTTGGGAGAAATGGGTGGGACCACTTGAAGAGGAAGACTAGGTGGAGGCACTGATGGTCCCCCGGACGCTGGTTGTGTCGACGAGGTTGAGAGTGACACAATTCTACTTCTTACACAAAGCATATCTGACTCCAGATAGAATGTACAAGATTGGTGCCCTTGGTTCTAGTCGATGCCCAAGATGCAAAGAGGACAAAGCTGACTTCTATCATATGATATGGTCCTGCCCCGTGATTCAGAGGTTCTGGAAGGGAATAAATCAAGAGCTGAATAATGCCTTGGGATCATCACAGGTACTGACCCCCAAAACAATACTATTGGGGATGATGAGTGACATGGAGGGGTCTAGAACAGATAAAACATTGGTTGGAACGACGACTGCGGTTGCAAAGAGAGATATAGCAGCCACTTGGAAGAGTACCAAAGGTCCCTCCCTTCAGAAATGGAAAAGGGGGGTGGACTGGTGTGCAGCCCAAGAAAAAGTGGTGTATGAATCAAGGGGATGCCCTCATAAGTATGAAAGAATATGGGGAAAATGGGTTGGACTCCTAAGCTAAGTAAAAGGGGCTCAGACCAAGTGTATACACATGCTCCTCTCTCTTCTATCTTTGTCTTGGCAAACTGTAATGAAGTGACTTTTTATGGATGCCTCGAGCATTTAATTGCTAGATCAGAATTAACTGTCCAGTCGGTGTATAATAGACCAAGGTTTGTAAGTTATTTGTATATTTTATTTGTACCCTTTTCTAAAACAATAAAATTTGGTTATAAAAAAAAAAAAAAAACATGTCACAGAAGGGTCATTAGAATTAGGTAGGGAATGCTATTGATTTATCCAGAAACTCTGTCACTCTGTTTGGTGACTTTGAGACTTATTAAAACCATCCTTATCCATAGACTGCCCATTTACACTTTTCCTCCTTACGAGGGAAGTGGCCCATATTCACTTAAGTTTAGACTGATGGCGTTTTGATTGATGTCCTGAAGACGAAGACTGATCCTGAATGCTGACCTAATCCTTGGAGGGTAATTATGACAATACAATTTGTAATTTGTCTGTTTGCTTTTCCTTTCTAGGTACCAACTGCTTTATTGTGACTGAGAACATAGTTAGATATTTTCCAAATTGGTGTTCTAAATTATTTTGCATGAAGCCCAACATGCCAATACTAATTAGTGGTTAGGACAGGTGATCATCAAATTGACGCAAATAGACAAACGACCAACATTATGCTATGTTGAACTGACACGTATTTGACACTTTGCTGTATTCTGATCTATGTTTGCGTCGTGTTATATTCTGATGTTTATGATTCTTGCCTTATTGAAATGTTACCAAAGTTGCCATATCGTAACTATGCTGTTGTGTTTCTTGGCTTTGAGATTGACACACTTAATTTTAGATTGTAACTAATAGGGAAATAAACTTCATAAAATTGTATTTAAAGGTGTGGTTATTCATGGCCTAAAGGTCATGGTTGCGTCGTCAATCTGATTAATGTCTTTAACAAAGTGAAATGTATTGTGGTACTAAATATTGGTGACATTATTGATATATTGATTGACATATTGATCAGCTATCTCGTCCTACGGTGTCTCTCAACTGGGTCAAAAGATTCATTGGCCTAAAACGAGTCCTAATGTGTAATAAATTAACATAAAAGGACGCGTTAGCAGTTCCATTCTTTATAAGTTGACTTGGGGAACACTAGGTGGTAGGAAATGTGTAGCTTCCTGTAGATTTCAATACTTTCCCTCATGGAAATGTGAAGATAATGAGTGATGTTATCCAAGGTTTGCAGTTTGCAAGACACAAGTCATGCCACCCTGCACTTCCTCCATCTGTTAGTTTTCAGAAACCAATGGGTATCTCCAGGTGCTGTCTGAGCTAGCACCCACAATACACGGCTACCCAAATTGCAAAAAATGGTTGGTTTAAATGCAAAACTTTGAAGTGTCTATATTGTGATTTGTGCCCCTTAATGTCACAGGCACTAGGCCCAACTTCACAAGTAATGCACCATTTTTAATGAGAGATGTCGGAAATGATGAATGGTAGGTAATTTGTGGATCCTCACAGATTTTAGGTGTTTCCCTGGCAGAAATGTGAGGAAAAAATGTGTGTTTTTACCCAAAGTTTTGAGTTTGCAAGGCCTTATGGTAAGAAAACCTGGTGAGAGCCACCCTAGTCACAGAGACACAATTTGCAAACAAATGTCCTTTTTCAGTGGAAAGATTTAAAGTGTCTATGTTGAATTTACGGCCCTTTTCTGTTGTGTACAAAAGGCTCAGCCAAACAGCCCCCTAGCAAACCCGGTACTGGCATGAATGCTTCTCAACAAAAGATCATTCAACAAACACACAACCGAAACATGGGACCTGCTGGGTAGTTATGCACCTGACATCCTCTTTATCACAGAGACCTGGCTCAACCCCTTATTAGCTCCCAACATTCCCATGGCAATCCTAGCCAGCTACAAGATCGACTGGATCACCTTCATAAGTCAGGAGGAGGACTCATAAGGAGTCCATCAAATGCACACCAACCACATGGTACACCACCTCATTCATGGGCAATTTGCACTTTAAGCTGCAAATCTCAGAAAACTTGACCCTGACAGGAAACCTCCACTACCGATCAATCAGACCACAAGTCACCTTTGCCAGCCTCATTACCAACTTTGTTGCTCTGCTCACCATCAAATCCGGAGCCTATATTCTCCTTGGTGATCTCAGCTTTCACCTAGAAGAACAAAATTCCCCCTGCTCCACAGCATTCCTCAAAAGCTTAAGCAATATCGGACTCATTCAGCCCGTCCCAAATCCAACACACACCACACGACACACACTTGACCCCATTTTCACCACAAGTGACAACATCAAATACAACTTCACTACATCACTCATATAGACCGACCTGTCCATCATTCATTTCCAAATCAACACACTTCAAGTCAATGCCCCTACCAGAGACAGGGGTTATCTGTGCTCGTAGATTCCGGGGCTCTGGGGAATTTTCTATATTTAGCCTTAACCATTTCATTACACATCCTATGGGTTACTAAGAGTGAACCTGAGCAGGGTAGGACCATAGATAGCTCTGAGCTCTCTTCCGGGTTGATTGTATATCAAACTACTCCACTATTGTTAGTATGTGAGAAAGGGCAAAGAGACCTTCACCTTTGATCTCATTGACACAACTACTTTTGGCGCTAGTTTAGAAATTCCTTGGCTTCAGCTGCATAATCCTAACATTTACTTGTCTCTCCAGCTTGTCAATTTTTAATCTTTTTACTGTCAAATTCATCTCTATGATAACACTCTGAGAGGTCTAGCTCTCTTAGCATTTGCTGCTCTTGCACTTGCTCCTTTGACCCAACCCTCAGGGAGTAACCCGAACCTTCAAGACACCTTTGATGAACAATAACATTTCCAACTATCTCCTCTTAAGGAATTTGGTTGTCGCGTAGACCTCACTTAGGGTACAACACTTTCCTATACTTATGCTCTTTCAAGGCCTGAGACAGAATGATCTCTTTTTGGCAAATTGGGTAAAAGCACATTTCATGGTCAATCTTCTAAATTCATAGAACATATATTGATGCCCAACGGTGTGACCCTGGATACAAAAGAGACCCCAGTATGTAGATGTTTAGACCCTACACAGCCTGATGTTGTGGAAGCGAGTACCTCACAGATAGCTGTGGTAAAAGACTCCACACAGCACAATAGTACGACAGACAACATGACCCCAGTTTCCCAATGTTTTAAAGAGATACTGCAGGCAGAACAGAGTTACATTGGTCAGGGCACTCAGGAACTGACACCTCAGAATACAGTCCCTTCTAAACACATTTCAAGTCTCCATGACCAGAAATACTTTTTAGGTAGAGTTAGGCAAAGAGCGAGTAGAAAAGTAATTGACTTTTGGATAGATGAAAAAGATCATCATGTACACAATCAGTTCCCCTTTAATGGTACGACCTAATCTACACCTACAAAAGAATTAAGAAAATATGTCTTATTTTGAGTGTTCTGACATTCCATTAGTAGAGCTTCTAAGAATGCAAGAGATCTTAATGGATTGTCAAGAATGGTTTGAGAGTTTCCCATTGTCTAAAGATGTGCATGACTGCATTCAGACTTGCCCAACACATTTTCCAGACAAGGCATTTTACTCTACCCCTTCAGGCTATTCAAGTGCCTGGCCCATACCTCCTCATCCCTGGCATGCCATCAGCATGGAACTTATTACTGACCTTCCCAACTCCAATGGCTATACTACAGTTTTGGTGGAAATTGATTTTTCCTCCAAGGTGGCACATTTTATTGCCCTTATCTACTACCAAAGGTCTTGCCATGCTGTTTGTTCAACACATTGTAGGGTTGCATGGGCTCCCTTTGATCATTGTATTTAATAGGGGCGTGAAGTTCATCTAAAGATTAGGGTACAGTCTATGCACATCACTGGACATTGAAGCCCCACTCTCGTCTGCCTGTCCCCCATATGCTGATGGACAGACGGAGTGGGTAAATCAGGATTCGGAGAATGCACTGCGATGTCTTGTAACTGATACTCCTGATTGTTGGGAGTCCTTGTTGCCATTCCCTGAGTTTGCCTACAATAACACACTGCATTCAGTCTCTGGGATCTCCCCCACTGTTGTGTAATTGGCACCCAACCATTTATACTACCTGAAAACTTTGGTATGAATTCTGAAAATGTACTTGTAATACAAAGCTATGAAGGCACCTCTCTGACTTCCAACAAGAGAAATTACAACACTAACCACAGGCTAAAGTGAAAATGAAGAGAAATGTTAATAAACATTGTCAACAAACCGCTGAGTACAAAAGCGGTCATCAGAAACCTAGGATTACATGGTACTCACAATAGAACCTCGATTTATTGGACTATTTCCAATTGAAAAGGTAATTGACCATTTAACAGTCCAGCTCCAACTGCCAGATGAATTGCCTGTGCACCCTGTGTTCCATGTTTCCCTCCTCAAACCCTATCATGCCCAAACCCGCAGACTCCTTCTCCTCCACCTGTAACTCTTGATGGTCATCTAGAGTTGGGAGTCCAAAGGATTGTAGATTCACAGTCTGCTAGGGGTCATTTGTTTTACCTAATTGCATGGAATGGGTACAATTCTGACGAAATCTCTTAGGAACCAGCTAGCCACTAGGTACATTAATTTAATGCCCACCACCCTGGCAAACATCCCCGTAGGTCATTCTTTGTGGTGGGGGACTGTTACGACTCTACAACTCCATCTTATGCCCCATGGGTGGTGTTTTCTTTTTGCCAGGTTTATTTCACCCTTCCCTTGTGGAGCCTCCTTGCCCTGAGTACTCCAAGTCATGCTTCCCTTGTGGCAACTTCCAGTCTTGAATACTCCATGATCTCTTTCCCAGGAAGCCTGAACCATTGACCTTTGTGCTCTGTTGCTATCCACATTTAGTCTTTTTTTTAACACCTGTAGATATCACATGTCTATTTATGATAGTGACGCTTCCACTGTATACCAGTGAATTTTCCCATCATGCACTTGGTGTTCCATTATACTTGATTATTGTTGCCAATTACTGATTGCACCTGCCAGCTGCAAGGCCTCATATCCGTTGTATGTAACATGTCATTTTTCCCAGGTTCATTGGAATATTCCACGCTTCCACATGGACACGTGCCTTCTAGAACACTCTTTGCTTTCAGTGTAAATACCTCCTCTGAACGTGTATAGAGGCTTGGACTCATCCCCATCCTGCATAAACATCAACCCTGCACTCACCTCCCGAGTTGCCCAGATCTTCCAGTATTTTAATCATGTGAAAGCTTTGTTCCTGCACTCTCCTCCTGAGTCTTCCAAGCCTTACTGATGATCTTGTGACCCTGGCTTCAGCAAAGCTACTAGTATCTTCCTGCACGAGCTTCGATTCCTCACCCTCTTAAGCTCTTTGCACCGAGCCTCCTGCCATCTTTGGATTCCAGTTAAAGTGCTAGGCAAGTCTAAGTACTTTCCCATCAGGTTAGTGCACACTAATCCTCTTATAGTAGTAAGCAGGCTTGAATCTCATAGATTTCTTTGCACCATTATTTTGGCACCTCTAGCGCCTGGTGCAGTCATAATGTGGCACAAGGGGTTAAAAAGTGACTTTGTAAATATGGCATGGGGTTTTTGGCCTTCCAAATCCACATTAGCGTAAAAAAACAACGTTAGTGTGGAGTTGGAATGGCGCTAGGCCCTCATAAATCTGGGCCTTAATTATGTGTTCTTTATTGAACAGAGGTGTCAAGAAGAATGTTCGTTTAGAAGCGATTGATATCTCTATGAACCCTGTAACTTCCAATCTGTGTTTCTATTATACCTCGGGAGTGTAAGTAACTCCAACCTATGTACTGAGTGTAATTTTGTTTATAAAATACCTTGGAAGTGTTTCAAATCCCAACCTATGTATTCAGTGTACCCTTGGGAGTGCCAGTAACTCCAATCTATGTTCCAAGTTTACCTTAGGAGTGTCACTAAATCTAACCGATGTGCTGAAGGGAATCTTCAAAGTCTAAATAACTCCTACCTATGTACCGATTGTAATCTTGGGACTGCAATTAAGCCAAATCTATGTCTTGTGGTAACCTTGGTAGTGCCAGTAACTCCAAATGTCGCTTCGAGTACAAGCTTGGGAGTGCCATTAACTCCAACCTATGCAACGAGTGTAATCTTGTTTCTAGCTTACCTTCAGAGTGTTTCAAACTCCAATCTATGTATCAAGTGTATCCTTGGGAGTTGCGGTAACTACAATCTATGTTTTGAGTTTACCCTCAGAGTGTGAGAGGCTTTAATCAGATGTTTCAAGTCCTTCCTTGAGAGTTACAGAGATTCTTTATTCAAGAACTTGGGTATTCTGCTCTCATGTCATGATTTTGAAGAAATCTGTAAGTGTTGGTTACTGAAGCAATACATTGTTTGCATGTAGAGGCTTGAAAGGGTATTGATGGTAATTGCCTCTTCTTCTTGTTCCCAGTGTATTGCGTCTTCACCAAACCAGAGGTGCTGGACTGGTAAACATCTACCTTTGCATACCCAGAAGGTCTCAGGAGCAACGCATCCTGTTAAGTAATGTGATACAGTCACTGAGCAGATCCTGTACAGCGAGTTTCTTTTTTCTTATTTTGTTCCTTCCTCCCTTCCCCTTCAGGACAGTGGAGGAACTAGGAGTTCTGTCCATTGATCTTGCATCATCCTCAGAGGGATTAGAGGTCCAGCATCTGCTCCAGTGTCGTCTCCAAAGTTGGGACCCAGTGAATGTGTTACAGTGCACCTACTGCTTCCACATCCTACTCATGCTGTGAAAAACCTTTAAATGGTTGCCTCAGAACACCAGGCAAACCATCACACATGCACTCATATCCAGCAGGCTGCACTACAGCAATACTCTCTATGCCAGAATCTCCAAATAACTCCTACACAGACTTCAGACCATCCAGAACATCACTGCAATTCTTATACTCTACATCCATACTGCGTGTACATCACACTGCACCTCAAGAAGCTTCACTGGATCCCAATTCACAGACACAGCCAATTCAAAATTCTGCACACACACATACAAAGCCCTACACAAAACAGGACCAGAATATCCAAACAGACACATGAACTTTAAACGACCCACCAGACACCTAAGTTCTGCCTCACTCGCACATTTTCCCCGGATTCGCAAAATCAAAACTGGAGGTCACTCATTCTCCCACATCTCAACCAAGACATGGAATGACCTCCTTCAGCATATCAGATACTCTTCTTCACTTCTTGAGCTCCGCAAGAAGCTGAAGACCTGGCTCTCCGTATAAGCATCTTGGGGACCACAAACTTACACACCTGTCCAAGCACCTGGCTACCCTCGAGAGTGATTAGTGCACTATACAAATTGATATAAGTGAGGAACTATTTTTATTGAGAGACTAGGAGCAAAGCACGGTGGTTGGAAATATGTGACTCCTCACAGATTCCATAGGTTTCCTTCACATAAATGTGAGGAAAATGTGTGTTTTAGTGAACGTTGTATGTTTGCAAGGGCCTATGGGTAGGAAAAGCTGGTGAGAGCTCTCCTGTACCCTCCTTGTGACTATGTTTCACAAATGTATGGGTTTAGTAGGTTTTTCTGGGTGCCAGCAAAGCTAGGGCCCAAAATATGCAACTACCCACATTGTAAACAGGTGGATTCTGCTAGGTGAAATATGATGATCTCAGGTCAAGTTTTGGGGCCTTTTGTGTTGAAGGCGCTAAGCCCATCCATACAAATGGAGTACTGTTTTATCAGGAGACATGTGGAGACAAAGAATAATAGAATACTTGTTTTACCAATTGTAATTTTCTGCATTAGGAATCAAAATGTAAACCAGTGTGCAAGAAAGAATTTTGCAAAACACTCTCTTAATCACGATAGTGTGGGTAAGCCTAATTTCACAGGTGTACAAATAGCCACCGTTCATGTGTATATTAAAAAAAAAACAGATGCTACCTTTATACTTATTTTCATTCTTTTTATTTTACCATATGAATTTCTGAATAGTCAGTGCACAATGAAAAATAATTATGAGGTGCAGCTTACTTGTGGACTCTAAGGCCCCCATTACAACACTGGCGGTCAAAGACTGCCAGGGCTGTTTCGTCGGAAGCAGCGCCAACAGGCTGGCGGTGCTTTCCTTGGAATTACGACCGCGGCGGAAGCGCCGCGGTCAATCTCCCAGGGCAGCGCTGCTTGCAGCACTGCCCAGGGGATTACGAGTCCCCCTCCTGCCAGCCTTTTCATGGCGGTATGAACCGCCATGAAAAGGCTGGCGGAAAGGGGAGTCGCGGCCAATGCCGGAGGCCCCTGCCACGGCCCCATGGAGCTTTTCACTGTCTGCATAGCAGACAGTGAAAAGCGCGATGGGTGCAACTGCACCCGTCGCACCGCCGCAACACCGCCGGCTCCCGTGTTGCGGCCAACATCCCCGCCGGCCCAGCGGGGATCTCGACATGGCCACCGCGGGAGTGCGGCCGCATTGGCAGCCGCGCTGCGGATACAACTTGGTGCCCGCCAAAGGTGTAATGAGGGCCTAAGTAACTTGATTTCTTGGAAAACTCACAAACTATATATTGCCACTACCAGAACGTCTAGTGGATGTAACAGTGTATTTCTTTTGCAAATCAGACATAATGACAACAAGTTAGAGAAGAAAATGTAGTCACATATTGCTGCTTTTTATAGTAATATCAAAGCTTCATTAAATTCAACAGTTATTTTCTTCGAGAAAACCTTGAGGGAGTTACGCAAACAGTCCCTTGCTAAATCCAGAATTTGTCTACTTTTCAAAAATATATAGCTTTCTGGGATCAGTCAGGGGTTTTGCACCTGTTTCCAAATAGGTTGTAACCATAAAAATTAGGAAAAGTTAACTACCTCTTCGAAAAATTTAAAAATAAAGTAATAACAAAAATTGTTTTTTACACAACTGTACTTGTTACTGAATACTGAATACTGACGCTGGTAAGACTGTGGTCCCAGCACAGCAAACCTTTTGTTGATATCAGTAAAACAACATATGCTTTCATGTGTAGCACATTTTTCCTATTTTTGCAAAAATAGCCCCAATTTTAGCTATATGTAAACTCCAGGAAAATCCACAACCCATGGTTATCTTTTGAAACCCCAGGATGCTGGAAAGAAAGGATGCAAATTTGGAGTTAACACCTTTTATGGAAAATAAGTTATAAAGGCGTAAGCACAAAATAAATCAAGCAGCACAAAAAGGGCTCAGTATTCCGGGAAAAAAGCTCAGCAGCCAAGGGGTTAGCATGAAGTACACTGTTGCAAATGGCCCTTTCTACAGGGCTATCCCCAAATGTTTTGTCTTTCTCCTCATATTTTTCTGACCCTCTTTTTGATGAATTTAGGTCTCTGTTCTGGAATGTGGGAGAGACTGCCACTTTGTTGCTGCTCTGCTGTGTTGGCCTGCTGCCAGCTGCCGGCCTAACTCTGACTGCATTGGCACTCCAAGGACTGTCAGGAGGAACCGTCATTTCAATCCTTTGCTTGTGTGTGCTGGTCTCCCTGCCCCTGTTGTGCCCCGAAGTTCCTCCCAAGGAGCCCAGTGCAGGTGGAATGCTGTTCCCCTCTCCTTGGTTTGTAACTCAGTGTATGGTGAGCATTGTTGCTGCCCTTGGCCCTGAAATTAAGCGCATGATGAGTACTGCCTATGGTCGATTGAGTGGTGCCTTTGGGGTTGGAGCGTTTTTATTCTCACCCAGGATCTGCAGCTCATAACAATCGTTATTGCCAGCCTGATGGTGTGTGCTGAGGGCCGCAGTCACTTTGGAGCTCCTTATTTACATAATGCATTGCTAACTTTTTGTCCCATGCATATTGGCGAAAGTATTTACTGCATTCCTGGCATTTTGAGCTCATTGTGCTTCATGTGCATACCTGAAACGGTATGTATTGCATTTCTTACATTCTTTCCTTATGGTAGATCATGTGCTTATCTGGAAAAGTGCTGATTACATTCCTAGGATCGTGACCCTAGTACATGTCATGAAAACTACTGTCTGGTGATTACCCCTAGAAAGTTGTTATCTCATGTCCCGCTTATGAAATTATTGCCATCTGAATCTTGTTTTGATAAGGGTAATGAGTATTAATCCAGTAGCTGCATTGCCTGCATGGATATTATGATTTATGATGCTTTTGGTCTGAGATCTGCTTACTGTTACAGATTCATGCCCCTGATTGAGGGTTGTGTGATATGTTGTCTTGTAATTTCTAAATATCGAGTGCAAGAATGACAATGGATGTTCACCATTTATGACTTATAATGTTTTTGGTCAAAGATAAAGATATTCACAATAGAGCTAAATATTTTTATAACCCTTTGTGGAGTCTCTTTTGTGCTGTATTTATTGTATCACTGGTGTGAGTGTGTTGCCCAAACTCTTTACACATGACTTCTGGAGATAAGCTTGATTGCTCTGTGCCAAGCTACCAGGGGGCGAGCACAGGTTATCTTTGGTGTGTAAAGTACTCGCCCTGACTAGAGTGGTGGCTTCTGCCTGTATTAGGTGCATAACCGAGCTAACCAGAAACTCCATTTCTAACAGACACCAATGAGATTGAAAACACTCTTTGTAAGGAAATGACCTTTTGACACGGTTGTCACCCTCCCCACTTCTTGCAGGATTTGTGGATTGTGGATCATCATACAAAATAAAAATAATAAAAATAATTTCTATCACACAAGAAGTGAGAATGAGAAACAATACACAGTTATACTAAAAATAAAGGTACTTTATTTTTATGACAATATGCCAAAGTATCTTAGAGTGTACCCTCAGTGAGAGGATAGGAAATATACACAAGATATATATACACAATAGCAAAAATATGCAGTATAGTCTTAGAAAACAGTGCAAACAATGTATAGTTACAATAGGATGCAATGGGGAAACATAGGGATAGGGGCAACACAAACCATATACTCCAAAAGTGGAATGCGAACCACGAATGGACCCCAAACCTATGTGACCTTGTAGAGGGTCGCTGGGACTATTAGAAAATAGTGAGAGTTAGAAAACTAACCCTCCCCAAGACCCTGAAAAGTGAGTGCAAAGTGCACTAAAGTTCCCCTAAGGACAAAAGAGTCGTGTTAGAGGAATAATGCAGGAAAGACACAAACCAGCAATGCAACAACTGTGGATTTCCAATCTAGGGTACCTGTGGAACAAGGGGACCAAGTCCAAAAGTCACAAGCAAGTCGGAGATGGGCAGATGCCCAGGAAATGCCAGCTGCGGGTGCAAAGAAGCTTCGACTGGACAGAAGAAGCTGAGGTTTCTGCAGGAACGAAAAGGGCTAGAGACTTCCCCTTTGGTGGACGGATCTCTCTCGCCTTGGAGAGTCGTGCAGAAGTGTTTTCCCGCCGGAAAGACGCCAACAAGCCTTGCTACACGCAAATCGTGCGTTTTGCGTTTTTGGACGCTGCTGGGGCCCAGGAGGGACCAGGAGGTCGCAAATTGGACCTGCAGAGAGAGGGGACGTCGAGCAAGACAAAGAGCCCTCACTGAAGCAGGTAGCCCCCGGAAAAGTGCCAGAAACAGGCACTACAAGGATGCGTGAAACGGTGCTCGCCGAAGTTGCACAAAGGAGTCCCACGTCGCCGGAGACCAACTTAGAAAGTCGTGCAATGCAGGTTAGAGTGCCATGGACCCAGGCTTGGCTGTGCACGAAGGATTTCCGCCGGAAGTGCACAGGGGCCGGAGTAGCTGCAAAGTCGCGGTTCCCAGCAATGCAGCCCAGCGAGGTGAGGCAAAGACTTACCTCCACCAAACTTGGGCTGAAGAGTCACTGGACTATGGGGGTCACTTGGACAGCGTCGCTGGATTCGAGGGACCTCGCTCGTCGTGCTGAGAGGAGACCCAAGGGACCGGTAATACAGCTTTTTGGTGCCTGCGGTTGCAGGGGGAAGATTCCGTCGACCCACGGGAGATTTCTTCGGAGCTTCTGGTGCAGAGAGGAGGCAGACTACCCCCACAGCATGCACAAGCAGGAAAACAGTCGAGAAGGCGGCAGGATCAGCGTTACAGAGTTGCAGTAGTCGTCTTTGCTACTATGTTGCAGGTTTGCAGGCTTCCAGCGCGGTCAGCGGTCGATTCCTTATCAGAAGGTGAAGAGGGAGATGCAGAGGAATTTGGCTGAGCTCATGCATTCGTTATCTAAAGTTTCCCCAGAGACAGAGACCCTAAATAGCCAGAAAAGAGGGTTTGGCTACCTAGGAGAGAGGAAAGGCTACTAACACCTGAAAAGGCCTATCAGCAGGAGTCTCTGACGTCACCTGGTGGCAATGGCCACTCAGAGCAGTCCAGTGTGCCAGCAGCACCTCTGTTTCCAAGATGGCAGAGGTCTGGAGCACACTGGAGGAGCTCTGGACACCTCCCAGGGGAGGTGCAGGTCAGGGGAGTGGTCACTCCCCTTTCCTTTGTCCAGTTTCGCGCCAGAGCAGGGGCTAAGGGGTCCCTGAACCGGTGTAGACTGGCTTATGCAGAATTGGGCACATCTGTGCCCAACAAAGCATTTCCAGAGGCTGGGGGAGGCTACTCCTCCCCTGCCTTCACACCATTTTCCAAAGGGAGAGGGTGTCACACCCTCTCTCAGAGGAAGTTCTTTGTTCTGCCATCCTGGGCCAGGCCTGGCTGGACCCCAGGAGGGCAGCTGCCTGTCTGAGGGGTTGGCAGCAGCAGCAGCTGCAGTGAAACCTCAGGAAGGGCAGTTTGGCAGTACCAGGGTCTGTGCTACAGACCACTGGGATCATGGGATTGTGCCAACTATGCCAGGATGGTATAGAGGGGGCAATTCCATGATCATAGACATGTTACATGGCCATATTCGGAGTTACCATGGTGAAGCTACATATAGGTAGTGACCTATATGTAGTGCACGCGTGTAAATGGTGTCCCCGCACTCACAAAGTTCAGGGAATTGGCTCTGAACAATGTGGGGGCACCTTGGCTAGTGCCAGGGTGCCCTCACACTAAGTAACTTTGCACCTAACCTTTACCAGGTAAAGGTTAGACATATAGGTGACTTATAAGTTACTTAAGTGCAGTGTAAAATGGCTGTGAAATAACGTGGACGTTATTTCACTCAGGCTGCAGTGGCAGGCCTGTGTAAGAATTGTCAGAGCTCCCTATGGGTGGCAAAAGAAATGCTGCAGCCCATAGGGATCTCCTGGAACCCCAATACCCTGGGTACCTCAGTACCATATACTAGGGAATTATAAGGGTGTTCCAGTAAGCCAATGTAAATTGGTAAAAATGGTCACTAGCCTGTTAGTGACAATTTGAAAGTAATGAGAGAGCATAACCACTGAGGTTCTGGTTAGCAGAGCCTCAGTGAGACAGTTAGGCACCACACAGGGAACACATACATGCACACCTATGAGCACTGGGGCCCTGTGTGACAGGGTCCCAGTGACACATACATATAGGCCACAAACCTATGAGCACTGGGGTCCTGACCAGCAGGATCCCAGTGACACATAACAAACATACTGAAAACATAGTGTTTTCACTATGAGCACTGAGGCCTGGCTATCAGGATCCCAGTGAGACAGTGAAAACAGTGACAAACACCCTGACATACACTCACAAACAGGCCAAAAGTGGGGGTAACAAGGCTAGAAAGAGGCTACCTTCTCACACAACCCCCCCCAAACGAAGGACAATAAGGCTAACCTTGGCCAGTTGAGACTTTATTGTCTAAGTGGTGATAAGTAGAGAGTAGCTCTGCAATAGACTGGTTACTCCCTTTATCATCCACTATATGGTTACTTCCCTGTGGGGATGTAAACCACCCTGTTTGAAGTTTTTTAGCTAACCAACAATGTGAAGATGTATTTTCAGAGTTTCTATCAGTAAGTTTTAGTTTAGAGCAGTGGGAATTATCCACTGAACCTATTTGTAATGATGGAAATGCCAGACAGGGATGCTGTCTCAGTAAAGCCATAGCTGGGCAAAAACTTTGTCCATTTGGCTGGAAGAGAGAACAGGGATGCTGTTTCTCTTGAGTTGGAGCAGGGCAGGGATGCTGTCCTATGAGCTCCACACTAGGGCAGGGATGCTGTCCTAAGTGTTGTGAGGTAGTGCAGGGTTTCTGCACTAAAGTTTCTCTGGGAGGGTTGGAGGGATGCTCCATGTTAACTAAAATGGTGCTGTTTTTCTCACCAATGTTAGTTATCCCACAGAGAGGTACTTCCACCTCAGGGAGTCCAGCTTTGCCAGCTGATGATTCCCTTGGAAAAGGTGCCACCCCAGGAGAGGTTTCTCCCACCACAGGAATAGTATCCTGAATGGTAGGGTGGTTAGGGGATACTGTGATACCCTTTTTACCTGTTGATGGAGAGGGATCCTGAGTTTTCAGGCCTTCTCTCCTTTGCTTTTTCATTTCACTTGAAATGAGAGGGAACAATTCCTCAGGGATGCCCAGCATGGCTGCATGGGCATAAAACTCTACATCAGCCCAACCTGAGGCCTCTAGGTCATTACCTAAGAGACAGTCTACAGGTAAGCTAGGTGATACCACCACCTGCTTAGGGCCAGTAACTCCACCCCAACTAAACTGAATTATAGCTAAGGGAAGAAACTTAGTGGAGTTATGGACATCAATAATCTTATACTGTTGTCCAATGATGTGTTGATCAGGGTGCACTAGGTTTTCAGTCACCAAAGTGAAACTGGCACCTGTGTCCCTGTAGGCCAAGGCCTCAACACCATTTATTGAAACTGTCTGCCTGTACTTATCCATTGTAAGGGGACAAGCAGCCAGTGTGGCAAGGCCAATGCCACTAGGTGTGACAGAAACTGTCTTGGGACTGATTACATCAGTTTCCACTATGGACCCATAAGTGAACCCAACTACACCCTTTGCTTGACTGTTGCCAGCAGTCCCACCACTAGTACCACTACTGCTAGGGGCACTAGAGCTTGATGTATTAGTGGTGGTAGGCTCAGGGGGTTTACCTGGACAGGACTTATCCCCTGGCCTATGGCCTCTGTTTCTTACACACAAAGCACCAAGGCTTTTTAATGTGTGCAGGTTGGAAAGAAGAGGAAGAATTTGTTTTATCCCCACCCTCTGAAGAGTGTTTAAGATTTGAAGTGGGATCTTTGGTTTTACCCTTATCCCCATGCTTATCTTGAGATTTTTCACCATCTTTCTTCTTATTGCCATCTTTGTCACCCCCTGTATGAACTTTTCTGTTCACCCTTGTTCTGACCCATTTGTCTGCCTTCTTTCCCAATTCTTGGGGAGAGGTCAGATCAGAGTCTACCAGGTACTGGTGCAACAAATCAGACACACAATTATTAAGTATATGCTCTCTCAGGATTGTGTTATACAGGCTTTCATAATCAGTAACTTTACTGCCATGTAACCACCCCTCCAAGGCCTTCACTGAATGGTCAATGAAATCAACCCAGTCTTGTGAAGACTCCTTTTTGGTCTCTCTGAACTTTATCCTGTACTGTTCAGTGGTTAAGCCATAACCATCCAGGAGTGCATTCTTAAGAACTGTAAAATTATTGGCATCACTTTCTTTCACAGTAAGGAGTCTATCCCTACCCTTTCCACTAAATGATAGCCATAGGATAGCAGCCCACTGCCTTTGAGGGACATCCTGTACAACACAAGCCCTCTCAAGTGCAGCAAACCACTTGTTAATGTCATCCCCCTCCTTATAAGGGGGAACTATCTTGTGCAGATTCCTGGAATCATGCTCTTTTGCAGGATGACTATGGGGAATACTGCTGCTGCCACCATGGGTATATAAACCCAACTTCTGTCTTTCCTTCTCTAATTCTAAAGACTGTCTATCCAAATCCAGCTGTTGCTTCTTGAGCTTCAGTCTGGTTTGCTCCACTCTCAATCTATTGAGCTCCCTTTCTAACAATCTGTCATCAGGGTGGGTGGGAGGGACATTTCTAGATACAGAGGTATGATGGGAATGAACAGAAGGAGACCTGTCCCTTACCAAGGGCACCCTAACAGCTTGGCTACCAGCATAATGTGAGAGCACATCATCAGTATGATGTGATTCAACCTCTGTACCAACTATGCTAGACTGTCTAGTAATTGGCAGGCTGAGAAGTTTCTTTCCTGAACCTTTTCCTGGGGGAGTCCCTGGATCAGATTGAGAACCATTAGCTACTTTTTCTACAGATTGGGCACTTATGGCCTTATCCTGTACTCTAAGCATATTAATTAACAGTTCTAAGGAAGGATTCTTCCCTACACTCAAACCTCTCACTATGCAGAGACTCCTTGCTCCTTTCCAGCTAAGGTGATCATATGCAAGTTTGGACAGTTCAACTTTTTGGCCTGTGCCAGACATTTTTAGAGAGAGTTAAAGTGATAGACAAATAGAAAAAAGTTTTCAGAACTTTTTGGAAAGACAGAAAAAAACTTTTTAAACTTTTAAGAACTTTTTGAAAGTTTAGAAGTACTTTTCAGCACTTAGAAAAGAGTGAAAAGAGGAAATGCAAAACTTTTTGGCTATGTGTATATACACTGACCTTGTTTTGTATATTTTTCTCTTATGAAAAGTACAATGACAAGAGTGGTAAGTAGTCTCAAAGCACTTATCCCACCGCTGCACAACCAATGTAGGAGGCTGGACTGGCTTGTAGTGAGTACCAAGGGGTACTTGCACCTTGCACCAGGCCCAGTTATCCCTTATTAGTGTATAGGGTGTCTAGCAGCTTAGGCTGATAGATAATGGTAGCTTAGCAGAGTAGCTCAGGCTGAACTAGGAGACGTGTGAAGCTACTACAGTACCACTTAGTGTCATATGCACAATATCATAAGAAAACACAATACACAGTTATACTAAAAATAAAGGTACTTTATTTTTATGACAATATGCCAAAGTATCTTAGAGTGTACCCTCAGTGAGAGGATAGGAAATATACACAAGATATATATACACAATAGCAAAAATATGCAGTATAGTCTTAGAAAACAGTGCAAACAATGTATAGTTACAATAGGACCCAATGGGGAAACATAGGGATAGGGGCAACACAAACCATATACTCCAAAAGTGGAATGCGAACCACGAATGGACCCCAAACCTATGTGACCTTGTAGAGGGTCGCTGGGACTATTAGAAAATAGTGAGAGTTAGAAAACTAACCCTCCCCAAGACCCTGAAAAGTGAGTGCAAAGTGCACTAAAGTTCCCCTAAGGACAAAAGAGTCGTGTTAGAGGAATAATGCAGGAAAGACACAAACCAGCAATGCAACAACTGTGGATTTCCAATCTAGGGTACCTGTGGAACAAGGGGACCAAGTCCAAAAGTCACAAGCAAGTCGGAGATGGGCAGATGCCCAGGAAATGCCAGCTGCGGGTGCAAAGAAGCTTCGACTGGACAGAAGAAGCTGAGGTTTCTGCAGGAACGAAAAGGGCTAGAGACTTCCCCTTTGGTGGACGGATCTCTCTCGCCTTGGAGAGTCGTACAAAAGTGTTTTCCCGCCGGAAAGACGCCAACAAGCCTTGTTACACGCAAATTGTGCGTTTGGCGTTTTTGGATGCTGCTGGGGCCCAGGAGGGACCAGGAGGTCGCAAATTGGACCTGCAGAGAGAGGGGACGTCGAGCAAGACAAAGAGCCCTCACTGAAGCAGGTAGCACCCAGAAAAGTGCCAGAAACAGGCACTACGAGGATGCGTGAAACGGTGCTCGCCGAAGTTGCACAAAGGAGGCCCACGTCGCCGGAGACCAACTTAGAAAGTCGTGCAATGCAGGTTAGAGTGCCATGGACCCAGGCTTGGCTGTGCACGAAGGATTTCCGCCGGAAGTGCACAGGGGCCGGAGTAGCTGCAAAGTCGCGGTTCCCAGCAATGCAGCCCAGCGAGGTAAGGCAAAGACTTACCTCCACCAAACTTGGGCTGAAGAGTCACTGGACTGTGGGGGTCACTTGGACAGCGTCGCTGGATTCGAGGGACCTCGCTCGTCGTGCTGAGAGGAGACCCAAGGGACCGGTAATGCAGCTTTTTGGTGCCTGCGGTTGCAGGGGGAAGATTCCGTCGACCCACGGGAGATTTCTTCGGAGCTTCTGGTGCAGAGAGGAGGCAGACTACCCCCACAGCATGCACAAGCAGGAAAACAGTCGAGAAGGCGGCAGGATCAGCGTTACAGAGTTGCAGTAGTCGTCTTTGCTACTATGTTGCAGGTTTGCAGGCTTCCAGCGCGGTCAGCGGTCGATTCCTTATCAGAAGGTGAAGAGGGAGATGCAGAGGAACTCGGCTGAGCTCATGCATTTGTTATCTAAAGTTTCCCCAGAGACAGAGACCCTAAATAGCCAGAAAAGAGGGTTTGGCTACCTAGGAGAGAGGAAAGGCTACTAACACCTGAAGGAGCCTATCAGCAGGAGTCTCTGACGTCACCTGGTGGCACTGGCCACTCAGAGCAGTCCAGTGTGCCAGCAGCACCTCTGTTTCCAAGATGGCAGAGGTCTGGAGCACACTGGAGGAGCTCTGGACACCTCCCAGGGGAGGTGCAGGTCAGGGGAGTGGTCACTCCCCTTTCCTTTGTCCAGTTTCGCGCCAGAGCAGGGGCTAAGGGGTCCCTGAACCGGTGTAGACTGGCTTATGCAGAATTGGGCACATCTGTGCCCAACAAAGCATTTCCAGAGGCTGGGGGAGGCTACTCCTCCCCTGCCTTCACACCATTTTCCAAAGGGAGAGGGTGTCACACCCTCTCTCAGAGGAAGTTCTTTGTTCTGCCATCCTGGGCCAGGCCTGGCTGGACCCCAGGAGGGCAGCTGCCTGTCTGAGGGGTTGGCAGCAGCAGCAGCTGCAGTGAAACCTCAGGAAGGGCAGTTTGGCAGTACCAGGGTCTGTGCGACAGACCACTGGGATAATAGGATTGTGCCAACTATGCCAGGATGGTATAGAGGGGGCAATTCCATGATCATAGACATGTTACATGGCCATATTCGGAGTTACCATGGTGAAGCTACATATAGGTAGTGACCTATATGTAGTGCACGCGTGTAAATGGTGTCCCCGCACTCACAAAGTTCAGGGAATTGGCTCTGAACAATGTGGGGGCACCTTGGCTAGTGCCAGGGTGCCCTCACACTAAGTAACTTTGCACCTAACCTTTACCAGGTAAAGGTTAGACATATAGGTGACTTATAAGTTACTTAAGTGCAGTGTAAAATGGCTGTGAAATAACGTGGACGTTATTTCACTCAGGCTGCAGTGGCAGGCCTGTGTAAGAATTGTCAGAGCTCCCTATGGGTGGCAAAAGAAATGCTGCAGCCCATAGGGATCTCCTGGAACCCCAATACCCTGGGTACCTCAGTACCATATACTA
The DNA here is from genome assembly GCF_031143425.1 of Pleurodeles waltl. NCBI lineage: Eukaryota > Metazoa > Chordata > Amphibia > Caudata > Salamandridae > Pleurodeles > Pleurodeles waltl. The sequence goes on from NC_090440.1 coordinate 266,213,328, forward strand.
GGGAATTATAAGGGTGTTCCAGTAAGCCAATGTAAATTGGTAAAAATGGTCACTAGCCTGTTAGTGACAATTTGAAAGTAACGAGAGAGCATAACCACTGAGGTTCTGGTTAGCAGAGCCTCAGTGAGACAGTTAGGCACCACACAGGGAACACATACATGCACACCTATGAGCACTGGGGCCCTGTGTGACAGGGTCCCAGTGACACATACATATAGGCCACAAACCTATGAGCACTGGGGTCCTGACCAGCAGGATCCCAGTGACACATAACAAACATACTGAAAACATAGTGTTTTCACTATGAGCACTGAGGCCTGGCTATCAGGATCCCAGTGAGACAGTGAAAACAGTGACAAACACCCTGACATACACTCACAAACAGGCCAAAAGTGGGGGTAACAAGGCTAGAAAGAGGCTACCTTCTCACAATGATGCAGCAGAGATTGCAGCGAAAAGAAGATGGTTTCCCTCCAAAAGCCAATTCAAGATGACCAATGGCTGGCCAAACCAAGGGGAGGAAAAGGAACAAAAAGCTCAATGACAAGATGAAGAAGTTGATACTGTCTGTAACGTAGCCTCATCGTCTATCGCACTTCCCAGGTGTAACCCAATATTAAAAAGAATCATTTTGTTCAACCACCCACTCAAGAAAACAATGCAAAATTACTTTTTTTTACAGAACTTAAGACCATTAACCTGATACTTGTTTCCAAACCTTAGCTTAACGCTTAACAACCATTGTCCTAGTTAGTTATCTGCGAACTCTGGCTGTACAACAGGGATGTCGGGCTGGGATGAGAGAGAAGGCCATATGGCCAATGTGGTATTGGCAGGCATTTGAGGGTTCAGCTTGCTTGTCTTGGGTGGACGTCTTCCCAGGTTTGTGGCTTGAACTTCAGTAGTTCTCTCACGACCCTCAATGTCACCTGTATCAAAGGCACAGATACTGTTACCTTTAGGCTTGCAGTCAAATCAATTACAATTATGAGTTTTTCTAAAACTTCCCAATGCAGTATCATTAAAGTTGTACCTTGTAATGCCCTTTTGAAACCAAAGACTGGGTTAATTTTCAACAATCTTTGTAAAAGTATTTTCACACTCCACCTGGTCACAGATTAATGCCATATGCTTTCTTTTCTTCTGGTAATCCCATGTGTGACATTTACCCACTTGCACACAAGGTGAGAATAGCATTTTTCAAGACTGATTTCCAGTCTAAAAGTGTCTTTATGTTTTTTGCACTGCTCCTTTGCTTACGCTATACATATTGTTTACACTGCGAGTTTTTCAATTTTGCATCTCATTAAGGCAAGGTAGGTTTCCACTTCCAAAAAATGACTTTGACTCCATACATTTGGTGCTAGGCGGGTCTAGCACCAAAGTATAAATATGAAGTTCGTTTTGCACTAAATTAGAGTAAAAAAAAATTACGCTAATTCAGTGCAAACAGAGTATAAATATGCCCCTTAGCGTCAAAACATGATGCTAATCTGGTTAGAGTCATTTATTTTGACTCAAACCTGCCTAACGTCATTTTTTTTTAAGCTAGCCTACCCTTTGCACCGGCTTGCACCATTCCATAAATATGGTGCCCAGCTGGCGCTAAAAAATGGTGCAAGCCGGTGCAAAACTTTTTGGTGCAAAACGTTTTGGTGCAAAACTGCACTAACGCAGTATATATAAGGCCCTTGGTTTTTCTAGCCAAGTTCTAACCTGATCAAAGGCAGCCCACTGACATGGCGCGAGACACCCACCATGGTATGGAAGGCCTCTTTATACTTGCATCATGTCATATGCCCTGAGGTTGACAATACCTGCTTAGAGTTATATGTTGTGCTGAAGGTGTCTCCTGCTCGTTGAAGAATTCACATGTGCCGGTTAGTGCGTCATTTCTGTGTGCAGAAAATACTTCCCGACTCCAACTGCATTTCAAACAAGAACAGAATTTTCATAGTGCTTTATTATACTATGCTCCACCATTCAGTGCTCTTGCTTTCAGTGTCTCCTTTCATTCATAGCTGAGGCTCGGTTCCCCTAATTCTTTGTGATTTTTCTGTTTATAGTTTTTAACCATTTTTCTGGTGAGCAAGTTAGTGGTGAGCCATCCTCTGAAGGATGCTAAATTTAGCGCACTGAAGACCTCTGTTTTCTCTGTGGACCAAGGCATTCATTAAAATCTGCTCTATTGATCAGACTGGGTAGTTCTTAGTGCTATGTGAAGTGGTGTACGGTAGGTGTCCATGTCAGTTAGAGCAACCCAATAAGACATCTCCTAGTAGGGGGCAGCTTTCAGTGTGTTTCCAAAGCAGTAAATGCAGGTCTCAGTGTGATGTTAAGTCAGTAAGACCTGGTTTCAGTGTGTGTAGCCTCATCAACAAGTGATGCACTCAGTAGGATCTCAATAGAGGAAGGGCGTGTGATGTCAGAGCAGTAGGAGCAGTAAGAGCAGCTTTTCGTGGGCAGACTTGTCAGTAATGACGGTTCTCAGTGTGATGCATAGTTGTAAGGAATCCTTGCAATGTGATGCCACAGTATCAAGGGCAGCTCTCGGAGTGACATGACTACAGAAAAGGTACCGGAATGTGATGTCAATGGAATAAGGTCAGCTCCAGGTGTGATGTCAGGGGGTAATGAGAATTCTCAGTGTGATGAATATCTGCAAGGGCTGCCTGCAGTCTGATGTCACTTTAGCAAGGGTAGCTCTCAGTGTGAGTTAACTGCAGTAAGTGCAGCTGAATGTGATGCCAGTTTAGTGAGGGTAGCTCTTCGTGTGATGCCACAAAATTAATGGTGGTTTCCAATTTGATACCACATTAGAAAGCTCTCATTGTTATGTCACTAGTGTAAGGATTAGTTCTGGTGTGACGTGGAGTCAGATTGAGTGAGTCAGTGTGAGAGTGAGTGAGAGTGATTGAATCAGACTGAGTGAGAATGAGTTTTAGGTAGAATGAGTGTGAATAAGTAAGTATGAGCGAATCAGAGTGAATCAGAATGAGTATGACTGAGCGAATCAGTGAGAATGAGTGAGTTTGAGTAAGATTGACTAAGGTTGATTGCGAATAAGACTGAGTCACAGTAACTATGTGCGAGTCAGAATGAGTGGGAGTGAGTGTGAATGAGTGAGTCACAGTGATATCGAATCTGAATAAGTAGGACTGAGTGAATCAGGGAGGACAAGTGAGTTATGGGGAGACTCATGGAAACTATGTAAGAGTGAATGATATGGAACAGGAATGAGTGAGTCAGAGTAAGACAGAGTGAAACTGAGTGAGTTTGAGTGAGAATGAGTGAGTCAGAGTGGCATTGTGTGTACCAGAATGAGTGACTGTAGGAGGCTGGCCTGGTGTGTAGTGGGTACCTATGGTACTTTCACCTTATACCAGGTCCAGTTATCCCTTATTAGTGAAATGTAGGCAGTGTCCAGAAGCCATGCTCTCTAGACGTAGTTGTGGATGAGAAGTCAATGCTTATCTAGGAGACATGCAATACCACTGTAGTCACACAGTACTCACACACATGAAAGAAAATACTCAGTGTTACAAAAATAAAGGTACTTTATTTTAGTGACACAAATACCAAAAATACAATAGTGAATATACTCCCTTAGGAGGTAAGTAATACACAAATTATTTACACTAGTGTGCAGAAACAGTTGTAAAGACAGTTACAAAACAGTGCAATTTGTGTAAATCAGAATAGTTAGAAATGGGCCTAGGGGGAGCACAAACCATATACTAAGAAAGTGGAATGCGAAAGTCGGTCTCCCACCTAGGCAAGTGTAGTGTGTAGAGGGGTGCTGGGAGTACTAGAAAACCCTAAAGGTAAGTAATAGAACTCACCCCAGTGCTCAGTGAAGCAGGAGTAAATCTCTGTAACTTTCCCAGAACACAAACAGAAACGAAAAGAAGAATTATGCAAGAACCAGAAGATACTGCAAGACACCAACAGTGGATTCCTGGACCTGAGGACCTGAGGACCTGTGGAAGAAGGAGACCAAGTCCAAGAACCACAGAAGAGTCCAGAGAGAACAGGAGCCTCTTCTAAGATGAAGGTGCAAAAGAAGAACCACCGGTGAAGAAGAATAGTCAGCACTGTACCCAAGAAGACGGAGTCGGGTTCCTGGTTGGTGCAAGTGATGTCCCATGAAAGGTGGAGGATTGCAGTCTGGTTTGCGTCGCTGGAGTCTGCCAACAAGCCTTGGCACACGCAAAGCTTGGGGTTAGTGGAAAATGGCGCTGCCCGTGACCAGGAAGGACCAGGTTTACTCTACCCAGGAGGTGGAGTCAGAGGGGACTCTCAGCAACTCGGAGAGCCCACACAAGACCAGGCAGTCATTTGCAGGAGTCCCACAGCACAGGGACAAAGAAGTTGCACAAGAAGTCCATGCAGCACTATGACAAAGGCTCCCATGCTACTTGAGAACCACTCAGGAAGCTGTGCGTCGCAGGATAGGGTGCTGGGAGCCAGAGCTACGAAATGCATGAAGGACTTGGAGGAAGGATGTCAACAAGCCTTGGCAGCTGCAAAACACGTAGTGCACAGGGCTACTGTCTTGCGTCGGAAGGCAAGCTCTTATCTCCACCAAAGCTGGACAGCGGGACCGTCCGGACTACTTCAGTCTGGTCTGTCAACCATGCTGCCACCTACCATCCTAAAAAGGATATATTATAATAAGAACTGGAACAAAACAGATTACATTTGGAGGCATATTCTATAACCTGAATAATGAGAGATCAATAAGGCACCTCTAATAACACACCAGGATCAGGATCCACGCAGTTCTTCAGGAGAGGTAATCCATGCAGTCAGTCATCATTGCAGTTGGTGCCTGCTGAAGACAAGGAGTGACTCCTTCACCCCAAGGGAGATTCCTTCGCTCTTCTGGTGCAGGCTGAAGACGGGCTGTCCTCAGAGGATGCACAACCAGGAAACAGTTGCAGTCGCTAGCAGGAGCCTTAGATATAATGTTGTAGAAGGTGTCTTGCTTCTTTGTTGCAGCTTATAGAGTTCCTGGAGGGTCCAGATGCAGTTTCTTCAGTGGAACGTCGAAGTGTAGGATGCAGAGGATCCCTGCTGGAGTCTTGCAATCCGAATCTGAAGAACCACCCAAAAGAGAGACCCTAAATAGCACTGAAAGGGGGATTGGTCACCTAACCAGGTAAGTACCTATCAGGGGAGGGCTCTGACATCACCTGCTGGCACAGTTGCTCCCAGAGATCCCTGCGAACTTGGAATCCAAGATGGCAAAACCCAGGGGCTCTCTGGAGGAGCTCTGAGCACCACTCCTGGGGAGGTGATGGACTGGGGAGTGGTCACTCCCCTTTCCTTTGTCCAGTTTCACGCCAGAGCAGGGACTGAAGAGTCCCTGAACCAGTGTAGACTGGTTAATGCAAGGAGGGCACTAAATGTGCCCTTCAAAGAATTTCCAGTGGCTTGGGGAGGCTACCCCTCCCGAACCTGTAAAACCTATATCCAAAGGGAGAGGGTGTAACACCCCTCTCCCAAAGGAAATACTTTGTTTTGCTTTCCTGAGCTAGAGCTTTTCAAGCAACAAGGAGGCAGAAACTTGTCTGTGAGGTGGCAGAACCTGGAGCTGCCTGGAAAACCTCAGAAGGCTGCCATGGCAATAGTGGGGGTCCTCTAAGGAGCCACAGAGTGCATGGAATCATACAACTAAAGCTTGCAAAAGCCTTAGGGTATGATTCCAAAATTTTTGATATCAAACATGTCTATGTTCAGAGTTACCATTAAGTGGCTGAACATAGGTAGTGACCTATGTCCAGTACACACGTAAAATGGCATCCCTGCATTCACAAAGTCTGGGAAAATGGTGTAGGAAAGTACCATCTTGGCTGGCATGTTACCCCCATATTTGACTGTATATATGTTGTTTTAGTCTATGTGTCACTGGGACCCTGCCAGGCAGGGCCCCAGTGCTCATAAGTGTGCCCTGTATGTGTTCCCTGTGTGATGACTAACTGTCTCACTGAGGCTCTGCTAACCAGAACCTCAGTGTTTATGCTCTCTCTGCTTTCCAAATTGTCACTAACAGGCTAGTGACCTATTTCACCGATTCACATTGGCATACTGGAACGCCCTTATAATTCCCTAGTATATGGTACTGAGGTACCCAGGGTATTGGGGTTCCAGGAGATCCCTATGGGCTGCAGCATTTCTTTTGCCACCCATAGGGAGATCTGCCTATTCTTACCCAGGCCTGCCAGTGCAGCCAGAATGAAATAACGTCCACGTTATTTCATAGCCATTTACCACTGCACTTAAGTAACTTATAAGTCACCTATATGTCTAACCTTCACCTGGTGAAGGTTGGGTGCAAAGTTACTTAGGGCCTGATTCCAACTTTGGAGGACAGTGTTAAACCGGCCCAAAAGTGGCGGATATACCACCTACCGTATTACGAGTCCATTATATCCTATGGAACTCGTAATACGGTAGGTGGTATATCCGTCACTTTTGGGACGGTTTAACACCGTCCTCCAAAGTTGGAATCAGGCCCTTAGTGTGTGGGCACCCTGGCACTAGCCAAGGTGCCCCCACATTGTTCAGGGCAAATTCCCAGGACTTTGTGAGTGCGGGGACACCATTTCACACGTGCACTATACATAGGCCACTACCTATGTATAGCGTCACAATGGTAACTCCGAACATGGCCATGTAACATGTCTAAGATCATGGAATTGTCACCCCAATGTCATTCTGGCATTGGGGAGACCATTCCACGATCCCCCAGGTCTCTAGCACAGAACCTGGGTACTGCCAAACTGCCTTTCCGGGGTCTCCACTGCAGCTGCTGCTCCTGCCAACCCCTCAGACAGGTTTCTGCCCTCCTGGGGTCCAGACAGCCCTGGCCCAGGAAGGCAGAACAAAGGATTTCCTCTGAGAGAGGGTGTAACACCCTCTTCCTTTGGAAATAGGTGTGAAGGCTGGGGAGGAGTAGCCTCCCCCAGCCTCTGGAAATGCTTTGATGGGCACAGATGCTGCCCATCTCTGCATAAGCCAGTCTACACCGGTTTAGGGATCCCCCAGCCCTGCTCTGGTGCGAAACTGGACAAAGGAAAGGGGAGTGACCACTCCCCTGACCTGCACCTCCCAGGGGAGGTGCCCAGAGCTCCTCCAGTGTGCCCCAGGCCTCTGCCATCTTGGAAACAGAGGTGTTGCTGGCACACTGGACTGCTCTGAGTGGCCAGTGCCATCAGGTGACGTCAGAGACTCCTTCTGATAGGCTCTTACCTTTCTTACTAGCCTATCCTCCTTCCTAGGTAGCCAAACCTACTTTTCTGGTTATTTAGGGTCTCTGTTTTGGGGAATTCGTCAGATACCGAATGCAAGAGCTCACCAGAGTTCCTCTGCATCTTCCTCTTCACCTTCTGCCAAAGGATCGACCGCTGACTGCTCAGGACGCCTGCAAAACTGCAACAAAGCAGCAAAGACGACTACTGCAACCTTGTATCGCTTCATCCTGCCGGCTTTCTCGCCTGTTTCCTGGTGGTGCATGCTCTGGGGGTAGCCTGCCTCCTTCTTGCACCAGGAGCTCTGAAGAAATCTCCCGTGGGTCGACGGAATCTCCCCCCTGCAATCGCAGGCAACAAAAGACTGCATCACCGGTCCTCTGGGTCCCCTCTCAGCACGGCGAGCGTGGTCCCTGGAACTCAGCAACTCTGTTCAAGTGACTCCCACAGTCCAGTGACTCTTCAGTCCAAGTTTGGTGGAGGTAAGTCCTTGCCTCCCCACGTTAGACTGCATTGCTGGGTATGCGTGATTTGCAGCTGCTCCAGCTCCTGTACACTCTTCCAGGATTTCCTTTGTGCACAGCCAAGCCTGGGTCCCCGACACTCCAACCTGAAGTGCTTAACCTTCTGAGTTGTCCTCCGGCGTCATGGGACTCTCTTTTCTGACTTTGGGCGGACTCCGGTTCACTCCTCTTCTAAGTGCCTGTTCTGGTACTTCTGCGGGTGCTGCCTGCTTCTGTGAGGGCTCCCTGACTTGCTGGGCACCCCCTCTGTCTCCTCATCCAAGTGGCGACATCCTGGTCCTTCCTGGGCCACAGCAGCATCCAAAAACCCTAACCGCAACCCTTGCAGCTAGCAAGGCTTGTTTGTGGTTTTTTTGCGTGGGAACACCTCTGCAAGCTTCTTCACAACATGAGACATCCATCCTCCAAAGGGGAAGTTCCTAGTCCTCTTCGTTCTTGCAAAACACCAAGCTCCTTTGCACCCTCAGCTGGCATTTCCTGGGCATCTGCTCACTCACAACACTGTTGAGACTCTTGGACTTGGTCCCCTTTTCTTACAGGTACTCAGGTCCGGAAATCCACTGTTGTTGCTTTGCTGGTGTTGGTTTTCCTTGCAGAATCCCCCTATCACGACTTCTGTGCTCTCTGGGGGTTGTAGGTGCACTTTACACCTACCTTACAGGGTCTTGGGGTGGGCTATTTTTCTAACCCTCACTGTTTTCTTACAGTCCCAGCGACCCTCTACAAGCTCACATAAGTTTGGGGTCCATTCGTGGTTCGCATTCTACTTTTGGAGTATATGGTTTGTGTTGCCCCTATATCTATGTGCTCCTATTGCAATCTATTGCAACTTTACACTGCTTGCATTACTTCCTTTTGCTATTACTGCATATTTTTGGTATTGTGTACATATATCTTGTGTATATTTGGCATCGTCATACTGAGGGTACTCACTGAGATACTTTTGGCATATTGTCATAAAAATAAAGTACCTTTATTTTTCTTATATCTGTGTATTGTGTTTTCTTATGATATTGTGCATGTGACACCAGTGGTATAGTAGGAGCTTTGCATGTCTCCTAGTTCAGCCTAAGCTGCTCTGCTATAGCTACCTTCTATCAGCCTAAGCTGCTAGAAACATCTCTTCTACACTAATAAGGGATAACTGGACCTGGCACAAGGTGTAAGTACCTCTGGTGCCCACTACAAGCCAGGTCAGCCTCCTACAAATGGTCCTGGATGTCATGGGGGCACCTGTGCTAGTGCAGGGGTGCTCTCACACACAGGTACTTTGCACCCTGCCTTCAGGTCTGGAGGGCCTGCTATTGAGGTGACTTATAAGTGAGCTGGTACAGTGGAAATGGCAGTAAAAGGGTTCACCTTTTTACTCATGCTGCAATGGCAGTCCTGCAGAAGCCTTTGCATGGGCTCCCTATGGGCGGCAAAATATATGCTGCAGCCCATAGGGATCCCCTGGAACCCTAATGCCCTAGGTAGCTTTGTACCATATACTAGGGACTTATAAGGGGGCACCAGTATGCCTAGTGCGGGTGAAATACTGTGTTAACAGTAAGTAACAACTGAATTTAAGGGAGAGACCATAACTACTGGGGTCCTGGTTAACAGGATCTCAGGAGATACAGTCAAACACACTGACAAACAGGCCCAACGTGGGGGTAACCAAGCTATAAAGAGGCTACATTACAACAGTGACAAAGAGTGGGAATGAGTGGAGCTCATTGAGTATGAGTGAGTCACAGTGAAAGTGAGTGAATTGGAATAAGTGGCGATGAGTGAATTAGAGATATCGAGTGAATCATGGGGAAAATCCTCAGAGAAACTAGTTGAGAATGAGTAAGAGGAAATTAATGAGTCTGAGTGAGACTGAATGAAACGGACAAAATGAGTCATAGTGAGTTTGAGTCAATCAGAATGACCTAGAATGGGTAGGAGTGAGTGAGCGTAAGTGAGAATGAGTGAGACTGAGCGGGTCAGAGTGAGATTGCATGAGTCAGTGAAACTGACAGAGTAAGTAAAAGTGACTGCAAGTGCAAATGAGAGTAAATGACTAAAACAGGGTAAGAGTGAGTGAGCAATTAAGACTGCAAGCGAGTGTGAGCAACCCCCCGAACCCTCCAGGTAAATGTCTTTTAATGGTCAACAGCCACCACTGAAAGACGAAGTAAAGAAAGATGGGAAAGTATCACCACAGGAGATAGCAGAAAGCTGCTAGAGTGACCTTAAGGGGCTGGGAGTGGCTGTGACTGGATTAACGTGGCCCAAGGTGGCTTTAGAAGTACACTGCCTCAGTATTCTGTGCTCGCATATTTAAATGCAGCAGCCTCGTGTTTCAGAGGAGAGTTTTGGGCACCAGCACGCATTTGTTTATAAATGAACCAGTGGGTGGAACTAGCCGTTGCTTGTTGCTTGGGTGTGTCCTTTGCCCTGTCCACAGCCTAAATGGCCAAGGAGACTTGACAGCTCCTGAGGGAGGTCTCGTGAGTTTTTATTTTGAATGTGAGGTCAGCACATGTAGGATTGTTCCCCTAATGGACATCTCGTTTACGTGAGGCGATGTATTGGCTAATTCTTGGGCATTATGTGTACATTTTGCAACGCAAAATTCGGAAGAACATGTATAATTACACATGCGTGACGTGAATTACGCCCGGCTCTCTCTACAGTCTGGCACACGCAGTGTGCTTTTGAAATACTCAAAAGTAGTGCTTATCATCAGTGTTGGTGAAGCCAGTGCTTGTACTTCTGATTTCTGAGAAGGTGTTTTTAGATTTTTGCCCATCTTCAGCAGAAAGTAGGTAGCAGGTTTTCCAGTTTAACAGGTAAAGTATGTAGTTGCTCATCAACCAAATGACTCGTAGAAGAGCAACAATCAAAGTGGATACTACCAGCACGTCCGAACCAGTTGTCCCATTGCTTTGGTGTAGATGCATTTCTTATTGTCCAAACTCACAACACTCATCAGACAACAATATAGCTGTGCATTATCGCCTCTACGTGAGAGCTATCTCAGCTTCAGAATTTCAGTGAATTTTGACTAAAATATGATTTTGAAAAGCACTTTCTTAAAATTGTTACAAATATTTAGAAAATAAATGTCCTTCCTTAATGTTGTTTCCTCGAACTGAGCTTTAAAATTCATAGTTCTTAAAAATAATATTAATTAAACACAGCAATACTGTAGTGGCCAAAAGCACCAATATTTCCCAGGGAGGGAAGCTAAATGAGTAACAGTGGGAAACTTTAAATGGGAATTAAGTAATTTAAAAGGAAAAGTTGCTGAGCAGGGTTAATATTTTCCAAGCCTTACATATTGACCATTTTTTTGTTCATCGCAATCCATCCTAAGGCACACTTTTGCGTATTTCTGTGTATATATTTAAACATGGAAAATTGGAATTATAAGGATACTGGCTATATCCAGTGTACAGAATAGTAATCTGCTCCCTCTGTTACATTATAATTCTGTCTCTTCTGAGTGATGATTTAAGCCATAAAATAATATATCTGCATTTACCAACGGTGAGCTCATATACTGCATGTCACCATTTAAGGTTGTAATTCTTTATTGGTAGTGACAGATGGCCAGACTGCTTGCAAAAGACAATTACAATGCCCAGGGAACAGAGTGCATGCATCCATATCAACAAAATGAATCAAGGCTGGAAATGTAGCGCAGCTCAGCTCCAGCTCTATGAGCCATAACCAAAATGGGACGCGATTTATGAAATTAAAAGTGGAAGCTTTCTTACTGATTCGTATAATATGGCGGATGGAGAATATGGTGCCACCATTGGAAATGCACAAAGACAGATATTCAGGTTTTGCTAATTTCAGCAAAACCGTACTGAAATGTCTGAATAAAATCCATTAAAAAGGCTCTGAACAGCCTAAGTGTTCTTGTCAGAGGAGAAGGGCACTTAGAGTTAACAGTAATAAATTAATTTAAACAAAACGTCAAAAGCATACCAAATGGAGCATGCTCCCTTTTATCATTCACTGGGAGAGGTCTCAGTAGAATGACAACAATCATTTGCAACAGAGTTGAAGCTGAAGCATACATTATCTTCATTAATTAAAGCAATTAAACGCGTTAGTTAACATTGTTTCTCTTTCAAGATCGACTTAGCCAAATGCTTAGTGGTGCGCACATTTTTTAAATTGAACAGTTGGGTGAGCAGGAGAGTAGAAGAGAGCAATGCAGAATATAAACCTGTAATTAATGACACACCTAATTTTCGTTGTGATGCCTTTGCAAATTTCTGAGTCAGCGAGCTGGTTGTGAATTTCTTTAAGCACATTTGACCCCGCTCAGAAAAACGTGGTAAGCACGTTGGCCCATATTCTGGAGGGCCTAGCGCCATTCCAATGCCAGATTAGCGTCATTTTTTATGCTAATGTGGCGTTGGAGCCTGAAAACGCCACACCATAGTTACACAGTGGTGCAATGCATGCATTACTCCACTTTGTAATCCTTTGTGCTACATTATGCCTGCGGCAGGCATGATGTATGCAAAGGGGGCGTTCTCCCATTAGTGGGGGAGTAAAAATGGAACAAAAATAATCTAACAGATTTCTTTGCCATTTTTTCTGGGATTTTAAACGCCTGCTCAAAAACACCAAAACTTCATTGCCAACGGTTCTGTGTATAGGGAAGAACTAAAATGGGGGCAACCTAAATTTATATTGACTGTATTAAAAGTGTAACACGAGGAAACCAAGAATTCTTGCCAGAATATATATTTTAATTGGCCTCTACAAACATGCTGTATCATATTACATTGCCTCTGGATATTCTAAAGGCTCACATTAGCCAATCAGCATGGACAGCAATAAATATAAAGTATATTTTGTTTTTACAAAAAAGGCAACATGAAACAGTACAACTCAATTTACAAAAGTGAACCAAAGAGAAAAAGGTTTTATTTAAATAAACACTTCTTAACTCATTTAAATTAAGAATCGATATCCTCGTCACAAAAGTAAGGATTCTTTTTTTTAGGGAAAAATTCAAGTATATAATTGAAAATTATTTGATGAAAAATATAACAAAATGCTAATAAGACTCAAATACAAAATAAGGATTAATCTCCAAAAGTTTTTTTAAGCTATCTGATAGCTAGAACTATTGAACTAATCAGAAGGGTGTTATACCCTGTCATGTACGCAACAAATACAGCCAGAAGTAAAGGTTTGGTTTCTTCTCTGGCTTTGCCGGATTGTAAAGTAAAAAGGTCAGTGATTTTCAGTATTATGAATTATTTATTAATTTAAAAAAATAAATGAAACAATTATGTAAGTCTAAATAGACAACTCTATTAAAAAATCCTAATATGGTACTGGCACCCTACAATGCAAGGTTAAAAGCCACTAACAGAATAGGGGACATATTTACAAGCCGTTATCAACTTCCTGCATCAAATTAGCATCATTTATTTGACACTAATGTGGTCCTCGGAAGGCTTTTTGCCACACAGTATTTACAAAGTGACGCAATGCTTGCATTGCGCCAATTTACACCCCCTTGCACCACATTATGCCTGCACCAGGGATAATGTATGTAAGGGAGGCGTTCTAGTGCTAGAAGGCCCGCAAAAATGGTGCAGTGAAATCTACAAGATTTCACTGCACCATTTTTTGCGTTTTTAATGCCTGTTCAAAGCAGGCATTATAATAGGGCACCCACAGAAACCTATGGGCCTCCTTGCACTTTGCTGCACTAGCGTCAACATTTTTGACAGTAGTGTATCAAAGAGCCACAATAGCTTCAAAAATGTTGACACTATTGTGCTAACAACTGCCATGGTGTGCCATATTATAAATACAGCACACCCATGGTGTAGTTAGGTGGGGCAGGGTTGACGCAAGAAAACTGGCGTATAAGCACTGATGCATCAGTTTCTTGTAAATATGCCCCTGGGTACACAAGACACACAACCATGACGTTACTTTTCATTAGCAGCTCCAAGGTTAAAGCCAACCTAAATGAAAATTAATCTGATAAAAGGAGACTAGAGCCCTGCAACGTTAAGATCAAAAACCTATGGACACAGCCAATGAGCCACCATGATGTTTAGTTTACAAATGCAAACATGTGGATATAATTATTAGCCTTGAACATTTTAAAGTTTATGTCCAGTTTTTTTCAAAAATAACAAGATTTATTTTTACTGTAATTGTACCTTCGATTAGAAAATTGAAACCACAAATCAATAGAAGTTTAAATTACCAGCTGTATTGAAAAATAAAGCTATGGATTAGAACCCTTCAATGTTATTGTCAAACTGCATTTGGAGCACCAGGGTAGACCACCTTACTGTCATGTATTTCACAGTACAAATTTCAAATAAATTGGCTGAAAAGTCATTGGTTGTAAAGATAATTTTAAATCTATACCCATGAAGCATTTCAATGCCTCTGAAAACATGGTGGCAAAATGGTGTATCGTTTAATACAACTATCAAATGGCAACAGGCTTTACGTTCAGAGTAATTAATTTGGGCATGCAATTGGACATGCACTCCTGTTATACTTCAAGATGGACATAAAATATTTCTTAACTTGTACCATCTACTTACCTTTATATTTCTATTTTGTCCCCTCCACATATCTTCCCAGTGTCATATTATGGCTGAGATTTCGAAGAGGCAGGTTGGGAAATTCAAACGTTACACAGATCCCACAATTTCAGGTCATAAACAGTTGAGCTCTCCCGCAGGTTAGACAGATTTGTCATGAAGTTCAGGTATGTGAATCTGTTGTAAAATCCTGGTGTTTGTTTTTGCAACCAAGTAAGTCATCTAACTTGGCACCCAAAATGCTGGGTAATTGCCAAGTGCTTGCACCTCCTGTCGGCCTCTACTGAATCTCACCCACAAGAGCTCACAGAGTTAGGCACTAATGCCACCATTCATGTTACAGAGATGGTGCAGGTGCAGACATATTCCTTCGGAGGCGTGATAACCAGTATAGAAAATACTTTAAAAGAAGTTACAGCAGATGATGTATAGCTCACAAGAAGTCTCATCAGAAATAGGTCAGAGATATTTGTTTCTGAAATACAAAAATAATGTATATCTTTGACCTGTAGAGAGTTACCTTAAATGGAAATCACAGGCACTAAAATTAGATGCTGAAATGCCTGTCCTAAGCCATGTGTCATTCTGATGCATTGATCAGGTGTCCTTGTGCACTTGTGCAACACTTGATTATAGCTAATGGATGGCAGAGCCAATTAAAGCTCTGCTATCAGAAATTTAATGGAGCTCTCACTTCTAAATGTGGGGGCAAATCTGTAGGTTTGGTGGGATGGGAGTTTTGTTTTGTCTTCATACACCTCTGGTTCTAAGTCGACTCCATACCAACTGATCACACCCTCTTGTACATGGAGATGACTAATGGCAGTGAGTCAGAATCTCTCTCACTTGTTCCTTGGTACAGAAATCTGCCACCCGAAGAGGATAGTAGTGTGGCCCCTAGTCAATGAACACAAATGTGATGACACACCCCTAATGTGTTACCCTGCAGCTTCCCTCCATCTCACCAACCGTGACAATATTTTTTCTTTCTTTTTCTTATTTGAAGTTTCCGCCACCATGTCCATCTTTGATGTGCGGATAAGGGCATTAAGCCATTCTACATATACAGGGAGTGCAGAATTATTAGGCAAGTTGTATTTTTGAGGATTAATTTTATTATTGAACAACAACCATGTTCTCAATGAACCCAAAAAACTCATTAATATCAAAGCTGAATATTTTCGGAAGTAGTTTTTAGTTTGTTTTTAGTTTTAGCTATGTTAGGGGGATATCTGTGTGTGCAGGTGACTATTACTGTGCATAATTATTAGGCAAATTAACAAAAAAAAATATATACCCATTTCAATTATTTATTATTACCAGTGAAATCAATATAACATCTCAACATTCACAAATATACATTTCTGACATTCAAAAACAAAACAAAAACAAATCAGTGACCAATATAGCCACCTTTCTTTGCAAGGACACTCAAAAGCCTGCCATCCATGGATTCTGTCAGTGTTTTGATCTGTTCACCATCAACATTGCGTGCAGCAGCAACCACAGCCTCCCAGACACTGTTCAGAGAGGTGTACTGTTTTCCCTCCTTGTAAATCTCACATTTGATGATGGACCACAGGTTCTCAATGGGGTTCAGATCAGGTGAACAAGGAGGCCATGTCATTAGATTTCCTTCTTTTGTACCCTTTCTTGCCAGCCACGCTGTGGAGTACTTGGACGCGTGTGATGGAGCATTGTCCTGCATGAAAATCATGTTTTTCTTGAAGGATGCAGACTTCTTCCTGTACCACTGCTTGAAGAAGGTGTCTTCCAGGAACTGGCAGTAGGACTGGGAGTTGAGCTTGACTCCATCCTCAACCCGAAAAGGCCCCACAAGCTCATCTTTGATGATACCAGCCCAAACCAGTACTCCACCTCCACCTTGCTGGCATCTGAGTCGGACTGGAGCTCTCTGCCCTTTACCAATCCAGCCACGGGCCCATCCATCTGGCCCATCAAGACTCACTCTCATTTCATCAGTCCATAAAACCTTAGAAAAATCAGTCTTGAGATATTTCTTGGCCCAGTCTTGACGTTTCAGCTTGTGTGTCTTGTTCAGTGGTGGTCGTCTTTCAGCCTTTCTTACCTTGGCCATGTCTCTGAGTATTGCACACCTTGTGCTTTTGGGCACTCCAGTGATGTTGCAGCTCTGAAATATGGCCAAACTGGTGGCAAGTGGCATCGTGGCAGCTGCACGCTTGACTTTTCTCAGTTCATGGGCAGTTATTTTGCGCCTTGGTTTTTCCACACGCTTCTTGCGACCCTGTTGACTATTTTGAATGAAACGCTTGATTGTTCGATGATCACGCTTCAGAAGCTTTGCAATTTTAAGAGTGCTGCATCCCTCTGCATGATATCTCACTATTTTTGACTTTTCTGAGCCTGTCAAGTCCTTCTTTTGACCCATTTTGCCAAAGGAAAGGAAGTTGCCTAATAATTATGCACACCTGATATAGGGTGTTGATGTCATTAGACCACACCCCTTCTCATTACAGAGATGCACATCACCTAATATGCTTAATTGGTAGTAGGCTTTCGAGCCTATACAGCTTGGAGTAAGACAACATGCATAAAGAGGATGATGTGGTCAAAATACTCATTTGCCTAATAATTCTGCACTCCCTGTAGGAGAGGGGATTCAGATACCCATTTCCAGCGAATTTCTCTTCTAGTCAGGGGTATCGCACAGAACAATACTGTCTTTGTCTCTCTACTTCATACTTCCCCTTCTTCCGGTTAACCAAAGATTACTAAAGGTAGACTCGCTGAGATACCTTGCTTCACAATGTTTGAGATTGTTGATCATACTTTTTCCCAGAAATAGTACACTTCTGGGCATTCCATAAACATGAGAATGTCTCACACACTTTGCAAACCACATTTCGCACAATTAACTGCTTCCCCCTCTCATGTTAGAAAGCTCATAGGGAGAGAAATAAGCCCCGTGCAGAGTGAAGAGATGGTTTCTCCTTAATGAGGCAGGTTGAACTACCCTAAATAGTGTGCACATTGATGCTTGCCATCTGTCTCGTACTTGTCCTGGGGACATAATTTCCCCCGGGAGGGTGTCTGGTAGCTGAAAGTCATCACCTAACATGTCCAAGATTCCCCAGTACCAGCTTGATACCTTTTAAAATGCCAATGGTCTTTAATTAACTTATCAGACCCCAAACTAACTGTAGGCCTCTGTGCCCAGCTTCTCAATTGAATGCACTTCAACCTAGTAAAGTCTCCTCCTGCCGCTCCGTAAGTTCTAAGCAAGATAATAGAGAGCCATCCCTAACTAGGTCCCCCCAATATTCGACCCCCGCATTCTTAAGAGGCAATGCCAATATATCTATCAAACCCAGGGAGTCCCGGAGCAGAGCCCATTGACTATAATACTCTAGTCTCGCTGCTTGCCACAACTTGTACCAGTCCTTTGCTGCATCTTGTAGTATTTTTAATCTCACTTTTTTGAAGAATTTGGGGTCGCTGAATTTATATAAAAAATATTTTGCTGCGCCTTTTTCCATGCCTACCATGAATTTAAACATCTCTTCAATCGCTGAGCGGTCCAGGGATGAGAATAACATTTTAAAATTTTTGAGGTGGAATGCCCACGCATAGTAACGCATGTTAGGGAGTATAAGGCCCCCCTTTTCTTTTCTTCTGCACAATTTCTTCCAAGAAATCCTGGGGCCTTTCTGAGCCCAAATAAAACAATTTATGTTCTGTTGAAGTTTAGCCAGAAGTTTTTTTTTAATCTATTTGTAGAAGGATAGGATTGTAAATAAAATTCAACTTAGGTAAAATTATAATTTTGACCAGATTAACTCTTCCAATAATTGTAAAAGGAAGATGTGCCCATCCTTGCATTAGCTTGCTACACTTTGTTAATGCCTTCTTTAAATTAACCACAGCTAATTGTTCCAATTCCTGCACAATTATTAGCCTTAAATACCTCATTGATTCTTTAATGCGCTGGTTGTCACGCTTCTGTTTCCATGCCATTATCTCTGTTTTGCCAGAATTAACATGATAACCTGAGATCTTCCCAAATTCCTCTGCAATACTCAATGAAGTAGGCAAGGCTATAGATAAGTAAGAGGTATAAACTAAGAGGTCGTCGGCGTATAAAGCAACTTTCCTCACCCACCCCTTGCAGCTAAAGGAGGGAATTGTGGAATTCTGCCTAATCTTTCTAGCAAAAGGTTCCATGTATAAACCGAACAACAAAGGGGAAGGGGGCAACCCTGTCTAGTACTCCTAGTGATCCTAAAGGTCTCAGTTAGTTTCCCATGCACCAATACCCTGACCTCAGGAACATGATAAATAAGACGAATCGCCCGGCAGAACATTTTGCCCAAATTTGCCCGTTTAAGGATCAGGATTAAATAGTTCCAATTAACTCTGACCAAGCCTTTATCGTATCCAAAGCTATAACAGCCAGGGGTTCTCGGTAGGCAGTTTCTAAATCAATGGCGCCAACTAAATTAAACGTTTGTTCATACAGAAGTCCATTTCTAATAAAACCTTTTTGATCCGGGTGTACCAAGTCGCTTATCACACCACTTAACCTATCAGCTAATATTTTAGCAAATAACTTGCAATCGCTATTTAACAAAGATATTGGTCTGCATAATTTGCATCTGACTGGGGAATTCCCTGGCTTTAAAATAAGAGAAATTGTTGCCTCATGCCAGAAAACTGGTAATGGGACTCCTTTTTCAAAAAATTCTGAAAATAGTTGTGAGATTGCCAGAACTATGGAGTCTCCCAAAGCTATATAAAGTTCAACAGGGATGCCATCTGGTCCCGCTGCTTTCCTCCTCTTACTCTCTTTTAGAAACGCTCTTATCTCACCCTGAGAAAGAGGTTTAGTCAAAAGAGTCTGCTTGCCCTATGTAAGACAGGGGAGCGTATCTGTACCCAGCCAATCACTAACCGCATCTTCTCGTACCTCCCTCTCCTCTGTATAGAGTTGTGAGAAGAACTTTTGTAAAGCCTCTTCTATACCCTCTGAGGTGATAAGTCTAACCCCTGACTGGTTATCCACTATCTCCTTTACACTGTTCCACATTTGTTCCCTCTTAATCTTCCAAGGCCTGAGTCTCCCTATACCTTCCCCATATTCAAAATGGGCATGCTTACTTGCTTCCCATCTTTTTGCAATCCTAGTCTGCAATACAAGTTCCATCTGCTGCCTCAACTGACTTATCCTGTTATTCAAACACTGCTTGTCCCCACCTCAGCATACTGACTATTACATAGCAGAATTTCCTGCTCTATACCATTCAGTTCATCCCTGTAACACTTATTTCTATAGCTTACGAGACTTATAATCTCCCCCTCATCACAGCCCTAAAGGTATCCCAAACTACAGTTGTAGAGGCAGACCTTAAACTCTGAAAAAATCTTCTGTCTCTTTACGAAGGTAACCTCCTCCTCCAGTAACAAGGCCCGATCAAGAGTCCATCTCCTCCCACCTGCTTCCTGGGGGCAAATGATTTTCAAAATTACTGCTGCATGGTCTGATTGATGAGCAGGTGAATACATAATGTCCTCTATGAGACCCCACAATGGGTGGTCTACTAAAAAATAGTTGATCCGTGAAGCATGACCATAATTTGTATTGTGAAACAAGAATCCCTGCTTCCCCCCAACTCTCTGCCTCCACAGATCGCACAGGCCAAAGTCTTTCATCATCGCTTTGAGGTATTGTTGAGACTTCGGAGTACCCGTTGATCTACATTTTACTATTCTATCCAATTTATTATCTTAAACCACATTAAAGTCCCCAGAGTAATCTAACTATAATCCATCTACCTAATCCATCATATACCACCTCTGACAGGGTTGCATTGACCTGCTGTTTAACTAAAATCGCAACAACTTTAGTATTAAAGTTATAATTAGTACTAACAAACCATCGTTTCCATTTCTGAATTTTAAAAAAGGTTATAATTTCCTCCTTGTTAGACCTGACAGCCTTAGGGTGGTCACCCTTATCTTTTTGCCTGCCTCCATCCACTTTTTAGATACTGTTTTTGCTGGTTGTAGGACTCTGCACACTTTACCACTGCTAACCAGTGCTAAAGTGCATATGCTCTCTCCCTTTAAACATGATGACATTGGATCATACCCAATTGGGTTATTTAATTTACTTGTAAGTCCGTAGTAAAAGTGCACTATATGTGATCAGGTCCTGTAGATTAAATGCTACTAGTGGGCCTGCATCACTGATTGCGCCACCCACTTAAGTAGCCCCTTAACCATGTCCCTGCCATTGCAAGGCCTGTGTGTGCAGCTTCACTGCCAATTCAACTTGGCATTTAAAAGTACTTGCCAAGCCAAGGTAAACCATAGGGCAGGGTGCTGTGTAGACAAAAGTCAGGACATGTAGCTATGTAGTTTACATGTACTGCTAGTGTAAAACTCCTAAATTTGCTTTTGCACTGCTGTGAGGCCTGCTCCTTTCAGAGGCTAGCTTTCATAGGCTAACATTAGGGCTACACTCATATCCTGGTTGAGTGGTAGCTGCTGATCTGAAAGGTGTAGGAAGGTCATATTTAGTATGGCCAGAATGGTAATACAAAATCCTTCTGACTGCTGAAGTTGGATTTAATATTACTATTTTAGAAATGCCACTTTTAGAAAGTGAGCATTTCTCTGCACTTAAAACATTCTGTGCATTACAATCCACGTCTGGCTAGGTTCAGTTGTCAGCTCCCTTGTGCATTCACTTGGACAAACCCCAAACACAGGATGCTCAGCCTCAGACTGCGAGGGAGTCTGCTTCTCATGCGTCAGCTGGTGAACCCAGGTACGCGCTCAGCGAGCGGCCATCATGGCACCGCCATGTTCTCCATCAAAAGTGCATCTAAAATGACTTGGGAGTTTTGCCAATTCATTGTGGAATGTTTAGTCTGCCAAACGTTAAAGTATTATTTTTTTATTTCTGATGGCCTACTGGGAACCAGTGTTAACTGATAATGAGATGGCTGCAAAGATGTATCTTGAAACAGAATAATCTCCTAATCAACATGAATAGAATTAGCATTGACAACCAACACCTTTACAAAGCTGCAGAATAATTAGTGCTGAAATATGTTTGTGGAATGTCCTAATTTCTCTTCTCTGGTGTTTAAGACGCATACAAGTGCAAGTTCTTACAAGATACTCATTATCTATCCAGTCTATATACACAAAGAAAATGGGTAGTGGTGGGTCAACAGGGTGCACTTCCCAAACAAGTGCATAAAAGTCAATGAGAGTTATTGTTGAAATGGAAGCTATGGTGCAATGCGGTGAGATGAGCTCCACTACCCCAGAGTGTAATCTGGTGTTCAAATGAAACACCAAGCAGAATAATTCTAAGACACCGCAGCCCTCAAAAGAATGATCATAAGTAAATAGGTCCTCCAATGAAGTTGAGTAGTCACGGGCATCATATCCATAGATTGGTCGTTGTTCCATATTCACAGCCATCGTAATCATAGGATGAACATTGTATTAAAAGACACAGCCAACACTTGTTTCGTCACAACATGTGACTTCTTCAAGGCTGCAAAAAATACATAACAAATTGTAGTATTCAAACCTAACCCACATATATTTGAGGATGATATCATATAGAATGAGTCCTGTGAGTCCTGTGAGATTCACACAATGAAGCGTGCGTCCAGCTCAAAAAGGGAGACAGGAAGTAAATTACCCCTCTTTGGTCGGGCAAGGAAAGTCATCAGATTTGATTGTGAAAACACACAAGTTGTTTGCTTGCAAGACACACCAGCAAGGGCAAAAGTATCATAAGTGTCCACCGCATAACAGTGTCAAAAGAGGAAATTTGTGGTGGGTAAATGTATTGGCCCATCACCAACATTAGTTCAGTACTATGCTGGATCCACCAAAGATAAGGAAGTAGTGGTGAATCACAACAATGAAGGAGCAGAGCAGACATACCTTAAGTAGTGAACACGTTCTAAGTATTGTCAGTAAGTATGTGAAAAGGGAATTTATCATAAGGAGTTTAGAATGACTCCTGGGTATGCAAAAATAGGCCCAAGTGTACATGTCAGCCT
Organism: Pleurodeles waltl; assembly: GCF_031143425.1. Taxonomy (NCBI): domain Eukaryota; kingdom Metazoa; phylum Chordata; class Amphibia; order Caudata; family Salamandridae; genus Pleurodeles; species Pleurodeles waltl. Next base: position 266,235,746 of record NC_090440.1, read on the forward strand.
AAGTGAAAGGAACTCACCATTTGTTGGGCGCAGTAGGCCCTTCATATATTCAGGGTCACTCAGCGTTAAAAAAGGACCCAAATCCCTGAGAACATGGTAAGTCTCTAGCCTAGGGGAAACAAAAATAGATAAAGAGAAAAGATGTACGCGTAACAGTGAGTACCGGGGGTATAAGAGGCATCACAGGTATAACAGGCAGTGGTATGTGAAACAGTAACAGTGAACGTGTATCAAGAAGTGGGAAATATATTGGGGATGCTGTAATACAGAGACAAGGATGCGACCAAAACAGCTTTTGAAGTTAGCCATTAAGGTATTGCAAAATGGTGCCACTGTAGCTTGGCAACCTATGGGCAAAGAGCAAACCCTCCAGTGGGTAGGCTGTGGGGTCGTAGTGATCTTGGTGTAGCCAATAAGCATAAGAACATGACTTCCTGTAATGGTATGCAGGTGTATTAAAATCTGACCCCACAGGCATGCAATGACTGCTGAGGACCCTCTGTATAGCATCAGCCTGTGCCAGTATGCAATGGCCATGCATATGTGAGAAAAGGAAGCCGGAGCGAGGGGGTGCGACTAAAATTGGACCCGAGTGTTCACTGTGGTTGTGAAACCACTAGCATCGTAAATGCCATGTTCACAAGGTTAAAAATGTGAGAAAGAGGAGTCCGGGCGAGGGGGGTGCTACTAAAATTGGACCCAAGTGTGCGCTGTGTTGTGAAACCAACAGCATCATTCATGGCACGTTCACAAAGTAAACAATGTAAGAAAACTGGAGCCGGAGCGAGGGGGTGCAGCTAAAAATGGGACCAAAGTGTGCCCAGTGGTTGTGAAACTGGCAGCATCGTTACAAACAATGTACACATAGTAAGAAGTGGTCCCCAACCTCATAAACAAACAACGTAAGTGGTGCAAGTGAGGACGTCTAGTCTGAAGCTGCTGAAGTCGTCAGGAAGCTAATAAAGACTGTTGCCATGGAGTAGGGAAACGGCAGAGAGCCCAAAGCAGGCGTTAGGGGAAATTGAGCTAGCCATCTTGGATTGTGGCTGGAATGGTAAAACGCAGTTAGTTCCTGTACTGTAAGGCTTGTGAGAAAGAAGGATATCAAGTGATGGGAAAGCAAGGCCTGATGACAGCCTGAGGAGGGAATTAGGAGAAACCTAGGCGGCCATCTTGGAGTGTGGCTGGACAGGTAAGAAGCAGTTAGTTCCTGTACTTTAAGGCTTGTGAGAAAGAAGGATATCAAGTGATGGGAAAGCAAGACCTGGTGACAGTGGTATAGTTGTGACCATGCAAAGTGTACACATGACATTCAGTTATGCTGAACCTGTGAAATGATTAAGGGAGTAAGCAAAGAAATCTTTCATCAAACAGAACATAAGTATGTATAGGTAATGTCAACAATGTCAACTCTCAGGACAATTAGAAACAGTGAAAGTTTCAAAAAGTGAGAACAGTGTACGTCAGCGTGTACAGTGCAATAATGTACTGCCTAGTAAACAGAAGTACATAAAAGAAATAAAGATAATTATAATATTACATTCTGTTGTTGGATGACTCAAAAGAGGGTCACTGCAGTGACGTAATGCCAAACGACAATGTATAAGTAATACAGGAGAGAAACCCATTTGAGAAAAATGAATAAAATAGAGAGAACGAGCCAAGCGAAAGAGCTGTAGGGGTCATCGATAGGTAGTGTCACATGGGAAAGAATATAATAGTCACGTAGAGGTACAACATATGCACTACAGAAACACATATAGTTCCCTATCAACGTTCAAACCAAAGTCAACTGTACGAAGTTTAATGATCCACTTAGCTTCACATTTCCTGAGCTTGGAGACCAAGCCCCCTCCCCTCGTATCCCTAGTGATGCATGTGAGGCCATGGAATCTGATACCCATGACCTCAGAGCCTGCATGAGGCGAATTGTAATGAGCAGCCAGGGGGAAATTAAGGTGAATGTTCCTGGATCCCTTCCTTTAGAGGGTGAATAGTACTACCCACGTAGATTAGATCACATTGGCAAATGATGCAGTAAACCATAAATTTGCTGTTGCAATTGATAAACTGATGTATGTCATATACATGTGCAGAGTTGTAAGAAAACGTCACCAGTTTACCCATGGCAAATTGACAGATATTGCAACATGAGTATCTAAAGAAACCACAAGGTTGGAGGGGTAGCCAGGCGATGGACTGTTTCTGTTTGTTGGTCTCAATGTAGCTGGTACATAATTTATTCCTAAGTGTTTTCCCATGGCAATAGGTAATCTGGGGTCCATCCTTGATGTGTTTGTGTACTGTATTACACAATATCAGAAGATGCCAGTGCAAAACATGACTCTGTTTACTGAATGCAGTAATCATATTAACATGTCTCTTTTTGGACCGTGTGTCAGTTCCCTGGGTCAGAAGGGATGGTCATGGAGTGCTAAGAATTTTGTTTTTAGCTTTGAATTGAACCTTCCCTTAGTATCCTCTTTGAAGAAAGTGTTTGTCCACCACTTTCAATTCCTGCATTAATAAATGGTCACTGCTGCAATTCCGTCACACTCTGGTCAGTTCCCCTAATCGGATAGCACTAATCCGTGATGATGGGTGTGCACTATGTGCATACAGTATTTAATTACATGCCATGGGTTTCCTGTAGAGTTTGAACATAATCTTATTGTTTTCATGGTACAAGGTGAGATCAAGAAACTCGATTTGTTTATTATCTAAATGTTGTGTGAAACGTATGTTCTAATCATTACAATTAAAGTGCTCACATATTGATTTGAACTGCTCAGAACTGTCTGTCCAAATGATGATTATGTCATCTATGTATCTCCCCCAGTATAGGATGTAGTTGGTCAGGTCATGTTGGCAATATGTCCATAGGTGGTGCTTCTCAAAATGACCCATGTATAGGTTCGCGTATGATGAAGAGAAATTTACCCCCACGCCCTGTATTTGCCTGAACCTTTCATCATAATGTAGGAATACAGGGCCTCATTACGACCCTGACGGACGGTGATGAAGTGGCGGTAATACAGGCCGGTAGTAATTACTGCCAAATTATGACCATGGCGGAAAGATCTCCGGAAGACAGCCAATGTACCACACCGACCACAAGGGCGGAAACAACAGGCACCACGGTGGTAGCCACCTACAGCCAGGCGGAAGTCAAAGTTCCGTCCACCATATTACAACAACACAATCCGTCACCTTTTCCGGGGCGGTACCAACAACATCAGAAGCATGGTGGAAATACTGCACAGAAGTGAAAAGACTTACCTTTCGAGACACAGGGAAGAACCACGCCGCCAGGAAACCCGAACTGCATGTACTTCCGATGAAATTCTAAGTTCTGCTCCACCATGAACACCAACGCCAGTGGAGACGACGACGGTGAGTACAGCCAGCTGCCACACAAGGGAGGGGTGGAGGAAAAAGAGAGTGACACACACACTCCCAACACACACCCCATACACCCACCCCATACACACAACCAGATGCACAAGAAAACAAGGTAATCCCCCTAAATCAGCTGAATAATGCAAGGACAAAGCAAATTTACCAAGGTGATTGTAATAATATCAACACAGTATAAATAATATTTTAGCCAATGTAACAGTTATTTACAAATGTACAGAACAAGGGACACTGCACAGTCCTCAGTTCGCATGGACCACATGGCCACAGGCCAAAATCCAAGGCCCCACATCAACACGGAGAGAACACTGCAGGGGCATTAGTTGACAAATAGGCAGGCACCTCAGGAGGATGGGGAGGGCACCTCAGCCGGGACCTGAAACAAAACCACTGGTTCTGGAGGGCGCAACATGCCCTGTGCATGGTCCTGGGGAGTGCAAGGCCACAGCCTCTGGAGTGGGTGCCTCGCCCACTGGTTCTGGAGGAGGCAACATGCCCTGTGCTTGTCCTGGGGAGTGCAAGGCCACAGTCTCTCGAGTGGGTGACTTTCCCACTGGTTCTGGAGTGGACAGGCCACACAACAGCCCATGGAGGCAGGATTACATTGCATCCGCCGGCGGTGACGGCTGCACTGTGGTGGTTGTGGTGGTAGTGGGGGGCTCCTGCACATCCCCTGCACCCTCGGATGGATGCACTGTAGTGGAGCTGGTGGTGGTGGGAGGCTCCTGCACATCCCTTGCACCCTCAGATGGATGCACTGTGGTGGTGGTGGGAGGCTCCTGCACATCCCCTGCACCCACAGATAGAGGCCCAACCATGGTTGGTGGTTGGGGCTCTGTGACAGCTGCTGGTGCAGGCTCCTGGCACTTCTTGCCTGCTGGTGCATGCTCCTTGCCCTTTTGGGTGGCAGGTGCAGGCTCCTTGCCCTTCTTGTCTGCTGGTGTAGGCTCCTTGCCCTTTCTGCCTGCTGGTGCATGCTCCTTGCCCTTTCGGGTGGCAGGTGCAGGCTCCTTGCCCTTCTTGCCTGCCGGTGCAGGCACCTTGCCCTTCCTGCCTGCTGGTGCAGGCTCCTTGCCCTTTGGGGTGGCAGGTGCAGGCTCCTTGCCATTCTTGCCTGCTGGAGCAGGCTCCTTCCCCTCCAGTAAATTTGGCCTGGATTTCTTTCCAACACTAGTAGGTTCGGATGGAACTGGGCCTGTGGACTGTGCGGCTGAGGTGCTTGGCTGGGTTCGTGATACCCTGGCCATACGTGCAGGATGGGGGGTGGGTACGGAAGAGGTCAATGGTGGATAGGAAAAGTTTCTTAGGGACATTGGGGCGGGAAGAGGGAGAAGGAATGGGAGTGAAGATGAGGGAGTGGTTGTTGGAGGTGTCTGTCTGCAGGATTTGTGTGCCCGTGCATGGGCTGTATGCTGTTGTGAGGTGGATGACTGTTGGGCGTCTGAGTGCTTGCGTGTGTGTACTTTAGGAGGGAGGACAAACAGAGTGGGTGAGGGTACAGGGGACATGTGAATAGATGTTGTAGAGGTGTCTGCCTGTGAGGTGTGTGTTCTGCTTGGTGTGGTGATGATGCTGGTAGTAGATGATGATGTGGTGCATGCAGGTGTGAGTGTGTATGTGGTTGGGAGGGAGGTGGTGGAGGGGAGGAGGGGGAGAAGGTGGAAATAGTGGATGTTGTAGTGTCTGCAACTGGATGGTGTTTGTGTGAGTGCCTGGGGATGAAGTGTGGTGCTTGTGTTTGCCTGTGCCACTCTGTATGTGTGCCTGGGATGGGTTGGGGTTGAGGAGAATGGGCCTGGGAAGTGGAAGTTGGAGGGGGACGGTAGAAACAGGGACAATGGCTACCATCGAGAGGAGGCCAGAGCCTGGATCGATCTTTGTTGGGCTACCAATCCAGTGTGAATGCCCTCCAGGAATGCATTAGAATGTTGCATCTGGGCTGCCAGCCCCTGGATGGCATTCAAAATGGTTGACTGCCCTACAGAGATGGATCTCAGGAGGTCAATAGCCTCCTCACTCAGGGCAGCAGGGCTCACTGGGGCAGGGCATGTGAGGTGCCTGGGGCAAAGGAGATGCCCACCCTCCTGGGTGAGCGGGCACGGGCAGCTCGATTAGGGGCTGCTGGAAGGGCAGTGCTGGTACAGGGGGTGGCAGCTGTACCTGTAGCTGGGGTGGTCACAGAAGTGTCCACCACCACCAGGGAGCTTCCATCGGAGGAGGTATCTGTGTCTGAAGTGTCCCCTCCAGTCTCTGTCATAGTGCTCCCCTCAACCTCAGTCCCACTGGTGCCCTCAGCGTTGGTTGACTGCCTCCTGGGTCCTGTGGGATACAGCTCCTACCGGTGCCTCTGCTCCTCCGCCAGATGATGCTAATGCACATAAGGACAGGATAACAAAACAAAAAAGGGGGAAGAGAGATCAAGGATACACAGGGTCAATGACTGCACTAACACCACCGTTGGCATACACAGCACCCTCACACACAGGGAACTGGCCTACGCACTGTGCGTTGCACCACCACTGATCTCGCTAGCCACCAAAGCATGAGAAGGGGCACATACCGCCAACTGCAGCACAGCTGGGACCCACGCAGCCCTGACCATTTGTGGTTGCTTACAAGCTAGGTAGGCAGGATTATCCCTTCAGAACTCTAGCCACCAGAGGACCTGCACTGCTGTGTCAGGCCTGGCCTAGGGGCACCCACTGACACACATCCACCACCCGGATACCACCCCACCAGGCATAAGTTGTAATGATAGGCACTGTACTCACCCCCAAGTGGCTGCTGTGATGCCCTCAAGGGCCCATCCAGCTCTAGATAGGCCACCACCAATATGCAGGCCATCAGGGAGGTCAGGGTTCAACAGGCACCCCTTCCTCGTTGGGAGGCCATCCCCAGCTGGGCCTCCACCATCTTCTGTGCCCAGCATCTCAGGTCCTCCTGGCGTTTGCAACAGTCTGTGCCCCCACAGACCCCCAGGATCCACACCTCCTTGGCAATGGCATGCCATATACTCTTATTTTGATGGGTGCTGACCTGCAGAGGCAGTACACACAGGAAAATACCATTAGACAAAGAGTCCAGCCTGTTAAACATATGGCCCACCATACCCGTTTCAATCTCCATTGGCACACACATAGCCCAGCACACAAGCTGTATGCCACAAAAGAGGACATCCTTCCACCCCCTTACACAAGGCCTTCACACACACCGCTCCACGAATTTATGCCACATGCATCGTACCCACAGTGTACTCTCCTCTTGGTCTGGAGGCCCATTCAGGAGTCCGTACTGGGGTAGGACCCCATCCACCAGTCAATCAATCAATCAATCAATCAGGAATTTGTAAAGCTCACTACTCATCTTGAAGGTCTCAAGTCTCTCCAACTCCTCCGAAGTGAAGGCTGGGGCCCTTTCCGCGGTCACACAGGCCATGGTAGGTTCCAGACACAGGACATAGCAGCACATGCAGTGTAGGTCCTCTCCTATGGAAGGTCAGGTAGCAAGTGAGGAATATGATAGAAAATGGCGGTCACGTCCGCAGCGGTGCATACCGTCACCGCTGGCGTAGATCACCATTGGCCACTGTAACCCATAGGGCCCAATGTTAACCAATGAGGTGTTGCTCGGCGGTTCCTGACTGCCTCCCGCCATGGCGCACAATGTCAGCAGAATTACCTCACTTCCACCTGTCCCTCCACACAGGACAGGCGGACGACATTTTGGGGGGCAGCCCTATGGATTCATGCTGCGTCACAAGAGAAATAGGCACATACTGGACAAATCACACTGACCCGTTACAAGTTTACAGATTGCACACTCCTGTTGTGGCTCTAAAGTTCAATTTGTGACAGCCTCCTCACTCTTGTGTCCCTTAGATACCTACCGCTGCGGATGAGTAGAAGATGGAGACATACCCCTGTGTACAGACCCCTGGTTGACGTGGAAACACTGGAGGACAGGCACATTATCCTCACCTATAGAATTGCAAGAATCTCAAAGCCAATGTTCTCAAACGTGCTGACAAGAGTGTTGTCTGCCCTGATAAAACAGGTGCAGCTACATTGTTTTCCCCTAGGTTGAGGATTTGGCTACAGAGAAGGCTGAATTTTATGCAATGGGGTATATCCCCAACATAATTGGGGCGATTAATGGAACACATATTGCATTTGTGTCCCCCCCCCCGGCAGAATGAACAGGTGTTCAGGAATCGTAAGAGTTTCCACTCCATGAATGTTCAGATGGTGTGCTTGGCAGACCAGTACATCTCCCACGTCAATACTAAGTATCCTGGGTAGGTGCATGATGCCTTTGTCCTGAGGAATAGCAGCATCCCAAATGTGACGGCCCAATTACAGAGGCACAGGGTGTGGCTAATAGGTGAGCCCTGGTTCCCACCCAGTATATGTTGGTGTATGCCTATGGTATGGGCCATATAGGATAGTGTGTGGCTAAATGTTGTCCCTCAGTATTTGCAGGTGACTCTGGTTACCCAAACCTATCATGGCTGCTGACCCCTGTGAGGAATGCCAGGACAAGGGCAGAAGAACGTTACAATGAGGCACATGGGCGAACAAGAAGGGTAATTGAAAGGACCTTTTGACTCTTGAAGGCCAGGTTCCGGTGCCTCCATCTAACAGGGGGATCCCTGTGCTACTCACCCAAGAAGGTCTGCCAGATAGTAGTGGCATGCTGCATGTTGCACAACCTGGCCCTCAGATTACATCTCCCTTTTCTGCAGGAAGAGGAGACTGGAGATGCCTTTATGGCAGCAGTAGACCCTGTGGATAGTGAGAATGAGGCAGTAGAGGATGAGGATGAGGACAACAGAACATCAGTTATTCAACAATACTTCCAATGACACACTGGTAGGACAGAGTAACTTTACATTTCAATGACTTTGGTTGTAATCTGTGCAGGAAGGGCATACTGATGTTTCCCACTTCTATGCCCACTTACTGTTCCCTCTGGCAATTCATTTGGCAGATGTTGGTGACCTAACATATAGTCCTGTTGTGACCACTACAGCCAGCTACTGGTCATTAATATATGCTTATTCTATGTGCAGTTAATTTGCAATATTTGTACCTGTTTCACTGAATACATTTTTTATATACATGACATACTCCAAATTGATTCTTTTCAAAGGGTGTTTTTTAAGTGCTAACATATGGGGGGGAAAGTGCAATGAGATGGGGTGATGATGGAGGACAGTCCAGGGTATTGTTCCAGTCTGTTTGTAGCACAGGTGCATTGTCCAAGGTGACATAGGAAGGGGAGCATTGGCAGTTCAAGGTGGACAGGGTGACTGGGTAGGACACAAGGGTGACAATCAGAAGAGTCTCATTTCATGGCGGGAGTCTTGGCAAGTGTCTCTGGCTTCTGTCTGGATCGCAGGGAATGTTTGCAGGGTGGTTCACCTTCTGTGGGGGAGGGGTGCTGGTGGCCTGTGAGTCCTGTGGCAGGGCCTCCTGGCCACTAGCGGCAGTGGAGGTGGAAGGCTGTTCACATGTCTGGCTAGTGGTGGGGGCCCGCTGGTGTGAGACTGCCTCCCTCATATTGATGACCATGTCTGCCACCACCCCTGCTGTGGAGATCAGGGTGTTGTTGATGGCCTGCAATTCCTCCCTGACCCCCTGGTACTGTCCCTCCTGCAGCGCCTGTTCTCCTGCACGTTGTCCAGGATCTGGCCCATCGTGTCCTGGGAATGTTGATAGGCTCCCATGATCTCGGCGAGTGTCTCCTGGAGAGTTTTGTTCCCTGGGCCTGTCCTCCCCTTGCGCACAGCAGTCCTCCCAGTGTCCCTGGTGGCCTGTGCCTCTGTCCCCTGAACCGTGTGCCCACTACCACTGACCCCAGGTCCCTGATTGTCTAGGGTGAGAAGTGTGGCCTGGGGTCCCTGTAGAGGTGGACACACTGCTGATTGACGTGTCCTGGGGACAGAGGTGTGGGTTTGCTGGGTGGGTGCTGTGGTGTTGTTTCCAGATGGGGGAGGCTCTGTGGTGGTGTGTGACTGGGCCTGGGTAACTGGCTGTCCAGTGGTCCCTGATGGGCCAGCTAGGTCATCCAGATCCTGAAGACCAGAGTTGCTGTCATCACTGTGGGCCTTTTCAGTTGGGGGAATGGATAGTGCTAGCACCTCCTCTCCGCTGATATTGGCTGGGGTACCTGTGGGGATGTGAATGATGTGTTATTGTTTATGTGTCTGACATACTGTACAGCCGTGGCTTCCCCTCTATGGTTGGATTCCCCTGCCAGCTGTCACTTGTGTATGTTAATGTATGGTGGGACTGTTAGTTCTCTATGATATGCAAGCTTTAGTGATGAGTGTCCATGCAGGGCTGTCGGGGTGTCCATGCATTGGTACAGCATGCAGGATTTGTCATTGGGATGAGTGAGATGTGATGGTGGGGTGTCTGGCCTGTAGTGGAGTGATGGGAGTGAGGGTATGTGATGGCATGCAGGTATGGGGGGTGATAATAGTAGAGAGTTGACTTACCAGAGTCCAGTCCTCCTCCGACTCCAGCCAGGCCCTCAGGATGCAGTATTGCCAAGACTTGCTCCTCCCATGCTGTGAGTTGTGGTGGTCCACCGTCAGTCCACTGGATAGCGAGCTGGTGTCTTGCTGCAATGGAATGTACCTTCCCCTGTAGGTCGTTCCACCTCTTCCTGATGTCAGCCCTAGTTCTGGGGTGCTGTCCCACGGCGTTGACCCTGTCCACGATTCTCCGCCATAGCTCCATCTTCCTAGCTATTGATATGTGCTGCACCCGTGCTCCAAATAGCTGTGGCTCTACCCAGATGATTTCCCTTACCATGACCCTTAACTCCTCCTCTGCGAAACGTGGGTGCCTTTGTGGTGTCATGGATGTTATGTGAGGTGTGTTGGTGAAGGTGTGTTGGGTAATGTGTTGGGGTGTGTGATGTGGAGTGTGTGAGTGGTTTATAGGTGTGGGTAGTGTGTGGCTCTAGTTGTGTCAGTTGTCTTGGTGTCTCTCTGGTGGCAATGGTTTGTAGTCGTAAAGGGTTGTGGGTAATGTGGGTGTATGTTTTATAGTGGTATGGGCGTGTGGATGTGGTGTGTGTATGGGTGTCAGGTGTGTGTTGTTTGAATTGTCCAATGTAGTGTTGTTTTGTCTGTGGGTGTCCATTGTGAGCATGGCCGTATGTATCGCCAATGTTTTACCGCCGTTGAATGTCCGCCGTGGTGATTCGTGGGTCATAATGTGATGGGCGTTGTTCTGTTGGCGTAACAGTGTGGGTTTTGATACCGTAGTTTCTCACTGATCTTTGGGCTGACGGATTTGTGCGTGTGGCTGAATTCTGTTGGATTGGTGTGTGTGTGTCATAATATGGTGAATGGATATCTTCCGCTGCGGCGGTAAGTTGGCGACCATCAGCGTGGCAGTAAGTTGAATTTACCACCAATGTCATAATGAGGGTCACATTGTTTTCCAGTACCAATCTGGTAAGTTTGATGAGCATCTCAATGTCCTCAAAGAGGGTAGCATCTCTATCAGAGAGGGAAGCAGCATGTACAGTGATGCCCTTTTCTAGTGGAGTACAAGTGTGCACGGAGACAACGTCTAGTGTGGCGAACCAACACTCTGGTGTCCAATCGATGTCCTCAAGTTGGCATAGTAAATGCTTAGTGTTGCAGATCTAAGATGGTAGATTTTAGACAGCTGTTGCAGGTATAAGTCAATGAACTCTGAGATGTGTTCAGTGGATGAGCCTATCCCTGATATGATAGGTTGTCCTGGTGGAAATGGTCCAGCCTTATGTACTTTTGGTAAAATGTATATATAAGGTGCATGTGGAGTCATGTTAAGCATATATTTGAATTCTAGGTCTGTGGTGATGCAGTGATCTTGCCAGTATGTCAATTTGTCCCTGATTAAGTTAGTGATGGAGGAAAGGCCACTGAGTTTGGCATATGCTAGGTTGCCCCCAAGTTGTCTGTCTATCACCTTGATTTAGTCACTGTGGTTCATGATGACCACATTGCCTCCTTTGACACTGTTATGCGGTGGACACTTATGATACTTTTGCCCATGCTGGTATGTCTTTTCACAATCACGTCTGGTGACTTTCCTTGCCTGACAATAGAGGGGTAATTTACTTCCTGTCCCCCTTTTTGAGCTGGATGCACGCTTCATTATGTGAACCTCACAGAAGTCACAGGACTCACTCTATATGATATCATCCTCAAAGACATGTGGATTAGGTTCGAATACTACAACTTGTTATATATATTTTGCAGCCTTGAAGAAGTCACATGTTGTGACAAAACACGTGTTGCTGTGTCTTTTCATACAATGTTTATCTAGTCTATATGTTGGTGCCATAGCATGGGCTCCTTTCAACAAAAGGAAATACTGGGTTAATCAATTCATGTGATCACGTATGTCATGCGGGCTAGCCATAGGATCGAATCTAGAGTCACGATGGCTGTCAGGTGGCCCTGATGTTAGTATCAGCAGTTCCATAATGTAATGGACGGAGGAGCCAGGTACCAGATGGGAATCAACCAGTCCCATGGATTGTTGCAGTCTTACAAACCATCAAAAAGCAGAAAAGAAGTGCCTATGTTCTTTATGTTTCAATACCTTGATCACCTACATAATGGGGCCTGCCATTAGGATACTTATATGGAGGAAAATTGGTCACCAAGAGGTCCTGGTGTCAATGTTAGTTGGTGAAATTTCCACGCTGCATTAAGTCTTGATAAATATATGTATGACTCAACGTCTGAAGATAGAATTTAAACTTTATTTAAACATTCAAGTTAAGCAACATTCATGAATGGTAACATTGGAAGAACATCGCAGGAACATGACTCAAGATGAGTAATAGAGATTTCCTATGAATTGTGTGTTTTCATATGGAAAGTTATGAACACATATGCCAAATGAGTCAGCTATTATCTTCTTAAAATATATGTGTGTTGCTTTAATAGGTTGATAAAAAATGGCAATGGAAATGAAGGGATGTTATGTGCAATATTTACAACTTGTTTTACCTCTCCAAATTACTTTGCCTTAATGTATATGCATTGTGCAAATCAAACACACATAAAGTATATGAGCCACAAGCCAATAACTCAGAAGATAATTTAATTTCTCTTTAAAGTCTCCAGTTACTTGACTTGAAAATTAAAATGAGAACATAGAATGAAATCATGTGTATCTTTTTGTCTTGAATCCTTTTGTTGTTATGGGTCCATCATATTATATGCAGCTTTTATACATTGATTCATTATAAGGCTAGGACTTCCTGAATCTAGTAATGCTTAATTTGTCAGCGGCTCAGATCTGTATACTATTAATAAAATTTAGGTTGACTTTGCATCCTATATATTCGGGTCAGGTGGTGGAGCACCTTGCTCCACCACAGCTTGTGGGCTTCTGTGGGGTAGCCCTTGATCATGCGGCCACCCAAAACCAGTTCAACTGCCATCATCTTAGTCACCCTCCCTTTCCCAGGCATAATGCAGTTTTAGGAGACTGCAAATGTAAGTGCCCAAAAATATATTTACTCTAAAACTACCCCGCCTAACCCCAAGTACCCCAACAAACTATATTAGCCCTAGACACCACTCAATACAGTGACAAATACACTATAAAAACACTACAAAAGACTGAGAAAATGACAAATATAGTACAACAGCAACAGGACACAGCACAAAACTCTCCTACAACTCCAAACCTCCAACAGCACCAGCTCCACACACCCTCATACAGTCACAGACAATAGGGGTGTGAAGTGAAAGTGAACTCACTGTACCATGTATGCAGGCAGGATCTCCTGTTCATCACTTCCTGGGCCTGTGCGTCAAGTTTTCCCATTGAGGCTGACAAGGCCTCAAGACTTGCAATTGACACGCAGGGGCCAGGCATCAATTTTCTGAATAGGAAAGTATGAAATTGTGGCATTTGTGTCTACAATTTTGACGTATGACGGTCATGCAGAGTATTCCTTTCCATGAAGCCTGACAACACCTGTGGACTTGGGCTTGATGCGCACAGGCCAAGTGTCATTTTTTTCGCCTTGCAGAGTATGGAATATTGCTGTTTGTGTCAAAGTATTTGGACTCATAATGAGAATGCATACAGTGCTCCCAGATTCACATACCATGTCACAGGGGCTGTGCATGTCCGTAGTCAGTATGGTAGGGCTACCTCTGTGTCCATGTCCATTCATATCTTCACGGTAACAGCGGTATGTGTTTCCAATATGTTTGTATATGTGTGTGATGCATGTGATGACTGATACCGTGTGCATATGGGCATGTGTTGCTAGACTGTGTCCACATACATGTTACAACATGTGTACTAGAAGTGTACATATGAGATCTAACACATAAGTGTGGGTCTACCACATTGTAATGTCAGAAATACCAATGTACTTTTACCAACAACACAGTAGATATGATGGGTTATGTCCAGTACATGGTAATGCATGTGATACCCATGACAAATCTTACTCAGAGGATGCAGTGGACTACGGCTTGGTTTCATTTCACATTACCCTGGCAATGTGAGTATTTGTGTGTCCACACTGTGGTGTGTAGTTAGGTTCAGGCTTCACAATACTCTGCTACATGTGTGACATATAGTTCCCCATGCATCTTAGATGCAGGAGATGATCTACACATGTGTCAATGAAGGTTGGTATGTGCCATATGTGTGGAAAGACACGTGTAGTGTCATATCAGTAAAATAGGACCACAGCGGTGTGTTCATGGGATTTAAAGACCTCACATATTCATCTTCCTGCATGGACACATGTTGGACTTTGTCAAATGCCTGTGTAGTTATATCAATACCACCTATGTTTCCGAATGTTGGAACACATCTGAAGGTCATTTTATTCTGTCAATGATCTTGTGATACATATGTTTTTTAAGTTGTTGAAAGTTGCCTTTTTCACGCATTGCAATACACATTACCAGGCCTTTGCCATTTAAGTGGTACATGTGTGCTGAGATAACTGGCATATGTATGCATGCCACCAACTAAGTACTTACAATCAACCACATCATGTTTGTTATGAGCGTCACATACAATGGCATATCATTGTGTAGCAATGTTGCAGTCAGGCAAAGATGGCAGCCTTGTCATCATCATTACTGTGGGCGTTTCCATACCCACACAGACCCATGGTTGCATGTTTAGGTGCAGGTTTATGGTGCTCCAATCTACAGAGTCCACTGTGCACATGCATCAGGCCCCTGACAATGCCAGTAGTCAATGTAGCCTCAGCAGTGGGGTTAGGGCATTTTGGGTGAGGATGTAGCCTCTTAATGATAGCTTTTCAGCAGAGCAATGCACAGTCCCCTGCTGGCAGACACATGCACAATTGTGATCAAAACAACTTGGATTTTCTTTTTCCTTTGGGGTACTTGATGTCAGCCGTGCCCTATCATGTACTGAGGACTGGCGACTTGTAGGTGTAGGACATGTTTCATCATTTGGCATGGTCCGACAGACAGACATGATTTTACGTCCTTAGTCCTTTCCATTAGCAGGTTGGTTAGGGCTTGTATTCTGTTGTAATCTGTAATTTTGGAATGAGCCAGTGGACAGATGATGTCATCTGTCACTGCCTCCTATCAGAATAGTATGCGATGGGCAACTAACAGGTTATTGTAGTGGAAAACATGAGTGGGTTATATACTGACCTAGGCACCATCTCTGTACATATGTTGGGTGATCACGTGGTGACAATGATGTGTCGCACAGTCAGTATTGATATGAGTGCACCTTCTCCATTTTTTACCGCATATCTTGTTAGGAATAGATCATGTCTTACATTGCTGCCACTCTTTAGGCTGCTTTCACATTGTACACATCTTCTACAGCAACATTGTCAGGTCATACATGGATAGGATGCAACGTATGACTTGTGTAAATTGAAGATGTACACATCTTCTACTACTGGCTACATGATAGTTACTGTCCCATTGCCTGGCTTTACTAGAGTACATGACTTCCACACACACATGACATTATACCTGCCACAGCACTTCTGTGGTCTCCAAGTGACCTCCCCATGTTGTATCTCCAAGTATCTGTAGGTATCTCTCAGCTGTCCTTCCACATGCTTCGTTGTACATGGGTATGCAATAAATCCTACATTCCACAACCAATGTCACTTTCATCATGAGTATATGATGTTAGTGTGTGAAATCATCTCAGTGCTATGTTTTTATTAGCCACATGCAACCTACCTGTCTCCTTCTTCTCCCATACTTTTTTGGATGCATCTGTAACATGTTTGGACATTGCTGGACATACTTACAAATCCCACATCTGAGTGGCATGTTGGAGACCTAGAAATATTTGGTAATTTTGTCACTGTTGGTAACTTTCTCTTGGTCTGGCATGTGACTGTCAATGAGAGGTGTGTATTGGGAGATATGTTCTTGGCATAGGAGGTTAAAGACAAGTCTGGCGGCGGTATGGTGTGTGATGGTATAATACTGACTATACTAGGTTACCTTTCTGACACGTCAACCATTGTAAGTAATTGCAAACCCTGTCCTACTTAGGCCATATACTGTACATCAGTCTTCACCTGTAAATCCAGATTAGCCGTAGGCATTTGTCAAAACAGCGGTTTTGTGTGACAAGTGTGTATACAATGCACATAGGGAGTGAAACACACTCTGCCTACATTCCACCCAGACATTAATTTGGTGGTGCGTTACCCATTTTATTCTTCAATCCTGACAATAGGCCATATGTATGGAGAGTGATTCAGCACCCATTTTGCTGCTTCGTTTGTCCAGAAACCTGTAGCACACTCCACAGCCAATGTGTGTGTGCCATATTCGAGATACAGCACACCATGTGGCACAGTTGGGCCTAATAGCAGTTCCAGGATGTAATCCCATTGATATACACTGCAGGCTTTGGCTCTAACATTGGTTACTAACCCTGAACAGTAAATGAAGGTCCATTGTTACAATGGTCTCCCCACTTGTCACACGTGCACAATGCTGGAGTAGCTGCGATTCACCTGAGATATGAAACAGTTCAGTTCCTTCATTACTAAAGCACCATTCGTTAAGAACGCCTACCTTAAGTATGCCCCCTTGCTCACTTAATGCCATGTTATATTTTGTGGTGCGTGGATCTGGGCCTCCGAGAGCCACATGACTGTGAGTTATGTGACACTGATGTGCGGCATGGAGGCGCTAGACCCTCTTACATCACAAACTATGTTGCAACCATACTTGCAACTGTTGTGTTTCTTTACTGCTCTCTGAGGTATGAGCAACATTCCAATGGTATTTGTAGTGGAGAATAAGTAGACCATGGGCATTCTGGTGCAAAGTTATTTATTGGTGATATTTACAAAGTGATGATATTTGTATAGTGACTATGTGTAGAAGTTCTGTACAATTTGTAGTCTACTGCGAACTCCTTCAGCAGTGTTTTGTAGTTCCCCCTCCAAATGTGCTGCAGCATTGTCATCCTCTTTCTCATTGGGGACATCTACTTTGTCCCAGGGAACACTGGTCCGTACACATATATTATGCAAGATTGCACATACCAGTATCATCTTGCATACCAGTGGAGGTGCATACACCAGGCTTCCTCCTGTCAGGGCCTGAGATTTGAACTTTGACATCAGAAGCCCAAATGGCCTCTCCACCACATTTTGTGTCCATCTGTGCCCTTCATTATATGCACGCTCTTCCACCATTGTGGGGTTGCCAAATGGAGTCATCACCCATGGCTGTATGCCGTAACCTTGGTCGGCTGCAAAGGAATGAGAGAACATGTGTTGGTAATGCTTAACAGTGGTTTCGTATGTACCTTGCCAGATGTTAGTTTTAGATGGACTTGCTTCTGGTATTGTGTATGTTCCTGTTATGTGAAATGGTTTCATTGTTCTGTGTTGATGGGCATTATAAACTTGGGTTGTGGCTCAGGGACCTGGGAATTGTCAAATGAAATCCAAACTGCTTGTTTAGCCATTGCAAATATGTGTTGTACATATTTGAGGCAGTGAGCTATTGTTGGTGGAACCTACCTCCTCCTTGCACCACAGTAGTGTCATATATAGAGACTCTATGGTAGCTCTACAAAGCCAAACTCTGGTCTCCATGTTACCATGTGGCACTACGCATGCAATGTGACACTTAGCGACCCTTTGTGGCAGATGATGGCTGTGTCAGCCCTCAAGTCAATCAATCGATCAGTTTGTGTAAAGCGAGGCTACTCACCCGTGAGGGTCTGAGGGCAAGGCACTGGGGGGTGGAGGGAAGGGTGGAGCATCATCCGAAGAGCCACGTTTTGAGGTTCTACCTGAAGATGGTGAGTGATGAGCTTTGCCAGAGGTCTAGGGGCAGGTTGTTCCAGCTTTTAGCTGTGATGTAGGTGAAGGATCGTCCTCTGGCATTGGTTTGTTACGAATGCAAGGGATAGTGGCCAGAACCAGTTGAATGGAGCAGCGGGATCTGGCGGGACTGTGGAAGGAGAAGTAGTGGTTCAGGTGTGCTGGTCCATTGTGTATGGCTTTGTACGTGTGGATGAGTAGCTTCAAGGCGATTCGTTTTTCTATTGGGAGCCAGTAATGGTTCCTCAAGTGCTGGGAGATATGTTCTTGGCATAGGAGGTTAAAGTCAAGTTTGGCAGTGGAATTCTGGATGAGTTGCAGCTTTTTGATGTTTCTCGTCATGGTGCCAGCGTAGAGCGCGTACTAGGGTGTGAATCACACAATTGGAGGATGAGTAACATTGGTGTAGTGGAATCTCCTAGGTTCCTATCCATGATTTATCACAGACACTTTCAGCACATGCACAGTGTAGGCGTTGGGAAGGGGCACACCATTCTTTTTACATGGGTCCCTATGTATGGTGCATGAAAGGTCAGGTATGTCCTCTATACTCTTACAGAGTCCTACTATGGCATCCTTACAGTATTGCACAAACGCAGAGCCATTTTGGGCTATTTCTTGTATAGAGCAGATACATGGTGGTGTTAGGGGGCTCTAAGGGGTGCATGTGAAGTTGCACTAGACTAGATGCTGTACCACTTCTCATTATTCTGCCCCATGGTCGTTCATGGCAGGTAATGTTGTATTCCTATGTGTGCAACACAATGCAGCAGACAGGTGAATGTGCACGCTACAGGTATGTCAGGTATGTGTAGGTGATATGTTGTTGGTAATGGCAACACCTGGGTGGCATTTGATATTGGTACTGCCAGAAGCTTGAACACAATGACTAATGTGGGGCTATGCCTCTGTGTGACTTTCTTTACATTGACATGGCCTATGCCACTTACATAGCTGAGCTATTCATTATTAGGTGTAATGTGTGTGGGATCGGCATTTAGGTGTCAACCAGGGGCCACTAGTAGTGGTTTGGGCCAGCTTCTGTATGTAAACAGGACATAGGTGGTCATTCCAACCTCGGCGGTAAAAGGCGCTTACTGCCAGACAGAAGACCGCCATAACACCGCTGCGGTCGCGGTAAACCGCCACGGTCATTCTGACCCACAACAGGCAAACCGCCAAAATACCGCCATCCACAAAAGTCCGCCACACCAAAGGTCAGCGATAAACTGGCGATGACCAAACCTCCACCGACACGCCAACAGAAATACGCCCATGCCATTACGACCCACGAATCCACGCGGCGGTCTTTCAACTGCGGTATTCTATTGGTGGTACACACCGCCGCGGTCGAAATTCAAATACACCTACAAAACACTACCACATTGGACAATTCGAAATACACACACCTGATACACATACACACACCACTCCCACACACCCAATACAATATAAAACACACACCCACATCACCCACAAACCCCTATGGCCAAAATTTTCGAACGAAGACCAGAGAGAAACACCACAGTCAACTACCAAGTATCCACAGGCACACAATACCAATACCCACAGAACTTCCACGCACCTCACACAACACACCACTAAATAGCACCCCACCTATTACTACACACTCCACCCCACACATCATCCACACCACCCCATGGCACCTCAAAGACACCCCAGGTTCTCAGATGCTGAACTCAGGGTCATGGTGGAGGAAATCCTACGAGTAGAGCCCCAGCTGTTCGGGACACAGGTGCAGCACACCACCATTGCCAGGAAGATGGAGCTATGGAGCAGAATAGTGGACAGGGTCAACGCTGTGGGACAGCACCCAAGAAATCGGGATGACATCAGGAAGAGGTGGAACGACCTACGGGGGAAGGTGCGTTCCATGGTATCAAGGCACAACATCGCGGTACAGCGGACTGGCGGCGGACCCCCACCTCCTCCCCCCGAATTTACAACATGGGAGGAGCAAGTCTTGAACATCCTGCATCCTGAGGGCCTCGCTGGAGTATCTGGAGGAATGGACTCTGGTAAGTCTCCTCTTCACTAATTTATCCCCCCCACCCCACCTGCATGCCAACTCATACCCCCATCCCTAACCCCCTTCACAACTACCCCTTGCAAATGTCTCACCATCACAACCCACCCATCCCAAAACTTAGCCCTGCATGCGGCCCCAAAGCATGGACACCCATCACCAAAGCATGCCCAATGCACATACCCATCACCCCCCCCCCCAAAACACCGTCACAAAAGCCCCCACAAAGGAATGCCAGCACTGGGGTACACGGGCACCCACCCATTGCACGCCATTGGCACACACAGAAGCAATAACCATACTTTTATACCCCTGCAGGAACCGAACGCCAGGTCACCGAGCAGGAGGGTCCACAAATGTCCCCTCTACCCCCAGAAGAGGCCCACAGTGATGACAGCAGCTCTGTCTCCCTAGATCTAGATGATCAGCCCGGTCCATCGGGGACCTCCGGAAAGTCGGTTCCCCTCAGGCAGGCACAGGCCACAGCAGACCTACCCCCCTCTGGGAACACCAGCACAGCACCCACCCAGCGGGCCCATACCTCTGTCCCCAGGACACGTCAATCAGCGGTGTGTCCACCACTACAGGGACCCCAGGCTAACCCACCACCCCAAAAACAACAGGGACCTGGGGGCAGTGGAAGTGGGCACACGGTCCAGGGGACGGAGGCCCAAGAAAACAGGGGAACTGGGAGGGCAGCTGTGCGACGGGGGGACAGGCCAAGGGAACCCACTCTCCACGAGGCCCTCTCCTCCATCATGGGAGCATACCACCACTCCCAGGAGACGATGGCGATGGTCCTAGCCAGGTTTCAGCAAATCCAGCTTCTGCAGGAACAACAGTATATAGGGTTCAGGGAGGAACTGAGAAACATCAGTACCGCCATGGGTACCATCGTAGTGGCCCTGAATGAGTTAATCTCCACATTGCGGACCACTCTGGCACCTCAAAGGGCCCCTGACACTAGCATGGACCAAAAACTGGCTACCACCTCCGCCGGCGCTAGTGGACAGGAGGCCCCGACAGAAGACCAACAGGCCACCAGAACCCCACCCCCTGTAGAAGGAGAACCACCCCGCAAGCGGGCCCTGAGATCCAGGAAGAAGACAGAGTAACATGTCAAGACCCCCGCCAGCAAAGGATACCGCCCTGATTGTCATCCCACTGTCCCACATTGTCACCCTGTCCAACCTTAAACTGCCCCTGCTCCACTTCCCACAGGCATTTGGACAATGCACCTGTGAACCTGATAGTCTGGACTCTGCCGTGGACAATCCTCCACCATCACCCCTCACCGATTTGCAACCACCCATCCAAATTAGAGCACTTGAATAAACACACTTATTGCACATAAACAATCTGGAGTCTGTCTGTGATTTTAAAAAATGTATTAGACATGACAGTGCCAAAATTGTTATTCACATTGTGTTGCCAAAAAACCGCTGTCACACAGCTGTAGTCCATGGGGAAACTAAGCAGATGTCACGCAGTGGGGCCCACAGCTCTGAAAACGGAAGGAAAAGTCACAACACAGTTACCATACACTGGGGGAAAAAGTCAGACAGTAGAGAGGTGGGAGTCTTTAAGTAAATGTAATATGCCGGTGTCTACTCTTACCTGTGTGTCTCTTACCTGTGTGTCACTGAAAGTATTGTTCTATTACTGTGTTCCTGTTGTCTATGTCGTCCTCTTCGGCTTCCTCTTCTTCACTCTCCACAGGCTCCACAGCTGCTACAACACCACCATCTGGACCATCCTCCTGCAGAAAAGGCACCTGGTGGCGCAAAGCGAGGTTGTGAAGCATACAGCAGGCCACGATGATCTGGCACACCTTCTTTGGTGAGTACATTAGGGATCCACCTGTCATATGGAGGCACCTGAACCTGGCCTTCAGAAGGCCAAAGGTGTGTTCGATCACCCTCCTAGTCCGCCCATGGGCCTCATTGTAGCGTACCTCTGCCCTGGTCCTGGGATTCCTCACTGGGGTCAATAGCCAGGAAAGGTTGGGGTAACCAGAGTCCCCTAATAGCCACACACGGTGCCTCTGGAGTTGACCCATCACATACAGGATGCTGCTATTCCGCAGGATGTAGGCGTCATGCACAGAGCCAGGGAACTTGGCATTAACATGGGAGATGTACTGGTCTGCCAAACAGACCATCTGTACATTCATCGAATGATAACTTTTCCTGTTCCTGTACACCTGTTCACTTTCTCTGGGGGGTACCAAAGCCACATGGGTCCCATCAATGGTACCTATGATGTTGGGGATATGTCCAAGGGCATAGAAGTCACCCTTCACTGTAGGCAAATCCCCCACCTTAGGGAAAACGATGTAGCTCTGCATGTGTTTGAGCAGGGCAGACAACACTCTGGACAACACCTTGGAAAACATAGGTTGAGACATCCCCGATGATATGGCCACTGTTGTTTGAAATGACCCACTTGCTAAGAAATGGAGTACTGACAGCACCTGCACTAAAGGGGGGATCCCTGTGGGTTGGCGGGGGGTGACATCAGGTCTGCCTCCAGCTGGGCACACAGTTCATGTATAGTGGCTCGGTCAAGCCTGTATGTCAGAATGACATGTCATTCCTCCATTGTCGACAGGTCCACCAGCGGTCTGTACACGGGAACATTCCTCCATCTCCTCGCATTGCCAAGCGGACGGTGCCTAGGAAGGACAACAGCGTGGCACAGCGTGGCGGTAGACGGTCGAAGACCGCGGCGCAAAGCCGCATTGGTTAACATTGAAACCTATGGGTTTCAGGAGCCAATGACAATGTGCGCCGGCGGTCGCGGTAGGCACCGCCGCGGTACGCACCACCGCGGGCGTGACCGCCATTTTCTATCAGCTTAATCACTCGATACCTGATCTTCCACAGGAGAGGACCTACACTGCAAGTGCTGCTGTGACCTCGGTCTGGAAGAGACAATGGCTGCTGCAACTGGGGAAAGGGCCCCTGCCTTCACTTCTGAAGAATTGGAGAAACTCGTGGATGGGGTCCTCCCCCAGTATGCGCTACTCTACGGTCCTCCAGACCAACAGGTAAGTACACTGGGAGCATGCTTTGTGGGCAATGCCTGGGTTGAGTCGGTGGATGAAAGATGGTGGGGAGGGGAGCGATTGAGTCATGCATCAGACGACAGATGAGAGCATGTGCCACATGGCAAGGGTGGGGATGGGGGGCCACTCACATCGAGCATGCAGAAGGTGATGAAAATTTTTCTCTCCCTGTACATGTCACATAGATCAGCGCCACCAGAAAATCGTGATTTGGCGTGCCATCGCCAAGGACGTCCGGACCCTGGGGGTCCACAACAGACGGGGCACCCACTGCCGGAAGAGGTGGAAGGACATCTGCCGCGGGAGCAGGAAGACGGCGGAGGCTCTGCTTGGGATGGCCTCCCAACATAGGAGGGGTGCCAGTCGTCAATTGACCCCCCTGATTTCCCGGATCCTGGCGGTGGCCTACCTCGATTTGGATGGGCGCGTGAGGACATCACAGCAGACACAAGGGGGTGAGTACACTCTCATTCTGGTGACTTTGCGTGCAGTGGAGGTGTCTGGGTGGGGGAGGAGGGCTGTGGGTCTCCCTAGGCCAGGGCGAATTCTGTAGGCTAGGCCCCTCCGTAAGGCATGGCCCTGTGCCCCCGCCCCCCACCTCTGTAGGGTGCCAAGTACAGGTATCCATGGCCCTGTGTCATCTATGTGTGCAGTTGTCGTCGATAGGCTTGTAGGCCATGTCCCACGGATTGCGTAGTGGACCCCAAGTGCGCGGCGTAGTGCAGGGGGCTTCTGTGTCTGTCTTGTCCGCCAACGGTAGTGGTAATCCATGCACTCAACATGTCTTTATTTCTCCCCCCCCCTTTTTTGTGGCCTTCCTGTTCATGTGTGCATCAGCATCATCAGGCGGAGGAGAAGTGGCATCGGAGCACGAGGGAGCTGCATCTCACATGGCCATGGCGGGCCATGCAACTGACTCGGATTTCACCAGTGAGACGGAGGGCGAGGGGAGCTCCACAGCGGGGACTCGTGCTGATGTCAGTGGCAGCGACTCGTCCTCTGAAGGGAGCTTCCTTGTGGTGGCGGCAACATCCGTGCCCCCCGCAACAACAGGTACAGCTGCCACCCAGCGCACCAGCACCGCCCTCCCAGCAGCCCCTCAGCCTTCGCCCCGTGCCCGCTAACCCAGGAAGGTGGGCATCTCCTTCGCCCCAGGCACCTCAGGCCCTGCCCCAGTCACCCATGCTGCCCTCAGTGAAGAGGTCATTGACCTCCTGAGGACCATCATTGTTGGGCAGTCTACCCTTTTGAATGCCATCCAGGGTGTAGAAAGGGAGGTGCACCGGAGTAATGCATACCTGGAGGGTATTCATTTGGGTCAGGCTGCCCATCAGCGATCGTTCAACGCTCTGGCCTCAGCACTGACTGCAGCAATTGTCCCTGTCTCTAGCCTCCCCCCTCCAACTTCCTCCACCCAGACCCAATCCCCAGTACCTCTGCCTATCCCAGACACACCATCAGACCAGCCTGCACACACCTCAACACCCAAGGGAAGCTCATCCAGACATAAGCACCACACATCACACAAGCATTCACACAAGCAACATCCACATGCAGACATACCAACAGCCACTGCCTCCACTGTGTCCCCCTCCTCCTCGTCTCCCTTCTCCCTCCCTGTGACGTCTCCACTCACACTTGCATGCACAACATCTTCAGCCACTACGTCCCTCACCAGCACACCCACCAGAACACTCTGCAAACGTGCAGTCACCACCCCCACTACCATTTACACGTCCCCTGTGTCCTCTCCCAGTGTGTCTGTCACCCCCTCTTCCAAACCACACAAACGCAAGCAGCCACCCACCCAACAGCCATCCACCTCACGACAGCCTCCAGCCCAAGCACCTGCACCCAAAGACACCAGACTTCACACTCCTACAACCACATCCTCTTCCTCCACTCCCATACCCACTACACCTACCCGTCACTCTCTTTCCAAATTGCTTTTCCTTGCCAACCTTAACCTCTTTCCAACAACTCCCCCACCCCGTCCATCTCATAAGACTGCAATCAGCACCTCAGCCACCACCAAACCAGGACCTATCAGGACTGTTGTCCAAGGACTGTGGAGTCCCCCACCCTCAAGGGCAACAACTCCGGCGAGGAGCCAAGGCACAGCCAGCCCACCCCCAGAAACGCACCCAAAAGTCAGCAGTGCCCGGCGCGAGAGGCCACGGACACCAGGGACCAAAATCCCTACCCTGGCTCCGTCTGGAAGTGGGGTGCCACCTGGCACACCGCCAAAGGTGTCAAAGGGCCACAGACGACCAGGGAAGGGTGGGAAGGGCAGCACGCCCGACAAGTCCGGCAGCAGGCCAGCTGCCCAGGAGTGCCCCACCAGCCCCCTCCCAGGTGTGCAGGAGGACACCCAGAGGCCCGGTACGGCAGCCTAGGAGGGCCCCGCAAGCCAACGGACAGATGGGCAGGAAGGCCCTGCCAGCCACATGCCAGGTGGCGAGTGACACCCATGCCTGGGCCGGAACCGCTGAACTGGGCCCTTTCAAACAAGCACCGCTGAACTGGGCCCTTTCAATCAAGCACCGCTGAACTGGGCACCGCCGTCTCAAGCACCGCTGAACTGGGCACCGCCGTCTCAAGCACCGCTGAACAGGGCCCTTCATCTCAAGCACCGCTGAACAGGGCCCTTCATCTCAAGCACCGCTCCGCTGGGCCCTTCATCTCAAGCACCGCTGAACTGGGCCCTTCATCTCAAGCACCGCTCCGCTGGGCCCTTCATCTCAAGCACTGCTGAACTGGGCCCTTCATCTCAAGCACCGCTCCGCTGAGCCCTTCATCTCAAGCACCGCTGAACTGGGCCCTTCATCTCAAGCACCGCTCCGCTGGGCACCGCTGTCTCAAGCACCGCTGAACAGGGCACCGCCGTCTCAAGCACCGCTGAACTGGGCACCGCCGTCTCAAGCACCGCTGAACAGGGCACCGCCGTCTCAAGCACCGCTGAACTGGGCCCTTCATCTCAATCACCGCTGAACTGGGCCCTTCATCTCAAGCACCGCTGAACTGGGCCCTTCATCTCAAGCACCGCTCCGCTGGGCCCTTCATCTCAAGCACCGCTCCGCTGGGCACCGCCGTCTCAAGAACCGCTGAACTGGGCCCTTCATCTCAAGCACTGCTGAACTGGGCCCTTCATCTCAAGCACCGCTCCGCTGGGCCCTTCATCTCAAGCACCGCTCCGCTGGGCACCGCCGTCTCAAGCACCGCTGAACAGGGCACCGCCGTCTCAAGCACCGCTGAACTGGACACCGCCGTCTCAAGCACCGCTGAACTGGGCCCTTCATCTCAAGCACCGCTGAACTGGGCCCTTCATCTCAAGCACCGCTCCGCTGGGCCCTTCATCTCAAGCACCGCTCCGCTGGGCACCGCCGTCTCAAGCACCGCTGAACAGGGCACCGCCGTCTCAAGCACCGCTGAACTGGGCACCGCCATCTCAAGCACCGCTGAACAGGGCACCGCCGTCTCAAGCACCGCTGAACTGGGCCCTTCATCTCAAGCACCGCTGAACTGGGCCCTTCATCTCAAGCACCGCTGAACTGGGCCCTTCATCTCAAGCACCGCTCCGCTGGGCCCTTCATCACAAGCACCGCTCCGCTGGGCACCGCCGTCTCAAGAACCGCTGAACTGGGCCCTTCATCTCAAGCACCGCTGGCCCATTGGCGGAAGGGGCAGGCCCGCATCTGTGTCGGGCAGGGCTGCACGAAGCACTCTGGGCACTAGTCCCCCTCCAGTACCAGTGGAGACTGTTATCCACTTGAGAAACTGTGGCTTTGCACACCCCAGGATTGAACAGTTGGCAACCCACCCACTGTAGAGACTTGAGAGACTGTGGCTTTGCACTCCCCAGGATGGGACAGTGGGCAACCCACCCACTGTAGAGACTTGTGAGACTGTGGCTTTGCACTCCCCAGGATGGGACAGTGGCCATGGAGGCCCCTCGTGGATCTGGCGTCGTGTACTCATGTTGCTGAGGTGCCCCCCCTTCCCTTCCCCCTGAGGTGCCTGTAGTTTTTCTATCTGATGCCCCTGCAGTGTTCTCTCCGTTGGTGTCAGGTATCTTGTGTGGGCCTTGCCCATGTGATTTGGGCCCAGTGGTCCACGGACAATGACAGCTAGAATTATCGGACTTTTAATATTTATGTATATATTAGTTTTAAATGTGTGATATTTTTATAAGGCAATAATACAATATATTCGACTGTTTATGATCTATTCCTTTTGTCTTTGCATTCTTTCCGGGGGGTTTGGGTTGTAACAGTGATGTATTGCTATGC
This sequence comes from Pleurodeles waltl, assembly GCF_031143425.1. Lineage (NCBI taxonomy): Eukaryota > Metazoa > Chordata > Amphibia > Caudata > Salamandridae > Pleurodeles > Pleurodeles waltl. Next base: position 266,262,915 of record NC_090440.1, read on the forward strand.
ATTGATGTGTGTGTTGTAGTGGGTGGGGGTGGGTGTGTCGCGTATGTGTGTCCCCGTAATTTTTTCTCCTCCCCCCTCCCCTGTGTCGTAGGTGCAGTACTCACCGTTGTCTTATGCGCCGGCGTTCGTGCTCCTGGTAGAGGAGCAGGAATACAATAACTGGTAGGATGTGTAATTCGGGTTCCATGCTGTCCAGATTCCTCGTGGGGTGTATGGAGGTGAGCGTTTTCGGTTTGAAATGTCTGTTTCCGCCGTGTTTTTATCGGCCGGGCTACCGCCCCAGAAAAGGTGGCGAATTGGTGGGTTGTGATAGGGTGGGCGGTACATTGTCTTCCGCCTGTCTGTTGGCGGTGACCGCCGCGCTGTTTGTTTGTCCCGCCGTGGCGGTCGGAGTGTTAAAGTGGCAGTCTCTGTTGCCGGTTTCCGCCAGGGTCAGAATTCAATTTTTTTAACCGCCAGCCTGTTAGCGGGTTAGCCGCCGCTTTAACACCGACCGCCAGGGTTGGAATGACCCCCATAGTTCCACCTGTCCTCATGTGGTGTACCAGTCAGGTTGTGGCTATTTTATGTACATGTGGGTGTATGTGTGATGAGCAATGTTTGTGGTGTAGTGTGGCATGTGGCATTGTGCTGTTGTCTGTACATCTGTGTTCCCCTGCACGTGTGTGTTTAGTGTGGTGTGTGTCTTGTTTGTCCCACAAGGTTGGTGTGTTGTCTGTGTACTGATTGATATGGTGGCTTACATACGAGTAGCCCATTGCCATATTTCCCATCCTGGAACCACTCATTGATGGTGGAATGCCAGAATATGTATGCATATGGATGCTGATGGGGATTTGGCAATGATGTTTCAGAAGAGCCCGTGGTGGTTCACAATGGCCTGCACATTTATTAAATGGGTGTGCTTGTGATTCCTGTATAGGTGTTCTGTTTCTGCAGTTGGCACCAGTTGAACATGGGTGCAGTCCATTGTAACCAGCACATGCCGGAGCCCAGCAATTATATAGAAACCTTGCTTGGTCTCCTGGTGCAGGTGCTGGGTGTTGGGTAAGCAGATGTGGTTGGGTGTGAGGTGGATGATTGCCTCAAGGACCTTTGGTAGGAGGATGGATAGGGATGGCTGGATGATACCAGCCACTTGTGCACCCCTTCTCTGAAAATACCCTGATTCCAGCATATAGAGGACAGCAATAGGTTTTGTCATGGGTGGTATTTTTGTTGGAGTTTCCACCCTTACAGTGATGTCTGGCACAATGTGATGCAGGGGCCTTACAATTGATTCCCGATTCAGATGGTAATTCCTGATTACATCTTGTTCCCTGAGCCCAAGGATGGTTGTACCCTATTGAAAGATCCTCTCCCACCTTCTGCGTCTGCTTAGTGGCTGCTGTGGTGGTGTTTGGGGTTGCTGTGGTTGTGCTGGAGGGACCTGTTGTTGTTGCAGCGTGTGCCAAGCTGGTGCAATAACAGTTCCATGTTGTCCAGGAGGTTGCCAATGCTCCTTCTGTGTGTTTTCCATGAGAAGTGGTGTGTGGGCCTCATTTTAACACCTGGTCTGACCATGGCTTAAAAAATTTGACCCAAATCGGGCTTTGTGTCATTTTTGGGGAGCGGTTCCTTTCTGTTAGTCATTTTAGCATTGGGGTGTGAATATGGCGCTGCAGGCAAGCGTAATTTTTTGGAAGGGAACGCCTACCTTGCATATCATTGTCACAAAACGATATAAGGTGGGTTGGCGCACCCAAAAAATGACTCTAAGTCTGATATTAGATGGGTCTAGCACCAAAATATAAATGTGATGATAGTTTAGCACCACTTTTATGTAAAAAGAATGATGAAAAGGTGGCGCAAACGTCTCTTAAATATGCTTGTTTTTTTATTCGATTCTATTTCTTAACTATAATGTCCCTGTAGCCTTTTGGGGTGATTCTTACCTTGGCGGGCGGCGGAGGCCGCCCGCCAAAGTACCCCCGCCAGAACACCGCACTGCGGTCGTAAGACTGCTGCAGTGATTCTGGGTTTTCCACTGGGCTGGCGGGCGACCGCCAAAAGGCCGCCCGCCAGCCCAGTGGAAAACAACCTTCCCACGAGGACGCCGGCTCCGAATGGAGCCGGCGGAGTGGGAAGGTGCGACGGGTGCAGTAGCACCCGTCGCGAATTTCAGTGTCTGCTGAGCAGACACTGAAATTCTTTGTGGGGCCCCCAGGGGCCCCACGACACCCCATACCGCCATCCTGTTCCTGGCGGCACAGGATGGCGGTATGGGGTGTCAGAATCCCCATGGCGGTGCAGCGAGCTGCGCCGCCATGGAGGATTCTTTTGGGCAGCGGAAAACCGGCGGGAGACCGCCGGTTTTCCTCTTCTGACCGTGGCCAAACCACCGCGGTCAGAATGCCCTGCGGGGCACCGCCAGCCTGTTGGCGGTGTTCCCGCCAACCCGCCGGGGTCAGAATGACCCCCTTTGTTGTTTTCAGTGAATTTTTAAGTTTTTTCTAAATTAAAGTAATTTTCAATACTATGGCCCTCATTACAGCCCTGGCGGTCGGTGTTAAAGCGGCAGTAATACCGCCAACAGGCCGGCGGCAAAAAAAATTGAATCACGACCATGGCAGAAACCACCAACATAGACAGCCACTTTAACACTCAGACCGCCACGGCAGTAGAAACAAACACCACGCCGGTAACTGCCAACAGACAGGCGGAAGACAAAGTACCGCCCATTGTATTTCAACATGTCTATCCGACACCTTTTCCGGGGTGGAACCAACGCTATCAAAAGCACAGTGGAAACAGATCACAGAAGAAAAAACACTCACCTCTTGACACCCAACGAGGAACCAGGACGCCATGGAGCCCGAACTACAGGTGCTACCAATGCTGCTCTTCCTCCTGCTCTATCAGGAGCAGGACAGACGCCGTCGAAGACCACGGTGAATACTGCACCTACAACACATGGGATGGGGGAAAGGGAGTGACACACACACGCAACACACAATATCCCCACCCTCACCCACAACACCATACACACAAATACATGCAGCAACATTACATATACACCCCATCACCCTCTGGAAGAACACAAGGAAAAAAGGAAATGATTGTAACCAGTGTAATCATGAAAAATCTGATAGTCAAAAATCAAAATTCAGTATATAAAAATATGTACACCAACTACACAAGTCCAGATAGTGTACCAATCATTGTCCGTGGACCACTGGTCCCAAAATGCATGGGCGAAGCCCACACTAGATACCTGACTGGAAACGGAGAGAACACTGCTGGGGCATCAGGACGAAAATATACAGGCACGTCAGGGGGAGGGGGGCACCTCAGCCAGATGAACTCACAACGCCACTGCTGCATGAGGGGGCTCCATGCCCATTGCTGTATCCTGGGTGTGCAAAGCCACAGTCTCTAAAGTCTCTCCATTGGGTGGTTTACCCACTGCTTTATCCTGGTGAGTGCAAAGCCACAGTCTCTCAAGTCTCTCCAGTGTGCGGTTTCCCCACTGCTTTATCCTGAGGAATGCAAAGCCACAGTCTCTCTAGTCTCTCCAATGGGTGGCTTGCCCACTGCTTTATCCTGGGAGTGCAAAGCCACAGTCTCTCAAGTCTCTCCAGTGGGTGGTTTGCCCACTGCTTTATTCTGGGGAGTGCAAAGCCACAGTCTCTCAAGTGGATGTATCTCTTCACTGGTTCTGGAGGGGGTCTGGTGCCCAGAGTGCTTCATCCTGCCAAGGACTGAGGTAGTGGATGTATCTCTCCACTGGTTATGGAGGGGGCATGGTGCCCAGAGTGCTTCATCCTGCCAAGGACTGAGGTAGTGGATGTACCTCTCCACTGGTTCTAGAGGGGGCATGGTGCCAAGAGTGCTTCATCCTGCCAAGGATTGGGGTAGTGGATGTATCTCTCCACTGGTTCTGGAGGGGTCATGGTGCCCAGAGTGCTTCATCCTGCCAAGGACTGAGATAGTGGATGTATCTCTCCACTGGTTCTGGAGGGGGAATGGTGCCCAGAGTGCTTCATCCTGCCAAGGACTGAGGAAGTGGATGTATCTCTCCACTGGTTCTGGAGGGGGCATGGTGCCCAGAGTGCTCCACGTGCAGTGTGGCTGGTACAATTCCCTCACCTGGGTGTGTGTGCCACGAGATTGCTGAGGTACAGGTAGCATGATACACCACAGCAACATACCCCACACTGCTGCGGATTTGCCTTCTACCTGCAGGTGCAAACAGTGATGGAAGTCATGCCTCATGGAAGCTGCCCAGGGTCCAGGAACTCTCCTCCAGCCTCGGATGACTAACCACTGGGGATGGTAGCCATGTCAGCAGTGGTGCCACTGTCCGAGCACGTTGCGGGGCACGTCGTGGTGGCAGTGCTTGCGGCGGTGTCTGTGGCGGTGGTGCTGGCAGTGGTGTATGGATCAGCACCAGCTGAGGGACACAGCAGGTTGTCTCCTGCAGCCTCAGACAGCTGCCCACTGGGGAAGAGGCTGGGGACGGTTGCTGAGGCTGTAGACATGCCAGTGGCTGTGGAGGTGGCTGTGCTTGTGGCGGTGCAGGTGGCGGTTGTGGTGGCAGGGCAGCTAGCAATGTTCGCTGCCGTACAGGTTGGTGTGGTCAAGGACAGAAGGTGTGATGCTGGTCCCCCAGTCTGTGCCACCATGCCCTCTCCTGACCTGCTCTTCTGCATTTGTCCCTTCCCTACCTTTGATGGTGCTGCAGTTGTCTTGCCACTATCCCCATTTGTTTTTGCCGACCCCTTGGTGGCTGGTAGTTTCGGCTTCTCCGTCCGGGATGTGCGCACTTTTTTCACCTTGGCAGGTGGCGAAATGTCCTTGCCCTCACTACGTGGCACACTGGCAGCCCTGATGGGTGGGGCACTCGATGACCCCGCAGTTGCTGGCACCTCTGTGCCTGGGGATTTGGTGGCTGAGGTGCTGGGCTGGGACCTGGAAAGCCAGGCCCTAGGGGAGGGACGGGTGGCGGGGAGGTGAGGCAAAGAGGTCAAGGGTTGCCAGGAAAAGTTTTTTAGACACACTGGGATGGGAAGATGGAGGGGGTTTGGGAGTGGAGGAAGAGGTAGTGGTTGTAGGAGGTGTACGTCTGCTGAATTTGGGAGAAGGTGCCTGGGCCGGAGGCTGTTGTGAGGTGGATGGCTGTTGGGTGGGTGTGTGCCTGCGTTTATGTACTTTGGGAGGAAGGCTCACAGACACACTGGGAGAGGACACAGGGGATGTTTGAATGGTAGTGGGGGTGGTGATTGCACGTGAGCGGTGTGTGGTGAGGTGCGTGCTGGTGATGGAGGTAGTGGCTGAGGATGTAGTGCATGCAGGTGTGAGTGGAGATGAGACAGGGAGGGAGGTGGAGGATGTGGAGGAGGGGGACACAGTGGAGGCAGTGGATGTTGCTGTGTCTGCATGGGGATGGTGCTTGTGTGAGTGCCTGTGGGATGTGTGGTGCTTATGTTTGTCATGTCCACTCTTGTGTGTTGATGTGTGTGCATGCTGGTCAGATGGTATGCTTGGGATAGGCTGAGGTACAGGGGATTGGGTCAGGGTGGAGGAAGTTGGAGGGGGAGGCTGGACACAGGGACAATGGCTGCCATCAGTGCTGAGGCCAGAGCCTGAAATGCTCTCTGTTGGGCCGCCTGCCCTGAATGAATGCCCTCTAGGTATGCATTTGTTTGTTGCAAATGCTTTTCAACACCCTGGATGGCATTCAAAATGGTAGATTGCTCAATAGTGAGGGATCTCAGGAGGTCAATAGCCTCCACACTGAGGGCAGCAGGGCTGACTGGGGCAGAGCCTGAGGTGCCTGGGGCGAAGGAGATGCCCACATTCCTGGGTGAGCGGGCACGGGACACACGCTGAGGGGCTGCTGGGAGGGCGGTGCTGGTGGGGGAGTGGCGGCTGTACCTGTTGATGCAGTGGGCACAGATGTGCCCGCCACCGCAAGGGAGATCCCATCAGAAGAGGAGTCGCTGTCACTGGTGTCTGCTCCTGTCCCCGCCGTGGAGCTCCCTTCACCCTCCGTCCCACTGGTGGCTTCAAACTCTGTTACTTCACCCTCCAGGGCTAAGTGGGTTGCAGCTCCCTCCTGCTCCGGTGCCAATGCTCCTCCGCCTGATGATGCTATTGCACAGAAGAACAGGGAGACCACAAAAAGGGGATGGAAAGACAGAAGAAAAACATGTTCAGTGCATGCAACACCACTAACGTTGGCGGACACAACACACGGGGATCAGCACTAAGTTATGCACTAACAGTTCCTAGAAAATTCACCTGACCATGGGGTACGAGGACTAAGCCCAATTGCTGCACACCTGGAAGTCACAGGAGCCTGACTAGGTGTAAATGGCTCTTACCACTGGTGGAGTTAGGGTGCCACATAGCCTGCCTCACAAGGGACCTTGCCTACCAAGTTCGCCCTGGCCTAGGGGAACCCACTGCCCACCTCCCCCACCCAGACACCTCGTAATGCGCGCAGATTCAGCTAAATGAGAGTGTACTCACCCCCTTGTGGCTGCTGTGATGCCCTCAAGCGCTCATCCAACTCTTGATAGGCCACCGGCAGGATCCAGGACATCAGGGGAATCATGGTGCGACGAGCACCGCTTCCAAGTTGGGAGGCCATCCCCAGCTGGGCCTCTGCCGTCTTCTTGGTCCAGCGGCGCAGGTCCTCCCATCTTTTATGGCGTTGGGTGCTCTGTCTGTGGTAGACCCCAAGGATCCGGACGTCCTTGGCGATGGCATGCCAAATACCCTTCTCCTGGTGGGTGCTGACCTAGAGGAATGGTACAGGGTGAAAGGAAATTACTCATCCATCCGGACCGTCATACTCATTGCCCACCAGGTCCCACCCATGCCCTGACACACATACACTCACCATCCGCACATGCAGGCCTCAGCCCCCCCCATATATCTTCCATGCACACCACTCAAAGCAGGCAGTGTCCATGCAGCATGCTCACAGTGTACTTACCTGTTTGTCTGGAGGACCATACAGTTGTGTGTACTGGGGAGGACCCCATTCACTAGTTTCTCCAACTCCTCCGAAATGCACAGGCCCTTTCCCCAGACACTGTAGCCATTGTGGCTTCCAGAAACAAGTCACAGCAGCACCTGCAGTGTAGGTCCTCTCCTGTTGAAGGTCAGGTATCAAGTGAGTGAACAGACAGAAAATGGCGGTCACGTCCGCGGCGGTGCGTACTGTCACCACCGGCGTACATCGTAATTGGCTCCTGGGACCCATAGGGCCCAATGTTAACCAATGCAGAATTGCGCTGTGGTCTTCGACTGCCCACCGCAACGGTGTACAACACCAGCGCAGTTACCTCATATCCCCTTGTCCCACCTTACAGGTCAGACAGCTGCCATTTCAGGGGGCAGCATGTGATGGATAAAAACTGTGTCACACCTATCTAGGCCGGGAATATAGACAGATACCAGCACATTGCGGATTAATAACGTTTCTGCAAATAACACATTGTGATACCTTAGTGTTGGATTACTCTTGGCTCCCTTTTCTCCTCCATAGGGCACGTCTGCTGGGGCAGGTGATGAGATGGCGGCATCCTCCGGTGTATAGACCCCTGATGGACCTGACGACAATAGAAGAGAGACTCATCATAATCACATATAGACTTGATTGTGCAACAATCCTGGAACTGTGTGCCCAGTTGAGCCCGACCTGATGTCAGCTATCCCACTGGGATACCCCCTCTAGTGCAGGTCCTGTTTGTACTCCATTTCCTGGCCAGTGGGTCTTTTCAAACAACAGTGGCCATGACATCAGGGATGTCCCAGCCAATGTTCTCTAACATGTTGTCCAGAGTGTTGTCTGCCTTGCTAAAAAACATGCGCAGCTACATCGTTTTCCCTCAGGTGGAGAATTTGCCCACAGTGAAAGGTGACTTCTATGCCCTGGGACATATCCCCAAAAATCATTGGTGCTATTGATGGTACACATGTGGCATTTGTCCCCCACCGCAGGAATGAACAGGTGTACAGAAACCGGAAAAGCTACCATTCGATGAATGTGCAGATAGTGTGTTTGGCAGAGCAGTACATCTCCCATGTGAATGCCAAGTATCCTGGCTCTGTGCATGATGCTTACATTTTGACAAATAGCATCATCCCTCATGTGATGGGGCAACTCCTGAGGCACTGTGTGTGGCTAATAGGTGAGTCCAAGGTCCCAATACAGTTGACATAGGTGTCTGGGTATGTCCCTAAGGGTTAGTGTGTGTCTAACAGTTGTCCAATGGCATTTGCAAGTGACTCTGGTTACCCCAACCTGTCATGGCTACTGACCCCAGTGAGGAATCCCAGGACAAGGGCAGAGGAACGCTACAATGAGGCACATGGGTGAACTAGGAGGATAATAGAACGCACCTTCGGCCTCCTGAAGGCCAGATTCCGGTGCCTCCATCTGACAGGTGGTTCCCTATACTACTCACCGAAGAAGGTGTGCCAGATAATCGTGGCCTGCTGTATGCTGCACAACCTGGCTTTGCAACGCCAGGTGCCTTTTCTGCAGGAGGATGGGCCAGATGGTGGTCTTGTGGCAGCTATGTAGCCTGTGGACAGTGAAGAAGAGGAAGCAGAAGAAGAGGATATCGACAACTGAAACAACATCATCATGCAATACTTCCAGTGAGACACAGGTAAGAAGACGTCACTGCTTCCCACATCTCATACTATTGTTGGAGCTAGCATAAGTCTGTCATTTTCACTCTGTTTATGGACCCTGACTTGTCACTTTGACGTTCTATTTCACAGATCTGTGTCCCACTTCGTGCCCTCTGCTATGTTTACTCCTGGCCTACAGCTGTGTTACATTGGTATGTGAAAAAGTACATTGACATTGCTATATTCCATAGATATTGCAATTACACATTTGTGAAAGCACAGACTGACTCCAGATTGTTTTGTGATTAAAGTGTGTTTATTCCTGTGCAAATAAGTGGAGGGGGTTCTAAAATGGGCTGGGGTGATGGTGAGGTATGTCCATGGCAGAGTCCAGTCTATTTATTTCACGGGTGCATTGTCCAAAGGGGCATAGGAAGTGGAGCAATGGCAGTTTAAGGATGGACAGGGTGACATAGTGGGACAGAACGGTGACATTCAGGAGGGTCTTATTTCCTGGCGTGGGTCTTCACAATGTTCTCTGTCTTGCGGGGTGGTTCTCCATCTGCAGGGGGTGGGGTGCTGGTGTCCTGTTGTTCCTGTGGCGGTGCCTCCTGTCCACTAGCGCTGGCGGAGGTGGAAGGCTGCTCATCGTTGAGGCTAGTGTCAGAGGCCCGTTGGTGTGCCACTGTGTCCCTCCTGGTGTTGAGCAGGTCTGCCAGCACCCCTGCAATGGTGACCAGGGTGGTGTTGATGGACTTCTAGTCCTCCCTGATCCCCAGGTAGTGTTCCTCCTGCAGCCGCTGGGTCTCCAGAAACTTGGCCAGTACCGTGCCCATGGTCTCCTGGGAGTGGTGGTAAGCTCCCATGATGTTGGAGAGTGCCTTGTGGAGTGTGGGCTCCCTGGGCCTGTCCCCCCTCGGTCGCACAGCAGTCCTCCCAGCTTCCCTGTTATCCTGTGCCTCTGTCCCCTGAACCGTGTGCCCACTGCCACTGCCCCCGGGTCCCTGATCGTCCTGTGTTAGTGGGGTTGCCTGTGTTCCCTGTAGTGGGGGACACACTGCTGATTGACGTGTCCTGGGGACAGAGGGATGGGTCCGCTGGGTGGGAGCTGTGCTGGTGTTTCCTGAGGGGGGAGGCTCTGTAGTGGTTTGTAACTGTGTCAGGGGAACCGACTGTCCCGTGGTCCATGATGGGTCGGGCTGGTCATCTTGATCTAGCCGTGCAGAGCTGCTTTCATCACTGTGGGTCTCTTCTGTGGGGGGGACTGGATATGTCTGGCACCTCCTGTCCGGTGACGATGGGTATGGGTCCTGTTGGGGTGTAAATGCATGGTTATTGTATCTGTGTGTGACATCTTGTGTAATGGGTGAGTGACCCTCTACTCCTATGCTAGCATTATTGGCTTGGTCCTTGTGTGATTGGTGATTTTGGGGCATGAGTGAGTCTCTGTACTGGACATGCTTTGGTGATGGGTGTCCATGCATTGGTGTTACATGCAGGGCTTGGTTTTGGGATGTGTGGGTTGTGTTAGTGGGGTATCTGTGGGTTGTTGGGGTAATGGGTGTGAGGGTAAGGGTGACAGTATGTAATGGCATGCAGGTGTGGTGTGGGGTATAAAGTAGTAAACATATGTCTCACCAGAGTCCAGTCCTCCTGCTACTCCTGAGATGCCCTCAGGATGCATAATTGCCAATACTTGCTCCTCCCATGTTGTTAGTTGTGGGGGAGGAGGTGGGGGTCCATCCACAGTCCTCTGTACAACAATCTGGTGTCTGGATACCATGGAACCCACCTTCCCATGTAGGTCGTTCCACCTCTTCCTGATGTCATCCCGTGTTCTTGGATGCTGTCCCACTGTGTTAACCCTGTCGACAATTCTGCGCCATAGCTCCAACTTCCTTGCAATGGATGTCTGCAGCACCTGTGATCCGAATAGCTGTGGCTCTACCCGGACGATTTCCTCCACCATGACCCTGAGCTCCTCCTCAGAGAACCTGGGGTGTCTTTGGGGTGCCATGATGTGGTGTGGGTGATGTGTGAGGTGGTGTCTGTTATGATGTGTGAGGGGATGTGTTGGTGTGTGTTGTTTGAGGTGCGTGGATGTTGTATAAGTGATGGTGTTGTGTGTCTGTGAATGCTGGTGTTGTTTTAGGTATTCTCTCTCTCTGGCCTTCTATCAAAATTTTGGTAGCAAGGTTTGTGGGTGATGTGGGTGTTTGCTTTATATTGGATTGAGTGTGTGGGTGTGGTGTGTGTATGTGTATCAGGTGTGTGTATTTCGAATTGTCCAATGTGGTTGTGTTTTGTAAGTTTGTGTGTATTTTGAGCGTGGCAGTGTGTACCGCCAATGGATTACCACGGTTGAATGATACCTCCGTTGATTCGTGGGTTGTGATAGTGTGGGCATGCCAACACGTCCCTTTATGACTAATTTATTCACTCTGGGACTCTTTTTAGGCCAATGAATCTTTTGACCCTGATTGAAGACACCTCAGGATGAGATAGCTAATTAACATGTCAATCAATATGTCAATAACGTCATGAATATTTACTATAATAAGACAATTCAGTTTAGTGAAAGACATTAGTAAGACTCAAGGAACCACCATGACCTTTCAGCCATGAATAACCACACCAGTTTAGCACGATTTTGTGATATTTATTCCCTATTGATTACAATTCTACTAGTAAGTTTATTAATCTCAAAACCAAGAAACACATTAGCATAGTCACAATATGGCAACTCTGATAAGATTTCATCATAGCAAGGATCACGAATATTAGAACATAACACGGCGTCAACATAGATTATCCTTAGCAGAGTAACATTGGCGCATCTTTCAACAAAGCATAGATTCAGTTATTTGTCTATTTGCGTCAGATTAATGAACCCCTCACCTACCCTCGAATTAGCATTGACATGTTGGGCTTCATGCAAAAAAATTTAGCAACATCAATTTGGAAAAACTCTAAGGTCTCTGTCAAAAGAAGCAGTTGGTACCTAGAAAAGAAAAGCAAACAGACAATCACAATTCCATTGTCATATAGTTACCCTCCGTATTGGGTCAGCATACAGATTCAGTCTTCGTCCTCAGGACCTCACTTGATTCGCCATCAGCCAGGAACTCAGCAAGTCGGTTAAAAAAGATAAAATGGTACTTCCCTCGTAAGGAGGTAAAGTATAAACGGGCAATGTAAGGGCAAGGATGGTTTTAAGAACCAAACAGCAAAGCCTCTATGCAGAGTGACAAAGGGGGTCATTCCAACCCTGGCGGTCATCGACCGCCAGGGTGGATGACCACGGAAGCACCGCCAACAGGCTGGCGGTGCTTCATTTGGGATTCCGACAGCCGCGGTCGCCCAGCCGGGTCCGGCGGTTTCCCGCCGGATTTCCCCCGGCTGGGAGAATCCTCCATGGCGGCACTGCAAGCAGCGCCGCCATGGGGATTCCGATCCCCTTCCCGCCAGCCTGTTTCTGGCGGTATTTACCGCCAGGAAAAGGATGGCGGGAACGGGTGTCGTGGGGCCCCTGGGGGCCCCTGCACTGGCCATGCCACTGGCATGGGCAGTGCAGGGGCCCCCTAACAGGGCCCCAGCATGATTTTCACTGTCTGCATAGCAGACAGTGAAAATCGCAACGGGTGCAACTGCACCCGTCGCACCCCTGCAACACCGCCGGCTCCATTCGGAGCCGGCTTCTGTGTTGCAGGGCCTTTCCCGCTGGGCCGGTGGGCGCTCCCTTGGCGGGCGCCCGCCAGCCCAGCAGGAAAGTCTGAATGGCCTCCGCGGTCTTTTGACCGCGGAGCGGCCAATTGGCGGCTTCCGCTTGGCAGGCGCCGCCCGCCTCCCGCCAATATTGGAATGACCCCCAAAGTGTCTGGGTCATAGCAATTCGCAATAGCATCTCCCCTCTCCTAGTCTCCTTGTCTCCTGGTCTAAACTACTTCCTCGTGTCAAGGGTTTTTATCCCTTTTCTGTTGTACAGTCCCCTAATTTTCCATTGGTTGAGGGTTTGCACCGCACTATCTCCATCCAATAGGTTACCAATTAGCTCATCAAATTTGTCACCCCATAACAGTTCTCATGTAGTTTATTGGTCCTTATGATTGACGTCTCCAGCGGGTAGAATGTCCGGTATGATTTCATATGCTCATGGTCCTTTGCACATCTTCAGTCAGTGGCTCCATTGTTTGTACCGGTTCAGGCGACCTTGTACCTGGGACTAGTCTACACTGTTGCATTCAGCTAAAATGTTTCCTTGGGCAAGTCGAATTTCATGAGACCGGATCTGCTACAGTTACATTCATCTTCTAACTTTTGGAAAAAACACGAGTTCATGACCTTCAGCAAGTCAGCACACTGCACGTTAGAAAAACACATTTAATATCAAAACCAGGCACCTAGGCCTCGACTCATGCTAACTAAGGCCTAATGATTTATTAGCAGAACTTTAGCATATAACCTTTTCCATTAGTGCAAAAACATACTTTAACATAACATTTCATCATTATTAATCAGTTTCATTAGTCCCAGTATATTTTGGCGGCCACTCCCTGTGGGCACATTTCAAGCACGTGTTTAGCAAAATACATTAATACATTTTCTATGCAGCATTATTACGCATTAGTTCATAAAACATTTCATGTTAATATTGAGTATATAAGCTACGCTCTCTCAGGCGTATTCCTGTTGGCGTGACGGTGTCGGTTTTGGTATCGCCAGTTTATCACTGACCTTTGGTGTGGCGGACTTGTGTGGGTGTCTGTATTGTGTCAGATTCCAAGCTGTGGGTCGTAGTTCCTGTAGCGGAATTCCACAGTCGCAGTGGTATGTTGGAGGTCTTCTGCACGGCGGAAAGCGGGATTTTCCACCAGAGTTGTAATGAGGCCCTATATGTTAATATAACCAGCATTTTGCATGGCCTTTGGCCCTGCGGCCAATCCCTATAGTCACCCAACCCCACCCTGTGCACGGCCTTTGGCCTTGCACAGTGGGCGTTGGCCCCTATACCTACTCAGACCCACGTTGCGCATGACCCTAAAACCCTGCGGCCAACCCCTAACCACCCAACCCCATGCTGCAATCATCCTTTGGCCATACACATCGGTAATTGGCAGCACGTCTGCATGCCCACCTCCCGAGACCGATCTCTGTCTCGGGACCTCATACCCCAGGGTGCGGCTTAAATATACATATTTTTTTCGCGAAGCTGATCTCAGCTCCGGAGAGCTCATCCCCAGGGCTAGGCCTAAATGTTTCATTTTCTTTTGGTTAGGGGGGCCTTGGGCCCCTCACCCCAGGCTGATCTTGGCCTCAGGAACCCCATCCCCGGGGTCCAGCCTAATTATTTAAATTTTTTGGAGAGGGGGCCACGCCTCCTGGGTGACCTCCAGGGTGACGGTCACTTGGGCTTATATTTGCCTCAGGGAGGAGGCCCTCCCCAGGGCCCCCCTGCATTTAATTACCAATCTGCGCCCCGGGTCTACAGGGGTTGGGTGGCCCCCCTACATTGATTTTGACTTTGTACCCTGTATGGTGGTCGTCCCCAGGGCTGCAGGGGGGCCAAGGACTCACACCCACATTTCATAAATAAATATGCCCTGGGGAGGTGGTGGTCCAAGGGGGTTAAGGCAGAATTTAAACAAGTGCCAGAGCCCGAGATTGTTTTTTTTTAATTTCCAGCAGATCCACTGATCACACCAAAAATGTTTAAAAACATGTTTTTTTGCTCTGGAGGGGTCTCTCTGGGAACCCAGCACCAGGGCTAAGGGGTCAGGGTGTCCCTACTCTGGCCCCTTTTCTTTTTTTCATATTTTTTTCTGTGACTCTTATTTAAGAGTTGTCAGCCAATCAGATCTCACACAAGATTGGGAGTCTTCAGGTCCCTATTTGTACAAATTTATATTTTCTTTAATTTCTCTAAAATGACTGAACAGATTTACACCAAATAAGAAAAAGGGTGCTTTGTGAACAAAGAGCTACCTTTCTGCAAGATTTGGTGTAATTTCGACCAGTGGATCAAGCTCAAATGTTGTTCAAAATCCCTGTGGAAAAATGCATGGGGAAAAATGTTTTGGGACCCCAGTTTTTCTCAGCACCCACTTAACGAATCACCCCAGAACTTTTCAGTCAGACTCTGAAGTGTGCATCAAGTTTTCTTGTGGAATTTCGTGAAGGTTTATGTGCTTCTTTTATATACAACCCCCACATTTATTCTCACACCCAGAGGGAAAGGCCGTGTGCGGCATAGGGTTGAGTGGTTAGAGGGGTTGTATGCAGGGTCTGGCCAGGCCCTGCGGTCGACTGCTGCCCCACACGGCCAAAAAGCAGTGGTTGGTATAGTAATGAAAATTACGTTACGTTAAAAACCCATAGAAATTCACAGAAGAAACCAAAGGTTACAGGGACCTTATAGTTAGGCTCACATTTTAACTCCTTCTGTGCCTTGGACGAGATGATCTCGTCCAAGGCTACAGTTCCCCTGTGCCTTGGACGAGATCATCTCGTCCTAGGCACAGGGGAACTTGGGGGAGCGCTAGCGCGCCCCCGTGCACCCCCCTCCCCCCCCAGGCGGGGATGGAAGGGGAAGACCTTCTAGTGTTGCCGGGCGCGCTGGAAGCCATTTGCTTCCAGCGCGTCTTAGGAGAAGGACGCTAAAGGTGAGTCCTCTCCTTTTTTGGGGGGTGGGGGGTGGTGAAAACAGACACGGGGGGAAAGGAAAGGGTTTTTCCTTTCCCCCTGTGTCTGTTTTCACAATATTCCTGCTCCACGATCGCGGGGGCAATTTTTATTTGTATTTCGCCCCCCCCTGGGGGCAGATCCGCCGATTTTTCGGCGGATCTGCCCCCAGGGGGGGGGCGAAAACCACTAGACACCAGGGATATGTTTGTTTATGTGTGTTTTGGGGGCGACCCCTTGGGCAAGGGTCGCCCCCCCCCGGGGGCAATTTATTTTTGTATTTCGCCCCCCCCTGGGGGCAGATTCGCCGATTTTTCGGCGGATCTGCCCCCAGGGGGGGGCGAAAACCACTAGACACCAGGGATATTGTTATTTATAATTATTTTGCGGGTGACCCCTTGGGCAAGGGTCGCCCCCCCCCGGGGCAATTTTTTTTTGTATTTCGCCCCCCCCCTGGGGGCAGCGAAAACCACTAGACACCAGGGATATTGTTATGCGTATTTTGGGGGCGACCCCTTGGGCAAGGGTGGCCCCCCCGGGGCCATTTTTTTGTGTATTTCGCCCCCCCCGGGGCAGATCTGCCAATTTTTGGGCTGGGGGGGGCGAAAACCACTAGACACCAGGGATTTTGTTTTTATTGTTTATTTTGGGGGCAACTCCTTGGGCAAGGGTCCAGACCAGCCATTTTTTGGACGATCTGGCCCGGGGGGGGGGGGTTGGAAGCACACTAGGCGCCAGGGATTGTGTTGTGTGTGTGGTGTGTGTTTGGGGGCACCCCTTGGGCAACGGTCGCCCCCCTAAGGTGGGGAAAGTTTGTATTGGCCATCTCTGCCCGTAATTTTGTAGGCCCATCTGCCCCCAAGGAGGGCAGAAACCACCAATACGGCAGGGATTTTTTTGTTTTGTTTTGTGTTGTGCTGGGGGTGCCCCCTTTGGGAAGGGTCGCCCCCTGAAAGGGGGACAGAGGTGTTGCCCATTTCTGCCCCCCTTGGGGGCAGATTGGCCAATTTGTTTACGCCCATCTGCCCCCGAGGGGGGCAGGATCCACTTAGGTACCAGGGACAACTTCTAAGTTCTTGGTGGTGGGGTGTTTGTCAACTGGCAAAGTATTTGTATTTGTGATTATAACAATTTATTTCTTCTTTTTCTTCTAGTTCAACGCTTTTGCTTCCTTTGCTGTGGATCTTTGCGGTTTTGGCAGTAGTTGTCCTGTGGTTTGCATAGTTGCATGTTTTAGGTAAGTGAAAGCAATTTACTCCGAAGGAGTATTGTTGACATGTTTGTAGGTGGTGTACTAAATGCAGTATTGTGTGTTTGACATTGTCTTTAGATTTGAGCACAGTGATGTTTGTGTTGTCATATGTCTAATTTGCTTTTTTCTTTTTTCTTTTTAGTGGGATATCATTGGTGATTGCTGTCTGTGCAGAGTAGTTGCTTGGTGAGTAGCTATTTCAGGCAACTGAGTGGTATAGTTTTTTGTAGTACATAACTCCTTGTGATAAAGCTACACTTTGTTTATTACTTATTTTAGTGCTAGTTGTTGTTGGCAATCCATTTGTTGTTAGGATCATGGCTAGCCGCAAAGTGACCGCTCAGCAGGTTGTTCGCATGCTCTTTGAGTCGTCTTCAGACATGATTACGACACTGACTCTGCATCTGAGGCAGAGGAGGAAGCAGGAGATTCTGGAAGTGAGTTTTCTGTCCAAGAGTATTCTTCTGATGAGGAAGCTACTCTCAGTGCAGATGAAGGGCCTGTGTTAGAGGAGGACATTGATGTGCCAAGAGTGCAGCAGCCTGGGGCTGCAGGGTTTCCCATTGGAAGACCTGACACCTGGATTGCCCCAAACATGGAGCAGCCACAGTTACCTGCATTTACTGGTCTCCCAGGGTGTAGAGTTAATACAGAAAACTTTCTGCCTGTCCATTTCTTTCACTTGTTTATGGACGATGTATTTTTGGAAGAGATTGTGGAGCAGACAAATGTGTATGCAGAGCAATATTTGCGGGACAACGCTGCCAGACTTAAGCCTCAGTCTAGAGCTACTCATTGGGTTCCCACATATCTGGAAGAGATGAAAAGGTTTTTAGGTTTGTCTTTTTTGATGGGGTTGATCAGGAAGCCGTCACTGGCTTCTTATTGGTCTACTAGTCCCTTGATGGCAACTGCTATATTTCCTGCAACTATGACACGTAATCGGTATTTGCTTCTTCTTCGTATGCTGCATTTTGTAGACAATGCTTTAGCCTTGCCACGAGATCACCCTGATTGTGACCGCCTTTTTAAGATTAGGCCTGTCCTTGATCATTTTGTGGATCGGTTTTCAGAGGTCTATGTTCCAGGCAAAGAGATAAGTGTGGACGAGTCTTTGGTCCTTTTCAAGGGGCGTTTAGTTTTTAAGCAGTACATACCTAGTAAGAGGGCACGGTATGGGATTAAATTGTATCTGCTGTCAGAAAGCAGTACAGGATATGTGTATAATTTCCGGGTCTACACTGGTAGGGATTCCAGTATTGACCCTCCTGGTTGTCCGGCCACTTTTGGAGTTAGCGAAAAAATTGTGTGGGAACTTGCTAGACGGCTGTTTAACAAAGGTCACCATTAGTAAGTAGATAATTTCTACACTGGAGTGCAGTTGTTCAAGGAGTTGTTTAGGGTGGACACTGTTGCTTGTAGCACAATCCGTTCTAACCGGAAAGGCTATCCAAGGGAGCTTGTCTGTAAAAAACTTGAGAGGGGACAGTGCAGTACCTTGCGGAATAATGAGCTGCTAGCTCTGAAATTTTCAGACAGGAGGGATGTGTACATGCTATCGACCATCCATGATGAGAGTACTTCCCTTGTGGCTGTTTGGGGTCAGGTTGCGGAAGTGCGCAAACCTGCGGGCATTTTGGACTACAATAGGCACATGGGTGGTGTTGATAGAGTAGATCAGAGGTTAGAACCTTACACTGCTCTTCGTAAGTCATATGTGTGGTATAAAAAGTTGGCCCTACATTTATTTCATTTGGCAACTTTTAATGCCTTTATTGTATACAAGGATTGTTCACCCGAGTCAAGGATGACATTTGTTAAATTTCAGGAGTCGGTGATAGAAAGCCTTATTGTGGTGGAACCGGCAAGAGTTGCTAGAGTAGAAGTGGTGGAGGATGTGGCTAGATTGAAAGATCGGCACTTTCCAGATCACATTCCTCCCACTCCCAAAAAAGACATGCCCACAAAGAAATGTAGAGTATGTGCCTGGAGATCAATCCGGAGGGAGAGCCGGATGTACTGCCCCGAATGCCCTTCAAAGCCTGGGCTGTGTGTGCCCAGCTGTTTTAGAAGTTACCACACAAGGAAAAACTTTTGGGAAATACCGTGAGCGTAAGCTGTCTGTTTTATATTTTCATATGTTTCACGGTTGGCATCTGTCGTGTATTTAGTTAGAGCTTTTGTGTTTGTAGTTATGTGCTTATTTTATAATTAGTATTTTCTTTGTTGTTTATAAATTAAAAAAAGTGATTGCGGTGTGCGTGGGGTGGCGCTTGGCTGGCGGTGTGCGTGGGGTGGTGCTTGGCTGGCGGTGTGCGTGGGGTGGCGCTTGGCTGGCGGTGTGCGTGGGGTGGCGCTTGGCTGGCGGTGTGCGTGGGGTGGCGCTTGGCTGGCGGTGTGCTTGGGGTGGCGCTTGGCTTGCGGTGTGCATGGGGTGGCGCTTGGCTGGTGGTGCCAGCCAAACGGCAGTCCACACTCCCATCAGCTGGTGTGATTCTTGTATCAGGCATGTGGGCGTATGTAAATGATGGGCCCTTGAGTGGCGCGGTCTGTCGATGTGAGTGTTGTAATGTGCTGGGCCCGTGGCTGGCGGTGTGAATGGTCTTGTGCGTGTCATGTATGAAAGGTGTGTGAATGGACTGTAAAGCGGTTGGTGCCTTGTCGCGGCTTTAAAGCTCACGAGCTGTGAGTCATTGGTTCACTTTTTTGCCTTTCAGTTATTAGCAGTGCATTTCATTTTTGTGAAATCTCTTGTTAATAAAATTTGATCCACTGAACCATCACTCACCCTCGTGCCAAATCCAACCAGTATGTGTTGTAAAAAATGACAAAACCTGCTCCGCTGTAATCAGGCGTCGCAGCACACCTGTGACACGCTAGGTGCCTTGGGTGGGACCCCGATGATGAAGCATGCCACCAACTTGGTTGGTGGGTGAGGGGTCTTCTTCACATAACCTAAGTGTGTTTCTTTTCACAATTTTAGTGTTTGGCACATCACGGACGTATGTGCACACATCAAAGTGATATATTCCAAAAATACCTGTGTTTGGGGGGGAGGGCCCACCTATGTTTTTGGTCCTGGGTGCGGCCGTCATGTAGGGAAACCTACAAAACCCAGAAACTTTTTAAAACTAGGCACCCCAAGGAGTCCAGGGTGTCGCGGTTTTCAATGGTCTTAACGTCGCAGCTGAGAGGTGTAGGGGAACGGTCCTTGTTCCGACGGGTTCTGCTCTGGCCGAGGTAGGGGCGACCCCTTCCGGTAGCCACGGTGCTGTTTGGTATGAGCGAACCACTACAGTCCGTGCCCTCCAGAAGGAGTCCCAGAGGAAAAACCCCAGTAGGGTAAAAAACCTCCACAGGAACTCCCTGAAACGAAAAGGAGGACACCAGGGTATTAGGACCGTAGATCAGGAAGGCAGGAAAACAAGGCAGATCAGGAACAGACAAGATTCGCAGAAGGAAATCAAATAGGAGCGTGAATACCACCAAGAAGTGTTGCAACGCAATGGACAAGCAGTTGGAATCCCCTTATATACCCCTGGACAGGAAATAGAAAACAGGAAGTAGAACACCACCATCTTGGATTGGGAAAAAGAAAACAATAAAGAATTAGGTATGTGTGTTTAACAATGCATGCTGGGCAGAGAGGAAGTGGTAAGCATGCTGGGAAGAGAAAAAGGCGAGTATAAAGAACCCCAAGTGTAAGGGTTCGGTTTGTCCTGGGAACATCGGTAAGTGGTGGGCAGGAATGACATGCAGGAAAAATAAATGTTAAGCGCATGATGCGCTGTGTGCGGCCATGCCTGAAACCCCCTCGGGGTTTCAGGCTCTGCCGCGTCTGCCTTTATGGCAGAATTTTAAAGAAGGGAAGCGGCGTCTACCGCGACCCGGGCGCCGGCCGCGGCAGAATTAACGTGGCGCGCCACGGCAACCTGAGCCCGCAGCCGCGGCGAGCGCCGCGGCATGACACAGGGAGGTGAGGCTTGCGTGGCTCCCCCAACATTTTCTTACCCAGACTCCTCTGTAAACCTCAAAATTTGCATAAAAAAGCATTATTTCCTGATTTTTCTTAGTAGGATCACCGCTCCAGCACAAAATTCCTACTCCCGAGTTTTTCCCTCAGTCTCCCAAGTAAAATGACACCTCACTTATGTGAGTCCCCAAAGCAGAGTCCGTCTAAAGATGTATAAAAGAATATGCCCTTATAAACTTGCTGTGCTATCCCTTCTATCCCTTCAGGTTTTGGGCCTTATTCTGTTGCAGGCACCCGGCCCACCCACACAAGTGAGGTATCATTTTTATCGGGAGACTTGGGGGAACGCTGGGTGGAAGGAAATTTGTGGCTCCTCTCAGATTCCAGAACTTTCTGCCACAGAAATGTGAGGAACATGTGTTTTTTTAGCCACATTTTGAGGTTTGCAAAGGATTCTGGGTAACAGAACCTGGTCCGAGCCCCGCAAGTCACCCCATCTTGGATTCCCCTAGGTCTCTAGTTTTCAGAAATGCACAGGTTTGGTAGGTTTCCCTAGGTGCCGGCTGAGCTAGAGGCCAAAATCTACAGGTAGGCACTTCGCAAAAAACACCTCTGTTTTCTTCCAAAATTTAGGATGTGTCGACATTGCGCTTTGGGGTGTTTCCTGTCGCCGGCGCTAGGCCTATCCACGCAAGTGAGGTATCATTTTTATCGGGAGACTTGGGGGAACGCTGGGTGGAAGGAAATTTGTGGCTCCTCTCAGATTCCAGAACTTTCTGCCACAGAAATGTGAGGAACATGTGTTTTTTTAGCCAAATTTTGAGGTTTGCAAAGGATTCTGGGTAACAGAACCTGGTCCGAGCCCTGCAAGTCACCCCTCCTTGGATTCCCCTTGGTCTCTAGTTTTCAGAAATGCACAGGTTTGGTAGGTTTCCCTAGGTGCCGGCTGAGCAAGAGGCCAAAATCTACAGGTAGGTACTTCGCAAAAAACACCTCTGTTTTCTTCCAAAATTTTGGACGTGTCCACGTTGCGCTTTGGGGTGTTTCCTGTCACGGGCGCTAGGCCTACCCACGCAAGTGAGGTATCATTTTTATCGGGAGACTTGGGGGAACGCTGGGTGGAAGGAAATTTGTGGCTCCTCTCAGATTCCAGAACTTTCTGCCACAGAAATGTGAGGAACATGTGTTTTTTTAGCCAAATTTTGAGGTTTGCAAAGGATTCTGGGTAACAGAACCTGGTCCGAGCCCCGCAAGTCACCCCATGTTGAATTCCCCAAGGTCTCTAGTTTTCAGAAATGCACAGGTTTGGTAGGTTTCCCTAGGTGCCGGCTGAGCTAGAGGCCAAAATCTACAGGTTGGCACCTCGCAAAAAACACCTCTGTTTTCTCCCATAATTTTGGATGTGTCCACGTTGCGCTTTGGGGTGTTTCCTGTCGCCGGCGCTAGGCCTACCCACGCAAGTGAGGTATCATTTTTATCGGGAAACCTGGTGGGAACGCTGGGTGGAAGGAAATTTGTAGCTCCTCTCAGATTCCAGAACTTTCTGCCACAGAAATGTGAGGAACATGTGTTTTTTGAGCCAAATTTTGAGGTTTGCAAAGGATTCTGGGTAACAGAACCTGGTCCGAGCCCCGCAAGTCACCCCATCTTGGATTCCCCTAGGTCTCTAGTTTTCAGAAATGCACAGGTTTGGTAGGTTTCCCTAGGTGCCGGCTGAGCTAGAGGCCAAAATCTACAGGTAGGCACTTCGCAAAAAACACCTCTGTTTTCTTCCAAAATTTAGGATGTGTCGACGTTGAGCTTTGGGGTGTTTCCTGTCGCCGGCGCTAGGCCTATCCACGCAAGTGAGGTATCAGTTTTATCGGGAGACTTGGGGGAACGCTGGGGGGAAGGGAATTTGTGGCTCCTCTCAGATTCCAGAACTTTCTGCCACAGAAATGTGAGGAACATGTGTTTTTTTAGCCAAATTTTGAGGTTTGCAAAGGATTCTGGGTAACAGAACCTGGTCCGAGCCCCGCAAGTCACCCCTCCTTGGATTCCCCTTGGTCTCTAGTTTTCAGAAATGCACAGGTTTGGTAGGTTTCCCTAGGTGCCGGCTGAGCTAGAGGCCAAAATCTACAGGTAGGCACTTCGCAAAAAACACCTCTGTTTTCTTCCAAAATTTGGGATGTGTCCACGTTGCGCTTTGGGGTGTTTCCTGTCGCCGGCGCTAGGCCTACCCACGCAAGTGAGGTATCATTTTTATCGGGAGACTTGGGGGAACGCTGGGTGGAAGGAAATTTGTGGCTCCTCTCAGATTCCAGAACTTTCTGCCACACAAATGTGAGGAAGATGTGTTTTTTTAGCCAAATTTTGAGGTTTGGAAAGGATTCTGGGTAACAGAACCTGGTCCGAGCCCCGCAAGTCACCCCATCTTGGATTCCCCTAGGTCTCTAGTTTTCAGAAATGCACAGGTTTGGTAGGTATCCCTAGGTGCCGGCTGAGCTAGAGGCCAAAATCTACAGGTAGGCACTTCGCAAAAAACACCTCTGTTTTCTTCCAAAATTTTGGACGTGTCCGTGTTGCGCTTTGGGGTGTTTCCTGTCACGGGCGCTAGGCCTACCCACGCAAGTGAGGTATCATTTTTATCGGGAGACTTGGGGGAACGCTGGGTGGAAGGAAATTTGTGGCTCCTCTCAGATTCCAGAACTTTCTGCCACAGAAATGTGAGGAACATGTGTTTTTTTAGCCAAATTTTGAGGTTTGCAAAGGATTCTGGGTAACAGAACCTGGTCCGAGCCCCGCAAGTCACCCCTCCTTGGATTCCCCTAGGTCTCTAGTTTTCAGAAATGCACAGGTTTGGTAGGTTTCCCTAGGTGCCGGCTGAGCTAGAGGCCAAAATCTACAGGTTGGCACCTCGCAAAAAACACCTCTGTTTTCTCCCATAATTTTGAATGTGTCCACGTTGCGCTTTGGGGTGTTTCCTGTCGCCGGCGCTAGGCCTACCCACGCAAGTGAGGTATCATTTTTATCGGGAAACCTGGTGGGAACGCTGGGTGGAAGGAAATTTGTAGCTCCTCTCAGATTCCAGAACTTTCTGCCACAGAAATGTGAGGAACATGTGTTTTTTGAGCCAAATTTTGAGGTTTGCAAAGGATTCTGGGTAACAGAACCTGGTCCGAGCCCCGCAAGTCACCCCATCTTGGATTCCCCTAGGTCTCTAGTTTTCAGAAATGCACAGGTTTGGTAGGTTTCCCTAGGTGCCGGCTGAGCTAGAGGCCAAAATCTACAGGTAGGCACTTCGCAAAAAACACCTCTGTTTTCTTCCAAAATTTAGGATGTGTCGACGTTGAGCTTTGGGGTGTTTCCTGTCGCCGGCGCTAGGCCTATCCACGCAAGTGAGGTATCAGTTTTATCGGGAGACTTGGGGGAACGCTGGGGGGAAGGAAATTTGTGGCTCCTCTCAGATTCCAGAACTTTCTGCCACAGAAATGTGAGGAACATGTGTTTTTTTAGCCAAATTTTGAGGTTTGCAAAGGATTCTGGGTAACAGAACCTGGTCCGAGCCCCGCAAGTCACCCCTCCTTGGATTCCCCTTGGTCTCTAGTTTTCAGAAATGCACAGGTTTGGTAGGTTTCCCTAGGTGCCGGCTGAGCTAGAGGCCAAAATCTACAGGTAGGTACTTCGCAAAAAACACCTCTGTTTTCTTCGAAAATTTTGGATGTGTCCACGTTGCGCTTTGGGGTGTTTCCTGTCGCCGGCGCTAGCCCTACCCACGCAAGTGAGGTATCATTTTTATCGGGAGACTTGGGGGAACGCTGGGTGGAAGGAAATTTGTGGCTCCTCTCAGATTCCAGAACTTTCTGCCACACAAATGTGAGGAAGATGTGTTTTTTTAGCCAAATTTTGATTTTTGGAAAGGATTCTGGGTAACAGAACCTGGTCCGAGCCCCGCAAGTCACCCCATCTTGGATTCCCCTAGCTCTCTAGTTTTCAGAAATGCACAGGTTTGGTAGGTCTCCCTAGGTGCCGGCTGAGCTAGAGGCCAAAATCTACAGGTAGGCACTTCGCAAAAAACACCTCTGTTTTCTTCCAAAATTTTGGACGTGTCCACGTTGCGCTTTGGGGTGTTTCCTGTCACGGGCGCTAGGCCTACCCACGCAAGTGAGGTATCATTTTTATCGGGAGACTTGGGGGAACGCTGGGTTGAAGGAAATTTGTGGCTCCTCTCAGATTCCAGAACTTTCTGCCACAGAAATGTGAGGAACATGTGTTTTTTTTGCCAAATTTTGAGGTTTGCAAAGGATTCTGGGTAACAGAACCTGGTCCGAGCCCCGCAAGTCACCCCTCCTTGGATTCCCCTAGGTCTCTAGTTTTCAGAAATGCACAGGTTTGGTAGGTTTTCCTAGGTGCCGGCTGAGCTAGAGGCCAAAATCTGCAGGTAGGCACTTCGCAAAAAAACGCCTCTGGTTTCTTCCAAAATTTTGGATGTGTCCACGTTGCGCTTTGGGGTGTTTCCTGTCGCGGGCGCTAGGCCTACCCACACAAGTGAGGTATAATTTTTATCGGGAGACTTGGGGGAACGCTGGGTGGAAGAAAATTAGTGGCTCCTCTCAGATTCCAGAACTTTCTGCCACACAAATGTGAGGATCATGTGTTTTTTTAGCCAAATTTTGAGGTTTGCAAAGGATTCTGGGTAACAGAACCTGGTCCGAGCCCCGCAAGTCACCCTATCTTGGATTCCCCTAGGTCTCTAGTTTTCAGAAATGCACATGTTTGGTAGGTTTCCCTAGGTGCCGGCTGAGCTAGAGGCCAAAATCTACAGGTAGGCACTTCGCAAAAAACACCTCTGTTTTCTTCCAAAATTTTGGATGTGTCCACGTTGCGCTTTGGGGTGTTTCCTGGCGCCGGCGCTAGGCCTACCCACGCAAGTGAGGTATCATTTTTATCGGGAGACTTGGGGGAACGCTGGGTGGAAGAAAATTTGTGGATCCTCTCAGATTCCAGAACTTTCTGCCACAGAAATGTGAGGAACATGTGTTTTTTTAGCCAAATTTTGAGGTTTGCAAAGGATTCTGTGTAACAGAACCTGGTCCGAGCCCCGCAAGTCACCCCTCCTTGGATTCCCCTAGGTCTCTAGTTTTCAGAAATGCACAGGTTTGGTAGGTTTCCCTAGGTGCCGGCTGAGCTAGAGGCCAAAATCTACAGGTAGGCACTTCGCAAAAAACCCTCTGTTTTCTTCCAAAATTTTGGATGTGTCCACGTTGCGCTTTGGGGTGTTTCCTGTCGCCGGCGCTAGGCCTACCCACGCAAGTGAGGTATCATTTTTATCGGGAGACTTGGGGGAACATTGGGTGGAAGGAAATTTGTGGCTCCTCTCAGATTCCAGAACTTTCTGCCACACAAATGTGAGGAATGTGTTTTTTTAGCCAAATTTTGAGGTTTGCAAAGGATTCTGGGTAACAGAACCTGGTCCGAGCCCCGCAAGTCACCCCATCTTGGATTCCCCTAGGTCTCTAGTTTTCAGAAATGCACAGGTTTGGTAGGTATCCCTAGGTGCCGGCTGAGCTAGAGGCCAAAATCTACAGGTAGGCACTTCGCAAAAAAACACCTCTGTTTTCTTCCAAAATTTTGGACGTGTCCACGTTGCGCTTTGGGGTGTTTCCTGTCACGGGCGCTAGGCCTACCCACGCAAGTGAGGTATCATTTTTATCGGGAGACTTGGGGGAACGCTGGGTGGAAGGAAATTTGTGGCTCCTCCCAGATTCCAGAACTTTCTGCCACAGAAATGTGAGGAACATGTGTTTTTTTAGCCAAATTTTGAGGTTTGCAAAGGATTCTGGGTAACAGAACCTGGTCCGAGCCCCGCAAGTCAACCCTCCTTGGATTCCCCTAGGTCTCTAGTTTTCAGAAATGCACAGGTTTGGTAGGTTTCCCTAGGTGCCGGCTGAGCTAGAGGCCAAAATCTACAGGTAGGCACTTCGCAAAAAACACCTCGGTTTTCTTGCAAAATATAGGATGTGTCGACGTTGCGCTTTGGGGTGTTTCCTGTCGACGGCGCTAGGCCTATCCACGCAAGTGAGGTATCATTTTTATCGGGAGACTTGGGGGAACGCTGGGTGGAAGGAAATTTGTGGCTCCTCTCAGATTCCAGAACTTTCTGCCACAGAAATGTGAGGAACATGTGTTTTTTTAGCCAAATTTTGAGGTTTGCAAAGGATTCTGGGTAACAGATCCTGGTCCGAGCCCCGCAAGTCACCCCTCCTTGGATTCCCCTTGGTCTCTAGTTTTCAGAAATGCACAGGTTTGGTAGGTTTCCCTAGGTGCCGGCTGAGCAAGAGACCAAAATCTACAGGTAGGCACTTCGCAAAAAACACCTCTGGTTTCTTCCAAAATTTTGGATGTGTCCACGTTGCGCTTTGGGGTGTTTCCTGTCACGGGCGCTAGGCCTACCCACGCATGTGAGGTATCATTTTTATCGGGAGACTTGGGGGAACGCTGGGTGGAAGGAAATTTGTGGCTACTCCCAGATTCCAGAACTTTGTGCCACAGAAATGTGAGGAACATGTGTTTTTTTAGCCAAATTTTGAGGTTTGCAAAGGATTCTGGGTAACAGAACCTGGTCCGAGCCCCGCAAGTCACCCCTCCTTGGATTCCTCTAGGTCTCTAGTTTTCAGAAATGCACAGGTTTGGTAGGTTTCCCTAGGTGCCGGGTG
Organism: Pleurodeles waltl; assembly: GCF_031143425.1. NCBI lineage: Eukaryota > Metazoa > Chordata > Amphibia > Caudata > Salamandridae > Pleurodeles > Pleurodeles waltl. The sequence goes on from NC_090440.1 coordinate 266,290,144, forward strand.
AGCTAGAGGCCAAAATCTACAGGTAGGTACTTCGCAAAAAACACCTCTGTTTTCTTCCAAAATTTTGGACGTGTCCACGTTGCGCTTTGGGGTGTTTCCTGTCACGGGCGCTAGGCCTACCCACGAAAGTGAGGTATCATTTTTATCGGGAGACTTGGGGGAACGCTGGTTGGAAGGAAATTTGTGGCTCCTCCCAGATTCCAGAACTTTGTGCCACAGAAATGTGAGGAACATGTGTTTTTTTAGCCAAATTTTTAGGTTTGCAAAGGATTCTGGGTAACAGAACCTGGTCCGAGCCCCGCAAGTCACCGCTCCTTGGATTCCCCTAGATCTCTAGTTTTCAGAAATGCACAGGTTTGATAGGTTTCCCTAGGTGCCGGCTGAGCTAGAGGCCAAAACCTACAGGTAGGCACTTCGCAAAAAACACCTCTGTTTTCTTCCAAAATTTTGGATGTGTCCACGTTGCGCTTTGGGGTGTTTCCTGTCGCCGGCGCTAGGCCTACCCACGCAAGTGAGGTATCATTTTTATCGGGAGACTTGGGGGAACGCTGGGTGGAAGGAAATTTGTGGCTCCTCTCAGATTCCAGAACTTTCTGCCACACAAATTTGAGGAACATGTGTTTTTTTAGCCAAATTTTGAGTTTTGCAAAGGATTCTGGGAAACAGAACCTGGTCCGAGCCCCGCAAGTCACCCCATATTGGATTCCCCTAGGTCTCTAGTTTTCAGAAATGCACAGGTTTGGTAGGTATCCCTAGGTGCCGGCTGAGCTAGAGGCCAAAATCTACAGGTAGGCACTTCGCAAAAAACGCCTCTGGTTTCTTCCAAAATTTTGGATGTGTCCATGTTGCGCTTTGGGGTGTTTCCTGTCGCCGGCGCTAGGCCTTCCCACGCAAGTGAGGTATCATTTTTATCGGGAGACTTGGGGAAACGCTGGGTGGAAGGAAATTTGTGGCTCCTCTCAGATTCCAGAACTTTCTGCCACACAAATGTGAGGAACATGTGTTTTTTTAGCTAAATTTTGAGGTTTGCAAAGGATTCTGGGTAACAGAACCTGGTCCGAGGCCCGCAAGTCACCCCATCTTGGATTCCCCTAGGTCTCTAGTTTTCAGAAATGCACAGGTTTGGTAGGTTTCCCTAGGTGCCGGCTGAGCTAGAGGCCAAAATCTACAGGTAGGCACTTCGCAAAAAACACCTCTGTTTTCTTCCAAAATTTTGGATCTGTCCATGTTGCGCTTTGGGGTGTTTCCTGTCGCCGGCGCTAGGCCTTCCCACGCAAGTGAGGTATCATTTTTATCGGGAAACCTGGTGGGAACGCTGGGTGGAAGGAAATTTGTAGCTCCTCTCAGATTCCAGAACTTTCTGCCACAGAAATGTGAGGAACATGTGTTTTTTTAGCCAAATTTTGAGGTTTGCAAACGATTCTGGGTAACAGAACCTGGTCCGAGCCCCGCAAGTCACCCCATCTTGGATTCCCCTAGGTCTCTAGTTTTCAGAAATGCACAGGTTTGGTAGGTTTCCCTAGGTGCCGGCTGAGCTAGAGGCCAAAATCTACAGGTAGGCACTTCGCAAAAAACACCTCGGTTTTCTTGCAAAATATAGGATGTGTCGACGTTGCGCTTTGGGGTGTTTCCTGTCGCCGGCGCTAGGCCTATCCACGCAAGTGAGGTATCATTTTTATCGGGAGACTTGGGGGAACGCTGGGTGGAAGGAAATTTGTGGCTCCTCTCAGATTCCAGAACTTTCTGCCACAGAAATGTGAGGAACATGTGTTTTTTTAGCCAAATTTTGAGGTTTGCATTAGATTCTGGGTAACAGAACCTGGTCCGAGCCCCGCAAGTCACCCCTCCTTGGATTCCCCTTGGTCTCTAGTTTTCAGAAATGCACAGGTTTGGTAGGTTTCCCTAGGTGCCGGCTGAGCAAGAGGCCAAAATCTACAGGTAGGCACTTCGCAAAAAACACCTCTGTTTTCTTCGAAAATTTTGGATGTGTCCACGTTGCGCTAAGGGGTGTTTCCTGTCGCCGGCGGTAGGCCTACCCACGCAAGTGAGGTATCATTTTTATCGGGGGACTTGGGGGAACGCTGGGTGGAAGGAAATTTGTGGCTCCTCTCAGATGCCAGAACTTTCTGCCACACAAATGTGAGGAACATGTGTTTTTTTAGCCAAATTTTGAGGTTTGCAAAGGATTCTGGGTAACAGAACCTGGTCCGAGCCCCGCAAGTCACCCCATCTTGGATTCCCCTAGGTCTCTAGTTTTCAGAAATGCACAGGTTTGGTAGGTATCCCTAGGTGCCGGCTGAGCTAGAGGCCAAAATCTACAGGTAGGCACTTCGCAAAAAACACCTCTGTTTTCTTCCAAAATTTTAGACGTGTCCACGTTGCGCTTTGGGATGTTTCCTGTCACGGGCGCTAGGCCTACCCACGCAAGTGAGGTATCATTTTTATCGGGAGACTTGGGGGAACGCTGGGTGGAAGGAAATTTGTGGCTCCTCTCAGATTCCAGAACTTTCTGCCACAGAAATGTGAGGAACATGTGTTTTTTTAGCCAAATTTTGAGGTTTGCAAAGGATTCTGGGTAACAGAACCTGGTCCGAGCCCCGCAAGTTACCCCTCCTTGGATTCCCCTAGGTCTCTAGTTTTCAGAAATGCACAGGTTTGGTAGGTTTCCCTAGGTGCCGGCTGAGCTAGAGGCCAAAATCTACAGGTAGGCACTTCGCAAAAAACACCTCTAGTTTCTTCCAAAATTTTGGATGTGTCCACGTTGTGCTTTGGGGTGTTTCCTGTCGCGGGCGCTAGGCCTACCCACACAAGTGAGGTATCATTTTTATCGGGAGACTTGGGGGAACGCTGGGTGGAAGGAAATTTGTGGCTCCTCTCAGATTCCAGAACTTTCTGCCACAGAAATGTGAGGAACATGTGTTTTTTTAGCCAAATTTTGAGGTTTGCAAAGGATTCTGGGTAACAGAACCTGGTCCGAGCCCCGCAAGTCACCCCTCCTTGGATTCCCCTACGTCTCTAGTTTTCAGAAATGCACAGGTTTGGTAGGTTTCCCTAGGTGCCGGCTGAGCTAGAGGCCAAAATCTACAGGTAGGCACTTCGCAAAAAACACCTCTGTTTTCTTCCAAAATTTTGGATGTGTCCACGTTGCGCTTTGGGGTGTTTCCTGTCGCCGGCGCTAGGCCTACCCACGCAAGTGAGGTATCAATTTTTATCGGGAGACTTGGGGGAACGCTGGGTGGAAGGAAATTTGTGGCTCCTCTCAGATTCCAGAACTTTCTGCCACACAAATGTGAGGAACATGTGTTTTTTTAGCCAAATTTTGAGGTTTGCAATGGATTCTGGGTAACAGAACCTGGTCCGAGCCCCGCAAGTCACCCCTCCTTGGATTCCCCTAGGTCTCTAGTTTTCAGAAATGCACAGGTTTGGTAGGTTTCCCTAGGTGCCGGCTGAGCTAGAGGCCAAAATCTGCAGGTAGGCACCTCGCAAAAAACACCTCTGTTTTCTTTCAAAAAAATGGGATGTGTCCACGTTGCGTTTTGGGGCGTTTCCTGTCGCGGGCGCTAGGCCTACCCACACAAGTGAGGTATCATTTTTATCGGGAGACTGGGGGGAACATAGATTAGCAAAACAAGTGCTATTGCCCCTTGTCTTTCTCTACATTTTTTTCTTCCAAATATAGGCGAGTGTGTAAAAAAGACATCTATTTGAGAAATTCCCTATAATTCACATGCTAGTATGGTCACCCCGGAATTCAGAGATGTGCAAATAACCACTGCTCCTCAGCACCTTATCTTGTGCCCTTTTTGTAAATGCAAAGGTTTTCTTGATAGCAATTTTTTACTCTTTATATTTCAGCAAATGAATTGCTGTATACCTGGTATAGAATGAAAACGCACTGCAGGGTGCAGCTCATTTATTGGCTCTGGGTTCCTCGAGTTCTTGATGAACCTACAAGCCCTATATATCCCCGCAACCAGAGGAGTCCAGCAGACGTAACGGTATATTGCTTTCCATAATCTGACATTGCAGGGAAAAGTTACAGAGTAAAACGTAGAGAAAAATTGATGGTTTTTTCACCTCAATTTCAATATTTTTCTTTTTCAGCTGTTATTTTCTGTAGGAAACCCTTGTAGGATCTACACAAATGACCCCTTGCTGAATTCAGAATTTTGTCTACTTTTCAGAAATTGTAAGGTTTCTGGGATCCAGCATTGGTTTCATGCCCATTCCTGTCACTGACTGGAAGGAGGCTGAAAGCAAAAAAAATTGCAAAAATGAGGTATGCCCCAGTAAAATGCCAAAATTGTGTTGAAAAATTGGGTTTTCTGATTCAAGTCTGCCTGTTCCTGAAAGCTAGGAAGCTGCTGAGTTTATCACTGCAACCCCTTTGTTGATGCAATTTTCAGGGGGAAATCCACAAGCCTTCTTCAGCAGCCACTTTTTCCATTTTTAAAAAAAAAAACGAAATTTTCACTGTATTTTGGCCAATTTCTTGGCCTCCTTCAAGGGAACCCACAAAGTCTGGGTACCTCTAGAATCCCTAGGATGTTGGAAAAAAAGGACGCAAATATGGCTTGGTTAGCTTATGTGGACAAAAAGTTATGAGTTCCTAAGCGCGAACTGCCCCAAATAGGCAAAAAAAAGGCCTGGCACAGGAGGGGGAAAAGGCCTGGCAGCGAAGGGGTTAAACGTACAAAATCATAGTATTTCACCTGTTATAGTTATTGCTACCTCAAGTAACTATAACTCGTGCCCAAGGAAACTATAACTCGTGCCCTCGCCATGCACTGCCAATTACCCCACAAATTACAACGCGCATGACATCTTTGTAACATTGTAATATTTGCAGTAAAATTTTGATGAAAAAGCTGTGCACGGCGGGGGCGTGAGTTATATTTACTTCAGATAACTCCCACTATAGCAGGTGAATTTCTATGTCTTGGCACATTTAAAATGTTAGCCTAACTATAACGTTCATATATAGATATAGAAATATATGGAAATATATAAGTATATAGATATATATAGAGATATAGATACATATATATGTCAAAGAACAAAACAGGGGCTCTTGTGGGGCATCCATAAAACTTGAATCTGCTCAGCATGCTCAGACGTGGCAATGTCTTTCTCACTGTTCATGAATTACAATAGCACAGGCAACAAGCTCCATTTAAAAGGTTCAAATACGTTGTTCCTATTGGAGGATTGAATCTATGGCACCGAAATAGGACTAACATCCTCTTATCCAAATGATGTTTCATGGCTGCCATGTTAGGATGGTAATTCCCCTCATGTCTCTATATACTAGTATCGGCACTTTACAATTATTTGTTCATTCAATGATTTCAAGGCCTCATATCCTATATCATCCCAGTAGGTGTAAAGTGAACAGATATTATATGATTTAAGGCAGCAGCGGACAAGCGAATCCAATTTTCTCATGTTTGATAGTCCAGGTGACCCCCCCCAAAAAAAATAGGCATGCCTGATACGCTCACCTACCAGTAGTGATAGTGGATGTTTTTTTTCTTCATTTGCAGGCCAAAAGCAACAAACAATGAAATGGTTTACGAACCTCCTTTGTCCGTTCCAAGTAAACTGGTTCAGACCCCATAGGTATAAGGATTTGTCCAGGAAACAAAACTGGAAGATATACCTACTGTTGTTTGTGAAACTGAGGGTGCACTTTAGGATGAACATTTTTGTCTAATTTAAGCACTTCTCTGTCAGAAAAAAACGTATGTATAGATAAGATGCTAAAAGCATTTCCAATTCTCCTATTTGTCTTGTGGACGTGGTTGTCACTAGGAACACAACCTTTATTGTAAGCCATTAAAGTGTTGTAGATTCTCATGGTTCAAAGGGGACTTTTGAAGACCACGCAGAACTACAGGTAAATCCCACAGTGAAACCATTAGTGTCAAACTGTTTTTTATTGGAAACCCTCTGAATAAAATCTCAACTAGAGGAACTATCTGTGATAAATTTTAAAATGATTCACCCTCCCACATTATTTCTGCCCATTGGGAAGACAATGTTGGTGGAGTTAGACCTTTTTCAAATCGGTCGTAAAGAAACTGTTAAAAAAGAAAGAATCAATAATTTCTGCTGTGAAACTCTTGTTACTAGGCCACTTCTCAAAACTAACCCAAACAGTTTGCACAATCAGCCAAAGTAGATTGCTTTTGTGACTACTTAATAGAGAAGGTTACCTCTCTGCAGCATCCTAATGTTAGCAAAACTGTCCTGTCAATTTCCTAATCGAGAGGCTGTGGCCCCATTGAATCTCGCAAGGTAAATGCGGATGCAGAATTGGCAAAGAATGCACAGGAATTTATGTCGCCTTTTGTAATGACATCTGAGACAGGAAAGAAAAACACTAACTCCTCCCAAGAATGGGGCAACAAAAATTAACATTTCCTCTTCTTGAACTTTCTTCAGTGCCTTGGCAGGAGGCGGATGGGGGAAAAGTGTACAATAGTCCCTGAGGCTATTGGAAGGCTTCCAGGCTTGAGGATCTCTAGTGCCTCAGGAATAATTTGGAAGCAGGGCATTTGGTCGAAATGTGAAAAGGTCCAGCCACGGATGACTGAAAGTTTCAACAATCTGATTGAATGATGACTAACTCAAGCTGATATTTACTGAGGAGAGCATGTTCGGCTCAACAAGTCGGCTTGGAAGTTTTCTTCCACAGGAATGTATATTGCTGTGAGTGACAATAGGTGAGACACCATCCATCGTCAAATTCCGTATGCTAGATGTAATGGAATCTACCTTTGTTCTCTATTTAAGGTTTATATGGCTTTTGGTTACCTGTTAGTCTGATCTTATCACAGCATTGTGGTAAATTCTAGAAGAGAAATGAAGCAGGGCTCTCTGTATGGATGGCCGCTAGTTCTCTGAAATTGGAAGATTGGAGCAATTCCTCTACTGAAATCTTACCCTTCACTTCCTCCTTCCTTAGAGTCAATCCCCAGCCTACACAGACTGGCATCAGTGGTAAAGACATACTAAATTGGGGAATGTAGGGTAAGTGCTACACCTTTTTGTAAATTCTCTACATTTAACCACCAGGCTAGATCCCAGGTTAGAGACTAAGAAATCAGTACATAAACACCACTCACCACCACCACAGATAACATTCACATGATCCTTGGAGAGGAGAAACATCAGTTCTCATTCTTCTAGTGCTCTCTGCAGGCCCCTGCATGAGATTGGCATCAAAGGACCTACTTACCTTTGGATCTGCTCCTTCGTAATGGATGGAATATAAACTGACAGCCTGTTACTTTACATATCAGAAGTGCCTCAAGATTCATGGATCAGCCCCACATTCTTCAACACATACATAATCTCTCTGTCCAACGTCATGTGCACACACAACATCAACACCCTCTCCTATTCAACTAAAACTTTCACTCTTGGACAATACCCCAAACACACAAGCATGACTGAAGTCAAAAACGGGATGAAAGCCAGGTGTTTCAAGCTCACCACTAACAAGACTGAAGTAGTGATCTTTGGCAAGGACACCTCACCATAGGACTCCAACTTGTGGCAGGCCAAGCTCGGACCCACACCAAGAATGCATGCCAAGAACCTTGGAATGATCATAAAGTTCATGTGCTCCTTCCTCAAAACATGGTAACTTTGGCTTATTCACAATTGGCATATTTTTTTACTTGTACATCCCTAGTTAAGTGGCACTAAAGATGACCAAGGCATGTATGTTAAATGCTACTAGTGGGCCCTTAGCTGTGATTTTGCTGCTTACTAAAATAACCCTTTAAACATGTCTCAGGCCTGCCATTGCAGCCTGTGTGTTCAGTTTTAAACTGCCAGTTAGACCTGGCAAAATAAGCCTTCCTTTTTAATAAATATGTCACCCCTAGGGTAGGTCCTGGATACCCAAGATGGCAGGGTGCAGTATGTTTAATAATTTGAATATGTACTTTTAAGTTGTATATGTCCTGGCAGTGAAGAATTATTAAATTCCTTTTTCACTAATGCAAGGCCTACCTCTCCATTAGCCTAACATTGGGATTACCTTTTTACATTTAATAAGCTGTAATTTCCAAATGGGAACAGGTCATCAATTCATGTTTGATGTCTCTGGAATTGTAACAAAAATTCCACACTTATGGTGAAGTAGGATTTTAAATTAAAAATTTTAAAATGCCACTTTTAGAAAGTTGTCATTTTCCTGCCTTTTCCATTTAGCACCTGTAGCCTGTCCCTGTGTCACGTGACTGGGTGTAGCTGACAGTTGGGCTTTGTTTATTCCTCCTAGACAGCCACGCACAATAGAGATGTTAGGTGTGCCTGGATGGGCCATTACTGGCAAAATGGAGGGGACAGAGCTGAGCACAGCCCTACTTGCACTTTAATTGGCTGTGTCCTGCCTCCACATTAAGGTAAGCCTGCCACCTGTAGTTAGTCTGGAGCTAGGATAGAGACGCCAGGATTCCTGTGGACTTCAAAGTGAAAACTATTGAAGCTCTTACCCCACTTCAAAGGCACAACTAGGTATCCATGTATATATACATACCTCAGACACCAACTCTTCAGTACACTTTTGGACTTTAGGATATTCTGCTAGGAAGAAAGACTGCTGTGCTCCTGTAGGGCTGCCCATCAGCTGGATTACTTTCCTGCTAAACTACTGCCTTGCTGGGCTGCTGCCTTGCTGTGCTCACTCGCTGCCTTGCCCTCTTACCTGAGTGAGAAGGACTGGACCTGCATCTCTTGAACACTTAAACCCAGAGTGATTCCAAGGGCTAGTTCCCTGGCCTCCTGATCTGAAGCCTTAGGAACACAATAGGCTTCCAATAACCTTGCAACTGCACCTGGACTCTGTCATCTGTGAGCCTAACCTGCCAAGTGGTGCTACCCCAGTACTGGTCTATTGGACGTGGTCTTAAGGTGCTCTACCAACCTTTGTGATTCCAGCAAAACAGTTGCATCTCCTATGCTGTACGGTGCAACCCCGAGCAGAACCAACGCATCGCTGCTGCTACTTGAATCAGAACCATCACAAAGACCCTTATTGCATCACAGCCCTTAGGTACATCTGAACTGTCACTGTGCGATGCATCCTTGATGATGGCAGGCTCGATGACAATGCTGAACTCTGTATCGCATCCTCCCAGCTCCCTGGAACTGATGCATCTCCCACTGCGCAACCCATCATCAATACCAGTCTTTTTATTACAAGCTCTCATTTTTGGGATTCTTGACAATGACACAGGACCTCACTCTACAACCTCACCGCATCTCATTTAAGGTACTCTGTTCAGTGGGCCTAACAGGGTCCTGGTTGCCAACCTGCATTCCATCACAGTTTGATTGAACTTGTGACTTTGTCCATAGTTGATGCTGTATCCCTTTCAATGCTATTCTGACTAAACTCTTTAAAACTGAATATCTCCAATTCTACTGATTGGATTTTTGTTGTTTTAAGCTTATTTCATTCCTGAAAAATCACTCCATGTTTCTAAATCTGTTGTGGGATCCTTTTATGGTGTGTTTTCACTGTGTTACTGTTACTGTTGAAATTTTGCACCAATACTTTAGACATTGCCTCTGAGTTAAGCCTGACTGCTCTGTGTGAAACTACCCAAGGGATGAGCTTAGGTTGATTTGGAGTTTGCTTGTGACTTCACCTTGAGAAGAATTGTGGTTGTTCTTTGAGAAAGGTTTCACCCCTTCAGCCAATAACCTAATTTCTTACATTCTGCTTTCCAAAGTTTCAGCCTTGGTGATGCAATTGATGCACCTGTCTCCATGTGTGCAGCTCACAAAAGTAGTTATGGATAAGAATGTCATCAACAATCCATGTTCCCAAGAGTTTTTCTTTGTTTCTTTGATTCCAGCAATGAAGAAGGGTTTGGAAATCTTTCAACATTGTTTGTGGTGGTCTGTGATGCCTATGCTGCATTGGCATTCATTTTAGTGATAACATGTGTAGCGTGTATATACTCTTTTCAAGGCACCCTCTACTTTGTTGTCACCTTAGGGGTATTCAGGAAGCCAATGTTTTCCAATGTATATCTATCATTCAGGAAAAGTGTAACTGTTGATTTGTCCCCATCTCTCTTCTCTTTAAGCACCATTTACCTCAAAACAACATGGAAGGGCCATTGCACTCTTCAAATTGTATGAAAAACCTTGTCCAGGAGGTGGTGAACATTCAAATTCCAGGACTTCTTTAATTTGTTTGAGCATATTTGGAAATGTACTCCCTGTACATATTTCCCTTTTGGGGCAGTTTCCAGCTCACTGTCATTGGAGTCCATTGAGGCGTTTTTGCAGCAGGCTCCCTCAAAGCAGATGAGACTGCCTTCTCAATAACAGATTGGAGGTCAGACCTGGATAAAGCCACCAGATTCTCCTTGCTCCTCCAGTTTTACATGATGCCTCTTTTCAGTAGCCTTTCAACCCTCCACAAGGGATTGAATTAGATCTCCTAAGTCAGCAACTACTTCTTTATTGTGGGGAATTTCTATGGTAACAAGAGCTCACAATATCTTGTCCCTGTAGAAACAAATACATGGTGCACTGACAGCTTCAATCTAGTGTGTGCCAAGGGGTACAGTCAAAGCTTTATTTCCACCACTGCAAAGAGAGTTACTACAGTACAAAATTACCTTCTTATGTGAGATCCCCACTTCACAGCCCTGAAGATGCACCAGGCTGACTTGCTTCACCAAAAACACTCCAACAATGAGATTCACGCAAACCAAACGCAAACCAACAGTTCTAAATTGTGAGAAATGTAAATTAGAAAGAGAATTATCAAGTATTTGTGTTTATTGTTACTGGGTCTAACAACAACAACAAAACATTTCTTGGCATGAAGAGTGGCCTTTTGTGGGAAGAAGGCAGGTTCATGAATAAAGGAAAAGGACATTCAGAGCTATATTTGCAAGGAGATCCTCCTCATGTGCTTTTGACTGGGATGAGGGGATGGTTTTGCGATAATGGTCATTAGCGTCTTGAATAACTAGAGTTCTTTTATGTGGTGGAGATATTGTAGGGACCATAAGCAGCTGTTAATCATACTCCTGCCCAAGTTAAGACGTATTCTTCACCAATGGGAGGAGAGTCAAATGAGGCTGTTTCTCCACTCAGAAATGTATGCTTTAATTCCTTTTGGAATTTGCTTGCAGAATAGGACTAGTTTGTGATTCTTCAACCATAGGTGTCTAGTTGGTTAGCAAGGATAGCAGATCATACATAAGTGCGGCACACAGAAATTATTAAACTGTGATCATTCTCATGAAACAAGGCAGTTTAGAAGAAGTATTTGTGATTTAGTCTAAATATGGAGAATACCATATGATTCTGTAGTACTTTGTGCTTTTTGTGGAAGTTTTGCTTAGAAAGTATAGTAAAAACCAGATGGGTGGCTTCATTGCCATTTAGATGAGAATTATAATTTCTGGCATAGTCAGTAAGCAAAGCATTCCTTTTAGAAGTCCTAGATTATGCAATGCACTTTTACCAACAACCTTGATTTGTAGAGTAAAGGTCAGGCAAGTGTCAAAGATTACTAATACTTATGCATATCTCAGTACATCAAACTGGAAGGGCTGCCAGGCAAATTTTTCTATGTAAGAAATATGGTTGTTAGTTAAGGTGAGTGACTTCGACCTTAAATAACAAATATAATCCTTGTCAGAGTGAATTACTAAAATCACTGAATTAACCTGTTCTCAACCCTGTGGTAGCTATGGTACAGAGCAGAAAGGCTTAAATTAAAAGCAATGTGCACATTATTTATGCAGTGCCAAAAGAGTGATTAAGTTAAAAGAACCAAGCAATTAAAATCCAAACCAGTTTAGAATATTAAAGTAAAAAATCATAAATAAACAGAAATGATAATTACAAAAATCCAATGAGGGGAACCACAGATATACATATTTAAGGTTCTAAAGTTAAAGAAAAATAGCACTAAAAAGTGTTAAGCATCAAAATCAGTCATCTAGTCACAGAAGACTATGATCTACACACAATTTGAGGTCGGTATCAGAAACCAGGGTCACAGAAGAGGGCACCACTAGGCTGGATACGTTCTCCATGAAGTTCTACTGCAGGGGATTTGCTATTGCGAAAAAGGCTCTGAGTACAGCAAACCTACATTTTCAAATGAGTGCAATACACCTTGGTCAGATGAGCTTGAAAGATCTGTCCCTGACCTCCAGAAATCTTTGGAGCCAAAATGCTTCTAAGTATCAGGTTTTCATGGGTGGTAAGAGGAGTCGAGCAAGACATAACCAAGGGTTTTGAGACTTCAGAAACTTACTCCAGCAGAGTCTACCAGCAGGGTTCAGGAACAAATCAGTTGGAAGTATGGAAATAGGTGGACATCTTCGGAAAAGGCCTCTTGTAGTTACTCTTGTTTGTGTAGCTTAAACAGAAGATCAGCCTTATGGCACTTGGACTCCACTTTTTTGTCCTGGGAACAAATAGGAGCAGGTCCAGAATTTCAGAGCTCCTCTCAAATCTCAGACAACAGGTTCAGTCAGTCTTATTCTGGGTCCTAGCTCTCCTGTAACCAATGAGGTAAATCTTCCCAGGGGTTACTCTAACCACTTTTGGAGCATTTCTTGTGTGCCCTACTGAAAAAAATTCCACAGTCCCCTTTTCTGTCTAAATCCAGGAGGTTAAAACCCTTCTCCCCTTGAACAATGCCAGTGTGCCCAACCCTTAGGAGATGCTAGGTAAGTGATAAACCCTTCATCTAAGGTCATTCCAAATCAGTAGAGTTTCACTACACGGATTTCTGCTGAGTTACATAAAATTCTGCAAAGTGACTGAAAAACTCAGGTAGCACTCCACCTGACTCTGAGAACAGCTGGAGTTGTGCTTGGCCCCTCATTTGCATTGACTGGTGGGAGTAGCACGTTCCACATTGCAAAGCATGTATGAACGATACCACAAGGTCGCATGCACACGTGGCCATTTTGTATTTCCTGTACGGTGCATGGTGCTGGCCCTAACTTTCAACCTAGTCTCTATCTCTGTACTACTTTCCTTATCCCACTTAGCCACCCCTGTTTTACCTTTTTCACATTAGTGTGTGTATTTGTGTTTGTGTATTTTATGTTTTTGTCTTTTTTGGGTCTTCTGTGACTTTTTGTCCTTTTTTTGGTTCTCCCTTGACTTCCTCATTTCTTCCTTTCTGTTACTTCACTTTCCTATCTCTCTTTATTTTCTCCACACAGCACCATGGCAGAGCATGGGCAAGATGGTGCCAGTGCAGGAGGTGCTGCTAACCACATACCCTGTGGTCACCGATGCCACCAAGGGATGCAGCCCAGTGCTATTTTCTCTGAAGTGGAGGTGGCTATACTAGTTTTTTGGTACCATGGCATCTCCCCTAAATGCTGACAGCAGGTGGCAGGGAGTACGTACAGTTAGTGTAACATCAGCTGCTGTGGGGGAGGGTGCACAAGTGTATGCAGAGGTGTACTGGAGTTCGGAGCACCCAGCAACAGTTGGTGCACTGCTGGGCCGACATCCTCGACCGGGAGCAGGACCTGCTCGACTAGCTGGATGCACAGGTTGTGGGGTTTGGTGCATAATTACTGATTACGTATTTATTGTGTCCTACAATGCTAATATTTTTTCAAATAGCATGCTGCTCACACTCAAGCATTCGTTAAGTTCAGGTAATGTTAGGAAAATTATGTGATCCAATTTGAGTCAGCCAGGTGCTTGGTGCTACACAGTTGTACTTGTCAATGATTTTTTAAGAAGTCATGCAGACTCCACTGCTCTGCCACTAAGATAGTGCTACTGTAGTAGTAGTAGTAATATCAGTGAGTTAGCTTTCTCCTTGTCTTTCTTTTTATGTAGCTAGTACAATCCTAAGCAATCTCCAAGTGATGTGTAGTATGCATTAGTGTACTGAAAAGGGAAACTGACTGTGGAGGCCTATGAAAAATGGGTTGTGGAGCAAAGATCATTCATTGCAATGCATTAGTAGTTTCAAATGTAGTTTATAAAATTTGGAATAGGGTTTAGGTAAGGTTTCGGAAATTAGGAGTAGGTCAACTCGATGCTAGTGATATAGCTAATCTGATTTACGAACGTACAATGCCAATGTAATACTATGTTTGCCTTTGACTGTCACCATATTGTTTTGGAGATTAATTGTACCATTAATCTATTTTGTTATCTGCTTTATTCCTTACATCAGCACCCGAGGGCAAGAAGAGGGCATCAGAGGGTTAGGCTGAGGCTGTCACTACCAGTCGCGTGGCGGGTGAAAGTACCACCGCCATCATCAGCGCCACAGCAGCGACTGACTGCTCTGTTGGCCCGTAAGTTCTCGTTAAAATTATTTATTTCTCTAACTTTTACCTCTCCCCATTAGAATATTTTTCCTTGTTTCATATTCTCTTTGTTCTATTTAATGTTTGCTTTTTCTGGTTATTCCTTCATGAATTATCCTTTTTTCTGTATTTCTTGTTTCTGTAGCTGACTTCCTCCTATCTGTACTAATATGTAGCTTTCTTCTGTTTGGTTATTAGGATTTCCCTTTCTTGTACCTTATGTACCTTGTGGACTGGTGCTGTAAGATCAAGATAATAGATTAGGTACTCTACTATAAAGATTGTAGAGTTTTCAGTTGGCTTTACTACCTGTTATTTATAACATTGTCAACCAACAAAATGCTCAAAGTGATATTCTAGCAAGAGGAGAAGATAATGAGAACCAACTTGTAGTCATGTATTTTGTAAAAAAAAAATATAAAGAGTAGGCTTATCAGGCATCTAAACTGTGTAATGTTTTGTGTAGCCACACAGACCACCATTGCTGGGGCCAGTGTCAGTGTACCTGATGACAAAGCATTTGAAGGGGGAGTCACTTCAGGGGCGGGGACAGGTGGTGATAAGTCACATTGCTTGGTTATTGACAATTACTACTATACCCACTGTACTTGTTAAGCAAGGCAGATCCCACTCATGACCTTCCTGCCCAGAGCATATCGCAACCCATAGAACATGACCCCACCTAACTGTATCATGGTTGAATTCGGCATTGCAGTGTTGGCTGTGCAATGTGCAGCATTAATACCGCATTTACAAAACTGTCAATGGCTTTCAAACCAAAATGAGCCTAGAGCACACTCATTCACCTCCTAGTAACTCACTCCTTTATTCATTTCTAAGTTCTGTCCCAACCTACCAAAAACATTGAAAAAAACAGTCTTGGCATGTGCCACATGATACAGGCCAAGTGGTTCATATATTTATTTCATGGATTCCACTATGGACTTAGCCTGTTCAATTTTTTCCTTTTTGAAATTCGTCAAGTTTCAGTTTCAACTACATTGACTAACTAAGTCTAGGCTTGGGCACATGATGATCAGTGGCACCCAACTATTATATAGCAAAATCTCTGCAGTACCTAGCCAACATTTCCCTGTACCTTACCTTGCAGTAGAATAAGTAAAGTTTCCTTCCCTTACTGCTACCCAAATGTGTTTGTTGGGAACAATTTGTTTTTGAGGGCAGGCAAGGAGGTAAATTGGAGTTAAGTGCCTGTGATTTTGTGTTTTGCGGAAGGGATACTCTGTGACAAACAAGTCCAATAAAAACTATATATCTCATTTATTTCCCCATACTGAGGTACATCGTTTATACCACTGTCTACATATAGCAGAAAGGATATCTATTTTCCACATGTTATACATAACAATTGGGATATATATTATTCATCTGCTGAGTTAGGGTAGAAATGAAAGGCAATTGGAGAAGAGCAGATCCATTGAAAGAAAAGTAAGATAAATGTCTATTGCAGGTTCCCCAGCTGCAGATGGCATAGCGTAGCATATTAGTACAATAGCTCTACCTAGCATACCTCCATTCATGTAGCACAAGAATAGAACACTTGTACTTCATAGTGGATGATGACCTACTCATTAATGAGAGTTATTTTTCTTTTTCCACGCAAAGGGGGTGATTCAGACTATGGCGGACGGCGGAGGCCGTCCGCCATAGTACCGCCGCCAAATGACCGCACCGCGGTCAAAAGACCGCGGCGGCCATTCAGACATTTCCTCTGGGCCGGCGGGCGCTCTCCTAAAGAGCGCCCGCCGGCCCAGAGGAAATGCCCCTGCAACGAGGACGCCGGCTCAGAATTGAGCCGGTGTAGTTGCAGGGGTGCGACGGGTGCAGTTGCACCCGTCGCGTATTTCAGTGTCTGCAAGGCAGACACTGAAATACTTAGCGGGGCCCTCTTACGGGGGCCGCTGCCGTGCCTATGCCATTGGCATGGGCACGGCAGGGGCCCCCCAGGGGCCCCGCGGCACCCCCTACCGCCATCCTGTTCATGGCGGGTTTCCCGCCATGAACAGGATGGCGGTAGGGGCTGTCAGAATCCTCATGGCGGCGGAGCGCGCTCCGCCGCCATGAAGGATTCCCCCGAGCAGCGGTAAGTCGGCGGGAGCCCGCCGACTTGCCGCTTCTGACCGCGGCTGAACCGCCGCGGTCAGAATGCTCGTGGGAGCACCGCCAGCCTGTTGGCGGTGCTCCCGTGGTCGGGGCCCTGGCGGCCACCGGCCGCCAGGGTCAGAATGACCTCCAAAGTGTCTGTGTTGTTTACTTTTTTTCAGAACTCCGTTATAAAACAAAAACAATCAATCTGCCTTTTTAATCTGGGGTTATGCTGCTTCCTTTCAGCCAGTCAGTGCTTTTATGTGAGGCATATGCTGGTAAAATCATGTCCCTGTGACTCTCCTAATTACAGCCAAATTCTAATAGCCCCAATGGATCAGAAATGTACAGCTACTGTGCCACTGTTTAATTTCAAACTAGTGTTTGCAAAGAGCATTCTTTTCAATTAGTCTTTTTTTCTTTCTTGATATAATTTATCCTGCTGGTCCACCACAAACCCAGCAGAAGATATCGGCCAGGATCCGGAGGCAGAGGTTGGAGGCCACCCAGGCAGAATATCAATGGCTAATGGTGGAGGAGGTGAGGCACACGCCTTTGCTCTGGGCCCCAGTTCTAAAAGCTAGCCACCTATGCCTCCAGCCTTCAGGTTAGGTCAGCACCGGAGCCACCAGCAACTTGGAGGCACCTGCGCCCGTACCACCATGCCTGCCCCCCGTCAGACCGACTACTACATCCCCAAGTGATGCATGAGCTGGCTCACTTGGGCCATGGACCCCTCTTGAAGACATGTGGACTATCCTGGAGAATGCCCTCTTCTAAGCCCTTTTTAATTTTTTGTTTTGGTGGGAAGGAGTTTTGTTGTGGGTGGAGAGGATGGGAATTGGGCAGGGCTTTTTATTCTTTTGGAACTTTATGGACATTAACATTTCAGACACTGGTTTGGGATGAGGTGATATTGCTTTGGGACAGGGGTGGGCCTGTTGAGGGTGGATAGGGTGGGTTTACTTTTTGATGTTTTTTAGTCAAGGAAAGCATTTCAATTATATCTTATGTCTGAAGAAGTGTTCATGTGTTTAACTTTGCAATTATACCATTTCCCACAGCCTGTCTTTTTAATCTGCTTCTCAGAGTATATGCCAGTTTGTCATAGTTAGTTATACCCTTGTCCTACTGTACTCTGTAACAATGTTACCATTTGGGGAGCATTCTGCCATTCCCTCTAGTGCCTACAGAAACCCAGATAAATAATTACTTATCTCATCTGCAGTAAAATGTAGTTATCATCTAATCACAGCCAAATTCCAATAGCCCCAATGGACTAGAAATGTTCAGCTACTGTGCCACTATATATTTTCAAACAAGTGTTTGCACAGAGCATTCTTTAAAATTAGTCTTTTTTTTCTTTCTTGATATAATTAATCCTGCTGGTCCACCACAAACCCAGCAGGAGATATTGGCCAGGATCCGGTGGCAGAGGTTGGAGGCCACCTTGGCAGAATATCAATGGCTGATGGTGGAGGAGGTGAGGCACATGCCTTTGCTCTGGGCCCCAGTTCTATAAGCTAGTCGCCTATGCCTCCAGCCTTCAGGTTAGGTCAGTACCGGAGCCACCAGCAACTTGGAGCCACCTGCACCTGTATCACCTTTCCTGCCCCCCCTTCAGACCGACTACTACATCCCCAAGTGATGCATGAGCAGGCTCACTTGGACCATGGACCCCTCTTGAAGACATGTGGACTGTCCTGGAGAATGCCCTCTTCTAAGCCCTTTTTAATTTTTTGTTTTGGTGGGAAGGAGTTTTGTTGTGGGTGGAGAGGGTGGGAATTGGGCAGGGCTTTTTATTCTTTTGGACCTTTATGGACATTGACATTTCAGACACTGGTTGGGGATGAGGTGATATTGCTTTGGGACATGGGTTTGCCTGTTGTGGGTGGAGAGGGGGGCTTTACTTTTTATGTTTTTTAGTAAAGGGAAGCATTTCAATTATATTTCATGTCTGAAGAAGATTTCATGTGTTTAACTTTGCACTGATACCATTTCCCACAGCCTGTCTTTTTAATCTGCTTCTCAGAGTATATGCCAGTTTGTCATAGTTGGTTATACCTTTGTCCTACTGTCCTCTGTAACAATGTTACAATTTGGGGAGCATTCTGCCATGCCCTCTATTGCCTACAGAAACCTAGATAAACAATTACTTATCTCATCTGCACTAGAAGTTAGTTATGTACTAACTAAACCAGCTCAATTCATCCCATCTTATTTGAATAGATGAAGCAATGGCTGTTCCCTCTCTCAATCTTCTAGCACCTTATTGGAGTGTTTCCCAAGGTGCCTTCTTAAAGGTAAGGGCGGTGCACTGACAGGGAAGGCCTCACAAGTTAGGTCCTTCTCCAAACTAGGGGATCTCCAACTGAAGGATTAATCAAGAGGATTATCCATCACAGGCAACTAAATTGAAAGAAAAACACAAAGTTAGTGGGTTATAAAATTAGATTTATATTATAGCTTTAGAAAGATTGAAACCAGACTACTACCACGACACCACAAATAATACTAGTTAATATACCAAAAACTAGCTGAGCAATGGTGAACACTGAATTTAATGAAAACCAAAGTTATGAAATCCCCAAGTCAGGAAAAGTGTACAAAAAGTCTTGAGTGGACAAAATTAAGCATTTTTGCATTACAAAAGTATGGATGTTGGTGTTGATGTTGATGAATGACATTATTTTAGGTGTGGTCGTGTAAGTGGGGCAGGTGTGGGCTATTGCTCAGGTGGTAGAAGATCCTGCAGTGAGTTGGTGTTGCATTTACCCACATCCACCCCACCAAGTGTGTGATCCATTTGGTGTAAATTAAGTCACACCTCAATACATCACAAAGCCCGGGGAAGATAGTTAGGGGTTTTATTGAATGGATGGGAAAGAGGATTTGGGGAAAGGTATGACAAAGACAAACACAACACAGCAACAATATTCATCAGGACAATGAATAGCATCATCAATGAAGTAATGAGTATGACAAGTTCAATTAAATGCATTGCATACAGTCCTTTTGCCCCAGAGACACAAGTTATTGGATATGTAAATATTCTGTCATCTATGTTTGAAAAATTAAAACTAGGTGGAGTGAATTGAACCTACCCAGTTCTAACAAATATGATTGTTAAAAGAAAAATTATACTGTATTGCCCCAATGGGCGGTGCATCAGCATTTTTCTTAGGCTGTCCGTCACTCTTGGTTGTGTGGCTGAACCAGTCTGGTAGTTACACAGGAGTGTTGAGCTAAGCTTTCACCTTTCATTCGTGCAGGAGAGGAGAAGGCCTACGGATTGTAAAACAAAAACTGTATTGTAGAGTCAAGGAAAAGGACAGAAGGAAGGTAGGCTTCATGAGGAGTGTATCAAGAAGACTCAGAACAAAAACAAGAGGTGTTTCATGTTTGCAAGCAGTGCATCAACACACTCAGCAGCGTTTCCAAAATTACTGCCCCTCTCTCCATTCCACATAGTTGAGTACTAGGCCTCAGAGTCCTCATCATTTTGGTTGCCTTTGAAGTCAATAACTTTCTTGTTCTAACCGTTGAGGTAGTCATGCTCTAAGTCCTTCCATCCTCCTCCTGACTGCGAGTAACTCCATTCCAGTCCTAACCCAAAAGAGATAGACCTGTAGTGCACTGCTGTGCACTGCTGTTGAAAAACAAGCAGAGAAACATAATTGAAGCATTTTGTGTAGATTGGTGTTTGTTAACTAAAGTGATTGCTCTGATCTCTGAAGAACCAGAAAAAAAGGATTAGACACTGCAGGTAACTTTTGGCTCCGTTTGAAAGAACCAATCACCTTCAGGACAAATAATGACCCATCATGCACCAAACATTGCAAATCATCTATATCAAGTTTACAAAATAGTTGAACACCTGCCCTGTCTGCCATTACATAAATCATCATTCATCACTCACAATCACGCAGAAATATATCATCACTCATTGGTGCATTAGTTGTAGTTACCTCTTCCAATCCAAGCATGGTGGTAGATACACACTTGTATCTCCTCCTCGATGCTAGAAACACATTGGAATTGGGCTTTGCCAGTCTTGTAAATCAGTGATCTTCTGGGGCAACCCTGCTAGTTGATGCAAAAAAAGGATAGGCATGCAAGGGAGGCAGACATTATCTCCAATGCCCTGAAGGGAATATGGAGGCTTCTTCACTGCACATTGGTCCAACTAAAAATAGTGGGGCATCAAAAATCCGACACATACATAATGTTCCACTAGCTACAATTGTTTTGGGGCAAAGAAAGAGGTTTGATGATAAATGATTAAAAAGTACTATGGTGGCATATGCAGTCAGGGAAAGAGAGTTTGTCCTCAGACTCAGGTGGTTCACCCAGAAGTTGGTCAGATAACACACTTAATTCTGACCAATTATCCTCCTCCTCTGCTGCTTCAGGAATTGGGTAATTGTGTGGTACGAATTGTTGGTTCCTTTTGATCATGGTCAATTTCTCCATATTTTGAGGCAAGGGACTGGTCCTTTTCACTGTGCCAACAGTTCCAGCTGCACCAAACACACACTCAGCAGACACTCTGGCTACAGGACAAGCTAGATACTTTATTGCCAGCCTGCTGAGCACTGGCCATTGATGCATCTCCGTATACCAATACACTAATGCGTTTTGATCCACATAGACCTCTTTCAGGTCATCCAGTACTCCTGGAACATCCTCTCAATGATCATTGGTGTTACCATTAGCTTGACCTCTTTTGCCTTCACCTCTGCACTGGAATGAAGAACTGGTAATTGAAGCCAAGCAGATGCAAAGGATGGGGCCAATTTTTCTGTTCCTGAAGCTGTGGATTTTGCCAGTGTTCTTGTTGCTGGTGTTGGTTGCTGTGAGACAAGACTTCCCTCTCTGGAAGTTAAAGGCAGCACCCCAAAATTTCTGCCCACTAGTGGAATTCTAGTTATTCCTAGCAGTTCTTCTTCCAGGTATCTGGCTTGAGCAATAATCCAACGCTTGTATTTTCAAACATCCTCTTCAGAAAAAGTAATGAAAGTGGCTAGAATTTTTTGTACAGTGGATCAAGTACTTTGGCACAGATGTACACTTTGCACAACATGATCTCACTTTGCAGCCTTGCATTAAAAGCCAAGAGAAGGATTAAGCTCTAAACCAAGGTATGCCCTTCTAAATGTTCGTTCACACCTGCAAACCTTCTTTAGCTGGTCCTGTAGCAGATGCAACAATGGGACAGCTTGGCCCAATGTACTGTTCTCCTTGATAATGTCCCATGTGAAAAGCTCAAAAGGGAGTAGCATTTGTGTCAGGCATTTGACTGGGCACTATTTGTCCGCATTCCTGGTCATAACTTTCCCAATCGCAGCCTCTCCTCTTTGAATGACACAGTCACTGAGCCATTTATACTGCTCAGGCAGACATTGCAACATGTAATAGGTCAAGTATCAATGTGTTGGCACCTCCTTTATGAGGGCTTTAACTGGTACTCTATAAGCACGTTGAATAATCCTTAAATGCTTGCGGGCTTTAAAAGAATGGCTAAAATGACTACAGATTATTTTGCAGGTGGTCAGTATGTGGCTGACTATGTCTTCTTTTTTGGGAAACTGCTGCACAACCAGGTTCATGCAATGCTCCAAACATAGGACCCTGAAACAGCCACCTTCTGCCATGGCCTTGACTATATTACTACCATTGTCCGTGGCAACAAATACTATTCTGAAACCGCTGGGTTGCAGCCATTCACACACCTTGCTGTTAAATTTGTACAAGATGTCAGCTGCTTGGGATTTCTCCATGACGAACATGGCTTCCGTTGAATGGCACCAAACAATCTTAAAACTTTCTTGAGGGCCAAGACCTGTAGATAGCTGTTGCCTTACTCCCACAAATGAGATCCAGTGTGCAGTGATACACATGTAATCAGTTGCTTGACAGCTGGTCTACATATCTGTCATCAGATGGATAGTGTGAACAGCACTTTGCTGCAAAGCTTGTCCAACCAATTGCAGCACATCATGATGGAGTGCTGGAACAGCAACTCTGGCTAAATTGATCCAACTTGGAACCTTCCATTTTGGGAAGATGGCTGCCACAAATTCTAAAAATCCCACTCCTTTCACAAAAGAAAAAGAGAGGAGGTCCATCGATAAAACTTTAGTCAGCCTCTCATTGTACAAATGGGCCATTGGATGGTTGCACTCGTAGGGCCCACCTGCCTAAACAATCCCGTAATAGTGGCCTGGATTTTCTACTTTTCTGAGTTCACTAACTCAGGCGACTTCAGAGAAGTTGGTAGACTCAATATGAGCCTTGGGTCAGTCACTGTATTCTGTGTTGTGACCACCTCACTCTGAGTCGTGTGCCATTTTGAGGCTGCTGAGGCAGGTGATGTGGTGAACTTCTGGGATCAGGGATACTTTCCGTAAAGATGTCACCTACTTCTTCCTCATGACTTCCACTGTGATTGGACTTGATGTTTTCCGGCTGTCCTCCCCTACACAACCACAAAGTTCAGCAATTTTGTTAAAGTACTCCTCCCACTATTTTCCATGAGGTTTTTTTCATATGGATTGTTTGGCCACCAGTACCATAGTGTGAGCCAGGCTTACCTCAATTAACACTAGTGTGGCAAATGGTGCATATTACAATGTCCTCCTCCTGCTTGCTAAGTGTAAAAAAGTCCCAAACTGGGGAGGAGTACTTTCTTAGTGTGACAGTGCCAATCCCTAAAGAAGAATTGGAGATAGGTAGGTGTGTCACCTCTCTGCAGCGCATACTTCTATTGAGGTACAAGTTAGTGCAGGTCTCATCTGGGACTTTACAAATATGGGAACAGGTGATGATACCTGTGCCACATCCCTCAGAGCAGGTTGAATAGGATGATAATGAAGGACTCCTCTGTGCGTGCTTCCATAACAATACTGACTTGAGGTCATCCTCCTCCTCTTCGTCTCCTTCCATTATTCTAAGGTTTTCAGGAACCTTTCTTTTCCCTTGCCTCTCCTAGCATCTCTAGGACTCTGCCAGTATTCAATTCATGTCCAGATCATCATCAGAAGGTGTGCTTGGAGAGGATGGTGGAGGACCCTTCCCCTTTTTTGCAGGAGAACTGGGAGCCAATAGTTCTAAAAGAGGAGGTTATTGCTTGGCAGGAAGGTTAACCTCCTGTTCTGCTCCAACTTCAGGAAGATCTACTATTGCTGACTGCGGCTGCTGTACACTTTGCTCTGTTTCCTGAAACAATTGGGTACTACTTTGTGAAAGGGGCAATTCAAATTCCAAGTCACTGCTCATTAGCGTTACCATGATTTCAGTGGCTGCCTTGCTGCCTTGCTGACAGACACGGGCTTCGGCTGATGTTGCAAAGGTGCTGTTGATGGAGGAGTGCTGCTCCCAGGTTCCATCCTGGAGGCCAGTGCAGCAGGCACACATGTACCGAAAAAAGTTGTGGTTGCCACGCCAGTGGAGGGCTTACTGGCCACTTTCTCAGCAGCACCTTTCTTTGGGGTCATCTTAAAGCTGTCAGTTGGCCATGGCACTGAGCTGTACAAGCGGAAGAGATTGGAGTACTGACGTCATGTTATCTGATCACGTGTTTTGAACTGCCCTTCTGTTTGGCAGAAATGTGTGTAATATCTCTTCCCCTGTGCATTTAAAAGCCAACAAGCAAGAAATACATGTTGTGAATTGCAGCATTGTTGCAGTTTGAATTAGTACAGACAAAGGCAATCTACTTTAGTATGGTTGGTTACTTGCGTAATAATTAACAAAAAGTTATTCAACCATTTTAAAGTCAAACCATACCACAGTAACATACAATGCAATTTCCAGTCAAGATAACACAGCATATAGATATAGCTCTTTGTTCTATGTGCATCTATTCTAAAGGAGACATCTATGGCCGTTAGGGAGGTACATGGGTAAGTCAAATAATCATCAAAAAAATGAAGGCTTTTGTATGCCTATGGCAGACAAGGTGGTCCGGGGGAAATGGTATAATCATAAAAAATGTAATGATGCTGGTGTGTGTGCTGTGCACCTACTTTTTGGCAGGCAGGGTGTCCAGGGGATGTTTTTAAAACATATTCCATACAAACAGTTCTTTCCCTGCACTGATGACTAGTACTGGGCCTACTTGCTGGATGGCCCTTTGACAGACTAGACCACATAGTAAAAAAAATGAATATTTTAAATGTAATCGCATCTTTCTCCTCTAGTGTTTCTTCACATCCCTGCTCTGATGTCTTCGGGTCCTCTGTTCCCTGCTGGATTTGTGTCCCTGCTTCGGGATCTTCGTGTTCTCCATTCCCTGCTGGATTCATGTTGGGTTCGTACTATTCTTTCGTTGGGTTCGTTGGGCTTCATTTTCTTCTCGTTTTCCACTGAAATGCTGCAACTACTTGAAAGAAAGAAAAGAAAAAGTCAAAACACCATGCAGCAATCTCTTTATTTGCACTTGAATTGTTAAAAGTGTGTGAATAACTTTGACTTTCAGTACAGTTTTGTTTAAGACTATCTTATATCATTTGTCATAATTCAGGATCCTTGGACATTTGTGGAATCTGAGATTCAAGTTCCTATTCAATGACTTATGTTCTTGCTCTCCATATTACTGAATTATTTCATGTGCATTAGTTTGTAATAATCTGTTGTTTTGTTTGTTTTGTTTTAAGCAACTCATGTTGTAGACGAAAATATCCTCACACCCAAAATACATATAGGGATGTGGAAGTGTGATTGCATCAGTATAATTGTATAGGCAGATTTCAATAATGTTTGGTTTTATGGAAATTACAATTGTAGTCCTTATTATTCTATTTGGATATTATGAATGAATGTTTGGATATCAGTGCAGCAGACAGACAGAGAAAGGGACATCAGGTAAGATTCAGATCTTTCCCGAACTAGTCTACTCATCATATCACTAAATGCTAAGGTATTGATGTCTACCTTATAGATGCATTCAGAATCAACTTTGCTGAAGTCCTGAAGTTACAGTCTGGAATCATCTGTTCCTGTCCATTTGTCCTGGTGGGTCAGACAGATTGTTACCTTTGGCCTGCTTGACTTGTAAAGAAGTCGGGAATTTTCATTGTGCCCATTACACTCCTGTGAAAAAGGCCGGTAAGAGTCTGACATTAGCTGCTTCTCGGGTAGAGAATCTGCTTAAGACAATCAATCAATCAATCAATCAAAGTATTTATAAAGCGCGCTATGTACCCGTCAGGGTTTCGAGGCGCTGAGGGGGGGGGGGGGGAGGGGAGCGCTGCTGGTTTATCGGTCGAAGAGCCAGGTCTTGAGGAGCCTTCTGAATGCGAGGAGGTCCTGGGTCTGGCGAAGGGATGTGGGGAGAGAGTTCCAGGTCTTGGCGGCGAGGAAGGAGAAGGATCTGCCGCCGGATGTCTTGCGCTGGATTCGGGGAACGATGGCCAGGGCGAGGTTGGCGGATCGGAGTTGACGTGTTGGGGTGTAGAAGTGAAGTCTGGTGTTGAGGTAGGAGGGTCCGGTGTTGTGAAGTGCCTTGTGAGCGTGGGTCAGGAGTTTGAAGGTGATCCTCTTGTCTACCGGGAGCCAGTGGAGTTCCTTTAGGTGAGGGGAGATGTGACTTCGGCGGGGTATGTTGAGGATCAGTCGGGCGGAGGCATTTTGGATACGTTGGAGGCGTTTGATGTCTTTGGTTGGGATGCCTGTGTAGAGTGCGTTGCCGTAGTCAAGTCTGCTGCTGACGAGGGCCTGGGTCACCGTCTTTCTGGTTTCTGTTGGAATCCACTTGAAAATTCTGCGGAGCATTCGGAGGGTGTTGAAACAGGAGGAGGAGACGGCGCTGACCTGTTTGGACATGGTGAGGGCGGAGTCCAGGATGAAGCCGAGGTTTCTTGCGTGGCTGGCAGGGGTGGGTGGGGGTCCGAGGACGGAGGGCCACCATGAGTCGTTCCAGGCCGAGGGAGTGCGTCCGAGGATGAGGACTTCCGTCTTGTCGGAGTTGAGTTTCAGGCGACTGTCGTTCATCCAATCGGCGATGGATTTTAGTCCCTCGTGGAGGTTTGTTTTGGCGGTGAGCGGGTCTTTGGTCAGGGAGAGGACGAGCTGGGTATCGTCGGCGTAGGAGATGATGCTGAGATGATGTTGGCGGGCCAGTTGAGCGAGGGGGGCCATGTAGATGTTGAACAACGTGGGGCTGAGGGAGGATCCTTGGGGGACGCCGCAGAGGAGGTTGGTGGCTTTGGAGCGGAAAGGGGAGAGACGGACTCTCTGCGTTCTGTCGGAGAGGAAGGATGAGATCCAGTTGAGGGCTTTGTCTTGGATGCCGGCTTCGTGGAGACGGGTTAGCAGGGTGCGGTGGCAGACGGTGTCAAAAGCGGCTGATAGGTCGAGGAGGATGAGGGCTGAGGTTTCGCCGTTGTCCATTTGATGTCTGATGTCATCTGTGGCGGCGAGGAGGGCGGTCTCAGTGCTGTGGTTTCGTCTGAATCCGGATTGTGAGGGGTCCAGGATGGAATTGTCTTCGAGGAAGTGGGTGAGCTGAGTGTTGACGATCTTCTCGATGACTTTCGCTGGAAAAGGGAGGAGAGAGATCGGACGGAAGTTTTTGAGGTCGTTGGGGTCAGCCTTGGGTTTTTTGAGGAGGGGTTGGATTTCTGCGTGTTTCCAGCTGTCCGGGAAGGTGGCAGAAGTGAAGGAGAGGTTGATGATCTTGCGGAGTTCGGGGGCGATGGTGGCGTTTGCTGAGTTGAAAACATGATGGGGGCAGGGGTCCGTGGGGGAGCCTGAGTGGATGGTGTTCATGGTTGCTATGGTTTCTGCCTCGTCCACGTGGGTCCAGGCGGTGAGGCGGCAGTCGCGGGAGGAGACGTCGGGGGTGGGGTCTGGCGGTGGACCGGTGATGAAGCTGTCGTGGATGGTGGTGATTTTCTGGTGGAAGAAGGTGGAGAGGTCGTCGCAGAGTTTCTGGGAGGGCGGGATGTCGTTGGAGTTGGCTTTCGGGTTGGAGAGTTCCTTCACGATGCCGAAGAGTTCTTTGCAGTCGTGGGCGTTGTTGTTGATGCGTTCGGTGAAGTGGGCGCGCTTGGCGGTGCGGATCCGTTGGTGGTGTTCGCGGTTGGCGTTTTTGAGGGCGGCGAGGTTGTCGGGTGTGCGTTCTTGGATCCATTTCTTTTTGAGTTTCTGGCAGTTGCTTTTGGAGGTGGTGAGATCGTCTGTGAACCAGGCTGGTTTTCTCTTTCCTTGGGTGGTGGTGGGTTTCTTGAGAGGGGCAAGGGTGTTGGCGCAGTCGAGGATCCATTGATGGAGGTTGATGGCGGCTGTGCTCGGGTCGATTGCGTCGGGTGGAAGGTTGTTGACGAGGGTGTTGGTCAGTTGTTCTTGGGTGATTTTGCCCCAGCGGCGGTGGGGAGGAAGCTGGATGCGGTGTTGCTCTGTGGTTTTCTTATAGGTGAAATGGACACAGTGATGGTCAGTCCAGTGGAGTTCGGAGGTGTGGCTGAAGGAAATGTGGTTGCTAGAGGTGAAGAGGGGGTCAAGGGTGTGTCCGGCGATGTGGGTAGGTGTGTTGACTAGCTGGCGGAGACCGAGGTTGAGGAGGTTGGAGGTCAGTGACGCGGTGTTGACGTCGTTGGCATTTTCCAGATGGTAGTTCAGATCTCCCAGGAGGATGTAATCCGGGGAAGCGAGGGCGTGGGTGCTTGCAAGGTCGGCGATGGTGTCGTTGAAGGGGGGTCTTGGTCCTGGAGGGCGGTAAATGAGGGTTCCTCTGAGGGTCGTGTTGGGGTCCGTGTGGATCTGGAAGTGGAGGTGTTCGGCTGTCTTGAGGGTGTCGTCTGAGTGGGTGTGGATTTTGAGGGTAGCTTTGTTAGCGATGGCTATTCCGCCGCCGATTCCGTTGGTTCGATCTCGTCTGGTGATTTTGTATCCGTCCGGTATGGTGATGGCGATGTCCGGAGACGAGGAGTCGTTCCACCAGGTTTCGGTCAGGAAAGCCACGTCAGGAGCAGTGGTGTCGAGCAAATCCCAGAGCTCGATGGCGTGTTTCCGTGCGGAGCGGGTGTTGATGAGGATGCAGTTCAGGTGGTTGGGGTTGGATGTTTTCGTAGTTGGAATGGTCGTTCTGATGCAGGAGAAGTTGCAGGTACGGCAGGAAAAAGGTCCTTTAGTGTGCTTCGGGGATGCCCGGTAGCATTCAGTGGAGGGGCCGGGGTTGAAGCGCGGAGTTCGTTGATCGAGTAGCGGATGCGGGGGGCGCAAGGGCCAGGGGGTGTGGCGCTGTGCGCGGTCCAGGCGCGGACGGGCTTGCCTCTGGCGCGCTTCCGGCGCGCCAGCGGCGCGCCCGCTGCGCGGACGTGCAGCGCCAGCCATTAAGAAGGGAGGGGGGAGGGAGGAGCAGCTGGGAGGCGGGAGGGAGCAGCAAATGGGGGCGCGAGGGGGGCGGGGCCGCAGGGAGGCAGCGGCAGGGAACGGGGAGCGCACAAGGGGCAAAAACACTGAAAACGAGCAAAAAACAGCAGTTACAATAAGAAAAGCACACAATCAGAAAAAACAAAATGGCACAATATACGATCGGGGAGACAGCAATCAGGGGGGCACAAAGGGGGCAGAAGCGCCGGCGGCGAGGCGCTGAAAAAAAGCGAGAAAAAACGAAAAACACTTACGGGACGGCGGAAAGCGGCACACGGGTCAAGTGAAGCTAGTCAGAGCCCACTAGACCCCAGGGATGAGGCGCAGGAGGATGCCTGCGGGTGGAGGAGGGCCTCGAACACGCAAACAGCAGCGTGGTCAGGGGACCGAGGCAGGAGGCAGCAGGTTGGTGCTGCGGTCGTGGGGGGCGTGCTCAGGACCTGAAACAGGTCAGAGGTCGCTCACTCACGACACGCAGCGCCAGCCATTAAGAAGGGAGGGGGGAGGGAGGAGCAGCTGGGAGGCGGGAGGGAGCGGCAAATGGGGGCGCGAGGGGGGCGGGGCCGCAGGGAGGCAGCGGCAGGGAACGGGGAGCGCACAAGGGGCAAAAACACTGAAAACGAGCAAAAAACAGCAGTTACAATAAGAAAAGCACACAATCAGAAAAAACAAAATGGCACAATATACGATCGGGGAGACAGCAATCAGGGGGGCACAAAGGGGGCAGAAGCGCCGGCGGCGAGGCGCTGAAAAAAAGCGAGAAAAACGAAAAACACTTACGGGACGGCGGAAAGCGGCACACGGGTCAAGTGAAGCTAGTCAGAGCCCACTAGACCCCAGGGATGAGGCGCAGGAGGATGCCTGCGGGTGGAGGAGGGCCTCGAACACGCAAACAGCAGCGTGGTCAGGGGACCGAGGCAGGAGGCAGCAGGTTGGTGCTGCGGTCGTGGGGGGCGAGCTCAGGACCTGAAACAGGTCAGAGGTCGCTCACTCGCGACGCGCAGCGCCAGCCATTAAGAAGGGAGGGGGGAGGGAGGAGCAGCTGGGAGGCGGGAGGGAGCGGCAAATGGGGGCGCGAGGGGGGCGGGGCCGCAGGGAGGCAGCGGCAGGGAACGGGGAGCGCACAAGGGGCAAAAACACTGAAAACGAGCAAAAAACAGCAAAAAACAGACACACCTGGGGTCTCTCACAAGTGGCACTATAATGGCCCGTTGGGGCCAGAAGCTGCACAAACGGGTACAAAATCTCACACATGCTTATAAGCATCCTGAGACTATTGAGGCCCTCATGCATAAGTGCCAAAAACAATTCTTACGTGTGCTAACAGAAAATAAAATTTCTTCACTGCGCCGGATGGCAGAATTCGGGAACTCTGCGACACTCGATGAGCAGAGTGAATTTTGCCACCTGGACATATTAAAACTCTGTGAGGATCTGTGGTGTTCCACAAGTGGGTGGAATCATGCATGTTGTGCTGCTTGCACTGATTTTTAATGCCAGGAGCTTTTTTCCTCTGCAAAATCAGCACAAACTGCCCCATTCAGAGGGTGCTGCTTCTTTCTGACAGTTGAATAGATTTTCTACTCGAACTGCAGCTTTCTCAATATGAATGGTTGTGATCCGTTGTTGCCGCCCATGTTGAAATATCCCACCTAGACCTGTTTTAGTAAAATCATGCTATGGGATGCAAACTCTTGCTAGCGCTCACAAGCTTAACATTGGCAAGCCACACATGAGAAAACAGTGGTAGGGCCTTAGTGGTATTTTGCCAGAACTCCACACTCCAAGAGGAATGTGGACTGGGCAAAACTTTACTAACTCCATCGGCTGTGCAGAATTTTTCACCCACCGCTAACCCAAACCAATTCTGGGAGTAAGCCTATTCTCACTGGAAGTGTACCCTGCCTGACTAGGTGAACAAAAGAAGCAGCCTGTGCAGTTATCTTCTGACATCACCCTGTGTCAGTGGATGTCTGGTTGAAATAAAATAAGTTCCTTGACACTGCCTAAATGGTCAACAAAACACCTCTCCATGCCTAAGCCTTTGTCTCTGCTCTGGGAATGGTTTTCACAAAGTATTCAGTTCTTGAACAGAGAAGGTTGCAGTTGGAGGCCATAAACAAATTAGCCTTCAAAGGCTTTAAGCTAGGAAAAGGTAGCTTTCTAAAATATTGTTTTCCTTAATATTATTACACATTCAACTTCACTACTGATTTGGGTTTTTCAAAAATATTAAAAACAGTTCTTGAATAATCTTTCTAGGTGTTTCCTAGTCAAGAATACCATTTTTAAATTTAATAATGTATCCTAGTGTTTTCCCAGTGGAACAGGCAACCTTACTAGAGTCAAAATATCTTTCAGGTGCTAGACATTGCGCATGTTTATCATTATCATCCTATATGTCCTACCTTTTATATACCATGTACCCTACCTTATGAAGGCCAAATTGTCGTTCCAGCACCACCTCTGCTCTATATTCCAATCATTGTTAAATATAGTTTGACACGATCTTGGAACCTGCATGGGAAATAGGTGGTTTGTGGGACTATCATGTACAATCCAGTTTGAAAGAAACTTTTTTAAAATTAATTAATGACTGTGGATATTGAGTTGGTTGGATTGGTAACAAGAATGTATAATAATGTCAAGGCTCAACCTTTATTAATAATACGGTTGCTTACCTAAAGATGCTACAAGAACGTCTTTGAAGAACCTTGGGTTAATGACCCATGTGATATGAAGTCTTCATTGATAATAAGGCTGTTTACCTAAAGCCATATGATAAAAAGTAAGCTTTCTTTATCACAAATGTGATATGTTTGACTGTGGTATTCTATTCTGTGATGAAGAAGTTTATTTTGTTTTTAAAAGGATTATTGTGAATTAAATTTTTATATTTTGTGTCTTATATCCCTGAAGAAGTCCTTGATAGGGATGAAACACGTTCGCTATGAGAGAAAGAATAAAACATAAAGATTTTTTAAGAAGAGCGAATAAACAATAAATTTTCATGGAAATGAGTAGACTGAGGACACATTTCTTTCTCATATGCCTGATATCAAAGCTGTTGTTTGAATAAACGTTTATAGAAATCGTGTAATTGGAATACAGGGAAGAGGTGGTGCTGGGACAATATGTTGGTTCATATGTATACAGGCCTTTTTATTGCATAGGAAAGACGAGAGGGGTGGGTATTTCGGTTCCCTGCACCCAGTGCACAAACAGGTGCCTATTTTGGATAGGTGCAACAATTCATGCCTGTGATTTGTTTGTGGCACCCTGCCTTATGGCCTATGAGGTCAAATAATGGGTGACCTAATAACAGTTAAAAGGAATAATTTGATATGTCAGAGGGGTTTATTTTGACATATCAATTTGCAGTTTTAAAATTGCTTCAGCCAGGTTACCATGGTAGACTAGAAGCTGTGTTTGCACTGCCTCTGTAGTCAATCAATCAATTACTAATTGATTTTTTAGAGCATGAAGCTGTCACCCATGGGGGTAACTGGGCACTGAGGTGCGATGTCTCTGTCATAGAGCCAAGTCTAGAATCTCCTCCGTAAGGTTGAGGGTGCAGTTTGGAGGGGGAGAGATAGGTCGCTCTAGGACTTGGTGGGGATGTAGGAAAAAGAGCAGCCACCACTGCATTTGCCCCAGACTGTGTATTTGTGTGTGTGAAGGCCAGAAAAGAAGAGCAGAGGTGTCTGATGGGTTGATGGAAGTGTAGACAGTGATTCAAGGAGTCCAGGCCTTGATTGTATAGGGCTTTGTAGGCGTGCCTGAGGGTCTTGAAAATACATCTCTGCTGGATGGGGAGCCAGTGGAGGTTCTTTAGGTGGGGGGTGATGTGGGGCCCCTGGGAAGGTCCAGGGAGAGTCTGGCACTAGTGTTCTGAATTGTGTGGAGTCGCTTTAGGAGATGGGAGGACATGCCAGCTTAGAGAGCATTACTCTGGTCCAGGCGGATGGTTACGATGGCCTAGATGACAGTTTTCCTGGTGTTGGCTGGGACCCAAGTGAAGACTCTGAGGAGGATGAGGAGAGTGTGGAAGCAGAAGGATGTGACTGCGTTGATCTGCTGCCTCATGGTCAGCTCACTGTTGAGGATAATGCCAAGGTTGTGAGCATGGTCTGTAGGCGCAGGAATATGTCCAGGTTCGACTGCCCACCAGCTATGGTCCCATATGAAGGTGTTTTTCATGAAGAGCAGGACTTCTATCTTGTCGAAGTTGAGCTTCAGGCAGTCGGTTTTCATCCAGTCAGTTACGGTGGTCATGGCATTGCAGAAGTTGCTTCTCATGTTGGAGAGGTCTTCATATGAGAGTGGAACCTCCCTCTAATGTGCAGGAGACAGAGAGATGTTTTTATAACAAAACTGCTAGTAATTTGAAAAATGTGTCCCCATGTAAATATATGTGTGTGTCTGTGAAATGTTAGACACATGGAGTGGCACTTGTGCTGGAAAACCCTATCTTGTTACAGACTTAAATAAAGTACAGAGCAAAAGAATGTCATGCTAAAAAATTTATATCCATTCCTAAGCGAAAGGACATCAAGATAAAGGAAAATAAAACATCACCACAAATATGATTGTTTGTAAAAGAATAAAATTAAATAAAATGAAACGGTACAAGGCGTAAGAGCACAGACAGCAGGCAAAATCTATGAAATACCGTGCCCACCAACATCACTAAAATGGCTTACTGCAGCGCATGCCACCTGGTTGCGTATTGACTTCTGGTTAGCCAATGGAATGGAATGTAGATGCATGGACTAGAGATGTTTTACACTCACTGTGGATGCTCTCATATCATGCTCCAGTTCTGCGGAGGTTGCTGTTGGGAATGGTACAAAGCCAAATATTCAGAGAGGAAATTAGGGCTACGATTGCAGATTACTTTGAGCACAATGATAGGCCGGAGATGTCACGCTCTGTGGGAGGCCTTTAAAGTTGTCAGCAGAGGAGCTTGCATTGCTAAACAGGTTAGGGTGCTTTGCTCACTGCAAAATGAGCTGGCCCACCTGGAGTGGGAGATTAGAGTACTGGATCTCCAATATGATGGCAGCAGAGGAGCTGCAGCGCTTGCATCCATATGAAGCAAACTGGTGGAATATGAGGAGGTGGTACAGAAAGAAGTTAACTATTTAAGTAAGGAAGCATGTGCTGGTCACTATGGTGGGGGAGATAGGGTGGTTAGGACCCTAGCACACATGCTGCAAAAACCTTGGGTGTGTGATTATATCACAGAATTGCAGGATGACAATGAAACAAAATGTGTGAGGGATGAACCTATCAAACACATAATGGTAACATTTTTCTCTGCGCTCTACTGTACCATGCAGGAGACACTCCCTCCTGAGAAGGACTGGTAGTAGATTACTTTGATTCCATACAGCTCCTGTGGCTGGAAGATAGTTGTAGGAAATATCTGGATGAGCCTTTTTGAGTGGAAGAAGAAGTGCAGGTCATATCTGGGATGCGGACGGGCACGTGCCAGGCCTTAATGCCTAACGGCTGCTTTTTCTACAATTTTTTTACATATGCTGGCTCCCCACCTCCATGCTATGTACGAGGAATCTCTTTCCTCTGGTGTTCTGCTGCCCATATTGCGGGAAGCCCTTACCGTGATGATTCTTAAGCCGGGAAAGGACACTCCACACTATAAATCATAAAGCCCCCTATCCATGATTAACATAGACAGCAAGATCTTAGCTAAGCTCATAACTTCCTGCTTGCTGCAGTTCCTGTTGATTATCAAAGCAATGGCAATAAGACAAGAGAACAAGTGGAGGAGGTGGGCGCAGGGTGGCAGTGTCGGAAGACCTGTCACAAGGAGAGCTGGTGCAAGTACCGGAATGACAGAATTGGTGCTGCAGTCCAGTAGAGGTGTTTAAATTACAGGCGGCCTTGACGGGGTCAATTTGGGGGTACAATTCTTGAAATGTGGTCATTTCCAACAGTTTGTTATCAGAATTCTGATTTTAAAGGCATTGCATATTTGTTGTACACTAAATATATTGGAAGCAATTAATATACTAGCTGTACTTTCAATGTAATGTTCATTTTCAATCTACCAGAGTGATTTGAGGTATGTGAACGTTTCACATTATCAAAGAAAATAATGTAAAGTATGATTATTTTTTACACATATAGATACATTAATGTGTTGCACATTTTTTATTTGTAATCTGGGGTGGCCTGACTAGATGTCTATGTGGATTCCCAGATGTAGGAGAGTAGGAAGTGTAACTTGCACCACATGTCATTAGTGATATAATGTGTGAGGTCATAAGCAGTGCATCACAGAGTTGCAAATGAAATTTGTCAGGTACGTATAACTGGTAAATTTTAGTGTAGTTTTTTTTAGTTTAAAACAGTGGGGGTCATTCCGACCCTGGCGGTCCAAGACTGCCAGGGCCAGGTGACCACGGAAGCACCGCCAACAGGCTGGCGGTGCTTCCCAGCCCATTCTGACCGCCGCGGTCAGAAAAGGGGATCGGGCGGTTTCCCGCCGGATTTCCCCTGCATGGGCTGAATCTCCATGGCGGCGCTGCAAGCAGCGCCGCCATGGAGATTACGACCCCCTTCCCGCCATCCTGTTTCTGGCGTTTTTTTCCGCCAGGAACAGGATGGCGGGAACGGGTGTCGTGGGGCCCCTGGGGGCCCCTGCACTGCCCATGCCACTGGCATGCCACTGGCATGGGCAGTGCAGGGGCCCCCTAACAGGGCCCCATAAAGATTTTCACTGTCTGCTTAGCAGACAGTGAAAATCGTGACGGGTGCAACTGAACCCGTCGCACCCCTGCAACTCCGCCGGCTCCATTCGGAGCCAGCTTCCTTGTTGCAGGGCCTTTCCCGCTGGGCCGGCGGGCGCTCTTTTGGCGGTCGCCCGCCGGCCCAGCGGGAAAGCCAGAATGGCATCCGCGGTCTTCTGACCGCGGAGCGGCTATTTGGCGGTTCACCCTCAGTGTCTTTCTACTATTTGAAGAACTATGTAAAACTCCACTTTAACCTTTATTTTTTTCAGTGAATGTCTAAGTTGTTTTTAACACAGTTAATCATACTGCATTACTTAGGTATACCTCCATTTTAACCTTTAAATTTCAATATGTCTGTGTCCAACTTTCCATCTCTCTTGCCCTTTGGCAATGAGGGACAGAGTTTTTGCTTCCTGGTGCTCAAGTGCTTGTGAGTGTCCAACCTCCACTGACCCCCCACCCCAACTCTCCTTTTGTTGGAAATGATAATCGTTTATGTAGTGTACCCCCAGATTTTTACCTCAACTGTTTTTGCTGGCTGTTGCAATCTGTTCACTTTACCCCACAAACCAGTGGTAAAGTGCCTTTGCTCCAACCTTAAATATGATGAAATCAACATATACTTGACTGGCATTTTTTATTTTTTTCATAAATTCCATTCCTATCCTCTGACTTTTTGCACCTGTGATTCTTGAGAATGGAGGTGAACCTGAGAAACATTGAGAGTCTTAAGGCTGAAGAGCTGATGATGCTGTGCAAGGACAGAGGGCTGAAGATTGCAAAAGGAACCACTAAGGTGAAATACCAGAGAGCCATCAGAGGTTGGCAGAAGATTCATCTGCTGCAGGCCTGCACCCAGAAGGAAGAGGATTGTAGATCAAGGGGAGGAAGAAGTGAAGGATGAGCAGACTCCAATCTCAAGAAAGAATGAGCCTTTAGGAGCCAGATTCCCTGACATGTCTAGAGCAGGGAGGTTAGCATCTTCCAGCACCCTGACCCAGATGGACAAGAAGAGATCAGAATTCACAACTGGCAACCTTTACATTAGAAGAGAATAGATTGCCCTTGGACTTGGAAGAGTGCCTGAGTGGGGCCAGAGGTACCTGGGCCTGGGAGCTAAGAGGGCTTCTGAGTCCAGTAAGGAAAGTGGCAGTGACAGTGGAGATGTAAGGTAAAGGAGTCCACAACCCCAAAGGCCTGGGGCTTAACTTTGTAATAGAGGGTGACATTAATAAGTTTTGAGGTGACCCTGCCCATGCATAGAGTCCCAAAGGATCACTGAGGGGCTGATCCATGAAGGCATGTGGCAATTGTTGGGAGAAACGCAGCTTCGGCTTTGAAGCTAGCTGACCAGATGGCCTAAGCCTCCATCACAGAAGCCCTTATCATCAAGTTTGGTCTGACCCCAGAGACGTTTCAACTGAAGTTCAGAGAGAGCAATAAGTAGTATTACCAGTCATGAGTAGACTTTGTGGACTCATCAAGTAAGTCACTGGATGGTTAGACGAGGGCAGCAACACAAATGGCCCTAAAAGATGGATCAGGCCCCACTCAACAGAGGGATGGGGAAACAGGGAAAACCAAACAGAGTTCTCTAAAGACCCACAAACAGTTTTCAGGGGAAGGAGTCCCAGTCATTATCTGACCATAAGAAGGGAGGTTTCTGTAGGAAGATCTTCCTATTCAAGTGCCATGGGCACACATAATCAGAGGCCACCTGCCCCTGCAGGAAACAGCCCTCCACTGATGGCCCACACTGAGAATTGCAGGTGTAATGCTGGGGAGGAGGTGGTCCCAGTTATTTTTGAGCGGAGTATTGAGGTTGACCTAGTGTCCTTTGGTGACAGAGAGATGGCGCTTACACCACATACCTTATAACACAGAAAAGTATAGGTAGTATATCACAATCAATCAGCAGAAGGTGGACGCTCTATGAGACCCAGAAGCCAACATGACTACTGTGAGGTGTCACCTAGTGTCTTCGGAGTAGGTTATCCCTAATGCAGTCCACCAGGCTGTGACAGCAGACACCAGTAAGCCATTATCAAGTAGTTTTTATTCCCCTAGAGTGAGGGGCAAGGGGTCTCGGGCACTCTGACATCCAGCAATACCTGTGGAATGTCTGATGGGGAATGACCTAGAGCACAGTATCTGGAAAGAAAGAACTTAGGTCTCATCTAGAGATGTTGGAACTGCCTGAGTGGGTGCTTATGATCACACAGTACCTGGCAGCCTGAAAGGGGAGTCAGAAGGACTTTGAGCTTGAAGCTTTTCCCCAAGTGGATGCCAGGAAGAGGAGTGGCACAGAAAACCTTACCCCACATGTTTCCATGATCTGGGGAGAGAATTAGCCTGAAGGTGGGCCATGCAACCATCAAGCGAGACATTTCTGCTGTGAGAGGCCTGCTGAGCTAGCAGAGTGGCAAGCTGTAGGATGATCATCCCAGGCAGAATTTTGAAAGGTGCAGAGGAAGTGACTCACTCCTGAGGGCCTCAGACGAGAGGCTAAGGTGCAGGCCAATGTGACACCTCTGATCACTGGTGATCACCACACTTAATTGGAGGATGGTTTCCTGTATAGTGAGTATAAGGTCCCTGCGCCTGTAACAACCAGAGTGTTGGTGTTCTTCAAGTACAATAGGGCCATCCTACTAGAGATGACACTTGAGATACCATGCAGGATTGTTTGGATGGTCTAAGGCCTTTGACTGCCTGATCACCCTCTTTTATTGGCCCAGGAGAGGACCAAAACAGATTTTATTTGTTGGTC
The DNA here is from genome assembly GCF_031143425.1 of Pleurodeles waltl. Lineage (NCBI taxonomy): Eukaryota > Metazoa > Chordata > Amphibia > Caudata > Salamandridae > Pleurodeles > Pleurodeles waltl. Next base: position 266,328,495 of record NC_090440.1, read on the forward strand.
CTTTGTTACCTGCCTAGCCAGTGGTAAGTCAGGGGTAAAGCATAAGGCTCCCTTGAACAAAAGGGTAAGAATTGATATTTTTGAGATGCTGGACCCAAAGACAGCCATAAGCAACAAGTTCATCCTGGTCTTGGTGAACCATGCTACCTGGTAACACAAGACCATCCCTCTGAGGTCAGCGACTACATCCATGGTGGCCAGAGCATTGATAGAGATCTTTACCCAAGTGGGTTTCGCCAAGGAAATGGTGTCTGACAGATGCACAATTTTCATGTCTGCCCTCATAAAGGGCATGTGGGATGAGTGTGGGGTAACCTACAAGTTGTCCACACCATACCACCCACAAACAAATGGGCTTGTTGAAAGCATCAGCAAGACCCAGAAAGGCATGACTATGGGCCTACCAGAACATATGAGACATGAGTGGAAAGTCTTGTTACAATGTCTGTTGTGCACCTTCAGGGAGATGCCTCAGACTGGGGTGAACATTAGCCTTTCTGAGCTTCTGTTTGGCCACCCTATCAGAGAAAGTCTTATCATTGCCAAGGTGGGGTGTGAGCAAGCTCCCACAAATCACCTCAAGAATTAGAGAACTACATGTTAGCTCTCTGGTCTTAGATGACACACCTATGGAAAGAAGCCACTGAGAACCTAGAAGAAATCCAGGAAGTGACTAAACAGTGGTATGATCAGACATGTCCTGGGGCGGAACACCTCCTAAAACCTCTGTGCCTGTTTCATATCCAGGATCAGATCATTGACTCCTTCCCACATGCTGCAGATCTCATTTTAGATGTGAAGAAGGGGTTCAACACACTATCACGGGACTACTTATTCCAGGTGCTGACCCGAATGGATATTAGGGATTGTCTATTAGCATACACCCTCCTCCTCTACAGTAATCCCTCCTCCTAAGTCTGCTTGGGCCACTTGGTCTCTAACTCATTACCTGTCCAGCGGGCCACATGACAGGGCTGCTCACTGTCTCCTCTCCTATTTGCTCTGGCAATGGAGCCAGTGGCGATTCGCCTGTGGCAAGAGGGTAACTAATTGGGGCATCCCATTACTCGACTGGGTACACATTACCTTGTTGTATGTGGATGACATGCTGGTGTACCATCAGAATGCACAAATGCCCCTCACTCCACTATACAACACTCTGGTAGAATTTGCAGCCACTTCAGGCCTCCGAATTAACTGGGTCAAGTCTGTGGTCTACCTTTTACACCCAGAAGCTCCATGCCCTGTGGTTCAGTTAGGCCGCACACCCCTTCAGTGGAGTCCACTGGTGGTCCGATTCCTTTGAGTCCACCTATACCACATCCCAGTGGACCTCTATGAAGGCAATTTCTACTGAGTATTAGCAGGCACCAGGGCGCAAATGGCATCCCGGCAGACCCTCCCTCTTGCCCCCTTTGGAAGGATAGCACTTACTAAAATGCTTATCCTCCCCAGGTTTTTATATTTCTTCGCAAACCTCCTGATGTCCCCCTGCGCCTTCTTTAAGGAGCTGGACTCATTAATGGGGACTCTGGTCTAGGGCCAGCAGGGCCACAGGGTGGCTGTTTTGAAGTTGCAGCTTCCTCTGGATTGGGGTGGGTGGGAGCTCCTGTTCTTGAAACTTACTTCTTGGCTGCACAGTTCCAATCGTTACCATGTTGGACAGCTGGCCAATACATGGGTGAGGCTACAGGCCCCCAAGGTCCTTTGGACATAGTCACTATACGCAGCCTCCTATTCCCACGTCTGAAGCCCGCCTCTCCCTGGCCCCTGCAGGCCTCGATAGCCTGCACCTGTATGCTATAAGTCCAACCACTGTCCTGAGAACGACCATGCTATGTACCTAGAATACCACTGGTGGGCCTTCCCTTCACTGCTTGGTGGGGTGGATATCATTACAGTGGGGGACCTAGATGGCCAATTACTTACGTTTGACAAAATCACTGTGAATATTGATAGACCACCAGGGCAATTACTTACCCACGGACAGCTGCACGCCACAATGCAGACACTATGGAGGCCAGTGGAAATTGACCAACAGCACCACCCTGTCATGGGGACAATACACACCATGGGCCTTGGTGCCACTTTTTTAATCTGGCTACATAGCACCATAATTGATGTCCTATGTACTACCATAGCACCACTCAGACACCGATGACAGACAGATCTAGGCAGGGAGCTGAGTGACAGGGAATGGGAGATGGCGTTGTCCCATCCCAGGAAAGTCTCTCGTAATTCAAGTTTAAAGAATATTCAATTTTATCTCTTACACAAGGCGTACCAAACACCAGCCCATTCGACCAAGTACTATCCCATGGCACACCTAGCATGCCCGCGCTGCCCCCAAGAGGAGGCAGACCTCCAACATATGCCCAAGGCCTGCCCAACGCTTCACTTTTCACTGGTCCACCACCCACGATACCCTGAAGAAATTGTTAGAGCTGCCCGACCTCAACACATGGGAGGCTGACGCCCTTGGCATTTTCAAACATAAGAAAACACATAAAGTATAATCTTGCTTTGCAGCATTAGCTCTCCTGCTGGCAATTTGCAAGATCATATTGCACTGGGGATCCCCTGTCCTGCCCCCGGGGGAGGCCTGGAGAGAAGCCATGGCTAAATGGGGATTGGCGGAAGAGGGGGTCCTGTGTAGAGAGGAGGTGGCCGCCCCATCTCACACCACTGGTCAATGTTTCTCACCCACTTCAGCCATCACCCCAGCGATTACACTAGGCCACCATGAGGCAAAACACCAACAATGGCAGGTTTCCCCCCCAGCACCTCTTCCTACCACACATTATTAGTGGGCAGGACTATTTGGTCCCCTACCCCTTAAACCTGTACGATGTACATGGAAAACTTATGTTTAATATTGTATGCCTGTGGTTCCCAACCTTTTGACTTCTGTGGACTCCCAGTTTCTCATTACTGGAACATGGGGACCCCCACTGAATCATTATTGGAACCCCGGGAACCCCCACTGGGTCATTACTGAAAGCTGGGGTCCTAATCAGTTAATATTATTTAGTTTTCCAAGCACTAACAGACCCCCTGAGGAGGCTTTGCAGACCCCCAGGGGTCCCCAGACCACAGGCTCTGAACCACTGTTGTATGCCAAATGTTTGCATCTTGTTTGAATAAAACAATGAAATACTTTTAAAGAAAATAAAATGACCAGGCAGCCACTCTAGTGTCATACAAACCTGGCCAAAAGTGTGGGCCATTAGCCTGTGGAGCCCTGCATATTAGAGGACCAGTAGAGAGGACCCTATGAAATCAAGGAGAAGTGTGAGGACACCTACTTGGTGAACCTCCAGAGAACCTGGAATAACTTAAGGGTACTGCTTGTGAATAGAGGTGGGCAAAATATTCTATTTTGGTGGTGGAATTGGCAGAATATTGTTGATGCTGTGTTAGGCTTGTAAGATGGAGTTCCTGCAAAACTCGGCCAATCACCATATGGCAGAACATTTTTTTATATGCGGATCAAAAACAGTAAGTTGGTAAGCACGATTTGGCATCCCCTAGTGCAATTTGTGGTCGCTAGGTAGGCATCATGCAAGATTTTTCCAAGGCTGACAGTCACAACGGTTCACAGTCAAGAGGCTACTGCCTAAGTGGAAAATCTACTTGAGCGGCAGCAAAATCAAATTGAGTAGATGCACCGTCAGGTGTGCCACGTGATGCTGCTAGTGCAAAATCACAGTTTAAGCAGCTCAACATGCTTATTTCTGCACAGTTTTTTATAATTGCACGGAAATCTGCAAAGTCATATTCTGTGGGTCCCACCCACCATTACTTGTGAATAACCTCAATCCTCACTTTGAGAGGTCTGAGTTAACCATGTTCATGGTGATAGGCACTGGTGAGGAGAAAGAGAGTGAGCCTCTCCTAGACCTACTGTCTTTCAAGGAGCAAGGTGAGTCAGTGAAGGGAGCAGAGGTATTGTTGCCAGTTATTGGTGACTCCCTGACCTGGCTCTGGCCAGGAGTCCACTTGGCTCCACCAGCCTGCCTCCATGCCCTTGACCCCACGGACTGCCGCCTGGACTGAAGTTCAAGGCCCTCCACCACACGCAGGCACCCGCCTGCGCCTCATCCCTGGTGCCTAGTGGTAGGCATATCTCGCTGTGCTCTGCTATTATTTTCCTTGTTTTTTCATTTTCATTCTAAAAGCATTTCTGCATTGTGTATTTCTGACCCATTGTGTTTTTCGGCATTGTGTATCTCTGCCCCTGTGTCCCTTCTGCAACCCGCTTCGTTTGCTGTGCTCACCTTTTTTTTCAGCCAGCTCTCGCTGGTCCCGTTTGCCCTGCCGCTGCGTCCCCTGTGGCCCCGCCCCCCTCGCGCACCCAATTGCCCTTCTCATCCCGCCTCCCAGCTGCTCCACCTTCCCACCCCTTCCCCTATTAATGGTGGGCGTGCACAGCAGGCCCGTCTGCGCCCATCCGCGTCTGCCGCGCCCGGCAGTGCCTAGCCCGCGCGTAGCGCTAGTCCCCCTGGCCCTCGCTGCCCCAACCCCCAAGGCAACATTACTCCTCCACTAAACTCCCCGCCCTTAACCCAGGACAGCACCCCGTCTGCACCCAAGCTAACCCCAAGCACACACATGGACATTTCACATGTCATGCATGCCGCTTCTCCTGCTCCCCCACAAACACCAACAACACCAACACGCTCCACACCAACTCTAACATGCCACATACCAACTCTAACACACCCAACAACAACACTAACACGCTCCACAACAACACTAACAGGCTCCACAACAACACCAACACGCTCCACAACAACACTAACACGCTCCACAACAACACCAACATACACCGCAACAACAACAGTCCCCCACAACCACCTCAACTGCATACTCTTAAACACCCGTTCTGTTCACAAGCATGCCATCGAGCTCTGGGACCTAATCACAACACACTCTCCTGACATTGCCTTCCTCGCGGAAACTTGGATGAACCCCTCATCTGAACCCGACATAGCAATAGCCAGCCCAGAAGGCTACAAAATCTCTTGTAGAGACCGCCTAAACAAACCAGTAGGAGGCATCACCATCATACATAAAAGCAGCATCAAGATCACCACCGACACCCACGACGCCCTAGACAGCGCAGAACACCTACACTTCTTAATTCACATAAATGCCAACACCACCCTCAGAGGAACCCTCATTTACAGACCACCAGGAACTCGCCCCACTTCCTGTGACGACATCGCTGACACCATCAGCCCCCACGCCCTCACAGACTACATCCTCCTTGGTGACATCAACTTTCACCTGGAAAACCCCCACAACCACAACTCCACAACCCTGCTGGACAACCTCACGAACCTAGGACTCAAACAACTGGTCACCTCACCCACTCACTCAGCAGGACACACGCTGGATGCAATTATTTCCTCCAGCAACCACATAACATTCACACACACCACCGAACTCCACTGGACCGACCACCAATGCGTCCATTTCTCCTTCACGAAACCCCCCACCCACTACTGACAACACACCACACCCTACCATATGTGGGACATGATCCCCACAGAACACCTGAATGCCAAGCTCGCACAAACTCCCCCCTCACCAACGAACCCAACATCGCTGCCCACAACCTCGCACAATGGATTACAACCTGCGCAGACTCACTCACCCCTCTGAAAATCAACAACACCACCCGCAACATCAAGACCGCCCCCGGTTCACCACTGAACTCCAAGCCTCCAAGCGTGAATGCCGCAAAACCAAGAAAGCTTGGCGCCAAGAACCCTCAATGATCAACTTCACCACCCTCAAAACCACCAAACGCAAACATCACCAACTCATCCGAACCACCAAAAGGGCTTACTACAAAGAACGCATAGATAGTAACTCACATAACAGCAAGGAACTCTTTACCATCATCAAAGAGCTCAACAAACCCAAATCCTGCAACATCAACCCCACTCACACACAAAACCTTTGCAACTCCCTCTCCAACCACTTTCACCTCAAAATTTTAGACATACACAACAGCTTCACACCCCCTGTACCCACCATCACCACCACTGACACGACCAACAACACCACACCCCCACTCCAACCAACTGCACACCTGGGCCCCTATCAACGGTGAAGAAACCGAAAAAAACATGAACTCCATCCACTCAGGCTCCCACACAGACCCATGCCCCCACCACACCTTCAACAAGGCCAGCCCAATCATCGCTCCCCAGCTTCGCACCATAATCAACAGCTCCTTCGATGCCACCACCTTCCCAGACTCCTGGAAGCACGCCGAAGTAAGCACACGCCTCAAAATACCCAAAGCAGACGCAGAAGACCTCATAAACTACCGCCCCATTTCTCTTCTCTCCTTCCCAGCCGAGGTCGCTGAGAAGATAGTGAACGCCCGCCTGTCTCACTTCCTAGAGGAAAACAACACACTCAACGCCTCCCAGTCTGAATTCCGCAAGAACCACAGCACTGAGACCACCCTCATCGCCTGCACTGACAACATCATAACCAGAGTTGACAAGGGCGAGACCGTCGCACTCATCGTCCTGGACCACTCCTCAGCCTTCAACACTGTTTGCCCCAAAATCCTCAGAGCACACCTTTTCGACGCAGAAATCCGACACAAGGCCCTGGACTGGCTAGCCTCCTTCCTCGCCGAAAGAGCCCAGAAAGTTTGCCTCCCTCCCTTCCAGTCCCCTGCAACCAAGATCATCTGTGGGGTCCCCCAAGGGTCCTCCCTCAGCCCTACCCTCTTCAACATTTACATGGCCCCGCTCGCGAACATCCTCCGCCCTCACGGAATCACCATCATATTGTACGCAGACAGCACGCAGCTCGTCATCTTCCTCACCAGGAACCCCACCACCGCCAAGACAAACCGCCACGCCATACTCCTCGACACCGTCAAATGGATGACAGCAAGCCAACTCAACTCCAACAAAACAGAAATCATCATCTTCGGCCCCAACAAGACAGTTTGGGATGACTCCTGGTGGCCCACTGCCGTAGGACCACCCCCTCCACCCACGCACGCAATCTTGGCATCATCTTAGACTCATCTCTCTCCATGGCCCAGCAAATCAACTCCATAGCTTCCTCCTGTTTCAACACCCTCTGCATGCTGTGAAAGATCTTCAAATGGATCCCCATAGAAACCAGGAAGACTGTCACCCATGCACTCATCAGCAGCAGACTAGACTACGGAAATGCCCTCTACGCTGGTACCACAGTCAAGTTTCAGCAGAAACTCCAGCAGATCTAGAACGCAGCTGCACGTCTCATGCTGAACCTCCCACGCCATGAACACATCTCCGCCCACCTCAGATCCCTTCACTGGCTCCCCACCAGCAAAAGCATAATTTTCAAAGTCCTCATCCACGCCCATAAATCCCTCTACAACACTGGACCAGCCTACCTCAATGAAAGAGTGAACTTTCACACACCCACTTGTCTCCTCTGCTCTGCTGACCCCGCCCTCGCCACAGTCCCCTGCTTCTAACTCACCACCTCCTGAGGCAGATCCTTCTCCTACCTTGCCTCCAAGACCTGGAACCAATATGAAGGATGATGAACCAGAATTCAGAGAATTCTGGCTTTAGGGGTGATTGTACCACCCTGCAGTCCCTGGTCCAGCCCAGTGCTCATGGTACCTAAGGCTTCACACCCCCTCCTCCCTGGGCAGATCACAGAACTCAGGTTCTGTGTAAACTATAGCAGGCCGCACTCTAGTTAACAAGACTCATGCTCACTCCATTGCTAAAGCAGATGAGTTCATTGTAGTTTAGGAGCAACCAAGTTCCTTAGCACCTTTGATTTGATATCAGGGTATAGGAAGATTGCACTAACCAAAGGGACCAAAGACAACTAAGGTGGATAATGCATGTGAGGGGTGGGAATCCTAAACGGTTAAGGTCGTCCATCTCTCTACAGGGAATGGACTTTATGGTTTTACACCATCCAGGGTCTCCAATGCTTAGTGATGAGAGCTCCCATGATGGAGGGCAGTTGTCCCTGCTTCCTCCTGAGGGCACATGTTAACCTGACACCCTTGGGTGATTGCCATCCAACCCTATTGCCTTTACCCCCTCCTATTTTACTTAAATTGTTTTTGTTCTCTCTGTGTACTGTGCCACTGCCAACTTGTGTCCTCTCCTTAAACCATGGTAAAATATTCCCACACCTAATTGGCACATTTATTTTACTTCAGACCATTTGAACCTCTGTACAGCCACCCTGTTAGCAGGCCTCTCAGCCTTGTGAAGATGGAGTGGAAGCAAGCTCCCAAGATACCCCCCAGGTTGTAGTCAGCTACATGTTGGCCCGAGCAACCCGTATGAAGCCCTTCTGGAAGACCGCCACTGAGAACTTAGCAGCCAGCCAGAATGTAATGAAATTCTGGTATGACCAGAAGGCCACTCTGGTTGAGTTTTCAGACTGGTCTGAAGGTGTGGGTGGGTTGGTGGTGTATCCAGTGGAGTCCCAGGCCCTTTAAGACTGGTAGACTGGGCCATATGAGGTCAAGGAGTGTGAGGGGGAGGACACCTACCAGGTGGACACCCAGCTCTAGGATCCCCAGGATCCCTTTAGGATCTACCTAAAGCCCCACTATGACAAGTCCAAGGTCACAATGCTATTGATGACAGATAGAGGGAGGGGAGGAGGAAGAGAGTGAATCTCTTCTGGAGCTCCTCTCCTCAAGTGAGCATGATTGATCAGTAGAGGGAGTGAACCTCTCACCCCTCTCTGATCCCTAAACAGGATGACAATATGCCTGTGAAGAATGAGGCTATCTGGCAAGGTTAGAGCCAACACCAAGGAGTAGGTGGCCTGGGTGCTGGAGGTAGGGGTGATTGAGTACTCCAACAGCCCTTTGTCCAACTCAGTGGTGTGGGTACCAAGGCCCCACAAATGGGAGCTACACTAGAACACTGGTTCTATGTGGATTATAGATGGCTCAACGCAGATTGATGCACACCTCAACCTCCCAAGCAGATGAGTTCATAGATATGTTGAGAACTGCCAACCTCCTGAGTACCTTTGATTTGACATCAGGGTACTGGCAGATTGCCTTAACCGAGGGGGCCAAGGAGAGCTCTGCATTCTCAACTCTAGAGGGCCACTTCCAGTTTTGGGTGATGTCTTTTGGGTTAAATAATGCCCCTGCCATCTTCCAGAGGTTGGTCAGCCAGGTTGGGTTAAAGGACTGCTGTGCCCCCTATCTAGATGACATTGCAATCTTTAGCCCTAATGATAATAATGATGTCTACGTGAATCACCTCAAGGCAGTGCTTCTGACACTTAGGCACATGTTCACATCAGGCCTACTTCACAGAAGTGGGCCTGATGTGGCCAAGCGTAGTTTGAGGAGTACTTCCGGCCAGGAATTTCCATCGATGCTGCACGCCATTTTGCAGTCGACCTCAGCCTCATCTCTACAGCCAGATCAGGAGATGGAGGTCAGACTGTCGCGTAGGCTCTCATTCTCCTAATGAGACTACTGGATTTTGAGCAGCAAGATCGTTCACAGAGTGGGGGACTGAGTCTGACCCACGGACCCTTGTCACTCTAAATCCAGGTTTTGCTCTGGCTAACTAGCGGTGCCTCATCTCTCCCAAAGGGAAGAGACAATTGGGCAGCCGAGCACATGGCATCTTAGTACTTCCCAGGGAAGCCGTGGTAACTCAGGCCCCAACCAGTTCTCTCATACACAGGGCGGTCTCATATATAAATGACAAAGGCAGTTTGAGTTTTAAAGATTGGTTTAATAAAACGACTGCATTTTGGATAGCAAAGCGTGAGCTGCAATAACCAGAACTACACAACACAGTAGGATTAAAATAGTAACAATGAGAGTGAAGCACAAGAATAATGCTATCATAGTGCAACTGATTAGGTCCTCTCTAAGTTATATTCTGAGCACAGCATGTAGAGCTCTAAGCCTGCCTTTCAGGTTCCCCCGGGGGGACATCAACCCTCATACCTGAGCAAAGGCCTGTAATCTGCATCAGCATCTGCAACGGGGCAGTCAGCATCTAGTTGTAGGTTCCTGGTCGGAATCTCCCTCTAACGTGTACTAGGACTAGAAAGAGTTTTTATAACTAACACGCAGATGTTCTAAGAAAATGCCCCTACGTAAGGATGCGTTTTGTCTATGAACACTAGAGACTAATCTTCTACCACGTGTACCGGCAATGTACCAGACTGTAGCCTTGACTGAAGCACAGGGTGAGCAAGAATGCATTGTTTGAGAATACAGTGCTGAACTAAGCTAAACAGTGTGATAGAAAGAAATAAAACAAGACCGTAAAACTGGTTATTATAAAATAACAGTGCGAGGTTGAATAAAATGTATCTAGGGCAAAGTACACAAAGGCCTAATATGTTAACCTAACGTGCATGAAGCTATATTAAAAAATGGCTACACTACATCCTCCCCTTGTTGGTAGAAAGTGGTTTAAGCCGAAGCTAAAAATGCCCAAAACTAAAATATAAGTAAAACCCTATTCAATTTCAACAAGTTAAGAGGACAGACAAGCATAGTAATTTGTCAATTTAAAAAATGAGCATGCGGCCAAATGCCAAATTCAAAGGACAATGTCAATTTAGAATAAGTCCAAATCAAGCAGTGTTCATGGAAAGCAGGAGCGTCTCCACTTCGGCAGATGACAAAACCGAAAAATCCACGTCAAGGAGCAGGTGTGTTCCAAAGCCCCAGTATCAACCAAGGCGGCATCCCGTGCAGTGCCTATGAACGGGTTAATATCAACTCCCTCCAGGAAGGGTATCTCGTAAACAGCCTCTTGAAGCAAACGCAGCCGCAGAGCGCATGTCTGGTAATGAGCCCTCATCGAGAACATCAAAAAATCAGCATCAACCACTGGGGGGCATTGCTGTGAGAGACAAACGGTCAGTGCATGTTCAAAAGAGCACCAACGGCACCGAAAAACGAGCTGCACACAATCCAAAACCGGTCTGAATGACAGCGGCCAGTTACACTCCAAATGTTCCAGGAGTGTTGCTCCAAAGAGCTGCATCATGCCTTCACGACACAGCTGCGCTGATGGGAGCTCCCACATTCGTCCTTGTTGCGGCGGGACAGTCATTGCGGAAAAACAACAGCAACAGCAAAATGCTGGCTAATAAAGCCAAAGTTATCGGAAATCCCCAAAAAATGCTTCCGAAAATTTTATGAATAGACGAAGATATTAAACCGAATATGGAAGAGAAGGTGTGAACAAATCCAACACCAAGGGCTTTGAAAAAGTGTGCCAATCCAGCCATGCTGGAAGCATTAAATATACGTCCCACGAGTTCACCAAAGTGGCTCGGAAAGTTTGTATTTAACAGGGACTGTATTTCCACCGATGACCTTGCCACCTGAAGTGCGTAGGTCTCGCGTGCAGATGTAAGGGCCACATGCTTCTGAAACAACAAAGCCTTCAGTCTGCTTAACTTGTCAAAATTTACCTTGGAAGTAGCAATGTGAGGCAAAATATCTGCTACCTCCCTAATTTTAGTGGGGGAAAACAACACGTTCCCGCAGCAAGTAACAACCTTAGTGACCAAAACAACGTAAACTATTCCGGCCCGCATGCCACAACAGTCTTCACTATTGAGGAGGACGTAGCTGCCGTTTGAAAGCACCTGGAACGTGCGTTTAATCAAAGGGACTGGAACTCCCTTCAGATAGCAAGCCAAGTTCACAACCGAGGCATTACATGCCCCAAGCAAGGACAGCTGCTTACAAATCATCGAATGGCTGACTGAAGTCTCACATTCACTACCGCTAAGAAAGACCTCTTTCATGCCATTGAGGCATTTGTACGAGAACGGAAGGTCCCACACCTCATGGATGTAACTATCTTCCAACCTTTCATATCTGCCTACAGGAACATGCTTCAAACAAGAAGTAAATTGTAATGTGGAAATAGGCAAATTAATAACCCCGTGTATCAATCACTCTGCCGAGGGAATCTCGGCCACGGTGAACGGCAATCTTTCTAACTTTTCAATGTTGAGCATGACATAAGTCGCCTCCTTCTTAGCCATTAGTTGTTGTTGTCACGTCAAATTAAAGGAAAAAAATACTTCCCTGGCACTGATGTGCTGCCACGGAACGCGACCCGCCTTCAATGTCTGAAGCGTCCAACCCAACTGCATAATGGACCTGGTCTGACTCTGTCCATGATATAAAGAAGACATATCAGATCTTATAATGTCTATAGCAGAAGAAACAATGTTGTTAATTGTATATATCCAGTCGGACAAGGTGTTAATTCCATTATCCACAACAGCTAATGCATTTTTCATATTATCCTGATCTATCTGCCTTAACCGTGCTGCAGCCTCTTGTTGGGAAAGTTTCCATATTTCATTGTGTACTTCATACAAGAAACGCTTCCTACGTGGTGCCTTCGGGCCTGACAAAAAATCTTGTAAGTCAGTGTTATTAGACAGGAGAGTGAGATGTGTCTTAACTGCATCTAGCGAGGATGATTTTAGCCATTTCTGGCACAATTTTCCCACACTATGGCCCTCATTACAACATTGGCGGTAAATCCAGCTTCCCGCCGTGCAGAAGACAGCCAACACACCGCCGCGACCGCGGAATTCCGCCACAGCTATTATGACCCACAGTTCAGAATCTGCCAAAATCTAGACACCCACACAAGTCCACCACACCAAAGGTCAGTGATAAACTGGCGAAAACAAAACCTCCACCGTTACTCCAACAGAAATATGCCCACACTATCACGACCCACGAATCCACACGGCTGTCTTTCAATCGTGGTATTCCATTGTCGGTACACACTGCTGCGCTCAAAATACACACACATCTCCAAAACACAGCCACATTGGACAATTCGAAATACACACACCTGATACACATACACACACCACTCCCACACACCCAATACAATATAAAAAACACACGCACATCACCCACAAACCCTCACGACAACAATTCACAAACGAAAGCCAGAGAGAGACAGCACCAGCAAGAATACTAGCATCCACAGGCACACAACACCATCACCGACAGAACATCCACGCACCTCACATAACACACCACTACATATCAGCACACTTATCACCCCACACTCCACCCAACACATCACCTACACCACCCCATGGCACGACAAAGACACCTCAGGTTTTCAGAGGAGGAGCTCATGGTCATGGTGGAGGAAATCAGCCGGGTAGAGCCACAGCTATTTGGATCACAGGTGCAGCACACCTCCATTGCTAGGAAGATGGAGCTATGGCAAAGAATAGTGGACAGGGACAAGAAATTGGGAGGACATCAGGAAGAGGTGGAATGACCTACGGGGGAAGGTGCATTCCGTGGTCTCAAGACACCACCTGGTGGTTCAGCGGACTGGCGGCGGACTCCCCCTCCACCCCCACAACTAACAACATGAGAGGAGCAGGTCTTAGCGATTCAGCCTCCTGAGGGCCTCGCAGGAGTAGGTGGAGGAATGGACTCTGGTGAGACAAATCTTAACTATTACATCCCCCACCCTACCTGCATGCCAGCACATACCCCCACCCTCACCCTCACCCCCAGCACTCCTACTCCTCACAAATGTCCCAACATCACAAACCACCCATCCCAACACCAAGCCCTGCATGCAACAACAAAGCATGGACACCCATCACTAAAGCATGCCCACTGCACATGCCAAAACACCCCCCTAAACCATCATCACACAAGCCCCCACACAGGAATGCAAGCACTGGGGTACACGGTCACCCACCCATTGCACACCATGCCACACACAGATGTAATAACCATCCTTTTATACCCCTGCAGGACCCCTACCCAATGTCACCGGACAGGAGGGTCCACACATGTCCACACCAAGTCGGTTCCCATCACACAGTCACTGGCCACTACAGAGCTTCCCCCCTCTGGAAACATCAGCACAGCACCCACCCAGCGGGCCCATGCCTCCGTCCCCAGGACACGTCAATCCGCTGTGTGTCCACCACTACAGGGAACCCAGGCTAAACCACCACCCCAACAACAACAGGGACCTGGGGGCAGTGGTAGTGGGCACACGGTCCAGGGGATGGAGGCCCAGGAACACAGGGGAACTGGGAGGGCTGCTGTGCGACAGGGGGCAGACAGGCCAAGGGAACCCACTCTCCACGAGACCCTCTCCTCCATCATGGGAACCTACCACCACTCCCAGGAGACAATGGCAACAGTACTTGCCAAGTTTCAGGAGAACCAGCGCCTGCAGGAGGAACAGTATATGGGCTTTAGGGAGGAACTCAGAACCATCAACTCCACCCTGGGCACCATCGTAGGGGTGCTGAAGGAAGTATTCAACACCAGGAGGGACACTGTGGCACAACAAGGGGCCCCTGACACTAGCCTGGGCGATGAACTGCCCACCACCTCCGCCGGCGCAAGTGGACAGGACGCCCCGCCACAGGACCACCACACCAGCACCCCAGGCCCTGCAGAGGGAGAACCACCTCGCAAACGGTCCCTGAGTTGCAGGAACAAGACAGAGGACGATGCGAAGACCCCCACCAAGAAATGAGACCACCCTGATTGTCATCCTACTGTCCCACTTTGTCACTTAAACTGCCCCAGCTCCACTTCCTATGCCCCTTTGGACAATGTACTTGTGAGACTAATAGACTGGACTCTGCACAAAACTATCTGGACTCTGTCTGTGATTTTGAAATAGTGTATTAGCAATAACAGTGGCAAAATGTTCATTCAAATGTAATGTCAACATACCTATCTCACACAGCTCTAGTCCATGAGGAATCAAAGCAGATGTCACACAGTGGGACCCACATGTGTGAAATCATAAGGGAAATTGAACACTCAGTGACCATACACTGGGTGAAAACGACAGACAGTAGAGAGGCAGTAGTGTTTAAGTACATGTAATAGGCATGTCTTCTTCCTCTACTTCCTCGTCTTCACTGTCCACAGGCTCCACAGCTGCCACAACACCGCCATCTGGACCATCCTCCTGCAGAAAAGGCACCTGTCATCACAAAGCCAAGTTGTGAAGCATACAGCAGGCCACGATGATCTGGCACACCTTCTTTGGTGAGTAGAATAGGGATCCACCTGTCATATGGAGGCACCGGACCCTGGCCTTCAGGAGGCCGAAGGTACGCTCGATCACCCTCCTAGTTCGCCCATAGGCCTCATTGTAGCGTTCCTCTGCCCTTGTCCTGGGATTCCTCACTGGGGTCAGTAGCCATGACAGCTTGTGGTAACCAGAGTCACCTGCAAATATCGAAGGACAACTGTTAGACACACACTAACTCTTAGGGACAACCCCAGACCCAACCATTCCCACTGACTAGCTTCCAGGTGCTCACCTAATAACCACACACGGTGCCTCTGGAGTTGACTCATCACATAAGGGATGCTGCTATTCCGCAGGATGTAGGTGTCATGCACTGAGCCAGGGAGCATGGCATTCACATGGGAGATGTACTGGTCTGCCAAACATACGATCTGTACATTCATTGAATGATAACTCTTCCGGTTTCTGTACACCTGTTCACTCCTGTGGGGGGGGGGGGGCAAAGCCACATGGGTCCCATCAATGGCACCTATGATGCTGGGGATATGCCCCAGGGCATAGAAAACACCTTTCCCTGTAGGCAAATCCTCCACCTGAGGGAAAACGATGTAGCTCCGCATGTGTTTCAGAAGGACAGACAACACTCTGGACAACACGTTGGAAAACATAGCCTGGGACATCCCTGATGCTATGGCCACTGTTGTTTGAAATGACCCACTTGCAAGGAAATGGAGCACTGACAGCACCTGCACTTGAGGGGGGATTCCTGTTGGATGGAGGATAGCTGACATCAGGTCTGGCTCCAACTGGGTACACAGTTCCTGATTGTGGCACGGTCAAGCCTGTATGTTATAATGACATGTCTTTCCTCCATTGTCGACAGGTCCACCAAAGGTCGGTACACTGGAGGATGCAGCCATCTCCTCACATGTCCCAGCGGACAGTGCCTATGAAGGACAACAGCGAGCACAGAGTCAAACAACTCAGAGGTACGTACCCAAAGCTTACACAGAACAACATTCATACTCAAAAAGTGGCCTGTATGTGTGTTGAGTCTACGCCTAGGTATGTGTGACGCAGTTGAAAAGGAAGCCATGTGGGCCCCTGAAATGGTGGCTGCCTGACCTCTAAAGTGGGACAATGGGATGCGAGGTAACTGCGCTGGTGTTGTACACCGTTGCGTTAGGCGGTTGAAGACCGCGGCGCAATGCTGCATTGGTTAACATTGGACCCTATGGGTCCCAGGAGCCAATGACGATGTACGCCGGCGGTGACGGTACGCACCGCCGTGGACGTAACCGCCATTTTCTGTCTGTGCAATCACTCGATACCTGATCTTCGACAGGAGAGGACCTACACTGCAAGTGCTGCTGTGACCTCGGTCTGGAAGAGACAATGGCTCGAGTGTCTGGGGAAAGGGCCCCTGCCTTTGCATTGGAGGAGTTGGAGAAACTCGTGGATGGGGTCCTGCCCCAGTACACGCTACTCTACGGTCCCCCAGACAAACAGGTAAGTACACTGGGAGCATGATGTATGGGCTATGCCTGTGTGGAGAGGGCTGGATGTAAGATGGAAGGGGGGAGAGAGCGGCGTGCATGAAACAACGGTGAATGGATGTGCCACATGGCAAGGGTAGGGATGGGGGCCAATCACTTTGACGGTGCAGTTGGTAATAAGTTTCTCTTCCCCCTGTATAATTCATGTAGGTCAGCGCCCACCAGATAAAACATATTTGGCGTGCCATCGCCAAGGACGTCTGGACCCTGGGGGTCTACCACAGATGGAGCACCCACTGCCGGAAAAGATGGGAGGACATTCGCCGCTGGAGCAAGAAGACGGCAGAGGCTCAGCTGGGGATGGCCTCCCAACGTGGGAGGGGTGCCCATCGCACCATGACCCCCCTGATGTGCAGGATCCTGGCTGTGGCCTACCCGGAGTTGGATGGGCGCTTGAGGGCATCACAGCAGCCACAAGGGGGTGAGTACACTCTTATTCTGCTGATTTTGCGCGCAGTGTTGGGGTCTGGGTGGGGGAGGTGGGCTGTGGGTTTCCCTAGGCCAGGGCGAGTTCCGTAGGCAAGGTCCCTCCATTAGGCAGCCCATGTGGCACCCCACCCCACGTCTGTAGAGGGCCAAGTACACCTAGTCAGGCCCCTGTGTCATCTATGTGTGCAGATGTCGTCCATAGCCTTGTAGGCCATTTCCTAGGGATTGAAGAGTGGACCCCAAGTGCGTGGCATAGTGCAGGGGGCTTCTGTGTCGGTCGTGTCCACCAACGGTAGCGGCACTGCATGCACTCAACATGTTTTTTCTTCTGTCGTCCCCCCCCTTTTTGTGGTCTCCCTGTTTTTGTGTGCAGTAGTATCATCAGGCGGAGGAGCAGTGGCACCGGAGCACCAGGGGGCTGCATCCCACATGGCCATGGAGGGCCACACTACAGACTCGGAGTTCACCAGTGGGACGGAGGGCAAGGGGAGCTCCACTGTGGGGACTGGAGCTGAGACCAGTGACACGGACTCGTCCTCTGATGGGAGCTCCCTTGTAGTGGCGGCAACATCTGTGCCACCCCCATCTACAGGTACAGCCGCCACCCCCCCTTCCAGCACTGCCCTCCCCGCAGCCCCTCAGCCTTCGCCCCGTGCCCGCTCACCCGTGAGGGTGGGCATCACCTTCTCCCCAGGCACCTCAGGCCCTGCACCTGTCACCCCTGCTGCCCTCAATGAGGCGGCCATTGACCTCCTCAGGTCCCTCACTGTTGGGCAGTATACCATTTTGAATGCCATCCAGGGTGTAGAAAGGCAGTTGCAACAAACCAATGCATTCCTGGATGGCATTCATTCTGGTCAGGCGGTCCTTCAGCGAGCTTTTCAGACTCTGGCCTCAGCAGTGATGGCAGCCACTGTCCCTGTGTCTAGCCTCCCCCTCCAACTTCCTCCACCCAGACCCAATCCCCTGTACCTCAGCCTATCTCAAGCCCACCTACAGACCAGCATGCACACATGTCAACACCCAAGGGAAGCTCAGGCAAACATAAGCACCACACATCCCACAGGCACTCACGGAAGCATCACACACATGCAGACACACCAACATCCACTGCCTCCACTGTGTCCCCCTCCTCCTCGTCTCCTTCCTCCCTCCCTGTCTCGTCTACACTCACACCTGCATGCACTATCTCTACAGCCACTACTTCCCTCTCCAGCACACCCACCACCACACCTCGCTCACGTGCAGTCACCACCCCCACTACCATTCACACGTCCCCTGTGTCCTCTCCCACTGTGTCTGTGACACCCCCTCCCAAGATACACAAACGCAGGCACACACCCACCCAACAGCCATCCAACTCACGACAGCCTCCAGCGCATGCACCTTCACCCAAAGTCAGCAAACGAACACCTCCTACAACCACCACCTCTTCCTCCACTCCCAAACCCCCTCCAGCTACCTGTCCCAGTGTGTCAGAAAGACTTTTCCTGTCCAACCTTGACCTCTTTCCAACACCTCCCTCACCCCGTCCGTCTCCTAGGTCCCGAACTAGCACCTCAGCCACAACATCTCCGGGACCAGTGGTGCCTGTAGTCACCGGAATCTGGAGTGCACCGGCCACCAGGGCAGCCAGTGTGTCACAGAGCCACGGCACAGACAGTCCCCCACCTGTGAAGCATCAGAAGTTGGCCAGTGCCCGGCGGGGGAGGGGGAAGACTCCAGCCACCAAAGCCGCTCCCAGGGGTCCCGGTGGGAGTGTGGAGTCAGCTGTGACACCTTCCAAGGTGAGGAAGGGCCACAAGAAACCCGGCATGTCTGGGAAGAGCAGACTGCCATCATCCCCACTGCCCAGGAGGCCACCACCAGCACCAGCCCAGCTGCCCATGAGGCCACCGCCAGCACAAGCCCAGCTGCCCAGGAGGACACAGCCAGCACCAGCCCAGCTGCCCATGAGGCCACCACCAGCACAAGCCCAGCTGCCCAGGAGGCCACCGCCAGCACCAGCCCAGCTGCCAATGAGGCCACCGCCAGCACAAGCCCAGCTGCCCAGGAGGCCACCACCAGCACAAGCCCCGCTGGGCCATGAAGGACAGCCAGCAAAAGCCCAGCTGGGCCAAAAGCACAGCTGAACAGGGCACCGCCGCCTCAAGCACCGCTGAACAGGGCAGCGCTGTCTCAAGCACCGCTGAACAAGGCACCACCGTCTCAAGCACCGCTGGACAGAGCACCACCACCTCAAGCACTGCTGGCCCATGATCGGCAACGGCACTGACGCTACTGAGTCCGTCATGGGGTGAATGAAGTACTCTGGGCACCATGCCCCTTCCAGAACCAGTGGAGACTGTCATCCACTACCTCTGTCCTTAGCAGGACGAAGCACTCTGGGCACCATGCCCCCTCCAGAAACAGTGGAGAGATTCATCCACTACCTCTGTCCTTAGCCGGATGAAGCACTCTGGGTACCATGCCCCCTCCAGAACCAGTGGAGACTGTCATCCACTACCTCTGTAAATAGCAGGATGAAGCACTCTGGGCACCATGCCCCCTCCAGAACCAGTGGAGAGATCCATCCACTACCTCTGTCCTTAGCAGGATGAAGCACTCTGGGCACCATGCCCCCTCCAGAACCAGTGGAGACTGTCATCCACTACCTCTGTCCTTAGCAGAATGAAGCACTCTAGGCACCATGCCCCCTCCAGAACCAGTGGAGACTGTCATCCACTACCTCTGTCCTTAGCAGAATGAAGCACTCTGGGCACCATGTCCCCCTCCAGAACCAGTGGAGAGATCCATCCACTACCTCTGTTCTTAGCAGGATGAAGCACTCTGGGCACCATGCCCCCTCCAGAACCAGTGGAGACTGTCATCCACTTGAGAGACTGTGGCTTTGCACTCCCCAGGATGGAACAGTGGGCAACCCACCCACTGTAGAGACTAGAGAGACTGTGGCTTTGCACTCCCCAGGATGGAACAGTGGGCAAGCCACCCACTGTAGAGACTTGAGAGACTGTGGCTTTGCACTCCCCAGGATGTGTCAGTGGGCATGTGGCCCCCTCGTGGATTTGCATTGTGCACTCAAGAGGCTGAGGTGCCCCCCCTTTCCCTCCCCCTGAGGTTCCTGTTTAGTTGCTATCTGATGCCCCTGCAGTGTTCTCTCCATCATGGTCAGGGATCTTGTGTGGGCCTCGCCCATACCTTGTGGTCCCAGTGTTCCATGGACTTAATTGGAGCACTACCTGGACTACTATGCTTGGTATATATTTTGTAAATGTTGTATAGATATATTTCTGCCTACTTGATTTTAATATATTACAATGGTTACACTCATTTTCTATTGTCTTTGCATTCTTCCAGGGGGTTTGGGGGGTGTAACTGTGATGTATTAATATGCATTAGTGTGTGTGTTGTAGTGGGTGGGAGTAGGGGTGTTGCGCGTTGCGTGTATGTGTCCCTGTTTTTTTCCTCCCCTATGTTGTAGGTGCAGTACTCACTGTGGTCTTCGCCGCCAGCGTTCGTGCTCCTGGTAGAGGAGCAGGAAGACTATCGCAGGTAGAATTTGGAGTTCCGGGTCCATGGTGTCCTCGTTCCTCGTGGGGTATGTAGAAGTGAGCATTTTTATTTCGGAATTCCTGTTTCCGCCGTGTTTTTATCCGCGATGAATCCGCCCCGTAAAAGGTGGCAGATTGGCCTGTCATGATAGTGTGGGTGGTACTTTTTCCTCCACCTGTCTGTTGGCGGTGACCGCTGCGCTGTTTGTTTGTACCGACATGGCGGTCAGAGTTTTAAAGTGGCTGTCTTTATTGGTGGTTTCCGCCACGGTCATAATTGCAAAAAAAACGTCCGGCGGCCTGTTGGCGGTTTTACCACCGCTTTATCACCGTCCGCCAGGGTTGCAATGACCACCTATATGTTGTAATTATTTCAGCATGTGCTGGTGATATATAGCGAGGGTCAGACCTACTCGTTCGGAAACCCCTGAGGTGACAAAATGTTGATGACACCCTTTGGTATCTATTGGCCACACTAACTACCCTCCTGGACTTGTCAGTGAAGTGTTAAATGTACCATTCTGGACCCATTCAGTAAGCTCACTAAAAGTTGAATTTGTGTGCTTCTACCAGTTATCAAATCGAGCAGGGGCAGGGATGCTAGGCATGTTTAATTCTCTGATTGTAGCTAAACCTAAGCAACTGGTCTGTTTTACTGTTTCATTAAAAAAAATAATTTGAACGGGAATGAGACATTCTCTAAACAATGTTTCTCTACCGTGAGTTTCCCAAGTTTTTGTTTCCCAAACACTTTTCAAATCAATATTGTTTTACCAATATTCATAACCTTCAATTGATAACCGGGAAACAAAGTAGTCCGAATATATACATTTTGTGTTGGTCAATAACATTTGTTTATCCTTAGTCGGAGTTAACTTAAAATAATATGACTCAGCATGCTTTTGATGAGGCCCAGAAAAATACGTAAATTTATCAAAATAAGTTTTGGAACTCCCTTGCGGGGGAGTCGGGCAATGTTCCCATTGCGCATAGCCAAATATTGTTTTGGGACTGCTGGCTTTATGTATGAAGTGGTGCCCATAATAATTATAGCAAAACATGTCACCATAATTATCTCTAAACTGGTAAACATCTTCATTTTCATAGACAGTGTAATATTGCAATTCTGTCATCATTGAATCAACTGTCCTCACATCCCAATCATCAGATAAAATGCCTGGTATGGTTATATCATTCATAGATAACTTTAGCACATATGGGGGCATATTTATACTCTGTTTGTGCCGGAATTGCGTCGTTTTTTTTTACGCAATTCCGATGCAAAACTAACTCCATATTTATACTTTGGCGTTAGACCCGTCTAGCGCCAAAGATCTTGGAGTTTGCGTCATTTTTTAGCGTGGACACCTACCTTGCGTTAATGATATGCAAGGTAGGCGTTCCCGTCTAAAAAATGACTCCGAGGCATGTGCGCCGTATTTACACTCCCGGGCAAAAATTACGCCCGGGAGTGGGTGGGTCCAAAAAAATGACGTCCAGCCGTTTTAGCGTCATTTTTTAACGCTTGGTCAGGGCACGCGTTAAGGGACCTGTGGGCTCGGAAGGAGCCCAGAGGTGCCCTCCCATGCCCCCAGGGACACCCCCTGCCTGTAAGTTCAGGTAAGTATATATTTTTTCTTTTTGTGTGGCATAGGGGGGCCTGATTTGTGCCCCCCTACATGCCACTATGCCCAATGACCATGCCCAGGGGACATAAGTCAGCTGGGCATGGCCATTGGGCAAGGGGGCATGACTCCTGTCTTTGCTAAGACAGGAGTCATTTCAATGGGGGTTGGGAGTCAAAAAAAATTGCGCTAATCGGGTTGAGGCGAAAATTTTGCCTCAGCCTGACTTGCCCCATTTTTTGGCGCCCAAGCTCCATTTTCCCCTACTCCGGCGCTGCCTGGTGTAAGTCATTTTTTTTTACGCACACCAGGCAGCTCCACCGGCTAACGTCATTCCATAAATAAGGCGCCCGCATGGCGCTTTGGAATGGCGTTAGCCGGCGTTAAATTTTTTTACGCACAACTGCGTTGGCGCAGTTGTGCGCCAAAAAGTATAAATACGGCCCATGGTATTTGAATTATTTCAGTGGGACCGTATATATCAAACATTACTTTATCCCACACAATCCCATCTGGAATCGGTACTGCAGAAATGTTCACAAAGGACAAGTCTCTTCGAACCTTATGTGATGAAAAATGTGGTTTCAACACCTCCTCCACCTGTTCAGCCGCTGATCTTGAGGGAAGAAAATGACCATGTATCAACAGAAAAAAGGTAACGACAAACCCAATCCAAAGAAAAAATGCTAGCATTGTCAATAAAAGCCACATATAGTTCCATGGAAGAACAAAATACGTATCTTTAAGCCAACCCATCAGCTTACGTGGACCTGACAGGTCATCAGTCGAAGAGGCGAACAAGTCGATAGACCATTGTTGTTGTTGGCAAAGTAACCAGAGGCAGTTTGTGCAAAAGACGTTGCCGTAGTCAATGGAGGAGTTGGTGTTTCCCGCAGTGGTATACTGTAGACAGCACCATCCGTCTCGTTCGTAGTCATGGTGACTTGTTCAAATGTTTCTAAGTTGGTCGTTGTTAGTGGAACCAATGCGAGATCATAATCCACCCTCCCCAAGCTCGGAGAGTCAACAGTGTTGGTATAGACAACTTGAAGCGGAATGTCTTCTCCAGTAGTGAGAGGGATTCAGGAACTACTGGACGTTCCTCTTGGTCGGCTGTGTAGAATCGGCTACATGTTGTAACTTAACATTGTCAATAGAAACAAAGCAATTTTCTTTGGCACCTGGCAACGGGCGTAGAATAACAGTTCTGGTTCCGTCTATCCGCAACACGGACTGGTGCTCGATAAGAAGGGGCAAATTATTTTTTCACTGCGACCTTTTCACGCACAAGATCCCCAACCTTGGGAATCCAGCCAGTAGGTGTTACTGGCACATCCTTAATTCCTGTGGAGGCAGCACTGTTAGAAGAGTTATCTTCACGGAACTGCCGTAATTCCTATAAAACAGTGACACGATCATTTATGTCAAAAGGTGTTTCCGCCGCCACCACACCAGGACCATCAAGACCTGGAACAAACATTTGTGTTCCGAACAGGCACTCATATGAAGTACGACCCCCCAGGGACCTTCTAGGCAGGTTATTTAGTGCTCTCTGAACTCCATACAGGTGAGTTAGCCAACTACGACTCGTACCTAAGACTCTGGCTGTTCAGGATTGCTTTAAATCGCGGTTTAATCGCTCCACGACAGAATTTCCCTTGAATGAAATGGAGGCGAGTACTGGAGCTGGACCCCCAATGAAGCCATGGTGTCCCTGAATGCCCTTGAGGCAAAAGCAGGGCCCTGGTCCGAATGGAATGCCGCAACTGCATATCTACCGATAAAGACTCGCAAATCTTTAATAACAGACCGAGCGTCATCCGAGCGTGGTGGCCACACCCACACAAATCTGGAGCAGGAATCAACAGCGACTAGTATATATTTATATGCCCTCTCCGGTGTTAATGGACCACAATGATCCAGGTACACACATTGTAATGGTTTGTTTGAGATTAAGAGGGGTGTCTGCGGCGGGCGCTTACCTGTTGAAACTTAAATTTGTTGACATATGTCACAACAAAGGACATACTGCTTGGTTTCTTTATAGAGACCAGGCCACCAATAGTGGGCCAGTAATAGTGAAATTGTAGCTGCCACCCCAGCATATGCAGATGCCACCCCCTCATGCGCTGCCTTTATCAATTGTGGTCTTACATCTCTATTGGGGATGTCGCATACGCCTACGCCTGGGATTTTAACTTCAGCGTTTAGCATACTTCCCACTAAGTATTGGTATTTATTAGGAAATTCTTTAGGATAAGGCGTACCATCAACCATAGCTTTTATGGCAGCCATAATGTCTGTGTCTGGTTTGGAACTCGAACGAGTCACTGCAGCTACAGTGGCAACTGCCACTGCCGACTTTGCGGCTTCATCAGCCAAGGTATTTCCAGCAACGTGTATTCCAATGCTGGTGTCCAAGTGTATGCACAACATGGACCTTAGGTAGCGTCTCTTTCAGGTCTGCCACCTTCCCCCACAGTAGTCTGTATTTTATGGTGTTGCCTTTCGAATCTCTGAACCCATTCAGGTGCCAGTAATGCAGATATTCATTAAAGAACTGGACGCAATAATACGAATCACAAACAACCAGGGTGAACTGTGTCGGATTTGTATGTTCTAGTGCCAGTAGTAGAGCTTTTAGCTCAGCCAATTGCGCTGTACAATCCCCTAAGGTCTGGGTATAGGTATGTCCGGGGCAGAATTTCTCCCACTCCAAATAGCCGCTCACAACTGCACATGCAGCAAAATATTGATGTTTTGTACCAATCGCCGGTTGCGCAGACCCATCAGTGTACATGACTACCTGCTATTGATCAATAGGCAATGTGTCAGCGGGTACTGGATATTCAACTTCATATTGTAGAAATTCCTGAGTTTGTAACTTTGGGTCAAAAATGTAGTCTACATCAGTGGCTGTCAAGGACGTGGCCCATTGTACCCATCTTCGGTGGAGTGCTTTCGCGTTCGGGATGCTAGCCTTTGTAACAGCCTCAAGGGCCAGAATAGGAGAAACAACAATAATGCGTTTTCCCTGGGCCAGAGGTCTCTCTTTAATAACAGCCTTCTGTACAGCAGTGAGAATTTTCTCTGTGGGTGCAAATCGTTGTTCAGCAGCAGAATACAAGTGTGACTTGTATGCAATCAGGACTGTCTCACCTTCATTAAATGTGACATAAGTAAACCGAATGGCCCCAGCTATCACCCTGATGACCAAATGTGTACCTCAGCCTATCTCAAGCCCACCTACAGACCAGCATGCACACATGTCAACACCCAAGGGAAGCTCAGGCAAACATAAGCACCACACATCCCACAGGCACTCACGGAAGCATCACACACATGCAGACACACCAACATCCACTGCCTCCACTGTGTCCCCCTCCTCCTCGTCTCCTTCCTCCCTCCCTGTCTCGTCTACACTCACACCTGCATGCACTATCTCTACAGCCACTACTTCCCTCTCCAGCACACCCACCACCACACCTCGCTCACGTGCAGTCACCACCCCCACTACCATTCACACGTCCCCTGTGTCCTCTCCCACTGTGTCTGTGACACCCCCTCCCAAGATACACAAACGCAGGCACACACCCACCCAACAGCCATCCAACTCACGACAGCCTCCAGCGCATGCACCTTCACCCAAAGTCAGCAAACGAACACCTCCTACAACCACCACCTCTTCCTCCACTCCCAAACCCCCTCCAGCTACCTGTCCCAGTGTGTCAGAAAGACTTTTCCTGTCCAACCTTGACCTCTTTCCAACACCTCCCTCACCCCGTCCGTCTCCTAGGTCCCGAACTAGCACCTCAGCCACAACATCTCCGGGACCAGTGGTGCCTGTAGTCACCGGAATCTGGAGTGCACCGGCCACCAGGGCAGCCAGTGTGTCACAGAGCCACGGCACAGACAGTCCCCCACCTGTGAAGCATCAGAAGTTGGCCAGTGCCCGGCGGGGGAGGGGGAAGACTCCAGCCACCAAAGCCGCTCCCAGGGGTCCCGGTGGGAGTGTGGAGTCAGCTGTGACACCTTCCAAGGTGAGGAAGGGCCACAAGAAACCCGGCATGTCTGGGAAGAGCAGACTGCCATCATCCCCACTGCCCAGGAGGCCACCACCAGCACCAGCCCAGCTGCCCATGAGGCCACCGCCAGCACAAGCCCAGCTGCCCAGGAGGACACAGCCAGCACCAGCCCAGCTGCCCATGAGGCCACCACCAGCACAAGCCCAGCTGCCCAGGAGGCCACCGCCAGCACCAGCCCAGCTGCCAATGAGGCCACCGCCAGCACAAGCCCAGCTGCCCAGGAGGCCACCACCAGCACAAGCCCCGCTGGGCCATGAAGGACAGCCAGCAAAAGCCCAGCTGGGCCAAAAGCACAGCTGAACAGGGCACCGCCGCCTCAAGCACCGCTGAACAGGGCAGCGCTGTCTCAAGCACCGCTGAACAAGGCACCACCGTCTCAAGCACCGCTGGACAGAGCACCACCACCTCAAGCACTGCTGGCCCATGATCGGCAACGGCACTGACGCTACTGAGTCCGTCATGGGGTGAATGAAGTACTCTGGGCACCATGCCCCTTCCAGAACCAGTGGAGACTGTCATCCACTACCTCTGTCCTTAGCAGGACGAAGCACTCTGGGCACCATGCCCCCTCCAGAAACAGTGGAGAGATTCATCCACTACCTCTGTCCTTAGCCGGATGAAGCACTCTGGGTACCATGCCCCCTCCAGAACCAGTGGAGACTGTCATCCACTACCTCTGTAAATAGCAGGATGAAGCACTCTGGGCACCATGCCCCCTCCAGAACCAGTGGAGAGATCCATCCACTACCTCTGTCCTTAGCAGGATGAAGCACTCTGGGCACCATGCCCCCTCCAGAACCAGTGGAGACTGTCATCCACTACCTCTGTCCTTAGCAGAATGAAGCACTCTAGGCACCATGCCCCCTCCAGAACCAGTGGAGACTGTCATCCACTACCTCTGTCCTTAGCAGAATGAAGCACTCTGGGCACCATGTCCCCCTCCAGAACCAGTGGAGAGATCCATCCACTACCTCTGTTCTTAGCAGGATGAAGCACTCTGGGCACCATGCCCCCTCCAGAACCAGTGGAGACTGTCATCCACTTGAGAGACTGTGGCTTTGCACTCCCCAGGATGGAACAGTGGGCAACCCACCCACTGTAGAGACTAGAGAGACTGTGGCTTTGCACTCCCCAGGATGGAACAGTGGGCAAGCCACCCACTGTAGAGACTTGAGAGACTGTGGCTTTGCACTCCCCAGGATGTGTCAGTGGGCATGTGGCCCCCTCGTGGATTTGCATTGTGCACTCAAGAGGCTGAGGTGCCCCCCCTTTCCCTCCCCCTGAGGTTCCTGTTTAGTTGCTATCTGATGCCCCTGCAGTGTTCTCTCCATCATGGTCAGGGATCTTGTGTGGGCCTCGCCCATACCTTGTGGTCCCAGTGTTCCATGGACTTAATTGGAGCACTACCTGGACTACTATGCTTGGTATATATTTTGTAAATGTTGTATAGATATATTTCTGCCTACTTGATTTTAATATATTACAATGGTTACACTCATTTTCTATTGTCTTTGCATTCTTCCAGGGGGTTTGGGGGGTGTAACTGTGATGTATTAATATGCATTAGTGTGTGTGTTGTAGTGG
This sequence comes from Pleurodeles waltl, assembly GCF_031143425.1. NCBI lineage: Eukaryota > Metazoa > Chordata > Amphibia > Caudata > Salamandridae > Pleurodeles > Pleurodeles waltl. The sequence continues at coordinate 266,356,390 of NC_090440.1, forward strand.
GTGGGAGTAGGGGTGTTGCGCGTTGCGTGTATGTGTCCCTGTTTTTTGCCTCCCCTATGTTGTAGGTGCAGTACTCACTGTGGTCTTCGCCGCCAGCGTTCGTGCTCCTGGTAGAGGAGCAGGAAGACTATCGCAGGTAGAATTTGGAGTTCCGGGTCCATGGTGTCCTCGTTCCTCGTGGGGTATGTAGAAGTGAGCATTTTTATTTCGGAATTCCTGTTTCCGCCGTGTTTTTATCCGCGATGAATCCGCCCCGTAAAAGGTGGCAGATTGGCCTGTCATGATAGTGTGGGTGGTACTTTTTCCTCCACCTGTCTGTTGGCGGTGACCGCTGCGCTGTTTGTTTGTACCGACATGGCGGTCAGAGTTTTAAAGTGGCTGTCTTTATTGGTGGTTTCCGCCACGGTCATAATTGCAAAAAAAACGTCCGGCGGCCTGTTGGCGGTTTTACCACCGCTTTATCACCGTCCGCCAGGGTTGCAATGACCACCTATATGTTGTAATTATTTCAGCATGTGCTGGTGATATATAGCGAGGGTCAGACCTACTCGTTCGGAAACCCCTGAGGTGACAAAATGTTGATGACACCCTTTGGTATCTATTGGCCACACTAACTACCCTCCTGGACTTGTCAGTGAAGTGTTAAATGTACCATTCTGGACCCATTCAGTAAGCTCACTAAAAGTTGAATTTGTGTGCTTCTACCAGTTATCAAATCGAGCAGGGGCAGGGATGCTAGGCATGTTTAATTCTCTGATTGTAGCTAAACCTAAGCAACTGGTCTGTTTTACTGTTTCATTAAAAAAAAAAATTTGAACGGGAATGAGACATTCTCTAAACAATGTTTCTCTACCGTGAGTTTCCCAAGTTTTTGTTTCCCAAACACTTTTCAAATCAATATTGTTTTACCAATATTCATAACCTTCAATTGATAACCGGGAAACAAAGTAGTCCGAATATATACATTTTGTGTTGGTCAATAACATTTGTTTATCCTTAGTCGGAGTTAACTTAAAATAATATGACTCAGCATGCTTTTGATGAGGCCCAGAAAAATACGTAAATTTATCAAAATAAGTTTTGGAACTCCCTTGCGGGGGAGTCGGGCAATGTTCCCATTGCGCATAGCCAAATATTGTTTTGGGACTGCTGGCTTTATGTATGAAGTGGTGCCCATAATAATTATAGCAAAACATGTCACCATAATTATCTCTAAACTGGTAAACATCTTCATTTTCATAGACAGTGTAATATTGCAATTCTGTCATCATTGAATCAACTGTCCTCACATCCCAATCATCAGATAAAATGCCTGGTATGGTTATATCATTCATAGATAACTTTAGCACATATGGGGGCATATTTATACTCTGTTTGTGCCGGAATTGCGTCGTTTTTTTTTACGCAATTCCGATGCAAAACTAACTCCATATTTATACTTTGGCGTTAGACCCGTCTAGCGCCAAAGATCTTGGAGTTTGCGTCATTTTTTAGCGTGGACACCTACCTTGCGTTAATGATATGCAAGGTAGGCGTTCCCGTCTAAAAAATGACTCCGAGGCATGTGCGCCGTATTTACACTCCCGGGCAAAAATTACGCCCGGGAGTGGGTGGGTCCAAAAAAATGACGTCCAGCCGTTTTAGCGTCATTTTTTAACGCTTGGTCAGGGCACGCGTTAAGGGACCTGTGGGCTCGGAAGGAGCCCAGAGGTGCCCTCCCATGCCCCCAGGGACACCCCCTGCCTGTAAGTTCAGGTAAGTATATATTTTTTCTTTTTGTGTGGCATAGGGGGGCCTGATTTGTGCCCCCCTACATGCCACTATGCCCAATGACCATGCCCAGGGGACATAAGTCAGCTGGGCATGGCCATTGGGCAAGGGGGCATGACTCCTGTCTTTGCTAAGACAGGAGTCATTTCAATGGGGGTTGGGAGTCAAAAAAAATTGCGCTAATCGGGTTGAGGCGAAAATTTTGCCTCAGCCTGACTTGCCCCATTTTTTGGCGCCCAAGCTCCATTTTCCCCTACTCCGGCGCTGCCTGGTGTAAGTCATTTTTTTTTACGCACACCAGGCAGCTCCACCGGCTAACGTCATTCCATAAATAAGGCGCCCGCATGGCGCTTTGGAATGGCGTTAGCCGGCGTTAAATTTTTTTACGCACAACTGCGTTGGCGCAGTTGTGCGCCAAAAAGTATAAATACGGCCCATGGTATTTGAATTATTTCAGTGGGACCGTATATATCAAACATTACTTTATCCCACACAATCCCATCTGGAATCGGTACTGCAGAAATGTTCACAAAGGACAAGTCTCTTCGAACCTTATGTGATGAAAAATGTGGTTTCAACACCTCCTCCACCTGTTCAGCCGCTGATCTTGAGGGAAGAAAATGACCATGTATCAACAGAAAAAAGGTAACGACAAACCCAATCCAAAGAAAAAATGCTAGCATTGTCAATAAAAGCCACATATAGTTCCATGGAAGAACAAAATACGTATCTTTAAGCCAACCCATCAGCTTACGTGGACCTGACAGGTCATCAGTCGAAGAGGCGAACAAGTCGATAGACCATTGTTGTTGTTGGCAAAGTAACCAGAGGCAGTTTGTGCAAAAGACGTTGCCGTAGTCAATGGAGGAGTTGGTGTTTCCCGCAGTGGTATACTGTAGACAGCACCATCCGTCTCGTTCGTAGTCATGGTGACTTGTTCAAATGTTTCTAAGTTGGTCGTTGTTAGTGGAACCAATGCGAGATCATAATCCACCCTCCCCAAGCTCGGAGAGTCAACAGTGTTGGTATAGACAACTTGAAGCGGAATGTCTTCTCCAGTAGTGAGAGGGATTCAGGAACTACTGGACGTTCCTCTTGGTCGGCTGTGTAGAATCGGCTACATGTTGTAACTTAACATTGTCAATAGAAACAAAGCAATTTTCTTTGGCACCTGGCAACGGGCGTAGAATAACAGTTCTGGTTCCGTCTATCCGCAACACGGACTGGTGCTCGATAAGAAGGGGCAAATTATTTTTTCACTGCGACCTTTTCACGCACAAGATCCCCAACCTTGGGAATCCAGCCAGTAGGTGTTACTGGCACATCCTTAATTCCTGTGGAGGCAGCACTGTTAGAAGAGTTATCTTCACGGAACTGCCGTAATTCCTATAAAACAGTGACACGATCATTTATGTCAAAAGGTGTTTCCGCCGCCACCACACCAGGACCATCAAGACCTGGAACAAACATTTGTGTTCCGAACAGGCACTCATATGAAGTACGACCCCCCAGGGACCTTCTAGGCAGGTTATTTAGTGCTCTCTGAACTCCATACAGGTGAGTTAGCCAACTACGACTCGTACCTAAGACTCTGGCTGTTCAGGATTGCTTTAAATCGCGGTTTAATCGCTCCACGACAGAATTTCCCTTGAATGAAATGGAGGCGAGTACTGGAGCTGGACCCCCAATGAAGCCATGGTGTCCCTGAATGCCCTTGAGGCAAAAGCAGGGCCCTGGTCCGAATGGAATGCCGCAACTGCATATCTACCGATAAAGACTCGCAAATCTTTAATAACAGACCGAGCGTCATCCGAGCGTGGTGGCCACACCCACACAAATCTGGAGCAGGAATCAACAGCGACTAGTATATATTTATATGCCCTCTCCGGTGTTAATGGACCACAATGATCCAGGTACACACATTGTAATGGTTTGTTTGAGATTAAGAGGGGTGTCTGCGGCGGGCGCTTACCTGTTGAAACTTAAATTTGTTGACATATGTCACAACAAAGGACATACTGCTTGGTTTCTTTATAGAGACCAGGCCACCAATAGTGGGCCAGTAATAGTGAAATTGTAGCTGCCACCCCAGCATATGCAGATGCCACCCCCTCATGCGCTGCCTTTATCAATTGTGGTCTTACATCTCTATTGGGGATGTCGCATACGCCTACGCCTGGGATTTTAACTTCAGCGTTTAGCATACTTCCCACTAAGTATTGGTATTTATTAGGAAATTCTTTAGGATAAGGCGTACCATCAACCATAGCTTTTATGGCAGCCATAATGTCTGTGTCTGGTTTGGAACTCGAACGAGTCACTGCAGCTACAGTGGCAACTGCCACTGCCGACTTTGCGGCTTCATCAGCCAAGGTATTTCCAGCAACGTGTATTCCAATGCTGGTGTCCAAGTGTATGCACAACATGGACCTTAGGTAGCGTCTCTTTCAGGTCTGCCACCTTCCCCCACAGTAGTCTGTATTTTATGGTGTTGCCTTTCGAATCTCTGAACCCATTCAGGTGCCAGTAATGCAGATATTCATTAAAGAACTGGACGCAATAATACGAATCACAAACAACCAGGGTGAACTGTGTCGGATTTGTATGTTCTAGTGCCAGTAGTAGAGCTTTTAGCTCAGCCAATTGCGCTGTACAATCCCCTAAGGTCTGGGTATAGGTATGTCCGGGGCAGAATTTCTCCCACTCCAAATAGCCGCTCACAACTGCACATGCAGCAAAATATTGATGTTTTGTACCAATCGCCGGTTGCGCAGACCCATCAGTGTACATGACTACCTGCTATTGATCAATAGGCAATGTGTCAGCGGGTACTGGATATTCAACTTCATATTGTAGAAATTCCTGAGTTTGTAACTTTGGGTCAAAAATGTAGTCTACATCAGTGGCTGTCAAGGACGTGGCCCATTGTACCCATCTTCGGTGGAGTGCTTTCGCGTTCGGGATGCTAGCCTTTGTAACAGCCTCAAGGGCCAGAATAGGAGAAACAACAATAATGCGTTTTCCCTGGGCCAGAGGTCTCTCTTTAATAACAGCCTTCTGTACAGCAGTGAGAATTTTCTCTGTGGGTGCAAATCGTTGTTCAGCAGCAGAATACAAGTGTGACTTGTATGCAATCAGGACTGTCTCACCTTCATTAAATGTGACATAAGTAAACCGAATGGCCCCAGCTATCACCCTGATGACCAAATGTGTCTTATTGTCCCGTGTGTGTAGATGTTTTGCTGCTACCATGTCTGCTTGTAACTCTCGAAGAGTATGTGTATGTTCAATTGTCCAGAATTTGCTAGAAAAATCAGGACGTATTAATTCATATAAAGGTTTTATGCGTGTAGCATAATCAGGAATGTATGTTCTGCCAAAATTTAGAAAGCCCAACAATGACTGGAGTTTCTTAATCGTGTTTGGTGGTTGCAATTGTGCACACTTCTCTAAAAATTGTGACTCTAGGCTCTTCCCTTCATTCGACAGCTCATATCCCAGGCTGAGGAAGGCTATTTTTTATTTTTTTCAATTAAATTTGTAGCCGAGTTCGGCAAACCCCACAACAATGCGGGCCACCCGTCTTAAATGTTGTAGTAACTCGTCATCCATGAGATATATGTCATCCACATATGACAATGCTTCAGAGTCCAACTCGTGTAAAATAGCAGTCACCCGGGCTGAAAACAGTCCTGGGCTGTTCTTATACCCCTGAGGCAAAATGACAGAATTGTTTCTGATAGCCTAGCGCGCTAAAGCCTGTTAAGTCTCTGCTTTCAGGCGCTATATTCTGGCAGAAAAACCCATTCGAGATATCCAAAGTTGTTTTGTATTTTTTCCGCACAATGTTGCTCATTAGTGCAGTGCTATGCGAATTTTGTATAGCATATGTACGTGTATGTCCGTTCAAATGTCTTTAGTCTAAAACTATTCTATATCAATGATCTGGTTTTGCTACACAAAATAAGGGATTATTCCTCGGTGAGACACAGGGCTCAATCACTCCCTGGTATTCTAATTGAGGAAGTATCTCTCTCACCGGTGCCCTTGCTTGATGTTTTATGGGATACTGCGGTTGTGGCCGAGGTTCACCTTTAACGGGAATTACATGATATGGAGAATCCCTGTCCCACCCTGCGTGATTTCTTTATGACGCAGGTGCCTGTGCGAGAGCCCATTTTATAGAATAGGACTCAACGAGTACTTGCGGAACAAGGGGCGAGAAGGAAGGTTTAATAACCTCTTCCCCAGCTGGGCAGGTGCGGACAAAATCAGGCGGCCAATCTTGTTCAGCCAACAAAATGTCATATATCTTAACTACACGATCCCAAAAGATTGCATGTATTGTGCATTCAATGTCTCCTTCCAATTGTAAAGTCACTCTATACACCCTATCGGGTTCAGAGACATGCATATCTGCTGTTTCTACTTGGATAAAGTCATCAGTTGCTTTCACCTCCAGATGCTCTAGAAGATTCTGGCGAACTATTGTGACCTCTGCCGCGCTGTCTAGTAGTGCAAGAGCCCATTTATTGTTCTTCAAGAGAACCCTCTATCTGAATGGCATGTCTAACTGAGACTGCTGCCACCTTTTTCTTTTTAAACTGTTGTTTTTGTTGTACCGGTTTCTCTTCCTTCTTGACAGAAACCTCAGAAGAGCGTTGTGATTCCTATCTCGGTTTCACGTACTCCGTTCTCCGCTCTGACTGCCTACCTCTCTCATTTCTCTTTTCCAATGAGTCCTGAAAGGAACGAAATTGGCGTGTATCAGTATATTGATATCTATCAGGCATTTTTAGATTATGGGGGTCATTCCGACCCTGGCGGTCCAAGACCGCCAGGGCCGGGGACCACGGAAGCACCGCCAACAGGCTGGCGGTGCTTCCCAGCCCATTCTGACTGCAGCGGTAAAGCCGCGGTCAGAAAAGGGGATCCTGCGGTTTCCCGCCGGATTTCCCCTGCATGGGCTGAATCTCCATGGCGGCGCTGCTTGAGATTCCGACCCCCTTACCGCTATCCTGTTTCTGGCGGTTTTTACCGCCAGGAACAGGATGGCTGGAACGGGTGTCATGGGGCCCCTGGCCATGGCATGGCCCCTGGCATGGGCAGTGCAGGGGCCCCCTAACAGGGCCCCATAAAGATTTTCACTGTCTGCTTAGCAGACAGTGAAAATCGCGACGGGTGCAACTGCACCCGTCGCACCCCTGCAACTCTGCCGGCTCCATTCGGCTTTCTTGTTGCAGGGCCTTTCCCGCTGGACCGGCGGGCGCTCTTTTGGCGGTCGCCGCCGTCCCAGCGGGAAAGCCAGAATGGCCGCCGCGGTCTTTTGACCGCAGAGCGGCCATATGGCGGAAACCGCGTGGCGGGCGGAGCCTATGTCTATTCCTGAGATTATATTTATTCTGCGGGTTCTCCGTACGTGGAGATTCTCCCCTTTCTTTTTTAGGTGTTTGTTGTTTTTTCTCCCAGCTCTTCTTAGTACCCTCAGGTTGTTGTTTAGTATTGTCTTTATTACTTTTTCCTTGAAATTGAGGTTTTTGCGGTCTAGCCCCCAGGCTATCACGACTGATACTAGAATAAGTTTCCGCTATTATTTTAGGCAGTTCCCGCTCCTGATCTTGTTGTGGAACGTCACAAAGACGCATACGCACTGCAAGTGCAACTGCTTCCCCTTTAAGATTACTTAAGATCATTGAAGAAACCGTGGCAAAGTTGCCCATCAGTTGCATTCCTAAATCTAAGGCCGTTACTGCATGTGGTTGTGCTGGAGCAGCACGCGCTGGGTTTGTATTTAGTGTCTGCATTACAAATTGTACTAATCGTCTATATGTTGCTGTTAAGTCAGTATATAAGCGTCGAACCTCAGCCACCGCCATATTTGCAGCCGCAGGATGAGGTGTATATGTGGCCAACAAAGGCCAGGTAGGACCTTCATTACTTAGTGGACCTAACCTTACTGGTAATATCATATAGGATAGGGTGCCACCAAGCCAATTATCTTGATAAGATAGAGGTATCTCTAAATATGCGTACGCCCTGTATTGTCCAGGCGCGTTCGCTACTGTATATGTATGGAATGTATTTGTGTTCCCATCAACTGCTGAATATGTGACCCAAGAGTAAAAAAGTTCTGTTCTATAGGCTGCGTGGGTCCACCACAAACGTGACTGGACCACCCTGGGCTGTAAGGCCGTTTGCTAGCAAATGTGCTGTGAGCGGTTGTCTCATGTTAAGAGCTATTTGTACAACCTGGGGATTCACCATTAAAAAAGCACCAAGAATTCATAGAAGGCACAACAAAAGTTTTTTTTTCCTTTCAAGGTTCAAGCTTGAACAACCACCCGCTGTAAATAGGGTTACCTATACAGCGGTGGCGGAAGTCCTTAGTACCACGGACGTCTCCGTATACGGAACTGAGGGATCATTATATTATATGAGACTGAGATATACCGGTGGACCCAAAAATTAGAGCCTGACCAAACGTTGGCAGCGCCATGTCGCGTAGGCTCTCATTATCCTAATGAGACTACTGGATTTTGAGTGGCAAGATCGTTCACAGAGTGGGGGACTGAGTCTGACCCACGGTGAAGGACCCTTGTCACTCTAAATCCGGGTTTTGCTCCGGGTAACTAGCAGTGCCTCATCTCTCCCAAAGGGAAGAGACAATTGGGCAGCCGAGCACACAGCATCTTAGTACTTCCCAGGGAAGCCGTGGTCACTCAGGTCACAACCGGTTCTCTCATACACAGGGCGGTCTCATATATAAATGACAAAGGCAGTTTGAGTTTTAAGATTGGTTTAATAAAACGACTGCATTATGGATAGCAAAGGGTGAGCTGCAACAACCAGAACTACACAACACAGTAGGATTAAAATAGTAACGATGAGAGTGAAGCACAAGAATAAGGCTATCATAGTGCAACTAGATTAGGTCCTCTCTAAGTTATATTCTGAGCACAGCATGTAAAGCTCTAAGCCTGCCTTTCAGGTTCCCCCGGGAGGACATCAACCCTCATACCTGAGCAAAGGTCTGTAATCTGCATCAGCTTCTGCAATGGGGCAGTCAGCATCTAGTTCTAGGTTCCTGGTCGGAATTTCCCTCTAACATGTACTAGGACTAGAAAGAGTTTTTATAACTAACACGCAGATGTTCTAAGAAAATGTCCCTACGTAAGGATGCGTTTTGTCTATGAACACTAGAGACTAAACTTCTACCACGTGTACCGGCAATGTACCAGAATGCATTGTTTGAGAACACAGGGGGTGATTCCGACCCTGGTGGTAAAAACCGCCAGGGCCGGGGTCCGTGGGAGCACCGCCAACAGGCTGGCGGTGCTCCTTTGGGCATTCTGACCGCGGCGGTACAGCCGCGGCCAGAAACGGAAAGTCGGCGGTGTACCGCCGACTTTCCGCTGCGCAGGGGAATCCTCCATGGCGGCGCAGCTTGCTGCGCCGCCATGGGGATTCTGACCCCCATACCGCCATCCTGTTCCTGGCGGTTTCGGCCGCCGGGAACAGGATGGCGGTATGGGGTGTCGTGGGGCCCCTGGGGGCCCCTGCAGTGACTGCACTGTACAGTGACTGCACAGTGACTGCACTGCAGGGGCCCCCGTAAGAGAGCCCCACTTTGAATTTCAGTGTCTGCTTAGCAGACACTGAAATTCGCGACGGGTGCTACTGCACCCGTCGCACCCCTTCCACTCCGCCGGCTCCATTCGGAGCCGGCTTCCTCGTGGAAGGGTGTTTCCCGCTAGGCTGGCGGGCAGCCTTTTGGCGGTCGCCCGCCAGCCCAGCGGGAAACCCAGAATGACCGCCGCGGTCTTTTGACCGCGGTACGGTCTTCTGGCGGTTCCCGCTTGGCGGGCGGCTCCCGCCGCCCGCCAAGCTTAGAATCACCCCCACAGTGCTGAACTAAGTTAAACAGTGTGATAGAAAGAAATAAAACAAGACATTAAATCTGGTTATTATAAAATAACAGTGGCAGTCGGAATAAAATGTATCTAGGGCAAAGTGCACAAAGGCCTAATATGTTAACCTAACGTGCATGAAGCTAATTAAAAAATGGCTACATTACATGACCCTTGTACCAAGGTAACAGGGGTGGGTATGTCTCTCATTGGCACGGAACAGACAGATTTGGGTAACACTGCCATGCTCTTACTTTAGGCTACAGATTAGTCTTTAGGTAGGAATAATTTATCTATGTTCATTGCGGTATGCTGGCGTTGGCTATAATTACATCACCAATGTTCACAATCTTAATTTTATTATGTCTCATTGTCCTCATTATTGTAGCTCATGCATTTTATTGTAGATTGCAGTCTTTTCAATAAATCTAGTCAAAGCTATCCTGCATCTCCTTCTTTGCCTGTGTGTGTATACAAGATGCATTGCTTAAGAGAGAAAAGGGCATGACCCATTCACCACAACTCCCCTGGGGAGTCACTGTTGTGTCATGTGCTAGACTGCCGCAATTCGCCTTCACCCTTTGTGTCTGGATGAGATACTGCTAGCAAGGCAGTAGAGTTGGACTGACAGGTGTATGGAGAACAAACAATTGGCAAATACGGAGGAGGGAGGCTTTGTTTAGAGCATGCCATATTCCCTTATAAATGATTTTTTAATTGACATGGTTCAGCAAACGTGTTTCGGTTGAGCAAAAATAAACGGAATGAACGTGTCCAGTATCTTCACACCAGCAAAATTTCACGATTGGCAGACACTTTTGAATGTCACGGAAGAACAGCTAACTGCTTGGGTTCAAAATGGTACCTTTCAGTCCTCACTTTCATGTTCCTGCCAGTGGTTATTATGGTTAATGGACACAAATGGTTGCCAGGCACATGTTTTTAATTCCACATGGGGATTCAGAGCAAGCTGGCCGAACCCTCACTATGTCATGGCTCAACATTCTGGTATCATTACAACACATACGTGGTCATTTTGAGTTTGGTGGTCTCGGGATCACCGTGCAGGCGTGGGAGGTCGTATCGCCAACAGCCTGATGTTGAAGACCGCCATATTATGACCATGGCAGTCTTCCCAAAAGAATACAGCCAATACACCGCCAGTAATGCCAGTGCGGTCTGACCACCACAGGTGGTGATAGGAACCTTCAGACCAGCAGGGAGCATGTTTCCGCCGGACATATTAAGAGGCTTTACACCCCTAGGGTTTCCACCATGGTTGCACCGCCACGGAAACCCTGGTGGAAATGAATACAATAAAAAGAAACACAGAGCTGACTGGAGCCACCATGCATCCAGAACTCAAAGTCCTCCCACTGCTCTAGCTCGTACAATGATCCAGATCCAGCGACGGCGATGAAGACAACAACCGTAAGTACACACCTAGCACACACTGGAGGGAAAGGCATTAGTACACACCCATGGCCAACACACACAGCCAGGATGCCTTGACGGGCACACACACATGTACCTGTGCACCTATACAAACACACACACCTTGACATACACACATGCACACATACTACACAAATGAACTACACACACTACTAACAACACACACATGAATGACACACACCATCCTGCACACACACAACACCACCACTGTCAAACACATTCATACATAACACCACTGACTCACACAACCGCATCACAACCGCAACGACACATACGCTTCACCAACCACTCTCACTGCACACCTCCACATCACAACACATTCACACAACAACACGTAACAACACCACATAACCAACCGACACTAACACACACCCATACAACAAATGAGTTGTCATAACACATACACACAATGCATAGGACATTGCCAACAACACACACACATAACCACACAATGGCACACAACACCAACATAACACATCGCACCACAAACAATACACAATATACCTACCCAAGTGCATGTGACTACACAATGATATCACACACACAATACACACCCATCACAGAGGGACAGATGCCAGGGCCTCACACACACATGCAGGCCATGCACAACAGGACACACAACCAACACACACACATGTCACACACACAAACTAAGGATCACACACACAAATCTGACATGGAGAAAGAAAGGTTGGACAAGTAGTGTTTGATGGATGCCATCATCTAGTTGGCCCAGATGGATTCAATCTTTAAAACAAATAGAAATATTTAACTATGTACAATAATAGGCTATAGGCCAGTCCAATGTCCGAGGTGCCAAAGGCACACTAGGCACCTTACTGTGTCCAACTTGACTCCTGGCAGCAAAATTACCTCCACAGGGTAGGGGCATCAAGAGGGCATGCAGGCAGCTCAGTGACGAGGGTGGGGTTAGAGGTGGGGTTTGGGCTTGGGAGGGGGGTCCTTTGGTTTGGGTTTGGGCGAGGGTCCTTGGGTCTCTCCTTGGGAGAGGGGGCTTGGCTTTGGGGGGAGTCAACTTTTTTGCAGGGGCAGGGGCACTAGCGGGGGAGCAGGGGAGGGCTTTGAGGTGGAAGGGCTGTACTTGGGGAGGGACACAGAGCGCTCCTGGCTATCACAGGGTGGGAGAGAGGTAGGGAACAGGGAAAACTCATACAGAAAACATTTCTTTGGCACATAGGGGCGGTCATGGGAAAAGGGTTTGGGAGTGGAGGGAGAATGAGTAGTCGTAAGATGTGTGTTTGTGCTTGTCTTGGGTGCAGGTGCATGCATGGAATGCTTGTGTGTGTCTGTTGGGTGAGTGAGTGTGGTGCTGGGAGGGGGAGAGGTGCTGGGAGATGCCATGCTGGATGGGTAACTGTCTGTTGGGGTGGTGTCTGCAGTCATGGTACTCGTGCTTTGTGGGAGTGTCAGTGGTTGTGGTGGGGGCGGGTGTTGTGACTAGGGTGGATTCTGAGGGTCGGGTATTGTGGTGACTGTGGGTAAGATAGGACTGGTGGCTGGATCTGCAAATGATGATGTGCTGCCTGCTGGAATCTCTGGTGTAGTGTCAGTGAAAGAGGGGATGGTGGGTAAGTCTGTGCAGGGAGTGAATGTTGTTTTGTCTGTAGGTGGGTGTTGTCTGTGTGCGTGCCGGTGGTGGATCTTGTGGTGCTTGTGTTTATCAGTGCCAACCGTGTCTGTTGTGGTGGATACATGCCTTTGTGAATGTTTTCTGGATGGGTGTAGGGAGAGGGGTTTGGGATTGGGGAGATGTAAGTGGAGGGTGGAAAGTTGACAAAGGGACTTTGGCTGCCGTCAGTGAGGAAGCAAGAGCCTGAAAGGTTCTTTGCAGGGCAGCCATGGCACCGCAAATGCATTCCATTGTTCTGTTGTACTTGAGCTGCCAGTCCCTAGATTGCATTCACAACGGTGGACTGAACCCCAGAGATGGACCTCAGGAGGTCAAAAGCCTCCTCACTGAGGGCAGCAGGGTTGACTGGGGCAGGGGCGTCTGCAGTGAAGGCGATGCCCACCCTCCTGGGTGAGCGGGCATGGGCAACTGGGTGGGGGAGCTACAGGGAGGGTGGTGCACGTAAGGGGGGTGATGAACAAAGTTGGTGCTGGGGTAGTCCCAGATGGATTCACCAATGCCAGGGAGTGTCCATTGGAGGAGGGCTCCAAAGGAGAGATGTTTGATCCGGTCTCCCCTATTGCACTCCCCTCACCCTCCGTCCCACTAAGTCTCTCGATGTTAGTGGTGCCACCTTCCTAGGTCCAGTGGGCTGCTGCTTCCGCACTCCCCTGTGCCCCTTCTCCTCCACCAGGAGATGCTGATGCACACAATGAGAGAGTGAGAGGGGGGAGGGATCGGAGTCAAAATGTTTAACCTTCACCTCCCATTGACACTGCATAACATGTACATCAGTCACAATAAACATCAAACATAGGCAACATCATTGGCAAATGCACATTACCTATAACATATCATGACATGCCACTACTTCCCACACCTGGCTGCCAACCCTCACACCTACAGCAATAACTAAGTAGGAGGACAGCACTACTAGACTCATCCCCATGATGCCAACCTATGCCCTCTTAAGCTGGCACAGCATGCCCTGGATGCACTATCAATACCATGCTTGATTACACATCTTACCTCACATACCCCTATCACCCATTAGATGTGAATATGACACAACAATACACCTCAGTACCCTACAGTGACAACACCTAAATAGTCCTTGTCCACTGTCAAATTTCCATCACAGTGAAGACAAGTCCAAACACTGAGCACACAACACCTACCTGTCCTTACACATGGCTGCCCACTCAGTATAGTGAGGCCATCATGGAGAACAACTTAGATTTGGCAAATACTAGTCAGACACCCAAACACTTCACATCAGATGTGTCATGCAATACCCAAACCACTCCCAATCTGCCACAACCTAATAGCCAAGCTGTAAGAGTCACAGGCCATCAGAAGTGCCCCCAACTATCCATGTCGACATGATGTAGGCAGGCAGTCAGCAATGCAGCAGAGAACAAGCTAGGGCTTTGTTATACATGCCATATACACACATCATGGTGACACATCAGAGATCTTCCAGGGCACTTACCACCACATGTACCAACCCATACTTTGGAAGGACACATCCCCACAAGTATAAGCCCCAGGAATGCTAGAACTGTGCAATCAGACCTCATCAAATCTACATGTATTAGTGTGCCAGATTGCCTACCTACACATACCCTACAGCCAGCAGATCACCTATATATGCCTAGTCAGCTCTCAGGCCAGTACTCCTGTCCCATGAAGGACAGTGCAGTGGTGGATCTGTAATGCCATCCCCACAATCTATCTATACCAGTTACAGTATATGATCCTATGTAGTCCCAGGGATTGAAGGAGAGTTGCACAGTCACATATAAAGGTTGGCTAAACAGATGGGAGTAGACTGACACATCAGAGCCACTGATGCAGATGGATAGAGCTGGTCATACACAATGCTTAGGGTACTACTGACACTCACATCCATCATAGGGCCATGATGGAGTCACACATGTGCCCATGTCATTTGTGCATCTTCACATGATTTGGAGAGGTATGGAACAGGGAGATGACAATCCACTGACAGTAGAGCATGGGGACAACAACAACAAAAGATACTCAGCAAGGGTGACTACTTCCCAAGCCAAGTCCCAGGATACAGTCAGTACTCACCCCCTTCTGGCTGCTGTTCTACCCTCAAACACCCATCCACCTGAGGGTAGGCCAAAATAGGGGCCAGTTGGGGGGTCAGAGTCTGATGGGTACCCCTCGCTAGGAGGACATCCCCAGCTGGGCCCCCTCGGTCTTCCGGGCCCAGTGACTCAGGTCCTCCCACCACTTGCGACAATGTGTGCTATGCTGGATATTGACTCCCAGGGTCCACACTTGCTTGGCGATGGCACAACAGATCCCCTTCTTTTGATAGGCATTGACCTGCATGGGTAACAGAGACAGAAGGGGAAAGTTATATAGACTAGCACCATACCAACAGCAGTGGACTATAAATATCAGACCCACCAAAGGCCCACACATACTCATCCTCTCGGTTCACACGCCCAAACTCCATGCCCTCTGCATGCATATACTCCCAGACCGGCACACATACGCCATTCACCCTCACACACACCCCTATCACACATGACTATGGCATTGGGCTCCCTGCTTCTCTGGTGCCCCATAAAGCTGTCCATACAGGGGTAGGACCACAAGCCTCTCTAGTTCTTCCAGGGTAAGGCGGGACCCTATCACCTGCAGGATGTGGCATGATGGCTCCCAGAGACAGTACACAGCAGCTCAGCTCGTGGAGGTCTTGCTTGCTAGAGTGTCAGGAGTTACATGAGCTAGGCTGCAGGAAATGGCAGTTATGGCCACTGCGTACAGGACCGTCACTGCCGGTGGTGATCGCCATTGGTCACAGTCTCCCAAAGGCATCAATGTTACCCAATGAGAAGTTGCACAGTGGTTGTTACCGCCTACCGCCATGATGACGTACGCCGGCACAATTAGGTCACCACTACCTGTCCAGTGCTGCAGGTCAGGCAGCTGCCATTTTAGGCACATATAGGGGGTCATTACAACCCTGGCGGACGGTGTTAAAGCAGCGGTAAGACCGCAAACAGGCCGCGGACAAAAAAAGGGAATTATGACCCTGGCGGAAACCGCCAACAAAGACAGCCACTTTAACACACCGCCCGCCACGGCGGTACAGACAAGCAGCGCGGCGGTCACCGCCAACAGACAGGCGGGAGACAATGTACCGCCCATAGTATCAGAACACACCAATCCGCCACCTTTTCCGGGGCGGATTCACTGTGGATAAAAACACGGAGGAAACAGCTTTTGATATGGGAAAACGCTCACCTGAACACACTCCACGAGGAACGAGGACTCCATGGAGCCGGAACTCCAAATACTACCTGCCCTTGTCTTTCTGCTCCTCTACGACCAACAGCGACGTAGGCGCCGAAGATACCGGTGAGTACTGCACCTACGACACGGGGGAGGGGGGAGGCAAAAGTTAGGGGGGCACCCACCAAACACCCCCACCCTCGCATATCACAACATACACACCAATGCAGTCAAAAATATCACATGAACAACCCACAATCCCCCCGGAAGAATGCAAAGACAAAGCGAATTGCGGTGAAACATTGTAATGTGCCAATATACATGTCATACAAAAATATACTGATATATATCTCGAAATCTGTCATAATTATATATCCAATACAAGAAGTAGTGCAGATATGTACACAACAATGTCCGTGCACCAACAGTCCAAAAATGCATGGGTGAGGCCCACAATAGATACCTGACGAAAATCCGAGAGAACACTGCCAGGGCATCAGATAGAAACACTACAGGCACCTCAGGGGGAAGGGAAGGGGGGGCACCTCAGCCACATGAATGCGAAGCCAGATCCACTACGGGGCTCCATGCCCATTGATGTATCCTGGGGAGTGCAAATCCACAGTCTCTCAAGTCTCTACAGTGGGTGGGTTGCCCACTGTGCCATCCTGGGGAGTGCAAAGCCACAGTCTCTCAAGTCTCTACAGTGGGTGGGTTGCTCACTGTGCCATCCTGGGGAGTGCAAAGCCACAGTCTCTCAAGTCTCTACAGTGGGTGGGTTGCCCACTGTGCCATCCTGGGGAGTGCAAAGCCACAGTCTCTCAAGTAGATGCAGTTCTCTACTGGTACTGGGTGGGACTGGTGCCCAGACTGGATGAGTCTCCCTGTGAAAGTTCCTGTCCTGTCACTGTCCCAGCTGCACATGGGATAAGGATGCCTGATGTGGCAGCCTATTCATATCTACACGGTCTTTGCTATGTTCAGTGGTGCTTTGCCATGGCGGTCTTTGCCCTGTTCAGCGGTGTTTTGCCATGGCGGTTCAGGATTGTTCAGCGGTGCTTTACCATGGCGGTTCAGGACTGTTCAGCAGTGCTTTGCCATGGCGGTCTTTGCCCTGTTCAGCGGTGCTTTGCCATGGCGGTTCAGGACTGTTCAGCGGTGCTTTGCCATGGCGGTCTTTGCCCTGTTCAGCGGTGCTTTGCCATGGCGGTCTTTGCCCTGTTCAGCGGTGCTTTGCCATGGCGGTTCAGGATTGTTCAGCGGTGCTTTGCCATGACGGTCTTTGCCCTGTACAGCGGTGCTTTGCCATGGCGGTTCAGGACTGTTCAGCAGTGCTTTGCCATGGCGGTCTTTGCCCTGTTCAGCGGTGCTTTGCCATGGCGGTCTTTGCCCTGTTCAGCGGTGCTTTGCCATGGCGGTTCAGGACTGTTCAGCGGTGCTTTGCCATGGCGGTCTTTGCCCTGTTCAGCGGTGCTTTGCCATGGCGGTTCAGGACTGTTCAGCGGTGCTTTGACATGGCGGTCTTTGCCCTGGTCAGCAGTGCTTTGCCATGGCGGTTCAGGACTGTTCATCAGTGCTTTGACATGGCGGTTCTGATACTGACATTGGTGTGTGGCATGACGATCTCCACACTGGACATTGGTGTGTGGCATGACGATCTCCACACTGAACATTGGTGTGTGGCATGACGATCTCCACACTGGACATTGGTGTGTGGCATGATGTTCTATCATTGCCCAGCGGGGCTGTGGCATCCTGGCCCCTCCTGGGCACTGACTCCGGCGGTGGTCTCCTGACCAGTAACGATACTTGGGCCCTCCTGGGCTGTGACTCTGGCAGTGGTCTCCTGACCAGTAACGTCTGGACCGCTGGAAATGATGGTGCACTTCTCCGCCGTGACACTCACAACAGGCTGGGGAGACTTCCTCGGGACCTTCCCCATCTTTTTTGGAGTTACAGCTGACTCACCAATCGCCTTCATTCCCATTTCAGTTGTAGTCCCACCAGGAGTCTTGACACGGTCCCATCGTCCACTCTCCAATTTCAGAGCCTTTACAGGTGGTGGGCTGACAGTGCCTTGGCTCCAGGTCCTACTGCCTGCCCTGGTGGACGGTGCACTCCAAAAACCTGGAACACGCACCACTGGTACTGGAGGCATTTTGTCTGAGGCGCTACGAGGGGACTGATGAATTGGAGGGGGGGGCAAAAAGGTAAATTTGACATAGGTACAGTTTCTGACGGACACTGGGATGGGTAGTTGGAGGGGGTCTGGGAGTGGAGGAAGAGGAGGTGGTTGTAGGAGGTGTCACTTTAGATGTTTTGGGTGCAGGTGCAGGTACTGGAGACTGTCGTGAGGTGGATGGATGTTGGGTGAGTGATTGCCAGCGTTTGTGTACTTTGGGAGGGGGCGTCACAGACACACTGGGAGAGGACACAGGGGACGTGTAAATGGCAGTGGGGGTGGTGAGTGCAGGTGAGCGGCTTGTGGTGCTGGGTGTCCTGGTGCGAGTCCTAGTGCCAGTAGATGTGGTGCATGCAGATGTGTGTGTAGACGAGACTGGGAGGGAGGAGGGAGAAGAGGAGGAGGGGGACACAGTGGAGACAGTGGATGTTGCTGTGTGTGTATGGGTGTGATGCTTGTGTGAGTGCCTGTGGTGTGTGTGGTGCCTATGTTTGCTTGAGCTACTTTTGGGTGTTGACTTGTGTGCATGCTGGTCTGTAGGTGTGCTTGGGATGGGCTGGGGTACAGGGGATTGGGTCTGGGTGGAGGAAGTTGGAGGGGGGAGGCTGGACACAGGGACAATGGCTGCCATCAGTGCTGAGGCCAGAGATTGCAGGGTTCGCTGAAGGACAGCCTGACCAGAATGAATGCCCTCCAGGAATGCATTACCGCATTGCAACTCTCGTTCTACACCCTGGATGGCATTCACAATTGTAGACTGCCCAACAGTGAGTGACCTGAGGAGGTCAATGGCCTCCTCACTGAGGCCAGCAGGGGTGACAGGGGTAGGGCCTGAGGTACCTGGGGCGAAGGTGATGCCCACCCTCCTGGGTGAGCGGGCACGGGGTGAACGCTGAGGGGCTGCTGGGTGGGCGGTGCTGGTAGGGGAGGTGGCGGCTGTACCTGTAGAAGTGGGGCGCACAGATGGTGGCGCCACCACAGGGGAGCTCACATCGGCGGACGAGTCAGTGTCGCTGGTTGGTGATCCTGTGGCCGACGTGAAGCTCCCTTCGCCCTCCGTCCCACTGGTGCATTCAGAGTCTGTGGTGTGGCCCTCCATGGCCATGTGGGATGCAGCTCCCTCGTGCTCCGGTGCCACTGTACCTCCGCCTGATGATGCTGATGTACAAAAGGACAGGGAGAGCAGGAAAATGGGGGGAGACAGAAGAAAGAGAGTTTTAGTACATGGCATACTGCTACCGTTGGCGGACAAGACAGACGCAGCAGCCCCATGCATTACGCTGTGCTCCTGCCCTCTGCACATGCAATATCTGGGATATGGCCTACATGGCAATGGTAGAAATCTGCGCACATGGATGGCAAAGGGGCAACTATACATCAAATTGCCACTGTTCTGAGCTGGGGTAGAGTGCCACATGGACTACATTACGGAGGGGCCTTGCCTACCTAACTCGCCCTGGCCTAGGAACACCCACAGCCCACCTCCCCCACCCAGACACCTCCACTGCACGCAAAGTCCACAGAATGAGGTTTTACTCACCCCCTTGTGTCTGCTGTGATGTCCTTAAGCGCCCATCCAACTCCGGGTAGGCCACCGCCAGGATCCGGAAGATCAGGGGGGTCATGGTGCGACGGGCACCCCTCCCACGTTGGGAGGCCATCCCCAACTGAGCCTCCGCCGTCTTCTTGCTGCAGCGGCGAATGTCCTCCCATCTCTTACGGCAGTGGGTGCCCTGTCTCTGGTGGGCCCCCAGGGTCCGGACTTCCTTGGCGATGGCACGCCATATGTCCCTCTTCTGGTGGGCACTGACCTACATGACATGCATAAGGAAAGAGGAACAGTCATTACCTACTGCACCGTCAATGTGAGTGGCTCCCTCCCTACTCTGGCCATGTGGCCCATTCATTCCCATGCATTTATGTTCTATGAACTCTGCACCCTTCTCTCTTCCAACCAGCCCTCTCCACCCAGGCATAGCCCATCCAACGTGCTCCCTGTGTACTGACCTGTTGGTCTGGAGGACCGTAGAGTAGCATGTACTGGGGGAGGACCCCATCCAACTCCTGTGCAGTGAAGGCAGGGGCCCTTTCCCCAGACGCAGCAGCCATCGTCGCTTCCAGACCGAGGTCACAGCAGCACTAGCAGTGTAGGTCCTCTCCTGTCGAAGGTCAGGTATCTAGTGATTGAAGAGATAGAAAATGGCGGTGACGTCCGCGGCGGTGACGTCCGTGGCGGGGCGCATCATCCCCGCTGGCGCACCTGTTCATTGGCTCCTGGGACCCATAGGGTCCAATGTTAACCAATGCAGCATTGCGCCGCGCTCTACGACCGCCTACCGCGACGGTGTCCAACGCCAGTGCAGTTACCCCACAATTCCATTGTCCCATTTTAGAGGTCAGGCAGCCGCCATTTCAGGGGCCCACATGGCTTCGTTTACTATTGCGTCACACATAGCTAGGCCTATAATCAACACACATACAGGAAGGGGTTTTGTGAGTGGAGTAGTCTTGTGTGTAACTGTGGATACATACCTGGAGTAATAGTGACTGGTTCTTCGCTGGTGTCCTTCTTAGGCACCGTCAGCTGGGACATATGAGAAGATGGCGGAATCCGCCGGTGTACCGACCGCTGGTGGACCTGTAGACAATGGAAGAAAGACATTTGATCGTGACCTACCGGTTTGACCGTGCCACAATCCAGGAACTATGTACCCAGTTGGAGACAGACCTGATGTCACCAATCCGCCATCCGACTGGAATCCCCCCTGACGTGCAGGTGATGTCAGTGCTCCATTTCCTTGCAAGTGGGTCATTTCAGACTACTGTGGCCATGGCATCAGGGATGTCCCAGCCTATGTTTTCCAACGTTTTGTCCAGAGTGTTGTCTGCCCTGCTGAAACACGTAAGGAGATACATCATTTTCCCTAAGGTGGAGGATTTGCCTACAGTTAAAGGTGACTTCTATGCCCTTGGACATATCCCCAACGTCATAGGTGCTATTGATGGGACCCATGTAGCTCTGGTCCCCCCCCAGAGGAGTGAACAGGTGTACAGGAACAGGAAGAGTTATCATTCGATGAATGTCCAGATGGTCTGTTTGGCAGACCAGTACATCTCGCAGGTAAATGCTATGTTCCCTGGCTCTGTGCATGACGCCTACATCCTGTGGAATAGCAGCATCCCTGATATGATGGGTCAACTCCAGAGGCACCGTGTATGGCTATTGGGGGACTCTGGTTACCCCAACCTTTCGTGGCTATTGACCCCAGTGAGGAATCCCAGGACCAGGGCAGAGGAACGGTACAATGAGGCCCATGGGCGGACTAGGAGGGTGATCGAACGCACCTTCGGCCTCCTGAAGGCCAGGTTCAGGTGCCTCCATATGACAGGTGGGTCCCTATTCTACTCACCGAAGAAGGTGTGTGACATCATCATCGCCTGCTCCATGCTCCATAATTTGGCATTGCGACGCCAGGTGCCTTTTCTGCGGGAGGATGATCCAAATGACAGTGTTGTAGCAGCTGTGGAGCCTGTGGAGCCTGTGGACAGTGATGAGGATGAAGCTGAGGAAGACAAAAACGACAACAGGGAGTCAGTCATACAGCAATATTTCCAGTGAGACAAAGGTGAGTACATTTTCAGGTTTAACATTACATTAACTTTCACACTTCTACCTCTATCCTGTACCTACATTTCACTCACTATTTGTTATTTGAGTTGTCCCCTTCCATTTCAGTTTCACAAATGTGGTAACCTACGTGTCAACAGCTTGCACCCTTGAAAGGCTTGTGATGTGTGACATTGGTATGTTGGCCTTCCAATGGGTAACCCTTTATGACACTGTAATTGACAATACAAAGTTCAAGATCATAGACTGACTCCAGTTTTATTAGTGTTTCAAGGGTGTTTATTTAAGTGCAGAAAAATGAAGGGGGGTTGTGAAATCGGGATGGGTTATGGTGGAAGAATGTCCATGGCAGAGTCCAGTCTATTAGTCTCACAGGTACATTGCACATCTGGCCATTGGAAGTGGAGCTAGGGCAGTTCCAATCTGGACAGGGTAACAAAGTGGGACAGTGGGGGGACAATCAGGGTAGTCTTATTTCCTGGCGGGGGTCTTGCCATCTTGCTCTGTCCTGTTCCTGGATCTCAGGGACTGCTTTCGTGGTGGTTGTCCGTCTGCAGGGGGTGGGTGCTGGTGTGGTGGTCCTGTGGCTGGGCGTCCTGTCCACTAGCGCCGGCCGAGGTGGTGGGCATTTCATCGTCGTGGCTAGTGTCAGGGGCCCCTTGGAGTGCCACGGTGTCCCTCAAAGTCTTTTGAATGTCCGTCAGCACCCCTACAATGGTGCCGAGGGCGGAGGCGATGGTCCTGAGCTCCTCCCTGAACCCCAAATACTGCTCCCCCTGCAGATGCAGGGTCTCCTGCAACTTGTCCAGGACCGTTGCCATCGTCTCCTGGGAGTGGTGGTATGCTCCCATGATGGAGGAGAGGGCCTCGTTGAGAGTAGGTTCCATTGGCCTGTCCTCCCTCTGTCGCACAGCAGCCCTCCCAGTTCCCTGTGTTCCAGTGCCTTCGTCCCCTGGACCGTGTGCCCACTACCACTGCCCCCAGGTCCCTGTTGTTGTTGGGGTGGTGGGTTAGCCTGGGTGCTGTGTAGTGGTGGACACACCGCTGATTAACCTGTCCTGGGTAGGGAGGTATGGGCCCGCTGGGTGGGTGCTGTGCTGGTGTTACCAGAGGGTGGAAGTTTGGTGTTGGGCTGTGGCTGGGCAGGGGAACCGACTGTCCTGAGGCCCACGATGGTCCGGGCTGGTCATCAAGATCCAGTAGGGCAGAGCTGCTGTTGTCACTGTGGGCCTCTTCTGGGGGTGGAGTGGTGTTGTCTGGACCCTCTGGTGTGGTGACGTTCCTTCGGGTTCCTGCGGGGGGATAAGTACATGATTATTGCATGTGTGTGTTTCATGGTGTGCAATGGTTGGGTGTGCGTGTACCCCAGTGCTAGCATTCCTGTGTGGGGGCTTGTGTGCTGATGGTTGGGGGGTGTTCTGGGTATGTGCAGTGGGCATGCTTTAGTGATGGGTATCCATGCTTAGTTGTATCATGCAGGTCTTGGGGTTGGGATGGCTGGTTGGTGTTATGGGTACATTAGTGAGGAGTAGGGTGATAGGGGAGGGTGTGAGGGTGGGGGTGTGTGATTGCATGCAGGTAAGGTGGGGGATATGATAGTTAAGATTTGACTTACCAGTGTCCATTCCTCCAACGACTCCTGCGAGGCCCTCAGGATGCAAGATGGTCAAGACTTGCTCCTCCCATGTTGTTAGTTGTGGGGGAGGAGGTGGGGGTCCGCCGCCAGTCCGCTGTACCGCAATGTGATGCCTGGATACCACGGAACGCACCTTCCCCCGTAGGTCGTTCCACCTCTTCCTGATGTCCTCCCTATTTCTTGGGTGCTGTCCCACTGCGTTGACCCTGTCCACTATTCTTTGCCATAGCTCCATCTTCCTGGCTATGGATGTGTGCTGTACCTGTGAGCCAAATAGCTGTGGCTCTACCCGTAGGATTTCCTACACCGTGACCCTGAGCTCCTCCTCAGAGAAGCGGGGGTGTCTTTGGCATGACATGGGGTGGTGTGGGTGAGGTGTGGGGTGGTGTATGTGTTGATGAGTGTGGTGAGTGTAGTGGTATGTGGTGTTTTGTGCGTGGTTGTTGTGTGGGTAATGGTGTAGTGTGCCTCTGTGTGATGGGGTTCTCTATTCTGTGCTGTCTCTCTATGGCGTTCTCTCTAATTTTGGGTCGTAGGGGTTTGTGGGTGATGTGGGTGTGTGTTTTATATTGTGTTGGATGTGTGGGAGTGTTGTTTGTATGTGTATCAGGTGTGTGTATTTTGAATTGTCCAATGTGGCGGTGTTTTGGAGCTGTGTGTGTATTTTGAGCGCAGCGGTGTGTACCGCCAATGGAATACCGCGGTTGAAAGACCGCCGCGTGGATTCGTGGGTCGTAATGGCATGGGTGTATTTCTGTTGTCGTGGAGGTGGAGGATTTGTTTCCGCATGTTTATCGCTGACCTTTGGTGTGGCGGTGTTGTGTGGGTGTCTGAATTTCGGCGGATTCCGTGATGTGTGTCATAATAGCTGTGGCGGGCTCCCGCCGGCGCAGCGGTGTGTTGGCGGTCTTCTGCACGGCGGTAAGCGCCTTTTACCACCAATGTTGTAATGACCCCCATAATGCCATTATGCAAAAAAATAAGTGCGCCATACACCTTATACGGCAGATAGCGGGGTAGGCCTAAGTGGTGCCATCATGTTTTGGCACATACATGTGAGATGCATGACACAGTGACCCTATGTGGCTGGGTGTCTGATGACCAGCATGTCCAGATACTTGTTGGATGATTGGCAGTGTCACCGTATAGGTATATGGCATGACTACATATAGGCTCAGTGCAGGACAGGTCAGTGTACCACATATGGAACTTGACACATGTAATGTATGTCAGACACTATTGATCAGGGACAGCAATATGCATCAAGGGAGAAGTCCATGTCGGTTCGTCATGCCCAATATGGAAAAGGCTTTAGCCATTGTCGATAATGGTATGAGCACATTGTCCAACAGAATTTGCACCTTAAACAACAGTGTGTCTTCTGTAATAGAAATCATAGTGACATGTCCTCTTCACATCATGGGCAACGCCAACTGCAATCTATCATGCAGTTACATTGGAGATTACAAGTTCTTAAAAGTGGCCGCGTGCCTTGGCAGCATGTTAACTCTACTGAGTTATTTGCAGTGTTTAATTTGACCAGACAACAACAGATAATGTCTAAAAAAGAAGCTAGTTACATCATGTTTAACATCAAGAAGCTGGAGAAATTGTCTTTTACTGTGGCAGAAATGTCCTCAGCAGTATGGTTAACACATGGAGTGATAAATATTCCCATGTCCACCTTTCAGATTACAAGATATTTTTATTTTTTTGCAGTAGGCAGATTTGAACGGTTAGGAGACAGTTACATCCAGGTGTGGGAGTTGCCTTCTGATTACAAGTATATGAACAGCAAAACAGAGGTCTTTCTTAGCGGAAGTGAATGTGAGACTACTGTTAGTCATTCAATGATTTATAAGCAGGTGTCCTTGCATTGCCTCTGAAATGCAGCCATCGCAAATTTGGCAAATTTGGTACTCCTGTCTCTTTGATTCATTCAGTGTTTCTAATGGAACCTATTATTATGCTGAATGATCAAAGCTGCTGTGGAATGAACCCTGGAATATCCTATGCAATTTTGAATTCCCAAATGCTAACTTGATGTGGTCACGTGTTATTTCCCCCCACACGAGAGATAAAAGTAGCAGTTTTGTGGCCGCACATTGCTACTTCTGATGTAAATTTTAAAAAGCTGAGCAGACTAAAGGTGTTGTTGTTTCAAAAAAATGTATCTCTGACATCAGCCAGAGAGACGTCTGAACTCCAACTTGCAAGGTCGTCAGCAGAGTTACAGTCCCTATTAAATACCAACTTAACCAATCATTTTGGAGAATTGGTGAGCAGGATTTTTAACACATCTAATCCTGCAGGGATTGTGCATTTCTTTAAGGTTGTTGGCTCTGGATTTATCGACACCTTCCAGACCGTGTTTGGAGTCATAGCTTCAGCCATTCATTGACTTTTCTTGAGGGTCTTTTGTGGATCCCCTATAACTTTGGCACTGATTGACAGTATTTTGCTGCAGATGCAGAGCTTCAGAGCTTCCTTGCTTGAAGAGATGGAGTTGAATTGGTCATTGTCATTCCGACCAGTTCTAGCGTGTGTGCAACCTGTTATCCATTCCATGTCGTGCTTCTTTGAATGTACACCACAGCTGAGTCTTGCTGTGCTGTCTTGTCTTCTTTGTGCAAGGATCTGTTGATTTTCTTGATTAGGGTTCATTCATGGACATGCCCTTTGAGACTGAGGTTGGTATGCAAAGTATCTTATGAGCCACCACTTGTGACTCTGCTGGCTCTGACAACATTTGGCACAATGGAGATTGCCCCTCTCACATGTCATTCTGCGATTGGGGCTTCTGCACACATCTGCTCATGAGATCTTTCTGCTAACATGTTGGTCAACCGATTGCATGCCAAAGTGGAGTCATTTATGGTCTCATTGATGACATTGGAGGCTTTCTGTAAGATTCTAATTGTTGTTAATATTTGACCATTCGTGTTTTTTACATTCTAAAATATGATATAAAATTTCCTTTTAATGTGATCCATCTAGTGGTCTGCTTTGCTTGTTGACTTGAGTAATTTTATTTTATATACGTTTTAGTTTAGAGCATTCTTAGGCTTTAAGCTTTAGACTTAGCAATCTTGTTCAGGCAATGATGAATGTGTTGTGGATCCATTTTAGTCTTGTTCGGGCACATACATTTCAGCTTAGCTGGGCCTGCTGCCTGCATCCTTTTGCCTACATAACATGCTCTGTTTTTATTTATTCATTTTTAGAAAAGCCTGGTTTTAGCGCTAGTGTTTTATTTTCCTAATCAGTTGTCATTTAGCGAGCGTGTTATTATCATTGTTATTGATTACATTTTGTCATTGTGTTCCTTGCTCCAGGGTTGACAGGAACAGAATGAGAACGGCACAAGATAATGTTTGGTATTGCCGCCACAAGACTGTGTAAACAACCTACCACTTAGGCACATGTTCAAATCAGGCCTACTTTGCAGAACAAAACATACTTTCCTATATAAACACCATGTGAGCTAAGGGTCGTTAGAGGGCTCCTTCTGGCCTGGAATTTCGATTGATGATGCATGCCATTTTGCAGTTGACCTCAGCTTCGTATCTACAGCCAGATCAGGAGACGGAGGGCAGACACTTGTGCCAAGATAACAGAGGTGGGTGCAGCTCTCATAGAATCAGAACGAACTGATTGGGCTAACACTGCCATGCTCTCGCTGTAGGCTAGAAATAAGACATGAGGCAAGAATCATTTATATTTGTTTGTTTCAATATGCTGGGGTTGTTTATATTTACATCACTTCATTTTATTATGTCTCTTTATCCTCATTATTGTAGCTCATTAATTGTATCATAGTTTGCAGCCTTTTTAAAAAATCTATCGAAAACTATCCTGCATCTCCTTTGCCTGAGTGTGTATACGAGACTCATTGCTGATGACAGAAAAGGGTATGACCCATTCACCGCGACTCCCCTGAGAAGTTACTAGAGTGTCATGTGCTAGACTGCAACAAGTCATCATCACCCTTTGTGTCTGGAAGAGGTACTGCTAGCAAGCCAATAGGATTTGGCCGACAGTTGCCAAACTGGTATGGGAAAGACTCAGTCACCCACAAGTGGTGGTGCTGCACCCCCAAGTCTAGTAGCCTTGAGGGATCACAAGAGTCACACAACAATGTGCCAGAAAGCAAGGGTGCTCAAGGACCCTGAGCTCTCTAAGGAATTTATTGGTCAGATGGATGTCTTGGAGCAGCTGAACTAATAGGGCTTAGATCAACTTGAAGCTTTCATCAACAGGAAGTTATTTCCCAGGTGGAGTGCTATAGATAGGGAAGCATTTGCAGTGGTCTGGGCACTAAAGAAGTTGAGGCCCTAATAGTTTGGAACTCGCATCCGGGTTCAGGCTGACCATAAACCCCTCAGGTGGCTAATGCAAATGAGGGATGAGAATCCCAAAATGTAAAGATAGTCCATCTCCATACATTGAATGGGCATTATGGTGAACACCGTCTTGGAATGACAATTCCACCACTGTTGGATTTTCCAGGTTATTCCACCCTAGTGATGAGAACTCCCATGAGGGTGAGTAAAGTGCTTGTTCCCTCTTCTTAAAACATGTTAAAGTTGGCCTACACCTAATTGTCACTTTTAATTTACTTGTTAGTCCCTAGTAAGTGGCACTGTATGTACCCAGGGCCTCTAAATTACATGCTAGCAGCACTCATTGCCTTGCCCACTAGAACTATAAACCATGTGTCAGGCCTGCCGCTGCAGCTCGTTGTGCAGTTTTGAACTGCCATTTTGTCCTAGCAAAATAAAAAAAATTCCAGGCTTATGCCTTCCTTTCCAATACTTATAAGTCACCCAAAGGTAGTTCCTAAAACCTCCTAGGGCATGGTGCATGGTTTTTAAAAAGTAGGACATGTGGGTTTGTTTAAGTTGTATATGTCCTAATAGTACAAAACAGTCCTAAAGTCATTTTTCACTATTGTAAGGCTTATTTCTCCCGTAGACTGACATTGGGTTACCTTATTACACTGAATGCGTGATAGATTAGGTTTGGGAGCAGGTAGAAAATAATAAATTGAAATTAAAAATCCTCTTTCATGAAAAAGTTGATTTTAAGTCACAACTCTGAAAAAGCCACTTTTAGAAAGCTGCCTTTTTTGTGGCTAAACCAGTGTTCCTTACTGCCAGTGACTTAGGTCACATGATGTGAATGGCTGTCCTGCTGTGGGATGTGCATTCCTCCTAGATATGGGGAGACAAAAGCAGCTTAGATGTGCCAGGATGGGTCATCCTGCTCGGTTGGCTGGGGAAATAGTTGTGCCCAGCCCTGAAATACACTTTAAAAGACCTTGCCTGCAGCACACGCAAAAGACCTGATACTAGTTTTTTGTCACAGCGAGGCATTCGGGAGCCAAATCCAGGAAGGGCAATGGAGTAGGCCAGGTGTTGCCCCTGCACAAAGGTTGGTATTGAGGATAAAAGGTAGTACTCTCAGACCCCAAATCAGTTCACTTCTGGACAGTTGGTAGACTTAAAAGGATTGCTATGCTACCTGAGGACAGAAGGCTGGACCGTGCACCTTTACACCAGGACCACCAGTGTGATTGCAAGACCTTGCTGGCTGGCCTACTGTATGAACTACAAGGACACAACAATCTCCGAAGGTCCTGTAAACTGCTTGCCTACTGCTGCTGGTTCCTCCTTGAGTAAGTCCAAGTCCCCAAATGGTGCTCCCCCAGGTCCTGGTTACTTGGTGTTGTGCTGAAATGGCCTCCTCCTACCAAAACCCAAAACCTGGAGCTTGGAAAATATTTCAGCAAAACCTGCTCTGAGAACCAACAGGAGACCTGGACCTACCTGCAAAGTGATCTGATAAAAAAGGCATTGCTGGTGAGATCGACTTTACTTCAGCTCATGCTAAGTTCTTCTCTGCAGCAGCTAACCTTATTCAGTAGGACCTCTCAACAACAGTATCCAGGATTATGGAGTCCTCTTTGGTTGTAGCCTGCAGTTTTGTCCCGCTGGAGGAATTAAGCTATAAAAAAACTTCTCAGTCCAAAGGTAGAAATCTCCCCCAGCCTGGACGACAAGCAGCCTTCATCGATGACGACAACCTCCTTGGCATCTATTCCTGACTTTTACCACTCAGAGCTTTTCCTGCACTCATTCATAGCTCTGGTCCAGTGGCTCCCCATCGTCTAAGACTCATCCTCAGTAAAGCCTAGTGACTTGCTCACTGAGACTCTACTTTCTAAGGAACTTTTCTAAAATTTGTTCTAAGCTCAAAGTTAAGCCTGAGACCAGGAATAATGCACCTTTGGAATCTGAACCGAGCTCCATTGCGTTCGGCTTTAACTTTTGACTTTGCCTCAGTCTTGCTCGACCAGATACCTGTAGTTGGCACTTTGTTCTTTCTAATGCTAGATTTCACTAACAACTTTAAAAATTCATAACTCCAATTCTACTAATTGGATTTTGTATTTGTCGGTGTCATTTTATATATTAAAAGAAGGGCTAATTTTTTGGGGATTTTTCTTGTGTCTTGTTTCCACTTTATTACTGTTTGTGTGCTGTACACATTGCCTCTAAGTTAAGCCTGACTGCTTTTTGTGCAAAGCTACCAGAGGATTTAGCACTGGTCAATGTAGTAACTTTTTGTGGTTCACTCTGATGAGGATTGTGTTTATTATTTGAGTGGGATCTCCATCTCTCCCAACCAATAACTCAATTTCCTAATATATGTGGATGACATTGCTGTCTTTAACTCAAACTGGAAGGACCACCTGTGCCACCTCACAGAGGTATTTCATGCCCTGCAGCAGGCAGACATGACTATCAAGACCAGTAAGTGCCAGATCGGACAGGAACCTGTGGTGTACTTGGTCCAGTAAGTTGGTACAGGTCAAGTACAACCTTCCCAGCCCATGATACAGACAGTTCTGGTTTTAGAGCCTCTGAAGACCTAGACTAAAGTGAGAGTCTTCTTAGGCCATACTGAATACTACAGGATATTTGTCAAGTGGTAAGGGCCCATTGATGCACCCGTGACAGAGCTGTTGTCCACAAAGCAGTCAAGGGGTGATCTGGACAGAGGCATGCCAAAAAACCTTTGGTGAACTGATGGAAGACATGAGTTGGCCTCCAGTGCTCAGCGCACCTGACTTGTCAAAAGATTTCCTCGCTCATACACACACTTCGAAGCATGGAAAAAGGGGTGGCTCTCTCACAGCTGAATCATGAGTGCCTAGGCCAACCAGAAGTCTTCATCAACAGGAGGCTACTTCACAAGGAACACAGGTGAAGTGTAATTGAGACAGTGGTCTGGGCACTAAAGACCATACCTGTTTGGGATTCATTTATGGGTCCAGAGAGAACACAGACCCCTCAGATGGCTAATCCAAATTTGGGTTTACAATCCTAAACTTTTGAGTTGGTTCACCTCCCTACAGGGAAAGGGCTTTATAGAGGAACATCACCCTGGGACTAACCACGCCAATGCTGATGATCTTACCAAGCATTTTCACCTTAGCAATTGGAAATCCAATGAGGGTAGGTAGCTTTCTCTGCCTTCTATTGTAGGATACCCACGTTGGAAATGTCTATCTTTTGTATTGTATACCCCCAGATGTTTGCTTCACTCTTTTTGCTGTCTTGAAATCTTAGCACTTCATCCTTGCTCCCCATTGGTAAAGAGCCTCTGCTCTCCCCTGCAGTATGTTGAAGTTGGCATAATCCTGATTAGTTTATTTAATTTACTTTCAAGCCATAGTACAGTGTACCAGGATATACCCAGACTTGTAAGGTATGTATCACAAGTAGACTACAGCACCCATCGTGCCATCCACTAGTGTGACAGTGTGAACCTTAGACTTGCCACCAGTAGCCTGGCTGTGAAGGTTTAAATTGCAAATTCATCCTGTTAGAATAACCCTTTTTGTTAATGTCACCCTTATTTTAGCCTTACATGTGCATAGGGCAGGGTGCATAATATTTAAAAGGAGAACATGCAAAGTTCAATGTTAAATATCCGTAAAGTAAAAAATTCCTAAGAGAAATTTTTATAGTCGTATGGGTAGCTGTACCATAGGAAAGCATTGGGGCAGAATATTACATTTAATGTTTGCTGTCTCCACTTGGGAATCAGCTGCAGAGTTCATATTCAGGCTTTATAAAATATTTACTACAAACATAAATTATTGGTAAAGTCAGATTTATAAAACATATTTTAAAACAGGTACTTTTTACGTGTGGGCAGAGGTTGAGAATTCCCACTACTCGGAATTCGGTGAAGTGGTTAAAAATTCTGCGAGCTCTGTGGAATTCCGCCAGCAGGTAGAGTTGCTTGGCACACCAGTTTGTGGTACGTTTTTCATATTCTGGAGTATGATTTGCATTCTTGCATTGCAGATTACACAAGAACAGCACTAAGCGGTTCACATGGCCGTGGCCATTTTGTTTTCTCTGTCTTTGCTCATGGTGCTGGGCCTAACTTTTAATCCACCCTTAACCTTTTCAGTACCACCTTTTTCTAAATAATCCACCCCTCATTTTCCTTTATTTCAACAGTGTGTGCCTTTGTGTTTGTGTGTTATACATTTATGTCATTTTTTGGTGTGTTGTTTGTGACTTTTTTGAATGCTTTATTTTTTTGCTTTTCCCTTTCCCTTTTATTTTCTTTCTTCTTACCTTCTATTTCTTCCCCTTTCTTTTTCCCACCCAGCTCCATAGCAGAGCGTGGCAGAGGGAGTGGTGGCGCCAATGTGCTTGATAGTCGATTACCTTTGGGGCATCAGCGTAGCCAGGGGTGCAATCCTAACCCATTTTCACTTAATTGGAGGTGGCAGCACTTGTATTCTTTCTGCAGCATCACCTCTCCTCCATGGTGGCAGCGGACGGCAGGCCTGGGAGTGGCTATGCCCTTTTGGAGTTTCAACTCCTGTGGGGGAGGGTGCACCTGTTGGTTCATCAGCACACTGAGGTCCCACGCACCCAGCAGCATTTAATACACCATTGGTTGGACATCGGCATCTGTGAACAGGACTTGCATAACCTCCTGGGCGTCAAGATGTCGGGGCTTGGTAAGGAATAGTTATTTATTTGTTGTTTGTGTTGCATAATGCTAATTTTCTTTTTCTAATACAGGTGATGATTCTGAGAGGTAAGTTAAGGTTTCAATTATTTATTATGTGATCGAGTTTGAGCTAGCAAGGTGAGTCAGTGCTTCCTAATTGTACTCGTGGGTTTGCATTTGGACTGATTATTTATGAAGCCATGCAGAGAGAGATTCCTGCTGTCACCAAGAATAAGGTAATATCAGTGAGTTAGCATTTCCTTCTCTCTGCCTTTCTTTGTGTAGCTCATGCAGTTCCTCCCAATCGCGATCTCCTGGTGATGTGCAGTATCTTCTGATCATAGTAGGTATGCATCTATGCATTGAAAAAAATGGAAGCTGAGTCACCCCATCAAAGGTGGTTGAGAAGCAAAGAGCATTCGCATATGAATGCATTGTTAATGGTACGTAGTTGTAAATGTAGGGTCATATATACAAGGCTCTTTGCGCCACCAGAAGTCACGTTTAGTGACGGTCAGGCTGTACACACTGCAGCACTATTTTTACAAGGCCACATAAAGCAACCTTTTGTGGCTTTTCATGGCTATCTAAATGTGGACTGAGTCAAAGCAGCACAAGTCACTGCGTTGACTCACCCTATAACCCTATGACAGGGAAGCGTGCCATGGGTGTTACAGTGGGTGTTGAGATGTAACACCCAAGGCATTTAACACATTCCCAGATTTACAAGGTTTTGTAAACCTGGGAAAGTGTCAATAGCCTACGCCTCCCCACGAGAGACATAAGGGACACACAATAAGGAGAAATACCTTTATTTCTCTTCGTTGTTTCCTTTTTCTATGTGTGCTGCAATCTCTTGTGATTTTTCTTTGCAGGAAGGTATCACTTACTGCATGAAAACAAACATCCCCACAATGATGGCACTCATGCAGCACGGTGCAGAAAAGACAAGAATGTGCCATATCTTGTAGCTAGGGCACATTATTGACCTTTTCTTTTGAGATAGGGCAGAACTGCAAGAAGGCTTGCTGCACTGCCCTGCATGAAAAGATTGTAAATATTGGATATTGTGGATATTGGAAATGTGGAGTAGGGCTTAGGTGTTGGAATTAGGACAGTAAAAGTAATAGGTCAACTCGAGTTGACTCTAGCAATACTAGGTGATCGGATTTAGAAAATTACAATGTTACTGCGTTTGCCCCGGTTTGTCAAAATATTTTTTGGGAGATAAACTGTGCCACTAATCGTTTTTCTAATCTTCTTTATTTTTACCTCAGCACCCAAGGGAAAGAAGATGGCAGCATCCCAGGTGGGCCCAGGAGGAGATCAGGGTTCCAGTGCCACCACCAGTGTGATGCTGGCTGATCTGCTGGACCCAGTAAGTGTTCCTGTTATATTATCACTATATTATTTCCCTAATTTGTATTTGTATTTGTATTTGATATTTATAAAGCGCATTCCGGCCAAGGCATCAAAGCGCTAAGCAACAGGAGTGAGATGACCAACAGAAAAAACACAAGAAGAAGGACAAGAATTAGCCACACAACTACTGTGGAAAGAGCCAAGTTTTTAGCTTCTTTCTAAAGGCTAGGAAATGATGTTCTTTCCTCATCATTAAGCGAAGCGTGATACAATACTTGGCAGCAGCCACCATGAATGCCTTGTCACCCCATCAAACCTTACGGTTCCGGCGGAACATGAACCAGGTTGAAGCCCCGATGACAGGTGTTCAGGGCTGCTCATGTATAACGATTTGTGTGTTAGACATATTGGGGGTCATTCCAACCCTGGCGGTCGGTGTTAAAGCGGCGGCAAAACCGCTGACAGGCTGGCGGAAAAAAAATTGCAATTCCGACCCTGCCGGAAACCGGCAACAGAGACCGCCACTTCAACAGATCGCCCGCCACGGCGGGACAAACAAACAGTGCGGCGGTCACCGCCAATAGACAGGCGGGAGACAATGTACCGCCCACCCTATCACAACCCACCAATCCATCACCTTTTCCAGGGCGGTAGCCCCGCCGATAAAAACACGGCAAAAACAGCCATTTCAAACGGAAAACGCTCACCTCCATACACCCCACGAGGAATCTGGACAGCATGGAACTCAAACTCCACATCCTAGCAGCGATTGTCTTCCTGCTCCTCTACCAGGAGCACGAACGCCGGCGCAGAAGACAACGGTGAGTACTGCACCTACGACACAGGGGAGGGGGGAGGAAAAAAATTACGGGGACACCCATATGCAACACACCCACCCTCACCCTCACCCACTACAACACACACATCAATGCATAGCAACACATCACAGTTACCCCCCCAAGCCCCCCGGAAGAATGCAAAGACAAAAGGAAATGATTATAAACTTTGGAATATAATGTATGACTGAGTATAAAATATATCACACATCTAAAACTTTATATACATAAATTGTCCAGTCCGATATGTGTATCAGGCATTGTTCGTGGGTCACTGGGCCAAAATCCCATGGGCAAAGCCCACACAGGATACCTAACTCCAACGGAGAGAACACTGCAGGGGCATCAGATAGGAAAACTACAGGCACCTCAGGGGGAAGGGAAGGGGGTGCACCTCAGCCAGATGAGTCCACGACGCCAGATCCACGAGGGGCCTCCATGGCCACTGTTCCATCCTGGGGAGTGCAAAGCCACAGTCTCTCAAGTCTCTACAGTGGGTGGCTTGCCCACTGTGCCATCCTGGGGAGGGCAAAGCCACAGTCTCTCAAGTCAATATCAGTCTCCACTGGTACTGGAGGGGGACTAGTGCCCAGAGTGCTTCATGCAGCCCTGCCCGACACAGATGCGGGCCTGCCCCTTCCGCCAATGGGCCAGCGGTGCTTGAGATGAAGGGCCCAGTTCAGCGGTGCTTGAGACGGCGGTGCCCAGCGGAGCAGTGCTTGAGATGAAGGGCCCAGCGGAGCAGTGCTTGAGATGAAGGGCCCAGTTCAGCGGTGCTTGAGACGGCGGTGCCCAGCGGAGCGGTGCTTGAGATGAAGGGCCCAGCGCAGCGGTGCTTGAGACGGCGGTGCCCAGCGGTGCTTGAGATGAAGGGCCCAGCGGAGCAATGCTTGATATGAAGGGCCCAGCGCAGCGGTGCTTGAGACGGCGGTGCCCAGCGGAGCGGTGCTTGAGAAGGCGGTGCCCAGCGGAGCGGTGCTTGAGATGAAGGGCCCAGCGGAGCAGTGCTTGAGATGAAGGGCCAAGCGGAGCAGTGCTTGAGATGAAGGGCCCAGTTCAGCGGTGCTTGAGACGGTGGTGCCCAGCGGAGCGGTGCTTGAGATGAAGGGCCCATCAGGGCGGTGCTTGAGACGGCGGTGCCCAGCGGAGCGGTGCTTGAGATGAAGGGCCCAGCGCAGCGGTGCTTGAGACGGCGGTGCCCAGCAGAGCGGTGCTTGAGATGAAGGGCCCAGCGCAGCGGTGCTTGAGACGGCGGTGCCCAGCGGAGCGGTGCTTGAGATGAAGGGCCCAGCGGAGCGGTGCTTGAGACGGCGGTGCCCAGCGGAGTGGTGCTTGAGATGAAGGGCCCAGCGGAGCGGTGCTTGAGATGAAGGGCCCAGCGGAGCAGTGCTTGAGATGAAGGGCCCAGTTCAGTGGTGCTTGAGACGGCGGTGCCCAGTGGAGCGGTGCTTGAGATGAAGGGCCCAGCGGAGCGGTGCTTGAGACGGCGGTGCCCAGCGGAGCGGTGCTTGAGATGAAGGGCCCAGCGCAGCGGTGCTTGAGACGGCGGTGCCCAGCGGAGCAGTGCTTGAGATGAAGGGCCCAGCGGAGCGGTGCTTGAGATGGCGGTGCCCAGCGGAGCGGTGCTTGAGATGAAGGGCCCAGCGCAGCGGTGCTTGAGACGGCGGTGCCCAGCGGAGCGGTGCTTGAGATGAAGGGCCCAGCAGAGCGGTGCTTGAGACAGCGGTGCCCAGCGGAGCGGTGCTTGAGATGAAGGGCCCAGCGGAGCAGTGCTTGAGATGAAGGGCCCAGCGGAGCTGTGCTTGAGACGGCGGTGCCCAGCGGAGCGGTGCTTGAGATGAAGGGCCCAGCGGAGCAGTGCTTGAGATGAAGGGCCCAGTTCAGCGGTGCTTCGGATGAGTGCCCAGTTCAGCGGATCAGCCCATGGCGTGGAGGTCATTCGCCACCTGACCTGTGGCTGGCTGCGCCTTCCTGCCCACCTGGGATGGGCCTGGTGGGGCCCTCCTGGGCTGCAGTACCGGGCCTGTTGGTGTCCTCCTGCCCACCTGGGGTGGGGCATGCGGGGCCCTCCTTCACAGCTGGGCTGCTGGCGGTCTTGTCAGGCGTGCTGCCCTTCCCAGACTTCCCTGGTCGACTGTGGCCCTTCCCCACCTTTGGCGGTGTGCCAGGTGGCACCACACTCCCTGCCGGAGCCATGGTAGGGATTTTGGTCCCAGGTGTTTTAGGCCTCTCGCGCCGGGCCCCTAACAAATTTGGCATGTTTTTGCGGCGGAGCGCTGCCCGTGCCTTGGCTCCCTACTGAGCTGGCTGTCCTTGAGGGTGGGGGACTCCACAGTCCATGGCAGACTGTCTTCACAGGGCCCGCTGTTGTGGTGGCTGAGGTGCTGACTGGAGTCTTTTTAGATGGACGGGGTGGGGGAGTTGTTGGGAAGAGGTCAAGTTTGGAAAGGAAAATAAGTTTAGGAAGAGAGGGACGGGTAGGTGTAGTAGGTATGGGAGTGGAGGTGGAG
Source organism: Pleurodeles waltl (assembly GCF_031143425.1). Lineage (NCBI taxonomy): Eukaryota > Metazoa > Chordata > Amphibia > Caudata > Salamandridae > Pleurodeles > Pleurodeles waltl. The sequence goes on from NC_090440.1 coordinate 266,393,621, forward strand.
GTTGTGGTTGTAGGAGTTTGAAGTCTGGTGTCTTTGGGTGCAGGTGCTTGGGCTGGAGGCTGTCGTGAGGTGGATGGCTGTTGGGTGGGTGGCTGTCTGCGTTTGTGTAGCTTGGAAGAGGGGGTGACAGACACACTGGGAGAGGACACAGGGGACGTGTGAATGGTAGTGGGGGTGGTGACTGCACGTGTGCGGGGGGTTCTGGTGGGTGTGCTGGTGATGGACGTAGTGGCTGAAGATGTTGTGCATGCAGGTGTGAGTGGAGACGTGACAGGGAGGGAGGAGGGAGACGAGGAGGAGGGGCACACAGTGGAGGCAGTGGGTGTTGGTATGTCTGCATGTGGATGTTGCTTGTGTCAATGCTTGTGTGATGTGTGGTGCTTATGTCTGGATGAGCTTCCCTTGGGTGTTGAGGTGTGTGCAGGCTGGTCTGATGGTGTGTCTGGGATAGGCAGAGGTACAGGGGATTGGGTATGGGTGGAGGAAGTTGGAGGGGGGAGGCTAGAGACAGGGATAATGGCTGCCATCAGTGCTGAGGCCAGAGTGTTGAACGATCGCTGATGGGCAGCCTGACCCGAATGAATGCCCTCCAGGTATGCATTACTCTGGTGCACCTCCCTTTCTACACCCTGGATGGCATTCAAAAGGGTAGACTGCCCAACAATGAGCGTCCTCAGGAAGTCAATGACCTCCTCACTGAGGGCAGTAGGGGTGACAGGGGCAGGGCCTGAGGTGCCTGGGGCGAAGGAGATGCCCACCTTCCTGGGTGAGCGGGCACGGGGCAAACGCTGAGGGGCTGCTGGGAGGGCAGTGCTGGTGCGCTGGGTGGCAGCTGTACCTGTTGTAGCGGGGGGCACGGATGTTACCGCCACCACAAGGGAGCTCCCTTCAGAGGACGAGTCACTGTCACTGACATCCGCACGAGTCCCCGCTGTGGAGCTCCCCTCGCCCTCCGTCTCACTGGTGAAATCCGAGTCAGTTGCATGGCCCGCCATGGACATGTGAGATGCAGCTCCCTCGTGCTCCGATGCCACTTCTCCTCCGCCTGATGATGCTAATGCACAAATGAACAGGAAGACAACAAAAAAGGGGGGTGGGGAAAAATAAAGAAATGTTGAGTGCATGCATTGGTGACACCGTTGGCGGACAGGACAGACACAGAAGCCCCCTGCACTACGCCGCGCACTTGGGGTCGACTACGCAATCCGTGGGACATGGCCTACAAGCCTATGGGCGACCTCTGCTCACATACATGACACAGGGCAATAAATAGCTGTACTTGGCACCCTACAGAGGTGGGGGGCGGGGGCACAGGGCCATGCCTAACGGAGGTGCCTAGCCTACAGATATTGCCCTGGCCTAGGGATACCCACAGCCCTCCTCCCCCACCCAGACACCTCCACTGCGCGCAAAGTCACCAGGATTTGAGTGTACTCACCCCCTTGTGTCTGCTGTGATGTCCTCACGCGCCCATCCAAATCGGGATAGGCCACCGCCAGGATCCGGGACATCAGGGGGGTCAAAGTACGACTGGCACCCCTCCCACGTTGGGAGGCCATCCCCAGCTGAGCCTCCTCTGTCTTCCTGCTCCAGCGTCGGATGTCCTCCCATCTCTTCCTGCAGTGGGTGCCCTGTCTCTGGTGGACCCCCAGGGTCCGGACGTCCTTGGCGATGGCACGCCAAATACCGATTTTCTGGTGGGCGCTGACCTATGTGACATGTACAGGGAGAGAAGGATAATCATCACCTTCTGCATGCTCGATGTGAGTGGCCCCCCCATTCCCACCCTTGCCATGTGGCACATGCTCTCATCTGTCGTTTGATGCATGCCTCAATCGCTCCTCTCACCACCATCTTTCATCCACCTGACTCAACACAGGCATTGGCCACAAAGCATGGTCCCAGTGTACTTACCTGTTGGTCTGGAGGACCGTAGAGTAGCGCATACTGGGGGAGGACCCCATCCACGAGTTTCTCCAACTCCTGAGCAGTGAAGGCAGGGGCCCTTTCCCCAGTCGCATGAGCCATTGTCTCTTCCAGACCGTGGTCATAGCAGCACTTGCAGTGTAGGTCCTCTCCTGTGGAAGATCAGGTATCGAGTGATTAAGCAGATAGAAAATGGCGGTCACGCCCGCAGCGGTGCGTACCGCGACCGCCGGCGCACATCGTCATTGGCTCCTGAGACCCATAGGGTTCAATGTTAACCAATGCAGCTTTGCGCCGCGGTCTTCGACCGCCTACTGCCACAGTGTCCCACGCCAGAGCATTGACCTCACATCGCATTGTCGCACTTCACAGGTCAGGCAGCCGCCATTTCAGGGGCCCACATGCCTTATTTTCTACTGCGTCACACATACCTAGGCCTTGCATCGACACTCATACAAGCCGTTCAATGCATTGGGAATCGTGTTATGTGCAAGCTGTGGTTACGTACCTGTGGGTTGATTGACTCTGTGCTCGCTGTTGTCCTTCATAGGCACCGTCCGCTGGGACATGCGAGGAGATGGAGGAATCTTCCCGTGTACAGACAGCTGGTGGACCTGTCGACAATGGAGGAAAGACATGTCATACTGATATACAGGCTTGACCGAGCCACTATACAGGAACTATGTACCCAGTTGGAGCCAGACCTGATGTCACCAATCCGCCAATCCACAGGGATCCCCCCTCTAGTGCAAGTGGGTCATTTCAAACAACAGTGGCCATATCATCAGGGATGTCCCAGCCCATGTTTTCCAAGGTGTTGTCCAGAGTGTTGTCTGCCCTGCTCAAACACATGCGGAGCTACATCTTCTTCCCTGAGGTGGGGGATTTGGCTACAGTGAAGGCTGATTTCTATGCCCTTGGACATATACCCAACATCATTGGTGCCATTGATGGGACACATGTTGCTTTGGTCCCCCCCAGCAGGAGTGAACAGGTGTACAGGAACAGGAAGAGTTATCATTCCATGAATGTCCAGATGGTGTGTTTGGCTGACCAGTACATCTCCCATGTTAATGCCAAGTTCCCTGGGTCAGTGCATGACGCGTACATCATGCGGAATAGCAGCATCCCTTACGTGATGGGTCAACTCCAGAGGCACCGTGTGTGGCTATTAGGAGACTCTGGTTACCCCAACCTGTCATGGCTACTGACCCCAGTGAGGAATCCCAGGACAAGGGCAGAGGAACGGTACAATGAGGCCCATGGGAGAACTAGGAGGGTGATCGAGCGGACCTACAGCCTCCTGATGGCCAGGTTTAGGTGCCTCCATATGACTGGTGGATCCCTAATGTACTCACCAAAGAAGGTGTGCCAGATCATCGTGGCCTGCTGTATGCTTCACAACCTGGCTTTGAGACGCCAGGTGCCTTTTCTGCAGGAGGATGGTCCAGATGGTGGTGTTGTAGCAGCTGTGGAGCCTGTGGAGAGTGAAGAGGAGGAAGGCGAAGAGGACGACATAGAGAACAGGAACACTGTAATACAGCAGTATTTTCAATGACACACAGGTAAGAATCCACACCGGCATATTGCATATACTTAACCCCTACTAACTTTCTACTGTCTGTCCTTTTCCCCCAGTGTATGGTAACTGAGTTGTGACTTTCCCTTCCGATTTCAGAGATGTGGGCCCCAGTGCGTGACATCTGCTTTATTTCCCCATGGACTACAGCTGTGTGACATTGGTATGTTAGCATCACAATGTGAATATGCCATTTGGCACGGTAATGTCTAATACATTTGTACATAATCACAGCCAGACTCCAGATTGTTTTATGCAATAAGTGTGTTTATTACAGTGCTCTAAATTGGTGGGTGGTTGCAAATTGTTGAGGTGTGATGGTGGAGGATTGTCCATGGCAGAGTCCCGACTATCAGTATCACAGGTGCATTGTCCAGATGCCTGTGGAAAGTGGAGCAGGGGCAGTGTAAGGTTGGACAGGGTGTCAATGTGGGACAGTGGGATGACAATCAGGGAGGTATCCTTTGCTGGCGGGGGTCTTGGCATCTTACTCTGTCTTCTTCCTGGATCTCAGGGCCCGCTTGCGGGGTGGTTCTCCTTCTGCAGGGGGTGGGGTTCTGGTGGCCTGTTGGTCTTGTGTCGGGGCCTCCTGTCCACTAGCGCCGGCGGAGGTGGTAGGCAGTTCTTGGTCCATGCTAGTTTCAGGGGCCCTTTGTGGTGCAACAGTGTCCCGCAATGTGGTGACTACCTGATTCAGAGCCACTACGATGGTGCCCATGGCGGTACTGATGTTTCTTAGTTCTTCCCTGAACCCCATATACTGTTGCTCCTGCAGAAGCTGGATCTCCTGAAACCTGGCCAGGACCGTCACCATCGTCTCCTGGGAGTGGTGGTATGCTCCCATGATGGAGGAGAGGGACTCGTGGAGGGTGGGTTCCCTGGGCCTGTCCCCCCCTGTCGCACAGCAGCCCTCCCAGTTCCCCTGTTTCCCTGTGCCTCTGTCCCCTGGACCGTGTGCCCACTACCACTGCCCCCAGGTCCCTGTTGTTGTTGGGGTGGTGGGTTAACCTGGGTGCCCTGTAGTGGTGGACACACCGCTGATTGACGTGTCCTGGGGACAGAGATGTGGGCCCACTGGGTGGGTGCTGTGCTGGTGTTCCCAGAGGGGGGAAGGTCTGCTGTGGCCTGTGGCTGTCTGAGGGGAACCGACTGTCCAGAGGTCCCAGATGGGCCGGGCTGGTCATCTAGATCCAGGGAGACAGAGGTGCTGTCATCACTGTGGGCCTCTTCTGGGGGTGGAGTGGACATTTGTGGACCCTCCTGCGCGGTGACGTGGCGTTCGGGTCCTGCAGGGGTATAAAAGTATGATTATTGCTTCTGTGTGTGCCATAGCGTGCAATGGGTGGGTGCCCATGTACCCCTGTACTTGCATTCCTGTGTGGGGGCTTTTGTGACGGTGGTTTGGGGGGTGGGATGGGTATGTGCAGTGGGCATGCTTAGGTGATAGGTGTCCATGCTTTGTGGTCGCATGCAGGGCTTGGTGTTGGGATGGGTTGGTTATGAGGGTGAGACATTTGCAAGGAGTAGGTGTGATGGGGGTGGGGGTGAGGGTGGGGGTATGAGTTGGCATGCTGGTGGGGTTGGGGGGATGAAGTAGTTAAGATATGACTTACCAGAGTCCATTCCTCCGCCTACTCCTGCAAGGCCCTCAGGATGCAGGATCGCCAAGACCAGCTCCTCCCATGTTGTAAATTCTGGGGGAGGAGGTGGGGGTCCGCCGCCAGTCCGCTACACCGCGATGTTGTGCCTGGATACCATGGAACGCACCTTCCCCCGTAGGTCGTTCCACCGCTTCCTGATGTCGTCCTGATTTCTTGGGTGCTGTCCCACAGCGTTGACCCTGTCCACTATTCTGCTCCATAGCTCCATCTTCCTGGCAATGGTGGTGTGCTGCACCTGTGTCCCGGAGAGCTGTGGCTCTACCCGTACAATTTCCTCCACCATGACCCTGAGTTCAGCGTCAGAAAACCTGGGGTGTCTTTGTGGTGCCATGGGGTGGTTTGGGTGATGTGTGGTGCTAAGTGTGGTGATGTGTATTGGTGTGTATTTTGAAGTGCGTGGTAGTATTGCTGGGTGACAGTGAATTGCACGTCTGTGTGCTCGGGTCTCTTATCTCTGTGCGTGTTCACGAATCTCTAGGAGTAGGGGTTTGTGGGTGATGTGGGTGTGTGTTTTATATTGTGTTGGGTGTGTGGGAGTATTGTTTGTATGTGTATCAGGTGTGTGTATTTCGAATTGTCCACTGTGGCTGTGTTTTGTATATGTGTGTGTATTTTGAGCGCGGCGGTGTGTACCGCCAATGGAATAATGCGGTTGAAAGACCGCCGCGTGGATTCGTGTGTCGTGATAGTATGGGCGTATTTCTGTTGGCGTGACGGTGGAGGTTTGGTCATCGCCAGTTTCTCGCTGCCCTTTGGTGTGGCGGACTTTTGTGGATGTCTGTATTTTGGCAGTTTGCCTGTTGTGGGTCAGAATGACCGTGGCGGTTTACCGCGGCAGTGTTATGGCGGTCTTCTGCACAGCGGTAAGCGCCTTTTACCGCCGAGGTTGGAATGACCACCATTGTCTTAAAAGTAATACGTTTCTTAACAGGTAACCAGTGTAGTTGTCTCAAACTGGCACTTACTGAAGCTGTACAGGGAAGATTAAGTATTAGACGAGCAGCAGTACTCTGGATAAGTTGAAGTTTGCTGAGTGAAAGCTTATCAATATTAAGCAATAAAGCATTAAAATAATCTATTTTGGAGATTACCAAGGCAAGGGACACCATAATTCTAAGCTCCTCTTGTAAATAAGGAAAGATTTTTTTCAATGTTTTCAAAATCCAGAAACAGGTTTTAGTGATGGAATTAACTTGTGGCTTAAAGGACAGGCCAGTGTAAAAAATTACCCCCAGATTCTTAGTGGAGCTAATGGAGACAGGTAAGTCTCCACACTCTGATGGCCACCATCGTGAGCTCCATAAATCCCTGCTAGAACCAAAAAGTAAAATCTCGGTTTTATCACCGTTCATTTTGAGCCAGTTCAGGCCCATCCATCTATTAACCTCACACGTACATTGATGAAACCGGTCAGCAGCTTCTTCCCAATTCTTAGGTACAGGAATGATTAATTGAGCATCATCCGCATAAGAAGTGGCCAGAAAGCCAAAGGATCAAATAAGTCTGGCCAACGGTGCTATATGCAAATAAAAAAGGGTGGGGCTAAGCGAGGAACCCTGTGGAACCCAGCACAGTAACTGATATAAGGGTGCCTTAATATCTCCACAAGTTACTATGGTGGATCTGTCCTCTAAAAAGACTTCAGAGTGCATAGAGCTGTACCTCTAACACCTGATGCAGGCGATGTGTCATAATTTGGGGAGAAATGGTGTCAAAAGCTGCTGACAAGTCTAGAAGCACTAAGATGGCACCAACTCCCTCATCAGCTAGTTTCGGAATAGTATCTGATGTAGTAATGAGGGTGAATTCCGTGCTATGGTTCTTTCTGAAACCATGTTGCGTAGGATCTAGACTACCCGAATCTTGGAGAAAGTTGGCCAATTCTTCATTAATATGTTTTTGAAAGGTTTAGGATTGAAAAGGCAGCAGAGCGATAGGCCGAAGATTCTTGAAATCATTTGCTTCATCATCTAATTTCTTTTTCAAGGGGATCACCGTTGCTTCCTTCCTTCCATAAAGGGGGATAAACACCCATAGTCAGGACCTCTTGAAATATTGGGACACGGGATGAGGAGACTAGATCGGAGACGAACTGTAAAATATGAGGTGGACAAGGGTCGCTGAGAGAGCCAGATTTAATAGTTATTATAAGCTCTTTGATCCTCTCTGGGCGTAATGGCTGAAAGTTCGTCAGCATAGGGCTATCATCCTTTATAAAACTGTTCAAAGATTCATATAAATCTAATGTTTCTACAGATTGTAGAAAGCTAGCCTGTATTTGCAAAATGTTGCTTTCAAAAGTCTTGAGAAATCTTAATATCTGAAGAGATGACAGGAGTTATAAGAGAACATACTACTCTGAAAAGTTCTCTTGGAGTATTAGTTGTTTCTTTAATTTTACATGGGTAGTACTCGGTTTTGGCAATGTTAATTGTGTTTGTATAAAGATTAAGGGTAGCTCTAAGCTTTGCCTTTTCCATGGGATTAGGATCTAGTCTCCATTTTCGTTCTTGTTGACAATATTTTCTCTGCAAATCTTTGATATCTTTGGCAAGCAAGGGCAACTAGTCTTTTTCCTCCATAAGAGCCAAAGTAGTTTGCACGGGGCCAGCTGATCAATAGCTATTCTGATTTCCTGGTTGAATCTGTCTGGAGTCGATAAAGGAAGTTCCTCTGCAGCTTTCCAACCTGAAACCAGAGCAGGCCTTAGTTGTAACTCCTTAATGCTATTCCAGTGCCTGACTGGCTTCCGGGGAGAGCTAGCAGCTTGAGTGGCAGAGAAATTTGTCAACCTAAAAGTGAGGAGGTGATGATCAATCCAATCCAACGCCCTATTGTCTAGCAAAACAAGATCATTATTATGAGCAAATAGCTCATCAAGTACATGGCCTGCCCTATGATTAGCTGACATGGCTTTTAGATTCCAATCAAAATCTGCCATAAGATTAAGAAACTCATTGACATGGCAGTCCTGACTATCATCAAAGTAAATGTTAAAATCCCCTAGTACTATACATTTAGAATTCATAGTTATTGGCTCAATTATAGATGGCCAATGTTGTATAAAAGCAGAGTAGGAACCAAAAGATCAATAGATCAACAGCCCCTCAAATAGCGTGATGTTCCTCTGACGAATTTTAAAACAAGCACCCTCATAACTCTCTGATAACGCATTTATAGTTTCCCAGCAACAACTAAAAGTGGACCTGGAAATCTTCGTCAGTCCACCTCCCCTACCAGTGGTTCTATCTAAATTTAAAAATGAATATCCAGGGGGTGTTGCCGCAATAAAATCAGGGCTTGAGACTTCTTTAGCCCAAGTTTACATAATAAAAAGACAATCCAAATAATGCTGGTCAATTAAATCTAGTATTTCAGTCTTATGTTTAATCAAGGAGCGCGCATTAATCAGAGCACAAGCCATAGCATTAATATCTGCAGACTATCTCTTTGTGACTTTCTTGTGTTGACTGAGGCGAACAATGGGGGGATGTGGTATAGGGTAATAACATAGATGATCACTTACAGTGTTCACACCTCCAACCTTCTAAATTTTCTGGGGAAACCTCGGCCTTGTGTTTGCACCCCTGCTTTCCTTCTAATGTAAGAAGGGCATGTGAGGAATAAAAAAATATGGTCCTTAAAGGGCTGTACGGAGACATAGCCTCCGGGCCCCAGACCTGGACGGACAAGGACGGGCGCAGAAGGGCTTGCCTTAGGTGTGCCTTTGGAGCGCCATCGGCGGGCCCACTGTGCACGTCCGCTGTGCGGTTGCATCTTTGCCATAATATAAAGCTGCCGGTTCGGAAGACCCATGACCTAAGGTGAGCAGCTAGACCACTGACCTGTAATCCCCCCAAGATGGCAATGCCCTAATGCTAGGTGGAGGGCTCTAAAAGTCCCACACAACCTTAACTGGGTTGTCTTAAAAATGAGGCAACTAGGTGCAAATAGCGTTACCGATAAGGAAATTCCCCCCAAAACTCATGTGCTAAAGTTCACGCTACGAAGTATTCAATAAAAAGAGTGCAGTGTTAAGAAGCGAAAGGCTATGAAACCAATTACAGTGGCAATAAAAAAACAATCAAAATGCCATCAATGATAACTTCGTCATGAAAATTATGCATGCAGGAGAGAAAAACGGGCACTCATGCGCTGTTCCTGCTGAGCAGCTTCATCTTTGCCGTAATATAAAGGTGCCGGTTCGGAAGACTCGTGACAATAGGTTAGCAGCTAGACCGCTAACCTGTAATCCCCCCAAGATGGCGATGCCCTAGTGCTAGGGGGAGGGCTCTAACAGGCCCACACACCCTTAACTGGGATATCTTAAAAACCTGGCAACTAGGTGCAAATAGCGTTGCCGATAAGGAAATTCCCCCCGAAACTCCTGAGCCAAAGTTTGAGCTACGAAGTATTCAATAAAAAGTGTGCAGTGTTAAGTAACGAAAGGCTATAAAAGCAATTAAAATGGCAATAAAAAACAATTAAAATGCCATCAATGATAACTTTGTGATGAAAATTATACGTGAGGAGAGAAAAACGGGCACTCACGCGCTGTTCCTGCTGCGCAGCTGCATCTTTGCTGCGATATAAAGCTGCCGGTTCAGAAGATCTGTGACGTCAGGTTAGGAGCTAGACCACTAGCCTGTAATCCCCCCAAGATGGCGATGACCTAGTGCTAGTGGGAGGGCTCTAATAGGCCCACTTAACTGGGATATCTTAAAAAGAGGCAACTAGGTGCAAATAGCGTTACCGATAAGAAATTCCCCCCGAAACTCATGAGCCAAAGTTTGCGCTACGAAGTATTCAATAAAAAGTGTGAAGTGTTAAGAAACGAAAGGCTATAAAACCAATTAAAATGGCAATGAAAAACAAATGCCATCAATAATAAGTTTGTCATGAAAGTTGTTAGGTCTCCTCATTTTGAATGATTGTTCTTTAAGTTTTACTGTGCCTATCTATCTTTTTTTGTACTTATTTTCATTACATCTACGTTTTGATAATTTTTGTTATCCCTGCATTTATCTATTTTTCATGTTTCTGCATCTGACTTCCACCTGTCTGTATTATCTTTCTTCTGCTTTATTGTTAAGCTTAGCTTTTCCTTCTACTCTTATATATCTTGCCAACTGGTACTTTAAAACTAAGAGGACAGATTTTTAGGACATGTACTTTAGCAGCAAGATTGCATGCCCAAGTCAGCTTTTCTGCGCATATTTGTGAAGGTTTTGTCCATTGCATTCGCCAACAAAGACCTCACCATAGGTTGTCCTGGATTGACCAAAGCATTCCACGCCTTTATTGCACTTTAGTGACTTAGGTCTGCCCTTCATTTATGAAATGTTTGTGGTTGATTTGTCTACTTGGCTTTTCTAGCAACTGATAAAATTACTAAAGTGAATGATAGAAGATAGAACTGGAATGATCTATTGTGGTTGTATTTTGTTGGAATGTAAAATGTGTAAAAAAAATTCAGTAGCACCGACCACCAGTTCAGGGGGCAGCAGCAGCACCCGTGTGCCAGACTCGTCAGCAGTTGGCGGGTGAAAACTAGTGACGCAGGGATGGGCGTTGTTAAGTCATATTGTTTTTGCTCATTGACACTTACTAATAAACTCACTGCAAGGACATTTCTTGTGAACCCCCTGATTTAGAAGCTACAGAGGAGGTTGAGTTCTTAATGGTCTCTTCTCTCTGCAAATCAGCAGACAAACGTTCATAATGAATGGACTCTACAAGGTTTGATGGAAAAGCAAATGAAGGATGGAGGGCAAAAAGAAAGAATGGGTGAGGAATGGGTGGATGGTAATGAACGTTCGTAACATACAGTATGAGGATAAATGAATGGATGGGTGAAAGCAGAGAGTTTGAAAGAGTGGATACTGGATAGGTGAGTGTATGGATGGGCGGGTGGATATGTGGATGGCTGGAGTGGAATGGTGAATGAGTGGACAAGAGAGTGTAAAGCTTAAATGGTGGGCATCAAAGGAGGAATAGAATAGATGAATGAAAAGATAAATGTCTAAACGCTTGGATCAAGAAATAAGCATGGTTTATAATTTGCCATGTTCCTTTTTCTTTCCTGCTATAGCTACTCCTGGTGGACATGCAGCTCACCAGGAGACAACAGCCTGGCTGAGGAAGCAGAGGCTGGTGGGCATCCACAATAATTATCAGCTCCAGGAGGCCCTTCAGGAGGAGGAGGATAAGGCCCAGGCAGTAGCCAACATGCCCACCAGTCCTAGCTCCTCCAACCGGCCGCCAGCGCCTCCAGCATCCCATCAGCACTATTTTGCAGCCGCCAAGTGGCATTAGCTAATCCCCATACCACCACTGCTGCCCCCCCAGCGCTCAGACCGCAACTTTCAATGCAGCATCCCCCAACACTTTGAGCGGCTGGACCACCGGGTTGCACACACAAAGGCAACCCTCGATCATTTCCTTACCCATGTGGAGAACGTCCTCTTCTGACTCTTATTTTAATTTTTTGTTTCGGTTGGAGGGACACTTGTTGTGGGTGGAGAGGGTGGGGAGGGAGTTAGGACAGGTTTTCAAAAACATTTTATATTGGACTTTTTGTTGGACTTTTTTTGCACAGGGAGAGAGGTGAGCCTGTTGTGGGTGGAAAGGGTGGGTTTTTGTATTTATAAAAAATAAAAGGGGATTTTTTTTTACTTTATTTATAGCTGATCTGTTTATTTTGGTGTTTTAGTTTGCACTGCTGTCTTTTAGTGTAGCCTGTTTTTTTAAATTTGCTAAAAAAAAGTGTATGTTGTTTTCTGATACCCTTGCTCTATTGTGCTCTGCAACTATACTGGCCATAAGGGAATGATTGCTTTTGCCTACAAAAATCTAGATACACATAGACAACATCTTCACTGCACAGATTATTCTTACTGCATGGATTCTTAAGGGGGTGGTAGGTAGTAGTAGTAGCAGGCTAGCACGCTAACAGGGATGACAGAAGGTGCCAATTCCTATGCAAACTCCAACTGCAGGATTAATCAAAGAGTTATCCGTCACTGCCAACTAGATGAAAGAAAACAGAGAGTTAGTTGGTCATATTATAATTTACCTTTAGGAAAACTGAGACCAGACTACCACAATGACAGTATTTGACACACAACAAAGAAGAACTGATGTGATCATAAAAATTAGCACTATCAACCTCTTCTGAGAAATGGTGGGGAGCTAGTATTTAAAAACTAAACTTAAGCAATGAAAGCATAGAGTCTTGAGAAGTGGGCTTAGAGTCAAGAGTGGTTGGACAAGGTTAAGCATTTATGCAACACACACCACAAGGCATTAATGATGATGTTGATGGGGCCAGTGTAGAATATGGCTCAGGTAATGGAAGGTCATGCAATGACTTTCACAACATCTGCCCCAGCAAGTGTGTGATTCATTTATGGTATAAAATTAAGTCACACCTCAATAAATCACACAGCCAAGGGGAAGAGGGTTAGGGGGCTCGATGAATGAATGGGAAAGTAGATTTGGGGAATAGTGTGACAAAGACAAACACTACACAAAAGAAACCATGACAATATTAATCGGGGCATCGACTAGCACACCATCATCAATCTGTTGTGAAAGGAAACAATGAAGGGATAAGAATGACACAGGTCAGTTAAACGCATTGCCTCAGAGAGACCCAATAAATAACCCACTCTAAATGTTATGTCTTCTAGATTTAAAAAATACAAATTATGGAGGATTGAAGTTAACCCACCCAGCTCAAAAAATATGATTGTTTAAAGGAAAATGATACTATATTGCTGACATGAGCAGTGAATCCCCATTCTTCTTGGAATGTCCATCACTCTTGGGTGCATAGCTGAACCTGTTGAGTGGGTAAGCTGGAGTTTTGAGCTTTCTCCAAGTTTTGTTCATGCAGGAAAGAACCAAGAGAAGGCCTGCGTATTGAAAATATACAGTAACTGTATTATAAAGGCAAGGAGAAGGACAGAAGGAGGCAAGCTAAACTTCATGAGGAGTCAGGACTGTACCAAGAAGACTCATAGGCAGAGCAAGAACATAAAGGGGAGTTTCACGTTTGAGCCAGCAATGCTGCAAACACACACTCAGTAGCATTTGCTAAACCAATACATCTCTCTCCAGTCCACAGACCTGAGTGAGTATTAGACCCCAGAGACTTCCTTATCATCATGGTTTCTTTTTGAAGTTGATAAACTTTCTCCTTCTAGTTGTTGAGGTAGTCCTACCCTGAGTCCTTCCATCCTCCTCCTCCTGATTCTGAGGAACTCTCTCCTAGTCCCAAATCAAGCAAGGTAGACCTGTGCAGTCAAGTGCACTGCTGTTGAAGAACAAATAGAGAAATAGAACTAGAGTATTTTGTGAGATTTGTGTTTGGAAACTAAAGTGACAGGTCTGGTCTGAAGAACAAGAAAAAAGGAGTGGGCTCTGCAGGTAAATTTCACTAAGATTGGAAAGCCAATCACTTTCATGAACAATTGTCAACCATCACCCTACCCGAACATCGCAAATCATCAGAATCAAGTTTACAAACTTGTTAAACTCCCTCTCTCACTGTCAGCCACCACATAAATCATCAGTCATTACTTACAATGACTCAATATGTCTCCACTCATTGGTGCAGTAAATAGTAGTTAGCTCTTCCAATCCAAGCATGGTGGTTGAACAAAATATTATCTCCCACATATGTAGGAGGGAGCAACACATTCGAATTTGGCATTGGCAGTCGTTTAATCAATGATTTTCTGGGCAGCCCAGGTAGGTGATATAAAAAAAGGATGTGCAAGAGCGTGTGAGGGAGGAAGGCATTGTCTACAATGTTCTGAAAGGAATATGGGGGATTCCTCACTGCACCTGGGTCCATCTACAATCCGGCCATATAAATTGTGAATACAAAATGGTGGGGCAGCATAAAACTTAAATTTCCACTAGCATTTGTTTGCAAAGAAAGAACAAAAGAAAGAAAAAAAGAAGTTTAACGAGCGAAAATGTAAAAGTTCAATGGTGGGACTGGCATACTCAATTGTGAAACAGAGGTCGCCCTTAGATTAGGGGGTTCACCCAGAAGTTGGTCAGCAAACACACTTGATTCTTACCAAACATTCCTCGTCCTCATCTTGTGGTGTTTTGGAAACATTGTTTTGGAAGTGTAATCAGGTAGTATTAAATGTTGGTTCATTTGATCATGGTTAATATCTCCACATTTTGAGGCAAGAGACTGGTCCTTCTCACTGTAACAACTGCAGAAGCTACACTGAACACACATTCAGCAGACTTGCTGGCTACAGGACAAGCCAGACACTTTATTGCCAGCCTTCTGAGCTCTTGCGTATGGTGCATCTTCCCATGCCAATAGACCAATGGATTGTGAGCCACATACACCTCTTTTGGGTCATCCAGATACTCCTGGAACATCCTCTGAAGTGCAATTGGTGCTGCCACTTGCTCAAACTCTTTTTCCTTTGCCTCTGCACTGAACTTAAGACCTGGCACTTGAAACCGAGCCAATTCAAATGTTAGGTCTGATTCTTCAGATGCTGTTGTTGCCTGTGTTCTTGTTGCTGGTATTGGCGGCTGTGAGACAAGACTGCCTTCTCTGGAAGTTGAAGGCAGAACCCCAGAACTGCAGAGTGGGACTCTAAGCTCCAGTCGTTCTTCTTCCAGCTTACTCAACAATCCACCTCTTGTATTTTGAAGCAGTCTCTTCAGAAAAAGGAATGAAAGAGGAAAGATTTTTTTTGTGTGGATCAAATAGGGTGGCACAGATGTACTCTTTGGATGAGATAATGTCATTACAAGTCAAGTGATAGCTTATGCTCTCAACCAAGGCATGTGCATCTGGATTTTCATTCACACCTACTTGTGTGAACATTTCATGCACCTTTTTTAGCTAGTCCTGTAGCAGATGCAACAATGGGATAGCTTGGCCCATCAGACTGTCCACCTTGCTAACTTCCTGTGTGAAAAGGGAGTAACATATGTGTCAGGAACTTGATTAGGCCTCATTTGTCAGCATTCATGGTCATAGCTTTCCCAATTGCATTCCTTCCTCTTAGAATGGCACAGTCATTAACCTGCCTGTACTGCTCAAGCAGAGAAACCTATAATGGGTTGAGTTTCAACATGTTGGCATCTCCTGTATGAGGGCTTTGACTGGTACTCTGTTACTACGCTGAAGAATCTGCAACTGTTTCTGGGCTTTCAAAGAATGTCTGAAAGGAGTGCAGATTTGTCCGCAGATGGTCAGTACAAGCAGATTGATGCAGTGTGCCAAACACAGGACCCTGAAATAGCACCATCTGCCATGGCCTTGACCATGTTACTGCCATTGTCCATGGCAACAAATCCAATTTGGAGACCTCTGGGTTGCAGCCATAAACATGACTACTGTTGTATGCCACCAAACACTCTTAAAACTTTCTTCAGGGCCAAGACATGTTGACAGCTATTGCTTTACTGCCACAAAAGAGATCTAGGGGCATATATTCAAGCCCCTGCACCACCTGGTGCCACCCTAGCATCCTTTTTTTTTTTTAGGCTACGGCGGCATTAAGGAGGCCTTTCTCCTACACCATATTTACATGGTGGTGCAACACATGCATTGCGCCAGTTTCTAAACCCTTGCTTCAGGCATAATGTATGCAAGGGGAGCGTTCCGACTCAGAGAGGCTTGAAAAAATGGAGCATTGAAATTTGCATTTCACTGTGCCATTTATTCCGTCAATTTTAATTCCTGCTTAGAGCAGGTGTTAAAATGATGCACCCATATTAACCTATGGTCCGCCTTGTGCTTTGCTTCATTAGCGTCAACATTTTTGATGCTAGTGCAGCAAAGCGCCACAATAGCATCAAACATTTTGATGCTATTGTGCTAACGACCGCCATGGTGCACCGTATTATAAATACAGTGCAACCATGGTGTCGGTAGGGGGTGCTTTTCTCGACAATCTGCCCCTTATTATGCAGTGATGCACATGTAATCAATCACCTGGAAACTGGTCCACATGTCTGTCATCAGGTGGATAGTGTAAACAACACTTCGCTGCAAAGCTTGTCCAACCAATTGCAGCACATTGTGATGCAGTGCTGGCAAAATAGGTCTGACTTGAAACCTTCCATTTTGGGCAGATGGCTGCCACAAACTCTAAGAATCCCACTCCTTCCACAAAAGAAAAAAGGAGGCGGTCAAGCACTAAAGTTTTTGCCAGCTTCCTATTACACGAACATGTCATTGGGTGGTTGCGGTCATTGGGCCTCTCCTGCCTAAATATGGCCATAGCTGTAGCCTAGATGTTCTTCTTTTGTGGGCCACTGATGCAGGCGATGTTTGAGATGAAGGTGGTGGTAGACTCAATGTGCTTCGCCGTGCCGTCACCATCTGACTCTGAGCCTTCCTGTGCTATCATGAGGTCGCTGAGGCAGATGATTCTGGTGCACTGCTGGGGACATGGCTGCGTTGTCACCCTGTTCTTCCTCACCTTCCACTGTGAATTGATTAGGTGCGCCTCCCATCAGATTGTGTGATGTTTTTTCATATGGGTCATCTGGCCTCCAGTACCATAATGTGAACAAGGTTTACCTCGACAAACACTTGTGTGGCAAATGGAGCATATTGCAATGTTCTCCTGTTTGCTAATCATAGAAAAGTCCCAAACTGTGGAGGAGTACTTTCTTATTGAGTTACTGCCAATGCCTAAAGAAGAACTGGAGATAGGTGGGTGTGTCAACTGCCTCTCTGCCGTACATACTTCTACTGAGGTACGCGTTAGTGCAGGTCTCTGCTGGGGCCTGACAAATATGGGAGCTGGTGTTGCTGCCTGTGCCACATCCTTTGGAGCAGGTTAAATAGTAATGACACACAGTTCTGTGCCAGCTTCCACAATGCCTGGCTTGTCGTCATCATCCCCTCATCATTATCCCCTTCCATGATTCTCAGGCTTTTCTGGAACTTTTCTTTTCCCTTGTCTACCCAGTGTCTCCCAAACTCTGCCGGAGTACATTCCATGTCCCTATTATCGTCATCAGAAGTGGTGCTTGGAGAAGATGCTGTAGCAGTACTTATCCTTTTTCTTGCTGGAGAGCTAGGAGTCACTGATTCTAAAGAGGCGGTTCTTGCTCAGCAGGAAGCGTGACCTCCTGTTCTGCTCCATCTTTAGGAAAATCTACTTGCTGGCTGCAGCTGGTGTCCACTTTGCCCTGTTTCTTGAAAGGATGGTTTACTACTTTGTGAAACGGACAGATCCAATTCTGCATCACTTCTTGTCGGCATTGTCATGATTGCAGTGGCTGCCTCACTGACAAACATGGTTTTGGGCTTAGGTTGGGGTGGTGCGTCAATGTGGGAGTGTTGATCCCAGGTTCCTCCCCGGAGGCCAGTGTGGCAAGCACACGTCCCCTCAAAAAGGTTGTGGTTGGCATGCCACTAGGTAGAAAGCTGGTTCTTTTCACCAGCCACTTTTTTGGGAGCAACTTTCTTTGGGGTCTTCTTAAGCTCTAAATTGGCAGTGGCACTAAAATGCACAAGCAGAGAGTTTGGAGGACCTAACTAACTGTAAGGCCTTCTATTTGGAAGTGCTGCGGGTCATATTGCAGTTTGAAATATACAGACAAATTCAATCTTTGAGTGTTTGGTTATATGTGTAATGATTGACAATTTGATCAAACATTGTAAAGGCCAACCACACCACCACACAGTAAAATGTAATTTCAAATCAGACAGCACAACATACAGATATAGCTCTTTGTTTTATCTCCACCTGTTTCAAATGAAACACTTGGGGTAGTCAATGAGAGGTTCATGGGTAAATGGAATAATCCTTAAATAACCTATTGTGGCAAGGTGGTCCAGACTAATGGAATGATCATTAAAAACATTAACTATGCTGATGATTTGTCTGCAGTGAGCCACAGCCAGTGTACAGGAGGAAATGGAAATAAAATACACCTAAAGAAACCGAATGCTGTAGTGCGGCTGAACTACTTTGGTGTATGGATGAATCGATGGATGAATGGATGTGGATGGATGGATGGATGCATGGATGGATCAAGGCAAAATGCAGAAATAAATAAAATGAAATAAAAAATGTAAAACATAAATTAAAAATTAAAAATTAAAAATGTAAAACTAAAAATTAAAATCTAAAATAAAATTTAAAAATGAAGTAAACGTTTAAATAAAAAATAATAAAATGAAAACTAAAGTAAAAAATTAAAATAGAAAAGAAAAATTAAAAATTAAAAAATAAACTTAATACAAACAAATGATCAATAATTAACAATGTTTCTATGTAATCCTATGGCAAAGACACACTGGATGGATGCACAAAATGCACAAAAGTGGCAGCCTGCCAACAACAAGGAGGCATGGCAAACAAAGAACACATGCAAACATATTACAAATGGACATTGGCAGCATTCACAAAATGGCTGCCAGACACGTGATCAAGCAACAACAACAAGGAGCAAGGAGGCATGGGGAACAGACGAAGAACACATCCAAGCCTACGACAAAGGAACACTGGCTGCATGCACAAAATGGCTGCCAGCCACATGATCAAACAACAACAAGGCGCAAGGAGAACAAAGAAGAACACATGCAAGCCTCTGGCAAAGGCACACTGGATGAACGCAAAAAATGGCTGCCAGCCCCATGGTTAAATAACAACGGTAAACAAGGAGGCATGGAAAACAAAAAACACAGGCAAGCCTATAGACATAGACTATACGAAATGGTCCATGGCCTCACAAAGGGTGGACGATGACAGACACACACCCACGCAATGCCGCACACACACACACACACATACACACTGGCCATAAGGAGGCATGGTGGTAACACTGAAGAAAACACCATCATAATGCAGCAATGCAAAACACAAAAATGAACTAAGCTATAACATTTTCACTCAAAAATACACATATCCTCCTATGCCATCAAATACCACGACACAACATATACACTTTTTGCAAAAAAATGAAATGCGAAAAATAGCCAACATTGTTAATTTAACCGACTGCCATCCCTGCCCTAAATGAAGTTAAAAACATATATCGCTGAAATATTTAGTTTGTGCACTGATGACTACTAGTACTGGGCCTACTGGCTAGATAGCCCTTTGGAAATCTAGGTCACAGAGTGAAATAATATTGCAAATTTTACAAACATGTAGAAAGGGACAGGTACTGAGCTATGTAACAATTTTCCTTTGCAAAAGATAAAAAATCAATGAAATGCAAAATAAATAATTGGGCCAATACTTAAACAGGCCTCCCACCACAAGGCATTTTTTAAATCAAATTAAAGTACAAAGAAATATTGGTGCATGCTCAAGCAAACAAACAACACCCTTATTCGATAGTTTTGGAACTTACTTGATTTCACAAAAACAATGTCCTTGAATCCAAAGATGTATCCAGGAGACAAAGAGAGTGATGCTTTCATCTCGAAATCCAAGTGAAAAGTGACCAGGAGATGGACAAATCACTGGGAGCATCCTTGACAGGGACAAGAAGTTGGAGTCTGGCACACTTCCTTCCTGTTGGAATAAAAAAATAAAAAGGCTTCTCAATCTAAAAAACAACTCAAAGAGTCCATTGGAGAAGAAAATCCACTGAGAAACCACTTCATGTCTAGATTTATCTGAATTTGAAGATCTACTCAAAGTGCATTTGTGCCCCCAGACTGCTTTGGCGGCTGCGGTGGCCAAAAGAAGCACGAGCAAATGTGAAGTCTTGTACGTGCTTGCTAGCAGCTCAGGAGTTTCTTGGCACTCACAAGAGAGCACAAAAAAACAACCTTGAACATAAGAAAAAACACCGGTCTGTGCCATATTGCAGAATTTGAGAAAACCATGCTTCTCCACACAGTGTGAAGTGCCTGAATTTCACAAACTTCACCGGCAAAGCATATTTCTACACCTGGGAATAAAATATGCCTGAGACATATCCACCTACTCATCTGGCTTCACACTTTCAATAAAGTAAGGTGTGAATCTGTCACCTCCATCAGTGAGTTCAGAGAATGGCAGAAGGGTTCTGCTTAAGACCAGGTCTATATTAATAGATTTGGACCCTTTGCAATCTTCAGAGCGGAAAAGGAGAGAAGGGGTATATGACAGTGAAAAGCCTGGGTAAGACTACTTTGGATGGAGACTGTGACCCCACTTAAGAAAACAGACTTTTTATTGGCACAGTCTATCATCACTTGATCCATACCTAGCTGTATAGTGGGATCTTTACGTCCAACAGTGCACATTATGTTATTATATGATAGTAGATTTAGAGCACTTGTGGCATAGAGTAACAAACTGAAGAACACCTACACTGTCCTTCTCTTTTATACCGTGTTTGGGGTGCCACAGGGCAGACAGTGGTTACTGGGCCATTATTATGGCATTTGGGGTCATTTTCTACTGAGATCCTGAAGTCTGTTTAACTGTGTCTCTGCTAACTAGGTCAAGTACACCCCTTTCACTCTTGACTTTCAGTGTAGTGATGACAAGCAGTCAAAGCTTTTCAGGGAGACAGTGTGGGGTATAAAAGTTCAGAACTTAAGAGTCTACCAACAGACACAATATCACATTGTGTAGCCCATTACTTATCTTAGTGAAAGAAAGTACTTTAATCTTACAGTGAAAAAAAATACTGCACAGATAAAATAGCAATAGAGTGACAGGGATGTCATCACATCAATGAATCTCAGTGAAGTGTTACCCGCCATTACAGTGCCCTCTCCCAGCTCTAGGATTCCTCCTGATGGCTTTGTCTTTCGTATGAATTATGGGCATAGGCATTGAATAGGCACAAGTTCAATTCACCGTACATAACTGCACTGACTAACTCATAAATCAGCTCATCAGGTAGGAGTTCACACAGTCCAAGTCTTTGATGGCAGATTTGCCTCTTTGCATTCAGTGTATTAAAAATTTTATGGCAAGGCCAGTTCCACCAGCTCAATGAGGATGCAGCTCTTGTGGTATTGGTGGTTGTGTTCTGTGAACCTGCTCCTGTAACTTTGTCTTCAATAAAGTGGGAATGTTGCAGCAGCTTCATTGGGGACACAGCCTACTGAGTGAGATCAGCGTGGCAAGCCTGCATAGCAGTCAGTGGCAGCAGCAGCATCCTATTGACA
The DNA here is from genome assembly GCF_031143425.1 of Pleurodeles waltl. Classification (NCBI taxonomy): domain Eukaryota; kingdom Metazoa; phylum Chordata; class Amphibia; order Caudata; family Salamandridae; genus Pleurodeles; species Pleurodeles waltl. The sequence goes on from NC_090440.1 coordinate 266,414,913, forward strand.
CATGGGATGGATGTTGGATGATATAATACTGCTATTCAGCCTTGCAATGCAGGTCAACTCCTGGCTTTGCTCTCTCTGGAAATATCCTTCTTCTGAGTGTTCCTCATGCTGAAAGTCTGCTCCTGGACAGTCTCACTTCCTGCAGGGCTAGCCACCCTCTAATCCCTATTTGAGAAGGCAGGCCTAGGCAAGTGCTAGGCAGATTCACAGCTCATCCAGCAAAAGGTGCATACTTCAGGTGCTATCCCTTCCCCTTGGGAAGACTGACTATTGTCTAGATATCACTTTGGTAATACTGACGTTCTTCAAGTATTCTGTGGAGCACTCCTTTTCATGGCCATGAATAACTTGGAACTTGAGCAATGTGCATTAGTTTAGATCCTTGTGACAAGTGTCAAAGTATGTCCTGTCCAGTAAAAGTTGTGTTATAAAGTCCACACCGGGGTGAGATGTAGAAGGTGTACTGTAGGGTTACCCTATAACCCAAGAACAAGCAACATAGCTGGTTTTGGTGAATCAACCATAAATTGGGATGAGAGGTATACTCTCCCAGGCAGAATGGCAGTGTATGATGGTTGGACACAGAGTAGATCAGGATTCCAATTCAGGAAACAGAATGCAACACATTACGGATTTCAGTACACAACCAGTTAACTGCAATTCCAGAGCCTGTGATATTGGATCCACATAAGAGAAGGGAGAGAAGCCAGATTTTGAGATCAATGGGCAACTCTCATCCATTCAGAATCCTGGGGCTGTTGGGGTTTTTCTTCCAGCTGGAACTCCAGTAATAGGAAATAAGAATCTTAGGACCTCCCTGATCCTCTTTGAACGATATCCAATATGGAGAAAGAAAGCAGATTAGGGAATATTCAAACACACATCAGAGATTACCACTTCCCCTACTTTCTCTTAGGGACAAGCTACCATGGAAAAAAGGTGGTTATTTTTTAGAGGGTGGGGATGAACATTCATACTACATGGCAGACCACTCCCTCTTCTTTGTCCCTGGAGAAGGAGGAATAGCTGAGTAGGTTAAATAAGGAAGGTTCTGGAGTTGTCAACTAATCCCCACCATATGGCCATCTGATGGATAATGTCTTCTTTACAAGCAAAGGAATGGGACTATAAGTCATTGAACTGAATGCCACTGAAATATAAAAGAGTAGTCCTGGTAAATCAAAGAAAGTCACATGCATGTCAAAGACACAAAGCAATAGAGGATAAGAGATATATTATTATTTAACTGTAATATGAATATTGTTGGAAATAAGACCTTGAATAAATAACGTGGTCCTTTTAACCTCCATTCGTATGCCCTACAGATGAACATATTACAGTTCCATTTTTATACTCCTTTTACAGACAGGAGATGTAGACCAACTGTCTAAGGCAGTGGTTCTTAACTTTTTTACTTCCATGGTCTCCCACTTAATCACTGCTGTAAGTAATCCAGAGACACCCAGTGAATCATTGAAATCTAGGGACCCCAATGAGTCATTATTAAAATCCAGGGACCCTGGCCTGAGCAATCTCAATAGTTTGAACCAGAAAACTGTACATAATAATACGAGAATGAACCTTCATCAATGCACAAATCATGGAATATTATTTTTAATCCACAATTTTAAAAAATCTAAATTTTAGTTTTAATGGGAAGGTTGGAGTTTTCTAAACGTATTTGAGGTCACCCATTGTTCATACTGTAATGTATTTGATGCACTTGTACTGCTCCCACTAATCAATTTAATGGTACCAACTTAATTCTTGGCTTCTCATTTGAAATTACATTTACAGATCGTTTTAAAAATTAAAATGTTGCTTCTGTTTTTAGATACACCTTAATATTCTGTTAGTATTATTTAATTTTTCCAAACAGTAATGTACGCCCTAAGTAGGCATCAGAGACACCTAACGATCCCCGGACCTTAGGTTAAGAACCACTTGTCTAAGGTTTAAAAACCGGTTTGGAGTGTTTCTCCTTCACATGTCATTTTATGGTTGTAACTCAGGCACATTATTTGTACAAGGTGATAGGCTCTCAAAGCAAGTAACAATGATGCTGGCTCCCAGCAATAGTATCCAAAACAAAGGGACAATGAAGTGTGATATCTCTGCATCAGAATGTCTTAAGCCTTCCTGAAGCAGTATGCAGAGACAGACAAAAGAGCAGGTATATCTTGGCAATGTCCTGATTTTTAGCAACAGAAACTGCTGACCCTCTCCTCACCCCTACCATCTGTCACATAACAGTGCTCAGGAAAGTGAACAAATCATCAAGCTTTTGTTAACATGACCTCAATTAATTTCTAAGGGTATCCCTGTCTCCCTTCTTCCTCATTACAGGGTCTGGGTCTCCACCCTCTACCTGCAAGAATGAAGTCAATACACTTCTACTTTCTGTGGAAGCTATATCCACCCACCATCTTGTGCTACAGTAAACCAGGGCCATCCAATGTGAATTCCAGCACTAAGAGTCCCACCAAAACCTTTCCTTCTTCACACATGCTACATATACACTACACATACACTCACTTGACACACACGTGAAATGTTGGCACAAAGGTCTAGGAATCACATCAAAATGGAACCTTAAGTGATTAAGGGCCATATGTACGAACACATTTTCCCATAGACACAGAAAGGGCAAAACTGCTTGCTACATCTGGCCCTAAGTTCAGTAGATGGCACTGTCTTTTGACTCAAACAGAGGTCTGGTTCAGATTAGTAATTCTCAAAACAAAGTATGCTGCCAACAACATTTAATGTGATCAACCCCGGACATGTTGAGTAGTCCCATGTCAGTTATGAGGGCATGCTTAATGTACCCCTTTACGTCATAGAATACGTTCTTCACTTTGATTTCCATGGACAGAACTGGGACTCTGTGCACATGCTTGACTAGATTGGTAGCAGGGCAAATAATAATAGTAAACCTGCCAGTGTCACATGCAGTTAAGCAAATAGAGCAGGGACAGTCAATTAGCTGTACAGCAGGCAGGAGACATTCTGGCCTAAGTTCCATTATTGAGCAGTCCATTTCAGTGCCTCTGCAAAGTCAAGTCCAGACCCAGAGCACCCATTCAAACTATCTTTATCCACACCCATCCCATTGTCGCAACTCCATCTCAACATCTTACAATGGTCCTCCTCCAGAATTTCTTCTAAACATTCCTAGTCACAGGTCATCAGAGTCTCTCTGCCTATCTTTCTGATCACCATAACAATGTCTGCTGACTTTTCAATCTCCCCTTCTCGACCTCTGATCATCTCGCCAACTTGGACTACCACTAGCTGAGGTCAGGCTGCAATGTTCCTCTGTCATCTTCGGAGCTCATTTCATCCTTACTTGCTGTGCTGCCCTGTTCCACAAGAAAAGGGCAGAAATGCACTGTATTTTCAAGATGCAGTGCATTTTAGTCCTTTCCTGCTGTGCTGGTGCACAAATCTCTGCCTAGCACCAATGCCGGTACCACCATGCATGGTGCATGGGTGTCTGCATTGTCAGCAGAAATGTTTTTGTTCAGGAAGGGAAACCTTTCTGCACAAAAACAATCCAGAGAAGTATTGTCCTCATTCTACATGTGCTGCAGAATGCAGCACACACGGAAATAGAAAACAAGGAGGAGAAATAAATATATTTTCCCTCTTTGCGCCTGCCCTGGAGAGGTGTACAGTTTTGACGCAGTCCCAGGTTTACCACTTCTTGTAAATCTGGGCATGCATCAAAACTCATGGGTGTTGCCTGGGAACATCCACCTCAATGCCCATGGTACGCCTCCTTGAGGCAGTGTAAGACAATACAGCGACCTGCTGCATTGCCTTACACCATATCTACAAGGCCATGAAAAACCATGCAAAGTGACTTTACATGGCCTAGTAGAAATGGGTCTGCACAAACAGTGACACACCAGCAGTGCACAGGGCTTGTAAAAATGTCCCTTTGTTTTGCACTTACTTATACCTTTGTATGCACCTACTTACAAATGTTTCACACACTTTCCTGCACCCCGTTACATGGTGGCCACCACTCTGTCGCTTCCTAGAGTTTCTTTTAGTTTTTTGTTTTATTTCGTGTCCCACTAAATAATATTCTTTACACTTTTTGTATGGTAGCCCGTCAAATAGTACGTAACCTCTGGTATTTAGTATTGCCAGATAAATAGTGAAGTTTCAGATACATAGCCGGCCGCTAGTACTATTTGACCGTCAGCTGGATAAATAGCCACTGCCAAAAATAATAATTTGAAAAGATATACATAAACAAAATAATAGAAATAAAATCTACTACTAAAAATTATAATTATTTAATATTTAATATATATTTATTTAATATTACTACAAAAAACAACAGAAAACCGGGGACCTTGCAATATATTTTTACATGACCCTTATATGCAAGCAATGATGCTACAGTATTAGCTTCAGAAAGGAAATTATTCCCGTATTAAATTCGATGGAAATGCGTGGCTTTTTAATTGGAAGTCAAGGGAGATGGATTTCCTTCAGTCGTGCCCTGGGGCTCAAGGCAGATCCTATCTTTTACTCGTCTTTGCTCAGCAATTGAGTTGTCAAAATAGTAATATTTTACCTGCTACATTCTTGACTTCAGAACTGGTGTTCATTACAATTTGCTTTGCTTGTAAATTTGGCCCGCGTTATGAGTAATGCTAGAGGAAGTCTGCACTTGCTAAGAAAGATCGAAATTGTTTTCAAGTGTGAAGAAGCGTTGCGGGCAGAAGTGACAAAATAAAAATTGAAATCTGTCAGACACTGTTTTATATATCAAGATTTGCAATAAGAGATACAAAAAACAGAGGTGAGAGATGGGCAGTTGTAATAACCCATTTCTGCTAATGTTCTCTTAACAAAACTAACAGAACAAAGAAGATGCTATGCAATGAACACTGTCAATATTGGGAAAATGTTTTGTTATAGGAAACACTTTAAAAGTGTGTTATATCTCATGTTATAGTTCTCTAGATTGAATAAAATAATATAATGGGTTTCAATTGGAGCATTATGTGACAAACCTAATTTCATATTTACTGAAGCATTACCTTGAGTATATATTTTTTGTATATCACAAGGCTTTTTGCAGAAACTTTACCTGAACCTGCTTCAAATTAAAACATGTGTGTGCATTGCGACTGAACAAATAAAGAATAATGTGCAGACTATGGGAAACATAAGTATGGCGACGTTTAACTCATTTATGATTTCAGAAGTATCCCAAATGGTTTCTTTTTACCCCTAAATGTTGCCATGTATGTGCATTCATGACATCCATTTTGTAATGGGATTTCTTATGCTTTTAAAGGACAATTCACAGTGATTGCTGCTAATGCCTTGGGGAAGTCACATTTTGCAAAGAGGCTAGGTAATGGATGCTGAAGTGTGAACAGATGTGGAGCAGCATCATTTAGTGCATCCCCCTTATGTGCAATTTACATGCTCAACATTTATTTAACTGTATTAATCTGAGTGCATTTTATTAATCAATTGTAGTGTGTGAATGGGGATTCAAGTTGATGGGTCACCTATATACTTCTCTAAATTATAATGAATGTATTCATCACAAGGAAAATATATACCTTTCTTAAATGTTTTCAAGATATTCATACGCAAACTATAATAGTTTAGAATTTATTCTGACGCTTCTCTTCGCCTAACTTGTAACCAGGCTCGAGTTGTACACATAGCATTTTCATAAAATGTCTGGCAAGTGTCTTGTTGTTTTCTCTCCTCTGCAGGGGCCTTATCAATATGCTTGTAAAGCTGGAGTAGTCTTATTGTTCCTTGTATTAGACTAGTAGACTATTAATTGTTAATTAGAAGTTGGTCTTAGATATGCAGACTAAGAAGGTGGGAGAGACGATCCTGTACCAGGCAGGCTGGACTTATGTTAAATCGAAGCTAACTCTTATGGTTAGTCCTTAGATTGGGAGCTGGGAAACTAGTGATTTTACCTGCACCCAGAGAACACTGCCTTAGGATTGGTTTGTTTGGTGGAAACTGATATGAAGAAGCTTTCTACAATCTTCTGACGTGCTTTCATTGTGTAATCTTTAGAACACTTGAGCAGGCCCTGTCCTGAATAGGGGTGGGCAAAGCTTGTGGAGTCCCACTGCGCATAATTCATTGAAGTTGTTAAAAAAATCCACAAGCACTGCAGAATTCCGGCAACGGGCGGAGTTGCTCAGCCTACCCACCCGCACTATGTTTTTCACATTCGAGAGTGTGATTCATGTTCCTGCATTGCAAATATTGTGTGAAGGGCACCACGCCATCTCTCGGTGCATGGTGCCAGGCCTAACTTTTAATTCTCTCTAAATCTAAGTAATCCCATCCTTTTTCTAAATTATCCACCCTCATTTACCTTTATTGCATCAGTGTGCGTCTTTGTGTTTGTGTACTTTAAATTTCTGTCATTTTTTGGTGTTTTTTTTCGACTTTATTGTTTTTTGCTCCTCCCTTTAATTCTTTATATATGCATTCTTCCTTCTTTCCTTCTATTTCTTCCCATTTCTTTTTTCCACCCAGAGCCATAGCAAAGGACGGCAGAGGGAGTGGCAGAGCCAGTGTGGCTGCTAGCTGCTTACCTTGTGGATGTCGGATGTGGATGTCACCATCAAGGGGTGTAGACCCGCCCCATTTTTACAGAGGCAGAGATGGCAGCACTTGTTTTTTTGGTGTAGCATCAACTACCATGGAGGAGGGTGTGCCAGTTGGTGCATTAGTATGCTGGGGTCCAGGGCACCCAGCAGCACTTGACACACCGTTGTGTGGACATATTGGACTGTTAACAGGACCTGCTCAACCTGCTGGCCATCAAGGTGTCAGGGCTTAGTGAGTAATAGTTGTTTATTTGTTGCGTGGGTTCCAAAATGCTATTTTGTTATCTGATAGCACTTCTGACTCTTAGGGTTTAATTAAGTTTACCTTACAATGAATACTTACTATGTGATCCAGTTTGAGCTAGCCAGGTGTTCAGTCAGCACATCCTAATTTTTCCTCATCAGCAGATGTTTGGGCTGATTTTTAAGAAGCAAGTCAGCCTGAGACTCCTCCTGTCACCAAGAATATGGTAGTGGTAGTGGTAATAAGTAATTTAAGTGAGTTAGCATTCCCTTCTCTGTGCCCTTCTTTTGTGTAGCTTTTGCAGTTCCTCCCAATTGCAATAGTGTGATACCATCATAGTATGCATCTATGAATTTAAAAAAATAGAGACTGAGGTCCCCCATCAAAGGTGGTTGAGAAGCAAAGATCATTCATTGCAATATGAATGCCTTTTTAGTGGTATGGAGTTGTAAATGTAGTTTAGGAAATTTGGAGTAGGGCTTAGATGTAGGAATTAGGAAAATAAAAGTAATAGGTCAACTGGAGCTGAGTCAATACTAGACAATCTGATTTAGAAAAGTACAATGTTACTGTGCTTGACTGTGCCTGTCAAAATATTTTTGAGATTATCTCTACCACTAATCTTTTCTTATCTTCTTTATTTCTTACCTCAGCATCCAAGAAGAAAGAGAGGGCAACATCCAAGGTCGGTCCAGGAAGAGACAAGGGTGCCAGTGCCACCACCAGTGTGGAAGCTGGCAGATCTGCTGACCCCAGTAAGTGTTCCTTTTACATTATTATGATCATCATTTTTCCCTAACTTTCCCCTCCCCTCATTTAGAATAATTTTCCTTTTATTTTTTCCATGCCTGTCTACCTTTTTTTTTAACCTTATTTTCATCTTACCTAAGCTTTTTTACATTTTTGTTATTTGTTTGTCTATCTATTTTCCATGTTTCTACACCTGGCCCCTCCAGTCCCTACTGGCATTCTCTGCTTTATTACTAAGCTTAGCTTTCCCTTACCCCTTATATATCTTGGGGACTGGTACTTTAATACTAATAGGACAGATTTTTTGGACAGGTACTCTACCAACAAATTTGCTTGCCCAAGTCAGCTTTTCTACACATTTGTGAAGGTTTTCTTTGCTTTGCTCATGCCCATTGCATTTGCCAACCAAGACCCCACCATTGGTGCTCCTGGAGGGACCATAGTATTCCACCCCTTTATTGCGCTTCTGGGACTTAGCTCTGCTTCTCCATTATGAAACGTGTGTGTTCTATTTATATACCTGGATTTTGTAACAAAATTAACTGACAAAATTCCTGAAGTGACAATAAGTCTGTAGAGATCTATTGTGGCTGTATTTTGTTGAAATCTAAAATGTGTAATGTTTTTACCAGCCACAGAGACCACCAGTGCATGGGCCAGTGGCAGCACCAGTGCAATGGATGCGGCAGCGATCAGAGGGTGAGAACTGGCGGCAGTATAGACAGGTGTTGGTAAGTCATATTGCTCTTCTTCATTGGCAATTACTAGTATATTCACTGCAAAGGGTGCTGCTTGGGAACCCACTGGTTAGCAGCTAAAGTGAGGGTTGAGTTCTTAATGCCCTCATTTCTCTGCAAATCATCAGACAAAAGCTCATAATGAACAGATGCTACAAATGATGGGTGTGATGGAAAAGTGAACGAAGAATGGATGGCTAAAAAAAAGAATGGGTGAAATGGTATAAGAGTGAAAGGATGTTTGAGTGAAAGGAAAGAATGTGTAGGTGAGTGATAGGAGATACATGGGAGGGTAAAAGGATGGATGAAAGGGGTGAAAGGATAACTCAGGGGGTCGGTGGGGATGGGTAGATGGTAACAAACAATGCATGGGTAAGCAAATGGACAGGTGAAAGCAGGGTGTTTTAAAGGGTGGATACTGAATAGGTCAGTGTACATATGGATGGGTGGATTTATGGATTGCTGGATTGGAATGGTGAAAGACTGGACTAGAGAGTGTAAATCATAAATGGCAGGTATCGAAGGTGAACTGAATAGATGAATGTATAATTTCTTGCATCATGAAATAAGGGAGCTCTTCTGAAGAGGGATGTGTCTGTCCACCTACTTCGCCTGGTTTGCATGCTTCTCAAAGCTTTGGTTCAAAGTGGGGGTATTTTCATTTTCTGTCTTTTCCCTTAACTCACTGTAGTTGTTAAGCAAGGCAGATATGTATGCTCTCCACCCATCATCATACCTTTCTCCCCATTAGTCATCCATGCTACTATGACATCACTGCAACATGATTCAGTTCAGCAGTACAATAGGGTTGTCTGTGCAATGTGCACCTGATTCAGTTAATGCAGCATTCACAAAATTATCAATGCACTGCAAACGTAAAACAAGGTGTGTTTCCCTTTACTCCCATTGCCCACTCTATCACCTCCTAGTACCCCAGTCCTTTATCCTTTCCATAGTTCTGTCCCAGCAACGCAAAAAATAAATAAAATGAAAACAATCTCTTTTGGCATGCACCACATTGAAGTGATTAATATTTCATGGCTTCCATAATGGATTCATGCCAGTTCAGATTTGACCCTTTTGACATTTGTCAACTACAGTGATGCATGTGTGGGTAAAAAAAATGGCTCAATGGCTCATAATCAGCCACATCAAATTCCAATTGCCCTAGGGGACCAGCAATTTACTGCTACTGTACCACTCTCCTTTTAAAACATTGTTTGCACAGAGCACTGTTTAAAATGTGTAAATTTTCCTTTTTCTTTACTGGTATAGCTATCTCCTGGTGGACATCCAAGTCTCTAAGAGATAGCAGCTCAACTGCAGCAGCAGAGGCTGGAGGGCATCTACAACAAATATTGGTGGCTGGTGGCTCTTCAGGAGGAGGAGGAGGCCCAGGCGGCAGCCAACATGCCGGCTGGTCCTAATTCCTCCAGCTGGCCACATATGCCTCCAGCTTGCCATCGCCACCATCAGCACTGCCACCAGCTGCCCTCAGCCCATCCCCATCCCACCACTGTTGGACCACCTCACGCTCAGACCGCAACTTCAAACAGTGCATCCTGCAACACTTTGCACACCTGGACCACTGGGTGGCACACATTGAGGCAACCCTGGATGACCTCTGGAATATATATTTAGAATGCCCTTCTGACTCTTTTTTACATTTTTGTGTGAGTGGCAGGGATACTTGTTGTGGGTGGAGAGGGTGGAAAAGGCAGTAGGGGCCAGTTTTTTTTTCACTTTGTACTTTTGTTGTGGACTTTTTTTTTTTTTGTTGTTGTGTACTTTCATCAGACTTTTGGGATGGGCCTGTTGGGAGTGGAAAGGGCGGGTTTTCTATTTTCTATTTGTAAAAAATAAAAGGGGATAATTTATTTTGCTTCATTTATGCCTCAAATCATTATTTTGGTGTTTTAGTTTACACTGCTATCTTGTAGTGTAACCTGTTTTTTTATATCTGCTAAATAAAAGGTTATGTCAGTTACTTATAACCTGGCTCTACTGCCCTCTGTAACTATATCGACAACTGGGGTTTGATTGCTATTGCCTATTTTGCATACAAAAACCCAGGTACACACAAACAACAACTTTTTCGATAGACAGTAATTACTAACTAAATGAGTTAACTTCAAACCATAGTTCTTCTCTTACCTGAATAGTTGAAGTCTCCATTCTTCTTGGAATGTCCTTCACTCTTAGATGACTGGCTGAACCTGTCCAGTAGGTAAACTGGAGTGTTGAGCTTTCACCAAGTTTTGTTTGTGCAGGAGAGGACCAGGAGACGGCCAGCATATTGAAAAAAGTAACTGTATTATAGAGTAAAGGAGAAGGACAAACGGAAGCAAGGTAAGCTTCATGAGGAGCCAGGACTGTACAAAGAAGACTCAGAGGCAGAGCAAGAATATAAAAAGAAGTTTTACGTTTGAGCCAGAAATACAGCAAACACACACTCATCAGCATTTCCCAAATAAACACACCTCTCTTCAGTCCACAGAGCTGAGTGAATACTAGACTTCAGAGTCTTCATCATCATCATGGTTTCTCTTTGAAGTCAATAACTTTCTCCTTCTAGCTGTTGAGGTTGTTCCGCCCTGAGTCCTTCCATCCTCCTCCTCCTGGTTCTGAGTAACTCTGTCTCAATACCAAACCAACTGAGGTAGACCTGTGAAGTTCACTGCTGTTGAAGAACAAATAGAGAAACAGAATTACATCATTTTGTGTAGATGTGTGTTTGGTAACTAAAGTGACTGGTCTGGTCTTTGAGGAACCAGAAAGAAGGAGTGGATCCTGCAGGTACAGTTGGCTAAGTTTGAAAGGCCAATCACTTTCAGGAAACAATGATCACCCATCAGCCCCCAAACATTGCAAATAGTTGAAATCAAATTTACAAATGTGTTGAATTCCTTCCCTTATTGTCAGCCACCACATACGTCATCAATCATCACTCACAATCACTGAAAATATCACCACTCATTGGTGCATAATTGGTAGATACCTCTTCCAATCCAAGCATGATGGTAGATACAAAATAATATCTCTTCTTTGATGGTAGCAACACCCTGGAATTTGGCATTGACACTGGCAGGCTTTTAATTAATGATCTTCTGGGGCAGTCCTTCTAGGTGATTTAAAAAAACATAGGCAACGGTATGTGAGGGAGGCAGGCATTGTCTCCAATGTCCTGAAGGGAATATGGGGGCCTCTTCACTTCACATGGGTTCCAACTCCAATCCGGCCCTATATGTGACTAAAAAATGAAGGGGCAGCTTAAATCCAACAAAAACATAATGTTCTACTAGCCATTCTTTCTTTTTTGCAAGAAAGTAAGAAAGAAAGACGTTCAACAGGAAATAATAAAACATTTTATGGTGGCACTGGCATACACAGCTCAGGACGTAGAGTTGATCCTCAAACTCAGGTGGTTCACCCAGAAGTTGGAAATCTAACACATTTGATTCTGACTAATCATCTTCTTCCTGCTCCTATGGTATTTCGAGAACAGTGTAATCAGGTGCTAAAAAACGTTGGTTCATTTTGATCATTGTTAATCTGTCTGCTTTTGGAGGCAAGAGACTGGTCCTTTTCACTGTAACAACTGTACCAGTTGCACTGAACACACATTCAGCAGACAGACTGGCTACAGGACAAGACATATACTTTATGGCCGGTCTGCTGAGCTCTTGCAATAGGCACATCTTTCCATACCAATATACCAAAGGGCTTTCATTCATATGCACCTCTTTTGGGTCATCCAGATACTCCCGGAACATCCTCTGAATGGTCATTGGTGCTGCCACTTACTCAGCCTCTTTTGTCTTCACCTCTGCACTGGACTTAAGACCTGGCACTTGAAATCAAGCCAAAGCAGAGGTTGGGTCTGATTCTTATGTTGCTGTTGTGACGGTGTTCTTGCTGCTGGTGTTGGCTGCTGTGAGATAAGATTGCCCTCTCTGGAAGTTGAAGGCAGCACCCCAGAAGTACAGAATGGGAGTCTAAGTTCCAGCCATTCTTCTTCCAGTTCTCCGGCTTGCTCAACCCACCTCTTGTATTTTGCAACATCCGCTTCAGAAAAAGGAATGAAAGTGGGGAGAATTTTTTTTAAGTATGGATCAAATAGGATCGCACAGATATACTCTTTGGATTAGATAATGTCATTTTGCAGCCTTGTATCACAAGTCAAGCGATAGCTTAGGCTCTCAACCAAGGCATGCACTTCGAGGTTTTCGTTCACACTTCCAAGTGCAAAGCTTTCAGACACCTTCTTTAGCTGGTCTTGTAGCAGACGCAACAATGGGAAAGCTTCAAATCAAATCAAATCAAAAACATTTATAAAGCGCGGTACTCACCCGTGAGGGTCTCAAGGCGCTAGGGGAGGGGGTTACTGCTGCTCGAAGAGCCAGGTTTTGAGCTGCCTCCGGAATGCAGGGTGGTCCTGGGTGGTCCTGAGGTTGGCAGGGAGGGCGTTCCATGTCGTGGCCACCAGGTAAGAGAAGGATTTCCCACCTGCCGTGGTGCGGCGGATGCGAGGGACGGCGGCGAGTGCGAGGTTGGCGGAGCGAAGTTGACGGGTGGGCGTGTAGAAACTGAGGCGACGGTTGAGGTATTCGGGTCCCTTGTTGTGGAGGGCTTTGTGTGCGTGGGTGAGGAGCCGGAAGGTGATCCTTTTGTTGACGGGAAGCCAGTGCAGGTGTCTCAGGTGGGCGGAGATGTGGCTGTTGCGGGGTATGTCGAGGACGAGGCGGGCGGAGGCGTTTTGTATTCGCTGAAGACATTTCTGGAGTTTAGCGCTGGTTCCTGATTATAGGGTGTTTCCGTAGTCCAGGCGGCTTGTGACGATGATGTGGGTCACAGTTTTTCTGGTGTCGGCGGGGATCCAGCGGAAGATCTTTCGGAGCATGCGGAGAGTGAGGAAGCAGGAAGATGATACGGCGTTGACTTGTTTGGTCATGGTAAGAAGTGGGTCCAGGATGAATCCGAGGTTGCGTGCATGGTCTGAGGGGGTTGGTGCGGTGCCAAGGGCCTTGGGGCACCAAGAGTCGTCCCAGGCGGAAGGGGTATTTCCGAGGATGAGGACTTCCGTTTTGTCTGAGTTCAGTTTCAGACGGCTGAGTTTCATCCATTCTGCGATGTCTTTCATTCCATCTTGCAGGTTGGTCTTGGTGCTGGTGGGGTCCTTGGTGAGGGAAAGTATCAGCTGAGTGTCGTCGGCGTAGGAGGTGATGTTGATGTTGTATTTGCCTATGATGTCGGCGAGGGGGCTCATGTAGACATTGAAGAGAGTCGGGCTGAGCGAGGAGCCTTATGGGACGCCGCAGATGATCTCGGTGGGGTCTGAGTGGAACGGAGGGAGGTAGACTCTTTGGGAGCGGTTAGAGAGGAAAGAAGTGATTCAGTACAGGGCCTGTCCTTGGATACCGGTGGAGCGCAGGCGGGATATTAGGGTTCGGTGGCAGACGGTGTTGAAGGCCGCTGAGAGGTCGAGGAGGATGAGGGCGACTGTTTCTCCGTTGACCATCAGAGTTCTGATGTCGTCTGTGACTGAGATGAGGGCGGTTTATGTGCTGTGGTTGGCTCGGAATCCGGACTGGGAGGGGTCGAGTAGGTTGTTGTCTTCAAGGAAATTGGTCAGTTGCTTGTTGACGGTCTTTTCGATGACTTTGGCCGCGAAGGGGAGGAGCTAGATGGGACGAAAGTTCTTCAGGTCGCTGGGGTCCGCCATAGGTTTCTTCAGGAGGGGCGTTGACTTCCGCGTGTTTCCAGCTCTCGGGGAAGGTGGCAGAAGCAAACGAGCTGTTGATGATAGTCTGGAGATGAGGGGCGATGATGTCTTCGGCTTTGTTGAAGATGAAGTGTGGGCAGGGGTCCGAGGGGGCACCGGAGTGGATGGTGTTTATGGTAACTTTGGGCTCCTCCGCGCTGATGTGAGTCCAGGCATTGAGGGTGATGGCTGGGGTTGTAGGTTCTGTGGTGGTTGGCTGGGTCTGGTGTCCGAAGCTGTTGTGTAGGTCGGTGATCTTACGATGGAAGAAGGTAGCGAGGGAGTTGCAGAGGTCTTGTGAAGGCGTGATGGAGTTGGCGTTAGTATTGGAGAACTCTTTGACGATGTTGAAGAGTTCTTTGCTGTTGTGAGTGCTCTTGTCCAGTCTGTCTGTGAAGGAAGTTCTTTTGGTGGCGCGGATCAGCTGATGGTGTTCGCGGGTGGCGTTTTTGAGGGCAGACATGTTTTCTACGGTACGGTCGTTGCGCCAGGCTTTCTCGAGGGTGCAGCAGTTTTTTTTGGATTCCTTGAGGGTGTCTGTGAACCATTGAGGTTTCCTGGTGCTGGTCTGTCTTGGGAGGCGTCTGAGGGGTGCGAGGTTGTCCGCGCAGTTGATGATCCAATGAGTGAGGCTGAGGGCTGCGTTGTTGGGGTCGGTGGAGAAGGTGGGTTGGTTGTCGCTGAGAGTGGAGAGAAGCTGTACCGTGGGGATTTTGTTCCAATGTCTGCGTGGGATGGGTTGTGTGCGGAGGTGGAGAGTCTTGCGTCTGAAGGTGAAGTGGACACATCTGTGGTCGGTCCAGTGTATTACAGAGGAGTGGCTGAAGGATACGTGGTTGCTGGCGGAGAAGATGGGGTCGAGCGTGTGTCTGGCGATGTGGGTGGGGGTGTTCACCAGTTGCTTGAGACCGAGGTTGGCGAGCATGGTGGTGGTGTTGGGGTCGTTGTTCTGCTCCAGGTGGAAGTTGAGGTCTCCGAGGAGGATGTAGTCCGGCGAGGCTAGGGCGTGCGGGGAGATGAAGTCAGCGATGGATTCACTGAAGAGGCCGCGTGGTCCAGGGGGTCTGTAGATGAGAGTTCCTCTGAGGGTGGTCCTGGGGTCGGTGTGGATCTGGAAGTGCATGTGTTCAGCGTTGAGGGGGTGTCTTCAGTGGAGGTGGTGACGTTGATGGAGTCCTTGAAAACTATGGCGATTCCTCCACCGGCTTGGTTGGTGCGGTCTCTGCTGGTGATCTTGTAGCCGTCGGGGATGGCTATGGCGATGTCAGGGGCCGAAGAGGCGTTCATCCAGGTCTCAGTGATGAAGGCGACGTCCGGTGCGGTGGAGTCCAGGAGGTCCCATAGTTCAATGGCGTGCTTGTGGACGGAGCGTGCGTTGATGAGGATGCATTTGAGATGATTATTGGCGTGTGGGCTGGCGGGCGGGGTGCAGTCGCGGTGGAAGGTATGCTTGCAGGTAAGGCATGCGAAGGGTCCATGAGTGCGTTTTGGGTTGGCTTGGAAGCAGGTTCTGGAGCGTCCCGGGTTGAGAGCGTGGAGGGAGGTGGGGTCGTAGCGGTGCTGCGGGGTTTGGGAATGCTGGGGGCCAGGGGTCGTGGCGGTGGGCGCGGTGCAGGTGCGGACGTGCGCAGATGGGCATGCCTTTGGCGTGCCAGCGGCGCGCCTGCTGTGCGTGGCCGCGCAGCGGCTGCCATAAGAGGGAGGAGGGGGGGAGGAGGGGTCAGCTGGGGGCGGGAGGCGGGAGGGGGGGCGACGAATGGAGAGGGGGCGGGGCCGAGCGGGTGGTGGCGGCGGGAAAGCAGAGGGCGGGGGGGTCAGAAAGAGGGGAAGGGAAAGAAGATAGGGAAGGGAGGAGATGGATTACAGAGGAGGAGAGGAGTCAGAAGAGAAGAACCCAGAAGAAGAGGAGGAGAGGAGTCAGAAGAAAAGAAAAGAAGAACCCAGAAGAAGAGGAGGAGAGGAGTCAGAAGAAAAGAAGAGAAGAACCCAGAAGAAGAGGAGGAGAGGAGTCAGAAGAAACAAAGAGAAGAACCCAGAAGAAGAGGAGGAGGAGAGGAGACAGAAGAAGAGAAGAACCCAGAAGAAGAGGAGAGAAGAGTACAGAAGAAGAAGGGAAGACCACAGAAGAACACAGATGAAGAAAAGAACACGCAGGATGGGGTACAGAAGAAGAGAAGAACACAGATGAAGAAAAGAACACGCAGGATGGGGTGCAGAAGAAGAGAAGAACACAGATGAAGAAAAGAACACGCAGGATGGGGTGCAGAAGAAGAGAAGAACACAGATGAAGAAAAGAACACGCAGGATGGGGTGCAGAAGAAGAGAAGAACACAGATGAAGAAAAGAACACGCAGGATGGGGTGTAGAAGAAGAGGAGAACACAGAAGAGGAGCAGAGCACGAGGAAAAACGCGGTGAGGAAGAAGAGAAAGAAGAGAAGAACACAGAGGAAGAGCAGAGCAGGAAGAAAACGCGGTGAGGAAGAAGAGAAAGAAGAGAAGAACACAGAGGAAGAGCAGAGCAGGAAGAAAATGCGGTGAAGAAGAGGAGCGGGACACAGAGGAAGAGCAGAACACGAGGAAGATGGCTACCAGAGGGAGGAACAGAAAGCGAAGGGAGATGGACAGAGAGAGGACAGCAGAGGTCCGAAGAAAAATTTGGAGGACAGAGCAGAAGACAGAAGTTCAGGAAAACAGAGGTGAGTAACGAGGGGCTGGGCGAGGGGCTGGGCGGGGGTAGTACTTACGGTTTAGCTGGTCTTGCTGGGAGGTGGCAGGAGCCTGGGCAGGTGGAGCTGCAGCGGCGGGGGAAGCGACCTACCCTAGGGTCAAGGGTCACTAACTCTGCCGCGCAGCTGCCGCCATAAGAGGGAGAAGGGGGGGAGGAGGGGTCAACTGGGGGCGGGAGGTGGGGTGACGAATGGGAGCAGGGGGGCGGGGCCGAGCGGGTGGTGGCGGCGGGAAAGCAGAGGGCGGGGGGTCAGGTAGAGGGGAAGGAAAAGAAGATAGGGAAGGGAGGAGATGGATTACAGAGGAGGAGAGGAGTCAGAAGAGAAGAACCCAGAAGAAGAGGAGGAGAGGAGTCAGAAGAAAAGAAGAGAAGAACCCAGAAGCAGAGGAGGAGAGGAGTCAGAAGAAAAGAAGAGAAGAACCCAGAAGAAGAGGAGGAGAGGAGTCAGAAGAAAAAAAGAGAAGAACCCAGAAGAAGAGGAGGAGAGGAGACAGAAGAAGAGAAGAACCCAGAAGAAGAGGAGAGAAGAGTACAGAAGAAGAAGGGAAGACCACGGAAGAACACAGATGAAGAAAAGAACACGCAGGATGGGGTGCAGAAGAAGAGAAGAACACAGATGAAGAAAAGAACACGCAGGATGGGGTGCAGAAGAAGAGAAGAACACAGATGAAGAAAAGAACACGCAGGATGGGGTGCAGAAGAAGAGAAGAACACAGATGAAGAAAAGAACACGCAGGATGGGGTGCAGAAGAAGAGGAGAACACAGAAGATGAGCAGAGCACGAGGAAAAACGCGGTGAGGAAGAAGAGAAAGAAGAGAAGAACACAGAGGAAAAGCAAAGCAGGAAGAAAACGCGGTGATGAAGAAGAGAAAGAAGAGAAGAACACAGAGGAAGAGCAGAGCAGGAAGAAAACGCGGTGAGGAAGAAGAGAAAGAAGAGAAAAACACGGAGGAAGAGCAGAGCAGGAAGAAAATGTGGTGAAGAAGAGGAGCGGGACACAGAGGAAGAGCAGAACACGAGGAAGATGGCTACCAGAGGGAGGGGCAGAAAGCGAAGGGAGATGGACAGAGAGAGGACAGCAGAGGTACGAAGAAAAAG
Source organism: Pleurodeles waltl (assembly GCF_031143425.1). Lineage (NCBI taxonomy): Eukaryota > Metazoa > Chordata > Amphibia > Caudata > Salamandridae > Pleurodeles > Pleurodeles waltl. Next base: position 266,432,850 of record NC_090440.1, read on the forward strand.
TTGGAGGACAGAGCAGAAGACAGAAGTTCAGGAAAACAGAGGTGAGTAACGAGGGGCAGGGAGAGGGGCTGGGCGAGGGGAGTACTTACGGTTTAGCTGGTCTTGCTGGGAGGTGGCAGGAGCCTGGGCAGGTGGAGCTGCAGCGGTGGTGGAAGCGACATACCCTAGGGTCAAGCTTGGCCCATTGTACTGTCCTCTTTGCGATCTTCCCATATGAAAACCTCAAAAGGGAGCAGCATCTCTGTCAGGAATTTGACTAGACCCCATTAGTCCGCATCCAGGGTAGTAGCTTTCCCAGTTGCATCCCCTTCTCTTTGAATGACATAGTCATTGATCTGTCTGTGCTGCTGACATTGCAAAATATATTAGGTTGAGTTTACCAGTATCATGGCTTTAACTGCTACTCTATTAGAACACTAAATAATCCGTAACTGCTTTCAAGCTTAAAAAGAATGACTGAAACAAGTGCAGATTCGTCTGTATGTGGTCAATATTTTGCTGACTATGGTGGTCATTATGACCCTGGTGGTCTTCTGACTGCCAGGGTTAAAGTGGCAGTGTCACTGCCAACAGGCTGGTAGTAATGACCGCCAAATTATGACCATGGCGGTGATTCCTCCCATAGACAGCCAATTTACCACACCAACCGCCAGCACCGTACAAATACTGAATACGGTGGTAGCCACCTACAGGCAGATGGAAGACAAGGATCTGCCCACCATATTATGACATATCACACTGCCACGGTGTTAGAAATTGGGTTTTTGGTTGGCAGTCAGGTTACCCCCTGTCCAAGCAAAAGCCCTCACTCTAGTCAGGGTAAGTCACAGACAATCCAAGATTATCCTGTGCCCACCCTCTGGTAGCTTGGCACGAGCAGTCAGGCTTAACTTAGAAGGCAATGTGTAAATTATTTGTGCAATAAATCATACAATACCACCATATAGCCCCACAAAAATACACCACACAGTGTTTAGAAAAATATATAATATTTATCAGGATAATTGTAGGTCAAAAAGAATAAAGTTGCAATGGGAAATTGTAGAGATATCACTGAAAAGTGATATAAAGTGTCTTAAGTCTTTAGAATATAAACAAAGTCTCTTTCAAGCACAAGTACCTGGTTTAGAGTGGAAAAATCTCCTCAGAGGGCCACAAAGGAAGAGGTGCGTGGAAAAAGGGTGTGTGCGTCGATTTCTCCCCAGCACACACGGACTTGCGTCGTTATTTTCCACGCGGAGAAGTTGTGCGTCGTTTTCTGGTGCGCGGACAGTCTCTTTCTGTGGATCGCGGGGATTACCAGATGTCCCGGGTCTGTGCGTGGATTTTCCTGCTTGTTCTCCGGCTGCGCGTCGGTCTGCGGGGCTGCGCGTCGAAATTACGATCTAACGGCAGGCGTCGCGTCGATTTCTCCTCTAGAGGTCGGTCTGCGGGGCTGCGCGTCGAAATTACGATCTCACGGCAGGCGTCGCGTCGATTTCTCCTCTAGAGGTCGGGCGGCGTTGTCCTTGCGAAGCCGTGCGTCGGATTTTCGGTCGTCCCAAGAGCATCGCGTCGATCAGCGTCGGTGTGCGGCATTTTCCTCGCCGCGGAACAAGCTGTGCGTCGAAATTTTTGGCGCACGGAGCATCCAAGTGAAAAAGAGAAGTCTTTTTGGTCCTGAGACTTCAGGGAACAGGAGGCAAGCTCTATCCAAGCCCTTGGAGAGCACTTTCACAGCCAGACAAGAGTTCAGCAAGGCAGCAGGGCAACAGCAAGGCAGCAGTCCTTTGTAGAAAGCAGACAGGTGAGTCCTTTGAGCAGGCAGGCAGTTCTTCTTGGCAGGATGTAGTTTCTGGTTCAGGTTTCTTCTCCAGCAAGTGTCTGATGAGGTAGGGCAGAGGCCCTGTTTTATACCCAAATGTGCCTTTGAAGTGGGGGAGACTTCAAAGAGTAGCTAAGAAGTGCACCAGGTCCCCTTTCAGTTCAATCCTGTCTGCCAGGGTCCCAGTAGGGGGTGTGGCAGTCCTTTGTGTGAGAGCAGGCCCTCCACCCTCCCAGCCCAGGAAGACCCATTCAAAATGCAGATGTATGCAAGTGAGGCTGAGTACCCTGTGTTTGGGGTGTGTCTGAGTGAATGCACAAGGAGCTGTCAACCAAGCCCAGCCAGACGTGGATTGTAAGGCACAGAAAGATTTAAGTGCAAAGAAATGCTCACTTTCTAATATTAAATCCGACTTCACCAGTCAGCAGGATTTTGTATTACCATTCTGGCCATACTAAATATGACCTTCCTGCTCCTTTCAGATCAGCAGCTGCCACTTCAACAGTGTATGAGGGCAGCCCCAATGTTAGCTTATGAAGGGAGCAGGCCTCACAGTAGTGTAAAAACAAATTTAGGAGCTTTACACTACCAGGACATATAACTACACAGGTACATGTCCTGCATTTTACATACACAGCACCCTGCTCTAGGGGTTACCTAGGGCCCACATTAAGGGTGAATTATATGTAGAAAAAGGGGAGTTCTAGGCTTGGCAAGTACTTTTAAATGCCAAGTCGAGGTGGCAGTGAAACTGCACACACAGGCCTTGCCATGGCAAGCCTGAGACAAGGTTAAGGGGGCTACTTAAGTGGGTGGCACAACCAGTGCTGCAGGTCCACTAGTAGCATTTAATCTACAGGCCCTAGGCACAGGTAGTGCACATTACTAGGGACTTGTAAAAAGATTAAATAGTCCAATCAGGTATGATCCAGAGTTACCATGTTTAAAAAGGAAGAGAGCATATGCACTTTAGCACTGGTTAGCAGTGGTAAAGTGCGCAGAGTCTAAAAGCCAGCAAAACAGGGTCCAAAAAGTGGAGGGAGGCAGGCAAAAAGTTAGGGGTGACCACCCTAAGGCATGTCAGGTCTAACACACGGTATCCGGGGAGGTAGCAACAAAACCAAAAGCTTGGCGGAAACACATCATTTAAAAGGAGACACTCACCTCCAGGGACACAGAGGAGTCAGTGGCCGCCAAGGAAAAAGAACTGCAAGTCTTCCCGATGCTGTACCACGCCATGGCCGTCCTTGAGCACCAACACCGATGAAGAAGACGATGGTGAGTACAGACGCCTAACACAAAATGAGGGAGGGGAAGAGTCACACACACACGCACAACACACACCATACACACACCCAGCACCAGATGCACAGGAAAATAACAGTAACAAAACCCAACACACAAACAGAGTTCTAACCATTGTATTCCTGTTGTATGAATATGTAAAATGCAAAACTGCAGAAATAAATACACGCAGGCCCAAAGGCTAGTCCAAAGTCTCAAATGCCCACAGGGCAAAGTCCGAGCCCCAACCTGACTCCTGACAACAACAGGACTCCACTCTGCAGGGGGATCATGTTGGAAATGGGCAGGCAACTCAGGGGACGGGGGTTAGAGGGCCACCCATTGGTAGGGGGCACCCTGCCCACTAGTTCTGAAGGGGGCTGCCTGCCCACTGGTTCTACAGAGGGCTTCCTGCCCACTGGTTCTGGAGGGCGGCTGCCTTCACACTGGTTCTGGAGGGGGCATCCTGCCCACTGGTTCTGCAGGGGCCTGCCTGGCCACTGGTTCTGGAGGGGCCTGCCTGCCCACTGCTTATTGATGGTGCTCCTTAGCCTCTGGTCCTGCATGCTGCTCCTTGGCCTCTGTTTCTGGATGCTGCTCCATGGCCTCTGGTACTGGATGCTGTTCCAAGGCCTGTGGTTCCGAATGGGGCTCCTTGTGCACAATTTTGAGGGGGGCTCATTGACCATGGTGTTGAGTGGGGCCTCCTTGGCCAGGGATTTGGGTGTGGCCTCCTTGGCCTTGGATTTTCTTGGGGCCTCCTTGGCCCTGGATGTTTGTGGGGCCTCCTTGGCCTTGGATTTCTGTAGGGCATCCTTGGCCTTCGATTTTGTTGGGGCCTCCTTGGCCTTGGATGTTTGTGGGGCCTCCTTGGCCTTGGAATGTTGTGGGGCCTCCTTGGCCTTGGATATTGTTGGGGCCTCCTTGGCCAGGGATTTTTGTGGGGCCTCCTTGGGCATGGATTTTGTTAGGGCCTCCTTGGCTAGGGAGTTTTGTTGGGGCCTTCTTGTCCTGGGATTTGGATGGGGACTCCTTGGACCCATGTTTTGGAGTTGGGCCCATAGTCTTGCCAGTCTGTTTGGGAGCCCTCCGTTTTGGGGGGAGGAGTGTTCTTGTTGCGGGGAGCCGGCATCACACTCATGTGCCCCTAAGTGGCAGCTGGAGACTTTGGGGGAGGAGCTGTGTCAGTCTGGGTGCTTGGGGTACTGGGCTGGGGTGGTGGGACCTTCCTCCTACGAGCAGGTTGGGGGGAGGGAGAAGGAAGAGGTCAAGGCGGGCAAGGAAAAGCTTCTTAGGGACAGTGTGGTGGGATGTGGGAGGAGGGATGGGAGTGGAGATAGAGGGAGTGGTTGTAGGAGGAGGAGGTTTGCTGGACTTGGGTGCAGGTGCATGGACAGTGTGCTTGTGTGAGGTGGATAGATGGCTGTTGGTGGTCTGAGTGCGAGCGTGTGTGTGTCTCTGTGGGGGCAGACAGGGTCTGGGAGGACAAACAGGACATCTGGATGCATGTTGTGGTGGTGTCTGCAAGTGAGGTGGGTATGCTGCATGAAGCGGTGATGGTGGTGGTGGTGCCTGTGCATGTGGTGTGTGGGGTGCATGTCTGTGGGTCTGCTGTTGTGGTGACGGTGGGCAAGGCTGTGCAGGTGGCAGGTTAAGGGAATGGTGATGCAGTGCATGCAGGTGTGAGTGAGGATGTGACTGTGAGGGAAGAGGAGGAGGGGGAGACAGTGGAGGCAGTTAATGATGTTGTGTGTGCAACTGTGTGTTGGCTGTGATTGCTTGTGGAGTGAAGTGTGCTGCCTGTGTTTGTCTGTGCGAGTCTTGTGTGTTGTTTTGGGTGCATGCTTGTCATAATGTGTGCAAGGGATGGGTTGGAGTGAGGAGACTGGGAATGGGTAGTAGTACTTGGAGGAGGGCAGATGAAACAGGGACACTAGCTGCCGTCAGTGAAGAGGCCAGAGCCTGGAACGATCTCTATAGGGCCACCAATCCACAATGGATGCCCTCCAGGAAGGCATTGCATTGCTGCATCTGGGATGCCAGCCCCTGGATGGCATTCACTATGGTTGACAGCCTTACAGAGATGGCTGTCAGGAGGTCAATAGCCTCCTCACTGAGGGCAGCAGGGCTGACTGGGGCAGGGCCTGAGGTGCCTGGGGCAAAGGAGATGCCCACCCTCCTCGGTGAGTGGGCATGGGTAACTTAGTGGGTGGTTACTGGGAGGGCAGTGCTGGTACAGGGGTGGTGGTAGAACCTGTAGCTGGGGAGGTCCCAGAGGGGTCCTGCCACCGCAAGGAAGCTCCCATCGGAGAACGAATCAGAGTCAGTGGTGTCACCTCCTGTCCCCGCCATGGTGCTCCCCTCGCCCTCTGTCCCACTGTTCCCCTCGGCATTGGTGGACTCTGCCTCCTGGGTCCCGTGGGCTGCAGCTCCCTCACTCGCCGGTGCCCCTGCTCCTTCACCAGATGATGCTAATGCACACATGGACAGGATGACAAAAGGAGAGGGGGGATAGAGAAAGGGAGCACAGGGTCAATGCCAGGCCCAATAGCACAGATGGCAGACACATCACTGTCTGAGACTGAGAATGGGCAGTATGGGCCACACTGGCATACCATTGGCTAAGTACCACAGCATGTAGTAGCCAAAGACCGCCAGCTACACACAAACTGGGACCAGCTAAGCCTTGTCTGAGATGGGAAGCCACCTACCTAGCTATCTAATACATGCCTTCCACCCTATTAACCTGAGCTGGACCACGCAGCAATGTTTGAACTGGCATATTGGGGCATCCACTGACTAGTACCCTACTCTCAAATCCCATGCCAGGCAACAGAGCTAGTTGACAAACACACTACTCATGCCCTTGTGGCTGCTGTGATGCCCTCAAGTGCCCATCTAGCTCTGGGTAGAACACCACCAGTATAAGGGCCATCAGGGGGGTCAGCTTCCGATGGGCACCCCTCCCTCGTTGGGAGGCCATCCCCAGGTGGGCCTCCATGGTCTTCCGGGCCCAGCACCTCAGGTCCTCACACCATTTCCTGTAGTGGGCGCTCTGCCTGCTATAGACCCCCAGGGTCTGCACGTCCTTAGCAATGGCATGCCATAACCCCTTCTTCTGATGGGCGCTGACCTGCACAGGAAACACAGAAGGTGGGACACCATGAACCTGACAATCCAGCCTGTCACACATATGGCCCACAGAAATCATTATCCCATCATCAGGCACACATATGACCCATACCGCTGCATTAACTCTACCACCAGCCATACCCCTCCACCTGACACAAAGCCAGCACACACCCACATCTCCATGCAGCCAGGTTGCGTGCAAAATACCCATGTTGTTTCACCTGTTGGTGTGGAGGCCCATACAACTGCCCATACTGGGGTAGGACCCTGTCCACCAGGCACTCCAACTCCTCCGACATGAAGGCGGGGGCCCTTTCCACTGTTGCACAACCCATGGCAGGTTCCAGACACAAGTCACAGCAGCACATGCACTGGAGACGTCATCCTGTGGAATGTCAGGAATCAAGAGAAGTGGTAGAAAGGAAATGGCAGTCACGTCTGCGGCGGTGAACACCGTCACCACCGGCGCTGATCTTCATTGGTTCCCATTCTCCATAGAGGGCCATGTTAGCCAATGAGGAATTGCACGGCGGTGCAGACCACCTTCCGCCATGACACAAACGCCAGCGGAGTGAGGTCATTTCCACCTGTCCCTGAATATAGGACAGGCAGGTGCCATTTTCTAATGCTGGTACACATGTGCAGATTAATAAGTGCGTCATTGTAGTTGAATGAATTCACCTGCACAAGTCCAGTGTCCAACATACAAGCATGCTCTGTGTACACTGCTGTAGTGTGTTCATGGTTCCTGTTGTCACTCCTTTCTTACATTTGGGTCCCTTAGGTACCAACCACTGAGGAGGAATAGAAGGAGGCACACACCGGAGTACAGACTCCTTGTGGACTTGGATACACTGGAGGTCAGGCACATCATACTCACCTATCGTCTGGAGAGGGCCAATATCACAGAGCTGTGTGAACAGTTGGAGCCTGATCTGCTACCTGCTATCCGTAGCACCACAGTAATCTCCCCTCTAGTGCAAGTATTCTCAGTTCTCCATTTCCTGGCAACTGGCTCTTTCCAGGTGACAGTGGGCTTGGCTGCAGGGATGTCACAGCCAATGTTCTCTATTCTGCTTGCAAGGGTTTTGTCTCCCTTGCTCAAACACATGTGCAGCTACTATGTATTACCCCAGGTAGATGATTTACCCACTGTGAAGGCTGGATTCTGTGCAATGGGACATATACCATATGTATATGTACATGACGGGACCCATATTGCCTTAGTCCCCCCAGGGCCAATTAACAAATGTACAAGAATTGAAAGAGTTTTTACTCACTCAATGTCCAAATGGTGTGCCAGGCTGACCAGGTATCCAGGGATGGTGCATGATGCCTTTGTCCTGAGGAATAGCAGTTCCCCACGGCAGATGGCACAGCTGCAGAGGCACAGAGTGTGGCTAATAGGTGAGCCTGAGTCCCCACCCAATGTATGTGAGTTTTGTCTTCAGGAGTCATAGCCCATGCCATTGTGCAGGACTAATGTATGTCCCTTAATTTTTGCAGGTGATTCTGGCTACCCAGACCTGTCATGGCTCATGACCCCTGTTATTAATCCGAGAACAGGGGCTGAAAATAGGTACAATGATGCTCATGGGCGTACCAGGAGGATTGTAGAAAGGACCTTTGGGCTCCTGAATGATAGGTTCAGGGGCCTCCATTTGACAGGTGGATCCCTATGCTATTCCCATGAGACAGTCTGCAGAATCATTGCTGTGTGTTGCATATTGCACAATTTGGTCCTCAGATGGCATGTACCCTATCTGCAGGAGGAGGGGGTGAAAATGCAGCTGTGGCAGCAGTGGACACAGAGGACAGTGAGGAGGAGGAAGAGGAGGATGATGTGGACAACAGGTCACATTTGATCCAGCAGCACATCCAATGAAACTCAGTCAAAACTGTTGAACTAAACATTTCTACATTTTAGTGTTTTACTGTGTAACTGCAGTATAATGCAAGTCATTACCTTTGCATCCCACATGACTGTCACCTATGCCTTCCCTTATTGCAGATGTTGGTGTTGTTCCAACAGTGTACTGTTGCGATGTGTACAGACTGCTGAGACACTTTTGTTGGATAGATAAGCATGTTACTGGACATTTACAGAGGATCATGCAGTTCATTACAGTTCATTATATTGTACATTACCTGTAGGTAAAGCACTATTACTCAAGTTTTGCCCAAGGGTGTTTATTGAAAATTGTTCAACAATTGGAAGTGCAATAGAGTGTGGTGATGGTTGGGAATAGTCCAGTCTAGTGGGCCAGTCTGTTTGTAGTACAGTTCCAGTGTCCAAGGGGCCATAGGAAGGGGAGCAATGGCAGTTCAAAGTGGACAAGGTGACACAGTGGAACACAAGGGAGACATTCGGAAGGGGTTCATTTCCTAGCTGTAGTCGTTGTCTTGGCAAGTGTCTCCGGTGTCTGTATGGGTCACAGGGAACGTTTGTGGGGTGGTTCACCTTCTGCAGGGGTGCTGGTGGCCTGTGGGTCCTGTGGTAGGGCCTCCTGTCTACTAGCTACTGCAGATGTGGAGGGCTGGTCAGTAGAATGGCTAGTGGAAGGGACCCACTGGTGTGATGTGTAGTCCCTCATGATGTTGCCCATATCACACAGCACCCCAGCAATGGAGACCATGGTGGTGTTCAGGGCCTGCAAACTTTCTTGGTCTACTGGTGGTGTTTCTCCTGCAGCCGCTGGTTCTCCTGTATGCTGTCTATCACCTGACCCATCTTGTCCTGGGAGTGTTGGTAAGCCCCCAGGACATTTGTGAGTGCCTCCTGGGCAGTTGGTTTCCTGGGCCTGTCCTCCCCCTGGTGCACAGCTGTCCTCCGACGTCCCTGGCCCCCTGTGCCTCTGTCGCCTGAATGGTGTGCCCACTGCCACGGACCCCAGGACTCTCATTGTCTTGCCTGTGAGGTGTGGACTGGGGTCCTGTACAGGTGGGCACACTGCTGATTGATGTGTCCTGGGGACAGAGGTCTGGGGACGTTGGGTGGCTGCTGTGGTGTTGGATACTGAGGGGGGAGGCTCTGTGGTGGAGTGGGTGTGGGCTGGGGTAGCTGACTGACCAGTGTTCCCTGATGGGGAAGGGAGTTCATTTAGATCCAGAACTTCAGAGTTGCTGTCATCACTGGGGGAATCTTCTGTTGGGGGACTGGGTAGCCGTGGCACATACTCGCCGCTAAGATAGGCTGGAGCACCTGCGGGTATGTAAGTGGTGTATTATGCTACATGTCTGTGACACATTCTGCATCCCTAGCTTTCCCTATATTGTTGCTGTTGCCCTGCCACTTTTGTTTGTGTATGGTGAAGTATTGTGGGATTGTTAGTTCTCCATGCTGTGCAGCTTTGGTGGTGAGTGTACATGCATGCAGGGTTGGAAGGGATGTGCATGCAGTGAGTATGGTATGCAGGGCTTGCCACGTAGGTTTGTTAGTTGTGGTGGTGCACTGTGTGGAAAGGAGTGGAGTGATGGGTGTTAGGGTGAGGAGTGGTGGTGGCATGTAGGTATGGGGGTGATAGGTAGTAACTGTTGACTCACCAGTGAGTCCGTCAGGATATAGTATTGCCAAGACTTGCTCCTCCTATGCTGTCAGCTCTAGGGGAGGAGGAGGGGGTCCACCACCAGTCCTCTGGATAGCGAGCTGCTGCCTTGCTGCTATGGAACGCACCTTCCCCCATAGGTCATTCCACCTCTTCCTCATGTCGTCCCTTGTTCGTGCATGCTTTCCACGATCGGCCGCCATTGCTCCATCTTCCTGGCATTGGATTTCGGCTACATCTGTGCTCCAAACAGCTGTGGCTCTACCCTAACTATTTCCTCAACAATGACCTGGAACTCCTCATCAGTGAAACGGGGTGCCTTTGTGGCGTGGTGTGTATGTGTTGTGCAAAGGGTGTTGAGTGATGTGGTGGGGTGTGTGGTGCATGATGGATGAGTGGGTGGTTGTGGGTGTGCGAAGTTGTCGCTGTGATTTGCGTTGCTAGCTATTGCAGTCTTTTTGTGCTAGAAAAGGATTGTGGGTGATGTGGGAATGTGTTTTATAGTGCTGTTGGTGGGTGTGTGGAGTGTGTGTAATTGTGTCAGGTATGGGTTTTTTGTTCTGGCCAATGCTGTCTTGTTTTGTCTTTGGATGGCCATATCTGCCACAGTGGTGTTCATCGCCAATGGTTTACCGTCGTTGAATATCCGCTTTGGTGATTGGTGGGTCATTATTTGGAGGGTGTAGTATTGGTGGCATAACAGTTTATTACGTTCAGTGGGTCTGGCGGATTTGTGGTTGTGGCTGTTTTCTGGCAATTTTGTATGTATGTGTCATAATGTGGCGGATGGATGTCTGTCTCTGCAGTGGCATGCTGGCAGCAGACAGAACTGAGGTATTCAGTATTTACCGCCAAGGTCATAATGAGGGCCTATGTCTTCTTTCTTGAGAAACTTTCGAACAACCAGGTTGATGCAGTGCACCAATCACATGATCCTGATGAGTCACCATCTGACATGGCCTTGACTATGTTACTGTCATTGTCTGTGGTAACAAGTCTGTTGGAACGAGAGGATCGGGCGGCTGGCAGTGACGTTGGAACCATAACACATGCCAGAGCCGGGTGGTTCGCAACAGGACAGGCGGGACACGCGCAAGGACGTGAGCCCACGAACAGAGGGAGTAGAAAGCGGTGATTCGGGCCGGGAAATCTCCAACTGCAGCGGCGGATCTCCGTGGAGCCGCGCTTGCGCATACAGACGAGAGGCAAGGCGGGAGTGGCGGGCGCAGTGCCTCCCCGTGAGCCTCCCTCCCTCCGTGGACCTGACTGGAAAGCGGTCTGACCGGCCTGTCCGCACGTAAGCCAGTGGCAGTAAGTGTGCGCACTTTACCATTTGGTGGGACTTGGGTGAGTGGTCTCCCTCAAGGACACCTGCGGAAGCAGCCGGACTGGGTGCAGCTTGCGGGGGCAAGTGGGAGCCCAGACCCTTTGATTGCTTCTGCCTTCAAGATCCAGATCCGGCCTCCCCCCGTGGTGCACCTGCCCACGTCACTGCGGAGGACTGGAGCTTAACCGGTATAGCACACTGGGACACGTCAGCCTGTCGGGGGCCTTGGGGTTTGCCACTCTGGGCAGCCTCCCCGCAGCGGTAGCAAGCGGGCCCCCAGGTAAGCTACTTTTCCCACGGCTTCTCCTGTTGACCCCCGCTGAAACGGTCTGATCGGGTGCAGCTTGCGAGGGGGAATCCAGCCCCACTGATCGTTGAGTAAGAAGGCATTTGCGTCCAAGACTTACCCTCCCCTCACAGCGCCTCCGCCCACGCCTACGACACTACAAGGGAGGTCAGTTCGGAGCCCAGCTGGTACAGCATATTGGTGGACGTAGAGATCACAGCGGATAGCTGAGCGCACAGAGCGTAGGGTGCAGTGGAGCTTCCTGGAAGATCTTGCTTAAAAACCAAATCCAACCCCATATGGACCAAGGCTATTCCAGCACTCTTGCTGAAGGGACAATCGCAGAAGCAACTATTTGCCTTTTGGGGTAAAGAAACCACCTCATTACAGGAATCAAAAGGTGAAACCCTCTCCACCGCATCTGCAGACTCGGAGTCCACTGGAGGGCCTCCTAGGGAGCCCTCAAGGGAGTCATATCAGGTAGAAGCAAGTCAGAAAAGAGGAATCAAGGTTTTGGAACAGGGCCTTTCAACGCACCTTGCGGAGACTGTAGAGATTGTTCGGCGTGCCTGGAGCAGGCCGGGGCCACAGCTCTGTCCCTCCTCTTCTTCTGCCTGGCCAGTCTGCTTCTCTACGCGGCCGACTTGTCCCCAAAATTCTCTCAGGAATGCGGTGCCAACTTATCAACAGCATCTGTGGCGATTGGGCCTTGTGACTTCACGTTGCTGGACCTGGATCCAGATTTATTTCAGAGGTATGGCCCCCAGGCTAATGATCCTGCAACTCCGTCTGTGGACCCCAGGTCCAAGAGCCTACCAACTACATCTGGTCTGGAGCTGTTTAATAGTACACCCTCACTTCAAGATTTGCTAATCATCCATTCTCATTTGTCTGCGACGCCGGCCTTGGAAGTAAGTGGAATCCAGCTTATCCAACCTCTGGAATCTGAGGCTAGGCTCTCAGCCTCTCTGTTTAACCTGGAAAACCTTCTTGCATCTATCTTAAAGCTCCTGGAGAAATTTGTCGGGGGTTCAGATTGCATTCTTGAATCTGTAACAGCAATTCTGGCGGAGATGACTAAAGATAAAAAGGTTGCCGAACTCTTAGATCCTATTCAGGCAAATGTTGCCTCCTTGCAACTCCTGAAAGATCAGAGGTTTTCCTGGGCATCCCCCAGGGTATCCCGAAGGGAGCGCATGTGCGAGGACATGGGTACTCAAGCGGGAAGTGCCCAATGCATTCATCCTAGTGAGGCAAAGCCACTGCCTGTTAGTCCTGTGGACTTTATTTGATTTATCTTTGATCATCCCACGCTGAAGGCCAATCTCTACGCACAGTGCAACCAGCCCCCTCTGAAGGTATTCCCCATCTTTGAAAGATCAGCTATCCAAAAGAGAAAATAATTCCCCCCCCCGTGCGATCTTTTCGAGAAGTACCTAAGAAGGGTACTATTGTTAAAGGTGGAAATAAATCGAAGAGATCGAAGGAATTAAATTGACGGATTAGCAGGAAAAAAAGCAGGAAATTACTGTTCCCCGATGCGATAACTGTTGGGTCCATTTCTCCCTGAGTCTGCACTGACATACACATGAAGCAGCCCTATTGGCACTCTCCGAGAAGGCCCAACATTCCTAAAATGGGGCCTGAAAGTGAGCACAATACTGACCTCCCTACCCCTTCAGCCTTGAATCTGACCGCCTTGCCATTCTTGCCCTCCAGACGGAAGGCTGCTCCTAAGGACTCTTCCATCTCTGGAGCACCTTCAACAGGTTACACCATGGATTCTCAGATTATAGACTTTTTTTACTATCTTTGACACTGATTTAATCTTAAATAGGTCCACTTTGCTGAGATGTTTCTCAGAATCCAGTTCTTTGAAACACATTACTAGTTATGATATCGACCTTGTCTCCCTTCTGATGGTTATTGGTGGCCTTAGAGCTAGGATCGCCTTCCGCTCTTTGCGCTCGACGAACATGGTCCTCTCCAATGCTAAGTTTTTGCAGTGTCGGGGGATTGATGTGATCCCGTTCTTGTTCTACAATGCTCCCGGCAGGGAAAAGGTCGAGACTAAGGGCCCTAGGTGGCCCCAATAGCCAGACCACTTGAAAGGTACTGATTTTACTTTGCACAGATCTAGACTAGACCTACAGGCTCTAAAAGTCTCCCTAACAGGGAAGGATAGACAGGTGTTACTGTGGAAGATACAACCCGTACCTAATCACCTTGCCTCTTATGCCCAGGAAGATTGGGTTTGGCTTCGGGTGCCCTTGCTCAAGAGCGGGGGCCCAGGGGCCCACTCCATTCCTGTTCCTAATAGAGGATTAATAATAATCTCCTGGAATGCAGCCGGGTAAAATTTGGCAGGGAAAAATTATCATATCTCAGCACACTTAAACCAGATCTAATTTGCTTACAGGAGACTTGAGTAGACACGGATCTATTGTGGGACAACTATTTTGTCATTGATTGTAAGGCCTCCTCGTCTCGAAGGGGACACGCTAAAGGGGGGGGGAAGGTCGTCTATTGTCTAACACACTTAATTGGGATTATTCCTGCTATAAAGACCCCAGTAACCTCTTCATGGCCTTAACTATTCAATTGCATAATTCCACGCTAGGCCCCACCTCACTGTTACTAATTAATGCTTTTGTACCCTCAGAGGCAGTGTACGATTCTCTGTTACATAGGGTTTTTGCCTTTCTTGAGGACTCTCTAGACACGGAGTTCCCTCCACTGATAGCTCTAATGGGAGATTTAAACTGTAAAATTTCTAACTTTGCCTTATGTCAAATGCGTGATGCAGAGAGAGAAACAGCATTGAGTATTCCCGCCAGTGTTTTTCCCCCTTCAATTAAAACTAACAAAAGAGGTAAACTTCTCCTTAGCCTTCTAAAAAAAAACGACTGCATTATCGCCAATGGCAGGTCCACTTTGGATTCTCCCGCCTCCTTTACTCATACATCCCCTGGGGGAATGGCCATTTTAGATTATTTAGTACTTGGATATGCTTCTTATTGTTTATTGGAAGACCTGAGGATTATAAGTACCCCCTACAGTAACCATAACTTGCTTCTTCTTACCCTAGAAATGTCCACATCGTCATTAGATTCCTGGAAGCCTGTTGGGTTTACCCAGTGTTACGTCAATAAGACAGGGAGAACCCAGTGGAGCTTTAAGAGGGTTGCAGTTGTTTTGGCGGTATTAGCACCCGTGGTTGGGGACCTGATTAGTTGGGAGGGGTTGGAACTACAATATTTCTCTAGTCTGATAAAGCAGTTGGTGGCCAACACTTTGTCCGGAGGGCAAAAAGTATCCCGGAAAATTATCCCCTGAGCACTGCTTGATATAAATAGAGAAATAAATAATTTGGTTAGGGCCCAGTATTTGTTTTTTTCAGAGGAAAGGAAAGTCAGAATCGTTCTATTAAAAAGGAGAAAGAAGCAGTTGAAGGCCCGACTCGCAAAAAAATCTGGGGATAGGCTTTGGATTCAGCTCTGGGAAGCTGCCATAAAGGGCAAGGCAAGGCCCTTTTGGTCATTAGTGGGTGAAGGATGCGGGTCGAGAATTCACCCCCCCCCCTGCTGCAATCACCGAAGCCCGCTGGTCTGAATTTATTGCCTCCCTATATGCCTCAAATGGGAGAGTTCCATTTTGGCCCTTAGATAATTCAGGAACATATTCTCTTCTTCTGCCATCAATAAAAGAGATTGACTGTGCTATTCGCGATATGCGCTCTTCTGCTGCAATGGGCCCTGATGAACTTCCCTTATCAGTTATAAAACAGGACAGGAGCTCTTGGTGTAAATCTTACATGTGGTTTTTAGTAGATGTTACCTTTCCAGATGCATCCCTCCCTCCTGGGTCAGTAGTATCATTGAATCCCTATTCAAAAAGGGCGACCGATCCTGTCCTGGCAATTATCATCAGATTGTCCTTCTTGATGCGGTTGGCAACATTTTTACCAAATGTCTGGTTTCGAGACAGAGCAGAATAACATCATCCCCTTGGAACAATCCAGATTTAGGTGCAAACACAGTACCCTGGATAATATCACTATGCTACAAATTATCTCAGAAAAATATGTGAAACTGAAAGGAGGGGTGGTTTATGCCGCCTCTATAGACTTTTCCACTGCTTTTGATAAAGTAGATAGAGACCTACTATGGGCTAAGCTATGCAGCCTGGGGATACCAACATCTCTCCTTGAGTTAGTAATAGCCCTCCACTCTAACAGCTGGTGTAGAATCCTCTTGGGGGGGCCATAGAGGTCTGTCCCATCAGATTTCCACATCTAACGGCTTAAAACAGGTTTACCTATTGGCTCCCTTGCTTTTTCCCTCTATATCTCAGATCTCCCCTCCTCTTTGTCCCAGTGCAAGGGTTTTCCCCCGCTAGTGAGTGGTCTCCCAAATTTGCTGCCTGCTATATGCTGACGACATTATAATTTTTGATTTAACCCCTAAAGGCTTGCAGAATCCTTTGCAGCGTCTATCAAAATATTCTGACTCACATTACTTGAATATCAATGTTTCAAAGAGTAAGGTTCTCTGTCTTCTGGGGAAAAAAAGATGTCCTTTCCCAATTGGACATTGGGTAAGCAAAACCTAGAAATTGTGAAATCTTATCCCTTCTTAGGTAAAATAGTGAGCTGGAACCTTAGTGATGTCGCCCATATTGCCTCAAATAAATCAAAGGACGAATGTCAGGCTGGAGGGTTGGGGGCCCTATATACAGCCACAGAGAGAAGGCATTTCTCATATCTTTTATCTGCATATCAAGTAAAAATTCCTGCATCCCTGTTATATGGGGTGGAACTCATAGATAGTGCTAAATGGGGGTTTCTGAATCAATCAGAAGGAAAAATTCTTAGAAAACTATTGTCTGTTAATACGGCAGCCTCTGTGGTGGCTTTAAGGCTAGAAATGGGGCTTAGAAGTGCGTATGTTCAAGGATTAGCTGGGGTTATTCGGTTGTCCGCCTCACTTCTAAAAAGCGAGGTAAACACTATAAGATCATTATTAAAGAAATAACTTTTTTCAGACAATAGCAAGTTCAATTATGCCTTTGGTAAAAACTTCTACAATGCCCTGGAAAGGTTGGAGTTAGATTACAGCCAGGTCCTGGAACTTTCTCCATTGCACTTGAGAGTGATTTTGAAAAAAGCAACGTGGGCTTTGAGCTTCTGCCTAGACCAGGAGAGCTGTAAAAAAAAGTTATTTTGTGAATAATACCTAAATTACAACCTTATTTTACTTGGAATATCCCTCATAGTATTAGACGCTTTTAGACGCTGCTTCTCCTGTGATTGCTCCCCTTGAACACACTTCTGGCGAAATGGCACGGAACAGCAAAAGAGTGTAACTTCTGCCTGGCGGAATCTCAAGACCTAGTCCACGCATTATTTGTCTGTCCATCCCTGGCTTTATTTCGGCGTAATTGGATAAAACCACTCTGTCTTCAGTTCTCTCTGTTGTCGGTGCCAGATTTCCTGCGAGCCCTGTATGATCCTCATAATGAAAGATTTTGTTTTAAAATATTACATTTTTTCAAATGTTTTTTAAACTTATTTTAAGAGCACTCGCCGAAAGGCAAGTCGGCTGTTGTTTCTTTGCACATGTATTTATTAGTAATATTATGATTAGAGAGGTTCTGCCTTAAGACAGGTGCCCTACCTATACCTTGCCACTCTATATCTGGCAGCTACACATTGTGGGGATTGTTTTTAAAGTCTTAATTGCAAACAATAGCTAATAGTTTTTAGTTAATCCAATGCCAATGTGCCCTAAATAATGATTTAAAACCATACACCCCAGAAACATGTATTTCATGCACTGATGACTACTAGTACTGGAGCTCCTGGCTAGAAGCCCACATAGTAAATTAATACTGCAAATGTAACAAACATGGAGAAGAGGTACTGAGCTGTGCAAAAAAATGTCTTTGCAAAAGATGAAAAATCAATAAACAGGGGAAATAAATAACTAAGCTCCTACTTAAACTTGAGGCTCCCACCTAACAAAATTTAAAAATCAAATTAAAGTACAGATAAATACTGGTGCATGCCCAAAAAAAAAAAACACCTTATACAATTGTTTTGAACTTACTTGGGTGATATCACAAAAACAAAGACCTTAAGTCCAGAGGTATATATCCAAGATAAAAAGAGAGTCATCCTTCCACCTCGCAATCCAAGTGAAAAGTGACCAAGAGATGGACAAAGCACTGGGAGGAGCCTGCTGCTCAGGAACATGAAGTTGGAGTCTCTGGGTCATTTCCTTCTTGTTTGCAAAAAAAAGGCTTCTCACACTGAAAAACAACTCAAAAGGTCCTTTGGAGAAGAAAAGCGACTAAAAAACCTCTTTTCTCACTAGATCTAGAAATTTTAGATGCATGTTGAGTAGAAAATCGATTTGAGGTGCGGTCGTGCTTGGGAGCAGGACTGTTTTTGCTACTGTCACAAATCCATGTGCATGTTCGCTAGCAGCCAGAGAGCATTGTGGTACTCGCTCACGAGCACCAAAACCAAATCTCACGCATGTGAATGAACTCCACTCCCAGGTAGCAGAATTCGGGATCTCCGTGCTACTCCATGTAATGTAAAGTGCTCAAATTCCCAAAACTCTGCCGGCAGAGCGTAGTTCTGCGTCTGGGCCTATTAAAAAGTTTAAAAAGCAACACAATACAAAAATAACTTCAATGTATTAAATTAGGTTATATTTTAATTAACAAAATGGCACCAAACTGCAAAAATCCAATAAGGGGAGCCAAAAATGTAAATTTTTCAAGTTTGAAGTACAAATACCCCCAAAAATTACAAAGCATCAACTGCAGGTAACCCATTGGGTACACCCAGAACATGGTAAGTTTTAAATCCATCCACAATAGAGCATGGGACAAGTAACAGGTTGTTCCTTGTCAAAGAGCTACCTTCTGACATAGAATTTCTCTGAGGAGGTAGTGTCTTCAGTGGGACAAGGCAGCAGACTGGATCCATAGATGGGATCATCAACGACTGCTTGCTGAAGGAGGAGATATTGTTGAAGCTGGACAAAGACTAGAAAAGTTCCTGCTGGAAAAGTCTGAAGCTTGTGCTCATGAAGCTGTCAATGTCTATCGGATGCTGATTGATGTCAGATCTGGTGAAGATTTTTTCTTTGTGACTCAGTCTCTCTTCTGGAAGTCTGATTCCTTACGCCAAGCAAGGCTACAGGTTGTAGATGGAGTCTGACCCTCTGAATAGGATTTGCTGTGAATCAGATCTGGTGAAGATTTTTTCTTTGTGACTCAGTCTCTCTTCTGGAAGTCTGATTCCTTAGGCCGAGCAAGGCTACAGGTTGTAGCTGGAGTCTGACCAGCTGAATAGGATTTGCTGTGGAAGAGAGAAATGCAGTGGAAATCTGCAGCAAACTTTGGCCCACCAGTTTTCTGTTGGTTCTTCAAGCAAAAATTCTCAAAAAAGTTTCTAAGTCCATGTTTTACCTTTAAGCAAGAGGAGTACACTCTGGCACCAGCCAAGGGTTGCCGGACCTCAGGAATAGCAGTTGGTGTGCAGGACTCTGTCCACAGAAGCCACCATCAGGGTCCAGTGCATTTCCAATTGAAAATGGTCAGCTAGGCTTCCTAAATAAATTGAGCTTCTTGCAGCTTTACTGTGGGTACTACAAGTGTCAGCTGGTCCAGCCCTTAGGGTTTTCCTCACAGGTTTCATTTAGGCTGGGGGTGAGGGATACTCCTAGCCGCTGCCTAACCAACAGGGAAAATGTTCCCTGGGGTAATGGTGCCCAGTATTACAGCTGTTCCAGGGTGTGTCCTATGGCAAACAATCCCACAGTGCCCCCACTCTACTTAAAACCAAGACGACAGAAACGTTCTTCTCTTATGTAGAGCTGCTGTGCCCACGTTAGAGCTATGGCAAGGGAAATAAGCAAACACTGACCTGTTGTCACTCAAAGCTGGTTCTGGAGGCAGCTCCTCTCCCACTGGAATTGATGCCTGGCTGGCTAGAGGGGAAATTGAGGGGGCACGCCCAAGTGTGAGCTACATTTGTCTGTGATAGGACAGGTGCCATAGGAGATAATTAAGTTTCTAGGCACAGGTGGTAATCCTGCCAGAGGAACAGGATACCGCCTCACATGCATGCATTGTGTCTCAGTTCTGTGAGCCAATGCACACTTAATCCAAGACCTATTCAGCTTCTTGATGACAATTGGAAGCTCAGGCATATAGACAGAGGATTTAGACACTTTTTTAAAAAAAAGTAACATATTTGCAAAATATGTGTTACAAACGCAACTTTGCCAATCCGTTAGATTTGAAAAAATATATTTTTAAAAGTCGAAGTATTAACTTTCCATCCGTTTCCTTATTGCAGACAACTTTATTAACTTAAATAAATTATCTCAGTGCTTTCCTATGGAACAGCTAACCCTGCCAAACTAAAAATTGTTTTTAGCCATATTTAATGTCATGGCATGTTTAACCTTAAACTTTTATATGTACTACTTTTAAATACCATGCACCCTGACTTATTGGTGTTTAAGTCTATTAAGGGATGATTTTTTATATTTAGTAGGAGGGTGTGTGCCTGTTAAAAGGAGTTAATTTGACAGGTAAAGTTTACAATTTTAAACTTTCACAGCCAGGTTACTGGTGGTGCAACATGTGCTACAATCCACTAGTGACATAACACTTTTAGAACCTTGGAACACTTTGTCACTTGTACTAAGGGCTTATACGAGTACAGCCAATTCTGACATGTTTTAAGGTCAGAACAAACGCACTGGACCCACATTAGCAGAGTCACAATGTAAACATTAAAAATAAACAGCAGCTTCAGCCCAAAAAATGAGGGTGAGTGTAAAAAGGAGCCATTTTTTGAAAAGTGGCCTGCCCTTTTACCAAGTAAATGCAAAGTGGTTCTTGGAGAAGGCAACCTATTGCCCACCTCCCCCAGCCAGGCTGGCACCAAACCCAGTTTGAGAAGCTACCCCAAGAACCAGTTTTGAGTAACTACAAGGGAGGAGACTGCTCATTCCCTAACAACACCTCCAGGCAGACACACAGGCTCGACCCAAGGGAGAATGGGTTTGTCCATCTTGTATTTTAAGAGTGAGGGGCACTGTGATATTGTTTGCAGTAAGGCAAAGAGGAACCTCTGAAAAACTGGGTATGGTTGCCCCTGGGACCTTTACTTTATTGGTTAAAGAGAAGACGGGATCTATCTCCAATATGAACGACAAATGTGACATGCTCCTCAGAGCACTTTGTAGGCCTGCAGAAAAACAGAAGTGACCTGGACCATGCTTGCTATTACCTAAAGGACTGGACCTGCTGACTCTTTTACCTAGGACATAGAAGTAGACTCCAGTGGTCAGTGGCTTGACCTCCTGTAAGGCTACAGGAACACAGAAAGCTGAAGAAAAATACTTTTTCCTAGAAGACCAGTTGCCACTTTCAACTGGACCTGCCCTTTGTTGGAAAATGGGTTATTGGTAACGGCAGGTAGGTACCTACACTTAGCAATAGGCCACTAACCTCCACTAAGGTCCAGTTAGGTCTCAGTAAATTAAACCCAGCTCAACCCTTGGTAGCTTTGGCAATGAGCGTCAAGGCTTAACTTAGGAGACAGAGTGTAAAGCATTCAAATATCACAAAACAGTAATTAAATAAAACACAGGAGACACAGGAAACAGTTTAAACATCCAAAACAAATTTATAAAAATAGATTATATTTTTATCTTTAAAATGACACCAAAACCGGAGATATGAATTTTTAAATAATTTTTTTTTTTTAGCGCCTAGAAACAAAAAGCGCCAATCGGGTCATCTGGTTGCACCTCGACCGGGGCAAAGTCAAAGTTTCAGGCCGACCGCGATGGAGCCCTGCTCGGCTACAGGCCGCGGGAGGCCTCGGTTAAAAGTTTACCTTCACACTTAGGCCCTCATTCTGACCCTGGCGGTCCTAAACCGCCAGGGCCACGGGCAACGGAAGCACCGCCAACAGGCTGGCGGTGCCTCAGTGCCCATTCTGACCGCAGCGGTAAAGCCGCGGTCAGAAAAGGGGATCCGGCGGTTTCCCGCCGGATTTCCCCTGGGCCAGAGAATCCTCCATAGCGGCGCTGCTTGCAGCGCCACCATGGGGATTCCAACCCCCTTCCCGCCATCCTGTTCCTGGCGGTAAAACCCGCCAGGAACAGGACGGCAGGAACGGGTGTTGTGGGGCCCCTGGGGGCCCCTGCACTGCCCATGCAGTGGCATGGGCAGTGCAGGGGCCCCCTAACAGGGCCCCACACAGATTTTCACTGTCTGCTATGCAGACAGTGAAAATCGCGACAGGTGCTACTGCACCCGTCACACCCCTGCAACTCCGCCGGCTCCATTCGGAGCCGGCTTCCTCGTTGCAGGGGCTTTCCCGCTGGGCTGGCGGACGATCTTCTGGCGATCGCCCGCCGGCCCAGGGGGAAAGTCAAAATGACCCCCGCGGTCTATTGACCGCGGTGCGGTCTTTCGGCGGTATCTGCCCGGCGGGCGGCGCCCGCCGCCCGCCGGGCTCAGAATGAGCCCCTTAGTCTTTTTTTTCAAAGATTTTCTTCAGCGGGACGAACCTGCCAGTCCAATCCGACCTCCTGGAGCCCTTCTCCGGATACGCGATGCGGGAATCCTCAGTGGATATTTTTACCTTCGGACGTAGTCTTTTATTTTAGGTGAAAATCCTTCGACCGGGGTAAACCTGGATCTTGACCTGACGTCCATGGAGCCCTCCTCGGATACGCTGGCTGGGAGGTCCCGGTCAACTTTTTACCTTCGGACTTAGTCTCTTTTTCGGAGATTTTCTTTACCGGGACGAACCAGCAAATCAGGCCGGGTCGCGGTTGAGGCAAGCCGGCTAGAGTTGCCACGGCGGGTCGGTCCCTCTATGGAGCTTTTTTACAAAAGTTGTCCAAACTTCTCCAAACTTCTGGGGCTTCTCCCAGATGTCCTTTTAAGGTTCTTTTGGGGTCCACAGCTCACCCCAAGGGTCCAGAAGTTCTGAGATGGTCCTTGGGGGGTGCGGACTACAACTCCCAGAATGCACCTGGCACAAACTCCTTTTTGGCCACTGGACAGTGGTCAGCTGGTCGCTTTCTTCAGGAGTTGGTGCAGGGGACTCAGGATAGCAATTTTTCACCTGTAGCAAACAGGGAGTCCCTCCTTGAACCAGTTGAAGCCAGGCAAAGTCCTTCTTGTGGTGAAGCCCAAGTGTGCAGCTGGTGCAGTCCTTCTGAGTGCAGGTTCCAGGTGCAGGCCAGGGGTCCAGCAGGGCAGTCCTTCTTCTTCTGTTGTTCTTCCTTGTTGGATGTGGTAGGGAACTGAGGTGTGGGTGCAGGTCTGCCAGTTTTATCCTTGCTCCTGGGTGAAAAGCAGGGGGTCCTGGTTCTCCAATCAGGTGCAGGGTCCTTCCCTCTGTGATGACCACTTCCTGGGAAGTGTGGCAAAAATCAATCCCAGGAGGCAATATTCTCTAAAAATCCATCATGGCTGAATCGGATTTTTGGAGGTTACATCTGGCTGAGCCCACCCACTGGTGTGGATAAAAATCATAAACACACCCCTCTCCTGCCCTCTCCTAATCTAATCAAGGGGGCACCTAGTTGTCTGGGGTTGCAGGATGTGGGGGTGTTGCTGGTTGCTCCAAATGTCCTTCTCTGCCTTTGAAGACCAGTTTGGCAGCCCTCCCCCTTCCTGCCTCATCATCTGCTGAGGGGAGATTCCCTTCCACAGGCACATTCCTTTGTGTGAAGCCAGGCCACTTCACACCTCATCAAGGCAGCTTGGCCAAGCTACTAGAGCTGGCCAATCAGAGCACAGCAGCAAAAACTATGCAGGGCTGAAATGGGCAACTTTTCAGGTAAAGTTCAAAACTCTTTACCTGAACAAGTTATATTAAATCCAACAACTGGAAGTTTTGGGATTTATTACAACAATTAATTTGATACCAAATTCTTGGTATGCATCATTTAAGGAGACTTTAAAAATTAAAATAATGTCTCCCCATTCTAGCCTATGAAGGCCATTTACTACAATGAGGGAAAAATTAATTTGGCTGTTTTTACCTCACCAGGGCTTATAAAACTATTTTTATAAAGTCCCTGCTTATAGTTACATGGCACCCAGCCCTAGGGGCACATAGGGCACATCTTAGGGGTGACTTATATGTAAAAATAAGGCAGTTTGAGACTTTGGAACTACTTTTATTTCCAAAGTCGAATTTGCATTTTACTTTAATTTAAAAGCAGCCAGCAAGGCAGGCCTGCCTTTAAAATGACACTGGGCACCTCAGCAGTGCACCTATGGGTGCACTACCTATGCTGTGGTCCCTAAACCTACATGCCCTACCATATACTAGGGACTTATAGGTAGGTTAACTTAGCCAATTATAATTAGCCTAATTTGCATATCCATTTTACACAGAGCACAGGCCCTGGGACTGGTTAGCAGTACCCAGGGCACCATCAGAGTCAGGAAAACACCAGCAAAAAGTGGAAAATGGGGGCAAAAAGTTAGGGGGCCTCTGCAATCAGCCCTGTTGTCCCACACCCTTGATCCTGCAAAGCCTAGGGTGAGGCCTTAAAGGTCCTAATAGTTTCCCTTGAAGACTGGAGCCTTAGGTGAAAACCTAAGGTGCTGGTCTAACATGCTCATAGGCTATCATTAGCGCTTAGAGTCTTTTGGTACTATTATCTCTTAAATCCTTGAAAGTCATATCTCTGTTTCCGACTTACTGGGTTTTTGCCACTTTGATATCAATTTACTTATTAACAGTTAATCTCTTTTCCGAATATGGTTTAGAATTGTCATTGTTAGCTGTTTTGACTTTAACATTGTTTTGGTGCTTCATAAATAATTTAAACATTGCCATAAATTAAGCCTTTCTGCTCTGTGCCATAGCTACAAGAAGGTTGAGCTTAGGTTAAGTTAGTAATTTTAAACGGTGACCTGATGGGAAAGTGTAAATATGTTGAGGTGGATTTTCTCCAACCCAAAATAACTATCCACTTTCTTACCAGTACAATGCCAGTAGAACTGCAACATCTTAATACGGCTAAGAAGAGCACTCCGTTGTGGTGGTCGGTGGCTCAACCGCAATCCCTCTAAATACAGCAGCTGGTACACAATCAGCTTGACGGAGTACTCAGTTCCGTCGCTGCAGCAGATTAGCAGTATTACCATCAAGATCTAAATCAGGCCCTATTTGTGCATATGGCTGCTGTATGTTACATGCCCAATCCACTGAATGTGCACGAATAGCTGTTTTGCAGAGCACCAATTTGGTTAGAATTTATTAGATTAGCATATGAGAAAAAGTCAAAAAAGGTTTGAAACGTGTTAGAACCTCATAATGGACACCTTTTTATGAAAACGTGGGTCTTATGAATAGTCATTGAAGATTTCTCTGCCTATTTATAACCATTGATGCACAGGAACACCATAGGTACAAATAATATGATCCTTTATTTCATCAGTTATGCATCGTACATCAATAACACTAGTATTAGCCGACGCGTGTTTCTTCTCTCTACTCTGGACTTTTTCAAGGCTGAATCAAATATAAAGAAAGTAATAATAAAATGACTTTAGATCAACCCTTATCTACATTAGTGAAAGATCAGCAGTCTACAACCCGCTCTATATATTCCCCTTCCAAAACACAAAAATAGGGGTGACACCACACATATTCAGAACCACCTTCTCCAACAAAGGGATGTGTAATATTAAATATGTATAAGAAGAAGTGAGAGGGTGGAAACCACATCTTGTGTATCTATCATGCACAACTATTGTTTTTTAAGGTGCCAAACTGAAAAGTGAAACATGAATCACACAGTGGGATGTGAGCAAAGATAATGAAGCATGTCATTAATTTATCTCTGAAAATTAGGTTATTTCAAATGTGTCAAAGGGAACAATGTCCCACAGAGTGTAAGAAGAAGAACAGTTGTTGCTGTCCAAAAGAAAAAGAGAAGAAATGGAAAACTGTGATTTGCGAAAAGGTCCATTATGGCTAAAGTGTGCACTGCAAGTGTGAGGTGTTAATGCATACCTAGAACTGGAAAGCCACCATATAACAAACTCGAGATCTAAAAATATTATAAATGCAGTGAGGTCTAGCTCCAGAGAATTGTGAGGCAAAGGTTGTAGTCATTCCAACAGTAGAAGAGATAACAAGCAGTCCAAGACCTTGATAAGTCTATCATGGGACCTGAAAGTATATTGACAATTAAATAAGTCAAGCATGTAATCCAAATAAGCAAATGAATAAATAAGCCTTTAACGCCAAGGTAGTTGTATTAAGATTTTTAAATTGTACCCTGCAATTGTATTCCACAAATGCTTCACCTAAAAAAGGTATCATTCACTTCAAACAACAAGTATATCATCACCAGTAACCTGTCATCTCAGATAGTTACATACAGTATCCCTCTTTAGGTGCAGAGTGTTGTCTTAAGATAGATAATTTGACAAGAAGGCAAAAAATAGGTTAATAATAAAAATATTTGACACTAACCGGGTGAGGGAGGCGTAGGGAAAACTGGAGGTTGTGCGTCAAAGAAAGACGCTACTCAGGTTAGAGTCAAGAAAATGACTTTAACCTGATTAGCGTCATATTGTGGCGCACAACCCCCATGGACATGACTCCTGTCTAAGTTAAGACAGGAGTCATGCCCCCCAGCCCATGGTCATTGGGCCCAGTGCCATATAGGGGGCCCAAGTTAGGCCCCCCTTTGGCACTACAAAAAATAAAACAAACCTGGGATGGGGTCCCCTCATCCTTAGGTGTCTTCCTGGTGTGGATGGGGGTGGATGGGGATGGCCCTGGGGCCTGGGAAGGGCACCTGTGGGTTCTTTCCATGGTCCCTGACCATGAAAATAGGCATATGTCCCCTAACGCCTGCCCATACCCAGGTGTTAAATAATGGTGAGCAAGCTTAGTGCCATTATGTAAGGCGCCCATCCCCGTGCATGATTTTAGCACGGCAGGATAAATATGGTGCAAGGGTCAAAATGTTGTTTTCTGCACGGGAACCCCTACCTTGCATCTCAGTGACGCAAGGTAGGTTTCCATGTCCAGAAAATGACGTTAACTCCATAACTTCGGCCCTAGATGTGTGTAGCATCAAAGTTTTAATATGGAGTTAGGTTTGCGCTGAATGAGCGGAAAATGAAATGACACTAAATTGGCACAAACTGAGTATAAATATTCCCCCTAAATGACCAGAATGTGCTTGGATTTGAACCAAACCGACCGTAAAAACTCTCAAATGGTTTCTGATGGAACCCTTGATAAAGCTCAAAGTTCTCAATACCATTCACAAAGCATACTGAGATCAAAAGCACATAATAATACCTTCCAAAATGTCCCCACTCTACACACCTGCCAGAACCTTTTAATAGATGTCCACCCAACTTATCGAGCATTGATCATTCATGGGGATGAAACGCAATTGGAGGTATCTGGGAGTACAAATTCAAAGTCAACCCTGATGTAAGATCTGCAACCAACGGCCTGTGATTCAGGAAACTCCTAAAACATTTAGGCCCTGATTTATGAAAAGTTTGTGCTGCCTTTGCATCATTTTTGTGTCGCAAAAGTGGTGCAAACTTTCAAAATACAATTATATTTTGTAAATTTGCACCACTTTTACATCACAGTACACAGTAGCTATTATGCCCACAGTAGCTATCAGCTGTAACAGGATTCAGGATGAGGGTGCTAAACTGGCAGATACCTGTCAGATTGACACCAGCCTTTGCACAGGCTGCAAAGAGGGCGATGCTTAGTTCATTCTCTTTCCACCACTGATCACATCTATAGATGCAGGAGGGTCAGTGGTAGAAGTGGGGAAGGAAGGATGGGAAAGAAGGAAAACATAGACACTGAAAGGTGTTGCTTTAGCCTCATGAATTGGCAGGGTCAATGGAGTCTGCAGGTTGTGGTGAGTACCTGAATGCTATATCTGTGTAACCTGCTATCTCTAGTTCGACATGAAACTGGAAATTCTGAAAGCTGAAATGTTGCTTCACTCTCTCTGGTGAGGATGAATATTGCCTCAACTGGTGATCTGTAAACTTTTTTCTGAAATTGTGAACATATATAAAGTTATTAAGCATTGAAGATAATGCATGTTTGTTTCCTCTGTTACTTTAAAATAGTCTCTACTGGTAAATACCAGCTTCGATACTTCAAATGTACTTTAATTTAAAGTTGAGTTTCCTCACTAATATGACTTTGAACTGTAATAAATTAAATACCAGTATGAAAATATTTTAAGATCAAAGCTTGTTTTTATCACAACAGAACTTAAAATATATACTGCAGTTCTTAGTGATTTCAACGCTGGTTTCAATAGTCTGAATTAGGTTACAAATTCAAGTTCATCAAAAATACTGATTCGGATACTTCTCTTTTATCCATTTATCAATACAAACATTCCTCAACAAGCAACTGATCTCAGCAAGTGGAAAATTCTAAAATAAGTAGCAATCCTGGAAACTGCAAAACTGTAGCATGATTGCCTAGCAACGGCACGGTGATCCACAAATCAAGTTATACCCAATAATCCAAGATGGCCGCCCATTCACTGGTACGCACTTGAGTTTGGCCTGCTGGGAATCCGCATTCAGTATGCTGCCAGTCAGTGTGATCTCTATGCATGTGCTGCTTCAATCCACATTGCACCAGCACTGTTAAATGACTGCTGATTCTGCTTGAAGGCAAGATATCCAATTTGGTTATCCTGACACAAGGCCTGCAAGCTCATAAATACCACAAAGTGGTAAGCTGCACCTTCACCCCATTTCCTAACCATATCATTTTCTGGCAATTGTTATTCGTTCAAATAAATATGTAATGTTAAGCACCATGACCAAGTATAGAAACTTGAACCTCTTTGCTGCAATGTGAAGAGAGAAGATAAATGGGAAAAGTAATTTCCACAGTATCTGCTGGTAAAGCATAGGTATGCTCTTGACTCGGCATGTAATGCTGAAAGGCACTTTATTGGCCTCCAGATTAATAGAGCTTATCAATTTATCTCCCACATTGGAAAACCCACACCTACAGATTCTAGCAGGGAAGATATATATGATTTTTTTTTCATCACCTCAACTATAGGATATGTACTGTGCATTGAAGGATGATCTTCACTTTGAAATCTACAATGCTACTTCTCAGACAGAAAACTGAAAACACAGATCTTCCCACACTTATAATCATTAGAGCTTTTAAAACTGTGCAGGTTGATAAAACACATTTTGACTATTGTGTTAAAACATAAAACAAGCGTTAGAAAAGCTAAAATGCCTGGTCCATAAAGAATGCAGCTAATGGCGTTGCCAATATTTTTTTGTTTTTTCATTTTAAACACTAGTCGAAAAATGGACCCCAATCTATATGCATGCATCCTGTTGTTAGCATTCTGCCATGGTGAGCGGCCATGTCACAACAGTAAATTGAAAGAAAAATAACCTATACAATTTTGCATTAGCACAAAAAGAAAGAGGAACCTAGTATCACTTAGCTGTAAAAACATAATTAATTAATTAAATACATAACTAAATAAATAAAAATGGGCAGAGGGACAGAAGGTGGGATAAGGAGTGAAAAGAATGTAAAAAAGGAATGCAGTGGGAAGGAGGAAGCACATGTTTTGCCATGAAGTGCTGATAAAGAGGTAGATGATGGAACAAGGAAACACATGCTCTCTTATACAGCATTGATAAATAATTAGAGTCCCTTCAATGCAGCAGGGGAAGGATACAGCTCATTCAATCAGTAAAATGTGAGGCTGACATGCTCTTTCGACTTCATATAGTAGGGGAAGCTATGAAGTTGAGAGCAGACACAAGATAGAAACAAAGCCATCCAAACATAAGCAGCTGAGCCAAAGTCCACTCTAATTATATGATATGTGAAGTTCGACCATCTTTGGCCAATCTGCTTTGCTGGCTTTATAACTCTGCGCACTTTGCCCCTGCTATCTAGGAGTAATGTGTTCCCCCTTTAAACATGGTTAACCTGGCTTATTCCTAATTGACATATTTTTCTTACCTATTAGTCCTTAGTATATGGTGTTAAAAAGGCACCCAGGTCCTGGTTGTTAAATGCCACCTGTGGACTATATGCACAGAGTGGGCCTGCAAAATACAGCCTCAGGTCTGCGATAGAAGCTTGACTGCAGCAGTGTAAAATCTGCAGTGTGACATGTCCAAATAACCCTTTTTGACAGGAAAAGACCTCACTTTTAAATACTAAGTGGCCACTACGTAGGCCTTGTAGCCCACAGGGAGGGTGCATAGTATTTAAAAGTGGCACATGTCGGACATTAATATCACTAAATCCATGAAGTGACAGGGCCCCAAAAAGAGGCCTGGCTCCCCTACACTGAAAACCTTACTAGAGAATACAATATTAATTCTGTATCACTGGGTTTGAGCCAGCTAGAAAACAATTCATTTGCTCTTTTTAATATTTCTTAAAAGCCCAGTTCATTGTTGATGTTGGATAAATACGTGGCTAAAGTAACTTGTAGAAAACTACATTTTATCTATCTGAAGATTTTGGAGATTTTGTTACATTAAACCCAGCAATTGTCAATCAAGTGCTTGACTTTAATGAGGTATGAAACCTGCTTGCAGAGTAGGCACAATGGCATGGATGTGGGGAGGTGTTTTCTTTCCTCTTGCGGTAAGACCAGTTGAAGTGAGCCCAGGAGCTTACATAACATCAAGGATGCTTGTCATGTTCCAAGTATATGTCAGGTGACCTCTGGAAAGGTCCACATTTGTCCCCATAAATAGGGTAGCACCAATTCTATAGGGAGGAAAGCTACCCCAGAACTAATTTTGAATCGTGGGGAGGGAGGACTACTCAACACCATGGCCACACCTCTTGGTGGGTACACGGGTTCTGCACAAGGAGACAAGGGCTTCCCTAGCTTGGATTTCTGGAATAAGGTACACTGGGGGATTGTTTGCAGGAGGGCATGAATAGGAGCTGCTAGAAAAGTAGGTAGTGTTGCCCTTGGGAAAATATACCTCATTCTTTAGTGCCAGGCTTAAATCTGGCATACCAAGGCCACATCCTCAGAAAGCTTTCTGGACTTGCAGAAGATCGGAAGAGGACTGGGCCTGCTGTCTTTGACCGGCAAGTAGCCTTTAGGGACTGGATCAGCTCCACCTGGTACCCAGAACAAAGAATGGAAGTCAAGGGTCAGTTGACTCACCTCCTTTGTGGCTACCTGGAAGCTGCAAAAGGCATTTTCCCTGAAATGGCCAGCTGATCAAGGACAACTAGACTGGACTTTGCTGTTGGCTTCTATCTGAGATCCTGAGTTATTTTAGAGGTTTGTTCCTGTAGTTGTTTGGGCACCAGACTAAAGTTTGGTACCTTTTGAAAATATTCACATCAGAGCTCAACAACGCTTAAAAGGCATCCAACTGGCAGCTCTACATTACATGATTGGATTTCAGTTTCATCCTTGCACCTCCAAAAAAATGACTAGGGGCCTAATTTAATGTTTGGCGGAGGGGGTTTCTCCATCACAGATATCCCGTCCGCCATATTACGTTCTCCATAGGTTACAATGAGATCGTAATATGGCAGATGGGATAGCTGTCATATTTTGCGACAGGGTAACCACCTCTGCCAAACTCTTAAAAAAACAAAAAAGGTCCTTTCCAAAGTACGACTTAAAATCATTTTTGGACTTTTTTACTTTTAAGACACGAGGACCAATAAACTATCCAACCCAGGCTCCTTCGCAGTCAACCTCAAACTGATATTTTGCAGCCTACTCTGCTTGGAAAACTGGAACTTCTTCAAGCAGAATAAGAGGAGATATATAAGCCTATTCTCTGTAGTCAGAAAAAAACAGTTGACTGGGAAATTATTTGATTTTCCATTATGTAATGGGTTAACCACCTGTCTGTTATTTTCACAGACTTTCCATAATGGAGCACTTCATCCGATGTCTGTGATTGTTTCTTTTACATATGCCTTTTTGTCATAATTTCAAAGGGGTCATGAAAGAACCATTATTTGCATATTTAACCCCTTACATGTACAAATGACATTTGGTTCACTGGGCATGTCTTGGCTTATATGCTATCCAGCAAAGAAAGTTTATTTGAAAAAAAGCAAGGGGTCTGTAACATCACTATTAAAGAGCAGCAGATACCTTCTTTTTTGCTTAAAGAATTAGGAGTCTTCCTCTTGGAAAGAGTCTGTTGGCATGTATGATATTCAATATGAACCAGAGGAAGATTGCTGTCTTCAAATGCCCATATCTAGGCTGCATTGAAGTAGCAGGACTGCCTGCCATTTGCGAGGTGACAGTGGAGCTAAACCTAAACATGGGTTAATAAAGCCTCTGCGCGTGTAGGGTTGTTGGCAGAATTTATACTCTGTTTATTATACAGCATGAGAGGGGGCAGTCCATTCGGCAGTTTGACAGAAGTGTGAATCATCAGCTGCAGCAGCAAGCAAAAAACTATGGGATATATTTAATAAATTATAACCTAGCGCAGCGATCTGATGTGCTGCATTGCTTTAGGATATCAAAACCCTACTACAGTCTATGCAGCAAAGCAGTCTGTCCATCGACGGCAAGAGAGGTTCCCTCAGCCTACACATAGACTCCATGGCAGCCAAGCTGGACAAGCTGGACAACCATGCATAAAGGATGGTAATGACAGAACAGCACATTTAGATGCTGAGGATGACTTGAAGCAAAAAACTGACTGTGCCCTCAATATGGAAATAGTGCTTGTTGTGATCAAGGCTAATAATAAGGATCTTAAAGTGCAATTTTGCTGAACAGCCTTCTCATTACAGGCGTAATGAAATCAGCAAACACAGGTAACATTATGATGAAATCAGCAAACACAGGTAACATGGAACTCTTTGTAGAGAATATGCTAATATTACTCTTCAGAACTGAAAGCTGGTTGTGGAGAGGTTGCACCATTCTGTCATGCCTAAACCTCCTCCTAGAGTGCTAGTTTGTCCACTCACAGCCAAGCTCTTCAACTATTGAACCATGGACATGTTCTTAGGCATAGCGTTTGGATAGGTGATTTAAACTTCCATGGCTTTATTGATGCAATTATCTTGAATTTGATTGGTGCAGTCTGTTTATAGAGTTCCTACCGGTTAAACG
The DNA here is from genome assembly GCF_031143425.1 of Pleurodeles waltl. Lineage (NCBI taxonomy): Eukaryota > Metazoa > Chordata > Amphibia > Caudata > Salamandridae > Pleurodeles > Pleurodeles waltl. The sequence goes on from NC_090440.1 coordinate 266,465,428, forward strand.
CCGCCTGTGGAAAGAAGGGGTTAGGTACTCCTGGCTTCTCCAACAAGTACCTTGTGAGCTACGGGTGGCTCTCCAGCTATCTGTAAGCAGCTCTCCTGTCTGCTGCCCAGCCAAATATATTAGAATCTTTTGCTTGACTGACTTAATATTGTGAGAGGACGACTCTGACTATCTGGTCTGCCCTGTTTTTTTGCTTTCGGATTACCTGGTTCTTGACCTTTTACTGTGAGGGAGCCTCATAGTTTGGGACTCTTCCACAGTAACCTCATGGTAAAATTAACTGCGTGTGTTTACCGCTGGTGCCACCTTGTTAAGCAAAAGCTGCTGTGACGCAGCAAGGTTAGGAGGCCCAGAGCTGGTTACATGTAATCACATGTACACACACGTGTGCATCCATGTGAGGGCTGCGAGGGGAGGCTGCCTGTTGTACACAGCCCAAGAAATGCACCTAGGTAGCCTGGCACAGAAGGGACCATGCAGACTGGGTGATGACCTGGAGTAGGCCTTATGAGATGGGCGTACACATGTGAGGGATAGTCAGTGTGCTTATTGTCTTGACTGCAGTGACACTCTATTATATCACAATGGGAAAGGCTGGCCTAGGGCGTCAATCCAGTTCCCTAGGGTCCACAGGCTCCAGAGTTGCACCAATGTACACTGTAACCTGTAGGAAATGATTAATACAGTAGGTTACAAAAGCATATTTGTACTTATGGGTTGGAGACCGTAGGAATTATCTGACTCAGCTCAGGGTTAGGGCCTATTACTGCTCTGCCCAGCTGCAGGATCAAGGTCTTGCATCAATCAGACATCTGTAACTCAGTGCCAGGAACCGGGCCTGCCGTGGCCCCTGAACAAGGAGGGGCTTCTTGGAGGAATTACTAGGAGATGCTCTGGCAGGAATGTCAGGGAGGAGGGGCTGAGTCTCTCAGAGAACATGTGGCAACTGACTCCTGGACTGCGCGGTTTTGAGCTATCCCAGAAGACTGTGCAGAAAGGTTGTAACAGGGGCGAAGAAGTGATGTAGCACATCAGGATAGGCCAGAGGCACGACTCTTCTAGACAATTTTGTCCCCATTTAAAAGGTCTTGCACAGGCTCTCTCTCTTGGCTGTGCTTCCCTGCACACTGGGACTGAAGACGGGCATCCTGGACATCTGGAAAGAAGAACCCCCTGCCTGCCCACTGGGGCAGGGCCCTACCCTTGAATGGCCCCAGACCTAGTGGGACACACTGCAGGACCAGGTAAGCTGGCCCCCTTACTACCCTTAAAAACAAGTTGGAGGAAAGACTCAGTGGGAATGGCTCCCTACCAGGTTGGGAACATCCTAGGCCAGGAGGCCTAAAACAAGTGCTTCAGGTGGCTAGGGCTATCCACCAGGAGCGAAATGAGCAGAAGATCATCAAAATTGGCCATGGGGGATTGAGCTATCCCTGTGGGAAAGTATGAGACCTTTGACCTCCAGGCAGGACCAGAGACTAAGCACGTGAGGCTATGCTGCTGATTCCAATGTTGCCCTCAGGGTTGGGTCAGGGGGCTCCCTCACAGGTGAGGAAGAGGGGCCCTAGATCCCATTCCTTGGTGCCCAGTGGGAGAAGCAAAGTCGGGGAACACTGTCACACCCCCTGTGAAGATGATGAGAGGAGTCCCAGACCCCATCCCTGGACCCCTCCAAGAAGCAAAGTTGGGGTATGCCATTGCACTCCCTGTGAAGATGGCAGCAAAATAGTGGTGGAGCCACTGGCCGAAGAAGAAAAGTTGGAGAGCGCTCCCCTTGAAGATGACTGGCAGGGGCCCAGGACCTCATTTCTGGGCTCATCATGGTGCAAGGAAGGGAGGGGGAGTGCTGCTGCACACCCCATGCAGCCTACCCAGACACAGCACCCCATGTGGCTGAGCGCTGGAGAGGGTAGACTCCAACTGATGAGCTGGCTCCCACGGCAGCACAAGAAGGTGCTGGCCAGGGAGGGAGCCGGCGAGAGAAGCCGGGGTGAGCTCACCAGGCTGCTCTCCTACAATGGGATGACAGCAGAGTGTCCAGGTGGTACAGGACCCCACCACAGATGAAGTCGCAGCCCAAGGCCCTGGAATAAAAGAAGCCAGGACCTTGGAAAAGCAAATTTGCTTTCCCCATCGCAGTGGGAAAGCCGCTAATTAAATATGCATGCTCTGCAAGGAGCACCCCATAATGCCCTGTGAGGCCTGGCCAACCTTCTTTCAAAAACCACTTGTTTGGCATGGTGGTGACCCCAAGGAGAGTGAGGTCACCACCAAAATCATCAGCACGTGCGGGGGAGCTGCAGGAGGAGTGCAGCCTCCCTCCAGGAATTTATCAAAATTTCCCCAATCTCATTTTCAAGGGATTTGGAAATGATAACCCCTCAAGGGCTTCAATGTGTTTTAAAGCCAGTCCCAGCTGGCAATTTTGCTTCAGGGTGGTGGAACTGCACCCTCTAGTGGTAAAGATCATGAATGCAGTCCTCGTGGCCTAAATGAGGATAAGAATGGATCGTTATAGTGGTGAACACTTTCTATGGGTAAAAGGTTGTCATTACAATCATTTTTACAGGAATGGCGTCCTTTAGGGACTATGGTTAAAATGGCAGCATTTATGCTAAATGTGATTCAAGATATAGGGCTGCAGTGTTGTGCTCAATAATAGGACTTGTGTAGGGTCACCCTTAGGGATGAAAGGTGGTGTTACATAATGATTAATAACCATGTGATGTCCTTTAGGGACTGTGTCAACTGTGCATCATTTTTATGTTGAATGCTTCAATGTGGAATATGATGAACCTTGGCCCACACCTTTTAGGGTGTGGGTAGACTACATAGATCATGCTGAGGGTAACCCTAACAGCGCAAATCACTCCAACCTGCCTAGACATGTTCCTTTTTGAGGCTTATTTGAGTAATGAGACTGACAGCCACCAGTGATCAAAGTAGATGTATTTTATTGCCAGTATTAGGTGTTCTCACTCCAAGTTACAGTCAAAAATTGCATTGGAATACAAGTGAATGTCCTCCATGTGGGTTGTTGGCTTATATCTCCCTTTGAGAGAGACAAGGATGATTAAACAACATCATCCAAAAGTAATTCCATCAGCTTGTGTATATTAGTAAATTGTTGCATAATCTTGAGTGGTGTGTGTGTGTAATAAATGTACTTTTAGTTTATCAAAAGAAAAAAACACAGACTGGACAATCATGTATTGAGTGTTATTCTTGTGTGCATGTGAATGGTGATCTCCAGCCCACATCGCCACCTTCGAGTAAGCCTTCGACTGCTCTGCAATGCTACCCTATGAGAGTCAAGCGCTACAAAGGGATGTTTGGTTCCCAGTGATGAGAGAGTGTAGACCCATTTTTTGTGCAGGCCACACAACTAATAACTCACCCTCCAACAAATATAGTTGCACAAAAATTGAAATGTGTGTATTTAAAACAAAACAATTTTTTTCTAGAAATCCTAAACTAGTGTTTGAAGAAAAAAGATTGAATTTTCTAAAATGTTTAAATCTGATGTTTGAATTATAAATGATGTGATATTTGTGAGTCCTATTACTATGATTACCTTGGTTCCACGGACATCTCAACCATGGCTGTTATGTATTAACTATGTAAAGACATTCCAAAGTGACAATTCTTTTTTTACATCGCTGCTGGCAGCCCTGCCTGATGCACTGAGGTGATCATTGCTGGTAAACGTGGATTCTGTGGCCACTAATGTAATCTTGTGGGATGTGGTCACTGCTACAACACTAATAAAATTTGTAGCTTGTAATTGTTTTCATTGAACATAAGTGGCTTTTATTACAGAAAATGCTGGAGACCCCGACCTCCATGCTATACTTTGCCCATCTTACACTCAACCACTAGGTAAAACACCAGATTTTCCCCTTGCCTCAGATGGCTTCAACATCTGACACTGTTGTCAAGACTCTGAAAATAGAAAACACCACAATCCTTGTCAGGATGAACCACAAAAGTCACAAAATTAACCTGTGCTAAACCCTCTGGTAGCTTTGCCCAGAACAGCCATGCTTAACTTAGAGGCAATGTGTAAATTGCATTTCTCAAGCAGTAATGAAGTGAAAACATTACACAATAAAAATCCCACACCAATTTAGAAAAACTAGAGTAAAATGTAATCAATAAAATTATACCAAAACAGAAATATTGAATTTAAAAAATGTAGGCAGAAATAGCACCTAAAAGTAAGAAGCACCAATTATGATTATTTGGTTTTGTCACACTGAGACCAAGACATATGTTCAGGTCGACCATAATGGAGTGCATGCTGGTACATGACTAAGACCCTCATTATAAGATTGGCTGCAAATGCTGCCTACTGCCACGGCGACGGCCACCAACATACCTTCACTGTGGCTACTGACCGTCCATGCAATTATGACCGTAGTTGGAACTCTGCCAGAAGGCTGGCAGAATTCCGGCTACGGTAATGGCAGCAGACGGCGGTAAGGTGGCAGCAGCGCGACGCCAGCAAAATACCGCATACCGTATCATGTTCCATGATACAGCCTGGCGGTGTTTTGGTGGCGGACGCTGCTGCTGGCAGCTGCGCCACATCCCGTCTCCTGCCAGAGGACCCCCTGCAAGCAGGTAAGTCGGGTTCTCCGACAGGAGAGGGGGTGGAGGGGTGTGTGTGTGACTGTGTTTGAATGCGTGCATGCCTATGTAATACGTGTGTGCATGAATGGGTGTGTACGTGCATGTTGTGTCGTGTGATTGTGTGTGTGCCTGGATGTATGTTTGTGAGTGTTGCTGTAAGTGTGTATGAATGTATGCATGCATGGGTGAATGTGTGTATATGTGTGTTTATGGGTATGTATGTATGTGTGTATATGTGGGGGGGTTGGGGAGGGCCCTAGGGAGGGGGGCGGGGGAGACCCCTATCAGTGCCAGGGTATGGAATTCCCTGGCATTGATAGCGCCTACCGCCATGGTTTCCGTGGCAGTACAGAAACCACGGAAACCATGGCAGTGGGCGGGGTCAAAATGCTATCGCGGTCGGTGTTTTGACTTGGCGGTTTGGCTTTGGCCAAACTGCCAATGTCATATTAGTGGAGGTATGTACCTCCACTATTACACCGACCGCTGGCGTCAGAATGACCCCCTCATCTTGGTCCCCGGAGACAGTACCTTGTGTCCTTGGAATCCAGATACAAAGCCTGTGTTGGACTCCATCAAGGAGCAGGCGAACAGGTGCTATGATGCGCGGTCCAGCTTCGTGATGGGTTGCACTGGGACACTGTTGTTGAAGCAGCTGATCAGAAGGTGCAAGGTGGGCATCGAGATGCGTCAGTTCAATGGAACCACTGGGGCTCTGTTGCAGAGACTTGTGTCGAGATGCTGGGTCAGTGCTGGTGTAGCTGCTGATCAGGAGCTGTGATATTAACTCCTGTGTCAAGCTGTGGTGCACTGCATTGATTCCCATGAAGCCATCACTCTTGAGCTGACTGTGTGAAGACTTGCATCTTGATGTGTTGAGCTGCATCTCTTCTGATAAAGCTGACGTTCAGGAGTCTGTTGTGTCCCTGTAGCTCAGAACAGGAGGTCAGCCAATTGACCCTCACTGCAGGCCTCAAGCAGCTGGGCAGGCCTTGTGTGCCAGGGCAGCCCTCAGCAGCAGGACAGTCCTTAAACAGCTGGGCAGTCCTTCTTCTGTAGAGTCCACAGGTCCAGGAGTGTTCTGAAGAGTTGGTCTGAGGGTGCAATATTTCAATCTAGTGCCAACTTTGAAGTGGGAGAAACTTCTAGACACCCCTCGGCCCCATATCTGGTTCTAGAATGTCCTTCCTTCCCCTGACCTGTCTCTGAGGGGTCTGGGCTGGCAATAGGCTAGAGTGAAGTCCTTAGTTAGTTTGATGAGGCAACCTTTTTGAAGTGCAAGTGTGGTAGGTGACAGCTCCGCCTCTCCCATTCTGACAAAATTGTGCATACTGACAACAGCTAGTCCCCTTATGTAACACTGGGAGAAATACGCAAAGGCTAACTACACACAGTCATTTGACCTAGGATACAGCCTGTAGATACCAGATGCCTAGGACAAGAAAATGCCAACTTTCTAATAGTTCATGTATTACAAAGGAAGGATTTTAGGTCTGTTTTTTGCTGAATTTTCAGAGATATTATCTCTCCACCTTCTTAACATGAACAAAGAAACATACATGAGGAAGAGCCTTCCCGCATGAACCATTAATAATAGTGGTTCTTAAACCAAGAAAGCACCCACACCAATTAGGCTTGTAAAGGCCCCTATCACTCAGCAATTGTGTTTTGATGATACTCTTGAAGTTGATTGCTAGCAGACTAATCTATTTAATCCAAGAACTCACTGTGCTTCATCAATCTGGCATGGTGCCTGACTACTGTTGGCTCTCATTCATCAAACGTACCCTGAAATACATGCAGTAACTGAGCTACTGGAGGCTACAAACGGCTGTACATTACAGCTGTGCTAAATAGGATGGGCTTACCGTTTTATTGATTGAGTACTCCTATTCTACACAGAATCCACTGCCCGCAGCAAGGTGAACCACTTAACCTCCAACCCATTCCTGATCCAAAGGGGCTCAATGAAGGGCTGCCCCTGTGCCCTATGTTGTTTGTGCTTGCCCTTTAGACATTGGCTGCTAGATTACACCAACAATACAGTAGCTATGCCATTGGATTTTCATATCTTCCTGAGCTCATTTCACTGTATGTGAATGATAGGACCATACCTCCAAGATTCAGAGATTTGCTTAAATGCAATCCTCAGAGATTTTATAGGTTCAGAGGTATATCGGGATTACTTTCAAACTGGGCAAATCAGTAATTTTTCCCTTACCTCCGTTCTCTGCACAATACGTGTCAAAGTTCCCTTCATTGTGGGCTACATGCCTGGTGAAATGTCTGTGGGTTTGCATACACCATCAGGTAGATACCATCGGCCAAAGCAATTATTGTCCAGCAAAATCTATACTAATCAACACAAAATAGAGCACTAGATTAAAATTCCACTGTCCCTTGCAGGTCACATTGCAATATAGACAATACAGGTGCTTCGCCAATTTCCATGCTAATTTACTAATATACCCATACTGCCAGAAATTGGGAATCTACTCTAGTTGGCTAAGGTATGCACCTTGTTCAAGTAGGGACCACAATTCCAGTCAGAGTAAATCACAACACAACCTAAATATTCCTGTGCTTATCCTCTAATAGCTTGGCACCGAGCAGGCAGGCTTAATTTAGAAGGCAATATGTAAAATAGTTGTGCAATAACTCATACAGCAACTCAGTGAAAACTCCTTAAAGAAAACGACTCCATACCAGGTTAGCAAAAACGAGAATAGGTATCTGAGTAAAGCAAAACCAAACTGTCAGAAATCCACCCAGTGGAATTTGAGATATACATTTTTGAACAATACGGTCCTGATTTAAGAAAAGTGTCCCTATATCCAATGCAGCACCACTTTTCTTGCGCACCTCATCACCCCTCTACTGCCAACATGCGTGCACTGTGTTTAACATACGTTGCACCATGACGCAGGGTAGGGGCAAAAGCATTGAGTTTTTGTATGCTATTGATGTACTGTGTAGGATTAGTGCCAACATTTTAGTGCTAATCCTGCACCATACATAGGGGCCCATTGAAAGCAATGGTTTGCCCCCTTTTAATGCCTGCTCTGTTCAGATGGTAAAAGTAGCTGCAAAAAATGACACAGTGGAATCTCTTAGATTCCACTGCCTCAGTCTTGCGGTCCCCCTAAGGGGGGAACACCCCCTTGCATGTATTAAGCTTGGTGCAGGCATAATGTGGTGCAAGGGGTTACAAAGTGGCAGTCGACTCACTGCATCATTGGAGGGCTCTGTTAAGGTAAAGGTGATTCTTTGTCACTGGGCCCCACAGAGCATTGTCAGCGAGTCGTGCAGGCTGTAACTCTGCTGACATTGAGCAGCCACTGCATCATCATCATCAGAAATGCGATGTGCGGCTTTTTCTACCTCACTCGGGATGTGTCATATTTTGTAGAACTCATCTGTAGAATCTACTTCTGAGGTCGAGAGCTTGGAGAGGAGGCCTCAGGAAAGGGTGAGACTCATAGACAGCAGAGTCCAGCAGCTCCAGAAGAGATGTAGGCAGTCTTTGATGTCCCTGAGAATGCAGGAGAAAAAGGGGCAAGCCCACAAGCTTTTGGAGATAAATCTGGGGCGAAGGCAGTGTCCATCAGAGAGTAGCTTGTTGCCCAGCAGACATCAGAACAACAAGCAGAAAAACTGTCCTTTCCAGAAGAGAAGTCCAGTTGAGTCCTTTGAGCAGCACAGTAGTTTTCTTACAGAGTTTCAGTTCAAGGTCCAGAAGTGTCTGATTTGATGGGGACATCAAAGCGTGGCTTTGAAGTGCACCGGTTCCCTTTTCATCGCAGTCCTACCTGCCTGGAGATCTGTGTGGGGGAGTAATCAGTCCTTTGTGTGGGGTCAGGACACTACCCTTTGCAGCATAAGTGAGAGGCCCTTCATCCTTCCTGCTTAGGGAGACCCATCAGTAGGCAGATAAATGCAGATGCAGGGCCTGTGTTTATGGTTGTCAGGATGGAGTGAACATGAGGAGCTGTCGCTCAGCACCGACCAGATGTGGATTTGAGACAGTACTGGAGCAGTAAGAGAACTGAAATGTATGCTTCCTAAAAGGGGCATTTAAAAAATGTGCAATGTTAAATCCAACTTTACCTGTATAGGTGATTTATCATTATCATTCCTAAGATATGAAACATGAAGTAGCTTCTCCTTTCTGATCAGGAATTACAGCTTAAAAGTATTTTAAGGAACTCACAATATTGGCCAATGAGAGAAGCAGGTTTCCCTAGAGTGAAAATGACTTTGGGAGTTATTCACTACCAGGATATATAAAACTTAAAAGTATATGTCCTACCTTTTACATACATTAGGCTTCCTATAAAGGAGAGTAGTCTCCAAGTAGATTAGGTGACCCAGCCGTGACCTGTGAGTCACATAGAGCCTACCTTAAGGGTGTCCTATACGTAATAAAAGGGGAGTTTGAGGATTGGCAAAGGATATTAATTGCCAAGTCGAGGTGGCAGTTGAACTGCACACAGGCATTACAATGGCAGGCCTGAGACATGGTTAAGGGGCCACGTATGTGGGTGGCACAATCAGTGCTGCAGGCCCAATAGTAGCATTAAATCTACAGACCTTGGTGCATATAGTGCACTTTAGTAGGGACGTATAGGTAAATATGCTATTTGGGTAGGAGCCAATGTTACCTTGTTTAGGGGAAAGAACACAAGCACTTTGGCACTTGTCAACAAAGGTGAAGTACACAGAGCCCTACACCAGCAAAAAATGAGATCAGAAAAATGGAGAGAGGCAAGCAAAAAGGTGGGGGAAGACTATCCTAAGGCTGTCAAGCCAAATATGTGCCCCCGAAGCTGAAACTGGGGGTTGGGTAGCTCTCTTCACTAAGGCAGTAGAATCTGGAGACACCATCAGCATTGGTGTGATCAGTCTGCAGGCGATGCTCCACTGTAAAGTCCGTTCCCTGTAGGGAGATGGACCACCTGAAGAGTTTTCACCCCTCATCTGCTTGAGCCATCTGATGGGCCCATGTTTTGTCTGAACCTGGAAGTGAGCCCCAAACAGTTATGGCCTCAGCTTCTTCTGTGCCCAAACCACAGCAAATACTTCTCTTTCAATGGCACACTACCTCTTTTCCAGTGGAAGTAACTTCCTGCTAATTAAGGCTATTAATTGGTCTAGGCCCTCCTCATTCAGCTGTGTTAAGACCGCCTCTATGCCATGCTCTGAAGCATCCGTCTGCATGAATAATTCTTTGGAGTAATCCAGGACCCTGAGCACAGGTGCTGTGCACATGACTTCCTTGAGAGAATCAAAGGCTTTCTGACAAGCCTCTGCCCAGATAACCAATTTGGGCTTCTTTTTGAAGTGAGCTTATTTAAGGGAGCAACAATGGTGCCATTGCCATTAGCAAATCTCCTGTAGTAGCCAGTGAAGTCTAGGAAGGCTCTCACTTCTGTTTGGATTTTAGGTGGTTGCCAGGCCGTGCTGGTTTCAGTCTTGGCCTGGAGGGTCTGCACCTTGCCTCCACCTAACAGGTGTCCCAAATACACCACTGAGCCCTACCCAATCTGGCACTTTCTAGCCTTGATTGTCAGGCCAGCCTGTTTCAAATCCGGAAGCACCTTCTGGAGGCGATGCAGGTGTTCCTCCCAGCTAGAATTGTAGATGGCATACAGTCTAAGTAGGGGGTACAGAAAGCCTCCTTAACAGCCAGGGCCCTGTTAACCAACTGTTGGAAGGTAGCAGAGGCATTCTTCAATCCAAAGGGCATCACCCGAAATTAGAAATGGTCCTCAGGGGCTGATAATGCTGACCTCTCTTTTGCCCCCTCTGTCAAGGTGATCTGCCAGTACCCTGATGTCAAATCAAATGTACTGAGGAATTTGGCTGTGCCTAGCCTGTCAATGAGCTCATCAGCTCTGCAAATGGGGTGTACATCAGTGTTGATGGCACAATTGAGGCCTCTGTAGTCCACGCAGAACAGAAGTTCTGGTTTAGTGTCTGGTGAGGCTGCCTTAGGTATCAACACCGTAGGGCTGGACCAGGGACTGTTAGAGGGCTGAATCACCCGTAAAGACAACATCTTGGCGACCCCCTCCTGGATGCTTTCTCTCACCCTATCTGACAACCTGTAAATGTTGTTCTTTACAGGGGGACTGTCTCATGTGTGAATATCATGGACACACAGTTGCTTGCGTCCAGGGGTGAGTGAGAACAATGAGGCAAACTGTCCCGGCAAATGGTAAAAGTCACCTTGCTGCTATGGGTCAGCGTGGCAGAGATGTTGCCACCCTCTACTGACCCATCATATTCCTGTGCAGAGAGGAGTTCAGGGAGGGGTTCACTCTACTCCTCCACAACCTCATCTGTCACAAAGAGCATGCTGAAATCAGAACTCTTAAAGCGAGGCTTGAGTCTATTGACATGGAACACCCTTAGGGGGTTTCTAGGTGTCAGGAGGTCCATTAAGTAAGTGCTCTCCCCATTACGCTACATGATTTTGTATGGGCTAGTCCAATACTCCTGGAGGCTGGGCTTTACTGGCTCCAGGACCCATATTTTCTGGCCAGTTTGAAACTCTACCAGAGTTGCCTTTTGGTCATACCAGCTTCTCATTACCTCCTGGCTGGCTAAAAGATTGCTGTTGCCTTCCTTCCAGAAGTGGTACATCTGGTTTCAGAGTCCACATGTAGCTGACCACATCCTGGGAGGCGTTCCTGGGCGCTTTCTCCCACCCTTCATTGACAATGCTGAGAGGTCCTTTGACAGGGTGGCCATAGAGGAGTTTGAAGGGGCTGAACCCTAAAACTTTCTGTGGCACCTCCCTGTAGACAAAGAAAAGGCATGGCAAGAGGATTTCCCACTCAAGCCTTGTGGTCTCATGTAGGCCTGCAATCATGCCTTTTAAGGTATTGTTAAATCTATTAACTACACCATTAGTTTGGGGTGATAGGGTGTGGTGGACTTGTAAGTTACACCATACGCATCCCACATGGACTTCATGTACGTAGACATGAAGTCAGTGCTTCAGTCAGACACTATCTCATTGAAGAACCCCACATGGATAAAGATACCCATCAGAGTTCTGGTCACCACAGGTGCAGTCAGCGTCCTCAGAGGGATTGCCTCTGTGTGGCATGTGGCATGGTCCACCAAGACCAAGCTAAACCTGTTGCCTAGGGCTATTTTGGAGTCCAGGGGACCAATAACGTTGATGCCCACTCTTTCAAAGGAGGTGCTAATGAAGAGAATAATGTCCCTGTCTTCCCACTGGCCTGGCAGATGGGACAGGACCTGCAAAATGTGTCTGAGGTTGTCCTCATTCTGGGCCAATAAAAGTGGGAGGCAAGCCTGGTGAAGGTTTTGTCGTGCCCTAAATGTCCTGCCAGTGGTATGTCATGGGCCAAACACCATAGGAATACCCAGTAACACGGGGATACCACCAGCACAAAGTCTGCCCCAGTACCCAGAGCCTTCGGCTCACTGTAGGGGAGACCTTTTTCCTCTCCTAGTAGATTAGGTGATCCCCAGAGGTTTCACCTGCTGCATGTGCTGAGGCCTGTTGCCTGGTGCCTCAAGCCCGCAAGACTGGGACACTATCTCTGAGGTTTCCTCCCTGGTGGACCCATCCTCAACTTGCCAGCTAGTAAGTTCAGGTAGGTCATCTAAGGTGGCAATGTCCTCCCCGGTTGGCTCAGGGGCCTTCTCCCCAGGAACCCCATCAACCTCTACTGTTGGAACTTCAGGGATCGGTTTCTCATGCCCTTCTTCTTGCCAGCTGTCTGGGCCAATGTTCTAGGCTCCAGAGACCCTTGACTCCCTTCACAGGCAGCCATGGACTGTGTAGGACCAGAGACCCACTCAGGCAATTCCATCATCTCCAAGTGAGACCTGACCTCTACCTCCCTCCAGGTAGTGTGCTCCAGGTCATTGCCTAACAGACAATCTACAGGCATGGCAGGGCTCACAGCAAGTTTTAGAGTACCCGAGACCCCTCCGCCACTCAAAGAGAACCAGTAGATGACTCTCATGATTGTCGGCGACTATGACTCTGTGGAATGTGTTCGGTAGGACCTGCTCTGTTAATGCCAGCAGACATTTGACATTTGCCATGCTGGCTCCTGTTCCACACAGATCTTCCACCCATTGCCCAAGAATGGTAACCCACTGCCTCTACTTGGAAGTATTTGCAGGCATGTGGGGTTTTGGCATCATATCTTCATCCCCCAGGGACAATAGGGTTAGCTCTGTCTGTTCCCTTAAACTAGCTGGGACTACCTCCTCCCCGAGCACTATACCGGCCAATTCAGGCATCTGCCCACCAGTGGGGGACTTTACCCTCTTGAGATATTTGGATTCACCCTTAGAGTGACTATACTTAGAGCATTCTGTACCTTGGGGTGCAAACCTCCCTGTCTTATGGTCAAAGAGCCCTTTCATTACAGAATCAGACTGGGACTGGTTACAACTACTCCCTTGGGAATTAGTTTGGGGGCCTTAAGAGAACTCCTTATTTTGATTTTTTATCCCCCCTCTTTCTTCTGGTCCTTTGTTGGTGTCCCACCCACATACCTTTCTTGACACTCTGGTGCTAGCCAGGGTTCCGCCTCCTCAGCAAGCTTCCTGGGATCAGTCAGCTTACTGTCAACTACGTGCTTGTGAAACTCTGTAAAACAGATACTGAGCTTGTGCTCTCTCAAGATTAAATTGTACAACCCAACATAATCATTTACTTTGCTCCCCCGCACCCAGCCACTCATTTCCTTACTGGAGTAATCAATGAAATCTGCTCAGCTCCACTGCTGGAATCTGCCTGCCAGGTCATGAGTGCCAGCTCTTTCAGTCTCAGTTTATGAGTAAACAAACATTTCTTTTCACCTAAGGCTGATTCAACTTCAGCCTTCCATTCCACAGCCTCCATCTTTAATTTTGCCACTGCTGCAGGAATTCTCTCTCCTCTCTTCTTTCCCCTGGGGTCAGGCCATGACTAGAGGCCCTGCTTCCTTCCCTCACAGGTAGCACAAACCGAGGGGTGCCCCCCTCAAATGCTACATGTGGCTCCTCGGAAGAGCCAACCACAGGCTTCCCAACTCATCATGCTCTTGGGACTGGGCCTCTGCCCAGGCCCTTAACACCATTTGAAACTACACCTTCTTGGTGGCTCCTAGGGCAGGTATTCCAATCCCCTTGCAGAAGCTTTTCAACTGGTTAAGTGTGTACCCTTCCAGCTTAGCTATCTCAGACTCCATGGCTCCACTTGCAGAACCAGCCAGAGATATAATGTACATGATATATAAAAAAAAAAGTAAAGCAGGTTTCTTTTACAAACCTGCAACCCCCCCCAGAGAGATTAAAGAGAGATGTTCAACATTGGATGACACTTCCCTGACACTTTTGGGCAAAACTGCACTATTTAAAATTATGTTGTTGCCCCGATTCCCATATGTATTACAGAACACACCCTATCCCATCCCTGCTGCTTACTTTAAGGTCATTGACAAAGAGGTGGTGATGCTGCTGTGGAATGGTGGTCCCACACAGAAAGTACAATGGGGGTGGTATGATGGGGGAGTGTCATTACCGGACAACCAGGAGTATTATTAGGTGGCACAATGGTCCACCATTAACCATTGGGCACCAGGGCCATCCGACCATCTGGCCTATTTCATGGACCAACTCAAACTACAACCAGGTGGCCATCTTTGGGCCCCCTAGGTGGCTGAAACTTCAAAAACCAGCAGACATCACTGTCCAGATTTGGCATATGGCCACCAGATTCCTGGGATGGTCCAAGAAGTTAACACAACCCTTTGGGACACAGCAAAACTGGAGAATCTCCAAGACCTCCCTAGGTTCTCCAAATGGGACTTATAGGTATCTCCAGTGTGGGACATTTATGGAGCTAAGATGGAACTTTTTATGGACTTGATACCAATTGGCCCCCCACAGAAATATACCACTACTTGCAAGTCCACCACATACTATCGCTATACCCAAAGGCACAGAGCTCCCTGATTCTACGCCATTGGAAGACTGTCTGTTAGATGACTACATAATATGCAAAGCCATCTCTCTCACAGATAGGAAAATAATTTACACCTCACCAGGCACTCTAATACACCTCCAGGACAAATGGGCACATGACCTTGAGGGGGCTGGAAGACACAGTTTGGGAGATTGGGTGGATTCCTTGCCCCCCCCCCCCCATGGAGATGGCCATCAACTCTAGATTACAACTTGTACAATTAAAAATATTACATCGCTCCTACTACTCCTCACCAACACTTACAACATGGGAAGAATCATGATGACTACCTGTAGGCGAGGTTGTCACTAGGTGGCATCTTCTACCATGTGGTTTGGGACTGCCTGGAAATCCAGGCCTACCCGCAAATGGTATTGGACTGTTTAAACAAAGTATTGTGGTCCTCCCTGGTCCCAGTGCCAAAGTGGTGTCTTTTGAATGTGTGGGGGGATCTAGCTCTTTGACGCGGGCCTGGATATAGGTAACACAGGCCCTATCAATTGCCAAGCAAAACATTGCCAAGTTCTGGTGGGTAGAGACTGTACATATGTTAACTGAGTGGAAAAAAGACATGGACTGATGAATGATGGCAGAAAGAACGACCTATGAGGGACAAGGATGCCCACGAAAATAGGACAGAATTTGGGGTGCCTGGAACACTTACAGAAGTAGTATCTGTAGACCCCCCAATGAGATGGCAATTCAAAGACACAGCTCTGGGGCACAACACCAGTGGCTAATAACCATGGTGAAATCCAAGGAAGGGTGGAATGTGAGGGTAATTGAGATTAAGTACAATGCAAATTGTGATCTGATAATTTTATCTGTGTTGTTGTTGATTTCCTTAAAATCAGCAATCAAAATATGGGAAAAATTTAAAGCAAGGGGAATTTGCAGAAACACTTAAAATGGTCTTTAAATGTGGTTGGGTAGTGTACCCCTACGGTAATACATAAACACAAGTCCTATCCCCACTGCTGATCACCTATGTTAGAAATTGGGTCTCTAATTGGCAGAGATATTCGCCCTGTCCAAGGAGGTACCACAATTCCAGTCATAGTAGGTCACAACATAAACTAAATTGTCCTGTGCTCACCCTCTGGTAGCTTGAAACAGAGCAGGCAGGCTTAAATTAGAAGGCAAAGTATAACTTATTTGTGCAATGACTCATACAGTAACACAGTGTAAACACCACAAAGACTCCACAACAGGATAGAAAAATAGAGACTTAACTTATCTGACTTAACCAACACCCAAATGACAAAAATCCATCCAGTGAAAGTCAAAATATGAATTTTTAAAGATGAAATGTGAAAACAGCGCTTAGAAGTCAATAGCAGTTAAAAGGTCACTTGAGGTTTTGAGGGACCAATACAAGTCCAAAATCCGGTCTTACGGCAATAGAGGGAAGGCTTGATACAAAACCCACACAGGGCCCACTGAAACAGTACCTTCGGTCGAGCGATGCAGCAACACAAAGGGTACGATGCATCAATATTTTCCACGCAGTCAGCCTACTGCATGGTCGGCAGGCTCCATTGTGGTAAGTGTGATGCGTCATCGTCGGACCAAACAGAGGGTCATCCACAAGTAGGACAGGCTGTAACTCTGCTGTTGTCGGGCAGCCGCTGCGTCGCCATCAGAGATGAGATGCGCCCAGTTTTCCATAGTACTCGGACAGTGTTCATTTTTGAAGAACTCAGTTGCAGAACCCACTTCTGAGGCCCAGTGCTTGGAGCTGGCACCCCAGGCAATGGTGAGACTCACAGACAGCAGAGTCCAGCAGCTCCAGAAGAATTGTAGGCAGTCTTTGATGTCCCCAAGACTGCAGGTAAACAGGGGGAAGCCAGCAATCCCTTGGAGATCAACGTGGTGTGAAGGCAGATTTCTTCCAGAGGGTCAGAGAGCACCAGGCAGCAGGGCAAAAAGCAGAAACTGAGTCCTTCCCAGAAAAGCAGTGTAGTTGAGTAATTTGAGCAGCACAGTAGTTTTTCTGATACCGTTTCTGTTCCTTGTCCAGAAGTGTCTGATGTGATGGGGTCAGGGTCCCAGAATTTATACCCAAATGTGCCTTTGAAGTGTGGGAGTCTTCAAAGAGTGGCTTTGAAGTGCACCAGTTCCCTTTTCAACTCAGACCTGTTTGCCAGGCTATCAGTCCTTTGTGTAGGCTCAGGCCATTACCCTTTGAAGTGGAAGTGAGATCCCCTTCCTGCCCAGTGAGACCTATCAGTATGCAGATTCATGCAGATGCAGTTGAGTGCCCTGTGTTTATGGCTATGTGGATGAAATATGCAAAGAGAGCTGTCATCGAGCACAGACCAGACGTGGAATGCAGCCAGGCTGAAAGGCACATAGAGCAGTGAGAACAGAGAAATGCCTACTTTCTAAAATAGCAATGTAAAATCCAACTTTACCAGTAAAGGGCATTTATTATTACCATTCCAAAGATATGAAACATGATGTAGCTACTTCTTCCTGATAACGAATTATAACTTAAAAGCATAGTAAGGAATTATCAGTGCTGGCCTATGAGAGGAGCAGGCTTCCCTATAGTGCAGAACAACTATGGGAGTTTTTCACTACCAGCACATGTAAAAAGTAAAGGTTAATGTCTTGCCTTTTAAATTGACTGCACCCTACCCTATGGGTCACATAGGGCCTACCTTAAGGATGACCTATATGTAATAAAAAGGGAGTTTAAGGCATGGCAAAGGGTTTTAAATGGCAAGTCGAGGCGACAGTCAAACTGCACACACGGGCCTTGCAATGGAGCTACTTATGTGGGTGGCATAATCAGTGCGCAGGCCCACTAGAGGCATTTAATTTACAGGCCCTGGGAACAAATAGTGCACTTTACTAGTGACCCTTAGGTAAATTAAATATGCCAATTGGGTAGGAGCCAACGTTACCATGTTTAGGGGAGAGAGCACAAGCACTTTAGTACTGGTCAGCAGTGGTAAACCGCCCGAAAAACCAGCAAAAATGGTATCAGAAAAATGGAGGGAAGCAGGTAAAAAGATTGTCAGGACTAACATATACCCCTCACCTAAGTGTTCTTTTAAATGGTACTCTCTCACTTGGACAGGCTACCATCGAAAGGTAAACAACCACGCATTAAGTGGGAGACATTAACCCAGGATGGCTTTGTCCTACCCAACATGAAATTATACTATCTATGCAGTTTGTATATTACTGATACCATACACAACCTTACATGCCTCACTTGGAGTTTGAAAGCTAAACTGTGCGCTTCGGCAGCCGGTGGAAGGTCGAACTGCATAAATAAATGCAACCTGATGCAAGTCCATTGCGTGGCACTAACTATAGGGTATGAAGAAACTAGAGATAATTTACTCTCCATCCATTTCTCTCACAGCCCCCCCAATTTTCCCATTGACGAGCGAAGAACCCTGTTAGGGAGAATATGTATAAATTGGTTGGGGATCTTTATCATAATGCACTTTTCTAGACATGTCCATTCTGCTGCGGGATGCTCCCCTCACACAGTTAGATACGTTTTTATATTACCATCTTAGGGCCATGAGTAAAACACACACACCAGGTTTGCCCATGTAATCTTCCACTTTTAAATCCCTGGAAATACTGATGACTGTCAACTCAGACTAATAATTGGTGAGAACCTCATATTCTACGGATATGCCCGTAGCCCAGTGCACTTATCACAATCCAGAGAGATATGGAAAGATGCTTTACAAAATCCTTTGACTGGCAGGGAATGAGTGTATTAGTGGTTGCGGACAGCGTAATTAACGCTCAGCAGCATGGATCACACAATATATTTCAAATATTTACATAAGTTATGTTATACTCCTTGAGGTTTAGGGAAGATGGTGCTACAGACCGACTCGAAATGTCCTTGATGAGGGGGAAACGAGGCGGAATTCCTGCACCTTGCGTGGGTATTTCCAGTCATTCATTATTATTGCATGGAGGACGGAGGCATTCTTCCTAAAATAATAGGAGAAACATTAACATTAGACCCCAAATTAGCTCTGCTCGGCTATGTGGCATCAGTGATGAGGCCACAAAAAATAGGTTGCTCTTTCATTATTGCTAGTGAAAACATTAAATAGATAAATAAATAAATAAAAATTGCAAAAAAAGTGGCATTTATTGGGTGAATTATAATGAGCTTAAGGAACAAACACTCCAAATAAACATCCGTAGTTATGTACTTAAATTAGCAACCTCATTTTCATTAAGGTATTACACTGATTCAGTTTTAATCTTAATTAGTACTTTAGTAGATGCATATTTTATTCATTCACCTAGTCTTTATTTCTGTTGTTCCAGTTCTTCAAGTAGCTCTCGTTATATTTTGCATGCATGCCAGTTAACTGTTTTACATGTAATGATTATGTAGGCTAGCAGGATATGTGCCTTGTAATAGTTTCAATTAAACAGGTACAAGTAGTGTGTTTGCCTTAAACTATTTTTGGTGTCATTTCTATGAGACAAACCACCTTGTGTTCTAAATGTCAAACCTCCTGGATCCCAAATGCATCACTCAAATAAATGTGTTGGGCATGAACCTTACCTATACCGACTATAAACAATTCCTGTTTAGCTGCCCGTTGGTAGTATAAAGGTAGTAAGGGTGCCTTAAAATGAATGCTATAACATTCTAAAGTTTGACAGTACTCAAGCTAAGCAGCAATCATAGCGCTTTTAGTTAGTTCCAAAAACAAATGGCATTCTTATTGCTTTAGGAACAGTTTATTTTCAGTGTAGTCCAGCATAGCAAGCATTACACTGTTAGCCTGCTTGTTCTGGATCGAATGTGATTATAAAGGACGGCATGCCGCATTAGTGCACTCAAAGTGCTCTCCGGTTATAATTGATGAATTGATGCACAGGAAGATGTGATTTACCGAAGATACCAAGACAAATTCATTTAGAAATCAGGACGAGACGTCTCAGAGTAGTCTTCAGAATTGACAGAGCCCCAGTAATTAAAGCGGCAGGAGACCATGCGAAAGTTCAGAAAGAGGAAAAGAAAACAGACCACATTATTGATCCTTATACGTAGCAGATTTTCAAGTGTACAAAGGCCTATCTATCAAAGACACGCTGTATGAGTCCGTTGCACGTTTTATTCGTTGCAGGCTTTAAATTACATATATTCCACTGGGTGCAAAGACTTTTGGGCATGGATGGCTTCTTCAAAGAGTTTGAGTTAATGTTGCTTTAGCTCCATGACAAACCACGTGGTTAAACTAAACATACAGGGGGCTACCACAATTGTGAACCGAAAGTAAGTTTCATTTCCTTTGGACTCCAGCATATTTTTTGCCTTTTTCTGGACACTATAGGGTATGTTAGGGCTGTATATACAATACAATACGGGGACACACAGTGGAGGCAGTGGATATTGGTGTGTCTGCATGTGTTATGCTTGCGTGAGTGCCTGTGGGATGTGTGATGCTTGTGTTTGCCTGAGCTTCCCTTGTGTGTTGACGTGTGTGCATGCTGGTCTGGGTGTGCTTGGGATAGGCTGAGGTAGAGGGGATTGGGTCTGGGTGGAGGAAGTTGGAGGGGGAGGCTAGAGACAGGGACAATAGCTGCCATCACTGCTGAGGCCAGAGTCTGAAAAGCTCGCTGAAGGGCCTCCTGACCAGAATGAATGCCCTCCAGGAATGCATTTGTCTGTTACAACTGCCTTTCTACACCCTGGATGGCATTCAAAATGGTAGACTGCCCAACAGTGAGGGACCTGAGGAGGTCAATGGCATCCTCACTGAGGGCAGCAGGGGCGACTGGGGGAAGGGCTGAGGTGCCTGGGGCGAAGGTGATGCCCACCCTCCTGGGTGAGTGGGCACGGGGCAAAGGCTGAGGGGCTGCTGGGAGGGCAGTGCTGGTGGGGGGGGGTGGCGGTTGTACCTGTAGATACGGGGGCACAGATGTGGCCGCCACCACAAGGGTGCTCCCATCAGAGGACGAGTCCATATCACTGGTGTCAGCTCCTGTCCCCGGAGTGGAGCTCCCCTTGCCCTCCGTCCCACTGGTGAAATCCGTGTCTGTAGTGTCGCTCTCCAGGGCCATGTGGGATGCAGCTCCCTCCTGCTCCGGTGCCACTGCTCCTCCGCCTGATGATGCTAATGCACACAAGAACAGGGAGATCACAAAAAGAGGGGGGACGACAGAAGAAAGACATGTTGAGTGCATGCATTACTGCTACCGTTGGCGGACACGACAGACACAGAAGCCCCCTGCACTACGCCGTGCAATTGGGGTCCACTGTTCAATCCCTGGGACATAGCCTACAAGGCTATGGCTGACATCTGCACACATGGATGTCACAGGAGCCTGACTAGGTGTACTTGGCACTGTACACAGGTGGGGTGGGGTGCCACAGGGTCTGCCAGAACAAGGGGACCTAACTAGCACACTCGTCCTGGCCTAGGGAAACCCACAGCCCACCTCCCCCACCCAGACACCTCCACTGCGTGCAAAATCAGCTGAATGAGAGTGTACTCACCCCCTTGTGGCTGCTGTGATGCCCTCAAGCGCCCATCCAACTCCGGGTATGCCACCGCCAGGAACCTGAACATCATGGGGGTCATGGTGCGAGGGGCACCCCTCCCACGTTGGGAGGCCATCCCCTGCTGGGCTTCCGCCGTCTTCTTGCTCCAGCGGCGAATGTCCTCCCATCTCTTACAGCAGTGGGTGCTCTGTCTGTGGTAGACCCCCAGGGTGCAGACGTCCTTGGCGATGGCACGCCAAATATCCTTCTTCTGGTGGGCGCTGACCTACATGAAATGTACAGTGGAAAAAGAAAAGTTATTACCAACTGCACCATCACAGTAATTGGCCCCCATCCCTACCCTTGCCATGTGGCACATGCACTCACCGTCGTTTCATGCATGCCTCAATCTCCCCCCCCCCATCTTTCATCCACCCCACTCCACACAGGCATAGCCCATACAGCATGCTCCCAGTGTACTTACCTGTTTGTCTGGAGGACTGTAGAGTAGCGTGTACTGGGGGAGGACCCCATCCACAAGTTTCTCCAACTCCTCCGATGTGAAGGCAGGGGCTCTTTCCCCAGACGCACGAGCCATTGTCTCTTCCAGACTGAGGTCACAGCAGCACTTACAAGTCCTCTCCTGTCGAAGATCAGGTATTGAGTGAGTGAACAGAGAGAAAAATGTCATGCACGTCCGCAGCCGTGCGTACTGTCACCGCCGGCGTACATCGTCATTGGCTCCTGGGACCCATAGGGTCCAATGTTAACCAATACAGAATTATGCTGCGGTCTTCGACCGCCTACCGCGACGGTGTACAACGCCAGCGCAGTTACCTCACATCCCATTGTCCCACTTTACAGGTCAGGCATCCGCCATTTCAGGGGCCCACATGGCTTAATTTTTAACTGCGTCACACATACCTAGGGCTTGCCTCAATACTCATACAGGCCAAATTTCGGATTATGATTCATGTTCTGTGTAAACTGTGTGTACGTACCTCTGAGTTGGTTGACTCTGTGCTCGCTGTTGTCCTTCATAGGCACTGTCCGCTGGTACATGTGAGGAGATGGCGGCATCCTCCGGAGTACAGACCTCTGGTGGACCTGTCGACAATGGAGGAAAGACATGTGATCATCACCTACAGGCTTGATCGTGCCACAATCCTGGAACTGTGTGCCCAGCTGGAGCCAGACCTGATGTCACCTATCCGCCATCCCACAGGAATCCCCCCTCTAGTGCAGGTGCTGTCAGTACTCCATTTCCTTGCAAGTGGGTCATTTCAAACAACAGTGGCCATAGCATCAGGGATGTCCCAGCCTATGTTTTCCAACATGTTGTCCATAGTGTTGTCTGCCCTGCTGAAACACATGCGGAGCTACATCGTTTTCCCTCAGCTGGAGGATTTGCCTACAGTGAAAGGTGACTTCTATGCCCTGGGACATATCCCCAACATCATAGGTGCCACTGATGGGACACATGTGGCTTTGGTACCCCCTGCAGGAGTGAACAGGTGTACAGAAACCGGAAGAGTTATCATTCCATGAATGTGCAGATGGTGTGTTTGGCAGACCAGTACACCTTCCATGTTAATGCCAAATTCCCTGGCTCAGTGCATGACGCTTACATCCTGTGGAATAGCAGCATCCCTTATGTGATGGGTCAACTCCAGCAGCACCGTGTGTGGCTATTATTTGAGCACGTGGAAGCAAGTCAGTGGGAATGGATGTCTGGGTCTGGGGATATCCCTACAGGTTAGTGTGTGTCTAACAGTTGCCCTCACCATTTGCAGGTGACTCTGGTTACCCCAATCTGTCATGGCTAATGACCCCAGTGAGGAATCCCAGGACAAGGGTAGAGGAACGCCACAATGAGGCCCATGGGTGAACTACGAGGATTATAGAGCGGACCTTCGGCCTCCTGAAGGCCAGGTTCCGGTGCCTCCATATGACAGGTGGATCCGTATTCTACTCACCAAAGAAGGTGTGCCAGATCATCGTTGCCTGCTATATGCTTCACAACTTAGCTTTGCGACACCAGGTGCCTTTTCTGCAGGTGGAGGGTCCAGATGGTGGAGTCTGTGGACAGGAAGATGAGGAAGCAGAAGAAGAGGACATTGACAGCAGGAACTCGGTTATCCTGCAATACTTCCAGTGAGACACAGGTAAGAAGACAAACCTGCCTACTACATGTACTTCAACACTACTACCTCTCTACTGTCTGTCGTTTTCATCCAGTGTATGGTCACTGAGCTGTCACTTTCCCTTACGATTTCACAGATGTGGGTCCCACTGTGTGACATCTGCTTTGTTTCCTCATGAACTAGAGCTGTGTGATATAGGTATGTTGACTTTACAAATGTAAGAGCATTTTTCACTGGAATTGCTAATACACTATTTTGAGATCACAGCCAGACTCCAGATTATTTTGTGCTTTAAGGGTGTTTATTTAAGTGCTCTATATTGGAGGGTGCTGTCAAATGGTGAGGGGTGATAGTGGAGGAATGTCCATGGCAGAGTCCAGTCTATTAGTCTCACACAGGTGCATTGCCCAAATGGGCATAGGAAGTGGAGCTGGGTCAGTTTGAGGATGGACAGGGTGACAAGGTGGGACAGAAGGATGACAATCAGGGTGGTCTCATTTCTTGGCGGGGGTCTTGGCATTGTTCTCTGTCTTTGTCCTGGATCTCAGGGACCGTTTGCGGGGTGGTTCTCCCTCTGCATCGGGTGGGGTGCTGATGTGGTGGTCCTGTGGCGGTGCCTCCTATCCACTAGCGCCAGCGGAGGTGGTGGGCAGCTCATTGTCCAGGCTAGTGTCAGGGGACCCTCGTTGTGCTACAGTGTCCCTCCTGGTGTTGAGTACTTCCTTCAGCACCCCTATGATGGTGCCCAGGGTGGAATTGATGGGTCTGAGTTCCTCCCTGAAGCCCAAATACTGTTACTCCTGCAGCCGCTGGGTCTCCTGAAACTTGGCCAGTACTGTTGCCATTGTCTCCTGGGAATGGTGGTAGGCTCCCATGATGTTGGAGAGGGCCTCGTGGAGAGTGGGTTCCCTGGGCCTGTCCTCCCCCGTTGCACAGTATCCCTCCCAGTTTCCCGGTGTTCCTGGGCCTCTGTCCCCTGGACCGTATGCCCACTGCCACTGCCCACAGGTCCCTGTTGTTGTTGGGGTGGTGGGTTAGCCTGGGTTCCCTGTAGTGGTGGACACACTGCTGATTGAAGTGTCCTGGGGACAGAGGTATGGGCCCGCTGGGTGGGTGCTGTGCTGGTGTTTCCAGAGGGGGGAAGCTCTGTGGTGGCTTGTGCCAGTGTGAGGGGAACCGACTGTCCCGAGGTCCCAGATGGTCCGGGCTGGTCATCTAAATCCAGTTGGACAGAGCTGCTGTCATCACTGTGGGCCTCTTCTGTTGGTGGTGTGGACATGTGTGGACCCTCCTGTCCGGTGACATTGGGTTGGGGTCCTGCAGGGGTATAAAGGGATGTTTAGTACATCTGTGTGTGCCATGGTGTGCAATGAGTGGGTGACCGTGTGACCCAGTGCTTACATTCCTGTGTGGGACCTTGTGTGATGGTGGTTTAGGGGGGTGTATGGGTATGTGCAGTGGCGATGCTTTGGTGATGGGCGTCCATGCTTTGTTGCTGCATGCAGGGCTTGGTGTTGGGATGTGTGGTTTGTGATGTTGGGACATTTGTGAGGAGTTGGAGTGATGGGGGTGAGGGCGGGGGTATGTGATAGCATGCAAGTAGGGTGGGGGATGTAATAGTTAAGATTTGACTTACCAGGGTCCATTCCTCCATCTACTCCTGCAAGGCCCTCAGGATGCAGAATCGCCAAGACTTGCTCCTCCCATGTTGTTAGTTGTTGGGGTCTGCCGCCAGTCCTCTGTACCGCAAGGTGGTGTCTGGAGACCACGGAACATACCCTCCCCCGTAGGTCATTCCACCTCTTCCTGATGTCATCCCTATTTCTTGGGTGCTGTCCCACTGCGTTGACCCTGTCCACTATTCTGCACCATAGCTCCATCTTCCTAGTTTTGGAGGTGTGCTGCACCTGTGATCCGAATAGCTGTGGCTCTACCCGGACGATTTCCTCCACCATGACCCTGAGCTCCTCCTCAGAGAACCTGGGGTGTCTTTGCCGTGCCATGGGGTGGTGTGGGTGATGTGTGGAGTGGTGCGTGTAGTGATAAGCGGGGGATATTTATTGGTGTGTTGTGTGAGGTGCATTGAAGTTATGTGGGTGATGGTGTTGTGTGCCTGTGGATGCTTGGTAGTTGTTTGTAGTGTCTCTCTCTGGCCTTCTCTCTTTAATTTTGGTCATAGGGGTTTGTGGGTGATGTGGGTGTGTGTTATATATTGTATTGGGTGTGTGGGAGTGGTGTGTGTATGTGTATCAGGTGTGTGTATTTTTAATTGTCCAATGTGGCTGTGTTTTGTAAGAGTGTGTGTATTTTGAGCGCAGCGGTGTGTACCGGCAATGGAATACCACGGTTGAAAGACCGCCGCGTGGATTCGTGTGTCGTGATAGTGTGGGCGTATTTCTGTTGGCGTGACGGTGGAGGTTTTGTTTTCACCAGTTTATCACTGACCTTTGGTGTGGCGGACTTGTGTGGGTGTCTGAATTTTGGCGGATTCCGAGCAGTGGGTCATAATGACCGTGGTGGAATTCCGCTGCCGCTGTGTTGGCGGTCTTCTGCACTGCGGTAAGCGGCTTTTACCGCCAATGTTGTAATGACCCCCTTAGTCATGTAGATATGTCAAACCATGTGAACCATATGATGATGATCCAAGATACTTGTTCAAAATGGGATAGGTTAAAGTTAAATGAACACTGTTTCCAGCTCAGGGTTACAGCCATTCAACACAAACACATACATACACCTGCCTGATCAAGGATGATGTTTTATTACATTGTTCAGCACAGAGACAGTCAAGATGTCTGAAACACTGCAAATCATTAATGATTGAATTATACTGTGTAAAATAACATATTTGCAGGTACAGACCTCCAGACCATGATGGCACACATGATGCATCAGGGCCAACACAGGACAAAAACAAGTCCAATGGAGTCTTATAAACGTCTATCCTATGACTGTTCAAGATGTCTTGTTACAGGTCTCCTAGACTCAAAGTCTGTGACCTACATTCCCTGGAACAAGCCATGTCCCAATCATATGTCCAAACAGAATCACATACCTGCCAATGACACAACTCTCGAATGCCCACATGAAGATGTTATGGTAAAGGTACCTGAATAAATAACAAAACAAGGAGTATAGGCATGAAACCATACATATGACACAAGCCACATAGCAAGCATCTTGAAAACAAAGTACATTGCAATAAATCTGACACAAACAAATCAACATCATCAAGATGGGGATGTGTCAAAAGCTATCTCATCAAACAGCCTTTGGCTGATTTTTGGCTGAGTATCAGCTCCCTAACTATTTCAAAGAATCAGCTCCACACTACAGTACGTTATACAGTCAAGCTTATTACCTCACATGACATTTTTACACTCGTGAGAAGAAGCAGTCGCAAGGCATCGTCTTCCTTTTCACCACTGTAATCTTCATTTCGCATTTAAGTATTTTCACTCAGTGGCACTGCGGGCTCTCCCTCCTCTGGGATGTAAGGAATATTCCTCCGCAGGGCATTATTGTGAAGCATGCAGCCTGTCACAGTGATCTGAGACACTTTCCTGAGTGAGTAGAGAAGGGCTCCACCAGTCCTGTCCAGACAGCAAAATCTGGCCTTCAGGAGCCCAAAGGTCTGCTCCACTGCCCACCGTGTTCTTCCATGGGCCTCATGGAAGCAGACTTCCCCTGGTGTGTGTTTCACCCTGACTGCTGATCTATTTGCTGTTGTGAGCAAAATCTGACTTTGTGGGCAGTGCTGGTGTCACCCAGGACAAGGATGGATGTTCACTGTATGGATATATGTTTGTTAATCCAATTGGGGTGTCATTGCATTTTGTTATGATTGATATGGTAAGTATTTCATTTTGGGTTGGCCAATGTCAGCATGTATGGTGTTAGAATTGTTCCCCTGACATGGGTTGTAAATTTGTCTCATGTGTGGAAGCTAGAGTTTTGTTTTTCCACACATGGAGGGTACTACCTTCCTTCACATTTGCCTGACCATGTTTCCATTTTGATATGTGTATCTTCCAGCTACTTCATTTACATTTGTGGCACATGATGTTGCTGTTGTATTTGCTCCCTGACTTACAATTGCACAATTGACAGATTGGCAGATTGTCATGTCACTTGAATCTACTATTGTTTGTCATTGGGCTACATATAGGGGCAGTTCCTGGTGAAATGTGTCCCAGGGCAGCATCTTTGTAAGTGTGGTCCTGATGCCCCCATTCCTATTGTACAGGTATTGTTTGCATTGTGAGCTTTGAATATTTGCCTCACAAAATGTTGTGTATCATTGTGTTGAAATGTGGGTGATATGTGTGGGTCCATTACAGGGATGTTTAATGCGAGGGGTGTTTGTATTAAATGACACATTCATACATATGATTATCCCAGTTAATAAGAACTGGGAGGAAGTGGCTTATCGTTTCAATAATTGTATGCAAGCAGTCAGTAACTGGATGAGGGCTAACTGGCTTAAACTGAACATTGCCAAAACCGAAATTCTTTGTTTCGGGCCGGGCAACGAGCGATGGAATTCACAATGGTGGCCGACAAACTGTGGCACTCTTCCAATCCCTATTACTGTTAGTAAGAATTTAGGAATCATCTTTGATGATCACCTATCTCTCAAAAGTCAGGTGAATTAGACTGTAAAAACGTGCCTATGGTTTACAAAAATGTTAAGGAAAGTCTTTCCCTATCTTCAACAAGAATGGAAGGTCTCACCTACCTTAGCTTTGGTCATGTCCAAAATAGACTATTGTAATGCCCTTTTTCTTAATCTGGACAAAACCTCGCTGAATAAGTTACAACTGATCCAGAATTCGGCTGCTATGCTAGACATGTCCCCAATCTTCCTCGCTGGGCTTCAGTCAGAGACAGCCTTAAACAATGACATTGGCTTCCGGTGTCTCAGCGCATCACTTTTAAAACGCTCTGCTTGACTCACAAAGCTGTTCATGGCATTGGTCCTCTATACCTGACTACCAAGCTCTGTTGGTATAGACCCAAGAGACATCTTAGGTCATCCGCGGCCTATAGAATTCAGGTCCCTCGTACCAACAAAGTCAAATGGGGTGATAAAGCTTTCACCATGGCCGCAGCAAAATGTTGGAACTGGTTTGAATATTAGGAAAGAACCTAGGGCCAGATGTAGCAAAGGTTTGCGAGTCGCAAATGGGCCGATTCGCTATTTGCGACAGTGCAAAATCGGAAATGGGATGCAAAAAGCCCATTTCCGACTTGCAAAAAGCGATGGGAACCATTTGCGAGTCGCATCAGTTGCGACCCATTTTGGGACCCGCAAATAGCAAGTCGCAATTTGCGAGTCGCAAACCTTATGCAATTGCAACTCGCAAATTGCGACTAGTCGCAAAAAGCCCAGTTTGCACGTCCCATTTACCACTAACTCAGAGCAGGTGTTAACCATTACCAAAGTATAAAAGTAGCCCCAGAAGGCATCTGGGTTCACCAAGATGGCGGAGATATACCTGATAGCAGTGAGAAGGAGAGTCCACACAGCCCAGCAGAGGAGGACGAGGGGCCACAGACAGGAGAAGATATATAGAACAAGGCAGACTCTTTTTCAGCAAACTGAGGATGAGATATACGATAAATACCGCCTTAGCAGCGCAGCCATCCTAGAATTAATTGATTTACTCAAACCACAGCTAGAACACCAGACCCTGCGTGGCTGCGCCATCCCTACGCATGTGCAAGTGCTATGCTCACTGCACCTCTTGGCCTCAGGGAGCTATCAGGGGGTCATTGCTGTGGCAGGTGGGGTATCCCAAAGTGCAGTGTCAAGGTTCCTCAGGGCCTTCCTAGATGCCTTGCTCACACACATGTCTCACTTCATATACCTAACAAGGAATGAGGCAGAAATGAACAGCACCAAGCTGGACTTTTACCGCATTGCCCACTTTCCCCATGTCATAGGGTGTGTAGATGGGACACACATTCAAATATGCCCCCCTGCAAATCTGGAACACCTTTTCCGCAACAGAAAGTGTACCCACTCACTCAATATTCAGGTTGTTTGTGACGCCCATTATGTCATCACGGACATTGTAGCTAAGTTTCCAGGCAGTACCCATGACTCATACATGTTTAGGCATAGTGGGATACATCAACGCCTGGAACGTGGGGAATTCGGAGACGGTTACCTCCTAGGTAGAGCTACAGACACTTGCAGACATACACACAGGTCACTGTGCACGACAATCAGGACTTTCTAACAGTGTTCTTTTTGTGCCCAACAGGTGACAGTGCATATGCTCTTAGGCCTTGGATCATGACTCCGTTTTTATCACCCAGCAATGATTCAGAGAGGCAATACAACAATGCACATAAGAGGACCAGGAACCTCATAGAGCGCACCTTCGGACTCCTGAAAGCAAGATTCAGATGCCTCCACCGCAGTGGAGGTGCCCTCCAATATACCCCCATTACCGCATTCAAAATTGTGGTCGCATGCGCCATCCTCCACAACATAGCCACCCGACGTGGGCTACCTCTCACCCCCGCAGACTAAGATCCTGATGATGAAGAGCAAGAACAACCACATCGCCATCATGGGGATAGGAGTATAGCTAATCAAGGCAGACTGAGACGGGAACACATCGCAACACAATATTTTGGAAGGTACGTGCCAACTCCAACCATACTCACCTATTGACCAAAAACTCCGTTTGTTAAGTGGAACAAAAATAACTGTTTTATTAGTGCATTAATGAAACTATTTACAAGTACTGAATGTCCATGGGCATGAAAATGCAAACCAGGCATGTGGCACATTGACGTCATGTGCCACTTCTTATGGTCCAGGGTGATCTTTAAGACCTTCTGCCCCTCCTGCCAGCCTGGCTGCTCCCTGGTGCTTCCGTGGTGCTCTGCCTGCTACTCCTGAGCACCCTGCTGTCAGTGACAGAGACACTGCTCACTATCGAGCCCTCCTCACTGTCCTGGGGTGTTTCCCCTGTGCCCCTCGACATATTCCGTGTCTCCATCATGTCTATGATGTGGGTCAGACGTCCCAGGCCCCTTGCCACATCCCCAGCAAAATGGCCCATTTCCACCTGCAGCCCAACTGTCCTCCTCGACAGGCCTGTGGTGTTCATGGCGAGCCTGCCGATGGATGTGGCCATCCTGTCCAGTCTGTGCAGGAGCTGACGGTCCCTGCGCCGCCCACCCTCGGACTGGGCCAGTAGTCCTCCCGCCAGTTCCCTCATGGCAAGGGCAAGGTCCCCAGTGTTATTGCAGATCATGTCCATCCTTGAGTTCAGGTGCTGCATGCTGGCATGGTTATTGCGCACGAAGCGGTGCAGCACACCACTATTCCTCCCTAAAATTCGATTTTGTAGGCGCTGACCATGCAGCAGATGTGCCTCACTGGTGCTGGGAGGAAGTAGCCCGGATGCACACTGCAGCCCTGATGTAATGGAACTGCGACGCCTGCGCAGCGGTGGCTGCCCTGTGCTTTCACCTATCTCATCCCTGCCTGTTGCTGGGGCAGCCTCTTGTGATATTGTTGCAGCAGGTGTGGCTACTGCAGGGATGCTGTTGACCGTGCAGGTGGGGGTGCTGGCGGGTCCTGAGGTGTCCTCATGGGGCTGGCTGCTTGGAGTAGTGGTGGTGTCTTTTTGGAGACCTGTGGGACATAGGGAACAGACTGTCAGTGTCTACTATCTATTGCACACTTCATAATAAACATTTGCCTATGAACTGCCTACTTGACTACATTTCCCATAATGCATCATTCTGGCATTTGCTACCCTGAAATGGAGCTATCTTGGTTGTGCATGCCCCTGTGTACATGGTGGGTGGGGGTATGGCATTGATAGGGGTACAGGCATATCACATGGTACTCACCGGTTGATGTGCTGGGCTCTGAGGTGTCCAGGTCCCCAAATCCAGACACTGCCTTCTGCTCCAAGGTTTCCTCCACCCTTTCTTCCAGGGGTGTGGGTGGTGGCACAGACGATGGTCCCCCTCCTGTGCCTCTCATCTCCCGGAGCCTTTCAGCCACCCTCTCCTTGGTCCGGGAGCGGAGGTCATACCACCTTCTCTTTATGTCATCTATGGTCCTATGGCTCACCCCCAGGGAATTTATCTTGTCCTGTCACAGCTGTTTCTTGGTGGCTTCAGGAACATTGAGGGCTGATTTACCAAACAAGTCATCATAGTGCTGACAGCATTCGTCTGTCAGCACCTCCAGCTCCCTCTCAGAGAATTTCATCTTCCTCTTCCTTGGTGTTCCCTCCATGGCAGCTGCTGTTTGACCTGTGTGTAGTTCGGCAGTTATAAAAGGGTGTGGTCCTCCCTCCTCCCAGGTGTATTAGTAAACTTCCTGGCTGTGATGTCATCATCATGGGCCAGGAAGTGTTTCCAGAGTGTTCTGGAGTGGTTTCTGGAGTGTTCTGCTGCACCTGTAATCAATTTACAAGTTAATCGCAATTTGCGACATCTACTCGCTAATTGCGAGTTCGTTTTTTGCACACTCGCAAAAAGCGACCTCGCAATCGGCGGACTCGCACACTGCGTTGCGAGTCCGGGTGCGAGTCGCTATTTCGTCACGTTTTTTTTGCCTGCATTCCAATTTGCGACTCGCATTTTGCGAGTCGCATCAACTCACAAAATGCGAGTCGCAAATTTTTTGTTTGCTACATCTGGCCCTTAGTTATTTAAGCTTCAGGAAACTGATCAAAACCTGGCTTTTCCCGTGCTAGTCATTGGTGTCACTATCCTTTCCTGTTGCTTTTTTGTCAGTCTTTGAGTCTCTCACCTTTCTGTTGGCGCTTCAGTGCTCTTTTTGAGCCGGAATGCGCTTTATAAATTTTACATACATACATACATACATACATCCATACATATGTGTCTTCATCTGACAAAGGTCCATGGCATGTGAGCAATGTGAAGGTGTCAGTTGAATTATATTTAATGTTGATATGGTGCGGCTATTGTGTGACACAATGTTCTGTACACTTCACTGCCCCTGTGACTAAGATGAGCAGATGTGTGTTATTGTGGAGTGTGGCAGTGCAGTGTCAGTGACCTGCCCAAAGAAGGAGTTTCATGACTTTTGATGTGTCATTCATTCTGAATGACTCTGACACGGACACAATGGCAAGTGTGCTTGGCCCACATAGCATAACCCCCATATCAAGTGGATGATGGTCTATTGTTCAGCATCAAGACACAAGTAGGTGTGTGTTCTTACTGTTGGTTGAGTCCACGGGGTGTGGCATTTTTGCTCCTTCCATGATCAGCAGCAGCAGCTCCATGGCAGCACAGGACGTGTGGCGCTACCTGCAGGTGAATTCCTTCCTTTACACACTCTGTTTCCGCCTGCTGGAACATGGTGGTTGAACCATCATAGTCATATCGGCGGCAATATCATAATGTGTCTGGCGGAAACACTGCCTTCGGCAGCCTCATTGGCCTGACTCGCCACCGCAGTGGTCTGCACTGCCTAGAGGTGCTGGCTGGAACGCAGCTGTCTTTCCGCTATAGAACCAAATGGATTATAATACAGTGACTGCCAAACTCGTAATCAGGCTCTTTGTACCTAAATATTTAACTACTACAAATGGCATGACGAATGTAATTAAGGCTCAAAAGCTACTTGATAATATGTTCCTTGATCAATTGTTAAGAAATACTTTTTGTCATAATATGCCAGCAACTCTTGTATCTTTGGCAATGCATAGCAATCCATAACAATTATTGTATTTATTGTCAAAGATCAGTACATAAACAAATTTGCCTGGGTTCTTTTTTGTGATTAAGAGAAGTGAAACATATTCTGCAGGCCTCACTGACTATTCTATATTCTCTAGATGGATTTCTTCCAGTACAGTACATTTTACAACTTATTTCTTATACTAAGTGATAACTTTCTAATGTGTACATGCTATGGGAATTGAACGATATTTCAATACAGTCTTGTGTTCTAAACCACATCGAAGATCTGCTCTCTGCAGAAATGCATCCTCATAATTTTGCAATAGTGCATCCAAACCAACATCAACATTTTAGACCAGCATTGTCAATGTAGTCAAATCATGTAAGAAAACCATGCTAAGAAGGAAACAATGCCAAGCCTGCCTTGATCTACCCAATCCATGATATCCCTTCTTTTTTTACAATATACATTTTAGCATAAATCTATCAATAGATCCTAAATACTCTTCATAAATCCTCAGGTTTAGTTTATATACAGCACTCTCAAAAAGCAACAGCATTTATATCTGATGTATGCAAGTGACACTTTGACAAATATTTATCATAAGTAGTATCTACAATTACAGTAATTGACAATCCTTAACTCACCATTTTATCCATAGACCTATGACCAGTATAACTTTAAATATAGCACTCAAACCTGTTCTACAAGTTTTTCTACTGTACGCACTAAACTTGCCTCACTTGTATCTATTACATATCAATGCCATATTCTGTTGGGTTACAGGCTTTCTAAAAGTATGCAATTTTTCTACACTTACTACACATTTTACCCACTTCAGAACACATTGGATTGTTCCTCAGACGTGTTTTAGAAACACATGTATAACACAATGAATAACTAAACTATGAATTGTTTCCCATTTTCAATTGACTTTTTTATGTTTACCTGGTGCATTAATACATACTGGCACTGTCCTTTACCAACCCTTCCTGACAGATATCATATTTTTTCAGTCCCTTTGGCAATTATTATGATCTCTTTCTTTCTTCCAAAGATGGATTCCTGCAAAACAAAATTTCACACATCTTTTATAAATATGAGTAGACCAATAATTGGTCACAAAAGGTGTTGATCCACAATCAAAATCACTGGCTGTGTGTAATATTTGTAATACCACTGCATATTTGTCAACCAATTCCATTCCAAGGGTGAAGGTCGGCCCCCTTTGGGCTATGAGATAGCACTCTGCTCCTTTAAGGCAGCTGAGTGCTATCTCGTAGCACTGTTCCCGCCGCTCTATTACAATGTTTTCGCTACTCAGACTGGCTGAAACATTGTAATAGGGCAGGGGATGCCACCGTCATGGTGGTGATGTCATCCCCATATGTTTGGCACTCCTGTGTTGGGACCATTAAACTCGTAAGGAGGCCACGAATCTTGTCAATGGCAAATATGTGATTTTCAAATGCTCTAAGCTATTGCTTCAATTTTTCTGTTGGTGTGATTGACTAGATAAGGCAGAAATAAATAGGGTAGCCAAATGTTCTGTGAACTGGGCCAAATACACTTATCTTCTCCCTGCCAATTGAAAACCCAACCAAATCAAACTTACATTTGTTTCAAATGTATTGCTTTGCAGGTTGCTACTGTATGAAATAGTTTGCATTACTCTGACAGATATTTGAATTGTTCCACCAACCCACAACCCTGAGAAAGTAATAAAAATGTTATTACATATTTAAATGATCTCCTGAAGTACACAAGATTGAATTAGCCAAGCCACTTGTAGCATTCCTGCAATGCACAGACTCCATTTTATTTTGCTTATACCTCTCGATCTGCTCTGACAAACCAAAGCTGTATTGATGTTGTGGTGGTATTACAGATGGCCCACACACATTTAATCATATCAACTAGTTTGACAACTCTTGGTTAACAAGGGCCTGATTTAGATTTTGGCAGATAGGTTACTCGGTCACAATGGTGACAGAGTAAACCATCTGCTAAAATCTAAATCATACCCTAAGTACCTGTTTGTCTGACTGATGCATTATCCACAGGGGTCAACAGTGGTGTTTCACTCTGTGCCTATAAAATTAAAATCAAAACTTTTTATGTTTCTCAGTGACACCTTGACGTTATCTGTAAGTCTCTAATCGATGCAGTGCTAAGCAGACCAACCATATAAAGTACCACAATGAACCCAAACAGCAGATCAACTAGTCACGAGTTGTGGTGATTGCATGGCAAATGTACCACAGAACATACAGTTTAGCCTAGGAAGATATGCAGAGTCCAGAGATACTGTTATAGCATTTGGCTAACTCAAAAAAAACATTTCAGCAGTTGAATTTTACAACCCTGAGACTGTGATGACAGCCTAAGACAAGTGAACATAACCAGTCTTGTGGTGAAAAAACTATGGGGCATATTTAAGAAAAGTAGCGGTGCCCACAGTGCAGCACCACATTTTTGTGCCCCTTAGCACCCCCTAATGCCACCATGTGTGTGCCCTATTTAAAATACGGCGCACCATGTCTTTTTGACATAAATCCGGAGCTTTGCAGGATTAGCGGAAAAAATGTGAATGCTAATCCTGCAAAGCACCCAGAATCCCATTGTAAGCGATGGAAGCCTCCTTTTAACACTTGCCTTGAGCAGGCATTAAAAGGGCCGAAACTAATGGCACAAAGAAAACACTTAGGGAGATGGCCCTTTGCATACATTATGGGCCTGATTCTAACTTTGGAGGACGGTGTTAAACCGTCCCAAAAGTGGCGGATATACCACCTACCATATTACGAGTCCATTATATCCTATGGAACTCGTAATACGGTAGGTGGTATATCCGCCACTTTTGGGACGGTTTAACACCGTCCTCCAAAGTTAGAATCAGGCCCTATGTCTGGCACAGGCATAATATTTTGCAAAGGGCTTCAAAGTGGCACAATGGATGCACTGCGCCACTTTGTAAATATGGTGCAGGGGTTTTGACCCTCTCATGCCACATTAGATTAAAAAAATGATGCTAAAGTGGCGTTGAATGACACTAGGGGCTCTTAAATATGCCCCTATGAGAGTAAAGCATGTGTGTATTTATATTTTGGTAATTCGGAACTGCAAGCCTAACTTGCAAGAAATTTCATATGTGAGGTCAAGCCATGCATAACGGGAGCACAATTTAGGGTATCATTACGGGTGAATTTCTTTGTTTTTAGGTGTGGCTATAAGATGATAAAAACATATTAAAACTGTTTTTGATTTCCAGTGAATTTCAGATTTCGCTAAAATGTGTTATTTTCTCATAATAAAGCTTACCATAACTGCACTTTCACCTTTCTATTTTCAGCGTATTTCTGTACTTATTTTATCTTATGAAATATTTTCAGTTTAAGGGCTTGGCCTGCCGCCAGGTCATTGCTCCTGTCCCAACCCACCACGGGTGGCCAACACCTGCTGTGGAAAGCCATAGGCTGTGCCCTGCACCCAACCAGCTGCGAGCGCTCAAACCATGTTCTTTCTGCACAGCCTTTTCTACCAGCAGTGATAGGGTGCTGAGGCAAACATTTAGATGGCCTGAGTCAAACCCTGACCTTGAATGGTTCTCAAACCAGTGTGGTTTAAGAAATGTGATTCCTATTGTTTTATTTTAGTTTTTGTTGTTTTTACATTTTTAAAGTTTAACTTTTTATATTTGTCCACACAGAGACTTTTTTACGCATTATTCTAAAAACAATTGTGCATCAAACAATCGTTAAACTTTTTTAAAGCATCATAAGCATTTTAAACTTTCAAATGTGTGCTTAAGGTACATTTTCAATTGCCTATTCATCAGTAAAGAAATGACTCTACTGAGGCCAGATTTAAGAAAAAGTGCTGCAGTGTGTTGCCGCGACCAAATTGGCAGCACCGCGCTTTGTCACTTTAGAAACGCAGGGATGCGCCGTATTTAAGTGAATACGGTGCTCCCCGTGTTTCCCACTGCACCAGTGCTAAATTAGCTACCAGCGCCAACGCAGGCATCATTGCACCATCGTGCAAGGATGTCTGCGTTGAGGGGTGTGATTGTTTATGTGCAGGCAGGTGTCCCTTCCTGCACATAAACAATCACTAATGACGCTTTGACACTTCTGTGTGTGCTGCACCTTCCTGCACATAAACAATCTTTTCTGGCATTTAGCTCTTCAGCACGCATAGAAAAAGCAAAAAAACGAGGAGGAATAAAAGTATTTGCGTCCGTCCCGGCTTTTCATATGGAGAGGGACGCGTTTCTAGGCACGTTATTGGTTCCTTTAGGTGAGTCTGGTGGTTGCAATCTCTGCACCACCGCATTCTACTATCTCTTCCTTATTGTCTTAGCATTTTTAACTATTGGTCCGTTCTACACCTTATCTCTTGCCGCATTTTGTAGTAGCCTCCATTTCATTGAGGCTTTAAGCAATTTTAACATCATAAGCTCTTTTCTTATGGTTATACAATATTCCCCTTAACGCCATGTTCTCTTCCATTTACCATAGCTAATATTTCCCGCTGTATTTTGCAGTAGTTTCCTCCCCTAACGAGGCTTTCAAGTAATTCGAACTACATAAGCCCTTTTGTCTCTAAGCTCCATAATATTTCCCCAAAAGTTTTGTCTTTCCTTTTTACCCTAGTTAACATTTTCCAGTATACAATGGAATTCATAGAATGTTATACCACTGTTTATTAGGGCTTGTCTGTTTTTCTTTCTGCATTTTTATGTATACCAAATAGTACACATTTGTTGTATGTATTTTTTGCAGATTAAGAAAATACCTAACTATCATACACAACAAATTGTTTTGTACTGCTCTACCCTATCTGAATGGTATGTCTGTTTTTCTTGTCATTTCCCTTGTGAAGTTCCAGACTTATCTCTCTTCTTCAGTTTGCACAATTTTGCTCACCTTTCCGCATTTGATAGGCACTAATTTTCTTTTCCTAATCTTAGGCACCACAATGGAGTCCACTGTTAAAACACCTTTTAAAACACCTTTAACCCTTCATGTACTTATTCATGGTGTTCGCGATAATAGTGG
The DNA here is from genome assembly GCF_031143425.1 of Pleurodeles waltl. Lineage (NCBI taxonomy): Eukaryota > Metazoa > Chordata > Amphibia > Caudata > Salamandridae > Pleurodeles > Pleurodeles waltl. The sequence goes on from NC_090440.1 coordinate 266,503,439, forward strand.
TTACACTCTCCATGTCCTGTTTAGAGCCTATTAGCTCATTATGATTCACATATTCACATTATTTGTTGCTATTTACCAAATAAGCAATTTGTGGTTTGGATTCTTTTCTCTGGTTTCACTTTTTTGCTTTTCCTTTTCTGTAATGATGACGCCTAGTACTTTCTTCCCTGGGATCACTTGCACTTGAGAATACTAATCACTAGCACGCACCTTGGAACCCTTCACTTGGGTGTTGTTTTATTTCAAGACCTTCTCCACCATTATTGAATTACTCTTAGCTGGACCTTGTTTCCCTTTTCTTTCAGCCTTGAGAAAGCCCCGGCTTATGCGCCTGTTGTGGCGAAACACGTGTTGGCTGATTTTTCTGTGTCGTTGCTCAGGACTCATTACTGATGTTATCTACTTTGGTAACGATTTGTTCTACTTACAAAAAATAAACGAGGAACTTGTGGATCAACAATGATGTAATTTTGTTCACCTTATTTTTCATCTAATTTAAAGTATTTGGACTTTTCAGCAAAGACTTTGCTTTAGAGGGACTTTTCCATAATTTCAGTTTATATATTTATACTTTAGGAGGACTTGGGTCCATGTCCTCTGGCAAAGTCCCTACATATTATTCAACTAATTAGGCACTCCATACAGGAAGCTAGTGCCTTGGACCCTCTCCATCCTTTGGAGTTCGTTTTGTATGCTATTTTGTAATAACTAGTTTTCCTGTTCCAAGCCTCAACTTTTTGAAGAATGTCCTCACATCTCAATAGACGTGAACTTCGTAATTCCAAACTTGAACAAGTCTTCAATTCATCTGGGGTGGGTATCCCTAACCTTGCCACTACCAATCTATCATGAGCCAAATGTATGTTTCTGGCTCTAGAAAGATCTCTTAAGAAAGAAACCTCCAAATGCTGGGAAATTGCCTCTCTCAAAAAATATTTGGAGAATGACCGTATCCCCGAGGTCTCAGAATATTAATTTTTCCTCCAATGGACACCACTTCTCAAGAACAGCTACAAAAATGGGAAGCCAATCTAAAAATGGCATCTATTAACATGATTAAACAACTGATTGAAATATCTGAAGGAGAACATGAAAAACACCGCAAAGAAGTGGATAATCTGACCCAACGGATAGAGGAAGCGAATTGCGGAGAAATAACCACTCAAAACTATGCTATCCTTAACAGTGTGATTAATCGGTATGAGGAGGATCTAATACAGAAAAAAGAATCGTAAGTTTAGAAGAGACTTATATGATTATCAACATGGGAGAGTTTATACTTTCAGTAAAAAATATAATAACATCAAGGATTCTAATCCTTCCTTGGATACACTAACTGGTCATGACACCCTTCCGTCATCTGCAATTGAGTCCTCTGATGACTCTGAAAGCTGCTCCTCGACAAGACCTCAAGTAAATTTTTTAGAAGAGGGCAGACGTTACCGCCTGGTAACTTTAAAAGACTCACGAGCAGTACTACCAGATACCTCAATAGCCATTCCTAGTACCTCAGGCATACAGACTCGCGCTCGGAGCAAAACGACTCGACCTTGACTTCTGAACGACTGATTGTTAACCTTTCTGATCTTGAACTCACTCTAACGAATCAATCTATTTTGAACCGTGGTCTGTCCTTTTGTCCTACTAACTTCTGGGATATCACTCAAACTAAAATTGACTTCTTTATATGTCATCTCAAACTAAAGTCTTTCTTTTCTTCCATGTCCCCATCTTCTACTCCACCTTCTCCCGCACTAAGTCCAAGTGATTTTTCTGTCCAGAAACTCACTGATATCTCTCTTCTCTGTAACCTTTCCAATACGGCTGAATCTGACCTTTCACTTTCTTCTATAGCTCAAGAACTCGATCTCGAGACTAACCAATACTTTCCCTTTGATCTTAGATCTAAATCTATCTTCACTCCTATTCTTTCGACTGGTAATTCTACTGACTTATTTTCATCAGCAGTGTTGAAAGACCTTGTCCGTGAATACAAAAGATACTGTGACCAACGTAAATACTTACTTTCGAATATTAATAGAGATCAAGCAGCAGCTTTATCACATTTGTCTTCTAAAAACCATGTTATCATCAAAGAGGCCGATAAAGGAGGGAATATTGTTATCCTTAATACTCATGATTATCTGAAGGAAGCCTATCGACATCTCCAAGATAAAAATTGTTATAAAAAACTTTCACACAATCCCACAACTGAAATACAACAGAGACTGTCTGATCTTCTGGAGTTTTGGCATTCACACCACATCATCTCAAGCCAAGAAAAATCTGCTCTTTTTCTTCAGTTCCCTACCATCCCTACATTATATCTTCTACCAAAAATTCACAAAAAGGGCCATCCACCCAAGGGCAGATCTATAATTTCAGGGGTGAATTCTGTTTGTTCCAAATTGGGATATCTGATTGATAAGGAGCTCCAACCTTTCATGATCAATCTACCTTCCTATGTCAGAGACACCAAAGACATTTTACAAAAACTACAGAATATAGATTGGCAACCTGATTATCTCCTTGTTTCTATTGATGTAGTTAGCTTCTATACTTCGATTAAACATAGTGATGGCTTAGCAGCAGTAAGCAAATGTCTCTCCACCAAATCAGTTCAACACATGGCACGGAGCTTAGAAAACAACTACGTCCTTTTTGATGGCCAGTTTTACCTACAACTCCAAGGTACAGTGATGGGGGCAAAATTTGCTCCCCCATACGCCTGTATCCTTATGGGAGCAGTGGAAAATTCTTGGCTTTGGAGTGATCGATCAGAGCACTTTACTCAACATATAATATTCTGGGGACGTTACATCGATGATATCTTGCTAATTTGGCAAGGTCATCAGGCTCTCCTTCACCAATTTATTCAGTCTTTAACACCTAACATCTGGGATATCGATATCACCTATCAAATTTCCAACTCCTCAATTGAGTATCTAGACCTATTGATATTTGTAGAAGACAATAAAATTCAGACCAAGTTTTTTCGGAAAACCACAGCAGCCAACTCTATCCTTCACGCCACCAGCTGTCATCCTTCCAGCACCTTTCAAAATATTCCTTAAGGAGAACTTAGGAGAGCTAGACTTAACTGTACCAACATCTCTGATTATGATGCTATTCCCACCCAAATAATTGAGAGACTAACTACTAGGGGCTACAATCACAATTCATTAAATATTACAAAGGCACAATTGAGAGATATGGATCACAACCAATTGCTTAACAAATCTAAACAGACCAGCAAACATCAGGCAATTAGGTTCATCACAGTATTTCACAATGGTCGTTACCGCATTCGGAAATTACTAAGGAGATACTGGTATTTACTACTGAATAATCCCTCCATCCGTCAACATATAACTCATTCTCCTCAAATTGGTTTTAGACGGGCCCCCAATCTTCGAAACAAACTTTGTTCATCATTCTATCAAGAGAAGCCAGTTTCCACTTTTCTACCGCCCAAACCAAAGGGGTTTTATACTTGCAGCAAATGTTCCATCTGCAAGTTGGGCCTTTCTAAATCCAGACATGTTACCATCAACAACCTAACCCACCATATTCATGATTTCATTAATTGTGACAGCTCCCATGTTGTTTATGCCATTTGGTGCCCATGTAATCAAGCCTATATAGGCAGTACTACTCGGTCCTTAAAAACAAGAATTCAAGAACATTACCGTAATGTACAGAAGTTAGATAGCAAAGCTCCACTAGTTGAACATTTTATTGAATTCCACTCCCAACAACGTACCTTTACCTTCAGTGGACTCCGTCGTATCACATCATCTCCAAGAGGCGGCAACGTGTTTTTACGGTTACGTCAGGAGGAAAGCCGTCTCATCGTTAAGTATGATACAGTTAATCATGGACTCAACAAAGATCATGAATGGCACTTCTGGTTAATGTAATTTTGTTATTGCTTTTTGCACTTTTTTATTTCATCTGTCTTGATTAGACGGGTTCTTTTCAGCACTCATAAGTTGACTTCATATATTTTTCCCATGTATATTTTTAGATTTAGAGTGCCCCGTTTAGGCTCTACTCCCAAATCCTTAACCAAAGTTTTGATGACTAGCTTTTCAATGATGCCCCATATACGTTCATTTCCATTCAATAGCACCTCTAAACAGTATTTAAGTTTTCTCTTCATATTACCACTGTAATATTCAGTCTGTGTCCTCATAGTTCCTATTTTTATTTTTATTTTTCTTTCTATTGTTTAATTTCGTCTCATCTCCTTCTTATTTTCGTCCCTCAATTGAATTTTTATTTTTATTTTTATTTATATTTGTATTTGTATTTTTATTTTTATTTTTATTTTATATTTTTATTTTTATTTTTAGTTTTTATTTTTTATTTTTTATTTCCTTTTTCTCTCATCTTCAATACTGTAATTCTTTATGTTTGTATCTTATCATTATTTTTATTTTATTTCTCATCTGACCCTCGTTTTTCCCATTCACTTTTCTCTATATTTAATTTATTCCCCACTTCAATATGTCAGCGCTGCTTAGCCTGGATTCAAAATGGCGCCACCCATCAATGTCCATGTTGTCCATTTTCTCTTTCTGTACCTCGTCACCATCACCGAGTAGGACTTTCAGCGTTTCTCAACCCGTGGCTCAGTCTATAAATATGTTGCCGGCGTCTTCGCGTCCGTCCCTGCTTTTCATGTGGAGACGGACGCGTTTCTAGGCATGTAATTGGTTCCTTTAGGTGAGACAGGTGGTTGCAATCTCTGCACCACCGCATTCTACTATCTCTTCCTTATTGTCTTAGCATTTTTAATTATTGGTCCGTTCTACACCTTATCTCTTGCCGCATTTTGTAGTAACCTCCATTTCAACGAGGCTTTAAGCAATTTCAACATCATAAGCTCTTTTCTTATAGTTACACAATATTCCCCTTAACGCCATGTTCTCTTCCATTTACCATAGCTAATATTTCCCGCTGTATTTTGCAGTAGTTTCCTGCCCTAACGAGGCTTTCAAGCAATTTGAACTACATAAGCCCTTTTGTCTCTAAGCTCCATAATATTTCCCCAAAAGTTTTGTCTTTCCTTTTTACCCTAGTTAACATTTTCCAGTATATATTCACCAGTTAACAATGGAATTCATAGAATGTTATACCACTGTTTCTTAGGGTTTGTCTGTTTTTCTTTCTGCATTTTTATGTATACCAGATAGTACACATTTGTTGTATGTATTTTTTGCAGATTAAGAACATACCTAACTATCATACACAACAAATTGTTTTGTACTGCTGTACCCTATCTGAATGGTATGTCATTTCCCTTGTAAAGTTCCACACTTATCTCTCTTCTTCAGTTTGCACATTTTTGCTCCCCTTTCCGCATTTGGTAGGCACTAATTTTCTTTTCCTAATCTTAGGCACCACAATGGAGTCCACTGTTAAAACACCTTTTAAAACACCTTTACCCCTTCATGTACTTATTCATGGTGTTCGCGATAATAGTGGTTACACTCTCCATGTCCTGTTTAGAGCCTATTAGCTCATTATGATTCACATATTCACATTATTTGTTGCTAATTACTAAATAAGCAATTTGTGCTTTGGATTCTATTCTCTGGTTTCACTTTTTTGCTTTTCCTTTTCTGTAATGATGACGCCTAGTACTTTCTTCCCTGGGATCACTTGCGCTTGAGAATACTAATCACTAGCACGCACCTTGGAACCCTTCACTTGGGTGTTGTTTTATTTCAAGACCTTCTCCACCATTATTGAATTACTCTTAGCCGGACCTTGTTTCCCTTTTCTTTCAGCCTTGAGAAAGCCCCGGCTTACGCACCTGTTGGGGCAAAACACGTGTTGGCTGATTTTTCTGTGTCGTTGCTCAGGACTCATTACTGAGGTTATCTACTTTGGAAACGATTTGTTCTACTTACAAAAAATAAACAAGGAACTTGTGGATCAACAATGATGTAATTTTGTTCACCTTATTTTTCATCTAATTTAAAGTATTTGGACTTTCGGCAAAAACTTTGCTTTAGAGGGACTTTTCCATAATTTCAGTTTATATATTTGTACTTTAGGAGGACTTGGGTCCATGTCCTCCTGCAAAGTCCCTACATATTATTCAACTAATTAGGCACTCTATACAGGAAGCTAGTGCCTTGGACCCTCTCCATCCTTTGGAGTTCGTTTTGTATGCTATTCCTCCTCATTGAGCCCTGCTAACACCATCCCTGGGGGTGGTGTTAGATTTTGGTGCTGCCTCAGGTTTACGAAATTTCCTAAATCTGAGACAGCGTCAAAATGCAATTGGTGTTGCTGTGGCACGCCCACAGCAAGACTCATTGCACGCCCCTTCCATGCACAGTGCTGAATGGGAAGGGGACATATTTACAATATTTACAGATTTCTAAATCTTTCTAAATATGGCGCAATGCTTACTGCCACAGGAGCGTCACAAAAAGTGACGCTTCTGTTGTGCTAGGGGCCTATAAATATGGCCCCTGGTTTCTTTGTGTGACCTGATTATTTTCTTGCCCTGACTCTTCCTCATGTACCTGAAAAACTTGTGCCCGAAATCCTCCTTCCTCCTCTGAAACACGTTATCTGATCCAGAAAACCTATCTGGGGCTAAAGCACTAGGGGGCATATTTAAATTCTGTTTGCGCAGGATTTGCGTCATTATTTTTACGCAAATCCGGCGCAAACTTAACTTACTGTTTATATTTTTACACTAGACATGTCTAGCACCAAATATTGGAGTTAAAGTCACTTGTTCCCTGTGGAAAACTACTTTGTGTCAAAGAGATGCAAGGTAGCGTTCCCAGGCAAAAAATGACTCAAAGCCCCTAGTGCCTTATTTATCCTTCTATGCAAAAATCATGTACGGGAGGAGGAGGGCCTTAACTAATGGTGCTAAGCCTGCTTAGCACCATTTTTTAATGCTTGGGTCAGGGCAGGAGTTAGGAGACCTGTGGGCCTTTTTCCATGGTCAGAGACCATGGAAACAGCCCACAGGTGCCCTTCCTTGTCCTCGAGCACACTCCCACCCACCCCTGGAGGACACCTAAGGACGGGGGGACTCATCCCAGGTAAGTCCAGGTAAGTATTTGTTTTGCAAAGTGCCATTGGGGGGCCTAACTTGGGCCCTTCCACATGGCACTGTGCCCAATGGCTGGGGGGCATGACTTCTGTCTTTAATTAGATAGGAGTGATGTCCATGGGGGTTGTGCGTGATATTAATGACGCTAATCAGGTTAGAGTCCTTTTGTTGACTCTAACCTGACTAGCGCCATTCTTTCACCCACAACCTCCAGTTTCCCCTACACCTCCCCCATCCGGTTAGCATCAATAATTTGATGCTAATGGGGCCTTACCGCCGGCTAGCATCATAGCTTAAATATGACACTCAGCTGGCGTCCAGGAATGGCAGCAGACGGCGATATACTTTTTGACACAAACCTGCGCTAATGCAGGTTTGCATCAAAAGGTATAAATCAGGGCCTTGGTGCTTCATCATGCCAGACATTCAAAAGAGAAAAGGCTTGGGTGTCCTCTCTGCAGCACTTCTTTATGCAATTTGTTTATCAATTTCCACACTTTCACTGTCTTTTGTCCCCTTGGATGGGTGAACAATTGACCAATTTCCAAGTGAGTGGTTGTTTCTCATGGTTTTCTGTGGCTTTACATTGTTGTTGGATTTTCTGAAACATATGAGCTGATTAAGATGTTGGTAGACGGGTTACTCCATCACAACGGTGACAGATATCCCGTCCACTGAAATCTAAATCTCATAGCAAATAATGGGATTTGGATTTCGGAGGACAGGTTATCCATCACCGTTCTGACAGAGTAATCCATTCGCCAATATCTAAAGCAGGCTGTTAGTCTCCTTCTTCCTTGACAGATGGTGAATGTTGTATGCTGTATGTTTTTCTCTCGATCACTCCAGAAACTGACTTTGTTGGACATCTTTTTTGCTGTAAAGTGTGGAAATGTTCTGCTTTGCAGTCAGTGAAACTCAAAATTATGCTTTTCAAAGGGTGGTCTCGATTTTCCTAGAGGCCATTAGCTTGTTTTTTCAAAGTTTGAAGTGTGGAACCAACCAGATCTTTCCTTTCGTTTTTGTTACTTTAGGATTTGTGAATGATTTGTAGGACCAGCCTACATGAGAAGGTGGGACTAATATGTGTTGCAGTACCAGGATTGAGTAACACAAACCATGGCAATTGTTTAAAAATATATGGTTGATGGGGAATGTTTCCTGGAATGTAGTTTGAAAGTAGGACAAATGTAAGAAGAAAAAAGAGACATATGCTTATTTTGTTTTTAATTTTCACCCTGTACTAGTGGTGCTTAGTTTGTGGTCCTTTGCTTGTGAAGCTTGAACTGTAGTCATGAGTACCATGAAGGAATCATAACTCTTGGGACTGTGCTGCAGAATGCAATTCCAGCAATCAAATTCACAAACTCAGTGGCAAACTCATTTTTTTTATTTTTTTAAATTAAACTTGCAAGTGATCTTTTTGGGGTTGAAGTCCACCACATTGGCCTGGGGCTTGGGGGCCAAGTCACCACATCCTGTAATTGTGACAGAAAAAGTTCCCCCTCCCAATTTTTCTTGGCATCCGTATGTTGGTGTTCCATGTGGATGAACTTTGTTATAAAGGACTGGTAGGAAAGTTTGTTAAGAGGGTTGGAAGCAACAAACACAATATTTATCAGGGTAAACCATTAAAGTCACTAAATGAAAATAGAAGCTCAACTCTGTAGGAAGCTATGACAAAGAGCAAACAAACATAACTTAGAGGCAATGTGTAAAGTATTTATCCAGTATCAAACAGTGAAAGAGTATGAAAATAACACAGGAAAAATCACAAATCATTTTAGGAAAACAGAGCAAATTTAAATAAAACAAATAACAGCAAATGACAAAAATCCAATAAGGTGAACCAGAAAGGTGAATTTTCAACAGTTTAAATGAAAGCATCAAAAAGCATTAAGCACCAACCTCTGCCAGTAGGTTGTGGTAGACCGAGACCAAGGTGCGATTTGAGGCCAACTGCAATGGAGCACAGGTCAGATAAAGAAACCAGGTTCCACTCGGTCAAAAGTTTTACTTTGGGACTTAGGGCCAGATGTAGCAAACGTTTTGCGATTCGCAAACGGCAAAATTTGCCGTTTGCGAGTCGCAAAACGCGTATCCCAATGCAGAAATGCATTTTGCGAGTCGTTACCGACTCGCAAAATGCATTTCAGACTCGCAAATAGGAAGGGGTGTTCCCTTCCTATTTGCGAGTCGCATTGGGATGCAATACCATTTGCGACCGCATATGCGGTCGCAAATGGCATCGCAGTTACCATCCACTTCAAGTGGATGGTAACCCAATCGCAAATTGGAAGGGGTCCCCATGGAATCTGACGTGTTTTTTGTAAAGTGTCTAGCTGTGGATTTAGCCCTTTAGCTCAGCCGGCACCTAGGGAAACCTACCAAACCTGTGCATTTGGGAAAACTAAACACCTAGGGGAATCCAGGATGGGGTGACTTGTGCAGCTCTCACCAGGTTCTGTTACCCAGAATCCTTTGCAAACCTCAAAACTTGACAAAAGAAAACAGTTTTTCCTCACATTTCGGTGATAGAAAGTTCTGGAATCTGAGAGGAGCCACAAATTTCCTTCCACCCAGCATTCCCCCACATCTCTTGCTAAAAATGGTACCTCAATTGTGTGGGTAGGTCTAGTGCCTGCACCAGGACATGCCTCAAAACCCTACTTGGACACATAAAAATTATCAAATTCAAAACTACTGGTTTTTGTGGGGGGGCACCTACGTTTTTGGTTCTGTGGTCAGCAGCCATCTAGGGAAACCTACCAAACCCAGACATTTCTGAAAACTAGACACCTGAAGGAGCCCAGGGATGTGTGACTTGTGTGGATCCCCCAGTGTTTTCTTACCCAGAATCCTCAGCAATCCTCAAATTTAGCTAACAAATCATATTTTTCCCACATTTCTGTGTGGGAACAGTGTACCAGCACAGACTTCCTACCACCCAACATTCCACTCACTCTCCCAATAAAAATGATAACTCATTTGTGTAGGTGAGCAAAGTGCCTGTGACAGGAAAGAACCAAAAACATGTAGAAATTGAGGGGGAACCAAAGTGGGTCCAAAAAGACAGTTTGAAAAAAAACGTTTTTAGGTTGACAAGTGGGGCAGAATTTTTTTGATATAGATGTGACAATGAATCATGTTGAGTGCTCCTGTAATTCTCTGATTTTCCTGTGTTTCTCTCTGCATTGGGTCGTTATTCTGGTACAATCTGCTGGTGGCATCCATCTGCCATTAGGATTTTTTTTGCCTGTGGGCTTTTTACTCCTCAGGGACTCCGTCGGGAAGGCTACGTCTGATTAGGGGCTTTTTATACTATGAACGACATCATAACTTTGGAATGGGTTGTCCTTACCTCTGGAAGACAAGGACTATTAAAGATTGGGCATCTATGGCTGGTCGAGGTGTGCCAACAAAAAGGTGCTACAGTAACAGACTTTGCTGAGAAAGGCTTCTCAAGACTGGATAGCTATTAGAGGAGGTCTTGGTGAAACCATTGGTTTTTGGCATGAAAGTTCAAAGTGGGAGAAATTTGAATTTCATGTCCAAGAAAGGGTTAATGCCAGTCACATACTGTTGGTGCCTTTGCCTGGTCAAGATGTTTTGGTTTGCATCTACTCACTTTTGGAGCACAGGTTCCTCCAGCTGGGCAGGGCTGCAAGCTGTATGCATGGAGGGCTCAACAAAGCAGGATACCATCTTTGTGAAGTTAATGGGTGGTGAGTGAAGCCCAGCCAGGCACAGTCAAGGCTTCCAGGACCTCAGGAACAGCACTATGAGGTTAGGACTCACTCTCGCATGGGCCAACAGTGGGGTCCAGTGCAACTCCACTTGGAATTGGTCAGATATGCAGTTGCAGCAAAGGCCATTTGTATCTTGTCTCCATGTTACTTGAAAATCAGGGCAGCTTCATGGTCCTTGGAGTCCACATCTTTGCCTGGCTACATGAGAGAGCAGGTCCAGTCCTCCAGGGCTCTACTCATGTCTCAGACAGCAGGTTTAGTCCACATGTGATCTTCATCATGTCCAGTAGTGTTCTGAGGAGTGTACTGGGGAAGCCACAGATATGCCTGGCACCAGCTTGTGGTTTGAGGTGACTCTTGGCTCTTCCATAACCAATGGGATAAAAGTTCCCTTCTAACCACATTTCCACTTTCTGTCTCTGCAGAGCCTAGAAGCCCACCCTAGAGGCGTGGCCAGGGAAAGAGCAAAATCTCCTCTGTGGTCACTTCAAACCAGTTCGGGCAACAAATACCTTTACTGGGATTAGAGCCTTGCTGACTGGGGGAACAATGAAAGTGGGCTATCCTCATGTCGTCAAACATCTGCCTGTGACAGAGACGCCCCTTGGAAATAAATTAAGTTCCTTGGCACTGCCCAAATGGTCATCCTGTCAGAGAAACAGAAAATACCTCCCCATACCCAGGCCTCTATCTCTGCTCTAGGAGCAGTTTTTACCCCTCATTTAATACTTGAGACACTCACAGGATTGCACAGCTGGAGAGGCATTAAGCAGGGAAAATATAAGTAAAAAGTACTTGTTTCTAAATGTGTTTTAAAAATCCAACGTAACTAGTGAAGTGGGGCTTTAATATATATTATAAGGAGTCCAAGAATGAAATGTCTAGCTGTTTTTAGTTAAATATAGCATTTTCAAATTTAATATTACATTATATCCATGGAACAGTCAGCCTTGGTACATTGAAAAAGCTTTTAGATCCTAGTCGCTGTAAAAAGATATTTAAGTTGTGCGTCCCTTGAAGCAAATAGGATGACTAATGGAAGTTGATAAATGGGAGGCACTGGGTTGTATAATGTTGTCAGACCTCTACTCAGTGAAACACTTCAATATCATTCAGGAGACAATTTAGCCATTTGATGTGGGAGGTGTACAGTTCCTCCAGTATGCCAAAATTGTGGCCACGGCATGCCAGCCATGGCCGATGTTCCCTGAGGTCCCCAAACTCACACAAACACTGGAGACCATGCTATCCTTGGCAGGTGGACAGAGGCCCATAACACACTTATACCACGTGCTAAGTATGGACAAACGACTGACGCCACTGCGAACAGAAGAGACCTGACAGCAAATAAGCGATGAACATATTACACCTAAAGACTAGCTTAAATACATGAATCGGTTAGCAGTGTGTCGATCTGTGCTAGGTTTAAGCAGATATCACACAACATGGTCCATATGGTCTATCTGTCCCGCAAGCAGCTGCATGCTATATACCACACTAGAGATCAGCGCTGTGCTCGTTGTGGTAATATGGTGGTGGATGTCCTACATGTTGTATAGCACTGCCCAGTTATCATATTCTATTGGATGCAGATATTGCCCCAACATAAGTGCACAACAAGGTGGAAAGAGCCATGTAACATTATCCAATGCATGCTGGGACTGCTTCCTGACAATCCAAAAGAAAATAAAGCTGGCAATTCACAATAGAGGGGCTCACAGTGGCAAAAAGACACATAGCAATTAGCTGGTTAAGTGCTCGCCCCTGCATGGGAGGCCTGCTGAAATGCGCTGGGGTGGAGGAGGCACATATGAGTAGAACCAGCCACGACAAGAAAGTAGGAGATGCCCTGCTTTCCTGGGATGCAAAGACACAAACATTGCTGGTGTCCCTGAGGGTGAGCAGTTTGAAACTGTTTGACCAAATGTAGGCAGTGTGGTCGGTCTACTATGGGGAAAGTATGCATGAACACCAGAGAACAAGTGACCACTCACAGCCAGGAAAAGATAGCGGCAGACCTGTCCATAGAACTGAGGATAATTTTTTCTCTGCAACTCACACCGAGAAAAGTTAGCGGAGAACCTGCCAATAAAACTGAGGATATTTTTTCGGGTGCAACCTGATAACTGATTAGAAGCTCGGACGTTAAAATGGGAGTGGGGGATTCTTGTTAAATACATTGTTAATGCAAGCTGTGCTTTTCTTGGTTGTTGATCATAGTACGTTTGTGTTTTTTTGATGGAGCAAAGTGCAGTAACTCATTGCTGATGAGCAGACAGATGTTGGTGACTATTTTGCATTGATGATCATAGATTTTCAACTAAGCACCAAACGCTGCTACTTGACCAGCCTGGTGTATGGGTGGGTGCAATAGCCTGTTGTCCTATGATGTTAACAATATTACACTATGATGTACACTGTACTATTACTTGAAATGCCAATAAAGAAATATATAGAAAAAAAGATATGCTTAAAAATTACATTTCTATGTGTCCTACTTTTAAATTCAACATACCCTACCTTATGGGCCTAATTAGGGATGACATTAGTATTTAGGAGAAAGATTTAGAACTATCAAAAAGGATTATTGTTAGAAATGGGGTCTTTGGTTGACAGTCAGGTTGCCCCCTGTTCAAGCAAGGACCCTGACTCTAGTCAGGGTAAAAGAGAATCACCCTCAGCTAACCCCTGCTTATCCCCTTGGTAGCTTGGCAGAGCAGTAGGCTTAACTTCAGAGTGCTAGGTGCAAAGTATTTGTACCAACACACACAGTAACTTAATGAAAACACTACAAAATGACACAACACCGGGTTAGAAACATAGGAAATATTTATCTAAACAAAACAAGACCAAAATGAAAAAAATCCGACATACACAAGTCAAGTTATGAATTTTTAAAGATTAAAAATCAAAAATAGCCTTTGGAAACACAAAATGCTTCGATGAGGTGTTAACACTTGCGTCGTGATGGAGGCGTTCCCAACAATCCGACACCAGCGGCACCGGACACAGAGTCACGTAGACCCCAAAGTACAGTACCTTTGGTGACGAGTGAAAACAAGCCGATGCGCGAAGTCGGGGATCGCGGCGTCTGTGCGAAACGTTCAATCCGCACACTTCGAGCAGTGTTGGTCACAACGGGGTGCGGCGACTTCCACGGAGTCGCGGACTTTAGAGGGGCTGCAGAGGCGTCGGGCCTGTGAAGGTCATCGTGTTCCAACGAAGATCACGGAGTTGGTTGCAGGCGGTGTCACCGGATTCAGCAGCGGCGGCGGTCCAAAGTCGTCTGAAGTCGATTTCCTTGGATTTCCACCACCTTTCCTTTCAAGGGCCCAGGGACCGGATAGGGCACCACTTGTCAGAGCAGGAGTCTCTCCAGAGACTCCAGGTGCTGGCAGAGAGAAGTCTTTGCTGTCCCTGAGACTTCAAACAACAGGAGGCAAGCTCTAAATCAAGCCCTTGGAGATTTCTTCACAAGATGGAAGGCACACAAAGTCCAGTCTTTGCCCTCTTACTCTGGCAGAAGCAGCAACTGCAGGATAGCTCCACAAAGCACAGTCACAGGCAGGGCAGCACTTCTCCTCAGCTCTTCAGCTCTTCTCCAGGCAGAGGTTCCTCTTGTGTCCAGAAGTGTTCTAAAGTATGTGGTTTTGGGTGCCCTTCTTATACCCAATTTCTCCTTTGAAGTAGGCCTACTTCAAAGTAAAGTCTCTTTTGAATGTGAAATCCTGCTTTGCCCAGGCCAGGCCCCAGACACTCACCAGGGGTCAGAGACTGCATTGTGTGAGGACAGGCACAGCCCTTTCAGGTGTAAGTGACCACTCCTCCCTTCCCTCCTAGCACAGATGGCTCATCAGGAAATGCAGACTACACCCCAGCTCCCTTTGTGTCACTGTCTAGTGTGAGGTGCAACCAGCCCAACTGTCAAACTGACCCAGACAGGGAATACACAAACAGGCAGAGTCACAGAAATGGCAAGAAAATGCTCACTTTCTAAAAGTGGCATTTTCAAACACACAATCTTAAAATCAACTTTACTAAAATATGTATTTTTAAATTGTGAACTTGGAGACCCCAAGCTCCACATGTCCATCCGTTCCCAAAGGGAATCTACACTTTAATCATATTTAACGGTAGCCCCGATGTTAACCTATGAGGGGGACAGGCCTTGCAACTGTGAAAAACTAATTTAGCAATATTTCACTGTCAGGACATATAAAACACATTACTATGGCGGTCATTCTGACCGCGGTGGTTACCGCCGAATGACCGCACCGCGGTCAAAAGACCGCGGCGGTCATTCCAACTTTCCCGCTGCCCCGGCGGGCGACCGCCAAAAGGCCGTCCGCCAGCCCAGCGGGAAAGCCCCTGCAACGAGGAAGCCAGCTCCGAATGGAGCCGGCGGAGTTGCAGGGGTGCGACGGGTGCAGTGGCACCCGTCGCGATTTTCACTGTCTGCAAAGCAGACAGTGAAAATCTTTGTGGGGCCCTGATAGGGGGCCCCTGCACTGCCCATGCCAGTGGCATGGGCAGTGCAGGGGCCCCCAGGGGCCCCACCGCACCCGTACCCGCCATCCTGGTTCTGGCGGTGGACACCGCCAGAAACAGGCTGGCGGGAAGGGGGTCGGAATCCCCATGGCGGTGCTGCAAGCAGCGCCGCCATGGCGGATTCCCTGGGCCAGGGGAAAACCGGCGGGAAACCGCCGGTTCCCCTTTTCTGACCGCGGCTTTACCGCCACGGTCAGAATAGCCCAGGAAACACCGCCAGCCTGTTGGCGGTGCTTTCGCCGCCCTCCGCCATGGCGGTCATGGACCGCCAGGCTCGGAATGACCCCCTATATGTCCTACCTTAACCATACACTGCACACTGCCCTTAGGGCTACCTAGGGCCTACCTTAGGGGTGCCTTACATGTAAGAAAAGGGAAGGTTTGGGCCTGGCAAGTGGGTACACCTGACAAGTCGAATTTACAGTTAAAACTGCACACACAGACACTGCAGTGGTAGGTCTGAGACATGATTACAGAGCTACTAATGTGGGTGGCACAAACAGTGCTGCAGGCCCACTAGTAGCATTTGATTTACAGGCCCTTGCACCTTTAGAGCACTTTACTAGGGACTTACTAGTAAACAAATATGCCAATCATAGATAAGCCAATTACATACACATTCTGTAAAGGAGCACTTGCACTTTAGCACTGACTAACAGCAATAAAGTGCTCAGAGTAACAAAAACAGCAAAATCAGAGTCCAGCACACATCAACAACCTGGGGACAAGAGGTAAAAGGTTAAGGGAGGCCACACCAAGGATGAAAAGTCTAACAGTTATTTTCCCAGGTCGAATTTTAGAGTAAAGATTGCTACAGTCAGGCTACAGTTTTAGGCCTAAAGACATGTTTTCACTGCCACTGTAGTGGATGGTTCAATATGTGCTTTATTCTATTAGTGACACTTGACTTGCAGGTCCTGGGTACACTTTGTACCATATACTAAGGACATGTGGGTAAGTTAAATATGCCAATTACATTATGGTAATTCACCCCTGTTAAAAGGTGAGCACAGGAACGTTACTAGTGGTTAGCAGGAGTAAAGTGCACAGAGTAGTACAGCCAGCAAGACAGATAGGGCATAAATCTGGAGGTACACCAAACAATAGATGGTAATTTCTTAAAGAAACCAAACTAGAGCAGGACAAAGTCACCAATTCAGGCCACCCGCGACTGAGCACAGGCCCACTACAGGGACCCACTTAAGTCTGTTGAACACAGTTCCTCAAATCAGGTTGCGAAAAGATGCAGAATCCTGTGTAGAGGATGTGACGAATAGCAGTGCAGATGCAAGGTGCGAATTTAGATGTTCTGCACAGCGGTGGCTCCGGGAAGCTGTGCTGGGCAATGCAATGTCCTTGTATGGGAATGTGTCATGCAGGGGCAGTTCCTTAAGGTTGCTATAAGCGATGTGGAGTCCTTGTGTGGAGATGCACCGCTCAGTGGCAGTTCCAGAGGGCTGCATTAGGTGGTGGGGTGTCCTTGTGTCGAGTTAGTCCAAGCAGCAGAAGCAATGCATCAGGTCTTGTTAGGACTGCACCATGCAGAAGAGGAAAGGTGTTGGTTTGGCTGCGTTCACAGATGGGCTGGCAGAGCACTTTCAGACCCACTTCCAAGGGTCAAGGACTGTTGTAGCACCGCTTGGTAGGGTAGGAATCACAGTTACCGAGTCCATGTGCTGTTTACCAAAGACTAGCCCTTACACTAGCCTTTCTGGTGGTCCTGGGTACAGGTTACAGATACAGTTCTTCTCACCCAGGCATGAAGGCAGCAGGTCAGTAGAGTATGGCAGCAGTCTAGCTGAGTGGCAGTCCTTTCAGCAGGACAGCAATCCTTTTTCCTGGCAGAGTCTTCCACAGGGCCAGAAGTGACCTGAAATGTTGGTGTATGAGGCTCAATATTTATAAATGATGCATTCTTTGAAGTGGGACAATCTTCTAGAGACTTCCCTTTAAAATGTTCAGGTTTCCTGCATCCACTTCCCTGACTCCAGACTAACAGTGAGTATGCTATCCTTAGTGTGAGCTGACCCTAGTTCTGCTCCTCGTTCCTGCCAGAGTTGGCCCTATGGTGTGTGGCTGCCTGATAGAAATATACAAAGACCAACTGCAAACTATACCTGGTCATGTGAACCAGAGCCAGGCTGCAGGCACTAAATGGCCAGTCAGGAAAATGGCATCTTTTTAAAATGTCATTTTTAAGACTGAAATTTGAATTCGAGCTTTGCCATAAAAGAGGATTTCTCATTACAATTCCAAATCAGACATGAGACATAAA
Source organism: Pleurodeles waltl (assembly GCF_031143425.1). Lineage (NCBI taxonomy): Eukaryota > Metazoa > Chordata > Amphibia > Caudata > Salamandridae > Pleurodeles > Pleurodeles waltl. The sequence continues at coordinate 266,521,098 of NC_090440.1, forward strand.
CTGTTCATTTGTTCTCATTTGGAGTTTATGCTTATTACATGTAATAAGATAAACCCAGTGTATCACATAGGTAGGCCTTGCAATAGTGAACAATGAATTTAGGAGTGTTTCACTAGCGGAACATGTCAAACTTAAAAGTACATGTCCTACTTTTTAAATACTTTTAATTCTGCCCTCTTGGCTGCTTAGGGCCTTCTGTACGGGTGACATATGTATTACAAAGGAAGGTTTAGGGCTGGCAAAAGGTTGATTTTGCCAGGTCAAAATGGCAGTTTTAAACTGCATGCACAGGCTTCAATGGCAGGCCTGAGACAGATTTGCAAGGCGAATTAAGTGGGTGACACAACAAGTGCTGCAGGTTACTAGCTGTTCTAGTAGAATTTAATTTACAGGCCCAATGTACGGTTAGCATCATAGGGACCTATAACTAAGTTATATATGCCCATTGGGCATAAACCAATGTTACCATGTTTGAAGGAGGAGCACATTCATTTTAGCACTGGTTAGCTGCGATAAAGTGCAGATTCCTAAGAAGAACGGAAAGGTGATCTGAAACATATGGAGGTGTAAGGCTAAAAGTTTGATGAAAGACAATCTAAGGCTGACAAAAAGGGCACCATAGGGCTGGCAAGTCTAGCACACCTCATATATCATATATGTATCACAAATACACAAACTAAAATAGTATCATGCATGGAACATTGGGTTTACATCAGAGGGCAAAGCAGTATTGCACTAGATTGTCCTGCGACTAAATACAATAAACGGGGGAGATTGAAGATGCAGTTTTTTCATACAAAGGTGAATAAAAAATGTTGCTGATCATAGGTTACAAGTGTTAACAGTGAATGATAATTGTGAAAACTGCAGTTCAGGATGTATACTATTATAAGGAAACACCTACGTTAATTAGGAGTAAGCAAAGTAAATAGAACTTTTACTTTGTTTATATATTTCATTAACATATCTAATATAGCTTTGAGAAAAGAGTGATATTACAACTACAATTAGTCGGGAAAAATGCAAAACTGCAAAACTCTGCAATACATTGGTAAAAAAATCAATTCACAGTCTTTTAGCATTACTTCAGAGTTCAGACTTTGATTTAATATATCATTAAGGACTAAGAAACGTCGACATTTAATGTTTATGTTCGTTGTAATGCTGAATTGCCTTGCGAAAATCAAAATCCTTTTGAAGTTTTTTCCTTCCCATCAAACTGTTAGCAGCCTCATTTTACACTATTGATGGCTCGTACAGATATAATAGAATAATTCAGTCAACAGGGTTTCCCACCGGAGCAGCACTTGATGGCTTATTCAATGCTAGTGCAAATGTTTATGGAGATAGCATTTATTTGACACGTGGCAAACTGTAAATCATCGGAACCAGCTCATGTTTGGTTTGTTTATCGATAATGCAAATTGATTAGATAGCGGCTGCTTTTCCAATAGAAGCCCATTACAGGCCGATTGGCAGTAGAGAGTGAAAATACCTGCAGATTATTACACTGTTCACAATCAATCACATTTTGAAAGAAACCTGCCAGGATTCTGTTTCCAGGTGACAATTATTTCGGATGCTAATAGTTGGAACTCCTTTGAAGGAGATATTTCCCTTTTTTGTACGAGAACGAATGTATGTTTGTATTCAAGCAGACAGAGCGTAGTAGAGGCATGGTTGAACCATGACACCTCGACAGCATATTATAACAACGCATTCAGGGCCGGACATGCCATACCACGTAGGGCATTTGCCCGGGAGGCTGGAAGGTGGGGTCGGTTTTGTTACCATGACAGTTTTGCAACTGTGCTGCAATATCAGCCCCCCGGTAACAAAAGCAGCAAGCCAGCATAATCTACTCATTCTGGTTTCCATCCTCCCCAGGCTAGCCAGTGCTTTACACTTGCACTCAGCTGCTGTTTTTGTGGTGACTTGTCTGACAAAATTGCCAGGGCTGATTGGGTTCCCAGTTCGGCCCTGAATGCATTGCAGTGAAAGCAATATAGCTCAAGACCAAAACATAACAATAAAACATGCAAAAGTAACCCAAAAATTATATAGCACAACAGCACTACAGAATGGATTAGCAAAATGCTACAAAACTGAATGACAGTAACAACGCACCTATACCTTAAAACAGATCAACATCCCACAAGAATACAAAAATGACCCTAGATAAAAAATACTATATTTCACAGATGTAGTTTTATTGTCTTTGGTTTTGATGAGTTTTTGTGTTCTGGTGTTTTGTTTCCTTAGGATTGGTCTTTTGTTGAGTTTCGCTGTGTTGATTTCAGGTGTGGTTTCTGAAAGTGTATTATTGTGATGCATTGGGATGGTGTATTTGTATTTCTATGTTTGTATTCTTTTGCTTAATTGTTGCTTCTTTATGTTTTGTGCCATTGTTTTCTTCTAAGTTGGTCTATTGTGATTTTGCACTGGTGTTGTAAGGGTGTTGCAATGTTGTGATGATGGTGTGGTGGTGGTTTCATGTTCTTGTTTTCCACTTTATTATGATGGTGATGTTAGATTTTGTATTGTTGCTATTTTTCTTACCATATTGTATTGTGTTGCTGTGTTTTACTGTGGTTCTGGTGTTGCATTCTGCTTTTGTTGTTTATTTGTGTTTCTCAAATTTTGTATGCATTTTTATTTTATTTTGATTTGTGCTCTATTGTACTTTGGAGACCTAGAGAAATGCTTAACCCCTTCGCAGCCAGGCTTTTTCCCCATCAGCTCCCAGGCCTTTTTTGGCTACTTGGGGCAGTTTGTGTTTAGGTCCTCATAACTTTTTGTCCACAGAAGCTACCTAAGCAAAATCTGTGTCCTTTTTTTCCAACATCCTAGGGATTCTAGACGTACCCAGTGTTTGTGGGTTCCCCAGGAGGAGACCAAGAATTTAGTCAAAATACAGCAAACATTTCGTTGTTGTTTAAAAATGGGAAAAAAGGGCTGCAGAAGAAGGCTTGTGATTTTTTCCCTAAAAAAATGGCATCAACAAAGGGTTTGTGGTGCTAAAATCACCAGCTTCCCAGCTTTCAGGAACAGGCAGACTCAAATCAGAAAAACACATTTTTCAACACAATTTTGGCATTTTACTGGGGCGTACATATCCATTGTTACTATTTTTGTCCTTTTAGTCCCCTTCCAGTTAGTGACCGAAAGAGGTGTGAAACCAGTGCTGGATCCTTGACAGCTAAACATTTCTAAAAAGTAGACAAATACTGAATTCAGCAAGGGGTCATTTGTTTAGCTCCTATAAGGTTTTACCACAGAAAATAACAGCTGAAATAAAAAAAAAATTGAAATTGAGGTGAAAAATACAGCGATTTTTCTCCATGTTTTACTCTGTAACATTTTCCTACAATGTCTCATTTTCAGAAGTAATATACCGTTACGTCTGTTGGACTCCTATGTTTGTGGGGATATATAGGGCTTGTAGGTTTATCAAGAACCCTAGGTACCCAGAAACAATACACAGGCTGCACCTTGCAATGGGTTTTCATTGTATACCGGGTATACAGCAATTCATTTGGTGAAATATAAAGAGTGAAAAATAGGTATCAAGGAAACCTTTGAATTTCCAAAGTACACACAAGATAAGGTGTTGAAAAAGAGTGGTTATTTGCACATCTCTGAATTCCGGGGTCCCCATGACAGCATGTGAATTACACAGCATTTCTCAAATAGACGTCTTTTTTACACACTGTCTTACATTTGGACGGAAAAAATGTAGAGAAAGACAAGGGGCAATAACACTTGTTCTGCTATTCTGTGTTCCCCCAAGTATCCGATAAAAATGGTACCTCACTTGTGTGGTTAGACCTTGGGCCCGGGACAGGAAATGCAACATGGACACATCACATTTTTATATTGAAATCTGATGTGTTTTTTGGAAAGTGCCTTGCTGTGGATTTTGGCCTCTAGCTCAGTCAGCACCTAGGGAAACCTACCAAATCTATGCATTTTTCAAAACTAGGCACCTGTGGGGCTCTCTCCAGTTTCTGTTACCCAGAATCCTTTACAAACCTCAACATTTGGCAAAGAAAACACTTTTCTCCTCACATTTTGTGATAGAAAGTTCTGGAATCTGAGAGGATCCACAAATTTCCTTCCAGCCAGCATTCCCCCAAGACTCCCAGTAAAAATGGTACCTCACTTGTGTGGGTAGGCCAAGTGCGCGTGACAGGAAACATGGACACATCACATTTTACCAAAGAAAACTGACCTGTTTTTTGCAAAGTGCCTAGCTGTGGATTTTGGCCTCTGGCTCATCCGGTACTTAGGGAAACCTAGAAAACCTAGACATTTTTTAAAACAAGATGCCTAGGGGAATTTAGAATAGGGGGACTTGTGGGGCTTTCACCAGGTTGTGTTACCCAGAATCCTTTGCAAACCTCAAAATTTGGCAAAAAAACACTTTTTCCTCATATTTCGGTGACAGAAAGTTCGGGAATCTGAGAGGAGCCACAACATTCCTTCTACCCAGCATTCCCCCAAGTCTCCCGGTACAAATGGTACCTCACTTGTGTGGGTAGGCCTAGTGCACGCAACAGGAAATGCCCTAAAACAAAACATGGACACATCACATTTTCCCAAAGAAAACTGACCTGTTTTTTGCAAAGTGCCTAGCTGTAGATTTTGGCCTCTAGCTCAGCCGGTACCTAGGAAAAACTATCAACCCTGGACATTTCTGCAAACTAGACACCTAGGGGATTCGAGGATGGGGTAACTTGTGGTGCTGTCACCAGGTTGTGTTACCCAGAATCCTTAGCAAACCTCAACATTTGGCAAAAAAACACAATTTTCCCTCATATTTTGGCACTACAAAGTTCTGAAATATGAGGCGAGTCACAAACTTCCATCTACCCAGTGTTCCCCCAGGTCTCCCGATAAAAATGGTACCTCATTTGTGTGGGTAGGCCTAGTGCCCAGGACAGGAAATACCCCCAAAATTATCAAACACAAAACTACCTGTTTTTGTGGGTAGGGACATGCGTTTTTGGTCCTGGGGTCAGCAGCCATCTAGGGAATCCTGCCAAAGCGAAAAAGTTCTGAAAACTAAACATTTAGCTAAAATGTAGGTAAAAAATCTTTTTTTTTTTTTTTCCTTTTTGTGTCCTCATATCTCTTTATATACTTCCATTATGATCTGGCCTGGTCTGCGTTTCAGGATCTCCTGGATAAGTCCGAGACAATCAGTATACGGAAGTCAAAAGGGGGGGTTTATGAATGCCGCCTCTAATTTGAAATAATAATTGGACATTATATTGAAGGAGAAGTGCTCAGAGCGAGCCAATTCACCCAAGGTTGCCAGAGCTTTTGTACATTTTTAACACCAGTTCTTCAAAGGTCTAACTTACATACTTTTGTTGCTGCGTACACCCATTACAATTGAGTTGGTGAAGAGGGCGAAATCCAATATCTGCATACCTCTCGCCTGCTTAAGAGTATTAAACAGAACAACAAATTCCTGTGGGCGCTCAGGAGATTTTGCAGCTCTAGAGAACCCCCAATTAACACTAATACCGGGGAGACCATCAACAGTACCTGTAAAACATTGGTCATAATCCCAAAAGTCTCCACCCAGAAACTCAAGATCCGTGGGCATGACATAAGCATATGAACATCATCCGCCCCTGCTAGCCCACATTTCTTGCAAGCTACCTGAACGTTCGTATTACATTTGTAAACATTTTTTGGTGTACAATATGCTCTATGTATGACAAAAAGATGGTTTTTCCTAAGAAACACCGGCTTGACCACCTTATAAAGGAGCTGCCAAGACCATGTCCAAAATATATCAATATCCTCCCTGCTCGCCACATCCTCCCAAAGAGGACCAGGAAAATTATGTTCATAATCTAAGCTATCCACAAACAATCTATAATAGGCGGCAACTTCCTTCTTGCCGGGCTAATTCTTATTTTGTAACTCCTCTAACTCATTAGTCTATTTGCCCCTTATTTGTAGAGATCTGGCACAAGTTTGTAGTTGATAATATTTAAATCTGGAGAATGAGCACTGCATCACAGAGGTGAAAGTTTTTAATACTCCTTCATATAATACTTGTCCCTATTCTATAATGCCTGCCTCCTTCAAAGGACGAGATAGAGCATCTTTAAGGCAGTCCCGGGTTCCTGGGGAATCCCAGCTAGGGACATAAGTACTATTGTATGATAATTTCATAATTCTCCTTACCTTCGCCCACAATGACGTGGCAGCTTGTAATGTTTTCAACCTTACTCTTTTGTAAACCCTTGGGTGACCAAATTTATACATAAATTTCTGTTCCCCTTTCCCCTCACCTTTCAACATAGCTTTCTTCTGAGGGGAATCACCCCTTCCTATTAGTAGATCCTTTACATGCTTTAACTGGAAGGCCCATGCGTATAATTGAATATCAGGGAGGGCAATCCCTCCTTTAACATGTTTCCTACAGAGTTTTTTCCTAGCAATCCTGATCCCCTTATAAGCCCATATAAAGCTATCTATTTTTGCTTGCAAATCTCATATCCTCTTTTCCTTGAATTCCAACAGGACCATATAAAAAAAAAAAAGTAAGTTTAGGGAGAATAAAAATCTTTACTAAGTTTACCCTCCCATATAGAGTCAAGGTGAATGTACCCAGCTTAATAAAAGTTTATCTATTTCTTGTCCTGCATATTTCAAGTTCACTAGTGGTATATCTTCCAAATTTTTACAGATCTTGACTCAAAGATATTTTATCTCCTCTTTTATTAACCTGTGCTGCACATTCACATTCCATATCATTATCTCCGTCTTTGACATATTAACCGCATATCCTGAGACCTGACCAAAATTCTGTGTTATCACCTCGAGTCTATCGAGTGCCGAAGGGAGATCTTCCGTAAAAATCATGATGTCATCAGCATACAAGGATATTTTTTTCTCCCATCCCATATAAACAAAAGAATATCTTTTTTAATCATGAGGACCAGTGGCTCTATGTATTGGTCAAAGAGCAACGGAGATAGAGAGCAACCCTTCCTAGTCCCTCTAGTAGTAGGAAAAGGGGTAGTTATGTTCCTGTTTATTAAGACTCTTGCTGATGGAATAGTATAAATACTTTTTAAAACCCCAAAAAAGTTTGGTCTGAAATTTAAATGTGTTAGAATGGAATCTAAATAATTCCAGTTCACTCGGTCAAAAGCCTTAGTAGCATCGAGAGTTATAACTGCCAGAGGTAGCTCAAATGCCCTTGCAATATCAATTACCCTTATCAGTTCATGAGATAGTTGATGCATATACCTATTCTTTAAGAAACCCTTCTGGTCGCCTTGAATCAGAGGTGCAATACTTCTCCCTAGTCTATTAGCGAGGATACTGGTAAATATTTTATAGTCACTATTCAGTAAAGAAACCTAACTTCCGCTGCATCTAATAGGTCCTCTGTGTATGGGACTTCAAAAAAACTCTTAAATGCTCTCTGAATCTCTGAGGGTTTCCTTAAAATCACCCCTGTAGTGGGGTCTCTTATTTCTGAGATCTGATTCCTAGCAAAATCTGATTTTGCTTTCCATGCCAGCAATTTACCCACACTCTCATTGTATTCAAAATTTGCATATTTACTTGCATCCCATCTTTTCTTTACTCGTGCTTCCATTACCGCTAGCAGGGAGGCCCGTTTAGACAACGGCTCCAGTAATATAAAGTCGTCATTCTTTCCCTCATGCTGTACTTTCGCTAGCTTTCCTTCTAAACTAGCTAAATCTTTCTCGAGCCCACGTCATTCTTTCCCTCAAGCTGTACTTTCGCTAGCTTTCCTTCTCAACTAGCTAAATTTTTCTTGAGATTCTGAATTTCCCACCTGTATTCACTGTTTCTCTGAGCAGAAATGCTAATCAGGATCCCTCTCATAAAAGCTTTATAAGATTCCCATACCACATGGGAGAGGCAGAGTTCAAATTGACTTAAAAAAACCACTTGGTTTCACTCGACAGACGCTCTACAACTTCAATATTGTTCAAAAAAGAGCAATCTAGCGTGCATCTTCTTGCAAACCGTGGCCCTGCTTCAGCCAAAGTCAACATTACTGCAGCATGATCAGATAGGTGAGCTGGGATGTGTTGAACATCCACCACGGACTCCCTAAGTCCCTTAGCCAATAAGAAGTAGTCTATCCTAGAGTGATGTTTATACTTTTTATTATGAAAGGTAAAACTACGAGAGCGTCCGTGAGACTCTCTCCAGATGTCCACCAATGCATAATGCTCCATTATTATCTTAATATATGCAGAGGACTTTTGACATCCAGACGCTTTACTTCCAGTAGATTTATCTAATACTTGATTCAATACTACATTAAAATCTCCAGCTATTATGATTGGGTACTGGGCCTCCGATAGTTCATTACATACTTCCTGCAGTGATGTTGTGTCATCTACATTTGGACCATAGTAAGATACTAAGGTGTAGAAGACCTTATTAATCCTAACATCTGCCATAACCACCCATTTCAACAAGCACTGCCCCTGCTGATACCTGGAACAGCATAGGAGTTGCCATTATGTCAAATACACCGTTAAGCATTGATACTAATTAAGCCGTGTAACACAGCCACTGGGTTCATTTGTCACCTTCAAAAACACAGGACATACACAGTTTTACATGTCAACTGTCTAGTTTGTCCTCCAAACAGTCTTAGTCAGACCACTGATTATGTAACTTGTCAGGTTGCTAGATCCAGAATCACCTTGCATTCTGTCAGCCTGACTGGCAACTGTCTGTGCGTCACACTAAAGTATCCCTGTGTCTACATATGTACCACACTTGCGTTAGTGAACCTCTCATTCATCAGGGGGTATTGGGCATGGGCTTCTTCAGTGTATACACAAATACATTGTATAGCATCATCTGCCTTTTAACTGTACCATTTGAGTTACATCCTCTTTGAAAAGCAAAATAAATGGCCCATCCCTTGTCTGGGTTGCATTTATGCATGAATGACAATGTGTGACAGTGTTCCAGGGCCGTAGGCAGGGATTGGGTACGGGGCTTTCAGCACAACCAGCAAACTCTGATAATGTCCATGAATAATACACAAATGTCAGGACCATGACAGTTCACACACAGAATCACAGTGCGCACAACATAGTGATGGGCTGTGTGCGGTGAATAGCTGCAAGAATAATCAGCACAGAGGCTATGATGTTCCCAGATGCAGTGGGAAGTGCAGAGGCCAACCTGTGTACAAATGTTGTAATGACACCTGCTGGAACATGACACCTGAGACATTATCTCACTCAGCACACCAAGGTTGCCCTGTTGACTGTCTCATTAAACGTCTTTAGTGACAGGGTGGGACCATCCTCATGTTAGTTCACATGTCCACATCCACTTTAATCACATTGATCAACCAAGGATACTCAGCAGATACAGGAATAGCTGCCACTGACTCATGATGAGTCCTGGACCGAACTGTGACAAATTACACCCCAAAAAATATACAGGATCATCATTGGACCACACACATGAACAAGACACCTATGTGCAATTGATCACTGGAAATAAGTGGACACGTGCTGTCTTCTATGCTGGTCCACCACAGCCACTTGATGGTTGGGGCTCACTTCTATGGCCTCAACTGTGGTGTCATCATACATTTGAGATTCACCCTTGTCTGTCTGTGCAAACAACATGGTGCCCACTTCCTCAATGCATGTGTATGACTCACTGTGGGATTCACCAAGTAGTTCTTAAGAAGCTCTTACCAATACTGTAGGACATAGGAAGTTGAAAATGTGGACCATTGACATGAACAAGCGTCTGCCATCCATCTGGTGCATGCTATGTCACATGTGGTGTCTACGTGACCCTAAAACTTGGAAGTCCACTTTACAGGTGTTGTTACATGTATGACTAACACATGCCCTCGCTCATTTTTCAAATATGACTTGCATCTAAGGATTGGACACATGGACGTCACATTCATACAAGCATATGTACAAATATGCTTCATGTGATACACACACAGTGGCATGGGCAGAGCAGGGGCCCCCAGGGGCCCCACGACACCCGTTCTCACCATCCTGGTTCTGGTGGTGAAAACCGCAAGAAACAGGCTGGCGGGAAGGGGGTCGGAATCCCCATGGCAGTGCTGCAAGCAGCGCCACCATGGAGGATTCCCTGGGCCAGGGGAAAACCGGCGGGAAACCGCCCGTTCCCCTTTTCTGACGGTCAGAATAGCCCAGGAAGCACCGCCAGCCTGTTGGCGGTGCTTCCGCTGCCCTCCGCCCTGGCGGTCTTGGACCGCCAGGGTCGGAATTACCCCCTTAGTGTTAGGTTAGTATAGGCTGTCAGTTTAGTTAGTGTTAGTGGGTGGGGGGGTCCTGCTTGTTTCTATTTTTACTTATTACATGTGTGGGTGGGTGGGTGGTGGCCTATGTTGGGTTTCTTGTGTGTTTAAAAAAAAAAAAAAGAAAAAAAAAAGAACATTCCAAAAAAATACAAACAAATATACATCTGTATAGGATAGTATAGTATGTGTTTAGTTTAGTATGTGTTGTCCTCCATGTGTCCCGCCTCATAAGGGGGGTGGGAGGTAGATGTTTAGAACATTTAGTTACCGGTGATAAGTAAGTGTAGCTTAGGTTAGTTAGGGAGAGTTGTGGGTAATGAGTAGTCAGGGTGGATTAGGGTAGGTAAGATTTTTCCCTCAGTTTCCTCATCTGTGATTAGCATTTAATAAATATTTGGTTAACCCTTAATTGTATGTGTTGAATGGTACTTGATCGTGGGTTTGGATTCAGTGTACATCAATTTTGTACTATAACATCTGTGTCCTATGCTACAAACAAATCCCAACTGAGCTGTACAATTGGCAGCTAGCCCAGAGCTACCTTGCAAAGTGTTGACCCTTTGTTGCAACCACCAATCACAGTTAATATGGATCCCAATGTGTTTTTGTTAATAAGTGTGTTTTGAAAGTCACAAACAGTGCTTCCAGACTTGGTATTGGGGACACAGTTTTAGGTCTGACTGCAGTGTGATGATCATGCACACCCTTATAAGATGAGTTCTCATTTGCAATCTTGTATTCTTGTCTTCATGACCCTCATACATCATTTGTGACACAGTTCGGCATGATTACCTATTTGTATGTTAACTCAGACACCTTCATTTATGCTGTTTTTTTAGTGTTTACTTAGATTAGTGTGGCATGTTTATTGTGGTATTTTTGCATGTTGACAACATTTTGCGGATACTATTTGATGACTTAGTTATCCCCTGAGGAAGCATTCTTCTGTCCAACACAGCATGGTGGTGCATGGTTTCTCACTTCATCAGATTTGTCCCTCAGGATGGGCAGAGTATGATGCAATCATGGGCACTATGCAGAATTCTCTGACTACATATTATCAGGACGGTTGTATTGACAAGCTACGTAATTTGACAGTAGGCACATTTCAGTCATCTACTTCACAGTTGATATGTCACATTACCCAGAGACAGATTTGTTGTGTAAGTGCTATTTATTGAAACGTGCTGTAGTGCTATCTGTACATTGTCCATGATTGTGAGTCCATTATAGTGACATCTTACATTGTGAACCAACACAAGGGGTTACGGAAATGCTTTTGACATGCTGGGGTTGATGTTTCAGACAGTGCAGAGGGACAGGATTTGGCAATGAGTAGGAGAGAGACAATCACTGGGCTGGGTGATAAGATATACAGTGGTTTGCAGAACAGTGCTTGAGTAAAGTTGTTGCAAGACTGGCAAGTTACAAAGCGCAGGACCTTGGTAAATGTGGGACATGTGGCAGGGACTAGTGCTTCCGGGTCATTTTCCTTGTGAATGTGATCTGTTCCATGTCTTCTTCTTCTGATGTGTGTGTTGCCTGCTCTGTCCTTGTTGTTGTTGGTTGTGAAGGGGCAACCCACACCTCAGTGTTAGAAGACGTGGAGTCAGACATCCCGGTCGCTGCTCCCTGTGAAGGTCTTAAGGGCAGTACTGCAGCAAGGAGGGTCTGCTGGTTCTTGAGAATAGCAGCCACATCACAATGGTAGGCAGCCAGGTCGGCCCTGAGGGAGTCATGATTGCATTTGTGCATGCAGTGGAAGATTTGGGGTGCGAGGTGTTGTGGCAACTCCCTTACTGCAGTGGTGAATTCCTTGACAGTTTCTTGTAGTCCTTGCAGTATGGATGTTAGGGCTTGCATTGCTGCTGCCTGATCTGCAGATGACATTATGCACAAACGCATTCCCTCAAGGCTGGCAGCCATAGTTTGCATCCCCACCCGCACCTCCTTGGCCAGCTGCCGCTGTACTCCAAGTACAGTTCTCTCAAAGCTGGTGCCAGTGTTGTCTGAGTCCTCAGCTGTATTGGAGCTGGCAGGTCTTACAATTGGGGTGGTGGGTGGATCCTCTGCTATGGCTGCTTGTCCTGTGCTCCTCCTTGTGACTGAAGGTGGGGTCTGGAGGGTGTCAAGGACCTTTTGGATAGTCTCCTGGGGAATGTTTATCGGCTCGTCATCCATGTCATCAGGGAAATCTGGGACAGGCATATCGGCAGGAGATCCATCTTCTTATGCAATGAAACAGGGTACAATTAGTGTGTCTGTGTTGTGGCAATTTTTATGTGACGTGCCTGCCTTTTGATGAATTCACTTTGTGATCTTGTTTTGTGTTAATTTCTCCAGTCCTTCAGATGGGCATTCTTCCAGGCCTATGGCCCACCTGTGTGTCACTTGTATGTTATTGAGTTATCAGACTTGTCAGCCTCATTGCCTCTAGGTGTTGGTTTATGCCAAATAGAGAATTGCCACCTTCTATTCCTACTCAAGCCTCCGTCTACATCCATTCTCATGGTGAGACCTTTCACTGGCTGTGGGTGTACTGATGGCCCTGGCAGCACACTTAACAATGTGGACCTGCCCCAATGTCTGATCTTTCACATCCACTTAAATGTAATTGACATGTGGCATATTCTATGCATGGCCATGTTATGATCCGATAGGGATGTTGACATTGGTAATGTGTCCTGCTGATGTTGGGGAATGTGTGTTACATTGGATTGCCCTGATAATCGTATTAGTGTCCTATTTCCTCCTCTGACTGTGCAGGTGTATTTCAGTGACCAGTTACATGTGTCCCCCCCTCAATGCTGTTGTCTGAGCAGTATGACATTTGGGATGTTGCATTGTTACCCAGGCACAGGATGGACCCTGACATACGCAGCATGGGTGTGTCCTTAGTGCTGTGTAGCTCCTATTGTTGTTTACATTGGCTGATGTTTGCGACAACTATGGGCATTGACATTTGACAGTACTGAAGCCTTTGTCTTGTTTCTGGGGATTTTTGGAGTTGTCATCCTCACCCCCTAATTTAGGTGAGTATGATCCATGGGGAGGTTACTGCCATTGGTTACTTGAGCTGCACACAGAGCAGAGGTGGTAGTGGCAACTGTTGTCGCAGTTACATTCCAGTTGTTGGTATGGCTAGAGGTTGTTGATAGGGCCCTAGTTATTGTAGGGGGTATGGTGGCGGACGTGTGCCGGGATGTCAGTTTGACGTTGTAGCCTTCCCTCCTGGCGTGGCTTTCCCTTTGCTCCATCGTTGGCATGACAGCATGCCCCCATGGGACTGTTGTTGGTGTTGTGTAATGGTGTGCCCCAGGTCTTCTCAGAAGGGGCAATGCCCCCATGCCGTGCTCCTTTACCCATGCCACACCATTTATTAGATGACTTCCATGCATTTAGTGGTCGGTATCCCCCCCTGCTCATAGTTGACATTAGTGCATTTTAGTTTCCCATGCGACTTACCCTGCATGTGCGTTGTCTCCTGGTAGTCTGCGCAGTCCTGTCCTTGAATCCCTGTGACGATCTCCTCAGGGATGACTGCTGCGACCATCTCCTCCATGTGGTCCAGGGCCTCCTGGTGTGCTGGACTCCCCCCTCCAGTCTGCAGTGCTGCCTTCCTGTTCCTGGCCATCTTTTCCTTGGTCCTGCACTTGCAGTCATGCCAGGGTTTCTTGCACTCGATGACTGTTCTGCGTACTTCAGCCACACTGTTAATCTTGTCGACAATTTGTTGCCATATAGCCTCTCTCCTACTGATTGGCAACTTTGATGTGACAAACAGTTAGTGCTGGTGTTCCGTCACCTCTTTCACCAGAATTTCCTGCTCCTCTGCTCTAAAGCGACACTTTCTTTTCTTCTTAAAAGTGTCCTGGTTCTTGTGTGGGTCCTCCTGGCTGGTTCCTGGTCTGCTGTCATCTTCCTGGGGTCTGTAGTGGCATCTGAGATCCATTTTGGCTCTCCTCTGGTGGTATGGCGGTGTTCGCGGGTTTTTTTGACGCTTTTGCGTCAAAAAAGGCACATATCCGTTTTGCGGGGTCGTAAATCGACCAACAGTCATTTCCGCCGCGTTAACGTCATTTTGCTTTATGACTTGACGCTGCGGTGTGCGTCAAAAATAATGACTCCCACCTCTGGTTTGCGCCGACGTGCGTCAAAGTATAAATATGACGCCCGCACGGCGCACCAAAATGGCGTTAGCTGGCGGTAACAAAAATTACGCAAAACTGCACCGGGGCAGTGTTGCGTCAAATAGTATAAATATGGGCCCAAATGTCCTCTTGCTTGCGGTGGGATAAGATGTTTTAGTCTGTTGGCGGAGAGCTGAAAGACTGTTACCCCCCTTCAGTTGAGGTGGGACATAACCATGCCCATACAGGTTGGTAGCCACTACCCCACAATTAATTTTATTTTTTTGAGTTCCCTGGTATCTAGTAGGCTTTCTGCCTCCCCCAGGGAGTGGATCGGGGGTAATTACCACATCTGCACACCGGTGGGCAGAACAACATTCTCCCCATTTATTTAGGGTGGGGGTATGGCCATACCCCCACCCTCTTTTGTTGGAAAAAATGTTCCCTGGTCTCTGTTGGGCTCTCTGCCCTTTTGGAGGCAGATGGGCCTTACAGAAATAGGCAGATCTTCCCACAAGGGGGGGGGCAGAAATGGCCTAAAATACATTTGCGCCGTAGGGGAGCGACCCTTGCCTTAGGGGTCACTCCCCTTGCGTGAAAATGGCACAAAACAAAATCACTGGTGTCTAGTGGTTTCTGCCCCCCTTGGGGGAAGATTGGCATAAGAAAAATCGGCCGATCTACCCCCAAGAAGGGCAGAAAAGACCTAAAATAAATTTGGCCCCCAGGGGAGTGACCCTTGCCTAAGGAGTCACTGTCCATCTGTAAAAAAAAAAATTGGGAAAAATCCCTGGTGCCCAGTGGTTTCTGACCCCCCGGGGGAAGATTGGCCTAATTAAAATAGGGTGATCTGACCCTAAGGGAGGCAGAAATGGCCTAAAATAATTTGCCCCCCATGGGAGTGACCCTTGACTAAGGGGTCGCTCCCCTTGCGAAAAATTGGCTGAGAAAAAACCCCTGGTGTCTAGGGGCTTCTGCACCTCTTGGGGCAGATCGGCCTAATTAATATAGGGCAATCTGCCCCCGGTGGGGGGCAGAAAAGGCCTAATAAAAAAGTTGGCACCTGGGGTGTGACCCTTGCCTATGGGGTCACTCCCCTTATTATTGTAAACAAATAAATCCATGGTGTCTAGTGGCTTCTGCCCCCCCGGAGGCAGATTGGCCTAATTAATATAGGTTGATCTGCCCCCAGGGGGACAGAAAAGGCCTAATGAAGAAATTGCCCCCTGGGGAGTGACCCTTGCCTAAGGGGTCTCTCCCCTTATCTGTAATAAACAAAAAAAACATTAAAGGGATCAGGTTCTTCTGGCTACACATTCAAAAGCACTTGTAATCATGTCAAAAGCAATTACAGAGCACAATATAAAACAACATAACAACATAACATAAAGCACAATAGCAACACAACAATAAACATAAAAGGACATGACACAACAAACCAGAACACAATAGAACAACCACAGTAGAACACTAAAAAACAAAATGCAGTAAGTCAACCCAACAAAAACAGAATACCATCAGATATTCTTGTCACATATTCCCAGCTCCAAAAATCATAATACAATGATAAAGGGGTTTTAGCACCAAGCGCTGCCTTACTGACCATGACCTAACAGCACCAAAAAGGTTTTGTGATTCAGCCTCATGCACCTGAACCTCTAGACCCATTCACTAAACAGCTATGTGACAAAGTAGAAAATTCTAGCAAGGGATGGCAAAGGGACATTCAGCAAATTATGTTGGTGTGTTCTACAAAAGTAACCTGAAGTCAGTAAAATTGCTAGCATTGTGTAAGTTATCAATATGTTATTGTCGTTATCAACACATTTAACAGCAAACCTAATTTGGTGTAAAGAATTCTCCTCTCATCCACAAGCCAGTATAGAGGCTGTGCCGATCATTCAGTCTCATGTCAGCTGTGTGAGAGCATACCAAAGAATCTTAGCCGAAGAAGTAGTAGCATGAAAGAGAATAAACAAGGCTTTTTAAAGGCCATGGGCTCAATTCACATTGATATTTGCATTAGTAAGCTGGTCTTATTGAAGAGTGAAAATTTCACCTTTGTAATTCACAAAACAGGACTTTGTACTAATAAAGGTATTTACCAATGCATAATGGTAGAAGCTGATGTCAGGCTACACAAAAAGGCACCATCGGTTCCTTAAAGATAGGTTTATTGAGAGAGAGATCCCATCTAACCACTCCAACATACTACAGCTTCCCCTTATAACATTCTAATCTCCCCACATTCTATTCCCTCATCACATTCCATAGACACATAAACATAGAGAAAGGTGCAGGCACATAATACAAAT
Organism: Pleurodeles waltl; assembly: GCF_031143425.1. Taxonomy (NCBI): domain Eukaryota; kingdom Metazoa; phylum Chordata; class Amphibia; order Caudata; family Salamandridae; genus Pleurodeles; species Pleurodeles waltl. The sequence continues at coordinate 266,537,867 of NC_090440.1, forward strand.
ACTACAATATTAGTATGCTATTAAGTATTTAAAGAGGGGCAATTCTCTCCCTGGGACAAGGAATGGTAGTTCAAATCAGGGAGGCACAGAACAGCTTTCAAAACCTCACAAACTCAAATGTTACTCTAGATATCTATAAATATCTCCCTGACTGATCCCACTCTGTAGAGATTGATATTCGTGCCTTTAAGTGAGTGAAGGTTTAACCCTTCTCTGTGGGGTAGAAGAACCCTGTCCTCTGTTGGGTGCATGTCCCCCTTACTTACTGTAACTGAACCCTCAATATGGATCTTCAACCGAAAGTGGCTGAAGAACTTCTTAAGCTGCAATGACAATGACTTATTAACAACTAAGGTTTTTTACAGTCAATAAGGCAAGTTCTTTATAGTTTTAAATCATTTATTAAAATATTTTTATATTGATCAAAAATCTCAAGTTACAGAAACACACATGAAGAATATCCTGAATATGTCCCTACTCTAAGCGTCTTTATCCATAAATGTAGTACGTCTGACTAATTTTGTCTTCTTAGTCTGGGAAAGTTAGTATGGAACATTCAGGCCCTCATTATGAGTTTGGTGGAGTACCACTGCGGTGGAAGTAGCGGGCGCACCTCCATAGGCCCGGTGGAGCATACCGTCATATTATGATCATGGTGGTGTTCTGACCAGAACACAGCCAAATCACAACCAGTAACGCCAGTGCGGGCAGACTGTACGGGTGGCGGTAGGCATCTCCAGACCGGCGGGAAGCATGTTTCCGCTGACCATATTACAAGGTTGCACACCTCCAGGATATACGCCAAGGTTGCCCCGCCATGAAAAGCCTGCCAGAAACGAACAACTTAAAAGGGGACACTCACCTTCAGGAACACAGACACGTCCGCAGCCACCGTGGAACCTGAACTGGAAGTCTTCCCATGCTCCTGCTGTCCATACAACTCCAGAACCAGAAATGGCAACAAAGTACACACACACACAAAACACCCAGCCGGCATGGCTAGCGGCTGCCATGCATACATGCAAACAAAGAGCTGTACCAACACACACACACGTACACACAAACACACAACAATTTGAACTTATGCAACACATACATGTTGAAGGAATTCCAGGGCAAGTATGTAACCCTCAACACCAAGGGGTCCCTGGTGCAGATATATAGAAGAGCAACATCAATAAACAAGAAAACAATAAACAAAAGAGACCCCAGGCACACAGGGCAATGTCCGTGGCTCCTACTTGACTCCTGACTGTGAAGTGGCCTCCACGTGGCAGGGGCATCAATGGAGCATGCAGGAACCTCAGGGATGATGAGGGGGGTGGGGTGGAGGGCTTGGGTTTTGAGGGGGTCCCTAGGTTTGGGTTGGAGAGGGGTCTTTTTTTTGGTTTGGGGTGTGACTTTAGGTCTGGATTTAGATTATGGGGGAGGGGGCTCGGCTTTTGCTTTGGGAGGTGTAACCTTGGCCTTGGTGAGGGTAGATGTCAGAGGTGGAGGAGGGACATGGCTGGTTCCAGGTGTACAATGGGAGGACTGGGAGGTGGATGGCAGGGGTTTGGGGAGTGGAACAGAGTGCTTGGAGGGTACAGGGACTGGGTCAGTGGGAGGGAACAGGGAAAACTCATGAAGGAAACATTTTTAGGGGCACAAGGTTGGAAATGGTAGTAACTATTGGGAGTGGAGGGAGAAGGAGTGGTTGTGATGTGTGTATGGTGAGGTGCCTTGGGTGCAGGTGGGAGCGTGGGTGTCATGTGTGTGCTGTGTGACTGTTGGGTGTGTGAGTGTGGGGGTTTAGGTGCAGTTGAAGGAGGAAAGAGGAGATGCAGGGAGATGGCAGGGGGGATGTGTGAATGTATGTTGTGGTGGTGTCTGCAGGTAGGGTGGATGTGCTGCATGTGGGGGTGTTGACAGTTGTGCTGAGTGTGCAGGGGTCTGCTCTTGTGGTAAAGGTGGGAATGAGTGCACTTGTGGCAGGATCTGGGAGTGATGCTGTGGTGACTGCAGATATGAGTGGTGAAGTGTATGTGAGGGGGAGGTGGGGGAGTTATGGAGGGAGTGGATGTTGTTGTGTCTGCATGTGTCTGTTGTATGTGTGCATGCTGGTCGTGTTTTTGTGGTGATTATGTTTGTCCTTGCGATCTGGGTGTGTTGATGTGGAGGCATGTTGGTATGAAGCTGCACCTTGGATGGGTGAGGGGAGAGGGATGTGGGATTGGGAATAGGTAATTTGGAAGGGGGAGAGAAGAAGAAGGAACACTGGCTGCCATCAATGAGGAGGCCAGACCCTGAAAGGATCTCTGCAGGGCAGCCATGGCACTGTGAATCCCTTCCAGGTAGGCATTTGACTGCTGCATCTATGATGCCAGTCCCTGGATGGCATTCACAATGGCTGACTGCCCCACAGAGATGGAACTCAGGAGGTCAATAGCCTCCTCATTAAGGGCAGCAGGGTTGACTGGGGCAGAGGTTCCTGTGGCGAAGGAGATGCCAACCCTCCCGGATGATGAGGCACGGGCAACTAGGTGGGGAACTATAGGGAGGACGGTGATGGTAAGAGGGTGGCGGACAAGGACGGTGCTGGGATGGTCCCAGGTGGGTTCACCACCACCAGGGAGCGTCTATCGGAGGAGGAATCAAAAGATGTTGTTGTCCCTATGGCACTCTCCTCGCCCTCCATCCCATTGGTCCCCTCAGCTCTTCTGGTATCAGCCTCCTGGGTCCTGTGGGCTGCAGCTTTCCCATTCATCTGTGCCCCTTCGCCTTCACCTGATGATGCTGATGCACACAAATAGAGAGGTGGAGAGGGAGGGAGGGTAGCAAGGAAAGGCAGGGGGCAATAGGTCAATACCAACCCTACATACACACAGAGTAACAACAACATAACCGGTATTGAGATGTGTCCTACCTTTGTGCTCACAGGTGACTCGGGCTACCCTAACCTCCCCTAGCTGCTGACAGCTGTGAGATAGCTGACAACAGATGGCAAAAAACATTTCAATGAGGCCCACAGCGGGGTGAGGTGTGTCATCTACAGGACCTTTGGCCCACTGAAGGCCAAACTCCACTGCCTACATGTGTCCAGAAGTGACCTACTCTACAAACCACTTAAAGTCGGCCAGATCGCTGATGCCTGCTGCATGCTGCACAATCTAGCCCTCAGGCATCACATCCCATTGCTGGATGTAGAGGATGTGACAGCTAGACTAGTGGCTAATGAAAGGGACATAGTGAGTGATGAGGAGGAAGATGATGTGGATGCAACTGACTCCAGAGCAGAGCTAATTCAACAATACTTCCCATGAGAGACATGTATGTGTCATGTGTAATGTATGTTACCTGTACTCCTGTCTGCATTGTGCCATAGCTCCTCCTGGTGTCTGTGATCTGTGGAGGTGTTGAGTGCAGCTCAACCTCTGAATGTGTATGGGAGGAGGTGTTACAGTTCAAATGTGAGTGCTATTTCCACTCTGCTATTGTGTAGCATCACTTATGCAATTTATTGTCCATGGGCTTTGTTCCATGTACTGCTTTGCCAACTGCAATTGTTGTTCCAAAGATAGTGGAGTCATCAGTATTGCTATTCATTCTCACAGTCCACAATGGGAGAATGTGTAATCCAACTGTTATTGACTGTGGAACATGCCTTTAGTTGAGATTTGTCAGCTGTGAGGGAAGGACAATAGGGTATGGATGTCCTGGAAATGTAGACCTGACGTTGGCATATGGTTTGTGATTCCACATGCTAAATCACACTAGGGATTAAGACATTGTACAGCAAGTATGTTGAGTGGCCTACAGTGACTCCTATTGCAATAGTTGTCCCTGTCTTAGTCTATTTGCAGGGCATTCGTGTGGTGCAACTCTGCTTCCTGCCTTGCCTGGTGGATCCCTTGACACATGTATCCAGATCATCTCTGGTCTACCATCAACATTGCTGCATATTGCTTACCCTTCTTTCTAACTCACAGACACTTGCAGGACAATGGTTTGACTATAATGACATGTTATTCAAAAGCACATTTTCCGCATTACAATAAAGACACATAGGCAGCAGTTGTGCTCAAAGATGTTTAATGTTAATCACAAGTGCAATATGAGATTAGTGGGGACATGATGGGTGTAATCATCAGAGTAGTTGTCCCAGCTGTTGGTGGCCCTCGTCCAGTATCCAAGGAACCATGGGAAAATGGTGGCATGACAGTGGACAGCCAACACGGCGTGTCAATGTCAGACAAGGGAGAATTTTTAGGAGAGTGTCACTTTCTGGCAGTGGTCTTGGTCTTGCCATCAGGTCCTGCAGGATGTCTGGATGGACGTCCTTGCCTGCGTGTGGGTTCCTCGGCAACAGGGGGAGGGGTGCTGGTGGTCTGCTGGTCTGCTGGTCCTCTGGCAGGGTCTCCATTTCACTAGCGTGCAGCAGAAGTGAAGGTGCTCTGTAGGAATGTAGCTAGTGGAAGAGGCATGCTGGTGGGTGGAGGACATACGCAGGATGGTGGTCAGCTCCTTCAGTGCCCCTGTGTTGGACCTGGCCCTTTTACAGGGTCATTCCCCAGACTTTTTGCCTTTTTACTCCTTATTTATCTGACCTTTGTTGGCTGATGTTATGATTCTGAGCACTTTATCACTGCTAACCAGTGCTAAAGTGCATGTGCTCTCCCTTGTAAAATTGGTATGACTGGCTTATACCTAATTGGCATATTTAATTTACCTATAAGCCCCTTGTAAAGTAATATCCCTATACCCAGGGCCTGTAAATTAAACGCTACTAGTGGGCCTGCTGTGCTGCTTGCGCCACCCACTGAAGTAGCCTTTCAAACCTATCTCAGGCCTGCTAGTGCAGGGCCTGTGTGAGCAGTTTTCTGCCACAGGAACCTGGCATCTAAATGTACATGCCAGGCCCAGAACTCCCCTTTTACTACATGCAAGTCACTCTTAAGGTACGCCCTAGCTAGCCCTATGGGCAGGGTGCCATGTATGTAAAAGGCAGGAGATGTGCCAGGTTGCCTGGCCTGTCCTGGTAGTGACAAACAGCCTAACTTGGTGCCTCACTGCTGTGAGTGCTGCCTTCTCATAGGATTGCATTGGAAATGCCCTGCCTTATGTGTAAGGGGTATTGTCTGATTTATGAGGGGAAGCGTAGGCATGTTTGGTATAGTTGTGATAGTGATGAGAAATGCTGCTTACTGGTGTCGTGTATTTTTTATTACTATTACAGAAATGCCACTTCTAGAAAGTGAGCATTTATCTGTGTTTTTGCAGCTTGCCTCCAATCCACGTCTGGGCAGACTGACAGATCGGGCTTTGTGCATACTTTTCAGACAGCCTGTACACAGGGAGGGTGGAGGTGTCACAGAGGTGCATCTACATATTGTATAGTCTTCCTGGGCTGATAGAAGGGAGAGGCAGGGCACAACTGCATTTGTAAAGGCTGTGCCCTGGCCTCGCACAATAGGGTCGTTTAAGCCCCACTGATGTTTGGAGCCAGTGCTGGAGGAGAAAAGGGGCACTCCCAGAACCAGCTGTAACTGGTTGGAACCCCCTCTCCTCCTCATTGTAAAACACACTTTAAACTTAGTATAAGTACAGGGGAACTTTCCCCACAATTTA